>NC_090935.1:925510638-935510638 GCF_040938575.1 Ambystoma mexicanum
CAATTTCGCTGAGCCTTCCATTTTTTGGGGGTGATTTGAGATGGGGTGTTTGTTGAGATGCTTGGTATGAAGCTTGCATGTGACCGTCCGGGCTGAAAGTCTCTACGTCTGGGGTCCGATGATCTGGCAGGGGGCATATATCTGGTGACATCACATATGGGCTGTATTTTCGTTGTGGGACCTTTTTATGCGTTGAGGAGGTTTGCATGCCCTGTTCAGGGCTTTTAGGGCTGGATGATTTTAATGACACGTGATGATTGATCTCCAGCATGTGAGAGTTTTCCATGACAGATCGGTTAACATCCACTGTATTGCTGCTTTTTCAGTTTATGTCACTTTCTATGTTCGAAGCGGACATGTATTTTGGGTTTGATTCACCCCTTTCAGGTGGCTCTTCATTTCTCGTGGCTTCCAAAACTTCTCTCGCTCCCATTAGTTGGTTTTTGCTGGCCGTTTGAGTCTGGGCCTGGTTTGACAGGCCAGAGGTTAATTTCTGTGATTTGCTCACCGGCAGTAAATCCTGTATGGCCTCTAGAATTTCTGCATCTGATAATTTTTTTGTTTGATCTAATTTTCTTTTGAATTGTTTGTTTATAAAGACTTTCAGGGCACTGGAGAGAAGGGGGGCCGGTAAAGTTGACTTTCCTGTTTTCCTGGCTCTATGTAGTTTTGTTTTTACATTTGTCGAGGTCATTTTCTTTCTTTTTTGACTTTGTTTGGGAGCTTCCTGCGAGTCTTTAGCTGCTAATTCCGATGTGGTAACTGTCTCCAAATGGGCGCTAGACAGATCAAGAAGCAAGTCTGTATGCAAAAGTGAGCATGGGTTTCTTGGATGGACGGGCAAACCCATTGGGGTTCCACGAGGCGCATCCCCTGCTGCTTCCTCAATTCCCTGTGCAGAAGGTTCATCCCCAGCTGATTCTGGTGGGGCTGAGTGAAGGTCTATTTTATTTGAATATTCTTGAGAGGCATGATACTGAGCCTTCACCGTACTTCTCATTGCATTGCTGCTGGAAGTTTCGTCCGTCGTGAAACCCTTGGTGGAGCCCACTGATTCAGGCCGTGAGACGGCGTCGTTCTGGGCGAGCTTTGTGCTTAAACTTTCCTCCTTACTCGAGCTCCTCGCGCTCTGATTTCCTTGAGGATCCGCGGATTGAATTATTGTGGAAATTCGTTCTTTGGGGGCAACCCCCTTTACTTTCGCATCCGAGATGCCCCTTCCCGTGGCCACATTCCCTTCGCCCATGGCCGGGTGCGCAGGTGCCCGGGCCAACCGTCCTCCGACGGGTGAATCCCGGGCGCTGCTCGTCTCTTTTCCGAGACGGGGAGGCAGAGCCTGCCGGGCGGGGGAGTGGTTGCTGAAGGGAGGGGGGCGAAGCGGCTGAAATCCAGCGGATCACGAGGCGTCTAGGGGCCTCAAACCTTGGGTCCATGCCGTCGGAGGGACCGGGGAAACAAGTATGTCAAGTATTGTGTTCTTATTTGACTCAGTGATTTTACCAGGTAATTCTGTTTTTGCCACTTCTGAATCTGAGGTTTCCGATGCGTTTAAGGTTGTATCGATCAAAGAGCTTATTGATGTATATGTTGACTCAAAGGATGTTGTCGAGGCACTCGGAGGTTCAGCCTCGATCCTGTGAGTAGTTTTGAGCCCTTGATCGTTGTTTCCTGTGGCCCCTATTGGAAAAAAGATGATATTCCCCGTGTTTGTTGTAGTTTTAGTGGTCGGTGGTACGACTATCGTTGCTTTTGGCTGTAAACGCTGTCCTTTCGGTATTTTGATAGTCGGCGTAGTTTTGGGTGTTGTTTTCTTATTGTCGGTTGACTTCAGGAAACTCCGTAAAATTGGGAGGGATAACTCTGAGGAGGATTCCATTGTAATGGTGTTTGGTGTAATGGTGTTTGCGGACTGAACAGGCTGAGTCTGAGATGTTACTGTCTCTTTTAGTGTCTCCATTGCCTCCATTGTCTGCAGCAGACTGCAGACGACTGCTCTCCCTCTGCTCTCACTCCGCTCACCGCTCTGCGGAAAATGACAGCCTTAAAACACTTCTCACAGCGTAGACAGCGTAGAAAGACTGCAGACGGCTGCTCTCCCTCTGCTCTCGCTCCGCTCACCGCTCCGCGGTAAATGACAGCCTTAAAACACTTCTCACAGTGTAGACAGCATAGAAAGACTGCAGACGACTGCAAATTCAAAGAGCTACACTAGGTCTAATGTGAAAAACCTCCTACCATGCGATTACACGCACCATAAATGACACGCATTGCAAATAAACATCCTCACACACTAACCACCAGAAAATGTCACACGCACAATGACATACGCATACCCCCACAGCAGAAATGAACCTAGAGAACATCAAAGGGACCCTAAAATCCATGCTCACCTTTTTCACGCCACATGCAAAAGGAACCAGCACACAGCCATATCTCAATGGAAGCGACATATTTGCCAAAACTGGGACACTGCGCAGGGCAAGTCTAAGGCACACAACATGCAAACATATGCATCATAGCAGGACACAGTGACAGGAATTGCAAATGACATGTGCCTTGTGTGTCAATGCTACCAGAAACAACTGCTACCACTGCACAACGCATAATGTCAAGGCCACATGTCACTCAGAATGCACATATGCAAATGATTGCACACAGGCCATGACTCATACCCATACAGACTAGACAACTTTGACCAACGGCAGAAAGGGCATGCAACACCACAAATACTTAATACAGACCTCGATGTATATACTCACGGAACACCCATCCCTATTCCACACTTGGGTTGTCAGCCCTCAAGGCAGACCACACTGGCTCAGGCAAATAAATCACTGACTCAAAAAAACTACAACCAACTCATTACCATGGACATCCCAATCCACTGAAAGGAAGCATTCCACCACGCCATGTTGACAAGTGGCACACTGAAAAAATGAACCTATCACACGTCACCCCTACATAGGCCCCAGCATCAACACCAGCTATGAAGCCATGCATGCACACGGGCTATCACACAGTCACTCAAAAGACCCATGGGAGAGTGCAATGAGATATGCAAGTCAAAGGCAAAAAGAATGCTATCAACATGCCATTACACAGATCAAACAATAACAATTTCACGAAGTGAGGAATAACACACAACAGAGAATGAATCCTTTGCTCATACATGACCTGCTCCCTGACAGGCCCCTCAACCGTCCAACATCATGGACAAAGGGGACCCAACAACCTCATGCAAAGCACTGTTCCCCACACGCATATGCCTACAGGGGACAATTCCAGAAGTATGATTATAGTGCTTGGTTGTTTGAATGGAAAGATGCATGCCTATATATTGCAGCATATCCAAACTGTCATGTAACTTATGTATACACATGTATTGTATGTGACAGACTAACATGTCTTCCTTTCTCTCCATTTCCCAGCAATTACAATGGAGGAAAGGGTCTATGGGGAAAGCTCCAACAGCAGTGAGGATGGAAAACAAGAACAGATGCACCTGCATGTCCGGAGTGTACAGACCAAGGGGGCTCAGGAGGAGTAGGACGAGGGAGAACACATTTTCCCCACCCAGGAGGACCGTTTTGCACATATGTCATCTAGACCCAGGCTCTTGGGCCTCCAACTCACCCTGCCTGTAGAGGAGGCAAGCTGAGAGGTGTTTGCTGAGGACAGCATTGCCCCCACACCAGCAGAAAATGACAACTATACCAGCAGTGGGCACTTCAAGCATATAACAAGCCCAATCTGCACTCCCAAGGAGGTGGCCCACCCGTGGTGCACATGAGGTCCTCTTGATAACCTGCTGCTGCCTCCACCACCCACCTTCAGGCTGTCCAACCACCTCTTCAGCCTGCTGGACCATCAATGGTAGGGCCTCCAGAGTGGCTCACTGTTTTCCTGGATCAGCAGGTGATCCAGACAATGGCATGACCTCAATTGCATGTCCCTCAGGCTTGATGCCATCAACAGTAATAGCATCGGCATATGGCGGAAGACAGCAGTGCTGGTCACCAGTATGGACACTGTAAGTGAATCACACACAGGAGTGATAGATAGATCTGCAGAGCTGATGATGAGACATGGCACACAGAGATGAAGACCCAAGATGGTGGACAGGGCCATGCAGGCAACTGGTACATTGCATTGTGTGCCACAGCCTATCCACGGGCCAACCACTAACCAGAGTGCCACTCAGTCCGGAGGCAGTTAGGCCATTGGGGTGGAGGAAAACTTGGCTTCGGGGCATCCCAGGCTGAGCCTCAGGCCAAACAGAAACGTGGTAGGTCAAGAAAGTGGCCCTGAGCCCCACCACAGACTCACATAATTCCCCTCCTCCTCCACAAACTTTTCCTCTATCAGCCCTGCCTGCATCACCTACCACCACATCCTGACACCCACACACTCCAGAGCACAGCACCATCACAGACACCCCTGATCATCCCTCACTGTGACCTTTACAGCACCACTCGCACTTCTCAAAATCACTCTATGTATTTCTTTTTTTTCTTTTTTATTATTACGTGCATTTTGGATACACTTGAACACCTTTTGCACTACAAAACATATGCAATCAACATACTTTGAACATATCATAATACAAACAATATTAAAATAACACATTTTATTATTTTTAAAAGTTGCAATACAAATGTACCAAACCCATCAGGTTTGAAATATTATACAACGTTTTCCTTTATCTCTACAAGGAACCAATCAGGCATAATTATTGGGCATCTCTACCAGCAGTCATTATGATTCATTAAAAATGTGCAATGCTTCTTTCCATTTGTAAAATGATGTTGCAGTGATAAAAAGTGACTCTGCAGAATAAATAGTAGCCCCAAATCGATCAGATTCTATGCTTACCAGCTGACGTACAAAATTACAATAACTCCTATGATAATTCTCTCGCAAGATGGAACGTGCCGTAAGGATATGCAGATGCCCACCCACACCCATCCCTCACACAGACGGCAACTTCTTTTTTTTCTATTGAAATGCCTCGCCATGGTACTCTACAGTGGGCAAGATGTTAAAACATCAAATATAAAATATAATGGCTAAACTCAATAGCACACAGTTCTAGCAAATAAGAACGAGGCTTTCCACGACAAAAACCTTGGGTGATATTGTTAGTAGATCTTTTATTTTTGGTTAACTTTGCCATACTCTTGGCATTTATAACACTGAAGAGACACTGGGAAATACTGCTTGACCCCCAAGCACTGATTCCCCAGATACACACATTCTGGGATTTTGCTCCCCTTAAACCGCAGTGCCACAGTCGTAGAGCTAGTGCCCCATCAGAATGTTTCCTACCCAATCGCCACACTTCTAACACCTCCATACCATTCAGTGAGCTCACTATATCCTTATCATGAGTGCTAAGAAGGACTCCATATGTCACCCCTTTACATGAATCCCCATATCGTTCCAGCACAATTATAGGTTTTTTTTCCAAGGCTACCTAATCGCAGAACGTTTTTCCTGGTTTTGTCACCTACACCTTTTACCAACAATCTCCCTCCAGTTATCACCTGCACAGATTGTGTGTCACCAATCCCATTCTTTACCCATTCTGAAATAACAATGGGGCCAACCCCAGCAAGGTCCATATCAGGCCTGGCTGACTTAATGACCACTCTCCACCCAAAATCTGCCTCCATGAGCTCCTCCCCAGTTGCACACCTGCTATCATCTCTTTCTCTTCGCTGTCCACATTAACTGCCCTCCCAGTTTCCTCAACCTTCTTACCCACTGTGGTCCTACTGCGACCTACTGCAGGACTGATCCTTTTTACCAGCTCCTTGCACTCCTCCTCTTCTCCCCTGCTTCCCACAAGAGCACCAACATTTTTCCTTTGGGACACTCCCGTTTATTTCCGGGAAGATAGCTCAGGGGCAACACACTCACCTTGGAAGCAAGACGACATGTAGCAACACAGGTTTGATCCCTGGGTCCGTGCTTACAAACCTCTGGGTCTTAAGCATGTTATAAATAGCCAATTACATTACTTTTCCACCCCCTTCCTTGTGTCCCCCCTTGTCTGTCGACCCTCACTGTGTTCCTGCGTACTGATTTTCCCCTTTTTACTCAGGGGCTCACCCTTCTCTGCGGTTTGCATAGCAGCATCTGCCATGCCTTCCCCAATGGTGCTGCGCAGAGCAGCCCTGTTAATGAACTAAGCCCTCTCCCACGAGGTGGCAAAGAGTACACCCAGATCAGAAACTACTCCTCACAGGGTGGATCTATGTACAGGCGTATAGCACCCAAGATGTGACCTCCTGGGCCCCACCCCCTGAGACTAGCCGTCTCTCCCCCACCCTGGCTGAAATTATCTGCCTTACTCTCCCAGTCAGGTCTGGTCTGTCACTTGCTGCTTTTAGGGAAAGCTGTCATAAGACCAGCTCCTTCTACCTGATGTTTTCCCTTTCCCCTCAGACCTGGCAGTCAGTCCAATGAGGTGAAGTGCGCAATGTCCCACCTTCCTCCAATTACCGCCCTTGCTGGATATTCTTCTGACAGAGAACTGGATCTGGCACTGCACTGAACCTCCATGCTCAGTTCTCTCTTGTTGGGCCTCATCATTAAGGAGTATCTTGGGTCTCTAAGCCCAGCAGGCACTGGACCCATGTCTGGTCATACCCATCTCACTTGAAGTGACTATAGCAAAACAAAAAGGTTACAGAGAGGGGAAAGGCCACATGCCAATCAGGCTCGGGCCTACCCCAAAAGAGGCAGTCCAGCCCCTTCAAGGTCAAAGCTGCTTGGGCACATCCCTTCTGCATGAGACCAGAAGCAATCCCAGACACATTTTGTACTCTTTCAGCATCATCAGTGAGGTGTAGCCTGGGTCTCTAGGCCCAGCAGGCACAGCATCCACGTATAGGCATACCTTTTCCACTCGAAGTGACATCAGCAAGACAAAGAGGTGGTGGCTGAAAGGTATAACATCTATCTTACGCAGTGGCATCACTCTGAGCAGTCCTCCAGACCATCATTCTTTGCCTGCCAAGCCATTAAAGAAAGGGAAAAGACCATATGCAAATAAGGCTTGGTCACATCCCAAAGGGCCATTCCAGCCCAAGCTGCTTGATTCCAACCCTTCTGAACGAGACCACAAGCAACCCCATGCATGTTGCTGCCTCATTGGGCATCATCAGGGAGGTGTAGCTTGGGTATCATGGCCCAGCAGGCATGGGACCCATGTATGGGAATACCCATCCCACTAGGGGTGACGTCAGCAAAACAAAGTGGGGATGACCAAATCAGCCTTGACCCCACCCCAAAAGGGGCAGTCCAGCCTGAACTGCTAGGTCACATTCCTTCTGCACAAGACCACAGGCGACCCCAGACACACGTTGGCCTCATTGGGCATCATCAGTGAGGTGAAGCTTGGATCTCTAGGCCCAGTAAGCACCTTTGTTCCAATTATGTGTGTTGCATGTTGCATCATCAGTATATAGCCCACCGATATACACCCACATAGGTCATGCACATAGGCTAAACAACCACTATTTCCCTTCCAGGTGTGTTCACACTGTGTTGACCGTAAACCTCAGATTATGATGACAAATGCAAGGGAGCACATCATACAGTCAATGAACACATGCAACATATAGCACAAACACCTCTGGCAGGTCGATCATGCATGCGCATACATTGGTATGCAGATCGTACCATACAAACAACACATGCACACAATACAATATGCATAGAAGTAACACAAACATGTGTCAATCAGACAATGCAAGGGAAAGCAGGTGGGATGACTTGACTATCAGCGATTCTCCAGTTCAGGGCTCTGCAAACGTTGGCCCTCCTGATGTCTAAGAATGGACATGTATTGATCCCTTACCATTTAACATCTTGCCTAGGTCTAATGGCAACCATGTGCAGTAACATCACTACTTCCAATAAACCCACTGGATGGATATGTTGCTAATCACGTCAGGGATCCACACCAGTGGACCAGGCCTGCTGCATATTTCCCAGGACAATAGACCCTCGATGGTACAAGTCATTGGTACGCATAGCAGATGCAGGTAGATTTGAGTGGGTCACCATCATATACAAGTTGTGGCGTATCGTACTTGTGGCCATATATGGTGACTACTTTACATTCCTGAGTGACAGGGGCAAGCCGTTCCCTTCATGTGCACATGTCAGCGAGTACAAGGTAATGTCCTGTCGGTCCAATCTGTGCGCTAGAATGCAGCAATCCCAAAAAGAAGTGGCGAACACAGTTGGCACACAAACTTGCCTATGCTCATTTGTGTGCTCTTGTCCATCTGAATGTATGAGCATGCAAAAGTCATTGTCCGTGCCGGTGAGAGACTAAACCAAAACTATATTGGTAAAATTAAATTGAACTTGGCCTTTTGTCGGGTCACCATACCTCCCCAGAGACTGTAGAGCTCTGAGTAGCCCATCAAATCTCCAGAGGAGAGAGGGTGTATTTCTGATGTGTCCACCAAAGTCGAGACTGCCCCACAAATCTCACTCATGAATTTTAGAATTGCTTTGGCTGTCAGTAAATACTGTGATCACAGCATTCTCCCTTTCTCTCTCTGTCTCTCTCGCGCTCTCTCTCTTTCTCTATGTATGTCTCTCTCTCTCTCTCTCTCTCTCTCTCTCTCTCTCTCTCTCTCTATCTCTCTCTGCATCTATCTCTTTTGAAGTGGCACAGAATGGTGGTCTGTGGAGAGCATTTTCTGAAGCCAACACAGCCATTTCTGACAGCTGAGCAATCAGAGGAAAAAATAATAATATCTTGAAGTGGTGTCTGTTTGCAAAAGCGGCTATTAGAAAAAGGAAATCATTTTTTGTACTAACAGGGCATACAGGCTTTTTATGTGTACAATATCCAATTCCAATCATCATTCCTAGTATCAATGTTAGTCAAAATAAGAATGTTTTGATTTTCTTACTAAGCAAAGCACATTCTCAACACCTAGAATAATAGTAGAAATAATTTTCTGGCAGAAGGTTATCATTCCATGATCGACAGCCTACTATATTCCTATTGTACTTTTTTGTAATACCTCTATAAGAAAGGGGGAGAGGATAAATAAGAACAGAGGCATTTACATCCTGTTCTGTATGAATTCAAAGATCATTTTGGGAACCTAAAATTAACAAGACTTTATATTTAACAAACACATCTGACTATCTTGAAGGGGAGTCTTTTTGCAAAAGCAGCTATTAAAAAAAGGAAATCATGTTATTGTACTAACAGGGCATACAGGCTTTTTATGTGTACAATATCCATTTCCAATTATCATTCCTATTATATATTTTAGTCAAAATAAGAATGTTTTGATTCTCTTACTAACATTGCCACCTTTTCAAAAGAAAAAAATATATCCTTATTTGCCAAAGATTACAAAGCTCCAAATTGGAATCACAGGTTCCAAAATAGGCCCAATAACAAATGATGGCTAACATTCTCAGACACAAGTTCTTCTGGGAGTGACCCAAGAAATCCCACACGTGGGAAAAATACCAACAGGGGTCAGAATTTTTTAAGCCGGGGTGGTTCAAGAGGCAGATGCCCTCCCAGAGGCAATGGCCCACCAATGGGACAACAGCAGACATTCCACACGAGACAAGGGTATCCCCATATTCAATCTGTCCACACACCATCTAACCCCCATTGAATAAAGTTTCTTGAATTAGGGGTTAAGTTTTGTGCCATCAGTTGAGAGTTCTACCAATAATGTGGAGATCGAACTGAGGAGGTTTTTTAGGACCATCAGACTTAGAGCCTTCTTCATGGAAAAACCTGCTAGACTCGACCAATCCCTTACAAGGTTTAGACCAAAGTCCTCCTTTACCCCGAACACCAATGAAATACCGGCAGAAATTGTCTCCTTTGAAAGGATGGTGTTGAGGGCCCTACCGGAAATTATGAACCAACCGGGCAGTCTGCATCAAAAACATAACCTCTCATTAGAGGAAAAACAGGCTTTAAAATATTTGGCTGAAAATAAAAACATAGTGATAAAATCTGCAGACAAGGGGGGAGGAATAGTTGTTATGAACAGACAAGAATATGAAAGGATTGTAAATTCCTTAATCAGCGATTTTAGTCATTCTGAAAAGACACGTGTCGACTCCACTGACAAACTCATGGCCACGTTACAAAATCTGTGCACCCAGGGCATAGAGGATGGCTTTCTTACATCTGAAGAGTCATGCTTTCTAACCCCTACGGAATGTTGCATACCAACGATATATATGTACTGCCGAAAGTGCACAAAGACAGTGTTAACCCTCCAGGAAGACCAATCATTTCTTTGTGTGATTCTATCTTGGAACCAATAGGGAAATATATCGTAAAAGGCCATACATGCATTGGCTGAAGAATCCCCATCTTTTTTAAAAGACACCATGGCCACAATCAATCACTATGAGGGTCTTACCTTGCGGGTGACCAAAATGTACTGGTCACGTTAGCCATCACTGCCCTGTATACAAATATCCCCCAGGATGAAGCATTGGCAAGCATCGAACAGAGACTGGATGGACGACCCACACCACACGGGATACCAACACAGTTCATATTAAAACTATTATATATTACTCTATGTAATAACTTTTTTCAATTTCTAGATGCCATCTACATTCAGAAACATGGCACTGCCATGGGGGCAGCTTTTGCCCCTAGCCTGGCCAACAGGTACATGGCGTTTTTTGGAAACCATTATATATACTACAACAACCCATTCATTGAGCACGTTTCCTATTGGAAATGATACATCGACGATATATTCTTTATTTGGACAGGCGTTGAAGAACAACTGATGGCCTTTCTATCTTGACTGAATGAGCGCAACCCTAACCTCACCTTTACAGGTCATTGGGACCCAACAGAACTACCATTTCTGGATCTTATTATTGCTCAAAAACAAGGTTGTATATTTGCATCATTATACAGAAAGGATAGAGACCGGAATACTCTGCTTGAATACTCTAGTCAACATCCTCATTCCCAAAAGGATAATTTACCTTACGGCCAATTTCATCGGCTTCGACGGAATTGCACCAACATTGCTGACTATGAACAACATGCAAACCTATTGGGTGTGAGACTCTTAGAGAGGGGCTACCCACATAGACTAATCAAATGTTCGGCAAAACAAGCACATTGGACACTGAGGGAACACTTTTTGAATCCTAGGGAGAAGAAAGCAGACACAGACCGTTTGGTATGTGTAACTACTTTTTCACCTCAAACAGCACAGATTAAAAAGTTAATTAAGAAACATTGGAACCTAGTCATGAGCACAGGGTGCACCAGTGGGTAACCTTTGTTTGCACTAAAACGGTCAAAGAACCTTCGGGACCATTTAGTTCATTCTAGATTGCAAACCATTGGTACCAATTTTGCACAGAACAGCTTAAGAGCCGCTTGGAGTCACAGTAAAGAACAAATCATGGGTCATTACCCTTGTGGTAAGTGCAGTGTGTTTCATTTGACCTCAAAAACTCCAAAATTTAAACATGGCCATTTCAATTGGCGACTTTGACAATTTACCAATTGTTTATCTAGCAATGTTATCTATGCTATATGGTGTCCATGCAGACTACTGTATGTAGGCATGACAAAAACAAAAGCATCAATCTGGATAAACGAATACAGATCACATATCCGTACTAAATGCAGCAATGCACCGTTGGTTCAGCATTACATTGCACAAAATCATACGGAGGATGACAAACATTGGACAATAATAGACCAGTTGACACCAGACAACCGTCAATACTCCATGCAACATAGGCTAACTAAACTGGAGCAAAATTGTATTTACAGACTCAAGACTCAAGAAATCGACCTGAATAAAGACATCCAATGGTCTTTTTTGCTGTAACAATAATATAAGTAGGTTTTTCTTTTTTCTTTTTCGGTCTCCAATGGACACATATTGAAAACTTTTGGTCAGTGATACTAAGAAACGTTAGGTTCAGTCGATTGAGCCTGATCGATATGTTCATTGCACATTATACCAATATTGTCATGCATGGGCTTTGACATAGACTTCTTAAGGGTTTCTGCTCAAGTGAGGGCGTATTCATCTTCTGCCACTTTGGCGACTTCCCACAGTAAACATTAGATCAATGAGTTTATTGATTAAGTCTGTATATTAGCATCATCTTATATGTGCCCGGTTTTTTAGACTAACCACATTTTTTCTGAATGGCCCCAGGCACCTGTCAGAATTCCAACTTTAAATAATCCACACATAGTGGACAACGGAAGGAATGGCCCTCCTTAGGGATGGCAGCAGTGGGAACACGTCTTCCGGGATAGAGGGCACTACTGTCCTGCTAGTTTACCATTTGGATTATGTGGCTCGGATTTAATTAGTCACATTGGAGACTGTTTCCAACTAATAATTTACCCTGAGGTTTGCTTATGTTTCCCTTTCCCGATGTAGAACTTCTGTGGTACTTGCACCATTATCATCAGTATGGGCTTTGAACATCATGCCACGCTTGTATTCGGTTATCCTCTTGGTCCCCTTAGAAATGACTTTTGAAAGAACTTACATATGAGGGGCTCAGCAGCAATGGGCTCCTTGTTGGCCCGTTAGCAGCTAAGTCTATGTTTGTAGCACGAATATTGGTTTGAACACAGACTTTTGCTCCTGCCTCCAGTTCGCTCAAGCGATAACTGACGTATGGGGGCGTGTTTCCTCTGATTACGTAAATAGCGTCTCCACACCGGATGTGGTAACCAGGACCAGGCGGATGCAGAGGAAAACAGATTGCACAGGGCGGATCGGGAATGCTGGCAACTTTACGAAGTAAGAACTGTGTGACACTCAGCAGCCAACGGGCAGGGAGTAATACTCTCGGTAGCCATCTGAACCGCCAACATGTCCAGGGAGACGACTTGGTCTTAGCTGGGCTTTGTTTTCTGATGGCCCTGACCATGTTCGGTGGCCGCCGTGGTGGGCGGGTCTCCCCGGTGGGCAGCTTCCCTGGGAGCCCTGTGCTCACGGCAGGCGTGCGGCCGGCAGGGCAGTGTTTTTGGGCTCCCATCCTGCTCCCTTTAAATTACATTGGATTGTCTCCATATTTTCTCATAAATTAGAAATTCAAAACACAAACGATGGGTGTGTTCTTTATCATTGACCTCCTTGTCCGTGTTCCATTTTCTTTTTACTTCACGCACGGCTCTTGAATTCCTTGTCCTAATTATTCTCCCGTCTCTGCTTTCCCTTTCTATTTACAGTGTTTGAAGACACTAATAGTGTGAAACAGAAACACACATTCACGTACCAATTTGGCAGAACACTCAGGGACCCTCACATTGATGGCCACATCCCCTAGAACCATCTGGCTTGCATTGATTTCTTTCTTTTGAAGAACACTATGGATAGGTGACAGTGACACAACTGCAAGGTAAATCATGATGCAGCTCTATTAAGAGTGTGGGTGTTTGTGACATACTTTCATATTATAGTTCGAATTTTTGGATCGTAACTATAACAGAAATAACAACATAGATATAATATTGTCTAAGGACGCATATATGTCTGTGTTCACAGAGAAAAATAACACCCGTATCAAGAAGGAATTTTCCATCTGGTGTGGTCCTGATAGAACCGCATGACGATATTGGATTGGAAGTCAGCATAATACAATCTGGGTGAGATAATATTGTTTTACTAACCTAACATGAGGCGAAATTATTTATCTAGAGGGTAGTCCATTGTGGGATAAAAAAATATTTTGCATTTATACATTCCGATTCTTGACCCACCTAGGGATGGACATGATAGTACAGCATAGCCTCATTCATTTACCTTTTTTCTCCAAACTGAGATTTTCTATCTCTTTTACTATGTGTGTGTTGCTGATTCTTCACCTTGGGGGTGGGGGGTGGTTTTGGATGTCCAACAGGACTCAATCACATTACCCTTCTAGGAATGTCAGGGTGAGCACATTGTCTCCCTTGTTAAAATATGGGTGGATTAACCCAGATCGGACTACGCCTAGAGTATCCTGGGGGTATGGATATGATAAAACAGTATGTGAGGTTCATAGGAGTCAGGATACATGTTCAAGAAATTATGGAGGACATGGTAGAGAAAGATTGTAAACATTATTTTCTCTCTCTCTCTCTCCCCTTTCTCTTTTTACTCCCTTTTTGGTAAAAGAGGCTCTACTGGAAACACCCTTTTACAGAAATTTAGTATCCTGAAAAGTCAAATAAATTACACACTGAACAATGGATAATATTTAATTCATACCAACTTGATTTCTCACAAGAAGAACTGTTTGTTTTTTGTATTGTATATGTCCTGATGAGGTGCACTTGACAAATTTTGTATAGGCCGTTCTGGTTGCCCGAAACACGAGTCGACATCACCATAGAGCCCACTCCTCCCAGAGTTGGCTCTAACTTGGGTTCACACAGAAAAAATGTGGTAAATCAAAATATGTTCAAGAGCAACCATCTTGTAAGTTGCCCGAAACACGAGTCGACATCACCATAGAGCCCACTCCTCCCAGAGTTGGCTCTAACTTGGATTCACACAGAGAAAATGTGGTAAATCAAAATATGTTCAAGAGCAACCATCTTGTAACATTTACCCTGTCTTTGGCTTCCAAAAACATTGCCAACTAGGCCTTTTTTGAGCGAACAAGGAATAAACCCAACTATATGGGGCGTTCTGATTACAGAACAGAATTATCAAAATTGCAACCTTTGCACAAGTACGAGTGGTGTTTTGTATGAATGGGAATGAAAGAGTATGTGAGAAATGATGTGTGAGATGTGAGCTATTTGTTGGTGTGATATATTGTTTTTTAATCACTGATTTATATAGATGTGAAATGAATGTGGTTTATGTGATTTTCTGTAAATGTTTTTTATGACTATATTTGATTAATGAATAAAATAAATGAATTCTTACACATGCTGTCTTTTGTCTAGAACTCACACCCTTTAAATAGGGTTGTTCGTTGGAAGGGATTATGTTGCGTTCTTACGCATGAATTTCACTATTAATGATTGGAGGGTGTTGCACCTATCTACGGATATTTGCAATTTTGATTGATTGGCTTACTAAGCAAAGCACATTGTCAACATCTAGAATAATAATAGATATTATTTTTCTGGTAGAAGGCTATCATTCCATGATCGACAGCCTGCTACATTCCTGTTGTACTTTTTTGAAATACCTCTATGAGAAAGGAGAGGATACATAAGAACAGTGGCATTTCCATGCTTCTCTGCAGGAATTCAAAGATCAGTTTGGGAACCGAAAATTAACTACAAAACTTTATTTTTAACAAACATATCTGTGACTACCAGTTGTATCCATGCTTAGCCCGGTAATTCCTAATAGAACAACAACAAAAAATAGACAAAGGTATATTTATATTGTATACTATTTAGATTGTCTACAGCATGGAACCTATCCACATGCCAAATTTCAGGTGTGTAGCATGTAGGAAAGTATGCTGAACATTTTGAACAGACACCAACACATATCCACAAATATCAATTTCATATATAGATAAAACGTTTGATTGCTTGAAACACTTAATCATTATACAGACTGGGACTGGTGCACGTTTTTTTTTTTTTTTTATAGCACTGTAACATTAAAACGTTTGTAATGTTGAACCATACCTATTGATTCTGACAGGCTCTGGGTTTGGATGTGAGTGTACAATGTCTGCTAAATTAGCTATTTGTGGATAATTGATATTTTTCAAAATGTACTGAAGGATTGGTACGGTTGTAAGGGGTGAAGTGGAGACCGTCAGAAAGAAAAACAAGGAGCCGTCTGGGGATAATGGGCCTCATTACGACCCTGGCGGAACGGGTTAAACGGCGCCGTAAAAGGTGACGGTGCCGTTCAACCCGTTCCGCCACATTACGAGGTCCCCTCGCGGGACACGTTAAGCACGCCTGGGAAAACCAGGCGTGCTTACCGGGTCCCACGAGGGGAAGAGGGAGCAAGCAACGGGCCATCTCGTTATGGCCCGTTGTTTGCTCCGTCTCCCATTCCCATTCAGCCCTATGGGGGCTGAAATGGGAATGGGGAAGGACCGTGTCCGGGTCCTTGAGGGAGGAATTACTGGCCCATCCGAACTCAGAATGGCCCGGTAAGTCCTCATTCCGAAGACCCGGACACGGATGTGACTTCGGCGGCAGCCATGCCGCCAACAGCGGCATGGCTACCGGCCAAACTCGTAATGAGGGCCCATGTTTCTCTTTACCGTGAAGAATTTCAGCTGGGTAAGGATGGATGTGCACAGGTTCGGCTTCCAAAGCCTGGACATCATAAAAGGATTATACCTGCAGAACAGTCTTTCGTGTGGGATTGTCTTCCACTCTGCAAGGGTTCGTCGCTATCATTCTGACAGTCGGATGTCTTTTTTGTTTGTTGGATTTTCTGCAGGAGTGGAATTCAGAAGTTCATCCACCCTTAACAGAAGAAGGTTGAGGCAGTTTTTCGAATGTTGGAGCTATCATGATGCAATGGATTGAGCAATGGATTTGTTAACTGTTTGAAAAATAGCCAAGTAAGACCTTAAACAGATCTCTGTGTTTAATCCCTAGTTGAGCCTAGCACCCTTCTTTAGTCCTAGGTGAACTTAGTGCTCAAAATGTTCTTTTTATATGCCGAAAAATATTTCATGCCACAATATCGTGGAGGGTCTGTAACGTATTCAGGAATAATTACCGCCATACAGTTTTCTGGTGTATGACGTCCAGCAAACTTTCAGACTTTTCTAGAGATTCTTCTGAAAACAAGTTTGAGATTAACCCAGTAGTTAACTGTTAGGGCCCTGAGAGGGTTTACAGACAACTACACAATACCTGTAATTTGGGGGCCTGGCAGGCCTCCACTGGGAAGTGTGTGTGTTCAACTAGTTTCTATTTCCAGGGCTCTTTTGCTAGAAATAGAACATGTTTTCACAAGCATTCAATAGTTTTGAGTGAATGACGCCATTGGATGCAGTGGCGGATGCAAGGGTATGCTTTGAGGAGGGTGCTGATGGCTGGTCCGTCTCCATAAAGGTTCTCCTGATTATTCAAGGTCCCCGAACTTTTCAATCGGTGACCTGCATAGACTCTTGGCACTTTTGTTTGTTTCCCTATTCTGTTCTTTAGATTGCCATTGGCAAGAAAGGCTTTTGTTGCAGTACTCTTAAGAAGCCCTGGCATAATTGTATGTTCATTCACTTGATCGTGCTATGGAATTGTATATACATATAGCTTAACATAGTTAAAGCTATGAAAGTGTAATACAAAAACATAATGGCTGTACTTATTTGTTCATGTATGCTTTTTAGTTGTGTTTTCCTAGGCACCATGTTTTGTCAGGAGGCCTCCTCAGTGCTCTGAGGATCAGATTGACAAACGCTATTTTTGAGCTTAGATATGCGACAAAATAATATATTCACACATTCGTGATGGCTTGCGTTATTACATGTAGGTTTGATATTCTCCACAGCATTTTTTCTCATTGTTTCTTTGCCTTCTGTACACTTCAAAATCAACAGGCATTGCACTTAAATGTATTTTAAAACCATACAGATGAATTTTGAAAAATAATGCCAGCTGAATCACGGTAGAGGTGGGAGAAGAGGTCCGCATTTTCCACTCTGCTTGTGGGTTGCCCAGTTAGCAGCCCAGCACTGATTAAGGCCTTCGCGTCATCATCATTGAGCATGGGAAAGGGCACAGGTCACGTGCTCATGGAGCCGGGTGAACAGTTCACCAAGTGATTTGCACGTAGACCTAAAAGCAATCTCAATTCTTTGCAGGGTTCTCTATCTTAATGACTCTTATGACTGTTAACCCGTCTAACCCCCATATTTTCTTCAAATGACCTAATATAAAATGGAGTCCAGTGAGAGGATGGCATGCTGTGAAAGTGTACCGAAATAGAAAGCGCCTGTCACAGAGCGTTTAACAGAGCCTTCCGTACTTCGAATATTAGGTCAAGCAGAAACCGGCTGTGAAATATGAAGCTTCTGGAAGCAGCCTCCCGTTGGCGGCCCCACTAGCTAGCTTTCGATTCGAAAATGGCGCCATCCTCAGAGGGGTTGTTGAGAAGTGCTCCTTTGATTTGATGAATGCGATAAGAATATAACCAGGAGGATATTCGGCAAGGAAATCATATGTGATGCTCTTTCATTTCCTATTTCTGCCAGAGCACTCCAAGAGCAGGCTCCGCTGGGGACAGTAAAAGGCAATGCTGGTGCTCGCACCGATAACAAGTTAGCTCGGAAAAATTACATTTGTTCGCACTTTCTACGCTACAGTAAATGCTGTCTCTATCGGACGGCACCAAAGATATCCTGAGATTTAGATTTCAACCTATCGGGCGCACTTTTTCTTTAAATATTTTGAGCAGAACGCGTGCGCAAATTACCTCCTCGTCAGTCTTTTTGTCACTGCCCTTATTCTATGAGGTGAATCCTCACGCAGGAGACCGGTCCCCTTAGAACAAACAAGTTCTGATTTTCTTGTTTTTTACATAACTACTCCCCTAATTTGGACATCAAAACACTTCTAGTTCACCATGACTAACTTTTTGACTATACAGCAGTTTTGAAGCACAATGGGTCTCTGGTGGGAGGGATGCCAAGCATTGTGACGAGGAAATCTCCGAGTGGGAATAATGAAGATTACTGGTAAATAATGTTTCGTCTGTTTTCCTCACTGCCATCCTCTTTCTGTGTGGAACTACTAAACCAGAGTCCTTCCAGCGATAATCCCGACAACGACGGCAGTTCGCGATTCGGAGTCCATGCTGTGATAGCTGGCCAATTTATCACAAATTTAAACAGTAGCTCTGAGACACTAATACCTGTTAACTGTGTCTGGTAGAGTGGGAGACAAATGACACCACTACCTAGAACTCCAAGTTAGACACCAGACCCTAACAGCCACTTTTGTAACTGAAAGGCATGAGAGAGAAAGAGTTCCATCCCTCATTGATGGCCCAGCTAAGACAGTGCAGTAGGGCAAACCTATGGACAACAGAGTACAATGGAAAGAGTACTACATTTTTTTTGCTGCTTCTTTTTACACCAAATGTAAAGATGGTAAGTTTCGTTAAGGTGCATAGAAATGGGGGATGGAAAGGGAGGTGCGGGGGGCAAAATCAGCCTAAAAGAATTCTGCACAATTGCTATTCAGCGTCCAGCGGAATACCGAGCAGAGTACTGAGCAGTCTTTGCAGTCCGCTCGTCCATCGGCAGAGTGACCTGAATGCATCAGCTCAACAGTCGACAAAGAGCATGTCAGCGTGCGCGACCAGCAGAGTACCGAGCAGAGTACTGAGCAGTCTTTGCAGTCCGCTCGTCCATCGGCAGAGTGACCTGAATGCATCAGCTCAACAGTCGACAAAGAGCATGTCAGCGTGCGCGACCAGCAGAGTACCGAGCAGAGTACTGAGCAGTCTTTGCAGTCCGCTCGTCCATCGGCAGAGTGACCTGAATGCATCAGCTCAACAGTCGACAAAGAGCATGTCAGCGTGCGCGACCAGCAGAGTACCGAGCAGAGTACTGAGCAGTCTCTCCAGTCCGTGAAGGGGAGAAACAAGAATGAATAATAACCCTTATTGAACATTACTGACTTATTGGTGATGACAACTGTGGGTGGAGTTAAGGGGCATAATAGGACCACTAAACCACCCTTACCAAGAGCCTATGTATTACCCAGAAGGGCAGGGAAATTAGTGATAATATGGAAAATCAGTAAACCGCCATTGCCTAGCAAAAAAAAAACAAAAGGCGCATTTAGTTCCTCTCCGATCCCCACATCCGAACCATTAAATTAACCACGGTTGATCGTAACAAGATTACAAGCTTTTTTACTCCAGTAACGTCTAAACACATGACACATGATATTCTTATTATGTGCAGCTACCCACACCGATTAACTCTCCGACTACATCCATTCTCATAGATATTAATAATATTTCATTAATAAGTGTATGGGCCTCATTACAAGGCTGGATGTAGCCTTGCTGGTAAAACCCGCAAGACTACCTCCAAATTTGCAAGAATGTCCGGCACCTGCAAATGGGCAGTTACCGGGGTATTCTGGCCCTGCTGGACCCGGTAATTGCCCTTTTGCAGGTGCCAGAATGGGGTGATCCCCATTCCCATTGGGCTCAATGGGAATATTGATGCCTGTAGCACCGGCACTGTTCATAACGGTGCCTGTGCTACAGGCATGCTGTGCTTGCAGGTGCCTTTCATTCCGCCAGGTGAGGCCACAAATCAGAGTTTGCCGGTCCAGATACAAAGGTACCGGCAAGCTTACCGGTACTGTTGTATCCGGAGTGGCAAGCTCGTAATGAGGCCCTAAGTCTTGGATTGCAATGAAAAGCAAACAATGAACAAACTATGCAGAGTGACTGCAGGGGTTCACAGATGATACCAAATACCAATGAATTGGCCAACCCTGACCTAAATAGACATCAATACACAATGTCGGACGATTCAGACTCATGTGACATCACAACAAGATCGGCTGATGCACATACCATACAAAATGGGGTGTCAATTATGCCAAGTTTAAACACAATTTACATTGGATGCTATTTTTGGATTGTGTTCTAATTTCACGCAACAACAGCATCAAACTAAAAACATTTTAGCAACAGTGGTGGATATCATTTTATGTCTAAGGCAGCCTGGATTAGTACTGGTCTAATCCATCAAGGAGGAATACAAATTGCTGTCCTAGTGGAAAACCCTTGTCAAGGAAAGTAAAGTCAGGAGTTCACAAGAAAAGAAAGAGTAAAGCCCAAACGAAGTTTATTTTGCATGTGCATTTTTTTTTAAGCGCTCACACAGCCCCCAGGCATCGAGGCGCTGTTACAGGAATTGTTCTTTTTTTTGTTTCGTAATAGTTTTTCGTTGTTGTTTTAGTTGTGTATTTATAACGAGCTTAAACACCCAGAGGTTTTAAGCGTGGACCCGGGGATCGAACTTGTGTTGTTTTGTGTCGTCTTGCTTCCAAGGCGCGCACGTTGCTGTTAAGCTATCCTCCCGGGACAATAATCAGGCCCGACGTAACAAAGGAACTATCAAGGAGAAAACATGCACATGCTTTAACAAACAACAACCAAGATCACATAATTTGCATAGAAAACACTGATGGCTTCACGTTAGCTGAGAAAGTCCAACAAAAACAGAAGAAAGGAGGACTGGGGTTTAACAAAGGCAAGTCCTCAAGGACCTTGGACCTATGGCTAAATCATCTGGAAACAGAACAAAGGGGCACGCTGGCAAAGGCAGGGACAAGTAGGCTCAAGGGAAGCCATTAGCATACCCCAGTATACACCCTGATAAGAGGAACACCGGACAATCCAGCAAATCAGACTGGGGACAAAGTACGTCTGGCACAAAGAGATGCAAGAGTAGAGATTACTCAACTGAGGATGGTGAATGGCCATAACTGTGACAGGACAAAAGACAACACATTTTTCACGAAACTGAAAGACTGTCCGATTACAAAAACTATATGCCTTGAGGAAATTTACACTACGTGGGAGAATCAATTTCTTAACCATGAACAGTTTTTATTATTACTTTTCCAAATGCCTGAATTAAAAATTATCACCACACATGACATAATGAGCATTGAATTACCAGAACTAGACAGTAGTAGCAACTGGGCTGTCGTCACATTCATATCACCAGTGACGATGGACTGAATATGCTCATATTCTAACCAGATTTATGACTTGGGACTTGTTATTCAATACATGTTACTGTTGCAAAATAAGATCTTATGTACAGAGCCGTACAGCAAACAAAAGGAAACAACACCAACCAGACATGTATTATAGAAACAAGCCGAGAAGATGAGGGGTGGGACATACAGCAACTTGCCGCGCACACACCAACTGTAACTATTGGCAGCAAGAAAGTGATTATTGGGATGGAAAATGAGTATCATGGAGAGCACTACTGACCACCTATTGGAAAATCTTTCCATTTCCTCTCATGGAACGTGAGAGGATACCACTCGTCTATGAAACGTCCCGAAGGAAAAAGCATAATTAGATCTGCAGAGCTATTCTTCTTGCAGAAAATCTGGATCAGGGATAAGCTGGTGATTGATGGATTCAAAACGCACTTACGTAAAGCATACAAGGGCATGGAGGGAAGACCAAAAGGAGGCATGTGCATAGGTGAATAGATCTGGTATGGGGATCGAAAATGAAAACTGCATTTGGGTACTGATCATCGATTTTCCTAAGCGTAGTTTGAACATGCTGGCAATCAATCATTATGACCCAACAGACAGACATAATACATTCAAATTACAGAAACATATTACAAAGATTCTAAAGAAATGACAGGAGACATCCTCTGGGGAGCAGTGATTACAGCAGGGGACTTTAATGCACACTGAACTTTACCTGAAGACCATATTGAAGAGAATATCAAAGCAAATTAATGAATGAAAAATCGATGAAATTTACCAGGCACGCTATATAACCTGGGGACAACCACTCTCATAGAGTATGATATGTTACCACTCGCACCCACACATTCTTGTTCGCTCTTAACACGCAGAACCTAGTGCAGTGGATCGAGTACGCCATGTTTTGGAGGCTATATGTGCCGCTCACCACAAATGCGTAAGGATGCAGTCCTATAAAGTGGTCTTTAATGATCTTAGTGGGTATTGCTCATATTAAAGTAAAAAGAAAAGGTGGCACTGGAAGCTTGGACTACATAGGCTAGGCCCAACTTGCAAGAAAACCGCATCAGATGGTGCACAGTGAAAGTTAATAGAGGAAACATGATACTCATTAAACATTCCATACAGGAAAAGGACAGTACACATGCTCTGATAAGTAAAATCATAGCAGATGCAACCTATGGTAGTACATTGATGAGGCCCACAGAGGGCTTCATTATACAAATATACACAAGAAATACTTCTTATCATAGAGATGCACGTACCATCAATTGCTCTAAAAAACTCACTGAACATGAAAAGAAGCTCAAATCCCTGGGAATTAATTACAAGCACACAAAAAATGCAAAAGTTAATCGAACTAGAAACTGAATTAAAGTTTGATAAAATGCCATGACGCGAAGATGTTGTTATCTTTACTGCACATATATTTCTGGCTTCATACCAAAAGAAATTATTGAAGGTATTACGTTTGATACTGAAGACACTCATCTAATAACCAAACTCAAACCATTGAGAGTGCCATCAACCAACACTTGATGAACACCTACATATTACAATGGATCATGGTGGCATTTGCTGCCAACATATTAAACTTCCACACACCAAGTGCCACTTAAAAATGTTATACACATCTTTTCGATCTGCTTTTCTTTTACAAAAAATGTACACACAGTGCTGCTATAAATGCACATATGGATTTTTTACCTTTTCATTTCATATAAATGTCAAACTCTGAAACCTCACTCATTACATCCCTTACACTGCCACCATTCTCCACCTGCTGACACATATTTGTATACCAGAAAAGTATCTATATACAACGCTTAACATTACATATAAAATGCTCATCCTCGCCAACCTGTACTATATGACACATAACACTTCTGCAACAACAATCCACCATTACATTACAACTAGGTCCTGTTCTTGAAAAACACTCCAACACATTACAAATACATTGCACCACAAATAAAGCACTTCTTTCATTGAAATCAGAAGTAAAAAAATAACCTAGGCCTGCACCTTTATCTAACACCGATGTTTGCCATGTTCCTTCTAATGTCCCAAACAGCACTACTCATACTCCATTTGTTCTAAAAACATAGATAACATACTTTAGTACACCACCCAAAACACAACTTTATTAACTGTGTCTCCCAAAAACTCTTTTACCTTCATTTATAACAACCTCCGTTATGAAAAGTACTGCACCACTACCACATATACTGGTTAATTTTCTGTTACAATTACAGGAAAAAAGAAGATCCCCAAACACAGCTACCGGAAAAAGAATAGTATTGCACACACATTAAAATTAGGCTCTAATTCTTTGGACATATCTGCTACCCAACTGCTTCAAAGGATAAAAGACAACAATGAAGTTGGTCAGTCTAGTATCACAAAATTCCTGGCAAACATGTATGGTACAAAAGAATACTGATATCGATGTCACGCTGATATACATTGTACGCTAAGGAACATGTTTTTTTTTACTTTAGATTGTGCAGTGTACGCAAGGGATGACTTGCATGATGTCTTACGCACTAAAAATCAAAATAAATAGATAATATATATAAAAGAACCGGGAGAACTCTGTTCTCTTGACCCTGTCTATGTATCAAGGGACTTTGAACATGGTTTCATTGTCATGCCACACTTCATCTATAATTAAACTACCCTTCCGCTCGGAGAAGTGCAACACTTCTTTTGGAGAAAAGAATATCAAGCCAGAGGAGCACCACACAACCACATGCCTTTGTGAATAAAGGATGCTCCCATATTTTGCGATGACAATGATGCCACTGTTTTACAGTTAATTGAAAAATACATTTCCTGTGACATCCCATCAGAAACCACTCATAGTGACCTACGTAAACATATCTTACGCTTCAAAAAACATAATTGTGGCAAATATTGCTGATGTAGATATAAAACAAATATAAATACTATATCAGACTTTGCTTTGGCTTCTCTAGACCTGTTTGCAAAAAAGTACAAGTAAATAGCTGATGTTGTCTGTTAGACACAGTGTAAAAGGCACATCCCTAAAAACACATGCAACATTGATAGGGACCAAGCATCCAAGTACATCAATGATTACAGTGTAATCATTGCCCTCTTGTGGAATTCAAATATAGACATACAATGCATTGTAGACAATTCCACTGCAGTTGCAAGTATGTCCCATCCTATCTCACCAAAGCTGAGAAAATAAAACTGAAAGAGCTTTGAGATGACATATCATCTGACAAAACACTGTCACAAAAATTGTACAGCTTTGGTTTAAAAATGCTCTCCCATAGAGAATGTGGGTGCTACAAAAAAGCAGACCATTTACCAGGTACAGCCTTACATGGCAAATCTGAACGCAATGTCTGACTAAACCTTGGTCCAGCTTCATCATGAAAAAGAGTACTGAAATCCTACCAAGAGATCAAAACAATAGCCACAAATGATCCCAACAGCCGGGACATTTTAAAAAACAATTTAATGAATACATACTACCCAAACAGAAGTACTGCTTTGGAAAACATGCACCTGTACCACATACCTCAAAACTACTCCTACAAAAAACAATATCACACCAGATGAGACAAATGGCAATTATTCAGTCTCAATTTGTAATGGAGGCCTAGTGAAACTTAGCAAACTCAGCCTAATTAATTATATAAAGTTTTCATTTAAATCTCTGCGATATAGAGAACATTATTACATGGCCCTACTGCAACATTTTAAACCTTGGAGAAACGAACTAGAATTATTAGGTGACCATGACTCATTTGAAGCTACATTCAAAGCAAATGAAAGCAGTATAACAAATGTACATTTCAAACAATGCAACAAAATGTTGGACAAAGAACGCTTACAAGAGGAAGAAATTGAACCTCTGCTAGATAAAGACAATCCTGAGGGCAGTCAACCTTCCATTACAGGCAGCCAAGAACCACTTGGAAAACCACTAATTTTAAATGATTCAGAATCAGGCATGACTAAGGTAGAACATAACTTGCATCAATCTAAAGAATCTGAAGAAAACTTGTCAGTATTGAAATCACAGCTAAATGATGAACAACTCACCATTTATCTAGAAGTAACTGAAGAAATTGAACATGATTTTAAACATGAAACTCAAACATGTAGCTGTAAAAATTATAAACATCTCCTCCTGTATGTAAGTGGTTAAGCTGGCTCTGGTAAAACATTATTAATTAAAATAATCAACAAATGAATACAAGATTTAACAAACAACAACCTTTCATCTGTTGTAACAGGCCCCACAGGTTTAACTGCCTACAAAATAGGAGGAGTAACCTTACACCCAGTACTGCTACTCACAGTAGAACACCAAAACAAATTAATATACCTCAAATTATCAGCAGAAGCTGCTAGTGAAGTATGCATAATTCTGTAACCAATGAAAGTGCACCTGAGAGATAAGTTGAGCATGGTTTACAACCTTATGTTGGCTTTAATTCATCTCAGAATGCAAGAAGTCCTAAAAACCAACTACAAAGAACTGTTTGGAGGAAAACACGTTATTGTTTTCTGAGACCTCTCACATTTAACACCAGTAAAAGGTCAACCTGTTTCCAAAAGATTAGGGCACAAACAATGCCGTAACACACTCAGCAGCATTGGAAATGTAAATATCTGGCAACATTTCCGCTACAGAGAACTAACTCAAAACATGTGTCAGTCTGCAGATCTTACCTATGCTAGCATTTTAAAAAGTATTAGATCCGGTCTGCTTACTAAAGATGCCAAATACATCTTAAATACTGGACTAATCCTTGAGCTATATAGGCAAACACATCTGCTCATGATGTCATGAAACAATTACCTCAACTAAATATAAAATGCATATCGCCCACCGCATAGCTACTCTCAGTTGCAACTTTCAGTGCTACGCAGATGAAACTCAGCTCACTTTCAGGCTCCCTTCAGCTGCCTCATCGCCCTCTATTATCACAGATTGTCTGTCCGCAATTCAGGATTGGTGTGCCACCAAAGATCTCTACCTTAATGCCACTAAGATGGAGATCATCCTCATCAGCCCACCAGCACCTTCTTGTCCTCCCACATTCTGGCTGCCCACTCTGGGCCCTCTTCCTACTCCTACCTGTGAGGCTAAGAACCTCTGGGTCATCTTCAACTCAACACTCTACTTCTCTCCTCACATCCCCGACATCTGTAAGAAGTCAAAATACCATTTGCACCTCCTCAGAGGTATTCTTCCCTTTCTCACTTCTCCCAGAAGCTCACTGTCTCCAAAGCTCTGGTTCTCTCTAGGCTGTACTGCCGCAACAACCTCTTTCTAAATCTACCTGCCTCTACTATCCATCTTCTACAACTCATCCAGAACAGGACTTCAAGACATATCCTTGGCCTCAAACCCAGGGACTGTATCTCTTCAGCACTGACATTTCTTCATTGGCTCCCAGTGGCGGCAAAGATCAGGTTCAAGACCCTCTGCATCATACACAAGGCTTTATGGGGCCTGGCATTGCAATATCTCCAACTCTCTTTACCGAAATATCTTCCAACTCGAGCTCTTCTCTTCTCCACCTTTAATTCCTTGAGGGTCAGTTGCTTCTCCAAGCAACGTGTTGGGGGCAGAGCTCTTTCTTTGGCTGGTGCCTCCCTATGGAACAGCCTCCCTACCTCTCCGAAACTTGAGCAGAGCCATCTCTGGTTCCAGAAGCACCTCAAGTCCTTCCTCTTTGCTTCTGCCTTCTCTCTTCCTCTCCCCTCCTGCCTGTTACATGCACTGGTCACCTGGTAACCCTCTGAACACGGGCCCAGGTACCTGACGGTCCAGTGCATACCCACCCTGTCTTTTGTACCCCTGCACTTGTGGTCTGTATCTGTAACCCTACAGTTGCCTCTCCTGCACTTATCAGCCATGTGCTGTCTGCACTCCTGACGCTCACACTTGCCACCCATTGGCTGCACTACTTGTTGATTTCCTGTTTTCTCCTTGTGCAACACTTGTCCATCCTCCCACACCACCTGCACTTCTCCCATCCCCGCACCCCAGCACCTGTGTAATCTGAATGTTACTAGGCCTAGTAAAATTGTTTTTTGTCCTCCCTCTGTTTCCCCTGCCTTGCCTTGTCGTGCCTTGAAACACATGTGTATAGGTGCATTATAAATGCCATATCATATCATATCCTTAATGCTAACTCTTGCAAGCTGTAGTCAATTCAATGATACAATGTTGAAAAAAGAAATGCAACCATACTACATATCAGCTCCACAGACAAACTAGAAGTGCACAGCATGACACTCCCTATGTGTCAACAAGCAACAGCAGCACTAACAAGCTTAGAAAAATGTATCTAAAACTCAGCCGGATTAGGACAAGTATTAACTCTGTGTCTAAACTGCAGAGTAATTCTAAAACGTAACCTTGATGTAGAACAAGGCTTAATCAATGGAGCAATTGGTACAGTTTTTGGCTTCCAAATATATCCAAATGACAACAAAATTCAGTTTGTCAACATCCACTTTTAGAAACCTGCAGAAGTTACAAAAAAGCTGCACAAGAGCAAGTTGCCATATGCAGTGAACAATTCACTCTATCTCTTGCATTTGCTGTCACTATTTTAAAATTGCAAGGTCTAACCCTATATCACACATTGATTGCCATTGGCAGCACAGTCTTTAAAGAAGTTATGAGTTACTTAGCACTTTCAGGCTTGCATACACTCAATGGTCTATTCCTAGTTAACTTTGATGCAAGCAGTGTCAAAGCTGACATTCCTTGCATCCTAGAATACAACAGGCTACATGCACTGTACACCCCCATCAAGATATTTATCCTTTACCTCAAAAATACAAAACCTTTAAAAAGAAAATTAATACAAACAGAACCTATAACAGATCTCCCAATAATATTGCTAAAAAACCAACTGCTGCTCATCAAATAATACAACCACAAAACTGTCTAGTCCAAAATCAACTGCACATCCATCAGAAGACACAGAGAAACATGCCTTTTCTCAAAAAAACAGCTGCAGGCCAATCAAAGGATCCAGAGGCACAACTCACTGGTCATTTTAAATTCAGAAACACAACTGGAATAAATTGCTATGCAAATGTAGCAATCAATCTTCTCTTCCAATAGCCACCAATTGTTCACAACATTTACTTAAATGGCTCAGACCAGTTGTGTTTGCAAATGCTTGTTTGTCATATAAATGCCACAAATAATCCTGACAGCACTTACAGTGTCTCAGGTATAAGGCAAGAACAGGGATACTGTACAGGAATGGTACAATTTACCATAAACACACAGGAAGATCCACTAGAATTCTTAATGTACTTACTACAAGTACTGGACAATATGTGATACTAATGCTTCTAAGGTTCAATGCAGGTGTTACCAAAACAACTGTAAGCTTATAGGCTTCACACAGGGCCAAGTAGTTCTTGGCAAGAAAACCTTCACAACAGTCAGCACCATCTACCACACTGGTGCTACAACCACTTAAGGCCACTATACTGAATATGTCAACCAAAGAAGTGGTTGGTTTTAATATAACAACACCTCTGTTACTGCAAAACAAAGGTTACCAGCAAATCTAACAAATGCCTACTTAATATTCCTTCAACCCAAATGTACTCACTAAACTGTAGCACAATAAACAGTTAGAATATGCCAAAGGGTATCTATCTACATCCATAATACTTCAATGGAACTTTTAAAAGCCAAGATGGTTAGAATATGCCAACACGCGTCTAACTACTTCATTGCAGTACACTTCAAATATGCCATCATAGTTCTTGTTAATGCAAAATATCTTGTAATGTCTAATGTAGTTAGAATATGCCAACTGGTATCTAACTACTTTAAACATTCCCTTAATTATAATACACTTCAAACACACATACTATCTCACTTACACTCACATCATTATAATATATATTTGTAATCCTCTATGGATTATTTTCCTCCCAATGTCCCAATGGTTATGTCATGCTAATACAACAACACTGTAGCCCACACTAATGTTGTACCACACATAGGACATTGCATGTACTGATAATGAGGGTCAAAAAAGGGAAATCCATATGTAAAACGGTATGCAGTTAAAGCTTTTAGACTATACTGCTTAACAAATTATACAGTTTTTCCCCCAGAAAAATAATCAGATTCCAGCTTTATAACTGTATGCAACTAAGTAACCATACTAAGAATAAACAAATACATATGCCATAAACACTTTCCTCAATTGTACCAATATCATACATACCATATACACTTCATTATACCATTCGACCATATTACAAATACTATCTACTCTCCATACATTAGCTATAATTACTATACACATATTACTATAAGGTGCGTGGCCACTGGCCACAATCACCACAATATAATTAAACCATATAATATGTACTTACAATGCGCCTTCAAATAACAAGACTTGCCCTGAACCCCCTGCAATCCAAATGTGACCGCAGACTCAGCGGCACATGCACACCTTTTTGCACCTATAAAACAGCTACATGTCAACTTTATTGCACTCCCCCACCCTTTCCAAACCCTATTTTGCACAACAAATAACTCCAAATGTTTTCCAGACTTCTCACCACGCTGTCTGTGGTCAGCGGGGATGTCTGCAAACTCAGCAGCACCCACAAACACTTTTTCACCCATAAAAACAGCTCCATATCACCTATATTCCGCTCCCCACCCTTTCCAGCACCTCTTTCGGCCAACAAATAACCCTAAATATGTTTTCCAGACTTTTTCCCCAACATGCTAGCTGCGGACACCGGCGGCTGTCTGCAAATCCAACATGGCGACCATTTAAAAAAAATATGACGCACCTCACTCCTTTGAGCATCCAATCAGTGGGCTTGTACGATGTTCGCAGACATCACGCTGCCCCCTGATTGGCCTAGATGTGTTTTGGCGGGCTCCAAATCGGAAAGTGAGTCTGCGCACTGGACCCAGATATCACTTGTTTTATTGTACCTACTTTTTAGCCATTTTAAATTTACAAAAGCACGCTTTCTGGACCAAGCTGCAGCTTCTAGCACAAATCTGGTAAAAATGTGTCCAGTGGTTTGGGCTGTAGGCATGAGCAGCATTTCTTTTCCATTGCGTCTATGAGGATTTTGACACATTTTGGGTCCCCCACAACCACATCACTGATGATATCACTAGTTACATTACAACAGTAACTGTCATTAAGCATGGCTTTCAGCTCTGGTCAGTGTTCTTGTTCCAAAAATGTTGAACACACTAATGGGTACTAATCATGGCCTTCAGTTATAGATAATGGTTATACCCTACACCCATGTGCACTGAATATTTTAAAACATTAACAGGCTACCAACCATAGATTTTGGCCATTACCAGTGGATACAACGTTCAGTCGTGTCCACTGTATGTTATATACACTCATCAGGCACTAGCCATGGACTTTAGCACAATACTGGCCTGTGGCCACAATCTTTGGCTGTGCCCACTCTCTATCCTAATATATAAATGGGCCAGTATCCATCACCTTTGACCTTGAGCAGTTTTACATCTTTTGGCCATGTCCACCTTATATTTTAAACTACTAACATGCCATAAGTGATGAACTACGGATGTGCACACTGTGTATTATACAACACTAAGCAGCCCCTATATACGGCCTTCGGCCATGCCAACTGTATATTATATACACTCACCAACCACTAGTCATGATCTTCTACACAATACTAGCCAGTGGCAATGGTCTTCTATGTGTAGAAAGTAAAATAAAAAAAATGTGCAACCACATTCCCCCCAAATAAACATGTGCTTAAAAACTGTGTTTGCATATACTTTTGAAAGTGTTCACATTTATATGCACAGTTGATAAATAGAAAGTTATTGAATGTAACAATAACTGTGTACAAAGACGGCACTCAATGTATCCTAAAAAAAATATTTATAAGACTAAAACCCACAGATGAGGTAGCTTTACCTCCATTAACAAAGTCAGGTGAGAGTGGTGGTTGTGCAGACTCAAACTCCACACATTAAAGCTGCTGCCACCAACAGCCAGAGACTTGAAACATCTGTGGCACTGGAGCAATGAATTTGAAGAATCAACAGAAATGCTCAAGAAGTTCACAAAGAATACTTTCATGAACTGTCTACAGATGTGCCGCTTCCATCACCAGTAGTACCACTATGTATTGAATATAGGTTGACCTTCTAGGGGAGATAACTGTACAACACCTGGTGCAAGTCCACTGGGATGATGAGAATGATGCAGCTACAACAAAATACAAAAATAAAAAATGACTAAAATAAACTTGCAAAACATCATCAATTGTATTACCTCACAGAAAACTCAGTAGTTGAAAGTGCATTAATACAATACAATACAATCAAATAAACCTTCAACGTCACTAAAATTAATACAAAAACAAAATGCCTGCATATACATGCCATTGATTCACAAATCTAATTTTGTAGGCCCATGTTAGTGATAGTTAAAAAAAGACAATAAAAAATACTTGCCACAAAATGACAGCACATGAAAAAAAATGATAATGAACACCATCTGATAGCAGCGGTTAATGCAACTAACAGACACAACACTAGATATTTATTAACATACTTTCACAACAGCCACACTCCTGCTATGTGCGCACAGAGAGTTCTGCAATCAAAAGGATAAAACTCCAGAAAATGGAGGATTTTATACTACTTTCTAAAATGAATACCAAAAGAAAAGGACTATATACAAATAAAACTACTAAAATGGATGACACATTTTGACCTCAATCTATCTATCACAGACACCTACACAAATAGAATAGTATCAACAACCAATAACAAGCAATGAAACTCACGGACATCTATTTTATCCCCACCCAGCATCTTTCATAGCCATGGCTATTTGATGCAGCTGCAGAACTTGCTTTGTATCTGCAGCAACACCTACATTTTTTTTGCAAGCCCAAAATCAAACTATGCCGGCCTTCAAAACTTCAAATTAAATATGAGAACACCTAAGCAGTTAAAATAACACATACAAATAACATTATGTGCTGTATCATCCACATAACAATTTTATTATTGCCCAGCAAATGTATGGTTTATACACACGGCTATAAATATAACTGTGCCTATAAGGGGCACAACTAATAACATGACGAAAAACATTGACATGCCTAAGCATATTTTATAGACACAGTTATTGAAAAGCCTTGTATGGATGTTTGCTGTTAGCCGAGGATATACGAATAAAATGCAAATACAAAAATGTATTTCCACTCCCCCAAAATCCAGACAAGTGTCCATGACACACCTACCAGCCCCCCTCTGCTCCCCATGGTCCTGCTCCACTCCTCTGGTCTCTCCCAATACCCAAAACATCAAAGCGGCTACCACACTTCCACAAACATAGGACTGAGCCATTAATAGACGCTGCTGCACAGGGTGCCATGTTTACCCACGGGTAGCAATGCCACGCACTCAATGGGTACTGGATAGCTGTTTTTAAATGTGCCAGTCGTCATTGTTGCTGGGTATGATCCTCAATACTCCAGTCACCCCTATTTTTGTAAAGCTGAGCATGTAATATAAACTGCAAAAGAGACAGTATTGATACAATGGTCCTTAAAATGTGTCAATAGAATTAATGACTGCTCAGTTATTTAAAGCGGATGATGATAAAGTATACATAGTAGTTAGGAAACACACGATTGCACTTAGGTAAGGTGGATAAAGTTCAAAAACAGGTAAAACGTGGGTTCAAAACAAACAATGAGAGTATAGTGCATTTGGAGTTCTACAATCAGAAGGACAAAACTACATAAAGTGTTAGCTTGTATACTTTCCAAAATCAAAATCACAAAAAGAGAACTATATTTATTAACCAAAATGCAAAAGTTGCTGACACATTTTTAGTGTAACCTATCACAGAAAAACACAGAATTACAACAATAACATCAACCAATTGCAAACACTAAAGCACACACATCATACATACCCTACTCATACAAATTACTAGAAATTCAAACTAGGTATCATTTTCCTGGAAACAGAGAAAGACTGCAGATACCATGGCTGTTTTGAAAACTGTGTGGCTGATTGGAGACAGTTGGCTTTTTTGGTTACTGGCTTTTTGTGAGAAACTAAATATTAACCTGGGCCTTGGTTTGAGAGATGTTACAATTAAATGGTTTGGATTGTGGAGAATGCGTTGGTTCCAAGCTTTTCTAAAATTGTTCAGTCTGAAAAGTGTAGGGCACGCAGACATCATACTAATTCTTTGTGGAGGCAATGATCTGAGGAACGTAGGAGTTCTGTCCCTTACTTTAATGATGAAGCAAGACTTTCAAAAAACAAATGGAACTTTTTCCTCACACCCTCTTTATCTTTTCCAATCTGACTCAGAGGCATACATCGAGATGGAATACCAAATTTAATGGTAAAATGAAATCATCACGGAGAAATGTTAATAACGTAGTTTCAGCATTCATGAGAGATCACAACCATTTATGTATTTCAAACAACAAGATACAGTTCTACATGGTCAATTTATATAGCCATGATGAAGTACACCTAACCAATGAAGATATTACAGTGTTCCTTCATAACATCAAAACAGTACTCCAAATGTGCTAAAATACTACAGTCAGTGTACCCCTAAAATGTGCTTTTAAGGACTGCTTATCACATATACATACACAAAAACAATAAAATTATACCCAATAACATTTTTTTAATATAACCGCGGTTAGAGTTCATTGACTTTTTTTATAACAGCGGTAACAAATTGATAAAATTGGAGGGGGGCTCACTTCAAATTTTATAATACAATAGGAGTTAAAAGATCAATACAGTAAAACACAGTTCAAATACTTATGTAAGGCAGATGAAGATAAAGAAAGCAGAGTATAATACATGACCGCAAACTCTGTGGGGATACATTTAATAGGTACAGTTACACCAAATAAAATAGCATGGCTGACAATACAGGCTAAAATAAAGTGTATGGGGCATCTAAAACTACGGTAGGATGGCTCCTTTTTATATGGATTTCTTTAAACAATGTTCTTCTTTTTTTCTCTACAGTCTCACATGTAAGAAAATCTGAAATCTTACAGCCAAAATAGATAACACTCCCAAATACCTAACGTGTCACTGAACATCGCCTTAGGCCATGTCCAGAGCTTTTTCACCCTCATCGTTATTATACCTATAAAAATAACTTTTAAAGAGAAATAAAACACATACACCCAAAATGTATAGCCATGGGCACGGTGCTACTCTTACCCGTGGTTATCTGTAGTCCTGTATAGCCTCGGATATTAACACGAATATCAGAAATAACTGCTGGAAAAAATACTGCTGTTCTGCCCCGCAGGGCCTCATCAAGTGCATCCCTCATCTTTGCCAGCTCCACCCACTCCCCAGATGGCCTCCTTACCTCCCCTGCTCTCTCCCTTTCCCTCCACAACACACGCTATTTCTGTGATGCAGTTTGCTTTGCGATGTCGGCTATTCGAGGCTATAGCTGCAGCTACAGAAAGCTTTGTGTTTCAAACTCAGTCCCTGGACATCCTATAACTCCCCAATTTCACTTGGTGTCCTCTAGCAACCTCCGCACCTCGGGGCTAAAGTCATTTGTAATTATTTTAACCTGCAAATAGCTGTTTAACTACTTTTCATTTCCTGATATCTTCTGCTATAGGCACAGTCATCTCTCGCATCAAGAGAAAAACATGATTGCAGTTTTTTCATTTCTAAATGAAAATTGTTTTTGGTAAATCCCAGACAATCCATTACTATCTATATTTGAATAACTACTGCACATAATAAACCCAAACCACACAAAGCCCTCTTTTAAATACTTTGTGCCCAAGTTAGTTTCGACCTGATCCAACTCAATCCAGCTGTTTTGCCTGTGCACTTTGGCAACACTTGACCTTGTTTGTTTATGGGAAAATGAATGGGAAGTAGGCTGCACTTTTGGGGGAAACAAGTGTGTTTGTCTTCTTAATACCCTTTTTTATTTTTTAACAAATATTTACAAAACTTTGCAGTCTGGGGGGTAAAAGCATGAGTCCTTAATCACTTTCAGAATTATTGTCATATCCGTCACTCAAATTAAAAGTTATTAATGATAGATTTTTGTAGGGTTCCTATGGGAGTCCGACTCACCTTAACTATAGGGTGGATTTTGCCGCCCTACAATACATATTTTAAAATGTTCTATGCAATTCTCTGAGAATTCTCAGTTTCATGTGTACTTTCAAACAACCCTTCAGGGTCTGAGAACAGTATCATTTTAGGAAACATAGAAACTGTAGATATATGCCCTAACAGGTATTGAGAACAGGTTTGCTCAGCAGTACATGCCTCTAAGCAAAGTGAGGGACCCACATTATCAAACATAGGTTCAAGTTGCAGGTATGCCCAGCAGGAATGGGATCAATATGAAGCTCAAGAGAACAGGCATACCCACCACTGCTTGTCTTTGAGTAGGAATGGGATGTACATGAAGCTAAAGTGAACAGGTGTGCCCAGGAGTGCCTGTATATGTGAGGAATGGGACCCAAAAGATATATATGAAATACAAGAGAATAGGTGTACCCGGAAGTGCCTGTCTCCGAGTAAGCCTATTTCACTTATGTGCACCCTGCTAGACCATTGCAATGCAATGGGGGGAGAGGGCAAAAGGAGCAGGAGAAGGTAAGGTTTGCCCAGCAATTGTCTTATATCAGAGCATTCAAACTAAGCAGGAGTACCAATATCCCACTTCTAAGTCACAGGTTCTGCCCAACAGAAACCTACAGCTGAGATGAGCCCTCAACATGTTAAGAGTCACCCATGCCTACGTGCATATTGCCAGGCAATGTCCTTAAAGGGAAGAACAACACATTTAAAATAGAAAACAAATCTATCCACAGGCATGTCAAAATGGCGCAATTCTACTTACCTATGAGATGCTGAGAAAGGGGGAACACTAGAAAATGCCTCTAGTGAAGACAAACAAAACAGGAAGTCTCAGTGAGTAAGAGGTGATTGTATAGCATTTATTATGTAGGTGGCTTACAAAGCACCTGTCTCCTGGGCAAGGAATAATTTCTTAGAATGGGGGCTGTGACATGAATGACCATGACTCGGAATAATCATAATTACTGGTAAGTAATGTGGCCATTTTTCTCTACTGTACGGCGATGGTGTAAGATGTAAAACACATTTGCATCTGTTCTTCTTACTTGCACTGACCCATTCAAGAAGCGGGCACTAATTTGAGAGGCAGAGTAGCAGTGAAGGAGGGGAATGGGCATATGGTAATGTAGATAATGTGAAGAATGGTGGTCAGGATCTGAGACAGGCAAGGAATGCAGAGTGTTGCAAGCTCAGATCCAACTCACTCATTAAGGATGCTCAGAAAGAAACACAAAACAAGGGGAGTGGGCCATATGGGGGCACTACAGGGAGTCTCATTAGGAAGGAATATGGCAGACTTGCTGGATGATGTTAGGAAGCACTAGAGAACCAGGGGAAGGCATACGTTTGAAGCAAGGGCATAAGTCACAAGAAGGAACTGAGCAGGGGTGAGTTATGGGATGTGCATGGGAGATTCAGGAGGATAGGGCAGGTCATAAAACTACATGGTCGTTTAGCAGAGTACCAAGCAGAGTCCAGAGCAGTCTCTGCAGTCCACTCCACTTTTGCTATTGGGAAAGTGCTCTTTTTGCAGTGACTACTTTGTTTCCTGCTTTGTCACAGAACTGCATTCTGCTTTGACTGGTGCTATCTGCTCGCCTCGACCTTTGTCAGAGTGACCTGATTACACCAGCTGATAAACCGATAATGTGCGCTTCAGTGCATGCATCCAGTGGTGTACCGAGCAAAGTACATAGCCGTCTCTGCAGTCCACTCCACTTTGCTATTGGGAAAGTGCTCTTTTTGTGGTGACTTCTTTGTTTCCTGCTTCATCACGGAACTGCATTCTGCTTTGACTCGTGCTCTCTGCTTTCCTCGGCCATCGGTAGAGCGACCTGATTACACCAGCTGATCGGAAGTTATTAACGAAGCCCCGGGGGCATTACCTCTGGTGGTATTGGCTCCCGTTAGACCGGGGTACTAATAGCTTTTTTTTCTGTTCTGAAACACGTTTCGGAACAAAAAAGAAAAAAAAAGGCAAAAAAATGATGGCGGGGAAAGGGAAAACGGAGTCCGTTTTCCCTTTTCCATGGTGACCATAGGGAGCGGGCGCGCTGGGAACACTCTGTTCCCAGCGCGTCCACTCCTGAGAAAAGAAGAAAAAAGAAGGTAAGTGGGGTGGGGAAGGAAGAAAAAAAAAATGTACCGCAGTCTCTGGCGGGGGATGCTGGAAGCCTCCAGCCATGTGGAGGCTTGTAGCGGGGATGTCCCCACTCCGAGTCTTCACACAGCTGGAGGTTTCCATCGTCCACCGCCGCAAACTGTGGGATAGAAGGTAAGTGGGGTGGGAGGAGGGAGGAGGAAAGAGAAAAAAAAATGTCTTACCCGAGTCCCTGGCGGGGGACCAGGAAAGCCTCCACCCATGGGGAGGCTCGGAGCGGGGATTGCCCCATTTCGAGCCTCCTCATTGGCTGAGGGGCTGCCACGCCCCCTGCTGGGAACAGAGAACCCGGCACGCACGGCATAAAAGGGAATACCGTGTGGTATGGCTCGCAAATGAGCCAATCACCACACTGTATTCCCGTTGCGCCACGCGTGCCGGTTACTAATGTGCATGTCAGCGCGCATGTCTGAAGGAGTAAAAAGAAGACTTGAGAGCAGTCTCTGCTGTCCGTGCGGAATGAGAAGGTCAGAGCAAGAAATAACAAACACTTTTTTGAATAAAACCTTCTTACTTGTGATGACAATTATGGGTGATGGTGAGGGACAGAAGAGGACTACTAAACCGTCCTTACCAAGAGCTTATGAATCACGCAGCAGGGTGGAGAAACCAGCGAGAATACTGAAAACCAGTAAACCACCTTTGCGCTGTTCGCAAAAAATAAATACATTACTTAAAGGCACCTGAGCTCCCCCACTAAATCTCTGGACACACAAGCAATTAATAAAGTCAATATGGCTGACTGCACCAAGATCACAGGCTTTTTCACTACTGTAACTCCTAAAGATATAACAAACAATACTTTGTATAATGCTCAGCCTTCAACAATGGTTAACTCTCCGACCACATCTATCCTCATAGCTAATAATAATTCACTATTAAATGTATGTCTAGGCCTGCAACGAGAAGCGCATAATGAACAATCTTCGCAGACTGCCAGTAGGGATTTACAGCTGATACCAAATACCGACTTATCAACTAGATGACTCGGATTGGTGTGATACCAAAACAAGGACTGCCGGCGTACATACAACACAAAAGAGGGTGTCAATTATGCCCATATTAAAGGCAAACATGGATGTGAGTAGAGGAATAGCAGATAGGGATGTGAGTAGAGGAATATCAGATAGGGATGTGAGTAGAGGAATAGCAGATAGGGATGTGAGTAGAGGAATAGCAGATAAGTTAGCTGACCAGACTGGTGATAAAGTGTGTTTGATGCCAAGAAACATAAGAGTGGAGACTACACAATCAGAGATGGAGAATGGCCATAATTGTAACAGGTCAAATAATACATTAAATTGCAAGACTGTCTTGAGGAATGTATAACACACGGGGGAGTCTATTCCTAAAACATGCACACGTTCTTCTTCTCTTACATCAAATACCTGAATTAAAAATTGTTTCCATATGTGATGTAATGATTATTGAGTTACCGGAACTTGACAGTATCAGCAATTGGGTCACCATCACTTTTGTATCAGCAGTGATAGTGGACCATATATGTTCATACTCTAATCAGATGTATGATTTAGGATGTGTTATTTAATACATGCTACCTATGCAACCTTTACAACTTATCCAGAACAGAACTCTGAGACTTGTCCTCGTCCTCAAGCCCAGGGATAGTGTCTCTCCAGCTCTTAAATCTCTCCACTGGCTCCCCGTGGCTGCAAGGATCAACTTCAAGAACATCTGCATCGTCCACAAGGCTTTCTGGGGCCTGGGACCGCTCTACCTCCAATGTTCTATTCCAAAACATCTTCCTTCTTGAGCTCTCTGCTCACCCACCTCCAACTATATGAGGGTCAGATGCTTCTCAGAGCAGAGTGCTGGGGGCAGATCTATCTCCTTTGCTGGGGCCTCCCTCTGGAACAGCCTCCCTGCCTCTCTCCAACCTGAATGGAACCACATCTGGTTCCGGAAGCAACTGAAGTTCTTCCGTTTTGCTTCTGCTTTCTCTCTTCACCACTGATGCACCTGACTGCTCCGCACACTGGTCACCTGGTCACCCTCTGAGCTCAGGCCCAAGCTCCTGCATGTCCATTTGCCCTTGCACTGCCTCCAGGCTCCCTAGCACTTAAGGGTCTGTATCTGCAACCCTAAAGTCCCTTCTCTCTGCACCTCTGAGCCGCCGGCTGGCTGCACTTGTGAGTTAAGTGTACCACCCCCTTCGCCTCCCCCTGACACTTCTCTCCTTCCCTCTTTCACGCACTTGCACAATCTGAATGACACAAGGCCAAGTAAGATCATTATTTTGTCCTCTCTTGTTTCCCCCTCCTTGTCTTCTTTCCCCTAGAAACACTTGTGTACAGGCACGTTATAAATTAAATATCATATCATATACAAACTATGACTTTATTCAATGATTCACATAGTGATAATGGTAATGTTTATTTGTAAAGTGCTTGTGCACAGGCAAGTGTTTTAAGGCACTGAAGGAGGGAGGGAACTGGGGAGATAAACAACAGTCATTCAGAGCCCTTGAGTTTCTGAATGATAACCGGTCTGACAGGCAGAGCAAGTGCATATGGTACAATTAACAGTGCAGATAACAACAAATAGGTCTGATGACGATTCTGCAGTCTTTTCAAGAGCATAGAGGCGCCACCATGCAGGAAGGGAGACACGGAGTAAAAGATAAACGATCTTCAAGGCATGGGACGTTCAGATCATGCAAGTGTGCAAGAAAACTAAAAGGCAAAAAAATACCAATCAGACAAGGCAACGGAAAACAAGACAAGAATAGGAGGGAGTGAATATACATCAGCTTGCTGCGTGTACGATGAAAAGTAACATTTGGCAGCTAGAAAGTGATTATTCAGAGGCAAATGAATAGCAGGGCAGGCATCATTGATGAATCATTGTAAATTCTTTCGATTTCCTCTCTTGCAATCTGAGAGGATTCCAGTCGTTTACCAATCACCCCGAAGGAAAAAGTATAATGAGATCTGTGGAACTGTTTTTATTGCAGGGCATTTAGATTACAGATGATCTGCTGATTGATGGATGTATGATGCACTTCATAGAGCCATTAAGGGAAAGGAGGGCGACCAAAAGGATGCCTGTGCATAGGTATAAAGAACTCCTTAAAAGCGTTGTAATTTACTATGGAGACTGGAAATGAAAACTGTATTTGTGTATAGATTGCTGATTTCCCTAAATGTAGTCTGAATACTTTGGTTATTAATCTTTATGACCCCCAGATGGATGCAGCATGCTGAAATTACAGAATCATCTTATCAATACTCTAAAGTGGCAGGAAATATCCCGCAGGTTGCAGTGATTAAAGCAGGGGATTTTAATGTGCATTGCACTTCGTCTGATGACCATATCGATGATGAATATCAAAGTGAATTAATGGATGAAAGCAATTGCAATTTAACAGGTACCCAGAAAATGTTATTCAATAAGCAGAGACAGTGGTCCCACAATTTGATAGAGCATGATGTTACCACATATTGCTCTTAACACTTAGAACCTGGCGGCCGAGTACGTCCTGTTTGTATGCCATTTTGTCCACTCACCACATATGCACAAGGACGCAGTCCTATGAAGTGGTTAACAATGACCACATATTACTGAGTGCTTTCGTTCAAGTAAAGGAAAAGGTGCACAGAGAGTTTGGCCAACACAGGCCACATCTAATCTGCAAGAAAACTGCATCAGATGGTCTACAGTAAATGTTAATAGAGCAAACATGATACTTACTAAATGCATGGGTAACTGAAGTACCCTGCCCACAAGGGAAATGGACAGCACATATTCACTGATAAGAAGATCACACCCTAATCAATTATGGTATTTTATTGATGAGGCTCACAGGGGACTTTGATATAGAAATACACACAAGAAGGACAATATATCACAGACACTTATGTAACATCAAACGTTCTGAGAAACGTACTGACCAGGAAAAGACATTTGACCTTAAAACTCTGGGTATTAAATATAAGCAGTGGTTAAGTGCACATACAACCAGCAAACGTTTGTCAACTTGGAAATTTATCTGTCCCTTGACAAATTGTGGTCTGGGGTGGGAATGTCTTTCAGGATGGACACCCCCAGACCATATGTGTAATACAGTGCCCCACTATCATGATAAATGAGTTAAGTATAACTTCCAATGGGCGCAGGACACTGCAGTACAGCATTTCAGCGAATAGCCAGGAGAGGGAACATTTCATAGAATAATAAACAGAATGTTTTCATATTTATGCAACATATAAAGGCTCTAAACTGAAGAAATGTCATACTACTTTAGGATTCTGGAAGATTTACAAGGAAAAGAAGGAGGGGCCAAAGAAAACAGGCGGGGAGGATACTGGCAAAGCGACACTATCTAGTGTGACATCCCCTCCCTATGGGTTATACCCCGCATTGAAACCAGCCGTGGCATACACCAACCCCTGGCGGGTGTCCCTGAGTACAGAAAAGACAAAAAGGGGAAAGGATAAGTTTGAGGAAATTACGAACGACAAGAGGGAAAAGGCAGCAGAAAGTATTTAGCAGAAATAGAAGAGAGCACGCAGCAGCAGTTGGACTTGATGTTCGAAGAGTCAGAGAAGGTGATAGAGCAGGAGGTGTGGAGGAATGGGAAGGCGCCGGGGGCAGAAGGGGAGAGAGATGGGTTGACATCAGGGAGAATAAAGTTCAAACTGGATGATGGGAGTGTGATGAAGGGGATGAAGGGCCAGACACGTGTGAGGAGCTCCTTAGCACCTCAGACGAGGACGAGGAGGCAGCCAAGAGTACAGGAGACAAAGCGCCCTAGGCTGTAAACAGGGAGAAGGAAAGGAGTTGAAAGGGAAGAAAAGGGGCAGCAGAGGGGGACAAGACAGGGACTGGTCCAAGAACTTAATATATAGTTTTCCCTCCCTTGAGGCAGGAGCAAGCAAATGGATACAAGCCCTTGAGAAGGAGACAGCAGGGGTCTCTTTGGTGACTGGAGATATGTTTGTGGCTATATTTTGGGGGAGTGAGGAAACAGAATATGGGTACAAGCAGGATACAATGGGGTAAAACCAAGCAGTAATATACACGACAGGGCGCTCTTTAACAACTGTCATGCCAACGTATGGAAAGTGTTAAGAGAGGTGTATCCTGATACCTCAGATATTGTGGCCACATGAAACCAGATGAGAACCCTGCAGAATATATACAATAAATACAGGAATTGTGGATGCTCAAGAACAAACAACCATGGGATGACAGGATGCCCCTATTCTACCGCATATTGGTTCAGGTTTTTCCCCAGATGTGCAGACATTCCTAGAGAAAATAGTGGGGATAGAAGCAAAGGGGTGGGCAGAGATACAGGCCACTATCATGCATTATTGCAAACAAAAGCAAGAGAGGAAGAAAGATGTGAGCGACAATAGCACTAAAGCAGAGACATAAATGGTGCAGAAGATGCGTGCAAAGCTCTGCATGGAAGGGTCAGCACTCACGTGCCCAGTTGAAGTGGCCCCTGCCCAACAAGGGGGGTTTGCAGTGGGGGAACAGCCCAGCACGGACCCCCAATGAATGATCAGCACAGAAGTAGGGTACTACCAGCAGGGCATAGGATACCCGCAGAGGGTCAGGGGATTTGGGTATAGAAGGGCAGGACCCAGGTTGCTGGAGCCATTTCTGTGTGGACAACCATACAACAGATCTACTACTACCATTTGGGGCTACAAGCAGGAACCCAGCCAACACAACCTCAGATGCAGGCACAGTACCAAGGGCCATCACAGAAGCCCCCACAGCTCACATATTCATAGCCCCTTCCGCAGATACAGAAACCCACCAGTAGCAAATTCAGATGCCCACTTAAGCCAGCTCTGTAGGGATCCCAGGGTCACCAGCGAACACACTGCAAGCACCCGTGCAAACTCACCAACAGGGGGACAGTACAGTGTTGAGCCAGAAAGTAGTGCCCTACTACACAAGAGTAGCAGTTCTGGGAGGGAACCCATTCCCGTTCCCATAGAATATGATGTTCAAATAGGAATACCCACTGAAGTGCATGGGTGTCCAGTTCTTGCAGTAACTGGGGACTCTGAAGAGGAAACCCAAGGTCGCAGTGAAGATAGGACAGAAAGATTTCTCCTTCTTGATAGACAGAAGGGTCACCAAATCTTTCATGAAAGAGGGTGGTTTCCCACTGTCAAATAAAGTAATGAACACACAGGGTGTCACTGGCGCTATCATCACAGTTCCAGTTACACAGGATTTACCATTAATAATAGTCATACAACACCTTGTAACTCCTCTATTGTACTAAAATAATAAGCCCATTAACATACTGGGCAGGGAATTGTTAAGTAAGCTGAATGAGTCCATTTAATTCTCAGAAAAAGGTACAGTGTGCTCTACGCCTGACATGTATCCAGCAAGGGTGGCTGTAATTTTACAGGCCTACTGTTCAAACAGCACATTACAAGGACAACACATACACCAATGGTGTTACTATACGGGGTCCACATACTATTGGTGTGGGTGCCATGGATGAGAGGGAAGATATTCTGACTATCTGCAGAATTTCTGTTCAGACCCTCGTGGCACACCGAAATTGCCCCCTGGGCACATACACAATTGTACTTAGAGGAGGTGATAACACTAAATGACATGGTAATACTATGTGGACAGATCAGGACAACATTGAATGGCATACTATTCTCTGTATTGACCCCACGTTGACATTAACTGACATGACTAATGAGCAGCTTTTTGCAGATGGGGAGGAGTAATAGGAGAGAGGAGAAGTGTTTCAACTGCAAATCCACTGTCCAATACGAGTGATAGAATGGCTGACACAAGTAGCGAAGAAGCAGGCTAGATACCCTCTGAAAAACTTGAAGAAGGTCCCAGAAATGTTATGGATAAAAGGACCCCATTGTGTGGGGGTGCTCAAGGGAGCATGGGCGGTTTGCATAAAAATGAAAAGAGGGGGAGTTGCTGCCCCAGATGAAACAATACCCACTTTCCTGTGAGGCAGATGTGGGCATTTACAACACATTCCTCGCATTATGGCAGCAGGGCATAATCCAGATATCAATATCCCCATGCAACATGGCCATATATCTGATTGAAAAAAGAAAAGGAGAGGACTGGAGGTTTATAGAGGATCTCTGCCCCTGAGCAATGTGGTTGAGGTCGAGATCCCATTCGTTCTGAACCCTGCAACAATATTGTGCAACATTCCAGCAAACTCAAAATACTTCACAGTAATTGATCTGAAAAATGCTTTCTTTTCTATCCCATTACATCCCGACTCCAGATATCTCACCACTTTCACATATCACAGGGTCCCATTTGAACACACAAGTTTTCCTTAGGGCTACTGCGAGTCCCCCAGTGTCTTTAACAGGGTGATCCAGATGAATCTAAAAGTATGGACAACCTCCTACTATGCAGTATAATGGAGGAACAGTGCAGGACCAATTGAGTCATTCTTTTGACCCTGCTAGCAGAGACAGGGTACAAGGTAGACAAAGAAAAGTTACAGTATTGTCAGACAAAGGTGGTGTACCTGGGACAAATTATATCCACAGAGGGGCAAAAGATAACACCAGAAAGAGTAGAAGCAATACACTGCACGCCGCCACCCGGTCCAGTGAAGGAATTTCAAAAGCTTCAAAAGTTCTTGGGATTGTGCAATTATTGGCAGCGTTTGGGTGTTTGACTATTCCACATTTACTATGGACCTCAGAGATGATTGAAAATGTTGCCGACCTCAAAGTGGCACTGGCAACTGCCCCAGTGTTTGCAACCCCTAACTAAAAGGAGACGTTCTACTTGTTTTCACATTCTGATGGCACAGTGATGTTAGCTGTCCTCACCCCGAAGAAGCCACAGGGGTACAAACCTCTTGCATACTACAGTGGTCTGTTAGACCCAGTGATGCAAGGTAATTTCCCACGTCAACAGTTTGCGGCTGCAGTGTTTGCCAGAGAGAAGACAGCAACAGTAACAGTGTTGTGTCCCATCATTTTATACTTGGAACACTTACATTTTGCAATACTTGAGAAATCAAAGTCAACATTAAGAGTGTCGAGATACCAGGTGATATTGACAAACCCAGCCATGGAGGTTTTTAGATGTTGCGCTGTGAACCCAGCCACATTCATAGCACAGGTAACCATGCAGGGAGAATATGTTAATAACTGCACATTTTACATGGACAGAAATAACAGAAACACCCAGGTGAAGGAGGAAGTGATAGAGGGGACACATGCTCTTTGCTGATGGGTCATCAACAATAGACTCCAGCACGGAATGCAGGCATACTTGTGCCACAGTAGTGGGCCACAAGGAGGGAGAATTCAGTGTTTGGTCTCAAGTGTGGTTGCCAACCCACTATTCAGCAGATGTGGCAGAATAAGTGGCTCTGATAACAGCATTAGACATGTTAGAGAGGCAGTGGGCAATATTTTCTCAGATTCTGATTATGTCACCTCCATGGTGCACTCAGGGTTAGACCGATGGGAAATTAGGAGGTTCAAGAGGAGTTATGGGTCCCCTGTCCAGCATACTGGCACAGCGAATTGAGGTGCTGACACTCCCAGTAGAGATAGCAATAATAAAGTGTAACGACAACACAGGTAGACTTGACTTTATTTCCCAAGGAAATTATATGGCTGACAGAATAGCAAAAGAAGTGGCCTACCTGACCGAAGGCATGATAACATTATTTCCAGGTCGAAAAGAGAAAGTACCCATGATGGTGCTGGGGTCCAAGTGGCCCAAGAACTCAGACACTACTGAGCCCTTCAGTGCACTGCCCATTGTCCAGATAATTGAACTGCAGGGAAAAGTACCCCAGGACGAAAAGGAGCAATATATAAAGAGAGCTCCTGCTGACCTGGTGTGGAGCCAAAACAGCACAGTGAAATATATTATGCCCAGGAAATACCATGATGTAGCATTAGAGCAGTTACATTATCTGGCCCACATGTCAAAGGAACATGTAGCCGCAGAAGTAAATTAGAGGTGGTCTGTGCCCAACTTCTATGAAATAGCGGTTGAAATTACAGGGAGTTGTATGACCTGCCAGAAGTTCTTGGCAGGGCACATGTCGAAACTGTCAGGGCAACATTACTGCGACTGGAGGGGTCCTTCCGGCACTTACATATTAAGTAAGTTGCTATGCAAAATAGATGGGCCTCTTATAGTTATATGCTTGAATTAGCCTGTCTTTTTTTACGTTGGTTTGAGTCAGGACCCTGTGCCCATATTGATATAAACTCTGGGGCTACATTTGTGCTGAGGGTTGTGTTCCCGAGGTGGGGAATATATGATGAATTGAGGCCAGACAATAGGCAACACTTTGCCAATTACCTCTTCAAGGAGTATACTGCCTCCTGGGGATAAGGCATTGTCTATGTTTAGTGTACCACCCACAAGCCTATGTGTTAGTGGAGCATTTAAATGGCTTGCTTAAAGAGTGCTTGGCCAAGCTACAACAACACTTGGCAAACAATGACTGCATTGCTTAGCGATCCCTTTGTTTGCATTGCTCATCTCACCTGGCGCAGATCATTATTTGACTCTGCACACAATTGTTGCTGGCAGGAGAATGCATGCACCTCTCACTCCTGCACATACAATTTCAAACGCTAACAGTCCAACTCAGCTACTCAGTGAAGAATTTAGTATGTATTTGAAGGAACCTACCAAATCTATGCAATACATATCTCGTCATGTGCACCCACGCTCAAGCCAGCCGGCTACAGAGGCATCACCCACAGACACACAACAATAAAACAGTTTTAAATTCTTATTGCGGTGCCTGGCAAATGCCTAATACTTATACTCAAGCCAAAACTGTTCACTTTGGCAATTATTGTTTTTAACAAGACTTCAGTGTAGGACACACGGAGTGCTTATATATCGGGTGGCTGAAATCAGACATGATAGGCCATTTTTATTACACCAGAAGCAGGTTTACAACTCCAATTAAGTCATTAAGTCTCTGAAGACTGCTTTGAAAAAACAGTTACAGGCACTTTGAGGGCAAAGGTTGAGGGCAAGGTTGGAGTAGAATAATTTCAAAGAGTTCCCATGAGGAGGTATTTTGTACGGGGGCAAGAACTGGGTGGGAATGGCCATAGGGATTAGCTTGGCCATGGGAAGTCAGTGGGTGAGCACACAACCAAATAACACCTACAGACTTTGTGTTCCTCCTCATATGTCATTCCTTACTATCTGTACACTAATGCAATAGTTTCGGCTGATCGACATGTAATAGCCAAAACTAAAAAAGAACAATATCAATGCATGTTGGAACAACACTTTTCTTATTTGATCCTAATTCTGTGCCTATACATAGATCTATATATTTTTTTCACAATGTGATTTTTGCTAACTTAATTTAAATGTTGCCTTGAAGGAGGATATACACATGTTGTATACATCACCCAATGAGACAAAGATACACAGACTACATTGTATGTGAGCAAGTCAAAATGGAGAGGCAAATACAACAGTACACCAAAGTACAAAAGCAGCCCTGGTGCCTATCCAGGGCAGCAGAAAGTAAGGTGTGGGGGTGGATCGAGAAGTGGGTGACTCACAAAAGTGGGGGTGACTCATCCTGGCACAGAGCACTGTGGCAATGTCACATTTAGGCAATCTTGCTTGAAGCCAGAAGCAGGAGCCAAGGGATCTTGGGCAGGGTACAAAGGGAGATAGCTTGAGGTCTTCTCTCTCTCTTTTGCCCCGCCTGAGACCGTTGAGCTGCAGAGGCATCACAGTTCTCATGATTCACCCTCTTCCTGCATGCTTACCAGGGATTTGCGGGACCATGTTATGGTGCCCTGCAATATTTCAGTCAGCACAGTTTCTGTCCAGTATCGCTCCCGATGTTGAGTCTGGACTTTGTGGACCGGTTTTAGAAAATGTTCAAGTGCATACTTTGATTCCATCGGTCGAGGGATTTATGGCTTACACACTCATGTGCGCAAGGGTTTCTCAGGTGATAGATCCTGGTAGGTGTGCCTAGCCACCTATGTAATGGGCAGTGGTACGTTCCCAGAATCCGGTGCAACATTTGCGCAAATCAGTGTGAGAGAGATTTAGTAATTAATGGAGGCTCCCGGTAATATCACCATTTATTCCGAGTAAATCTCTTCCCCCAACATCAGTGTTTTCACAATTTTTGGGGTAGGATTTTGAGGTGCACCGTTGAAGGCCAGTGGTTGTCAGGCACCAATTATATGCCGGGAAGCTTCTGGGTGCATAGCATACTATGTGGGTTGGAAATATAAAGTTTCCCTCATCATCGAATACATCACAGAGTACTCACTGGGGCCACTACGGCTCAGGGGACACATCGATGTCGATCATTGGCGAGGTGGTTGGGGGCAGGTCTTGTTGGCACAGAATAATCAACCTTCTTCTTGTCAAGCTGGTCATTGTGTGGGAAAGGTATTAGGGTTTGCTTTTTATGCAAGGTTGACCATGTATCTTTGGTTAACTATAGTAAATGGGTCTTGTTTTCAGTCGGCTTTCCCCAATGTGGAGGGAGTTACACCAGAAGCATTGCTCTATGTCATTTGCTTTATAGGTTGGGTTTTGTGAGGGTTCATGTGGACGGATACAAGGCTATGCTGCTGCAATGGTGATGCCAAGCAAGTGTCCGGCTTGTGAATAGGACTTTGAAATATAGCAATGTCTTTACGGCATGAGCGGGTGTAATGGGTAACTAGGAGAAGTCTTTAACCCATACAGCGTTCCCCTGGTGAGCGGGGACAGGTTTTTTTGGTGTTCACCATAACAGATTCCATTGTGTGAAACAGTTGCAGGGGGAGGGTCACCCCCAAATGTGATGGATTGTTTGTCCCCTGGCAGCAGTGCTGGTGTTTGCCACTAACGGAGTGGGGGTTTAACAAGGGCTTTGGGCCAGTGGGAACTCCAGAGGTGGGGGAATCAGGATCCGGGAGTGGCACTAGGTACAGGTATGGGTTGGTGACCCCCTAGGATATTGTTCCTAAGGGGTGTTGACAGTGGAAGGGTCACCCCCTTCTGTTATGGATTTTTTTTTCCGCTGGCAGCAGTCCTGGTATAAGGCACTAATGGAGTCTATTATTATGGTTGAACCATGGCACAGGACTTAAGCCCCCTTAGGGATCATTCCCAAGGGTTGCTGGCAGTGGAGGGGTCACCCCCTTATGTGATGGTTGGTTTGCCCCCTGGTGACTGTCACAGCGTCTTGCACTAACCAAGTGTGTGATTATGGTGGGATCATGGTATGGGGCTTTGGACTGCTGGGGCTGGGGGATTGAGATCCTAGAGGAACACTGGACAGTCTAAGTGCTTGGGTGCCCCCTGGTATCATTTCCAGGGGGTGTGTTGGAATATGTGCCACATCCTCATTGGTAAGAATTGGTGAGCAATGGTGGCAAGTGGTGGTAATTTTGGTGCGGATGGGCAGTGATTAGTAGACATTTCTTTGCGAAGATGGTACTCAATTTTTAAGGGTAGTAATGGTTTGGTAGGCCACGGTGGCCTAAAAGATGTTTGGATTGCCCCAGGTGGGTGGGAGGGGCACTTGGTACAGGCACAAACTGGGGGACTTCTCAGTTATCATTCCAAAGGGGTGTTGGCAATGGAAGAGTCTTTGACACAAAGAGGAGGTAAGGGGAATTATTATACTGCTGCACCAATAGCAAGACCCCAAAATAGGTGAAACCTATAAAAAATGCATGACAAGTGCTGGTGAGCAGTGTTAGACCACAGGTGGGAACGCTGCCACTCTCTACTACACAGAGAGGAAATACCTCGACTAACAACAATAGAGGTCTGTGTGGTGACCAAATGTCTAGCAAAGGAGAATTCAACCAGATGCTAGAACACACATAAACTAGAAACATATACACGTTATTCATATACATTAGAATTATGAAATCACAACAAACATTAACTGAAAATGCATTGCATCTTCTGCTGGTTTAGAAGAAATTTAACAGGCAAAAAAGAATGCAAAGGGTAAAAAAAAAAACAATTGAAGGAGGTTTACAAGCTAGACCAATCAATATAGTCAAGCTAATCGGTCAACCTGAGAGTTTTGGTGGTTGACCGAGGGTTTGCTAAAATCACAAATATCCATTCATTAGCATACCACTCTATTCCCATTCAGCCCAACATGTTTCATTCCTCAACATGAATCAGAGGAAATTCTTCAAGGGTGCTAGTCTGCCTATAAACAGTTAGCAATGTGTTTCATGAAAAAAGAAAACCAGAATGATCTTCAAATTCAAGACCAAACTCGATAAATCAGATAATAGGTCTCTGCACAAAATAACGGTCCTTCCAAAACATGTATGGCGGCAGTCACCTTAATCCTGCTGCAGCGACCCACGTTGCTCAGTCACATAGAGAGATGGCATATTCTCACCTGTGGAGGAGACAGGACAGAGGATAAATAGGGTCCTCATATTCTAGAGAGCTGAAGTTGAATGCCAGAGCACCGTATATGCGCCTCTGTGGCTAATGCTGAGTGTGACCCTTACGGTTAATAGAAAAGATGAAAAGAGTCAGACAAAGCGAAGCACAACGAAAAAGTTAACCGACCAGAAGTGGTTAATCTTAATTACGGTAGGGGTGGTAGTGATCACTAAACAGTATTTACCTATGTCTATGCTCGCAGGTTCACTTTTTTGGTTTGTCTGGTTGATTACGGCGTCAAATACACCAAAGGTGTCATGGCTGATTTGCGGTACACACTGTCGACAAAAGAGAGAGTTGGGGGAGACAAGCCCCGGAAAGTTATTGAATTATATTGTCACGATAGCAGTGGCAGGTTGAAAATGTGAGTTTCCCAAAAGCGTGTCTTTTTTCAACAGTCAATAAAGATCTTTACCTGTGTGCGTTTTGGTGTATGTCTGGCGTGATGCATACATGAATAAATAGGCTTGCCTGATACCGTGTGAGCGGCTGTTTGATGTTGTTAGTGCTCCTCCATCAGGGGCGCAGTCTCTAATGCGACCCCTGAAACAACCCAAGAAAAAGGTTAAAGGCACATAGTTAATCCAGTAATTGGCAACTATTAAACGACTTAGCCCGACTTGACCAATATGCAAGTGTGACTATATGGGCTGTGAACAATTGACTGGGTTCGAGCGGCCTCTGAATTATGCTTACAATTTGTTCAGTGTAGAAACGCAGATCACCGCGTCCACACCCTACGTCTAACGCCGTTGTGGATACGGGCTCAACAGCTGCATTCAATGGCACGTCTCTTTTGCCCTAATCTCGACCATCTGTATGGCCGGTGTGAGTCTTGATTACTTAAGCCTAATTGGCCTCCATGTGACCATCTGCTGCTCAGCAACGGTGTCGTACGTTAGGTAGTTTCATACAGATCAGCTGGGTAGACCAAACAGGCTGCTAGTGTTTGTAGTTTTAAACGAAAGCACACAATGCCAACGTGTACTCAACCTTGGGGGACTGTTTAAGCATGATGCTATAACCATCTCGTCTTTAAGGTCAAACTCTGAGTGCAGGCATTTTCCTGTCTAGACGCTACAGTTAAAGTTACAAAATGCTGTGGTGCCTGCTTAACCGGGCTGACAGAGCTGTTGGTATCTGTAGTCCAATATAACCAGACCTCCTGATCTCCCTTTGAAGACTGTTTATGCTTCTTCACTTTTATTCTGTTTTATCATCTTTTCTTCCCAACTACCACAGTCTCTTGTTGGTAACAGGCAAATGGGACAGTGGGTTCTTAGGAATAACAAAGATATTCCTTGGGGAGAAAAAATGATCATCAGACAGTCTGGTTTGGGGGTCAATGTCACGTTAAACAAAGAAGTTACAAACCAAGGGTAAATCAGAAAGGCACCACGTGCCTCCAACTGATTCCAAACCGTTTCCTGTGTTTCAAGCTTTAGACTGTCCAGTCTAGTTTTTCATTTAGCCCAGTAACTGAGCTTTTGGCCAACAAAATGAGCCGCTGTTCTCTTTTCAGTAATGTATTTTTGTCTCTGTTACCGTCGCTGGTCGGGTTCAATTTTCAAATCACTGACCATCATAGATCTTCTACTTTATGGATACATTCAATCCAATGTTCTACCAATGGTGCATTAGATGTTTGATTGCGAATGTAGCTTTTGTGCTCGCTAATATGGGTTTTCACCTTCCTTTCAGTTTTGTCTATTTAGAGCAGGTTGCAGGGGCACCAGATTTCGTACACCACCATGGTTGAATTGCAATTGGTGAAGTTGTTTTGTCTCCACATGGTGCTTAATCCAAGGTTAAGGTTGTTGCTTTTGAAAGTGGAATTGCAACATGTGCAATGTCCACATGGAAAATGGCCAGTTAACTTAGTAAAGCCCCATTGTTCAGGGAGCGTGCTGTTTGGCTGGTCTTAGGCTAACGCTTTTTTGCGAGATTTGTTCTTTCAAGTTAGAGCTCCTTTTGAATGCAATGATTGGTTTCTCAAGTGGTTTGGTACCTTGTCCTAAAATGTTCACATTTTTCAATAGGAGTTTTTTTATTGGATTTGACAAATGTTCACGAAAACCAATTTGTCATTTTCACCATTTCTGGGGTGCATTTTTTATTCTAATAAGGCCTCTCTATTGTTATTACTTGTGCGTTTCATTGCCAGAGAGGTTAACATTTCTGGGTAGCCTCGCTCACACAGGCGTTCGCTCAGAGCTACTGCTTCTCTTTTGAAATCACATTTGTGCGTACTGTTCCGTTTAAGGTGCAAAATCTGTCCAAGTGGCAAATTGTCCCTAACGTGCCAAGGGTGAAAACTACTGTAGTGTAGTAGAGAGTTTCTATCCGTGGTTTTGTGAAATGGTTTGACACTCAATATTTTTATTTCTCCTTTTACAGTGATGGTTAAGTCAAGAAAGTTAAGTTCTTTATCACTGCTTGTGAGAGTAAATTTCAAATACCAGTCTTGTGTATTCAGCCACTTGAAAAATTGTTCCACTCCACTTCCAGATGACAAAAATATCATCTATATACCTTTTCCATGTTTGAATCTTGGACTGAAAAGGGTTAAGGTTGCTGAGGACTTTGTGGACTTCAAATTGCTCCATGTACAGGTTTGCCACACGTGGTGCTAGAATGGCCCCCATGGCCATACCCTGAATTTGTTTAAGGAAAATCACTGTAAAGGAAAACAACTCAAGGTTAGCGACATCTCAGCGCACCACAACACAAAGGACATAGGAGTGGTTGAGGTGGGATATTCATTTAGGAGTCTCTCTTCCAGCATGACTAATGAGTCTTTTTGCGGGATGCCAGTGTAAAGTGCCACCACGTCTAAACCCAGTAGGATTTCAATACCTGGGTCAAACTGCAGACCCTCAACTTCCTTGATTACCTGGATGGTATCTTGTATGTACGAGCTCATTTTGCGTACTAACGGTTGCAAGAAAAAGTCAGCAAACCTTGACAGGGGTTCAAGGACAGAATTACTGCCCAAAGGCTGCTCAAGGCTCTTATGTTTCTTGGGCAGTGTATAAAATTGAGGGATCTGTGTTTTGTCAGTGTAGAGAAAGTCAGCTTCTTTCTGAGAGATCAAACCATGTTGTTTGGCTTTGGTATTTTTCGCCTAGACAAGTCCTTGTAGTTGGTCTGTAGGGTCGCCTGGTAATGGTATATAACACTCTAAATCCAACAATTGTCTGTTGCATTCCAAAATGTATGCATCACGGTCTTGTAGCACAATTGCCCCACCTTTTTCTGCCTTGCGGATAACTATAGATTTGTTGGCGAAGGATCCTTCATGGCAATTATTTCAAGGTTGCTGGTGTTATGGAAAAATTATCCATCTTTAGCCAATGTCTCAAGGGAGACTAGATCTTGTAAAACTCTTCTTTCGAACACAAGAGCTTCTGCTGTTCTTTCATTAAAGGGTACACAAAAGGAGGATTTTTTTATGACGGCCAGTGTCAGTCTCTTGAGTTTGTAGTTCTTTGTCCTGGAAGAATTGTTTAAGGTGTACTTTTCTCATGAAGGCGTGCAAGTCTTGACGAAATTGGAATTTGTTATGTTGATTGGTGGAGACAAACCCCTTATCCCTATCTAGGACTTGTACCTCATCTGGGGTAGGAGTATAGGATGATAGATTCACCATAAGGCTTGCGTGCTTCTTGTCACGTGTGCCTCTGGTTCCCTCCCTGCTGAGACCTGGTCTAAAAAAGGCTGCTGGGTGCCACAGCCCCTATTCCTGCGGTTGCTTCTATTCAGCATATTCCTTCCTCGGTAGTTGTTCTTCTTGCCACCTTGGCCGTGGTTTTGACCACCGCGATTGGAACTAGCATCTCCATAGCCACGGCCATCGCTCAAGCTAAATGAAGTATCTCTGAATGACACCCGCTTCTTCTTGTTGGCCGGGCAGTATTTTGTAAGTCATCAAGTTTGTGATCCTCCTGGGTATACACAAATGCTTTTTCATGCAAAAAGTTCTGTAAGTCTTTGTTAAGTCTCCTCACCCGGTCTTTTAGGGTATCTTCCTTGAAGGAGTTCATTTCCGCGAGCAGTGTGTGTAACATTTTTTTTGTAGAGATCCAGAGGGATGGCTTTTTTTATTTCTATCAGTATTTTCTCAGTCATCTCGTTGGCCATATCAATAATTAAAATCATCCAATCCCGTCCGCATTTTGTAGCCACAAAGCTCCACTGGAGTACAAAGTTTTTGTTGTCTAGAAAGAGCCTCGGCTCATTTCGTACTACTAAACCTTGTGGCAGAATACCCTTTCTGAGGTACTCGAGCATAATCGATCTGTGTGGCTCAGTTTGAATGAGCCTCTACTTTGTTTGTGTGAGTTTGTCCCACTTAGTGATGTTAATTGTCGCTTCAGATGTTCCTCCCAATGTGGAGGCTTTCTTTAATAGCTCAGTAACATGCTCATACTTGTAGCTTCTGCACCTCTCAATGGCCATGATGGTTCTGAGGGAGGTCTCGACTGAAACCACTCAAGAACCTACTAGATATCCTCGCTACGTGGTAAACAAACCCAACTGTCAACTTCCAAATGGACTAACAAGGAATTACCCAAACAGCATTGGGATCACTCCATGGTCTAGATCAAACCTCACAGCTACTGTGGCCATACTGGAAACCTTTGACATGAAGACGCAGTGGAATGGAAAAGTCACCCGCATATATGATGGATGGTTTGCACCCTGGCAGCATTCCCAGTATATGGCACTAACGGAGTATGTGATTACTGTCGGAGCATGGAAAAGGGCTTCAGGCCATTGGGGATTGTGGTATGGTATGGTATGGTGTTGTTTATTTATATAGCATCTATACACAGGCAAGTGTTTCAAAGAGCTCAAGGAGGGTGGGAACATGGGGAATAAAAACAGCAGTCACTCAGAGGCCTTGAAAATCTGAGACGATAATAGCCTGCACAGGCAGAGTAAGTGCATAACATACATATAACAGTATGTGATATAGCAAATAGGCCTGATGGCGAATCTGCAATTTATAACAGCACAATTAGGGGTGAAGATAGGGGAGAAACAGACAGACAATCTTCAAGCGTGGTGCCTAAGGATTGTGCAAGTGCACAGAGGGTCACAAGGAGGGGAGGATCAAGTGCACCTGGTCAGTTGAGACTGGGGTGTGTGCAGAGAGAGCCACTCTTTTGGGTTAATTTCTCAGTGCATTGAGTGTGCGTGGGGTGTAGGGCCCTGAGGCAAGTGCGAGAGAGGACTGGTGGGGGTGCCAGGGACCAGTGAGACTCTGAGGTAGATCAGGTGGCCAGTCAGCATGCTGTAAGGAATAGGAGGGAGATACAGAACAGAGAACTAGGTTAGCAGGGTAGAGGGAGAGAGAAGGAAGAGGAGAAGAGGAAGGTCTTGAGGAGTTTCCGGAATTTCAGGAGATCCGGCTCAAGATGTAGGGCGGCAGGGAGGCTATTTCAGAGAGAGGCACCTGATGAGGATAAGGATCTCCCACCAATCTCTGCTTGGAGAACCGGCTCACTCGCAGAAGGTTGGAGGTAGATGAGCTGGGGGCTCATGAGGAACAGTATTTAGGTAGGCAGTGTTGGGTCCCAGGCCTCAGAAAGCCTTGTGAACAATGCAAAGGGTCTTGAATTTGATTCTTGTAGCCACGAGGAGCTAGTGGAGGGAATACAGCACCAGAGAGATGCAGTCCCTGGGCTTGAGGCCAAGAATAAGTCTTGCGGTTTCGTTCTGTATGAGTTGCAGAGGGCGCAGGGCAGAAGAAGGGAGGTTGAGGAACAGGCTGTTGCAATAGTCCAGCCTGAGAGAACCAGGGCTCTGGAGACAGTGAGCCTCTGGGGGAAAGTGAGGAAGGGTAGAGTACTTCTGAGGAGATAGACATTTTAGAGATGTCCAAAATGTGAGAGGAGAAGGAGAGAGTGGAATCAAAGATAACCCCAAGGTTTCTTGCCTTGCAGGTTGGTGAGGGCGCCGGGCCAAGGTGCAGCCAGCCAGAGTGAAAGTGGGAAAGCGGGGGCAGGGGCCCCAATGCACATGTTCATATTTTTACTGGCATTGAGGCAGAGGTCATTTGCAGCATATCATGACTGAATAGCGGACAGACAGTCAGATATGAGCGAGGAGGAGGAGGCGGCTGAGGGTAGCCTGAAAGATAGTTGCCTGTCATCCACGTAGCACTGGAAGTTGGAGGTGAAAGTGACAATCACACGGGCCAGAGCAGGCATATAGATGTTGAAGAACCATGGAGATAGGTTCGATCCCTGGGGAACACCACAGGTTGAGAAATTGATAGTCGAGTGAAAGGCTCCAAGTTCCACCTGCGATGGGCGGTCAGAGAGGAAGGAGGTTAACCATGCCAGAGCCTGACCTGTGATTCCCAGGGTGTCACTGAGATGTGTGATCAGGATGTTGTGGTTAACAGTTTCGAAGGCAGAGGAGTGGTCAAGGAATAAGGATAGATGGGGTGTTAGTGTCAAGATGTGAGAACAGGTCTTCACGGGTGTTCAGAAGAAGAGTTTCCGTGCCTCTGGATGCTCAAAAGCCAGATTGATTGTCATGGAAGCAACCAATAGATTCAGTGTGTAGGGTTAGCTGAGAGATGGCCGGTTAAACCAGGAATTTGCCAAGGAAGGTAGAGATGGAGATAGGGTGGTAGTTTGCCAGAATGGAGGAGTCAGCAGAGGGTTTTGAGCAGAGGGTGCACATGGGAGTGCTGTGGGGCCAAAGGAATGGGACCCAGGAGGGCACTGGACAGGCAAGGGGGGGGTTGGGGCCGCTGGGTTCATTCCCAGGAGTTGTGGTGGTTTATGGGCCACCCCCTCGTTGGTGAGCAATTGCGGTTAGTGGTGGCCATTGTGGTGCTGATGGGCAGTGCTTAGCAGATGTTTCTTCTCGGAGGAGGGGGCCTTACTTTTTAAAGACAGTGGTCTTTTGTCAGGCCATTGTGGCCTAATAGATGAATCAGTTTCCCTGGGTAGGGGGCTCCCATGTGTCTAGGGCATAGGTGGATGAAAGTTGGCAGGTGTATGTGTCTCTTAGATATTTGGTCTCTGGGGTGACGCAGTGTGAAACTCTTGGCGCGCGTGATAGTGGTAGGTTGGCAAGGTGACCATGGGGGATTACCTCTTGCTAAGGTCTGTATGGACTGTTTTGTTTTCCTCATGCTAGGTTTTGGTGAATGCTTTCACTTGGTCTGTGGGGGCTAAGCGATTGGGATTTGGTGAGGGGTTCTGGATACAGGCCAAGGGCCCACGTGGTGATAGCCCCGGTGAGGACCTCTGGTTCTGTTGCTGGTTATGTCAGGGTTGAGTGGCAGTGTAACTGGTCTAGCATTGGGTATGTGTTAGCTTGTTTTGTCTTTTACCCTGTGATAGGGGGAATGCCCCCCCCCAGCTATCCTGGCTGGTGGTGTGGCCACAAAACGTGCAGGTGTACATTGGAGTAAGGGCATCAAAGAGAGGTACTATCCGGGGACACAGAAGGGCTGAAGTGGAGTGTAATGTTGATTCTAAGCAGACGGGAACAAGCAAGATAATCCTTGTTGGCTACTGAAATGGGCGCCATTTGGATTATTTATGTATTTATTTATTTATATTATGTGTTACAATATAATCTGTACTTTTTACACAAACCAACATAATACTCCATTATCTAAACAATTAACAATTACAATTTCAATACATTCATTAATACTTTAAAAGAAAGCAATCTCTTTAATACACAATACAATTAAAATTCCACTGCACATGCCTTTAAAAACCTTAAAATTCGAATTAGTAGAGAAAATTCATTTGCATTTGAAATCCTCCTCCACACATCCTGTTCTGTCTATATAAATCCATAGATATAGTTTCACTCCTCAGTTTCTGTAGGTTGGGACAGTACACACACAAATATTTCAATGTCTCTATCTCAATCCCACAATAACTACAAATCTCTGTTCCCTCTTCATTCGTCTGCCTAAAACGTCTTGGGTTAAGACTAGATTTCATCTAAATCATATAACTTGGGACCTGAAGTGCCTTCAAGGGTGTTTTTTCAGGTAAGGGGCAACAGTATTATAATTCTTTACTACCCAGTCGAAATGATCTCCAAAGCATTGGTGTTGCATTATTTTTCTCTGAGACCAATCCACAGGTGTCTGGATAATCTTTTCTTTACCGAAAGTGCTGTCACTCCCAATTCTTCCACTGTAGCCCTTATTATTTGTTATAATTTAAAAAGCTTGGCAAGCCACTCTACCAAAAAATTACATGTGCCTTTTTTCCACAATACATTAAGAATATCATAGATAGAGGCAACTGGCGGAGTCAATATAGATGCAAGAATATGCAGCTTCCCCTAGACAAACATAGTATGAATGGGGAGCTGCCCCAGTTCGTACAATGTACCCACTAGTGGGACATAAAAGCCCCCACCAAATAGGTCCCTCCAGTTTAGGCCAGTCAATTTGGATGTTCCTTATCTGAGCTTCATATATTAGCTGAGTGACTATTTGTTGCTTATACAATTTAAGTACCTGAAGAGCTGAAAATCTACCAAATCTAAAATCAAAATGTTGCATCTTTACTAGACCACCCCAAAACTAGGTTTTGAGGTCGACTGAAAGAACAAGCCCTCCCGTGTAGCTATAAATGAAGAACCCTAAATATTGAAACTTATTCTCCACCTCAAGGCTACCACTATTCAACTTCCAAGTAACAACTCTGCGGTTGGTCAGTGGCCCTGTAGCAGGGGCTTGGGTCATATAGCATTGAATTGAGTTATGGGTTTAATAATTTGAGTCACTGGAAAGGAGATGTATTGTCGATTTAATGTAATGGTCTAAGGTTCCTGTGGACACTGAGGTGTCATGCCTGGTTTTCATTGAGTGGTCCTTACTGGTCCGTGAAAAGAGGAAACAGGACTGGGGTTCTGGTTGGTTTACGGGGTCACAAATTTCCCCTTAGGCCTGTTCCCAGAGCATGTGGGGATATGGCCACGTCCAATTCCCAATGCTCAAGTATGTAATTGATGATGTCATTCATGTATGGTTTTGTCACATTTGTGTGTTGTAAGAAATAAAATAAATTTGCCCTAGTGCCATCCAACAGAATATCTGTGCTTGGTATCACTCACTGGCTCCACCGCCTGCCCCACCCACAATAGCAGCCCTGGCGCCTAGCCAGGGCAGCAGATTGGGAGGTGTTCGGCCAGGTCTAGACGTGGGGGACCCCAAAAAGTGGCGGTAGATCATCCTGGCACCAAGCTGCGTGGTGATGTCACGTTTAGGTGCCGCTTCTTGGTGAAGGAAGCAAGGATCCAAGGGATCGCGGGCAGTGTATAAAGGAAGGGAGCGCAAGGTGCTCTCCCTGTCTTTTGCCCCCCACCCGAGACTGGTGAGTTGCGGAGGCAGCACAGTTCTCATAGTTCCCTACCTTCCCACCCTGTATATTGGGGGTTGAGAGACAGGGTTGCAGTAGCTTGGGGCACATTGCATCTAATTGAGTTATTGGTTTAAAGGTTTGAGTCACTGGAACAGAGATATACCGGTCTGTAATAAGCGGGAATGGACTGGGAGTCTGGTCGCTTTATGTGGTCATATATCTTTCAAACAGGCTTGTTCCAGAAGCGTTGGGGGCGATGGCCACGTACACTCCCCCATGCTCAAGTACGTAATTGATGATGTAACAGTTCTTATGATGTCATTCATCATGTAAGGCTTTGTCACATTTGTGTTGTAAGAAATATAATGCCTTCCAAAAGCGCTTTGGAAAGCGTTTTGGCGTAAATCGCTATTGGAAAATTTTATAAAAACAAAATATAAATACAAATGAATGTCAGTGTTTGGTGTCACTCACTGGCCTTGCAGCTGTGCTACCATGTGCTAATGTACATCTGCTCGTGTACCAATTTGTTTTCACCACAATTGAAACTTGGCAAAGCCAGCGTGGACTATTTTCCAACTTAGAAATTATATTCTCTTTGCAGACTTGTTCTTTCTCGCTCCCCACCTCTCTCCTTTTACTGCTTAGAAGTGCACGGGGCAAAGCCAGCATTCAATGCTCCTGCGTCAATATGGATTGAAAAGATAAAACACCTTGATGGCTCAATTGTAATGCAATGAGTAGGAGAATGCAGGCCTGCCTCCAATCAGTCAACGTGACAATGACACTCATTTAGAAGGGCATTTATGGAACGCTGTCTAATGGATTCGTTTGCTTAGCCTCTGTTAGAGTGCTTGTCATGGCCCTTCGGTCAGTGTTTACTCGGTGGAAATACAAAGGCTTCATTGTCTCGCTCCCACGGCAAACAGGTCTTGTGATTGCTCTGTGTTGCAGGTGCTCTACACACATATACACAAGAGCATACCGATGTTTAGCCTGCCTGCCAAGCAAAAATACAAGGGCAGAAGGAGCATGTTTCGCAAATGCCTTTCAATGTCCGTAGATGTGCCGTTTGCTGAAACCAAGGATGAAACTCCTTTGCTTAATTCTTCACTTAATTAAAATGTGCTGTTTCACAAAGTTGTTACCCATATTAGCTCAGATTTACTCCGGACTTCGTCCTGTGGAGATTACTGGACTCACAAAGAAGTGATCAGGTGTAACTCTGAATTACTCCTGACATACTTCTGAAAACAGAAGTTTATGTCAGTAATACGTGAGATTTACAATTGTAAATTGTTTGTGAATCGGATAGCCTCTGGAGTTCGACTTAGTTAATCTTGATAACTTCTTTGTAAAATGGTCATGAAGATGTTCTAATCCTCAATGAAAGTGGGGCTGAATCAGACAACATCTTGTTTTGGCATAAGTCATGCAAGTCTATGGACCTCATTACAAGTGCTCCGGTCCGGAATTAACGCTGCCGGTATAACCATACTGGCACCGTTTCCGCGTCCGCCCAATCATGACCCGCGGCCCCGGAAATAGCACCTCCCCCAACCGCCACCGCGGAGTTAAGGGTCCCGTAAAGTCCACCTCCACGGAAACCCCTCCATTACTGGCAATACGAAACACCACAAGCATCACATCTAGCGCGGACACGGAAAAACTGCCAGAAAAATGGCGTTAAAACCATGATAATGGTGGCGGTACCACCGCCAATGCAAACATGACGTTAAACAGTGCCTGCTGAACTGAATCAGGGCACAGGTGCACCAAATCAGCCCAGCTGGACCCAGCAGCAGACTGGGAGCCTACAAAAGGGCCACACCCAGGCCAACACAACACAAAACCGTGCAGGCAGCAGCTCTAGTAGCCTACTCAACCAACAGGCAGCACTGCACATGATGGCAGTAATGGTGCAGAGGAGGAGGCGGAGGCGAAGGAGGCACATGCGCCAACCAGCCAACCCTGCACCTATGCCAAACCCCATTGTCCAGCCGGCACAACCACGCAGGCAGCCAGCAATACCACGCATCAGGGCCTCACCCTGGAACCTTACCCCAGGACAGATCCACACACTATTCCGGCTGGACCGTCCAACAATCCTTTACATCACTGCCATGATTGAGGACAACATCAGCAGCCACATAGACACTCCCACCGCCACCCCCCCCCCTCCTGAAGGTTGTGTCTGTGCTGCATTTCCTTGGCACTGGCACCTATCAACACATGGTCGATGAGCTGCACGGCATATCACAACCCTGCTTTTCAAAAATCCTGGTACAGGTACTGGATGCCCTGTTGCGCCATGTGTCGGAACACATATCCCTACCCCGTACCCTCCCCGAGGTCATTGCCACCAAGTTGGCCTTCCATGCAATAGCAGTCATGCTAAATTGCATAGGTGCAGTTGACTGCACCCACATTGAGCTGACAGTACCACATGCAATTGAGATGGTGTTCTGCAATAGGAAACAGTATCACTCGTTGAATGTACAGATGGTATGTGATGCTACGCTACTGATTACAGACTGCTGCACACGTTTCCCAGGCTCAACCCATGACTCAATGGTACTGCGGAATTCCTCGTTGCCACGGTACATGGAACGCTATGCTGGACAAAAGACATGGCTATTAGGTGAGTACAGCTGACAATGCTCCGACCCTGTTGAAGTGGTGTGTGTGTCTCCAGGCCAATGAGCAATGTAAGTGTGCCACTGTGAACGCACATGCATCACCCCCCCTGGCTTCAACCAAATAAACAGCGGATCCCAAACATCACAAAGGAAGACATGACAGGTCAACACAGTGTGCCCGTACACACCCTGCCACATAACACACACAGCCGATACTGTCACTGTCCCATACACCTTGTGCCACTGCAAACACCCACCCACAAATGGAACACTGCCCTCCCAATGCAAATGATGCCTGTAAATAAGACGTCCTGCATTAACTACTTCATTACAGTGGAGTGACTCTGCCATGTGTGCACATCACTGCACTATGCCATACTCACAATGAAATGTCACCCGCAGGGCAGAGTACACATGCACGTAAATGTATAGGTCAATATCCTTTTGGCTACATCCACTGTGATGGCCAATAAACACTTCCAACCACTGCATGGCACACATGCATGAATGAACAATAATACAAAATAGCACAGCATCAGATGAAGACATGATACAACAAACATTGACATGTCCCCACATCTACATCCCATGTAGGTGATGCTGGATATGCACTCACGCCATGGATGATGACACCTGTACGGAGACCAAGGAACAGGCATGAAGAGGCATACAATAGGGCACATGTCCGCACACGTGGACTGATTGAGAGGACATTCGGACTGCTGAAGGCCCGGTTCCGCTGTTTGAGCAGATCTGGCGGATCACTGCTGTACAGCCCAGTGAAGACGGGTAAAATCACACTCGTATGTGCCATGATGCACAATCTCTGCCTGCGCAGGAACATCCCAATGCCCCCAGATGCAGATGAAGAAGATGGGGATGGAGAAGGGGATGGGGATGGAGATGGAGTTGGGGATGGGGATGTGATGGCACCACCTCCCCCTGGGGGTGCACTTGATGGCCAAAGAGCACGGGATGAACTGATTCGCATTTACTTTTGAGACACAGCACATTCACAGCAATGCATGGACATGGTGATGACAATACATGATTTGTTGTACTGCAAATGAAATGATAGATGTCCACACATGTATGTTTTGATTTCAAATGATAATATATTGATGAATTAACAACAGGGAAGGAGGTGCAATGGTTAGGGAAGCTGTACACCCGTGCCCACCCACCACCCAAACGTACCCACCCCCACCCAGGCCCCAATGTTCAAACACACAAAACAACCTCCCCCACCACCCAAACGTACCCACCCCTCACACCCTTCAAGTCCACGTGTGTCCTGCAGTGCCCCACACACATGCCATCACTTCCGTGTGCGCTTCTGTGCCTGTGCATCCTTGCCCGAGAGCCCCGTTAGCCGACTCGAGCGCCTCCTTGGACTGGCAGTAGTGGAGCTGGATGGGGTGGTGGTATTGGATGGCACAGAATCAGGTATAGATGGCATTCGTGCAATATTTGCCTGTTGCCCAATCAATATGGACTCTATGAGCCTGGAGGTGTTGTCATTACCCTCCCGCACATGGCGTGCCAGGGTGAAAATAGTGCTGGCAAAGCGTCCAATGGACCTTGATAGGCGATGCACTGACGTGCTGTAGCACTCCCTCTGTAGCCTAGATTCCTCGAGCTGCCTCTCCACCAGCTGGGTGAGGGTAGCCTGCTTCTCCTCCATTTGCTGCATGCGGGAATTAAGCTCTGCCATAGATGGGGTGGGTGACCTCATGGGACTTCGGAGTGATGTGGGACTAAACTCCAGCTGATGGAAGGATCCCAGGTCATCAAATGTGGGCATCTCTCCCTGTGGCCCAGTATCAGAGTGCTCTGCCGGGGCAAAGTTGTCACTACAGGCCGCCCCCTCTGCAGTGCAGCTGCCTTCTGTGTTGGTTTGGGTGGGCACGATGGGTTCCCGTGGCATCTGTGTTAACTCAGGCAGCGTGGAGACGCTGGGGATGTTGGTGGTGGTGGCCGGCGCATTTGTTGCAGTCGGTACTGGGGGCAGAGATGCCGAACTGCTGGCAGCATCCTCTTGTGTAGGGGCGGTGGCTTGGACACGTGCCGGTGCAGATTGCCTGGCCTGTTGTGCAGTATCACTGTCACTTGACACGGCTGTGGGGACACAGAGGACATGCAATTAGTGTTGTGGTGGTGGCTGATGGGTGCATCACATGCATCATACAGGTTGATAATTCAATAGTGTCAGTTACATGCATCTGATTGTTGGGGGTATGCATTGTTGTGATATTGGTTGCCATACGGATGATGATGGGTCCTTTGGCCCAGTCATGCACTGCTTGGGGGGGGTTGTTAATGGGTCCTTTGGCCCAGTCATGCAATGCTTGGGGGGGCGGGGTTGTTAATGGGTCCTTTGGCCCAGTCATGCACTGCTTGGGTGGGGGGGTTGTTAATGGGTCCTTTGGCCCAGTCATGCACTGCTTGGGGGGGGTTGTTAATAGGTCCGTTGGCCCAGTCATGCACTGCTTGGGGGGGGGTTGTTAATGGGTCCTTTGGCCCAGTCATGCACTTCTGGGGGTGGGTGGGGGGTTGTTAATGGGTCCTTTGGCCCAGTCATGCCATCAACATATTCTCATGTGGCATTCATGTTTCACCACTTACCAGCATCTGCAGGTGGGCTCACTCCTGCCTCAGCCTCCCCGATCCCATGGATGCCCTCAAGGTGGAGGACACTGCTGCAACGCTTCTCCCATGCTTGCAGCCTCAGTGGGGAAGGGGGTCCTCCACCTGTCCCACTGCTGCGTTGGCGGTGTGTGGAGATCAGGTTCCAAACCCTCAGTCTGAGGTCATCCCACCGCTTGTGGCAGTCCTTTACGCTCCTCACAGTCACGCCCACAGCAGTGCGCTTGCGTGCTGCTTCCGCCCACACTTCCTTCCTCCGCTGCTGTGTGGCATGCCGTTGATCGGCACTGAACAGCATCTCTGCATGCTCCACTATATGCTCCACCAGAACAGTTAGCTCCGCCTCACTAAAGCGCTGTTCGCGCTGCCTCTGAGCTGGAATCCTGGCAGACATGCAGGTGGTCCCTTTTGCCTTCTCACAGTGTGGATTCTTCTTGTGCTGACTCTGGATGGCAATGGATTGTGCTTTATATGATGTCCGCCTCTCTGTTTCCTGTTTTGGCGATCATGGTATTTCCGGTTCCGTGTCCGTGGCGACGGAGGCGGACACGGTTTTTGCGCTACTTGTGGCAGCGCTATGTCCATTTCCGTGGCTTTTTACGTGATGGCGGTGACAACTTTTCTGCATCCTTGTGGTGCGCGGGACCAACAGCACGTAATCGACGGTCTTTCCGCAACTTGCGGACACGGAAACTTTGTTACCGCCTTCACGGAATCACTGTGGTCCAAACCTGACAGGTTGTAATGAGGCCCTATGTCTGGTTTAACCTAAACCTGTAACTGTTATTCCTAATAAATAAATTAGGTGTAACTTCCTACTGTCGGAATACCTGTGGATGTTACACCCAATCACAGAAAGGATGATGAGTTAAGTCACTTTGTTAAATGTTAAACTATTCTCTCAATCCTAGTATACTTCCACCACATATGCCTTTTGCCTCCACGATATCATTGTGTGCTCTGATGTATCATACATATATGTGGCACATCATCAAACACTGGATAAATAAATTAAACATCCATGTTAACATCTCTTGTCCAACGCAAGTGTAATGTCAATTTACAAATGGCATTGTTGTTGTTTTGGGAAGTCACATTAGGTTACACTTGTGGTTATGCTCCGCATCCACAGTCACACACCACCTTATAAACAACATAAAGTTAAACAACTTCATGACACATCACTTGGAACACACATTTTAGCAGTGCCTGGAGTGCGCGTGCGCGCACGCGTATGTGTGTGTACAGAAACCTATTGGATAGACCAGGTACTAAACCCACCAACTAGAATTTATTGTATGAAATAAACTCTTAGGGCCTGATTCACAGATATGATATGATATGATATTTTATTCGTATCGCGCTCGTACACAAGTGTTTCAGAACGCGGCTAGGCAAGGGAGGGGAACAAGGGAGAACACAACACAACATAAAAACGATCTTACTAGGCCCAGTGACATTGAGAACGCACAAGTGCACGGGAAAGGGAAAAGGGAAAAAGTGCATTGAAGGGGGAGAGTGGAAAGTGCAGAAGCCGAGGAGCGCAGATAAATAAAAGAAATAGAAAATTGAGGCAAACTGTGGTAGTGCAGCCAGCAAGTGGCAAGTGCTGTGTTTAAGGCAGCAGACTGGGTAAGTCTGAATAAGTGCAGAAAAAGAAGAAAAAGCAGGGGAGAAGGGGAGCGAAGGCAGAAGCAAAGAGGAAGGTTTTGAGGTGCTTCCGGAACCGGAGATGGTTCTCAGGTTTTAGAGTGGCATGGAGGCTGTTCCAGAGGGAGGCCCCAGCCGAAGATAGAGATCTGCCCCCAGCTCGTTTCTTTGAAAAACGACTGACCCTGAGGGAGTTAGAGGTAGAGGAGCGAAGAGCTCGAGAGCATTTTCCAATGGAATTATAAACACTTCTGTGAATCAGGCGCTGTGTAGTTGTCTCATTCTACAGTAAACATTCTTCATTTAAGTGGTCGAGGGTGACTCACACCTTTATCTCACATTCAAAACTCACATGCAAACCTTGTGACCTGTTTTCAGCAAGAGCATGATCCAAAACCTACTGAGTCTACTTCTCACCATAGGGTGAATGGCATATCAGAAGATTTTAGGGCCACTGTCTAGCCAGGCATCCTAACTGTCCCCAGGTAGGAATAGCAGATTACTATCCCTAGAGAAGAGGGTGGTGTCTTCAGTTGTATTTGCTGCCATCCTCTAATACGGGTGGGCTGGGGGGGGGTGGCTGCGAATTAAGGGAAGGGTGCATGTTTACATTAAAACCCTTTATAAATGGACTATGCCCAATTGTATTATGCATTGTGCTCTTATCATGGAATTGGTTAGAGGGAACATCCCCATTGTCCTCAACCAAAAAACAAACCAGGAAACTCATTTTACAATCATTTTATTTGAAAGATGAGGGGGCATTTACAAACATATTGTACTACTTCCCTGAAATTCTCACAAACTAGGGGCAGCTAGTACGCCCTTTGTACACAGTAACCCTACCATTCTCTGGCACTTAATGTGCCCTATGATGAGAACTGGGCCAAGTTGGTTTACATATTGCTGCAAAACGGACATGGGGTTTTGAGGTCAATTTGTAGATGGTATTTTTAGATTTGCGATACATTTGTGTATTTTAGGTTAACATTGTCAAAGCATGAGAATACATGTAAAAGGCAAAACATACATTGTTAGGGAGAGTTCTCATAAATCTGCTAATTCCCTGTACCTGAGAGCCCTCCGCTCATTTGCTAAACCTTGGGACTTTGAACTTTTTAATTCTATTTGTTTTCTGTGGTTATTTCTTTTGGCTATGGAGTTTTAGACAACTCTATAGGCATCATCTTTTTTATTTGTGTCACACAGCACTCTCAGTGCAGTGGCACAGGGAAAGCCTTTTAGGCTGTCCCAAGGTATAAATATCTCCTCTGGGATAAACTACCGTTTGCCAGAGAAAGTAAAGTGAAATTGACTTTACTAGTCTTTTCAAATTCCTAGACCCAGCACACCCTATCTTACAATAGAGTACTGCAGGGGTAACTTAGTATCCCCTATGTCTAGAAACTCATGTAGCAGTCAAATGGTACCCTTTCCTCTCGAAAGGGCTGGTGGCAGTGGTTTTACAACGAACTACCATGATTTTTCCCAACCGCCAACACCGGTACCTACAAAAATCGCGGGAACCATGTTTTTCAAGATGACGCCTGAGCCCCCTTATTTTTAAACAGGTCCCGGTCTTCTTTTTTTGCCATTTCTTTGTGGAAAGGTCCTTCTAGAGTCTGTCTCTGCGCGTCAAACCAGGTTTGGTCTCTTTGTTTTTATGCCTTTGGCGTGCTTCAGGACTAAAGACCGCCTCTGGCGCCTGAGTGTCTGAGGTGGGCAGGAAGTGAGGGAGGTGCCCGAAACTCCCTGTGCTTAGTCTCCTAGGAGACCCAAATGAACTCTGGCATGATTGGCTGGCTGACTGTCTGGCTAGGAACGCCACCCTGCAGGGTGAGTGGCAGCTAGGCTGGAATGAATGGGAGAAATCTGTTTAGAAAGCAAGTCTCTTGGACTGAAAGGCAGAGTCGACCACTGGAATAAAAGAACCAAAGACGAGCTGTAAGAGGACGGCTGCTGCAACTACTGGACAGTTGGTTTGCCCCATGGAGCTCTTCTGCAGATCCGAATCGCCAAGTTCAACTCGACAGAGAAGCCCCTTCAAGGATGACTTCTTCCTTTGAGTTAGTGGGACCAATCAACTTGTAAGCCCCCTGTATACCATTCTTGGAGCTGGTTAGGATTAACCATGGAGAAGGACACCAGCTTGTTTGCTTGAAGAACAGCAACCGGAATCGAAGATTTGCCAATTTACCAGCTTTGTCATCTGTCCCTGTGCAGTGCAGGAGTCCCCCAATGTCTTCCCTCTTGTCCCCACGAATGATGCTCAGGAACAGCGAGATATGCAGGAACTGCCAGGAACAGAGTCTTCTGCTGCATCTTTTTCTTCAATATAAGGTACTGTGAAAACCCGACCGAGAGAACTCAGCTCTCACCACGAAAGTTTGTGGAACTTTGGCAACATTTAGGCCTAGTCAGCTTGTGGCCCGACATACAAACATTTCTTTCGTGAACTACTTCTAAGAACCGTGGCAAAGACTTTTCCGTTTTAAATACCAGAACCGATTTTACTTATACAAGAAACTAGCCCATTGACTTTGGCCTACCTATTGCATTGAATCAACTCCTCTGGTGAACTCAAACCATTTGCACTGTTTTAAAGTAACTGTAATATTCGTTTTTATCAACGTATGCCTTTATGCTCCTACTTCAATGCTATTTTGCTCCGACTTCAAGGGAGCTCAACTGCTTAGTAATCAGCATTGTATTATAATTTTTGTCTGATGTTGGTTGCCTCATTTAGTAAATGCTTTATAAAGGACTGTGTAATAAATTAAGACATGTTTTACCAAGAAACCTTGAGTTTAAGTATCTATCTAAATACTTGTAATTGTAGACCTTTGTGTAACACCCTTACAAACTCACATTCCCTCTTCGAGATAAGCCTGGCTGCTCAGCTCGCTACCAAAAACTGTGTGGTACAGATTTATATCAAAGGTTTGTTTTGCATACAACTGTAGTCCTAGTTGTGTGTAGTGGTCCCAGAGGGTACTGCATACAAACTTTGCCTAACATACATATATACATGTTTAAGGGCTGATGGAATAAAGACAGCATTTATCTATTTGCAGCATATTTGAGTGGGTGGAACAAGTGTTGTATTTTGTGAACTTGGATGATGTGTTTGGTACCTTTCTGTGTACCTGCACATGCCACCTAAGAATCAGTCTGCTGCTGAGTGTGATGTGTGTGGCAATACAATGGAGAATGTTCACATTGTGTGAAGTTAAATCACTGCTGGTGCCAGTTTCAATGAAGACATGAAATGTGAAAAATAGGGAAAAAGGAAGTGCTTAAACCAAACTGGAGAAAGCACAGCACCAAGTGCTGGAGGACGTTCTGCAAGTTATTTGTACATCATTGGTATCTGCATATTTTTCATCTGATCTGGTTATAAATTGTGTGCAGTGTAGATGGACATTAGTTGAAAATGCCTCCACACTCGAGGGAAGCTTGTAGCAATAGACCAGTCGCTATTATATGGCCAGATACAATCTCATTGCTCTACTAATAACTAAACATTATAATGCATTGTAATGCTAGATTTGATGAAACATCTTGTAATGAGATGGTTGCTAAGCTGCTAAAGAACAAACTCCATGAGTAAGAAAGAGAAGGCCAATGGAAAACCGTATTTACGGGAGAGATGAAGACTCATACGAGGTTAAATCAACTGGAGCAGATTAAGCAAAATAAGTGTGGGGAAAATGCCTCACTTAAAATTCACTTGCCGGATCACAGTTTCCCAGATGTCTAAGGTTAATATGAATTCGGTTTTATGGTGACTTGCACCCTTAACTTCTTACAGAGTGGAGGTCCTGTACAATAGAATGTTCACTAAGACAGTCACACATGTTAATGAATTCTGCTGATAAAGTTCAAAGACAATTTTCAGGACACGTTACAACATTAAACACCTTCCCATTAGTGGATTTCGGAACATAAGCATCATCATCTCTATTAGTCCAATTAAAGAAGAATGCCAATGATTATCAAAGGAAAATTAAAAAGTGAAAACGACAACGCTTTTTCAAAGTTGCATCAGATCATCATTCCAACAGGATATAAACCTTCGGCAGGAACTGTGGTGAGGCAGTTGGGGTCATTGATTAAACAAGGAATTGCAAGACTCATGTTGAGCTGGAAGCTAAATCATAAGGTGGAATAGAGTCTTCAGACACATAAGACAGACTGTCAAACATCTACAGACCTTATTTAAGATGAATTAGAGATCCTCAGATTTTGAACCAGAAACACAAAACCAACCGTGAGGAAGAACAAAATGCTGAGAAGCATACAAGAAGGGGACCATTGAGAAGAGGATTGAGTGTAAAAGGAGAAGACTTCAAAAAAGAGCAAAGAACAGGATGGAATGATTACCTATGGAAGGTTGCAGTATAGTATGACAATCAAAAGCAATACTTAACACAAGAAATAATCACTACTTTGCAACATGATGAATTCAGGACCTGTTCACAGGTCTGACTTTTAATCATCAAAAGATGTTGACATGATCATGATGAACATTGATGCTTTTAAATTCACTCAGAAAACTAAGATTAATTAATTATTTTCTGATAATCATTCAATGGCACTGATGGCCATGAATTATGTGAATGCTGAAAATATGACTATTGGGAACTGAACTACTTTCAATATTTCACATTCTGTATGTGATAAGGATAGTATGGAGGCTGACAGTATGACAACAGATCTGAGTGACCTGTGCATAGGAATGAATCAGGCACCAGCAAGAAGCTTAGAATCTGAATCACATTTTATTCCTAACTTGGAGTAAGGCAATATTCTAAAAACATCTGATGGTCCAGTGACCAGAGAAAGTTGATACATGAATGTATACAACCGAAATATAACTGGATTAAAACTAAATATGCAGCCTTACAGATACTTAAATCCATACTGAGATTTTGATTAAACTCTCAAAGCAGGGTGGGAATGGTTGTAATGATTGGTCTGCATCTCTAATTCAGGGGTCAAAGTTTCCTCTCAATTCTCAGGCCTTGTCATTGTTGGGTGGGCCTCGAACCACATCATGAGATCCAAGGTGTGGTTCGGTCCTTGGAAAACACATGAGAATCCAAAAGGGCAGGTCAAACTCGCTAATAAAAGCTCAACTTCCTCCCCCAGGCACATTTTGGGAAGCTTGAGTCCCCCTAGTATTGAGTTCAGTTTTGCATTACATGGACCTATGTTTGCCAAGCTTCCAGGTTTTTGTGTTCTGCATGTCATTGCCATTTCTTATTTCCTGAAAGGAGTGTGTCGGTAGCTCGGATATATTTAAGAATTGTATTAGGCATTTCCCCCCAATTTTGCTTTGGTGACTTTTTTTCCGTAACTAACCATTCTGCAATTCTTACACTTTAGCATACATGCTTGCGTTTCTAGAATTGTATCTACGACTTTGGCCCAATTTTCAATCTAAAAATGTGTACGTCCTTGGACATTGAACCAGTCACTGTTTGAACATTCTGTAGATTAATGTGTTTGGTTTAAATGTTTTGATTCTTTGAGGATGATTGTCTACCCTAGTGTTAATAATTGGTTGTTTCATCAGATTCATGTTGGGTGATGGTGTTGGCTTAGTTAATCTATTTCACCCTGCTAACCAGGGATTACGATCAGGGTTGTGTTCATTCATATCTTTTCAACATACTTTTCTAATGTTAGTATGCATGCAATTGTCCCGTGCATTTTGGTGCTGGCTTTTCCAATTGCAGTGACTGTAATACTGTACTTTTGTTTCTGGCTATTTCTAATCCAGTGAACACAAGAAGTACTTCAGGTCGATTACGTGCTTCAAATCTCCCTAATGTCCCCAGTCTGTCATATTGCACGTCTATTTAACTGTAGGTCTATTTCTCATCCTCCCCCTGTATGCATGCACCTATCCTTTGCTTCTAGGTTATTAAACACTTTGGTATAAACATTTCTTCCTGTATTTCTGTATGTCTCAAACTCCCAATTGCTGTTTTTCATTTCTTCAGATTATCGCTTAAATGTAGTTTATGCACATATTTAATTTTTTGATTTAGTGATATAAAATGCTTTATAAAAACCTTTGAACCTCTATATAGTATATTTAGTATGCAATAAATACATTGACACAATCTGGGCGAATAATGGAAAAATGTGCGCCGAAAAAGGGGGAATTGCGCGCGGAAATGCACGCAAGCGCCAGTTTGCCGATTCATGGAACACAATGAGCGTGGCTCACCGTAGACCTGCAACGAATCCACGCGGGTGCAACATGTCACTGCGACATCACGAACGCCTTGCGCGAGACACCCAGCGAAGGGGTGCACCGTCCTACGCATTCACCTAAAAAGGGGTGGAGCACGTGGAATGGGGAACAACAAGCGTAAATGTGGGCGTTACGTGGGAAGTGCCCCAGCGAAATGCAATGCCCACACACACGCCGATAACACGTATTCATGGACTCAAACAGGGCTCACCGGCTCTCGTGAAAAGACACGCAAACCCGGAAACATGTCCGCCAAGCGAAAGCTGGCATAAGCGCCAATGCGCACCAATATAATGCATAAATAGACACGCAAAATACAAATGAGCGTATACAGCTACGATGAACGTGCCATTTCTCGCAGCAGTGATCGTGGGACACCACAGGAGGAGGAGGAGAGCCAGGGCCTGCATTTCTTTACCCAGAACCAGCTTTTTTGGGATGCCTGATGACCAGGTCTCTGGCAGGTATAGGTTCCCACCTCATATCATCCTAGACCTGGTCAGGGAGTGGGAAGATGACCTCACATCACCCTCCCTGTGCTCGCAAGCACTGAGCCCCTTGGAAAAGGTGCTCAATGTACTTACTGCCTTTTTTGGCCACTGCGTCATTTCAGCGGACAACTGCCATTGTCGGGGGCATTTCACAGGCCACGCAGTCATGCTGCCTACACCAGTTGTTGACAATCATGACTGCACGCCCCTCAGTCTGCAGGCACATATACATGCCCAGAACACCCGCAGAAAGGCAGGACATGGTGCAAGACTCCTATGGGTTGGCGCACTTCCCTAAAGTACTTGGTGCCATTGATTGCACCCATGTGGCCCTACATCCACCTAGGGCCACTGAGCACATCCATCGGAATCGCAAGCACTGGCCTTCGATCAACATACAAGTTGTATGTGATGCCAAGGGAATCATTACCTCTGTATATGCAAACTATCCAGGGTCAACCCACGATATTCATATTCCGAATGTCACCCCTACACTGCGCCCTGGAAGGTGGGAGGCATGGCAACACATGGCTCATTGGTGAGTACAAATGGCCCTGCAAATGTACGCATGTCTCACACAGACCAAATCACACCACTGACAAGCCATCTCACCTCCACAAGGGACAGTGCCTACCCACTGAGCACCTACATGATGATCCCAATAAGGAACCCTGCCACACCATCCCAGGTAAGATACAACACAGCTCATATTGCAACCTGGACCATAGTGGAGCACACATTCTGAGTGCTCAAGTCACGCTTCTGCTCCCTTGACCACTCTGGTGGCGAGCTACTATATGCACCACCAGTATTGTGCAGGATCATTGTGGCAGTATGTGTCCTGCACAATGTTGCAACACGGCAGGGCGTACCGGTGGACATGGTGGTGCCCCTACATCTCCAACTACATGCACGCCTGCTGTACATGGGAGGGGAAAGGGCATGTGGTGAGGCTGCCCGTACCCAGCGTGTGGCACAATTTTTCACCTAAAATCCAACCCTTGCTGAGTGTACACAGGCCTGGCACATACCAGGTGACAATCGATGATAACAAAGGGACAATCATTTGTCACAACCTTCCCACCCTGAGAAACTGTCCCAGGAAGTTCTACATTGTGTGCCTCCCTTACAACTAAAACACAAACAATCTTCTGTGCACAAAAGGCACACATGGAAGATGCAGTATGCCACCACCCCCATCCATGAATACACATCCAAATGACGATAAGTCATCTAAATCCCCCCAAAGCTCCATGACACCTGGTTGGCACGCCATACCATGGCATGCAATGTCAACAGTGACACATAAATGCCCAACGCATAACATCACGGTCACAAAGTGGTCAACAACAAACCGTCCCACCACTCAAAGAACCAACTCACACACATCAAAGCAACAATGTAAACAGAAACATCAATTGGCCAGTATGACATGCCAGAAACACATGACATAACAGTGAATATGTCTGACAGTCACCAATTAGAATACCATAAGTGAATCAATGAGCCCTAACTAGCCAATGGCACCCTTCCACCAGTAGTGATGTCCTGCCAAATAAAGGTGGGATGGAAGCACATACAGCTGTAAGGGCAACAACAATGCAGATGGGAAAGCAAATACATGAAGATGGAACATTAACAAAGGGCCTATCTGAACGTCAAAACAAAAAGGGATGCCAAACATGCACTAGACAAACAATCAGGAATCCCACTAGGGGTGTATTCAAAGATTGGACCTGAGACTGCCCACAGATGAAACAGAACCTCAATGCCACTGAGTAAGTTACTTTCACACCCTGCAATCCTTGCAAGCACATGTAAAGGGGAAGCAGGAGTCGCAAATGTGTCAGGACCCTAAGGCACAAACATGGAGGGCACAAACATGAGACAAGCCTGTATGGGCCCAGCCGGAACCTACAGTGGATGCCCTCGGATGCCACACAAAGCAACACACTATTACATAAATGTGCAATAGACAAAAAACAAGTAAGAAAAATCAAAAATGCCTGTGGTGGCCCGGGATGGGGGGACCACCCAGGAGGGTGGAGGGGCAGGGCGCAACTCAACAACCATATGTATTGATGCTGAAGAAAAAAAAAACACTCAATGGGTCTCATGCTCCGCATGGCCATCATGGATTGGGAGAACTCTCGCTGCTGTTGGCACCCTCTGATGTAGCAACAGAAGGTGTCGCTGGTATGGGAGGCTGACCATGTGCAGCTCTGGCATGGCAGCGGCCATCCTCCATGGCAGCGGCCATGCAGGACTGTGAGGTGCGCATCTGCAACATGATGGCACAGATGCCTGTATGCAACACCTCACGGGATGCACAAAGTTCTGCTTGCAACACCTCACGGGTTGCTCGCAGTTCCTCCAATATGGTGTGTGTCAACTGTTGCATGAGCACTTCTGAGCATGTACTGCGTGCTGCCTCTATTGCAGTCAGTGTATGCTGCAGTGACCTAGCCTCTGCCCTCAGGGCAGCCCTGTAGGCCCAACACTCTGCAGCCATGGCTGCTCGCAGGAACCACATTTTTGCCTGTCTGCACCTGTTGCTGGCCTGCATCTGGAGCATATTTGAGCAGCATGTGGACCCCACTGCCTGCTGCTGGAGTTGCACCTGTCTTTCTGGTGGGAGAATGGAATTGGCCACCCTATCCATGCCCTGAGCCAACATCTCATAAGCAGCCCCCTGCTGTTGTGCAACAGAATACATGGACTGCTCCCACACATCTTGGCCGGTTGGCACACGGCCACCATGTTGGCGTGCACCACACCTGCTCGGCCCAAGGAAATTCGGCCCTCGATATGCTGGCACAGTCTGTGGCTGCAGGACTGCATCCCTCCCTTGAACAGCTGTCCCAGGAGCAGAAGCCAGTACTGTGGAGCGTGGCCTTGTAGCCGAAACCACCACAGACCAACATGGCGACACTGACTGGCCTTGTGAGGGTTCTCCGCCACCACAGATGCTTGTGATAGCCCAGCACCCACAGTTGAATCACTCACCTGTGACAGTTCCAATGATTCATTGTCTGACTCACCACCAGAGCCATGGGCTTCCTCACAGGCAGAGTCAGACCAAGCAATTCCCAGGATGGATTGCAGCACCAGTGGGTTCTCATGGCCCACCACACCACGTCCTCCACTGGTGCCTGGTTGCAGCCCACTCTCCTGCACCTCTTCCACCTCCTCGCCTGCACGCAGTGGCTCATCACCTGCAGAAGGACAGCCAAATACATGAGGACACTGTTAGAAAGTCCAGCCCACACACATAGGTATAATAATGCAACATGCAACACATAAACTTGCCATGTCAGTGAGTACACAAACTCTGCCGCGTACGCACTGTAATTGGAAGGCAAGAGGATCATGAAATCAGACATTGATGTGCGTTAAGGGCACAACACCACATGTAGTGCATGATGCATAGCACCTGCTTGACACACAAGCACCAGACAGGCATAGTTGAGTCACCAGCATCACTGATGCACACACACAGATGACACTAGCATGGCCATGCCTGTACTGTCAAACTGCATGACATGTAAGGTGTTGGTCACTTCCCCTGATCCATGTGCAACGCATGTGAATTGACATAAACTGAAAATACCAATATTCATGAATACAAGTGTTACACGGTACTACAATGCTAGGGTGGTGGAACAGAACGAAGGCAGGCACACTGATTCCATGAGTTCTGCTCACATCGACAGAATCCAAGAGAATAGCCATGTAGAAGATGAGACATGGCCATGAATCTGAACGGAGCTATTTCAGTACATGGGAACGTGCTCAACGTACAATTAAACAACATTTCCTGGGAAGGCAAAGTTGCGGGACGATGGCAGTGTAAGGGCAAGTGCATGATTCAGGTGTCAAGTGCTGTCAGTGGATTGTAGGGATCTAGCAAAAAAAAACAAGTGTGGGTGTTGACTGGGAGCCAATTCCATCATCACAGTCCTAGTGTGATTCCTGGCCCGTAAACCAAGGAACCATACACCCAAACCATTCCTGAGTGAGCTGCAGAGGGAAGGGAGCAGAAGCAAATTAATATCTGTATAGTCAGTTGCAGTAGTCCAGCTTAGCATTCACCAGTCCCTCGGAGACAGTGAGTTGTTGGAGGAATGAGCTGTAAGTTAGAATACCTCTGGGGAGGGACAGCTGGCAGGGTGACCTCTCACAGACGATAAGAGATGCGACGAGAGAATGAGAGTGTGCATAGGATGAGAAGCACAGGCAATACGCCATGACAGGTTTCAGCAGGAAGAGGGCCAAGAGAGGCAGTAGAGAGAGTGACATGGAATTAGTGATTAGGAGTGGGGATGAGGATTGGCCCGGTGGGCAGCACATTGTCCGCATGCAGCCTGTATGGCAACAGGCACATACCAGTCCACCATGACATGGTCAACCCATGTGAGTCATGAAAATGTTGAAAAAAACTGCTAAACAATCGTTACACTTCATCCAAGCAACATACCAGCAACATGTCCTGGACACACATGCATCAACACTCACTGGACAAATCCTCATAGTTTGGCAGGTCTCCCACGCCTTGGGCCTGCTCCACTTCAATGAGATCACTGACAATCTCGTCATGTGGAGTGAGTCCCTCGTCCTCTGGCTGTGACCCACCTCCAGTCACCAGAGTAGAGGAGTAGGAGGCACACAACTTATCCTTGGCTCTGCGTCAGAGGTCATTGCACCTCTTGATCACCTCCTGCGGAGTGTGCCTCTCATTGCCTATGATGATTATATGATCCGTGATGGCATGCAAGTGGGCCATGTGCTGAGCAGACGTATGTGTGCACCCTGACTGCACAAGCATGTCACGTTTGTGTCCCAACACATAGTCCACAAGGATGTCCAACTCCTCATCACAAAAGCTTCTCTTCCTAGACGTGTGGGTCTCCTGTGCCGTGCCTTGGGTTTGAACCTGTCCTGCTGCTACATGCTTTCGCCTCTTGCAAGGACGTGCAGACCCAGAGTCGCTTGTGCCACTGTGGTCAGTAGGGGCTGGAGCACTGGTGGACTGGGACATGGAATCAGCCACTGATGGGACGAGAGTAGGCCAGCTTGCAGGTATCCGTACCAAGGCACTGGTGCCACTAGCATGCACTGAATGTTTCTTGCCCTTACGGGCAAGGACCTCTGCCCTAGAGTTGCTGTGGGCCTGGGCTGGGACTACTACTGTCCGGGCTTGCTGACCCTGAGTCTGGGTGGTAGTAGCCACAGCTGCCCCTGCAGCATCTGCACCCTGGCAGTCCTGGACAGCAGATGTCACTGCAGTACTGTGACCCTGGTGCTGGTGCCAGTAGTCTGTGCCGCACGTCTCTTGCCCTTGTGGAGCAAGAAATCAGCCCCTGAGTCACTCAGGGCTGGGGCCAGGACCACTAAAATCTGGCCTGCATGACCCTGGGCCTGGGCGGTGGTAGCCACAGCTAACCCTGCAGCTTCCACGCCCTGGCTGCTCTGGACAGCAGATGGCACTGCTGGTCCGGGACCACGGGTGCTGGGGACGTCAGCAGGAGCTGCATCTCCCTGACCCTGTTGGCAGTAGGGGCATAGCTCTCCCTGCACATGCCTGTATACCTTTCCCTAGTCACCCACCTCACACACCTCGGCCACCTTGCCCCCCTTTGGCACCTCGCCCCCCTTGGCCTCCTCTGCCAGGTCGCCCACCTTTGCCTCCCTTCCCACTTGTTGCCATCCCAGACATGGCACTGATGGACTAGCGTTATGGGAATTGCAGCTAACAATTGTTCTGTGCAATTATAGTGAGGGGGCAGTGTACGTGATGTAAAATGTACCACTGTGCTCCAGAAAGGCTCTATGTAACCCTGGAGAAAGAAATTACGGGTTGCATAGCGCACACACACCCCAAAAACAAAAAATGCATGTACGCAACCCCTCGGTAGCCCACATGTGAAGAAAAAACATCATGCAGTACGCTCTGGCACCCAGCAACACTAAAAATGCATACACGAGGAACATGTAGGGTACTATGACCTCAAAAATGGGGTACACGACACACAGTGGCAACCACTGTATGAAAAATGCATGCGCAACTCACCGTATGCCTCGTAGAAAGAGGAAAATTACACGCGCATGTGGGAGTAGGAAACTCCCCCGACAAAACAAGAAGTATGCACTGCCACAGTATTTAACTCATCGCGTGTGACCCCAAAAAACTCTGAATTGCATGCGTCCATCCTCACGAAAAGCACGTACATTGCACTGTTGTCCTGCACACACCTTTATACCATACTGAACGGCAACGCCCAATGTACAGCGCATGTCACATAACTTATGCGTTTAGGGCCTTTCCTCCGATTCCACGCAAACGTGCTGTTTCTGCAGATGCAGCGTCCCTCTGTTACCGGCTGGCAACGCGAGAAACACGGAAGAACCACGCTCCTGCCTACCAGCAATTTACCTGCCTCCAACTGCCCTGAGCTGCCACCTACGAGCCATCTGCTACTGCCAGCCCACTCTGTGTGCCTGCTGTCCATGTGCCCTGCATTTTGGTACCTGCTCTGAAGCCATTGCCAGTGATCCTGTCATTGTGACCACCTCTGCTGATCCTGAAGACTCTCAACTGCCATACCACCAGTCCACAGCCCAGCCCCAGGACCACCTTGCCCACCCACACCTGACTCGGGGGTTGCCATGTCTGACACCTTAGCATCTGAGGCAAGTGGCAACCCCCTGGCAGAGAGGCAGAGGGCTGTCACCTTCTCAGCCAGGGAAGTTGGCATCCTGGTGGAGCAAGTCCTGGGGCATTATGATGGCCCATCGCAAGTCGCCAATGAAGGAAGGAAGAAGATCTGGGTGGACATCATGGGTGCAATCAACGCGGAGGGGGTGACACCCCACAACTACCAACATGTCCAAAAGCGCTGGGAAGACTTTAAGTCAAGGACCCACAACAAGGCCCGGCGCCTCATCAAGGCTGTTGATGTTCGAGCCTTTCGCTGGGGCCGGTTGACCACCGATGAGATGAGGGTCCTGGAGCGCTTCTGTACGCCCATGTCTTGGATTTGGTGCTCCGTCTGCAGTTGACTGGTAAGTGTTCATGCGTTCTTGTCCACCATAGTGCATGTGCATATTGACGTGTGGCTGGAGTGTGCACCTTGGCCTTATGTCTGGCATGCCTCCTGTACAGATGTCTGTGTGCATGTCCCTAACAGTGCTGCATGTAAGTCCATTGAAGCATGTCACACATTAATTGTGTCTGTGTTGCAATGCGTGATGCGCACCGGTATGTAACGACGGGCACATGTTTGCATACCTGTGTTGGACTGGGGCATGCAGAGAGTCTGCAAAGTTCTTCTTATAATATGACTGCCTAACTCAATGCTCAGAGGGTAAACAGATGCTACAAAGGACACTCTATTATGCAGTCAGCACTCATTACATTTAGAAACTATACATATTGCAACACTTAATTAACTATTTGTAAACGTGTACATTTTTTTAGGAAATCATAAAGTATATAGGGATATCATACATTGCTTTATGTATTATGCAGCAACAGGAATCCTGAATTAGTAATAAAAGGCTCGAACATACATTTCATAACTTTGTGTGTGATCTGGGATGGGAGAGAGCGATCTTATTTCAATATGTACACTCAATCTCATGGACTTGAAGCAAATGTATCGTCCTTTCGGATGGTTTAGCTGCATGGGTGGGACAGGGTGGCACACAGGCTTAGCATACATGTCTGTCACTTCAAACAGGGAACGGGGTTGGGGGTTATTCACAGCATATATCATAAATGTGGGGGTCTGCGAGGGGACAGGACACATTTTATGGAAGCAGCTTATTTTCTCAGACCTTAGCTCCAGCCCGGTCATCTGTCGGTCAATGATGGACTGTGGAAGGTGAAAGATACAGTGTTTGTAATGTAGCTTGTTCGTGCCTAGTCTCCTGTGAGAACAGGCCGGAAGCAGGGACGCCAAGGGGAGGAGCGTGAGGGAGGCGCTGGGCTTGCTGTGCGCGGTCAGGAGGGGAGAACTGCAGCCCTGCAGACTGCTTGTACTAGTGAGGCCTAACTTGGTTATTTTCAAAATGGAGTCTATGTGTGTCACAAAATGGAATCTGTATCAGACTACAGGATGAGCCTTGCAGCCCCATGTGTCGACCCGCAGCCATCCTGCATCCCGGTCCCAGGTGCATAGACGGCTGACGGGTGAGTCATAGACTGCATGATGGTGAGAAATGGAGGGGAGGGGAGCCCTAAAAGCCTTTTCTCCCATACACCGGCAACCTTGTTTGAGGGCCCATATCTTTCTGTATTTCTCAGACCCCTATGAGTCACATTAGTATCTATAGTTGGAAATAGATGAAATCTAAAATGCAAATGTGCTGCTCTATATCAAGTTTTTATAGATATTACATTTATTCACATTTTCTTAATACATAATCGTATTGTTTATATAACCATTAATTGTTTAGAATGCTGTAATGTACTGTCTAATCATATAGTTTTACTTTACTTTTTATTTTACCAAAATGATTTATGAAGTAATTTAAACTTGTACCACTCTGTCCCAAATAGTATGGATTCTTTAGAACGCATTTGGAAAGAACCAACGACTTGTTATCAATAGCTATATGATTTAGGGCAGCATAAAGTGTTCTTTTCTTAAACAACAGCAATAGTTTTTTAAAATGTACTAATGAATAGACTGATTGTAGGCAGAAATTCGATCATAACAAGTGTCATAGGTAAACAAGTAGGAACATTAAGAATAATCTCCAGATGTAACCTTCCAACTATATAGTCGGTCATCTCCAAACCGTAGCTGATGCTAAGAATCACTTTCCCATTATAGAAATTAATTAAAGGAACCAATGAGAAGGCACAATACTTATTTTATCCATTTGAACAAGGAGTGTGGTTGTTTTGATGTTCAACTTCTCCCGGTTCTTCGTTTAATCGGCTCTACAATAAATGGGAAAGCCAGATAAATAAAATGCGGAGTTACTGACAACATATTCCCCTCAGTATTCCAGTTGTGTATGAGGCCTTCTCTCTTGCTTCCAATTCTTCAGATCATCACCTAAATGTACTTAATGTACATGTTATATTTATCGGGGCATTTGTCAACCTTTCATTACACCTCTTGACAATATCCATTCCTCTTCATAAATTCATGGTTTGTGATTACTAGGGTGGATATAGACATCCAAAAATATTGTGATAATCAGTTTTCATGTTCACATATATATGCCTGCCTTCGACAGAACGTGTAAAATTGCATTAGAAGTAAATGTAAATATAATTGATAGCCCATTGTCTGGCACTGTCTTTTCATTGCATCTTGCGATGGGTAGAACTTTAAAGCTCCTTTGAGATATACTCCCAAAAAAATGTCGAAGTCTGTTTATGCTTTGGGAAAGCATTTTTGGAAAATTGCCGATTTTCGTTTCCCCACTTTGTTGCATGAGTAAGTACCCTTACGCAAGAGCAAGTTTCCATGGTGATGATAGTTATACTTAAAGAGATGCCATATTGCTCACAGATATGATTCTTCACTCCCAGCTGAAGCTTTTAGTATAACTGCAGCTTTATTATTTCCTCGTATATATTTTTCATCACAGCACTGAAGCTGTGCTTAATGTACATCAATTAGCATAGGAATTTAGGACTATGCATGTGTCATCTGGGTGGTGATAAATCCCCAGAAGAAATTATATCACCTCAACTCCCTCTACCCAGTCCAATTTCACTTTCAATGTATTGCAATTAATTAGTCAAGACATTTTTTTCTATGCCAACATTGTCCTTTAATGTTAGTATTTGATCATTTTCTTCTGTTAAAATATTATAGTATATATATGCCAGTTATTTGCTCTGGAAGCAGTTCGAGATTCTGATAGCACACTTGAGACTCCTTTATCATAATTCACGTGTGAAACTTCAAGGAGCAGTACAGACTCCCCGCAGGCTACATATATGTAACCGTGTAACTTCATCCTGATCAGCTCCAGGCTCCACATTCCCCTTGAATGCATGACAGATTTTCTCCTATAGTGACTGCATGCGGGGTGTTGATCTTACTCTGCTAGTCCAAATTGCACTACGACATATGTCTCTACCATGCTAGTTTTGCTTGCTGTAATATTGCTATGTTTTTGACCATGCCAGCTTTATCTGAGTATGGTTGGCATATGCTGATGTACCATTTGCTACATCAATTGTTTCTCTTAACCATCACATGGTACACATAATTGTCAGTCGTAAGGATCTGATACCACTATTTTTCTCATTAGACTTGCAGCTTATCTTGATTGGTTGTCTGCACCTCTGCATCTGTTCCCTACCATATTTTAGTTCCATTGTGCCCGATATTTAAGTTTCTTGGGGCCATATAAACCAGTTGCTCTTTCTAGAACGTTTCAGTAAGCAATGCCTTTAACCTCTTGTGTTCTCTTCTCTAAACCCAGGACGTGCTCTTGTTTGTAATTGCACAATTGTGCATTCTTTGCCTTTTATGTCCAACAACTGCACAATCCTTCCATCGTTCACTAATGGGCAATGTGTCCTTTTTTGGAAGCTCACCTGGAACTGCTTAGCCCCTGGGTTTGGCGTACAGAGTCACAATTGCAATTAACCATTCATCTGCCAATTGCACATGCTGTGTCCGCTACTGTGGCAGGTGCAGTGGTATGCCCTCTTACTTGTCATTGTTCAATGAAGCACGTGTTTGTCTTTTCCACACTGTGAGCAGCAAGGGTTCATGGTGCATTGTACTCTGGGCTCAATTGATGCACGCAAATCACAGAGCCCATATTAAATATGGAAGGTGTTAGAAATAATGTACCCAATCACATAGTGTGTCAGTTGTTTATAGTGAATGTAGAAATGTAGCACATTACATCCTTTGCTGATATGTCTTCAGCAAGTTAGGTTGTTCCATGTTGGGAGCAATGTGGTCCTGACATCCATTACTATTACTGTGAAATTACCTGACTAAGGTCAAAACCTAAAGAACAAAAATGAAAAAGAAACGTACAATTGGGATGTTCAACTGATACTGTCGATATACCTGCTTTGAATCGTGTATTCAAGTTCTAGTTCTGAATCACAATTGTAAATGTTACTTAAGAATCTCGAATGAAATTTTTTTTTATTTTTAATTGGGTTTCCTGCATCTAAAATCAAATTATGAATTCTGTGTAAAACATTGTACTTCTGATTCTTAAGATTCAATTATATTTCGGAGACCTGTCTTTTGTATGTCCTCTCATTTTGCATAATTTCCCGAGCCTGATTTCCAAACCTAACCTATGTTTGTTCTTCCATTGCTTCAATTATCCATGGGCAATCCAGCCTGGCTGCTTACTATTTCTCCAGTTCTGGGGTTATGTTTTGATTCCTGATCCCATTTTTCCAATTTGTTTACTATGAAGCATTTCACCTGTGTCTGGCTTGGTTCATTCTCACATTCCTGGCCATTGCAGAGTATTCCAGATCACAGCTCCTCCCTGACCATCCCAAAGGTAATTAATTAACCAATTTGCAGATTGAAATTAATTTTGAAAGGTAAGGTTTTGAATGAAACCTAGTGCTTTTGATAATAGTAAGTCGTCAAGTGACTATACAGCTATTCCTTTCATATGCTTTTCGTGCAGTGTATTTTTGATAACTGTCCTCAACCTGAACATGCGTGATGCTCCTATTCTGTCTGAGTATTATACATGTTGTAACACAAATTATTGTTCTGATTGCACATTGCAATTTCTAGCACTATTCCTTTGGAATACGGAGTGAGTATGAATATGGACTTCCACCATTAGGAATATTTGAGGACATGCATACTTTATAAGTCTGGATTGAAACTTTTTTGAATACTCTTCCTGTCTGATTGTTCCATGATCATATTTTCTACTTTTGAACATTTACTGTGCAGTGGAGGCAGTGCTTACATCCACTCTGCCTTGCCAGTCTGAGAACTTTCCACCATTCTCCCGACACCATTTCCGTGGCTCCCGCCTGAAAGGGAGGCACTCAAGAAGGATCGGTCGACGCATCGTCGGAGAACTCTACTCCACCAGGTACATTGGAGGGGTAAAACCTTAATAGGAAGAAGTGAGACTATTGAACATATGGACTGGGCTTGTGCGATATATCTTTATTTACAGGTTGCCCAGGTGGGGGGATCTCCACACAGAACTGTGCCTAGCGTTAGGGGTCAGCATTCTGCATATTGTTTCAACCATCTTATGTTCCTGCCTATCTCTATTGCTGGTTTCCTCGTTATTGATCTGTGTGACATTTTCACCGTACAGTTGATGCACTTTAATGAGATTTGATAACATTGGTGGTACCACTTTAGAATTGTATATATTTATCATTATTGACTTCCGAGTACAAAGTGCGTTATTGTGATCGTGTACATACCTTTGAATATTAATTATATAAAGACTGTGTTTTCAGTAATACAGTGTGTGGACATTCCTTTGTGGGGGTTCGGGGACTACACTGTACTTAAGAACCAGCCCGCATCACCTCCTGAGAAGCTAGGCCTTGATTGCTCGTCCATTGCTACCTTATAGAGAATCTTGGCTGGGGTCCGCTGTGCCTCTCCTCTACCATATAGAGAGCGGAAGTACAGACACCCCCTACCAGTCTTTACACTGGTGGCAGGGGTGGGATGCTTATGGTTTTAAGAATCAGTGTATAACCGTGCCACTTCACACTTGGCCCTGTCCCTCTTGTGTGTCACTGTCCCCTCTTCCCTTATCCCAGTGCATGTTGTTAATCTCTCCATGTCACACACCTGGGACTCCACACTCAGGCCATGTCCACATTGTGTGCACTCTCTGTGCCAGTGGTACACTGGTGTTTCATGTTATTGTAGTGGACTTGTCTGTGATTATGTGTGCACGTGTTCACATGTACTGTAATGGCATGCTGCATATTCACTTGGTGAGTCACATTTAGCATGTTTTTGTCAACTGTTTGCTGTGCCGTGGGACAGAATGTGCTTCTGGAAATCCCTGTCTGTTGGCAACGTGTCCAGTGGCTACATGATAAGGGACATGGGATGTCATTGCAAGTCTGCATACACCATGATCTGAAAGCTTTTTATACATAGTGCGTGTATGCAATTTATGGCATGGTAACATGCATGGCAATGTGTTGCAGGACACCATTGTGATAACAATGTATATTGTCAATGCAATTAACATAATTCTTCATCTCTTTATATGTCCTTGTGCAGGTGATGAGGGGCACTAGATGCAGGGGAGGAAGTAGATGAGGAACGGGAGTCTCAGCCGGAACAGATGACCAGTGGAGGACGTGGTGTGGAAGCCCATGAAAATCTACTAGTGCTACAGTCCAGCCAGGGTATGGCTCAGGACGACACTGACTCCTATGAAAGCAGTAGCTCTGGTGCTGAACCAGATGGCCAATCCTCTATGATGTCAGAGGTGGATGCACCAAGTGTTGGAGCTCTTGTCGGCTGTGCGCCTGCAGGGGAGTCAGTTGCACTCACAGTGCTAGTCAATGGTGTCATGTCCGTCTGTGGTGGTTACGGATGCAAGGCCACACTTCACATTATTGGTTTCTGATCCTGGGACAGATATCCAAGGGAGGGATGCCACAGACAGTGGCATCATATCAAGGGCCATGCTCCCTTTGGTCAGGCAGGTGTGGGCCCCGTAAACGTTGTGGATGTGTGCAGGCTGGGGAGACAGTGTGGGAGCAGTAGATGTTGCGTGTTGCACAGCAACAGGGTGCTGCCTATGAGTTGTTGGCTGAGGGCAGGGATAGGGTGACCAATTCCGTGATACCACCAGAAACACAGGTAGAGTACGAGCTGCAGGCATTGCGGTCCAGATGCCGCTCGCACAGGCTACACATGGAGGCCAGCAGCTGGAGCCGATAGGCCGATCTGAGGTCTCTTTAGGCATTCCTACTTGCAGAGGGTCGCACCCACAGGGAAGCCCTGAGGCAAGAGTTGTTGGCCCTCAGTGCTTCAATGGAAGGGCTAGAGGCAGCCCACAGTACATAGTACCAACAGGAGATGCAACTATTGAGGCAGACGATCTCAGAAGAAATCTTTGCATCCCGTGAGGTGTTGCATGAGGACCTCCAACACCTCATGTTGCAGATGCATTCATCTGAGTTCCGCATGGTCGCTGCCACTGAGGACCAGGCCAGGGCCATGTGTGGTCAACATCCCTTACCACGGCCACCTTCTGATGATTCTATACAGGAAGGTGGCCACAGCAGAGACATGCCTCCCAATCCCAGATAGCCATGCGGTCCATGAGTCCATGGAGGGAATTGTTTTTTTCAACATCCACCAATGTGGGAGTTGACATGCATCCTTCCCCTCCCCACTCTGGGTGGGACCCCCCACCAAGATGGACATTTTCTATTCTTGGTTGTATTATTTTTTTCAGTTTTTTAGACCCCCTCTGACCAGATGTTGGCATATCATTTTTTGTTTTGCCCTTTCCTGGTTGTGTTATTTTTTAATTTGTTGCTTGATTTCCGTTGATGTTTGCCATTAACTCCTCAAGAACTACACGTGTGCTGTGATGTACGTGCAGGCATGCCTAGTGAAGTAAACTAGCATGTTTGCATGGTGGTGCACAGGATGGCATGTGCAGGTAATTATAGGTTTGTTGTTCCGTTGCACTTGTGTGCTGTCTCAATGGTACTTCACAAAGGCTGTTTTAATATGTTCTCCCATGTTGTTCCAGTAATCCGTGATGTGGCAGTGACTGCTGTCCCGGGGGAGACACCCTGCACCATTAGAAGTCCATACTACCCATGCCCTCCACCAGACACTGTCCTTCCTGTACCAAATTAGGAAGCACACTTACTGGTGAAGGTGATGTGGGATATACACCATGCAGGCACGGTCAGTGGGTAAGCTTTTGCATGTTGAGCATGCCTCATTGTTGTGCATATTTGCTGCATGTGTCCATTGTCTTTTATGTACTTTGCATGCTGTCATGCCGTTGTGTTAATTTTTTTGGTGCTCATGCCACTGTGTATCCTACCTATGTGTATACATCTATGGGCGTACTGACTGTGCTGTACAGCATGTCATTGTACATCTGGAAACAAGGCCATGTACTCCTTGATCTGTCATTTCCTTTTTAGTCACTCTCTATGCCACTCTCTCTCTCCCTCTCTTTTGTGGTACACTGTACTCCTGAACAAATCACTATCGACAACCATTCACACTGTCACACCCTGTATTTCTCCTGCACTTTGTGTTCTATGCACATTTTCTGTTGTTTGTGCTGCTACTCTGCATTGCCTTCAATTTAGGTAAAGCATCTCTCGATGGTGTGCATCGTATGCAAGGTAGGTCAGTTACATGGACAGGTAAGTGCATGGCATTTGCTGACACTTGAAGGCAAGTGTCCCCAGATAGCACGATCCTCCCCACAATGAGAGACAATAATGGACTCTCCCAGGATGGGAATAAGGCCAGGACAAAGTGCGGGTGAGCTTAAATAGGAGTTTATCAATCAAAATAGGGCATGCAAAGAACTCTGCAAACTCCGAGAGCGCTCTGTCTGACAATAGCAAAGACAGGCGTATATATTTACAAAAAACATCATAAGAACCTACATGCTATATGGGGCACAAGTTCGTGGGGATTGGGTGGCGAGGACTAGCTATAGGTGCTGCTGCGATGTGGTTTGCCGCGGCTGAAGGACGTCACTGGTTACCCTCGTGGGTTGGGCTTGGCCTGGCAGGTCAGCTGGGCTCATTCGGGCGGTGTTGTTGTGCCAAACGTGATCAGTGTCAGAGATGAATGTCTTTCCTGACTTTCTGCCCTAGGGCCACGCACACCGCAGTCATTCAACCATGCAATATTATCTTCCCTGGTAAATCTTCTAATAGGTTATTCTACAGGTTAATGCAACACAGGAGGAATGCACCTAGAGTGGGGTCTGTTGGCGATTCATCAATACATGGTTGCCATCGTCCTGTTGACCGGGTGTCAGAGGTCGTGGGGTTGGGTCTCGGGGCATGGGACAGGTGGTCCGTGTTATCATGTCTTGTTAAAAGTCATTATGGATTTGTTTCTGTAATGTTGCCATAATATTGGGTGTCCTAATTTTACAGGGGCCATTAACCTAAGGTGAGCCGGTGGGTCGTGGAGCCTAAGAAAGGGCAGCTTTGGATCTGTGTTTTAAGGCCGGGTTTTACTGCTGGGTTGTAAATAAATCAGGTGGCAGGCCGTGGCCTTGGGTGCTGCGGGGGAATGTGAATGCTTGAAGCGGCTCCAGCCGAGTTGGGGGAGGTGGAGCAGGGCAGCACAGGTCTCTGCTTTTTTGTCTGGCCTGCTTCACTGGGAGGAAGGGGGAATGGCCTTGCGTGTGCTCACAAAGGTATTTTCCTCGTGTGTTGCAGACTTTAGGTGGAAGAGACATAAAAATTCATATAATATACAATACTCATTGAGTCTTTCCAAAGCTCACGTTTTTGACATTGCTAGTGCCATCCATATGGCCAATGTGAGCACATTACTTGTACACTACGTTTTAACAACTACAACATTTTGTTATATGCTTATACATACACGGTAAGTGAGGTAGTAGTAAGGTTGGTGGAGCACGCAGGAACAACCCGCCAATGAGACTGACGGCAGTGGCACATAGTGGGCTTGGACACACATATGGTGCATTTTCGTGCACCCCTTACATGAGCCCTCAATATGGTTACGTTTGTCTTCCTTTGCACTCTAGCAGCATTAGTTCAGTCTTGGCACGGGACCGTGGGGTGCAGTCTTCTTGATTACACACATAACATGAAAAACCACTGAGATGATTTTACCATTTGCGCATAGCTACAGGGATGTGGGTGCTTCATCCCTAATGTCATATGAGCACCCATTCTGCCATTTTCATGTATTTTACAGGTTTTTTAGTCAGAGAGGTTGTGGAGAGAACGCCTCCATCACAGGTGGTTTGCTCATTAGTATTTGGGGACTCTGCTTTTGTCAGGGGACCTTTGTACAGTTCTTTTCCACCCAGGCCCTGCTGGCCGGGTCATGCTGGAAACAGCGATACACTGCGGAAGGTGAAATGTTACAGTGTTGGTATCTAACACTAGCTCATGTCCGTCTGTTCGTGGGAACGGGCTCTTAGCGGATCTGCCAGGGAGCTGTTGCCACAGGGATAAGTGACACTCTCCAAGGGTGGGGGCCGCGCTGCGGTGCACAGGGCTCAAGTCATTTTTATTAGACAAAATGGTTTCCAGGGCCTAGCTAAATTGAGCAGGTTTGGTCAATGTCTTCAGTCAGTGCCCCACCCACCACCTGGGCCCTGGTGTTAGGAAGGACAATTGATGAGCCATGAACCTCACCGGGGGAGAAGAGGCATGGGAGGGGGGTCTCCTGGACCAGTCCTCCCATACACACTTCTGTGGTGTTTGCATGGCAGTGGGCCACTGTATGTGCTCACTTTGGTTTGACATACCTTGTGCTCAAACACTATTGCTTGATGGGGCATGATTGACACGGGGGTGATTCCAATGATGAAAATGGTCATGTTCATAACATGGATAGCTCGGCCCACTGTTCACTGATTATGATAGCTGTGCTTTCTATCTGTGTGGTGACCTTTCATGGTTGTTTGGGAGTGTGTAGCATGGTCAACAGTGTGTGGACTGTGTCAGGTGCAGATGTTTGGGCTGACGAGTACCTCATTCAACTTTTAACATGTCTGATGAGTGACATGTCAGATCCCTAGCAGGGTTTTTGGGATTGGGGATGTTTGTCCCATTTGGCAGGTCAAAATTATGGATGAACTATTAGGGTGTGCTACAGCATTGTGAAGCCACAAACATGTTGCTATGTCTAATGATATGTGTGATATTTGGTCTAACAGCAAATCAGGTTTCGTGTTGTTAGTGAGTTTTCTTTCATTTCTCATGCATGTAGCAACATGGTGCATGCAGCTTCTAGTGCTACGCGTATGGGTGCATGGTGGTGCTGCATTGTAATAGATGCGGCATTGGACCATTGCTATGCAGTGACAATGAAGTCTGCATCGGCCATGGTCTGGTGGTTAATTGTGTACTTTTAGCATGATTTAGTTGTTGATCAATTTATCAATTTGCTTTGTATTGTCTGGTTATGTCTTCCATTGCGGTCTCATCGGTGTGCAGAAGTACTTTGTGCCATCAAGCATGATTCTGGCGGTGGTGCAAGAGGTGAGTGGCACAATGATTGGCAATACATCTACTGTGTATTCAGCAAGAACTCATGCACAGTACCTTTGGTATGCGCTTGCAGCACATATGTCTTGCAAATACAATGGCCCGACTCTCGATGTTCTGATCTCTTCAGACTTTCCCCTCTCTGTCTATCTCTCCACTCCTCTCTCCTGGAGTGACCACTTTCTCCTATCCTCCCACCTCACCCGCCCCACCCCGCAGGCCAAGCCACCTCTGTCACTGCCACCCACCTTCTCGGTCACCCGACCCATGAAGCGCGTGTCAGCTGAGGCTTTCGCCGCCACCTTCTCACCCCCTCCTGCCCCCCTGGCTGACTCTCACCCTGACACAGCCCTCTCCATGCTCCACTCTTCTATATCTCATACTCTCGATATCCTTGCCCCTGTCATGAGAATCCACCTAAAGCCCAAATCCAAGTGTAACTCCGGGTATGACTCAGACCTCGCCACCCTAAAACGCAAGTGTAGGGTTGCCGAGAGGAAATGGCATGCTTCAAGTTCATCCTCTGACAAACTGGCCTGCCGCCTGCTGCAAAGGCAATACCGGCTCTCCGTCCTCACCAAGAAGAGAGCTCATATCCAAGCCCACTTCTCTGCGGCATCTAACAACTCGGCTGAACTCTTTAAAATCTGCAAGGTACTGGCCAATCCTGCCACAGTCTCTACCTCTCCTGTCCCTTTCCAGGCCCTCTGCACAGCACTGGCTTCTCACTTCATTTAAAAAACTCAGGACATCCTGTCCTCACTCTCCTCCTCTCACCCCCCTCCCGCTATTCCCTACTCTTCCTCTGGCCCCTCTGCAGCCACCCCTCCTCCCTCCTTCTTGGCCTTTCCCCTTTTCTCTCCAGACAAGGTTTCTAGACAAGTCTGATCTATGAAAGTCTTGTCGAAACAGGTTCCCCCCTGTTCCTCCAAAACTATCAAGGATCACATCGACTCCCTGGCTCCTGCTCTGGCAGATTTCTGCAATCACTACTTCGCCACTGGAGTCTTCCCTTCCCCCCTGAAGCACTCCCTTGTGCACCCTCTTCTTAAGAAACCCTCTGCAGACCCCTCCTGCCCGGATAACTATCGACCAATATCCATCACTCCCTTCCTGGGCAAGCTCCTGGAGAAACTGGCCATCTCCCAGCTTAATCTCCACACTGAATCTGTTGGTTGTCTTCATGACCATCAGTCTGGCTTCAGAGCTGCCAGAAGCACGGAAACTGCTCTCCTGAACATCCGTGAAGACCTGCTCACCAACCTCGACTCTAACACCCCTTGCGTTCTTATCTTGCTTGATCTCTCTTCTGCTTTTGACACTGTCAATCATGCCATCCTGCTCAACCGTCTCCGTGATAACCTGGGTATCACTGGTCAGGCTCTGGCGTGGCTGACTTCTTTTCTCTCTGACCGACCCACCCAGGTCCAACTTGGGTCCTTCCTCTCCGACATCTTTTTCTCTACCTGTGGTGTCCCCCAGGGATCTAACCTCTCTCCCTGGCTGTTCAACCAATACCTGGCACTCCTTGCCCACCGCATCACCGCTCTCTGTCCCAACTTTCAATGCTATGCGGCTGATACCCAGCTCGTTTTCAGGCTACCCTCGGCCTCCTCCTCTCCTTCGCTCATCTCCGAGTGTCTGTCTGCCATCCAGGAATGGTCTGCCGCCAACGACCTCTGCCTTAATGCCAGTAAGACTGAGATTCTACTCATCGGCACACCCACTCCCTCCTTCCCTGCAGCTCTCTGGCCGGCCTCTCTTGGCCCTCCTCCCACTCCCACCTGAAAGGCTAAAAACCTCTGGTCATCTTCGACTCTGCACTCTGCTTCTCCCCTCACATCTCTGATGTCTCTAAGAAGTCACACTACCAGATGCACCTCCTTAGAAGTATTCTTCCTTTCCTCTGCTTCCCCCAGAAGCTCACTGTCTCCAGAGCCGTGGTCCTCTCCAAGCTGGACTACTGTAACAGCCTCTATCCAAATCTGCCTGCCTCCACTCTCCGCCCTCTGCAACTTATCCAGAACAGGATTGCGAGATTTGCCCTTGGCCTCAAGCCCAGGGATTGTATCTCTCCAGGACAGAAATCTCTGCACTGGCTCCCAGTGGCTGCGAGGATTAAGTTCAAAACCCTCTGCATTGTACACAAAGCCTTCTGCGGTCTGGGGCCACAATACCTTCAACTCTCTCTACCTAAATATCTTCCTTCTCAAGCTCTTCGCTCATCTGCCTCCAACTCTCTTAGGGTCAGTCTCTCCAAGCAACGATTTGGTAGCAGATCAGTCTCTTCAGCAGGGGCCTCTCTCTGGAACAGCCTTCCTGCCTCCCTGAAACTTGAGGAGAACGATCTCCGGTTCCGTAAACACCTCAAAACCTTCCTCTTTGCTTCTGCTTTCTCTCTCCTCCCCTCCCTTGCTGAATTCTTGACTGAAAGTGCACTGGCTACCTGGCCACCCTTTCTGATCTCTGGCCCAGGCCCCATCAATTACCCACCTGCACTGCCTCCCTGCCAACCCCTGCACTTGGGGACCATTTTTCTGTATCCCTTCAGTCCGCCTACCAGCACTTACGTCTGCACTTCCTTGCACTGCCACTAGCTGGCTGTTTTATGTGTTTTATTTATCCCACTTCCCATGTACTGCACTTTCCGCTCTCTCTTCCACCTGCGCACTTTTCCTTTCCCTCCTTCCCATGCACTTGCACGATCTGAATGACATCTGGCCTAGTAGGATCGTTGTCTGTCCTCCCTTTGCCCCCCCTTTGCCTCGTCGCGCCTTGAAACACTTGTGTATAGGCGCGTTATAAATGCCATATCATATCATATCATATTATGACTGACTGAACAGACTAGTGAAAGGCTCTTCAAACACAACCCTCCACACCTCTGAAGCCCCTGACACTCACTCAGTCGTTATCATTATTAATTCTCCTCATTCACCCATGTCTCCCTGAAGTCATCAACAGAGTTGACAAGTCCATGAAGGTGTCATCCCTATTGGTGTCCTGCTGCTTCTACAGAACCATCATTGCCAACATCTCCTCTCTATCAAATACTCTTGGTGATCTATGCAAACTGTCCTTCACTGGTGTTTACTTTCCATCCTCAATCAGGCACTCTCTTGTGGGCACCATCATTACTATGACATATGCAGAGCCTTACTGACCAGCAAGATATTGGGGAATAGCTTTATACACCTTCAAGGAGGAACTACTTGCCAAGTTGGTCCACACACAAATGTACACACACAAGGGCATTCTTGGGGATGTACATGGACACCAGTGTGGATTAAAACTGTCGGAATCAATAGACACTGATCTAAAGGGGTCACATGAGTGAATGGTGCCATCCCTCAATTCATAATGCCCTGCAGTTCTCATCATCCTGGAAATCTCATATGATTTTCACACAGTGATGCATTCCATCCTCTTTTTGATGCTCCATGAATGGACAGTGGACTTGGTTAGGTCATTCCAAAAATTCAATTTCCTAGATACCCCATATTGTGTCCTTTCCTCTACCCTACTTCAGCCGCCGCCTGTGCCATCATGCAGGTGTCCATTCCTTTTCCATGCATCTTTGACATATACATTTGCCAGCTGCAATGCATATTTGAACCATTGTCAAACTGATTCATGTGCTATGACGAGGACAGACTACTCTTCAGCACTGTTCCTAGTGACACACTTGCACCCTTATTCACCATGTGTGCCTAACAGCAATCCTGGACTGGTACCCTCAAAATTACCTTGGCTTGTGCGCCATTAATAAAATTGCATGTCCAAATTCTGGTATTGACTACATGGGGTCACTCCCTGCACACTCATCCCAAGGCAGGAATGTTGGATTCATCTTTGACTACACCCTTCCCATAATGCCACATATTTGTGTGATTGCCAAGGATCTGACTTGCAGCTCTTGATGCACACAGTTAATGTTAACTTCCACAACTTCACGTAGAGGTGCAATGTTACACGTGTGTGGTACTCTCCATGCTACACTACTGCAACATCTGACTCATAAGTGTTCCTTGTTCTACCCTGCAACCCCTACAGCTTACCCAGATTATGTATGTGTGACTCGTCATTTGACTCAGGGCCAGAGCCAATGTCTCTCCTGCAATATCAATTTTGCTGAGGCTCACAGTGTCTACACGTATTACATTGTAATACCGATATCATCCACAGGAATGTCTGGGTTACAGTACCATCTTCAACGATTCATGATGATATACTACACTTCTGTACTCCTGTATTCCATCAGGCAACACTTCCTGTGTGCAAAGCACTTAGATATTGGAAGGGATGGTGGAGGGTCAGTTTTCTCTGTGTGATGCCTTCTGTGTTGTAGACTCACTCTCCCCCTGCACATTGAGCAAGTACTCGATAAGATCACATTGATCAGGCAGTCCTTTCTCTTCTCCACTTCCATCTCCCACTGTGTTCTGTACTATTGATGCAGTAGTGTGCTTCATGTCCATGAGCCTTATGTGTCCTTGGTGCCCTGAAACACATGCATCATGTGAAGTACTCTACATGGTCTACTTGCTCACGATCAGCATCGACACATGACTAATCACTTCCATTAGTGTATTATTTTCTTGCCTTTTCTGCACAAGAAGTTCTCCATGTACTAATCCCAACCTTTTGCCTAATTGACATCACCTTTACACTTGTTGCTTGTAAAGACATTGCAGCCTTGATTCCGCTTTGATTTATTGTCATGATTTCTTGGAAGTATTGATTGTCTGATCTGTGTTAGTGAATGACTGTGTAGATTCACCTATCCCCAACCTGTCTCTCCACGATTCAGTCATCATGTGCTCCAAATAACTTCTCCTGTGGTGCCAGCAGGACTGGGATGGTTTACATTGTGGCCCCAGAACCAGCTTTCCCATGTTCTCTTTGGCCAGACTCCCTTGGCCGTACAGCCACAACCACCTGCACAGATATTAATGATTGTGGTCATGTTTGCCTCAAATCTCTCCTTCTCATGTCCCATTTCAGTCATCTCTACGAAGTACAACTATCTGCTACACCTCCTCTGAGGTACTGCACCTTTTCTAACTTTCCACCAGTAGTCCACTGTCTCCACAGCCCTGATTTAAGCAAGGCTACACTACTGCAACTGCCTCTTGCTCAAACTCCATGCTTCAAATCCACACCCTGTGTAATTCATTCAGATCAAGACCGCAAGGTTTATGCTTGACGTCAAGGCCAGGGACCACATCTGTCTGCCACTGATTGTCCTCCACTGGCTAGCCATGGCTGAAAGCAGCGAGTCATCCAAAGTATGCATTGCACACAGGGATTTGTGGGGCCTGCATAATACCTACCTGCAATTAGTCATACCTCAATGCTGTCCCTCCAGAGCCATTTCATCAAGTTACTCTGTCCTTCTTCAGGTGAGCCAGTTCTTGATGGACATTTTTGGAGGGGGATCTTTATCATCAGCATGGGCCAACCTCTGTGATAACCATCCTGCCACCCTCTGTTTGGGGCCTCATATCCTTAGGTTCCAGGAACTACTCACTTGTTTCATCTTCTACTCTTCCTTCTCTCTCTGTCTTCCCTGCTAAGCAATCCATCTGCTCTTTCACTCTCTCCATTCTTTTGTTCTTGCTGCTTGATGACTGTATGCTTGATGTTCCTCAAGGTCTCACACGCCCCTGTCACCCCCAACAATTTTTGGGCCAGTTGCCTCCGGGACCTGGACTATTGTCATCATCACTGCACTTGGGGAATGACACGAGAGAGTTGTATCTCTCTACACTTACACAAGCATCCACTGACTGGACGCACTTGAAACACCCCATAACTTGTTCACACCCTCCGAAAACCACACCTTTGTAAACATCTGTGCCCTTGCTCCTTCTGATTGCACCATGCCGGTATGGTGTCTGTCTGTCCACCCTGTCCTCGCTCAATGCATTGTGGCGTATTCATGCACTTGATGAAACTGTCGCTTCATCATCAAACATAATCACTGTTGCCACCACTGTTGATTGTGTGACATGCACAGAGGTGGACTGGAGTTACTCTTATGGTTTCAGTGATTCTAGGGCTCTGTGCAAGTGTTCTTTTACAACCCTTATACCATCCATCCCTGAGAAACCTGCCTTGTGCATCAGGAATTTCGGTAGATACTTTAACATGATGTGCCATACAGTGACACTGTATTTTGGAATTTTTAAATGACATAAGGGATGGGTTGAGTGACACAGAGGGGAGTTAATTGAAGGTAAGGTTTGTCATGTTGGTAGTGGTGTCATTGTGTTACTTGTGGTGGTAAGAGACAAATGTCTACTGAGTTGTAAGGGATGCACACAATATTGCACTTCTAGGGGCACATTGTCAGGGTGGTTTTGTTGACACTGTGGATTGGCCCATTGTCATCATTGAATGGCATGTGAAATGTGGCATGGTTGTGTTCACTCCTCAGGGGATGGGGCTTAGGTGGAAAAAGTATCCACAAGCTGGGTACGGGCAGCCTCTCCACATGCTCTTTGCCCAGCCATACGCAAGCGGCGTGCCTGTGGATGTGGGGGCACCACCATGTCCACCGGTATGCCACGCCGTGTTGCAACATTGTGCAGGACACATGCTGTTGCAATGATCCTGCACACTAGTGGTGGTGCATATAGTAACTCACCACGGAGTGGTCAAGGGAGCTGAAACGTGACTTCAGCACTCCGAATGTACCCTCCACTATTGCAATATGGGCTGTGTTGTATCTTACTTGTGCAGGTGTGACAGGGATTCCATATTGGCTTCATCATGTCGGTGCTCGGAGGGTAGCCACTGTCCCCTGGAGAGGTGAGAATGTTTGACATTGGTGTCTATTTGTCTGTGTCTGACATGCATGCATGTGCATGGCAATTCATATTCACCAATGAGCCATATGTTGCCATGCCTTCCAACTTCCAGGGCCGGGTGTAGGGGTGAGATTTTGAATATATAACAATCATAGGTGTGTTAAGTGACTTCAATTCAGCAATCCCACTAAGTCAGTGCTTCGTCTGGGATGCCCAAGGGAAGCCCTTATTTATATATTGTTATGACAAGTTATAATCTGGATGATAAACACTTATATAACGCCCCTCTCTTTGAATCCCCCTGACCTCACTGAGCCAAGAAGTAGGTTTGTTTTGCAATTTAAAAGGTTTATTGAGAAAGTAAACAATATATATATATCACACTTTTATGAATAAATTAATATTTGATAGCACACTTAGGCATATGACAGTGATCAACAATGGATGATGTTACACTAGCACACTGATTTAATTACTTAGGAGTTAGTATAGGGAGGATAAGGTAGCTGAGAATACTTTTATGATTTCAAGGAAATGCAATGAAGAATAAAAATGCAGAACAGAAATAAACTGATAGGGTTTCACAATAGATAATATGTTCACTTTTCCCCTTGTGGCAATTCACTCCCCCCTATGCAATACAAGGAGATGGAAGTAATGCACACAGTTTTCAGGAATACAATCACAATACAATACGAATTTCAGTTCCCTCTAGCAAGCTTAGAGAAACAGGGATGGTTTTAAACACAGGCAAAAGTACTTTTAAATGTGGTATGCAAAGAAGGGAAAAATATGCTACAAATGATTTTAATTCCCTGTAGGAGGTTCAGGGTAGGTGATAGCTATTTAAGATTAGCTCAAGTCACACTGGCAATGATTCAGGAATGATTATCAGAGGGAAAACGGATTTCAGCAGTTGCGAGCAAAAGATGGCTATTTTTGACAGGAGCTAATTTTTCAATTCGCTGCAATTTAGTCGCGTGCGTCGAGCATGATTACGGAACAACTATAAGGAATAGAAAGTCTTGTTAGAAAGCTTAGAATCTTAGCTTTAAAATGAAAGTTAAATCTCGTTCCTAGCACATACGGATCAAAAGAAGCAGACGATTTTGTGGAGATAGATTTTCAGAAGTAAAATTAAAGTTTCAGAATGACAAATGCACTGTGGAAGGTTTTGGATCAACAGGGTGAACACACAATGCTATGATGCAGTTCTAGATAGGTGGAAATGGTTTGAATTAGAATATTTTAAACTAAGAGATTGGTTTTGCACAGTTCGGGCTGAGTACTCACGCTATAAATTTGAAATAGGCTGTCAGGGTCTGGTCAGGTTTGGACTGGACTCCTGGCGGGTGGTTCTGAAGTCACAGCTCTCTGGGTCCGTTCTGCTCTGCTGGTCTGGCACTTGGCACTGCACGGTGGTCTGGATCTTTGGTTCTGCTGGTCTGGATCAAGTGGATTCTGGATACAGCACTGCTTTCTGGGTACTGGCACAGGGTTCTAGCCAGAATCAAACAGCTAAGATTTGAATAATTTGCAAAAGATTTTGAGGCCTGCTGAAAAAGGATTCAGCTGGTGGTTCAGGCCTCTCTGCTACAAGTTCTGAAGTCTGGATTCTAAGTTCTGGAGATGGTCCTTCTGGAGATTGTCTGGTCCGGCAAAGCGCTTCGCAAGAAAGGGGAAAGTGAAGTCTCTACCTGGGTTTCAGTGTTCCTTTTATGTCTTTTGAACATGGGTGTGTGCATGGGCATAACTAAGCCTGCCCCTCACAACTTATCATTGGCCAAGCTCTCCTCTCTCCCTTGATTGGGGGAAGGAATAGAGTGTCATGAGGCATCAATTTTATGGCATACAGAAAGAACACTCCCCTTGTCAATTTGCACACAAATCTATTTTTGATCCAAATACATATTTATCTATGTACCATTTTTCTAATATTATATGTCCAGTTAACATATTTTCTGTAGCACCAAACCATCTGATCCCTGTCTTTGTAAGATGTCGTGTCAATTTATGACAGAATTCTGGCCTTTTCATCAAGAACACAACCTCTAAACTTTTCCAGAATTTACACAAACATTCACAAGGAATATGGGCATCAGATGATAACGTGTCAGATTTTTAACATATAGACATTCGGAGTAATACCTTATTTTCCGCTACTACCCCCCAGAACATACCACAGAGTCCTAACACTCTTAAAATGTGCACAGAAAAATCACAAGAATAATTATATTAATTATATAATTTTGACAAGTCCGTACTATGAATTATCCATCTTTTTTAAAATTATGCTCTGGCCCAGAGGGGTGTGGTTTCCCAAAGCACATGTTGGAATTTCTGGTTTGTCCACTTCCTCCAACTCAGGTTGCTCACAGAGGCACTGCTCCTCCCAGTTTCTTCCAAGAGGAAGCAATTTACGACCCCCCCTAATTTAACATTTGCCTGAGCCAAGGAAAGCTCATTGTTCTGTTTCCCTGCTCCCAGGTGCTCCTCCCCTGATTCAATCAGAGAGGTGTAATCTCCTTTTGGTGGGAACAGCAGAAGGCAGCCAGGCCTGCAAATGCAGTTGCTGGGCAAGTTTCAACTCCTGTCGGGCGGTAGTTGCCGGGCAGAGTTCAATCTCTTCAAGCCAGGCATGAGCTAAATGTCACTTTTGTTCCAGTTTTCTTCATTCAAATCAAACTTACTTTTTTTACACATGGAACTAGAACGCTGATTCTAAGTTCAAAACTATGACCTTTAAACAGTTGCAACCTATGTGACGCTCAAAAGTAGGTCACTCATTTATTTTAAACATTTCGATTTTAGTGATTTTAAATCCAATTTCAGTTAAGCTGCTGATATCCACAGATCAGCCAGTTTTGTTATAAACATTGTTTTGGGCTCTTCATCTTTCCAGATTTTGTATGCACACAAGACTACATTCTGCCAAATGTCTGCTGGTGGTCAGTGAGATTTTTGAATATCTTGCAATGTTTAAAATAGGCATTTTTAGCTTGCATTTCAAAGAAACAAAGGTGATTTCAAAGCGCTTTTTTGAGCTAACAGGCACTGCTGTTTTTCCTTTGGCACCACGTTTCACTCATGGCGCTTTTGGCCCATCACGCTCGCACTGGTGGGTGGCAGGTTAGGTGACCATTTTGGTGTGCGCAAAAACTGTATGGTTTTCCTTAATTCTGGTGCAATGTGGGCTTTTCGGCCATCTTGGATCTTCTAAGCCCACAGCACCAAATGCTGTAGCCTAATAATTGAAACGTGGGTCAAGACACCCGACAAGCCCCCGTGCCCGACTGCACTTTGATTTCGAGTCGAGGGGGAGTTGGGTGCAAAGGATGTTTTGATCCACACGCTGGGATGTTCCCATCATCTTCTTCCGATTCCGTAGATGGCAAAGTTCAGCATCTTTTCCTCCATTAGGGTGGATCGATCGGTTCTCCTTGCGGGTCCTGATGGGAATATTCGGCGGTATCCCGGGCCCCTCGGATCTTTGCTCCCGGTCCCCGGGTCGTCCTCCTTGATCAGTCTCCATGGTTTATCTCTCCTAGGATGACAAAGCAAAGCGGCAATACCTATTTGTAGACATTTCTCCCCCACTATCGATATAGTGGGGCGGCATATCCATTTTATAAATCAAGAGACATTTGCATTCTCATTTTAAAAAAACAAGATATAATCAGGAGACATTTGCATTCAAGAATCATAATATTTTAGAGACTATATGTGGGATATTTTAGGGTTGGAACTGAATTACTCTGGAGCGGCCCTCTCTGGTATTGCAGAGGACTCCTCCAGTTGCTGCAGAGTGTGCCTGTGATGGCAACACTTTAACTGATGTAAATGTACCCACTTGTCTTCTCCTTCTGCCAAACTACCTTTGGGGATGTGGATCTTGTAAGCGACTGGGTAGTCTTGTCTACAATTTCAAAAGGTCCCTTCCATGTAGGCAAACATTTTCGCTGTTTGGCCTGGTTCCTTTGGAAATTGTATAGATAGACCCGGTCTCCTTCATTGTATTCTTTCCTGGTAGTTTTCAAATTGTAATGGATCTTCATGTTATCAGCTGATCTTTCCAGATTCCACTGGGCATAGGCAAAAGCATGTTGAAGGTGTTTCCTTAAATTCTCCACATTCTCATGAGTTGTGGAGGCATTTATCAATGTCTGCTCTTGGGTCCTGTAGAGCAAATGGTCGGGAAGCACCATCTTGCGTCCAGTCATCAGCTCAAATAGTGACATTTTAGTTGCAGGTGAAGGGGTAGATCTGATGGCCATTAGGACCAGAGGTAATCGGATATCCCAACTTGGCCCAGAATCTGCCACAAACATTTTTAAGATGCTCACAATGGTTCGGTTGTATCTCTCTACTGCTCCAGAAGAGGCCGGTCGGTAAGCAATGTGTAGATTCCTTTTAACCCTCAGTATCTCCCACATCTTTGTCATTACTTCACTGGTGAAATGGCTACCTCTGTCTGACTCAATCCTTTGAGGTAGACCAAAATGGGAAAAGATGTTGTTAATCATCAGGGCAGCTGCAGTTTCTGTCTTGCAGTTTGGGGCTGGGAGACATTCCACCCATTTAGTGAATAAGCATGTCACTGTCAACATGTACTTATTTCCCCTGGAGGAGCGAATCACGGGGCCTATGAAGTCGACTTGCAAATCTGACCATGGCAGTGTCATCCCCCTCTTTTGGAGAGGCGCACGGTGTGTGAGGGATGTTGGCTGAAATTGTGCACAGACAAGACACCCCTTCAAGTATTTGTAGAGGTCCTGCCCCATGTGTGGCCAGTATGCAACCTCTCTTAAGATCTCAAGTGTTGTATGAAACCCCCTATGACCGGCTGTGGCCGCAACATGGGCGTGACTTAACATCAGACTTCGGAATGAGGTAGGGACCACCCACTGATCATGGCCAGCTTGGGATTTCCTTACCAAGAAACTATCTTGGATTCGGAACATTTTTGGACATCTCATCAATACTCTAAGGTCCTCTTTCCCAATGTAATCGGTATCCGTCAGGGGAAAGTTCTCAGGGTCCTCAATGTGTTGGTAGAACTTACCTATTATTGGATCCCCCTTCTGAGCCGTGATCAAAAGCATCTGGGGTCTCCTTACTCCATTGTGCAGTTGAAAGATCATTGTGAGCATTTGTCTGGCGCCTAGTGTTAGCAGTGACCTGGATTTCCCCTAACAGGGACTCAAGCTCTATTATATCCCCTTGGATGGCCCCGGTTTTGGCCAGCTGATCAGCTAAGACATTTCCAGTTTTGTCTGGTCCCTCTACTTTGGAATGACCCTTGATCTGTTTCCAGTAGACGGTCATCCCATTCGAGGTGACCAGATCATCAATATTTTGAATTAACTTCCCATGTTTCAAGGGTTTGTTATTAGCACATAACATGCCTCTGGTTTTCCAATTAACCAGGTGCTCCACGAACCCGTTCCGTACATAATCCGAATCTGTGATTATGACCAGTTCGTGGAGTTGATGTTGGACAGCAGTGAGGATGGCTTGATACACAGCCATCAATTCTGCCACCTGACTACTTTGGGGACCAATTTTGTATCCAGCGGAGGGTTCTGGGGACTCATTCACCCATGCATTCCCTACGCCGGCCACAAGTTCTTTTTCCCCGTTGTTGTCAACATGGTAAGAGCATACCTCCACATAGACAGTGGGCATTCCCTCACACTTGTCTTCTTCAAAGACTTTGTGTGGGCACTTAAGGTATGCCTCCATGTTGTCCTTGATTTTTAGACTTTCGTCCTCGAGACAGTTTTCTCTGGCAAAATCACGCAAGTCAGCCAGACCTTGCGCGAGGGGACTCTTCTTGTTTTGGCCATACCTGACCTCCACAGGAAAGCCTTGCATTGACAGAATCCAGGAAGTAATTCGGGAATTACTCACATTTCTGGCCCGGATTCTGTCACTTTGGAGATATTGCAGAGGCTGGTGTGGAGTCTCCACCATGATGTGTTCCCCCTGGATAAACGGGGCGGTAATTCTTCAATGCCCACACCGTTGCCAGGAGTGCCTTCTCACAGTCATTGAATTTTTCCTCCACAGAGGATAAAGATTTGCTCACATAGGAGATTACTTTATTGACCTTGTCATGCTTTTGATATAATACCGCAGTCAAGCATGTATTAGAGAATCCTGTCTCCAAGAAAAATTCCTTGTTTCTGACAGGGCAAGCTATGCAGGGCACTTGTGAGAGTCTTCTTTTGAGCTGTCTTACTGCCTCAGATTGTTCTGGACCCCATTCCCACTTGACCCCCCCTTCAAGAGATGAATCAGGGGTCTGGTAATCTTTGCGTAGCCCTCAAGGAACTTTCTGTTGTGGGGTCTTTCAGTTTCTGGAGTGCTTCCACTTTCTTTTCCTGGGGACAGAGACCCTGAGGAATAATCTCATGCCCCAAGAAATTAACACGGGTTCTACACCACTGTGCTTTCTAAAAGGAAAGTTTTTCTCCGGTGGCCCTCAACTGTGTCAGAACATAACGGAACTCTGCTATATGTTCCTCCACAGATGAACTTTTGATGAGGACATCATCTACATAAGCCAGGTTACCCCTCGCACCCTGGTCAGGCATGGCCTTGTGTAGGAAAATGTTGAACTCATTGCTGGAGTTGAGGTATCCGAAGGGAGTCCGGGTCCATGTGTACTGCTGGCCCCCAAAGGTAAAAGCCAGTTTGTATTGGTCCTCCCTACTGACAGGCACAGTCCAGTATCCATTGGTCAGGTCTATTGCAGTGAATACCTGTGACCCCTGGATCTGGGCCAGCCCTTGGTCAATGTAGGGAAGAGGCCATCGGGAAGTATGGACCCGCTTGTTGAGCTCCCTAAGGTCGACACAGAGTCTCCACTGGCCATTTGGCTTCAATATTCCCAGCACCGGATTATTGAAGGTGCTGTGAACTGGACGGATTATCCCCCGGAACTCAAGGTTCTTAATTATTTCATTAAGGGACTCCATGGGTGCGAGAGGCAAGTAATATTGCTTCACAAACACTGGAGTCATGCCAGGGTCCGTGGGAATTGTTGTTATGTGGATGTCGGTGCGACCACAGTCATATGAGTCTACCGCAGAGAGATCTTGGAAATCCAAGAAAACTTGTTTCAATTTTTGCTTCTGTTCCAGAGTCACACAGGCATCAGCTAGGTTGACTCTCTCTTCCACCATCTGCCTGAAGCCTGGAAAGACTTCTGGTTTAGCTATCTCAGCGGCCTCCTCCAGCTGGCTGGAGAAGTCTCTGGTGAGAGTGCTGATTTGGACTGGAGGCTTCAGGTGGGAAAGGCAGCCCTCATGGACCTGGAAAATCACCTCACCCCTCCTGAAGTCACAAGTCACATCTTCCTTACCATAAGGGCAGGAAGTGTACACCAGGAAGTTCCCCCCATGCCGGGTAAAGATCCTGTCTGGTGTTGTATGTCATCACTGTCACTGTCAAAACAGTCCTTGGGGATTGGTCCTAACAGTTCATTTCCTAAATCAATGGAGAAATGTCGGTCATCAACCGCCATTCCAATAATGGTGCCTGCTGCTAGAGTAATACTCTTTAAGTCGCTGTTATCCACCTCTATTGGAATGGTGTCATGTTCTATGTTGACTAATGGTGTTGGGTTTATCCCCAACCCTTGCTGTTGGAGAGAAGCATTTAGATGAACATAAGCATCAGGGTTTTTCAATTTTTGTCCTCTTTTAACTTTCACTTCCAGGGAGAATTGTCGGGTCCTTTCTGGTATGGTTACTTCCTCTCTAACCTTAATTTCCACTGCATAAGGTAGCAATTGAGCTGACCTAAATGCTTTTTCTGGATCATCAAAGCCCATGGGATTATCCGCTAATCGGGACCAAGCTTTGAAGTTCATTAGGTCCAAACTAATGGCAAAGCGATTGAGAAAGTCACTGCCTAAGTAAAAGGCGGCACTAACGTCTCGCACGACCCAATAATTATGGACTATGCTCGTGTTGCCAATGGAGATTTTGAGCATACACCTGCTTAGCAGGAGATGTTTGGAATTGGGTGCTTCCAGGTCCATTTCCCATTTGTCTATCAGTTTGAATGTGGGAATGGTTGGATCTTTTGGGAGTTGGCGAACATGGCTTGGCTGATGAAGCTCTTACCGTTGTTCACACACATTCGGGTGAGAACAGAGTCCTTCCCTTCATTTAACTGAACGGGGATGAACAACTGCTCTCCAATTTGCTGAATATCAGCCAGGCTCTGAGCTGATTTCACATCTTTCTGGACTATCGGAGTGGGAGTGTCTGATTGTGGATTAGTAATGAATTTCAGAGTGTTTCCTTCCAGTGTGCAATACCACCTTAAACTGGAAGGAAGGTTGATTTTCAGAAATAGAGAAAACCCCCCATCACCAGTCTGTTGTCCTACTGCTATTACTGTCACGTCTGGAATTTGGTTGTTCTGGAAGTGAAATTCTACTTGGTCAGATTTTTGTTCAACCATGTGGCAGGTGCCGTTTAAACTAACATGGTTGACGCTCTGTTTTAATTTTATTTGTCGGCTAGTCTGGGTCCAGAGGACCTTGTTTACACAATCTATTAGGGGTGACAACCTTCTTAGGAGGTCATTCCCTAGTAAACAAGGAGTGCCCTCTGGAGTCACTACTATGACCGGGTGTTTCACCTTGTGTCGCCCAATTTTGATGTCAAAATCTGCAGTCCCCTCGATGGGAATGTCCTTCCCGTCAAAGTTCTGAAGTTGTCCAGGAAGAGAGGTGAGAGGAATTCGGTAATTCTCCCCTCTTCCTGCATTTAGTTCATCAAAGGCCCTTTTGGACAGAAGGGTAGCTTGGGATCCAGTGTCCACCAGTGCCAAAATTGTACCCTGCCCCTGTACTTGTACCGGGGCATAGTATCTTCCCTCCTTCTCCTCAAGGGGGCACAGATAATGCACATTTTTGGACAACTGGTGGGCTAATTTTCTGGTTTTGGACATTGAGAGAGAAAAGATTTGGGCAGAGTTCGGCAGGGAGTTTTGGGAATCTGAGAGAAAAAGTTGGCAGTTAGATATTGATGTGGTTTTGGGTTCCCCTGGTTCCGGTTCTGGGCCCCCCCCCCTTTTTGGAGGCAGTCACCAGGATGGGTTTGAACCAGGGGTTTTCGGTATGGTTGGTTCTGGGATAGAATGATGGGCGGCGACAGCTCAATCCCCACCTCTACCCAGTCTATGGATGCGATTTTGGGTTCCCCTGGTTCCGGTTCTGGGCTCCCCCCCCCCCTTTTTGGAGGCAGTCACCTGGATGGGTTTGAACCAGGGGTTTTCGGTATTGTTGGTTCTGGGATAGAATGATGGGCGACGACAGCTCAATCCCCACATCTACCCAGTCTGGGTTGGAATCCCTTGGGACCCATTTTTCCTTGGGAGGAGTTCCCCCATCTCTGAAGGAGAAGATCCTTTTCCCAGGATCCTCTGAGGATCCCTCTCCCTCAAATTGGAAGACCTGTACCTCCTCCACAAAATGGGTCTGTTTGGGTCCTTTGTTTCTCCTACCTCCTCTCTGCTCCTTGGCAGACTTTCAGCGGTAGGAGATTTTGTTTCCGGTTCCTGGGTTTCCAGCGGCTGTTTAGAAGTGGGGAAGGAAGCTTCCTCCAAGGCTTTACACCCCCCTTCCCCTTGTGCCTCCTCCCTGGGAACCGGTGGGTTATCGGGGTGCTGCCCCCATCATTGTTCTGGAGCACCAGGCCCAGAGTTTGGTGCATTCTGTGCTGGCATGCCCATCTGAGGGCTCTGCTGAGCCCTTAGCACACTACCCAGCTCCTGTGCCATATTTTGGACCTGGCGCTCAAGTTGGGAAACCCGCTCAGGCTGATACAGGGTTTTGTTTTCTCCCCTGGGCTGATCCCGGGAAGGATAGCTATCCCTTCTATGGTAGTACCCCATGTTGGGAAGATTTGGGTACCCCTCCACCCTTGGCCTCCTCTCTCCTGGATTAGGTGGTCTGGGCTCAGGGAAGTGGGGAAGGAAGGATGGATGATTTTGGGGCTGGAAGTTGGGTGGATACCTGGGGAACAAGTTCTGCCCAGGATTTGGGGAATTTCTGCCCTCCTGTGGGAAGTTAAGAGGGAAGTTCCCTGGGTCAGGTGCTTGGCTGGATCCCCCCCTTGGGCTGGAGGAGTCCACACATAACCCAGGATGGGTCGGTTTCCCTTGTAGCAGGGACTTACATAATCAGGGGAGTGAGGGACCCCCATTTGTGGGACTACCTCCTTAACTCCCTGTCTGTGACTGGCCCGAGGGCATTCTGGGCTTTGAATTATTCGGTGCAGGCAGGTTTTTAGGCCCCCATCTCCAAATCTAAAATGGGGGCAACCTTTACCTCTGCCACCTTGGCAGCAGCAGGGGTGCTGGTTGGTTTGGGACTTTTCTGGACGTTGTTTTTATTTTCTATGGGCTTCTGCACCTCATATATCCGGGTGGCTTGCTCAATGACCCAGTCTAAAGATCTTTTCTCGTGAAAATCTCTCATGAGCTGGGTCATTATGTATTTGGGTAAGGCATGGAAAAACGTATTACCAAATTCTTTACTGTCCATGCGCACCCTTTTTGTAGTCTGTGCAAAAGCGCGCTTCAATTCCTGCACAAATTCTTGTGGGGCCTGATCCTCCCCACATTGCAAATTGTAAGCTGCCTTGCGAGCCTCTTGGGGATTTCTGTGAACAGAAAAAAGTTTCAAGATGGCCGCCCTGTAGGTGGAGCATCTTGAATGATTTTGGTCCTCCAGCCCCGCAAAGAAACTGGAGTATCATGGGGAGAATGTCCATTTGACATACTGAATGCAGCTACTGCTGTCCTTCAAATGGAAAGTCTCCATCATCTGCTCATAAAGCTCCAAGTGTTCCCACACAGAATACTTGGCATTCTTGTGATAAGGGGTGATGACACTCCTTATTGCCTTAATCTGTCTTAAGGGGTCCTTAAGCAAGGCCCTTTTTGCCTTTTTGGCCTTTTTGGTTCGGGTAACCCTGGTCCATTCATCCTCTGACTCAGAAGCACTGCTCCCAGAGGTGCCCGTCTGATCTTCCAGGTTTTCCCGGATTCTGCGAGCCTGGAATGGCTGGCAGAATGTGGGGACCTAGTCTCCTGTGTCCTGTGACGTTCAGAGGAGTCTTCAGATTCCTCCTTGCTGCCAGGATTTGATTGGTACCCCCTCACTTACCTAACTGGGCAGAGGTTTTCAGGATGCCCTTAGTGGGCCTACATGGGACATGGGGGTGGCAGAGTCCAAGGACTGGGAGAGATGAAGGCCTCTGGTACTAGGGCTCCTGAGGTTATGCTCAGGTGTCTCCCTTTCACAGCGAACGTCATCTCTGTCAGCCCCTGCTCCCTGTTGCAATGCAAGAGCCTGCGCTTTCAGTTCCTCAGTTAAGGCCTTACTAGACTCTATCAGTCTCTCCTGCATGGCTCCCTGTTGCTGAAGCCTATCATTGTGCTGACAGAGAGCCTCATTTTCTCTCTGCGCCTCCTGATTGATCCTGGAGTACTGGGCCAGTCTTTGCTGCAGGAGGGTTACCTCCTGAGTCCCATCCCTACTGGCCTGCTCCTTTCTTGCTAAAGCATCTTCCACCCTCCTGGTGTGCCCTAACAAGTTCTGATGCTCTTTTTGGAGGTCACCCAGTCCCTGGTGGGCCGAGTGATTTTCTTCAATTGTTCCTTTTAATTGGCAGACTTCCTGGCCTAAGGTGTCCCTTTCCTGACTAAGAGCCTGCATCTGTGCCACCAGGTCGTCCCTCTGCCTTTGAAAGGCACTAGCTTTCTGGCGCTCTTCATCAAATTCTGTCTGGGTATCCAGGTCTTTCAGAATCAGTTTGTTGCTCTCTGCCTTCTCCCTATCTAGATGACTTTGCAGGGTGGCTACCTGCTCTGTGCATGCCCTGTTAAAGTCTAGTTGTTGCTCCAGCTTTTTCTGGCTCTGCAGTAGGGAGTCCAAACCTTCTTGGTACTCCTTCTGCAAGGCCAGAAATCTGGTATCCTGGTCAGACTTTTCCTGGTGCAGGATACCCATATCCTCTTTTATTTTAATTATATACTGCCTACTATCATTTTCTGACTCCTGGCTCCTGTGCAGCCTCTGCTCAGAAGAGACCAGGTCAGATTGGGCCTTCTCTAATGCCATCTGTTGCCTATTTGCCAGATCTTGGCCTTCAGCACATTTGTCCTGTATGGCTCCCATATATAAATACAAATATGCCGCTATCCTGGCAATCTTGTCGTGCTCATCTTTGGCTTTAGGGGCCATATATAGTTCACTCAGAGCCACATGTAATGGAACCTGATCTCTCCATATGTCTGACCCTGTTGCAGTGATCTGGGGTGCGATTGCCTGCAACCACGCCTCCTGGTCATGTTCAGACCATTCACCTCTTACAAATAGTTTATGTAAGAGGTGCTCTCTAGCTATCTTGATGTCTACCAGTGTCGTCATTCTGGCAATTGATTTCGTTCCTGACTTACAGAAGTTTGTATTTTATTTTGCAAAACAGACCGTTTCCTTAGAGCGTTCCTTTGAGGGGTGTTTTTACAGCATAACACAGTGTGGTGATCCAACAGGATTTATGTATCCTATCAGTTAGCACACTGTATCAAGCTGCACAAGTGATAGTTCTAATCCAGAATCCCTGGCTCGAGCCCCCACTCTGTTAAGTGACTTCAATTCAGCAATCCCACTAAGTCAGTGCCTCGTCTGGGACGCCAAAGGGAAGCCCTTATTTATATATTTTTATGACGAGTTATAATCTGGATGATAAACCCTTATATAAAGCCCCTCTCTTTGAATTCCCCTGACCTCACTGAGCCAAGAAATAGGTTTGTTTTGCAATTTAAAAGGTTTATTGAGAAAGTAAACAATATATGTATATATATCACTTTTATGAATAAATTAATATTCGATAGCACACTTAGGCATATGACAGTGATCAACAATGGATGATGTTACACTAGCACACTGATTTCATTACTTAGGAGTTAGTATAGGGAGGATAAGGTAGCTGAGAATACTTTTATGATTTCAAGGAAATGCAATGATGAATAAAAATGCAGTACAGAAATAAACTGATAGGGTTTCACAATAGATAATATGTTCACTTTTCCCCTTGTGGCAATTCACTCCCCCCATGCAATACAAGGAGATGGAAGTAATGCACACAGTTTTCAGGAATACAATCACAATACAATACGAATTTCAGTTCCCCCCTAGCAAGCTTAGAGAAACAGGGATGGTTTTAAACACAGGCAAAAGTACTTTTGAATGTGGTATGCAAAGAAGGGAAAAATATGCTACAAATGATTTGAATTCCATGTAGGAGGTTCAGGGTTTAAGATTAGTTCAAGTCACACTGGCAATGATTCAGGAATGATTATCAGAGGGAAAACGGATTTCAGCAGTTGCGAGCAAAAGACGGCTATTTTTGACAGGAGCTAATTTTTCAATTCACGGCAAATTAGTCGCGTGCGTCGAGCGCGATTACGGAATAACTATAAGGAATAGAAAGTCTTATTAGAAAGCTTCGAATCTGAGCTTTAAAATGAAAGTTAAATCTCGTTCCTAGCACGTACGGATCAAAAGATGTGGACAGTTTTGTGGAGATAGAAATTAAAGTTTCAGAATGACAGATGCGCTGTGGAAGGTTTTGGATCAACAGGATGGACACACAATTCTATGATGCAGTTCTAGATAGGTGGAAATGGTTTGAATTAGATTATTTTAAACTAAGAGATCAGTTTTGCACAGTTCGGGCTGAGTACTCACACTATAAATTTGAAATAGGCCGTCAGGGTCTGGTCAGGTTTGGACTGGACTCCTGGCGGGTGGTTCTGAAGTCACAGCTCTCTGGGTCAGAGCTGCTCTGCTGGTCTGGTCTGGCACTCGGCACTGCACGGCGGTCTGGATCTCTGGCTCTGCTGGTCTGGATCAAGTGGATTCTGGATGCAGCACTGCTTTCTGGGTGCTGGCACAGGGTCCTAGCCAGAATCAAACAGTTCAGCCCGGCTGTTTTAATAATTTGCAAAAGATGTTGAGGCCTGCTGAAAAAGGATTCAGCTGGTGGTTCAGGCCTCTCTGCTACAAGTTCTGAAGTCTGGATTCTAAGTTCTGGAGATGGTCCTTCTGGATATTGTCTGGTCCGGCAAAGTGCTTCGCAAGAAAGGGGAAAGTGAAGTTTCTACCTGGGTTTCAGTGTTCCTTTTATGTCTTTTGAAAATGGGTGTGTGCATGGCATAACTAAGCCTGCCCCTCACAACTTATCATTGGCCAAGCTCTCCTCTTTCCCTTGATTGGGGGAAGGAATGGAGTGTCATCAGGCATCAATTTTATGGCATACAGAAAGAACACTCCCCTTGTCAATTTGCACACAAATCTATTTTTGATCCAAATACATATTTATCTATGTACCATTTTTCTAATATTATATGTCCAGTTAACATATTTTCTGTGGCACCAAACCATCCGATCCCTGTCTTTGTAAGATGTCGTGTCCACTTATGACAGAATTCTGCCCTTTTCATCAAGAACACAACCTCTAAACTTTTCCAGAATTTACACAAACATGCACAAGGAATATGGGCATCAGATGATAAAGTGTCAGATTTTTAACATACAGACATTCGGAGTAATACCTTATTTTCCACTACTACCCCCAGAACATACCACAGAGTCCTAACACCTCTTAAAATGTGCACAGAAAAATCACAAGAATAATGATATTAATTATATAATTTTGACAAGTCCGTACTATGAATTATCCATCTTTTTTAAAATTATGCTCTGGCCCAGATGGGTGTGGTTTCCCAAAGCACATGGTGTAATTTCTGGTTTGTCCACTTCCTCCAACTCAGGTTGCCCACAGAGGCACTGCTCCTCCCAGTTTCTTCCAAGAGGAAGCCATTTACGACCCCCCCCCCTAATTTAACATTTGCCTGAGCCAAGGAACGCTCATTGTTCTGTTTCCCTGCTCCCAGGTGCTCCTCCCCTGATTCAATCAGAGAGGTGTAATCTCCTTTTGGTGGGAACAGCGGAAGGCAGCCAGGCCTGCAAATGCAGTTGCTGGGCAAGATTCAACTCCTGTCGGGGGTAGTTGCCGGGCAGAATTCAATCTCTTCAAGCTAGGCTTCAGCTAAATGTCACTTTTGTTCCAGTTTCCTTCATTCAAATCAAACTTACAATTTTTACACAAGCAACTAGAACGCTGATTCTAAGTTCAAAACTATGACCTTTAAACAGTTGCAACCTATGTGACACTCAAAAGTAGGTCACTCATTTATTTTAAACATTTCGATTTTAGTGGTTTTAAATCCAATTTCAGTTAAGCTGCTGACATCCACAGCTCAGCCAGTTTTGTTATAAACATTGTTTTGGGCTCTTCATCTTTCCAGATTTTGTATGCACACAAGACTACATTCTGCCAAATGTCTGCTGGTGTTCAGTGAGATTTTTGAATATCTTGCAATGTTGAAAATAGGCATTTTTTGCTTGCATTTCTGAGAAACAAAGGTGATTTCAAAGCGCTTTTTGAGCTAACAGGCACTGCTGTTTTTCCTTTGGCACCACGTTTCACTCATGGCGCTTTTGGCCCATCACGCTCGCACTGGTGGGTGGCAGGTTAGGCAACCATTTTGGTGTGCTCAAAAACTGCACGGTTTTCCTGGATTCTGTCGCAATGTGGGCTTTTCAGCCATCTTGGATCTTCTAAGCCCACAGCACCAAATGTTGTAGCCTAATAATTCAAACGTGGGTCAAGACACCCGACAGGTGGAGCCTGGATATCATGCGTGGAGCCTGGATAGTAAGTATATACAGAAGTAATGACCCTTGGCATCACATAAAACCTACACATTGATGGAGTTTCAATGTTTACGATTGTGATAAAAGTGCTCTGTTGCCCTAGCTGGACATAGAGCAACATGGGTGCAATCAATGGCACCAATCAATTTGGGGAAGTGTGCCACCCCATAAAAGTCCTCTACCACAGCCTGCCTTTCTGCTGGTGTTCTGGGCATGTAGATGTGCCTCTGGACTGAGGGGCGTGCAGTCATTATTGCCAACACCTATTGTAGGCAGCGTGACTGTGTGGGCTGAGAAAGGCCCCCAACTATGGCAGGGGTCTGCTGAAATGACCCAGTGGTCAAAAAATGCAGAACAGTGAGACCTTTTGAAAGCGGCTCAGTGCTTGGGAGCACAGGGTGGTTGATGTAAGGTCACCTTCCCACTCCGTGACCAGGTCTAAGATGATATGAGGTGGAAACCTATACCTGCCATAGACCTGGTCATCAGGCATCCCATAATGGCTGCTCCTTGGTAGAAAAATGTAGGCCCTGGCCATCCTCCTCCTCCTGCGATGTCCCATGATCCCTGCTGTGAAAATGGGACATTCATCGCGCAAGATTTTTATGCATTTGTTTGTGTGCGCATTGACGTTTATACCAGCTATCGTGTGGCGTATGTGTTTCAGGATTTGCACTTATTTTTCCGTGTGCCTGCGAGCCCTATTCAGTTCCATGAATATGGTTATTTTGCGCACGTATGGGCGTTCTGAGTATTTTACTGTGGGACTTCCCTCATAAGGCCCACATTTTCGCTTGTTGTTCCCCAGTCCACATGTTTTGCCCCCTTTTTAGGTGACTGCGTAGACCCAGCTGGGCCTTCGTTTGGAGAATCACGAAAGGCGTTTGTGGTGTCACAGTAACATGTTGGACTGGCTCGGATTCCTCACAAGACGCAGGTAAGTCCTGTGCATTGTGTCCAATGAATCGAGGAGCGGGAGCAAGTACCCGATTACAGCGCAAATAATTCCATGAATTGGGTCCAGAATGTCTTGACATCTGGTGATGCTATGCTCCTGTAAACAATACTAGTACACAAGTTTTATGAAGAGTTTATGTTGGAACAGCTGACTATGTTAGGCTTTGCACGACCTGGTGCTGCAATCTCGCTGCTCCATTTCTTTCTATTTCTTTTTTCTTATCGCCACTTATTATTATCCTCTTTCGATGCGCATGGAATAACTGTCTGCTCGATCAGGTTGTTTTTAGCATTGTCACATGCATTGTATGGCTTATATGAATTCTGTAATTTTGCTTTTGTTTTATGAACTTTATGGTTTTAATGCTGAATAAAGAATTGACTGCATGAATGAATGAATAGGGCAGAGAAAGTGCGCGAGTACAGGAGACTCATTATGCGTCCAGCCACACCACATTTTTGTCATGGTACTTAGCTGCATTCTGATGGCAGAGGTGTTGTGCATTGAGTTATGGACAGGTATTTGGAGATGGATGTGTGCGGGCGAACGGCCTTGCTTGTATCTGGAGTCCACTGAGGTGTTGCGTTAATACACACATTTCATCCCCGAATTGGAACTTTACATTTTGTTGCTGCCATGGAGTTTGATCGTCCAAGCTGACCCTCGTTATACTTTACCTTGCTTTGTGCATGTCCTGGTGGGGCACACTGATCAATACAGAGAATGACAGAGTGACACGGGGAGCTGTGAAAGGGAATCAGTGACAGAGGGGGGTAGGGAGAGAGCCACCAGGGTGTTTAATAGGTTTCAAGGTATCCTCTGTTCTTCCATGAAGTGCAAGCGAGATGGCTTGAATCTAATTTGCATTGTATGTTATTCCAGCGTCATGGGGTGTAGCAGGAGCGGCTCTGTTTTTTGGTTCTTTCTTTGGTGCATCTCAAAGATTTCATTCTGGCAATGCTATGGCTGCTGGCGCTGTGAGGCATCTATAGGTGATGACTATTTCGACCAGGAAGAATGGAAATGCATTACATTCTTCCCATAAACGTGTTGAAGGAGTAGGGTATTTAGCTTTTCCCTGAAACAAACATTTCTGTTTGATGCCTTGTGCCTTGTGCCTGATATGACCGTGCTCCAAAGATATATTACCAGGAAACCTACCTTATTGGATGAATCTGGCCTGTTGCTATACAATTCTTCTGAAATGGCTGTAATATCACAGAGAATGGGACTGTTGGTAGAGATGTGTCCTTTTTCCACAGAAATATTGAGCTTCCCCTCAATGCACTTGGTGTACTCTAAGACTACCAGTAGCCAATGATGGGTAGTCAAGGATGCTTTCACTTTGTACTGACATTTATTTTGAATAATTAGAAGAATTAGGACCTGATCCAAAGAAGGTTTTTCTATGGGATTGCACCATTAAAACATGCTTCTGTTAATCAGGCCCATAATGCATTAAGTTTTACCATCTGAAATATATCCATTAGTTTATGTGTGAGCGACAATATAGCAGTATGCAGTGCCAGCAAAAAAGGGAAAATGTATAGGGCATAACGTAATCTGTGACATGGGCAAGAAATGCAAGGGAGATGTATTCACACGAAGATGCAACATTTAGCAATTTGGACAATCTGATCTGTGAATATAAAAATCAATACTGGAAAAATCATTGATGCCACGAACACCCTGCTTAAGCATTAGCACCCAATGTGCTACAAGAAGAGCTGCTCAAAAGATGCATTTTCCAAATACTATTAATTTCAGAATTATTGATTAAGTCTTGAACATAAGGAATGGTATTTCTATGGAGCCACATACGGTTGAGGTGGAATGAAATGAGAATTTAACTGCAGAAAGAATACTGCTCCATTATCAATTGCAGAAGAAAAAGATTTGGCGAAGTGGCTAGTAGTCAGCAGTCAGCCGACAAAGACGTGCAGTTGAAACGCATACACATTTCTTGTGTCCATCACCATAGTTGCATCTTAGTAGCATTGAGTGGGCACGTAGCTTGTAGGCAAGTCTATAAGCTTTAACGTTCCATGACGCGTGGCAGTTACTGTTGGGTTCCCCTTTCAGCTGCCACGCATATTAGCCAAAGCAAAGCAAGACGCAACACGAGTGGCTAATTCAAAGGAATTGTCGAGGCTCAGCAACCTTCAGGCCCGGCTCCAGGAATGTTCATCTGGGTGGGCCAGGTTTGTGATCAGGGGGGCCCAATTTCTATTCTGTGTGGGCGTTTGAGTACTCTAAAGAAAGGGGTGGTATTAATCCAGATTTACCAGATCCATGATCCAGAAGAAAATGTCTTCCCAGATCCAGACAAAAATAAATGTGCACCACTCTATAAAAACAGCACAGAGCAAAAGAGAAACTAGGAAAATAGTGTTGCAACATCAATCTACCTATCTTCACTTGTCATCTGCTCCTCCCGTTTCTATTATTTCCACTTCTCCTTCACCTTTCACCACCCACTCTCCTTCAATCAGGTCAGGTCCCCCTGACCACCATTCCCATTTACCTCCAAACCCAGCTACCCTAAAAACCCACACCATGGTCCTCATTACAAGTTTGCCGGTTCGGAAATAATGGTGCCGGTAAGCTTACCAGCACTGTTGTTTCCGGACTGGCAAACTACGAGTCTGCCTACCAGAGCCGCTGTGTCTGACAGGGCAGACCCTGCCAGACACATTGGCCACGGTAGGCAGACAGTCACGGAAGCACCAGCACTGTTAACAACGATGCCGGTGCTTCCCTGGTCCCCATTCCCATGGAGTCTTACGGGACTCCAAAATGGGGACTTACAATTTACCGGCGCCTGACGTTCCGGAACGCCCGGGTTGTAATACCCCAGTCTTTCCGGCAAGTGTGGCACCGGTAAATCATTAAGGGTCTGGCGGCAACCTGCCGGTAGTATCAGCACGGTTATCGCCAGACTCTTAATGAGCCCCCCATGTCCTTCTTGGCCTGGCTGCGGAGAATCAAGGGTGATGCTGCCTCTTCCTCTGAGAGGACTGGGCAGCGAGGACCCCAGTCTTTGTTCCATTTCAGTTGGTGCGTGCCCAACAATGCCATCCTAAACACTGTGGCTACTCCCAGCAGGCCCAGAAGGAGGTGCTTTTTGTCCCGCCATCTAGTTGTAAAAGACAGTCCCCCCTCTCCAGAATACTGAAGCAAGGAATAGGACATCTTGTTTCTTACAAAATGACATTTCGAAGAAAAACATTTTATTTTTTTGTTACATTTTTGAAGAACACTTTAATTGAGTTGAGTGCACGAGGGAGTGGTAGCATGTAGGAGAGAGAACTTAGGTTTGGGGGGAGTGGGATCAATAGGCAGGCAGTGCAGGTTAAGGGGTTTCCAGCTGCCTGGTATCGCTCCCGGTTGGGCTTGGCAGGGAGGAGAGGTGCTTCCTCCCTGCCACCCCCCTGTACATTAATGTCTAGTACATACTGTTTACATGCTGGTTAGAAAATATGCAATTGTCCATTATGGCTTTTTGTTTGATGTGTTTACTTTGATTTGCTATTCAATTTCACAATTTTGTTCAATATATGTGGCCTGATATTTTCAAAGAATGGTGCATATGTGTTCTTGGCAGGTCCTGACACATGCACTACTCATCTATTAAACCACGAGTCAGGCTATTTTGAAATAGCTTATACTGTGAACTGAATGATTACATTATTGCCCAGGATCACACACTTTGGTTAAGCAGGAAAGTCAGAATTTGAAACTTGCTTAAAATTTAGATAGTTGACTACGCATCCTTCAAGCTCAAGTTGGTTGAAATTTGGTTTTGAATATCTAAAATAATACTCAATTTTATACAATTGCTTTAAAAAGTCACATGATAAACCAACCTGACAAGGTTATCATTGTAGAAACGTGTTGATGAAAAAGAGTAAGGGAGTAATTTTGTTTGCAATCCTAAATTGCACCACTCCTGTTTTCAGTTTTTTACAAAAGTACACCTCCATGCAATTGTAATTGTTTCCACCAAGTACTGGTAAAGTAAAGCATAAAACACTGGTAAATATCGCCTTTGAGCTAACCTTTTCCTCTATGTGTCTGGAAAAGTGTAAATACCTCCCACAATTGGCAATTGTGGGAGCCATCCACAATGTTTTCTTTTGGAATCTGCCTGCTTTTACCAGTGTAAAAAAGTCAGGCGGATTCCATAGGAATCCATTGGTGTTGCAGCAACATAAAAATACATTCTGGTGGAAAACCAATCAGATTCGGCAAAGGGACCTTTAAGAGCAGGCAAACGTGTTAAATTCGATCTGCTCTCCAACTTCGCCTACCACACCATCCAAATTCCAGCAGTGAACAAAAAGTTGTGCTAAATGCTTTTAGCGCAACTTTTTCCACTTCGCTTGACTTGGAAAATGATCCACTATGATTATAGCTTTATTTTCACCATCCTGAATGATAGCCTACAAAACTCCAGCATAAAAGTTAATGAGAATTTAAAAGAAATCTGGTAAGAGTACCAACATCAACCCCAGACAAGTGTTTCGGTCTGGTTGGACCTCATCAGTATGGTGGAGCTGTGCCTCTCTAAGAATAGTGAGAAAAGGGTCCACGTCTGGGGCTGTTGCTGGTACTCTTGTTCAGAGGAGAATCGCTTAGCATTTCGGTGCTGGACTGCCCTAGGGCAGGACAAAGACTGATATGCTTTAGACATTTCTCCTTTGTTAAAGATAGTGAGCTAAAGACTCTGGGTAAGTCTATCATAACCGGGACTAATGTCCGGCAGAGGTACTCCCAGGTCCCCCCTTGTTTTTTGCATATTAAGTAACTTTGGGTCTCACCCTAAGTTACTAGGGGAATCCAGACATGGACCCCTTCCTCACTATTCTTAGAGAGGCACAGCTCCATCCTACTGATGAGGTCCAACTAGACCGAAACGCGTGTCTAGGGTTGCTGTTGGTATTCTTGTTCAGAGGAGAATTGCTTAGTATTTCAGTGCTGGACTGCCCTAGGGCAGGACAAAGACTGGTATGTTTTAGATATGTCTCATCTGTGAAAGATAGTGAGCTAAAGACCCCGGGTAAGTCTCTCGTAACTGAGTCAAATGTCTGACAGAGGGACTCCCATGGCCCCCATTGTTTTTTTCACTTTTTGATTTTACTCCTCTCCGCTCCAGAATTACATTTTTGTTACTACCAACCTTATTTTTTCACTTATACTTAAGTTGTTATTGCAGCAGAATATATATTTTCAATGTAATTTGTAAAGGACCCCAGTTGATTGATGCACCTTCTGTAGACATCTGTGTGAAAGCAACATCATGGGGGTCATTACGAGATAGGCGGTAGCCATGGTGCTATTAGCACCATGGCTGCCTCCCATACCGTGACCGAGTCCGGTCTTGTTCAAGTCCATTGTCCAGTCCATTCCGCCCCGGAGGGACCGGTAAATCCCCATTGAACAAACCATTCCCCATTCCCATTTGAGCCCCCATAGGGCTCAATAGGAATGGTGAGGGCGGTAATAACGGGCTCGCGACTAGCAAGCCTGTTATTAGCTCCCTGGTCCCTTAGCGGGACCCGTAAAGGACGTGTGGTCCGACCACGCGTCCCTTACAGTTCCCACTAAGGGACCTCGGAATTGGGCGGTAGGGGATTACCGGCACCGGTCTCCTTACCAGTGCCGGTAATCCCTTACCACCCAACTCATAATGACCCCCCATGTGTCATTTATTGTTTGATATAGTTAAACATTTAATAAAGCATGTTGTGAAAAAATGCTATATTTCCACAACAAAATAGACATGCTTTAAATGACCGAAACCAACTTTGTGATTTTAGGTTTGAGAAAATATTTGTAGGCCTGCTTAAGTAAGTGTGATTGAGCATGCTTGAGTAAGTGTGCTTTTTCGCTTAGTGGTGTTTAATGGCCCTTCATCTCCCTGGTTGTTTGTGCTTTCATGTCTGTGAAGCATAGATCATTGTCCAGGGCAAGCAAACAAATCCTGGCTGGGCCTCCTGTAGTGCAGCCTCTCAGAATGATAATCTCTCAGAGGTTCCTGCTGCACAATTAGGGCCTGATTCACAGAACGCTTTCCTATGGGATTGCGCCATTTTAAAACACTTCTGTGAATCAGGTCCTTTGAGTGAAATGCCCACTGCTGGCGATTGAGCCGGCTCTCGCCAGAACCGAGATCCGGCACCAGATGTGTAGCTGGATCTCAGGATCCGGCCAGAGCCAGCACTGGGGGAAAAAAATGGAAGCGCCCCTGGGCAAACTATTACTTCCTCTGGTGACCCTGTGCAAGTGGTCAAAAGAGGGAGTTACAGTCCTCAGCCACAACCCGGTTCATTTATTTATTTATGCAATGTTTGTCGGATACATGAACCCAGATTATTTATTTATTTCTGTAATGTTTGTAAAATACCTGTATCCGACAAACATTGCATAAATAAATAAATATGCAGGTATCCGACAAACATTGCATGAATAAATAAATACCCCTATTGACATTGAAACTATCACACATGATGCAGCCACCCAACTGCTTTCAGATGGGAGCTGCAGGAGCTGTGCTGGGTGTGGTTCAAGTAAAAGAAAACCTTGCTTATAGCAACAGAAATCACCCTGTTTGAATAGTACCAAAGGGGACGTTTTAAAAATAAAATGGGATGCAAACTGTGCATTTTAAAGAATATTTACTCAGCAACACTGGTCAAAACTATTTTTCTGTATAGTGAAGTAACTCATCACCAGTGCCATGGAAGTGGTTTAAAGTGGAATTGATATATAGTTTAGAAAAGAAGCAGCATGAAAGTAATAGCGCTGTTTAAAAGTATTATTTTGGACATTTCCTTTGATCGGAGGTCAACTGCTAACTACGCTCCCCTAAACCCTGCCTCCTCGGGCACCGCCCCCCCCAAACCACTGCCCCCACCCGGCCCTTGTGGGATCCCCCACCAATTTCTTTCCATTTCCACCACTCTAAATGCCCCCACACCCCAAATTCCACACTCCCTTGAGTCCCACATTGAAGGTCTCCTTTCTAGGGGGGGCCAGGGAGTGGCCTTGGGGGGGCCTGGCCCCCTGGCCCCCCTGGCTGGAGCCGGGCCTGCTGAGCATAGGAGTGTCTTTGTACAATGCTAGTGCACAGTGTGACGGTGACTGTCGGGACTAGTCACATTCAGCTGCCATGCGTACCACTATAGACTGTGCGATTACTGTTGAGAATGCGTGGAAAGTTTAAAAAAGAAACAATTTGAGAAGCTTTGAACCAACTGTGTTAGATAAGCAAGTTGTGCAAAACTTGAAGACGAAAGCTAAGCATGGTGAGCAAGAAAATATCATCTCATTTTTTCAGCAAACAACTACAAAAGCATACATTCAACTGGTTCAATCTATGCCTGGCCCAGAGGCAGTTAGTACAAACAATCGTGGGTGGGAGAGGGTTGTTGGGGGGGGAATACTGAGTTGAGTGTTGTTGTATTAAATTTGCTGTTTATGAAATAAAAATAAATAAAACAAATAGTACAAACAATCATATCTCGCAATTCATACCTGACACAGCACTCCTAGGAATAAGGAGTGGTATGAATGAAGGAATTGATATATCAGGGTCAGTGCTCAGTGATGTAGAAAGAGAGCTTAACGCGTCCCTGATGGAGGCATATCTTAGTCTTAGAAGGTGATTGTTCCTCCTTGCCATTTGCAAGAGAAGATACTTTTCATCAAGAGTCTTTCTAAGTTGGAGGTAGCTCGTTCGCAGCACTGAACTTGATCCTACAGTGGTTTATAAGACTATATGCCACTGTGGTTTTGGAGGTGAGATTGAACACCTCTATATTCACTGAGTTGAGGGAGTGGATGATATCATGCAACGTAGGATGTAAAAAATGAGAAATAACAATGTCTGCAATGCTCCAAGCAGTCCATGTATCAACATCATGGGTGGACATTTGGGAGCGGTTAATGAACTAAAATCCAGTGCAAATAGAGAATAAAATAACACTACTCAAATCGATCCGTCAATCTCTCCTCGTACGTAATAGAGTCCACGTTGAAATAAAAATAAATCAAAGAATATGAAAGGATCTGCAAAAGGTACAAGTAAAGGATTAGGAACATTCCTAAGGTCCCTTCTGATTACAAAGCAACAAAGAGAACAATACCTATTTAAAAAAAGCAAAAGATTGGTCAGGCTTCTGATACATTATTAATTAGTGATACCCAACAGCAATCCATGACGAATAATAATGTGAATGAAGAACTCCAAGTAGAGACCAACGGACAGAGGGTTAGCATGAATGCTAGTGAATGTGAGAACATAGGCAATAAAAGAAAAAAGAAACAGGGGAATCAAAAAAGAGACATGAGGAGTTTCCTTCTACCACTTAAAGATAATTGTGACAAGGTGGATGGAGATGAATTGGAATGATCTGTCGTTGAAATGAACAGTAATTTTTATTGGGTAATAGGTTAATCTAGTTGAGCAGAAACAGTCTTAAAATGAACATGGAACTCATTGAGTGGTGGCTAAATTTAACAGATGAGGAAAAGACTTTACACTGTTCACCAAATTAATTTACTAAAGCCCTCAATATGTTCAAAGGACGGGTAAGAACTGTAGTTAAGAGGAAGCAACAAATGTGTGTGGAGAATAAAGGTAAACCCTTTAACAAAATATTAAGTAGTGATAAACTCGAGATGAGAAGGTACATCAAGAAGGTAAAGAAAGACATTCGTTTTTAGTGGAAATAAAAGAAAGAAAAAATATGTATTCTAAGGCAAAGCTATACAATCTGGCTAAAGAATCACAACATTTAGAAATACATTAAAGGGAATCAGTATTTCTTAGTGGAGCTATCTAATATAGATGCAATATCAATCTGGTGGAAATTGAATAGAAAGAAAGGACTCAGTGCAAAATGTACACCTTATGTGTTTCAGAAGGGGACTGGGTGAAACACTTTTCGAGTAGTTTGATTCTAATGCGGTTGACAGGGAACCTGAACAATCACCAAAAAAAAGTATGACAGGGATGACATTAAGATGTTTATTGAGACCTTTAAGAACTCTCAATCTTGTGGTCCTGATGGTATGTCATTCTCTCTACTCAAACATAATATCAATGTATGGTCCGGCGTGCTGTTCAATCTGTTTACACAAACTGTTAGAAGTTGTACCATCCCAGTGACATGGAAACAAGCAATTGTCGTCCCAATTCATAAAAGGGAGTTCATTGAATTCATAAAAGAGTTCCCCACAAGTTACAGACCTATCTCTCTTACCTACACTTCCTTAAAATTATGAGTCATCTTAGTCTTAAAAGATCTAATGAAGTGGGAGGAAAATGTACAGTGATAGAGCCCTTTTAAATGGGGTACAGGAAGGGATACAGTGTGCCTATCCCTTTTCTTAGTGGTATGACATTTTCCTCTAACATTGCACAGACAGGGGTTCAACAGGAAGAATGGTGTATGTGGGAAGCCTGGACCTGCCCTCAAGACTGTGGGGAAAGCTTATAAGGTAGGGGATCGATGCAGGCAAGCTACACATTTTACAGCTATTCTACTCTGACAATGAACTCTGAGTATTCTTACAGATCACCACCCTACCAGCTGACGAAGAGCTGATTGAAGAATTCCCCTTCATTTTCATTGCGGCCCACGAGGAGCGTACTGGCCATAAGATGGCCACTGCCGTGTCAACCATGGATACTAACATGACAACAAGTGCTGCCGGTCCTGATTGGGCCCCACACCTCGCACCAACCTCCCCTACTGCTTTAAATGGATGGGAGGTGCGCCGCGAGGCGAACCTGCAGAGGGAAGGTCAAGAGGAAAGGCTGACTCCACTCTATGCAGCTCTCCACTGCTCGGAGCTACCATGCGCTATAGTCTGCCACGCATTCGCAGGTAAGCAATCCTCCAGCCTCTCCTCTCAAACCTTACACTCATGCTACGCCCTTATCAACAGGAACGACCGGCTCTGCACCTGCTTCACATCCAACGGCCACCGCACTGCGCCTCCGACATCCGCTGCATGGGATGCCCACCTCCAGGTGAGGTTCATGGGGCATCCATCCAGGGGCAAGCGCATGCTTCACATGCATGCCAACCGCACTAAATGCCACTCCCCTGCAATGCCTACAATCTTCTCAAGCCGCCCGTGACTAACCGCTCACCCGCTGCTAGTTGGATAATGGAAGTTAATTCGCACATGCTCCCCGTCACTGAACTGCACAACCACGCCTCCTCTACCCACGCTCAGAAAGCTATGGCCCAACACGCTGTCATTAAAGACACTGGACAGTATAAAGCGCCATTCCCGGTAGCCAAAACCTGCCTTAGGAAGCGTCAACAGACAAAGGATACTTTTAAACAGTCTTCTTTGATACAGAATGATCCAGGTCTGTTATATGTACCACCGCCTCCCCCTACGAGACTTTTTGCCATGGGTAATGATGCTTCTATGCCCACTGTGAGTATTGCTCATGATGCTACTTCACCCAATGCCCCATTGCCCAACATATTCATCCTTGATGGTGCCCCTTGTGCAATTAACAAGACTAGAGACCCTTGATCACTGCTCAACTCACCACAGATTACTGTGAATAAAAATATCACTACCACCCCTACTAATGCTCATGTTGACAATGATGCTATGTTGCCTTCTCCTGCCTATCATGATATTGTGTTGCCCACTCTTGATGCTAATGTTGCTGTGCTGCCCACTCTTGCTGATCATGATATTGTGTTGCCCACTCTTGATGCTAATGATATTGTGTTGCCCGCTCCTGCTGATCATGATATTGTGTTGCCCACACCTGTTTATCATGATATTGTGTTGCCCACTCTTGATGCTAATGTTGCTATGTTGCCCACCCTTGATGTTAATGATGCTGTGCTCCCCACTGCCCCTACTGCCCCCAAGTCCACCTTACCGGATTAACTTGTTGTCACTAATCAGACCAGCCCCCTATTTTTTGGTGCCATGCCCGTTGACAGTACCATAACACTCTTGTTTAAATGTGCACTTGTTAATCCCCAATCTATCCCTGCCCATACCCTTGATGTGCACAACTTCATCACCAATAGCCATCTTCACATCCTCTTTCTGTGTGAGACATGGCTACAAGAATCCTCCGACCCTGCCCTCTCCGTAGCCATCCATAATGGGTACACTATCTTTAGACAAGATTGAGCTGGTCAAAGAGGTGGAGGTGTTGCCGCTATTGCCAGAGATACACTCAACATCAGGGCAATTCAAGGTAACCTAGGCCAGAACTCGGACTATATCCTTATCAAGCTAAAGGCATCGCCCACTTCCACCATTGCCTTCCATCTAGTCTATTGCCCCCCAGACACCTCCTCTGACTTCCAAGATGCTCTCTTACACTGTGAAAACAGAAACAAAATATCGAGGCTGAGTACCCCAAAAGGAAATACACCAAACACAGGTTGCAAAGGAACATACAAAGTACTTTATTCTCTGTAGAATACAATTACGAAACAGTGCAAAGTCAGATAGCTATCGGCCTTCAGTACAACACAACGAACTCCAGCGTGGTGCAGTGTTTTCAATGAGAGATTGTGCATTAGAATGCATTCGCTTTTTATACATTTTGTGAGCGCTATGGCCAACCCCTCTTCGGGTTAATATTCTACTTTATACATCACCAATTCTAGGGTTTTTTGCCGAGTCTCAAATAACCGCATCTAACTGGTTTGTTCTTTATTACATGTAACAATAAGCATATGCATTAACTGTGTATTCTAAGTTTCGTATTGCAGGTCTTCTTAAACATTAATACAATATAGTAAAACAGATGTTCTTTGTCCAATGTGTAAATACATTATCATAATACATACTCGTGGATTGGTTTACTTGCGCAAGTAATCCTTTTACACATAGCTCAACGTAGGATGAGGTCTCAGTTCATGACCTCAACAAGTAGCCTGCAGGCAGATTACACATTAGCGATGTACAGAGGTCAAGACGGCCATGTTGTATTTTGCAATGACATCGTCCACCATTTTAGCTCACAGGGTGACATTTCCACACAAATCCTAAAATGGCGGTTTGACCTAAAATGGCGGCCTACATGGATTAAAGTTCAGGACCTTGTAACACAGATCCCGCAAGTGACTTTCGAGCAGCTTGGCGTAGGCCAATATTAATATATTTATTACAATAGGAGGCACGATATACTTTTTTATTCCGACAAACCCTCCTTTTGGCCTATGCCAAATGCTAAAAACTATTTTGGGTCTCCTTATGTACCCTGAATCACTATCTGAAATATCTTTTGCCATTAGGTCTTTTACTAATATATCTTTTCACACATATTCTTTGGAAGTTTTATCCGAGGCATACACCTCATGTCCTATGGAATTTATCGCTTGTGCACAACACCCTCCTAGCATCGAACACATACCAGGCAGACACTGAATACAGCAACAAAGGAACAACAGAACTCCTAAAATAGTTAATAAGACCGAAAGTACCTTCCAACCCCAAGATCGCAAGATTTCCCAGAACCAAGCGCTTAGGTCCCAGTTTCCCTCGGGAACATGCACTTCAGAACCAAGGACGTGCAGATTTTGTATTGCCTTAAAGATAGTTGGGGAGGAATCTGAATACGAAAACACAGCAAGCGGACTCCGCTAATTTACATACTCCTCCACGCTCAGCTAAAATGACATCTAATGCCATTCGATTTTGGAGTGCTACTAATCTTATTGCTTTCTGCTCTAATGTCATATTGTAGAGTATATCTGTGGTCCGGTTCATGGTTCTCTCCAGTACTCTCGCTAGTTTTCTAATATCTTCTGAATTCGCTATCTGTCCCCATAATGGCACAACTGATTTTGCTATGTCTCCCAATACTTGTGCCGGGGTATCACCATTCTCATCCCGTCGTGGACGAGCCTTCGAAACTTCTTTAGTACTCGCTATGAACACCCCAGGTAACAGGATCCCTAAATAACAGGTTCCTTGCCAATCCCTGGGCAACCATGGAAACGCTATATTACCGCAAACAAAATAGATAGGTTCGCCTACATACAAAGGTCTGTCTTCCCCAGTCAAATTTGCACCGTTGGCACAACCTTTAAAATCTCCCATTGACCGAGTGCCATTCCTCTGTATGCAGAAAGAAACTGAATCGGGGCTATGGTTAACAGTGTAAGAATGAGGCATGACATCCTTATCGCCTATCGGAGCCATTTTAAAGGAAATCAAAGATTGAAAGGGACGAGACAGAAGGCCTAATAGATGCAACATTCGGTCTACTCCTATTAGAAAAAAGAGAGCATCCCAGGGGAGTTAAAACACATTTCTCAAAACTATTCAAATTGGTGCCATCAAAGTTCCCTGAGACGCTATCATTCCATCGGCCAAAGAACAGTGCTCTAAGAGAAGCATAGCAAGCAGTTGTCAACGGTAAAGGATGAATATACCAACCTAGCCCCTTGTCCCTGTGTTGCGAGAAATGTGAACAGACCCAGCAATTGGATCTATTAAAAATGGCATGCGTAGCGTTCATTGTAAGTAACAGAGTATTATTATGATACTTTTGTCTGTGCTGAGAATCTCTAGGGGACAAAGTATGCGAATGCACAAAAGGTGTTTGAACAGTGGGTACATTTGCAGACGGTAGCAAAAACTCTAAAGGATAAGCTTCTTCTAAATACCAAAGGCCTACAACAGTGCCTATTATAAAACCAAATATTATTACAAAAACACAGCAGTACGTTTTCGGGGCCCAGGCATTTTGTCCATTGTCCCGGTTGGTCACCCCTTATTTACAAGTCCAATACGAGCGGCGGAGGTAGCAGGCATTGCAGTCTTCAGACGGAAACCCCAATGTTCGTTGCTGGCGACCCCCCCAGTGGTGCGATTTCTGTGTCCTTCCAAAACCCTAGCCAACAGAATCCCCTTTCTCAAATTTGGGAAAAAGTAAGCCCTCAATGATTCTTTTCCTTCCTTGAATGCACAGTCGAACCATGCCGTATGTCTATTTCCTTGGACGCAAGTGATATCTGGCTTTTCCTGGCAATGATTGATCCACAAGCAATGTGTCGTCACTTCCCGTTGGAAGCAACGTATCCGGGACAAACGAAGGGGCTGTGTTTGAAACAGCCACTCCCGGGTGCAAAATCGGTGGAGAGTTTGGAAACAAAATGGCAGCTTCCCCAAGCCTCTCGGGCTTAGAGAAATTCTCTGACACACTCTTGGTTATGTTTACTGCTTTAGGATCGTTGGTTGCAGTATCAGCAAGGGGTTCTGCTTCTTCTGTAATGTGTGGCACAGGGTGAGGAAGTTTCTTGATGTGTGACGCGTGGATCCAATTCTTTTGGCCAGCTACCCGCACCGCTGTTTGGGTGACCAACAAGACCTGGAACGGCCCAGGCCAGCAAGGAGCGAGGCAGGAGGTGCGCTCAAATGACTTAGTGAGCACCCAGCTTGCAGGTCGTATGCCGTGGACCAGGCCTTCATACCGCACAGTTAAGGTCTCTCGTACCTAGCGGTAAATCAAATACAGGTTTTTAGTCAATTGGCTACATTAATCTGAAAGTAATACATTTTTTATATCTCTCAACTTTTGACATTTTGGCAAATTCCAGATATTGGCAGGTCTACCCATTACCACCTCAAATGGAGAGAGCCCAGTCTTAGTTTGAGTGGGTTGTATGCATTGCTAATAACACGATCGGTAAGGAGTTCGGCCATTTTAGTTTGGTGCTGGCACACGTCCTAGCGAGTTTGTTCTTGATGATACCGTTGTGTCTTTCTACTAGTCCTTCGCTTTCAGGATGTCTGGCCGAATGGAACCGTTTGTCAATTTGTAGCGCTGTACATATCTGTCGGATTACAGCGGCGACCAAGTGTGGACCATTGTCCGACCAGATAACTCTCGGCAAACCGAACCGGGAAAAGAATTCTTTTAACATAGTTTTCGCAGTGGTCATAGCGGTGGCATCTTTAACAGGGAAAGCCTCGACCCACTTACTAAAGGCACAAATGACTACCAATACATATTTTAAATGATTGCATCACCCCATTTCAATGAAACCAAAGTGAATTACTTCAAATGGGACAGAGGGTGGCCCAAAACCTCCCCTCGGGGTTGCTGTCCCCTTTCCCATATTATGTTGTAGGCAAATCATACAATTCTGGACATAGTTCTGAGCAATATTTGAAATTTTGTTGTTTACCCACACTCTTTCTAACATTTTCTTCATCTGTTGAGCGCACACACTCGTAGGACCGTGTGCCATTACAACCATCATTAGCACATACGCATCGGGGAGTAACCATTTCCCATCCACCGTGTCCACCCAACACCCATCGTCATCAGGTTCTCCTAAGCCCTCAGCCCACCTCTTGGCTTCTTCTACTGTGGCATCGGCTTGGATATCCCGTACAGACCCCACTCCCTCATCCATCACATTAGCATTTTCAGTCTCCCTAGAAACATATATCTCCGTACAGAGATCAGTGGCAGTTTGTTTGGCTATTTGTTCAGCGAAAGCATTCCCTTTTCCAATGTTATCTATAATCTTGCGATGTGCTGCACATTTTACAACTGCTAACTGAGTAGGGAGCGCAAGTGCTGAGAGTAGTTGTACTATTAGGGTGCCATGTTGGATCTTGGTACCATGCGAGGTTAGGAATCCTCTCTCTGACCAAAGTCTCCCAAAGTTGTGAACCACCCCAAAGGCATACTGACTATCGGTATATATATTCACTGCAAGCCCTTCGGAAAGTTCACAAGCTCGGGTTAAGGCTATAATCTCTGCGGCCTGCGCAGAATTATGCGTAATTCTCTTAGTTTCCACAACCGTGCTCAAGGAAGAGATTGCATAAGCGGCTGTGGATGTACCATCCAGAAGTTTAAAGCAGGAGCCGTCACAAAACAACTCTCCTTGCGGATTATCCAAAGGGGTATCTTTCAAATCAATCCTGCCCTTTGTTTCTTGCTGGGTCGTATACAAACAATCATGTGAGTCTTCATCGCTGCAAGTAATATCTTGCGGGAAAGGTAGGAGTTCAGCCGGATTAAGAACACAACACCTCTTAATTTGAATGTGAGGGGCAAACAAGATCAATTCGTATCTTGTCAACCGTGCGGAAGTGAGGTGTTGCGTTTGAGTTCGGTTCAATAGATCATCTACAGAGTGAGGCACCATCAGGGTCAAATCATGGCCTAGGACCATTCCCTCACTCTGCTGTACAGACGCAGCAGCAGCAGCGACAGCGCGCAAACAGCTTGGCAAAGCGCATGCTACAGGATCAAGGGCGGAGGAATAGTAACTGCACGGCCTATTCTTCCCTCCATGCTCCTCCGTTAATACAGCCAAAGCAAATCCATCACGTTCATGCACAAACAACATGAAGGCCTTTTCATAGTTTGGTGTGCCCAAAACTGGTGCAGAGCATAATGCAGTCTTAAGCAAGTCAAAAGATTGCTGGTGTTCTGAAGTCCATGGCAACGGCGAAGAAATGATATTGAAATTTCTTAAGCGAAGCTTTGTGACCATGCTTAGCTAGATGAATAAGTAGTAACACGGTGCCCTCCTTACAGGCACTCTTAGAGTCTGCAGCCAGAAGCAAATCATCAATGTACTGAAGCAAAGTACAAGTAGAGGGTAATTCAAGGGCATCAAGTTGCTCTTTCAAAGCCCTACTATAAATACTAGGACTCTCTGTGTACCCTTGAGGTGTATGAGTAAATGTAAAGGAGCGTCCCCCTAAGGTGAACGTGAACAAATATCTACTATCCTTGTGTATAGGAATACTAAAGAACGCATTCTTTAGGTCCACAACACTAAAGTAAGTAGCTGTAGCTGGAATCATGGTTAAGATCATTGTCACATCAGGCACAATTGGAAATTGCGGTGCCACAACTTTATTAATGGCACGTAAATCAATTATAAAACGAAACAGAATCACATTATCGCCTTTCTTGTACACGGGTAAAATCGGACTATTACACAAACTTCCTGAAATTTCTTCAATCACACCACAGTGCACAAAATCGGAAACAATACATTTCAAAGGTCGCTCGCCCTCAACCGAAATCTTATACTGGGGAATGCGTGGCAGCTCAATTCCATGTTTCAAAACTATCTTAACAGGCTCAATCTGTAAAACTCAGACATCATTGTCGTCAACAGCCCATAAGGTCTCTGGTACATCAATGAATTCTGGAGGCAAAAGTCTAGTCAGAAATTGCGAGGCAGAAGATTGCTGCGGTGAAATTGTCAAGCGTACTCCATCAGAAGAACAATAAATCACTGCATTTAATTCTTTTAACAAGTTCAATCCCAGCAAGTTTTCCCAGCAATCCGAGGTCAATAGAAAAGTACACTGGTCCGTAAAGGGACCCAAAGAAATAGGTACTGGTATAGAGACCAGACAAATAACTGGAGTACCGGAAAACCCTACAGAAACATTGGTTTGCCCAGACAGTGGAACGTTTGCAACCCGTGAACAATCAATGGAACACTTCTGCGCTCCAGTGTCTATCAAAAACTGATGTTTCCTATTTCCCACTATCATGTCAACGTAGGGAATTTTCTGATTGACGGGAATAGGCGTAGGTTCCAAACCCTGCTTCGGGCAATCCTAACGAAACAGAATATTGTCAAAAGGAAGCTCTTCCGGCAAAAATGCAGTGGAAGGATGATCGAATATGTTCCTAGTACCCACACTCGGAGTCTGATTGTCCTGCGAAAAAGGTTGTTGAGGGTCCTGTGTGAACTGACCTCTACCAGGGCCCCCTATGCCCGGGTGACCTCTAGATCACCTACCCATGTTATTATTCGACCTCTGTTGAAGGACAGGGCATTGTGCTCGCCAATGACCCTCTCGTCGACAATAAGCACATTGATTAATGTTCACAGGACCCAAGGGCACATTCTCCTCTGGGACATACTGACCGCTACAAAGCAAAAACAAAGAGGTGATGGCTGGAAGGTTTAGACTGAATCTTAACCACTGGCATTGCTCGGGGCAACCCTCCAGACCATCGTTCTTCACCTGCCAAGCCATTACAGAAGGGGAAAGACCATATGCAAATCAGGCTTGGTCCCACCCCAAAAGGGGAAGTCCAGCCCGAACTGCTAGGTCACATCCCTTCTGCACGAGACCACAAGCATCCCCAAACATGTTTCACCCTTGTTGGGGCTCATCAATGAGGAGTAGCTTGGGTCTCTAGGCCCGGCAGGCACGGGACCCACGTCTGGGCATACCCATCCCACTCGGGGTGAGAAAGCAAAAACAAAGAGGTGATGGCTGGAAGGTTTAGACTGAATCTTAACCACTGGCATTGCTCAGGGCAACCCTCCAGACCATTGTTCTTCACCTGCCAAGCCATTACAGAAGGGGAAAGACCATATGCAAATCAGGCTTGGTCCCACCCCAAAAGGGGAAGTCCAGCCCGAACTGCTAGGTCACATCCCTTCTGCACGAGACCACAAGCATCCCCAAACATGTTTCACCCTTGTTGGGGCTCATCAGTGAGGAGTAGCTTGGGTCCCTAGGCCCGGCAGGCACGGGACCCACGTCTGGGCATACCCGTCCCACTCGGGGTGACAAAGCAAAAACAAAGAGGTGATGGCTGGAAGGTTTAGACTGAATCTTAACCACTGGCATTGCTCGGGGCAACCCTCCAGACCATCGTTCTTCACCTGCCAAGCCATTACAGAAGGGGAAAGACCATATTCAAATCAGGCTTGGTCCCACCCCAAAAGGGGAAGTCCAGCCCGAACTGCTAGGTCACATCCCTTCTGCACGAGACCACAAGCATCCCCAAACATGTTTCACCCTTGTTGGGGTTCATCAGTGAGGAGTAGCTTGGGTCTCTAGGCCCAGCAGGCACGGGACCCATATCTGGGCATACCCGTCCCACTCGGGGTGACAAAGCAAAAACAAAGAGGTGATGGCTGGAAGGTTTAGACTGAATCTTAATCACTGGCATTTCTCGGGGCAACCCTCCAGACCATCGTTCTTCACCTGCCAAGCCATTACAGAAGGGGAAAGACCATATGCAAATCAGGCTTGGTCCCACCCCAAAAGGGGAAGTCCAGCCCGAACTGCTAGGTCACATCCCTTCTGCACGAGACCACAAGCATCCCCAAACATGTTTCACCCTTGTTGGGGCTCATCAGTGAGGAGTAGCTTGGGTCTCTAGGCCCGGCAGGCACGGGACCCACGTCTGGGCATACCCGTCCCACTCGGGGAAGTCCAGCCCGAACTGACCTCTAACCTGAGAGTTACCGCCTCTGGGGCCTCTAACAATTTGCTGCAATAGCACCTTTGTTTTTAAATCACCCTTCCGTTTTTCAATCCTATCTTTTTCATTGTTGACACGATTCTCATAGTACTGAGCCATATGCAGTACTTCTGATTGCGATTTCGCCTGCCAAGCGCTCTCAGAGGACATAATCTGTAACTGGATGTCAGGCAGCAATCCAGATACAAATTTGTCCACAAATAACCTTTTCCCAGACTCTGTGCCTATGTCTTGCCACTGAAATCCGAAAATACCTGTTCGAACCGATTAAAGAACTCGGTAGCACCCTCAGGATTTTCTTGGACACAGGCCGTAAGCTTGTCCCATATAATTCTTTTTTCGGGAATTATGGTTTTTAATTTAGCAATGATTCTATCAGGCAAGGTTAATATCACCTGCTGTGGTCTTTCACCAGCTGGGCTTTCCCCATCGAATCTAGTCAAATTCGCCCATGTATCTCCCAACCCGGGTACATCGTCAATAGTTCTAACTTGTTTCCATAAATCTACGGGCAGGAGTACTGGAAACAACAAATCAATGTCACCCAAGGTGAACACTGAGGATTGCAAAACAGATTCCATCTCTTTATAGAACCCTGTCGGATTTTTCCTAATATCAGGAATAGACTGTCTAATGGTGTTCACTTCCTGTCGTGAAAACGGGACGTGAACAAACTGTGATACATAATGTGCGGGAATGTCCACAGCGACTATACCTCGTGCAGCATCGGCCGCAACCTCAACCTTCAGGACAAATGTCGAAGGAACCTCTCTCATAGGCAACTGAGATGTGGGCAACTCCGAACGCTTACTAAGCAACAGAGCCAAGTCGAGCGCTAAAGCAGTCGAAGAAGTGTCAAACGAAAAAGTTATTTTATAAATATTCAATAACTCTGTGGGACAACTAATCTTCCTCTTTACACATTCATCTTGCAGGTACTCTATCATTACCTGTATCACTTTTCTCTCTATTTCCAACGTATATTGACTATATGTGTCATATACCTCAACTGGAGTCATCAATATGTCTGAAAAACATCTAATCACATCTTTCTTACAAATTCGCATTTCCTCCGACATCGGTTTATGACACGGAAGGTACCGTTTCTGTACATACATACTTTCCTCTTCATCTTCCTCATTCCGTATCCTTTCTTACTCCTTTCTATATTCAAATAACCTTTCGACATGCTCATTTACCTTCTCCACAGTATCTCTGGAAAGTGCTAAAGTATTTAGATCCCTTAACTCTTGCGGAACATCCGCATTATTTAATCTTCCCCACATTATACATAACTGAATTCCCAAAACTTCAATAAAAAACATTTTTCTCAGGAAAATTATCTGTATTAAAAAGTGTGGGGAAAACACTAGCCTGATCATCCTTCTCCATACAATGTTTAGCCCATGCAATTAACTCACTTTTCGGTGGTACAGTACTGCAAGTGACAACCTTCAAGCCTGTACCATGATCGATTACAAGCAGCCCAAGACCACTTGGAAGAGAGGGAGCAGGCAAATTCAATGGAGGAGCTATAACTGGTGCGACAGGAAGAGGCAGAGGAGCAGGTGGAGGAACAACAGTCGGAGGAATAGGAACAACAGGTTGAGCAGGAAGAGTAGGAATAACAGCAGAAAAAGGTACAGCAGCAGGTCTAGCCTTTTTCTTTAACAATACTGACTGACTCCAAATATTAAATGCAAACGATCTCGAAACTACCATTGATTGGCCACTGAAGTTCGGAGGCATGTCTGGTTTGTCTGTGCCAAATATCATTAAATACTATACTTCCAATGCCATGCTTACAGTACATAGTACATGCCGGCGACCCCTCTTGTGGTGCCGGATGGCTAAATTCCAAAGATTGTCTATCACTGTGGAATAATGCCCTAAAGCAGGTAGACAATTTCCCAGGCATATCTCAATTTCTTGGTGTTACCTGGTCAATAATTGTGTCTGCAGATAGAATGCGCCAAAATTCAAATTGCCAGGGTTAAATTAAGAATCGGGTCACGACTCACCTGGCCAAACCTAAGGAGGACCGATCGATACTTCTAAGAATCTTACCTAACTAATGTTACCTCGTGTATGGTGATTTCGGCAAATCTGCCCGCCTCGATAAGTGGACCCTCGTCAAGATGCAGTCTTAGACCACAGGCTAGCCGTCCAGGGATCGGATCGTGCAGCGCTGCTGAGGTGTCGCGTCTCATCCAGGGGCCCCTTACTTTTGTACACCGTCTGATCCCGGTCCGATAGCAAGTGTCAACCTTCAACAATCCGGCATCAATCTTGAGGGTCCCTATTTGGGCGCCAAATGTGAAAACAGAAACAAAATATCGAGGCTGAGTACCCCAAAAGGAAATACACCAAACACAGGTTGCAAAGGAACATACAAAGTACTTTATTCTCTGTTGAATACAATTACAAAACAGTGCAAAGTCAGATAGCTATTGGCCCTCAGTACAACACAACGAACTCCAGCGTGGTGCAGTGTGTTCAGTGAGAGATTGTACATTAGAATGCATTCGCTTTTTATACATTTTGTGAGCGCTATGGCCAACCCCTCTTCGGGTTAATATTCTACTTTATACATCACCAATTCTAGGGTTTGTTGCCGAGTCTGAAATAACCGCATCTAACTGGTTTGTTCTTTATTACATGTAACAATAAGCATATGCATTAACTGTGTATTCTAAGTTTCGTATTGCAGGTCTTCTTAAACATTAATACAATATAATAAAACAGATGTTCTTTGTCCAATGTGTAAATACATTATCATAATACATACTTGTGGATTGGTTTACTTGCACGAGTAATCCTTTTACACATAGGTCAACGTAGGACGAGGTCTCAGTTCATGACCTCAACAAGTAGCCTGCAGGCAGATTACACATTAGCGATGTACAGAGGTCAAGACGGCCATGTTGTATTTTGCAATGACATTGTCCACCATTTTAGCTCACAGGGTGACTTTTCCACACAAATCCTAAAATGGCGGTTTGACCTAAAATGGCGGCCTACATGGATTAAAGGTCAGGACCTTGTAACACAGATCCCGCAAGTGACTTTCGAGCAGCTTGGCGTAGGCCAATATTAATATATTTCTTACAATAGGAGGCATGATATACTTTTTATTCCGACAACACATCATATGATATCAGACAACCTAAACTAAAAAAAGTTCCAAAATTGTGTTATTGGGGGACCTCAATCTCGGCCTGAATGACAAAAATGATGCACAAGTATCTGCTCTACAAAAAAGCACTAGCCACACTAGGATTTACCCAAGCTATCAATATGCCTCTTCAGGAGAAAGGCCGCACCCTGGATTGGGTAGCCCATCACAATTGCGCCATTCACGTCCAGGACATATCCACCAAATCCTTGGTGCGACCACATTTACATCAAACTAGACAATACCACCACCTCTGGCCCCACCAAATCTAACATCACACTGCCAGCTGCTCTCTCCAGAAGCTCACGGAAGCTCACCAAAGAGAATCTGCTCCCAGGGCACCTGCACTCCAGCCACCATTTCCAAATAATCGGACCCTCCTGGCTAACTCCTTTAAACAAGTCTTCACTTTTACAGTTGATACCATAGCACCTCTTACCCTCAAAAAGGCTAAGAAAACCAAGCACTCCAATGCGTGGTTCACTCAGGAACTAATGCTTATGCGCTCTAATAAAAGGGCCGCTCTTGCAAAAAAAACACTACTGAAAAAAGCAAAGCAGCATTCCAGGCCATCACCAGAGACTATAAAGCAGCCATCTCACAGGGCAAAGCTGCATCCTTCAATACTAGTTTCAAAAACGCCCAGTCTGGGACAAAGGAAATCTTTGCTATTTTCAGGGAATTAGAGACTCCCACTATCCCAGCATTAACCCTCCGAAAGGATGAGTCATGGTGTAACACTATTCAAAATGCCATGTTAGACAAACTGGACACCTTACAATCAAAAATTCTAGCGCATCAAAAAGCCAGATCCGCTCTTCTAGACTCTGGTTCCAGTCCACCCTGCACAGCACCTGTATGTAAGGAGATACCAACATTTGAATTCTCAGACATGAGCGAATTGGAAGTCATTGCCCTTATCAGGTCCATCAAACCCTCCAATTACAAAGGAGATGCCTGCCCAGCACATATAATTAAGGACTGTGCTCCTGCCCTCGCCCCTTTCATCACCGCATTCATTAACTCATCCTTCTGCTCTGACCAAGTCCCAACATCACTGAAGGAGGCTTGGGTCTGGCCACTCCTAATAAAACATCTCTTGACCCCCTGGTCCCTGGGAATTACAGACCTATCACCACCATCCCCTTCCTGCTAAAGATACTGGAAAAAGCAGTTTACCTGCAAGTGCAGAAATTCTTGGAAGACCACCAACTTTTGGGACTACGCCAGTCTGGATTCTGTCCATGGCATGGCACTGAGTCAGCATTACTTGATCTTAAAAACCAAATTGATGACCTTAGGGACATAGGTAAGTCGGCTCTCCTCCTTCTTCTAGACCTTTCAGCAACCTTTGACCTGGTTGACCATAAAACACTTTGGGGGTCATTACAACCCAGGCGCTAATTGCGCCAACTTTACCACCATGGTGTAAACTGTGTTTACACCGCCATCCACCATGGTGTAAACTGTGTTTACACCATGGTGGATGGCGGATTTACCGCCCCATTCCAAGGTGAGTGGGGCGGTAAATCCCCATTTCCCATTTTCCCTTCCCCATTCCCATTTTTGCCCCATAGGGCATAATGGGAGTGGGGAAGGCGCTAATTACGCCACGGTAAATTACGGTGGCGTAATTAGCATCATGGCAGGTTAGCGCCATGGATTTTAACGGCTGCTAAAAGCAGCCGTTAAAATCAGAATAGGCGTTAAGGGTTAACAACGGCGTTAACCCTTAACGCCTGGGTCGTAATGAGGCCCTTTGTCATCACCTGTCATCCACAGCCAATTTCTCCCCAAAGGCCTGTCAATGGATATCATCTTTTCTCAAAGGTAGAGTGATGAAGGTGTTCTCGGATTCCTCTAGTGCTACTCCAAGTCCAATCAAATGTGGTGTCCCTCAAGGTTCCTGCATAGCCCCTACTCTCTACAACCTCTTCACCAGATCCTATTTCAAATGCTTGACACCTAAAGCTGCATAAAGCAACTATGCAGATGACACCCAGGTGCTCATACCGATGACCGGTGACTATCTTTCTGACATGAACACCCTCAACCTCATCTACTCTACAATTCAATCATGGATGGCTGAAAATTGGCTTTGTCTCAACAGTGAAAAAACTGAACTCTTGCTAATTGGATCCACAACAACGCTGGGTAAATTGGACAAGCAGTACAGTTCATTCACTATGGACAACATACCTATCACTGTGTCTCAAGTAATCAAAACTCTGGGCGTATACCTTGAACCCAGCCTGACCATGGAGAGGCAGGTTAATGCCATTGCTTCGTCAGCAGCCTATCACTTGAAACTAATCAATGCAGTCAGGCCATTCCTATCACAAGAAAACTGCCTCACTATTGCTAGGGCCATCATTGGCTCTCGGCTTGACTATTGCAATGCCCTTTTTGTTGAAACATCCCAAAAAAACCTGGCTAAACTCTAGCTGGCTCAAAATTACATTCTAGGGGTCGCAACTGGTATCTCACGAAGGGAACATATCTCTGGTGTCAGAAGACAAGTGCACTGGCTATCGGTCAAAGAAAGGATTGTCATTAAAATACTGGCCCTTACACATACATGTCTGCATGGATTAGCTCCCCCCTATCTAGCCCAAAGGATCATCAGACAAACTTCCTCTAGACCGTCCAGGACTGCTTACGCCAATCGCATCTTTGTCCCTACCTCTCGCCGAGTCTGAGCCGGCGGCTCCAGCTTCCCAACCATGGCAGCGACATACTGAAACACCCTCCCAGCCCAAATCTGATTGATCGAATCTCATGCAGCCTTCTGTAAGGCCCTAAAAACCATCCTTTTTGTATGACAGCCTCCCACCCTAACCTGTTCTTGCTCCATGCCCTCTGTCACCTTCATACCATGTACTGTACCACGAAATGTAACTTGTGCTTTGTCTACGGACTCTCTGTAACTCAGCAATTGTATCTAACTGGGGCTGCTCACGTGTAACCCTGAAGCAAGCCTACTTTCATCTTCTTACAGGGTCTCATTGCCCAAGGGTTGTAGTGCACTTTACAAATCCAAAAATAAAATAAAATAAATAAAGAGTAAGATTGAATGTGGATGGAGAGCTCTTGCATACGGTTAAAATAAACAAGGGAGTCCATCAGGGCTGTGTCACAGCTCCAACACTGTTCAATCTATACATTGACAACCTTTCAGCATAGAGTATTAGATGGGGCGCCTATCCTCCTAAATTTCATGCTCCTAGTGAAAACTGTATAGCTTATGTCGATGATATTCTTCTGCTTGATTTTACATCAGCAGGACTACAACACTCACGGGATGTAGTTGCTTCCTACCTAAGTGCCAAAAGCCTGTTAATTAATCCATCAACATCTTTGACAATGACTATAAGAGGTAAGAGGAGGAGAGACCATTATTTTTGGACAGTTAACAACAAGCAAATGAGGGAGGTTGAATCATGATTCTACCCAATGCTTATTTTGTCAGCAAAAAACGACCTCATGAAACAAAAAGGGAGAATGAAATGTAAGGCAAGAGCCTGTATTTCCTTGATGAAATCGATCAAGTACAGGTTATGTGCTTTCTCTTTACTCCCATTAATCAAATTTTACTAAGGGAAAGTCTCAATGATGGTACTCAATGGGACTGAGCTAGTTCATTTTACCAAAAGAATGTATTTTGACATTTTAGGCTGTATATGGAATGAAGTCCCCGACCTATCCAAATGAGTGCCAATCAGTGCTATAAGGTTAGAGCTTGGGGTAAAATTGTGGTGGTCGAAACATGCCAAATATGTATCACACTACAAATGAAGGTGATCACGTTGGAAAACCCTAGCTTGAGCTCATTTTTTAATGAAAGTATAAGAATGAATTCTGGCCTGTACCTTCAGAGTTTTAGTAAGCGGTGTGATAGGTTCATGCATGCATTATATCTAAATCATAATGATTTCCAATAGGTGGTGAAAAATAAAATCAGAAGGTGGGACAAAATTGTGGAGAGTGAGGATTTACTGAGATTGAAACTGTACAGAAATAGATCTCTTTAGAACATTACCAAGCCTGACGCTAAATTATATTTATTGAAATTTCCATCCCAATTATTCAGAGTTTGGTATATGAGATTCTGATTACATTTGCCTTCCAAACTTAGAGGTTATGAACCCAAGATGGAATGTTCTGTGAGAGCTAAAATGTTGTAGACGTTTTAACACAAAATGCACAGAGACTCTGTTTCAAGTTGTAATGAAATTTCAGCCACCAGTAGAAATTAGAAGAAGGTATCTGGATCCCTTTGTGCACTCTGGTTAAAGTGTTATCCGATCAATCTTTTTAATAGACTAATGCATGGAATATAAGTGTCCTTAGTAGTTGTGTTGGTGAGATTTGTAATGGTTAATTTTACCAAACTGAAATTAGATATGAAACAAGGGAATGGAATTCTACAACAAATATGTGCAACTGATCAATTAATAAAAATAATGTGTTTTCCCTTTCTTTTCTTTTTATCTCTTTTATTTAGTATTTTCAATAATGAGACTGTTATTGTTTTTTCTCATCGAATGACATTAAAATGCGTTAGATAATCTATTTCAGGTATTAGAATTAATTTATTGATTTATGCAGCCTCTTTGACGGCCAGGAAAGTACCAATTATTTTATTTGCTTATGGCAATGTTTTGTTTTCTCTTACTCCAGGGGGGCTGCATATGCAGTTTTATATGTTTGAAAATGTCTGTGATCAAAATGGCCCAGCTATTAACACCCAAAAACAAATTCAAAAGTTTTTGGAAGATCCATGTCAAAGAAAACCTATAAACTTGACCAGAAGTTGAGCGATGGGCCCGTAGAGCAAGGTGGGTGGTATCATTATTTAGGGGTGAGTGTCAAAAACGATTGCTCCTGGGGGGATGAAGCAGAGCGTGCTGCCTTAACACTGAGTAGAAGACATAGTGGTGCAATATTGAGATTTGCAGCAGTGCATGGAGATGGGGCGGTGAGTGTCACTTTGGAAATGTACAAATGCCAAGCTAGGCAGGCGGCTTTATATGGGTAGAATTGTGGGGGGTGGTAAACATCAGAAAAATCCAGATTGCAGAACAAAAATGGCTTAAATATATATTGGGGTTACACACTAATGCGCCAAATTGTCAAACCCCTATGGAATTGAACCTGCAAAGTATCCGTTTCATTTGCAAAGAGAAGCCGCCCAGTTTCTGGGCCTGGTTGTGGGTTAATCCTACCGTGGACAAATACAGGGATGCATTAAAGGATTTACTAACCCAAGAGAGTGGCATAGTTTACCTTGGTGTGTGGCCGTCAAGATGGAATTGCCATCAATGAGATGGGAGAGCGAAATTGGAGCTGAAATAGCACAGTCTGGCAGCCATACTAGTTTTTGGCTTGTCAAGGAAACATATGGGTTTGAACCATACTTGGATATTATGCACCCTTATCAAATGAGGGCCCTGTATACTAAACTGAGAATGGGGATTTTCCCGCTAGTGAGTTTGAGAAACAAATGGAAAGAGTGTAACTTGTCCGACGGCCCTCATTGCTCAAACTCAATTGATAGTGTGCCACATTTTACTATAGTTTGTCCAAATTGTGTGGATATAAGGAAACAATATTTGAGACCGCTGTTTAAACAATATAGAATTGAGCTGCAGTGTTCTTGTGTTTGGCAGCTAAGGACCCACTTGCAGCCCATTGCCTAGGTAATGTTGTGTTGCGTGCTTGGATATGATAATATGGTAAGGCATTTATAACACGCCTATACACAAGTGTTTCAAGGCGCGATGAGGCAAGGGGGGGGGGAAATAGAGGGAAGACAGAGACAACGATCCTACTAGGCCAGGTGACATTGAGATCACAGAAGTGCAGGGGAGGGGAGAAGGGGACAAGTGCAGGGGGGAAAGGGGAGAGTGCAGTGCAGTTAATAGGATAACAGTAAGTAAATAAGACAATCAAAAAATCAAAAAAGTGCGTCCAGCTGGTGGCCAGTGCAAGGGTAAGTGCAGACATCAGGTGTCAATTGCTGGTACAGGTTGTATGGATACAGAAACAGTCCCCGAGTGCCAGGGATGCCAAGGGGGTAGTGCAGGTGTGCAACTGGCTGGGAAGGGACCTGGGCCTGAGATCAGAGGATAGCCAGGTAACCAGGGCAAGTTCAGATTCAGCCAGGAGATCAGCTGGGAAGAGGAGAAGAGAAAGCAGAAACAAAGAGGAAGGTCTGAGGTGCTTCTGGAACCAGAGATGGTTCTCCTCAAGTTTCAGAGAGGCAGGGATGCTGTTCCAGAGGGAGGCCCTAGCAGAAGAAAGAGTTCTACCACCAACTCGCTGCTTGGAGAAGCGACTAACCCTGAAGGAGTTGGAGGCAGATGAGCGAAGAGCTCGAGAAGGAAGATATTTAGGAAGAGAGTTGAAGGTATTGAAGTCCCAGGCCTCAGAAGGCCTTGTGGACAATGCAGAATGATTTGAACATAATGCTCTCCGCCACCAGGTACGTCATTTGGGGGTCACCAGAGGTCACAAGTGCGAGCTCTGTGGTCTCCCTTGTGACCTCTAAAAAAAAAAAAGGGTTTTTTTGCATTTTTTTTTTTTTGCATGCAAGCTCCTGGGCTGTGGCCAGCACCATGTGGCTCTTTAATTCTGGAGTGGCTGGCTTTCTTGTTCAGGCCCCTTAAATAAAGAAGAAAAATAAGAACATGAGGGCCACAAGTCTAACACTTTCAGCACTGAACCTAAATAAGAAATAATAGGAATGACAAAAAATGTGTCTTTCTGGAATTCTATACAATAATTGCTAGACTCAATAAAGGTTTATTTCAGGCACACTTAATGGGGTGAGTCACTGATTTAGTCTGTTCTCAAACGCCTCAACTCAGCCTTTGATCTTTCTGAGGTCGATAAATGGGTACCAACACAGGTTGGGTGAAATATGGGTGCATATTTCTTCTATGTAAAGCGCTTAAGCGTAAGTGCTATATAATAACACATCATTATCATTTGGTCATGGACGTCTGCTTACAATCACAGTAATTTGGTAATATGGGCCTATACATACTGATCTTAACAATACATATGGCGATCCATTCGGGTATGAAATGTATATCACATTATAGTGATATTGTAACCATATTTTTCGTAGTGTACAATGCTATGTGATGCCACTTCCTGTTTTGTCAACGGGTGAAAGGTTGTGTTGCATCACTTTCCGCGATATTACTTTGGGGTGGGGTCAAATCACATCACTTCCTGTGATGTTATCAGGGGGTTAAGGGCTGTGTGATGTCACTTCCGCTACCCCTGGCATTTTGGTGAAATGACGCCTTTGTCCACCACTGGGAGCCATTGCAGAGATTCCAGTCCTGGAAGGTTACGATCCCTGGGCTCGAGCCCAAGGACAAGTCTCACAGTCTTGTTTGGATAAGTTGCAGAGGGCGCAGAGTGGAGGCAGGCAGATTTCGAAAGAGGCTGTTGCAGTAGTCCAGTCTACAGAGAACCAGAGCTCTGGAGACAGTGAGCTTCTGGGGGAAGGAGAGGAAGGGATGAATACCTCTGAGGAGATGCAGCTGGTAGTGTGACTTCTTAGAGATGTCAGAGATGTGAGGAAAGAAGGAAAGTGTGGAGTTGAAGATGACCCCGAGGTTTTTAGCCTCACAGGTGGGAGCAGGAAGACAGCCAAGAGAGGCCGGCCAGAGAGTGACAGGAAAGGAGGGAGCAGGTGTGCTGATGAGGAGAATCTCGGTCTTACTCGCATTAAGGCAGAGATCATTGTTGACACACCACTCCTGGATGGCGGACAGACAGTCAGAGATGAAAGAAGGAGAAGAGGTGTCTGAAAGCAGCCTGAAAATGAGTTGAGTGTCATCCGCATAGCACTGAAAGATGGCGCAGAGAGCGGCAATACAGTGGGCAAGAAGTGCCAGGTCTTGGTTGAACAGCCAGGGAGAGAGGTTAGACCACTGGGGAACACCACACTTAGAAACAGAGATAGAGGAGAGGGAGGACCCAAGTTGGACCTGGGAGGGTCAATCAGAGAGGCAGAAGGTCATCCAGGCCAGGGCCTGATCGGTGACGCCCAGGTTTTCATGGAGACGTTTGAGCAGGATGGTATGGTTGACCATGTCAAAGGCAGAAGAGAGGTCAAGTAAGATGAGGACACAGGGGGTGTTGGAATCGAGGTTGGAGAGCAGGTCTTCACAGATGTTCAGGAGAGCAGTTCCCATGCTTCTTGCAGCTCTGAAGCCAGACTGATTGTCATGGAGACAACAATAGATTCAGTGTGAAGATTAAGCTGGGAGATGGGCAGCTTTTCCAGGAGTTTGCCCAGGAAAGGAGTGATGGAGATTGGGTGATAGTTAGCCAGGCAGGAAGGTGCAGTGGGTTTTTTAAGAAGGGGGAGTACAAGGGAGTGCTTCAGGGGGGTGGGCGGGGTAGACTCCAGTGGGCAAGGAATGGTTGCAGAAATCAGCCAGAGCAGGAGTCAGGGTGTCAATGTGGTTCTTGATGGTTTTGGAGGAACAGGGTGAACCTGTTTTTATGAGACTTTCATAGATCAGACTTGTCTAGATACCTTGTCTGAGGAGAACAGGGGAAAGTCAGAGAAGGAGGGAGGAAAGGTGGTCGAAGAAGGGCCTGAGGAAGAGCAGGGAGCGGAGGGAGGAGGGGGAGAGGAAGAGAGAGAGGACAGGCTGTCCTGAGTTTTAGAGATGAAATGAGAGGCAAGGGCCATGCAGAGGGCCTGGGAAGGGACAGGAGAGGTAGAGACTGCAGCAGGATTGTCCAGCTCCTTGCATATTTTAAAGAGTTTGCCCGAGTTGTTAGATGCCGCAGAGATGCAGGCTTGGATGAGAGCTCTCTTCTTGGTGCGGACTAAGAGCCGGTATTGCCTTTGGAGCAGGCGGCCGGCCAGTTTGTCAGAGGATGTACCAGAAGCACACCATTTCCTCTCAGCCACCCTTCACTTACATTTAAGAATGACAAGGTCTGAGTCGTACCAAGAGTTGCACTTGGCTTTCGGCTTCAAGCGGATACTCATGGCAGGGACAAGAACATTGAGAGTATCATATATAACAGATTAGAGAATGGAAAGGGCTGTGTCAGGGTCGAGTCAGCCAAGGCGCGGGAGGGGGGGTGAGAAAGTGGCAGCGAAAGCCTCAACTGACACACGCTTCATTGGTCGGATAACCGGGAATGTAGGTGGCAGTGCTGGAGTTGGCTTGGACTGAGGGGTAGAGAGGGTGAGCTGGGAGGAAAGGAGAAAGTGATCACTCCAGGAGAGAGGAGTGGTGAGAGATATTGAAAAGGGAAGGTCTGAAGAGATCAGAACATCCAGAGTGTGCCCTGCAGAATGAGTCGGGCCAGAGGGGAAAATTGAGAGTGACAGAGAGTCGCAGAGGTCACAAAAGAGTCCAGTGGAAGGGCAGGAAGCATCCAGGATTTTGAAGTATCCAAGAAGGAGGAGTTGAGTGGTAGAGAACTGGAGGGAAGAGGAGAGTTTTGCCCACTCAGAGGGGAAGGAGGAGATTTGACCAGGTGGCCGATAGATGGTAGCCACAGTGAGCGAATGGCCAGGAAAGAGAGAGATGAGAGAAATATGGGCGGAACCCTCTTTTTTTATAAGGGGGCCTGACTCTAGAGGGTTAGGGAGTACAATGATAGAGAGGGATTGAGTCAAAGGCTACCCTAGACTAAGGCGTGACGCGAGGTCACCAAGCAGTTGCAGCAGAGCTACGTGGCTGCTAGCTGAAAGAGAGATCACCTTGGGATACAGAAATGTCAAAAAAAGGCTTTATTTCAACTATCAAAAAGACATATTTACGAGAAGTGCCGTGGCACGTGGAATATGCAGAATAGATCACATTTTGGTCTGCATATTTTAGTGAGTTAGTAGACAAAGAGGCATTTTATTTCATGTATTGTATGAAATGACTATACGTTAACATTGTCGTCAGACTGGTTGGTGTTTCTGGTTCGGTACATTGATGGTAGTAGGCAGTGGCTGTATGGAATGAAGCAGCGCTGCTATGGTGTACCAAACTGTCTTCAGGACAAAAAGTTGTGGTCGGGACGTTGTTAGATGAGATGGGCATCCACCTAGAGTTAAAGGGGGACTGTGTTCATTGAGGATAGAGTAGTGATGCCCAATAATGGAGTAGAAGCTGCAAAAGGGTGAACCTACCATGTCCAGGTAAGTAAACACCTTGTCTGAAGTCTGGATTTAACCAGTTGCTAATTAATGCGGCTGGGGAGCAATATGCGTGAGTCAGATGCCAGGATCTAAATGTGAAAAGTGTGAAGACAGAATTAATCAAAGAGGCTGGGGTGCATCTAGTGATTTTGAGTGCAAAATACCCATGCCTATTGAATGGGCTACTAAGGCGAACAAGACGTGTTTCTCAGCTGGTTAATCACAAATTGTTGGTGTCGGCAATTCAAACAATACAGTGGTTGAAAAACCATGCATTTTTGATTGTCTTGTGCATCCAGAAGGCTATGGTGCATATGGTGACTGAGAGAGTCTTTCATTTTGGGGAGCCCTGTGCATTATAGAAGGGCAAAGCTACTCGGGTTGTGAGCACAGGAATTAAACTGTGGTAAAACGAATGCCAGGGACAGCATTTGGAAGTACAGAGTGTACGTGGGTGGAGTGCAGGTGTCACGGGGTGAGATTCTTAATCGATGGAAAAGAGAGCTGTGGCGACAGAGGTCTTACCTGTTCCGAAAGGAGCTGAGTCACTGTGAGAACGCTCAGAACCAATTGTGCGCATGCGTGCCAAGTGGGCACTTTTTGTATTAAAGAAGTGACCGGGTTCCATTGTGCATGTGTGCAGGAGAGCGGTGTCTCTATGGAATGACTCGTTGGAAAGGAAAAGATGTCAGGGAGGGGGTGTCATCTTATTTGGAGGCAATAGTCAGGGAGTTGATGTAGTGGAAATGCCGTGATGAAACGGAAACCAGAAACAATCGAGTGATTTTGAAACAGCATGAAGTAATGAGCATACATGTTTTAGAAACAAATTATACATGTTACTGATTATGCATATGACGGTCAAAATCAAGGGAATTCACTCTGTTGTTTCCAAAGTCACATAAATCACCAGTGGTCTGTTGATTGTCACATTTTACATTTGAGGATTGCGCATTGGGTACTGGCAGTTGAAATAAAAATACAATAAAATACAACCAAATGAACCAAAGATGGATATCATCAGTGATCCGCTGTTGGCGATTGATACCCTCATGGATATGTACATTTTATCTCAAGTCCTGGAGACAACTAGACACAATCCTGCCGGATTACCCTTCACTGTATTTGTTAAAAAAGAGATTCCATTCGATTGAAATGTTTAGGCCCTGTTTAACAGAGTCCAAACGATAGATCCATTTCTACTCAAGTTTGCCTAGGGCAAACTCTGCGAAAGGGATTCCCCACTGTTTGCAGTATTGCCCAGAAGATGTCATTGTGGGTATGATTTTTAGCTTTAAAATGTGCGACAGGGGCTTGACCTCAATTTGATTTCACACACAAGACCGATGTTCACAAATGCGTTGCCTTATTTACCTTTTGGATTTACCTACATAGATGAGGTCACAGGGTCATTTGATTATGTATACAGACCATTTGGTTTTGCAGTTAGTGAAGGAATTTAGGGTCCAGAGATTGCGTTTCAAGTCGATAGTCTTTAGATTGGTTGTCAAGGTGCAGACAGAGCAGTTGCCACATTTGAAATGAACTTTAACAGGCGGAAGGTGCCATAGTGTGGTTTGTTTGTTGTTAGGTATGTCCTCTTCAGTATATGTGTGTACAAGGTGGTCTTTGAGATTGCAGCTGCGTTTGAATGTAAATCTGGGTTTCTCTGATTTAAAAGAGTCGGTCTGGAGCTTGTCCCAATGTTTCAGGACCACTTTTTTGATAGAATTGCTCAATGGAGTAAAGGTTGTGACGCAGGTCATCTTGGTATTCAGTTGTTCTCTTGTGGTTGGTGTGAGGCAAGACTCTCGATTGGTGTGTTTGATACGCTTTCTGGCTTGATGGACTATGTGGTTGGAGTAACCTCGTTCTTTGAAGCGGGTGGCAAGTTCTTTGCTTTTGGACTCATATTCACTTAGTGTAGTGCAGTTAATTCTTATTCGTAGAAATTGGCCGCAAGGAAGGTTCATCTTGAGGCCTGAAGGATGGGAGCTGGAGTATTCTAGAAGGGTGTTTTTAGATGTTGGCTTGTGATACAAAGTGGTACTTAGAGAGTTGTCCAGATTTTTACAAATTTCTAGATCAAGAAAAGGTATTCAGTCTTTACTGTGATCGATGGTGAATGTGATGCAATTGTTCCGTGAGTTGAGCCATTGTAAAAAAGAGAGGAGATCTTCTTCATTCCCTTTCCAGATCATGAATACATCATATATATACCGCAACCAGCAGCCGATGAAGTTTTTAAAGGTGTTGAGTACATTGTAGATTGAATCTTTTTCAAAAGCGTCCATGAATAAATGTGCCACATCTGGGGCAAAGGTGGCCCCCATACTGGTCCTGTGACACTGCTGGTAGAATGTTTGTTTGTAGATGAAGTAGTTCTCCATTAAGGCTATTCTGGTGCATTCAAGAAGGAATGCTGTTGGTGGTTCCAATGTTGTTCTATCATCACAGTAGGTTTTAAGGACTTGTAGACACTCCATTTGTGGGATACTTGTGTATAACGATTCAACTTCTAGGGTTACTAGTAGATCTCCTTGTTCTCTTTGTATGGTGTCCAGTTTCTTTATCATGGCCGTGGTGTCTTGGATATAAGAAGGCATTTTCAGATGAATGGCATTAGGAAGTGGTCAATGTAGATGGATAAGGGTTCGAGGACTGATCCGATGCCAGCCACAATAGGTCTTCCAGGTGGGTTGACTAGATTTTTGTAGATCTTCGGAAGTAGATAGAACGCAGGGATGATCAGATGATGATTGACCAAGAACGCTTTCTCATCTTCGTCTATCCAGCCTTCGTCGTATGCATGGCTCATGAGACTTGTGATTTCGGACAATATCCTAGACGTGGGATTGGAGTCTATCCTTCTGTAAAACTTTGTGTTTGACAGTTGTCTGGTGACTTCTTTGTCATATAGATTGTTGCTCCACAGCACGATGCCACCACCCTTGTCTGCTGGTTTGATGAGGAAACTCTAATCGCTTTCTAATGACTTGAGTGCTAGTCTTTGAGGGGCCGAGAGGTTGTTTTTGAAGTAGATTTTTTTCTCAAACATGTTACGCAGTTCTAGGAGAATCCGATTCTCGAAGGATAATAATTCAGGACATACCGTGGAGGACAATGGAGTAAAAGTCGATGGCCTGTTGATTTCAGTGTTTCTTTTTCCGGGCTGTCCCTGAAGAAATAACGTAGTCGGATAGCATGAAAGAATTTACGCAATTCGACTTCCGTGGTGAACATGTCTGTGTTTGCGCTTGGGATGAAACTGAGACCTTCACTTAAGACATTTATTTCGTTGGAGGATAGGATGTGATCACTAAGGTTAAAGATGGGGATCACCATGTTTGTTGTGGTTGTGGGATTAATTGCTGTGTCCGCATTGGGTGCTGGCCTTGGTAGTGAGGTCTCCCGTGTTGTCCCCTCCCTTGAAAACTTGACGTCTGTTGTGGTTCCCTTGTCCACTGGTTGTCGAACTTGAGTCGCTACTGTTCGAGCTGTTGGAAAATGTCACAAATTTCTTCCTCTGTTGCCTCTGTGGGTTCTGTCTGTTGATAGATGTGTTCAAGTTCAGCTGATTATAGAAACCAGGGACCAGGTACAGGTATGTCTTCTCCTCCTTATAGTTCTTGATGTTGTTTTGTAATTTCCACAATTTTTTATCGATTGTACATTTTTGAAATTTCTTTATTTCTTCTTCGATATTCTCTAGATGTGTTTTTATGTCCGGGATTACAGAATCTTTCTTGATCTGGTCTTCTAAGGTTTTGAGTTCATCTTTTTGTGTTTTGGTCTCTTCCTCAGTTGTCTCTATTACTAAGATGACCCAATCGCGTGAACATTTGTTCCCCACTCCGCTAAATTTGGTCATAAGTCTAGTGTTATCTAGGAAGACACAAGGTATGTTTTTCACCTGTAGGCCTTCCGGTATCACGCCAGCTTTCAAGTATTCCAACATTAACTGACCATGCGATTCTGTGTGGAGGAGTTTCTTCTTTTTTTGTAAAAGAATGTCTAAATCGCTGAGTGCCGGGTCTTTCACTGTTCCAGAGGGAGGCACCAGCAGACGAGAGAGATCTACCCCCCACTCTCTGCCTGGAGAAGCATCTGAACCTCAGAGAGTTGGAAGTAGTGGAGAGATGGTCTCTAGAAGGAAAGTATTTTGGAAGAAAGAGTTGGATGCAGTGTGGGCCCCGGCCACAGAAAGCCTTGTGGATGATGCAAAGGGTCTTGAACTTGATCCTTGCAGCCACTGGGACCCAGTGGAGAGATTTCAGGGCTGGAGACATATAGTCCCTGGGCTTGAGGCGAAGGATAAGTCTTGCTGTCCTGTTCTGGATTAATTGCAGGGGGCGAAGAGTAGAGGTAAGCAGATTGAGAAAGAGGCTGTTGCAGTAGTCCAGCCTGTAGAGAACTAGGGCATATGGGGGAAAGTGAGAAAAGGTCAAATACTTCTGAGGATGTGCAGCTGGAAGTGGGCATTTTTGGCAAGGTCTGTGATGTGAGGAGAGAAGGAGAGAGTGGAGTCGAAGATGAAAGAGAAGGGTGTGTCAGCCTCAGCCACATAACGCTGAGAGTTAGAAGAGAAGGTGGAGATCAGGTGGGCCAAAGGGGCCAGATAGACATTGAAGAGCCAGCATGAGAGAATAACGCCCTAGCGGACACCACATGTGGAGAGAGAGGTAGCGGAGAGAAATGACCCTAGTTGGACCTGGGAGGGACCGTCCGGGACGAAGGAAGTCAGCCACACCAGGTTCAGGAGGTCAGCCACACAGAGTTGGTTTATCAGGGTGACATGATTGACTTATCAAAAGCAGAGGAAAGGTCAAGGAGGATGAGGACACAGGGAAAGCTGCAGTCGGGGTTAGAGAGCAGATCTTCATGGGTGTTCAGGAGAGAAATGTCTGTGCCTTTGGCCGACTCCATAATGGTCATGGAGTCAGCCAACAGTTTCAGTGTGGACTGTAAGCTGGGAGATGGCCAGCTTTTCCAGGAGTTTGCCCAGAAAAGGAGTGATAGAAATCGGGCAATAGTTTGTCGGACATGTAGGATTGGCAAAAGGCTTTTTTAAAAGGGGGTGCACAAGAGAGTGATTAATGAGAGATTGGTAAGATCCAGAGGCAAAAGAGGGATTGCAGAAATCGGCCAAGGCTTGAGCGTGGGTGGCAATGTGGTCCTTAATGGCTCTGGAGGAGCAGGGGAGCACCTGTTTGGATGACACTTTCATAGATCAAACTTGTCTAGAGACATTGGGCCTCATTATATGTTTGCTGGTCCAGTAACAATAGTAACAGTAAGCTTGCCGGTACCGTTAAACTATGAGTTCTACTTACGGGTGCCTTCACACCTGCCAAGTCTGACCTGTCGGGCGTACCAGCACCCGCGAGCAGAGCATGTCAGATGCACTGGCACCATTCTGAATGATGCCTGTGCATCCGACCTCCGCTTTCCCATTGTGCCCTATGGGGCTCAAATGGGAATGGGGAGCATTTTTTTACGGCGCCCGCAAATGGGCAATTAACGGGTCCGGCTGGGCCATAATGACCCCGTAATTGTCCATTAGCGGGTGCCGGAAAAAACTGTCGGCTTTACCTGCCAGGCTACTGCCAAACTTGTAATGAGGCTGTTGTCAAAGTGAAGGAGGAAAAAGGAAGAGGAGAGGGAGAGGCAGCCAAAGGGGCCCTGAGAGAGGTAGGGGAGAGGAAAAGGAAAGTGAGGACAAGATGTTCTGAGTTTCAGTGGTGAAATGAGAAGCCAGATCCATACAGAGTGTCTGGGAGGGAAAGGGAGAAGTGGAGACTGCAGTAGGATTGACCAGCCTCTTGCAGATTTTAAAGAGTTTGGCCATGTTGTTAGAGGCCACAGAGATGTAGGCTTGGATATGGACTTTCTTCTTGGAGAGGACATAGAGTCTGTATTGCCGTTGAAGCAGGAAGCAGGCCAGTTTGTCAGAGAATGCGCCCGCAGCCCTCCACTTCCTCTGGGCCACCCTGCACTTGCGTTTTAGGGTGGAATCCTGAATTACTCTTCCTTGAATCTTCCCTGGAATTCCCTGGATCCTACTTGTCAATTCTGGGCAGTGGCCCCGGGCGCTAGCCTGCCTGGATTACACCAGCAGGGTGGCGTCGGGGGAGACACGTCCGCATCTACACAAGACCCGTATTTCAAAGAAGAAGGAGAAGGATGTCACTGCAAAGAAGAAGTCACCCAAGTCCAAGTAGGTGAGCCAAAAGTCAGAAGAAGATCAGGATTATGACAGTTTGAGATGCCTACAACTTCTCACAAGCCCCGGGATGGAAAACACACTTCAAGACCTCCTGCGTGGCATGCAGGTACTATCTACGGAAATCCAGAATCTTAAGGCAGAAAATGCAGCCTTAAAACAGCTTGTTCTGTCCAGAGACTCAGCATATCAGGAAAGTGCTTCACTTGGTGGCATTGTCGATAAATACGATGGTACACCCAAGACTCTACGCTCCTTTCTTGTTTCCAGTTTGGTTCACATCACATTCAAGCCCTACTATTTCTCCACCCATAGGGCTAAGTTCGGGTTTGTGGTATCCCATCTTGCCGGAAACGCATTAGCCTGGGCTACGCCCTTGGTCTCTGCTGGTGATCCATTACTGGATAATTATGACAGGTTTATTGCAGCCTTTAAGGCCATGTTCGACCATTCTGAGCAGGTTTACTGCACCCAGGAGAAGCTGTTGGTGTTCCAACAAGGCAGCCAAGACATGCTGATCTATGTGACCTGTTTCAAACTACTGGCCAAGGAAGCCGAATGGACCCCTAAGGCCTGTTTTACCTTGTTCCGCTGAGGACTCAATAAAGAGATCAAGGATGAGCTATCAAGGGTGGCCCATCCCGGTTCCTTGCAGGCGCTCTTGGATTTATCCTTACAGATTGACTTCTGTATCCATGAAAGGAAGGCTGAAAGAAGGAAATCTTGAAGCCCCCAGCAGATGCATTCTCCAGTGTATCCGAGTTCTTGGGAGCCCCCTCAAACATCTTCAAAAGAGCCTGAACCCATGCAGTTGGGTGCTCTGCGGGGACCCTTGACTTCACAAGAACGGACTTGCATGATCGAAAGTGGTCTCTGTATGTATTGTGCATCCGGCAAGCACCTGGTAGGAACTGTATGATCGCCCCACCAAGACGTTCTGGAAACACCAGCTCCCGATTTTGAACGGAGCCCAGCTTCAGGAGACAGACACCTGCTCCACCTCTTCACCCTCTTCGGATCCGTCCATGAAGACCACTTTGGTGATCTTATAAGTGATATTGACCTTAAACAACAAGGTGACACATCTGGTCCTGGCCCTGGTGGATTGCGGAGCCATGGGCATTTTTCTGGACGATGAGTGGGCTCAACAACATATGATACCCACAGAACCCAAGAATGTGCTTCAAGCCGTGGATGGAATAGACAGGAATCTATTGTCGTTCAGACCCATAACCCAACAAACAGCAAAACTATTGCTTTCTGTCCAGAGTCATCAGGACAGAATACAATTTGACATCATAAAGGCGGCCCATTACCCAGTGGTTTTGGGCATGCCTTGGCTCCAAAAATATAACCCCTACATCAACTGGGCAGCAGGGTCACTGTTCCTGGGATCCGAGTTTTGTCTATCCCATTGCCTATCCCAGGAAGCCTAGCTCATGCTAACTACCAACAGCACACAATCCAAAAACAAACCACTATCTGTTCCAAATGTCAAGCAGGTGCCTAAGGCCTATCATCACTTCTCGGTTGTTTTCTCTACAGCAATAGTGCAGACTTTGGGCCTCATTATACGTTTTCCGGTCTGGGAACTACGGTACTGGTTAGCATGCCGGTACCATAGTTCCCGGACCGGCAAACTACAAGCTGTGCTCGCGGGTGCCTTTCTGCCCACCAAGTCAGACCTAGCGGGCAGAAAGGCACCCGCGAGCACAGCATGTTAGATGCACCGGTACCGTTATAAACGGTGCCGGTGCATCCAACCTCCCCAGTCCCATTTGGCCCTATGGGGCCAAATGGGAATGGGGAGCATCTTTTTTCCGGCACCCGCAAATGGGCAATTACCGGGTCTGGTAGGGCCGTAATGACCCGGTAATTGCCCATTTGTGGGCACCAGAAAAAATTGCAAGTTTGGCGGCAGCCTTCTGGTTTTACCAGCAAGGCTACCGCCAAACTTGTAATGAGGCCCTTTGCCTCCTGCCAGACCTGAGGACTTCACCATAGATACTGACAAGGATGCAGTGATACCCTTCGGGAGCATGTTTATCCTTTCGGAACCTGAGAAGAAGGCACTCCGAGAATACCTGGACACCAATCTAGCAAATGGAACCATCCACCCTTCTAAGTCACCGGCGGGGCCTCTCTATGTTTTGTATCCAAGAAAGATGCCAAGGATCTCCGACCATGCCTGGATTATCGAAGACTCAACCAGTGTACCACCAAAGACCGGTATCCCTTGCCACTCATTTCTGACATCCTGGAAGCACTGCGTGGTGCAGTACTGTTTACCAAGTTGGATTTACAAGGTGCATACCACCTGATCCATATAAAAGAAGGCGATGAATGGAAGACCACCTTCAGAACGCCCTTCAGTCACTATGAATATCTGGTGATGCTGTTTGGCCTTGCTAACACCCCTGCTGTTTTCCAGCGTTCCATGGACTGTGTTTTCTATGACATGCTGTTTCAGTTTGTGATTGTCTATTTGGATGATATCCTGGTGTATTCCAGCGAAACATCCTCACATCCAGAACATGTCACTTCGGTTCTACAGCGCTTAAGGGAGCACCATCTGTTAGCAAAACCCGAGAAATGCCTCATTCATGTATCCATAGTGCGCTACTTGGGATTCATCATAGGTCCGAAAGGAGTGGCTATGGATCCTACCAAGGTTGATGCTGTAACCTCCTGGCCTGCTCCCACCTCGGTGAAACAAGTCCAACCCTTTCTGGGTCTCGCAAACTTCTACAGAAAGTTCATCCAAGCCTTCTCCACTATTGTTCACCCAATTGTGGCCCTATTGATGAAAGACACACCCTTTCACTGGTCGTTGTCTCAAGAGACCACCTTTCAGATCTTAAAGAACAAGTTCACTCAGGGGCCCATCCTAGCTCAACCGGACATCACCAAGCCCTTCCTGGTAGAGACGGATGCTAAGAATATGCCATTGGGGCTGTCCTGAAACAGGAACTAGAGGACAACCACGAACACCCCATCGCTAACCTTTCCCGGATATTGAGCCCCAGCGAGATACACTATTCAGTCCTGGAAAATGAACTACTGGCGATTTGTCAGGCCTTGACGGAATGGCGCCATCTTCTCCTAGGAGCCAGACATCCACTTAAAGTATGAACCGACCACAGGAATCTGCAGGTGCTACAATCCATGCAATGCAGGAACAGCCGACAGGCACGTTGTGCATTCTTCTTCACTCAATATCAGTTTCACATATAACACATACCCAGAACGTTCAATATAATCGCTGATGCCTTATCCAGATGGCCAGATTACACACCAGATGCAACTGAGCCGTTCCCCAGGATGTTTTCTGACACAGTGGGCCTCATTACGAGCATACCAGCACCGCCTCCCGCCATTGGGCAATAGCCAGCCCATTACGAGATGAAGAGGCCGGTAATTGCCCATTCGTGGGTGGCAGTAATGCCGGGCTTCCGATCCCCATTCTGCCCCATAGGGCACAATGGGGGTGGAAGCATGGTTGTACCGGCACCGTTGATAACAGTGCCGGTGCAATCATGAGTAATGCTCGCGGGTGCCACACAGCCTGCCAGGTAAGACCTGCCGGCCTGTCAGGAACCCACGAGCAGAACTCGTAATGCAGTGGCCCGGTATGAACGGTGCCGGTGGCTTACCAGCACCGTTCATACTGTGGCCGCCACCTTATAATGAGGCCCAGTGTTTACGACCCAGTCCAACACGGTCTTGGAAAATATAAGGTCCGAAACACCAATTTCCGCTTCGTGGAAGGAGTATAGTAAGACTAATCCGAGGGGCTTGTCGACCAGGGATGGCTACCTCTTAAAGGCCGCAAGTTTGGTTGTTCCCACACAGGCCCTAAGAGAGAAAGTAATTCACCTTTGCCATGTCAACGTGGGAGATCAAGTCTGGCTGTATTGCTGATATATACCCAGACATCTGAGACCCAACAAACTGGCTCCAAGATACTACAGACCTTTTACAGTAACAAAGATTGTTAACCCAGTGGCATTCCATCTCTGCCGCCCGGCATCGTGGAGCAGGTTACACACAGTCTTTCATTCGTCCCTTCTAAAACCCTACCATCCATCTGCCAAGACTGCCCCCCCGTCCTCCTGCTCTCCTCATCAACAACGAGCTTGAATTTGAGGTTTCCAGAATATGTGATTCACGATACAGACGTTGACACCTGCAATACCTGGTGCAGTGGAAAGGGTATCCTCCCAGAGATTGAACATGGGAACCTGCTACCAACGTCAATGCCCCTCCATCGTATCCATCCGGGCAAACCCAGGGGAACAGGTTTTAGAAGGGGGCATGCTGTCATGAATTTCCGTTTTCACCCCTTATGGACCTCTTGGTCACTTCGGCACTGTATTGAAGCTTCCATTTTTTCCTCCAAAATGGCAGCCGCCACCGGAGGACATGCTGAACACGCGGACCAGCTTCAGAAGCCACGTGAGCAACATCATTGAAATGTGCCGCACCGCCTCAAGTTGGTAGGTCTCAATGCTCGGCTAGTCTGTGCTCAGCGCTACTGTTTGTGCCTTCTCTCCTGGTTGCTAGCCCAAGTCTACTGTCAGCCTCCCTGCTTCACCTCCTTGCACAGCCTTCGCAGTTCTCTTTGCCTTCCTGACCTAATCTACCTTTTCCTTGTTTCTCGCTATTCCAATCCTCTGCACGGCTTCAGCCCCCAAGCAGCGCCGTTCTTGTGGTTGTGCCATTCTTCCTGGACTCCTGAATTACTCTTCCTGGAATCTTCCCTGGAATTCCCTGGATCTTACATCTCGATTTTGGGCAGTGACCCTAGGCACTAGCCTGCCTGGATTACACCAGCAGAGTGGCATTGGGGGAGACTTGTCCGTATCTACATGAGACACGTACGTCAAAGAAGAAGGAGAAGTCTGTCATTGCGAAGAAGTCACCCAAGTCCAAGCAGGTTTGCCAAGAGACAGAAGATGATCAGGATTTGACAAAGGGAGAGAGAACAGAAACCATTTGGAGGGTGCATAGGTCTGGAGAGGGAATGACAAAGAGGATGTCGGTGAGAGTCTGTCTGGAGGAAGTGCTGATTTGGGTATCAGTGATAGGGAGTGCTGGGTTGGAGACCAATATATCCCTCTTGAACCTTTTCCTACCAGACCAGAGTGGGATAGGATAGGAGATAGAGTAGCAGTGTGAGGAGATGGGAGGGATTGACAGCACCATAGGGGATGAGAGGAGGCAAGAGGGTAGAGTGAGGGAGGAAAAGAAGCACAGCACAAAAGCATTCCGGGAGTACATTGTAGCCACTACTGGCAGTTCTAAATAACTGGTCCCTATTTTTGGGGAAAAAAACAAATGCTACAGCCACAACAGAAGTTAGAGTCTAAAAACAATGGAAAACAATACCGAAAAGTTAAAGATGAACTACTGATACTTACAAAGTGTTAATTATTCAAATGGAATACAAATGCGTTGTTTTACACTGAAATGCAAGCTTTTCTTTTGCTTTCAACCCAATGTTGAAACCCTTAATTTAAATGTACAATTATTTTCTTTCTGACTGTCCAAAATTCGGGCTACATGCCTTCACGAAGACAGTCATGTCTGACATAATTTGTTCTGGTTTATATAAACATCATCCTTGATCTCATTTGGTTGAACAAAAACAATTAGCTATTAAGAAACTGGTTAGCAATCCTATTATTATTAAGTTTATTGAATTTTATAGAAAACATACAAGCAACAAACTTATCAGCATTGTAATCGTAGAACTCATTGCATAGAATCCACACCCCATATCCATCCCCAACCTTCACAGAATCTAAAAAGCAAAACAGGCCAACTTATTATCACATGTCATCCAAAAACCCACCCCACATATCATCAAACAATTTCAACTTTTTGTTCCTGCGAAGGATAACCTTCTCAATTCTGGCCACTTGCCTCAAGTCCTCCACCCATTCTGAACAGGTCGGTCTCTCATCACATTTCCATTTTCTCAAAACAATTATTTTCGCAGAATTTGTAGCCCTAAAAAACCAGCATTTCTGTGGATAAGTGAGATCTTCCACTTTATCATCCTCACCCAAGATGATAGTGTTATAATCAAAATCCTCTTGCAGTAATAGAACCTCTTTAATCTTTTCAGTGACACTCCTCCAAAATGTCCTCAGTTCATAACAGTCCCAGATCAAGTGTTCAAAGGAGCCGACATCATGCTTACACCTCCAACAGGACTCTGAGTCAATCATCCCTCTCGCATAAAGTCTCTGGGGAGTCCAAAACACTCTATTAAGAATTTTGATTTGGCGGCATTGTTCTCCAAGATTAATGGATGTCAGAGTTACGTTTTTACAAAGACACCTCCACCTCTCCACAGTCATATCAGAGCCAAGGACCTCAGACCACTTAGTTAACAACCCCTCTGCTGGCGTGTACTGTTGGCTCAGATTTCTATATACTTTGGACGCCATACCACCTAATGTCTTATATTCAGGTAGCCATAACTGCCAACCACCGCCATCAACAGTTCTCTGGTTCCGCAGCAAACCTCTCAATTTTCTGTATTCACCCACTGTACAGTCTCTGAGATCTTTAATTTGTGAAAGTCTTCTATAGCTGATCCATTTGCCGTCTTCCATCAGATCACTCAACCATAGTACACCACTCAGGAGCCAGTTCAACCACAATAGCGGCCTCCCATTCAGCAAAATACCTGGATTCAACCAGATAGGGATGTAATCATTATCACATACCTTACGCTTACTTTTCTTCCATAGTTCCCTCCAACAAGTTCTCAGGAATCTTGTCCGCGGAAATCAGCGATAACCAGATCCATCCACCGTGGACAGTATGGCCCTAGGCGGCAACGGAGAAGAACTACTTGATTCCGCCAGCGTCCAAACATCCTCCGAATCTTCAATAAATGGAACCAGATGCCTGGCTCCAAAGGCCAAATGATAATTCTCAAAGTCAGGAACCCCCAAACCTCCACAGTCTTGGGACAGCTGCAATTTCCACAAGCTGAGGCGTGGCTGTTTGTTCTCCCAGACTGGATTAAACTCTCAATTTTCCGCCAATGGCCCTTCTTTACGTCCAGGGGAAGCACACTGAGCACATAGTTGATTCGCGGTGTTGATGTCATTTTGATGGCATTCACTCTCCCCCAGAGACTCAATTTAAGTGCATTCCATCTCTTCAGGTCCACCTCCAAAGATTGAATCACATGTGTAATATTGACATCCATTATTTTCGAGACATCATTCGTTAGCCAAATCCCAAGGTATCTCATCTTATTCGGACACCACTTAAAGGGAAAACCCTGCATCTTCAAAACAGTGGTTAGCAATCCTGACATTCGTATAATGTTCACCATTAAAGACAGCATCATTGTTGTATTGGGCAAAGTGAAATAATCATACCATGATTCTTTATTTGTAAACTGCTAAATGATATTATTACAAAATGAAATCAAGTATCTCTTACACACAATATTGGAGACTTAGGAGACTAGTCATGGAAGAAACCTTATTTTAACATGTAGCTACCGAGATTATCAATTTACACACAGGGAAACAGTGCAAACACTTTCAGGGAGGCCACAGGAATAATCTTCTCTCATTAGATGGCAAGATCGTTTGAAATCATCCAACAAACATCAAACAAAATCTAGAATACACTGTGCACTTACCTATGGACTTTGGGTAACAAGATAACCAGGATTTTCAAGATTGTACAGACAGATCACCATATGGGATAATGTACCTACACAGAGGCCACTCATTTGCTTTGGACAATCAATAATCTAGGGCATATTTTAACTCCACTAACATTCTGGCCATTCACAAAGACCAATCAACTTTCATAAAAGCACTGTTCTTTGCCCAAATAGTCCCTCTAGTGGAAACATTTGTCAAGACAATAGTATTAATTATCTCATATCTCTACTTGAAATGTCCCTGTGGCAGTGTCTACATGTGACACACCTCTAATAAGCTTAAAGATAGAGTAGTTGAATATAGATCTTACATAAAGCTAGAAATGTTAAGCTCTGGTACCAAATAAGGAAACAAAACGTGAGCAAAGTACGAGTAAAAGGATCAGAACACAAACCAAAAAAATCAAAGAATACATGATCAGCCATTACAACTAAAGGAGAGGCATTCTTGACAACATTTGAGTTATTTTAGGCCTGCGGGATTGAATGAGGGATTGAATGAGTACATTGTGTATTCAGCACATTGAGTTTCCAGTATTCTTGTAGAATGCCATATCATGATTTTTATGACCAATACTTTATTTATAAGGATATTAAATGATATGATATGGCATTTATAACGCACCTGTACACAAGTGTTTCTAGGCACAAAATATTACAAAGATATAATACTATATTCTACTTTTTTAGGCCGGAGTGATCGAATGAGGGATTGAATTAATACATTGAGAATTCAGCATTTTTGTAGAATGTCATATCATGATTTTATAACCACATTTTAATTTATTTTTTATGTATGAGGATATCATATAGTATTCGACTTTTTTTGGACTCACAATTTGTCTTACACAAGGTTTTACCATTTAAAAACAATGTTCAATATCAGCTGTTTAGTTATTAAATGACTTAGACATACTTGATTCTTCTAAGAAAATACTCATAGTGATAATTTGATATTTCATATTAGATGTCCCGGGAACATTTGCTTGAAAATACTCTTTGAAAATAGTTACATGATTTACTCCATATTGATTCGTAAAAGTTCAGAGGCTAGTTGAAAACACAATGACAGACTTTTTTCAGTTATTAAAAAGCAAGCCCATTTCAACCCAGGCACTAAACCCATTCTTTAAATTACACACAGAAAATGTGTGCGATGTCCATGTCTATACAATATTTTGTACTATCAACATATCATTGCTCTCACTCGCTGAGACGACTTCGACCAAACCATTGTTTTTTTTTTTTTTCTTTTACTTAGCTACTATCAGCTATGTGAACACACACACTAGGCCTTGATGTCATTTTGTATTGCTAAACTTAGTTTGTTAACTTCCTTCACTGCGCCCTTTACAACATGTTTGTTTTCTGTATTACAAAGTGTAAAATCATGTTCATTTCCATTTTCATTATTTTGGCATCTTTTGTTTGTTTTTCAGCTTGTGAGAAATTGCTTTAACGCACATAAAGGTTGTGCCTGATTAACGTTGAAATCTCGCATTTCAAGAAGTGTGCAATTATTGCATTCTTATATTGATACAGTTGAGATTGGCTGTAATGCGAAGAAGGTAAAATAACCTACTTCTTATAACATCGAAGGGAACATTAAGCGAGAAAGTGAGTTGGTTAAGCTGGTAGGAGGAGGGTTCAGTTACTATGACAGTTGACAGTAACGGACACATGAGACACATTCTCATGTATTGACATAGCACACATTAGGGTGGCAGCCTCAGGTTATAGAATGAATACACAAGCCATACATGCAATTTTAATAGAGCAAGCTGTGTCTGACTTTAGTTTGGGGCTCAGTAGTAGGAGAAGCTTGAGCCCTTAGAGAAAGTAATTGAACAGCCTGTAAGGACGTGAAGATTTTTATTTTTTTTATTTTAATGATTTTTATTGTTAAAATATTGATTTTGATACAGATATCGACAAGTTATAGACTTTGAAGAAAACAAGAACCACAAAGAAATTACATAGTAAATGATTCTGGTCACTTGTAATAGTATTTCTGTATAACTGAATCATTTGTTAAAATCACTTATGAATATAATATGAACTATAGTAGATATAAACCGCATTAATATAACAAGTAGTATTAAATTAACAGTAGCACAAGTCTGCAAAGAGTGACTTATATGTAGTGAATATAGAGATTAGGGGGGAGACGTACAGGGAGACAGACAAGAGACATATAAGAATCAGGAGGGTAGAGGATAGGGGGGGAGAATGGGTATATTGGATTATTTCATCAAAATAAACTAATCATTTCAAACATTATTAAATTCTAGCATTTCAAAATGAGTATGGAAATATGGATAATGATGCAAATAGAAGGGTGTAGATTCATGTAACATGAGCAGTCGCATTAAAACAGTTAGGATACCTGGTGAAATAATACCATTTAGCATTATATTTAGGAATTGTGTTATGAATATTGGCCATGCACATTTCCAGTTTATGAGTGTTACAAATGGTATTCCACCAGATTTTGGTAGAAAGAAAACTAGAGTCTTTCCAGTTAGCAGTAATGCATTTTAAAGCTATACAGATGAATAGATCATAAAGTCTAGCAGAATCAGATGGGAAATAAGTTGTAATGGCTATACTTCCTAAAAATATGTTAACGAATGAAAAGGGCACATCAACACAGAAGATACACTTAAGAAGCTTCCAAATTTCCTGCCAAAATTTAAAAGTAAATGAACATTCAAAAAACATATGCATATACGTGGCGGGAGATATGCCACATGACCAACATTTAGCATTATAATTCGGATTAGACTTAGCCAATTTGGCCGGAGTAATGAATGCTCTATGCATGAAGAAATAATAGTGTTCTGAAATATTTGCTGATACCGATATTTGTTTGATTTTAGCAAACAGACAATGCCATATTTCATCTTCAAACCTGAAGCCCAAATCAAGTTCCCATTTCAGACGTATAGGGCAAATCTTAAAAGTTGAGGTGAGCATATTGTAAATTTTAGAGGCTCGAACTTCACCAACTATGGTAAGGTGCATTAGTCTAAGAGCATCTGGAGTAAGAATTTCACTGGAAAATTGGGCAAGTGCATCAAGGTAGGAATTAATTAAGTTGTTATAAAACTGAAAGTCCTTCTTAGGAATGTTAAAAGTGATAGAGAATTGCTGGAAGGAAAGGACATACGGGTCATCTATAATGTGTTGGATGAATCTGATACCTTTTTGAATCCATGTTTTGCGGTTGAGGATCTTATTGTTAATTACTATGGTCTTATTATGCCATAGTAGTGGGGAAAGATGCTTACTAGGAGTTATAGTGTGAGGAAAAAGAAAGGTTTGTAGAGCTGAGATTGAAGCTTTAATAGGGTCCAAAATCTTTTTAGACGAATGTTTAAAAATGTATATATAGTCCGTGATGTCGTGTGGTAGAACTCCTTGTTTTTCTAATGTACACCAGGTCGGGATATCAGTGGATATAGGATCCATGAACCATTGACGAGATTGTTTTATAAGAAATGCATAGTGATATGACTTAAAGTCAGGGAATCTAACTCCCCCCATATCATAGGGGGCTTTCAGTTTTGTCAGAGCAATTCTTTTACTTTTTCCTTTTCCCCAAAGAAAATTAAGTAGTATAGAGTAAATGGATTTCAAAAAGGAAAGGGATAATGGGACGGAGAGAAGTTGCAAATAGTATAGTATTATGGGAGTAAGCATCACCTTGATAGTATCTAAGCGCCCCCACCAGGAGAGGTATAGTGGAGACCATTTGGATGTTAGATCCTTGAGGGTGCCCAGTAGTGTTTCAGTATTGAGTTTGATCGTATTAGGGATAGTTGGGGCAAAACAAAGACCTAAATATTTGACAGAGCTACTGCACCATTTGAGGCCAAAAGTGACAATATCATATTTAAGGCAGTATGGATTTAGGGGAAAAATTTCTGATTTCTGCGTATTTAATTTATATCCTGAGACCTGACCAAATTGCGATAAAACACTCAAGAGGTTGGGAATGTGAAGTTTGGGTTTTTTAATTAATATCATCCGCATATGCAGCTATTTTATTTATTGAAGCACCGACTTCAATTCCCGGGATGTTTTTGTTAGATCTTATTAATTCTATAAGTGGTTCAAGAGAGAGGATATATAGTAATGGTGAGAAGGGGCAACCTTGACGTGTTCCTCTTAGTAAGGAAAAAGAGGAGGAAGTTTGACCATTTAAGTAAATAGCAGATTTGGGGGCAGAATAAAGCAGTTTGACCAGTGAAATAAATTTTTCACCGCACCCATGCCAGCGTAGAGTTTGAAACAAAAAATTCCAGTCAACACGATTGAAAGCTTTTTCCGCATCTAATGCAATGGCCGCATAGCCTTGAGTGTCTTTTTTGTCATTGGCTGCAAGGTTGATGGCGTTTAGTAAGAGTCTTGCATTAGAGGATATATTACGTCCTTTTACATAACCTGTTTGGTCTGGTTTAACTAGACTTGGAAGTGAAGATTCGATTCTATTGGCAAGTATTTTGGCAAAAATTTTGCTTTCAATATTGATAAGGGAAATGGGTCGATAGTTGCTAGGAAGAGTAGGGTCCTTGTCAGGTTTTGGAAAAATGATAAGCAAAGCTTCAGAAAAGGATCCGGAGGAACATTTTTGTGAAATGAAATATGAAAAAAGTTTTTTGAGTTTAGGTGTTAAGGATTGAAAAAATGTGTTGTAGAATTCTGTGGATAGTCCATCAGGGCCGGGTGCTTTACCTTTACCGAGCCCATGGATGGCTTTGGTAATCTCGATAGAAGTGATGTCCTTTTCTAGATGAGATAGATCAATTTACTGATGTTGTTCAAAAAGGAATCAATGTTTTCTCTGTGAATAGCACTTTCTGGAGTATATAGATCTGTATAAAATGTTCTAAAGCATTCCAATATTTCATCAGACCTATGATGCACCTTGCCCAACTTATCTTGAATGTGAGAGACTTGAACTTTTTCTTTTTTGGTTTTTAAGTAAGAAGCTAGCATTTGACCTGCTTTATTAGAAGTTTGATAAATCTTAGTTTTATATTTAAGAATGGTACCTGCAGCTAACTCAGTGATTTCTTTATTGATTTCAAAGCGTATCTTAATGAATTGTCGTAGATTAGCTGAGTTAGCGTCAGTATAATAGTGTTGTTCTGCAATAGTGAGTTTAGAATAAAGATCATCAAGATATTTTTTCCTGATTTTTTTATTCTTGCCTGATAGGGCCATTATGTGACCACGAAGGGCCTCTTTGAAAGCATCCCAATTATTGACAGTGGAGGTATCTTGATCTTGGTTTTCGCTAAAGTTTTATGAATGAAAGTATTGATGGATTGAATAGATTTAGGATCATTTAAAAGAAAATTGTTAAGTTTCCATCTGGGAGAACCTTTGTTCATATCTGTAAGGGAGAAGGAAGTGATGACTGGAGCGTGGTCAGAAATAATGATATTGGCTATCTTTGAGTCTATAATGGATCCAGATAGAGTCTTTGTAGCAAAAATATAATCAATACGTGACAATGTGTTGTGTGGGGGAGAATGGAAGGTATAATCCAAATGTGAAGGATGAGATATTTTCCACAAATCAATTAGTCCTGTTTCTCCTAGACAATTTATAAAGGATTTGTGAGTTTTGTTGGGTTTAAATATGCAGCTGGATTTTCGATCCAAAAAAGGGTGAAGAACCTGATTGACATCGCCACACATTATCAAGTTGGTGAAGTCATTTTTCAAAATCATTTGTTTGATATTATTCCAAAAGGAGGGATCTGGTAGTGTAGGTCCATAAATATTGAGAATTGATATTTGTGTTTTGTCAATTTGCAGTTTTACCCAAACCCATCTGCCATTAGTATCTGCATCTTGGGCAAGGATTTTATAGGGTTGTTTTTTACTAATAAGTATAGCAACACCATTTTTCTTGGATAAAGCTGGGCTAGCAACAACCTCCTTCACCCAAAGAGACTTGAGTTTCATTGTTTCTTTGAGGGATAAGTGTGTCTCTTGTAGACAAGCTACTGTTGGTTTAAATTTATTCAAGTGAGATAATACTTTACATCTTTTCATTGGATTCTTGCAACCCTTAATATTCCATGTTATACATTTAAAGATCATTTATTTGGAGGAGATTTGATATTCATACACCCTATAGCTATCGTATAGAAATAAGCATATACCATTGTCATACGATTGAAATTATGTTTACACCAATATTTGTTCAGAAGGAAGGAAGATTGGGGGTCAGGGAGGAGAGAGAGGGGTTTGATCACACCTTGACGGGTAGTATACCATGACGAATGAATAATTTTAGAGATCAAACAGGACATGGGTTAAGGAGTAAAAGGGACCCAAAAGAGCGCCCACCAAACATAGTAAATATCAAACTAAAATCATAGCATTAGGTTATTAGATACTTATGAGTATAAAAGTCAATTGATGGAGATCCAGTTTCAAGTAGTAGATGAAGTTGAGGCTGCCGCAGGAGAAGAGGTATCCATATTTTCATTTTTGATGGATTGGATGAAGAGCCTTAAGTCAGCGGGATCATCAAAGACTGCAGAGCGTCCTTCGTATGTAACTTTAAAGGAGCAAGGAGGGAATAAGCCATATCGGACATTAAGTTGTTTAAGAGCAGGCCGGAATGCCAGAAAGACTTTTCTTCTTTGTGCTGTACTTCTAGCAACATCCTGTGAGATATATAACTTACTGCCATGCCAGATTAGAGATTTACGTTCTTTAACTGTGGAGATGATAAGTTGCAGTTGAGAGTATTCCAAAAGGTAAAATATTAGCGTTCTTGCTGGCTGACGAGATGAGGGAGAGACTGAGGGTTGGCCAATCCTATGGGCTCGTTGTATATTAAAAGTAGTTTCCAAAGGCAAATGTAGTATGGCCGGTAAGAATTTTTGTAGGACGACAATGGGGTCCGTGCCCTCAGCTCCTTCGGGAAGGCCAGAGATGTGTAGGTTATTGTGCCTACTTCGATTTTCCAAATCTTCATTATGCTTTTGAAGTTCTTTAATGGATTTCTCCATTTGTGCTACCTTAGGCGATAGATCTTCAAGTGCGCCAATTCTTTTCTCTGCTTCTTCTACTCTGTTGTTAACTTCCATCTACCTTTCATCTAGTTGCTGTAACTTAATATTTGTGGTTTCCATGAAGGGTTTAAGTACCCTGATTTCAGCAAGAATGGTTTCAATAGCTGGGTCTGAGAAACCACTTGGAGGTGGTGAGTCACTTTTGGGTCTTTTCAGAGTGGTTGAGGAAGCGTTAGCGTCTTTGATAGAGGAGCCATTTTTTTGGTTGGTTTTGTTGGTTGCCATATTTGTGCCGAAGTTGACAAATATAAATTGTTATGGCATCTAATTCTTTGAAGAAGATCTATATGCTGACTAGTAGTATATAATTATTACTTCCATATTATTCTTAGGCTTTACTCTGTGTTAGAGAGACCAAAACCTGGAAAGACCCAGAATAATAAGGCATATACTACTGGAGATTAAGTTAGATATATTGTGTAGGGCTATTGCCCAAAAATAGAGGTTTAAATCTGTGGAGCTGTATAAGTGCAGCAGTGGATGATTATAAACCAGTCAATTAATACAGTTTTGGAAGGGTGCAGCAATGAGGCATGGTAGTGGTGTGAAATTTAAAAGCAGCACTTAGTATTTGCAGAAGGGAGACTTAATAACTTATTCAGTATTATGGTCTTAAAGCTTGGTTTGCCTTTGAAATGTGGCTTAAAAGCCCGTTCACTGTTCTTGCAGATTCCTTTCTGAGGTATAAGACTAAAATGTCCTTTCTTATTAATCCGACATATTCTCTCTTCTTTTATCACTTCAATCCCTTTTTTTTTCTTTTTTTTTTTAAATATATCTTTTTTCTTCAGTATAAGTTACATTAATGTAGACAGTTTGCTTTTATATTTATTTCTTACTGTTTTTCTTTTCCAGTAACCTTGGAGTCCAGTGGGTGGCGCACTCGTGAGGAAGCGCTGTGCTTTAGGGCCCAGACCGGGGAGTCAGCTGATTTGACACGCTGCGTCTCTCCTCATGTGAGGCGGATCGCGTTCCTGGATGCGTCCGATGCGGAAGTTGGAGAGTGGAGCCTGTCGCATGTGAAGCCGTTCAACACGCCATAGCCGTGAAAGAAGTCCAACAGATGGAAGCGGGATGTCGGCAGAGCACAGGAAGGAGAATAAGGTAAGTTTATCGACGTAGAATTTAACCTAATGCTGTTATATATTAAATGTGAGGTGGAGCTGCTGTCTTAGGCTGCCATCTTGCCTCGGCGCCAAGCCACGCCCCCATGTGAAGTTTTTTAAGTGTGACCCACAGGGGAGTTCTTATATTTGTTCTTGAGTTGCTCTCATGAAAGTAAGGGTGGTCCATCCATGAAACCACCTTGCCACCTGAGGGGACAGGAGCAAGGGTGACCTGGGGAAACCTTAAGTCACTGGGGAAAAGCCCGCAGGTAAAAACCCTGGACACAGCAAGGTAGAGCTTAGGTGTTGTGCTGTGGACTAAGGTGTTTTGTGGAACAGAGGTGGCTGCACATGTGGTTCCTGTAGGACAATGGAGAGCTGGCAGCAGGTGTAAACTGGAAGGCTATGATGGAAAGTGCCACGCTAAATACAACAGCAGCGGTAGGACGATTCACCAGGACAAAAGCAGGGAGCAGGACGGCATAAGAACAGATGGAAGCGGGCAAAGAACACTCGAGCGGACCAGAAGAGATGTTGTGGATTTGGTAACATTACGACACACCTGCAGAATGCACCACCAGTTGCTTATGGGCACAGACCAAGAACCACAAGTGACATAGCAGTATGTGTCTATGTTTCCATCATCTTGGTGGAGTCACTACGGGTGCTGCGATTGGTTTTATTTCATACGTTCGCTTTCTATTGGACGCCTACCAAAAAGTCCGTTTTTTTCAGCTGATTTCTGGCAGCCCGCAAAAAGCGAAAATATGACAACCCTTTGCCCCCCACCCTCGCTTGGGGGACGTCTCTAAAATCAGGGGTTTCACCCCCTGAACAACTGTCCTCAGCTTGCCCCTGCATCCCTCCCCACCCAAGCATACCCCCACCCCTAACACTCACAAACACGCAACACACGCACACACTCACACACACAGAAAAACGTGCCTCTTTTCCCATATTGACTCGTCCTAGTCCCAATGTGCCTGTCAGCCCCGGCATGCACTCGTGGGGGCAGGAGTATGCCTGATCCATTTAGAAAGACCCCGCTCTGTGTGGTCACAGAGTGGACTTCCCAAATCCATCTTTTTTTTCATCTGGTTGTTGGAAAACTATTATTTAACTTAATACTGCTGCGATCTTGGGTGTGGTACCACACAGTGTGGCGGTTCCTGATCCCTGAATGGTTCCCTTGGTGGCCTAATAATTATGCTCTGAATAAAAGCAGGCTCTGGTGGGAAAACAGGAATGGTTCTTCTACTGCCAATGTGATAGGGATGGAGGGTTCTAGGTAAAGAGTAGAGATGGTTAAGCGAGTGAATAGGCAAGCATGTGGCACTCTTTGCCATTTGCCCTTCATCAGCATGGCTGTAGTCACATGTGGCCGTAGAGAGTAGAGGCTGGTACTGGAGTGTAGGGGCAGATGGGAAGAGATTGGAATGGGAGAGGTTTGCTAGTGTTTCAGCATGCCCAGGCAGATGTGATGGCCTGGGCAGCAGGTTTGGGTCATTGTCTGTGAGGGTAATTGGGACCTCCAAAGAAACAGCCACTTTTGTATTATAAATTTCCCTATTGGAGGAGTTTGACCTTCGTCTTGGGGGGAAAAAGGGATTCATTCATTTCAGTGCCAGAAATGATTATGTGGTAAGGTGACTTTTGTGGCATTAGACATAGGCTCTGGGGATGGTCGAGGCAGCAAGTATCTGGCAGGGTCATTTAATGGGGAAAGGCAACCTCTTTTCCATCTACGGGTTTTCATCAAAGAGGGTTTCAGTTGGTGCTCTCCTCAATTTATGTGGACCTCAGGCCCTGATCCATGTTGGCATGAGCGCAAGTGTTTCTGGATGAAGACCGGGATGAAGCAGTGAACACTGTATGACAGCATGCCAAGGAAGATGTGTAGGCATTGACAGCACTATTTTAGGAGGGCAAGGAAACTTCTGTAACAGCAGTTATGTTTTTGTCATGATTGATTCAGTTGGCACTCATCCCCAGTCACATAGGTTCTAATGGACCATTCCATATCAATGCTGAGGTACAGGGAACGAGATGACACGAAGGCAGCGATGTGGCAGTTGGCCGGTCAGATTTGGGATGGCATGAGTCCCAGTTTCTAGGAAAAAGAGGGAGGGGAAATACAAGCATTTCTTTGACTATAGCTTAGTAAATTGACATCTCATGGGTTTTGAAGAAGCACACATTATACAAAGCACAATACATATACACAGACAACATAATATAAGTTGGAAGGCATGCGTGTGAAAATGTAAAGGGGAGAGTGAAACACTCAGGATCTGCACATTCCATACTGACTGTTTAAGCTAGGAAGTTACCGTTTTTTTTTTTTTTTTTGGGTGGGCAGGGGTGGGGGTTGTATGGCATTACAGCAAGTTCTACCTGGACTGTGATCCTGTCAACTTATGTGTATCTAGTTATTAAGATCCATTCGCACCAGGGAAAGACAGATGGACCAATTCCAATATGCCTTTCCCGGGCGCGATTGTGCTTTCACCGCTGGCACGTGCTGCCATTGAAATAGAAAAGGGACTATGTCCCTTTTCAAATGACGGTGCCATTTTGGAACATGTTTTGTATGGCCGCCGTCATCCATTTTGGAACATGTCTTATATGTCCGCCATCTGCCATTTTATTTTTTCTTTGACGGCAGATGTGCTCGCACTGAGCTGATCTGCCGTAGGACAAAAAAAAAAAAATGAAATGTTTCTGTACCCCCAAAAAACCCAGGTGTGAATAGCTTTCACGCCGCGGTGGGGGGTTGGACATGGGCTTTAATGCCCGCAGCCCCGAGCTGAGGCCTCGCTTCACTCGGGCCTACCAGAGCTCCGGCTGGCGGGCTGTAAAAGCCCATGTCTACCCCCCTGACAGGGCATGAAAGCTAAAGTGGCACACACTGCCTAATGCAGTGGTGAAATCATGTAATATTAATACTACTACCCCCTCTCATTCAATCTGATGAACATGTCTTCCCTGATGTTAGCGGTTTTCATGTATTAGACAGGGAAAGACGAGAAACATGTGGATCTATTGTTGCATTTCTATATAAAGAGAGCGGAGAACAAGACAATGGGCCTCATTATGACCCAGGCGTTGGACCATGGTGCTAATAGCACCATGGTCCATGCCGGTAACTTACCGACTCCGCCATGGCCGAATGGGGAATTACCACCCCATTCCGAGGTTGGCGGGGCGCTAATTCCCCATGCCGCCATGAACCTTCCCCATTCCCATTTTTGCCCCATGGGGCTCAATGGGAAAGGGGAAGGCGCTAAGTACGGTACCGCTAATTGCGATACCGTACTTAGCACCAAGGTCCCTTGCGGCACCCTACTTTAACGGCTGGTCTGTACCAGCCGTTAAGGTCGGGTCCCGCAAAGGGACCTCGTAATCAGGCGCTAAGTGTTTAACGGCGCCGTAGCCTTTTACGGCGCCGTTAAACACTTAGCGCCAGGGTCATAATGACCCACAATATACTCATTTTTTTTTTTTTATAGAGAGCATGAGGAAAATTGCCTCGACCTTGCCACTCTCTTTACCCTGTCTTGTATTTGTATCCAGTAAGGCAACTGTTTAAAATGATGACGATTTAATGATGATGTTGATGACAATTAGGGGGAAATGCATTCTGAAGAATCTGCCTGGGATTTCTTTTTCTTATAGAGTTCAGCTTTCATGGTGATTTGTATTGCTATGGACACCAGCCTTTGATGGTTATTTAAAGGGAGGTAGGCCTGGTGTAATACATGTTTTGAAAATGTTTGCATAACTATGCTTTAATATCAAAGTCAGACTTCTTTTATTGCCCATTTTGCTAAATGTAGATTATTTTTCAGCCTGATGGTGATGTCCTTTGATGCCTGCCTTTGTGTAATGTTCAATTGATTTTACTTTCTACTTTTGAAATCTGAGGAAAGTCTGGCAATCTGGAGTTTTACTACCAGTAGAAGCACATGATGAAACAGCGCTGGTGTCGCCGGTCGCCATATGTTTTATGGGTCGTTGTCGCGCTGGATTTAATTCCTACAGATGTAAGAGTAAATTACCAAATCTTCCTTTACTCTACCCTGGAAATAAATATCTATAAGTGTAAATAGAAGTTCTATGATCATTTCCCAGAATCGCTGTAGCAGCTGTTGTGCTGTATAAAATGAAGAACTTTAGTACTTGTCACAGTTGTTTGCGCAATCGCATCGTTAAGTGGTTGTTGTATAGAGAATGTAATGAAAGAGGAGAGCATCATACCAACTTTGATCAAAATTGCATGCATGTTTTATTTTTCATCTCCTATTAGACTTCTACCCTGACCTGGAAAAAATTATCCAATAAAACGCGGTTTCAAAACACGCTTGACGTGAAAACTGAAGCAACGGGAGAGGCAACACTCGTCATTGAAAGAAGCAAGGTGCACTGTACAAAGGGCATATTTGTGTCTGGAGTAGTTCCTAGATAGGTGCTTTGTAATCATTTATTGTGTCGGCCATTCTTAAAATTACAAGTGTAGACCATGGGTGGACTGGCAATTTTTGACGTGGGGGGCAAGACGCATTCTCTGATCCATGTCAAAGAGCCTCATGCCAACAATGAAGTTGCCACAACTTCCAGAGACAGTAAACCCAATGCCAAGTTCTCTCCTGCCCACATATTCTCAAGAAAAAAGAGTAAAGCTGATTGGCACTACTTTCCTTTTATGCAACATATATTTCAGTATGTGTGTGGTTTCTGAAGCCAAGGGAACCTCCTCAAAATACCAAATTTAATCAAAAGATTTCACCAGCAATAATATAACTTGATGAACTGGGAAAGCTATGATTTGAGCCAAGGTTTCCTCATGTCCCAGTTTGCAATTTGACAGCAGGCTACATATCTTGTGATCTCGTCCTTTCTTATCCCATCTCTAATTTTAGACCAATGTACAGAGGTGGGGAAACCGGAGAATTCATTGGTAAAGATGGGCGATACCTGAGCCAGGTGATCTGGCATCAATCTACGAGCCAATCATGAGCTGGCATGAAAGACTGATATCTGGCTTAAACCCATACCTAACTTCCTGCCTACCCACAACAAAAAATCCATAACTGCCACCCTGCCTACACAGTCCTCTGCAACATAAAACCCTTGGCATCCTACCTCCCCACCAGAACACATTATAAATATGGTTAATGCTGTAATTACTTATAGAGTAACACTATAGAATATAAACACATGTGATTGAAACTTTCCTACAGATAGTTAAGAAAAATATTCCAACTTGATGTAAAGTGAGTTGCTCAGAATCATATAATGTGTGAAGTGTGGAAGAGGGGGATTTAGACCTGGATTTCGGGTACCAAATTTTCCAGTTTTGACAGCAGTGGCGGCTTCATCTTCTCTTTCAAAGAACAAAGTCACATGATAAAGAAACCTTTACATTGTTTTAGAAAAGTCTTAATTAAAACATATGTTCATAAATCAAGTGTGCATTACTTTATCAGAAGAAAGAAAGGGGTCGAGCCAGTCCCACAGCCGGGTGTAGTGGCATGCAGGTGAGGGACAGATCTCAGGAACAGTCATTCAAACTGCTGACCTATCTTTCCATAGTTGGACATTGTATTTATTTATTTACTGGGTATTTATAAGGCACTTATATAACCAGAGAGTGTTTCAAAGCCCCACAAGGCACAAGGGAGTAGGAACAAGGGAGCAAATAAACAATGAAAGACAATGAGTGTATAGAAACCAACAGCGGTCTTACTAGGCCTTGTGACATACAAAGCGTGCGAGTGCAGGGGGGTGCAGTGAGGGTAAGTGCTAATTAGGGTGCCCTAGGGGAGGAAGTGCCAAAGGTGCCCATTGGGGAGGCAACAGGTATGTGTATGGGCAGAGACATCCCAGGCTAAGCAGAAGTGCAGGGCTGAGGCAAAACACCCAATAGGCAGGTGTGGGCCAAGACAGCAGTGCATGGGGCAATGTTAGGGGTGATTGGGCAGAAGGCCTGGACCCTATTGGACTCTGAAGGAGTCATGCCGCCATTCTCAGTGACAGGGAGGATGGGTAGCACAGGAAGGAGAGCGAGAAGGAGGAGGAGGAGAAGAGAAAGGTCTTGAGTTGTTTGTGCAACTTGAGGAGATCCGGTTCAAGACAGAGAGAGGGAGGGAGACTGTTCCAGAGGAGGGAGTGAGCCGAGGAGAGAGCTCTACCCTCCAGCTCTCTGCTTGGAGAAGTGCTTGACCAGCAGAGAATTGGAGCAAGAGGAACAAAGGGATATGGAAGGAGAATATTTAGTGAGAGAGAGTTGCAGGTAGTATGGTCCCAGGCCCCAGACAGCCTTATGAATAATGTAAAGGCTCTTACATGTTATCCTTGTGGCAACTGGGAGCTAGTGGAGAGATGTTAGGGCTGGAGAAATACGGTCCCTGGGTGTAAGGCCAAGGATATGTCTTGCAGCCCTGTTCTGAATTAGTTGAAGAGGGTGGGCGGAAGAAAGAGGTAGGTTGAGAAAGAGGCTGTTGCAGCAATCCAGCCTGCAGAGGACCAGAGCTCTAGTGCCATTGAGCTTCTGGGGGAAGGAGAGGAAAGTAAGAATGCCTATAAGGAGGTGAAGTTGCCCAGAGCATTGCCAGTGGTTCGTATGTATTCAAAACCTTCCACCAACCACTTTTTTGGTTGGAGTTTGTCTCCCTATGTGATAGCGGATATGCTCAGACATGGGTTCTTTTGCTCGCTGCGCCATAGGGAACCAAGCTGCACCTCACTGAGGAGACCCAACGAGCCAGAAACATGTCTGGGGTTGCTTGTTTTTCTTTGCAGAGGGGATCTGTGAACCCTTGAAATTGAAGGACACGTCTTTAGTTGCAGGAACATTAAGGTGAGCAATGCATTGTAACTAAACCTTTGAAATTAAAGGAAAAACATTAGTTGCAGGGACGTTAAGGTGAGAACTTAATGCGACAAAACCCCTGAAATTCAGCTAAAGCCACCTTAATGCTTCACCCCCTGTTGTGCAGCATATGACATCACTGATTGCATCACTGGTGACATTATCTATGACATCACTGGTGACATTGCTAATAGCATCATATATGACATCAATGATTATTTAACTAATGGCATTAGGCATAAATCACTCTATGTATTTTCCCAGATTTAGACCACCCTTACGGTTTTACATATGTGATGTTAGCATTGTTGGAATATTTTATAAGAATGAGTGCATTGTTTAAAACAGTAATCAGCTACAAATATCATATCAATGCTTTTTAAGCTGTCCTTTGTACTACTTTGGTAAAAGATGATATCTCAATTATATATTGTGCACTGCTATGAATGTTCCTGTGTGTGCCAAATATGGTCACTATAATATAATCTACAAAAATAACTAGTTGAAATAAATAGAAAGTGACATATTTTGAACCCTAATAATGTACTATGTTTTAAAAGAATATAATTGTTTTATTGTAAGAAAAATGTGTTCAAGTATCATTTTCTAAATGACATGAGTAGTGTTTTAAAACAAGGAACTATAGATTAGGATATATTTTAAGGTGTCCATTATCTATTGAAAAATGTGATTACTGCTGTAAATGTATATATGTACCGAAAAGAAAGGACGTTTTAAAATTCAACATTTACTTGAAAAAATGTTCATAGATGTATATTTCTTTCTATGTGTCTTTTGTAAGAGATTACAATGTTAGAATTGAAATAAAACACATATTGTACACAGTAAAAGTAATCTTTAAATAGTATCTGATTTTTTAATACATTGACTTTTGTGTATGTCATAGATGATGTGATGACATCAGTGATGTAATCTGTGATATCATTGTGGTCATAGGCTGCGCAACAGGGGGTGCGACGTTAAGATGGCTTTAGCTGCAACTAAAGTCTTTTCCTTGGCTATATATATGAATATGTTGTTGATTTGTATGCATTTCTTTTGCTGTTCACATAAGAGTGTTCTGGATAAGCAAATTAAAAACAATCACAGATATAAAGGGGGTCTTTGAGAGTTGGGTTGTGGCGGTGAAATAGGTGGTATTTGTCAAATACCGCTGATTATACCATACACCCAATTCAGGGTTTCATCAGATAGCCCCAGTGGTATTCCATGGCAATACCGGTGGCAATATTTTAGGTAGTGTTTCTGCTTAAAATCTAACCTATTTTCACCTAAGAGGTGGAGCAAAAAAAAATCCAAATCGGCCTCCAATCCTTCGAAACGTTTTTTAATGTGCAGAAAGGAAGGGAAAGCATTTCCCTTCAAAACAGCGAAAAACATTTCTTTGCAAGGTGCCTTGTTAAGGGGATGCACAATTTGGGCGTATCCGATACCACTTTATACTGTGTGTCAAATAGGGCCCTACTAGGAACGGCTACATGCTTGTCCCCTAAGAGAGGCCTAGCAATAAAGACACAGACACCAGAGTTTATAAATACAATATTTTATTTAATGTTTATGTAATGTGTTTATGTGTGTTGTGCTGGACTGATCCATCCTGCCCACCATGGGGCTGGATGGAATGTTAGAAGGAGAAAAAAAGACAGAACTCTCCTACACAAGAATTGGCTGGTCAGGGGAGAAAAAATATTCTAAAGAATTCAATAGAAGAGCCGTTGGTGAAAAGTGAAAAAAAAGAGGCAAAAAGAAAGAAGCAAAAAGAGAGGGAGAAGCAGAGAAAAAAACAACACTGGGACGGCACATCCTGGAACAACCCCCCACGACTTATAAAGAATGATCGGCCAGGCTGCATGTGGCGGGCAACCCAGCATACTTACCGAGAGCCCGGACTGCGAGGCCAGGGCACCCACGGGCAATAGCATCTCTTGGCCTGCTTGGGTGTAAGAGTGGCTGGCCCATCATTTGAAAGTCTGCGGGCAGCATGTGTGGCAGTGCCGGAGGTGAAGAGTCAAGAGTCGCTGAGTCCAGGCTGGTTTGGGGTGCAGCCCAAACTGGGCAACCCAGCCATGCCCCTTGTTTGTCTGTCTTGTGGCTGGCGAGGCAGGCCCTGCAGTAAAGTTCTCCCAGGACGTATATGCCAGGAAGCCTGGGAGGAGAAGTAGCAGTGAAGCTCAGTCTGCCCAGGAGGGTGAAGCAGTGAAGAGACGAGCGAGGAAGCCCATTCTCGGAGGTATGAAGAAAAGTCCCAAGTTGGCCTTTTGGGCAGCCCATGTGAAGCGAGAGGGTCTGGTTAAGAAAAGTCCCTGTTTGCCACAGTGGAGCAGCCCAGCAGAGGCAGGGTTCTCTAGCACGCCAGCCAGAGCTCCTGAAAGGACAGCAGCACCCCACCTGCATCCCTCTGCATCTCTCTGATGCAAACAAAAGAGGGGGCGTGCTGCAAGTGTATGCTGGGCCCGGTGTTGATGATGGCAGTATCCCCATAGCAAAGGGGATGCTGTCTGACGATGGTGCTTTGGGTTTGACAGTGATTGTTGATTGTGGGCAGACAGCCCCCCAGGCCATGGGGTCATCCAATAATGTGTGGAGTTCCCTAGTGCTGCAGCAGTGATTGTGGCCACCCTGAAGAGAGAACTTTGAATACCCCTACCGAGGCACAGGAGCTGCCAAAAGACTGGATATGCGTGTGGACCACAAATTGTGAGATCAGGTGCCACATGATGTAGAAGGGGTAACCCATAAGAACCATCTAAGGGGGAGAGGCCCCTAATATCATCAGTGGCAGACCCTACTTCTATCAACAAGGACAGCCCCAAAAGTGAAGTGTACTGACACTGTGTGGCAGGCTGCAGCAGCTTCCTCTATGTTATATAATGCATTATATGTTTATGTTACTGTCTATTGTTATACATATTGTATATGTACATGTATATGGTAGGCTCGTTTTTGAGTAGGGGAGTTTTAGTTGCGTGATATAGTTCTAAGGATGTTTAGTCACGGTTAAGTAGGGGGGAATAATTAGGGAGAATGTAAATCGGTGTATTGTTATAGTGTTAAGTTTAGAAGGTGTTTGTACCCTGATGTCAGGTGAGTAATGGCATTTCCTGGGGATGCCTACGGTGTGTGAACACCCACTGAGGCTATCCTATGGCCTCGCCCTCCCGTGAGTTGCACCAGGTGAAGAGCAGGTGTCTTGTTCTCTCAATTTCACCCTATGGGTCTCCATGTGAACCCTGAAAGAAAGTGTGGGTTTACAGGGCGGATCTCTTTAGTAACAAATCACACCAGAGGAATGTAGAAGGGATTAGGAATTAATAGAGTAGAAATGTTGGATACGAAGGTTTTACGTGTTCTCATTAAGGGGGGTCCCCTTTGGAATCCCTAAAAAAATCAACTTGGGGCCAGATTACTGCTCGGTATTAGCATTAGGGCAAAGTGTGCCCTATCTTTAAAAACACACGGAAATATTAGAAAACCTTTGCACTGTGACAAGTGCAGTTTGGCATGGCATAAGCACCAGGGCAGACATTGCCAAACCTCAAGGGTAATGTTTGCCCTGGTGCTTATAACATATCAAACTGCACTTGTCATAATACAAAAGTTATCTCATATGTCCCAGTGTTTCTAAAAATATGGCAAATTATGCCCTAGTGCTAATACCATGCAACTTTGCACGTGCACCGGTGCAAAGTTTCAGTAATCTGGCCCATGGTGTCAGTGTCTAGTGAAGGTTTAAGGTAAGAAGTTAGGGAGTAGTCCATCTCCTGTTTAACATCAATTTTAGTGCAGTCCACCTCCCTATCCAGCTGGGCTAGGGGTGGTGGGTTTCATATGGATACTGTCTCTGGCCTGGGACAGAGAAAGCACAATCACCAGCCCATGTTGGGGCCATAAATCAGGGGCTATACCACCCTCAGCGCCAGCGCACTACCCATGCAATGCATAAAAGGGACATAATTTATCCTTTTGTGCACAACACATACATTAATACATGTCCAGTAGTGTCATGAGCCTCTACTTTCCACCCTCAGGTTGAAGATGGATATGACTGAAATAAATATTTTAAAAAATACCTTTTTAGATTAACAGCAGTGGTAATGATATTTCTGAAATACTCGAGTAGCATTCCGGAAATACGACCTCGATGGTGGTAAATGCTGAATTTATTGGATTTTGAGAAATACCACCGGCGGAAGTAGTACATTTCTCCATCTGTATTTCATAAAAGAAATCCATGCCACTCTGAATGACCCCTTAGTTTGTAATCTGCTAATAATTAATACAGTGACATTCATAGGTGGTAATCTGGGTGCTATTAAACTCTGTTTTTAATAAACTCATCAAGGAAAAAGAAATTCACCAGAACATAAGAGAAACATTCTTAGAGAATGAAACAAAAGAAAAACTATAATAAGATATGTACCCTTAATTCCTTGGAAAATCGGAGTCATGACAAGCTGCTGAGAACTCTACAGACCAATAGTTTATGGGCCACATTGATGCCAACATTGCGATCCGGGGTCACATAAGCTGCCATTTCAATTAGTAAATTGACACTGTGTGGTACGCACATTTGTCTGGGGCCTAGGCTTTTCTCCCTATCATTCCCTCACTGGTTAGGCCCATGTGTTAGGGCTACATCTGCAATATTGGTGAAAACAAAATGAGTGAGTTGTCTCTTCTGCTCAGAGGCAAGCAGGCATTGTCGCACCTGCTTCCTTCAAAGAAGGCTGGATCCTGAAGGATTTTCACTCTTTCAATTATTTTGAACTTATTATCGCTCTGGCCTAAGGAGCAATAGTCCAACGAACCTGGGGGACAATTCTATCCCTTACAACCTTCTCAGCCAACCCGTGGCATAAACAACTAAATAGACTTATTGATTTAAAAGTTTTTGACGGCCATCCAGAAGTCTAATCCCTGTCTCCTATATTCCCACAGAGGTGTCAATTTCTTTAAAGTATAAATTGCATGCAGGGACCTGCCAACATGTGCACTTGTGTGGCACTTTGCTAATTGCTGTGCCGCTTTACTTGTTTCCATGATGACAAGCAAAGAAACACATCTTTTTACATGTTTACACTTTTGGTTTGCACTTCGAAGTGCAAAGAAGAGTAAATGCCTCCTGTCTTGCACACTTGAGAGCAGTTGAGGCAGGCACATTTTTTGATTGGGGGTGGGCGTTAAAATGTCCCGCAAAGTTGCCAGAGCCACAGAGCATAGTGAGGAAGCCGGACCTATCCAAGAGTGGATAAGGGTGCTGCTACGTCCAAGAACATTATTTCAATAATGGGGTAATCTATCGAATTATACTGCAAACTTTCTGTGGAAAAATGGGAAAAAAGACAGCAAGTTAGCAATTGTTTTTTTTTGGTATTCATGATACAATCCAATAGATGCAAGTTACCAACAGTGCACAGGAGTATTTCCCAAAATGTTTTCATTATGACTTTGACCACAATATATGCCAGTTTAACAACATTTTCCTGCTGGATGTACCCATATATTTCCATGCAGACTGCTTCAATATATGCCAAGATTTCCATAAAAGAGCATACTCACGTTTGCTTTGTGCATGATGAAAGTAATGATACTACACGAAAACATGTCCATCTGGCTCTGCCAATTTATGGCAGTATCCCCACGTAAGAACATAAATATATTGGCTCTCCCATTAAAAATGCCCTGTCCAATCTGGTTGCACCTATGTAGGCCAGTCTATACACATAACAGCACTTATCATTTTAGCTTTTTCCCTGATGCCCAGTAAAAGTTGCCATACCACATAGGAAATTATAGCCAACCCAGCCACACCAAAATATGCCACTCTAGTAATGTAATAACACTCATCATGCTTGCTTTATCATAGATCACCAGTAAAAAATGCCATGCCGCAGCACAAAATAGCTAGAGTGGCTGCACCTCATGATAATCTAGCCACATATTAACAATGTTCATACTTACTATACATAAAGATGCACATCAAAAAATACCATGTTGCAGTAGTATCTTCGCCCTCCCTCCCCTTCTTCCTTCCCTCAATAAAATCAGTACCCAGCCCCACCACCAAAACCACACACACACACACACACATTTATACAAAAATCACTTGCTCATTCACATACATCATTCACTCATTCATTTGCACATGCACCAATCTGTAGCAATAATAAAATGCCAGCTGTATGTGTGTCTGATGCAGTCATGTGCAGTAGAGACTAACTGCTTTGTCTGTTGTCTCCGCTAGAGGGAGCTGTTGCCTTAGGATACATAGCGGTCCTACTGTATCAATAAAAACCTGTATCTTTTGTATCCCACCAGTAACGCTATTTGACATTTTGTCACCATACAGATGGCTTTCTGTAAATACAGTTATTTTCAGCATATCACTCCTCCACAATGACTTCTAAGAGATTTTAACACAAAGGAAATGCAGTAAAAGTTAAACACCAAAGACATAAGGTTCAACTCAGAATAGGGCCAATATGACATCTCAGAAACAACTCTCCAACGGGCCATGCAAGGATCACGTTCTACAGCCCCTAGAATAAATATGACAGACGCAAAAGTACATCATGAACTCACTCATTGCACACACATACATAACTTACATTCAACTTTCAAATGAATCTTACCTTGTGCCCTGATTGGAATGCTCCTGACCGACTATGCCTCCCTAAAGCCCTCCGGCTCCCACAGAATGAACAGGAACCCGGAAACAAACATGTTCCTGGTTCCTGCACATGGATGCAGAAGTTTGCGCACTCCCCACACATCACCCCAGGCCATCTGTATGTGCAGCAAGGCTTACTTTCAGAGATGGGTCAGCATCCCCTTGCCTTTATGGACACGCTGCCACAAGCTGAAAGAGGATTTTACAATATATTCCTAGGGATTCCACTTGCATTTAGCAATTCCTACAAGAAGGCAGAATCCATAAAAATGAAATGATTTCTGCCACCATGAAAATTACATGCTGGTGGAAAACCATGAATTTCTTTGCTAGCATTGTTGCACAGCTTTCTGTGTATCTTTTGCATGATAAGCCAGTCAGGATTGCTTTCTCCATTCCCCATCGTCCCTCCTCTCATTCACCTCCTCAACCTCCTCCTTCACTGTTGTCGCTGTCCTTCTTACATGGGGCTGTGAGTGGTGTCAAATATACATTGACATGGATGAAAAACCTCCTACATTGCATTGGCCTCACTGTCACGCAGGGTGCTTCACCACAATAAAGTCATTAGAAAGTAGTAATCATTTGAACTGCCTGATGGTGGGCAAGGGGGATAGAAATAGTTAAAAGGGCAGCAAAACACACGCTGTAAATATATCATCATCATTTACAGATATATGCAGATTTGAAATCCAATTAATACTGTGGCTGGGAAGCATCTGGAGTAGCTACTGCTAATAGCATACCAAGACTCTGAGGCTTCATCCTGGGAGACCTGGTGGTTCCTAAATTGGATCTTAAAACCAGTCACTATTGAAATGTCCTTGAACTCTGGAGGTAGCAGGTTCCTGTGATGGGGATCCTGAAGGGAGAAGCAACAAAAGCAGCAAAGAACAATAGGTTTTGGGACATAGTTACATTGAGGTAGGTGTAGGGGCAGAGAGTGGGTGAGAACCAGGACATAGATTCAGCCAGAATTGCCCAGAGAGGAAGTAAGCAAGGACAGCCCCCCAACATGAAGGGATTGTGGAGAGATGGCAAAGGATAATGGCAGTTTGTAGAGGATCCAGGTAGAAATGTTCAGTACCTTGTTCAGGTCAGCAAAGGAGTAAAAGGGAAAACCCATGAGGAAGCTGGAGTAGTAAAACAGCCTTCTGGGGACCTGAGAGTGGATTTGGGTTCTGATAGTATGATAGGTGAGAATGAGATGGATTTCTAGGTGCCTATTTATTTAATTACATTGTTGACACATTTTCAAGTGCTTTATATCCAAAGTGCTGTATATTGCAAATATTCAGACAAGGGATTTGGAACAAACAATAGAATACCACATAAAAGCAACTGCTGCCTGAGAAATGTTCAATTAAGTACAATAAGTAATCAAATGTTCAAATAGCTAAAGACAGAACATTTGTAGGTGTGATTTAAATTGAAGCAACGTTGTAAACAAGCGTATACCCAACGGCAATTCATTTTATAATGTATAAGATAAAAGTTGTAAAGAGTGGAAACATGACATTGAGAAGCAACAGTGTGCAACCTGAAGCATTCCTAAGGACGAAGTTTGTAGTTTGCGAAAAGGTTAATGTAAATACATTTAACTGAACGCTAATTAGGCTCTAAGAAAGTATACACTGAAAAACAATACATACAAAATGATTTTCAAACATATGAGGAATAGGTAACCTATATGTGTGCAAGATGTGATGGAATGTGTTAACAAAAAATAGATTACATAGAATCCAGACAACAGAGTCCAAAGTAGACTGAAAAGAAGGAGAGTATATTTAAGCAAACCGACTTATAATGGACACAACCAGTTTATGAATAACAAAACCAAGTTCAAATGAAAGGTTCAGGTCACAGAAAAGTTCAATGGCTCATTAAAGTGGAAATCGACATATCGAAATAACAGATGCATTTTGATGGTGAACATTAACAGCTGAAGCAAAAATAATACCCAAGTTACCAGCTGAAGAAGTAAATTCCCATTGCAAAAGAGGAAAATACATTGACAAGGTGAACAATTAGTTAATAAAAGAATTCAAAGAGAAGAGACATAGGGCGATTGTTCGAGAGCTTTGAGAAAAGAAATAACGTTTTTTTTCTTAAATAAGTGAATGATGGCCTGTTCAAACTTAGTTGAAAAGTGCTTTTATTCAAGAGACATATCAGATCCAATCAAAAGAAAACACACAGGGAAGGGAGATATCAATGGAAAAAGGTGAGAAAGCCACAGGATAGGGTGAAGCGACTGTAGAATTATCGCGAGAGACACTCGATTGTCGGGAGGTGAGTCTTGTCATCCATAGCAGCAGAGGTGATGAAGTTGGGAATGAACAGGTTGATGTCTAAAGAACCTCCGAAATAAAATTCTTGTGGACAGGAAAGAGGCGTCATCGGGAAATGATACAAGGGAGCAGGATGGGGTGGCGTAATGCAGGCTAGGTGGAAACTCAGTTCAGTTTTAGGGAAGCGAAGCAATGCAGTACCATCCAGAGAAAGTAGACAGGCATAGACAGCCCAGGTGTGTAGGAGGCACTGGAGTTTACGATTTGAATATCATTGACAAACAGATTATGAAATAATCCAAATGAGCAGATCATTTTTCAGTGAGTGGAGGTGTCAAGTGTGAAGTGTGAAGGGCAGTGAACAGTGGCAGACACTTGAAGGACCTCGGTGCACATACTCCTGCAGGTCCTCTTTGCCCATCCAAAATGTTATTGCAAGCATGTGCATAGCCAAATGGTGGGCGCACATCCCAGTACATCTGGTGCCATGTGTGCAGGGGCTGCGGTTTTGCTAATGTCCACAAGATTACATGGACAGTGCAACCAAATCTACTGAGCTTTTCAGGAAGAACAGCAATGCATGGAAAAACAAAGCAAATGCTAGCAATGTCATGGTAGTTGCTGCCTCATGGATCCCTCGGCATACAACGTGATCCAAGACCAGTATTTAGCTGAATGTTTTACTGTTATCGAGCTAAATGGGTAATCACGACATGCTGCAGATTTATTTGAACGTGTATAACTCAGCACCAATGGCGCCATTCAGCACTCAGCATCTGTTGATTTGTGTTAGTTCCTCGTTATACTGCATAAGGGGAAAACACACTCTCCCACAGTAAAGGAATGAGATGGGCAATGAATGCACAATCGCATGATTTGGCAGGGGTTGATGATTGTGCCTCCAGCACAGTGCTTAGAGTCTGCTGTGAATCCATTTAAGCGCAAGGGTTCCAAGATAGGCTGGAATAGATTGTGTTATGGTTGGCAGCTGGTGTGTAGGCGGTGGATTCCTCTTCTGTTGTCTGGATTCGATCAAACCAAGCGGACCAATGAATAAGTCACACCTCCCTCCCATTTGCAGCACCCATGCAAGGAGTCTCTAGGAAAGGGAAGGAGGGGAAGTGTGAGAGGAAAATTGAGCACATAAAGTGCAAAGTATGGGGTACTTGTGAAAACGGGAAATGAGTGTTTTCATAGGGGCTTTACAGAACCTGACAAAATATATGCAGATAATGTAAAAATATGTTTAAATTAACATAAATGCTAATATGTATACATGCAGTGGCATTATTGGAACTGGTAATGCATGTTACCTGGGCATTTTAGAAACTATCAAGGTAGGCATACTGAGATGTTATGGATTCTGAAATGTGCACTGGATGGGGAATTGGCAGCCTCTGCAAACTGGAAAATCTGTTCTAAATTGGCATTGTGCAGACGAATAATGTGATGCTGTGGACCAATATGTTTATGTGCGATGCCGGGCTTCTTTGTTACTTAGGACATTATGTTTTGTCATTGACCATTAGTTGTGCTATATTTTAAGGCACTTCAGATTGTGCTGCTATGCACTGCTGTCATGAGCTGTGATTATGTCGTAAGTGTGGGGTTATAATTCAGATCTAAGAGTACTGGTGTGGAAAACGGTACCACAGCTACAAAAAAATATATAATGTTGGGCCCAAAGGGTTAATGGCACTAAGTCAGTGGCCACTGGAGGACTGATAATGTTTAGTCAATGAGGGGGTACTAGAAGAATGTCTTTCATGACGGTTACAACTATTATAAACTACCTTCTGATTCTAGTCCTGACGTATAACCATTACCAATGTGATAGGGCTATTAAGCTCAACCCCATCAAACTGGTTTGTGAAGGTATACTCTTCTTAACAATAATTCTATTTATGTATTTATTTTTTCATTCGTATAGCTCACACAAATCCTCAGGCATCAGGGCACTGTGGTCAACCAGTTTCATGCGACCCGGAAGCATTGAAATACATAGTCAAATGCACATAGTTACGAACAGCGTTTACATTACATCAGGTACATAGTGCAAACGGATTCTTACATGCCGAGCATATTTCAGGCAAATAGTCAAGTTTTGAGGGCTCTGCGGAAGGCCCAGTAGGATGATTCTGCCCTTAGTGCAGGTGGGAGGGATTTCCATTGATTGGCAGCAATGACTGGCAAACTTGACCCTCCTGCTTTAACGCCTTTGAACTTGAGTTGTGCAAGTCTATGGTTTTAAGGGGTTCTGGTGGGTCTAGCCACCTGATTCTTAGCAATTTTCTGGGCTAGGACGGGTGGGGCGGATTTGGAGATGCACTTGTGCATCATAGTGAGTGTCTTGAATGAGATCCATTTCCGGATGGTGAGAAAATATACTGCTCTACGGGCAGCAGATACATGCTCTCATCTTGGAATGTTCAGTGCGGCTCATAGGGTGGGGTTTTGGATTATCTAGAGTTTTGTATGTTGCGGGACGATTTGCCAGCCAAGCGTACATTGCAGTAGTCCAGCCTTGCGCCATACACTGCACAAGCGATCTTTAGGCAGCTATATACAGAGAGATAGGGTCTGGAGGCATAGAGGAGTTTGGTTGAATAGGCTGCTTAGGAGGATATGGCCTCTACCTTCGGGGGTTAAGGAGAGTGTTGTGTCAAGATATACTCCTATAGTTTCTACCGCTGGTGAAACTGTGTTCAGCATGTCATCAATGTTGAAGTCTGAGTATTCTGGGTCCAGTTTATCTAGCACGGATGGTGGCTCCACAAAGAGAAGTTCAGTCTTCTCACCGCTGAGGCAGAGGCCATGGGGTGCCATGTCACTAATGTACTTAAAAATTCACTCATTCTTCAGCTACCTTCCTGCTGCCTCAGAACACCACAGAAGGGATATTCATGGTTGGAGTTTACAATGGAAAGTGGTCGAATGAACAGCACAGTTATACAAGTTTAGGTGATGAAGCCTTCTTGTAGGAGGAGGTCTGTAAGAGGAGATCAAACCTCAGAGTTTGAGAAAGGTGTTGTTGTGCCTTAGGCTGACCAATACGTTCAGCTGGTTGGAGACATCGACATACTAGGTGCATCATAGATGACATACCTTATTACGAAGGGATCCATGTTACCCCCAAACTAGGCCATGAACGGCAGGCATGTGGGATTCAGTGTTTAAAAAGCATGGAAAATCCATGGAAACTATGTGTAAAGCAGTTTATAGTAGGCTACATGGCAAGGCAAGTGTGACTTTACTCTCTTTGGAGGTAATTCCAGGCAGTGCATTTCATTATATGAATCATCCAGATAGAGACAACACTCTGCCTTCATAATTAGAGTTGTTTAGGTGGCTGGTTTGAGTGAAAGACCTTTGGAATATTTCATGGTGTGCAGATATGAAGGGTCTTTTTGATTAAAGCCCTGATTTCATGTATGATATTCATTGGATAATGTTAGGGATTCCCACACTGACGTGATGAGGTACTGCTGCATCATGCCGAACATAAGTTGAACAGCATGCTTTTCGATTTTTGCAAAAATTTGAACCACTGTGTCCAAGCTGTGCAGTAGTCTAAATGCAAGGACACAAGTAATATTGTGAGGCAGGTGCGGAAGAGGATAGACCGGTGGTATCAAGGGGAGGAATGGGAACCAATTTGGCTTAACAACATTTATTCATAGTGTGAATTTAAGGTATATCACCAACCTATAATGTAAGCTTTAAGTACTAGTTTCGATTAGAGAGTCTGATCCAGCAAAATCAAATAATAATGCTCTTTCTGTTTACCTTGCCGCAGATGATCAATGTTCCTTCACATTGAGCCAGTTTCAGTGAATCATTGTAAGGTACTGAACTTATATTATCTATGTGTAGATAAATCCTTTTCCACTTTGAGAATGTTCTGGGTGTCATTAATGAGCGATACCTGTAGTTGTGAGCTTCCAGGATATGTGTCAGCTGAGCCATATTTAATAGGATTGATGGAGTAACTGATCCGTGTGGTGCTCTGCAGCCAATGATGGTGAATAATGCAAGTCAAGAGGCAATTTGACTTGGTGTGGTTGTCTATGTGGAAAATATACCAAATTATGAAAACCATGGAAACTAGAATTGTGTAATTGATGGTATTGAGTGATGGTGAGAATTGGTGAGCATTCACTGCTTTCATCCTAGAAAAGAATACATTAATATATAATTGCATTTGTTTAACAGAGCTGTTTCAGACTCCCCACTCGGTTGCACTTATTTATTTGTTTTTTTATTGTTCATTTATAACGCACTTAATACCATGAGTGGTTTCTAAACGCGGGATCAGGATTCAAACCTGTGCCACATAGTCTTGCTTCCAAGACAAACGTGTTACCCCTGAGCTATCCTTCCTACCCTTATGAATGCAAACCAATCAGCAGATGAATAGACTCAAAGTGGGAGAACCATTTAGAGGTCACTCTCGTTTCCAAAGCCTCTGCGTGCAAGGAAGACCCAGTACTGCAGTTTGTCATGGTGCTACGATCAGGTGTTGTGTTTGTGATCAGTTGAAAGAGTGTGGAAATGCTTGGATTCAAAGTCAAAGTAATTGCAGGTGTCTGTATGAAGGGATGCCATTTTGAATGAACACCTCACCGATGTCTGCTTCTTTGGCGGGAGTAAACATGCAGTGTTAAGTTCATTTTATGACAGACCATTATATATTTTTTTTATAGTTGCCAGCATCTACAAAGCATTCATAGAAGTGTATGTGTGCCCTAGAGAATGCTAGACTGGATTAATGTCAATGTCTTTGACCCTCAGTGGAGCGAGTAGGTAATTGCCGCTCGGAAAAATAGAACATTCTCTTGATTCCTAACAGTGTCTCAATGCGCTAATTGCTACACATGTTGAATGGGATGTCTCAGTGAAACCATATTTTTGAGATACGTCCCTAACGTCTCTCATACATAGGGAAACACAAAAATGTTCTTAGTTCCGTACAGCACCTTCTCTGAAGTGTCAATAAAATACACATTATAATGTGTCGATCTTTTAACCATTGTATTATGACATCTTAATCACATTTCAAATTGTATACGTGATTGAAGAACTGTTTTAAGTCAAAAGAAAGTAAGAGGATTTTTGTTGCTCAAAAACTGTACTTTTAATGCAAATAACAAATCACAATTTGAGCTGCTGAGCCTACAATGCTCTTCTTCAGGGCACTTGAACAGTAATGAAACCTTCTTGATTAGTAAGTTACAAACATTAAAAAGTATCAGTGTAATACACTAAAAATCAATATGTTCGTACCCAAAACAAATATATCCAAATGAAAGTTAAAAAAAAAAATGGGCTAATGTATGTATAAAATGTATGAATTAGCAATCAAACCAATAGTAAATTGCAAGCAAAATCATATGCAAAAGGTTATTGAAAATCAAGTCACCAAAAGAAACAAAGGATAAAGAGAAGAAGAGATACACAGCGAAACAGAAAATGTGTTAGTAAATCATAAGCCAATCGAAATATACTCTTTCATAGTCTTTTTTTGATTATCTGTCATGCCACACATACATCTGCATCTATCAAAAAACGTCACTCTGCATCCATAAATATATATATATATAAATTAAAGTGCATTGCTGGATTGGGTACCAGACTGTTCCAAATAACCCACGGAGATGGGCTGTTCTGAACTCCTATTGTTATCATTGGTCTGTGCATATAGCTGAGGAGGTGGACCATATGCGATTGCACAATGCTGCTAGCTATGTGGTTGATTGCTCTCCTTCCTTACTTTCTGTTATGGTAAAGTAGGTGCATATCTCAAGCAGACATATTCTGTTAGCATTGACATCAAAGTAAACCCCATGGTCATGGTGTAAGGTATGGGGAATTCTTGAAGGATATAATTCATAAAGTTGCTGACCTTAATGAATGAAAACCCCCATATTCATTGGTAAACTTAGCCACGGCTACAGCTTGCAAAATAACAAGCACGAAGGAGTGTGGTAAGTTGTCAATTACTCATCTATGATAACGTGAGTAAATGTGTTCTCCTGGTGAAAATAAAGGGATGTATATATGGTTGTTCCAATACCATTGGAAATAATTGGTGGTAATGAAACCCACGTAGGAACTGATGGGGTAATGTACGATAAAGGATCCCCCATTTTACCTTCAGTGAGGAGAGCACCATCCCTAGTCAGGATCGATACGCTGGTGAGCGTTGAGTGATAATAGCAATGACGTATGATTGTAAGGATACCAACACACAATATCCATGTGCAAACATAAGCAAAGGACTAGTCTAAGCTGTAAACTCTTAATGAATGACAATCTAGAGCGCCATCTTGGAGTCTTAAAACAAAGTTCAGTCTATGGCTGATCCATTGATAAATGTAGTTCTCCAGAGCTTCTAAACTAAACTGGCTTGTTGCATTTAAATAATCGTGTTAGAATGATACAATCATAAATATTGTCTTCAGAATAGTGTGTGCTGAAGTACTTGGTGTATTCTCAATATTTGTGTACTGTACCATAGATCAATGATAATTCCCAATGTTGGGTTGTTGATGCATGCCATTCAAAAAGAAAATGGGATAAATTGGGCTAAAACAGAGAGTCAATAAATAACTAATTGTTTGTTGTCAATCTCAGAGTGATGCTTCTGAGACCTGTGAGGCACTGTAACCTCATAGAACTGTTCACCTTGTGTTCTAAAAAACACCAATGAATTCAACAGAATAAGTGAAAATAAATAAAAATGAAAATAGAAAGGCTTCACACATTAAGGCAGGTTTTTATAAGGGTACCATATAGTGAACTAAATGATACGTAGAAATCAAGCTTTTGATTAGATGAAATTGTTATGAATGGCTAGGAAGGTTTAATTATTTAAAAAATGAAGTCCACTATCCTTATTCAAACCATCTCTGATGCTTTGAGTTAAAAAATTATTCTGGCCTCCTTTTTCTCATTTCAATTTTACTGTTGTCACAGTCTGGTTCTTGAACAACTTTCTTGAATCTAAAGAAGGAGGACATACTGATATTTGAACTTCCTCTGGTTGAATATGGAATTGCAGATGATTATTGGGCATGGCGTCAAAAGCAATTGGGACTTTTCAGAAAGGAACAGAGGATGTTCTTTGTGAGTCAGTGGAGGATGGTCATCTATAGACAGAATTACCAAATTAAAGTTGTATTGAATGGATCTTCTTCCAGTTTTTTCTTGGAAGGCATGTTCCATTTAAAGGTGTCAGTTTTGTTCACACCCTCAATTGTCCTTATATGAACACCTTGATCAGTCTTTCATAGAAACAGAACAGAGCTTAATATTCACATCTGAAGCTAGAGGACCACGAAGAAACATAAGATGCGGTCATGAGAACCCAAGTCATTTTGAAAAGGATGTATTTGAATCTCCCTTATGTTGACCCCAATTGGTCAATAAACATGCAGTCTTCTACCCACCACAACACCATCTACGTTCATTGTTTACAAGGTACAGTATGGTGAGAGAAGACATATTTAGTACGGAGCTCATTAGATACATTACTGGACTTCCTACACGGATGATTTTATGTTATTTGACCAAACTCCGCTAGGCCAGCAAAAATTATTGAGCACATTTAGAGAATATACATTGGCGATTTGTCTTTTGATAAATGCCAATAAAACAGTGATCCTACCATTGCACTCAAAATCATATATTGACAAAAATATGTGGTATTTGAATCATGTTAAATTAGCAGTCAGTTCATACTTTCGATGTTTAGCCTATCCCATTTATGTGGGCAAACGTAAAGCACACTACAGGCAGTATTTAGAAGGCAAGGTTAGTCTTTTAAAGGTGCAGCTGAAGAAAATTGATGTAAACTATGAGAATTTCTCCTTTTTACCAACCCTCCATTATTATAAAACTAAGACAATGGGGGTCATTACAACATTGGAGGTAGACATGCCGCTTTTTGCGGCATGGCTAGCTCCATTCCGGGTACCGAGTCCGGGTTCCTGGAATGGGGAAACTTTCCAACTTTGAAGGGCCCGGTATTTACCGATTCCAGGAACCCATCCCCATTCCCATTCGAGCCCCCATAGGGCTCAATGGGAATGGGGAGCATGCTAACAACAACCCTAATAATGACGGGCCTATTGTTAGCATGCTGGTCTGCTCGTGGGACCCGCTAAGGACGCTTGGTAACACCAGGCGTCCTTAGCGGGTCCCACGAGGAGACCTAGTAATGAGGCGGTTGGGGGTTAATGGGAAAGCAGCTCTACCGGCCCTGTTAACCCCCTACCGCCAGGGTTGTAATGACCCCCAATATCTCAGTTATGTTAAGGCCTTGAGTTATTTCCTCTCTGGGCAATAGAAGAACTCTCTAAGTATAAAACATGTCTGTTAAGATCACTTTTCAATTGTTTACCCAAGTGTGTACCCCTGGTCACTATTCGCTATGAATTAGGTTTAACATCCATAGGAAACAAAGTGAAGTGGCGAAGGGCTTCCCTGTTTGGGAAACTAATTAATGCTCCAAAGGGTTCTCTATATTACCTCCTGGGAAATGGATATCGTAGTGATACAACACATTTGGGGTATCTCTGAAATTTAAAAACTGAAACCTTGGAATATCTGGACAAGATTGGGGCTCAATCCAGTTAAGGTAAATAAAATATCAGAGTGGATAGACTGGAATACTACGATTAGTGAAGTCCTCGAAACCCGATTATACAAAGAGATGGTTTCAAAAAGTAAATGCGGGGGACCTTGGAGCCGTACTTGAACCTGTTTCCTAATAAGCGTATGTGACAGGAGTTCATGCGTTTTAGATTTAATGTGCTTTTGACACGAGAGATCACTGATATTCGGGAAAGAGTGAAACATCCATTAACTATGTGTAGGTTCTCTGCCATTGGTGGAATAACAGAAACTTTGGAACATCTACTAATTGATTGTACTGCACTTAGAAAAGAACATATAGAATGCTTTGGGAAACTGGTACCGAACATGGACTATGTAAATTTGTATAGTGTATGGTGGCAAATGCTACATGGTAAGATAGCTGTGGTTGGTTTCTTAAATAAGGTGTGCCAATTATCATGTACTGGAGATAAAGGATGAAACAGTGAATGGCTCCTCATTGAGAGGACCCTGAGTGCAGTACGTAGAATGATGAAATACAATCAGTAATTAGTTCTGGTTTTTAGTTCTTATTATTAGTTTGTTTCATCAGATATATCTATTTATAAGGACTGGATCTGCAAAGTGGGACCAGTAGCTGTATCACTCTCAGTACATGAAAAAAAATCTTGTGTCTTAGAAATTCTGTATACATCAGTCTGTAACATATTGCTATGTTGCATTTCATGAATGCAGCAAATTATTAATTACAACAAATATCAAATTGCTGTATAGAATGAATTTTATTACGATGATTGTTTTTTTAACTCTGTATTAATAATGGTAATGATTTTCTGTTAGGTTTTTTATAATCTTATATGAGTTATTTGATATTTGTTATTTGATGATTCACATTGCGATGATTTGTATTTTTGTATTTTGGTGAATTTTCTTTTTCTTCTTTTTTTTCTCTTCTTTTATTTGTTTTGGAAAATATTTGTGTATTTTAAAATTTGTTTTTCTTTTTGTATTTTTTTCTATTGTAAAGGTTATGTTATAACCGAATACAAATAAAGAAATAAAATAGATACATTACTTTGGGATGGTGGTACATGTTACTATTGGCATTAGCTGAAGGATAGTTAAACCACCCAAGGAAAGTGTAATGAGGAAGCAAGGTGTATTTCTCCAGAATTGCTTGTATGGAGAGCCTTGTTCTCATTTGTATGACCATTTTGTTAAGCTTGTGCGGATGAGAGTGAAGCAGCCACTTGGCTATGGCACAGCCTGATGTGCATAGCATGGCTTTCTTTTACAGCAGTACTGTATTACAAAGAAAGTGATTGAAAGGGAACTACTCATTTTCCCAGTAAAATTATTATTTATTAAGATCACATTTTTGATGTGTATTCCTTCACATTGTGCAAGTTACCACAAGATTGCCCTAAAATGCTCAGGGGAGTTTATACTGGCACACCGTCATCTAAATTACCCCATTTGCCAATACATTTCGCAAACATTCCAGGTGACGAATAACATCTGTGGGATGGCTCATGCAAAAAAGCAAACCGCTAGAATTTCCAGGGGGTTGACAAGGTCAAACTTTACAGGTTTCTCTTGAGGTTTAAGGGGAGACATTTTATAGGGTTTGAAATTCCGTCTATATAAAACTAAGCAATTAGAAACTCAGGACAGTTGATGATTCACATTTGAAGAGGCAAGATCAGCCCAGAACTATTAGGCAAGGTAATATTTGATAAGATAGTGAAGGGTACTGCAGAGTTAATCAATAATGGGGCATGAGAAGCGTTAAGGAATTAGATTCACAATGTTTTGCAGGATTTCAGGGCAAATGATTTGTTGGTGGGTGTGCATGTAAATTTTGTATGGTGGGGCAGAAGATAAAGTATACTCTTTGTAGGCATCGGATAAGACCAAAGGAATGAAACTGTGTATGCCTTTTGTTGGCCAAAGCATTGAGAATCTCACATGCATTTGGTAGGTGGAAGAAAAGCCCAAACCACTGAGATATCATGTGCACTTTTCAGACGTTCAAAATGACAAAAGCACTAAGAGCCTCATCTGCATTTATTGTGTCAGCCTAGGAGAAGGCCAACACAGTGACAACCAAATGTGTATTCAGTTTGCGTTGAAGAAGGTCAAAGCACAGTGGACACTGCATAAATATACTAGGCAGAGGAGAAGGCCAAAGCACTGATACCCTTGAGTGCATTTTACTAGGATGTGGAGAAGGACAAAGAACTGAGAACTCAACATGCTTTTTGTAGACTTAGAAGACAGCCAAAACAATAGAGCCCTCACTTGAGTTTTATATGTGAAGTTGAAGACCCAGGAACCAAGAGCCCCTTTTGAACTTAATAGTGGTTGGAGAAGATCAAAGCAATACGAACACCAGAGGCATGTAGGGAAAGGAGAATCAGAAAGCAATGTGAACCCCACATGCCATGAAATGAAGGAGGAGAATCACAAAGCTCTGAGAGCCCCATCTTGCATTAAGCAGGGAGAGAAGAAGTCAAATGCACTGATAATCCCAACTGTATTTTGTAGGTGGGAGAAGGTCAAATAACAAAGAACCCGAAAAAATGTGGAAGGAGGATGAGAAGGGCATAGCACTGAACACCTGATGCTCATTTATTAGGCATAGGAGAAAGAAAAATCACTAAGTACCTCCCATACATTGAGAAGGCACTGGACCACTCCAAAGCACTGATACAGTCAGCAGAGCAGAATGGTATAGGTGGAAAAGGGCACATGACTGAGAACCCCAGATGTACATACCTGAAGGAGGAGAAGCCTAAAGTGTGGTGACCTCAACACGAATTTGATATTCAGAGAAGAATGCCAAATCTGTGAGAACATGCTGCATTTAGGTAGGCAGATTAGAAAATTCCAAATCACTGAAAACCCATATCAATTAAGTAGATGGAGGATAAGGCCAGAACCTCATAGGAGATAAAGGAAGTAACGGACAATGCCCGTTAATGCACACATGATCATGTCTGAATCTGCTGTGCAGCCCAATTATAGTGGTATGGTAAAAGGGATTGGTGGAGGAATTTCTCTGTTAGATGTCTAGCATGTGAGTCTCTGAACCAGCCACACGGTTCAATCGGTAGCAACAGATCTTTTCATCTCAGTAGAAGAAGGGCTGCTGTTTCAAGAGAATACGGTATATTGGAAATACATGTAATTCTGCATGCTCTGCCTTTGAACTTCCAGCAGTTACCACAGGATGGAACGCGGGCCCAGGAGTAGGATTTGAGTTCCCACCAACTGAGTGCAAAGAAGGGGAAGAGATGACATCAACTCAGCAACAAAGAAAGCAATCCGCAGAAGAGGAACAGGAAGTGACTCATGAGAAGGCCTCACCTCTGATTTCCTTAGAAACAGAAACAAAACTCTGAAATCTCTACTTTGACAATACTACGTATAGCAAGGGAGACTAAAAAACAGAAGGAGAGCATAAAGGAATTGACAAACAATGACACCCTTTTCAAGTGCAAGCAATGTGCAGAGGAAGCAAGCTTCGGACAATCACCATGCACCAGCATGCAGGTTTTCAATAACACTGTCAACGAATAAAGCACATGGGAGTACAAGTTTGTAGTCATTCATGTTAGGAGTGTTGATTCCACAAGCAACAGAACAACACAGCATCCACTGCAAAGTAAATTGAGCAAAGACGAAGGGGGAGAAGGCAGAACCCATCTCACCGCCCCCTTCCCCAAAAATCAGGAATTTGGAGTTGATTGATGGCAGAAAAGTAGCATGTATATCCTGCAAACTGCCATATAGGAAATAAAAATGTCTTGATATTGAGCCAGGAACCAATTTGGACACCTCTTTCCTTTGGCGCACATGAGATGGCATTGTCTGCATGGTTGGCAAAAGGAAAATGGGGCAGGGCAGCCTCCCTCTCCTCAAATGAAGGCGAAAGCACTGTTGTCCCATCATCTGCCACCATTGCACTAGAGAATCTCGTTGATTCATAGATGTTCACATCCCTGTAGGAACAGCATCTTTGCATAGAGATATCTTGGCTTGTACACCTGTTATGCTGCCCTCACTGTGCCAACCCACCATTGCTGCTGCTTTTCAGTGTTTGAAGAAACATCACAAAAGCCACACAAAGTTACGTCTATTAAATGGCATGATTGGTGTAATGTTAACAACAGGCACAATGCCCCACTGATTTGTAGAAAACCATGTCTTCAGGTGACTCTTTGGCCATGCTCAGCCCCACTGAGAAGTTGTGACTCAAAACTTCTTCACACAAACGTAAAGTACCATGCATCTACAACCATATTGTGGGAACAGTGGTAATGGCACTAGACCCTGTGGGGTATGAGCCCAGTATACTGCAGATCAGGGTTTATGCTGCACTCCATGACAGATTAGCTGCGGGGCATGAAAGGATTACTGGAGCCAACATAGCCACATGTGGAGGTGAGACAATGCCTGTGGTCTGTGTGCCAAGATTTAACACTTTGGAGTAACACCAGGATGTTATTTACCACCTTCAGGTTCACATCAAAACTTCCAATTTTGTGTATATGTGTCAAATGTAGTCTTTCATCTTTAGCCTGTGATTGTCCTTCTTTCTCGAACTTGCTTTACTCACATAAATCCCCACATTTATTTATGAACCAGATTGAAAGATTCTCTTCTCTTCTCTTCTTTGTAGGAGGGGATATCGTCAGGGCTGTGTTCAGCAGCACATGGCCAGCAGACAACCCGTGATGCAATAAATCAAATATTGCACTCTACAATTCTAACATGACATTACATGATGTACAATTTGAAGAATGTGTACTGACAATCAAATGTCAAAACTTTGGCTGGGCTACTTGTGTAGATTCGATCCCAACAACGAAACAAGGCATACACAACAGCTCGCCAGGATGTAGAATTTAAAACTTTGCTAATTGTTGATGCTTACACCTATTGTTTCTGACTCTTTCAACATTCCCAACCTGACCCTGTCTATTGAGAAGATCAAACAACAGCTGTTTGCCTATTCATTGACCATGTACCAAATAATGGCATCCGTTCATTATATTTATGTAACACAATTTCAATCGAAAATTAAAACAAGGGCTGAACTTTTGTTTCTAAAGGTTTAAAGACACAGCATGAGTGAAAACAAAATGTAAGGTAAACTAGTTGTCCTATCCCCTAAGAGTGCTTTCAAATCAATAAACTTGCATTATGAGAAACAAAATTACTTATTAAATGTCAGCAGAAATGTCTCTGCTCTGGGGATGAAGAGTTGCTGATTTTTAAGAGTCGCAATTTTTCACTGCATGAGACTATATTCGCATTTTGAATAATAATGAAACACAAAGATCTTGAGTTTTGTTCATGTGTGTCTTGACTAAGTAAATGCTCTTTGTAGGTCATGTCCCTTCAATGTGTAAATTACCCAGAGGGTACCTGTTACCCCTGGCAATTTGAATCATGTGTCTGGCAAAGTGCAAACGATAGGTGTAAAATGGTGGCAAAAGTGCCTTTGTCTCTCCCTTTTGCACTACGCAGTGCTAAGTAAATAAACACTGCCTGCCATTTACGCATGCCAGCCAGCATTGAAAATGTCATGCTGGTGAAAAGCCAAGTTGTTTTTGAGTTGGAGGGGGTAACAGAGGTCGAAACGCAAGAGTGATGTGGAACCTCTTCTTTTAAAGGTGAACGCCCACAGGCGATAGTCCTAAAGCCAGCCTGCTTTAAGGGTTCAATCCCTTTTATTGAAAAGAGTCCCTTTCTGACATCACACCCAAAGTGCTTTGTGCTGCAGGAAGTGCAGGGGACAGGAAAGAGAAAGAGATCCAGAAAAATTCAAAATGGTGGATGTTTCCTTCCCTTGAGCAAAGTTCTCAACTACTGTTAACTCTGCCCCTTGCCTTCTCAATAGTAAAAAAGGCCTTAGAAATGCAGCCAATTGGTGTGAGACCTGGCTCTTTGGGAATGGGTATGCCTTTTGATTCCTGTTCCCATGCCAGCGTCCTGTGAAGTGGCTGTCCCAGGAAGAAGGGTGTTGCCAGCCGTACAATGGGACAAACGTGCCCTTTTATTAGAGTATGCTCCGGAAATCATTTGGTGGCAAATGGTTCTACTACTCAGGCCTTGAGATTTACTAATAAAAGAACAACAAGACAATTCTCTTGGTCAGTGGGAGGCAAAGGTTTGGTGATGGTAACATCTCTAAAAGACTTAGGTTCTGAGCTTCATCAAGTGACTACAGTTGTGATTGTTCATGCCATGGTGAGATCTAAGGCAGAGCTGCTGCTCCCCCAGACGAAGAGGGCATAGAGAATTACTGTAAGTTTACACTTATTCCATTGAGAACATTTTATATTATGAGGGTTGTATGCAGTTAACCTATGTCATTGAAACTAGCTTCTCAGAATTAAAGGATTTATTAAACACGACAGAGGAATCCTATGGAAAAGGGTTATTGGTCTTCCATTGAGAGTTCCCAATGTGATTGTATGCCATGAATTAGGACTGTTGTCCTTGGGATGTATAGTAATGTGGAAAAATTGGAACTGCTAGCAAAAGTTTTGGAAGCGATGCCCAGACTTTTTATTTTGATGTTAAGAATAAAACGACTGCTGACCACCCTTTCTCTTATTTGAATTCTGATGCACAAACAGTGCAAGAGGTCCTCATATAGATTGACAGAGTTATTAGAGAACCCACTGAAAGTTAAATAAAAACTTAATGAGCGTGACTGGTGCAACACAGTTGACCACTCAATGCTTATTCTTACTACACTGATTATGCAGAGATACCTAGGGGACAAGGGTCTTTAAAAAAAATCATCTAGTGTAATTCCTGCGTCAATCCATGAGGTACCCTTACATGGAATTCCAACTCAACCCCCTGCTTACGTTGGAAATAATAGAAGCTAGGACAGGCTTTTTGCGAGCTGCTAGACTGTGTAGAGGTTGTAAGCACATCACTAGTATTGAGACACTGAAACATCTTGTAACATATTGCCCTGCTTCTCATACGCCACATACTCAGAACTTAAATGACCTGACATATGCACATTTTGGAGGTGGGGATGGAGGTGGGGATGACAGCCTATAGTCTAGAATCCTTGATGGAAATAATGTTTTATTAACCTTAAAATTGTGTAGATTTGTTTATAACATTTTGACACCCTAATAGGGTGATGAAGATTACAGGTGTACCAGATTTGAATCCATCATCTTATTCTGTGACGTAGTAAAGAGGGCAATTCAACTTTTTTAAAGATATCTATTACAGTGTTGAGTCTGGAGGGGTTATCTAACTGTATTGTGTTTTTTGGTGGTATCATGTTTTATTTATTTTTAATGGTGTAGATGTTTCACAAGTTATTAATAAGTACTTTTAAAATGTTGGTGATGTTTGTTAGTAAAAGATTTGTGAACTCTTTTTATAAACCATTACACAATTTAAAAAAAAGAAACTTTAATCAAGGGAAAAAGCAATATCAATTCAATGTGACTGGGATAACTCTGAATGACGCCCGCTACCATAAACTAACTCAGTTATGGCTTATATTTACAGTTTTATGTTCCACCAGGACAACATCTTCAGAGTTATGCCATTTATGGAACAGGGATGTCTATTTTGAATGCAACCCCTGCAGTTCAGAGTCTTGGGTGTCACTGCAGTTGTGAAGAGGGCACCTGTTTCCTCTGAACCTGCTCTCTGCCACTTCTAGAACTGGTTCTGCAAATCAGGATACTGATGCAGCAAGGCACAATTACACACTGGGCCTCATTACGAGGCTGGTGGTAGCCGTACCTGTAGTACAGGCCTGGCTGCCGCCGGTATTCATTTTTTTCTGGTGCCCAGAAAAGGGCAATTACTGGGTCATTACGACCTTGCCAGACCCGGTAATTGACCTTTTCTGGGTGCTGGAAAAAAATCTTCCCCATTCCCATTGAGCCCCAGTGGGCTCAATGGGAATGGGGAGAGTGGTAGCACCGGTACCGTTAATAACAATACTGGTGATACCATCATGTTCTGCTCGCGGGTGCCGGTACGGCCACCAGGTCAGACCTGGTGGCTGGAAAGGCACCGCGAGTAGAACTCGTAGTTTGCCGGTACGGTTACAACGGTACCGCCAAGCTTACCGGTAATGAGGCCCACTATGCGTTTGGCATGGAGCCTATGAAAGGTGAATCTGATTAGCAGATTTGCCTTTCATAGATGGAATTACCAACATCATTGTATTATTTAATACAACTCAAGAAAGTCTGGGCGTTCACACCCTTGTCAGCTGGCAATTCATCAAACCATGTGCCTAGACTTGAGTGCAACATAGTTCCACGTGACTGGCTAAGTCATGTGTTGTAGCAAGGAAGTCGTCAAGGTGCAAAGGCTACGTCTATAAAATGTACACCCAAGTGATTTACAATGACTCACTCTAAAGAGCTAGGTTTTGTGGGGTGGTAGGTCACTCATATTCTGTCAAAAAATACTTTGAGACAAGTAAACCAAATTTCATAAGCGGGAGCAAAGCGTAAAAATAAGATGCACTAGGAAAACTTTATAAAAATATATTATTTGCCGATTCCAGTAAATCACATTGTACATTGTACAGAACAAGATGATGTTATTCATTTCAGGTGCTTCAGTGAGAATGTCCTTTTGCTATTAGTGTAGATCCTGCTTTAGTTCGACTTTCGCATCGAAATTGACGTGACAATCAAGAGGGCTCTTTTATCAGATGTGCCCAAATAGGCACCTGGGGACTAAAAAGCAGCAAGTCATTAAAGAGAAGGAAAACAACACAGAAAGAATGTATTACAAAGGTGTGTGTAGGCAAGAACATAGAATTCAACACAGAATCACTTTTGACTGAGATGAAAACATTGTATTTGATTTGCTCCAAGGGGAATATTCGCTACTGGGAAATCTTCCCTGCAAGTGAAACGTATGTACAATCTGTCCAGACACCCACACGTTTACATTAAGTTTGTGTGAATCAATGGCCTGATCTTTCAGACGTTTCATTCTCGGGGAGATAGCTCAAGGGCAGCGAGCTCTCCTTGGGAGCAAGACGACACAAAACAACACAGATATCCGTGCTTAAGAAACTCTGGGTATTAAGCGCGTTATAAATAACCTATCATATCAAATGTTAACATTTCAATGTGTAACGTTTTATATTTACAAACTATTAACTTCCGCAAATTGGATACATATTAATGAAAAGTAAAGTGGGAAATGTCCTTGCCAATTTGATCCACATACCCGTTTTGCTTTGTTCCTTTAGCATTAAATACATATTTGATCTAGTTATCCTCAATGCTCTCATCGGCCTATCTCACTTTACACAAGCAACATTTCCATCTCAGAAAGTAACATTCTACATGGATCACAATGTAATGGGAGCGCAGGGTGACATGGACAATGGATTGTAGCAGGTTCTGCAAAGAGTTACAAAGGCTTGGAAACATGCACCAGTGTGCAGGCAGATTTCTGAGATGAAAGGGGTTACATACTAAACCCTGCTGGATCCCTATGTGCACCAACCAAGAGCAGGCTTGTGGCACTGCAAGTGATGGAGCACTGTACCGAAACAGTATACTCCTTGTGCCAAGTGTGTACGTCATAATCCAAAGGAGCGATGTGTATTCATTCCATTACTGTGGGAAATGGGCTGAACTTCAATCATCAGGTGGGGGTGGGGGACAGCTATTGGTCAGGGGGGTTAGTCAGATGCGTATTGTGTGTTCACATCAATGCCTGGCTGTGTAGTATATTGGGTATATTTGGAACACTGAACTGGCTGACAGTACCCACAAATAGCAGTAAGTGAGAGGGCAGCATGAATATTTGCCTATCATAACAATGGCCTACATTCAGTCAAGTCAACCCAGCAAGGGGAATGTAGCACAATGCATGTAAAATGAACCATCGGAGAAAGTTATAATAAAAGCAATCTTTATTTAAAATTATGACGAACAACAATGGATAATAATTCACATGGATGGACCTCTTCTAACAGTGTGTGTTGTATACATGTATTGCTGTTGATATTCCTGTTGCAGTGACCAAAGTACTGATAGACACTCCAAATACAGGTGCCTTCACAGAATTAACTTTTTCTTTAATGGATCAAGAGAAGGGAACACAACATGTTTTACACAATTGCAAATTAAAGTGATACTTTTGTATTGATTTTAGGAATCAGGAATTCAAGCAATGTTTGTTATAAGGTTGTCATGGTTTGCCCGTTCTTTCCTCTGTGCTGAATGACAGTGCCTGAGTGTATGAGTGACTGTCTGATGTCACAGGGAATGTTATGCCTGAATCTGGTTTGAGTGTTCCAGCAGTGACAGACCTGGAGTTGCTGGGAAGTGGATGTCCTGGTGGATCTCCCATTTAGATTACCTTGACTTCTTACCTGAATCCGAAGACTTGAACCAAGAAGCATGTACCTTTCATACTTGCAATAAGCCTTATTAGTCCCAACTTGAAAATGGTCCTATGTGCCTTCCTGACGTAGATCTCCATTTCACCACACTAGTTATGATCTCCCAAGGACACTACGTAATGATAAACGCAGTGTGAGGGCAGCCAACACAAAATCTACTGTGTCTATGGAACAATTTAGACATCCATTCCACAAGGCATAACAGCCTTCACGTGGTTAGGGACAGACCTCAGGCAAGGGTCTTCCTTTACTATCAGCACCTGTGACCCCTCCTACTAGCTGGGAGCAGTGAACTGTGTGCCAACCATTTGCCTGCACAACACAGCCACCAGCAACTCAGAAGCCTTCCAAAACCACAGGCAACAGGCCTACCAAAAGATTTAGCTATACAACAGCTAGCTGTGTCTTACCTGCTGGGGGGTTTCCACATGCCCAAGCATCCCCATGGGAATGGACAAAGGAGGCACCTCCACACACAAGCGCAACACTTCGGACCCTATGTGGAGCCAACAGAGTTATAATGCACAACTAATGTGCTTCTGGTGTTTTAGAGCTCCTGTGCCACTCACAGACTCTGCCACAACCTCCTGCTGTCTACACATTCACCCTACATGGTCCACCGTCATAGCACCTTCCTTTGCATCCCATTGCTGCGATGAGTGCCTTCTCTCCATGATCACACACACCTCCTTTGCCCACATCTCCAGTTAGCACTACATGTGTCTTTCCCACTGGCTACTGTTTTAGACTATAATCTGTTAAAACTTCCTTGGCTGCATCTTTCTAGTCTTCGCAATCCTCCTGCTCTCAAAAGGTGCTTTTCTCTGTAAACCCATAGTGATTTTCAGGAAGAAATGAAGAGACACACGAATTGCAAGAACACACAGTTTTAATGCAAATGCAATAATGGCCAGGAGGTCAGCGGCTCTCGTGAGACCATAAAGACTGAAAGCTAGACACGCTTTCATCAGGCTTTAGTATTTAAAGGTGAAAACCACAAAATTCGAATACATATGTATACATTCTGGACATTAGGTGTAAGAACATTCTAACCATCCTATTGGCTCCTGCTTATACAGACGAATTACAACAGATATTGGCCTGCACTAATTGGCTACTGCAACAATATGTAACTTTTCATGTTCATCCCGTCACAGATGACTTAACTTGCAGTCAGTGAGGAGAGCTAGACATACCCCAATAGCAACACCATGATACAGTGATGTTCACTCCCGTGCAACCAGACATCTTGGCTTCCCAAGCTATTCCCAAAACCCACAGCTCTTACATGTTAAAACATGTCCTTTTCCTATCGTGTACCTGTCTGCATGTGCCAAGGACACAAACTGTTAGTTCTTGAAACATTCTCATCTCTGGGGATGGTTTTCTAGGAGAAAATACAACAGTGGCATAACCCGTGGGAAAAATGTATTCATATTATGTGCTTCTAGTCCACCTGGCCATGTACTTGGCAGTCTCAGAGACTCTCTAGAGTGCAGTAGAAAAGACACCCAATTCAATAAATGTCAGAAGTGCATTAAATAAATGACAGACCTATTCACATAAAAAACATTCAATAATATTTGTGCAGCCTATATTTTCTCTATCTTCAAAATGTTGCAACTGCATGTTTACATTCTCTCCTCCAGTTGATTCATCAACTACCCCACGTTTCTCTTTCATCACATCATGTCAAAAGAAGTCTTCGGTACCCACACTTTCATCACATTGCACAAATCTCCTGTATACTGTTGAGCATTACATTGCAAAAAACAACAATCCCCATCACCGGTAGGATCAACATATGTTTCAATGTAATGTACAGGATCAATGGGGTATTCAAACAGTGTTCCCGCTGGGCCCATTGGGTGTGAGATTCGAATAATGTGAGGCTTGTCCAATTGTTCAGTTTGGGTGTGGGCATTTTTTCACAAGTGGGATAAGATCAGTGATTTGTATAGTGAATGACATCACAGGATCTAATTTAGCCATCTGTCTCTAAAATAAAAAAAAACAAGTAGCAAAACTACAGTAGGTATCAGCACTTTGAGGAGATTGCCCATCCAGGAGGGCACCCATAAGAAAATCAATGTGAACCAGTCATCGTCTGCACACCACTCTCATTTTCCATGATGTTGTGCAGGGTGTACAGTGATTTTATTGCCTGTGTAAGGCTTCCATTGTCTGCATCATTGGAGGGTAGGTATGTGCAACAAGAAGTGCCAAGTTTGGTGCAAATTCCCCACTCCATGGCAGTCAACCTGTTGAGTATGTAACAATTCTGCAAGGTGTTTAGTATTATGGCCCAAATTTCTTCCCTAATAGCATTCAACCCACTATCTGTGTGGTTGGCCATTTTAATGAGCTCCCACCTTGTTATTTGCAGCCACTTGGTGTTTGCTCCTGCTTGCATCCCAGGAGTAAAAAAATGAAGAAAAAATATCTTGGCACTGTTGAACAATCTCTATTACTGTGGTATCTCATTCAGCTTGTCACTTGATTCCTGAATTGCATAGTTACCTCAGCGGCAGTGGTGCAGGCTCAGGGATTGGTGAGCCCGCTGATGCAATAAGTAAATCAGCTTGGTTATTGGGTGCTTGTCAATTGCTGTGATGTTGACATCAGATACTACCACAACGGGAGCCTGCAAGGTTCCCATGGAACCAACAACTCCCTAGAATGGCAGCAGGTGTGTTTACACCAGTCCACCTCACACCCAGTCCATGAGAGCAGCAATACCCCCTTCAATATCTGGAAGATCGACAGTTACATTGCAGTTGAGTTCACCCCCTCAAACACAGGGGTGTTGCTCCAGAAACACGAGGAGAAATGTGAGAGTTGCATAACTTTAGTAGAGGGTACATTTTGACTTCTCCACATTAGACTTTTCCCATTTTTGCCCCATATTGCTGAACAAGTTGCATTTATATGTGTAAGCACATCTTGACATAGCACAAACATTTCCCCTGCTTTGCATCCAATCAGCCCTGAAGCCATTTGCCTTTGTAGAAGAAGGCACCCGTTGTCTGTAAATGTAGTCTTCTCCCACAGTGAGATTTGTTCAACCCTGTGTCATTAAAACAGTAGGCTTTGGGGAATGTTATTAAAAAGAACCCATTCTTCTGAACCTATTTTTCTCATCTCTCATGTATCACATGCTGTCTCTTTCAATACATATGAGTGCACTCAACCCATTTTCTCCTGTTACCATTTTCTCTTCAACATAATTGTTATCATATATTGCTGTATTGACTACCATCCTCTATATCTGCAGCTTTGTGTGCCAGAACAGTGCCTCACACGCTGCAAAAAGCCAAATGAACTAAACTTAGTGCTACATTTGGTTGTATTTCTTGGGGTAAGAACAATCTGGGTGTGGCTGATGAATGGTGGGTCAATGAGCAAACAAAACATGGGTCGCTTTGATTTCTCTATCCCCACTGGCTGATGTGTCGGTACCACAGTTTGTCCTCTGCATGGTGATGCACATCATCAGATCTATCTGGAATAACTCTTGGATTAATAATATTTCTCTTAATTCTAGCCATGGAAGCATTAGCATTCACTTGAGTTTCAGCATGTTCAGCATTAGTAACGTTATAGGACCCAACCTTCCCAAAGGAAAAGCACCTAAAGTACAGCATGAAAAAACAGAAAATGCAAAACAGGAAAACAAGTTAAGGCATATACTGTCTGAGTCGGTCTGTATACTTCTGATACTGTGGTGAGGAATAATGTTCTGTCACCCAAAAGGATGTAAAGAAGTTACTGAATGGAGAAGAGTTATTAAAGCTAAACTCCCCTTCGTACTTCCATCTCTTCTTCTTTCTGCTGCTTGAGGGGGGCAAAGGAATTCTTGTCTTTGTGGGCATTGCTGAGGTATATCCATTGCGTCATAACAGATGCTTTGACAGCTGTTGGTGTAGACTAAATAACTGTGAATGGTGCTTCCAATTCAGGGTCCTTCCTGATGAAAAAATGATCACCTGGGAGTAGCTGTGGTTGTTGTAGCTGACTTTTGCTGTGATGACAATGAGTCAGGCACTGGTAGATCATGCTCTTGGTGTTGGAGCCCGACCAAGCGAGATATAAACCTGGCAGATTTTGTTAGCTCTCTGAAGTACCCCAGCAAGTCTTCCCTAAATTCTGTGCAAATGTGTGGTGTACATCTGATGCCCTGCTTGTAGGTGTGAGAGGGGAATGTAATCTCTTGTCTGTGATAATTTCATGTGAGGTAAGGTTGTGGAAACAGAGAAATTGGCATGAGGCCGGGAAGCCCAAATGGAAACACACCAACACAGGTTACAAAGAACCATATAAAGCGCTTTATTTCAAAGTTACAAGGTTACCAAGTTATCAAAGTCAATTGACATGCGAATAGCTATTCGGCCCTCTGACTAACACACGAACCTTCAACGTTAGGTTCGCACTGAAAGTGGGAGAGACCGATCATCGGGATGCTTGGGTTTTTATACAATTTGTACCACATTGGCCAGCCCTCTTGCGAGTTAACCATTCTTGGAACCATGGCTAGGGTTCGTAGCCAGGTCAAACACACAATTTACATACATTAGATCAGTTCCGCTGATACAGTTACATATTTACACAAAAGTTGAACAGAGGACAGGGTCTTAGTTCATGACCCTAACACGTAGCCTGCGGACATATTATTTATTCACGTGTGCGGAGGTCACCATGGCCGAAGTCTTACTTGCAATGTCATTCGGCCTCCATTTTGTGATTCGGGGTGACTTCCACACTGCAAGAATACCTAAAATGGCGGCTAGATCCAAAATGGCAACTTACACGATACATTAAGGTCAAGACCTTGCCGCGGAACCTATGTACATAGTATTCTTTAGACAGCTTGGCGTAGGCCAACATACATTTAAACAATGCGATTGGGGTCACAATATTATATCGATTTCCACAAGGTGATGTTCAGAACCCGGCTGGAATCGCAGTGCAAAGAACGCGAGGGGCAAACAGTGCAACCACAACTTCTTTATTAGTGTCTCACATAACTTTTCAAGTGTTTGTCTTAACAATCCATTCATGTGCTCAACTGGGCCATTGGCCTGTGGGTGATAAATAGAGCCCAAGTTGTGTTTTATACCCAACAAAGAACATATTTCATTAAACATTTCATTGACAAAATATGTGTTGTTATCAGATGAGAATGGGCAAACCACAACAATTACATTCTGAACGTTACTGCACCTGTTAACCATGTCCACATAATGTGTAATGATAATTCAGAGGACACTATGTCATTGGGGTGTTCTAAATATGTGTCTTCCTTGTCTGCTAAATCTGCTTCATTGTTGCCATAAGAAATTGTGTCTGTGTTGTTTGTATGACCTGTGTATTTTACTACCGCAACTAATGCAGGGAGTGCTTGTGCATCTATCAACCTGGAGAGAAGTGTGGCATGCTGTGCAGACATGCAATTTGGTTTTTTAAACCCTCACCTGTGCCATCTGGACAAGCCAGTATATTCTGTGGATATGACATAAGCTGAATCCAAGTAAATGATAGTAGAGCACCCTTGCAATAGTTTTAAGGCTGTTATTAGGCTACAAGCTCTGCTGCCTGTGCAGACTAGTATGAGGGCAGTGGCACCTAAGCTAAAACATGGTAACTACTACTCAGTAGGCTAACAGCAGGCTCACTACTGCTTCCCCTATGCACCTTGCCCCCAGTGCTCTGATTTATCATCGACAAAGTGTCAATGAAGACCACATTCCCTGCTTGGAGCACATCCCCCTAATGCAAGTGCTTTTGTGTATGGTGTCTTCATGTGTAGCACAGTGACGTACATCTCACTTGCCTGTGCTGGTTCTGTGTGGATATAAGGATTTGATAGTATGACCTCATACTATGAATCTCCTTGGGTGGTGAGAGTATATTTTGACTTCTCTAGGATTGAGAAGACTGCATGATCCACATAAAGGGTGACAGGACACCCCATGATAATGGTAGATGATTTAGGTGTGGCAAATACACTGGCTGCTAGAGCCCGCTGAAACGGAAAGTCTCCCTGCATGACTGATTCCAAGAAAGCACTGTGATAAGCAAGAATATTAGGTCCCCATGAAGTATTCTGTGTGAGGACCTCTGTCATCACCTGACCGTTAGAGTGTGAGAACAGATAGAACATTTAAAAAAAAATCTGATGTGGTCAGAACAAGGCTCTGCTAATTGCTTGTTTAAGTTCCTGACATTATTTGATCATCTGGTTCATCCAGAAAATGGGCCTCTTTGTTTTCTGTACTTCCTTTAGCCCTTGCAGCAGGGGTTTGGTGTACATTGACTATTCAAATACCAATGCTCCACAATAGTTACATAAAGCCAACAATGGCTGCATCTGTTTGACCATGGTAGGCTGTGATGTGTCCTGCCCTGCAGCAGTCTTTTCTGAGTTTATTTATTCTGCCTGCCAATGATATTATCTGCCTTAGGTACACAACCTCTTGCTGACAATACTGCAATTTATCCTTGTCCACGTTGTAACCCTTCTCTGCCAATAAGGTCAAAAGTTTTACTGATTCCTTCTTACAAAACTCTTTTGTCGTATTGCAAACCAGTAGGTCATCCACGTACTGGATGACTGTGCTCTGTACTTGTAAATGCCCGAAATCCATTTCCAACACTCTGTTTAAAATACTGGGGGACTAACAGTACCCTTTGGGTAAATGAGTGTTTTGGAAACTTTGGCCTCTGTAGGTGAACGCTGTCAGGGGATAGGACTCAGGATATAATGGGATAGAGAAGAATGCATTGTTGAGGTCTATTATAGTGCAGTAGGTGGCTTCCATGGGGATATTGCAGAGGATGGTGGCAGGGTTTGGAACTACTGAAAAACTCTGCCTCTACAATATTGTTCAACGGGTGCAAGTCCTGAACTATCCTTCAAGTTGACCCCTTTGCTTTCTTGACAGGATAAATAGCTGGGTTACATGGTGACTCTGATGGCTGCATTATGCCCTGCTGTCATAAGGCCACAATGGTGGAATGGATTCCCTTCTCCACCTCCTTTGACATGGCATACTGTTTCACTTGGTGCAAAACTGTGCTTTGTTTCAGTTTAATACAAACTGCCCCTATGCCCTTCAGTAAACCTACGTTGAATGGGCCACTGGTCCACAACTGACTGGGCACCCTGTCATGACTTTCCTTCAAGTGTGACGATAATGTGTTGACAAGGAGTACGGTGTGCAGTACTTCTCTGTATTCCGCTATTACTTGCCATGGTATGGAGATTTGCAATACAATCTCCCCCTCATCTTCTTTGTCCTCGAACAGCTATACTTTAGGCGCATCCCTCAATCACTGTTTAGGGTCAATGCATAAAACTGTGCACCATTCAAGATCATCCTCATCCAAACCGTAAAGAATTACAATGTCAGCCCTTGTGATTACTGATTCCAAATGTAATATGATAGTTGCACTTGGTGATCATTCTTGCTGGACTGCTGGCCTAAACAAGAATGAGGAAACTATATACAGATTGGACTGGGATTGCCAGATGGACACCAGGTGAATATGAAGGTGAAAATCACATGATAAACAATAATCTGATATGTTAATTGTAAGAACGACTTTGCAAAGACCATCTTTACTGAATAGAGATAATCTTTATCATTTTAGTTGAATAGAACAGTATGCACCAGAGGCATGAAATATATATACGAAGACTAGCTTCTGAGGAAGGAACAGACTTCCCGAAACACGTAGAGCACAGGATTTTATGGATTATTGATTTGAGAAATTTTGAACATTATACTTTGGAAAATCGTTTGTGCTGAAAATACAATTGTGTACAATATATCATGATTATCATAATTCAATATAAACAATCAAGATTTTAGATATAAAAACATCTGAGTACAATTCTTTCTTTCAAATGAAAACATACCAATATTTCTTATCACCTACATGGTTTTAACTATTGATTACAATACATTTTGGTGTGCACAGGACAGGAGTGTTCCACAAATTTGTGAACACCTGTTTGTTTTTCTAAACAAGAATATGTCAGGTATACGCCAAATGTTGTCTCTAATCCCTGGAACCAGACCTACCAGAGACTAAAAACTCAATAAAGGAACAAACCTGGATGGAAGGGTGCACTTCTCAGGGTGCTGTATTTTTCTGCAGCCCTAGTGTGATAAATGTCAGGTGTAGAGCATACTATCCACTCCTCAGAGAACAAAATCGTCATATTCAGGTATCTCCTCATGTTGTCACTACAGAGGAGATTAACTGGAGTATCCCATGAATACAATAAAGGGACTGATAATTCATGTGTGCCTTTGGTGACAGATAAATCTTCAGGAAAAGTAACCGATTTGACAGCCCCATAAAGCCCATTCATGTCCATTATTATGCCCAACAACGGGAATGTTCCCTCCTTAATGCATAATTTGGTATCTCCAGTGTAAACCAAAAAGGAGAATGTCCAATCCATTATCTTCACTCAAACTCAGGGTTCCTGTTCCGGGTTGGTAGTTACGGATAGAACTGGGAATTCCAATGCTCCCTGTGCGTTGTCCTATTGAGGGTGAACATTTGATCACGGGAGCTGGAAACAGCTACCGCTTAACATGCTGGCTTCTGTTTTGTGAGTGACTTTGCCCTTTGGCTCGGAGTTCTTATCCCACGGTTAAGCAGCTGGCTGGGTAGTGCTGAAAACCTGATGTTGCATGGGTTGTTGTTGTTCTGGGAGTGGGGCATACAGGGTGAATTGGGGCATTAGGCTAAAGGCAGGGAGTTAGACTGGAACACTGTTAATGCATAGTTGGTCTGCTCCTAAATTCTTGTGAAAAATGGCTCATCTTCCTTCAGGACCAACCGTGGAGCCCTGGTTAGGGCTTCATTTTTCCCATACCTCCTCCTCTGCTCCTATTGAAACATCCTCTAGGTCTCAGAAAACCTCCTATTTCTCCTCATATTTCTCTCCTAACATCTCCAGGCCCCTCTACCCACCCCTGGGTGGGATTGGGTTCAGGTTGTTCTTCCGTGGTGTTAGTTATTACTGCTCCTTCCATGCTCTGCTATCTTTTTCTGTACTTATTTGGCTTCTGCCGTCTGTGTTTGCACTTCCCGATACTTATCATTCTCATGTTTCTGCTAACAATAATGCATTATGTGTGCCTGGATCTCTGGCACTGACTTTTCCTCTATTCCAACTACCTTATTTAAGTCTTCTTGTATTTCTGTACTTGTAAGGGGGAGTCCCTTGTGCAACAGATGATAGAAAACAGTATTATTATTGTCCCATAACTCCCATGTCTCTAACCACCACATTTCCTGTATCTGTTATCTATAAATTGTGGGTCCTAATCTACCTTCATTGTGTGGGCCATGATATAGTGCATGTTGGGTCTATCAGGGAACATGTCTCTCAAAACCTTTCATATGTGTGCTCAACAATTATTAAATGAAACATCATCTTGAGCAGTATTGCTTAATGTTATTCCTGTATACCTCGCCCTTGTCCATATGTTGTCTGCCTGCTCCCTTTGTATGTCTCCAACAGCCAAAGTGATGCATGCTGTATGTTTTTCAAGTGAATACATCCACTTAGCAGCTCCCTCTGTAAGTGAAGGCAAGGTGCACATTAAATATTCCCCATCCAGGTGAGGCCAGGGCACATAATGGGGTCCCCTTGGTCCCTTCTGTAGCAGTGAGGACAGCTTACCCCACTGTTTAGGATGAGTGATCAGTACCAACTTCTTGGTTTTGGCTAGGGCCATCTGACCAGGCCATGGTCAGAGCCTGCTTTCCCATGGCGCTATCTCCTTGGAGTCCTCTGAATCCCACCCATCATGGTCCTCTCCATGTTCTCCCTCTATAAGTAAGGAATCATAATCTGCCAGACCCTTGACCTCATCCATATATTGCGACCCTTCACATGTGACCCAGCGGCAGCTCTTATCATCTTGGTCTGCCTGGGTGATAGAAATCTGGGGATGGTTGACAACTTTACTATCTTAAAGTGGATATGTCCTGTCCTGTCCTCCATTGATCAGTGTTCCTATATGTGCAAACTGCCCCTCTCCTTGCCCCGGTGGTCGGTTATGGCCCTTGACTGCTTGTGTTAGCTCCATCTTTGCCTTTGTACTGCAGCTTCGAGTTGTTGGCAAGCCTTGTTTTCAATTTCTAAAAACAACAGATCTTTGGTGCCATCCCCAGGTTTCCCTGGTGTCCCTTTCTGATCTTCTGCTGGGGAGAAAACTGGGCGTTGGTGTACCCTACAGAAGGCTGTAAGGGATAGGACCCATGTGGGGGTGATGAGGTGCTAGATGTTATGCTCACCTAGGTGGACCCCTTCCCACCATTATTACAAAGGCTATCTCTTCTTCCACAAACATTTTCCATACATTTAAAATGTGCTGCTGATTTTTCAGCTGTTTCCCTTTATAGGTTGATAGCAAGTATGTATGCAGATGTTCTGATAAGCTCTTATTGTGCATGCCTTCTTCAGGCCAGGGTCTAGATATTTAACTTGCAGTTCCCTGAACTTACTCATTGTGGTAATTTGGAATGTTTTCTTTATACTTACCAACAAAAACATTTTATGTACAAAATTGCTAGCAATACCTAACAACAAGCACCATTATTTACGCAATTTATAACAGTGCCTAACAAGAAAAAACACCTTTATTTACAAAATGATGTAAATCCTTCCTCTGAACCCTTACCTTGAGATGAGGGTACTCGAAATCTCCTTAATTTCCCTTACTTTAGAACTGAAGGATATCCTGCCGTTTTATCATGGTACGATCACTACATATACAAGGTTGTCTTTCCCAAATACATATGCAATATCAACGTTTTATAATCACTGTATTTTCTGCAAACTGGGCAATCAAATTACTATGTGATCCCAGAGTGTCCCTGACGCTGTCTCATTGTGAACAGCCTGCACAGCCCAGTCTGGGGCCCCCAAAGCAGAAACCAGGCAGATTTTTAGAGAAACACAGCATCTGATTGCCACTCTGGTGTGCGCACAAACTGTTTTATCAAGGTGGACACTGTGACCCAGGACATGTGGCAGGGGACCCGGCATCCTCGGGATGTTCTGGAGATCACGTCAGGGTTACCAGATGTAAATCTGTAGTGATTTTCAGGAAGCAATAAAGAGACACACATATTGCAAGAAAACACTGTTTTAATGCAAATACAATAACGGCCAGGTCAGCGGGTCTTGTGAGACCTCGAAGACTGAAACCTTGACCTGCCCATATCGATATGTAGTACTTAAATGCAAAAAACACAAAATTAGAATACATTCTAGAGATTAGGTTTAAGTACAGTCTAACCATCCTATTGTCTTCCGCCATACAGACTAGTTACAAGAATCAGTCCGTCAAATCACTTGATTTCGGCAAATTGCCATACAAAATAACAGCATATATAAAAATGCATACAAACATTAAGAATAATAAAAATCACTAAAACGAAATAACATTCAGCATGTACAAAATTGCAAACTCTGTAAGTACATGCTAATACAACAGGGTTAAAAATACATCTATAGGCAATGCGAAAATGGATAAGGAGAGACAACTACATAAGTTTGATAAGATCCTTTTCATCTCAGACCTGTTACCTTAATTTGTGCACAATCACATGTATCTGCCCTATCGGTTATTATGAGCTAAACCATTGCTGGGGGACCCATCAACTACCAATAAGAGATAACATGAATACCCTCCTAGCTATAGCTTGTCTCAAAAATGAAAACAACGACCAGCTCACAAATTGGTTTTTTTGCACTGAGAAGATATAACAAGGGCAGTTGTCATTGGGCCTCATTACGAGTTTGGCGGTAGCCGTGCCCTTATTAAGGGCACGGCTACCGCCAAACCCGCTACCGGCCCTGGCACCCATGAATGGGCCATTATCGGCCTATTATGAGATGAATGGGCCAGTAATTGCCCATTCGTGGTTGCCGGTATGGCTGGCCTCCCGATCCCCATTCTGCCCCGTAGGAAAAGTGTCAAAATGTACCTATAGAAAATAGACTATGCACAAACAGTCAAGGTTGGGTCTATAATCTTTCTCAAAACCCTTGTGCATATTTGTCAAATGGCAACAATCATAAGCCATCTAAAAATGTTGAGACCCCCCTCAAATTGTGTCCACTCTTGCCAAAATCCCACCAAACTTTGCAAAAACATTATAATCTGGGTCTTAATTCTTTTTGCAAACCTTTGTGCAGATTCATCAAACCGCACTAAATGTATAAGCCTTTCAAATATTTTGGGACCCCCTCAAATTGTACCCCCTCTTGGCAAAACAGCACCAAACTTTGCATAACCATTCAGGGTCAGAATGATATTGCAACATTTCCTGAAGTTTCATTGAGTGGTATTTGTGATTTAGGAGGAATCCTGGTCTGCACTATTCAAGTTGGTTATCAACGGCAATCTCTGTCTATTTCCGGGTGTTGATTCAATATTTTAACATTGAGATAGAGATATGAAATGACAGGTCTCACTATTAAAAGGTGACCTCTTAATCCATCAACAAATTATAAAAGCAATTTTTATTATGTATCAATAAACATTTCTGGGAAAGTGTAACCATTTGTGTTGATGAAATATGAATTCTACAAACACTGAGTTGTTGTTCTTTCTGACAAAAAAGTGTGATGAGCACAGTATCTACACATACAATGATCAACTTATTGTTCTATATTCCATTAGTATTAACACCTGTGTATTAATCCATAGGTAACAATCTCAACATATTTCTGTTCTGTTATACTAAATATTGAACATTCTTCAGGAGAAATCACCAAGTTCTCTTCTTATTATAGGTGCCCGGCTGGTGTGTCTGTTAAAATATGCTTGACCTGTCAATATAAAATGAAATATAGTAAGCTGTTATGACTTGTATTCTATTAATGTTCTATTACTGAACACTGAACCTGTGTCCATGGTTAATTAACTTGGATGGCTCTTGTGGGGGAGAACAACTTATGTCTTCATTGTTGCAGGACTGCATTGTGGTCCTGTAGTTCATGTTGCAAGAAAAGCAGAGAACATTGCCTTTCAGTTGCTTCTCTAGTGCTATCATGCCACACTGTGACATGGTAGGAGCATCATTCACTTGTGTAATCCACTCTTGTGAGCCAAAAACCCACCTGCTATGTGGAGATCTGACTCGGGAGTCCTGGTTGCTTCCCCCTGACTTTGATTGTATTCAGTCTAGGTCTTGTGATGCTACTGTGGTGTGCAGTACATCAATCCCATAGTTATGTACACACAATCCTTGTTAAAAAATATTAGCTAGGATCTAGTGGGGTGATCAGCTCTTGGTTCACTTTCATTAGTTCATCAGTATGATGATAATTATACGGGCAAATTGATGTCTATTTGTTACCTTCTTCTTGCTGCAGGGACTTTAAATGTCCTATCGATAATGTTCGCTGTATGTGCTTGTCCACAGTGATCTCTCTTTCCTGTCACCATCTATTGATCAGTGTTCTGTAAGGGTAGAGCAGTTGGAATAGGTCAATAAACTTTCTTAGCAGATGCTGTAAGAGCTACATGGCAGTGGATTTCTGAGTGCCGAGCATATTCATTACATTGTTTTTTCAGCGTCCGCCAATGGTCTGTGACTTGCAATTGTGGCTGCCTGTTTGGATCCGCTGTCCTGCCTGCTGCACATCTCCTTCATCTGCCGTTAAATCTGAATACGGTTTTCCGATTGTAAATTTAGGCGCCAGGATCTGATCGCCTCACTGATTCAGTTTCGCTTGTACACAGAGTCAGTTGTTGATGTGAGCATGCTGTTAGAAACGCACAATGCCATATTGGACTAGAGTCTTGTGTGTAGTGGTTCTATGGTGATACATGAATGAGTAGTTTATCAGAGTTAGACGTTACTATCTGTGTCTCTCCATAATTGGATTCAGATGGTTACCTTCTTGGGAGACACATGGGCTCACATTGGAACATAGTGAACTGATCAAAAGATTCAATTACAGGTTCTTGGCTGATAGTAATGTGTTTAAATGGGATAAAATATATGGGAGAATTCTTTATATCTCTGATGGCACAAATATGTCACTTTTGAAATCCCTTCACAAACTACACATAGCGACCTACATGCAAACATTTTGCAATTTCAAACACACAAGTATGGCAAGTATTCTCAGTGAAAATATAAAAACAAATGGAAACACTAGACCAAATGCTGCTTTGGTTTCCCTAGACCAGTTTCAGCAACAGAGCAAGTGAACAGCTTCATGCCTTCGGTTAGACACAGTGTCAAAGGCAAATCACCTAAGAACACATACTGCATTAAAAGAACAGAAGGATCAAAGTACATCAATGATTACAATACAATAATTGCCCTTCTATGGAATGCAAATACAGATGTGCAGTACATTGCAGACAATTCCACTGCAGTTGCACGATAATTAACAGCCTACTTAACCAAAGCAGAGAAACAGAGCTCAAAGACCTATGGGATGACATATCATCTGACAAAACACTGTCTCAGAAATTGTACAGCTTTGGCATAAAAATGCTCTCCCATAGAAAATGTGACTGCTACGAAGCCACAGACCGTTTAACCGGCACCACCTTGTATGGGAAATCTGAAAACATAGTATGGCTAAGCCTTGGTCTTGTTGCATCCAGAAAAAGAGCTCTCAAATCATACCAAGACATAGAAACAATAGCCAAGAACGAACCCAATGGGCCAGGACATTTTGAAAAACAACTTACCGGACACATACTACCCAAACAGGCATACTGCTTGGGAACCATGTGTCTATACCACACAGCCCAAAAACTTCACCTACAAAATAATATTAAACCTAATGAGAAAATAAAATACATAGTCAAAGGTTGTGAGGGCAGCCTGGTTAAATTTACCAAATGCAGCCTCATTAACCATATGAAACTATAATTAAAAACTCCTCAACATAAAGAACTGTATTACATGGCCCTACCACAACTTTTTAAACCAGGGAGAAAAGAAGAAGATGTATAAGATACCCATGCCTCCTATGGAGATGCTTTCAATGCAAATGAAAGCACCATAACAGATATACATTTTACGCAATACAAAACCATGTTAGACAATGAATGCCAACAAGAAGAAGAGCTCCAGGCACAACTAAATATAGACACTCCTGACAGAAGCCCATCTTCTCTAACAGGAATCCAAGAACCACTTGGACAGCCACTCATGGCAAATGAGGCAGAATTAGCCATGACTGAAGTAGAAAACACCATGTGTCAGTATGAGCAATCTACAGAAGACTTTGCTATACTTAAATCACAATTAAACAATGAACACCATAGCATTTTCCTAGAAGTAACTAAACAAATTGAACATGGTGTGCAGCATGAAACTAAAACTTGTACCTGTCAAGCCTACAAACCTATACTGTTATATGTAAGTGGTCAAGCTGGTTCAGGCAAAACATTCTTAATACAAAGCTTCAGCAAGTTCCTCCAACAAGTGGCAAACAACAAACTATCAGCTGTTGTAACTGCTCCCACATGTTTAGCTGCCTACAACGTAGGTGGTGTCACTTTACACCAATTAGTACTCCTTCCAGTAGAACAACAAATCAAATTAGACTACTACAAACTATGCAAAGTTTTGAAACAAATGAAAATGTTTCTAATAGATGAAGTGAGCATGGTCTCCAACCTAATGTTTCCTTTGATTTACCTCACATTGCAAGAGGTCATCAAAATGGACTACAACGAACTCTTTGGAGGAAAACACATAAATGTTTTTGGAGATCTTCTTCAATTAACACCAGTGGAAGGTGAACCTATTTTTAAAACCTTAAGACACAAACTGTGCCGTAAATCTCTTGGCAGCATAGGAAATGTAAATCTTTGGCAACATTTCCAATACAAAGAACTAACTGAAAACATGCGTCAGTCTGCAGACCTCACCTACACCAACATTTAGAAAAGTTTTTGGGTTTGTGTACTATATAAAGAAACACAAACCTTACACATCCATGAGCTCTACGGCCATAGCATGTGTGCTACTGATATCATGGAACAATTACCACATACAAATGTAAACTGTATGCCTTTGATGCCAACACTTGCAAGCTGTGCACAATTCAATGAAACAATGCTGAACAATGAAATGCAACCAATAGTGTAAATTTACTCCACAGACAAACTGGACGTGCACGGTATGACACTAACCATGTGTCAACAAGCCACAGCACGACTAAATAACTTAGAAATCTCTATCTATAACAGCTGGTTTAGAGAAAATGTTAACATTGTCTTTAAACTGTAGAGTGATGCTAAAGTGTAACCTTGATGTAGAGCAATGATTAGTTAATGAAGCACTTGGTACAGTTGTTGGCTTCCCAACATACCCATGTGCCAACAACATTCAGTTTGTCAATATTCACTTTGAAGAACTTTCAAGTTTAAAGGATAGGTTGCTCAACAGCCAGATTCCTTCCTTTCAAAGACATATATGTGTGCAGAGAACAATTTTCACTGCCTCAAGCATATGCAGTCACCATTAATAAATCACAAGGTTTTACCCCAGATCAAGCATTGATTGATATTGGCAGCACAGTCTCTAAAGAAGGCATGAGTTAAGTAGCACTGTCAATCCTACGTACACTTAAAGGCCTATTTCTAGTCAATTTTGATGCAAGTAAAGTCAACATGATTTTCCTTGCATTGTAGAGTACAATAGACTAGGTGCACTGTACACACCCCATCTCAAAATGTACCGTTCCTCAAAAAGGAAAACTTTGTAAGAGAAAACTAGTGCAGACTCAACAGATACACGATCTCACAACAGTAGCTCCAAAGAAATTAAAAGCAGCTGGTACTTCATCAATTACCACAACCAAAGAAGGATGTAATGAAAAAAAGGCATACAAAACTGCACAGACAATGCCAACTACCTCTTCAGAGAAACTACTTGCACTTCCATCAAATGACTCAGACACAGAACTGTCTGGTCCATTCAAATTTTCCAATACCACTGTTGTAAATTGCTATGCAAATGTAGCAATCAATATTCTATTCCTATTGCCACCAATTATTGAAAACATTTACTTAAACGGCACAGACAAATTGTGTCACTAATCTGAGTATGAGCGTCTACAAAATGTCCTCAATAACCTTCAAATCCACAAATTGGTAGACTAAGGCAACAGCAATCTAACAGTGAAAATGTGCATCCATCAACACAACAAGAGAAAACATGCTTGAAAACATACCCTTCAGGAGTGAAAAACTGGAAACAGTTAGACTACATCAACTAGTATCTAACTGCAACATTAATACTGCAATATCCATTTTTTGGAGGAAACCCTGCAACACTTATTACGTATAAACATACCTTCAACATCTTAGAAACTATCAACAGTTAGAATACACCAACAGGTATCTTACTGCCCCAAAATTCTGCAACATTACTGTGCAATACCACAGTATTTACAGAAGATCAAAAAACCAAATGAATAAATGAATACTGCTAAAATGAAAAAGGAAATAAACTATAAGAATGGGCCAACTGGTATCTAACTGCAACAATAGTACCATCACTTCCAAACCAAAAACCAAGCACCTTTTCAATTCCTCCTACTACAATCGACCACCGAAAACGACTGTGCCATATTACAAAAAATAAACATAGAAAGGTTTTTTTTAATCCTGCATGGATTTTGTTTTTCCCACAGACCCATTGATTATGCAAAGAAACACAGGAACTGAGCACATTGAACAGTACACTGGTTTAAAGCATAGTAGTTGTAAAGTACTAACTATTAGGATCCACAAAGTACACTAATATCTGCTATGCAATGCAATAACACATTACAAAGTACCTGCCCTAACATGTGATCTTTACTTTTATCACAGAGAATGAAAAAACAATGTCTGCTACCTTTCACCATACCATGCAAAGAACTGCAGACAGCCTCAACAATGCAAACTGTAAGTATACGATTGGTGTCACAACATACAGTGCATACATACATTATAATACAATAGTTGTAGCCAGCCATACAATATCATATACCCAACATGCTGAACACAGTCAAACAAACCAACTGCCACACACCATGTCCACCTTTCTACAAATACTTTTACACTACTTGCAACCAGTGGACAAACTCTTCAGTACATACCCCCAATGAAACCCACATGCCACTGTCAAAATGTTTGCTTGCATGGTTGTGTTATGCCACAGTGGTTGTGGCCAGGGCCTAGAGTCTGGGGTGCATGGCCTCCAGCCTACAGCCTCCGGCCATGCACTGTAGACTCTAGGCCCTGGCCACAACCACTGCAGCATAACACAGCCATGCAAGCAAACACCTGCCCACATACCACAACACAAAAACATAACACAACCACCTCAAGCCCCATCCACTTCACTTGCCATTCTAAGAAAGTACTTGCAGCCAATGCACAAACTCTTCATGCATGCCCCCTCCACCCAATGCTCTACTAACTACCCAAAGCAATACATCATAACATAGTAAAATACCCAAAAATCTGCCCAGTGGTGCTGCTGTAGCAGACTACCGTGGTATCTGCAGACACCACGATCACAGCACAGCCTTCTTCCACCTAAACAAATACAGCATTTGACCCATCTTTCACTCCCCCACCCTCTCCAGCCACTCTTTCCCCCAACACACTCCCCAAACTTGGGTTTCGACCCTGATTGCAGCTGCGCTGTCCTCACAGTGCCCGATTGGCCAATCAGAGTCCTGTCCGCGGAACAAACAGGGAAGCATGGCCGCGGAGTGGACCAGGATATCACTATTTATTCTAACCTACATTTTGACAGTTTAAAAAGTACTCTACGGATTTCCACCAACTTTACAAAAGCATGCATTTGGGACCAAGCCGCTGCTCCTGCAGCAAATTTGATGAAATTCCATCCAGCGGTTTGAGCTGTAGGCATGAGCAAAGTTTTTTTCCATTAAGTCTATGGGAAAAAAAGAAATTTTGGGACCCCCCTATAACTTTGCCCCCCATAGAACAAACCTCACCAAACTTTGCAAAAAAAAATCAGAGTGGGCCATATACTTCCTTTGCTTTCTTAGTTTGGTGTGGATTCGTCCAGGGGGAACGAAGTTATAAGCCACTCAAAAAGTGCTCTTCCTATGGGTTTAGCAACTTAACCATAACTACACGGCCAATACCGTGGGCCGTGTAATATATATATATATATATATACACAGCACTGGATGGAAGGGGTGCACTCTGGTTCCTGCTCACTCCCAAACACCCACAGTGGGGGAGGGAGGAGTGTAGCCCAAAGTGTGGCACTCCAAAGCCATGCATATTTCACCTTGGTGTAGCACCCTATAGGACCCTGGAGCTTCCACCCTCCAGAGTACCTTAAACATAAACACCACTGGATGGAGGGGTGCACTCTGGTTCCCTGCACAATCCACCTCCACATCTAGCGATGTTCTCCTCCGACTAGTTTCTGTGCTTATCACATCATCAGGGAGGCAGTCTCACTTGCAGCAAGGAGCCAGTGCAGGTGTAATCAATTAATGTTGATTCTGCTGCAAGCAATTATGGTAGCTGTAGTCATTAGGTTTGCAGGGAACCTGCTCACTCCCAAACGCCCACAGTGGGTGAGGGAGGAGAGTAGCCCACAGTGTGGCACTCCAAAGCCAGACATATTTCATCTTGGTGCACCACCCTATAGGACCCTGGAGCTTCCACCCTCTAGCCAGAGTACCTTAAACATAAACAGTACTGGATGGAAGGGGCGCACTCTGGTTCCCTGTACAATTCACCTGCACAGCTACTGAAGTTCTCCTCCGACCGGTTTCTGTGCTTATCACATTATCAGGGAGGCAGTCTCACTTGCAGCAAGGAGCCAGTGCAGGTGTAATCAATCAATGTGGATTCTGCTGCAAGGAATTATGGTAGCAGTAGTCATTAGGTTTGATGACCCTGAACCTGCTCACTCCCAAACATATATTCAGTGAAAAAACTTTGTTAAAGGGACGTTATGGCTAAGTTGCACTAATAATCCCACGGATGACATCACATATCTGGGCGACTTGTTTTTGTTTACTGACATATCTAGGCAAGGCCGTTTTGCTCACTGACAGTCAGAATATGAAAGTTGAAAAGGTGCTATATATCTTGACGTTAACCTTCTTGTATGTTCTTAAAGTTCTTTCCTTAGGATTTGGACTAAGCTCATGGTTCACTTATATGGGGCAATAAGCAGGCCTCACACACGCAATTCATTTGTATACATGATGATGATCTTTAATGTTATTGACATTTTCTGGTGATGTTTCGTTCTTCCTTACTTTAGTTTCCTTGAATGTTCTTCTGATCTGTATGCATTGTGGGTCTTCATATGTATTGTTTGTACTAACACACAAGTATGTAGTATGTCTTGAATTGTTAGCTATTTATTGCATATTTAAAATTATTCAAAGCTGTGATAATGTAGCATTCATTATTTTACTATCCAAAATTACCAGATTAAAAATATTGTACTTCTATGGTGCATGCTGCAGCCATTGCCTATGTGAATGTATGATTAGGTTCCTATATTAACAACACTCCAATATAATGTTTTGTTTAGATGAGTACATTCTTTATCAATTATGTAGTTAACAATCGGTCTCCCGATCACTCCTGACATCTTGTTTCCAACATTATAAACACAACTCCTTGTAGTGACTTTTTATCAAAATTAATTTCATGCGTGATGTCATCAGTGATGTCATCAAAGACATTTGTGATGTCATCTTTGCTGTCCTGTGTGTTAGAGAGACCAACAGGAGCAGTCGTACTGTCCCTGCATTCTGACACGCAGGTGCCCTCCCAGGTCAGGCTGGTGCCACTCCCGGCCAACATACTGACCAACATCCTGACCCACTGGGATGCGTCTCTCCAGTCTCCCCCATGTGGGACCTCTCACTACGACCTGACACAACCCCTACCTGTCCAGCCATCAGGGGGCTTGGAACAGGGATTGTACCGGCAGTTCAAGGCCACGTTCCTGGCAACCTGATTGTCTGGCTCCCGCGCCCATGGTGCTAATGGACAATTGTATACCTAAGAAAAATCTAAAAGGACAGAAACAATTTTCTGTCCCAGATACTTTTCTCTAACATACAATAAGGACCATAATCGATGGACCATTATAACTATCCATGGTCTCCACAGTCCCATTTCCACGCCATGGATTATTAAAAGACCTGGGTGACACGTGCACACAATTGCACAGGGTAGCCCTTCTTCACTTTTTAATTTTACATTTGTAACATCCCTCAATTCTTGCTTTCAAAAAGACACATCCATCCACCAATAATTTCCAAAAGCTGTACATATAACCCAATGACCATTTTAAGCTTCCACACACCAACTGCCACTTAACAATCTTCTACAAATCTTTAGCATCTGCATTTCAGATGCCAAGGTGGTGCACCACTGGCTAACTACTGCAGGAGAGGATTCCCAGGTGTAGGATGCATCTTAACCATAACATCCCTTTAACAATGTTTTTCCTGTCAATTTAATAGGATATTATAAGTGAAAATGTTTCATGGTGTTACATCACTGTATATCAGTTATTAATAATTCCTATTTCCATATATATATGAAAGAACTATAAACCTCCTTTTAAGAAACATACTTATGTCTGTCGTTATCAGCAGTGCATGGTAGGGATGTCATTCCTTGTTCAATTGCCTATGGCATAACGTTCCACCATGACCCAGCCAAACCACACCAACTCTATTATTCACTGCACCTACCCTGCATCCTAGCTCAGTGTCCTCTAGACCCCAATAATGTAACTAATGGCAAGTGCTCATTATTGCAACCATGGCCAGTCTCCAAATCCATGGGGTATGGGTTTCAGCCATGCCACATTCCCCAATAAGCAAATCAGAGTACCCATTTTCATTTGCTAAGTGCCTGGCCCACCACCCAGACACCAAATGTATATCACTAGTTTGTCTGCTTACATTCTTACACTTTGGAAAAATAAAACACAATAAATATTTCCAAATACATGCTTTTAGGTCCTTGCTATTGCTCATCACGCAAGTTTACTGTAATCTAGTCCACCACTGCAGACATTAAACGCAAGCAGAATATTTTTCCCATTCAAAACTACTGCTTTGCCCGTGCCACATGCTCCAACAAGCAAATTACAGTACACATTTCTCCTTGCTGACGGCCAGGCCCATTGCCCAGACACCAATATTATATCACTGTTTTGTGTAATACATTTTCACACTTTCCAAAAAATGAAATACCGGACATATTTGCAAAACAATGCTTTGAAGTTTTTGATGACCCTCCTCGTGCATATTCGGTGCAATCCCATCCAGCATTTCAACCTGTACCCACAAGCAGAATGTTGTATCTCCATTCAAACCTATCCCAAATTTGAAAAACTTTACCACATAGCCGGTCCCTGGTGGGCATGCCCACTTTAATCCCATTGCAAGTCCCTTGTGGTCATGGGCACTAGCCAGATTGTCAAGGTCATCACCGCTATGACCCAGACAATCTGCCCACTGCCCATGGTAACAGGTTATTCCTCAGTCACCAAGGTATATCTCTTTTTTTGTACCTACATTATGACCTTTTTCAAAACCATGCTTTTAGGTCCTTGCCAATACTCCTTGCACAGGTTTGGTGCAAATCCGCCCATGTTTTATTTTTTGAAAAGTTTCAAAACATACATACATAAAATAGTCATATAAACTTTGCACAAACATTGAAGTTTAGTCTATAATCTGTTTGAAAACCTTTCTGCAAATTTGTCAAATGGCATCAAAGTTATAAGCCATCTAAAAATGCTCGGACCCCCTCTAATTTAGCCCCCTCTTCACAAAACTCCACCAATCTTTACAAAATCATTTATATATAGATCTAACACTTTTTGCAAACTTTTGTGCAGATTCATCACATTTATAAACCTTTACAATATTTTGGGACCCCCTCTCTAATTTTGTTCCCTTTTGACAAAACAGCACCACACATTTTCTGAAACCATTCAGAATAAGGTCTAAAATGAGATTCCACAATTTCATGCAGTTTCATTGAGTGGCACCAAAGTTATAAGCCATCCAAAAACTGCTTTTTACCAACCCTGTAATAACAAATAAGCATAGATGCCCCTGAGCATCTCAGATGTTCGTGAATATCTCAGGACTGCCCTGGACTGTTTGTGGATATCGGAGAAGGGAACCGCCATTTTTTGGGCTTCTTAAGGCCATATCCCATCCCATCCTCATCACTCCTCACCTTCCCAGAGATTTTATGATGAATTTGAAAAGTCTAAAGTTGTGTTTTTCAAAAAGCTTTTATCACGATGTTCGCGGACACCGGCCACTGTCCACAAATCCAACATGGTGGGGATTTCCCTAGATCTGACACACCTCATGTTTTTTATTGATCTATTTTATTGATCTATCAGCGAGCACATCCGATGTCTGCGGACACAATGTCGGCCCCTGGGCCAATCGAATGCCTGTTCGCAGACTGAACAGGGAAGTAAGTCTGCGGACCAAAACCAGATATCACTCTCATTTTTTTACCTGCTTTTTGGTAGTTTAAAAAAAAAACTACTGGGCGTATTTACATCAAATTTACAAAACCACACTTTTGTGGGCAAGCCGCCACTCCTGGCGCAAATATAGTGAAAATTCTGCCAGTGGTTTAGGCTGTAGGTGTGAGCAAAATGTGTTTTCCATTGCATCTATGGGAAAATCCACTAATGTTGGGACCCCACCTATAACTCCGCCCCTCCTTGACGAAACCTCACCAAACTTTGCAAGATTGATTTGATGGGGCCATATACATTTTTTGGAAAGTTGTGTGAAGGGGGGGAGTTATAAGCCACCCAAAAAGTGCTCTTCCTATGGGTTGAGCAACTTAACAATAACTATAGAGTCGCTACCTCAGGCCCTGTAATATATACCACATTATTAGTTTAAATACTCCCTCTATTAGAGGATTTTCTATTGCTTCTGTAGCTGCCAACACTGTCTTGTGATGTTTTCTTGTGCTCATTGCAGGGTACTTCTTTATGGGTTCTGATGAGATAGTTGGTCAATAACGGAATGCACATTCTCTAAAATACTACTTTGAGCTGAAACAGCAGTGTTTTTCCTTATTTAGACAGCCTTCAATGTTCTCTGCATTTTTATTCATGCCAGTTAGGCAAGTCGCATTGGGGACCTTTCGCTGTGGATTGTTAGCTGCCCTGTCAGCTGTCAGTGCAATGCCTTTATCTCTTAAATATTAATTTAATTGCACCTATTTCTGCCTTGAGATCAATTACTATAATTTTGAAGACTGTAAATTAAGGAGACAAGATTATTCCCCCTTAGCCAAGTTGGCTATGAGTTTATCATGTTACTTTTTGGATACCCGTTTAATTCTGCCATCAGTGGACTGAGCTCAACACAGGGCACTATTTAGGAAGGCGTGTGTGCGCCTGCAGTTTGACAAACAAGTTCCCCATTGGGTGGCATAATAAGTGATGTGGCTAAGACATTTGCCTGCGGCTAAATCTACAAGTAGAGAGAATCTAGTAAGAATCCTAAAATGCAGACTCAATCTGATTTTCTAAATGATCATGGTAAAATGCTACTGAAAGTCACAATTTGTATTTAATAAAAGGCTATATTCCCTTTGTCTGACCGGCACGGGGTCCTTTTATTCAGATGCCACTGGGCACACATTATTATGAGTTTTAGAATTATTGACTGGTTGCCCATACAATATTTGCATGTAATTAAAATAGCTGAAAGTGCAAATCTCTTGTTAATCTTACATTGGTTGTATAATGCTAAACAATGAGGAGAATTGTTTGAAGTATCTCAGTGAGGAATTGACATCAGCCGTTATTAGACATTACATATTCGAATTAGACTAGATTAAGGCACCTGGACCTTATGGTGTCCTATGGAATATTTACAAATCTGACCCGCAATATGTGGGTACCTTTAATTGCCAATGTATGGTGATTTGTATTAAAAACTTGATTTCTTACTAAATAATGGCTATGTAATGCTATAGTGCAAATTTTTGGGAAAAAAAATGCAATCAAGTTAAATGTGAATGGCACAGGCCAATATCACTTAGCAATGTCTTTTTAAAACTTGGTAAATTTGCTTCATCAAAACTATAGATGATAGACAAATGTTGTCTGATATTTGGATTTCTGCCTGGATAGTTGCATGGTAGAGCAATGACTATCTGTCATTGATGGTTGACAAGTACCACATGGTTATGGAATGTGACTTTGAACATACTGACTGCCTTCAACAAAGTTGATAGGTTGCTGCTTTGGGAAGTAATTATGGATTTAGAAATGGTTAACAATCTCTTAAGTATAATAATGCAATTGCACATGAACGCCACAGAATACTAAACCTGTATAGTGTGGGTGATTGAACTGGCAATGCCACTATTTGAACAAGGGGACGTCAAAGTTAAATGTTATTGTTTAATCTGTATGTGAATGGGTTATAACATGTTCTAATGCCTCCCAAAAACGAATAGGCCAACAAGTGTTACCATGTCTTGCTAATGCAGATGATATTTTATTTAATAGGAATTACCATGCTTGCCTTGCAAAACGTATTAACCAGGTATATCACTTTCACAGATGTGTATAAAATAAGAATTGATACTACAACACCTCAGATTATGTACGTTCAAAGACATTATAAAATAGCACACAGCTCCTGGGTCATTTCTGTGACTCTTGTTAAAGTGAAAGGTTTCTTTCATGTTGGTATTTGGTGTTCAATTTTAATCGAAATGGCCATGGTCTCGTCAGGTTGAATATGTGGTGGGACCGATGAGTCAAGCTAAAATTGGGAATTATTTGTTTGTCAGCATATGGCAGTAAAGCCATGATCACAGCATTAAATGTTTATAAAGCTAAATATTGTGGTATATGGAGATATGCTGCTGGAGCATGGGCTATCTGGTATCTAGATCCCATAATGAAATCTTCATAAAAGCTCTTGAAGTCTTTTGGGGGATAGAAATTCTGCAACAAATAAATGCATGTACTTGGAAACTGAGTGAACTCCCATTGATGAGGATATGTCTGGTTCTACTCTTATGCTGGTATAAGCGATAAAGCAGTTCTATTCTGTGCAATACTATGTGATATTATGGGGTTTAGTAGTAGCAAAGTATGTAAATCGTTGTCTAATGTAAAGAAAATGTAATCTTCCCTTAAATTACCATATCTTTTTGAGACTCGTGTTTTAATTTCCCAAAAATATAAATACTTATTCAGTGTTGGAGAATACATAGATGATGATTACTATTTGCATCTTCAATTAGCACCCTGATGGGGGAGCCAGCCAATCGGGTGACTAGGAGCGCAGGCTGAAACTGGCGGTCGCAGACTGCATTCAAGGCCACCTGACGCCCGGTTCCTTCGCCGCCATCTTCCCACCACCATCTGTCCCCTTTTGTAACATTCCCATCCCCACAATTACCTCAGTCGCTCCTTCCTCTCAGCTCCCAAAAGGGGAACGACTCTGTAAAGTCCCACTTTCCCATAGTAGCCATCTTTGAATAGTATTTTCCTTACGCAAACCGTATGCCACGAGTCATCACCTTCACGGAGCAGAAATACTTTAAATAGCCCGTCCCAGGCTAATAGCATTAAGTACCCATTTCGATGGTCTGGACCGGGTGGTAGCTTCACGGTAACTTCCCGGTTCCCTCGTTATTGGCCCTACTTGGGCTGCCGGGCAATTACCACCCATTCCAACCCTTGGAACAGGTGCTTTATGCCACATTAATGATGTTAACTATTTATCATGCATTTCATTCAGAGAGCTAGGGACCCTATTACATAGTTTAATTTTTACCAACTGCCACTTGCTAGTCTCATTGTATTTAGCCACAAAATTAAACTCTGTATTTGGAGCTTTTTGATAATCCACTAGAAACATATTTTGACATTCTGTATTTTTGGTGATTTTATTTCTTGAAACTGTTTCATTGTATTAAATGGTGTGGGGCGTTTCAGCTACTAATAATGTTAACTAATAAATGAGGACTAATAATGTTCATATTATTTGGAGCTTGGAAAATGTAGCATTTGATATTTTTACATTTTTAAATAATTGATAGGATATATGTGTATTGGAAAGTAGATTCATATGATATGTATGCTGGTGACTAACAACCATTATGGATGTTCCTTTCCAGAGGGGCGTGGCCTGAACTCATGGAGTGAAGGTGTGCCTTGGTGAAGCTCCTGCCCAGATCCTTTCGTGATCCCTAAAAAGGACAGCTTTTTAGAATTTCGTGTACTGCAAATGCCACGCAGCAGTAGAAGAAGCGGTTCTGCACACAGCGTTTGAAAGAGCGGAGAAAATCGGTGATCGTTTTATGTAAAATCAAGCTGCTGAAAGCAGACCCCCGGGAGCGCAAGATGGCGGACTGAGGAGCGGATCGGACTGTTGTGGGGGGAAGGGCAGGCCCAAAGCGGAGCGCCATGAAGGTACGGAGCGTGAACTATCACATTCTCTGGCACTCCTGTTGCCAGCCTGACTGCCCACTACAACACCGGAGCGCACAGTGACCAGAAACACAGTGGCAAGGGATCCCGGGTCTGGTGAGACACTGGAAGCTGGCAGTCGGACCCCCGGTGAAGCTAATTGCGAGCAGACAGTGGAACCGCAGCTCCTGGGCGAGAGCGAGCAGCCTGCCACAGACCACCGGTAAGCGGTCGTATCACGGATGCCACCAGCAGCCAAATCGGGATGGAAGAGCAACCAAGACACCGGCCAGTGTTGGTGGCCCCGATGTGCCCCCAGCACTGCGTGGAGCGGCCGCAGCCACCCGGGCTGCAACAGAAAGAAAAGGAAAGTGATCAGAGCTGCAGGGGATAGCAGCCGAAGACGACGGTGAGGCTCAGTCTAACAGAGAAAATCACATCCCGCACCTGGGGGCACGCAATACCTCTACAGACACTTGACCCACGAGAAAAGCTGGGAGCTGCAGGAGCGGACTGCAGGGCTGAACGGATTGCAGTGGGGATTGCTGAACTAGAAACTGTCACAGCCTAGCCGGGGATAGCAAACAGTGAGTAGCTGCCCCGGCCCATGATGCAACCTCTACTGCCTTTGGCCCACAGCGCTCTGAGCGGTATTAACCCGGGATACACTGGGGGGCACCTGTATACTAGCAGATCCGGCTGGGTTGGCCCAGGGAGATCTGTCGGGGATGGCAAAGTAACCTACTGACTCCCATTATTGAGCAGGGAGGCTTCCCCTGGGGCGGTGGGGTGCTGCATGTTTTCTGGGGACTGCAAATCACAAGTATATGAGAGAGGCACAGGAGGGGTCAGGACCCACATCACATACCCTATACTCAAGGAGGCCTGGAAGCCCAGTCAGTGCCTGAAGACTGGCAGTTGCTATATCATTACACTCAATGCCTCCGGGCACCAAACAATAATCCACAGCACACCTGCACCTGAAATTGAGAGCCCCACTACCGTGTTTAGCAGACAAGTAACTAAAGAAGGCGCCACATTTACAGTTCGGCTCCAAGCATGCCAAAGACATCACTGTGGGCGCACAGCCTTACTCGGCAAAAGAGACACGCAATACTGCCCTGTGAGCATTGAAGAGGACAATTTAGAGACAGCCCCGGCACACCGCCTTGCCTAACTGCTGAAAGACTAATCGGCTTGTGGTGTGACCTTGTGACTCACAGCACTTAATGAGTTACTGTAAGTGCCTAACACTCAGCACTGCCTGGCCCCACTGCCTGCGGCCTAACCTCAACAAAAAAGAAGAAGAATCCCACCATAATAGAATCCTTTGCAGCGACCAAGTCACAGGAACAACCACCTGTGAGGCCCATACAGTCTAAGCTAACCCAGAATCACCCAACAAAGACCAACAAGTGCTGGAAGCCATCACAGGCTTACGTTTCTTCATAGACACTAAAATTGAGGAAGTCAAAGCGGACATGCTATTGATGCGCCAAGATGTGCGCAACCTCACAGAGTGAGTTACTGCTACGGAAGCTGGACAAAAGGAAACTATGGACGCACTGAACCTAATGCAAGTGAGGGTACATGATCTGGAAAGGTAATATAAAACCTTAGAAGAGAGGACTGAAGATGCAGAGGGTCGATCTAGGTGCAACAAGATGGCATTTGCCTGAGGGGATGGAAGGATACAACCCCACAAATTTTGTGGAAACCCTACTGCAACAAGAATTGGGTGCTGACTGGCTCTCACAGGGCTTTGAGGTGGAATGGGCACACAGATCCTTACAAAAAAGACTGCCACCTGGATGAAACCCCAGACCACTGCTGGCTAAAATCCTTAACTCCCAGGACAGGGAAATTATACTACGCCATTCACGAGAAGGTGGGGAGATTAGGAGGGACAATGCAAAATTCGCCATATACCCGGACTTCACACCAGTCCAGAGAGCAAGAAACTCCTTCATCAAGGCTCAAATCCAGCAGCTGAATCTCAATTACATGCAAATGAACCCATCCAGGGTCAAAGTGTTACATAGAGGGAAAGCTGTTTTCCGTGGAAACCCCAGCCGCTGCCACCATGTGGCTGGAACAAAACAATATGGCAGTAGGTGAAGAAGCGTTGACATAGTCGGACCGGCTGCAACTGAGGATTACGATGCCCGACAAGATGTCTGAATGGACTATCACTAAGAACAGGGAAATTCACTGCAACAAAGAATAGCTGTCAAATCGGACGGGCAGTACACCTGGGCGCATGGCCTGAGGCAACAGGAGCACCCACTGCTAAAGGACTACTGTCAGCCCGTTGCTGACTGGACACGACCCGCACAGGAAGACCCGGATGGGCCAAAAAGGTGCAGGGGCACCTGAGCATTGTCTCTATGGAGCGGCTGCTGGGTGCAGTTGGTTAATGTTTGCCTTTAATTGTTGAAATGGTTTTAAGGTGTTCATAAGTCTTGCTGTCTTCGCAATACTACATGAATTGGTGGGATGGCCTGCGAGTAGTGGGGGTAAAAATATGCAGTGGAAGGGGGCGGGGGTCAATTGGGGTGAAGCTGGCTGGGGAAAGCTAGGTGGAATGGAACCTGATAAAGATGGCAGCTGACACAAACATTTTGATATAGAATGTCCGTAGAATCAGGATCAAGTCCTTCCTGAGCAGAAAGAAAATCTCCATAGCATTGTTACAGGAGACCCATCTCACAGTAGACAACAACGCAAAAATGGAGAGACACTGGGGAGGACAAGGCTTTGGTGCGGGATACTCTAAATATACACTGGGTGTATATACCTGGATAGATCCGTCTGTGCCTTTTCGCTTATTGTCGAAAGTAGTTGACTAGATACCTAGTCATCAGAGGTAGCATTGAGCAAAATTAGGTCTGTATAGTGAACTCTTACAGCCCTAATCATGGGACCTCGGCATACTTTAATGGGCTGTGCAAGATGCTGACCCCATACCGAGATTGCTTTTTCATCTGGGGGGGGACTTTAACTGTGTGCATTATTGTGACCTAGATAGATCTATCCCGCTACAAATTGGGAGGGGGAACCGAAAGTCGCCACTCAAATGGGTTATAGAGACACTGGACTTCTCAGAAGTGTGGCGTGAACTGTGCCCCGAGAACAGGGAATGTTCCTATTATTCATCCCCTCACAGGCTATACACAAGGATAGACTATTTACTTGTGGATAGGGCACATCTCCCCCAAATTGAATCCGCAGCCTACCTGTGTAGGCCGATATGGGACCACTCGCCCTTGCAACTTGTCTGGTCAATGAAGGGTCCCAGGCCCCACATACCACTATGGCGAATGCCGACCGACGCTCTGTTGGATGGCGCATTCCAAGAAGTACTCCGTACTAAATTGACCGAGTATATAGATACTAATGTGGGGAGTGTTGATAAATGGAGCACTGTCTGGGAAACTCTGAAAATACTAGTGAGAGGGTAAACTATTGTGGGTGCAGGGGGTATTCGGCGGACACTGAAAATGGAACTAGAGGTAAATGAGGAGAGGATCAGACAACTGGAAGCCAATGCACAGAGGACACAGGAAGAGGAGGAGGAACTAGTGGTGATCAGGGAAAACAACAAGGAGGCCTGGAATAGATTATCGAAATTTGACTACATAGCGAAAACTACCAGAGCACACTCTGAGGGGGACAAGCCGAGCAGGCTTTTGGAGTGGCTGTACAAAAAGGAAACATCTAACTATGACACTTAAAGACAAGGAGGGCGAGATGCACACGACACAGCTGTCTATAAATGACACCATCCACAAATTCTACTCACATCTGTCCAGCCACGATGAACAAGTACCACATCAGGATATATTAGACACACTGGAGGAGATAGGGCTGCCCAAGCTAGACAAGGCACACAGATAAATGCTCAACAGTGAATTGACTGCTGAGGATATAAGTGAAGCAATTAAATCATTGGCTACCAGTAAAACACCTGGAAGCGATGTTTTGCCCCCTGAATTTTACAAAACGCACTCGTCAGAGTTAACCCCGATCCTACATGAAGTATTTCAAGAAGCACTTGAGACCAGAGTTCTCCCGAACACCATGAGAGAGATGTTGGTGGTCCCGATCCCTAAACCCGATGAATGTGATTCCAATAGGTCCTTGGCAATGCTAAATTACGATGTTAGAATTCTGACAACTATATTGGCAAACCACCTCTCCAGGGTGATAGGATCTTTAGTCCATGAGGACCAAAATGGATTCATCCCAAACCGCAATACGGCGGTAAACCTGCGGCACGTACAACATATTGTGGAGCAAATGTCTAACCGGCAGGTGCACTTTACAATAGTCTCGCTGGATGCCATAAAGGCATTTGACTCCATATATTGGGAGTGGCTGATTGCGGTACTGAGAGAGTTTGGGCTAGGTGAGCATTTTATCAGATGGGTTGAGCTACTCTGCACAGCGCCAGTGGCCAGGGTTAAAACTGGAAGGATAGTATCAGCCCCCTGGGACATCCAGAGAGGGACCAGACACGGCTTCAGCTGTTGCCCATGCTCTATATATAGGTCCTGGAGCTGATAGCAATATACATTAGGAAGCAATTTTTCGACGCTGGAATCACAGTGGGGGGAGTGCACCATGTGGTGTCCCTCTACACAGGTGATGTGCTGCTATACCTACGGGACCCACACTTGAATGTTCCAGTGGTGCTGTATGTGCTGGAGAGATTTGTTGGATGCTCAGGGATATCTTTCAGTAGGAAGACATCCTGCATATTTCCATTAGCGGGATTGGCTGGGAAACTAGAGGAGGAGCTACTGGGGGTTGGGATTAGCTGGCGGTCAAAATCATTCAGATATCTGGGGGTGAACATTTGGCACACCCCAGACCTTATGCATGAGGACAACACCAAACTAGCGATAAAGGGGCTCAGAAAGTCCATGGGGTTCTGGTCAAGACCCCCATTATCGGTGATGGGTAGAGTTCCTATAACTAAAATGATAGTCTTGCCGAGATTTCTGAACTTCTTCCACAATGTCCACCACTACATCCCGGCCTCCTTCTTCCACATGATCGCGAAACTGCTGAGAGAAGTCTTGTGGGGCGCGACCAGACACAAACTGTCTTTAGCCGCTCTGACACTGCCATACAGTGAAGGTGGGGTCCAATTGCCAGATCTAGAAATGTACTACATGGTGGCACAACTCAGTCACTTGCCCAAATGGCTCGCCAATGAGGCTACCTCGGAAACAAGACTGATAAAACACCTGGTGGAAATCCTCTGGATATCGTTGAAGTGCTTGACCGCAACCCCAATGATTATGAAGCTAGGCATGAAGGTCTGGAACAGGGCCCTAAAACGGCTAAAACGTGACCGCCCATATTCCCTCGATACCCATATGGCAGCTGAGGTCTGTGTAGTCAAAGAAGACCTAGTAAACATGAGACTATGGGAGGGGTTTGGTGTCTACACATGGGGTGATGTCTATAAAGAGGGGGCTTTCTGGGAATTTTAGTCCATGGTGGAGAAAGAAGGGCTGCCCAAAGGCCAATTTCTATGGTATCACAAGATCAAAAAAATTGCGAAGGCGATCTGGAAGGATTGGCCAGCTGAACCAGAAAAAGACCCGCTATTGACAGTGCTACACAACCTTGGAGATGAGTGGAAACCAGTGTCCAGGATTTATTGCCAACTGATGGATAGGCCTAACCCCAAAAGTATAGCACTAAAACAAAAATGTGAAGTAGATATGGGAACTGATATAATGGAAAGGGAATGGGCAAGGCCCCTGGCATATCCCGGGAGGTCTCTAGAAACGCCAGATTCAGGTTGATTCAACTAAATGTCTTGTATAGGACATATATGACCCTGGGCAGAATTGCTAAGTTCAACAGTACGGCTACCCCATTGTGCCCTCGGTGCGGTTTGGAGGAAGCGGAGCTGCTCCACATGTTTTGGGAGTGCCCAAAGTCACAATGCTTTTGGAACAAGATAGAACTGGCCTGCGGGAAAGCTGGGGTGGTGAGATACGAGTGGACAGCAAAGGAATACCTTCTGGGGTCCTAACCGAGGATTGGCAAGTATACACGCATAATCAAGCTTATGGACATGGCATGTATATTGGCAAAGAGGTCCATTGCAATGGTGTGGAAATCAGCGGGACGGCCATGGTATGAAAAGTGGTACAACGAATTGGAGCACTGGACTAATGATGAGACTAGAGTGTCGGGTGATGGGGTCTCCAAAGCTGGGGGGTGAGGCAAGCTGAGCATGCGAAGCCTGGAAGGCACCGATTTGGGAAATGTTCCACTCACTGGATGATAAACCCCTGTGAAGTCAAGAGTCTATAATTTATGTTCTGGGTAGCCCACAGTAATAACATGGTTATTGGGGTGCTTGTCAATTAACACAATCTGTCCCCCAACACGAGTAACATTTAATACACTATGGATGCCTTGCCGACGCACTTGTGGTAAACACTGCCTGTAGGGACAATATGTGAAGACTTGTTGTTAAAACGTTTTATGTTTTTGTTTGTCTGCAGCACTGTGTGCGAAGAGTACTATTGATGTAACATGCCACTTGCTGCTATGTTCATTATAAATTCTAATAAAAACATTTGAAAATAAATGGATGTCCCTTTCCAAGGGCAGCCTTCAAAGTCTGCCTTTGATGGCACTGACACATACATGCGAAAAAGAACGCACAGAAGAAAGCAATCAAAGATGTCTCACGTTGTCATACTTTGCTCTCTATATTTAGATATAGTTAGACATGAGGAAATATCTTTTACTAGAAATTCTCAAAGAAAGTTAACTCAGCACTTAGCAGCTGTGTTGATATTGCTGTTAAGTTGAAGAGAGATGGTGGGGATCTCTGCTTTCGGAAGCTATCTGAGGACGGCTTGGTTATGCAGAACTGAAAGTATGGCCGGCCGAGTGGGGTTCCAAATTGATTTTATTGATGCAAATGTCTTAATATTTCACAGGGATTGCATGTATTTGCCGGATTAATTAATTGTTCTAATTAACTGTGTGTCCTATCTTGATCTTATTAAAATTAATTGCAAACTAGTGTTGATTGTATTGCCAGCATTCCAACACATAGTACAGCCAGATGTGTACTTTACATGCCTTGGTTTAACCTATTTTGATATATACAAATGGTTGTGTCTAATTGTTATGCTTTGTAATTAATCAGAACTAATCTTGATTGATATATTGATTGATATTCATGACTTTATGTGCATGTGTGTTTAAAGCTTTTTTTTGTTTAACATTGTAGTTTGATTAATTATATTCAAATACAAGGATTAGTGCCGACGAACCTATTGCACACGCAGCTAAAGACCTACCACACACAGGCATTTTTCACCATCAGTATCAATCAAATCAGAATGGAGATTTCACCATATTCCTGCAAAACCATGGCATAAGTTCCCAAAACCCAAACCAGGACACGCTGGCTTTATTTAATCTCACTTTTCTCATAAAAAAAATGAATTACTTTAGTGACTCAGTCCCACCTTCCCACCCACACAATGAAAGCTATCAAAACCAAGGCCACAACTTGCCTAAAATGATCAATTCAAAATTATAACAACAGACATTTCAAAAGAGTTGGAAGACTTTCCAGGAAAGCCTCTTTCTAAAGACATTTGCAATGCAACAGACCAATTGATTCCAGCAGTTACTGTCCTAATCAGATGCATCTATTTCTTTGGCAAAATCATCTAATCTGTGTTGCAATCCAGCTAAACAAGTTAATCTCTGGAAAAACATTTTGGAGAGAATACCATCATTCTAAAGCCACAAAACCAACGATTTGTGGATGAATATACCTCCAATACAGGCATGGTCTTCTGGTTTGTTCTTAATGATCACCCATTTCTACACCAGGCTATAAAAGAAAATATGTCAACGGGAGTTGTATCATCAATGGCTCTCATAATTCTTGGACGACTGATCTTAATTGGGCTGAAGTGAATGCACTTAATCATCACCCATCAAAGCACCATATGTTGTCACTTAAGACTGCATATGCATCCCAACACTATTCATCATCTTTATGGAAGCCTTGGTAACATGTTAAAGTACATGGATTTGTCCATACAATTACAGACGGAAGATACCCAAGTGTATATTCTGGGAAAGTTATCATGGATGGCAAAAACAGAAGGGCTTCCAACCACTCCGTAATGCCTCCCCTTTATCTCCTCCTCCAAATGCAGTTAACCACATTCTCCTCTATTGGTATTAGGAAGGTTGCCACATTAGACTGCAATCCAAAATTGCAAAAACACTGTGATCCATGCATGTCATAAAACTTCAAGAACATATCAAGACTCTTTTGATAGATTCACCATATCAAAGGAGGCTTTTGAAGTGTTTAATTATAACATCATTCAACCCAACCAGTAAATAGGCATTGTGCAAGCCATTTTTCCTACAGGACTGGAATCTCAAAGTGTAAACCTAGTGGGTTACCCAAATAAATTCCCACGCCCAATTAAAGGATTTGTAGAATGTAGTGCCTCGTCAAATTATGCTTCATTGGCTTCCATTGGAAATATATTGGGTATTTAAAACTGCCTTCACGACCCGCAAATCTGTCTACCGCAACACTCTCAAGTGTCACTGTAGCCTAGATTCTTGAAGTTCATTAGCAAACCACAGATTCATCTCGAAATTCCAGCAATTACAATATGTTAATGTTAAGAGAATCTTCCTGAGACTATAACCAGGAAATAGGAACTCTCTCCTATTTGAGCCTCCTAACCCCCAACTGTCAACTGTTATCTTTTGCAAAGACGTATACATTGTGCTCTTGGAGGGATTAATCGTGGCACTTAGACCCACCTGATCCTCTTCACATGCTGCAGTTGAACTCTGTGTGCTCTCAGGCTATTTTTGTTGCTGTAGACACCTTGGGTGTTGTCCCCATCACATTACAAATACATCTGTCCACATGTCTTTATCTTTCCAAGCTGCTCCCTGAAGTTCACTCTTAGTTCCACTTGGTTCTATATCCTATTTCCTCGCCCACTCTGACAAAGGTTAGTCTGGTCCTTTGTGTTACTGTCTTCTCATTTAATTCCTGTCACTGTCTGTGCAAGTTTAAAATGTAAGGGAGAACACACAGGTGTGTCTATTCCCACATTATCTGGATATGTATTGGTTCTCTCTCTCTTCCTTTGCACCGCACCTCCGCTGAAGAATGGACCTCACTTGCATGATTAGCTCCTCTTGTACATTCGTTCTCCCCCCCTTTTCCTCCTGCCCAATAACTTCATAGCATTGCATTTAGGATGTTAGTTATCTTTTTATATATCACTATCCTTAGTTTGGACCATCTCACGTAAACCTTAGGTTGGCCCCCCTCTTTCCCTTCTGTCCCTCAACGTCCGGCCCTTTGGCACCATGTCCTGCATGCAATGCTGGACAGTTCGTCAAATTAGGGCTTCTTTGCAATAATAACATTTCATCAACATCCATTTCCATTGCCTTACTCCAGACACAAAGCAAAACATCTTTCCCTTGACAGGTCAGTAGAATTACGTACTCATTAAAAGAAGGATCTGGAGTTGGGATGTTCAAATCTAGCTCTCCTCTGAGGGTGGAATCCTCAGACTTTGTCTGCCCTACCTCACGCAGTCTCACCTAGGAGACAATTATGTTTGGAAATACACATTTTTCAGGGCATTCTACATGTATTGCGATTTACGGTGCTGCAGGCAGTGATCGAAGTGAGGGGGAGCGTCTGGGAGCGGTGGTCCTCTACTTTTTTCTTTCTCTGTTACCATTCCTATACTTTTACTTTAAAAAGAAACCGCTCAGGAGCAATTCTTTTTAAAGAAAAAAAGTATAGGTACAGTGACGAGAAGTCAATCGCAGCACTGCACTCTCTGATGCATACTGGATGGCATAGCTTTGGCCCACACCTGCACATTGAGCAGTGCCATTCTGTTATTTCTGCACAAGCGTTATCCAAGCAGCATTGACCTAGCCTCGACACTTGTTTCAGCAGTGGAGCCGCCAGCTGAGTGAAGCAGCCCAGGTAGGTACCATAATGGACGGGTGGAGGAGGCAAGTGTACTACTACTAGGTCAGCATCCATCTCTCCCAGGCATATTTTACTGAAGGAAATACGGGCGGGAGGTCAGGGCCTAGTGGGTCAGGAGAGTGGGACGGTTCAGTGGACTATTCAGTGAAGTCTACTGAACTGTCCTCTTTCATGACCCCGAGCTGCATATTTGCATTGCGGGGAATGCAGATGGTAGGTCAGGGGACTAGTGAGTGAGGAGAGATTGACGGTTCAGTGCCGTTCCTCTCTCCCGAGCTTATTTTACTGAAGGAAATGCAGGCGGGAGGTCAGGGACTAGTGGGTCTGGAGAGTGGGAAGGTTCAGGGGACTATTCAGTGAAGTCCACTAAACCGTCCTCTTTCCTGACCCCGAGCTGCATATTTGCATTGCGGGGAATGCAGACGGTAGGTCAGGAGACTAGTGAGTCAAGAGAGAGGGATGGTTCAGCGCCATCCCTCTCTCCCGAGAATAACGCCTGCATTTGTCCATTTGCCCTTATTGCCAATTAGCCCTTTTGCGCATGTTCCTTCACTGCGCCTTATTTCTTCCCAAGCAAGCATGAATTGGCATGAAACAGTATTTTCAAATGGCAAACTTGGCTGCCGTTTTATTTCCATAACAACAGAATTATTGTACACATTTGCGAACTTCAGTCTGTAAGTGTGGCGCTTGCTCCGTGTCAGATCTCACCTGCTTCCCCCTATACCTTTGTATAGTTTCCATAGTAGGCCCCCAACTCCTCGGACCCTTTGTACCTGAGCCTATCCTGCCCATGCAGGTGTCCGTGGATGGGGGTGAGCGCTGTTTCTTTTTGGGGGAAGCTGAGCCTTAGTTGTTACCACCAGACGTCCCCGCCTTTAGGCCCCCAAGAGGCGCTGGTCCGGAAGAGTGAAGACCCATTCCGGTTTCCATCGGGTTCATCTGGAGTCTATCATTTGTGCTTGGTCGCACAAACACCGCCTTACACCATCCTGACTGTCCTGCGACAGCGACGTCCAGGTGTCACCCTCCTTCCCTGCCCTTTCGTGGGTGGGTGGAAAACGAAATCCTTCCTCCAGTACGGCGAGTCAGCAGGGTCCCACTGCAGGGGCGAGATGTCTCTGCAGTCGGACCCTGCTGATTATAAAGGGGCTCGTCCCGCCCCTTTCCTTTGTTTTGCCCTTCGCAGGCTTTGGGGTATTTTGGCGCCGTTCCGCCCCCATACCCTCCCCTTTCCCAGGGGGAGGGAAACAAGTTGTGTGAGGACCCTGTAGCGGTTACCATGCTGCCTCCTCCATTTTCTTTGGGTCTTTCCCGTCGTCAGCGGCATATTTTACTGTGTTGAATGTGGACGGGAGGTCAGGCCAGGCCACAGATACACCAACAGTGTAGAAACAGTGTAGAAACACTGTAGTAAGACTGCACTTACTGGCACACAAGTATGTGGATTTAGTGAGTCATGCCATCGTAATAAGTAAAATACTAATGTGCATATGGAACTCAAGGCTGCTGTCGTCACCTCTCGCCACCTGAGCTTGCTATATAGTCCAACGCAGAGAAAGAAATTCGAAAATAAAAAAAAGGAAAGAATAAGCAGCGTAAATGAAAGGTCGCAGAAGGGAAGGCAGAACTAAAGGAGTGCTGGGTCTCAGCTGTCTTGAATGGGCATTGAACAAAGGCATAAAGAGAAAGTTTCACAAAAACAAAACGATGACTAAGTACAGCGCATACATATTACTGTGAAGCTATTCTTCAAGGTGTTTTGAAATGATTACCATCGGGGAACTTCGCGTTCAATGGCACCACATCTGGGATTGCCCTATGCTTACTTTGATATGGGTAGGGAGCTGGTTCCAGAGTTTGGGAGCTATCGTTGAGGAGCACATGTATCTGCTGCGGGTGTAGTTGTATTGTGGTGTGGCTGAGCAGCATGGCTGGTCCATACACATGCAGCAGATATATTCTCTGTGAAACCCCAAGATGTTCTCCTTTTCTTTGACTTTTGTGTTTTTGCTAGCATTGATACGCCTGCACATTTTTGTAGATTGGACTATTAGGTGGCGCTGGCAAAACCTTTAAACCAAAACTATTGCATTGGAGTACAGATCGGGAGGAATTGGCAAATGAGGAGGGACACAGTGCCTGCAGGTGTTGTTTGGTTATGTGTCCATGATTGACTGCCCGTTGTCATGGTATTCCCTATGGCCATTCCAACCCATTCCTGCCCCATTCTTGTCCCTTCCCGCCCTAAACACCTCCTCATAGGAACTCTTTGAGTTCGCTTTAGTCAAGCTTTACTATCAAATGTTGCACTGAAAGTATCTCCTAGTGTTTTTTTCAAAGCAGTCTTCTGAGAGTTCATCACTTAATTGGAGCTGTAAACCTATTACTGATGTATACAAATGTCTTGCCAGGCCTGCTTTCAGCCACTCAATTTAAAAGCACTCTGCATGCCCTTCACTGAAGGCCTGTTACAAACAAGCATTGGCAAAGCCAACCGTTTTTGCGTGTGTATAAGTGCATAAGTATTACCATTTTGCACTTGCTGCCATCAATGACCAGTTAATACCACTACAGCTGTGCCTGGCAAGTGTATTTTCCCATGCCTACACCAAAGCCCAAACTGTTCTTTTTGTGTGACGTGTATATTTTTTAAATATTTGATCGTTGTTTTGTTCTCCCCTGTTCCCCTTGCCTTGTCATGCTCTAAAACACTTGTGTATGAGCGTGATAGAAATAAAATATCAATTCAATTCAACGTGTTCTATGCTGACAACAGCACACTAGCAAATGAGCCACATCAGTGGTAAGATGCACATTTGTAGCCCTAGAGCAGGGTGTGACTGGGCCGACATAGAGTCTTTCTCTGTGGTTGGTCGTGGAAAGTTTGTTTTTTTACTAGATTCTTCTTTTGGGCTAGGCCTCTGTACTTGGCACATTCCTTTTGAACTCCTTTGGGGATCTGCAAGAATCCCTCACTCATCAACTGAATGTGACACAATATATTCCACCATGTGAACTGAGAGGTGTGCCTTGGTTTTCTAAACAGATATGAACTGTGTAGGCAAAATCCTCCCTTCCCGCATATTCAGTGTATGATTTCATATTCCATCTATTCTTGAGAAAAAGGTGGGATAGGCTGTTGCCAGTTGGCTCGGAGGAGGGGCCATGGCAGAAAGACCATTTGTTTTTTGCGAGAACATCACAACTCTCACACCACACAAGTGGAGGCTTACTTAAAGACAGGGCACAATGGCTATAATGTTCCTTGAAAAGGAGACTCTCATTAACCCGGAGAAGAGGCTGTGAAATGAGGGAACTCTGACTGAATGTTGGGGAGCAGGGGATAGAACAAAGATACCTCATGATTCAGGTGTCCCTGGAGTGGCAGGATGCCAGGTCTGAAGGTGATATTGATGACTATGCTGAGTGGGCTGTAAAGACTTCCCAAATCCAGATGTTACAGCAACCGTTACCAGGTAGTGGACTGCTGCTCAGGACAGATCTGGCTTAACCCTACCACAAGGAATCTGCACCAAATAGCAAGAGCATGTGTCTCTAAGACAGCCATCAGAATCCCAAGATACACCATCAGCCCCTAGGCAGCACAGCGTGTACTGAAACACCTCTTTCATGGCAAGGCTACAGCTATTGACAGTCCCTTGGCACAACCAAGAAGGTCTGCGCTATTTGGCACACACATGTTCGCTTAGCTGGACAACTCAGATTAATAGAAAGATATAAGGAAAAGTGGAGTTTTTTGTGTTGACCACGACTGGTTTAAACACAAAAGAAGTGTTGCCACAGCTCCAACGAGGCCATAAGCAAAGGCCAAGCAACTCCCCTTGCATTTCTGCAAATGATGCGTTCACTTCTCGGGGGTAATGCACGTCATCCTAGATCCTTTGATGAATCTTTGTAGTGATGGATCACTAAACTACTCAGAGCCATTACAGAACTCGAGGGCAATGAATCTGTTTGTAGGCAGAACCTTGATTGACTTGTTTACATACATGACAATACATAGGGAACTGGTATGGTACACAGGAGGGACCACATACATTTAGATTTAGTGAGACTCCTGGAGGAATGTGTACTGTATGGGGCATTTTAGAAAACTCAAACCCCCAAAGCTGCACTTTGCATTTGCATGTCTTCTGCTTAGCTTCTACGCAGTGGACCAGGCAGGCAGGTTATTGACTATTTGAGTTAATCAAGTCAGAGCTATGAATGAAGGATTAGGTATTCTAGGAGTACATCACAAGAAATAGGGAACTAACTGTGAAGTATGAGGATGGATATGATTGAGTGCATTGAGACAAAGACAGACAAGCTCTCCTGAAGACCTTATGTAACCCGAACGGTGGCACAATGACTACATCTTGCTCAACAATTCTGGATTAAAACTCCTGTGAAATTCCTTCCTCTTGTAAATCAACGTACATTTCTTTACATAAGCTTTAAGAAATTAACTGATTCAATTACCATAGTGACAATAGGGTTGCTCCTCTTGGCGGTCAAGGAGAACATCTTGTTTCTTCACCAGTTTGGCAGCTCAACTACAAAGTGCCTGTTGCCAAAATTAGGGTACTCTGGATACAGGGTACGGCACCTCTGTGTTGGACAGTGAAACATGGCTAAGTGTTGTGCAGCAGGGTAAAACATCCAGGATATTGTGGTTTGCATGCAGTCCTTTATTTTGTAAATTCTACGGATAGATGAAATCAATAATGTTTGGGGTAAGCCTGCAGCCCCTGCGCTCCTTTGTACACATCTATAGACAAGGCAGAGAAGAAGGTCGGTCTCTACAAAGGAATGTCTTACATATACCATCTTTCAAGAATAGTAATTGTCTGAGGTGAGATGTCTAGCTGTATTTGCGAATGGCATCTTGCAAATCACATTCGCCATTAATAAAGTAAAGATTTTCACATCTAGATAAATGATTTTGAAGCATAAGAGGCTTGACTTTGAAAGGCTGTTACCAAATGTGTTGGGTAGGTCCTCAGCAGGCTTGATCAATTGTGGTCGCCGGGATTATTTAGATTGTTCTCAGAGGCAGGGGACTGGTTTAGGCTGACATCACTGCAGGGGACACATGCAGAAGAGAAAGGATTTCAAATCCTGACAGTTCCACCAAGTCGGCCTGGCAGGATAGTGCGCCTCCATGCCAGGGAGGAAGGGACGGCAAATTAAACCTGGTGAGTATTCATGATCATCATGATTGTTGGTAACATCCAGAAACACAGCCTGAGCATGTGCTAAACTGGCGCATCTGCAATTTAGCTGGCATTGTCTAGGCACAAGCCAGTCATGCCATTGAATGCAATTGAGGTTGGGAGCAGATTAGGCAAGCCATCCAGTTTATAAGGATTTGTCCTTGCAACAAAAAAAGAACACAATATGTCCTTTTTAAAGATCCCACAAGCTTTCTGAAAAGCGCATAAAGGTCTCCAAATCTGCCCCTTTTTATAATTACTATGATTCACAAATCCTTGTCACTTCCTGATATCCAGCTTCCACCGCGCTGGTGGTCCCCACCACCACAAATCACTTATATGAAGGAACTCCTTGTGAGAGATTGCTTTCAGTCTGGAGGCACATTAAGGACTTCAATGAGCTTTATAGCTACCTAAAACTATTTTAATTAGGCCTCAGCGCCACAAAATGTACATATGTGTGCTACAATGTTTGCTTGTTCTTGCTGCACAATTTGGAAATCAATGCCTCTATATCCCTGGGAGTGAAGGGGATCTGATTAAAGTGGATACATGAGGAAGCTTGCTGAGACTAGGGGTTTCTGGTGAAGAGCAGGGCGTGCTCTTGCCTGGGACCTGCTAATGTCACGGCTCGTTTCTCGAGCATTCTTTATTTGCATATGACTGCTATACCAGCCCAGAGGAAGGTCAGGTAGTTGAGTGTCATTCATTGTCTCTTCTTCTATTGTGACGTAATTCTTTGGTACTTAATGTTGATCTATGAAAGGTGTGGGTATTGCTCTAGATATTCTCGGTAGAAATTAAAAATGATCTTGACACAGCACGTGCCCCTCTGCACAATTGACTGAAGGATATGATGTGTTTACACATACTTAAAAGTCACGTTTGCTAGGAGACAGTTCCTGTAGTATGTGGAAGCAGTGACCACTCTTGTAATACCTATGAAACATTCCTCCCAAATGCAAAACACTCTGCCTTTCACAATAGTAGCAGAGAACCTCTGATGTTCAACATCTAAATCGATATGGTCCATGAAGGGTATTTGTAGTAATAAGTCTATGTTTCCTGGAAGAGGTCAAGCATGGACAAAGCAACCACTACAATGTCTGCTGTGTTGGGCTTCTTCTCTGTGGTTAATATAAAGATGCTTCAGAAGTGGAAGAAGGAATTTCCAGTTCCCTGCTCTCTAAATGGACCTGACACCGATAAAATGGTTGAAACGGATGACTGATGGAAATGTGTATATGGCTGCAGATCCTACAATTCCTTTTGTTTCCCAAACTGGGAAAGAAAGTAAAACGGTGGAACAGGTGGCTGTTGCTTGGGCCTGTATGTGGGATCATGGCAGCAGCAAGGTGTGAGGATGGACCTCCAGAATTCATTGGTCTGGAGAGAGAGAGTTCTCCAGGAGTTACCTGATGACTTTCCAGGATGCTTAAAGTTGTTAATCATCCTCACAATTGAGGCATCCAAGAGTGGCTGGGAAGGTAAGCAATGAGTGGCTTAGTATTTGTCTGGAAGCCATGAAGTTGGATGGGCAAATATAAGTGGGAGGGACTGAGGGTACCGCCTGCAAGTAACTGTCACTGGTAAAGACATGAGTGGAGTTCTGGAGAAACTCTGTGTTTATTTTTAATCCTGAAAAGCTCATCAGGATAGTGAGTAGGCATCATCTGATGGCCTGGCAGGGGAAGAGATCAGGGTAAACAAGGAACAGGCAGGCGTCTCAGAACCTCCTTGTCAGTTGCAGAGGAAGGGAACATTTGAAAATGTGACTAGGATGATCCATATACATACAGCAGGGTCACATTTTAGAGCCACGAGATCAGCCAGAAAACATTCCTAATTTCCCAGAAGAAAAAAATGTGGGAAGAATGGAGCCTAGAGCAGTGGTGGAGTGGGAGAGAGGAGTGTGGATGGAGCTTTGTGTGAGTGACAGTGCAGGAGCAGTAGCTCAGAGGGGAGCCATCCAGATGGGAAGTCAGAAAGTCATCCTGGAGTTAACTAGTCGACCACCTAGAACAACTGTGTGTGTTGCTTCTGTTTTTTGTTTGTCCCAGTCCAGTGGAATTTCGGGAATTCTGGCTGGTAGGATGAAACCATTAAAGGATTTTAGGCGGCAGACTCAAGGGCCAGCAATTTCTTGAAGGATTCCTGTTATTCTCTTCCACTACCTGCACTGCCTAATGCCCACATGCCATACAGACTACCACCCAAAATACTTACTTTTCATGCATCACTGTCTCTGCTCTCAGCTCTCACTAGCCCTTCCCCAATTGCCTCTTTGTAATGGAGGAAGGGATCTGCAGTAGATACATTCTCTTTTTTCTAGGATGGCCCCATTTATGTAGTAGTTTTCAAACCTGGCAAAAAGACCACCATGCCATTCCTCAAAGGTAAGAAAGCAAAGCATTTTGAACTGGGGACAACATGTAAAGATGCTATTATCTGTAGCCCATCAGTGGGGTGAATTAACCTGAGCTCTATACATTATTGAGAGGCACAAATGGTACTGACTAGCCACCTTTGGGGGGTATTTCTTAAGTGAATGGCCCGGTGAGGGTGTGGGGAAGCAGATGGATACCCAATACTATTATTTCTACGGTAGAAATTGGACCACTTTTCTTCTGGAAAGAGGTCGTGGCTGACATCAGTGGTATAAGTTATGTTATCAGTGTCCTCATGGTTTGCACAATGGTAGTTTAGACTAAAGGTGACAAGGCTTCCAACATTCCAACACTTGCCAAATTTCAGAGGTTTTGTTAAGCTAAACCATCATCTAGTTAGTGAACCCTTATGGTCCTTTTAATTAAGGTAACACATCGTACGATGGATGGGATGGAGAATAACTCTCACACCAAAAAAGAAGACCGACTCAGGGAGTTGGCAAAGTGTCTGTTTTATTCTCAATTGTCTAAAACAAGGACTACAGTGGACATTAACTGACGTCACACAGCATGGTCTCAATATATTTCATAAAAATACATCACTTTTATCCCAAAAACTCATCATACGTGATGTCATACTACGTGGCAAACTACAAAAACCCTACATGGGACTGTGATTGGACTAAGGGGAGTATCTAAGCATACTTTCTATAAGGGATTGGATTGTGATTGGGTCTCTATAGTCAGGTGGGCAACGCATGCCCTCCCTTAGTGCAAGTCATCTTTGACAGTGATTAGAAACACAATATATCATTGGCTCTCAAACTTTAAGGCCCTTCATTATATGGACCTCTACGATCGGTTGGCATGCTTGTACCCTTCTGTAACATTTCATTCTCTAGCAGCACATAAGCTGGTACCTCAGGTTCTGGTGGATGGACTTGGTCATACCTCCCCACCCAACTGAATCTCAATTTTAAGGACAAAAAAATACTTTTAAATCAGGTATTTTACAATAGGTTTTGAAGCTGCAATATTTCTTCCACTATCGCTGTAAGCAGCCTTCTAATCATAAACCCATTCTTAGGATCCTGTAAAAAAGTGTGAATGTCCACATCTCTTCTAACAAGGGCTGGATAAGCTTGAAGAATAAACACACAGACAGCGAGTAGAAGCCTGAAGCCTATGGGCATCTCTGTCTGACAGGACCATGGACTCAACTGAACAAGTATTCAGTAAGAAATGAATCGGGGTACTGATCCCTTTTCCAATTATCGAAACCAAATTCGAAAATCAGGGTTCAGGCATATTTATGATGTATCAACAACTTTCGAAAGTTCATTTTCAAAGAATTCTTTGGCTCAAGAAACACATTTGCATGCCTGCTATAGTATCTATAAGGAGTGTCCAGTCAGAACCACAGTCCAAATACAAATCTGCATTTATTCCTCAATCTGTTGGTTTATCTTCCTTCTTCCTCGCCATCGACCAAGTATGCACCCGCTGCAATTCTTCTTTTTGCCTTGCTTCTGGATCAATCGTTGGGGCTGCGATGGGCTCACCGGTGTAGAACCTGACATCGTTGAGGTTAATCCAAGACCATTTGCCTTGAACTTTTACTGCAGAAGGAGTAATGATCGCCACAATGTAACACTTTCTAGTAAAGTTATGGATCAGCACTTTATCTACACAGTTTAGGTGCTGATAATAATTATGATAATCTGGTTGCTTTTTACTTTGCTTTATTTGTAATGCGCGCATTGGTCCCAAAGGCATTAGGACGCAGACAAGTTAACAAAAAACAGACAGAAATATGTAGAGGTGCAGTTACGATATGATATTTATAACGCGTTTAATACCCAGAGGTTTCTAAGCATGGGCCCGGGGATCGAACCTGTGGTGCTCTGTGTTGTCTTGCTTCCAAGGCGAGCACGTTGCCCCTGAGCTATCCTCCCGGGACAAGTAGCAGTGGCAAGAAGTGGAGGGAGTCAAAAGCTTGGCTTTAAGAAAATGACATGGTCTTTAAGTCTTTCTTAAAAGCCATCTCTGGATTTTAGCTTCTTAAAGTTACAGGAAATTGATTCCAAAGATTGGGTGCCACCAAGAAGAACGCACCATTTTCGGCTTTCTTTGTTTTACTGCGAGGGAGTGACAATTAGTTCTGGCCGCAGGACCTAAGAGCCCTTCATTTACTTTCTCAACGATGTGGGTCTGCAGATAGGCAGGCATAAGAACCAGTCTTCATTTAAAGGTTATAACTAATAACCTAAACCTGGTACGTGCCGCCACCGGGAGCCAATGTAGAGAGCGCCTAGCCTCTGAGACATGATCACAATGGAACAGGCCAACCACGACTCTGACAGCACCGTTTTGGAAAGTCTGGAGACGATTAACATCCTGTTTACAAATGCCGACCAAGAGACTAGTGCAGTAATCGATCTTAGACCCTATTATGGCTCTGGCGATAGTTTCAGAGTTAGCCTGTGAAATAAGGGGTCTAAGGTGTGATAACAACTTAACGTAGTAAACAGGTGCTGAAACCACACTGGCCACATGGCATCTCATGAAGAGTGTCTGGTCAAGGACCACACCCAGAATTTTTATTTTGGCCAGTGGGGTGATGTTGTCCTCCCATAGTCTAAAGGAGTTGTAGGCCAGATCTAGTTTGGCTATTGAGACTGAGATACCGACAATCATCAGTTCCATCTTTCCTTTGTTCAGAGCAAGATTGTTGACAAGCATCCACTTCTCTATAAGATTGAAGACTCTATTTAGTTCCTGTTCATCCCGTAAGTGATGGCTAGAGAGGGGGACAAAACACTGTGTGTCATCAGCATAATTTGAAAACATGACCCCATCTGTTCTAAAAAAAGAGAAGAAAGGGGCCATAAAGATGTTATAGAGGCAGGGGGACGTACTAGCCCCGTGCGGAACCCCAAAGAGGACCGGGATCAGGGTGGCCTCTGCTTCATCAGAACATACTCCACTGTGTCTGATCTCCAGGAAAGAAGCAATCCAGGATACTGTCATGGGCGAGAAGTTGGCAACCTCTACCAGTCTAGATAGCAAGATGGAGTGTTCAACCAAGTCAAATGCTGCTGACTGGTCCAAATATATTAAGAGGGAAAGGGAGCCCTTGTCTAGCCATTCTAATAGTCTAGACTTCAGCTCAAGAAGTGAGGTCTCAACTTGTATGAATCCAGTTTGATGCAGATTCAGAATAGGGAACTAATTTAGATGCTGTGAAATCTGACTGTAAGCAACCCTGTCAAGGATTTTTAACAAAAAAGGGGTATTAGAAATGGGATGATAATTAAGTGGGTTATCACTTGGAGGTCCCATTTTTTTCAAAATAGGAGTAACAATAGTTTGTTTGAGGTCATCACAGACCTTGCCATCCTTCAGCGAAGAGTTCACAAAAGTACAAATTGCTTTTATAAGAAACAGAGGGAATGTTTTTATAATCAAAGAGGTACAGGAATCACCTGTACATCGCGCTGCCTTGAGCTGTCCAATGACATTCTTCAAGGCCTCCTCAAATAATGGCTGAAAGTTAAATTGAGCAATGGCCGGGTTACAGGAGTGGGACTTCAGTAAGCCACCTTCCTACAATTAAGGTAGAGCCTTCCTTTTACCAAGTATGTCATTATAATGCCTAAGAGTTTCTTCTGCAAACCATTTTGTATTTGCTGACACCAAGTAGCATCTTTTTTGACTTTGGTCAGCTGGTTGTGGGACTAACTCCTGCTCTTTTAGGCTTTTGAAGATTTCCTTCTCATCAGACTGAGCGTTAGAAATGCTGGTGTTATGCAAGTCCTTTTTTGATTCCAATAAGGCCAGTCTATAAGCCTTGGCTTGATTTTTTATAAGCTGTTAATGAGGCTAAACCTGGTAATGCATTACAGGAGTAAAATGCCTTCAATGTCTGTGCTTTTTGTTTTTGAAGCTCTGCAGAAAACCAAGGATTACTTTTATTACCCTCTGAATAGTTTTCATCTGTGTTCTGAGACTGCCCTCCTGACGCTTGAGTTGATCTGAAATGACAGAGTTACTAGTGCGCATACATGTCAAATATTCATTTAATTCATTTCCTATCGTTTTCGCAGTGTTCTGGGCATCACTTCTACTCCTCGATGGAGGAGTTAATGGCATTGTCATTCGTCTTCGTGTCACTAGCTTGTGGAGTGTGAGGTGGTGGTCAGACTCAGGCGGAATCCTTATGGTATTTAAAGCTAAGTGAAGGCAATATAACCTTCCCTTTTTCAGTGTCGATTTAAGCTTGGCAACTCTTTACTTTAAAAGGCTGCTGAGTCTCTCACATATCCCGTTCCCTTCAAATTGATAAGCAGAAGAAAATGTGTGCTTAATATTCAGCAATAATCCTATTTGTTCAAATACTTAATTAACAAAATGTGGCCCATTACCAGATCTCAGCACCTCACACACTCGCCATCTCGGAAAGACTTCATGTACTAAAAACTTTGCTGTGCAAGTGGCAACAGGATGTGTACAAGGACCTGCCTTGATCCACCTGGAAAGGGACGCACCACCACTATCAAATACCTGTATCCATTACATACTTGCAGCATATAAACATAATCAATATGTAAATGCTGAAAAGGACCATTCGGTCAAGAAATGACTCCTCTAATCGTTCACAGTGTATGCACAGCGTTAAAGCTTTGACATACAATGCAGTTTACTACATAAAATGCAACGTGTTCTAACAGGTTTGGTACAAACCAGTCGTCTGCAATTGTTGCAGGAAGACTTTCGCTAGTTACATGAGCAGGATAGTGCAGCTGTTCAAGCGATACCTTTAAAATTGCTACTGGCATCATTGGCTTTCCAGTACTGCCCTGCTGTCATAATGCTTCTGTGGGGGATAAAGAACACCCCCTTTGTTTCCATAGGTCCTGCTCTTCTTTCGATGCAGTGCCTTGAACCCCCATTAACTGGGCACTTGGCAAATGATTAAATCCTTCATTCACTACCATAATCGTAACTACCTTCTCCTTAACATCTGGAGCATCAAAACTTGAAATATCTGGTAAATACACAACCCTTTTGGCTTCTGTGTCTGCTGCTTCATTCCCGCAAGAGATAAAGTCAGTTTGCTTAGTATGCGCATATAACTATTGCTGTGGCTACTGGGAGTTGTAGTGTCTTAATAATTCTGTCCAATAATGATGCTTGCTGCACTGGAGTGCCGTCCGATAAGACGTAGCACCTCCTTTTCTAACCTGCTAGCCCTGCATGTATGGTTGACATCACATCAGCAGAGTCATTGTACACTGTCACTTCCTGCCCTTCATGTTTTTGGAGCGAGACAATAAGTACTACCAATTCTGCTGTTTGAGCTGAAAAGTGAGATGATAGTCTTGCACTTGCTACAACCTCAAATTCACCATTCGCTCTATGCCTCACTACAGCTGCGCTAGAATGCCTTGCTCCACTTGTTTGATCAATTTTCAAAGAACTATCAATAAAGAGAATCTCCCCTCCTGATAATACGTTATCTTTTGCACGCAGTATGTCATCATGAAACTCTTCATAGTTCGCGCAGTCATGCACATGCTCACCCTCTGCCACTGGCTCAGCTACAAATGTGGCAGGGTTTACTATTTTACATCTGACCAGTTTAATTGCTGGGTTTGATGTGATTACTTCATATACAGAAGCTCTCTGAGATGTAAATGTACACTTAGGTTTCTCCAAAATGGCAAACAAAGCATGGTCCACAACAAGCATCATAGAACAACCCCTTACAATGCTTGTAGATGTCTCAATTGTGAACGCGGCGGCTGGCAATGACTGTTCGCAAGGAAAATGCCCTTTCATAACCAGGTCTAAAATCCCACGCTAATTTACAAGAAGTGTGTAACCTAATGCAGTTCTCCCTGTAAGCACTGCTGTCATAACTGTCCCATTTGTATGTGAAAACAAGAAGCATAATTGGGAACTCTTTCAATTTTTCAAACCCTCCCTCCATTTCCTCAGTCCATTCTATTTTCTCCTTATTTGCCTGTGCTTTCTTTAAAGCCTGCAATAGGGGTCTTGTGTGTGAACTATAGTCAAACACCTATGCTCTCACATAATTACATAATCCCAAAAAACTGTTTCATCTGCTTCACTGTGTGCGGTGTTGCAGTTTTCATGATCATTCTGCTCTTTCAGGTGTTACCTTATTTCCCTCATGTGAGATCAACTGGCTCATGTGCAACACTTCTTCTTGACAATATTGTAACTTTTCTTTGGCTACTTTGTATCCCTTGTTTGCTAGAATAGTCATTAATTTAATTGAGTCTTGTCTACACTCATCTTTTGTTGTGCTACAAATCAAAATGTCATCTACGTAATGTATCACAGTGTTTTTCAAAGCAATGTTACCTAGGTCCATCTGTAGGACTCTATTAAAGATCGAGGGGACACACAGTACCCTTGAGGCAGCCTTGTGTGTTTCAGGTCGATTTGACGAAATTAAAACAAAGTCAAGTCTTGTGAGTCTTTGTGCAACGGGATTGAGAAAAATGTATTTTTCAAATTAATCACCATGAAACATTGCGCTTCTAATGGGATACTGCATAGTATCATTGCTGGATTAGGAATTAAAGGAAACTCTGTCCCTCCAATCTGGTTAATCCATCTCATATCTCGTATGAATATCCATGACCCTCCCTTTGATTTCTTCACAGGATATACCGCAGTGTTGCACTATGATTCTGACGGTACCAGAATACCTTGCCCTCATCTGCCTCTCGAGACATTGGGTATTGTCTTGCTCGAAGTAAAATCGCTCCTGGTTTCAGCTTTATTTTAACCTCCCCTACTCCGTTTAATAGGCCTACATCATAAGGGTTGTAGTCCATAAAACGTTTGGCACTTTCTCCAAGTCTCCGTCAAAAAATTTTGGATACTGTTAATTATCACCATGCGCTGTGGGATCTCCCATTTCTCTATTCTGATCCAATATGTAATGCTCATAAATAACAAAACTTTATCATCTGATGGATCATCTCTAAACATATCATTGTCAGTGAAGTCAGTCAATATGCACCCTTCCCCAATGGCAACCACAGTTCTCCATGGCCTACCCTCGTCATCTGTTCCTTTGAGCATTGCCATTTCACCTCATATTATGGTTGTATCTAACACTAGGGGGATGGTCTGTCCCCCCTCTCCGTCCATAGGTATCTGTGGTCTAAACAAACATTCATCAGGCATCATAATAATCCTTCCCACTAAGCCGGGTAGCCATGGTAACAGAATGCTCATCCCATAAAGGAAATCTTTGGGTTCTATCAGCACTCCTCGCAGAGCCAATTGCCCTGTGAATGCCAATATAAATTTGCCCACATTCATATAGTGTTTCAAAGGAGTGGAGTGCACTATACCTTTGTCAGTAAAAGAAATCATCATGTTAAATGTTGTCATTAAGTCTCTTCCCAAAATATTAACTGGTGTCTGCGGTGAATACAACAATGGAACAGACATTTCACACTCTCCTATATAGACTGGTAATTCATCATTAAAAGGAACTCAACTTGTAGCTCCAGAGAATCCTTGAGCATTCATGGCATTTCCTGACATTGGATATTTACCTCTCGTATATATGAACGAGCTGCAACAGTATCTACTAAAAATGAAAAAGATTTGCCCCCATCGTCACATCAACCCTTGGTTCCTCTTGGAGGTCCAGGCTGATGGATAGTACTAAACACATAAAGTCACCCTGTGAGCTGTCATTTTGTGGGTACATGCATACCTCCGTACCTGTGAATGTATCCCCTCCCACCACAGTGACACCACTTATCCTAGGTGTCAGTAGTTGTCCTGTGTTTGCATTGTGCTGTATCTGCATGGGGGTGTTCTGCGACTGACCTTGCAGTGGATTCAATGGTGCTTGCTGTGGTTGCTGTGCCTGTTGCAGTTGTGGCGCTTGTGACTGATGCACTGTCTGATGTTGCGCAAATCCTTGCCTCACTTGTGAGCTATATGCTGGAGGATAAGCTGTCCCCCCTCTTGAGAACTGGCCATTTTGTACAGACCCTTGGTTTTGCATACATCCCACTTGTCCAACATATAGGAGGAGCCCGTCTGACTAGCCCCCCTTGGTTGAATCCTCCTTGCGCACTCTGATTTCCATTCTGCGCATTCTGAAACCTATATTGAGTGTTTTGAAATCCATCCTTCCTCTGTAGCCCATGCCCCTACCTCGTGGTACAAACTCGTTCCCTCCTTGGTCCATTGGGTGCTGATTATTCACCTGCAATGTACTCACTGCTTGCTGTAGTCCTAGTCCTTCTCCACTTGTCAATACTGCCCCGTCTATGGCATATTTTGTTTTCTAGCTTTGCATTTCTTCCTGTTTTTTCTCCTGTAACAGCCGACAGTGATGCACCATAGTCAACTGTGTTTTAGCCCATGGCTTTGCTTTGTCAGGCTGAGATTCTGATCTTGCGTCTGCGGAAGCTGCTGAACCCCCGACAATCCACCCAAAATGTAGTACTCAGAGCTCTGAATTGTTTATTCAGCTCAGTTTACCACACTTCTAGGGGAAAGGGGAAAAAGTAGATAAAATAACAAACACCAGGCTGGAAGATATTGACTAGCTAGTTCTTCACCTGTAGTAACGACATAAGCATATACAACACCACATTTATTCATTGAGTCACTGACCTCATAAACTATATCCTTTACTAAATAGTTTAAAAAACCATACCTGGTACTTCTCCTTAAAATGCCCTGAGAAGTGATTTAGTAGATAAGACTTCCTTACTAGTTGCCAGGAGACTTAATGTTCATTCAGCCTTCTTAGATAGGTCCTTGAATGCTTTAGCAATCTTTTCATGTAACTTCTTATTCTTCAATTAACTTTAACAACTTATTAAGTTTAAGATGAAGTAATGGAAGTTCCAACATAATCCAATCTGGTAAAGTCTTTGTATGCTAAGATTAGTCTCTTAATGAAGAAGAGCTTTAAACTTGCCATGGGAATTCTCGTAGTAATCACACGCTCGCGCTCTAAAGTTCCACCTAGCCGAAAACACATACACGCGCTTTAGTTCCACATAGCAGAAAACACACACACGTGCAGTTGTTCAATGTAGCAGGAAACACGTACACGCGCTTTAGTTCCACATAGCAGAAAACACGCACGCGCGCAATTGCTCAACGTATCAGCAAACACGACTCGCGCTTTTGTTCCACGTAGCAGAATTCTCGCACACGCACAGTTGACTCCCAAAGAAAACACTCTCACTCGCGCTATTGCTTTATTTAACGGCTCAAACATGCGCTAGCTCCGAAGAGACACGTAGCTTATGAAAACATGCACGCGCGTTACAGTTTATGCGTGAACCTTTTCAATTAAATTAACCTTTTTACAAAAAATTAAGTAAGACTAAAATAGTTCTGTAAATAAGTTTTCTTCCACTTGGAAGTAACAGAAAGCACTCTTGAATGAGTCTCGGAAAAGTTCTTCTCCCTGAAAATGGAATTTTCTCACTCCTGTCCTGTGTCCAAACAAACTCTGAACTCTTTCCCAGTTTAATATTCGAAGAAGCCGCTCGACTGCTTGAAACTTGAAGCCCCTGATCAAGTTAAGCAGGAGCAGCTTTACACACGTCCTCTCAGCTGGGCTATGACGATGAAAGGCAGTTTAGAATGTTCACTGTCCTTCCTATAAACAATCACCAGCCAATCAAAACTTAGGCTGAGCACTTCCATCTTGGCTTGGGGCCTTTTCCAAAGGCTGCAATTAAGGTTAAGGCTAAATTGTCTGTATCAAAATAAAACCAATCATAACACACCAAAACCCTTCCATACTACATATGTGTCACACCTCACCCAATGTTCGTAAGAATATGTCAATGTATGTAAACCCTGACCCTAGAACATGTCAATGTATGTAACACCTGACCCAATGTAACACCTGACCCAATGTAAGTAAGAACGTGCCAACCTGACAGTACCCCCCCTCCTAAAGCCCAGTCCCTGGGCCACTTTTAAAAGGACATTTCTTATGAAATTATTCTACCAAACGAGGAGCATGCACATCTCTTGCTTCTTCCCAAGTGTGCTCCTCCGGTCCAAATCCTTCCCAATTAATCAGATACTGCAACTTTCCACTCACTCTTCTCGAATCTAAAATTCTCTTAACTAAAAATTCTTCTGAAGGATCTTCCTCAACCACAACTGCCGAAGGAGAAGGTGTTAATCTAGTTCCTTTAACCACAGGTTTTAACAAACTGACATGAAAAGTTGGGTGAGTTTTCATATGTCTAGGTAACTTAAGACGAACTGCCACTGGATTTACCACCCTCTCTACAACAAACGATCCAACAAAACGAGGGCTAAACTTATTCTTTCCTTTAATTCTCAAAAACTTGGTTGATAACCACACCAAATCTCCCTTACAATACTGCGGACTCGCCTTTCGTTTAAGATCAGCAAACCTTTTGTATTTTTGCTTACTTTCCACCAACACACCTTTAGCCTTCTCCAAATTTCTTTCCATAACTTCTAGTCTTTCTTCCACCTCAGGGTTTCCTGAATCACTATTTACCTCAATACTTAAAAACGCGGATGAAAACCCCGTCCTAAATACAAACGGGACATAGACGTGGCATCTTTACTGCAGTTGTTATATGCAAATTCAGCAACCCACATCAAATCCACCCACTCTTCACCTGCCTGTAGATAGCACCTCAAATACTTTTCCAACTCTTGATTTATCCTTTCCACCTGGCCTTTAGTTTCGGGATGGTAACCTGATGAAAGACATACCTCAACTCCCAACCTTTTACAGAAAGCCTTCCAAAATTTTGAATAAATTGAGACCCTCTATCCGAGATGACCTGAGTGGGGATTCCATGTAGTCTAATAACTTCTTATAGAAAACTGTGAGCTAAACTATCGGTGGTAACCTCTCCCTCCATCGGTATAAAATGTGCCTCTTTAGTGAGTAAATCAACTGCAACCAAAACCGATGTACACCCTTTATCTTGCGGAAGATCCGTGATGAAATCCAAGGACACTGAATACCAACGCCGCGGTGGAACTGGTAAAGGCTCCAATAACCCAGAAGGCTTTCCGACGAGGCACTTTGATCTTGCACAAACCTCACAGGTCTTAACAAAATTAAGTGTATCTTGTCAAATCTTATTCCACCAAAAATTTCTTCTGACCAACTCTAAAGTCTTCCGATACCCAGGATGCCCTGCCAAAACAGATTTGTGACACTCTTTCAAAATCTTTTCTCTCAGTTCTACAGAAGGTAAATAGAGTATGTTATCGAGATAAGGCAAACCATCTTTAATCTTGCGAGCTGGGTCCAGACGAACCCAATCTTCAAATTACGCCTCAGAGATGCATTCCCGTACCTTCTTGAAAATGTCACTCTCCTTTTCAATTCCAGCAAGAACAAAACATTCAGGGACGATTAATGGAATTGGCTCACTCCACGACTTAACTTCACCTTCTGGAAACTGCAGAGACAAAGCGTTCGTCTTTTTATTTTTATTTCCCGGCTTGAAAGTTACTACAAAATCATATTCTGCGAAGAAAAATGACCACCTAAGTTGGCGAGGCATCAGAGTTCTTGCTGTTAAAGTAAATTTCGATGGTCAGTTAATACCGTCACCGTGTGACGTGCTCCTTTAAGGAAATGTCACCATTCTTCAAATGCAACTTTAATAGCAAGAAGCTCACGGTCTGAAATGGAGTAATTTTCCTCAGCTGGTGAAAACCTCTTAGAAAAATAGGCTACTGGATGCAGTTGCCCAGTCACATTATGTCTCTGTGACAACACTGCTCCCATTGCCACATTGGAAGCATAACCCTCTGTAAAAAATGGTTTAGATGTATCTGGATGAATCAAGATCGGACTGGAAACAAATCTCTCCTTCAAAATCTGGAAAGGCTCATCAGCCTTAGTCTCCCAAATAAACGGAACTCCTTTCTTCAAAAGCTGAGTAATTGGAGCTACTAAACTGGAGAATCCCTTAATAAATCTTTGGTAGAAATTTGCAAAGCCCAAAAAACTCTGGGTCTCCTTTACCTTAGTTGGAGTTGGCCAATCTCGTACCGCTTGCACCTTCTTGGGATTCATTTCTAAACCACTTGGAGTGATCACAAAATCTAAAAATTCTACTGAATCAGTATGAAACTGACTCTTCTCCAATTTAGCATAAAGATCATTCTCTCTTAATTTCCTTAAGACCTGTCGAACATGGTTCTTATGTTCCTCTAAGTCCTGAGTAAAAAATCAAAATATAGTCAATATAAACGATAACAAAGATATCAAGCTATTCTCTAGGAACCTCATCGATAAAGAATTGGAAAGCCGCTGGGGCATTGCAGAGACCAAAAGGCATCACCTGGTACTCATACAGTCCAAATCTGGTTTTAAATGCTGTTTTCCACTCCTCTCCCTCTTGGACTCGTACAAGATGGTAAGCTCTACGTAAATCCAACTTCGAAAATATGCTGGCGCCTTGAATCTGATTTAACATTTCTGAGATTAGAGGGAGAGGATACCGATTTTTCACAGTCACTCTATTTACTGCCCTATAATCAATACAAGTCCTAAGGGATCCATCAGATTTAGGCACAAAGAACAATGGTGAAGCTGCCGGCGATTAAGAGTGCCGAATAAATCCCTTAGCCAAATTTTACTTTAAATATTCTTTCAAATAATCATTCTCTTTTTCTGTTAAAGCATAAACCCTACTGCTAGGTAAAATAGCCCCAGGCTCCAAATCAATCTTACATTCAAAGGCCCGATGAGGAGGCAACTCTCCAGCTTCCCTTTGATCAAATACATCCCAAAAATCCTGATAACAAGCAGGAAGTTCACCCAAAACTGCTCCGATTTCAAAACCTATTGCCCCTCCTACTGCAAGCAAAAATGAAACTGAATTCACAACTCTTTCTCCCTCTTCTGGACAAACTTCAGAAAAACAATGTTCCTGACAAAAAGTAGATTCTAAAGCTACAGTTCTTGCACCCCAATCAATTCTAGGATTATGAAGGGTAAGCCAGGGCATACCCAAAATAATTTTCAGGATTGGACAATCTATTAACTCAAAAGAGATATTTTCCTTATGACCTCCAGCCTACTCCATCACCAGTTGCACTGTAGTATTAGTGATTGGATCTGAAGAAAGAGATGTTCCATCAACTGCTCTGACCTGCTCCACCAACTTCTTTGCCACCAAGGGAACCCCTAACGTCTTTGCCAATCCCTTGTCCATAAAATTACCTGTAGCCCCAGAATCAATTATAACTGGCCCAGAACCTAAAATCACCTTTTCAAACAGCAAGAATACGTTCATAGTTATGTGAGGAACAGCTGTCTGTATAGTGTTAGCCACTTGGTGCATTCTGCCTGAAGAAATGAAGATCTTCTTGTGGGTAAAAGGACAGTGTAGGGATTTGGTATTATCCTGCATCCTAATGGAACCTTTGGTCAGTGTATTGATTGACAATGGAGTGTTAAAGGTTAGAATGTTTATGTGTGACTGGGGTTCTATGTGGTCAGTTGGGAGATGTAAGCCTACCTGGGAGGATGCAGGTGTATGTTGCCCTGAACCCAGATGTACCTGACATTATATGACCATCATAATGTACTGGAACTAAATAAAGAAGTTACTGGAACTTCACCTGAGGTCATGGTCATCTGTGGGGAACAAGGAGTTCTACATTGGCGATGAGGATGCTGGCTGTGCTGGGGGGACAGCATTGAAGATGGCACATACACCTCCCCCCAACCCAAGAACAAGACCTCCCAGGTAGGGCGAGCGCTTAAAACTGTAGGCGCAGAAGGGCCCAGCGCATGGAGCTCAGGGGCAGAAAGTAAGGGGCTGCGCCAGAGCCAGGGGCCAGCTGGCCTGTCACTAGAAGGCCAGGTCAGGGAAAGAGGAAAGCAAGAGACTGAGGAGGGGCTGAGGGCCCAGAGACTGATTGCTTAAGGAGTCTGGGACCACTAGCTGCAGCATGGAGGGCTTGCTGCCCATGGCAGTAGCAATTTGAAGAGGCCTGGGGTCTAGTTACGCCTGGAAATTATGAGGAAGCCATGCTGGGCAGCTGAGGGATATAGCCAAGGCAGTAGCAACAGGAGAGGCTTTGAGCCTAAGCTGCGCCTGGAAATTAAGCAATGAGGAGGCATGCTGTGCAACTGAGGACTATAAGCCCAAGGCAGTAGCAACAGGAGAGGCTTGGTGCCTAAGCTGCGCCGGGAAAAGAAACAATGAGGAGTGATGTTGTACAGCTTGAGGCCTGGAGTTGAGGCAGCAGCAATAGAAGAGGTTGGGAACCTAAGCTGCGCCTATATGTTAAATAGAAGATTGGTGGCGAATGTGAAAAGCGCCTGGAGCAGAGGAGGGTCCTGGGGGGCCATTACAGCGTTTGAGGGGGCTTGGAGCCCATACCTGCACCTAAGAGACTTGTAGCCCGTGGCTGCACCTTAGGGGCTTAGAGCCCATGTGCAGAGATGAAAGAATATTGCCCAAGACAACATGTGTAGTGCCTGGAGGGGCAAGGGCCCATTTGCAGCAGCGCTAAGGAGGTGCCTGTAGGAGCTATCACTTAAATGAGGTGATGAGGATCTTTGAGGGCATGTTGTCAGTAGTTCCTGAGGGGCTTGGAGCCTACTTAAGAACTGAGAGATGCGGTAGGAGGCAAAGGGAGTACAATTTTTATAGCAGGCGGCTGGCAGCAATGAAAAGCAGCATTATGAACATACCAGGAAAGGAACGCTTCGGGAGGTGATATTTACAAAAGGAAGTGTGGCAGATGGATTGGTAAATCCATTTCTGTTGCGGGCGGCTGCATTTCCGCCCGTTGGAATTTTTTTTCAAAAAGCTTAAGTTGTGAATGATCTTAATTGCCGGAATGAATAACAGAGGTACTTTTAAGTTAAGAGATGATGCTTTCACGAGCATAAGTAAACGAAGCAATTTTGTCTTGCCTTCATTGAATTGGTTAAGTAGTTATAATTAGTTATTGATTCAAAATCTGTTGTCATGTGAGGCCTGAATGGCATTTGGACAGCGTGAGTGCATGAGAGCGTGAACCTGTATGTTGTCAGGTGTAGTTTCTTGTGGGATAGGTTGTCCTGTAATAGGGGTACTTCATGGAAGTTGTTGAAGCTTAAGAGCAGAGAACAAAGTTTATAGTTTTTTAGATTGGATTTAGGTCTCAAGGGTGTTTGTAATTAGTCAACCCAGGGATTAAGTGATCCAAATGTGAGGTTTTATTAAGTAGGTTAAAGTTGCATTCTAGTAGAAAGAGATTGAGATATGCGTAGTAATAGTGTTTTCTGAAATGCTATTTGGTATTTATGTTGTAGGTACATTGGTATGAGAGGTATCTTGCAAGTGGTAGTTAGCATGTTTGATAGGTGTGCACGGATGGTGTGTAAAAGTCGTGGCCTCTGTTACCTCTGTCAACAAATACTTGGTAATGTTATGATGCAAAGGCAAAAAATTGTGGTACGGTCATGTTTAACTAACACGCTTTTCCTTCCACAGATGGACATTTAATGAAATATAGGTTGCATTGACAACATTGCTAGAGTTTGGTATGTGGAATCTGAAGTATAGTTATGTGCACTAATGTTTTATTTCCACAGGTGGGACTTTTGTAATGCAGATGTATTAAGACCTTATTTAATGCTAAAGTTTAGAGTGCTAAGTGTCAAAACAAGTTTTTGTTTGGTTGTTTGGTTTAGAAACCATTCAGAGTTTCATGATGATACAGCAAAGACTATAGTAGAGTCATTGATGTTGGTATGATGCTGGTGTGAATGAAGTGTGGTTTCCCTAATAGGAGCTGTATTGTGTTTAGGAATACTTTCAACATGGGCAATTTAGGGGTAATGGTGTCACAAGAAGTGAAGTAGTTACCCGGGTATCTGGGATACTCAGTCTAGTTGGAGGTGGTGTGTATTTAGGTACATACCGGTTTGCATTGTTGGGTGTGAGGGAGATGTGTGTGTGTTCTTTTGTGGGACAATGAAGTCAAGTTTAGGAAGAGAGGTATGGGTGCCTCTATTTGTAAAAGTTTTAGTAAGGATGTTTGAGCAGTTGGGTGCCTTTTCCTCTCTTGGTAGAAAGAGGAAGGGGCATTGATTGTAATTGTGTCCCACAGCTGTGTGGACTATTTTGGAATATGTAATGAGACTAGCAGAATGTTCTCAGTTAGGAGTGATGAGGCAAGTGCATTGAACGTGCGGTTGTTTGTGTGCGTGTTGTTATTAGCAATTATGGTTAAGTTATCTACTTCTGTTTTTATGTCCCTAAGGAAGGGAGATATGTAGGGATTTGGTATTATGCTGCATCCTAATGGAACCTTTGGTCAGTGTATTGATTGACAATGGAGTGTTAAGGGTTAGAATGTTTATGTGTGACTGGGGTTCTATGTGGTCAGTTGGGAGATGTAAGCCTACCTGGGAGGATGCAGGTGTATGTTGCCCTGAACCCAGATGTACCTGACATTATATGACCATCATAATGTACTGGAACTAAATAAAGAAGTTACTGGAACTTCACCTGAGGTCATGGTCATCTGTGGGGAACAAGGAGTTCTACAGTTTACAAGAAAATGGCCACTCCTACCGCAGTATAGACACAAATTATTCTCCCTTCTTCTAGCCTTCTCTTCCTTGGACAATGGACCCCTCAACCGACTCTGCTGTTCAATCCCTTTTGACTTCACTTCTTTGTTCACCATCTCAACCTTAGACCTCTCCATCCTTCCCTGAAACCTTACATCTCCCTAAGAACGTCTACGCTCAAGATGTCTTTCTGTTAGACGAAAATCTAACTGAACAACCAAATCAATTAGAGCATCCAAAGTAGTAGGACGCTCCAAAACTCCCGCCAAGGCATCTTTTAACTCATCCTTCAAACCTCTATAAAATAAAGAAGCCCTCTTCTCCTGTGGCCACCTACTCTCTGGAATTAGAGATCTAAATTGAGTGATATAAGAAATCAACTCCTTACCTCCCTGACGAAGCTCCAATAGTTCACCATCAACCTCTAAAGATACCTGTCTCTTGTAAAACATTTTTTTAAATTCAGCCAGGAAAAGGGAATAATTATTCAAAGCCAAACTCTTTTGACTCACCAAAAGACTTCCCCATGCAGAAGCTTCTCCAGATAAATAGGATAAAGTAAATGTCACCTTTGAGGCATCCGTGGAGAATAACTCAGGACGACTTAAGAAATGCAATTCACACTGAGTCTGAAATATTTGACATTTTTTAGAATCTCCCAAAAAGCGCTCCGGGGCAGCCAGAAGAATAGGCATAACTAAAGTTCCTAAACCTCCCACTGCCTCCACCCTACTTGGAAGCCTAGGTTCGTGTTCTTCCCCTTCTCTCACCAACTCAGGAGGAGACCCAGCACCCCCCGAAATTTCTACTTCTTGCATTTGAGTTACCTTTAAGTTTAACTCATTCAACCTTTGACTAAGATTTGAATATTCCTGATGAGCAACCCATAACTCTTCACAAATTTCTCTAACCATTACTCCCAACTCCTCCATGGTTGTCTCATCGGGGTTCATAACAGCTCGGGCAGACTACTTTTATTGGCCTTTCATTCTGTCAGGCTGAGATTCTGATCTTGCATCTGCGGAAGCTGCTGAACCCCCGACAATCCACCCAAAATGTAGTACTCAGAGCTCTGAATTGTTTATTCAGCTCAGTTTACCTCATTTCTAGGGGAAAGGGGGAAAAGTGAATAAAATAACAAACACCAGGCTCAAGATATTGACTAGCTGGTTCTTCGCCTGTAGTAACGACATAAGCATATACAACACCACATTTACTCATTGAGTCACTGACATCAAACTATATCCTTTACTAAATAGTTAAAAAAAACCATACCTGGTACTTCTCCTTAAAATGCCCTGAGAAGTGATTTAGTAGATAAGACTTCCTTACTAGTTGCCAGGAGACTTACTGTTCATTCAGCCTTCTTAGATAGGTCCTTGAATGCTTTAGCAATCTTTTCCTGTAACTTCTTATTCTTCAATTAACTTTAACAACTTATTAAGTTTAAGATGAAGTGATGGAAGTTCCAACAAAATCCAATCTGGTAAAGTCTTTGTATGCTAAGATTAGTCTCTTAATGAAGAAGAGCTTGAAACTTGCGATGGGAATTCTCGTAGTAATCACACGCACGCGCGCTAAAGTTCCACGTAGCCGAAAACACATACACGCGCTTTAGTTCCACATAGCAGAAAACACACACACGCGCAGTTGTTCAATGTAGCAGGAAACACGTACACGTGCTTTAGTTCCACATAGCAGAAAACACGCACGCGCGCAATTGCTCAACGTAGCAGCAAACACGACTCGCGCTTTTGTTCCATGTAGCAGAATTCTCGCGCACGCACAGTTGACTCCCAAAGAAAACACTCTCACTCGCGCTATTGCTTTATTTAACGGCTCAAACATGCGCTAGCTCTGAAGAGACACGTAGTTTATGAAAACATGCACGCGCGTTACAGTTTATGCGTGAACCTTTTCAATTAAATTAACCTTTTTACAAAAAATTAAGTAAGACTAGAATAGTTCTGTAAATAAGTTTTCTTCCACTTGGAAGTAACAGAAAGCACTCTTGAATGAGTCTCGGAAAAGTTCTTCTCCCTGAAAATGGAATTTTCTCACTCCTGTCCTGTGTCCAAACGAACTCTGAACTCTTTCCCAGTTTAATATTCGAAGAAGCCGCTCGACTGCTTGAAACTTGAAGCCCCTGATCAAGTTAAGCAGGAGCAGCTTTACACGCGTCCTCTCAGCTGGGCTACGACGATGAAAGGCAGTTTAGAATGTTCACTGTCCTTCTTATAAACAATCACCAGCCAATCAAAACTTAAGCTGGGCACTTCCATCTTGGCTTGGGGCCTTTTCCAAAGGCTGCAATTAAGGTTAAGGCTAAATTGTCTGTATCAAAATAAAACCAATCATAACACACCAAAACCTTTCCATACTACATATGTGCCACACCTGACCCAATGTATGTAAGAATATGTCAATGTATGTAACCCCTGACCCTAGAACATGTCAATGTATGTAACACCTGACCCAATGTAACAGCTGACCCAATGTAAGTAAGAATGTGCCAACCTGACATGCTTCCATTCCCAATTGCTTCCCAATTGCTTCTTGAGTTGCCTCTGTACCTGCTCAGGCAATGGCTGACATAAAATGTCGTAAAATAATGCCACTTTTTTTCCCCACAGCTCATGCATTTCAAGAGTCCAGCGTTCCTGAATGTCCTGAATTTAAGCAAGTGGATCCTCTTTCATTTTATGTGTCATAATCGTATCCATGTCTGATACATCGGGATATTGTACTCTGAGAGATCTCCAGACATCTGCCCTCCATCATGGCGCTACATCATGCGCTGTTTTTTTTGTTGCTGTGACACATGAATAGCCTGCTCTTGTTCAAATGTCATTAGCTCTTTCCCCAAGAATAGCTGCTAGGAGACCCTTAATATCTCCTATTGCTAAGCTATATCCTGCTGTCATTTTTTTTTCTAACTCATAAATCCATTTTCCTGCACCCACCGTTAAACTGGGGAGTTTGCACCTTATATTATCCTTATCCATTTGTGTCAATGGAATACACAGTAGTCTGGCCCCCTCTTTTCCAATAAGGGAAACTGCGTAAATCTTGATTTGCAATTGGCTCCCATCATCTGCCTATCCCTAGTGCGGACAATGGTTCCTGATCACCTTCTTCCTGGCAATGACCTTAGCCTGTTTACATATGGCAGTGATTTTCTCTTCTCGCTATTCAATTGTCATTTAGGGCTCTCTGCATATGCTATAGGATCTGGCGTTCTTTCTTTAGGTTGCTCTAGATGAGACCATTCCTCCCGCTTCCCCATGGAAGGATTCTCTCTCCTCGTCTGACATATCTAGTCCCCAACTATTGTGACTCTCATCCCCTTCACCCTTGTCTAAGGTCAGTCTACCTAAAGACAAGGCGCTATGCTCAAGTTTGAATGGATTATTCTCTTCGCTTCGTGATTGGACAGCTACGGTTTGATCTCCCTTCCCTCGGCTTCCCGATTTGCCACCTTCTCTTAAATCCTGATAAGCTTTACCAATCCTATCTCCGATACTCCCTACATCAAAGTCTTCTATGGTTACTCTAGATGTCGCTGACGTTGCTCCCTGTAACAAGAGGAACTCTTCTATACTGCTCCATTGTATTATTGTACTTGGCTCCATTAATTCTTTTTGAATGTGATCAATATTGCGTTCCTGCTGTCTTCTTTTTTGTTCTAATTCTCCATCTACTTCTCTTCTCTTCGCTTACTTGCTTCCCATCTAACTATTTCCTCTCCCTTTCTTATCTCGTCTGTCCTTACCCCTGCTCGTCTTTCTTCCTCTTCTCTTCATCTTTGTATTTGTCTGTCTCTTATTTTCTGTGCTTCCGCCTCTTCTCTCTTCCTTTCTTGCTTATGCCGTTCTTCCATTACTCTGTCTGTTGTCATACTTCCTTTGATCCACTGCTCTTTCTTCTTTCTTTGTTTGCTCCTCCTAATACATCTGTTCTCGCCAATGTTTGTTCTTTCTTTTATGCTCATTTTCTTTTAATCTTTTTTCTCGTTCCCTGTCTTTCCTATCCTGTTCATCTTGATCTTCCCTTTGCCTAACTTCCTCAATGTTTTTCCCATCTAGCTTGAGTAATATCTGTCCTCCTATCCATTAATTCTGTACAAGCGTTACTCCGTGAGCTTTATCCATTTCTCCGTTCCATCTCTTAATCTCTCATTCTATCTGTCGATACATTTGATCCCTCGCTTTTCTCTTCCCTATTCTGTAAGACCTTAAAGATCTCCTCTTTTATCTTAGTCTCCTCTGGACTATCGTCACTACTATAAGCAGGCGGTTCGCGTATCGGATTACTATACCCCATCACCACTTTCAGTTCCTTTAACGGATACAATCCTATGTTTTCCGTGCTATCGCTTTTTACCTTAGGTGAGGCAAGGGGAGCAGAAGGCTGAACACCTTTCTCTTTACACTGATTAAGCATCCAATCCTCAGGTGGCAGATCCTCTCTCTCTCTCTCTCTCTCTCTTCCTGGCACATCTTCCAAAGCTCTAAAATAGCTACTTTTTCTACAATTTCTTTCACGTGTACGCAGCGTGCAAGTATGTGGTCATGTGTTGCAAAACTGGTTTTGACAATGATCCCCCTTTCGGCCGTGGCATGAACATCTTATCTGCTTGCCTCTTTCCCACTCTACACTGTACTATTTGAGCTTTGGCATGTGTTTTGGCAATGTCTTACATAAATGCATCAGAGGAGTAAAGTCTCCCATTGTAACAAGTCTCAATTAACTGTCAATACTTACCAGTGTTTACAAAAATACTTTTTATGAAAACAACAAATATGAGTGTGCTCCAACAATTGCTGCTCAAAACCTCTATGTTTCAATACTCTCAGTCTTCCTCTGAGTCGGTAATGACAGTTTCTCTAGATAGATGCAATGTCTCCTTGACCTTTTCTCAATTCTCCTTACACAATTGTCGCTCTTCACCACTTTAATTTACCACAAATGCACAAATAGACAGACTAGATGACTTTCACATCTATCCTCAGTGATCACTTTTTTTATCTCTTCCCCTGATAATACCCTGATCACAGGATTTGAATTGTTTTCTTATATGGACCTGTCCAATACGTAGCCTAGTTTACTTCAACTGAAGTGTATGACAATTCCTTCTGAAACCCTTGGGTTAGGACTCCCGGGCTTTCTCTCTCTTATTTACAAATACAAAAAGCACTTGTTACTTTTCCCTATTACTTTTTAAACTACTTGTTACTTTTCCCCATTACTTTTAAACTACAAAAACCCCATCCACTCAGTTTGCCATTCTCCTTAGTCTACTCACCATTCACTCGTTCAGCCCAAGGCCTTCGGTATCGACTCCCCCTCCAATCGACCACTTTTGCCTTCCGTACGCAAAGCGCCTGTGGAAACTAGGAGGGATTTCGTCAAAGAGGGACCTGTCCCACCGTCTTGTTTTTCTTGCAAGAATTCTATATCGGCCGCTCTCCACAGGAGAACTTGCAATCTTCTAGCAAGATGGCATAGGGTGATCCATCGTCCGAAATACTGGAGTCCTATTGGTCGATGGGTCTTGCTACCAAACTATCTGACATGCTAGAAAAGTGAACCCGTATGGTCCTTTTAAGTAAGGTAACACATCGTATGATGGATGGGATCGAGAATAACTCTCACACCAAATATGAAGACTGCCTCGGGTAGTAGGCAAAGTCTCTGTTTTAATCTCAATTGTCTAAAACAGGGAGTACAACGGACATCAATGGACATTGCAGAGCATGGTCTCAATGTATTTCATAAAAAAACACTTTTATAGCAAAAACACCTCATACGTGACATCATACCACATGGCAAACTACAAACACCTACATAGGATTGTGATTGGACTTAGGGGAGTATCTAAGTATACTTTCTATAAGGGCTTGGATTGTGATTGGGTCTCTATAGTCAGGTGGGCAACTCATGCCCTCCCTTGGTGCAAGTAATCTTTGACAGTGATTAGAGACACAATGTATCACTGGCTCTCAAACTATAAGGCCCCTCGTTATATGGCCCTCTATAACTGGTTGGCACACTTTTACCCTTCTGGAGCATTCTATACGCTTGCAGCACATAAGCTGGTACTCTAGGTGCTGGTGGGTGGACTTGACTGACCCTACCCGCCCAATTAGCCCATCATCTCTCATCACTCATGGATTCTGCCATTAATATTGTCCTTGAACTTGGCCTTGTAGTAGTTTTTCTTCTCTGGGAATATAAGGGAGTGTGAGCACATTCTTATCTAGGTTCAGGCTTGCATGCCCACATCTATTTCTAGCTTGGACTCACGTGACAGCAGACCATGAATCGGCCCATTTTATAGAATATAATTGTCCTGAATAAAGAAACTTGACACTCGTGGTGTTCTCTCATTGCAACTTAACAAGGGATGCCTCTGTGTCTCACATTCACTGTTCTTCAAGGACTGATAACCAGTGAGGCTTGTTAGCGTAGACAATGCTAAAACGACAGTTCATTCGTAGTGCAAGGTCTCTTTACCTAGTCTAAACAGTCGGCCCGCTGACAGTCTAACCATTAACAGAGCTCAAAGGTCGGGAGGCTTAGTTGCAAGTTAGAAACACAGTCCACCATTTTAGAACAGAGAATCATATGAACAGAAATCAAAATGGCGGATGATTCTAAAATGGCGGCGAAGTCGATCAGAAATTGGAACTTTGCAATGCGGTTTTCTTTGCAAAGTGACTAGGCTTAGTCCAATATAAATCAGAAGGAGGTACTAATAGAATTCCTGTTTAACACACGGGTTGAGCTTACTAAAATGGCGACATTGAATGTCTAGATTCTACACATATATATATATATATATATATATATATATATATATATATATTGGCAGCACCAACTGCAGTCTATTCACTATGTATAGCCAGCCTTTACGATTATTTAGACTACTTGCGTTTCGGCATCTGTACAGTTATAAAAAAGACTTGTGTTTTCTGTAGTGCTTGTTCACACGTGCAAACTTCATTCCGCACATGAAAGTATTCTCGATTCTCTACTTTGCCATCAGTTTCTATAATGTCTATGCCTTCTCTTCTTTCGTCATCCTTCTTAGTGCATCACACTAATTTCTTGTGACGTCACCAGCCTCCCCTTTTCACATCTTTACACTTCTTCGACTGTCTCCCTCAGGAGAGCATCATCTCTTCGGGGATACATCATGTAGGGTTTTCTCAGTGGATACCTTGTCCCAAAGGCTCTTTGTGGTATAAGTACCATTACTGGCATTGCACATGTCTCTATTTCAGTTTTCCAACATATAGGCAAAACAGGGGTGGGACTTCTTGCAGAGGCATTCAGCTGCTCCTCGACATTAGCACTTCATCCAAACATTTATCATTTAATTTCAAGTGCTTTGTTGAATTTCACTGCTTTAAATTACCTCTCTTTTAACTAATGTTTTTTTTTTTGGGGAATGTCATTCATTTTATTATGCCATATCTTACACCAGCTGTAGTACTAGATGTTTTCTTTTCATTTCAACAAATATGTCAAATTCATTTGAATCAGTCTGTTTTCAAAGCAATGCAGCATGGGCTGTTTCCCCATTACAGGTCCATGATCCACAGGCAATGCCCTCCTGTGATGGGCAGTTGCTATTTTGCAATAATGAGGAAACAGGACAAGAATGCGTACAATATAAGTCTAAAAGTTTTTTTTTGTGTTCCTCGACCACTGTTCTCCTGAGAATATCGTGCAGAATTGTATTGTGATAATTTGTCCTAATTTTCTCTCAAGCCTGCAATACTTTTCCTGTTATCACAAGAAATCACAGTGCAAACATTCAATTCCACTTGCACACAATTCTTGTGAATATTTCAGTATACTCACGAGAAGACAAATAAAATACTAATTCATACCAATCACCCCAGAGACTATACATTTGCTGAACTGTTAATCGTTTACTCTCTGTACATCCACCCTGAATGCAAACACCCCCAGCCCCTTGACATCAACTAATATCATTTTAAGAACATCGTAATTTCCCATTGTCGCGAGAATTTTCACAAGAACGCTTTCCATCAGTGAAAAATAAATGTTGCTGCAGTGCACCTTGAAATATATTTAAAAGATCTCGCTGCCATGGAAATGGCGTTCTCTGAATGTGTATTAAAAGACTTCAGGATGGAATTGCATCAAATTACTAAAAGGCACATTTGCACCACTTTGTGCCCAACTTCTTTGGAATATGAAGCAAAACTGTCTGCCGGCTTAGGCTGTGCACCTGATGATGATGGATGTTCATTGTCCCTATAGGAAAACGATGGCAAAAAAAAGGTTACAAAAATCTGCACTTTATATTAGTGAAACCATTGCACGAATTTCAACCATTTTCCAATTTTAGGGAGTTGGAACAAAAGAACATTTTTTGAAAAATGTCATGCAGGTGAGTAAAACGAGTCAACCATTATTGGAAATAGAAATTCATTTTCAAAACATAAATAGATTTTAGGTTTCACCTTACCATAAAACGACCTCACCCAATAGTATATACATATACAAACTTGTCCCACTACACTCATATTGTCATATTGATTACGTGTTCTGTACATTTGCCATATGCCAAATCAACAGACTTCTGAGTTCACTATTTTCAGAGACCGTAATGAGAAAGCTTTCATCTCACTTATATATCTATAAAATCATACTGGAGAGTGAGCTTAATTTCACTTCCGCTGGGATTACTGCCGCTTTTATGAAAGTGAACATGTCTGGTACTTTGTCAAACAATTATAAGTGAAAACTCGTTCCAGATCCCAACCGACTAAAGCATTGTTAGCAAGACATAAAAAATGTCATTTTTTCTACATTGAATTAGCAATTCCTGTGTATCATAGCTCTGCAAATGGTCTGATAAAACAGTATCGGTTTCAACAAATATTTCATTGAAGCCCTAAGTAAAGGTCGAGTAGAATGATTCTTATCTGACTTATTTGACTGGAACTGATTGAGTGGCTGACACGAGAGACTTTAAAGTGAGTGCACAGTCTCGAATGTTTTAAGAGCCAATCAATTGGAGCTGTAATTAATGAGGTCTTTAATCGTTGCCTCATAAATCCTTAACATACTTATTTAGTTCTCCAGATCAGTTTTAGCTTTTAATGTACTAAATGCCCCCGACCATTAATTCTCCTTACTTTTAATCACATCCCTCTGGTGATCCATTCACCTTTAAGTTCTCAGGAAAATCCCCAGCAAGTGCCTGATTTTCTGCAAGCAGGTAAAGAATATGCATACTTGCCGTCATGTTTTGACTTCTCATTGCAGTTATGAATGACAACATTACTTCTAACTAATTCAAATACTCTGTTAATTATTATTATTATTGTTATTATTAATATATATATATATATATATATATATATATATTTATTGTTATGACATTGTCCATTATTTATGTTGCACCTGGTGCCTCAATGTCACGAGGGCCTTCAATGAGTCGTGTTCCGCAGCAGCCAGCAACTTCAGGACAAAATTGTAAAGAAGTCCCTGGAAAAGGGCTTTACCACCCCCTGGAAGAGTAATGACAGAGTAAATATGGTAATCAACATTATGTGTAGTACATTCTTCTTGTTTGTATGTATGTATGTATGTATGTATGTATGTATGTATGTATGTATGTTTGCTTGTATGAATGTACAGACAAGTGTTTTAAATAGTGCTAACCTAGCTCGAGAACATGAGAGTACAGTACAGACATTCAAGGAACAGGAGGGCAGATCACATTGGGTCCAGAGTGGTGGTAGAACCGGGACAGGGTTACCTCAGCCACACCTAGGAATTTCATAACGAACATGGGTTTCACTTCTTTCCTGAACTGCAGGAGCATTGGAGTGGTACTGATTGTCACTGGAATGGTGTTCCCGCAGGTCGGGGCACAGTAGGAGAAACACATAGTATTTTCCTTGTGGGCTAGTTAAGTTGCCAGCCTAACAGTAGTCTGGTTTCTACAGGAGTGTGCACTGCTCAAGGTGTTGCGTTTTTCCAAAAGGAAGAGGGGCCTTAGGGTGGTGTTTTCTTGGTAGATGAAATAGCAATTTTGACAAGGATTCTGGCATGGAAGGGAGCCAGTGAAGGTTGTGTAGGATTGGGGTGAAGTGACAGTTTAAAAATAAATGGGGATAAGGTGGGCTGCAGCATGATGGACTGCTTCAAAGAGATCATGGGGTACTGACGAGATCCCAACAAGGAAGTATTTTCCATTCTCAATATGTGCATTCAGAAGAGCCTGGATTGTAGTACGGATGTAGTACCGAGGCAAGATGAGCTTAATCTTGCTGAGGAGCATGATCTGGTACCACATGCTCAGGGCTTTCTTGTGGAAGTGCTGCTTACAGGAAATATTGCTGTGCATGTTGAACTGGAATGATTCTACGGATGATACAAGTTGGGGGTGAATCTGTCGAGGTGCATCTCGTTCAGCCATCCTTAGATGGATTCCTGTTTGGAGGGGTGAGTGAGGAGCGCAAATTCCATTTTGGTCAGGTTATACTTTAGGTATGCACTTATCATCCATGTTTAAATGGTGGCAAGGCATTCCCTGGAAGCAAGCAATGTCATGGGAACAGTTTATTTTACCTTTAACAGCTGTCATCCATGTACTGGTGTACCAAGATGCCTGGCTCATCAGGGGGTGATTCCACTCTTTCCATGTATAGATGAAGTATCATAGGAGAGAATCTTGAGGCTGGTTGCCCTGCACAGGTAGCTAGGCAGTGGTCAGATCTGAAGGTGTACATCTGGAAAGCATTGTATCTCCTTGAGAGTTAGGAGGAGAACCAGTTAAATAGGGTTCTGGCAAAGCCCATTCTTTGCCTGAGGAGGCTGATCAAAGACTGGTGGTCTACCGGATCAAAGGCGGCAAATAGGTCCAGGTGGACAAGGAGTCAGGACTACCTTTTGTCTATGATCTTGTGAACATAATTGCTAACTTGGATGGTGGCTGTTTTGGTGCTGCATTTCGTAAGAAACCAGGAATGGTAGTCTTGAACTAATAGTGACCGGTTGATTTGCCACTACCTTCTCAATGATTCTTTCAATTAATAGGAGGTTGGTGAGTGATCAGTAGTTGGTGAGATCTTCTGGGTTCAATGTGGGTTCTTAAGGAGTGTGTGGATCCTCCTGGTTTTAAGCAGCTTGGGAAAATGCCTTACTTGAGCAAGGCATTAAGAATCTGAAGGAGCTCGATGAGTGCATGTCCTGAGATCTGTTGTAGGATGGTAAGAGAGGTAGGAGGAAGGATTTCACCATTATAGGAGGATGGCTTTAGTGACGCGGGTTTGTGCTTGCTATCTTTAGGGGTCAGTCGGGGAAGCCAGTCCAGTTTGAGGGTTGCATTTGGGATAGAAAACAGTGGTTCAGATGATTTAGAGGCATCAATGTGATGTTTAATTGGGTATTTTTTGCCACTAAAGAAATCATTTATGGTGTGCATTCTTCTATGAACTTTGGTATTTCTGTGGTGTTTAAAGGGTTAGAACAGTGCTTGACCTTTTCAAAGCTGGTTTTCCCCTAGGTATTTTCAGGTACCTGGGTTCAGGAGAGGTCGTAGTCCGTGAGACAGATATTGGTAGAGCAGGTGACTGAAAACGACAGGAGTAGGTCACTGATTGTGTCAATGAAGGTACTCTGCCTATAAGCTGTTTGGCATTTGATGTGAAAAGTGACACACTCTTTATCTGGCACTGGAATTTGACATCTGAGGAGCACCATAGATTACATTGCAGTTTTGCTGCACACCATGCAGTCAATCAATTGTATGGGTGACCATCATCCCTCTCCTAATATTGCCTGACCAGTCAGCACATTGCATGCTGTATCCGGGTGGGGCAAGGATATCAAAGACATGACAGGAGGTCAGGGAGAACTAGGTTTTGGTGGTGAAGAAGGAGCATGGCTTATGAGTGGTGATGAGACCTGCAAAGTTGGCTGTATGTAAGATAGCTGAGTTTTCATTAAAAATCACTCAAGTTATGCAAGCAGAGTGTGGGTGGTAGAGGGGTAGTGATGAGGGGAGTGTGGATGAGGTCCACACGGTTGTAAGTCGGATGCTGATGAGCTTCTTTAAGGGAGAAAACCCTATTGTATTGTATTGTTTATTTATTTATAGAGCACACCGGGCCGTTAAGCAACTGGGCGCTTGCAGGAAATAGAATATTAGGTTAGAGCTACATAATTATTTTGCATTACATATGTTACAGGATCACATATCAAACATTTCTTATGTTACAGTGTTGCATGACTTACAAATAGGATATATTACAGTTTCAAATATTTTACGTTAAATATACAGAATATTCAGTACAGTTGAGGCATTTTAGCAGTCGTTAGTGTGAAGCCAGAGTTTGACATTAGCTTTGAACACATGGAAGGAAGGAGTAGCTCTAGTGAGTCTGGGATGGAGTTCCAGAGATGAGCTGCTAGTACTGGGAAGCTGGACCCTCCAGTTCTTTTCAGTTTAAAGTTGGGGATTTTGATAATGTTTGAATGGGCCATTCTGATGGGACGTTCAGAAGTGTACTTTGTGAATTTCTCTGTGAGGTAATCAGGTGCTTTATTGTTCAGGCAGTTGTGTGTAATGTTCAGAGTTTTAAGTTTGGTGCGGTCATTGATGGCCAGCCAGTTGACGGATCTTCTTTGGTCAGATAAGTGTTGCCCTTTAGGAATTCCTAAGGCTGTTCTAAGGGCATTGTTTGGCAGGGTTTGGAGTTTGTTGGTCTTGTGTTTGCTAGTGCCTAGGTACAGTGCATTGCAATAGTCTAATTTGGAGAGGATGAGGGCTTGCGCTATGGTGGTACAGCTGTCTGTGGACAGGTATGGTTTGCAGGCGTGAATAAGTTTGCAGGTGTAACTAGTTGCTGAAGCTGTAGCATTTACTTGCTTGTTGAGGGTGAGGGCTGAATCTAAATAGAATCCTAAGGTTTTAACTTCCTTGGATACCTTGATTTTGATGTCATCAATCGTGATGGAGTTGTACAGGTGGGATAATTTGTTACGTTTGCTGGTAGACACGATGATTAAGAGCTCGGTCTTGTCATCATTAAGACATAGGCCATGTGTGGCCATCCAGGTTTGGATGATTTGATAGATTTTGTTTATGAGTCTGGTGTCATTGTCATAGTCTCCTTGGATTGGGATAAGAATCTGAGTGTCATCAGCATAGTTGGTATATGAGACCCCTGTTTTGTCTAATATATCAAAGAGAGGCTTTGTAAAAATATTGTACAAAGTGGGGGAAACACATGACCCTTGAGGGACTCCACAGGTGATGGGGACTTAATCTGCTGCTGATGTAGGTGAGAAGATTCTTATGGTTCTCTTATCCAAGAATGAGTTTACCCATGCTGTGGCTTTTGTGGAGAAGTTGGCAGCCAATTTGAGGTGGTTACAAAGAACCTTGTGGTCTACCAGGTCTAAAGCAGCTGATAGGTCTAGGAGTAGGAGGATGGAAATGTCTACTCTATCTTTATGCTTTTCTAGTTGGTTTTTGAGATCAAGGAGAGCTGTTTTGGTTCCATGTCTCAGTCTAAATCCTGATAGTCTTGTCCCTAGTAGATTGTTGATCTCCAGGTAAGATTGGATCTGTAGATATGCAGCTTTATTTAAGATTTTGAGGAGGAACAGGACAGTTGTTATGGGCCTATAGTTCGTTGGAACATTAGGGTCCAGGTTGGCTTTTTTTCAGGAGAGGTAATATCCGGGCATCTTTAAGGTTGGTAGGTACAGAGCATGATTTGAATGATGCGCTGATAAATGATGTGATGAAAGGGGCTAGTTCATGTACAGCCTCTTTAATAATTGGTGCTGGACAAGTGTCACCAAGGCATTGAGAAGGTTTAAGAGACGTAATGATATTCTTAGTTTCCACAGTAGAAATGGCTCTGAAACTGAATTGGTTAAGAGGTTTAGTTTGGTTGGCAGCAAGTTCCTGGAGGATGGTTTCTTGCATGGAAAGGGCAATGTTGTAGAGGGTGGATTCTTTGGCTGATATTTTGTCTTGTAACATTGTGATTTTGTTGCATAAGGCATTTTGAATGTTTGTGCACCAAGCTTTGTCTTTAGTACAAGAGTGAATGGGTGCAATTGGGGATTCTAATTCTCTCAGGATGGAGAAGATTTCGCTGGTATTCAAATTCACTTTTTTGATTCTGTCGTTAAAGGTCTCTTTTTTTGCCTGAATGATTTGTTTTTTGTAATTGTTAGTAAGGGCAGTGAGGAGGTTTTTGTTGTGGGGCAAAGGGTTTTTTCTCCAGCAAGCTTCTTCGTGTCATTTTTCTTTGTGTAGTGCTTTTAGTGTGGGGGTGAACCAGGTATTAAGATGGGCAATAGGTTTCGTTTTGGTGAGCTTCAGCGGCACAATGGTGTCAATCGCTGAGTTGATGGTGTTGTTGTACAGGTCAGCTAGATCGTTGGGCTTTGTGATCAGGCTGGAGTGATTACTGATAGGTTTAATCAGAAGGAGGAGGTTCGAAAGTGTTATATTTTTTTTGCAACGGGTGAGGGCAGGGGGAGCATGTAGTTTAGTAGATGTAGGTTGGGGAAGGTATGAAATGGTCAATGAGATCAGATAGTGATCAGTCCATGTTCAAGGTTCAATTGCCGTTATGAGGGAAAGGCAGTTGATGTCTGCAACCCAGTCCAATGTACGGCCTTTAAAGTGCATGGGGCCTGCTTCCAAAATGGTGTTGGCTATGGTAGAGGCATTGGTGTCTTTTAGGTCATTGTAGCCTAAGTTAAAATCGCCTAGTAGAATGATTTGTGTTCCCGGTTTAGAATTAATGTTTAAGAGGGTGGCTAAGTCTTCTTCAAAGGTGCCTAGTGGACCAGGGGGTCTTTAGATAAGGTGCACCGTGATAGTGCATGAAGCAGAGATTTCTAGTTTTAAGGAGAATAGTTCAGCTGACGGCATAGTAATGCTGTCTATTTCTTTGATGGTGAGGTTGGCTCTGCAGATAAGAGCTATGCCACCTCCTATGGAAGTTTCTCTGTCTTTTCTGAAGATGGTAAAGTTCGAGGGTATGGCTAGCATTAGGGCAGGGCCGGCAGCTTTGTGTAGCCAAGTTTCAGTAACTGCTAGGAAGTCGAGTTGGTTACAGGTGATGATTTCAGCAATTTCAGAGGTGTGGGCTATTAGAGATCTGGCGTTAATGAGACCTTCCTTGAGGTTGAGGTTGTGTGTTACTTTAGGGTTATTGCTAATGTGGACCTTGTTGGGCAAGGTTTCAGAGGATTTGGTACAGGGTATTTGATTGCAGCTAGGTTTCCTTTTGTGCGTGTTACGCCTGTCGTGTATTAGCTCTGTCTTGGAGTGGCCGTGAGGCGGGTGGGCACGTGGTGATTTGGGTAGTCTAGTGCTTAGTATATGGTTTCTTAGTACAGTAGGACCAGCCTGATTCGGTTTAATCTGGGTAAGGGGAGAAAGCTGTTGGGGTGGTACCTGTGTGCACATCTTTCTGGCCGGTTTCCTTTCTGTGGGCAGATTGTGGTGGGGGGGCTGCCATAATAGCTAAGGCAGTAAGTGTATAGAGTATGGCTAAGTAGCATATGGGTGTATCAGACATGTGAGATGTCATAACGGTGTTGGTAGTTAAGTTGGCCTGTAGAAGGCAGGTATGTGGCCTATGAACTGGTTGCCGCAGTAAGGTAAGGGTCAGCAAAAGTTAATGCAGTCGCAGTGTAACAGCAAGGGTTTAGGCTAGAACAGTTTTAGCAGCAATCAACATGAGGTATAGTCTAGCAACAGTCACACAGTCAGTTAGAGTAACACATAGGTGGTCATGCAGGTGTATACTAATTACAACAATAAGATAGCCAGGCAAAAACGTCTAATGCTATGGACAGGTGGCAGGGCGGGTATATGCTAAAAGCACTAGTCATATAGCAAGGCAAAATGAGCTAATCTAGCACAAAGGTGGCAGGGCAGGAGTATACTGAATACATCAAACATCAGTAGCAAAACAAAAGCGATAGTCATATAGCAAGGCAAAATGGGCTGGTCTAGCACCAAGGTGGCAGGGCAGATGTATACTAAATACAGCAATCAGATAGCAAGGTAAAATCATCTAATGCTATGCACAGGAAGCAGGGCAGGTCAGGGCAGGTGTATGTTAAAGGCAGTAATCATATGGCAAGGCAAAACAGACTAATGCAGCTCACAAGTGGCAGGCTGGGGTAGGCTAAATACCATAGCTACAGTTGGGCAGAGGATAGGTTACTTGTAATGTTGCTATAAAGTCTCAGTCCACACCCCAATGTAGGAGGAAGGTAAGGCACTAGGCAGAATACGTACAGTATGCATATTAAGGCACAGGTCACAGGCATTTTCTAGGTGGCGTTTGCGAAGGACACATTGTGTAGTGGTCATGCACGATTAATAGTTACATAGCACTATGGAGTGGTTTAAAGGAGTTCAGTGTCAGTTTACCAGACTGCCATGCATTCATAAGGGCACATCTAGTGGCAGAGGAGGAAGATTCCGTATAACTTGTTCGTGGTGAGGTAATGGGCATGGGTCTCGCTTACTGTCTAGATAGTCATGAAGCAGGTGAGGAGCTCAAGGGGGTGGCGGCTATTCCAGTTTATATGCGCTTCAGCATAGGTGTGTTCAGGGGGGTGCGTGTAGAATAGCGAAGTCCAGGCGGTCACAGGGGCCCTCGAGACAGAGTTTCTGGCTCTAGGCTCTGGCAGCCTATGGTCAGGCTCGGGTGAGGAGCCTTTGGAGGCTGGACGGCTTCTCGCCTGCCGGCAAATCAGGACGCGGAGATAGGGATGGCTCCAGCCAATCCTCGGGCGGCCTCACAGGGGCTGAACCTCTGCAAGTGAGGTAGGGCAGCTACAAATTATGGGGCGGCCATTTTGAAAGAGAAAGGGCCCTCGTGGTTTGCCAGCACACCCAAATGGAATAGATGGGATCTTGACTGCTTCACAATGTAGTGCAGCGGGCCGTCGGATGCCAGTGAAGTGGGCAGCTGGAGAATAAAATTGCACATAAAACTGTAATTTTTTGCGGTCGTTAGCTCAGTAGATGGGCTAATTGGTACATGGGGCCATGGGCTTACCGTGTCATGGGTCACACTTCCAGGGTTTCACTCACTGCTGCTGCAGTGAGGTAGGGGCTCCTGCTCTCTCGGCTGGTGTTGTGGGAGTTGGGGCTCGGGTCAGGAGCCTTGGTAGGCGGGCCTTTGGAGGCTGACCGGCTTCTCGCCTACCGGCGAATCGGGACGCGGAGATAGGGATGGCTCCAGCCAATCCTCGGGCGGCCTCACAGGGGCTGAACCTCTGCAAGTGAGGTAGGGCAGTCGACATCCGGATGGTTTGTGTTTGAGGGAGATACACATTGATGACTTAATGGCTTCCGTAGGACAGGCTTCTGGTACTTTGGTCCTGCCAGGCCCTAACATGCACAAACAGATAAAGTCCTTGTCTTCGGCCTTTCTTGTGCTAGGAAGCCAGTGATGAGGACACATAGGTGTGTCTGATGAAATAGGTTGTGTTAGGCGGAAGGGCCCGGAGCAGTGATCACTTATCCAAAGGTGACCAAACTCGACTATGGCCTTGTGGATCTGGCCTCTGAATGCCGAAGATGTGAAGGAAGATACTGAAGCCCTAAAAGGCCAATGGGCAGGTTGGAATGTTCAGATCAATGATAAAGTGACCAAAGCAGGTGGTACTCCACAGTGGCCTGTGGAGCTGTCTATAGAATGTGCAAACTTGGTGGCAAAAACATGAATCTCTATCATGCAAATGGGTAGTTCCAAAGTTTATAAGGGGCCAAAGTAGCCCAGACTCAGCCAATGCTTAGCTGTGCTGGCTTTGGAATGCACACTTTATTTAGGAGAAAAGCGAAACCCTAATGAGCCACTAGGCAGACAGGAAGGGTCTGAGCATTGATCACATGACTAAAGCAGCACAGACTCAGGATTGGTGGAGCTGGACCGAGCTGGGTGGGAAAAAATGTAAACTTAACCAGACAATTGCCTAAAAACAAGATCGACTTGCTCTTTGGGATGCAGGGACCCTCTCCAGGCCCAAAAAAGAATTGACCTTTCCTTCTACTGCCCCTCACTTCAGATGGTCAGGTGAGATACACCTCATGATCTGAGATTTCAAAAGGGAAAGAAAGGGGCAGGTCTAAGCAAACCAGTGAGGCAGAGGTCATGTGACCTAGATTCACATGCACCAACTGACATACTAACAAAAAAAGTCTTCACAACACTAAGTAGGGAAATAGAGGGTTGTGGCATTTTCTTGTCACAGGCCTTCTCAGCCTTCAAGACAGGAACAAAAGGGTCTCTTTTCATGTTTGCTGGTAGTGGTACAACAGATGGTATTTGGATATAGTGCCTAGTTTAACGCTTTGTCATATTATGGGTTTTGTAAAGAATACTTGGGAGCGCCTAACTGTAAATCATGTCATCACAGTATCCTTTCTGCATGCAGCAAGGGTAATACATCTATTATCAAAGGTAACACTGACAAACTCATAATAAGGACTATACTTTTTTCTAAAATGTTTGCACTTTTATATTTGTATTCATATACTCTTTTAAGAGCTTACAGGAACCCACCCCACCTTTTCCTTTGCTTGTTCTTTGATCCCAGACAAGAAAGCAAATTAACCCAGCAATCAGAAGGATGGACGGACATAAGCACTTTCACAAGGCAACTCTACTAGGAATAAGCACAATTAACATAATACACTTTCATCTTTCCTCAGTGCTATTCTGGTCAAAATCCTTAATATTCAATATATCTAAAGCAGTGACCTTGCAAAGCATATGTCGAGACTAAGTTCACATTGCTCTGGGAACATTCTCAAAATAACACATGTGTTCACAATACTCCATGCAGTACCCACATTCAGGATACATAATCCAGAAAAGGATGAACCATCGAAAGCGGATAATGTTGAATGAAAGTTTGGGGGCAGATTTACAAATGTCTATAGAAAAAAACAGCATTGCCTCCATCTAAGATGCTGCATTGCTGCATTGTAAGCAGGACTAAATAATCAAGGGTAGCAAACGTGGCCAACAAATGAAAAAAAACCTTCTCCAAAGTTTGCAACAGGCTGTCCATCAAATCAGACATGTCATGTTATGTGCCCTTATAGTCTCTAAAGTGCGATTACCAGTTACCCAACAGCTGATATTCCTCAGCAAATGTTGTTTGTTGCACAGATGCATCCTTATCCAGGATCTTCAAAAGAAAGCTCATCTTGGCTATAGACGTGGAATTTGCAGCTGCCAGGGATATATGGATTGTTTGTGTGTAAGGAGTGACTCTGGCTTTTTTTCAGATTGTGTGCAGGGGGGTGCAAAACCTTTGCAGGAACATGGCATGGGGAGGCAGAGGTGGCACTTCAGAACTGCACTCATGTGAGAGTGAGATCTTAGCTCTCGTAATAAAGAGCTTAGCTGTAAGATCATTCTGCAGCTCATTGAACCAATCTTCTCGCGGTTCTGTACAAAGGAACACAATTGGGTTTCTCCAGATTGCTGCATCAATTTAAACCACATATAAGGTTTCCTTAGAAGATATAATGATATTTTCATACACTTGACCTGCAGCTTTAAGTTTGGGGCTGCACAAAGGCAGGTTTTTTTGTGCAACTTTCTTTCTAGCACTCTGACTTGTGTTCACTGAAGGCATAGTTGCAGAGCAGACCAGTGATCGTGCAAGGTCTGGATATTGGCAAGTTTGGTTATCAGCAGTCGACTGTAGACAAGAGGATGATATTAGATGCCAGTTCCAGGTCATCAAGATTATTAAAGAAAAAATCCCAAATCTGGTTTAGTTTAAAAATAAGAACCAAATAGGGTCTGTGTTTGCATGAATCTATAATAAAGAATGTTGCCTTGTAGGTGGAAGTCACACCTAAGTCAAGTCCCTCTGTGCTCGTCCATGATCTAGACAGGCCATACACAGAGTGCCGTACTAGCTGTTTGCCCTTAAGAACATCGTAGCCAGGATTGTGTAACACATGGGGCCTGGAGCTAGTGTAGTAGGGCCCATCCTAAGGGGAGCCTGCAGAGGGACATGCATTTGTTCAAAATGCACAGGAGCGGCAAAGCATAGATAGGTAGCCCAAACCATTTCAGGGGGATTCATTAGAAGAGCCAAGTCACCAACAATAAACAGAAGAAGTGTCCAATGCATTTTCATAGTGTAGTACCTTCCCCCTACACCAACCTCTCCTTCAAATAATAACACTCAATTTGGCTTTTCTTTTGTTGCACCCCTAAACGCCAGATAAACATGCCATGTCCCTGTTAAAAATTACTCATGGTCCATTGACCCTCCTTGGGCCCCAGCCTCTCATTAACAGACACACACACAGACATATACAGACACACAAACCCATGCACATCTAAACACATTTGTCCACCAGTCACATACCCATACAGTTTCTCTGTCATTCACACAAGCATCAAGAACATTCATACTGTATTGTCATTCACACACATTCTTGCACCATTGTACACCATTCACACTGCATTAATTCATACGAATGCACTTACAGACACCCCCTTGCATACATACATATGTACAGACACACACATGCACTTACACACACCCTCGCAATCATGCACACATACACTCATAACTACATAGAATCCTCGCACACGTGCATACACACAAACAAAAACACTTTTTCTTCCATTACCTGTTTCTCTCCAGACTCGCCACGCCACTGCCTCCTGAGCTACTCTGTAGGCCTGCAGCTCATGCACAGACAGAAACCAGGAAGCAGAGATAGCTTCCTGGTTCCTGACATGCACGCAGCACGGTCTGTTCTCCGGCTCGTCTGCGCAATGCACGGATTTCCCAGAGAGCAAACCCTGCTGCTCGGGCTGCACAGTAGCAGTTGTAAATGCCCACTGAGTGATGCTGAGAGGGCATTGACAGATTTTGGGTGGGCCTTGCCCTTCAGGCCTTACCCTGTCTACGCCTCTACCACTGTCCTGTGATTTCTTACTCCAATTGGCTCTGCTGAATACAGTGTTGCCATCGTAAACAATATAGGAAAGACTTTGTTTGGTTTGTTTGTGGCTAGCAGCATATTGTCAACACCTAACTGCAATACAACACCAACAGTATCTTCAAATGTAGGGAGTATAACATCAACCCTCTTCAAGAGTGAAAAACTGCCTGGCTGCTACTGTAAATGTTATGTTAGGTTACATTATATCAATAAGAATATATACTAAGCCTATCACCACTGTAGATAAATAAACAGTCCTTGAGAAGAATGATTCTGCGCCACACAAATGTAGTATACTTGAATTAAGTACTTTTCTAATCATAACACAGAAAAAGGGATTTAGTCATGTTTAAAGCCCATAGGTGACACGTGTTTCGGCAAGTACAATATTGCCTTTTTCAAACCAGGGCTTGTTTAGTAACAAATTGTTAGCACATTAGTATTGTTACGCATACAATACGTAGAAGAGAAAATACATTACAACAATTGAATTATTATCACATTTTAGCAGAGGAGAAGTTGGGCAGAGAGAAAGGATGGGGAGTGGGCATGGATTATATAGGGAGGAGAGAAAGAGAAAGAACATACATGTCAATAAGCAGTGTTGCCAACCACAAATTAGGAGATTTATCATAGTTTTTGCGAAAAAATAGTAAGAACAGCAATATGTATCCCAGTAGAGAAAAAGAAAATGCTCCGTGAACGTCGTGATTGTGTTGCGTAATTACCACTCAATACACTTATGCCATTTAAAAACGTATCGATATACGGTCAATGGATAATCAATAAATAGGAGATGTTGACAAAGAAATAAAGATAAAAATAAAAAAGAATGTGAAAATGAAAATAAAAATACGAATACTAAATAATTACGGTGAGACACAGTTCTTACGCTATAATGAAACAAGTCTCAAAAATTGTTTTAGTATATGTAAATTATTTAAAATACATTACCTGTATCTGAAGGCCAAGACATTATAACAAAATGGAAGTGAATGTAGTATCTGGGTTCAATCCCGCTGTGAAAAATAAGTATGGCACAGCTCATTTTAGTTGGACAATCCTATGAACATAGGTAAAAAGTGCAGCACACGTATGCGCACGTAGTTATATTCTTGTACAGTGTACCTTAAGATTATTGAGCGCATGGCGTTGTGCAATTTAATATGTGTGCAGATAAATGCATAAGAGAGGTGACGGCATCATGTACAGCGGCTAGTACAAGGATATGAGATTCAAAGATTACAATTGCTAATAGCACGGGTTATATGTGGACAATTCAGAGTGGATTTTAGTGACAAAACACGCATTCTGGTTTCCATAAAGGAACAAAGAACATGATAAAGAACATGGTATAAGACACCCGTACCTCACAGTGTATGTCCGAGCAGCTCATCGGCTGCGGACCATCTCGGCGGAACGCTGGCGTTTCAGTGTTGGTTTAATAGTGTTGGTCCTGGTTGTCCGGGCAACCAGTAAAGACTGTCATCAGTTTCTATTTCAGCCGCCATGTCTAAGAATGCTAAATGAGTTGTTGTGAGGAGTTGCCGTGGCAACATTCACAGTCCCTCTTTGATTTCATTGAGTGTTTAATGTTTGAAAGCCTCAAAAGTGAATCGATCGTTAGATTATAGAATGTAAGGGTGATGGAATATATCAACAACAATCATTTTGAAGTACAATACAGAAATAACATAGCACACTCATGTAGTGTTCCGGATTATGGAACATGACAACACGATCGTAAAGAACGGGGTTGGAAACGCGCTTGCGATGCCAAACACCAAAGACATAAATAACGTAATGTTTGCATGTCATTGTCATGTTCCATAATCCGGAACACTGCACGAGTGCGCTATGTTAACAATTTGTTACTTAACAAGCCCTGGTTTGAAAAATGGAATATTGTACTTGCCGAAACATATGTCACCTATGGGCTTTAAAAATGACTAAAACCCTTTTTCTGTGTTATGATTAAAAAAGTACTTAATTCAAGTATACTACATTTGTGTGACACGGAATCATTCTTCTCATGAGAGAGGTGGGGCTTTGACCTCTGTCCTTCCTGATTCTGCGACTCCTATAATTCTTCCGTTGACAAAAAAGGTTTTTGGGCGCAAAGTGTAAAAAGTTGGTGCTACTCCCCCACATTTTTTTGTTTTTTTATCACAACTGTAGCACTGTTGCAGCACTTAGGAATGCCTGGATAGTTGTGAATTGGGCAAGCGTGCCCTCGAAATATGGGGGTGTTTGCAGCAGATAATGGTTTTAAAATCCCTCTTAGTAAACCAATGGTATAATCAGGAGGCCCCAGGCCACCTGGCAGAACCAAGAGTTTAGTGCATAAAGATGAATGGAGGTGTATGAAATCACTCCTTTTTTCACTAGAGGGCACTTGATGAGGGAAATCAAAAGGATCAAAGGCTTGCCCTTTTCTTCTCATGAGGACAATACTTACTAAATGGTGGGAGAGGGGCAGCCAGTTCAGAAGCTCAAAAGAAAAACACATCATCAGACATTGCTATGCAACCCATGTTATTAAATCATCTAATCTTATAATCTAACTACCAGAAAGAAAGCAGAGGAAATGAAACACAGTAAAATGGTCAATCATTTAAAATAGCATCACTGTGAAGGGAAGTCAATGGGATTACGGTTCACATGGGGCTCTAATGTGGGTGATATTAATCACTTCTAAAGAAAGCAAAAAAAAGAGAACAAAATGACCATTCTCTTGCACCAGGCAGAAATCACAGTTCACTCAAGGGTTAATGAGGCGTGGCAGCTCTACATCTGCCTTAATCACTATTTCCTTTCACCAAGACAAAACTCACACCACCCCCAAACGTGGCACTACCCATTAAATACTTTTGCTTACTGGGCCATGGGCAGAGGTAGTGTCCATCGTGTGATCTCTTCTGCTGTTTGAGGGAATCCATCTATGTCAACCCCTGGAATTTTGTCTGTGGTAGTTGCACGCTGCAATTGTTCAGTCTTCTAGGCACTGTGCATTGCCCTAGAAACCCCTCTAGCTGAAGCTAGTCTCTCACAACATGCATGCAGGTTACTAGGCAGTCCGGTTAATTTAATTGGGGGGATTCAATTCATCTGTGGCCCCAATTATGCAGTTCCATGAAGGCAGGTAGAAAGTGTTGGCAGATCTGGTTGTTCTTGCAATAGCAAGTTAACTGTTCATGCAAATTAAGTAAATGAGGCCATGTCTTCACGCGTGAGAATCATATAAATTAAAAGGTCTACACAACAATATTTATATTCAAAACTTAAGGAAGGTGGGGCACTCAATTTCTAGCCCATTTCCTACTAATGAGTACACTTACCCTCCTTTAATACGTCTAAACATTTTTCCTCATTTGACTTTTTGAGACCATCGCAAATCTTTTTGCAGCTGCTGCTATTGCAGTTCCAGAATAAAGTGGGGCAATGGGTCAGCCTTCGATCAAATGGTGATGACCCTGGTCAACCAGTCCACTATCAACTGTGACACAGCTTAGAACAAACACAGAATCTAGCTCCCCCCAACCATAAATAAGTATTTGGCTCCTAGAGATAAACCGTCACGCCCGGTAGATCAAAGGAGGTGTCAGCATGCAAAAAAATCCCAAAATATGCTAAAAATCCTCTGGGCTCATAAGCGACAGGTGAGATCTCTCATAACTGGCAACATAAAAAGGGATATCGAGAAGTGCAGGAAAAGGTCATCTTAATCCTCCAAAAACCAACCTGCTTGAATATCGATGAGGGACGAGATTGAATGACCAATATTTGGTGATGTGAGAGCATTTGGTGCGTTACTTTGGGGTAATCTATCAAATGACTTATCGTCATATGTACCCATCTATAGTGAGTAATATATACCAGGAGAACTCAATACAGGATGTGCTCATCACTCTAAGACAATTATGCCTCCTTTGTTTCATCATCAACAGGTGACCCAACAAATGTGTCCTATGAAGGAGGCCTTCTTACAGTGACGAACTGCCAACTATGGGAAATACATATATCTCCCATGTGCATAGCCCATATTGTGGATACATGGTGATGACTATTACCTGTATATTTGGTGCCATAATTATAGTTGTCAAAGGATGTGTACGTGCAATAGAGCATAAGTTATAATCGAGGTAAATTGAGGTTATAATAAAGAATGTAGCCAGCCTATTTATTTATTTATTTATTTATTTAGTTAGTTAGTTAATGTGCATTTATAAGTCGCTTATACATCAAGAAATTGTGTTTCAAAGTGCCCACATGGAAAGGGCTGGGAGCAGGGGAAAAAACAGGCAAAATAGAAAACCACTGATAAAGAAAGAGGTGGTTCTGCTAGGCCTTATGAGAATTCAGAATGTGCAAGTGCAGAGAGAGAGAGTGACAAGCGAGGAGGGTAAATGCAAGAGGTACCTAGAAGGGGAAGTGCCAGAGAGGTCAATTGCGGTTAGCAAGTAAGTGCATGGCAGAGATCACTAACTAAGGCATGTTCACTGCCAAAATAATAAGTGTGGGCCTGTGGGCAGAGGCTGGTGGTGCCCGAAGGCAAGTGCTGGGAGAGAGTGGAGGCTAAAGGCGATTGGATGGAAGACGGGACCCAGAAGGACACATAAGGGCCCAGGGCACCAGTCTCAGTGACTGTGGGGATTAGCACGGGAGGGAGAGGGGGAAGGAGGAGGTGAAGAGGAGAGTCTTGATGAGCTTCCGAAATTTTAGGAGATCTTGCTCAAGATGGAGAGATGTTCCAGAGGAAGGAGCCAGCCAAGGAAAGAGATCGGCCACCAGCTTTCTGCTTGGAGTAGCGCTTGACACACAGAGAGTTGGAGCCGGAGGAGCATAGAGATCTGGAGGGAGAGTAATTGGCGAGAGCAAGTTGGAGATAGTGTGGTCCCTAGACCCACACAGCCTTATGGATGATGCAGAGGTATTTGAATTTGATCCTTGCAGCAATTAGGATCCAGTGAAGAGGTATTAGGGCTGGAGAGATACAGTGCCTGGGCTTGAGGCCAAAGATAAGTCTTGCAGCACTATTCTGGATAAGCTGAAGGGAGTAGAGAGAGGAAGAGGGCAGATTGAGGAAGAGCCTGTTGCAATAGTCCAGCCTAGACAGTTGCAGAGCTCTGGAGACATTGGGCTTCAGGGGATAAGTGAGGAAAGGAAGGATACCTCTGAGGAGGTGGAGTTGAAAGTGGGCCTTATTGGAAAGGTCCAAGATGGGAGGGAGGAAAGAGAGAGAGGAGTCGAATATTACTTCAAGAATTCTGACTTCAGATGAATGAGGAGGGGAAGCCCATAGACAGTGGCCAAAGAGAAGGGATGAAAGAGGGAGCAGGATTCCCTATGGGAAGGATCTTGCTGGCAATGAAGCAGATAATTAGAGGCACACCAAGACTGGATAGCAAATAAGCAGTCAGGAATGGTGGCGGAAGTGGGGAGAGCATCAGAAGGAAGTTTGAAGAAGATTTGGGTATCATCTGCCTAACACTGGAAGTGAGGGGAGAAAGTGGAAATAAGGTGAGCAAGCCGGGTTAGATAGACGTTAAAGAGCCATGGTGAAAGTGTGGAGCCCTGGGGGATGCCACATGTGGAGATAGAGGTGGAAGAGGAGAAAGAGACCAGGATAACCTGGGAAGGGCAGTCAGTGAGGAAGGAGGTCAGTGCACTGCATATGAACGAACCAGCTGGCATGAAATGCATTGATTTACCAAAACCTGTGAAGTATAAGTAAATCTATGGTTGTCCCCTGAAGACTGGTAAACAGTACACGATAATAGACAGTCCAATAATAAATACCATATGTATGTAACAAACGGTGCATTTAAGAATGTATGCCAATATGCAACAGAGGTATGACACCAAGCATGGGAATGCGATAAACCCGTATTTGGGGCCTATTTGCTTTGTCATCAATTACCAACCCATATTTCGTTCAGTGAATCAGTCAGTAGTGGTTCATACCTCTCGTCTGCAATTCTGTACCCATTTCCATTCTGCTCTCTTGACTCTATGAGCCTCGTCCACTTCCAGCAAATGGAGGTAGGGTGGGGCCCAAACCTCCCCATTCTCAAAAAATTAAATGTCCAAACTCAGGAGGCCCAGAGCCTTCTGGGCTCAGCCGCTTGCAGCAGCTAATGCAGAAGACCCTAAAATACCAAAGTATAGGGCTATTGACCAGTCCAAACCTGCCAGGCACATGGAGTGAACTGCTGGAGAGCACAATGGGGAGCAAAATATCATAGGGCATGTCTATAAAGGCTTACCTGAGACACCAGTTGTGCAGACAATGGTAGGATGGCACTAGCACCAGCTACCTGGGATGGACTGTGGAATGCCATGGAACCTGGAGTGCCCGTATTCGATGAGGGACCATTGGTCATCCAGGTTATGGGAGCCTACCTGGAAGGATGTCTCCCACCTGTTCTCCCTCTTTCCCTACTATGTTGATACCTGAAACATATTAAAGAACCTATTTATTTTGTACTCATGCATCCTGGTGGTCCTTGATTCCTTCCTGACTCCATCAGATGAACACAGACACTACAACAACCTAGGCAATGCATCATCCTAGGAAGCAGTAATGTCATTGTGCAGCAACCTAGGGTAGGGTCACAGTGGAGCCCAACCAAGGAGAAGTTCACACAAGGGTGGAGAAACACAGTAGGGCACAATCAATACTAAAGGGACCATTCATAGAGCATTTTCCTATGGGATTGCACTATTATACAATGCTTCTGTGAATGAAGCCCAAAATATGTTGCTTACAAAAATAATGATTATATGTGATGCCTTAGTGTCGGAAGTAAGAGTCAAACAAGGGACGAGCCAGCGCTTCAATAATGTTGTGGATCCCATGGAGCAAAGGTGACAATTTCAAAATACAGATTTTATAGAAGAAATTGTTGACAGACACCAACTGTAAAACAATATGCTTTTTGTGCTTTTATGTGCTTTTGTGCATTAGGGATTGAGTGTTCTATAAGAATCTGTAACATAACAAATAACAAGTCACTGAAGATCTTGGTGACATTTTAGCATTGTGTTTTTGCATACTTAGAGCAACAACCATTTTTTCAGAGGCACTAGCAGTACACATTGTGCTATAAAAGTGAGGATGCCACACGGTTTCAACATTTCAAAAGCAAGTATCCTAACTCTCAGGTTTTCTAACTCACAATAAGGGTGATTTGATGATGGAATAGATGATTGTAGTGGTGATGGGGTTTCTAACCCAAAGTAACAGATCCCTGTATGACACACATTCTGAGGTATGATATAAAGCAGGAACAGTGGGGCACTCCAGTGAAAAACCTTCTTTAAATAACTAATTCCACTGATACCAATGGGGCGTTCATGTGAAATCGGCAATACTTCATAATTTAGTGAGAACTCCTGTAACAACTCTATTCTAGAGGTTCATGTAAGCTCAAACAGTGCCATAACATGCCCACCTCGAGTCTCCTGAGTCTCAATTGCCAAATAACAGTGGTATTCAAATGTGTTTATGCTAAGCTCCCCATGCTACAAAAATGTTGTTGCACAGCCCGCCCAAATGCTATCTGCTTGCATAGCCCCCCCAAATGTCATATCTGCTTACATTTTCTATTAAAAGCCTTTACCTCACTCCCCCTCTGTAAGATCAAAGCGCCAGGGGACCACTCCGGTGGTGATAGTGCACGGTACAAATGTCCTTTAACATTAACATTAACATCAAGCAAGGAATATCGAGGCTTAGTACCACCAAAAATTGAATCCGCCAGTCACAAAGTCACATAGTTTTAGTTTGTCTACTATTCAAGTTCTTATGTTTGAACATGGCTGATGCTATTGATGTAGACAACACTAATTCAAGTGCACTTTGGCTCCAAGGTTTCTTAAACATACTGGCAAACTTTCTTGTAGTCAGCTGTGTGGATTTAGCTTTTAGAGTAAGTCCTGTTTCAAGAAATGCAGACATAGACAACACTTTGAATGAGAGTTCATTCTGACTACAAGGTCTCTTTGCACAGGACAAATAGTCTGAACTGCCAGCCCTAGTGTTGACATAGGCTCACAGGTCTTTTCTTTCCCAGCAGCTGAAAACATGGTTAATCATTTCTGAATAGAGAGCAGAAGTTAGAATCAAGATGGAGGATATTTTCCAAAATAGCGTTTGAAGTCAGTTCTAATTAACCGCATGTTTTAATACAAATGCAGATGGCTTAGACAATATTCATAATCAGACGATATTTATGTGAATATGGTTGAACAAACCCTCCTTTTGGCCTAAGCCAAGAGCATAATTCAAACATTCTGACCATACGATGACCATGTGTCATAATCAGAACACTGAGTTGTTGGATTCAAAAACATCAATTGCCATTAACTCTTTAATAGTTACTTCCTGCATTACTAAGGCATTGGTTGCTTTTTCAGGCATTTGTATCCTAGGTCCTAGTGTACCTACTTCTTGTGTACAACATCCCCCTAACATGTTACATATGACAGGGAGGAATTGTAAACAACAACAGAACAGTAGAATACCAAGAATCACTGTTAAGACTGCAAATATCTTCCAACCCCATGATCGTAATAAGTCCCAGAACCAAGTACTAACATTCCAGTTTCCCTCTGGGACATGTACTTCAGTACTCAAGGTATGCAGATTTAGAATTGCCTTGAATATGGTAGGGGAGGAGTCAGGTCCGAAAACGCAACAAGCAGATCCCACCAATTTACATACTCAGCCAGGATGACGTCTAACACCATCTGGTTCTGTAGAGCCACTAATCTGATTGCTTTCTGTTCCAACATCATATTGTATAGTATAGCAATGGTTCTGTTGATGGTTCTCTCCAAAACTCTTGCCAGTCTCCTAATATCCGCAGAGTTCATGATCTGTCCCCATATTGGCACAAAAGATTTCGCTACAATCACCCATGACCTGTGAAGGAGTATCACCATTCTTGTCCTGCCTTGGACGAGGTCTAGAGACCTCATAGGTGTTAGTTACATATACCCCTTGTAGCAAGATACCCAAATAACAAGTACCCTGCCAATCTCTAGGTAACCAAGGATAAGCTTCATTGCCACAGACAAAATAAACAGGATCACCTACATACAAAGGTCTGTCCTCACTAGTGTTATTTGCAATATTGACACAACCCTCAAAAGTACCCATTGACTGAGAACCATCACTTTGTATGCAGAAGGAAACAAAATTGGGGCTATGATTAATAGTATAAGAAGGTTTGGCATCCCGGTTGCCTACGGGAGCCATCTTGAAAGAAATTAACGATTGGAAAGGTCTAGAAAGTCTATCGCAATGTCTAATAGAAGCAACATTGAGTTTCTCCTAGTTGCAAAAAGGGAACATCCCAGAGGCGTCAGGACCCATCTTCCAAATTAATTCAAATTAGTCCCATTGAAGTTCCCTGAGATGCTATCATTCCAATGACCAAAGAATAGTGCCCTTAGATAGGCATAGCATGCAGTATTCAAAGGAAGAGGATGAATATACCAGACCAACCCTTTTTCCCTGTGCTGTGGCAAATGCGAACATATCTAGCAATTTGTTCTATTGAACATTGCATTGGTTGCATTCATTATTAATAATAAAGTATTATTGTGGTAACTTTGTCTGTGTTGGGAATCCCTAGAAGGTAGGGTGTGCAGATGCATGAAAGGTGAAGACATAGTGGGAACACTTTCAGTAGGTAACAAAGTCTCAAGTGGGCGCACCCTTTTGATATACCAGAACCCAAGCGCGGTCACAACTGTTAGATCAGTTAACATAACTACAAGAAAACAGTAAGTCCTCAAGGACCATGATTTTTGATGTCCAATCTCCAATGTCTTTGTTAGCCACACAGTTGATCGGTTGCTTTGCACGAGTAGAGTTAGTGACAGGTGTTGTTCCTCAAAGTTTGTTCTGAAAAATCTCTGCGATAAAACTCCTTCGTTGGTGATCTCCTGACCACGTGATTTATCTTGATTGAAGGTAACTTTGCCGGTCCTGGCCACTTACTTATGTTTCAGCGAGAGTGGCAAGGGACTAGCTCAACAGTTGTTTCTTGTGGGCACAGCCATGCTGTGCTGTAAATCTAGTGCCGTGGATGCAGATCGTACCTCAAAACTCCAGGTACGGTGTGATCTGCGAAGAGTGATGTTGCTTCCTGATGAAAGTGGGGAAACAGAGGCAAGATTGCTCAAGGGTGCAGAAAGATCCGAGAAAGAACTTGAAGACAAAGCAGCAGTCTCCCCAGGCCACACGGGCTCAAGAAGAATCTCGGAGACACCCTTGGTGTTGTTCAAAACAGGCTTGTTGTACGAAACAGAACAAACAGTCTCCTTCTCTTCTCTTTCATCAAGTGGCAGAGGAAAAGGTATCTTCTTGATGTGAGTTGCGTGGATCCAGTGTCTCTTTCCGGATACCCGTACAGCAGTCTGTGTGGCCAACAGGACCTGGAACGGTCCTCTCCAGCGCAGTGTGAGACAGGATGCTCTTTCAAATGTTTTAGTGAGCACCCAGTTGCCGGGTCAAAGTCGATGACCTTGCCCTCGTATTTAACTGGGAGGGCTTCTCGCACCTGTTGATAAATCAAATACAAGCTTTGAGTTAACTGGTCACAGTATTCCGAAAGGAGCAAATGCTCCACGTCTTTCAATTGCTTTGACTTGGGCAAGTTACAAATATTTGCTGGCCTCCCCATTACTATTTCATAGGGGAAGAGTCCAGTTCTGGTTTGTGGGGTCGTCCGCATGGACAATAAAGCTACTGGTAAGGCATCTGGTCATTTCAAATTGCTACTTGCACAGATCCTAGCCACCTTATTCTTTAAGATACCATTATGGCGTTCTACAAGCCCAGCACTCTGAGCATGTCTGGGCGAATGGAACCGTTTATCGATCTGCAATCCCACGCATACTTGCAGAATAACAGCAGCGATAAAATGTGGACCATTGTCCGACCAAATGACCCTTGGCAAACCAAACCTAGGAAAATATTCCTTAAGCATGGTTTTTACCGTCATTATTGCTGTGGCATCTTTTACGGGGAATGCTTCGACCCACTTGGTAAAGGCACACATGACTACCAGAACATATTTATAATTCTGGCTGCGCTCCATTTTGATGAAGTCAAAATGTATCACTTCAAAGGGCACATAGGGGGGACCCAAACTAACCCTTGGTGTCGATGTACCCTTTCCCACATTATGCTGTAAACATAGCATGCAATTTTGGATCAAACGCTCAGCAGTCTTTGAGATGTTTACATTTACCCAGACAGGTTCTAGCAGTTTACAAATCTTTCTAGCACATATGTGAGTAGGACCATGAGCCATAGTAACCATAGTGGTGACATATTAATAACATTGCATTGGGTAGCATCCATCTGTTCCTGACATTGTCTATCCAACAACCTTCATCGTCTAAACTTGCTAGACCCTCAGCCCATTGCTTAAGCTCTTCTGAAGTGGCATCAGCTTGAATACCTTTTATTGAATCGATTCCTTCATCTAATATACAAGTGTTTGTGGCTTCTAATGTGACATACATTTCTGAATATAAATCAGTGGCAGTCTGTCAGCAAAAGTGTTTCCTCTTCCCACATCATCTGTTACTTTCTGGTGTGCGGCGCACTTCATGATTGCTGGTTGAGTAGGAAGTGCAAGTGCTGAGAGTAGCCGAACTATCAAGGTACCATGTTGGATCTTAGTTCTGTGCGAGGTCAAGAAACCTCTTTCTGCCCATAGTCTACCAAAGTTGTGAACCACCCCAAAGGTACTGTAAATATATTTACTCTAAGCCCTTCGGAAAGTTCACAAGCTTGAGTCAATGCGATAATCTCTGCGGCCTGCGCAGAGTTATGCAGAATTCTATTGGTTTCCACAATAGTGCTTAATGTAGTGATGGCATAAGCAGCAGTGGATGTACCATCCAGACGTTTGAAGCAGGAGCCATCGCAAAATATCTCCCTTTGTGGATCTTTCAGTGGTGTGTGATTTAAATCAATCCTGCCTTTGGTTTCTTGTTCTGTAGTATGACATGATATGATATATATCATCGTATCGTATCATATAGAGGCAGTCATGTGACATTTCGTCACTGCAAGCAATTTCTTGCGGAAGAGGTAACAATTCAGCCAGATTCAATACGCAACATCTCTTAATTTGGATATGCGGTGCAAATAGGATCAGTTCGTATCTTGTAATCGTGCAGAAGTAAGGTGTTGCGTTTCTGTTCTGTTTAATAGAACATCTACGGAGTGGGGTACCATCACGGTTAAAGTGTGACCTAAAACCGGACCCTCACTTTGTTTTACGGATGCGGCAGCGACAGCTCTCGAACATCTTGGCAAAGCTCATGCAACAGGATCAAGTGTGGAGGAAACATAACCGCACAGTCTATTCTTCCCCCATGTTCCTGTGTTAACACAACCAAAGCACATCCATCACATTCATGCACATATAACACGAAGGCCTTATGATAATTTGGTGTGCCCAAAACTGGTGCTGAACACAGTGTAGTTTTGAGCAGATCAAAAGCTTTCTGGTGTTCCAAGTTCCACGGCAATGGCAAGGAAATGCCCTTCTTTGTCAATGCCAACATTGATTTTATCACTAGTGAAAAGTGAGGAATACACTGTCTACAGTAAGAAGCCATTCCTATCAAGGCTCTGACTTCCTTCTGTGTATTTGGACAGACATGCTAGAGATTATTTGTATCCGTTTGGGTGTCAATCTTCTTCCCTCCTTTGACAGGAGATACCCTAGATAGGCGGCCTCCTGTCGACAATACTGAAACTTTTTTAATGAAACTTTATGCCCATGCTTTGCTAGATGAATAAGCAATAACACAGTACCCTTCTTGCAAGCACTTTCTGAGTCTGCAGCTAAGAGAAAATCGTCAACGTATTGCAACAACGTACAAGTAGAAGGCAACTCAAGTGTATCGAGCTGCTCTTTCAAAGCCCTACTATAAATGCTCGGACTCTCCGTGTACCCTTGTGGTGCACGAGTGAATGTAAACGAGCGTCCCCATAGGGTGAACGTGAACAAATATCTACTATCCACGTGTACGGGAATACTAAAGAAGGCATTCTTAAGAGCCACCACACTGAAATAAGTAGCAGAAGCTGGAATAATCGTTGATATTGTGGTCACATCAGGCACAATTGGAAATTGTGGAGCAACAATCTTATTGATAGCACACAAATCAATAATAAAATGGAAAGGAATCACATTATCCCCTTTCTAGTACACCGGTAAAATCGGGCTATTACACAAACATCCTGCAATTTCCTCAATCACCCACGATGAACAAAATCAGAAACTATGCTTTTTAGTCATCAACCGCCCATAAACATGCCGGAACTTTACTAAATTCGGACGGTAAAGGCCTAGTCAAAAATTGTGAAGCAGATAATTGCTGTGGTGAAATCGTCAAATGTACTCCATCTGAAGAACAATGAATTACCCCATTTAATTCCTTCAGCAGATTCAACCCCAACAAATTCTCACCACAATTCGTTGTTAGAAGAAATGGACAATGCTCCATGAATGGCCCCAGTGAAATCGGTACTGGCTGAGAAACCGGAATGACCACTGGCGTGCCAGATAACCCTACAGAAACGTTAGTCTGTCCTGACAATGGAATATCTGGAACCCGTGGATGATCAATGGAACACTTCTGTGCTCCTGTATCTATCAAAAATAGATGCTTACTATTTCCCACTTTCATCTCACCGTAGGGCCCTTTCTGATCGACGGGAATAGGTACAAGTTCCAAACCATGCTTCGGGCTGTCCTAACAAAACAATATATCATCGAAGACAAGATCCTCAGAAAGATAGGCAGTTGAAAGATTATCAAAAATATTTCTGCTATCCATACTAGGTTGCTGACTATCTTGCGAGAATGACTGTGGATTTGGAGCGAACTGGCTTCTATCAGGACCCTCTACCCCAGGACGGCCTCTAGATCGTCTACGCATGACACCACATGCGTTATTCGATCTCTGCTGAAGGATCGGGAATTGCACTCGCCAATGACCTTCTTGTCTGCAATAAGCATATTGGTTCATGTGTACAGGACCCAACTGCGCATTACTTTGTGGAACAAACTGACCTCAAAACTGTGTACTCCCACCTCTAGGTCCTCTAACTATCTTTTGCAATAATACTTTGGTTTTCAGGTCTCCCTTTTCTTTTCAGTTCTCTCTTTTTCATTATTGAATCTATTTTCGTAATACTGAGCCATATGCAATACTTGGGACTGCAATTTAGCTTGCCAAGCACTTTTGGAAGTCATGATTTGTGACTGGATATCAGGCAACAATCCACACACAAATGTATCCATAAACAACCTTTTCTCTGACTCTGTGCTTAAATCCTGTCTGCTAAAATCTGAAAATACTTGTTCGAACCGATTAAAGAATTCGGTATCACCTTCAGATTTCCCTTGGGTACAAGCAGTGAGTTTGTCCCAGACTATCCTTTTTTCTGGAACTAGAATCTTTAATTAAATTACTATTCTGTCTGGCACTGTCAGTATCACCTGTGGTGGTGTCTCACCAGCTTTCCTTTCTCTATCTAACCATACTAAGTTAACTCATGTGTCACCCAGCCCTGCCTGATCATCTACAGTTCTAATCTGTTTCCATAAATCAGCAGGTAGGATCACAGGGAACAACAAGTCTATATCACCCAGAGTGAAAACTGATGAATGCAAGACAGATTCTATTTCTTTATAAAATCTTGTAGGATTTTTCCTAATATCTGGAATCGACTGTCTAATTGTATTCACTTCCTGTCTGGAAAACGGAACATGAACAAATTGCGACGAAACTAATGTCACAGGAACCTCTCTCATTGGCATTTGAGAAGTAGGCAACTCTGAACGTTTGTTAAGCAATAAGGCTAAATCGAGCAAAAAAATGGTCAAAGCAGTGTCAGGTGAAAATGCTCTCTTATAAATAATCATCAAATCTGCAGGACAACAAATCTTTTTCTTCATACACTCATCCTGCAGGTACTCTAAAATTACCTGTAACACTTTCTTTTGCATTTCTGGAGTATGTACTGACTAAACATATCATATACTTCCATGGGAGATATCTAAACATCTGAAATCCATCTAAGCGCATCCCTTGTGCAAATTTGCGTCTCTTCACTTGTTGATTTACAAGAAGGAAGAAACCGTTTCTGCGCATACAGAGCGTCCAATCTATCACCATCTGCTTCATCATTCTGTAACCTATCTAACTCCCTCTTAAACTCAAAAACCCTTTCGACATGCTCATGTACTTTCTCTGCAGTGTCCCTTGAGTAAGCTAAGACATTCAAATCCCTCCACCCTTGTGGGACATCCACGTCTGTCAAATCATTCCACATTAATCCAAGTGCATTCCCATCCCCTCTATAAAAATATTCTGTTCGGGAATACTTTCTTGGTCAGAAATTGTAGCTAAGACAGCTGACTTTTCACCTTCTTCTATAAATTTCATATCCCATACATACAATTCCCTCTTTCTAGCTTTAGAAACTATACTACGAGTCACTACCTTTTGATTCGGCACTCACCCTTTCAATTGTTTCAAGTGGAGGAGAACCACTTGGGAAAGAGAGTTTAGACAAATCCTTTACAACAGGTAGTAGAGACACTACAGCTGGTGGTAAAGATGGAATTACGGGAACAGCAAGTATCGGTAAGGGTGGAGATGCAGAAGGAGAAACAACGATAGGAAGAGGAGCTACAGATGGCAGCGGAGGACAACAGGAAGAACAGGGACAGCTATGGGAGGAGGTGCAACAACGGGAAGAGGTAAGACAGCAGGAAGAGGTACATAAGTAGGTGGTGCAGTGGCACCATGCCTACGTTCATTTAAAAGTTTATCAATTAGTTCATCTGAGGCATGAAAATCTTTAGACAGATATATTTTCTGTACACCAAGTTGGAAAGCCCTATCCATGTTTCTAACAGACTCTGACTGTTTCTGTTGATCATACAATAATGCCTTTTCTGAATTTGACATATGACAACGTGCATGCTTCTCTTTACTCTTAAGTTGCTGCATAGCTTTATTTTTCCAATTCTGAATTACATCAAATGCTGCAGGTCTAGCTTTTTTCTTTAACAATATAGACTATAAATACTCTATTCGGGCAATCTCAAAACTACCATTGACTGGCCAATGAAATTCAGAAGCATGTTTAGTTTGTCTGTGCCAAATATCGTTGAATTCTATACTACCAATACCGTACTTACAGTACATAGTACATGCCCGCGACCCCCCCTGTGGCGCCGGATGGCCAAATTCCAAAGATTGTCTGTCTCTGCGGAATAATCCCCTGAAACAGGCAGACAATTTCCCATGCATATCAGATCACTAGTGTTACCTGGCGTTCTTTGAACTCGCGAGTGCAAATCTGCAACCAAATATCAGGATACTAAGGAATCGGGGCACGACTCACCTGATTGCAAAGGACAAAGTAGGTTCAATTGTATTACAAAGGATCGACATGGCTGGCGATTCCGGCAAAAATACCCGCCTCGATATGGGGACCCTCATCAAGATGTCCTCTCGAACCACTTGTTCACCGTTCAGGGATCAGATCGTGCAGTACTGTCGAGGTGTTGCATCTCATACAAAAAGGGGCCCCTTTTCTCAAGCTCTGATCCCAGTCCGGTAGCCGGGTCCTTAATCAACGAGGTGACATCAATCTTGAGGGTCCCTATTCGGTGCCATCTTGTAAGATCACGCAAGGAATATCGAGGCTTAGCACCACCAAAAATTGAATCCGCCAGTCACAAAGTGTCAGGGTTCCGTTCAGCTCTTCCTCATCACGTTCTGGACAACGTACACACAGAAGAAAACATCCCCATGCATCCAGCAAATCTATCATTATCCCTGAGAATCTGGGCCTCAAACGCTATGGGTTGCCGTGCCACTGCATAGACCTATGCCTCCTGGATTACGGTGGCGCGTTGTGCGTTCAGTCAGCTGTTCCTAATATAAACTCCGCCCAAACTGCACGGTGCAGCTTCTGAATTTGTTCTGAAAGCTTTGTTACGTGTTTTGTTACCTTGAATCCTGGTCTTGAATCCCTGGTCTGTATTTTGGCTACTCTTGCTTCGTCTCCTGGTTTGGCTCAACATTGACTACCTGTTGCTGACTTGGAACGTTTACTGGATTGTCACGCTTATCCCTCCTACGCTTCTCCTACCTGTTGCCGACTCGGAACATTTACTGGATTGTCACGCTTATCCCTGCTACGCGTCTCCTACCTGTTGCCGACTCAGAACGTTTACTGGATTGTCACGCTTATCCCTGCTATGCTTCTCCTACCTGTTGCCAATTTGGAATGTTTACTGGATTGTCACAGTTCACCTTGGTATACTCATCATTAACTGTTACTAATTTGGAACATTCATTGTTTCATCACATCTAGGGTCTGAACCCTTCCGCCTGGAACCCTCAATAAACACTGGGGTCATTGGCGCAATGGCACAAGGATCAAGTACTTTTGTTTAGGCGTCCTCGTGCCGGCGGGAATAGACAAACATTGTTAATCCTGGAACTACTCCTTTTGCTGCAATCTTCCTTCAGTAACCCTCCAAGGCGCATAACATTCTTCTATAGGTAAGCAGACTGCATAGCAGAAGCGTTTTTTCTTCTATCCTTTGTGTTCCCGCAGTAATTCCTACTGTTCTATTTCCCAAGGTCACTCATCATACTTATTTGGAATTCTTTAGTCAAACCACTCATTCCTTGATTGTGAGTAAATATTCCTATCATTGTTTCATTTCATTGTCGTCCTGGAACAAATTATCAATCCTTGGTTTTCTTTTGCAGCCAGCTGTGTGTGTACCAGGGTTTACCAAATTTTCGGGCAATACTCACCTCAATCTGTCCTTTTGTACTCTTGAGGGGTATATTGTCAGAAAGACTCAATTGCTTCACGACGTGTCTAGCCACCACTTCTGATTTTAGCCCTTGGGCCTAACACAAAGTCAAAAGTTATGAATATAACTTTATTTTGTGCAGATTCAAATATCAAAGCAGATAGCTATCTGGCTCCCAACACCTCACAGTGTGTACCAGATGACACAGTGAGGAGTGAGAGTACTGGTCATCACAAAACATGCAGTATTTGTACACGGTCCTGGTCATAGCCCAGCCCATTTCCAAACTAATAGGTTACAAATCTGTGTTTGTGCCAAGTTCACATAACAAATATACAATATTGGTTTGTACTTTTGACATGTTGTCCCATCCCTGAAGATTCAATGGTGGTGTTGGTTTCTCCAGCTTAGGTGGATCCTAGTTTCAAGAAACAAATTCAATAGATTATGGCTAAGGCACATAGTTTAAGTTTGTCTACCATTCAAGTTCTTATGTTTGAATATGGCTGATGCTATTGATGCAGACAACACTTTAAATTGAAGATCACTTTGGCTCCAAGGTTCCTTAAACATACTGGCAAACATTGTTGTACTCAGCTTCGTGGATCTTTAGCTTTTAGAGTAAGTCCTGTTTCAAGAAATGTACAAAGGATTCCTTCAAAAACTCATAGCATTAGTTTACATGCATTGTATATCACTGTTTGAGGGAGGATGAGTTGTGTAGACATAGATAACACTTTGAATGAGAGTTCATTCTGACTACAAGGTCTCTTTGCACAGGACAAATAGTCTGCTCTGCCAGCCCTAGTGTTGACATAGGCTCAAAGGTTGTTTCTGCTCTGGCAGCTGAAAACATGGTTAATCATTTCCGAACAGAGAACAGATGTTAGAATCAAGATGGAGGATATTTTCCAAAATGGTGTTTGAAGTCAATTCTAATTAACCACAGGTTTTAATACAAATGCGGATGGCTTAGGACAATATTCATAATCAGACAAAATGCATGCAAATATGGTTTAACACTTTGACATCCTTAGGAGCCCCCCTAGTTTGAAGACCCCTGCCATAAAGGCATATTCACGAATTATTAAACAACTGCCTCAAAAAAGTACAAACTAACTAGTCATATATTGTGGCATTAAGCACCTGTTCCAAGGTCTGGAATGGCTGGCAATGGCCTGGCTGCTCGAATTATAGGCTGGAGAAAAGCGAGGGCTTATCACAAGAGCACTGGGATGGTACCCCCCCTTCGAGTCCTTGGAACAGGTGCTTAATGCCATTAGCACCAATCCCATGGGTTGGGACGGGGCTAATTGAAAGTGTTTTCATTCCATGAATGGGGACCTCACAGCATCCTGTTCACAGAACTGTAAGACTGTTCCAAGATGGCTACCATGGAAAGGGAAGGCAGGGCTCTGTAGGGAGCCCCTCTTACCTTTCAATGGCGGCTGCCAGGAGCAGAGAGGAAGGAGCTCTGCTGTGGCTGTTCTTGCCACTGTTGAAATTAAGTATGTGAGGGGATGGGAATGCAGAAAAAAAACAAATAACGGGACGGAGGATGGGGGAAGATGGCGGCGGGGGGACCAGGCATCAGGTGGCTTGGAATGTGGGCTGAGATCGCCGGTTTCAGCCTGCGTTCCTAGCCACCTGATTGGATGGCTCCTTCCATCTTAGTGCTAATGCCCAGTAACAGTAACAGTCAGGTCATCCGCTGACCACTGGTGCCAAGGGTTTGACAGGAGGTATATATAGGCTACCTCTGTGGTAGTCTCCCTCTTGTAAGGCTATGCTGTCATTAGTACACCATGCAATTTTAGAAAGAAAATAAAGTCTGCAGTTGTATGTTTTGGCTTTCCCCTTTTCCAACTAAGTGGATAGAAAAGTAGGTGCCTCGAAATGTAAGGAAAGCCCATTCCTGGGACATTCTTTATGCTCTCCTGACCAGGGACTTAAAATGCCACCAAGCACCCATTAAGAACAACTCTTCAACCGGTTACAGTCAGACTAATTTGTAATCTGTCAACATTACATGGCTAATTCGTCTCAGCCTTTTGCCCGCACACTTTTCATTTACTTATGGATCAGCAATCACATCACAATGCCAGAACAGAACCTGTACCACTGTGAGGAATGTATCACTGCTGTGCTGACAGACTGTCCAATAAAAGGACACTGACTCAAAGTAAGAATGGGCAGAATGGTTAGAAATGTGTGATTGTCGATGATTGGCATTTGAAGATGCAGGATTGGCTGATGTTTTTTAAAGACGGATTTGTTACATAGTTAGGTTACAATACACTTAAATCGATAATAGGACCTATCAAGAATTAGGGAATTAGGCATTGTGAATTTGCAGAACCTGATTAGTGTGTGGGCCGGATTTAAATTGTGGGTCGAGTGGCAGTCCTACCAACATGCATTCAGTGGAAGGTCAAACGTACTGGGAAAACCATTTGCATTTACTAAGCGAAGGAGAAGGCCAAAGCACTGAGAACACCACATACATGTACTAGGTGTATTAGAAGGCCAAAGGACTGAAAACCCCATTTGGATTAACTAGGCAGAAACAAAAGACTGCATTTAACTCCATGTATTAGGTGTAGGCGATATCAACAGCATTGAATACCCCCCGTGCATTTAGCAGATGTGGGAGAAGGCTGTAGCACTGAAAACTCTATATGAGTTTTCTAGGGGGAAGAGAAGGGTATAACAATGAGAATCTGAACTCCTGTCAGCACTAGGCAGAATAGTCTGAACACAGTTCATGGGAGTCATAGTTCAATACATCTGGAGAGCCATAGGTTGGAGACCACTGCTGTAGAAGGTCAATGCACTGAGAACCCCATGCACATTTCCTAGGCACAGGAAATACCAATAGGTACTGATAACCCAAGGGCAATTAGTAGGCAGAGGCCAAATCACTGAGAATCCCTTAAGCATTTAGTAAGCGTAGAAAGCCAAATCACTAAAAACCCATGTGCATTTACTAGCTGTATGAATACATTAAAATCCACATGAATTATATGATATGATATGGCATTGCTAACGCGCCTATACACAAGTGTTTCAACGCGTGACGAGGCAAGGAAGGGTGAAGAGAGGGAGGACAGAGACAACAACCTTACTAGGCCAAGTGACATTGAGATCGCACAAGTGCACGGGAGGGGGAGATGAAAAGTGCCAGGCGAAAGGAGAGGGGGCAGTGCTATACATGGGATCAAAACAATAACAAGAAGTGCAGCAAGCAGGTGGCAGGTGCAAGGGTAAGTGCAGACAGCAGTTCTCCAAAAGTGCATGTAAAGGGGACTGAAGGGTTGGAGAAGGAGGAGAGACAAACTTGAGTAGGAAGGTATTTATGAAGAGGGAGTTGGAGATATTGAGGATCCAGGCCCAGAAGGCCTTGTGGACAATACATAGGGTCTTGAACTTAATCCTTGCAGCCGCTGGGAGCCAATGCTGAGATTTCAGTGCTGGAGAGATACGATCCCTGGGCTAGAGGCCAAGGACAAGTCTCGTAGTCCTGTTCTGGATGAGTTGCAGAGGGCGGAGAGAAGCAGGCAGATTTAGAAAGAGGCTGTTGCAGTAGACCAGCCTAGAAAGAACCATAGCTTTACAGACAGTGAGCTTCTTGGGGAAGGAGAGGAAAGGAAGAATACCTGTGAGGAGGTGCAGTTGGTAGTTTGACTTCTTAGAGATGTCAGACATGTGAGGATAAAAGGAGGGTTGCCAGACATTTGGTCGAAAAAATTTGGTCGACTGGACAAATGGTCGAACCAATTTGGTCGAAAGCAAAATGGTCGAATTTTTTATTTTTTTATTTTCACCCCCTTTTTTTTGGGGGGGGGGTCCCCTCCCAACCCCCTTTTTTTTCTAAAAAACCCTTTTTTTCCCTAAACGAAAACCCAAAAAATACATATATAAATAAAATAAAAAATTCGACCATTTGGTTTTCGACCAAATTACGTCGACCATTTGTCTTTCGACCAATTTACAGTCGACCACTTGTCTGGACAGCTAAAAGGAGAGTGTGGAGTCAAAAATGACCCCAAGGTTCTTAGCCTCACAGGTGGGAGAAGGAAGAGGGCCAAGGGAGGCCAGCCAGAGAGTGACAAGAAAGGATGGTGCAGGTGTGCCGATGAGGACAATCTCATTCTTACTGTCCTTACAGAAGAGATTGTTGGCGGCACACCACTCTTGGATAGCAGACAGACAGTCAGAGATGAGAGAAGAAGAGGTGGCAGAGGGGAGCCTGAAAATGAGCTGAGTGTCATCCGCATAGCACTGAAAGTTGGAGCAGAGAGCAGCAATGCAGTGGGCAAGAGGTGCCAGGTATTGGTTTAACAGCCAGGGAGAGAGGTTAGAACCCTAGGGAACACCACAGGTAGAGAGTGTGATAGACGAATGGAAGGACCCAAGTTGGACTTGGGAGGGTCGATCGGAGAGGAATGTAAATGAAGAAGAAGTCCATAGCACTGAGAAACCTGTGTGTATTCACTAGAAGTAGAAGGTCAAAACACTAAGAACTCCATGTCGCATTTAGTAGGTGGAGGAGATGACCATAGCACTGAGAATTCCACATGCATTCACTCGGTGTAGGAAAAGGCCAAAGCAGTGAGAACCCCAGCCTCTTATCCTTTGCCGATGGGGAGCAGGTGCAAGTGGATCTTGGTCACCTGGCATAAGCCCTGTCCACCTGGTGCCTTCCTGGTTGCCGCTTTTTTCCCCACTTAGCAAGCCCCACCCACTTGGAGCCTTCCTGGTTGCCACTCTTTTTCCCTACTTAAGGAGCCCTCCATCCTCTTTTCCTTTGCAAATGGGGAGCAGGTGCAAGTGGATCCTGGTAACCTGGCCTAAGCCCCGCCCACCTGGTGCCTTCCCGGTTGCCGCTCTTTTTCCCCACTAGCAAGCCCCACCCATCGGGTTCTTTCCTAGTCGCTGCTCTTTTTCCCTACTTAAGGAGCCCTCCAGCCTCTTTTCCTTTAAAGAATCGGAGCAGGTGCAAGTGGATCTTGGTCACCTGGCCTAAGCCCTGCCCACCTGGTACCATCCTGGTTGCCGCTCTTTTTCCCCACTTAGCAAGTCCCGCTCACCTGGTGCCTTCCTGGTTGCCGCTCTTTTTCCCTACTTAAGGAGCCCTCCAGCCTCTTTTCGTTTGCAGATGGAGAGCAGATGCATGTGGATCTAGGTCACCTGGCCTAAGCACTGGCCACCTTCTTAGCCCTGCCTCTTCCTTCTTGCTCTTAACTCTTAGATCAAGGATGTCTCTCGCTCGATCCTGGTCACCTGGCCTAAGCCCCGCCCACCTGGTGCCTTCTCGGTTGCAGCTCTTTTACCCCACTTAGCAAGCCCCGCCCATCGGGTGCTTTCCTGGTTGCTGCTCTTTTTCCCTACTTAAGGAGCCCTCCAGCCTCTTTTCCTTTGCAGATGGGGAGCAGGTGCAAGTGGAACCTGGTCACCTGGCCTAAGCCCCGCCCACCTGGTGCCTTCCCGGTTGCAGCTCTTTTTCCTCACTTAGCAAGCCCCGCCCATCGGGTGCTTTCCTGGTTGCTGCTTTTTCCCTACTTAAGGAGCCCTCCAGCCTCTTTTCCTTTGCAGATGGGGAGCAGGTGCAAGTGGATCTTGGTCACCTGGCCTAAGCCCCGCCCAGCTGGTGCCTTCCTGGTTGCCGCTCTTTTTCCCCACTTATCAAGCCCCGCCCACCTGGTGCCTTCCTGGTTGCCGCTCTTTTTCCCTACTTAAGGAGTCCTTCAGCCTCTTTTCCTCTGCAGATGAGGAGCAGGTGCAAGTGGATCTTGGTCACCTGGCCTAAGCCCTGCCCACCTGGTACCTTCCTGGTTGCCGCTCTTTTTCCCCACTTAGCAAGTCCCGCTCACCTGGTGCCTTCCTGGTTGCCACTCTTATTCCCTACTTAAGGAGCCCTCCAGCATCTTTTCCTTTGCAGATGGGGAGCAGGTGCAAGTGGATCTAGGTCACCTGGCCTAAGCACTGCCCACCTTCTTAGCCCTGCCTCTTCCTTCCTGCTCTTAACTCTTAGATCAAGGATGTCTCTCACACGGGCATCCGAAGCAAACGGCAGTCGAAGAAAAGGGCAATTTCTGTTTGAACCTCTTTGGACCAGGATGATCCAGGGGCCGAACCCCTGCTCAGAAAGCAGGTAAGCATGCGCCAACATGTCTTTACTCCCTCTGTCCCCACAGGCCATCCCCACCCCTCTGGTCCCCCGGTGAAGTTCCCTTGTGCACGCCCCCTTCTCGCACACAAGTGCCTGTTTTACTTGATTCTTATACCCTGCTTCCCCTGGCCCCCTCCAGTCTACTTCTGCAGGAGTGGGTCCTGATACATTCTGGTTTCACCATCACCGTAATGTGGCTAATGCTAGATTTGACTTTTATGGATTTCATTTATTCACAGTGCATCACCCTTTCTCATAGTGGCTCTGAATCATGCGGTTCCCATCTTCATCTTGTATCCAGGCTTACAACATTATGGGCCTCATCACGAGTTGGGCGGTAACGCTGGCGCTATCAGCGCCAGCGCTAATAGCACTACCGCCACCCCCCGCGCTATTAGTGCCGGATCACGGGTTTGGCGGAAGGGTTATTGCCCATTCCCCATTGGGCCCATTCGGGAATTCCTCATTCCCCATTGGGCCCAATTGGGAAAATTTGCGCTTTTACCGCCGGCGGATTTCCCGTCGGCGGTAATCGCGCCGAAAAATCTGCAATTTTGCCATGGATTTCCCCCCAGCTCAGAGCTGGGGCGAAATCCGCCAAAGCCATAATCTGGCGGACCCTTAAATGTGGCGGTAATAGTGCTACCGCCGCATTTAAGGGTTACCGCCAGACTCGTGATGAGGCCCTATATGTTACTACTGACTTCTGCAATTGTATTCACTCCCCCCTCTTGCTTCTCCACTCTTTTTGACTGCTTACTATCTGTTCTCTCATCCTCTTCATTTCTCCCTTTTCATATCCCCTCCCCTCCTCCCCTTACTTTCCTCTATGCACTTACTCTACTTAAATACACAAGAGACACCATGGTTCCTCACATGGTGGTGGTGTAATTCCACTTGAGACACAGTGGTCTGATTTGGGGTTTCACAAACCTCCTTTTTAGATACTTTGGAACAACAGGGACACCTTGGGAGTTGCCACTACATGGTGTCTCTTGTGTATTTTAAATGTAACTAATGATATAAAGAATTGCATGTTGGTAGCTTGAGCCAGCCAGTATAGGCAGTAGATTCCTACATATAATTTTTGTATCTTTGTGTTTTTTACAGTGGTAATATTGTATCATTTGTTTCTCCTGACGAAGACGTTATTCCAATTATTTCACAAAACGTTGAAACCGGTAGAGAAGAACATCCGGGATGGGATTTATTATTCTTTGTTGAACGTACCCACTCCGTGGAATAGAGCACATTTCTGGTTAATGGTTGTGCTGATACACATTCCATGTGGATAAAATGAAATATATAAGACCACATATGGATTGCACTGAAAGTTTTAGTTCAAAGTTTTAGTTTTACTGTGAGTGAATGAGGCTGATTGATTTGAGTTGCAAATGATGGTTTGACTATTGATGAATGATGGTGATGTTAGGTTTTTATTATCTGGTGTCTTATGCTCCCCTGCAATGTTAATGTAATTTAATGTGTGTGCATTAATTAATGATTAATTCCTTTTTTGAAAATAATGTATCTCAATAAATAAAATGTTTGATACCTTTAAAAACAACCTCTGGACAAATTCTTTCAGTATATTCTATTTCTGTAGAAAACCATGTATTCAGCCAAAATTCCAAGTTGGCACTACTTCATTTGAGATTCTGTTACTAAACCTCTAGAAAAATGTTGTAGACGTTGTGGAAATGCAAATTGACCACTATGCAGGTAATGTAGACCAGTGTTCAAGTCACTGATTTCATGGTCATCCCTGGGCACTGTCTCACCTTCCCTGATACATTGTTTCAGCTAAGGGCATAGAAGTTGTGGCGGCCCATTTGTTGTTGTTCTGGATATAACAGATGGCACAAGTTAGAATGAAGAGAGGTCTTCTCAGTCCTCTATTACAATGTCTGAAGTTGAAGTTATTTTTGATTTGAAAAAGGAGGAGCTGGTGGGAGACAGGGAGGGAACAGCAACAGGTACGTAAACTTACTCCCCTGGCACAGAGTTCTACGAAGACCACTTGCAGAGGTTCCATAATCTGTTTCAGGCTTGTTCTCTTGCCTGGTTTTCTTTTGCGAGGGTCGTCTGGAAATCTAGACATGGGATTTGGTTTTGGTTGGTTGCGTTGTTTAGGAATCTATTCTAGACAGCTTCCATTCCAGTACATTACCCAAATGAGGAAAGGTTAAGTCTACTGAGGGTCAGATGGCCACGTCACACCTCTAGGGCGTGAATATGACATTTTTCAACAGAGGTAACTAAGGTCAGGCATGAACCGGCGATCTTCCAGCATGAACACAAGAGTAGGCCCAGCACAACTTCCCTTTTTGTGATGAGGTTGAAAATGCAGAAGCAGGTGACTTGTGGCACAAGCTGAGGACCTGCAAAGTTCCACAGTTCTGCTCTGAATGACGATGACTACAGAGAGGTCGCCCAGGAGAGAGCTGATCAGTCCACTGGTTGGTCCACAGACACTATGAAAGCTTAGTGGGCATGGATCTGCGAGCATTGGTCAGGGCTGGTTGTTGCCACCAGTCAAGGGGTCCAAACACCATCAAAGCCCTTGGTGAGATCAGGATGGGGAGCAGGGCTTCACTGGGACAGAACTGTATTCAATGCTGGTCAGCTGCAGGGGGTGTTCTGTACCAACAGTGGGCTGCTCTTCTTCCTAGAAGTCTTGGCTCTAACTGTGATCTAATGAACAGTTGCTGGAGTCCTCCTTTTGTCCACGAATCAGACTGCGATCATCCCCAATCCTGCAATGGTAAGGATGTTCCCCATTCAAACAATCTGTTGCTATCCAATCATGGATATCCACTGATCACTGATCACCATATCTGCCCAGCAGCAGACATTCTGGCACCAGAGATGTGGATTGGAACTACACAGTCCCAGCAATCTTCTCTGCCACACACACACAAACTGCCTTTTTCCCACAAAAGTCACAGCTTTCCCCTGAAAGGGTATTTCCATAAAAGGCATTTCCTGCCTTGAGAAGGCAGGAAGAGGCCAAAGAACAATATGGCTGAAGAACTAGCAAAAACCTTATGGAACAGCCATCTTAGGTTGCTAGCCACATTTCACAGCAGTTGGTGGTAAATGCAAAAGTGTACAAGTAGAATGTCACAAAAACTGTAAAAATATAACATTTGCCACCGGCTGGTCTTAGGCACATTGTGAAAGTAATGAAAAGCCATTACATATAAATATTTAGGTATATAAATGATCCAAACTGCACTTCACTGTAAGCTAATGTGTGCAATTGTAACATTACACACATTCACAAAGAGAGACATATAGTCTCTCAGTGTTGCAAAGAGACAGGTCAGTTCCCCATATGAATGAGCAAACTGGCAAGGGCAATAAAGCAGAAGGCTTTACTTATCTCCAAAACACCAGAAGAGGCTTCAAAACAAAACAAGAATGGCACTGAGATGAGGAGGATGTACTGGAAATAGGAAGAAGAAGAGGTATGAGAAACAGAAAGAGGAACTTGGATGAGGAAGATAAACTGGGATGTGGAAGAAGTGGGTTTGGGTCAAGGAAGAGTGTCTGGCTGTCAATTTGTTTAGGGCATAGCCTTCAGCCTTGCTCCGGCCCCTACCGAGCCCATACATTTGTCATCCCCCACATATGCTTTAAGATGTATTATTTGAATAGTGATTGGCACAGTTATGCTCACTGATATCTCCAGTACACTTCCATGTACTGATCATGGGTTATAGGCATCTTGTTGGGTGAAAGACACTACCATGCAGTGTAAATTGTGTATGGCACTAAAATTTGAGTTTTTAGTAAATATTCCATCTTAATTAGCACAACCATGTGACATCTCTAGTAGTGCATCAGTTGAGCAATCATAAGAATAACACCAATAGTTAGCCAGTCGTGTGATTGACATGGAGAAATTTTATGGATATGCCAAATCTTGAGGCTTATAATTTTCCACAGTGTGTGATGCAAGACACATTCTGTCTTATCCCCATCTTTATTGGAAACAGGATCTCTTCCTCAATTCCTCTTTGTATGTAGAAAAAACATATTGACCATGGCTATGGCTTCAAAAGGTATGGTTAAGTTGCTCAACCCAAAGGAAGATAACTTTTTGGGGGGGGCTTATAACTCTGCACCACCTAGACAAATCCTCACCAAACTTTGCAAAGAAAGTATATGGCCCGCTCGGATTCTGTAAAGTTTGGTGAGGTTTCTTCCACGGTGGGCAAAGTTACAGAGGGGGGGGGTCACAAATTGTGTGGTGTTCCTCATAGACACAATGGAAAAATGTTTTACTCACACCTACATACCAAACCACTGGATGGATTTTCACCACATTTGCGGCAGAAGCAGCGGCTTGATCCCAAAAGCCGCTTTTGTAAATTTGGTGTAAATCCATCCCATCCCAAAATATTAGTGATATCTGGGTTGGGTCTGCGGACTCATCGTTTCAAGGACACCGTCCTGGACCAATCAGGGGCCGACGTGATGTCCATGGACATCGTACGTGCCCACTGATTGGTCAATTAAAAATGTGAGGTGCGTCATATTTTTTCAAATGGTCGCCATGTTGGATTCGAGGACAGCTACCATTGTCCGTGGACATTGTGGTAAAAATATATTGAATAGTTCAACATTGAACTTACTGATGAAACTATCTCTGGGGAGGTGAGGGTTAATGAGTATAGGTTGGGATATGGCCATAAAAAGTCAAGAAATGGGTGATTTTTCATCTTCGTAGTCCGAGAACAGTTCAGGGGCAGCCCTGTGATGTTCATGAGCATCTCAGATGTTTTGGGGCATCCACACATATTTCTGCAATACAGGGTTTGTGAAAAGCAGTTTTTGGATGGCTTATAACTTTGGTGCCAATCAATGAAACTGCATGCAATTTTGTGATGATAAATTTTGGTTGAAGGAATATTAAGTAGGCATTTGTTAGATTTGCTGGTAACCTATGCTTTGGTGTAACAGAGGTGTTGCTACATTCAAACGAATCACTTCTATTTTTACATAGGCAGTGTAGTGCCCTGACGTGGTTGTGGCACCAGTTTGGTATATTATGCCTACTGTTGTGAAGGTTTTCTTTCCAAGACATGCTTGGTCGTGTGTAAAGCTAGTGATTTTACAATTATTTTTAGTACCATCTGCATTGTACCTTAGAAGCATTAGTATGACATTGGCAATATGAGTTTATTTGTATGCTGGAAAGATTGTCTGAATTGCAAAAAGGGAATAATATGCCATGATTTACATTCTGAAGAAGCTGGTGAAATGGAATGGATTCACAATTTGGTATGGATACATATACACATCGTTCCTTAGGGATGTGCTTTTGTGAAACATGGTTGCAAAGAGTGCATGTATGTTTCCATGTGTGTGAATTCTGGAAGAATCACTTGTGTAGAGGTGCGTTATAAATGCCCTATCATATCATACCATTATAGGGATGTTTTAGGTTTGCAGTACTTGTAGTAAGTACATTAGGAATTCTTGAGGACCTTCTTGTGTGTTTATGGGAAATTTTACCATTTTGGCACAGTAGTCCAAATCTTGCCTTATACCTGAGACACTGGAAGTGCCATCAGGATTATTTGTGGCATTTCTAAGAAGCATGAGAATTTGAAAACACAACTGGTCTGAGCCGTTTAAATACATTTTGTGTTCATTTGGTGGCAATTGGAAGAGAATATTGATTATTACATTTGCATAGCAATTAACTCCAGTTGTGTTGCTGAATTTAAATAGACCAGAGAGTTGTACCTCTACATCCTTTGATGAGCTTGCAGGTGTTTTTTGTCTTCTGATGGATGTGCTGTTGAGTTTGTACTAGACAATTTTGTGGTTGTATTATTTTTGATGGAGACGCAGTTGGTCACTCTTTCTTTACTGGTATTTTTGGAATATCTGCTATGGGTTCTGTTTGTATTTGTTTTCTTTTTAAAGGTTTTCTTTTGTGAGGTACAGGGTACATATCTAAATGGGGTGAACAGTGCACATAGTGTATTGTATTCTAGGAAGCAAGGAATGTCTGTTTGCATCAAAGTTAACTAGGAATAGACCATTGAGTTTCTGGAGATGTGAAAATGCTACGTATCTCATACCTTATTTAAAGACTGTGCTGAAAATGTCCATCAATGCATTATCTAGGGTTGGGCCATGCGATTTTTGAATAGAGACAGCATATGCAAGAGACAGGGAGAATTATTCGCTGCTTACATACATGTCTGTGAAAAGAAGGAAACATGCTATTGTGTGGCCAATTCTTTTTAACTTCTGCAAGTTTGTCAAAGTGGGTGTTGACAAACTGAATGTTGTTATGTTTGGAAGCAAACAACTGTACCAACTGATCCATTGACTAACTTTGTTCTACGTCAAGTTTACATTTCAGAATTACTCCGCAGTTTAGACACAAAGTTAACATTTTCTCCAATCCAGCTGTGTTGGAGATAAATTGTTCTAATCTATTTAGTCATACTGTTGCTTTTTGACACATAGGGAGTGTCATGCTATGCACTTCTAGTTTGTCTGTGGAACTGATATGCAGTATGGGATGCATTTCTTGTTTTAACATTGTCTTGTTGAATTGGCTACAACTTGCAAGGATTGGCATTAAGGACATATATTTTATATTTTGCTGAGTTAATTGTTGCATGACCTCAGGAGCAGATTTGTTTTGCCCATATAGATCATGGTTTAGTCTACTATTTAGGATGTTTTCTTGCATCTTTTGTAATCAGGCGGGTTCTAATTCTTTTTAAAATGTTAGCATAGGTGAGGTCTGCAGACTGACGCATGTTTTGAGTTAGTTCTCTGTACTGAAAATGTTACCAGATATTTACATTTGCAATGTTGCCGAGTGTGTAGCGTCATTGTTTATGTCCTAATGTTTTGAAAATAGGTTGACCTTTTACTGGTGTTAACTGTAGGAGGTAATCGAAAACAATAACGTGTTTCCTCCAAACAGTTCTTTGTAGTTGGTTTTTAGGACTTCTTGCATTCTGAGGTGAATTAAAGCCAACATGAGTTTGAAGCCATGCTGACTTTATCTATTAGGAGCATTTTCATTTGTTTAAAAATTCTGCATACTTCAGTACTAGCTCCTGCTGATAATTTGTAGTATTGTCATTTGTCTTGGTGTTCTAGTGGAAGGAGCAGTGGTTGATGTACAGTTACACCTCCTATGTTGTAGGCAGCTAAACCTGTGGGGGCTGTTAAAACAGCCAAAAGGTTATTTGATAAGTTTTGTAGAAATGTACTGATTAATTTAATTAATGTTTTTCCAGAACCAGCTTCACCAATTACATACAGGATCAGAGGTTTATCATGTTTAAACAATTTTCAATTTCTGCAGTGACTTCTCGATCATTTAGCTGTGATTTCAGCACTGACAAGTCTTCTTCAGATTCTTTATATAGATACATGGTATTTTCTACCTCAGTCACGGCTATTTCTGCTTCATTTAGAATGAGTAGCTGTCCTAGTGGTTATGGCTTCCTGTAAGGGAAGGTTGACTACCCTCAGGAGTGTCTTTATCTAGTTGAGCTTCAATTTCTTCCTCTTCTTGGCGTTCATTGTCCAACATTTGTTTGTCTTGTTGGAAATTGACATTTGTTATGCTGCTTTCATTTGTTTTGATTGAAGCTTCAAATGAGTCATGGTCACCTAATAATTCTTGTTCTTTTCTCCAAAGTTTAAAAAGTTGCAGTAGGGCCATGTAATATAGTTCTCTGTGTTGCAGGTATTCAAATGATAACTTTATATGATTAGTTAGCCTGTGTTTGGTAGGTTTCCTTCATAAATTCAGACTGAATATTTGCCTGTTTTTTTCATCTGGTGTGACATTGTTTTTGTAGGAGTAGTTTTGGACTATGTCGTACAGGCACATGTTTTCCAAAGCAGTACTTCTGTTTTGGTAGTATATGTCAATTATATTGTTTTTAAAATGTCCTGGCTGATGGGATCGAATGTGGCTATTTTTTCTGTCTCTTGGTAGGATTTTACTACTCTTTTTCGGGATGAAGCTGGACCAACGTTTAGCCAGACTATGTGGTCAGGTTTGCCATATAAGGCTGTACCTGTTAAAAGGTTTGCAGCTTCATAGCACCCGCATTCTCTATGGGAGAGCATTTTTTATACCAAACCTTTACAATTTTTGTGACAGTGTTTTGTCAGATTACATTTCATCCCAAAAGTTTTATAGCTCTGTTTTCTCAGTTTTGGTGAGATAGGCTGTGACATATCTTGCAATTGCAGTGGAACTGTTTTCAATGCATTGTATGTCTATGTTTACATTACACAATTGGACAATGATTGCATTGGAATCATTGATGTACTTGGATGCATCGTCCCTTTTAATGTTGTGTGTGTTTTTAGGGGATTTGCCTTTTACACTGTGTCTAACAGAAGGCATCAAGCTATGTACTTGTCCCTTTTTGAAAAACTGGTCTATGAAGGCAAAAGTGACATTTGGTATAGTACCAGCCTTTATTTTTACATCTACATCAACAGTATTTGCCACACTTATGTTTTTTGAAGCCTAAGATTTGTGTACATAGGTCACTATCTGTGCTTTCTGTAGGAATGACGCAGGTTATGTATGTTTCAATAAAGTGTAAAACAGTGGCTTCATTTTCATGGCCACATTTGGGAGCATTGTTTACCACAAAATCATATGGATAGGTGGTGCTCCTCTGGATTGATATTTGTTTCTCCAAAAGAAGTGTTACACTTCTCAGAGCAGAGGGGTAGTTGTATTGCAGATGAAGTGCAGCATCACAATGAAGCCATGGTGAAAGTACTTAGATGCATTCACAGAGTCAAGAGAACAGAGTTCTCCTCACTTTTTTTTTTCTATTCATCTTTATTTTGGTGAGCAGTGCATAAGACGTTGTACAAGTCATCCCATGAGTGCTCTGCACAGCTTAAAGTAACAAACCATGTTGGTTGGCCTAGGTTCCTTAGCATACAACATCCATCATACATCAGCATGTTGGAACCCGTATTCCTTTATACCACGTAAGTTTGGCAACAGATTTGTGATACTTGACTGCAACCCTTCATCTTTGGCATTTATATTTTGATGTAGTTGGTAGCCGAGATGTTTAAAAAATTAGAGCCAGCTTTTAATGTATGTGCGACGCCACAACATAGAGTTGCTAGTTTACTTTCAAACAGGAGGTGGAAGATGTATTCTATATTTTGTCTGAATCTGGGGTCTTCAGAAGGCATTTGAAAAGAGCGATATTCTGATGCATTCATTTGTGTCACACTTTTATCATATCTTCTTCGTTTTCATGTACTTGCTTTTTTCCCATTTTCTCATTGCGGATCCTTTGGCTTGATCCATTTGATATGTTTCTAATGCATCTTCAATGGTGACTTTGGAGTGTAGTGGGTGAATTATATATTGGTCTAACATATACTACTTTGTGACGGATGCCCTTTAGTAACTCAGATGGAGGTCATTTGTCTGTTTTCAGCAGAAGGCGTATTATAGCTTGAAATAGGTGTACTGTTTGGATTATAATGGTCTCATACAAGTTAAATTGTTGGAGAGCCTTTAGAAGTCAGAATATTTCCAAGTTATTAGTGATAGCATGTGATGGCATTTGGTTATTGTCAAGCTTTGTGTTGCAGTACATGCAAAGTATTGAGGGGTCAGTTATTTTGTATTTATCTTCTGTCATTAGATATAAAGCTAATTGGAACCACTGGGATTCTTAATTTTTCTCTATTTATTAGGCCATATCTACTGGTTTTTTGTGCTCTTTTTATAAAAAGTTCGACAACAGACACATACTTGGTATTTTCAGAAGATGTGTTTTGAAACCTAACTATTTCATTTGTGTATGTGTTTCTTAGGAGGTTGGTGTGTGTGAGGTTTTTAGTATTGCTTTCTGAAGTTACTCAAAAGTCTAAGTCAGGATGTGCTCTATTTCTTTTAAACAGTTCTTTGGCTGTTCCATGTCGGAAAATGTAATTTAAATGTTGTAGTTTTAGAGCAGGATTGTATGTATCTGTCTTCCCTCTTGGACTTCGCTGCTGCCTGACGGCGCTGTTTTCCTACCAGACTATAGCTCTTTTACTTGTTTTTCACACTCTGGTGCCTTTAGTCCCTGTTTTTCTTCCTGCTACAGTCCTTGTTGCAGATCTGTCCGCCCGTCTCTTGGGCAGTTATTTCCACATACTCTTACACTGCCTCGGTTTGCCTCAGTACACTTCTGTTCCACAGCATCTCGCTCCTCCTGTCTTTCATCCATTGCATCCATACCTTTATGATGACTTTGGGCTTTTACTAATGCTATTCAACTATTGTGGCTCTTAACTTGCTGTCAGCTGTTTCTGGCTATCTGACATTTACTGTGCATTTCCAGACTTGTGCTGTCTCTGCCTTTCTTCCTTCACGCTATCAAGGATTGATTGGGTTTCAGCTCAGCCATCCAGTTGTCCCAGCCTCCTTGGTTATTTTCTACTCAAGTTCCAGCTCTACCTGTCAGGGTACAGACCTTGGGGTTGTGTGGGAGGAGGTCAGATGTAGGTCTCAGACATGGCCCAGTAACAAGCAGCAAAATGAAACACACCCAGAAAAGTTTCCAGACTTACAAAGGGCGTTTATGCCCTTTCTGCAGGGAAAGGACCCTCCAAACTACCTTTCCCAGCAGACACCGGGCCAAGAACTACAAAACCCTCCCATGTTGGGTGGGGCACACGCGCGCATGCACACGTGAGCAGAAGCAGGGGGCTTGTGCTCAGACATCCGACAGAAGCAGACATGTGTCCAGGAGCTCTGAGCAAGGGGAGCAGCATGAGGGGCCACGCCCCAGCTGACCTTCCTCCAGGCCCCTCGCACATGCAAGCTAAGTAGTTCCAGCGCTGGGGAGCTTAGCCAGGCATTATGGAAGACACGCACAGTACAGCAAAGCCCTGCTGAGGAGCAAATTCCAAGAAGATTTCCAAGTTGTCAGGGGCACACGCAGGGGGCGTCGTCCGTATCCTCGAGTCCCTCCTGCTCCAGAGAAGCTAAGTTATTAGTGCAGTAGCGTTCCTAGCCACAAACTAATACAATGAAAGGGGGGGCACCCAGTGAGGCATGAACTCGAGTGCAGTGCATATCATTAGCATATGCAATTAGCCACGTGCGCTGCCTATTGAAAGTCGCGGCTGGCAGAACGCAACATATACTGCAGTCGCACCTCGCCACACTGGGCTAGCAGCACATCCAAGGGCCATACTATCATGTGTGATTCTTAACACATGGTCTTCTGTTTACCGCATAGCTACGTGCGAATCCCTTACCACATAAACAGTGTATGAACCATCACAGGGGCAAGCAAAACAATACAAATGAAGCAGTAGACAAGAGGCCTTCTTTGGGGAGGAGTCACTAAGTTCGAGGCTTGAATGGTGTTGTGTGTGTGTGAAGCAACACCCACAGAATAGTAACTCCTGCTCTCTTTGCAGCATTGAACTGCTCCTGTTACCGGACCTGAGAGTGAGCAGGCAGGAGGCCAGCACTCACCCCAGAGATACGTCTCTCTTTGGCTCACCTTTGAGCCAGTTTGTACAATATGCATGAAGAACATTGTTTCTCTAATTGAGTATGTGTAATTGTCAATTGTTGTATTTTGTATTATCCCTACTTTCCCTTGCCCATCCACCTTCCCTCTCCTGACCCTCTTTCCGGTTATCCTATATACCTATACATATCCAACCAACGGATCCCTAACTCTCTTTCCCCGCTGGGGTCTCGGAGCCCTGTGTAAGTTTTACCTTGCAGGCGCCCAGACTGCGGAGGGGGGTGTGTGACCAGAGCTGTGACACTACCAATCAGTTGTGGCATCCTCATTGATTATTGTGTACTGAAATTGCTATACATCCTGTTGAACCATTGTTCAACTGTGCTACCGTGGTAGTTATTCTATCATTCAGCTTGGACATGTGCTTGGCCATATTCTGTGACTTAAAGTCATCTACTGGAGACTCTTCCTGGGTTTTTTGGTGCCTAGAGGCTTTTTTCCCAGGTTTGGGGGTTTGGCTCCTTGGAGTTCTCTGTGATTTGGTATTTTTACCAGTCAAGGTAGCCTCTGAGGGGACTGGACCCTATTTACACGTAAGGAAGAACAAGGACACCAAGGGGAAGGGGAATCCTGAAGACAGGTAGACTAGAAGGAAGAAGCCGACGGACCCCAAAGTTCTTCAGAAGGTCATGGTGATGAGGATATGAGGGAGGGTCTTTTGTTGTCGGACAGTACGCTTGGGCTACAGTGATTGGCACTCTCTGACATTGTCATTGTGGGGTACTATGTACATGATGTGTTCTGCTGGTCAATGGCTGTTCCTGTGTTGGGTTTACTTTTCAAGTGTCAGGGGATTGTTGTGGTATGACATACTGGGGTGTCCACATGGACAATGTTCACATGTGATGTGTGCAGGACACTGAGGGTCACTTCATTTCACATGCATCTACTGAGTGCATGTCCCTACTGACACACAGACTTACACAATGCACCACCACACATACGACCACACTTCCATGCTCACACGTGCACACAGACTGCCCTCTCTGGCATGCTGTGTCCCTGCAGAGCATGATCACTTACCATTTGGGGATTGTGTACATGTGTCACTGGGTTATCTCTGTTGCTTGTCCTTTTTATATGATGCTCAAGGTGTATCCCCAACACAATGGCTGCTCACTATGCTGTGTGCTGAGCGGTGTGTTGCAGGAGACACATACAGCACACGGTTTTAGGATTTGCGGATTTGGATTGGGCAATGTGCATGCCAACAGGCATTCTGTCTTTTGTTGATGGTACCGCTGGTGGCATGTATTTGTGTATGACTTTGTATGTGTTGGAGGTTGTTGGTCAGTCATTTCATCTGATTCCATGTCAGGTGTGATTGTTTCAGGCCTTTTTACATTCATCATGTGTCACTTCGTATCTGATTGGTCATGTGTTGTGCTTTTGGTTTGCTCTTTTGCTGTTGCTTGTCATGTCATGGTGTGGCCGACGAGGGTGATGGGGGTTGGGAGGGTTTGGGTGACAACTCAGTGCTTTTCATGGCCTGTTTTGCAGGGGGGTGGTGTGATATACACCTTGCATGTGTTACTTTTGGTCACACAGGATTGGTTATGTTTAAGTAGCAATGGATGCACACAATGTAGCACTTCTGTGGCAACATTCTCAGGGTGGTAAGGTTGTGACAGTTGACTGTCTCTTTGTCATCATCGATTGTCACCTGGTATGTGCCAGGCCTGTGTGCACTCTGCAGGGGTGGGAGTTTAGGTGAAACATGTGGCCACAAGCTGGGTCCGGGTTGCTTCGCCACGTGCCCTTTCCCCTCTCATTCGCAGCGCCTGTGCCTGTGGTTGAGGATGTGGGGGCAACACCATGTTCACCGGTACGCCCCACCGTGTTGCAACATTGTGCAGGACACATGCTGCCACAATGATCCTGCACACTACTGGGGGTGCATATAGTAGCTGCCTGCCAGAGCGGTCAAGGGAGCGGAAGCGTGACTTGAACACTCCGAATGTGCGCTCCACTATGCCACTGATTGCAATACAGGCAGCGTTGTATCTTACCTGGGGTGGTGTGGTGGGGTTCAGTATTGGCGTCATCATGTGGTTGATCAGAGGGTAGGCACTGTCCCCTGGGGAAGTGAGGATGGTTGTCATTAGTTGGGTTTGTGTATTTGTCTGTGTGTGACATGCATGCATGTGCACAGACATTTGTACTCAACAATGAGCCATGTGTCGCCATGCGTCCCTGCTTCCAGGGCCCGGATCAGGGCAGACATTCTGTAAATGAAACTGTCATGGGTAGACCCAGGATAGTTTGCATAGACAGAGATGAAGATTCCATGGGCATCGCATACAACCTGTACGTTGATGGAATGCCAGTGCTTGCGGTTGCGGTAGATGTTCTCAGTGGCCCTAGGTGGACGTAGGGCCACATGGGTGCAATCTATGGCACCAAGCACTTTGGGGAAGTGTGCCACCCTGTAAAAGTCCTGGACCATGCCCTGCCTTTCTGCGGGTGTTCTGGGCATGTATATGTGCCTGCGGACTGAAGGGCGTGCAGTCATGATTACCAACACCTGGTGTAGGCAGCGTGACTGCGTGGGCTGTGAGACGCCCTCGACTATGGCAATTGTCCGCTGAAATGACCCAGTGGCCAAAAAATGCAGGACATTGAGCACCTTTTCCAAGTGGCTCAGCGCTTGGGAGCACAAGGTGGGTTATGTGAGGTCATCCTCCCACTCAGTGACCAGGTCTAGGATGATATGAGGTGGAAACCCATACCTGCCATAGACCTGGTCATCAGGCTTCCCAAAAAGGCTGGTCCTGGGCAAAAAAATATGGGGCCTGGCTATTCTCCTCCTCCTGTGGTGTCCCACTATCAATGCTGTGAGAAATGGGACATTCATTGTAGCTGTATATACGTGTTTGTTGTTTGCATGCACTTTTATACTGCGCAGGGATGCTTCCACCTGCCTTCATGTGGCGGACGTGTTTACGCCTGTGCGTGTCTTTTTGCGTGCATGGGTTTCCCCTATTCGATTCCATGAATACGTGTTGTTCGCGCACGTGTGGGCGTTTCGTGTATTTCCCAGCAGTACTTCCCCAGTTACGCCCCCATTTTCATGCGTTGTTCCCCATTCCGCGTGTTCCGCCCTCTTTTTGGTGTGTGCGCTACACGTTGTGCACTTTTGCTGTGCATGTCGCGCACAGCATTCGGGATGTCGCAGTGACGTTTGCGCCCATGTGCGCCACGCGCGGATTTGGTGCACATCCCGGGAAAAACACATTCAGGGCGTTCCATGGATCGCACACGTGTGCGTGTGCTGGCTTTTTCACGTTTGCGCCACAAATTTCGCCGCACATTTATTCCATGAATTACCTCCATAGTGTTAGGTTCATTAGTAGGTATGCTTTTCTTTCTAGATATTTTTTTACCTTTAGGGACTTCACTTTTTTAATGGTGGCTGGTTTCTATTTTTTGAATGAGGTTACTAGCACTTTTGTTTTAATGTTTTCTATAAATTGTTTTAAAGGTGACGGAGTAAATGGCTTGCTCTTATTTTTATCTGCTGTATTTTTTCTTGATTTTTGACAGTTGATTTTTAGCAGGCATTGTTTTGTGCCTGTTGGAAAAAAAGAATTTTTGGTTTTGAAATTTGTGAAATTTATATTGATGTATTGTGCATGGGTGTGTGTGTGTGTGTGTGTGATTGTAGAGATGAATAGCGTGTTGTGTGATTGTGTAGTGGGATGATAGGTGTGCTTGGTAAGGTTGTAAGGGTTGGAGCGTGTACAGGTGTCATGGGTTTGGGTTAGTGAGTAAGAGAGTGGTGGTGCGAATGAATAAGTAGGGAAATGTTGATGTTTTGATGAAAACAGTGATTGTTAAACCGGTGTTGTTTATTTAGGAATAGAAAGAGTGTGCATGTTAGAATATAATGAGTAAGGGTGAAATACATTTTTGAAAAGAGTATTCTAGGCTAAAATATAGTGACATTACATTGGGCCTCATTACACGTTATCCGGTAAAATCCGGACATTACCGGCATGGCGCTATTAACGTGTCTGGCTTGGCATGATGCCGCTAATAGCGTGGCATTACTTGTACGCGGACACGAGCACAGCGCCATGCCGGTAATGACCCTAACGCCATGCCGCAAAAGACCCCAAAAAGTCCCTTACCGGCATCGACGAAAGCGCTGATAGCACTTCCGACCTCCCGCTACATGCAAATTGCGGGCTATTAGCGATCACCGCTATTAGCAGTGACCGTAAAATTGCGGAACCGGAAATAGCGTCATCGCACAGGAACGGGAAAGATCACGGTGGCCATCTTTAAAAAAAACACAATCCATTGCCATCCTCAGCACCCAGGACCTGTTTCCACACAACTCCATCACCAAATCATTCCGGATACCCTGACGAAGCCAAAGGCCATCAAGAAAGGCGCGGCTCGGCAGCGCAAAGAAAAATTCACCAGCGAGGAGCTGATCATGTTAACCGAGACCCTTGCCGCCAATGCCAATGTTGTATTCGCCAATGACATGCGGCGTGAGACCCTTGTGAAGAAAAAGGCCATCTGGGCAGAGGTGGCCCACAAAGTCAGTGCGGTGGGCACCAACACCCGCACTGTCAGGGACTGCAGAAAGCGGTGGGACGATCTACGGCTCCGGGTCCGCAGCATACTGGCTGCAAATCGCAACCTGACTATGGCCACAAGAGGTGGCACTGATTCACCAATCAAACTCCGGGAGTGGGAGGAGACCTGCGCCAACACAACTGGCATGGAATCCATCGAGGGAGTCGGAGACATGGAGCTTGGTGCGCCCACTTCATCAGATGGAGGTGAGTGTACACATTAAACAATGCACTATGAAGGGTGAGGGCCCCCCAAATCTGAGTCCAGAATCAGCCCATGGATCCAGCCACAAACATACATGCACACAACCCTGCCAATGTGAGTGTCACACCCCAACACACACACATGCACGCATCACCACATACACGTACAACACAGACCCATTCATGCATGACCCACCCGACATCCCCATTACAGGATTCCCAACTAAAGAGGTCCCAATGCATAGAGCGGCATGACGTAATCATTCTGCATAAGGCACGTAGAACCATCACCGATGATATTCCCTATTTTTGTCCCCCACAGGATCACAGACAGTGATGAACAGGGCACTGTGACACATGCTCCCCCAGCCAAGAAAAAGGCCAGGACACAGGAGACAGGGGACACCGCCACCACCTTAAGGGGCACAGGGAGGAGTGACCACCAGCAGAGGGGTAAAGGCAGCAAGAGCACCAGTTCAACACGGCCTGAAGCCACGGCTGCTACAACTGCTGCACCCATGGCAGTGTTCCCCCCGTCATTGGAAACAAGCACGGAGTGCCCGCTCTCTGCTGCCACCAGTTCCACTGGTGAGGCAGCAGCCACTGCGCCGCTGTCGGACGTGGAGGAGAACATTGACCTTGAAACGCAAAGGCAGACCCCCAGCCCCCCGCAATCCATTGAGCCAAGCGCACGGCCACCATTGCAATCAAGTAGCCATGGACAATCTGGCAACGACACCGTGGAAGGGCGCTGGAGCCCTCAGGTGTCCTCTCCTGATGGCTGAGGCATGGACCAGGGCGCAGCAGCCACCCCAAGAGCTGGACGCAGTCGCCATGACCTGTCAACCATCAGCCAGAGGAAGATGGAAATTAGGCGCTGGTTGGCGAGCATGTGGAAGAGGCAGCCCATCTGGGAGAGGAGGTTAGGTCGAATGCAAGCCAGACAAGAGAGGGCATGGAGGCCTGCACAAACAGGCTGCGCGAGGAGATGGCCCACTGAGGCATGTCCTCACACGCATAGCAAACGCTATGGAGCGACACTATTCCCCCCACCACAGGATCAACCGGGCACCTCCTCCTCTGCGAGTTCACATCAGACAAGCCCCTGTCGCCGCTCCTTGCGCACCATGAGGCGCACGCCATCCCAACCTCCCAATGGTGGTGGAGGCCATGAGAAGTAGGGCCAGCAAGAACTAGCTGGCACATGTGCAGCACGACACCTACGCACTACAAGCCACACATGGGGGTGTTGTGGGGGGAGGGGGGAAAGGGTGTTTTTGGGAGTGTTGTGGGGGGAGGGGTGAAAGGGTGTTTTCAGGAGTGTTGTGGGGGAGGGGGAAAGGGTGTTTGCACAGTTGGGGCCATGTACTTTTTGTTCACGAATTACTCATAATACACTGTTGACAAGTTGAAAGACAGGCTTGGTCTTCATCATTGTGTATGTGTACTTTATTGGGGACAGGGCCCATTGTGCGCCTCACCAAATACAGCAGGGCAACAATAGCCATCTCCATCCAAAAGAGTTGAACCTTGTCTCTCAGAATATTTGACATATCAGATGCTGACGCACATCGTGTCCCTCCTGGCCATCGCCTCTTGCATGTCCTGCCGGCCAATTTCCCCCATCCTCATCCCCATCAACATCTTCATCAGGTGGTTGCATGTCAATTTCAGGGGGCATAGGCACATTCCGTCTGATACACATATTGTGCTGCATGACACATGCCATGGTTATCTTCGGCACTTTGTCATGGCCGTAGAGGAGAGCCTCACTCGGCCAGCTTAGGCACCAGAGCCATGTCTTCAGAAGGCCAAATGCCTGCTCAATCACGACACGGGTACGGTTCTGTGCAAGGTTCTATTCCTCTTCGTGCCTGTTCTGTGGGTTCCGTATAGGGGTAAGGAGCCAACTCTTCACTGGATAGCCAGCATCACCTGCATGGCTGGAACAATGGGGCCTTGTTACTGGTCACCTCAATTGCAACCTGGATATTTCACACTAATTCTTTTAGCATTCTGATTGGCATCCACGAATCCCAGCATGCATGGAGACGATCAGTGTAACTGCAATGTGAGAAGGTAAGCTAGTCCATGCAAGTGGACGTGTACCATGCATGCCTCCAGCAGTATTTCCCATGTGCTGGGTGTGGATAGATCCTAGGTGTTCCTGGGCCCAGACAACCTTTGTACAACACTGCTAGTGTACTGCCATTATGATTCCAATGTCCCCATGCTGTGAAGCGGCACATCAGTAGTGGTGTACGGGTGTGGTTCTATACAATGGCTACAGGTGATCGATTTGCATGCACTCAAGGGCGCATATCTGTTGTGATGTTGTTCAACGCACATTTACATTATGCATATTGGCTGCATGTAGCAGCTTTGTGCCATGTAGGGTATGGTATGATGTGCAATGTGCATGTGGATAGATGTGTCATGTATTGCGTTATGGATTGATGTCTTTGTTGTGCAGTTTACTACTTGCATGTGGTTTCGTGTCCTCTCCATTGTGGGCTGCGTTGGTGGACATTGGCGTACATCTGTATGTCCCTTTATTGTATGGACGACAGTCCACAACCAGTAGGATTATGTATCTCTACCCCCCAAACACACCCCATATCACACTGCCATGTGCCTGCCCTGCTACTCACCAAGTAGCCACAAACTCTGTCCAGCATGCCGCTCCATGTAGCATGGTATCATTGAGTTCCGCAGGACCATTGATTCATGGGTTGATCAGGGGTATCGGTCACGACAATGTGTTATTCTCGTTTTTGAGTCGCATACCAATTGGACATTGATGGAGTGGTAATGCTTTCTGTTTCGGTAGACAGCCTCATTGTGATGTGGGGGCACCATTTCCACATGGGTACAGTCGATTGCCCCGATGCTACTTGGGATGCATGCCAGTGAATAGATGCCAACTTTGTCGTTGGAGATCTCCTGGGCTGTCCATGGCAGGGATATGTTTTCACTTGTGTGCTTCATGGGTGCATTGAGCACCCGGGTCAGCATGCGTGTAAATACTGGTTGTGAAATGCCATGCATCTGCCCTACCGTATGCTGGTAGGTGCCTTTGGCCAGGTAGTGGAGCACAGTTACCACCTTCAGTAGAGGGGGATGGCAGTATGGATGTCTATGTGGCTCACTATGTCGTTGTGATTCATGTCCACCATGGTGGTGATGGTATCCCGGTCCAGGTGGCACAGGGTGTGTATCTGCTCAGGGGTTAGGTTGAATGGAATGGCTAGAATCCTGGGGATTGCTGGCTGCCTCTGTGGTATGACTGGGTGCACTGGTGTGGCTTGCTGGGCCTGTATCGCCATACTCCTCCCCCTGCATCTCCTCTGTGCTGCCTGTTGTTGTTGGTGCTGCAATGCAATCATGTCCTCCAGCCCATGTAATTCTGCAAGTATTGGAACCATCTCGGTGTGGGAAGGGATGTGGTGTGCTCCTTTTGTGCTGCCTTAGTCTCCATTGCCTCCATCTGTGCTGTTGTGGCCACCTGTGGCAGGTGGGGACACTACTCAGCTCTCTTAACGTTTGGTTCGCGATGCCGGTATTTCCTCCATGCCGGTATGGGCTTCTTCGGCCAATATCATGCCGCTATTTGCATGTCTGCATGCCTTGTAATGGCGTGTTATTAGCGCCATACCGCTATTACCGACCTGAGGGGTCGCGCGCCCACGGACTGGCCGCTATTAGTGGCACCGTTCTTAGCTGTGCCGCTAATAGCGGCCAGTCCGGATCGTGATTAGCTAGGGAATTTAGCGATACCGGTAATCCCTTACCGGTACCGTTATTCCCTTACCGCCTAACGTGTACTGAGGCCCATTGTCACAATAACAGAGAGATGAATACTATATCAATGTTCTTACTTTACAGGATGTGAAGTGTGTTCCTTTTTTAGTAGCTGTCATAAGGAATGTTCTTCTTTCCTGTAATTGTAAAGTAGGTTAGTAGGTATATATGGTAATGGCCAAGTATTTTTAGTAAGAGAGGTTGTTGTTTATGAAGGTAGAACGAGTTGTTGGGAAAAAGAGTTAATTGAGTTATGTTAGGGATGGTGTACTAAAGTATGTTAATTATGTTGTTAGAACAATTGGAGTATGAGTAGTAGTATTTGGAGGATTAGAAAGACCAGGGCAGAAATGGGTGTAAGAAAATGGTGCATGTTTAGGTTACTTTATTGCTGCTGATGTTAATGAAAAAAGTGCTGTGTTTGTGGGTCAATGAATTTGTAATGAGTTGCAGTGTTTGTTAAGAATAGGGAATGTCTGGACTGGTTTTACTGCAATGGCGGATTGTTGTTGCAGTAGTGTTTGGCGTCTTATAGCAGAGGTTCAAAAAGAAGAGTACTTTATATGTATATGTAAGGTGAAGTGTTGTATATAAATACGTTGGCGGTATACACATATGTGTGACCAGGAGGTCAATGGTGGCAGTGTAAGGGATGTAATAAGTGAGGTTGGATAGTGTGACATGTTTTTGGAATGGAAGATGGAAAATGGAAAATGCTGAGTGTTTACAAATGTTTCTATTTGAAAGTTTTTCAAGTTAAAAAATGAATATGTGCATTTATAGGAGCACTGTGTGCAGCTTCTTTATAAAAGAAAATAAAAAAGATGGAAAAGATTTGTAGCACTTGGTGTGTGTAAGTTTAATATGTTGGCAGTACATGTATACTTGCCAACATAATCCATTCCAATCTGTAGGTGCTTATGTAGTCCTAGTTTTTTTGGAACTACGTTCTGGGAGTTGTGGTTCCACTTTTCCCATTTTTAAACTTGGACTACACATTCCAGATTGCACAAAAGACAGTACTGGATACGTACTTATAGATTGGAATGGGTTATGTTAGCAAGTATGCATATACTGCCAAGATATTATACTTCCACATAGCAAGGGACACTTAAAAATATTGTAAAAATGCTTTTTCTTTCTTTTTGGAAAAAGTAACACACACTGCTGCTATAAATGCACATCAGCATTTTTTTACTTTCATGAAAATGCTCCTAAAAAGAAACATTTTTGAACGCACAGCATTTAATATTTTTAATTCAATGAAAATGTCACTCTTTCGAATATTACATTCCAGTTCTGTTTTTTTCTTTGCATTGTGGGACTTATAGTCTGAGTTGTATAATGGGAGAAGTGGAATTACCAGTCACAGAATGCAAAGGAAACAATTAGCACTTGATAAGCACCTACAGATTGGAATGGGTCATGTTGGAAAGTATGTATGTACTGCCAACATATTAAACGTGCAAACACCTAGTGCCACTGAAAAAAATGTTCTACAAATGTTTTGCATGTGCTTTTTTCTGTAAGAGAAATGTTACATACAGTGCTGCTATAAATGGACACAATCATTTTTTTCAACTTGTATCAAATTGCCCCTAAAAAGCAAAATGTTTAAATTTAAAATACACAGCATTGTAAGTATTTGCTGTTCATGTGAGCAGGTGCTGAATGCTGCAAATCATGGATTTTGTTGGAGTGGTTAAAAAAGAGAATGTGCTTATTGAGAAGCTTATTACAGGGTAAGTAGCAGTAACCCTTTATACTTTTTTTAAAGTGTTGCAAAAAATACTTTAAAAACTATAAGCATAACTGTACTATGTATTGTTAGATGCAGATGTTGTTGAAACTGAAAATAGAAATGTTGGAAAGTTTCAAAGTAGTTTTTGATGTGGATGGCTGTGATTAACAGAAGATATGTACTCTCAGCGTTCAAGTGTACATCTGAAGTGTTGAACTGAGATGACACGGCTATGTGTAGAGTTTTTGGATGTGGTTGGTGGATAGATGTGAGACTGTTTGAAAGCAGCCAATTAGGGAGTGTAGCAAAAATGAAAGTAGAAAGTGTAGAAGAACTGCCCCTGTGTTGCAAGGTCCACAGACACTGCGGTAGTCCACGGATGGCAAGTGCCACATCCAGGTCTTTCAGGGATGCCTGGCATGGAAAGGGGACTGTGGGGATTAGCCAATTAGGTGTTCTGGTTGTGGTTTACAGGAAGAGAGGGTAGCCAGTGTTTTGATTTTTCTGTGTAGGGAAGATGGATGTGGATATTACTAGGAAAAATCTCACTGTGTGGATGTTGGGAGATTGTTGGATGAATATTTTGAAAAGGTACACTGAGTTGTGTGGCATCTCTGGTACTGTCATGATGCCTACCCCCGGGTTCCAGACCAAGTCCAGCAACCCCGGAAGCAGGCATCATGTTACCCAGAGAAAGCCCATCAACCCTTGTTAGGGGCTATATGGGTACAGTCCTGGCGTCTATGGCACCAGGCTCATATGGGGGAACAGTCCAGGCGCCATAGACGCCAGGCTCATATGTTAAACTTATCTGATGCAGACCATGCTGCAAGAGATCCAAGCCCATGTGAGGCTTGGAAGGGACTACTTTACCTAGGGACTATTTTGTTACTCGGGTGTGGTTGTGTAGGAATACTTACCTGGGACTACTTCGGAGGTTATTTAAACCACACCCGAAGGGGAGCACACGCTTCGCGTTATTCTGCATCCTGCAGCGTAACGCTCACCATGCCTGCAGTCATCAACCAGCTTCGTGCCACGCCCGCCTCGAGTCCAGAGCGCCTAGAAAGAAGGGGAAAGAAGAAGAAAGGTTAGAACAAGAACATTATTGGGTTTCTTACCTGATTCCGGATTCATCGCACCTTTGAACAAGAAAAAGACTTTATTTTAAAACACGTTGCATCGCCAGCAGCAGCGCCGCGCCATACTCACCGTTCCTCGCAGCATCTCTACGATGCGGCACTGTCTCCATCATTATGTTGCCACATTCCAGCACCTAAGGGCGACAAGAAAACAACAAGGTGAGCTGAGGGGAAACAAACAAGGACAATCTCTTGCCACCATATACTTACCTGATTTTACCGCCGGAGGTATCATTCACCAGCACGTCAAATCTTCTTACGCCGCACCTGTAAGAAAAAAGAAAGCAGCGAGTTAAACTATGGCATTATTTAACAGACAGTGTGGGATAGCACAGACTCTTACCTGAATGCTTTCAGTTGCCACAGAACTATCTTCTTTTGGGTCTAAGCTGCAAGATAAACAAATGAATTGGACAAGAGTGATTATTCAGACATTTTTGAACTCTTAAGAACTATATGCTTCCGATCCTTCGCTAGGAGTTTTGGAGCCAAGATTTGTCTAGAACTCTTCCAATATCCTCAAGCCAGTGAAGTAACTGGCCATCAACGTGCCCCTGCATTCCTCGCAGGATGGAGAGCTCATCATTCAAAACTATAAGGTGAGCTTTGTGAATGGGAATATCAGAGGTGGTAAATGGGGACACAGTGAGAGGCTATTACTGAAATCCACGGGTGGCTAATTCCCTTTCTCCTCCTTTAGGAGACTACTTCTACGGGTCAAGCAGACGAAGCTAGGTTGGCCAGTCCAGTCAGTCATCTCTGCACTACGCATCACGTTGGTGGAGACCATGGCTGTCCAGTTCCGCCCGACACCCCTGTGGGAACCAGGTGAGCGTAACAGGTACTATTAGTTTGGAGGGAGTGGAGGTGTGTTAATGTAAATGTTAATGTTAAAGGTATTTGTACGGCTCACCCTCATCAACGGAATTGGTCCCGAGGTGCTCAGGCAGATCTGCAAACGATAAGTCAGGATGTGTTAGTAAGGTGAAGAGGGAGTAGGATAGTGAGAGGAATGATGTTCTGTTGGCAGCTTCAGTTCGGTATACACCGTGCGCTGAGCTTTGGTGCAAATATCAGATCAATGTCAGTCCTCGTGTACTGTTGGTGCGGTTTATGTGTTGTTTATTTGTTGTTGCGGTGTGGTGAAATGCATGTGGCTTGCTGTGCGAGAGGTGGTTGTGGCAGTTTTTTGTGTCTGTTAAGTATGCAGAAATGTTGAGCTATTTGGTTAGTGGGTAATATGTTTTGTAGCTAACCTTCGCAGTATGGCTAGATGCCTAGATTTTGAGAATCCTGTATGGTGGAGGAGAGGCCCTAGTCTCACAACACACTCAAATTCACTATACAACGGACAAAGATGTTGGTCACTCCTAAATTTGAGCGTTCTGCAAAGTCGTGAGTAGGTCTAGGTTTCACAATGCACTACGTTTCACCATATAGTAGACAAGGTGCGTGCTATACCCAGACACGAGAGTCCTGTATTGTGGAAGAAACGCCCAGGCCTCACAACAGGTGGGTCTCAATGTACAATAGACAGAGATGGATGATACATCTAGATTAGAGTGTCCTGTAGAGTGGGAGAGAGGCCCAGGTATCCCGACACAGTACATTTCACCATACAATAGGGAAAGGGGGGGCTACACCTAGATTTGAGAGTCCTTTGGAGTAGGTGCGAATCACGCTAATGTATACAATTATAGCCAAAGTAGCACCAGCTAATATTCACAAATATATCTAGATGTGCTGCAAGGCAAGAAATACGAAACTGCCTGGATGCACAGAAAGACACTAGAGATAGTGTCTTATCGAAAGCAGTATGCCAAAACATATGTTGACTATCTGATAGGCCATAAACACCACAACTTATATGACGAAGATTGTAAACATCTAACCTATGCCCCTAACCTACCTGCAATAAAACATTATCAATATGTATAGTTTCCAACTATAAATTATTTCTGAATATAGCAGTTACATTTGTTGAATTCTCCATTTACGTACTAACCCCACTATTTCTTTTGACATTGGTTTTTTAACCATGCAACATCTGTATAATTGCATTGTTCCAAGATGTTCTTTTAGTAATATGTTGAGAAAAATGTGTAATAAAATGTGTATATCCTTTTATATTTTTATGCATTGGTACAATCATTCTGAATCACTAGTCTTGTCCAGAAATGGGATCCAGTGTTTTGCAAGCTCTTCTGTGGTACACTAACCTTTATACAGTTGTCTCTGAGAATGGGGTAACTGCCTTTATGTTCTTTGTACTTTTGTCTCCTTCCCCACACTGGAGGCCGTCCCCCAATAACAAAAAATAGGGGTTAACCATTGTTTTTTAACTGTGGATGTCAATCAGGCCAGCGTTCACAAACTCTTTCCAGTGTGGCCATTGTTATCATTCAAAGTTCTATTAGGGTCCGGTGCAGGCTAATGTTTACAGCTCTATTCAGGCGTGGCATTCCTAACATCTATAGTTCTATCTAAGTGTGGCATTTGCTAATATTCACAAATGTGTCTAGATCCGACTCAAGCTAATGTTCACAATTCCATCCAAGTGTGACACTTGATAACATTCACAGTTCTATCCAAGTGTGGCATTGCCAGCATCCACACGTCTATCCAAGTGTGGCACTTGCTAATATTCACAGATCTGTCTAAATGTGACTCAAGCCAACGTTCAGTATTCTATCCAAGTATGGCGATTGCTCAGTTTAACAAATTTGTCTAGATGTGACTCAGGCCAATGATCAACAATGGTGGAATATAATGTCTGGGATAATCTGGGTGAGTTTACTATCATTTTGTAAGACTATGGCTCACTTTCAATGCCCAGATTGTACTGTTGTGCATTGTGGAGGAAATAGTGTGGGCTACATTACTCCACTATCGTTGCAGGTTGCATTAAGGGATATGTTGTGAAGCTTAATGGTACTATTTCCATGTGGCAAGTTTTCACAAATACATTAATGTAGATGCCCAAATGTGTTTTGTGCACAACTAGAAGCAGATAGGCACCATGTAAACAAAGGTGTATGTGCTTTCGAATGGTGTAGCCATGACATATTTTGAAAATGAAAACATCAAGTTGGATGGTGGAAACACATTTTGGAGTGATGGAGTGAATTTTACAGATTTTGGGAATCGGATATTTCATGTAAATATTAAAAATGCACTGAGAAAGTTTATTTGAAAAAGATATACAGTGCATATGAAAACATTTGTAAGTTGTTCTAGGAAACAAAAACCAGAAAAGCAAAAAGAAATTCAAAATTGAAAAAAGTGGCTCTTTTAAATTGTTTAAATTAAGTGCAAACCATTTGGTAGTCCATGGATGGCATGTGCCACATTCTGGTCTTTTTAGGATACCTGGCATGGAAAGGGTACTGCAGAGATCGCAGACAGTCTTGGATGTTTGCGGACATCAGGGGATCAGCCAATCAGGATGTGTGGGTCTGGTGTACAGGAAGAGAAGGTGGCAGGAGTTTGGTTGGATGAGAGCACTGAAGATGGTGGTGGCTATGTATTTGGGGAAGCAGAGTGTATGGTTTTCGTGGACTCTTGGATCCATTGGCTGAAGGTCTATTCTGAACAATGTGGATTGGCTGAAAATCCTGGATTCCATGAATTTGAAGTGTCATGGTATGCATTGCGAAGAATGAAGTGGGCTGAATTACTCTTGTTTGGTAAGAATATGGTTCAGTTAAAACATCCGGACATCATTGATGCTCATTGTGGAGAGAACAGTTTGTGGTACATTACCAGAATTTCATGGCAGTTTGCAATAAAGGATACATTTGGAAAGTTGACGAAAATATTTCCAAATTCGAAAAATATGTTGTCTCGCATTGTTTCAGAGACAGATGTCAATGTGTTCAAATTTATTTTGACTGCAAATGGGAAAAGCAAGGCGCAATGTGAATATAGTTTTGTGTGCCTTTGTTACGAGATGTTGACATTACATCTTTTCATAATAAGAACATTAAATTTGACATTGTCAACATAGATGGAGTCCATCTAACTGTTGTGGCAAATCAGATTTTTCTGGGAAAGGTTCAAAATGTATTGAAACAGTTTTTGTTAGTATGGATATTACTATTCGTTAGAAGTTGCATTAACTAAAAATGCACACAAAAATACGAAGCACTTTTTGTGAAAGTTACAAAAAATTATTACGGTGTGTAGAATCTTTGTTGGTTTAGCATATAAGACAAAATAATTAAAACAAATGAAAGTTAAAAAGAGAAAAAAAAGATTCTTTTAAGAGCCTCCATTTCTACATGAAAAACAATTAAAATGATTTTGATTCCCGCATTCCTTGCCTTGAATTTTCCAGATATCCACAGATTACCACGCTGTCCATGGACTATGCAGGCTGCAAAGGAGACTGTGGGCCTCATTACAACATTTGCGTAATGGGTTAACAGGCTCGGCTAATGGAGGCAGTCCTGTTAAACCCATTATGCCAAATTAAAAGGTCCCCTTGCGGGACCCAGTAAGGATGCCTGGTAAAACCAGGCATCGTTACCGGGTCCCACGAGGTGACCAGGGAGCTAACAACGGGTCGTTCGTAATCGGCCCGTTGCTAGCTCCCTCTCCCAATCCCATTGAGCTCTATGGGGGGCTCCGATGGGAATGGATAAGGTCCGGGCCCGGGTTCCCAGAGAGAGGAATTACCGGGCCCTCTAAACTCGGAATGGCCCGGTTATTCCCCATTCTGGGAACCCGGACCCGGTTTTGGTGGCAACCATGCCGCCAATAGCAGCATGGCTACGGCCAAAGCCGTAATGAGGCCCTGTGACTTATTTTCTCACTTCTATTTTTTAACTGTGAAAGGTGGCTCCTAAAGGAACCATTTTGTTTGTGTTTTTTTTATTTTTTTATTTAGTATTTATTTTGGGCTTTTTTGTGTTTTGTTCCAGGAGAGGCAAGGTAAGGTGGGTGAGGGAAGGGGCACCATCCACAGAGACAGAGGGCAGGTGGACAGAGGAAGATGTCGGGAGGGCCTTAAATTTAAGGTAAGGGACAGTGTTTCTCATGCTCCTTGACCCTTACCTCGAAAGCACTATGAAAATGCTCCCCCGTACAGATTGGTGCATCGCAGTACATACATAGTACTGTCACTCTCGAAAGGTAAGGGTCAACAGTTTCTGTATGGCCTGGAAGGCAGCCACTGGGTTCCTCTGCCCCAAAGGTGTATCCTTTGTAGTAACAGGAGCAGTTGAAGAAGATGGGGTGGAGGGTGTCAACCTACTTTCCCCTGAGAAAGGTATCGCCTTCCTCAGAGCAGGTGGTTTGATTTGGTGTGGTGCCTCCTGGAGGAATACAGGCCAGATTTTCCATGACTGAGTACAACTTTGCACTCAGTACATCTGACCTTGGTTGCACAAGCATTTCGGACATCCCGACTGGTGATAAAAATTGCCACACCCAGGACTCACTCCGGCTGCTGGAGATAGGGACTTCCTCCACCTCATCTTCACCTTCCTCTTCATCCTGATCTGTATGACTACGCATGTTCCCATTTCCAGGCCTTCCCAATGGTGGTGGTGGTTATGGGGGTGCTGGAGAGGAGGAATGGCCATAGAAGATGCCATTTTCAGCAAGATTGCATCTCTCCCTAATAGCTTTCCAAAGCAGGTGCTCTCTCTTGGATAGCCATATTGGGTGGGTCCCTTCAGAGGAGCCTTTCACGCACCGCACATCTGTCCACAGACTACCAAGTGGAAATGAGGCCTTGAAAAGTGGTAAAAGGTTGCCAGATCCACTGTCGGCCATCTTTTTTGCTTTATCGCTTGAACCATTAGCACACAAGATGAGTACGGACACCAGTATAGAAGGGATGCACCTGGGACACACAGAGTACAAGTTGACATTGTATGCCGACGACATACTCCTGCATGTGGTCAATCCTGAAAGATCCATTCCCCGAGCTATATCCCTCCTCGAAGAATATGGTCAGTTATCAGGGTTTAAGGTCAATCGGTCCAAATCCATATTGTTCCCCCTGCAGGGGGTGGCAGAGGTAAACGAAACAAAATATTCCTCCCTTGGACTGACGCTTGAGCATGACACCATGCGATATTTAGGGATTTGAATTACGAAACAAATAGACACTCTTACCAAATTCAATGCGGATCTGGCCAGGTGGGACAAATCGTGGCTTGGCTGGCTTAATGCCATTAAAATGACCTGTCTCCCGAGGTTTCTCTACCCCTTTCAGATGCTTCCCATTAAAATACCAGAGCAATACTTCACCGAGGTTAGAAAAGCGACCCTGAAATTCCTGTGGCATGGGAAAAAATTGAGGATCACCTATAACACATTAACGTTGCCCAAAGATAAAGGAGGGGTAGGCCTCCCAGACCTCAAGAAGTATTATGTTGCTGCCCAATTACGGGTACTCGTCCCTCATTTACGTAACCAAAAAGAACCACAGTGGATAGCAATGGACAACCACTATTTAAACCCAGCAACACTCTCGGAGTGGCTATGGGCCCCACGAAAGAGAGTGTTGAGGAGGACGAAGGAGCATCCGCTCTTTGCCACCATATGGGAAATATGGAGGGAGGGTCCAGAGATGAGAGAAATCACAACATGGCCGTCTCCACTGAGCCTCCTAGGTTCCCCGGGCATAAATAACCACATCCCCAATGTTGAAAGATTCCAGGCGTGGTACGAAGCAGGACTAGAAAGGGTGGGCCAGCTTCTCCGAAGCGATTCCTTTATCACTCTCCTGGAGCTAACAGAGGCCCTAAATATAGGCGTGCTGTCCACTTTCCACTACTTACAGATTAAAGGGGTCTTAACAAAGGCAGCATGGAAGAAAAAACTGAGTTGGGAGCTCACCCCCTTTGAAAAACTGTTGGGCTCCAAGACTGACAGGAAGGGCCTGATTTCCGCCATGTACAAATTACTAGTGGAGGCGGGTAGAGGGAACACACATAACCTCAGAGCACGTTGGGGGAATGACATGGGGTCGGAAATTGATGAAGACGTGTGGGATAAAATGTGCCGCATGGCAACACGCACTTCCATATCGTGCCAATATAAACTCCATTCCATCAAACTCTTGCACCGCTGGCAGTATGACCCTTATAAACTATCCAAAATGTATCAATCATCCTCCCCCCTCTGATGGCGTGAATGTGGACAAGTCGCAGACTATTGGCATATGTGGTGGGCATGTCCTAAGATTAAGATCTATTGGGATGAGGTCTTGGGGTGGATTAGACACCTGGACGGGATTCAAAGAACGGCAAACCCCCATCTTGTCCTGTTCAGCCTCGAGAAAATAGAGGACGAGTGGCAGAGAGTCCAAGGCCTAGCCCCCCATCTGTTGCTCGCTGCACAGGCATTACTTGCCACCAAATGGAAATTAATTACGACCCCGACCGAGAATGAATGGATCAATGTTGCAATGAACATATGTACCATGGAGAAAATTACTGCATCACTCCACGGCAGTGCAACACAGTGTGAAGTCTTGTGGTCAGATTTCCTAAGCAAACACACATCAAACAGACATCCAACCCCAAATGGTGATAGGGTCCATTGTCTATAAGGCCTGAATGGGTCCTTCTCCTCTTGTGTACTATTCCCCCTCTACCCGTTTTGAGACCGCTTCCATGCTACCTCTCAGGCACCAGTAGAATCATGACAAGACACCCTCCTAATGGCGAGTCCCTGAACACACCACATCGAAACAGTTTCAGCCTGCGACAACGAGCACATAACCATGAAAACACAACTCCTTTGTAACACGATTTCTTAGTCTGTGAGGGGTGGGGGAGGGGGGAAGGTGTAAAAGAATAAAGAGAACAAGAAAATCATGTTGGTTATTTTCATTGTTATACTGTTGGATCTATAGAAACGAAACTAAGCACTGTATATTGGAATTACTCCCACCTGGGTAACGACTATGGATGCATATGTAACATCTTCTTTTTTCTCTTTTCTCATTGAGAGAACTGTTATGTGTTAAAACCTAATAAAATCAAATTTAAAAAGAAAAAAATGGGCAGGAAGGCAACAAACATAACATTGATTAGAAAAATGAAGAAAACACTGAAAGGAAAAAATGAAGTACTTAGTTGCATAAGAAATGAAGGTTTTTTTTAATCCGACAAGGATTTTTTTTCCCAGACCCAAGGATTAAAAAAGCAAACACAGAAACTGAGCGCAATGCACAGTACACTGGTTTGTAAACTAAATATAAGGGTCTAAAAAAAAAAAGTTAACTGTCTATTATGCAATGTGGCAAATGTGGAAAAACTGCAAACATTAACACACCTTTTTCTTTCATCACAGAAATGGAAAAAGTGATACTTCCGCCAAGTACAATAACCAATTTTAAAAGAAATGTATGGATTCTGAACAAAGTAAGGAGTAAGTATATTGGCAGGCATTTTCTACACATGGGAATCAACTCGTCTAATCTATGGTAGTAATATGCTGCAGTGCCTGTAGGCTGGCCTTTCATCTGCGGTAAGTATCCTACCACCTACAGTTCTTATCCACAACCATCGCTGCACATGTAAAACATGGTCCTTGTAAATTAGCTGCTTATAAATGTACTTTGTGGACCATCGTCTGCAGCCATGAAGTGAAGAAACTAGGGCATCAACACAACGACCACAATCCACCACACCCATATTAACTTATAACTCTACTGCTTATGACTTCAGTCTTGCGTGCATGTGCTTTAGCCATGCACCCAAGACTGCAGGGTCTCCCCACAACTACCTCGGTGATGTGTGGTAGTGGGGGTTATTCTATAGGTGTGTTTTCATTAAGTACCTCTGCCCAGAGGCTTCCCTCCTAGGTGTATGTCTGTAGATCTTACATGGGATGGGTGTGCAGTGTATTCCAACTCTAGTACTTAACACTTTGTTCTTGGTTGCATGGCCTTCGGCCATGCACCCAAGACTGCACACACTCCACACAACTTGCCAATCAAAACGCAACACTACGGGTGTGTGCATGGGTGGCACATGTGGTTGTGGCCAGGGCCTACAGTCTTGTAAGTAAGGCCTTCGACCTTTGGCCGACGGCCATGCATCCAAGACTCTAGGCCCTGGCCACAACCACCATAGCATGTGCCACCCATGGCGGCGTATTAATGAATATAATGATAACCATTACAAAAAATAATGCATTCATAGCATGTTGTCAATTTCAATGTTCCCCAACACCACACGTGTCCTTACAAATCTAACAACTCCCTTGTGCACTGCAAGGGCTGAAATACTGGCCTTATTGGAGCCCTCATTTTCTGTGCGTACATGGAGGCCACAGGACATACGTCATGAAGTCGGTTTAAGTGTACTATTGGGTTCATGGCCTTCAGCCCTGCACCCAAGAGTGCAGAATCTCCCCACAACCACCTCTTTGTTCTTGGGTGCATGGCCTTCGGCCATTCACCCAACACTGCGCACACTCGCCACAACGTGCTAATGAAAATGCAACACAAGGGGTGTATGCATGGGTGCCACATGCGGCAGTGGTTGTGGCCAGGGCCTAGAGTCTTGTAAGTAAGGCCTTCGGCCGACGGCTATGCATCCAAGACTCTAGGCCCTGGCCACAACCACTGTAGCATGTGCCAACCATGGGAGCGTACTAATGAATATAATAATAGCCAATGGAAACAGTAATGTATTCACAGCATGTAGGCAATTTCAATGTTCCCTAACACCACACGTGTCCTTACAAATGTAACAACTACCCCATGCAGTGCACGGGCTCAAATACTGACCTTATTGGACCCCTCCTTTTCTGTTCGTACAAGGAGGCCATAGAACATACGTCATTACGTAGGTATAAGAGTACTGTGCGTACAAGATGTCCATGCACATTACATCATGACGACCGAACCCCAGAACAAGTGCATTAATTACCCATATGTTAACACTGTAGCCCCTGGCCACTACCACCGTAGCATGTGCCACCCATGGCGGCGTACTAATGAATATAAAAATAGCCATTGGGAAAAATAATGTGTTCACGGCATGTTGTCAATATCAATGTTGCCTACCTATACCTGTGTGCTTTCACGAGTTACAAATTTCCTGCCCAGTACATGGACTGAAGTGCTATTGTTATTACCCCCCCACATTTACTGTACGTACAAGGTGTCCATAGAAATTACATCATGACGACCGAAGAACAAATTCATAGATCACCCATTTCTTACTGTCTGAACCTTTCCCAATGCTCTGTGACACAGCAAAATAGGTTAATAAAAAAGCATGTGTACGCTGGTTGTTGCTCCGCTTTCCGTGGATCCAAGAGGTCGGGCGCATCCAAACCATCTAACGCAGAACACGTCTCGCAGCAGCCAATGGGCAGAGATGTCACGTGTACGCGGTCATGACGGCAGCCCCTTAGCCAATCGGTTTCTTGTTCCTCGACCGAACAGGGAAGTGTGACCGCGGAGCAAACATAGATATCACTAATTATTTCAGACCTACTTTTTCATAATTATAAATAAACGTACTGCACGTATGGTGACAAAATTTACAAAAGCAAGCTTTCTAGACCAAGCCCCTGTACCTGCCGCAGATTTCGTCAAAATCCGTCCAGCGGTTTCACCTGTAGCCGTGTGCAGTTTTTCCCCCATTCAGTCTATGGGAAAAAAAGACGTTTTGGGACCCCCCCTATAACTCCGCTCCCCCTCGACAAATTCTCACCAAAAATTCAGAATGGCCCATATACTTTTTTTGCAATGTTTGGTGAGGATTCGTCCAGGGGGAGCGGAGTTATAAGCAGCCCAAAAAGTGCTCTTCCTATGCCCAACACTTGCATTACAATGTCTTGTGTTGATTGAAGTAGGCAGTCCTGTACACGTCCATTCATTGAACATGGGTCATCTGCCTCCCTTTGGGGTGAATCCTGGCGCTGCCGTGCAGTGTCAAATTTAAGGGAACTACATTAAGCATTTCTAGAAAACCATTCTCTTCATTTGTAAAATTGTAAACATATTGCATCCGTATCTGTACCTAAGTTGGGCAAACATACAAACGTACCCGAATGGACAGCTCAGGTTTCCTTAACTCTTTATCAGCGCTAATAAAAACACAAACACAATTACATGGTGAACATCAGGCACGTGTATCTCAGCCGGGGTCGTCACTGCACCTCGTGTAATTTGAAGTCCAGTGTGCTCTTATCATGACACTGTAGAGGAGTGGCCTTTGGCATGTTGTGTATTGGACCATGTGAGTGTGGGGGACAGAGGCAGACTGCATGGGTCCCTCATGTTCACTACAAACGGTGGGATAAGGTAAGATTGAAAAAGGACGGAGCAACCTGCTTCAGATCTGGTCTGTGCTTGTGCATTGGGGCAGGTCGACTGGCCGCACGTGCCCGCCTGGTCTGTGTTCCGTTTAGGAAACTACCAGCACACCTTTGCAAATGTGGTGCTAATTATGTTTTGTAAAAATATACTACCACTACTTAACTTAATGGCTCGTAGATGCTTTCAACGGGGAAATGAAGGTAACATATACAGTATGTGGTCATTTAAACAAGATGACATAAACACCTATGAAAGAAAAAACAAAGTGCCCTTGTCAAATGTTTGCTCTGCAGGAGCAAACTGCTGCTATCCAAGTTTGTCCTTACGCACGTCTGCAAGATGGAGGTACCTGACAATTCACAAAGAGTTCGAATTGTGCCCGTATTAAATTAGGACTGAAAACAGCACCCTGGTTCACAAAGAAGGAAGAAACCCGCCTCAGCCACTCCCTGGCAGGTGTAAAGTGAAAAGGTGATTGCACCGACTCTGCTGAGGATGGTGTCAAATAGTGGGAGAGTGAAATACTTTGAGAGAACAACGTAAAAAAAAAAAAAAAATAACATGGACATATTCCCTGCAAAGAACGCCAAACATTGTTTACCTCAGGTTCAAAGAAAACGTTTTGCTAGTTTATGAGTCACTGTGCACAAATAGATGTGTAGCTGTGTCACCCGTTCCGTTCTGCCTTACATATGAGTGCAGGCAGATTGGGCACATACATCGCAATATACACTGTATACGCAGTTTAAGCATATTTGGTTAAAATAACAAGCGCATCCAGCAAGAGATTTGGAATATGATGCTAGGTGGCGTGGTCCCTGTGAGAAAAGTTGTGAAGGAACAAGAAAGCTAAGAATTAGTCTAATAAAGTAGAAAGACTGCGTGCATACATCTGTTTCATGTCACTTTGTCATGTAGCAACCACACTGTACATGAAAAGGACATTATTTCTTTTAGACTTGGCAATGAATTGGCGGGCTCTCTGCTCTTTCTTCTTTGAACATTGTTCTGGGAGTTCGAAGTTCGTTCTCTTTTAGTATGTATTTTTTTAATTAATTGAGTGCCGAGTGGATTTGTTTGATTCGCTGTCAGATCTGCTTGTCGTGCGTGCTATGGGCCTGTGTTGTGGCTCAAGTAACCTCCAGGATGGCTATCGCTCTATCTGAATTCACTTCATGAGTTTTAGATCCCATCTTGCACAACAGCCTTGAAGTGTCCTTTGGTTTCACGAGTCGCAATGCAAGTAAGTAGAAGACAAAAAGGAAACTCCTAGTATTGTGTCCCAGTGGACCACCTTAACTCATACGCAGACCAAGCGGAGGCTGGATATGGGGTACAACACGTCTTTATTGTATGACATACAAGCAGGAACTGGCCGCGTACTTCTCGCCACTAGCTCCTCCCTTTCCCTCTGCCCCGTGTCCTTCCCCACGTGACATGTGTCAACTGACGACACCACACCCCGCCCCTCCCCCGATACTAAACATGAAGTCTGGCTTCAATTCATTTCTTCAATGAGTCAGTGCAGTTTTTTCCGAGTTCTTTGAGGTCGCTGGTCTGTCTGTTCAGAGTTCCTGGTGACCTCCAAGATTGTGCCTTAGTGCTGCATTCTTCTCTCTCTCCTTCATAGGAACCCATGGGAAACTCCTGGCAAACTGGGGTCGGCAACTGGCATAATCCCAACATCCGTCTGAAATGGGATGAGTTTCTGGTTGTGGTCGTTCTGTCACCTTCAGCGGTAATGAGGAATCCTTTCACTTCGACAATGGTGAGGTGTTATTTGCTTAATGCAGCCGTGTTCTTACGGCCTTGGGGTCGCTTCACTATGACCACATCCCCTGGATCCGATCATTTTCTTCGGCCTGTTTTTCTCCCGTCAGCTGCTCTCTTCCTGTCGGCTTTCTTTCTCGAGTCTTGCTCTCGCATTTCTTGATCACCCTTGTATCTGTCCTCTTCTGATTCTATATGGGGGAGGCAGGTTCTAATGTTCCTTCCAAACATGACTTTGGACGGTGTCTTTCATGTGGTGCTGTGTGGGGTGTTTCTGTAGTCTCGCATCAGTTGACACAGCAGCTTTTCCACAGTTTCTCCGGTGAGTCGAGCTATTTGAGTGGTGCACTTGATGTTGCACATGAAGCACTCTACCGTGCCATTCGCCTGGGGCCACAAGGGTGTTATTTTCCAGTGATGAAATCCCATGTATTCTGAGAATGTTTTGAAGTCCTGCCCTGTGAACATGGGCCCATTGTCTGTTTTCACAACTTTTGGGATGCCGTTTGTTGCGAAAATTCTGTCTAGTGCGGGGATGGCATGATATGCCGCGGTGGACGGCGCAATCTGAGTGTCTGGTAATCGTGAGTACTCATCCACCACTACCAATATGTGTTCACCTCCCTCGAGTGGTCCAAAGTAGTCCACAGCGATTTCTTCCCATGCCTCCTCTGGTAGCGTGGTCATGCATAGAGGCTCTGGTCTGGTGTGCAGGTTTATAACTGCACAGGTGGGACAGTTTCTGAGCAATTCCTCCACGTGGATGTCGAGGTGTGCAAACCACAGCTTTTGTCTCGGCATCCTTTTTGTGGACACTATGCCTCTGTGCCCCTCCTGTGCTAGCTCCAGGACCTTTTGTCTTAGGCTCTGGGGAATCACCAGTTTGGTGCCCTTTAGAAGTAGTCCTTCCTCTGACTTGGCGAGTTCTTCCTTTACGGCCAGCAGACAGGTGATGTCTTGTTTTGCGCCTTCCCCCACAGTTTCTTTTAGTTACCTTGCCTGTTTCATGTGCCCAGTCTCCAGGCATCGCAAGATGATCTGCAACCCTTGATCAGCATTTGATTCTTGAGCTATCTGGTGTGTGTCGAGTCCTTGTGGTGCGCTTCCCTGAATCACGTTCCGAATGTACTGATCCGCTATGGATGTGTTTTCCTCACACTCATTGTTTGGGTGTCGTGACAGGAAGTTCACAGGATTGTGTTGCTTCCCTGGCCTGTGAACTATGTTGAATTGATAGTCTTGCAACCTTAATGCCCACCTTGCTATCCTCGGCGGCATCCTGACTTGTGGGTTCCCATAGATGAACAGTAATGCTTGGTGATCTGTGATGATTGTAAAAGGTTTTCCGTAAATGAAAATGTTTGCAAGCCCATACTACCGCAATGCCCTCCTTCTCCGCCTGCGAGTATGCCTGCCCAGTCTTTGACAAGCTTCTGCTTGCGTATGATACAATGTGTTTGGAGTGTTCAGCTTTCTCGTCAAGTTGGGTTTCTGGGGTTGAAGTAGGCCATGTTTTTTGCATCAGCTATGCAATCTTTTACGAGTTGAAACGCTTCTTGACAATTCTCGGACCATCTGAACTCTGAGTTCTGGTGAGCGCTCTGAGAGGTTCACTTATGGATGCAAAGTCCTTAATGTATCTGATGCAATAGCTCTCTAGTCCTAAGAGTGATCTGAGGTCGGACGTGGAGCTAGGTGGTTGTGGGTCTGTGAGAGAACTTACTTTTTACAGGGTCTGGCATCATTCCTTTTTCAGAGAAGATGTTACCAAAGAATCAAAGTATCTTTTTTCTGAACTCGCATTTCTCCTTGTTTAAGGTGAGTTGAGCTTCCTCGAGCGCCATGCACACTCACATGAGTTTGTTGTCATGCTGTTCTTGTGTCTGACCAAATACTAAAATGTTGTCACTGTAGTTCAGACAGTTTGATACATGTTTGATCACATTGTGAATCTCTGATTGGAAAATTTCCACCGCAAACGAGACACCAAAATGGAGTTGTTTATATCAGTATAAGCCCGGGTGAGTGGCAAAAGTGGTGATGTATCTGAACCTCTTGCTGAGTTCCAGTTGATGGTACCCTTTGTTGAAATCCAGCTTTGAGAAGATTGTGGCTCCATTTAGGAGGTGCCCCATATCAGTTATGTGTGGGGCTTGCTGACGTTCTCTCATGATGGCTTCATTTGGTTGTCGCATGTCTATGCATTTGCGAATGTTGCCCGAGTCTCTCTTGGGTACAGGCACTATGGGGGACACCCGTGGTGAGGGACCTTCTGCCGGCTCAGTGATGTCGGCTTCCAACAATTTGATTAGTTCATTTTCCACCTGTTTTTGAATGTTTTTGGGGATCCCCCTGTAATGTTGCACCACTGGAGTGATGCTGGTGTCGATATGCAGTTCAATTTGACAGGCTTTTAATTTTCCTAAACTATTGAACAGTGCTGGAAATACCTGTTCAATGTTTGCAGTATGGTCTAGATATTTGTGCACCATGAGTCTATATAAGACATGGATGAGGCCCATTTCAATGGCCGTCTTATAGCTCAAAATGCATCTGCTGTCTGTGGCAGCCTCCAGGACGTGCATGGGTATGTCTTTTGCTTGGCCTTTGTAGTTGCACAAGGCTGTAAAGAAACCTTTGCAGGCTAGGGGTGTTTTAGAGCCATATGGAAATATGAGCGCTTTTGCTGGTTTCAGACGAGGAGCGTGGGGTATGTTGTTGTATACCTCTTCACTGATCACATTTACAGTGGCTCCTGTGTCTACAAGAAATTCTGCTGCTGTCTCGTTAACCTGGATGACTAGGGTCGGGCTGTGCTCTTTCGCTATCGGGTTGCCTAGTGCATACAGGTATCCCTTCTTCAGTGGTTCTTCTTTGGGTCTTTCACTTCTCTTGGAGTTGTCTTCCGATGAGGCGCCTGATGTGCAGTCTGACTGTGATTGATCGACTAGATATCTGACGTATCTTTGTGGTCTCCACCTTGGTCTGGATGTTGTGGCCTTGTGCTCTCTTCAGTCACTCGAGGTTCTCTCCTTTCTCCTGTCTTGTTGGTCATCTCGATATCTGCGGTGGGCAGTGCTGTGCGGGTAGCTTGTCATGCGAAGTGGCCTTTGTTACCTTAAGTCTCTTTCTAGTGTTGTTCGTCCACTTCTCCCTGCTCCACGCATTTTTCTGCAAAATATGAGACAGACCGCCTTGTATTGGTTTTTTCCCCCCACAGGCAGAGCACTGTTGGCCCATGGCCGGGCATTGTCCTTCATGCGGGTATTCGTGACCGCACCTGTAGCAGAAAGGGTCAGTGTTGCCTTTTGAGGCATCTTCAAGTTTGTTGAGACTTTTCTGTTTTCCGTGTGTGATTTTGATGTCTTCAAGGCCTTCTACTTGCGAGGCTAGAACTGCATCTGAGTGGGCCAGGTGTAGGATTTCCTCCAGACTTCGTGGTTTTTGTAGTAGACATTTTCTAAAGTCTGCACTCTCGCATCTGACTATGATTTGTGAGCGTAGTGCTACCACATTGGAGTATTTGTTGAATTCACAGTGCATAATTTTCAGCCTCAGTCTCATTACAAACGCGTCCATGGTCTCGCCCTTGGTCTGTTTGGTGGTGTAGAAGATGTGTCTCTCATAATCTACGTTTGTGTGGGGGGTGAAATAGTCCATGAGGGCTGTTTTCAGGCTGGTGTATGTCTGTGTCGCCTTCTGGGAGTTCATCCACGACGTCCCTTACGTTTGATCCTATGGCATGAGTTAGTAAGCTGTGTTTCTTTTCCTCATCAATTGGGCCAACTGCTTTGAGGCAGACCTCGAAGTCTCTCAGGCATCACTTCCACCGTGGTCCTAAAGTGCTGGTGTCACTTAGGTCAAAATTGATGGGCGGTTGGGAGAGCAGGCTGTGTGACATTCTTCATGGACGTGCTCGGGATGGTGTGATCTGTTCCATTAGTGATTCATCCTGTGACATTTTGTTGGGCCGATTTGTGCGTGGTGATGTGACAGACTCGGCTTCTGGAGAATGCGTTTCAGTCTTTTTTTTCCACGTTCAGGGTCTGTTGGGTGGACCAGGTTATGCCACCACTCTTCCTCTCATTTGGTTGCTTGTGATACTATTCCCATGCTTGGGAGAGATTAGTCTCTGCACTGCAGTACGATGCTTGCAGTGTGAGCCTTTGTGGGTTCTTCCCTTGATCCTCCCTCAGGGCGTGGGCCACTTTCCATGAGGCTGACATAGAAAATGTCCATCCCGTGGGGAACTTTGCAGCGGGGAACTTCCTTGCTCCACCCACTGATGATGGGAGTACCGCTTATGATGTGCGGCTTGAGAATGTCCCTCTTGTGGGGGATGTTGCAGCGGGGAGCTTCCTTGCTCCACCCTCTGATGATGGGATTTGGCGCTTATGATGTGCGTCTTATTATTGTCATGATTTTTTTTCTTTTTTGCTAGGCTGCCCGATGGCAGCGCTGCAGCGGGGAGCTTTCATGCTCTTACCCGCTTATGGCGTGGGTGTTGCCGTAGATGGGAGATCACTCTCTGACCGCCCGGAATCTGAACGCTGGATGATGGGGAGCACGTGCGCTCTTCAACCCGTCGCTGCTGGGCTGCTTCCCCGAGCAGGAGACTAGCGCCTCCACTGCTGACAGAGTGTTCCACAGTCCTCCGGCAGGGCCCTCAGCTCTCCACGCACGTTTCTGTCGGTGTCTGGAACGTTGTGATATGCACGGCTGCATCAGCATGAAAAGAATAAACGTGTAGGTTCGTATAAACGCCTCGTTGCCAGTATCGTGCCCCAGTCAACCATCTTACCTCCAAGGGCCTGCCACACTTTCTCTCTCATACATAGACCAAGCGGAGGCTGGAGATGGGGTACAACACATCTTTATTGTATGATATACAAGCGGGAACTGCCGCGTAACTCCCGCCACTGGCTCTTCCCTTTCTCGCTGCCCCTTGTCCTTCCCCACGTAATATGTGTCAACTGAGGACACCACACCTAGTTTAGCAACTCTATGTGCCATCAAGCAAAAAAAAAAAGAGCAGGAAAAGAAATTACGATTAAAAAATGTAATTCCAATCAGACAACACTTGATTGCCTGTTATATAATTATTAGATATGGTTCGCTGCAAAACCTGTGGAAAAGACTGCACACAATGTTCTTACTATAGGCTTGTTTTGACATCGCTACTGACCTGTAATAAGAACACTACATCACAATTGCCCTCTACTCAGTTATTATGCTGTTGTTGTGATGTTACAAGGCCTGCTGCTGCTGCCAGCACAGCGCAGAACTCCAGCTGTCACTGCAGCACTTAATAAGAGCTGGGACAAGCTTTTCAAATTTCTTTCTTGTAAAGTAACTTTCTGTGACACTTTGCAGCCATGACGGATAAGAAACTGTGCATGGTAGCATGTTAATTCTGTGCACTGATGGAGTTTTACAAATAAGAGCAATAATCTGCATGTTATTCCTTACTTGAAAGGACAAATGCTTATTAGATGTATTTAATTGCGTAAAGTATTTTTCTGCAACTGATTAGAAGCTGCATATTATATTTTAATACATGTATTAGAAAAAGGGAAGAATTTCTTAGATAACTTTAAGCAAGTGGCCAGATATTAATGAGCGTGACAATGTGTGACCATGTTTTCTACGGAAAAATGCAACCCCTAACACATGTACAATGGATATTACAAGTCACCAAGAGTGCAGGACCTAATAAAGGTACTCCTTGGTGACATGCAATATCCTTGTAACGTAAGGTAGGCAGGGGTCAAATCCTAAAAAAAGTGGGGGGACTCAGTAACATACCAATTTGATGTGGCATCACCGGAAATTAGCATATCAAGGTGCCCTCTGAAAAAGTGGGCTAACTCCTGAAAAAGGTGGGGAGACTCCGCCCACCCGCGTGTACCCTCGATTTGCGCCCTGACGGTAGGGATATTTTATCTCATATGCCCTACCCAATCAGAGAAAAAGTTCACTGCCAAAATCCAAACTTGAGCATTTATTTTAGAAAACACAAACAATCAAGCAGCAAGTTGTCATGTTGCTTGGAGAAAGAGAGAGAAAGGGAGGCAGAAGAAGGGGAAGAGAGTGACGAGGGCACGTGGTGATGCCCCTTTCTGCAATTTGGAATTAGGAAAACGTTCATGAAATAGTTTATACAACAATCAAATGGAAAACATTGAAAGTTGATCCTTTGGCTGTCATTAAATTTAGGTCATGCAAAATAAATCCCGGATAAGCAAATGCATCCTTCAATTGTAAATTTGAGGCAGTGGTTTTCTGTTAAGAAGACAGGGGTGTCAAGATACTGTAGTTAATTAGGACGTTTGCATTGCAATAGGGGACACACACATCACATTTTTCCAAGCAGGCAGGCCAGGGTAGTGAATAATACTGCAGACTCTGCCTTTTGACTGCTGTGGAAGAGTTTTCATGGTCTGGCTCCAGCAGCAGCAGACGTGCATCAATGATAGACCCCAATGCAGCTGTAAATGACAAGAGGACGATTGACTGCTCTCAAGGTCTTACAAACATCAGTGGCATTATCACCCACAAAGGCGCAAGGTTAGGTAGGGATGAAATGTCGGTATATTGATACTTTGAGAAAGATTTCGAGAAAGAAGTGCTTTAATCATGGCGTGGAAGATGTGCCCGGTGGTTTTTGCTTTCTCCGTATAGAGAAGCCCTACCCACAACAGAGGGGTCAGTACCTGAGAGCGTGTTCTGAAGGCATCGGCCAGAGATCTCTGTGTTGGTTTGACCTCAGTCAATCTTCGCTGTTGATTGCGCACAACATTTTGAGATGCTGCTTATCATTTCACCACGGTAGCTCCATGCCATTAAATAGGGGTGGAGGCATCCACTCCTCCATGCACTGGCCCTGGCCACATGAATGTTGCATACGGCAGGAGAGTGTGACAAGGGCCGTCCTTCAGGTATATATACATTCAAACACCAACACTTTCTGTATTAGTGGTTGCAGGGGGGTAACAGAGCTACCTGATGTACCCATAATAGACTGGGGACCAAGACTTGAACCCTGCGTGGCCCATATACACTGGGAAAAAACATAATCAATTGGTTGCCCCCTCAATCATCTGGGTCACATGATTCAATCTGCCCACTGCTGGAATGTTCTGAGTTTGCATTTTATTTTTCTTTCCTGTGTTGATTTGCCCCTGCGTTTCCTGTGAGCTTCTTGCTCTCTCTACAAAATGTGGCTCTCCAGATGCTTTCAACTAGCACTCTCATCAGCCCCAGCCAGCATGGTCAATGATGAAAGGTCATGGGTGTTTTAGTATGCAACATTCATTGCAGTGCAGGTTGCAGAATACAATGTTTATTGATAAACTATGTGCTTACTAAACAGTTCATACATATTGTCAATGCCTTGCATCCCGGGTCTCTTGAGCGGCAGCTATTGTGTGACTCCTTATCTGGTGTAAGGTAAATACACAGTTGGGCACACAGACTCTCTATTCTGATCATGGGACATGGCATAGCAGCATATCCTATCTAACATGTTGTATACAATGATACAGTATGTCCCACGTGTGTGCCCAAGTATGTCTCTCCGAGCCAAATCTAATGTTGATGTGACTGTTAAGAGAGCCAAATAGCTGTGACTGCATATTGGAATGTCAGCTGAAGTTCAAATGTACATGTCAGCTGCTTGCTCGTGCTAGGCCACCTGTCCTTCATCAAACGAGAAGGCCCCAGAGCAATGCAATGCATGTTTAGCCTTCCTTGCAATAGGCAGAACACATACTGAACTGATACTATAAAAATAGAGAGCCACTGTCTTCATTTTCCCCACAACCAAATAAATAAATGAACGGTCATTACACAAGTGTTCCAAGTTTCAACGACCCAGCCCCCACCCTTTACCTTTTAACACCTTACTTTTAGCTTTTCCAATCTGTGGGGGTGCTGCAGTTAGTGTACAAAGGTACCCTAGGCCAAAGATGAGTACAAGTTTAGGAATTACTCCAATGTATTACTGTTCTTCTTGAATTGCACTTCTCCCTGACCATGGAAAGAAATAACTGTTTCAAGGCCTGCACCCTGCCATGCAAACTCAACTTTGATCAGCTAGAGCCCTGACACCTAAGTGTACTGAAAATCTGCATGCCTAACACACTAAGGTGGCAGAGAAGAACAAGGTGATCAGTCTTGAACAGAACAACTACTGTACTCTCCACATGGTAAAGGATGTCACTCAACTCTTTACCATTACTGTTGGCATTGCCAATCACTGCCAATGTCTGTCACTGCCACTCAGACCCCCCTCTCTCTCTCTCTGTCTCTTTCTCTCTCTCTCTCTCTCTCTCTCTCTCTCTCTTATCGCTCTTTCTATATATCTTGCTCTCGCTCTGTCTCCCTCTTTCTCTCTCTCTGTCTGTCTTTCGCTATCTCTTTCTCTATGTCTCTTGCCCTTTGCTATGAAACGTCCCACAATGTGTCATGCTACTATATGTATGTATTGATGTGCACAAATAAAATGTTGCCAGGAATCAACAATCACCCTCCTGATGCGAATGATACACTACATCCTTCCTTCATTCTTTTCTATTACTTTGCTAATGTTGCTACTGTTTAGGCCACATATGTCTCCCTCTCTCTCTCTCTCTGTTTACAGTATGTCTCTGTGCCTCTCTCTCTCTGCCACATTATTTTCTTCTTTCACTTACAGTAATACAATGCATGTCTGTGTACAACACCAGTGCGTAATGTAATTACTGTACATATTACTCTACCGTGTACATCACACACCACTGACGCCCATTTCTGTCAAAGTCTCCTTCTTGCCGCACTCTCTCTCTATTCTTTCTGTCTCTCTCGTCCTTTGCTCAGAACGTTTTGCATTGTTTTATGCTACTGTGCTTTCTTAAAATGTCTTTTATTATTATTGTGATCCTGGTTGCTCTAAGTCAACCTTATACAACACTTAAAAAGAAAAGAAAGAATATATACATACATTAATAGATACACCCAAGTAATGTCATTATACATATTAAAATAGTTAATCAGAACAATCCATAACAGAATATATGAAGTCCACTATCATAATTAGCAATATAGCAACATTAAAAAGATAAATAAGGAGATAAACCACATCAACCCAAAGGAGGAGATACGTAGATACCAATTACAGCAATACATTTACAATTTCAGCTTTATTAGACCAGCTCTGTTCAAGATTGTTATAACTGCTATTGTAGCTTTTGTTTCCTCTCTGCCGGATAGCAGGCAAAAAAAGCTGTAGCATTGAGCACTTCAAAGTTATAAGCCACATTTTCCAAAACAAATGATCTGAAGGTTGAAAGGGCCTGGCAGTGCAGAACCACGTGTTCTCTGTTCTGAAGCACACCCATATCACCACACAGTGTGCATCCCACCCCCACCACTCTATTTTGAGATCTTATTTGTATAATTTCTCCTGTAGGGAGCAGGGTCAGCCGGTATCTGAAGAATTGTTGAGCCCAAGATGCATTTGGGAATCGATGCAGGTATTTTGGGATGCTCCCCAGTGGTGGTTTATCCAGAAAAAATAAAGTATAGTACATTTTAGATTGCCTCGTACTTGCAATTCTAGCATTGAGTCTCTCTTTAGTAAGCCCCTTTTCACCACATTGGGATAAACCTCCAGGTCTACCACTGATAATTACAATCTCAATAGTATTCCATTAGCTCTCTACCTGAAGTTACTCACCGCCTGATGCTCAGACTGCAGGATATCTGTCAAATCCCCATACAGGGAGTCTTTCAGAGGAAGCAGGATTTTCTATATAACAACATAATTCTCCAGTCCAGCACTGCACTCAGTGCTGTGAGACCCAACTCGAATCATAAGGAGGACATGGGTATACAATCTGGTAGCCCCAAAGCCATCTTCTAAATTCTTACCTCAATCCTCTCATACTTAAGTGTGTGACTAATCTTTGTTCCATATAGCATAGCCGGTACCACCTTCATTCTATGGTATACCAACAAAGGACGCATAGAGAATCTGCATTACCTAGATCTAATTTTCCTCATCTGAGCTTGGCCAAGCATAAGTGAGAGGGCAACATCTTTTTTGTCTGTTACATCCAGCTTGAACCCCAAATAGGTCATAGAGGCTGATGGTTTTATTGACTGGGTGTCCATATGCCAGCTAAGTGCCCTTTTATATTTAACCTAATTGTAGTTGTTTTCTTCTTATTAATCACCAACTCATTTCTCACAGCATGTACTGTAATGGCGTTCAATAATCTTTGGAGCTCCCGCTGTGTCCTATACATCAGAATTATGTCATCTGCATACACGAGTAGAGGTATGCTCAATGACAGCAGCCTTGGGTGTGCAAAGGAGAACTTCATCAGTGTGTTTATCATGTCGGCTAAATAGAGGTTGAGTAAACAGGAAGATAAACGGCAATCATGCCGAAGTCCCCTTTCGCAGATAAGGCCTCAGACAATTCTCCCTGTCCATTCAGCCTCACGCACAACAGATTATGATAATGTATATAAATCAGGATGGCCAGCAGGGGTCCCGGAATATGGCAATTTCTCAATTTGAGCAAGAGCAGGTTTCGGTTCGGACAGTCAAAAGCCTGTGAGAAGTCAACAGCTGCCAAGAATAATGGTAAACTGCCTGCTCTGAAAGATTCCTCTCTCAACCAACCAACCACCAAACCATTCAGGTCAGTCCCCATCCCCATGCAAAACCCAGTCTGGTACATTCCTAGAATGCCCGTTTAATTTATCCAACTCTCAAGCTCCATCAGGACTAAACCTGAAAAAATGTTGCTCTCTGCATCTAGAAAGGAGATTGGATGAGAGCTCCCCGGATTCACCCTGTCTCCCTTCTTATATATGGGAACTATAAAGACCATGCCCCAAGAAGTCAGGACTGCCCCCTCTTGCAGAATGGATTCAAACAACATGAATAATTCTTAGCTATTTGATGACTCACTTCATCAGCTGCTAAGTATTAAAATATTTTTAAAATGCAATGATGTAACCTAGGCAGGGTGACTTGCAAGCCACTGGGATCGGGCTATCTCGAATGACAGTGTTTTGGGTGGATCTAATTTGCATTTTGTTGAGCCCATTTTATTTGCAAAGTCATTGTGGATAAGGAGCTATATGGGGGTGGGTCATATCATTTGTGGAAGATGGTGGGTGAGGGGCTGTGTTGATAAGGGTGATGGGGTTGAGGGCTGGGTGATAGAGGGTGGGGACCCTACTGCATTGGGCTTTAAAATGCAAACATTAAAAGAAGCCTGCAAAGTCTCTGATGATTGTTATATGCCTGATAGTCGTTCTGGCCCATCAGGGACAGCCCAAACATCAGGAACAGCACAACCGTCAGGGCCTACCAGGGATATTGGTTGTGAATCCGATATGTGGCCCAACCGGCCGTGATGGTTGTGCTGGCCCTGATGGTTGTGTGGGCAATGTTGTGTTGTTTTCCTAATTGTGTGTTATGATTTTAAAAAATATCGCTGCAATATTGACACTTTTGCCAATGTGTCATAGATCACACAGTTGGTTGAAAATATTCAAGGCTGCAGAGATTCAGGATGTTATATTTTGGCTTGTGGTGTAAATATTAATATTATAATGTACTGATTCTATTTTTTTTTGTTATAGAAATGGTTCGGAACAATTGGATGTTGCAACAGGCCACTTCTGGATAAACAGCCTACGTCAGTGGACAACTCGAGTACGTTGGAATGGTGTGGCCTGTTGTTTCTGGATCAACAACCCTTGGATGTTCTTACGACCCAGGAATGGAGCCACCAATTTTGTTACAGAAGCAGAAGGGCCGATGGATTTGTAAATTCATCACTGGGCCCGGATGGCACTGGAATCTTTGCAAAGCCCGCTGGAAAGTCCAGGGGTCTAATACGTGAAATAAAAGTCTTTAAGGGGCGGGAAACTTTGTATGGATCAGCACATCCTGAATGTTTTGAGAGCACAGGGAGGGGTTTGCCAGTCTGTACTGAATCTCTTGCAGGTGCTGGGATTTGCCCTGTTTTACATGGATCAACATGGGTTATACACAAGAGGAGCTGTTTCTACCAAGTGATTAAGCACTGAGCTTTGACAAACAGCACTACAGAATGTGATTGCCTGAGGATGGGTCAGCTTGGCTGTTGATCGTAATGGCCCAAGGAATGTCTGGGGGTCCTTACAATGAAAGTTGTTCTTTTTTTGATTCATCAATGGGATATCTTTGTTGTTGTTCATCATCAAGGGCCCAATACATGTCTGGGGGGGTTTCGATGCCTATAGTTGTTATTTTGTAGTTTTTTATTCATCCAGAGGGGTCCAAGGAATGTCTGGGGGCCCCAAAATATGGTGTTGTTCTTTTGATTCATCTAATGGGGCTCAAGGAATGTCTGGGAGGCCATAAAACCTGGAGTCATTTTTTTCTTGTTGTTTACGATTAATCTAAAGGGGCCCAAGGAGTGCCTGGGGGGCCCCGATGGTCAAAGTTGTTCTTCTGATGTATTAATGGGTCGCTGGACAACGAGCAGAGTTTTTCTATTATTTTTGAAAACAGGTGTCATCTACACGGCTAACAAATGACAACCCAATGTGTTTTTACAGGGGTAATGATGGGTCGGTATATGCTGAAAGATTTATTATAACTTCTGAAGCTATGTTCTGTGTGATATATACTGCGTGTGTTTTATTCAGTTTTCAAGCTGTATATCAAGTTTTTTATTTTCTTGTGAGGTAAAGAATGACAATTCATTTGTAAATATTCATGTATTGCTTAAATGTCAGATATAGACATGGAAATATGGCAATGTTTGTTTTATTAACTCCATGAAGGCTGAAAGGCTAACCACCCACTGTGATTTAACCTCACCCAAAATGTGCACACCTAGATATCTGTGCATTTTTTGTTAATTGCGCAAGTATTTGTCATTATGGATACCATCCTACAACAGCCATTTGTGTGTGTGCTGGCTGGCCCTTCTAGCTGTGGCAAGAGTTATTTTGTCAAAAACATGAACACTGCAATATCACATGCCCCCGATAATATTATTTGGTTTTACAACTGCTGTCAACCACTTTACAACACAACACTTTACAACACATTGCAAAAGCAGTTTACATACCTTTGGTCGTTTATTACAACCAAGCATGTGAATATGATCATCATGGACAATTTGATGATCGAGCGGGGGTCAGAACGGCAAACTAGAAAAAGCCTTTACTAAATATTCCCATCACCACAAACTGAGCATTTGTTATATCGTGCAAAACCTGTTTAACAAGGGCAAGAGCAACAGATCTATAATGCTTGACACTAGTTCTATACTATTATTTAAAACCCCACCTGATAAACAACATTTAGCTGTGATAGCCCACCAGATGTATCTGATCAAAACACATTTTTTCATTGAGGATTTTGAAGGCACAACCAGTAAGCCTTATGAATACCTCCTGGTTGTTTAAAAACAACTACTCAAGAGGATTATAGATTGTGCACTGATATATTTCCGCTGTAGCTACCCTTTGTTTATATCCCAAAAAAGAAATCTAAGAACAGCATTGAGCGCAATATCGCATCAGTAGCCAGTCGCGCTTGACCATGTCGACACAAGACGAAGAAACATTGCGTTGTTGAAAATGCTTGTATGTGCCATCCCTCAACAACGCAAGGCCATTCTAGCCATGGCATCTGACGATTTGGTAGTCACTATTGCAGAGATTACTCAGAAAACTTTAAAGGGACATGCCCCCTAAAACACCAGCAAATAAGTGTGTTGAAAAAAAAAAGAAGGTAATCAAAGCAATAAGCAAATATCGCTAAGGGCTAAAAGAAAAGTGGTCTCGCAGGACGGTAATAGGATGTCTCATAGGCAGAGCCCTACCACTAATAACCAGCTTGCTCAGTGGACAATAATGGAGCACACCCACAAAATGTATTTGGTGGACAAGCATCAGTTAGAAAACCTGACGACATCCACACCCACGTCGGATTGGGATATAAGAAAAGGTGCTACCGTGTATCTTGAATCAGAAATTGAGGGTGTTTTAAGCAGATCTTATTTAGAGGTGCATGATAAAGCTCCCTTATATTTGAATATTCTGCGTGAATACCTAAACCACGCCAGACATGGCGATGCAGAAAAAACAAATTAACTCTTTCATGCTGCCCTAAGAATCTAGCAGTGTGAAGGCTCCACCAGAGGCAGATCCGGTTGTGGCTGATGTGATCAACACTCTTAACCAGCGTTATAAACCTAGCGTGCAAATATTCCCACAAAAGTTGAAAATTGCAAAGGATGCAGCCGGCTGGCCCTATATGTGTGAGTTTATTTACAGAGGCAGGGTTGTCACGGGTTCAAACCTGCACAATATAGTATCGGTCACTACAAACTGACACCACACTGCTACAATAAATGCCCCCATTGGCTAGAATGAGTGTATGCAAGCGGTCGCAGATTTAAATATTCTGAGTTCGGTCATGGGTAATGGCACCCAACAATGTCTTCTGGAGTGGCTAAAAACGAGGGTTACCACAATTCCTTGCCAACAACACAGCCCTTTAGTCACCCCCTATAAACAGCCACTGCTACCCCAGCCCCGAAAAGGATTGGAATGTCAGCTGGTTTAGGGAATCTTTACCCACCCGTCATACATGACTCTGAAATGTCTAGGCCACGCCAAAGCCACAACATGCCTATATGGCTGTCTGAATAATGTGACCCCAAAATTGTATACGTTTCTTCTTTGCTATGTAACATATATATATATATATATATATATATATATATATATATATATATATATATATATATATATATATATATATATAAATAAAATTCTTTCATTAACCCTTTAACTGCCATGGGTATTTCCCCCCAGTGCCGGGGCCTTTTTTGGTGATTTCGGTATGTGGCCATTCAATGGCTTGTACGTTTTTTGTTACATGAGATATCTCGGCTTAATTTGGCTCCTTTTTTCCCAAATGTAATCGGTCGTAACGCCACCGAGTAATCCTAGGTTGTTGTAGGGGAGTGAGAGAAAATAAGCAAAAAGCGCGAAAATGTTGGGTTTTTATAAAACAATGCCAATAAAATGATGTACAAAGAAGCCTGTGGTTTTTCCTTGTAAGAGCTAGGAATGAATAGTTTGCTGTGCTGAATTCCCCAATTTCCTGGCTTTCAAGAACAGGTTGAGTGGAAACGAAAGAAAAATTATTTTGATGTTGTTATCAACCGTTTTCTGAGAGGTAGGCGATTTGGGCCATTTTTGCCAATTGGACATGAATGGACGGAATGGAAGAAAAGGGTAGGAAAGCCAAATTGGAGGACAGAAAGGCATATATTTCTGAAAAGTAGACAAAATTCCAAGTTTAGGAAGGGGTGATTTGCGTAGGTCAGGCAACAACTAGGTCGGGGAAACTGCCATAGATTGGGGGAAAAGCGGGAAAATGACCAAAAAAAAAGGTATGTGTTGGACATAGTTGGCTTGGTACGGCAATGGCTTCTATGAATTTTGAGAAAAGCAATGTTCCGCTACATTTCCCCGACTCTTGCAGTTAGGAAAGCCCACATTTTTGTAGTGTTTTACAAAACAAGCAATACCACAAGCCAAACACTGAGCCATGGTACACAGGAGTTTTACGTTCACGGCCTGAACAGACGCACTTAGCATGTGTAAATCGGGAAAACCAATGTGGTGAGGAATGGCAAGCATACATTTTTTGAATGAGCAGAGGCAGACGTTTTCAAGGGTAGGTGACTTGTGCAGGTTACAAAAGTGTATGGTGCCTAAAGCAGCGACTAAATGTAGGTCACATTCGGGAAATGAAAGGGTTGTGTGACAAAGGGCACCAGCAAATGGGTCAAAACGTTATCAAAACCACACAAACACAACACATGGCCTACCGTCGCACGTTCCCACAGGTATCCCGATGAAAACGGTACCTCACATGTGTGGGTGCACCTACCTGGGCGCCAAGGGCCCAAGTCTGTTTTCAGATCAGAATTTCAGACTCTCTGCTGACCGGCACACCATACAGATATGGGCCTCGGGTGTCGAAGCTACCGAGGAAAACAAGGAACCCCATGCATTTCCAAAAAGAGGACACCCGTGGGAATCCGCAGAGGTATGCTTTGCGCAAATCAGCCCAGAAGTTATTACCCAGACACCCACCGCAAAGTCCGAAATGTGGGGGGAAAAAAAGCATTTTCCGCACATTTCGCTCGGCTCACCCATCGAAACACACCCCCAACAACACATGGCCTACCGTCCCCCGTTCCCACAGGCGTCCCGATGAAAACGGTACCTCACATGTGTGGGTGCACCTACCTGGGCGCCAAGGGGAAAGCCTAAAACACAAGTAACCCCAAGTCTGTTTTCAGACCAGAATTTCAGACTCTCTGCCTACCGGCACACCATACAGATATGGGCCTCGGGTGTCCAAGCCACCAAGGAAAACAGGGAACCCCATGCATTTCCAAAAAGAGGACACCTGTGGGAATCCGCAGAGGTATGATTTGCGCAAATCGGCCCAGAATTTTTTACCCAGACACCCCTGCAAAGTCCGAAATGTGGGGGAAAAACACATTTTCCGCACATTTCACTCGGCTCACCCATCGAAACTCACCCACAACAACACATGGCCTACTGTCCCGTGTTCCCACAGGTGTCCTGATGAAAACGGTACCTCACATTGTGAAAAGAGAAAAATGATATGAGGCCGGGAAACCCAAAGGAAACACACCAAACACTGGTTACAAAGGAACATACAAAGTACTTTATTTTAAGGTCAAGCAATGACAAAGTCAATGACAGGTCAGATAGCTATCGGCCCTCAGTACAACACAACGAACTTCAACGGGGTTTGATGTATTCAGTGAGAGGCTGTACATTGGAACATTCAGGCTTTTATACATTTCTCCAGCCTGTTGTCCAACCCCTTCGCGGGTTAACCATTCCATAAATGTATTACAGGTCTAGGGTCTCTGCCAGGTTAATCTTCTAATACATACATCAGTATGCGCATAGATCAGTTCCGTTGATACAGGTAATCCATTTACATGCAGGTCAACAGAAGGACAAGGTTTTGGTTCATGACCCTAACAAGTGGCTTGCAGGCAAGTTATACATTAGCTGTACGGAGGTCATGTCGACCAGATTCTGTTCGGAATGGCATCGTCCACCATTTTGATGTACAGGGTGACTTTTACACAGCAAGAGAACCTAAAATGGCGGTTTGATTCAAGATGGCAGCTTACATCAATTTCTAAGGTCAAGACCTTGCCGTAGAGAGTTATTCGCGTACAGTTTATGCAACTTGGCGTAGGCCAATATACATGCAATCGTTTACAATAGGAGGCATAATTTAATATCCAGTTTGACAAACCCTCCTTTTGGCCTATGCCAAGTGCTAAGACTACTTCTGATTTCCTTGCAAGTAACTCCATACGTCATCGTCCATACACCCTGAATCGCTGTCAGAGATATCTATGGCCGTCAGGTCGTTCACTAAAATCTCTTTTAACACATACTCCTTGGAAGTTTTATCCGGGGCAAATACTTTGTGTCCTATTGTATCTATCGCCTGAGCACAACATCCCCCTAGCATCCAACATATACTAGGCAGACATTGGATACAACAACAAAGGAATAGCAGAACTCCCACAATGATCAACAAAACCGAAAGTACCTTCCAACCCCAAGATCGTAAGAAATCCCAAAACCAAACACTAAGATTCCAGTTCCCCTTGGGAACATGCACTTCTGAAATAAGGACTTGCAGATTCTGAATTGCTTTGAAAATGGTTGGGGAGGAGTCTGGTACAAAAACACAGCAAGCGACCCCACTAATTTACATACTCCACCACGTTCAGCTAGAATGACATCTAATGCCAACCGGTTCAGGAGTGCTACTAATCTTATCGCTTTCTGCTCTAATGTCATGTTATAGAGTATATCTCTGGTCCGGTTGATGGTTCTCTCCAGTACTCTCGCTAATCTCCTGATGTCTTTGGAATTTGCTATCTGCCCCCAAAATGGCACAACTGATTTCGCTATATATCTCCCATCACTTGTGTGGGGGTATCACCATTCTCGTCCCGCCGTGGACGAGCCTTTGAAACTTCCAAAGTGCTTGCTATGAATACCCCAGGTAACAGGATTTCTAAATAACAGGTTCCCTGCCAATCCCTGGGCAACCATGGAAATGCTACATTACCACAAACGAAATAGACAGGTTCGCCCACATACAAAGGTCTGTTTCCCCAGTCAAATTTGCAACGTTGGCGCAGCCTTTAAAATCTCCCGATGACCGGGTACCATTCCTCTGTATGCAGAAACAAACTGAATCGGGGCTATGGTTAAGAGAGTGAGAAGGAGGCACGGCATCCTTATTGCCTATAGGAGCCATTTTAAAGGAAACTAAAGATTGGAAAGGAAGGGACAGTCTATCAGAAGGCCTAATTGAAGCAACGTTGGGTTTACTCCTATTTGTGAAAAGCGAGCATCCCAGGGGAGTCAGAACAGGTTTTTCAAAATTGCTCAAATTAGTTCCATCAAAATTCCCCGAGATGCTATCATTCCATTGGCCAAAGAACAGTGCTCTAAGAGAGGCATAACAAGCAGTCGTCAAAGGTAAGGGATGAATATACCAACCTAGCCCCTTATCCCCATGTTGCGGTAAATGTGAACAGACCCAACAATTGGTTTTGTTAAAAATGGCATGTGTCGAGTGGGTGGGGGTACAACCCTGTGCCCATAGTGTATGTTTTTGGGCACCTGTGGGTGGCCCACAGAGCAGGGTATGGGCTGGTGGCAGCTCCATGCTGAATGTGACAGGTGCGCGGCGTATCCTCCATTTTGGGATACCCCGGCCCTGCCATTGGGATCATTTGATTCCTGATGGAAAACAAGATGGCCCCGGTGGCCTCTTGCTTTCTATTACCCATTACCTTGTTTTCCCAAAGTCCTGGGAAGCCCTGACTATGTCCCTTCCCCCGACTGGCTGTTGGATGGAAGCACCATATATGGTGTTGTTGTGAAGGCCCGGCCAGACTAGCTGGAGCCTTCCCGGTGATGTATGTTGTGAGTACCTCCTGTGGGTGGGACCTGGGTGAATAGAGTGTGTGACGAATATGCATTCTGTGTTGTGGGTGTCTAGTATCTGGTGGTTGACACAATGACTGAGACAACCCTGCCCGAAACCGGTATGAATGCAGCTTGGAGTGTTGAATGGCTTGGTACTTGTCCCAATACACATAACTTGTTGGGAGTGTCTGGAGAGAAGTGAATGGCCTGAATACCTCGTGTGCCTGATTGGCTGCCTGCCTGCATGAATGCCCGTAGTCGTGATTGAATGCTTGAGTGTGACCCAGCGGAATGAATGGGAGATCAACAGTATATCTGGGGACCTCTCACTGCTAGGAATCGTGTTCAGAAGCTGAAGTCCACTACGACGAGTAATTGGAGTAACTGACGCTTGACCTTGAAACCCCCGCTGGACGAGAAGGAGTGCTGTGGCTCTCCCTCGCAATCTGAAGGCTGCTGTGTTTCCAAGGACTGACCCAGAGAGGACCTGGTAAGGCGCCCTCTTCCCGAGCTACGAGGGACCATCGTGCACAGCTGATCTTTGCCAACGCTCCCTGGTAGACAGACCTTCGACAGGCTGCCGCCCCGATACGGAGACTGCTGCGGAACTCCAAGGAGAAGCACTCGGACTGTTGTCTGCCACTGTCGACGACCGCCGTCGCCGACCGGAGCCACTGTGCTCCCGTTTGCCTAAGAACTTCCATTGACCATCGGACGCTCTCGTCTGCATCGTCACCCGCTTGTCTCCCACTGGAGAAGGCCTGACCGTCGACGCGCCGAGGAGCATCCACGGTGGGTTTCCCGCCACGTACAGACCGCAGAGACGCCGACGACTCAACGCCCTTGCTGGGCCACAGTTCTTCATCATCTCTTTGCGGTCCAGAACTATCGTCACGAGGTGCCCCGCACACCTCTTCCTTGCAGGACCCCAACGCTCTGTCGTCGACGAGCACCGCTAGGAACAAAGCTGTCACTTCCCTGCCGTAGTTCACCCTGTTCACCGTCGGACGTTAGACGACCCATGACTCCTGCCTAAAATGGAGGGCACTCAAGAAGGGCCGTTGATTCCCCGACACCGAACACCAAGTTCCCCGACACCTCTCGACGATCCGCGGCTCCCGCTTGAAAGGGAAGCACTCAAGAAGGATCGGTCGGTGCATCGTCGGAGAACTCTACTCCACCAGGTACATTGGGGGGGTAAAACCTTAATAGGAAGAAGTAAGACTATCGAACATTATATGGACTGGGCTTGTGCTATATATCTTTATTTAGAGGTTGCCCAGGTGGGGGGATCTCCACACAGAACTGTGCCTAGGTAACGGGGCCAGCATTCTGCCTATTGTTTCAACCATCTTACGTTCCTGCCTATCTCTATTGCTGGTTTACTCGTTATTGATCTGTGTGACATTTTAACCGTACAGTTGATGCACGTTAATGAGATTTGATAACATTAGTGGTACCACTCTAGACGTGTATATATTTATCATTATTGACTTCCAAGTACAAAGTGCGTTATTGTGATCGTGTACATACTTTTGAATATTAATTATATAAAGACTGTGTTCTCAGTAATACAGTGTGTGGACATTCCTTTGTATGGGCCTCGGGTGCCCAAGCCACCAAGGAAAACAGGGAACCCCATGCATTTACGAAAAGAGGACACCCGTGGGAAACGGCAGAGGTATGATTTGTGCAAATTGGCCCAGAATTTATTACCCAGAAACCCCCGCAAATTCTGAAATGTGGGGAAAAAAACACATTTTACGCACATATCGCTCGGCTCACCCATCGAAACACGCCCTCAACAACACATGACCTACTGTCCCGCGTTCCCACAGGTGTCCCGATGAAAACGGTACCTCACATGTGTGGGTGTACCTACCTGGGTGCCCAGGGGAAAGCCTAAAACACAAGTAATCCCAAGTCTGTTTTCAGACCAGAATTTCAGACTCTCTGCCAACCGGCACACCATACAGATATGGGCCTAGGGTGTCCAAGCCACCAAGGAAAACAGGGAATTTCATGCATTTCCCAAAAGAGGATACCCGTGGGAATCTGCAGAGGTATGATTTGCGCAAATCGGCCCCGAATTTATTACCCAGACACCCCCGCAAAGTCCGAAATGTGGGGAAAAAAATGCATTTTCTGCACATTTCACTCAGCTCACCCATCGAAAAATGCTGCCAACAACACATGGCCTACCGTCCCGCGTTCCCACAGGTGTCCCGATGAAAACGGTACCTCACATGTGTGGATGCACCTACCTGGGCACCAAGGGGAAAGCCTAAAACACAAGTAACCCCAAGTCTGTTTTGACACCTGAATTTCAGACTCTCTGCCGACCGCCACATCATACAGATATGGGCCTCGGGTGTCCAAGCCACCAAGAAAAACAGGGAACCCCATGCATTTCCGAAAAGAAGACTTCTGTGGGAATCCGCAGAGGTATGAGTTGCGCACATCGGCCCAGAATTTATTACCCAGACACCCCTGCAGCATCGGAAATGTGGGAAAAAAACACAGCTTCCGCACATTTCACTCAGCTCACCCATCGAAAGACGCTGCCAACAACACATGGCCTACTGTCCCGCATTCTCACAGGTGTCCCGATGAAAACGGTACCTCACATGTGTGGGTGCACCTACCTGGGCACCAAGGGGAAAGCCTAAAACACAAGTAACCCCAAGTCTGTTTTGACACCTGAATTTCAAACTCTCTGACAACCGGCACATCATACAGATATGGGCCTCGGGTGTCCAAGCCACCAAGGAAAACGGGGAACCCCATGCATTTCCAAAAAGAGGACACCCATGGGAATCCGCAGAGGTAAGATTTGCGCAAAGCAGCCCAGGATTTATTACTCAGAACCCCGGACAAAGTGAACATTGTGTTTTTTCCCCACCAAATATCACACTTTGTCGGGGATTGTGGTTAATAAAAACTGGGGGAATTTGCACAAAGCAGACCTTTGTGGATTCCCACGGGTGTCCTCTTTTGGGAAATGCATGGGGTTCCCTGTTTTCCTTGCTGGCTCCGACACACTAGGCCCAAATCTTCCGGTTGCCCATATGAACAAATTGTGCTGTGGCGAAACGCTTGGGGTTACCAGCGGGTTACCCTTTTCCTTTTGTGCCCCCGGTAGGTGCACCCACACATGTGAGGTACCTTTTTCGTCGGGACACCTGTGGGAACGTGAGAAGGTATGACATCTGTTGTTGCCGACGTGTTTCGGTAAGTGGACACAGGGAAATGTCTCTGAAATTGGCTGGAAATGAAGAAAATTCTCAGACATTTCGCTCTGGCCACCCACAGAAACACACCGCCAACAACACATGGCCTACCTTCCCGCGTCCCCACACGTATCCCGATGAAAATGGTACCTCACATGTGTGGGTGCAGCTACCGGGGGCGCAAAAGGAAAAGGGTAACCCACTGGTATCCCCAAGCCTTTCACCAGTAACCATTTGTTCATATGGGCAACCTACAGATTTGGGCCTAGGGTGTCCAAGCCAGCAAGGAAAACAGGGAACCCCATGCATTTGCCTAAAGAGGACACCTGTGGGAATCCACAGAGGTCTGCCTTGCGCAAATTGCCCCAGTTTTTATTAGCCACAATCCCCGACAAAGTGTGATATTTGGTGGGGAAAAAACACAATGTTCACTTTGTCTGGGGTTCTGGGAAATATATCCTGGGCCGCTTTACGCAAATCATACCTCTGCGGATTCCTAAGGGTGTCCTCTTTTTGGAAATGCATGGGGTTCCCTGTTTTCCTTGCTTGCTTGGACACCCGAGGCCCATATCTGTATGGTGTGCGGAGAAAGTGTGAAATTCAGGTGTCAAAACAGACTTGGGGTTACCTGTGTTTTAGGCTTTCCCGTTAGCGCCCAGGTAGGTGCACCCACACATGTGAAGTACTGTTTTCATCAGGACACCTGTGGGAACGTGGGACGGTAGGCCATGTGTTGTTGGGGTTGTGTTTCTATGGGTGAGCTGAGTGAAATGTGCAGAAAATGCGTTTTTTTCCCCCACATTTCAGACGTTGCAGGGGTGTCTGGGTAATAAATTTGGGGCCGATTTGCGCAAATCCTACGTCTGCGGATTCCCACAGGTGTCCTCCTTTCAGAAATGCATGGGGTTCCCTGTTTTTCTTGGTGGGTTGGGCACCCGAGGCCCATATCTGTATGGTGTGCCAAGAAAGTGTGAAATTCAGGTGTCAAAACAGAATTGGGGTCACCTGTGTTTTAGGCTTTCCACTTGGCTCCCAGGTAGGTGCACCCACACATGTCAGGTACCATTTTCATCGGGCCACCTGTGAGAATACGGGAAGGTAGGCCATGTGTTGTTGGGGGTGTGTTTCAATGGGTGAGCTGAGTGAAATGTGCAGAAAATGTGTTTTTTTCACACATTTCAGACTTTGCAGGGGTGTCTGGGTAATAAATTCTGGGCCGATATGCACAAGTAATACTTATGTGGATTCCCACGGGTGTCCTCTTTTGGGAAATGCATGGTGTTCCCTGTTTTCCTTGCTGACTTTGACACCCTAGGCCCAAATCTGTAGGTTGCCCATATGAACAAATTGTGCTGTGGCAAAAGGCTTGGGGTTACCAGCGGTTACCCTTTTCCTTTTGTGCCTCCGGTAGGTGCACCCACACATGTGAGGTACCTTTTTCATCGGGACACCTGTGGGAACGCGAGAAGTTATGACATCTGTTGTTGGCGACGTGTTTCGGTGAGTGTACACAGGGAAATGTCTTGGAAATTGGCTGGAAATGAAGACAATTCTCAGACATTTCGCTCTGTCCACCCACCGAAACACACAGCCAACAACACGTGGCCTACCTTCCCACGTCCCCACACGTGTCCCAATGAAAACTGTACCTCACAGTTGTGGGTGCACCTACCGGGGGCGCAAAAGGAAAAGGGTAACCCACTGGTAACCCCCAGCCTTTCACCACTGCCCATTTTATTCACATGGGTAACCTACAGATTTGGGCCTAGGGTGTCGAAGCCAGCAAGGGAAACAGGGAAACCCATGCATTTCCCAAAAAAGGACCCCCATGGGAATCCACAGAGGTCTGCCTTGCGCAAATTGCCCCAGTTTTTATTAGCCACAATGTGTGATATTTGATGGGAAAAAACACAATGTTCACTTTGTCTGGGTTCTGGGTAATAAATTCTGGGCCGCTTCGCGCAAGTCAGACCTCTGTGCATTCCCACGGGTGTCCTCTTTTGGGAAATGCATGGGGTTCCCTATTTTCCTGCTGGCTTTGACACCCTAGGCCCAAATCTGTAGGTTGTCCACATGAACAAAATGGGATGTACCGAAAGGCTTGGGGTTACCAGTGGGTTACCCTTTTCCTTTTGCCCCCCGGTAGGTGCACCCACACATGTGAAGTACCTTTTTCGTCGGGACACCTGTGGGAACGCGAGAAGGTATGACATCTGTTGTTGGCGACGTGTTTCGGTGAGTGGACACAGGGAAAAGTCTCTGAAATTGGCTGGAAATGAAGACAATTCTCAGACATTTCGCACTGGCCACCCACCGAAACACACCGCCAACAACACATGGCCTACCTTCCCGCGTCCCAACACATCTCCCAATGAGAGGAAGACCTCTTGTGTGCAGGTGTCGTACTTGAGTGACAATGGGTACATCATTTGTATCGTAACTTCTCTATAGTGCGTTCAGGTAACAGTAAAGTACTGGTAGTTAGCTATTTCACATGCACCTTTCCTCACACTTCACATACATACCAGTCACAATGCAGTTGGAGACACAAGGTGGGATTTAACACAAGGAGAAACCTCCTTGTGTAGCATAAGAAGGATCGTCCTTGTGAGCAGTGACGCCACGACAAGGCACCCACCGGATCACTGGCATCCATTTCAGCAGTTGCACTTCTACCAAATCACTAGCACCAGAGCAAGCGTATCTGCACATGAGCATATCTACACACTTATACCATGTGGAAATGTGCTTACAATGCAACGGTGTCTCTAGCAATATCTTAACTATCATTTGGCAGCAATTGTATAGCAACTGTGTCTGCATTCAAGCTTTATGTGCCTGCAATCGTATGTGGACCCTGATAGCAAGAGCATACTGGCTCACCTGGCTACCCTGCCCTACAGGCGTTATCTTCCACACCAACTTCGTGTATGCCCATAGCAACTCTGGGCAAACATTCATATGTTCAACCGTACCCACCCAAAACACACACCCTGCAATATGGCAATCATTTCTGCAGTGCTGGAAAAGTGCATTCACAGAAATTACATCTGCATTTTCTTTGTATCTTTACCTCATGCACACACCAATCATATCCAATTAATTCCTACAGAAGACGTATCACTTACACCACACATAACATTACTCGCAGTAAAACAATAAACAAGGCAGGATGTTACGAGGTACGCAAGCCACCGCCGCCATACAGTTGGTGTCCAAGTACCACTTTCATGACACTTAGACCTCAAGGGAGGGAGGCAAAGTGGCGTGTATTATTTTGAAAAGACACCCCTTGAGTGGAGGGAACCTGAATGGTGTTCTGGTCTTCCACAACACACACCTTGAGTAGAGGGAGCGGGACTAGCGTTTCTTTGCATGCCAAACCTTAGTTTGAAGGAGCCAGATTCGGGTTCCATTCCAATGTACGCCGGAAACAGATGGGGCTTTCCAGACGTTTTCTTCTATGGCAATCCCGAACAGGAGCAAGCTGCACTAGCGTGCCTTGCCAAGACACCCCAAAGGGGAGTGACCCAGAGTGCACTACCCTTCTTCTCCATGTCCCGCCTCAACTAGAGGCGGTGGAGTGGCATTCCTTTCCATGGTGCTCCTGAAGTGGAAGGAGCCTAACTTGCGTTACTTTGCAAGGCACACCTCGTGCAGAGGGAGCTAGACTGCCTTTTCCTTATGAGGCAGACCTGAAGTCAAAGGTACCGGTGGTGATGTCTCTTTACCAGGCAAGCCTCAAGTCGAGGGAGCAGGACTAGCATTGCTTGCCAAAGCACGTCAAAGGTGAGTAAACCAGAGTGCTGTCCCCATTTACTCCAAGGCACACCTCAAGTGGAGGGCGCTGGAGTGGCATTCCTTTCCAAGATGCGCATGCTTTGGAAGGAACATGCATTGAGTTACTTTGCAAGGCACACCACGCGCAGAGGGAGCTAGACTGCCATTTCCTTATGAGGCAGACCTGAAGTGAAAGGTACCGGGATGATGTCTCTTTCCCAGGCAGGCCTCAAGTGGAGGGAGCAGGACTAGCATTGCTTGCCAATGCACGCCAAAGGGGAGTAAACTAGAGTGCTGTCCCCATGTACTCCAAGGCACAACTCAAGTGTAGGGCGCTGGAGTGGCATTCCTTCCCAAGAAGTGCATGCTTTGGAAGGAACATGCATTGCGTTACTTTGCAAGGAACACCACGCGCAGAGGGAGCTAGACTGCCTTTTGCTTATGAGGCAGACCTGAAGTGAAAGGTACCAGGGGTGATGTCTCTTTCCCAGACAGTCCTCAAGTGGAGGGAGCAGGACTAGCATTGCTTGCCAAAGCACACCAAAGGGGAATGACCCGCATGGCAAGACTCGAGTAAAGGGATCCGTAATGATTACTATTTCGCAGGCACACCTCCAATGGAAGGAGCCTCATTAGCGTTCCTTTGCAAGTCACGCCTTGAGCTGAGGGATCTAGACTGATGTATATTTCATAGGCAGGCCTCAAGGGAAAGCTACGGCTGTGGTTGTCTTTCCAAGGCAGGTCTCAAGTGGAGGAAGCAGGACTAGAAATGCTCGTGAAGGCACGCTAAATCAAGTGAAGTGAGTTGACATCCTGTTGAATTTTCATTAAAGGTACACCTCCAGGGAAGGGTGTAAGAGTGCCATTCCTTTATAAGACATGCACGATTTCAGCGGCTAAGGGTCCCTTACAAGGAATGATGGGCATTTGCGGAAATCAGTCGATCTCCCAATATTTTTCCTTTGTATGATACAAAAGGAAACAGGGCTGAAAGCAGAGGGCAGGCTGGGAAGGACATTCGGGACAGTACACCCGATTATCCTTCCTCTTTCCTTGTTTAGTACACACCTTACATTTTCTGTAAGGTTGTGCCTTTGTGGCAGTGGAAGGAACATAATCACCAAAGTGTTGCTCTTGCAATCTGGCCACATCTTCTACCTCTGGAAAGGAGGGAATTGGTACATGAACCATAGCCAGAGATTGAACAATGGCTAATTCAACGTCCAAAAAGGAGAGGTTATTTTGTGGAGTAGCTGCACGGTACACCACATAAGCATTGTACGTTGCCATATGCACACTGTGTGTGGCTAACTTTTTTTTTACCTGAAACACAACTTGCGTTCAGCACGTATGACTCAAGCACTTGGTCATTTTTGTCTACTCCACCCATGTACTTGTTGTAGTCTAGAATGCAGTTGGGCTTCCAGACTTGCTGAGTCTGCCCACGCAGAGGGACTGCTGAAGTACTTTCATCATGAATAGCACTTAGCATGTACACATCCCTTTTGTCGCAGAATTTCACTGCCAACAATTCATCCCGCCGCAATGCCACACATTGTCCCTTGCCAACTTCTTACACACAAGTTGTCTGGGGAAGCCTTTGCGGTTACTGCGGATTGTACCGCATGCCAGTGTGCCCACATTGAAAAAATCTTTGAACAGTGGAATTCCTGTGTAGAAATTGTCTACATACAAATGGTGTCCCTTGTTGAGCCATGGTGTGAGAAGATCCCAAACTATCTTCTCGCTTGTCCCTAAATAGGCTAGGTAGACCGGAGGGTTTAGGGTAGAGTCTTTACCAGTGTAGACTCTCATGCTTTGGACATACCCAGTGGTACTTTCACACAACATGTACATTTTTATCCCATATCGTGATCTCTTGCTTGGAATGTATTGCCTGAACAGTAGCCGACCTTTATACAACACCAACGATTCATCGATGGATATGTTCTGGCTAGGAACATACACCTCTGCAAATCGGTGAGTGAAGTGGTCCAGAAATGGCTGGAGTTTGAAGAGCCTATCAAAGTTTGGGTCCGTTCTGGGTAATGCTGCCGAGTTGTCATTGAAGTGCAACATACAGCGCAGTGCTTGAAAGCGATTTCTGCTCATTGCAGCTGAAAAACACAGGCAATAAACTGGTGCTACAGTAGACCAGTATATCACGACAGATGGCTTGTGATCAATTCCCATGAGCAGAGTGAGACCCCAAAACTTTCTCATTTCAACATCGGTTGTGGGAACCCATGCTTGTGCTCTGGACTGGGGTTTCAGAGTGGGACCCCTTGACTTCATGAACTGTGCAGCGTATACATTGGTTTGCTGAATCACATCTGCAATGAACCCATCATCAACAAAAAGGTTGAAAAAATCAATACGCTGAAACCCATCTGTATTCACTGTGCACCCTGATATACCAGTGAAAGGGGGCACAACAGGCTGAGCCATTGCTGGAGGCACCCAGTGCGACTCTTCAGCCATGTCAGGAACTGCCACATTGCGTGGCCGTCTTCCACGTCCCCTCCCCCTAACAGGTCCTCTGCGTGTGGGTAGTGTGCGAAAAGGTGGATGCACTCTTCCTTGCTCTTCGTCATCAGATGATGACGATGATGAGCTTGAGGAGGGACTTTCATCAATGGACAACTCACTTCCCCAATCACTTCCCTCCTGACCCTCAGAAGAACTATCTGTTTCAGATTGCATGTCTACCTCTGTGCCTTGCTCTGAGCCAGACTCCATCACTGCAGCTAATGCCTACGCACCAGACATTGATCGCTGAGAAGCCATGAGTACCTTCGCTGCGGAACCCTTCACTGCCCAAAGACCAGATGAAGACTGAAACAATAACTATGTGTGCTTCTCAAAGTATGGAACGTAGCAGACTAAGTGGTATTCAGTGCCACAAACCTACTCCACACAAGTACACCAAAAGGTCCAGACTTTACTCACAAACTGTAACAGCCCTCTGCAATATGAGGTATTCCCTGCACGCTACAATAAATGGAGTACTACTTTGCCAACACTCACGTGAAATGCTAAGGACCAGCTGACTGCTTTACTAGAAGTGGGTAGACAGCTACAACACACCTGCACCTAAAAGAAAGAAAACAAAAAGCTAAGGATGATGTCCTCTTCCGCTAAACTTTACACAAATACAAGCGTGGGGACGAGGATTGCAGCCACACCACCTATTCAGAAACAGCCAACATGCTTTGCACCATGCCCTTCTCCATGGGATGCTGGTGGATGGGAAATGGAGGTGAGAAGCAACCATGCAACGTATTAGTGATTGGGTGAGTTAAAAAAACCATAGGCAATGAAGACGCAGACAGGGAAGATAAAAAAAAGTGCACGGCAGGCCCTTCCAGGCAACTGCTGGCACACTTTTGACAAAAACACCTGCTCATTCACATAGGGGTGTCTGTTGTATGGGGAAAGGTCACAAGGACAAAATTAATGCAAGGCCAAGCAAATTGATTTAGGCTGATGCAAGTGGTGATGGGTAGCTAAGAAATAAGCAGCACAGACATACTGAATGCATTGACATGCCATGAATGCAAACAATTGCTAGGAAGTGGGAGTCTCACTGCCAACATACTTAATACCATTTCTATTCACATTTCACATATTCCAGCGTGTCCATCAGTTACTGGGCAACCCCCCTAAAATAGCGTCTGGGCAAAATCCATTATGTCTCCAATGAACAGCTGCATGCCTGTTTTGGAAAGGTGCAACCCATCTCTGTGAAACATCACAGCACCTTTGATATTGCTATGGTGAATGGTCCGTATTCTGTTGTTGCCCTCTGTCAGTCTAGTGAACTCGCCATTCAGTTTCCACACTGAGCGGTTGATGGCCCTTGTATTCCCTTGAATTCTCCAATCCATCCTGGGAATCATCTGGGACCAGGCCACCACAGTGTTTGGAAACCTCTGTGCAATCCATTCAAGGTCTGCAATGAGCTGCTCCCGTACCCCCTTCCATCCCACAGACGCAAAATCATTTCCTACCAGGTGCACCACTATAAGGTCAGGGGGGGGGGCTCTCCTTTTGCTTAGGCATCGATGATGGCTCCTCTGAGCTGGTGAAGGTGCATCACCCTTACCCCAAACCAATGCACTGCAACGCCATCCCTTCCAGACCCAGATGTAAGTTGCCCTCGGAAAAGTCGTGCATCCCTTTGGATATAAGAGTGGCCGAAAATCGACACAACCCTAATCCTCACTTGGAAATGGAAACAGGAAAACCCCCATGATTATGGCTACACATACAGTTTACCAAATTACACAACGATTGCGTCACTACATGACTCTTGTAACAATCCCAGACACACACTTCACCCATTCGGAACGCAACTCTCATTTGAGCTAACAGTAGGTCGACCCATAATTGCCACATTATTTTCAGGGGAAAGAGGTGAAGAAGATAGTATGTCACCTTGTGCCAATAACACAGTTGTTCTGGCGCAATTGTAATCAGTAAAGGTTGTCTGCTCCTGTGGCCCACCGCCTGCACAGCACGGTGGTAAAGTGACTTGCACATGCTACATCATTACACTTTGGCGGGGTGACTAGTCTGACAGAGGATATGAACTGTGCAGCAAGGGTGCTTTGTACCCACTCTGAATATAGGTACTCTGCCAGAATGTGCGCCATTTATCACACATGGATACAATTTTGGACACTTTGATTGTGAGAAATTGAGGTGCAGCTCCTGAACCACTGGTGCACTTGGGGCCACTCGACTACCAAGGCAGAGAGGCAGCCAAGGTCACACACATCAACCACCAGCACCCTACATCTCTGCCTGGCCAGCACTGCAGCTTTCCCCTCCAGGACGGGATGGGGACCCTGCCGGGGCACCCTGCACCCACTGCTGATTTTGAGGGACAAAATATCCATCTGGGAGATGGACGCCCAAGGCCAATGACATCACCCCCACCCCTCCTGCCCCTCTAGCTACTCTGCATTACAGCTTTTCCCCCTGCAAAAGGTTGGGGACATTGGCGGGGCTCACTGGTACCACTGCTGGAGAAGGACCACAGAAATGGGGATCGTTGCAGTAAAAGTAGTGTTCTCTGTATCAAGTGTGCATAGCAGGCTCAGAAAAAAATGACCATCTGCATTACTACCGGCAACATGTTTGAAAAGTTGCTGCTACTCATGTCGGCCAATTTTTCCTTCTGCAAAGCAGCCACCTTCCCCATTGCAAGGCACTCCCATCACTGCCCCCCGAACCCCCCCACTACCCTCTCTCACCCATACCACTGACACTGCAGCCACAGTTTCTCCCACCACAGTAACCCTCCACCCCGCACATTACCAAGTAATATATGTAGTACTTACATAAGTCAGCAAAAGATTTTCAGTAGCCGCAACTGCAAAGGAAACATAAAAGAATTACATTCAGTGCTTTGCCTACCAATAACACATCCAAACTGTCTGGCAGATATCTGTACATTTTTCAGCTCCTTCCACCACATACATGACACTTCTCAGTCATCTACCACCACGGAAGGCTGGACTGCACAGTGATAGCAAACTGGAATAAGACCAATGGGTGTATGGCAACCCCCAGCACACAGAAAAAAAACATTGCACGGATGGCTAAGTGGCAAACTTCCCTCCCAGGGAAACAGCACTGTTCAGCTGGACTGGGGGACATGTTATGCGCTACCTCAGCAAGTGTGTTCCTGGCCACCCCAAAACCTCCCCAGAGCACCCACTTCCCTTCACAAAACCAACACTACAGGCCCAGTTCCCCCCCCCATCCCAATAGCAATGTGCCCTCCACCCACTATATAATGTTGAAATAACCAAAATTTCATACGCAAATAACAAGGGAGAAGCTTGAACTGCTCAAGACCTGTAAAGGGAAAAACAAAACATAAATTATCTGTGTCAGCCCACCCAAATACCAAACTACCCATACTGCCCCCCCTGCTGCATTGGCCAGTATGTTTTGTGCACCCCAGCGCCAGACTGGCACACCAATGTGCCCCTCTGCGCCAAGGCAAGTTTCGTAAACAAAGAAAAAAATGAAAAATGGTACACTACACTTTAGGGCGGGCTGAGGGGTACCCTAAATCGCCAGGTAATTTTGTAATGTAATGGGGGGTGACCCTCTACCCCACCACCACAAATTCAGGGGGGGCATCTCCTTCAGCCCTCCCTGGGGGCAGATAAGAGGGGGCCATCTCATGCAACCCTCCCTGGGGTCAGATGCCCCTTCATAAGAGCAGATATCTGCCGCCATGGAGGTCTACAAGTGGTGCCCCCATTTACCCTTGGGGTGAGGGGGAGAGGGCCACCCCCCTTTTCTGTAAAATATATCCCTGGTGGCTAGTGGCCCCCAAATCCCCTCCCCCCTTCCCATCACGTTTTTTTTCTCGTTTTCTATTATAATTTTTTTGCCCCCTTCCCTGGGGGCAGATGATCAGCCATCTGCCCCCAGGGTTGTACACATATGTGTCCCCATGCTTTGGGGGCTGTGGGGGCGAGGGATGCTTACTGTAAGCACCCCCCACCTCCCCCCCGCATTCAAAGTCATCCCTGGTGTCTAGTGTGCATTGCTGCCCGCGCATTGAGCGCCCTGTGCCCCATCCGTGGGCAGCAATGCTGTCACACAGGGGGTCCTTGGAAAGGGGAGAATCTCCCCTTTCCAAGGACACAATTTCCGGAAAATTCTCTGGTGGCTAGGTCCTCCAAACCCCCTCCCCCTTCCCAACATGTTTTTTTTCTCGTTTTTTATTATTATTTTTTTGCCCCCTTCCCTGGCGGCAGATGATCAGCCATCTGCCCCCAGTGTTGTACACATATGTGCCCCCATGCTTTGGAGGCCAGGGGGGCGAGGGCTGCTTACTGTAAGCAGCCCACACCTCCCCCACATTCAAAGTCATCCCTGTGTTTACTGTGCATTGCTGCCCGCGCATCGAGCGCCCTGCGCCCGATCCGCGGGCAGCAATGCTGTCACACAGGGTGTCCTTGGAAAGGGGAGAATGTCCCCTTTCCAATGACACCATTTCCGAAAAAATCCCTGGTGGCTAGGCCCCCAAACCCCCTCCCCACTTCCCATCATGTTTTTTTCTCATTTTTTTATTATTATTTTTTTGCCCCCTTCCATGGGGGCAGATGTTCAGCCATCTGCCCCCAGGGTTGTACACATATGTGCCTCCATGCTTTGGGGGTCAGGGGGTCGAGGGCTGCTTACTGTAAGCAGCCCCCACCTCCCCCCCATTCAAAGAAATCCCTCTGTCTACTGTGCATTGCTGCCCGCGCATCGAGCGCCCTGTGCCCCATCCGCGGGCAGCAATGCTGTAACACAGGGTGTCCTTGGAAAGGGGAGAATCTCCCCTTTCCAAGGACACCATTTCCGGAAAAATCCCTGGTGGCTAGGGCCCCCAAAAACCCCTCCCCCCTTTCCCATCACGTTTTTTTTTCTCGTTTTTTATTATTATTTTTTTGCCCCCTTCCCTGGGGGCAGATGATCAGCCATCTGCCCCCAGGGTTGTACACATATGTGCCCCCATGCTTTGGGGGCTGGGGGGGCGAGGGCTGCTTACTGTAAGCAGCCCCCACCTCCCCCCCATTCAAAGACATCCCTGTGTCTAGTGTACATTGCTGCCCGTGCATCGCGCGCCCTGCGCCCGATCTGCGGTCAGCAATGCTGTCACACAGGGTGTCCTTGGAAAGGAGAGAATCTCCCCTTTCCAAGGACACTGTTTCAGAAAAAATCCCTGTTGGCTAGGGCCCCCGAACCCCCTCCCCCTTCCCATTACATTATTTGTTTCTCATTTTTTATTATTATTTTTTTGCCCCCTTCCCTGGGGGCAGATGATCAGCCATCTGCCCCCATGGTTGTGCACATATGTGCCCCCATGCTTTGGGGTGGAGGGGGGGCAAGGGCTGCTTACTGTAAGCATCCACCACCTCCCCCCCATTCAAAGACATCCCTCTATCTACTGTGCATTGCTGCCCGCTCATCGAGCGCCCTGCACCCGATCAGTGGGCAGCAATGCTGTCACACAGGGTGTCCTTGGAAAGGGGAGAATCACCCCCTCCCAAGGACACCATTTCCGAAAAAATCCCTGGTGGCTAGGGCCCCCAAACCCCCTCCCCCTTCCCATCGCGTTTTTTTTTCATTTTTTATTATTATTTTTTTGCCCCCTTCCCTGGGGGCAGATGATCAGACATCTGCCCCCATGGTTGTACACATATGTGCCCCCATGCTTTGGGGGCCAGGGTTGGGCGAGGGCTGCTTACTCTAAGCAGCCCCCACCTCCCCCCCATTCAAAGACATCCCTCTGTCTAATGTGCATTGCTGCCCGCTCATCGAGCACCCTGCTCCCGATCAGTGGGCAGCAATGCTGTCACACAGGGTGTCCTTGGAAAGGGGAGAATCACCCCCTCCCAAGGACACCATTTCCGAAAAAATCTCTGGTGGCTAGGGCCCCCAAACCCTCTCCCCCCTTCCCATTACGTTTTTTTGTTTGTCATTTTTTATTATTCTTTTTTTCCCCCTTCCCTGGGGGCAGATGATCAGCCATCTGCCCCCAGGGTTGTACACATATGTGCCCCCATGCTTTGGGGGCTGGGAGGGCGAGGGCTGCTTACTGTAAGCAGCCCCGACCTCCCCCCGCATTCAAAGACATCCCTCGTATCTAGTGAGCATTGCTGCCCGTGCATCGAGCGCCCTGGGCCCCATCCGCGGGCAGCAATGCTGTCACACAGGGTGTCCTTGGAATGGGGAGAATCTCCCCATTCCAAGGACACCATTTCCAAAAAAATCCCTATTGGCTAGGGCCCCCAAGACTCCTCCCCCTTCCCATTACATTTTTTTTCATTCTTTATTATTATTTTTTTGCCTCCTTCCCTGGGGGCAGATGATCAGCCATCTGCCCCCAGGGTTGTACACATATGTGCCCCCATGCTCTGTGGGCGGGCAGGGGGGGCGAGAGCTGCTTACTGTAAGCAGCCCCCACCTCCCCCCCATTCAAAGACATCCCTATGTCTAGTGTGATTTGCTGCCCGCGCATCGCGCGCCCTGCGCCCGATCCACGGGCAGCAATGCTGTCACACAGGGTGTCCTTGGAATGAGGAGAATATCCCCTTTCCAAGGACACCATTTCCAAAAATATCCCTATTGGCTAGGGCCCCCGAGACCCCTCCCCCTTCCTGTCGGAATTGAAACAATATTATGCCTCCTATCGCAGCAATTCTATGTGTATTGGCCTACGCCAAGTTGTCTAAAACATGATGCGAATAAACTCTGCGGCAAGGTCTTGACCTTAGAGAAAGTAATGTAAGTCGCCATCTTGGATTAAGCCGCCATTTTAGGTTCTCTTGTACTGTGGAAGTCACCTTGAACATCAAAATGGAGGCCGAATGACATTCTGAGTAAGATTCTGGCCGTTGTGACCTCCATACACACGAATAATTAATATGCCTGCAGGCCACTTGTTGGGGTCGCGAACTGAGACCTTGTCCTATTGCTGACCTATGTGTAAATGTACAGCTATATCAGCGAAACTGATCAAAACGCATAAATTATCAGATTGACCTGGCTAGAAACCCTTAGGCCCGATCCCAGGAATGGTTAACCCTCGAGAGGGTTGGCCAAGGGCTGGACAAATCATATAAAAGACCCAAGTATTCCAATGTACGGTCTCTCTTACTAATGCATCGAACCTTCGTTGAAGTTCGTTACATTACTCTGAGAGCCGAATAGCTATCCGTTTGTCAATTGACCTTGGTAACTGGTGTAGCTTTCAAATAAAGCACTTGTATGTCCTTTGTAACCTGTGTTGGTGCATTTCTTTTGGGCTTCCCGGCCTCATATTATTTTTATGTTTTCACAGTTGGCGCCCGAACAGGGACCCTCAAGATTGATGCCGGATCATTGAAGGTTGACGCAGACTATCGAACCGGGATCGGACGGTGTGATACTGCGGGCCCGACCGAACAAGACGCGATACCTCGGCAGCGCTGCACGATCCGATCCTTGGACGATAGTCGTGTCGTCTGACACGGCAACTTGACGAGGGTCCGTTTTTGAGGTGGGCAGATTTGTCGAAACCACCAAACACAAGGTAAAATTCGTTAGGTAAGTTCTTTGGTAAACCGTTCGGTCCTCCTTAGGTTTGGTCAAGTGCAGTCATGACCTGGCTCTTAATTTAACCCTGACAATTTGAATTTGGCATATTGTATCTGCAGACACAATTATTGACCAGGTAACACCATTTTTTTGTGAAATGCCTGGGAAATTGTCTAGCTGCTTTAGGGCTCTGTTCCGCAGCGATCGACAATCTTTGGAATTTAGCCGCCCGGCACCACAGGAGGGGTCGCCGGCATGTACTATGTACTGTAAGTATGGCATTGGAAGTATAGTATTTAATGATATTTGGCACAGACAGACCAGACATGCCTCCAAATTTGAGTGGCCAGTGAATGGTAGTTTTGAGATCCCCCAAATTGAATACCTAGAATCGGTCTTGCTAAAAAAGAAGGCCAGACCTGCAGCCTTTGATGTTTTGCAGAATTGGAAAAAAGAAGCATTACAGCAAGTTAAAAGTAGTAGGGATAAACATGCACGCCGTCATAAAACAAATGCCGAAAAGGCGTTATTATATGATAAGGAAAAACATTCAGAGTCAGTTAAAAATATGGATAGGGCTTTTTCACTCAGAATCCAGAAAATGTATCCCTCTAAAGATGTCCATGTTTCTGAAGAATTTATTGAAAAATTGTTAAACGAACGCAGGCCTGGTGCCTCTGCGCCACCCCCGTATGATACTCTCCCGGGTGCTCTGCCCATTCCTGCTGTTGTCCCTGCTGTTATTCCTGTTCCCCCTGTACAACCTATTGTTCCTATTCCTCTAGCTGTTGTTCCTCCACCTATCGCACCACCCCTTCCTCCCGCGCCGATAGTTGCATCCTTATTAAATTTACCAGCACCTCCGCTCCCGAGTGGTTCCGTATTGACTGAAGTTGATCAAGGTGCGGGGTCAAAGATTGTCACTCGTAATACTGTTTCTACAGATAAGAAACGGGAATTGTTTGCATGGGCTAAGCACTGTATGGAGAAAGGTGACCAAGTTAATGTTTTTTCCACATTATCAAATTTGAACAGTTTTCCCGAGAAAAATGTTTTTATCGAAAGTTTGGGGACTCATTTATGTGTGATGTGGAGTAGATTACAAAATTTGGATCTCCCACAAGGGGTGAGGGATCTAAATGCTTTAGCACTTTCGAGGGACACAGAGAAGAAACTACATGGTCATGTTGAAAGATTGTTTGAGTAAAGGAGGGACTTTGAAAAATCACGAGATGAGGATGATGAAGATGACAGTATGTATGTACAGAAACGGTTCCTTCCGTGTCGTAAATCAGCACCTGAGGAAGTACGAAATTGTACCAAAGATGCGATTCGATGGATCTCGGATTCATCGATATCGCCAGATGAAGTGTATGACACGTATAGTCAATATACAGTAGAAATTCAAAGGAAGGTGATTCAGGTAATGGTACAGTACCTGCAGGAAGAATGTGTAAGGAAGAAGGTTAGTTGTCCTATAGAGTTGTTGGGAATTTGTAAAAGGGCTTTTTCGCCCAACACTTCTTCGACTGCCTTAGCGCTCGACCTGGCTCTGTTGCTTAGTAAGTGGTCGGAATTACCTATATCTCAGTTGCCTATGAGAGAGGTTCCTCTGACATTTGTCCCAAAGGTTGAGATCCCAGCTAAAGCTGGGACTGGTGCACCCGCTGTGGATATCCCTGCGCATTATGTATCGCAATTTGTTCACGTCCCGTTTTCACGACAGGAAGTGAACACTATTAGACAATCAATTCCCGATATCAGGAAAAACCCGACAGGTTTTTACAAAGAGATAGAGTCCGTTTTGCAGCCCTCTGTGTTCACCTTAAGTGATATTGACTTGCTATTTCCTGTACTCCTACCCGTAGATTTATGGAAGCAGGTTCGGACAATAGACGATGTGCCAGGGTTGGGAGATACGTGGGCTAACATGACCAGGTTTGATGGGGAAAGACCAGCTGGTGAGAAACCACCTCAGGTAATACTCACTTTGCCTGATAGAATTGTCGCAAAATTAAAAACTATAATTCCAGAGAAAATAATTGTTTGGGACAAGCTTACGGCCTGTGTTCAAGGAAAACTGAAGGCGCCAACGAATTCTTTAATAGATTCGAACAGGTATTTTCTGACTTCAGTGGACAGGACTTGGTTACAGAGTCTGGGAAAAGGTTGTTCGTGGACAAATTTGTACGTGGATTGTTGCCCGACATCCAGTCACAGATTATGTCCTCTGAGAGCGCTTGGCAGGCAAAATCTCAATCTGAAGTTTTGCACATGGCTCAGTATTATGAGAACCGTGTTAATAATGAAAAGGAAAAAATAGAGAAGAGGAAAGGAGATCTGAAGACTAAAGTATTATTACAACAAATTGTTAAAAACCCCAGAGGAGGTATGACACAGACCAGAGGTCAGTATGCCCCAAAAGGAAACGCTCCTTTGGGTTCTGTGAATATTAATCAATGTGCCTATTGCCGCCAGGAAGGTCATTGGCGAGCACAATGCCCCGTCCTTCGACAAAGGTCAAACAATGCGTTTGGGAGTATGAGTAGACGACCTAGAAGTCGCCCTGGAGCAGGGTGCCCTGATAGAGGTCAGTTTTTACAAGATCCTCAGCAACCTTTTTTACGGGAAAATCAGACTTCGAGTGTGGACTCGAGAAACATATTTGATCACCCTTCTGCTGCCTACCTTTCTGAAGAGCTTCCTTCCGACGACATTCTATTTCGTTAGGACTGCCCGAAGCAGGGTTTGGAACCTTCACCTATTCCCGTTAATCAGAAAGGCCCCTACGTTGAATTGTTAGTGGGGAATAGGAAACACCAGTTTTTGATAGACACTGGAGCACAGAAGTGCTCCATTGATCATTCCCGGGTTCCAAACATTCCACTGTTAGGGCAAACAAATGTTTCTGTAGGGTTTTCTGGTATACCAATTGTTTGTCCGGTTTCCTCATCGGTGTCTGTTTCTTTGGGTCCCTTTACGGACCATTGTCCCTTCCTTCTGACTTCGAACTGTGGAGAGAATTTGATGGGGTTGAATCTGTTGAAGAAATTGAATGCAGTAATTCATTGTTCCTCTGATGGAGTACGACTGACGGTTTCACCACAGCAACTTCCCAATTCTCAGTTTTTGACTCGACCATTGCCTCCTGAGTTTAGCGTTGTTCCGGAATGTTTATGGGCGGTTGACGACAATGATGTCGGGGTACTACAGATTGAGCCTGTTAAAATAGTTTTGAAACATGGAGTTAAATTACCACGCATTCCGCAGTATAAAATATCAGTTGAGGGCGTGCGTGCTTTGAAGTGCATTGTCTCAGATTTTGTGCATCGTGGGGTGATCGAGGAGATTGCAGGTAGTTTATGTAGCAGCCCGATTTTGCCTGTATACAAGAAAGGCGACAATGCAATCCCATACCGGTTTATAATTGATCTTCGTGCTATTAACAGAGTTGTCGCCCCACAATTCCCAATTGTGCCCGATGTAACAACGATACTGACAATGATCCCTGCTACGGCTACGCATTTCAGCGTTGTGGATTTAAAAAATGCTTTATTTAGCATTCCTATACACAAAGAGAGTAGATATTTGTTTGCGTTCACCTTGGGGGGACGTTCATTTACATTTACTCAGGCACCTCAAGGGTATACTGAAAGCCCAAGCATTTATAGTAGAGCTTTGAAAGAGCAGCTCGACACCCTTGAATTGCCACCTACTTGTACACTGCTTCAGTATGTCGATGATTTGCTTTTGGCTGCAGATTCTGAAAGTGCTTGTAAGGAAGGCAGTGTACTGTTGCTTGTTCATCTAGCTAAAAATGGTCATAAAGCTTAGCTCAAAAAATTTCAATATTGTTGTCAGGAGGTCGCCTATTTAGGCTACCTCCTGTCAAAGGAGGGGAGAAGACTGACACCTGAAAGAATAAAATACATTTCTGGCATGTCTGTTCCAAATACACAGAAGGAAGTCAGAGCCTTAATAGGTATGGCTTCTTACTGTAGGTTGTGGATCCCGAACTTTTCACTAATGATAAAACCGATGTTGGCTTTGACGAAGAAGGGCATTTCTCTGCCACTGCCATGGAAATTGGAACATCAACGATCATTTGAGCTTCTCAAAACCGCGTTATGCTCTGCACCGGTTCTGGGTACTCCAAATTATGACAAGGCCTTTGTGTTGTTTGTGCATGAATATGATGGATGTGCTTTGGCTGTGTTAACACAGGAACACGGAGGGAAGAATAGGCCGTGCGGCTACTACTACTCTGCCCTTGATCCTGTCGCATGCGCTTTGCCAAGATGCTTGCAAGCTGTCGCTGCTGCTGCCACGTCTGTAAAACAGAGTGAGGGAATGGTCCTAGGCCATGATTTGATTTTGATGGTACCTCACTCTGTAGATATCATATTGAACAAAACCCAAACGCAACACCTCACCTCTTCACAGCTAACAAGGTATGAATTAACTCTATTTGCCCCTCACATTCAAATTAAGAGGTGTTGTGTTCTTAATCCGGCTGAACTCCTACCTTTCCCGCAAAATACTGTTTGCAGTGACGAAGAATTGCATGACTGCCTGTATACCACTGAACAGGAAACGAAGGGCAGGATAGATCTTATAGATACTCCTTTGGACAATGTAGAAGGGGAGCTGTTTTGTGATGGCTCCTGCTTCAAACTTCCATATGGTACATCTACAGCTGCTTACGCAGTTACTACGTTGAGTACGGTTGTTGAAACTAAGAGAATTTCGTATAACTCCGCGCAGGCCGCAGAGATTATAGCATTGACCCGAGCTTGTGAACTCTCCGAAGGGCGTATAGTAAACATATATACTGATAGCCAGTGCGCCTTTGGGGTGGCCCACAACTTTGGGAGGCTGTGGTCGGAAAGAGGGTTCCTAACCTCACATGGGACCAAGATCCAGCATGGTCCCCTGATAGTGCAATTGCTCTCAGCACCCTCACTCCCTAGGCAGTTAGCGATCATGAAATGTGCAGCACATCGTAAGGTCATAGATGATGTGGGAAAAGGAAACGCTTTCGCTGACCAGATAGCCAGGCAAACGGCCACAGACCTTAGCACGGACATGTATGCTCTAAGGGAAACAAAAGATGCCTATGTAATGGATGAGTGTATTGGGTCTATGCGAGATATTCAAACTGATGCCACAATAGAAGAGTCGAAAAGGTGGGCCGAAGGAATGGGGAAACTGGATGATGATGGATGTTGGGTGGATACATCTGAAGGAAAATGGTTGCTCCCTGATTCATATGTGCTGGCAATGGTTACGATGGCACACGGTCCTCCGCATGTGTGTGCTCAGCAGATCACGAAAATGTTAGAACAAGTTTGGGTGAATGACAAAATTCTGAAGACTGCACAACGATATGTTCAGAATTGTATGATTTGCTTACAGCACAATGTGGGGAAGGGGACAGTAACTCCAAGGGGAAGCTTTGGGCCCCCTTCTGTTCCCTTCGAGGTCATCCACTTTGATTTTATTGAGATGGAACGGTGTAACAATCTAAAATATGTTCTTGTGATTATTTGTGCTTTTAGTAAATGGGTCGAGGCTTTCCCCGTTAAAGATGCTACTGCCATGACCACTGCAAAGACTATGGTAAAAGAATTCTTTCCACGATTTGGGCTCCCAAGTGTAATTTGGTCGGACAATGGTCCCCATTTTGGTGCAGCAGTAATTTTGCAGATATGCACAGCGTTACATATTGAAAAGCGATTTCACTCAGCTAGATATCCTCAAAGTGCTGGGTGGTAGAGAGACATAACGGTATCTTAAAGAATAAGCTTGCAAAAACATGTGCCGATACCAAATTGAAATGGCCAGATGCCTTACCTATTGTATTATTAGCCATGCGTACTACACCTCAAACCAAGACTGGGCTTTCTCCATTCGAGGTAGTGATGGTGAGACCTGCTAACATTTGGGGTCTTCCGAAGCCTAAAGTCCTGAGGGAGGTGGAAAATGTATTGCTTGTAGACTACTGCAACCAGTTGACTAAAAACCTGTATTTTATTTATCATCAGGTTCACTCAGCTTTACCTGTATGGTTCACGGGCCCAGGACACGATATTCAGCCTGGAAGTTGGGTCCTAGTGAAGGCCTACGAAAGGTCTTCCTGTCTCGCTCCTCGCTGGAGGGGACCCTACGAGGTGCTGTTGGTCACCCGGACAGCAGTGCGGGTGGCTGGGAAAAAACACTGGATCCACGCGACGCATGTCAAGAAACTTCCTCACCCGACGCCACACGTTACAGAAGAAGCAGAACCCCTCGCTGATGCTACAATCTCTGATCTTGGAGTAGCAAACAGCGCTGTGAGTGCGTCGGAGAATTTCTCTGAGCCCGTGGAGCTTGGGGAACAGTCCATTTCGTCTCCGCACTCTTTTGAAAAGTCACTTCGGGAAAACACTGTTTCAAGTTCTGCGACTTCCGTCGCCTCTGATACGTCGCTTCCCTCAGGAAGTGACGACCCCTTGTTTTCGGATCAAACAGTTTTGGGTACCACCAGGTACGACCTTCGACGAAGAAAATAGAGCTACGGCACAGGTCTTTCCGTGCATTTGGAAAGAAGAAGTGATTGAAAGTTTTCTCTTGTATAAAAAAGTTCCTTTCGAACAAAAGGAGCAAAAAAGGGATTCTGCTGGCTAGGGTTGGGAAGGACTAAGAAGTCGCGCGACCGTAGTGTCGCCTGCAACGAACTTTGGGGTCGTCGATTGAGAAACTGGAATGCCTGCCACCTCCACCGCTGCTCCCCGCACTGGACTTGTAAATAGGGGGGTGACCAACTCGGACAACGAACAATGTGCCTGGGCCCCGAAAACGTATTGCTGTGTTGTGTTAATAATAATTGGTATTTGTGTGATTACTGCTGTGGGACTTTGGTACTTCGAAGAAATTTACCCTCTAAAACCTCTACTGCCAATTGAGATTGTACCTACTGCTTTGACTCCCTCTGTACACCTTCACACTCTGTCACCTAGAGACTCCCAGCATAGACGAAAGTATCATAATAACACTTTAATGATACTAATGAATGCAACGCATGCCATTTTTAATAAGAGTAATTGTTGGATTTGTAGCCATTTACCGCAACATGGGAACAAGGGGCTAGGATGGTATATTCACCCTTTACCTTTAACGACTGCTTGCTATGCCTCTCTTAGAGCACTATTCTTTGGCCGTTGGAATGAGAGCATCTCAGGGAACTTTGATGGAACTAATTTAAATGATTTTGAGAAATGAGAATTGACTCCCCTGGGATGCTCGCTTTTTGCAAATAGAAGTAAACCTAATGTTGCTTCTATTAGGCCGTCTGATAAACTATCTCTTCCCTTTCAAACTCTAATTTCCTTTAAAATGGCTCCGATAGGCAATAAGGACGCCGTGCCTCCTTCCTACTCTATAAATCATAGCCCTGATTCAGTCCCCTTTTGTGTACAAAGAAATGGCACTCGACCAATGGGAGATTTTGAAGGTTGTATGAACATTTTAAATTTGACTGGAGAGAACAGGCCTCTGTATGTAGGGGGGCATGTTTATTTTGTTTGTGGTAGTTCAGCATTTCCCTGATTGCCCAAGGATTGGCAGGGAACCTGTTATTTAGGAATCCTGCTACCTGGGGTATTTGTAGCTAGTACATCGGAGGTTTCTAAGGCTCGCCCACAGCAAGACGAGAACGGAGATACCCCAGGGCAAGTATTGGGAGATTTAGCAAAATAAGTTGGGCCCTTTTGGGTACAGATAGCGAACTCTGCAAATATTAGGCTACTAGCAACAGTACTGGAGAGAACCATCAACCGGACCACGGACATACTCTACAATATGACACTAGAACAAAATGCAATAAGATTGGTAGCACTCCAAAATCGGATGGCATTAGATGTCATTCTGGCAGAACGTGGTGGAGTATGCAAATTAGTGGGGTCTGCTTGTTGTGTTTTCGCGCCAGATTCCTCACCGACAATTTTCAAAGCAATACAGAACTTGCACATCCTTAGTTCTGAAGTGCATGTCCCTGTAGGAGATTGGAATATTAGCGCCTGGTTTTGGGATTCTCTACGATCTTGGGGTTGGAAGGTGCTTTCTGTCATTCTGGTTATTTTAAGGATCCTGCTATTTCTTTGTTGCCGTTTTCAATGTTTACCTAGTATATATGTAATGTTAGGGGGATGTTGTGCTCAAGCAGTGAGTACAGTAGGGCACAGAATGTATGCCCCAGATACAGCATCTAAAGAGTTTGTGTTACAAGAGGTTCTGATGAACAACCTAATGGCTATAGACATTACAGATAATGATTCAGGATGTATGGACGACGATGCATGGAGTTATTTGCAAAAGTATCAGGAATGATATTAGCACTTGGCATAGGCCAAAAGGAGGGTCTGTCGGAATTGAAATAATATTATGCCTCCTATCGCAGCAATTGTATGTGTATTGGCCTACGCCAAGTTGTCTAAAACATGATGCGAATAAACTCCGCGGCAAGGTCTTGACCTTAGAGAAAGTAATGTAAATCGCCATCTTGGATTAAGCCGCCATTTTAAGTTCTCTTGTACTGTGGAAGTCACCCTAAACATCAAAATGGAGGCCGAATGACATTCTGAGTAAGATTCTGGCCGTTGTGACCTCCGTACACACGAATAATTAATATGCCTGCAGGCCACTTGTTGGGGTCGCGAACTGAGACCTTGTCCTATTGCTGACCTATGTGTAAATGTACAACTATATCAGCGAAACTGATCAAAACGCATAAATTATAGGATTGACCTGGCTAGAAACCCTTAGGCCCGATCCCAGGAATGGTTAACCCGCGAGAGGGTTGGCCAAGGGCTGGACAAATCATATAAAAGACCCAAGTATTCCAATGTACGGTCTCTCTTACTAATGCAGCGAACCTTCGTTGAAGTTTGTTACGTTACTCTGAGAGCCGAATAGCTATCCGTTTGTCAATTGACCTTGGTAACTGTTGTAGCTTTCAAATAAAGCACTTGTATATCCTTTGTAACCTGTGTTGGTGCGTTTCTTTTGGGCTTCCCGGCCTCATATTATTTTTATGTTTTCACAGTTGGCGCCCGAACAGGGACCCTCAAGATTGATGCCGGATCATTGAAGGTTGACGCAGACTATCGAACCGGGATCGGACGGTGTGATACTGTGGGCCCGACCGAACGAGACGCGATACCTCGGCAGCGCTGCACGATCCGATCCTTGGACGATAGTCGTGTGGTCTGACACGGCATCTTGACTAGGGTCCATTTTTGAGGCTCGCAGATTTGTCGAAACCACCAAACACAAGGTAAAATTCGTTAGGTAAGTTCTTTGGTAAACCGTACGGTCCTCCTTAGGTTTGGTCAGGTGCAGTTGTGACCCGGCTCTTAATTTAACCCTGACAATTTGAATTTGGTGTATTGTATCTGCAGACACAATTATTGACCAGGTAACACCAATTTTTTGTGAAATGCCTGGGAAATTGTCTAGCTGCTTTAGGGCTCTGTTCCGCCGCGATCGACAATCTTTGGAATTTAGCCGCCCGGCACCACAGGAGGGGTCGCCGGCATGTACTATGTACTGTAAGTATGGCATTGGAAGTAGAGTATTTAATGATACTTTGCACAGACAGACCAGACATGCCTCCGAATTTCAGTGGCCAGTCAATGGTAGTTTTGAGATCCCCCGAATTGAATACCTAGAATCGGTCTTGCTAAAAAAGAAGGCCAGACCTGCAGCCTTTGATGTTTTGCAGAATTGCAAAAAAGAAGCATTACAGCAGCTTAAAAGTAGTGATAAACATGCACGCCATCATAAAACAAATGGCGAAAAGGCGTTGTTATATGATAAGGAAAAACATTCAGAGTCAGTTAAAAATATGGATAGGGCTTTTTCACTCGGAATCCAGAAAATGTATCCCTCTAAAGATTTCCATGTTTCTGAAGAATTTATTGAAAAATTGTTAAACGAACGCAGGCCTGGTGCCTCTGCGCCACCCCCGTATGATCCTCTCCCGGGTGCTCTGCCCATTCCTGCTGTTGTGCCTGCTGTTATTCCTGTTCCCCCTGTACAACCTATTGTTCCTATTCCTCTAGCTGTTGTTCCTCCACCTATCGCACCACTCCTTCCTCCTGCGCCGATAGTTGCATCCTTATTAAATTTACCCACACCTCCGCTCCCGAGTGGTTCCGTATTGACTGAAGTTGATCAAGGTGCGGGGTCAAAGATTGTCACTCGTAATACTGTTTCTGCAGATAAGAAACGGGAATTGTTTGCATGGGCTAAGCACTTTATGGAGAAAGGTGACCAAGTTAATGTTTTTTCCACATTATCAAATTTGAACAGTTTTCCCGAGAAAAATGTTTTTATCGAAGGTTTGGGGACTCATTTATGTGTGATGTGGAGTAGATTACAAAATTCGGATCTCCCACAAGGGGTGAGGGATCTAAATGCTTTAGCACTTTCGAGGGACACAGAGAAGAAAGTACATGGTCATGTTGAAAGATTGTTTGAGTATAGGAGGGACTTTGAAAAATCACAAGATGAGGATGATGAAGATGACAGTATGTATGTACAGAAACGGTTCCTTCCGTGTCGTAGATCGGCACCTGAGGAAGTACGAATTTGTACCAAAGATGCGATTCGATGGATCTCGGAGTCATTGATATCGCCAGATGAAGTGTATGACACGTATAGTCAATATACAGTAGAAATGCAAAGGAAGGTGATTCAGGTAATGGTACAGTACCTGCAGGAAGAATGTGTAAGGAAGAAGGTTAGTTGTCCTATAGAGTTGTTGGGAATTTGTAAAATGGCTTTTTTGCCCAACACTTCTTCGACTGCCTTAGCGCTCGACCTGGCTCTGTTGCTTAGTAAGCGGTCGGAATTACCTATATCTCAGTTGCTTATGAGAGAGGTTCCTCCGACATTTGTCCCAAAGGTTGAGATCCCAGCTAACGCTGGGACTGGTGCACCCGCTGTGGATATCCCTGCGCATTATGTATCGCAATTTGTTCACGTCCCGTTTTCACGACAGGAAGTGAACACTATTAGACAATCAATTCCCGATATCGTCCGTTTTGCAGCCCTCTGTGTTCACCTTAAGTGATATTGACTTGCTATTTCCTGTACTCCTACCCGTAGATTTATGGAAGCAGGTTCGGACAATAGACGATGTGCCAGGGTTGGGAGATACGTGGACTAACATGACCAGGTTTGATGGGGAAAGACCAGCTGGTGAGAAACCACCTCAGGTAATACTCACTTTGCCTGATAGAATTGTCGCAAAATTAAAAACTATAATTCCAGAGAAAAGAATTGTTTGGGACAAGCTTACGGCCTGTGTTCAAGGAAAAACTGAAGGCGCCACCGAATTCTTTAATAGATTCAAACAGGTATTTTCTGACTTCAGTGGACAGGACTTGGGTACAGAGTCTGGGAAAAAGGTTGTTCGTGGACAAATTTGTACATGGATTGTTGCCCGACATCCAGTCACAGATTATGTCCTCTGAGAGCGCTTGGCAGGCAAAATCTCAATCTGAAGTTTTGCACATGGCTCAGTATTATGAGAACCGTGTTAATAATGAAAAGGAAAAAATAGAGAAGAGGAAAGGAGATCTGAAGACTAAAGTATTATTACAACAAATTGTTAGAAACCCCAGAGGTCAGTATGCCCCAAAAGGAAACGCTCCTTTGGGTTCTGTGAATATTAATCAATGTGCCTATTGCCGCCAGGAAGGTCATTGGCGAGCACAATGCCCCGTCCTTCGACAAAGGTCAAACAATGCGTTTTGGAGTATGGGTAGACGACCTAGAAGTCGCCCTGGAGCAGGGGGCCCTGATAGAGGTCAGTTTTTACAAGATCCTCAGCAACCTTTTTTACGGGAAAATCAGACTTCGAGTGTGGACTCGAGAAACATATTTGATCACCCTTCTGCTGCCTACCTTTCTGAAGAGCTTCCTTCCGACAACATTCTATTTCGTTAGGACTGCCCGAAGCAGGGTTTGGAACCTTCACCTATTCCCGTTAATCAGAAAGGCCCCTACGTTGAATTGTTAGTGGGGAATAGGAAACACCAGTTTTTGATAGACACTGGAGCACAGAAGTGCTCCATTGATCATTCCCGGGTTCCAAACATTCCACTGTTAGGGCAAACAAATGTTTCTGTAGGGTTTTATGGTATACCAATTGTTTGTCCGGTTTCCTCATCGGTGTCTGTTTCTTTGGGTCCCTTTACGGTCCATTGTCCCTTCCTTCTGACTTCGAACTGTGGAGAGAATTTGCTGGGGTTGAATCTGTTGAAGAAATTGAATGCAGTAATTCGTTGTTCCTCTGATGGAGTACGACTGACGGTTTCACCACAGCAACTTCCCAATTCTCAGTTTTTGACTCGACCATTGCCTCCTGAGTTTAGCGTTGTTCCGGAATGTTTATGGGCGGTTGACGACAATGATGGATTACAGATTGAGCCCGTTAAAATAGTTTTGAAACATGGAGTTAAATTACCACGCATTCCGCAGTATAAAATATCAGTTGAGGGCGAGCGTGCTTTGAAGTGCATTGTCTCAGATTTTGTGCATCGTGGAGTGATCGAGGAGATTGCAGGTAGTTTATGTAACAGCCCGATTTTGCCTGTATTCAAGAAAGGCGACAATGCAATCCCATACCGGTTCATAATTGATCTTCGTGCTATTAACAGAGTTGTCGCCCCACAATTTCCAATTGTGCCCGATGTAACAACGATACTGACAATGATCCCTGCTAGGGCTACGCATTTCAGCGTTGTGGATTTAAAAAATGCTTTCTTTAGCATTCCTATACACAAAGAGAGTAGATATTTGTTTGCGTTCACCTTGGGGGGACGTTCATTTACATTTACTCAGGCACCTCAAGGGTATACTGAAAGCCCAAGCATTTATAGTAGAGCTTTGAAAGAGCAGCTCGACACCCTTGAATTGCCACCTACTTGTACACTGCTTCAGTATGTCGATGATTTGCTTTTGGCTGCACATTCTGAAAGTGCTTGTAAGGAAGGCACTGTACTGTTGCTTGTTCATTTAGCTAAAAATGGTCATAAAGCTTTGCTCAAAAAATTTCAATATTGTTGTCAGGAGGTCGCCTATTTAGGCTACCTCCTGTCAAAGGAGGGGAGAAGACTGACATCTGAAAGAATAAAACACATTTCTGGCATGTCTGTTCCAAATACACAGAAGGAAGTCAGAGCCTTAATAGGTATGGCTTCTTACTGTAGGTTGTGGATCCCGAACTTTTCACTAGTGATAAAACCGATGTTGGCTTTGACGAAGAAGGGCATTTCTCTGCCACTGCCATGGAAATCGGAACATCAACGATCATTTGAGCTTCTCAAAACCGTGTTATGCTCTGCACCGGTTCTGGGTACTCCAAATTATGACAAGGCCTTTGTGTTGTTTGTGCATGAATGTGATGGATGTGCTTTGGCTGTGTTAACACAGGAACACAGAGGGAAGAATAGGTCGTGCGGTTACTACTCCTCCGCCCTTGATCCTGTCGCATGCGCTTTGCCAAGATGCTTGCGAGCTGTCGCTGCTGCTGCCGCGTCTGTAAAACAGAGTGAGGGAATGGTCCTAGGCCATGATTTGATTTTGATGGTACCTCACTCTGTGGATATCATATTGAACAAAACCCAAACGCAACACCTCACCTCTGCACGGCTAACAAGGTATGAATTAACTCTGTTTGCCCCTCACATTCAAATTAAGAGGTGTTGTGTTCTTAATCCGGCTGAACTCCTACCTTTCCCGCAAAATACTGTTTGCGGTGACGAAGAATTACATGACTGCCTGTATACCACTGAACAGGAAACGAAGGGCAGGATAGATCTTATAGATACTCCTTTGGACAATGTAGAAGGGGAGCTGTTTTGTGATGGCTCCTGCTTCAAACTTCCAGATGGTACATCTACAGCTGCTTACGCAGTTACTACGTTGAGTACGGTTGTTGAAACTAAGAGAATTTCGTATAACTCCGCGCAGGCCGCAGAGATTATAGCATTGACCCGAGCTTGTGAACTCTCCGAAGGGCGTATAATAAACATATATACTGATAGCCAGTACGCCTTTGGGGTGGCCCACAACTTTGGGAGGCTCTGGTCGGAAAGAGGGTTCCTAACCTCACATGGGACCAAGATCCAGCATGGTCCCCTGATAGTGCAATTGCTCTCGGCACTCTCACTCCCTAGGCAGTTAGCGATCATGAAATGTGCAGCACATCGTAAGTCATAGATGATGTGGGAAAAGGGAACGCTTTTGCTGACCAGATAGCCAGGCAAACGGCCACAGACCTTAGCACGGATATGTATGCTCTAAGGGGAACAAAAGATGCCTATGTAATGGATGAGGGTATTGGGTCTGTGCGAGATATTCAAACTGATGCCACAATAGAAGAGTCGAAAAGGTGGGCCGAAGGAATGGGGAAACTGGATGATGATGGATGCTGGGTGGATACATCTGAAGGAAAATGGTTGCTCCCTGATTCATATGTGCTGGCAATGGTTACGATGGCACACGGTCCTCCGCATGTGTGTGCTCAGCAGATCACGAAAATGTTAGAACAAGTTTGGGTGAATGACAAAATTCTGAAGACTGCACAACGATATGTTCAGAATTGTATGATTTGCTTACAGCACAATGTGGGGAAGGGGACAGTAACTCCAAGGGGAAGCTTTGGGCCCCCTTCTGTTCCCTTCAAGGTCATCCACTTTGATTTTATTGAGATGGAACGGTGTAACAATCTAAAATATGTTCTTGTGATCATTTGTGCTTTTAGTAAATGGGTCGAGGCTTTCCACGTTAAAGATGCTACTGCCATGACCACTGCAAAGACTATGGTAAAAGAATTCTTTCCACGATTTGGGCTCCCAAGGGTAATTTGGTCGGACAATGGTCCCCATTTTGTTGCACCAGTAATTTTGCAGATATGCACAGCGTTACATATTGAAAAGTGATTTCACTCAGCTAGACATCCTCAAAGTGTTGGGTGGTAGAGAGACATAACGGTATCTTAAAGAATAAGCTTCAAAAACATGTGCCGATACCAAATTGAAATGGCCAGATGCCTTACCTATTGTATTATTAGCCATGCGTACTACACCTCAAACCAAGACTGGGCTTTCTCAATTTGAGGTAGTGATGGGGAGACCTGCTAACATTTGGGGTCTTCCGAAGCCTAAAGTCCTGAGGGAGGTGGAAAATGTATTGCTTGTAGACTACTGCAACCAGTTGACTAAAAACCTGTATTTTATTTATCATCAGGTTCACTCAGCTTTACCTGTACGGTTCACGGGCCCAGGACACGATATTCAGCCTGGAAGTTGGGTCCTAGTGAAGGCCTACGAAAGGTCTTCCTGTCTCGCTCCTCGCTGGAGGCGACCCTACGAGGTGCTGTTGGTCACCCGGACAGCAGTGCGGGTGGCTGGGAAATAACACTGGATCCACGCGACGCATGTCAAGAAACTTCCTCACCCGACGCCACACGTTACAGAAGAAGCAGAACCCCTCGCTGATGCTACAATCTCTGATCTTGGAGTAGCAAACAGCGCTGTGAGTGCGTCGGAGAATTTCTCTGAGCCCGTGGAGCTTGGGGAACAGTCCATTTCGTCTCCGCACTCTTTTGAAAAGTCACTTCCGGAAAACACTGTTTCAAGTTCTGCGACTTCCGTCGCCTCCGATACGTCGCTTCCCTCAGGAAGTGACGACCCCTTGTTTTCGGATCAAACAGTTTTGGGTACCACCAGGTACGACCTTCGACGAAGAAAATAGAACTACGGCACGGGTCTTTCCGTGCATTTGGAAAGAAGAAGTGATTGAAAGTTTTCTCTTCTATAAGAAAGTTCCGTTCGAACAAAAGGAGCAAAAAAGGGATTCTGCTGGCTAGGGTTGGGAAGGACTAAGAAGTCGCGCGACCGTAGTGTCGCCTGCAACGAACATTGGGGTCGTCGATTGAGAAACTTCAATGCCTGCCACCTCCACCGCTGCTCCCCGCACTGGACTTGTAAATAGGGGGGTGACCAACTCAGACAACGAACAATGTGCCTGGGCCCCGAAAACGTATTGCTGTGTTGTGTTAATAATAATTGGTATGTGTGTGATTACTGCTGTGGGACTTTGGTACTTCGAAGAAATCTACCCTCTAAAACCTCTACTGCCAATTTAGATTGTACCTACTGCTTTGACTTCCTCTGTACACCTTCACACTCTGTCACCTAGAGACTCCCAGCATAGACGAAAGTATCATAATAACACTTTAATGATAGTAATGAATGCAACGCATGCCATTTTTAATAAGAGTAATTGTTGGATTTGTAGCCATTTACCGCAACATGGGAACAAGGGGCTAGGATGGTATATTCACCCTTTACCTTTAACGACTGCTTGCTATGCCTCTCTTAGAGCACTATTCTTTGGCCGTTGAAATGAGAGCATCTCAGGGAACTTTGATGGAACTAATTTAAATGATTTTGAGAAATGAGAATTGACTCCCCTGGGATGCTTGCTTTTTGCAAATAGAAGTAAACCTAATGTTGCTTCTATTAGGCCGTCTGATAAACTATCTCTTCCCTTTCAAACTCTAATTTCCTTTAAAATGGCTCCGATAGGCAATAAGGACGCCGTGCCTCCTTCCTACTCTATAAATCATAGCCCTGGTTCAGTCCCCTTTTGTGTTCAAAGAAATGGCACTCGGCCAATGGGAGATTTTGAAGGTTGTATGAACATTGTAAATTTGACTGGAGAGAACAGGCCTCTGTATGTAGGGGAGCCTGTTTATTTTGTTTGTGGTAGTTCAGCATTTCCCTGGTTGCCCAAGGATTGGCAGGGAACCTGTTATTTAGGAATCCTGCTACCTGGGGTATTTGTAGCTAGTACATCGGAGGTTTCTAAGGCTCGCCCACGGCAGGACGAGATACCCCTGGGCAAGTATTGGGAGATATAGCAAAATCAGTTGTGCCCTTTTGGGGACAGATAGCGAACTCTGAAAATATTAGGGGACTAGCAAGAGTACTGGAGAGAACCATCAACCGGACCACGGACATACTCTACAATATGACACTGGAACAAAAGGCAATAAGATTGGTAGCACTCCAAAATCGGATGGCATTAGATGTCATTCTGGCAGAACGTGGTGGAGTATGCAAATTAGTGGGGTCCGCTTGTTGTGTTTTCGCACCAGATTCCTCATCGACAATTTTCAAAGCAATACAGAACTTGCACATCCTTAGTTCTGAAGTGCATGTCCCTGTACGAGATTGGAATATTAGCGCCTGGTTTTGGGATTCTCTACGATCTTGGGGTTGGAAGGTGCTTTCTGTCATTCTGGTTATTTTAAGGATCCTGTTATTTCTTTGTTGCTGTTTTCAATGTTTACCTAGTATATGTGTAATGCTAGGGGGATGTTGTGCTCAAGCAGTGAGCACAGTAGGGCAAAGAATGTATGCCCCAGATACAGCATCTAAAGAGTTTGTGTTACAAGAGGTTCTGATGAACGACCTAATGGCTATAGACATTACAGATAATGATTCAGGATGCATGGAGGACAATGCATGGAGTTATTTGCAAAAGTATTACGAATGATATTAGCACTTGGCATAGGCCAAAAGGAGGGTCTGTCGGAATTGAAATAATATTATGCCTCCTATCGCAGCAATTGTATGTGTATTGGCCTACGCCAAGTTGTCTAAAACATGATGCGAATAAACTCCGCAGCAAGGTCTTGACCTTAGAGAAAGTAATGTAAATCGCCATCTTGGATTAAGCCGCCATTTTAGGTTCTCTTGTACTGTGGAAGTCACCCTGAACATCAAAATGGAGGCCGAATGACATTCTGAGTAAGATTCTGGCCGTTGTGACCGCCGTACACACGAATAATTAATATGCCTGCAGGCCACTTGTTGGGGTCGCGAACTGAGACCTTGTCCTATTGCTGACCTATGTGTAAATGTACAACTATATCAGCGAAACTGATCAAAACGCATAAATTATAGGATTGACCTGACTAGAAACCCTTAGTCCCGATCCCAGGAATGGTTAACCCGCGAGAGGGTTGGCCATGGGCTGGACAAATCATATAAAAGACCCAAGTATTCCAATGTACGGTCTCTCTTACTAATGCATCGAACCTTCTTTGAAGTTCGTTACGTTACTCTGAGAGCCGAATAGCTATCCGTTTGTCAATTGACCTTGGTGACTGTTGTAGCTTTCAAATAAAGCACTTGTATGTCCTTTGTAACCTGTGTTGGTGCGTTTCTTTTGGGCTTCCCGGCCTCATATTATTTTTATGTTTTCACATTCCCATTACATTTTTTTTCATTTTTTATTATTATTTTTTTGCCCCCTTTTCTGGGGGCAGATGATCAGCCATCTGCCGCCAGGGTTGTACACATATGTGCCCCCATGCTTTGGGGACCAGGGCGGGGCAAGTGCTGCTTACTGTAAACAGTCCCCACCTCCCCCCCATTCAAAGACATCCCTGTGTCTAGGGTGCATTGCAGCCCGCGCATTGCGCGCCCTGCGCCCGATCCACAGTCAGCAATGCTGTCACACAGGATGTCCTTGGAAAGGGGAGAATCTCCCCTTTCCAAGGACACCGTTTCAGAAAAAATGCCTGGTGGCTAGGCCCCCAAACCCCCTCCCCATTCCCATTCCATTTTTTTTCCTCATTTTTTATTATAATTTTTTTGCCCCCTTCCCTGGGGGCAGATGATCAGCCATCTGCCCCCAGGGTTGTACACATATGTGCCCCCATGCTTTGGGGGCCAGGGGGGGCAAGGGCTGCTTACTGTAAGCAGCCCCCACCTCCCCCCATTCAAAAACATCCCTGTGTCTACTGTGCATTGCTGCCCGCTCATCGAGCGCCCTGCACCCGATCAGTGGGCAGCAATGCTGTCACACAGTGTGTCCTTGGAAAGGGGAGAACTCCCCCTCCCAAGGACACCATTTCCGAAAAAATCCCTGGTGGCTAGGGCCCCCAAACCCCCTCCCCCCTTTCCATCACGTTTCTTTTCATTTTTTATTATTATTTTCTTGCCCCTTCCCTGGGGCAGATGATCAGCCATCTGCCCCCATGGTTGTACACATATGTGCCCCCATGCTTTGGGCGCCAGGGGGGGCCAGGCTGCTTACTGTAAGCAGCCCCCACCTCCCCCCCATTCAAAGACATCCCTCTGTCTCCTGTGCATTGCTGCCCGCTCATCGAGCGCCCTGCACCCGATCAGTGGGCAGCAATGCTGTCACACAGGGTGTCCTTGGAAAGGGGAGAATCTCCCCTTTCCAAGGACACCATTTCTGAAAAAATCCCTGGTGGCTAGGGCCCCCAAACCCCATCCCCCTTCCCATCAAATTTCTTTTTTCATTTTTTATTATTATTTTTTTGCCCCCTTCCCTGGGGGCAGATGATCAGCCATCTGCCCCCAGGGTTTTACACATATGTGCCCCCATGCTTTGGGGGGCCAGGGGGGGGCGAGGGCTGCTTACTGTAAGCAGCCCCCACCTCCCCCCCATTCAAAGACATCCCTATGTCTAGTGTGCATTGCTGCCCGTGCATCGCGCGCCCTGCGCCCGATCCACGGGCAGCAATGCTGTCACACAGAGTGTCTTTGGAAAGGGGAGAATCTCCCCTTTTAAAGGACACCATATCTGAAAAAATCCTTGGTGGTTAGGGCCCCCAAACCCCCTCCCCCCTTCACATCACGTTTGTTTTTCTCATTTTTTCTTATTATTTTTTTGCCCCCTTCCCTGGGGGCAGATGATCAGCCATCTGCCCCCAGGGTTGTACACATATGTGCCCCCATGCTTTGGGGACCGGGGGGGGGGGGCAAGGGCTGCTTACTGTAAGCAGCCCCCACCTCCCCCCCATTCAAAGACATCCCTGTGTCTAGTGTGCATTGCTGGCCGCGCATCGCGCGCCCTGTGCCCGATCCGCGGTCAGCAATGCTGTCACACAGGATGTCATTGGAAAGGGGAGAATCTCCCCTTTCCAATGACACTGTTTCAGAATAAATCACTGGTGGCTAGGGCCCCCAAACCCCCTCCCCCTCGCCATTACATTTTTTTTTCTCATTTTTTATTATTATTTTTTTGCCCCCTTCCCTGGGGCCAGATGATCAGCCATCTGCCCCCAGGGTTGTACACATATGTGCCCCCATGCTTTGGGGGGCAGGGGGGGCAAGGGCTGCTTACTGTAAGCAGCCCCCACCTCCCCCCATTCAAAAACATCCCTGTGTATACTGTGCATTGCTGCCCGCTCATCGAGTGCCCTGCACCCGATCAGTGGGCAGCAATGCTGTCACACAGTGTATCCTTGGAAAGGGGAGAATCTCCCCCTCCCAAGGGCACCATTTCCGAAAAAGTCCCTGGTGGCTAGGGCCCCCAAACCTCCTCCCCCTTCCCATCACGTTTCTTTTCATTTTTTATTATTATTTTCTTGCCCCCTTCCCTGGGGGCAGATAATCAGCCATCTGCCCCCATGGTTGTACACATATGTGCCCCCATGCTTTGGGGGCCAAGGGGGGCAAGGGCTGCTTACTGAAAGCAGCCCCCACCTCCCCTCCATTCAAAGACATCCCTCTGTCTACTGTGCATTGCTGCCCGCTCATCGAGCGCCCTGCATCCAATCAGTGGGCAGCAATGCTGTCACACAGTGTGTCCTTGGAAAGGGGAGAATCTCCCCCTCCCAAGGACACCATTTCCGAAAAAATCCCTGGTGGCTAGGGCCCCCAAACCCCCTTCCCCCTTCCCATCACGTTTTTTTGTTGTCATTTTTTATTATTTTTTTGCCCCCTTCCCTGGGGGCAGATGATCAGTCATCTGCCCCCAGGGTTGTACACATATGTGCCCCAATGCTTTTGGGGCTGGGAGGGTGAGGGCTGCTTACTGTAAGCAGCCCCAACCTCCCCCCCGCATTCAAAGACATCCCTGGTGTCTAGTGTGTATTGCTGCCCGCGCATCGAGCGCCCTGTGCCCCATCCGCGGGCAGCAATGCTGTCACACAGGGTGTCCTTGGAATGGGGAGAATCTTCCCTTTCCAAGGACACCATTTCCAAAAAAATCCCTATTGGCTAGTGCCCCCAAGACCCCTCCCCCTTCCCATTACTTTTTTTTCATTTTTTATTATTATTTTTTACCTCCTTCCCTGGGGGCAGATGATCAGCCATCTGCCCACAGGGTTGTACACATATGTGCCCCCATGCTCTGAGGGCGGGCAGGGGGGGCGAGGGCTGCTTACTGTAAGCAGCCCCCACCTCCCCCCGATTCAAAGACATCCCTATGTCTAGTGTGCATTGCTGCCCGCGCATCGCGCGCCCTGCGCCCGATCCACGGACAGCAATGCTGTCACACAGGGTGTCCTTGGAAAGGGGAGAATCTTCCCTTTCAAAGGACACCATTTCTGAAAAAATCCCTGGTGGCTAGGACCCCCAAACCTCCTCCCCCCTTCCCATCACATTTCTTTTCTCATTTCTTATTATTATTATTTTGCCCCCTTCCCTGGGGGCAGATGTTCAGCCATCTGCCCCCAGGGTTTTACACATATGTGCCCCCATGCTTTGGGGGGTCAGGGGGGGCGAGGGCTGCTTACTGTAAGCAGCCCCCACCTCCCCCCGATTCAAAGACATCCCTATGTCTAGTGTGCATTGCTGCCCGCGCATCGCACGCCCTGCGACCGATCCACGGGCAGCAATGCTGTCACACAGGGTGTCCTTGGAAAGGGGAGAATCTTCCCTTTCAAAGGACACCATTTCTGAAAAAATCCCTTGTGGTTAGGGCCCCCAAACTCCCTCCCCCTTCCTATCACGTTTGTTTTTCTAATTTTTTCTTATTATTTTTTTGCCCCCTTCCCTGGGGGCAGATGATCAGCCATCTGCCCCCAGGGTTGTACACATATGTGCCCCAATGCTTTAGGGACCAGGGGGGGCAAGGGCTGCTTACTGTAAGCAGCCCCCACCTCCCCCCCCTTTCAAAGACATCCCTGTGTCTAGTGTGCATCGCTGCCCGCGCATCGCGCGCCCTGTGCCCGATCCGCGGTCAGCAATGCTGTCACACAGGGTGTCATTGGAAAGGAGAGAATCTACCCTTTCCAAGGACACCGTTTCAGAAAGAATCACTGGAGGCTAGGGCCCCCAAACCCCCTGCCCCTTCCCATTACATTTTTTTTTCTCATTTTTTATTATTATTTTTTTGCCCCCTTCCCTGGGGGCAGATGATCAGCCATCTGCCCCCAGGGTTGTACACATATGTTCCCCCATGCTTTGGGGGCAAGGGGGGCAAGGGATGCTTACTGTAAGCAGCCCCCACCTCCCCCATTCAAAAATATCCCTGTGTCTACTGTGCATTGCTGCCCGCTCATCGAGCACCCTGCACCCGATCAGTGGGCAGCAATGCTGTCACACAGGGTGTCCTTGGAAAGGGGAGAATCTCCCCCTCCCAAGGACACCATTTCCGAAAAAATCCCTGGTGGCTAGGGCCCCCAAACCGCCTCCCCCCTTCCCATCACGTTTTTATTTGTTGTCATGTTTTATTATTATTTTTTTCCCCCTTCCCTGGGGGCTGATGATCAGCCATCTGCCCCCAGGGTTGTACACATATGTGCCCCCATGCTTTGGGGGCTGGGAGGGTGAGGGCTGCTTACTGTAAGCAGCCCCCACCTCCCCCCCATTCAAAGACATCCCTCTGTCTACTGTGCATTGCTGCCCGCTCATCGAGCGCCCTGCACCCGATCAGTGGGCAGCAATGCTGTCACACAGGGTGTCCTTGGAAAGGGGAGAATCTCCCCTTTCCAAGGACACCATTTCTGAAAAAATCCCTGGTGGATAGGGCCCCCAAACCCCCTCCCCCCTTCTCATCACATTTCTTTTCTCATTTTTTATTATTATTTTTTTGCCCCCTTCCCTGGGGGCAGATGATCAGCCATCTGCCCCCAGGGTTTTACACATATGTGCCCCCATGCTTTGGGGTGTCAGGGGGGGGCAAGGGCTGCTTACTGTAAGCAGCCCCCATCTCCACCCCATTCAAAGACATCCCTATGTCTAGTGTGCATTGCTGCCCGCGCATCGCGCGCCCTGCGCCCGATCCACGGGCAGCAATGCTGTCACACAGGGTGTCCTTGGAAAGGGGAGAATATCCCCTTTCAAAGGACACCATTTCTGAAAAAATCCCTTGTGGTTAGTGTTAGGCGGAAACCTGTGCAGTTCCCTCTGGGACCACTGCAAAAGATTTAGGACTACAGGCGTTTGGCGGTGAACCCACTTGATAGCAGTCTGTACCACACAGATTCACTTGGTAGCTGTGGCTGAGCAGTCAGACTTCTCTCAAGAAAAGTTGAGCAGTATGTGGAGTATACAAAATAGGGCAATTCTTCACAGCAAGACAAGCAAACACGCAACGAGGCTTAGTGTAAAGATATTAAGGCATTTATTTATAACAGAACATCTATGAGAAACACTAAGGCAAATCACGGCAAACAAATCAAACACAATTACTCTACGAAGTAGAAAACGATCAATCCCCCTAGCAATATTTCGACAACTCTAGGTTCTACCGGTATCACTTATTTTCAGACAGAGGTGTATACCTCAACCTAGATGACACTCGAACATTAGTTAGGACGGGAGAGAAAAAGATAGGCAGGTCATGAAATCAACACAGTTCAATCCTTCGCGGATAAAATGCAAGGCAGGAAGGCAAGAATCACAATAGATCATAAAGTTCAGAGGCCAGGCCCACTCGGAGAGAGGCAAGGCGCGATGTCCCAAAAAGTCTCTAGAGGAGATGCATTCAAGTCTTTGTAGCAAATTGTTATCGGCAGGTTGCACCAGTTCAGAACTATAAATGAAAAAGGCTTGGAGGCGACCCAACGGAAAGGAGAGGATTAAGACACCTCGCTCAATCCGATCGAAAGGGAAGCCAGGCGGACACGGTACCTTATTGTGGAGAGCAGCTCCGGCGGGGGCAGATGTTCCTGGTGGTGGATGCACGTCGGGTCTTTTCCAAGAGTAGAGAGGTTCTCGTCGTCGAAGAAAAAGGAAGTCCGGTGCACCACCAGGGAAGGGACCAGCCGCGGAGTGCTCCATCACAAGGCACCACCTTTTGGTCGCGGTACAGGGTTAGTGGCTATCCGGTTGCCGGGGTGCTCTGCACGGGCAATTCGACCACTGCATCCTGAGGCGAATAAAAAGCAAAGGGGACTGGTTGTTCCCACCAGTCAGGGGAAGAGACTCTCCGGCAGGGAGATCTCCTCTGTCGTCGGGAAGTGGTGAGTCGGTTCCGCAGGGCTCCACCGGAGGTGTCGTCGTGCAGGTCGGCTCAGCGTTAACCTCGTCGGATTCTTAGGTCCTGTGGCGACTTCTGAAGATCCAGTCCCAAAAGCCCTGCTTTTATGCAGAAAACCCCCATTCATTCAGCCTAGCTGTCAATCAACACATGCTAAGTGGTGAGCGGGAACGCTCACCACTTGGGCCAATCACTCCAGAGTGCGACCTGAGTTGGCAAGGCAACTCGGTCCAGGGTGCCTAAACCCCCTCCCACACCCCTGAGGTAACCCAGACAGAATGGCACCACTTTGGAGGGTCTCTGTACAGAGGCCCGCCAAAAGTGGAACAAAGGGCTCAACCTTTGGTTTAGGAGTCACAGAGACGAACACAGACGCCATTTTACAAAACCGAGTTCTGGCAGAAAATACCATCCGATAACTTATTTAGGATAAGTAGACCGGTGGTACGTTGGAGGTTAACGAGAAAAAGTATCAATCTCCAACAATGGGACGAATCCCATAGGGTTATGCTCGGGGTCGAACATAACAAGTAGTTTCCACTGCCACCAGCCAAAACTTGACGAGGGGGGACGGGACAGTGCCCCCTTGAGTAACAGCTCTAGGAGTAATCGAATTACCCCTACTAGTACGTCCACAATAAGATGGTTTGTACCAGTCCTGTTAGTAAATTTAGGTCTAGTAAAGCCAATGGTGACTTTACATGCCCGGGGAGACAGTAGTCAGTCCCCGGGTATGGAGTCTATGGTGGGGGTCCGCTAGGACGCCCCGGTGTTACGGCACGTAGGGTGCGGTGTAACACACATAGAAAAACATATGAGACCCTATGGAGTAAAAGACCCCATAGCCCATCGAACACATTGACATCTCAAAGGAATTACACACACATACATGTCCAAGAGTGGGAGAAAAGAGTCTCACTCTTGGCAGGATGGAAAAAAAACAAACTCCAGAAATCCAGCAAAGCTGCTGGGGGACTCACTAGGTTAGGAAATTCAGCCTAAACAGAGAATTTTCCCTAACAGTTAGGGCCTCCAAACCCCCTCCCCTCTTCCCATCACGTTTGTTTTTCTCATTTTTTCTTATTATTTTTTTGCCCCCTTCCCTTGGGGCAGATGATCAGCCATCTGCCCCCAGGGTTGTACACATATGTGCCCCAATGCTTTGGGGACCAGGGGGGGGCAAGGGCTGCCCCACCTCCCCCCCATTCAAAGAGATCCCTGTGTCTAGTGTGCATTGCTGCCCGCGCATCGCGCGCCCTGTACCCGATCCGCGGTCAGCAATGCTGTCACACAGGGTGTCATTGGAATGGGGAGAATCTCCCCTTTCCAAGGACACCGTTTCAGAAAAAATCACTGGTGGCTAGGGCCCCAAAACCCCCTCCCCATTCCCATTACATTTTTTTTTCTCATTTTTTATTATTATTTATTTGCCCCCTTCCCTGGGGGCAGATGATCAGCCATCTGCCCCCATGGTTGTACACATATGTGCCCCCATGCTTTGGGGGCCAGGGGGGGCAAGGGCTGCTTACTGTAAACAGCCCCCACTTCCCCCTATTCAAAAACATCCCTGTGTCTACTGTGCATAGCTGCCTGCTCATCGAGCGCCCTGCACCCGATCAGTGGGCAGCAATGCTGTCACACAGTGTGTCCTTGGAAAGGGGAGAATATCCCCCTCCCAAGGACACCATTTCCGAAAAAATCCCTGGTGGCTAGGGCCCCCAAACCCCCTCCCCCCTTCCCATCACGTTTCTTTTCATTTTTTATTATTATTTTCTTGCCCCCTTCCCTGGGGGCAGATGATCAGCCATCTGTCCCCATGGTTGTACACATATGTGCCCCCATTCTTTGGGGGCCAAGGGGGGCAAGGGCTGCTTACTGTAAGCAGCCCCGACCTCCCCCCCGCATTCAAAGACATCCCTGGTATCTAGTGTGCATTGCTGCCCACGCATCGATCACCCTGGGCCCCATCCGCGGGCAGCAATGCTGTCACACAGGGTGTCCTTGGAATGGGGAGAATCTCCCCTTTCCAAGGACACCATTTCCCAAAATATCCCTATTGGCTAGGGCCCCCAAGACCCCTCCCCCTTCCCATTACATTTTTTTTCATTTTTTATTATTCTTTTTTTTCCTCCTTCCCTGGGGGCAGATGATCAGCCATCTGCCCCCAGGGTTGTACAAATATGTGCCCCCATGCTCTGTGGGCGGGCAGGGGGGGCAAGGGCTGCTTACCCCCCATTCAAGACATCCCTGTGTCTAATGTGCATTGCTGCCCGCGCATCGCGCGCCCTGTGCCCGATTCACGGACAGCCATGCTGTCACACAGAGTGTCCTTGGAAAGGGGAGAATCTCCCCTTTCAAAGGACACCATTTCTGAAAAAATCCCTGGTGGTTAGGGCCCCCAAACCCCCTCCACTCCCTTCACATCAAGTTTGTTTTTCTCATTTTTTCTTTTTATTTTTTTGCCCCCTTTTCTGGGGGCAGATGATCAGCCATCTGCCCCCAGGGTTGTAAACAGATGTGCCCCCATGCTTTGGGGGACCAGGGGGGGGGCAAGGGCTGCTTACTGTAAGCAGCCCCCACCTCCCCCCCATTCAAAGACATCCCTGTGTTCAGGGCGCATTGCTGCCCGCGCATTGCGCGCCCTGCGCCCGATCCGTGGTCAGCAATGCTGTCACACAGCATGTCCTTGGAAAGGGGAGAATCTCCCCTTTCCAAGGACACCATTTCAGAAAAAATCCCTGGTGGCTCGGCCCCCAAACCCCCTCCCCCTTCCCATTACATTTTTTTTTCTCATTTTTTATTATTATTTTTTTGCCCCCTACCCTGGGGGCAGATGATCAGCCATCTGCCCCCATGGTTGTACACATATGTGCCCCCATGCTTTGGGGGCCAGGGGGGGGGGGCAAGGGCTGCTTACTGTAAGCAGCCCCCACCTCCCCCCATTCAAAGACATCCCTCTGTCTACTGTGCATTGCTGCCCGCTCATTGAGCGCCCTGCACCCGATCAGTGGGCAGCAATGCTGTCACACAGGGTGTCCTTGGAAAGGGGAGAATCTCCCCTTTCCAAGGACACCATTTCTGAAAAAATCCCTGGAGGCTAGGGCCCCCAAACCCCCTACCCCCTTCCCATCACATTTCTTTTCTCATTTTTTATTATTATTTTTTTGCCCCCTTCCCTGGGGGCAGATGATCAGCCATCTGCCCCCATGGTTGTACACATATGTGCCCCCATGCTCTGTGGGCGGGCAGGGGGGGCGAGGGCTGCTTACTGAAAGCAGCCCCCACCTCCCCTCCATTCAAAGACATCCCTCTGTCTACTGTGCATTGCTGCCCGCTCATCGAGCACCCTGCACCCGATCAGTGGGCAGCAATGCTGTCACACAGTGTGTCCTTGGAAAGGGGAGAATCTCCCCCTCCCAAGGACACCATTTCCGAAAAAATCCCTGGTGGCTAGGGCCCCCAAACCCCCTTCCCCCTTCCCATCACGTTTTTTTGTTGTCATTTTTATTATTATTTTTTTGCCCCTTCCCTGGGGGCAGATGATCAGTCATCTGCCCCCAGGGTTGTACACATATGTGCCCCCATACTTTGGGGGCTGGGAGGGTGAGGGCTGCTTACTAAGCAGCCCCAAACTCCCCCCCGCATTCAAAGACATCACTGGTGTCTAGTGTGTATTGCTGTCCGCGCATCGAGCGCCCTGTGCCCCATCCGCGGGCAGCAATGCTGTCACACAGGGTGTCCTTGGAATGGGGAGAATCTCCCCTTTCCAAGGACACCATTTCCAAAAAAATCCCTATTGGCTAGTGCCCCCAAGACCCCTCCCCCTTCCCATTACTTTTTTTTCATTTTTTATTATTATTTTTTACCTCCTTCCCTGGGGGCAGATGATCAGCCATCTGCCCACAGGGTTGTACACATATGTGCCCCCATGCTCTGAGGGCGGGCAGGGGGGGCGAGGGCTGCTTACTGTAAGCAGCCCCCACCTCCCACCGATTCAAAGACATCCCTATGCCTAGTGTACATTGCTGCCCGCGCATCGCGCGCCCTGCGCCCGATCCACGGACAGCAATGCTGTCACACAGGGTGTCCTTGGAAAGGGGAGAATCTTCCCTTTCAAAGGACACCATTTCTGAAAAAATCCCGGTGGCTAGGACCCCCAAACCTCCTCCCCCCTTCCCATCACATTTCTTTTCTCATTTCTTATTATTATTATTTTGCCCCCTTCCCTGGGGGCAGATGATCAGCCATCTGCCCCCAGGGTTTTACACATATGTGCCCCCATGCTTTTGGGGGCCGGGGGGGCGAGGGCTGCTTACTGTAAGCAGCCCCCACCTCCCCCCGATTCAAAGACATCCCTATGTCTAGTGTGCATTGCTGCCCGCGCATCGCGCGCCCTGCGACCGATCCACGGGCAGCAATGCTGTCACACAGGGTGTCCTTGGAAAGGGGAGAATCTTCCCTTTCAAAGGACACCATTTCTGAAAAAATCCCTGGTGGTTAGGGCCCCCAAACTCCCTCCCCCTTCCCATCACGTTTGTTTTTCTAATTTTTTCTTATTATTTTTTTGCCCCCTTCCCTGGGGGCAGATGATCAGCCATCTGCCCCCAGGGTTGTACACATATGTGCCCCAATGCTTTGGGGACCAGGGGGGGCAAGGGCTGCTTACTGTAAGCAGCCCCCACCTCCCCCCCATTCAAAGACATCCCTGTGTCTAGTGTGCATCGCTGCCCGCGCATCGCGCGCCTTGTGCCCGATCCGCGGTCAGCAATACTGTCACACAGGGTGTCATTGGAAAGGAGAGAATCTACCCTTTCCAAGGACACCGTTTCAGAAAAAATCACTGGAGGCTAGGGCCCCCAAAACCCCCTCCCCCTTCCCATTACATTTTTTTTTCTCATTTTTTATTATTATTTTTTTGCCCCCTTCCCTGGGGGCAGATGATCAGCTGGGGGCAGATGATCAGCCATCTGCCCCCAGGGTTGTACACATATGTGCCCCCATGTTTTGGGGGCTGGGAGGGCGAGGGCTGCTTACCCCCCATTCAAGACATCCCTGTGTCTAGTGTGCATTGCTGCCCGCTCATCGCATGCCCTGTGCCCGATCCACGGGCAGCAATGCTGTCACACAGGGTGTCCTTGGAAAGGGGAGAATCTCCCCTTTCCAAGGACACCATTTCTGAAAAAATCCCTGGTGGCTCGGACCCCCAAACCCCCTCCCCCCTTCCCATCACATTTCTTTTCTCATTTCTTATTATTATTTTTTTGCCCCCTTCCCTGGGGGCAAATGATCAGCCATCTGCCCCCAGGGTTTTACACATATGTGCCCCCATGCTTTGGAGGGTCAGGGGGGCGAGGGCTGCTTACTGTAAGCAGCCCCCACCTCCCCCCGATTCAAAGACATCCCTATGTCTAGTGTGCATTGCTACCCGCGTATCGCGCGCCCTGCGCCCGATCCACGGGCAGCAATGCTGTCACACAGGGTGTCCTTGGAAAGGGGAGAATCTCCCCTAACAAAGGACACCATTTCTGAAAAAATCCCTGGTGGTTAGGGCCCCCAAACCCCCTCCCCTTCCCATCACGTTTGTTTTTCTCATTTTTTCTTATTATTTATTTGCCCCCTTCCCTGGGGGCAGATGATCAGCCATCTGCCCCCAGGGTTGTACACATATGTGCCCCAATGCTTTGGGGACCAGGGGGGGCAACCTCCCTCCCATTCAAAGACATCTCTGTGTCTAGTGTGCATCGCTGCCCGCGCTTCGCGCGCCCTGTGCCCGATCCGCAGTCAGCAATGCTGTCACACAGGGTGTCATTGAAAAGGGGAGAATCTCCCCTTTTCAAGGACACCGTTTCAGAAAAAATCACTGGTGGCTAGGGCCCCCAAACCTCCTCCCCCCTTCCCATCACGTTTCTTTTCATTCTTTATTATTATTTTTTTGCCCCCTTCCCTGAGGGCAGATGATCAGCCATCTGCCCCCATGGTTGTACACATATGTGCCCCCATGCTTTGGGGGCCAAGGGGGGCAAGGGCTGCTTACTGTAAGCAGCCCCCACCTCCCCCTATTCAAAGACATCCCTCTGTCTACTGTGCATTGCTGCCCGCTCATCGAGCGCCCTGCACCCGATCAGTGGGCAGCAATGCTGTCACACAGGGTGTCCTTGGAAAGGGGAGAATCTCCCCCTCCCAAGGACACCATTTCCGAAAAAATCCCTGGTGGCTAGGGCCCCCAAACCCCCTCCCCCCTTCCCATCATGTTTTTTTTTTGTCATTTTTTATTATTATTTTTTTGACCCCTTCCCTGGGGGCAGATGGTCAGCCATCTGCCCCCAGGGTTGTACACATATGTGCCCCCATGCTTTGGGGGCTGGGAGGTTGAGGGCTTCTTACTGTAAGCAGCCCCGACCTCCCCCCCCGCATTCAAAGACATCCCTGGTGTGTAGTGTGCATTGCTGCCCCCACATCGAGCGCCCTGTGCCCCATCCGCGGGCAGCAATGCTGTCACACAGGGTGTCCTTGGAATGGGGAGAATCTCCCCTTTCCAAGGACACCATTTCCAAAGAAATCCATATTGGCTAGGGCCCCCAAGACCCCTCCCCCTACCCATTACATTTTTTTTCATTTTTTATTATTATTTTTTTGCCCCCTTCCCTGGGGGCAGATGATCAGCCATCTGCCCCCAGGGTTTTACACATATGTGCCCCCATGCTTTGGGGGGTCATGTGGGGGGGCAAGGGCTGCTTACTGCAAGCAGCCCCCACCTCCCCCCCATTCAAAGACATCCCTATGTCTAGTGTGCATTGCTGCCCGCGCATCGCGCGCCCTGCGCCCGATCCATAGGCAGCAATGCTGTCACACAGGGTGTCCTTGGAAAGGAGAGAATTTCCCCTTTCAAAGGACACCATTTCTGAGAAAATCCCTGGTGGTTAGGGCCCCCAAACCCCCTCCCCCTTCCCATCACGTTTGTTTTTCTCATTTTTTCTTATTATTTTTTTGCCCCCTTCCCTGGGGGCAGATGATCAGCCATCTGCCCCCAGGGTTGTACACATATGTGCCCCAATGCTTTGGGGACCAGCGGGGGCAAGGGCTGCTGTAAGCAGCCCCCACCTCCCCCACATTCAAAGACATCCCTGCGTCTAGTGTGCATTGCTGCCCGCGCATCGGACACAACTTTTTCCTCTATCCCTGGTGGCCTAGTGGGCCCCAGGGCCCCAAACCCCCTCCCACCCCCCCCCCTCCCTCCATATTTTTTTTTGTTCGTTTTCACCCCTGGGGGCAGTGATCATCTGCCCCCAGGGGTCTCCAACGCTGTGGCCCCATGCTCTGGGGCACGGGGGGAAGGGGGGCCCCTTACCTAGTAAGCAGCCCCCCTTACCCCGCGTCACAAACAGATCTGTATTGAGCAGCAATCGGCAGCAATGCCACACAATGCGTATATTTGGAAAGGGGAGAATCTCCCCTTTCCAATGATACCCGCCTCGATCTCCGGCTTGAAATACAGTCGGAGATCGAGGCAGAGCAAGAAGGGCTCTTACCTTCTCTCTTCACCACAGCAGCCAAAAATGGCTGCTGCGGTGAAATTACGCCGACGTGAAACTGAAGGTAATCCAGCCCCCTGGCAGTGAGGGGGACCTCCCCCTCACATAGACCGGGGGTTGGATTATAGTTTTGAGCACGCTCAAAACAGAGTGCCAAAAAGGATGAGCTATCTCGTCCTTGGCACTGCGTGTGCAATTCCAAGGACGAGATATCTCGTCCTTGGCACTGTAGGGGTTAATAAACGTTTTCAATTCATAAAACCGACTGGTTATTTTTGGAAGCTGCCCCTGAAACAGGTTGTCTTGACTGGTGCCGCGGCTACCAGTAGGAATGCTGAAGACTAAAAGAGCGACTGTCTCCACAGAATATTCCATGTCAGATATCTGCAGAACATCTGCATGCAACAGTCTAATACTCAGAGAGCTGCTTACACGTTTAATGAATAAACTGGCCGATACAATGTCTAGTTTGTATTGTTCGGCATCCCATCTCATGAGAGAAAAAGCATCCTTGTTTCTGGATAGTTTCAATTTAAGATCAACGCCGTTGATCAATAGTTTATCCTGAAAGAAAAGGTCAGTGGGAGGGTCGCCTAGTAAATTGAATACTCTACTGGGCTGGCGTGAAGGGCTCTCTTTGCGAATCTTTTGTTATCACCATCAAGAGCAGTGTCATCTTAATGTCGCTGAGAGTTGCTTATCCATGTTATCATGGCCATAATTTAACAAGGTCTCTATATAGACCCTGTAAGCATACATATTATCGCTCTGTGTTATCATTTGATCGCCCAGCAACAGATCCACCTGATTAAAGATGCGGCTATCGAGTAGGTGATTGTGTTTACTCATGCTATAGCTCCAATGGGGGTCATTACGACCCAGGCGCTAATTGCGCCAACTTTACCACTATGGTGTAAACTACGTTTACACCATGGTGGATGGCGGATTTACCGCCCCATTCCAAGGTGAGTGGGGCGGTAAATCCCCATTTCCCATTTTCCCTTCCCCATTCCCATTTTTGCCCCATAGGGCATAATGGGAGTGGGGAAGGAGCTAATTACGCCACCGTAAATTACGGTGGCGTAATTAGCATCATGGCAGGTTAGCGCCATGGATTTTAACGGCTGCTAAGAGCAGCCGTTAAAATCAGAATAGGCGTTAAGGGTTAACGACGGCATTAACCCTTAATGCCTGGGTCGTAATGAGGCCCAATGTCGGTTCCATCTGCCTTGGTTATTTTACAGGCAAGATGTAACAGCATGTCATTCAAATCCAAATACAAGTCGGTTCTAGCCCAATACAAAAAATTCTATGGGGGCTTGTGGTGATAGAGCTGCCAGAGGCGAGACCTCGATAAAGAAACTGTTATCAATGCTAGTCTGTGTTAGTTGTACGGTAAAGAGATCAAGCTCCGATTTTACACATTCCCCCAAGGCTCTGTGTAAGAATGCATATGTCGGCACTGGTATTATCCAATGGTTCTTTACTTCCAATGTGTTGCACAGTCCCCAATATGTTGCGCAGTCACCCCACTGTTGAAAACCTAATTGATGGGTATGGACCCTGCAGAACAACGTTATGCTGCTGTGCTTCTAGTTGCACCGTCATGTTCTCATTTTCAGGGATGTTTGATACAGCCTTGTTGATGACTCTCACAAGTTCCTGTATATTTGAATAATGCCCCCTCAGGAAATCCACCCGGCCAGAGCCTCAGAGTGTATGTTCATTTTTTAATAAAGATATCTTCCCTTGGGGCAAAAGTGTCCCACGATCGGATGTACTGAACTTCACTTCAATGAGCGCCACCATCCATTGTCCCTCCAGATTTATGGGTTTGGCGATCTTCACAGTAAAATTGGATATATTGTCCCCTGGAAATGTCTTGGCTGAAGCATTGCTGGGAAGCATAATATAAAAGGATGTAGACTCCATTTTGACCACCATTACACACCAGTGGTCTATAGGGGTCCAGCAGACACCCAACAGTTGAATTTGTCTACTAGATATTGGGCCTCATTACACGGTAGGTGGTAAGGGTTTACCGGTACCGGTAAGGGCACCGGTACCGGTAAACCCTTACCACCTTACTACGAGGTGCCTTCGCAGGACCCGACCTTAACGGCTGGTTTTACCAGCCGTTAAGGAACGGGCCTGCAAAGGAACTTTGGTGCTAATTACGGTACCGCAATTTGCGGTACCGTAATTAGCTCCTTCCCCATTCCCATTGAGCCCTATGCGGGCAAAAATGGGAATGGGGAAGTGCCTTGGTGAATGGGGAATTACCGCCCCCGCTCACCTTGGAGTAGGGCGGTAATTCCGCCATCCACCAAGGCGGACACGGTAAAATACCGGCAGCAACCATGGCGCTAATAGCGCCATGGTTACCGCCTACCGTGTAATGAGGCCCATTGTTTTCCACAGCCTTTACTTTTTATGACTTTTTCGATTCTGTAAATTCACTGTTGCTCTTTACTAACTTTCTCCCTTTAAAAAACATCTTGACGCCCTTGCCTGAGTAATCATACAGTTTGTATGTATAGACACCCTCCCTTTGCATCACTCCTTCTACGATACAGATCTTTTTTCTGTAGTTCTGCTCATACCCCTTTGTAAAGATGGCCTGGTGTTTTGAAATCTGCACATTATCCCCCTTTTTAAGGGGTATGAGTTTCGTCTTTTTAAAAAGTCTTTCACCATACCGTTTTTTCCAGACCTCCAGGGAATGCTGTGATCTTACATCAGCTGGGATGGTTTTAATAGATCTATGCTGTGTATTGTTAAATATGTTTATAAATGTGGGTTGCACCTCCACATATCCATAGGTGTGTTTTAAAGGTTTGTATAATATGTTCTACAACGGAGGCTTTAACTTCAGAATGTGTTACAAAGAGGAGCACGTCATGTTGCTTTAGAAGATTCTGCAACAGCTTATTTCAAAACTCTTTATCAGTGTCCATATGTAGTTTAGCGGGAACTCTGCCTTTTTTAAATATATTCTTAGAATCCGTCGCCACGCTGCGGCCTGCCTGGTTCTACAATGCCTCAACATAGGCATATTTGAATAGGACATCGATGATGGCTAGAATATAGCGAAAACTGTTGTTATCTTTGCGAAACTGACTCAGATCCATAATATATGCCTGCCATTGTTGATTGACATCACATACCACAGTCATTCGCCACTTAAAATGTTTTCAGGCCAGTTTTGTGTATTGTGTAGGCCTCCTCCCCTGAAAGCCACATCATAACCGCTCCCCGCGGAGTCAGTCTCTGGCGTCAACGCCGCATCCACCTGCAGAGTCATAGCTTCACAGTCCTTATCTTCAGAGCTTGCATCGGCCGCAAATGGCTGCTCCATAACTGCATCGTCATTGTCCCAAATACTCTTCGGGTTCATAACCAGCCATTCAATCCTGAGAATCTTCCATCCCCTCATACACCAGAAAATCCACAGGGGTTCCTGAGGTTGTTCTCCCCTCATTGTAACAATAGCTAATCATACCATTTTCTGAATAGCCCTTGGTTAGCTCAAAAAGTGCTGTGTTTTCCACCCTATTTCAAAAAGATATATATCCGGTTTCTAAAGCTGACCCCTGTGTCACCAAAGCCTTAAGCCGGCCCTGTCAATCAAATTTATATCAAATATTCTTAAAAGGTCCGAGAATATAAAGTTCATATAAACATCTTCAAAAGTCTTATCAAATGTCCCCTGGTTAATATGAAATGATTCAAAGGCTTATGAAATGTCCGCCAGCTTTATATAAAATTATTCAAAGTTCTTATCAAATGTACTCCAACTTTATATAAAGGGTGTTATAAAATAATGATGACATCCATCTTTCTATTACAGCTCTAATAAAATGATGACTTCACCCAACTTTATATTATAGCTCTATTAAATCTATATAAAATCATAATGTCAAGCCTTAAAGGCCAAACCCACTCCCATGGCATTACCACATCAACAAACCCTAACACTTGCCATCTAACTCCTCACAACTCACTTTGCCCTCGACCAAGCAACAGCTCCCAGCTTTATATTTTTTTAATATAAAGTTTATATAAACTTTATGGCAAATCATCTCAACATTGTATCAAAGTACACAAATACTTTATATTCAGTTTATATAAATCTGATATACATTTGTTGTACATTTGATATTATTTTTATATTCAATTTATTATAAATTGATATAAAAAAATCCTATCACACAGAGGGTGTGATAAATACTGGAAGCCGGGGGCGTTCCGACCTGTCAAAATGTGATCGTTTTAAAAAGGGGGCCCTATCTGCTACTTGTAATGTATTTATTGAAGTGTACAAAAGCAAGGAATGGATGTAGTATGTAAACAAAAACAGCGTATCCTATGGGCATCGACATCTGTTAGAACCATTGAATTAACCAAACCGAAATGCAGTGAGAAATGAATCAGGAAACTGCTCACGTTTCCAGTCATCAAATTCAAACTCCAAATTTGGCATATTTAGTACCTCAACACTTTATAAAGTCCAATTCAACGATTCCTGTGAATGTCTAGGGTGAGCCACAGTCCAACTACATTAATTTAATCAGCAACCTTAGCGTCCTTCTTCCTCGTCATGGATTGGATCTGTACATGCTGAACTTCTTCTTGCCTTGCTTCTGAATCCAACGTTGGAGGTGCATCAGTCTCAACAACATATGGCTTTACGTTGCTTAGATGGATCCAGGCACGTCTCTCTTGGACTTTTACTGCTGAGGGCGTAATATTCTCTACAATAAAGGGACCACTAAAGCATGGCTCATGCCACTTCCGGTTGAAGTTGCGAACTAGAACTGAATCTCCAATAAAAAGTCGAGGTACAGGAAGTCGTTTCTTGAAGTCTGCTTGCCAAATGGTCTTCATCTGTGTCCTGAGACGGTTCCCCCTTATGCTTGAGTTGATCTGAAATGACAGAGATACTACCGGTCATACATGTTAAATAAGCACGTAACTCATTTCCTAAAATTTCTGCAGTCTTCTGGGCATCACTTCTGCTCCTCGATGGAGGAGACAAAGACATTCTCATTCGCCTTCTTGTCACTACGTTGTGGTGTGAGAGGTGGTGGTCAAACCCACGCTGATTCCTTAATGCATATAATGCAAGGGGCAGGCAGTACAGCCATCCCTTTTTCAGTGTCAATTTCAATTTTGCAATGCTCTCTTGAAGGAGACAGTTGAGTCCCTCACATTTTCCGTTCGCTTGTGGGTGATAATGTCAAGTTTGTTGGTTATATCAGCTTCTAAGTCACTAAGCACAGTTGTATCCCCTTCCTCCTCACCTGATTCTTCAGTTGAAGACTGCAGCATTTTGCTCTTCGTTCTCCGACTGGGCTTCTTCGTGGTGAAGAGATATGGCCTTCCCCGGGTGGAAGCCACAAAGTCACCATATACAATTAGACCCTGTCCAGGAACGACGGTGTAAGAGGAAAAAGCTTGTAGCTAAAAAAAACTCTTGTTGGAGCTGGTGGTATGTGGTAGTCCGATGTGGTGATGTGCGATGTAGTAGGAGACTTCTGTTAAGCTACGCGGTCTTAGAACATCAATCTCGGCAAGTGTACAAAGTGGAAATTCCGTTGATGTGGAAACCTCAATCCAGAAGAAGTCCAGATTGTCCAGGAAGAGAGAGAGACATTTAAGCAGCGAAATGAGAGATCCTTGAGCCAGCGGAATCTGTAGAGGGGTGATGAAAGCAGGAGCAGGGAAGGAAAAGGTAAGAGCGGAATAGAAAAGCAAGCGGACGCCGGAGGAATTGGCAGTCAGCAGGAGAACAGAGCCCGAAGACAGGACGTAAGAGAAATAAAGGCGAAACCTGGAAAGGAACAGAGTGGAGACAAAGCAGAGGAAGGGAAAGAGAGAAAGGCACCGGAGGGTCCTTGCAAGGCACAGAGAAGTAACAGGTAGAAGCAGCGGTAAGCAGAAAGAAGAAAACTAGCATCAGAACCCAAAGCTAGGTAGTGACGGGGTTGCAACGTGAAAGCGAAAGTAAGAGGCAGAGCTAAGTATCCATGAGTAACAAGAAGCACAAAAAGACTAGCCCGGCAAGCGGGGCTGCGTGAACAACACAATGGATTAATCTAATGACGGCGAAGATAAGCAGGAGAAAACTTGTGTTTTATACTAAGCAATAGGTCAATCTGTTCAAATACTTCATTAACAAAATGGGGCCCATTGTCGGATCTCAGCACCTGACATGCTCCCCATCTGGGAAAAACTTCTCAGACTAAAAACAATGCTGTGCAAGTGGCATCAGGGTGTGCACAAGGACATGCTTCGATCCACCTAGAAAAGGAACACACCACCACTATCATATACCTGTATCCACTACACACTTCCTTTACATAAAAACAATTGATATGTAAATGCTGATAAGGGCGGTTCAGTCGAGGAATCACAAATAACACCCCCTTCGTTTCCACAATTCCTGCTCTTCCTTTGGCGCTCTGCCTTGAATTTCCATCAACTGTGTTTGTGACAAATGGTTAAACCCTTCATTTACTTTCATAATCGTAACTACTTTCTCCTTTACATCTGAAGTATCAAAACTTGAAATATCTGGCGAATATGCAACCCTCTTGGCCTCTTTGTCTGCAGCTTTGTTCGCATGGAAGATAAAGTCAGTTGGCTTAGTATGTGCTGCGCATTTAACTATTGCAATGTCTACTGTGAGTTGTAGGGCCTTGATAAGTCTGTCCAATAATGCTGCGTGTTGCAGTGGAGAGCCGTCCGCTCGGAGGTAGCCCCTCCTTTTCCAACATGCTAGCCCTGTGTGCACGGTCAACGTCAAATAGGCAGTCACTGTACACCGTTACTTCCTGCCCTGCATGTTTCTTGAGTGTGACAATAAGTGCCACCAATTCTGCTGCCTGTGATGAAAAGTGAGACAGTAGTCTTGCACATGCTACCACTTCAAATTCACCATTGGCTTTGTGTCTTACAACAGCTGAAACTGAATGCCTTTTCCAACACATTTGACTTTTTTTTCGAAGAACCATCAATAAGGAGAATCTTACCCCTGCTTACACTTTTTCCTTTACGCACGAGATGTCATCATAGAATTCCTTGTAGTTGGCGCAAGCATGAATATGCTCACCCTCTGCCACAGGCCCAGCTTCAAACATGGCAGGATTCACTATTTAACACCTTACTATTTTGATTGCCGGATTCGATATAACCACCTCACATGCCGAAGCTCTCTGAGATGTCAATGTAGCCGTAGGTTTCTCCAAAATGGCACATAAAGCATGCTCAACAAACAATGTCATAGAACACCCCATCACAATACTGGTAGATTTCTCGATTGCAAACGCGGCTGCTGCAAGCGATTGTTCACAATGAAAGTGCCCTCTCATAACTGGATCCAGAAACCTACTGTAATATGCCAGAGGTTTATACCCTAACATCGTCCTCGTGTAAACACTGCTGTAAATGACTGTCCTATTTGTGTGTGAAAATTAAAAGAACGCCTCATCATAGTTGGTAATTCCTAAAACTGGAGCAGTACAAATTGCTTTTTTCAGTTCTTCAAACCCTCCCTCCATTTCCTCTGTCCATTCTATGTTTTCCTTATTCACTTGTGCTTTCTTCAGAGCCTGCAAAAGGGATCATGTACATGAACTATAATCAAACACCCATGCTCTAACATAGTTGCATAATCCCAAAAACTGTTGCATGTGTTTTACTGTGTGCGGTTGTGCTGTTTTCATAATCACCTCAGCTCTTTCAGGTGTGACACTTTTTCCCTCCTGTGAGATCAACTGGCCTATACACCACACTTTTTCTTGACAATATTGCAACTTCTCTTTGTTTACTTTATATCTCTTGTCTGCCAGGATATTAATTAACTGAATCGAGTCATGTCTTCACTCATCTTCTGTTGTGCTACAAACCAAAATATCATCTATGAACTGTATCACAACACTTTTGAAATCAATATTGCTTAAGCCCATCTGAGGGTCCATATTAAAGATTGATGGAGACTCACAGTACCCTTGGGGAAAAAAAGTGTGGAAAACAAATGCTTTTCAATTTAGTTTGGTGAAACATAAAAGACGTAAGATCTTTGGAGTCTTTATGCAACAGAATTGAGAAAAATGCATTTTTAAAGTCAATCACCATAAAATATCATGCTTCTGCTGGGATACTGCATAGTATTGTTGTCAGATTCAGTACTAAAGGAAAATCTGCCTCTACAATCTGGTTATTTGGTCTCATATCTTGAATAAATCTCCATGACCCTGCCTTTTTTAATAGGATACACTGTGGTATTACACTGGGACTGTGACGTGACTAAAATACCTTGTCCCATCAGGGCTGATATAGTCTTAAAAATACCGTCATCCGCCTCTTGAGACATGGGGTACTCTCTTGCTCGAGGTAAAATTGCTACTTGTTTTAGCTTAATCTTGACCTCGCCTATCCCCCCAATAGTCCTGCATCATAGGAGCCTGTAGTTCATAGAGAGTTTGGCACTTTTTCCAAATCTTCATAAAAAAAAGCTGGGCTCTGTCGTACTATCACCATTCGCTGTAGGATCTCTCTTTTTTCTATTCTGCTCCAATATGTAATACTCATTTTGAATATTACTTCATCATCTGATGGATCATCTCTGAGCATGTCTTCATCTGTGATGTCAGTCAATCTATACCCTTCCCCAATGGCAATAACTGTTCTCTATGGCCTGCCCTTGTCATCGGTTCCTTCAAGCATGGCCATCTCCCCTCGCACTATGGCTACATTTAACTCTAGGGGAATAATCTGTTCCCCCTCTTCGTCCATAGGTATCTGTGGCCGGAACAGAAACTCATCAAGTATTCTCATAATTTTTCCCACTAAGCCGGGTAGCCATGTCAACAAAATGTGTACCACGTAAAGAAAAACTTCTGGCTCTAGTGGTATTCCTCACAGAGCCATTTGCCCTGTAAATGGCCATATAAATTTGCCCATATTCATATTTTGTATCCCTGGAGTAGAACACTATATGCCTTCATCAGTAAAACAGTAAAGACGTTGTCTGCAGTCTTCAACGCACTCTCAGTTTTACCCCCCCACCTTCCATATTCTGGCCCGCGCGCGTTCCTCATCTGAACGGCAGCGTGCTGTACCTCGCAACCGTCGCTGCACATCCCCCCGAGCAACAGCGTGTGCGCGCGCGGCCTGTGTGGATGAGGCGGCAGTAGAAGCCCTGAGAGCGGCGGCAGCGGTGGGGGGAGGAGGTGGAGGAGGTGGGGCGGAGGCTTAACGGACCCGGACATACGAACCGAAGGGCACCGTCAGGTCGAGTCTGGAGGCAGCACAGACACCCTTATTTTGTGAAAGCGAGCGCTGTGAAACCCCGGCGCATTCTGAAGAAATCACACGTGGCGTTACTACAGCTGATCACAGCTGAACACAGCTGAACACTGCCTCGCCTGCTGGAAGCCGGCGCTGAAGGTGGACACGCCCCCTTGCAGGGCATACAACAAAACTCGCTCCCCAACGCCCTTGTGGCGTGAAGCCCACGTCAGTAAAGGGCGCGAGTTTACGACTGTTGGCTGTGGCTGTGCTGTGCTAAATGAACGTTCCCTCTCTCTTCTGATTGCAGCCTTATTTTGTGAAAGCGAGCGCTGTGACACCCCGGTGCATTCTGAAGAAATCACACGCCGGCGTTACTACAGCTGATCACAGCTGAACACTCGCCTCGCCTGCTGGAAGATGGTGCTGAAGGTGGACACGCCCCCTTGCAGGGCATACAACAAAACTCGCTCCCCGACGCCCTTCTGGCGTGAATCCCCCGTCAGTAAAGGGTGCGAGTTTACGACTGTTGGCTGTTCGCTGTGCCCTTTAAGCCGGTGAACTCTACATCTACAATGAAGACACAAACGCCTGCCTGTCTACATGCGCTGGAAATGTTAGATGCCGGCCCACAAACAAGGGGAAATACCCTACAACAACGTCGCCTCTTGAATCCTTGGACGATGGCAAACCCTTCTGGACATAAAGCAAAGGTAAGCCAGCTAATTGAGGGGGGAAATGTCAGTCATGAAATTAATGACACACCCAATACATCGCATCTAACAGGAGACACCACTGTTAACTGCCCGACCACAAAACGGAACATTCAGATACCCTCTCTTTATACTTTAGCGGTTAAAGCATCTGGGTTACGCGAAGAAATGGTGAAACGTCCTTGTAGAGTCGACTCGAAACAAGTATTTAAACTACTGACATTACCTGCGCAGATTGGAAAATCAATGACTGACTGTTGTCAATTAACACATTCTCCGCTCAATGTCGAAATAAACTCGGAACTGTTTCAATCTCCATTCGAAGTAACCGATCTTGAACTTTTGAACGCAACAAGCCAAACTAGCAAATTGTCTGAAAACAATCTCCCCATTGGCAATGTGCCATCTGAGATTAACGCTCCGTGCATCAGAGTCAACAGCAGTAAAACAAGCATAATGCCTACAATCCCCCAAGTGGAGACCCCGATGAAAAATAAAGCAGAGTCTGGCATCAACAACATAAGTGACACAAAGAGCGTTGAGGGTCAGTTAAATCAGATCAGAGCTCCAACGAAAAATGTTCCTACAACATTCATCTCTCCCTCTGGATTAGCTAATAAGCATGAAATTACAAGCAAAATCAAACCCCAGAGTCAGACAGCTCAAGAAGCCCGAGATAGCCGCCTGACTGAAAAATTAAAGGCTGACAATCTTGCCGGCGAAGCTAAACTAACAGCAAGTTTTCAAACGGAGTTATACAAAAAGAATGAAGAAAAAAGGACGCACGACGTGGCAAAACAGTCCTATAGCTCGGAGGCCAGGCGTCAAGCCAGTACCAGCACCCCAATAACAAAACTACCTGACAAAAAAAACTTTGAACTAAAGTCAACTAACCAATGGGATTCTACGCTAAATTTATCTACAGCGGCTATTAAAGCGCAGCACGAAAAAAACGAGGACGAAGGAAAAAACACCCAAACAGATGTAAAACGCAAGAAAATGAAAGCATCAATCGTGACTCAGGAATCAAACCTAATCTGTCAACGGCTGCGGCAATTCAAATTCACAATAATGTTTTGGCGGCGACAGCTATAGCGCTATGCCCGTTTATCAACCTTTACCTGTCTCTACAAGAGACCATAAATAATCAAACGTTAATGATGAAAAATTTACTTTAAAAAATAACAGCAATTGAGGAGTTCACAAAGTTTCTTCAGTCTAAGATTGCCCTCGAAGCAGAACAATCGATGCAATGGCAGTCAATACAAAAGGAGAATATGACAAAAGATCAATCCTCTAAAAATGATCTAATGGCAGCATTACTTGAATCCATCAAATGGATGCATCAAAATGAAATTAGAAAGGACTCCCATGCTTCTTGCCCAAGCTCGAGCCGAGTCAGCAGAGAACCATCTTCTCTGGCAAAAGGACATGGAGACTCGGACGCAAACATCGAAGCAGTACATCGACCTCTGGCAGGTATATACCCTACTGTCACCATTGCAATGAAAACTACAAATAACATCGCACAGTGTGCAATCAATGGTGGCCTTCAAATTGAACCTACTCACAATACTGGCACAACGGATTCAGTTGACAACCAAAATCCTCCGAAATTACCAAGTGATCTTCCACAAGAAAGATCTTCAGAAAGGCTAACAGAAGAAAACGTAAGTGGCACTAATGAAGGCCTATAGACTCTGGCGAAAGGCAAAAACTACGACACTGTTGTCTCAACAGACAATGACAAAACAAACCCTATTTCCTCTTTCGGAATTTTTTCAGGGTCGGCTAAAGTGGGAACCTGGAACGCGAAAGGTAAAACAAATACGACTTCAAATTCAAAAAAGAAGCCATTGCCGCTGGAGCACAAAACTAACTCAAAGAAACCACCACGCCAGGCAGCAAAAACCTTTATTCGCAATCTCACCACTGCGAGCAAGCTAGCGCTGTTTGACGGCGCAAAGCCCCAAGAAAAAGTAAGTGACCCTCAAGAAGTGTTTCCAGTAACAGCAAAAAAATCTTGGTGGCTTATCGTTAACAAAAAACACAAATCCAAATAAACGCCGGAGAATAGAGTCTGAAGACCAAGTAAGTTTCTCTTCTGCCTCGTCAATCGACTTATGTGATTTATCAACATATTCAGATGAGAAGATTACCGAAGCAATAAGCCTGCCTGAGATAAAAATCTTTTCACAACAAAAAGAAACAAGAAAAAGGATGGTCATAGAAGAAAAACTTCAAACAAAAGACAAGTCTTTAAAATTGACCCCTTCGCCAGACGTTAAAAGATCCAGGCAAATTTTACAACAGAATAAAGGCAACTTTAAGTCACGCTGTAAATTAAATCCCAAATTTACACTATTACAGCAACAGAAAGAATTTACCCAAAGCTCAAATCAGCCACAGAGGCGAGAGCTAACCAAAAACTGTGCACAAATAAAACTAAGATTACAAAACATTAATTCAGACGATGTCGATGTAAATTTAAACCGCAGTAACATCATGAAATTACTCAAATGTACACCAGTGCTGCGTACAGTAACCTCTGAGGACATACTGATTGTAGAATATGCAACTGAAAGAACCTCCGACCAAGTGCTGTTACATATCAATTCACAGGCCGTAAGGAGAACGCTCATTGATGCAAAAGATGACCTCCTATTATATGGATTCGATCTCTCCCTTGAACCACAGGACACAACTAATATCGATTACGTCTCTAAAGAAAAGTTTGCTCCAGTGATACGAATGGAACAAAGAAGAGAACAATTGAGGCACCATTTTTCTAGGACAAGGCAAGAGAAATCGAATACGGCATCACAGCGACAAGAAACACGACGAAGACAGCACACCATTGCCCGGAACTAGCAACGGAGCGAATGCCAAGGCCAGGCCCAGAACCTAATTTCTTGGAACACAAGAGGATTTGTACACCTGCTAAATAACTTTCTGGTAAACTTAGATGAAAATTTCGCCTTATGTTTACAAGAAACATGGCTGCGAGAACTTCCCACAAGAGATGGTTACACGATCTTACTAAATCCAGCTGGGAAAAATCGAAATGGAAGACCCTTCTCAGGCTTATTGATGATGATAAAACATTCAATACACTGGCAGGTGAAAGAAGTACTTAACCCAAACCTATTTGTTCAAGGAGCGCTAATTGAACAACAAAGTGTTTCAAACTCCAAAAAATCTTGGTTGTTGCTGATAAATACTTAATGGAACTCTGCAATGATCAGCCCTGCTAAATTTGTTAAATCCGTAACGACAATGATAGACACCTACTTAACCATTGAAATAAATCTCCAAATCATGATATGTGGAGATTTAAACAACACTTGGTTTGAGATCGATAATATCACGACCAAAAAAAGGCCCACCACGTTTGAAAAATTGTCAGTGGAGGCCAAAATGTGGCACGCAGCAATGAGTAACCGAAATTGCATCATGTTGAACGGACAGGTTCTAGGTGACATTCCAGCCAATATAACCTGGCACCAAAAACAAACCAAGAAAACGTTAGACTACATCTGGATCTCACATAACTTACTAAAAAAGGTCACACATCTAAATGTGATACTAGCTGCTAATAGCGATCATTTTCCTGCTGAAGTTGACCTGGCACGAGACCGAGCAGAGCACTCCAATAAAATATGCCAACGCTGTCTGCTCAAATGCAAGCGGAACTCGCCTCCGAATGAATCGGAAGCAGATTTACCAGTTGACCGACACATTCGGAGAACCCTCAGCACCACAAGATGCTAATTACGTGCCATTATTAAGTTAATTTCTAGTAAAGACGAACATAAAAGAGATAGTTGGTCACCAACACCAACACAAATTTAGCAGTCAGCTTGCGACTGAAAAAAAACTCTTTCTGCGAGACATAAGGAAAATTCAGAAATTAAATAACATCACGCGAGATGAACAGTTACGACATCGCCGACAACGTTATAGAAATTGGGTTAAAGCATTCACCACTCAAAGAGATCAAGAACGAGCAGAAACAATGCTAAACCTATTTCAAAAACCCAATTCTTGAGAAATTTGGGCTATTTTACGAAAAGTAACCAACTATTGATCAACGAAATAGCTCCCCTTTCATGGGAAGCTTACTTTTTCAAGTCATTCAACGATGAAGAAAATGAGCAAGAAACAATCCAAAGGACACCAACTGAACGATGGAACGTAATAGAATCTAGTTCCGACATCTTGAACGCAATCAAGCAGTTGAAAAATTCGAGAGCTGCAGGCCCTGATAACATCTCAAACGTGATGCTCAAAACAGAAGCAGAAGGGTGGGCACAGTTTATTGCAATAATTTTTGGAAAAATAGCAATCAAACAAAAAATACCTTCATCTTGGCGAACAGCCGTGATAGTGCCAATTCACAAAAAGGGTTTGAGGGCAGACCCAGCCAACTACCGTCCTATAGCCTTGTTGGATACAATTGGTAAACTATTTGCCTCATTTCTACAACAAAAAACTGTCAGCATGGGGTTAAACACGTTTAGATTTGCGATTGTCGCCAAACAGGCTTTACAAAAGGTGCAGGCACTGAAGTAAATGTATTACTTTTAAATATTCTAAAATTAGCCTCGCTAAAAGGACACAAAACTCTATTCCTAGCGTTTGTGGATATGAAGCAAGCCTTAGACAAAATAAATTGAAATCTCCTCTGGCAAAAACTAATAAAGTGGAAATGTCCATTGCCCATATTGGATCCGATTAGAGCTCTTCATGAAGAAACATCGGTTCGTATTCCAACCAATCAGAACGGTGATTTGACAAAGTCAATTCCTACATCAAAAGAAGTCAAACAAGGATGCCCGTTGGCTGCATTTCTATTTAAGCTATTTATCTCCGACTTACCTGCTGATTTAAAAGAAGTAAGATGCTTTCTGCCGAGAATAAACGGCCAAGCGATAAACTGCATTATATATGCAGATGACATAGTCTTGGCTGACCAAACAGTAATAGTTCTACAGTGGTTGTTGAATAAACTAAATATATACCTAACAAAGAACATGCTCGAGATCAACACAGTAAAGACCAAAATAATTAAGATGACGACAATGAAAGGGCAGAAACTTAAGAACTTTAAATGGCATGTTACAAATGAGGAAATTGAAACAACAACATCAATACGTTACCTCGGAGTTATCTATAGCACCTCAATCTGAGGATGGCCATGGTATCAAGACATGAGAAATAGAATGATAACATACGCTTTACAAGGGTTGAAATTACACAATGAATATGGAAAATTTTCCTTTCGACCACTACTAACATTCTATTTAAACAAAGTAATACCTGCAATATCATTTGGGGCTGAATGCATGGAACCTCGACTTCAAAGTATGGGACATACTCGAAGGGCTATTTTGGCGCAAAGTATTAAGATTACCTCGATATGTTTCAATGACGACATTGTGCCACGAACTGTAGATCAACTCCGTGTACAACTCAACAGTCTGGAAAGCATGAGCATTGCTATTCAAAATAAGAGAAGAGCCGGGCGAACCAGCAAATAAAATATTTAAATCGAAAATATCTGATTCATCATCAAACATCATAAAAGAGTGGACCAATAAAGTAGATCAAATTATGGTGGCAGCAGACATTGATAAAGACTCTCTTCAGTGTCACCCGCAATTGGTTAAAAAACGCCTCCATGGGTGGGCGTGGATCTTGAATAGCGAAAAAAGAGCGTCCTTCAAAAGTGCACTTCCGTCCGGACTGACAATGAATAGACTAAATGTACAACCGAAATACCTATTAAAATGTCCATCCCGCCATCACCGAGACCAATTTTTGCGGCTGTGGCTAAATGCGCTACAAACAAATGAGATGAGATGGCTAAGAAAAGACCCTGATATAAAAATCTATTCATGCAGACATTGTAAAAAAGACACGGAATCGATTTATCATCTGATTATAAATTGTGATGCAATATCAACTCAAAGGAACTTTCATTTGGGATTTTGTTTTCCACTGAACAGAAACACCGAGGAATGGTGGTCGCGTGTGACATCAGGACAGAACATGAAAATAACTTGTGCTATCATTGACTATTTAGATGGAATTTTAAAAGAATCATAGAAGGACTAGAACACAAGAGTTAAACAATTAACAATTAACCTGATTTTGATTACTTGTGACTTGCAGATGAATGTGATCATATGGAGACCTTGTGATAAAAGTTTGTATAAACTAAAGATCACAATAAAAAAATAAAAATTAAAAAAACAGTAAAGAAAATCATCAGATTAAGCTTTGTCATTAAATCTCTTTCTAGAAAGTTAACTGGCATCTGTCTAGAATACAATAATGGAACAGACATGTCACACTCTCCTATGCAGACTGGTAATTTTTCATTAAAAGGAACTTGACTCCTATCTCCAGAGAATCTTTGCGCATGCATGGCATTTCCCTACATTGGGAATTTTCCCTTTTGTATACATAAACGAATATCTCTAGTGTCTACTAAAAAAGAAAAGGATTGGCCTCCTATCGTCACATCGTCACATCAATCCTTTTTTCCTCTTGGGGGGTCTTGTGTCACCAATAGTACTGAACACATCAAGTCACTCTGTCCTATTGTGGATATGTACTTATCCCCGTTTCTTATGCACTAACTTGGCTTCCTCAAGTTTTCTAGCATCTTCCTTCTTCCAATTTTTCTCTTGCAACAACCAACAGTGATGCATTATGGTCAGCTTTATGTCTGCCCATGGCTCCGCTTCCATTCTTACTAATTTCTTAAGCTGTCTCTTTACTGGTTCTGGCAGTCCCTGACGTAAAATGTGGTAAAATACTGCCCCTGACTTCCCACATGGTGCCCATGTTTCAAGAGTCCACCGTTCCTGAATACTTTGAATGTAAGCAAGAGGATCTTTGTCATCTTTCATCTTACGTGCAATAATTGCACCCATATCTGACGTATCAGTATATTGCACCCTGAGCACTTCACAGACATCTGCTCTACAATTATTACATGGCACTCCATTGTGCGCTGTATTCTGTGCTGTGACACTTGAGTATCCTGCTCTCGTCCAAATGTCATCAGCCCTTTGCCCAAGAATGGCTGCTAGGAGACCCTTAATGTCCCCTATTGCTAACATATTTCCCCCTGTCATTTATTCTAGCTCATAGATCCATTTCCCTGCACCCGCCATTAAACTGGGAAGTTTGCATCTTAAATTATACTTATCTATTTGTGGCCAGGGAATATACTGCAGTCTGGCTCCTCCTTTCTCAAATAAAGGGAACTGTGTGAACCCAGATCCACAATCGGCTCCTATTGTTAGCCTATCCATAGTGGGGACAATGGGCGTGATCGCTTTCTGCCTAGCAATGATGTCAGCCTGCTCAGTTATGGTAGTGACTCTCCCTTATCGCTATGCAATCGTCCTTTAGGTTGCTCTGGATATGCTATATGATCTGGTGTCCTGCTCTCAATCAAACCATCTTACTTCCATGTCTGCCTGCAGACATCCCTCGAACCACATGCACCTCCTCCCTCTTCCCCACGGAAGGTTTCTCTCTCTTCGTGTGACATATCTAGTCCCCAACTGGTATAGCTCCCTTCTCTTTCACCTTTATCTAAAGTCAGCCTGTCTAAGGACAAGACTCCATGCTCGAGACTGAACGGGTCTCTTTCTTTGCTTCGTTATTGGAAGGCCTGGGACGGTTTCTCCTTTCCAGACTTCCTGATTTTCTACTTTCTCTTTAGTCTTGATAGGTTTTATCGATCCTCTCACTGATACTCCCTATGTCAAATTTCTCCTCTGCGGCTACCCTAGGTGGTGGTGATGTTGCTCCCTGTAATGGGAGGAACTCTTCTTTATTGGCCCATGATATTACTGGACTCGGTTCCATTAACTCTTTCTGAATGCGATCGATAATGTGTTCCCTTTGTCTCCTTTTTCGCTCTGTTTCTTTGTCTAATTATCTTTTCTTTCTCGCTTCCCATCTAACTCTTTCCTCTTCTTGTCTTTTCGCTTCTCTTCTTTAATCGCTCTATGCTCTTCTTCTTCCCTTCGTCTTTGTATTCTTTTATCCCTTAATTTCTGTACTTTCTCCTCTTCTTTCTTCTTTTCTTGCCTACCTCATTCTTCAATTGCTTTCTGCCTGTTGTCATATTTCCTTTGCTCCTCTGCCCTTTCTTCCTTCCTTTGCTGTTCTTCCTGATACATCTGTTCTCGCCTCTGCCTACTCTTCTCTTGTGTTCATCCTCTTTCAATCATTTTTCTCGTTCCTTGTCTTTTCTATCCTTCTCATCTTGATCTTCCTTTGCCTGACTTCCTCGATACTTTTCCCATCAAGCTTGAGCAATATCTGTCCTCCCATCAATTCGTTCTGTACGAGCGTTACCACATAAACTTTATCCATTTCTCCTTTCCATCTCTTAATCTTTCGTTCTATTTCTGTGGTTACATTCGATCATGCACATTTATCCTCTTTATTCTGTAAGATCTTAAAGATCTCCTCTTTTCTTCTAATCTCTTCTGCACTATTGTCACTGCTATAAGCAGGTGGTTCATATATTGCGTTGCTATAACTTGTCGCCGCTTTTAGTTCCTTTAACGGATACAATCCTACATCTTCTATATCAACGCTTTTAACTTCAAGCGATGTAAGGGGAGCAGAAGGCTCGACACTTTCCTCCTTACACTGATTAGGCATCCAACCCTCAGGTGGCAGATCCTCCCGCTCCTCCTGGTACATCTTCAAGAGCTAGGAAATAGCTAACCTTTTGTCTAATTTCTTCCCTGTGTGCGCAGCGTGCAAGTATGTGGTCATGTGTTGCAATACCGCTTTTGACAGCAATCCTCTTGTGGCCATTGCATGAACATTTTGTCTGCTGTGCCCTTCACCCATTCCACACTATACTGTTTGAGTTTAGGCACGTGTTTTGGCAACCTCTTGAACAGGTGCATCAGTGGAGCAATATCTCCCATTATGACAAGTCTCAATTGACTGTCAATACTTACCGTCTGTTACACAGATATGTTTCAGAAAAACAAACAAATATGAGCACACTCCAACCTCCGCCGCTAAAAGCCTCTATTTATCAATTATCTCAACCTACTTTTCGGTCAGCACCGACAATGACTAAAAAATAGGTAATCATTTTCTATCTCTACTTCAACTTTGCACAATTTACTCTTGTCGCTCGTCGACACCTCTATTCATTTACAAAATACACAAAACACAGCCAGACAGACTAGTCAACTTTTCACATATTTACCATGGTCATTTTTTCTCATAGCCCCTAAAATACTCTAATTGGAGTTTGAGTCATTCCCTATCATAAACCTGTTTATGTGGCGCCTACATATCCCCGATTGGGGTTTTGAAATGACTCCTTCTAGACCTGTCTTGAGGTAGGAAACCAGGCTCTACAAACACTCCTTGTTTTCACTATAACACTCCTTGCTATTCTATAATGTTCCTCGTAATTTACTAAACACCCTTCTTTATATTTGAAACCGCCACATTACTTTTCTATGTCACCACAATCCCATCCCCTTATTTTGCCAGTCCCCTCAATCTACTCACCATTTGTTCTTCAGCTCCAGGCCTTCGGTATTGTGTCCCCTCCTTCGACCGACCACCGTCACCTTCTGAACGCTCAGCGCCTGTGGAAACCAGGTGGGATATCGCCAAAGAGGGACCCATCCCACTTATATCAATCTTCTTGCAAGTTTACTATACCGCCCGCTCTCCACAGGAAACTTTGCGATCTTCCGGCTAGATGGCGGAGGGTGTCCAATCGTCTGAAGCACTGGAGACCTACTGGTTGATGGGTACTCTAACCATCTTCTGTCTGCTACCACATGAACCCGTAGGCCCTTTAAACAAGGTAACAATTTATCAGATGGAGGGGGATGCAGAATTTACTCTTAGACCAATAATAAGACTGACTCAGGAAGTTGGCAAAACTCAGCTGTTTTATTCGCAATCATCTAAAACACGGAGTACAACGGACATCAACAGACATTTGCTCAAGTCTTTCAACGTTTCACATGGAAAAACACAGTTATATAGTCAAAACTCATCATCATTGATGTCATACTATGTGGCAAAATAAGAAAACATAAGATGGATTGTGGTTGATCTACGGGGAACATCTAGGTATACTTTCTATGAGGAATAGGATTGTGATTGGGTCTCTATAGCCAGGTGGACAAATATGCTCACCCTGAATGCAAGTCATCCTCTGTGTTATAAATTACAGGTTTCATTGGCTTCCAATCTATAGGGCTCTTTACTATGTTGCCCTCTATGATTGGTTGGCACGCTTGTACCCTTCTGGAATATTCCACTCGCTAGCAGCACGCAAGCTGGTACCCAAGGTGCTTGTGGGTGGACTTGACCATGCCTTCCCACCCAATTAGCCCATCATCCATCATCACTCCTGTTGTCTGCCTTTCAAATTGTCTTTGAACTCGGCCTTGCAAAGCATCACTGCACCTGAGAATAAAGGGTTGAGCAAAGTCTTATCTTCAGTCTCGATGTAGCTTGCCCAAAGTCTATTTTCATTTACTCCATGTGACAGGAGACTGTGTTTTAGCTCCCTCTTCGCCTTTAATATTATTAAATGAATCAAACTTGTCACTCAGTGTTTTTCTATTGCACCTCAACAGGAGCTCGCCTAATTTCTCACATTCATTGTATCTTCTCGAATAGATAACCAGTTTCTTGGCTGCCCCAACCCTTGACACTGGGCCAGACAAGCCTTCTCGAATCTTCCTTCATCGTCAGCCATCTTTCTCTACTGCGCCACACTTTGAGCACTTTCTGCTTACGGGGTCCTAGTTTGCTAAAATATGACATGGAACATCCAGATTCAATATACATATTTATAATGGTGGTACCGCCTGCAGTCTATTCACTACATATAGCCAGCCTTCATGGTTACTTAGTCTACTTGAGTTACAGCATCTGTACAGTTTATAAAGCAATTTTCATGTTGTTTCAGTGCTCTTTACACGTGCAATGTTCATTCCCACACATGAAATGTTACTCGACTCTTTACTATATCATCAGATTCTATAAGGTTTATATACTCTCTTCCTTGGCATCTCTTCTTGGTGCGTCATATCTGCTATATGTGACGTCACCAGTCTCTTGCCATCACCATTTCACACTTCTTCAGGAACCTCCATTAAAAACTGACATTTCTCTGTGGGTACTTCATATAGGCCTGTCTCAATGGATACCTTGTCTCGAGGATTCTGCGTGGGATAGGTATCATTATTGGCATCATGCATGTTGCAATTTCCGGCATTTGGCTCTTCCTCTACAATAGCAATGTCACTTTTTGATCCTCCGATGTCGGCTCTTCCTATCATTGGGAAGCAGAATTCAACAAGTGCTGGATTGTTCACCCATTAATAGGGAACGTGAGCTGTGTTTAGACCATTATGAGACAGCTTAGTTTTACCCTACTAATGATGTGTTGTTGCAATAGTAATCCTGCTCAGTAAGAGAGGAACCGTAGCTTCAGACATATGGTATACATGCTTGGTTGAGTAGTCAATGTGGTGAAACTACCATCGGTAGGATTACGACTGACCGCCTCTCAGAATCCCCCAAAACCATAACAATACCACAGTGCATTGAGCCTCAGTTGTTCTAGGATAGCCAGCCTCTGGCCCGGTGTGTAGAACTGTTCACCTCGAGACTTGAGTGTGGACAGAATGGGGCAATGCATGTTTATGGGGAACCCGGTGCTGGATCATTTGTAGATCTGATTCTGGGTCATGGTTCTGTAAGTAGCAAAGCCGCTACCTCCCTGTGATATATTGAAAGTCGCCCTATGAGACACGCTTTTGTCAAAAGTGCTGCAGCAGCGTGAGGGTCTCCATCTACCCTGCTGTGCTGCAGGGGGAACTTGGGACCCACCCACCCACCCTGAATTAATGTTGTGGTGCAGGCAGGGAGAGCTCTTCTCTGTATTTCTGGCCAGCCAAACAGACCAAATGTACCCCCAACCCCCAGTTGTCGTCAAAGAGTGACCAGACCCAGCCTTGGGAGGCCACATCCTTTCTGCAGGCTGCATTAAAGAGTGGAAGGTCCCAGCCTGGGGAGCCTCTAGGCACCCTGTCTACAGGAGGCAGCAAATAGAGTCTCTGCCTTGGGTGTGGACTGCATCCTAAGCCCCATACCAGGACAGCAGTAGCAATTATATTATTTATAATTGTTCTTTTATAACACGTTTAATACCAGAGATTGGCTTCTAAGCGCGTGGACGGGATTCAAATCTGTGTTGCGCTGCATTGTCTTGCTTTGAAGACAAACAAATTGCCTGTAAGATATCTCTCCCTCAACAATGACCTTGAAAGCGCTGGTCCCAGACAGCAGCAGGGACACCCTCGAGGTGACCAGGGCATCTATATAGAAAGTGGCTTGCCACTGTTATCTAGTTTGTCGGCAGAACCCTATTGACCACAGGGCTGGGGATCTCAGAGCAGATGGCCTGAATCACAGCCGACCAGACTGATTCCAACTTTGGCTCTGGACTGGTTTCATAATATCCCCCTTCCTGGTGGCTTAATCGACGGGAAGTGTGTTCCTGCAGTCCAGTGGGATGGCTGTGTGGCAAATGTGGTGGACACCTCCTACCCACACAAACCAGTGGACCAGGAAGGTGACAAGCCAATTGTTGAGGTGGCCAGAGGGCCCCACTGCAGGTGGGGCCCAACGGGCCTCAGCTCAGGTATAGGCCTAAATGAGCCTGGCAGCTGAAGCTTAGGCAAGTGGGACCTGTCGTCCAGCAGGAGTCCCAGGGGATAGCTAGCAGGGATCCACAAGGCAGTCAAGGATGCCATGTGTTAGCATCCAAGAGCACAGTGCCTTCACCATCTGGCCCCAGAGGGCAAGAATGGAACGAGAGTGAAATGAAGCACAGCAGTTGGACATCCAGGCATGGGGAAGGCAATCAGGGTGAATCCCGGGACCTGGCCAGGGCTCCCCAGGGCAGGCTTGTGCATTCTAGGTCAGCACCCCACCAGAACTAAGTCCAAGGGCTCACCCTTCGCCGACCCATGGGGGTGGTCCCTGCTTGCTTCAGGGGAACTTCTGCCACTCTCTGACTGGCAAAGCTCTAAGGCATCAAGGGCAGAGCCATCCCAGCCCTAAGGTACCAGACCCTGATATGGGTCGGCCGCTGACCTGCCCTGCGACACTCACTGCATACCCAAGGTGGTGACCAGCACCCTCAGGAGGTAAAAGCTCTAATGTGCCATGGCCAGAGTCCCAGATGGCTGGTGGTGTTCTCCTGCTCTCCAGCACCGGCCTCCGATGTGGGTCAGTTGTTGACCTGCCCAGCGGTGCTCACTACGCACCCCGTGAGGGGTCCCACTACTCTCCAGAGGACATTGCTCTAAGGTGTCAAGGCAGAGCCTTGGATGCCCCGGGGTGCTGCAGCGGCTATTGGGCACCAGGCCCTGAAGTGATTAGGCCACCAACCTGCCTAGTGGTGCTCACCACGTGCCTTAGGAGGGAAAAGCTCTAAAATGCTCCTGCCAGAACCCCAAACAGCCAGGTGTACTGCCACTACCGTCAGTGGCCAGCTCTCGACGTAGGTATGCTGCCGACCTGCCCAGCGGCAGCCATGCTATGACCCGGGAGTTGACCTTTCCCTCTTCAGAGGGAAAAGGTCTAACGTACCCGACCAAAGCCCCGGAGCACCAAGCTGCTGCCCCTCCCTCTGGCGCCACCACCTGGAGACGGTCGGCCACCACTCTCCCCAGCCGAGGTTCCTTTGTATCCCAGTAGTGGCCCCGGCCATATCCGGAGGGAAAAGCTCTACCATGGCCCAGACAGAGCCCTGGATGGCCCGGAGTGCTGCCCCAACCCACGGATGTGGTTTGACTGCCTTTTTGCCCAGTGGCAGTTATGTTGCACACCTGGAGGGGCCCCAGACTTCAACCAAGGGCTAAGATTTAATGCCTCGCGGACAGAGCCCCAGCGGTCCCTGTATGATGCATCCCCCGGCTATAGGCGCCCAGCAGCTGACATGGGCATGAGGGCCAACTGGCACTACCTAGACTGTTTCCCAGTTCTATGCGTGATACCACGTTTTGCTTCCAATTGCATTCTGGAATTTGTCCTTTTCTTTTTCCCATTTTAAGGATTGGCCTAAAAGTCCCAGCCTGCAGTGCGGGGAAAAAACAGGACTGAGTAGAAGCATCCGGCTGGAATTGGGAAAATTGGAAGCTATGGAGTGCATTTGTGTAGATCATTTATTCTCATGTTTAGACTGACATGAGTCCTGTGTTTTGCAGCATGCATTAGATAAGTTGTTTGCTCTGTTAGGTTGAGGATCCACTGATTGGGAGGCCCACACACTTGCTTCCTTCTAGGATTAGAGAAGTCCAGCTCGATACTTCAGAGCCAGACAGGAAGCAGACTATGAGATCCTATCAGACATTTGAATGGGATCTAGTTGGTGTGATTGTTGGTTTTGATGACTTATGCTACGAAATCTCACCATGTTGACTCCTGCACACCTGTAAGACATACAGGGGCTGATTAATGGAATTTTTAGCACGGTGCAAGTGACTTTGCACTGCCAAAAAACACCCTGATTCATAGAGTGTTGCAAAGTGTACTGTTTTAAGTGCAAAGTCCCTTTACACTGGAAAGGTACTCTTTGCACTGAATTAGGCCCATTTAGCACAGTGCAAAGAATACTTTTGCAGTACAAAGTGTATTTGCACTGCAAAAATACACTTTGAACCGCTCTGTGAATCAGGGCCTGTGTTGGTAGTGGAAAGTCACTTTGCTCCACGCTAAAAATTCCATAAATCAGGCCCATAGAAGTTTACAGATCAAAACTACAATATTGGCTCCTAAATCCAGGCGGACTTTGTGAGCCTCATGGTTGTTGTGTGTGTTCTCTCTGGTACTGTAAGCAGAGACTTTTTATGGGAGGGCAAAAGGGGCACTTGCCCAGGGCCCCCATCTTGGAGGGGGGACCCCTCAGGGCTGCCTGATCTGAAGAAGATTCCGTTGTTCACCAGTGTTAAATAGCACACGTCAGGATATTATATGGGGTACTGTTGAGGCTCTAAACCCACAGGCAGTGGAGTAATTTTGCTGAAAATGTTGGGGGGGACATGACATCTGAAAAAAAAGGTTTGCCAGCCAAATGAATGGGGACAAAATAGTGTGCCATGAAAGTTGGGGGGGGACAAACACCCCTGCCCCCCCCCTAAAATTACACCCATGCCTACAGGCTTTCTATTTTGACAAGTACATTCTGCCTTGATCAATTCATCATGTATTGCTTTCTGTGTTCACTGTGGTATACATTGTTTGTGTGTTCCTTAGGCACAACTATCTACCATTCTTTCCTTCCTGTGGGAATTATGTTGATCATGTGCAATAGGCAACAGTGAAATTCATATTGATCAATTGAGTGCCACAATGGTTCAGATGTTAGCTCAGAGTGTGAAGCAGCCATTGCAGAGATATGTGTTCATATGCAAAAATAGAATATCACATTCCAGCAAGGTCTGGCTGAGCCTTTCCTATGACGCCCTGCTCACTGTGCTCAGAGAGGCACAGCTCCACCTCACTGATGAGGCCCAACAAGGCTGAAACACGAGTATGGGGTTGCTGTTGGTACTCTTGTTCAGAAGGGAATTGCCATAGCATTTCAGTGCTGGACTGCACATGTGGGTGGGCCTAAGACTGATATGCAAATGGTTCTTTCCCATCTGTGAAAGGTACAGTGAGCAAAATGTGATGGCTGTGGATTCTCATAGTGGGAAAAAACCACACGGGTTATCATGCCATGTTCTTTCTGGTGAGGGGCGCCTGCTACCTTTTTTGAAAAACCCTTCTATAATATTTTGTTTAAAAATGACCATTTTTGGCAATGTGATTTGTGTACTTTCCAAGTCTGTTTTTATAAAATGAGATTGTTCTAGTTCATGGTAAGAATTAGAAAAGAAAGTGTTCAAATGCAGAAATGTCAGAATTGGCACACATTCCAGCTTCACGCCTTCACCCCTTAATCAATGTGTGTTCCTGGGCATCTCATTTAATCTTGTATTGCCGAACCTCTCAATGTTTCGTCTCTAAACCTTTCAAAATTGTCATCCCTTCAGAATGATTTCCTCCTCATGGCATGATCTTCATGAAAGCCGTATTCATGGTTTCACTGGCTACAGGGTTGCTTCCACTTTCATAGTGTGAACATATTTATATCGCCTTTGACATCTAATGGCAACACTGTTTGAAAATCGCCTTTGATATCTAATGGCAACACTATTTGAAAACCATATATCACTTCTAATCTCAGTCTGTCTGGATAAAGACACCTTTCTCGTAGCTTCTAATCTGCATCCATTATCCATGCTACGGTATGTGTAGCTTTCTCCTTCCTTCCAATTGGTCTCCTCTATCCATGCATGAGCACTTTTGCATTCTCTGAGGCAGCTAATGTGAGTTCTCTGTCTATTATCGGTTACATGTACCTTTTACATACGGTCATGCATTATTACTACAGGTTGCATACCTTCCTGGATGTGATTTCATGGATGCGACTGATAAAAAGTATCCAAAATGTACTAGCACAATAACCTCTTCGTAGACTGCTATTGTTGGTCTTCAAATGCTACTTGTTTATCATTCTGATTGGAGCAACAACGAAGCGGGTAAAGGGACTTAAAGGGAGTAAACAGGCTTATGCTGTGAGACAGCCTATCAACCTATAGGTTGTGAGTGCAACAGGTGGGGGGCAGGAGGGCACGACCAGTATTCTTGAACCCTTAATTCCTTTGGCTTGGTGGAGGGGGGCCCCAAAGATGTCCGTGCCCAGGGCCCCACAAGTGCTTAAAATGGCCCTGACTGTAAGCATAAACTGTATAGATAGACCTGGGGCAGACTCGTTATTTAGGTGCACAGATGTTGCGTATTTGCTAAAAAAATGTACACTAAAGCAACTGCGCCGACTTTAAAATGGATTTCGAAAGCAGTGCCATCTTGTCGCTGTGCTGCCACTGTATCCTGGATGACACCGCAGTGTTTCACCCCGGAAGTCCCGCGAGCCATGTTTACAGTTCACACTATCACTTCCCACGCAGTATGTCTTCCATGAAGAGGCAGCGATAGCTGACTCGAAACACCAGCCATTTAATTGTATGCTACACTCACCAAGGATCAAATAAAGAAATGAGGACCTCGCAACAGATGTCTCTTCATAATTTACTTTTAAGCAAGGAATGCAGTAGGTGCATTACTGGTCGTGTTCCTGGTTAAGCACGTTCTATTGCTGCCAGCACGGCCTACACTATTACATTATTTACTATGTTGTCAGGGTTAATTGTGTCCTTTTCAAGACGCTCTCCGTTTGACAGGCATTGCTTTCAATGAGAACCGATCATTTCGTCCAAATGGCCGGGCGATGCTGGGAATGCAGTCGCGCAGAAAGCCTGCATTCACACTAGGAATGCACAGCCACAAGTGCAATGAAATTCCAAACCCGATGACGCTGTACAATTAAAATAACAAATGGCAAGCAAATAAATTACCTCAGAAGTTGCAAAAGACTAACCATGTTTATTACATTTTAATAGCAATGAGGAGTTCTGCATTTGTCGCTTGACGGAGCGCCTGAAATGCATTGTCGAGCATCAAAGCTCGTTTTGCCCCGTGAATGGGGCACTATAAACCTGATCTCAACGGACTGAAAACAAGATGTGACAAGCGGTTTGACAGCGGCCCCTCCGCTAATTTCCGCTATTTGTAAAGAGCCGCATGTGAATGGAAATAGCTCAGCAGAACGGGTCACTGTAGTTGAGGCCATGTCAGTCCACGCATTAAAACTCAATGCAGGGTAAAATAAGCGGCCATTGATTTCCAGTGAAAGATGCAAGAACTTGGGGGAGAGCAGCCAAAACTAGACACCAGCTGCTCCCTGCTGGAAGCCTTTTGTGGAGGAGGACGAGCACGGAGAGAAAGCAGGAGAACGCTCCACAGGCTGAAAGAAGAAACAAGGCGGGAATCAGCGAGTGAGGGGCACTCGAGGGGCACCGCTAGCTCCCTCGGTTATGCTTCAACAAGAGCCGCCCCCAACCACTTGCCTCTCAAAATGGCAACCGGATGCTCCTGAGCTTTGCATGTAGCTTTCCATTTCATGCCCTATTTCAGACGCGCGCGCTTTTGTTTAGAGGCTGACAGAGAGAGATGCATCAATGTGCCACTAAGACGTAAAGCTGGAGAAAAAAAAAACATGTTTGTGAAAGACGTACACTTGAGACAAGAAGCCATGCTGCGAGCCACGAAGGACACACATTCACAGAAATATATATCTTTTAATACTATTGAATATCCGGTGTGCAACATCTGAATTATCGCATAATGCTACCCACCCACTGGCACATGTTTAATAGAGAGCAGTGGAAAGAGAATGCCTGGGTAGACTAGAGCTCAGCCTGAATTCCACTTTTGCTTTGTTTGGATTACGCGTGCCTTATTTTCAAGGTTTATAATTTGTTTGGCTCTAATGTGGATTTTCCAGAAGGTCAAGTGGAGCTGTAAAGTGGTCTACTGTGGCCGGACGGAGGCCGAAGAGGCGGCAAGGGTCGACCATTGATTTTGATACCAAAAGGCACAGACCGCAGATTCGGTTACACTACTCATGGACTATGGTATCGTGCTTGGAGTGACAGCTAACCTCGGCTTTGCTGCTTGCTGCCTATCATGTATGGTTTGTGCAGCGGCAAACAAATGGGGCTCGACTCAGTGGTGTTGGGGTGTCTGAGGCGGCCGGTGCTTTGAGCACAGATAAGCTGCTTTCCCCCCGCTTGGACGATCGAGTACTGTGTAAGGGGGGTGCCTTTAGGGGGCGGTATTTGTCTGCAGTGAATTCCCCCCAGGTAGGCACTCCATTAAGGTGGCTGTGACTGCTGGCAACATCACTGGGCCGATCAGCTCGGATGCATCGTGGTTGTTAACCCACATGGAACTAGTGGACTTACTGGACAGTATGGGCTCAAAGTTTGTGTCGGATGTGTCCATTCTGGCCCCTGTTTTTTCGTCTGAGCTCGCAAAAAGAGTCTGGTTATCTTGGGGGTTGTTTGTCGCAGCCTAACTTGGGAAGTCCTTTTTTCTCCAGACAAGGAATGGATGAGATTCATTTGTTTAATCTTCCCCCTATTCATTCTGCAATCTCACTCCCAGAGGGTGACTCATTTTCTATGACATGTCATGGCTCTCCCAATTTACCTCAGCACGATGTTTATCACCATCCTCTAATGTGACATTCAATCACGACCGTAAAGATCGCCCAACTGTAAGACATGATTGTCAGACCCAGGAGGAGCCAGTCATCAATGCCTTCTCCTTCCCTGTTCTTTCAAGGATTTTGAATACTATGGATCGAGGTCAACGTTCTAACTTGTATGAATTGATAGCAGTTCAGCCATCTTTAAAAGACCTACTTGCCTCACTTCGAACAATCACATCCGACGATATAAAAATTGTGGAGTACGCAACTGAGCGGTGTTGTGACCAAGTGCTCCTGCACAGTTCCTCAGCTTCTGTTCGTAATACTATCCTGAATGCCTCTGACGAACTGTTGATGTTTGGATATATCGGTTTGAACCAATTAGTTCTGTTCAGAGACTTCTATGACCAGTTTGAAGAGTACCTCTCATAAAAATGTAGAACAAAGATGTGCAAATCTACGTCGAGAAATGCAAATTCCAGGCTCCCAAAGATCATGCACAAAGAAGACCATCAAATACAAAACACAAAACAACAAAAATGCTTGGCACTAGCCACCAGCAAGTGAAAATGAAAGTATTCGGGAATTTCTGTCCTGGAATACGAGAGGATTTACTCACTTGTTCAACCGATTTGATGTCGAGATAAAAAAGGTTTTTGCCATCTGCCTGCAAGAGACATGGTTAAGCGATCCACCAGCAAGAGATGGCTTTGTGATTCTCTTAAACCTCTTAAACCCCGCTATTAAAAACACAAAGGGGCGTCCTTCCTCTGGACTGTTGATGATGATTAGGATAAACACGTGGTGGCGGCTTATCGACTCTTTTAGTCCTAATCCATATGTGCAAGGAGCCTTACTTCAAACAAATAACAAAAATATGAATATAAGGAAGGACCTGCTTATACTAAATGGATATTGGAACCCGAAAAAAATCAGCCAAAAATCGTTTCTGGATTCAATAAAACATCTTATTGACAAAGCAATATTGAATTATAAGAACGTCTCAATAATTTGCGCTGGAGATTTAAATTGTACGTGGTTCAAATACGACCAAGTTAATCAGGTGTTTAAACTATCACCAAAAAATGAAGTAAGTAGTCGAGCGCACTTTTCCTAATACGTTGGAGCCACGTATTAGGAAATCGCAACTGTAAAATGGTAAATGGTCATGTGCCAGGTGATCAACCGCCAAAGCAAATGTGGCCGGATCATAATGCAGAATCGATCATTGACTTTTTCTGGGTCTCCCAAAATCTATTTGAAAAGGATTTGTCACTGTTAATATCTCCTATGTCAAATAGTGACCATAACTTGTTGCGGTTGGCCTGTCCAGTGGAATGGACAAATGAAACAAGAATTCATGATATACCACTTTCTGTGAATGCTGGCGGAAATCGCCTTAGGATAAATGGTTCCAAAATACAAAAACTAAATCAGAAGCTTCTCTATGACAAAACAATGTCGGTTGATTATGTTCCCTTGCTTTCGGATTTTGTCATTGAAAGAGCCTCTAATCTGGTTATGGGACAAACACATAAACATTTGTCATCAACATTATTGACGCTAGAAAAAAAGGCCATGCGACGTGACGTGAGGAAATTGAAAAAATCACGTTTTGCAATAGAATCCGTCAAAATTGCAATAAAAAAGCGTCGACAATTGTATCGGAATTGGCTAAAATCCCAAAAAATGATTATTGAGCAAGACAAAGCAGAGCTATTAATGAAACAGTTAGTCCAGAAAAATTCTCGAGAAATCTGGGCAATCCTGAACACAGGAAACTCAAAACATCACTCTGATTTGTCAAATGGGATCGATGTGTTACAATGGGAACTTCATTTTACTAAAATCTTCAGAAATTCACAGCATGAAGAAATAAGATCTGCTGAACATAATTTGTCATCATGGGATATGCAAATCTCAGCTGAAGATATAAAAGCAGTAATACGGACCCTAAAAAATTCACATGCCGCTGGTCCAGATTTAATAACTAATGTAATGTTGAAAAAACATTAAGATGAATGGGCAATGTTCATGGAATTATTGTTCCTACGATTATCAGAAACAATGACGATTCCGGTCTCTTGGCGCGAAGCAATAATAGTTCCCATCTATAAAAAGGGAAATCGGGCAGATCCAACTAACTATCGCCCGATTGCCCTGTCAGATACTATTGGGAAAATATTTGCTTAATTTTTACGCCAGAAATTGGTACAATGGTCTGTTATGAAACAAATTCCGGACATACGGCAAACAGGTTTTACCAAAGGAGTTGGTGTCGAGGTGAATCTCCTATTAATGACTATTTTGAAAGTTGAAAGTTTAAGAACTAAATCACGATTGTATGTAGCTTTCATTGATCTACGGGGGGCTTTTGATAGCATCAATCGATCAAAATTGTGGCAAAAATTGGAAAATTGGAAATGTCCGAGTAACTTAATTGAACCCATAAGAGCGTTATATTCAAATACCGTCATCAGCATAAGGTTGAATAACCAAGGCACCTTATCTAATCAGATATCTACAAATATGGGCGTGAAACAAGGCTGCCCATTGGCTGCCGAGTTATTCAAACTGTTTATTGCTGATATTCCAGCACATCGTAAAAATTTAAGATGTTTTCCGCCTATCTTAAATAATACAGAAATCGGATGCATCATTTACGCTGATGACGTGGTTCTCTTAGACAAGACCCCGATAGGTTTACAAAGGCAAATAACAAATCTACATGACTATCTAAATAAAAATGATTTGGTATTAAACACTGAAAAAACCAAGATAATCATCATTGGTAGGACAAATACCAAAAATAAAAATCAATTTAGATGGAAAATTGATGATAAACATCTGGAAGTGGTAGACTCAATAAGATATCTGGGAATCTCATTTAACAATTCATTGTGTGAACAGCATTGGAAAAATGACATGACAAATCGAATGATTCAGTTCAGTATTCAAGCTCAGTTGTTGTATAAAACATACGGAAAATTTACCTTAACCCCCGTACTGACATTTTATACCCAAAAAGTAGTTCCAGCAATAACTTTTGGGTCTGAAGCGGGATGGAACATTGACATCACCTTTTGGAATAAATTAGAAGGCTTTTTTTGGCGGCGAGTTCTGAAGATACCGGGGTATATCTCAATGAAGCAGTTAAGATATGAACTTTCTTTGAATTCTCTTCATGCATGTGTCATGTGGAAATCCTTGATGGCTCTGCAGAAAATGATCTTGACGCCAATTCCACCAGCTTATCAAGTTTTCTCCTCCAGACCAGGCACAGGAAAATCAATTATCCTGGAAGAGTGGAAATTATGTATGGAACAGATCCTAAAACAAGCCGATTTAACAGTAGAAGCTTTGGTAACGAGACAGCAAGCCGTGAAAAAAAAATTTGAACTTTCATGTTGGATTCAAAATAATGACAAATGTCTAAGGATGCCAACGACTTTTGACTCCGGGTTGGGAGCACATAAGTTAGGAGTACCATGTCGCTACCTAACAAATTGTCCTTCCCGACATCATCGTGAGCAATTTCTACGTATTCGCCTAAATTTAATAAAAACCAAGGCGATGATGTGGCTTCGTCATTCAAAAGAAGTAAATGACAATAAGTGTCGCTTCTGCCTGAAAGAAATTGAATCTTTGGAACATTTACTTACAAAATGTACTCAGATCATACAAAAACGAACTCTGCACTTGGGAAGCTTCAGTCCAGTGAACTTTGAATCTCGGGACTGGTGGTCATATGCAATGACTGGCAGTTCAGTGAAATTAAGCTGCGCTGTGGTAGATTTTATAGACTCTTTAGAGCTGGAGGCTTTTTATGATCATTGATCGAAAACTGGTTGTCTTCCTTGTTTCTTTCTTGTTTTCTTTTAGACAAGATGCTGAAGTGTCATTGAAAATACTGAACTGTATGTTTAGTGAGGAAACTAACAAAACTCTTTATGTTGTAACAAAAGTCTGAAGCCACAGTGTGAGCACTGAGGTAATCAAGTCTGAAGTTTCAAATAAAAAAAAAAAATTAAAAAAAAGACCTACTCGCAAACGTCAATTTTATTGAAGGTTTTATCTTGGCCTTGAGTGCTCCAAAGTTATTTGCAAGAACTATTTGGTTGGGGGTGTTCTTACTGTTCCTAATTTAGCTTCTGTTGCCATTCAAACTTCTCTTTCTGACCGTGATCCATCCTTGATACATAAGAAATGAGGTAGGGATAGTCCCTTAAAGCAATATGTGGATTGGGACATGTGAAAAAATATGTATTGTTATACCAACGGTATCCACTATGCTATTTCAAAGAGTCTGAAATTAGTTAAGTTCATTTAATCTTGTGTGTATCCAAAAGCGGATATCACAATTATTTTCAGCCACTGTAGATACTGAAAACAGTCCTTCTTATTAGAGCAAATTTAATAGTACATTTTGCAAAACCAACATTATTGGCATATTGAGTTTGAAAAAAGCATAACTAAAACAATAAGCAAACAAAAATTACAGCAATTGTTGAAACAAATTTAAAAAATGAACCAAAATTACATAAAGACAATTACAAATCTTAAAAATAAACACAAACAGGAGATTTGGCAGAATTTGGAAAATTGACAAGTCTTTAAAGCAATAAATGCATAGAGAAAAAAGAGAAAGAAAGGAAATTCATGCGGCCTAAATTAGTATTCCAAGTGCCACAGTTCCATAGAAGCCGGTCTGTGATACATCCTTGGGCTTGCTGGGGGAGTTACTAATTATGGTTGAGGCGGAGCCCCCTAATATGCAAGGCCAAGTAGATAAGCCTACTGAAATTCATGCCCCATTACAACATTCTCCTGCGTAGAGCCTTATCTGCCCTGAGGTGTTAAGCACCGTCCAATTGACGCCTCTGCCAGTGACTGTGGGCTGGGGAGCTGTGTCTGCCAGCCCAGTCGTTTTAGTTGGTGAGACAGCATTGTCTCTTGAGGTTTGGCACAAAAGGAAAAAGAAATCTAAGAATGCTAAAAGAGCTAGTCTGGTGCCCCATTTAAATAGGGCTCTCTTAAATTTTTACGATCGATTAAGGCAGAGACAGAAGTTTTCTCTGATGTTTATGATCCCCTAGGGGGTCTTGTGCGCCTTGAAACTGTCTACTAAGTGCTTCTGCCTGTAGGGTGGAGGGAAAGCGGAAGCAAGCTAAGGCCTGTGATAAGAGTCAGGAGGTCGTAGCCAGCCAGTCCAGTCTTTCTAACCCTGAGGGTAATAGTAAATAATTGATCACAGCTTATTTTAAACCCAAAAGCACAGTAGTGGCTGTGGAAGGATTGGATGTGTCAACTGAATCTGAAGAGGAGGACATGTATTCCTTCCCTTTGGTGCAGCGTGAGTCTTGTGCTCCGACTTTGGTACCAGGAAAGGAGTCTGGGAGGGCTTCAGGCAATCAGACATCTGAGCCGCCCACAGCATTTTCTCTGTTAATCTCTGGGGATGATGCTAATTCTTCTACTATGTAAGAAAGGAGATCATCCTTATTGCGGCCGTCTGGCTCTTGAGGCTTGCCTTTGGGACATCACACGGCGACTAAGGGCTCTTCGGGGGGATCTTCCTTTAGATTGACTGTGATGGGTGAGGCACTCGTCAGTAAACTAGGGGTGAGGCCGTCAGGGCTGGTGTCCTTGGTTGAGGATGAGTTGTGTTGCGTGTGTTTGAAATGCACATTTAAGGATAAATAGCTCTATCCATTAAATTAGCACTATATTCTAGCCTTATTTGGAGATATAACAAACCTTCAATCGTTAACTTCAAAGGATATTGCTAGAGTTTTTTTCTGTATTTTAGGCATGTGGATATGGTCAAAATTGGCTTCTACTCTAAGCTCATCAAAAAGCCTGTTGTGGCTGAATCTGAATGCTTGCTAAAAATGGGCTATTCGCTGACAGAGGACTGGCCATATGTTACTCCTAAGGGGTCTATCCACGGAGGAGAGGGTGGACCTGAGCATAATCCACATGAATCGCTGACCATTAATGTAAAATGGGGTCCAACAACTGCATCTGATGAAGGTCCCTCTCGGTCGCATAAGCGTGTAGTGACATATGATTGGTCACATATAATACATTCTTTGCATGAGCATAACCCATCACAAAGAGGTCTTAAATGAATTTCCCCTGTCAGGATTGTCTCTTGGAATACGCGTGGGTTCAAACATCTCCCCTCCAACGAGGACCTATGGAAAGAGGCAGATTTGATTTGTATCCAAGAATCATTTATGTTAGATACCCCGCTTGTGGATGTTTTTCCGTCCTCCATGAGCCAGCTAGGGAGGGGCCCAAAGGGAGGCCATTTGGTGGCCTCATTAGTGACTGGCGTGTGCTTCCTGGCTCTAAAATGTAAATTATGTTTGTGGGTCATCCTGACATTTTAGGTAGTGAAGTAAAATGGTTGAACCATCTTGATGAGGTCTCAAGGGTTTCAAATATTTATTATAATCCTGTCTCCACTCTTTTTGCAGAATTTTTATTACTCATTATTAATGTAATTGATTTGTATTCCTTATTACCATATGTGGTTTTTGTTTTTATGGGTAATTTTCATTCTTAATGCCTGGAGGCCCATTGATATGCGCCCAGGTCCATCATATGTCATTCGCAATCTGCAAGAGCTCGAGGGGAACTGTTTTGTGACTTCTTGGATAGGTTGGATCACGTTCCTTTAAATGGGAACACGTTGGGTGACGTCCCCCCTAATTATACTTGTTTTCATAGATCCATCTTGGATTTCATATTTATCTCCAGTCACATGTTACCTAATGTGGATCATTGTGTGGTAAGTGCCAAGACTTGTATCGATCATTCGCAGTTTATAGCAGGCCTTGTAGGTTTTTTTCTAATTGGCCCAATGGCTCAGACTTCTAGTTCCATTGAAATCATACCTAGTAATCATGCTGTAATTTGCATCCCAAGTTTGCGGCCTGCTTTAATGCTAAGACAGATCAAGATTTAGTGGGGGGAGTCTTTACTGATATGTGTCCCGACTTCTTCGTCCCTCATATGCAGGATATTTTCATAGGACTGATCCCGCTGAGAAGTGAAAATGTGGACATTAATTGTCTGGACTTTTCTCATAAGTTCAGTAAGGTGGTTTGTGCAAAGAAAAAACTGCTGAGAGGCGACCTTAGGAAAACTCAAAAATTGGGCCCCTTTGCCAGCATGGCCATATCCAAGCCTAAGCAGCCCTACAGAAATTGGAAGAAGGGACACCATCCCTTTCTATTACAAAAAGACACTGAGGACATGTTAGCAGTCCTTGCCTCAAGAGATTCAGTCAACTTTTGGCAAATGACTAGAGGGGTTAAAGTGCAATCCTCGTTGCAGGTTCAGATGATTTTCTGTGGGAGACCTATTTTAATGATGGGTATGGTACTGTGAGTCTGTCGGTGCCATGTGAGTTTGTGAGCACGGGGGCCTTTCTGGTCGTGGTGAATTGGGAGCTGCTGGGCATTGACCCTGTTGGATTCTATTGGCCATCAGGAAGGCACCATTTTTGAATGCCCCTGGCCCTGATAGTGAACTGGATAGTCAAGCCCCTTTGATGAGTAGCAATTACCCTGGAGATGGATGGGGATGCAGACTTTACTCATATATCAATAATAGAGCCAACTCAGGAAGTAGACAAAATGAAAACAGTTTTAATATCAACTTTCTAAAACAGGGAGCATAACGAACATCAACACAATCGTTCAATGCATTTCAGAAAAAACAGAACAGTTATATGCAATATTTGTCATCAATGACATTAACCTGCATGTGTGCTAACGTCATCCTATGTGGCAAAATACAAAAACTTTTAAGCCTGAGTGATTGGCTCTTAGTGAACATCTCAGTATATAATCCATACTAGTCTAAAAAAAAGTGTAACTATGTGATTGGTTACTTAACATCAGGTGGGGCAACTAAGTCCTCTAAAAATGACCGCTATGAATGTCACTAAATACATGATGTCCCATTGATTTACACACTATAGGACCCCTACATAAGCAGGTCCTCTACAATTGGTTGGCACTCTATCCTCCTTCAATACTTTTCCACCTACGTTAGCAGCCTGCAGGCTGGCCATCCAGGTGCTGGTGAGGTCACCTTAACTTTAGCTCCCCACCAATTAGCATATCAATCTATCATCACCTCAGTGGTGTACTGTCAATTAGGCTTTTAATGATAGTCCTTGAAACTGTTCTGAGCTCTGAGAAAATGAGGGAGTGAGAAGCACAGTCTGCCTTGTGCATAGGTGTGACCATCTCGTTCATCCAACTTCATGCTTCCATGTGACTGGAAACCATGGAATCGAACCTTTTCGTGCATTTAATATTATTTTTTAATAAACCTCTGACGTCTTCCTTGTTATATTTGTGCCTTCTGAACAGGAGTCTTGTTCTTTCACATGACTTTGTAGCCAATGTCAGTTCACTCCAGTTTGATAAGACCTTGGCTTCTTGGCTCTTCCAGCCTCACCTTCTGAAATACACTTGTAATTCAATCACTGAAATGAGGCCTTCTTTGCTACTGTCCAACCTGCTATAATATGTTTAGTGGAAACATCCATAATTCTCTCATTCCTATATATGTATAAGTTGGTACCTGCCGCAATCTATTCACTATAAGCTTAAAGAGCTTCATGATTACTTTGCTGCTTGTGTTTCTTTTGCATCTGTACATGTGTAAAATAATTTGATATCGTCATCTGTTTCTGTGGCATAAGCTTCTTCACCTTGAGCCCAAGATGTCACTTATCCTTATTATTTTCTTGATACCTTATAGAATAGCTACATTCTCTGGTCACTGCATCTCATTTATGTACGTCATTTTCAGCTCCATGTAACATATACTGGCAATGGTTAGTGACACTACCATTCATCCATGCCGCTCATTGGCTCTGCTTCTTCAGGGATTTCATTCAAATGGCCATCATATTAAATCTGTATACGGATATGGTTTTCTCAATGAGTACCTTGGCTCCCAGATTCTCTTAGGTACTGGCCCTTTCACTAGTACTGGACTGAGTCCATACTCTGCTCTTTGTCGATTCAACTGTTCTGTATATGTCACATACTCTGGTTTCCAGCATACAGATAAAAGGGGCGAGTCGGTTGAGGTGGGGGTACCTGGCTCCTCCTCTACAATAATCTTTCCCACCTTACATTAAAATCAGCACCATCATTATGGACAGAGGTGCTGTTTCAATTGTTTAAAAGTGTTGTTGAGTTGGCCAGGTCCCGCCGACTTAGAAGGAGGCTATTTTTGTGGTTATCTTTAAAAAGAGCTATAGGGCGGATCCAGGGAATTTCTACCCTATTTCCCTGTTAGATGCCTCCTACAAGATCTTCTCAGGCTTCATGTGCACTTGAAAGATGGGCAGTTGACGATATTAAGTTGGATTTCAACCAATCAGGTTTAGGGCGGGAACGAGCACAGCCTTGAACTGTCTTTTGATACAATTGTTGATGAATCAGGCTTTCAAGTGTAAGCACACTCTGTTTTGGTCATTTCTTGACCTCTCAAAAGTGTTCCACTGTGTCGATCACTCTAGGATCTGGGAAATGCTTCAGTCCTGGGGTTGTCTGGAGGCTCCGGTTATGATGTTGGAGCTTCTGCGTGCCTTGAAACACTTGTGTATAGGCACGTTATTAATGCCTTGTCATATCATATCAAAGACATCAGATTAAAAGTGAGACTTGATCAAATGGGTACATGTTCGGAGTGGATTATTGCAGAGCGCGGCTTACGACAGGGTTGCGTGTTAGCTCCTTCTTTGTTCAATTTATAAATCTTTGGAATAAGGATGGCACTAGCGGGCATTGTGGTTAATCCTCCAAGGTTGGGTTTTCTTAAATTGCATTATCTTCTATATGCTGATGACCTTGTGCTGCTTGATTATACTACAATAGGGTTACACAAATCTTTGACACTGGCGGGTGATTTCTTCAGGGACCTTGGCTTGAACATTAATGTGACCAAGTCTAAGGTCCTAGTTATTAATCGTAGGAAGATCCTTTTGGGTAGGCCTAATTTTGGGTGGTATATTGATGGCAAGAAATTGGAGGAGGTTGGTGAATTCAGGTATCTAGGGGTTGTGTTTATAGCTAAGAGGTCTTTGTCTTTGGCTAATCAGGCCCTAAACTTGATGCATTTTTGACGTCTCTCAGCTTAGTGTTCTCGACAGAAAATATGGCAGCTTTTCATTACTTCCGGTATTCAAAATGTATGATCAGGTTCTTTTTCCAAGATTGACCTAAGGGGCTGAGGTGCAGTAAAACGGCTTGGAATGGGATCAAATGGAGTCCAATGTCCGGAAGCCTCATCTGTCCCTCTTTATGGGCACTCGGTTTCCTGCCGTTCAGCACATTTTGGACCTCTTATCGTTAGAGGTTAGGGTTCTTTGGCAAAGAACCCTACTTCTGCGATGCATAATGTTTCACCCGGCCTCTACGCTATTTGAGCAATTGAATGCACTTTACAAATTGGGTAATTGTGTGCCTCTTAACACTCGGGTGAACTGTCTCTTGTCTAGGCTGAATGTGAAAGCAGTTTTGCTGGAAGAATTAGAGCGTAACACTGCCAAGGTCAAAAAGATTTTATTTGAAAGCGACTGGAGTGATAATAGGGAAAGATTGCTTTCCTATAAGGTGTTTGATCATTTTTATTTGGACGTTAAGAATTTTAGTCTCACCCAGAATGGTATGTTAAAACATGCCTAGATACATATCAGACAGTTCTGGCTACGCATACAATTAAATTTGGTACCAACAGAGGATGTATTAGGGGCTTGGTCTTGTGCCTCTCTTGAAGATCATGTGTGCCATTTCTGTAGGTCTACTATTGAAACTCTGAAGCATTTAATTGTTGAATGTGTGGCACTTACTGCCATGCGTGAAGAATCTTTTATGCTATATTTTAAAAGTTGCCCTTTGTTCACTTGGGAAATGTTGTCGTGGAATTTATTATTAAACCCCAATGATAATTTGGTAAATATTGTTATGAATTTTGGAGAGGTACCTTTTTCCTAACCTGATATGTGTTAGTTTTAGAAAAGTTTTGTTCCTCATGACACTGTGTTAATAGTTTATTGTGCTATACAGACATGTGTACAGTTTCTTTTATTTTTTTTAAACTAGATCACACAATAAATGAATAAACAAATAAATAAATACATAAATTCCAGAAGGAAAGGGATTCTGTCTTCAGTTGTAAGTTGTTTTTGGGATTTGTGGTAACTATTCTTTTATTTTTGTTATTGAGTATTGCTTTAAAAATAAACCTTTCACATATATTACACATAAAGTATTTACATGTGACTTATCACATTTAAAACAGTTAACAGTAGTAAAGAGGCTAAAAAAGAAAAACAACTACATCATACATTGTTTCAATTCATCACTCTCAAGATCATAGAACATTCATGCTTTAAGAGAAGACACATTCTATGAAATCATTTAATAAGAAAAAAAGGAACGAAAAAAACAGCCAATGATTAGAAAAAAGTTATATTTAAGTATCGCAAAAACTTTGCGACCCTAATGGTTAATGAGACAGATTCTCCTGCGAAACATTGATACCAAAAAACCTGCAAATTTAGCAGATAGGTGGTAGTATAATGCTCCCCCAAAAAAGCAATCAAACAGAGGCTAATGTAGGACAGATTGACACCAAATGTTTCAAGGGTTCCCTATTAAACCCTTTTTTGCAAAATCAATAAACAGGACTTAAATTTCAGAAGTTGTCATTAGGTGAAATCATGAACTCAAAAATGGAGATCTCAACGTTGCATTTGGGAACTTTACCAGAAAGTCGTGTAGAACACCTTGCTTTTTGAGTTTGTTGGCCAGAACATAATATAATTTGTACCTCAACACATCATCACATGTTCCAATCCAGTCCAGTTCCCACAACCCTTTCTTAATTTACTGACGTGTGTCAACAAGATGGGCCTGGGTACAACACAACTTAACTAGTAGCTCATTACGCCTCGCAAACCAGGCTGACAAGTATGCATCCTTTTTATTCATTCATTTAACCCTAAGACTGCAAAATGGGAATCTGGGGAGAAAGGGCAGTGGTGGTTATGATTTTGGTCAGTTGCAGAATTGAGTTCCACTGCAGTCTGCATTGCATGGACAATAGGCCATGTTCAAACCTGATTCCGCTAGGGGAACACAATTTGGGAGGCGTTATACCTTATGCCAGAGCTTTGCTTAGAAATAGTTCACAAAGACCCAGTTTAGCGATAGCATTGTTTCGAGATCATGAAGTAATTCTAGGAACATTTTAATTCTTATAATATTTGACCCCTGGTATCATGGAAAAGCTCCCTGTTAATTTTCCTCATTTCTAGAATAAAACACTCCACCTTGAACTGTAGGGCAGCCATTACTGCCACTATGTTTCTCAGGCAACAAATTTGGACCCCTAAATACATGAAACAGTCCGTCGATGTAACCATGTGAAGCCTAATTTACCCTTAGTTCTGGAGAAACACGTAATTGTCATCTTTGTTTTATTTCGTAGAAGGTCATTTACTTTGGCATACCATCACAAAGCTTTAAGCATCCTGTGTAAACCAGTCTGTGTATAATCTATAAGAAGGATGTTGTCGGTGTAGGCTAGCGATGTTAGTTTTGCATCTCCTAAAAAAGGGGATCCTATAGCATGCTTTTTAATACTTTATTTATTTTTATTTATTTTACAATTGCATGGCACCTATACACAAGTGTTTCCAGACACCACAAGACAAGTTGTCGTTGGGGGAACATATGAAAGAAGTAGTATAACAGGACAGTCATATTGGCCTTGTGACAATCCTACAGTGCAAGACAAAAGTGGTAAGTGCAGAGGGAGTGAGAAGTGCAGGGGTGGGGTGCCCAATGAAAGGGGTGAGAATGTGCTGGGAGGCCAAGTAGGCAAGTGCCAGGGGAAGGAGTGGGGGAGGACTATAAGTGCTGTGGACAGGGAAGGGTGCCTGCGGGCAAGTACCAGAAAGGATGCTGGGGAAACAGGCGGTGGCCTGGACTGGCCCCTGTGTGACTCTGAAGGGACCAGGCTCCAGTGTCAGTGGCAGGTCTCAATGACAGAAGGAATGTTAGCATGGGAGGGGGAGAGGGAATGAAGAGGAGAAAATGAAACTCTTGAGGAGTTTCTGGAACGTAAGAAGATCCAGCTCAAATCTGAGGGGGGTGGGGAGACCCTTCAAGTGGGAGGAACCAGTTGAGGAAAGTGATCTACCTCCATGCTGTGCTTGGAGAAATGGGTAACCTGCAGAGAGTTGGAGCCAAAGGACCAAAGGACTCGAGCAGGGAGATATTTAAGGAGGGAAAACTAGATGTAGAGAGGTCCCAGGCCCCAGACAGCCTTGTGGATGATGCGAAGAGTCTTCAATTTGATCCTTGCAGTCAATAGTAGCCAGTGGAGAGATTGTAGGCTGGAGAAATGCAGTCCCTGGCTGAGGCCAAGGTTAAGTCTTGCAGTCCTATTCTGGATTAGTTGAAGGAAATGAAGGAAGAAAAGAGGCAACTTGAGGAAGAGGCTGTTGCAGTAGTCCAGCTTGGAGAAAACCAGGGCTCTTGAGACATTGAGCTGCTGGGGGAAGGCGTGGAAAGGTAGAATACCTTTGAGGAGGTGGAGCTGAAAGTTGGACTTCTTGGCAAGGTCTGTGATGTGTGGAGAGATAGAGTGTGAGGAGTCAAAGGAGATCACAACGTTTTTTGCCTCACAGGTGGGCGAGAAGTGCCCAAGGAGGGTGGCCAGAGAGTAGGGTGAACCCAATTAGAAGGATCTCTGGCTTACTGGCATTATGGCAGAGATCATTGGTAGAGCACCATGTCTGAATTGCAATCAGGCAGTCAGGTATGAGAGAGGAGGGGAAGGAGGTAGAGGAGGGCAGCTTAAAGGAGAGCTCTGTGTCATCTGCATAAAACTGGGAATGAGGGGAGAAGGTGGAGCTCAATTGGCCAGAGGGGCCAGGTAGATGGTGAAGTGCCATGGCGATAGAATAGAGCCCTGATGGACGCCACAGGCAGAGAGTGAGGCGGATGAGACAAAAGGTCCCATTTGCACATGGGAGGGTCTGTCTGAAAGGAAGGAGGTCAGCCATGCCAATGCCTGATCCATGATGCCAAGGGTATCATGGAGGCGATTTATGAGGATGGAGTGGTTGACTGTGTCAAAGGCAGAAGAAAGATTGAGGAGGATCAGAACAGAGGGACTGTTTAGGTCCAGGTTGGAAAGCAGGTCTTCATGGGTGTTCAGGAGAGCAGTTTCCGTGTCTCTGGATGCCCTGAAGCCAGTTTGGTGGTCATGGAGGCAGCCAGCCATTTCAGTGTGGAGTATCAGTTGGGGGATGACCAACTTCTCCATGACTTTGTGCAAGAAAGGGTTGATAGCGATAGGGCAATATTTAGCCAGGCAAGAAGGGTCAGCAGATGGCTATTTTAGAAGAGGGCACAAACGAGAGTGCTTAAGGGGCTGTGGTATCCAGCCAGTGGAAAAGGAATGGTTGCAGAGGTCAGCCAAGGCTGGGGTGAGAGAGGCAATGTTGTCCTTCATGGTTCAGTAAGTGCAGGGGAACACCTGTTTAGAGGGGAGTTTTATAGAACAGACAACTCTAGAGATCTTGTCTGGTGCAATGGGAGAGAAGGAGGAGAGTGTGGGTAGGGGTGAGGGGGGGAGCCAAGGGAGACAAGAGAATGTGTGGGATGGTGAGGGAAGCAGATGACAGTGAGAACAGGATGTCCAGAGTTTTAGTGAAGAAGGGGTGGCCATTGCAGTGCAGAGGGCCTGAGAGGGAGGAAGAGAGGCGGAGACTGCAGTAGGAGTGGCAAAGTCCTTTCAGATTTTATAAAGTTCAGCTGTGTTGTTGGTTGCTCTGGAGATACAGACTTGGACATGAGCCCTCTATTAGGAGCAGATGGCGAGACAATATTGCCTTTGGAGTAGGCGGCATGCCAGTTTGACAAAGGATGAGCTAGATGCCTGCTGCTTCTACTCTGGAGCTTTGCACTTGCATTTCAAAGTTGCCAGGTTGGAGTCATACCAAGAGTTGCATTTGGAGGCATACTTCATGCAGATCCTCATGACGGGGGCAGGGATGTCAAGTGTGTTAGAGATAGAGAGATGGAGGTTAGCTAGAACAGAGTCAGAAGGAGAATAAAATGAAGGGGCAGAGGAGGGATGAAGTAAGAGGCAAATGCAGCAACTGACCCACTCTTCATCTGTCGAATGACAGAGAAGGAGACTATCAGTGTGGGTAGGGGCAGGAGGTCAAGGAGGGAAAAGAGGAGAGAGTGGTCATACCAGGAGAGAGGGGTGGTTAGAGAGTTGGAGAGTGGGATGTCTGTTGAGAGTAGAGCATCCAAGGTGTGTTCGGCAGAGTGGGTTGGGTCAGAGGTTAGGAGAATGAGAGTCACAGAGGTCACCAGAAGAGAACAGTAGCCACATCTGGAGAGTCTAGATGGATTTTGAAGTCCCCAAGGAACATAAGTTTAGAAGAAGTGGCAAGAAGATAGGAGGAGAGGTCCTCCCATTCTGAGAGGAAGAGGAAGGTGGGTCCATGGGACATATAGATGGTAGTGAGAGTAAGAGAAAAGGTAGGCAAGAGAGATAGCCTGAAGAGGATGCTTTCAAAGGATGAGTAGGTTTGGGTGAGGATGATGGAGTAGGAACCATTCAGAGAAGATCAGTGCCACTGCACCACCAGGCCTGGAGGACCTGGGATTGGACAGGATCTTGTAGCCTTCAAGGAGAAGAATGTCAAAAGCAGTGACAGAGCTGACCTTGAACCACGTCTTGGTGAGAGCTAGGACATCAAGGTCAAAGTCTTCAAGGAGGAGGAATGCTAGTATGCTTAGGTCCCTTTAGGAATGTGCAAGTAATGGATGGGATCACACAGAATAACTCTGAGTCCAAATAACTGAACCAACTCAGGAAGATGGCAAAGTACTGTTTTATTAACAATTATCTGAAAAAGGGAGTTTTCAACGTACTTCAACGGACGTACGTTCAGGTTCTCTCAGCGATCTTTTCACAAAATATAGTTGATGTGTCAGAAATAAGTCAGAGGTGATGTCATACTACGTGGAAAATAATTAAAAACCTACTAGGGATTGAGATTGGCTTAAGGAGAACATCTAAGTTTATTATCTATAGGAACTAGGATTGTGATTGGCTGCCCACTGTCAGGCGGACAGTATATGCCTGTATCTAAAACATGTCATCTTCAGAAACATTAGATACACATTTTCTCATTGGTTTTCAAACTATAAGTTCCTTCGTTATGTAGACCACTAAAATTGGTTGTCACACCAGTGCCATGTTTGGAACATTCAGTTCACTTAGCAGCACGTAAGCCCAGACCGAGGTGCAAAGAGATGGGGCAGGACACTACTTCCCACCCAATTAGCCCAGCATCTCTCATCACCCATTCCTTCTGCCATGAAGGATGTCTTTGAACTTGGACTTGCAAAAGTATCCTTGGCTTCAGAATACATGGGAGTATGGGCTCTCACTATCATGGGACTCCAAGTCCGAACACTATTTTCATCCTTGACTCACGTAACAGGAGACCATGATGTGATCCATTTTGCAGGTTTTGAGTTCTTTAAACACATTAAACTTGGCACACTTGGTGTTCTTTCTTTGCACCTTATCAAGGGATGATTCATCCTTCACACGTTTGCTCCTTTCCAGAATAAATAGCTGACCTCTGCTGCTTCGGGCTTGACTCCAGGCCAGACAACCTCTCCATGCAGCTCCACGATTCAGCTTATTCTTGCTGCAACATAGTTTTCCCTTCAATATTTATGGGTCCTGGCTTATTAAATTCATGATACCGATGTCAAGCTTCTTTACAATTGCAGCTTTGCCTGCGTTCTATTCACAATGTATAGCCAGCTTCTATGATGACTTAGTCTACTTGTGTTTCAGTGTTTGTACAATTATTGAACAGTTGATTCTCTGCAGCACTTTATGCATGTGTAATCTTCTTTTTCATATTTAAAAGTTCACTTATGATATGATAATGATATGATAGGTTACTTATAACATGCTTAATACCAAGAGGTTTCTAAGCACAGACCTGGGGATCGAACCTGTGTTGATCTGTGTCGTCTTGCTTCCAAGGAGAACATGTTGCAGCTGAGCTATCCTCCTGAGACATTCCTTACTTCGGCATTAGTTTCTTTAGAATCCATACATCCTCTTCAGCCAGTATCTCGGGATGTCGTATATGTCTCTTTTGACGTCACTAGCTGCTTTCTTTGCTCGTTTTCATATTCCTTCAGAGAGTTCCTCCCTTAGCTTGTCATCGCTTCGGGGATACGTTTGGTACGGGTGTCTCAATGGGTATCTTCTTTTGAACACACCACACATTGCGTTATTGGCACAACTGTGGGTGTCAAACACAGCACAATCTCAGGTCTCCAACATATGGGAGGTAGGGGAGCATGGTTTCCTGCACAGGCATGCAGCTGCTCCTCTATACTTGGTAGCAGAGCAAGAATTGAGGATAGGTAAGTGAAGCTGGTTGCCCCCTTTAAATGTGGGAAAGATAGGAAGGGGGGATTAGGGATAGAGGGGTGGCGGGTGGAAGGAAAGGAAGGAGAGCTAGAGATGTTGAAAAGAGATGGAAGACACCTGCAAGAAGGAGGAGGTTGGGCTGAGAGCCCTGGGCCCTGATAGTGCTGTTGTGATAGCAGGGTAGAGGGTTTGAAGCATAGTGCACAACAGAATTTCACCAGGTGGCCGGGAAGACAAAAACAATGAGCACTTCAAATGTTCAGATACAAGAAACATTAACACATTTGAAAGCACACAGAAAATGTGAAATTGCCAGAGAGCACTAGAATGCAATACAAAAAGGAGGAGGCACAGTTTGAAAAAGCACACCAACATTTGAAATTGCTAGAGAGCACTAGAATGCAGTACAAAAAGGAGGATGCGCAGTTGGAAAAAACACACCTGAATTCAAATATGCCAGATAGCACTAGAATGCAGTACAGAAAGGAGGATGCACAGTTAGAAGGCACACCTAAATTTGAAATTGACAGAGAGCACTAACATACAGAATGGAAAAGGGGAGGCACAGATGAAAGGCAATACCTGAAAGTCAAATTGTGTTTTTAAACAGCAGAACAGCAATCTGTATGAGAATGGGCGAGATGCATATTTCAGTAGGTGCTGAGATTAGAGTTTGGTTTTAGGCAGGTAGGGACAGGAGTAGGAGGCAACCAACACAGTCAGAGTGTCAGTGGAGGTGAGTCGTCCAGACCAGTGAGATCATGATGCTTACCAGAGAACTGGAAAAGCAGGGTTTTGATCGTGGTCCAAATGTGCAGGGGTCATTGACAACGTGTCCACTGAGAGCATTGCCAAGACTCAGATGGTCATGGAGTGACAGCATAGAGGGACTCCTAGCTCTGGACAGGGGCAGACAGGGGGCCTTGGTGTGGACCTTAATCTGTGGGCCAGCTTATGCCTGCCAGCTCACAGATTAGCTCAAAGTGAAGAGGGGCAGCCAATGAATGGCGCTAATGTTGGGGAAGCCGAGTTGGATGCAGGAAAGTGGTGGCAGCCATCTTAGGTTTTTATTGTGGCCTCAGAACTGAGCAGCCCTTCCTGGGCAAAGAAACACTTCCAGCATAAAGCAGCTATCAGCAGATGAAAACACACACAAGCTGATTACAATAGCCCAACTAGGCAAACTGCGCTCGTCAATGCGAGCGACGCACGTGTGCAAGGATGATGCCCAGAAATCATGCCCAGCATCACAGGGCTTACCTCGAGTTATTGGGGGGTCCGCCTCCTGTAACAAAAGGAAGTGAAGAGGCAGAGCGCCTGCGAGTGCTGGTAGTCAGAGGTAGAAACTGGCTTCCCCCACATGCGAAATATAGATATTAGATGGGTAGGGGGCTAAAACGCACCACTGTCTGACACCTCTAGTCATAGGGTTTGGTTTTGATCTTTTCTCTTCTTGATTTAAACATCTGCAGATTTGCGTATCAGTGTGTAGGTTGACCAGAATGATAAGTAGTCTTTGGGGAAGGCCCTAGTTAGCCAGTTTACACCACCACTTACCATGATTCACCAAATCAAATGCTTTAGAAAAATCCATACAACCTAAATACAGATTTGGTGGATTAGGGCTCACACACCTAGCTTGATGAATATTCGAAATTTGATGTGGTTCCAACCCCCTTCCTGAAACCTGATCGATACAAACTTAGGTGGCTTGACTGTACACTTCGGTACAGGCATGTTATAAATGACTCATCATATAATATCATCATAGCCCAAGTCTCTAGGTCTTTCAAAATCAGTCCCGAAAATATCTTGCTGTCAACATCTATCAACGATATGGAATGATAATTGTGTCTACCTGATTCCCCTTCCGATAAATAGGCACTATATTTACGAGTTTCCATGACTCAGAGGTTTTCTTATGTAGAATGATGTTAAAAATAGTACAAACAAAATCGAGGTCCAAAGAAATGCTTTGTTCTTCATTATACAATGTGATAAACCATTGGGGCCAATGGCTCGTGAGTTACTGGCTCTTTTTATGAGGGCAAGAATGTACTCAAGATCAAAACTCATGGCCAAATTTCCCACCAGCACAGGGGTTTTTATACCACATGGGTTGACATCTCCCGAGTACAGATTTACAAACATTTGTACTCCAAGATTCCTCAGATACAGGATTAATTTGCAATTCAAAATGACTCTGCTCCAAACGGTTAATCAGTACCCACAAATGTCTCTCACTTTTAACCTTAATGGCTGAGTACTTTGCTTCAGCATCCTGTAGATGCATTAAGTCTCCATGCTGGATCATCGATTTCTTATAATTCTTTCTACAACATGTAAGTGATTTCAGTACAGCACACCCCCAAGTCAATGCCTAGCATGTAGTGCACAACTGAAATCCTTAATTATTTTTGTCTAAAAGTTCTTTATTCTGAACGATATACCACTCATATCACATCCTTCTCCTGGAACCCCCCCCCCCGGTCACACTGAACCAGGAATCAGGCTGGTTTGCAAAGGTAAATATTTATTTATGTATTTAAAATGTTATCACAATATCTTTTAATAGGTACACATCAATAACCAATGGGGTGATGTAACACTAAATAATCTCTTTAATATACAAGGAGTAAGTATTGATCAAAACAATTCAGCATAGAAATAATACTTTTGTGTTGGTTCAGATCAGATAGCACTGTGGTTAGAGGTTCCCCCTGCACACCCCTCAACCCCCAAGAGACAATGTAAAGAGATAGGAGGAGAGAGCGGGTATTCAGGAATGGCAAAATTCAAACAAAATCTCAATCCCACTTTCCCCCAGCAAATACAAGAGAAAAACAGAAATGACTGTCAAACTCTCAGAATGGCTTTTAAAGTTATCTTTAGGATGAACTGGGCAAAAACACCAAATATGATCAAATTTGCTAAAATTGTTATAAATTCTTATGGGAGATGCTTTGGATAGTTGCACACAAATACCAGCAATGATTTAATCCCAAGAAAACATTTCAAATCTTAAAATTCAATTCGGAAGCAATTAAAAGCTGTTTAACACAAATAAGAATTTTCCCACAATGAAAATTCGTGGCAAACTTTTCACTGTGCGATATTCGCGATAACGGGAGAATCACATAGATTTGGAATTTTGTTTCTAGCACAAAAACTGAGGGAGTTACAAAGGTTTTAGTAGAGGTCATTTTTTCGAGATAGGCGCAAGAATGGAACACGGGAATGCACTTTTAAAATGACAACAGGGTTTCTTACACTAAAGGATGACTATGAACAAAATGAATACCCCACAGGAACACAATCACTTGATCAGGGTGGCTGCCTGCTAAGGAACTCGCCCTCTTCAGATGAGAAAACGATCAGCACAGAGATTGTTTTAACAATACTGGTTTTAGAGAAAAGATAGAATGGTTTGGAGAGAGGTTCAGATGATGCAAAGATACTCCTACAATGCAGGTTCTGAATACCAGTTAGGATGGGTCTAAGATAGGGCTAAGACTATGCAAAGTACATATGCTAGTGACACAATTCTTCCTAGTGATACTCACTGGATACGTTTTTAAATGGGACTGTCAATTCTGGTCAGGGGATGGGATCTGGTTTAGGAAAGACGGCTGGGCACATCAAACTGGGCAGCGTTAGCAAGTCGCTCTGGTCACAGCACGGCACAGGACAGGATAGGGTCAGCAAGGCGCTCTGGTCACAGCACGGCACAGGACTGGATTGGATCTGCCCTTCTTGCTTCTGAGGATATTTCTTTTCAGCAGGCAAGCAATAACAGCACAGCCCGGCTGTATTATGCTGCTTCCCTTAGGCTTGTGGGGTTCTGTTCTGGAATTTGAGGCCTAGCTGAGAATGGTTCAGCTATGCAGTGGTCCTTTTGCTTTGCCAAGTTTCTGGAGTCTGGAGCAAGGAAGATGTAGAGTTCTGCAGCAAGGTGCTCCACCAGCATCAGGATAGTGAGTGAATCTGTCTGTCCTTATGTGTGGTGAGCTGTCTCTATATACTATGATAAAGGGGGAGTGTGGGCCGGTTTAGCCTAAGCCTGCCCCTTTGAAAGATGATTTGGTCAGAGTCTACTCTCTGCCTTGATTGGAGGAGAAATACAGAGAGTCATCTTTATGTTGTGATTTAATGAGGCTGAGAATCCACCCCTAGCCCCCGGAACACAAAATCTGCGACAAAATACATATTTCCACATGTGCAACCTCTCTAAAATTCACATATACAGATTACATATTTTACCTAACAGCTACTCCTCAAAACGCCATAACTGTGGGATCTTGTCTCCGCTTTTCACAGAATTTTGCCCTTTTCACTCGGAACACAATGTCCAATTTGTAAGCAAAATTCTGCAAGTGTGCGTGTTTATCATGGGCATAAGTGTATAGAGTTTCATAGTTCTAGCTGAAATACATTTTGCGTTAAATCATATTTCTTGCCATTCCTGTCCAGAACATGTCACGCGTTCTGGCATCCTTCACCCGTGCATACGGAAATTACATTAACAATTCTGTTATTTTTATATTTTTCACAATTTTAAATAGTAAGTTATCAGTCTTTTTAAAATGTGTCCTTTGTCCTTCTTAAGCAACAAATGATTGTTTAGCTCCACCCCTTTGGTCTCTCCCTGGAAGCCCAGGAGCCATCCCCCATGTTTGTTTCTTGCAGAGGCCATTTACGACTGTCTTCGCACTTCGTATTTCCTGAGCTGGAGCTGGTCATTGTTCCCTTTTGCCTCTGAAGACCAGGTTCTTTCCTGCCCTGTAATTAACACTTCTGTGTGATTTCCTGCTGGGGGGAAAGACCTTCCTTCTGTGAGAAAACCTGTTATTCAAGTTCTGCAACTTTTAGCCAGGTTTAAATTAATTGTTAAATTCTGTGGCCTTTTTCCTTAGCACAAAACAAACTTATTGTATCAAATCACAGCTAGAATTCCCATTCAGGATTTTAAACCATGGGATCAAAACAATTATAATATCGGTTACTATTAGTAACAGGCTTCTTAGATTGCAAAGATTTGATTTCAGTTTATACATGTTAAAGTTTAATCAGGCAGTACCCTGACAGCTGTCATCTCAGCAGTCCTCTGCTGCACAGAGATTTTTGACAGATCCACTGACAGACCGCTTTTTTCTGTGGAAATCTCCTTATGTTCGCAGCTTTTCAGGACATTGTAAGTTCACAATGATTTCTTAAACTAAGTAAATTGTAGCACACAACAAGAAATTTGAATATTTGAAGGTGTTCTGTACCGGCATTCTGAGGTTTCATCAGCAAAGAAAATGTGATTTCAAGCAATCTTTGGAGTTTCCTTTAGCAAAGCACTACTTTTTCCTTCTGCACTCCATTTTCAATTGTTTTGGGGCCCAGTGACACATTCAGGTAGTGAGAGCTCTGTTCCACCACTGACAATAATCTTGGCAGATTGGGCAGCCATCTTTTGTGCGTTGAGAAGCACGATTTTCAGGGATTTTGGCGCGCACAAGGGTTTCGCAGCCATTTTGCTATTTCTGGCACCATCATAGCGGAGTGATGCGGCATAGCAGAGCAAAAGTGGGTCAAAACATCCCACAAAGCCCCCCATTCCCGACTTGAGTTTGACAGCCCATCAAGGGGAAGTCAGAAGATTGGGATGTTCTTTTTTCTTTGGTCCAGGTGGAGAAATTCAGCTGCTTCTCCCATCAGTGCTGGATAGAAATGCTCTCCTTGCCGGTTCTGGTTGGGAGTATGGAGCGATACTCCGGGCTCCGTGAGTCTTTCCTCCCGGTCCCCGAGTGGTCCTACTTGGTGATTAGAATGTCTTAGTTCCAATGCTAGGAGACAGAACAGAGCATGGTTATGGAAATTTCCCCACTACGACTCCCCGAGGGTGTAGTGGGGCAGATCATACATTGAAGACAATTTACAATATTCACTGCCTATATTTAATAATGATTGTAACAGGTGGATTCTTCTAATTTGCCGGAATTTCCCCCTCTGGGTTTCCGGTTGGCTCCTCTATTTTCCGCATAGTATGCCTGGGATGGCAACTTTTCAGCTGGTTGATGTGGACCCACTTGTCTTCCCCTTCTGCCAAAATGCCCTTGGGGATGCGGATTCTGTAGGTGACAAGTGAGATTTTGTCCACAATTTAAAAAGGACCCTGCCAATTTGGGAGGAATTTGCGCTCTTTGGCTTGGTTCCTTTGGAAATTGTACAAGTAGACCTAGTCTCCTACTTGATATTCTTTTCTAGTTGTCTCAAGATCATAGTGGGTCTTCATACTGTCTGCAGATCTTTCTAGATTCCGCTGAGCATATGCAAAAGCATGCTGAAGGTGTTTTCTCAGATTCTCAACATACTCATGAGTTGTGGAGGCATTTATCAAGGTCTGCTCTTGGGTTCTGTAGAGCAGATGCTGGGGTAGCACCATCCTTCGTCCAGTCATCAGCTCAAATGGAGATATTTCTGTTGCAGAAGAAGGGGTAGATCTGATGGCCATCAGGACAAGGGGTAGTAGAATGTCCCAACTTGTCCCAGAATCTGGCACAAACGTTTTTAATATGCTCACAATAGTTTTGTTGTATCTCTCAACTCCACCACTAGAGGATATCCGGTAGGCAATGTGTACTTTCTTTTTGACCCCAAGTATCTCCCACATCTTTGTCATAACCTCGCTAGTGAAGTGACTACCTCAGTCTGATTCAATCCTTTGGGGTAGTCCAAAATGCGAGAAGATGTGATTGATCATCAGGGCTGCTGCTGTTTCTGCCTTGCAATTTGGGGCCGGAAGATATTCCACCCATTTAGTGAACAAGCATGTCATGGTCAACATGTATTTGTTCCCGCTAGAGGAGCGAATCATGGGCCCGATAAAATCGACTTGTAAATCTGACCAAGGCAGTGTCATCCACCTCTTTTGGAGGGGAGCTTGAGGTTGGCTGAAATCGTGCACACACAAGACACCCCTTCAAATATTGGTCGAGGTCCTGTCCCATGTGTGGCCAGTATGCAACCTCTCGCAAGATTTTGAGTGTCGTATGAAACCCCCGATGACCGGCTGTGGCTGCATCATGGGTGTGACTTAGCATCAGCCTTGGTATGAGGTAAGGACCACCCACTGGTCATGGCCAGCTATGGATCTCCTTACCAGCAAACTGTCTTGGATATTGAACATTTTTGGACATTTCATTAAAACTATGAGGTCCTCTTTCCCAATGTAATCGGTATCCACCAGGGGAAAGTTCACAGGGTGCTTAACGTTTTGATAAAATCTATCAATTAATGTATCCCCTTTTTGAGCCGTAATCAAATCAGCATCTGGGGTCTCCTTACTCCATTGTGCAGTTGAAAGTTCATTGTGAGCATTTGTCTGCGACCTAGTGATTGCAGTGACCTGGATTTCCCCCAACAGGTACTCGATCTCAAGTAGATCCCCTTGGATGGCTACGGATTTGGCCAGCTGATCAGCTAGAGCATTTCCAGTTTTGTCTGGTCCCTCTACCTTAGAATGACACTTGATCTTTTTCCAGTAGATGGTCATCCCATTCGAGGTGAGCAGATCATCAATCTGTTGTATTAATTTCCCCTGTTTTAAAGGTTTATTATTAGCACATAGCATGCCTCTGGTTTTCCAGTTAACCAGGTGCTCCACTAACCCGTTCTGTACATAATCTGAATCAGTGATTATGACCACTTCGTGGAGTTGGTGTTGGACAGCAGTGAGGATGGCTTGATACACAGCCATCAGTTCTGCCACTTGACTACTTCGGGGCCGATTTTGTACCCAGCTGAGGGTCCTGGGGCATCATTCACCAATGCATTCCCTACGCCGGCCTCAAGTTCCTTTTCCCCGTTGTTGTCAACATGGTAGGAGCACCCATCCACATAGACAGTGAGCATTCCCTCACACTGGTCTTCTTTATAGACTTTGTGTGGGGAATTAAGGTAGGGCTCCATGTTGTCCTTGATTTTAAGACTTCCGTCCTCGAGACAGTTTTCTCTGGCACAATCATGCAAGTCAGCCAGACCTTGCACGAGGGGACTCTTCTTGTTTTGGCCATATCTGACCTCCACAGGAAAGTCTTGCATAGACAGACTCCAGGAAGTAATTCAGGATTTACTCACATTTCTGGCCCGGATTCATTCACTTTGAAGATATTGCAAAGGTTGGTGTGGAGTCTCCCCTATGATGTGTTCCCCCTGGATAAACGGAGGGTAATTCTTCAAGGCCCACACCGTTGCCAGGAGTGCCTTCTCACAAACATTGAATTTTTCCTCCACAAAGGATAAAGTCTTACTCGCATAGGAGATTACTTCATTGACCTTGTCATGCTTTTGATATAATACTGCAGTCAAGCATGTATTTGAGAATCCTGTCTCCAAGAAAAACTCCTTGTTTTGACAGGGTAAGCTAGGCAAGGTGCTTGTGAGAGGCTTCTTTTGAGTTGTCTTACTGCCTCGGCTTGTTCTGGACCCCACTCCCACTTGACCCCCCCTTCAAAAGATGGATCAGGGGTCTTGTGATCTCTGCGTAGTCCTCAATGAACTTGTGTCCATCAGAACACAACGGATCTCCGCAATGTGTTCCTCCAATGTTGAGCTTTTGACTAGAACATCATCTACATAGGCCAGGTTACCCCTTTCTCCCAAGTCGGGCATGGCCTTATGTAGAAAGATGTTAAATTAATTGCCGGAGTTAATGTATCCAAAGGGAGTCCGGGTCCAAGTGTACTGCTGCGCCCCGAAGGTAAAGGCCAGCCTGTATTGGTCCTCCCTACTGACAAGTACAGTCCAGTACCCATTGATCAGGTCAATGGCAGTGAATACCTTTGACCCCTGGATCTGGCCAGCCCTTGGTTGATGTAGGGAAGAGGCCATCGGGAAGTGTGGACCCGTTTGTTGAGCTCCCTAAAGTCAGCACAGAGTCTCCACTGGCCGTTTGGTTTCAAAATCACCAGCATCGGAATATTGAAGGTGCTGTGGACTGGACGAATTATCCTACGGGACTCAAGGTTCTTAATTATTTCAGTAAGGGACTCCATTGATGCGAGAGGCAAGCAATATTGCTTCACAAACACTGGAGTCATGCCAGGGTCCGTGGCAATTGTTGTGTGGATGTCGGTGTGACCACAGTCATATGGGTCCACCGCGAAGAGATCTTGAAAATCTAAGAAAACCTGTTTCAATTTTTGCTTTTGCTCCAGAGTCTCACAGGTATCAGCTAGGTTGACTCTCCTTTCAACCATCTGCCTGAAGTCTGGAAAGACTTCTGGTTTGGAGATCTCAGCGTCCTCCTCCAGCTGGGTGGAGAAGTCCCTGGTCAGAGTACTGACTTGGACTGATGGCTTCAGGTGGGGGAGGTAGTCCTTGGGGACTTGGAAGATCACCTCATCCCTCCTGAAGTCACAGGTCACATCTTCCTTACGATAAGGGCAGGTAGAGTACACCAGGAAATTCCCCCCATGCCAGGTGAAGATCCTTTCTGGTGTTGTGTCATCGTCGCTATCCCTGTCAAAACAATCCTTGGGGATTGGTCCTAACAGTTCGTTACCTAAATCTAAGGAAAAATGTCGGTCATCAACTGCCATTCCAACAATGGTGCCTGCTCCCAGAGTGATACTCTTTAGGTCGCTGTTAGCCACCTCTATTGGAATTGTGTTGTGTTCTATGTTGACTAGTGGTGTTGGGTTTACCCCCCAATCCTTGCTGTTGGTAATGAGCATTAAGATGAACATAGGCGTCAGGATTTTTCAGTTTCTATCCTCTTTTAATTTTCACTTCCAGTGAAAATTGTCGGGTCCATTCTGGGATGGTGACTTCCTCTCCAATCTGAATTTCAACTGCATATGGCAGCAGTTGAGCTGACCTAAATGCTTTCTCTGGGTCATCAAAGTCCATGGGATTACACGCTAATTGGGACCAGGCTTTGAAGTTTATTAGGTCCAAACTAATGCCAAAGCGATTGAGAATGTCACTGCCTAAATTAAATGCAGCAGGGACATCTCGCACGACCCAACAATTATGGACTATGCTCTTTTTGCCTATGGAAATTTTGAGCATACACCTGCTAGGCAGGATATGTTTGGAATTGGGTATTTCCAGGTACATTTCCCATTTGTCTAACAATTTAATAGTGGGAATGGCTGGATCTTTTCGGAGTTTGCAGAACCTGGCCTCGCTGATGAAGCTCTTACCGTTGTTCACACACACTCGGGCGAGAACAGAGTCCTTCCCCTCATTTAACTGAATAGGGATGAACAACTGCTCTCCAAAATTCTGAATATCAGCCAAACTTTGAGCTGATTTCTCATCTTTCTGGACTATAGAAATGGGATTTTCTATTTGTGAATTTGTAGTGTGGAATGCCACCTTAGACTGGAAGGAAGGTTGATTTTCAGAAATAGAGAGGACTCCCCATCACCAGTTTGTTGTCCTACTGCAATAACTGTCACATCTGGGATTTGATTATTCTGGAAGTGAAATTCAATTTGGTCAGGTTTTTGTTCAACCATGTGGCTTATGCCATTTAAACTAACATGGTTCACACTCTGCTTTAATTTTATTGGTCGGTTAGTCTGGGTCCAGAGGACCCTGTTTACACAATCTATGAGGGGAGACAATCTATGCAGGATGTCATTCCCTAGTAAACAAGGTGTGCCCTCTGGAGTCACAACTATGACAGGGTGCTTCACCTTGTGTCACCCAATTTTAATGTCTAAATCCGCAGTCCCCTCGACAGGAATTTCCTTCCCATCGAAGTTCTGAAGTTGTCCAGGAAGAGGGGTGAGAGGAATTTGGTATTTCTCCCCCCTTCCCGAACTCAGCTGATCAAAGGCCCCTTTTGACAGAAGGGTGGCTTGGGATCCAGTGTCCACCAGTGCCAACATTGTACATTGCCCCTGTATTTGGACCGGGGCATAAAATCTTCCCTCCTTTTCCTCAAGAGGGCAAAGATAATGCACATTTTTGGCCAATTGGTGGGTTAATTTCTTTGCTTTGGATACTGACAGAAAGGTGATTTGGGCAGGATCCTGTTTGGGATCTTGGGAACCTGTAAGAAAAAGGTGACAGCTAGATATGGGGGAAGTTTTGGACTCCCATGGTTCCGATTCTGAGCTGCCCTCCCACCCCCTTTTGGAGGCAGTCACCAGAATGGGTTTGAGCAAGGGGATTTTCGTGCTGGTCATTCTGGGGTTTGATGATGGGCAATTTTAACTCGGTCCCCACATCTACCCAATCTGGATTGGGATCCTTTGGGACCCATTTTTCCTTGGGAGGAGTTCCCCCATCCCTGAAGGAGAAGATCCTTTTCCCAGAATCCTCTGAGGACCCCTCCAAAAAATGGGCCGTTTTAGGCTCTTCATTTCTCCTACCCACCCTCTGCTCCTTGGGTTTCAGACTTTCGAGGGCAGGAGATTTTGGTTCACGTTGCTGGGTTTCTTGGGGCTTTTCACAAGTAGGGAAGGAAGCTTCCTCTAAGGCTTTGCACCCCACTTCCCCTTGTGCCTCATCCCAGGGAACCAGTTTGTTGTCAGGGTTCTTCCCCTGTCATTGTTCTGGAGCACCAGAACCTGGATTTGAGAAGTTCTGAGCCGCCATGCTCATCTGAGGGTTCTGTTGAGCCATCAGCATGTGACCCAGATCTTGTGCCATGTTCTGGAACTGGCGCTCCAGTTGGGACACCCGCTCTGGCTGATACGAGGTCCTCTGGTCGACCCTGAGTTGATCCTTGGAAGGGTAACTATCCCTTCTCGCATAATACCCCTGGTTAGGATAGCTTGGTTCCCCTCCACCCTTGGCCTCCCCTCTCCCAGATTGGGCTGTGTGAGCTCAGGAAAGTGGGGAAAGAAATAAGGGTTATTTTGGGGGTTGAAGGTTTGGCGGGTACCGGGGAAAGTAATTTGGTCCGGCATTTGTGGGATTACTGCCCTCCTGAGGAAAGTGAGGAGGGAAGTTTCCTGGGTTTCCAGCTGTTTGTTGGATCCCCCCCCACTGGGGCCTGGGGAGTCCACACATAGCCCGGGATTGGTCTGTTGCCCTTGTAGCGTGGGCTGATGTAGTAAGGGTAGTAAGGGGTCCCATTGGTGGGGTTACCTCCCTGACTCCCTGTCAGGGATTGGCCCGAAGGCCTTCTGGATCTGGGGTTTGTCAGATTCTGCACAGGAAGGTTTTTAGGCCCCCCATCTCCAGATCTAAAATGGGGGCAACCTTCACCTCTGCCACCTTGGCAGCAGCAGGGGTGTTGGTTGGTTTGGGGCTTTTGTTAATATTTTTACTTTCTAGTGGCTTCTGCACTTCATAGATGCACGTTGTTTGTTCAATGACCCAGTCTACTGATCTTTTCTCATGAAAGTCCCTCACTGGCTGGGTCATAATGGATTTGGGGAGAGCATTAAAGAAGGTGTTCACAAATTCCTTACTGTCAGTGCGCACCCTTCTAGTGGTCTGCGCAAAGGTGTGCTTCAATTCCTGGACAAATTCTTGTGGGGCCTGGTCTTCCCCACATTGTAGGTTGTAGGCTGCCTTGTGGGCCTCTTGAGGGTTTCTATCAATAGAAAAATGTTTCAGGATGGCCGCCCTATAGGTGGACCTTCTGGAGTGGTTCTGATCCTCCAGCCCCGCAAAGAAGTAGGACTACTCAGGTGAAAATGTCCACTTTACATACTGAATACAGCTTTGGCAGTCCTTCAGGTGGAAAGTCTCCATCATCTGCTCAAATAATTCAAGGTGCTCCCAAAATGAATATTTGCCATTTTTGTGGTAGTTCGTGATGACACTCCTAATAGCTTTTATTTGCTTTAGGGGATCCTTGAGTAAAGCTCTCTTGACTTTGTTAGCCTTCTTAGTTTTGGTCACCCTGGTCCACTCATCCTCCGACTCAGAGGCACTGCTACCAGAGGAGGCTGTCTGATCTTCTAGACTCTCCCGGATTCTGCGAGCTTTGCAATGGCTGGCAGAATGTGGGGGCCTAGTCTCTTGGGACCTGTGGCTCTCAGAAGAGTCTTCTGACTCTTCCTTGCTCCCAGGATTGGTTGAGTACCCCTCCCACTGTCCTAGCTGGGAAGAGGTTTTTAGTATGCTCTTAGTGGGCCTAGCCTCATGGAATTCCCCACCAAATTTCACTGACTTAACCCTAGGTATGTGATATTTCTGCGGATCCAGTTCTCTGATTCTCCCCTCACTGGAGTTTCCCTGATCAGAGAAGATGGCCCTAGTGTTTGGGAACCTGTACATAGGCGCCTGCCCATCCATTTCTGGGAGGTGCTGACCGATTAGCCCCATATTTCCCATTGGGTTGAAGTCTATCATCCCTGTGGCCCTTGGTTCATATGCGCCAGTGGACATCGGGATGGAAGAGTCCATGGAATTGAAGGGATTAAGGTCCCTGAAGCCAGGGTTCCTGAGGTTATGCTCAGGGCTTTCCCTCTCCCATCTGACCTCATCTCTTTCAGCCCCTACTCCCTGATGGCATGCAAGAATCTGACCCTTTTGTTCTTCTATTAAGGTCTTACTGGTCTCCATGAGTTGTTCCTGCATGGCTATCTGTCTATGGAGCCGATCATTTTTTTCACAGAGAGCCTCATTGTCCCTCTGTGCTTCCTGCCTGCCTTCGGAGTATTGGGTCAATTTTTGCTGCCGGAGACTCACCTCCTGAGTTTGGTCCTTACTGGCCTGATTATTCTTTGCCAGAGCATCTTCCATCCTCCTGGTATGCTCTAACAGCTTTTCATAGTCCATTTTGGGTTCACACAGTCCCTGAAGGGCCAGGTGATTTTCTTCTAGCTCGGTTTTTAAATGGCTAATCTCCTGGCCTAAGGCGTCCTTTTCTTGAGTTAGAGTGCCCCTCTGTGCAGCCAGGTCATCCCTTTGTTTTCTAATGGCACATAATTTCTGGTGCTCCTCATCAAAATCTGCTTGAGTGTGGCGATCCTTCACTATTAATTTATTATTTTCCTCCTTTAGTTCATCAATCTGCCTTTCTAGGGCAATTATCTGCACTGTGCAGTCTCTATTATAGTTTAATTGCTGTTCCAGCTTTTGTTGGCTCTGTTGCAGAGAATCCAACCTTTCTTGACACTCTTTTTACAGTGTCAGTAATTTGGTATCTTGCTCTACCTTCTCTTGCTGCAGGAGTTCCAGATCTTACTTTACTTTTGTCAGGTACTGTCTGGTTTCTCTTTCTGATTCTTGGTTCTTTTGTAGCATTTTCTCTGCAGAGTCCAGTTTGGGTTTTCTCCAGGGATTGTACTTGCCTCTTTGCCAGATCTAGGTTTTCGGCATATTTTTCCTGTATTACTCCAATATGGAGGTACAGGTAAGACGCTATTTTGGCAATTTTACATTGCTCTTCTTTTACTTTTGGGGCCATATTCAATTCACTGAGTGCCTGGTGTAATGGTCCCTGGTCCTGCCATTTATCTAATTCTGTGGCAGTGACTTGTTGTTTGATTTCCTGCAGCCAGACTTTCTCATCCTGCTCTACCCATTCACCCCTGACAAACAATTTGTGCAGCAGTTGTTCCTTTGCAACATTGATTTCCACTGGGGTCTCCATTCCGGAAATATTAATTTCCTTCTAACTTATCTCAGGGTTAATTTACTTTTGCAAAACAGGCCCAACTCCTTTGAGTATTTCTATTGAAGGGTGTTTTTTCAGTGTAGCACAGTAAGGTAGCCCAACGAGGTGTGTGTACCCCGTCAGTTAGCACGCTGTGTTAGAGTGTCATAAGTGGTAAGTCTAATTCAGGATCCTGTGACAAACCCCCAAGCCGTAAGTGATTTCAATCTGGCACACACCCAAGTCAACGCCTAGCATGTAGTGCACAACTGAAATCCTTATTTATTTCGGTCTAAAAGTTATTTATTCTGAACGATATACCACTCATATCACGCCTTTCTCTTGGAACCCTCCCAGTCAGACTGACACAGGAATCAGGCTGGTTTGCAAAGGTAAACATTTATTTATATATTTAAAATTTTATCACAATGGCCCTCATTACGACCCTTGCGGAAAGCGACTGACCGGAGCGCCACAGCGTAAATAGCGTTTCCGCCATTGCACGAAGGAGCAAAGTGCGGCCCATTCCGACCCATCGGGCACGAGCACCACGCCACGGCGGAAGTGCAAAGTCCGCGATGGCGGAAATGACCCCAAAACGGCCCACACCGCCGCCGTACGGCGCCCTAGGTGCAATACCGCCACCCCTCTTAGCGGTCACCACAGTGTGCGCCTACCGGAAAGTACGGTGACCGGAAATATACGGAAACGGAAGTAAAAACATGGGCCCGGAACGGGAAACATCCCGGCGTACACCTATAAAACCACTAAAACCACACAACCACTAAAATCACTACCCTGAAACACACCCCAACCCGTCACCCACCCTAGCGAAACCAAGACAAATGGGAAAAGTAGCGAAGAAAGCGTGCGACCGCAAGCGGCAGGTCCACTTCTCCCGCGAGGAACTCACCGTGCTAACAGAGACCCTCCAGGAGAATGCTGCCGTCGTCTTCTCCACGCAAATGACCAGAACGGCACTTGCAAACAAGAAGACCATATGGGCTCTGGTGGCACAGCGGGTAAGTGCGGTGGGGACCGCACCCCGCACCCCACAGCAATGCCGCAAGCGATGGGACGACCTGCGGATACGCGTCCGCAGCATACTCTCTGCCAACCGCAACATTGCCACAGCCACCGGGGGAGGTCCTGAATCACCCATCAAGTTGACCCCCTGGGAAGAAATCTGTGCCTCCACCATCGGAATGGAGAGCATAGAGGGAGTCGGAGGGATGGAGAAAGGAGTGCAGACATCCGAAGATTCAGGTAGGTGTACCAGATAAAACAATGCCAAATCCACACAGTCCATCCATGTGAAGTACCATGCGTCCACATAGTGCAACAGAAACACATGTCCAGGAGAACGGCCACACACATCGGCCTGATAGCGCACGTTAAAACCCACAATAAATACATAAATAATTAAAAACCCCTAATACACGCACTACACGTGCAGCAGGCACACCCTAACTGCAGGCTGCCAAACAACTGCACCCTCACTCCACACACAAATCAAAGCACCTCCAAGGACCCGACCCAAATCACCCTCAGGTACCACCCCAGAGCATGTGATACAATGCCATTCCAATTCCCACAGACCCATCATTAACCCTCGCCCTCCTTTACTCCACCACAGGGTCCGATCCAAACGACGAGCTACAGGACACCCCTACCAGCACACCTGCAAAGAGGGCCAAGACCAACGGCCAGAGACCCTCCACCTCAGCTGCACGCATCAAGACACGGCAGCAGCACAAATCAGGTGGCAGCACAGAGGAGGGAACATCAACAGGCACCCCAGCAGCCAGCATGCCCACAACACCACCACCACAGGTCCCCCCAATGGATGCCACAGAAGGCACTGCCTCTGGTGGCAGCAGCACCATAGGTGACACCCCATTGATGGCAGCATGCTCCGACACAGAAAACGGGGATGTCGAAGTCAGATCCATCCATGACCTGTCCCAATCCCCCTGTCTGTCCCATCCCGTACAACATGAGGATACCACGCAGGGGCACCCACAAGACAACGACTGGCCATCCCCCCCAAGCCCTGTGGCAAGGCAACATGAGGACAACAGCCCCTCTGTGACACCCCCGCAAATGGGCATGGCCCAGCAGAGGCAACAGTCCCTCGACCAGTTAATCGTGCAACAGCAGCAAATGGCCACGCTCCTCAAGGACCATGCCGATGAATGTGGGGGCACTAAGGCAGACATAGAAACATCAACTGAGACACTTAGGGCAGAAATGGAGAGAGGCACAGAGACGCTGAGGGCACAAATGGAGAGTAGCACCGAGAGCCTGAGAGTCCAAATGGAGAGAAGCACCGAGAGCCTGAGGGGGGAACTGCATGCGACGTCCAAAGACGTATGTGCCGAACTTGCCGCAGTGCGCCGTGTGCTCACTGAGCTCTCGCAAACCCTTAGGGACATGCATGGACGTGAGCAGGCAGACACATCATCCGTTGCAAGTTCCGTCCAGGGCAGCCCCCAACGTAGATCTGGAAGGAACCTGCGCTCCACAGGCAGGGGTGCCCCTGATACCCGCAGAGGGGGCTTGCAATAGCGACAGCCCACTGACAATGAGCATCTTTGGACACTGGGGTTCGTGGGGGAGGTAGGAGGGTGGAGGGGGTGTGTTGGGCTCACTTGGGTGGCGGGTCGATAGGGTGTTCAACATGACATCACATATGCCATAAAAAGTGCACGATCAACCAATGAGATGTGTGGACATTGATTTCTGTGTACTAGGCCATCATAGGCGTACAGTCCATATTGTGCATGTCCCAGACACGCACAGTGCCACGAGTCCCGTGTCCATGTATCAGCCACCAGGCGTGAGTGCTAGAAGCATACATCAATGAGATGCTGACGAATGTCACGGGCCTCCGGTGCCTCGCAGACTCCATGAGGTGCTGCCACATCCCCACCCTCATCATGACCATCATCATGTGCTTGCAGTTCTGCGTCAGGGGGCATGGGCACATTTCTACGTACGCACATGTTGTGGAGCATGACACATGCCATGACCATCTTTGCAACCTTCTCATGGCGGTACAGGAGTGCCCCGCCAGACCTGCTGAGGCAGCGGAAACGAGTCTTCAGTAGGCCGAATGCCTGTTCAATGACTACACGGGTACGTGAGTGGGCATGGTTGTAGTCCTCCTCATGCTGGTCCCGTGGGTTCCGGACTGGTGTGAGGAGCCATCTCTTCAGTGGATATCCAGCATCACCTGTATGTGGACGAGAAACGTATGATGTGGAATGCCATTGCTACGTACGCACACCCCCCCCCTTCCTGCCAGGTCATTGCCAAATCACATTCCCCACATAATCATGCATGTAATGAGACTCACCGAGTAGCCAGGATCTGTTCCCTGCGTGTCGCTCCATGTAGCGTGGTATTGTAGAGTTCCTCAAGACCATAGAATCATGGGTTGATCCAGGGAATCGGGCACAACAATGTGTAATGATCCTGTTGGAGTCACACACCATTTGTACATTCAGGGAATGAAATAGTTTTCTGTTGCGGTACTGGGCCTCCATGGCATGTGGGACGACCAATTCCACATGGGTGCAGTCGATGGCACCAATGCAACCCGGTATGCCGGCAAGTGCATGGAATCCCACTTTTGTGTTGGTAATTTCCTGCTCCGAGCGTGGTAGAGAGATGTAGTTGTCTGCGTGCTGCAGGAGGGCATCGAGCACTTGCAATAGTGTCCGTGAGAACAGTGGCTGAGAAATGCCATGCAACTGTCCGACTGTGTGCTGGTAGGTGCCTGTGGCCAGGAAGTGGAGTACAGACACCACCTTCAGTAGGGGTGGGATGGCGGTTGGGCTATCTATCATGCTGACAAGGTCAGCCTGTGTCATGTCCACAATGGCGGCTATGGTGTCCCGGTCCAGACGGTAGAGGGTGTGGATCTGCTCATCAGTGAGGTTGAACGGATGTGCTCGGAGGCGTGGGATTGCGGGCTGCCTGCGTGGTGGTAGTGGCTGTGCTGGCGGCCCTTGCTGGCCCTGCCTTGGCCTCCTCCTCCTCCTGCGACTCCTTCGTGCGGCCGGTAGCAGTTGGTGTTCGTCTTCTTCTTGGAGTTGGAGTAGTTGCAGTGCTATCAGGTCCCCCAGGGCCAACATCGCGAGTCCTGCCGGTAGCATTTCGGTGTGGTTGTGGGAGGAGACTGGCTGTGCAATTTATGTGTTTTCAGGCTGTATGGCCTCCACCTGTGGTGATTAATTCCACCTGTGCAAGCTGCTCTCCCCTTTGGCCGAGCACGTCCCGCGCACAACGCTGCAAATCTGGGAATGGCATCTTGCTATTGCAATCATGTATTTGTACCCGATGGCCGTGTAACATTGGTTGACATGTTCATTCTGCTGTGGTCCCATTGTTGCACATACTATCTGTGCAGTCGCGAACAGACTTGTGAAGGGTCAGTGGAACGTAGTACTCGAGTAACGGTGGGCCCTCATGCATCACTGTACCGAGTTGCAATGACGGGCGGGGCGTCCCATTTGTGGGTGAAGGCAGTTGCCATTTTCACACACAGCCGCACTCGATGGAATAATTAGTGATTTCAAACGGCCACAGATGCCTTTTCGGCGTGATGTTGCAAATGTGGAATTCCAAGGGCGGCGCTTTCGGTTTCCAGCTAGCGGCGAGGAGATGCCCACAGGTCTGACTGCAAATATAACGTTCTGTTGTTCAATGTCCTTGAGACAGGGCCCATGGCGAGGAAGCAATGATTGATATGAATAGTTTGCGATGCGCAATTGCTACGTGGGCGATGAGGCCGGCCGTTCCCACATACATGTTACTTCACAACACTGGAATTACGGGCTGGGGCACTGTGGATTTTGCAGGCTGCATAACGCACAGACTCAATGGATGTTTCTAATGTTATGTGAGTAATTATTCAGGCGTTTTGATTCCGGGATGAGGGAATGATGAATGGATGCATGGGCAGGTGATTTGATACAGAGTTTGCCATGTACAGGGCTTCTTGGGATCTATCCGCCTCCCCTACGCTATGTGATGCAGGGCTGCCATGGTGGGACCATCGTCTATCTGGCCTTGTTGAGCCCTCCCTGTCTCGACACGCCCTCAGACACTTGTGTCCATGCACATTAACATTCCCATCTGATGGATTCTGTTTTGACAGACGCATGCACAGGTACACTCGTTTGTGATGGTGTTTGCACCTCGATATAGATGGTTAGGAGTCGCAAGTGGTTTTGGGGTGGTGATGATCCTTTGGAGTGGGCTAGCATGCATATGGCTGTGGATTTCGTGTGATCATTGAAGTGAGTTGTTGGAATGTAGTTCTGATGGCCATTCTGTTCTTTTTCTTGTCTTTTGGTTGACAGGTATCTCCTCCCCTTTTGCCACTGCCATCTGTATGCCACTCCTGCAGATGGGTTTTACTCCCGACACCTGCTGCTTCGTGTTAATCAGTGGAGCAGCATTACGATCTTATGGGACGATCGCCAATGGCCCACATGCCCTTACGCAGTACTGGTGGCTCGGAGCAACATTTCGGCCTTTCAGCTGGACTAGTGCCTCCCCATTGGGACGGCCCTGCGGTTCTGTGCGCTTCCATGTTGCCTTTTCGTACGTGAATGTGGCTCTGTGTACCATGAGGGAACAGGACGACACACAAGTAGTGGCTGGTCATTTCTTGCGGATGCAGCCCACAATGGTGATTGGTGTTTAGGAGTTCATGGCCTGATGGCTGTATGGGCTTGGTGACTTTGATGTGCATTAAATTTCTATTCTGATTTGGCCCGTGTAGCGTTTTTCTTTGCAAGTGATGTGGCATATGCCTATTTGGGGGGCGATGTATTGTGAGGAGATCTGCATTGGGTTCCAGCTTCGGAGTTTAGTTGCGTGGTACTGTACTGGGCGCGTTTGCCTACTAAGACCGTGAGGTCAGGGATGGGGGCTGCCAATATGACAGTTTGAATGTTGTCATGCTCAGGGGCGGGGGATTGGGTTTTGTGTAACAGATGCCGGTCAGCCAGGTGGACTGGTGGAATGATGTGATTCTCGGAATATGGCTGGTCACAGGTGCCTGTGTTTGCGTGCGTTTCTTGGTGGGGGACTGTGGTCATGTCCATTGGGATGGCTTCTGTATTCGTGCCATCTGTGCCCTGCAGCTCCCATTGGCCCCTCTTGTGTTTCTTTTGTTCGTTGCCATGCATGGGTGACTTGTACATTTCAATGGTTGCATTGTGGCTTCATTGCACCTACGGGGAGTTGTACTTTGTGGGCAGGGAGCGGTGTACAGGCACTCAGTGGGGCCGTTTACGGTTGATTCGCGATGCCGTACTTCTCACCATGGCGGAATGGTACATTACGCCATGCCTGATGGCGTTAGGTACATGTCCGCTAGGGTCGGAATTGGCGTACCGTTGCGCCATGGTGGTGTTTGCGGTTTCGCATGGCGCGCGCGCGCGTGCTTGGTGCAGTTAGCGTTGGCGTTCACTACGGTGTCGCTAATGGCTTCGTACTTTGCGGTGACGGGTCATAGTCGCACCGAGCGCTATTCGATGGCGGTATTGCATTTCCGCCATCGTTTTCCGATTTCCGCAAGGGTCGTAATGAGGGCCAATATCTTTTAATAGGTACACAACAATCACCAATGGGGTGATGTAATACGGAATAATCTCTTTAATACACAAGGAGTAAATATTGAGCAAAACAATTCAGCACAGAAATAATACTTTTGTGTTGGTTCAGATCATATAGCACTGTAGTTAGAGGTTCCCCCTGCACACCCCTCAACCCCCAAGAGACAATGTAAAGAGATAGGAGGAGAGAGCAGGTATTCAGGAATGGCAAAATTCAAACAAAATCTCAATCCCACTTTCCCACAGCAAACACAAGAGAAAATCGGAATTGACTGTAAAGCTCTCAGAATGGCTTTTAAAGTGATCTTTAGGATGGACTGGGCAAAAACACCAAATATGATCAAATTTGCTAAAACTGTTATAAATTCTTATGGGGGCCGATTTGGATAGTTGTACACAAACACCAGTAATGATTAATCCCAAGAAAACATTTGAAATTTTAAAATTCAAGTCGGAAGCAATTAAAAGCAGTTTTACACGTGTAAGAATGTTCCCAGAATGAAAATTTACAGCAAACTTTTCACTGTGCGATATTCACGATAACGGGAGAATCGCATGGATTTGGAATTTGTTTCTAGCACAAAAACTGAGGGAGTTACAGACGTTTTAGTAGAGGTCGTTTTTTTTCGAGATAGGCTCAAGAATGGAAAAGGGGAATGCACTTTTAAAATGACAAAAGGGTTTCTTACACTAAAGGATGACTATGAACAAAACGCATACCCCACAGTAACACAATGACTTGATCAGGGTGACTGTCTGCTAAGGAACTCACCCTCTCCAGATGAGAAGAAGATCAGCACAGAGATAGTTTTAACAATACTGGTTTTAGAGAAAAGATAGGATCGTTTGGAGAGAGGTTCAGACAATGCAAAGATACTCCTACAATACATGTTCTGAATAGCAGATAGGAAGGTTCTAAGATAGGGCTAAGACTATGCAAAGTACATATGCTAGAGACACAATTCTTCCTATTGACACTCACTGGATAAGTTTTTAAATGGGACCTTCAATTCTGGTCAGGGGATAGGATCTGGTTTAGGAAAGACGGCTGGGCACATCGAACTGGGCAGCATCAGCAATGCGCTCTGGTCACAGCACGGCACAGGACTGGATAGGGTCAGCAAGGCGCTCTGGTCACAGCATGGCACAGGACTGGACTGGATCTGCCCTTCTTGGTTCTGAGGTTATTTCTTTTCAGCAGGCAAGCAATAACAGGACAGTCCGGCTGTATTATGATGCTTCCCTTAGGCTTGTGGGGTTCTGTTCTGGAATTTGAGGCCTAGCTGAGAATGATTCAGCTATGCAGTGGGCCTTTTGCTTTGCCAAGTTTCTGGAGTCTGGAGCAAGGAAGATGTAGAGTTCTGCAGCAAGGTGCTCTGCCAGCATCAGGATAGTGAGTGAATCTATCTGTCCTTATGTGCAGTGAGCTGTCTCTAGTGAAGTGTGGTCCGGTTTAGCCTAAGCTCGCCCCTTTGAAAGGTGATTGGGTCAGAGTCTACTCTCTGCTTTGATAGGAGAGAAACAGAGAGTCATCTTTATGGTGTGATTTTTTGAGGCTGATAATCCACCCCTAGCCCCTGGAACACAAAATCTGCTTTCAGCAAAATACATATTTCCACATGTGCAACCTCTCTAAAAATCACATATACAGATTAAATATTTTACCTAGCATCTACTCCTCAAAACCCTGTAGCTGTGGGATCTTGTCTCTGCTTTTCACAGAATTTTGCCCTTTTCACTCGGAACACAATGTCCAATTTTTAAGCACATTTCTGCAAGTGTGTGTGTTTAACATGGGTATAAGTGTATAAAGTTTCACAGTTCTAGCGGAAATACATTTTGCCTAAAATCATATTTCTTGCCATTTTTATCCAGAACATGTCACGCAGTTCTGGCACCTCTTCAACCGTGCAGCCGGAAATTACATCAACACTTCTGTTATTTTTATATTTTTCACAATCAGTCTTTTTAAAATGTGTCTTTTGTCCTTCTTAAGCAACAAATGGTTGTTTAGGTCTACCCCTTTGGTCTCTCCCTGGAAGCCCAGGAGACATCCCCCATGTTTGTTTCTTGCAGATGCCATCTACGACTGTGTTCGCACTTCGTATTTCCTGAGCTGGAGCTGGTCATTGTTCCTTTTTGCCTCTGTAGACCAGATTCTTTCCTGCCCTGTAATTAACACTTCTCCATGATTTCCTGCTGGGGGAAAGACCTTCCTTCTGTGAGAAAATGTGTTATTCAAGTTCTTCAGATTTCAATTCTGTGGCCTTTTTCCTTAGCACAAAGCAAACTTGTTGTATCAAATCACAGCTAGAATTCTCATTCAGGATTTTAAACAATGGAATCAATACAATTACAATATGGGCTACTATCAGTAACAGGCCTCTTAGATTGCAAACATTTGATTTCAGTTATACATGTTAAAGTTTAATCAGGCAGGCCCCTGACAGCTGTCATCCCAGCAGCCCTCTGCTGCACAGAGATTTTTGACAGATCCACAGACAGACCGCTTTTTTCTGTGGAAATCTCTTTATGTTCTCAGCCCTTCAGGACATTGTAAGTTCACAATGATTTCTCAAACTAAGTGAATTGTAGCGCCCAGCAAGACAATGGAATATTTGAAGGTGTTCTGTCCCGGCATTCTGTAGTTTCATCTGCAAAGAAAAGGTGATTTCAACCAATCTTTGGAGTTTCCTTTAGCAAAGCACTGCTTTTTCCTTCTGCACTCCATTTTCAATTGTTTTGGGGCCCAGTGACACATTCCGGTAGTCAGAGCTCTGTTCCACCACTGACAATAATGGTGGCAGATTGGGCAGGCATCTTTTGTGCATTGAGACGTGTGATTTTCAGGGATTTTGGCTGGCACAGGTGTTTCACAGCCATTTTGCCATTTCTGGCACCATCATAGCCGAGTTATGTGGTTTAGCAGAGCAAAAGTGGGTCAAAACATCCCACAAACATATTGACTGTTTGTGTTTCACAGATTCACTGTTCACACTTGCCTTAATTGATCTGACTTCCTTCCTAAGCTTTTGTATCCTTTTAAGAACACTTAAATCAGATACATGCAGATGACTCATACCTCTGATCTGATTTTTCTCTTGGAAACCTACCTGTTACTCTTTCAACAAAATATTCATAACAGCCAGTGACAAGATCTAAACCTTCTCACCCACATCAAGATTCAGAAAAACATCCCCTGATAGGCCACCACATTTACAAACATTATTCATTAACCGTAAAATAGAACTACCAGCTGAGTTGACAATTACTTGCTTTCATCTGATTCCTATCTCGTACAAAAAATGTCAAAATGGCGATAAGCATATTATGATCAATTAGATCAGAGTGGATAACCTGAAAATTCTGACACTTATGGAAAAGACGTGTACTGACACATATGTAGTCAATGCAGGATGAGGAAAATCCTCTGTGCCACATTGAGGCCCTCCTAGATCGCCAAGAACATTGCTGTTCAATCACTGCAAATCCACTTCTTCAGGAAAAGTGACCAAGGTCTGCCACTTCAATTGCCCTTCACAATATTTACAGTATCGACACATCCCTTATCAAGATCAATTTCATGCAACACAGAATGAAAATCTCCATAAAAGATAGCACAGCTTGGTCTCCAAACCCCACTCTTCCAAAATATTCGTTCGACAGTTTCATCAGGAAAGCCTAATATGGTAGTCGCTCAGGTTCCAATAGACATTGAACACCAAGAACCCTGGGAACTGAAACTCGCTCCCAAACGGTATTCAGTTGCCAAGATGTCCTGAAATTAGTACCATATTTTATCCACTTTCAACCCCAGAGAGTGGCTAATTGCTGTATGTGACAGTTTAAGTGCCTGGTCTCCCTTTTCTCCCCCTTCTGTCGAACTCTCCTCACCTGAACCGCTGGAATCGCTGTCGGGGTCCTGCAGACGCCGTCGGAGTAGATAATCCTTCTCCTTTTTCCGATGAGCTTGCTTGTCACGGAGGGAGGCCACCGTGACCGCTGGAGAGAACAGCTGTCCGAGGACCTCCCTTCCGGAACCAAGCCGAAATAGGGGAAAAAACCCCGAATGGGGAAAAAACCCTTGGACTCCTCTGGTCTGTAGCCGGAAGACTTGGTTCCAGCCGGAAAGTAGACTTTCAGATGGGTAGGAGGTAGATAGTAGACTGGATCCGTAGGTGTACTTGAAGGTAACACAGCAGTGGAACAGAGGAATCCTGTCGTGTGAGCCGGAACACCCACCAGCCAAGGCCTGCAAGGGGGTTTAGGACCGTAGGAGAGGAGAGAGGTAAACAAAGGAGAAAAGCGCCAGGCAAGTAGCGGAGAGAGAAAAGAAAAGAAAAGCACAGGGAAAAGGGGCGGCGCCTATCCGCGGGGATGGGGCCGCACGAAAAGAGAAAACAGAAACCGCCGAGGCACGGCGGCAGCAGAGAAAACTGGAGGGAAGAGAAGTAGAAAAAAACCCTCGCGGAAGGGCGAGCGGCTGGAGCCTGGAGCCTGGACAGCGCGAAGGCAGGAGCGAAGAAACCCGGAAGAGCGAGAGCTTCCAAAGGAAAGTTGCAACGCAGGGACCGCTGGGCCGGGAGAGTATATATACTCCTAGCGGCCCCGCGCTACAAGGAGGAAAAAATAACGGACACAAAGGAGGGACTAGTACCTCCCGTACCTGTGTCCCAAAGCCCAGCGTGGAAGAAACCGCCAGTCGGAACGCCTGCGGGTGACACTGTAAGCCAGACACCAGAAGGTTGGCCCATAGTCTTACGGGTTGCAAATTGGGAAAACACATAAAATCCACCAAGGTAAATGGTGTCTATGAGCTATGTTTCATGGAGAAGATTTATGTGGTATTTGCTGAGGCTATAACAGAGATGTTCTTTAAGGCGGATTTGCCATAGACCGCTCACATTACAAGAGATAATTGTGATACTTCCTTCTGGGTTGAAGGTGTCTCCTATGACTCCCTGACTGCTTGATAGAAGTTACCAAGGCACCTGGAAGCCCAGACCTTTCTTCCAGTTTCTTAAGCCCATTTTTACAGACCTTGATGGATCTGCCATTATTGACACCCGTCCCTTTGATCATACATGTGACAGTGAATTCCTTTCCATTACTAAGGACCATACTTTCTTTTTGCAGATAAATGGAGGCTGCAGGCTGGCAACACTCATGTTCTTAAAAGGCGTCCTTTCAAAGCCTACTTGTCTAAAATGTTCAGTTTCCAAAAGAAGGATCTCCCTAATCACCCTTGATGGAATTACAAGAGAAATTAGGTCCACACAACCTTCATCCATTAACTCAACCAGGCAATATGTTGGGAGGTGATGAGCCTGGCTCTAGGGATGTCGTACAAAAGTGCTAAAATATTAGAACGATTAAACAGCGGCTTATTATGATCAAGCAAAATGTTTTCAACCATCAGCCTGGGGATGAGAGCTTTATTTTTCACACCAAACATCGTTGATGAGATTTAATTCTTAGGTCCACGGTCATGAGGGCTCAACTGGGTGGGAAAAATCTCTTTAGAATTGAAAATGACTTTATTTAAAGAGATTTGACTCGGATAAAGGCCCAAGACCACCAGGTAGGAGAGTCTTTGTTTTCATTTGGAAGAGGGGGGCCCAGAATTCACAATGTGACCGGTATTTCTTTCATCCAGAACCATGCAGACTTCCTCTTCCAATTTGCGGCTCAAGTGTATCCGGCTGTATAAACCTAGGGTCTGATTGTTCATGCACTTTGGTATCACTGGTTGCACAAACCACCAGGTCTCGGGCCCTAGGCTTTTTGTTTTTTACTTTCCACTTTGACTTGGCTGATTTGCAGTGTGCATTACAAGCACTGGGATTCTGCTCAGACAAGCCTTCCTGCAGTGTAAGGGATCTCAGGAACTTCCTAGAGGATTTTTTATTGGAATGTTTTATTCTTTTTATTTTTTGCTTTTTTATGTTGTATTTATTACAGTGTGTTACAGTATATTATTACACTTTCCACACTATTACTTTTTTTATTCATTCTATATGCAGTGTAAAAATGTATCTATATAAAAATACATCACAATAAAAACATTTACATCAATATACCAACACATTATCTAACACAATAAAACAATATGAACATTCTTTTAAATTTTATTTTGTATTATTGTTTGGCTGTTCATTTACAGCCTTTCAATACAAGTTTACAAAATACAGTTAAGGAAAAAAGCCTTGATCCTTAAAAGAGAAAAGAAAAAAGGAACGGAAAAGATAAGAGAAGAAAACCACACAGTTCATGGCATTTCAAGTCAATTAAGGAATGTGATTTAAAATAAGTCAATCTTGTTTGGTTGAATGTTTAAGAACAGCAAGTAATTAATAACCGCCCAGGCTAGCGAAACAGATTTAGTGTTAATAATCATTGCCCATGGCTTATATATTGATGACATAAGTCTTAGAACATTTGTTCTATTGGAGTAGGGATCAAACCTATGTATCTTGCATATACAGATATGAGGAGTATTGATCATCCGATTGCTGATGTCTATTTTTAACAATAGGTTATATGTTATTACTCCTAGGCAAGTTTGGATGTCTTATATAATCCCTCTGTTGTACACTGTAATCTCTTTGCAAGTCATAGTTACTACTCCTAGTTGTACAATCATACTTTTGATCCTCAATCTCTTTACTACACACACACTCTGGATTCCCCACTGTTTTCACATGATTTTTTAGAAATTGTTATCCTTTTACCTTCTTATGTAAGGAAATAATTTTTAGAGGAGCCGTGGTCTTGCCGTAATATGCCGTAATATGCAACCATCCTAGATTGAGGAGACGTGGTCTTGCCACCACTAGCGACCACTAGATTGGACATCTCTGAAGGAGTAATTCTCCATGTCAACAAGGAGACTCATAGGCTTGGAGTGGGTAGGGATCAAGTATGTGGATAGATGTCACAGTTCTTCATCAATTGATATGCTGTGGGGATATGAAGTGATGAGTGGTAGAGGAGGAGGATTTAGGTGTTCAATGTTCACAGCCGGCCTTAAGGGGGGGTTCTAAGTTCACAGCTGGCTCATTAGAGTCTATCACCTCAACTTCAAGGTTGCTCCCTTTCATGGACTTTATAGATTTTTTTTAGTTCAATTTATATTTTGTTTTTCCTAGTTTAATGGAACCCTGGATTTGGGAAGGAGCTGTTTGGGATCCAATAAACTTTGAGCCAAGTTGTATTGATTTTATCAATGGAGGTTGATTCTTGGATTTCTTTATGTTTTGATCTAATTTTGATCTCTTATGACTCTTTTTTTTATTCATAAATATTTCAAACAGTGGCTCTTCAATCTATGGGCTCTGTAGTTCCATTAGCCCAGTAGTGGAAACGAGTTCAGCCAAGACCCGTGGTGGACCCATCATCTGAATATGGAGAAAGATCCCCACTTCCCCCAACGTCCTTCGTTACTGTTAAGGGAGCCTCTAATGATGGACTGTATATTAAAGAGGCCTGAGTACTTTTGTCAGTAGTGAAAGTCACACATGGTGGACATTGGTGCATTTTAGGGGAGGAATTCATCAGGGATATTTCTCCTTCACTTCCTGTAACTTTGACCATTAGTGAAATTAATAGATGTAAATGGCTTTCTGATTTCAATTCCAATGCTTCAAATATTTTAGTAAGGACCGAAATACCATTGTGAATGGCCGTAAGTGAAATTTCGAGGATAGATGCTACCTGGGGGTTTAGGCCAAAGGAACGCCTAGGAGTTGGATTTACGAAGGACATTGCAGAGGATTATGAGGAATTAATTGGGGAGTTCAAGGATTCCGGATACATAACTGGGGAAGCTGATAGGTTTAGTTGATGAACCACTAGTAGTGCCTGTGTTTGTGTTTCTTAAACTGTAATTACTTCAGTCTAAGGTTGAGTTGATAAAAAAGGGTGTGTCTGCAGAATGGACAAAGTGGACTTGGTCCTCCATCCTAGAGATAGGCCATGAGCTTGAAATGAGTACTTCTTCTAAAGTTTGTTCTATTAGATGTACTTGGACAGTAGAGCTAGAAACACATTTTTTTTACATCTGCCTTACTTCCTGTATAAGAGCAGAGTCCGGAATGTCATCAAAGTTTATTAGGAGTGTGTCTTGTATGTCTTGATCAACATGATTGGTGGGGTAGATTCCAATACATTGTCAGTGGCCAAGGTCTTCTTTTCCCCGCCAGTATTGCCCCAAAATGATCTTATGTCTATTGGATAATCTTTAGTAGCCATATCATGCAGAACTTTCTGAGAATGGTCCATAGCTTTCTCTAAAGAGGCAGAAGTGGAGAGAGATGCAAGAGGCAATTGCAATTTTTTCTGTTGTTTTTTAAGTTGTAGAGGAGCAGCTGCATGTCTCTGTAGGAAATCCCACCCCCCTACCTCTGATATGTTGGAAGCCTGAGATTTTGGCGTGTTTGACACCAGTAGTTGTGCCTATACCACAGCGTACATTCGAACAAAGGTACCCATTGAGAACACCCTATCGAATGTATCCCCGAAGGGACGATAATCAGAGGGAGGAACTCCCTGAATGAATATGAATGAATATGAAAAAGAGCAAAGAAAGAAGTCTGTGACATTGTAAGAGAGTATGAAGGATGTCTCTGAAAATTGGCTGAAGAGGATGTATGGATCCTACAGAAACGAGTGACAAAGTAAATAGTCAAGTGAACTTTTTAATATGAAAAAGAAGATTACACGTGCACAGAGTACTGAAGAGAATCAACCGTTCCATACCTTTACAGATGCGGAAACGCAAGGTAGATTAAGCCATCATAGAAGCTGGCTATTTGTAGTGAATAGAATGCTGGCAGAAAAGCCATTGTACTGGAGGTAGACATCGATATCATACATTTTAATAAGCCAGGACCGATGAAGGAGAAAGGGAGAATTGTGTTGCAGCAAGAATAAGCTGAAATCATGGAGCTGCATGGCGAGGTTGTCTGGCCTGGATCCAGACTGAAGCAGCCAAGGCTGACTATCTATTCTCGAAAGGAGTGAACATGCGAAGGATGAATCATCCCTTGTTAGGGTGCAGAGAAAGAACACTAAGAGTGCCAAGTTGTATTCATTTAGAGCATTTAAGAACTGCAAAATGGACCAAATTGTGGTCTCCTGTCACGTGACCAGGGAATGAAAATATAGTTGACCTTGGAGTCCCAGAACACGATAGTGAATGCCTGCACTCCCATGTATTCCAAGAGACAAGGATAGTTTGCAAGGCCAAGTTCAAAGACAATCTTCATGGAAGAAGGGTTGGGTGATGAGAGATACTGTGCTAATTGGATGAGGAGTCAGGCCCACCTCCTTGCACCTGGGTCTGGGCTTAGGTGCTGCTAAGTGAACCGAATGTTCCAGACATGGAACATGCAAGCCAAACAATTGTAGTGGTCCATATAACGAAGGATCTTATAGTTTAAAGACCAATTCGAAACTGAGCACTTAATGTTTTAGAAGGTGACATGTTTTAGAGGTAGGCATACATTGTCCACCTGACAGTGGGCAACCAATTGCATTCCTAGTTCCTATAATGTGTACTTAGATGTTCCTCTTAAGCCTTTCCCGATCCTCAGTAGGTTTTATTATTATTTGCCACGTAAAATGACATAACCACTGATGTATTTTTAGTATAATGTCTATGTTGTGTGAAAAATTGTTGAGAGAAATCAAGCGTACGTCCATTGATGTTCATTGTAACTGCCTGTTTTAGATCATTGTTATTAATACTTTGCCATCTTCCTGAGTTGTTCGGTTATTTGGACTCAGAGTTATTCTGTGAACCCATCCATTGCATGCACATTCCTAAAGAGCCATAAGCTCAAAGTGTAAGCATAGGACAGAGATTTGTTCAAGGATGAGGCTTGTGAGTTGGATGGCTCAAAGGTTCGGAAGCCGGCAGTCGCCGACAAAAATGCACCGTATTGGCTCAAAGGCTAGATGCCTGCAGTCACCGACCAAAGTGCACCCCGTCGGCTCAAAGGCTGGAAGCCCGCAGTCTCTGACCAAAAAGCACCCTGTCGGCTCAAAGACTAGAAGGCCGCAGTGGTCCACCAAAAAGCACCCTGTCAGCTAAAAGGCTAGAAGCCTGCAGTCGCCAACCAAAAAGCACCCCGTTGGCTCAAAGGCTAGAAGCCCGCAGTCGCCGACAAAGATGCACACCGTCGGCTCAATGAATGGAAGCCGCAGTCACCGTCCGGGGAGCCTGTTCACGACTCAAGGTTGAGAGTCCGTAGTTACTTTCCCATCAGCTAGCTGGATAGTAGGGGTGTGAAATCCAAGGAAATAAGGAAAATTATGTCACCAGAGCAGACTATCAAGCGCTAAAAGGAGGATGTATAAGTATGTTCGAAAGGTGTGCTGTAGCACAAGTCTCACCTTCAAGCTCCCGTTGGTAGAGCATCACAAAGATAGGCAGGGTTAGACCCAGGAGGCAAGGAGCACTGAGCGCCCGCCTTGCTCAGACAGCTCAGACTGCCTCTCTACGCCTCTCTATGGGGACAGTCAGCGCTGCATTCTGTTGGAGGGCCCCTCATGAACCAGAGGACCACTGAACTTGGCTCACCACTTCCGTGTCTTTGACCCTTTCCCACTAGCTCCCCACTAGTACTTGGCAGGTCCCCACATGTATACAGTCAACACGCATTTTCCTTCAGAGAAATGGATGCAGTCCTCCTGGTCACATTTGGCTCACAGCACCCCACAGCCAATACACGGTGCAGGTGCCACTCACTGTTCAACGTGAGCAGCTCCAAGGGTATCATCAGAGGAAGCTGGTAGAGTCAGAGGGGTTGGGGAGGGGGCTGGTGCAATGATATCAGTGTGATAGCAGTGGGGAGTTCTCCTTAGCAATTGGCTGCTTACCCACTGTAGGAGGGCCAACCTCCAGCCCGCTCACGAGGCTTACACAGCAAATTCAGTTCTAAATTGAGTCCCACAGGCTCAAACAGCAGCAGCGCAGCACAGCACAAGACATCTCTTGGATTCGGATGCCGGATTACCATTCAACACTCCAGAAATACTCCAGCAATGCTCCAACAAGGCTCACTTATGGTATGAGGCTCACTCCAGGTTAGAGGAAAGCACCTAGTGACGTGCCGAGGGATGTGTCAAACCACACTGCTCTCTCACACAGCCACTTCCAACACTCTCCATAGTATAGAGTCTTTTTTGGCTTATTCGAACCATGGGCAGGATTAGGACTTTCATTTCCTACCTGAGGGCGCTCTAGTAGTTCCTCAATGAGTTCATATAAATCCTCCAAGGTTTCTCCCTGAAGGTCTTCTACCTCCTTAATACCAGCTCTAGTAATTAGGCATGTGTCAGTATCATTCTCCACGAAAACCTGAGATGGGGAAGAGATATTGATAATGCCTTCATCCCCCAGATCTTGCCCACTTCCAGGTGGCTGATTTGTAGGAAACCATAGGTCTTTGCCACAAAGGAGTAGATCTAAGCTGGTGTTTATTGTAGTAACAGTCTGGGTATGATTTTTCACCTCAATCCTGATGTTATCATACAGATTAACCATTGATGTCAGGGCTAGGTCTAGGGGGAAGATATATGCTGGGCCAAGATTTGTGATTTCATCAGGGTCTTTATGGCTCACGGGGCTGCCCTGGGAGGATGATGGAAATGGACAAGAGTAATTATCCAATACTGAATCACCGAGACATCCTTTCAGAATGGTGGGTGTATTAGATGTTGAAAGGTCAGAGACATTGGTTATCCTCACTGCACCATCTGTCGCCCCTTCTAGCTGTGTGCCTATTTTGTGTGGAGTGGGTTCACATACCTGCATACTATTTATAATACAGACTTCTGAAGAATCGCACTGGATATCCATTGGGGCTTCAATGGACAATTGCGGCAAAGTATTTGGGGTTTTAGAGTCTATGATAATGATTTTTTATCAAAGAATTCAATGATGGTTTTTCTGCAGCGGTTGACTATGGCCAAGACAGTAATCTAAGGAGTACAAGACTCTCGAATCACCACATCATGGGCCCAAATGAGTGGGTGGAGGGGGGGGGCAGATGGACTGTTTTAACGGTATTAGGAACAGCGGACATGTTTTTGCTGTGGAGGTGATACATTAAACTAATTACTGAGCCCAACAAAAAAAAGTCCCCATCTCACACACACACTGACAACACGACTGCCTCCACTGCTGTCAACTGCCAGTAACTGCACCTGCCTCCTGCCAATCCACTCACAGGGCTACGCACCTATGCTGCACTGATATGGAGTAGATGCTCCACCAAAATGCATCCTCCCAATAACCCAGGTCAGAACTGCGGTCCTGCCACTAACTGCACTTGCCTCCCAGCACTCCCCTCACAGCACTCCGCACCTATGCTGCACTGATAAGGAGAAGGCGCTCTCCGATAAGGCATCCTCACAGCAACAACGCAGGTCAAAACAGCAGTCCTGTCACTAAATGCACTCCTCTGTTCCTTTGCTGCAGGGATATTGAGTGGATGCTCCTCCAAAAGGCATCCTCCCAGCAACAATGCAGGTCAAAACTGCAGTCCTGCCGCTTACTGCACTTACCTCCTAGTTGTCAGGCTTCCTGTCCCAATCTTGACTGGCGCAGAGGCAGCACAAACACCTGCCTCCCAGTGGGGTCTTGGCACCTTGGAATATTGTAACCACAGGCCACTACAACCCGCTCGGGAAAGAGGGTTAGGGTCTGTTGGTTGGATGGATAGAGGGATTCAGGAAAAACGGAAAGAGGGTTTGGGAGTGGTAGTGGATGGGAAAGGGGATTTAGGGTAACATGCTCCTCGACTCCTGCTTCGATTTCAGCTGGGGTATACTCCGCCCTTGCTCTCATGCACTCCACACTCACACTATGTGCCAGAAGAGGGGGAGCCTTTGTACTGGTGCTCCTGTACCAGAGCTGGGCTTTAGGCCCCTTTAATGCGTAGTTGCCTTTACAAACAGTTTCAGAGAACTAGCAATGCCCAACTGAGTTCCTGGATTTTCTTATGGAGACTGTTACTTTCCCCACATTAGCTCTCATGCAGGATTGTCCTCCCCTGCATTCATGCATTTACATCATGCAAGGATTGCAAGACTTCTCAATGAGAAGAACAAATAAACAAAAAATGTAGCTTCGTTTTCTTTCTTGTGTCCCATGTTCTCCTGGCCTGTTCATGTTGCTTGGCCAATTCTGCTGTGACAAGGCTCTGATTTACTGCTGAAAGATACCAAAGCAAATATAAGTATGTGAGGTCGCTGAGTTCAACTTCTCTCTCTCTCTATGCATCTAAGGGGATTAGTAAGCGTGGTCACAGGGTTCAACGCGGTAATAGTTCCTCGTGGTCACTTTCACCTCGAGCATAAGCTAAGGCCCCTAAATAAACATGCGAGAGCTGGGTATTACATGCAAGTCATGCGGGGATCATGCACAGCGTTTTCGTGCATCCGTCCCAGCCCAGAAGTCTCTGCTTCGCCCGCGGTCCTAGCCGCATATTCAGCTGGTGGATAACCTTGTGCCTCACAAATGTGCTCCCTGCAGATATTGTAACAAATGACTTATCTCATTGATGTACACGGGGCCTGGGGTGTTCCGGCGGGAGCTTGTGCCTGACGTAAGCGTGCCTGCTGGAGCCCGGTGAAACATGTCCTCTCCCTCCAGTGTCCGGAATCGGGAATGCTGTCTCCAGGGCATGGCTTGCACATGCACGGTAGTGCGGGCGTGGCAATCTCTCTACCAGCAGGCCTGTGCACAGCACAGGCTGCTGGGTCGTGTAGTCTCTGGGCTGTTCTGCATCCCTGAGCCTTCTTCCTGCAAAAGGGATGAACACACCTAGAGTACCAAGGTGGATGCCCCAGGACTGCTTTAACCCCTCCAGCAGCTCCCATAATGGCAGCTACTTGCACAGCGGCCCACAGAACATGCCCAGCCCTGACATAGTACTGCGCTCATGGCAACCCTCGCCTATGCTGCATTGATAAGAGTAGGTGCTCCTCCAAAAGGCATTCTCCCAGCAACAACACAGGTCAAAACAGCAGTCCTGCTGCTCACTGTACTCGTCTTCCAGCACTCCACTCACCAAACTAATTTCTCATTAAGAATATTCTTGTTGTGTTAATTGACATCCACGTATGTTTACTGATTAATTTAGGAGTTAAATGCTGGGGAAAAAGCCAAACTATTTTCAATATTTTTGCTTTTTCACTACATGTTATAATTATATCAGGGTTTATATAGCACCTTATCAGTGATGCTTCACACTTCTCAGCACTCTAATCGTGACTGTTATTATTATCCAATTTAAATGGTACTCAAGTTATCCACCTCAGAAATATCCTGTTGCGGTTCGAACATGTGAAGTGCAATCTGGTCCCATGTCACAACTGAGCACCTATCAGACTCAACCACCATATCACCAGTGACTCAAGATGAAATCAAAGCCTCTTTGGGAAAAGGCAAATCAAGAGGGTTGTTGTGCCAGCATAGAACAGCCATGTTCACATCATATTTACAACCTTATCCACTTCACAATCACCTTCCTGATCATTGCGACATCCAAATCCACATCACCAACACATCACACCAACATAAAAATTGCAATCATATAATAAGTGTGTCACATTAACCTTACAGCCAATTTGTATGCACATCAAAACCACAATCATAACCATAGTCCTTCTAAAAAAACACATTCCATTAACATCAAGAACATGTTTCCAAACAGTGATGCCATTGTATTGATTCCATCTTGTCAATTGTAAATGCATCTTTATTTTGATGATATAAAAGCCAACAATAAAGCCACCAAGTTACAATTTATCAAATACAAAATATGACAATAAACAAAAACAACATAAATGACATTCCTCATTTAAAACAATGTGTGTTCAATATAAGGATGTGCCACATAGGCAGTATTGCTATCAGGTAGAGAAAGCAAACAGTTCTTGACACTCACAGCAGTCCAACAATGACAGGTCCTAAGGATTGAAACAACGTATTTGCTTCTTAAACCATTGAGGATAGGACATCATCCACTGTCGAAGCATCACGGACACAGTATAACTCCTGTGGACAAAGGAAGGCAATTCACCATTAAATAGACCAAAGCAACCCTCTTACGGTGTTTGTAAAACCAGCCAAGATAGTGATCCATATGATAATACAGAACATGCTGTAATGTATGACTGAGTGCTTGGTCCTTTTGGTCCATTTATGGCCCTAGAGACTGGTTAGGTGACTTTTATACCTGTTTCTACAAAGAAACATATCCGTTTTAAGAAAAGTGTGGTTTACTTTCCTTACACCCCTGGTACAATGCTCAGAGTGTTGCCTTGTGTGATATTTTCTTATTCTTTGTTCTTTCCTCTGGGGTGCTTCTTTTTGTAGTGTTTTTCTATTTAGATATTTTGGCGTTTTTATTACATTGTATGTATTTCGATTGGGCGTTCCCTTTGTTTTGGACTGTTATGATTTGCTGTTTGTGTCTCTCACTGAATCACATTCACACCCGTTTTAAGGGCATAGCCGTCCCTCGGCCCTCGCTACCACAAAAGGCGAAAGAAGTATATCTCTTAACTGTGTCTTATTTACCTTTATGATTGTGTTGATGTTTGGTTTGTAGCAGTGTGGGGGCTGAGTGAGCATTTTAGCCTGTACTCATCCTTGTACTTCTGCAGGGTAGAATCCAGTTAGGCACAGGAATACCACATGCTTTCAAATGTATTGCACAGTGCATCTCTCCAAAGTACCTGTAACAAAATCCAACTGTTTTTTTAGAATTAAAATGACCAAGGTTTTTTTATGTAAGCTCCTAGCACAATAAGGATTTCTGTTTTTAACACAGTTTGAATGAAGTAGGCTAAAAGTAATCCCAAATAATGCATATGAATCTATAAAGGATTATTTGGGATTGCATGGCTTTTAGATTTAGTTTAAATCCAGGGAATAAAGTAGTTTTTTTCTGCATTTCAAACTGGCCCCCTAAGCCCTTAAATGAAGACCTGTACCATGCATTCTGTCATTCACCCTCACCATAAAAGAGCACTTAATCCTGCCTCCCACACCTTATGTAACCAGTACCTGCCGTGTTCCATCCAAAACTACCACGCCACAAAATAAGTGCATGGCATTCCAATATCGGCAGATATGGTACAGAATCACAGTGAAACTGAGCTTTGAGTGGAGTCTGCAACATTGACACTTGTCAAAATATAATCTCTGCGCTACATTATGGACCTATGTGTTAATGTATGAATCTGTTTATATAGATGGCTTGCAAAGTAAACAAAAAAAACAACGTAATAAATATATCGATTTTTATTTTATTTTAAGCAAAGAGAGTTTGATTGTAGCTGCATTTCCCCCATCCTGAATGTACTAATGTAAGCACAGTAATGTTAGCCTAAACAATCTTCTTTGGATGGTGCAACTGTCCTTTCGAGACTCAAAGACAAGCATCAAGAAAAAGTGATGTGGTCCTCTGCCTGTAGCCATTACTCGATGCAGTTATACAGCTTGTTAGTATGAAACATGAGAAGCAAATATGAAGGTCCAGATAAAAGCAAATACTTTCTTTGTGTGTGTCGCACCAGAAGACATCATGATAACAAACAGACAGGTAAAATAAAGGGTGTAAAATACAGGGACGTCATTTAGTCATCGTCAGGGGTTGCAACTGCCCCTGGTGTCTCCCTTGCTACCCCTGTGTTGTCCCTTGCTACTGCAAAACATTTTTTTTTTAAACATTTCTTTTTTAATTGCAAGGTCCTGGGCTGTGGCCAGCACCATGTGAAACGGGTTCCATAAGTCTAACACTTTCAGCAGCGACCCTAAATAAGAAAGAATGGGAATACCAAATCATTTTTCTTTCTAGATTTCTATACAGTAAATTGCTAGACTCGTTTAAGGTTTATTTCAGGCACACTTCAGGGGATGATTCACTGATTTAGTCTGTTCTTAAACACCCCAACTCAGCCTTTCATCCTTCTGAGGTCGATAAACGAGTACCAACACAGGTTGGGTGATATTGTATGTATATTTGTTCTATGTACAGCACATAAGCGTGAGTGCTATATAATAGCACATCATTATCAATTGGCCATGGAAGTCTGCTTATATTCACAGTAGTTTAGTAATATGGGTCTATACACACTGATCCTAACGATACATATGGTGATCCATTCTTGCATGGAATGTATATCACATTATAGTGATATTGTAACTATATTTTTCATAGTGTACTTAGGTCCAATGCTATGTGATGCCACTTCCTGTTTTGTCAAGGGGTGAAAAGTTGTGTTCCATCACTTCACGCGATATCACTTCTGGGTGGGGTCAAATGACATCCCTTACTGTGACATCATCAGAGGTCAAGGGTCGTGTGATGTCACTTCCGCCACCCCTGGAATTTTGGTGAAATGACTTCCTGGTAAAATAAAGGAGGTACAAATGCAGCCACGTATTTCTTGTCTCCGAACGTTCACACGTGTGCGGCTTGCCACAGGCAACACGCCATCGCCCTTGCACTGCTCCTTTGACTGCTGTGCACTTAAAGAGCTTCCAATATACATGTGCTATTTATTTATAACAGTGACGTTAAGGAGTCCCGAGGGCGCTGCCCTGCTCGTGATGACGTAGGGGACACGGGCGCCTGTAAAGAATGTGAGAAGAGAGGCGCTGTGCTAGGTGTGGGGAAGGACACCAGGCAGGTGCTTCGTGCCCCTGGCCAAGTAAAACCATTTTATTTGTGGGTGCACATTGTTTTGCTGGGGATGAGCAGGCAGGGCTAAGGTCTAGATTCGGCAATCAGTGGCTTGAAACTTGCGTCGTGCTCTAGACAGGCACTTGGCACGAGCACCACCTACCTTGCACGGCCCTCATTTTTAGTCATACGACGTGAAGGAATGGACCACTTCTGAAAGCAGCAGCAGCAGTACTCCCAAAGGTCAACCAGTTTGCCATTTAAAATGACAAAACCTCTTCCTGATGGAACACTCCTTTAATGTGTTAACATGCAATCCCTAATTGGGATTTTTTTAGCATGGTGCAAACGCACTTCAGAACAAGGAGAGAGATGAACAGAGCCCCACCTGCACAATGTTGCTTTTTCATTAAAAAAAAACAAAAAAATACTAAATGTTTTAGTGCCTCTGCAATAGTCAATTCATACAGAGCATCTCCTGCGTTGCAGGCACTTTGCATCAGTGCAGTCTAGTTTTCAACACCACTTGGACTGGGTCAAAAATTCCCTATATGCAAAACTCCAAATGAAGTATTACGCATTTGTAGTGATTTCCAGGGTGCATATTCCAGTGAACCTGGTGAAACCTTTCCATGGCGCAGACCGCGATGATTGGTCTGTAACTGCACTGCGCTGATTTCTAGCCAGTTTGAGCTCTACACATACCAATACATCCACAAGATACACGGCAACCCCTTTCTTTAAGTACACCGCTTTCCAGTCATGGCGTTTAGGAAACCCTTAAATATGCATAATTCGGTTTGCATAAAAGGCTCAGAACTCTGAAACGATGCATGTTCGAATACATCCCTTGAGGTTGATTTCATTTTCTATTAGACACAAGCCCTTTGTCATCGTGTATGCCAAGTACAAATGCACATTACATCCCCTCTGCTGTGTGTGCGCATCCAGCAACACAAATAGGGTCAAAGAGTTACCAAAACAATATTCCAATGGGACCGCAGTATCCAATGGGATCAAAGCCAACATCCAAGGCCCGGGATTCAACTTGGTGGTCCTCCCTTCGGCCCCCAGGGGGCTGGATGACAGAGTCACTTTGAATGGCAGCTCCAGTGTCTCTCAGGCATGGGGGAGTGTAATCTCTTCAGTTGAGAGTGAGCTCATCCTTTGGCGTGCTAGCCACTGGTGGGAAAAACAAATTATGCCTGGCAGGGCTTCAATTTCCAGATGGAACAAAGAATGGCTTGCCATGCCTCCTCTAATTTCATTGACTATATGCTGCACTGGGGCTTTTACCCCCACTCCAAGTTATGCAAATGCAATCTGTAAAAAAAGAAACGCTAATATGTGAAAATAGTAATTTAACATGCTACACGTTCTGTTTGTTGCCCTGCTGTATTTCTACTTGATTGCAGTTAATAATCCCAATTAGCCGCTCGATCCATAGCTTTAACATAACTGCGACTACTCTCCCCCAACAAGCTTTTTATACAATGCTCCCTATCGCAATTAGCACAGACCAAAGGAGCTGCATGAAGCAGCAAGGCGAGCCCCGCTATAGCTGAACTTGATTGACAGCGCCAAATTCAGGTACGCCTTTTAGGTTGGCGTGGAGTGCACGCTGCCGTGCTTGCTGCTGTCTGCTCTTAGAAGTGCAGATTAACGCAGCACCACCGCAATGCACTCTTTCCCACAAAGCAAACAGAAACTGCATTTGTTTTGTCAACAGCAATTAGACAGCATTTTGGTTTCCCCAAGACAGGGACGGCGTAAGGGCCTTTCAAATGAGGAGGGCCTCAAAACACAGGGGTTGGGGGCAGTAATAGGCCCCATGTTGCCAGTCAGCAGTCTTGTAACATGGCAATATATTCCTTTCTCTATTTTCATTCTATGTCAAGACCAGAGCCGAGCATTGTGCTTCAACGTCTTTAATCACAACTCTTCAGCAGCTTCAATACAATAACAGAAATAACTGAAAATGACACCCACAACACATTTTCTCTTGTTTACTTTCTGTTTACTGGTCTTGAACTACATGTCCCTCTGTTCTCACTGCCTCTGTAGGTCTTGGCATTCCCTGCCTTGTCTCCATGTCACTTCCTGGCCTTCATTCCTCTTCTTTTCCTGCTCTTCAGCAAGATAAGTACCTTTTTTTTAATTAGAAATTTGATTTATGAAAAACAGACATAAAGAAAGAACAACACAAAAAAGAAATGTTATCTAATGCAAAGAAAAAAGTATCAATCTCGACTGCATGGCTGATGCCTTATGATGAAAGTTCAGTTTGTTTAGGCGAAAGCAGAGGAGCAGAGAGGGGAAGAAAGATCTCCTTTAAAAAGTCCAGCATTGCACATGTGAGTTTAAAATCTTCTCCCATACATACTAGCCTCCATCTTTCCTCACATGAGTTGTAGGGCTTCTTTGCAATTGTAAGCGATATTCAATCAACACTACAGCTAAGTCAATGCCTAGTCTGGGATACTGAGGAAAACCCTTATTGATGTATTTTTATGTCCAGTTCAGTACTCTGGATGACACCCTTGTATCACACCCCCCTCTTAGAATCCCCCTGACCCCACTGAGGCAAGAAGTAGTTTTGTTTTGCAAATTAAAAGGTTTATTTGAAAAATTAACAAGATATATATCACACTTTTATAATAAATGTATAATTGATATCACACTTATGGATATAATGTTGATCAACAATGGGTAATCTGGCACTAGCACACTTCTTTACAATCAATGAGGAGTTAGTATAGGATGGATAAGGTAGCAAAAATACTTTTATGGTTTCAAGGGAAAAGCAATGAGGAATAAAATGCAGTACAGAAATAACTTGATATGATTTTAGCAAAAGATAAGATAATCACTTTTTCTCTTGCAATTCACCCCTCGCCCCCTTATGCAATGTAAGAAATGGAAGGAGATGGAAAGAGGAGCACACAGTTCTCAGGAATGCAATCAAATACAATACAAAGTTCCCCCCAGCAAGCTTAGAGGAAACAGGTAGAAGTTTGAAACACATGCCCAAATGCTTTGAATGTGATGACAATGAAGTGAGAAATGTGCTATACATGCTTTTAATTCCCTCTAGAGGTTCAGGGTGGGTGATATCTAGTTTATATTAGTTCAGGCTCACTTTAGCAATGCTCTATGTGTAACCAACAGGTTAAAACGAATTTTAGCAAAGGAAAGCAAGAAGCTGCTGATTTTTACATGTGGCTGAAATTGTGCATTATGAAATTACGGAGGCAGTTTAAGGAGGAGGAAGTCGGTTCTAGGTTTGCTGGAAAGCCTAGAATCTTAGCTTTAAGATGAAAGTTAAATCTCGTTCCTAGCACAAATGGTTCCGGATATGGACGATCTTGTGAAAGTAGTTTTTCGGATTTGAAATTTTAAAGCTCAGAATGACAGATGACAGTTCTCAGTTTTAAAGATGACAGAATGACACAATTCTAGGAGGCAGTTCTAATAGGCTAAAATAGTTTGGATTAGATTATTTTAAACTAAGAGATTGGTTTTGGCACAGTGAGTACTCACACTATATTTTTGAAATAAGCCGTCAAGGTCTGGTCAGGTTGGACGGGACTTCCGGCGGGTGGTTCTGAAGTCCCGGCTATCTGGGTCAGCTCTGCTCTCTGGGTCTGTCAAGCACTGGTTCTGCTCACAGCACTGCAGAGTTCTGGTCTCTCTGGATCTCTGGTCTCTCTGGATCTCTGGTCTCTCTGGATCTCTGGTTTCTGGAGGTTGATGGATTTGAAGTCTGGAGTCTCCCGGCAAAGTGTCCCGCAAGAAAGTGGAAAGTTAATTCCCTACCTGGGTTTCAGTGGTCCTTTTTATGTGTTTTGAAAATGGGTGTGTGTCTGGGCCTAGCTAAGCCTGCCCCTCTCACTTATCATTGGCCAAGCTTTCCTCTCTCCCTTGATTGGGGGGAAGAAATGGAGTGTCAGAGTGATGCTGTCGGTTTTATGGTCAGAGGAACCTCCCCTTGTCAAATTGCACACAATCTATTTCTGATCCAAATACATATTTATCTATGTACCATTTTTCTCATATTATAGGTCCAGTTAACATATTTTCTGTAGCACCAAACCATCTGATCCCTGTCTTTGTCGTGTCCACTGATGACAGAATTCTCCCCTTTTCATCCAGATAACAACCTCTAAACCTTTCCAGATTTTACACAAATGTGCACCAGGGATAAGGGTTTCAGATGATAAAGTGTCCGATTTTTAACATGCATACATTTGGAGTGACAACCTTTTTTCCACTACTGTCCCCAAGAACATCCCACAGGGTCCTAACACCTTTTAAAATGTGCACGGAAAAATCCCAAGAATAATGATATTATTTATATGATTTTGACCAGTCCGCACTATGAGTTATCTATCTTTTTAAAATTATGCCCTGGTCAAAAAGGGGTGTGGCTTCCCACATCACATGGTGGAATAACTGGTTTATCCACTTCCCCAAGCTCAGCTTGCTAGCAGAGGCACTGCCCCTCCCAGTTTCCCCCAAGAGGAAGCCACTTTACAATCCCCCCAATATAAAATTTGCCTGAGCCAAAGAAGGCCCATTGTTCAGTTCCCTGCAGTCCCCAGCTGCCACTCCCCTTTCAATCAACAGGGCCATGTGATCTCCTTTTGGTGGGGCCAGCAGGATGCAGCCAGGCCTGGGAAGAGTTATTGAGCCAGTTCAACTCCTGTCGGGGGTAGTTGTCAGGCAGAATTCAGCTAAATGTCACTTTAGTTCCCAGTTTTCTACATTCAAATCCAACTTACATGCAGCTATTTTTTATATATACGTTAAATAATTACTTCCTTCAAGTCATTTCAGAATATATTTTTACATTGTATCCACCTCTTTGCAAGTCTTTCCTTGGCCTGGTTTCGGTTCATTTGTTCAGTTTTACACAAAAGTCTGGTGGTTTTAAAACGCTGGCTTTCTGATAGTGGTGAGCACCAGTACTGCATCAATTTTTGTTATTAAGAAAATGAATTGCCCACAGTTCTGGGTTGCTTTTGGCAATCAGCATTGCCATTCCCAATGGTTTCAGGCTACTGTGTGTGTAGCCCAATGGTGGATTTAGGCGGTGCCCTCCTGTGCTTACAACATAGGCAAAAATGGGTGGCAGCCTATTCTTCATGTTTTCCCTGTGCACTCTCTGGGGAGTTCTGGCCATCATGGTGTTTTCCATGCTAGTACTGCACAGTTTTATGGTAGGGCTTGGATGCATGGGTAAAAACATCCCACAAGCCCCCCCTCTTGAGATGGCCATTCTGAACTTTCACTGATGGAACTCGCAAGATCTGGGATGTTTGCCTCATCTTCTTCCAATTCCGTAGATGGCACAGTTCAGCATCTTTTCCTCCCTCCAGTCGATCAATCAGTTCTCCTTGCTGGTCCTGATGGGACGATTGGGCGGTACCCCGGGCCCCTCGGATCTTTGCTCCCGGTCCCCAGGTCACCTTCCGTGGTCAGTCTCCATGGTTTCATCTCTCCTAGGATGATAAAGCAAAGCGGCAATGCACATTCCTAGACATTTTTCCACCACTATTAATGGTGTGGCGAACATATACATTTTATAAATCAGAAGATATGAACATATACATTTTCTTTTTTAAATTAGGAGACAAGAACATATATATATATACAAGAATCACAGAATTTTATATGCTATATGTGCAATATTTTAGGGTTGGAACTGAATTACTCTGGGATTCCAGTGGATTCCTCCAGTGGTTGCAGAGTGTGCCTGGGATGGCAACACTTCAGCTGATTAATATGGTCCCACTTATCTTCCCCTTCCGCCAAATTACCTTTGGGTATGCAGATTTTGTAGGCAACAGGAGAGATCTTGTCTATAATTTCAAAGGGTCCCTTCCATGTAGGCAAAATTTTTCGCCGTTTGGCCTGGTTCCTTTGGAAATTGTATAGATAGACCCGGTCTCCCACATCATATTCCTTCCTGGTGGTTTTCAAATCATAGTGCGTTTTCATACTCTCAGTTGATCTTTCTAGATTCCACTGAGCATAGGCAAAAGCGTGTTGGAGGTGTTTCCTTAAATTCTCCACATACTCATGAGTTGTGGAGGCATTTATCAGTGTCTGCTCTTGGATCCTGTAGAGCAAATGCTGAGGAAGCACCATCTTGCGTCCGGTCATCAACTCAAATGGTGACATTTTAGTTGCAGATGAAGGGGTAGATCTGATGGCCATTAGGACCAGAGGTAGTCGGATATCCCAACTTGGCCCAGAATCTGCCACAAACTTTTTTAATATGCTCACAATTGTCCGGTTGTAGCGTTCTACTGCCCCCGAAGAAGCTGGCCGGTAAGCAATATGTAACTTCCTTTTGACCCCCAATATCTCCCACATCTTTGTCATTACCTCGCTCGTGAAATGACTACCTCTGTCTGACTCAATCCTTTGAGGTAAACCAAAACGGGAAAAGATGTGGTTAATCATCAGGGCAGCTGCTGTTTCTGCCTTGCAGTTTGGGGCTGGGAGACATTCCACCCACTTGGTAAACAAGCATGTAACGGTGAACATGTACTTGTTTCCTCGAGACGAGCGAATTACAGGGCCTACAAAGTCGATTTGCAAATCTGACCATGGCAGTGTCATCCCCTTCTTTTGGAGAGGCGCACGGTGTGTGAGGGATGATGGCTGAAATTGTGCACACAAAAGACACCCCTTCAAGTATTGGTCGAGGTCCTGCCCCATGTGTGGCCAGTATGCAACCTCTCTTAAGATTTCAAGTGTTGTATGAAACCCCCTATGACCGGCGGTGGCCGCATCATGGGCGTGACTTAACATCAGGCTTCGGAATGAGGTAGGAACCACCCACTGATCATGGCCAGCTTGGGATTTCCTTACCAACAAACCGTCTTGGATTCGGAACATTTTTGGACATTTCATCAACACTGTTAGGTTCTCTTTCCCAATGTAATCGGTATCCGTCAGGGGAAAGTTCTCAGGGTCCTCAAGGTGTTGGTAAAACTTACCAATGATTGGATCCCCCTTCTGACCTGTAATCAAATCAGCATCAGGGGTCTCCTTACTCCATTGGGCAGTTGAAAGATCATTGTGAGCATTTGTCTGGGACCTAGTGATCGCAGTGACCTGGATTTCCCACAACAGTGACTCTATTTCTATTAGATCCCCTTGGATGGCCCCGGTTTTGGCCAGCTGATCAGCTAAGTCATTTCCAGTTTTGTCTGGTCCCTCTACTTTGGAATGACCCTTGATCTTTTTCCAGTAGATGGTCATCTCATTCGAGGTGACCAGATCATCAATGTTTTGGATTAACTTCCCATCTTTCAAGGGTTTGTTATTAGCACATAACATGCCTCTGGTTTTCCAATTAACCAGGTGCTCCACGAACCCGTTCCGTACATAATCCGAGTCTGTGATTATGACCAGTTCGTGGAGTTGATGTTGGACAGTGGTGAGGATGGGATGGCCTGATGCACAGCCATCAACTCTGCCACCTGACTACTTCGCGGACCAATTTTGTACCCATCGGAGGGTTCAGGAAACTCCTTCACCCATGCATTCCCTATGCCGGCAACCAGTTCTTTCTCCCCGTGGTTGTCAACATGGTAAGAGCATCCATCCACATAGACAGTGGGCATTCCCTCACACTTGTCCTCTTCAAAGACTTTGTGTGGGGAATTGAGGTATGCCTCCATGTTGTCCTTGATTTTTAGACTTTCGTCCTCGAAGACAGTTTTCTCTGGCACAATCATGCAAGTCAGCCAGACCTTGCGTGAGGGGACTCTTCTTGTTTTGGCCATATCTGACCTCCACAGGAAAGCCTTGCATTGACAGAATCCAGGAAGTAATTCAGGAATTACTCACATTTCCGGCCCGGATTCTGTCACTTTGGAGGTATTGCAGAGGCTGGTGTGGAGTCTCCACTATGATGTATTCCCCCCTGGATAAACGGTCGGTAATTCTTCAATGCCCACACCGTTGCCAGGAGTGCCTTCTCACAATCGTTGAATTTTTCCTCCACAGAGGATAAAGTTTTGCTCGCATAGGAGATTACTTTATTGACCTTGTCATGCTTTTGGTATAATACTGCTGTCAAGCACGTATTAGAGAACCCTGTCTCCAGGAAGAGCTCCTTGTTTCTGACAGGGTAAGCTAGGCAAGGCGCTTGTGAGAGGCTTCTCTTGAGTTGTATTACTGCCTCAGATTGTTCTGGACCCCATTCCCACTTGACCCCCCCTTCAAGAGATGAATCAGGGGTCTGATGATTTCTGCGTAGCCCTCAATGAACATTCTGCTGTAATTAGTCAGTCCAAGGAGGCTCCTTAGTTCCCGCAGAGTTGTGGGATCCTTCAGTTTCTGAAGTGCTTCCACTTTCTTTTCTTGGGGACAGAGACCCTGAGGAGTAATCTCATGCCCCAAGAAATTAACACGGGTTCTACACCACTGTGCTTTCTGAAAGGAAAGCTTTGCTCCGGCGGCCCTCAACTGTGTCAGAACATAACGGATCTCCGCTATGTGTTCTTCCACAGATGAACATTTGATGAGGACATCATCTACATAAGCCAGGTTACCCCTCGCACCCAGGTCGGGCATGGCCTTGTGTAGGAAAATGTTGAATTAATTGCCGGAGTTGAGGTATCCGAATGGGGTCCGGGTCCATGTGTATTGCTGGCCCCCAAAGGTAAAAGCCAGTTTGTATTGGTCCTCCCTACTGACAGGCACGGTCCAGTATCCATTGGTCAGGTCTATTGCTGTGAATACCTGTGACCCCTGAATCTGGGCCAGCCCTTGGTCAATGTAGGGCAGAGGCCATCGGGAAGTATGGACGCGTTTGTTGAGCTACCTAAGGTCGGCACAGAGTCTCCACTGGCCGTTTGGCTTCAATATTCCCAGCACCGGATTATTGAAAGTGCTGTGGACTGGACGTATTATTCCCCGGGACTCAAGGTTCTTAATTATTTCAGTAAGGGACTCCATGGATGCGAGAGGCAAGCGATATTGCTTCACAAACACTGGAGTCATGCCAGGGTCCGTGGGAATTGTTGTTGTGTGGATGTCGGTGCGACCACAGTCATATGAGTCTACCGCAAAGAGATCTTGGAAATCCAAGAAAACTTGTTTCAACTTTTGCTTCTGTTCCAGAGTCACACAGGCATCAGCTAGGTTGACTCTTTCTTCCACCATCTGCCTGAAGCCTGGAAAGACTTCTGGTTTGGCTATCTCAGCGGCCTCCTCCAGCTGGGTGGAGAAGTCCCTGGTCAGAGTGCTGGTTTGGACTGGAGGCCTCAGGTGGGAAATGCAGCCTTCATGGACCTGGAAAATCACCTCATCCCTCCTGAAGTCACAAGTCACATCTTCCTTAACATAAGGGCAGGAAGTGTACACCAGGAAGTTCCCCCCATGTCGGGAGAAGATCCTGTCTGGTGTTGTATTGTCCTCACTGTCACTGTCAAAACAGTCCTTGGGGATCGGTCCTAACAGATAATTTCCTAGATCAATGGAAAAATGTCAGTCATCAACCGCCATTCCAATAATGGTGCCTGCGGCTAGAGTAATGCTCTTTAAGTCGCTGTTATCCACCTCTATTGGAATGGTGTCATGTTCTATGTTGACTAATGGAGTTGGGTTTAGCCCCAACCCTTGCTGTTGGAGAGAAGCATTTAGATGTATATAAACATCAGGGTTTTTCAATTTTTGTCCTCTTTTAACCTTCACTTTCAGGGAGAATTGTCGGGTCCTTTCTGGGATGGTGACTTCCTCTTTGAGCTGAATTTCAACTGCATAAGGTAGCAATTGAGCTGACCTAAATGCTTTTTCCGGATCATCAAAGCCCATGGGATTATCCGCTAATCGGGACCAAGCTTTGAAGTTTATTAGGTCCAAATTAATGGCAAAGCGATTGAGAATGTCACTGCCTAAGTAAAAGGCGGCAGTGACGTCTCGCATGACCCAACAATTATGGACTATGCTCTTTTTGCCAATGGAGATTTTGAGCATACACCTGCTTGGCAGGAGATGTTTGGAATTAGGTGCTTCCAGGTCCATTTCCCATTTGTCTATCAGTTTGAATGTGGGAATGGCTGGATCTTTTGGGAGTTGGCGTAACATGGCTTTGCTGATGAAGCTCTTACCGTTGATCACACACACTCGAGCGAGAACAGAGTCCTTCCCATCATTTAACTGAACAGGGATGAACAACTGCTCTCCAATTTGCTGAATATCAGCCAGGCTCTGAGCTGATTTCACATCTTTCGGGACTATAGGAGTGGGAGTTTCTGATTGTGGATTAGTAAAGAATTTCAGAGTGTTTCCTTCCAGTGTGGAATACCACCTTAAACTGGAAGGAAGGTTGATTTTCAGAAATAGAGAGGACCCCCCATCACCAGTCTGTTGTCCTACTGCTGTTACTGTCACGTCTGGAATTCGGTTGTTCTGGAAGTGAAATTCTACTTGGTCCGATTTTTGTTCAACCATGTGGCAGGTGCCGTTTAAACTAACATGGTTGACACTCTGTTTAAATTTTATTGGTCGGCTAGTCTGGGTCCAGAGGACCTTGTTTACGCAATCTATTAGGGGTGACAACCTTCTCAGGAGGTCGTTCCCTAGTAAACAAGGGGTGCCCTCTGGAGTCACTCCTATGACCGGGTGTTTCACCTTGTGTCGCCCAATTTTGATGTCCAAATCTGCAGTCCCCTCGACAGGAATTTCCTTCCCGTCAAAGTTCTGCAGTTGTCCAGGAAGAGAGGTGAGAGGAATACGGTAATTCTCCTGCATTTAGTTCATCAAAGGCCTTTTTGGACAGAAGGGTAGCTTGGGATCCAGTGTCCACCAGTGCCGAAATTGTACCCTGCCCCTGTACTTGTACCGGGGCATAATATCTTCCCTCCTTCTCCTCAAGGGGGCACCGATAATGCACATTTTTGGACAACTGGTGGGCTAACTTTCTGGTTTTGGACATTGCTAGCGAAGAGATTTGGGCAGAATTCTGTGAAGAGCCTGGGGAATCTGAAAGAAAAAGTTGGCAACTGGAGGTCAGAGCCATTGTGGGTTCCCCTGGTTCTGGTTCTGGGCCGCCCCCCCCTTTTTGGAGGCAGTCACCAGGATGGGTTTGAACCAGGGGATTTCTGTATTGTGGGTTCTGGGATGAGATGATGGGCGGCGGTAGCTCAGTCTCCATATCTCCCCAGTCTGGATTGGAATCCCTTAGGACCCATTTTTCTTTGGGAGGAGTTCTCCCATCTCTAAAGGAGAAGATCCTTTTCCCAGGATCCTCTGAGGAATCCTCTCCCTAAAATTGGAAGATCTGTACCTCCTCCACAAACTGGGCCTGTTTGGGTACTTTGTTTCTCGTAACCCCCCCTCTGCTCCTTTGAAGGCAGACTTTCAGGGGCAGGGGATTTCGTTTCTGGTTCCTGGGTTTCCAGGGGCTGTTTACAAGTGAGGAAGGAAGCTTCCTCCAAGGCTTTACACCCCTCTTCCCCTTGTGCCTCCTCCCTGGGAACTGGTGGGTTATCGGGGTGCTGCCCCGTCATTGTTCTGGAGCACCAGGCCCAGTGTTTGGGGAATTCTGCGGTGGCATGCTCATCTGAGGGTTCTGTTGAGCCCTCAGTATGTGACCCAGATCTCGTGCCATATTTTGGACCTGGTGCTCAAGTTGTGAAACCCACTCAGGCTGATACGGGGCTCTATTTTCTCCCCTGGGCTGATCCCGGGAAAGGTTGCTATCCCTTCTCTGGTAATACCCTGGGTTGGGAAGATTCGGGTACCCCTCCACCCTTGGCCTCCCCTCTCCCGGATTAGGTTGTCTGGGCTCAGGGAATTGGGGAAAGAAGGATGGATGATTTTGGGGCTGGAAATTGGGTGGATACCTGGGGAAAAAGTTCTGCCCTGGATTTGGTGAATTTCTGCCCTCCTGGGGGACGTTAGGAGGGACGTTCCCTGGGTCAGGTGCTTGGCTGGACCCCCCCCCCTTGGGCTGGAGGAGTCCACACATAACCCAGGATGGGTCAGTTTCCCTTGTAGCGGGGACTTACATAATCAGGGGAGCGAGGGACCCCATTTGTGGGACTACCTCCCCGATTCCCTGTCTGTGACTGGCCCGAGGGCCTTCTGGGCTGTGAATTATTTGGTGCAGGCAGGTTATTAAGCCCCCCCATCTCCAAATCTAAGACGGGGGCAACCTTTACCTCTGCCACCTTGGCAGCAGCAGGGCTGCTGTTGGTTTTGGGGTTTTTCTGCGCATTATTTTTATTTTCTATGGGCTTCTGCACCTCATAGATCCAGGTAGCCTGTTCAATGACCCAGTCTAGTGACCTCTTCTCGTGAAAATCTCTCACTAGCATGATGTATTTGGGCAAGGCATGGAAAAAAGTATTGACAAATTCTCTGCTGTCCGTGCGTACCCTTCTGGTGGTCTGCGCAAAGGCATGCTTCAATTCTTGTACGAATTCTTGTGGGGCCTGATCCTCCCCACATTGCAAATTGTAGGCTGCCTTGCGAGCCTCTTGGGCATTTCTATGAACAGAAAAATGTTTCAAGATGGCCGCCCTATATGTGGACCATCTTGAATGGTTTTGGTCCTCCAGCCCCGCAAAGAAACTGGAGTATTCAGGGGAGAATGTCCATTTGACATACTGGATGCAGCTACTGCTGTCCTTCAAATGGAAAGTCTCCATCATTTGCTCATAGAGCTCCAAGTGTTCCCCAACAGAATACTTGGCGTTCTTATGATAAGGCGTGATGACACTCCGTATTGCCTTTATTTGTTTCAATGGGTCCTTAAGCAAGGCCCTTTTTGCCTTATTGGCCTTTTTGGTTCGGGTAACCCTGGTCCATTCATCCTCCGACTCAGAAGCACTGCTCCCAGAGGTGCCTGTCTGATCTTCCAGGTTTTCCCGGATTCTGCGAGCCTGGGAATGGCTGTCAGAATGTGGGGACCTGGTCTCCTGTATCCTGTGACGCTCAGAGGAGTCTTCAGATCCCTCCTTGCTGCCAGGATTTGATGGGTACCCCCCCCCCCACTGACCTAACTGGGCAGAGGTTTTCAGGATGCCCTTAATGGGCCTACTCTCCTGGGGTTCCCCACTAAATTGCACTGTGCTTGGGTGCCCATACCCGGGTGCCCGCCCATCCATTCCTGGGAGGTACTGGCCTATGAGCCCCATACTTCTAGCTGGATAGTAATCTGCCATTCCCGTGGCCCTGGGCTCATGTGCGCGAGGGGACATGGGGGTGGCAGAATCCAGGGACTGGGAGAGATGAAGGCCTCTGGTACTAGGGCTCCTGAGGTTATGCTCAGGAGTTTCTCTTTCCCAGCGAACCTCATCTCTATCCGCCCCTGCTCCCTGTTGCAATGCAAGAGCCTGTGCTTTCAGTTCCTCAGTTAAGGCCTTACTAGACTCTATCAGTCTCTCCTGCATCGCTACCTGTTGCTGGAGCCTATCATTGTGCTGACAGAGAGCCTCATTCTCTCTCTGTGCCTCCTGATTGGTCCTGGAATACTGGGCCAGTCTTTGCTGCAGGAGGGTTACCTCCTGAGTCCCATCCCTACTGGCCTGCTCCTTTCTTGCCAGAGCCTCTTCCACCCTCCTGGTGTGCTCTAACAAGTTCTGATGCTCTTTTTGGAGGTCACACAGCCCCTGGAGGGCCAGGTGATTTTCTTCCATTTTCCTTTTTAAGTGGCAGACTTCCTGGCCTAAGGTATCCCTTTCCTGACTAAGAGCCTGCATCTGTGCCGCCAGGTCGTCCCTTTGCCTTTGGAAGGCACCAGCTTTCTGGCGCTCCTGATCAAACTCTGCCTGGGTATCCAGGTCTTTCAGAATCAATTTATTGCTTTCCTCTTTCTCTCTGTCTAATCGAATTTACAGGGTGGCTACCTGCTCTGTGCATGCCCTGTTGAAGTCCAGTTGTTGCTCCAGATTTTTGTGGCTCTGCAGAAGGGAGTCCAAACCTTCTTGGTACTCCTTCTGCAAAGCCAGAAATCTGGTATCCTGGTCAGCCTTTTCCTGTTGCAGGCTATCCATATACTCCTTTATTTTAGTGATGTACTGTCTGCTGTCATTTTCTGACTCCTGGCTCCCGTGCAGCCTCTGCTCAGAAGAGACCAGGTCAGATTGGGTCTTTTCTAATGCCATCTGTTGCCTATTTGCCAGATCATGGCCTTCAGCACATTTGTCCTGCATGACTTCCATATATAGATACAAATATGCCGCTATCCTGGCAATCTTATTGTGTTCATCTTTTGCCTTAGGGGCCATATATAGTTCGGTCAGGGCCACATGCAGGGGACCCTGATCTCTCCATGTATCTGACCCTGTTTCAGTGACCTGTTGCGCAATTGCCTGCAACCAGACCGCCTGGTCCTGATGAGTCCACTCACCTCTCACAAATAGCTTATGTAAGAGGTGCTCCCTCGCTATTTTCATATCTACCACGGTCGTCATGCTGGAGATTGATCTCCCTCCTGACTTACAACAGTTAGTATTTTATTTTGCAAAACAGAACGTTTCCTTAGAGCGTTCCTTTGAGGGGTGCTTTCACAGTGTAAAACAGCGTGGTGATCTAACTGGATATGTGTATCTGGTCAGTTGGCACACTGTATTAATCTGCACAAGTGGTAAATCTAACCCAGAATATCCTGGCTCCGAGCCTCCACTCTGGATGATGAACCCTAGTATAACACCCCTCTCTCAGAATCCCCCCGACCCCACTGAGCCAAGAAGTAGGTTTGTTTTGCAAATTTAAAAGGTTTATTTGAAAAATTACCAAGATATATATCACACGTTTATAATAAATTAATAATTGATATCACACTTATGGATATAATGTTGATCAACAATGGGTAATCTGGCACTAGCACACTTCTTTACAATCAATGAGGAGTTAGTATAGTATGGATAAGGTAGCAAACATACTTTTATGGTTTCAAGGGAAAAGCAATGAGGAATAAAATGCAGTACAGAAATAACTTGATATGATTTTAGCAAAAGATAAGATAATCACTTTTTCTCTGGCAATTCACCCACCACCCCCTATGCAATGTAAGAAATGGAAGGAGATGGAAAGAGGAGCACACAGTTCTCAGGAATGCAATCAAATACAATACGAAATTCAGTTCCCCCCAGCAAGCTTAGAGGAAACAGGTAGAAGTTTGAAACACATGCCCAAAATGCTTTGAATGTGATGACAATGAAGTGAGAAATGTGCTAAAAATGCTTTTAATTCCCTCTAGAGGTTCAGGGTGGGTGATATCTAGTTTATATTAGTTCAGGCTCACTTTAACAATGCTCTATGTGTAACCAGGAGGTTAAAACGAATTTTAGCAAAGGAAAGCAAGAAGCTGCTGATTTTTACGCGTGGCTGAAATTGTGCAAAATGTCAAATCGCGGCAAATTTACGCGCGTGCGTCGAGCGTAATTACGGAGGCACTATAAGGAGTAGGAAGTCAGTTCTAGGTTCGTTGGAAAGCCTAGAATCTTAGCTTTAATAGTTTGGATTAGATTATTTTAAACTAAGAGATTGGTTTTGGCACAGTGAGTACTCACACTATATTTTTGAAATAAGCCGTCAAGGTCTGGTCAGGTTGGGCGGGACTTCCGGCGGGTGGTTCGGAATTCCCGGCTATCTGGGTCAGCTCTGCTCTGTGGGTCTGTCAAGCACTGGTTCTGCTCACAGCACTGCACAGTTCTGGTCTCTCTGGATCTCTGGTCTCTCTGGATCTCCGGTCTCTCTGGATCTCTGGTCTCTGGAGGTTGATGGATTTGAAGTCTGGAGTCTCCCGGCAAAGCGTCCCGCAAGAAAGTGGAAAGTGAATTCCCTACCTTTTTATGTGTTTTGAAAATGGGTGTGTGCCTGGGCCTAGCTAAGCCTGCCCCTCTCACTTATCATTGGCCAAGATTTCCTCTCTCCCTTGATTGGGGGGAAGAAATGGAGTGTCAGAGTGATGCTGTCGGTTTTATGGTCAGAGGAACCTCCCCTTGTCAAATTGCACACAATCTATTTCTGATCCAAATACATATTTATCTATGTACCATTTTTCTCATATTATAGGTCCAGTTAACATATTTTCTGTAGCACCAAACCATCCGATCCCTGTCTTTGTACGATGTTGTGTCCACTGATGACAGAATTCTCCCCTTTTCAACCAGATAACCTCTAAACCTTTCCAGACTTTACACAAATGTGCACCAGGGATATGGGTTTCAGATGATAAAGTGTCAGATTATTAACATGCATACATTTGGAGTGACAACCTTTTTTCCGCTACTATCCCCAAGAACATCCCACAGGGTCCTAACACCTTTTAAAATGTGCACGGAAAAATCCCAAGGATAATGATATTATTTATATAATTTTGACCAGTCCGCATTATGAGTTATCTATCTTTTTAAAATTATGCCCTGGTCAAAAAGGGGTGTGGCTTCCCACATCACATGGTGGAATAACTGGTTTATCCACTTCCCCCAAGCTCAGCTTGCTAGCAGAGGCACTGCCCCTCCCAGTTTCCCCCAAGAGGAAGCCATTTTATGACCCCCCCAATATAATGAAAGATTACAACATGTCTACAAGAAGTTATATGAAGCAGGTATGACCCTTAGTAGAGATAAATGTAATATAAATCGTAGCGAAATCGAATATTTAGGATATACCAGCGTGTTTCAAACGCGTCTCATGTCAGTTGCTTTCCACGGTCGGTGGGGCCAATTCACCTTCACTTAGCTATTAATATAAATAAATAGCTTGCCTATAAATCACGTCTCCCTGCGTGTAATTAAACACTTCATCTCCACACACTGCTGTTTCCATGCTGCCAGCGGAAAGTATTCAGCACCATCACTGTTTATCAGTATTCTATAAGGCTCTGGAGTGGTGCACAGAATAATCTTGCGATAAAGAGATAGTTTCCCAAATCACAAGACCTTGAAGAGAAATTAAGGCTAGTTCATGTCTTATAAATGCAGCTGTAACTGATCTAGGTAGTCAGAGGACCAGTCTCCAGAAGAACCATTCTAATGTGTTCCACAGCTTTGCTGGAAACAACAGCACTGATTCAGGTCCATACATAATGATAGGAACTACTTTGAGTATATAAAAGTCCTGGATCGGTCACAATGAGAACATTCAGTACTTTTTTTAGTTGCTTTGCCTGGGAAGCCAACATGTTTACATGCGTTCTGAGATCCAACTGTCTCGGTTGTCTTCCATGCTCGAGCTCATCAGTACTGACAGATAGATCATTTCTTTCACCAGAGGGATCTGGACCTTATTTAGGAGCCATTTGAATGGGTGTTTTTATTTTCCACCCATTAGTTCCAGAATCACGATAGCTGATTTTCCTTTGTTAATTTGTAATCCGTTTCCTTGGATATATCTTTGGCGCGCTGTCAATCAGCATTGTAGGCGAATGGGTGTCTGATCTATAGGGATCAGATTGTCTGCGTAAAGAGACCAAGCCACCGAGAAGCCATTGATTTTTTGCAGGAATGCTCCAACCTCACTTTGGATTTTGTAGAGGTAGGTTAAGAAGAAGGTGAAAAATGTAGGGGCTATAGGACATCCCTGTTTTAGGTCTCTCTGTGTTTCAATCTCTGTTGATAGTAATCCTTCCGATGTTAATCTGATCTGCACATTTGTGTCAGTGTATAATTCTTTTATTGCCTCCACTAGATCTAGTGGGCAGTACCACTTTAGGAGTATCTTCCCGAGTAGTTCTCTTTCAACACTGTCAAAATGCCTTCTTAAGGTCTATGAAAGCAACATAGATTTTGTTTTAGTTTTTTATTGCTTTCAGTTTCAGGAGGTTGATCAAAAATAGGTTCAGGTCAGTTCCAACCCCCTTCACAAAACCCATTTGTGGATCGTCCTGTCTCTTTGTTTCCGTTGCCCAGATTTGCAGATGTTTTAGTAAGATTCCAGCAAAAAGTTTTCCCAAAACATCAAGAAGATCAATCAGACGGTAGTTGTTGGTGTCAGATATAATTCCTTTCTTGTGAATCAGAACCACAATAAGCTTTTTTCTATGATTCCGGGATCTTCCTTCTATCCAGGATGTCTATAAAATGTCTTCTGATAAATGGGATTCATATCGCTTGAGTGGCTTTGATTTCTCTATACATCACTCCACCTGGCGGCCCTGGAGCTGAGTTGCTTCTTGCTCTTTTTATTAAATCTTTGAGATCTGAGTCCTCGAACACGATATGCCATTTTATTTTTGTTTGATGGGTAAGATGATGGCTCAGGTTTCCACTTTGCCCAAATAGGTCACGATAGAAACAGACCCATTTCTCCTCTGTTACAGCATACAACAAGATTGAATCCTGTTGAGTAATTGCCTCATGTATTAGTTGCCACATGCCTCAAATCTTTTTTAGGCTTTTTGTTTCAACATGCACTCTGCGTCTATCTAATTTTGGTGGACTTTATGAGCAGTTGGCCAGTTATTATATTTTTGCTTCATTTGTTTCCTAGCATCAATGATTGTTGGTATATTTTAGGTGCCTAACTTCCGCAACTCAAATTTCAGTTTGTTCTTTCTGTACCTATGTTGGCATCATAGACTTGTTTGTGCATGTTTTTTTTTTCTTAGAGTGTTTATTGCTTGCAGTCTTATAATCTTGAAGTAAAGGGATGTAACTGACCTCACCACCCATTTGACTTTGCTGATTGTAGCTCTCAGATATTTTGATAACATCCTTTTCGCGAGTAGATACCCTGTTTCTTCCATCCGAGATTACTAAAGTCGTACTGCCCTTATCCCTTTCCATACTTCCATATGTTGTAATCACTGTCAATTTCAGCATCGAGTGGTGACTTTTGGACACTGCTTCCACTTCCAATTTGTTTCCAAGTTTAAATTGCAAGTACGCTTTTGCAGCAGAGCGATGTAATGTTCATATAATGTAGGATTTCTATTGTAATTTAACAACATAACGCTAAAGAGTGCAGTAGGAAGTTCATATGTTTGTTTTATGTCATATTTATCAATAGATCGCAATGCGTGCATTCATTTATATAGAATAATGAAGCGTACCCTCAGACGGCGGAGCGAAGACAGGCATGGCACATTAGGAGGGGAGCGCTGCAGGGTATCCGCGCAGAGACAAGAAGGCAGCAGAGGTAGACCGGGGGCCATGTTACATTACTGACATGAACAGGGGCCAGTTCTATCATCTTAGATGCCTGGAAGAGCACCACACCCCCTTCCTCGTGAGGGTGAAGCCAGAGGAGGCACACACATGACACATAGGGAAGCAGCGTCTCTCAATAATTTCTTAGATCACTCAAGGAATCTGATCACGATGGTAAATGGAGGACATAATTAAGAGCATAAAAAGTAGCTGAATAATCGTGAAGCAACATTCCTGGAACATGCAAATGGCAACAGAAGCCCAGCGCATAGTTGGCAGCAGACTGAAACTCCTCAAAAATGTGCCAACAGAGAGCACATAAATCAACACTTCCAGCTGAAAGGAAAGCAAGAATGTGCAGCCAAAGGCAACACACAGGAGACATCTCTGGTAAAACCGTGAGGAAGAAAGGTGCTAGCCACACATACAATAAATAAATAAATACATAAATAAAGAGGTGCATCCAAATCAACGCAGCAGTGGATGAGCATTTCAGCCTGCTGGTTCAGATACCGGCACAGTGCACCAAGACATAAAGAGAGTGTCAGAGTATGAATGGAACGAGGAGGAGCAGGCACAGCCTGGCATACAGCTTCAAAGAGGAACTAGGAAGCTTGTTGGTAGATGCAATGGTGCAAAGAGTAAAGCCCTTACAAGACAGACTGGCTATACTAGAGTCCATTCTAAGCCAGGCACATAAAAGCAACAAGGTGAATAACAGCATGTCCACCAAGACCTCAGAGAAAGGTCTTCAGGGGAGTAACGAGGCCCATAAGAGGAAGGCCTCTACTGCCCCCTCCCGCCACTGCCGCAACTACTGGGTGCACAATGAAGCCCCATTTCAACAGAAATCAGCAGTGCCAAGCCTCATGACCCCTGCCACAGGGGAAGACAGTATGGGAGATGTGGTGTTAGATTCAAAGACGGGTCACCAGAAGCCAAGTTTTGTTCACAAGATAAAGAGAGGAAACTGGAAGAAGATTGGGCGAAACCCACTGAAGGCAAGCGAGCTTGGAAAGAGAAACACCCGGAGGGGGACAACACAGAGATAACAGACATGTTTAACCCAGAGAATATCAGGAACCCCAGATCGTCAGACTGGCAGCCGTCTCCCATAGTGTCGAAATACATGACACAGAGGCTTAGGAAGGTGCTAGACAAAGACACAAGACAGCGCATGAAGGAGGAATGCTTGTGCCCAGACCTGCCAGGCAAGGTGGCAGATGCACCCGAGCTAGATTCCAAAATGCTAGCATTCATCACCAAGACAGCTAAAGACCCTTGCAAAGGTATGGACAGGTCTGGGAGAAGCTGTCAAGAGAAGGTGATAGACCTCGCAGGGCAATTAACAAAGATCATGGACCTAGCGGATCGAGCCAAAGACACCGGAGAAGAGGTAAGCACAGACACGCTAGCGAATTGGGCATAGAGAGTGGTATGTCTGCTTGGTAACGCAAACTGCACAATATCATCAATGAGGAGTAGAGGACTCCTGCTGAAAATAGATGTGAAACTGAGTGACCTAGCCACTTATGAAGCAGCCGAGGCAGCGCAGGGTCTCCTCTTTGGGGAGACCTTCGGCAAGGAAATGGGGCAGTACGTAGGAAAATCTTCCCAAGCAGAGTTTTTGGTGGGACAGGCCGCTACAGAGGTTGAGCAGCTGGTTGTTTCCAGGCAGTGAGGAGGTCTCTGAACAGTAGAGCCCACTACTGGGAGAACAAACAACAAGACTCCTTCTTTCCCTCCAGAGGACAGTTTCCCAGGGGTCACAGGAGCAGAGGCACAGGAAGAGTGCAAGGCCCTTCCACAGGTGAGACACTTTATACATCCACCAGTGGGAGGGAGCACGCCACAGTTATGGCAGAACTTCCGTGTGCTTTCCAGCGATGCTTGGGTGCTGCAGACAGCAAGAGGGCTGCAATTACAATGTATTCAGTAGCCAAATGCCAGAGATCATCCCACAGGTAATATATGTGGTGCAAGCAGAGAGGGAGAGCCTGCACAACATTCTCAGACAGCTCGAACAACAAGAGACTATTGAACTTTTCACAGCGACTGGTTCACAAAAAAGAGATAGTGAGACCAGTTATAAACTTGAAGGAATGGAACGGCTGGGTAGTATACCTCGATTTCAAGATGGAAGGTATTCACCAGCTGAGGAACACCTTTAGAGAAAGACACTGGCTAACAAGAATCGACCTGAAGGACGCGTACCTCACAATACCCGTCCAAGAAAGTTTCCGGACCTACCTAGCGTTAATCTGGGACAAGCTGTTTTGGCAGTTCAAAACAATGCCCTTCGCGCTAGCATCAGCGCCATGGGCTTTTACCAAGCTCATGACACCAGTAGTAGCAGCGATCAGGGAGAAAGCGATCTGCATTATCATATATTTAGACAACATACTACGATTAGCAGACAACAGAGAAGCTCTCATATATCAGACAATGTGGGTGAAGAAACTCCTCACATCTTTAGGAATCCTAGTGAATCAAGAGAAATCAGACACGACTCCGACAAAGAGGATAGACTTCCTAGGCATCATAATAGACACCAAAATGGTGACTCTGGAATTTCCACCCAGAAAGATCTGAGAATCAAGAGAGAGATCAAAGCATGCCTCGGAAAACAAGTGAAATCCCTGAGAGCCTTAGCAGGAGTAGTACGGCTATTAGCATTGTCGATTCAATCCATATTTCTGCACATTTTCTTTGTCCCCTTGAAGAAGAGAGAGAAAGAAGGCTGTATGGTTCCGTCACGGTACAGGATCAATGTGCATTATCAGCGCTGGTGGATACAGGATCCCAAGTCACCCTCCTTTCCAAAAAGGCCTTTGACCAACTAAATTCAGGAGGGGGGAGAGTCATCAAATAGCCCTCCTACCTCTTCCTGGACATCTCCAAAACTTTGATGGGAATGATATTTATGTCGAAGGGAGTGCAGATCTGGAAATCAAAATTGGGCGACATAGGGTGAAAAACCCGGTGATAGTCACCACTCCAGAGGGCACACCTTGTCTACTGGGGAATAACATCCTTTGGAGGTTATCACCCCTGATTAACTGTGTGAACAAGGTCCTCTGGACTCAGAATAACCGGCCAATCAAATTAAATCAAAGTACACATTATGTGAGTTTAAATGGTACATGCCACATGACTGAACAACGTTCCCACACAATAGAATTCCACTTGAGGAACAATGAAGCCCCAGGCATCACCGTCATCTCTTTAGGAGAACAAACTGCTAATGGGAACCCTTATCCATTCCTGAAAATTAACCTCCCTCCCAGTTTTAAGTCGCATTCCACACTGGAAGGAAATACTCTGAAATGTTATAAAAATCCAGCTCAAGGTTTGACCGACATCCAGATAAAAGGCAAACAGCTGTTTTTCCCCATTCGGATAAATGAGGGGGAGGAGCCTGTTCTCGCCAGAGTATGCTTGAATAAAGGAAGAAGCTTCATCAGCGAAACATTATTCAGGAAACTCCCAAAAGATCAGACCATTCCCATGTTTAAATTAATTGATAAGTGGGAAATGAGTCTGGAAACTCCAAATTCAAACATTTCCTGCCTAGCAAGTGCATGCTAAAAATTTCCGTTGGCGACAAAAACATAGAACATCATTTTTGGGTTGTGAGAGACTTTACTTAGGCAGTGACATTCTCAATCGATTCACAATTAATTTGGACCTAATTAATTACAAAGCCCGGTCCTGACTGGGGGGTAAGCCCATGGGCTTTGACAATACTGAGAAAGCATTTTGGTCAGCTTAATTACTGCTAATATGGTTGAAGTTCAAGTGGGAGAAGAGGTTACCATCCCAGAACAGGTGCAACAATTTACAATTCCCCTAAAAAGTAAGCGAGGACAGAACCTCAAAAATAAGGATGCTTATATATATTTGAATCTTCAAATCCAACAGCAAGATTTGTATTTACATCCAACACCCCTAGTTGACCTAGAACATGACACCATTTGAATATTGGTGAATAACAGCGACCCAAGAAGTATCACTTCGGGCGCAGACACCATTATTGGAATGGCGGCGGATGCCCAACATTATTCTATTGACTTAGGGAATGAGATCATGGGACCAATTCCCAATGACTGTTACAATTGGGACGATGATATACCTCTGGAAAATATTTTCACCCAGCAAGGGGGGAATTTCTTGATGTACTCTTCCTGCTCTTATGGTGGGGAAGAGATGACGTGTGACATCAGGAAGGATGAGGTGGTATGTCAAGGTATTTTGAGTCGATAGAGACTCCCATCCTTGAAACCTCTTGTCCAGGCCAACACCATAACAAGAGATTGTTCCACCCAACTGAGGATACCACAGAAATTGCCAATCCCTGAGGTCTTTCCAGGCTTTAAGCAGATGGTCAAAGAACAAATCAATCTCGCTGATGTCTGTGAGACTGAGGAGCAAAATCAGAAGTTGAAACAGGTGTTTTCAACTTTCAGGATATCTTTGCAGAAGATTGTTACGACTGTGGATGCACAGAGATACATTTAACCTCCATACCTACGGACCCTGTGGTGCACGTGTTAAAATGGACCCTTCCCTACATCGATCAGGGACTGGCCCAGATCCAAGGGCCAAAGGTGTATACCATCATTGACCTGACCAACCGATACTGGACCGTACCCATGAGTAGGGAAGACCAGTACAAGCTTGCCTTAATCTTCGGGGCAGCAATACATGTGGACCTGAACCCCCTTTGGATACATAAACTCTGGCAACAAATTTAATATATTCCTACACAAGGCCCTGCCCGACTTGGGTGAGTGGGGAAATCTAGCATATGTAGATGATGTCTTAATCAAGAGCTCAACTGTGGAGGAACACATAGCTGAAATACGCTATGTTTTGACCCAGTTGCAGAAAGCTTGAGCAAAACTGTCCTTTCAGAAGGCACAGTTGTGTAAGACCCACATGAACTTCTTAGGGCATTAAATCACCCCTGCGGGTCTCAGTGCCCAGGTGAAAAAGGTGGAAGCATTATTGAAATTAAAAGATCCTTCTACTCTGCGAGAACTAAGAAGCCTTCTTGGACTAACTAATGATAGTAGAGAGTTCATTGAAGACTACGCAGAGGTCACACGACACTTGGTACATTTATTAAAGGATGTGGTCCAGTGGGAGTGGTGTACAGAACAATCTGAGGCAGTAAAACAACTAAAGAGAAGCATTTCCCAAATGCCTTGTTTGGTTTACCACATAAAAAACAACAAGGTCTTCATGGATATGGGGTTCTCAAATACTTGCTTAACAGCAGTATTATACCAAAAGCACAACAAGGTCAACAAATTAATCTTGTACAACAGCAATACTTTGTCCTCTGAGAAGGAAAAATTCAACGATTGCGAAAAGGAACTCCTGGCAACGGTGGGCATTGAAGAATTACCGCCCATTCATCCAGGGGGATCCATTGTCGAGACTCCTCACCAGCCATTGCAATGTGTCCAAAGTGACCAAATCCGAACAAGGAACGCATGTAATTCCCAAATAACTTCCTGGATTCTGCCATGCAAGGCTTTGCTGTGGAGGTGAGATATGGCCAAAACAAGAAGAGTCCTCTAGCCCAAGGATTGACTGACCTGCATGATTGTGCTCAAGAAAATGTTCTCGAGGACGAATGTCTAAGGACCAACAACAATATGGAGGCGTATCTTACTTCCTGTTATGATGCCTAACCCCGGGGATCCAGACCAAGTCCAGCAACCCCGGAAGCAGGCATCAAGTTATTCCAAGCAAGCCCAACAACCCCTGCCAGGGGCTATCCGTCTATGGCGCCAGGCTCATATGGCGCCAGGCTCATAGATTAAAACTTACCTGATGCAGACCATGCTGCAAGAGCTCCAAGAGAGCGCCAAAAAAGGGTTGGAAGGAACTACTTTACCTAGGGACTATTTTTTTTACTCCGGGGGGAATACTTACCTGGGACTACTTTGAAGACTATTTAAATCACGCCTGAAGAGCAGCACACGCTTCGCGTTATTCTGCATCCAGCAGCGTAACGCTCACTGTGCTTGCAAGTCTGCATCCAGTCTTCTGCCACGCCCGCCTCGAGTCTGGAGCTCCTAGAAAAAGGGAGAAAGAAGGAGAAAAGGTTAGAACAAGAGCAATACCTTTGATCCTTACCTGAATTCCCGATCCATCGCGCCTTCGAGCTGGAAGAAAGAAGTTATTTTATGGGCGTCACCTCGCCTGCTGCAGCACCGCGCTGAACTCACCGGCCTTTGCAGCATCAAACTATCCACCGCATCCTTCTGCATGTTCCCGCCGCACTCCGGCACCTAAGGGGAACACAAGAACAGCAAGGTGAGCCAAGGGAATAAACAGAGGCAATATTAGTTACCCCCCATAGACTTACCTTATTTTACCGCCGGGGGTACTATTCCTCTTCACGGGTCTGCGCAGCCTCCACCGCTTCTTCGCCGTACCCCAGTCCCTAAGGGGAACTAAAGGACAGCAAGGTGAAACAAAGGGACAAACAAGGGGAATCCTTCTCACCACAATACACTTACCTAATTTTACCTCCGGAGGCATTATTCCCTGAAACTTCATAATTTCTCTCAGCACCTGAATAAGGGAGAAAGCAACAGGTTACATACTGACATTATTTTATCGAACTGTGTTGGATAATACAAATCCTTACCTGAATGTTACCGGTTGCCACGAGGAACTCTTCGCTAGGGTCAAGCTGCAACCTGCAAGGAATCGCACAAGAGTGAAGGTCAGACATTTGAACTCTTACGAACTATATACTTACGGCGTCTCGCCGGAAATCTCAGAGTCAATATTGTTCTGGAACTCACCAATTCCTTCGAACCAGTGAATCAACTGGTTATCTACACACCCCTGCGCTCAATGCAGGATGGAGAGCTCATGTTTCCAAACCATCAGGTGAGACTATAAGAGGGGACATTAAAGGTGATCAGTGGGGAGAACAGTGGGGGTGGGGGTTAACACTCAACTCCACGGGTGGTTAATTCCCTTTCTCCATTTGCAGAAGAATACTCCTATGGGCCAAGCAAACAAAGCTAGGTGGGCCAGTCCAGTCTGTCATCTCGGCACTACGCGCCACATTGGTGGAGACCGCAGCTGTCCAGTTCAGATCGACGTCCCTGTGGGAGCCAGGTGAGCGTAACACTTCCCCGCACAAAGTCTGTGAGGAAAACACGTGTCAGGGTATCCAAACAGTTTATGTGGATGGGTGCTCCTACCATGTTGACAATTACGGGGAAAAAGAACTAGAGGCTGGCATTGGGAATGCATGAGTGAATAATGTCCTGGAACCCTCTCCTGGATACAAAATCGGTCCTGAAGTAGTCAGTTGGCAGAGTTGATGGCGGTACATCAAGCCATCCTCACTGCCATTCAACACAAACTCAAAGAACTGGTCATAATCACTGATTTAGATAATGTCAGGAATGGGTTTGTGGAGTACCTGATCAATTGGAAAAATCGAGGCAAGGCATACTATGTGCAAATAATAAACCTCTCAAGAAAGGGAAATTATTCCAATCCATTGATGATCTGGTGACCTCTAACGAGATGACCATCTATTAGAAAAAGATCAGAGGTCACTCCAAAATAGAGGGCACAGACAAAAGTGGGAATGACTTGACTGACCAGTTGGCAAAAACTGGAGCCATTCACAGGGATCTCATAGAAACCAAATCCCCATTGGGGGAAATCCAAGTCGCTGCTTTCACCAGGTCCCAGACCCATGTTCAAAAATAATTCTCAACTGCCTAGTGGAGCAAAGAACCCCCAGATGCAGATTTGATTACTGCATAGAAAGAAGACCCAATTATTGGGAAATGTTATAAACATATTGAAGATCTGTAAATTTTACTCTGACAGAGCCTGGTTATATCAGGAAAGAGGATCTCCGGGTGTTAATGAAGTTTTCCATAATGTTCTGAATCCAAGATGGTTTGTTGGTACGGAGATCCATATCTGGTAGTGACCAGTGGGTGGTACCTGCCTCGTTCTGAAACCTGATGTTAAGTCACGCCCAATACGCAGCCACTGCCAGTTTTAGGGGTTTCATACAACCTTAGATATCTTGCAAGAGGTTGTATACTAGCCACACATGAGTCAGGACCTCGACCTATACTTAAAGGGGTGTCTTTTGTGTGCTCAGTTCCAGCCAAGTTCCCGCACACACAGAGCTCCCCTACAGAAAAGGGGAATGACACCTCCTTGGTTGAATGTGCAAGTCCATTTCATCAGGCTAGTGATTCGCTCCTCTAGAGGAAACAAGTACATGTTCACCGTGGCATGCTTGTTTACCAAGTGGGTGGAATGTCTCCCGGCCCCAAATTGCAAAGCAGAAACAGCTGCTGCACTAATGATAAATCACATCTTCTCTTGTTTCAGCCTTCCCCAAAGGATTGAATCAGACCAAGCAAGTCATTTTATCAAGGAGGTGATGAATAACGATGTGGAAGATAGGAGGGGTAAAGAGAAAACGTAATAGTGCCTAACACCCAGCCTCGAATGGGGGAGTTGAGAGGTACAATAACACAATTGTGGGAATCTTGAAGTAGGTTGTGGCAGACTCTGAGCCGATCTGGGACATCCGATTACCACTTGTCCTGATGGCCATTAGGTCTACACCATCTTCTGCAACAAAACTGTCTCAATTTGAGCTCATGACGGGACAAAACATTGTGCTACCTCAAAATATGCTCTACAGAACTCAATAGCAGACTCTCATCAACACATCCAAAACCCATGAGTACATTGAACATTTACAAAAACACCTTCACATGCTTTTGCTTACACTGAGCGAAATTTCAAAAAGTTGTCAGAGGGGATGAAAACTGACTACGACTTTAAGACTACCAAGAAAGATTACGAAGTAGAAGACAGGGTCTACCTGTATAATTTCCAAAGCAACCAGACCGAAGAGTGGAAGTTCCTCCCCTTTTGGCATGGTGCTTTTGAAATTGTCGATAAAATCTCACCTGTCACCTACAGGATCTGCATCCCCAAGGGAGAACAGACAGAAGAGATATGGTTCCATATCAATCATTTGAAAAGCTGTCATCCGAAACAGACTGTGCGACTGATTGGAGAACCCAGTGAAGGTAGCGTTTAGAAACCATCAAAAGAATAAAAGTAAAGAATGGAAAGCCTGAGGGAGGAAATCACACATTGAGGGGGAGTTAAACAATGTATACTTATAAGGAATGTACCAAACGTAATTAGCATGTTATGAATTATATATGCCAAGTGAAAAGTAATTTGTAAATTGCTGTTTTGGTGTGAATTTGTATGTCAGTATCACTGGGGAAATGAGTACTGTATAAAATGCTTAAGATCTCTTTTGTTATTGGCACATCAAATAACTCCTTGCCCCTACAGGCCGGAGGTGGCGCTACCACAAAGGGGGGATCCTGGACCATATCCCAAAATCCGAAAAGAGTGGAGTGCAGACTAGAGTACCACTCCCTCAGAACAGGGAAAAGAGCGGACCTTCTCTGACAAGGAAATTCAGGGAATGAACCAAAGCCCATAGGAAACTGAAACCCCACTCTCCCCTTGCTCTTTTCTTCGAATCACTGGGACATGTGGGTTAAAATATAGCCCCTGAATGCCAGAAATAAAGAGTGAAGCTGACTGGTGGTATCCATTGGAAAATGCAGGTCAGTCCAAAACATGTTTCTGACTTAAGGCCTAGGACATAAACAGAAATGGGCATCTTTCAACTTTAGCAAAATGAACAGGCGCTGGAGTGAAGGAAAATATGCCTTGGAAACTTAAAAGTGCTGGATGGGCCCAATGCATGGCAAAAGATGTATGCGGCTGAAAATGCTGTTTTACTAAATACCTGGAAAGCTACATGTTTAACTTCAAGAGGCACATATAAGCATGTACATGATCTTCAATGCAGCACAATACTGTTATCCAGAAATCCAACGTGCGTTTGTCATGAACAAAAACATGTACTTTTCAACATTAAAATAACATAAGTAAAAAGGAGAGGCCTACTTGTGGTAGAAGGGAAAACTGGTGATCTCTGTTAACTGGCCTATTTGGTTAAATTGTGAATGTACCACAAGGTTAATATTGGGGACACCACAACTATATGTTATGACCAACAGGTTTAAATGTAATTTACTATACAAATGATAACATATCATGCCATGCAAAATGTCAAAATGTAAACACAGTTGATTCACGGCTGTACTTTCAAAAGTAGGGGTGCAGCTGGGCATTTCTACTGAACTGGAACTTTAACCTCAAAGACCTTTCCTCTGCTTGTCCCAGAGAGGGAGGTCTGGTTGTCAACAATGAATCAGGTTCATTGCTTAAAAACACAAAGTAATACATAGCCAGAGTTGTGACCCAAGGTGGAAATAGGAAAGACCAGCTCAAGAGAAGTGACCTTGGGTCAGGTCTGCCCATAAAATGTGCATTGAGCATGAAGCAGAGTCCCTTTGAAGCTCTTCAGGAGAGCTAAAATCAACATTGGCTGAAAGTGACATGTCCTGAAAGTGTCTTTGGGAATTAAAACCTGAGAAAAGTTGGGGCAGGGAAAGTGAGTGAGGCATGTGAGGCAGGGGTTTCATTAATAGAAAAATACATTTTATTATATAAATAGTGCATCATATATGTCACGACGCTCATTCCATTTTTTTTTTATTAAAGGTGACAGAAATCTCCTTTGAACCACGCCAAAATGATTTTTGTGTGATAAACATAACAGAAGTTATTAAAAACATTTTATTTGGGCTTTCCTATGATTCCGGGAGATTTGAAAGTTGGTGTGAGGGTGATCGACAAAATTAACATTTGTATGATGAAGTGTCATATTTTTCACTGATGCGGCTCATGAGTAAACAAAGAAAAACTTTATCTCGGCATAGGAAGGGTGTGCAGACTTCTGATTAGCATCATCGGATTTGCCTTAAAATGCAGTTCTTAAAAATATATCCATACATGTAAAGATTTGAAAAATCAGGGTATTTGCAATGTTGATATATTTTCAGAGCTTAAACATGCAAAACCCACATGTCCGTTTGGGATGACAAAGCTTTCTCCTCCCTCAGCTTTCCTAACCCATACCTCTCAACTCCTGTCCTATTAGCACACAGGTGGGAGGTGGTTGGAGAGAACCAACAAATCCATACCGCCGACATTCTGACGGAATTGTGATGTCATTTGCCCTATAAGAGGACCAATTTGCATCAGAACTGGGCTTTTTTTGGTGTGAATTATTCTAGGAGAGAGCTGCTGTTGAACTCTTGCGAGGAACAACTAGCAGAGAGGCCTCAATCCTTGCATTGGAGACAGTGGCTGGGACATAAGAGAATCTAGCTGGGGCCCCAAACCAGAGGAGCAGAAGGAGTCTGGGTGCAGGGGGAAATCCCTGACTGAAAGCTCCTAACCAGACCTGTGCTGTCCTCACAGGAGCCCTGCTCTATTTTTATGACCAAAAACATCCATGTAAGTAGATATCCCAAAGACATCAATTGTGTGGGGGAGTCACCTGCCTTTGAGGGTCATTACAAGGTTGGTGGTAGGGGTTTAACGGGGTCGGTAGAGCTACCGGACCCGTTACACCCCTACCGCTGCATTACGAGGTTTGCTTGCGGGACCCGGTAAGGACGCCTTATTTTACCAGGCGCCCTTAGCGGGTCCCGTGAGCAGACCAGGGTGCTAACAACGGGCCCATTGCTAACGTTATTAAAGGGCCCGTTGTTAGCAACCTCCCCATTCCCATTGAGCCCTATGGGGGCTTGAATGGGAATGGGGATGTACTGGGTCCATGTTCCTTGAATGAGGAATTACTGGGTCCTCCAAGGTTGGAATTGCCCGGTAATTCCTCATTCAAAGAACCCGGACCCGGTAGCCGGTAAGGGAGTTGTCATGCCACTAATAGCGGCATGGCTACCTCTAAACTTGTAATAACCCCCCATTTATTAAATCTTAGGGCTTCATTACTAGGAGGTAACCATGCCGCTATTAGCGGCATGGCTACTCCCTTACCGGGTACCGGGTCCGGTTAGGCAGTATGGGGACTTACCAGGTCATTCCGACCCTGGAGGACCCGGTAAATCCCCATTCCAAATACCATTCCCCATGCCCATTTGAGCCCCCATAGGGCTCAATGGGAATGGGGAAGGAGCTAATAACGGTATCGCAATTTGCGGTACCGTTATTAACTCTGGAATCCCTCAGTGGGTCCCGTCCTTAACGCCTGGTCAGACCAGGCATTAAGGACGGGCCCCGCTGAGGGACCTCATAGTAGGGCTCTAAGGGATTACCGGCACCAGTGACCTTACCGGTGACGGTTATCCCCTAGCGCCTACCGTGTAATGAGGCCCTTAATCAATCTTATTTCCCCCATTAGAAAACCACCCCTCTGTTGAAATTGCATTGAGTTGGGAGCAGCCATCCTTAAACATTTTCATTAAAGTGTGGGGAGGGGGGAAACTATGTAGATCCTTAGCACATTTGATTAAAGTAGATCAATTAATTCCCACATAGAAAAGTAACAATAGCTCATGCCCAGTGTGTTAGAACTCGAATAGCCTATAAAAACCTGAATGACTGTCTCTGAAATCCTTTACTTCTATACAAAAGGGGAGGTGTCCATAATTCCAAAAAGAAGTAATCCATAAAACACCAAATTTCAAGTCAGTGTGGAGGATGTAAAACACAATTTTCCATTCATTTTAAACCAGAATTGCTAAGTATTGTATCTCAACTGCATGTGTGTTGCAAAACAAATGTTCTCTTTTGTTTTCATTTTTCTCTGACCTCAATCAAGTCCTGCCTTTTATTTTCAAGTGTGTTGAAAAACGATTTTCATTTGTTCCTTTTTCCCAACAATGCCTTTTAAATAATAAGCCTAAACAATTTTTCTCATTGAATTCCTTTCCCAAACAGCAACTTTTAAATCAGCAGCAAAACGATTTTTCTATTGTGTCCTCACTCCCTGCATCTTGCCTTTCAATTAAAGGGGTCATATTAAATTGAGGCCTGGAGGGTGGGGGTTGCTGGGGGAGAAAAGTATTATAACCAAATAAGCAATCACTGTGTGCATTGAATTGTTATTTTTCTGTATTGGTGAGTGATTTGAAAAGAAGGTTATGGGAAATTGTGACTGCATATCTTAATATTATCTCTTTGTTGGTGTCATTACAGAAGTCATTTTTGTTCTTCTGTTGACACAGCATTGGTGGCTGACGTTAGTCTGTTTGTCAAATCTTGATTCAATAAATTAATAAACAGCACATAAAACAATACACAGAGTCAAGGACAAATGAATGATTAATTGAGGATATATGTAATAGCAACATGTCTACCTCACATTCTTACTAACCTCACAACATTGTTTATATTCAATAATCTTGTTAGGGTTGGTTTGTTAGAAAATATCGACTTTCATAAATTGTGTATAGTTTTATGTGATGTTTCGTGTAAACAAAATGCATTTTTGTCTTTTTTATGAAATATTTTGAGTGTTTTTATACTTATAAATTAAAATATGTTTATCTCTATCTTTCATGTTCTGATTGGTTGACTTACATGATTGTTAGCACCTGTTGCAACTAGACACACCCACGACGTGTGTAGGCGGGTAGCTGTTCTCAGTGGCATTTCTTTATATATATGTTTACACTTGGTCCTCAGCCACACGGCCCCCTAAAAAAGAGTACTCCCTAGCTCTAATTGCTTTTTCTACAGAGGGTGTCGAGAGGCATACTTTGAGGTGGGCTGTCATCCTGGGGGAGGCTTGCAGGGATGCAGAGGAGGAGGAGAGGAGGATGGTAGGGGCTTTTAAGCAATCCAGGCAAGAATGAAAGCCCACCTCCAGGTGGAGGATGAAGAATGTGACTCTGCCCTGGAGGGCGCATTGAGAGACATTTGAGACCACTGCCATTGCAAAAAGTTCTTTGTGTGCAGTTTCATTTTTGACTTTTATTTATTTTTCTCCTTCGACATTCCCACCTTCCTCATAGTTGTTTATTGTAGTGTATACATCTGGAATACAGACTTGTTGCTGTCTCTTTGTTCATGTGCTGAATTAGATTTACTATGGTTTAGAATTGCATTTGTTCTGTAGCTGTCACATGGGTTTGGGGCCTCACTGTGGATGTGTGGGATACACTCATCACTTGTGCAGTCGTTATTTGGTAGGTGTATCCTGCCCAATGCATAGCCACTCACCTGCACACATCAGCTATCACCAGAAGATGCTCTCATATCATACTGCACATCTATCACTCAAATCCTAAATGTTCACATGATAGATTGTTTAAGTCTTTCTGCATACATCATCCATCTCCTTGGCTCACACACTCTCAGACAGCCTTCACATCACCCAAACACATGCCTTTTCTACTTGTGCTACTTGCAGGGACTTTGTCAGCTGTCTTCCTACCTGACTCCCTTCATGCATTGATTTTTACATGCTACTATGCCCACACACATTACATGTTACTCTGTTCTATCAGTTCTGTCTTGGACTTGTGTCCTCCAAGGTCATGCACCTACAGCACTTTGAGACAATTGCAATGGCATATATGAACAATGATATGTCACATTGCATTTCATTGCTTTACTAAGTCACATGTACATGGTGCGTTCACAGTGTAGCTGGCGCTACATTCGGCTGTCCAGTTGATGTGCAACTGAGTGTTATGTACCAGGGAGTCCTGTAATGAGCTACAGACAAGGATTCTGCAGCAGTGCATCCAGTTGTTTAGGCTAGGGGAGGATATGTGGCCAGTGGACTTCATGTTGGAGACAGGCCAGTTGAGGTAAGTTGTTGGTCAACATTGAACTGGTAGGGGTGTAATGTGGCTGGGTCAGGCTTGGGTAGTGGGTGGAGGTGAGGGAGGGCTGGTGGGTGGTGGCAGGAATTCCTGTGGGTAGTGTCGGAGGTGAGGGGGGCTGGTGGGTGGTGTTGGGACTTGAGGGGGCTGTCTGGGCTAGTGTCAGAGGTGAGGGGGCTAGTGGGTGGTGTCATGACTTGAGGGGGGGTTCCCTGAGTGTATTTTCGGAGGTGAGGGGGGCTGGTTGGTGGTGTTGTGACTTGAGGGGGGGCTGTCTGGGGGTTGTGTCAGAGTTGGGGTGGGCTGGTGAGTGGTGTCCGGGCTGCCTGGGGATAGTCTCAGAGGTGAGGAAGGCTGGTGGGTGGTGTCAGGACTTGAGGGGGCTGGTGGGTGGTCTCACAACTAGAGGGGCTCCCTGGGGTAGTGTCAGCAATGAAGGGGGCTGGTGGGTGGTGTTGGGACTTGTTGGGGCTGCCTGGGGTAATGTCAGAGGTGAGGGGGTCTAGTGGGTGGTGTCATGCCGTGAGGGGGCTGCTTGGGTGTATTGTAGGAGGTGGTGAGGGCTGTTGGGTGGTGTCTGGACTTTAGGGGGCTGCCAGGGGGTAGTGGGGAAAGGTGAGAGGGTCTTGTAAATGATATCAGGACTTGAGAGGGCTGCCTGGGGGTTGTGTCAGAGTTGAGGTGGGCTGGTGGGTGGTGTCTGGGCTGCCCGGGGATAGTGTCAGAGTTGAGGTGGGCTGGTGGGTGGTGTCTGGGCTGCCTGGGGATAGTGTAAGAGTTGAGGGAGGCTGGTGTGTGGTGTCAGGACTTGAGGGGGCTGGTGGGTGGTGTCAGGACTAGAGGGGCTGCCTGGTTAGTGTCAGTGGTGAAGGGGGCAGGTGGGCAGTGGCAGGGCTTGAGGGGGCTGCCTGGGGTAGTGGCCAGAGGTGAGGGGGCCGGGTGGGTGGTGTCGGGACCTGTGGGGGCTTCCTGGGGGTAGTGGGCATAGGTGGTGTCAGGGCTGCTGATGGGGCCTGGTGGATGGAGTTGGGGCTAGAGGTGGCCACTATGACTTAGGGGAATCTGGCAGAAGTTAGGATGCCTTGGGAGTAGGGGGGATGCTCCACAGTTTTGCTGGTGTGAAGCCATTACTTACGGATATCTCACACAGTTTTGCTGGGGTGCAGCCATTATATATGGGGCACTTTGGCAGTTTTGCAGCAGTGCAGCTGTTACTTAAGGGGTATGTTGCACACTCTCCCTGGGGTGTAGCCGTTGCTTATGGGGTACCTTGTGCAGTTTTGCAGGAGTGCAGCCGTTACTTATGGGGGTCATCATACAGTTTTGCTGGGGTGCAGTTGTTGCTTACGGTTGACTTTGTGCATTTTCTCTGGGGTGCAGCTGTTACTAACAGGGAACCCTGTGTAGTTTTGCTGGGGTGCCGCCTTGACTTGCGTCATACTGCATGCAGTTTTGCAGGGGTGCTGGATGAGTATTAGAGGTCAACTCAAAGGGTCTCATTACGACCCTGGCACTCCCGTAATGAAGGGTGCCGGTATGGGACCGGCACCCTTCATTACGGGAGCACCTATTACGAGGTTCCCTTTGCGGGACTCGGAACAGACGTCTGGTAAAACCAGACGTCCTTTCCAGGTCCCGCGAGGGGAAGAGGGAGGTAATAACGGGTCATTTGTAATGTGCCTGTTATTACCTCCCTCCCCATTCCCATTGAGCCCTATGAGGGCTCAAATTGGAATGGGGAATGGTTCCTTCAAGGAGGAATTACCGGGTCCTCCAATGTTGGAATGACCCGGTTATTCCTCATTGAAGGAACCTGGTAATGGAGCCCGGTTTGGAGGCAGCCATGGTGCTAATAGCACCATGGCTGCCTCCAAACTCGTAATGAGGCCCAAAGATTTGTCTTTGTCATTGGTTTTGGTTTGCAAGGGGGCGTGTTGTGAGTGTTCCTCGCGCAGACCGTTTTTTTTTGTGGGTCGGATTACTTTGCGCTTTGCATTCCATGAATTCCATGAATACGCAGAGCGTGCATTGGAAGCTTTACACGTAGGGACGCTAACTCCAGTCCTCCCTTAGAATAGTAGGCAATTAACCTCATCTTTGTCGCCATTGTAATGTATACACTCCACAGGTACCTCAGAGTGTTTTTTCGCTCTAAGTAGGGGGCACCCAACCATCATGTTAAAATTGGCCCCCACACGTCTTCAGCAGGGTCTGGCTCAAGATATGCTCCGAGTTCTGAGGTTTCAGGAGGTTTAGTGACCTCCTTCAAACTATCTTTTCTGAAGTAGTATTAGTGTCTTATTTCCTACAAAGTGTTTGCTATAACACCTAGTCCCCTGTTTCCTCAATATAGTCCTTTATGAGTGGCAACACTTCTCTGATAACCCAATTCTGACCGTTCGAGAAACTAAATTGGTCCTTCCCTTTAACCATAAAACGTCTTCCGGAAACCTCTGTCTACGCAGTAATTTTCCAAGCCAAAAATAAGGCTGGTTAATCAAGTCTCTAGGATGGTGGGGCAGAGATGCAGGACTCAGACAAGAAAGATTTTAATAGATGTAATGGAGATTAGCAGGTAAGTAATCCCACATTACCCACTCATCCATCAATCCTCGTCTCAGTCCTTATTTTGTGAGAATATAACCAAGTAAATACTAGCTGTGCAACCAGCTGTCTACACAATTAAAGTGCAGCTAGTATTAAGTAAGAGCAGACAAAAGAGATGCTGTCAAATGCATAAACAGTAGGGGTGGGTGATCTAGTTTGGGCATAACGCCAACCACTCAAATTTTGGGTAGTTTGTGTCCCACAAATCTTTTCCACTTTCCCTTTCCCAACAATTCATCCGAAATATTATCCAGAGGAAAGGAGGGTACGGCCACCCCATAGGGCCCTGAAAAATTCGCCACTGCCCTTCTAGGGCTGGCCTGACCAAACATTGCATATGGGTATGATTAACATGTAGTGTATGTCCAGCACTGTTCCTGAACAGCAAATTAGTCTGGAGTACTTTAATTTATCAGAAAAGCGTTCACCATCTAACGCTACACAATAGAATGTGAACATGTTTTCCCAGTCCTCACTTGGAATGGTAGGCTCACCTGGAGTGACCAAGAATTTGAGGGGAGGGTCTATCTTCTGTATGTTGTGCAGACATCTGTTCCACTTAAACGGTCGCTGAGTGAAAAGAAGTGGGTTTACACCTCGAAGAAGGTTGTAGATATTTCCAGAAAAGCAGACTAATGGCTTTATGAAGGTGCAGACACAGTAAACAAAGTACATCTTTTCCTGTATTCAGGAATCCTTAAAGCTCGGGTTGTTACCCAAAATGATCATTCACTGTACATTTCGGGGTGGCTCCCACTGTGATCTCTCACTGTTCCCCACTTCGACTCCAGATGCGATAAAGGTCTCCACCATAACTTAAGCCCTCCAAGAAGCCGACAATGGACAGGTACTGGCTAGTGATGCATCCGTTCATCTGGTCTGCAACGTCTCCTAAAACTGTATATGGCCTCACCACCTTCCTTTCTGGACAGCAGCTTGGCTAGTGTGGTGTTCCAATCCACAGGCTGTATCCTTGTGTCCTGTGGGGAGATTGCTCCAACATCTGGCAGATGGCCTGTCAGATCTCTGTCTACCTTTGTGGATGGCAAGTGCTGTCATCGCTACACGTACAGGTCGCCCACCACTGCAGCAGAAACATCACGGTTGAGAGAGCACTGTGGTTTGCCTGGCACAGTAAATGGTAAGCACTTCAGTGGCTGTTTACATGTGTCTGGTGGAGCTGTGACCCGAGTGCTCATTTCCTCGTTGCCATGGCGTCGTAACCAGAAGTGACAGGTAAGTCTAGTTATGATGTCTTCATTGTAAGAGCAGCATTGTTCAGCACCCTAGCGTGACACCCTGTCACAGTGTCACCCAGGAATCAAATCCTAATGGATACAGAGAATGCTCTGAGTGAAGCTGGGTCCAAAATACCTTCAACTCTCCCTCTGTAAAAACCTTCCTACTCGCTCTTCGCTCCTTCACCTCCAACTCCCTCAGGGTCAGTCACTTCTTCAAGCAACGAGTTGGCGGTAGATCTCTGTCTTCAGCTGGAGCCTCCCCTGGAACAGCCTCCCTGCCACTCTGAAACTTGAGGAGAACCATCTCCGGTTCCAGAAGCACCCCAAGGCCTTCCCCTTTGCTTCTGCCTTCTCTCCTCCTCTCCCCAGCTGATCTGTCTGCTCAGCACTGTGCACCTGGTTACCCTCTGATTTCGGGCTCAGGTACATGCCTACCCTGCCGTGCACCCACACTGCCTCCGGGCAACCCTTGCACTTGGGTCTTTATCTGTAACCCTACAGTCTCCTTTTTTCTGCACTTACCAAACACCCCCTGTTTATTCCTTAAACCTAGCAATTGCCACCCTGCTGGCTGCACTACCACTTTCCATCCTTCCCCTCCCCCCTACAGCTGCCCCCTTCTTTCTCCCCTGCACTTGCGCGCTCTGAATGTCAGTGGGCCTAGTAAGATCGTTGTTTGTTCTCCTTTGTTCCCCTGGATTGCCTCGTCACGCTCTGAAACACTTGTGCATGAGCACAATACAAATAAAATTTCATATCATATAACCAACATTAAAAAGCACCACCAGTTGGTATGGCGCAAACTCAGCAAGAGGAATAGCACTGGAAGTCTGCTAGTGCAGGAGAAGACAACACAGGCTAATAAAACTGCAATACAATGCATAATAACTTGTGAAAGGGACATGCAGCAGCCAGTGCTGATTAATGTCCCTGAAAAAAAGCACCCCATCGCTCCATGATAAAATGCTGAAACAGCAAAAATGCTTATTGTGGGACTCCTTCCATTCACCTACGTGGACAAACCTAGTCCAAGGAGCTCTGGTGGTATGTGTGCACAAAGGTGGAAGATCCCAAGACATACATTTTTCTATAGGACTTCAGTTCACGAGCTATGCTGACAGTTTCTCAGGCAGCTCCAGATGGCCATGAATTTGTGGACGAGAGCACAGAGCATGACTGTATGACTGTAACTTTGCATTGGGATTCATTTTTTGTGTCTCACACGACACAGGCAACACATCATTGCAAGTGGTCTTGACAAGCAGCGTTCTACTCCTAGCAATCTCTGTTTGTTTCAGTAAGGTGAAGGGTAGTGGGGTAGCTCACTGTGTAGGGAGTTGCACCTTCTAGTGTGAATTTTTCACATTCCATGCTGGGCCTCTTTGCTGCTATAATGGGCACCATCGTGGTGCGTGTGCCTCAGACGTGCCTTCATGAAAAATGCTACATGGTTGCACTAACTGAGGCACTGCTGTACTGGCAAGAAAAAAACACATTTTGACCTGTGCTTGCACGTGTTACTGTTGACATGTTTTGCTCCCCTCCGGCAAGTGCTCGAATTGGAGCATGTTTTCATTACTATTGGGCAATTGGCATTTAACCGTTGAAGTGCCAGGCAATTGTGCAAGTCTATACTCGTCCTTGGCACTTAATTAAAAGAGCACATGTTTTCCTCCACAATCGAACAGACTCACTTTCTTGAAAATAAATCGTAGGTTGATAACTAAAAACCTTCACTCACTCACTCACCTACATTTACCACGAATACACAAGCAATATCAGTGAGGTGGATGATAGCTTGGAGTGCAGTAAGATTCTGTACATGGTGAGGTTAGTAGCACACTGGTGATGGTTCATGTACTGTCAAAACATTAGCAGTACATATCTACTGTCGACACAAAAATAGTGTTTCTGGTTCGGAAGTAGTTTCGCATCAAGTTCTCTGAGTGGTACAGAATATACAATGCTCCGAACTGTCTTCAGGACACTATGGGATGCTGTTAGCAAGAGACTTGTAGAAGTAGGTGTGCGTGTTCATCTATAATCGTGGGTGGCCTCTTGAGAAAGAGATTACTAGAAGGTTGTCTCATGTACAGGCGACATTTCTTAAAAGCTCTAGTGGTTGCATTGTATTGCTAATGTTTTGACAGTACATGAACCATGAACCATCACCAGTGTGCAACTATCCTCACCATGTACAGAATTGTATGTTTTGCACTCAGTACATCACTAGTAGTTTAGCCTTTGTTTTTAGTAAGCTTCCTAAATGTGAATTATTATTCCCTTTGTCTATGTGATCAGATGGCTAGTTCACAATAATTCCTAGCCTTCTGTAGGTTTGTTTTGCATGTCCTCCGCGTCAAAGAGAGGGGTAGCCTTGACTCTCTGTCCTTCCTCTCTATTACTCATTTATCCTCTGGAGTCAGGCCCCCTTAACAAAAAAGAGGGGTTTTGCCCTATTTTCTCTACTACTCTAAAATACCACTGCAATAAAGGCAGGGCGTCGTGTGAATTTGGCTGGTGATAAATCAAATACAGGTTTTTAGTCAACGGGCTGCAATAATCTGAAAGTAATATATTTTCAACATTTCTCAAAGATCTACATTTAGGAAGGTTCCAGATATTGGCAGGTCTCCCCATTACCACCTGAAATGGAGAGAGCCCAGTCTTAGTTTGAGGGGTTGTACGCATGGCTAATAACACGATTGGTAAGGCATCCGGCCATTTTAATTTAGTGCCGGCACACGTCTTAGCGAGCTTGTTCTTGATGATACCATTGTGTCTTTCTACTAGTCCGGCATTCTGAGCGTGTCTGGCCGAATGGAACCGTTTGTCGATCTGTAATGCCGCACATATCTGCAGAATTACAGCAGCGACAAAATGTGGACCATTGTCCGACCAGATGACTCTTGGTAGCGCGAACCGCAGGAAGTATTCTTTTAACATGGTTTTCGCAGTAGTCATAGCTGTAGCATCTTTGACAGGGAAAACCTCAACCCATTTACTAAAAGCACAGATGACCACTAATACGTACTTCATATTGTTGGACCGATCCATTTCAATAAAATCAAAGTGGATGACTTTGAAGGGGACAGAGGGTGGCCCAAATCTTCCCCTTGGGGTTGCTGTCCCCTTTCCCACATTGGCCCTCATTAGGACTCCGGCGGAAAACCATGGTGCCATTAGCACCATGGTCATTGCCGGAGTCCGCCATGGCGGAATGGGGAATTACCACCACATTCCAAGGTTTGCGGGGCGGAAATTCCCCATGCCACCATGGCCCTTCCCCATTCCCATTTTTGCCCCATAGGGCATAATGGAAATGGGGAAGGCGGTAAGTACGGTACCGCAAATTGCGGTACCGTACTTACCTCGAGAGTCCCTTTGCGGGCCCCTACTTTAACAGCTGGTCTAGACCAGCCGTTAAGGTCAGGTCCCGCAAAGGGACCTCGTAGTAAGGCGATAAGGGTTTAACGGCGCCGACACCTTTTACGGCGCCGTTAACCCCTTACCGCCTGGGTCCTAATGAGGCCCATTGTGTTGTAGGCAAATCATGCAGTCCTGAACAAAGCGTTGGGCAATTTTCGCAATTTTGTCATTTGCCCAAATTTTCTCTAACATTTTCGTGACATTCTGGGCACATATATGCGTAGGACCATGGGCCATGATGACCATCATCATTACATAAGCGTCAGGGCGTAGCCATTTTCCTTCAACTATGTCCACCCAACACCCGTCATCATCGAGTTTCCCCAAGCCTTTAGCCCACCTCTTGGATTCTTCTAACGTGGCATCAGCTTGGATATCCTGTACAGACCCAATACCCTCGTCCATTGCATAGGCATTTACAGTCTCCTTTGAAACATACATCTCTGTAAGGCTAACTGAGTAGGGAGCGCAAGCGCTGAGAGCAGTTGTACTATTAGGGAGTCATGTTGGATTTTTGTGCCATGTGAAGTTAGGAACCCTCTCTCCGACCAAGGTCTCCCAAAGTTGTGTACCACCCAAAGGCATACTGACTATCAGTATATATGTTTACTGTAAGCCCTTCGGAAAGTTCACAAGCTCGGGCCAATGCTATAATCTCTGCGGCCTGCGCAGAGTTATGCGTGATTCTCTTGGTTTCCACGACCGTGCTTAATCTGGTGATTGCGTAAGCAGCTGTGGATGTACCATCAGGAAGTTTGAAGCAGGAGCCATCACAAAACAGCTCTCCTTGCGGATTATTCAAAGGAGTGTCTTTCAAATAAATTCTACCCTTTGTCTCTTGTTCGGTAGTATACAGACAGTCATGTGACTCTTCATCGCCGCAAGCAATACCTTGCGGGAAAGGTAGGAGTTCAGTTGGATTAAGAACACAACACCTCTTAATTTGGATGTGAGGAGCAAACAAGATCAATACATATCTTGTCAACCGTGCGGAAGTGAGGTGTTGCGTTTGGGTTCGGTTCAGTAGAACATCTACAGAGTGAGGCACCATCAGGGTTAGATCATGGCCTAGGACCATTCCCTCACTCTGTTTTACAGATGCAGCAGAAGCAGCGACAGCTCGCAAACATCTTGGCAAAGCGCATGCTACAGGATTAAGGGCGAAAGAAAAGTAACCGCACAGCCTATTCTTCCCTCCATTTTCCTGCGTTAATACAGCCAAAACACATCCAGCACATTCATGCACAAACAACACAAAGGCCTTTTCATAGTTTGGTGTGCCCAAAACTGGTGCTGAGCATAATGCAGTCTTGAGGAAATCAAACGATTGCTGGTGTAACGCTTTCCACGGAAATGCCGAAGAAATGCCCTTCTTTGTCAAAGCCAACATCGGTTTGAACACTAGTGAAAAATTGGGGATCTACAACCTACAGTAAGAAACCATTCCTATCAAGGCTCTAACTTCCTTCTGTGTGTTTGGGACAGACATGCCAGAAATGTGTTTTATTCTTTCAGGGGTCAATCTTCTTCCCTCCTTTGACAGGAGATAGCCTAAATAGGCAACCTCCTGGCAACAATATTGAAACTTTTTAAGAGAAGCTTTGTGACCATGCTTAGCTAGATGAATAAGCAACAACACAGTGCCCTTTTTACAGGCGCTCTCAGAGTCAGTAGCTAAAAGCAGGTCATCAACATACTGAAGCAATGTACAAGTAGATGGCAGTTCAAGGGTATCAAGCTGTTCTTTCAAAACCCTACTGTAGATGCTTGGACTCTCTGTGTAACCTTGAGGTGCACGAGTAAATGTGAACGAGCATCCCCCTAAGGTAAACGTGAACAAGTATCTACTATCCTTGTGTATAGGAATACTAAAAAAAAACATTCTTCAGATCCACAGCACTAAAGTAAGTAGCTGTAGCTGGAATCATGGTTAATCTTGTCGTCACATCAGGCACAATTGGACATTTCGAGCGACGACTTTATTAATGGCACGTAGATCAATTATGAAATGGAATGGAATTGCATTATCGCCTTTCTTGTACACGGGTAAAATCAGACTATTGCACAAACTTCCTGAAATTTCCTCAATCACCCTGCGATGCACAAAATCAGAAACAATGCATTTCAAAGCTCGCTCACCCTCAACTGAAATCTTATACTAGGGAATGCGTGGCAGCTCAATTCCATGTCTCGAAACTATCCTAACAGGCTCAATCTGTAAATCACTGACATCGTTGTCGTCAACAGCCCATAAGCTCTCTGGTACATCAATGAATTCTGGCGGCAAAGGTCTAGTCAAGAATTGGCAGACAGAAAGTTGCTGTGGTGAAATCGTCAAGCGCACTCCCATCAGAAGAACAATAAATTACTGCATTTAATTCTTTTAACAGGTTCAACCCCAGCAAATTCTCTCCACAATTCGAAGTCAAAAGGAATGGACAGTGGTCCCTTTACAAAAGAAATAGGTACCGGCGAAGAAACTGGAAAAACAACTGGTGTGCCAGAAAACCCTACAGAAACATTAGTTTGCCCTGACAGTGGAATGTTTGGAACCCGTGAATGATCAATGGAACACTTCTGTGCTCCAGTATCTATCAAAAACTGATGTTTCCTATTTCCTACTACCATTTCAACGTAGGGACCTTTCTGATTGACGGGATTAGGTGTAGGTTCCAAACCCTGATTCGGGCAATCCTAACGAAACAGAATATCATCAAAAGGAAGCTCTTCAGATAGCTATGCAGCAGTAGGATGATCAAAAATGTTCCTAGTATCCACACTTGGAGTCTGATTATCCTGTGAAAAAGGTTGCTGAGGATCCTGTGCAAACTGACCTCTACCAGGGCCCCCTACACCCGGGCGACCTCTGGATAGTCTACCCATATTCCCAAATGTGTTATTCAACCTCTGTCGAAGGACGGGGCATTGTGCACGCCAACGACCCTCTTGTTGACAATAGGCGCACTGGTTAATGTTCACAGGACCCAAGGGCACATTCCCTTGTGGAACAAACTGACCTCTAATCTGCGAACTACCCCCTCTGGGGCCTCTAACAATTTGCTGTAATAGTACTTTAGTCTTTAAATCACCTTTTTGAGTTTCAACTCTATCTTTTTAATTGTTGACACGATTCTCGTAGTACTGAGCCATGTGCAGTAATTCTGATTGGGACTTCGCCTGCCAAGCACTCTCAGAAGACATCATTTGTGACTGGATGTCAGGCAGCAATCCACGCACAAATTTGTCCACAAATAACCTTTTCCCAGACTCTCTGCCTAAGTCTTGTCCGCTGAAATCCGAGAATACCTGTTCGAACCGATTAAAGAACTCGGTAGCACCATCAGACTTCCCTTGGACACAGGCTGTAAGTTTGTCCCAAATAATCCTTTCCTCAGGAATTATGGTTTTCAATTTTGCAATAATTCTATCAGGCAAAGTTAGTATCACCTGGGGCGGTCTTTCACCAGCTGGCCTTTCCTCATCGAATCTAGTTATATTCGCCCATGTATCTCCCAAACCTGGTACGTTGTCTATAGTCCTAACCTGTTTCCACAAATCTACGGGCAGGAGTACAGGAAATAACAAATCAATATCACCTAGGGTGAACACTGAGGACTGCAAGACGGACTCTATTTCTTTATAGAATCCTGTCAGATTTTTCCTAATATCAGGAACAGATTGTCTAATAGTATTCACTTCCTGTCTTGAGAATGGGACATGAACAAACTGCGATACATAATGTGCAGGAATGTTCACAGCGACTATATTTGTTGCATGATCAGCCGCAATCTCAACCTTCGGGACAAATGCCGGAGGAACCTCTCTCATAGGCAACTGAGAAGTAAGTGACTCCGAACGCTTAATAAGCAACAGAGCTAAGTCGAGCGCTAAAGCAGTCGAAGAAGTGTCAAGTGAAAAAGCTCTCTTATAAATACTCATTAACTCTATGGGACAACTAATCTTTCGTTTTACACAATCATCCTGTAGGTACTCTATCATTACCTGTATCACTTTCCTCTGCATTTCTGGCGTATACTGACTATATGTGTCATATACCTCAACTGGAGTTATCAACATATCTGAAATCCATCTAAGCGCGTCTTTTGTACAAATTCGAGCTTCCTCAGATATGGATTTTCGACAAGGAAGGAACCGTTTCTGCACATACATACTTTCCCCCTCGTCATCCTCATTCTGTAACCTTTCCAACTCCTTTCTATACTCAAATAACCTCTCAACATGATCATTTACTTGCTCCATAGTGTCTCTTGCGGGAGATCTGTATTATTTAATTTGCTCCACATTACACATAAATGAATCCCTAAACCTTCAATAAAAACATTTTTCTCAGGAAAATTATCCATATTAAAAAGTGTGGCAAAAACATTAGCTTGATCATCCCTCTCCATACAATGCTTAGCCCATGCAATCAACTCAAGTTTCTTCTCCAGTGGTACAGTATTGCAAGTGACAACCTTTGACCCCGCACCCTGATCGACTACAAGCGGTACAGGACCACTTGGAAGAGAGGGAGCAGCCAAATGAGCAGCCAAATTCAATGGAGGTACTGTTACTGGTGCAGTAAGAAGAGGTGGAGGAATAGGTGGAGGAACAGTAACTGGAGGAAGAGGAACATTAGGAGGAGCAGGAACAACAGGAACAACAGCAGGAAGAGCAGGAATAACAGGAGGAAGAGGCAAAGCAGCAGAAAGAGGAACATACGGAGGTGGCGCAGAGGCACCAGGCCTTCGTTCACTTAACAATTTGTCTATGAATTCGTCGGAAACATGAAGGTCTTTAGAAGGATAGATTTTCTGAATTCCAAGTGAGAAAGCCCTATCCATATTCCTAGTTGACTCAGAATGTTTATCTTGGTCATATAATAATGCTTTTTCGGCGTTCATCTCATGACGGCGCGCATGTTTTTCTCTACTCTTAAGTTGCTGCAGCGCTTCTTTTTTCCAATTCTGAAAAACATCAAATGCTGCAGGTCTAGCCTTTTTATTTAATAGAATTGACACTAAATACTCATTACGAGGGATTTCAGAACTACCATTGATTGGCCACTGAAGTTCGGAAGCATGTCTGGTTTGTATGTGCCAAATATCATTAAACGCTATACTTCCAATGCCATGCTTACAGTACATAGTACACGCTGGCGACCCCTCCTGTGGTGCTGGATGGCTAAATTCCAAAGATTGTCTATCACTGCGGAATAACGCCCTGAAGCAGGTAGACAATTTCCCAGGCATATCAAATTATTGGTGTTACCTGGTCAATAATTGTGTCTGCAGATACAATAAGCCAAAATCAAATTATCAGGATTATTTAAGAGTCGGGTCACGACTCACCTGATCGATTCCTAAGGAGGTCCGATCGGATTACAAAGAATCTTCCCTAACTAATCTTACCTCGTGTTGGGTGATTTTGGCAAATCTGCCCGCCTTGATAAGTGGACCCTCGTCAAGATGCCGTCTTGGACCACAAGCTAATCGTCCAGGGATCAGGTTGTGCAGCGCTGCTGAGGTGTCGCGTCTCGTTCAGTGGGGGCCCCTTTTTGTCACACCGTCCAATCCCGGTCCGATAGCGAGGGTCAACCTTGATAATCCGGCATCAATCTTGAGGGTCCCTATTCGGGCGCCAACTGTGAAAACAAAATCAAAATATCAAGGCTGAGTACCCCAAAAGGAAATACACCGAACACGGGTTACAAAGGATCATACAAAGGACTTTATTTTATACTGAACAGTTTTCCAAGAAAAGTTACAGATAGCTATCGGCCCTCAGTACAACACAACAAACTCCAGCGTGGTTCAGTGTGTTCAGTGAGAGACTCTGTACATTAGAATTCGTTGCTCTTTTATACCGTTTGCGAACATGATGTCCAACCCTACGTCGGGTTAATATTCCTCTAATACATTACTGATCTAGTTTGCATATCCACATGCAACTAGTTTGCCTTTAATACATACTTCAACAAGCCTACACGGCAACTGTGTATTCTGGGATTCTCAAACAGGTCTTCTCAAACATTAATACAATGTAGTTCAAACAAGTCTTCTCAGTTCAGTATTTGAATACATTGTTCTTAACACATGCTCGCGGATTAGTTTCATTGCACGAGTAATCCTTTACACACAGGTCAGCGAAGGACAAGGTCTCAGTTCACAACCTCAACAAGTGGCCTGCAGGCAAGTCACATATTAATTACACACAGAGGTCAAGACGGCCATGTTGTATTTCGGAATGACATCGTCCACCATTTTAACTCACAGGGTGACTTTACAGAGAGAACCTAAAATGGCGGATTGACCTAAAATGGCGGCTTACATTAATTCTAAGGTCAGGCCCTTGCAACACGGATTTCTTCGCAAGTGGCTTACAAGCAGCTTGGCATAGACCAATATACATATATTCGTTGCAATGGGAGGTACGATATAATTTCCCGTTTGACACCTTTCTCTCTCGCGCATGTTGCACTCTGCTGCTAGGCAATGGTCACTATGTGTCCTGTCCCTCTCTTACACTCTATCATCCTTCAGCACTGTGTGGTCCATGCATATTTTTCTAGTTACCGGCATCAGTTGTCATGAATGTCCAGTATGTTTATGTTGTTGCAATGCATATCATTGCGATTTGAAAATGTCTTTCCAGGTATGATGCAGTGCATGCCAGCCAGGTGGATCTGGTGTGCAGTTAAGTGAAGGGCACTGAGGGTGTCACTTGTGTTGTTGTTTCTGGCAGGGAGTCTGTCACTGTGTGGGGTTGCTTTTCTTTTACTTGGATTGATTTGAACAGGTTCAGCCTTTTGATTGCATGTGACATGTGGTGATGGTAGGCTGGTGTTTCTATGCATGTTGTTCTCGGAAGTCAATCAGGGTGGCACTGGTTGTGGGCTCCTAGTTGTGAGGGAGGCTGTCACTGTAGGGCCTTTGTTGCTGAGTTGTCATGAGAGTGGCAGATGCAGATGGGTGTGTGCTGTGACAGACGATGATGGTTGTGGTGGTGAGTGTTTCCTTGAACCTTTCCAATGTGTCTTGGGAGCTACATGGCATCACAAGAAATGTTTTTTGAATAGTCAGGTCCACCCAACCATGCAGTTCAATCTTGGCCCTTCTTCCCCTTCCGGGGGTGCTGTCCCAAGAAAGGTCCACACATGACAGCATTGCTGGCCATTTGTGGGATGACATGTTTTCCACAGAGACAAGGCACACACCATTGTCCAGGGGTTGTTGGTTGCCATGGTGAACATGTACCATGCATGGTACACAATCATATTTCCAGGTGACTATTGACATCTGCTCAGTGCATCTAATTGCTCCCTTCAGTTCAAAGCACATTTTCTACAACTCATTCCCATCCCGGTGGAGTCTGCCTTCCCTTACACTTCCCTGTTGCCTGCTCTCTTTTGTGGGTCTTTGTCCTTGACCTCTGTTTCTCATTGCTTTCTCATGTCTGCTTGTGTGTTTCATGCCAGTTGCCTCAGTGGCCTGACTTCCAGTCCGACAGCTGCCTCAGTGAAGAGCTGCCTTCCGCAAAATCCTGTTTTCTGTGCAAATGGTGAGATTTTTCGTTCACCTCTTCCTGGGTTTAGCATCATCCGGTCCCCTGCCAGTGTTTAGTGCACTGTCCCACTGCCACATTGATGAGTGAATGTCATATCATGGCATTGGGAATACTACCAACGTGCTACTGGCTTGACATCCCCTCAGTGGTCTCTTTTTTAGGGGTCTTCTCAGTGTCTTGCTGCCTTTGGCCATATGCGTGTTGTTGGGAATGTACCATCAGCATGATAATGGGTAAGTGTAACATGGTCCTTCACTGCATGAGACTCGGGTGGGGGGGTCAGGTAGTCTAGGTGTTGTGGGTGGGTGCAGTGTCACTTTGTGGGTTGGTCATGTTGCTTTGGCATGAGGTGGGCGGATGTGGCTGCATGTGTGCCAGGACGCATGGTGATGGGTGGCTGGTGAGTTATTGTATGAATTTGTTGCATGTCACTCAAGGGGGCACATGTTGCTGAATGTTTGGGTGCACAGGTGTGTTGCATGAGCTCACATTCATTTGTATTTCTCTACAGATTAATTTCTCATGGCATAATGGATGCAGGAATTGTGGTGAAAGTTGCTGCTGTATGGGTACACAGGAAACAGCATAAGTGGTGGTTTCCAGGCCGACAGAGGGGGAGTTTGATGGACTGGGATAAAGTAAGATGTGCATTTCATTTGCAGTGCATTTTTTTCAAATTCAACGTGACTGTTTTGATGTGACTGTTTATTGTGTGCATAGTGGTCGTCAGGAAATGGGTTGGCCACTGACCCCGTTTATTGTTGTGTAACATGCATTGTGTGCCCAGGGCTATCCTCACATGTGTTTGTTAGCATCAATTTTGTACTATGCCTTCCTACCCGTGGTCTCATGTGAGTGGTTTGGTGTCTACATGCAGTACATTTGTTGTTATCCATGTGATGGTGGTCAGGGACTTTGTTGCTTGTGAGGTATGCTTTTGGGTGTACTACATGGACACTGTTGGTTAAAGTTGCTATGCCTGTTTTGTTGATATGTGCACTGCCATACAAATTAGGGACATGATTCACAGGCTGTTTTCATGTTTGATTTTACCATTATTTGACATCTCTGTGAATGTTGCCCTTGGGGTGTGCCAACCACTTTTGCTCACTTACAAATTGGCTCTTATTCAGTGGTTGTTTTGATTTGGGGTGCACATTGTCCCACAGGTATACAATCTGATTTTGGTTGGGTTATAGGAATTGGTGGACATGTTGCTTTTGGTGTCCATGAATGGCTAGATGCTAAGATTTGATTGTTGTTATGTTATGTTAATTTATGTTATGTCATGGGTTTTTATAAAGCGCACTTTCACAAAAGTATCATGGTGCTAGTGGTACATCAGGGAACGGAGGAACTTAGAATAGAAAGGTTTTAAGAAAGGCAATATGGTCAGTGATAGCTCGCATGGGTAACAGCAATGTATTCCACAATTTGGACGCTTCGATCAAAAATTAGCGGCCTCCCACTCGCGTATGCTGGAACCAGGGAATGATCAAAAGTCAGGCATTCTCAGCGGCTAAGCTGGTAGTGTTGGAATGCTTTCTGAAGGAATTCACGCCCTATTCCATTGAACACGTGCTGAACAATACAAAGAGATTTAAAAATAATCAGTTTCTGATTGTTGTCTAGTTGATGCACTCAGAGGTATTCTCCCTTTCCTCTCCTTCCCCAGAAGTTCACTGTTTCTAGGGCTCTGGTTCTCTCTAGGCGGGACTACTGCAACAGGCTCTTTCTAAACCTGCCTTCTTCTACTCTCCACCCTCTGCAACTCATCCAGAATGGGACTGCAAGACTTGTCCTTACCTCAAGCCATGGGATCATATCTCTCCATCCCTGAAATCTCTTCATTGGCTGCAAGGATTCAATTCAAGACCCTATGCATTGTCCACAAGGCTTTCTGGGGCTTGGGTCGAAACTACCTTCAGCTCTGCCTCCATAAATACCTTTCTACTCAAGCTCTTCGCTCCTCCACCTCCAACTCCCTCAGGGTCAGCCGCTTCTCCAAGCAATGAATTGCGGGTAGATCTCTTTTCTCGGCTTGGGCCTGCCTGTGGAACAGACCCCCGGCATCTCTGAACCTTGAGGAGACCCATCTTCTGTTCCGGAAGCACCTCAAGACCTTCCTCTTTGCTTCTGCCTTTGTTCTTATCTCCGCTGCTGATCTGTCTGTTTCGGCACCTGGCCACCCTCTGTTTTTCAGGCCAAGGTCCCTGCCCACCCTGCCACACACCCGCACTGCCTCCTGACAACCCTTGCACTTAGGTCTGCATCTGTAACCCTACAGTCCCCTTACCTGCACTTACCAGACACTCCTTGTCTGCGCTTTAACCTTGCACTTGCCAACTTGCTGGCTGCACTACCAATTGTTGTTGTTTATGCCTTGCTTAGCAATTCCCACTTCTCCCTTCTCCCTTGCACATTCCCCCTTCCCTATCCCCATCCCTGTGCGTTCTCGGTGTCACTGGGCCCAGTACGATCACTGTTTTGTCCTCCCTTGTTCCCCTCCCTTGCCTCGTCGTGTTCTGAAACCCTTGTGTTTGAGCGTGATACAAATTAAATATCATATATAATTTTTCTGTTGCAACCTATTTGTACTTGTTCTTGTATTATTGGCATGTGTACAGTAATTCATCCTCCTGAAGGATTTCACTCCATACTTTCTGAAGTACTAGTGGTATACTCCCACTTACAAGTCTTTTTTGGGGCATGTGTTTGTGCATGTTGTTTTATGTCTAATGGACACACACAATTTGGCTCTCCCAGGGGCACATTCTCAGCGCATTGTTGTAGGCACAGAGGATAGCTCCCAAATGACCATTGAAATTCACATGGGCGGTGGCTTGATTGTGTGTACTCCACAAAGGCAGGTATTTATGTTGACTATGATTGCACCATCTGTGTGTATGGAGCCTCTCTATGTGCCCTTTGACCAGCCATGGGCAAGGTGGTGTCTGTGGGTGCGGGCTGTGTCCACCTCCATGTCCACTGGTACACTGCATTGTGTGGCAACATTGTGCAGCACACATGCAGCCACAATTATTCTACAGAGTACTGGTGGTGCATATAGCAACACCCCACCAAAATCAGGGAGCTGAACCAGAACTTTAGCACTCCGAATGTACGCTCGACTATAACCCTGGTTACATGTGTTGTATTATGTCTTACCTCAGCTGGTGTTGGTTCCATGTAATAATGTCCCTGCAAAAATGTCCTCTGACAAAAAAGTCGCTGTTTTTTGCAGAGACATTATTATATTGAACATGCATGGGACAACCCTGCAACCCTTCCCTATGCATAATGTCACCATATTTAATGTTGCCAATAGATTTTCCCGGTGACATTATGTATGGGGACATTATGTATGGAGACATTATTACCTGATACCGTGGTGTTGTGGGGTTCCTTATGGGTGTCATTATGAAGGTTGTCAACGGGTAGGCACTGTCCCCTGTGATTGTGTACATGGTTGTCATTTATTGGTAGGATCTATTGTTCAGTGTGCAACGTGTATGCATGTGCATGACCATTCATACTCACCAATGAGCAGTAGTGGAAGGATATACCTTTCATCAACTGACAGGCAGTAACCACGCCCTAACTGGATGTCCCGCCTCTTTGGCGTGTCCATGGTAACGCAGGTCCCTCCTTACCGGATGTCCCTGTGCTGTAGTGACGTCATGTGTTGTGTTCAGGGGCGTGTTGGTGTAGGAAAGGGCATTTCCCGGTGGTGATGTCGTAGATGAGGTAATATTTTGGGGGCTAGGCGTGGTCCAGCAGGGTTGGTGACATCACGGGCGTGTCCCTGAAGTTTCCCCTAAGGCCTAACCTAATAGTGACGTCATGTTTTGTGTTTAGGGGTGTAGGCGTAGATAAGGGCATTTCCTGGTGGTGATGTCGTGGATGAGGTAATATTTTGGGTTAGGCGTGGTCCAGCAAGGATGGTGACATCACGGGTGTGTCCCTAAAGTTTCCCCTATGGCCTAACCTAACAGTGATGTCATGTTTTGTGTTTAGGGGTGTGTAGGCGTAGATAAGGGCGTTTCCCAGTGGTGATGTCGTGCATGAGGTAATATTTTGGGTTAGGCGTGGTCCAGCAGGGATGGTGACATCACGGGCGTGTCAAGGTCCAGGGCTCTGGGGAAAAGATGTAGGCATGAATTTGTGATGTCAGGGGGCATGCCGGGGGGCGTTGTGGGGGTGATGTAGTTATGTGCCCTCCCATAGGGGTGGAGTGTGGTGTGTATATATAGAGAAGGAACTCTGGAGAGAGGTAGACAGTGCTCTTGGAGTCTGCGCTAGTACTTACGGTCTGACCATATGTTTGGGTAAGCTATGGATCTTTTTTTTAATTGATAAATATATTTCCAAAATGTGTAAGTTTTGGTATAGGGTGTTAAATATGTATGTATGTGTGTGTGTGTGTGTGTGTGTGTGTGTATAGAAAATAAAAATGTTGAACTGTGTTGTGGTAAAATGTGTGGCAAAAAAAAAAAAAAAGCTTTGGTGCTTTATGGAAGAATCAGCCCGCCATTGTAGAGTTACCATTTGGAAAAGGCCACGTCGTCAGAAGTAAGAGGCTAGGGGCATGTCTCTGACGATATACGTTTTTATGTAAATAGATATAATGTGGTATAACCGGCTAAAGATTAAACAGGCTAGTCTATAAATATAACGGTAACGGAGAAGCTATCTTTTCTTTTTTACACTTCTGCACCTGAAATAAAGGGGTCATGGAATTTGGAAATGAAGTAAGTGCATTTTTTTTTAATGTTTAAATATGCTTCAAGGTGTATAATTATTGATTCCTTTTATTTAGAGATACGAAGCACCGTCCTTTTACGATGAATTTGACTTCCAAAAAATATTAGATAAGGGTATGTGTATTTTGTTTCATAAGTGTTCGATTAATGTTAGAATTGGAAGGTGATTAAGGGGCCGATTCATGGAACAAACGTGCGCCGAAAATCTTGGCGCAAGCAGGCGCAAGCAGGCTCAAGCGCAAAAAAACAGGCGCACGTGTGCGATTCATGGAAGTCCCTGCGCGTGTTTACCTCGGGATGTGCGCCAAACCTGTGCATGGCGCACAAGTCACTGCAACATCCCGAAAGGCGTGCGCGACGCGCACAGTGAAAGCGCACAACCTCGGCGCATACACCAGAAAGTGGGCGGAACACGGGGCGTAACGCGCGGAATGGGGAACAACGCACGAAAATAAGGGCGTAACTGGGGATGTACTGCAGGGAAGCAGACGGAACGCCCACACGCACTCGAACCACACGTATTCATGGAATCGAATAGGGCAAAGCCACGCACAGCCAAAGACACGCACAAGCCGAAACACGTCCGCCACACGAAGGCAGGCGGTAGCGTCCCTGCGCATTACAAAAGTGGCAACATACAGCAATTGGGCCTGTGCGAGTGGGGCACGTGTATATTGGGGGTGCACGGGAAGTTACACACGCGATTGAGCGGGGCACGTGTATATCGGGGGTGCACGGGAAGTTACACACGCGATTGAGCGGGGTACGTGTATTTCGGGGGTGCGCGGGAAGTTACACACGCGATTGAGCGGGGTACGTGTATTTCGGGGGTGCGCAGGAACTTTTTCACGCGATCGGGCCTGGGGGAGCGGGCTACGTGTATATCAGGGGTTCGCGTGAAGTTTTACACGCGATCGGGCCTGGGGGAGCGGGCTACGTGTATTTCAGGGGTTCGCGTGAACTTTTTCACGCGATCAGGCCTGGGGGAGCGGGCTACGTGTATATCAGGGGTTCGCGTGAAGTTTTTCACGCGATCGGGCCTGGGGGAGCGGGCTACGTGTATATCAGGGGTTCGTGTGAAGTTTTTCATGCGATCGGGCCTGGGGGAGCGGGCTACGTGTATTTCAGGGGTTCGCGTGAAGTGTTTCACGCGATCGGGCCTGGGGAAGCGGGCTACGTGTATTTCAGGGGTTCGCGTGAACTTTTCCACGCGATCGGGCCTGGGGGAGCGGGCTACGTGTATTTCAGGGGTTCGCTTCACGCGATCGGGCCTGGGGCGGAGCGGGGTACCACTCACCGTCTGCCTTGCGTGTAGAAGAACGCGTAGCCAACACCCGCTGTGAAGTAATAGTGTGTGAACCCCAACGGATGGAAAACACACGCACCGCACAAAAAGCACGTACAGAGCAGTTTAAAGGCACGCGGGATCTCCAAGCCCTGCAAGGGCAACGCCCATGCGCGAAACGTCACAGACGCGCTTACGCTGTAAGGGCCTTTGGTCCAATGAAATCGCGTACGCGTGCTGACGCGCTTACGCGCTAAGGGCCTTTCCTCGAATTTCACGCTAACATGCAGGATTTTCACGTGCCAAATCACTCCGTATCAAGCTGGCCACGCGAAAACACACGGAAGACCACGCTCCTGCCCAGAAGGCCGAATTACTGCCCCCCAGTGCCCCAAGCAGCCTCCCACGTGCCATCTGCTGCTGCCTGCCTGACTGCCTGCTGCCACCGTGCCCTGCCATTTGGTGCCTGCACATCAGCCATCTGCAGGGGTCCAGTTGCTGTGTCCACCCCTGCTGGAACAGAAGACTCCCGACTCGGATAACATCGCTCCACAGCCCAGCCCCAGGACCCAGTTGCCCACCCACTCCTGCCCCTTGGGTTGCCATGTCGGGCACATTAACATCTGGCACCAGTGGCAACCCCCGGCCAGAGGGGCAGAGGGGCACCAGCTTTACTGCCACCGAAGTTGGTGTCCTGGTGGAGCAAGTCCTGGGGCAGTATGATGCCCTCTTCGGATCGTCCCGCGCCAATAAGGAAGGACGGGAGAGGATCTGGGCCGACTGTGTGGTTGCCATCAACGCGGAGGGGGTGGCAACTGTAAGGATATTTGGCGTGTTACAGCACAGAGTACAGCACTACTGCACAGGTAGCAATTTTTTTATGCAGCACCACCACATGGGTGCGGTGCATTGCTATATGTGTTACCAGATTAACATGGAAAGACAGGCTATTCAGTCAAAAACGATTTTAACATATAAGATGCAAATCTATTTTTACAGTTAAAAGCACACGTGCACATTCAAAAATGCACACTATTTTTCACCTGAAATGCCTATGGTGCAAGAGACACATTTGAAAATTAATAACTAACATTATTCATAACTAACCTGACTAATAAAACTGAATTTAACATAACCCACTAATAAAAATGTGTCTCCACTGCAGAAATAGGCCTACTCTGAAAGTGAACTTTTAAACGCACATTCATTTTTTTTTCTTTTTCTCTGCTGCTCTGTCCACATAACTTAGGAAGCCAAGGGCCCGAAGATACAGGAAATCAGTTGGTTACAAATGGTTACTGTAAAAAGGAGCCATTGTGTAGAGAGGGAGGATGTGGCATGATTAATTTCTGATTGGAGCAGCGTCATAGCAAGTATCATGCCAGTGATGAGGGTTTTGCTGGGGGGAGTTTGAAGAGAGAGGGAGGACAGTCGGGATTTGGAGAGCTGGGAGAAGGACCTGTTTTCCTGGTTGGAGCATTTCTGATGAAAAAGCTGAGAGCTCCAGGCAATAACCCCGGTTTGAGAACGAAAGACGCTTGTTTTCACCGGGGTTAATCTTCAAGGGAGCCACATTCAGAAAGAGAACAGCTGAAGAAAACTCGGGCTGAACAGATAAGGTAATTACAGAAGTGTGGGGGCTGAGTGTGTACGAGAATATTCAGTCCGTGTAGGAATGGAGATTCCTGTACTTTAATCACATGTTAATGTTGCAAATTGAGTTCTTTTCTCCGCCACTCTCTTTTCAGTGTATCACAGACAATGCTGTTACTGTGCTATTTTATTTATTTCTGTAAAGAGTGAGATCGTGTTTAAATGCAACTTTTATAATACAGAAAAATATTTGAAAGCAGACGGGTGGTGTGTTTTATATTTACCAATACAGTGCTGATGATGTGGGGAGATTTTTAAACAGTGCAATTGTCATTTTAAGACAGATGTGTGCATGATCATATTCAGTATGGACAGTTGTGAGTGACTGTTTGTAGCATAGCTCGTTGGAGGTACATGAGCCAACGGGAAGAGAGACTCTCTGGACATAGTTCCCTACCGTATATAAGATAGTGGAAATTACCACAAAATTACCACATATAGCTCTCTGTCGTAAATAAGTCAGTGAGATCGCCCATGGTGGCACACTAACACTAACACTGAAAATGTGGTATTCCTGAAATGTAGGCCTGAGGTCTCTCTAGTGATTACACGAAAAATCTAAGCAAAGATAAGGGATTCTGGACATTGGGGCCACAAATAAAACAAGGGAATTATGCTCACCAAAATACCACCAACCACGCATACCAACCACGCATGCCAAATATGCATGTCTGGGTGCTGAAATAATGCATGTCCACTGTATTATTGTTGTACATGGCCCAAGCTGAATACAAGGAGTGATTGTTGCTAAGTTATTTTTCGGCGGTAAGAAAATACCGTCAGGCCCCAAATCTCCACAAAATACCCTACATATTTATGGTGCATTGCAGTCCGGGAATGTGATCATAGAGTACCTACTGGGCGTGGCAAGCGTGTCTCACACTGCCATTTGCACATTAAAGGGAACTCATTTTATAATAGCAGTGTGCCAGTAAAAACGAATTTCATAATGTCACAAAGGGAAACCACATTCTCAGATCTAGTGCAATATTTAGAGGCAAAGTTGTTTGCACATGGGAATTGGTCGTCGAATAGCACGTTAGAATGGAGTAACCGCATTCAGGGTGAGGTGCAGAAAGACAAACTAGACAATATTTTTGCAGAAGGCAGCATAATTCAGGTCTGCCTTACAAGATTATTGAATGCAGCCGATAAAAGTGCAGAGAAAGACTGTTTAATACGGCTATGCGGCAAAATATGGTTTATTTTAAACAAGTCCCTGCGAATGCAAGAGAATGATACTCAGCTAATTAACAGGTTAAAGACTGAATTAGATGGGGCAAGTAAAAATCAGGAAATGTTGAGAGCAGAATTGGATGTATGCCAAAAAGACATGCAATTAAAATGCAGAGACTTTGATACTCAGTTATCCAAAAGCAAGAAACAATTTGAAGATAGTGAGCAAGAATTGGCACACTTAAAAGCCTTAGTGGATCACATTAGACAGGATAAAGATGAGGTTGTTTCAGAGATGCAGATTTTACAAAAAGAACATTGTGAAAAAGAATGTGATCTCCAGAGCGCAGAACAAGAAATGATTAAAATGATTCAAGAAAGAGACAAGAGAAATAAAGAGTTCAATGAATGCCAAATGCAAATGTGCGACATGCAGGAGGTGATTAATAAGATGAATGGTGAAAACAACTATTTGCAAGATGAAGCCAACAGACTCCTTAAAAAGTGTAAGGACTTAGAACAGCAAATGTGCATTCCCAGGTCCCAGGAGAGGCGGCAGGGTACCACATTCAATGGAGTGGAGGTGAATTCTAGCTCTGCCCAAAGAGCTAGTGCTCCAGTGACTGGGCCGGTGACTGAACTTGGTTGCAGCGCCCTTGGGGGATTTGATACTCCCATTGGGGGCAGCCACCAATCTCATACACCTGAAAACAGGATTGAATCACAAAATAGTGCAATTCCATGCATTGCAACAAGTAGCCCCATAAAAAAATTGAAATCCATTAAAGCCCTGATAAAACCATTTAAAAAGGGAGGTGAATGCTGCATTGAGGATCACTTAGAAGCGGTGCATGACATTTTTAAAGCACTCCAGATACCTAAGGAACAGTACAGACAATATTTTCATTTAACTTTAGATGCCCCGACGGCCAGCATCATAAGGGGATTAAATGAACAGCAGAATATGACATGGTTGGAGTTTGAAAAAGAAATTAGGCGTCATTTTTCTCCTTTTCAGTCATTGCAGGAGGCAAAGAAAGTCGCTTACACAATTACTGCTGGACCTAATACATCCCCTCGCCAATTTTTACAAGACTTAAAAAGAGCATTTTCTCGCTTTGATGTATCTTTTGACTCAAATTCCAATGAGTTTAAAACTGCATACTTCTATGGGCTACAGAAAGACATCATATCCCAATTGGTCCGTGAATTTGACCGTGACAAGTCCCTTGAATGGATTGTACACCAAAGCACAAAACTATATGAGGTACTCTATTGTCAGGGTAGAGAAAGTGATAAAATGAAAGATACTAGACCTAAATCTAAAGAACCCTCAGCCACAGTAATGGAAATCAGGTCAGCCAAAATGTCCCTTGAGTCTGCTCAAAGCCAAGGTAAAAATAATGTGACACCTGAACAAAGGGGTAATCAACAAAGATCGCCATTTCCTGGACCAATGTTCCAATCACATGATCCTAGTAATAGAGAGAGCTACATCAGCCCTAGGTATTTAGGGGACAGACCCCGGGTAGGATATCGGCCTGATATGGCAGGTATGAACAATAACCAGAGACAAAATCAAGATCAAAGAAATGATGGTCCCTACCAGTCATTGGGGACACAGAGTAGATTTGATCCCAACACCATGATATATGGTAATCAGGATAGGCCCCGATATGTGGATCGATTTACTGATAATGGAAATCAACCTAGGGGCCAGTACCCACAATCTGAGAGACAGGACATGAGGCAAAACGTGAACTACAATCCACGTCAGTACAATGATTCCCCACCAGGGGATTATAATCAAAGGATGGGTGCAACCCGCTCCCCTCCACAAATGAATCAAGAGTTCAGAAACCATCCCAACCGACATCATTCACCTGAGAGGTATCAGAATAGATCCAATCAGGGGGAAAACAACCAATATCGACCTAGACCACAGAAAGGGGATCCTAGAGAGATGGAAAGGTTCCAGTGCCTTGAGGCCCAAGTGAAAATGTTAGCTGAGCAAATAGGAAAGCTCTGTACAGCGCAAAAACAACCTTCCAAAGAGGGGGCTGATGGCCATAGCAATGACCGGGGGGCTTCCGAAAAGTGACTAAGTACTCATGATAACTGCAGTGCCGAAATGACAGATTGCTCTGATATAATTTTGCATAACGACTCTGAGATGCCTAATGGATTAAATGTGAAAGTGCCAGTAAATGAACTTGTGACAGAAAGTCCAAATAATTCTAAAAAAGAGGTATGGTTTAATCTAGAGCTAAATAAAACAGTAAAGATTTGTACAAATGAAAAAGAAACATTAGGAATTCCAAAAGAAAAAAGGGACTTAAGAAAAATGACTCATGCATGGGGAACACCAGTGGACGGGGAGTAATTGGGGATGCTATAGCTCCTTCCCTGGGCAAGCAAAACAATGACCAAACACAGACAGAAAAAGGAAATACTCACAAGGAGGGTACAAGTCAATCACCTGAAGAATTCTTTGAGCCACATATTTTTGAAGAGGCTGAAAGGGCTGGTATCACCCTAAATGATCACAAATGCACAGAATTAAAAAATGACAAATTGATGAATGATGTTGTTACACATGTTCAGTTGGAAGGTTGTAATGTGGTCTCTGATGTTACCCAGATGGATGGGCGAACAGTGGCCACACTCCAAAAAACCTCTGATCATGGAGAAATGAATAAAGTCTCTCGCGCAGAAATGGGTAAAAAGGAGGGAAAAATGTCTTTCCATTTACCAATGTGTTTAGCCAAAAGTGAAAAAGACCTGAGAAATGTGAGCCCTGAAATCAGTAAGAATTCACATTTCTTATGTGTATTAGAGGAAGTTGAGGACAGATATTATGCACCCATCACTGTAGAAGAAAAATGCCACACCTTTGCTATGATTGACACTGGCGCACAGGCCACAATTATGTCCAAGGAGCTGGTAAAGAGTATCAATGAAGGGAGACCCCCACGGAGTCAGATCACAGTGAAGGAAAATCAAGGCCCAGTGCATAACTTTAATGGGGAGGAGGTGCCCATCATAGGTGTAACTGAGGTTGACATAAAAATAGGAAAACACAGAATGAAACAAGAGGTATTGATCACATCTATTTGTGAAATTCCATTTCTGATGGGGACAGATTGTCTGAAAAGATTGTCTCCTCTAATAGATGGGGTGAATGGAGTGCTGTGGTCCTTAACCAAAAAACCATTGAGGCCTAAGAAACTAAAATCACAAAACAGCAATATAAATGAATGTCACACCGTTGCCAAAACAAATGATGCTGTGGAGGTATATCTCCAGAATAGCTGCATACCTAGTGTCACTGTTATATTAATGTGTCAAGACAAAATGCAGAGCGACAATGAAAAACTACCTGTACAAATATACTTGGACCCAAGGAAAAATTGGCAGACTGCCATAGATGAGCACACATAACGTTTTTATTTAAAAGAGAAAACATGCAAACAGAACATTGCTCCTAAAACAGATTCAGAAAAACACATTACCACTCTGGCAGAAATACACATGGAAGACGAGCAACCATGGGTTCATGTTGGTATAAATGACCATTTTAAAACAATAAAAGCCACTTTAGCGCTTGAACATGAAAGGAGTTTCATTAATGAGAAATTGTTGCAAAAAATAATGGAGAGGGAAGAAATCCCGAGATTTAGGATTAAAAACCAATATGTTTCTGGCTTGGACAGTCCAGACTTTGAAAACCGAATTGCAGGCAGATGCATGCTTAAAATTAGCATTGGGCAGAAAACAATTTACCATAATGTATGGATAGTGAGTGGAGCACAAAATGAATTTTACATGGGAAATGACATCATGCACAGAATGTGTATGGTGTTAGATTTCCTTAATCAAAAAATATGGTCACGCTTCGGTGGTCCGGCACCTGAATTTGAAGACAAAAGAAGGGCTTATCATTGTGCACAACTGGTTCCTTATGCAATCGAATTACAAATGAGGAAAGATACTATTATTCCTGCATTTACAAAACAGTTTGCAATAACACTGAAATGCAAAAATGGACAGCAGATGAAAGGTTCTGATGCATTTGTATGCCTGAATGAATCCATAAAACAGCAAGGCCTGGATTATGAATACATTCCATTGGTAGATATTGGTGAAGGATCTGTAAAAATTATGGTAAATAATAAAGGTTGTCAGGATATTCATTTAGAGGAAAACTCCCCATTAGGAATGGCCATACAAAAATCACATTATACGGCAGATTTAAATAACATGGTGATTGGAAATATTCCTGAAAAGTATGTAGATGCCAAGGATGAGTTGCCAGAACACCTGGACTCTCAGCCCAAAGGAATATTTAAAATTCATTCTGTGTATCCTTATGATTCAAATGAGACAGTGTGCTGCCATCAAGAGGATTGCATAATATTTAATTTAAATGAAAATGAAACAGAAAATCAGCCCATTGAAGTGGAAGCTGATATGCCAAAATATTTAAAAGTGGCAGCTTTACAAAAAGACACAGCCACACAGTTAGAGGAAAGCGCCGAGATTCCCTTACCAGAAGATTTTCCAGAATTTTCCAAAATGGTAGAAGAACAGATCTCCTTAGCGAATGCGTGTGAAAGCAATGAAGAGAGGGACAATCTGAGGGAGATATTTATGGAGTTTAAGGATGTATTTGCAAAAGATGCTTATGATTGTGGTTTAACTGATTTACATGTGGCCACACTACCAGAAGGGTGTAGCATAAATCCAGTGTTTGTACGCCAGTATAGACTACCGCTGGCATGTTTAGAATCATTGGCAGAGATTATACAAAATTGGGAATCGCGGGGAATAATCAGGCCCATTCATAGCACATCCAATACACCTATTTTAGGTGTGTTAAAGCCAAATGGTCAATGGCGGCTGTGTGCAGACTTGAGAGAGTTAAATAAAAGAGTACCAGTATCTAGATGGCCACTGCCATTCATTGATCAGGGCCTAGCTCAGATACATGGTTCAAATGTATTTACCACATTAGATCTCACCTCTGGATATTGGTGCGTGCCATTGGCAGAGGAGATACAACATTTATTTTCCTTTACATTTGACAGGACTCAATATGCCTGGCTTAGAGCTCCGTTCGGGTACATCAATAGTGGGAGTGAATTTGGCATATTTTTGAGAAAGGCCATGCCGGATGCAGCGGAAAGAGGAACAATAGTTTATGTGGACGATGTCCTGATAAAAAATAAAAGCCTGTAAAGCCATTTTGATGAAATAAGACATGTACTTGGCCAATTGCAGAAAGCAAGCGCCAAAGTATCTTTGCAAAAAGCACAATGGTGCAAGAAAAAAGTGAACTTTCTACGGCATGAAGTGACTGAACATGGGCTAAATCCACAAAAGAAGAAAATAGAGGCCATACAAAGATTAAAAGATCCTTAAAATGTGAAAGGAGTAAAAAGTTTATTAGGGATGACAGGCTATAACAGAAAGTTCATTGAAAATTATGCAGAAATCACTCAACCATTGACTAAACTGCTTAAACTGAATACTCCCTGGAAATGGGAAAAAGAGCAGTCTGATGCAGTGGCTAAATTAAAGGAATGTCTTGTAAAGGCACCATGTTTAGCATACCCCATAAAGGACAGGGATTTCTTTATAGAAATAGGTTTTTCTGAACATTGTATGTCAGCAGTGTTATCACAAAAACACGATTTGAATCACAAAACCATTGCATATGCAAGTAAGGCATTTTCCCAAGTTGAAATGAAATTTAATGAATGTGAAAAGGCCCTATTAACCACTGTGTGGGCGCTACAACATTTCCGCCCCATTGTTCAGGGAGAAAAGGTGATTATTGAAACAAATCACCAACCTTTGCAATTTTTAGAGAGTAAAAGAATTAGATCAGGTAATCTAGCGCAATCCAGAATCACTTCATGGACGCTGGCATTACAAGGTTTTCCCGTAGATGTGAGATATGGACAAAATAAAAAGAACCCAATTGCTCAAGGGTTAGCTGACTTACATGACTGTGCAGCTGAACAAATACCAAATGAAATGGAAGTAGAAACTAGTTTGCAGGAATTTGAACAATCACCACACAAAGCTTTTGATGAAAAAACATGCAAGGATTTGCCAACTGTATATGTGGATGGTTGTGCTTTTCACATTGAAAATGACAGTAATAAACAGTTAGTGGCAGGAATAGGAAATGTCTGGTTGAAATGTGAAGGTGTCCCCAGTATAGGGATGAGGATTGGAGATAGGAGCAGTCAGGTGGCGGAATTGGCAGCCATTTATAAAGCAATTTCTACTGCAGTTGATAAAAAGTTCAGTGAAATTGTCCTGGTGACTGATTCTGACTATGCACGGAATAGCTTTGTGGAGTATTTGCCTGGTTGGAAAGCAAGAGGCATGGTTACGTATAACAAAAAGCCACTTAAGCATGGAAAAATGATACAAGCCATAGACAAATTGGTGTCAGAGAATAAGTTAACAATATACTGGAGAAAAATTCGTGGGCATTTAAAAACACCAGGAGAGGATAAGGAGGGAAATGATAAGGCAGACCACCTGGCTAAGATTGGGGCTGTGATGGGAGAATTGCTACCTATTGATTATTTAATGGGTGAAATACAAATTGATGCAGTCACACGTTCTAAAGCACCAAAGGAGGTAGATCAACCGGTGGTGCAGTGGAGTCATGACACGCCAGACCAAGATTTGATTGAGGCACAAAAGAATGATCAAATTTTGGGAATCTATTATAATCATTTGATAGATCCCGAACAAAATTCTTTGACAGAAAATGATTGTATGGGAAAAGAGGAGTTGAGGGTGTTATTAAAGAACAAAACACGAATTAGATTACAGGATGGACTCATGATTAGAGAGTCCATAACAGGACAAATACAGTGGGTAGGACCCCTTTCATTCAGAGGACTAATGCTACACCATGCACAATATGCCATAACTGCAGGCCATAGAGGTTCACAAAAAACATTAGAAATACTAAAAGATTATGCTTACTGGCCACATATGTCCCAAGATGTGGAATTATATACTAGAGGATGTCTAGTATGCGCCCAATTTAAACCTGCTTCACCAATGCATAGAGCACCATTGATGAAAAGAGGCCTAACTCTCCCATGGTCAGATTTGCAAATAGACTATGTAGGTCCTTTAAAAAGGTCGAGCAGGGGACACCGTTATATTTTGAGTGTGGTACGTTTGATGTCGAAGTGGATTGAATGCATTCCTGCACGAGATTGTAGTGCGCAAACAGCAGGCACATTGCTGGTGAACCATGTGTTCTCAAGGTTTGGGTTGCCACAAAGAATTGAGTCAGACAGAGGAAGTCATTTCACAAGTACTCTAATGAGTAAGGTATGGCAAATACTAGGTGTGAAAAGGAAACTACATATCGCATATCGGGCGGCGTCTTCAGGTACAGTTGAAAGAAGCAATAGGTCTGTTGTGGATATTTTAAAGAAATTTGTGGCAGAAGCAGGTTCCAGCTGGGATTTACGTTTACCGTTGGTTTTGATGACAATCAGATCAACTCCTGCCAAGGCAACAGGTGTTAGCCCCCATGAGGTCTTGACAGGTAGGAAAATGGTGTTACCACAACACCTACTATACAGAACACATGAGCAGACACTTGTGAGTGCATCCACAGTTCATGAATATATTGATGAACTGAGGAGGCATTTGCAACATGCATTTGCTTTTGTGCAGAGAAATCTGGAAAGAGCTGCTGACAGTGCAGTCTTATTATGACAAAAAGACATCAGTAAAGGAATACAGTGTAGGGGATCAGGTGTACAAGTTTCATTTTGGAAAAAGTAAACAGAAAAATTCTAAATTTCTAGCAGCCTGGCGGGGCCATTTCAAATTATAGATAAGGTCTCTCCTGTAGTTTATAAAATTTTGAAAAATGAAGGTGAAACGGCAATAGAGCAGTTTGTCCATGTAAATCAAATCAAACCATGCCATCCCAGACATGAGATCAGGCAGCTTGAGCATGTAGAAACAGATAAAGTCCCTTGAACACAAAAAGAGAAAATAAATGGGTACAATCAGGAGGCAGTGACAAAGAAGTTAAAAAGTTGATTGTTATAATGGCACATAAACACTGTAATATATGTAAAAATATATAATATAAAATAAATAAATAAATAAATAAAAATATATAATGGAAGCTCATGGTTGGTGTGCAGAGAGAAAATGTATTAAATATTGAATGCTGTTTTATATGTGCTTGTTTTCTTTTAACTTGTGTTTAATTTCAGAAAAAAAAAAAAATATATATATTTTTACCAAGCATGTTTTATTTTTGGCAAAAGGGTGAAGTTAGTATTGTGCTATGTACTTAATTTGTTTATTTTCTATTTGATTTAGAAAATTAACATTATTTGGTCGGAGGTTCCGGGATCAGAGCCCACGGGAGACGATGGAGTCCTGGAGCCCACGTGGACGGATTCCGGGAAAGCCCCAAAGAGGGTTGAAGACCAACAGGGTAATTCATAGAATTTCGCAGAAAAGTGTAGCAAGCGGCTGGCGCAGAGTGTCCGCGTGCGATTGTCTGCGCCAGGCACGTGCGCTAAAACCGATTTCCGCGCACAGCGTATTCATGGATTTCAGGCTCCCAAACCAGCCGTGGCGCAGAGTATCGCAGCGACCCTGCAGCAGCACCAGTAACGCCCCCAAGAACGCCCTCGCGCAAGGAAAAGCCATCAAAATCGCTAAATCATCGCAAAGGGCTGCGCTAACCCTGGACCAGTCTACAGGGCTGCCAAACAAGGAACGCAAAGCGGGTAACGTGCATATCAGGGGTACGCGTGAAGTCATACACGCGATTAGCCAGGGTACGTGTATTACAGGGGTACGCGGGAAGTTCTACATGTGGTTGGCCAGGGTACGTGTATTACAGGGGTGTGCGGGAAGTTCTACACGCGATTCGGCTGAGTACGTGTATTACAGGGGTGCGCGGTAATTCTCACATGCGATTTGGCCTGGTGCGTGTATTACAGGGGTGCGTGGGAAGTTCTACACGCGATTGGCCAGGGTACGTGTATTACAGGGGTGCGCGGGAATTCTCACATGCGATTTGGCCAGGTACGTGTATTACAGGGGTGTGCGGGAAGTTCTACACGCGATTCGGCTGGGTACGTGTATTACAGGGGTGCGCGGGAATTATCACACGCGATTTGGCCTGGTACGTGTATTACAGGGGTGCGTGGGAAGTTCTACACGCGATTGGCCAGGGTACGTGAATTACAGGGGTGCGCGGGAATTATCACACGCGATTTGGCTTGGTACGTGTATTACAGGAGTGCGTGGGAAGTTCTACACGCGATTGGCCAGGGTACGTGTATTACAGGGGTGTGCGGGAAGTTCTACACGCGATTCGGCTGGGTACGTGTATTACAGGGGTGCGCGGGAATTCTCACATGCGATTTGGCCAGGTACGTGTATTACAGGGGTGTGCGGGAAGTTCTACATGCGATTCGGCTGGGTACGTGTATTACAGGGGTGCGCGGGAATTATCACACGCGATTTGGCCTGGTACGTGTATTACAGGGGTGCGTGGGAAGTTCTACACGCGATTGGCCAGGGTACGTGAATTACAGGGGTGCGCGGGAATTATCACACGCGATTTGGCTTGGTACGTGTATTACAGGGGTGCGTGGGAAGTTCTACACGCGATTGGCCAGGGTACGTGTATTACAGGGGTGTGCGGAAAGTTCTACATGCGATTCGGCTGGGTACGTGTATTACAGGGGTGCGCGGGAATTCTCACATGCGATTTGGCCAGGTACGTGTATTACAGGGGTGCGCGGGAATTATCACACGCGATTTGGCCAGGTATGTGTATTACAGGGGTGTGCGGGAATTATCACACGCAATTAGGCTGGGTGGGTCCTCACAGGTGTTCCCTGTACACCCTCCACGGCCCCTGCAGGCAGCCCACAAAACAGGGGACTACCCTGCACACCTGCTCATGTCCCCCTGCACCCCCACCCCCCAGCAGTGCAGGGGCAGCCTCCACCAGGCCCCCACTCATGTCCCCTATCACCCCCACCCCCCAGCAGTGCAGGGGCACCCTCCACCAGGCCCCCACTCATGTCTCCCACCACCCCCACCCCCCGCCACCAGGGGCACCCTCCAGCAGGCCCCCACCCATGTCCCCTATCACCCCCACCCCCCAGCAGTGCAGGGGCACCCTCCACCAGGCCCCCACCCATGTCCCCTATCACCCCCACCCCCCAGCAGTGCAGGGGCACCCTCCACCAGGCCCCCACCCATGTCCCCTATCACCCCCACCCCCCAGCAGTGCAGGGGCACCCTCCACCAGGCCCCCACTCATGTCCCCTATCACCCCCACCCCCCAGCAGTGCAGGGGCACCCTCCACCAGGCCCCCACTCATGTCTCCCACCACCCCCACCCCCCCGCCACCAGGGGCACCCTCCACCAGGCCCCCACCCATGTCCCCTATCACCCCCACCCCCCAGCAGTGCAGGGGCAGCAGGCAGTCAGGCAGCAGCAGGTGGAAGCGTGCTCGGGGCTCTGGGGGGCAGTAGTTCGGCCTTCCGGGCAGGAGCGTGGTATTCCGTGTGCGTAGGCGTGGCCAGCTTGGTACGGAGTGATTTGGCACGTGAAAATCCTGCACGTCAGCGTGAAAACCGAGGAAAGGCCCTCAGCGCGTAAGCGCGTCTGTGACGTGACCCACACGGGTGTTTCCCACACAGCACGTGATGACAGAGCACACGTGGAAAGACTGCACGTCAGAGTGTAATCGCGTGTGATTGTTGGAACTGGCCCTACACACAGAAGTGACAAAGCGTGTGATTGGTGGAAATGGCCCTACACGCAGAAGTGACAAAGCGTGTGATTGGTGGAAATGGCCCTACACGCAGAAGTGACAAAGCGTGTAATTGGTGGAAATGTCCCTACACGCAGAAGTGACAAAGCGTGTAATTGGTGGAAATGGCCCTAGCGCGTACACGCCGCGTAAGTGACGCTGGACGTGTGGCCCTGTATAAAAGGTATGTGTAGAACACGTTTTCCTTGTACGTGCTTTTCGTGGAGAGCGAGTGGGTGAATTCTGTACTTCTTGTCGTTTCACACGCGATTTACTTCACGGCGTTTCAAGTTCGTATTCCCTGTTACGTCTGACAGCTTTTTCTCTTTTTTCGCTTTTACTGGTTTACCTGGGCCTGTTCCCTCAAACAGTGTTCCCTTCTACTGTTGTCCTGTCTCCTCAGACAGCGTACAAATCTTCTTTTGGCGGGGATGTTGCCAACCAAACGTGCTCCTTTTACACGCTCGTTTACCAGGCAGACGGTGAGTCACGCACGTATCTAACATCTGTGCTTGCCCCGTGTGTAGCCTACCCCTTCAGAGGTCATTCTAGGCTGCGTGTGACACGCATACGTTCATTCTTGTGTTAATGGGTGCCACAGCGTAGTGCAGGTTTTTCTTTCTGCACACGTGGTCTAGGAGGGGTTGCGTGCACGTCATCTCCCTTTTTTGGGGCTCCTGTGCGTAGCGTGACCCGTCATCTTTCCCCAGGGGTTACAATCAGCCTTGCAAGAGCACTAGGGTACAATTACCATCTGGTACCCAACCCCTTTGACCCCCAATTGCCCAGGACAATAGTTTCCAGCCACTCCCATACGCACATTTACATCAGTGCCATGGCTGGGAGGCAAGGATTCCGTAAGGGTGGCAAAGGTGGAAGAGCCACAAGTGGTGGCCGTGGTGGATCCGGTAGGGGACGTGGTCGTTACTTGCAGGGTGAGCCTGTCCCCCCATGTGTGGAGGACCAGTCAAGGGCACCCATAATCCCCCCCCCTCCCGTTGAGGCTGATGTGGCTGACACCATCCATGCTCAGCCCTAGTTGGACCAGCCCATTGTGGCACCAGATCTGGCTGACTCCATGGCTGACTTCCAGGTCAGCAGGCCTATGACACGTGCGCTAGTGCACGTTGATGTCACCATGCCACGTGCATCTGGGCCAGCAAGGTCATCTGCTGCACCAAGGAGGCAGGGCGGAGAGGCTGCAGGGGCAGCTGCGGCTCCATCCACCCCAGCCCTCACACACCCAGCCAGGACAGTGTCGGTCCTAGTCCATGCTGCTGACATTCCCCCTGACACCATCACACTAGAGCCAATGCCTGCACCAACTCCCATGCTGAGTGTGCAATCCCACACTCCTGATACAGAGTCCACCAGGGCTCCTGCCCCTAGTGTCCAGAGCGGCGCAGGACACTCAGGATCACCACCACCTTCCAAGCGGAAGAGGAAGAGTGCTCGTCCGGCACAGGCTGATGCCCCAGACACGGCTACACAGTCCGGCCCATCCAGGAAGCCCAGTTTCACGGATGACGAACTGAATACACTTGTCGAGTATGTGTCCGGACATGACAACGAGATGGTCATTGTTGCAGGATCCAAGACCACACCTGCACAACGCCAGGCACACTGGCAGACCGTTGCGGACATCGTAAGTGCCCTCGGAATCGTGAGGCGCACAGCCAATGATTGCTATAAGCGCTGGAATGACCTAAAGCGCAGGGCAAAGAGTAAGCTGGCCTCAAGTCATGCCACAACTCTAGTGACTGGAGGTGGGTCTCCAGTAGTAGACATGGAACTCACTCCACATGAGTCAGTCGCTGGGACCTACGTCACGGAGGAACAGATCCAAGGCGTGGGAGATCTGGCTGATTACGAGGCATTGTCCGGTGAGTGCACATGCATGTGTGTGTCATCCATGTGCATGGTGTGTGTGTGAGGGCTTCTGTTTGTGTGCCAGGTGAGAGTGTGTGCGCCTGAGTGGTATGGGTCAGACATGTGCTTCATGCAATACTTTCTGCGCAGCTGCATTTGGCCAAAGCAGTATCCCTTCTGCCAACAGTAGACATCTAGCCCAACTGCACGCCAGTTGCCCTTGAAGTGTCACCTTGCCACAACATAGTTGCTTATTTTTCACTGTTCATTCAGTCAGTTTGTTTGCATTCCACCACTTTCACTAGGCATGTCGCTGTCCACTAGTCACATGCCTGACATGGCTATGGTAAAGTGGAGTGACTTTGTTACCTGGATATCATTTGTACACACATGTCCCTGTGCAATTGGACCATTTCAGACTGGCAGCTCCAGGTGAAAAATCTGACCTGTTAGAATTAGAAAAGCGATTACATGCGGGAACTGGATTGAATGAATAGGTGCTGCCCTCCTAACCATCTTCACTCAATAGCAATGGTATATGCCATCTGTGTGATGGCATGTGTGTTTCACCTGGCAATCACAGGCCAATGTGTGATGCCACTGCCAGGCAGCATGCAGAAAATGTGTTCATCTTCCATCTTGGTGTCATCAGTGTGTGCCATTTGCCTGCACTTCATACGCAGTGAGGGTGCATGCATGGGAGGGTTTTAGTCATGTGGGACATGTGTCAATCAAGTACTGGTTCTCTTGCTTCTCAGCCCTCATTGTGTGCCATGGTGCTAATGCCTGTTTCCATTTCTTTGTTTTCATGTCTTTGCAGGGGAAGACGCACCTGATACTGCTGGGGTTGTGGAGATGGTGCAGACCCAGGAGGGGTCCGAGGGCCGACCAACCACCAGTGAGGGACGTGGTGTGGTGGTGGGGGAGAACCCACAAGTGCTGCAGGTTGTGCTCTCAAGGGGTGTCTCTGGCTGCACCTCCCCCGAGCTGTACTCAGGTGTTGATTCGGATGAGACCTACGTGCCGTCGCAGGTGAGTGTTCCAGGGAGGGATTCTGTTCTGTCTCACCCACCTGCACCAGGGTCAGAACCCTCCATGGGGATGTCAGTGTTGGCAGCTACGCCTTCGGTGGTTACGGATGCAGGGTCACACTCCGCGACATCTGATCCTGTTCCTGGGCCAGCAGATCAGAGGGGGAATGCAGTCCTGCAGCCTCAGGCAGTGCCGGCACAGCAAGGCGCAGTTCGCCTTTCCCCAGACAGGTGTGGTGCCCGCCGACGTGGTGGCCGTACGCCACCCGGCAATACCGCATGGGAGCAATCCATTTACGGTATGGCAACCCAACAGGCTGCATCATCCGAGATGATGGCTCAGGCCATGGATAGGGTGGCCACTTCCATTGTCCCCCCAGAAAGGCTGATGGAGCGACTAGAGCAGGCAACCGACTCCATCTGCCAGTCACACAGGGAGGACATGTTGGGGTCCAACAGGGACAGGCGGGCGGCACTGGCGACTCTGCAGGAGGCCATCTCCATTGAGTCCCAGGGCCACAGGGAAGCCCTGAGGCAGGAGCTCCTTCACCTCAGGACGACTCTTGTTGAGCTTGAGGCTTCAACACACCAAAGGACAGAACAGCAGCTGGAGCGTCTCACCCGTACGCTCTCAGCTGAGATGCAGGCAACGAGGGCGGAGGTCCGGGCATCCCGTGAGTTGTTGCATGGGGACCTCCGCACACTCATCCTCCAGAACCAGACCTACCACACCCGCATGCTTGCAGCCATGGAGGAGCAGACTAGGGCCTTGCGTGGGCTGCCTCCCATAGTGCAACCACCTCCGGATGAAACTGCACAGGGTGATAATAGCGACAGCAGTGATACTCCCACAATAGGGTAGCCGTGTGGGCCATGAGCCCATGGAGGTGTTTTATCTTCCCAGGATCCACGCAGGTGGGTTCTGGTGTGCATCCTGTCCTCGGACCTCCTGGGTGGCCTCCCCAACCCCCCCGGGCCCATCAATGGCCATTTTTGATTGTTTCTTATTTTTAATTTTATTTTGATTTCTTTTATTCCCAATTTTTTTGGGACGATTAGTTGGCTTCCGTGGTTCCTGTGGGCATACGCTGCATTGTGGCTGGGCACATGCAGGCTTGTCATGTATTTGGTTCAGATGCTTGGGTTTGAGTCACACACACCCCTCCTGCTTCCCGTTTCCATGGGCTTGCAAAGGGTGTGCCCAAGTGACAGTGAATTACACAGTGACGTTGGACTCCCATGAGCTGTGTGGGCAGTCTGTAGTCAATACTGTGTATACATTCCTAGTGCATATTGCTGTTGTGTTGTACACTGCATGTTGCATTGATGTGTAACTCTTCTTCTGTGTCTACCTCCCAATTTGCAGGTCCCTTCCTCATGTCTACACAAGGACCTCTAGTCTGGAGATGGGGTCCATGTTGGCAGCAGTGCACCTACAACTCTACATGGCGCCAACACTGCACAGTTGGTAGTGGTGGGAGTGCAGGCATTTCCAGGTGGTGAGACTACTAATATGTAACATTTGTGATGTCATGTTAATGGTAGTACGTGCTCAAGTATGTTGTTGGTCCGGCATTGCTGTGAGCATTTCAGGTGTTGCAGGTTTCTAATAGGGACACTGTACATAGTGAGACTAGTGTCATGTTGTGGGGATTACTTTGTTTACCTGCAATTAGCATGACATGGCACGGTGTGTCGTGTGGCGGTGCTGGGTTTGGGTTGGCTGACATGGCACTGTCCTCTTGTTGCATTTTGCAAGTGGGTATTCATTTTAGCTACTTGAATGTGTAACTTCACAAAACTGCATTGGTGGTGTCTGTGTGGGTAGGGATGCACACATTGTGACACTTCCAGGTGAACAATCTAAGGCTGATATGGTATTCACGGTTCATTCTCCAGACATTCAGGATCAGTGTCAGGTTGAGTCATCATTGATTGTCAGATGGAATGTGCCAGGGCAGTGTGCACTCCACAGCGGTGTGATTTCTATGTGAAGTAATTAGCCACTAGCTGTGTACGGGCTGCCTCCCCCCGTGCCCTTTCCCCTCCCATGCACAGCGGCTCTGCATGTGGTTGGGGATGTGGGGCCACCACCATGTCCACGGCCAGGCCCCGGCGTGTTGCAACGTTGTGCAGGACACATGCTGCCACTATGATCCTGCACACTACTGGGGGAACGTATAACAGCTGCCCGCCAGAACGGTCAAGGGAGCGAAAGCGTGACTTTAGCACTCCGAATGTGCGCTCCACTATGCCCCGGGTCGTAATGTGGGCTGTGTTATATCTTACCTCGGGTGGCGTGGTGGGGTTCCGAATTGGCGTCATCATGTGGGGGCTGAGAGGGTAGGCACTGTCCCCTGTGAAGGTGGTGATTGGTATCATTGGTGGGGTTGTGACCTTGCTCAGTATCCAACATGCATGCATGTGCAGTGGCATACATACTCACCAAGCAGACATGTATCGCCATGCCGCCCAGCTTCTAGGTCCCGGCTTAGGGTGGACATTCGGTAAATGAAGCTGTCGTGGGTGGACCCGGGATAGTTGGCATATACTGAGGTGATGATTCCCTTGGCATTACATGCTACCTGCACGTTGATGGAATGCCAGTGCTTGCGGTTCCTATAGATGTGCTCAGATGCCCTGGGGGGACGTAGAGCCACATGGGTGCAGTCGATGGCACCTAGCACTTTGGGGAATCGTGCCACACCGTAAAAATCCAGGGCGGCAGCATGCCTTTCTGCAGGTGTTCTGGGCAGGTATATGTGCCTGCGGACTGATGGGCGTGCAGTGATGATGTTCAAGACCTGGTGTAGGCAGCGTGACTGGGTGGCCTGTGACACCCCACCCACTATGGCACTTGTCCGCTGAAATGATCCAGTGGCTAAGAAGTGCAGTACATTGAGGACCTTCTCCAGGGGGCTGAGTGCTTGGGAGCACAGGGTGGGTGATGTGAGGTCATCCTCCCACTCACTCACCAGGTCCAGTATAATGTGTGGTGGAAACCTGTACCTCCCATACACCTGGTCATCAGGCATCCCGAAAAGGCTGGTTCTGGGTGTGAATATTCTGGCCCTGACTATCCTCCTCCTCCTCCTTTGGTAGCCCACTGCCACTGCTGCTAGGAACGGTTTGTTCATCCTGGCGTATGAGCTTGTTATTGTTAAAGTGCGCAAATTTATGCTTTGCGCGTGTTCTAGGCGAGCGTGTGACCCGCGCACCCCTGGAATCCAGTTCCCAGTCCAATAGCGTGTGGAAATTCACACGCACCACGGGATACAGGTTCGCTGACGTACTTGCGTGTGTAAGTGCCCGCGCACCCATGAAATACACGTACATAGGCCAATCGCGTGTACGCACACTTTTGTCCAATTACACGCGATGACACTCTGACGTGCAGTATTTCCACATGTGCTCCGTCATCACGTGCTGAGTGTTGAACACCCGTGCGGGTCACGTCACAGACGCGCTTACGCGCTGAGGGACTCTGGTCCAATAGAATCGCGTATGCGTGCTGACGTGCTTACGCGCTAAGGGCCTTTCCTCGGATTTCACGCTGACGTGCAGGATTTTCACGTGCCAAATCACTCCGTATCAAGCTGGCCACGCGAAAACACACGGAAGACCACGCTCCTGCCCAGAAGGCCGAGTTACTGCCCCCCAGTGCCCCGAGCAGCCTCCCACGTGCCATCTGCTGCTGCCTGCCTGCCTGCCTGCCTGCTGCCACCGTGCCCTGCCATCTGGTGCCTGCACATCAGCCATCTGCAGGGGTCCAGTTGCTGTGTCCACCCCTGCTGGAACTGAAGACTCCCGACTGGGATTACATCGCTCCACAGCCCAGCCCCAGGACCCAGTTGCCCACCCACACCTGCCTCTGGGGTTGCCATGTCGGGCACTTCCACATCTGGCACCAGTGGCAACCCCAGGCCAGAGGGGCAGAGGGGCACCAGCTTCACTGCCACCGAAGTTGGTGTCCTGGTGGAGCATGTCCTGGGGCAGTATGATGCCCTCTTTGGATCGTCCCGCGCCAGCAAGGAAGGACGGGAGAGGATCTGGGCCGACTGTGTGGTTGCCATCAACGCGGAGGGGGTGGCAACCCGCAACGTCCTGAAGATCAAGAAGCGCTGGGAGGACTTGAGGTCCAGGACCCTTGTGAAGGCCCGGCGCCTCGTGGAGGGGGGCCGGGGCCGCATGAGTTCCATCCAGATGAGGGTCCTGGAACGCGTACGCCCAGCACTCCACGCCCAGATCCTTGAGAGGGAGGCCCGTCTGGAGTTGAGCGGTAAGTGTCCAAGCATTACTGTGTGAGACAGGGCATGTTGCGGTGTGCTGGTTCTATGATACTTGCCTGTATGTGTGCCATAGGCCATGTATGCATGTATGTGTGCAGGGACATCATGGTAATGCATGTGCGACCAGTGATGTGTGACCCACATGGTTGTTGCATGTGTTCAAATGCCGCATGGGGAGCCCTATGCAGATTTTGAACATGAGAGCATGCCAGTCTCTGTACCTGGACATGGGTGGGGGTGAGGGATGGGTGCTGATGCCAGGTACATATATGGTAGCCATGTCTGTGTGCCTGACCTGCGTGTCTGTGACTTGTGCATGCCATGGATGCATGACACATGTGTGTGACAATGCACAGATTCAGTGAAGCAGCCAAATTACTCTTGTATCCGCTGTGTTTGGTGTGTTTGGGGCCAGATGGATGTGACTGAGGTGAAGTGTGTGCATGTGATAGGCATGAGCCATGATGCATGTGAGTTACATATCATTGAATGTTTCAAGAGTCCATTGGACATGCATGGAAATGTCCATGGCATGCACCATGCCTGTTACTGTGTGTGTTTTGCCTGGACTGACCCATGTGTTGTGGAGGGACATGATGGAAGTGTACTTTGACAGTGGTGCTCATCTGCTATTGCTTCCTGTCTAGGGGACCATTGTACAGTGCCCTGATGCTTGTGTTCTTTGTCTCCCTCTACGCAGCGGCTAGTGAAGAAGAGGGCGGAGACGGCGCTGTGGAGCAAGGCGGCGGGGATGCCCCCACGGCTGCAGCGGAAGGGGTGGGTGAGCCCCCACAGGGGCCTGCTACGGTGGGAGACGGTGAGGAGCCATCCAGGTTGGTGGTTTGCACAGAGGAGGAGGAGGCCGCCACTGGGGCACACATGGGGCCTGGTGGGGCATCCCTGCTGGTGCAAGTGGTGCAGTCCAGGGGCAGGAGGCAGCACAGGTCACCGTGGAGGGGCCTGTGCATGTCGCTGTCCCTGACCCTGTGAGTGCACCACCATGCACCAGCAGGGATGCCCCGTCCCAGGCCCGTCCGCAGGTAGAGGGGATGTCCATGTCACCTGACTCCCCTCCACCTGCGGACGTGGGAACCCCTGGCCGTGTGGAGAAGGTCCTGATTGGGGTCGCGATGCGCACGGCTGTGATTCGTGATGCCGTGCGTGCTTCCCGGGAGGAGGACGCACGTCATCACGAAGTGCACCGTGCCGACGTGGCACAATTGGGATCGGCCATGTTCGGGGGTTTCCTGCATGTGTTGTCCAATCTGGCGGCCCTCTCCTCCTCTGTGCAGGCTATACACCAGTCGTTCTCCTTGCCGTCTTCCGACCCAGATGCCACCAGGGCCTCCTGTGGACCTGCCCCGACCAATGCAGCCAGCTTGGTGGGGATCCCATCCCTGCCACAGTTGGGAGTCGGAGGTCCAGCAGGGGTGGACAACACAGCAACTGGACCCCAGCAGATGGAAGATGTGACAGCATCATCAGGCAGGGCACGTGCACGACGGCGTCGGTGGTTTCCATCAGCCTGGATGCCGTCGTGCTGGCAGAGGCAGTGGCGTCAGAGGCAGCAGCAGGCTCGACGTGGGAGGCATCATGGCTCGGGGCCTTCAAGATCAGAGGGTCAGGCATCGGCCGGAGGGCAGGGCAACCCTGGGATGGTGGTGTCTTCCGTGTGGGAGCAGTTGGTCCAGCGGATAGGTGCGGAGCGGCAGCGGGCGGAAGAGGAGCGGCTCACCATGGTCAGGGCGGAGTTCTCCATGCGTCGGGCGTTGAGGCGGGCTGAGTGCCTCGAGGAAGCTCGCAGGGAGTTTGAGCTGGACATGGGGTTATCCCTGCGGGACCTCGGGGCCAGGACAGAGTCCCGCCTCCAGGACATCGACATGGAGTTCGATGATGCCCTAGCCAGCAACATCACCGAGTGAGCCGCAGGACTTGCCCGCTGCCTTTGTATATAGTTATTTAGTTAGTTAGTGTTAGGTTTCCTTTATTAATTTTTGTTTTTTTGGACTGCTCGGACAATGGCCACTTTTTTGTATATATTATTTTCATTAGGTAGTAGTAGGTTTCATTTATGGTGTTGGGCTCATGGACCCTGGAATTTTCGTGTATATAGTTTGCTTTTTGAAGAAACATTTTTTTTATTAATTATTGTGTTCACCATGAGGAAATGGTTTTTCATTATTTTACTTCCACATGATTTTGCTTTGGACAACATTTGTTTTTGGATTACTTTGTTTTTTTTATTTTTACATTTGTTCTCGGACATGGACCATTTATTTTGTTATCCCCATTGTTGTATGTTTGATTTTTTTACTTATTTTTCATCTTTAATACATGTTTTTTTAACTTTCACTTGTGGTATTTTCTCATTGGTTTCATACATGTCATGATATGGGTTTTGACATTCACTTGCACCCATTGTGTATGTGTGTGTGACGGACATGTGTTCATTTACAGACTTGCCATTGGGGTTGTATCATGTAATTGCATTCACTATGTGGGTGGATGCAATCCTTGCCTGGGTGTTTGTGCTGGGTATGCTGGCCATTACTGCCATGATTGAGTATCGTCAGGACCTGGGGGCAGGGGGACATGTGTGGGTGCCTGGTGGAGGATGCCCCTGCACTGCTGGGGGGTGGGGGTGATAGGGGACATGGGTGGGGGCCTGGTGGAGGGTGCCCCTGGTGGCGGGGGGGTGGGGGGGGTGGGAGACATGAGTGGGGGCCTGGTGGAGGCTGCCCCTGCACTGCTGGGGTGTGGGGGTGGTGGTAGACATGAGTGGGGGCCTGGTGGAGGCTGCCCCTGCACTGCTGGGGTGTGGGGGTGGTGGGAGACATGAGTGGGGGCCTGGTGGAGGGTGCCCCTGGTGGCTGGGGGGGTGGGGGTGGTGGTAGACATGAGTGGGGGCCTGGTGGAGGGTGCCCCTGCACTGCTGGGGTGTGGGGGTGGTGGGAGACATGAGTGGGGGCCTGGTGGAGGGTGCCCCTGGTGGCTGGGGGGTGGGGGTGGTGGGTGACATGAGTGGGGGCCTGGTGGAGGGTGACCCTGGTGGCTGGGGTGTGGGGGTGGTGGGAGACATGAGTGGGGGCCTGGTGGAGGCTGCCCCTGCACTGCTGGGGTGTGGGGGTGGTGGGAGACATGAGTGGGGGCCTGGTGGAGGCTGCCCCTGCACTGCTGGGGTGTGGGGGTGGTGGGTGACATGAGTGGGGGCCTGGTGGAGGGTGACCCTGGTGGCTGGGGGGTGGGGGTGGTGGGTGACATGAGTGGGGGCCTGGTGGAGGGTGACCCTGGTGGCTGGGGGGTGGGGGTGGTGGGTGACATGGGTGGGGGCCTGGTGGAGGGTGCCCCTGGTGGCTGGGGGGGTGGTGGTGGTGGTAGACATGAGTGGGGGCCTGGTGGAGGGTGCCCCTGCACTGCTGGGGTGTGGGGGTGGTGGTAGACATGAGTGGGGGCCTGGTGGAGGGTGCCCCTGCACTGCTGGGGGGTGGGGGTGATAGGGGACATGAGTGGGGGCCTGGTGGAGGGTGACCCTGGTGGCTGGGGGGTGGGGGTGGTGGGTGACATGAGTGGGGGCCTGGTGGAGGGTGACCCTGGTGGCTGGGGGGTGGGGGTGGTGGGTGACATGAGTGGGGGCCTGGTGGAGGGTGACCCTGGTGGCTGGGGGGTGGGGGTGGTGGGAGACATGGGTGGGGGCCTGGTGGAGGGTGACCCTGGTGGCTGGGGGGTGGGGGTGGTGGGTGACATGAGTGTGGGCCTGGTGGAGGCTGCCCCTGCACTGCTGGGGTGTGGGGGTGGTGGGAGACATGAGTGGGGGCCTGGTGGAGGATGCCCCTGGTGGCTGGGGGGTGGGGGTGGTGGGAGACATGAGTGGGGGCCTGGTGGGGGGTGACCCTGGTGGCTGGGGGGTGGGGGTGGTGGGAGACATGGGTGGGGGCCTGGTGGAGGGTGCCCCTGGTGGCTGGGGGGGTGGTGGTGGTAGACATGAGTGGGGGCCTGGTGGAGGGTGCCCCTGCACTGCTGGGGGGTGGGGGTGTGGGGGTGGTGGGTGACATGAGTGGGGGCCTGGTGGAGGGTGACCCTGGTGGCTGGGGGGTGGGGGTGGTGGGAGACATGGGTGGGGGCCTGGTGGAGGGTGACCCTGACACCATCACACTGGGGGGTGGGGGTGGTGGGTGACATGAGTGGGGGCCTGGTGGAGGCTGCCCCTGCACTGCTGGGGTGTGGGGGTGGTGGGAGACATGAGTGGGGGCCTGGTGGAGGATGCCCCTGGTGGCTGGGGGTGGGGGTGGTGGGTGACATGAGTGGGGGCCTGGTGGAGGGTGACCCTGGTGGCTGGGGGGTGGGGGTGGTGGGAGACATGAGTTGGACATGGGTGGGGGCCTGCTGGCAGGTGCCCCACAGTGCTGGGGGGTGGGGGTGGTGGGGGACATGAGTTGGACATGGGTGGGGGCCTGCTGGCAGGTGCCCCACAGTGCTGGGGGGTGGGGGTGCAAGGGGACATGAGTTGGTGTTCATTAGTTCAAGGAGACATGTGCCTTTGCTGGGGGGCATGCCCATGTTGGGTGGGCTGCCTGCGGGACATGACCAGGGATGCAGGGTAGTCCCCTGTGGTGTGGGCTGCCTGCAGGGGCCGTGGAGGGTGTACAGGGTACACCTGGGAGGACCCACACTGTCAAATCACATGTGGGACTCCCCGGCACCCCTGAAATACACGTACCGTGCAGAAATCGCGTGTAAAACTTACCGCACACCCCTGAAATACACGCGCACAGGCTATTCGCGTGTGGAACTTCCCGCGCACCCCTGAAATACACGCGCCCAGGCTATTCGCGTGTAAAACTTCCCGCGCACCCCTGAAATACACGCGCACAGGCTATTCGCGTGTGGAACTTCCCGCGCACCCCTGAAATACACGCGCCCAGGCTATTCGCGTGTGGAACTTCCCGCGCACCCCTGAAATACACGCGCCCAGGCTATTCGCGTGTGGAACTTCCCGCGCACCCCTGAAATACATGCGCCCAGGCTATTCGCGTGTGGAACTTCCCGCGCACATCTGAAATACACGCGCCCAGGCTATTCGCGTGTGGAACTTCCCGTGCACCCCTGAAATACACGCGCCCAGGCTATTCGCGTGTGGAACGTCTCACGCACCCCTGGAATACACGTAGCCCGCTCCCCCAGGCCCGATCGCGTGAGGAACCTCACGCGCACCCCTGAAATACACGCGCCCAGGCTATTCGCGTGTGGAACTTCCCACGCACCCCTGAAATACACGCGCCCAGGCTATTCGCGTGTGGAACTTCCCGCGCACCCCTGAAATACACGCGCCCAGGCTATTCGCGTGTGGAACTTCCCGCGCACCCCTGAAATACACGCGCCCAGGCTATTCGCGTGTGGAACTTCCCGTGCACCCCTCAAATACAGGCACCCAGGATATTCGCGTGTGGAACTTCCCACGCACCCCTGAAATACACGCGCCCAGCCTATTCGCGTGTGGAACTTCTCATGCACCCCTGGAATACACGTAGCCCGCTCCCCCAGGCCCGATCGCGTGAGGAACTTCACGCGAACCCCTGTAATACACGTAGCCCACTCCCCCAGGCCCGATCGCGTGTGAAACTTCACGCGAACCCCTGAAATACACGTAGCACGCTCCCCCAGGCCCGATCGCGTGAGGAACTTCACGCGAACCCCTGTAATACACGTAGCCCGCTCCCCCAGGCCCGATCGCGTGTGAAACTTCACGCGAACCCCTGAAATACACGTAGCACGCTCCCCCAGGCCTGATCGCGTGAGAAACTTCACGTGAACCCCTGAAATACACGTAGCGCGCTCCCCCAGGCCCGATCGCGTGAATGACTTCACGCGAACCCCTGTGATGCACGTACCCTGCTGAAATCGCGTGTGAGACTTCCCGCGCACCCCGGTATACACGCACATGTATTTTTTGTCAGCGGGTGTCCGTGTTTGTGGGTACCCCTTTGCACGTCATTTTTCCTGGAGGGCCACAGTATGGGACATTCATCATGGCAGTATATAGGTGCTATTTGTTGGCGCACCTTTTGGCGCACATTTCTTACAGCCGCAGAGACGCTACCGCCTGCTTTCTTGTGACGGTCGTGTTTGTGCCTGTGCGCTGGTTTGAGCGTGCGCTTTTTTCCCCTATTCTATTCCATGAATACGTGTTGTAGGCGAGCGTGTGGGCGTTCCGCGCACTTGTGCCCTGTACTTCCCCCGTGACGCCCACGTTTTGGCAAGTTGTTCCCCATTCCGAGTGTTACGCCCGTGTTCCGCCTACTTTTGTTGCGTGCGCCGCGCTATGTGCGAATTTCGCTGTGGCCTGTGCGATTTTCGCTGTGACCTGGCGCACGCTGTTAGATGGCCTGTGCGCCAACGTGCGCCGCGCACTTTTTTATCGCACATCCGCTGGTTTTCTCGCGCACGGCCTTCCATGAATCGACGTGTGCTGCTTTTCGTGCGATTTTCGCACTTGCACTGCGATTTTCGCTATTCCACTGCGATTCGCACGTTTTTGCCCACTTGCGCCGCGCTAATTATTCCATGAATCGGCCTGATAGGCTGCAAAGCGATCAGCATTGAAGATGATACCGATGATATGGTTAATGATGATGATATTTGGAAGGATCTTCAAGAATTCAGAAGCACAGGTTGTCATTGAACCTGGACCAGCATCTGGTATCGCGGTGGAAGAGGCACCAGGATTCATCATGAGTGATAGAAGGATGATTTTCCCAAATATATACATACCATTGAATCCTGAGATTTTGATTGAAAAACACTTGAACAATACCGGAATTAAGATTGAACAGACTAAAGAGTGGCTGGAAATAAGAAAAGAGGACACTAAGCAGTCAATAAGAGATATATTAATGCAATTGGAAAAAACATTTGTGAATTCAGCAGACATTAAGAAGAAGAGAGGAAAGAGAGGTGCGGTGATGCTCGCGATATCAATGGTAATGTCTATAGTTGGAGCCATAATAGGTACCACAATATCAACAGCCAATTCTATTTCGGTAGGAACACTGAGTACTAAAGCGCAACAACTGAGTATTGACCTAGAAATAATACAAAAAACATTAGATGGAATTAGAGGGGGACTGGATGAACAAGTAAGATTCATAAATGAAGCTGCAATCATTCTAAATGAACAAGCGGATGTAATGCAACGGGCGACTGAAATAATACTTAAGCATGACAGAACTTTAAATGAAATATTGAACATAATGAGTCCTGTTGATAGACTATTAACGAATTATATAAGAGAAGTTCAAACTGCAGTTTCACAATTGATTCAAGGACATATCCCCTTGTATTTTGTTTCGCAGGATATTATTCGTCAAATGATAGAAAGATTGACCAGGAGGGAAATTGATATAATACAGGTAAAATTGCATTCGAAATGGGTAATGCAATGCCGTTATATGTGGACTTGGAAAGACTAGAGATCGGATTTTTGCTATGCATCCCATATGTAGCCCCTGAACTTATTTATCAAACGAAGTGGGTACACAACGTGGGATTTTGGCAAGAGGACAAATTTATTAAGATTAAGACTCCAGAAGTGGTGGCATTTCAGTCATGGGAACCTGAAGTTTATTTAATACTAAGCCTGGAAACATGTGTAAAATTTAAAGAACAAAATTATATGTGTCCAGGTAAACCGTTTGTTCCTGATGCCACAGATGCTATTTGTGGTTTGAAATCTGACCCAAGTATATCAGAGGGATGTGAAGTGATTATTAGCAATATGGGGAGTGAAGAAATGGCACAGGCTAAGATGGTCAGAGGTAAATGGTTGATCAGCACCTGTTTAAAGAACATGACGGTAGTACATTTAAACCATGGAACATACGTGGTTAAACAGGTGAAATATAATGTTTTTTATTTACAGGTTCCAAAGGATACAATTGTGTCAATTGGGGGGTTAACATTGTTTCATGTAACAAATGATGTTTGGGAAAGCCAAGTGGAAAATATCGATTTTTTTCAAAGGGATACTTTTCCAATAGACCCGGATGTGGAATATTTATTGAATCACAAAGAAAGACATGTTATAAAAATGAATTTGAGAAAAAACAATATTACAATTAGTAATCTGGGGATAATAGAAGTGGAAAGATTTAATTGGGGAACCTGGGGGGAACGCTCAATAGTGGGTTTGGCTGTCCTGGTGCTAATCATGGGTGGATGGTTGATTGTGCTATCAGTAAAAATGAAAATGTTACTGATTTTACTAGCTACGTCAGGAAGAGAAAGATATCCCAATACACATGCATTTTAAAAGAAAAAAGAAAGAACAAGTTGTTTTTAGGAATTGGCTTGGATTGCAGCCAAGTTCTAAAAACAAAAGGAGGGTATGTAAGGATATTTGGCATGTTACAGCACAGAGTACAGCACTACTGCACAGGTAGCAATTTTTTTTATGCAGCACCACCACATGGGTGCGGTGCATTGCTATATGTGTTACCAGATTAACATGGAAAGACAGGCTATTCAGTCAAAAACGATTTTAACATATAAGATGCAAATCTATTTTTACAGTTAAAAGCACACGTGCACATTCAAAAATGCACACTATTTTTCACCTGAAATGCCTATGGTGCAAGAGACACATTTGAAAATTAATAACTAACATTATTCATAACTAACCTGACTAATAAAACTGAATTTAACATAACCCACTAATAAAAATGTGTTTCCACTGCAGAAATAGGCCTACTCTGAAAGTGAACTTTTAAACGCACATTCATTTTTTTTTCTTTTTCTCTGCTGCTCTGTCCACATAACTTAGGAAGCCAAGGGCCCGAAGATACAGGAAATCAGTTGGTTACAAATGGTTACTGTAAAAAGGAGCCATTGTGTAGAGAGGGAGGATGTGGCATGATTAATTTCTGATTGGAGCAGCGTCATAGCAAGTATCATGCTAGAGGCAGTGATGAGGGTTTTGCTGGGGGTAGTTTGAAGAGAGAGGGAGGACAGTCGGGATTTGGAGAGCTGGGAGAAGGACCTGTTTTCCTGGTTGGAGCATTTCTGATGAAAAAGCTGAGAACCCTGGCTTGAGAAGGAAAGACGCTTGTTTTCACCAGGGTTAATCTTCAAGGGAGCCACATTCAGAAAGAGAACAGCTGAAGAAAACTCGGGCTGAACAGATAAGGTAATTACAGAAGTGTGGGGGCTGAGTGTGTACGAGAATATTCAGTCAGTGTAGGAAAGGAGATTCCTGTACTTTAATCACATGTTAATGTTGCAAATTGAGTTCTTTTCTCCGCCACTCTCTTTTCAGTGTATCACAGACAATGCTGTTACTGTGCTATTTTATTTATTTCTGTAAAGAGTGAGATCGTGTTTAAATGCAATTTTTATAATACAGAAAAATATTTGAAAGCAGACGGGTGGTGTGTTTTATATTTACCAATACAGTGCTGATGATGTGGGGAGATTTTTAAACAGTGCAATTGTCATTTTAAGACAGATGTGTGCATGATCATATTCAGTATGGACAGTTGTGAGTGACTGTTTGTAGCATGGCTCGTTGGAGGTACATGAGCCAACGGGAAGAGAGACTCTCTGGACATAGTTCCCTACCGTATATAAGGTAGTGGAAATTACCACAAAATTACCACATATAGCTCTCTGTCGTAAATAAGTCCGTGAGATCGCCCATGGTGGCACACTAACACTAACACTGAAAATGTGGTATTCCTGAAATGTAGGCCTGAGGTCTCTCTAGTGATTACACGAAAAATCTAAGCAAAGATAAGGGATTCTGGACATTGGGGCCACAAATAAAACAAGGGAATTATGCTCACCAAAATACCACCAACCACGCATACCAACCACGCATGCCAAATATGCATGTCTGGGTGCTGAAATAATGCATGTCCACTGTATTATTGTTGTACATGGCCCAATCTGAATACAAGGAGTGATTGTTGCTAAGTTATTTTTCGGCGGTAAGAAAATACCGTCAGGCCCCAAATCTCCACAAAATACCCTACACAACCCGCACCATCCAGAAGGTCAAGAAGCGCTGGGAGGACTTGAGGTCCAGGACCCTCATAAAGGCCCGGCGCCTCGTGGAGTGGGGGCGGGGCCCCATGAGTTCCATCCAGATGAGGGTCCTGGAACGCGTACATGCAGCGCTCCACGCCCAGGTCCTTGAGAGGGAGACCCGTCTGGAGTTGAGCGGTAAGTGGCCAAGCATTGCTGTGTGAGACAGGGCATGTTGCAGTGTGCTGGTTGTCTGATACTTGCCTGTATGTGTGACATAGGCCATGTACGCATGTATGTGTGCAGGGACATCATGGTAATGCATGTGCGACAGTAATGTGTGAACCGCACGGTTGTTGCATGTGTTTAAATGCGACATGGGGAGCCCTATGCAGATTGTACACATGAGAGCATGGCAGTCTCTGTTCCTGGACATGGGTGGGGGTGAGGGATGGGTGCTGATGCCAGGTACATATATGGTATGCATGTCTGTGTGCCTGACCTGCGTGTCTGTGACTTGTGAATGCCATGGATGCATGACACATGTCTGTGACAATGTACAGATTCACTGATGCAGCCTAGTCATCCTTGTATCCACTGTGATTGGGGTGTACGGGGCCAGATGGATGTGACTGAGGTGAAGTGTGTGCATGTGATAGGCATGACCCATGATGCATGTGAGTTCCATTACATTGTATGTTTCGAGAGTCCATTGGACATGTATGGAAATGTCCATGGCATGCACCATGACTGTCACTGTGTGTGTTTTGCCTGGACTGACACATGTGTTGTGGAGGGACATGATGGAAGTGTACTTTGACAGTGGCACTCATCTGCTATTGCTTCCTGTCTAGGGGACCATTGTACAGTACCCTGATGCTTGTGTTCTATGTCTCCCTCTACGCAGCGGCTAGTGAAGAAGAGGGCCGAGACGGCGCTGTGGAGCAAGGCGGCGGGGATGCCCCCACGGCTGCAGCGGAAGGGGTGGGTGAGCCCCCACAGGGGCCTGCTACGGCGGAAGATGGTGAGGAGCCATCCAGGTTGGTGGTTTCCACAGAGGAGGAGGAGGCCGCCACTGAGGCGCACATGGGGCCTGGTGGGGGCATCCCTGCTGGTGCAAGTGGTGCAGTCCAGGGGCAGAGGCAGGAGGCAGCACAGGTCACCGTGGAGGGGCCTGTGCATGTCGCTGTCCCTGACCCTGCGGGTGCACCACCATGCACCAGCAGGGATGCCCCGTCCCAGGCCCGTCCGCAGGTAGAGGGGATGTCCATGTCATCTGACTCCCCTCCACCTGCGGACGAGGGGACCCCTGGCCGTATGGAGAAGGTCCTGATTGGGGTCGCGATGCGCACGGCTGTGATTTGTGATGCCGTGCGTGCTTCCCAGGAGGAGCACGCACGTCATCACGAAGAGCACCGTGCCGATGTGGCCCAATTGGGATCGTCCATGTTCGGGGGTTTCCTGCATGTGTCGGCCAATCTGGCGGCCCTCTCCTCCTCTGTGGAGGCTATACACCAGTCGTTCTCCTTGCCGTCTTCCGGCCCAGATGCCACCAGGGCGACCTGTGGACCTGCCCTGACCAATGCAGCCAGCTCGGTGGGGATCCCATCCCTGCCACAGTCGAGAGTCAGAGGTGCAGCAGGGGTGGACACCACAGCAACTGTACCCCAGCAGATGGAGGATGTGCCGGCATCATCAGGCAGGGCACGTGCACGACGGCGTCGGTGGATTCCATCAGCCTGGATGCCGTCGTGCTGGCAGAGGCAGTGGCGTTGGAGGCAGCAGCGGAGTCAACGTGGGAGGCATCATGGCTCGGGGCCATCAACATCGGAGGGGCAGGCATCGGCCGGATGGCAGGAGGACCCAGGACGGGAAGTGTCTTCCGTGTCGCAGCGGTTGGGCCAGCAGATAGGTGCGGAGCGGCGGCGGGCGGAAGAGGCGCGGCTCACAATGGTCAGGGTGGAGAACTCCATGCGGAGGGCCCTGAGGCGGGCCGAGTGCCTCGAGGCAATCCGCAGGGGGTTGGAGGAGGAGACGGCGTCGTCCCTACGGACACTCGGGGCCATGGAACAGGACCGCCTCCAGGAGTTCGATGATGCCCTGGCCCGGAACACCACGGAGTGAGCCGCTGCACTTGCCCGCCGCCTTTGTATATAGTAATATAGTTCGTGTTAGGTTTCCTTTATTCTTTTTTTTTATTTGGTTGCGATTGGACAATGCGCCACATATTTGTATGTAGTTCAGTTATTAGTTAGTTGTCATAGTTAGGTTTCATTTGTTTGGGCTCATGGACCCGGGATTATCTTGTAAATAGTTCTTCAATGGATTTTTTTATTTTTTGGATTTTTTTCATCGCCATGGAGCAATGGTTTTTGTTTATCATTTACACTTGGATTACTTTTCTGACTGTGACTTTGGACACCATTTATTTTGATTGTGCTGTGTGTTTTTGATTATTTTTCATGGACATTCGTCTTCTTTTGGCTGTTTTGCTTTGTGGTTTTTCTCATTTCATTTCCATTGAAGTTGGTTTTAAATACATTTTTATTTTCATCCTTCAATGTGTCGTATCATCTCATTGCTTTCATGCATGTCATGTTGGGTGTTTTAACATTCACTTGCAGCCATTGTGTGTGACAGACATGTGTTCATTTGCATTATTTACATTGGGTGTGTAACATGTAATTGACTTTGATATGTGGGTGGATGTGATAGTTGGTTGGGCCTTTTGGCAGGGGAGGATGGCCATTACGGACATGATTGGGGATTGGTGGGACCCAGGTGCAGGGGGGCATGGATGGGACATGGGCGAGGGCCTGGTGGAGTTTGCCCCATGACTGCTGGGGGTGGGGGTGGTGGGAGACATGTGTGGGGGCCTGCTGGCAGGTGCTCCACAGTGCTGGGGGGTGGTGGGAGACATAGGTGGGGGCCTGGTGGAGGGTGCCCCTGGTGGCTGGGGGTGCAGGGGGACATGCGTTGGTGGGCAGTAGTGCAAGTTGACATGTGGGTTGGCTGGGGGGCATGGCCATGGTGGATGGGGTGCCTGCAGGACATGTGCAGGGTAGGCCCCTGTGGTGTGAGCCACCTGCAGGGGCCGTGGAGGGTGTAGAGGGAACACCTGGGAGGACCCACACGTGCAATTCACGTGTGGTGCTCCCTGCGCACCCCTGTAATACACGTACCCTGATGGAATTGCATGTGGAACTTCCCGCGCACCCCTGGAATACACGTACCCTGATGGAATCGCGTGTGGAACTTCCCGCGCACCCCTGGAATACACGTACCCTGCTGAAATCGCGTGTGAAACTTGCCCCGCACCCCGAAATACACGTACCCTGCTGAAATCGCATGTGGCACTTCCCGCGCACCCCTGAGATACGCGTACCCTGCTCGCACGGGCCCAATCGCGTGTGGAAATTCTTGCGCAGCCCTGAAATGCACGTACCATTCTGAAATCGCGTGTGGAACTTCCCCCGCACCCCGAAATACACGTACCCTGCTGAAATCGCATGTGGCACTTCCCGCGCACCCTTGAGATACGCGTACCCTGCTCGCACGGGCCCAATCGCGTGTGGAACTTCCCGCGTACCCCTGGAATACACGTACCCTGATGGAATCGCGTGTGGAACTTCCCGCGCACCCCTGGAATACACGTACCCTGCTGAAATCGCGTGTGAAACTTGCCCCGCACCCAGAAATACACGTACCCTGCTGAAATCGCGTGTGGCACTTCCCACGCACCCCTGAGATACGCGTACCCTGCTCGCACGGGCCCAATCGCGTGTGGAAATTCCCGCGCACCCCTGAAATGCACGTACCATGCTGAAATCACGTGTGGAACTTCCTCCGCACCCCGAAATACACGTACCCTGCTGAAATCGCGTGTGGCACTTCCCGCGCACCCCTGAGATATGCGTACCCTGCTCGCACGGGCCCAATCGCGTGTGGGAATTCCCGCGCACCCCTGAAATGCACGTACCATGCTGAAATCGTGTGTGGAACTTCCCCCGCACCCCGGAATACACGTACCCTGCTGAAATCGCGTGTGGCACTTCCCGCGCACCCCTGAGATACGCGTACCCTGCTCGCACGGGCCCAATCGCTTGTGGAAATTCCCACGCACCCCTGAAATGCACGTACCATGCTGAAATCGCGTGTGGAACGTCCCCCGCACCCCGAAATACACATACCCTGCTGAAATCGCGTGTGGAACTTCTTGCGCACCCCTGAAATACACGTACCCTTCGGAAATCGCGTGTGGAACTTCCCGCGCACCCCTGAAATACGCGTACCCTGCTCGCACAGGGCCAATCGCGTGAGGTACTTCCCGCGCACCCCAGTGATACACGTAGCCCGCTTGCCGTGCTGGTACAGGGTTAGCACAGCCCTTTGCGCTGGATTGGGTATATTAATGGCTTTTCCCTGCGCGAGAGGCGTTCTTGGGGGCGTAACTGGCGCTACTCCAGGGTCGCTGCGCCACTGTGCGCCACGGCTGGTTTTGGTGGCTGGAATCCATGAATACGCTGTGCGCGGAAATGGATTTTAGCGCACGCGGCTGGCGCAGGGATTAGCACGCGCACACTGTGCGCCAGCCGCGTGCGCCATTTGTGCGCTGAATTCTATGAATTACCCCCTAAGTTGTTTGAAAAGAGTCCTGTGAATAAAAAAAAAGGCAATGTAAATATACAAGGGTCTGTAAAACCAAAAGAATTGTATTTAGGGACTGTGTAGGAGTTTATGGCCGATTAATAAAGGTACACTATGTGTTTTATTTATAATAGATGCCGCTAAAGATCAGGAAGTTTGCTTTTTAGAAGGTAATTTCACTGTTTAAAATGTGTTTGTTGCTTTGGCGCTCTGTAAAATATATATGCATAGGTAATCTCTAATATTGATTAGTTAGACCCTCGGTGAAGTGCAAAGGACTTTTTTTTTTTCTAAAGGATCTAGGCAGTAAATGTTTTAGACTCGTGAATTTGAGAGTTTTGAATCCAGGGTGGACAGAAGATTATTTGAGCCTATGAAAATAAAAAAATAAAATGTATTTTTATTCTAGAAATGAATGAACAAAAGAAAACCACAGCATTACGATGCTTCAGAAGAAATAAGGTTGTTTAACATGTGTCTGGTGACTCGCGCTATGTAAAAAAAAAAAGAAGAGGTATTTGACTAGCCAGTCTATAATATTGATTTCTTTCTTTGACCAGGACACTGTGAATAAATATTGAACAGCAATGTATAAAAGGCCAGGGGCTGCGAAACCTTTTAAGTTGAACCAGTTGGGGTTACAAAATGCTTGGATTTTATGAAAAATATGTCTCTTTAATTTCGAAGTGGAGCAGAAATCTGATTTTTTAAACGGTAGTAGAACCCTGAATGTTTAACACAGGTTTGTTTTAAAAGGGCTGGTGCAACCTTTAAATGGCATTTTTAGTTTGTATAGGGTTGTGGTGTGGCTATCATACTGTGTAAAGACACAAGGCATTTTGTAAATTATATTTTAGAGTGTTGTTTTTGAACACCTGCAGCATTAGTGCATTAGGATTTAAGGTGTAATCACATAGGAATTAAAAATATATGCTTTTGTATTAACATTACAGTAGACCATGTGTATGGCAAAAAGGCTTCAAAGAGAAGAAGCATATCAATGCTTTGTTTAAAGGTGGCAAAGTTAATCAAATATTTTTATTTTATTGTGTGTGAGTGTGTCTGTTGGTGTGTTATGTAAGTTTGGATTTATGTTATAATGTTTTTATATAGATTTACAATTGGGCGGCCGAGCAGAACATTTTGAGGGTCAGCTCAAAAGGAAGCGTTTGGAGACAGATACGCCTGGTATGTTGTTTATGTTTGCTAACAAAATCGTTTTTGCAGCTTTAAGGTGTACTATATGTTTATTTTTTTATTTTTAATGGTTTTTGGATGGTTTAGAAGGAAGCAATTATTAGGGATTATGAGTTTGTATGGTTATAAAGAATCAGACTCATGGTTCTAGTTTTGTAAATATGTATTTAATTATGTTATGGTCATTTTTTAGGGCCTAGTGTTGTGCACAAGTCTAAAGGTTTAGCACATGCTGCCTCGGGTGGCCAGGCAGCGGATCGTGTGAAAAAAACAGGCCAGACCTTAGAGCATTTTGAGGGTATTTTGAAAAGGAAGCGTTTGGAGACAGATACGCATGGTATGTTATTTATGTTTGCTAACAAAAATATTTTGGAGCTTTAAGGTTTATTATAGGTATTTCTTTTTTTTAATGGGTTCTGGATGATTTAGAAGGAAACATGTATCAGGGGTTTATGAGTTTGTATGTTTATAAGGAATCAGACTCATGCTTCTAGTTTTGTATATATGTATTTAATTATGTTATGGTCATTTTTTGGGGCCTAGTGTTGTGAACAAGGCTAAAGGCTTAGCGCATGCTACCTCTGGAGGCCATGCAGCAGATCTTGCGAAAAAAACAGGCCCGACCTTAGAGCGTTTTAAGGGGATTTTGAAAAGGACGTTTTCAGGGGACAGTACGCACGGTATGTTATTTATGCTTGCTAACAAAATATTTTTGCAGCTTAAATTTTATAAGGATATCTAGGGCGTATTTTGTTATAGGTCTTTATGGGTTTTGGATGTTTTAAAAGGAAGCATGTATTAGGCTTTAGGATGGTGTATGTATATAAGGAATAGGCTTTTGCTTTTAGTTTGTAATTATGTATCTAATTTTCTTTTAATTATGTTTCTTTTTAGGGTCTAGTGTCGCGCTTACGACCTTTGCGGTCCCACCAACGACTTGTGTGAAGAAAACAGGTCAGCCCTACACAGAACACTTTGACACAACAACAGATGGGGGTTATGAGGAATGTGTGGGGCTCCAAAATATTTTAAAGAAACAAAAGAACTCTAAATTAAGTTTGAAAAACGATGTACGGTTTAAGGGGGTTCAACATGTTTTAAATGTAACTAACTCTGAAACTGTGGAAGCTCAAAATATTCAGGACACTCCGGCGGATGACCCTCAGCCGCGGTCTGTTAGCTGTGATAAAAATATACGGTCCCGTGTAAAGGTTATAACACCTATAGAGCCATCAGCTGATAGCTCGCGGCTGGAGAGTATAGGTTGTGGTGAGATTACCCCACCTCATGTGCTTTCATCTTTAAAGGCAGGAACCCCTTTAGAACCAATACCTGCCGTCGCTAGGGCACGGTCTCCGGATTATGGATACTGTACACCGCCCCATACCTATTCACCCACAATCCCCAACAGTGTGAGGTATGTTGATATTCCCCAAAATTTAGAACAGGCCTTGGTGGTATCAGCTGTACCAATAGCCCCTTATTCTGAAACTGTTATAAGAATTATAGACTCCCCTATAAAAGAACCTCTTGGAGATTTTCCTGCTTTAGACCCAATACCGGACACCCTTAGGCAGTTGTCTCTGGATTGTGGAGATTATGCAACACCCCATACGTATTCACCCACAAGCCCCAACAGCGAGCGGTATGCTGATATTTTCCAAAATTTAAAACAGGGCCCGTTGGTACCAGATATACCAACAGCCCCTGCTTCTGAAACTGTTATAATAACTATAGACTCCCCTGTAACAGAGCCTATTGTAAATCCCCCTATAAAAGAGCCTATTATAGTTAACTCAGACTCCCACATGAAATTAGCTTGTGAAGAATTTGTATATGCTTCTGTTATTTGTAGGTTAAATGATCCCCCAAAGCCATTAGATCTTTTAAGCACAGGGCCAAATGGTGTAAACAAACAGGTGTGTGTCGTGAACAATTATCACAAGACTGATAATAAACCATTGTCTGCCCTACATACCTTTAAACATGTTAACACACCAGCCGCCAGGGTGACGGTTCCCGGTTACAAAAGGGGTGGCGCTGCTAAGCGGTTATTTGAGGTAAATGTACTAAATAGTAAAAAAGGAAAATGTTTACCAGGTTTACATACGAAATTAAACCTAGGACACCAGAGTTATAGATTAAAGCAAAAATGTACTAAAACGCTTTAATTGATACCCGTAGATGTGTTTGTAAGGCCAAACACCTTCTGTTCAACATGAAATCTAAAACCAATGTATTGGCTCAAGACTATAAAAAGCAGTCTTTAAAAAATAAAGCTAGGGCTGCTACAAAACAGTTGACAACCCCCATAACTGCATTAAGGACTGGGCTAGGTCTTGCGAAGTCCACAAATGGTGTAGATGTAATGACACCCCCTAGCACCACAGGGCATGGTTTGGAAGATGCGCATATACCTCCTCAGCCTGTGGACATACCACATTTATCTGTAAAAGGTACAGAGGCCTTGCTTTTAAAATGGCTTCGCTCTAGGAGACAGAGGAAAATGTTTTTGAAATGCTTAAAAAAAACAAAATCTATCATTAGCCACCGCACAAAGAAAGATTTAGAGCTTCACTCTCCAAATACACCTGCCACTTCTGATACAGAAACTGTTTTTTTACAGAGTTTGGGAACATACCATCATGATATACCAAAATATAAAAGTGTTGAATACTCCGATGTGTTTCATTTTATGAATCGAGATCGGATAACCTCAACAGTTCACGCACTATTACTGATAACAGAATCGGTTGAGAGGCTTGTTTCCCACATTTTGCAATTAGCTGGTCCAAATGACTTTGTCCAGATCCGTTTAGACAGTTCTACTTTAAATAGACCTCTTTTTACCAGACAATCCCATCGCCAGGTGTTTGATGTTTTAGAGTTTTTAGAAAACATTGGCTGTTTGCTACAAAGTAAGGCAGAGCTTCTTGTAACGGAACCCTTAAGAATTGTGACTGTGATTGTTAGATCTAGAGAGGGAGGCGTGTACAGGCCTTTAAAGAAAACACTCTACAGTATGATTGTGGCTAAGAAGAAGCGTTGGCTTTTGGATTTTAACTATGGGGACTTAAATATATGTATGGCTGCCAATATCATAGGTCTGCTGGAGCCTAGAACTGTTACTGATGGTTACATACAAAGAAAGGATTTAGAGGTCCACCAGACTCTGGGTATACCCCCCGACATCATGGTTGGTTTTAATGAAGTGTGTCTATTTGAAGATTACTTTGGGGTGCCGATCAAAATTTTGTATAATGAAGACCGGACTTGGAAATATTTTCCCCAGGGTGACACTTTTAATAAAAACACTGTCTACCTTTTACATCATGAGAAACACTATTACGGTATTTTAAATCTACAAGGTTTCTAAGGGTATAGAATTTATGCCCTTTTTCTTGTCATATATACAGCAATCGAATGTCTCACAAATGTAGATTTTATTGTCACATGTGTCAAAGAGTCGGGTGTCTTGTGATGGATGAATCGAAGTTTAAATGTCCTAAGTGTAAAACCTTTGCCCGGTCTGAAGAATGCCTTGAAAAACACATTGAGAAAGCAGCTCAGGGTTTAGCCCAATGCTATTTGAAAACTGTCTGTGTTTCATGCGGTCGCTTTATAAAAGCTAATCATGAATGTCGTGGTAAGATTTGTCCTAGATGTAAAATTGAAGTTGTTTCATTGGAGGACCATTTGTGTTACATGACCGTTCCAAAAGATGTGGCTAAAACTGAGGATTACATTGGCCCTCATTACGACCCTTGCGGAAATCGGAAAACGATGGCGGAAATGCAATACCGCCATCGAATAGCGCTCGGTGCGACTATGACCCGTCACCGCAAAGTACGAAGCCATTAGCGACACCGTAGTGAACGCCAACGCTAACTGCACCAAGCACGCGCGCGCGCGCCATGCGAAACCGCAAACACCACCATGGCGCAACGGTACGCCAATTCCGACCCTAGCGGACATGTACCTAACGCCATCAGGCATGGCGTAATGGACCATTCCGCCATGGTGAGAAGTACGGCATCGCGAATCAACCGTAAACGGCCCCACTGAGTGCCTGTACACCGCTCCCTGCCCACAAAGTACAACTCCCCGTAGGTGCAATGAAGCCACAATGCAACCATTGAAATGTACAAGTCACCCATGCATGGCAACGAACAAAAGAAACACAAGAGGGGCCAATGGGAGCTGCAGGGCACAGATGGCACGAATACAGAAGCCATCCCAATGGACATGACCACAGTCCCCCACCAAGAAACGCACGCAAACACAGGCACCTGTGACCAGCCATATTCCGAGAATCACATCATTCCACCAGTCCACCTGGCTGACCGGCATCTGTTACACAAAACCCAATCCCCCGCCCCTGAGCATGACAACATTCAAACTGTCATATTGGCAGCCCCCATCCCTGACCTCACGGGCTTAGTAGGCAAACGCGCCCAGTACAGTACCACGCAACTAAACTCCGAAGCTGGAACCCAATGCAGATCTCCTCACAATACATCGCCCCCCAAATAGGCATATGCCACATCACTTGCAAAGAAAAACGCTACACGGGCCAAATCAGAATAGAAATTTAATGCACATCAAAGTCACCAAGCCCATACAGCCATCAGGCCATGAACTCCTAAACACCAATCACCATTGTGGGCTGCATCCGCAAGAAATGACCAGCCACTACTTGTGTGTCGTCCTGTTCCCTCATGGTACACAGAGCCACATTCACGTACGAAAAGGCAACATGGAAGCGCACGGAACCGCAGGGCCGTCCCAATGGGGAGGCACTAGTCCAGCTGAAAGGCCGAAATGTTGCTCCGAGCCACCAGTACTGCGTAAGGGCATGTGGGCCATTGGCGATCGTCCCATAAGATCGTAATGCTGCTCCACTGATTAACACGAAGCAGCAGGTGTCGGGAGTAAAACCCATCTGCAGGAGTGGCATACAGATGGCAGTGGCAAAAGGGGAGGAGATACCTGTCAACCAAAAGAAAAGAAAAAGAACAGAATGGCCATCAGAACTACATTCCAACAACTCACTTCAATGATCACACGAAATCCACAGCCATATGCATGCTAGCCCACTCCAAAGGATCATCACCACCCCAAAACCACTTGCGACTCCTAACCATCTATATCGAGGTGCAAACACCATCACAAAGCGAGTGTACCTGTGCATGCGTCTGTCAAAACAGAATCCATCAGATGGGAATGTTAATGTGCATGGACACAAGTGTCTGAGGGCGTGTCGAGACAGGGAGGGCTCAACAAGGCCAGATAGACGATGGTCCCACCATGGCAGCCCTGCATCACATAGCGTAGGGGAGGCGGATAGATCCCAAGAAGCCCTGTACATGGCAAACTCTGTATCAAATCACCTGCCCATGCATCCATTCATCATTCCCTCATCCCGGAATCAAAACGCCTGAATAATTACTCACATAACATTAGAAACATCCATTGAGTCTGTGCGTTATGCAGCCTGCAAAATCCACAGTGCCCCAGCCCGTAATTCCAGTGTTGTGAAGTAACATGTATGTGGGAACGGCCGGCCTCATCGCCCACGTAGCAATTGCGCATCCCAAACTATTCATATCAATCATTGCTTCCTCGCCATGGGCCCTGTCTCAAGGACATTGAACAACAGAACGTTATATTTGCAGTCAGACCTGTGGGCATCTCCTCGCCGCTAGCTGGAAACCGAAAGCGCCGCCCTTGGAATTCCACATTTGCAACATCACGCCGAAAAGGCATCTGTGGCCGTTTGAAATCACTAATTATTCCATCGAGTGCGGCTGTGTGTGAAAATGGCAACTGCCTTCACCCACAAATGGGACGCCCCGCCCGTCATTGCAACTCGGTACAGTGATGCATGAGGGCCCACCGTTACTCGAGTACTACGTTCCACTGACCCTTCACAAGTCTGTTCGCGACTGCACAGATAGTATGTGCAACAATGGGACCACAGCAGAATGAACATGTCAACCAATGTTACACGGCCATCGGGTACAAATACATGATTGCAATAGCAAGATGCCATTCCCAGATTTGCAGCGTTGTGCGCGGGACGTGCTCGGCCAAAGGGGAGAGCAGCTTGCACAGGTGGAATTAATCACCACAGGTGGAGGCCATACAGCCTGAAAACACATAAATTGCACAGCCAGTCTCCTCCCACAACCACACCGAAATGCTACCGGCAGGACTCGCGATGTTGGCCCTGGGGGACCTGATAGCACTGCAACTACTCCAACTCCAAGAAGAAGACGAACACCAACTGCTACCGGCCGCACGAAGGAGACGCAGGAGGAGGAGGAGGCCAAGGCAGGGCCAGCAAGGGCCGCCAGCACAGCCACTACCACCACGCAGGCAGCCCGCAATCCCACGCCTCCGAGCACATCCGTTCAACCTCACTGATGAGCAGATCCACACCCTCTACCGTCTGGACCGGGACACCATAGCCGCCATTGTGGACATGACACAGGCTGACATTGTCAGCATGATAGATAGCCCAACCGCCATCCCACCCCTACTGAAGGTGGTGTCTGTACTCCACTTCCTGGCCACAGGCACCTACCAGCACACAGTCGGACAGTTGCATGGCATTTCTCAGCCACTGTTCTCACGGACACTATCGCAAGTGCTCGATGCCCTCCTGCAGCACGCAGACGACTACATCTCTCTACCACGCTCGGAGCAGGAAATTACCAACACAAAAGTGGGATTCCATGCACTTGCCGGCATACCGGGTTGCATTGGTGCCATCGACTGCACCCATGTGGAATTGGTCGTCCCACATGCCATGGAGGCCCAGTACCGCAACAGAAAACAATTTCATTCCCTGAATGTACAAATGGTGTGTGACTCCAACAGGATCATTACACATTGTTGTGCCCGATTCCCTGGATCAACCCATGATTCTATGGTCTTGAGGAACTCTACAATACCACGCTACATGGAGCGACACGCAGGGAACAGATCCTGGCTACTCGGTGAGTCTCATTACATGCATGATTATGTGGGGAATGTGATTTGGCAATGACCTGGCAGGAAGGGGGGGGGGGTGTGCGTATGTAGCAATGGCATTCCACATCATACGTTTCTCGTCCACATACAGGTGATGCTGGATATCCACTGAAGAGATGGCTCCTCACACCAGTCCGGAACCCACGGGACCAGCATGAGGAGGACTACAACCATGCCCACTCACGTACCCGTGTAGTCATTGAACAGGCATTCGGCCTACTGAAGACTCGTTTCCGCTGCCTCAGCAGGTCTGGCGGGGCACTCCTGTACCGCCATGAGAAGGTTGCAAAGATGGTCATGGCATGTGTCATGCTCCACAACATGTGCGTACGTAGAAATGTGCCCATGCCCCCTGACGCAGAACTGCAAGCACATGATGATGGTCATGATGAGGGTGGGGATGTGGCAGCACCTCATGGAGTCTGCGAGGCACCGGAGGCCCGTGACATTCGTCAGCATCTCATTGATGTATGCTTCTAGCACTCACGCCTGGTGGCTGATACATGGACACGGGACTCGTGGCACTGTGCGTGTCTGGGACATGCACAATATGGACTGTACGCCTATGATGGCCTAGTACACAGAAATCAATGTCCACACATCTCATTGGTTGATCGTGCACTTTTTATGGCATATGTGATGTCATGTTGAACACCCTATCGACCCGCCACCCAAGTGAGCCCAACACACCCCCTCCACCCTCCTACCTCCCCCACGAACCCCAGTGTCCAAAGATGCTCATTGTCAGTGGGCTGTCGCTATTGCAAGCCCCCTCTGCGGGTATCAGGGGCACCCCTGCCTGTGGAGCGCAGGTTCCTTCCAGATCTACGTTGGGGGCTGCCCTGGACGGAACTTGCAACGGATGATGTGTCTGCCTGCTCACGTCCATGCATGTCCCTAAGGGTTTGCGAGAGCTCAGTGAGCACACGGCGCACTGCGGCAAGTTCGGCACATACGTCTTTGGAAGTCGCATGCAGTTCCCCCCTCAGGCTCTCGGTGCTTCTCTCCATTTGGACTCTCAGGCTCTCGGTGCTACTCTCCATTTGTGCCCTCAGCGTCTCTGTGCCTCTCTCCATTTCTGCCCTAAGTGTCTCAGTTGATGTTTCTATGTCTGCCTTAGTGCCCCCACATTCATCGGCATGGTCCTTGAGGAGCGTGGCCATTTGCTGCTGTTGCACGATTAACTGGTCGAGGGACTGTTGCCTCTGCTGGGCCATGCCCATTTGCGGGGGTGTCACAGAGGGGCTGTTGTCCTCATGTTGCCTTGCCACAGGGCTTGGGGGGGATGGCCAGTCGTTGTCTTGTGGGTGCCCCTGCGTGGTATCCTCATGTTGTACGGGATGGGACAGACAGGGGGATTGGGACAGGTCATGGATGGATCTGACTTCGACATCCCCGTTTTCTGTGTCGGAGCATGCTGCCATCAATGGGGTGTCACCTATGGTGCTGCTGCCACCAGAGGCAGTGCCTTCTGTGGCATCCATTGGGGGGACCTGTGGTGGTGGTGTTGTGGGCATGCTGGCTGCTGGGGTGCCTGTTGATGTTCCCTCCTCTGTGCTGCCACCTGATTTGTGCTGCTGCCGTGTCTTGATGCGTGCAGCTGAGGTGGAGGGTCTCTGGCCGTTGGTCTTGGCCCTCTTTGCAGGTGTGCTGGTAGGGGTGTCCTGTAGCTCGTCGTTTGGATCGGACCCTGTGGTGGAGTAAAGGAGGGCGAGGGTTAATGATGGGTCTGTGGGAATTGGAATGGCATTGTATCACATGCTCTGGGGTGGTACCTGAGGGTGATTTGGGTCGGGTCCTTGGAGGTGCTTTGATTTGTGTGTGGAGTGAGGGTGCAGTTGTTTGGCAGCCTGCAGTTAGGGTGTGCCTGCTGCACGTGTAGTGCGTGTATTAGGGGTTTTTAATTATTTATGTATTTATTGTGGGTTTTAACGTGCGCTATCAGGCCGATGTGTGTGGCCGTTCTCCTGGACATGTGTTTCTGTTGCACTATGTGGACGCATGGTACTTCACATGGATGGACTGTGTGGATTTGGCATTGTTTTATCTGGTACACCTACCTGAATCTTCGGATGTCTGCACTCCTTTCTCCATCCCTCCGACTCCCTCTATGCTCTCCATTCCGATGGTGGAGGCACAGATTTCTTCCCAGGGGGTCAACTTGATGGGTGATTCAGGACCTCCCCCGGTGGCTGTGGCAATGTTGCGGTTGGCAGAGAGTATGCTGCGGACGCGTATCCGCAGGTCGTCCCATCGCTTGCGGCATTGCTGTGGGGTGCGGGGTGCGGTCCCCACCGCACTTACCCGCTGTGCCACCAGAGCCCATATGGTCTTCTTGTTTGCAAGTGCCGTTCTGGTCATTTGCGTGGAGAAGACGACGGCAGCATTCTCCTGGAGGGTCTCTGTTAGCACGGTGAGTTCCTCGCGGGAGAAGTGGACCTGCCGCTTGCGGTCGCACGCTTTCTTCGCTACTTTTCCCATTTGTCTTGGTTTCGCTAGGGTGGGTGACGGGTTGGGGTGTGTTTCAGGGTAGTGATTTTAGTGGTTGTGTGGTTTTAGTGGTTTTATAGGTGTACGCCGGGATGTTTCCCGTTCCGGGCCCATGTTTTTACTTCCGTTTCCGTATATTTCCGGTCACCGTACTTTCCGGTAGGCGCACACTGCGGTGACCGCTAAGAGGGGTGGCGGTATTGCACCTAGGGCGCCGTACGGCGGCGGTGTGGGCCGTTTTGGGGTCATTTCCGCCATCGCGGACTTTGCACTTCCGCCGTGGCGTGGTGCTCGTGCCCGATGGGTCGGAATGGGCCGCACTTTGCTCCTTCGTGCAATGGCGGAAACGCTATTTACGCTGTGGCGCTCCGGTCAGTCGCTTTCCGCAAGGGTCGTAATGAGGGCCATTGTGTTTGATATGGAGTGTATGCAAGAGACAGGCATACACATCCCAAACTATGTTTATGCCAAACATTTGACGGGTGATAAGACGTGGTCCTTTTGTGGTATAGACTGCATTAAGTGTTTTATTACTAATTTATTGGATCAACAATTTAGGGGGTATAGCTTTTTGGCACACAACAGTCAAGGGTATGATTCTTTCTTTTTGATACATGAAATGATTAAAGAACGAGTAGCAGTCAAACTGATAATGCAAGGTGCAAAGCTAAAACATCTAGAGGTAATAGACTTTAAAATTAGGTTTATTGACAGCTTGAATTTCTTGCCTATGAAGTTAAGTAAATTGCCTAAAACTTTTGGATTTCCAGGGTTGAAAGGTTATTTTCCACATTTTTTTAATACCCAGCAGAATCAAAACTATGTGGGCCCTATTCCCCCTGTGGAGTGTTATGGTTCCGAATTTATGATGTCTGAAGAAAAGGAGGCATTTCTAAAATGGCACTCAGAGGCCCGTAGAGATGTTTTTGATTTTAAGAGGGAACTAAAAAGGTATTGTTGCGAAGATGTCCATATTTTGAGAACAGCCTGTAACATTTTTAGAAACGGCATCATTGAGCTAACCCGAAAGGAGCACATTTTGAAACCCGATACTCCTGAGGAGTTAAAATATGTGACGTATGTAGATCCATTCAGTTTTATCACGCTAGCTAGCATGTGTATGCATATATACAAGAAACTGTTTCTAGAGCCTGAAAAAATAGCCCTTGTGCCAATCGACTTGTACCATGGAAAACAAAAACGCTTTTCTATCCCTTCCACACAGTGGTTGATGTATGTGTCCCATGAAGATGGTATACCTATACAGCATGCCCTGCGTGGAGGGGAAAAAAAGATTGGTCCCTATTTTTTAGATGGTTATGCGTGTATAAATGGGAAAGAATTAGCCTACAAATTTAATGGCTGTTTTTTTCATGGGTGCCCCCGCTGTTATAAGGAAAACAACATGATCGGCTGTACTAATGACCATCTACATAGAAGAACACTTTTAAAAAAGAATTTTCTTGAAAACAGTGGTTTGCGCATTATTACACTTTGGGAGCATGACTGGACAGATATGCTAAAAAATGAGGAGGGGCTAAACAGTTTTTTGAAACAAACAAATCTACCAGAAACCTTAGAACCCTGTGATGCTCTTTTTTGGGGAAGGACTAATGCTGTTAAACTTTACCACGCGATAGCTCCAGGTGAAAAGATACATTACTTGGACTACACCAGTCTCTACCCCTTTGTTAACAATTCAAAACCATACCCGCACCCCCAAATCATCTATGAAGATTTTGGAGATGATAAACAATATTTTGGACTGATTAAATGTCAGGTGTACCCCCCTAAAAGAGTTTCTGGTAAACTAATGTTCCCGCTATGTATGACTTGTGCCACTACAAAACAAACTGAAAAATGCACACACAGTGACGAGGAACGATCTATTACTGGTACCTGGAGCACTGTTGAGCTACAAGTGGCCTTGCAGAAAGGATACCGGCTCGGTAGGATTTATGAAATATGGCACTTTGGGAAAGCTACAGTAGAGCTGTTTACAAAATACATTTGTCTTTTTCTTCGAGACAAACAGGAAGCGTCGGGTTACCCCGAGAGTTGCAAGGATGCTGAATCCTGGCAACGGTATATAGACAAGTATTACAAACACCAAGGGATACGGTTAAGACCTGAGTTTATTGAAAACAATCCCTCTAGACGCCAGTTAACTAAACTGTGTTTAAATTCATTATGGGGTAAATTTGCGCAAAGATCATACTTCCAAACACAGCCATTATAACGGACCCCGAAGAGTTGACCGCTTATCTTTTTGACCTGGGCTATTACATTTTAAGCTTACAGTTTATAGACAAGGAAATAGCGTGTCTTTGTTGGAAGTATGCCAAAGAGTACCCAATGTGCTCCAACAACATACATATTTTTATTGCATGTTTTACAACAGCACACGCCCGTTTGGAGCTCTATAAAGTCATGGATGCCCTCCAAGAATGTTGTTTGTACCACGATACTGACTCTGTTATTTTTGTCAGCTCACCCGGTGACGAGGACCCGCCCCTGGGGGATTATCTAGGCAATTTAACGAGCAAACTAGCTCTGGGGGAACACATTGTAGAATTTGTTTCTGTAGGTCCCAAAACCTATTTCTATAGGACATCCAACGGTGTTGTCTGTATGAAAGTAAAGGGTATCACTTTAAATGTTAGCAACAGTATAAAAATTAATTTTGACAGTTTAAAGGAGCTGGTGCAGGAGTACTCTTTAAACAATATAACCAGAAATATCACAGTTCAACAACCTTCAATAGTGCGAAAAAAGAAACAATGGGAGATTAGCAGTGAAACGTTGCAAAACACCTTGAGGGTAGTATTTGATAAGCGTGTGCTTACTGCTAATTACAAGACATTACCCTATGGTTATTGAAAAGGGAACATCGTATACGATGGATACCCGGTTACAACACCCTTTTTCATGCGTGTTAGCGGGACCTTCTAGCTGTGGTAAAAGCTATTTTATTAAACAGCTATTAGAAAATGCAGGCAACCCTTGTATAATGAATTGGCATCTAAAATACCACATCTAAAGTTTGTGGAGGGTTTACCAAATTCTTTGAATGATACCGCTTGCTACCACCAAATCTTGTTAATATGATTATTGTAGATGATCTTATGATGGAAGGAGGGCATAGCTCGGAAATCGAAAAAAACCTTTACACAATACTCACATCACAGGAACCCTAGCATTTGTTAAATTGTTCAAAATGTATTCTACCGCAGAAAGGGCAACCGCTCGATAACATGAAACGCCAGTTAAATAGTGTTGTTTAAAAACCCTAGAGATAAACACCAACTAACCGTCCTAGTGAGACAAATTGAGACAAATGTACCCGGGTAATACCCGTTTTTTTATGGATGTTTTTGAAGACGCTACCTTAAAACCTTACGGTTACCTCTTGGTGGATCTAAAAACAAACACTTTAGAAGACTACAGATTGAGGGCCGGTGTTTTCCCTCCGGATATACCCGTGGTTTATGTACAAAAGACGTCTAGAAAACCCCTATGAAAAACAATCTTTCCTCATTAGCGACAACGACCAGCTACCATGACGGCCCGTATACGTAGGAACTTTGCTCTTCTTAAAATGCTAGTAACAGCTCCACCCCAACAACGAAAGGACATTTTGTGCTCAGCCTCCGATGGTCAAGTATCGGCTATAGCAGAGATTGCCTTCAACACTATAAAGGGTAACGGGTAATGTTCTGTTATCCACCCAGGAGCTAGGCGCTTTAAAAAAGAAAAAAACCCTCCTTAAAAAGCTGAGTAAAAAGAGGTTGTCTAAAAAACCAAAAGAAAGCTTTTAAAACAATCTGTGGGTTTTATAGGCACGCTCCTAGGTTTGGCATTGCCTCTGAATACTAGGCTTTTAGGGGGTGGTTAATGGAGCATGCCCAAAAGATGTATTTGGTGACAAACGCCAGTTGGAGGGTATAAGCGCTCCGAAGCGGGTTGAAGCAGACATCCGAAAATCAGCCACTTTAAGGCTTGACTATGAAATGCAAGAGGTTTTAAAACAGCATGATTTATCAGACTATGATAAGGTGGGGCTGTATTCAACTATTCTACAAAAATACTTAACATACTTTAGACAGGCCGAAAATGAGAAAAATTAACTGACGTTGTACATGCCCCCCGAAGACCCTGCAATTAGCTCTAAACCCTCCCTATCAACCTCTGCCCCGGATCCTATTGAAATGGAAGTTTTGGACACTATTAACTCCCGTTATCGGAAAAATGCAGAACTTTTGCTGAACAAAATGGGAAGTGAAAAAAATGTGGCAACATGGAACAACAAGAGAGAATTGATCTATAAAGGAACAGTTGTTAAAGGATCAAATGTTCACAGTTTAGTTTGCAGCATTACCAATCCTCAGGCTTTTGGAAGACACATAAAACCTCGAGGGTGGGACCTGTTTATGCAAGCAGCTGCCGATGTGAACCTGCCCGCAACCTTAATTGGAAATATGGGACATCGCAACTGTTGGAAAATGTAAAAGACTCTGAGATTAAACCCTTAACATCAGCTATTGAATCATCTGAAATGTCAATAAAAAAAAGAAAAAAAAAGAAATCCAGTGAACGCACCTCTTGGTTTAACGTGTAACCTCTTTTTTTCTTTAACAAATTCTTTAACCGTTGTAAAATATGTATATACATGTATATATATATATTTTTTTTTTACTAATATTAGCTTTCCAGTCTGTAAAAAAAAAGTTATAGTTACAATAAAAATATTATTCATACTTTCAAATACGTTGTGTCTAATCATTTCGATCATGTCTAACATGTTTATAAAATATTAAATCAATGAAAAATAAGACAAAAAAGATTGTTTCAATTAAAAAGAAAATGTGTTTATTTATATGTGTACACAATTTAAGGTTTAGTAACAAGAGTACATTTTTGCCAACGATCAAAAACATTTACAGGGGATCTCCGAAAGCTTTTCTTATTCACAAAAGCAGTAACCATGACATCATTTTGCCGGAGGTCCAGTGAATAGGTCTGCATAACCCTTATCAGAGAGTGTTTCTCAGACATGTTAGATACAAAGTAACAGGAGTTCTGTCCACACGTGATGTCTTCAGGATGTTGCACAGGTGTTCTATTATAATGTATAACAGGGGCTATATCCTTCACATAGTCCAGGATTACGCCTCTGTATATGGGGAGGCTTGGGAAACACCCCAGGCTGTCAAAGACGGTTATTGTATCCTTGTTTATAAACATACCTAGCCAATGGGTGCCTTCCTGATCTTGGGGATCGGTGTTCGCCACAAGACTAATGGGTCACTCATTACTTATGTCTCTTGGAAGGTTATCACATGAATGCACACCCTTTAATGTATTCTTAGCGTGTTTGTCTTTACTTAAAAAACATTTGATCTGGTAAGTATCCATTACATGTCGTACAATACTTGTCGTTGATTGTTGAGTTCCATAACCGAGTCAAATAGAGCCATAATAATTAGATTCACTGTGTTGGTAAATTTGCCGCAAAGCGTACCTCTATATGTAGATGACCATTTGTAATAAGATTATAATGTCCGGTTGATGTATTATAAGGTCTCAAATCAAAAGCTAACGCAGTATAACCCCCATCATAATCGTCCCGAGGTATCACAAAACCTTTATCGTGCAAGTGTTTACCGCTGATGGAGACACGTCCCAAATGCTCCCTAATTGTATTTTTTGTTGAAAACTGGGGCTGTAGGCTTTAGACGGTATAACGACCCCGTCTTTAAAAAAAGCTGCGTAGTTGATGTTGTAATGTTTAAAATTAAAAGGGTTGCTGGCGTAAACCCCAGAAAAAGCTGTGTTGTCCCAAAAATCAATGATGATTATTTTCGGTAACTGTCCAAGGAATAAGTTATCTTGACTGGCGACACGGATACCCACTGGAACACTGAACATTTTCAAAGATGTCCGCTCCCCCAGATATTTTAAGTTTGATACTTGTAGAGCATCAGAATGAGCTAATCTGACCGTGGGTGACACATTCACCCTTTTAATAAATAACCTAGCTGATACTAAGATCAGCTTTTAGGCTTCAGCATCATCGCTGCTGAGGCAAAAAGCATCTTTATTTCTAGAAAGTTTCATTTTCAGATCAACGCTGTTTACCATTAGTTTCTCCTGGAAAAATAGATCGGAGTGTAGACGGCCTAGTAAATCAACATTTCTGCTCCCTGTGGCATGTGCCGCTCTATTTATAAAACCGGCATTAGCCCCATCTAGAGCATAATCCTCCATATGACCTGCTGTGTCCTTATAGAAAAGCCCCGCTGTAAATTGAGTGTCTAAAGCGTCATTGCTGTAGTTCAAAATGCTTTCTATATAGGCACTTTAGGCGTACATGTTGTCGCTCTGTGTAATCAGACGATCGCCTAGAATAATATCCACCTGATTAAAGAGGGTAGCCACTGGGTAAGCAATTGTAGCAACTTTAGCTGTTGCTGGGATAGCTGATCCATCAGCCTTTGTTATTTTACAAGTGAGGTAAAGTAACGTGTCATTTAAATCCAGATACATCTCTGTTGAGCCTGATATGTAAAACTCTATAGGCGCTAGCAGAGATAGTGCAGCAAGGGGAGCCACTTCCATGAAAAATCTGTTTTCGGTGCTAGTTTGTGTCGGGGGTAGAGCAAACAGATTGAGTTTAGATTTCACACATTCCCCCGACGCACAATGGATAAACGCCATCTTTTAGAAAATATTAATGCCAGGGGTAGTTTTATTTTTCTTGGCCGATCTGTTCTTGCGAGTTCTTTTTCTCTTCTGAGCAGTTTTCCTTGCTGATCCTGGTTTCTTTATGCATCCCTGGAGGCCCCCATCTGTGCGATGTTTTCCTTTTTCTTTTGTTTGTGTTTTTTTTCACATAAACCAGCCCAGAACCCTCTTGCGGTGGTTGGTTAAAAGGATTTGCGATGGAGGTCGTAGCCGTAGACACCACATCCTTAGCAATATTTGTAGCTGCTGTTTTCAAATGTGGTTTGGCTAATTCAAACCCCTTTCGCAGAAACGGCATAGCCCTTCGAAAGAGGCTTCTAAAAATACTTACGAAACCCGCACCATACATAACGGGCGCCCCTTGAAAGTAAGGTTGATTGCCATAACCAGCTTGTCGGCGGTAATTATCCCTATAAACGTACGGCTCCCCATAGTTTTTAATAAATACCATGTTTTTAATAGTCTTTTTCTCTCCTAGGACGGAGGTGTAGTTTCACTAGGACCTTCCCGTATTTAAATGACACCAACTCCCCCTGATCATCCCTTATCTGTTTATTGATGGTGTCAAAATGACTCTTAGAAACTGGTATATAATCAGGTTTAATATATTGTATATTAACAATGCCATTATTTTCACCTTTCACCTGGGCTGTTCTCATTAGGGGGGGCGTACGAGTCACCGACCCTTTGATATTCTACTATATCACTGTAGATCATAAGACTGTAAAAGCCCCCATCAATATCAGCACGTGTTTTGTCCAAATCTCTAGTACTTTTTACATGTTGAACGGTTCCCAAAACACGAATAATTTTCCCAGTACATATAAACTCGGTGGTAAGATCCGTCGATTTTAAAAATACTTTTCTCTGCAACTTACCCAGAAACAACTGTATATCAGAATAGCGTTCAATGTTTGCGAGACTTTTATTGATAGCCTCTAACAAAGCTTGTATATGGCTGTAAAATCCAGGAGGAAAACTGGCATGTAACAGTTCAATAGGACTTTCACGATTGATGGTAAATTTGGCCTCTCTTCTAGACACATCACGACTTCGGCGGTAATGCAGCGGATTGTCCGCTGGACGTAAAAACCGCTAACGCCAAGGTCCCCGGCAGATAATCCGCCAAATCACGACTTATCTGGCACGTGCTCCGGAACATGGCATTATCACAAATAGTGCGAACCTTTAAATTCTGCGCACCGTGCGATACCGCCATATCACGCTCATAGCGTTCGCGCGCGGGAAACGCGTCACCGCTGGAACGGGAAACAAAGCGGTGGCCATCTTGGAAATCACAATCCTTTGGATATCACAGCCCCAGGAAGCCATCGACGCCATCCAACCCCAAAACATGTCTCAGGAGTGCAGTAGGGGCAAGACTGCCCTGGACAGGGTGCGAAAGCCCAAATTCAGTGACCAGGAGCTAGCTGTACTGGTGGAGGAGGCATAGACACACCATGAGGAGCTGCAGCAGCGCAAAACAAGTGGCCAGAGCAGAGCACAAATCTGGCACAACATCAGCCAGAGGGTCACTGCTGTGGGGCGCGTGCCCCGGGATGGGGAGGATTGCGGCAAGTGCCTGAACGACCTGCGCGTGCATGTCTGTGGCATCCTGTCACAGCACAGGAGTGCAAGCAGGGGCACTGGAGGAGGGCCACCACCACCCCCACCCAAACTCACACCACTGGAGGAGAAAAGTATGGCCCTGATAGATGTTGGCACCATCGAGGGCATTGGTGGAGCAGAGGCAGGCACTGGCATCGATCCAACTGCAGGTGAGTCCCACCCCCGAATGCATGCAGCTGAAAGAACCACACATGCAGAACCTAAGTGAATGAATGGGATGAAATGTGTGTGATGAACTGCATACACCCATAAGTGAGGCCTACATCCATTGAACCGTAGTGCTGCCTAGACGACCCTGCACGTGCAGTGCATGAATGACAGGGGCAGGGGATAGACATGCATAGCCATAGGACAGCTACGTAGAGTTGAAGTGCGCATGAATACACCCCCAAAACCCTGAGCGCAGTGCACCACAACCACGCATGCAATCTTGTCACTCTGACATTCCCATGCAGTCTACCTCCATACCCACTCACAACAAGCACCACATGGCGACAGAACAGAATGCAAGGAGAATGCGTGAATGATACTGGGCCTCATTACGACCCTGGCGGAAATCGAAAAACGATGGCGGAAATGCAATACCGCCATCGAATAGCGCTCGGTGCGATCATGACCCGTCACCGCAAAGTACGATGCCATTAGCGACACCGTAGTGAACGCCAACGCTAACTGCACCAAGTACGCGCGCGCGCGCCATGCCAAACCGTAATTAGCACCATGGCGCAACGGTACGCGAATTCCGACCCTAGCGGACATGCACCTAACGCCATCAAGCACGGCGGAAAGTACCATTCCGCCATGGTGAGAAGTACGGCATCGCGAACCAACCGTAAACGGCCCTACTGAGTGCTTGTACACCGCTCCCTGGCCACATTGTACAACCCCCCGCAGGTGCAATGAAGTCACACAATGCAACCAGTGAAATGTACTAGTCATCCATGCCTGCCAACGAACAAATGAATCTCAAGAGGGCCCAATGGGAGCTGCAGGGCACAGATGGCACGAATACAGAAGCCATACAAATGGACATGACCTCAGTCTCCCACCAAGAAACGCACGCAAACACAGGCACCTGTGACCAGCAATATTCCGATAATCACATCATTCCACCTATCCAACTGGCTGACCGGCATCTGTTACACAAAAGCTAATCCCCCGCCCCTGAGCATGACATCATCAAAACAGTCATAATGGCAGCCCTCATCCCTGACCTCACTGGGCTTCGTAGGCAAACGCGCCCAGCACAGTACCACACAACTATACCCCGAAGCTGGAACCCAATGCAGATCTCCTCACAATACATCGCTCCCCAAATAGTAATATGCCACATCACTTGCAAAGAAGAACGCTACACGGTTCATATCAGAACAGAAATTGAATGCACAACAAATTCTCCAAGCCCATACAGCCATTAGGCCATGAACTCCAAAATATATTTCATTATTGTGGGCTGCATCCGCAATAAATGACCAGCTACTTCTTGTGTGACGCCCTGTTCCTTCATGGTACACAGGGGCTACATTCCCGTATGAAAAGGCAACATGGAAGCGCCTAGAACCGCAGGGCCGTCCCAATAGGGAGGCACTAGTCCAGCTGAAAGGCCGAAATGTTGCTCCTAGCCACTAGTACTGCGTAAGGGCATGTGGCCCATTGGCGATCGTCCCATAAGATCGTTATGCTGCTCCACTGATTAACACGAAGCAGCAGGTGTCGGGAGTAAAATCCATCTGCAGGAGTGGCATACAGATGGCAGTGGCAAAAGGGGAGGAGATACCTGTCAACCAAATGAAATGAAAAAGAATAGTATGGCCATCAGAACTACATTTGATTTACTCACTTCAATGATCACACCAAATCCACAGCCATATGCATGCTAGCCCACTCCAAAGGATCATCACCACCCAAAAACCACTTGTGAATCATAACTATCTATATCGAGGTGAAAACACTATCACAAACGAGTGTACCTGTGCATGCGTCTGTTAAAACAGAATCCATCTGATGGGATTGGTAACGTGCATAGACACAAGTGTCTGAAGGCGCGTCGAGACAGGGAGGGCTCAACAAGGCCAGATAGACGATGGTCCCACTATGGCAGCCCTGCATCACATAGCGCAGGGGAGGCGGATAGATTCCAAGAAGCCCTGTACATGGCAAACTCTGTATCAAATCATCTGTCCATGCATCCATACATCATTACCTCATCCCGTAATGAAAACGCCTGTCTCCATACTCACATAACATGTGAAATTTCCATTGAGTCTGTGCGTTATGCAGCCTGCAAAATCCACTGTGCCCCAGCCCGTAATTCCAGTGTTGTGAAGTAACATGTATTTGGGAACGTCCGGCCTCATCGCCCAGGTCGCTATTGCGCATCCCAAACTATTCATATCAATCATTGCATCCTCGCCATGGCCCCTGTCCCAAGGACATTGAACAATAGAACGTTATATTTGCAGTCAGACCTGTGGGCATCTCCTCGCCGCTAGCTGAAAACCGAAAGCGCCGCCCTTCGAATTCCTCATTTGCAACATCACGTCGAAAAGGCAACTGTGGCCGCTTGAAATCACAAATTAATCCATCTAGTCGGCTGTGTGTGAAAATGGCAACTGCCTTCACTCACAAATGGGACGCCCCGCCCGTCGGTGAAGCTCGGTACAGTGTTGCATGAGGGTCCACCGTTACTCGAGTACTACGTTCCACTGACCCTTCACAAGTCTGTTCGCGACTGCAAAGATAGTATGTGAAACAATGGGACCATAGCCGAATGAACATATCAACCAATGTTACACTGCCATCGGGTACGAATACATGATTGCAATAGCAAGATGCCATTCGTCGAATTGCAGCGTTGTGTGCGGGACGTGCTCGCCCAAAGGGGAGTGCAGCTTGCACAGGTGGAATGAATCACCACAGGTGGAGGACATACAGCCTGAAAACACATAAATTGCACACCCAGTCTCCTCCCACAACCACACCCACTCCGAAATGCTACCGGCAGGACTAGCTATGTTGGCCCTGGGGGACCTGATAGCACTGCAAGTACTCCAACTTCAAGAAGAAGACGAACACCAACTACAACCGGCCGCACGGCGGAGACGCAGGAGGAGGAGGAGGGCAAGGCAGGGCCAGCAAGGGCCGCCAGCACAGCCACTACCACCACGCAGGCAGCCCGCAATCCCACGCCTCCGAGCACATCCGTTCAACCTCACTGATGAGCAGATCCACACCCTCTACCGTTTGGACCGGGACACCATAACCGCCATTGTGGACATGACACAGGCTGACCTTGTCAGCATGATAGATAGCCCAACCGCCATCCCACCCCTACTGAAGGTGGTGTCTGTACTCCACTTCCTGGCCACAGGCACCTACCAGCACACAGTCGGACAGTTGCATGGCATATCACAGCCACTGTTCTCACGGACACTATTGCAAGTGCTCGATGCCCTCCTGAAGCACGCAGACGACTACATCTCTCTACCACGCTCGGAGCAGGAAATTACCAACACAAAAGTGGGATTCCATGCACTTGCCGGCATACCGGGTTGCATTGGTGCCATCGACTGCACCCATGTGGAATTGGTCGTCCCACATGCCATGGAGGCCCAGTACCGCAACCGAAAACAATTTCATTCTCTGAATGTACAAATGGTGTGTGACTCCAACAGGATCATTACACATTGTTGTGCCCGATTTCCTGGATCAACCCATGATTCTATGGTCTTGAGGAACTCTACTATACCACGCTACATGGAGCGACACGCAGGGAACAGATCCTGGCTAGTCGGTGAGTCTCATTTCATGCATGATGATGTGGGGTATGTGATGCGGCAATGACCTGGCAGGAAGGGGGGGGGTGCGTACGTAGCAATGGCATTCCTCAAAATTCCTTACTTGTCCACATACAGGTGATGCCGGGTATCCACTGAAGAGATGGCTCCTCACACCAGTCCGGAACCCACGGGACCAGCATGAGGAGGACTACAACCATGCCCACTCACGTACCTGTGTAGTCATAGAACAGGCATTCGGCCTACTGAAGACTCGTTTCCGCTGCCTCAGCAGGTCTGGCGGGGCACTCCTGTACCGCCATGTGAAGGTTGCAAAGATGGTCATGGCATTTGTCATGCTCCACAACATGTGCGTACGTAGAAATGTGCCCATGCCCCCTGACGCAGAACTGCAAGCACCTGATGATGGTCATGATGAGGGTGGGGATGTGGCAGCACCTCAAGGAGTCTGCGAGGCACAGGAGGGCCGTGACATTCGTCAGCATCTCATAGATGCATGCTTCTAGCACTCACGCCTGGTGGCTGATACATGGACACGGGACTCGTGGCACTGTGTGTGTCTGGAACATGCACAATATGGACTGTACGCCTATAATGGCCTCGTACACAAAGATCAATGTCCACACATCTCATTGCATGATCGTGCATTGTTTATGGCATATGTGATATCATGTTAAACACCCTATCGACCCGCCACCCAAGTGAGCCCAACACACCCCCTCCACCCTCCTACCTCCCCCCCGAAAGCCAGTGTCCAAAGATGCTCATTGTCAGTGGGCTGTCGCTATTGCAAGCCCCCTCTGCGGGTATCAGGGGCACCCCTGCCTGTGGAGCGCAGGTTCCTCCCAGATCTACGTTGGGGGCTGCCCTGGACGGAACTTGCAACGGATGATGTCTCTGCCTGCTCACGTCCATGCATGTCCCTAAGGGTTTGTGAGAGCTCAGTGAGCACACGGCGCACTGCAGCAAGTTCGGCACATACGTCTTTGGACGTCGCATGCAGTTCCCCCCTCAGGCTCTCGGTGCTTCTCTCCATTTGTACTCTCAGGCTCTCGGTGCTTCTCTCCATTTGTACTCTCAGGCTCTCGGTGCTACTCTCCATTTGTGCCCTTAGTGTTTCTGTACTTCTCTCCATTTCTGCCCTAAGTGTCTCAGTTGATGTTTCTATGTCTGCCTTAGTGCCCCCACATTCATCGGCATGGTCCTTGAGGAGCGTGGCCAGTTGCTGCTGTTGCACGATTACCTGGTCGAGGGACTGTTGCCTCTGCTGGGCCATGGCCATTTGCGGTGGTGTCACAGAGGGGCTGATCACCTCATGTTGCCTTGCCACAGGGCTTGTGGGGGATGGCCAGTCGTCGTCTTGTGGGTGCCCCTGCGTGGTATCCTCATGGTGTATGGGATGGAACAGACAGGGGGATTGAGACAGGTCATGGATGGATCTAACTTCGACATCCCCGTTTTCTGTGTCGGAGCATGCTGCCATTAATGCAGTATCACCTATGGTGCTGCTGCCACCAGAAGCAGTGCCTACTGTGGCATCCATTGGGGGGACCTGTGGTGGTGGTGTTGTGGGCATGCTGGCTGCTGGGGTGCCTGTTGGAGTTCCCTCCTGTGTGCTGTCACTTGATGCGTGCAGCTGAGGTGGAGGGTCTTTGGCCGTTGGTCTTGGCCCTCTTTGCAGGTGTGCTGGTAGGGGTGTCCTGGAGCTCGTCGTTTGGATCGGACCCTGTGGTGGAGTAAAGGAGGGCGAGCGTTATTAATGGGTCTGTGGGAATTGGAATGGCAATGTATCACATGCATTGGGGTGGTACCTGAGGGTGATTTGGGTCGGGGCCTTGGAGGTGGTTTCATTTGTGTGTGGAGTGTGGGTGCAGTTGTTTGGCAGCCTGCAGTTAGGGTGTGCCTGCTGCACGAGTAGAGGGTGTTTTTAGGATTTTTAATTATTTATGTATTTGATGTGAGTTTTAAAGTGTGCTATCAGGCCTATGTATGTGGACGTTCTCCTGGACATGTGTTCCTGTTGCACTATGTGGGCACGTGGTACTTCACATGATTGGACGTTGTGGTTTTGGCATTGTTTTATTTGGGGCACCTACCTGAATCTTCGGATGTCTGCACTCCTTTCTCCATCCCTCCGACTCCCTCTATGCTCTCCATTCCAATGGTGGAGGCACAGATTTCTTCCCAGGGGGTCAACTTGATGGGTGATTCCGATCCTCCCCCGGTAGCTGTGGCAATGTTGCGGTTGGCAGAAAGTATGCTACGGACGCGTATCCGCAGGTCGTCCCATCGCTTTCTGCATTGCTGTGGGTTGCGGGGTGCGGTTCCCACCGCACTTACCCGCTGTGCCACCAGGGCCCATATGGCCTTCTTGTTCGCAAGTGCCGTCCTGGTCATTTGCGTGGAGAAGACGGCGGCAGCATTCTCCTGGAGGGTCTCCGTGAGCACGGTGAGTTCCTCACGGGAGAAGTGGACCTGCCGCTTGCGGTCGCACGCTTTCTTCGCTACTTTTCCCATTTTTCTTGGTTTCACTAGGGTGGATGACGGGTTGGGATGTGTCTCAGGGTAGTATTTTTAATGGTTGTGTGGAATTTGTGGTTTTATAGGTGTACAGCGGGATGTTTCCCGTTCCGGGACCATGCTTTTACTTCCGTTTCCGTATATTTACGGTCACCGTACTTTCCGGTTGGCGCTCACTGCGGTGTCCGCTGAGATGAGTGGCGGTATTGCACCTAGGGCGCCGTACGGCGGCGGTGTGGGCCGTTTTGGGGTCATTTCCGCCATCGCAGACTTTGCACTTCCGCCATGGCGTGGTGCTCGTGCCCGATGGGTCGGAATGAGCCGCACTTTGCTCCATCGTGCAATGGCGGAAACGCTATTTACGCTATGGCGGTCCGGTCGGTTGATTTCCGCAAGGGTCGTAATGAGGGCCACTGTCTTCAATCCCACTTGTTGGCATGAACTGCATCGCACAAATATATGTAGCATTGAACTCAAACCACACCCTATGTACCCCGCAGGAACACGTTGATCCCAACGGGATGAAGATGATGGGGAGGAGGCCACACCATCACAGCGCCCACGGCACCGCCCCTCCACCAGCACCACCACCCCACAAAGAGGCCACACGGAAGGGAGACGAACCAGGCCAACCCCCACTACACCCCAACGCAGCCCTATCAGACAGCAGCAGCACCCACATGACCGCAGGGAAGCCACCAGTCACTGCCCCCATGCTGAGGGACAGAGCAGTGGATCAGAGCCTGACATGGGAGGAACATCTCCACATGCTCATCAGGCAGGAGGACAGCACTCTCCCAGAAGCAGTGACGCCAAAGGGATGGTCACACCCCAGGGGAGCCCAAGGCCAGGCACACAGCTTCCACAAAGCCCATATCTGCCTGTGCGTTGTGTCCGCACACCACAGCCGGACGAGGATACACCATCATATGGCAGCCCAGAAGACCGGCACTCAGAGCCTGGCAGCCCAATCCAAGCTGGCGCAATGTCCCCATGCAGTCCCCCCACCCAACAGCGCACAAGTCACAGGCCAGGAGATGACACACCAGAGGTGCCCTTCGTCACAGGGGCTGCAGTGATGGGCCGACTCGACATTATTGAGGCCAAACAGGCCAGGGTGGAATCAATGGGCAAGGTGTAGAGTCGTTACATCAAGGCCGTCAGTGCATCAATACGGCATGGATGCAAATACATAGCGCATGACAATGCACGCACATGCAGAGTCGTTGAACAATGTACCGCTGCCCTGACAGGCTTTGGCCAACGAGTGAGGGAGTTGACCTAGGCAGTCTCAGAACTTGCTGAGCAAACAAGGGAGGGAAACAACCTCATGCGACAGCACATGCTGGCCGCCACTTCAGTCCCTTCGGCTTCGACCACACCCACGGAGGGTTCCCTCGAGCCATCTCCTAGGCGCCGGTCTATGTGCCACCTGAGGGCACGCACACCAGAGGGGCCCGGAAAAGGAAAGCACCCACGACCATCCTAGTGGTGCATGGCATCGTTGTTGGTGCCCTGATAAGACACATGTGCCTATCTGCACAGTTGAGGGTAGTTTGGGAGGGGATTTGTGTGCTGGGTGTTCACTGGGGGAGGGGGATTGTGTGCTGGGTGTTCACTGGGGGAGGGGGGATTGTGTGCTGGGTGTTCACTGGGGGAGAGGGGATTGTGTGCTGGGTGTTCACTAGGGGGAGGGGGGATTGTGTGCTGGGTGTTCACTGGGGGAGAGGGGATTGTGTGCTGGGTGTTCACTAGGGGGAGGGGGGATTGTGTGCTGGGTGTTCACTCTGGGGAGGGGGGATTGTGTGCTGGGGGTTCACTGGGGGAGGGGGGTTTGTTGGACTGTAAATAAATCATGTTAGAAAAATCACAATGCATGGACAGTAGTGATTGTTACAAATACAATTTAATGTTGGAGTGACATATTTCCAATTTAACCATTACCCATTTCTAAAACAATACATCAATCAATCCCTGTCTGGCCAACCTCCCCTCCCTCAGCCCAGACCTTTGTGCATGTGCAACACCTTCTGGCACTTCATAACCCTCACTACCATCTTCAGGTGGCTGCACATGTGCATCAGGGGGCAGTGGCACATTTCTGCGACAGCAGATGTTGTGCAGCATGGCACATGTCAGTACAATTTTGCCAACTTTTTCTGGTGCATACATCATGGCCCCTCCCGTGCGGTTGAGGCACCGGAAGTGTGCCTTCAGCAGTCCAAATGCCCTCTCCACGCAGATCCGTGTACAGGCATGGGCATATTTGTATGCCCGCTCCGCTGCCGTGTGTGGATGACGCACAGGGGTCATGAGCCACATGTACTGGGGATATCCAGAATCACCTGCAGGGGAGAGAAAGATGGTATGGGGACAAGGTAAGTCCAGTGGGTGTACAGAGCTCTGTCATCAGTGTGATTTTGCCATATTTGTTGTTTGGTCTATAACATTGTTGAGTGTGCTGTCCTACGGGCACGATTGAATCAATGGGGTACTCTCCACTTGGTACGCCTATGTTTCTGGATGTAACAGTACTCAAATCCATTGGCTACAGTTGCATTTGCTGGTTGTCACTATTCTGTACTGTTCTCCATGCATTTGCTAGGCCATTCTGGGGACAGTGTTTGTGGGATGTCCATTGCCATTACTTAGCCTACTTATGTGTGGTGCATTTGTGGATGTGCCAGCTTATGGTTTAAAATTTCATTACTGTCGGGTGGCCAGAGTGGGATTTCTGTACTGTGTCAGTGTTGGGAGCCATGGTGCAACGCACACAGGAGGCTTTATTGTGGTGGGGCTTCCATATGTCACTGTGCCGCCACATGTCTCTTGCATCCTGCATGGGTGTGTTCTGCTGTGTTGGACATGCCCAAGGTTTATCATGCAAGGTGCTTGAATGTGAATGCTGCAGTAATGGTGCTACCTATTGGGAATAATGGATTCCGTGAGAGGCACCATATGTTGTGGATTGACATGCTTTGTGGTATACATTTGTACTCACCCAGTAGCCATGTGTTTTGGCCACAGTGCATTTCCATGTACACCGGCAGCGTATGGAGTCATGGGTTGATCCTGGGTAGCGCGCACAGCAGTGGCTGAAGGTGAGGCCAGGACCACATGTCATCTGCACGTTGAGGGAATGGTACTGTTTCCAGTTTCTGTAGGCAGCCTCATGTGCCTGGGGTGGTACGAGTGCCACATGTGTGCAGTCCAGGGCTGCTATTACATTCGGGACTTGGGCAATGGCATAGAATTGACCCGTCAGCTGGTGCACCTGTGCCTGGTTGACTGGCCTCTGTAGCTCCAGGCGCAGCAGGTAGAAGTCAACATCAAGGCTCCCGGCTCCAAATGGCAGCATGGTGTTGGAGAGGGTTTGTTGTGCATGGGTGGCTCCTTTGTAGGCCTCTGATTTGCATTGTTTCCACCTGGGCCCTTATTGCTGTCTCCTCCCTGCTCCTGCTGGTGTAATGGTGTTGGGGAGGGTGTGTTGTGCATGGTTGGCTCCTTTGTAGGCCTCTGATTTGCATTGGTTCCACCTGGGCCCGTTATTGCTGTCTCCTCCCTGCTCCTGCTGGTGTAATGGTGTTGGGGAGGGTGTGTTGTGCATGGGTGGCTCCTTTGTAGGCCTCTGATTTGCATTGGTTCCACCTGGGCCCTTATTGCTGTCTCCTCCCTGCTCCTGCTGGTGTAATGGTGTTGGGAAAGGTGTGTTGTGCATGGGTGGCTCCTTTTTAGGCCTCTGATTTGCATTGGTTCCATCTGGGTACTTGGTTCTGTGGCCTGTGTTCTGTTACCTCCAGCTTTTTGCTGGAGGTATTTTCGGCAGATTATCCTCCGCTTTTCTGGCGCTAGCTGCACCTACGCCGGACTCGTGATTGCTGATGTTTTAGCGCAAATGGTTCCTGGCACTATTATGGCCGGCGCTTGTACAGCCGGCTGTACTTGCGCCGGCTGTAATGGCGCTGGCGGTATTTGGACTTGTGATCCGACGGACCCTTAAAATCGGCACTAATAGCGTTACTGGCGATTTTAAGGGTCACCGCCAAAGTTGTGATGAGGCCCACAGTGTCCCAGGTATGGGGGTATTGAATCTCCATTAGACACGCTTCCCACAATCCTTGTAAATCAACGGGTTTGGCCATTTTAACACAATAATTTGATATTTCATTGTTGGGGAATGTATCGAGAGAAGCGTTACTGGGTAAGGTGATATAAAATCCACTGCTTTGCATCTTCTCAGGGAGTGCCTTTGCTTTGTAGATCCTTTAGAGATGGAGCGCTAACCCAACTGTTACATTTCTCAGGCCACCCTGTCCATTTTACCAGACTTTGTTTTTTATTTCCTTTACCTTTTCTCAATCCTAGAAAAGCGTTGGGGCTCATTGGTGACCTTCTGTAACTCTTTGGTGTAAAAAATTACCGCTCACACCCTCACCATCATAATCAACCAGCTGGTAGATGTAAACCCCCTCTTTCACAGACACTTTGGTCACTCTAAATATTTTACACTGTAAATGATTGCTGATACCCCTTTGTAAAGACACCTTCAAGCTTGGAAACTCGGACATGGACCCCCACTCGAAAGGATGGTTTCTTGACCTACTTCGTTACCATGTCAGCATACAAATTTTTCCAACCGGTTAGGGAATTTTCAGACGTTACAGAATTTGGAGTAATTTTTATAGATCGATGATAGCTATGGTTGTACGCCTCTATAAAACGTTGTAATACGTCCACATAACGATGTGTATTCTTTGCTGTAAAAAATCTCCAAATCTTAGATTTTAAGGTTCTATTAAAGTGTTCAACAATAGCCGCCTTAACCTTGTTGTATGTTAAAAAATGATACACGTTATGTTGTTTTAAAAGATTTTGGAAGGGTCTATTTAAAAACTCCTTGCCGGCATCCGTTTGTAATTTTACAGGCACCTGGCCTTTGCTAAAAACATGTTTGAAAGTGGCTGTCACTCTTGATCCGGTCTTATCCCTCAAAACTTCGGCAAAGGCGTATTTTGATAAAATATCAATAACGGTCAGGATGTACTGCTCCCCGTTGTTCTGCTTCCCATAGGGCCGCATATCTACTAAATCACACTGCCATTGTTTCGTCTCTTTGGGAAACCACAGTTCTTCTTCTTTTAAAACATTTTCTAGCATTTTTATGAAGACTATATACCTCTTCACCAGATAACCATTCCTTAACAGCTCCGCGTGAGATAGGTTTCTTGTCATGTTGTAGTTTTTTATAAAGAGCATCAACACCAAAACTGCCAACACCGCTTTCATCATAATAGCGTTCATGCATGCTTGAAAAAGAGATGTTCATCGCTGAAATAAACAAAGGCATAATGGGTGAAAGATGATTTTATTACAACTCTTATACATATAGCGTCTGGCACAATGTCACCCTTTCTGATATTTCTTCTGCAGCCTTATAAATAGCATTATACAAAATCCCCCGTTCCCCCCGCATATAACTCTGTATACATAAAACACTTGAGGCATTTAAAAGTTCATACAATTCGTGGTCCTGTAAAATGTATCCTTTAATGCTAAAGTAATGTTCATACAATTGCCCCAAAAGCTGATGTAATACCGCTCTAGAGTGTAGATATAAAGAACCCATATCATATTTGTACAGATGCCAGTATTCATCCAATAGCGGGAGCCAAGTGTTGGTACATATGTTACCTATACACATCAAACTTTTACAAAACGGCTCTGGTCGGGGGTAGGTATCTGTAGATATTTCAGGGTATCTGGGGAAATTTCCGATATCTGCTCTTTCAGCATAGCGTATAACAGTTTTTCCACACATACACGGCCAGGTTTCAGTTTACGATCCACACGCCTTGCTGGTCCTTCAGAAATCTTATCCTAGAGACAAATATACACATATAAGAAACAAACTCTGGATATTTCTCCTCTCTTTAAAACAGTATCCGGCGTGCTACACAAGACTTCAGGGGATTCCCAAAAGTGTATAGGTCACAAAAATCTTTATCCATTAAACAAGCTAACCGGTTTCTAAAAAGCGCAGGATCAGCCATTTGTAAAGATTTCAATTTTTTCTCAGGATTGCGGCAATGGTATATTTGTATCCATGTTTTAGATAAAAGACTCTCCACACTAGCATGTACATGCATGCCCATGCCTTTATATACAGCTTTAAGCAACTGAAAAGCTTTATATGAATTGAACATAAAACATATCCGATGTATTGCTCTAGCGTGATAATTCGGAAATAAACAGTCATGAGCATCCTGTTGCGGGTCATCGCATTTATGTCCATAGCACCATCGGTAATAATCACGCTTCAAGCATACTTTCACTACACAGGCCGCAAAAGCCTGAACAGCTGAGGTTTCCAAAAAAGTCATAGCTTCCTCTTCTTCTTCTTCATCAGAACTTTCAAAGCGTTTTTAAACAAATACACTTGTTACACTTATTACTGGATTGTGTTGCTGGACTTTCGATCATTTTTTAGCTGCGCACACAGTAAAAATTGACAGTATTAAATGAAGACCGCTGACTTTCAGCGCCGTCAACTTTATCTGCCGTTTTCTGCAATCAAAAAAGAAAGAAATGTAACTCTTTAATATATCTTCATCGGTACTTGTTTCCAACTCCGGGGTCATGGCCACCTCTGGAAACAGCTCGTCCAAAACCCCCAGATCCGCATACAAGGGCTCTTCAAGAGTCTTCATAGATTTGTCCGTAGCCTTCAGTTCGGCCTCTGCATAGTCTGCATCCATTATACCAACCTCTACACCATCAGCATCTTTAAAAAGGTAAGAATCAGGAGGTGTCATATCACCCAGATTCATTAAAAAAAGGCCCTGGCTCAACTCATCCTCATACGCCATCCCACTATAAGTGGGGCATTGCGATTCCTCATCAGCTACAGGAATTATTGTTGTCGGACTTCTAGGACTATCGGCATTTTCAACGGTGTTGCAGGCGTCTTTCCCTACGGTATTCTTAGAGTAGTAGCTGTAACGCTTCATGATTCAGGGGTATTGCTAGCGTTATGCAAATAGTACCGTCAGACTCCAAGAGCACCGTCTACCTCTCTCCAGAGTTCCTTCTCTATATATACACACCACACTCCGCCCCTATGGGAGGGCACATAACTACATCACCCCCACAACGCCCCCCGGCCTGCCCCCTGACATCACAACTTCATGCCTACATCATCTCCCCAGAGTCCTGGACCTTGAAACGCCCGTGATGTCACTATCCCTGCTCACCACGCCTAACCTGAAATATTACCTCATGCACGACATCACCACCGGGAAACGCCCTTATCTACGCCTACACCCCTAAACACAAAACATTACGTCACTATTAGGTTAGGCCTTCAGGGACACGCACATGATGTCACCAACCCTGCTGGACCACGCCTAGCCCCCAAAATATTACCTCATCCACAACATCACCACCGGGAAACGATCTTTCCTACTCCAACACGCCCCTGAACACAACACATGATGTCACTACAGCACAGGGACATCCGGTAAGGAGGGACCTGCGTTACAGGACATCCGGTTAGGGTGTGGTTACTGCCTGTCAGTTGATGAAAGGTATATCCTTCCACTACAATGAGCCGTGCGTTGCCATGTTTTCCATATACCAGGGCCTGGTGCAATGGTGACATGCGGAAGATATAGCTGTCATGTGTTCTGCCCGGGAAATTAGTATACACTTCCATAATGATTACCTTGCCATCACACACTACCTGCACATTGATGGAGTGCCAGTGCTTTTGTGGTGGCCGTAGTGCCACTTGTGTGCAATCTTTTGCACCTCATACACAGGGGAAGCATGCCACTGCATAGAAATCCTGCATCACTGTCTGCCTTTTCGACCGGTGCTCAGGGCATATATATGTTCCTGCACATATATGCACGTGCTCTTATGCATGACGGCACCTGGTGCAGGCAGCATGATTGGTTGGCCTGTCATATCCCACCAACTATTGCAGTGGTCCGCTGGAAGAACCTAGTGGCAAGGAAATGGAGTGCAGTCAACACTTTTTGTAGGGGGTTAAGGGCTTGGGAGCAGATGGTCGGTGATGTTCGGCCATCTTTCCACTCCTTGACAAGGTCTATAATTATATTGGGGGGAACCTGTACCTGCCATAGGCCTGGTCATCTGACATGCCAGAAATCGTGGTCTGTGTTGTTATGATCTGGGCCCTGCGCATCCTCCTGTTGCTGGATTCTTTCTGGCTGTAGATGTTTGTTTCGTGTGTACTGCATGATTTATAGGCCTTTGCTCGTATGCACATTGACATTTATGTCTGCCATCATGTGGCGTATGGATCCATGGGTTTGCGTGTGCTTTTTTGCAACCCTACATTCTGAGTTCAAATCCATGAATACGGTTGTATTTGTGCTGGTATAGGCGTGCAATTGCTTGGGCGTGGACCGTCCCTCAACACGCCCACATTGTTCTTCCTCACTCTGCATGTTTCGCTCACTATTTGGGTCTCTGCGTAGGCCCAGCCCACACTCTGAATGGAGTCTCGCGGAAGGCGCTTGTCCACTCGAAGAGACGTGCTGGGCTTGCGCGGAACACTCGCAAGTCCCGGAAAAGTCCTGCACATTCATTTCCGTGAATCGCTGAACAGGGATTTACAAGCAGATCGGTACGCAAAGCCCCGATTTTTCACACAAATCATGCCATGAATCAGAGTCTATGGGCCATGTGTCCGATGTGTGCATGATGCACAAGTTGCAGTGTTAGCAAAACTCAAGAGACTTTTAGCCCACGTGGGTGGCTTGCTCACATCCCAGCACAAAGCACCAGGTCGCAGCAATGGATCTCTTGGGTTTCGAGTCGGTTAGCTGGAGCATGGTGTTAGTTGAGCTTGATAAAGAAGTCAGTTTTACGATGTTTCCTGGGAAAACAGTATACACGTAGAAAACATGGAACATATATGATAAGGCAGGGGATGAACGCATATGTGCAGAAAATAAAAGAATGCATTGCTTTAAAAGCCAGGACCTCAAGAACCCAATGTTTGTGTCCCCAGCAGTTCTTTTCCATTGCACGCTGCCCTTTAGTTCTAGAATTAATACATTTTCTTTTCTTTATAACGTATACGCTAGTAGGGAAGCATTTACATCAGGATACAGCGTTAAATTTTAGTAGACAAAATTCATTTCATGTTTGGACTCCTTCAGTAAAAATGACCCAAAAAAAAGAGCATGTTTTATTGTCATTTCCTATCTTGTTTGTGTCCGAGAGATCCAAGCACTGTGACAGCCTCCATAATGTTAATAGTAAGTCTGAGAATGTTTTTCCAAGCAATGTGAGTCACTGGGAACCGAAAAACGACTTTCCCAGGGAAGCAAACAAGACATTTTTATAGCTTTTGCATTTTTACGGTGGATTAGTTATACAGGCAGGGCAACGCTGCCAGCCGGCTACAACTGCTAGCCCACAGAAGCGAATGGTCATGATAATAGGAACCCCAGGACGTTTTTGGCCCTAAATATTTCTGCATCCTAACTGAGAATTCATCCGGCGGGAATACACTGTACTACTGTGAACAAGATGTACTGGCTCTGGTATGCGTTCAGAATTTATTCCTTTTGTTGCATGTAGACTGGGTCGGGCCTGGTAGCACCTTCTCATATCACTGTGCACTGTGCAGCCTAAATGCCCCAGAGCAGGCGGGTACCAACGGGCTTGGCCACAGAAGGAAAGGTTCAGGTGGGCCAACAGCTGAAGGCCCAGGTGGGTGCCGGTTTCCAGTAGATATCCCAGGGAAGTACTACTGGTGCTGGGCCAGGCAGTTAGGGCCCCCAGACCTCTTCAGAAAGCATGGTTCAAAGGTATCCTAGCCAGAGCCCTGGGCGTCCAGAGGCGCTAACACTGCCATTGTTCACCAGCCTCTGAGACAGTGCAATAACCACATAACTCAACAGTGCTCATCAGGGGGGCCAATCCCACTATGGAGGGCAAAGATCAAGGGTATCGAGGGCAGGGCCCCTGATGGCCACGGGTGCAACCCCACCCGTGGATGCTATCGAGCAGGCCATGGCTGTCAGGTTATACTTTTCTCTGTCTGGATATATGTTTTAGGTGCTGTATAATTGGTGGAGAATGGAGTCGCCACTCCACATGCACATTAGGGTGAGACACACCTAGGGAGGGCAGGGCAGTCCTCCCACATCCTCGTTCATGCTTATATTATATGCTGTGAATTTCAACTTCTGGTCTCCTGTCTGTTATTGGATGTCTGAATGGACAATTATTGGTCCTGAGTAGGACAAACCAGTAACAGGATGTATTGGTTGTGTTGTGTGACTTTGTGTGAGCGACAAGGATACTGTTGTTTCCACTTGCTATGACTGTGAGGGTGGTTTGTGCGCTTGATTTGATGTATATGGGCACACACAGTTTGCTTCTCCAGATGCACATTCTGAGGGTGTTGTTATGTGCAAGCTGGATTAGCCCTGTTTCATCATTCAATGGCATTGTGGACATGGTTTCACTGTGTGTGCTCCACCAGGGCTGCAGTTCAGGTGAAGTCTCTTAGTGCAGCCTGTTTACATGTCTCCTGTCCCTGTGCCGTTTGTCCTGCCAATGGGAATGGTGGTACCTGTGGATGAGGGCATTTTCCCTCCTGCAGCTCCACTGTGAAACCACGATGTGTGGCAATATTGTGGAGGACACAAATCCCTGGCATACTACTGGCAGAACATACAGCAATATGCCACCTGAGTGGTCAAGGGAGCATAAGCGTGGCTTAAGCACCCCCAAATATGTGCTCCACTATTCCCCTAGTGGCTATGTGTGCTGTGTTATACCATTCCTCACCTTGGGTGGCTTGATTCATGTAGGGTGTGAGCAGGAATGGAGAAAGCGGGTAGGCACTGTCCCCTGCAAAGTTGGTAATGGTTCTTTTTAGCATTGGTAATGGCAATGGTAATGTTTATTTAAATAGCACCTATACACAGGCAAGTGTTTCAAAGTGCTCAAGGAGGGAGGGAGCACGGGGAAAAAACAACAGTCACTCAGAGCCCTTGAATTTCTGAGACGATAACGGTCTGGACAGGCAGATTAAGTGAATATGAAACAATTAACAGTTTAGATACAGCAAATAGGCCTGACAGTGATTCTGTGGTTTTTACAAGTGCACATTAAGGGGGGAGGACAAGGAAGAACAGAAAGAACGATCTTCATGCAGGGCTGTATACAGATCGTGCAAGTGAAGGAATGGCAAGGGAGGGGCAGTGGACCAAGTGCACCCAGTCGGTAGAGACTGGTTACGTGCGCAGAGAGAAGCTTTCAAGGTTTTATTACAAGTACAGTGGGCGGAGTGGGGTGCAGGGCCATGTGGCAAGTGCAGAAGCACTGGCATGGGTGCCTGGAACTTGTGAGACTCTGAGAAACAAGTAAGGGGGGTTCTGGGAGTTTCTCTCAACTAGCCTATATCCCGGGTTTGAGTCTCAACCAGAGTCTTTAGCTCACCATCCTTTCACAGAAGAGAAATGTCCACTCCAATGGCAGTCCAGCACCGAAATGCCAGGCAATTCTCTTCTGAACAAGAGTACCAACAGCAACCCCAAGGCACCTGCTGAGGAAAGGGATCTCCCTCCAAATCTCTGGTTGGAGAACCAGCTCACTCCCAGAAGGTTGGAGGTAAATGAGCGGAGGGTTCAAGAGGGACAGTATTTAGGAAGGCAAAGTTGAAGGTAAGTAGGTCCCAGGCCCCAGAAAGCCTTGCCTGGGAGCTGTGAGACTTTAAGCCGTTTGGTTGTCATGGCCTGTTTTTGAATGTGTGATGTTACTGCTTGCATGTGCAGGATTGTTGTTACTCACCAATGGGTTGAGTGTTCCCATACGTTCCTGATGTCAACGGCTGGTATAGGGGGGAATGGTGGTAAATGAAGCTGGCATGTGTGCTCCCTCAGTAATTTGCATTCACATTCAATATTGACAACCATGGCATTATAGATGACCCGTGCATTGATGGAATGCCGATGTTTCCGGTTGCAGTAGATTTGCTCACTTTATCATGGGGCTGGAGCATTGCATGGGTAAAGTCAGGCTCCCAATACCCGTGGGAATGCAATTAGGCAGCATAATACTTGGTGTAGGCACCGGGATTTCGGGATTGCGTGGGCTGCGATACACCCCCAACAATGGTAGATGTGCATTGGAATTAACCTGATGCCAGGGGTGTGAGTGCATGGGGGCAGATGATGAATGAGGCAAAGTCATTCTCCCACTCCCTAACCAGGTCTAGAATAACATGCGGAGGTTATCTGTACCATGCATACATATCCTGGTCTGGCATCCCAAATAGTGTTGTGCGTGGATGGAAAATCCTGGCCCACATTATCCTCTTCCTGATTCCAAAAATAATCAGTGCCACTGCAGCAGGGTCCCATATTGTGGAAGTATGGTTTTGAAATGATTTGCCTTAGATGCTTTTATACTTACTTTGTGTCAGGTGTCACGTGGTGGTAAGATTCTTTGATGTGCGATGTACTTTGGACTCTGGACACTTGCACGATGAAATCTATGAATAGGGTTTTATTTTTTTCTTGATAAGTCGTGTTTGGTGCTTACTTGGTGCATCCCTTAACACGTCTGTTATTCCTCATTCTTCCTCATTTTGCGGGAAGAATGGGGAAAATGCATATTTTAAGCTCTATTTATTTCTTTGCGCTGGACCTTCCCTTACTTTGCTCTGTGTGTCACACAAGCGTTTAGCACAGTGCAATGTAGGTAAGGACCAGTGCAAAGTAGGTAATGACCAGCACAAAGTACGGTCCATGAATCAGCAACATTAGTTTTGCGTGTACTTTTTCCCTTTGCGACATGCAAAGCATTATGTGATTGGCCCACTTCCAGAGCGGGTCCTCCGAGCGGCTCTCGTAAGAGGGCAGTATGGGGTTAACAGCTCCGGCACCTTTACCAGCGTCGTTAACCCCATACCGCCCACCTCGTAATGAGGCCCTATATGTTTTATTAAAATATTTTTTTCTTTCATTTTTTTTTATGTAATCTCCTGGGCTATGGCCAGCGCCGTGTAGCTCTGTGTTTCTGGAGTGGATGGCTTTCTTGTTGAGGCCTCTAAAAAAAAAAAAAAAAAACAATGGGTTACAGAAGTGTAACACTTTCAGCAGTGACCCTAAATAAGAAAGAATAGGAATACTAAAATGATTATTCTTCCAGGAATTCTATACAATAATTGCTAGACTCATTAAAGGTTTATTTCAGGCACAGTTCATGGGGTGAGACACTGATTTAGTCTGTTCTTAAACATCTCAACTCAGCCTTTCATCCTTTTGGGGTCGATAACTGAGTACCAACACAGGTTGGGGGATATTGTATGTAAATGTGTTCTATATAAAGCGCTTAAGCGTAAGTGCTATATAATAACACATCAGTATCATTTGGCCTTGGACGTCTGCTTGCATTCACAGTAATTTGGCAACATGGGCTTACACACACTGATATTAACGAAAACACATGGTGATCCATTCTTGTATGAAATGTATATCACATCATAGTGATGTCATTATCATATTGTTCTTAGTGTACTTAGGCACTATGCTATGTGGTGCCACTTCCTGTTTTGTCAAGGGGTCAAATGGTGTTCCATTGCTTCCCATGATGTCACTTTAGGGTGGGGTCATATGACAGCACTTCCTGTGATGTCATCAGATGTCAAGTGTCGTGTGATGTCACTTCTACTAACCCAGACATTTTGGTGAAATGACGTCCCTAGTGGGTCACTGAAGTGGGCAACATATCACTGTAGACATGTTGGCTCGGCTGTCAATATTTGCATTTTCTTCAGTAAAGTGTGCGGCTAGTGGGATGACATGGCGTGTGTTAGCACGCCACAGACATTTCGTAAACCTGTATGGGAACCGGTGTATCCTTTATCAACAGGAGATTTATAAAAGCTGCTTGGGATCTGAGGACAGCTGCATTTAAAGGAAGACCATTAGATATCCAGCCATTGTTACTGGGGACAAAGTGCCTGTTCACATGCGTGTGAAGGGCAAATACAGTTCAGTCTGTCAAGATGTTCTGTTGTCTCTGAGCACTACTGAAATATACATTTATATAATTATTGTGAGTATGAGAATGAGAATACTATGAGTGTCCGTCAGGTACATGTCCACCACATGTAGGAGGTCTACCAAGCCGGGATGCGGAAGCTTGGCTGGTGGTCTATAACCCTTCAACTGACACCAGCCTCTGCTGCTGGTACCATGATGGGGAAACGAAAACCTGCAAATACCGAAGTCAACTGTGATGCAGGGCTTCCCACTTACAGGCCCATGGTCTCTTGGCTCTCCTCCTCCAAATAAGCAGCCTCAAAGAACCCAAGGAGCTCTGTAGGATCCATAATACTCAATGGTGGACCCTCTACTGTGTCCCTCAGTATGCCCTCCACATCAGATTCAGCAGCATCATCTGAAGAGTTGGCAAGGTTGCTGATGATGGACTGCAACAACGGGATTCTCAGCAGGCACAGCAACATGTACTCCTCCTTTAGATGGTTGGGCCTCATCTGTCTCCTCCTCCTCTTCCTCCCCATCCTCCTTCTGCTCCACCTCCTCGTTCACTGTGTCTTCACCTGCACCAAGTCAGACCTACCTGGCTGAACATTCATATATGAAATCTAATGCATATAGCCACAATAGGGCCAGCCATACATACATTACACATTTAAACTGGACACTCCGACATGTGTAAGGCACATGTGATTGACATTCAATGCCCTGTAAAATCATGTTGGTGCAAATTGGGCCCTGCATCATGCCACAGATTGGAGGGGTAGGTGACCATACATTCAGCCCGACAGGTACAAGTGGAAGGTCTAAGAGCAGATGGATGGAGGTATGTGCTCCATTGCTGAACCCGTACTCTACTTCAGCCATGCCTACTTGCAATATGTGGGAGTATCATGTCTACTCCTGTTGACCAAACCTGCATGCAGTCATTTCTGTAGCCAAAGTCCCCATCATCCCCTTCCCAACATTGCTCAAGTACAGATTTGTGGGTACCCACGCTTGCATGCATTGCAACTATTTGTGAGGAGAGGGCAACAAAGTTGTCTGTGGGGACACACAACTGTTTCAGTGTGATGTATTATCTTGACTAAGTAATTAGCGCTTCAGGTTTTCTAGGTAAGTCCACTGAGTTTTTGTTATTGTTTTAGGATGACAGAATGTATTCACCTGGAAGGAGACGCAAAGTCCTGAAAAAGGATTGTCAATCATCAAACACTTTGGCTGGTAGCCAAGTGAAAGATTTCTGCAGAGATTGGACACTGTCAAAGTTTGAATCACAAGAATTGTAAATGTGTTTGTAGAAATTCTCTTAATGTATCAAGCAAAGTTTGTAAACACAGTAGTTTAACAAAATAATAATTTGACTACAAGTGCTTGTGTTGACATATTATTTTATTCTTCCTAATTGTTTCCAAAATAAATGTGCAAGAATAAAATATAGCAATTTCACTTCCCATTGAAGAACGTATTAGTAAATTAGATATGGGATTTATTTCTAGGAGTGCCCAGGTATTTCTCTGAATTAGCCCTTAGAACAAACTCCTTTTCTCAGGGTGCATCAAGGACATGACCCGTGTGCAATTGCATGACAACTGAACAATTGACACTCCAAATGTAGCATGAACATCACTCAAGCATCTATTTGTCAAACATTTCAACAAGGCATCCTCATGCGACTTTGCACTAACATTGCCGCTCATCCATGTCCACTGGCCACAGGTCAAATGATGTTATAACAGATGAGTGTTTATGCAGATTAGATCTTGACGACGTAGAAAAGGACAACAGTCATATATCCTAGGGCATAATAATGCCAGAGGAAGAATGGGAAGAAAATAAGAGGATGCGAAGGGAGGAAAGCACATGTAGATTTTCAAAAGAATTGAGTGTAGAGAAATGGGTAAAATAGTCCGATCTAGAGGATCCCAAAGAGAAAACTCCAGATTCGACACTAAGCTGATCAATCACAAGCACAATTGCGCAGCACAGGAGATGTATCTCCACCTTATGTAAGCAGATTAAGGGCATCACCAGGATGGAGGTAAACAGGCGAGACTAGCCCCACCTGAAGAAAGAAAAGTGTAGGCGTGTACGATTATGCACAAGGATTTTCACAATTCCCATTATTAGAGAAAAGGGGAGGATGACCACAATATATTCCATGGCCACAAATGGATAAAGATCATTTAAAATGTAAATTACTGAGTTCAACCTCCGGGGCAGGAAAGTTGATTTATGATTTAGAGAGAATGACATCCGTAATGACGTTAGCCATAGGTGACATAAAAGGCCTGCTAGCAGCAGTTCTAGGGGAGAGAGCTGACAACATTTGGAAGAGAGCAGGATATGCAGGTGTGACTGCACACAACACAACTCACGATGGAGCGCCATTTAATAATTAGAGTGCAGATGTATGGTGGGTGCTCAGAGTACAATATCCAGATATATAAGATATGGGTGCGATTTTGACTAGGAAAATGGGGGAGGATAGAGACCCTGCCACTTCATTCAAGAGAGATGGCATCTTGAGATTCATGAACCTTGGGATTATTTTACCACATTTTGTGTCAAGGTCTGCCCAAGCCAGTGCAATGGCATATGAAGGAGCAGGTGGGAATGGAAGGCAAGTCATGGCCAGAAATACAACGGATGATTATGCATCACTGCCGATTGTTGATGGACAAAAATAGGAAGAAAGCTAATAGCAGAAAGCAGGAGGAGGTGAAATTAGTTCCAAATTTCTTTCAAAACTAGCTATAGAGGGAGCGGTATTGACAAGTAATGACTGTGTGGTGACACAGGAGATGCAACCAGTGCAACATAACTACATAGCATATCCCATGGATCAAGGGGGGGTATCATTTCTAGCCAACAGGAAAGTGGAATGACCCTAGAGGAGGACCAGGTGGATTTCAGAACCTTCATGGAAGTGGAGGATTTAACAGTGAATAACTGCAACAATGTTGGACATGTGGATGAATAGGACACATAACCAGAACATGTAAACCCAGAGGAGGCATGCAACAAAATTGGCAAGCTCCAGGAGAGGGGATGGGCTATGCTCCACAGTATAATATTGAACCACTGGAGTATTATGCCCAAGATCACACGCACATTCAGACATATGCGCCGCAACCACAGCAGATACAATAAGCGCCAGTACAAATGCAAGTGCTGCAAGGGCAACCACAGCAAGTGCCTATGCAAACACAACAGTTACAAACTCAGCAAGTGCAGACAGAACAGGCTATGGTTCCACAATGGAATATGACTGCACAAGCACCTGCACCGAAATTTAGGGAGTGCGACTGTGATAGAAGGAAATCCTTTCACAGGTACAGGGATTCATTTATATCCACAATAGGACAGCCCACAGAGTGACCTGATGTGTCCAGACCACTAAGAGGATCCAAGGGTCAAGGTGATTATAGGAGGTAAGCCATTTTAATTTCTTGTAGAGAAGTCGAGAGTGTGGACAGAGTGTGTTTACTGTGCTACTGAGTTGCTGTGCCATGGGTCCCGGACAGTCTGTTCACTGTCTTGTTTGCTGAGTTGGAGCAGAGGCGGAGCTTAGCATTCAAGACCTTCAGCCCGTAGCGAAGCATGGCGAGAGTGTGGACAGAGTGTGTTCACTGTGTTCAGCTGCGTTTGGCGGTGACAGCTGCCTGACCTACTGCTGACAGATGGACACAATGGGACGTTTTTGATCATACCAAGCTCCAAGTTTGCTGGCTGAAATTGTTCTCAACCTCAGGGCTGGGGTAAGATTCTATTTGAAGTGGATTTACACTGTTCCTTCATATTCATAGCCCGAATACTGAATAAAAAGCACAGATACCCTTTTCCCTCAATGAGGTTTGGAATGCTGGCAAAACAGCGGCTACAAGTCAATAACAACTATGACCTAAGGAAGAAGGCAGAACCTGCCATTAGTCAGCAGCCGCACATAGCGCAAATGCATGCTAAAGGGAACGGGTCTGGCAATTCGAGTACCTTAGTCACTAGCTCTCCTTGCAAAATGCTAATCAAGGATGCAGGACTTGGGAATATTGCCACCTACTTTCCACATAACCCTCCTTTTCAAGAATTGATAATAACAACTCCTTATTAGCTATCTGCTACACCATGTGAGATTCTTTATCACCGAAAATGCTCCCTATAATGGGTCCACGAGCGATGGAACCTATGAGAGAGGACAGCCTACGGGCCTCACAAGAGTTACAACCTGCTCCTAATCCACGCAATGATGGCCCAGAGGATAAGCCAAGCCAAAAGCTGTTGGCTTCACCTAATCATTGCCCCCTAGATGTGTATGGGGACATGGCGATTGATAAGTCTGATGAACGAACACATCATAATTTGACCCAGACTCAGCTATCCGTTTTGCAGTTCTCCATGAAGGTTCTTTTGAAAATGTGCAATTAAATCCTACATGATGTGCCAGAGCTGAACAAAAATGATGTATATAAATTGGCCAGCGATAATCAACTGAATGATCTGATCTCTGCGGCGGCAGAGCTGGATGCCGGTAATAATTCCCTTGGGAATAACATCCAGTTAGAGGCCAATAACGAGAAGCAGACCGAAGGACCCGAGGAGCCAGCGGAGTTGTCAGAAACGATTAGTGATACGTCAACAATATATGTGACACATAAACAGGGGAGAGCAAAACAACTGCTAACTCACACTATAACAGCTAGATGCCACATTATTGAGTAGTCTAATGAGTGGTGTAATGATACTACACCAGTTCAACAAGCCAAGAAAGTAATAAAAATGAAACCGATTTAAAATAAGAAATGGCACTGGAAGGTAAAAAAATACAAAAGACACACTCAGTAGCTTGCTCCTGAATGACGATGGGTAGGTGACCATCTGCGTCTAGTATATACTCAGTGCACTGATAATATTGGACGCTGAACCCTCTGTGCTGTGCTGCTTGCTACCACAAATCCAATTATTGGGGATGGAGATCTGAAACAAAGGAAGTTCAAGTTATGATCTCTTCCATCACACTAGATGTTGAAAAACTGCTATAGATTATAACAGCAAGTAAGCTAACAAATTCGAAAGTAAAAATGTTCACTAAACCAAAATGATTTAACACTTTTGACAATAACAACAACAACAGAGCTTCAGTGTGCAGATTCTTGTAGAGCCCAAAGCCAAATCCAATCAAGCTCAGCGTGTTTCGGGGCAACACCCCTTCTTCAAGAGCAATAAGTACTGTAAATTGAAGCCAAACAAACTGATTACAACCCAGCACTGATAACAAATAACAAACACGTTTCATATTTTTCATCAAAAAAACCACTTGATGTGCCCAAGTCAGACAAGAACTGATACCAGACTGTTAGACATTACTAATGGTGCCTTCATGAACCATCCTCCAGTGTCTCCATGGTGGTCCCTCAAAAGGGAATGTGATTAAAACCCGCAAAGAGTGTGGAGTGACACCCATGCATCCAGTGTGAAGGCTGTGACTACAGAAAGAAAAGCCTTCCTGGCCTTCCTCTGCTGGTGCTCGTGTGGATTCTCATAGAGGAAGGTCAGGGTAAACTTACCTTATCTTTAGGAGGGTTTCCAGTCCCATCGGCTACCAATGGCACAGGCTAATTACATCAGCTGTTCCGTGCAGCAAATTCAAACAGCTGTGAGGATCCACCAAACATGTGAGCCAAACGCTGAAATATATAGGCCTAACAGAGATACAAAATGAATGGAGCGAGTGTAAATAACAGGCCAAACAAGCACACGTTCCACTCATGTTATAGGTCTTCAATGCAGACCACGATACCAACCAAATTCTAAAGAATCTCTTAGGGAAAATCAAATGCGGGCTGTACCTGCACTGTGATGTGTCACGCCGGGACTCCAAACGTATGAACAGCGCAAGTCCAACAAAGCTTCCGCTAGTACAGAAAGACTAAATAGACCACATGACCAAGCTGTAGCCCGGTCAGGTGCAGAGCACACTGCGTGAAATGCACGTTCTGCCACGAGGTACAGAAATCCAGTGAAAACATGGGAGGGAACTTCAATGAATCGATGTGCAAAACATGCATCGATCTTGAAGTCAATACTATAGATGGTCACACTATACCATGTTGTATGTGTATATACACCAAGAAGGGTGAAGGGCTAAAAAAATTGTACAAAAAACACAACACTGGTGATTGATTTATTGTGCACCAAAAGGTACAATCGCTCAGCAACCTACAACCTATAACTAACTGTGTATAATAAATACTTAATTCATGTAAACATCTAAGGAATGTCTTTAGCATACATACATGGGCATACCGGTTAAATATCATAGGTCTGCTCAATTTTCAAGCTCCATCAAGATCCTATTAAAATCCCCATCCTTGGCTGTCGCTAGACCGAGATTCATATGGCTCTCAGAACTACATGATGTATAGTGCCTCTGTTAAATGATCAACCCAATAGTACAGAAAGCCTAATTAAAGGATCATCAGTAGTCTAATGGTCAAAAAAAAAGTTTCCATATATTACACAGCAATACAATGTAATACATTGACTAGAGATACATCATTATGGTGATACCATTCACAACATTGTCTTGGATGTTACACAACAAAAATTTGATGAACTTAAGATACATATGATAAAACTGTACAGGTGGTCTAAACACAGGTATACCCCACCCATATGTGTTATACTCAGTTGTTCCCAAAATACGTATACATGTACTGAGCATTCAAAGAGGCCTCCATACTTGTACATACATAATTGAGTGGTACCCCAGAGCAGTAGCTACATTTGTAACACTATGCATAATATCAAGTGCACCATTATAGTGATGCAGATAACAATACTCTCTGAGATGGTAAACAGCAGATAAGAATATCCTTATACAAGCTGAGGCTATACAATCATATTCTAGACACTAATAGAGCCCACATGATTGGGCTCAAATGAAGCAATTAAGACTCAATTCTTCATTGAGACCTCTAGGGTGTACGGTATGCAATTTTTGTTTCCGACACATCTCCCTCTGAAGTAGGTGTGAGTTGTAATCACCTCCCCTAGCTAGGCGTTTCACAACCTCTAACACAAGAAATGTAATTTGTGCTACTCTGTGGTTGTGAAGATTGAAGTGTCTGGCCAGGGGTGACTTTTGTTGTTTGCATCTCACATTAGATTTATGCTTGTTGCGCCTGTCCTTGACTGGTCTTGAAGTCTGACCAATATACAGCAGTCCACAGGGGGCCTTTATTGCATATATAACACCTGATGACAGACAGGTTGCAAAATCTCTCAAACTGATCTTTTGTGTGTAGGTGTGAGATAGTCTTACCCTTTATGATGTTATTACAATTATTACACACTAGGCAAGGGAATGTGCCTCTATTGCTTGTTCTCAGAAACAGTTGCCTGTCCTTGATGGCTCTCTCTGTGTGAACCAACTTATCTCTAAAGTTTTGGCCCCTCTTGAAGGCCATCTTGGGAGGTCTTGAAAAAGGTTTATGTAGTGTATGATCATGCTGTAACATTGCCCAATTCTTTCTAATGATATTGGTAATCTGAACACTTTGTCTGGTAAATTTTGACACAAATAGCAGTGCGATCTATCTCTTCTGATGTTGCAGATTAGGTAAGGTGTCTTTAGGTACTGCATCAGCTCTAGCCTTTACCTCCAAGAGTCCTTCCTCCGGATGACCCCAGTCTTTGGGGAGAATCAACGCTACACATTCTGTCTCGAGTATCTCGGTGTCAGAAGTAATTCTTTTCACCTGAAGGGAAGGAGTTCCCCTGCCAATCGAGATCACTGAATATAATGTGCAAGATAAAACATTGGTGGAGGTGGCTACAGCTGACCCATTGAGATTTACCATAAAAAAGCTTGCTCAAGGAAATTTGAAGCATCAACGACATATTAATCACTCTGACCTTCTCCAGATTACTCAGAAAAATTCTGCGCCAAGGATCCTTGATAGCAAGGACTTTGATTTGTTTAGCCTGTTAAGCGTACTACATCTGTTATTAGCAGGGTTCACTGCTGCGTACATGAAATTATGGATATGAGCAGACAATACCGAACCACATATCTGGACCTGGGATATGAGCTAAATGTGGTTGTTAAGGAGTCTATTGGCCCTAACATGGACTTGCGTCCAGTTACGCAGCAGTTGAAGGAAGTTCTCAATTTGAAAAATAAGCCCCTTATTAAATCCAACATTAACAGCAATCTAGAAGAAAATATTCTAGGTATACTAAACTGGATTATCCAGGATATTTATAATGGAACAAGCATGGTGAACTGATCATTATTGTTTGCCTCCTGGAACTCCCCGGGGTTCACTCATCTGCTGGCTGAGCATGGTTTGTTTGGGTTGATGTGCCATCATCATGTGTTTCTCTTACAGGAATGCTGGATGATTGACGAGTTAACTGTGGATGGGTTTATTATCTTTCAAATACCTGCTACTAAGGTACTTAAAAGCCAGCCGTTTGGAGGCTTGGTTGTGGGGGTAAAAAATCACATGAAAGCTGTGAAACTAGTGCCCCAGAACAGATGCGCCTCCATACTGGCAGTCAGAGTTGATAGCACTAACAACAAGCCCAGCCTAATCATTATTAACATCTATGACCCGCCGAGGTCATCAAAATCAGATGAAATTATGGATGCTGTTGGTGAACTGTTATGTAGTGCCAAAACGCAATTCCCGCACAATCTATTATTCATAGGGTCGGATTTTAATGCTAGGTGAGCCTGCCCTTATGAAATTGATAGTACTGAATTTGTATGTAATAAGTCAACCATGGAGTCCATTAATGTGAATCTGAAAAGCAGCTCCTGGACTGAATCAATGAGGCATTGGAATGCTACCTGCTGAATGGTTGCATCAGGGGTGATAGGCCAGACAAACATACATGGAAAAGCGGGTAAAAGGTCTCCACCTTGCATTACTTTTTTTCTGATCTGAGCGCCATGGGGTATGTCAGGAAATTAACAGTTAGCAAGATGCCCTTTAGCGATAATTCCATCCTCGCGTTGGAGATTGAACTCTACCAGAAAAGGAGGCTGGAGATTAAGATGGGGGATTTAAGGACCAATACCATGGCAATAGACTTAGGTGGACAGATGCGATTATTTAACGGGCGAACACTTATTTCAAAACTAATCTGGAGCACATTGCTCCCTTTGTTGGCCTATAAACTTAGGATGCAACTGAAGGGTAGATCAAGGAGTGTATGTCCAACATGGCTGCCCAAAAGGCCCATTCCACCATACGGGGCAATGCAGTTAGGAACCATCCCTTTAATAAGGCAATCTGGGATGCTAAACGCTCTTTAAGGACAGAGCTTTGTGGTATTAATAACAATGCTGTTAGCCTTAGTGAGAATCTGGCCGACAGGAGGGTAGCAAAAAATAGATATCGCTACTGGGTCAGATCCTGGCTAAACTCTGTACAAAATGCACAATGGCAACATTTGATAGCTATTGCAAGCAGCAAGGATACCCGTAAACTATGGAAGATGCTGAGCAATTTTAACTCTGCCCCGAAAGACTGTGCCTTCTCGGGAGGATAGCTCAGGGGCAACATGCTCACCTTGGAAGTAAGATGACATGGAGCAACACAGGTACGATCCCCGAGTCCACGCTTAGAATCCTCTGGGTATTAAGTGTATTATAAATAATCTATCATATCATATAATATCATATCTGTGGAATTGGAGAGCAAGCTTGGGCTGGTCACATCTCCAAATATGTTGGTCCCAACTCTGACATAACTACTTGCCTGAAACCTTTATCACCTAGATTTGACCTCTCGAGTGAAATTGACAGAAAAATCAAAGCGCTAAAGGATACTAGAGTACCTGGCCCTAACAGACTTTATAATTCAGTGATAAGAGGCGCACCAGTATTCTGGGGTAAACCCCTGTCCTCCCTATATACTAAAGTTAGTGAGAAAGGTCGGATCCCTAACTCCTGGTGTAGGTCTATTCTAATGCCTATATATAAAAGTGGAGAAAGATCTAAGCGAGAACATTTTAGGCTAGTGGCAATGGCAATGCTAGTGGCAATGCTGGACACGAGAGGCAAGATGTTCGCCTCATTGCTGTCGGACAGGCCTGAAGCTTAGGTTGCCTCAAATAACATACTTGGGAACTTTCACATGGGATTCAGAGTGGGCTAGGGCACTGCCCACTGCAAATGGCTACTGGACACGGTAATAAAAACTGCAAATATGCCGGGGCAACCCAACTTGCATCTGGCCATGATTGATTTCAAAGCCACCTTTGATACAGCAAATAGGAATAAACTTTGGGCTAAGATGGAAGCCTTGGGCTGCCCCGCCGATTTATTGGCAGAGGTACATGGCCTGCATGAAAAGACTTCTGTACAGGTGAAATTGGACAGCAATGGAGCAGTCCATTTGCTGTTCAATATTTCCATTGCAGACGTGGTGAGTAAGATGGTCCAGGCTAACATTTGCCCTCCAAAAATATTGGGGTTTAAGGTTGATTGTCTTTTCTACACAGGTGATTTAGTCCTCTGTGACCATACATTTTTGGGACTAAAAGGAGCGCTGCAGGTTCGATATAGTTTTTCCTGCGATCATGATCTAGTGGTTAATTTCAGCAAGACTAAGGTGATGCACTTTTTTTTTATAGGCGGCTGATGGCCCCTAGCATATTTATTGAAGATCACTTCATTGAGCGTGTGGGATCCTTTAAATACCTGGGTCTGGATATCTCCTATAACAGTACCTACTAAAATATAATCAACTCCCACAATGGAAGGTTATGGCTCTAACAAATATGATCTACAGGTGTGTCAAGGCTGCTTCTGGGTACAGCTATTGCAGGATTTTGGCCTTGCATAAACAGAGTTTTTGCTCCACGATATTATATGGATTGGAGTCTATAAGCATGGACGATTTTGGTTGGCTGAATATCATTGAGGGCCTATTTTGGCGGAATGTTTTGGGACTAGGGCCCAATGTGCCCGTTGAACTTGTTCGGTTGGAACTGGGCCTGATATCATTATCTACTATGGCCCGTAAAAGAAAGGCCCTGTTACATCTGAAATCCAGTAAGGGCCCTATCTGCCCATTGTTACAATTTTTGGGAAGGCAACCAGACCCACCTTACAACCAAAATATGGCTAAAGTAGTAGCAAAAACATTTGAGACGATTGGGTGGCATCCTAACTGGGACAACAGTCTTGTTAAGCTTAAAGCCAAAATTACTCGTAAATTAGATGAATGGGACTGGATCTCAAACCTTACACACTTATCTATTCTCTAGAGTTACCGCTTTGTGGAACAGTTGGTGTATGAATATAAGACCCTGCAGGGTTATCTGATTATCTGCCCATCCCCAGAGCTGTGCAGGTTTCTGAAACTGCAAGGTTCTGGTGGCGACTGGCCCTGAACTGGGCATTGCGAAAGTAGACAGAACTTGTTGTTTGTGTGGACTGGCCAGTTAAATGGAGACTGCTCAGCATGTCCTCACCGAATGCCGTGAATATGGAGATGTGCATATGAGACTGTTGGGTCCTTATGGTTATAATGTTAACACTATCAAGAATGCTGATTTCTGGATGGTTTGCTTTAATACTCCACTTAAGTCTATGCAATTGGCACTTTACAATGTTTGGAAAGTTATATTGGCCAGTGGGAAACTTGCAGGGAGACAGTAGGGGGGCTCCTCCCCGTATTAATCCTGGGAAGGGGTACAGTAACCAGTGCGTGGATGCTTGGTCATGGAACTTTAATGAATGCCATTTGCGTGGAATTATATGAGCTAGTGATATGGTTACTGCTTATAATGAATTGTGATGATTGTAAATTTGATTCTTGAATGGTATTAATAATTTCTGTTTATATTTAATTTGTATCCCACTTTTATTTTTATTTTCCTTTTATTTATTTTTTATTGTGTTTTATTTTATATAAAAGTTCTTTTGAACTATAAACATAACAACATTTAAAAAAATTCTTGTGTCCGTGAGGGCAAAATATCCAATGTGAGGCATTGCCCTGAATGTGGAGGGATTCTCTGGAGCAATGAGTTTACTTCCTTTTACAGACAAATTGCCAATCTTTATAGGAGAACACAACTTGTTGATGACATTATTATATTCTTGGCAGATGCCAGTTTATATATTAGGGCATGACTTGATGACAAAATGTAACATGATGATATATTTTACTGATGAAGGAATGGTGTGTTCTACTTCAGGGATACATTATATGAATGTGAGAGAGGTTACATTATCCTTTACAGGCCAGAAGGCATTATGAGGGGTTTCTTTACATCCAGAGGTATTCTTGTATGGAGTGACTGTTTTACTATCCTGGTTAGCCAGGCTGATAGGTAATCTATTAAGAATACCACATGAGCTTTTGCTGAGACCAGAAATCCCTATGGATGATGAAGAAGGGCAGATTATCCACTTGGAATTAGAAGCAGCAGTGGTCAGAGAGGAGAGGAAAGGGTGGTCCTTCATGGGACAGAAGATAAGGGAAGAGGATGCAGGACAGTGATAGCCCTCAGTGAAGGATATAGTTTGACAGACTTGACAAAGTGCTGTTTACAGATGATTACTCAGATGATGAATGTGTGTTTTTTTATAAGTCTCACTTATTTTATTAAAGTTGAGAATATAGAGATACCACAGAGAATGGAGCAGTTAAAAAAAAAGAAACTGTCATTTTTTTCAGGAAGACTTGGAGAAAGTGGCAAGTATTTTATGGATCACAAGCCCGTATGACGTGGGTCTAATACAAGGGATAGGAGCAGTTAAAATCAAGCTTAAATCAGGAGCTCTTTTGCCACAAGCAAATCAATACTCTATGTCCAGAGAGGTGGATGAAGGGATATTTGAGACCATTTATACTTTAATGAAGCAAGGAATATTGGTGCCATCTGAATCTGCATGTAACATGGCTGTGTACGTTGTGAAAAAATCAAAAGGAGGGTTGTGGAGATTTACACAGGGCCTTCGTCTCCTAAACAATATAGTCGAATTTGAGTTCCATTTAGTTCCAAATCCTGCAAAGATATTGTGCAATATCCCATCTAAGGCCTAATATTCCACATTTATAGATTTTAAAAAATGCATTATTTTCAATTCCGCTTCACAAAGACTCACAAGATTTGACTTCCTGTTTGTATAGAAATATCTGCCTGAAACATAGTCTTTTGCCCAGGAGTACTGTGAGTCCCCTTAAAACCTTAACAGAGTACTCCAGATGGCTCTAGGGACCGTCCAATTCAAAAGTGCAATAATCCACTATGTTGATGACATTTGGTATGCAGTGAGACAGAAGAAAGATGCATAGTAGACTCAGTTCAGCTGATGACAATACTCGTAGGGAAAAGGCATAAGGTGGACAAAGAAAAGTTACAATATTGCGAGGATGAGGTCTTGTATGTCAGAATGTTGATCTCTCATGAAGCTACAAAGTGACACCTGAAAGAGCAGAAACAATTTTGAAGACTCCAGAACCCAAAACAGTGAGGGAAATGTAGACATTTTTAGGGCCATGTAATTATTGTAGGGCCTGGGTTTTCGATTACAGTACATATATTCAACCTCTTTTAAAAGGCCTTAAAGAAGCACAGGTGGACAAAAATTAAATAACATGGACAGATGAGATGACTGAATGATTTGAAGAATTAAAAGGGCAATCAGTACAGCCCCTGTGGTAGGAATTCCAGATTATCATGAAGAATGTTATCTGTTCTCTCATTCAAATGGAAGTTATGACAGCAGTCCTCACACAGAAGATGACATTATGACATGGACATAAACCATTAGCTTATTATAGTGGGATATTAGACCCAGTTATGAAAGGACATTACCCTTGTAAGCAGTATTTAGCTGCTGCTGTATTTACAACTGAAAATAGCTTCAAGTATAACAATGGGGAGTTCAGTAAAACTGTTTGTGGAACACGCAATATTTGCGATTTTAGAGAAGCCTGAAAGTACATTGACCACAGAGAGAGCCTCATGATATGAGGTAATAACCTTGAATCCTACGATTAAAATTGTCATATGTAAGAGTGGGCCTCATTCCAGGTTTGGAGCTAACCATGGAGTAATTAGCTCCATGGTTGCCTCCGAAACTGTCCCAAATCCGGCATGGTGAATGGAGTAATTACCTGTCCATTCCAGGGTTGGAGGGACCAGTAATTCCCCATTCACCTTTTGCCCTTTCCCATTCCCATTTCTGCCCCATAGAGCTCAATGGGAATGGGGAAGGAGGTAATTACGGCACCGTACATTACGGTACCGTAATTACCTCTGAGGTACCTTTGCAGGTCCCGTACTTAACTCCTGCTAAAAGCAGGAGGTAAGGAAGGACCCGCAAAGGGAACTTGGAATACAGAGGTAAGGGATTACCGGCATCGGCACCCTTTCCGGTGCCGGTAATCCCTTACCTCCAACCTCGTAATGACCCCCAGTGAATCCAACAACGTTCATAGCAGAACCAGTAGGAGCGGATTGCACAATTTATACTGAAAGTTATAATGATATTCCCCAAGCTAGAGAAAATGCTATAGGGAGAGAGAAAGTTGTCTGGAAAAGCAGTAGTAAAGTTGGACCAAGATAGTGAATTTGGGGTAGTGACAAGCGCAAGATTGCCTTTGCATTACTGAGCACAGGCTGCAGAATTAGTGGCGCTAATAGCAGCACTTCAAAGATTTGAAGATGAAGAAGTGACAGTGTACTCTGATATCGCCTATATGACGTCATCCGTACATGCAGGTCTGTTATGCTGGAAAGGAGGGGCTTCCTCCGCTCAGACAGCACACCAGTGCAACATGCGGCCCTATTGTGTAGTATTATTGAAGCATTATGTCTCCCATTGACTCTAGCATTCATAAAATGCGCAGCATATTCTAATAGGACTGACGTAATCTGCAGCAGAAACAAAGCCACAGATTTAGAAGCCAAAAAGCAAGCCTATGCCATAACCATGTCTAATTTTGAAATAGAAAGCGTTAAACAGATAACAGGATGTGTCTATTGTCCAGTTGATTGAGAAAGAAGAACGCGGGGGTGTTTGTTATCCCCCACTGAAGCAATTGGAGGCAGGATAGAACTGGAAAGCCAGTGTTGCCTCTAGCATTATTGAGGGTAGAACTGGAGCATCTTTACTACCCAGCACATATGACACAATAGAGAAGAATAGTTTTCCCCAAATTTGTTAGAACATGTGGCACAGTTTATTGTAAATAGCATCGAGTGCCAGAAATTTAGTGCAGGGCATACTTGGCAAACAGTGAGAGGAACAATTCTTAGACCCAATATCCCCTTTCAGCATCTACATATTGGCCCTCATTACAACCCCGGCGCTAAACCATGGCGCTATTAGCACCATGGTTGGTGCCGGTGTTGTAACGAGTCCGCCATGGTGGAATGGGGAAATACCGCCCCATTCCAAGGTTGGGTCGAAAATGGGTCACCATGGCCCTTCCCCATTCCCCTTTTCGCCCCGTAGGGCTCAATAGGACTGGGGAAGGCACTAAGTATGGTACCACAACTTGCGGTACTGTAATTAGCACTGAGGTCCCTTTGCGGCCCCCTACTTTAATGGCTGGTAAAACCAGCCGTTAAGGTCGGGTACCGCAAAGGGACCTCGTAATCAGGCGTTAAGGGTTTAACGGTGCCGACACCTTTTACGGCGCCATTAAACCCTTAACGCCAGGGTCGTAATGACCCCCATAGACTATGTGGATATGCTCCAAACATGCAACGGCTACAGATAATTTTTGTTCATGGTATTTCCTTTTTCTAGATGGATTGAGGCTGGTCCATGCATGAACCCTGATGCTATGTGCACTGCCAAGTTCTTTTTGCACAAGGTGTTTCCAAGATGGGGTGAGTGCAAAGCTTTGCTCTCTGACAATGGACCACACTTCGTAAATTAGTTTTTTTAGAAAATAGTTATTTTATTAGACATTAAGCACAAGTTTTCCTCTGCTTATTACCCACAGTCAAATGGTCTATATGAGAGATTAAACAGATTACTAAAAGAAAGATTTGTGAAAATTAAGGTGACCTTAAAGAAGGGATGGCTATATTGCCTAACCCTTGCTCTGTATGCTTTAAGAAATGGGCCTGGTTCAGATTACCACCTAACTCCTCCTGAGTTGGTGACTGGATGCTGTAAGATAATTTGCTTTGCCCCTCGTAATAGGGTAAGAACTGATCCCCATAGTGTAGCGAAGGCACTAGGTGAAGAGATGCCTGATTACCTAACAACAATGACTGCAAGTCTTTCTTTAATGTCACAATTGGTTAAAAACCGGAGGTAGGCGGTAAAAAAGAAGCAACAAATATTACCAACCCATTGATTCAGAGGATTTATTAAAGCCACCTAGACTATACCCAGGGGACCAAGTTCTGGTCCTATAAGGGCTCGAATGGGAATGGGTTCCTGGAATGCGGAAATACCAGGCCCTGCAAGGTCGGAATGGCCTGGTATTTCCCCATTCCTCGAACCAGGACCCAGTACCTGGAATGGGGGTAGCCATGCCACAAATAGTGGCATGCCTACCTCCAAGGTCTTAATGACCTCCTATGACTAGAAGATCCAGAACCTGAAGAAAAGAAGCACATTTCATATTTTATGTTACACATTATAATAACAATACACACATTCTTGTATACTGTTTTTTGCATATATATTGCAGTCTTATTCAGCTCTAATAAGGAGACACGTGAATATGTTGACATTTTTCGGCAATCCAACAAATAATCATATTATTTTAAAAATAATTATAGTCATTATCCTGTAGATCTTGACATAAAAGTGTGATATATAAAGAATAACAGTTACATTAAACGTACAAACAAAATTAGGAGGTTTCAGAATATAAGAGGCACATTGCCATCAAGAAAGTCGATGAGATTTCATGGAATACTAATTGCAGCATCATTTTGTATTATGATTTGTTTTTTTCTCCTTATTATTATGGCATTTCAACATGACACAAAAAGCGATACAGATATGGAGTTTGTCAATGAAACTTCTATTATCGTTCCACTATAGGTACAGACAGCTTTTTTTTTAATACATCCAGTGATCTATTTCGATTTAGAAGGAATGCTGAGGAAGTTCATGAAGATATATATACATATATATACATATCTTGATAATTCGGCTCATTTAAAAATAATCTATAGCATAAGTACATGAAAGAGGTGGCAGAGAGAATGTCAGATGAACGCTGCTATGACTGTTCCTTAATACCATATGCCATGAATGCAGCAAGGACATGCACAACAAAAGAAATGCCTGCACATGATGTACAATGTCTCAGTCATCTATCAGAAGTACAACCATTGGGTAGTTTAAAGGAAAATCTATTTACGATGGCGATCAAGAGGAACATTTGCATATGAAGATATTTATGTTAAAACAAAGAGGTTGGAAAATGGAATGGGGTGGACAAACAAGAAACTTGTATATCCATCCCAGATGATTGGATAACAAATAAAGGTAGTTAAATTGAAGAGGATGGATTGCTCAGATATGACTGACAGATCAGGAGAACCAGGGAAGTTGGAAGATACATCAGCTTTGGTGTATGGACCTGTTGCCAGCAGTACCGGATGGGAAGATGGACTATTTTCTTGCCCTGCACACTTATTGAAGCAGGAACCAATCTGCAGAGTGCAAATAGTGAATGGCAGATGCCTAGAATTATGGGCTAAGTACTATAAGTTACTATCATGGGCCGACAATGAAGCAGGACCAGTATCTATAATACCACTGAAAAATGCAACAATGTGTTTCAAGAATGAAGGCCTGGTCCTGACATGGAGAATATAAAAGTTGTGGGCAGATAATTGAAGCCCCAGGAATAAATGGAGGAACTGTAGTACTGATGGATTGATATTGAGCCTGTGGATACAGAGTGTAGATGCCGCTGTCTAAGAATTGGGGAGGGATATGTTCCATTGTATTAATACATGTTACAGCATTGGTCATTCCCCAAAGGGACCTCAATATTGATGGATTTCCAAAAATGAATCATCATCAGGTAGGATGAGGTCGCTCAACCTATGTTGACTGAAGAGAGAGAACTATTTCTCATCAAAATCAACAAAAGCCAATGAAGACATTCCAGATCAGTATCAACTGTTCACCAAGACAGCAGTGATAATGACATCTATATTCATGCCAGGACTCGAGTCTGCGGTGAACGCCAAGTGGTTGCAGATCACAAGATGGGAGCTGCTGCAGACAAACAACACAACAATGAAAATATTTAATGTAATCAGAGAAGAATTGAGAGCCACCAGGCTGATGACCCTCCATAATAGATATATCCTGGACCTAATTAGAGCAATGGAAGGAGGTGTGTGCACCAAGGTCATGCATGCTTGCTGTACATTCGTTACATCTCATTATAGAGAGAATGCAAACCTGACAAAAGCAATAACTGCACTGACGACCGTGCATACAAAAATGGAAGATGAAGCTAATGAGACAGCAGGAGATGACTGGTTTTCATGGATTCCAACTTGGCTGGTGAGTGCCTTCAAAATACTTGAAGCAATGCTAGTGTTGGTATTGCTAGGATTTTGTGTCATAAGGATTACTATGGGACAGTGGCAGAAAACAGCCAAGATAGTTATTCGGATGAAGATAATGATTGATAGAGAGGCTGGAAATGGTGGTGAAATGCATAATGAAGAAAGTGCTTGTGAGACTATAAAGAAAAGTACCCTTGCCCCTCCAGGAACACAGTTCTACTACGCTAAGGATTATAAGAAATATGGAGGAGGTTGGATATTCTATCAACCATCAGAAAATTGCTGTCACATGACCTGGAGTGTGGATGAAGGTCACCTGAGGGGGTAACAAAGATTTGAATTCCAAGAAATGACAGTATGAATAGAAGATGAATGAGATTGAAGGAGAGAATGTGGTTGAGGACTCGACCAGAGGGGGGGAATGTTGAGGAGTGGATGGACATGTTTTCCATAGCTCTCAGCCCTCAATGCAGTCATATTGGAATAGTAGGGGAAGAGTTATAAATGTGACTCTATGCATTGTACCTAAGCTGCGTCCAGTGTACAAGAGACAATATGCACTCAGACAACCATACAGAATATACCCTTGTACTGGAAGAGTGGAAGGATGTCATATAGAAAGATGTCAGCTTGCACCATTGGACATTATGGAGCGTTAAGTAAAATCTGAAAAAGGGCAGAGTGATGTCATGAAGAAGATATATGAAGACATACTGAAACGATTTGAAGATCCTTAAGAGTCATGATGTAACCAAAGCAACAAGAGAAACATGTACGTACAAATAAAGTAAATGTATATACAAAGAAGTGTTAATCTTAGATTACCAGGTCATGAGCGCTCTGGTAACAAGTGTAAAAATGACAGCTGTAATAGTTAGTGGATGTAGGCTGCTGCACTCCAATATACCAGTAGGTTAATCCAAACCTACAGGCAAGTACGAACACTGATTTGGGTATATAGGTGATGTGCTGCCCTCCTAAATCAAAATAGCTGGTTAATGAAAATACACTGATCATGATACACTGTTAGCATATATAAATAATTAGTATTAAGTCTGAGTCCATACAGACACATTAATCCATGCAAATGATAAATGAACAGCATAAGCCTGTTAAAAACTGACAATTTGATTTAATAATAAATGGAAGACCCAACATTTTTTTGGCAAAATAGAAGGCCCAAATCTGGCCAAATGAATGAAAGAAAAGTCCACTTTGTTAGCCAATGGATAAATAGCCCAATTTAAACCATGGATGAAGGCCCGCCTTAAACCAACACATGTTTCAACTGTCCTCTGTCTTTTTCAAGGCAATGGCCTAAGTTAATATACACAGTATTCATAACACACAAAGGACATTTAATCATCAGCACACAGTAAAAGTAATGAAAAATTAGCACGCATATCAGCATAAAAATAAAACTAATTGTCAACACAAAGTGGAAGAGAGAAGAAAGAGAGGGTTATCGGAATACCAATTCATACGCAGCATGTTCAATAATCCACTGATTTAGCAACGATTTGTTACAATACAATATACATTCCAGAAAATGATAAACCCGAATACATAATGGTCCACATTGTTGGAAACTTGAAGAAATTTGGAACCATTCAGTCATATTGTTGGTGGCCACAGATATGCAGGTTTGGGTATGGTCCCTTTTCTTGGAGCAGATGGAGAGACGGTATTGCCTTTGGAGCAGGCGACAGACCAGTTTGTCAGTGGATGTTCTTGAAGCCTGACACTTTTGTCAGCAACTCTGCACTTGCTTTTCAGGGAGGCTAGGTCAGAAACATTCCAGCTGTTGCACTTGGAGGAAGGCTTCATGCAGATCCTCATGATAAGGGCAAGGGTTTCAAGGGTGTTCGAGATGAAGAGTTGAAGTTTAGCGAGGACTCTGTCTGTAGAAGAGTCAATAGCAGAAGTTGAAGGGGGGATGAAGGTGGAGGCAAAAGCAGCGGCTGACACTTGCTTCATCGGTTGAATGATAGAGGAAGAGGACGGCAGTGCAGGCAGAGGCTTAGCCAGGGAGCCCAGGAGCTCCAGGTGGGAGCAGAGGAGAACATGGTCAGACCAGGAGAGAGGTGTAGTTAGAGGGTTAGAGATAGGGATGTCTGCTGAGTCTATGAGTATTAAAAGCTTGGAGGCAGAGGTCAGGAGAGAAGAGGTGAGGTTGGCCCATTCGGAAAGGAAGAGGGAGTCCATGTCGGGGTCCCTGTAGATGGTGGCAAGAGAAAGCGAGAGGGTACGAGAGATAACAAGCATTCAGATGAGGCATTCAAAGGAAGGATAAGATTGAGTGGGTATGATGGTAGCAGGGTCCCATTCAAGGAAGATCAGGGCCACTCTGCATCTAGACCGGTTGGGCCTGGGCATAGAGTTGAACTTGTAGCCTATGGGAAGAAGAGTGTCAAGAGCAGTGACAGAGCTGGCATTGAACCACATCTCAGTAAGGGCAAGGGCAACAATGTCAAAGTCTTCAAGAAGGAGGCAGATGTCGGAAGAGTGTTTAACAGCATTGAGAGTAGCAAAGTGAAGCTGGTTGCCTGCTTTGAAGGTTTGCCAAGGAGGGGTACAGGGAGGAGGTACACCCGGTGGTGGTGGCAAAGAGGTGAGGTGGAAGGAAGAAGGAAGAGTGGCTGGAGAAGCGAGGATGTTATTGAGAGATGGCAGACAACTATCAAGGAGGAAGAGATTGGGCAGAGAGCCCTGGCCATGATAGTGCCGTTCTGATAGACACTAATGATACCCCTAGAGGATGGGAAGTGTGCCAAGAGAACGTCCCATCTGCTACCACAATTAAAGGGCGAAGAAGAGAAAGGGGGTATTGAGACCATATGGGGAGTTGAAAAGTCCAGAGAGGGGCAACAAAGAGGATGTCAGTGACAGTATGCCTGGAGAAAGCATTGACTTAGGTGTCAATGATGGCAGGCCTGTGCTGGAGACCTGGAGAGCTTTCTTAAACGTTTTGCTTCCAGGCTTCGAGAGAGAGGTAGGATAGGAGATAGAGAAGCAGTTAGAGTAGATAGGGGAGATGGAGAGCGCCATGGAGGCAAGGAGAGAGAAACAGACAGAGGAACTGCACAGTGCACAGGTGCTTACCAGGTGGCCTAGCAGCAAGACAGGCTCAGATGAATCCGGTGCATGTCACACAATACAGGGTTGTTGCAGGCAATGTCAGTCCAAGGTGGGAGCCGGTGCGGATCTCAGAATTTGTGGCTGCAAAGTCTTTGAGGTGCAATGTAAATGCATCCGATACCTGCAGTGCACAACACCATGCCCTTTGCCTGCGCGGGCATCGCGTGAGTGGGCTTAGGTCCCAGGATGATAAGCGGATCATTGCCGGAAGTTGCGCCTGCAGGGCGGAAGTGTAGGCCGATGATCGTCGGACAGCATCTCGCACACCTATGGCTCACAACACCGTGCCCTTAGCCTACATGTGCTTCCCCTGTGTGGGCTTCAGTCCCTGGATTATAAGCGGATCATCACGGATATTGTGCCAGTGTGGTGGAAGTGCAGGCTGATGAGGGGGGGGGCAGTGTCTCGCTTACCTGCAGCCCACAACACTGGACCCTTCACCCGTTTGGGCTTTGCCTGTGAGGGCTTCGGTCCCTGGATGAGAAGTGGATTGTCAATGGAAGTTGTGCTGGCATGGTGGAAGTTTAGGCAGATGACGTCAAGCAGCATCTCGTGCAACTTTAGCGCACAACACTGTTCCCTTTGCCTGTGCGGGTTTCACCTGTGTGGGCTTTGGTCCCTGGATAAGCAAATCGTTGCTGTAAATTGAGCCTCTGTGGCAGGAGTGTAGGTCCATGACAGTCAGGCAGTGTCTTGCACACCTGCAGCGCACAACAGTGTACCCTTAACCTCCATGAGTTACGCCGGTGTGGGCTTTGGTCCCTGGCTGATAAGTGGATCATCACCGGAAGTTGCTCCTGCAAGGACGGAAGTGTGGGCCGATGATGGTAAGCTGCGTCTCATGCTCCTGCACAGCACAACACTGTGCCCTTTGCCTGAGCGGGTTTCACATGTGTGGGCTTTGGTCCCTGGATAAGCAAATCGTTGCTAGAAGTTGAGCCTCTGTGGCAGAAGTGTAGGTCCATGACAGTCAGGCAGCGTCTTGCACACCTGCGGAGCACAACACTGTAACCTTAGCCTGCATGAGTTACACCTGTGTGGGCTTTGGTCCCTGGATGATAAGTGGATCATCGCCAGATGTTGCGCCTGTAGGTGGACGTGTAGGCTGATGGCGGTCAGGCAGCATCTGGCGCACCTGTGGTGCACAATCCCACACCCTTAGCCTGCACGGCCTTCACCTGTGTGGGCTTCAGTACCTGGATTATAAACGGGGCATACATGACATTCACACATGACACCTACCTAATTTGGCTGCATAGGTGTCCATTTCTCCAATGCCACTCACCTGTTCACTGATGATGAGTCCACTGTCAACCTCTTCAAATGGAGTCAGCTCTTTCACATGTGGTGATCCATCTCCAGTAGCCTGGGCAGAGGCCACATTGCTGCTGAGCTTCTCCTTGGTTCCTCGTATGAGGTCCCCCATCCTCTTCTGCAGTACACCACTCCACACCATAGGTATTGATGTGATATGTGCCCTCCTGTCAGTGGGTTACAGGAAGAGGGCTGCCTTCCCAAGTGTGCAGGTCGTCATGGTGTTCATCACTGTAATCATTGGGGATTGTCATCTCCTCATCTGTAAATTGCCTCTTCCTTGGTGGCCCCTTCTCCTTCACCTGTGCCTCTTCATGGGGTACCACCTATTCCTGCTCTGTAGGTGGACCCATCCTGCCCCTAGTGGCCCTTGGTAGTACAGGGGCACCTGTAGGCTCACCACCATGGCTAGCAGGTGGACCCTTATTCTGCCCTCTTCCCCATCCTCATCCTCTCCTTCTTCATGGGAGCCCTCCCACTCATGATGCAAGCAAGGTTCATGGCATGGTACCCTTATAATCCGGCGCAAATTCCATTGCTCCTCCTACCAATCTCTGCCTCCACTAATGCCAAGAAATGCTTGTTGCACCCCCTAAATATCTCTGCCTCCACACACGCATGGGAACGCACGTCATGTACAGCATGACTTGCGTAGGGCTGCTGCATGTAAAGTGTAAATTATGCACATAGGCCGCTTCCTCTGATATTCACACTGCTGCCTTGTGCATGTACAGGAGACACCTGTTCCTTGGGTAATTCCTGCCTTGTGCCATATCTTGCCTCCTCCTGCCAAACCTCAGCATCTCCTGCTGCCTTGTAGTGTGTCACTGGCTGCTGACCACTAGCACTGCCTGGGAGTGCCTGGTATTCTCTCCTAACCTTTTCTCCTGTGACTCACCTGTCAGGCTCTGTGAGCACCTCATCTGCCATTATAAGGACTTACCTCAGAAACATCACCACTACATCATCAAAAAATTCATTGTCAGTTCCCAGCTTCACTGCAGTAGCCTCAGTGAGAGCCATGTCTGGAGCATCAAATAGCACCCCCGAGGCAAGGATGTGGGCTGTCAACTTCAAGGCTGCAAATATTTGGCATCCTGAATGAGCAGGTCCTGAACCATTATGTTGCCTTCTTTGTAGATGTAGTTTGGGACACCACGGCTGCCATCAGCATGGAAGGCTTGGCAGTGAAACCACGGACCACAGCAAGATACTTGTGACTCCAGGATCCAGGTGAACGCGGACCTCGAGGCAAGTGCTTTAGTTGAAGTGCACTCTGTAGGCCTCCCTTCACCTCCAGTTCCTGGAGAGGGTAAACCCAGCCCTTCATACCCATGTCTTCTCTGCTGTTACCACCCTCGAAATGATAAAAAACGTGGCCAACATATAGCCCTCTTCATGCCCAAGTAACATACTTCGACCAAAATCAATTCTCACGAACAAGGAGATATTCACTCCTTTTTTTGTTTGTTTTGTCAACTCATTTAAATGGAATCTGGCACCCACATCCATCAAGGCGGTCTCTGCCACTCCCTTGGTGAAGAAACCTGGCATGAACCCTATCGATACCAACAACTTGAGGCCCATCACAAATTGTATGTTTCCGTTAAAGGTCTTGAACAAGGTTGCAACCACCCAATATCAAGTATTTATCAAAAACACAGAAATTCTACACTCTAGACAGTCAGGTTTCAGAGCTTGCCACAGTACTGAGATGGATCATATTTATTTACACTCTCGCATGTTTGAAATTACTGACAAGGGCAATGCAGGTATTCTGGTCGTGATGAACTCGTCGGACGTTTTGTTCTTTCAGATCACAAATGTTTATTTTACACTCTCAGAAATGTAGGCCAATCTTGTAAGGACTATAATACCTGGTTTCAGTAATTCCTGTCCCAATGTGTTTCTAGAGTATGTTGGGTCGAAGCCACCCCCCTTCACTCCTTACCTGTGGTGTTTCTCTGCGGACTTGTATACCCCCACTTCTCTTTAACCTCTACATAAGACTTCTCTTTGAAGTTCTGGAAAAAACATTATGAACTACGCTGACGACACCCAGCTTGTCCTCAAACTGTCTTAGACTGTACATGTCTTAAACACGCTTATGCCCAGATTAAGTCTTGGATGAACCATCACTGGATTTTAATGGCAATAGGACCAAACTAACCTGCAACCTGACGATCAGTCCTTTGTCATCCACGACTGTACTATCCCGGTCATGGAAAAACTAAGGACCCTAGGGTCCTATCTGACCCCTGCTCTTAACGCTGACACTAATGTTAGCCCAATTCCCAGATCCTGCTCATATCATATCCACCAGATCAAGAATATTTGCCTGTTTCTTTCAGAGACTAACTGTGCCACCATTGCTCATGCCACCATTCTTTCACGCCTAGATTACTGCAAAACACTGCTGCATGGCACATGCCAGATAAATCTGGCCAAATTTCAAATCACTCAGACTGATGCTGTACGTATCATCAAAGGTAAATCTAGGAAAGACCACATTTCTTGCAGCCGGAAATCCCTTCACTGGCAGTCTGTCTCTGCACGTATACAATTTAAAGCGGCCTTGCTTGTCCACAAATGTCTCTACAGGCATGCTCCCACGTATCTTAAGAATACGGTGACTCCATACATCCCTGTAAGAGCTCTTTGCTCTTCCAAGCAGGCACTAGTGGCTCAATCCACCTTCAAGTGTGCCAATGGCTGGGGAAATCATTCTTAGTGACCTGAGCCCGACTGTGGATATCACTACCCCCGACCTTGAGAACTGAAACTAATCTGGTCATCGTCACCTGAAAACTCACCTATTTCAGTAATCTCTTCTTGACCATGGGTCATTGCGCTGAACTGTCCTGTCTTTTTGTTTGTTGTATTGTGTTATTGTTCTCCCCCTCCCAGCACCCCAATCTCTGTGGGCTTCAGTGCTATAGAAATAAATTAAATAAAGAAACATTTGAAAAAAGTCATTGGGCTCCAGCCACTGATCCAAGCAGCTGGTGAGTACTCACAGGTTGGACTTTGTGTGTCCTGCATGGGTATGCATGAATTGGGCAAGTTGATTCTTTTCGTGGCATGTATGATGCACAATTCGTAACTGGCATGCATCTACATGCCGACTTCATCAGTTTGTGATGGCACACATCTGTTAACTGGACAGGTGTAGAGCTGGTCTCTGTCAGATCTTGCTGCCAAAGTATACTCATGTGCACGCAATTTGAGATGCTGACAGCAAGGATTCAGACAGGGACAGTTGTGAGTTTAAGATGTCGCGGGCATGTAAGGTACATTCATGTACACATCCTCTATGGGTTGTTGAATTGTGTCTGATGATTGTGTCACCCTCACTCAGCAGCTGACACTGACAGATGTGAATGTGTGTGTGGTAGTGGCAAGATTGTGATCAATCAGGCCACTGAATGGGTGGCCATACATGGTATGACATCATGGCATTTGTTGGTCTTGGGAGAGACTGCATTGCTGCTTGATCCTCAGCAATGGGTGCATGTAGGTGTTGCATGCTTTCATGTTGGACTGCATGGGGTACATGTTGCTAAATATGGTTGGATGCAGATGTGACTATGGTGCTTCGGACATATGCGGCCAGGTACCCTTTCCATGGCCCTGTCTCCAGGATACACGCGGGTCACTGAATCATTGGTATTATGATGTGAAATAAGTTGTTGCCATGTGTATGTGGCCGCACATTAATGTGCTAGGTTCACATGTGCATGTCATGTCATTGTGACAAGTCATTTTGCTTTCAATTGTGAAAGTGGATTCATTCTGTTTCAGGGTATGGGCCTGTGTTTTTGAGGCAGTTACTTGTTGACTCATGCTAACTGCCTGCTACTGTTACTATTGAGGAGACTACACATGCATTGGCACTGATGATTGATACCTATGTTTTTTGTTTTTCTGTTTGCACAGTTGCTGCGGCTGGAGAATAGGTTACAACCTGTTGAGCTGCAACCCAGGGACAAGGCCTACAGACCCAAGCGCCATTCCCGGCCAAACCCACTTGTTACCTTCTTTTCTCAGGGCGATGTGGTTGGCGGAGCATCCCATACACCTGGGAATGTTGCTGAGTGGGAGTCCCAGGATTCCATCATTGTGGTGGACACCTTGGCAGCAGTGGGATAGGGTGGGGGTGACATTGCCACACATGTGCCCCAAACCTTGGAGACCTCATTGGAGGTATCTGGGTTGATGGAGAAGGAGGCCATTGCAGGTCTGCCCGTGGTGTCAAGTGTGGGTACCGAGGGGATGTGCAGGCTGCACAGCTGGGCCTGAGAAAGGAGGATGTGCAGTCCACCGTGGAGGAGTCAGAACAACCTCCTTTCCCAGGGCCATCTGTGCTGCAGCACTGCCCACCTTCACTGATGCCTCCAACCAGACAGGGGCCACACTTCCAGCCAAAGTGGTCATCTGGGAAACAGTGCTCCCTCTGCTGATAGGTGGCTTGAGGCAGCAGGCATCTGTGTGTGATGCTGTGCAAGCATCTCATGATGCGCTTGTAGAGCATCACAGTTTTATGGGCTGCCTCATGTCACAACTGGCAGCAGCAGTGCTTTCCGGTGGTCTCGCTGGAATGGTCACTGCAATTTTCCCCTCCAACTCCTCCTCCTCTGTGCCCCTGTCATCCTCAACTGAGGCCTCCATGGCAGCTACCACCATGGCTTCATATGCCAATGCCCCACCATTGGCCAGTCTGGATGTGCCTTTGTCCCAGGTGACTGATCAGGTGGTTACTGAGCATGTCCAGGAACCCACAGGGGAACAGGCTGTGGACTAACACCAGGCACTTGAGGGCAGTGCAGGTGCTTTACTCCCGCAATGCTCACTGTCACCAGCCGGAGGGAGTACCTGAGCCACAGACATAGCCAGGAAGCAGGATATATTGACAGTGATGAGGCAAATCCTGGATGGCATCACCAGAAGGAGGAGTCAAGAAAGCACATACATGAGAGAAGCGAGGCAGGATGTACGATAGCGTCTGCAGGCTCTAGTGTCGGTCCAGGTGCATTTTGTGAGGCAATAGGAGGAATAGAGGCAGTAGGCACATGATGCAGAAATAACCAGGGTCAGGGGCGAAGTGGAGGAGAGGATGGCACAGGTGCAGGCTGCCATCCTAGAGGTTGTTTGCAGGGCAGTGGAGAGGATTGAGCATGGCATAATGGAGGCCCTGCAAGCCCTCCATGTACCAATGTAGGTCTGCCTGCAGATGCAGGAGTGGAAAGAGAATCATCCTCGGCTGGGGCATTGTCAGAGATCGGCATGAACTTGCCTGTTGACTCCTATATAAACACGCCGATTCATGGAATAATTAGCGCGGCGCAAGTGGGCAAAAATGTGCGATTCGCAGTGGAATAGCGAAAATCGCAGTGCAATTGCGAAAATCGCACGAAAAGCAGCGCACGTCGATTCATGGAAGGCCGTGCGCGAGAAAACCAGTGGATGTGCGATAAAAAAGTGTGCGGCGCACGTTGGCGCACAGGCCATCTAACAGCGTGCGCCAGGTCACAGCGAAAATCGCACAGGCCACAGCGAAATTCGCACATAGCGCGGTGCACGCAACAAAAGTAGGCAGAACACGGGCGTAACACTCGGAATGGGGAACAACTTGCCAAAACGTGGGCGTCACGGGGGAAGTACAGGGCACAAGTGCGCGGAACGCCCACACGCTCGCCTACAACACGTATTCATGGAATAGAATAGGGCAAAAAAGCGCACGCTCAAACCAGCGCACAGGCACAAACACGACCGCCACAAGAAAGCAGGCGGTAGCGTCTCTGCGGCTGTAAGAAATGTGCGCCAAAAGGTGCGCCAACAAATAGCACCTATATACTGCCATGATGAATGTCCCATACTGTGGCCCTCCAGGAAAAATGACGTGCAAAGGGGTACCCACAAACACAGACACCCGCTGACAAAAAATACGTGTGCGTGTATAACGGGGTGCGCGGGAAGTGTAACACGCGATTTCAGCAGGGTACGTGCATCACAGGGGTTCGCGTGAAGTTATTCACGCGATCGGGCCTGGGGGAGCGGGCTACGTGTATTTCAGGGGTTCGCGTGAAGTTTCACACGCGATCGGGTCTGGGGGAGCGGGCTACGTGTATTACAGGGGTTCGCGTGAAGTTCCTCACGCGATCGGGCCTGGGGGAGCGTGCTACGTGTATATCAGGGGTTCGCGTGAAGTTTCACACGCGATCGGGCCTGGGGGAGTGGGCTACGTGTATTACAGGGGTTCGCGTGAAGTTCCTCACGCGATCGGGCCTGGGGTAGCGGGCTACGTGTATTACAGGGGTTCGCGTGAAGTTCCTCACGCGATCGGGCCTGGGGGAGCGGGCTACGTGTATTCCAGGGGTGTGCGGGAAGTTCAACATGCGAATAGCCTGGGGGCGCGTGTATTCCAGGGGTGCGCGTGAAGTTCCACACGCAAATAGCCTGGGCGCGTGTATTTCAGGGGTGCGCGGGAAGTTCCACACGCGAATAGCCTGGGCGCGTGTATTTCAGGGGTGCGCGGGAAGTTCCACACGCGAATAGCCTGGGGGCGCGTGTATTCCAGGGGTGCGCGTGAAGTTCCACACGCGAATAGCCTGGGCGCGTGTATTTCAGGGGTGCGCGGGAAGTTCCACACGCGAATAGCCTGGCCGCGTGTATTTCAGGGGTGCGCGGGAAGTTCCACACGCGAATAGCCTGGGCGCGTGTATTTCAGGGGTGCGCGGGAAGTTCCACACGCGAATAGCCTGGGCGCGTGTATTTCAGGGGTGCGCGGGAAGTTCCACAGGCGAATAGCCTGGGGGCGCGTGTATTTCAGGGGTGCGCGGGAAGTTCCACACGCGAATAGCCTGGGCGCGTGTATTTCAGGGGTGCGCGGGAAGTTCCACACGCGAATAGCCTGGGCGCGTGTATTTCAGGGGTGCGCGGGAAGTTCCACACGCGAATAGCCTGGGCGCGTGTATTTCAGGGGTGCGCGGGAAGTTCCACACGCGAATAGCCTGGGCACGTGTATATCAGGGGTGCGCGGGAAGTTCCACATGTGATTTGACAGTGTGGGTCCTCCCAGGTGTACCCTGTACACCCTCCACAGCCCCTGCAGGCAGCCCACACCACAGGGGACTACCCTGCATCCCTGGTCATGTCCCGCAGGCAGCCCACCCACCATGGGCATGCCCCCCAGCAAAGGCACATGTCTCCTTGAACTAATGAACACCAACTCATGTCCCCTTGCACCCCCACCCCCCAGCACTGTGGGGCACCTGCCAGCAGGCCCCCACCCATGTCCAACTCATGTCCCCACCACCCCCACCCCCCAGCACTGTGGGGCACCTGCCAGCAGGCCCCCACCCATGTCCAACTCATGTCTCCCACCACCCCCACCCCCCAGCCACCAGGGTCACCCTCCACCAGGCCCCCACTCATGTCTCCCACCACCCCCACCCCTCAGCCACCAGGGGCACCCTCCACCAGGCCCCCACTCATGTCTCCCATCACCCCCACACCCCAGCAGTGCAGGGTCACCCTCCACCAGGCCCCCACTCATGTCTCCCACCACCCCCACCCCGCAGCCACCAGGGGCACCCTCCACCAGGCCCCCACTCATGTCACCCACCACCCCCACACCCCAGCAGTGCAGGGTCACCCTCCACCAGGCCCCCACTCATGTCACCCACCACCCCCACCCCCCAGCCACCAGGGGCACCCTCCACCAGGCCCCCACTCATGTTTCCCACCACCCCCAAGCCACCAGGGGCACCCTCCACCAGGCCCCCACTCATGTCTCCCACCACCCCCAAACCCCAGCAGTGCAGGGTCACCCTCCACCAGGCCCCCACTCATGTCTCCCACCACCCCCACCCCCCAGCCACCAGGGGCACCCTCCACCAGGCCCCCACTCATGTCTCCCACCACCCCCAAACCCCAGCAGTGCAGGGTCACCCTCCACCAGGCCCCCACTCATGTCACCCACCACCCCCACCCCCCAGCCACCAGGGGCACCCTCCACCAGGCCCCCACTCATGTTTCCCACCACCCCCAAGCCACCAGGGGCACCCTCCACCAGGCCCCCACTCATGTCTCCCACCACCCCCAAACCCCAGCAGTGCAGGGTCACCCTCCACCAGGCCCCCACTCATGTCTCCCACCACCCCCACCCCCCAGCCACCAGGGGCACCCTCCACCAGGCCCCCACTCATGTCTCCCACCACCCCCAAACCCCAGCAGTGCAGGGTCACCCTCCACCAGGCCCCCACTCATGTCACCCACCACCCCCACCCCCCAGCCACCAGGGGCACCCTCCACCAGGCCCCCACTCATGTCGCCCACCACCCCCACCCCCCAGCCACCAGGGTCAGCCTCCACCAGGCCCCCACTCATGTCTCCCACCACCCCCACCCCCCAGCCACCAGGGGCACCCTCCACCAGGCCCCCACTCATGTCTCCCACCACCCCCAAACCCCAGCAGTGCAGGGTCACCCTCCACCAGGCCCCCACTCATGTCTCCCACCACCCCCAAACCCCAGCAGTGCAGGGTCACCCTCCACCAGGCCCCCACTCATGTCTCCCACCACCCCCAAACCCCAGCAGTGCAGGGTCACCCTCCACCAGGCCCCCACTCATGTCTCCCACCACCCCCAAACCCCAGCAGTGCAGGGTCACCCTCCACCAGGCCCCCACTCATATCTCCCACCACCCCCACCCCCCAGCCACCAGGGGCACCCTCCACCAGGCCCCCACTCATGTATCCCACCACCCCCACCCCCCCAGCACTGTGGGGCACCTGCCAGCAGGCCCCCACCCATGTCCAATCCATGCCCCCCTGCACCTGGGTCCCAACATTCCCCAATCATGTCCGTAATGCCCATCCTCCCCTGCCAAAAGGCCCAACCAACTATCACACCCACCCACATATCAAAGGCAATTACATGTTACACCCCCAATTTAAATAATGCAATTGAACACATGTCTTTCACACACAATGGCTGCAAGTGAATGACAAAACACCCAACATGACATGCCTGAAAGCAATGAGATGATACGACACATTGAAGATTAAAAAAATAATATGTATTGAACAGCAAGTAGAATGGAAATGAAATAAGAAAAAACACAAAGCAAATCAAACAAAACAAGATGAATGTCCAAGAAAATAATCTGAAAAATTAAAATAAGCCAATGAAGAACCATGAAGAAGATCATCCTGGGTCCATGAGCCCAACCAAATTAAACCTAACTATGACTACTAACTAAAAACTGAACTATATACAAAAAAGTGGTGCATTGTCCAATCGCAACCAAAAAAAAATAAAAAAACAAAGGAAACCTAACCCTAACTATACAACTATATACAAAGGCAGCGGGCTATTCGGACGGCTCACTGGTTGTTGTCATGGGCCAGGGCATCATCGAACTCCTGGTCAATGGCTTGGAGGCGGGCATGTTCCCTGGCCCCGAGGTCCCGCAGGGATAACGCAGTGTCAAGCTCAAACTCCCTGCGAAGACCCTCGAGGCACTCAGCCCGCCTCAGCGCCCTCCGCATGGAGTCCTCCGCCCTGACCATCGTGAGCCGTTCCTCCTCTGCCCGCTGCCGCTCCGCACCTATCCGCTGGCACAACCGCTCCCACACGGAAGCCACTCCCATTCCCGGGTTCTCCTGCCCTCCGGCCGATGCCTGCACCCCTGATGTTGATGGCCCCGAGCCATGATGCCTCCCACGTTGAGCCTGCTGCTGCCTCCGACGCAACTGCCTGTGCCAGCACGACGGCATCCAGGCTGATGGAAACCACCGACGCCGTCGTGCACGTGCCCTGCCCGATGATGCCGTCACATCCTCCATCTGCTGGGGTCCAGTTGCTCTGGTGTCCACCCCTGCTGGATCTCTGACTCCCGACTGTGGCAGGGATGGGATCCCCACCGAGCTGGCTGCATTGGTCGGGGCAGGTCCACAGGGGGCCCTGGTGGCATCTGGGCTGGAAGACGGCAAGGAGAACGACTGGTGGATAGCCTGCACAGAGGAGGAGAGGGCCGCCACATTGGCCAACACATGCAGGAAACCCCCGAACATGGCCGATCCCAATTGGGCCACGTCGGCACGGTGCACTTCGTGATGACGTGCGTGCTCCTCCCGGGAAGCACGCACGGCATCACGAATCACAGCCGTGCGCATCGCGACCCCAATCAGGACCTTCTCCGCACGGCCAGGGGTTCCCACGTCCGCAGGTGGAGGGGAGTCAGGTGACATGGACATCCCCTCTACCTGCGGACAGGCCTGGGACGGGGCATCCCTGCTGGTGCATGGTGGTGCACTCACAGGGTCAGGGACAGCGACATGCACAGGCCCCTCCGCGGTGAACTGTGCTGCCTCCTGCCCCTGGCCCTGGACTGCACCACTTGCACCAGCAGGGATGCCCCCACCAGGCCCCATGTGTGCCCCAGTGGCGGCCTCCTCTTCCTCTGTGCAAACCACCAACCTGGATGGCTCCTCACCGTCTCCCACCGTAGCAGGCCCCTGTGGGGGCTCACCCACCCCTTCCGCTGCAGCCATGGGGGCATCCCCGCCGCCTTGCTCCACAGCGCCGTCTCCGCCCTCTTCTTCACTAGCCGCTGCGTAGAGGGAGACAAAGAACACAAGCATCAGGGCACTGTACAATGGTCCCCTAGACAGGAAGCAATAGCAGATGAGCACCACTGTCAAAGTACACTTCCATCATGTCCCTCCACAACACATGGGTCAGTCCAGGCGAAACACACACAGTAACAGGCATGGTGCATGCCATGGACATTTCCATGCATGTCCAATGGACTCTTGAAACATTCAATGATATGTAACTCACATGCATCATGGCTCATGCCTATCACATGCACACACTTCACCTCAGTCACATCCATCTGGCCCCAAACACACCAAACACAGCGGATACAAGGGTAATTTGGCTGCTTTACTGAATCTGTGCATTGTCACACACATGTGTCATGCATCCATGGCATGCACAAGTCACAGACACGCAGGTCAGGCACACAGACATGGCTACCATATATGTACCTGGCATCAGCACCCATCCCTCACCCCCCCCCCATGTCCAGGTACAGAGACTGGCATGCTCTCATGTTCAAAATCTGCATAGGGCTCCCCATGCGGCATTTCAACACATGCAACAACCATGTGCATCACACATCACTGGTTGGACATGCATTACCATGATGTCCCTGCACACATACATGCATACATGGCCTATGGCACACATACAGGCAAGTATCATAGAACCAGCACACCGCAACATGCCCTGTCTCACACAGTAATGCATGGACACTTACCGCTCAACTCCAGACGGGCCTCCCTCTCAAGGATCTGGGCGTGGAGCGCTGGGCGTACGCGTTCCAGGACCCTCATCTGGATGGAACTCATGCGGCCCCGGCCCCCCTCCACGAGGCGCCGGGCCTTCACAAGGGTCCTGGACCTCAAGTCCTCCCAGCGCTTCTTGATCTTCAGGACGTCGCGGGTTGCCACCCCCTCCGCGTTGATGGCAACCACACAGTCGGCGCAGATCCTCTGCCGTCCTTCCTTGCTGGCGCGGGACGATCCAAAGAGGGCATCATACTGCCCCAGGACATGCTCCACCAGGACACCAACTTCGGTGACAGTGAAGCTGGTGCCCATCTACCCCTCTGGCCTGGGGTTGCCACTGGTGCCAGATGTGGAAGTGCCCGACATGGCAACCCCAGAGGCAGGTGTGGGTGGGCAACTGGGTCCTGGGGCTGGGCTGTGGAGCGATGTAATCCCAGTCGGGAGTCTTCAGTTCCAGCAGGGGTGGACACAGCAACTGGACCCCTGCAGATGGCTGATGTGCAGGCACCAAATGGCAGGGCACGGTGGCAGCAGGCAGGCAGGCAGGCAGGCAGCAGCAGATGGCACGTGGGAGGCTGCTCGGGGCACTGGGGGGCAGTAACTCGGCCTTCTGGGCAGGAGCGTGGTCTTCCGTGTGTTTTCGCGTGGCCAGCTTGATACGGAGTGATTTGGCACGTGAAAATCCTGCACGTCAGCGTGAAATCCAAGGAAAGGCCCTTAGCGCGTAAGCGCGTCAGCACGCATACGCGATTCTATTGGACCAGAGTCCCTCAGCGCGTAAGCGCATCTGTGACGTGACCCGCACGGGTGTTCCCCACTCAGCACGTGATGACGGGGCACACGTGGAGATACTGCACGTCAGAGTATCATCGCGTGTAATTGGACAAAAGTGCGCGTATACGCGATTGGCCTATGTACGTGTATTTAATGGGTGCGCGGGCACTTACACACGCAAGTACGTCAGCGAACCTGTATCCCGTGGTGCGTGTGAATTTCCACACGCTATTGGACTGGGAACTGGATTCCAGGGGTGCACGGGTCACACGCTGTATCCCGTGGTGCGTGTGAATTTCCACACGCTATTGGACTGGGAACTGGATTCCAGGGGTGCGCGGGTCACACGCTCGCCTAGAACACGCGCAAAGCATAAATTTGCGGACTTTAACAATAACAAGCTCAGACGCCAGGATGAACATACCGTTCCTAGCAGCAGTGGCAGTGGGCTACCAAAGGAGGAGGAGGAGGATAGTCAGGGCCAGAATATTCACACCCAGAACCAGCCTTTTCGGGATGCCTGATGACCAGGTGTATGGGAGGTACAGGTTTCCACCACACATCATACTGGACCTGGTGAGTGAGTGGGAGGATGACCTCACATCACCCACCCTGTGCTCCCAAGCACTCAGCCCCCTGGAGAAGGTCCTCAATGTACTGCACTTCTTAGCCACTGGATCATTTCAGCGGACAAGTGCCATAGTGGGTGGGGTGTCACAGGCCACCCAGTCACGCTGCCTACACCAGGTCTTGAACATCATCACTGCACGCCCATCAGTCCGCAGGCACATATACCTGCCCAGAACACCTGCAGAAAGGCATGCTGCCACCCTGGATTTTTACGCTGTGGCACGATTCCCCAAAGTGCTAGGTGCCATCGACTGCACCCATGTGGCTCTACGTCCCCCCAGGGCATCTGAGCACATCTATAGGAACCGCAAGCACTGGCATTCCATCAACGTGCAGGTAGCATGTAATGCCAAGGGAATCATCACCTCAGTATATGCCAACTATCCCGGCTCCACCCACGACAGCTTCATTTACCGAATGTCCACCCTAAGCCGGGACCTAGAAGCTGGGCGGCATGGCGATACATGGCTGCTTGGTGAGTATGTATGCCACTGCACATGCATGCATGTTGGATACTGAGCAAGGTCACAACCCCACCAATGATACCAATCACCACCTCCACAGGGGACAGTGACTACCCTCTCAGCCCCCACATGATGACGCCAATTCGGAACCCCACCACGCCACCCCAAGTAAGATATAACACAGCCCACATTACAACCAGGGGCATAGTGGAGCGCACATTCGGAGTGCTAAGGTCACGCTTTCGCTCCCTTGACCGTTCTGGCGGGCAGCTGTTATACGCTCCCCCAGTAGTGTGCAGGATCATAGTGGCAGCATGTGTCCTGCACAACGTTGCAACACGCCGGGGCCTGGCCGTGGACATGGTGGTGGCCCCACATCCCCAACCACATGCACAGCCGCTGCGCATGGGAGGGGAAAGGGCACGGGGGAGGCAGCCCGTACACAGCTAGTGGCTAATTACTTCACATAGAAATCACACCCCTGTGGAGTGCACACTGCCCTGGCACATTCCATCTGACAATCAATGATGACTCAACCTGACACTGATCCTGAATGTCTGGAGAATGAACCGGGAATACCATGTCAGCCTGAGATTGTTCACCTGGAAGTGTCACAATGTGGGCATCCCTACCCACACAGACACCACCAATGCAGTTTTGTGAAGTTACACATTGAAGCAGCTAAAATGAATACCCACTTGCAAAATGCAACAAGAGGACAGTGCCATGTCAGCCAACCCAACCCCAGCACCGCCACACGACACACCGTGCCATGTCATGCTAATTGCAGGTAAACAAAGTAATCCCCACAACATGACATCAGTCTCACTATGTACAGTGGCACTATTAGAAACCTGCAACACCTGAAATGCTCACAGCAATGCCAGACCAACAACATACTTGAGCACGTAGTACCATTGACATGACATCACAAATGTTACATATTAGTAGTCTCACCACCTGGAAATGCCTGCACTCCCACCACTACCAACTGTGCAGTGTTGTCGCCATGTAGAGTTGTAGGCGCACTGCTGCCAACATGGACCCCATCTCCAGACTAGAGGTCCTTGTGTGGACATGAGGAAGGGACCTGCAAATTGGGAGGTAGACACAGAACAAGAGTTACACATCAATGCAACATGCAGTGTACAACACAACAGCAATATGCACTAGGAATGTATACACAGTATTGACTACAGACTGCCCACACAGCTCATGGGAGTCCAACGTCACTGTGTAATTCACTGTCACTTGGGCACACCCTTTGCAAGCCCATGGAAACGGGAAGCAGGAGGGGTGTGTGTGACTCAAACCCAAGCATCTGAACCAAATACATTACAAGCCTGCATGTGCCCAGCCACAATGCAGCGTATGCCCACAGGAACCACGGAAGCCAACAGATCGTCCCAAAAAAATTGGGAATAAAAGAAATCAAAATAAAAATAAAAATAAGAAACAATCAAAAATGGCCATTGATGGGCCCGGGGGGCTTGGGGAGGCCACCCAGGAGGTCCGAGGACAGGATGCACACCAGAACCCACCTGCGTGGATCCTGGGAAGATAAAACACCTCCATGGGCTCATGGCCCACACGGCTACCCTATTGTGGGAGTATCACTGCTGTCGCTATTATCACCCTGTGCAGCTGCATCCGGAGGTGGTTGCACTATGGGAGGCAGCCCACGCAAGGCCCTAGTCTGCTCCTCCATGGCTGCAAGCATGCGGGTGTGGTAGGTCTGGTTCTGGAGGATGAGTGTGCGGAGGTCCCCATGCAACAACTCACGGGATGCCCGGACCTCCGCCCTCGTTGCCTGCATCTCAGCTGAGAGCGTACGGGTGAGACGCTCCAGCTGCTGTTCTGTCCTTTGGTGTGTTGAAGCCTCAAGCTCAACAAGAGTCGTCCTGAGGTGAAGGAGCTCCTGCCTCAGGGCTTCCCTGTGGCCCTGGGACTCAATGGAGATGGCCTCCTGCAGAGTCGCCAGTGCCGCCCGCCTGTCCCTGTTGGACCCCAACATGTCCTCCCTGTGTGACTGGCAGATGGAGTCGGTTGCCTGCTTTAGTCGCTCCATCAGCCTTTCTGGGGGGACAATGGAAGTGGCCACCCTATCCATGGCCTGAGCCATCATCTCGGATGATGCAGCCTGTTGGGTAGCCATACCGTAAATGGATTGCTCCCATGCGGTATTGCCGGGTGGCGTACGGCCACCACGTCGGCGGGCACCACACCTGTCTGGGGCAAGGCGAACTGCGCCTTGCTGTGCCGGCACTGCCTGAGGCTGCAGGACTGCATTCCCCCTCTGATCTGCTGGCCCAGGAACAGGATCAGATGTCGCGGAGTGTGACCCTGCATCCGTAACCACCGAAGGCGTAGCTGCCAACACTGACATCCCCATGGAGGGTTCTGACCCTGGTGCAGGTGGGTGAGACAGAACAGAATCCCTCCCTGGAACACTCACCTGCGACGGCACGTAGGTCTCATCCGAATCAACACCTGAGTACAGCTCGGGGGAGGTGCAGCCAGAGACACCCCTTGAGAGCACGACCTGCAGCACTTGTGGGTTCTCCCCCACCACCACACCACGTCCCTCACTGGTGGTTGGTCGGCCCTCGGACCCCTCCTGGGTCTGCACCATCTCCACAACCCCAGCAGTATCAGGTGCGTCTTCCCCTGCAAAGACATGAAAACAAAGAAATGGAAACAGGCATTAGCACCATGGCACACATTGAGGGCTGAGAAGCAAGAGAACCAGTACTTGATTGACACATGTCCCACATGACTAAAACCCTCCCATGCATGCACCCTCACTGCGCATGAAGTGCAGGCAAATGGCACACACTGATGACACCAAGATGGAAGATGAACACATTTTCTGCATGCTGCCTGGCAGTGGCATCACACATTGGCCTGTGATTGGCAGGTGAAACACACATGCCATCACACAGATGGCATGTACCATTGCTATTGAGTGAAGATGGAGAGGAGGGCAGCACCTATTCATTCAGTCCAGTTCCCGCATGTAATTGCTTTTCTAATTCTAACAGGTCAGATTTTTCACCTGGAGCTGCCAGTCTGAAATGGTCAAATTACACAGGGACATGTGTGTACAAATGATATCCAGGTAACAAAGTCACTCCACTTTACCATACCCATGTCAGACATGTGACTAGTGGACAGCGACATGCCTAGTGAAAGTGGTGGAATGCAAACAAACTGACTGAATGAACAGTGAAAAAGAAGCAAATATGTTGTGACAAGGTGACACTTCAAGGGCAACTGGCGTGCAGTTGTGCTAGATGTCTACTGTTGGCAGAAGGGATACTGCTATGGCCAAATGCAGCTGCGCAGGAAGGATTGCATAAAGCACATGGCTGACACATACGACTCAGGCGCACACACTCTCACCTGGCACCCGAACAGAAGCCCTCACACACACACCATGCACATGGATGACACACACATGCATGTGCACTCACCGGACAATGCCTCGTAATCAGCCAGATCTCCCACGCCTTGGATCTGTTCCTCCGTGACGTAGGTCCCAGCGACTGACTCATGTGGAGTGAGTTCCATGTCTACTACTGGAGACCCACCTCCAGTCACTAGAGTTGCGGCATGACTTGAGGCCAGCTTACTCTTTGCCCTGCGCTTTAGGTCATTCCAGCGCTTATAGCAATCATTGGCTGTGCGCCTCACGATTCCAAGGGCACTTACGATGTCCGCAACGGTCTGCCAGTGTGCTTGGCGTTGTGCAGGTGTGGTCTCGGATCCTGCAACAATGACCATCTCGTTGTCATGTCCGGACACATACTCGACAAGTGCATTCAGTTCGTCATCCGTGAAGCTGGGCTTCCTGGACAGGCCGGACTGTGTAGCCGTGTCTGGGGCATCAGCCTGTGCCGGACGAGCACTCTTCCTCTTCCGCTTGGAAGGTGGTGGTGATCCTGAGTGTCCTGCGCTGCTCTGGACACTAGGGGCAGGAGCCCTGGTGGACTCTGTATCAGGAGTGTGGGATTGCACACTCAGCATGGGAGTTGGTGCAGGCATTGGCTCTAGTGTGATGGTGTCAGGGGGAATGTCAGCAGCATGGACTAGGACCGACACTGTCCTGGCTGGGTGTGTGAGGGCTGGGGTGGATGGAGCCGCAGCTGCCCCTGCAGCCTCTCCGCCCTGCCTCCTTGGTGCAGCAGATGACCTTGCTGCCCCAGATCCACGTGGCATGATGGCATCAACGTGCACCAGCGCACGTGTCGTAGCCCTGCTGACCTGGAAGTCAGCCATGGAGTCAGCCAGGTCTGGTGCCACAATGGGCTGGTCCAACAAGGGCTGAGCATGGATGGTGTCAGCCACATCAGCCTCAATGGGAGGGGGGGAAGGGGGGGATTATGGGTGCCCGTGACTGGTCCTCCACACATGGGGGGACAGGCTCACCCTGCAAGTTACGACCACGTCCCCTACCGGATCCACCACGGCCACCACTTGTGGCTCTTCCACCTTTGCCACCCTTACGGAATCCTCGCCTCCCAGCCATGGCACTGATGTTAATGTGCGTATGGGAGTGGATGTAGACTATTGTCCTGGGCAATTGGGGGTGAAAGGGGTTGGGTACCAGATGGTAATTGTACCCTAGTGCTCTAGCAAGGCTGAATGTAACCCCTGGGGAAAGATGACGGGTCACGCAACGCACAGGAGGCCCAAAAAAGGGAGATGACGTGCACGCAACCCCTCCTAGACCACGTGTGCAGAAAGAAAAACCTGCACTACGCTGTGGCACCCAGAAACACAAGAATGAACGAATGCGTGTCACACGCAGCCTAGAATGACCTCTGAAGGGGTAGGCTACACACGGGGCAAGCACAGATGTTAGATACGTGCGTGACTCACCGTCTGCCTGGTAAACGAGCGTGTAAAAGGAGCACGTTTGGTTGGCAACACCCCCGCCAAAAGAAGATTTGTCCGCTGTCTGAGGAGACAGGACAACAGTAGAAGGGAACACTGTTTGAGGGAACAGGCCCAGGTAAACCAGTAAAAGAGAAAAAAGAGAAAAAGCTGTCAGAGGTAACAGGGAATACGAACTTGAAACGCTGTGAAGTAAATCGCGTGTGAAACGACAAGAAGTACAGAATTCACCCACTCGCTCTCCACGAAAAGCAAGTACAAGGAAAACGTGTTCTACACGTACCTTTTATACAGGCCCACACGTCCAGCGTCACTTACGCGGCGTGTACGCGCTAGGGCCATTTCCACCTATTACATGCTTTGTCACTTCTGCGTGTAGGGCCATTTCCACCAATTACACGCTTTGTCACTTCTGCGTGTAGGGCCATTTCCACCAATCACACGCTTTGTCACTTCTGCGTGTAGGGCCATTTCCACCAATCACACGCTTTGTCACTTCTGCGTGTAGGGCCATTTCCACCAATCACACGCGATTACACTCTGACGTGCAGTCTTTCCACGTGTGCTCTGTCATCACGTGCTGTGTGGGAAACACCTGTGCGGGTCACGTCACAGACGTGCTTACGCGCTGAGGGCCTTTCCTCAGTTTTCACGCTGACGTGCAGGATTTTCACGTGCAAAATCACTCCGTACCAAGCTGGCCACGCGTACGCACACGGAATACCACGCTCCTGCCCGGAAGGCCGAACTACTGCCCCCCAGAGCCCGAGCACGCTCCCACCTGCTGCTGCCTGACAGCCTGCTGCCCCTGCACTGCTGGGGGGTGGGGGTGATAGGGGACATGAGTGGGGGCCTGGTGGGGGCTGCCCCTGGTGACTGGGGGGGTGGGGGTGATAGGGGACATGAGTGGGGGCCTGGTGGAGGGTGGCCCTGCACTGCTGGGGTGTGGGGGTGGTGGGAGACATGAGTGGGGGCCTGGTGGAGGGTGACCCTGGTGGCTGGGGGGTGGGGGTGGTGGGAGACATGAGTGGGGGCCTGGTGGAGGGTGCCCCTGGTGGCTGGGGGGTGGGGGTGGTGGGAGACATGAGTGGGGGCCTGGTGGAGGGTGCCCCTGGTGGCTGGGGGGTGGGGGTGGTGGGTGACATGAGTGGGGGCCTGGTGGAGGGTGACCCTGCACTGCTGGGGTGTGGGGGTGGTGGGTGACATGAGTGGGGGCCTGGTGGAGGGTGACCCTGCACTGCTGGGGTGTGGGGGTGGTGGGTGACATGAGTGGGGGCCTGGTGGAGGGTGCCCCTGGTGGCTGCGGGGTGGGGGTGGTGGGTGACATGAGTGGGGGCCTGGTGGAGGGTGACCCTGCACTGCTGGGGTGTGGGGGTGGTGGGTGACATGAGTGGGGGCCTGGTGGAGGGTGACCCTGCACTGCTGGGGAGTGGGGGTGGTGGGAGACATGAGTGGGGGCCTGGTGGAGGGTGACCCTGGTGGCTGGGGGGTGGGGGCGGTGGGAGACATGAGTGGGGGCCTGGTGGAGGGTGCCCCTGGTGGCTGGGGGGTGGGGGTGGTGGGAGACATGAGTGGGGGCCTGGTGGAGGGTGCCTCTGGTGGCTGGGGGGTGGGGGTGGTGGGTGACATGAGTGGGGGCCTGGTGGAGGGTGACCCTGCACTGCTGGGGTGTTGGGGGGTGGGAGACATGAGTGGGGGCCTGGTGGAGGGTGACCCTGGTGGCTGGGGGGTGGGGGTGGTGGGAGACATGAGTGGGGGCCTGGTGGAGGGTGCCCCTGGTGGCTGGGGGGTGGGGGTGGTGGGAGACATGAGCGGGGGCCTGGTGGAGGGTGCCCCTGGTGGCTGGGGTGTGGGGGTGGTGGGTGACATGAGTGGGGGCCTGGTGGAGGGTGACCCTGCACTGCTGGGGTGTGGGGGTGGTGGGTGACATGAGTGGGGGCCTGGTGGAGGGTGACCCTGCACTGCTGGGGTGTGGGGGGGGTGGGAGACATGAGTGGGGGCCTGGTGGAGGGTGACCCTGGTGGCTGGGGGGTGGGGGTGGTGGGAGACATGAGTGGGGGCCTGGTGGAGGGTGCCCCTAGTGGCTGGGGGGTGGGGGTGGTGGGAGACATGAGTGGGGGGCTGGTGGAGGGTGCCCCTGGTGGCTGGGGGGTGGGGGTGGTGGGTGACATGAGTGGGGGCCTGGTGGAGGGTGACCCTGCACTGCTGGGGTGTGGGGGTGGTGGGTGACATGAGTGGGGGCCTGGTGGAGGGTGACCCTGCACTGCTGGGGTGTGGGGGTGGTGGGTGACATGAGTGGGGGCCTGGTGGAGGGTGCCCCTGGTGGCTGGGGGGTGGGGGTGGTGGTAGACATGGGTGGGGGCCTGGTGGAGGGTGACCCTGGTGGCTGGGGGGTGGGGGTGGTGGTAGACATGGGTGGGGGCCTGGTGGAGGGTGCCCCTGGTGGCTGGGGGGTGGGGGTGGTGGGAGAAATGAGTGGGGGCCTGGTGGAGGGTGACCCTGCACTGCTGGGGTTTGGGGGTGGCGGGAGACATGAGTGGGGGCCTGGTGGAGGGTGCCCCTGGTGGCTTGGGGGTGGTGGGAGACATGAGTGGGGGCCTGGTGGAGGGTGACCCTGCACTGCTGGGGTGTGGGGGTGGTGGGTGACATGAGTGGGGGCCTGGTGGAGGGTGCCCCTGGTGGCTGGGGGGTGGGGGTGGTGGTAGACATGGGTGGGGGCCTGGTGGAGGGTGACCCTGGTGGCTGGGGGGTGGGGGTGTTGGTAGACATGGGTGGGGGCCTGGTGGAGGGTGCCCCTGGTGGCTGGGGGGTGGGGGTGGTGGGAGACATGAGTGGGGGCCTGGTGGAGGGTGACCCTGGTGGCTGGGGGGTGGGGGTGGTGGTAGACATGGGTGGGGGCCTGGTGTAGGGTGACCCTGGTGGCTGGGGGGTGGGGGTGGTGGTAGACATGGGTGTGGGCCTGGTGGAGGGTGCCCCTGGTGGCTGGTGGGTGGGGGTGGTGGGAGACATGAGTGGGGGCCTGGTGGAGGCTGACCCTGGTGGCTGGGGGGTGGGGGTGGTGGGAGACATGAGTGGGGGCCTGGTTGAGGGTGACCCTGCACTGCTGGGGTTTGGGGGTGGTGGGAGACATGAGTGGGGGCCTGGTGGAGGGTGCCCCTGGTGGCTGGGGGGTGGGGGTGGTGGGAGACATGAGTGGGGGCCTGGTGGAGGGTGACCCTGCACTGCTGGGGTTTGGGGGTGGTGGGAGACATGAGTGGGGGCCTGGTGGAGGGTGCCCCTGGTGGCTGGGGGGTGGGGGTGGTGGGAGACATGAGTGGGGGCCTGGTGGAGGGTGACCCTGCACTGCTGGGGTTTGGGGGTGGTGGGAGACATGAGTGGGGGCCTGGTGGAGGGTGCCCCTGGTGGCTGGGGGGTGGGGGTGGTGGGAGACATGAGTGGGGGCCTGGTGGAGGGTGACCCTGCACTGCTGGGGTTTGGGGGTGGTGGGAGACATGAGTGGGGGCCTGGTGGAGGGTGCCCCTGGTGGCTGGGGGGTGGGGGTGGTGGGTGACATGAGTGGGGGCCTGGTGGAGGGTGACCCTGCACTGCTGGGGTGTGGGGGTGGTGGGAGACATGAGTGGGGGCCTGGTGGAGGCTGACCCTGGTGGCTGGGGGGTGGGGGTGGTGGTAGACATGAGTGGGGGCCTGGTGGAGGGTGCCCCTGGTGGCTGGGGGGTGGGGGTGGTGGGTGACATGAGTGGGGGCCTGGTGGAGGGTGACCCTGCACTGCTGGGGTGTGGGGGTGGTGGGAGACGTGAGTGGGGGCCTGGTGGAGGGTGCCCCTGGTGGCTGGGGGGTGGGGGTGGTGGGAGACATGAGTGGGGGCCTGGTGGAGGGTGCCCCTGGTGGCTTGGGGGTGGTGGGAGACATGAGTGGGGGCCTGGTGGAGGGTGCCCTGCACTGCTGGGGTGTGGGGGTGGTGGGTGACATGAGTGGGGGCCTGGTGGAGGGTGCCCCTGGTGGCTGGGGGGTGGGGGTGGTGGTAGACATGGGTGGGGGCCTGGTGGAGGGTGACCCTGGTGGCTGGGGGGTGGGGGTGGTGGTAGACTTGGGTGGGGGCCTGGTGGAGGGTGCCCCTGGTGGCTGGGGGTGCAGGGGGACATGAGCAGGTGTGCAGGGTAGTCCCCTGTTTTGTGGGCTGCCTGCAGGGGCCGTGGAGGGTGTACAGGGAACACCTGTGAGGACCCACCCAGCCTAATCGCGTGTGTAACTTCCCGCGCACCCCTGTAATACACGTACCCAGCCAAATCGCGTGTGATAATTCCCGCGCACCCCTGTAATACACGTACCTGGCCAAATCGCGTGTGATAATTCCAGCGCACCCCTATAATACACGTACCCAGCCAAATCGCGTGTAAAACTTCCCGTGTACCCCTGTAATACACCTACCCAGCCAAATCGCGTGTGATAATTCCCGCGTACCCCTGTAATACACGTGCCCTGGCTAATCGCGTGTAAAACTTCACGCGTACCCCTCTAATACACGTACCCTGGCCAATCGCGTGTTAAACTTCCCGCGTACCCCTGTAATACACGTACCCTGCCTAATCGCGTGTAAAACTTCCCGCGTACCCCTGATATGAACGTTACCCGCTTTGCGTTCCTTGTTTGGCAGCCCTGTAAACTGGTCCAGGGTTAGCGCAGCCCTTTGCGATGATTTAGCGATTTTGATGGCTTTTCCTTGCGCGAGGGCGTTCTTGGGGGCGTTACTGGCGCTGCTGCAGGGTCGCTGCGATACTCTGCGCCACGGCTGGTTTGGGAGCCTAAAATCCATGAATACGCTGTGCGCGGAAATCGGTTTTAGCGCACGTGCCTGGCGCAGACAATCGCACGCGGACACTCTGCGCCAGCCGCTTGCGACATTTTTCTGCGAAATTCTATGAATTACCCTGTCAGTTAATTAGTTGCAGATTTGCTTTTCCCTATTAATTTTTTTGTTTGCATTATTGTACATAGTTTTCATCAATACAGTTAACTTTTTTTATTCGACACCACCGTTTGTTGTCTCTTTTTCCATGTGCACACTGTGTTTTAACATGATCTCCAAGTATGTCCTATGGCTGTCATGTGGGTTTAGGCCAAACTCTGTAGGTCATGTTGGTACCAGCCTATTTGCTGGGGGGCAAATGTGCATGCTTCATGTGATGTTTACTATGATGCCTTCATGGCCAATGTACATATTGGAACAATGGTAGATGTCGGGAGAAGTCATGCTTGGAGTCGCGCAAATGTTTGATTCTTAGTCATTCACATCTGTCGCTTAGCTAATTCTGTGCTTGGAGTGCAGGCATGATGGTCATAATTGTACATGGTCTGCGTGGGTGTGTCTGACATGTATGCTGGGGTTGGTATGGCACGTCCTTTGTACATGTGTTCATGGTTGTTGGGTCATTTTGGGAGTTGTCTGACCTAGGCCTGGAGCCAATACTTTGATTGAATTTCCCATATGGCCATGTGGACATGTGTTTCTCAAGTAGGGAAGTGGGCATTACATGTATGGGGGTGGCAAGGGATGCTTGCCTGATGCCATTTATGGTGCAGGCACATTGCATGTTAGCTGTCCGTATAGCAGTGTTGTTTGGGTGTGTTTTTGATTGTGTGTGTAGTGGTAGCGATGTGGGGAGACATTTCAAGATGATAGTTATGTTTCATGATGATGTTTGGGTCTCATTAGGATGGGAACTCGTTTGTTCCGGCGTCTGGCCAGATGTTCCACAGAACAGGGATATCTGAGGTATCTGTTGGCAGCTCATTCACCTCTGACCCTTTACTTCTCAGGATTTCTGTTTCTTGGACGTTGTGTTTCTTTATGTTCCGAAAGCTGTTTGGGTGGCCCTTTGGCACTTGCTTGTCCATGTGGATGTGCTCACACTTCATGAATGGGTATTCCTTATGGGCATTGGGGAAGAGGGGAGAGATGTGGTCTCACTTTGATTCACTGGACTACACACATCACATGTGAACTATGTCACCTGACCATCATGAGACAAATGTGGAGATGCTGTGACGATTTGGTAGGCTGTTGTTGTGCAGCTGAGTGTGATCCGAGGGGAGGCCAAAGACAGGCTGACTGTTCTGGATTCACCATCACTGCTTCCAAGTGATCATGTTAGAGGAGGATGTCCGCCAGGTGTAGTTCATGTAAGACACAGGCCAGAGGAGTTGCGGAAGGTAAGTGCTCCACAGTGAACTGGGCCATGGCTTTTCATGATTCAAAGCTGCCAAGTGTTGTTGGTGTTACAACGATCATAAGGCTGATGCCACCATCATGCTGAACAGGGCCCACAATCCTGTCTGTCACCTTGTAAGGTCAGTATATGAGTGTGTGTATCCATTGCTGTTGGGTATGTGACAGTAACCTTTTCCCAACAGATTATGCATATGCACCAGCATAATTCAGAAATTGAAATTGAGATTTATTGACCAGGAGAAAAAAGCAGCTCCAGGGTATCGGGGGTAACCAATTAGGCATGGAATACCTCTGGAGAACCAGGAGCTAGTACATAGTGTGCAGCAAATGTAACTTTGCGCACAATGCAAACTCTAACGTTTTGTTAATTTTGATACTATACAATATGCTTCTAATAAAGAAAGGTGTGTTCTTTATTCTCCTTTATATACATTCCAAAGCATACACAGTTAATATCGCATTGCTGGGTTTGTATGGCACCACTTGCCATGGGAGTCACACATAGCTCCTGCTAACTGTTGGTTCAAGCTAACCAGGTTCCCCTTGGTATATGTAACCAGGAGCTAAATAGCTCACAGCTCCTGCCAAATTTGAACCCTGTAATGTTGTGTCTGTTCAGCAGGCCAGGCAGCTATATTAGTCCATCAGTGGGAGTATGATTGTTGGGACCCGATGTCCAGGGGATATGAGGGCCCATCCAGTGAGCTGTTGTCAGGCAAGTGTTGTGGCCAAATTGCATGGGAGTGTATGTGGTCAATTTAGGTGATCTGGGGATTCATCATGGACCTCTGTAAGCAGGATAGTTAAATGGATGTTCCATCAGACATGTCACATTTCACCCAACTCCTGTTGTCAGTACTGTGCACTGTATGACTTGCTGTGGGATTTGGGGAGATGTGTATTTCGAGTGGTTGTTTGTGATGTGGCAGTACTGTGTGGGTGTACTGTGTGGGTGAGGAGCGGACATAGGGTGATATGGATTGGGGGGGCCCAGTTTAGTGTGGGTACTTGGATGAGAGCAGACTTTTGGGTGCTGCCTTGATGTAGAAGTCCAGGCCACAGTTTACTTTGGGTATGGGGATGAGGTCAGACATGTGGACGCTGCATTGATGTGGGATGCAGTTTAGCTTGGATAATGGGATGAGGGAAGACTTGTGGGTGCTGCCTTGATGTAGGGGGTAAGGGTGCAGTTTATTGTGGTTACTGGGATGAGTGCAGACTAGTGGGTGCTGCCATAATTTAGGGGACAATGGCACAGTTTAGTCGGGGTATGGGTTATCAAGGCAGCACCCACAAGTCTTCCCTCATCCCAGTATCCAAGCTAAACTGCGTCCCACATCAATGCAGCGTCCACATGTCTGCCCTCATCCCAGTACCCAAACTAAACTGTAGCCTGGACTCCTACATCAAGGCAACACCCAAAAGTCTGTATGTATTTCGTCATCAATGATGCTGCAACCCTTTATAATGTAATGACAGTATATTGTTGGGCAGAGCACTCTAGGAGTAAGTCCTCTGCATGCCCTATCTTATCTAAATAAACTTTACCTTTTAATTTCACCCGCACTTGGTCTTGGTCTCATTCCCTACTGGGCTGTGTCCGTTATTGACTCTCATTGGGAGTTTGTTGTGTATTTTGGGGGACTGCTCACTTTCATTTGGTGAAACCGACGCAATAGTGTTCTTTTCGTTTCTTCTGGCATGAGACATCCCCCAGCCACAGCGGACCCAGCACGCGCCCCCTCAAAACCGCCCACCTATGGCAACCGGTACACCTAGACGTGCGCACGCAGTAGGGCGGGATGGTGTATGGGTCCCGGCTTTGCAATAACCCACCGTACCGCTCGCCGTAGCAGGGTGTGGCCATTGAGTTCGGAGCGGCACCTTGACAGACCAGGTCCGGAAGGTCTCGGATCAAGACGAACACGTGAGTATCAAGTGCGAGTTACATTAATAGGCATAGGGGGAAGAAATGGTGGGACAGGAAGTCAGGCCAAAGTGCATTTGGGATTGATCAATAGGAACATAGAGGGGAGAAAGCTGACAGAATATAAGGGGAACTCTACTTCTAAATCTATTATTTTTTCTGCATATGGCCATTAGGACAGTTAGGGAGATTACAAGGTGAGAAGAGGTACGGGAACCTTACTCCGTGAGGGGGTAGAAGGCGGCGCTGCATTAGTACTATCTCAACTACTACAGGAAATAAAGAGGAAAAATAAGTGGAAATAGTAGGAGTCTCGTAAAGAAGATGAGACTCGCAATAGTATTTATAAACACTTCTTTTCTTCTTTCATGCAGGGACACTCTTAGATAAAGGGGAGGTCAGTTAGGGACTGCGATTAGGGGGACGGGTCTGGATAAAAGGGGGACGAGGATTAGACGGGTGAAAAGGAGACAGGAAGGGTTTATGTTTAATCGTTAAATGTGGTATGTCTAAAGGTACATTGTTGTGTAATATGTATTGTTTATGTCTGTTGCGCACTGTTGAGTGTAAAGTATGTGATTGATGTTAGAAGGTGATATTGCATAAGTATACTGCTATTAGATCTTGCCAAAAATTGTATAACACAGTGTGGTAAATTGAAGGTACAGTCATAAGAGTGACATAAGATGCAGTGCACTATTGCAGTAAAAGGTTTTTTGATATATTTCGTTGGTCCATAAGGGAATACAGGTATCGTTGAAGTAAACATGGGTGCAGACACACCACTTTCACATATTTGTCAAAACCTGCCAGGTTATGCAGATAGAATTTGAAAATATCATAACGAATGACTCACCGAACTAAAAGGAGAAGGATTTCCCCAAATATGGCCCAAAGGGGGGTCGTTTGATAAAAATGTATTAGACATGGGAGCAACCTATTTGTTCCTGAAGTACAAAGGGAAGCAGTTGCAAAACAGAAGGAAAAATAATAGATTTATGGAAACTTTTTAGAGGAAATACCACCAAGCACAACTAAGGGCCAGGAGGCATCTCCCCTGGCAGCAACAAGTGACATGGAGGGGGGTGATGAAGGAAAGAGAGGTTGAAGTAACAAGACTATACCCACTTATAACCAAACCAGCTGAGGGATACAGTGACCCAGTATACGTATCCAAGCTTTCATCACCCCCTGTACCCCATGCAACTGCACCAGCAATGCCCCCATATGACCAACGAGGAGCAGCAGGACAGGTGGGTACTACAACGATAGATATAGAGCAAATTACCCAGGACCAAGAAACATGATTAACAATGACACACACAGAATTAACCCGGTTGAGAGGTATATGCAAGCAATATTGCACACCCACACCGAGGTCAGAATAAATACAGGGACCCTAGATGCCCAATAAACAAGAAGAAGAGGGTTGGAAAAAGGGAGAAATTTTGTTCAAAATTAATGACACCCCCACAAGGATAGTGGAGATAGATCGAACAGACGGACAGGTGAGTATGGAAAGGGAAAGCATATTGTCCGACAGGGAAGAAGAATATCGGTGCGATGTAGATGAGCAAGAAAAAGAGGAAAGATGGCTAGACGAAGCAGAAGGTGGGGAACCATTTGGAGCAGAGGGATTCCCCACAGGGAGGGTACTTGAAGAAGAGTGGTGAGGGAGGTTGAGAACAAGAGCAGGGAGGATGATATTGTTGGGGAAAAGGGGAACAAAGGCGAATGTGGGAAAATTAAGGGGCAAGTTACAACTTCCACTAAGGGGAACAAGAGGGGGAGTGGGACAAGAAAGGATAGTGAATGGCACCATAATGATCTTTGGGCAGTGTCAATTGTATATTACATCAGTGCTATCATGTTGTAAATTCAACCTAAGTCTTACCTCATTAGAGGGGTCCCCACGAGTATCCGTGTGGTTGGAAAGAATGAATTTTGTACTTCCCAAAGAAGCATGAAACATTTGTCATGCTCTGGAATCTGGAAAACAAAGGGGGGGTAGTGTTTTAACCAGAGAGGGCGGGCAGTAACATTATTTATCACAAGTAGTTAATAATTAGTGCTTAATTAAGAGGATCCTGTCCAAATAACCCCCAGCAAATGTTCATTCAAAGGGCTCCAAAAATATGTGCCATGTCTCAAGAATGCTTAAAATGTCTTAACATGTCTATGCTTGAAGATTGCCATTCAATGTAGAGTATATAACTTATCCCTCATCATGTAAAGCCAGAATCCCCTGAGGTAAAGTTACCAACAGGGGGTGCAGGCAAAAGGATGGAGAGACTGGGAGAGAGGAAGGTCCACTAATCGACATGCTGCACTCCAGAGCCCATGGTAAACGAAAGGAAAAAGAACAGAAATGCAAGGCTTGAAGTCTGTGCCTGCACATCTAAATGAATTAGCTTTTCCTAATGATTCACACAAAATGGGCTTACCTTCTCCGCTTTAAACTTTCAGGTCGGGGTGGGACGGCTCACTGAGGATGATGTCGGTCCGTGTGTGGTTATTTTCGTGGCTGTACGCGAGTCAGCCGCGTCTGAATGATGTATTGACTAAGCGTCCACAACGCCGAAAAATGGCCAGGGACACAAAAGAGGGACTAGTTCCTGGTACACGCCATCTTGTATGAGTGTACAAGCACGTCTAAATCAATAAATAAGATGTGAGAGGTCCGCACGTAACTCGACATTACCTGTTATGACCATATACTGCATGGTTATAGTATCTGAAAATGTTACTCTGGAATGGTAGCAGAGTGTGCGAGTCGACATCCTTCATACAAAGAAGGTGTTATTGTCATTGTTCGAGCACAACGTGGAACTCATAATGAGAGAGGCAACATAATGAGAGAAACAAAACATCAAAACCCGGGGTACAGAGGGTTATGAGAGAGTAAATAAATACTGAGAAGCCCTCATACATGCTGGTGGATTATGTGTTTTGAGTCCTAACGCACATTTTGTCATAAAGAGTATTGAAAGCTATAACTATGCAGGGCCTGACATATAGGGGGCATCAGTGTTAATTTTATAGATCCGAAGGCTGAAGGGCACTGAGTGCATACAGAACACATAATTGCAGATGGCAGTAACCAAGGTACATTCAGTGGTATCACATAACTTATATCACATTGTTTACAGACAATTATACACATGGTCAAATACAGTTGGGGTGGTTTCTTCTCATAAAGTAGCCAGAGTCTGCCAGCTAGTTCGTTCATTCAAGCTGGACTTGTCTGTTTGTAGACGAAAGATCCATAATTGTTCTCTTTTGAAGAGTAAGTCATGAATGTTTCCCCCTCGTTTAGGGACATTGGGCCTCATTACACGGTAGGCGGTAAAAAACAGGATTTACCGGCATGGCGCTATTAGCGTGTCCGCCCTCACATGAGACCGCCAATAGCGTACAAATTACGAGTAAGCGGACACGCGCATAGGGCCATGCCGGTAAATGACCCTACCACCATGCCGCAAAAGCACCTTACCGGGGCCGACCAAAGTGCTGATAGCACCTCCGCCCTCACTCTACATGCTAATAGCGGTCACTGCTATTAGCGGTCACCGCTATTAGCATTGACCGTTAAATTGCGGAACCGGAAATAGCGTCATCGCACCGGAACGGGAAAGAGCACGGTGGCCATCTTTAAAAACACAATCCATTGCCATCCTCTGCCCCTTGGACCATTTTGGAGTTGGGAGCTGTGTTAAATCATCCGTGACACCTGCATCATGCCCAAGGCCTTGAAGAAAACCTGTGACAGGCAGCGGAAGGAAAAATATACTAATGAGGAACTGGTCAAGTTAACACAGACCCTTGCAGAGCATGCAGAGGTAGTCTTTGCCAATGACATACGCCGCGCTACCTTGCTGAAGAAGAAAGCCATCTGGGAGGAGGTGGCTGTCAAAGTCAGTGCCGTGGGCACCAGCACGCGCACTGTGCGCGAATGCAGGAAGAGGTGGGACGACCTCAGGCTGCGGGTGAGGGGCATCCTGGCTGAGAACCACCGCATTGCCAGTGCCGGTGGAGATGGCTCACCAATACGCCTGAAGGAATGGGAGGAGACATGCGCAAACATGATTGCCATCGAAAGCATCGAGGGAGTGGGCAGCATGGAGGTCGGCGTGGCTACCACTTCCGATGGAGGTGAGTGTACACATGACAGGATGCGGTGTGAATGCACAGTCACCCCCATATGTGAGCACAGACCCCACTCACGCATGGACACACATCCACACATGCATCCATCCATCACCATGTCAGTGTCAGACCCAAACACGCACATATGACCATAGACAAGTCCCAAACTCAACCATGCATGGATGAGGCACTGAACTGGCACATCACCTGCACCCACAACTGCTAAGTCCCAATGGCCACAACTGCATCATTCCTGTAATTTACATTGAGTATATTGAAACGCAACCAATGCCATCCCCCTTCTCGTCCCTTACAGGCTCACATACAGATGGGGAGGATGCCGCTGATGCATCAAAGGCACCACCTACATCCAAGAGGCCAAGGGCACAGGAGCCGGAGGATACCCCAGCAACATCCAGTGGCAAGGGGGGATGGCCACACCTGAAGAGTGGTAGCCTACCTCATAGTGCCACTGCCAGGGCAGCAGTAGCTGCACCACCAACTGAGGCCCCACCACCGGAGGCAAACCCACTGGCAACAATGCCAGACACCCAGGGCCCACCATCAGCTGCGGCAAGCTCCGCTGGTGAGGCAGCTGCCACTGGCCCCCTATCCGATCCAGAGGACACCCTAGTCCAGCACATGGAGATGCACACCCCAAGCCCCCCAGGAAGGCCAGAGTCAGTGGGATCCCAGACCCCTGGTTCTGATGGGACTTTCGAGGACACCAACCCTGCAATCATGTCACCCATGCTACCATCACCTGTTGCATTGGATCCATCTGAGGGCACGGCATCCAGTGCACGGTCACCCAGCACTGACCTCCAAATTTCCACCATCCTGCAGCGCCAACAGGAGCTGACCGTGCTGGTTGGCCAGCATGTCGCTGAGGCTGCCAATCTCAGAGGGAACATTTTCCAGACGGTGAGGCACTCCACTGAGCGCATTGACGCCAACACGGACAGGATATGCAATGAAATTGCAAGTCTTAGGGAGGTGCTTGTCCGCATGGCAGACACAATGGACCGCCACTTTTACCAACAAGGCCAGTCTGCCCCATCCTTGTCTTCCGGGTCAACACAAACAAGCCCCCTCAGACGATCAATGCGAACCACCAGGCGCACGTCTGGCAACCCTCAAGATCCTTCCAAGGACAATGGAAATTAGGGGGTTGATGGGGATACCTCGGTGTGCATTGGCCATGGCAAAAATGGCAGACACATGAGGGACTGTTGTGGGGGGTGGTGGGAAGGGTGTTATGGGTCTGTTGTGGGGGGTGGTGGGAAGGGTGTTATGGGTCTGTTGTTGGGGGTGGTGGGAAGGGTGTTATGGGTCTGTTGTGGGGGGTGGTAGGAAGGGTGTTATGGGTCTGTTGTGAGGGGGTGGGAAGGGTGGTGGGATGTTGTGGGGCTTTCACTTCTTCACCTTTATGTTAGTCAATACACTGGTTTCTGATGAAAACACAGCCTTGGACATCTTCATTGTGTGTGTGTGTACTTCATTGGCGACAGGGTCCATTGCGTGCTCTAAGACATACACCAGTGCATTCCTCCCCATATCCATGTGACAGTACGAAAACATGTTCCGCAGATTGATTGGTTGATCAGAGGCTGTCTCACAGCACGTGCCTCCTGGCCATCCCCTCTTGCAACACCTGCATCCCTTTCACCTCCGTCCTCATCAACATCATCATCCTCATCAGGTGCTTCTATTCCAACGTCAGGGGGCAGTGGGCCATTCCGTCTGTCACACATATTGTGCAGCATGACACATGCCATGGTGATCTTGGCCACCTTCTCATGTGCATACAGGAGAGCAGCACCAGACCTGGTAATGCACATTCAACGTGACTTCAAAAGTCCAAAGGCCTCCTCGATCACGATGCGGGTACGGGTATGTGCACGATTGTATACCTCCTCGTGCCTGTTCTGTAGTCTCCGTACAGGTGCGAGGAGCCAGGTTTTCAGGGGATAGGCCGCATCACCTGTATGGGGGTATGAATGGGTTCCTGTTACTGTTCACCTCAAGGGCGGCCTGTTCACATCACACAAATTGACATTGCATTGTGATGCAAGTGCTAAACTGAGAGCATACATGCAGATGGTCTGTGTGACAGCAACGTGCAAGTGTGTGGCCGACCCTGCAAGTAGAAATGCCACAATAATGCCTACAACAGTAATTTTGACATGTCCTGGGTGAGGCCAGGTCTTAGGTGTCCCTGGCCCAGGCAAATTTTGTACCACACTGCTAGTGTACTGACATTCTGACACCGATGTTGCCATGCTGTGAAGCATCACTTCAGTGGTGCTATAGGTGTGTGGTTCAGTGCTATGTCTAGGGGTGATCCCTTTGCATGCATTCAAGGGTACATTGCTGGATTGATGCTGTGATGCGCTGATTCTGTATTACCATCTTGACGCCATGTTGCTGATTTGTGTAATATGTGGCGTGGCATGATGTGAAATGGGGATGGATGTGTAATATTTTGTAACCTGCATTGTTCTCATAGTCGTGCACCTTCAAATTGCACTTGGGTTCTTCTCAGGTACATCGTGGCCTTCCTTGATGGACATTGGCGTACATCTGTATGTCCATTTTCCGTACGGACGCCAGTCAACACCCACTTTGAGTGTGTGTCTCTCCCCCCCAAATCACGTTGCCATTTACGGCACTGGCCACAGTCTTAGTCGTGGTAAAGGCGGTATGGTCCATAAAATAAAGTAAAAATACTTTAAAAGTAAACTGCTGCCACCAGTTCATCCTGGGCACACTCGTACAAACACCAAAAATTCCAAAGAGGGTGGCTAGGGCCTGCTACTCACCAAGTAGCCACGTACGTTGTCCGGTGTGTCGCTCCATGTAGCGTGGGATATTTGAGATCCGCAGAACCATGGATTCATGTGTAGATCCAGGAAATCTGGCACAGCAATGTGTGAATATCTGTTTGGCGTCACATACCATTTGGACGTAGATAGAGTGGAATTGCTTCCTGTTTCGGTAGACTACTTCATTGTGATGTGGGACCACCAATTCAACATGGGTTCAGTCAATGGCCCCGATGCAACTTGGGATGCCTGCCAGTGGATGGAAGCCAACTTTTATGTTTGCTATCTCCTGGGCAGTCTGTGGCATGGATATGTGTTCAGGTGCATGCTTCAGGTGTGCATCGGGTACCTGGTTCAGTGTGCGTGGGAATGCTGGTTGTGAGATGCCATGCATCTGTCCCACTGTATGCTGATAAGTGCCTGTGGACAGGAAGTGGTGCACACTCACCTCCTTCAGTAGCGGGGGATGGCAGTTCTGTGTCTATGAGGCACACAATGTCGTCGTGGATCATGTCCACGATGCTGGTGATGGTAGCCGTGTCCAGACAGGGTGTGTATCTGCTCAGGGGATAGGTTGAATGGACTGGCTCTGATCCTGGGGATTGGTGGGTGCCTCTGTGGTATGATTAGGTGCCGTGGTGGTGCTTGCTGTGCCTGTCTTGCCCTCCTCCTCCTCCTGCGTCTCCTTTCTGCTGCCTGTTGTTGTTGCAGCTGCACTGCAATGAGGTCCTCCAGGCCATGTAATGATGCCAGTATTGGAACCATCTTGTTGTGGGAAGGGGTGTGGGAAGGGGTGTGGTGTTCTCCTTTAGAGCTGCCACTGTCTCCATTGCCTCCACCTGTGCTGATTTTGTCCACCTGTGGCAGGTGGGAACACTGCTCAGTTCTCTTAACGGGTGGTTCGCGATGCCGGTATTAGCACCATGGCGGTAACGGGTTTGGGGGGGCTTTACCATGCCGCTATTAGCATGTCCGCTCACCTTGTGATGCTGTGCTAATAGCGGCATGGCGTAATTTACGGGAAGGAGGGTTGCGCGCATGCGGCCTGCCCGCTATTAGTGGCACCGTACTTAGCGGTGCCGCTAATAGCGGTGAGCCAGGTCGTAATTGGCATGGGGATTTAACGTTACCGGTATTCCATTACCGGTAACGTTAAATCCCTACCGCACAACGTGTAATGAGGCCCATTGACTTTTTCAATGATTGTCCATTTGAAATCCGTCGCTCCATGCTGATGTCGAACAAAGTGAGTTACCATGGGGGCAGTTAGTTTTTTGGTGCGGATACATGACCGATGTTCAGCCAGTCTGGTTTTAATAGAGCGGGTGGTCATACCCACGTATTGCTTGTTGCAGGGGCAGGTGATTAGGTAAATAACGTTCTTACTGTTACAATTTGTGAAATTTTTCTGCAGCCATGTGTAGTGCCAACCAATGTCGATAGATGTAGTTCTAGAAGTTCCTGCACATGCCCTGCAGGTGCCACATGGCGCATGTCCTATGGGTTTTGCCTGATTCCATAAGGTATTTGCAAAGGTATGGAGCACTGTGGCTCCACTTTTGTCCGCTGGTTTTATCATTATTTGTTCGTTGTCAGTCAGAGCTCGTAATGCCAGTCTTTCTCTCTTCGAGATGTTGTTAAATGTTTCAGGCTGTTCTTTCTCCATTTCTTCGATCTTCCTGAGCAGCGCTTTTTCAAATGTTATAGATTCCGGAGTTATTCCGTGCAGATTGGTGGCACTTTTTTCTAATTCTGTATGGGTGATATTCTCAAAATATTGTTTCAGTCTGATTTTACAGACTAATTGTGCTACTTCGATTCGGGTTTGGAAAGGATCATGTGTGGTGGTAGGAACAAAGGATAGTCCTTTTTCCAGGAGGTCCTGTTGGTCTTTAGTCAATCTATGACTGGAGAAATTCACCACTAGGGATTTCTCTCTTAGTTGTTCCATCCATCCAGCTTGAGAAACAATTTACCCTTTGGACAATTCCTGAGATACCGCAGGAAGTGCTCAACTATGCAGGCATATGAACAACAATCAAACCAACTTTACTGCAAGTTGCGGGATCGTGGTTATCCCAGACGCACGATAAAGAGAGCTAAAAAAAGATCAAAAAATATTCCGCGAGATACTACTTTGGAACAACATACCAGAAAGATAGATCAAGAAGAGAAGATTACTGCGATCTTCAGCTTCTCACCCTTAACTAACAAAATTAAAAAAGAAGTGATCAAACTATGGCCACTCTTGAATGTGGGAGAATCAAATCTTGAGAAACCTAGATTTGCAATCAAGCGAGGGAAGAACCTTCGCGACTCGCTTATTCACACCTACAAAGAACCAAGGGAACCCATTGCGAATACCTTATGGAATCAGGCAAAACCCACGGGACATGCGCCCTGTGGCACCTGCAGTGCATGCGCAGAAACTACTAGAACTACTTCTATCGACATTGGTTGGCACTACCCATGGCTGCAGAAAAATTTCACAAATTATAACAGTAAGAACGGTATTTACCTAATCACCTGCCCCTGCAACAAGCAATACGTGGGTATGACCACCCGGTCTATTAAAACCAGACTGGCTGAACATCGGTCATGTATCCGCACCAAAAAACTAACTGCCCCCATGGTAACTCACTTTGTTCGACATCAGCATGGAGCGACGGATTTCAAATGGACAATCATCGAAAAAGTCAATGGCCCTCATTACATGTCAGGCGTTAAGGGTTTAACGGCGCCGTCGGCGCCGTTAACCCTTAACGCCTGATTCACACTTTAACGCCTGCTTTTTGCAGGCGTTAAAGTCCAAGGCGCTAAGCGACCTTGGTGCTAATTACGGCACCGTAATTTACGGTGCCGTAATTAGCGCCTTCCCCATCCCCATTATGCCATATGGGGCAAAAATGGGAATGGGGAAGGGCAAATGGTGAATGGGGAATTACCGCCCCACTCACCTTGGAATGGGGCGGTAATTCCGCCATCCACCATGCCGGACTCCGGCATGGACCATGGTGCTAATAGCACCATGGTCCAGCGCCGGACTTGTAATGAGGGCCAATGTCCCTAAACGAGGGGGAAACCTTCATGACTTACTCTTCAAAAGAGAACAATTATGGATCTTTCATCTACAAACAGACAAGTCCGGCTTGAATGAACCAACTAGCTGGGAGACTCTGGCTACTTTATGAGAAGAAACCACCCCAACTGTATTTGACCATGTGTATAATTGTCTGTAAACAATGTGATATAAGTTATGTGATACCACTGAATGTACCTGGGTTACTGCCATCTGCAATTATGTGGTGTGTATGCACTCAGTGCCCTTCAGCCTTCGGATCTATACAATTAACACTGATGCCCCCTATATGTCAGGACCTGTATAGTTATAGCTTTCAATACTCTTTATGACAAATGTGCATTAGGACTCAAAACACATAATCCACCAGCATGTATGAGGGCTTCTCAGTATTTATTTACTCTCTCATAACCCTCTGTACCCCGGGTTTTGATGTTTTGTTTCTGTCATTATGTTGCCTCTCTCATTATGAGATTCACGTTGTGCTCGAACAATGGCAATAACTCTTTGTATGAAGGATGTCGACTCACACACTCGGCTACCATTCCGGAGTAACATTTTCAGATACTATAACCATACAGTATATGGTCATAACAGGTAATGTCGAGTTACGTGCGGACCTCTCACGTCTGATTTATGGATTTAGACGTGCTTGTACACTCATACAAGATGGCGTGTACCAGGAACTAGTCCCTCTTTTGTGTCCCTGGCCGTTTTTTGGCATCGTGGACGCTTAGTCAATACATCATTCAGAGGCGGCTGGACTCGCGTACAGCCACGAAAATAACCACACACGGACCGACATCATCCTCGGTGAGCAGTCCCTCCCCGACCTGAAAGTTTAAAGCGGAGAAGGTAAGCCCATTTTGCGTGAATCATTAGGAAAAGCTAATTCAATTAGATGTGCAGGCACAGACTTCAAGCCTTGCATTTCTGTTCTTTTTCCTTTCGTTTACCATGGGCTCTGGAGTGCAGCAGGTCGATTTGTGGACCTTCCTCTCTCCCAGTTTCTCCCTCCTTTTGCCTGCACCCCCCGTTGGTAACTTTACCTCAGGGGATTCTGGCATTACATGATGAGGGATAAGTTATATACTCTACATTGAATGGCAATCTTCTAGCATAGACATTTTAAGCATTCTTGAGACATGGCACATATTTTTGGAGCCCTTTGAATGAAAATTTGCCGGGGGTTATTTGGACATGACCCTCTTAATTAAGCACACATTTTTAACTACTTGTGATAAATAATGTTACTGCCCACCCTCTCTGGTTAAAACACTACTCCCCCTTTGTTTTCCAGATTCCAGAGCATGACAAATGTTTCATGCTTCTTTGGGAAGTACAAAATTCATTCTTTCCAACCACACGGATACTCGTTGGGACCCCTCTAACTAGGTAAGACTTAGGTTGAATTTACAACATCATAGCACTGATGTAATATACAATTGTGACACTGCCCAAAGATCATTATGGTGCCATTCACTATCCTTTCTTGTCCCCCTCCCCCTCTTGTTCCCCTCCCCCTCTCATCTGCAGGTGGGATCCCCTGGCACTATCCAACCAGCTACCTAGACATTGACACATTGGGCCTCATTACGACCCAGGCGGTAAGGGGTTTACGGTAGCGTAAACAGCGCCGACCCTTACCGCCTGAGTACGAGGTCCCTTAGCGCCATGGCGGATTTAACACCTGCTTTTAGCAGGTGTTAAAATCCATGGCGCTAAGGGACCATGGAGTTAATTACGCCACCGTAATTTACGGTGGCGTAATTAACGCCTTCCCCACTCCCATTATGCCCTATGGGGCAAAAATGGGAATGGGGAAGGGTAAATGGGGATTGGGGACTTACCGCCCCGCCAAGGTCGGAATGGGGCGGTAAATCCGCCAACCACCATGGCGTAAACATAGTTTACGCCATGGTGGTAAAGTCACGGCCCAGGCGGTAACTTACCGCCTGGATCGTAATGAGGCCCATTAACCTTTAAGTGTCTGTCCAGCCCTGATGAATGTGGCCCCTGTGCCACTGAAACCGGTAGGCTTCAAATATCAGGAAGAGTCTCAGACGAGTAGATAATGAACTCAAAACTCATCCGGGCCTCCTGATTCATGACTCCCCACAAAAAAGATGGGAATCATCAAAAACCTTCCAAACTGGATTCTGAAAATTAAGGAAAATTATGAGAAAGATCAGAACAGAAGAGAAACACGGGAGATTTGAAACACTATCCTTTTTTAACAAAACAAAGGAATATCAGTACACAATAGAAATATATCTATCTGTACCTCCTTTTTATGCCCTGTGGATAGAGAAACCAAATAAAATCATTTTTTCATCTATGAAGCAGTCTTTTTAAAGTAATTCCAAGTACCTCTCTAGAGGGCGAACTAAAAATAAAAAATTAAACATTTTGTGCAAACATCCCTACAGAATCGATCAACCTGAGTCTTCTATTGTGTGAATATGTAAGGGTACACCCAGACTTGAGACCCTTTTCTTGGTCCTTCTGTGTCAAGTACAACTTCCACTAATACATAAGGGGGCGGGAAAACCTCATTATGTCACCTGAGCCCAAATGGATAAAGCAAATCTGTTAAAGACACTATCCCCGCTGTCAGAATTGGCAAGTAAATGGCTATATGCATTTGAGAAAAATACTCCGGGGGTTCCCCTAGCAATAGGAGACGTTAAAATTGTGTTTATCTCTGCAACGGGTTATCAAGCCAACAGTGTGTGGGCGAAGTCGGGGTTCCCTGGGGTAACATTGGACTGCGATCGCCATGATGGGGATTCGTTCAACACATAAAGAGCCAGGGTATGGGATGCACTGAGAAACATGTCCCAACACACCTGGTCTGCAATCAGTGAAGCAATGCACAATGGGGGAGGAGGAAGATGTTATGGCTTACATTCTCTGGGTGCAAGAGATGTGGAGAGCAGAGACAGGCACGGCTTGGGATCAATCCACCTCACTGTTTTATTTCATAATTAAAAAAGGGCTCCCGAAAGAATTACAGAAGGCTTTAGATAAAATAGTCGGGATAGAAGCCAAGGGCTGGCCCGAAATACAGAGCATCATAGTACACTGTTGTAAAAGGATCAAAGAGAGGGAGAAAGAGATAGCTCAGAGAAGGTTGGCAGATGAAGCAAAGTGAATACAAACAGAACGGGTGAAGGTTGCAGCTGCAGTAGCAGCCCTCCCCCAAAATGAGGAGAAGGAGAGGAGGGAACAATAGCTATACAAGCAAGGATGGCAGTGAATTGGGCAGTAAATGGACAGGAGCAATGGAACGGCGAGGAGCAATACAGAGGGCCACAATGGCAGGGAAGGAGCGCCCATGGAGCAAGAGGTGGGTATAGAGAGTCGAAAGGAGGAGGGTGTAGTGATGGAGGGCAAGGACATGAAGGAGGGGGACAGGGAGCATGTTGAAATTGTGGCAGATGGGGACATTTTGCAAGAGAGTGTAGAAGTTGCCCTATGGCCCCCTATCAAAATGAACAGCAATTTGGTCAACCCCACCCTGGCAGCCCATATGGCTTACCTATGGGTGACGCAAGGAGGGAGGAACAATCCGACCCAAGGTACACACATGAACAAAGATCGCACTCACAAAATGTACAGCAAGATTCACAATATCAGGAAAATATGCTCTTGACGCACAGAAACCCTTTCACTACAACTGCAAATGGCACATTTGCACCTTACATGGGGGCAGCAATGGTCGGGAATAATGGTTTCAATAACTGTGAAAACACTGGATACTCAGCATAGGACAGCCGACAGAAAGCACTTGCATGTCCAGTACTGTTAACAACCCTCAACGTAGCATAGAAACCAATGGTGGAGGCGAAGATAGGAAACAAGCAGTTCATCTTTATGGTAGACTTTGGAGCGGAAAAATTGTGCTTAAAGGAAGGCCGGTTCCTGCTATCGAATCATAAAATGGAGACGCAGGGGTTTTCTGGGGCGGTGGTCGATGTTCCATACACAGAAGAATTAGTTGTGACGGTGGGGGGAAAAACAGTGTGAGCATCCCTACTGGACTATGAAAACTCACTCACAAATTTACTAGGGAGGGACCTTCTTAGCAAGCTCAACATGACCATTTTGTTTACATATGGAGGGATAGTGGGCTCAACCCCTAGAAAATATTCACCATGCGCACTATGCTAGTTACACATACACAAGCCACAGCACAGCAAGTGCGTGGAGTACCAGTTGACCCAGACATGTTCATCCAAAGGTTAACAGTTCTGGCACGTGTTGTGCCCAAACTAAAGTGGCAAGAATGGTGAGTACCATCTGAGTTTGTGTTTCGTCCCATAGCACCCTCAGAAATAGTGGCGGAATCGGTGTTGTATTTTGATTTACACTGGGTGCCATCCCAACGGATAGCAGTTATTGGCCTAGACATACATGGATGTGAATGGGTAACAGTACTGTGCATAAATGCGAACACCACATTACGAGATTTGTCAGAAGAGCAGCTTTTCACTGACGCTGACACTGATGGGAAGATAATAATGGAAATAGCAATTCCTTGTGACATAATGATCTAGAACAGACAGGTGCTGCTCCCTCTCATTGTCATAGTAAGCGCATCACCAGCATTCTTTAATGAAGATATGCAACACGTACCACAAGAATTATGGACCACAGGTCCTCACGATGTGGGGCTGTTATGAGAAGTAACACCTGTGAAAATAAAACTCATGCTAGGGGAATTGTTGCCCCAAGTACGACAATAGACCTTGACACGAGAGGCTGAAGAAGGAATAAAAGAGACAATACATGCATTACTACAGCAAGGGATCATAGTACCCTCAAATTCTCCTTGTAACACTTGTATCTATCCAATCAAAAAGGCAAAGGGAGGGGCATGGAAGAGGATACAGGATCTACGCCCCCTCAATGACGTCATACAAAAAGAATTCCCTCTCGTCCCAAACCCTGCGTAAATATTATGCAGCATCCCAAATAGAGCGACATGTTTTACAGTGGTGGATTTGAAAAATGCATTGTTCTCTGTACTACTAGATCCTGAATCACAATATTTGACAGCATTTACCCTGGGTGGGAGAAGCTATGAGCACTGCAGACTGCCCCAGGGATATTGCGAAAACCCAAGTATCTTTAACAGGATATTACACGAAGACCTTGGAAATATTGACACCAAGAGCACAATCATTCAGTACGTGGATGATCTGCTGATTTGTGCTGAAAATGAGGAAGAATGCAGAAAAGATTCAGTAGTTCTAATGACATTACTAGCACACAAGGGCTATAAAGTGGGTAAACAAAAATTGCAGTATTGTTTGGCAGAAGTATTATACTTGGGCCAATTGTTATCGAAAGATGTCAAACGAATATTCCCAGACAGAGCAGCCGCTGTACGAGCAGTAAGTGAACCCAGAACAGTAAAAGAGATGCAGACATTTCTTGGCATGTGCAATTACTGCCGTGCATGGATATTAGATTATGCAGCCTACACAAAACCCCTACTGCAGGCACTGAAGGAAGCACAAAGGGAGAACACAGCCTTATAATGGACACAAGAAATGCATACATTCTTCAGCACACTGAAAGAACTGATCTCCGCAGCACCTGTACTAGTGACACCAGACTATGAACGCAAATTTTATCTATTTTCACACTGTGATGGATCACTCTTTATAGCAGTACTGACACAAAAGACAGCACTGGGCCACAAACCTCTAGCATATTACAGTGGTACACTAGACACATGAATGCAGGGACACTTCAATTGCGAACAAGCTCTTTCAGCTGCAGCGTTCGCTATTGAAAAAAAAGTGCAACAATTGTGATGGGATGCTCCATGACTTTGTTTGTGGAACACTCATTGTTTGCCATACTTAAAAGATCAAAAAGCACACTAACAACCCAGAGAGCCACAGCCTATGAAATAATTTTATCAAGTGCGAACATATACAGAGTACGATGTAAAACAGTGAACCCAGCCACGTTCCTCACAGAAGCATGCACAGTGGAGGATATGAAAAATCATGATTGTGCCACATACAAGGGGGAAGATGATGGTACACCCTCAGCAAGAGAAGATGCGCTAACAGAAGGCGAGATATACTTTGTAGATGGGTCAGCATCTATCAATTGTGAAACAGGAGAGAAACATGTAGGGGCAGCCATGGTACGACTGAAAGAGGGGTAGTATGAAGTGATTGAACAAAAGAGATTGCCTGCCAACTTTTCAGCACAAGCAGCCGAATTAGTGGCATTAATTGAAGCACTACACACAGCCAAGGGTAGCGCAGTAACAATATACACTGACTCAGCGTTAATGACAACCATGATGGGGGACTAGCATGATGGGGAAAGAGAGGATTCAGAAGAGCAGATGGGTCCCCGGTGCAACACGCTGAATTATTTCACAAATTGATTGAAGCTTTAAAAGAACCTACAGTTGTAGCGCTGGTAAAATGCCAGGCCCACACAAATAAGAATAATGTAATCTGATTAGGTAACGCGGCAGCAGATGCTGACACGAAGGAAGCGTCCTATTTCACAAAGGAAGTAACAGGTGAGTTTGTATTACAAAACCATGTGGAGGAAGAGCAGGGGGAAGGATACAACTCTATTCCAGTTTCACAGATAATAGAGTTGCAGCAGGAAGCCTCACCAGACGAAAAGGAGCTATGAGGAAAGAGAGGATGTAGCCAGTCGCCACTGATCTCCTTTGGCGACAAGACAACACAGGTAAAGTAGTAATTCCAGCTAAATTACTAGAAATAGCGTTCCAGCAACTTCACTTTCCAGCTCACAAAGCAAACCAACATATTGGTGCAGATATACAGGAAAATTGGTTTGTACCGGGGTTGCAAGAGCAGATATCAAAAATGGTACTAGAATGTACCACATGCCAAAGAAATAATTCAGGAATGACATTAAGAACATTACGGGGAACGCTGCCCCGGCCCATTGGACCATTCAGTGAACTGCATATAGATTGTGCAGACATGGGAGAAAGGTACAATGGATCATGATACTTGATAGTGGTGGTCTTCCCCTTTTTGAGGTGGGTGGAAGCAGGCCCCTGCACACACCCAGACGTGAAATGTGCGGCAACATTTTTAGTGAGAGAGGTCTTTCCCCGCTGGGGAATATGCAATGTAATACGCTTCGACAACAGAATGCATTTTGTCAATGATCTGTTCAAAGCAGTGACAACAATGTTGGGTATCACCCACAAGTTATGCACTATTTACCACCTGTAATTAAATGGTGCTGGGGAAAAAATAAATGGCCTCCTGAAAAGCAGACTGTCCAAATTGTGTCATACACTGAAGAAAAATTGGGTGAATGGTTTGCCGTTGGCCCTGTTCGAATTGAGAAACCAGCCTAGTAAGGACCACCATTTGTCCCTGCATGAAATAGTAACAGGCAGACACATGCATACATCACTCTCCCCTTTATTAAGACAGTCAGATGCACACAGAGGTTCAACAGTATTGGGGATGAATTCTTGATGGTTCCTTGAAGTTGTTTATAGATGTTGTTATTGAAGATGAATATATTATTGTGCAAGCAAAAATGTAACATTTCAATTATCATTTTGTTTTGTTCAAGAAATGAAACAGATCGAGTTTTGAGAAAATACATTGTGCTTTCCAAGGAAGGGAGAAGACGTTGTCACGGCACAAGCATGGCAGTACATCCTAAAAAATGGCCCTCAAAAATGGTCTTTAAATATGCAAATATGCAATGACGTCTTAGCACACGTTTTAAAAAAAATTAAAAAAAGATTAGCGTGTTGCTATAAAATCACAACAATAGGCGCTCTAATTTAATAATCTTTTCTCTGTTACTTGATTTAAAATTCCATATTATTAATTTAGAATGGAGTTGTTGGTCTTAGTTAAACTCATTCCAAAATGGCCGCCGGGTCGTAAACACGTGCGTGATGACGTCATCGCGTCACGTAAAATCCCGTGGGCGCGGCGTGATGATGTCATCACGGCACGATCGCGGCATAAATAGCTGGAATCAGCTTAAGTTAGACATCCTCTCACTTGGATGCTTATCACGGCACAGGATCAATTATATAAAAAAGAAAAACAAGGTAAGTGCATGAGAAGCCTGTACTCTGCCTGGATCAAGTTTTACTAGAACTTATAGTCAAACTATGACCATGTTTTCCTTTTTCATAGACTGTTAACAAAAAGTTTTATTTTGTCTTTTTCCTTTATTCTCCCCCCCATAGCTTTAACCTGGAACCTTTCCCACAAAATTGAATTAGGATAAATATCCTTATGAGTATTAGCGAGACTCGAGTATATAAAAATAAGCAGGATACATGCTAACAATAAGAAAAACAGAAGGGTGAGTCATTGTAGCAAAAACTATATTTTACTCTTTTTGAAAACATTTTTTTGGCATTACTGAAAATGAGGAATTTGGTTTTTTCTTTCTTTTTAGTACAAACACTTCCTCTCCTGAAGAACCATTGAGAGTGTCAATGGGGAAACACGTGTCGAGAGAGAGAAACATTTGAATTATAATATATTGGTGTGAAGCAAAAATAAATGAAAAAAGTGACATCTAACAGAAATGTCTCTTCATTTGGAATGTCTTTTTGGAAATCCTTTATGAAAGGAAAAAATTATTAGTGTGAAGAAACAATAATACAAATTAAATGACTGTTAAGACTCGCCTGAATATATTTACATAAGGGGCTAGCGCATTTGAGTCTACTTTCCCAAATCTCTTTTTTCTTTTTTCAATGTTACATCTGTGCAGCAGCCACACAGTATTGGGAAATTCTCATGCTGATAACCCAACAAACTACTAAAACCTATTTTTTCTATTAAGAGAAAAAGCTGTCGCCAAGGAATTACTTCTTTATCACAGGCTGTCAAAGATATTCTCAATCCCCTTTTATATGTCACTCTGTAGGACCACCCATGGCAACTACGGGGGCCCCCAATGTCAACAACACTAGCATAGATAGAGATAGAAATAGAGTAAATAGTTTAAGAATGTATTCTTACGAATGTGGACTATTTTCTTGTGCATTTATTTTCTTTTCCATGATGTTGGGTCTTGTATTGTATTGGGCTATATCATTTATATCTATCGACATAAAGGAGGGGGGAGGAGTGGTGAAATTAGTAAAACAAGGAACTCACCTCATATGGGATGGATTGCCCATAAAAATGACATGTACAATGAAAATTACACAATCAGCGCCCCTGTATTAATTGACCCCATGGCCCTTTACAATGATTCTGAGTTCAACATTCATAAAATGAATGACCCAGACGCCTCTGAATTTCCATGGTGGAGTGATGAACTCTATACAGTTACACAACCTACCTCAGTCACCAAGAGTATAAAAGATGAAATGATACAACTATCGAAAAACATATTGCAATGTATAACGAATGGGAAAAGGGGGAGGAAGGGGGAATACTCCCAAATAGATATGGGGAAACAAGAAAAACACCAGATAGCATAGGGGGGAATAGAAGAAGGAAAAGGGGGGTGGGGAAGAAAAAATACGATCAATATCATGGCCTAGTGTTGGATACAATAGAGGAACCACAGCACCCACACCAGTCTAACAAATGGTATGCAGACATGAGCACAACGGCAAAGCAGACAAAAAATGAGAGATGTCATGTATGCTAATTAATACCCCACGCCTCAAGCACTCCTAAAGTGCTGTTGCCACAAGAGTCAACTATTGCAGAGGCACAGTGTCTCCTTCATCTCGCATTGTGCAGAATAAAAAACACTTTTCAAGCACACACAGTTTCATTTGAAATGCTACAAAATGAGAAGACATGCTACCACAAACCGCAAGGGGTCATCTGCCTGAAAGAGCTTTTCCTCATAATCAAAGGAACATTATTTTCGGATAACAATTGGCAAGAAGAGAAATAACATGCAAAGCAGTAGCGCTGCGAGGACTGTCAGATGAAAAATTGCAGTGGATTCAGAGAACATGCTCCCCAATATGGACACAGCATATCACAAAACTCACGTGGGTCACAGCCCTCAAAAAAACATTCAAACTACAGAGAGAAATTCTGTATGAGTTGTGCTTCTATGGAGAAGGAAGAACACATCTGGGCACCAACAAAAACTGTAATGCAATATCATCATCCCAGACATGAAGAAAGGCACAGCTGCATTAATGGACACTTACTGGGTTCACGGCAAACAGGCGCACTTGCACCTTCCCCAGTCTTGGAGTGGCACATGCGCCTTTGCAACATTGCATTCCACTCTAATGGTGATACCCAAAAGCCACATTCAAGGGGGGCTGTCCACAACCAAGTATCCTGAACCTCCCACTTATGTCCTGTCTGAAGAACAGCTGCAGAGCACAATCTTGTGAAAAATTAGATCATCAAATTATATCTCCGAGGCATCCCCTGAACTTTTGGCACAGATTCCTGATCGATTTAGGCTGTTCACATCCACTGAGATGTTCTTTGCATCCCTTGTGCCAAGCATTCAGGCACGGGCCACTGCAAAATGGCCCCGGAACACCGCTGGGAGCTGATCCAACTGGCCAATGACACAGAAGAGGGGTTCAAGGTGATAAAGGTGGAGCTAAGGGCTCTGCAGCTGATGACGATGCAGAACAGGTATGTCCTAGAGCTGTTGACAGCAATGGATGGAGGTGTTTGCCGAATAATCGGGAGCGCATGTTGCACGTTCCAACCTTCTGCAGACGCAGACAATGGAACATTATCCCACGTTATAGCAGCAGTTCACAACCTTGGCAAGCGTTTGAAAGAAGAAGGAGGGGTGCAGCCCGGTACTTGGTTCAACAACATGTTTTCATGGGTCCCATCTTGGCTCGGAATGACCGTCAAGCTGATGATAACTTTCATCATCTTTTCTCTTTTGCTTTTTTGTGTGTGCCAATTAGGTCTTAGTTGTTGCGCAAATGCAGTTCCTGACAGTGCAATGATGATGGTGACAATGGACCGTGCTGCAGGAGTGGTACAGATGACACATGAGGCACAAGTTCAGACAGGAGACCACTCCAAGCCAAAAGATAGAATGACCGCTATATATAATACTGGGTACGTTGTAGAACCGCTAAATCACACAACCATAAAATAGCCCTGTATATTAGAATGGTATGATGAAGTTTAGGTGGACTTGGAAGGGGATGTGGGCTGTATTTATATGATGTGCACCCCTGACAAATATGCACCGGCAGGGGAAAGACAGCCTGGGATGAAGCAATAGCTGAAGACGCAGAAAGCAGAAGGCTGGGAGAGTTACAATATTTGTTACTTAAGTAACGAAAGAGAGGAATGTAAGGAAGGAAGGGTCTTTTTCGACCCCTCCTCCCCTATATTCCAGCCCAACTATACACACCGCAATCACACCGAGACTGACCATGTTCCTCTGGCCAAGGTGCTGGACCTCCCGTGGTGACCCATGCATGTGCAACTCATATAGGTAGGCCCAACCACGACTCCATTTTGTAGTAGGCCTAGACGGGCCCTTAGAAAACACCAAGCTATAGGCTGGCACCTCTCCCCATCAGCGTCTGTGCACGGCCAGCAGGCCAACCACCTTCCTCCACCTCCCCTCTGTTGTCTCTGTGACTGTCCTGCTCTCACGGAAGACTGGGCAGGGAAGGCTACAAACTAAACACTGTATCTCTTGCCTTCCTCCTTACATCACTGCCCTGTGAGTGATGGGCCAGAGCCTGGTCCTGGAAAAAAACATTCATCTCCACAAACCTGCCTCTGTATTTGCAGAACCTACCCAGAAGACATACGACCCGCACAACCCCCAACCTCGCACCTTTTATTGATGTAGCAGAGGCATGCCCCACGACTGTGTGCCTCCCAGATTCACCCCTGGTACTAATACTGCGTGTGACCATACATTCTACCCAGTACTAACGTATGATAAATCTGCTTTCACAAGATCTAAAAGGATGTTTGACGAATGTGTTAGCTCACTGATTATAGAAGATGAGATATTCGGGCCCACGTACCCTTGCCTCACGATGCAGGTCAACTGCCTCGACGTAATATATGCACATGCAAGATGTTAGATGTTAGAAGAATTATGTGTCATGATGTAATATGTGTGGCCCGTGGGGCAGATATAAACAGAAAAATCTTGCTGCAGACTGAACATTATTAGACCTATCTGATATATGTATATAAAGGTACAGTCCTGGTCGTAACCAAGCCCCTACCACGTATCCTGTGCAGAAGAGGCCATGCAAAACTTGCTCAGACCCCATTTTGTGTACCTTTAACTTCATTATCTGAACTAGGCCACACTCTGGTAACTGCAGGGCCTCCTCTCTCCTCAGCAGTGCCGAGCACGGTAAGCACAAAAGTATCCTTTCATCCCACTACTTGGCCTGCACTGAGCGCTCAACCCTATGCCCCTGAAAGAAAACGACCCCTACACCTTTCAGCTGGTCAATGATTCACAGTGAACTAATTAAAGTGTACATGTGAAATATATGGTCTTCTCCCTAAATGTCAAGATGTAGCTGGTGATCATTTATTGCATACTTTGAAGTAATGTGTAGATTAGGGAGTTAGCACCAGTCGCCTCACTCAGAACCAACATGACCTTCACCTTGCACTGACCAGCCCAGCTGATGCACGTGAAGTCCCCCTTCCCGCCAAGCCACCATCCAATCACATAAAGATGGCCCCTAAGGAGCCATATTGGACCTGCCGTCACACCAATCGAAATGTAACCTTTGCACTGTAAGTATTTCATCATCAATGACGCTGTAACCCTTTAAAATGTAATGATAGTGTACTGTTTGGTTTAGCACTCTCGGAGTAAGCAGAGTCCTCTGCATGCCCTATCTTATCTAGATTAACTTTACATCTTAACTTCACCCGCACTTGGGCTTGGTCTCCTTCCCTACTGGGTTGTTCCCTCAGAAGCAAGCAGAGACTTTGGAAAATAGAAATAGGAGCTATATTCAACAAGTTGCAGACCTTTCAGAAAATATTGAAAAAAGATAATCCCATTCAGTTTCTTTACTAAATGCTTCCCTTGATCCGAGATCTTCCTACGTCCTTGCAGCTCAATATTCAAAGAGCGCATCAAGTAGGACCCAAAATCTCTTCTCGAAATGCCCCAAGAACTCAAATTTCTGCCTTAATTGATTATACGCATGTCCTACTTATTATGGACAAAGCAAAGCAAAAAAAGTAACTCATGTGGGAAGGCATCAAAATCTTAATTTCTCAAGACGTCTCCAATGCTACTGCGGCTAAAAGAAAAGAGCTATTAACGTTCGGGCAGCTCTAAGACAAATAAATGCCAGATACGGTGTCATTCATCCAGCCACTCTAAAGATTACTCTTAATGGTCACATTTTCACCTTCCAGGATCCAAATGACTTACGAAACTTTATCCAGGATTCATAGACGAGAAGGGATGGATACTTCCAGACCAACTACTTGAACTTGAATTTGTTATAAGAAGTCTTTATCCATTCGTTGTTTCCTCGCCGGAGCGGGTCACTGGATGGGCCCTTCCGGGTCTGACTCTTCACCCCCCACTTTGTACTGTTTTAAGCCCAACATGGTTTGGAGTGGCTGTTTCCCTTCAGCCACTGCTTTCTTCAATGCTTTTTGCTTCTCTTGGAAGTTATGGAATTCCATATTGTTTTCGTTCGTCTTTTCCCGTACCGGATGTTTCTCAATCTCTATTCTATTAATACAACAATTCAATATCATTCAATATATGTATGCATATGTAAACCCTATTATCACACATGTATCTTAAAATAACCTCATGGAATATTAAAGGTCTTCATAGCTCTATGAAAAGGCAGAACATGCTTTCTCATCAAAATAAGACCAAACCATCTATTGCATGTTTACAAGAATCCCACCTCTCGCAGGCTGAGGCCGCTAAATTGAAACGTTTGGGGGTCAAGTATTCTCAAGTGCAGTACTTTGAAAAAATAATGGTGTTATCACCCTTATCAATAAACACCTCCAATGTAAGGTGCTGTCCACTGAGTCAGATGATGTGGGAAGATGGCTTCTTGTTAGGCTCCTTGATTCCATGGAATATTCAATCCTAAATATACATGGCCCTACCAATGTTGACCCTGCATTCTGGATTCAGTTTAGGAACTATGTCATCAATTCCAATCCTAATAACCTTAATGTGTGTGGAGATTGTAATGAGATTATGGATGCTCACCTTGACAAAAAAAATCAAATGTACGCTATAAAAAACAATTTGTCAACTTAGTTTATGAACTAGGTCTTATTGATGCTTGGTGCCTGTCTCACCCCTCTGATCTGCAATATAAATTTTTGCTCCCCTCCAGATAACTCATTTTCGAGAATAGATGATGTATTTATTTCTAAATCCATGACCAATTGTTTGCTTGATGCCAAAATCGAATGCATCCCCCTGTCAGATCATGCACCTGTTATATCTGATTATCTTACCCACAAAATACATATAATAATAGGAGATGTAGGTTCTAATTCAGCCCTTTTGTAAGATACACATTTTACTCAATTTATTCAACAGTAACACACCAGCATCTTTCTAGAAAACCTTAGTGCTGATACCTCCATCACCAATAACTGGGATTGCTATAAAGCAGTTCTCAGAGGACATATCATATCTTTTGCTGCTAAAAAAAAGGAAACAACTTAAACAGGAAGCGGTTGACTTACTTAAAACAATGAAATCTTTAGAATCTGAATACATACATACTAACGCAGCTCCTATTTTTCAGGAAATTACCAAATTCAGAATAAAGTATAATAACCTGATTACCCAATAGTCATGTGCCAATCTCCTGAAGTACAAGTCAGAGATTTATCAGTTCTCTAATAACTCTAGCAAATCTCTAGCATTATATCTTTGTTACGCTCACCTGGTATCCACAGGGACGCCACCCAGCCGGGTTACTCGCTGGTATGCTTCTCAGCTTTGCCCTGATGTGGTCTGCGGGGAAGGTTCTGCCTTGTGGTAGAATTAGGCGTGCTCTCCGTCCTGCCTTCTTTGCAGGTGCGCGTTGTCTTTCATGGGCGAGTGCGGTCCAGTTACTTCACTGACGCCGGCCCGTTTGATATTGTTCAGGTAGGTCTTATTGCTGTTCTTTAGTTTTGTTGCTATCCTGCATGCCTTTCTTTGTTTAAAATGTCTCCTTTTTCTCCCTTAGGTATGCAGAGCTTCAGCGCGGCGAACTGGCTTGGTTGAGCCCCGCTGGTAAATGATGGCACATTAAGAGCGCTGTGATGCGGTAAGTAAGTGCTTCACTGCAAAGTCTTGCCTTTGCTAACCTGTGTTTTCCTTCCTTGTAGGTCGCAGCGTGAGTGGAATGTCCGGAGTGGTGCCAGCCGAAGGCGACCAGCCAGGTAAGCTTTTTGAGCAGTTTGTAATTTGTAAATGTCTCTACTGCTTTCTTTAATGTTGCCTCTATCGTCCTCTTTCAGGTTGTTCTGTTCGGGAGGCGTGCAGATTCGAGGAAGCTGTTCTCAGTAGCTGCTAGTGTTTAAAGATGAAGACTGCAGGTAAGATGCTGCTGCTAATGATGTTCCTTTTGTCTACTTGCAGGTTCTGCTTCTCCAAGGTTCGAGGGAATAGCTGGACACGGTGAGCGTCACGTTACAAGCTGCAAAGTGACACGAAGCATGTTCTGCAGTCAGGGTGTGGTTTATATAGCCCAGGTAAAGTAGTGCCAGGGAAAGTAGTTCCAGGCCTGCCACACCCAAAACACTAGACCACATAGGTTGGTTCTTAGGGAACCAAGCTATGTGGATGCCTCCATGTTGGCTGACAATACAATAAAGTAGTTCTCAAGCACATTGTTGTTCATGGTGTATGAGCCTGGTGCCATAGGCGCCAGGACTGTCCCCATGAGGGTTTTTGAAGAGGGTGCCAAGCTCTAGTGGGCCGAGTCCTGACTCCACCTGGCCAATGGGTTTGCCAGAGGGGGTTTTGGGTGAGGGTCGTGACAATCTTATACTTAAAGGGATAAAGCAAGATTGCAGTCATTAAAGATCCTAATGAAAATATAGTCTTGACTGATGAAGTTATCCTACAGGTTTTTTCCACTTTCTTCCAAAAACTGTATTCCTCTGAAATAATACCCAATAGTTCCCATGTTGAGGATTTTCTCAAGCATATAAAGCACAATTCATATGAAAATACTAATCTCCAATCATTAAATAATCCCATTTGCTCAAATGAAATATATAGTGCTATTAAAGACCTCAGAAAATGTAAAGCTCCTGGCCCAAATGGATTTCTATTTGACGTTTTTACCCACTTTAGTGATCTTTTAATCCCTAAGCTTAATTAAATATGTGCTTCCGTCATTGCTGAAAGCTATGGGTACCTTTTCGGAAGCAGTGCTTACTGTATTCCTCAAACCCAACAAGGATCCTGAAGTAACCCAAAATGATAGCCCCATCTCCTTAATCAGTACTGAATGTAAAAATGTTGCCAACATCTTAGCTAATAGACTCATCCCCTTTCTCCCAAATTCAATAAAAAAAGATCAGGTATGCTATGTTAAAGTCTGAATGTCATCAGCCAATATCAGACTATTTAGGAACGTCCCCAACTTTATTCAGAAGTCTACCAACCATATGCGGTGATGGCACTTGATGCAGAAAAGGCTTTCGATAGAGTTGAGTGGAACTATATGTTTTAGGCCCTAAAATGGCATGGGATTATCAATCCTTTTATTTTGATGCTCAAAGTACTTTACTCTAACCCAAAAACTTCTGTTTTAATAAATGGTCAAATGTCCCCCTTTCTTCCCCTTTACAGAGGTACTCGTCAATGCTGTCCCCTTTCTCCCCTTCTCTTAATTCTTGCCTTGGAACCTTTCCTAGAAGCGATTAGATAACAAGACAATATAACTGGTATCCATTATGGGGATAATCTGATTAAGACTGCAGCATATGCAGATGATGTTTTACTGCTTCTGAATATAATGGACACTGGTATACATCTATTATGCATAATCACACAATTTTCTTTAGCTTCTGGATACAAGCTTAATACTGACAAATCGGAAATCTTTCCATTGAATATACAATGTACCAAACATCACTGTTCAAGCTTTGTAATGAAATGGTGTCCCGAAGGTATTAAATATCTTGATCTCCGCAAATCCTCCTCAATTCAGGATATTATCAAACAAAGTACTGCAAATTTCCTAACTAGAGTAAAGCAGATCACAACTTCATGGTCCCCCCTCGGTCTATCATGGTGGGCAGGCTTGAATCTATCAACATTATCATGCACGCTACCAATTGCCCTTCCAACTTCATTATTTTAATCTTTGGATTCCTGCATTCTCAAATTCCTCTGGGGGAAAAAGAAATATAGAATTTCACTATGTAAACTCAAAAAACTCAGAGCGAACTTTGGAGTTGGATTTAAAAAAAATACCATATGGACTTCATATTACACCACACTCAATTATGGTTCAATCCCACCAATCCTAATACGCCCAATTGGCTCCTGTGAGAGAGAGCAATGGTTTTCCCCCATATCCTTATCGATTGCCCTTACATTAAAGGAAACAATAGATTATTTTCTAGTGTCAGTATTCAAATATCTGTCATATATCTTTGATCCTATTTATTCCCTCTATTACTACAATGCCCCAGTTTGTCTCACAATATAGATGGATGAATCTCCTGATAAAGGTTAACAAAAGACCCATATGCTGGAAACCATGGCTCATCTTGGTATTAAATATGTTGGGCAGCTATTCATTCAGGGTATTCCACTCACCTTTAGTGAATTGAGAAACAGATATCATATACCGATGGTTTTTATGCAGCAATATTTAAGTTTGGTTGACGCTATTGTGGAAAAGTTTGACCTATTAATATGTAAAGCTAAAATTTATCAGAATGACAGATTAGAACATATGTCTCGCTCAAATTTAACAGCTTCTATGTTCCATGATATATGGTTATCCTTGCTAACTAACGAAAATCCATGGAAAAGTCAAGTGGCATGGAATCGGGACTGTTCCCTAACGGGCTCCCAAATATCATGGCCAGCTGTGTGGAAAGATAGATCCAAAACTGTTGTCTCAGCAAGCTTACGCCAAACATTGTTTTTCTTCCTTCATAGGGCTTTAGTTACCCCACTGACTCTGGAAGGTGGCCTGAGTATGAAGGCAACGTCAACAGTTACCATTTTGTAGGTGGAATCCTACAAAATGGTAACTTTTGACGTTGCCTTCATACTCAGGGCTCCTTTAAGCATATGATTTTTGAATGTACCCATTTTTAGGTATTCTGGGAAGGATCTGGCTTTCACTCAAATGTATTTTTTGTTTACAACAAGATTTCTGCCATACTTTTCTTTACTTTGGTAGTACATTAATTCAGCAAGCAATTGACAAAAAAAAATGCTATTTGTTTGATCTCCTAATACCTATAGCCATTCAAGCTATCACTTCAAATTGGAAAGATCTTAAGGACCTACATTTTAAAATTTGGTGGAACTCTGTGTGTAATATCCATAGGATGGAAAAATGCAATGCTACATCTCCTTCTTTACAGCTCAAACATGAATTAAAATGGCAGTCGTTTTTTTAATTTTCGAATAACATAACCCCTAGCAGGTAAAGAAGATAGTATTGTTGCTAATGTATATCCTAGATATATCCTCCCCTCCCCACCTTTTGTACGTGTCTGTTCTGTATGTCTTTGTGTGTTTTTACGTCCATGTTGCACATGTTATAAAGCTATAGGTTTATCTTAATTTGCAGCCTTATGCATTATTATATCACTTAAGGTCATATTGCTGTTTAATCTACCTTGATGAAGTTATATGTTATATCATATGCTTATCTGTATCGGTTCTTGTAACTATTAATGAACCTTTGTGCTTACTGATCCTAATAAAATATTTAAACATTAAAAAAGCGTGCTATAAAGCCAATTTTAAAAATGTATTTTTATACCATGGTCTTAGTATGGCTGACTAGTTTAAGAACATTAAGATTTGGTCTCCAACGTCGGGACATGTTTTAAATAGTAAAAGTTTCAATATTATACTCGCCATCTTTTAAAATGAATTCCCCTGATGTCCTTTATGGACACCATGGCCCACTCGGCACATCTTCAATATCTGGCCGCTTTATAGTGCATACACATGAGTCTAGCGTGCCTATTTCACTTCTGGAATAACATTTTGAGAAGAAAAGCACAGCTGGGTGAACACATTGGGCCTCAGATATTGCTTCTGACTCCAGCACATGTTATGCTTTTTATCTGTGTTTCCATTCCCGTCACCGCTGTTTATGAAGACTTGCTTCGGAAACAGATTATTTCACATTTTGGATCAGACGTCTTTTCCCACATCATTACTCTGCTTATGTCTGTGTCTCAGAAAGTCCATTTAACAGAGATTTTCACTGCAGAGATGGGATTTTGGCCAAGCACTCAAAATGTAGTAGAACTTCCAGCCCACCTCTTGATTTAGATTGCATTTTGTTGTGCTTCGTAAAAATTACATGAAACACAGTTTGAATTACTGGGAGCAGAGGGATAGACACATTTTCACAGCCATGGGCAATTCATCACAGCACAGATGTTCTATGGTCAGTCAGCGGATCCTTCCCTCCTATTTTACCTTTCCCCCTTAACCTTCGCCCCACATCATCTGTTTTTGGCAACCTCTGACCCCCAGCCAGCCTTAAAGCTGCTGCAGGAAAATGCACTAAAATATTTTGCAGTAAAATGGCCGCAACTTTGGCCAAAGGCAGGAGTGAGGAGTAGTGTGAGAATGAGGCAAGTCTTGTTCTCACTTTGACACAAAGTGAGTCACTGGAGTGCAAAATAAGATGCGAGCGGTGCAGTCATAAGGAGGGTTTTAAAAAAGTACACCAATCAAAATGTGGCATCAAGGCTTACATGTCAGCCTAAGAAGTGGCTTTACAATGGTCACAACGAGCCAGGTGGGAGAGAGCCACTGTCATAAAGGTAATTTGTCCCATTAGCAGCCCGAAGGGGGGCGCCAGCCAATCAGGAGATTCAGAACGCGGGCACTGTATGGTACAAGCCCTCGTTCCAAGCTGCCTGGGCAGCCAGCGCCGCCTTCCCCGACCTCTTCCCCTTCACCATAGAACCGGTGCAGTTTCACACACAGGTGCTAATGGTGTCTTCAAAAAAAGAAGATACATTTCCTGTGCGGCCCATTTTCCATGCTGATGACGTCATAGTCATCAACATGGAAAACGGACTTAGGCTTTCAGCTGCACTAAGCAGCCCGGTCAAGCTGTGCAGGAAAGATATGTTTTGTTTTCTAATTCTAAAAAATCCTGAAACATTAGCACCCGTGTAGGGAACTACATTGTGGTGAGGCAGTGCTCTAGAATTGGTAGATCACTGCGCTGATCATTGGTTTATTTTGGGGACCCAACTGTCAGTGTTATGGTCCGTGGGAGACGGCGCCCTTCCTTCTCGTAATTGGGTTAGACAGAGATTGGTTGGAGCCCTGTCATACAGGCACTTGGCAAGTGATTATATTAGTTGGATAGTGTCATCCTTTTTCAAAAAAACTCAATTTGGTCCTGGAGGTTGGTTATATTGTGAGTTTAATTAAAGAGTTTAGCCAACACATGTTTCGACCCACTTGGGTCTTTGTCAAGGCTGTGTTGTTGGTACAGAGAATACAATTTGTGTGTGCATTATAAATATACCCGAATAGTGAAGCCCAAGGAAAGTGTTCGTAGTTGCCATCAGTGATAAATGTCATGCCAGTTTAAAGTGAAACATTTATACATTGGTACATCATAGTTATAGCGAAATTTGGTCATTTACAAGGTTACATTGGTATCCGTGATAGCGCAAAGGAGTGCATGGTAACCATTTTAGGAATTAGCATGTACATTGATATGTACCCAAACAGTGCACCAGTGGAGACATATACACATTTGTAATAATATGGTAGTTGGTAGCATTTTCAAAGTACGCATTTACAGTGAGAACATCTCATTTGCAGTGATTAGTAAATTTGTTGTTAGCTGATGAGTTGCACCAAGGGAGAGAAAAACAGGAGAATAGGAAATTATGGGTTGTAACTGTGACAAGACATAATTAGGTTAACAAATATGAAGTAATATTTGGTAACACTGCACACAGGCAATATAACACAGTACCAGTATAGGAGTGTGGAGGTAACACCCTATACTAATCTTACAAACGTGCCGTTTTGGAAACGTAGGCACATTGTTAAAAAGTCACTTTTGAATTAATTCTGCACTGTATGGACTATAACAGGCTTAATTTAGTGACCTCCTGTCACCAGTGGACATGTAATGCTATTCAAAGATGCACTAAACATTGCTAACATATATGTCATGTATTGTTTACAAAACTCACCGAGCTGGTGATCAGGTTAATTGTTGATTGTTTATTCTTTTCTATGTGTAATTTTTTGAACCATCAATAATGAATTATCTATGCTGAAATATGCGACCTAAGTAAATAAAGGTCTCAACAACTGTTTTTTCAGTTTTTCCAGAATATGGATTTGTACTTTCCTCCTATGATGCTTACTTATGAAGATGGATTAAACATAATATGGAGATGTGTTAGAATTTTTCACTACAGCAAACTAATGTAGTTTAAAATATATGAGGTCAGGACTACCCCCCTGTACTAAATATCATTCCAGCCTTTACGTCCTGCCCGACCACAGGTATCCCTAAGGTTACAAAAAATGGGTCATTATGTGGATAGAGTGCCGGTGTATCAGTGGGGAGCATGGGGAGACTTAAATTACAGGCGATGGGGGCCTCTGCGAGAAGATGAGCTGTCTCGACGATCTTTTGATGCCGACTGCCATCTTGGGAGTGGCTTTAAGTAGCCATGTGAAGTTGATGTGAGGAGGTATAATGCACGTCAATTACATCCGATTCAGCTGGGAAAGAACCGTCATGTCATGGCAACTGCTGATTGGTTCAATGTTGAGAAGTGGAGGTGTCAGTTATATGTGAAGGAAATCAGGTGAATGGAAACTAAGCTAGGATATATGGCAGCTGCATATTAAAGCAGTGCAGTGGATATATCGGTCCACAATTGTGTGTCCGGGAATTAGACATGAACGTGAAGGAGAGCCAAGTCATGGATGGGGATTAGCCCTGTGATGTAAAACAGCTGTGTGTAACATTTTAGGCATTGATAGGTGTCTGGTAGCAGGCTAATAAACTTGGGTATAAGGATGTGTAAAACAGGGCTGAGTCAGAGACTGGAGTGAGGCCCCATGATGAGAAACAGTGTGTATATCATGCTGGGCCTTATGGGCATCAAGTAGTACTTGAGTGAACATGAGTATAACAGAAAGAACCTGGGATGTCTGTTACATGTTGGTAATTAGTGGGTGTCTGATGACACATTGATGAACTTGGGTACAGGGATGTGTAAAATAGGGCTTAGTGAGAGGCAGGTGTACTCAGGAGACCCCCTGCCGGCCCATATAGCGGAGGTTTGCTCCGAGAGTACTTTAAGACGGGATAGCTGCACCTTGAGATGGATGGGGGTGCAGATTTATTACTCCAACACCAATCAATAAGGACAACTCAATGGTTTGGCAAAGGGAGCCATTTAATAACAAATACAAAAACGGGGAGTCATGGCAATCAGCAGTGATGCGATAGTCCATCTCGCTTCAACTCCAACGAACTTCATACAAATAGTAACATTTATACTCAAAACTCATCATATGTGACGTGTAAAACTCAAAAATGTATAAGCATTTCTGTTGGTTCGGAAAAGGTAACTTTAATATAGGTGCTATATCTGTATATGGTAACGGAGTGAGGGGATTGGGTAAATACTGTTAGGTGGGCGTCTAAGCCCTTCCTTCAAAATGACTACTGTAGACATCACTAAAAGTACGACGTCCCATTGGTTCTACTACTATAGGACCCTAGATTGTGTGGTCCATTATGATTGGGTTGGCACAAACCCTATGCATAAATTTCCACTTTACTTAGCAGCACGCAGAATGGTCAGCCAGGTGCAGGTGCAGGGTGCCCCCTCAGCTACCCGGCCTTCCCCCAATTAAGGTCACAATCAATCATAACTTCAACGACAATGTGTCAATTACGTTACTGTGGTAGGCCTCGAAACTGAATCTTCTGTCTGGGAAAGTTCCGATATCTTCTCTTGGGCGGAAGCCAAGCGTAGGTGTGAACTTGTTCTTCTCCTTGCTTGGATGGTCACGTGATGCGGACATTGAGAATTTTCCTAGGATCTCTCAATTTGTGCATTTGTCACCTGCCTACGCTTCCTTATCTAGACCTTTCAGAGAAAGGATATTCTGTTCTTAAGTTTCAATTAGATGTAGCTACTGTTTGTTCCTTCTATTGGTATGACCTTGGCTCTTTTGGCATGAGTTGCATCTGCTGAGTTTCGATTCAGCTGTCACTTCTCATTTTGCTATAATATGAATCTTGTCTTGTTTGGCCTCTAGTAACCTGAGTTGATTCTGCTCTTCATGTAAAGTGGAATCGCACTTATAATAATGTGCTTCGTTTTGAGGTAGATTATGTACAATGGCACTTGCCGCACTATTTTTCTACTTAGCATAGCAAGCCACACTGTTTTCTTAGCTTTCTTGCAGTTTCAAGCATATGTACAGGCGTTAGCTGGTTGAATATCGTCATTCTGCTTACAGCTTAATGCTTTGATCATTTTCTATCACTTTAAGCTCACAATGGCCCTCATTCCGAGTTTGAAGTAACCAGGGAGCTATTAGTTCCATGGTTGCCTCCCAACTCGTCCCAAATCAGGCCTGGTGAATGGAGTAATTACTGGTCTATTCCAAGGTTGGAGGGACCGGTAATTCCCCATTCACCAGGGCCCTTCCCCATTCCCATTTTTGCCCCCATAGGGCTCAATGGGAATGGGGAAGGAGGTAATTACGGTACCGTAAATTACGGTACCGTAATTACCTTCAAAGTCACTTTGCGGGTTCGTATTTTAATGCCTGCTAAAAGCAGGCGTTAAGTACCAACCCGCAAAGGGAACTCGGAATAGGGTGGTAAGGGTTTAACGGCACCAGTCTCATTACCGGTGACCGTTAACCCTTACCGCCCTACTCGGAATGACCCCCAATCTCTTTTCTCATGGCGTTTTGTCTCCTTGTGTCATTCTTGGTTCGTCATTTGTTCTATCTGTGAGTCCGACCGGGGTTACCATTCATCTTCCATTAAGACCTTTTTGGTTTCTTCCGGGACAGTACTTAGACAATCTTCATTTCATCTCATTTGTTGGTAGGGTTTTCTCAATGGATACCTTACTGTCCATGGTTGTCTGGTTATTGGTACTTCAATAGGTGTTGCTCTTCTGATGGGTACTGGGCAGAGCACCATTGCGGCTCCCTGCTGGTTTATTTGCTCATCATACATCACATATTTTGGTGTGAATGTTCCTGGTTTTCAAAATGGGCGATGGGAGTGCAGGCTTTATTTGGGACCGCCTCTACACAGGAATGAGGTCCCATGATGAGAACCGGTGTGTATATCATGCTGTGCCTTATGGGAGTCAAGCAGTACTTCATTGAGCATGAGTATAAAGTAATGGACCATTGGTGTCTGTGCTACAAGTGCGGTGGTGATTGTGGAAATGTGGGTCCGCAGTGTATGTCTTATTATTAAGGTCGTGGTGTGCAGCGGAGACCCCGCTTATACAGCATACCCCGGGAGAAGCACGTGGTGGGTCAGGTGGAGATCACCTGCTTGGGCCCAGATATGGGTGTGGGCATGGTCTAGCTATGGAGTCCGAGGGTGGGTTCCCTCTTACTCCTTGGCTGTATGTAGTGGTTCTGTTGAGTAGTGCATGAAACTGCTGGCCCGAGCGTGCAGGAGAGTTATTAAGGGCAACATGGTGATGGCAATTTACAAGAAAACATTATGTTCATGTTCAGTGTTCAACTAATTGGTAACACATCTGTATTTGTATATTAGTCTAGCTTCTCATTGTCTCAATCATAGCTCACAATCTCTTCCTTTTGAGTCACATTTGACTGTTTCCAGGCCAATGAATCGGATGTCTTTTTTTTATTTTCCAGATGATGCTTGTTTTGCCAATGTGCAGCCAGTGGATATCTTGCATCCTGGGAGCTTAGCATACTGAGATGTTCACTGATCTGTGTCAGTAGTTCTCGGGAGTGTACCTCCAATGTACATTGACTTACACACACAGATAATGACATTTACAACGTATTGGGATTTGCAGTTGATTCGTTGTTACATTTTGTGGCTCTGGTTGCTGTTGAGTTTCACTAGCTCAGCATTCTGTGCATATGGATGCATGGAACAGGTATCACATTAGGGGAAGCCAACCATTCGTGAGGCTGTGAGGCAGTTTTGATGGTTATCTTAGATTGGTCTCATGTATTATGGGCTTAACTTGCTGTCAAAGTAAACTTGGCCATTTTGTTATTTAGCGCCTTGCCTCTGAATGCGCTGCTTTGCCTCTGATGGAACGCCTGTTGATCAATTACCATTTTGTTACCTGCACATGACTGTCTGTGCCCTCGTGGTGCATGTTCCCAGTACCACTATAATATAAAGTGTGGCTTTCTATCCTAATCCTGCTGCATAACGCCCTATACACCACTTCTATTGCACTGTAAATGCTATTCCAAAACGATCCTGCACTTGTTGCAGTTTCTTGTCAGGTGTTTGTGCCAACACGACTCTGCTGCTTTAAATATTGTTTTTAAATTGACTTTGTGACCCCCCCAGATATTCTGCTCTATGATCCTGGCTACATCCTACATATTGAAGTTAGTTGACTATTAGATGCTGTGCCTTGTTATGCTTACAGCTGCCTCTTTGCGCAGCTCTAAAAGTACGGCCATTTAGTTAGCACAGCGTGCCTAGCTATCATGCTATGTTGATTGGTTTGCATGAAATGCTAAACTTATTTTGCCACCTTGTGATTCTACTTGACCACTAAGGCTTTCTTTGCAGTTTTCTGGCACTGAGAGATTATTATCTTGATAACACAAAATCCTAGCAATATCCTCACTAGTAGGGCTCCCAGGAACTTGAATGCATCTGTCATCCATTGCAGGACCCATGAGAATAGTGCTCCAAATCAGCTGTCATCATCAACTTCGCCTGTCTCGTCAATTATCTGCTTCTGCAGTTTTGTCAGCATACCTATGGCTTCTGTTAGAGTTCCATTTTCCTCATCATGGGATGATATAAATGTGCAACAAGATTCTCAATTTTTTGCACAAACTCCTCCATCCATAGCTGTGATCATGTCAAAGACATATGTGTTCTGGAGAGTCATCAGTCAGATGGCTCTTAACTCTTCCTTGATTGCATTGAATCCTTTCATTTTTGTGTTGATGGTCTGCAGCAACTCCCATCTTGTTATTTGTAACCATTTAGTATTTGCACCAACTTGGAATCTTGCCATGAAAATTGTTGTGAACACAGATGAGGTGAGGCTAACCAGCCTGTGCTCAGATAGGATTGCATGAAAGGCTTCTTCAGGTTTGGCAGAGAAGTAATTTTCCCTTTTCAATAGGGTCATCAGTTCCACAGATCTCCTTTTCCTCAAGTGAGCATCTGCTTTCAGAAAACTGTCAATATTCAGGCCACTTTTCGGGATCACCAATGCTGGAACGTGGACGTTCACTATGGTGAATATACCTCCCCAGTTTTTCGGCAGTCTGATGTATGCTTTGGATCCACATGCCCAATAATGATCCATTATTACTGCAGTTCCGTGCACCATTCCTGGGGCATCAAAAACTCGTCCACAGTTCTTATTCTCTCCCATTTTTCTAGTGCCATTAATCCTGAAGCAGAACTTTGGGCTCTCCAGTGACACTATCTGCAAGGATCCTCCTCTGTCTTTGACCCATGTCAGTAGTTTTGCAAGCTTTGGCCACAATGGCTTGCATCCATTCTGTACGATGTCGATGGTGCCTTGGTAACGACCAGTGACCATCCTGGCTCTACAAATTACTACTCCTTTCTCCCATCCATCTGGTGAAAGCACTTTTCCCCAAATCTGCATTTGGCCTCTGTTCTTCCAACTTTGAGCCTCTTACACAGTTTTTCCTTGGACATTTAGCTTCTGATTCACTTGACATCTGATTTCAGCTCCTTTTACACCAGGTTTCTCGTACCTGATCACATGGTCCCTAGAATGAGCTCTGTTTCTTGTCTTTATGTCTTGAACATAATCATCTTCATCAGAATAGGCTGTTTCAATTGCCCATATTAGGGAGGCATCACTACCCATGAACTGGCCTCTGGTCCTGCACATGGCTACGTGTGAAAGACAGTGTGCTGTCTGGACATCAATTTCTACAGCTACAAAGATCTTGGACTTCCCCATGCTGTATGGTAGGAGTGCACAAACAAAGCATTCCCCTTCTGAGTTTCGTCTTCCACCTTCTTTCATGTGCTGGTACCAAATGTTGCTTCCCAAATATGCCGTGCTGTCCAAGTAACCGTTTAGTTCACTGTTGTCTCCATGCATGCTCCTCTTGATTCTTAAGGTTTGCATGTAGTTTGCTATCATTACATCCCTGAATGCATCTGCATGGCTCCTTCTTGCTGGAGGATTCTCAGGTATCCTGGTCCATGGTGCAGGTCTCCTCATCTGTGCCATTTGAGTAGATAAAAGTCTGGCAGTTCTTTCCTTGTCCTCATACATCTTTTTCCTGCTGGTTATAAATGCCCATCTCATCCACCCTGACATTTGTCCGGTATATGGCTGTACTTTGGAACTTGTACTTGTCCCTTCCGCTGGAACATACATGTTTGTCACTGCTGTTTCTGTGGGTTTCTTCTTCAGCTCCTCTGGTCTTTCCACTATGTCTGCTTCCTTCATTTGGCTCTTTACTTTACTTGTAGTGATATTTCCCATAGTAGGCAATCTCTTCTTCTCTGATGCTTTGAATTGTGGTTCTGCAGTCGTTGACACTAGGCCTGTTGCATGTGCATTCCGTGTTTACATGCGTGTAGTTGTTAGTAATCTTGTCACATTCATGCTTTGCCGACCCAGTATTCGACTTTTTGATTCATCTGTCACCACAAGTGTGTGTGTGTCATTGCTAATCATATCCATCTCAAGTTCATTCATTCCACCATCAGATCTTCTAGGGATTGGAATGACTATGTAAGGTCTGGGTACTTTCATGGGTTTCACGCACACATCATTAGGTGGGTGCACTGGAATAGGAACGCTTTGTGCACCAATAAAAAAATGCAGTTCTGATCGGTAATGACAACAACACAATGATGAATATAATACACAAATACATTATGCCCCTGTATGTCAGGTGGCAGCATTTACTTCCATAGAAACGTGGACGTCTTTCCTCCTGCGGGACAACAAGGTTGCTGCTCTGGATCTCCATCTCGATCATTCGCCAAAATGTTAACTTTTACTGTACTTCTTTAAATTATATTGTCTTTCGGATTCTTTGTTGTGAGTTTCAGGTGTTACACAATTGCCCCCCCTCTTGTGAATAATGAATTGTCTACTATATCGGGATGCAGTTCCCTTACTCGGCTATTGGAAGTGTCAATATCAAGCAATAATTCACCAAGTCTCTTCTACTGCACATGTTCAAAGTATGTCAGCTCCCAGTCTATGCCTCTTATCTGCTTCATTCCCAAAGACATATTGGCCCTCATTACGACCCTGGCGGAAAGTGACTGACCTGACCGCCATAGCGTAAATAGCGTTTCCGCCATTGCACGACGTAGCAAAGTGCGGCTAATTCCGACCCATCGGGCACGAGCACTACGCCATGGCGGAAGTGCAAAGTCCGCGATGGCGGAAAAGTCCCCAAAACGCCCCTCACCGCCGTCGTACGGTGCCCTAGGTGCAATTCCGCCACCCATCTGAGCGGTCACCGTAATGAGCGGCAATCGGAAAGTACGGTGACCGTAAATATACGGAAACGGAAGTCAAAAAATGGTCCCGGAACGGGAAACAGCACGGCGTACACCTATAAAATCAGAATTCCCACACAACCATAAAAAATACTACCCTGAGACACATCCCAACCCGTCATCCACCCCAGTGAAAGCAATAAAAATGGGAAAAGTAGCGAAAAAAGCGTGCGACCGCAAGCGGCAGGTCCACTTCTCCCGTGAGGAACTCACGGTGCTCACGGAGACCCTCCAGGAGAATGCTGCCGTCGTCTTCTCGACGCAAATGACCAGGACGGCACTTGCGAACAAGAAGGCCATATGGGCCCTGGTGGCACAGCGGGTAAGTGCGGTGGGGACCGCACCCCGCAACCCACAGCAATGCAGAAAGCGATGGGACGACCTGCGGATACGCGTACGGAGCATACTATCCGCCAACCGTAACATTGCCACAGCTACCGGGGGAGGATCGGAATCACCCATCAAGTTGACCCCCTGGGAAGAAATCTGTGCCTCCACCATTGGAATGGAGAGTATAGAGGGAGTCGGAGGGATGGAGAAAGGAGTGCAGACATCCGAAGAATCAGGTAGGTGGGCCAAATAAAACAATGCCAAATCCACAATGTCCAATCATGTGAAGTACCAAGTGTCCACATAGTCCAAGAGTAACACATGTCCAGGAGAACGTCCACATACATCGGCCTGATAGCGCACTTTAAAAATCACATAAAATACATAAATAATTAAAAATCCTAAAAACACCCTCTACACGTGCAGCATGCACACCCTAACTGCAGGCTGCAAAACAACTGCATCCTCAATCCACACAAAAATGAAACCACCTCCAAGGCCCCGACCCAAATCACCCTCAGGTACCACCCCAATGCATGTGATACATTGCCATTCCAATTCCAACAGACCCATTAATAACGCTCGCCCTCCTTTACTCCACCACAGGGTCCGATTCAAACGACGAGCTCCAGGACACCCCTACCAGCACACCTGCAAAGAGGGCCAAGACCAACGGCCAAAGACCCTCCACCTCAGCTGCACGCATCAAGACACGGCAGCAGCACAAATCAAGTGGCAGCACACAGGAGGGAACTTCAACAGGCACCCCAGCAGCCAGCATGCCCACAACAGCACCACCACAGGTCCCCCCAAGGGATGCCACAGAAGGCACTGCTTCTGGTGGCAGCAGCACCATAGGTGACACTGCATTAATGGCAGCATGCTCCGACACAGAAAACGGGAATGTCGAAGTAAGATCCATCCATGACCTGTCTCAATCCCCCTGTTTGTTCCATCCCGTACACCATGAGGATACCACGCAGGGGCACCCACAAGACGACGACTGGCCATCCCCCGCAAGCCCTGTGGCAAGGCAACATGAGGTGACCAGCCCCTCTGTGACACCACCGCAAATGGCCATGGCACAGCAGAGGCAACAGTCCCTCGACCAGGTGATCGTGCAACAGCAGCAACTGGCCACGCTCCTCAAGGACCATGCTGATGAATGTGGGGGTACTAAGGCAGCCATAGAAACAGCAACTGAGACACTTAGGGCAGACATGGAGAGAAGTACAGAGACACTAAGGGCACAAATGGAGAGAAGCACCGAGAGCCTGAGGGGGCAACTGCATGCGACGTCCAAAGACGTATGTGCCGAACTTGCCGCTGTGCGCCGTGTGCTCACTGAGCTCTCACAAACCCTTAGGGACATGCATGGACGTGAGCAGGCAGAGACATCATCCGTTGCAAGTTCCGTCCAGGGCAGCCCCCAACGTAGATCTGGGAGGAACCTGCGCTCCACAGGCAGGGGTGCCCCTGATACCCGGAGAGGGGGCTTGCAATAGCGTCTGCCCACTGACAATGAGCATCTTCGGACACTGGTGTTCGGGGGGGAGGTAGGAGGGTGGAGGGGGTGTGTTGGGCTCACTTGGGTGGCGGGTCGATAGGGTGTTTAACATGATATCACATATGCCATAAACAATGCACGATCATGCAATGAGATGTGTGGACATTGATCTTTGTGTACGAGGCCATTATAGGCGTACAGTCCATATTGTGCATGTTCCAGACACACACAGTGCCCCGAGTCCCGTGTCCATGCATCAGCCACCAGGCGTGAGTGCTAGAAGCATGCATCTATGAGATGCTGACGAATGTCACGGCCCTCCTGTGCCTCACGGACTCCTTGAGGTGCTGCCACATCCCCACCCTCATCATGACCATCATCAGGTGCTTGCAGTTCTGCGTAAGGGGGCATGGGCACATTTCTACGTACGCACATGTTGTGTAGCATGACACATGCCATGACCATCTTTGCAACCTTCTCATGGCGGTACAGGAGTGCCCCGCCAGACCTGCTGAGGCAGCGGAAACGAGCCTTCAGTAGGCCGAATGCCTGTTCTATGACTACACGGGTACGTGAGTGGGCATGGTTGTAGTCCTCCTCAGACTGGTTCTGTGGGTTCCGGAGTGGTGTAAGGAGCCATCTCTTCAGTGGATACCCGGCATCACCTGTATGTGGACAATAAAGGATGTTTGTGGAATGACATTGCTACGTACGCCCCCCCCCGCCCTCCTGCCAGGTCATTGCCGCATCACATACCCCACATTATCATGCATGAAATGAGACTCACCGAGTAGCCAGGATCTGTTCCCTGCGTGTCGCTCCATGTAGCGTGGTATTCTAGAGTTCCTCAAGACCATAGAATCATGGGTTGATCCAGGAAAGTGTGCACAACAATGTGTAATGATCCTGTTGGAGTCACACACCATTTGTACATTAAGAGAATGAAATTGTTTTCGGTTGCGGTACTGAGCCTCCATGGCATGTGGGACGACCAATTCTACATGGGTGCAGTCGATGGCACCAATGCAACCCGGTATGCCGCCAAGTGCATGGAATCCCACTTTTGTGTTCGTAATTTCCTGCTCCGAGCGTGGTAGAGAGATGTAGTCGTCTGCGTGCTTCAGGAGGGCATCGAGCACTTGCAATAGTGTCCGTGAGAACAGTGGCTGTGAAATGCCATGCAACTGTCCGACTGTGTGCTGGTAGGTGCCTGTGGCCAGGAAGTGGAGTACAGACACCACCTTCAGTAGGGGTGGGATGGCGGTCGGGCTATCTATCATGCTGACAAGGTCAGCCTGTGTCATGTCCACAATGGCGGTTATGGTGTCCCGGTCCAAACGGTAGAGGGTGTGGATCTGCTCATCCGTGAGGTTGAACGGATGTGCTCGGAGGCGTGGGATTGCGGGCTGCCTGCGTGGTGGTAGTGTCTGTGCTGGCGGGCCTTGCTGGGCCTGCCTTGCCCTCCTCCTCCTCCTGCGTCTCCTCTGTGCGGCCGGTTGTTGTAGTAGTTGCTGTTCGTCTTCTTCTTGAAGTTGGAGTACTTGCAGTGCTATCAGGTCCCCCAGGGCCAACATCGCTAGTCCTGCCGGTAGCATTTTGGAGTGGGTGTGGTTGTGTGAGGGGGTTGGGTGTGCAATTTATGTGTTTTCAAGCTGTAATGCCTCCACCTGTGGTGATTCATTCCACCTGTGCAAGCTGCAATCCCCTTTGGGCGAGCACGTCCCGCACGCAACGCTGCAATTCGACGCATGGCATCTTGCTATTACAATCATGTATTTGATCCCGATGGCAGTGAAATATTGGCTCATATGTTCATTCTGCTATGGTCCCATTGTTTCCCATACTATCTTTGCAGTCGCGAACAAACTTGTGAAGGGTCAGTGGAATGTAGTACTCGATTAACGGTGGACCCTCATGCAGCACTGTACCGCGGCTCAACGACGGGCGGGGCGTCCCATTTGTGAGTGAAGCCACTTTGCATTTTCACACATTGCCGCACTACATGGATGGATTTGTGATTTCAAGCGGTCACAGATGCCTTTTCGACGTGATGTTGCAAATGAGGAATTCGAAGGACGGCGCTTTCGGTCTTCAGCTAGCGGCGAGGAGACGCCCACAGGTCTGACTGCAAATATAACGTTCTATTGTTTAATGTCCTTGGGACAGGGGCCATGGCGAGAATGCAATGATTGATATGAATAGTATGGGATGCGCAATAGCGTGGTGGACGATAAGGCAGGACGTTCCCAAAAACATGTTACTTCACAACACTGGAATTCCGGCCTGGAGCACAGTGGATTTTGCAGACTGCATTACGCACAGACTCAATGGAAATTGCACATGTTATGTGAGTACATAATCAGGCGTTTTAATACCGGGATGAGGGAATGATGTATGGATGCATGGACAGATGATTTGATGGAGAGTTTGCCATGTACAGGGCTTTTTGGAATCTATCCACCTCCCCTGCGCTATGTGATGCAGAGCTGCCATAGTGGGACCATCGTCTATCTGGCCTTGTTGAACCCTCCCTGTCTCGACGCGCCTTCAAACACTTGTGTCTATGCACGTTACTAATCCCATCGAATGGATTCTGTTTTGACAGACGCATGCACACAAACACTCGTTTGTAATAGTGTTTTCACCTCGATATTTATAGTTATGATTCGCAAGTGATATTTGGGTGGGAATAATCCTTTGGAGTGGGCTAGCATGCATATGGCTGTAGATTTAGTGTGATCATTGAAGTGAGTAATACAAATCAAGTTCTGATGGCCATACTATTCTTTGTCATTTCATTTGGGTGACAGGTATCTCCTCCCCTTTTGCCGCTGCCATCTGTATGCCACTCCTGCAGATGGCTTCTACTCCCGACACCTGCTGCTTCGAGTTAATCAGTGGAGCACCATTACGATCTTATGGGACGATCGCCAATGGGCCACATGCCCTTACGCGGTACTAGTGGCTAGGAGCAACATTTCGACCTTTCAGCTGGACTAGTGCCTACCTAATGGAACGGCCCTGCGGTTCTAGGCGCTTCCATGTTGCCTTTTTGAACGTGAATGTAGCCCATGTGTACCATGAAGGAACAGGGCGTCACACAAGAAGAAGCTAGTCATTTATTGCGGATGCAGCCCACAATTATGAAATATATTTTTGGGGTTCATGACCTAATGGCTGTATGGGCTTGGTGATTTTGTGGAGCATTAAATTTCTATTCTGATATTAACCGTGTAGCGTTATTCTTTGCAAGTAATGTAGCATATTCCTATTTGTGGAGCGATGTATTGTGAGTAGATCTGCATTGGGTTCCGGCTTCTGAGTATAGTTGCGTGTTACTGTACTGGCCGCGTTTGCCTACGAAGCCCAGTGTGGTCAGGGATAGGGGCTACCATTATGACTGTTTTGATGATGTCATGCTCAGGGGCGGGGGATTAGCTTTTGTGTAACAGATGCCGGTCAGCCAGGTGGATTGGTGGAATGATGTGATTATCAGTATATGGCTGGTCACAGGTGCCTGTGTTTGCGTGCGTTTCTTGGAGGGAGACTGAGGTCATGTCCATTGGAATAGCTTCTGTATTCGTGCCATCTGTGCCCTGCAGCTCCCATTGGCCCCTCTTGAGATGTGCCTGGCTGCTCAGTCACTCTGCCAACTTGTGTGGTACATGCTTATGCTGATGGTTGGTTTGTTTACTGGCAGGAGTACAGGGCTGGTGCAGTCTGACTCAGGATACTGCTTTGAATGTTGCCTTACACTGGTGTCAGTCGATGGGGGGGGCCTGTTTTTGTTTGTCTCATTTTTCTGCTTATGTTGCTGTACTTGAACCTTCGCATGCCTGTGCTGCATCAGTGCGGCAATGGTGCCATGGCAAATATGGATGGCCACTCACAAGGCACTTGGAGCCCCTAGATTAATGTGTTTGTTGCCATGCATGGGTGACTTGAACATTTGACTGGTTGCATTGTGTGACTTCATTGCACCTACGAGGAGTTGTGCAGTGTGGCCAGGGAGTGGTGTACAGGCACTCAGTAGGGCCGTTTACGGTTGATTCGCGATGCCGTACTTCTCGCCATGGCGGAATGGTACTTTCCGCCATGCTTGATGGCGTTAGGTACATGTCCGCTAGGGTCAGAATTCGCGTACCATTGCGCCATGGTGGTAATTACGGTTTGGCATGGCGCGCGTGCGCGTACTTGGTGCAGTTAGCGTTGGCGTTCACTACGGTGTCGCTAATGGCATCGTACTTTACGATGACGGGTCATAATCGCACCGAGCGCTATTCGATGGCGGTATTCCATTTCCGCCATCTTTTTTCGATTTCCGCCAGGGTCGTAATGAGGGCCATTGTCTTTGTCAGTAGAAAATATGAAAGGAAATCTCTGGCAATGTTCTCTCGATCTGTCCCTCAGCGGAAAGTTTCAAATCTTCTCAAATAGTTCTGCTGATGGTTGAAGAGTTCCACTTGCATCACTATTCCATGCATGACAGGCCCATCTGTGCAGCATTAGCTGGATCTATGATGAAGGTGAGGACGTCAACTTCTACAGGTCTCCCCCCTAGCTCTGGAAAATCAGTGATTAAACAAAAGAAAACATTGCTGGCCAACCTACTGTCTTCTGGTGACTGGGACATTTGTCCTGTCTTGCTGAGGTTTGGAACTATTTGCTCTCATTCAATGTAAACAGTGTCTGCACGTTCTGTTTGCGTGGAGTGCAACTAAGATCACAATGTTATTTAGGAGTTTGCTTAAATGTTCTGTATTCGCGGGATCTCGAAGAAATGAGAGTACATCTGTTGTTTTTCCACAAGATTTGGACAGTCTTCTATTATACGAAAGAACAATGGATTGACAACTCATTTACTTCCTTCTCTGCTTGGGACATTTGGCTTCTCCTTGCTGTATTCAGGAAGTAGTAGGAATTGCTCGGTGATTACAGTAAGCAGTCTCTTTATGATCTTTTTGTTTTCATGATCTTGAAGAAAGTCAGTAACACTTGTGAGCCTCCCCACCATTGATGGGTACTATCTTAGTACTAGATTGAAGTATGTCACCATGTCTTTGGTGATGTCACTACTGTAGGAAACCATAAGTGATTCCAAATAAAGTCTCTGTGTAGAAGGAATCGGGGTACTGTATTTTCTTCCAATTTATGTGTCCTCGATCAAAATTTGGCATGTTATTTTCTCGTCACAGTTTTAGAGTGTCTCAATCCAAAGTTTAAATTCAATAAACTAGGTTTTGGTTTATAAGTGCAATTTTCTTCTCACCCTGCAACTAGAATACACAGTGTCCAGTTTATCTGTCCTTATCCTCTTTTTTTGCTCAGAGGAATGTCTAAAGTGAAACCACAACTATCTCACAAAAGTTCCTTTGTCTTTACTTTTCTGTTGCTCATGCGTCTTTTTTCTTCGTCATGGATCTCGTCTGCAGGTGCTGTGTTTCTTCCCCGTCTCTCGTAGTCTCCTCATGCTGGGGTGCAGGCAGGGGGCCTTCTCCGATGTAGGGTTTGATATTGCCCAGAAAAATTCAAGCTCTCTTGCCTTGTAGTTTCACTGCAGAGGGAGTGCAGTCCTCCACTGTAAAGGGACCGTTAAACCTTGGCTCATCCCACCTTTTTATCATATGGTTCTTTACCAAGACGGTATCTCCAGGGAAAATGGATGGTACACAAACTCCTTGAGCTGTGCCTGTAGTAGTATCGCCTTCTGTGTTCCGTGCTGCCCTGCACTCTTTTCGTCATCGCTGCAGCTGGTCTGAAATTACAGTAAGGCAAGATGTCATGTAATTCAGGTAATTTTGCATTTCAAACCCTAATATTTCTCCTGTTGACTGGGCATCACATCTAGCTCTATCTTGGGGTGTCAGGGGAGTGCGCATTATTCTTCCTGTGGCTATCGCTTGTGGCATAAGGTGATGGTCGGAACCGGGTTGGTTCCTGAGTGCATACAGTGCCAAAGGAAGGCAGTGCAACCATTCCTTTCTTAGAGTAAGCTTCAACTTGGCTATCCTTTCCTTTAATAAGCCATTGAGCTTCTCACAGATCCTGTTACCTTGCGAATGATACGCCGATGAGAACGTGTGCTTCATACCAAGCAGCAAGCTAATCTGTTCGAAAGTCTCGTTTACAAAGTGAGCTCAATTATCTGATCTCATGACTTCACACACCACCCATCTGGGGAATACTTCTCTCACTAAATATTTGGCCGCACAGGTATAATCTGGGTGTGTACAAGGACCTGCTTCTATCCATCTAGAGAATGGACACACCACAACAATTAAGTACCTGTACCCATTACATACTTGAATCATCTCAACGTAATCGACATGCAAGTGCTGAAAAGGCACATTTGGCCTAGGGATGACTCCTCTCATTACTTCTAATGTGTGCCCAGCTGTGAATTGTTGGCAGATTATACAGTTCACTATAAAAAAATGCAATATGCTCAGTTAAATTCGGTACGAACCAGTCTTCTGCGAGCGTTGCCGCTAGATTTTCCTTTGTCATGTGTGCCGGATAATGTAGCTGCTCCAGCGCTAATCTTAACAGGGCTATAGGGATCATTGGTTTACCAGGGCTGTCTTGTCGCCACAAACTGTCAGAGAGGTTTAAAGAACACCCTTGCCGTTTCCATAGATTTTTCTCTCCCTGTGGTGCCTCCCCTTGGAGTTCCATCAACTGTGTTTGCCCTAGATTGTTATAGCTCTCAGGTGTAGTTTGTGCAATCATCATTCTCTCATTGGTATGGGTGACTTCCACTTCCATGATCATCTCACTCTTGGATGCCATACCTTTAGCTTCCGTGTCTGCTGCTTGTTTTCCGCGTGAGGTCAAATCTGTCCCTATCGTGTGGGCGGCACATTTCACGACCGTTATGCCCAGTGGGAGCTGTAGTGCCTTGATCAGACTATCCAATAAGGCTGCGTGCTGCACTGGCATGCCGTCTTCTCGGAGGTAGCCCCTCCTTTTTCAGTGCGCTAGGCCTGCATACACTGTCAACGTCACATAGGCGGAGTCACTGTACACTGTTAATTCCTGGTCTGCGTGATTCTCAATGGCGAGTATCAACACCAATAATTCTGCAGCTTGTGCTGAAAAATGAGATGGTATTCGTGCACTAAGGAGTACTCGAAATTCTCCATTTGCGGTGTGTTTCATTACAACGACCCCTGTATATCTTTGCCCATCATTTTGATCGATTCTCGAAGAATCGTCAATAAAGACACTTTCTCCTTCCGCCAAAGCATTTTCTTTTACCCTGGGAATTTCATCATAGAATTCTTCATAGTTCGCACAGTCATGTATTGGTTCTCCTACAGTGACTGGCTCTGGAATAAACATAGCTGGGTTCACCATCTTACATCGGACTACCTTAATTGATGGATTCGATATGATCACTTCATAAGGAGAAGCTCTCTGAGATGTCAGTGTGCCCTTTGGTTTCTCTAGAATAGCAAATGGCGAGTGTTTGACATACAACATCATTGAGCATCCCATTACGATGGTAGTAGCTTTTTCGATGGCGAACGCTGCGGCAGCCAAACTTTGTTCACACAGGAAATGGCCTTTCATCACCGGGTCCAAATTCCCACTGTAATATGCCAGGGACTTGTACCCCAATGTGGTTCTCTGCGTGAGCACTGCCAGCATAACACTGCCATTTGTGTGTGAGAACAGGTAAAATTCCTTGGCATAGTTGGGAATTCCTAAAACTGGTGCCGTGCAAATAGCTTTCTTGAGTTCAGCGAATACTTCCTCCATGGTTTCAGACCATTCAATTTTTTCTTTCGTCAATTGGGCCTTCTGTAAGGCCTGAATCAAAGGCTTGGTGTAAGAGCTGTTGCCCTGATATAGTTGCACAGGCCTAAGAAGCTCTGCATATGTTTTATCGTGTGTGGCTTAGCCGTGCTCAGTATGGCTTCAGCCCTTTCTGGGGTACCTCTTTTTCCCTCATGCGAGATCAGCTTGCCTATGTACAACACTTCTTGATGACAATATTGTAGTTTTTCCTTGTCAACCTTATATATTTTCTCAGTCAGTATAGTCAATAGCTGAACAGAATCATGCCTGCATAACTCCTCTGTCGTGCTGTAAATTAAGATGTTATCCACATATTGCAGGACAACACTTTCCAATGCAATATTGCTTAGGTCCATCTGTAGGACTCTGTTAAAGATAGAAGGAGACTCACAGTATGCCTGGGTTAGCCTCGTGGTTTTCAGACGCATCTGTCTGAATGTGAATGACATCAGGTCTTGTGAGTCACGGTGCAACGGGATTGAGAAAAATTCATTTTTCAAGTCAATCACCATGAAATATTTTGCCTCGACAGGTATATTAGATAGGATTGTAGCTGGGTTAGGGACTAAAGGGAACTCAGCCTCAACAATATCATTTATCGGCCTCAGAATTTGAATTAGCCTCCAAGACCCTCCTTTTCTTTTTTTCACAGGGTACACTGACATATTACATGATGACTCTGACATCACTAAGATGCCTTTCTCCATCATGGCAGAAATTGTCTTAAAAATCCCTTCATCTGCCTCTCTGGACATAGGATATTGTCGTTCTTTGGATAAAATTGCTCCTGGTTTTAGCTTAATTTTCACCTCTGCAACCCCTTTCAATAGGCCTACATCAAAGGGTCCTGTGATCCACACTGGGACAGGCACCTGGGCCATGTCATCAAAATATCCAGGATGGTTTTGTGCCAATATCATTCTCTGAGGCACTTCCCTTTTGATCATTCTCACCCAAAAGGTGAGACTCACCTCCACTGTTGTCTCTCCCATTTCTGTTTGCTCTTTAAACAGATTGTCATCAGTGACGTCAGTCAATCGGTAGCCCTCTTCAATGGTGATTACTGTGCACCATTGTAGGCCTTCGTCGTCATAACCATCAATCAAGGCCATTTTTCCTCATACTGCTGCTGTCTGTATCACCAAGGGAAGTACTTGTCCCTTTTCCTTGTGCATCAGTGTTCTTGGCCTAAATAGAAACTCATCTGGGGTCCTGATGATTTTGTGTGCAAGGCCTGGCAGCACTGCCATTAGTAGGAGCATTCCATATGTGAATATTTCTGGCTCTAATGGGACAGCCCTTATAGCTGTGTGTCCTGCGTATGCTCCAATCACTTCACCTACGTTTGAATAGTGCATTCCTGTAGTTGAACATAATATGCCCTCCTCCATGAACGAGATTGTCATATTTAACTTTTTCATTATGTCTCGACCCAAAATGTTTACTGGGGTCTGTCATGAGTATAATAAAGGCACATTCATCTCACATTCTCCTATAGAGACTGGAAGTGTGTTTGTGAAGGGAACACAACTTGTAACTTCTGTGAAACTCAGAGTATTTATGGCATCGCCAGACAAGGAAAACCTCCCTTCACGTATGCACAAACGTGCTGCGCCCATGTCAACTAATAAGGAATATTCTTTATCCCCTATAATGACATCCACCCTAGGTTCTCAGTGAGGGTCGGGTGTCACTGATAGGATAGAACACATCAGGGCTCCCAGTGAAATTTCCTATTTCATATATAGTTTGAGACCACCATGTGCTGATGGATTTCCCTCATTCCCAGTGTTACTTCTCATTCCAGGGTTCATGGTCTGCCCTGCGCTCATCGTTTGTGATAATTGCAATGGTGACTGTTGGGACTGTCCTTGTAGAAAACTCACTATATTCTGAGGTTGCAAACTTTATTGCGCTCCTGTCGCTTGTTGTTGCACCGTGTGATTCTGTGCGACTCCCTGTTGTATGAAGGTGGGTGGATTTGCCATGCCTGCTCCTATTCCTTGACCATTTTGCATCATGTCTTGATTTCTGCATGTGCGTGCTAAATGCCCTGTCATCCCACACAACCAACATACTGGCGGTGGTCAGATCATTTGCCCATTTGACATGTCTTGATTGCCATTTTGCATGTTTTGGAAACCTCCTTGATTATTCTGGAAACCTCCCTGATTACTCTGCCACCCTCTTCCCCTAAATCCTCTTCCCCTGGGGTAAAAACCCAGTACTGCCCTGATTATTCTGTTGTGGGTTATTGGCCTGTTGCATGCTCGAATCAGCTGTGCTAGTTATCATGGCTCACTCAAGAGGATATTTTGACAATTTCTTCTGCACCAGTTTTGCCTCCTCACCCTTTCGTGCAGCTTCCCTTTTTTGCGATTCTTTTCTTGCAGTAGGCTGCAATAGTGTGCGATGGTCAGCTGTATTTCTGACCAAGGTTTAGCCTCGATTCCTACCAGTTTCTTGAGCTGTTTCTGTACCGACTCTGTCAGCCCTTGGCACAATATATGGCAGAACACAGGTATAGATTTTCCCCAAGATTCATGAATCTCGAGCACCCACGTGTCTTGAAAATTCTGTATGTAAATCAACAGATCCTCAGACTCCTTCATTTTACGTGTCATTATAGCTCCCATATCAGAAGTGTCTGGGTGTACTCCAAGACCCCCGGCTGGCCCATAGAGCCGAGGTTTGCTCAGAAGTACTTTAAGACAAGATAGCTGCACCCATGAGATGGATGGGGGTGCAGATGCATTACTCCTACACCAATTAATAAGGACAACTCAATGGTTTGGCAAAGGGAGTCTATTTAATGACAAGTACAAAAAACGGGGAGTTATGAATATCAGCAGTGATGCAATCGTCCTTCTCGCTTCAACTCCAACAAACTTCATACAAGTTGTAACATTTATACTCAAAACTAGTCATCATTGACGTATAAGACTCAAAAGTTACCATGCAATTCTATTGGTTAGGAAAAGGTAACTTTACTATAGGTACTATATTTGTATATGATAACGGAGTGAGGGGATTGGGTAAACACTGTTAGGTGGGCATCTAAGCCTCTCCTTCAAAAATGACTATTGCAGACGTCACTAAAAGTATGACGTCCCATGGTTTCTATTAACTATAGGACCCTAGATTATTTGGTCCATTGTGATTGGGTTGGCACCAACCCCATGCATACTTTTCTACTTTGCTTAGCAGCATGCAGAATGGTCGGCCAGGTGCAGGGTGCCCCTTAGTTAACCGGACTTCATCCAGTCCTTGTTACAATCAATCATAACTTTATTAGCCATGTATCAATTAGTTCCCTGCGGTTGGCCTCGAAACTGCATCTTCTTTCTGGAAAAGGTTCTGATATCTTCATCTGGCCTAGTGTCATGCATAGGTGTGAACACTCGCTTCTTCTTGCTCAGCTGGTCACGCACTTCAGACACTGTGAATTCATTTATTTTCCCTCAATTTGTGTATTTGATTTTCGTTTCACCTGCCACCTGCCTTCGCCTTCTTATCTCGACCTTTCAGAGGCAGGATATTCTGTTCTTAGTTTCAATTAAATGTAGCTACTGTTCGCCTCTTCTATAGGTATGACATTGGCTCTCCTGGCACGAATTGCCTCTGCTGAGTTTCGTTTCAGCCGTCTCTTCTCGTTTTGCTAAATATTAATCTTTTCTCATTTGGCCTTTAGTAACCTGGGTTGATTCTGCTTCTTGTCCAAAGTAGAAATATACTTATAATACTGTGCTTCGTTTGAGGTATATTATGTATAATGGCACTTGCCGCATTACTCTTCTACTAAGCATAGCAAGCTGCACTATTTTCTTAGCTTTCTTATGGTTCCAAGCATATTTACTGGTGTAAACTGGTTGAATATCTTCATCTTGCTTACAGCTTTAAACTTCTTTGCATTTCAACATCGTCCTTTCACTTTAGGTTCACGATATCCTTATTCATGGCGTTTTGTCTCTTTGCACCATTCTCTTGTTGTCATTTATTCTATCCGGAAGTCAGTCCGGGCCCTCGTGATGTCACCATTCGTCTTCCATTAAGGCCTTTTTGGTTTCTTGAGGGACTGTTCTTCATTTCGTTTCATTTATTGATAGGGTTTTCTTAATGGGTACCTTACTGTCCATGGTTTTGTGGGTATTGGTACTTCAATAGGTTCTGTTCTTCTAATAGGCACTGAGTCCTACTGCGCTCTCTGCTGGTTTATTTGCTCATCATACGTCACAGATCTCAGTGTGAAAATGGACGTTTGGAGTGAAGGATTTGTTTGGGACCTCCTCTACACTGGAGTTAGACGCACTAGCAATCACAGAAACATGGTTACATGAAGCCTCTGGACCAGCCATATGCCAGTCCCTACCCCATGGGTACATCATCATCCGCCAGGATAGACCTACACACAAAAGTGGAGGGGTTGCCCATATAGTTAAAGAAACACTTAAGGCTAGACAAATTAAATCTGCCACAACAGATAATGTTGACACTGTATCTGTGAAGATCTCATTCCCGCCCAATGACACCATGACAATGCACCTTATCTAGCATCCTCCAGGCCCTCTTCTGGACTATCAAGCCAACCTTCTACACCTCATAGGTAATGACCTCAAACCCAACACTAGAGCCATACTCTTAGGAGATCTCAATCTTGGCTTCAAGGATGCAAAAGACAAACACAGTAAAGTCTTTGCTAAAGCTCTGCTAGACCTAGAATTCATTAAAAAGTAAACTCTGCCACTCATACCAAAGAACGCATACTAGATTGGTTAGCTGACCACAATTGCGGTGTAGACATCAGCTCTAACACACCTCAACCCTGGACGGACCACCATCTTATCCATTTCTATATGCCAACAAGTGCTGCATCCTTACAAAACCTTCCCACGCCAACTGCCTTTGCTAGATAAAAAAAACTGCTCACAAAAGAAAGAATCCTCCCTATCCTAGAAATCTCTGCACTAGCATCACCACTCTAAAACAACCCTACAGAACTGGTCGACCTTTATAATACCACCATCAAAGTGGTGATCGATACAATTGCACCACTAGCGAATAAAAAAAGCAAAAAGACTTGTTCACATCAACCCTTGGTACAACCAATAGCTACTTGACCTAAACGTACTCAAAAGACACGCCCTCAACAAATGGCAATCCTGCCCCTCAGCCTCCACTCGTGACTCCTACCTAGCTTTCGCTAAGCAGTATAAAAATGCCATCACCACAGCTAAAACTGCAGCTTACAACACCAGAATCGACAATGCTAAATCCCAATCAAAAGAATGATTCGCCATCTTCAACGAGCTAGTTGTACCTCCCAAGTCCAAACATCAAACTGTTAAGGACGAAAAATGGTGTAATGACATCCAGAAGGCTATGCTGGATAAAATCAACTTATTTAAAAAAAAAAAAACACAGCTGTTAAGGATTTCAATCAGGCGATACACCCTGGTCTCAGCCTAGTATGAAGCGCACAAATGAAATACTTATTTTTATTATGTCTATAGGTTCAATATTCTGAGTGATATACCACTCATATCACACCCCTTCTCAAAATACCCCCAGGTCACAATGGACCAGGAATCAGGCTGGTTGGTAAAGGCAATGTTTGTTTGTTTATTTATTTATTTATTTATTTATTTATTTATTTATTTATTTATTTAAAATGCAAATCACACATATGCTTTGTAATAGGGAGCAGCAATCACCAATGTTGTGAAAATAACAGATAGGCAGGTATGTAAGGCAGTTAAATTTACTTTTAGCAACACAGAATATAAAACACAGAGAAAATAACAGTTTTGGCTTGTTTGAAAGATAGCACTTAAGTTAAGATTTCCCCCTGCAAAATTCCTTAACCCACAAATAAGCAATTCTAAACATATATGAGTAAGCATCAGGTATCCAGGAATAAAGAACAGGAAACAGAATTGGAATTTAAATACCACCTTCCCAAACAAGAGAGACAGCGGGTTGGAAATCTTACACTTTTAAAATGACATTTGAAAATGACTGTGTGAAACAATGAAAGGTGTGCAAAAGTTCTTAAATCAATACATATTTCTTTGGGAGCAACACTGGAGAGATGCTAACAATCATGAGCTATATTTTGAGCAAAATTAAACACTTTCAATCTTAATGGAAGTTTGGAAATAATTTAAAACAAAAATGACATGTGTAAAAGTTTGCAGATATGCGAATTCCCCCCTAAAATTCTCTAAACGGTTTTTAAGAAAAACGGGTGAAATATACAGGTTTTGAGTGCGGTTTTTGTGTTGTGTTGGGATGTAGTTACGGGTCTTATGTCAGAGTTGAATGAAGGCTCTAGCTATTAAACTGAGGAAGATATGCAATGTTGAATGAGAGGCGTTTTTGGAAAATAAAGACGCGAAAAATAAAACAGAAATTAACTCTTACAAGGATAGTTTATTCTACACTAGGGCATTCAAGCTAGGTTACCAGATTGAAACACAGTAAGCTCTAGAGTTGATCCGCGGTACCAACCCCAGCACCTGGCGGCCCTTGCTGTCTCAGTCCGATTACCTGAGGGAGGATTTAAGGGTTTGGGATTTCACAAGGCAAAATTATATAAATTAGTTTAACACTAGCGCAAAGAATCAAGGTAAGGTTTCAAGAATGGTTGTGACAATGTTACAAGTTCTTAAGGTTAGGATAGGATGACTTAGAGATTGGTATGGAACAAAACAAGGCAAGGTATGTTATGATTTTCTATGCTTCCTATTAATACTTACAGTCCACTGTAATTTAAGATTTTGGACCATCAAGGGTTCTGGTCATCACACGGATCAGTCTAACCAAGTGTCCTTGGCGGGATCGAGGTCAGCTGGGCGGTTCTGGTCACCTGGACTGGTACCTCAGACTGGAGACTGCACTGAACTGCACTGGTTACTGGAGACGGGAGATCAGTGAGATGGCAAGTTTGCTGCAGGCAAGCCTTAGTAGTAGCAAGCCAGACTGGATCAAAAATGCTTCCGTTGGATTTTTGGGATTGCTTCAGAATTTGGGCCTGGCTGAAAAAGGAGTTCAGCAATGCTGAGGCCTTAGCTTGGTAAGTAAAATCAGGAATCAGGAAAAAAGATGTAGAATTCAGGAACAGGGTGCCACACAGAAATCAGGATAAAGTCAGGAATCAGTGTGTCCTGTGTGCTGTGAGGTTCTCTTACTTATAATGTCAAATGACATCACTAAATTATATGGCAGGGGAAGGCTTACAACCCACACCCATGATGCTATGATTGGACAAAAGCATACTCTCTGCCTTGCGTTTCACTGATTGGATGACAGAAAAGGCTGTCATGTTTTATGAGATGATCTGGAAACCTCCCATAGCTATTGGGATCAAAATCTAACTTCCCCACAAATACATATTTATGTAGTTATGACCGCTAAGAAAATCATATGCACATGTTACATGTCTCGTGGGTCACATTTCAATCCAAGTCCCAAATCTGTGAGACCTGGTTTAGGCTTTCTGTGACATTTTGGCAATTTTAACCATGAACGATTTGGCATAAAATGTCCTGATTTTGTACATAGATGTGCTATTACCCCTGGGATATGTGTACAAAATGTCATGTGTGCATTTTCCATACTTTCCCCACAAACGGTTATTCTTGACAACCTCTGTTCCTTATGCAGTACAGGGTTCAATCATGTCTTCAAAGAATGAGCATGAAAATAGAGTCAAAACTATCAACGGTCAGATTTCTCCTCATTCTTATGGCAAAGTTACTTTTCTTCAAAGTTCAATTACAAATAGGCTTTTTAAGCACCAAATGTCACTTGTCAGTTTTTTTTTATATTCATTCAACTGGCAGCATCTGTCAAATTCCTTTGAACAGGATGGGGGCTCCCTCTGTTAATTGAAGTTTCCTACCCCTCCCACTTGAAGGGTGAGTGTCTTATCCTGCTATTGTCTTGGCCTGGGGCAAAGACAAATGTCTAATGAAGTCACTTTGTCCTGATATTCAAACCCCCCATGCTCGCAATTAGCATTTCCTGTTCCAGCAGTGGAGGTGTCATCCTTTCTCAGGGTCAGCACTGACAGAGCAGGTTTATTTAACTCAGTCTCAATTTAGTTGAGTTTCACCTTTTAAATCTTTCTAAACATATAAAATTAAAACAGTTTATAAGTGTGCCTTTACCATTACAAATCCTTTTACAATAGGTAAGTAATAAAGTCTTGGCACAATAATGTACTTTTAAAATAGGCGATTTTCCCCCTTCAGTCAGGAAAAAGCCCATTTGACTTATTTCTTTTAAATGCGGTTTTCCTCTGCAGCAAATACCCCATTTAGTCAGCTCTAGTCCTTCCCTTGAGTGCTGGAATGGTTTGCAGCATGGATATATGTATCATGCCTTTGTTTTGAGTCTCTCTCTGCACAGCTGATTCTGATACTTGTTGCAAAGTTTTAGCCACGTTTCCTTTGGAAAAATGAAAACACAGTCCCTGGTTTGCTTTTACAAAGATGCTGTTGCCAGGAGCTGTCATTCAAATGGGGCCCAGTTCCACTGTGCCACAATGGATGATCCAGAGAATGTCAGGGCCTTTTTGATCATGGTGGTTTATGAGAAATGAATGGATTTGGCGCAAAACAGCACTTTGAAGGTTGAAAAAGGACATTTAAAGAGGCATTTTGGGTTTTTCAGCACAGTAATGCTGCTTCTTTCCTTGGCTCCATGTTGAATGTGGCAGAGCCCACTGGAATGTTCCTGCAGTGAGGACTCTGTTTTCACCCCCACGTGAACTGTGTGTTGCAGGGTGTGCAGCCTTTCTCTGGTTGTGACACAAACATAGTTTTAAAGATTTTGGCGCACACAGGAGTCAGCACAGTCATTTTGGGATGTTTCTTTCACCATTTCAGTAAAGTGATGTATGGAGGCACATTGAAGTGGGTAAAAATATCCCACACAGCTAACTTTGAAAACCTACCACAGGTCACCCACACAAAACACACTGCATCTAATTCTAAACCCACTATTCCTCTTGGCAGCAAACCACCACAGCCATTTACCTTCAGAAATGTAACCACTCTGGAAGTCTCACTCATAATCAAACAAATAAAACCATCACTATGCAAAGGTGACATCTGTCCAGCAAACTTAATCAAAGATTGTTCTGAAGCACTAGCATCCTTCATTACAACTTTTATCAACACTTCATTTGCCTCTGGCTTAGTACCATCTTCCCCTAAGGAAGCATGGGTTTGGCCACTGCTAAATAAGCCTACACTAGACCCTGACTCTCCAAATAACCATGGGCCCATTACAACTGTGCCATTCCTGCTAAATATTTTGGACAAGGCTGCATATCTACAGATAGAAGCCTACCTAGAACTAAACAACATCCTAGGAAAGAGACAATCTAGTTTTCGTCCACGGCATGGCACCAAACCAGCCTTGCTTGACTTAAAAAACAAACTCCTAAGAAACACGGACAAGGGAAAATCAGCTATTCTCTTACTTCTCGACTTGTCGGCAGCGTTCGTCTTGGTTGACCACAAAGTCCTAAAGTCATACCTCACAGACACGGCTCATTTCTCCATTTAGGTCACCGACTGGATCACATCCTTCTTGGAGGGCAGAGCCATGAGGCTGTTCTCAGATCAAGCATCAGCCACTCCATCCCCTATAAACTGTGGAGTACCACAAGGTTCTTGCACCTCCCCTACACTCTATAATCTATTTACCCTACCACTCTTTAACGACCTAGAAGAATTTGGCATAACTTTCACCAATTATGCTGATGATACACACATTCTTCTCCAACTATCTACGTACGCACATGTTGTGTAGCATGACACATGCCATGACCATCTTTGCAACCTTCTCATGGCGGTACAGGAGTGCCCCGCCAGACCTGCTGAGGCAGCGGAAACGAGCCTTCAGTAGGCCGAATGCCTGTTCTATGACTACACGGGTACGTGAGTGGGCATGGTTGTAGTCCTCCTCAGACTGGTTCTGTGGGTTCCGGAGTGGTGTAAGGAGCCATCTCTTCAGTGGATACCCGGCATCACCTGTATGTGGACAATAAAGGATGTTTGTGGAATGACATTGCTACGTACGCCCCCCCCGCCCTCCTGCCAGGTCATTGCCGCATCACATACCCCACATTATCATGCATGAAATGAGACTCACCGAGTAGCCAGGATCTGTTCCCTGCGTGTCGCTCCATGTAGCGTGGTATTCTAGAGTTCCTCAAGACCATAGAATCATGGGTTGATCCAGGAAAGCGTGCACAACAATGTGTAATGATCCTGTTGGAGTCACACACCATTTGTACATTAAGAGAATGAAATTGTTTTCGGTTGCGGTACTGAGCCTCCATGGCATGTGGGACGACCAATTCTACATGGGTGCAGTCGATGGCACCAATGCAACCCGGTATGCCGCCAAGTGCATGGAATCCCACTTTTGTGTTCGTAATTTCCTGCTCCGAGCGTGGTAGAGAGATGTAGTCGTCTGCGTGCTTCAGGAGGGCATCGAGCACTTGCAATAGTGTCCGTGAGAACAGTGGCTGTGAAATGCCATGCAACTGTCCGACTGTGTGCTGGTAGGTGCCTGTGGCCAGGAAGTGGAGTACAGACACCACCTTCAGTAGGGGTGGGATGGCGGTTGGGCTATCTATCATGCTGACAAGGTCAGCCTGTGTCATGTCCACAATGGCGGTTATGGTGTCCCGGTCCAAACGGTAGAGGGTGTGGATCTGCTCATCCGTGAGGTTGAACGGATGTGCTCGGAGGCGTGGGATTGCGGGCTGCCTGCGTGGTGGTAGTGTCTGTGCTGGCGGGCCTTGCTGGGCCTGCCTTGCCCTCCTCCTCCTCCTGCGTCTCCTCTGTGCGGCCGGTTGTTGTAGTAGTTGCTGTTCGTCTTCTTCTTGAAGTTGGAGTACTTGCAGTGCTATCAGGTCCCCCAGGGCCAACATCGCTAGTCCTGCCGGTAGCATTTTGGAGTGGGTGTGGTTGTGTGAGGGGGTTGGGTGTGCAATTTATGTGTTTTCAAGCTGTAATGCCTCCACCTGTGGTGATTCATTCCACCTGTGCAAGCTGCAATCCCCTTTGGGCGAGCACGTCCCGCACGCAACGCTGCAATTCGACGCATGGCATCTTGCTATTACAATCATGTATTTGATCCCGATGGCAGTGAAATATTGGCTCATATGTTCATTCTGCTATGGTCCCATTGTTTCCCATACTATCTTTGCAGTCGCGAACAAACTTGTGAAGGGTCAGTGGAATGTAGTACTCGATTAACGGTGGACCCTCATGCAGCACTGTACCGCGGCTCAACGACGGGCGGGGCGTCCCATTTGTGAGTGAAGCCACTTTGCATTTTCACACATTGCCGCACTACATGGATGGATTTGTGATTTCAAGCGGTCACAGATGCCTTTTCGACGTGATGTTGCAAATGAGGAATTCGAAGGACGGCGCTTTCGGTCTTCAGCTAGCGGCGAGGAGACGCCCACAGGTCTGACTGCAAATATAACGTTCTATTGTTTAATGTCCTTGGGACAGGGGCCATGGCGAGAATGCAATGATTGATATGAATAGTATGGGATGCGCAATAGCGTGGTGGACGATAAGGCAGGACGTTCCCAAAAACATGTTACTTCACAACACTGGAATTCCGGCCTGGAGCACAGTGGATTTTGCAGACTGCATTACGCACAGACTCAATGGAAATTGCACATGTTATGTGAGTACATAATCAGGCGTTTTAATACCGGGATGAGGGAATGATGTATGGATGCATGGACAGATGATTTGATGGAGAGTTTGCCATGTACAGGGCTTTTTGGAATCTATCCACCTCCCCTGCGCTATGTGATGCAGAGCTGCCATAGTGGGACCATCGTCTATCTGGCCTTGTTGAACCCTCCCTGTCTCGACGCGCCTTCAAACACTTGTGTCTATGCACGTTACTAATCCCATCGAATGGATTCTGTTTTGACAGACGCATGCACACAAACACTCGTTTGTAATAGTGTTTTCACCTCGATATTTATAGTTATGATTCGCAAGTGATATTTGGGTGGGAATAATCCTTTGGAGTGGGCTAGCATGCATATGGCTGTAGATTTAGTGTGATCATTGAAGTGAGTAATACAAATCAAGTTCTGATGGCCATACTATTCTTTGTCATTTCATTTGGGTGACAGGTATCTCCTCCCCTTTTGCCGCTGCCATCTGTATGCCACTCCTGCAGATGGCTTCTACTCCCGACACCTGCTGCTTCGAGTTAATCAGTGGAGCACCATTACGATCTTATGGGACGATCGCCAATGGGCCACATGCCCTTACGCGGTACTAGTGGCTAGGAGCAACATTTCGACCTTTCAGCTGGACTAGTGCCTACCTAATGGAACGGCCCTGTGGTTCTAGGCGCTTCCATGTTGCCTTTTTGAACGTGAATGTAGCCCCTGTGTACCATGAAGGAACAGGGCGTCACACAAGAAGAAGCTAGTCATTTATTGCGGATGCAGCCCACAATTATGAAATATATTTTTGGGGTTCATGACCTAATGGCTGTATGGGCTTGGTGATTTTGTGGAGCATTAAATTTCTATTCTGATATTAACCGTGTAGCGTTATTCTTTGCAAGTAATGTAGCATATTCCTATTTGTGGAGCGATGTATTGTGAGTAGATCTGCATTGGGTTCCGGCTTCTGAGTATAGTTGCGTGTTACTGTACTGGCCGCGTTTGCCTACGAAGCCCAGTGTGGTCAGGGATAGGGGATACCATTATGACTGTTTTGATGATGTCATGCTCAGGGGCGGGGGATTAGCTTTTGTGTAACAGATGCCGGTCAGCCAGGTGGATTGGTGGAATGATGTGATTATCAGTATATGGCTGGTCACAGGTGCCTGTGTTTGCGTGCGTTTCTTGGAGGGAGACTGAGGTCATGTCCATTGGAATAGCTTCTGTATTCGTGCCATCTGTGCCCTGCAGCTCCCATTGGCCCCTCTTGAGATGTGCCTGGCTGCTCAGTCACTCTGCCAACTTGTGTGGTACATGCTTATGCTGATGGTTGGTTTGTTTACTGGCAGGAGTACAGGGCTGGTGCAGTCTGACTCAGGATACTGCTTTGAATGTTGCCTTACACTGGTGTCAGTCGATGGGGGGGGCCTGTTTTTGTTTGTCTCATTTTTCTGCTTATGTTGCTGTACTTGAACCTTCGCATGCCTGTGCTGCATCAGTGCGGCAATGGTGCCATGGCAAATATGGATGGCCACTCACAAGGCACTTGGAGCCCCTAGATTAATGTGTTTGTTGCCATGCATGGGTGACTTGAACATTTGACTGGTTGCATTGTGTGACTTCATTGCACCTACGAGGAGTTGTGCAGTGTGGCCAGGGAGTGGTGTACAGGCACTCAGTAGGGCCGTTTACGGTTGATTCGCGATGCCGTACTTCTCGCCATGGCGGAATGGTACTTTCCGCCATGCTTGATGGCGTTAGGTACATGTCCGCTAGGGTCAGAATTCGCGTACCATTGCGCCATGGTGGTAATTACGGTTTGGCATGGCGCGCGTGCGCGTACTTGGTGCAGTTAGCGTTGGCGTTCACTACGGTGTCGCTAATGGCATCGTACTTTACAATGACGGGTCATAATCGCACCGAGCGCTATTCGATGGCGGTATTCCATTTCCGCCATCTTTTTTCGATTTCCGCCAGGGTCGTAATGAGGGCCATTGTCTTTGTCAGTAGAAAATATGAAAGGAAATCTCTGGCAATGTTCTCTCCATCTGTCCCTCAGCGGAAAGTTTCAAATCTTCTCAAATAGTTCTGCTGATGGTTGAAGAGTTCCACTTGCATCACTATTCCATGCATGACAGGCCCATCTGTGCAGCATTAGCTGGATCTATGATGAAGGTGAGGACGTCAACTTCTACAGGTCTCCCCCTAGCTCTGGAAAATCAGTGATTAAACAAAAGAAAACATTGCTGGCCAACCTACTGTCTTCTGGTGACTGGGACATTTGTCCTGTCTTGCTGAGGTTTGGAACTATTTGCTCTCATTCAATGTAAACAGTGTCTGCACGTTCTGTTTGCGTGGAGTGCAACTAAGATCACAATGTTATTTAGGAGTTTGCTTAAATGTTCTGTATTCGCGGGATCTCGAAGAAATGAGAGTACATCTGTTGTTTTTCCACAAGATTTGGACAGTCTTCTATTATACGAAAGAACAATGGATTGACAACTCATTTACTTCCTTCTCTGCTTGGGACATTTGGCTTCTCCTTGCTGTATTCAGGAAGTAGTAGGAATTGCTCGGTGATTACAGTAAGCAGTCTCTTTATGATCTTTTTGTTTTCATGATCTTGAAGAAAGTCAGTAACACTTGTGAGCCTCCCCACCATTGATGGGTACTATCTTAGTACTAGATTGAAGTATGTCACCATGTCTTTGGTGATGTCACTACTGTAGGAAACCATAAGTGATTCCAAATAAAGTCTCTGTGTAGAAGGAATCGGGGTACTGTATTTTCTTCCAATTTATGTGTCCTCGATCAAAATTTGGCATGTTATTTTCTCGTCACAGTTTTAGAGTGTCTCAATCCAAAGTTTAAATTCAATAAACTAGGTTGTGGTTTATAAGTGCAATTTTCTTCTCACCCTGCAACTAGAATACACAGTGTCCAGTTTATCTGTCCTTATCCTCTTTTTTTGCTCAGAGGAATGTCTAAAGTGAAACCACAACTATCTCACAAAAGTTCCTTTGTCTTTACTTTTCTGTTGCTCATGCGTCTTTTTTCTTCGTCATGGATCTCGTCTGCAGGTGCTGTGTTTCTTCCCCGTCTCTCGTAGTCTCCTCATGCTGGGGTGCAGGCAGGGGGCCTTCTCCGATGTAGGGTTTGATATTGCCCAGAAAAATTCAAGCTCTCTTGCCTTGTAGTTTCACTGCAGAGGGAGTGCAGTCCTCCACTGTAAAGGGACCGTTAAACCTTGGCTCATCCCACCTTTTTATCATATGGTTCTTTACCAAGACGGTATCTCCAGGGAAAATGGATGGTACACAAACTCCTTGAGCTGTGCCTGTAGTAGTATCGCCTTCTGTGTTCCGTGCTGCCCTGCACTCTTTTCGTCATCGCTGCAGCTGGTCTGAAATTACAGTAAGGCAAGATGTCATGTAATTCAGGTAATTTTGCATTTCAAACCCTAATATTTCTCCTGTTGACTGGGCATCACATCTAGCTCTATCTTGGGGTGTCAGGGGAGTGCGCATTATTCTTCCTGTGGCTATCGCTTGTGGCATAAGGTGATGGTCGGAACCGGGTTGGTTCCTGAGTGCATACAGTGCCAAAGGAAGGCAGTGCAACCATTCCTTTCTTAGAGTAAGCTTCAACTTGGCTATCCTTTCCTTTAATAAGCCATTGAGCTTCTCACAGATCCTGTTACCTTGCGAATGATACGCCGACGAGAACGTGTGCTTCATACCAAGCAGCAAGCTAATCTGTTTGAAAGTCTCGTTTACAAAGTGAGCTCAATTATCTGATCTCATGACTTCACACACCACCCATCTGGGGAATACTTCTCTCACTAAATATTTGGCCGCACAGGTATAATCTGGGTGTGTACAAGGACCTGCTTCTATCCATCTAGAGAATGGACACACCACAACAATTAAGTACCTGTACCCATTACATACTTGAATCATCTCAACGTAATCGACATGCAAGTGCTGAAAAGGCACATTTGGCCTAGGGATGACTCCTCTCATTACTTCTAATGTGTGCCCAGCTGTGAATTGTTGGCAGATTATACAGTTCACTATAAAAAAATGCAATATGCTCAGTTAAATTCGGTATGAACCAGTCTTCTGCGAGCGTTGCCGCTAGATTTTCCTTTGTCATGTGTGCCGGATAATGTAGCTGCTCCAGCGCTAATCTTAACAGGGCTATAGGGATCATTGGTTTACCAGGGCTGTCTTGTCGCCACAAACTGTCAGAGAGGTTTAAAGAACACCCTTGCCGTTTCCATAGATTTTTCTCTCCCTGTGGTGCCTCCCCTTGGAGTTCCATCAACTGTGTTTGCCCTAGATTGTTATAGCTCTCAGGTGTAGTTTGTGCAATCATCATTCTCTCATTGGTATGGGTGACTTCCACTTCCATGATCATCTCACTCTTGGATGCCATACCTTTAGCTTCCGTGTCTGCTGCTTGTTTTCCGCGTGAGGTCAAATCTGTCCCTATCGTGTGGGCGGCACATTTCACGACCGTTATGCCCACTGGGAGCTGTAGTGCCTTGATCAGACTATCCAATAAGGCTGCGTGCTGCACTGGCATGCCGTCTTCTCGGAGGTAGCCCCTCCTTTTTCAGTGCGCTAGGCCTGCATACACTGTCAACGTCACATAGGCGGAGTCACTGTACACTGTTAATTCCTGGTCTGCGTGATTCTCAATGGCGAGTATCAACACCAATAATTCTGCAGCTTGTGCTGAAAAATGAGATGGTATTCGTGCACTAAGGAGTACTCGAAATTCTCCATTTGCGGTGTGTTTCATTACAACGACCCCTGTATATCTTTGCCCATCATTTTGATCGATTCTCGAAGAATCGTCAATAAAGACACTTTCTCCTTCCGCCAAAGCATTTTCTTTTACCCTGGGAATTTCATCATAGAATTCTTCATAGTTCGCACAGTCATGTATTGGTTCTCCTACAGTGACTGGCTCTGGAATAAACATAGCTGGGTTCACCATCTTACATCGGACTACCTTAATTGATGGATTCGATATGATCACTTCATAAGGAGAAGCTCTCTGAGATGTCAGTGTGCCCTTTGGTTTCTCTAGAATAGCAAATGGCGAGTGTTTGACATACAACATCATTGAGCATCCCATTACGATGGTAGTAGCTTTTTCGATGGCGAACGCTGCAGCAGCCAAACTTTGTTCACACAGGAAATGGCCTTTCATCACCGGGTCCAAATTCCCACTGTAATATGCCAGGGACTTGTACCCCAATGTGGTTCTCTGCGTGAGCACTGCCAGCATAACACTGCCATTTGTGTGTGAGAACAGGTAAAATTCCTTGGCATAGTTGGGAATTCCTAAAACTGGTGCCGTGCAAATAGCTTTCTTGAGTTCAGCGAATACTTCCTCCATGGTTTCAGACCATTCAATTTTTTCTTTCGTCAATTGGGCCTTCTGTAAGGCCTGAATCAAAGGCTTGGTGTAAGAGCTGTTGCCCTGATATAGTTGCACAGGCCTAAGAAGCTCTGCATATGTTTTATCGTGTGTGGCTTAGCCGTGCTCAGTATGGCTTCAGCCCTTTCTGGGGTACCTCTTTTTCCCTCATGCGAGATCAGCTTGCCTATGTACAACACTTCTTGATGACAATATTGTAGTTTTTCCTTGTCAACCTTATATATTTTCTCAGTCAGTATAGTCAATAGCTGAACAGAATCATGCCTGCATAACTCCTCTGTCGTGCTGTAAATTAAGATGTTATCCACATATTGCAGGACAACACTTTCCAATGCAATATTGCTTAGGTCCATCTGTAGGACTCTGTTAAAGATAGAAGGAGACTCACACTATGCCTGGGTTAGCCTCGTGGTTTTCAGACGCATCTGTCTGAATGTGAATGACATCAGGTCTTGTGAGTCACGGTGCAACGGGATTGAGAAAAATTCATTTTTCAAGTCAATCACCATGAAATATTTTGCCTCGACAGGTATATTAGATAGGATTGTAGCTGGGTTAGGGACTAAAGGGAACTCAGCCTCAACAATATCATTTATCGGCCTCAGAATTTGAATTAGCCTCCAAGACCCTCCTTTTCTTTTTTTCACAGGGTACACTGACATATTACATGATGACTCTGACATCACTAAGATGCCTTTCTCCATCATGGCAGAAATTGTCTTAAAAATCCCTTCATCTGCCTCTCTGGACATAGGATATTGTCGTTCTTTGGATAAAATTGCTCCTGGCTTTAGCTTAATTTTCACCTCTGCAACCCCTTTCAATAGGCCTACATCAAAGGGTCCTGTGATCCACACTGGGACAGGCACCTGGGCCATGTCATCAAAATATCCAGGATGGTTTTGTGCCAATATCATTCTCTGAGGCACTTCCCTTTTGATCATTCTCACCCAAAAGGTGAGACTCACCTCCACTGTTGTCTCTCCCATTTCTGTTTGCTCTTTAAACAGATTGTCATCAGTGACGTCAGTCAATCGGTAGCCCTCTTCAATGGTGATTACTGTGCACCATTGTAGGCCTTCGTCGTCATAACCATCAATCAAGGCCATTTTTCCTCATACTGCTGCTGTCTGTATCACCAAGGGAAGTACTTGTCCCTTTTCCTTGTGCATCAGTGTTCTTGGCCTAAATAGAAACTCATCTGGGGTCCTGATGATTTTGTGTGCAAGGCCTGGCAGCACTGCCATTAGTAGGAGCATTCCATATGTGAATATTTCTGGCTCTAATGGGACAGCCCTTATAGCTGTGTGTCCTGCGTATGCTCCAATCACTTCACCTACGTTTGAATAGTGCATTCCTGTAGTTGAACATAATATGCCCTCCTCCATGAACGAGATTGTCATATTTAACTTTTTCATTATGTCTCGACCCAAAATGTTTACTGGGGTCTGTCATGAGTATAATAAAGGCACATTCATCTCACATTCTCCTATAGAGACTGGAAGTGTGTTTGTGAAGGGAACACAACTTGTAACTTCTGTGAAACTCCGAGTATTTATGGCATCGCCAGACAAGGAAAACCTCCCTTCACGTATGCACAAACGTGCTGCGCCCATGTCAACTAATAAGGAATATTCTTTATCCCCTATAATGACATCCACCCTAGGTTCACAGTGAGGGTCGGGTGTCACTGATAGGATAGAACACATCAGGGCTCCCAGTGAAATTTCCTATTTCATATATAGTTTGAGACCACCATGTGCTGATGGATTTCCCTCATTCCCAGTGTTACTTCTCATTCCAGGGTTCATGGTCTGCCCTGCGCTCATCGTTTGTGATAATTGCAATGGTGACTGTTGGGACTGTCCTTGTAGAAAACTCACTATATTCTGAGGTTGCAAACTTTATTGCGCTCCTGTCGCTTGTTGTTGCACCGTGTGATTCTGTGCGACTCCCTGTTGTATGAAGGTGGGTGGATTTGCCATGCCTGCTCCTATTCCTTGACCATTTTGCATCATGTCTTGATTTCTGCATGTGCGTGCTAAATGCCCTGTCATCCCACACAACCAACATACTGGCGGTGGTCAGATCATTTGCCCATTTGACATGTCTTGATTGCCATTTTGCATGTTTTGGAAACCTCCTTGATTATTCTGGAAACCTCCCTGATTACTCTGCCACCCTCTTCCCCTAAATCCTCTTCCCCTGGGGTAAAAACCCAGTACTGCCCTGATTATTCTGTTGTGGGTTATTGGCCTGTTGCATGCTCGAATCAGCTGTGCTAGTTATCATGGCTCACTCAAGAGGATATTTTGACAATTTCTTCTGCACCAGTTTTGCCTCCTCACCCTTTCGTGCAGCTTCCCTTTTTTGCGATTCTTTTCTTGCAGTAGGCTGCAATAGTGTGCGATGGTCAGCTGTATTTCTGACCAAGGTTTAGCCTCGATTCCTACCAGTTTCTTGAGCTGTTTCTGTACCGACTCTGTCAGCCCTTGGCACAATATATGGCAGAACACAGGTATAGATTTTCCCCAAGATTCATGAATCTCGAGCACCCACGTGTCTTGAAAATTCTGTATGTAAATCAACAGATCCTCAGACTCCTTCATTTTACGTGTCATTATAGCTCCCATATCAGAAGTGTCTGGGTGTACTCCAAGACCCCCGGCTGGCCCATAGAGCCGAGGTTTGCTCAGAAGTACTTTAAGACAAGATAGCTGCACCCATGAGATGGATGGGGGTGCAGATGTATTACTCCTACACCAATTAATAAGGACAACTCAATGGTTTGGCAAAGGGAGTCTATTTAATGACAAGTACAAAAAACGGGGAGTTATGAATATCAGCAGTGATGCAATCGTCCTTCTCGCTTCAACTCCAACAAACTTCATACAAGTTGTAACATTTATACTCAAAACTAGTCATCATTGACGTATAAGACTCAAAAGTTACCATGCAATTCTATTGGTTAGGAAAAGGTAACTTTACTATAGGTACTATATTTGTATATGATAACGGAGTGAGGGGATTGGGTAAACACTGTTAGGTGGGCATCTAAGCCTCTCCTTCAAAAATGACTATTGCAGACGTCACTAAAAGTATGACGTCCCATGGTTTCTATTAACTATAGGACCCTAGATTATTTGGTCCATTGTGATTGGGTTGGCACCAACCCCATGCATACTTTTCTACTTTGCTTAGCAGCATGCAGAATGGTCGGCCAGGTGCAGGGTGCCCCTTAGTTAACCGGACTTCATCCAGTCCTTGTTACAATCAATCATAACTTTATTAGCCATGTATCAATTAGTTCCCTGCGGTTGGCCTCGAAACTGCATCTTCTTTCTGGAAAAGGTTCTGATATCTTCATCTGGCCTAGTGTCATGCATAGGTGTGAACACTCGCTTCTTCTTGCTCAGCTGGTCACGCACTTCAGACACTGTGAATTCATTTATTTTCCCTCAATTTGTGTATTTGATTTTCGTTTCACCTGCCACCTGCCTTCGCCTTCTTATCTCGACCTTTCAGAGGCAGGATATTCTGTTCTTAGTTTCAATTAAATGTAGCTACTGTTCGCCTCTTCTATAGGTATGACATTGGCTCTCCTGGCACGAATTGCCTCTGCTGAGTTTCGTTTCAGCCGTCTCTTCTCGTTTTGCTAAATATTAATCTTTTCTCATTTGGCCTTTAGTAACCTGGGTTGATTCTGCTTCTTGTCCAAAGTAGAAATATACTTATAATACTGTGCTTCGTTTGAGGTATATTATGTATAATGGCACTTGCCGCATTACTCTTCTACTAAGCATAGCAAGCTGCACTATTTTCTTAGCTTTCTTATGGTTCCAAGCATATTTACTGGTGTAAACTGGTTGAATATCTTCATCTTGCTTACAGCTTTAAACTTCTTTGCATTTCAACATCGTCCTTTCACTTTAGGTTCACGATATCCTTATTCATGGCGTTTTGTCTCTTTGCACCATTCTCTTGTTGTCATTTATTCTATCCGGAAGTCAGTCCGGGCCCTCGTGATGTCACCATTCGTCTTCCATTAAGGCCTTTTTGGTTTCTTGAGGGACTGTTCTTCATTTCGTTTCATTTATTGATAGGGTTTTCTTAATGGGTACCTTACTGTCCATGGTTTTGTGGGTATTGGTACTTCAAAAGGTTCTGTTCTTCTAATAGGCACTGAGTCCTACTGCGCTCTCTGCTGGTTTATTTGCTCATCATACGTCACAGATCTCAGTGTGAAAATGGACGTTTGGAGTGAAGGATTTGTTTGGGACCTCCTCTACACTGGAGTTAGACGCACTAGCAATCACAGAAACATGGTTACATGAAGCCTCTGGACCAGCCATATGCCAGTCCCTACCCCATGGGTACATCATCATCCGCCAGGATAGACCTACACACAAAAGTGGAGGGGTTGCCCATATAGTTAAAGAAACACTTAAGGCTAGACAAATTAAATCTGCCACAACAGATAATGTTGACACTGTATCTGTGAAGATCTCATTCCCGCCCAATGACACCATGACAATGCACCTTATCTAGCATCCTCCAGGCCCTCTTCTGGACTATCAAGCCAACCTTCTACACCTCATAGGTAATGACCTCAAACCCAACACTAGAGCCATACTCTTAGGAGATCTCAATCTTGGCTTCAAGGATGCAAAAGACAAACACAGTAAAGTCTTTGCTAAAGCTCTGCTAGACCTAGAATTCATTAAAAAGTAAACTCTGCCACTCATACCAAAGAACGCATACTAGATTGGTTAGCTGACCACAATTGCGGTGTAGACATCAGCTCTAACACACCTCAACCCTGGACGGACCACCATCTTATCCATTTCTATATGCCAACAAGTGCTGCATCCTTACAAAACCTTCCCACGCCAACTGCCTTTGCTAGATAAAAAAAACTGCTCACAAAAGAAAGAATCCTCCCTATCCTAGAAATCTCTGCACTAGCATCACCACTCTAAAACAACCCTACAGAACTGGTCGACCTTTATAATACCACCATCAAAGTGGTGATCGATACAATTGCACCACTAGCGAATAAAAAAAGCAAAAAGACTTGTTCACATCAACCCTTGGTACAACCAATAGCTACTTGACCTAAACGTACTCAAAAGACACGCCCTCAACAAATGGCAATCCTGCCCCTCAGCCTCCACTCGTGACTCCTACCTAGCTTTCGCTAAGCAGTATAAAAATGCCATCACCACAGCTAAAACTGCAGCTTACAACACCAGAATCGACAATGCTAAATCCCAATCAAAAGAATGATTCGCCATCTTCAACGAGCTAGTTGTACCTCCCAAGTCCAAACATCAAACTGTTAAGGACGAAAAATGGTGTAATGACATCCAGAAGGCTATGCTGGATAAAATCAACTTATTTAAAAAAAAAAAAAACACAGCTGTTAAGGATTTCAATCAGGCGATACACCCTGGTCTCAGCCTAGTATGAAGCGCACAAATGAAATACTTATTTTTATTATGTCTATAGGTTCAATATTCTGAGTGATATACCACTCATATCACACCCCTTCTCAAAATACCCCCAGGTCACAATGGACCAGGAATCAGGCTGGTTGGTAAAGGCAATGTTTGTTTGTTTATTTATTTATTTATTTATTTATTTATTTATTTAAAATGCAAATCACACATATGCTTTGTAATAGGGAGCAGCAATCACCAATGTTGTGAAAATAACAGATAGGCAGGTATGTAAGGCAGTTAAATTTACTTTTAGCAACACAGAATATAAAACACAGAGAAAATAACAGTTTTGGCTTGTTTGAAAGATAGCACTTAAGTTAAGATTTCCCCCTGCAAAATTCCTTAACCCACAAATAAGCAATTCTAAACATATATGAGTAAGCATCAGGTATCCAGGAATAAAGAACAGGAAACAGAATTGGAATTTAAATACCACCTTCCCAAACAAGAGAGACAGCGGGTTGGAAATCTTACACTTTTAAAATGACATTTGAAAATGACTGTGTGAAACAATGAAAGGTGTGCAAAAGTTCTTAAATCAATACATATTTCTTTGGGAGCAACACTGGAGAGATGCTAACAATCATGAGCTATATTTTGAGCAAAATTAAACACTTTCAATCTTAATGGAAGTTTGGAAATAATTTAAAACAAAAATGACATGTGTAAAAGTTTGCAGATATGCGAATTCCCCCCTAAAATTCTCTAAACGGTTTTTAAGAAAAACGGGTGAAATATACAGGTTTTGAGTGCGGTTTTTGTGTTGTGTTGGGATGTAGTTACGGGTCTTATGTCAGAGTTGAATGAAGGCTCTAGCTATTAAACTGAGGAAGATATGCAATGTTGAATGAGAGGCGTTTTTGGAAAATAAAGACGCGAAAAATAAAACAGAAATTAACTCTTACAAGGATAGTTTATTCTACACTAGGGCATTCAAGCTAGGTTACCAGATTGAAACACAGTAAGCTCTAGAGTTGATCCGCGGTACCAACCCCAGCACCTGGCGGCCCTTGCTGTCTCAGTCCGATTACCTGAGGGAGGATTTAAGGGTTTGGGATTTCACAAGGCAAAATTATATAAATTAGTTTAACACTAGCGCAAAGAATCAAGGTAAGGTTTCAAGAATGGTTGTGACAATGTTACAAGTTCTTAAGGTTAGGATAGGATGACTTAGAGATTGGTATGGAACAAAACAAGGCAAGGTATGTTATGATTTTCTATGCTTCCTATTAATACTTACAGTCCACTGTAATTTAAGATTTTGGACCATCAAGGGTTCTGGTCATCACACGGATCAGTCTAACCAAGTGTCCTTGGCGGGATCGAGGTCAGCTGGGCGGTTCTGGTCACCTGGACTGGTACCTCAGACTGGAGACTGCACTGAACTGCACTGGTTACTGGAGACGGGAGATCAGTGAGATGGCAAGTTTGCTGCAGGCAAGCCTTAGTAGTAGCAAGCCAGACTGGATCAAAAATGCTTCCGTTGGATTTTTGGGATTGCTTCAGAATTTGGGCCTGGCTGAAAAAGGAGTTCAGCAATGCTGAGGCCTTAGCTTGGTAAGTAAAATCAGGAATCAGGAAAAAAGATGTAGAATTCAGGAACAGGGCGCCACACAGAAATCAGGATAAAGTCAGGAATCAGTGTGTCCTGTGTGCTGTGAGGTTCTCTTACTTATAATGTCAAATGACATCACTAAATTATATGGCAGGGGATGGCTTACAACCCACACCCATGATGCTATGATTGGACAAAAGCATACTCTCTGCCTTGCGTTTCACTGATTGGATGACAGAAAAGGCTGTCATGTTTTATGAGATGATCTGGAAACCTCCCATAGCTATTGGGATCAAAATCTAACTTCCCCACAAATACATATTTATGTAGTTATGACCGCTAAGAAAATCATATGCACATGTTACATGTCTCGTGGGTCACATTTCAATCCAAGTCCCAAATCTGTGAGACCTGGTTTAGGCTTTCTGTGACATTTTGGCAATTTTAACCATGAACGATTTGGCATAAAATGTCCTGATTTTGTACATAGATGTGCTATTACCCCTGGGATATGTGTACAAAATGTCATGTGTGCAATTTCCATACTTTCCCCACAAACGGTTATTCTTGACAACCTCTGTTCCTTATGCAGTACAGGGTTCAATCATGTCTTCAAAGAATGAGCATGAAAATAGAGTCAAAACTATCAACGGTCAGATTTCTCCTCATTCTTATGGCAAAGTTACTTTTCTTCAAAGTTCAATTACAAATAGGCTTTTTAAGCACCAAATGTCACTTGTCAGTTTTTTTTTATATTCATTCAACTGGCAGCATCTGTCAAATTCCTTTGAACAGGATGGGGGCTCCCTCTGTTAATTGAAGTTTCCTACCCCTCCCACTTGAAGGGTGAGTGTCTTATCCTGCTATTGTCTTGGCCTGGGGCAAAGACAAATGTCTAATGAAGTCACTTTGTCCTGATATTCAAACCCCCCATGCTCGCAATTAGCATTTCCTGTTCCAGCAGTGGAGGTGTCATCCTTTCTCAGGGTCAGCACTGACAGAGCAGGTTTATTTAACTCAGTCTCAATTTAGTTGAGTTTCACCTTTTAAATCTTTCTAAACATATAAAATTAAAACAGTTTATAAGTGTGCCTTTACCATTACAAATCCTTTTACAATAGGTAAGTAATAAAGTCTTGGCACAATAATGTACTTTTAAAATAGGCGATTTTCCCCCTTCAGTCAGGAAAAAGCCCATTTGACTTATTTCTTTTAAATGCGGTTTTCCTCTGCAGCAAATACCCAATTTAGTCAGCTCTAGTCCTTCCCTTGAGTGCTGGAATGGTTTGCAGCATGGATATATGTATCATGCCTTTGTTTAGAGTCTCTCTCTGCACAGCTGATTCTGATACTTGTTGCAAAGTTTTAGCCACGTTTCCTTTGGAAAAATGAAAACACAGTCCCTGGTTTGCTTTTACAAAGATGCTGTTGCCAGGAGCTGTCATTCAAATGGGGCCCAGTTCCACTGTGCCACAATGGATGATCCAGAGAATGTCAGGGCCTTTTTGATCATGGTGGTTTATGAGAAATGAATGGATTTGGCGCAAAACAGCACTTTGAAGGTTGAAAAAGGACATTTAAAGAGGCATTTTGGGTTTTTCAGCACAGTAATGCTGCTTCTTTCCTTGGCTCCATGTTGAATGTGGCAGAGCCCACTGGAATGTTCCTGCAGTGAGGACTCTGTTTTCACCCCCACGTGAACTGTGTGTTGCAGGGTGTGCAGCCTTTCTCTGGTTGTGACACAAACATAGTTTTAAAGATTTTGGCGCGCACAGGAGTCATCACAGTCATTTTGGGATGTTTCTTTCACCATTTCAGTAAAGTGATGTATGGAGGCACATTGAAGTGGGTAAAAATATCCCACACAGCTAACTTTGACAACCTACCACAGGTCACCCACACAAAACACACTGCATCTAATTCTAAACCCACTATTCCTCTTGGCAGCAAACCACCACAGCCATTTACCTTCAGAAATGTAACCACTCTGGAAGTCTCACTCATAATCAAACAAATAAAACCATCACTATGCAAAGGTGACATCTGTCCAGCAAACTTAATCAAAGATTGTTCTGAAGCACTAGCATCCTTCATTACAACTTTTATCAACACTTCATTTGCCTCTGGCTTAGTACCATCTTCCCCTAAGGAAGCATGGGTTTGGCCACTGCTAAATAAGCCTACACTAGACCCTGACTCTCCAAATAACCATGGGCCCATTACAACTGTGCCATTCCTGCTAAATATTTTGGACAAGGCTGCATATCTACAGATAGAAGCCTACCTAGAACTAAACAACATCCTAGGAAAGAGACAATCTAGTTTTCGTCCACGGCATGGCACCAAACCAGCCTTGCTTGACTTAAAAAACAAACTCCTAAGAAACACGGACAAGGGAAAATCAGCTATTCTCTTACTTCTCGACTTGTCGGCAGCGTTCGTCTTGGTTGACCACAAAGTCCTAAAGTCATACCTCACAGACACGGCTCATTTCTCCATTTAGGTCACCGACTGGATCACATCCTTCTTGGAGGGCAGAGCCATGAGGCTGTTCTCAGATCAAGCATCAGCCACTCCATCCCCTATAAACTGTGGAGTACCACAAGGTTCTTGCACCTCCCCTACACTCTATAATCTATTTACCCTACCACTCTTTAACGACCTAGAAGAATTTGGCATAACTTTCACCAATTATGCTGATGATACACACATTCTTCTCCCACTATCTGGTGATTATGAGCAAGACCTAAAAACCTTACAAGACACTTATGCCATCATCCAGGCCTGGATGGCAGCCAATGGCCTCTGTCTCAATGGGGACAAGACAGAGATCCTACTGGTGGGTCCAAAAGAAATCCTCAGGAAACTAGACAGCAAATATTGCAACTTCAAAATTGAAAACTCTGTAAATACATTCTCCTCCTCTGTAAAAACTCTGGGAGTGTATCTAGACTCAACCTTGTCCATGGATAGATATGTAAGCTATATCTCTTTAGCATCAGCACTCACAACGAAAATAATCAATGCAGTACAACCCCACCTATCCACTGAAAACTGCCTCAACATTGCCAGAGCCACTATAGGTGCAAAACTGGACTATTGCAGCGTCCTCCTACTGGGCACATCTGCCAAAAACATTAACAGACTTCAAATTACACAGAATAATGCACTGAGAGCAGCACTCAGTATCCCCAGGAGGGAGCATATCTCCCAAGCAAGACAAAAAGCCCAATGGCTCCCAGTCAAAGAGTGCATCTTGTTTAAGACTCTCACCATCACCCATAGATGCCTATCCCAATCTGCTCCAATCTATCTAACTGAACGAATACAACAAGTGCAGACACTCAGACCAAAACGGGACATGTACACACACACACACACACTCTCAGTGCCTACCTTCAACAGAACCAAAGCCGGTGGGTCAAGTTTTGAAGTTCCAGCAGCAAAAACTTGGAACTTACTACCACCTAAATTGAGATCTGAAACATCACTCCTGGCTTTCAGAAAGGCACTGAAGACCACTTTGTTCAAATAATCTGTTACCTGCCCCACTGTTCCCATGAAACCTTGCAACACAAGCAATGCCTTTAACCAATCCTTTTTACTGTGTTCTCAATATTGTACCTCTTCCAATGTCATTATTAGGCCTTGTCAAGTGAACTGTCTGTAAGAGCGCCACGATGCCCGTGCTGTGCACTTTAAAAATGCAAATAAATAAATAGGATGTTTCTTACAGTTGATGCTTTGGTAAAAAGACAATTAAGGTTTGGGTGATATCCATTTAATGATATCTTGGTCAATGGCTAGTAGGTGCCAGTGTTTGCTTATGATTATTTTCTGGATCTTGTAGCTGTCCTGGCTGTATTGGGATACATATCTCAAAGTGGCCTCACTTTGCTTTTTGTTCTCCTTAGGGGTAAGTAGCGAGTCCCTCGTAATGTCACTTGTTGTTCTTATTGCAGTGTCAACAGTCTTTTTTCCAGATATCCTCTGGCTGTGAATACTGCTTTTAGCACTCTGATTTGTATGCATGACCATTGCTGAAGTTCCTCCTGGCTCTTTGGGGATGTTTTGTATGACCATCTTTCTCTGATAGCTTGAGGTGAATAGGACCGAGTTAACCTCTGTCAGTTTTCTGTAGGTTCTTGTAGGTATTCTCTCTGGATCCACAGTGATTTTTAAGTCCTAAGAGTCAATTGTGTCATAGCTGTGACATCCAGTCATTTGAATGCCACAGGATTTTTGATAAGATATTCTACAAAGTCTGAGAGCCGTTTTGGTGTGCCAGGCCAGATCATCAGTACATCATCAAAGTACCTGCACCATTTAAAGAAGTGACAGTTGAAATCTGGGTTAGCCAAAGAAAATACCTGATCAAGTAAGTTGGCAACTGCTGGTGCATATGTCACACACATTGCAATACCTCTTGTTTGGTGATCATAGGAGCCATTGAATAGCAATGCATTGTTACTGAGAGAGAATTCCAAGAAATCCATAGTCATCTCAAGATGCAAGTAGAGGCCTTGGCATTGGTGTCGTCAATGGTTTTGAGAGCTACAGTATGGTTGATGGAGATGATTAGGGCCTTCACATCTAATGTCACAAGTAAAAATTGATATTTCCGCTTGATGTTTTGTAGGATTGGTAGGGTGTGCATTGTGTCCATTATGTATATACAAATCTTTGCCACTTCTGTGGCTAAGACATTATTGATGTATTGTGCAATGGGTTCAATCACCCATCCTATGCAACTTAGATCAGTCTTCCCTCGAGAATGTGGGTGAACCATATGTGCACTGTAGGCAGAAAGTACGCGTGATCTTTCCTCAGGAATCCGTCTTTGTTGTCTGTCAGTAGTTCACGTTTGCACCATTTGTTTTTCAGTTATTTAGCCTTCATCACTGTGATGGCTGTGGGGTTGGACGCTATTGTTTAGTAACAGCCAGGTCTTTCCAAATGGGTGGTGGCCTTTTTAATGTAATCAGCCCTGTCCAAGATTACTGTTTCCTCCTTTATCAGTTTCCTTTATAAGTATAGTTATGTTCTTTTTCAAAATATTAAATGATTGTAGTTCAGCCAGGCTAAGGTTCTTCTGGCATCTATTCTTGGTTTCTCTTGTGTGGTCTTCTAACCTGTGTAAATCAAGAGTGACAGTCGTGTGAAAGATCTTAATGGCTTTGCCTCCTTGTAGGTGGGTGTGAATTTCAATTTCCTTTTTAGCTCAGGAATGTTCATGCAGTGCTCCTCGATGTCTAGGTCTTGTATGATGTTTCTTTTGGAATGGACATTTGTGCCCCCTCAGTCTTCAAGGTTGACAAGGAGGTGTATGTGAACTAGATTTTCGATACTAACATCCCAGTGCTCCTTCAGATTCTGAGTTTGTGTATCCCTCCTCTCTTGGCTCTGGTAATCCTCTGCATGTTGAAGTATCTTCCTCTAATGGATCCTGGAAGCATACGTGTTTCCTGTATCGCTTGGTCTGGTCTAAAAAAGAAGTCGTCGAATTTGTATTAATGGGCATTTCATGGAGTGCATGGTAACCTTTTTAGGAACGAAGATGTACATTGGTATGTATGGTTCTGAATAAAGTTTGAAGAGGAGTAAAACGCGCACTGTCTATAAGTTCACAGTTAGATTAAATAAAGTATCAGTGGTCATATCCCAAAAGAAAGTTCTGTAAATAATCAGTGAATGTATTCCAAGTTATTCAGTCGACACGTGTTTCGACCACAGAGGTCGTTGTCATGAAAATAATACACACAAAAGGATTGTAAGCAAAAGTAAAATAGAACATTAACATAGCCAAACAATAGTGACAACATAACTTTGTCAACAGATGGTTTATCAACAGAAACAACAACGTGATGTAAAGCAATTCAGCAATCACAATGATAATTGAAAGTAACATTTTTAAATAATATGAGAATACGTGAGACAGAATATAACATACCATCAGCCAGTTTCAAGAAGGCGGGTTAGTGATAACAAGGGAGAGAAAATGATGGAAAATAACAAATGTATGTCCCTGCTAGTTAATACTTTGTGTATCTACACTAGGAATGATATTGAATAATTAATAAAACATTAATATCCAACGGCATTCAACCTCATTTTCCTACACCACTAGTGTAAATGATCCTGAAGTCGATGCAAATTATGCAAACGGTGTTATTCCTCATAGTCAAAGGTTATGACTTAATCTACCACCACGGTCACATGTGGTTCATGCATCTATAGTGAAAAGGTAAAAGCTTAACAAATCTTCTATGCTTGTAATTATATACACTGTTGTAAACATAATGTATTATGATGATAAAACGTTTTGGATACCTTATTATTTCAGGTCATGTATGAAGTATTGTCATAAAAGACATACCATCAGGTAATAGGGTTGCGCGTGGCAAACATGTCTTGAAGGTTTAAAAATACTCCGATTACCTACAACCCATCATCGTGTATCTCACATCTGTAGATCAGAAAAACAAAGGAGCAGACACAATTCAGCATGTGGTGACATGCCTAAATCATAATAATAAGTTAGAAACGGCCAGCGGGGCTCCTCACCTTAATTGGAGTGATGCAATAAAAGGCTGAATTTGCTTAGCCGATACACTCAAAGTTTATTCTTAAGCAGTACGAATGTCAATTCTTCCTACCTGTTGAGTAAAGAAATGGAGGGTATGAATACCTAAAAAAGATAAAGTGATCACACAAAATAAGCCCTAGGCTATATGGAAATGACTTCAAATAGTGTAATGGTTTCCCCAATCCCATATCAAATGACACAGGTATGAGGTTAGTGGCAGGGGTGTTGCTAGGTCGGGAAAAGATCTAGGGCTTCGGGACTAGCAAACCTTCGGATGCCCTGAGCTTCAATCCGGGGCTACAACCAAAAGACCCAGGGCTATAGTCCCTTCACTCCCCCTCTAGCAATGCCTTTGGTTAACGGCACGTAAAACACACTCAGTGATGCCCGAAAAATGCAATAATGTAAATAGAAAACCAAACACGTCTCACCCGTCATAAATATAATGTTGAGGGAAAGTAATCCATACATTGTCTGCCATTGGTTAATCAGTATTATGGGTTTGGATGCCATTAGGTCGACCAACAATGGATTAAAAAAGTAAAATGAGTAAATAGAACTTTGCATCTCAAATGGCGTGTCCATAATCATGGGATCAATCCCTCGTGCAAAGCGCCACACTTTGATGGTTCTTACATATCTAAACATATGGCATTATGCAGAAAGAATGACATTGCATTCTATGATGTAAGGACGTGATGAAGTCATGTGTATAGTAATGCGTGACGTCACATGTAAACAAACGTCATGGCCCATAACAAAAAATGACGTATGTAAAGCCTATAATGTATGAGGTCATTGTTGAGGCATACTGTACAGATATGCCTAAGTACTTGGAACAAATAAATGATATTGTTGAATAACTAATACTTGTCATTCAATGCAGTAAATAGACTGTAATCGCTAGTGATTGTATATGTTCGGTTTACTGTGTGAAATAGTTCCTAATGGGATATGTAGTAAAATACTATTCTAATGAATCGCATATCAGTTTGAAATGCTAATGCATCCTGTACAGTTATGCTTGAATACTTGGAGCAAATGGTGTTGATGAAAACTAATAATTGCCATTCAATGCGCTAAGTGATCGCTAGGATGTGGGCTCTCTTCTTAGTTTGGCCAAAGAACCGGTATTGCCTTTGGAGCATGCAGCAGGCCAGTTTGTCAGAGGATGTAGGAGGAGCCAGCCATTTCCTCTCAGCCACCCTACACTCACGTTTAAGGGTAGTTACATCAGAGTCGTACCAAGAGTTACACTTGGCTTTAGCCTTTAAGCGGATCTTCATGTCAGGGGCAAGAACATCGAGAGTAACAGAGATAGAAGAGTAGATCATGGAAAGAGCTGTGTCAGGGTGAGAGCCAGCCAGAGAAGGAGGATGGAGAGAGAAAGTGGCAGCAAAAGCCTCAACTGACACACGCTTGATGGGTCGCATGACCAAGAAGGTAGGTGGCAGTGTTGGAGTTGGCTTGGCCTGAGGGGTAGAGAGGGAGAAATGGGAGGAAAGAAGGGAGTGATCACTCCAGGAGAGAGGAGTAGTCAGAGGGATGGAGAGGAGGAGGTCAGATGAGAGCAAAACATCCAGCGTGTAACCTGCAGAGTGAGTTGGGCCAGAGGGGAGACTAGAAAGAGAGAGAGATTTGCAGAGGCCATGAAAGAGTCCTGACGAGGGGCAGGGAGCATCCAGATGGACATTAAGGTCACCAAGAAGGAGGAATTGAGTGGTCGAGCCAGGAGGGTGGAGGAGAGGTCTGCCCACTCAGAGAGGAAGGAGGTGATCTGACCTGGTGGCCAATAGATAGTAGCCATTGGAAGTGAGTGGCCAGGAGAGAGAGAAATCCTGCAGACAAGGCATTTGAAAGAGGAGAATGTCTGCATAGGAACGACAGAGGCAGGAATCCATTCTGGGAACATCAGGACTACACCCCCTCTCGACCGGGTGAATCTGGGTGCAGAGTGAATCTTGCAGCCATAAGGGAGGAGAGTGTCAAAGCTTGTGACAGAGCTGGCCGTGAACCATATCTCAGTGAGACTGAGAACATCGAGGTCAAGTTCTTCCAGGAGGCTGCAGATGTCAGAAGAGTCTTTGAATGACAAAGAGGATGTCTGTGAGGGTCTGTCTGGAGGAAGTGCTGGTATAAGTGTCAGTGATAGGGAGACCAGGGTTAGAGACCAAGATGTCATTTTTGAACTTTATCCTGCCAGACTTAGTGAGAAGGGAAGGATAGTTGATGGAGAAACAGGTAGAGAAGACAGGAGAAACAGAGAGTGCCATGGGTGAAGTAGAGTGAGAGGGGCAAGGGGGTAGGAAGAATATAGGAACAGTGGGGCAGAGGAGCACAATGCAGTCACTGGGCCAAACCAAGTTCAAGAGAAATGCAAACAGTACACGCACACGGGCACAGCAAAAATTCAAATAGGCAGCAGCAGTTAAAAACACAACTAGACTCAATTTGGCGGTAATAGTGAAAATCACAGTGCAATCACAGTCTGTAAGAGTGGGATGGGGAGGGAAATACTGAGGGGTAGGAGAGTGATGGGTTGGAGGAGACTAACCCATTGCTGTGGTGGAGAAAATTCATAGTAGGGTCGACTGAAAAGTGTGGGAGAGGCATCCTCAGTGCTTCCATGAGGGGGTTCGGGAAGTCCTCACACAGTGAACTGGCAGCAGTCAGGGAGCAGACAGGGGCCTTAAGAAGTGGGCCTTTAGAAAGGGGGTCGGCTAAAGCCTGCCGGTCCCAAATAGGCCAGTCAGAATCCAGTAAGTGGCAGGGGAGAGGGTGCAAGCCTTCATCTAGCTCTGACTGTATACAGTGGCCATGTTGGAATGACCACGAGGCCCACATAAGAACAAGGTCAAAATCAGAAAATAGTCTTTTTAAATAGGCGCACTGCCCCTACAAAGAACCAAAGGAAGCACAATGCAGCACAGAAGTCACCCTGTATCTTACAGCAGAGAATGCATATTAAAGTTGAGTTTTGCGAATTAAGAAATAAATGCAGACTACAAGTTGTTAACGGCAGACGAACCTTGTGTGCACAATAGCAGTGTGCACACACTGCAGCATCATGTGGGAAGGCAGGAGCACCCTTGGAATTAAAGAGAAGGCAGGCAGCCAGGTCGTTGTTGCTCTGGTGCAGAGGAAGAAGGCTGGGGCCAGGTAAACAGATCTTGATATGGGCCTTCAGAAAGGAGGCCGGCTAAAGCCTGCCCCCTACAAACACTACTTGACTCCCATGTGGCCAAGCATGATATACGCACTGGTTCTCGTCATGGTGCTTCATTTCAGTCTCTGACTCAGCCCTCTTTTACACATCCCAATAACAAAGTTCATCAACGTGCCATCAGACACCCACTAATGCCCAACATGGAACAGACACCCCAGGTTCTTTCCTTTAAACTTGTGTTCACTCAAGTATGACTTGACACCCATAAGGCCCAGCGTGATATACACATCGGTTCTAATCATGGGGCCTCACTCTAGTCTCTGATGCAGCCCTCTTTTACACATCCTTATACCCAAGTTCATTAACATGCAACCAGACACCTATCAATGTTTTACATCACAGGGCTAATCTCCCGTTCATGACTTGGCCCTCCTTCATGTTCATGTCTAATTCCCAGACACACAATTGCAGAACAATATCTCCATCCCACTGCTTTAATAATCAGCTCCCATATACCAGTTTAGTTTCCATTCACCTGATCTCCTTCACATACAACTGACACCTCCACTACTCAACATTGAACTAATCAGCGGTTGCCATGATGCAGCGGTTCTCCCCCATCTGATCCTATGGCAACTGATGTGCATATCACATCCTCATGTTAGCCTCACACAGCTACTTACTGCCCCTCCCAATGTATCTCTCTATGGAAATTCCAGTCCGGTCCACATGGTGCTCCGTGGACTGAAGGCGAAGTGGTTGATTGGGGAAGAGTCGATACCAAAGGGCTCAAATTGAGCAACAGACATATGTAGAACATTGAAAGTGGCAAATGAAAGGGGAGGGAACATATTGTATGTGTAAATATATATAGTGGGGGAAATGTAACAGGATTGATTTAAGAAGAGATAACAACCCGATACCTATTCTCAAAGAGATAGAAGAAAGCACATAAAACTTCAAGATGGAGTATTAAGATTAGGATTCCAGCATGTGGTTTTGATTAGTTGTGATAATTTAGGTTGTATACTGAAAATTTAGAATGATAGTAATAGTTTGACTGCTTATCAGACCTTATAAACAAGCGATTGGTGCCAATCATAGGAGTGTAACGGTTAAGAAAATATTTAGCAAGATGCAATTCTTTCATGGTTCATTATAAAATAACAGGATGGTGAGAATAGATAGAACTGTAACAACGAAACAAAATCATATTATTGTGTACGCTTGGAAAGGTTTTTGGAGAATTGTTTTTGAGAAATGGGCAGTAATTGATGGTGCTTGCCGAATAGATTGTTGTGATATATAAAGTATTGAAAATTAAGGAAATAATAATGTTGATATACTACTATTTGATTAAAGTAGTAGCAGAATGAAAGATCCTGTAAGTATTGACAGTTAAAAACATTATGGGGGACACTTCTACGCTTGTGCAAAGATTAAGAGGTACACAACAAAGATGAGGAAATATCATGCTGAATGGGTAAACGTTGCGGCTGACAAATTTACATGCTGTGGCCTCATGAGGGTTCCCTATCAAGAACAATATTGCAACACATGACAACATACCTACATGCTGCGAATGCAGGGAAAAAGTAGCAAAAAAGGTTAGCTATTTTAGAGCTGTGGAAAATGTATCAGAGCAAGAAAGAAGACCCACCTGAGAAGGAGTGGATGCTTAATCAACATAAAGGGGAGGGCACAACACCCTTGACTCCTCTTTCTCCTTCTGAAGACAATAGTACAACCAATGTGAAACAGGGATTTTATCCTCTAAAGGAGTTAAAAACAGCAGCAGGGTATATTCATTTGATATATGCACCCCCCACTTATAGTAGTGAAAATAGTACAGAAGAAAGTAAGATTAAAGAACACAAATATATGTCCGAACATTGTAAATATAAGGAGAGTAATGAGAGACAGGATAGATTGTTCGAGATAGAAGAAGTTACCAGGAGACAAACGGGAGAGAAAGAGAAAGTCAGCGAAGTGACAATTGTACAGAATGAGTTACTGGGAGGACAGATATTACTCAAATTAGACGTTAAGGGTATTGATGATGTTAAGGAAAGAAAAAGAAAGGAATGGGAAAGGAAGGACAAGGAACGAGAAAGGGCATACAAAGATGAGAAAGAAAAAGAGAGGAAACAAGAGGAAGAACGAGAAAGATATGAAGAACAGGTAAAGGAGAGAGAGAGAAAAGATGAGGAGAAGAAGCGGGAGAAAATAGAAAAACTAAGATTGAAAGAAAGAAGGTTACAAAGAAGAAGGGAAGAGGAAGAGAAGAGGGAGATGAGAAGACGTGAAGAGGAAGAAAAGAAGGAAATGAGAAGGAGTGGAGGACAAAGGCATGATGACATAGATCACAATGTTAACAGATGTGTAATACCAGTTGAAGAATGAGAACAATGGAAGGAAAAGAGAAAGTTACAACAGCTCTGAAGAGAGCTGTATGATATACCTATAGTACCAACATGTACTGATGAGCATGAGGCAGAAGGCATAAGGAAAAGGACTGGAGAACTATATAGGCAAACAAAGAAAAAAGATGGTTATGAGACCAGAGAGAGTATCAAAGGATCTCTACAGGGAGAAACATGAGGGGGATCAGATGACATAGTGATGGATAAGCATAGAACGCTGTTCCTGAGCAAACTATTGGCTTCATTATAAGTTTGCCGGTCAGAAACAAGGGTGCCGGTAAGCTCATTGACACCCTTGTTTCTGGACTGGCAAACTACAAGTCTACCTGCAGTGGCTGCTGTGCCAAACAGGTCTGACCCTGCCAGGGGCAGTGGCCATGGTAGTGTAGAGGAGCAGTCAACTGCCCCTGCAGGAAGTCCCACCACCCACTGCCTATATGCTGGAAACCTGAAATTGTGCCATGCTTGACACCAGCAGTTGTGACTATTCTGCATCGAGTCTTCGAGAAAAGGTATCCACTGAGAAAACCCTATAAGGTGTATTCTATAAGAGATGACAGTCTCTTGGAGAAGATCCCCGAAGTAATATGAAAAGAAGAAGGAGAAGTTGGTGATGTCACAAAAAACAAGCATGGCACACAGAGAAGCCTGACTGAAGAAGAGAATGTATGGACCGTATAGAAACTGATGACAAAGTAAAGAATCGAGTAAACTTTCATGTCCGAAACGAAGATTGCGCATGTGAAGAGCACTCCAGGAACTGCACATCATTTGATAACTGTACAGATGCAGCAACCAAACAGACTAAGTGATCATAGAAGATAGCTATACGTAGTGAATAGGCTGCAGGCAGAGCCGTCATTATTTAGAAACTAGACATCAGTGTCAGAATTTTAGTAAGTTCAAACCCATGAAGACAAGGGCTGAAAGCTGTGTCGCAGCAGAGAATTAGCTGGGAGCATGGAAGAATCGAAAAGGGCTGTCTGGCCTGATGTCAAGACTGAAGGCAGCCAAGACTGGTTATCTATTCCTGAAGGCAGAGAACATGAGAAGCTGAATTATCCCTTGTTAAGGTGCAATGAAAGAACACCATGAGTGGCATGTTTTATTAATTCAAGATAATTAAATGCTGCAAAATGGGCTGAATTGTGGTCTCCAGTCACGTGAGCCCAGGATGGAAATAGAGTTGGGCACGCATTTCTAGGACTATGATAAGCATGTGCTCACACTCCCTTATATTCACAGAGATGACAGTACATTGCAATGCCAGGTGCAAGGACAATCTGCATGGCAGAAGGCTTGGGTGATGAGAGATGTTGGGCTAATTGGTTGGGGAGGTACAGTCCAGTCCACCCCCTGACACCAAGGTCTGAGCTCACATGCTGCTAAGTGAACTGAGTGTTCCAGACAGGGCATGAGCATTCCAACCAATTTTAGAGGGCCAAATAATGAAGGGCCTTATAATTTGAGAGCTAATGGAGTACTGTGTTTCTAATAACTGGTTAAGATAACTTGCACTAGTTGTGGAGCAGAGTTGTCCACCTGACTGTAGAGACCCAATCACAACCAAACCCCTTATAGAAAGTATACTTTGATGTTCCCCTTGAACCAAACACAATCCCCCGTAGGTTTCTCTTATTTGCCACATAGTATCACATCACATATGATGAGTTATTACTATAAAAGTGTTGTTTTTTATGAAATACTTTGAGAGAACACTGTGCAACATCCGTTGATGTCCGTTGTAACTCCCTGTTTCAGATAATTGATAATAAAACACTAAAATGACTTTGCCATCTTCCTGAGTTGGTCTGATTGTTTGGTGTACAGAGTTATTCTTTTTCCCATCCACCTGCATAACACACTACCTAACAAGGGCCCCAAGCTCAGTAGGTTGACTCTTCCTGGGAGCCCCAGCACCTTTGCTAACGGTGCTGGTGCTCCCATGTCCCCACTTCCATAGAGTCCACAGGACTCTATTGGAATGGGATTATAAAATATACCAGTGCCGTACTTATGAGCCGGTGGTACTGGGAGGTCAGACACTAATAATTATTACGGGTCTGGCGGCAACCCGCCAGTAACACTGACCCGTAATGAACCCCTGTTTCTTGATGACGAGGAAAGGGATAACAGCCATACCAGTTGGAGTATAATGATGTCAGACGAAGAATGGGAAGAAAATGAGAGGGCGCATGTGGCTCCTCGACAGACCATAACATAAAAAGAGGGGTAAAGTGGTCAGATTTAGGAGAACCGGAGGAACAACCCCAGAACCTATATCATATACCGGATGACCACAAGGACGGTCACATAGCATAGGGGAAATGTCCCCACCTTATGTAAGTAGATGAGGTCATTGCCAGGAGGAATACGAGTGGGGGAAACCAGCCCCACCTGGAAGACAAGAAGCATGGGTGGATATGATTATAGAAAAGGATTTACACAATTCCTGTTTTTTGGAGAAAGGGGAAGGACAACCACAATATATACCATGGCCACAAATGTATAGAGATAATCTGACATGTAAATTACCCAGTTTGGCTTCAGCAGCAGGCAAATGGATTCATGAGTTAGAAAGAATGACAGCGGGAATTATATTAGCAGTGGGTGATGTAAAAGTCCTACTACCAGCTATTCTAGGGGAGAGAGCTGACAACATCTGGAGATGAGCGGGATATGCAAGTGTAACAACACAAAACACGTTGCATGATGGAGCGCCATTTAATAATTGTTTAGCAGACATTATGGGGGGCACTTAGAGTATAGTACCTTGATACGTCAGACATGGACACAATTATGGTATGGAAAATTGGGCAGAACAATTATGGCATGGAAAATGCCTAAGCATGAACCATTGCGTAAAGTTGCGCAGAGAAATTATAAGGCCCTCACCGTAGATAAACTATCTGAGTGCTTGGACTCCCTTATGAAAATAACAAGTCTTTAGATCATCCAGACACACTCGTTGAGAAATACAATAGGGAGATGAAATCCTGTTGGATAATGTTGCACCTATGAAGCCTAGAACAACTAGGAAAACCTGTCATCAACAAAAATGGTTTACGCCTGAGTTGGCTAAACTAAAAGCCAGCAAGAGACACGCAGAGCGTGTCTGGCTCAAAGATCAAAATATAAATAATAAATTGGCCTGGAAATTGCATGAAAAAGAAAAAAATTACGGAATCCAAGCGGATTTACTATAATTACCAGATACAGGAGGCAGGTAAAAAAACTAAGGAACTCTTCCGTCTCTTCAGGTCATGGGAGAAAACCGAAGTATTAAATCATACCATCACTCCTACTCAAGAGGACTGTATTAGAACACAGAAAGCATTCTCAAACAAATTGTTATTTGCCCAAAATAAAATCAGAAAAAAATCTACAGAGCCAGAAAATAGATATAGACCCATTCACCTTAGGGAGTGCTAAAACCAGTCACACGACCAACTGTTCACCATCCAGGAATAAAGTTACGAATCAGGTTTCAAATTTCTAGAGATATCAGTCTCTGAAATCGCAGGTATTATGAGAGCTATGAATCCGACCAGCTGCCCAGGGGATCTTATCCCATCTCAGATAATTTTAGACCACCTGGACATCTTTGCACCATTCCTATGCAGATTTGTCAATGCTTTGTTTAAGTATTGTACTGGCCCACAAGCTATCAAAGCGGTGGCAGTCACACCCTTACTGAAGAAGACAGGTTTGGATCCTAAGGATGCTGCACAATTTCTGCCCATTACAAACACTTTGTTCTTCCTTATATTGGTTGACAAGGTGGCTACAAACCACATTCAACTCTGCATTAAAAACTCTGGTGAATTGCAAGGAAGACAATCAGGTTTCTACTGATTTCATGGCACGTTAAGTGCCTGGTGGACCTCCAGACCTATATGCTGACATTAGTGGAGGAAAGCAGATCAGGGCTGCTGATAATTTTGGATTTATCTGCAGCTTTTGATCTGCTGGACCATGAGATCTTACTGAAACGGTTGAGAGACACGAGTGGACTTGCCAACGAGATGATAAACTGGGTTAGATCCTTCCTGCAGGGTAGAAGACCTAGGGTGTACTGGGGAGACTCATCTTCTGAGGTGAAGACCATTATGTGTGGTGTTCCCCAGTGGGCATGTTTGTCCCCCTTATTGTTTAACATCTATATTGTACCCCTGTGCAGAGAACTGGAAAGACTGTGCTTTTTCTTTACGAATTACGCAGATGACTTCCAGTTGTCACTAGAATTGTCAGGAGACTACTAGGAAGACCAGAACAAACTAAATGAGGTCTACCGAGTTTTAAAAAACAGGATGACCACAAACTGGTTGTGTTTAAATGCCAGTAAAACAGAACTCATAATATATGGGTCCAAGAAGCCTAGAGAGACCCTAGCTTCCACCTTTTCTAGCTTCTTGGTGGAGGGCAGCCAGATAACGGTGGTAAATAAGGTAAAGACCTTGGGCACATATTTCGAAGCCACCCTGAATGCAGGGGCCCAAGTAGATGCCATTGTGAAAAACACTCAATATTACCCGAGAGTACTAAGGCAGGTGGCTTTGTTAATTTCTAAAAAATAATTGAGCTAATCTAGTGAGGGCCTTTCTTCTCCCACAATTAGATTACTGCAATGCATTGTTGGGGGGTGCCAGCAAGGAAGGCAATCTCAGATTGCAAAATGTGTCAGTCCGCATTGTTTATGGTATGAAACGGCACAAACCGACTACTCTAGCCAGGAAGGAGTTGCAATGGCTGACTATATCAGCCAGGATCTCTTTTAAACTACTGACCCTTTGCCACAAGTGCATCTATGGGCTTGCACATAGTTATCTAAAGGAAAGAGTCTCCATATATCAGCCTACCAGAAATCTTCAATCAACATCTTCCCTGCTGCTGAAAGAGGCTAGGACTAAGACAGCACAGAGAAATGGCTGCTCCTTTCCAGTGCTTGTGGCATATGTATGGAATCACTTGCTTAGAGAAGAAACAAATAATTTAGTCTTTAGAAAATCTTTGAACATGACATTGGGCCTCATTACAAGTACTCCGGTCCAGAATTAACACTGCCGGTAAAACCATACCGGCACCGTTTCCATGTCCGCCCAATCATGACCTGCGGCCCCGGTAGTAGCACCACCCTAAACCGCCACCGCGGAAATAGGGGTCCCGTTAAGTCCGTCTGCACGGAAACCCCTCCGTTACCGTCAACACGAAACACTGTGAGCATCACAACTAGCGCAGACACGGAAATACCGGCAAAAAAATGGCATAAATACCGTGATCACGGTGGCGGAACCGCCGCCACCGCGAACATGGCGTTATACATTGCCTGCTGAACTGAATCAGGGCACAGATGCACCAAATCAGCCCAGCTGGACCTAGCAGGCTACTGGGAGCCTACAAAAGGGCCACACCCAGCCCAACACAACACAGAACCATGCAGGCAGCAGGTCTAGTAGCACTGGGACTGGGCCTACTCAAACAACAGGCAGCACTGCACATGGTGGCAGTAATGGCGCAGAGGAGGAGGCGTAGGCGGAGGAGGCACAGACGGCAACCAGCCAACCCTTCAGCTATGGCAAACCCCATTGCCCAGCCAGCCCGACCCCGCCGCCAGCCAGCAATACCACGCATCCGGGCCTCACCCTGGAACCTCACCCCAGGACAGATCCACACACTATACCGGCTGGACTGTGCAACAATCCTGCACATCACCGCCATGATTGAGGACAACATCAGCAGCCTAATTGACACCCCCACCGCCATCCCCCCCTCTTGAAGGTTGTCTCAATACTGCATTTCCTTGGCACTGGCACCTATCAGCACACGGTTGGTGAGCTGCACGGCATATCACAACCTTGTTTCTCCAAAATCCTGGTACAGGTACTGGATGCCCTGTTGCGCCATGTGTCGGAACACATAGCCCTACCCCGCACCCTCCCCGAGGTCATTGCCACCAAGTTGGCCTTCCATGCCATAGCAGGCATGCCAAATTGCATAGGCGCAGTTGACTGCACCCACGTTGAGCTGACAGTAACACGTGCAATTGAGGCTGTGTTCCGCAATAGGAAACAGTATCACTCTTTGAATGTCCAGATGGTTTGTGATGCCATGCAACTGATTACACACTGCTGCTCACGTTTCCCAGGCTCATCACATGACTCAATGGTACTGCGGAATTCCACGTTGCCACGGTACATGGAACGCTATGCCGGACAAAGCACATGGCTATTGGGTGAGTACAGCTGACGATGCTACAACCCTGTCGAAGTGGTGTGTGTGTGTCCAGGCCAATGAGCATTGTGAGTGTGCCACTGTACCGCACATGCATCACCCCCCTTCCATCTACCAAATACACAGCGGATGCCAAACATCATGAAGGAAGACATGACAGGGCACCACAATGTGCCCGTGCACACGCTGGCACAGCCAATCCCGTCACTGTCCCATGAACCTTGTGCCACTGCAGACACCCATCCTCAATTGAAACACTGCCTCAAAAGGCACGAGAGGTGTGTAAATGAGACGATGTGTATTTACTACTTCCGTACAGTGAAGTCACTCTGCCATGTGTGGACAGCACTGCACCGTGACGTGCACACAATCAAATGTCACCCACAGGGTACAGTAAACATGTAAGTTAATGTGTAGGCCCATATCCAGTTAGCGACATACATCGTGATGCCCAAAACATACCTCCATACACTGCATGGTACATATGCATGAATGAATGATGATACAAGAATGCACAGCAGCAGATGAGGACATGATGCCACAAACACTGACATGTTCCCCCATCTACATTCCATGTAGGTGATGCGGGATATGCACTCACGCCATGGATGATGACACCTGTACGGAGACCAAGGAACAGGCATGAAGAGGCATACAATAGGGCACATATCCGCACACGTGGAATGATTGAGAGGACTTTTGGACTTGTGAAGGCCCGTTTCCGCTGTCTGAGCAGATCTGGGGGATCACTGCTGTACAGCCCAGTGAAGACGGGTAAAATCACGCTCGTATGTGCCATGCTGCACAATATGTGCCTGCGCAGGAACATCCCAATGCCACCAGACGCAGATGAGGAAGATGGGGATGGAGATGGGGATGGGGATGGAGATGGGGATGGGGATGGAGATGGGGATGGGATGTCACCGCCTCCCCCTGGGGGTCCACATGATGGCCAGAGAGCACGGGATGCCCTGATTCGCATTTACTTTTGAGTCACAGCACATTCACAGAAATGCACGAACATGGTGACGACAATGAATTAATAGTTGCACTGCAAAATAAATGATCAATGTCCACACATGCATGTCTTGATTCAAAATGGTGATGTATTGATGTAATAACAACAGGGAAGGAGGTGCATTGGTTAGGGAAGCTGTACACCCGGGGCCACCCACCACCCAAACGTGCCCACCCCCACCCAGACCCCATTGTTCAAAACCCTAAAACTACCTACCCCACCACCCAAACGTGCCCACCCCCACCCAGACCCCATTGTTCAAACCCCCAAAACTACCTACCCCACCACCCAAACGTGCCCACCCCCACCCAGACCCCATTGTTCAAACCCCCAAAACTACCTACCCCACCACCCAAAGGTGCCCACCCCTCTCACACCCTTGTAGTCCACATGTGTCCTGCACTGCCCCACACACATGCCATCACTTCCGTGTGCGCTTCTGTGCCTGTGCAACCTTGCCCGAGGGACCCGTTAGCCTACTCGAGCGCCTCCTTGGACTGGCAGTAGTGGAGCTGGATGGGGTGGTTGTGTTTGATTGCGTAGAATCTGGGATTGAGGGCATCCGTGCCAGATTTTCCTGTTGGCCAACCAACATGGCCTCTACAAGCCTGGTGGTGTGGTCGTTGCCCTCCCGCACATGGCGTGCAAGTGTCACTATAGTGCTTGCAAAGCGTCCGATGGACCTCGACAGGCGACGCACTGAGGCGCTGTAGCTCTCCCTCTGCAGCCTGCATTCCTCTAGCTGCCTCTCCATCAGCTGGGTGAGGGTAGCCTGCTGGTCCTCCATCCGCTGCATGCGGGCATTCAGTTCGGCCATGGATGGGGTGGGCGACCTCATGGGACTCCCCAGTGATGTGGGGCTGAACTCCAGCTTATGGAAGGAGCCCAGGTCTTCCAATGTGGGCATCTCCCCCTGTGGCCCCGTTTCCGAGTGCTCTTGCGGGGCACTGTTATCACTGCAGGCCGCCCCCTCTGCAGTGCTGCTGGCTTCGGTGTTGTGTTGGGTGGCCATGATAGGTTCCCGTGGCACCTGTCTAGACTCAGGCAGTGTGGAGACGGTGGGGATGTCGGTGGTGGTGGTGGGCCGCACATCTGTAGTGGCTGGTAATGTGGCCAGAGGTGCAGAACTGCCGGCAGCATCCTCCTGTGTGGTGGCGGTGGCTTGTGTACTTGCCGGTGCAGATTGGCTGGCCTGTTGTGCAGTATCACTGTCACTTGAAACGGCTGTGGGGACACAAAGGGCATGCAATTAGTGTTGTTGTGGTGGCAGATGGGTGCATCACATGCGTCATTAAGATTGTACATTGAATAGTGTTAGTCACATGTATCTGATTGCTGGTGTATGCATTCTGTGATATTGGTTGCCATACGGATCATGATGGGTCCTTTGGCCACACATGCACTGCCTGGGGGGGGGGTTGTTAATGGGTCCTTTGGCCCACACATGCACTGCCTGGGGGGGGTTGTTAATGGGTCCTTTGGCCCACACATGCACTGCCTGGGGGGGGTTGTTAATGGGTCCTTTGGCCCACACATGCACTGCCTGGGGGGGTTGTTAATGGGTCCTTTGGCCCAGTACTCACAACTGCATATTTTCATGTGGCATTCATGTTTGGGCACTTACCGGCATCTGCAGGTGGGCTCACTCCTGCTTCAGCCTCCCCGATCCCATGTATTCGCTCTAGGTGGAGGACGCTGCTGCAACGCTCCTCCCATGCTTGCAGTCTCAGTGGGGAAGGGGGTCCTCCGCCTGTCCCACTGCTGCGTTGGCGGTGCGTGGAAATGAGGTTGTGTACCCTCAGCCTCAGGTCGTCCCACCGCTTGTGGCAGTCCTTCACGCTCCTCGCTGTCACGCCCACAGCGGTGCACTTGCGTGCAGCTTCGGCCCACACCTCCTTCCTCCTCTGCTGTGTGGCACGCCGTTGGTCGGCGCTGAACAGCATCTCCGCATTGTCCACAATGTGCTCCACCAAGACGGTTAGCTCCGCCTCGCTGAAGCGCTGTTTGCGCTGCCTCTGAGCAGGAATCCTGGCAGACATGCTGGTGGTCCCTTTTGGCTTCTCAGAGTTAGGATTGTGCTTGTGCTGGCTCTAGATGGCAATGGATTGTGCTTTTATATGATGGCCGCCTCTCTGTTTCCTGTTTTGGTGATCATGGTATTTCCGGTTCCGTGTCTGTGGCGGCAGAGGCGGACACAGGTTTTGCGCCACTTGTGGCTGCGTTATTTCCATTTCCGTGGGGTTTTCCATGACGGCGGTAACAACGTTTCCGAGTCCGTGTGGTGCGCGTGACCGACAGCGTGTAATCGGATGTTTTTTCCGCAACCTTGCGGACACGGAAACGTTTTTACCGCCGTCACGGATTTTGCACGGTCCCGGACTGGCAGGTTGTAATGAGGCCCATTGTTTACATAAACATTGGTCATCCTCACTGTCCTTCTTTTCTGCTTGGAGTGAGCGCCTGGATGCCTTAGGACTTTGGCGCTATATAAATGTTATAACATAAAATAACATAACATAACAACGAAGATCCTGTTGCTTATATTCACACGATTCAAAAATGTTGGTGTCTTGAGATGAGAGCATCGTGGGATAAAAACACAGCGTTATTTTATCATATTTGATGTCAAGGATTGCCCGAGCCATTGCAAAGGCAGATGAAAAAACAGGTAAGGATGGAAGCGAAGTCGCGGCTGGAAATACAGTACAGCATTGTCGATTGTTAAAAGAGAAGAATAAGAAAAAACTGAGAATATAAAGCTTGAGGGAGAAAAGTTAGTACAGAAGTAGTCAAAATTTGCAATGGAAGGAGCAGTACTGATGACCAGCGAAGGAGTGATCACACAAGAGTTACCATCTACACAGCCAATCAATGTAGGGTGACAAGTAGACCAGGGTGGGTATTACCATGTGGTAGAGGGAATGGACCTAGAGGATGAGGAGGCAGATTTCAAAACCCTCAATGGGTAGGGGGGTTAAACGAGGACAGCCCCAACAATGCTGGAATTGTGGAAGAGTATGACATATTGCCTGAGCATGTAGAGGTAGAGGGGGCATACCGCAGAACTGGCAAGCTCCAAGAGGGGGGGGCAGATTATTTCCCACAGGATAATATTGCACCACTGGAGTATTATGCCCAAGATCACACTCAGTAGCAGACAAATGCGCCACAAATACAGAAAATGTAGCAGAGTCCGCTGCAACCACAGTCGCCACAAGGGAACCCAGAGCAAGCGAGTATTCAAACACAACAAGTACAGACACAACAGTACATTCCGATGCAACAGGCAATAATGCCACAATGGAAGGAAAATACAGAATCCCCACAAATACCTCCACCCAGGATAGGGAGTAGGACAGTTGTGGGAGGGGATCCTTTTATGCATACAGGGATGAATTTATATCCACAATAGGAAAGTCCACAGAGTGACCTTCTGTGTTCAGTGCTATCTGTGACACCTGTTTGGGTAGTTTCTGGGGCCGCCAGAGCCATGTCAAGAGTCCGCAGACTCCCAGCTCACGGAAGGCCCTATCTCCATCCCAGATCCCAAGAAGTCGAGGTCCATACAAGTAGCAAGAAGTTACTGTGAAACTCACAGAGACTACATGCATGGATGATTTTCAGGCACAACTCACCACACTCTGGTTCGGAGGCCAGTTTTGTAGCCTTGTGACACAATAGCCTGCATCACCAAGCAACCTCCTTCTAAAATCTATTGAAGCCCACTATTGGCCCCTGAGTAATGGGTCCCATATAGGACTCTAGAGATAAATTCTACCATTGGACACCACTGTGTCAGGTAGTGTGCCTGGATCATCCCTGAAAGTTGCTAAAACTATGTTCCTACTGTGAAAAACCCAATGATTGGTTGGCACCCCTCGCCATCTGCCCCCAAAACTCAGAGTCCTGATTGGTCAGATTGCGGGCCCCTAAGCCTGGGACCAACTTCGTTCCCAGACCGCGAGACACCTGTCCTGGGCACAGGTCTACTGTGTCCCAACAATTGCAACTATGTGTCTATGTATTACAAAAGTGTGTAGGCGGGAGTGTTCCATTCGCATCGTGCAATGTGTCTGGAGGTAATAAAAATGTTGCAAGCTACTGTCGGGCCATGGGAAGGCTGCTTGGTCCCAGTCTCCAAACCTTGGCTTGTCCATGGCTCAGCCAAGTCATGTGGTTCATGACTACTCGTGCAGGCTCAATTGCTTCGAATTAACATGTATTTTACAGGGAATATTCATTATCATTGCCGGTGTCACCTTGGCTTGGGAGAAAGAATGCTGCATTGCAACATAGTGACCTTGGCAGCTGTAGCTTCTGCCGGGGTTCGCTCTGCTAGCACAGCACCTTGCGGTCTGGAATTTCACTGAGACCGTTGCGGCCTTCTGTACTCTGTTATGGCTTGCTCTGGCTTAGGTTGTGGAGTTCTCATAATATTTGTAGGTTAGTAGATATATTGTGATCAGTCAGGCCCCCCAGGTGCTCCTGTCCTTCCATAGGGTTAGTTGTATATAAGTGTCTGCAAGGGTATGCACAAACTCTTCTTGCTTTCTGCGTTTCTGCATTGCTATACTGAGCCTAATGAAAAAATAATAAATGTGCTGAAGGTGTACATGTCACTGTCCTCTATCTCATTGAACTGTTTGTGTTCTTCATGTAGATTGGTGTGTGTGTGTTTGTCCAAGTGCACAAAGTGCGCATGTGCTTCATGTCTAACGTGGCTATGTTTTCATGTCATCTCTAACAACCTGCAGCGTGGTGGTTTTGGTTCGATGTCGTCAGTCAAGTTGGTCCATTCGATTGTCTCTGACTCTGTCCTGGGTCTCCTCGTCCATTCTAGGCAGAGTTTGTATAGCGACCAAGGCTTAGGGCCAATTGGCGGGGTATCTTTTGCGGTAGCTGTCCATGTCTGGGTAGAAGGAATAGGCAAGAGTTCACAGGATCGGCGGCCAGGTTACTGCTGGTGCTACTTCTGGTTTCTTCTAGACATGGGAGCAGCTCACTCTTGTGTTCGAGATGGAAACTATACAATGTCTGGCAATGCCATGACTGTGCAGGTATTCTGTGGGGCTCTGAGTTTGGTCCTGTTTACTGATGAATTACCAATTTCAATACGAGAACATGACAGGTCTGTGCCATTATTGGATTTGCGATAGACACCAGTTAACATATTAGGACCTGACTTGACGACAAAACCTAATATGGCAATATCTTTTACTGACAAAGGGATACTATGTTCCACTCCAGTATTAAATTACATGAATGTAAAAGATTTTATATTAGCATTTAGAGGCCAAAAAACATTATGAGATGTCCATTTAGATTCAGAAGTATTTTTTTGTGGTGAATACATTTTGTTGACATGGCTGCCTAGATTGATAGGTAAATTACTGAGGATACCTGAAAAATTTTGTTTAGACCAGAAGTACCTTTGGATGACAAGGAATGACAAGTTATTGCCATTGAACTGGAGGAAGCGATAGTGAGAGAGGATATGTTGATTATTCATGGGACAGATGCTAAAGGAAGAGCATGGAGAACAGTAATAGCTCTTGACCAGGGGCATAAACTAACAGGCTTGATAGGTAAGGAGTTGTTCAGAGATGAGAATGGAGGTGATGAATTAGTATTTTTCATAAGTCGTATCTATTGTATGAAAGTGGAGAATAGGGAAATAACACAGAGAATGGCACTGATAAGAAAGACACCATCATTTTTTATGACAGATTTAGAAAGGGTGTAAAGCATCTTATGGACCAACAGTCCATATGACATGGTCATATTGAGGGGAGCAGGAACAGTTTAAATAGAGCTTAAGCCATGAGCGCGTTTACCATGAGCAAAACAGTACCCCATGTCCAAAGAAGCAGATGAAGGTATATTTGAAAACATGAGCATTTTAATACAGCAGGGAATATTGTTATCATCAATTAACCCATGTGAAATGGCTGTGTACCCAGTAAAGAAATCAACGGGGTGGTCATGGAGATTTATTCAGGGTCTATGTCCCCTAAGCCATATTGTCGATGCAGAGTTTTCTCTGGTTCCTAATCCAGCTATGATAGCCATTGAATACATTATGTAACATCCCAGATACAGCCACATATTTTACAGAAATAGATGTAAAGAATGCCTTCATTTCAATTCCCCTTCATGAGGACTCCCAAGATTTGACCTCATTTTCATACAGAAAACAGCAGTGGAAACATACAAGATTACCATAGGGTTGCTGTGAGTCCTCATCAATCTTTAATAGGGTCCTTCAGATGGATTTAGGTAATATACAACTCGAGAGTACAATAATGCAGTACGTGGATGAGATAATAGTGTGCAGTGAGACAGAAGAACAATGTAGAGCTTGTTCAATCCAGTTAATGAAAGTATTAGCAGAAAAATGATACAAAGTGGACAAGGAGAAACTACAGTATTGTCAGTAAGAGGTCCTGTATATAGGGCAGTTAATCTCTTAAAACAGGAGAATAGTGACACCTGAGAGAGCAGAAGCAATCATGAAAACTCAAAGACCTGAGAGAGTGAGGGAAATGCAGCAATGTGTAGGCCTAAGCAATTATTGTAGGGCCTGCATTTCTTATTACAGTACATATATTAGACCACTTTTAAAAGGATGCAAAGAATCACAGACAAGTAAAAGTGAGATACAATGGACAGACGAGATGACAGAAGGATTTGAAGAGTTTGCGATTTGTACAGACCCTGTGTTAGGGATTCCAGATTATAATGAAGAGATTTATTTATTTTCACATTCAACTGGAGTGGTGATGACAGCAGGACTTACACAGAAGACAACATTAGGACATGGTCATAAACTAATAGCTTATTACAGTGGAATTTTAGACCCAGTAAAGAGACAGCATTACCCTTGCAAAAAAGCATTAGCTGCTGGTGCTTTCGCAATTGAAAAAGCTGCAAGTATTACAATGGTGTGCTCAATGACGTTATTAGTCGAGCATTCCTTATTTGCCACTTTGGAGAAACGTAAAAGCGTGTTGACTACAGAAAGAGTGTCAGGATATGAGATAATCATTTAAGATCCAGTGATCAAAATCATCGTTAGATTTAGAGTAATGAATCCACCAACATTTATAGCAGAACCAGTAGAAAAAGAGGATAATGTATATCATTGCACAATGTATACTGAGTTTTAGGACCGTGTTTCCAACATTAAAGACAATGCGCTTGGGGGAATTTTATTCATTATTGGTTCTTCAAAAATGCATCAAGCGACAGGAGAAAGGCATGAAAGACATACGGGATCGAAGTAGTAAAGTTAAACCAGAGTGGTGAATTTGAAGTAGTGAAAAGTTCAAGAGGCAGCAGAATTAGTGGCATTATCGTTGTACTCTAGAAATATGAGGATGAGGAAGTGATAGTGTACTCTGATTCTGCCAATGTGACATCTACCATACATGCAGGATTGTCACTCTGGAAAAGGAGGGGTATCCTGTGCCCATACGGCACACCAGTGCAAAACGTGTCGCTATTGGACATGCTTATTAAGGTACTAAAGCTCTCTTTGGCTATCACCATGGTGGAGTGCGCATGCCCATATGAAGAGGGCAGACATGATTTCTCGTGGTAATGAAGCTGCAGACATTGAAGCAAAAAAGAGCAGCATATGTTTCCAATATTTCTATTTCTGAAGTACAAATCATTAAGCAAATGTTAGAACGATACATGATGATGAAAGAAGGCTTTAATATGTTATCCTTTGTAGAGCTAACTGAGCTGCAAGGTTGAGCTCCACAAAAAGACAAAGATTTATCGAAAAGACAGGGGTGTTTGGTTATCCCTCACGGAGGCTAGATGGAGAGAATATGATACTGGAAAGTCAGTTACACCTCTAGCATTATTGAAAGTTGTGCTGGATCAGCTTCACTATCATGCACGTATAACCAGAGAGAGTCTTGCGGCCATGATTGCAGAAGACTGTTTTTTGTTAAATCTGTTACAGCACATTGCACAATTTATTGTGAACTGCATTGTCTGTCAGAAATTCACAGCAGAGCACACCTTGCGTACAGTGAGAGGAGCAATACCCAATCCCAATGGTCCTTTTTAGCATCTCCATATAGATTATGTGGTTACGTTGCAAACATGTAATGGCTATAAATACATGTAAGTGGAAGTATGTCCCTTTTCATGATACACTGAGGCAGGTCCATGCACACACCCCAATGCCACATGTGTTTCAAGTTTCTTGTGCGTGCAGTGTTTCCTAGATGGGGTGTTTGAGAAGTCCTACCGTCTGATAATGGAACGCATTTTGCAAATGAGATGTGTGAACAAATAACCCGTCTATAAGGCATAAACCATATGTTTGCCTCTGATTATCACCCACAGGCATAGCATTTCTGAGATTTTAAACAGCCTCCTCAAAGAAAGGATAGCAAAGATAACAATGTCTTTTAGGAAAGGGTGGATATATTGGCTACCCCGTGCCCCTTTCCCTTTAAAAAACCAGTCTGACTCAGATCACCACCTTACTCCTGATGAGTTGGTGACTGGACGCTGCGTGAGAATACCTCTTGCTCCTCCCAATCAAATAAAAACTGATGCCCATAGTGTAGCAAAAACATTAAGAGATTAGATGCATGATTATTTTGCAAATATGACCACTAGTCTTTTATATCCTAACAGATCACAAATCAGGGGGAAGGGTTGGAAACGATTGAAGAAGACAGCCAAACAGTCAACGCTACAGAACCTTTGAAACCACTTAATTTGTTTTCTCGAGACCAAGTGCTCATCAAACGCTTTGTGAATGCTTGGCATAAGCCTCGTTTTGATGCACTGTACCTAGTAGAGAAGGTCACACCCACTGCCGTAAAGATTCAAGGAAGATGCGCTTGGTTGCATCTGAATGACATAACACTCTACAAAGGAGAGGCCCCTACCCCTCCGGCAATAGATGACAGTGAAGCAAGAGAAGACGTTCTGCATATTGTAGGGAAGGCATGCTATCATAAGTATGACACTGACACAATGGATATGATTTCTAAAATCTTGTTTGAACATGTTGGGGTCAGAGAGACTTCTGTGTTGCCCTATAACTAAGATGGGAGTAGTCTCGACCATCAAACAATAAAAAAAACTGTCCTAGTTCAGTCCGTCAAATAAAAATGGCCTATGCTAACAAAAACCTAATGCCTGCCGTGTATCTTGTACAAAAAGCATAAAATGGAGAAATGTATGCAAAGGAAAATTCAGTGTTCAAAAGTATTAAGGTAGTTGAACCAGCTCTCCTCCGCACGTTAAACATAAATGGAGTAAGGCGGTCCTTGTAGGCAGGATGACACACTCTAGCTCGGTTTCATGACACTCTAAGCAGTTCCAAACCATGTATTGAGGCTGGCCTGGCCATCTCTGTTAAAGTTTCTTTCTTGACTTTCAAAATGTTATTCCAATGTAAATATCACAAAGGTCCCCCTCTGCCGGGCTCAAATCTTACAGCACACAGATCAACACAAACTTTCTGGGGGGCACCCTTCCCCAAGCTTATTGTACTTCACATCTCCCTCAATCGGGCTCGGACCCCTTTCAGATGTTGAAATGTGAGTGGCTCTTTACAGACCACCGCAGGACCACTTCACCTCAAAGTTAATGTTTAATCTTGCTGAATTCACTTTTGCTTTTTGTTTGCTTTATAGCTTCAACAATGTACCTTTCATGGATACTTTCGACTGGGCCACTTCCTTTCACCAGACCACTCTGTTACTTAGTATCGCTGATCTGACTGCTGACTTTTACATCAAAGTTCATTTACAGGTCTGTCTTTGCTGTCTTTGTTCATGTCTCATCCACATGCATTCAGCCTTCACTTTTGATATAATGTTGCTTCTTCATTCACTTTAACACACACCAATCTCTCAGGTTGCTTGCCAACTGTGCGCTTCTTTCTTATTTTCTATTTCCAATTCACAAGTCAAGGTTAGTACCACAGGCTTGGCCTCACCTCCCCAACTCTGCCCGGGAGGTTCTCTTGCAACCTTGATACGCAATGCAATCTTCACTTGTGGGATCTGGCCTTCTCCACATGTCTTTCACGATCTGTCAGAGGCAACAGCCTCCAGCAGGGAATCCTTGGGGTTTTTGGCCCGATGCTCTCATCCCTTGGTCTTTTGCTCTGCTCCAGCAGGTGTGTCCTCGTCCAGGAAGTTCTGCTCGTACTCATGTTCTGCCTTGCTCAGAGTGTGTCTTTAGGTGTTGCCTTTTATTAATTTGAGGAGAGCTAACTGGTATCCGGTATATGCACTAAGTGTAACGTGCCTGACTTTGCCTGATCGGATTAACTGGACATGTCCAGTATGATGTGAGAGAGTTGGTGTGATTACTCTCAGTCACCCTCTTCCTGCACCCAGTGTTTGTGTAAAAAGGAGGTAGGGAGTTGGGACTTCAGAAAATCCTCCAAAATAGGATGGGGTAGATGAACAAAAAAAGGTTGAATACCATGTCGCACCATAGGCTAACTCACTCCCACTCCACCAAGATCCTTCTGTGAGGTGATCCTCCCGCACTGGTTAATTCCCAGGGTCTGGATCCAAAGGTGATGGCTATGCCCTGGCCACCTGAGAGAGAGATCCCTGGAAACTAGCTGGTGAGACACCCTTTGGTTTCTCACAGTATGCAGACCAGATTGGCTACCAAGAGCCAATAGGAGTCATCAAAATAAAACAATTAAAACTTGTGATCATTCCCATGTTTAAAGGGAAATGTATAACTTTTCAGTGTTTCCAGAATTATCCCTGCTAGGAAAAAGAGACAATATTTTGAAGAAAAGAAGGGTAAACAACACTTCATATTGCCTACGACATTACACACATTTATGTATGCTGTTTTGCATATATACTTCAATCCAAGAAACGTTGATATTGTCACTTTTATTTGAAATCAGAAGACAGTCTGCAATATTCGCAGGATCATCATTGCAATATTATTACAACTTTTGCTACAAAAAAGTGTGGTTACTATGAGAAGTAGCAGGAACTAAACGTTGATAAAGGAGAATGGAAACCTTCCATTTTGCAAGATGCACCATGTTTGCAAAAACGCTTAATGCACAAAGTGAACTACAGCACGTGAATTCTTTTGCAATATTTTTTCTAACTGTGTTTTGTACAATACAATGTGGTGATATTATTTCCATATTCTTATAGCAATTCGTCAAATTATGTTTTATAATACAGATGGTGTGTCCAAAATGATACATCTGTTTCTATAACCTAACAAGAGCACGAGTGACATTTCTCCTGATATTTCTAAACAAATTAATCGGCTTAAGAGGGATTCTGGAGAAGATTATCAGGATATAAATGCCTACTATGATAAGTCTGCCCATTTATACAATAATTTACGGTATCAGCACAATTCTAGATTAATTCTAACAACATGTCCTATCTGGTAACAAGTGTTTTGGCATCTAAACAGTGCCTTTCTCAAACCAGGCTGTGTAATGTTCAAAACAAATTTTAGACCAATAATGAATATCAAATTTAATATAAAAAAAACACAAATTATATTGTCAGATACAGCAACATAATATATTACATGAATATGATTTTGACATGTGTTGGTGTAGGACAGAGAAGAAGGATGGGTGAAGGGGAAGGATAATGCAGTAAAAGAAAAGGTCAATGGAAAAGAAACAAAAACTTTTGTTAGAATTTGATATTTGAATCTGCTGTTTTTAGTCACTGCTATGATTGCGATAATTTTGGAAAAGGATACAATTTATCAAAAAATATGCTTACTATTTTCTGAAAAAAGGCACCTATATACGTCTGTATTTTCCTCCATTTGAAACCTTACAATTTGCAAATCGTGTAACCAATACTTAAATCATTAATTTACCTGTATTGAATGTAAACCCGTGTCTGTTTTAATGCAGTCTGTTGCAGTAGTAATAGACAGGTTGAGTCCCTGGATGAAACATGAATTAGGGTTAAGTAATACCACTCGTTGAGTTTGCTATTGTACCTACATTAAATGTATTGCCCACTTCCTGTGCTATTTAAACTTCAGGGGCATGATGGAAAATGATAAACATTAAAAATGAATACCATCCGCGGTCTAAATGAAGAATTTACGCATTATACCACTTCTGAGTTGCTATGCGCAAACATCCCACAACTTGAGGCGTGCAGGTTTGTGTTTTCAAACCTAATGCATGGCGAGTACACTATAAGTGGGATCTGGCATTTTCGAAATATTGAAACAAGAGACCCACATGCTTGATGCGTGCGTGGTTGTGCATTGCCTAGAGCAAATTTAAATCAGATCCTTCATAGTCGTGGTGCACGGCTATAATTCTCGATAAAAAGCTCAAAGATTTTCCTGTGATGCGAGCACTCATAGATATGTATCGCGCTTGTTAATATTCATTGTTTGCCTCGTATGCACATTCATGTGCCCTTACCGTTGCACATAGTTATTGTGCCGCGACTTCTAAACTGCTTCGCGAGACAAACGAGGCCATTTCTGAGGTGAGGTTTTGTTGACTGGTGACGCTATGGCAACCTAGTCCTTTTTCGGTTTCCATGAATCTGTCAGCCATGTTTTGGGAAAAACCCAATGGGAGTCATTCCGAGGAGGCAGCCCTGGTGCTATTAGCTCGGGTCCGGGTCCGTGGTGTCGGAATGGGGACTGACTGGGACATTCAGACCTATGCGGACCAGGAAAGTCCCCGTTTCGAAAACCATACCCCATTCCCATTTGATCCCCCATAGCGCTCAATGGGAATGGGTAAGGAGCTAATAACAGGCCCGCAAATTGCAGGCCCGATATTAGCTCCATGGTCTCTTAATGGGTCCCGCTAAGGCCGGCTGGTAAAACCAGCCGGTCCTGGTGGGACCCACTAAGGGAACTCGTAATAGGGCGGTAGGGGGTTAACAGCACTGGCATCCTTCGGAATGACCCACAATGTTAAACAGGCAAAAAACGTACATAGTTAGAACAATGTAAATCGGTCCTGTTGTTGTCTATGCCTTGCATATTTAACAAATCAAATTAGAATATCCTAGTACCCATCACAAGATGTGCAAGGGGTGAATGAGACACAGAGGAAATACGGCTAATTATTATATGCATGCGGATTGGTGCCAAAACTTAATCTGAGAATGGAACGCCCTGTTATCAAATATGCTTGCCTGTGCAGCGTAAGAATGAGAAGGAGTTACACAATAAAGATAAAATACTTATCTTGGAACCAGCCACGTCCAGAACCTTACATACTGTATATTGTATATTTTATGTCCTTTGAATTTCCAGGTGCATTTTCAACTCATTTACATACTATGGTACAAGACCATATGCATTTGCGAGTATGCAAACAAGCTGCAGTGACGTCCATTTGTAAAGCAGACATACAGTCAGAATAGAGGTGTAATGAAACCAATTCATATTATCTGATCCCTGGTAACAAGATACGTATTTTATCTTTATTGTGCATAAATATTTAGCCGTATTTCCTCTATGTCTCATTCGCTCCATGCACATCTTGTGATGGGCACTGGGATATTCTAATTTGATTTGTTAAATATCCAAGTCATAGACAACAACCGGATCGATTTACATTGTTCTAACTACGTATGTTTTTTGCCAGTTTAACGTTGGGTTTTTACCAAAACATGGCTGACAGATTCATGGAAACCAAAAAAGGACTAGGTTCCCATGGCGCCACCAGTCAACAAAACTTCACCTCAGAAATGGCTCAGTTTCTCTCGCTAAGCAGCTTAGAAGTCACAGCACAATAACTACATGCAACGGTAAGGGTGCATGAATGTGCATACGAGGCAAACAAATATTAACAAGCGAGATACATATCTACGAGCACTCGCATCACGGGAAAATCTTTGAGCTTTATGTAAACAATTCTAGCCGTGCACCACGACTATGAAGGATCTGACTTAAATACGCTTTAGGCAATGCACAACCACACAGGCATCAAGCATGTGGGTCTCTTGTTTCAATATTTCAAAAATGCCAGAGCCTACTTATAGTGTACTCGTCATGCATTAGATTTGAAAACACAAATGTGCACGCATCAAGCTGTGGTATTTTTGCGCATAGTAACTCAGAAGCCGTTTAATGCGTACATCCTTCATTTTCACCGCGAATGGTATTTATTTTTAATGTTTATCATTTTCCATCATGTCCCTGAATTTTAAATAGCACAGGAAGTGTGCAATACATTTAATTAAGGTACAATAGCAAACTGAATGCAACCTCAACAAGTGGTATTACTTAACCCTAATTCATGTTTCATCCAGGGATTCAACCCGGCTATTACTACTGCAACAGACCGCATTAAAACATACACGGTTTACATTCAATACAGGTAAATTAATGATTTAAGTATTGGTTACACGATTTGCCAATTATAAGGTTTCAAATGGAGGAAAATAGAGACGTATATAGGTGCCTTTTTCAGAAATTAGTAAGCATATTTCTTGATAAATTGTATCCTTTCCCAAAATTATCTCAATCATAGCAGTGACTAAAAACAGCAGATTCAAATATCAAATTCTAACAAAAGTTTTTGTTTCTTTTCCATTGACCTTTTCTCTTACTGCATTGTCCTTCCCCTTCACCCATCCTTCTTCTCTGTCCTACACCAACACACGCCAACATCATATTCATATAATATATTATGTTGCTGTATCTGACAATATATTTTGTGTTTTTTTATATTATATTTGATATCCATTATTGGTGTAAAATTTGTTTTTGAACATTGCACAGCCCTGGTTTGAGAAAGGCACTGTTTAGATGCCAAAACACACGTTACCAGATAGGGCATGTTGTTAGAATTAATCTAGAATTGTGTGTGCTAATAAAAACCGCAATTCTGGAACTACTGAACTTGAAGTGTGGCGCTGTTATGCATGTTCTCTCATCACTTATGCCATGAGAACAGCCAGAACATTTAGAGTTAGAGAAATACCGACACATGATGCAAAATGTCTCAGCCATTTAGCAGCATGCATGACAAGAGCACCACTTGAAGGGAAATGGGAAACCCTACGATGGATGTCAAAGAGAGCTTTCCCATATAAAGATGCCTACATAAAAACACAGAAAGTGATAAAAGACCAGAACTCGAAGAGTAAAAGGATCTAGTACATATTGCATGGTCCAAATAAAGGAGAGGTGAACATTGTTGAACAAAAGAGAATGGTTTGTGCAGATAAATGGGAAACACCAGGATTGCCAGGATGCTGGGAAATACTTCAACTATTGATATATAGACAAGTAGCCACCAGTACAAGGTGGGAAGAAGGGATGATGGGATGCAGTGCACACTTATTGGTGACAGCAGCAGTGAAGATAGTACAAGTAGTGAATGACAAACGTCTTATGGAATGGGCCAAGTATTCAACGTTATTGACATGGGTGAAGATGAAGCAAGGCTCATATCCATATTGTCAGTGAAGAATGCAACACTTTGCTTCAGAAACCGTGGACAAACGAAAGTTGGAGAAAATAAAGGATATAGGCACGTAATCGATATGCCCGGAATGAATGGAGGAACTGCTGTGCTGAAGGACCACTATTGGGCTTGTGGATCTAGAACTTACATGAAGTTGCCCTTAAATTGCAGAGGAATATGTTCTATAGTGATAATACATGTTCCTGTGTTGGTGGTCCCTTGAAATTACCTCCACATAGACAACTTTCTGAAAATGGATCTACATCAAAGGAAGAAGTGGTGGCTTAACCACACCTGACAGAAGAGAGAAAAATACTTTTCAGCAAAATCATTACAAGTTTTTCACGACATTCCAAATTAGCACAAATTGCTCAGTAGGACGGCAGTGCTATTCACAGCTGTATTCATTGCCAGGAATTCAAGCTGCAGCAAACGCCAAGTGGTTACAAATCACAAGGTAGGAACTGCTACAGACAATTAACACAACAATAAAAGGATTTAATGTGATCAAAGAAGAAAAGAGGACCATCAGACTCATGACCCCCCCAAAACATGTATGTCTTGGACTTAATTACAGCAATAGAAGCGGTGTTTGTGCAACGATCAGCCTACTTGCTGTACCTAAAAGCCTGCCCATGATAGAGAAAATGTAACACTGACAGCTATGACTCTTTTTTTAAATCTAAATATGAAAATGGTGGAAGAAATAGATGAAACCGAAGACGATGAAGATTGGTTTTCATACCTGTTCTCATGGGTTCCAACCTGGCAGGCGACTACTTTCAAGATACTGATAGCAATCATAGTGTTAGTATGCTGGAATTGTGTCTCCTTAGAGCAATCATAGGCCAATGTAAGAAGACAGCAAATAAAGCTGCTGGAATGGAGCTAATGATCGATGTGAATGCTGTGACTGATGAACACACACAAACTGAAAACACCACCTGTGAGCACCTGAAAGGAAGCCTTATTTCACTCCCAGGAACAAAGTTTTATTATCCTAAGGACCATGTGGGGTGTTGGGTGCTATGTTTGCCAACTGGGGAGTGTTGCCATATGACCTGTAGTGTGGATGAGCACATAAAGGATACAGGTGACCTGCAAGGAGGTGCCCTGTGGGGGCTGACAAAGATATGGATCCCAAAGAAACCACAGTGTGAAGAAAACGTTAAGAAAATCGAGGAGGTGGTAGAGGACTCAACCAGAGGGGAGAATATAGAGAGGCAGATGTAAACGTCATTTATAAAGCCCATCCCCTCACCTCCATCATACTGGAAGAACAAGAAAGCATCGTGTTTGACACCTGGTATCATCCCAATACCGCATCTAACGTAGGAGAGACGTTATGTGTTTACACAGCCGTATTGAAAGAAGCCTCGAACTGATGCACTAGACATGAGCCTGCAGACACCATTGGACATGGCATATGTAAAGTGACGCCATCGAAAAGAGAGAAGATATTTGGATGTACTGAACTCGGTTTATGATATCCAGAGAGCAAACATGTAATTAAAGTAACAAACTAAGCATATATGCAAATATGAAGAAATACCACATACCCTCAGAAGATAAGTGACACGAGATGTAATACATGTATATATGCAGAACCACAAGGTAGACAAGACAACAGAGAGCTTGCTAAAGTAGGAAACAGATTGCGAGTAAAGCAGTCATGCTAAGAAAATGGAAATCAGCATTGTATAATAGTAAGCAGGAATCCTCAAGAAGGAAAACCAAGGCTGCAATGCTGAGAGGCACTGGAATACAAAATCTTGGAAGAACAAAGGGTATTTGCTTGGCTCAGAATCAAGGATGCTGCAGCAAGAGCAACTACATGGCTCGAATGGAGCAGAAGAAGATAAGCTATATATTTAGGAAATATTTCTCTTAGATTAAGTACAGGAGTGAACAGTTGAGAATCCCAATTCTTGTTCAATTAAAGATGCAGAAAGCCCATGTAGAATGGAACAACTAAGGACCCGATTCATAGAAATAAATAGCCCTGAAATAGGGGATCTTGTGTGCAAAATGCATGCAAGAGCCAGTTTGCCAATTCATGGAACACAATGCACAGGGCTTACTGGCGACATGTGCAGAATCCACACAGGTCCAACACGTCACTACGACACCACAAAAGCCTTGCGCGAGACTGACAGCGAAGGGGACATGCCGTTTTGCGCAGTCAACCAAAAAGGGGGTGGAACACGTGGAATGGTGAACAACAAGCGAAAAAGTGGATGTCACGTGGGAAGTACTGCAGTAAAATGCTTGCAACGCCCACATGGACGCTAACAACATATATTCATGGAATCGAACAGGGCTCACTGGCGCGTGGAAAAAGACACGCTAATCCGGAAACACGTCTGCCACGCACATTCTGGCAAAAGCTGGTATAAGCATCTATGTGCACCAAAAACAATGCATAAAAAGACTGTGCAAAAACAAGCGTATGTATACAGCTACAATGAATGTGCAATTTTTCACAGCAGTGATCGTGGGACACCGCAGGAGGAGGAGGATAGCCAGGGCCTGCATTTTCTTACCTAGGACCAGCCTTTTTGATGAGCAGGTCTATGCCTGGTATAGGTTTCCACATCATATCATATTAGACCTGGTCACGGAGTGGGAAGATGAGCTCACATCACCCACACTGTGCTCCCAAGCCCTGAATCCCTTGGAAAAGGTCCTAAATGTACTGCATTATTTGGCCACTGGGTCATTTCAGCAGGCATCTGCCATATTCAGTGGCATTTCACAGGCCATGCAGTCACGCTGGCTTCACCAGGTGTTGGCAATTATGATGGCATGCCCCTCAGTCCCCAGGCACATATACATGCCCAGAACACCCACAGAAAGGCAGGCCATGGTCCAGGATTTTTATGGGGTGGCGCACAACCCGAAAGTGCTTGAGGCCATTGATTGCACCCATGTGGCCCTACGTCCACCTAGGGCCACAGAACACATCTTTTGAAACCGCAAGCACTGGCATTCCATCAACGTGCAGGTTGTATCTGATGCCAAGGGACTCATAACCTCTATATATACCAACTATCCCGGGTCCACCCATGACAGTTTCATATTCAGAATTTCACCCCTACACCGTGCCCTGGAAGCTGGAAGGCATGGCAAAACATGGCTCATTGGTGAGTACAAATGGCCCTGCTAATGCATGCATGGCTCACGCATACAAAGCCACAACACTGACCAACCATCTCACCTCCAAAGAGGACAGTGCCTACCCACTGAGCAGCTACATGTTGACACCAATACAGAACCCCACCACACCCCCCCAGGTAAGATAAAATGCAGCCCATATTGCAACTAGGGCCTTCGTGGAGTGCACATTCAGAGTGCTGGGGTGTCCCATGTGGCGGGGCCTGCCTGCAGGTTGCCGTCACGGGTGATGGGGGTAGTGGTATACCATGAGGCGGGCCTGCCTACAGGTTGCCATCATGGGTGATGGGGCTGGGGGTGTCCCATGAGGCAGGGGATGCTTGCGTGCTTGGGGGAAGGGAGGTGGGGTGTCTCATGTGGCGGGGATGCTTGCAGGCTCGGGGAGGGGTATGGTGTGTCCCATGTGGCAGGGGATGCTTGCGGACTCAGGGTATGGGGGCTGGGGTGTCCCATGTGGCAGGGGGATGTGGGTGGGCTCGAGGGATGGGGGCTGGGGTGTCCCATGTGGCAAGGGATGCATGCAGGCTCAGGGGATGGGGCTGGTGGTGTCCCATGTAGTGGGGGCCACCTGCAGGGTGGCAGAATGGGTGATGGGGGCTGGGGTATGGGTGTCCCGTCTGGAGGAGTCTGCTTACTGGCAATTTGTGCGGCTGTCTCGTTTTGTTGTTGGTGCGAATAGGGTGCATACATGGTACGCACTGGTTTTACATGCTATTACCCCGTATGCACCCCAGCCAAATTGCGTGGAAACTCATTGTGTACCCCGGACGCACCACAAACAAATCACATGGGAACTCATCGAGTACCCCAGACGCACAACAGCCAAATTGTGTGGAAACTCATTGTGTACCCCGGATGCACCACAGACAAACTGCGTGGAAACTGAACGCATACCCCCAACGCACGCCAGCCAAATCACATGAAAACTCATTGCATACCTTGGATGCACAAGAGCCAAATCGTATGGAAACTCATCGCGTAACCCGGATGCACAACAGCCACATCACGTGGAAACTCATCACGTACCCCGGATGCACCACACCCAAATTGCGTGGAAAAACATTGCGTACCCCAGACGTTCAGCAGCCAAATTGCATGAAAACTCATTGCATACCCCTGATGCACCACAGACAAATCGCTTGGAAACTGAATGCGTACCCCGGATGCACCACAGACAAATTGCGTGGAAACTCATTGTGTACCCCGGACACAACAGCCAAATTGCGTGGAAACTCATTGTGTAGCCCTGATGCACAACAGCCAAATCGCATGGAAACTCATTGCATACCCCAGATCCACCACAGCCAAATCGCGTGGAAACTCATTGTGTACCCCGGACAAACCACAAAAAAATCACATGGGAACTCATCGCGTACCCCGGACGCACAACAGTCAAATTGTGTGGAAACTCTTTGTGTACCCCGGACGCACCACAAACAAATCACATGGGAACTCATTGCGTACCCCGGACCACAACAGCCAATTTGCGTGGATAGTCAGCGTGTACCCCGTCTGCAAAGACCTTTTATGCGATTTGGCTAGGGGGTTTGAGCTGGTCCAGGGATGGGACGGGGTCTTGCACCGTGTTGCCCATTTCGTTCGCTTTTTGCAGAACGTGGGGGCGTGTTGGGGGTATTTATGGCGCAGCTTGATGTTGCTTGTGACACGGCAAATGATGCCTCAGGAAATCCATGAATACGCGTGCAGCGCAATTTTTTGTTTGCGCCACAGCTGGGGAACGCTCCTTCTCATCAACGCAGCGCTTGTGCCTTTTCTGCACAACATTCTTTGAATCAGGCCCTAAGTCTCTAGAGGCCAAGTGGATGAATAGCACCCGATATAATTGAATCAAATAACATTAAATGGAAGTGCACAATGAACAAAATAATGTTCTCCTCACACGTGATTCACGACTGAAAAACAAGGCCTATTCATAAAGCTCCAGATGAAGCTAGCAATGTACCTTGACTCCCTTTAAAGTTCAGAGGAACAGAACAGTCAGCAAGGTAAACTACAAAGAAGAAGCCTTGGCTTATGTAAGGAGGGCATGGTTATCAGAAGTATGACAGACACAAGGAGTACAATCCAAGGGTGTTTATTTAACAGTATATGGGTGAGAAAAACACCTAATCTAAATCTAAATCTAAGAAGGGAGAAAGCTACGAGAATAAAAGTAAAGACAATGCTGTCCTAGTGGTGTTGTGGCAAAACAAATGGCCTCTACTAATAAACCTATTTCCAAATCCTTACTCTATATAACAAAAGGGTGTGGGACAATGCTATGTATAACAAAAGAGTGCAGTGCAAACTGAAATGTCCAAAACAGTTATGATAGTTCAGGATTGCTGAACTAGTGCACTCCCTTGCAAACGTTATATCACGAGACAAGGCAGAACAGTGGCATGCCTGTAACACTTGAGTCCATAGGCATCAGGAAGCATTTTGTCCAGAAAAGTCAGGATCCCTCGAATCAATGTCTTTTGCTTGGCATTACAAGGCTTTTCCCAAGATCTCACCATGTGGGATTCCCCTCTTCCGTGGCTTCCTTGTGATACCCCTTTGTTGGTTTCACCTTCTTCTTTACACCACTGTTCAGTCTCTTTATCAAAATACGGGATTCACTTTCCCTTACTTTCACTTGGCATCCCTCCGCCAGGTTTACTGTACCCTTCATATCACAGTTCAGCTAAATTTACCAGTTCTACTAGCTTATAACACTCAGGAGCTCTTAGTGTCTTTTTAAACAAATAATTGGTTCACTTTCACCGATTCAATCAGGTCCCTCTCCTCCGGGTTCAGACCTTCCTCTGTAGGAAGTTCTGGCTTCATTCGTTCGGGCGCGAGCATTTAAACTGTTAGCATCACACTTGTCACTTTGTAATCTTTCACGCTTTCACTTCAAAGAACTTGCCAGTTGAATACAGAAACCTCCGACAGGCGATCGCGTCTCGCTGGCTCACTTTGCAATACTGTAGCAAGTGCACTTACTTTCAAAGATCAGGCTTCTCTTTCTCATGGCTTCTGTCCTACATTCAACCCACAAAACTGGATACAGTTGAAGGGTTTATACCACCTCCTCTCCCGAGGCCTTCTGGTATCTGCAGTTCTTAGTTAGCATCACAGGGCTAATAATTCCTTAGGTTAGCTTTATACTACGTTTCACCGTCTGTCAAAGACTTTCAACTGTACGAGGGGGGAGTGTACCCTTGAATTCACACACGCAGAATCTTGGCATTCTTCATTCTTGCTCCAGGACATTTGGGGGTGATGGCCTAGAGCACTTATCTCCCATGAGAAAACAGATACCTCCCCTGATCAATATGTCATAGAAATAAAAGAGATCGAGGGAGGAACCCACCGAAGCCGAAAATGGCTGTGGCAGTGAAATTACTTTCAGTCTCACGTCAGCGCGCATTACACACGCTGATGTGAAACTGAAGGAAACCCATCCCCCAGGCTGTGACGAGGACTTCCTCCTCACATAGGCCGGGGGCTGGATTTACGGTATTTGCGATCACTGCACTGCAGCAATCACACAAACTCAAGTGCTAAAAGGACAAGCTATCTCGTCCTCTGCTCCGCACACTTAGTGTTGAGGATGAGCTAGCTCGTCCTTAGCACTTGAGGGGTTAAAAACCTTGATATCGCCCTTGGTGCTTTTTACAGCAGAGAGGCTGAGCGAGGCTAATACATTTTGACTTGCTGGATGGATATGGATGAAATGTTCTAAATAAAAGTTTGTTGAGAGCCCCACTAAACTGGAAAATGTTTGAACAATTTGTTATAAAATTAAGACGTTATTAAGAAAATGTAAAAACGCTATTTACAGCCTACTTGCATTCATTTTCCCATAGAGAAAAATTGCACTTTTTGAACAGCTGCAGAGTGAAAACAGCTTTGCAAATTTTGTCCAAATAAATAACTATTTGGACACAAAGGGCCTCATTACGAGTATGGAGGTAGCCATGTTGCTATTAGTGCCATGGCTGCCTCCATACTGGGCTCCAATACTGGGTTCCTTCAATGGGGAACAACCGGGTCATTACAACATTGGAGGACCCGATAATTCCTCCTTGAAGGAACCATTCCCCATTCCCATTGAGCCCGCATAGGGCTCGTTATTAGCTCCCTCTTCCACTCGCGGGACGTCTGTTCCGGGTCCCGCAAAGGGTCCTCGTAATAGGCGCTCCGCAATGAAGGGTGCCGGTCCCGTACCGGCACCCTTCATTACGGGACCGCCAGCCTCGTAATGTGGCCTAAAGTGTTCAGTTAATTTCCTTGACTGGTTTGAGATAAATGTATACAGTACTTTTAAAATATTTTAAAGAGAATGGGGTGCCCCCCTGCATCTTAAAACCGTTATATTGGCCTTGGTGCTTTGCAGCAGAGAGGTCAAGGGAGGCTGATAACCTTTGACTTGCTGAATTGTTTTGGATGACATTTTCTTAACCAAAGGATTTTCAAGGACCCCCACCGCCCCCTGCAAGCTGGAAATGCTGGGAATAATTTGTTAAAAAATGAAAAGGTTATTAAGAAAACATAAAAATGCTGTTTTCAGCCTACTCCCATAGAGAAAAAGTGCAGTTTTTGAACAGCCACATTGTGGAAATTGGTGGGTAGATTTTACCCAGATACGAAACAATTTGGGCACAGAGCATTGTCTTAATAAGCTTGACTGGTATGGGGTAAATCCATTGAATCGTTTTTGAACTATCCCCTGTTCCTTCAATCCTTTATATAGATAAACCTTTGTGCTTTGCAGCAAAGAGACATTTCAATATACAAATCCGGGTCTCATCCTTGGTGAAGACCCTAGGCATTCACCTTGACGCCACCCTCTCCATGTCAAGGCAAGTCAACGCCATCGACTCATCTGCAGCATACTCCATTGAGGTGCTTAATGTTGCCAAGTCATTCGTAACCACTGAAAAAAACTGCCTCTCCATTGCCAGAGCGATAATTGGCTCACGACTGGACTATTGCAATGTTGTTTTCGATGGCACTTCAGCCAAAAACATTCTCAAATTGCAAACAATCCAGAATAACGCTCTTCGAGCTGCACTTCGTATCCCTAAAAGAGAACACATCTCTTCAGCAAGGGAAGTATACTGGCTCCCCATCAAAGAACGTCTCGTATTTAAAACACTCAACATCACCCCCAAGTACATCACTCACATGGCCCTACGCTACCTCACCCAAAAAGTTATCAGATCAGGTTCATTCAGACCCGCCAGAACCTCATACACCCACTGTCTCAATGGCCCCTAAAGTCAAACACGCCAGAGCAGGTGGCGCCAGCTTCCGCTTCATTGCCACCAGACAATGGAACTCCTTTCCCCTCATCCTCAGGTCTGAACAGTCCCACCTTGCATTCCGCAAAGCCCTCAAAATGTGGCTGTTTGTTTAACTTACTCCACACAAGCTCCTGTTCCATCATGATGCTACATGCATATCTGAGATGTGATGCATGCCTGTAACTAAGTTTCTTCTATCTACTTCTGTAACAACGCCTCAATGCTCATGGACTGTTTGTGTGCTATACAAATTTAAAATAAATAAATAAATAAATAAATAAATAATACAATAGAAGACACAAATGAAAGAAATCAAAACACTTAATGGAAGAGGAAAAAGGATGGCATTAAACTTTTAAATTAACTCCCCCATGACCTTACAGAGTCTATTTGCGTTCTTGACTTCAGAAAGAGACTCAAACTCTTCTGTTTGTGTAGTCACTTCCATGGAAATAGTAATTGGTAGAACCACAGCGCTTAGATGGCCTGGCCGTAGATGCTATTTAAATAGTGATAGCTATAGCAATCACATCAGGCTAGAGGTTTAGAGTGGGAAAGACAACACCATTTGAAGTTGGGGATTTAGGGATGGGTTGGGCAGCCAGTTATGTGTAGAAAATGGTTAGTTTAAAGGGAAGACCAGGTGAACCTCACGAGATTACAGCGGCAATGCGGCAAGATGCACTCCAAATAAATGTGCGTCACATGAAGCAATGAATGACACGGGGTGATGGGAGAGGGTTAGAGAGGGAAACAGAAATTAAGTGGAGTGAGGGGACCTGGCAAAATGAAGGGGGACACATGCTGAGAGCCTGTGAGGACGTGGAATACTTAATAATTCTGAGAAAGTTTACCATCGGTGAACTGCTACTCTATTACAGGAATTGCTGTTATTCGAAATTATTAGTGTGGAATTTTTTGCGTGAATAAGGTTTTCGAAAAAAAAAAAAAAAGGTTTCACATCAGCTGTGCCTACATTCACTTGGCATGGGTGACGGGTGTCTGGTAACAAAGTAATAATTTGGCATTTCCAGTGACCTTGGCTAGTGGGCCCAAAAGAAAATATTAGTGCAACCTGCACAAAGGATACGGCCAATGGCCATAGCTAGTGAGACCTCAAGAAACTATGCAACATGTTCGGTCATGGCCACTGGCGATGGTTGAAGGCCATTTACAGTAATTCCAACGTACCTATCTGCCCCCACTTTGCGCAGTGTATGACCACAATGATGACATCACAGATTACATCTTAAATGTCATCACCAATGAGATCAATAATTACATCAAATGTGACATTACTAATTAAATAAGTTCGAATATTTTTGTTGACATCCTTTCATCAGGCACAATTCATGGAATCCAGTGCAGAAGCAGCGCAAGCACCTCGCGCAGAGAGGAGCGTGCACCGTGCATGCACCAGCCTCAAAAAACAGCATTTCCGTGCACCGCGTATTCATGGATTTCCTCTGCCATTACCAGCTGTGAAGCAGTGAACCTCAGGCAGCGCCAGTTATGCCCCCAACACCGCCCCTTGCGCATGAACAAGCCATCGAAATCCCTAGTACGGTGCAAAGGCCTGACTCTATCTGTGGCTCAGCATACAGCCACCCTACATCAAAATCCCGTGAAAATACTGCACGTACGCCGCTCGTGCCAGGCAAATCACATGAAAAGGGCCTTCGCGTAACCCCCGAAATCGTGCACCCTGCTTGCGCCAGCCAAATCACCTGAAAACAGCCTAGCGTAACCCCGAAATCTAGCACCTTGTGAGCACCAGTGACATTGTGTGAAAATGGCCTTGCGTACTCCCGTGAATATGCATAACCCACTCGCGCCATCCAAATTGCGTGAAAAGGGCCCTTGCGTAACCCCCGAAGGCAGCCCCTGAAATTGCATACCGCGCTTGCGCGAGCCAAATCGCATGAAAAGCGCCTGCCGTAACCCCCTGAATATGCGTACCCTGCACGCGGCAGCCAAATCGTGTGAAAAGTGCCTTTGTGTAGCCTGCAAAAACGCGCACCCCGCTCGTGCCAGTCAAATCGCATGAAAATGGCCTTGAATACCCCCATGAATACGCCTTCCCCGCTCACAACAGCCAAAATCACGTGAAAATGGCCTTGTGTACCCCCGTGAATACGCGCACCTCGCTCACGCTAGCCAAATTGTGTGAAAATGGCCTCGCGAACCCCGCTCGCACCAGCCAAATCATGGTAAAAGGCCTGCACATGCTGCCATAACCCGTGAACACACCCCGCAAGCAGCTCACACCACAAGGGACCACCCCATCACCTGTGACCATGCCAGCAAGCAGCCCACACCACCAGGGACCCCCCATCACTTGTGACCATGCCGGCAGGCAGTCCACCCCACAAGGGACCCCCTATCACCCTTGACTATGTCAGCAGGCAGCCCAAACCACGAGGGACCACCCCATCACCCGTGACCATGCCGGCAGTCAGCCCACACCACAAGGGATCACCCCATCACCTGTGACCACACCAGCAGGCAACCCACACCACAGGGGACCACCACATCACCTGTGACCATGCCGGCAGGCAGCCCACACCACAAGGTACCCCCATCACCTGTGATCATGCAGGCATGCAGCCCACACAACAAGGGACCACCCATCACCTGTGACTATGCCGGCAGGTAGCCCACACCTCAAGGGATCCCCCATCACCCATGACCATGCCGGCAGGCAGCCCACACCACAAGGGATCCCCCCATCACCTGTGACCATACCAGCAGGCAACCCACACCACAAGGGACCACCACATCACCTGTGACCATGCCGGCAGCAGCCCACACCACAAGGGACCCCCCCATCACCTGTGATCATGCAGGCAGGCAGCCCACACAGCAAGGGACCACCCATCACCTGTGACCATGCTGGCAGGTAGCCCACACCACAAGGGATCCCCCATTACCCGTGACCATGCCGGCAAGCAGCCCACATCAATAGGGATCCCCCATCACCCGTGACCATGCCGGCAGGCAGCCCACACCACAAGGGACCACCCTATCACCTGTGACCATGCCGGCAGGCAGCCCACATGGCACCATACACCGCAGGCAGGCCCCGACTCATGTCCCCCCACCAGTGATGGCAACCTGCAGACAGTCACCGACTCAAGTCCCCCCACCCCCACCAGTGACAGCAACCTGCATCAGGCCTTGACTCATATCCCCTCACCAGTGACGGCAACCTGCAGGCAGGACCTGACTCATGTCCCCCCACCCCCACCAGTAACGGCAATCTGCCGGCATGCCCCGACTCATGCCCCCCCATTAGTGATGGCTACCTGCAGGCAGGCCCCGGCTCATGTCACCCCACCAAACACTTTGTCCCAACATACAGTCATGTAGTAAATGTCCACACAAATGCCACCACATGCTGCCTCCCCACAGTGCAACTGAACCCCCATCCATTGGCCCCACTCCCCAGTACATGGCCCATGGCATGGGAATCACAAATGCACACATGCATGCACCTATAGACTTGACCAACATTGCTCCACATCAGTGACACATTACAGAGTCAATGACGAGTGACACATGCACAAAACCATTGAGAGCAGACACCACTCAGAATTGAATGAGTGAAAATGTATTAAAAATTGCAAATCAAAAAGGAATCTGAAAATTAAAAAAGAAAATCCAGAAAGTGGTCCATGTCCAAAGTCAGACCTCCTGTTCCAAATGCAATAAAAAAAAATAAACCAATACCCAATGGTGAAAACATAGGAAAAAAAATGCTACGAAGTCCAACTATATATACAAGGATGAAGGGTCCATGAACCCAAAAGTCAAAAAAGAAATCCCAAAAAAACCTATAAAAAAGCAAATATCTACAAAATGTGGAGCAAAGTCCATGGACTCCAAACAATAAAAAAAGGAAACCTAACACTACAAAACTATATATAAGGGCAGCGGGCTAGTCCTAGGACTCACCAATGTTACCGAGAGTCTTGGCCAGGACATCATCAAACTCTGTGTCAATATTCCAGAGGCAGGACTCAGCTCTATCCTTGAGGGCTCGCAGGGACTCCATCATGCTCCTCCCAAACTCCCTTTGAGTCTCCTCGAGGAACTCCACCCGTCTCCCTGCCCGATGCATGGAGTTCTCCACCCTGGCCATGGTGATTTGCACATGCCGTGCTCACCACCGCTCTGCATCTATTTGCTGGCCTATCCGCTGCCACACGGAACACACACTTCTTCCTGGGTCCTTCTGCCCATCGGCCGATGCCTGCCCCTGTGATGTTGTTGGTCCCGAGTCCTGACGCCTCCTATGTTGAGCCTGCTGCTGCCTTGAAGCCATGTGTCTGCGCCACCAGGACTGCCTCCAGGATGATGACACCCCCTGGGGCAGTCATGCACGTGCCCTGCTCAAAGGTGCCTGCACAACCTCCATTGCCAGTGGTCCTGTTGCTGGGATGACCACCTCTGCTGGACCTCCGACTCCCGACTGTGGCAGGGATGTGATCTCCACCAGGCTGGCTGCATTGGCAAGGACAGGTCCACAGGGGGCCCTGGTGGCATATGGGCCAGTAGACGGCAGGGAGGACGACTGGCGCATAGTGGAGGAAGAGGAGGAGGGTGTCGTAGCAGGGCCCAGCACATGTAGCAAATCCGCGACAATGAGCTGTGCTAGCCAGTTCAGGATGGCACAGACCTCTTCGTGATGACGTGCGTGCGCCCGCCAGGAAGCACACACATCATCACGAATGATGGCTGTGCGCATCAAGACACCGACTAGCATGATCTCACCCTGTCACGGATTAACAGGCCCACAGGTAGAGGAGGGTCAGTTGACACGCACCCATCCTCTACCTGTGGAACGGCCTGGACTGAGGCATGCCTGCAGGTGCCCACTGATGCAGTCACAGGATCAAGGATAGGATTAGGCACAGGCCCCTCCGCAGTGAGCTGCGCTGCCTCCTGCCCCTGCGCATCATGCATTGCAACACAGACACCATTGATGTGGAACACGCTTGATAGCACTCACATGCAGCACCGACATGGACATGCACACATACATCTGTACATGAGTCATGCCAGACATAAGGCCAAGGTGCACACTCCAGCCACACCTCAACAGGCACTACGCAGGAGAAGAACACATGGACACTTTCCACTCGACTCAAGACGGAGCTGCAACTATAGGACCTGGTGATAAAGCACTGGGCGTATGCACTCCAGGACCCTCATCTGATTGTTGGACAACCGGCCGCGGTGCCCCACTTCTTCACCAGACGCGACAAGTCGCTGGGCCTTGCTGAGGGTCCTGGACCTGAAGTCCTCCCAGCGCTTCCAGACCCGTTTGTAGTCGCGGGGTGGACCTCCGCGATGATGCACCCACTATGTCCGCCCAGATCCTACTCCGTCCTGCCTTGTTGAGGCACGATGTTTCATTGAAGAGGACATCATACATAATGCCCCAAGACTTGCTCCACCAGGATGCCAATTTCATTGGCACTGAAGCTGGCAGCACTCTGCCTCTCTGCCGGGGGTTTGACATTAGCCCCAGATGTTGCTTGGTCTGACATGGCAACCCCCGAGGCAGGTGTGGGTGGGCAACTGGGTCCAGGGGCTGGGCTGCGGAGCGATGGAGCAGCAATCGGGAGTCTTCTGTATCAGCAGAGGTGGTCTCAGCAACAGGATCATTGGCAATCACTGGCAAGGGCTTCTGTGCAGACATCAAATTGCAGGGGCATGTAAGCAGGCACACTGAGTGGGCTGGCAGCAGAAGATGGCTCGTAGGATGCAGCTCGGGGCATAGGGGGCAGGAAAATGGCCTTGTGGGCAGGAGCGTGGCCTTCTGTGTGTTTTCACATGGCCAGCCTGATGCAGAGTGACTCAGCACATGCAGAAACAGCCCGTTAGCATGGAATCCAAGGAAAGGCCCTTAGCGCGTGAGATACGTGACGCGCATGGGCGTTGCTGTTCAGTACGGGTTAAAGGTCCGCATAGGAGACCATTTCGCTGTAAGTGCTTTTCATGGGGACCAACGCGTGAGATTTTGCTCTTTTGTGGGTTCATACACGATATCTTCACTACGGTTGCAGTTTGTACTTCTTGTTTTTGGCGGGAAGTTGCCTAAGCACGTTTATTTTTCTTCTTTATTCAAGGCAGACGGTGAGTCGCACACGCTCTTTCCCACTTTGGTTGCCCCTGTGTGTCGCATAACCAATTTTCGAGGTCAGAGTAGCCTACGTGTTCCATGCGTACACATTTTTTGTGTTCTTGGGTGCCACAGCGTACTGTGGGACGTTAATTCCACGAGTGTGGGCTACCGAGGGGTTCGCGTGCATGTTAGTTTTTTGTTTTTGGGGTGCATGAGCGTTGCGTGACCCGTCATTTTTTCCCAGGGGTCACAGGCAGCCTTGCAGGAGGACATGGGTTTGTTTACCATCATGTACCCTGCCCACTACACCACAATTACCCAGGAAAATTGTTGTGTGCACTTCCCATTCGCACTAGCACATCAGTGCCATTGCTGGGAGGCCACCAAGTGGTTAGGGAGGCAAAGCTGGGTGACCTCCCCAACGTGGCAGCGGTGGAGGGCATGGACAGGGTGGCCAGGGAAGCAAGGTGGCTGCCGTGGGGAACGTGGCCAGGGTGGTCCATGAGGGCAGTGTGCCCAGGCACATGTTGGGACAGCTATGCCACCCCCCCCAGCGGGTCAGGGGGATGCAGCTGCTGCAGTCATCCCCAGTGCCCCTCTGACCCGACAGGCACTGTCATCTACTGTCACGGGCCCCCAGGTTGTGGAAGCTGCAGGTGCAGCTGCGGGTGCCACCACCCAGGCTCAGGGTCAGCCAGTGCAGGCTGCATTGGCATTGGCACAGGATGACTCCCAGGCAGACTATTAGGTCGGGAAGGCCAAGGCACGTGTGGGTAAGATTGCTGTGACCAGGCCATGTGTTTCTGGTTCAGTGGTGGCATCTGCTGCCTCAAGAAGCCAGGTTGTGGAAGCTGCAGGGGCAGATGCAGCTGACATAACCCCGGCTGTGAATCAGCCAGCCAGGAATGTGTTGGTCACGGCCCTTGGCACCGAGGCAGTTGTGGCGCATGGTGCTGGCGACATCACCCAGCAGCCAATGCCTCCAGTCAGACCTTCTGTTGTCTTGCCATTGCCTGCTCTCATTGGCCAGTCCACCTGTGCTCCTGGCCCTACTGACATGAGCGGCAGAAGCCACTCAGGGTCTGCACCACCCACCTACCATGAGTAGGAAGCGTGTTCCTGTGCAAGAGGCTGGGACCCCAGACACGGGTCAGGCCTCCGGAATGTTAACAAAGAAGAGTTTCAATGATGTGGAACTGGACGCACTTGTGGGTTACATGTCAGGACACGACTGCACAATGCTGGTGACGGCAGGGTTTAACACTACGCCTGTCTAGCGTAGGGCCCACTGGCAGTGCGTCATGGAACATGTCAGCGCAATGGGATATGAGAAGCGCACAGCTGATGATTGCTATAAGCGTTGGACTGACCTCTGGCGCCGAGCAAAAAACAAGCAGGCTTCTAATTACACCTCTACTCTGGTGACTGGCAGTGGTCCAGAACCATGGAGGATGAATTCACTACGCATGAGGAGATTGCTGCAGGGTTCATCGATGAGGGTCAGATCCAAGGAGTGTGAGATATGCTGGATTTTGATGCAATGTCCAGTGAGTGTTGATGCATGTGTGTCCAGCCCATGTGTATTTTGCTTGGGTGATGTGTTCTGATTGACTGCCAGTTCAGGTGATGTAGTCATGACTGCCATGTGTGACCCATGCAATGCTTGACTGATACGTGCATGTTGTGATGCAATCATCATTACCACACCTGCACCCTCCTTACATGCCAATCACTTGGCACCTCTCTATTCCATGTTCTTGCTCTCAGACATGTTTGCGTATAGCCTGTGATGATCTTCCACTCAACACTCGGCCTATGTCGTCACATGACTGACATCTCTGTGAGGTCACCCTGCAAGCTGTTCCTCCTCAGGGGCATGCTTCCATGCCTCTTTATCCTCCAGCAGATCACTGTCTCCATGGTACTGGTGATTCCATGTTGGAATACTACAACTACCTGTTCCCAATTTCTGTGGATTTGCACACTTCCATCTGTAACTCTGCCAGACCTGTACTGTGTGGTACATCCATTGTCCTTGATGCAAGGTGTCTCACTCGGACTGTGCAGATGGCACAGGCTCACAGTGGACATGAGTGTTAATTCATGGACCATGTGCATTCCCAGCAAGCCCTTATGTGTCCGTGTCAAGCTATTAATTCTACTCCATCTCCAGTATTTCATCCGTCTCCTGGTATTTGGTCATCCCTTTCATGCTCACTCTGGGTCAGTTCCTCATCACACCCATTTTTGGGGTGTCCTTGTCTGTGTCAAGTGGAAGCGTCCCTCTGGTACAGCCTCCCTGCCTCTATGCAAATGGTGTTTTTGCTTCTCCCTTTTTGGGTGAATGTCTGATGATTCCTCATGTGTTGTGCTTTCTGTCCTACTCTCATCTGCTGTAGTCTCAGATGACTGAGATAATGCAATTGACACATGCCCACACTGTCTGCTACAACACAGTACTCTGATCCACCATTCTGAGCCATGCACTGCCTCCCAGCCATTCCCCAAACTTGGAGGGTGGGGGGTACGGTATCCCTGCATCCCACTGCCAACAATTTGCACATGATGACTGCACTTGCCCTTACACTGCCATCATGACATGACAATGACATTACTGCGTTTGTGATTATATTGATGGTTGAGGCCATACACATGTACTGCACTGCACCCACACACGCCTATTCACTTGTGTGATGTCAAAGTGACCTAGCATTAATGTATCCATGTGCCTTCCTTCACTGTATTGCAAAACACTAGCGTTGTTGCATCCTGCGACACGTGTGTCCACATGTACTGTATGGTAACATGCATTTTTCATTTGTCACTGACAGTACTCTTTAACTTCCATCTATGTGACATCTGTTTTTTGGCATCTGTAATTTTGTGTAAGGTTTATGACAGACAGAAGCTTGTGTGTGATGCACGTGCTATGCAACATGCAGTACATGTTTTGGCTTCACATTTGACACGTATCCATATCTGCTTTCAGGGTCCCTTCTATTTCATTGCCACTGCGTGCATGCCAGAGTTTGTTTCATGTGTGCCATGGCTGCTTCATATGTTGGCTGTCAACATTGTGATGCCTATGTGTGTTGTATATGCTGTTGACATGTGTGCTCATGTGTTCTTTTGTTTTTTGCAGGTGATAAGGCACTGGGAGCAGAAGGAGGAGGAGATGGCAGAGAGGGTGGAGGGTGTGGTGTGGTAGCGCATGCGCATCCATTGGTGCTCCAGACCATCCTGTCCAGGGTTGACTCTGGGTACACCTCTGAGGATTTCTATGCCTCTGTTGCCAAATCGGATATTGATCCATCTATGCCATCGCAGGTGAGTGATTCTGCAGTGGATGCTGTTTGGTCAGACACACCTGCAGTGGGGGTACACTCCTCAAGGGGCCAGTCAGTGTTGGAATGTCTGCCTGTGGTGGTTATGGATACAGGGTCACGTGCCACACCAGTTGCTCCTGTTCCTGGGGCAGATAATCAACAGAGGAATGCAGTCCTGTATCCACGGGTAGTGCCAGCGAAGCAAGGACCAGGTATCTGTTACGCTCACCTGCTATCCATGGGGACACCACTCAGCCCTGGTTGGTTGCCGGAACCTGCTCCCGATTTCCGGATGGTGTCTTCGGAGGAGGTCTAGCCTGAGGACACAGGAGGGCTGGGTTTAAGACTGGCCGACTCAGGTAAGTATCCGCCCACCACACCCTTTTGACTTTAGCCCCATTAGACCCTCTCCTCACCTTGTTGCTGTATTAGGTGTGCTCTCAGTCCTGCCTTCTTAGCAGGGTTGCATAGTCTTAAGTGGACGTGGGCGATCGAGTTACTTCACTGGCGCGTGCCCGTTCAAGTGTCTTTGAGGTAGGTCTTATTGCAGCAGTTTTTATATAGCGCTGATTGATCTTGCCTGCCTTTCTTTTGTGATTGACAATGTCCTTTCGGGAGATTCGGCGTGGCATACATGTTGGTTTGAGCACCACCGGTAATGATGGCGTGAGATGTGCGCAGTAATGATGTAAGTAATGTGCTGTGCTGCTTTTGTCTTGCCTTGCTAACCTGTGTTTCCTCTCTTCCTTACAGGTTGCGGTCCTTTTCCAGCGGGTGAGGAACTCCGGAGTGTTCCCGGCCATAAGGTGAAAAGCCAAGTAAGCTTCCTATAATGTTCGGGGCTTAAGCGATGCCGGAGTCTGTCTTTTCTAATGTTGACTTTCTCATTTTCCTTTTCAGGTTGCTTCGTTCCGGTAGGTGTGCGGTGCCCAGAAGAAGCTGTTCACTGGAGAGCGGATGACAGGATGGAGATTGCAGGTAAAATTTTATTAAAGATGTTCCTTTTGTCTCCTCTGCAGGCTCGTTTCTCTGAGGTTCGCGGGTATCACAGGACACGGTGAGCGTCACGTTGCAGTCTGCAAAGTAACGCAAAGCGTGCTCTGTTGATTGGGTGTGGTTTAAATAGCCTCCCAACAAAGTAGTCCAGGTAAAGTAGTCCCAGGCCTCCACACCCAAAAGACTATACCGCATAGCTTAGTTCTTAGGAACCAAGCTATGCGAATGCCTCCATGTTAACTGCAGGCTTAATGAAAAGTTCAAACATGTTCTCCATAATGAATATGAGCCTGGCACCACAGGCGCCAGGACTGACTCCAAGAGAGTCTTGGGAGTGGATCCAAGGCCTCCAAGGCCTTGATGGAGTCCCAAACCCTGACCTTACCTGGCAAGTGGGCTTGCCAGTGGGGGTCTGGGGTAAGGGTCGTGACAGCATCCTTGGGCCCAACAGATGTGCTGCACAGCAACACGGTGGCCGTGCGCCGCCGGGGGAACACTGCGTGGGAGAATTCCATGTATGCCATTGTATAGCAACACGGGGCATCATGTGAGATGATGGCACAGGACGTGGAACGTGTGGCCGATTCCATTCTCCCCCCTGAAAGGCAGGTTGAGCTCCAGCAGCAGGCAACACGGTCCACGTGCCGCTCACACAGGCTGGACACGTTGGCCACCAACAGGGACCGACGGGCTGAACTGGAGGCTCTGCGCACAGCCATTGCTGCTGAGGCAGAGTCCCACAGGGAAGCCCTGAGGGAAGAGAACATCTCCCTCCGAGCTACTCTGGCTACACTTTTGATGAACCAGGGTACACGGGCAGAATAGCGGATGGAGCAGCTGAAACACACCATCTCAGCTGAACTCCATGCAAGCCGTGAGGAGGTCTGTCTGTCACATGAGGCCTTGCAGGCAGAACTCTGTGCTACATGTGAGGGGCTGCATGGGGACCTCCATGCCATCATCCTGCAGGACCAGGCTTACCAGACCTGCATGCTTGATGCCATGGAGGGGCATGCCAGGGCTGTGGGTGGTCAGACAACACCCTTACCATGCACATCTCCTGATATTCAACCAGAGGGTGACAACAGCGACGGCGATTCTCTCACTATGGCCTAGCCGTGCAGACCATGAGCCCATGGAGGATTTTCTTTTTAATATCAACATCAACGCATGTGGGTGTTGACGTGCACCCTGCACCTCCTCCCTCCTGGGTGCAACGCCCCCCCAGTTGACCATGCCCGTTTTTTTTTGTTTTCCCTTTTGTTGTCTATTGTGCATTCATGTAACAGTGTGTTGCTTTGTGTGGCAGCCAAAGGCATCCACTGTGTGTTCCGGCTGGGTCCATACAGGATTGTCCTGTGTTGGTGTTTCGATGGGCTCACAAGGATGGCATTGTGTGACAGTAACTTACACAGAGGCATTGGGCTTCCATCATGCTGTGTCCCTGCTGCGCTTGTTCCCTTTCACTTCCGTGATCAGGAACTGGCACTGCAGGCTCCTTTTAATTTTATTTTTTTGGGGCAGGTGCAGGGAATTCCACCCGGCAACCCCCGCTCACTATACTGTGTAGTGTAGTGACTGGGGTGTTGCAGGGGACCACCCCCACAACACCCGTATTTTGTTATTTTCATTTTTTAATTACCGGAAATGCATGCCACCAAAGGTTCAAACTTTGGGTGTTTGAACCTTTGGTGGCATGCATTTACGTCCTTTTAGTATAGGTCGGACATGTCTGGTTGGTCATTTAGTCATATTCTGTGTCAGAGGGAATTGTCTCTGGCCTGCTTCCATTTGTCACAGTGCACTTTGTGACAGTTGTGTCATGTGTTGTGCATTTATTTTGGAGTTTTCACATTGCATGCCATGGCATGGTGTGTCGGGCGGGTGACATGGGGTTTGGGAGGGTTAAGGTGACATACCAGGATTTGGATGTTCTGTTTTGCATGGGGGTGGTGGATTATGCACCTTATTTCAAAAAAGGTAGCAGGCGCTCCTCTCCAGAAAGAACACTTGTTCTGAGATGAGAGTTTGCAGCACACACTTTTTGCTCACTGTACCTTTCACAGATGGGAAATATCTATTTGCATATCAGTCTTTGTCCCGCCCACATGGGCAGTCCAGCACCGAAATGCTATGGCAATTCCTCTCTGAACAAGAATACCAACAGGTGAAAAATGAAGCCACAAGCTGGGTACGGGCTGCCTTGACACATGCCCTTTGCCCTCCTATGTGCAGCAGCTGTGCGTTTGGTTGGGGGTGTGAGGGCACCACCATGAACACTGGTACGCCCTGCCGTGTTGCAATGTTGTGGAGGACACATGCTGCCACAATTATCCTGCACACTACAGGGGGTGCATATAGTAGCTGTGCACCAGGTAGGTCAAGTGAGCGGAAACATGACTACAGCACTCCGAAAGCATGCTCCATTATGCCACTGATTGCAATTTGGGCTGCATTGTATCTTATCTGAGGTGGTGTGGTGGGGTTCCGTATTGGCGTCATCATGTAGGTGCTAAGAGGGTAGGCACTGTTACCTGGGGAGTTGGGAATGGTTGTCATTAGTTGGGTTTGTCTATTTGTCTGTGTGTGACATGCATGCATGTGCAGGCATTTGTACTCACCAATGAGCCATGTGTTGCCTTGCCTCCCAGCTTCCTGGTCCCGGTTTAGGGATAATTTGCATAGACAGAGGTGATGAATCCCTTGGCATTACATACAACCTGCATGTTGATGGAATGCCAGTGCTTGCAGTTGCAATAGATGTGCTCAGTGGCCCTAGGTGGACGTAGGGACACATGTGTGCAATCAATGGCACTGAGCACTTTGGGGAATTGTGCCACCCAGTAAAGGTCCTGGACCATGGCCTGCCTTTCTGCGGGTGTTCTGGGCATGAATATGTGCCTGCGGACTGAGGGGCATGCAGTCATGGTTGCCAACACCTGGTGTAGGCAGCGTGACTGCGTGGGCTGAAATGACCCATTGGCCAAAAAATGCAGGACATTGAGCACCTTTTCCAAGGGGGTCATCCTCCCTCTCAGTGACCAGGTCTAGGATGATATGAGGCAGAAACCTATACCTGCCATAGACCTGGTCATCAGGCATCCCAAAAAGGCTTGTCCTGGGTAGAAAAATGCAGGGCCTGGCTATCCTCCTGCTCCTGTGGTGTCTCACGATCACTCCTGCGAGAAATGGTACATTCATCATAACTGTATACGCTTGTTTGTTGTTTGCGTGCATTTTTATGTTGCGCGGGGGCACTTACGCCAGCTTTCACATGGCGTACATGTTGCCGGCATTGCGCGTCTTTTGGCGCATGTGGGTTTGCCCTGTTGGATTCCTTGAATACGTGTTGTTAACGCGTGTGTGGGCATTGTGAGGATTTCGCAGCGGTACTTCCCCCGTAATGCCCACATTTTAGCGTGCTGTTCCCCATTCCGCGTGTTTCCGCCCCTTTTTAGGTGTGTGCGCTGGATGGTGTGCGCCTTCTGTGGGAGTCTTGCGCAGGGCTTCCATGATGTCGCAATGATGTGTGGAAGCCAGGCAGATTCTGCGCAGGTCAAGGGTAAGCCATGCGCAATTTTTTCCATGAATTGGGAAACGGGTGCTTGCTCGCGTTTCGCACGCATGCACTGCGTTTGTCACACTTGCGCCCCCGTTTACGGTGCACATTTATTCCAGTTAATTATATTACACTTAAAACAACAACATGACATGGAATAATACACTGATACACAGATGTATGATATCATTACAAGTGGAGCATTTATTTGTAGTACTTATCAACTTCTAAAGTTTAAAATAAAAATATATAACGTTACACAAATGGTTTGCATATCATGTATTAGTCTACAATTACAATACTTAATTGCAGGGAAAGTACCTGATTCTGGTAAATCTATTGGAGTTATTTCAAACTTAATATAATAAGCATATGCATTAGTAAATACAACAAAACAAATAGATATAAGTAAAACATGTTTAATAGTAAGTGTTATGAAAATAGTCAATGTTCACATTTAAATTTACATTTCTCCTTATAGGAGGACGGATAGGCTTTCCCAGTGTGCATTATGATAATATATGATCTAAGAAGTCAAAGTTTTGTAATATGCACACAAAGATTATATAGAAAAGAAATGAAGATTAGAACGTAAATATGAGTGTCAGGTGTCTCAAGAATTCACTTATTGTGCTGTTGGAACGCCATGCAACGTTTGTCCTTTCACTAACCCATGGCTGAGGAGTTCATCATGGATTGTACAGACTCGCTTTGTCTTTCCTTTTGACTTTCGTCCTTCAGAGACTCGCTGAGTCTATCTTTGCTGCTTATACCTGAACACTCCCCCTCCTGGCTGCGCCCACACTCTTAACCACCTTGAGTAGCAGAACGTAGCAGAGTTTGGTTGAGTGTTAGGTTTCGGGTGTTCGGTGACCCATGGACAAGGCCATGCTTTTGAGGAGCTGCAAGCAGCGGACAACGCCAGACCCTGAGATAATTCATCATGTGTAGAGTCCACTTCCATCTTCGGTTCAACTTTGCCAAGAAATTAAGGACCAATGGGTGAGAAAATCAAAACCCACAAACCTAAAAGTAACTCCTTTGCCTTTGTTGACCACACGGTCTATGCGGAACTCAGCTCCCTCTGCCACAACACAGGTGGAAGAAGTGCACCCCCCTCATACATGAAACCTTTCAGAGTTTACGGAAATTGCCTCGTTGGTGACTGATACGTCGCACTACCTGTCTCCTTTAGAGACCTGCGATCAAAACTTTATTGCTGAACAGCCACAACCATTAGACATTGTGCCCACTTTGGAGTATGTGAAGGGGTATGACCAACAGTCTACCATGGTGCCCCATATATTTAATAACTCAGATGCTTCAATCCTTTCTGGTCATGATGGATTTGCTGGCCCGGATTCCATCGCCACCTCACAGCCACTAGTTCTGCCCATCGAGATCGATGGCCATTTTGCCCTTCCCCTTGACATCGAGGCCCAAGTCCATACTAATCTGTCCCCCTATGCGACACCAGGCAGACACATTTGCAGTTGCCGATTGGGATGACACCAAACGATCTTGAGTTGGATGTAGTATTTGGTCCTCCAATGACTGACTTTAACCATCAGAACGAGAGCTTGAACTCATTAGACTGGGCAGAGGTCGAAGGACTTGTCCCGGGGTTGGCCCCTTTTTGAAGGTGCAAGAACTGAGACGAATTCAGGGAGTTTTCCAGCATTGAACAACCTTGGTCTCAAACCAAATAAGTCGGGCACCAGGACCCATCCAAAATGGTCCATTATCCACAATGGACCCTTTTTGTCTAAACGATCGGAGGGTCCAAAAACAAAAAAATAGAACAACGCTGAAAGCGTCATAGAATACGACCCCTTCAGCGCATATCTTCCACAAATTACAAAATGAGGTGCGATTTTGTCACCACAGTGCCCTCCATGTTCACCAAAAATATTATTATTCCACCTTCATTCTCCAAATTTGCAGATCTAGCCAATGCTGACCTCTTGGAGGTCGTGCAGTCCTGGATATGGCCACCGAGAGACGTTAATGTAACATTACCTGTACTCCTCCAGAGCGTAATGCCTTCTCAGCCATTGAATCTATTACTTGGGCACTTTTAGGATTCCTTTTCTGTGTAAAGGACAATAATAACAATAGAAGTACTATAATATCTATTTTTCTGGGAAGTTACTGTATAGCAGTGTGCCTTTGGTAATCCCTCCGTTCTCACCTGTGTTTATGTTTTGTGTAGCTCTCCATCCTGTATTCAACAGGGGCACATTGGAATGATGAACATTGAACTTGGCAGGCTACGGTGTTCAATGGACTTGTGTATATAATGTCCTTATTTTTCTATAGTTGTCTTTGGGCAGGTATTTGGTGAAAATATTATAGTTCATTAGATTCTGAATAGTCCCTACGTTGGAAAGATCTCTCTTTCTAATAGTTTCCCTTAATCTTGCAGGTTCTTGGATTTTGGAAAAAAGGTAGTGGCTGCGGAATGTCTGCGAAATACTTGGGATGAAGAAACTTTTAACAAACGTAAGTTTGTCTATGTGGAGTAATTGCAGCCTGCAGGGATGAGCATGGTAAAAACTAAGCTGTGAAAACTTGAAGAAACTTCAGGTACGTAACTTAGTTAAATTTCTTCTTTCTTATTTCTATTAAGTTCATTCGCTAATAAAATACCTTTTGTTTTGCAGGTTTTCCAAAAGCTGAAGCAGAAATACCTTCGGAAGATGCAGAGTGTGCTGAGGAAACTTAAGAATGAAGCATTCTGCGAAGAAGATGCTTCGGCTGTGAGGGAAACTCTGACAGAAGATGTTGTGGCTACGAACAAAAACAGCTACTGAAGAAACGCTTCAGAAATACTTTGGTTCGTTAAGTCTTTTCATATACTATGGAATTCTGTTGGTTTTTCTGTGAAAACTAATGTCTCTGTTTCCTGCTGTCAGCGGAGCATACGCAAAGCAAGTGCTCCAGCAGAGGTGGGGCCTAAGTCGCTCCCTCTGCAATACGTATAGAATGTGCTGTAAGTTATCAACGGGACTAGCGGCAGCAATATTTAATGTATGAAAACCACTGTAAGCACTATGATAGGCTATGGGTGCATATGCTAAGAATGGTACAAATGCCATTTGTGCCAGGCTTGTACCCACTGTTGACCTGCTGACTGATGTAATGTCCCTTGCTTCTCCTGTATGCCTGAATAAAAACTGTGCTCATTTACTTGGAACATTACAGTTACCCTCCCTGCCAGGGACCACGTTGAGTCCCTGACCTCTATTACTCCATTCACCTTCACCGCATCTCCCTCCACAACAGATGATTTATCCTCTAAATCTTCCCCACTCAGGCTGTCTAGTCACAGTTGCAATTTACCAGCTTGCAACACCGAGGATGGCTTCCCAACTTTGGCCCAGACTGTGGCAATAGCCGGGGGATCACTGCACCTAGCCATCTCACCCCCCCGGGGGGTTAAGCAGGGAGGGTTTGTTTGACCTGGTGCACATCACACAAGTGATTAGTGGTGCTAAGACCCAGGAAGCCCATAGGGCTCGACCCAACCTGGGGGCAATATTGCCCACCCCCAACACACCCTTACTTGGCACAGAAGCAGTGCAGCTGTATCCACAAGCCGGCAACGAGCAGAGGACCCAAGAAGGAAGCAGCCACTGTCCCGAACACCTAATGAGTGCAGGCCCTGGCCTACCCTTACTAGAGCCCAATCAACCTTCTACCCCGAGGTGCAGGATGGACTCTTCTCCTGGCTCACAAAGAACGGCCTCTGGGAACAGGAAAGAAAAACTTGACTTATTTTCCATCATGTAAACCATCACCATCGCTCTTGTTCCGTTAACTAAGCTGTATGAACAACTAAATGACACAGACACGGCAAAAGACCACACCACTTTGCTGGACATGATCCTTTCAAACGTATTTACCTGGAGGGTTTTGTTACTGTGAATGCCGAAAAGAACTTGGGGTAGAACCTCCAATGTGAGGTGTCTCAAATGGCACATAATCCAGAGTCTGTTACCTGCTGAAAGTATGTTCAGACTAGTTCTGTACCATTTCCGGTGGACCTGACGGAGGAACGTCCAGTACGATAAGCTCCCTCCAAGTCCTCTCATAAGGGAGCCTCGTCTATGGAACGTGTGGGGAATGGCCCATGCATCAACAACAATGAGAGCCTCCAGATCATCTCAGAGGCAGAAAATGTGGAAGGGGTCCCTGGCAGCGTAGCCTTTCCAATCTTCCTCCAGCCTAGGGCCACTGCGTATTGCACAATGGGAAAAACCGTGTACGGCAGTACAAAACCAGATCCAAAAAACAATCATAATCAATCTGTCGGGAGCACCGTATCCGGCACCATGAAAGTTCCCTCAGAAGTCTGGATCTGGGGTTCTGTCAGATGTGGGCCCTCCTCCCAAAGAAGTTAGGCTTTCTACCCTCATTCTTTACTCTCTGACAGAGCCCTTGAGTCCCACCTTGCTTGCACTGCTTGACTTTTCTACCTACTCATTGAATGCTTCGATAGGCAGCCAGCAACCGGCAAGGGCGGCAGTGCCTGTGGCGACCAACAGTGAATCAAAAGCCTACAAAGAGAAGCTGCCAAGGCCCAGTCCGACATCGCCTGTATTTCTGACCATGGATGAGAAAAGACAACAAAGTAAATCAATCATTAGGTTCAACCTTCCTAAGGAACACAAGCTTGGACCAGCACCAGTTTCCAAGCACAAAGACCAACATCCAGTTGGAGAAGGTCGGTGAAGGTGGGTGGACCCTGGTGCCAATGAGCCCAAGTGGAGCTCCAACAGCCATTCTGTGGAAAGGCCAGGGCATAAAATCACCCACACCCGTATTATCAAATTGGAAAGAATAGTGGATTGTAACAATTTAATCATCCTGAATCGGGGAATAGTCTTGGATCGCTTTCATTCCATTCCTCAGACCTGGCACTGATAGAATTTTGCAACAAAAGGCAGTTAGATGCAGGTTTTCTCCATCTCAAATTGCCTGTGGTTAAAAACGTGTTGCTGGGATTCGACCTGACGGTGGTCAGCCTTCGGGAAGCTAGCCTCCATATCTGTGAGTACTGCTCAGAACAGGGCCACTTCAGTGCTTGAAAAAAGTTACACCATCCTTTAAGAGAGGCCTTGCCTGCTTGACTGTCACCAATAGTAACTGATAGGGTTGTGGCCAAACGGGACAGAGAGTCAGCAGGCCGTACTTCAGATGATTGAAGTATGGAGTTCTCACCCTTTGCAATTGGCAGAAAAGAGAATGTCAATGTTCAAACCCCCCAAATTCTAACAGAGGGGTCCCAGTTTGCCCAATTATTACATCAAATTATAACCGCTTGGTGTCGGTAGAGCACTGATAGGCCCAGATCGAAAAATAAGTGTGACTTTTGAAACGGAATCCTCTAATCGTCTGATGAAATGCACTGACCCGATAGTCACTCTCAAAAAACCTAGCCTGGCCTCTGCAGATTGGTCTTGGATTTCTCATGCATTATCGGCTGCAAAAGGCCTGTAGCAACTCGATGGGAACATTAAGGACCAACTTCAATGCCTACCCACTGTTGCTTTAAACTCTCCACATAACAAGTTAAAACTGATATTGTGGATCACCCAGGGATTTGTTCACCTGACAATCCCAAGCGATATAAACCTGGGGTATTCCGATCTGATTTGTCTGTAGGAGACCTGGCTAAGGCAACCCCCAGGCATGGACAGTTTTGAAATCTTCATAAACCCAGCCTTAAAAGAGAATATGGGATGTCCCTCTGCAGCCCTTCTGACTGCAGCCAGGTTAGGTAGTTCCCTCAATTAAAAAAATTCTACAAATTCACATTTGCTTATTCAGTGTCAACGATCGGATGGAAGACAGAGGCAACCCTGTTGGGCTGTAGAGCCCCTGTGATACTAACATTAATCAACGTCTACTGGAACCCTGTCTCGATCAGTAAAAAAGCATTCATAGAACAGGTTGCTGATTCATTAGATAAAGTTTACACCCACGCAGAATTGCCTCATGTTCTCATATGTGGGGATCTTAACATCCCAGACTTTGCTGATACAACACACGAATCAGGTTGGAATCTGGATGACCCCGTCACACTAGACAGAACCTGTGGAGTGGCCTGATGAACTCAAGAGACATGCTGGTACTCAACGGCAACTGCACAGGTGATATTCCATCTCAACCAACTTGGGAAAACAGGGGTAGTTCATCTGTGATAGATTACATCTATATATCAAAAAGTGTTCTACCCTTTGTTGTGAAATTTCAAGTTATCGAGACCCGGCACAGTGATCACCATCTCCTTCTGCTGGAATGGCCGAACAACCTTGAGAACTTTTTCCAATCATCCTTGACACATGCAGTGGGGGGTTGCATTTGAAACTATCATCTTTAAAGATTCACTGACTGACAACCGAACATGGTCATGCCCGAGCTACGGTCAACTACGCACCTTTGTTGGAGCAATTCCGGGTTCCCACAAAAAGGGTAGCTCGGCACACAAGCACACACATGCCTTTGACCCCGAATTGGTCACGCGAAGAAGAGTTGAGAAAAGCTTCTCGAACAGTGAGAAAGTCGGGCTCACTTGACGATTACCTCACTGCCCAAACTACTAAGTCCAGCTACAAAAATGGCTCCGTGTATCAAATCATCTAAGACACCAACATGAAACAGAGTCCATGCTAAAAGCCCTGGCCAGTAAAGACCTGCAACGATTCTGGTCACTAATAAAAGCTGAAGGATCAGAGCAGAGGGTAGACCAAACAAAATCAATAAGTGAAGATACTTGGATTATACACTCCCAAAACCTGTATGCGCCAGTGCGTAGAAACAGCGACACAAGCCCGAGCGATATCACATCAAGAATTCAAAAGCTGAAAACCTCAAGAGCGCCTGGGCCGGACGGGCTGTCGAACTGCATGTTAAAAGAGTTCCCTGACGAATGGGCTACATTTATATCAACTCTGCTATGTCAAAAAGCCACTTCTCACCAGTTTCCACCCTCGTGGCGGAGAGCGATAGTGGTTCCTATTCACAAGAAAGGGGATCGGTGTAACCCTACAAACTTTTGCCCTATCGCTCTCCTAGACGTTATTGGCAAAATTCACAGCTCAATCATTCTGGATCAGTTTAATTTGTGGTGTAGAGAGACCGGCTGTTTTGACAAATTTCAAACTGGTTTTGTTAAGGGCCTGGGCACATCAACAAACATCCTTCTACTCCAGGTATTGAAGGGGAAACTAGGTCCCTCCAAACCAAAGCTTTACATGGTGTTTGTAGATTTAGTCCAAGCTTTTGACCAAATTGACAGAAGTAAACTATGGTCAAAACTGGCAAAGAGAAACTATCCAAGGCATATTCTCCATCCAATACTAGCAATGCATTCCCACACGTCACTCTGAGTCAGGTTGAATAAAACCGGAACTCTCTCGAAAGAGATAAGAACTTCTAGAGGTGTGAAGCAGAGGTCTGATGGCCCCAGCACTTTTCAACTTTTTTTTGGAGCACTTTGCAGAAGCATTCTTGTCTACCAGGTCTTTTGCTCCCAAGGTTGGTGGTGTACAGCTACCCTGATTACTATATGCGTATGACGTTGTGTTAATCGACCAAACCCCGAAACCGTTCCCTGACAAAAGGGCCAGGGACCACTTCATGAGAGCCCGTTTAAACTTGCACTCTTCCAACGAGATTTGTACAATCCATGGCCAGTCCATAGAAAACAATTGTCTTCACGGTAATGATAAATTAAAAGTGGAATCTCGGTTTCATTTAATGGCACTATGTCCAGCCTGGAAAGAGTATAAATACGTAGAAGTCCAAAAAGCTGCAGAAAAAATGATTCTAGCCTAAACAGTGAATTTAATTCAATTCATATTCACATTTGGTTTCGTAGATATCCTTATTGAATGCCCCTTGATGATTTAAACACAGTCAACAGAAGAAGAAAGAGGGAGAGGAAAGAAAAATCTTTTTGTATTTCACAATTTATTCTGTTTGTCAATATGAAATATAGTGATACAAAAAAACCTTCGAAAAATCAATGTTGATCATTACAATGAAAAATTCAATATTACTGATTCACAATGAAAAAATGATAATGAAACCTAAAATTTCAAAACAAATGCAAATGGTAATTGGTAAAAAGAAAAAAAGTCAAGCACTCATGAGAAAATGCATGTACTAATAATAAAAATAAATGTGAAAATAAACAATAAATGATTAGTACAGAATTATGTAAAGATTTCTGAAAGCAACGTGTGCAAAGAAACGTCACGAGCTTTAACAGATTAGAAAATCAATTTATAACATTGCCTGAACTGGAATGTCACAGGTTGAAATTTGAATATAAATTGGATAACAGGTTTGCCTACGTAGAAAACAACAATTATTTATTGTCTCCAAGGTCTTAAATGCTGTAGCCCTGAAAAGGGGCTAAGAATTCCATCTATCATTGACCAAATACGTTTCGGCGAGGCCACCTGTAAAGCCTGGATTTAAAAAACACCTTCCTCGGAACAGAATTTGACATAGTAATCCCTGCAGGGGAAGCAGACAGAAAAGAAATCCTAAGAAGAGGGAAATGTACTTTATAAAAACTTTGTATTGACAGTGTTCAACCATCACGGTTTGCCATGCAATTTGGTTAAAAAAGTAAAAATGACAGAGTCCTGAAAAGGAACCTTACCACAGTAAATGGTGAGGGAAGAGCAGGAACCGTTTCCTTTGACAGAAACCCACGTCATAGCCAGTAAGTGTGTCCCAGCAGAAGGAAGAGTCAAAGCCAGTGCTTCAAATGTAATGTCCTCAAAGGTAGAATGTCCATAGCAAAAAAGGTCATAATATAACAATGCCCGGTTCAGCCTGAATGCAAACATTAGGGTGGCTTAATATAAATTTTCAGCCTAAAGTTAGAAAATTGCGAAATTACTAGCATGTTATTAAATGCACTTCTAAATATTGCAATTGTTTACTTGTTGCAAATGCGTCTGTTCCTGTGAAGGAAAGGGTCCTCCGTGGATACTTCAAATTGTTTGCAAATTATGGCCATTCCCGGATTCATTCACAAATGTATTTAGACTTGCAGCATATGCTTTTAAAGTGGAAAACCTAAAACTAGGTAAAAGAAGGTTGCGCTGTTGAAAAACAGTAGCTGCAACAGAATGGTGGACATAGTGACTAGACACTGAGCATCCATTGACTCAAATGCTCATTTCAAAAGGTAGTGAGCTAACCATAATTTGTGCTCTAAACTGCCAGGGAAGATGAATAATGGGCTTTTCAAAGTGGCAAGCATAAACATAGCACTGTGAAATAGTCTGGCGTATGATCATTGTATGAACTATACTTGCCGATGTTTGAAAGTGTTGGATAATGCACTCGTGCCGATGTTTGAAAGTGTTGGATAATGCACTTGTATCGTGTGCACTTGAAATACATTCTTACCCGTAAATGCCATCCGGCTGTTGATTGAATCTGCAACATGGAGCCGTGAGCTGGCTGAACGTATTTGTGAAGGAAAAGAAAAGAAACCGGTTGGGTTGTCTACTTCCTGCTTCTAGCGCAAAGATATCCTGATTGGTCAGAGCTGGCAAGTACCTCCCAACTAACGCATAGCTAATAGTCACAGCAACACATAAACAGTGAGTTGGTGGATCTGGCGGCGGGTGTGGGTATGAGAAGGGGAGCGGTTAATGTGAGGCTGCCTTTGAGTGTGGATGAGGTGAAGGCTGTGGTGGTGAGACGGGTCATGGATGAGTGGCAGGAGAGGTGGGTGAGTGGGGTGAAGGGCAGGTGGATGTTTGGTGTTCGTGGGAAAGTGTCGGTGAAGGTGGATGCGGGGAGTCTGGAATGGTGGAGGGGGGAGGAGGTGATGCTGAATCGATTAAGGATAGGGCATATGGGGCTGAATGACTGTCTGTATCGAGTGGGGAAGCGTGAGACGAGGGATTGTGCGGTGTGTGAGGTGCCTGAGACTGTGGGACATTTTCTGCTTAGATGTGAGAGACATGTTGAGGAGAGAGAATTCATGAGGGTTCGGTTATCTGCACTGGGTGTGGCTGAGCTGAGTGGGAAGGCTTTGCTGGGAGGTGACGGGGTGAGAGGCAGGAGGAGGAACTGTGTGATGTTGGATTTTGTGAGGCAGACGGGGCGGTGGGAGGAGTTGTGAGTTTATGTGAGAAAAGTATTGATTGCTGGGTCTGGTGCACATCATCCTTTAGGATGGGGAAGCGCCTGCGTGGGTCCACCCACGCACCCGATAATTAAGAAGAAGAAGAAGAACACATAAACAGCTTATTCGCAAAGTGGGAGCATTGCTTGAGACACAATACTTTTGTGATGTTGGAAAGGAAAAAGGTGCTTTCACTCGCATGTATCAACTATAAATATAAACTATAAACCACTGATTGCCTCCAGAAGTTTGAAGTTCGAGTCGGAGGCATCCCATTCAACCGCAGACCTCTAATTAGTAACCACGGTTATGGTGCTGCCTTCAGCACCAAAAAAGCTTCCCATTGGTGAAGCCGATGCAATACGAGAGATGCGCAAAAAAGTTTTTGGAGTTTTTTGAGGCACAGTATGCAGTGAGTGCTTGGTTGAGTTTTGAAAAGGTCGCAGTTAGCAACAGCACTGTGCCCGTGTGTGCAGATGATGTCCCATCCGCTTTGAGGACTGATTGAGAATAAAGCATAGTGTTCAGCCTTGAAAGAGTTGCATTCAAAACACTTCAGACATCTCTTTTCGGACTTTGCTCTTGCAGAAGATCAAAGTTGGTGGCTAAGTTTGATGGCTGGACAGAAATCCCAACACGTAATTGCAGTAATTACATTTTTGATAGAGGCCTTGCCAGAGAGTGGAATTTCTAAAATCACTTAAACTTTAAAATTTTACATTTGAAAATGAAATGGATAAACAGTTTTTTGTATGTTAAATAGAGCAAATTAAGTTTGGTTTTGTTTTGCTAAAACAAATTGTTGATTCAATTTTATTTTTAATTAAAAAAATATGTAATTAAAAACATAGCAGTGGTATTACTAATTAATGAAAGGTTTAATTATGTCTTTATATTTCCAATTGTGTGTGTATGGCACGGAGCATATAGAATGGATTGGTAATGAGGTGAATGCTTGAACCAATTCCTTAAAGAATGTGTTATGTGGTCCAAATCTGCCAGCTGTTTTCACACTATGGCTGTTCAAAAACTGATTCTTTATCTTGGGAAAACAGCATTTTTGTGTTTTCTTCATTACTTTTTCATTTTCTATTGAGAAGTCTCTATTTTCTAGTGACTATATCTAACAGCTACTACCTCATACACTTTAGCTAATTAGTAGCACTTAAAATACTTTTATTGGATTCAGAAATTATAGTTTTTGACTGCATATATTACACTTATATATTGACTGTTGTATATATATATATATATGTATATTTAGGGCAAAACTTTAGTTGCAGGGACGTTAAGGTGAGCAAGAAATTGTAACAAAAACTTTGAAATTCAGGAAAAATCTTTAGTGGCATGGATGTTAAGGTGAACATTTAACACAACAAAACCCTTGAAATTCGGCAGAAAATTCAGGCAAAGCCACCTTAACTTGCCTCCCCCTATTGCACAGCATATGACCACAATGATGACATCGGAGATTGCATCACTGGTGACATCACTAATAACATCATATATGACATCACTGATTGCATCACTGATGGCATCAGACATAAGATGACTCATAGGTAAGTTGCAATATTTAAACATAACTGTATTCGGTTGTAAAAGACCATAAAAGCATTTCCGTGTTGTACACACACATACACACATAATAAAAAATATAATAGTCTTACTTGGTCAGAGAGTGTAACAGGGGTGGATAATAAGGGATTAAAACATTAAAATAGCCAGAGGCTTCAGAAACAGGTACATTCATTAGCCATTAATTAAGATCTTCGTAACCAGGCCCTAAAAACATACTTTGAGATGAAGTGAACTGCGTTAAGTTCAGCTGATTGTTTTCATAGTTCAACAGCCAATGTGGCGTATACGACTGCTTCTAAACAGCGGCAGTAGATGATAGTGCCGTAGGTCCGTATATGCCGGACAGAATAAAAGGAAATGGCTCAATGATTCACTCTGGGCCCGCATAATTTACAGCTGTAATCAGATCTTAACCATTTTGCAGTGTATGTTGCCAGTTTTGGGGAGTTGTTCCATACCTGGATGAATAATGACCAGGCATAGTCTGGACCCGCCAAGTCTAGGTATGGCTCAAACTCTTTTCCAGGTTTCAAATCAAGAATAAAGTGCCCATGCTTAGTTTTTGGCAAGCCAGTTTCATGCCATTATTTAACACAATGCAGCAGTTGTGCTTAACCATTGTTTTCACATCAGATGGCATACTTTCTGGAGCAAGCCAGAGGCCTGTCATATCCAGCCCTTCAAATCCACTGCACACAAATCTCAGCCATGGCAAGGAGCATGAGTCAGAAACATCTAACAAACCTCTAAGTGTATTTCTATAGGGTTCAAGTTCCGGGGGTGCTCCAGAGTCTGCACTAATACATTAATGGTCTTGTCCCCAGTACCTCAGATATAGGTTTTAAGTCGCACTCCCATTAAAGACTGGCCATGGGTGCACTTTTGGGCTGCTGCAAGAGTGTTCTAAGAAAGTTGACATCAACTCTTTTGAGTGCTGGGGCTTTATTTACTGCCCACAGCTCTGCACAATACATTGTGGCTGGCAATCCTTGTGTTTTGCAAAGCTGAATTACCAGGGAGATAGGTCGTCTGCTGTGGCTGTAGTAAAAATGTTGAATCCCCCCACTTTGTTTTTCTAATGTAGCCACTGCCTTGGTGACCTGGGCCCCCAGCCCAGGTCTTCTGAAAACCGTATCCCCAAAATAGTCATGTGTGCTGACTTGTTCCAGCACACTCCCATTTACTTCTATTGTCAGTTTGCACTTTTTTGAAGACTTATGGGCAAACACCATGACTTTGGTTTTCTCAGTGTTGAGCTCCATAGAGAGAGTTCCTTTCCTTTTCTTCAAAAAGAGCATAAAATTGTGCTCCAGGCCCATAGGCGAGGGTTGATAGTACCACCTCATCATCATCATAGAAGAATGCCAGGAACCTATCAATGCCTTATTTGGGGACATCAAGACAATCCGCCAAATTTCCCTCAATAATCTCATTTATGTACAGGCAAAACAATAAGGGGGCCAACACACAACCCTGATGGACCCCCCCCCATGAACCTCGAACAATTCAGTGACCTCACCACCCAAGCTCCACCTCACACCAGCCACATTCTCATAGTATAGAACTTGTATGTTGTCCAGTAGATGCCCTGGGATCCCCTTATTCTTTAGTATTGACCACAGCTGGGTCGAGAAACATAATCAAATGCAGAGCGTAAATCAAAAAGAATTGTGTATATTTTCTGACGTCTGACTGTGGCATATTTGCCAAGGATTGCACTTAGCCTAAAAAACAGCTCCATACAACCTCTGTTTACTTAGAAGCTTCATTGAACGTGTAGAATACCATCTTGAAGTTGCCAATTAATTGGTAAACTACATTTTTTAAGTACCTCAGAAGCACTAGAAACTAATATTTAAAAAATTCAATCTTCCACAAGTGAGGTAGTAGACAGAGCCGTCTAAAATACATCTTCACAATTAATCATGACTTCCACTTTCTTTCATTGTTCAAGATAAAAACCTAGAAATAAAGTTTAGCTAAGTATTTCTACAACAATAGGACACTAACATAAAGAGTGAATTCCCTTTTTTCTATTAACAAAACGTTTACTTCCAAATATGATCAATATCTGTACAAAATACTTCTTATCAAATGTCTGTGCATCCTTTTTTGGCTACGTACACACATAAGAAGTTAATAACAATTTGTTGTAATGTATCCTGCAAACAATAATTTATATTTCTGAAAAATGTCTAATTATTTTCATCCCTAGATGGCCTCCTCAAATCCCCTGCCCTCTCCCATTCCCTCCACAACACAGTGTTTCTGTGACACAGTTTGCTTTGAGATGCTGGCTATTTGTGGCTATACCCAAGGTTATAGAACAGCTTTGTGTTGCAAACTAGTCTCTAGACCCCTTCAAGCTCCCACATTTAATTTGGTGACCTCTTCACCCCCCTCAACGTCTAGCCTGATGGGACTTGCATGTTTTTGACCTGCAAATCACTTTTTTTCTGTGTTTCATTTTCTGAAATCCAGGGCTATAGCCAAGGTTATCTATCGTATGGAGAAAAACAAAGATGGGGGCTGTATCATTTATAAACATAAGGTTTCTTTGCAATTCACCCAAAATATAGCTATCTATTTTGGAGAAGGGGCACCCCCTTCTCAATCAGAAAAACATTATTGGACAGAATAACCCCAAAATAACCCCAAACTACAAAAAGGCCTCAAGACAACTCTTTGTGCCCAAGTTGTTTCACACCTGGTCCCAATCCGTCCAGTGGTTTGGGCTGTGTGGTCTGGCAGAAATTAAACCTTTTAGTCTATGGGAAAATTAATGGGGATTAGGCCTCAACTTTGCTTTTCTTTTTTTTCTTTCTGAATTACTTTTTTATATTTTAACACATTATTCCCAAAATGTGCAGTCTGGGGGCGGGGCCCTGACATAACAACTTGTCTTCACAATTCCGACCAAATCTGTAGCTCAAGTCAAATGTTATTAGCAGATAATTTTTCCGCCCCTCCAGAATACCATGTATCAAACTAAGAATCATAACTCCAATGAGTGGTCATTTACTGGTGACTGCAAGAAACACTACAACTTCATGACGTTTGAAACGTTTTGCAGTAACCTTAAAATAGTGTCCAAAGAGAAAGTGCCACAATTTCACACAATCTTAGAAATGACAGAAACGATGTGGTTTCTAGACCTGGACATACTATTTGAGGTGTGCAATACACGTGTGGAAAAAGGTATGTCTGGGCACTTGCAGAAATTGCTGTTCCACAATTCTCCTAACAAATAATGTTCACAGTGGTAAAGAAGTTACTCTTGATAAAGGTATGATAGTAATTTTAGATTAAATTATCTTCAGTAATTATTGTTGCTATTCCTATTGCCATTGTTACCTATATGCGAGTTGCTTTTGGTTTTATATTGACACATGTTGTCATGTTGATGTATCGTTAATCAGTGACTTTGTATTCCTGCGTTGTTGAATGTTCACGGCTGTCTGTGGAAGTGATTGTGGGCAGCGCCAATGGTGCCCATCTGTGTGCGCAAGGTTGGGGGGTATCTTTGCATGCGGGGTTCTGAGTATATGTTTGGGTTTACATACCTGTGTATGTTACTAGTAATGTGTGTTGCACGCAACTGTGTTTTCAAATGCATTACGATGGATTTTTTCTATAGGCAAAGTACTAATTATTTTAAGACTGGATAGTGGATATGTGCTGGTCTCTGGTCTTTCTCCTACTTCACTGGATCTTGAAATCTGCCCTGCACTCTGGATCTCGTTTGGTTGTGGGTGCGTATCATTTTTAGCCAAAAACCCCTTATATATTGCATTTTGACTGGTCGCCATTGCATTTTCTTATTTACATTAAGATAAGCTGCCTAACTTTGAAGGCACTTTTTCCGGGAACTCCATCCTAACTGGCAAAGAATCTGAGTTCCACAAGTGCATGCCTCCATGTAGTGAAAGCAGACAGCAGCTTTGTATGATTAAGTGGTTTTATTGATGTTAGGGTAAATATAAGAACCCAGGAGGCCATCAGGGGGTGCACAGGCGATGGCTGCCTGAAGACGCTGCTCCCGCCGAAACTGGGCCGTGTTGAGGGATTGAGCCCCCCTGCTAAACCCCCACAAAACATCTGCAGTTCTCAGTGGCGGTGAACCCCGGGGGACACCCCCGGGCGAAAGAGCAACGCCGAAAGACACTCAGATGCCCGAGAACGAGGCCTCGTGGCCCAAGGAGAGAATCCACGAGAGGCCCCGCCCGCCTCTGGAGCTGCACGGGGAGTCGTGGTACGCGGTAGCCATTGAGGCCTGCAAGCGCGCCTGACCTCTCCACCTTACCCTGGTCACAGAGCAAGCCGGCGCCCCGGCGGGGCCCCGCGGCACAGGAGGATGGTACCAGCGCGTTGCGGAAGCCCCAGGCGGTGGCGACTCGAGCCGCGGTCCCGGACCCGCCAAAGGAGAGGCAGCCCGCTTGACCTGAGCTCCCAAACACGAAGTCGAGCAACAGGGGCGCCGAGGCCCCGTCCAATGGACCCTGGCGAGGGCCATCAGAGCAGTGTACAGCGGACAACAGCGGGACACGGCTGGTGAAGAAGGTGAGAGGCCCAGGTGGGAGGAGACTTATACAGGTGGTGGCCCCTGGGCTCCTTCCCAGGGCGAGCGCCCGCCTGGAGACGAACTCTGAAGAAAACATGGCCGATAGTACCTAACCAGCAGAGCGGGGGGCAGAGCTGGGGGCCCCCGGTCAATTCTGGTCCACTTTCATTACTACACCGAGAAAGCAAAGGTTCTGGAGGAGGCCAGAAAGACACGGGAGATAACCTATAACAATGCACAAGTGTCCATTTTCCAGGACCTCTCTTCATATACGCTAGCCAAACGCAGGATGTGCCGCCCTCTAACAAAAATGCTAAAAGAGAAGGGGGTGCGCTATAGATGGGGGTACCCCTTCTCCCTCTCGTTCGAGTACGAGGGACAACGGTCGACCCTGATTACAGAGGAGGACATAAGGGGAGCCATCCAAGAGTATGTGTCGGACCCGTCCCCGCGGAGAGAACCCATGGGATTCGCAGCGGAAGGAGCTAGGGAACGCAGGCCACAAGGAGAGAGGAGAAAGAAGACGGGTCCACGGAAATTTAGCAAACTGAACCCGCCGTCCCCGACGACGGACAGGGAGGATGCCGACCCCGGACACGGAGGAGCGGGCCGGTCGGGCCTGGGGTAGTCTGGTAGCTGAAACACCAATCTGGAAGTGAAAAGGGGTACGGGGAAACCGGGCAAAGAACTTAGTTCACGATCACAATGTCCGGCCTGGCTCAAAGACGAGTTGACTTCCAGGACCACGGGGTCCAAAGACGTAAGGGGCCTCCCAGAACAGCAAGTATGTCGGTTACCTGGGGGAGGGGGCTTGGTGGAGGGGCGGGGGGGGAAAAGGCGGGGCTCAAGGAGGAGTGATTTCCGACATTAGCCCAGCCGAAGGCGGTAGGCTGGTGGTCCGGCCAATTACCAGCAATGGTGGAACTATTTGGCTGGACGCCGGGGTGGGGGGTGGGGATTGAAGGAATAGTTGGGGTTGTTCAGTTCGGAGGGGGGACCAGGGGGCAGTTGGGGACAGGTTTAAGGCCCACCTGGGGGCGGGGGGAGGGGGCAAGGGAGATCAGGTTATAACACAAAAGGAGCTGGAAAGGAAAAGTGCCATGAGTCAGCTATCCAGTAAGATGTTGATCCTAGACAATGGCTGAGGATCTGCCTGCCCTGGGCGTGGGTTCCCTTAATGTGCAGGGGTTGAACACCCCAACCAAGAGATCCTTAGTCTGCAGGGAATTCAGGAGGGCAAAGCTTGACCTGCTCTTTCTTCAGTAAACACACTGGGCTCGGGGGAAGGAACCGAAATTGCGAGGAGGCGGGATTGGGGAGGTCCTCAGCGCATCCCACAGAACCAAGAAAAGGGGGGTAGCCATACTGCTAGCAATGGATGTTGGCTTTGAAGTGGAAGCCACGGTGAAGGACCCAGAGGGCCGATATCTGCTGCCAAGGGGCTCTTTACGGGGCTCCCCTCTGACTCTGGCAGTTGTGTACGGCCCCAATCAAGGCCAGGCGCAATTCTGGGAGGGAGTGAAGGACAGATTGAAATTGTTTGTTCATGGGATGTTGGTGGTGGGGGTGGCAATTTCAATATGGTCCTAGACCCAACCGCGGTTAGAAAACTCTTGGGGCTCCAGCCCACTAGGGCTGCAGATGAAACTATGGCCCGTACATTCCAGAGGGTCAACGCGGAGCTGGGCCGGGTGGACACCATTCCGACTCCCAGGACAGGGCTCCCCTCCTTCACATACTACTCAGCAATCCACACATCATACTCCCGTATAGACTACATCCTGGTAGACAAACCCCTTCTTCCACATGTCTCTGGCCACAGGGTTGACCCGGTTCCTTGGTCCGACCACGACTTGGTCCGTGCCACCATCGTAGGGGGATGGCAGAGTGGCAGTAGAGGGCGATGGAAATGTAATGACTCCCTGCTGAAGGACGAAGTTCTAGCACAGGAAGTGCAGGACGGCATCTCGGAGTACTTTGAGTTGAACGACAATGGCGAGGTGGGCACACACGTGCTGTGGGACGCCTTCAAGGCGACCTTACGTGGTGTCCTCATTAGAATGGGAGCCCAGAAAAAGAGGGAGAGGGAGGCCCAGGAAAAGTCCCTGAGGGAAAAGATAGCCCAACTCCAGCCGGGTGACCTCCCGGAGGCTCCCCTGGAAATGGATCAGATTGTCTCGCTAGAAAACTACAAACTCCAGTTGAAAGACCTCCTGTTACATAAGACTGAGCGGAGCCTCCAACTAGTGAAACAGAAATATTATGAGAAGGGGGACAGAGCTGACAAAATCCTGGCCTGGAAACTCAGAGAGATTCAGAGGAACAGAACGGTGAAGGCAGTGAAGAATGATCGGGGATCATTAGATCACGACACCCCAAACATTGGAGCAGCCTTTCGGCGTTATTATGAAAAGTTATACTCGTCGGAATATGCCGGGGATGACACTCAGATTGAGGGTTTCCTGGACTCCATCCAGATCCCGTCCTTGACAGGTGAAATGGCGGAGGGTCTAGAGGGCCGGGTGACGGAAGAGGAGGTGGAGCACAAGATCAGTGGGATGAAGGTGGGAAGACCCCGGGGGAAGACGGCTTCTCCGTGTACTTCTACAAGAGGTTTCGGGCTATCCTAGCCCCACACCTGGTGAGAGTGTTTAACGGGGTGTTAGAAGGGGGGCTCTCTGCCGGATACCATGATGAGGGCCATAATCATGGTTCTGCCCAAAGAGGGCAAAGACCCCACTGAATGCTCCTCATAGCACCCGATTTCCCTCCTCAATATAGATGTTAAGATCCAGGCCAAGGTGATAGGCAAACGGATGGAGGGGATAATGCCCAAGCTGGTTCACGGGAATCAAGTGGGGTTCATAGGGGGCAGGCAAGGCTTTGATAACATCAGGAAGACGATAGACCCAAACCACCATGCCCAAGAATCAGACCTCGAAGCAAGTCTGCTTTCCCTGGACTCCGAGAAAGCTTTTGACAGGGTAGAGTGGAGGTACATGCAACTCCTCCTCCGTCGAATGGGTTACGGGGCTCACATCAGCAACTGGGTTTCCGCCCTATATGGGGCCCCAACGGCGAGAGTTCAGGTGAATGGAGAACTTTCCGACTCATTCCCTCTCATGCGGGGGACGCGGCAGGGATGCCCACTCTCCCCTTTAGTATATGTCCTGACGATGGAGCCCTTGGCCATAGCGGTCCGAGCCCACCCCAACATTAAAGGGATTAAAAGAGGAGAGGTGGAGTTCAAGCTGTCCCTGTTTGCTGACGATATTCTAGCATACCTGGTGGAGCCCAGATCCTCGCTTCCCCCCTCCTGTCCCTGATGACAACCTTTGGGCAATTCTCGGGGCTAAAAATAAACGCATGAAAATCAGTGTTACTCCCTCTGAGGGCTCAGGACCCGGGGCTGGACCACCGGGATAGGTGTGCGGGGATTGTGGTGGGGAGGGACTCCATTAGGTATTTGGGTGTGCTCCTCACGAGAGATCTCTCAAAACTGGCTTCGGCGAATTATGGGCCCATTATGGCAGAGATTATATCAGATCTGAGGAGGTGGGGAGTACGGACGCATGACAGCAGTGAAGATGAACATCCTTCCAAGACTGCTGTATCTTTTCACGGCACTCCCAACGGGGGTCCCCGACCAGATGTTTCGAGATCTACAGAGGGCAGTCCGAGAGTTTGTTTGGCAAGGGCGGAACCCGAGGATAGGGAAGGCCATTCTAACGTTACCTAGGGAGGAGGGTGGGTTCGGGGGTTCCCGGACTTCCTTCTCTACCACCGGGCCACCCAGCTAAGGGTCCTGTTGGAGCATATGAGGGAGGGGATGGGCACCTATTGGTCTTATCTGGAGGACATGGATGCCCACCCTCTGAAAGTACGCGACCTTTTATGGTTGCAGCGTAAACACATCCCAAATAGACTGCAGACCCACCCAACCCTGGGAATACTTTGGTCGATCTAGAAAGAAGGACCCACAACTGCACACCCCACTTCATGGCCCTCCCCGATGTCTTCGCTCTGGGGCCACCCGCTCAAACTAGGCAGCAGGGGATTCAGGAATGCCCAGTCCTGGTCCGATGGGGGGATGGAATGGGTGGGGCAACTGTTCAAGGAAGGCGTGTTCCTCGAATACGAGGAGCTGCGAGATGCACTTGGGCGGGGGTCTCTTTCAGTCTTTGAATATTTGCGCCTGAAGGGCATCCTCTGTGACCAGACTTGGGGCCTGAATCTGCGGAGACAGTTGACCCCCTTTGAAAAGTTATTAGACACGGCCACAACAAGGAAGGGGGTAGTATCCAAAATGTACCAAATATTGAACACTGTTCACTTGGAAAGGAGGAGAGGGTTTCGTGGGTTCTGGAATGACTTGGCAGGAGAGGCTCTCTCAGAGGACGCATGGTCCAGGGTATTTAAAATAGCTTTCCATGGGAACCTGTTTACGTCGGACATGGAACACAACTTTAAGATCTTACAGGGGTGGCATAGAGACCCATTGAAGTTATCCAAGATGTTCTCGGGGGTGTCCCCTAGATGCCCAAGAGGATGTGGCCAAGTGGGGACGAGGGGTAACATGTGGTGGTTCTGCCCTAAGGTACAGGGGTTCTGGGAGAAGGTACAGGGATGGATGGCGAAGGTCACTGAGGAACTACTCCCACTCAACCCATTGACGATGTTGTTGGGCCTCCCACCGGAGGAGGCGGAAATATATAGGTACCCAAGAATGTGGGAGACCATGTTGCGAGCAGGAACAGTGGCCCTAGCGCAAAGGTGGAAAAGCCCGGAGACCCCCTCTAAGGAAGACTGGCTAAAAAAACTTAAGAACATGTTCCTCATGGACAAACTGACGGCCATGGTAAACAATGAATCGAGCACCTTTCAGGCAAATTGGTATGGGGTTTACCAGGCATGGGGGTGGGATGCTCACTGACATTCTGTGGACAACATGGGGCGTGAGGGCGATGGAGCCCAGAGAGTACCACTCAAGGACAATGGTGTAACCCACAGCCCGGGAGACAGCAGATCCGCCTACGCCAGCATTTACGGGAACGCATAGCACAGCTCCAAGGCACCGAACTACGAGTACTGATGACGACTCCTGTGATTGGTTTTTCGATGGGACACTGATCTGGGGGGAGGGGCGGAGTTGGGGAGTGGGGAGTGGGGGGAGGGAGGGGAAGGAGACCACGGGGGTTTGATGATGATGTTAAATGTGATATTCATATTGCTCCCGGTGTTGTCATTGTCTCTTTTTCTGAAAAATTACCAATAAAATCAAAGTTTAAAAAAAAAATATAAGAACCCAAACACACTCACACTCCGCAAGGCAAAGATTGTACTGTAACCAACTGTTAAAGGGCAACTGTCAATGCCTAGGTGTGTGCAATGGCATTCCATTTTAGAACAGAGGGATTCCATTGCGTGCACCAAGGGAATTTGCCGGTGAAGACAACTGAATCTTGGGTAAATACCCCCTCAATGTCCCTATTCCCTGCCGAAACACCTGCCTGAATCTGGCACCAACCTCCTTGGCAAACTTCTCAGCTCTATTACAGCCCAATGATCTCACCTGTAGCTCCTTTCCCAGGTGCATTCGAGGCCCAATTTGCCTTGGTGACACCACCCAAATAAGAAGCCACCCTTGTCTGTAACATACATTTTGGCCATAATGTGTTTGGCACCGTAGGCAATGTCACCCCACACAAAACCCATTATGTCAATTTTTCCTCCTCCTTATGCTCTTGGCCTTATGTTGGTCGTGTGTAAATCATGTCCCATTGCACCCCATATTTCTTTGTACATCGATTCAGCCAAGACCTTCACTGAGCATCCAGCCACTATAATCTCGTCTTTACGGGGAACATATTCCCCTTCCTCATCCTCCTCAAATTCACCCACAATGTGTACAATTTTGTTGGACCGGTTCCCATTCACCTCCCCTACATACTTAATATTTCTGTCAACCTCCTGGGACTTGCTGTTGAATTTGCACAACCTAGCAATATGCCCCATCTTGCCCCACCTCCTGCATCTGACTCTCATAGCCGGACATTCCTTGGCATTTATGGGATGTTTCTCAAAACCTCACCTAGTACATTGTCCCTTATGGGTATCTTGTGATGGTACATGGTCCCAACTCGCTGCCGGGGACTGAAACCCTCCCGTTTGTCCCCATCCCCACTCTGATATTTTTCCTCACAGCACCCACCTTGACTTCTTCAACCCCAGGTTCTGTTTCCGAAACATTTTCAGCTATAGCATGCACTAACTCCTTGCTCCCTTTAGCCTTTACCTCCTTCAAACACATACTAGTTAATTAAATTCCTTTAGCATTTGCCAGTGTTTTCTGTAGTGGTGGATTTCTTGCCTGCCACAACCACTGCTCAATTATTTGGGTTTGATGTGTTCATAATTAACTAGTACCTGATGTAATCATCCTCCCTCCATGTGAATTCACAAGATGATAATAGTACCCTGAGATCTACCACAAATGAGTCCATTGCTTCCCATACACCTGTTTCCTTGTTAACAAAAATGTACCTTTCCAAAAACAAAAGTAATGTGTTTCCCAAACTGCACCTGTCATTTTTTCATAGCCATACCATGCAGCCCATCACCATCCCCTCTTCCCCCATCGGCTTCCCCCTCCTCCACAACATCTGGCAGTCTTTTTTTTATTATTCTCACTGCTTCTGCCCCTAAACCAACACATCAATTTTGAACATTTCTTGTCACAGAATATCCTTCACCTCCTGAAGCAACAAAGTAACATTTAAACAAATCTCCCCAGTCTTCCCTGGGAATTGGTGGCTCCCCTGGTGTGGCCAAACACTTGGGTGGTGGCTCGAGATTCGGCATGGTGGTATCACCTTCCTAATAGGATGTCAACCACTACCCAGCTGTCTTCAGACAGGAGAACCTCTCACTGCCACTTACCAATTTGAACTGAGAATGTCCAGCCACAGCTGCAGAAGAAGGTCCGATATAGATGATGTAGAGAGATGAACCGATATAAACTATCAAATTCCGCTGAAGTTACCTTCCGAGGTACAAATGTATTAGGGGATAAAGCAAAATGTGCAGAATTACATCTCAAATGAGGAAAACAAAATTGCCTGATTCGAAAATGGCAGCCACCTCCGGCTCCTGACTCTGTTGATGTTTAAGATGGGTCGTCTGCTCCACCGTGGCTTGTGTCGCTTCACCACTGACTGCGCATTATGAGGGCAGAATTAAGCCATCTACTCAGCACTGATGCGCTGACCTTGACTGATTCCTGGACAGCTCGTGAGGCCAAGGCAGCACTCATGGGACCGAGCCCCGGATAAGAAATGGACCACAAATTCAACACCAGTGGACGATTTGCTGGGTGCCCACACCTCCGATCTCCCTTTGCCTGCCTCAGATTTTCCAATGTCCTGAGGTGAGCTGGTGAAATCATGTAGTGAAGACAGACAGCAGCGTAGTATGTTTTTTTTAATGTTAGGGTAACTATAAGACCCCAAACATGCCCACACTGCGCAAGGCAAGAGTTGTAACAGCAGTTAAACCAACTTTCAAAGGGTATCTCTCATTGCCTAGGTGCACACAAAAGCTTTCCATTTTAGAACAAAGGGATTCCATCACGCCCGAGGGATTGATACAACACTCTCCTTCCTCTGTGCTGAAATGCCCTGTTTCTTTGCCCTCATTGACAATTCATGTACATGGAGATACACAAATTTGTATGGATTATAGCAATTGTTTTTTGCACTTAAAAAACAATGCAGAATCCTTAGGGAGTCTTGTTAATGCAGTCAGTCATGAAGATACATAGACGCTGACACTAACACCTGTTTTGGGGAAATTGATCAATATCAGAATTACAAGGAGAGGACGACAGAATCACAAGTGTTAGTGGTCTTAGTCATGCCTGTGCTATTAAGCGTGTTGTTGTTCAAATAAATCTCTTTCACCTTAATATAGTCAATTTCAGACATGCCAGTCTGTCAAACCCAGCAATATCTTTGTCTTCAACATGATGATGATGATGTAATTCGCATTACCCCGATGTTTGTTTCCTGAAAACCTTATTCATTTTTGAATGGGGTTTAAAAACCTACTTGTTCGCCTGTGCTTTTCAACATTGTATTTTTTTTCTATTTCTTTAATCTTGATCTGAGCTTTTATTTCAATTTTATTTCTATATCACTTACTTTTATTTCGATTTTACTTTCTTCGTTCATATCATTTTCTTTGTAATTATACCAGGTCGTTATGAAACAATTTACCAATTTACCCTCCATACCAGACTTTGCCTCACCCCTGCTGAGTATGCTACCTCCTCCTTTTTCTACTCTCTATCCACGTCCCTTGACTCTCTATACCCACATACTCCTTTCCATCCTACCCGGAAAACCTCCAACATTGGCTTACTCCCTAACTTTGTTACCAATGGTGTAATCTTCGTCGTGCCAAAAAACTTTGGTGCAAGTTTTTTGCAGACTCAGCCTAATTCACAGAACGTTTAACGGGGAGTAATATAACTTTGCACTGCAAAAATACACTTTGAACCAAGCCTTTTTCTGTGAATTAGTCTCATTTAGATTGGTGCAAATAGTACTTTTGCAGTGCAAAGTCACTTTGCTCCACTCTGTGAATTAGGCCCAGTGCAAAGTGTATTTTTGCAGTGCTAATCGTTTTGTGAATTGGGCCTTTAGACTCTCTCCTCTTCACTCTGCTTTTGACACTGCTCTTTTCTCTGCCAAAACATCCTATTATTCTGATCTTCCCCATTCCTACTCTACACACCCTCTGCATATTTTCCAAACACTGTCTTGTATTCTCTCCTAACATTCTCTAGACCTTGCTCTTTCTTGTTCTCTCTCTACTCACGAGTTGGCTCAGAACTTCTCTTTTAAGGTCACTCTTCTCTCTAACAATATATCGTCCTCATCTTGCTCTGCCACCACACTGCCCTCACCTGTGGCTTCTATGTGCACTTTCACAAACCTCTATCTGAGTTTGACACAGTCACCCTGCTGACTAAGGCACACCTTACTTGGGCTCCCCTTGATCTTCTTCCATCTACTCTTCTTCTCAAGTCCATCCTCTTTGTCTTCCTTTTCTCGCAGCCCTGTTCAATACCTCTTTTGAGGACTCTGTTTTCCCCTCTCCTTTTAAAACACCACTATCCTTCCCATCTTTAATAAACCCTTCCTGAAACGTTCTCTTCCATCTAGCTTCACCCTATTTCCCTCATTCATATCTCTCTAAGCTCCTTGAACGTGCAGTATATTCTCAAATCTCATCCTTCATTTACTCAAACTCACTACTTCCTTATTTCGAATCTGGTTTCTGCCCTCATCACTCCACGGAGACTGCTTACTTTCTGTATGAAAATACCTTCTCTCTGTGCACTACATCAAACATTTTTCTCTTCTAATTCCCCTTAATCTGTGAGCAGCCTTTGATACTGTTGATCTCTCTATTTTTTCTCTTCTATGTTTCATAGGCTGTCTTGATTTTACTTTTCACTTATCGGCTTTGTCAGAAAGTTTTTCATGCTGGTAAGTTAATGTGGCCCATGCTATTCTCTATGTATATCAACTTGATTTAAACAGTGTTATGGCTACGTGCCACCCATTATAGACTGCAATAGTCATAGCTTTAGAGGAAGTATTTAAATATTGGTTCCAAAAATGGACTGTAGAAACAAAGTTGAGATGATGGTAATAACAACTATGCATACATCTATAGACAGATTCCAACTTGGGACACCCAGTCAGAATATGTCTCACAGTCTCCAAATTTCTACCAATTGCACATATTCGACACATACATTGATTGGTAGCCCTTTTCCATTGAGATTCATGAGTATCTCTGACCGGCAATAAATTCAACTGCATTAATAACCGAAAACTGCTCAGCTTGGGACCTGGGCATCTAACTAGATACATTTGGGGGTAAAGATACATATGAACAATGCCCTCCAAATGCGTGTAGTTATGACGTCCGCTCAAATAGATGAAGTTATCCACCCAATCTTTTTTCCATGCTTTGTTTTTAAATGCTTTTTTAATGGCCGTATATCTTCCACAGGTTGAACTTTTCAGAGACCAATTCAGCTCAGCATAGGAGGTCATACACAGGGCATCATATGTTTTAACTACTATTTTATTAGTTTTAAAATCGATGACATCTTTCCCAATAATTCTGAGCATTTGGCTAGTGGGGTGACACAATGCCTTCAATGGTAATAGAGCTCTGTGGTATAGTGTCATAGCTTTAAGAGACGTCAGACCAAACTTAGCTCTTGTATATTGCATACGGTACGTGGAAGGGAGACTCAATAAGGTCCACCAGAAAAAGCCCTCAACTTTGTCTAACCAAGACAAATTTTCCATGAGTGCTTCGAGTCCATAAGCCAATACTGGAACAAACCACTGAGTATACAACAGCATAATGCCCTTCAGTGTAAAACCAGCATATTCAGAGACGTATTTCCGCACAAGCAAAGTTATTTGTTTAGTGTGCAAGATCCTGCTGTCAATTAGAGAAGAATAGCCAAGTTTGCAATCCATCTCCACACTAAGATACTTATAGTGGTTGGTATATTCAATCGTTCCTCAACTGATATTCATGGTTGGTCTATTAACCTTCCTGGAAGAGATGTACATTGACTTTGGGGGTCGTTACAGAGGGCTGCCGGCCCCGTTAACTCCTTTACCGCCTCATTACGAGGTCCGCTCGCGGGCCCCACTAAAGACACCTGGTAAAACCAGACGTCTTTAGCGGGTCCCGCGAGCGGTCGAGAATGCTAACAACAGACCCGTCTTTAACGGGCCTGTTGTAAGCATGCTCCCCATTCCCATTGAGCCCTATGGGGGCTCGAATGGGAATGTGGATGCACAGGGTCTGGGTTCCCTGAATGGGGAAATACCGGGCCCTCCAAGGTTGGAATAGCCTGGTATTTCCCCATTCAGGGAACCCGGACCTGATATCCGGTATGGGGGTAGCCATGACGCTTAAAGTGGAATGGCTGCCTCCATACTCGTAATGACCCCCTTTGTCTTTTTGAGGTTAACAGCCATGCAAGGTTCAGTGGAAAAACGACCCAATTCTTCCAGTATATCTTTCATTCCCATTATGGTGTGATCGACTATCATGAGATTATCGGCAAACAGTAATGCTGTGGCCGTAGTGGTAGCAAATCTGGCTGGACTGAGAGCATGCCTCTCCAAGCGTCATATTAATTCAGCTGTGTACAAATTAACAAGAAGTGCAGCCAATAGGCATCCTTGTTTAACGCCCTTGTTAATTTTTATTGGGCAGGTCAAGCGACCATTGTTATCAAGACACACGCGGGCAGTGTTATTCTGGTGGAGCTTTATTTAAATCTCCAGTAGCCAAGAAAGACACTGGAGATTATGTCATATCTCCCACAATTTGTTTCCATTTACCCGATCAAACACACTACTGAAGTCAACAAAAGTTACATAAATGGATGCACTGGAACGCTGTTTGGCTCTGGTCAAGATAGCATAGAGAAATCTGATGTTGTCAATGGTACTAGATCCAGAGCGAAGCCCAGATTGAAATGGATGAAGTAGCTGATTAACATCTGTCCAACATTGTAGATGGTTCAAAACAATGGCAGCATATATCTTGCTCGTGGTATCTAATAGGGAAAGAGTCCGATAGTTTTCAGTGATTATGCGGCAGCCTGCCTTATAAACAGGAATCAGTATCGAGGTGGTCCATGACACCGGAATACATTTTTCATGGCATACCTTTTTACACAGGGACATCAAGAAGACTGACCAAATGATGGGATCAGATTTAACCACAACAGATGCCAGGCCATTACGGCCAGGAGTTCTGGGGTTGTGCATTTTTCTAATTATGCCTATGATCTCACTTCTATTATATCTCAAAGGCCAAGGCTCTGTAGTATGGACAACCAGATCAACTATTTGTGCATCATACATATTTTCGATGAGATAGTCCACCCACATTTCTTCCCTTACAGCATGAAGAGGTTGGGGTGCACTATTACCACTGACTTTATTCAGAACCTTCCATATAGATCTACTATCCCCTTTTTGAAATACTCCTCTCAATGTTTGCCATTTGAGATTAACTTTCCCTAAAGGATTTTGTTTGTACCGTCCTCTATATAGGTGAATCAAAAGCTTTCTCCGAGCTGTGTATTCATCCATCTCAATCGGGAGTTGTTTTAACTTCCGGAGTTCACAGCGATAGGCTTGCCTAATCACCACCAAGTCCCTATCATAAGAGGACATATGAGTTCTACCTGTGGCAACAATAGGAATACCTCGGACCGAAGCCACATCAAGTCTCAATATCACTGCAGTTTTAGTCAATACTATCAGATGTTAATGTGAGCATTATTTTATTCATTTTCTTAATTTTAGTTTAATTCCGGGTTATTTTGGATCCGCAATTTGAGACTCCAATATTAGTTGAGCCATGGATGGGTGAGTTCATAGTACTCAGATTTAATTTTAATGAAATAAGAGAGTGGTGCTGTAAGAAGAAGCAGATACTTCAGAGTATTTTATATAATGGACTGCAGACATACTCCCACATAGGTAATCCAAAGTGGCAGAATTTCGACCGGAACTCCCTGTACACTTACCAGGAGTGTCACTGACAGTCCTTCCATTCAGGGGCCATAGCTTCCAATCTTGCAAGTATTTAGACCACACTCTACCCCTCTCATCACGTATTCCTTTTATCATAACATTAATTTGGGATATATTATCAAAATTCACCTTCATGGTAGAGACTCCACAATGGGCATTAAGGTCCCCACCAGGTATGGCAATATTGTTGCCCTCATTCATCAGCCAATTGGTCAATACCACATCAAGAGTGTCATGAATGTGTGTTGTGCACTCTTTTGTCGGAGGGTCATAAATATGAATGATAAGGATGTTAGATCCCCTCTTTGGCTTTAATTTGAACAGCCAACACATGGTCATTTTCAGGTGTTAAAATAATTTCACTCGCTTTGAAGTTGTGACAGATTCCTATCATTAGGCCAACGCAAGGGTGTCCTTTCTCTCCCTTTTTGACATGGCATTGGAATATACAGTGCGTATCTACTTGAAAATCATCCAAAAGCCATGTTTCCTGTAATAAAAACACAGGGAATTTTACAAAGTCATCAAGAGAACCACCAGAGCATGTAAAGTGCATGTGACCTCTAGTATTCCATGAAGCAACCTCATGGCTCTCATGGCTCTCATGAGTTAACTTTAGGTTGCATCATGGCTTCCAACATCTGACAATATTTTACCATTTGGTAATATTTCTGATTTGGCCAATTTAATTAAAATTTTAAGTGCAAAGTGTAAAAGACTGATAAGTGGGAACGAGATGTTTTCAACGTTCGATCGTTATTTCACTTTATACAATGCCCGATTCACTGCCATTGGTTATATTAATAACATAATTCTGGATGTCTTGCTCAGTAGTCTGGTAACAGGGGAGACCAGAAAGGGGCAACAAATAGGGAGAGCTTGACAGTTGAGGTGAAGTTCTAATATTGGAATGTGAAACATTACCGGGAATGGTGGCAGATTTATTGTGCATATGCTCTGCCATAACTAGCTCCGCCTTGGCTGTTTCTCTGTTCCTACCACAAAGGCAGTAGCATAGTTCTAACAGAGAATTACCATCAATCGCATCCTGTGGTTGGGGAGGCGCAATGAGAATGCCACCTCCTCCAGGCGACGGATAAATCACAGCAGTAGCAGTTGAGGAACCAGAAAGCACTGTTTTCTAAGATCATTTCCAGGTTTAAAATAATCAGTAAATTGAACAGTATCGCTCTTAGTTTTACGAATCGCTGTTTCAACAGAATTAGTTGAGGTATTTGCTTTGTCCTGGTATCTTGATACTTTTTAGATATTGTTCCCTTTTCCTCGCGAGAGTGTCAGGAATCTTTCCCATAGGGTTTACCTTTACGAAAATTATAATGTTTGGTCTTTGTCGTTGCCTTCCAATGCATTGTATAATTCAATTTGTGCATTGCTTACCTCAGAATCTAAGGATCCCAGAACACCAGACTCCATGCCAAACATTGCAAAACACACTCTGGCCACACTCCGCTCATGCTCCGCGTGAGCAGCTATGGGTAAATAGAGTTCTGGAATCAGGCAGGAGAGTCTGCTGGTAGAAACAACAAAGGACTAGCAGATTCCCAGTAAAACAGGATAAAACGCTGTATATGCTCACTCCTCCACCGCAAAACACATCTGCCCACACTCTACACATGCTCCGCATGAGCAGCTTTGGGTAAATAGAGTTCTGGAATCAGGCAGGAGAGTCTGCTGGTAGAAACAGCAAAAGGACTAGCAGAGTCCCAGTAAAACATGATAGAACGCTGTAGATGCACCTCCACCACAAAACACACTCTGCCCACACTTTGCTCTGCTTTATTTTCATATTTCCTCTCTCTCTCGTTCCTGTAGAGCCCACATTTTTAATATTCTCAAAGCAAGCCTGTTCCTTAGCTTCGATTCTGCCTAACGTCTTACTTCCTCTCTTATTTTCAGGGCTCAATTCAAAGGTACATGCAGATGGACAGAGTACCTTCACTTTTTTACGGAGTCCCCACACTCAGAGGGCAACTTGATATTCTAATTTCTGGTGACGCCACATTCTTTTGGTATGTTAATGAGTAACCCCACTTTTATTTGTAGGTTTACCACTGCTTATTTTCTCTCAACTCTTCTACTGTTCCTCTCTGATCTTGGGTCTTCCAGTCTCCTACCTATCCCCACTCAACTCTTTCTATAACTCTGCTATCTGTCTAGTATTTTCCTTTTCTGGCCACAGCTCTATCTCCCCTGCCCTTCCCTCTCTCCGTTGGCTCTCTTACATACTTAAGTTTAACTTACTATGCCTGGTTTCTAAATCCCTCCATAACCTTTCTCTTCCCAATCTCTCTTTGCTGCTCTCCTTCCATTCTCCGTCTTACCCTCTTAGCTCTCAATCTCTTTCTTCTTACCGTTCCTCTCCTCTTCTGTGCCCAGTTCTGCTTCGGTTCCTTTACTCTCTTAGCCCCTCTCCATTGGAATGCGCTCTCACTGGCTCTTTGACCTCTTTCTTCTTTCCATTTGTTTTGATCCTGTTTTAAAGAACACTTTCCTCACGATGACTTTATGTTTTTTTTCCCATGCAGACTCTTGATGTACCGTTTATTTTGTACAGCGCATTGGTGTAAAGCGCTATGGGTCTCATTACGAGGTATGCCAGTAGCCATGCAGCTATTGGCGGCATGGCTGCCGGTAAAACCGCATCCGTGTCAGTGTCCTCGGAATGAGGACTTACCGGACCATTCCGAGTTCGGATGGCCTGGTAATTCCTCACTCAAGGACACGGACACGGTTCATCCCCATTCCCATTCCAGCCCCCATAGGGCTGAATGGGAATGGGAGAGGGAGTAAACAACGGGCCATTACGAGATGGCCCTTTGTTTGCTCCCTCTTCCCCTCGCAGGACCCGGTATGCACGCCTGGTTTTCCCAGGCGTGCTTAACGTGTCTCGCGAGGGGACCTCGTAATGTGGCGGAACGGGTTGAACGGCGCCTCAGCCTTTTACGGCGCTGTTTAACCCATTCCGCCAGGGTCGTAATGAGGCCCTATATCTAAATACAAATAAATTGCAAATACAAATACAATTATTTTTTTAGCCTATTGTGGGGTCATGCTAAACCTCTTAACAGAGGGTCATACATGTAAACAACAGAAAGGTTTTCACTATTCAAATGCCAATACTAGTAGCCTTGCCAATGTGTTTCAACACAAATTGTAGAATCTGTGTACTGCGCCAGTTGTATTCTCCCAGTGAACGGATGACACAAAACATAACAATAACAATTAAATCGGGAACACAGTTCAGCAATCTCTCGTATGTAAATTAGTATCTTTGCAAAAAAAAAAAAAAAAGAAAAAAGGTTTTTGACACACCTAAGTGAAAGTGGATTTTTTGTCAAATAATTCTGCTTCCTAAAGCCCAATCATGTGTTTTGCATCCAGCTTTGAAAATCGTTGCACTTTCATATGCCAGAGGCAGGCAATGCAATGATTAAATTGTTTTGTGTTTAATTGCAATTGTAGGCTAAGCCATGAAACTAAGTAAATATATCTGACCTGACATGCAGTAATTCACACTGAGACACAACATATTGAACTCAGGAATTGATGCGGTTGTCTGAGCTGCTCTGGGCTCAATGCCAATGGCAAAGCTGGATGACTCAAGGACCACAGACAATTAAACATCTTCTACCTTACTACCTGAGAATAGCTTGACCCTGATATATTTTCCGCCACACTCACCAGCAGTGTTTTACGCTTACAAACTGTCATGCACCTTGCATGAGGGCAAAACTGTCCTCTGCCTCGTGAAGTATTGGTGTGATTGCACAACAGTGTTGCCTCCTTACAGTTGTGCCATTTCTGCAAACCCAGTCGTGAAGCCGATCCCACCAAGCTCAAAGTCGTCATGGGAAGTGTTGTGCAGCTATATTTGACCGCAATGACCATACATCATGCACTTTCCTTTTTATAAATATTCTTTAACGACAACTCGAGGCTCTACGATACAAATATAACATTTATTAATAACCCTCCCTGACAACGCATTTCTAATATTACCAGCAGCTGAAGATTCACCTAATTTGAATACGTTAGTTGTCATGGAGGTTAAACTACAAGGATTGCAAGCAGAGAAATCGGATTAGCATTAGCAGCTGGTATCATTATCTACTCCATAGGAAAGGTTTAGCAATTCCTGGAGGGCCAGTGATTTCTTATGCTAGGAAAATATGTCGATATTTAGTTTGGCTCCTTCTTATGGGAGAAGAGGAAAAGGAAAACGTGCGCGTGGAAGTGTTCATGTTTATGTTTTATGAGAGTGAGAGAAACACACACTGAGCGAGTAAGAAAGCGAGTGAAAGACAAAGAGAAACAGAGGGATTATTTGTACAGCGGTGTGAATTTTCGATTACATGAATAGTTGATTTGGATTGTGTGCTCATGTCTTTGGTGTAGCAGAAAATGGGCCTCATTACGACTTTGGAGGCAGCCATGCCCTTAGTAAAGGGCATGGCTGCCTCCAAAACTGTGTCCGGGTTCCCTTAATGGGGAATTACCGGGCCTTTCCGAGTTTGGAGGGCTCGCTAATTTCTCCCTCAGGGAACCCGGGCCTGGACCTTCCCCATTCCCATTTGAGCCCCCATAGGCCTCAATGGGAATGGGTGCGGGAGCTAACAACGGGCCGATTACGACCGGCCCGTTGTTAGCTCCCTGGTCCCCTAGCAGGACCCGGTAAGGACATCTGGTAAAACCAGACGTCCACATCGGGTCCTGCGAGGGAACCTCGTAATATTGCGGAATGGGTTTGATGGGTCCGCCACCATTAGCGGCACCCGTTAACCCATTCTGCAATACTTATAATGAGGCCCATAGAATGGGTTCATGATCGTCCACACCCTGGGTAATAGATAGGGCGTATACAGGACATGGCTGGCCACGTCCTGAGCAGCATAGGGGTGCATTTTGGTATATCCAATGTTTGTAGCATTGCAAATAATGTTTTGTTCAGCTAAACTCCCCGCCCCCCCTTTATTTACGTAAGTGTGCCATGCTCATGGCCATTTCCACATGCGCAGATTATTCTCGGTGGTGATGGTACATAATGTTTCTGAAATAGGACTGAACGTCTCCATCCATATGTGTATTTGCTTCCTTAAGTCTTGATGTGCTCTCCGTTTGTTATGCACATTTCAATATATTGAGAGTGCCCTCTTGAAAAGGTATGTATGTCTGTACCTCAGTCCTCAGTGTTTTCTTTTCCTTTAGGATATGTGCACTATGTGAATGATCTTCTTGTAAGATGTCTGCCATACTGTGGTTTGTTTGTTTCCTATTTGTGTGTGTGTGTGTGTGTGTGTGTGTTTGGTGTCTATGCATGTAAATATGGGTATGAGAGTTTGAGCAAATGTTAAACTTGTAAAATCTCTAGGGTGTTCAACCAGTTGAATTTTGCATGTTTTCCCTATGCCTTGGAATGCGCATCTATCTATAGACAGGCGAGTATAAACTCCAGTCAATGGTTGGTGGTTTAACAGGCAGGAGCATCGCAAGCTGGTTAAAGATGATATTTGTAGGATAGTTAGGTTAGATTGGATTTAAATGGGTAATAGAGCATAAATACAGTTAGGGAATTAGTTTGGACTTTTTTGAAGTGTACAAGCACCTTGATTTGTGGTGGATGGGTTGTGAATTGGGGGTGTAGAGGTAGTACAATCCACATTAATTCTCTATGAGAAGACCAAAGCACTGAGTGTGTTTACTGGGCAGAGGAAAAAAAAAACACTGACAACCACACATGCATTTAGTAGACATATGAGCAGACCAAAGCACTAAGATCCCCAGATTACTTCAGTAGGTGGAGAAGGTTATAGCACTGAGAACCATTTAGTGGATGGAAGACAAGCCTTACAACTGGAGTCTGTGTTGCTGGTTGTGGTACGGTGGCCCTGCTTGTTCATATTTCAGCTGGGTTAGGCTTTGCTTGGTCAGAAATGGGGGGCCCGGTGGCCAGTTGAGCTGGCCCAGAGCCTTGGTGCAAGATATGTGCTTGCTAGAGCTAGAGCTTGTCTGTTGATCAACTGGAGTCTCATCTGATGGCGTTTCCCAACAAAAGGTTCTAAGATGGAATTGCCAGGCTAAGTCCAACTGCTTTACATTAGGCACCCCCATGGCTGTATGTCTTTTCATATTATCCATATTATGGTAGTCACATTGCGCCAAGTGTTTACAGTAAATACATCAAAGCTTTTAGTCTTTTCCACAGCATGGTCTCAAAAAGTTGCTGTGATCAACATCTATGCAACTGGCATCCTGATGTTTATATTCATTTTTAGAGCTCACCTGTGCCACACATTCATCAGTTGAACTACTTTTTATACACTGGTACTTGGATGGAGCCAGCCTTTCTTATTCCCTGGGACACTTTAGAATACATTACAGTTAGGGAGCGCCATTCATGCTCACAACCTACTGTACAGGTTTGCCAAAAAACTCTGCAGTGGCCCCAGCCTCCTCCTCCTGAGCCATCAGCTGGAGGGCCATCTTTGGTTTCTCTGCCTTTTACTGTTAATTCCCATGCACTACCACCTCCTCTGACTTTACCTCTGGGACTACCCTTTTCTGCTGCTCTTGGAGTACCACCTCCTCCCCGCCATATCGAAATTTAAGGTACTAACCCGCCTAATGAAGGTACTCTTCATGTGATTATGCCTCTACCTCAATCTCCGAGAGATTAGTAGCCACAACCTCCTCCTCCCTCATGCTCGGATCCCCTGTCTAATGCTGAGTCTCCCTCTCCTCAAATCATGTCTCCCTCTACTCAACCACCAGGTTCCCCTTCTTAAGCTCTTCGTCCACTCATCAACCACCATCTCCTACTCCTTAACAACAGTTTTCCCCTCTACAACTCCCATCTCTCCTTCCTTAACTCCAGTCTTACCCTCCTGAGTCACCATCGCTCCACCTCATGTTTTGCCTCCACCTACATATTGCCCTCCTCCTCATGCTCTGTTTCTCCCTGATGGCTGATTCATGAACCTCTGACAGGAAGGACAAGAAGTCCAGCGCTCTGAAACACTTGTGTAGGACCGTGAGATAAATAAAATATCATATCATAAAAAAATATCATATCATCTTCTTCCCCCACTGCTCCCGTCAAATGAAAGAATATGTTGTTTAAGGTCCCAATGTGAAAAACACAAATGGGCCTGAGGTATCAATGTGAAAAACACAAAATAAGTGAAAAATACAAAACAGGTTTCTTTCACGGCACATATAGTGGGAAACTGTTCTCAAAATTCATTAACTGTAGGAATTGTCACAGATCACAGACCTGGAAGACATATCGAGTTCACACAGAAAAGGATATCTACAAACACAGGAAACAAAAGGTGCTAGAATGCTTTTTTAATAACATTTCTGGTGTGGCACAAAATCCACAAGGAAAAGTACAAGAGGAACTCTTTTTTTTTTTTTTTAAACAAAAAGAAAAAGAGTAAGGGTAAAAAGGGAAATTGGATAACACACACAAACAGACAAAGGGGGATGAGATAGGGACCATGAAACACCAAAAACACCACAAACAGCTAACAAATTCCTCCAAAACACTCCACAATGTTCTTACTAAAGTCACCAGAAGGCCTCCAAATCTCCATTACAACCACCAATTTGTGAACCTTTCCTGCCCACTCCTAACTCAATAGCCAAAAATAACCCTGCAACGTAAGCAGGAATCAATCTGATCCTTTTTAAGGCCCGGAAACCCAATTCAAAAATTCTTGGCAGTCCGATAGGCTACTCAAACTCATCACTCAAATCTTTGGACTTGCACCTGTATGATTGGCCTTATGCCCCACTTTGAAACTTGTAGCATGGTTCAACTTTTGTCAATCTCCACAAGAATACCACAGGATGGGGCGAATCCACCCAGAAATGCTCAATGTTGCCTGGGGCATACATTGGGATGTTCATGCACCCATAATTGTGGGCATGTACATTTGGCAAAGAGTTCCATAATGGCAAGCATGTATGTGCACTATTGAAATCATGGAAAAAGGCCACTCATGCCTCTTTGTCCTATTCAAATTCTCACCCACCTCACACTGTCCAGCCTACACATAAACACAATGGTCCTCATTACGAGATGGGTGCAAAGGGATACCGGGCACCGTTAAGGACATCGGTGCCGGTAATCCCTTTGCGCCCTATTCCGAGGACCCATAGCGGGTCCCTTCCTTAACGCGTGGTTTTACCAGGCGTTATGGACGGGGCCCATTAAGGGACTTCAGAGCTAATAACAGTGCCGCAATATGCGGTACCGTTATTAGCGCCTTCCCATTCATTGAGCCCTATGGGGGCTGAAATGGGAATGGGGAATGGCTTTTTCAATGGGGACATACCAGTCCCGTAAAGGTCAGAATAGACCGGTAAGTCCCCATTGAACGAGGGCGGACTCGGTACCGGTATTGAAGGTAGTCATGGCGCTAATAGCGCCATGACTACCTCCAACCTCGTAATGAGGCCCAATGCTCTTCTTGGGCAAACATTTCAACTTGTTTACATGTTACCTCTCAGAAAGGCACTGAGTTCTCCACATGAGCAACTTCAGGTCACACTGCTGCTTGGTTAGATAAGGAGTCATACAATACTCAATGCTCTCCCTGGGGATCTTTTATTTATACATGATATGATATGATATGATATGATAGGTTATTTATAATGCGCTTAATACCCAGAGGTTTCTAAGCACGGACCCGTGGACCGAACCTGTGCTGCTCCGTGTCGTCTTCCTTTCAAGGCGAGCATGTTGCCCCTAAGTTATCCTCCCGAGTCATTCGGATCACTTTTCAATGATACCAACATCTCACTCCACTAATATGTGCATGATACCAATATGTACCTAAAAGTCAGTGTTACCAGGACATCTCATGTCTCAAGAATTGCCACACTTCAATCCAAACCTTAAATAAAAGCGCATACCTAAAGCTCAATCCCAACAAAAAGGGAGAATTCATCCTAACGGGCCATCCATCTAAGACGGTTACCATTCAAGTGTGGCTAAACGATGTGCTCTTTGATGGCTTAAAATATCACCTGGTCTTGACAAACAACATATGAACAAAAAGTCCCAAACCAACTGGTACCAGCTTGCCCACCACTCGATGACAACACCCAGCATCACAGTATTGGGTCTAGTCATCTTCCAAATCAATGGGCGAGATCCCCTCTTCACTGGCATTCACATATGTACCTGGCACCACATAGGGCCATCCAACACACCACAGCATGATTCATAACAGGAAAGAAGACATTATAACAGATTATCCCATCCTAAGGGAACTACCCTGGCACCCATTGCAGCCAGAATATTCTTTAAGATTGCCTGCTTTACCTATAAGGCATCCACTGCTTTCAAACAAAATGCACAACTCCATAGCTCAGGCAGTTCGTGCTCCCCTAGGAACCAAGCCATCGCTAGGCTTGATATGAAACTGGCATGCAAGAAAAAAAAACGGGAAGCAGGCATTCTCTTGCAATGTCCCTGCCTACTGGAACACCATTCTAGTGGTAATAAAGAATGTGACAATGCTGTTGCAGTTCAGGAAGACATACTTTGCATTCAGCTACTACTACCACTTATGCTTCTTGCGTTTCCATATCAGATAGCATTCATCTCCTTGGCTAGAATTTCCCATCTAATCCTCCTCTACCCTTAAAGACATGAGGAGCCCTCTATTGCTTTTTAGCTAGGTTAGGCCTGTTTAAAACCTGAAATACAATGCAAATACTGATAAAGAGGGTCACATTTCTGTGAAGATTTACTCCAGTTTCTCAATAGAGGTGTACATATCACCAGTTTCTATGAGACTGATATGTGTAGTGATCCCAGGGAGACAAGGCAATTTCAAAAAGATGATGGATGGAAGGTTTAGGATTAATCTTAAGGCTGAAACATGTCTGGGGATGCCTGTGGTCTCGTGCAGAAGGGATGTGATTTATCAGTTTGTGCTTGACTGACCCTTTTGGGGTTGGACAAAGCCTAATTTGCATATGGTCTTTCCCTTTCGGTAACGACTTGGAAGGTTAAAGAATGATGGTTTTGAGGGTTGCCCAGACCTGTGCCAGAGGTTGAGATTAATTCTAAACCTTCCAGCCATCACCTTTTGTTTTGTTATAGTCACCCCGAGTGGGACAGGTATGCCCAGACGTGGGTCCCGAGCCTGCTGGGCCTAGGGACCCTAGCTCTTACTCACGGATGACACCCAAAAAGGCTGAAAGATGTCTGGTGATGCTTGTTGTCTCGTGCAGAAGGGGTGTGACTTATCAGTTTTTGCTGGCCTGCCCCTTTTGAGCTGGGACAAAGCCTGATTTGCATATGGTAATGGCTTAGCTTGGCAGGCTAAAGAACTATGGTTTGGATGGTTACCCACAGCTGTGCCAGAGGTTGAGATTAATTCTAAATCTTCCAGTCATTACCTTTTGTTTTGCTGCCACCCCAGGCAGTGTGGAGGTTTTGGCATGAAGTCACCAAGAGAAGCAGTTCTTATTGTGATATGATAAGATGTGGCGTTTATGACGCACCTGTACAAAAGTGTTTACAGGTGTGACTAGAAAAGTAGGGGGAAACAAAAGGAGGACAAGATAACGATCCTACTAGGCCTTGTGTCATTTAGATCAAGTGCGGGGAAGATGGAAGGGTAGAAGAGCCAGGAGGAGGGCAAGGGGAAAGTGCAATTAGCTCACAAGTGCAGCCAGCGGGTGGCTCTTAAGTGCAAAGAGAAGGGACTGTAGGTTTGCAGATCTAGACCCTTAGGTGCTGGGGAACCCTGTGGCAGTGCAAGGGTAACTGGATGTGCAGGAGCCTGGGCCGGAGCTCAGAGGGTGACCAGGTGACCAGTGCGTGGAGCAGTCAAGTGCATCAGCAGGGGAGAGGGAAAGAGAAAGCTGAAGTGAAAAGGAAGGTCTCAAATTGCTTCCAGAACTGGAAGTGGTTCTGCTCAAGTTTGAGAGAGGCTGTGCCAGAGGGAGGCCCCAGCCGAGGAGATAGATCTGCTCCCAACTCTCTGCTTGGAGAAGCTCCTGTACCCTCAGAGAGGTGGAGGTGGATGAGTGGAGAGCTCGAGAAGGAAGATGTTTTGTAAGAGAAAGTCAGAGGTAGAGCGGTCCCAGGCCATAGAAAGCCTTGTGGATGATGTAGAGGGTCCTGAACATGATCTTTGCACCCATGGGGAGCCAGTGAATAGATTTCAGAGCTGGAGAGATACGATCCCCTGGCTTGAGGCCAAGAACACGTTTTGCAGTCCTGTTCTTGATAAGCTGTAAAGGTCAAAGAGTAGATTCAGGAATATTTAGAAAGAGGCTGTTGCAATAGTCCAGCCTAGAGAGGACCAGAGGTCTGGAGACAGTGAGCTTCTGGGGGAAATTGAGAAAAGGAAGAATACCTCTGAGGATGTGCAGCAGATAGTTTGACTTCTTAGAGATGTCATAGATGTGAGGAGAGAAGGAGAGGGTGGAGTGGAAGATGACACCAAGGTTCTTAGCCTCACAGGAAGGAGCAGGAAGAGGGCATAGAGTGGGTGGCCAGAGAGAGAGAGGAAGGAGGGAGCAGGTGTCCCAATGAGGAGGATCTTAGTCTTACTGGCATTAAGGCAGACATCATTGGCGGCACACCATTCCTAAATTGGGGCCGGAGAGTCTGGTATGAGAGAAGAAGCAGAGGTGGCTGAGGTGAGCCTGAAGAGAGCAGAGTGTCATCTGCATAGCATTGAAGCAGAAAGTAGCAATGCAGTGGGCAAGAGGTGCCAGGTAGTGGTTGAAGTGCCATGGAGAGAGGTTAGACCCCTGGGGAGCTGTGGTGGTAGTGTTCTGCCGGCTATTTGATCTCCTATGGTTGAACTGCTAGTGTACATTTATGAAGGCAACATTTCTGCTAATTATTTTTAGATTAAGTTATATATATTGTCGTGTGACTTTTCTAAGCAGGTGTGTTTATTTATTGTTGACTAACCCTATTGATGGGCATGCCGATTATACCATGGTTTGATGTAGTGTTCATTTAAGCACAGTGAGGCATAATGGGTCGACCGTTTGGTGGTATTTTAACAGCCATCAGGTGTAATCAGGGCCTCACTGTGCAGAAAATAAACTCGTCCAGAAGGTACATGCTGGCAACCTTGCCGGAATGGTCAGTCCATGGTGTGGGGGTGACTAGCAAGTGTGTGCTTGTTAATGTTTATCTAAACCCGGAGGCTTCTGAGTTGGAGGAAGCTCTGCCTGCACTTTCCTTACTATTTTTGTGGGAAATCCCTGATGAAGGTGCGCCAGTCATTGTTTTGGGAATTTTAATGATGAATGCCTGGAAGATTCCTGGCATCAGGAAGAAAACATCAGCTCGTGACAGGGGTCAAAAGGTTCAGCCGGAGCTGGAGGCGTGGGATTTGTCGCCACTGAATGGAAACTTTACTGGTGATGTGCCTCCTTTACTTGGCACAATGGTCCATCAATTTCTACCCTGGATTATTTGTTTTTGTCTGCCGATTTATTCCAGAGGGGGGTATACTGTGAGCTGTCATTTCCTGGGGTGAAACTTCCAAAGGCCACGATAATGAATGTTGAAATTAACCCAAAAAATCACGTGGTAAAATGGTCTCAGAGGATAGCCCGGGCCTTTGATGACCAGATTGGGGGTCTTTTAAGTGTAAGGGAAATGTTTTGTGTTCTCCAGGTGGTTTTGCCCCTTGGGTTTCATCAGTCTTGGGGGGTTTATTGCCCACTAAACATCTGGAAAAAGGGTCAAGAATGGTGAGGTCCAAACATGGTTTTGATGCATTGGTCCAGGTGCGCAGAAGGCAGATGCACTCTGAAATTAGGGCAAGACAAGGGGGGAAGTCACTGGGAGAATTTACAGAAATGTGCAAACTAAAACAAAATTACAAAAATTGGCTAAAGGGCCACACATTTCTAATGGATATTAATGACGCCAAAAAATATTGGGTTGCATGTTGGGAAATAATTCCTCTAGGTTTTGGCAGTTAATAAAACCAAGGGGGACTGATCACTACCTGCAGATAGAACCTGACAATAATGGAAGAGATTTGGTTGAAGCACTTCACAGATGTCTCTCTAAAGACAGGGTTGAATGGATGTAGTAATTTTTCCCATGTTTGCTGGTTGGGGGCACTCCGTTGGGGCCTGGACGACATTGCTCTCCTAATAAAGTTGAGTAGAAAGTCCAATGCACCTGGTCCTGATGGTCAGTCTAACCTAACATCTAAATCTAATGTCTTGTTAAGGGCTCAATTATCAACCAATTTGCTTGATATCATTTTAGTAAAAAGAGAGCTCCCAGGGACCTGGTGCACATCATTGATTTTTTTGATTTTCAAGGGTGGAGATAGATTATTTATTTTTCTTTTAATGTTTTTTATACATGTGCTTAAACGTTTCGTAAATCAAACTTAAAAATGTAAAAACCTTTTTAAAAAAAAAAGATAGATTATCCCCTCTGTATTACAGGCCCATTTCATTGTTGGGTGACTCGAACAAGATTTTTGCCAAGATGATTTTGAAAGAACACCACATTTGGGCAGGGGGTGCTAATTGCTTGGATCCATGTCAGGTAGGCTTCAAGAAGGGAGTGGGGGCAGCCTCGAATAGATTTGTTTTGGGTCTCTTGGCAAGCAAAAGAACAGGGGAGACCGGTATATCTGGCCTTCCTCAATGTTTGTTTGTTTGTCTGTTTGTTTATTTATTTATATGGCACACCATACCCAGGGGCAGCAGGGTGCAGGCAGACAGAATATGAGAAGCTTACAATGTTACAGAAATATACAGTTGAGATAAAATTATAGACATATGCAATTAAGGGTTACAGGAATGAGAAAAATACAAATCTTCACACATAAAACATATCAATATCTATACAAAGGAGTGAAATATCCAGATATGTACAGGGGCTGTTTGTGGCGAGAGCAAAGGCCTCAAACAGAAAGTATCGTATCTATACAGAAATGTAAAATGTACAATTAAATGCGGGGGTTGTTGGAGTTCAAATGACTGATGAGATTCCTTCTAAAGCGCAAATAGGGTTGATTGGCTCTCAGGTTGTGTGGCAAAGAATTCCAAAATGTAGCAGCTTTCACAGGGAAGCTGTTACCTCCAATGGTGGAGAGTTTGAATCTGGGAATTATCAGACAGTTGGAATTGATAGTTCTTGTTTGTCTGATGGATGACTTTCTCTTTACTTTGTCCATCAGATAACTAGGGGCAGCATTGTTGAGGGCTTTATGGGTTAGGGAGGCCAACTTTAGTTTGATTTTATGTCGGTGGAGAGCCATTTGTGTTGGCGTCTGGTAGTGGAGATGTGTTCTCTTTTATTAATGCTGAGGGCAGCTCTCAAGGCATTATTTTGTAGGATTTGTAGTCTATGGGTAATGGCTTTGTTAGCACCGCTATATAGGGCATTACAATAATCGAGCCTGGAGAGTATGAGTGCTCTTGCCAAGATCATACAGCTATCATTGGATAGGAATGGTCTGCCTGCTCTTATTAATTTGCAGGTATATGCATTGGTGGATGCTAGTGAGTTGACCTGTTTAGTGAATGACATAGCGGCATCCAGGTAAAAGCCGAGAGTTTTTACCTCCCTGGATACTTTCATAATGTTGCCGTCTATGTTGAATTCGGCATATTCAAGGCCTAGTTCATTGATATTAGCGGGGGTACCCAGGATGATGAGCTCTGTCTTGTCATCATTCAGGCATAGGCCATGAGATGCCATCCATGCCTGAATGATGAGATACACCCTATTCACCAACTCTCTGTCCTTACTGTGATCCCCTGAAAGTGGGAGGAGAATCTGAGTGTCATCTGCGTAGTTGGTGTAGGCGACACCCAGATGATCCAGATCGTCGAACAGAGGTTTGGTGAAGATGTTGTATAATGTGGGGGAGATGCATGAGCCCTGCAGGACTCCGCAAGTAATAGGAGAGGGGTCTGCTGCTGCTGATGGGGAGAAGACTCTCATTGTTCTCTCACTCAGAAAGGATTCAATCCATCTAATAGCTTCTGGGGAGAAATGAGCAGCTGAATCCAGGTGTCTGCAGAGGACCTTGTGGTCGACAAGGTCGAATACCGCGGAGAGGTCAAGTGGGAGGAGGAGTGCTGTCTTTCCCTTGTGCCTCAGGTCATCAATTTGGGTCTTCAAGTCAATGAGGGCTGTTTCCGTGCCGTGTAATGGGCGGAAACCTGATTGTCTGGAGCCTAGTAATTTGTGTAGTTCTAGGTATTTTTGAATCTGGACGTAGGCCGCTTTGTCCAAGATTTTCAGTAGAAAGGGTACCGTGGTGATGGGGCGATAGTTGGTGGGGATGAGAGGATCAAGCGTCTGCTTTTTAAGGAGGGGGAGCACCCAGGATTGTTTTAAGTTGGAAGGGATACTACCTGAGGAAAAAGATGCGTTTATAAGTTTGGAAATGAAGGGCGACAGTTCTCTGGCTGCGTCCTTGATTATGTGTGCAGGGCAGATGTCGCCTTTGCAGTTTGAGGGTTTGAGAGAAAGTATAATTTTCTCGACCTCCAGGATGGTAGTTTTAGAGAAGGAGAATGAATTAGTGTGTGTGCTTGGTAAAGCATTAGGCAGAGGTGTGGGATGGTTGGTGAGGTTTAAGGAGTCTTTTTTTAGTTGAATTTTGTTTTGTAGAGTGTTTATTTTATTTGCTAGAGCATGTTGGATGTCTGCGCACCAAGTCTGGTCCTTGGTGCAGGTGTCGGGTGTGGCAATGGGTGACTCAAGTTCCTTCAATATGGAGAAGAGCTCCTTCATACTTGAGTTGGAATTAGCAATGCGATTGTTGTAGGAGTTCCGTTTAGCTAAACAGATTTCAGCTTTGTATTGATGAGAAATCGTATCAAGAATGGCTTTCTTTTCACTGAAAGGGCATAGTTTCCAGGCAGATTCACATTTTCTCTTTTTTAGACGGAGGGCTTTGAGTTCAGGTGTGTACCATTTATTTAAATGGGTTTTGGGCTTGCTGGTGCGAAGTTTAAGTGGGGCAATTTTGTCCATGGTAGTTAACATAATTTTATTATATTCGTGAACTAGTGTGTTGGGATCTAGATTGTCTGGCAATGCGTTTAGCGTTGGGAGGATGGCTGGGATGATTCTTTCTACTGTTATATTTTTCCTATTTCTTGTTAGGCAGGGTGGTGCCAGTGACACAGTTGTGGTAGGTGGTCTGGAGGTCAGTAGGTTAAATGAGACCAGGGAATGATCGGTCCAAGGTAGTGGTGTGGTAGAGGAGATGACCGCTGAGCAATTAGCATCGGCAACCCAGACTAGGGTTCTTCCCTTCAGGTGAGTGGGTAGGTTGACTTTTTGTGAGAGTCCGAGTGATGAAATAGTATTGGCTATGGTGGAGGCATGCATGTCTGCTGGATCATTAAACCCTAGGTTGAAGTCACCTAGTAGCAGTAGTTGTGAGGTGGTTTTCGCATTGTTGGATAGTAGGCTATGCAAATCTTCCTCGAAGGTCCCGAGCGGACCAGGTGGTCTGTAGACCATGTGGATGGTGAGGGATTGGGTGTTATTTATAGGGAGTTTGGCAGTGAGGGATTTGCACGATAGCAGGGTTTGAGTCGGGGCTAATCTGAGAGCTAGACCTTCTTTGGATATGATAGCGATGCCGCCGCCACGGTTGCCCACCCGGTCCTGCCTGGATATGGTATAGCCATCTGGGATGGCCAACATTAGAGCCGGGCCTGCTGCATTGTGTAACCAAGTTTCAGTTAGCGCAATAAAGTCTAATTTGTCTTTAATGATTAGGTCTGCTATATCAAGGGCATGTGCGACCAGTCATCTTGTATTAAGGAGAGCTCTTTTATAGGAATGTTCATCCGTTTTTACCAACATGTTTGTATGAGAGATTGGTTTGGACTTAGTTATAGGGATGGTGGGACCTTTGGTGGTAAGTGGGGCAGGCTGGTGGTTTAGGGCCATGGGTTTTCTAGTATGGTGGCCTTTGGATTCGTATTTGGAGTCAGAAAGGAGTCTTCGGCGGCTCATATAGTTTTTAGAGTGTAGCGCAAAGTTTGTTGTTTCTTTCGGTGGTGGGGCAAGGCCAGGAGGCAAGGGTTGTTGGTCCTAACCTGCGATGATACCTTGGGCAAGAAGGGTCAGAATAGTGGCTTGCTATGTAGGAATCATTAGGAGGACTGGTGTCTAGCTGAAAGGGGGAGGCTCCTGAGTCGGTATCCTGAGTGGGAATATCAGGGGATGCAAGCGTGGCCATCGCACAGAAGGTGAGTAATACAGTTAGCATTTTCTGCAAATCAGCGCTGACGTTGTGTGAGCAGAGCGGGAATAGCAGTGTGGATGCTATCTAGGAGATAGGGTATAGGCAGGACTGATAGGGTAGGGTGACAGTCTAAGTGTCCAACTGCAAGTCAGGGGAGTTCAGAGGTGCAGTAATAGCTAAATTCAATGCGCAGTAGCATGACGGATCCGATCACAGGGGTACTGTAGTACAGTAATAAAGCAGGGGATAATGCAATTCAGTGGTATGGCAGTTAGGGCACAGGGATACTGCAGTACAGTGAAATGGCTGTTCAGACCAGGGGATAATGCAATTCAGTGATATGGCAATTCAATAACATGGCTGTTCAGAGCAGGGCAAAATGCAATACAATCATGTGCAATTCAATTCAGGGCAGAGTGCAGATCAATAATGTGGCCGCTCAAAACAGGGTGAAGTGCAGTTCAAAACAGGGTGAAGTGCAGTTCAAAACAGGGTGAAGTGCAGTTCAAAATAGGGTGAAATGCATTTCAAATCAGGGTGAAATGCATTTCAAATCAGGGTGAAGTGCAGTTTAATCACGTGCAATTCAAGTCAGGGCAGGGTAACACAAATGCAGTATGTAGATAAGCAGTGGTACCTAGGTTCAGAATAAGGCATATTGCACAAATGTAGTATACAGGTAACTAGCATTAAGGAACAGTTCTAATGCTCACAGGTTGGCAGATAGGTAAGGAGTTAGGTGAAGCAGACTGGGCGTGCCGGATGGATCAAGGTGCAGGGACAGGGCAAAATCATTCTGTGGCAATAATAATAGATATATTATAAGCAATCAGATTTGTTAGATTACCTTTTGAGTCATTAGTACATCACTCAAACAGCTATGCAGTTGGGTGCAGCGAGCGGCGCTGGGGTGAGCAGGTGGAACATTAGGCCCAAGTTCATAGAGAGTCACGTGAGAGCATCTGCTAACAGCTGCGTGGTCGTGCCTTTAGGAGGAGAACATCCTTGGTGAACGTGTGTGGGGTACCGGAGCGTCCGCAGGGTGCACTACTAATACGTTCATTACGCCAGGGGCACTAAACGTTGCAGACCTCCTGGTGCAGAGTTAGCACGTGGGATGGCATTAGACTATGGGTGCAAGAGGGTGCCAAAAGAATGCTGGTGTATCGCTTACCAGGTAGCCTCGAGCGAAGTCGCGTTTTGGTTGGCCATAGTGGGTTGGCCATGCCGCGCTTCCAAGCGCCAAACAGGTACACAACAGGCCTTAGTATGGCCTTTGTTTTGGCCGCTGGCGTATCTGCTTGCTGGTGGATGCAGTGAATACGAATGAGGCGGGCTCAGCCTCGTTTCGGCGCCGCGATGCGCCCGGCATGCGATGGTCAGGCAGGCCTCGAGACAGGGTCAGGCAGGCCTCTGTAGGTCTATGCGGCAAGGGAGGCTTGAGTGCAGCTTCTGGGAGGGGGAGAGGGCTCCTGCCCTCTTCCCTTGGCAGATGGGACGAAGTGGGGGTCACAGGCACACAACAGGCCTTAGTATGGCCTTTGTTTTGGCCGCCGGCGTATCCGCCTGCCGGAGGATGCAGCGAATACAAATGAGGCGGGCTCAGCCTCGTTTCGGCGCCGCAATGCGCCCGGCATGCGATAGTCAGGCAGGCTCGAGACAGGGTCAGGCAGGCCTCTGTAGGTCTATGCGGTGAGGGAGGCTTGAGTGCAGCTTCTGGGAGGGGGAGAGGGCTCCTGCCCTCTTCCCTTGGCAGATGGGACGAAGTGGGGGTCACAGGCACACAACAGGCCTTAGTATGGTCTTTGTTTTGGCCGCCGGCGTATCCGCCTGCCGGCGGATGTAGTGAATACAAATGAGGCGGGCTCAGCCTCGTTTCGGCGCCGCAATGCGCCCGGCATGCGATGGTCAGGCAGGCCTCGAGACAGGGTCAGGCAGGCCTCTGTAGGTCTATGCGGCGAGGGAGGCTTGAGTGCAGCTTCTGGGAGGGGGAGAGGGTTCCTGCCCTCTTCCCTTGGCAGATGGGACGAAGTAAGATGTAAGCAAAGCCTTTGACCATGTAAATAGGGCAATCCTTTGGAAGAGCTTGAACAATAATGTATGCCCCCCTACCAATAATTGGGATCATGGAGGCTCTCCATTCTTAGACTAAAATTAAAGTGAGATTGGATATTTATGGCTGATTTACGGATTGGATAGAGATGAATCGGGGGCTGCGTCAGGGGTGTGTCCACGCACCTTTCCTGTTTATTTTCTATATTAAGGATGTGGCCGCCTGTTGGGATCTAACAAGGACAAATCTGCCAAAATCGGGGGAGGTCAAATTGCAATTTCTAAATTACACGGATGACATTGTCATCTGTGATATGACACCGATAGGCCTGCAGAAAGCTCTACAGGAGGTTCACAAATTCCTTACTAATCTGGACCTCTCGATAAATAGCACCAAATTGATCATTTTGGTGCTGAATAGTTAAAGGTCCAAATGGAAAAAATTTGGTTGGTCCTTGAATAGCCAAACTTTGGAGGTCGTTAACAAGTATAAGTACCTGGGTTCCTTCATTCATTATGGGAAGAGAAGAAGTTGCCCAGATGGCAATTTAAAGTTAAAATTCTTGGCAGCTACAAGTCAGCTAATACAGTTTGATTTTAAGTTCAGCAGGTTCTCGCTATTACCTGTGATGAAGACAGCATGTTGTCCCAAAACTGATTTGTGGGGCTCAGACAAAGGAAGATGGCGTCCCTTGGGCAAACCTGGAGGCAAATCTGTCAAGAAATATCTTGCGTCTCCCATCTTCAGTTCCTGTGACTGGGATCTTGTATGAATTGGGACAACTTCGAACCCATACATTAATTGGCTGGGGAAAATTGAAAATTTACGCAAGTATAGTCTCTCCCCCGAATGCTTCTTCTCTGTGTACCTTAATGGGATGTGGGTGAGGGCCAATTGAAGAGCTCTTGTGAACTGGGTGCAGTGGTGCACGAAGGGTCCTTTGAAAATTGAATCCTCAACACAGGAATTGTCCCTGAACCCTAACAAAGTGAAACAGAAACCATACAGATATGCTTTGACACAGCTGAGGGCTGACTTTCTTGAATATTGATGCTTTAGAAATGATAATGTTGTGGCCTCTTATTTGAAGAAGCATTCTTTCAGAGACTTTTGGTTTCAAATGTTGAGATTTAAGTTACATTTGCTCTCTAGTATTGAGGTGTTGGGGATAAGGAGAAGGGTGCCAAGGAGAATGACACTATGGGCCTCATTACGAGTTAGGAGGTAGCCTCGCCCTTCACAAGGGCATGGCTACCCCCAAACCCGGGTCCAGGTTCCCTGAATGGGGAAATACCAGGTCATTCCGACCTTGGAGGGCCTGGTATTCCCCCATTCAGGGACCCTGGACCCGGTCCATCCCCATTCCCATTTGAGCCCCCATAGGGCTCACTAGGAATGGGGAGCATGCTAACAACGGGCCCGTTAATGACGGGTCCATTGTTAGCATGCTGGGCCGCTCGCGGGAACCGTTAAGGACGTCTGGTAAAACCAGGTGTTCTGAGCGGGTCCCACAAGCAGACCTCGTAATGAGGCGGTAACAGGTTAACGGCTCTGGCACCTTTACCGGTGCCGTTAACTCCTTACCGCCCTCCTCGTATCATAATGCGGCCATAAGTCTATACTGTGCCCTAGAGGACAAGACCATAAAACATCTTGTGTGAACTGCCCAGACTTGCATTCTTTTTGGAGGGGGAAAACAGAATTGCTTTTTAGTTCAACAGAAGAGGATTTATGGATCAGCATTTTAAACACAAATGTAATCTCCTTCTCTTTGAGGTTTTTAGAATTTTTGGATGTTGTTTTAAAAGACTTTTAATACAAAAGGAAATTAAAAAAAATTAATATTTGGTATTAATTGTGAAACTAATATGGTGTGTGAAAGTTCAGTTTTGTACTAAAACACACAATAAAATAAATACATAAATAGTTGACTAAGACGAGAGAGCTCAGTATGTCATTTTACTGCTACTGAGCTGTTTCAATGAGGTGACATCTTATCAAATATGCAAGAGGAACACATATGTTATTTGATTGATGCATATTTTGTAACCTCTGTAATTATTTTGTACCTTTTCTCTTCTATCATTTTTATTTGAAGATAAATAATGATGACCATTTTACATGCATCAATTTGTGAGGCATCATCTCTCCACTCACCTCATTGCACGGTCGACTTCCTGAATGTGAAAATAAGGAACTTTTAAGGGGATATCAGCTTTTATGTGTCAAGCTTCCAAATAAACAGCGTGCAGTGGGAGTTTAGACAGTGATAACTGCATTTTGAGTATGTCTGATAGTACTGACTCTTCTGTCACCAAAATGTTCTTGAAGAAACTGGTGCTCCTTATGCCTCTTGTTTTACTTAAGAAGGTAGATTAAACACTAATCATATGGGACGTTCATTCTGAATATGCGGTCTAAAAACATGGGGCTCCCTTATCAAATATTAGGATTTTGGGCTTTCAACATTGTTGTTCAATATTTTTAAGTTACTGCTTCAAGAGACTTGCTTCTCTTAATAATGAATAAGGAGCTACACACGCAAATGTGTTTTGGATTGTCTACTGATGTTAATTGATCTACTGTTACATGAAACTCTAACATTGGCCTGCAAACAGAATGACTGGTGACTCCCATTATTTTTTGACAACATAAAGCATTGTCTAAATATGTTGTTCTTATAATAACACATGGGTCATCAATAAACCACATTACCTTTTAAAATTACCTAGATTTCAGTATTAACCAAGATAGACTCTGTTTATACAATTTTTCTGCTGCAAGTGTGGTTGTGGATACAGTTCAGAGTAGTCTCCACTGTATTTGTTAATTGGATTTGTGCACGCATTTTCAGCATGGCTTGTTAGAAAGACACTAAGCAAGGTCCCCTAAAAAAACAACATGTGTGGCTGGTTCTTCTCCTCCTATACCAGCTAATGTAAAACATGCATACGCAGATTCTTCTTCTCTAGATGGCCTTGTTGAAGAAGCAAGAGCTACATGGTTAAACACAGAATATTGATGCTGATGTGCGGTTCCTAAAAGGAGAATTTAGCATTCTTAAAATGTGCATGGCTTCTTCATAGATTAACAATTGCAGGAAAGATATTAAATCACTAAAACCAGTTTGTGCATAAGTGCGTCAAGAAAAATGATCTTGTGGATCTCGAAAATTTCAACAGGCAATATCATTTTAAATGTTTTAATATCCATGTAGAAACAGAAGCTGAAAATGGTAAAGTGTTTGCTTACAGGTGTATTCCTCATCTGCTAAAATGTTCTCCTGCATTTAAGGTGGATGAGGATCAAAGAATCCCATCCCAGAGAATTGCATAACCAATTAATCAGATAATGATGGATCTTAAAGATTTCCTATAAGTAGTGGTTGGTGGCACCAAAATATTTATTTAACAGGATTTTTCAAAACAAATAGTAGGCAGCATGCAAGGATTTTTATTCTCTGAGATTAAAGGAAAGGCAAAGACATACAGGGGCTGATTCATGGAACAAACGTGCGCTGAAAATCCATGCGCAAGCAGACGCAAGGGAGCGCAAGCGTGAGAATCGCAGCGCACGCGCACGTGTGCGATTCAAGGAAGACGCTGCGCGTGCTTCCCGCTGTCCGTGCGCCCAATCTAGCCATGGCGCACGCAGGCATACACGGCGTGCGCTACGCGCACAGCAAAAGCGCACATAGAGCGGCGCACACAACCAAAGTGGGCGGAACACTGGGCGTAACACGCGGAATGGGGAACAACGCGTGAAAAAGAAGGCGTAACTGGGGAAGTACTGCAGGGAACTACACGGAACGCCCACACGCACGCGAACAACCCGTATTCATGGATCCGAATACGGGAAACCTGCGCACGGCAAAAGACGCACACAGGCGTCAACGCGTCCACCACACGAAGGCAGGTGGAAGCGTCCCCGCGCACAGTACAAAAGTGCACGCAAACAACAAACACGTATATACAGCTACGATGAATGCCCCATTTGACGCAGCACTGATTGTGGGACACCGCAGGAGGAAGAGAATAGCCAGGGCACGCATTATCGCACCACGGACAAGCCTTTTTGGGATGCCTGACGACCAGGTCTATGGCAGGTATAGGTTTCCACCCCACATCATCCTAGACCTGGTCAGGGAGTGGGAAGATGACCTTACATCCCCCACCCTTTGCTCCCAAGCATTGAGCCCCTTGGAGAAGCGGCTCAATGTCCTGCATTTTTTGGCCACTGGGTCATTTCAGCGGACTACTGCCATAGTGGGGGGGGTCTCACAGGCCACGCAGTCACGCTGCCTACACCAGGTACTGGCAATCATGACAGCGCGCCCCTCAGTCCGCAGGCACATATACATGCCCAGAACACCCGCAGAAAGGCAGGCCGTTGTCCTGGATTTTTTCAGGGTGGCACACTTCCCCAAATTGCTCAGTGCCATAGATTGCACCCATGTGGCCCTACGTCCACCTAGGGCCACTGAGCACATCTACCAAAACCGCAAGCACTGGCATTCCATCAATGTACAGGTGGTATGCGATGCAAAGGGAATCATCACCTCTGTCTATGCAAACTACCCTGGCTCCACCCATGACAGTTTCATATACAGAATGTCCGCCCTGAGCCGGGCCCTGGAAGCTGGGCAGCATGGCGACACATGGCTCTTAGGTGAATACAAATGCCCTTGCACATGCATGCAAGTCACACACATACAAATACCCAAACCCTAATAATCTCAACTATTATCACCTCCCCTGGGTACAGTGCCTACCCTCTGAGCAACCAAATGATGATGCCAATCCGGAACCCCACCACACCACCAAGGTAAGATACACCGCCGCCCATATTGCAACCAGGGCCATAGTGGAGCGCACATTCGGAGTGCTCAAGTCACGTTTCCGCTCCCTTGATCGCTCTGGCGGGCAACTACTCTATGCACCACCAGTAGTGTGCAGGATCATTGTGGCAGCATGTGTCCTGCACAAAGTTGCAACACGGCAGGGCGTCCCGGTGGACATGGTGGTGCCCCCACATCCCCAACCACAGGCACAGGCGCTGCCCATGGGAGGGGACAGGACACGTGGTGAGGAAGCCCGGACCCAGCTTATGGCCACATTTTTCACCTAAACTCCCTCCCCTGCGGAGTGCACACAGGCCTGGCACATACCAGGTGACAATTGATGATGACAAAGAGACAGTCAACTGTCACAACCCTACCACCCTGAGATAGTTGCAATGGAAGTGCCACATCGTCTGCATGCCTAGCTACTTAAAAACAAGCTATCCTGTGTGACCAAAAGGCACACATATGACATATGACATGATATGGCCTATACACAAGTATTTCAAGGTGCGATGAGGCAGGGACGGGGGAACAAGGGAAGACAGACAACGGTACTACTAGGCCAGGTGTCATTTTGATTGTGCAAGTGCAGGGGTAGGGGGAAGGGAAAAGTGCAAGGGGAAGGGGAGGGGGGAGTGCAGTACAGGGGAAGTAGACCAAAAAACAAATACATAGGTCAGCTGGTGGCAACTGCAATGTTAAGTGCAGACAAGTGCTGGGAAGGGGGGGCTGTAGGGATAGAGAGACAGTACTGCAGTGCAGGGGTTGCCAGGGAGGCAGTGCAAGTGGAGAGTGGCTGGGCCAGGGACCGAGGTCGGTGAGAGTAGCCCAGTTGCAGATCCAGTGCAGTTCCAGTGAAGAATTCCGCAAGGGAGAGGCAGAGAGAAAGCAGAAGCAAAGAGGAAGGTCTTGAGGTGCTTCTCGAACCAGAGATGGTTCCCCTCAAGTTCAAGTGAGGCAGGAAGGCTGTTCAAGAGGGAGGGCCCTGCCGCGGAGAGAGATCTACCCCCAGCTAGTTGCTCTGAGAAGCGGATGACCCTGACATGCAAAGTGTGCATCACACACACCTGCAAAACAGGCCATGGCCATCCCTGTTATGTCACTCAAACCCTCCCAAACCACAACATGACATGGCAAGCAATACCCATACACCAACACAGTAACAATAAGGTACACATTGCCATGTCCAAAATGTACAGTGGCATCAGACAATGATGCCTGACCTGGAATCAGATGAAATGACTGACCAACAACCTCCCACCCAAAATAAGTCATTTCCAAATGCATTACAAGAGTTGTAGACGTAACATAACAATGAATGCCTGTCTGCATGCACATTGTGCATTGCAAAATCAACACTGCAGCTTCTGTGTGCTGTGTCCTACTCCTGCAACACACTGCTCAGCGCACATCACAGTGAACAGCCATTGTGTGTGATGCACACCCTGAGCATCACATCTAAGCGACAGACCACATCAAAAAGCAAATTAGGCATGTACAGGATCCATAATTGGTCACAGAACATGTGCTGCAGGGACACAGTGGCCACCAGAAGGCAAACAGTGTACACGTGGATATGCAAGGGTGGGAGTACATGTAGTGCATCAGAGTGCAAGTGTGTGGGTCTGCAAGGACATGCACTCAACATATGCATGTGCACTCAAGTGACCATCAGTGTTCTCTACACATCACATGTGAACATTCACCATGTGTACACCCCAGCATGTCAAACCACAACTATCCCCTCGCACCTGAAAGGTAAACACAACACATGAACAGGCATTGATCAGCACAACACAACATGTACATAGGATACCACCATTACAATGTCAGAGTTCCCATTACACTGTAGGGCAAGGCAACTATCAACAACAACCCCCCTCCCTCACAAATGACCATGACCCACTGAACAACTGCACCTGGGTCATGGAGCCTTCAACCCTCAATTCCACCTGGCCACAGGATCACCTTTACCCTTCGTCACCATCTCCCACCTTGTGTGTAAAAAGGTGCCTGAACCCTCAGAATCCACACTCATTTCCAAAATCACAAAATCCAAGCCATAAAAACGAACCCGAACACCCTCCAGTAGATGACTTGACGTAGCAGTACCTCACAAAGGCCAAGTACTACCACAATGATGCAACAACCAAGGTAGCACAGTAAAACAATGTCACAACAGGATGTGAACCATCTGTGGTACATAACATAGGATGATGCACCATGAACGGATGTGTACTGTCACAGGTCCCGTGTACAGGCGCGGGAGTGTCACAAAACAACCACCCCCACCGTGTCCCGGGTGCCTGCAAGGTCAAACTCACACAGGCCCCTGAGACCCTGGTGGGGAAGAAGGTTCAGGGATATGCAGTCGGGACAGGTGTTGGCACACTGGATAACTGGAATGAGTGGCAGGAGAGGGGAGGAGGAATGACACATGAAAGTAGGGAATGCACGAAAATGTACTACCTGCATGAACACATACACAATCCAAACAAACTTGGACATCATTGTCATGGCCTTCTGTAGTCCAGGCTTAGGAGTGGTACGAACCAACACCCCCTCTAGGGTTTTGGCGCCTGCAAGTTCGGGGCTTACACAGGCATCCGCAACCCCAGCGGGGAAAGAGGGTTAGGGAACGTTGCTTGGATAGGTACGGGAAGCAGGAACACCGGGTAGAGGGTACAGGGTTCAAAATTGCATAGGATTCCGGGTGATTAGGGGGAAGAAAACATACCAAATTGAATCACACATACATCCATGCATTAGTGCACCCCCCAGCAAGCCTTTGCAGAGCAGTTTGAAAGAAAAACAACAAGACACTTAGCTCTGGTTTTGAGTGCTGGCCTCCTGCCTGCGCACTCTCAGGTCCGGTTACAGGAGCACTGCAATGCTGCAAAGAGAGCCACAGTCAACAACCTGTACATGCCAATTACACAAAAACACACCACCAAACATGCCCCATAGCAACAAACTACTCTACAAACAGACAATCTGGTGTAGATGCTTCGTACCCATATATAACATTACCCCTGTGACGGGTCATACACAGTCAATGCAGTAAGTCAGCCGCCGGTGGGTGCGTGGCAAATGGAACACCAATGTGTCACAATTCACACAACATGCAATATTCCCTGGGTAAGCAGACAGACCCATATAGCAAGCCATGACTTCAGAGCAAGTTGCGTACCACCATGACCGAAACAAAGTTGGCAGTGCATTTATCATAAAGTACATGGAAATGAAATGCACTGCACCCGAGTATGTCCCTTGCTGTATGTCCCTGTGAGCTGCCCCTTTCCATGTCTTGGAAGGCTACATGGTTGATAGAAGTGCCTCAATGGACCTTGGTGTACCGGAGGGCATGTGCCACTGCCCCTGCAGGTGTCCCAGACAACCTTACAATCAACAGCCATCAGTCCACCAACACATCTGAGCTGCATTGTGTGCTTCAACACCAATATTCGTCCAAGCTCACCCTCAGTGCTGTGACTAAGCCTGCATGTGCAACTCGCCTGGTGCAAGCTTTGCTGTGTTGTGGCCCCCCTGTGCTGCTCACCTTGCCTGGAGTTCCTTGGAACACGTCAGCAGTTCTAGGATGTAGGTCTGCAATCCCTGTGCCTCTGCTTGTGCACACATGTGCATGTGGGCACCAACAAACGTGTCCAGAATTCCGTCATCCAATGGGCCATGTCTGCTGGCAAAGGTGCTCTGGAGGCTCATCCCCCTGCAGAAAGGGCACGAAACACATGATTAATGCTTCAAAGTCACCTGTGTGTGTCTCTTCAGGCATCTCATTACTTGACCATGTCAGAGAGTCACATCATAAATCACACCATCAGTCCGTCTTTCACATCCAAAGTGTGGAACACTATCTACAGCATGAATTGCAACAAGCACGTGTACAGTAATGATAAGAAACATACTACACAATGCATAGCAATTAATGTACACATTAATCATGAAACACCCCATCTAGCAAAAGCTGAACAGTGGACAATAACACCAAAATCATTCCCACTAGGGGTGTAAACACAAGTCACACAGCACCAGACATGCCACAGATATGACAGTCCAAAGCCCTTGTGTAAAAGTTTGTGACACCGAACCATCCTTGCGAGCCCATGGATAAGGGAGGCAGGAGTGGCATATGTGAGTCAAGGACCCCAAGCAGCAAACACAGACACAAGACAAGCCTGAAGGGCCCAGCTGGAACAGACAGTGGATGCCTTCAAAAGCCACAAAGCACCGCACCTTCACATGAAAGCACAATAGACTTGCAATTTTAAACTATAGTAACTATTAACTAATTACACTAACTATGGAAAACCTACATTACCTAATTAAACTAACTATCAAACAGAAACTTAACTAACTAAACTAAAAGAAAAATAAAAAAATGGCCACATACAACCCGGGGGGGGGGAGGCACCCAGGAGGGGGGAGGTACAGGGTGCTGCTCAACACCCACATGCGATGATGCAGAGCCAAAAAAAAACCTCCATGGGCTCAACGCCTGCACAGCCCGACCTATGTGGGAGATAGATGGTCGTCCGAGTCTGGCTCATCCTGGAAAGGAGGACGTGGCACAGTAGCCTGGCCATGCCTAGCCGCAGCTTGCCCCTCGACGGCAGCAAGTCTGCCGGACGGGTTAGCCTGGTTCTGTGTGGCGATGTGACGTAGGTCTGCATGCAGAACCTCACGTGATACACGTGCTTCCTCTTGCAAGGTAGCACGTGTAACGCAGAGTTCCTCCTGCAAGGCCTGGCTGGACAACCGCTGCACCACCCGGCAAGCCTGTAGCTCAGCCGAGATGGTACGCTCAAGCTGTGCAAACCTCTCCTCTGCCTGCTGCCTCTGGGACATCATAAGGACACCCAGAGTGGATCTGAGGGAAGCATACTCCTCCCTCAGGGCATCCATGTGCACCTCTGCATGAGCAGCAATTGATTGACGCAAATACAACATTTCAGCCTGGCGTGCCTTGTCTGAGGCCGCCATGCCCAGCCTGAGCGAGCGGGCCGTGGACCGTGCCGCCTGCTGCTGGAGAAGCACCTGCCTAGCAGGAGGGAGCACAGATCGGGCCACACGCTCCATGCTCTCAGCGATGTTCTCCATTGCTGCCCCCTGCCGTTCTGAATTGACAGTCATGTGTTGCTCCCACTCAGTATACTGCGGTTGCGCGCGGCGACCGTGTTGCCGGGCTTGACCCCTGCGGGACCCAAGGACCGGGGGTCCTCGCTGTGTTGGCACCGCCCACGGCTGCACGACTACATGCCCCCGTCGACGTGATGTCCCAGGCACATCAGTGACTGGTGTGGAGGGTGACCCTGCGTCCCGATCCACCACGGGCGGAGGAACCAAGACTGTCTGATCGCTCAGTGCAGGGGTCGCAGACAGAGGAGTGTCCACATCAGAATCACTCACTCCTGACACATGGACTTGATGCTCATCCAACTCAACATGGACGTCAGAGTCGTCATCAAGGCTGAACTCATAGGCAGCCAGAGACAAGATGGACTGTAGCACTTGGGGGTTTTCGTGGCCTACCACCCACGACCCCCACTAGTGCCGGGTTGATGTAGTGGTAACAACCCTGTGTCTGGCATGACAACACCATCCTCCGCCTCCATTGCGTCATCACCTGAAAAATAGAGAGAAAAAAGGTCACTACACATGTCAGAAGCACACAACACACACACACCGACAGCAAACGCATCAGGCAGACATGTGACACACAACATATAACCTGCCATGCATGCTGGGTCAACTTTGAATTGCTTCTGTGATCAGACCTGTTGAAAGGTGGCAGTTTCCATGGAAGTGGGTCTATGCAGTGCAGAAAATGTGTACGCCACTCACTACCTACATGTACAAGGACTCCATGGTGTGTGCCAGGAAATGTGAAGGCAGTGCAATGCCAAATTCAGACATCACGTGCATTGTGCATTCAATGTGTACCATATCTAGAAGCCAAGCACCCCTCCACCCCAGTACCAAAGCAGGGATGCCTAGCATGGTATCAAAAGGCTGACCATACACCTGTGTATTGACAGGCAGTGTTGACTGGCATCACCAGCTGAATGTGATTCAAGTGACAACACTGCAAATGATGCAGGGACAGTAAGCAGGACACATGATGAAAACTCTGGATTCCGCCCATGTGTGAAGAAGACACAACAACAGTTGGACAGAGTCATTGGCCATTGAACAGGCTGAGGCCTGTGAGCCACACAGATTGTCAGACCCTAAACATGTGTGCAACGCAGGACTGAGCCACAGTTGACATGGGAAGGCTGATGAGATGGCAGGCAATGTATGTAACCAAGGACTTGTATTACAGTGATCATCCAGTCAAGGACACATAGGGGCATGCGTGCAATGCACATGGAGCATGAATGGGCACTCATGTCCCTGCGGGACATCTGACCTATGCACAGTACAAGTGAGATACCCTGCATCAAGTACTTAGGCTGTACCACACGGCATATGTTTGGCAGATTCTACACTGGAAGTTAGCATCTACACAGGGCGCATGAACAAGAAAGTACACATTGGCAAGATTGAAGAACACCAGTGCAAAGGTGGAACTGGGGTGCAGAGTGGCGGAGGAGGGGCAAGGGAGCATGCCTACATGGAGTCCCCGCATGCAGGCAGAGGAGACATGCATGACGGAAGCATCGCATTACTTATACATCAGAACCATGTACACGTCACATGTAGCGGTAATCATGCACAACACATCCCACAAGTGAAACACACACGTCCTCAACAAACACGCATCAACACTCACTGGACTGGGCATCAAAGTCCAGCATCTCTCCCACTCCTTCGACCAATTCAGGTGGTATGAACTCCGCAACGAGTGCCTCATGCGGAGTGAGCTCTTCCTCCTCTGGTGCAGGCCCACCTCCAGTCACCAGAGTCAAGTTGTAATTAGAGGCACGCTTAGCCTTAGTGCTGCATTTGATGTTATTCCAACGCTTTTTGCACTCTTGCGCCGTGCGCACCTCATGGCCGAATGAACTGACATGTTCCACAACATGCTTCCAGTGGGTGTCACGTTGGGCAGCCGTAGTCTGACTATTGGCACCCACTAGCATGTCACGGCTGTGGCCCCGCACGTAGTCCACGAGGAAGTCCAGTTCCTGCTTACAGAAAGGCTTCTTCCTCGATGTGCTGGAGCCCGTGGCTGTGTGTGGGGTCCCAGCCTGTGCTGCAGGTGCAACCTTCCTCCTCTTGGACTGTGGCTCAGACCCTGGCTGGCTAATGCCGCCCTGACCAGTATGGCCAGTGGGTTCGGTGGATTGAGCCAAGGGAGTGGCAGGTGGAGGGATGACCAAAGGCCTGACTTGTGTCAGTGGCAGCTGGGTGCCCGCCAATGGACCCTGCGCAGCAACATCAGCTGTGGCAGGTTAATTGACCGCAAGGGTCCTGGTTGGCAGACTCACAACTGGTGTGCTGTTGGGTGCATCTGCCCCTGCACTTGCCAACACCCGGCTGTTCGGGGCAGCAGATGACATGACTGCCCCAGGGACACGTGTCTTGGTCTGAGCAGCCCGGCCTGCCCCTATGGTTTCCCCCCTGGCCTGTTGGAGATCTACCAAGGGCTCTTCAAGTGCCAACGCAGCCTGCGCTGGCAGACCCCGAGCCTGGGTGGCAGTGTCCACAGCTGCACCTGCAGCTACCACTACCCTTCGGCCCGTGGCAGTCGATGGAACGGACTGCCGGGTCACTGTTAGGGAGAATTCTCTGTTTAGGCTGAATTTCCTAACCTAGTGAGTCCCCCAGCAGCTTTGCTGGATTTCTGGAGTTTGTTTTTTCCATCCTGCCAAGAGTGAGACTCTTTTCTCCCACTCTTGGACATGTATGTGTGTAATTCCTTTTGAAATGTCAATGTGTTCGATGGACTATGGGGTCTTTTACTCCACAGGGTCTCATATGTTTTTCTATGTGTGTTACACCGCACCCTACCTGCCGTAACACGGGGGCGCCCTAGCGGGTCCCCCACCATAGACTCCATACCCGGGGACTGACTACTGTCCCCCGGGCATGTAAAGTCACCATTGGCTTTACTAGACCTAAATTTACTAACAGAACTAGTACAATCCATCTTATTGTGGACATACTAGTAGGGGTAATTCGATTACTCCTGGATCTGTTACTCGAGGGGGCACTGTCCCATCCCCCCTCGTCGAGTTTTGGCTGGTGGCAGTGGAAACTACTTGTTATGTTCGTCCCCGAACATAACCCTATGGGATTCTTCCCATTGTTGGAGATTGATACTTTTTCTCATTAATCTCCGACGTACCACCGATCTACTTATCTTAAATAAGTTTATCGAGTGGTATTTTCTGCCAGAACTCGGTTTGTAAAATGGCGTCTGTGTTCGTCTCTGTGACTCCTAAACCAAAGGTCGAGCCCTTTGTTCCACTTTTGGCGGGCTCTGTACAGAGACCCTCCAAAGTGGTGCCATTCTGTCTGGGTTACCACAGGAGTGTGGGAGGGGGTTTAGGCACCCTGGACCGAGTTGCCTTGCCAACTCCAGTCGCACTCTGGAGTGATTGGCCCAGGTGGTGAGCCTTCCCGCTCACCACTTAGCATGTGTTGATTGACAGCTAGGCTGAATGAATGGGGGTATTCTGCATAAAAGCAGGGCTTTTGGGACTGGATCTTCAGAAGTCGCCACAGGACCTAAGAATCCGACGAGGGTAACGCTGAGCTGACCTGCACGACGACACCTCCGTTGGAGCCCTGCGGAACCGACTCACCACTTCCCGACGACAGAGGAGATCTCCCTGCCGGAGAGTCTCTTCCCCTGACTGGTGGGAACAACCAGTCCCCTTTGCTTTTTATTCGCCTCTGGACGCGGTGGTCGAATTGCTCATGCAGAAGCACCTCGGCAACCGGATAGCCACTACCCCTGAACCGTGACCAAAAGGTGGTGCCTTGTGACAGAGCACTCTGCGGCTGGTCTCTTCCCTGGTGGTGCACCGGATTTCATTTTCTTCGACGACGAGATCATCTCTACTCTTGGCAAAGAACCAACGTGCATCCACCACCAGGGACAACTGCCCCCGCCGGAGCTGCCCTCCACAACAAGGTACCGTGTCCGCCTGGCTTCCCTTTCGATCGGTTCGAGTGAGGTGTCTTAATCCTCTCCGTTCCGTTGGGTCGCCTCCAAGCTTTTCTCATTTGTTGTTCTGAACTGGTTCAATCCACTGATAACAATTTGCAATACAGACTTGAATGCATCTCCACTAGAGACTTTTTGGGACATCGCGCCTTGCCTCTCTCCGAGTGGGCCTGGCCTCTGAACTTTACGATCTATTGTGATTCTTGCCTTCCTGCCTTGCATTTTATCCGATAGGATCGAACTGTGTTGATTTCGTAACCTGCCTATCTTTTTCTCTCCCGTCCTAACTAATATTCGAGTGTCATCTGGGTTGAGGTATACACCTCTGTCTGAAAATAAGTGGTACCAGTAGAACCTAGAGTTGTCGATATTGCTAGGGGGATTGATCGTCTACTCCGTAGAGTAATTGTGTTTGATTTGTTTGCCGTGATTTGCCTTAGTGTTTTTCATAGACATTTTGTTATAAATAAATACCTTAATATCTTTACACTAAGCCTCATTGCGTGTTTGCTTGTCTTGCTGTGAAGAATTGCCCTATTTTGTATACTCCACATACTGCTCAACTTTTCTTGAGAGAAGTCTGACTGCTCAGCCACAGCTACCACGTGAATCTGTGTGGTGCAGACTGCTACCAAGTGGGTTCACCGCCAACGCCTGTAGTCCTAAATCTTTTGCAGTGGTCCCAGAGGGAACTGCACAGGTTTCCGCCTAACAGTCACACGGGCGCCAGTGCCAGATGCAGAAGCTGCATCCCCCGGAACCACAGGGGGTGGTGGCATGACTGCACCGACACATGGCACAACATTGTGCTCAAGTGGCGCACCCCTGCCTCTTCCCCCTCTGTGGCCGCCCTGGAAACCCTGGAGTCCCCCTACTCCCTGGTCACCACGGCCACGTCCCCGACCACGCCCGCCACGAAGAGGACGCCCAGCTGAGGCACCCCTCACCTTTAGTGGCCTCCCAACCATGGCACAGATGTAGTAGTACCGACACAGATGGAGTGGTGCCAATGGGAGGTGTACACCACAATTGACCTGGGCAATTGGGGTGAAGGGGGTAGGAAGCAAGATGTTAACAGCCCCCCTGCACCTGCAAGGTTGTATGTGACCCTGGTGATGTAGTGACGGGTCACGCAACGCTCAGGCACCCCAAAACTGCAGTAAAACCGTGCACGCAACCCTGCAGCCTACGTGCGTGGATTCAACCTCCCGCAGTACGCGGTGGCACCCAGTATCACGAATAACACGTACGCGTGGGACACGCAGGCTACTATGACATCGAAAATGGGTGCGATACACAGGGGCACCCGCAGTGGGAAAAAGAGCGTGTGCGACTCACCGTCTGACTAGCGCGATGCAGAAAAACACGCGTAGCCAATACCCCCGCTAAAAGAAGAGATACGTCCTTGATAGCTGTGAAGTCGTGATCGCGCGAAACAACAGGAAGCAGCAACACACGTCGGTCTCCACGAAAGGCACGTACAGCGAACTGCTGGCCCCACTCACCTTTAACCCGTGCTGAGGGAAACGCACACGCGCGTCACGTCACTTACGCGCATGGGTCCTTTCCTCGTATTACACGCAGACGTGCAGTTTTCACACGCGATGAAATGCCCATGCACGCCTGTGCGCGTCACTTCACAGGGGCGCTTGCGCTTGAGGGGCCTTCTGTCCAATGAAATTGCGTTTGCGTGCAGACGCGCTTACGCGCTAAGGGCCTTTCCTCGAATCACACGCTGACGTGCCAAATTTTCACGTGCCAAATCACTCCGTATCAAGCTGGCCACGCGTAAGCACACGGAAGACCACGCTCCTGCCCAGAAGGCCGAACTACTGCCCCCCAGAGCCCTGGGCATGCTCCCACCTGCCATCTGCTGCTGCCTGACTGCCTGCTGCCCACGTGCCCTGCCATTTGCTGCCTGCACATCAGCCAGGGGTGCTGTTGCTGTGACCACCCCTGCTGGAACCGAAGACTCCCGACTGGGATTCCATCGCTCCACAGCCCAGCCCGAGGACTCAGTTGCCCACCCACTCCTGCCTCTGGGGTTGTCATGTCGGGCACTGCAACATCTGGCACCACTGACAACCCCAGGCCGGAGAGGCAGAGGGGCACCAGCTTCAGTGCCAGGGAAGTTGGTGTCCTGGTGGAGCAAGTCCTGGGGCAATATGATGCCCTCTTCGGAAGTTCCCGCGCCGACAAGGAAGGACGGATCTGGACTGACATTGTGACCGCCATCAATGCCTAGGGCGTGGCAGTCCGCGACTTCCAACATGTCAAGAAGCGCTGGGAGGACTTCAGGTTCAGGACCCTGAACAAGGCCCGGCGCCTCTTGAAGGCAGGGGATGCCAAGGGGCGGTGGGGCCACTTGTCGGAAGATCAAATGAGGCTCCTGGAACGCATATCCCCAGCGCTCCACGTCCAGGTCCTTGAGAGGCAGACCCGTCTGGAGTCGAGCGGTAAGTGTACATGCATCCTGATTGTGAGCTGTGCGTGTGGTGATGTTTCAGTAGTGTGCAGGTTGCACATCTGTTTGTATGGGGTCGAGTATGGGTGGGGGTGTACAGGGCCGTGGGGCTAACACATGCGAGGGCTGTAATGTGTGAGACATGGATGGTGCTTGTGTGTGTAGGCTTGCATGCCAAATGCAGTTGTGTGGGCACACATGTTTGGATGAATGTGTATGTAAGTAGACATGTCCGTGATGTCACGCATGTATGTTGTTTTCAGCTGCATGTATCAGCACTGTGTACATGTGCATTTGTGTGTATTTGACAAGGGTGCAACAGTGATGCAACATGGATGCATGTGACAGCGGGATGTGGAAGCCTGATTGGCAGATGTGACATGGATGCCCATCTGAACACTGCGACACTTGGCAGAGGTGTACACATGCATGCAAGTGTGGTGGTGTGTGTACATGTGTGGTGCACTTCCTGTGTTGCATGTGATGTCTGGCTCAGCTTTGCCTGCTCATGCTGTTGTATGTGTAGGGATGGTGCTGGCAGTTGCGATATGGATGTGGTATGGCTCATGTGTGCGAGTTGAAATGACATGTGTGTTGGGGATTGTGATGGCATGTCTGAGGTTTGCCAATGCCACTCTTGTACAACTGTCATGTGTGTATGTGTCCATTGTACAGTGCCCTGATGCCTGTGTTTTATTTCTCCCGGTCTGCAGCGTCGACTGATGAAGAGGGCGGAGAAGGTGCTGTGGAGCACAGCGGCGGGGATCCCACCGCCAGCCGGAGACACAAAGCCCGGCTCCCCTCCCAGGTTGTCATCTCGTCGGGGAGTGAGGAGTCCGGTGCCGCGTCCCAGGCCGCAGCTGCCGGGGGGAGGTCAAACAGGCGGAGGTTGGAGTTGGACTCCTCGGCAGCAGAAGGGGCAGCTGGGACCCCACAGGGCCCAATTGGGGAAGATGGCACGGAGTCATCCAGGTTGGTGGGGGGTTTGGTGGAGGAGGAGGCCGTGCAAGCAACAGAGACGGGGTCTGGAGGTGGGGATCGCACTGGTGCTAGTGGTGCAGTGCAGGACCGGGGACAGGAGGCAGCACAGGCCGCCGCGGAGGTGCATGTGTGCAATCCTGTCCCTGATCCTGTCCCTGCATCATCTTGCACCAGCAGGGATGCCTACGTCCAGACCCGTTTTCAGGCAGGGGATGAGCAAACGACAACTGGCCTTCCTCTGCCTGTGGACGTGGCTATCCGGGTCCGAGTTGAGCCTGTCCTGACTGGTGTGGCGTTGCGTCAACGGGCCATGTGAGGTGACCTGCAGTCTTTTCATGAGGAGTCTGCACGTCATCTCGAATGGCTCGTTGACTACGTCAGCCTACTGTGACAGGTCACCCAGGCCGGATTCCTCCGTTTGATGGGGCTTGCTATGACCCCCTCCTCAACTGAACCCCCTACGCGCCTGTCGTCCTCCGTGCCATCTTCCCACCCATCAGTCACCTGGGTGCCCTGTGGAGCTGCCTCTGACGGTGCGGCCAGGCTGGTGGAGGAGGCATCCCTGCCACAGTCGGGAGTCGGACGTCCAGCAGGGGTGGCCACCTCAACAACTGCACCCCAGCCGGCGGAGGATGTGCAGGCAGCAGGAGGCAGTGCACGGGCAGAGGCACAGCAGCAGCAGCAACGTGGTGGGAGCCATGAAGGCTCGGGGCCTTCAACATCGGAGGGGCAGGCATCGGCCGGAGGGCAGGAGGTCCCAGGACAGAGAGTGTCTTCCGTGTGGCAGCGGTTGGGCCATGCCATAGATGCGGAGCGGCAGCGGGCGGAAGAGGCACGGCTCACAATGGTCAGGGTGGAGAACTCCATGCGGAGGGCCCTGAGGCGGGCTGAGTGCCTCGAGGCAATCCGCAGGGGGTTGGAGGTGGACACGTCGACGGCCCTGCGGACCCTCGGGGCCATGGAGGAGGTCCGCCTCCGGGACATTGAGCAGGAGTTCGATGATGCCCTGGCCCGGGACATCCAAAAGTGAGCCGTCAGACTAGCCCGCTGCCCTTGTACATAGTTATGTAGTTAGTGTTAGGTTTCCTTTGTTTTTTTATTTATTTTGGACCTTTTGGACATTGGCCACATATTTATATATAGTTTATTTTATTAGTTAGTGTTCTTAGATAGGTTTCATTTCTTTTGTTGGGATAATGGACCCTGGCTTGTTCGTCTGTACATAGTTCACTTTTGGATTTTATTTTTCTTTCACAATTTACCCATGGAGCAATGGCTTTCAATTATTATTTCCCATTGGATTTTCTTTTGTGGGCAGTGACTTTGGACACCATTACTTTGGATTATGATTTTTGGTTTTTCTTTTTTTCACGGACATGCTTCTTTTCTTTTTCGTACATTCCAATTTCTGTTTCTTCATTTTTTAATCTATTTATGTTTCCTTTAATACATATTGTTTTATCGAAATTCAATGTGTAGTATCATCTCATTGGTTTCATGCATATCATGATATGGGTTTTGAGATTCACTGACACCCATTGGGTGTATGTGAGGGACATGTGTTTGTTTCGAAACTTGCAATTGCTGTTCTGTCATGTAATTGCCATTTCTGAGTGGGTGGATGCAATACTCGGGTGGGTGTTTTGCATTTGGAGGCTGACCATAGGGACCAGGGATCTAGATTGTGATGACATGTTGGCTGGGGAACATGAGTTGAGGCCTGCTGGCAGGTGCCCCACAGTGCTGGGGGGTGGGGGTGGTGGGAGACATGGGTGGGGGCCTGGTGGAGGGTGCCCGTGCACTGCTGGGGGTGGGGGTGGTGGGAGACATGGGTGGGGGCCTGGTGGAGGCTGCCGCTGCACTGCTGGGGGGTGGGGGCGGTGGGGACATGAGTTGGACATGTGTGGGGGCCTGGTGGAGGGTGCCCCTGCACTGCTGGGGGGTGGGGGTGGTGGGAGACATGGGTGGGGGCCTGGTGGAGGCTGCCCCTGCACTGCTGGGGGGTGGGGGTGGTGGGGACAGCGGCGGCGGGCGTAAGAGAGAGTTGCAGCCGGAGGTGAAGAGGCTGCAACTTCTATGTGCTTCCTCATACTGCTCCAAGGAGGGCCTCTGAGCCTCCCGGACTTAAGATAAGTGGAAATGCATAACTTTACATTGCATTTTTCTTTACGCTCATGAACATTTGGTATTGCATGTGGGCAGGGCTCGGTGCGGATAAGACTGCATTACACTACGCTGGCCTCCGCTTAGGTTCAGGGGTTCACTGGCATAATCTATTCCGACGAATGGACATATTTCATTATATTAGATGTATGAACCTTTATTCCTGTTATGTCCCCCGCCCTATCAACACTAGGCTTTCCCTCATCTTCTATCCGGTGTTTCTAAAATTCCCCACCCTGTCCACAACATCTCCCTAACCATCTTCCCCCCACTGGCTGCCACGTGGTGTCCTGTTCACTCTACCAGGTACCTGTGCCAACCACAGTGGGAGGGTCGACTTCATTCGGCTTCTGTGGTTCGGGGGACAGTGTCAACCTCTCTTCCCCTTTTTGTGTATCTTGACATTTGATCCCAAGATCTTTATTGACCAACTCCACATCCGTTGAGTTAATATTCAGCTGGCAAACCTCCCATTGATGTTGCTTGCTATATATTAAGGCATTGTGCCTGCACATTTGTGTTACTCTTCCACAAACGGTTACCAACCTGCCTGGAAAAATTAAAGCGTACTCCCTGCATAGTAAAGGGAGATTGAACAGTGTGGCTAGGACACCTTAATAAAGAGGTGATTACAAAAATAAATCTGTGCAAGCTACTATTGACACTGTTCCCTCTGAAGTAAACTATAGTGTGGGCTAATCATAGTGTCTGGGTCTATCAGTTTTTCTATGGTGGACAATAGTAAGATATTTGACTTCTTTGTGATTAGGAACACTAAGATTGTGGGTGATTCTGCAAATGACATCACTTATTATCTGGACCAGCTGTTGAGAATCAACAAATATAATCACTGGTTGTGGTGAATTAACAACCTATAGCAATGGTGGCAGTGAATCAACAGTTACCCTCTTCAGAGGCTAGTATCTCTTCATCTTCAAAACTGCTGAGGAACTTAGAGAAGAAGGTGGTGATATTAATCTTGCTTGCTCTGATAATGCATCTGAAATTAGTTGTTCTGACAGACGTGCAGTGTTAATGATTGTTAAAGCTCTGTTTCCCTTGTGTATGTCAATGTCAGAAAAATAGAAGTGATTATGGGGCACTGTACCCAATATTGTGGATATTGTCCTAGGAAGATGATCCCATGCCTCTTATAGACGGCACTTTGATTAATAAGGCTCCACAATGGAATGATGAATTGGTGAATGTAACTAGACAATCTTATGGGGTAGATGTCTCTGAGGAAGAGTTTGTTTTCACAAATTCATCAGATATCCAACAAGGTTCTGTTAAGGAAAACAACTACTGTGGGAATTAATCCACCTCGTATACCAATACATTAGTCTGATGGTCTCTTAATTATTGATCCTGTTGTTGGAGAAACTGGTCAAAACCCTGTTGGGACATTGAAGAGACCAGCTCAGAGTTCTGTAGTACGGACTGGTCTTCTTGATAAGTGGATCAAGCAAGTTGGAGCAGACAAAGTATCCTACAAGAATGTTAAACCACAAATCATGTGTGATTATCTGGATATTGATAAAAGTGTTGCTACAAATAGTGGTTACTTTAATAGTAGTGCTCATAGCTGCTCTCAGGTTGTTGTGCCACCTATTGAAGAAATGCCCATTATTGAGAAACTGACATTAGCTGCTGATGTTGGTGGAGGAAGAAATCATAGTATACCTGTTGTAACCCCTAAAGTGTCTCCTAGGTTGGAAATTACTTTTGCTTTACCTACTAAGACTCTTGGACCTGGTCTCTGTAATAGAAAATGGTTTACTGACATGTTTACCACTTTTACTAGCCCTTTTCTCAATAGGTGTTGTATCTTACAACAAATTCATCGTGTGACCCCATTGTCTGCTATATCTAGTCAGGATATTGAATTGTCGGAAATATCTGAGGATGCTGAAATGTTAAATTGGTCTGTTGTGCATTTTATATCACTGGTAATTGCACACTTGGTATTATCCAAATAAAATGTTTTTTTTTTATAAATGGGCTTTGAATGTGAGATTTATTGGGGATAACATGATTGAGATGGAAAACAGTAGGAGGGAGGATTGTTAGGAAGAGAAAAATCTTGAAGATATGTGTATGCGTGTTATGAGACCCTTTTTTGAACACATTAAGTTTAAGGAGCTGAGAAAGTAACCACCTTGTAGTGATAAGGGGTCTAAGGAGCAAGTATCTGAACCATTTATAATAACCTCCTGGAATACTAGGGGATTGCTCTCCTTTTTGAAGCATAGTGATGGTGTTAATGTCATGCTAGATTCTGATTTATTTGTATTCCAGAAGACTTGGTTAAGAGAAAAGCTGGCTATTCATGAATACACTATGATTCAGAAAATTGCTTGTAAACAAAAGAGTGGTAGACCTAGTGGAGGGTTAATTATTGGAATACATATTTCTCATTATATTAGTGAGTTTTAGGGATTCTATCCTACATCGGTTCTTGAAACAGTTATTACATTTTATAATGCTGAAAGTCATATTCAGATACTGTTGGTTAATGTAAATGCCCCTTTGCTGAAAGGGTGTGTGCCTGATGTGATATAGCGTGTTGATACAATTCTCAATGAATACACCCTTCAGCACCCAGGGAAACAATATGTGGTGATAGGAGACCTTAATATTATATGTGTCCCCTCCCTTACATGTATGGGATATTATAAAAAAGATTAAATCCAGACTGGCTGCAAATGGAATGATTTGTTATTTGGTTATGGTATGCATTATTTTTTTAATAGCCATTATACAACAGTTGGGATGGATTACACCTGGAATAATGGGACTGTGATATTTCAAATTGATTATGTTGCAATATCTAGCAAATTTATGAATTGTGTAAATGACCTGGAACTGATAAGTAACAACCTTAGTGATCATAGAGCCTTACACATTTTGATTAATCTAGAAAAATCTTTGGGGAAAAAAGATGTATGGGCGTGGGTGTGGTTTGTAACAGGCACTGTAACAGATCATTGTGGAATAATAAAAAGGTTGACAGATTTAATGAGAACTTAATTTGTGACATTTCTCGTAATGTTGTGCATCACTGTGCAGACTTTGATGTGGATAGCATTGTAAAGGATATTTGGAAAGCCACTGAGAATGTTTATGTTACTATGCTGGGGAATGCAAAAACCCTTAGTTGCTGTAATAAGCTACTTAGGGAATTTAGGAAGATACAAACTTGCCACTTCTTGTAAGTGGAGAAATTGAACATAGTTTCAAATTTTAGGACTAAATATAAGACCTGGGTAAGGCAACCTACAATGGGCCTCATTACGAGATTCGCAATAAAAACCAAACCTTACCGGCATGGAGGCAATACTTTGTCCGGGTAGCACTGACGCCGCTAACAACGGCCGATTACGAGAATGAGTGCACACGCATAGCGGCATGCCGTACCGCCTGTACCAGGCTGAGGTATTTGTCCCTGAGGATGACAACCTGTCCATGGATGTGGTAGGCACACCCAGCCCCGGAAACATCGAAGCACACCCCACTGAGCAACCCCAATAGCACCACACTCAACTAGTTAGGAGGAGAGGCAATACCAGAGGCCTGGAGCCCCACAGAGGAAACAACTGCATTGGGTCCCTCGGAAGATGTCCCATCCACCTCAACAGGCATCCGGGATGAAGAGTGGTGCATGGCACAAATGGAGGACCGGCAGCAGGAGCTCACAGGGCTTGTGAAGCAGTATGTTTCTGATGGTGCCCTGACAAGGCAGGAGGCCCATGAGAACACTGCAGCTATGACAGGGGCCATGGAGTCAAGCACCAGGCGCATTTGTGAGGAGCTGTCAGCAGTGAAGCGGTCCTGGCTAGGATTGCCGATGCCTTGGAGGCTCAGTGTCCTGCCCCGACAGTGGAGCATGCGGGTACGGCGTCATCTGCCAGCTCCACCCAGATGAGCCCCCTGTGTAGGTCTTCATGCACCATGCAGCGCTCTGACATGCAGCCCCCCGGAGGCCGACAGAGGACACAAGAAGCAGGGGCAGCCTGAATGTGTGGACTAATTTAGACTCATGTTTCATACAATGACTATTGCACACCAAATGTGGGGGAGTTGTTGGGGGATGGGGAGGGTGGAGTGGGTGTGTGGGGGTGTGTGGGTGAGTTGTGGGGGAGGGTTGAGGGGTGTGGGGGGTTGTGTGGGGGAGTTGTGGGAGGAGGGGGTGTGTGGGGGAGTTGTGAGAGGAGGGGGAGAGGGGAGGGGATGTGTGGGGGTGTTGGAGGGAAAATGCACTTTGTATATATCACATGTTTAATACACCCGTTGTGTACAAAATAATCACATGAATGGACATTGCTTATTGTGCATGTATGCTTTATTGGTTTACAGTGCCCAGTGTCCATGTACCCCCACACCCAGTGCCCAGAGTGCCACATCCATGGCAGCCTCTGCATCAATGTGTCTTAGAAATATTGGCCTATCACAGACTGGCGCACAGCACGTTCCTCCTGTGCATCGCCACCTGGCTGATGTGAAACCCCTTCTTCATCATCTTCATCCTCACCTGGTGGTTGCTGTTCAATGTCAGGGGGCAGAGGCACGTTCCGTTGGATGCACATGTTGTGCAGCATGGCACATGCCATGATGATCTTGGCCTCCTTCTCATGCCCATACAGGAGTGCCCCACCCGACCTGCTGTGGCAGCGAAACTATGCCTTCAACAGGCCAAAGGTCTGCTCGATCACCACATGGGTACGGGTATGGGCACGATTGTAGTCCTCTTCGTGCCTATTCTGCAGGTTCCAAACAGGGGTGAGGAGCCACGGCTTCAAGGGATATCCAGCATCACCTGCATAGGAGAAAAATAAGGTATGTGTGAGTCAATTCCTACCATGACACCTGTATTTATCACTCTCATGCCTGCAGATATTTGTTGTTCACATGCACATGTCCCTGGATGTATGCACACATTTTAATTTGCCACAATGTGTGCTGTTCCATTGTCCACAGGTGTGGGTTGCATCGTCCAGATGATGCAGGGTGTCCAGTTCCTTGAAAGAGGCCCCTAGGAGACCCTGATGTCTATGGAAACAAGGCGAGTCACCACACACGATAGATACGCCAGACACAGGGTTGTATTCCCAAAGCTAGGGTTTATTGGAAAGCAAAAGTCTCAGTTGGCCAACTCGGTCTCACGCCCCGCAACGTGTATCTCTAGACCTTGAGGGACGCAGGAGCGTGAATTACGTACATCAGTTACATACATACAAAATGCATATCAAACAATCAGCTATGACATGTTTAACACCCACCTTTATTGGGTTTCTTTGAACTTGGTGTGATGATGGACATCTCCGACTACTATGACACCTTCAAACATCTATTCTAGTAACAATTTGCAATTTGTGAGTGTGAAGGCATCTTTCAGTTGTTGAATAGAACACAGGGCTTCTGTTCTTGGAAGCGAGCTACATACGGGGGGGAAGAGTTGCATTCCGGACCTTGCTATCTATTAGGTACTATTCGCGTCCTAGGAGCCGACACGCTCTAGCGGGCTCAGTAAAGGGGGGCCGTAAGAAAAGCATAATTCAAGCCTTTAGCGGTATTATTCTAACATATTCTACCATATAACGAGACTGGCTGGCAGCTGTGAAATGATTAAATGCCCTGCAGCTCTGCTTCAAGGCTACATTCGGGAGGGAGTCAGGCATTCTTCCGGGCGCTGCCTACGTTTGTGTTTCAGCAAACTCTTGTTATCCTCTCGGCCCAGCGGCCTTGTCCTTTTCACGTACAGACAACAATGTTTTATAGTCGAGCAGTGTAAGCAGAAAATATACTGCGAAGCAATGGGAACAGAAAGCAATGAGCAATGGTTAGAAAACAAAATGGCGATTCTTGTTACATCAAAATGGCCATTAATTGGCAAACTTGAAAACCTATATTCTGTCAATTTGTGCATGAGACGGTTGGCCCACGGCCACCAAAATGCATTTGCGGTCACAAAGTAGAGGTATCCATTTTTCTAGACTGACATCCTTGCTGGTGTTCATGCACTGTGAATGCCTTCTGCTGTTTTTGCTATCATCTATGTGATGTGGAGTGAATCATATGCAATTTTACTAGCAGCATTGGCACAAGTCTCATCATGATTTGTCATTTGTCGCTTAATATCCCCATGGTGACATGCAGCACTACTTTGATGGTGGGCCAGTGACAATCAGTGTATTCCCTTGGTGGGATTGATTTGTGCGCACTCATGGATTCATGTCCTGTGTTGTGTTTTGCTGCGGTCATTTACATTGAGCATACTCACAGCATGTTGCTGCATTGTTTTACAGATGGTACGGTCTGACGATGTGCAGTGGACGTGTTGAGGGATGTGGGCAGGTTGCAAGTCTGGAATATTGGCATTGGTGTGCACCTTCCATCATTTCTATAAGGTTTAGGTGTCATGTTCAGTTTGGGATACTTTGCGGCACAGTGTTTTGCAGTATGGGCATTGTCCAGTCACCACCTCAATCTCACCAGGGTGTGTGTGCATCTCCCGCCCCCCCATTACACTGCCATATGCCTGTCATGCAACTTACCAAGCAGCCAGGCACGTCGTCCAGCATGTCGTTCCATGTAGCGTGGTATCGTGGAGTTCCACAGGACCATTTAATCATGAGTTGATCCTGGATACCGGGCACAACAATGTGTGATGAACTTGCTGGAGACACATACAATCTGCACATTGACAGAGTGGTATATCTTACGATTGCGGTACACCACCTCCATGGCATGTGGGACCACCAATTCCCCATGGGTGCAGTGGAGGGCACCGATACAATTTGGCATGCCTGCCAGTGCATGTAAGCAAATTTTAGTGTCAAAGATCTCCTGGGCAGTCCATGGTAGGGATATGTAGTCACTTGAGTGCTTCAGAGGGCATCCAGCACTTGGTTCAGCATGCGTGAAGGAAAGGTTGTGATATGCCATGCATCTGCTGCACTGTTTGCTGGTAAGTGCCTGTGGCTAGAAAGTGGTGCACAGACACCACATTCAGTAGAGGACGGATGGTGGTGCGGATATCAATCAGGCTGACAATGTTGTTGTGTATCATGTCCACAATGGTGAGGATGGTCTCACGGTCCAGGGGGTACAGGGTGTGGATCTGCTCAGGGGTTAGGTTGAAAGGACTGACTCTGACACGAGGGATTCCAGGCTTCCTGCGTGGTACCATTGGCTGCACTGGTGCAACTTGCTGGGCCTGTCTCGCTCTCCTTCTCCTCCTGCATCACCTCTGTAGTGCCTGTTGTAATTGTTGCTCATGGTGTAGCAATGCAAGCATGTCCTCCAGCCCCAATATCGCAACTGCAAGTGGGATCATTTTGCTGTGGGAAGGGGTGTGGTGTGTGGGTGTGCTCCTTTTGTGCTGGCCCAGACTCCATTGCCTCCACCTGTGCTGATTGTGTGCACCTGTGGAAGTTTGGAACAGAGCACATTGATATTAGTGTGTGATCCGCAATGCCGGTGATGCTGCCATCGCGGTATCCCTTATTACCGCCTTCAGTATGCCGGTAGATGCATGTCCGTGTGACTTGTGATATTGTCCTGTTAGCGGCATCCCAGTATTGCCGACCCGAAGGTCTGCGTGCCCGTGCGCATGCCGGTACAGAGGAGCACGGTCTCAGCGGTGGCGCTGATACCGGGTTGTCGACTCGTAATAGGCCGGAGCGGTATGCAGTGCCAGTATTCCCTTACCGGCATCATTTTCTATTACTGCAAGTCTAGTAATGAGGCACAATATCTTTTAGGAGTGCTCACTGCTGTATTGTACATCTTCTCTGAAAAAAAGAGATACCTGTAAATGTAGGCACTACTTTGGAAAGCACATAAAGCTGGATGATGCAAGAGAGATTAATATAATCACAGAAGAAGAATGGACACATGATGTGAGCACATTGTATTGTGATTGTGGTGGTGAAGTAGAGAGCAAGAGTATGGCTGATATGAACAGACCTCTCACTTCTAGTGAGTTGTCAGCATGGTTTGATTTTACGATGGATGATAGTGTAGAGTTCTCAAAGTCCTCAAAGTGTAGCAGTGCCAGATGGGATTGCCAATGTAGTGTATAAAAGTAGATCAGAACTTTGGGCTAATCATGATTTTATTTATGAATATCATTGACACTGGGATAATACTATCTAGTTGGAAAAAGTCGAATATTAGTACCCATGTTTAAAAAGGGTGATAGATCAAACCCTGAAAATGATCACCTATTGGCGTTGTGGGATTCTATATCGAAATTCTTTTCCTCTTGCATAATAGTTAAATTGAATGCTTGGGCTATTGAAAGGAAAATCCTAAAACCTCAGCAGATTGGGCTTCGTAAAGGCTTTTGTGCCGTTGATAATAGTTGGATTATTGTACATCGTATTATGATCAATTTGTTAGGTAAAGGAGAGCAGTTGTATCTATGTTTTGTTGACCATTCAAAAGTATGTGATTCCGTAATAAGAAATAGACTGTGGGTTAAATTGGAAGGATTGGTTTTAGACCCTGGATTATTATATTTTATTGTTCTTTGTACAGCTATGGAGAATGTACAACATGTTCCACCAGAATTAATACTACCACTTTGCCATGAATTTTGTATGCAGATGATACTGTGATTATGGACAGGGCAGCGGTATGTCTTTAATGTAGCCTTGATGCCCTGTTGAAGTATTCAAATGAGAACAGTCTTGCACTGAATATCAATAAAACAAAAATAATGAAGGTGGGTATAAGTAAGTGTTGAGTATCCAACTTTGTCTGGCCGTTAAATGGTATTGCTGTTGAGGTTGTTGATATCTTCTTGCATTTAGGTGTCATGATTAGTTCTCACTTGGTAAAGAAAATCTCTCTTAATTAAGTCCTTCATATGTGAATATGGTGGCTATTCTATTTAAAGAGTCTTTAAGCTGTATAGCTCAATTATTGTCCCCGCGATACTATGTGCATTGAATGTATTTCTTGAAAAATAGGCTTCCTGGCTCCAGAGGTTAGAGGTAAAAAATGTGCAGATATATGTGAATTAGGCCACACCTCCATCAAGGCATTGTTGAGAATTCCAAGAGGTTTTCAGGGATGTGATGATTCCCTGATGGGGCTTTTTTCTCTACATAATTCAGGTGACTCAGAAACATTCTGACCTTTTGGTAAAGAGGTGCGGAGTTTAATTCTGATAGTGCTTTAAGTATCTCCTTTCCTTTTAATGTGGGCCATTCGATGAAGGAAATGAAGAAGAAGGCCATATTGTCGGACAGGAGTGATTTATTCTTGATCATCTTTGGTTGTTGATGTGGCTGCATTTTATATTTGGTGAACATTTTTGAGAAAATGAATCTTTTGCAGATTATTAAAGTTTTTTTATGGCTGTGAAGTTTTATTGGGTTGTAGTATCTGCTTTTTGGATGTGACAACTTGATGAAATGTATTATGATTGATATTAAATACTTATGTAATTCATAAGTTTGTGGTTTGATAACATGCTGTTATACATTGATGTTTTGTAAATGTCTGCATATTTGGGTGAAGGTTATTTTAACCAGAAACACACTAAATAATAAAAAAAAAGAAAAAGGAAAAAGGAAACAAAATGAATAATAGATCAGTTAGATGGCAAAAATGAATGACACACAATATTTTTGCTTCGGGAAATCTCTTTAGCTAAGGCACAATTTAGAGACTGTAAAGCCCTTAAGCTTTAATTTGAACTTCTGGACATGGAATTTCTCATTCATATATATCTTAGTTGCCAAATGGTATCCTTTCTAAAGAAAGAAAACATTCTATAGCCACCTGCCTCTATATCATTCTCTTTAATGGAACTTTATCCATATTCCTACAACAAAAACAAAAGCAGCACATACCTGCCTGCAACCTTTGATCCTCATCTGATATCTCTCTTATTTTCTCCCCTTCGACCTACAAAGAAAAAAAGAGTATCTGCACTCTCTGTTCTGCTCCCCATGCTCTGGGAAACTTTCCCATACGATACCAGGCACATGCCATCATATTCAGACTTCAAAAAAGCCATCAGAACATGGCTATTCATCTATCAATAAATCACTTAAAAATCTGCTCACCAGTAAAGGGAAGATTTCAAGCTAACTATCCACTTAGATCCTAACATCAAGCTTGACAAACTTCTGTTACTTCAACTTACACACCAGATTATCTTGAGAGACACAAATATGCAAAACATCCTCACATTAACTGCCATTGATCCTACTATTCAGGACCTACAGAAATATAATTACATTATGACTATTTTAAATACCCAGGACTCCCAAGTCTAAGTAAACAAATGAAGTTGATAACCTGCACCTTGAGTGTATTCACTTTTTACCAGATCAAACACCAGGCAGTTATACAACACAAGACAACACACAAACTGGGAAATTAGGTCATGCTGTTTTCCTACTTTCTTTTCACTCATCTGCCCCTAGGTTATGACAACTTGGATTTCATTTTTTTTACTAATGAACTATTGCCTTTTACTCAACAGTCTTCCGTTATTTAAATAATTTCCCATTTTAATGATACTGCATTACCAAGAAAGCTCCACCAAAGCTAAAACATTGAGCTACTCTTTGAGGCAGACCGAACAAGTTATGAAGATGTGGTGTGCTTTATTATACAAGACTTGTACAAGAGCTCTGATGCAACAAAGGACCACATTGTGTGTCAAATATGTCAATACTTATCAGATGGAAGATTGTATCTAAAACACTTGGGATTGTTTTGGGTAATCTATGCATGAATATAACACTCTCAACTCACTAACTTAAGTCACATCCTCAGAATCTGATAGCAGTAATACAATATATATATATATATATTATAGTCCACCCAAAAGCACTAAGTGCATGCACCATTTAATATACCCATCTATAAAAGAAGCCAAGCGAGTTTGACAAAGAAGGTGATGTTTATGTCCTTACTTTCCTATTCAGTGTCTCCTGGGTCCAATCGTTCACCTCTACTTGACCAGCCCTTGGTTCTGGCAACTCTGTCGTCTGGCTCAGCCCTCCAGACTTTCTGCCCATTTTGTAGAGGGTAGCTGACCTATAGGTGCTATCTGTTAAAGTCTACATACTTAAAGGGACACTTTAACACAGCTTGAGTCCATTACATAACCATGTTATGGCTATAGCCTGTTTACCTCCATCTGAACACTGGGACAAACCTTCAAAAACAACGTTCTAACTTCGAGAGCAGGGCTTACTTTTCTGATCTAATTTCAGCTGACCTAATACTTTACCATTCATGCATACACTCATACACTATCATATCTCTTTCCCCTCATTCCTCCCCTACCTTGCACATATCTGGCATTGCTGTTCTTCTGCCTCCTTCTGAGCTTTTTTGACTCCTTCTTATCACCTTTTTCTGACAGACTGAGGTGTCATTTCACCAAAGGTGGGGAGACAAAGGTGTCACTTTTTCTTTTTCTGATAATCTTTGGCAACATAAGACCACTCCAGTAGTGTCAGTTGCAGTACCTATGCTTATTACCATAACAAAGCTTCATTTTAAGAACAGATATATCTCAATTTGCTTTTTCAGACCATGTGGTTTCTAAAGTCAATGTATGTGTGGAGGCATTTTAGGTCCAATTCTAAAAAAATACTGGAGAATCCTACCATGAGGTAGACTTTCCAACCTTGAATAAACGGAAATGTGGCAAAAGAGCTACATTTCTTACAGCCCTTCTGCTTTGTCACATAGTTTCCATTACTTCTTATTACACAGGATCGTTGGACCCCTAGTTATCTACATTTTATGAAGTCTAGGGTCCTGGGTACCTGTTGGCACTTAATCATGGATTTTCCACGTGTGTTCTTTTTTGCCTCATTATTCATTACTTTTGGTCCAAAATGTAGACACTTGTAACAAAAATATACCTCTTCCTATTGATATTACATTGAACATTTTCCTTTTCAAATCCACAGCTTTAGATGACTGCACTACATATACTCAAGGGAAATAATTAAAAGTATTGGTTTCTGTAGGCATTATGTAATGCAGTCAAACTGGATGTCATTTCACTTAGTTTCTATTCACACATGATATGCATAGGTCAATTTTGCTAGAAGTGTTTTGTTATGTTATATTAATGAAACTTCCAGTAAGTCGACTAACCTGTGGTATCAGGATGCTGTGTTTATGGAAGAGGTAAGACCTGTCCCCAGGTGCAGCCACCACTGTCTCTAGAGGAACATAGAGAACAAGGGCTACACAAGGGGGTCAGGCCCGATGGTAAAAAAACCTCCAAGAGGAAAAACCTTCTTAAGCATGTTGTTGATCCGATGGTGAAGGTTGTCCAATAGATGATAGACAATGGACTGGATGAAAGCTTGTCAGACGTCAAGGTAGCCTGGGGAGAGGGGATAACAAGAGTGAAAAATAAGGCACAGGAACAAGGAGAAAGCAAGGAAGGGTGTAGAGAAGAGCAAGGTAAGCAGCGTATAGGTTGAATAAATGAAAGTGAAATGAGCATCAGCTCAACACCGAAAGAAAGAAAGTTGGGACACATGGTACCTGCCTAAGGCATTGTGTTTTCTATGCTGTTTGGCATCTTCCCTTCTAGCATCATGCAGCAACACCTCTCTGACATGATCATTCTCTGGTGGCCATCTTGCTGAGGGCAGGGAGTGTCCTTGCCACATCCAACATCACCATACTATCCGGTCAGAACCACGGCATAGAAATGTTCTGACATTATGCCCCATACCACCAGGTTTCCAAGGATGAAGTAGATGGACATTTTTAATCACACATAGTGCATGTACGTCATGAGCTGGTTCCCAAGTCCTGTCACAATGGGAGCAGCTCTTCCAGTCCAATAGGTATGGTAGGACTCCTAGGTAGTATCAGGGGTCACAAATCTGCTTTACTTCGAACTCCACGTGTTGGTCTCACAGAATTGGGATGGGCACCTTCTTTTCCTTTTGATGAGAATGTCCTGGGAGAACTGGCTTGAAGAGAGATTAATGAAATACTAGATGAATATGTTTCCATGATAGGATTAGCCTCAATTTGAAAGCCACTTGGTTGATAACTTTTTCCACAGCAAAGGGACCAAAATACCAAGGGGGAAACTTCATTGGTGCCAAACATCACGGTAGTTAACATACTGATAACCACACTTTCTCTCCACATCTGTACTGTGGATTCTTACGGCATATAGTTTGGTGTCAGCTTGAGCTTTCTGCAAATTGAGGAGGGCTTGTTGTTGGATGTGATGCAGCTCCTGCAAAGTGATTTCAATGGCAGGATTGGCAGAACTGCTTTTGGGTATGTTGGGCAACGAGTTTTGAGGAAGTCAGTATGTGCAGGAAGACATGGAAGAGTGTATAGTATTGCTGTACGAAAACTTTACTGTGGGAAGCAATCATTCCCAGTCGACTTGGGTGACAGATACAAAATGCCAGAGATACTACTCCAGGGTTTGGTTCAATATGTTTGTCATCCTGTTGTACTATGGGTGGAACCCTGGTGATAAGTACCTCTTTATCCCCAAAGCCTTGCATAGAGCTTCCTAGAAGTGAGATGTATATTGAGCTCCTCAATTGAGGTGATCGATTCCAGAAGCCCGTGCAATCAAAACTGTTCTGCAGAAAGACATTGGTCATTGTTGTGATGGCCGTAGGAAGTTTAGGGAGTGTAAAAAAATGTGCCATCTTGGAAAAAGCATCAATGGTGACAATGATAACTGTACAGCCTTCTGATAATGGCTAGTCCGCACTGCAATCTGTAGAAATCTTGTGCCACGGTCTCTTGGACGGTTCTAGTTGCTGAAGTTTCCCTGAAGGCTTCATTCAGGGTTTTTCACTCTGGACATAGGTACTGACCTAGTCCTGAAAATGCTTCTTGATGGGAGGACACAGATTTATGATGGATGAGGTCTCCATCCTGAATACCTCAATGTTCCCCTATCATGGTATCATGACACAAGTATGTGATTTTTGTTTTGGAAGTTTCAAGGGAGATATAAGGTTGAATGCCTAAAAAACAAACTGTCATTATCAGTTAAGTGCCATTGAATGCAAAAAGAAGCGTCTGGTGGTTTCTTTGACACTTTACAGGAAGGTATCTATAATCATAATGAAGGTGATGTTTGGAAACATCTTTTCCCTTGGCAGCTCATATGTAGAAGTGTTTCCTCCCCAAAGGGGTAAAATGTCAGTGACAATGTTCAATGTCCCAGGGAGAAGTGTCTGGTGGAAGTTGTATTGTTAGGAAAAAAAGCGCCTCTGGCTTGTCTGCTATTCCTACAGTCATAGAACTGCAACAGTTGATTCCTATGGTCAGTGCATATCTGTGAATCAAATGGTGCAACTTGCAAGAGATGGCACTATTCCTGACAAGCTAATCTCGTTGCTAGGCATTCCTTTTCAAGGCCAGAATAGTTACTCGGATAGGGTTTTAGAGAAGAATGCAATGGGATGTTCTTCAATGCTCTCCTGGGTTTGCATCAAAACCATCCCCACTGCTCTCTCGAGGGCATTGTTTTCGAGAATGTATGGTTTCCTGTTATCTGGTTGTACCAATATGGGAGAAAAAGTTAACCCCTCTTTCGAGACTGTAAAGTCTTCTTGGGCTTCCGGCATCCAGGCAAACTTGGTACCTTACTTCAATAGACTTGTTAAAGTCAGTACATTTTGAGAGAATCTGGGGATGAATTTTCGATAGAAATTTGCTAAACCTAGGAATCTTTGGACCTCTTTAATGAATTTAGTGGCTTCCCACGCTAGTATAGCCTTTATGTTTCAAGGGACCATGGCTATGCCTAGGGCAGAATTGATATATCCAAAATATAGAACACTAATAACAAAAAAACATGAATTTTTCAGGTTTCATTCTCAACTGATTCTTTTCTGGTCGTTTGAGCACTTCTCTTGGAGATGGTGTTCCTTTATGCTTCGAGAAAAAAACAAAATAACCCCAAAATAATACACTACTGTCCATATGAGTAAATCCAAGATGGTGTGGCCCATCAAGCTTTGCAATATCACCAGGGCATTGGCAAAACCGAAGGGCATTACACAGTATTCATAATGGCCGAATGGTTTCCTCAATGCAGTCTTCCATTTGTCCCCTTCCTTTCTGCAAATGAGATGATAAGCACCCCGATGGTCGAGCTTGGTGAAGACGTGGACCTCTTTCAGTGCATCCAGGATATTGGGTATCAAAGGTAAGGGGTAATTATTTTTCACAGTGAAGTTTTTCAACCCCTGGTAATCGATACACGTCAGGAGCTCAGTTGTGTCCTTTCTAGGGATGAAAAACAAAGAGCCTCCAGCAGATGAGGTGGATTCCCTGACTTGCAGATATTGTGATAAAGCTATCCTTTTTTTAGGTTATAGATGAAACATCCGACTGAAGGGTACAGTGGAGTTAGGAAGAAGCCTGATTTTACAATCCCCTGGTCTATGTGGTGGAAGAGACTTTGCAGTCTCTTTTGGAAAAACTCTACCATACAGAGCACATGTGGATGGTACAGTGCACAATACAGAGACCATATCCTTTGCTGTACCTTCTCGGAGTTTTGTGCGTACAGTTGTTCTAATGCTGTTCTGCAAACAGGTACAAATGCACTATTCTGGACTCTGGAATAATGTATGGGCAGTCCAGTAAATGAAGGGGTTGTGCAAAGAAAACCAAGGTATGCCCAGAATTAGAGGAAAATATGCTGCTTTCATAATGTTGAATATGATAGATTCCTGATGTTTGTTTATTTTCATTTGTAATTCTGTGGTGCTATTTGTTATGGGTATGCTTTCTAACTGTCTTCCGTGAACTCCTTCCACAGGTAACGCAGTGGCCTTTATCAGTCGAGGTATTCCCTTCTTAAGGGCGTGCTCGTGGTTCATGAAATTGCCAACTGCCCCTGAGCTTACCATAGGTGATGCCTCTAAGTAGTCATCACAGGAATGCAACAGAATTATTTAACGACTAAGAGTTCGGTGCTGGCCCCTTGAGTGGTGAGAACAGGTATTCAAGGGTTGTCGGTGGTACTGGAACTGCTCTCCGAATCCAGAGCCACTTCTAAGGATGGGAGCAAGTGTTTCCTGACTTCCATGGAGGTGCCAAGTTTCAAGCACATAGAAGATGAGTACTGGGTACGCAGAACATATGTAAACCCATTGTTCTACATCTTTTTCTTTCTTCGTCATTGATCGACGCTCTCACTGCTATGATCTGCATAGGGTTCAACGTCTCTGGTAATACTGGGGTTTCCATTTCGAGTAACAAACTGGAATGGGTTCCGAGCAATTAGCCACTGTGACGTTCGGTCTTACATTCCTGCAGCCTGAAGACAATCTGTAAGATCATTTGATGCATTAGTCAAAAGTAGCTGGAGGTGGAACCCGAGACAGCTTGTCCTTCAACTCATCTGAGAGACCTCTGCAGTAGAGGGTGAAACATGTCTCTTCTGTCCATGCACTCTCCTGGGCCAGCTGCTTGAAGCCGGTTGTTTAAGTCAACATATCGAGTGTGTCTTGGTATAAATGCAGTAGCTTTTTCTGAGAGGTGCACATAAGTTCTAGTCTATCAAACAAATTCTTTAGGGCTGCTACAAATCCACTGTAGTCACTCAAAAGGGGGTTATTTGCACCTACCAGGGAGATGGCCCATGACAAACCACTGCTGGCCATGTGTGTAACAAGGAACCCCACCTTTAACTTATCTCTTTGATAGGAGTCTTGCCTAAAGGTGAAGGTAACCATAACATGCAGGCTTCCAAGAATCCTTTAGGACTTCTGGGGTCTACAGCAGGGATGTCATTTGAGGGTTGCCAGGAGTCATACCTGCAACTCCTGAGGTCTCCCTAGGTACCCCTGTGGTTTCCCTTGCTACCCCTAAACAATTTTGTTTCTGTTTGTGCACAGAGTACGGGATGCCGTGTGAGTTCACTTCTTTCCCTGTGCTACTCTAAATTCTTTAATACACAGTTATGAACTCACCCAATGGAATGTATTTTGCCAACCTCTGAAGCCTGAAAAGTAGATCCACGCTGGCTTGGCATGTGGCCAACTTTGCACCAGACCTGCAGATGAACTGGCCTGCTGTTAAATCTCAGTTCCCAGTTTAATGGTATCCACTACAGAGTGTAATTTGCTTTCTGACTTTGAGAACATTCAGACATGTAATTGCTCATTTTACTATAGCTGGCAAGATAGCTATACCTGGTAAGATAGCTCAGGGGGTTGAGCGCTTTTTGCTGTGGGGAGTGTGTGATCTACTGGCAAGGCCAACTCAGCCTTTCATCTTTCTGAGGTTGATAAATGAGTACTGACACTGGTCAGATGATATTGTACGTATCTCTGTTCTATTTAAAGCGCTTAAGAGTACGTGATATATAATAACACATCATTATCATTTAGCCTTGGATATCTGCTTGCATTGACACTAATTTGGTAATATGAGCGCATACACACTGATATTAATGATACAGATGGTAATACATTTTGTATGAAATGTACATCACATTACAGTGATACTGTAACCATATTTTCTCGTAGTGTACTTAGGAACAATGCTATGTGATGCCACTTCTTGTTTTGTCAAGGGGTGAAAGGTCGTGTTCCATTGCTTCCTGTAATGTCACTTCAGGGTGGGTCAAATGACATCACTTACTGTGATGTCATCAGAGGTTAAGGGTCGTGTGATGTCACTTCCGCTACCCCTGGCATTTTGGTGAAATGACACCCTGGTCGCAAGGACACTTCCTGACCCCTACAGAACTGGAGGCAGACACCACAGGCAGCATGTCACAAGCTGTGACCACATGTCGAAGGAACTGGTTTTCATTTTTTAGTGTTTGTAACTCGGAGGTGTGATGTACAACTGTCACTACCAATTCGTGCATTTGGCCCACTTCTGTTTTTCCTTTTTGGCGTTGCAATCTTTCAGCGATTTACCTTACATGTGGTGTCAGACGGCTTTGTTTTTGAAAGAGATAGGGTACGTCCCCAGGCACAGCCATGACTGTCTCTGGAAGAAGAGAGGGAGAAGGGGTTGTACGAGGGGTCAGGCCCTCAGGTCAAACAATCTGCAAGGAGAAAAAACATTCTTGAGCGTGTTGTATATCCAATGGTGAAGGTAGTCGAAGATGTGAAAGACAAGGGACTGGATGAGATCATTTTAGGAGCCTACGTAGCCTGGGCAGAGGGGATAACAGGAGTGGAAAATACAAGGTACAGGAATATGGGAACAATGAGGGAGCAAGGAAAGACATGGACAAAAGCAAGGTAAGCAACGTGGAGGCTTCACAAAGTTCAGGGTAACAAGCGTCAGCACAACACAGAAAGATGGAAAGTCACAGCACGGGAACCTACTTGTACTTTTCTGTTTTCTATGCTGTTTGGGTGTCTCCCCCTTCCGGAATCATGCAATGAGATCTGTCTATCAAGATCACGCTCTGGCTGATGGCAAGGAGTGTCCTTAGTGTTTTATTCTGCCCTTTTATGACTTTTGTGTTAGTTCATTATTCCTCTCATCTTTATTTTAGCAATAACTTCGCCTTCCCAGCTTTGTTTTAGTATGCCCCATAATATAAAACTTCCTAAAGTAAAATAAACTCACCTTTGTAATATTCGAGCTCTCCGCACTGTACACTGCGCCTTTCATAAAACCGGCACTGAGTATCTGCGGAATAAAAGTATCTAACACGCCCCCCCCCCCCTACAGCCACTCTGCTCTGCTAGTGCGCTGTGCATCTCTGTCCCTCGGGTCAAGTGCTCCCATGTGGGGCCGTTCCTTCTCTGTTTCTGGAGCTCTATTGTGGAACCCTCTCCTCTTTTCTCTTTGCAGTGTCCATGATCACCTGTCATTTAGGCGCGCTGTTAAAGCATTCTTATGGTCTGCCTGATTGCTTCTTTCTGCTGTCGTATGCTTCCTTTCTCAGTCCCGCCTTCAGCCCTCTGATGCCCTAGCTGATGTATGTTTAAGCTGTACACGTGTTTATAACATGACATAATTTACATTGATGTTTTAACAAAACATTGTATTAAAAAATAACTTCACATAAACAACACATCGAACTCATATAACATGACATTTTCCAGATCTAAAAGGTAGCCCCTCTCTATAAACATACTATACCAAAGAAGAAAGACCCAATACAAGTCTGACACAGAGACCTTCAAAAGCACATGCAAAGGGTTGTTTTAGACCCCAAAAATGTAGCTCATCACTATAATAATAATTTGAATTTATAAAGTGTGTAGGGGAGGACTGGCCGCAAGGCCCTCCTCACCTACAGCTTTCTCCCCAGGTGAGGACCATGACTCGGTGGGCGCCCCCTCATGCCACCCGGGCCCAGGTGGAGGAGGATTCACCCGCCGACGACATTGCCCACACATATCCTTTCCTTGCATTTAGTTAGGCCTAGGCGCCATCTTGTCTAGCAAACATGGCGTGAGTTCAGCACACTATAACGAGGCCCCCACCTTTGGAGGGCCTTTCATGCATCTCTGCCGCCTCAGCAGCCCTGGCAGATCCGCTGCGAGCGCGTTCCCATGAGAAAGTCGGAGATGAGCTAAACCCGAGACGCCAACTCGGCAACATTATATTAGTAACAATGTGATATTGCACCCCGTATGACCCGGACCGCAAGGCCGGGGTAACGGGGAAAAAGCTGAAGCATCACTATCTGAAGAAGGTGGAAAATAATTCAAGTATTGGTATTAATGAACTACCTCTGTTTAAAATGTGAATAAACCATAAAAATGTAACGTTATATGATATCCCTCCAGGTCTGGACTAATGCTGCTATAACCACGGAGAAAGATGTTGACTAAACGTGTAACCTCTATTTTGTAAAAGTGTTTTTCAATAGTATGTAGAAACTTGAACTCATATATGTTTTTGAATCACCCAAAGCGGCGAGCATCAATCTCTGTAGGCCATAACCTAGATATCCCTCGTATAACGTCTAATGTACATACAATACGCACACAATGTAGTGAATATAATGTTAGGTAATGAAAAGGTACTGGAACCGACTGTATTAAAGAAATGTGTAACGAAATTGAAATATATATGTGTGTCTAAATAACGTCAAAATAAGGCAGAACAGTATAGAACTTCTGCATTCACTGATCAGCAACGCACGAGGAAAATACCTTTGTGGATATATGCAAGGCCATTCCCTCTCCCACCCCACCAAGCCTGCCAGATAAAAAAGCTAAGACTTGTGCCGCGCTCCCTCACCTCCCCCAACCAAGCTGGCGTTACTTCAGAGAGTCAGAGGCCCCGGCACCGCAACCAAGGCCACAGCCCGCCACCTGTGTTATTTACAGCACGGTAATAAACCCACGGTTGAACCCACTGATCTACCAGCACCCTCTCATAAATCCCACGAACCCCCCAAGAATCCTGACCCCGTGTAAGGACGACCCCCATCATTGAGACAAGACACAGAGACCCATCTATATAATAACTTCTAACGCAGCAGACAGACATGTATCATTCGGCCCAGGCCCCAGAGCCCCGTCCCGCGACCTAAAATACCGGTCAATAGGACACAGGTAAATCTCACCCCAACCGACGACCACCAGACCTCTCACAAGGTGCATTCCTCATGTGTTGTGTTTATTTTTATAAGATAAGATGCTGAAGCAATTTATCAAAGAACTTAAATGTCATTTTCTGAATAACTGCAGTGTGCATGGCCTAGGGCAAATGAGACAGGAAAGGTATTCGTCATTGTCACAGGCTGCCCCAGCGCATCAACACCGCACGGATGACCTCAAGCCGGCCTGCCAGGCCCAACCCAACCCACGAGGCTGACCAGTGACGTCGTCCCGCCAGGACCAACCCCGCTGCAGCAACACCTATAGTTAGTCGATGCCACCCAATCCCGATTGACCTGTGCCCCCTATAGTGTTTAGGTGCTGATGACGTTTCTTGTATTAGAAATACGCCTGTCTTTGCTATTGTCAGGCAGAGCGCTCTCGTAGGTTGCAGAGTTCTTTGCATGCCTTATCCTTGGATAAAATCCCACTTACGCTCACCCGCACTCTGTCTTGGTCTTATTCCCACTACGGAGAGTCCCTTATTGTCTCTCATTGCGGGGAGGATCGTGCCGAATTGGGGGCGCTTCCCTTCAAGTGCTACGAACCCTCAGGCATCTGAGCACTGCTTATGACTAACTACAGTGTGTGGTGCTCATTTATCGACCTCAGAAGAATGAAAGACTGAGTTTGGCCCTTCTGGGATTCGAACCTGCGTCGGATGTCATTGCTGCTCTATCTGACCGGCTATCATTGAAGTATGCGGTGAGAAATGACACCTTACAGGTGTGATGTTGTGAAGCAGTAAAAGGGGGGTAAAGTAAAATGAAGCAACATAAATAGCAGATAAAAACTCTGTAATTTGGAATTTCAGGCGTCCAAAAGTGTCCACCAATGTCAGCTAAGTATAACAATGAAGGATGCCTTAACAGTGTGATTCTGTGACGTTCATATAAAACCTTATGAGTTGGCATTTTAGAGGTATATTTCCTTGAAAATGTGATTTAGTTTAGAGTGAATTATGCATAATGGATGAGCAGCAGTTATTAGAAGACAATCATCCTCATTCACCGCGTGTGACTGTGTATGCGGAACTTGATGATGAGTTTGAAAACGTAACCACTATTCACCTCACATATCGGGCACAGAGTTAAATCCAAAAATGACATACATTGCATATATTTACTTACTTACAGTCCTTTAGTATATACTAGTGCACAGACTTGTAGGTTCTAATGCCAATTATTTTAGAGGAGGCTCATTGACTTAATTTGTTATGGGAAACGTTTCCAAGATCAACGAGTCTCATGTCAGTTTCTATGTTTATCAAATACTCACAGTGTCTTCTTTATACTGTAGTATCTCTTTTATACTTTTCATAGGTTTTGTGACATATTTGTACTTTGGACATTGCTTTGTCATTTCCCTTGGATTTCGGTTAGTATAGCATAATTCATCTGTGGCATACTTGCTTGTGTAAAGCAGTTGGCCTACGGTAGTAGAGTTGAGTATGCACTGTGGTTACATTATGGCAATATATCAGCTCCATTTTGGAATTTGGAAAATTCTAATACTGCTCAATCTGATCTCGAGAACTTCTCACATTTAGATGTGTCAGGCTTTCAACATATCCTAGAATGTTTTAATCGGACCATACCTCCCTATACCTGTCGTACATAAACATTCACCTTCTTAGACCTATTAATGTTTAATAGGCCACCCTCACTCATCACAGTGGGCAATCCCAGAATTAATATTCTTGAGTTTGACCTTCAGTATAAAGGTTGGCAGAGACAAATTAGCCACAAAATCTTTTGGGATTGCCTGAGCACATCTCAAGCAGGACAATCACTCAACATAGTGCAAATAAAAGCTCAATCAGAACAGGATCTACGTGGGGGGCATAGCAGGTCAGTCGGAGGTGGGAGGACAGGTGAGGAGTGGGGATGGGGGAACAAGGGGTGCAAGTTAACGATTTGTAGGGATGGGATGATGGGCTGTGTGTTGGTGGTGGGTGGGCTCAGGTGAGGTTGGTCTCATCAGACCTACTGGTGCGCCACCATGTGGCTCTAATCAGTCCAGTGTGTGGCATGGTGTCTAAATTGTGGGACGGTACACCATATGTGTCTGAGCAGAGGGGCATGTCCAACTGGGGTCCAACACTAGGTGTGTACTTACCTTGCCTTAGGCACCTGTTCAAGGCAGTCGGGTGGGTTTGGGACACCTGGATAGAGAGGGAGGGGGAACGCCTAGCAAAGGGTACTATAGGACAGAGGATAGACGGATTAGCACCTAGATTTTGGGACGTCAGGGAGACACCTAGATGGGGAGACAACAGTGGATAGTTCAGTACAGTAGCACCTGGATTTTGGACAACTGGATAGTGGGAGAGACACCTAACTGGTAATACAGCATTAGACACTAAATACAGTAGCAGCTGGATTTGAAGGCAGTGAAATACAGTGGCACCTAGGTTTGAGACATCTGGAAAGGTGGTGAAACATCTAAATGGGGTGTAGCAGTCGACATTTAGATATCATATCACCTTGATTTGGGACACTTGAAGAGTGGGAGAAATTCCTACCTGGGGGATTTCAACAGTAGACAGTTAAATGTAGTAGCAGCTTGATCTGGGACACCTGGATAGTGGGAGAAATGCCTACTGGGGTATTTCAACAGTAAACAGTTAAATGCAATAGCACCTTGATTTGGGACACCTGGATAGTGGGAGAAATGCCCACCTGGGGGATTTAACCAGTAGGACCTTGATTTGGGAAAACTGGATAGTGGTATAAAGGCCTACATGGAGTATTTCAACAGTAGACAGTTAAAAGGAGTAGCACTTTGATTTGGGTAACCTGGATAGTTGGAGAAATGCCTACATGGAGGATTACAACAGTAGACAGTTAAATGCAGTAACACATGTTTTTGGACACCTGGAAAAGAGGGGAATGTCTAGATGGGGGTATAGCAGAACTGGTAGTAGTGACAAGGTATCGGATATCAGGGAGGGGGAGTAGCTTTCAGTGTAATCCTAGATGTGAAAATACTCTGTCCGAATGTGAGGTAGTATAGCTTAGCACAGTCTATCTAGAGGCAAGATATGGCTATGGGTCACAATCTACCAAGATGCAAGATATGGCTAGCTTAACAAATTCTACCTAGATGCAAGATATGGCTATGGGGCACATTCTGCCTAGATGCGAGATATGGATAGCTTAACACATTCTACCTAGATGCAAGATGTGGCTATGGGGCACAATCTACCTAGATGCAAGATAGGGCTAGCTTAACACAGTCTACCTAGATGCAAGATATGGCCAAGGGGCACAATATACCTAGATGCATGATTTGGCTAAGCAGCACAATCTACCCAGATGCAGATTATAGCTAGCTTAACACAGTCTACCTAGATGCAATATATGGCAAAGGGACACAATCTATTCTAGATGCAGGTTATGGCTAGTTTAACAGAGTCTATCTAGATGCAAAATATGGCTAAGGGGCACAATCTATCTAGAGGCAGGTTATGGCTAGCTTAACACAATCTATATATATGCAACATATGGCTAAGGAACACAATCTACCTAGATGCAAGAAATGGCTAAGGGGCACAATCTGTCTAGATGCAGGTCATGGCCCGCTTAACACAGTCTATCTAGATGCAAGATATGGCTAAGGGGCACAATTTACCTAGATGCAAGATATGGCTAAGGGGCACAATCTACCTAGATGCAGGTTATGGCTCGCTTATATAGCAAATGTCAGTGAAAAAAGCTCCAGACTTCACTCTTGCTAGAGTGGTTTGTGAGGCGTTGCAATTTCAAAGAGACAAATACATTTCTCTGACCGTTTAAAAGGTGTTTCTCTAAATTCTGAAGACTTAAGGGCCTCATTACACGTTGTGCGGTAACCATGGCGCTATTAACGCCATGGTTGCCGCCGGTATTTTAACGTGTCCGCCTTGATGGATGGCGGAATTACCGGCTTACTCCAAGGTGAGCGGGGCCGGTAATTCCCCATTTACCAAGGCCCTCCCCATTCCCATATTTGCCCCAATAGGGCATAATTGGAATGGGGAAGGTGGTAATTACGGTACCACAAATTGCGGTACCGTAATTAGCACCGAGGTCGCTTTGCGGCACCCTACTTTAACGGCTGGTAAAACCAGCCATTAAGGTCGGGTCCCGCAAAGGGAACTCGTAGTAAGGCGGTAAGGGTTTACCGGTACCAGTGCACTTACCGGTACCGGTAAACCCTTACTGCCTACCGTGTAATGAGGCCCTTAGTCTCCTTGTTTGCAATTGCGCCAAACCTCATTAGTTTGTGTCAACATTTCTTATCTAAATTTACATTTCCTTGTATATAATTTCCTTTTCCACTCTGTAAATGTATATTTATTTAAGTTTATTTCCAGTTAGGTATAAATTAATGATTCTGTGTGTGGTCGCGCCTACACGTGTTTTAAACTAAAGCTCTTCTTCAAGGGTCTAAGTGATAAGAGGGTTTTGTTTTACATTCAAGTCGAGTTATTCATAAACCCTTAGACATTCAGACATTTGAAATTAATAACATGCATGTTAGTGAACATGTACATCCATAAACATAAATGCCATTTTCATCTCAAATGAAAACAAGGATTATTAAGTAAACAAATAATAAATTCAAATACATGCATGGAGAAAAAACATGCAAAAAGCAAAGGAAAAAATAGGTTAAGGGGTCTGGGGATAGGGAAAACAATCAGAAAATAATTAGTCTGTCTGTTAAATTCTACATTATGAATTATTAGCATGGCATTTTCTTATTTGCAATGTCATACTGGAGTAAGATATAGGATTGAATTGTTCTGCACCCCATCTCCACAGAGTTCGATATTAATAGTGAAAGGGCTTAATGAGGACTATATTGGTGCCTATAGTAAAGTGTATTGGTGCATTTAGTGAAAGTTCGTCACCAAGGTATGATAAATCGGGTTACATTATTATGAGGCAAATTGCATATATTGCTATTAGACGATAGTGCTGTTGGATCCTACTAATTGTGAAATCGTGTTGTAGCCTCCTGAGGTAGAGGTATACAATATTTGTTTGAAACATACCTTGTCTCATCACTGTCCTTTTCCCATGTTAAGGTAAATGTTCAAAGTGCTTAGTTATCTGTTGAAATAACCGATTGGGCTTACAATTACTGTAACAATAATATTTTATGACATTAAGAGGAAGCATACATACATTAATAACTGTCCTCCTGATAGTCTTGTTGTTATAATTTCCTCTTTAATTTTAGATTCAACTTTTCAATATATACTTATAGGAAAAGTCATGTTCATTTTGAAAATGCAAAACATATTCACCTCACAAATCAGGCACAGTGGCAAATCCAAAAATGGCATACATTGCATAGATTAGCTTACTACTTACCAAGTTCTTTATTTCACCCTATCATTCAGTTCTTTTGTGTTTACTATTGCACAGCCTTGTAGAATATAATGCTAATTATTTTAGGTGACGTTCATTGACTCGCTTTCTATGGGTCAGGTATCAGGAGATCAATAAGTCTCATTTCAGTTTTCATGTTTACATAATGCTCATGGTGTCTTCGTTAGACTGTATAATCTCTTGTATAATTATCACAGGTTTCATGACTTATTTGTACTTCGGCATCCATTGCATTGTCATTTCCCTTGGGTTTCTGTTAGTATAGCATCATTCATCTGTGGCATAGTTTCTTGTACAAAGCAGTTGGACTACAGTAGTGGTGTTGAGTTTGCACTGCGGTTACATTATGTCAAAATATAATCATCTCCATTTTGGAATTCGGAAAGTTCCAAGACTGCTCAATCTGATCTCGAGAACCTTTCACATTTAAGTGTGTCAGGCTTTCCACATATTCCAGAATGTGTTAATCGGACCATACCTCCCTACATATGTTTTACATAAATATTCACCTTCATAGGCATATTAGCATTTAATAGGAAACACTCAGCCCTCAGAGTGAGAAATTATTGAATGTATATTCTTTGACCTGCAGTATAAAGGTTGGACAGGGCAAATAGGCCACCAAATCTTAAAGAAATGTCTGAGCAAATTTCAAGCTCCTCATGCAAGCAAGTTCGACATATTGCATTCGGTTTTATATTCTCCAAATCTGCATTGTAACACCATCTCATGCATAGTCTATGATTAACCTAACAGGACCTAATGGAATTCTTGCTATGCCAAGATTTACCCGCCACGCTATATTTCTCCCTCCATGTTTCTCAAGCACTTATCATCACTTTCCTATCCTTAAATCTTCACCCTCCTACTTATCCTTAGCAGACCAATGTCTGGATCGCTGGAAAGGGCACAAAAAACATCTCCGGCAATCCTAGGCACTCTTCTATTACAACATTGCTAGTTTGGTGCAGTATACATAAAACAGTAACATAACATCACTAGATCCAATATGTCTGGGTGCATCATTTTCTTAAGACTCCAGAGAAACCTATGTAATAGTTGCACTTTAGTGTAGGCTAGCATAGATGAAATATGTCCATCAATATGAAACTTATGCTTGAATAAAAACAGACATTTATTTTTACAACTTTTAAGCAATACTTTGTGAAATGTAGTTCAAGATTCAGATAATCCACACTGTGAAATACACCAGGTAGATTCAAATTGTGAATATTTTCTTCCTTTGTGCTAATATGGATTTGTCCCCAAAATATGTTACAATTTCGCTCCAAATTGAACTTTGCTGATCATATTATATATGCATTACATTTTCCTGTGGTTGTGGCCTACCTTCGTCCTGGAGGAACTTCCAGTTCGTCTGCACACTTTCGAAATGAAAAAAATTATTCCAGGTAACAATTCCCTTTCATTTAGTTTACTGTCCTTCTCTAGACAGCTGCAAATACTTAGTACACCAATCACAACTTCGATTTAGTTAAATACTGTGTTTTGTAAGACTACTGTCTGTACTTCTCCAACATGTGACTGTATCCACGAATACCACCTTTCAAGAAAACCAGAAGACAGATGTTGCTACTTTGAGCTCCATACTTAATATAAGAGGCTTTCATGAAAAAGGTAGTGATTTTAGGACAGACATTCCAAACACATGAAGGGGATTGATACATTACGTTTGTATATACTTATCCATTACTGCCTTACCTCAGTGTTAGAGTAAGAAGATTGTAGTTTTTGATTTGAAAGTTAGTCAAACAATTCACTTCACCCCATATATAGAATATTTTTGTAATCAGAGTGTAGTTATGAATTATATAAGGAGAGGCATATATTATATAAGTAGTGGCTTAGTCACATTAAAGGTAGGATGGAAAGATCGATGTGTATGGAATGTGAGGTCAGATTGAGAGGCATGCCTACTGGTATGGTTTATGTGCACCATAAATGGAGGGTTTATGGTAATTGCATCGAATTCCTTGCATCTAAATGCATTTGCATCACATTTTTTCCATCTAATAAATTAGCATTGAATGCATTTTTTTATTTTTTTAGGGGGCAGGGGGGACCTCCTGAACACCCGTTTTTTACCCTTTAAAATCCTCCTGAACAACAATTAACCCTATACCCCAAAAACATGCATTCGATGCACATTTTATAGTTGGAAAAAAATTGATGGAATGGCATTAGATGGAATGGCATTAGAAGCAATGACCAGATAACTAAATGGAATATTCAACACTCTGTATCCCTTAACATGTGCTTGCATGAACCTACATGTTTGTTGTCAAGGTCATTAACTAGCTTTTTTTGTCCTAACATTAAAACGTAAATTCCTCTTCCTTTATTGTCTACACTAGGTCACCATTTTAGTTGTTGAAATACACTAGTCCCGATGTGGCGGGTTACAACTATGGCAAATCACACATCTGGATATCAAGTGGAAAGTCATGGATCTGTGGGATCTTTCTCCATGCCTACTTCTTCACAACTATCTATCCAGAAAGACCGGTTCATAGCTAAACATGCCCTGACATGCGTTTCATAAAATAAGTGAATGTCTTTTCACCTGCGGCATAATTCTGCTCTTGCTGCAACAGACATTTTGACAAGTCATTCAGGTCACTCCCTTTGGGAACTCATTCATGGTATGATGATGAGCTGCCTTGGGGTTTTCTACCCATTCATTTCTACTCTCTTGTGTATCTTTGTTGTGGAGGAAGATGATGGCCCCATCGTCAGCTCTTGCATTCATATAGCCACAGCAGCTGGGAATCCATCAAAAAGGCTGATTTGGATATGTCTCTGCATAGTTAAGATTCAATGTATGTGCTGTTTTATGGATGTATGTCATATTATATGTTCTATCAATGGTGTGTTGTGTGTGATGGATGTCCAACTAATCTGTGTTATATTTCATTCTGTTGTGTATCTTTCAGAGGTTATAAATGCACTGTTTACTTTTGTAGAAAGTCCGCCTCTGGGTCTGTTCCTTGGTGTGTTGCATGAGTTTCTTGATTCCAGTTGAAAAGTATGCCCTAAATGGTAGGCATTGCTTGAAGACGGATTTTCTACTAGTAACGATTCATCACTCAGTGTTCTTGCATCATGCTTGCAATTCATTGACATTGTTTTAGTTAAGATGAGGTTAAAGTTGACTGTTTTATGAAAGGCCCCAGAAATATCAGCAAACACAGATTAAATATTGTTAAAACATGCTTTGATTGATGTTAAGGTTAAGAAGAAAAATCATTATAATTTTCATGAAGGGGCAATTTGGGTAACCTTAAAGACAACTCCCATACCTTACTCAAAGCCATACAAATACTATTATCAATAATATAACAAAGGACATCACAGTGACTCCACTTATCAGAAAACATACAATATCACTAAATGAATATTCGTTCATATAACACCACAAAAACTATATCTGTATTTTTGCAATCTAAAATATTTAGCTGTCTTGTACAGAACACTTTGCTGTCCAATCTTTATACCACAAAACTGGGAAATCAATGCATGAAGGAAAAGAAACACCAAGAGCACTGGTTTTGTGTTCAAGTTTATGTATGATGAGTAGGGATACACAAAGCGTCAAACCGCTGATTTCTCCAGAAGAACAGGGACAGTTGCATACAGAAAAAGTCAGTATCAATCTGAATTAGCTGGAGTTCCAGATGATAATTTAGATTGATACTGACTCTTTCTGCATAAAAGGTTGTAGTCTTGACCTTGATGATTATTACATATTTGTAACCTGGTGGTCAAGACGGTAGATCTCGGCAAGAAGAAAAAAACATGTAGTTCCAATAACATGCGCTTTCACATGACACATTACAATGAGTCCAAATGTATAAGACTGTGCTTTTATTCTTTGGTCAGTGCTACTTGTGCCACTTGTGCCATAAGACTGTGATTTTATTCTGTTGTCAGTGCTACTTGTGCCACTTGTGCCAACACGTGTTTCGACCAGTTTGGTCTCCTTCAGGGCAAAACCAATATTCTTTATTACATATTGATACCATTATTGATAACAAAATCAACAAAACGAAATCATATTGAATGTCCATCCAGACCCCATTTGCAAGAAACAGTCATTGAACACAATGGAAATATTTTCATATGCATAAAACAAATGATTGGAAAAGAAAGAGGAAGAGGAGGAAGAGGAAGAAAGGGAGACAAAAAGAAAGAGATGAGAGACAATTATTGTAAGCAGATGGTAAAGTATGTGATTCATTAATATCTATCGTCTAGTAGATTTTCATTTACACTTGTATGTCAAAAACTCAGAAGAGAACTCAAAGATTAAATGCACAAAGTTAATAAATAAGTGATGATAAAAATCCCATCTATGAAACATAACCTGATATATTCCAAACAAATCTGATGGCATCAAGATCTAGTTGAAATACTGGAACACTGTCATGATATTGTTGAATAGCAACTGGAAGCAAAACAAGCTTCAAACTGAGAAAACATAACTGATATAATCTTTCTGAGATGGCAAATAACAATAGAAGATAAGGTAAGGCCAAACAATACATGGGTGAGATATAACTTAAAATTGCTCTGTGTCGAGTGGGAGTAGGATCGAATCCTACTCCTGCGATTCTCTTGCAGTAGCTGTGTCATGGCTCTCAAACACCAATGTTAAGGTAGATTGACAAAAATATATAAAGTAATTGTGCATTGAAACAATTTGTGTACACTAAATTAGTTGTCATAAGTGTACAAAAATCACACCCATGTGAACACCACTTGTAATTACCTTTTTGAGCTGTGGTTCCACTTGGAAATGTAAGTATGATGTGCTTGTTGACACCAGGAATTCAGCTTGCTGAAATATGCCAATGGAAAAAATGAAGGTAGGTGTGAAAGGATATAAATGTGATCTTGTTTGATATTACTAGTTAGTCTGCACCGCGGGGTGCCAATATGATATTGACTTTAGCTTTGATGCAATACCTTCAATAGTCGTAACGGTCACCAACTCTGCAGTCAAGCCATATGTTAGGCTTTTGACAAACAGTGTCCAAAGCTATGTGTATTGAGCCTCCACGTCAATATCATATTCTGAGCTGCCTGTAAAACCAAGCAAGTGCACAGAGAAATTAATCCATTCATGGTTCATAGAGTAATATGCACATGGGAGCAGAGAAATGAAAAGGAGGGAATGCTTATTTGTTTTACCCCTTGTGGGTTAGTGATTCCACATACAGACGTCGTGCTGTGTTATAGCAAAAAAGTATTTTTAAGTCGAACGAATATAATAAGTTCACGTAACTCAAGGCTCATGCTACGTCCATCTTGTATTCAGAGCTAAATGTAAATCCAAGCAGGCACATAAAAAAATGCTCAATTCAGCAAAGTATAATCAGCGAACCGTTAAGCTAACAAACAAAGCAAAAGAAGAGGAATGGAATCATTTAATTTAGCTGGTGATGATTAGGCAACGGTGCGTGTAAGTGTCTTGTTACGTACTGGCAAAATTTCCTCACATTTACTGTAGCCCCTGTCTGTTATGTGCTATAGCAATAGTCAGGCGATCGTGTCATGATCATGTGACTAGTGACGGAAAATCTGTATGGATTGGATGCATATAACTTAAAGATAAGTGTTAATAAAAAGTTAGGGGCATATCTCATATTAAAATGAGAATCATGATGTCAGGGGATCAAAGGAAAACGTTATGGTGTAGACTGATAATGCTGCTAACCGGTCACGTGGTTGAAGTTGCGTTGAAAAGCTGCGTACTTGTGCATAATATAAGTTATATTAATTAACATAATTGCCCCAAAAATAAAGCTATGTTGAGAAATTGGTGTTTAGTCACTGATTGAATATTTTATATATTGCTATATCTAATGCCAATAGTCGATCACGTGATCAGAGTCGCATTGAATAGCCGCGTACTTCTCCAAGATGTAATAATATTGATTGTCATTGTTGCCCTGAAAATCAAGCTTTGTTGAGAAATCAGTATTTAGTCACTGATTCAATGTTTTGATATTTTGAAGGATCCAAAAAGAGTATAGTGTAAACCATTCCAATAAGAAACCAAGCCATGTGATCGGAGTCACATGATCGGTTGAAAAAAAATTCATGCTGTGACTATGAAGTTGTTGTGCAATCACCTTTGAATGTTCAAAGAGATCCAGAAAGTTAATAGTTTGACCCGATATAATCAAGATCTAACCACGTTGTCAGAAACTTGTCAGGGATGCCTGTAATTATCGACAATAAAAGTTATAAATTGAGAAAACTGTCATAATATCGATACTCCTTGTGCACTGAGGATAGTTACATTCCTAGATGTGTGGACAAGAGTTGCAGGCAAAGTGTGCATTTGGTAATGTAGCCTCATGCAATAGGCGTGGTGGTAATGCTTGACCATGTCATGCTGCTAAATATACTGCTATAATATATGTTGTTCAATCAACGGTACAGTATACAGTGGGACAAGTGCTGGAAGCCCCCAGTGTAATTAGTATGGTTCCTAGTCATGACCATGTGAGATCAAAATAAGCACCATGGGTGCAGTATTCTTGCTGTGATCCCTTAACAATGTCATTTTGCACCTAGAGAGTTTTGAATTCCAATATGGTTAAATACCATCTTAGACTGATGTCTTGGTAGCCATACCTTTTCTCTCCAGAACCAGGAAGTATAAACATGATAATTACAAGGAATCTTTGAGATAAGCCTAAATTGCTCACATATTGAAATAATCCCAAAAGCAGGCACAAAGAGCCTATAACAGACAAGTATATAATATATCCAAGCTTCCTGAGGAAAACCCTTATAGAAAAACATTTAGTTCATGTTCAGTGTTTAAACCAAAAAGTGTGCATCTCAATTTGCAGATCATACATGCCTCCATTTGGCGTAGGTGTAGTTGGCGATCACCTCCTCTGATGTTGATCCGAGCTTGCTGCAGGTCTACAAACCGAATGTCCTTCTTGTTTGCAAACTGATATTCCTTTTGCCAGTGCATTGCGAGCGGTAATTTAAAATCTCAGCTATTTAAATGGAAGAGATGCTATCGTATTCTGATGTGTTATTCACCAATGGTGCTTCCAATGTATACTCTGTTGCACACACACACAAACTATAGCATATGCAATGTATTTAGATTTGCAGTTTATAAAGTCTTGAATTCAAATTTGTAGTCCGCCATGACATGAGAAGAGCTTGGTAGATGTGAGGGCAAATTGACAAAAGTTACAGTTTGCGCATTTATAAAACCCTAACAGCGTGTTGCTCAACCAATTGGAATTTGTCAAAGGCTTTGGTTTTAGGAACTAGGGACTCAATCTGTCCTTAAGAGTCACATTTTTGGTAAAAATAAGTTTTGGGTGGTCAATAATATATTGTGTTAGATCTGGATCTAGCTCCAGAAGATGCCAATGTTTATGTAATATCCTATATAAAAAATCACTGTCCTGTGTGTACTTGGTAATAAAGCTGACCCCTTGTGCAGGTGCTAATTCACAGGACGGTTTCTTAGGCAAGAGCGCTAAAAGCTAACATTCGTGTTTATAAGCTCGCTGGGAGCAACAGTTTCTCTTAGCCTGATGAAATGCGCCAACTGGAATATTAGCAATGACTGCTTTTTTATGGCAACTGGTAGCGTGAAGTGTTGAGTTGACTTCAGTTGGCTTCCTATGTGTTTCGTATGTATGATGTTGTTATCAATCGTGATTTTAAGATTTAAAAAGTCTAGTGTATCCCTTGTTACGTACTGGCGAAATTTCCTCACATTCACTGTGGCCCCTGTCTGTTATGTGCTATAGTAATAGTCAGGCGATCATGTCATGATCATGTGACTAGTGGCGGAGAATCTGTATGGATTGGATGCTTATAACTTAAAGATAAGTGTTAATAAAAAGTTAGGGGCATATCCCATATTAAAATGAGAATCATGATGTCAGGGGATCAAAGGTAAATGTTATGGTGTGGACTGATAATGCTGCTAACCGGTCACGTGATTGAAGTCGCGTTGAATAGCCGCGTACTTGTGCATAATATAAGTTATATTGATTAACATAATAGCCCCGAAAATAAAGCTATGTTGAGAAATTGGTGTTTAGTCATCGATTGAATATTTTAAATATTGCCATATCTAATGCCAATAGTCGATCACGTGATCAGAGTCGCATTGAATAGCCGCGTAATTGTCCATGATGTAATAATATTGATTGTCATGTTTGCCCCGAAAATCAAGCTTTGTTGAGAAATCAATATTTAGTCACTGATTCAATGTTTTGATATTTTGAAGGATCCAAAAAGAGTATAGTTTAAACCACTCCAATAAGAAACCATGCCATGTGATCGGAGTCACATGATCGGTTGAAAAAAAATACATGCTGTGACTATAAAGTTGTTGTGCAATCACCTTTGAATGTTCAAAGAGATCCAGAAAGTTAATAGTTTGACCCGATATAATCAATATCTAACCACGTCATCAGAATCTCACCAGGGATGCCTGTTATTATCGACAATAAAAGTTATAAATTGAGAAAACTGTCATAATATTGATACTCCTTGTGCACTGAGGATAGTTACATTCCTAGATGTGTGGAGAAGAGTTGCAGGCAAAGTGTGCATTTGGTAATGTAGCCTCATGCAATAGGCGTGGTGGTAATGCTTGACAATGTCATGCTGCTAAATATACTGCTATAATATATGTTGTTCAAACACCGGTACAGTATACAGTGGGACAAGTACTGGTAGCCCCCAGTGTAATTTGTATGGTTCCTAGTCATGTCCATGTGAGATCAAAATTAGCACTAGGGGTGCAGTATTCTTGCTGTGATCCCTTAACAATGTCATTTTGCACCTGGAGAGTTTGGAATTCCAATATGGTTAAATACCATCTCAGACTGATTTCTTGGTAGCCATACCTTTTCTCCCCAGAACCAGGAAGTATAAACATGATCATTTCAAGGAATCTTTGAGATACGCCTAAATTGCTCACATATAGAAGTAATCCTAAAAGCAGGCACAAAGAGCCTATAACAAACAAGTATATAATATATCCAAGCTTCCTGAAGAAAACTATTATAGAAAAACATTTAGGCATGTTCAGTGTTTAAACCAAGCAGTGTGCCTCTCAATTTGCAGATCATACATGCCTCCATTTGGCGTAGGTGTAGTTGGCAATCACCTCCTCTGATGTTGACCCGAGCTTGCTGCAGGCCTACAAACCGAATGTCCTACTTGTTTGCAAACTGATGTTCCTTTTGCCAGTGCATTGTGAGCGGTAATTTAGGATCTCAGCTATTTAAATGGAAGAGATGCTCTCGTATTCTTATGCGTTATTCACCAATGGTGCTTTCAATGTATACTCTGTTGCACACAAACACACACTATAGCATATACAATGTATTTAGATTTGCAGTTTATAAAGTCTTGAATTCGGATTTGTAGTCCGCCATGACATGAGAAGAGCTTGGTAGATGTGAGAGCAAATTGGCAAAAGTTACAGTTTGCACATTTATAAAACCCTAACAGCGTGTTGCTCAACCAATTGGTATTTGTCAAAGGCTTTGGTTTAAGGAACTAGGGACTCATTTTGTCCTTAAGAGTCACATTTTTGGTAAAAATAAGTTTTGGGTGTTGAGTAATATATTGGGCCTCATTACGACCCAAGCGGTAATCTTCTGTCATTACCGCCATGGCGTAATGAGCGTTTACGCCGTGGGCCGATGGCGTAAAGAGCGCCACATTACGACCCATCGCACATGAGCATTATGCCATGGCGGTAATGCAATTAACGCCATGGCGGAAAAGGCCCCTACCGGCATCGTAAAGCGAGCAAGGTGCACTTCCGCCACCATAAGTAGCGGCCACCGTAATTAGCGGCCACCGTAATTAGCGGGCACTGTAATTTGCGCTGGCCGTAAAAAGCAGAACCGGAAATATCGTCATCGCGCCGGAACGGGAAACAGCACGTCGGCCATCTTTAAAAACACAATCCATTGCCATCCTACCGAACAACACCAGATCCAACCCTGACACCTGTCCCAACCAATCACCCACCCACCCATCCAACTACCCAAAAATGCCAAAAGCTGTTAAGAAGGCATGTGACCGCCAGCGCCAGGAAAGATTCAGCCGGGAGGAACTCTGCATGCTTGCGGAGACCCTGCAAGACAGCGCAGCTGTCGTTTTCTCCCCGGAAATGACCAGGACAGCGATAGGGAAAAAGAAGGCCATCTGGGCCCTGGTGGCAGAGCGCGTCAGCGCGGTGGGGACCGTAACCCGCACCCCACAGCAGTGCAGGAAGCGCTGGGACGACCTTCGCATACGGGTCAGAGCCGTCATCTCTGCGAACCGCAACCTTGCCCTGGGTACCGGTGGAGGGTCGGAATCCCCACTAAAACTCCAACCGTGGGAGGAGATTTGTGCAACCACGATTGGCATGGAAGCCATTGAAGGCGTCGGAGGGATGGAAAGGGGAGCTCCGACATCAGGCGATGAAGGTAGGTGCCTCAAACAAGACATGCCATAGTCACTGCAGTCCATTCATGTGTAGCACAAGGTTGCCCTAGAGTGTAAATGCAACACATTTCCACACTGCCCATAGCCACATGCGAGCACCACCCTGTATACACTGCTGGCACCCGCATACCTGCATCCACATTCCACACTAAAAGGAGACAACCTGCATGGCCCTGCCTGAAATCTGCCTCATCTACTGACCAGAATAATGTCTATCATTGTCATTCCAAAGTCCGCAGACCCATCAATAACGCCCTCCCTCCTTTGCTCCACCACAGGCACAGATTCACACCCTGAGGACCAGGACACCCCTGCGACGAAGAGAGCCAAGAAGGCCAATAATACCGTCCCTGCACTCTCAACCTCAGCTGCAGTGAGGCAGACCCCACAACAAGCAGGACCCACTGCAAGCATACCGGACGTCCCACCGGCAAGCACCCCTGTAGTCAGCAGGCCAGCAGCAGCTGCTCCACCTCTACCAACATTGCCTGCCACAGAAGGCACCGGGTCAGCGGCCAGCACCAACATGGGTGAGACAGCTGCAATAGATGCATGTTCAGACTCAGATATTGAGGAGCACGAAGTCAGAAGCCCCACTGACCTACTACATTCCCCCTGTTTGTCAGACGCCAGCCCCCATGAGGATCACACAAAGGGGCACACAGAGGTAGAGGAGTGGCCTTCTACCCCATGCCCAGTCCTCAGTCCACAGGAGGGGAGCAACCCCTCCATCACACCACCAGCACTGGCCATGGGCCAGCAGGGGCAGCAGTCCCTCGAGGACATCACAGAACGGCAGCAACAACTGTCCACGATGCTGGCTGAGCATGCCGCGGAATGTGTGGGGGCTAGGGCAACCATTGAACAGGCCACGGAGACCCTAAGGGCCGAAGTAGCGCAGAGCACTGCCACCCTGAGGGATGCCATGCAGGCCATGTCCAGGGACACCTGTGCTGAACTTGCCGGCTTGCGTCGTGCGCTCACTGAGCTCACCCACACCCTACAGGACGTGCATGCACGGGGGCAGGCAGGGACATCCTCCACTGCCAGTTCTGCACAGAGCAGCCCCGTCCGACGTTCCGGACGTAACCTGCGCTCCACAGCCAGCGGTGCCCCGGGGGCCGGGAGAGGGGGCTTGTAACAGCCTGTGGCCACTGTCACAGGCATCTGTTGACACCTACATGGGGTGTGTTGGGGTGTGCAGAGGGGAGGGGGGAGGGGGTGTGTTGGGGTGTGCAGGGGGGAGGGGAGAGGGGGTGTGTTGGGGTGTGCAGGGGGAGGGGGTGTGTTGGGGTGTGCAGGGGGGAGGTGGGAGGGGGTGTGTTGGGGTGTGCAGGGGGGAGGGGGTGTGTCACAACGTTTCATAGTTTAAATACACTTTTTTCTTTCCCAAAATGAAATGTGTGGACATTTTCATTGCGTATGTGTGCTTTATTGGTGTACAGTCCACAGTGTGCATGTCCCAGGGACACACAGTGCCCCAAGTGCAGTCTCCATGTGATTCACATCAGCCGTGTGTGCTAGAAGCAGTGGTCGATGATACTTTGGCGCATTGCACGCCCCTCCTGTGCGTCGCCTCCTCCATGGGGTGCCGCCCCATCTGCACCCTCCTCATCCTCATCGTCAGGTGGTTGCAGTTCTGCGTCAGGGGGCAGGGGCACGTTCTGTCTGACGCACATATTGTGTAGCATGACACATGCCATGACGATCTTTGCCACCTTCTCATGGTGGTACAGGAGTGCCCCACCAGACCTGCTGAGGCTTCGGAACCGTGCCTTCAATAGGCCGAATGTCTGCTCTATGACCACACAAGTACATGTATGTGCACGGTTGAAGTCCTCCTCGTGCTGGTTCTGCAGGTTCCGGACTGGTGTAAGGAGCCACCTCTTCAGGGGATAGCCTGCATCACCTGTATGTAGGCGAGAATGTATGTGTCAGTCATGTCGTCTGATCAAGAACATGATGTGCCACCATGGCTTGCATCCAACTGTTACTTCGGCTCACTTCTACATGCACTAATTGATTCACACAATGCAACCAGTATATGCTCATGGCTCCCATGGCCTGTTTTGCATGCCATCACCCAATGTATGCAGAGGGGTTGAGTGCATTGTGAGTGCCCATCCTCTGTCTCCGTTCTCTGTGTTACTCACAGCCAGGTGGAGTATGCATCATTCCCCCCCCTTTCAGCCAGGTGGAGTATGCATTATTCCCCCCCCCTATCAGCCAGGTGGAGTATGCATCATTCCCCCCCTTTCAGCCAGGTGGAGTATGCATCATTCCCCCCCCCCCTATCAGCCAGGTGGAGTATGCATCATCCCCCCCCTTTCAGCCAGGTGGAGTATGCATCGGTACGTCATTCACCTGCCCACTTCCATGACATTGGACTCACCGAGTAGCCAGGATCTTGGGCCTGCATGTCGCTCCATGTAGCGTGGTATTGTGGAGTTCCTCAGGACCATAGAATCATGGGTTGATCCGGGGAATCGGGCACAACAATGTGTAATGATCTTGTTGGAGTCACAGACCATTTGCACGTTGATTGAGTGGAACTGTTTCCGGTTGCGGTACGGTACCTCCATGGCACGTGGAACCACCAATTCCACATGGGTGCAGTCGATGGCACCAATGCAACCGGGTATGCCGGCTAGTGCATGGAAACCCACTTTGGTGTTTGCAATGTCCTGGGCAGTCCGTGGTAATGAGATGTGGTCGTCTGTGTGCTTGAGGAGGGCATCGAGCACTTGGATGAGTGTTCGTGAGAATAATGGTTGTGAAATGCCATGCAAGTGCCCCACTGTGTGCTGGTAGGTGCCTGTGGCCAGGAAGTGGAGTACAGACACTACCTTCAGTAGGGGGGATGGCGGTTGGAGTTTCTATCATGCTGACGATGTTGTTGTGTATCATGTCTACGATGGCGGTGATGGTGTCCCGGTCCAAACGGTACAGGGTGTGGATCTGCTCAGCAGTGAGGTTGAATGGATTGGCTCTGATGCGTGGGATTGGGGGCTGCCTGCGTGGTGGCACTGGCTGTGCTGGTGGGGCTTGCTGGGCCTGCCTTGCCCTCCTTCTCCTCCTGCGTCTCCTCTGTGCTGCCTGTTCTTGTTGTTGCTGTGTTAGCACATGCATTGCTATAAGGTCCTCCAGCCCCAACATTGCTAGTCGTATTGGTATCATTGTGGAGTGTGACTGGGTGTGGGAAGGGGTGGGGTGTGCTCTTTTTGTACTTCCTGAGTCTGTATTGCCTTCACCTGTGCTGTTTCTGTGCACCTGTGGCAGCTGCATTCACTTTACATGGCCCTTTACGGTTGGTTCGCGATGGCGTAATTAGCACCATGGCGGTAAGGTACTTAACGGGCTGGGTGATGGCGTTAGGTGCATGTCCGCTTGGGTCGGCATTTGCGCACCTTTCCGCCATGGCGCTAAGTACGGTGTGGCCGGTCGCGTGCGCGCACCCTTAGCGCAGTTAGCGGCAGCGTTAACTACGATGCCGCTAATGGCATCGTAGTTAACGGTCACGGGTCATGATCGGACCTGGCGGAAAATGATGGCGGTAAACATTTACCGCCATCGTTTTTCACTTAGCGCCAGGGTCGTAATGAGGCCCATTGTGTTAAATCTGGATCTTGCTCCAGAAAATGCCAATGTTTGTGTAATGTCCTATATAAACAATCACTGTTCTGTGGTGTGTATTTGGTAATAAAGCTGACTCCTTGTGCAGCTGCTAATTCACAGGACGGTTTCTTATGAAAGAGCGCTAAAAGATCACATTCCTGTTCATAAGCTCGCTGGGAGCTACAGTTTCTCTTAGCCTGATGAAATTCGTCAACTGGAATATTATCAATGACTGCTTTTTTATGGCAACTGGTAGCGTGAAGAGTTGAGTTGACTTCCTATGTGTTTGGTATGTATGATGTTATCAATCGTGATTGTAAGATTAAAAAAGTCTAGTGTATCCCTACTAGATACACCCAGATAGACCCAGTGAATTCAATGCCAAAAGTATTTGAGTTTAGATACTGCAGGAAGCTGAAAAACCTCTCTGGTGAGCCATTCCAGATCACTATAACATCATCTATATATCGCTTCCACAGAAAAATCTCAGCAGTGAATTCATGGCGATTATAAATGTAAGTTTGTTCAAAATATCCCATAAAGATGTTGGCCTGGGATGGGGTATATTTAGCTCCCATGGATACACCTCTTGTCTGCAGAAAGTACTGATTATCGAATAGGAATTGATTGTGGTTTAGAGAAAATTTGAGAAATGACTTAATCATGTCGATATGTTTAATGTGTGATGCTGAATGATTGCAAAATGGAAAATCGATGGTATTCAAAGCAAGATTATGTTGAATTGATGCGTATAGAGCTTTCACATCTAGATCTAGGCACCTCATTCTTGTAACCTATACATCGTCATCTTCACCCTCCAGGGAGTTTCTGAGCTCCCCATCTGTCCATTTGGGGCTATTTGGATAGGTAAAGTGACCTAGCACTGGCGTTTGAACATCTACACAATGTTTCACAAAAATATTGATTGTATGATAGCAACAACCTGTGACACATTATTGTTGCCAGTGGGAGTACCGGATAAATTAATGTGAAGTATGAACTCATATTCAGAATGAATTGACATCAGAAGCTGTTATAGGGAGCACCTCTGTAAAGCTTACTCTGCTTCCATGCCACCTGACCATTTTCACTGGTACACATATGTTGGCTCTGCTCCTGGAACACTGAGTTAGCCAATAAGACCATTGGTCATGGTCTAACGCCATGCCAAGTAGCTGTGTGGGCCTAAGTAGATACTGTGTCTCTCCCCTGACTCCACAAAGCCACCCAATTGTCTCAATGGACATTCTATTTGGGTGTGCCTAGTATCCTCATTGACCAAGCCAAGTATATCATGTCTACCCCAAGCACGCCACAGCTACCTAATTGGCATCTTTGAGACACAACATGGAATCACATGGCCTCTGACCAGTGCCAGTGGATACTCTGACCAGGTTAGGGACACCTTCCCTAGCATGCCTGACTCTCCAGATAGGCCTTCTGGTCATGCATGGCCTATGTCCATGCCTGATGTACATCCTGTCCAGAGAATGACCTTCAAACATTCTCAAGGCCTCTTCAAGCCACCCTAATTGGACATTGGGAGAATGTGTGCATAGAAGTGGCCCGTGGTCATGGCCTGTGGCATGGCCAGTTGCTAATGTGCTGAGTGCATGGCCTTCAGTCATGACCTTGATGCTGCCAACACACACAAAGTGACTGGCTTGACTCTATTGATTGCCTATGGGCCAAAAGGTGGATGCAGAGACCACTAGTAACTATGGGTCACCACCCTTTTGCATGGGCCTGAAATTACTTCTAAGATGAGGAAACAGCCCCTGGGCATGTGAGATGGTCCAGGAACTACAGATGGTCCCTCATTTGTACCCTGAGATCCTGAGGGCTAACAAAACAACCTTTCCATATTTGGAGGCATATTACATTCCTAGGTGGCCTTACGCAGGGTCCTATTGGTAATGTGTACAGTGCAGGGACAAGCCTGATCCAGCTAAAACTCCACAAGCCACAGTAGCATCCTACTCAATTGCTTTGCCTTTGGCAATAAAACAGAAACAATGCCACTATTGTATGCAGTAACAATGCTGTAACTTTAATGTATCCTATCAGTATGAGTCTTGCAGACTCACTGTTCTCCAGTTTGGAAATGCATTTGGGGTTACACCAAGTGTGATAATACTACATGGATTACAGAGCCACTGTGATGCTGGAAATGCATCGGAGGGACAGGGCCTCCGTATCCTTGTCCTTTTTTCTGTGCTTATCGTGTGTTCTGTCGTGTTTTCCGCGCAGAATTCCATGCGGGACTCCTGGCGGTGCAGCTCTCTCTTTTGGTTTGGTGAACAGACCCATGGGATACCCTTATGGCACCCATGGGTAGGGGTGCAACCCTGTGCCCCTAGTGTATGTTTTTGGGCACCCGTGGGTGGCCCACAGAGCTGGGTATGGGCTGGTGGCAGCTACATGCTGAATTTGACAGGTGCGCTGGGTATCCGCCATTTTAGGGTACCCCGGCCCTGCCATTGGAATCAGTTGATTCCTGATAGGAAACAAGATGGCCCCGGTGGCCTCTTGCTTTCTATCGCCTGATACCTTGTATTCCCAAAGTCCTGGGAAGCCCTGACTCTGTCCCTTCCCCCTGACTGGCTGTTGGGTGGAAGTTCCGTATATGGTGTTGTTGTGAAGGCCCAGCTAGACTTGCTGGAGCCTTCCCGCTGACTGTATGTTGTGGGTACCGCCTGTGGGTGGGACCTGGGTGAATGGGGAGTGTGACCAATATGCACTCCGTGTTGTGGCTGTCTGGTTTCTGCCATGAGAGACAAAGACTGAGACAGCCCTGCCCGAAACCGGACTGAATGCAGTATGTAGAGTTGAATGGCTGAGTACTTGTCTCAATCCACATTCCTTGTTGCGAGTGTCTGAGCGGGAGAAGAGTGGCCTGAATGCCCTGCGTGCCTGATTGGCTGACCGACTGCATGAATGCCCTTCTGTACGATTGGCTGCTGAGTGTGTGCCAGCAGCGTGGATGAGAGACCAAATAGTATATCTGGGGACCTCTCACCACTGGAAATTGTTCAGAAGCTGAAGTCCACTACGACGAGTAACTGGAGTAACTGACGCTTGACCTTGAGGCCCTGCTGGAGGAGAAGGATTGCCGTGGCTCTCCTTCACGATCTAAAGGCTGCTGTGTCTCCAAGGACTGACCCAGAGAGGACCTGGTAAGGCGCCCTCTTCCCGAGCTACGAGGGACCATCGTGCACAGCTGACCTTTGCCAACGCTCCCTGGTAGACAGACCTACGACAGGCTGCCGACCCGATACGGGGACTGCTGAGGAATCCCAAAGCGAAGCACCCGGACTGTTGTCCGCCACTGTCGACGACCGCCGTCGCCGACCGGAGCCGCCGTGCTCCCGTTTGCCTAAGAACTTCAACTTGATCAACGGACGCTCTCGTCTGCATCGCCGTGCCGTCTCCTGTGGGAGAAGGCCTGACCGTCGACGCGCCGAGGAGTATCCACCGGTGGGTTTCCCGCCACCCAAAGACCGCAGAGACGCCGACGACTCGACGCCCTTGCTGGGCCACAGTTCTTCTTCATCTCTTTGCGGTCCAGAACTATCGTCACCGAGGTGCCCCGCACGCCTCTTCCTTGCAGGACGCCAACGCTCTGTCGTCGACGAGCACCGCTCGGATCAAAGCCTGCTGCCTCATCGACGTCGTTCTACCCGGTTCACGGTCGGACGTTCGGCGCCCCGTGTCTCCCGCTTGAAAGGGGCGACATTCAAGAAGGGCCGCCGATTCCCCGACACCGAACCCCGAGTCCGCGACGCCTCTCGACGATCCGTGGCTCCTGCCTTAAAGGGAGTCACTCCAGAAGGATCGGTCGACGCCTCGCCGACGAACTCTACTCCACCAGGTACATTGGGGGGGTAAAACATTGTAGGATAGAACGAGACTCTTGAACAATATATGGACTGGGCTTGTTTTATATATCGTTATTTTACAGGTTGCCCAGGTGGGGGGATCTCCACTCAGAGCTGCGTCCCGTAGCAAGGACCAGTCGTCTGCCTATTGTTTCATCCGTCTGCTTTCTCTCTTCTCTCTATTGCTGGTTTCATTGCTATTGATCCGTGTGGCATTTTCACAGCCTTGTTGAATGCACTCTAAATTGAATATTAGTGGTACCACTTTAGAATTGTAGATATTTACCATTGTTGATTTTCCGGAGCACAAAGTGCATTATTGTGATAAGTGTACATAACCTTTGAATATTAATTATATAAAGACTGTGTTTTCAGTAATACAGTGTGTGGACATTCCTTTGTGGGGGCTTGGGGATACATTGTACTTAAGAACCAGCCCGCATCACCTCCTGAGAAGCTAGGCCTTGATTGCTCGACCAGCGTTACCATATCAGAGAATCTCGGCTGGGGTCCTCTGTGCCTTTCCTCTGCCATATAGAGAGCGGAAGTACAGACCCCCCCACCTCGTCCTGACAAGCTTGGTGGCAGCGGTGGGATGCTTATGGTTTTAAGAATCAGTGTATAACCGTGCCACTTACAAAATATCTGCACTTTATTGAATTAAGGTTTAGGTGTGTTCCAAATAACTGCATTACAAGCAATGGAGACCATTGCGAATGGTAAATTGACTCGGATGAGCTTAGAGGCTCTCCAGAGTGCTTGTGCAGCCAGGGAGTTAGACTTTGTGGGTAAGTCTAGGGCGGAGCTGATAGCTGCCCTGGTGGACTACCAGACTGATGGTGAAACTCTTGATGAAGGGGGGGATGCAACCAGTGAGGACTCTGCCCCTGGGGTTGTCGCTGAATCTGTTTCTGGGAATGCCGCCATTCCTGCTGCCTCTGTTCCGAACCCCAGCAATTCCATGGAACTTGAGTTATTAAGGATGAAGTTAGCCTTTGAATATCGCAAGTTGGAAATCGATGCTGAACTTAAGAAAGAGGAGCTGGCACAGCAAGTGGAACTCAAGAATAGGGATCTTGCGCTCAAAGATAAGGACACTGAATGTCAGAGAATCCAGTTAGAGAAAGCTCGAGTGGAGACTTCAGCTAGACCAATTGAGAGTGGCAGGTCCCCAGCCACCAAGTTTATGAAAGATTTGGTTGGTGTGTTTTTGGAGGGTTCAGATATCCTCCAATGGATTGAAGCGTTTGAAATGGCTTGTGCGATTCATGATGTGGATAAAAGAGATTGGGCTAAGTGTTTGTTAAGTAGAGTACCTCAAACTGGATATGACTGTATTCTGAAGCGGAGTGTGGAAGAAAGGGGTCAGTATGAGTGTATGAAGTCTGCTTTAATTGCCAAGTTTGGCAAGACACCTACCCAATATCTTAAAAGGTTCAGGGATTTTAAGAAACGAGAGAATGTGTCTTGGGTTGACTGGGTGAGTGCTGCGCACATGAACATGATGGGGTGGATTGATGGGTACAAGGTGAAAACTTTTTCCGAATTATCCCACCTGTTGTTTTTTGAGCATTTTTCTGAAGCCTGTTCGCCAGAGCTGCGTCAGTATGTTGCTGACCAGAACATTTTGGACCCCTTTAAGCTGGCTAGGTTGGCTGACAAGTGGGTCTCCCACCGGGTGTCCCCTAAGGACTCCAGTGGGAAGGACAAGGATAAAGAGAAGGGGGCCTCTCAGAAAGCTGAGGAGTCCCCCAAGCAGTCACAGTCGAATAAAACAAAACCTTCCTCTCCTAAGAACCAAAAATCTAGTGGGGATAAGTCCTCTGTGGGTGGGAATAAGAGTAGTGGTCCACCTGCTGCAAAGCAGGCTCCCAGTGGTTCCAGTACCGTACCTCGCACTCCTAGCACTTGTTGGGATTGTGGGGCTCTGGATCACCGAAGGGGTGATTCCAAGTGTAAAGGTAAGGCACTTGGAGTACAGGCTGTCAGCCTGACCTACCCTTACCCCGTGTCTGAGGTGGAGGCCACCGTCCTCCCCTCCTCTACCGGAATCACCTTTGGTGCTCCAGTAGAGATTTCCTTAGTGTCCCTTGGGGCCTGGGACCAGTACGCAGAAGTACTGGCGACTATCCCGCAGAACACCCGTAGGTTTTTGAGAAGTGTCCTCTTGAATGGCCAGCCTTCTACTGGTTTGAGAGACACTGGGGCAAGCATGACAGTGGTGGACAGGACCCTGCTCAAGCCAGAGGACTATGTAAGTGCTCCTCTGAGAACCACCAGATTAGCTGGTGGGCCTCCCGAATTATCGCCTGTAGCCTTAGTCACGCTCATGATTGGAGACAAGACAGCAAAGCTTCCTGTCCTAGTTCAGGACAATGTCCCTGCTAACATTCTGTTAGGTAATGATCTAGTAGAGTTGGGGTTGATCTCGGATGGTCTTCCCATGACTGCTGCTGCGGTCACTAGGTCACAGGTGACACCGGGTCTGGCTGTGAGTCAAGTACCCGAGCCAAAGGCGAGGCCTAAGGCACGAAGAAGGAAGACCAAGAAGGCCACCTCTGTGGGAGGAACACCTTCTCTTCCTGCTGTTCCGACAGCACCCATTGGGATCCAGGCTCCGGACGGGCTGGGTCCAGTGGAAAACCCGGACTCAACTCCTGTGGGAGAAGAGACAGAAGACTCTCCTGTGGGAGAGGTTCTCAACCCGGAGGATCATCCCGACCTTCAATGCTTGTTAGCTGAAGGGGGACCCTCCCGGGCGGACTTCTGTAAAGGGCAGAGAGAGTGTCCCTCTCTCGAGGGTCTGCGGACGCAGGCCCTGTCCCAGGCACAAGGTGAAGTGCCTAGGACATTCAAGATTTATTGGGAGGGTGAGCTCCTTGTTAGTGAGCCCACTAAGCCTGAACCTGGTGCCCTCAAGAGGTTGGTGGTACCCCAGGTTTACAGGCCCTTCCTACTGCAGTTGGCGCATGAGGTGCCCTTGGCTGGTCATCTTGGTACCAAGAAGACTAAGCAGAGGCTCTCTGCCCACTTCTACTGGCCTCGGATGGGAGTGGAAGTGGAGTCCCACTGCCGGACCTGCCCCACTTGTCAGTTATCTGGCAAGACTGGAGGCAGGGTCATTGCCCCACTGCAGCCATTGCCAGTGGTCGGCACACCGTTTGAGAGGGTGGGCATCGACATTGTCGGTCCCCTGGACCCTCCCACTTCAGGTGGACATCGGTTCATCCTGGTCTTGGTTGATCATGCCACCAGGTACCCTGAGGCTATACCCCTTCGGACTATTACTGCCAAGGTGGTGGCCCGGGCTCTCCTGGGCATTTTCACCCGTGTTGGATTCCCCAAGGAAGTTGTCTCCGACCGAGGATCCAACTTCATGTCGGGTTACATGAAGACCATGTGGAAAGAGTGCGGGGTAACCTACAAGTTCTCCACCTCTTACCACCCCCAGACCAATGGTCTGGTTGAGAGATTTAACAAAACTCTCAAGGGCATGCTAGGTGCTTTGGAAGAGCCCCTACGGAGGAAATGGGATCTCCTCCTGCCATGCCTGCTGTTTGTTTACAGAGAGGTACCTCAAGAGGGTGTTGGTTTCAGCCCCTTTGAGTTACTCTTTGGACATCCCGTGAGGGGGCCCCTCGCCTTGATCCGAGAAGGCTTGGAGGCCACCCCTCCAGGTCCCGCCAAGCAAGTGGGGGACTATGTGTTAGGCCTCAGACGGAGGATGACACAGATGATGGGTCAGGCAACAGCAAATCTCAAGGCCAGCCAAGAATTGAATAAGTATTGGCATGACCTTAAAGCTTCGCAGGTCGATTGGACTCCGGGACAGGAAGTCCTCGTGATGGAGCCTACCAAGCCTAGAGCTTTGGCAGACAAGTGGACTGGACCCTTCAGGATAATCTCCAAGATGGGCGAAGTCAATTATCTGGTTGACCTGGGTGCCTCTGGGGTAGCCCCTCAGGTATTCCATGTCAACAGGCTCAAGCCTTTCCACCGGCGAGCAGAAGTCTCATGTCTCTTGCTAGCTTCAGGGCAAGAAGAGGATGAGAGTGAGCCCCTTCCTGATTTGCTGCATAGCAACCCTCAGGACGGCTCAGTGGAGGGAGTACAGCTCTCTCCCGATTTGACAACAGAGCAGCAGAGGGCCTGCCGGGCTTTGCTCCAGCAGTATGCCTCTCTGTTTTCGCTGACACCGGGCCTTACACCTTGGTGTAGGCATGAAATTGACACTGGTGACAGCGTGCCTGTCAAGAGCAGGTGCTACCGTATGTCAGATACCGTTAAGAACCACATCCAGGCTGAGGTCGCCAAGATGTTGGATCTGGGTGTAATTGAACCCTCAACCAGTCCCTGGTCCAGTCCAGTGGTCCTTGTCCCCAAGGCAAGTTCCCAGGCGGGTACCAAAGATTGGAGGTTCTGCGTGGACTACCGAGGAGTCAATGCCGTCACCAAAACTGACGCGCACCCATTGCCCAGGGCTGATGAGCTTGTGGACACCATAGGTGCTGCCAAATTTGTGAGCACCTTTGACCTCACCTCAGGCTATTGGCAAATAGCTCTGACGGACCATGCCAAGGAAAAGACGGCATTCTCCACACCAGAGGGACTCTACCAGTTTAGGGTCATGCCTTTTGGGTTGAAGAATGCCCCTGCCACTTTCCAGAGGTTGGTCAATCATGCGCTCAGTGGGCTGGAGGCCTTTTGTGTGGCCTACCTAGACGACATTGCCGTCTACAGTTCCACCTGGGAAGCGCATTTGACACACCTGGATAAAGTGTTGCAGGCCTTGAAAAGGGCTAACCTCACTATCAAGGCTACCAAGTGCCAGATAGCTCAGGGGAAAGTTACCTATCTTGGTCATGAGGTAGGAGGGGGTCAAATCCAGCCTCTTTCCAGTAAGGTACAGGACGTACAGAACTGGGAGACTCCCACTACTCAAACCCAGGTGAGAGCCTTTTTGGGCCTCACTGGGTATTATCGCAATTTCATGGCGGACTATGGGACCATAGCCGCACCACTGACAGCTCTGACTTCACCCAAACAGCCTAGGAAGGTTAATTGGACTGAAGACTGTCAGAGGGCCTTTGATGGCTTGAAAGAAAGTCTGTGCAGGGCACCCGTGTTGTGTGCACCTGATTACAGCCGACCCTTTATCGTCCAGACGGATGCCTGCGACACCGGAATTGGAGCTGTCTTGTCCCAGTTAGATGACAAAGGGAGAGAACATCCTATCATATTCATCAGTAGACAACTCAAGGGTAGAGAACTTAGGTGGGCTGCTGTTGAAAAGGAATGTTTTAGTATAGTTTGGAGCGTTAGGCCTTTTAGGCCCTACCTTACGGGGTCCACCTTCAAGGTCCAAACAGATCATAAGCCCCTGAAATGGCTTATGCAGATGAAGGGTGAAAATCCGAAACTGCTCAGGTGGTCCATTAGCCTGCAAGGGCTAGACTTCACCATAGAGCACAGACCAGGGAAGAGTCACGATAATGCAGATGGCCTTTCCAGAAGGTATGTTGACCGTCTGGATGAGGGTGTCTATCCCGTGGGAGATGAGGCACCCTAACCTCAGTCTGGGGGGGGCGACTGTGATGCTGGAAATGCATCGGAGGGACAGGGCCTCCGTATCCTTGTCCTTTTTTCTGTGCTTATCGTGTGTTCTGTCGTGTTTTCCGCGCAGAAGTCCATGCGGGACTCCTGGCGGTGCAGCTCTCTCTTTTGGTTTGGTGAACAGACCCATGGGATACCCTTACGGCACCCATGGGTAGGGGTGCAACCCTGTGCCCCTAGTGTATGTTTTTGGGCACCCGTGGGTGGCCCACAGAGCTGGGTATGGGCTGGTGGCAGCTACATGCTGAATTTGACAGGTGCGCTGGGTATCCGCCATTTTAGGGTACCCCGGCCCTGCCATTGGAATCAGTTGATTCCTGATAGGAAACAAGATGGCCCCGGTGGCCTCTTGCTTTCTATCGCCTGATACCTTGTATTCCCAAAGTCCTGGGAAGCCCTGACTCTGTCCCTTCCCCCTGACTGGCTGTTGGGTGGAAGTTCCGTATATGGTGTTGTTGTGAAGGCCCAGCTAGACTTGCTGGAGCCTTCCCGCTGACTGTATGTTGTGGGTACCGCCTGTGGGTGGGACCTGGGTGAATGGGGAGTGTGACCAATATGCACTCCGTGTTGTGGCTGTCTGGTTTCTGCCATGAGAGACAAAGACTGAGACAGCCCTGCCCGAAACCGGACTGAATGCAGTATGTAGAGTTGAATGGCTGAGTACTTGTCTCAATCCACATTACTTGTTGCGAGTGTCTGAGCGGGAGAAGAGTGGCCTGAATGCCCTGCGTGCCTGATTGGCTGACCGACTGCATGAATGCCCTTCTGTACGATTGGCTGCTGAGTGTGTGCCAGCAGCGTGGATGAGAGACCAAATAGTATATCTGGGGACCTCTCACCACTGGAAATTGTTCAGAAGCTGAAGTCCACTACGACGAGTAACTGGAGTAACTGACGCCTGACCTTGAGGCCCTGCTGGAGGAGAAGGATTGCCGTGGCTCTCCTTCACGATCTAAAGGCTGCTGTGTCTCCAAGGACTGACCCAGAGAGGACCTGGTAAGGCGCCCTCTTCCCGAGCTACGAGGGACCATCGTGCACAGCTGACCTTTGCCAACGCTCCCTGGTAGACAGACCTACGACAGGCTGCCGACCCGATACGGGGACTGCTGAGGAATCCCAAAGCGAAGCACCCGGACTGTTGTCCGCCACTGTCGACGACCGCCGTCGCCGACCGGAGCCGCCGTGCTCCCGTTTGCCTCAGAACTTCAACTTGATCAACGGACGCTCTCGTCTGCATCGCCGTGCCGTCTCCTGTGGGAGAAGGCCTGACCGTCGACGCGCCGAGGAGTATCCACCGGTGGGTTTCCCGCCACCCAAAGACCGCAGAGACGCCGACGACTCGACGCCCTTGCTGGACCACAGTTCTTCTTCATCTCTTTGCGGTCCAGAACTATCGTCACCGAGGTGCCCCGCATGCCTCTTCCTTGCAGGACGCCAACGCTCTGTCGTCGACGAGCACCGCTCGGATCAAAGCCTGCTGCCTCATCGACGTCGTTCTACCCGGTTCACGGTCGGACGTTCGGCGCCCCGTGTCTCCCGCTTGAAAGGGGCGACATTCAAGAAGGGCCGCCGATTCCCCGACACCGAACCCCGAGTCCGCGACGCCTCTCGACGATCCGTGGCTCCTGCCTTAAAGGGAGTCACTCCAGAAGGATCGGTCGACGCCTCGCCGACGAACTCTACTCCACCAGGTACATTGGGGGGGTAAAACATTGTAGGATAGAACGAGACTCTTGAACAATATATGGACTGGGCTTGTTTTATATATCGTTATTTTACAGGTTGCCCAGGTGGGGGGATCTCCACTCAGAGCTGCGTCCCGTAGCAAGGACCAGTCGTCTGCCTATTGTTTCATCCGTCTGCTTTCTCTCTTCTCTCTATTGCTGGTTTCATTGCTATTGATCCGTGTGGCATTTTCACAGCCTTGTTGAATGCACTCTAAATCGAATATTAGTGGTACCACTTTAGAATTGTAGATATTTACCATTGTTGATTTTCCGGAGCACAAAGTGCATTATTGTGATAAGTGTACATAACCTTTGAATATTAATTATATAAAGACTGTGTTTTCAGTAATACAGTGTGTGGACATTCCTTTGTGGGGGCTTGGGGATACACTGTACTTAAGAACCAGCCCGCATCACCTCCTGAGAAGCTAGGCCTTGATTGCTCGACCAGCGTTACCATATCAGAGAATCTCGGCTGGGGTCCTCTGTGCCTTTCCTCTGCCATATAGAGAGCGGAAGTACAGACCCCCCCACCTCGTCCTGACAGCCACCATTACCACATGTGTGTGGTGGGAATTACCTGTACTCTAATGCAGGCATTTAAAAATGTGGGTGGGATTTTGGTAAAATGAACATAGTCAGACTGGTAAAACAGGTGGTCTTTGTAAATTCCATCTGTTTCACCTCTATGGCCCAACTCATAATATGGCCCATTTCGACAAAACCTGTCACTGATATATTGATATTGATCTATATTGATCAATCTATATTGATATTGATCTAGCACCATTAACGCCTTCACAAACTGGACTAATGATCGAGCCAAAAATTATTTTAAAAAAAATGTTGACTGCAGAAAATAAGCTTTTTGAGCAGCTGCTGGTGCTCCTTCCAAGTGCATCACACCACCCCATGGCATTTCAGCTGGAATTGAGGCACCTTAGGTATGAGGCCAGGCTTAGGCCAGTTATTTATTGGCTCAGTTTAACACTAAAGTTGAACTTACAAAATAAAAAGTGGCCATATGGCGTGTTATTCTTTCTATGGAGCGATACTCATGGCCCTGGTTAAGGCTCATTAAGCAGCCATTGAGAGGCATGCACCTGATCCATTTGTTAAATCATAAGGTTGATGATTTGATGTTGATGATCCCACATAGACTGAATTTCTTTGAGTAGCAATAATTAATTTTGCCAAAAGCTTACTTAGATATGCTTGAGCCCACCCCTGGAAATGGGTGTACTATAAATACTGTCTGTACATTTTGCCACTAGCTGCTTTATTTTACAGGTGGGCTACTCTTCCAATAGATGAATGTATCCACTGTTTAATATGCAAGGAAAATATTATTCAATTGCTATTTTTTCTTCCCGCTATAGCACCATGTTGGGAAAAGCTGATTGACCCCCATGATAAAATCACATGGCATAACACACTTGAAGAATGCTTTCCCGTATGCAGGTCTAAATCACTTGAGATGCTCATCTTTGATATGAACATCTTGAGTAGAACCTGATCTAGACAGAGTGTCATTCTCAGGGCTCTGTATTGATTATTACTTCCCAGCAGTGGCATGGCGTAGTCCTCCCAGCCAATGAGGCGGCTCGGAGCAGGGGAATTATCACACAGTGTAGCCCCCGCTCTGAGCCTCCTCTGCGCTGGAGGCCGCCATCATCCCGTGCTGGATCCCCAGCATGTGTGTGCTCCCTCTGTTTCACCTTCCCCATTCCACTTTTCCACATCTCCTCCCTCCCCACCCATGACCACTTACCTGCGCTTCAGTCCTTCTCCTGTGCCTCGAACACTAGTGTCCCTGGCGCATCACTGACTCGTCAATGGCCACCATGGAAATTGAGAAGTGACTTTGTGGAGTCCTTTTGCTCTGTGCCATGGTGGCCATCTTGTTTGTTTATTTTATTTTTCAATTTTGAATGGCCATCATGGAAACAGAGAAGGGACTACATGGAGTCCCTTCTCCCCATTCCACGGCAGCCATCTTGTTAGTTAATTTTTTTTCCCTTTTGAATGACTGCCATGGAAATGGAGAAGAGATTATGTAGTCACTTTACCGTAGCCATGACAGGCATGTTTTTTTTTAAGTTGAGAAGAGACTGTGGGCCTCATACACGGATGGCGGTGGACCAAGGTGCTACTAGCACCTTGGTCCATGCCGGTAAAATACTGGCACCGCCTTGGTGGAAAGGGGAATTACTGCCCTATTCCAAGGTTGGTGGGGCTGTAATTCCCCCTTCCCCCATTGCCCTTCCCCATTCCCATTTTTGCCCCAGAGGGCATAATGGGGATGGGAAAGGTGCTAATTACGGCACCGCAAATTGCGGTACCGTAATTAGCTCCCTGGTCCCTTTGCAGGTTGGTTTTTAACGCCTGCAAAAAGCAGGCGTTAAATTCCCCAACCCGCAAAGGGACCTCGTAGTAAGGCGATAAAGGTTTACCGGTACCGGTAAAATACTGGTACCGGTAAACCCTTACCGCCTACCGTGTAATGAGGCCCTGTGTCCTTTCTCAACTTCAATTTAAAAAAAACTAAAATAAAACAATTACTATCTGATACATCATGTCGGATAATAATAGCAATATTACTATTGTAAGGGGGGCATTACAGGGTGTAGTAATGCCCACGGAAAATGCTGCTACCTGGCCCGTGGCAATTTCCCCCCTGCTCAGCTAACATTGCTTAATGAATAGATGGGTTGCACTGACTGGTGGGCCAGCATTTGTAAGCAATATTATGCCTTGAAAACTGTACGCTTGATAAGATGTGTTTTTGTTTATGTTGGTTTTAGATTATGCATGTGCTTAGACTGATTTTCTATACTCTGACCTGATGGACAGATGTATAGAAGGCCAACCTATATTGTGACAGGAACAACTCTGGGAAGCTCTAGCCAAACCTGTTCAGGCAGTCTAGGCTAAGTTCTTTAGAAGTGGTGAGCTTGTAAAGGGTCCACAATGAGTTCACACAATGGGAATCACAAATTACACACTTATACGGAATGTATAAAAATACAGTTATTTAATTATGGCCAAAAACACTATAGAATATTGACTACGAGCAGGTAGATGTATCACACAACACTATTAAACTAAATACATATATGTATTCACTTGGTTATAAGGCATAACACAAATCAGATACTCCTGCAGAGGAAAGGTTAGACAAGTATTATGCACAAAAAGGTCAGCAGAGATGATCCCTAGCTCAAATTGTCCAGTTCTAAGTTGCCTGGCGCCTTGTGCCCAATAGTTCAGGATGCAGTTCCACAGAAATTGGGATGTAGAAGAAAATGCAGGTAGGGTCTCTGAGGTCCAGTGAAGGGTTCGTAGGGTTAGGGTTTATGTTAGACTGATTCCCAAATGTTGCCCTAACAGTCAGATGTCTTGCATAGGCAAGTTATGGCAAAGCCAAAAGTGTTAGAAATAAGCTTTATTATAAGCCCATTGACATATAATGGGAGTATAGGGGTAGGTTAGAAACTCTGTAACTTACCCCCCTTACTTCAAATCTTCCCCATACTTGGCAGAACAAAGGAAGGATGTCTGACGTGGTTTTCCTGCTAACATTCTCAGTCCTTGATTTCCAGGGGTTGCAGGTTTGAGCTGAACCCCGGCTGGTGTCTTTTGCTGGTGCAAGGACTCTCGGTCAAAGAATGCAGAAAAATGTGATGCAGCACCCCTTTCAGCACTCGAATCGAGTCAGGTAAGCAGTTTTCGTATGGTGCACACCGCGCATTGAGATGCAAACATATTCACAAGCCAGGTTGGACTTTCCCTTCTATCTCGGGTCACCTTTTTCCCCAGGAGGTATTCTTCCAGGGCCAGCTGAGAATTGACCAAGTTTCATGCCAAAACTCGGTACGGTGATGCCGGCAGCACGGTAGCCCAAAAACAAGGCTGGTCAGCCACATGACGGTTCCAGGGCACTTCCTAAGACTTCCTTTGGCAGGGCACCGAGCAGACATTGGGGAATGGATGGTCCCTCCACTCCGAGGGTCGTAGCTCCTTCACAGGACTACTAAAGATCAAGAGTAAGACAGGGCTCCTCCAGGACAGCAGCAGAAGCTGGTTGCCCGCCTCCTCCAGTCTGGTCTCAGGTCTCTTTGAGGGTCTCAGAGCTAGATAGGATACTTGGCTCCTTCAGGTTTCTCCAGGATCTCTGAAGAATGGGTGCAGGGGTCTTTTTCTTATCCTAAAAGCCAGGTAAGAGCTAAAACTCCCACTAGCCAATAGAAGGACCAGCCCACACACTCACCCCAGCAGTGGTACAATCAGGACCACTGGCGGGAAGATTCATGCATGCCACTGAGACACACTAAAACCAGTATGTGGGTTGGAGTGAAACTGGCTCAGCCCACATCCTGCCAGGAAACACACACAGCCCTACAGTAGCCCGCGAAAAGCTCCTGCTTTCCCAGGCACTGGAAGTCCTTATAACGATTTTCCTGGCCTCTCAGGCCAGGAAGAAGGCGAAAGAACAAGATGGCAAAAGAACATGCAAAAAATCTTGTGACACGGCCATGTTTGACCAGTAGCCATAGCTAGCAGCCAAATGTGGTAAACGCGGTAAAGCTAAAATGACGTTCCCCAAAAAGTGGGGAAAAGTCACTGCTGCCACCAGCCTATCCTTTTAGCACACCTAGAATAACCACAAATCCTCTGAGTGTTAGTCTAGGGCAAAACAAAAATGCACCCAATTGTACTGCAGTGAAAGCTGCTGTGCACAATGGTAAAAAGTTACCACAAGTGATACAAAAGTAACCAAAAGTAGTAACATAGTAACTCAACTAAGGGAAACAATGAAGGACATATCAGTTCCCCCATAACGTATGAGCAAAGGCCAGTGCAGTGAAGCTTAAGGCTTCACTGTGCTGCAACTAGTACAGGTCAAATTCATAAACAAAAGCAAAATGTTGAGGGGTCCACAAAGACGGAAGGCAGGTGCAGTAAAGAGAGTCTTTCCTAACAGCATGTTATTTTAGAACATTCCACATATAGCTAAACTCCTCCAGAGAATCCTGGATTTTGCCATAACTAGTAATACTTGCCTTTGTGTCTCTAAGACAGAGAGTATCTTTTTTGGCATCGCAACCCCGGCAACACTGCCTTTCAAATGACCACACTTCATGGGTATGGCACCCACCTCTTTGGACCAGGAAAATAATCCTGACAACATTATCAACACCATCGCTCACTTCAACAACAAAAAGACTCAATAGCCCACATTGCTGATTCATATTCTGTCTACGGAAAATGTTCCAATACTTGGAAATGACACAGAACATTGAGGTGACCGGAGGCCTTGTCCTCTCTCATCTAGACGCTCTATCTAGGACTAAACAAAAAACAAGTAAACCAACTGTAAATCCTCCTAAATAAAGCAACTATACTACATTTCACCACGCCACAAACCCATCGACTGGCTCTATATTGCAAAGAGAATAAAATACAAAATCAACTGTATTACTTTTCACATCCTCCATAACATTGTTTGAAAATACATGAAATGTTCCATAAACAAATATGTGCCTCCACGTCCGCTAAGAGTATTGCAGTGTAACAATCTAAATGCAAATAGGTTTTACCTGGAACACAGAAGGAGGTTCTTCAAACTATTAGTTCTGAAATTCTAGAACAACTTATCCACAACTATGAATACCTCTAGAAAATCGCAAGGGATGTGAACATCTGACTCCAGTGACATAACATCTATTTCAGATCTAACCGTGTACATGAAATACCATACGTATACCTAATAACTAGCACTTCTACCCCAATTAAACATTGAGCAATTACCTGACAATCTCAAATGTGCGTGTCCTGGCACTGTGAAAGGTTACCTGACATGGTCCAATGTCCACTTGTTTTCTGTTTGTTGTAATGTGAATAACCTTCAAGCTCCAGGATGTCTGTAATCAATGGTGCCTTAGCAAAGCTTCAACCACACACACTATGTACACAAGTGTCAACTTAGATCTTGGATACTGACTGTAATTAAGCAAACTGCTAGGGGCTGGAACCTAATCCCATACTTCTTTTTCCTGGTGTATATGTCACACATCTATATTGCATCCAATGTCTTGCTCTGTTCAAGTTAGCACGTTATGAAACTCTGGAATAAATCCACAAATAAATACAATCTATTTATTTCTTTTTTTAATGATGAATTGTATAAGTTTAGTTATTTTGCAGATGTTTCACCTGCTCTACACTACCTCTATATGATGGTGGACCCCAGAGTTCTGTCTTGGGCCCTCTTCTGTTTTCCTTGCATACTATTCCGCTTGCTTCCATTATCATCTCATTTGGCCTATTCCACCACATTTACGCTGATAATGCACAACTTTTCATATCCTTCTTGGCCTTTACCCCTGCCATTCATGAGACCCTTTCATCTGCTCTCCTTGCTATCCAGTCTTGGATGTCTTACCATTTCCTTCATCTTTTTTGACACTACTCTTCTTCCTCCTCCAACCCCTACATCTTTCTCCTTCCACCCTAACCTGCCTTACTCATCTTCTGATCGCAACCTTGGTGTATACATGTATTCTTCTCCTAACTTCTCTTCACACATGTCTGCACTTGCTTGCTCTTGTTTTTTCCATCTCTTTAACCTCTGGAAAGCTAGACCCTTTCTTTCATTCCAGGCTACCTAGCTACTTACATGTTCTCTTGTTTGTTCTCGTCATTTGTATTTTGTAGCTTCTCCAAGCAGAGAGTTGGGGTTAGATCTATTTCCTCAGCTGGGGTATCCCTCTGGAACAGCCTCCATGCCTCTCTCAAACTTCAGCAGAACCACCCTCGGTTCCGGAAGCAACTCAAGACCTTCTTTCTTGCTTCCGCTTTTTCTCTTCCTCTCCCTTGCTGATGTCCCTGACTGTTCTGCGCACTGGTCACCTGGACTCCCACTGAACTGGGACCCAGGCTCCTGTATGTGCAGTTGCCCTTGCACTGGCTCCGGGTTCCCCCAGCACTTAAGGGCCTGTATCTGTAACGTTATCGTCCCTTCTCGCTCTGCACTTACTAGCCACCCTCCGGCTGCACTTATTGAATACATGAACATCTCCCGCCCACCCCCCCTCAGCACTTACTAAGCTACCTGCACTTCTTCCTTCACCCCCCTGGCACTTCCCCCCACCATCTCCCCAGGACTTGCGTGATCTGAATGACACAAGGCTTAGTAATATTGTTGTTTTGTCCTCCTTCTATTTCCCCCTCCTAGTCTTGTAGCGCCTAGAAAAACTTGTGTACAGGTGCGTTATAAATGACATATCATATCATATTTCACTACTCTTCTTCTTGTCCTTCCTGCTACTCATCTTGTTCCCCTTCAATCAATTTACAACTCCTCTATCATCTCGTGAATCTATCCTTCCAGCTCTAGCCTCACTTCACTGGCTTACTTTTCATCATTGTTCACTCTTCAAGTTCCATTGCATCGTCGTCAGACCCCTTCATAATCGTGCCACTCTCTAGCTTTCTTCAATTTTATCCTTCTACTCTCCCTAACGCTCGCTAAGATCTGAATTCGTATTCCTTCTCACAGTCCCTTGGACTGCTTTGACTCCTCACGCTTTTGATGTGTTTCCTTGGTTGCGCCTTTTCACTGTAATGCTCTTCCTTGTTCTGTTTGTTCTCTCTGGTCCTATTCCTTGTTTTTATCTCACCTCATGAACCATCTTCTTGCTTCATAATACCTTTTCTTTTCAGAGTGTTTTGTCATTATCATGTATATCGTACCATAATTATTGTGTGCGACGCTTTGGCGTAAAACGCTTTTTTTTTTAGACTAAGGCAATTAATTAATGTCTAGTGCTAATTGCATACACACCAGTGCAAATGTCTAACAGCCCCTCATTGGAAAACATGTCTATGTTACATGATGAATTGTCTGCAAAACAAGAAGTTCTGCCAGTCATAATGACCTACAAGGCAAAAACAACCATGATTTAATATTTGTTTTGCTTAATATTTGTTTTGCTTAGCAGTCTTTCATACATTTTTAATAATGTGGTCTCTCTCTCACTTTAAAAGGGGGTTGGCCAATTCTTCTACGGAGCCAACTCTGAACAAAATGACACTTTACCCATGTAAACACATGCAAGGTTAATGCAACACTTGCAGCAACGCTAGGACTGGAAATCTCCAGAATGTCAGGAGATTGTGGTATTTTAACATGCCAGCGCTGAGTTTCATGGGATTAATAATTCATGTATTTGATCTCAGTCGGGACACGGCAGAAAGCCCATTACACCTATATTTTCTGTACAGTCAGTAAATTTAGCAGCTCTTAAAACCCAGGGAATTAAAAATAGACCGGAAAAGCAATAACACTATCAATACATTAATATTTATGCTGCTCTCCTCATGACAAACATCCCAAAGTGCTCCACGGTAAAATAAAATGAAATTACACGTGAACAGATTGCAGGTCGGAGGGTCATTTGAGAAGACAAATCAAGCGCACCTGTTCTGGAAGGAGCAGGACGTTTCCAGGGAAGAGATGGAACACACCTGTATGCTACAGCGCCGACATTGGGACGTCAAGACGTGCAAGAAACAAGGCGATGTAAATCACGAGGTGGACCCTGTTCGACGACACTTGGCGCTCGGTTAAACACGTTAGAGCTGTTTTGGCTTGGCTATAACACATGCCCAACATATGAAGCCCACTAACCATGTGTGGAAACCTGTGCATGGGTTCGAGAATTTCATAAGACACATGAAGGTAAATAGCGAATGCAAAATCAGTCAAAAGGATTTTCATTTTTTGTTTAATATTATTTACTTCACACATCACAGCAACACATTATCGGCATAAATTACCTTAATATATTTCCATAATGAGGTCATTCAAGTGTGAAAAATAAATCTGAAGATGAATGGCTATTAATGCACAGCTAGTAATTCCCTAAAACAAGACGCCTCTGTTTTACCTTCAACGGGGTTGTTTTAATTGGAGGCTGCTTATAAATTTAAAAGTGCAGCTCATGCTGAACAGGTGTTGCAGAACAAAAACAGTGTTCAGATCTGTAGACGGGAAACAACTTTTAACAATAAAACTTTGTTTAAACTCTTAAGGTGTGGGAAGTGAATGAAAAAAGCTGGTTAAAGGATGGGACGAGGAACGTCTTTCTTTCACAAAAGAGTCCTGTAGGACTGAGAGGCAAGTCTATCTGAGCCTAGCACCCTTGCATATATATAGTCACTGAAAAAACTTTGTTAAACAGACGTTATGATTAAGTTGAACTAATAAAAACCTATGACATTCAACAAAAACGTTTTCTTAAAGGGACGATTTGGTTACAAGTAAAACTGAAAAACCTCACAAATGTGCCAGTTATGGTAAGCTAAGCAACCATAACTCATGCCACCACTAAAACAAACACCCTGACATCAACAATGGCATCACAAATGTCATTGATGACATCACTGATGACATCACATATCTAGGCCACTTGTTTTTGTTCACTGACACATCTAGGCCAGGTGGTTTTGTTCACTGACAGTCAGAATATTAAAATTCAAAAGGTTCTTGTAGCATTCTATGTTCTATGTTTCATCTTCTCATCAACCAGGGCGGAGAGTGGAACATAGAACATGGAATGTGGAACATAGAACATGAAATGCTATAGGAAAGATGCATATCAGAGATGATCAGCATGCAGTTGCTATTGTGCTGTTGAAGAGCCGGTGGGCTAAACCCTCATCTCAATAAAACCATCATCGACCTTCAATACGTTTTGGAGTACTTTATTTCAGTAGCCACGAGAATGGGATTGAACCAGAACGGCAGCCCACTAGTAGCGCTTCATTCCAGCAATAAAATGAAAGTGGCATATTTGCGGCCAGAAGTTCCTTAAAGGACAACGTTGAACGGCCAAGTGTGGAAAAGAAACAGGAGCAGGAAAGCCTGGACTGAAATGCAAGGAAGTGGATATACATGAACTTTTGACTGTTTGGTAAACGTGAGCCATAGCACTATTACTGTGTGGAGTAAATCGCTCAACCAGGAAGCTGGATTCTGTGTGGAGTGCGATTCCCAATGCTACATTGGATTTTAAAGTAAGTCACGTGCACTGCGCAGGCCCAAATTAATTGTAATTATTCCTGCATTAAAGCTTCCTCGTCACTTTGTGGCTTTTAAAGCAGTACGAGAGAAACCATACCTCATTTCAAGGCACGCAACTTTATTGCAACCAAGAGCGTGAGATCATAACAAGAAGCAGTCCGTCATTTTTCAATCCAAGTGCGTTCCAATCGTGTAGAAAGAAACACAGTGACGTGCGTGCTTCCAAGTAGGAGGAAAGGACCTTCCTGCGTCAAATTTTCGTGCCGCCATTTTTTTCCTTGACAACCAGACAAACAACAATTCGAACCAGTTCAAATTCCAAACGTTCATTACACAAAATGCTTACATGTAAAGGAAGCGTTTTGTTTTAAATGCATGATACTGTGATTATAATCAAACGATAACAAAGGTCTATATTTCACAACAGTGTTATAATTTCACTACGGAATAAACTGAATAAACACCACTGAACCTGAACTGAATGCAAATGCGTTATTAGGGACATTCTACATGAGAAAAAAAGAATGCTTGTGTATACCAATGGAAGTGAAACCATTTACGAATAAGAGCACCACACCCAAAAAAAGGAAACAAAGAAACAATATTTAGTGAATTATTATGGAAAGGTAAGCAGCCCCTCTCTTTCATTCCACTATAAACAAATACAGCACAATTAAAACAGATCTCAAGACACATAAAATACTAATAAGCCATGAACTAACCGTCATTGCTTCTGATACTTTGAAGGAGTGCACTACCATTTAATACTTTGGAAGAAGTCACTGCTACCAGCACTGACACATAAGGCAGCAAAACCAGCAACAGCAGAAATCCACCACCATTGACCAGACATGCAAGGGATACCGCCACCAAACTATTTTTTGGATGCAAAAGGCGAACCTGTGGTTCCCTGGAAAAGATGGAAGACATTTTTTGATAATTATGTTTTTGCAGCTTATGGTCTACATTTTGCCAGTGAATGGAAAAAAATGTCTACTCATACACTGCCTAGGGAACTATGGGCAGGAACAATTCGAGAAATGAAGAATCAGTGGGGTTTGCAGAATACGAAAAGTGTATTAAAATTATGGATCAACATTATGAAAAATCTGTGAGCATTGTTCTTGGAAGATACCATTTCGGTAAACGGAACCAAGAAGCTAGAGAGACAGTAGAACAGTTTATTACAGCGTTACGTGGATTAGCGACTTCATGTGAGTTTGGCAACAACCTGGACGAGTGACTACGAGACCAGTTTATGCTACAATGCTATGAAAGCAAAGTGAGGGAAGCACTATGATGTAAAGGCAATCCATTCATAGACAAAGTTCTCACAGTTGCAAAAGAAGTGGAACACTCCAACAAATGTGTGAAAAAACGTGAAAGAAAAATTGACATTGAGAGCAAGAAAGAAGAAATGTCACAAATACCAGAAGTTTTAGTAGTACAAGAAAAGAACGCAACTAGAAGGAAACAATTTGTCAAAAAAGGTCAATTATGCATAAAGAAGAATGGAACCAGGTTCAAAGAGAGAAGAGAAGCAAATGACAGAAGAAGATGTTTTCAATCTGATAGCATACATCACCTAGCCAGTAGTGAAAAATGTCCTGGTATTAAAGAAACGTGCAACAGATGTAATAACAATGGACATTTTACTAACTGTTTTAGAACATAGATTGCATTGACGAACTTTGTGAGGATGTATAAGAGTGTACCTTTGCTGTTGAGTATTCAGAAATTAATATTGTTCGGGATGCAGATGCAGATGTTGAAAAACCTATGGCAACAATAGAAATTGGTACCACAAAATTCAGCATGGTAATTGACTGTGGATCCAAGTATACCTTTTTGCTTAAAGTACTTTTCGAGAAAAACTCCAAAAGTATGCACCATATTAAAGGAAGTTGATGTTAAACCATTTTTTTATGGTGGTAAACACATTGAATTAGAAGGGTGGTTCTGGTCAACTTTAAGATTTAAGGACAGAACAGCCAAAGGAGAAATGTACGTATCCAAGAAAGAAACTAAAAATAAAACTGGATCCCAATACAGAGGAGTCAGTGTTTGCTGTGGATATAAAGGCATCACCTGGTCTGTTTGAACAACATCCTGTTTTTCGAGAGGAACTTGGCAGTTTAAAGAATTTAAACACAGAATTCATATGAGAAGTGATGCCATTCTTGTAGTACAAAAAGTGAGACCAGTTCCTATGACAATCAAAGCTGCAGTGAAGGAACACCTTGAGAGAATGGAAGCACAGGGTGTGATAGAAAGAGTGGAATCATCTGAATGGGTTTTGCCATTGGTCATAGTACACAAGCCCAATGGAAAACTTAGGTTGTGTATAAATCTTAGATGTGTGAACACATGTGTGAATCCAGACAGGCATCCATTGAACAACATAGCAGAAATGCTGGGCTCGATTAAAAATGCCAAGGTAATGAGTACTTTAGATTTTGAATCTGCATATCATTAGATCATGTACATCCTCTTTCCAGAAATGTTACAGCTTTCATTACCACTGAGGGATGATTCCATCGCAAAAGGGTGCCTTTTGGACTTATATCTGCAGCTGCTGTATTTCAGCGTATAATGTATCAATTATTTCATCATATGCAAGGGGTACCAAGATGATGTTTTAGTTCATGTAAAGAATCAAGAAGAACATGATGGTAGGATTCACAAAGTTTTAGATATTTTCAAGGAAGCTGGTCTGACACTTAGTAAGGGCAAATGTAAGTATAACATATCCAATATACAATATTTAGGGCATGACATTTCTGATAAAGTTATCAGGCCCAAGGAGGAGTTAGTGAACACCCAGTCCTAATGGTAAAGATAAAGTAATCTTGTTTTTGGGTATGGCTGAATGGCTGAATATTATGGGTAAGGCTTAATATTATGCCAAGTTTATTACCGACTTGTGAGTAAGACCTTTCATATGAGGAAGCTAGTAGAGAAAAATGTGAAATTTGACTGGGATGATCAGTGTGAACTTCAGTTTATCGGGATAAAAATAGATTTAAATAATGCACCCACTTTAAAGACTTTTGATCCCAACAAGAAAATAATTCTCACCATGGATGCCAGTAATCATGGTTTTGGATCCGTATTATCCAAAGTGGAAGGTGGAATAGAATACCCCATCGTGTTTGCCTCGAGAGTTTTAAGGGAGGCTGAATGCAATTATTGCACCATTGAGAACGAGCTGTTGGCAGTAAAATGGGCCATTAAGAAATTGTACTCATTCATTTGGGGAATTAAGTTTGTGGTAAGATCAGATCCCAAACCAACAAAGAGATTTGGACTACAAAAGGTTTAGATAAGGCTTCATCAAGAATTCGAAAATGGGTATCAGGTTTGCAAGAGATAACTTGGATGTAGAATTTGTGCCTGGTGTCAGGAACAAATCTGCTGACTGTCTATCACGGTTAACTAATGTAGTTGATAGCAATGATGAGAATGATGAAGACCAAATATTAAATGTCAATCAGGAAGTAGTATCAGAAGATGAATGGATACTGGCCATGGCAGCAGATGAAGTCCTCAAAACCGTGAAAGGGCATCTCAAGAGTGGTATAAAGGGTAGTAAGATTAGGAAAGGTGATCTACGGGAAGCTGTCCGGCATGTGTTTGATGAATTACACTTAAATAAGAGTTTGGTGTTGAGGTGCGACAAATTGTTTCCCTCCCACTGGGGTAAGAAAGAAGATTTTAGAGTTAGCACATGAAGGACACCAGGGAATGATGAAAACAAAACAGCTCATCAGGTAAGATTATTGGTGGCCTGGAATGGACATAGAAGTGGAAAGTCTTATTAGAGATTGTTGTAGATGTGAGAATTCCGCCAAAGGTTACACCACAAGGCAAGAACCCATGGCCGCTATGTCCATACCAACCATACCTTGGGAATGTGTAGGTTTAGACATTGATGGTCCAGTGAGCCATCAAGGAACATTGAGGTTCTGTATAGTAATGATTGACATTTTATCTAGATGGGTAGAAATTCAATGGGTGCATGTAACGCTTACCTTAGACTCCTCGGGGACACCACGTGATATTTTGAAACTTCTCAGGGTGCGCAGTTATCTGTTGTTCACTACCCCAACTGGACTCTCTTTCTATACCACAGAAAACAAATCACAACACGAGAACAATTGGAATGTGTCCTAATGTAGGGAAAATATTATGGGTCAAAAATTCCCAGCAACTGTATTGCTCAAATACCTTAGATGGTGATTTGGTTAGCTCTCCATCCTGCTTCTGCGCAGGGGTGCGTGTTCTGAAGAAGGGCTAGATTAGGAGTGGACAAAACTAGGGAAGAAGGACAGCCCTATATGGATTGTAGGGTGTTGAGAAAATGCCTAATGGTGAGGTGGAAAAACATTCAACCTATTCCAACAACACAACTGTGACTGGAGAGGTAAGGTTATTCTCCGGTTCTCCTGGAACTACCTCAAAAGTGCTATTCCTGACAATTCCCTGCCAGAAATAATATTGCTAAAAAATTCCTAGCAAAGAAACACTCTAATGTGTCTAAAACTGAATGTGCGCAAACATTTAACCTTTAAGGCACCTTAATGTGTAGAATTTGTGTACCTAACTGTGACAGAAAAAAGAGGAACACCACTGTTCCTAGAAACAAAATCTCCACACTAAACCCCCCCCAGCTCTGTAATACTAATACAATTACTAGGCGGTTAAAACATACACTTGCCCTTGGAGAACGAATGCAAGCAGAGTACTCGCCATTAAGAACGGATAATCAGTGGAGAAGCTAATGAGGTAAATGATACTTGCTGTGTAAAGGAGACTGAACAGGAATGAGTGTCTCGAAAACTCCTCACAGATGAAAACGCCATAAGGAATGCGTATCCCGCCAATTCCTCACTGACGAACGCCAACTCCTCACAGAGCTCACGGAATAGTAGTTGCGGAATGGCACGGGAAAACAATGACGATGGCACTATAGCGGGGGTATCTATGAATTACAAGGGAACTGAGGAATTCCTGTCAGAGGGATGAACCGCGGTAAGTGTCCGCTGAACACAGCTGAAGACGCGAAGCGCCGTTGAACAAAGGGGAGGGGCTTAAGTACTCCAGAGTGACAGAAAACAGGACTGCTTGCCCAATCTCGGGTTGTAACATCAGGCGGCCATGGTGGTTGATGAGGAAGAGCCCTAGAAGCATACCCCAACCCTACCTACCCTTAGACCAGGAATTGTAAGCGGCCACCCAGGAAGTTTTGGAAATTCTAGTGAGGGGGGACCCAGTAGTCATGACAGTGCAGAATATATGTTCCAAAGACATCATTTCATTTTTGGATGCCATCTTCAAAAGGGAAGGTTATCCCACGACCATTATTACTGACAATGGTGTCCAACTAGTATCAGAAGAATTGAAAACATTTATTAAGGACAATGGAGTGGAACATAAACAAAGTTCTATGTATCATCCTTAGACAAATGGTATTGTTGAGAGATTTAACAAGGTTATAAAAAAATAGCATTAGGGGTGCAATGGTGAGGAACAGTGATTGGAAGAGGGTTTTTAAAGAAACTGTTGTTGTAACTCCACACACCAGCACAGGCACTTCTCTCTTTGAAATGCTGAGAGGCAGAAACGCAACACAAGGTTCTGTCCCTTGTGGGTGGGTAGTGCTGGCAAAAAGGACATTAATTTTAAGGAGATTGAAAGGAAAATCCCTCACACACATTTGAGTAATAAAATATTTTTTGATGCAAGGAAAGCTGTAAAAGAATGTTGTGTGAAAGTGGGTGATTGGGTAAGAATTAACCTTCCCCAATTGGCTGCTGGTAGATATGTCAAGTGGTCAGAACCCATGCACGTAGTAGAGAGGTTCCATGGAGCTGTAAAGGTCTCAGATGGTAGAGTGTGGAATGTGAACAGGGTATGCAAGAGTTATAAATACGTTCCCAGGAGTGTCAATATCATTAAAGAAAATGAAAATATTGAGAATGATAGTAATCCTGAGGAAAAGCCATGGAAGAGAGGGTTAGTTCTCACACCAAACACATCTGTGGAAAGGATCATATCTGAAAGATTATGTTAGTTAAACATTTAGTTTGATTCCTTCTGTAGTGAAAACTAAAAAAACATCAATATAAATGGATGTTAACACTGTACTTTAGAAGAATTTGGTAAATTCACTGTTGGCATAGATATAGGTGTATATTGCACATTAATTTTGCTTTGCTGTTATTGTTATAGACAATCTCATGGTTTGTAAAAATTTCAAATGTTTGTAAATATGTATAAAGAGGGGAGGTGTGTAGCATTCTATGTTCTATGTTTCATCTTCTCAACAACCTGTGAGGAGAGTGGAACATAGAGCATGGACTGTGGAACATAGAACATGGAATGCTGTAGGAAAGATGCATAGCAGAATTGATATAGCATGCAGTTGCTATTGTGCTGTTGAAGAGCTAGTAGGCTAAACCCTCATCTCAATAAAACCATCACCCATCTTCAATACGGTTTGGAGTACTTTATTTCAGTGCTATATATCTAGATGTTAACCTTGTCATAGGTTCTTCCAGTACTTTCCTTAGGGTTTGGTATGATTTCATGGTGCACATACATGGGGAAATAAGCAGGCCTCAAACACACAATTCATTAGTATACATGAAGATAAACTTTAATGTTATTAACATTTTCTGATGATGCTGTTTCTTTCTTCCTTACTTTAGTTTCCCCGAATGTGCCTCTGATTTATGTACATTGTGAGTTTTCATATGTATTGTTTGTACTAGCACAAGTGTTTAGTAAGTCTTGAATTGTTAGCTAGTTATTATATGTTTAACATTACTCAAATCTCTGATAATGTAGCATTCATTATTGTACTATTCAAAATTACAAGATTATAAATATTGTACTTTTATGGTGCACGCTACAGCCGTTGCCTTAGTTCATGTATGATTAGGTTCCTGTATTAACAACAACATTCCAATACAATATTGGTTAGATGAGTACATTCTTTAATAGATTAAGTAGTTCATGATAGGTCTCCCGATCACCCCTGACATCTTGTTACCAACATTATAAACACAACCCGTTGTAGGGACTTTTCATCAACATTTATTTCACATGGGATGTCACCAGTGATGTCATCAATGACATTTATGATGTCATCTTTGATGTCCTGGGTGTGAGTCTTAGCAGTGCATGCACATGGTGGTGCAAGTTATGGTTGCTTAGCTTACCATAACTGGTGAATTTCTGAGGTTTTTTGGTTTTACTTGTCACCATAAAGGCCCTTTAAAAATGTTTTTTCATTGAATTTCACAGGTTTTTATTAGCGTAACTTAACCATAACGTCCCTTTAACAAAGTTTTTTCAGTGAATTTCATAGGTTTTTATAAGTGCAACTTAAACATAACGTCCCTTTAACAAAGATTTTTCAGTGAATTTCATGGGTTTTTACCAGTGCATGCTATTTTTCTACAACGTACTAATATCATACTTACACATTATAGCAACATTTCTGTCCAATTTACAAAGTTGCACCTTAAAACTCTGACATTTCACACCTTCTACTATCATTTTTAACACTTCTGTACACTTTTTGCAACTTTTTTAACAGTTTTTGTATCCATCAATGTCCACGAAAATCTGACGTCATCGCGGACCTTCATGAAAGTGCCACGAGACCATGCGCTCATGTGCAGCATGATGATGTATCTGTGAATGTGTCTGCATTTTGCGATCAGGTCTGTGCTTAGAGGACAGTTCAGTACTGCATTTTCTACTGATCTAGGAACTGTAAAGCTTAAAATGTACCCTTGCACACTTCCTACACCTATTCTTACTCAATATCCATTTGCAATCTAGTACAAAGCACATACCTGGAAGAATATTAGCAAAACTGCTATTTATCTTAAAAATGGCATCAGCTATTGCCATCCCTCCTCCCCAGGAGCCACCACCCCCACCAGCTAGAGGGCCTACACAACAAAAAAGTGCAGTACTTCTAAAGACAGTGAAGAGGACCAAGAAGATGAGGTAGAGGAAGCGCCTACCTCTAGCAGCCAGAGAGAATCATGGTTGGCCAGTTCTTTACCACTGTTGGGAATGTTCCAAAGGCTAAAGCTACCAAGGAGAAATGCACTGAGTGCAACCTTGTAATCATTCATGGACTACCTGGACAGTACTCCTACGGGACCACCTCCATGCACCACCACACCAAATTCAACCACCACAATGCTCTCAGAAAGGGTGTTCCTTTCTTAGCAAGTAGTAGGCTGTCTTCCTCCTCCTCATCTTCCTCAACCAATACTATAACCACACAGCCTACTTCTGTGGGACACAAAATCCCACCAGGTATCCTGCAAGCAATAAACAATGCTGTTGATTCATATCTTTCGAAGATAATAGTCCTCTGCATATACTGTAACACACCACTGTAGGAGTGTCCCTAATTACACTCACACCAGAATAAAAAACACCCTTTTAGGGAAATGAGGCAAAAAGTCTATCTTGTAAGGTTAACAAGTTTAACCTTACAAAAATGAGGACGGTAGCAAAGGACTCTGCTGCCTGAATGGTCTTCTTCTGTCCCTCTATCATTCCTTCCTCACCCAAAGTGGTACCAGGCAATGGTTTATATAGTCCTGTCTTGCTGTACTGGCATCCTGGATACGTGCCATGGCTCCATCCCAATCCATCCTTCTTCCATACAAGGGATGCTCCAAAGCCTTCCTTTATTCATTGTCAGCGGTTTCTGTCAGAACAGGTGACTCTACATTTTGCTAACTTATGCAATAATACACTGTAGCTCATGTTTGCTACCTATGAACATTTTATGTATACAAACATTTTCCAGTCATTCTCTCCATACTCCATTCCTTCTACACATATTTATCTGGGCCCTGTAGGTTCCCCCCACACTTAATACTCATAACATGTCACATTTCTGCATTTTGTGCACCGAGCATGTAAATTCCATGTTCAGCCTGCATGGACTCTTGATGGACAGTAGACAGCTGGTTAGTCACTATGTGTGCTTTGCCAGTGTTAGCGAACAATTTGGGAGCATGTAGTCTATTGTTAGCACAAGCCACATTCTTTGGAAGGAGGAGGTGTTTGCATTTCATACTAAGATTTCACAATGCATAGGATCTGACATTACAAATGTATCCAGCTAATAGTTATTTGTGCTTTATATTTTAAACAATAACTCCCTTCTTCAGTGCCTGTCCATGTCTGTATACATGATTATATCTGCATGAGAGAGCCTTCCCAGTGCCCCCCCATTACAGTATAACACCTAAAAAAAAGTCTCACCTGATTCTAAAACGTTCCTTCCCAACATTCCCCACTTGCATTACTTCTACAGTAACAGAATCATCCCCACCGACATATCTACAACCCCAGAAATATTAGTTTGAGTTTCGCTGTTTATTGTATATCAAGGTGTTTTAGATCCCGCAATATATACCATCATCTTTGCACTATTAGGAACTATATTGACACAACATCAGAGACCCAGTTGGCACGTGCATAAGAGGACCAAGAAGACTATGATAACAGGCACCAGTATTTTTACTGTTGCCCCCGCTCATGATGAATCAAATGCATGCAATAGCCAATCTCTGTTCTCAACACCACCTTCTTTCTTCATTTGAACACCTAGCTTGTGCACCGCCTCGATGACGTGGGCTAGTGACCGATTCTCAGCATTCTCTTGGGTCCAAAAGTACAGCAGCTGCTTTGCAGCTTCTTACACACTCCTCCTTCTATGGCTGTTAGCAAATCCAGCATGTATACGGTTTTGCATCATCATGAGTCTCAATGCACGGAGCTCTACTTTGATGGCGTTGAACACATTCTCTGTGTCATTGGCCTGCTGGACTAGCTTCCACCGGGTGATCTACACACACTTGGTGTTAGCAGCTGCTTGTGCCCCAGGAGCCAAAAAGATGAAAAGTAGGTCGATGGCGAGCGAAAAAGTCGATACTTGTCAGGTAATCCTCTGAGCAGTGCGGAAGAGTCTTTCGAGACATAGTTCGACTTCTTCTCTCTTCTCAGCTGTTGAAATCGCTCTTTTTCTCTCAGCATAGGACATTCTTGTGTGATCTGCAAGTCTCTTTCTGCTTCTTCAGGTGCTGAAGTGGCTGTTGGCACCTTGACATGCATTTCTTTTCCCTTCAGGCGTTCTTCCGGGATTACTAGTAGTACTGAGTGCAGGGTGGCCAGTGAACACTTGCCCCTCCAGGATGGTGGGAGGTGAAAGTAGGCTTGTCGGCCACAAACCCAGTAGTAATCCATCACCACTGCCATACCTTTCATCATATCAGGGATCACAAGAGTGTTGTTGCACTGTGTGTTTGCGCCAACAGGAACTGTTCTTTCATTGCTAATACAATGATCATAGTGCATGTCACTATGTATTTGCACTGGCTTCTCCATTGTTGCAATCCATGTCAGCCATGTGATGTATTGGGACCACATTTGCGCACACATAGTCTCTATTTGGGCTATTGTTTCTTTGCTGTACTCGATCAGTCCATCTATCGGGCACGTCACTGTGGAGCCCTGCCATTTTTCGTTGACATACGAGTGACCTCCCAAGGAAAAATATGGTGCTTTTAGACACTTGCTGTATTTAGTACTGCCATTGCATAGTGCTGGGTCTATATCAATGCTCCTCAACTGCACGCTTTGGGCTTGGAAAGGGTCCTTTATCCTACATAGTGCAAGATGTACCTGGCATTGTGCCTCTGTTACTGGGACTGGATGTGGAACTCAAACCTTAGGAGCCTCTGACACATGTAGGATAAGTGCATACACATAACAGCTTTCATTTATCACATTTCTTCCTGCAGTACGCATATCACAGTACCAGCTCTTCGATGATTCTGAGTACTGAATGTCAGAAATGGTGTCCAAGATCGTCATTCATACTTCCCATTTTATTTGTTTAAGAAAACCTGTAGGGGTGGCCGGTAAAAAGTGAAACATTGATTGATTCTTTTTTTATCATAGACATATTCATACTAGCATTATGTAACTGTCCACCCCCCATTTAATATGGCCACCACATATAACAGACATACCTTCATACATTCCAAAAACCATGACCAGGACATAAAACAATATAATACCAAAAAAGCATAATACATAATTCCTAGAACCAATTACATTCTGTTTAACACCATCCCTATATAACAGAGAGGTTTGAACACATCGGTCAGACATCCTTACTTATCCCTGGAGAAGAGAACAAGGAGAGAGAGAGAGAGAGAGAGAGAGAGAGAGAGAGAGAGAGAGAGAGAGAGAGAGAGAGAGAGAGAGAGAGAGAGAGAGAGAGAGAGAGGGAGAGGGAAAGGGAAAGGGAGAGGGAGAGGGAGAGGGAGAGGGAGAGAGGGATAGGGAGAGGGAGAGAGGGAGAGGGAGAGGGAGAGGGACAGGGAGAGGGAGAGGGGGGACAGGGAGGCAGTGAGAGAGAGAGAGACCATTTTCCCACCAGGTCAAACCGGATTCTGGACCTTCAATCTTTGGAAAAATGAAATAAAAGGAAAAAGAAAAGAAAGAAAAAAGAAAAATCAGGTGTTTTCCAATGCACACCACACGGGCATGGATCCATTATTAAAAGTCTTCTTTAATTATGTCCTTACTCTTTTGATCGAGCTTTGCCTTGACTCAGGTGCTCTTTGGACATGCAAGGGATGCACCCAATATCGTAACTCCTTCACATGGAGCAGTACACAACACCACCTTATGTGGACCTTGAAACCTGGGATTATTCCATTGATGCAAACAGTTTTTTTTACGTAGATCAGCTCCCCAGGTAATAATGGTCCTGTTGTGGCAGATATATCTGCAGTTGCTGTCCCTTCTGGTGTGTCTTGTCCTTTGCTCCTGGGTGGCATAATCTGTCAAGAGATATTTTTGACAGCACGTGTTAGTGCTGTTAAATATTCCCTAAATTCCTCTCCTAGTACTGTCGCTGCTTGATGTGCATCTGACACTTTTCTCACAGGGGATATGTCGGTTTGCATGTGCCTGCCTGTGACTATTTCATGTGGTATCAAATGGTGGTCCTTACTAGTCTGTGTGCATAAACTGAAGAGGGCCAAGGACAAACAGTGTACCCAGTTTTTTCTTCAATGTGGAACACGATTTTGACAGTTTACTCTTCAAAAGCCCATTGATCATCTCCCCAATGCCATTAGCCTGTTTGTGATGAATTGAGCATAATTGATGTGTTAATGCCAATAGCGCTGCAACATGCTGAAATAGTGCATTAAAGAAATGTGTGCCATTATCTGATCTCAATATTTCACACACGCTCCAACGTGGAAACACCTCTTTGACCAGGAACCGTGCTGCACACTTCTCATATGGGTGTGCACATGGTCCTACCTCCAACCACCTTGAAAAGGGGCAAATCACCACAATAAGGTACCTGTATCCATTGTACCTTTCCTCCATATCTGCATATTCTATTTGCAGTTCAAGGAACGGCCCCATGGGGCAAGGCAATGTACTTCTTAATGTCTGTAACATCGTCCCTGTGCTGAAACTTTGGCATGTCAGACAGTGTATTGCTTTTACCTAAATGCTTTCCTGGAGGTTTGGTACAAACCAGTCCTCCTGGATATCTGCCACAATATTTTATTTGGAGCTGTGGGAGGGAAACTGTAGTTGTTCAAATGCCACAGAGAGAAATTCTTGAGGCATCAACACCTTTCCAGAACTCTTCTGCCTCTACAATAAATCAGTGGGAGTCTGTTTGCATCCCCTCCGCAACCATAGCTTCTTCCTCCTCAGGCACTTTCGCTTGCAACTCTATAATGTGTGATATGGCCAATGCTTTGTAAGGAACTGTGTTCTCACATTTTACAGGGATGGTCAGTGTACACTCTATTAACATTGTATCTGGGAGATAGGCTGCCAACTTGGCCACCTGGTCTGCAGCCACTTTGCCCTTAGAGATTTAATCTGTGACATTAATATAGGCAGTGCATTTGATGACTGCCACAGTGGAGGGCCATGATAAGGCTCCAATCAGTTCTTCCAACAGCTTTGAATGCTGCACTGGAGAGCCCTCTGCCCTCCAAAACCCTCTCCTCTTCCACCGAGACAGACTGTTTCGTGACATATGCCGAGTCTGAGTAGATGTGACACACTGCCCTTGAGAGGCTCTCAATGCCTCAATGAGAGCAACATGTTCTGCTGCCTGAGCTGAATAATGCATAGGTAATCTTTTCATGATCAGAACTTCATGCTCCCCTCTTTGCTGCACACCACTACCACCCCTGTAAGTTTCCGTTCTGTCTCCTGGTCAATTGTTGATGACCCATCAACATAGAGTATCTCTCCTTCTCTCAATGCACTCTAGCTTTAGATTTGTCTTGCTTTTCACCCTCGTATGTAGCACAGTGATGCATTTTCAGGTCATCATCAGTGGATGTCTCTGTCAAAAATGTGGCACAATTCACCGTTCTACACCTTACTGTATGAATATGAGGTTTGAATATTATAATCTCATATGCAGAGGATCTCTGAGTTTTCGAGGTCAATTTAGATTTTTCCAAAATGGTGAATAGTGAATGTTCCACAAAAAAGGTAACAGAGCACCCCATGACAATCGTGGAACTTTTCTCTATTGCAAATTCAGCTGCTGTGAGTGTTTGTTCACATGTAAACTGTCCCTTCATGACTGAGTCGAGCGTCCCACTATAGTAAGCCAATGGGTTGTGGTCCATTGTGCTCTTTTGGGTCAATACTGCTGTCATGAGTCATCCATCAGACTGGGAAAATAAATAAAACTCCTGTGTATAATCCGGAGTTACTAAAACATGGGCCGTGCAAATAGCTTCTTTCAGGTCCTCAAATTGTCTATTAATTTCTTCAGTCCATTCCAGTTGACCATTTTTTGTCTTCTGTCCTTCTTTGAGACTTTGTAACAGTGGCCTTGTGTCAGTTGCGTAGTCTAGGATCCATACCCTACAATAATTACATAAGCCCAAAAACTGCTGAATTTCCATTGACAATACTGGGCATAGGGGTGGTCATACTGCTGCATGCCCTATCTGGTAATATTTTGTTCCCGTTTGCAAAAATAAATTGCCCTAATTATAGTACCTCCTGTTGGCAGTATTGTAGTTTCTTTTTGTCTGCCTTGTACCCTTTGTGAGCCAGAAATTGTAATATTGCAACAGAATCCCTCCTGCACTGATGTCCTTGTTTACTACATACCAGCAGATCATCCACATACTGGATGATTGTGCTAGGCACCTGATTATTTCCCAAGTCGACATGCAGTATTCTATTGAAAATACTTGGACTTTCATAGTACCCTTGAGGCAATCTTGTGTGCTCAAAGCACAGTTGACCATGTGCAAATGCAGTGAGATACCATGAATCAGGGTGAAGTGAGAGCGAGAAGAACTCATTATTTAGATCAACGACTGTGAAGTATGTCACTGTCTTGGGAATGCTACATAGGATTATTGCTGGATTTGGAACTACCGGAAACTCCTACACCACGTCATTAAGAGGACGTAGATCCTAGATCATACTCCAACTAACCCCTGTTGCTTTCTTGACTGGGTATATGGCCATATTACACTGGGACGTGGATGGCACAATGATCCTTTGCTCTAACAGAGCCTGAATAGTGCTTTTTATCCCTTCCTCTGCTTCCCTTGACAACGGGTACTTCCACACCCTTGGAGGTACTGCTCCTGACTTCAGTTTAATCTGTACTGGGGTCACATCTCTCAGTAACCTAACATCATGTGGAGTAATAGTCCATAATTGTGCTGGCACGGATTGTATGTCCTCCTCAAAAAATAAAGACGGGGTCACCGTGGCAATCAGGGACACTGTACCTGTCTACACTGCACCATGATAACACAGGCGTTTCAGATTTCTAAAATGATCTCTCCATTTTGCTCACTGTCCTCAAATAACTCTGAATCAGTCCTTTCCTTTAATTGTACTGTCAGGTCTACACATAGTGCTGTGCGCCACTCACACCTGTCATGGTCCCATTACAATCAGGACTACTCTTTTGTCTGACACTACTAGTCCTTGCAAATCTAATGACAATATTATCCCTGCCACCATCTCAGGTGGCACCAAGGGTCAGGAAATAAAACCTGTGGGCACTCACGAACTTTTTGTCGCAATTTTAGGAACTGCTTTTGCTAGTACCTTGATGCCATAGACAAATATGTCCAGGACCACAGGAACCGCACAGACTATTGAGTCCCTTGCCATTGCCTTTATTATTAACACACATTAGCTACACACATCCCTGGAGTGGAACACACTACCCCTTGATCCGTGAATGATATAGTCACATTTAGTTTACTGAGCAGATCCCTACCCATCAAGTTAACAGGGGAACTCTCTGAATATAACAAGGGAGCTCGTACTACCTTACCTCCCACTTTTATATCCAGCTCCTCAGTGTATGGAACCGTAGAAATAGCCCCAGAGAATCCCTGCGTGTCAAGAGTTTTACCGGATAATGGAAAGTTCCCCTCCATAATGCATGCTTTAGTTGCACCTGAATCTACCATAAATTGCTTGTTTCCTATTTCCACCCCCACCAGGGCTCCTCTTCAGGGTGTATGGTTGTCAATAGTATTGGACACGTGGGTGCTCTCTGTGGGGTGTCCTAATCAGAATATGTATTTGTCTCAGGGAATGAAAAAGGGCCACCCCACATTGTAACTCCTTGGAACGGGGCACCCATTACCCTGGCCATCCTGTTGAACTGTTTTCCCTCACCCTTCTGCGGTGGTTGCCCACGTTGCCCTGTTTTTGACTCCCTCGCCAAATTACGGATGTCCCATGCCTTGAGACCCTTAGAGTCATTGCCCTGTAGGTGATGGCCCATAATTAAATCCCATTCCAGTCCTGCTCCTGCATTCCCTTGCGAAATGCCACCATCTCTCACAGTGCCAGCACTCTGATGTTCCCAATCCTCCTCCACGGAGCCCTATCCTCCCAAAGCCTCCTGCTCTTGCTCCTCGAAATCCTCCTCTACTCCTTGGTGCTCCTTCTTACTGTCCTGTGGGTGGGGTACTGTCCCCATCACCCCATTTTCCCTCTCCTTCTTTGCCCCATAGTGCCGCAATTGTGGCATTCACAATTTGTGAAGTGTCTCCTGTCTTTTCCCCCTTTGCGGGTGCACTCACCGGTGCTTGGATGACAACCTCATTTAGTTTCTTTTCCACTATTTTTGCCTCATCTATTTGCCGCTTCTGGGTTGTCTCCCTCCCCTGTTCCTCGATTATCTTACAATGGTGGACTATTATACTTTATATCTGCACCCACCCTTTGGCTTCAACTCCCACAATTTTAGATCGTCCCTTCTGGACCTCTTTTGGTAATCGCCTCTTTACGAAAAAATGGTACCGAGGTGTCCCATTTCCCTCCTGTCGCAACTCTCCACATTTCCTGTAACTTAAGAATAAACCTAACTGGGTCCTCATCATCACCCATTCTGCACTGCATATAAAAATGTAAGTCAATCTGGGTACATCTTTAGTAGGGCATCCCAGACCCATGCCCTTACTTCATTAAAGGCTGCTCCATCATGTTCATTATCTGCAAGACTTAAACCAGGGTACCCAGCCCTTGTCCATAGGTCCCCAAATATGGTGACCAGTAAACTCTTAAGGTCTACTAGTGGTAGAGCTACCCCTGCTGTTCGTCTTTAATCAAATTATTTGTGTCCCTTTGAGGACATGGTACACACTGCGTTATCCCTATTCCTTTATAAGAGACATCTGCATATCTATTTTGTTTTCTTCACCTTTTTTAGTATACTTCTGATATTGTACTACCAGCATTAAATCTGGACGATTTCTTGGTCTATGCCTTCTCACTGCCTCTTGTGGTGGGGACAAATTTCTCTTCGCCTCCTCCCCCTGATCGCTTTCTTGCCCTGCCTCTTCATTATTTATGCCACCTTGATATTCCCATTAACTTTCCCTTGCCTTTTCTACTTCTTGTCCCAGGACTGTCCATACACTCTCCCCATCATCTTTTTCGACACAAAGAATTTGTATTGCCCCAGGGTTGAGTCTAACTAAAAAATCTCCTGATTTACAATCCACTATTTTCTGCACTGGTAGCCTTATTTCTGGAGCTAGTTCTTCAGGTTCTTGTAACCTGACTAACCTTTCCCGCAATGCTCTTACCTTGTTGTTTATATCTGCTTGTGAACCCCCTGAGTACACTGATGCTACGGCATGTCAATGCTTGTGGATGGGTTATATGTAGTTGAAGGTGCAAAAGCTCTGGAGCCCATTCCCTTAATTGCTAATCCTGATAATCCTGTTGTTGAAACTCTCTCTTCCACTGGAGGCTTATAGGCTGGATTTGTATACCCTACTGCAGGATAAGCGTTATGGGGTATATCCTGGATTTCTTTTTCATCTTCCATTTCCTCGAATAATCGGCAGAGATCTAGAATCTCTTTTCTTTTTTGTAATTTTTTCCCTTTGTATTTTGCAGCTAAAAAGATGGACATATTTTCTAGCATGTTTCTGTTATGGGAGCCCTGTTTGGCCAGGAACATGGCATCCCCCCTTCCTTTGTCTCCAATACCCACTGTTTAATACTGTGGCAGGGTGCTATGCATGTGTTTTATAGGGGTTTCTTCCCCCATACTGTTGCGTGTGTTCCTAATGCTACACTTAGACATTACTGCTATGCTGGAAACTCTGCTGCTTGTTATACAAAAATACAGATCAACCCACTTTTTCCCCTACCCCCTTTATACTTTTCCACTTTCTTTTCACACACACACAATGCGACTCATCTACCGTCCTTCCTGTTTTAGCACAAAAGACGTCAAGAGAAAATATACAAAAATAATTGACTCAAATCCAGACTCATTCCTTATACCGAGCTGCTACTTATTTTTCTTATGTATGTGAAGTATCACCTTTGCAGTTTATTTTTATATGCTGAGTATCCCATTTCTTTTATTATCATAAAAGAATACTGCGCGGTATTATCTTCTCAACCTATTATGGCTGAGGATCCCTGACCTCTCAGTCTTTATACGCTGAGGCTACCTATCCTCTCATTCTTTATATGCTGAGGCTCACTTTTTCCATTATAAAAAGTACAAAAACAGAAATCCGTGACAATTGTTGTTATCTCCTACAAGAATATTGTCATATGTGCCTGTTCACTTGAGTTTCCAAAGTTACAAAGTCCCAATATTGGCCTGTCTTTCTCTCTGGAGCCAAGTCCTGCTTCAGTGAGCAGAAAGGATTTCTTTTAAAATGGCTCCTACTAAAACCACTCAGGAAACACATGTTTTTTTTATTTGGGGGACCGGTCTCTGTAGATGGACGTGACTCCTTCCTGGTGACTAGGCTGGGGCCTTCGTAAAGTACCGGCGAAAACTGAGATCACGTCAGGAACGTCACCACTTGTAAGCGTGTCCCTAATTATGTTCACACCAAGATAAAAAAAACACCTCTATAGGGAAATAAGACCAAAAGTCTATCCTGTAAGTATAACAAGTTTAATATTACAAAAATGAGGATGGTAGCAAAGCAATCTGCTGCCTGAACTGTCTTCTTCTATCCCTCTACCATTCCTTCCTCTGCAAAGTGGTCCAAGACATGTGTTTATATAGCCCTGCCTTGCTGTACTGGCATCACTGGATACAGGCCATGGCTCCATCCCAATCCATCCTTCTTCCATAACAGGAACATCTTCTGATGAGAACGGTGATGCAGACCCTCTGGCTGAAAATTGCAGTTTTGAATTTCAGATGTCTTGAAATCTCACATAAATACTGCTTCGAGTTTGGCACCTCTGTTTTATATATTTGTAAGTGCTTCACTTTTCAGGTTGAAGTTCTGTGAAATAAACAACAACTGTGGAAGTGCATTTTATAATATTTAGGGATGGATTGCATTTGAGCATCAGGTGTTCCCCTAACAGGAGTTATTTCTATTTTTCTTTGGTTAGTAAGTGATTCCTTGTTACGTGCGCAATTGTTGCAATAACTCCATGACCGAAAACCATCACTCTGTGTTTTCAAAATCTTCATCAGACAGGCTCAGATAAGAGTGGGCAGATTGTGGGAGGAGCTACTTAATGGTTTGGTGCTTTGAGGGCCATTTAAGGGATAAAAAGGCAGGCATTTCTTACACAATGCCCATACCAGGAACAGCCTCAGATGAGAACAGTGACGCAGACCCACCGGCTGAACATTGCAGCTTTGAATTTCAGATGTCTTGGAACCTCACAGAAATACAGCTTCATGGTTGGCACCTGCATTTTATAAATGTGTAAGTGCTTCCCTTTTGAGGTTGAAGTTCTGTGAAATAGACACCAACTCTGGGACTATATGTTATAATATTTAGGGATGGGTTGCATTTGAGCATCAGGTATTCACCTAACAGGAGTTCTTTCTATTTTTCTTTGTTTAGTAAGTGCTTCCATGTTAGGTAAGCAATTATTGCAATATCTCCATGGCAGAAAACCATCTTTCAAAATCTTCACAAAGCAAGCTCAGAAAAGAGCAGGAAAATGTGGGAGGAGTTACTTAATGGTTTGGTGCCTTGAGGGCCATTCAAGCGATAAATAAGGCAAGCACTTCTTCCTTAGTTCCCATACCAAGAACAGTGTCAGATGAGAAAAGTGATGCAGACCCACTGGCTGAACATTACAGTTTTGAAGTTCAGATGTATTGTAAACTCACCCTTTCTATACTCTGTGCAATTATCTGAAATGTCATCTGACCTAGTACGATAGCTGTTTGTCTTCCTCCCCCTCCCTCCTTGTTTGTTTCTTCCCCTTGCGGCACTACCTGAAATGTCATCAGTCCTAGTACGATAGTCGATTGTTTTGTTCCTCTCCTCCTCCCTCCTCCCCCACTCTCTGCACCTAGTGTCAACTCTCTGGCTCTACCAGAATTGTCATCAGGCCTAGTAAAGTAGTTGCTTGTCTGTCTCATCTCCTACCCCCCTCTCCTCCTTATCTTTGTCATAGCTCTTGCGCTATATGAAATGTCGCCAGGCCTAGTACGATAGTCATTTCACATTCTTAATGTCACAAGGCCTTGAAGGAATGTCACTGTATTTTCCCTTGTTACTTCCCTTGCCTTGAAGTGCTTTGAAACACATTGTGTGTAGGTGCTACACAAATAAACTATCAATCAATCATTCAATCAATCATTGCTCCAAAGCCTTCCTTTCTTCATTGTCAGCGGTTTCTGTCAGAACATGCTGCTCTACATTTTCCTAGTTTATGTAATACACTATATATACTGTAGCTCATTTTATCTCCTTATGAATAGTTTATGTATAAAACCATTGTCCAGTCATTCTGTCCATATTCCACTAATTTCCATGACATATATTTCTGGGCCCTGTAGGCTCCTCCCACACCTAATACATATAATATGTCCCACATCTGCATTTTGTGCACAAAGCATGTAAATCCCATATTTGGCCTGCATGGACTCTTGACGGACAGTAGACAGCTGGCTAGTCACTTTGTGTGATCTGCAAGTGCTATTGAACACTGTGGAAGCCTGTAGTCCATTTATAGCACAAGCCACATTCTTGGGAAGGAGGGGAAGTTTGCATTTACCATACTAAGATTTTACAATGCATTGGATCTGACATTACAAATTTATCCAGCTAATAGTTAATTGTGCTTTATATTTTAAACAATAACTGCCTTCTTCAATGCCTGCTCATTTCCTTCTTCAGTGCCTGCCATTGTCTGTATATGTGATTATATCTGCATGAGAGTCTTACCAGTGCCCCTCCTCCCCCCTAGTCCATTATAGCCTGTAAAAGAAGTCTTGGCTAATTCTAAAGTGCTTGGGGGGGGTGCGGGAGGACCGTGGTAACTTCCCAACACCACTATACAGAGGTGCAGGGGCAATTTCAAAGTGCTTTTGAAGCTGTAATCAAGGAGCATGAGAAACACTGCCCCCTACCTTAGAAGTTACACACGTGCAACATCTTCCCCTGTCCACCTTCCCCTCCATATTTGTGATTGGTGCCTCTTTCCTCATGTCCTTCCACAGCTTACGTTCTAACCTCTCCTGCAAAAAAAAAAAAAATACATCAAAAAACAACAAAAGAAAGGTTTCTTTAGGAACCACCTTTCACATTTCCAAAATAGAACTAAAAAAAAAAAATCTTATAGGCTTCATCTACTTTACATTTCTCAGTGATGTACATAGACTCAGTAAGATTTTCCAACATTTCCATTAGCATTTTTGTGTTATGCTAATAGAATTATGTGGTGTTCATCCCCCGTTGCAGGGACTGGAACGATGGATAATGGCCTGGGAGCCCAACTTATCAGCCCAATCGAAGCGAGGGCGAAATACGAGGGCTCCAGACCATTATCCCCCATCCAGCCACTGAAATGGGGGATGAAAGACATTAGCACGCTGGGTTTCCAAGGCGGGAACCTGGGGTGCTAACAAAAAAAATGATTTTTCTTCCTACACAGGAAGGAAAATCCTTTTCCAAGATGGCCACCAAAGAAAGGGAAGGTGGGGCTCAGTACAGAGCCCCTCTTCCCTTTCCATGGCAGTCTGTAGAAGGCAAAGAGAGAACCCTATGACCATATTACGACAAGCACATTTTTTTCCCTTTCAAACTTATCCCACTTTTGAATAACTTTACCACATAGCCAGTCCCAGGTGGACATGGCCACTTAAACCCCATTTGTCATCCCTCGTGGTCATGGCCAGTAGCCAGATTGTCTGGGTCATGACCTTATGCCATGACCCAGAAAATCTGGCTACTGCCCATGGCCACAGGCTATACCTCAGTCACCAAAAGTATATCAATATTTTTTATACCTACATTATGACACTTGTCAAAAACAAAATATGGGCACATTTCCCAAACCAGGCTTCAAGGTCCTTGCCAATGCTCCTTACACGAGTTTGCTGGAAATCTGCCCATGTTTTATTTTTTTCAAAAGTGTCAAAATGTATCTACATACAATAGTCATATAACTTAGCCTCCACTAGACAACATCCATTCAGTCTTTACACAAACATTAAAGGTTGGGTCTATAATCTTTCTGAAAACTTTTGTCCACATATGATATGATATGGCATTTGTAACGCGCCTATACACAAGTGTTTCAAGGCGCGGCGAGGCAGGGAGGCGGGAACAAGGGGAAGACAGACAACGATCCTACTAGGCCAGGTGTCATTCAGACCGCGCAAGTGCAGGGGTAGGGGGAAGGGAAAAAGTGCAAGGGGAAGGGGAGGGGGAAGTGCAGTACAAAGTAAGTAGAATAAAAAATAAATAAATAGGGCCAGCTGATGGCAAGTGCAAGGTAAGTGCAGACAAGTGCTGGGAAGGGGGGGCTGTAGGGATACAGAGACAGTCCCACAGTGCAGGGGTTGCCAGGGAGGCAGTGCAAGTGGAGAGTGGCTGGGCCCAGGACCGAGGTCGGTGAGGGTGGCCCAGTTGCAGATTCAGTGCAGTTTCAGTGAAGAATTTAGCAGGGGAGAGGTAGAGAGAAAGCAGAAGCAAAGATGAAGGTTTTGAGGTGCTTCCGGACCAGAGATGGTTCTCCTCAAGTTTCAGGGAGGCAGGAAGGCTGTTCCAGAGGGAGGCCCCTGCCGCAGAGAGAGATCTACCCCCAGCTTGTTGCTTCGAGAAGCGGCTGACCCTGAGGGAGTTGGAGACGGATGAGCGAAGGGCTCGGGAAGGAAGATATTTAGGAAGAGAGAGTTGAAGGTATTTAGGCCCCAGGCCCCAGAAGGCCTTGTGGACAATGCAGAGGGTTTTGAACTTAATCCTCGCAGCCACTGGGAGCCAGTGTAGAGATTTCAGTCCTGGAGAGATACGGTCCCTGGGCTTGAGGCCAAGGACAAGTTTCGCAGTTCTGTTCTGGATGAGTTGCAGAGGGCGGAGAGTGGAGGCAGGCAGATTAAGATAGAGACTGTTACAGTAGTCCAGCTTCGAGAGAACCAGGGCTCGGGAGACAGTGAGCTTCTGGGGGAAGGAGAGGAAGGGAAGAATACCTCTGAGGAGTTGCACCTGGTAGTGTGACTTCTTAGAGACATCAGATATATGAGGAGAGAAGGAGAGTGTGGAGTCGAAGATGACCCCGAGGTTTTTTGCCTTGCTGGTAGGAGCAGGAAGAGGACTAAGAGAGGCTGGCCAGAGAGCTGCAGGGAAGGTGGGAGTGGGTGTGCCGATGAGTAGAATCTCAGTCTTACTGGCATTAAGGCAGAGGTCATTGGCGGCACACCATTCCTGGATAGCAGACAGATAGTCAGAGATGAGGGAAGGAGAGGAGGAGGCCGAGGGTATCCTGAAAATGAGCTGGGTATCGTCCGCATAGCAATGAAAGTTGGGGCAGAGGCCGGCGATGCGGTGGGCAAGGAGTGCCAGATACTGGTTGAACAGTACATAGGGATGTAACGGTATAATGGTATACCGTTAAAGATACTGTGAAGAACTTAATTGAACAATAACAACCGTCATGTTGTTTATACCGGTATACTGTTTATACCGTTAAGTGTGCTTTTCAATCTAATTTGGAAAGGCTGCAGTAAGCAACTGCTGCATAGTTTGGTCTTGCACTGTTGGATGTGCCGTCTGCCAAGGGGCCTTGTTTTGCAGACAAGAGCATAGGGAAAGTGAGGCCACATTAGTAAATGCAGCTTTGCTGCTGTCACCGCTCTTTCTCTGTGATCAGTAGAGTCGGGTCAAAGATCAGACGACTGTGTTGAAATCTGCCCAGTGCCTGAACCTTTGTGTTCCCCATGCAAAGCTGGGAACGATGAGCTGACTGACTGGCTCTATAAGCATACCAGAGACTCCAGTTCATAGACTCCGCCAGACCTGGATTTCATGGGCAAACTAGAACAAAGTTATTTTGTCTCAGGCATTATTTATTTCAAAGGCAGGATACAGATTTTAAACATTTTCACACATTCATGCTGCTTCACACTGCAGGTCAGATCTTCGATGGTGATTGTCTCGATTTTCAATTTGCAATTAGCAAGACCACAGGGACATCATGAGGGTGAACTGAGGCCCCGAAGTGAGCATTTTATTTTTCCTTTTGTTCGTATGTAAACAAATGTTATAAACCGTTCAGTAACTTGCAAAACATTGGAGCCAGGAGCACTTTGTTTAGCAACCACTCAACTAGCAGGAGCAGAAATGTATCGATTCAGCCTGGCCCGGCATCACGTGCCATTAGTTCAGTAAGTTAAGGTCCTACTGCACTTGTCAAAACAAACTTTTTGTCACAGCAAGGGGTCATGATGCCCATGCCATGTGGTTCCAAAAAAATGCAAGTCGAGGCCAATTTTCAAAGCGATGACCTGTGACTGAGCAGATCATTGCTAATGTGCATTGTAACACTTCCACTAGTCACTCTTGTGAGCAATGAGTGTGCACCATGAAAGACCAATTATGCCGCCGCCTTAGATTCCTGGAGGATCAGCAAAATATGTGAAGGGACAAGTTTCAAAATGCTACCTTGCTACAGTTGGAAAATCCTGCCTGCGTATTTGTAAGTTAACTAAATAGTATTGACTTAATGGTAAATTGAAGAACTTCAAATGCATAAAGGCAATGTAAAAAAAAAAAGTCTTTTTTTTTGGGACAAGTAGTTTCAGTTGGAGCAGTTTTTAATGCCATTCCGTAAACCACATGTGCCTGACACAAAATCAGTATGTTAGCAATAGGAAGAATAAATACAGTGCCAAGAAGGAAAATGATTTACTTTGGTTGGTGGCTTTGGGGTTTAAATATTTGTAATGGATAATGTTTTGTAAACATATGACAATGGGGGATTTCCCTGAATTTACATATAAGTCACACTGCGAAATTCACTCATCTCTGTGCGTAGTCCCTGCTGCCATACCATAGGGTAACATGTCCATGATTACTTGAGACCTTTTGGCACGCAAGTAAACTAAAGGCTTTAACGTAAAGAGAGAGAGTGCGTGGGTGTATGCACACACAAGCAAATACTACCATCAGCCTCCACTGATCTGTGGCATGCAGATTATCAAGATAGCAACATGTTCATCTTCACCAGTAGCCAGTGGGGGAGCTAAAAGCCTAAATGACCACTTAAGAAAACCTATTAAGTTTGCTTTGCCAGTCGCAGCAGGGCTTCCCTCCAACCCGTCCTCCTCTCCACACATGTGTTTGGTGGAAGCAAGGGATGGCATTTCAGTGGCAAGTATGTTGAAAAGCCCAATTCTGGCCCTGGGTTACACCACAATAACCATGATATACCATCATTTAGCAAGAAGGTTATCATACCGCCATAAAACTAATACAGTGACACCCCTTTGTCCACATTTGTTAAATAGCAACAAATTTATAAGCCATCTAAAAATGTTCAGATCCCTTGTTTAAATTAGCCCCCTCTTGACAAAATCCCACCAAACATTTCAAATACATGTATATCTACACTTATAATCATTTAGCAAACTTTTGTCTAGATTTGTCAAATGGCATTGCATGTGTAAGCCTTTGCAATATTATGGTACACCCCTCTAATGTTGCCCCTTCTTGACAGAATCCGGCCAAACTTTGCAAAACCATTCAGAATCAGGTCTAGAATAATTTCTAAAAAATTATCTTCAGTCTTTTCTCCCTGGAGCATTCATACCTCTGTGTTTCAACCCCAATCCAGATCAAGTAGGTTATTAATACACTAAGAGCAGTTAGAGAGCAGAAAAATGTTTTGGACAGCCTGTGCCACAGAATTACGAGCTGGAAGATCACAAATCACACCAATACTTGACCTCTGATTCAACAGAGACAAAGGTAAGGTTGTTATACTATCCCATCTGAGTTGTAAAATCTACAGTGGGTGGCTTCACAGTGAGAGTTCCAATGTTCTCCCGTCTTCCAGTAGTGGAGACATGTTAGACAGTGAGAACGGCATGGCAATTAGTCATACGGCGCTTTGCATGTTTCTCCATGACAACAAGGGTCTTTTCTTGGCATTTTTAGCAATTTTTACCTCTGTAAATTTATTTGGCAAGGGAAAATAACGGGACACATCTGACCCCTCACTAGCGGTCCACGGCCGAATGAAGTCGCAGCCTATAGCCTAGGGTATCAGGTTTACCATTCACCTCACACATCATTAAATTAGTGGTCTTCAGCTCATTTCAAATATTATCATACAAAGCAATGTAAGAGCTTAAGACCATATTTAGTGCAGAAACAGCGGGGTGGGTCAGACAAATTATTTTGTTGGCTTCACAAAGTGTATGGTTCATTGCAGCATTTCCAGTGAGGTCAGCTGCTTCAGCTGAAGACTCTGACCTAACACAGGCATGGCCATCTGGTTTTTTTGTTAATAGAGTATTTGTCAATAATGTTGGTTAAGCCAGAAGGTGAGCCTAAATTGCACTCATCACATGTTTGTTGAATAGCACTACCGACAGTAACATTTTGCAGAATATCCAAATGTATGTTATTTTCCAAGGCCAAGTCAGCTAATCTGATTATGCTGAGGTCGATAAGATCTTTTCTTCCGGCCATCGCACTTGGTTCCTTCATGATAGAATGATCCAGCATGGCAATGCCTTTACTTGTACCACAGATTTTAGTTCTGTACTTGTTGCAATTGATTTCACAAAGTAATTATCCATAAATCGCTGGCCGGCAATTGGAGAGATAATACAGTTAGGTCAAGGGGTTTTAAGGTCAACTGATTCCTTCTTTGAACTAAGAAAAACCCAATGGCCTCTAACTCTCAAGTTGCCAGTTCCCACATTTTCAGCACTGGCCAGATTCAGCTGGTCATCAATCTTCAAAATAGGCTGGGTGTTGCCCCTCAAATCCTGGTTTGTGGGAAGCACTTGCCAATCCAGCCGAGAGCTTGCAGAGGAAAGCATTCTGGAGCTAGTAGTTAAGTTTGATCTTCGTAGACAAACTGGCTTCTGAGGCCCCATCTCATGGTGAGGGTGAAGGCAGAGGGTTAGAGTAACAGAAACAGAGCACCTTGGATCAACACAACACCAGAGTAAGATCAAGGCGAGCCTAGATCAAAGGGAAATATTCCCTGCAGTCGCTAAGACACTTCAGTCCTCATTACGACTAGTGCGGAATGAGTTTAACGGCGCCGGTAATGGTGCAGGGGCAGTTGAACCCACTCCGCACTATTACCAGGTCCCCTCGCGGGACCCCCTCTGGACGTCTGGTTTTTCCAGACGTCCATAGCGGGTCCGGCGAGGAGACCAGGGAGCTAACAACAGGGCCGTAATTGACGGGCCCATTGTTAGCTCCCTCCCCATTCCCATTGAGCCCTATGGGGGCTCAAATGGGAATGGGGAAGGACCGGGGCCAGGTTCCCTGAAGGAGGAAATACCAGGCCTTCCAAAGTTGGAATGGGCCGGTATTTCCCCATTCAGGGAACCCGGACCGGGACACGATTTTGGAGCAGCCATGGTGCTAATAGCACCATGGCTACCTCCAAAGTCGTAATGAGGCCCCTCTCATCAGTAATCGAGGGAGAACTCCAGAGCTGACCAACACACTCACCTAGAGCACCCGAAGCACAGCACAGCAAAGGCAGCCGTTACAGCGAACACCAGGACCAGCAGGGTCAGCAGGGCGCCACGACCCTTACACCGTGGACTGCAGACTGGCCATTTTTCAGACCACTTTCTTTCTGGTTTGTTTGACTAGTTATTAAAATCTGTTTGGATCCTTTCTGTTGTGTTAGAGGTGTGGGGCTTATTGATGGTTTCAAAACCGATATTCACCCCTGAACCACTTGTACCCTGGAAGTTGATTTGTCATAAATACTGTGTGTTTTAAGATTCAAATACTGAAAAGTTTTTATTTGCCACAGGACAAAACAATGCATATGTTCATAATACTCTCGCAAAGTACATTTTTTGAAATTGTAATGAGAAAATTAGAGTCTTGATTGAGTGAGTTTATATTTAAATAGATTACATGCATTTTGTCTGGGGGGTGTAGTGCAGAATCAGACTTCTTGGTCAGTGGCCAAATGTGATAATAGTCATTTTCAATCAAAATTCAGCACATGCAGAGTGCCTGTTGCATTAGGGTGAAATGGATTTTTCCATACATTTTAAAATGTCAGTATCATTGATTAATGCTATAAAAGTGGCATAGGAGAATATTATGGAGGCACTGAGAATGTAGCATGGTGTTCAGTTTGTTGCTTAACCGAGCTGCTTGTTCCGAAACATTTTTTATGAACCTTTGATAAGACCCAGGCATGCTCGAATGTCTTTCTTCATTAGTGGCTCTGGTGCCTTTTGCACTGCTTTCACTGTGAGTTGCTGTGCCCGGCCATTTCCCACTTGAAATCGAAGTACATTGCAGAGTATGATGCTAGGTAACACTAGGCAGGTTTGGCGGTGAAGTTGGCTTTTCTGAGTTGCTCATATACTGCTGGCAAGTGTTTAGGTGGCCTTCCCAGATGGTACTATGGACACAAATGTCCATATGCAAAGTCGCTGAATGGGGCTAGAACACGGCCCATTTTTCTCTAGAATGTATCTGGAGGACAATGAAAGCCAAAAGAGAACACAGTGAATGTAAAGAGTTGAGAAGACAGTCACCCTTTCTGAGTCCTCAAGAGGGCTTCTTGCCAATATCCCTTTGTTAATTCCGAGTTGGAAATTAACTTGTAAGGGTCTCCACCAGCTCATTGATCCTGGGCATTGGATATGCATTGACATTTCATATCTTAAGCTGTCGGACGTCGATGCAGAACTGCCAGGTGTTTTAAGAACCCTAGTCCATAAGGATTTCCACAGGAAATCCCAACCTGGGGAAAAATTGTTTTAGAACTTTGATAATTACATCACTGTGTCCCCCTCCTCTACCTCTCCCTTTCATCTATTTTCCCCCATCCTATCTCCATAAGTCACTCTCTGCATGGAATCTTGGTGTTATTCTTGACTCTTCCCTTCGTATCTCCTGTCTTGTTTGCACTCTTTCCTAACCCTGTCGGTTTTAGCTTTGTAATGTCTGAAAGGCTAGAACTGTTCTCTCTTTTACTGCCACCAAAATTGTTGTCTTGTCTCTTATTTTCTCTGATCTCTTCTACTGTCCCTCTCTTCTCCTTGGCCTCCCTGCTATTCATCTCTCTCCCCTCAGCTATATCTATAATACTGCAATATGTCTCCTTTTTTCTCTGTTCTCTAATGACTCTATTTCCCCTGCTCTTGACTCACACAACAGGCTCCCTTCTGAATCATGTTGTTTTTTTTAACTTCCTTTGCCTGGACTTTAAATGTCTTCATAATCTTGTCCCCACCCTATCAATCCTCTCTAATTTTTTTCTATGTCCTATCCTGATATCTCCACTCTGGATCTCTCTTTCTTCTTACTGTTCCTCGTCCCCCTTGCATTAACACCCGCTTCAGTATTTTTTCTCTCTTTGCTTGAAACGTGCTTCCTCTCTCTCTTCGATCTCACTCTTCTTTACCTTTTTTCTGCTCATGCCTTAAAACTCAACAGCTTGCCTGTTAATTTGTGTTTCTCAGTTTGTTTTTCATTTTATTCTTGTAAAGCCTTTTGGCATTTAGCGCTACGTAAATAAAAATCAAATAAAAGAAATCCCTTTGGGTTCACATCTACTCGGTAGAGGAGACCCCCCATTCCACAAAGTGTAAGCTTTTCAGAGTATGGCACTCAGATTCGGATACTTTTCTGGCTTGTTCTAGAAGTTGATCCATTCTCTGTGCTTCAGCAAACTCGAGGGATGTTCTGGGACTCCATTGGGATGGAAATTATTCCCCTAGGCCTCTATAATCACAACACTCGTGTGTCAGATCATTCAATCTCACCAATCTCTCCAACATCTTCAATTTCAGGTTTCAAAAACTTCACAAAATTAAACTGTGCTATGGGTTGACCTAGTTTTATGATATGGAAGAGATTCCCAAGTTGAATAGGAGCACGTTAACTTCTCTGTAGTCCACATGAATAACTTCTACATCCATTTTGAAAGAGGGTTTATGGGCCAGTTTGGAGTTTGGTGCAATTGTTCTGTATGGGTATAATGGAATTACAGCTTTAATCGGGTCCTGACCAGGGCCTTGCCCACGCGCGTGGCGATGTTCACCTCATCTTCTCCATATAGGTCACTTCATATATTTCTTTTCATTGTCCTTGTGGGGAGGCTGACAGTCAGGGTCAACCACACTATTCTTAGCATCTCCCTAGGCTGTGGGCGACCTCTGCATCAGGGGTCGGATGGATTCCACAATTGCACCATGTATCACAGATGGCCACAAGAAAACACCAACTCAAATGAGGTTCAAGTGTCTTTATTTTGAATGTTAATGGGTCAAGTGGCCATCCCTCTCTCTCTAACTTGAGCAAATTCAGTTATCAAAATATTTTCGCAAGTCAGCTGGTCTATGGGGGTCATAACAGCTTTCCTGGTGCTGTAAACATGTTGGTAAAAGTGCTGGTAAATCTGGAACTGCCACTTTTACTGCACCGGGAAAACACAAGTTTGCTGGTGGGGACCAACTGAATTACCTCCAGCAAAGAGCTGGAAGTAATTCAGGCCCCCACCAGCAAAATAATTGCTGGCATTACTGGCATTGGTGTTATCAGTGCCGGTAATTCCAGCAATCCCCTCGGAATGAGGAATGACTACCCTTTCCACTACCTGTACTATTCAGTTAATATCGGAATATCAGGAAGCGGAAATGGTAGGTCAGTTTTCTGGTATCCCACCGGTAATACCAGCAGGATACTGGGAAACGTATAATGGCCCACTTTTGTGATATGCACAAGATTTCTAGTGTGAAGAGGGCAACCATCACTTCTCCTCTGTAGTGTCTGCGAATAAATCCTACCTGCATGTCCAAAGAGTCATTTATTGCAATTCTTCCATTTGTGCCTTCTGGCAATTCCAGGTTTAATGCTGTTCTGACCTGGTCCTTGCCTGAGGGGAGGGAGGGAGGTTGGTCTCCTCCTCATCTCCATATAGGTAGCATCCATTGGCTGTGTCCACATTGGAAAGTGGCCTTTCCTGGTCAAGCTCCTTTCCTTAGCATCTCCCTCTGCAGTGGGAGACTTCTGCATCAGAATATAATGGATCCTATGATGACACCACATGTCACAGATGGCCTCACGAGCACACAAACTCCAAATGAGTTTCAAGGGTCTTCATTTTCTTACTTTCAATGGGCCTAGTGGCATCCCTCTCTCTCTCTAACCTAGGGATAAGCAGGTATCAGCCTAAACCTTCCCTCAACCTCAGATTAGTTGCAGTTATCAGTTACCCCTACTATATATAATACCTCTAGCTTTAGATGATGGCCTATAGGCAAATGCCTTATCTAACTAGCCTTCCTCAGGTAACAGTGTTGGGTAACTATTCAATAATGACCCCAAGATGCGGTTTTAGGGTTGTGCTCTACAGGCACCCCATCTTCACCTTCTCTGGTTCTCCTGCGGTCTGAACTTCCTTTCCAATGTCTATCACTCTCCCTTTTTACTCCATCTCACCTATTTCCTTCTCCACTCATCATCTCTGCTCTCTTTCAATGGCTCTTCCTCCTCTATCCCTATGATTCCCTCTGATTTTCCTCTCTGTAAGGTGTACCTTCACACCTTTATTCTTGCCTCTCCAACCATCACCTATCCTGACCTACATACCACTGCCAGTTCCCACTTCTCTGCACTACCACTACCACATACAACTTCTCCTACCTCCACAATTCTGCTTCTCACCCCACAATACTACTACTACTACTCCAACCATGAGTAGATATGACAGTCCCAGTCCTATGCTATATCCAAAACCCTGAAAGCGTAACTATTCAGAAACAACCAGGTCCCAAGAAACAGAGTATGCAGGACTGCATCTCTGAGCATCAGGTTTAGAAATTCAAAATGAGTAGGTGATTCTGGCTCTCAGGTGTATTTCAGTCACCTTCGGGTGCCTCAGGGAAAAGTGAAGTCCTTGTTCTCAGGCTTCCAACACAAAGGAAGCTGGTGCTCAGTTCCAGGGATCCTTCACCACAATGAGGTCCTGGGCACCAGTGTAACTAACAGAGATGCTGGTCACCCCAATGCTCTCTGGTGATGGGTAAAGAACAGAATGTACCACTGCCTGGACACTTAGTCATCACCTCACTGATGAGGGCTTTGGAAATGAAGCTCTACCAACAGAAATCCAACAAACTGTCCTTAGGTGTTTGTTCCCAAGTGAATCAGTGGAGTGGGATATCTTTTCTTTTAAAGCCAATGGTCTAAAGGTGATTGGACTAAAGCAAGCCTGTTTTCAGTGGTCAAATCCCTGTCCTTGAAGCAAGTGTATATTTCCTTATAACACCATATCTAAAGTACTTTGTGTTAAAGAAAATGTGGGATGGAGGCAGGAAGGAAGAAAGAGAGAAAACAAAATGCTAGAATCTTACTTGAGCTGGTCTGAGCTACCCCTGTATAAACTAACTCCGCCTCTTCCTTTTTCAGTAGTATCTAAGGCACTTTTGGTATGCAGAAACCTGGTCTGAGGCTAGTCCTTTTGGGATGGATGTGCCCTTTTATTCCCCTTCTACAGGCTAGATCCTGCTGTGATGCTATCTCCCTTGAAAGATGTGTTACCCAACCTCACAAAGGAACAAACAGAGGCATAGCCATCTATTCTCCTGCCCATGTTACATGGGTTAGTTGTGAGCACACAGCATACCCTTGTCTTTCCAATCCTTCAAATGCTCCACAAATCCATTTGATTTCAGGCATAATCTGATTCAGTAATTGTTGCCTGTTGCTGGATTTGATGATTTGTGGCAGTGGGATGGCCACCTGACTACCCAATGAACCAATTTGTATGACTGGATGAGGTTTCAGGGGTGTCTTTAAAGCATTTCTCAAGCAGCTACTGTTAAGATGGATTTCAACACTCTTACCTGGTGGGCAGAAGATTAGGACGCCACCCTAGTTCAATGGAAAAGGGGAACCTTCTGGACAAACCAGACCAATCTAAGGTAGCTTGGCAGGTTGTCAAGACTAAGGGCCTCATTACACGGTAGGTGGTAAGGGTTTACTGGTACCAGTATTTTACCGGTACCGCTAAATCCTTACCACCTTACTACGAGGTCCTTTTGCGGGTTGGGGAATTTAACGCCTGCTTTTTGCAGGCATTAAAAATCCAACCCGCAAAAGGACCAGGGAGCTAATTACGGTACCGCAATTTGCGGTACCGTAATTAGCGCCTTCCCCATTCCCATTATGCCCTATAGGGCAAAAATGGGAATGGGGAAGGGCAATGGAGGAAGGAGGAATTACCGCCTTCCCAACCTTGGAATAGGGCGGTAATTCACCTTTCCTCCAAGGCGGTACCGGTAAATTACTGGCATGAACCATGGTGCTAATAGCGCCATGGTTTACCGCCTACCGTGTAATGAGGCCCTAAGACTCAGGAGGGGTGAGAGTGATCGGAAGCCCACAATGAGCACACACAGTAAAACTCAACAGATTACACTCAGACGTATGTACATCAAAAATACATTTATCACAGGCCTTTATAACTAAACCCAAATAAACCACAGAAATAATAAAACAGTTACCACACACACTTTTCACTACGCAATATATTTACAAGATGTGTTGGTCTAATGTAGATGAAAGGTGAGAAAATAACCACAATCTGCAACAGAAGAGGTAAGAGGTAAATTCAACACAGATATCTCATTAGGCAGTTCTTATAAGTCAATCCTAACTCATGCAGACCAGCCCTAAGAAGTGAGCATCCTTTTACTCAAAGGTACAGCAGTGCTTTAACAATGCGCAGTCATGCATAAAGCAAGACGCAGGTCTTTTCAGGGAGCTATAGCCGTTTAGGAAGGGCGTTAAGGCGATGAAGAATAAAGCTCTACTCCTTGAGAAGAGTCTACAATTGCAGATAGAGTGACTTTTGGAGCTCAGGAATAGTTGGGGAGTGTAATATAGCCCAGCTAAGGTTAGTATCTTTTCAGGTATTGTCATGCGTAAAACAGATGTATGTGCCAGGGGGGCACTGGTAAGTGATTCAAGTACTCACTGACCCTCGACACAGTCCTGGCCAAACTTTGCCAGTCTAGTCCAGTTCGCTAGTAGGTTTCACCCCTCCAGTTACAAGTCACTCCGGCTCTCAGGAGCTGCAGGACTTTACAATCATCTGTGGTGTGACAGTAGCCTTTTCTCAGCTCACGAAGATTGGAGATGGATAGTTCCAGTGCAGCATGTCTCAGGACACAGTAGGGCAGGCCTGCAGGAATTTACAGCAACTGTCACCACAGTGGGGTGACACAGGGACCGCAAATGGGGTATGTCGCACTCTCATAAATCGTGACCCAGAGTAGCCAGGACAACAGGGTTTGGCGGGAGAGGGCCCGGGACCACAAGTACGCAAAGCCCAAAGTCTTGAGTCTCAATGAGGGACAGCAGCGCTCCTGTATGATACCCCAGGTTTCAGCTGGTCAGTTCGATGGATGGTCCATGAACACTTCCGAAGAGGCTCTTTGTGAGGGTAAGCAGAAGGTGCACAGAGTAGTTGGTCTGACTAATCCAAAGGGTCAAAGCTCCCTTTCAGGCCTTCTTGGTATGATACAAAAGCAGGGGTCTGACTGGTCAACAGCGGGGGCAGGGTTCCAAACCTTCCAGCACATTTCTGGCAGTTCTTTCGTTCAGCATACTTGGCTCCATCTGTAGTTCGGTGAGAACTTCAGGTGATCGACTTGGAATGGATAAAGATCCCCTTCTCTGATCCAAGATTCATTTTGCGCTCAAATCTACGATAACCAATGGAATATCAGCTCTCTTGCATGCCAGCCAGCCATGGACCGTTCGTGGCCCACGGTGGTTCCAGTTATTCAAGCATACCAGACATACTGGCAGCAGTAGTGTCGATTGGGGCCAGACAGTCCCAACCCTCTTCCACGGCAATAGCACATGTGACAGGCAGCAGCTCACAGAAGATGCAGTTTTTGTGGGAGGCTGCATTCCCAAACAAGGATTACCCGGGTCTATCGACCTGGGGGAAGTCAAAGGGACAAAATGGCCATAAGACAAAACAAAAGACTTTGTGGCACGGCCATTTTTGGCACTGGCCACAGTCTTGGGCCAAACACAGTAAATGCAGTATGGTCCATAAAAACGAAATAAATATACTTTAAAAGTCAACTGATGCCACCAGTTTGTCCTAGGCACAATTGTAAAAAACACCAAAAAATCCTTAGAGGGTGACTAGGGCCATGAAACAAAAGGACCCCTATGTGCTGTACTTTAAGGTACTTGGTACATAGATAAAACGTTTCCAAGAAATAGCAACATACTCAAAGACTAAGGGAAACATAGTTTTCCAGTACTGACAGCCTGAAGGACATAACAAATTAGCAAAAGCCCAGAGGAGTGCAGCTGAAGGCTGTACCCCACTGGAAAAAGTAAGATTACGTAAACCAAACAAAAGCAAGAATTTGGGGAGTCCATAAATGGAGGAACACCTGCACCTATGAAAATCTTTCCTAACAGCTACTTATACATTCTTGTCATTTTTAGTGATATGGCAAGAACAACAATCCACAAGAATTGTGGAGCATTCCATGCCAGGTGTTTTCTTCATATACGTGCAAGGGAGAATCTAAGTAAGCCTCCATATTTTCAGCTGTTTTTAAATCGTCATCGTCTAAACTCTTAGCTTCAACACAGTCAGACAAGTCTGCTAATCCTTGAGCCATTGGACTCTTCTTATTTTGGTCATATCTGATCTCCACAAGGTAGCCTTGAAAAGATTTAAAAAAAAAAAAAGAATCCAGGATGTAATCCTTGAATCAGAGACCTTCCCAGTCCAAATCCATTCACTCTGCAAGTTTTTGAAAGGTTGGTGGGTGGTCTCCACAAAAATATGATCATAAAATATAAACAGACAGTAGTTTTTCAATAGACTTACTGTTGCCAGGAGTGCTTTTTCACAATCATTATATTTCTTTTGACAGTTTACAATGTCTTACTTGTAATTCCCCTTCTAATCTGGTCATGCTTCTCATGAAAGTCCACAGTTAGACAGGAGTCGAGTCTCTTTGTTTATTATATTTGTATGCGACTGACCATGTTACATTTGAGAGAACACAGTAAGATTAAATGTAGTTACAAAGTACAATTCAGTGCACTGTTCATTTAAATTACTCTTGGGATATGCACTATGTTAATGTATTTCTTTATTTTATTATTTAAAGCATGGACCTAGCTGAAGAGCAGCGGATCGCTCTATAGAGTGTGGGTTGACAACATTTGGGCTGGAATCTTTTAAGAGTAGCGCAGTATATGTATCTGTATTTGCGGCCATTGGGATTAGTCCTTGGTCAGGTCTTGTTGAAAAAGCTATGTTTTGAGAGACTTGCTAAATTGGAGAATTGTGAGGGCATTCTGTGTCGATATCAGGATCGCATTCCAGACAGTGGGGGTCATCACGAGTTAGGCGGTAAGGGTTAGCGATAATGATGCCGGTGCCGGTAAACCGTTACCGCCCTATTCCGAGGTACCTTAGCAGGTCCCAGCAGGATCAGCTGGTCTGACTATCCGTTCTCTGCGGGTCCCGTTAAGGGACCTTGGAGCTAATAACGTGCCCGCAATTTGCGGGCCCATTGTTAGCGCCTTCCTCATTCCCACTGAGTGAGTGCGTGACAAGAGAAGATTTGTTTGATTGTTTTTGGGTCCTCAAGATGAGATTCAAGTCAGTTGGTCAATTGCTGTGTGAGGAGTTTTTGCCTCCAGATATGTGCAGCTTAGCCACCAGGTACACTGGTGTGCTACATGTGACTGCTTTATATATTATACATGGAATCTTGAACAGTATCCTGTTCTGGAGAGGCAGCCAATGTAGTTCTCATAGGACAAGGGTGATTCAGTCGCATTTCCGTGCACCAGTTATAAGAGGTGCTGCACTGTGGTGGACTGCTTTTAGGGGAGCCAAGTGAGCAGCTGGGAGCACCATCAGAAGGGCATTTCCCCCATAATGTGCAAGATCATAATGGCCTTCCCTAGGGTTTGAAAATCTTCCAGTGGGATGAAGGGTTTGATTTTGTGAAGGGTGGAGATTTGGAGGTAAGACATTTAGGCCTTCTTGGCTATATGTTTCAGATCAAATCCATCTAGGCGCATATCATTGAGCCATTGTTGGACAAGTTGTTGTTTAGCAAGGGGGACTGATGAGGACAAATTCATACTTGGATGGGTTAAGTTTGAAGTGGACAGTCATCATCCAATACTGGATGATGGATAGGTAACCACAGAGAAGACTGATGTCTTGGTTTTTGTTTAGTGTCATGTACAACTGAGTAATTTCCACACATTTGTGGATCGCAAAATTGGAATCTTTAAGGAGAGTGGCCACAAGCTCATATAAACATTAACAAGGACTAGTGAGAGGGTGGAGCCTTGACCGACTCCACAAGAGACTGAGAGTCGGTTAGAATGCAGTACATTCATCTGGAAGCCCCCGTGGCTGCATGAAAGGTAGGAGGTAAACCAATTCAGGAGAGGGCCAAAGACTCCCATCCTGTCAGGGAGGAGGGAGAGGAGGATGCAGTGATCGACAATGTTGAATGCAGCCAAGAGGTCAAGGAGGATGCAGAGTCATGAGTTGCCCCATATCCACGATTTGGAGGGCATCATCCACAACCTGGATGGTACCTGTCTCGATGCTGCGCTTTTGATAGAACCCTGACTGATAGTAATTAAGGAGGTGAAGTTGTAAGTGATGCCCCAAGTGCACACAATGCAGACATAGCCGGAGAGAGATAAAACTGAACAGTACAAAACAAAATCCGGGAGAGCAACTACTATAGGGGACATTAAGGGGAACACAATATATTGCTTCCAAGGATAGCACTCATTATGTAGAGGCAATTTCAGAGATTCCAGTCAATGTAAAAAAACAGAATTATAACCTAGATCCATAATGATGCGCTTTCTCTTTCCCTTCGCAGGAAAACCCATTCATGGGCAGATGCATTTCAATTGTTAAGAGGATTTCCATTTTCACAGTACTAGCTTCTTGCCACCTTGTGGGTTCTCCTATACAACATCTTCAGATGCCGCTCCTTCATATCTTGCCCATCCAAGTCATTACCCCTTACAGGGTTTCAGCATCATTTGAATCCTGACTTTTGCAGCTGCCTCAACACAGGGTGAGGGGGAGTGGGCTGGGGGGCAGAGGAATATATTTTGCCATGGGACTGTGTGTCTTGTGTGAGCAGGATATTAGTCTTGCGGAGACACTGGTAAACATTTCTTGGAGAAGTGAGCAGTTATTCTGGCCCCTACTCCAATCATCCGAAGAACACCTGAAAAACACTGCACATTGCCCAAAGGGAATTGCCATGAAGTGCCGATTTCCACTCATGCTCACGCGGCAGCGCATCACAGCTAGTTCAAATGAGTTTTGAGATGACTCACACTCTACCAACCAACATACGATGGAAGATAAAGTGCCATGGGATTTTCATAAATTTAGCAGCCATTTCGTTCACCCACACTGGATAGTGTGGGGCGTACATCTGAGATCCACCAAAATTGTGCAAGAATGTGCAAGTATTCAGATATTCAGGTTTGAGAAGCACCACATTTATATGCACATCACTGATAGGAAATCATGTAGAAGGGCTGCATTAAGTCACCCAAGGCATTCATACCTCAAATGTCAATTTAGTATAAGATTAAAATGCATGGAAGGATGACAGGTTGCACCACATCCTATGTCAGTTAGCAAGTTGTTGCTTGTGCTGATTTCCCAAATACAGCATCTTGTACATCAAAGTAGAATTCAGTGAGTTTAATGTGGTAAACCATGCATTGCGTATGACAGAAGAAAATAAGTATGGTTGATCAAATTAAGCTCAAAGAATGGCTTTGTTGATTTGATTAATCACAGGGACTGCCCTACACGCGTTTTGCTCTTGCAAATTGTTATAAATTAGTGAAAATAATTAGATATAAAATATATAAACCATTGTGGTTTCAGATCGGTTTAACTTTGTGGAGACTTTGATTATTTTAATTATTATGATTGATATGCTGTACTGCTTGATAACATAAGTTTCAATTGTCAGCTGTGAGGAATGCATAAAGTGTGAGTCGTAGACGTGACTTATCCTCAGAAGTGCACTTTGCAGAGATGCATCATCATTAAAGAGACGCGCAGTTCAAAAAGAGTGCAAAAGATGCACAAAGTGGGTGGAAAGCATACAAATCAACCAAATTAGCCATGGCTCAGCACCTCCTTGGTACCAAAAAACACTTAAGCATGTGTTCCTAGAACGAACACGAGCAAGTGTGATGAACTAAAGGTCAGCTACTCACAGGTGCATGGGGTCAGTTTGCTTTATTAGTTGAGCAGAGCCGACTGCGGTACAACTGCTTCTTTAGGCTACAGGCTCTGTCCCTCACAAACTGTACAAGTCCATTCTCATTATCTGCTTCCAACATTCCAGTATCCTATCCCAAACATCTGTAATAGACTGTTCCAAGATGTGCTGCAGCACAGATGTTGATGTAAACCATATTACTAAATAACCCATCTCCTTCCCTCTAAAATGTCTAACAAACTTGACTAAGTGCAATGTACAAAACCATCTTGGGAAAGAGGAAAGGTGGGCGAGGAAGGGAAAAGGCAGGGAAGGGAAAGTATTACAAAATAAATAATCAATAAATGACCAGCCAACAACATTTAAATAATAGATTACCATACATGCTGAGATGATGTTCCAAACTGCACAGGCTTCCTAACAATGGGCCTCATTATGACCCTGGTGGTCCAGGAACAATGGTACCGGTAAGCATGCTGGTGCCGTAGTTCCCGGACCCCCATACCAAGAACTGTGCTTGCGGGCACCTGACAGCCGACCTGGCGGGCAGAGCGGCACCCGCGAGCACAGCACGTCGGATGCACCGGCATCATTCTGAATGGTGCCGGTGCATCCGACGTCCCATTCCCATTCAGCCCTATGGGGCCGAATGGGGATGGGGAGTCCCTTATTGCTGGCACCTGCAAATGGGCAATTACTGGGTCTCCCGAACTCGGAATGACCCGGTTCTTGCCCAATCACGGGTGCCAGTAAAAATACAACTCCGGTCGGAGTTGTAATGATGCCCAATATCTCACTACTCTTCTTTTATTCCAGACATCACCACCTTGCACCATTACTGAACTGCCATGATCTTTCTCAACCCATTTAGTTCCTGAACACTTAGGTTCATCTTTCCTTCCCCTCCTGGAAGTTACATTTTCACCATGTCACCAGGCAAAAATGATCTACCCTTACACCCAAACTTAACATCATACCTCAATTTGGCTTCATCACTCTCTCTTATCCAATCCTCAACACACACAATGTCAGTAACTAATATTTTGGAATAATTCAACCATCCAGGAGTCAACAACGTGTTGGGTTTGTGACCCCTCATGATTTCAAATGGAGAGATTCCAGTGGTAGGGTCCGGAGTAGCTTTAAACGGAAATACTCTCCACATAAAATCCTTCTGCCACTTTTCATTGCTCATCACTGACAACCTGACACTATTCATCATGGTGCGGTTGAACCTCTCCACGGAAACATTGCACCACAACTGATATAAGCTGTCCTCTTGTGCACCACCCCTTTTTCATTTAGCCACACTTACAACTCTCTTGAGACAAATTGTGGACCATTATCACTCACCAGCTGTGCTCTCTCTCCCAAACACATGCTCTAAGAATTTAATAATGTTCCTTGAGGTAACATCCCTGACCACCCCCACTTCTGGACACTTTGATAGGAGGTCCATTACCACCACAATGTAACTATCTATGGAGCCAGGAAAATTCAAAGGGCCAAGTAAATCTATTGCAACTGTGCCGCACAACACTTTAGGAATTTGTGGAATGACCATGGGCGGAACACTGGTATCCAGACTTGTGTCAGTATTTTTCGACAATCTTCACACTCTTTAACCCGCATCTCAATGAAATCATCCATGTGCAGCCACCAAATGTCCAATTGAATTATTGATTTTGTCCTGCTAATGCCCATACGACGCCTATGTCCCACATTAATAACCATTTTCTTTATCCCTTGCAGAACCATCAACCTCTGCCCGCTAAACACAAATTAACCCTCAACACTCACTTCATCTTTTACTCTCCTATATTCACTATCTCCTCTTCATGCGGTCTGGTTATCCACTCTCCATTTATTCTTTATCAACTTTTTGACTTTCTGATAAACCTCACCCTTCTGACACGCCTTCATCCAGTCACTTTCCTGGAACAACTACAGAAATTATGTCATTGACATCATCCTCAATTGACATGCTAAACTCCTCCTCCTCCATTGATGGGTTTCTAGACAGAGACTCAGCAACCATATTTTCCCTCCCAGTAACATGTTCAGCAACAAAATCTAACCCTTGCAGTTTGGATATCCACTTAGAAATCATCCTTGATCTCCATCTAACCCCGATTTGTTTCAAATCATCACCAATGGCTTATGATAAGTCTGAGTTAGAAACAAACTCCCATAGAGGTATACCTGAAGCCTCCTTTGCAATGATGGAGTATCATCTCTCCACTTAATTTAACATCCTTGAGGTAAATGCTATGGTGCGTTCACCTAAATAATCTTCCTGTGTCAAAATTGCACCAAATTCATACTCGGACCCATCTGTGTAAACCACAATTCTCAATCCCTCCCCGAACCCCTTCAATACAGGGCTTCCAAACATTCATGCCTTGGCCACTGAAACACATGATGCTACCCTTATAAGCAGAGCACACCACACAGAATGTAATGACAGAAATTGATTCAGCCACACTTTTCTGCAATCATGTATTCAACAGGCACCATGCTGAATCATGGCCCATGAGTAAGAGGAGGAGGACAAGGCAAAATATGAAGAGGGTCCCCATACGTGGACATGCATTTGATTGTTCACCTTATGTCAACCTTCCCAATCCCAGGAATTCTGGAGATGCTCAGAAAGTAGAAGGGAGAATTTGTAATCACCACAATGCTGAGTAACGTCATATCACCATCAAAAGGAAGTGCTGGTTGTACGTAAGTGCACATAACTTGGTATATGTGAACAAAGTTCCCAAGTCAATGGTGCATGTGCATGCATGATGACTTGTTGAAGCATTGTGTTTAAGGCAGTATCAGATGTGAAAATGTCAATCGAGATAATTTACCAATTCTTATTGCCACCCCGTTGTGAGCATCACTGACAGTTTGGCTTTGGTGTAGACATGGGTAAGATTTTTGGGAGGTACTACCGCAATAGTGCTAACTGGCCATTAATGGTAGCAACTGCAAAATGTTGCAAGTACCTGGCCATATAATAGTAGTGCCTGTCAAATGCCTGTCTAATGCCTATACACAAGCCAAAAACGGTGCCTTTTCCAATGCTTGTTTTCACAGGACTTCAGTGAAGGACATGCATACTGCTTATAATTAAACTGTCTCAAAGCAGAACTGGTTAAGACAGCTTTCTTACAACAGCAGCTCATTTACAACACCAATTAAACTATTAACTCAGAAGACTGCTTTGAAGAAACATTGGCAGCCACATTTGCAGCCAAATTAGAAAACTATTATTTATTTATTTATTTATTTATTTATTTATTTATTTATTTATTTATTTATTTATTACATTTGTATAGCACGCAGGCAGCCCAGGGGCATTGTGGCGCTGTTACTTGTAAAGAGACTTAGTTACAATGGGTACAGGTTGTGCCTTGGGATATAGTAAGGCAGGATCCTGTGTTGAGCGATAGGGAGTATCATAAAACATAATACATCATACATGTTAGTCATGAGAGCTTGAACATATGGGGTTGGTTATGTGAACAAGGTAGTTTTCATGGCTTTGCGGAAAGCAGTCAGTGAAGGTTCAGCTTGCAGAGAGGTGGGAAGGGTGTTCCAATGTAAGGCAGCAAGGTAAGGGAAGCTGGCACCACCTGCTCTAGCTCTTTTTACCCTAGGTAGGGAGAGCATATTGGCATAGGGTGTCCTGGTGGGTCTTGTGGAGGAGACCAGGTGGATTCTCTGGGATAGGTACGCTGGGGCTGAGAGGTGGACGCATTTTTGGGTGATGCTTAGCGCTTTGAATATAATACTTTCCTTTATGGGGAGCCAATGGGACGCTTTTCTAGCAGCAGTGATGTGCTCTCTCTTGGCAATGCCTTGTGCAGCACGCAGGGTGCTATTCTGGGTTACTTGCAGCTTCTCAAGGTTTTTGTTGGAGGTCCCTAGGAAGAGAACACTATGACAAGTGCAGTTTGGCATGGTATAAGCACCAGGGGGAAAAATGCTCTTGTGCATAAAAGATACATTTTCATTTGCATTATTGCAACAGGGCGACGTTTTCCCTAGTAGCACTAGGTAAACTTTGCCCTTGTGAAAAAACACATCGTACATGTATCTTTTTACACTATGGCAATGTTTGCCCTTGTGCTTATACCATGTCAAACTGCACTTGTCATGGTGCAATAGTTTTCTAAGATGTCCAGGTATTTTGCCCTAGTGCTAATACTGTGCAACTTGGCACTTGCACTGGTGCAACGTTTCTGTGATCTGGCCCCAGATGGCAATGCTGGTCTTTTGGACTTTGATTTTGCAGATGGTGTCTTTGTGTCTGTTTTCAAGCTATTCATGACACCCACTGCTGCCTCTGAAAGGTTTTGGCCTGCCACCTTTATCTCCATCTTTGCTGCCTTTATTTTTTGCGGAAGGTACACACGTTTTTGCCACATCTGGCATGATATGTACAATGTTGACTCAACATCATGTGTCATTAGTCATTTGGGCTGAAAATAGGTACATCTCACAGGTGTCCAGAAACATCTGTATTGGGTCAGATGCACCATTGCATACACTTTTATTCACTTTTATTAGTGAACGTTTTGCACTAATACTTGAGCCTCTTGAACTAAGCACATTTTTATGATCGATGTTGTAAGAATTTAGGGAGCACAATTAGATTCACAATGGTGCAAGCACATGTTTTCAGAATTACACATCTCATCTCCAGCGTGCAGCCAGAGCCAATACATCCTAGCAACATGAGTACACAAGGCTCACATCTGGACACAGATGTTCCTGTTCTCTTGCCACAAATCGCCTAGAAAGAGATCCTCATTCAAAGCTCAAGCTTCTTCTGATCTGCATGTTTCAAGCCAACATAAAGTTTTCTTGCACTTTGCCCCCCCCCACTAACCTAACATAAGTCATTCCCTTTTGAATTCCAAGATCGCCAGACAATCCATATGATGGCAGTGCTTGGTTAACATAACATGGCATGAAATACGTAACATAACATACATTTTAAATGCTTACAAGCTCCAATGGCACCCTATTAATTACAATACATTTATTCTGGGCCTGGGCATATTTAATTTATCTTCATAGAAGCATATCGTTAAGACCGATGGTACACATTGTATGTTCATTTTCATACGCGGGTAATTAGTTAACTATTGCTGACTGAGTGTGTGTAGGCAGAAAACAATATTTAGCAAAGCTGTAGTTCAGAAGTGCAATTCAGCCTAGCTTGCAGGAAATATAGCACACTGCGATTGCAACTGCAAAGTCTTTATTTGTGTATTTTAAATATTGCATGCATTGAAATGCACTGCAGTCTCAGCATCGATGGTGGCCTGTCGAATGCATGCTTTGTGGTCACAGGTGCAGGCGTCAGGGAGGAAGCGGCTGGTTGCAGCATTGGGGATGCAGGATTCTGGGGGATGGCCCTGTATTGCTGAAGAGACGGGGGCAGGCTAAATGTAAACTCTGATTTTATGTTAGTGGTAAGGTATTTGTACCGCGCACCATCACCAGCGGAATTGGTTCCCAGGCGCTTAGGTAGGTTTGTTTGACTTCCAGGCTTTATAGTGTTACTTATTTGCAGGTTAATGCTTAGGTCCTTCCTAAAACTCCATGGCAACCTTCCTATAACACAGTTTAGAAGACGACATTGACAACATAGATGATGTGTCAGGAGACCCCTGTCCCTTACCAACATGTAAGCAGTGGTTACTTGGTCCATGCTGCAGTGGTCATTGACCTCTGGGGGGCGTTTCTTTTCTTACTGCCTGATGCTAGTGCTCGCTACACTGCCATGTATTGCTCTCTATTCATCTGTACACTATGTCGGCACTGCTATGTGATCGCGGAAGCTTCACGCGTACCCTTGCATAAAGAAGGATAGAAGAGAACCCAATGCCTCAAACCCAGCAGGATGTGACCGCCAATGTTTGATAATTGATCGTTTGTACAGTCTGACCTCTTATTTCTCAACAATGATTCAGTCTCTAAAGCTTCAAAGGTTACCATTGAAATGTTGCTGCTGTGACACTTAAAGGGTCAGGCTCAGTGCCAGTGAAAATTATATCAGGGGGCCAGGTTTAGTGGTGATTCTGAAAAGATCAACGTGGCTTGACTCGGTTAGGGTGCAGTGTACATTTAAGCCTGATTTATTTGATCTGACTGGCCTTTGGTTAGCAAACCAAACCGGCCCTTGCATAGTTTGGGCTATGCCATTTATTTGTTATGGCAGATGATGTAATTTAGACAACTATGCTAGCTTTAGTGGCAGATTTATGTCAGCAAGATAATATGGAATTTTTCTCTTACATCTAAGGTTTAAGGTTTTCTGCTTAGACCCATTGGTTGGAGAGGAAACGCATGTGCTATTTCAAATGGAAATCGAGACAGATGTTCAGAAAAAGTTGTATCTAATTGGCTGCTATATCTTCTGCTAGTTGCTGAATATTTTGGGCATACAGATTGACTAGAGGGGTTGAGGTAAGGGTCAGAACTTTCAGGTGCTGCAGATTATCCTATATGTGTTTTGAAGAGAAACAATGACATTTTGCAGGGTCTAAAATAATCGAGTACTCTGTAAACGAGAAGACAATGCAGGTTGTCATTGCTCTGTGTCTTGTGACATAGAAGTGAAGGTTCCATGTTTGCAGTTAGTGCTGTAAATTAGCCGTGGGAAAAAGAGACACATGGCCAGGAATTGTGCTTTATCTCCAAGCCAAGTATCAAGAAATAATATTCGCCACCTCAGTTCGAAAGTGAAATGCTGGATGGACCACTTTTGAATATACACATATCTTTTTCATTAGGGCTTAGTAAGTCTGCTGAGCTTGGCTCAGTGCTTATTTGATAGGTAATGCATCTCTGTATAGAAGTACAGCTAAGGTGCTATATTTTGTTTATGTATATGTGGGTCAGACTTGATCGAGGAAATTTGTATTCCAATGACCACTAAGCATTGCAGTGAATTATGATTTTGGAATGGATGTTGAAATGGATGTTACCGTTTCAGCCTTAAAGCTGGTTGAGTCATATATTAAGTTGCATGGTATCAGGAATGGCACCTATCTGGAGGTGCTTTCCTTTGTGTTTCTAGCCTCTCCTAATTTCACAATAGCTATTATTATTCTACGGATTCTACAGGACACACCCTACGTTAGCATTCGTGATTATTGTGTGGTTAAAGATTTAGAGTTTTATGAGAACTTTCTAGGCAAGGGGAATAATGGGAACCAGAAACTGTGAATCTTACTGTAAAGGAGTGTCCTGAAATAGACATGGGTCCAACTGTAGAAAGTATGGTTACAACTGTACACAGGGAGTATGAATGCACTATAAAGTTGGGAACACAGGCACTGGTTGTGTTTGGTCACCTGTGTACACGTTCAGTGAGGAGAAGAAGACACTAAAACAATAATGGAATTGTTTCATTGCTACGCCTAAGTCAACTGCTGGGTCTTCTTTCTTTTCATGCCTAAAATGACTCTTCATATGAATCACAGTGTGAAGTATGAAGGGCAAAGGTTCAACAGCGCCAACACGAATGATCATTATCCCTTCCTGTTTAACATGGATATTTTGTAGTCGGTACATGGAACTGTTTGTGTAAATAATTAGTTACCAACAATTAGGGGAAGCACAATAAAACAATGGAATCGGTGTAACCCTTGCCTATACCAGTCAAAAACATTAATTTAAGCTACTTTAAATGAATCAGAATTAAATCAGACTGGTTAAAGCAGACATTAATGTATTCAATTACATAAATATTATGTTTATATTAAGCCTCCTGAATTAATCAATACAGTAGTTCAAATACATTTTTTTAACTGGATTTACCTATTTTTCAATGTAAATATTTAGAGCATATTGTTTGTTACTCATGACGATTCTGACATTTTAAAGTCTGCATTATTTACACACTGAGGACATTTAGATTATTTTGTGACCCCCTTTATATCGCGCAAAACCATGTCAATAGTCCAAATGTCCATGGACTGTTTTTATTTATGGTTTGTGAATCATTGTTTTTTGTTATAGCTGTTCCACATTTGGATTTTGTGTACATCCTATGGAGTCCAGGTAGTCGATGCTTTGGAGAGATTGCATGTTAACCTAGACTACAAATCATGAACTGTGTAGGATTACATTAGATTACATTTACTATCTTTCCTTGTTTGTCTTCCTGTGAATTGGTAATGGATCCCAAATAATTATCAAGTATATGTGTATGTTCCACATCAAATTCAGTAAAGGATGCTCAGTGTTTCTTAGGCTGCTTGCCAATTTTCGAAGGCAATTATTCTAGAATTATTCTTACTTTTCTGAAGTCCCTCAGTAGGGACATTTGAGCCAGTGGTTTCAATGGCATGATCAAGCATGTTGCGTCGCTGTGGCTTTGAAATAAACATTTACTTCTGGCGCACCCTTGTGGAATGGAGAATGTTAGCTTGTCCCACACTTAGATAGAATTGTGAACGTTAGCCTGAGTCGCATCTGGATAGGATTGTGAAAGTTGGCGGGTGCCACGCTTGGATGGAGCTGTGAGTGTTGGCGTGTGCCACACTTGGATGGAGCTGTGAGCAGCACTGCATCTGGATGAGATTGTGAAGGGTGGTGGGGGCCACACTTGGATGGAATTGTGAAGGATAGCAAGTGCCACACCTAGACAGAATAGTGAATGGTAGCATGTTAAATGTCATATAATCCCACTAACCAAAAAGCTCAAACTTTCTACATACTTATCTGACTAAAAAAACACAACCATCTCTTGCACAACAAGCCACACGCACTTCACCAAAATGAAATGCCACATAGGCCGGACCAACAGCACACGATGAATGACATCGATCCGATACTCACACCAAAGCTCAGTACCCAGCGTATAACCATTTGAAGCTGCCAACATAACACCACTCCTCTCACTATCCTACTCCCTCTTCACCTTACTAACCCATCCCACCTTCTCGTTTACAGATCTGCAAGAGCACCTGGGGACCATCTCCATTGGTGACAGTGCACATTACAAATACCTTTAACATTTAACCCTTAAGGCATGCAATATCATGCAATACTTCATTCTATTGATGCGTAGCTTAGCTAGAACCATAGGAACATTGGACCTCATTCTGAGTTATCCGGTTTCCTGGAGGTAGATCTGCCAGGATACCCACAAATATGGATACGCTTTCCGGCCCTCAGTCTGGCGGCATTATCACTGTATTACGGGTGCCGGAGTGACAGTGTAAATCCCCATTCATGGTTTCCCATAGGACTATATGAGGGGATTTTCCATCATTACCGTGACACAGCTATTTTTGGTGGTGGGTCACCTGGTGTACGTCCAGCTCTTAGCTGGAGATAACCCAGGCGTCCCACCAGCAAACCCTGAGTCAACCGTTACAGTAAAGTGCCGGTATCCATGAATACTGGTACTTTTTTTACCACACCAGCTGACTTAGAATGAGGCCCATTCTTCCTACAAGTATGTGAAGTTGATAGTTGTAATAACCAATGTTATACATTTTGTGTGTGACTTTTCCTCTAAAGATTATTAAGAATGTGTTAGACATGTTTAAGTATCATAAGGGTTTCAATCCTTCACACACTCCACCCACAGCTTCAATTGCTGCACACACAACACAGTTATTTTCATTGCTTTGTTACAATTTGAATAAATGCTTATTATCACCCAGGGCATGGGAGCTAGCCAATTAGTTTACTTGGATCATGTGCTGAATCTACCGATACAAACTCACATTTCAAGCAACCTGATGGATGCTCCCCTGCCTGCCATCTTCCCTCTACCCTCCCCTTCCCTTGTTCACTGTTTACACCCCTCCCCACCCTCTACCCCACTCACCTTATTGTTTTTGGCAGCGGCTCAACCCCCGCAATCGCTCCAGCCTCCTGGGCTGCCATGTAAATGGAAGAGGCACTCTGCTTGGAGCACCATCTTCTAGCTCTGTAGCGGCCATCTTGCTTAAATATTTTGTATGCATGAACAGGACACGCAAGGCGTCCCATTCATTCATATAAAAAACATTGCTGTCAGCTCCCCGGGTTTCCGGATTGGAAACCTGGGATTCTAATAGCAATAACACGAGATCCGGCGGGCCGGATTGGCTGGTAATGGCTCCAGGGCCCATTGTTAAGTGACTTGGGCCATGGGCCATTACAACATGATCCGGCCCTCCGTATCGGGTGTTATTGCTAAATTCAAAACTTGTAAAGCTTACGCTATGATAGATGAGTCAATAGTTAATTCACATTTCAAATACTTATTCAGGACTCTTTCCTTTAGCTTTGTTGCAATTCCTAAAAAATATTAATAATTAAAAAGTACACAAGGAGCTATCTCCCCATCTGCCACAATGGGGGTCTAAGTGGTCGCACATTAGTAAACACATCTTTCACCTGTTACAGATAGTAGTCAATAACCCATCTTCCATCTCCAGATCATGCTATACCATATATTACACATGTCTGTTCTCTGTCTATCCAAGAGAGATTTCTCAGCTTTTAAACTTCAAAAGGTCTCAGATAACCTTTGATATTTGTAAAATGTTCAGGTTTATGCATCATGGTATACTCTGTCAGTTCACAAATGTTCCCAGTTGTGCTTTTTATTTTGTTATTTTATTTCCTTAGAAAGTATAACAAACCAATAGAAATTATATATGTTACTATGTCATGCTTCCTTCAGACAACCTTGTTTCTGCATTACTTTACCGGGCCCAGGCTGTTTCTCACCAAAATCAACAATTAAATCAATTAGATCCTCACTTGAATCATTGTTCTAATTGTATGTTATTAATATTTAATCAACTATCAGTGCAAAAACACTCTCGGGTAACACAGTAATCTGGGTTGTATTCAGTTATCTAAACTGCTAAGTAACTGTGTTACTCTCTCCATGGACAAATATCTCCTAAATAGTTGTTAAAGGTAAAACAATAATTACCAATTACTGCAATAACTTAAATCTTTATATAAGGGCATTTAGTTCCCAAACACTACTAAAGTAAATAATTAAATACATCAACAAACACGTTGCAATCATTCTGCACATTCTCTGCATTTATTTTAATGGGTGCTTCGAAAAGATTGACATAATTTGCATGAAGGTTTTTCTGGTTAAAAAACAAAATGATAACAAATTGAAATCATCAAGATCAAAATGCTATAGGTAATCAATTAGAAATTCTTTTCTCTCACTAAATCTCAGGCCCTGCTTTCGTATTCTACCTATTTTTCTCTCAACTGACCTCTGCTATGGATAGCCAATAATATGTATCACTGGTGGTGTTGCACTGAATTCCATGATCAATGAGGGAGTACTTTAGTCTATGCTTCTTTGTTGGACAACAGCTCTCTCTCAGCTCACAATGCCATCTCCCAGAAGACACAGAAGACAGTTCACCTTGGTTCCCTTGAAGCTTCTCAGTGACCAACACTTTGACTTGTGATATGTTAATGCCACAATGTTCAACAAACAGTTCTTAGTGGTTCACTTTATCTCTGGGTTACGCTTGCACCATATTGGGGAGTGACTGGGCTTTGACTGCCAGAGGTTAGCTTGCACTGGATCATGTGAGGCTTCCCAGTGCTACACTCTTTGTCTTGTGGGGTGTTAGAACCATGACTTTCAAACAATATTTATTGCTGGTTTGATTTCTCTCTGTCAGCACCACTTGCACCCTCAATGCGGACAGTCAGCACTGCCATTCCCAACATACAGTCCTTCTTGGCTTCTTTCTGTGTCTCATTGTTCCTTGCACTCTGATGCATAGTTCTGGAATTACATTTCCCTGTATGCTCTTCCACTGCACTCCCTTTCATTGTCCTCAACACGTGTTGTCCTCTCGTTCACTCTCACTAGTTCCTTCACCACTTCAACTAAGGTTCTGTGCTTGAAACTTTAGCCTCATGCCACTCATTCTTCTTGTGCCTCAGCATTGTTCTTTCCATCCATGCTTGATAGTGGTCATGTGGCCCTCCCATTGCATTTCTTTCCTTTGACTATCTTTGAGTCTTTTTTCTATATAGTGGTTGATGGTTAAATAAAACCGTCTACGCTTCATAAAATTACATCAAAATATGAATGTCATAAAATTAATGATCATTACATTTCAAAAGCAAAAGAAAAATCTATCATTTGAAACATTACACCCCATAAATATTTCATAAAATTCATATCTCTAAACTTTCCTCATGAAAGCAGATAAATAGCTAATATCTACAATGTCTAATGCCATAATAATGTCCTTCCATAGATAATATAAGGGAACTATCATGACCAAGTTGTCTCCCTTATACATATACAACCAGAAGTGGTCAGTGTGAATAAAGTGCAGTGTGTGTACCTTTGTCCCATATGCTTTTTCATATATATCAAGCAATTTGTAACAATTAGTAAGAATGTGATGTGGGGTTCCAATCTCTGATTAACATAATCTGCATCTACGTTCCTCAAATGCTATATTCTTCCAAGCACCCAAGATAGCAAAAGTAGGAGGCTGATTGAAGCTTAACAGCGTCATATAGTGTCTAAAATCCTGATTTTGCAAATGTGTTATGTACCCACATGATGTTTTAACGGGAAACGCCTGTCTTGAGAATTCCACATAGTTACGTTTCTTAGAAAGGTAAGTCCATCTTTCATTACTATCCCAAGTGGCAGCCTTGTTTTTTATTGCTTTAAATTTGCTAGCCATATTAGCTTTCATTTCACACGTACATCTATATTCATCAGGAAACTTTTGACAGCCTTCCTCCTTTCTTTTAAGGCAGTTTTACTTATGAGAGTGCCCTGTTCATTTAGGAATAATGAATATAATGATTTCTCTTTATCTTGGCTCATCAGGATTCTAATATATAGGTTACTTGTTAATATCATTTTCCAGGTAGTCGGTCATATAATACCCAATTCACTACAGATAGCTTCTACAGGAACACATTGTGCCACGCCTAATGCCTTCCACCATAAATTCCCCTCCAAAGTTCATAGCCAAGCAGTTTCTTTTGAAGTGTTTATTTCCAAACCATAGAGTATAGTTGGGACTACACAAGTTTTGTAAAACTCCACCAATCCCTCAGTGGATAGACATCTGATCTTAATGAAAATGATCTAATTGCTGTAAACGTAGTTAACACCCTATCAAAGATGTATTTAGAGATGATATCCTTGTTAATGTTATTAGTCACATGAATACAAAGGTATACATAACTCGAGACCTCCTTCATTTTTTCCCCTTTTTATACAAGTTATACCTTTATATATTTCTTCTGCTTGATTTAATCATAATAATCTTGGTTTTCCCCAAGTTAATGATCAAAATATTGTCCAGGGCAAACCTTTCAAGGGCCTTTAAACTATTCTGTAAGCCCAAGGCGGTTTGGTCAAAAAGTAACCTATTGTCCGCATACGAGAGCCAAACCACAGGACACTGCCCAAATCATGGCGGTTTATTATTGCAATTCAACAAGTGAGTTCCCAAATCGGCCCGATAAATATCTAAAAAGGTAGGAGTAAAAGTACAACTTTGTTTCAGACCATGGTTAACTCTAAAATCCCCAACTAAGCACTCTGAATAAAATACATTAAAATCCATAAATTTGTAATAGTACTAAACCCTTTCTAAAACCAGATTGCTGTATGCTAAGAATATTCCCTTTTTCTAGCCATGCATTTATATATATTAGCAATATTTTGCAAAAGATCTTAGCACTTGAATCAATAATCACTAGTACTCTGTACTTATCTGTATGATCTCTAGAACCTTTTTTGTATATCGGAATTAACTGGGACTGCGTCCAAGAGTCCAGAATTAAGCCGGTTGTTAAAATAATTTACAAGATTTGGGCCCATACATGTGGATGTGCTTTAAATATAACATTTAGTAGTCCATATGGGCCCGGAGCTCTTGAAGGTCTCAGATACTTTATAATTTTGTCAATGTCTTCTCAAGTAAATTTAAAGACATTTTTTTCTTCCAGGGACTCATAACAGAGGTTATTTCCTTTAATGTTCTCCCTGTAATATAAAGCTAAAATGTATCTCTTCCAATCTTCAGACAAAATTGGATTAAAAGATAGTTCCGGGACTTTTTATTTATTGTCCCTACGGTTCGGCCATGTGTTTTTAAGCATAAATCGGTAGATCGTAGAAAACTTTCCTATGGACCTTACCCGACTTTTCGTCCATTAACGCACTCGAAATCAGCCGCCATTTTCTGATAATCCCATCATTTCCCCCCATCACCCTGGCTCACCTGCTTTTGCGGCACTAAATCAAATCCCCCGCCCCTGAAACAGACTTTATCAAAACATTCATATTCCCCGCCTCTATCCGTGACGTGACTGTGCTGCGTAGGCAAACGCGCCCAGGAGTCTTCTACGCGACTACACACAGAACCCGGAAACCAACACAGATCAGCTCACAACACAGCGCGCCACAATTGGGAATATGAAACTGTACTTTTAAATCAAACCGCAAGATTGTAAATTTGGTAAAGTACATTTATTTGACATCAAATGTTTAGAGAATATTCAGCGATTTGCATTTTTATTTGCTCACGTTCCAAAAAGTTCGTTTTGAGGCACGCAATGTTCCTTTGCTGTACACAGGGTCTTAGATCATCTCACAATACAGCGCCACAATTCGGAATATGAAACTGTGGTTTAAAAGCAAACGGCAAGATTGTCCATTTGGCAAAGTACATTTATTGGACATCAAATGTTTAGAGAATATTCTGCGATTTGCATTTTTCTTTGCTCTCGATCCAAAATAGTTCGTCTTGAGGCAAGCGATGTTCGTGTGCAGTACACAGGGTGTTGGTTTACGATAAAATAAGCTCTTCGGTCGCACTGATAATCGCATGGCTGTTCCAACAACGAGGCACTAGGCCACCACAACGGTCTGTATGTTGCATCTAGCCGTTAGTACCGCGTAAGGGCATACTTGTACTTGGCGATCGTCCCATAAAATGGTCAGGGTGCTAACGTTGTTCACGCGGAGAAGCAACTGGCGGTTATAAAAGCCATCCGCCGGTGTCTGGTACTCGTGACACATACAATAATGAAGGATGTACCTGTTTTAAAAACATAAAAAATGAAATTAGTCTCACCATCAGATCTTTATTAAAATTATTCATTTTATATATTAGGTCGGGACATTATTTCATAGCTAGGACAGTGCAACTGGGTATTATACGTCAAGGGGGGGCTGTAGGATACTGAGACAGTCCCCCAGTGCAGGGGTTGACAGGGAGGCAGTGCAGGTGGAGAGTGGAAGGGCCCAGGACCGAGGTCGCAGACAGTGGACCAGTTGTAGCAGGGGAGAGGGAGAGAGAAAGCAGAAGCAAAGAGGAAGGTTTTGAGGTGCTTCCGTAAAAGGAGATGGTTCTCCTCAAGATAGTGCGCGGTACAAAATAATATGCCACATAGAACGAACAAGTACAACTTAACCCGTCTTTAAAGCTACTGTATAGTAATTAAATTGCGGTATAAACTCTAAAGAGTTACTTACATTATATTTGCATTTTCCATTGTGTCTGTGCGTAGGGCAGCCCCGAAATACCACTCCTTCTATGCCGACGTTATTTCTTCTAATGAACGAACATTAAATGGCTTTCGTTTCTGAAATTATATTCATTATCGTTTCTTACGTTATTGCCCCACGACCCCAAAAAGAAGTCTTTCGGGATGGTCCCGGCCTGTCAAGGTCAAATAACAATAGAACCTTATACTGAGTCGTGGGCCATTCCGGCACCCGAGAAAATAATCAAAGCAGCTGACCTTCACTTTGAACGAGCACACATTCCTAGTTGGCTACATTCAGTGCAAGGCCATCTCACAGGACTCACAGAGCAATCACTTTTATTTATACAATACATAGCTACACATATTCAATGGGCCTGCGACATGAGGAGACTCGAGAGAACAGACAATCAAATTACAATCATTTAAACCGTGATGTGTATTTCTCAATGAGCTCTTCTTTAGGTGGACATGGAACAGAGGCAATGTTGGGTGGCAATGCAGTTGTCCCCTGCACAGATTCGTTCACAACTCCATGTATGTGCCTATCTAGGACATCAACAATAAGTCTCTCAATAAAGTCATATTGCATATCCTCAAACGCTGGTTTGATAACCCATTGTTTACTTCTTTTTGTAAAGGCCTTATTGTAGCGAAGCGTCCCTAAAGTTCCGGTCGTCCTACTTTGTTGACGGCCAACATTATGGTTATGTGCCAAGACCGCTAGAAGAGTCCTATTTATCATGCCCTCCATGCCAAAATGCAATCGTTTTGGCCTCTACTTTAGGCACATATTGTGGAACACCTCCAAATCTCCTGTGTGGCAAAATTCCGTGAGTCCCCTCAAATCTCTTGTTATAGTTTTATCAAATACAATCTTTTCAATGGCTTTGTGAGTGGGTGATGAAGGAATCAACCACTTCTTCTTCCGTGCCTCCTCTGTGGACAAATGGCCATGTTCACAATTGTGGAAATGTTGGTTTGTGGTCCAGCGGTGAACGTTGCTACAGTGTAACATTACTGACCGCCATTTTTCCAGTAGAATTTCCAACGACCCTCCACATGTTTTTGAGCTCCACCAAAGATGGTTGCTGATTGACTTGGACCACTGTGAAATACCTTGCATATCTTTTTTTTTACCTGCAGCCGACATTTTTTTATTGATTGTTTTTGCAAGATGCCAAACGTCAAATTGGTGATTTATATTTTTGTACTCTTCTCTCATTGTCTTGGCAATTGAAACGTGTCTGTCCGTGGCTATCAGGTCGATCACCATTCCCCGCGATTGTAGTTCTTGCAATGATGCTACAAAGCCAACTTTCTCCATGGCCACTGAGGATGTACTTTGTGACACCTGCACGACCACCGAACTCACAATTTTCTTACTTTCCATGTCCTGAAAGTGGTAGGTGCAGTACTGGGCTGAAAATCCTGGGCTGTCGCACTGTCCATCACCGGCTAGCCTGAACCGTTTGCCCGCGAATGTACTATCAATAGACATTTTTTCCATTCTCCAAGCTTCGCTAATGGCTGGAAATAGATAATCGGTTTGGTATTTGTAGAACTGAGTTTTCGCAATGAAATGGATTCCCACAAACTGAAAGAAAGACTCTAACTTTTTAAAACTTGAACCACTAAAAAGTGCAGCCGCTGCACAAAGTAGATTGCCTGCTGGCAGTTGCCCCAGCATGGGTTGTGCAGACCATGAGAAAGGATGATATTTTGTACAGGTGGCATGTATTTTAAGGTTAGTGCCTCGAATTGCACGAGTCACATTAATCAATGGCTCCCCACATACTTCCCCACCAACCGAATGCCCACATTTCATCCGAATAATAATATCAATCAAACAACTATCGAATACAAAGAATTTGGCCTCTTTTCTTATACTGTCACTCTGCATCCCAGCTGGTTCGGCCTGTAACGTTGAGGACATGTCACTCACATGAAAGGTAGAATCTCTGATATCGTCTTCCGCTATGTTCAGTGATATTGATGGTGTTTCATTGTCGTCCACTTCATTCTCTTCCATTGCAACATCTGTTCCTTCTCCGGCGGTGGGTGAATAAAACAATTTCTTCAACTTTCTCGCGGTCTTAGTTTTTGCGGGTGTGGATTCTGTGAATTGATCTCCGACTGCATCCGAACTACCAGGAGGACATTCACTATCAATGGCTGGATGTGGTATAGCTCCGTTGTCAATCACTTCATATTCTTCCCATTGGCACGATGCATCTCCAGTCTCAAGTCCCTGCCAAAAGGTTTGACAAGCAATATCTCTCGTTCGCTTCACTGTCTGTGTAGATCTAGTTCGTACACCCACTCGCAACTAGAGGACAGATTGGAAAAGGGATGTTCAGTTTAAACACAACTTACAGTATTGAACTATTAACAGTGAAAAACAACATAATATAGTGACCAGGACACTAACCTTCTTTTGCTTTCTTTTCTTTGAAACTTTCTTGCCTTGAACTTCAACATCGGGACGCTGTTGCTCCGACTCGTGTGTGCATGTCTCCACTTCCTCTTGCGCTGCAACGACTATATTTTCATGATAAGCACATCCATCACGCACTGATGCTCCATCGACTCCCTGAAACATAGAACTTTCATTAGTATGTATAATAATATTGAAAACACAAAATGTACTTGGGGACCAATACCCACGTACATCTCAATAGCAAAACACGAATGAACACTTTGTGTAGAACATTCAAACGACAATTATTCACGCATTGTTGATCTAGTTAGATGGAACTGTCAAGATCCATACCTCGGGCTCCTCATAGACTTCCATTGATGATATTATTGAAGATGATGCTTCAGTAACTCCCTGAAACACAGTAATTGCATTAGTATGGTTTTCTATTTTGTTAAAAAGAACATACACTTTGTGCAGGCGTCAACGGCTCATCTAAATAGACCTGCACAAATGATCAGTTGTCTAAAATAAATAATGGATATCTAAATATGATTCGATTTGCTCGATCGTTGGAAGTGTCACCACCCAGATATCTGCATCAACTACTAGGGGTGATGTTCTTGTAGAAGAAGCTCCGTCATCTCCCTGAAACATAGTACTTGCGTTAATAAAGAAGGAAGTATAGCGGATGTAATCACGTCATATGATTTCGCTTGATCGAACTGTCAGTATCCATACCTCGAAATGCATAAGAACATCAAGGGACGATGTAACTGCGGTGCACACTTCTGCAAGCTGTTGCGCCGACCCGTAACTGCATGCTCCCCCTTCTTCTTGGACTAATGCTCCATCGACTCCCTGAAACATAGGACTTTCATTAGTAATGAACACAATATTGAAAAAAGAAGACACATAGGAGGGCGACGACAGAAGGACATATCAATGGCTAAAAACGAAAGAAACATTGTGTGTAACAATCACGCTACAAGAATGCATGATCTGATGATCTCCATAGATGGAACTGTCCGGAAACGTACCTCGAGCATCTGAGTGACATCAACGGTTGTCGTCAATACGTTGGACTCCTCAGCATCTCCCTGAAAGACAGTACTTGCATTATTTTGGATAACAATAATTATAACTGAAAACAAAGACTAGAGGACGAGTACAAGGGTGTACCATTAGGTATAATAATCACACGATAAATTAAAACTATTGATTTACATGCCTAAAACAAGTCAGTGGCAGAATAGCTAAGTAAGATTACCCGATAGGCGCTTGAAGTGGCTGATGACTGCAATAACGAAACGGATGGAGAATCTTCCGCCTTCATATTGAGTGGATACATAAATGGGGAAATTATTGTTAGCTAATGCTACACACTACCGCAAGGCCGAGAGATAAATACGTAAACTTGACTCACCAGTGGAGGGATGTGGACGAATAGAGTGGGAATAGCGGTTGAGAGCAATTTTCGCCTCGCTCGCGGTGTGTTCTTCTTTATTAGCGATGATGTGGAGTACATGTCTGAGCTAAAGTGCCTGCTGCAGATGCGGTATCGATCACCCCTCTTGTCCTCAAAGACTTCTAGGACTCTACTTTCAAGCTCAGACGGTGGATATCCGCAATATCGGACCCATTCTCTTATCTGATCTATTGTCTTAGGGAAAACATGCATTATAGTACCTTCAGATTTATTATGGGTCTTCGAAGGGCAACCGCCAATGGAACAGGCAGGCATTGTGGAAAGTTCTGAAAAGTAAAGATCAACAATTCTCTATGAATACCAATGTGTTAAAAAATTAAATGACACATAAAAGGTTCAATGGAAGGTTCGTTTTGGTTCTTGGAACTATACACGTTATTCACATGCGGATAAGTATTTGAATAACTTTAAAAAAATAGAAAGATAATTTGACTAAACTCAGAACATGTGACTAGTTCCTTGCATGTACTGTCTTGAACGAAAAGTAATTGGACGCAAAATGATTATGGTACATGGCCTTACCTTGACGAACAAACAGTTAGATGCAGGGATCAGAGTAGTTTCTTGTCGTAGAACAGGGAGCAGTTCACAGGTTGCAAACTGACGAGTTTCCTCAAAGTGGTCACGGAAGTTCACAGAGACGAAGAGCAGATAACCAGCACCTTCGCGGGTTGACTAGCAAAGCGCAAAGAAGTTCTCATTAGAATATGAAGTGGGTTATAAAGAATTCGAAACAGGGGTGTGTTTGTGAATGAATGACGTGTATATGTCGTGGCATTATGTGGTTTGCAGGGGGCCGTCCAGCGTGAGGGGGGATGCTTGGCAGGAGACACGGGGTCTGGAGGTAGACATGGGAACAACAACCCATGCTCTATAGACCACTTTGAAGTGTACATGGTCTTTGGCACCTCTTGGCCTTTATCGCTCCCTGACAGCTCCACTTGCCAGCACAAGTACCCCGGTGCGAACTGCCTTTAATAGGGCGGGGGGGTGGATTGGGGCGGTGGTCGTGCAGACAAGACACAGGAAGACTCGTGAATGGAGACACACTTATGTGGATTGCAGGGGGCCGTCCAGCGTGAGGGGGGATGCTTGGCAGGAGACACGGGGTCTGGAGGTAGACATGGGAACAACAACCCATGCTCTATAGACCACTTTGAAGTGTACATGGTCTTTGGCACCTCTTGGCCTTTATCGCTCCCTGACAGCTCCACTTGCCAGCACAAGTACCCCGGTGCGAACTGCCTTTGATAGGGCGGGGGGGTGGATTGGGGCGGTGGTCGTGCAGACAAGACACAGGAAGACTCGTGAATGGAGACACACTTATGTGGATTGCAGGGGGCCGTCCAGCGTGAGGGGGGATGCTTGGCAGGAGACACGGGGTCTGGAGGTAGACATGGGAACAACAACCCATGCTCTATAGACCACTTTGAAGTGTACATGGTCTTTGGCACCTCTTGGCCTTTATCGCTCCCTGACAGCTCCACTTGCCAGCACAAGTACCCCGGTGCGAACTGCCTTTGATAGGGCGGGGGGGGGGTGGATTGGGGCGGTGGTCTTGCAAACAAGACTCGTTTGCCGCAGGGCCTCACCAATGAGAGGCCATCTAACTGCATGTAAGAGGCAGGCTGCAGGATCTAGTACATGGAAGGCAGGGGGGTGAGTTTATAAATACCTCACCCTCCCAGGAGAATATATGGGTGCAGTTCACCCTGGAGACCCTGGATGCCTAGGCAGTTAGTCAGCAGCAGGCTGGCCTGTGGTGGCAAGGCGGCACGGGCCAGAGGGGGTCATCTCTGTACCCGGTGCCCAAAAGGATGATTTATTATGATCAACCATATGGATTATTTACCTATAACCATGTTTTGTATCAATAAAATCCAACGGCCTTCCTTTTATTGCCAACGCTTGAACAAAGTGGTGTGGTAAGTATTTTTGGGGGAGGAGGAAAGGCCGGGAGGCTTGATGCCAACCCGCAAAATAACATATGTATGTCTGCTGCATATGGGTTCAACGGTTATGTGGATTGAAGGTGGGCGGCCAGCGTGAGGGAGGATGCTGGCCGGAGACATGTGGTGTGACAAGACAAAGCACAGGAAGACTATTGAATGGAGACACACTAGATTAATTTAAAAAATCAAAACAACCATTGTTAAAATATATGTTGGGTTTTATTTTAGATCTTAATTTCAATTGAACATAAATAATAAACATTACACATTGTAAAGTTCCGGTTGCAGCACATCCAGGGAAAATCCGCGGTATTGTCCACTGTCGCTGGGGAAATGTTGTCTAATGGCAAGTACCGCACAGGCAGGTATTACTCTCCGAACGCGGTGTCCGAGCCTCCCGTGAAGCCACCAAGTGAAGCAACGATAGGCCACCAGCCTGTACCACCTGTGAAAATGAAAGATGCAAACTGTATTAAAATGACAAAACTTTCTTATCACTGTTGATTCAGGTAAAAAATGTCATTCTGCTTTGAAAAAAATTCTATCTAGAAAATGCACAATATGGAACCAATTTACATGCATTCGAATGATATGTAGATGTAATTTTATATGTGGGAGACGACCATGAAATAGTAGTGGCATCACTGACATCACAACCAGAGTATACTTACTCGTTACTCGGATTACGCGGACGAACAGTGCCGCGAAGTTCGTGCATAAGCACCATCATCATCCTCAACACGGTCCGTGAGAGGCAGGCTTCCCTGAACTCTGGCAGCTCGGTGATGCATTGCGGACTTGGCTCGCCTTCCGAAATGTAGGCCAAGCACCCGGAATTTTCACGGCAGCAGCAGTTCTCCTCCTCAGTTGGCATTAGCTCGCACCGATTGCACGTGCACCAGGTGGAGACGCCGTCCATGCGACATGGTCCAGGCTCTTCATCCGTTGACTGGTCCTCCCAACTGCCGTTCGAATCCCCATCGTTTTCGCATGCTTGCCTTTCCAGTAGTTCTTGCTCGGTGTACTCGGGCTCGTACATATACGGCATTATTGTAGCCATTGTGTGGTAAAGAAAGTAAAATAATTTACAGAGATGGTACAGGTGTTCACAAGGCCTAGAAGCGGCGAAGGTAGCTGACCAGAGCACAGAAACGAGACACAGAATACTCAAAGTAACACAGAGAGAGTAATGGAATCGAAAATCTGCTGCTGTGTGTTGTGAAACGGTGTGTTTATACTTATAGAGGAAAGAGGCGTCCTGCCATTTCCATGGCGACACGTCATTAGCTGAGGCGCAGCGATTGTTGACACGAAACGTGCTTTGGCGTTGGGAAATGGGCGGTACGCGTCTGCTGATGTCAGGCTCAGGGGCGGGGGATTTGATTTAGTGCCGCAAAAGCAGGTGAGCCAGGGCGATGGGGGAAATGATAGGATTATCAGAAAATGGCGGCTGATTTCGAGTGCGTTAATGGACGAAAAGTCGGGTAAGGTCCATAGGAAAGTTTTCTACGATCTACCGATTTATGCTTAAAAACACATGGCCGAACCGTAGGGACAATAAAAAAAAGGTCCCGGAACTATCCTTTAATTTCTTTCACTACCACAGTGTTATTATTGCATTTATGGAAAATATACTAACATTTTGTTGTATCTTTTCCTTTAAGTACAGACCACATAGTTTTCGCCTGGGCAGAGGCAATTATCCTTTTATACATGGTGTGGCAATATTTTAAGTGAGATCTCAGCTTTTTAATACCACTCTTTTGTGTCACTTTCACCTGAACGTTTCTTTTAATCAAGTGTATCTCTTTTGATAATTGCTTCTTCTTTAGCACCATTGTGTGGTCATATAGTTTATGTTCTGTTTTACCTACCAGGTAGAGCTTTTTCCTTTGTTCATTTACTAAATTCAATTTAAAAGTATAAATAATCTGATAAAAGACTCAATATTCTTAAAATTGATTCCCTCACCATTCATTAAAAGAGAAATTAATTGTATACCAATCTGACTCACATTATTTTCTGTCCACTAGATTCTATTCCCCGCACTATTGATTTTTAACTTTCCAGTTAATTGCTTAGCTAGTTGTTTGACCTCCAGATTGAGGGTAAATTCAATAATAATGTGGTTACTAAAATCATTAGGAAGAAGATAAAACTCATAAATCCATCATAATTAGATAAAACAAAGTCAATCCACGAATGTCACATTCCATTTGACAAGGTGAAATATATATCTTTATCCTTAACATTCACCATTTGCAATAGTTCATATGCTTGAAAGAAAAGAAGCCAGCAGCTGGTGTCATGTTCCATGTCTTCCTCAGAGCAGCCCAGTGCCCATACATCCTAATTGTTCACTGTGTAATGGTAAACTTGACTGATAATTACTTTTTTGTCTTTGTATCTAGAATGATGGAAATGTAGATCCCCTATTATATAGAACAAACCACCAGGGTCGACCTCTCTCCATGCAAAAATCAAATATTCCAAGTGCTCTATTACCTGGTTTAACTTGTTGTCCCCAGGTGGATTAAACGCATTCAGCAAAAGGATTAGTATTTCCAATTTCCAAGGGCGAATTCCACGACTACCGCCAGGACCTGTTCCAAATACTTTGAAGGAAGGAACTTTTTTTCCCTTAGATGATTAGCGACTACAGTAATTAGTGCTCCAAACGGACAGCCTATCTAATTCTTATGAGCTTTTTTTTGGAACATCATATAACCATCTAAAATCAAATCCTGCATTAGCCAGGTTTCTTGTATGAGAAAGATATCTGCTGTTGTTAAGAAATATATACCCAAGGGATTAATTAAAAAGGAACGGTGGCCCCTAGAATTCCAAGATCTAATACACAAATTCTTCATATTTGGGGGAAGCCCAGTTTCAAAAGTATATTTGTCCCCTTATTGTTTTTTCAGTTTGAGAGACTGACATATCTAAGCCACAATAACTTGAATTGCATATTCTGGCACAGGAATGTCCCTATTAGTATCTGTTAACACATTTTTCCCCTTGGTTTAATTTGTATTGCCTTGATTAACTCATAACCCAATTGCAAAAAAATATTTGCTTGTGTCATATTTATTTAAGTGATGATAGGTGATACAAAATCAATCACTGCCCAATTAGTTTCCCGCTTTGATGCAGGATTATCACTTGTTTTATATCATGGGTAGTGAACGGTCTAAAAATGGTCTTGCAGAAGTGGCATATAAATCAATTATTTTTATCTTACATGCTGCATTAATTGTTTGGAAAGAAAGATTGTCAAGGTCCAATAAATTGCGTTTCTCCTCCTCAATAAAAGCAGAAATGTCTATATCATCAATATCATTCCCATCATAATCACCCTCTAGAACCCTATGGACATTACCTCCCAACGAGTTAGGCAGCATATTGTCTTTTTCATGTTGTTTACTGAGCAGAAAAATGTATCTTTGATTCACATTGAGCCGAAGGTATCTTGTTTGAGAGTACAGCCTGTGTTCTTCCGAAGAGGACCAGGGATATATCCTTGTGCCGGTTTCTTCCTATTTTCTTGGGCCTTTTTAGGGATGATGTTGACACCCTTAGCACATTGTGAACAGATTAGGTTCTCAGGGAAAGTGGTGGCCAAAGCATGTCTGCTAACAACAGTTTTACGAGGAAACGTCTCCTTAGCTGTCACACAGTTCTCAGTTTTAGACGCACATTTTCTGCTAGGCGCATTCTTGTTAGGTTGTATATCATGCACCTCTATATCATGCAATGGAGTAGCAGTATTCCTAGACTTTAAGACCTCAATGTTCTCAATATACTCCTTATCCTGCATATTTTTAATAGTAATAACTGTACTGTCAGGATTATTAGTAATCTCAGCATTACTTGCTAGTTTTGACACAGTCTGCAGTGGGAGTAACATCTCTGCAAACTCATTTAAATCTTGCTTTATGATTAACTGGTCCTTGTACCTTGAGTTGCAGAGAGAAAATAGGGTTTTCAGTAGGATCATGAGTCTGGGTTCAATTGTTGGTTCATCCAAAGAGGAAGCATTGCTAGAGCAAAAGCTCACATTACATTTTGGTGAAGATGAGTACGCATTCATGGCGATTGCTGTTAAGTTAGGAGAGTTTGTTAAATGGAATGGGACAGCGGACTTCACACCCTAATGTTTGTTCCACTATACTGGTTACTTGGGTTATAGAATTAGTCGCGTCCTGTAAGTTCAAGCACAACTGTAGCAGGGAGTTATTATCAAAAGGATTATTTTTAGACTTGTTATGCTCTGTGCACGTAGTACTATGCGTTTCTTTGGTGGCAGCAGAGACTCCAGTCAGCTCACTTAGGATGTTTTTTTTTTTGTTGGTTTAAGAAACACTGTGATCTTTCGACTTCAGAGGCTGCCACTTCGTTAATCTTAAGGATCACATCAGCAATTCCCACAAAGGCTGCTTTTGATTGTTGGTTTCGCTTGATAGTGTTTCCCTTCTTTTTTTAGCACTCGGCTTGCTGTAAGTACTTTACTCATACTTTACTTTAGCTTATTTGTATGGCACTACCAAAGTGGCTCTGAAGCATACGGGCTCCAAGAACAGAAGATAGAAGATGTCAAGGAGAAGGCAAATTGAACTAGCCACCCCAATTCATCTAAACAGATATTTTTAATGTTGTTTCTTATATCCCTCCAAATATGGGCAGTTTCTTAACTCAATTGGCAATCCATCCATTTCGCAGGTGCTGCAACGTCTGACCAATTCAAGTGAGGCTTTCGGTATTTGCAGCAATTCCGCACAGTTTGAGCGAAGGGATCGTACCACCGGATTGTTTTTAAATCTACATGCAACAAAGGCAGGTAACATCCCTGTCAGGGATTTATAAGTAATGGTAATTAGCCTAAAGTCTATCCTCTCAGCAATGGGAAGCCAGAGCAGGGTTCTTTGGCACCTCTGACACATGTGCACACTTTTGCATCCCAATGATCGCTCTAATAGTGCTATTTTGTATAACTTGGAGTTTAGCGAGTTCTGTTTTTCCTACCCCTACAAGAAGAGAGCCACACTAGTCAATTATTAATTGAGATAATGGCTCGGGCAATCCTTTCCCATCCCCCTTGGGACATGATTCGCAATGCGGAAGGATTCATAATCTGCAGCAAGCTTTAAGAGTCAGGGCCTACTACCAACAATCATGCGCTCGGTCATTTCATGGTTCAATGCCAGCCCACTTATGTCCATCCACTCATTTATTAGACCATAGATTTCTGATACTACTGGGGCGTCTTTCTCATAACTGCTTATAAGGGAATGAGGCATTGCGAATCGTCCACATAATTAGAAAAACAAATCTCCTCTAGCATATGAAAGAATGGGGCCGTGAACATATTACATAAGTTCGGGAATAAGGAGGCCCCTTGAGGGACATTATAGCTAGTTGAACAGGGTCTGCTTCCACTTGCTTACTGCAAACCCGCTTAGTCCTGTTACCTAGAAAGGACTGCATCCAATCCCTCCCTTGATCACTAAAATTAGCCACCTCCTGTAGTCTGGCCAGAAGGAGGGGGTGGTCCACTAAATGAAGCGCAGCTGATAAATCCAGAGACATCAGCAGCATTGTATTACCATTATTAATATTAGTCATCATATTGGACTTTAGTTCCAGTAATGCTGATTCAGTACTGAAACCAGGTCTGAAACCAGACTGCCCACCATTCAGAATAGGATGATCTTTTATGTGGCACAAAAGTTGTTCATAGGCCACTCTGTCCATTATCTTCAAAATTAAGGGCGAATTAGAGATAGGCCGATAATTGGTGGCAATTTTGGGGTCGTGATCTGTTTTCTTTAAAGGACGCATTCACAGTTTTAGTAATAAAACTAATCAAGAGTCCCGAACAGGCCTTGATAGCTGTGGCTGGAAACCGGTCCCCTTTGCATGTGGATGGCTTAAGTTTAACGAGAATGGTACAAAGTTTATCTTCCATAATACTCCGAAATTTGAACTTTGGTATAGTCTGCGATTAAATGGGATTTTCCATCAACGAGTCCTTAGGGCATTCAAATGGCCGTGGGGTTATGGTTTGTTCTATAACTTTTAAAATCTTTTCTGTATTAGTTACCATAGCCTCTTGGATATGCGTGCACCACTCTTGATCTTTACAAATTCTTGAAATTTGACCTCAGGTTTCTCTAATTCCTTAAGGATAGCAAAACTTTCTTTGGAGTCGTGTTGGGCATTTTCAATGCATACTTCATAAGACTCCTTTTTTGCTTTTATAATGGCCTTTTTCAATTTCCTGGGCGCCTCATGGTAAGCTATCCTATCGTCTTCCTTCTTCGATTTTTTTTTTTTGCACAAGTACAATTTTTTCCTTTTTTCTATTCTTAACATCTTAAGGTCATCCGAGAACCAGATGTTTTTGGAATGATTTATAACCTTACTATTTTTTAAAGGTGATAGCGTGTCAATAGCTTTAGAAAGGGCATCAAGGAGGGAGTCAGTCATACCATCCAAATTCATCAGTAACAACATATTTGTCTGAGATGTGGGTGGAACCCGTGAGCAGTACCAGTGAGCACGCCACATGATGCTTTGTGCACAGAGGGTATCTTTTATTTGCTGCCAGCATTATAATACAAACCTCATCGTCAGCACAAGGCCATATTGTTATAAAAACCAGAAAGGTTCCAAAAAATCTCCCACTGCCCAAACACTTCCTCCGTGACTAGTACAATTGCAGATTTATTATGCCAAGTAGAAATGGGGTAATTGCTACACCAATGAGTTTCTAGTTGTTTGAAGTGGTCTTAATCCCATCAGGGGTTCAAAGGCCTTGGTCCCCAGTCACCTCTAGTACTAAGTCTTCCACTTTTTATTTAGATCAAACAGCAAAGACAGATTTCAAACCTAAGCAACACTTAATTCTAGAGACTCAAATGCCCACGGCCTACAGTCAGCTCTATATAAGGTGAATAAGGTTGTCAGTCTTACAGTCTTTAGGCCCTGGCTTGTGAGTTAACCATGCCGGTACATGGTTCCAGTAAGGCCCCTCGCTTTCAAAAGTCACAAAAACACACAAACACACACTGCTGCACACTGCTGCACACTGCGACTTGCTCTGTGCCGGTGTGGGCTGTATGTAGAGTAAGGTACTACCTCCAGGTAGTAATGATGGTAGAAGCAGGACTTTTACCTTATCAGGCAGAGGGAGTCACAAGCAACACAAACACACAGTGATGCACACTGCCTATCTTTGATTCAGATATCCGGCAGAGCACTAAAATTCTATGCCTGGTTTCCCTCTGCAACATTTCAACATACCGGCATGACTCATTATAATGGCAGCCCCAGTGCAATGTTCAACTTTGGTTTCTGGTCAGCCTCTTTTTCTTCATGCTGTAGAGGTGATGACCTGGTCATCTGATTAATGGCATGGACAAAATACTTTAAAGTTTGTCCACAAATTATTTTGTGCATTTTTTTAAAAGGATTGCAGTTTGGGTGTCCATCAGCAAGTCCAGTAATCCTGGGGTGGGGTTGTATGTGGTTGTGAAACTTTTGTCTCTAATCTGAAAGGATGGAGGTACAGGTTTTGAACATGTCGGGACTGTCGGGGCAAACCGAGTGTCTGCCTACTCCTCCTCCCCAAACAGTTTCTGCTGCAACTGAGTCGACGGTGGGCAAACCTCTGGAGCGGAAGATTAGATTGGCTGGTAGTGCTTGTTCAAATGAGTGTGAGGATGAGCTTAAGGGGCAGTAGGAGTAAGATTCTGAAAGATAATAAATGAGATTCTAGTTGATACAGTGGTGAGGAGCCTGAGAATGATGCACAGCCAGTACCAAAGGGTTCGGAGTAAGGGGGAAACATCCCACACCCAAAAACATATTGATGAGGAAGTGAATGTTGATATATGGCTTCAGAAGTCTCTTGTGAATCAACATCACTGTAAGCACACGTGTGCCCCCAAAATGAGAACTACTGACACAGGGCCAGGGTTGTACCAACACACAATAGACCAAGAGCGGGCAGCATTTCAGGGACTTTGAAATGCATGGTTTGTGTCCCAGCGAGCCTGGACACAAACAACATTGACTGACAGCATGGAAAATGTTGCCTAGTGTGTGGGTACATCATTAAGATGGTTGAATTGTTAGAGGGTGTGAGATTGGACTCTGATTGCAGAATGCTTTCAAAAACCACCCATAGTGCATCTGAAAGTGTTTACTGTGTTGTTGTAGTGACACTGACAGTAAGAGGAACTTCCAATAAGGTTCCTTCTGTTTGTGGGGGATATTTATAATGGTTATGTATTCTCCTTCCCTTCCTCGATAACAAATTACCAACAAATGGAAACAATAAAATGTGATAAAAAAATGTACATGAAAAACTATAAAAAAAGAAATGTTAAACGTTGTTAAATGTAGTTTGATGCCATGTTTTGTGTGTTAGGTGGGGTGAAATTTGAAGAGCAGCCATCCCAATAAGGAATACAGACATTTCATAGTCTCTCAATCCATGTATACGTACGCATAAATGCAATATCAAAGCATTTTTGCACAAGGGCAAAGTTTGCCCAGTGCTAATACAATTCCGTGCCTATTCCAAAATTGCACTTGAAATGGTGCAAAGGTTTTTAAATATGTCCCCAATGTTTTTGCACACTGCAAAATTTGCCCTAGTGCTAATCTTGTGCACCTTTGTATTTGAATCAGTGCAACGTTTCTGTAATCTGGCCCCTGGTGTGCAGTCTGAATTAACATTGTCAGCACTACTGAAATTCAGGACAGTGGGGGTCATTCCGAGTCGGGCGGTAAGGGTTAACGGTCACCGTTAACGAGACCGGTGCCGTTAAACCCTTACCGCCCTACTCCGAGTTCCTTTTGCGGGGTGGTACTTAACGCCTGCTTTTTGCAGGTGTTAAAAAACCAACCTGCAAAGGGACCTAGGAGCTAATTACGGCACCGTAATTTACGGTGCCGTAATTAGCGCCTTCCCCATTCCCATTGAGGCCTATGGGGCAACAATGGGAATGGGGAAGGGCCCTTGGTGAATGGGGAATTACCGACCCCGCCAACCTTGGAATGGGGCGGTAATTCCACCATTCACCATGGCGGAGTCGGAAAGATAACGGCATCAAGGAAGGCGCTCATAGCGCCTTGGTTAACGCCAGGGTCGGAATGAGGCCCAGTGACCTCATTGCCTATGGGCTTAGGACAGCTTCGCTAGTGATTTGAGAAACCAGCTGTTCGAGAGTTTCTGAAAAGCTTGTTCTCTGCATGTAACTCTAGTGTGTGTAGTATGCTTTGCTGAATTTGGGAATTATGTTTTTCAACAAGTCCCACCACATAAAAACACTTACCTCAGATATGAGAATAGTTTAATTATGGAACTCTTCTCTCCTTTTGGGCTCATGACTCCTGAGACAGATGCACACATTGAGTATGTCCACACCTCATTCCCTGTGAGAGTGCATCAATTGTGTATGTTTGTGTGTGTTTGTGTATGTGACTGTCTGTGCTTGTACGTGTGTGGGTGTGTGTGTGTTTGTGTGTCCTTGCAAAAGGACTGAACATAATTTTGTGTTATTTCCCCCTTCACTGCAGGAGTAAGGCAAAAGTAGTGTGTTTAAACCCCCTTCCCTGATAGTGTGTGTGTACGAGCCTGTTTGAGTACATGTATACAATCAAACAACCACAGTGCACATTCCTCCTCTGTCCTACCACTCCTTTAGCAGTTGATTTGCTTAGTCACTGTGAGATACCTGAGGAAATTCTCACTTCTATTCCCCAGGGGTCCTCTGCGCAGGTGGCCAGGGAAAGCCCATCGCTTTTTGGATCATGAGCCTGGTGTGGACAAGCGATGGAGGATCACCTGGGTGGAGGGTCTGTGGGAAATGGGAATGGAATGCCCTTGGGAGATACATGGTATCCCCCTTTTCCTGCTAAAGACGGACCCAGCCCATTCCCCACCTTCAAGGTGTATTATGAGTCAGCTCCCCTGACTTATATTTGTCTACTACCATACTGGGATGAGGAAGAGGCAACCCGGATTAATGAAGACTAGGAACATTTACCACTCTGGTCCTGGGAGGAGGAAGAGGCCTGCTGAGAGTGCTAGAGGTCAGGCATGTCCCATTAATGATGGTCAGGCAGGGCTAATTGTACATTTGCTCCTGCAACTTGCTAAAGGGCTGCAGGTGTATATAAGTCCCAAACCAAAAGAAGCAGAGAGAGAAGCTGTGGCATTGATGGAAGGGCAGCAGCAGAGAGGCTATAAGAAGCAGTGAGGAGCTGTAGGTGTGTGGCATGCCAGTGGTTCAAAGGAGTGCAGCCCGTGAGGTAGGACTCTGTGAAACTGAGCAAACTCTGAAAGGGGAGCCGTGACTGGAGGCTGCCCCCGTTTGTGGAGGTCTCATTGATTGTTCTCCTGAGGTCAGGAGCTGACCCAGGAGTGCCTGATGGGCAGAAGGTGGAACCTGGAGGAGGAGAATCAAAGGCTCAGAGATCTGCGCTGCAGGAAGTCCGAAAGATGCAACTGTTGAGTTTCTATGTGAAAGGAAACCCGATATGCGAGTGTTTGAGCAATACTCAGAGGATTACTTTGTATCACAGTGGTGGTAGAACACGTTTTCAAAAGTCTCTGAGTGAGGTATTCATTAACTTTTGAAAAAGTGTGAATACTTTGTAGCAGAGTGGTCGCGTGTAAGTGAAGACAAGTTGTTGAAAGTCTCAGAGTACTGGGGACGTTACAAAGGCAATTTACAAACAGTTATATGAATTAAACCTTTTTGCAATTGTTATGAAAGTCTCTGAGTGTGGGGCATGTTAGAAAGACAATCTACAAAGACTTATAACAATGGAATTAAATAAATGAAACCTTTTCCAATTGTCATCAACTTTTCAGAGTGCTGGGCACATTATTAAAGACATTGGGCCTCATTACACGGACGGCGGTAAGGGTTAACGGTCACCGTTAATGTCAACGGTGACCGTTAACCCTTACCGCCGTACTATGAGGTCCCTTTGCGGGTTGGAGGATTTAACGCCTGCTTCTTGCAGGCGTTAAAATCCAACCCGCTAAAGGACCTCGGAGCTAATTACGGCACCGCAAAATTGCGGTGCCGTAATTAGCGCCTTCCCCATTTCCATAGAGCCCTATGGGGCAGAAATGGGAATGGGGAAGGGCAATGGCGGAAAGGGGATTTATCGCCCCTCCAACCTTGGAATGGGGCGGTAAATCCCCTTTCCGCCAAGGCGGTGCCGGTATTTTACCGGCATGAGCCATGGCGCTAATAGCGCCATGGCTCACCGCCTACCGTGTAATGAGGCCCATTCTACAACACTATGCGGTAGGTGGTACCGGTGCCGGTAATCCCTTACCACCCTATTCCGAGGTCCCTTAGCGGGTTTCTTCCTCAATGCCTGGTTTTACCAGGCGTTACGGATGGGACCCGTTAAGGGACTTCAGAGCTAATACCGGTTGCGCAAATTGCGGTACCGTTATTAGCTCCATCCCCATTCCCATTGAGTACTATGGGGGCTCGAATGGGAATGGGGAATTGTTCCCGGAATGGGGATTTACCGGGTCCTCCAAGGTTGGAATGACCCGGTAAGTCCCTATTTCGGGAACCCCGACCCGGAATGCGGTAAGGGGGTAGCCATGGCGCTAATAGCACCATGGCTACCTCCTACCGGGTAATGAGGCCCTATATCACAAACAGGTATATTGAACAAAGATCTAAAACACTTATTGCATTCCAAACCAAATGAAAAGCATATTAAACTTATCTTCATACTTATTAAATACCAAACTGACAGAAAACTGTTCAATATGAAGATCATAAATACAAGAAGCTTTTACATTCAGCATATGTCAAATTCAAAAGTAAATGCAACTTTAATTGTAAGTCAAATTTATATATGTTGAATCTACAAGTAAATAAAACTTTGAACCAAAAAAATCAATATATTTTGAATCCTAAAGTGAATAGAACTTCAGCAATACAAATAAGCCAAATATATATGGGACTCCAGCGTGAATGGAACTTTGGAGATGATCTTCAACAAGTGAATCATTTGCAGACATTCTTGTACAAAGACCTATCATATCCAGAGGATGCATGTGTGGTGCAGAGGATGCATGTGTGGTGCAGAAAGCTGGAAAATATCCTTACACAATGAAAGTGAATCTTGGGAAGGAAACCATGGGGTTTCACCTGCTCATTGACTTGAGGACGACATCTCAAGACATTTTGTGTTTGAAACTATGTTTTGATACTTGGGGAAGGGAGCCATGCATGTTAGTTAACTCTATAACAGTTTGAATATAAGGAAATCCTGAGACTTATATTGGAACTGCTTTATACTTGGGTAAGGGAGCAGAAAGAAAGCTCCAAACTATATGTTGAACATTGTTTTGTTGGTTTCTGACACCCCTACACATTGTATAAGATTAGTTGCAAAGGCAAGTATACATTTTGGATACAGATTTTTAAGTTGAACTTTTGGACTTTGAATTTCCTTAATTATGGTTTCATAGGGAAATCCCACCATAGTATTGGACAAAATAGGCGTTTTTCCATCCTGACTTTTAAGTTAATAAGGTTTTATTATTAATTCAGAATCTGTTGTCTGTGTCTTACTCCAGGATGCCTTCCCATCACATATTCAAATGAGCAAACTAACATACATGCCTGATTATCAGGACGTCTATCTTAAAAACACATTTTCCGACAACCACCAAAAACACTACTTTCCACAAAGTATTAGCAATGCAATTAAAGTGCCCACTGTAAAATCGAGCTGCCCCATTGTAAAATATAAAAACAAGTTGACGAGGCGCCTAACAGAGAAAGGGACATCTACTTCTGACAAAATTTCAGATGCTGAGGTCAGGCTACCCTGATATTTTGTATTTGTTCCAATGGTGTTTGTAAAGATTAGTAAAATGATATATCCTCTTCAGCACATTTGGCATTTTATTAGTCTTCCCTGCTACTATAACCAGTGGAATATGGAAATCCAATTCCACTGGTATAGTGTCATGGGTGAGAAATATAGCACATGATCTACCTCCTCCAAGGCCAGTCTTGCTCTTTGACATTGTGGAGGCCACAGGATTGACAATGAAGCAGAATTGGTGCTCTGATGCATTTAGAGAGCAGAGGTCCCTCAGTGTTAGAATCTGCTGCCAAGCGCAGCTTTTCTTAAACAGTGATGGAGTTGAAAACTTATGAAAGGCCTATTTTGTGAGTGCTTAGCATTGGCGATAGGAGGGATGGAGAAACAGAGGAAAAACTGTGGGAGATAGTGGAGGATGGTAGAATGCCAGACGTTTCTTTTCCTTGTTCGGGGTGGGTGATTGAGAAAGAATTCTCATTAGTGAGGTTGACAAGTGTGGTGGGGGCAGAGTATCGAACATTTGCTCAGGTCTTCTGGCAGTTTATTGAAAAAAAAACAGCATTACAATGTAGGCATTTAGCTAAGTGTTGTTGGTCGTAGGATTAGGAACAAGCTATCACCAACTCTGAAATTACAGGAAAGTCATCAACCCAAAAGGAAAGCTATGAAATCACTCCTTCAAACTAAAGCCTTCCCTAAATCATTGGTTATCTGCTAGAGGATATTTTTGGTATGTCCGTTTAAGAGTTTCTTCTACATCTTCCATCTGCAACCTGGGTGAGTATGGCCATTTGCCTCATCAGGGATGTCCCCTCTACTGCAGATCATCCACATCTCTTTGGAACCACTCACCAAAGGCCTCAACTCCTTGCTTCCATTAGGATAAGACAAGGGCTGAGTTGATTTTCAGGAAACAATAGAAGAGGAGGGTCACACGAACTTTACCATACCAGGGTCACTCTCTCATCTCACTTCTTCACAAAAAGCTGTTCACATGCACCATCTCCACACTTAATCCTGAGCAGTAAGACTCAGCCTCATCACGTGTTGGGCGGTAGCCCTTAAATGCGGCGGTAACTCGATTACCACTGCATTTAAGGGTTGGCCCTATCACGAGTCTGGCGGGTTTTCTACATGCTCTGAGCTGGGGGTGAACACACTGAGAAAAGGCCCATGTATGGCACAATTACTACCAGCAATATTACTGTGCGGAAATACTGCCGAAAATTCCCCATTACATCCAATGGACCCAATGAGGAATGGGGATTAACAGTTACCACTCAACCCGTGATTTGGCGCTAATACCACCGGACCGGTGTGTGCTAACGCGCTAAGGCCTTCATCACGATTTTGGCGGTAGCTCTTAAATGCAGCGGTAATGCTATTACTGCTGCATTTAAAGGCTGGCCCTATCACAAGTCTGAGGAGTTAACACCAGCTCACAGCTGGGGTAAACATGCCGAGAAAATTCCAATTTCGGGCACAATTACATCCAGCAGCCACTATTACCAAGCGGTTGCTGCCCCAAAGGGGGAATGGGGATTTAACAGTTAGCACCCAACCAGTGATCCGGTGGTAATACTGCCATACTGGTGGGCACTAACTTTCACATAGTTGTGCGAAATCCCAGCTGGGATATGGCCCAAATCGTGATCAGGCCCAAAATCTCCACTTTCTGCCCATTTTCAGCCACTTTCAGCGCTGTTGCTGGGGTGCTATTACCGCCGGTGGTAATAGCACCGAAAATCCCCAGAGTCCTATGGACTCTTTAAAAAATGGTGAGTTACAGCCTTACCACTACTCGGGATCCAGTGCAAATTGTGCCGGACTGAGTAGCGGTAACGCTATTTGTGTTGGTGGTATCCCAGCGCAATTACCGCCAGAACACTGTCTAGGTTGTGATAGGGCCCTTAGAACTGTAGCACAGACTCACTGCAAATGTTGTATTCCCTACCGTCTCGCAAAATGTTTACCATCTTCCTCCCTTTGTGCCCATTGCAGCACTGTGATACCATTTCTTTTTTGTACGGTGCACAGTACAACATTCACAATAAGTAAATAAATACAGAAATAAAAAAAATCATGCATACATACTCTATGATATGTGCATCTGGTTTGGGAAAAGCAGGACCCACAAACTACCCTGGACTAGTTGGATGAGAGCCACGGAAGATGGCAATAGAGATGGGGACGAGGTGGAACACACAACAAGAGCGGTGGAATCAAAATAGTTTGAGAAAAATGCAGGATAGCCAGATGGGAAAGGGGAAAGAAGCAAAGGGAAAAACGCAAGAGAGAGATTACAGTGGCAGCTGAGAGGGTGAGATGTGGGAAAGAGATGGAAGAAGCAGGGAAAGATGGAAAGAGGCACAATTAGCTGGTGAAATGGAAAGGGAAGAGAGATGGGAGAGGATTAGTGAAGGACAGAGGGAGAAGAAGCAGGAGGTTAAATTATAAGCTTCTGTGGCTCTGGGGAATGTGGAGGCAAAACTGTACCTGCATCGTTTTCTGGACCGGCTAACTATGAGTTCTGTGGCCGTGTGGTGTTACACCCACCAGGTCTGACCTGGCGAGCATAATGCCACTGGCCGCAGATGGACGCAGAAACACCAGCACCATTACCACATGGAACCGCTGTTTCCACTTCCCCATTCCCACAGCAATTGGGATTTACAAAATGCCAGCTCCGGAATTACCAGATTACCAGGGCTGTAATACCCCGGTAATCGCGGCAAGTCCGGAGCCGGTAAAGCCCTGCATGTCTGGCAGCAGCCTGCCAGTTTTACCGGCATGGTTACCGCCGGACTCGTAATGAGGGCCAGTGTGTGCCTGCTGCTTTGAGTGCTGGAAAGAGACAGTTCTGTAATTCTCTGCAGTAGCTACCCCAGTGCACTGCACACAACAGGGCAGCACATAGACCTAATTTCCTGCAGAAGAATGATACAATAATGGCTGCCAGAGGTGCTGCTAGGGCGGGGGCTGAGGTGGGTATAGCCCCGGGTCTTTAGGTTGTAGGTGCTCAGTGGTTACAACCAAAAAGGATAGCTAGCCCCCAGTCCTAAAAGTCCCAAAATCAGTGTAGCCCCAGATCTTTTCCAGACCTAGCGATTGGCTGCATCAGTGAAGTGAATGCATGTTCTGATAGCTATGCACACACATAACAGAAGTCATACAGGCTGTGTTACATAAGTAAAACGTAATGTAAAACTGAAAAAGAGATCCATGCATCGGTACAGCAATCTATATTGGCATAAAGGCAGTGACAGATTGTCGATGAGTGCAGGCTATAATTTTACCCCATATTTACAGATACTCTAGCAGCCATACTCATTATCAAAATCCACAAACACATGGCTTCCAACCTTCCCTGGCAGTGTAAACTAGCGTTGCATCTACTTGCGATTGCCCGTTGGGTGCCATTTAAGCTCCGGGCTGCTTCCCAGGCGGCTGGGACATGATTTGCATGTCAATAGGATGTTGGTCTCGCATAAAGGGATGGTTCATTCTTTTATGATGCTTTTTGCGCGAATTTCCTCTTCTGGGAATTGATTTTCCCTACATGCTTTAGCTGGAGGTTACGCATCAGTCAGAAAGGAAGAACTGCTTTTCCTCGCAAACTAAATCGAACAACTAAACTGTATGATTATGGCCTTTTCCTTTCATGTCAAGCATAAACACTGACACTCGTCATCAGCGCCACCAATGGCTGTAAACGAGAGGGCACGCATGGGGGCATTTTCTTTCCTACAAAGCAAAGGGAATAAAAGACATGATTGAAACAATCCAGATATGATGAAAACAATGCCATTCAGTAACTTTTTTTTCTGCAAACCACGCATATTCTTTAACCTAGAGATACAGGCCATTGAACACTTCACACAATTGATTGGTTCTCAGACGACAACTCTCTGCAAGTTTCATGGAGATATGTAAAGGTGTATGGAAAATGGCAATGAAAATAGTTCTGACTCTTTCAGTTTTTGCTGCATTTTACATTTAAGAGTGGTGGTGTGGATTGAAGGTGTGGTGGTTAAGGGTATTGATATGAAGTGGTGTGAAGTGGTGGTATGGTGGTGTGGAGTTGTCGTGTGGAGCAGGGCAGAGGTGGTGTGCTGTTGGATGGTGTGGAGTGGGGAGGGTCAGGAGTGAGGTTATGCGGTGGGGGTGTGCTGGTGTGGAGGAGTAGAAGGGTAAAGGTGTGATGGTGTGATGTGGAGTGGTGTGATGCATGGAGTGGTAGTTCAAAGTGTGGGTGTGATGTTGTAGAGTGGTGTATGAAGCTGAGGTATGGAGCAGTGGAATGGTTTTGTGGAGATGTAGATTGTTAGTATAGAGTAGTGGTGTGGAGTGGTGGTGTGGAATGATGGTGTGGTGTTAAGGTGTGTGGAGATGTATGTTTGTAAGAGGCATGGGGTGTGAAGTTGTGTTGGTGGCAGTGAGTGGTAGTGTGGGTGCATAGGATTTTGAAGGTGTAGAATGGTGGTATGGAGGTTTAGGGCTGTTGTTAGGCGGAAACCTGTGCAGTTCCCTCTGGGACCACTGCAAAAGATTTAGGACTACAGGTGTTTGGCAGTAAACCCACTTGGTAGCAGTCTGTACCACACAAATTCACTTGGTAGCTGTGGCTGAGCAGTCAGACTTCTCTCAAGAAGAGTTAGGCAGTATGTGGAGTATACAACATAGGGCAATTCTACACAGTAAGACAAGCAAACACGAAACAAGGCTTTGGTGTAAAGATATAAAGGTATTTATTTATAACAACACATATGGAAAACACTCGGGCACTAATACGGCAAACAACTTCAATCGCAATTACTATAAGAAAACGATCAATCCCCCTAACAATAGTTCGACAAGTCTAGGTTCAAGGGCATCACTTATTTGCAGACAAAGGTGTATGCTTTAACCTAGATGGCACTCTAGTATTCGTTAGGATGGGAGAGAAAAAGGCGGGTTAAGAAATCAACTCGATACCAATACTTGTAAGAACAAAGATGCAAGGCAAGAAGACAGGAACCACTGTAGATTCCAAAGTTCAGAGGCCAGGCCCACTCAGAGAGAGGCAAGGCGATATGTCCCAAAAAGTATCTTAGTGGAAATGCGCTTTGAGTCTTTGTCGCAAATTGTTATAGGCAGATTGGACCAGTTCAGAACAATACGTTATAGAGGCTTGGAGGCAACCCTATGGAGAGGCGAGGATTAAGACACCCCACTCTATCCGGCAACAAGGGAAGCCAGGTGGACACAGTACCTTGTTGTGGAGAGACAGCTCCGGCGGGGGCAGTTGTTCCAGGTGGTGGATACTCATCGAGTCTTTGCCAAGAGAAGAGATGATCTCGTCGTCGAAGGAAAGTTGAGGTTCGGTGCACCACCAGGGAAGAGACCAGCCGCGGAGTGCTCCGTCACAAGGCACCACCTTTTGGTCGCGGTACAGGGGTAGTGGCTATCCGGTCGCCGCTGTGCTCTGCACGGGCAATTCGACCACTGTGTCCTGAAGTGGGAAGAGACTCTCCGGCGGGGAGATCTCCTCTGTCGTCGGGAAGTGGTGAGTCGGTTCAGCATGGCTCCACCGGAGGTGTCGTTGCAGGTCAGCTCAGCTTTACCCTCGTCGGATTCTTAGGTCCTGTGGCGACTTCTGAAGATCCAGTCCCAAAAGCCCTGCTTTTATGCAGAAAACCCCCATTCATTCAGCCTAGCTGTCAATCAAAACACGCTAAGTGGTGAGCGGGGTGGCTCACCACTTGGGCCAATCACACCAGAGTGCGACTGGAGTTGGCAAGGCAACTCAGTCCAGGGTGCCTAAACCCCCTCCCACACTGTACAGAAGCCCGCCAAAAGTGGAACAAAGGGCTCAACCTTTGGTTTAGGAGTCACAGAGACGAACACAGACACCATTTTAAAAACCGAGTTCTGGCAGAAAATACCACCCGATAGACTTATTTAAGATAAGTAAACCGGTGCTATGTTAGAGATTAACGGGAAAAAAGGTATTCATCTCCAACGATGGGAAGAATCCCATAGGGTTATATTCGGGGTCGAATATAACAAGTAGTTTCCACTGCCACCAGCCAAAACTCGATGAGGGGGGACGGGACAGTGCCCCCTCGAATAACAGACCCCGGAGTAATCGAATTACCCCTACTAGTACGTCCACAATAGGATGCTTTGTACTAGTTCTGTTAGTAAATTTAGGTCTAGTAAAGCCAATGGTGACTTTACATGCCCGGGGCGACAGTAGTCAGTCCCCGGGTATGGAGTCTATGACGGAGGTCCGCTAGGATGCCCCAGTGCTACGGCACGGAGGGTGCGGTGTAACACACATAGCAAAACATATGAGACCCTATGGAGTAAAAGACCCCATAGCCCATAGAACACATTGACATTAAAAGGAATTACACACATTCATGTCCAAGAGTGGGAGAAAAAGAGTCTCACTCTTGGCAGGACGGAAAAAAACAAACTCCAGAAATCCAGCAAAGCTGCTGGGGGACTCACTAGGTTAGGACATTCCGCCTAAACGGAGAATTCTCCCTAACAGCTGTGCAGGCGAAGAGTGGTGGTGTGGAATAGTAGTATAGAGCAGTGGTATAGTGTGGTGTGGAGTGGAGGTGTAGCATTGTAGGATTGTACAGCAGTGGTGTGGAGTATTGTAAAGGTGTGGTTTGTGTGATGTAATGGTGTGCAGGTTTGAAAACTGTGGTGGTAATTTGCAGTGGTGTGGTGGTGTGGAGTGGTGAGGTAGTGATGTCGAGTGATGTGGTGGTGTGGAGTGGTGTTGGGTGGGGGTGTGTTGTGCTTATTATGTGGGGGTGAAATGGTGACGTGTAGTAAAGAGTGGGGTGTGGAGGTGTGTGTTTGTGTATGTCTAGGCAGGTGGTGGTGTCATGTCCGTTTAATGGTGGTGTGGAGTGGTTAGGCAGATTTGTGGGTCATAGTGTGATATGGTGGGGTGCTTTAGAGCAATGGGTACTATTGAGTGGTGCTGTGGAATAGTGTGGAGGTATAGTACAGTTTGGAGTGTTGTAGTTGTGTGGTGTTGTGAAGTCGTGTTTTAGGGTAGTGGAAGGGGCATGGTGTAGATGCTTGGTGGTGTAGAGTGGTGGTGTAAAGTGGTGGAGTTGAGGATTGTTGTGATGGTGTCGAGTGGTGAAGGGTGGTAGTGTGGGGTGGTGATAAGGAGCAGGATGTGGAAGTGTGAGGATGTGGGTGTGCAGGAGTGTGGAGGTGTAGGAATGAGGTGGTGGGGTTGTGGTGGAGTGTACAGGTGTGGATGTATAGGAGAGTGGAGGTGTGGGGGCCTCACACTATGAATTGGTGGTGTGGAGTGCTGGTGTTGTGTGGTGTGGTGGTATGTGGGATGGTGTTGTGGAGCAGGGCTGTGGTTGGTTGGGGTAGTGTTGTACATGTGTGCTGCGGAGTTGTGTGAAGGTGTGGAGTGCAGTGGTGGTGGAGTCTGCACAACACAGGATATCCCTTCCTGGAGTCCTGCATCCTCATCCAGCTGCCCCCTACCCAAACAAATAGCCTTATCTGCTGTGTAGAGACTGTAAACAAAAAGAAATTGTGCCCGACTGTGTGTCTGCATAACAACTTTCCCTCCCCATTTGTGTATTTCTAGATGTGTTTTCGTTCTTATTCCAAAGGGAATCTAGTCTTGCTTGCTTCAATCAAGACCAAATTCCTTTACAAAGAGACATAACACATGTGTGAAACATAACCATGTTGTGAAGACCATGATCTTAATCAGCTTCGGTTTATTTGGGGTTCAAATACAGTTTCTTGTGACAGCAGGTTGAGCAGGCAGAACTCTAGAAGGGGGATGCTATGGTTACAGCAAGAGAATGTGGGATGGGCAAAAGAGATTGAGGAGACAAAGTCACAAGTAGAGAGACTAAGTTCTCAAGCAGTCCTGTACTATGAATAGAGGAGCTAGATGCACACAGAGGGCTGGGCAGAAACAAAGGAAGTAGCACTGCACACCAAATCAGAATGAAAGCACATGATTTGAAAGGTAACTCCGGGTTGGCCCAATTAATGCAAACTCACTTTACATTGGTTTAAATGGCAGAAGGACAGTTAAATAGATAATATGCATTTTTTGCCTTTTCACGACACAAGCGTTGTCAGTTGCCATGGTTACCAGATATTTTGTATTCCAACACCCCTTCTTGATCCCTCTCTGTCTGTTCTAAGTAGCTACTGTTTTTGTTATATGTGGGAATGCTTTGTGTCACCACATTGCAGCAAAAGTAGAATGGTAGCCTAAAATCCAAAGCTGTCAACTAGATTTGTGTCATGTATGGCCCATTTGGGTAACATTCCCTCCCACAATTAGCAGAAATGTCATGTGTACTCTGCTTTCTGGAAGAGGTCTATTGTCTCCAAAGCACGAAATGCATACATTTGTTGATGTTCAGTAGATATACATGTCACCCATGATGTGCACAACACATCGGGACATCCATGTCACTCCATGTTACCCATTGCTCTTTGGTATTTCCCACCCTCAACGTACTTCCGGCCACGGCTGACCTGAATTTACTGGTCAACACCTATAATGACTTCATGGCCAAAGCCATTAACACTATCGCCCCACTGAAAATGCGAAAAAAGGTAAACCCAGAGCACACTTGAACTCTTGGTACACACCTGAACTCAAGCTATTGAGGAAAAAGAAAGCCAAACTAGAAACACTCTGGAAAACGACTCCTTCCACCAAAAATAAAATGAATCTCATTAACACCACGTCCTTATATAAAAGTGAGATAATACATGCTAAGAAAGAAGCCTACAACATTGGGATAAACCAGGCAGGCTCCAGCACCAGAGAATTATTCAACATTCTAAAGGAATTAGAAAACCCCAATCCGCCAGTAGATACTGGTACGAAGGACACACCCTGGGGCTCTAGCAACCAGAATGCCCTAGCTAACAAAATCATAGGGCTCCAAATCAAAATAGAGTCCAAACAACAACAACTTACTTGTAACAAGGCTACCAGCCCCAGCACTCATCCTACCATCAACACTAATTCAGGCTTCACATTCAAGAGGGTAACTATACCTGAAGTACAAAAAATGATAGCCTCTTTGAAACCTTCCAATTGTAAAGGAGATAGTTGTCCTGCCCAGATCATAAAAGATTCAGCTAGAGACCTATCCCCTTTCATCACTAAACTTATAAACCTATCTTTTTCTACCAATTCAGTCCCTAGCAATCTGAAACAATCTTGGGTTCTCCCACTTCTACAAAAACCAAACATTAGATCCGGCCATATCCACTAACTACAGACCCATCACCACCGTCCCATTCCTGCTTAAAATCCTAGATAGAGTTGCTTATCTGCAAATTCAAGATTACCTAAAGGCCAACCAACTACCGGGAATTCGTCATTCTGGCTTTAGACCCCAACATGGAACCGGAACAGTCCTTGTCGACCTCAAAAGCCAGATTGATGAACTTAAAGATAAAGGCAAGGCTGCCATCCTACTTCTGTTAGACCTCTCAGCAGCCTTCGACCTGGATGAACACGAAATCCACTGCAACCACCTGTCATCAGCAGCTCACTTCTCCTCCTCTGCTGTCACGTGGATTCATTCCTTCCTCACTAACAGAACCATGAGGGTCTTCTCACCTGAAGCGGCAAATCAACATGACTGCCTCAGCTACTGCTTATACAGGTAAGCTGATCAGAGCGTGTAGACCCTTCTTGTCCTCCAATAGTTGCCTCACACTGGCTAGGGCCCTTACACAGTCCAAACTGGACTATTGCAACAGTCTTTACCTAGGTGCTAACCAATCTATAATCAACAAACTGCAGGTACTCCAAAACAACGCTCTACGAGCGGCATTAAATATTCCCAGGCGAGAGCACATCTCCACTATTAGAAAATCATGCAATTGGCTCTCCATACAACAACAAAATGACCTAAAAACTATCTGCCTCACATATAAAGCCTTGAACCACCAAGCCCCCCCTTATCTAACCAACAAGTTTACCTTGAAACCTGCCACGAGAAACACAAGATCCACTAACACCATTTGCCTAGTGGTGCCCAGATTCACACTAAAAAGAGCTGGAGGAACTAGCTTCTCGGTCCTTGCCTCCCACCTGTGGAACACTTTACACTTTACATCAAATCCATCTCTACCTTTCAATCATTCAGAAAACACGTCATCTCATGGCTACTGAATAAAAACTAACAATTCGCTCCCTTATCCCCCCTTTTCTTTCCTCCGCTCGACTTTCCTGCAATGTATTTTAAATGTGACCTGTAAAATGTACCTTGAACCTGCTGTAGAACTTGTAAAATGTATTTTGTAACCGCCTACCTAAGCACCCTCTTACCTCTGGGTCTGGAGCGCTATATAAATAAAATAAATAAACAAACAAACAAATACATTTCCTGGGCCTAAACTCTAAATACAGTTAGCAATATTATTCTTTTTCATCGGGTAATGCTCTCTAAAGTGTGTTATGGCTAGATACATATAGCACATGTGCTAAAATGCTAACCACATGGCCAGAATGCTGACAGTAAATGGCTAGCCCTCCTTGCTAATAGACTTTACACAGTCTGAACCTCCTTCCGTGTTTGGGACCTTGCACTTGTATCCCCACAACTCCACATATAAAAGAAAAAGAAAAGCATTGCATTCTTCCTTTTTGGTTGCTTTTATCAGGTGAACAATTGCTCCCGGGTGTGAATTAGGAGCAGGTGGGGATGTAAAGCATTCTCAAAATTCCCAAAAAGCTCTTGACAAGCCTGGGAACCATTTACACCTGCCTCAGATCTACAATAATCTTCCTGCAAGCCTTAAATATCAAGGGAAGCAGGAGGAAGCCAGAGAAATATGGGGTAATTCATGGATCGGAAATCAATCTTTGTGGTACTTTGCAGTCAGATGAACAGGATGAAATGAGAGCAATGAGGGCTCAGCATTGCACCCTTCTGAAGCTGATTATAGCAATAATATTAATAACAACAGTATCATTTATGTTTATTACACTTCATGTTGGATTCCTACACAGTGTAGCAATGCAATAACAAATATTATTATCACCCAATTTAAAAGTACTTAATGTTTCAATCTGGGAAGTCTAAATAGCTTTCAAACGTGCAGGTCATTAGGGAGATTGGGCCTCATTACACGGATGGCGGTGGACCAAGGTGCTATTAGCACCTTGGTCCATGCCGGTAAAATACCGGCACCGCCTTGGTGGAAAGGGGAATTACCACCCTATTCCAAGGTTGGTGGGGCGGTAATTCCCTCTTCCCCCATTGCCCTTCCCCATTCCCATTTTTGCCCCACAGGGCATAATGGGAATGGGGAAGATGCTAATTACGGCACCGCAAATTGCGGTACCGTAATTAGCTCCCTGGTCCCTTTGCGGGTTGGTTTTTAACGCCTGTAAAAAGCAAGCGTTAAATTCCCCAACCCGCAAAGGGACCTCGTAGTAAGGCGGTAAGGGTTTACCGGTACCAGTAAAATACCGGTACCGGTAAACCCTTACCGCCTACCGTGTAATGAGGCCCTATTGGCCTCATTACACGGATGGCAGTGAACCATGGCGCTATTAGTGCCATGGTTCATGCCAGTAAAATACTGGCACCGCCTTGGTGGAAAGGGGAATTACCGCCCTATTCCAAGGTTGGCGGGGTGGTAATTCCCCCTTCCCCCATTGACCTTCCCCATTCCCATTTTTGCCCCTTAGGGCATAATGGGAATGGGGAAGGTGCTAATTACGGCACCGGAAATTGCGGTACCGTAATTAGCTCCCTTGTCCCTTTGCGGGTTGGTTTTTAACGCCTGTAAAAAGCAGGCGTTAAATTCCCCAACCCGCAAAGGGACCTCGTAGTAAGGCGGTAAGGGTTTACCGGTACCGCCCTATGGGCGCCATGGTTCATGCCAGTAAAATACCGGCACCGCCTTGGTGGAAAGGGGAATTACCGCCCTATTCCAAGGTTGGCAGGGCGGTAATTCCCCCTTCCACCATTGCCCTTCCCCATTCCCATTTTTGCTCCGTAGGGCTCTATGGGAATGGGGAAGGCGCTAATTACGGTACCGGAAATTGCAGTACCGTAATTAGCTCCCTGGTCCCTTTGCGGGTTGGTTATTAACACCTGCAAAAAGCAGGCATTAAATTCCCCAACCCGCAAAAGGACCTCGTAGTAAGGCGGTAAGGATTTACCGGTACCCGTAAAATACCGGTACCGGTAAACCCTTACCGCCATCCGTGTAATGAGGCCCATTGTCTTTAAGGGCCTATTGTCAGGGTCCTCAGTTTCTCTTTCCAGACTTAGGTACTACTAGTGATTTCCTTAAACTCACCAGGCTCTCCAAGTGGTAGAAGTGGCAGAGTAGCCCAAGCCTAATCCGAAGGAGGAGGAGGAGTGGGCTGGACCATAGACACAATACACACTTTTCATTAAATACTGAATAGGAGAAGTTCCACACTCTATATTTACCTTTACATAAAATATAATCTTTATCAACAAAATGCAAAAAAGAAAACAAAATACACTAACACGTAAGGAAGAGCGAGAACAGAATGTAGCAAGTATGTATCACTTTTAGATACAGTTCCTTTCAGAGTCAATAGAAACACGTTCTTCGTGAAAGAAACACAGAAAATGACAGGCAATTATATGCTTTAGATTCACGTAGGCAAGATTCCAGAGACCAAAAGAGGCCCTATTGCAAATCGAGGCATTCTTTGGTGGGAGAGTGTTCCCAATGTGTGAATTGACCCTCAAAAGAACAGTTCTCGGAGAGCAGTTGGGGGGGAGACCCTGAAGAGTTGGTGGAAATTAATAAGAGGCCCACAGTTTAAGAAAGAAACAAAGAAAATGCCTGCCAGCAGCACCAGAGTGTCAGTCGATCAATAACCTGTTACCTGGTATGTAGATTTGCAGAATGCAGTTGGCATGTCCCGAAGCGGTTGCTACACACATTGTTCAGTGACCACTGAGGTCTCCAGCAACAACACATCCAGCCAGATGGGATCCACAGACCCCTGGGCAGGATGCTTATTCTAGATTTGAATAACTGCAGGCCAGGGTTCAGAGCCAGAGGGGTAGACAGGACAGGTGGCTCCAGTTATGTTTTATTATGTTATTTTGGCATTTGTATGTATGCCTACTGCCATTGGTATGGCCTTGAAGCACTGGGAGGTTGAACACCATTTGGAAAACTGCATTCAGAGGGTTGAGAAGTGGGGAAGAACTGGTAAATGCGTGTGTGTATTTAAAGCTGTAACAAAGTAGGTAGGGAGTGGCTAGGTCCCTTTTGCGTGGGACTCAAATAGTGCAGTCAAATAGTGTGCATCACAGATGTGTGAGTGTGTGTGCGTGGGCCGAGCCCTAGTGGGGCACAGCTGTATACTGTGGGCTGCAACACATGAGGGTTAGGCTGTAGAACAACTGAGGATTAGTTAGATTTCCTCAAGCGGAACATTTCATAAAGACCTGGATAAGAAGAGCCCACTCCCCCCTAAATAGGTTCCTCAGGAAACAGAAAAACCCACCCCTGGAAACACTGTGGGAAGACAAAATGTGAGTGAGGGAGAAACACAACAGTGTTGAGATTCAATACAACAAACCCATCCCAGGGAAAACACAGTGGGAAGTGAAATGTGGGTGTGGCAAAAACACAACAGTGGCGAGACTCACAAAAGAAAACCCAACCCAGGAAAATACTGTGGAAAGAGAAAATACAAGTGTGGCAAAATCACAACAGTAGCAAGATTCAATACAGCAAACCAACCCACAAAAACCCTGTGGGAATAAAATGCCGGTGTGGCAAAAAACAACCATGTCAACATTCAAAACAGTAAACCCATTCCCGAAAAACCTAGAGGAGACTTACCAGGGAAAAGCAGGACCACAAGGAGTCATTGCACATGCCGAGAACAGTGAAAATCACTCAGCAATTGTAAGAGATGCAGAACTCTCATGTTATCATCAGGCACACAATCCAGCATTGGAGGATGGAGTTGGCTTAGCAAGACCTCAAGCAAGAGCAGACAGTGAAGAACATTTGAAGAAAGCAAACTGGAGATGGCCAGACTCAGAAGATTGCCATGGGATGCTAGTTTGGTGGTACAGTTCCAGTGATGGATGCAGCACTCCCTCTGGAGCTTCCCAGGTGAGTTGAGACAAACCCAAGCACTTGCTTGGGGTCCTGTGGTCCAGATTCCTTCTTGGGTCAATTTGCCTGGGATAGTCTACAGGGATCTGTCAGAAAAGGGGCATACACATCTGAGTCCAGCAATGCAGGTACATTTAGGAGCTTCAGGGAGACAAGGCCTTCAATCATGAACTGTGATACAATTGATCATATCAGATCATGGGAAAGTAGCACCATTATGGGTTCCTTCTGGTCTTCTTTGGATAGGCTGAGTTTCAGTCATATTGTTGGGGAAGTCAAAGTGTTCTGGCACTGAGCTTTGATCCTCCCTAATCCAGCAAAACTTCCAGAGTGCAGGTTCAGAGATCTGGCTTTAGAGAAGGTAAATTGGCAAGGGGGTCTGTTTTCATCCCCTTAGGAACGAGTGAGTGAACACTAAACCCAATCACACAGCAAGCATAATTCAAAATGAGAAGTAGTTAGCCAATGGCAGACCATCCCTCAACGCTTATCCCACCTTGCTGGGAATCTCTCTCACACAAATTAATCCACACTGTCCCAAACACACACCTACATATGGCATTCATAACTGATTTCAGGCCAGCTACAGCCCCATATCCTGGGACAACCAGTAGCCAAAGATGGCCACCACCTTGCACACACAGAGAGGGACAAGGGATAGTCGTGTGAACCCTCAGGTATTTGAGTAAAGAAACTACAGCCCCTATTTTGATGAATTGACGAGGGAGTCAAAGAAAGAACCACCGGTTAAGACAAACTCCACCCAGTGGAAACATTTTACACAGGCAAAAAAGCCACCACCATCCTAGCCACATGACAAACAGAGAGAGAGTACTGCCTCTGGAAGACTAAGGACTCTTCAAGCAGAGCACTAAAACACAGAGCCACATTCTTAGGCTTTGGATTAAGCCTGTCTGGGTGAACAACAAGTCACAAAGCCAAAAGATTTAGAATAAATCACAGGAGTCTTCCATATGTGGTAAATGCTGGACATTGTGACTAACACAAGTCACACCCGGATACCAGAGGTAATCTGTATAAATCAGTGAGCTACCTGACGGATTAAATATGTTAAACTGATATCATCATTATGATGACTTAGGATGTGGAGGAGGCCCACACTGTACATATATGCGTGGGTTTGCTTAAGTGTGTTGCCCATTCGATGAGAGATGCCTCTTCGGGTCCCTCTGCAGTCAGTTGATTTCAGTAAATTGTGCATGGACATTCTGCCCTTGAAGAAACCAGTTGGAATCTGTTGAAATTAGTGCCATAATCCTGCCACCATTTTTACTGTAGGGGCTACCATTGTGGCGTTTGGCTTGTATCAGCATAGATTCAGCACTTGTGCACAATGAACTGCATGGGAGCATGGGCCCGTGCGTGTTTGCAATGTCATGTAAGACGTGTGCTATGAGTTCATGAACACATTATAATAGGAATGAAGGTTATATCGATATGCTTCAAGTCATGATCTTTGAACATGCACTCCCTCCAGGGCGCATGCCCATTGAGCTGGAATATTGCTTAATGGGTATATCCGTGCAGACCTGTAATGTGATATGGTTCCCTTTGCACTTCCAAACCTAGGGATCATGCATCATAATATATTGCATATATGCCAGCATGCTTCATGTTTTTCTTGCGACACTCTATACATGGCATATTATATGCTTTCTGTTTTTGCAGCTTTGTGTTTTCTATAACAAATAAAGAACAGCAAGTTTCAGAAAGCAGAACCGAAAAACAGAAGACTGGACAAATGAAATAGGGAATGTTGATATCTATGGCTTAATTTCCCTGTGGGCACTCCCACATAGAGTGGAACACAGGCGACACCCATGGAGACGGAGTCAACAACTCCAGCCAATCCCATCCAACATCTTCACTCCCCCCCTTAGTTGCTACAAGATACCATGGATTTGTTGGGATATTGCCAATCACCACACTAACTGAGTTGTGGACACTGGCAGGTGCACTGGCCATATAAGTGGGAAGGGAGCACAGGTGGGGTTGTGAGGGAGGCTGGTCTAGCTGGGAGCGAGATGTGAAAGTGACATTGAATGCCGGACGGGACCAGATCGGACAGAGGTGCAGGGTGCCCCTGCACCCCATCTGGAGAGACTACACAAGCCCAACACGTCAATTCAGGATAGAGATGCCAACTAATCAATTCCACTAACAAATTCCCCCTCTGCATACACCTCTCAAACACCAAACCAATCACAACCACAAACCTACAGCACAACAAACCGCACAAACTTTACTAAACTCCAACAACAAAACAAGAAAGCCACGCGATAGGGATTTACCGGTACCGGTAAAATACTGGTACCGGTAAATCCCTACTGCCTTACTACGAGGTCCCTTTGCGGGTTGGGGGATTTAACGCCTGCTTTTTGCAGGCGTTAAAATCCAACCCGCTAAGGGACCTCGGAGCTAATTACGGCACCGCAAAATTGCTGTGGGGCAGAAATGGGAATGGGGAAGGGCAATGGAGGAAAGGGGATTTACCGCTCCTCCAACCTTGGAATGGGGCGGTAAATCCCCTTTCCGCCAAGGCGGTGCCGGTATTTTACCGGCATGAGCCATGGCGCTAATAGCGCCATGGCTCACCGCCTACCGGGTAATGAGGCCCATAGACTTGCACAACAGTACACAACAACTACGCTGGCCGCAAGCACCCCAGACCAAGCCAACTAACCCACCGGGCTGAGTCCGCCAACAGCACATCACTGCTTTCTTGCACTTTTCCAGCTTCCTCCCACTAACTCACCCTCCCTTCCTCTTTCAGAGCCGCCAGATCGCCAGGGGACCACTCCGGTGGTGATAGTGCATGTTACAAATTATGTCTTTTAACATTAACATATGACACAAAAGCTGTGTACTGAGCTAGGGCCCTGGTTTTCTTGGAATTATTCCTTCATAAAATACCTCTTCATACTATGGCCTTTCCAGGATGTCAATTTATAATCCACAAAAGAAAATGTGTCAGTTTCAAAGATAACTACAAGCAGCTGATCTTATTTGCATTGATGTAAGTATTTATAGTTTTGAAATCCTTAATGTTGACTAGAGCAAGGCGATTTTAAAGGGTTGACCATGCAAAAACGTCAGGCAATTTGAATTTCACTTGTTACATTTTGTGCATGGTTAATGGGTTGTATAGATCAAAATCAAGAATGCTTGGTGACCAGTGAATGGTGATACTCACCATGGACTGTGCACATCGTGGCAAACATCATATTGATGGCTAGTGATTGAACTTGCTGTAATTTCAGCACTGTTGATTCTTTGCAGGGCAGCGTCACCAATGTGGATGAGACCTCACAAATGCTATCACAGATTTGTGGAATTATGCAGGTCGGGTCTGGTGAAAGATGTTCTTTTAGTGTGTGGCTGCTTGTTCTTTTTATGAGTTGTGGCTCGTGTGGGATATTTTTTACTACCTATATTTTGGTCTGGATATAGGCGTGTAAGGGGAGGTTGAGCTGCATGCGGCTGATATTGTTTCGAAGGGATACATCTGGAGTATGCTGTATATATCTATGTACGACAAGCGTGGTAAATTACCTCATCCAATTATATTTCTGAGGTTGTCTATGTGTGGGTCAATATATATGCAGGATCACAAAGTGAGGGAAGCAGGTAAGCCTCCTTGTATTCATCCAGCTGCTCATGGGCTGTACGGACAAAATATATATTTTAAAGCCAGGGTGAGTATTTGTGGGTGGAAGAAGTCCATGAAGTGCCTTTGCTCCAAGTTTGAAACCATTTACATATAGTGTCCCTATGAATCCTTGTCCTAGCTGGAACACCTCAGGGCCATTGCAGAAGGAGGGACCATTTTGCTCATTTTGAGTTGCTTTGAAGTACTTGTTGAGGATCTTGAGGCAGAATTATTTCCTTGGCCCCAAAGTTTAATGGAGGGAGCATGGTACCGAAAGATGTATGAGAAGGCTGACATGTTGGATCTGGCTGGTAAGAAAGTGGAGATGGCCAGTAATGGTGCTGGAGTTGATGTGGCCATGTGAAGCTGTGATGTGATGTAATGTAATATAATGTAATGTAACAGGAATAGAACATTAGCAATTGGTTGCACTACCCATGCTGGCTGAGTTTGTTTTGTGTTAAAAAGAGAAATAGCTGTCCTGTTCTACTCTATATGGAGGCAACCTATCTCCTTACCTGTGTTATAGTTCACCTGGTCTATAACAAAAAGTATTTGATTTACCTGAGAAACTGGGGTGCTTAAGTGTTCACATACTCACATATGCGTAACAGCAATTAGTGCAGACGTTCTAACACATAAAGGTAAACTCAATAATAAAATAATACAGTATTAACACATTTCTCCTGATATCTTCATGTCTTCATGTTTACACACAATTTCATGTCTATTCACTTCTAATCACAACCTGTCTCATGGTTGAAAAATAAAAATTAAATATCACATTAGCTCATTTACTTAATTCCTCTGGTCAATTAATATTGATTGCTCATCATAACACAATACATACTAATTTGATTTAGTAATGTAACTGTGTGATCCTGTTAGAGCCCATTGATCTAGGCAAGTAAATTAAGTCAAAAACTGAGTAATACAAATTACATGATTGAAAGACAACAAATACAATGATTGCACATGTTGATATACAGAATTCCTAAAGATTTAGGTATAGCATTGGACTTGGCTTTAAAATAAATCTATAAATTAAAAAGGGCTAATGATAATATGCATCACATTTTTAACCCTTATTATGATGTGTTAGATTCAGAAGACCAATAGGAATATCCCATTTTAAAAGTTGGCTTCATAATTTTTCACAATCCACTTTGACGAAAGCTGAATGGAAATCTATACATGTCATATACAGAGCACCATCTTTTTTGTTTAAAGTTAATATTTCAACGTCTTAAGTAACAAGCTATTAATCAGTGTCTTTGAGCCCTTCAAGAAGCCTGTTTGATTTTGGGGGCACTGTGTTTTTCCTTCCCATGTGTGGAGTTCCTTCAGTAAAATGAAACACAATATTTTACTTGTTATATCTAATAAGGCTATTGGCCTATAATATTAAGGGGATTTATGTGAGCCTTTCATCTGAATTGGAGCAATACCACATCTTGTCCAAGTAGATGGAAACAGTAATGAGTCTATATTTTCTCTATATATTTTTGTAATATTGAAGTTCAAAATCTCAAAACCACCTACAAGCTTTCATGACATAGGCCATCCAGCCATGCTAATCTTGAAGATTTTAACATTTATATTGCTACATATATGCTTTCCTTAGTTCATTGTTCTTTCATTACTTCCATACTAATTTTACCACCATTTTTGCTTATATTATGCCTATTAAATATGCCATCAAGTTGACCTAAGAATGATGTTTTTCGAAGATTCTTTCCTTTTTACCGTTTCACATTATTGTACAAAGAGTGAAAATGATTTACCTAGATCAGTTTTATTATGATGTTTAATTGAAAAACTAATTGTGGTCTTAAGAATTCATTTAATGGATTACAGAACCTTATATTATCATGTTGTCTCAGTGTTATAAACATGTTTATCCAATGCGTAATTTGCCTAATTTTCTTATGGAATTTTAGCATTTCTTATATTTCTGTAGAATTTTTTTTTCTTATTATCTGAATACTCAAATCAATTACTTATAAATCTTTCAGTTCTGACATACATATTGTCTTCTGGTGCGCTATTTCAGGTTCATAATTCATGTGTCCTATATGCAATGGAAGATATGGTCTGGAGCCTATTTCTGAAATTAAAGGCTGAATATAACCATAGATTACCTTAGGAAAAGACCTATCCCAGTTATTGTGAATAAAGGTTCCAACATACTTACACATTTTGTTTACCTAATCCACTACCTTTTTCATTCAGCTTCCTGTCCACCACAATTTGTTTCCTACATTATTTATCATAGATGTAGTTATATACGTTTTATGAATGATCTCTTTAAGGTTTCTCAAAATAATAACTGCTAATAAAATCTGATCAATCTTTTTAGTGTCCATTCAATTTAACCTGTAACACTTAATATATAATCAAGCTGATATAAACATATAATCTATGACATATTTGGACTTTTGATTTGACTAGCCATTCCTCCCTGACCATTTACAACATTTTTTGGAAATATATTTAGTGGGAGCACAGTGGCTTCTAATAAATTGTTGCACTTCTCATGGTTGCCAAAAACACAATCTTGTTAAGACGCCTACCAACACCACATTTTGAGTTCCTCCCTTTTCAAACCAATGTGTTAAAGGAGCAGATTAATTGTATCTACAAGACTATATATATATATATATATATATATATATATAAAACTGCAGCCATCTTTCCTGTTAATGTTTTGTAGATGACTGCAAATTAAAACACTGACAATTACCATTTCGGTTTTGAATTTCTTTTATTACTACTGGTAGCCTATTTTTCACCAACAATAGGTGTCCACCAAGAGAACACGCTGTCAGTCCGTTTGTTGCACTTTAAAAAAAAGCTTCATCCCCTTCTATAACCACGTAATGTATCAACCATGTTTACTGCAACATCATAAATTCATGCATAACAATAAAGTCAAAGATTCAAATATAAGACAACACATTTTTACACACTCTTGTATTCTATGAAAAACGTCTATAGCCTTGTAATATTTATCTCCCTTTGGAAGGGCTCATGGCAACCATGTCCATTCTTCACAAATTCTGTACTGTATAAATGTTTTCAATGTATTTGCTGTCACATATATAATTGTGCATTATGATTGAGAAAGCAGCTCATTACTAAATTAGTGCATGAGTTCTTAATCTGATGGAGTGGGGATATTTTTGCATGTTGTTCTATGTAATTCTTCATTAACCTTTCTCACCGGCAAATGATCATAACCCACCACTCTTAAATCATCTACCTAAGATAGGAGTAAATTACTTACAATTGTTTTTAGATGTAGCAAAAAGAGTGGAAAACAACATTCATAATAGAATTACATCTGCATGATACCATCAGTGTTTATCAATCTTAATGAGGGAACTTGATGTACAATCAAGGACATTGTTGAATAATTTAATAGAAAAGTACAGTCACCCAATAGTGAATTCATATGTAGTATTTTTGGATGCAGGTTACCTATATGTTTAATGAGTCTACTTCATGTTCAACAGGAAGATAAAGCATATTTGACAGATGTCCTTGTTAGTTTCATCCTTCTTACTTTCAGTCCTGTGTGGAGGTATCCTGATCCCTTCCTCATTCTCTAAGACTGGAACGGTTCGTTGTACTCTAGTCCTTATTTTAAAAACACAATTCTTTCCCTTTAAATGCCCTCATTTTTATTTTGTTACAATTTTATTGAATTTATAAAGCAATTTTCACCAAAGATGCTGTTACAAAATATTAGAAAGCAGTACAATTAACTTAAAATGTAAACTAAATAACGAAAAACAGAAGGAATGGGGGTGGAACAGATAGTCACTAAGTAGAAAGATGGGAGAGAAGATGAGCTTTCAGGTGAAATTGAAAAATACAAAGTGATGAAGAAGAGCGTATTGCCAGAGGGAGAGAATGCCAGTGTTTAGGGGCTAAGAGAGCAAACGATCGGAAATGTGAAGAATCGCAGGGGAATTAGGGACAGTGAGAAGAATCAGATTCTGGGATCAGAGAGTATGAGCGGGAGAATAGAACAAGACTAGCAAAGAGGGATAAGGATGAGCCAAGTTGTGAGTACATTTAAAAACAATACAAATAAAATGGTAGAAAAGACGTGATTCAAAGGGAAGCAGTAAAGAAGATGTAAAAACACTTCTGTACTGGCACGTTACAAATGCCATATCATATCAAAATAGAGGAGTAAAAAGGTAAAGAGAATATGAACCAACAAGTTATAAACAGATCAGAGAGGGCGAAGTTGTGAGGCAGGGAGGCCAAAAAGAAGAGAATAGCAGCAGTTGATAGAAGAAAAGACCAAACAGAACAGGTACGTTTAGTAGCATGAAATGAGAGATGGGGGCAAGCATGATAGATGTTAAAAAGGGCAGCGAGACAGGTTCTTGCAATAGAAGAGATGTGAAGTTTAAAGGAAAGCAAGGGAACAAAGATAACTCTCAAATTGTGTACAGAAGATGAAAGGGGCAAAGAAGAAGGAAGAAAGGCAAGAGACAGAGGAGGAAGAGTAGGGGGAATAGTTGATGCCGGAAAGAAGAGAACCTCAGTCTTAGAAGGATTTAGGTATAGAACATGAGAAGACAGCAGAAAGACACGTTGACATAGTGGAGTGCAGAATAGAGTCAAAGGAAGACAAATACAGTAAGATTTGTGTATCATCTGCTTACAGATGAATGGAAATATGACATAAATAAATAAGAGCAGAGAGAGAAGTGGTGTAGAGCGAGAAAAGGAGAGGATCAAGTACAGACCCTTAGAGAAGAGGAAGTGAGGAAGAGGAGTGTCCAGCCTAAGTTACAGAATAGAAACACTGATCGAGTTAGAAAATGAACCATTCAAGAACCGACCCAGTAATACCAAAAGAAGAAAGGGAAGAAATAAGAAGAGTGTGATGAACAATGTTGGATGCCACAGATAGATTGAGAAGAATACGTATAGAGGAGAGCTTAGAATGGCGAGCATACAGAAGAGAGTTGCAGACATGCAAAAGAGCAGTCTCAATAGAATGGAAGGATGGAATCTAGATTGAAGAGGTGGTAGAAGCGAATTAAGATTTAGGAAACTAGCAACCTGGCTGTATGCAGCCCGCACAAGAATTTTAGAGAGAAAGGAAATAAGTCAAATTGGACAAACAATTGCAGGAGTGTAAGGGTCAAGAGTCTTATTTTTAGAATGGGGAGAATAACAACATGCTTAAAGGTAGCAAGGAAACATAAGTTAGACAGAGAATAATTAATACTCGAATTAATAAGTGAAGTGAGAGAAGGAAGACGATGGGGATATACATGTGGAATAAGAGAAGAGTTAAGAGGATCTGAAGGAGACTCTGTTTTATGAGCACGGGTAAGAAAGGCAGACATATCAGAATCTGTAAGAGGAGAGAATGAGGATAAAGAGTATAAAGGTGAACTAGAAGAAGAAGGAGGCGGAGGAGTGGGAGAAGAAGCAAAAGCAGAACAAAGATTAACAACTTTAGATGTGATGTAACTGGCAAAGTCTGAGGAAAAAAGAGATGGAGGAGGGATGGGTTGGGAGATATAAGAGACAAGATGTTGTGGAGAAGTTGAAAGAGATGATGAGGGTGGTGAGAAAGAAAAAGAGTAAGATCCACAAGTAAGATTTTTTTGCCGCAAGTAAGGCAGCATCAAAAGAAGAGTGTAAAGATAAAAGTGCAGGGAGATCAGACGGAAATCGTGATTTTTTGCAGTGCCACTAAGCTTTTCACAGATTGCAGTGGAGGGAGATAAGATCAAAAGTAAGCCAAGGCTGAGGAGTTTTTCAAGTGCAAGTTGTTCCTTTGAACAAAGAGGAGAGACAGAATCAAGTACAGACAGCAGGGTAGAATGGTGGGTATTAGCAACCACGCAGAGAAGAGAGTAAAGATACAGAGCTAAAGGAACAACGATTATGGCAAGCAAAAGTAGGCAAAGGAGGAGGAGAAAGGGTAGGGCGATAGATGGAGAAGGAGAGTAAAAAGTGATCATTGGCATAGAAGGGACAGGAAGACACAGGCTCAGCTGAAGGAAGTGAAGAAACAATTAGGTCAATAGAAGAGCCAAGCTGATTGGAGGGGATTGGTAGAGCTGAAGATAATAGGAGTCAGTAAGTCAGGTGAACTGAGAGCAAGAAGGATTTGAAGAAGAGAGATTAAAGTCACCCAAAAGGAAAACAAAAGTGACAATGAAGGAAGAAAAACACCTAGAAGGAGATCAAGATGGTCCAGAAAATCACAATCTGGGACCAGGAAATGATACACAACAAGAAGCGAGACTGGAAAGGGGCCCAAGAAGGAAGAAGCATGATTGTTCAAAAGAATTTAAATTAGGAAGGCCAGAAAAGAAAGAAAGGTAAGAGAGTCCAGGAGGAATTATAGAGAACCCTACTACCCCTGCCATGTCTGAGAGGGTGAGGACTATGAGAGAATAGGGTAGAAGCAGTATAAACTGAAGCTGGTATAAAATAATTGTCATGGGTAATCCAAGTTTTGTTTAGAGAAAGAAAGAACATGAAAATCAGAACAGAAAAACAGATCAAGAATCAAGACTTATTGCAGACTGAAAGGACATTGAGAAGACTGAAAAGAAAGACAAAGTGCTTCCAAAGAAATTGGAGGGGAACATAGATTGGAATGGTGGTGAGTACAAGCAGAGACTGCCTGAGGAAAAGAACCGTGGGTTATCTTAGATGGAATAGGCCAAGGCATGAAAAACAGAGTGAAAGAGTTAAGCAGAAAAAGGAGCAAGTGGATGGCAGGTTGACGCATGATCAGTCGTGTACAGGGGCAAACAGGGAGAGACAATGCCCTTGGAGGGTTGCTCTTTAAATGTTATGCCCATTGCTAAAGACACTCTAAGGCCACCTCCTGAAGTAGCAGTCAGGTGATAGTCACTTGACCTCCCCTGCACGTCCAGGGGGGTGGGGCCACAGAGGGGAGCCTGCGACAGTGGACATATTTACACTGCAGGTGAAAAATCTACAATCAAGACCGCATGGCAGGAGCCAGCAGCAGATGAAGTCAGGTACACTGCAGGTGTTTACATTTTCTATGCTGAGCCTTCTTGCTTTACGAGAATTTTATATTTTTAGAAACCATCATAGTGGCTAATTGGGATCCATTTGTCGGTATAGATGTTTCAAGTTCCATGTATTAGTATTGTCTTTCTTATTTGCTAATCTAGTTACCATGATCACATTATCTTGGGGCTTTTGATAGAATGAGATTTGTCCCACCTCAGATTATGGGCCTCATCACGAGTCTGGCGGTAACCCTTAAATGCGGGAAATCCGCCGGCGGTAATAGCGCACATTTTCCCCATTGGGCCCAATGGGGAATGGGCAATAACCATTCCGCCAAACCTATGATCCAGTGCTAATAGCGCCGGGGGGTTTGGCGGTAGAGCTATTAGCGCCGGTGCTAATAGTGCCGGCGTTACCGCCCAACTCGTGATGAGGCCCATGTCTTAGAGTTGAGAATTAGCTTTACCTCTATGCACTGTCATATGCTTTGATAAGAAGAACATCATATAATTTTATTAGCGTTGAGAAGTCTGTGTATATTGCACCCAATGAGGGCGGCACCGGACTGCGTGTTTATTGCACCCAATGTGGGTGGCACTGGTGCTATCTGTGTTCTGAACACAGATAGAGAGCGGAAGTCAGTGTTCAATGGGTCAATAATACCCACATTGCTCTCATGCATCAATTGCGGTACGTTTAACCCTGACAGTGCCGAGCTCAATATGTTTGGAACACTACATAACCTGCTTATGTTCTACCTGATAAAGGCTTACACACATGTGTACAAATGAAGAATAAAATATATTGTGTATACCAAGTGGGCTCCCCATTTGAGTCATTAATTGAGGGGAGATCTAGAGGCAGCATTGAGTCTGTACACACTGAGCTGATAATCAACTTCCTTAAAGAAAGATGTTATCTTCCCTGGGCAGGAAGTAGATATGATCATATCATTTGAGGCTTGAGAGGATGTTCTATGCATTGTTAAAACTTAATTTGCATTCAATAAACATTTGGCTGCAGGAGAGTCGTTACTTGACATACTACACAAGTTGTAACCATTCACAGGCATGCGTTAACAATACCCAAGCTCTCACCTCCAATACAGCAGGAAAATCATACTTGACACTCCAACGCCTTCAACTGTATCCAAAGTATCCAACTGCACTTGCTATGCACACAAATAACCTGACATTCTCTTGATATAGGCTACACCTCTGAGCTTGTATGAAGGCATTGATTGAAACTACTTTCTGTTCATAGAACAGCTGTCCACTCACTCCAACTGCGTCCAACTTCTTTTCCCATGCACATTCGCCCATGCTTCCTGTGAGCAGTCTCTTTATATAGGCACTTCCTCTGTGATTGTAGTAAGGGATTGGGGTCATTACGATTATGCCATTCTGGGCACAAAGTGCCGGTAACAACATGCCGGTAGAGGAAGTGAACTACCGGCAGGCCTGACTTGCCGGTAGTTCATGCCCCTACTGACAGGGAATTCAATGAATCACCGCCAAAGTTAACAGCGATGCCAGTGATTCAGTGGTTCCCATCCATGGAAATGGGAATTTACCATTATTCTGCCACCCGTAATATCCCAGTAATACCAGTATATCGGGCGGCAGAAACAGTAAGCCGAGTTTGCCAGTAAGCTGCAGATTACCAGCAAACTCACAATGACCCTTTCCTACCATAGGACACTTGTCTCCTCACTACAACTGCACCCAACTGCACTTTTGGTGGGGCTCCTTTTTTGCAGGCTCTTGTTCAGGAGTCATGCTGGACTTACCATTGTATATGGGCAAGTGGTGGAATGTATAGAGGGTTGGAGTGCCTGTTCAGCATTTGAGGCTGGCATGATAATGTTGACATCAGTTGTCGGGGAACAGTTTTGGTGGTGGGACAGTACATGTGCTGGTGTGCAGTGCTCTGGGCTGATATAGGGCATTGGATGTGTGAGCTTTGCGGGCACTATCACTTCTGGGAAGAGGGAGAATGTGCTGGGCAGCAGAAGTCAGGGTGCCGGTGGTGAGCATTCTACAGCTGTGTGTCTGGATTTATTTATGGAATGGTGGGTTCTCATGAACACCCTGTTCATCAACAACGTTATTTTCTCTGATGCCCCCCACAAGTGAAATGTGTACTCTACTTCATGTATGAGGTCTGAGATCTTTGAAATAGGAACCTTGGGCCTCATTACATGTTAGGCGGTAAGGGTTTACCGGTACCGGTAAGGGTACCGGTACCGGTAAACCCTTACCGCCTTACTACGAGTTCCCTTTGCAGGGCCCGACCTTAACGGCTGGTTTTACCAGCCGTTAAAGTAGGGTGCCGCAAAGGGACCTTGGTGCTAATTACGGTACCGCAATTTGCGGTACCGTAATTAGCGCCTTCCCCATTCCCATTGAGCCCTATGGGGGCAAAAATGGGAATGGGGAAGTGCCTTGGTGAATGGGGAATTACCGCCCCCGCTCACCTTGGAGTAGGGTGGTAATCCCGCCATCCATCAAGGCGGACACGGTAAAATACTAATAGCGCCATGGTTACCGCCTACCGTGTAATGAGGCCCCTTGTCTTTTATGTAATTCACGGCAGGACCTGCTGCCTGCAATATGCAAACTACACATGCACTATTCCCGACAACACATCATTAAGTTAGACTTCATTTCCTAGGCATTGTCCATATGCCTGCCCACCTTATAATGGGAAGGTGAAACTACAAATCTCAGGATCTAAAGTGTTATTGGTTATAAAGAAAGGGCTTGTTGGTGGTGAAACAGCATAGGAATAATGCTGGAACTGCTCAGAACAGCTCCACAGCAAATAGTGTTTGGCAGGATCGCAATTCCATAGTCAGCAAAACCATGCCTTTCATAAATGTGATGGGGCAAGATTAAGCATTCATTCCAGTAGACATAGCACTGTTCTGCCTATCACAGAGATATGCCTGGCACTGAGCAGAAGTGATAACATTTCTATATCAAACCGAGGAGAGAGAGAATGTTTGTTCTAAAATCAGAGAGACACAGCACTGGGAAAATAGCACAAAGAAACCAAACACAAGAAAGTTAGTATCACTTTTCCAGGCACACAAGTACTCCAAGCATTAGCACCTGGTTCCCTATGTCACATGGCATCTCAGCCAATCAGTGACCTCGAAAGGCAAGCCTCATCTCATTCCATTGCCCACATTCCCAGACCCCATCTGCTGCTTCTGACTCCAGCCACGTGCCTCAGCACCAAAAACTCTTGTTTCCCCTCGCCTTGCATCTGTCACTGCCTGATCCCCCACATCTCACCCACAGCCACCCCTGAAATGATAGTTTTCTGCTTTGTTGCCTCTGCACACATTCTGTACAGTCCCTTGCTAGATTGGGAGGGAGATGGGTCTCAGAGTAGTTCCTTTCTCTTTATTTTTTTCCCATGGTGACCATGTTCTTTGTATTTTTTTTTTAACTTGTTATTAGAAGACCTGGAGCTGGGTGGCTAATTGCTATGATGCCCACAGTTTGTGGGGGTCGGGTATGGCAGCATTACCGCTTAGTAATTTCACTTTAACCCACATTAATGCCATCGTTGTTTTGGGGCCTGTAACCTGGGCCCTACTTTGGTCCCCTGGCCATTACCAAATGGTAATTCCCACCCACTCCCCCCACCTTCCAAATGTGGCTCCATGCTTAAATATGAAGATGAGTTAAAAACTGCTTTGCAAAACACAGAGTGACACTGGACATTGCGCGGATGAAATTCCACAAACATACCAAGCACATGAACTAAGCAGGAAGAGCAATGTTATTCACCAGGAAAGGTGGCAATTCTGTACCAAATAGAGGAGTGACATCACTACTCCACCTTTCATGATCAAACACAGATTGATGCTGCCATGGATTCTTGGACAGAACATTTTTAAATGTAATGTGGTAAGAGCTACACGGAGGAAGTTAACAATGAGAACAACTGGACATTGTGCCCATGTAGAAGACATAGTACAAATGTATTACATGCAGAGAAATGCTGTGCAATGCAATGAAGAGAGATCACTAACCAGGCATTGTATTTCTGTAGCGTAGCAGACACAGACTCCAATCATTATGGAGTTAGACCTGCTGCACAAAACACAATACAGGTGCGAGTGCTCTAATAACAATACATAATGTGTCAAAATGCAAAATGGCCGTCAGATAAACAATGAGACCACTCAATGCGCACAATTCACAGCCTTGTGTGACACCGAAAGGACTACAATTTTCCCTTTTTAATTTGATGTGTCATGCAATCCATTGGTTGCAATGTCTGAGTAAATAAAATGTAGAAGAGGTGTAAGGGAAAGTGAATGAGATACACCAGATCATTTACAGAAGAAATACCACTGCTTAATCAAGTAAAATAAAGAGAGGGCATCACAGCACAAAATCGGGTTTAAGCAAGCGGTAGGATGGGGGGCGGCCACCCTGGGTCACTCCTGGTGCCCGATGTACCCCCAAGCAGCCTCCAAGAGGCCTGGCGCACTGAGCACAAGCCTTGATTTAAGCCTTTAAATATCAGCGCTGGCTTGCTAGTGAGTGCCAGCCTGTGCTTATACTAAAAAAAGAAACTGTGAATGGCGCGCTGTCCTATGCAGTGCAGCGTGCCACTCACATGGTTGCCACAGCAACCACATTGTTATTGTTGCCTGCGCAGCAGCCGCCCGACCGCCCGACCCAGGAATTCAAGTCCTTCTGGGGCATGCTGTCGCTACGAGCCCAGCATGCTGCTGCCCTCCACCTTCCCCGGGCTGGAGACCTACGTCATCGGTAAGTGTATGTCTGTGTATTGTAATGTATATTTTATTGTTATGTATGTATTATGTGTTGTATGTATGTATCATGTATTGTAAGGAATGTATGCATTGTAATGTCTCAACACGCTGTTGTTTGAACATCCTTGAGGACCGAAGTCCAAGTATGGGAAAATTGTTAGAGAGTTATAGAATGTTTGTGTGCATTTTGGCCAATACGAAGGTAGATAGGTATGGGTGGCCAAGTCCCTGCTAGTCGCCCAGGTTGAGCTGGCTTGTGGATGAGTGCACATGGGTAAGATGCTAGAGGGATATTATGTGTGTAGTTAGACCATTCTAATGGCAGGGGTGTTGTGAAAAGCATGTGAAACAGGAGAGACATTCCAAAGCCATTGCTAGGGGTGGGGCCTAAGGGGGCTATAGCCCCGGGTCTTTTGGTTGTAGCCCCTGATAGAAGCTCAGGGGCTACAACCAAAAGGCTAGCTAGCCTCGAATCCCAACAGTCCTGACATTAGAGTAGCCCCAGATCTTTTCCAGACCTTTTCCAGACCTAGCAACACCCCTGACATTCCTTGTGTCATTGGACTGAATTTTATTATGGGGGATAGTTGCATTGAGTAGTGCATGGGTGTTGTAAGGAACTCATTGTGGCAACAGTAAAGACAGACACAAGTGATCACAGTTCAAGGGTATTTATTGAACTTCATAATGGGTGAGGTAAACGCCTAATCTAAACCTAAATCTGGGATCGGAACAAGCTACAACCATCAAATAATAATAAGGCAGTCCTAGTGGCATCTTGTCAAAATAAAAAAGGCCTATATTAAAAAAAATATATTGCCAATCCTTACTTCTAAATTACAAAAAAGAGTGTGGGATAATGTTCACCAGAAAAGAAAGAAGTGTTCACAAAATGATACGTCAGGATGGTATGGCTGGGTATCCCTTCCCCACATTTGAAGCAAGGGATAAAGCGGGACTCTCAAGCACAGTACACTCCTTGGCCTCGTCAGCACAAGGTTCACAGTTCCAGTTCAACGATATCAAAGCCCTTTGTCGGCTAAGTGTCTTTCTTGCAAAAGTCTTGCCTTAGAAGGAGTGCTGATTCAATGTAATAAACACGAGTCCTCTCAGTGATTTTGCACCTTGGTGATTGCTCTTTTCCACAGGATCTCCCTCCCACCAGGCTCCGATCCTCTTTGCAACTCAGACTTCCCTTTGCTGGGTTCACTACGGCCTTTCAAGTGCAGCTTACACTTTTCTAGAGTCTCTATGTCCTTTTGAACAATTGCTCACTATGGACCACCCTTGTTCGTGTTTACTCTTGTCAGACACACAGTTCAACTTGCTCTTGTCATGGTGGAGGATTCATTTTCAGCATCTCTCATCTTGGCATCCCACCATCGGGTTCATATAGCTGCTTTATCACACTGTTCACAGTTTATGCTGCTGGTTCTCAATTCTCTCAACTTGGGCCTCCCTTCGTCAGCTTCACTACAGTTCACGTATTTTTAACACAGCTCATTTCTTCCTCATTTTCATCAGAAAGAAAAGCTTTCCTTCTCCCAGCTTTCTTTCGGCATGCCTCTATTGGATTCACCCTTGCCTTCTTTTATAGTTCACAATCTTATCAGAAAGCAGAGTTACCTTTCTTCCTCTGGCAACAGATCAGAGACGTTTGATTGTACAAAGGATTTCACTTGACCCTTGTAGGACCACTCTGACACCTCCTGCAACTCTTTCCTAAGGCCTTCAGGTTCTTGTGGTTTCAAAAACAGGTCCCGTCAGAGTCTTTCGAATGAGCACCCACGTGGCATCGGACTCCTCTGCACCTGAACCCCAACTGGGCTTTCTTTAAAGTTCAAATACACACACAAATTCTTTATCTTGCATTCAAAATGTTGCTACTTGCAACCTAGGGCTCAACAGTTCTCTCTGCAATCAGGTTCCCCCGACTCACTGGATGTGCTGAACCATTGGTTTCTTTGTTCTCTGGAGTCAAGGATGGTACCACGGTAACCAGTTTGCCTTTCGCCTGCATTATCAATGCAGGAGGCCCCTGTGTACCATTCTCATCTGCTCCTTCGCACGGCAGTTGTAACCCCCGGGCTTATGATTTCCTTTGTGGAGGCTTCACAGGTCTGAGTTGAGAAGGGCAAGGGCAACTCCCCCTTCGTCGTCCTTCCAGGTCTCACTGCCTTTCTCCTCCTTTAGAACTGCTGGTTTGGTGTAGCTGTGGCCCTGTGCGTTTGGCCTTGCTCGGAGTGTTCTTCCGTGCTCTGCCTTTTATCCCTGTGTGGAAGGTAAAGGGCCATCAGGTGTGAGTGGTTATTGTCGATTGCCTAACTCTGCCTGACCCATGTGTTGGGACATGTCAGGTAAACAGCTCTGGTGTTATTCCGTTGTTTGTAATAGTGTGAGAAAGTGTTCGGGCGGAAAAGGGGGTGGTAGGCTTCTAAATATCCTACTGGGTAGGATGGGGAAAAGGTGTTACAGGGAAGGGGATACCGTGTCTCAACCCTTGGTGTCCCAACTCCACTCCCTGAAGGCCTCTCGCCCAGGTAATCCTCCCCTATTGGTCCACCCCCCAGGAACTGGATCTAATAGCTACGGCCGTGTCCTGGCCACCTGGATGACAGATCGACTAGTAACTGAGACACCTTTGGGTTTCTTCACAGTACTGAGGGTAGTCTGGAGAGAATGCGAGAGAGACATTATGTGTGCAGCTGGACCAAGTTATTATTGTGGGGTATAGATGCAGTCTAGTTGCAGACGTATTGTGCAAAGTATGTGAAGCAGGAAAGACATTATGTGTGCAGCTAAACCACATTTTTCCTGTGGAGATAGCTGCATTTTAAGGGTAGGGGTGTTGTGAATTAATAGTTGAAGCAGCAGAAACATTGTGTCCCTGATTCACAGAACAGCAGGAGCAGTCACAGCCTAATTACCTCTCTCTCAGTCCACCTTGATAGCAAGGTAAAAGGATGTAAGGGTGTCTTAAATATTGCACCATAGACAACCCGAGACCCAGCGCAAAAAGATCCTGAATGACTCAGATTACATCTTCCGCCAAAAGGAAACATATGACAAAGCATTAAGAGAAACAATCTCCGATTTGCAATTAGTCCAATCCAACTGAAGTGGAAGGAAAAAACGATATAAGAAGGAAGGTCTCCATCTTATGCAAAATAAGCTTCCAGTCCAACCACTAGATACTGACTAAATACTAGTTTTGAAACAATCTATGTCACATACTAATCACAGTCACTGATTTGTTGGTTTTTGAGAAAGTGTATTTTCATTTTTTCTCTTTTCTTGACTGCATTGTACACTGTGCCTTGTGGAAAGCACACAGGACCAATATCTTTGTTTTTACAAAATTGTTTCTGAATACATCTTTGTTTTTTAACTATGTGCAATGATGTGGCAGGTCTCTCATATATAACCTAGGGTGAGATATTTGAGACACCCTTACATCCTTCTACCTTGCTATCAAGATGTACTGAGAGAGAGGTCATTAGGGTGTGGCTGTTCCTGCTGTACTGCATATCTAGTCCCTATACAGCCTAATCCCCCTTAAAAAAAAATTGGGACATACCCACTATATATCCTGATTCACAGAGCCTTTTCGTATGGGAAAGCGCCATTATGAAACATATCTGTGAATTATGCCATATGTGTGTAGCTAGACTGGATTTTATCATGGGGATAGCTGCATTCTAATGGCAGAGGTGTTGTGCAAAGTGTCTTAGAGTAGTGTGTGGGCACGGAGGGTATTCTGAAGAGTCTCCGAGGGTGACCTTGTGTGTGCAGCTAGACCACATTTATAGCATGGGGATCACTATATTCTAGTGGCAGAGGTGTTGTGCATTATGTGAAGCAGGAGAGACATTATTTGTGCAGCCAGACTACATTTTATCATGGGGGATAACTGTAGCCTAAAGGCAGAGGTGTTGTCCAAAATATGTGAAATGGGGGGGGCATTGTGTGTGCAGCTTGGCCACAATTTATAATGGGGGATAGCTGCATTCTAATGGCAGAGGTGTTGTGCAAAGTGCATGGGTGCTGAGGGTAATCTGGAGAGTAGGTGTAGTAACTAATGTATGGGTATGGACCCTGGAGTATGCACTATTGCCACTAAGTAGTTGGTGTCTGGCGGCTGCCTTGCCTCAGTCAAATGGGTGCGCCCAACAGCACCTACAAAAATATAGTTTAATGATCTGTGACTGGCATGTCGCGCTCAGCCAAAGGTTATAAATCTTTACAATTTGCAAGTAAAAAATGGTTTCATCAAGAATTGTATATCAAATATTGTCCGAAAATTGGAGTGTCCAATTACTTTAATGAACCATGATGTCAGCCAATCTGGGGTATCAGGTAATATTAACCCCACCAAAAATATTGCATATATATGGTCGTCGGGAACGGCTATAGTCAATATTTTTAGTGGGGATAATATTAGGGTTTTTGGGGAGCGGGGGTGTCCCTCGCTCCTTTGAAAATAATACAGGGGGACACCCCCACTCCCCTGCAAGTTCCATGCCTTAATATTACCTTAATATTGCCGCAAAAATATGGTGATATTTTTGTATGGCGATATTTTTGTAGAGATATTAACACATGGAACCCAATCTGGAGAGTATGCGAGTGAATCATTGGTCCTCATTATGGATTTGCCCATATCCCGCTGGTAGCTCTGGGATATTATAGGTGGCAGACAGGGAAATAAATCTCCATTCCATGGAGTCTGATGGGAATCCCCGGGGGGTATTGCTGGTATTTCCGGCACCAAAATACTGGTACCGGAAATAACAGCTGTTTATTTTTGCTGGCGGGGGCCTGATTTACCTGCAGCTCTTAGTAGGAGGTAAATCAGTGAACCCGCACCAGAAAACTGCCAGTCACGGAATTACTGGCACTTTTACCAGCATTTTTCCCAGACCAGCAAACTTGTAATGAAATGAGGGCCAATATGTGTGCAGCTAGACATAATTTTACCATGGAGGATAGCTGGATTTTAATAGCAGATGTGTTATGCAAAGTATGTGAATCAGGAGAGACATTATCTGAGCAGCTAGATGGATTTTTCCCATGGGTGATAGTTGCATTTCAATGGTTGAGATGATTCCTTTGATATAATACAGCATAGCTTACCTTCATAGCTTCTACTAGATGCAGTGGCCACCCCATAAATGTGTCTTAGTACCATATATTTGTCCCCTCAGATTTATCAAAGTTGAATACATTGGCTACCCTTGAGATTCATCTATAACGCAATACATTGGTTCTCATTCCGAGATTGGAGGTGATGAAAAAAGGAAGGCGGAATGGTAATAGCGGCATCGTTAACGGGTCCGGGCATTCCGACCCGACAACCCGACAATACCGCCACCGCCTGTACCGTGCCCCCTCATACCAGCATGGGCGCGTACATGCGCCCCTTTGGGGAGTTAATACCAGCATGCCGGTAATAGGAGGACATCACAACCCACGCGGGTATGCAAATACCGGCATCCCAAAGCCGGTAATCAGGGCCTGCACGATGGCGGCCATACAGGCATCGCGGACCGCCCAGTATAAAAGGAGTACACCCACACACCACACCCCTTCCTATGCCAAAATGCTACCACTAGCTGTTGCAATCATGGCGCTGGAGGACATGCCTATACTGCTACAACTACAGCAACAGCAACTACAACAACTACAGCAGCAACAACAGGCAGCACAGAGGAGACGCAGGAGGAGAAGGAAGGTGAGACAGGCCCAGCAATTACCACCAGTGCAGCCAGTAGTACCTCGTAGGCAGCCACCAATCCCTCGCATCAGACTCAGCCCATTCAGTCTAACCCCTGACCAGATTAACACCCTGTACCAGTTGGACCGGGACACCATCACCACCATAGTGGACATGATAGGCAACGACATTGCCAGCACGCACTGCCATCCCCCCACTATTAAAGGTGGTGTCTGTGCTCCACTTCCTGGCCACAGGAACCTACCAGCACACAGTGGGGCAGCTGCATGGCATTTCACAACCACTATTTTCACGCATGCTGACCCAAGTGCTGGATGCCCTCCTGAAGCACACTAGCACCCACACATCCCTACCACGGACTGCCCAGGAGATAGCCGACACCAAAGTAGGCTTCCATGCACTGGCAGGCATGCCCAATTGCGCTGGTGCCTTGGACTGCACCCATGTAGAATTGGTAGTCCCCCATGCCGTAGAGGCGGTGTACCACAATCGCAAGCAATACCACTCCATCAATGTGCAGATGGTATGTGACTCCAGCAAGATCATCACACATTGCTGCACCCGATTTCTGAGATCAACACATGATGCCATGGTTCTGCGTAACTCCACGCTACCCCATCACATGGAGCGACATATTGGGCCACGTGCCTGGCTGCTTGGTGAGTTGCCTAACTGGCCCATGGCAGTGCATCGGGGTAGTGATGTGTTGGGATGCATACTCCACCTGGGTGGGAATGGGGGCGGGATGCATATTCCACATGGGTGGGAATGGACGGTGAGTGGGGAATGCACGCAGGGCTAATGATTCCTGACCTGAACCCCCCAACCCCAACATGACACATCATTGGCACATATCTGACCATTAACGCATATAAATGACCACATATAAGACGCACAACCTGGCTACCATGTGTATGTCAAGTAATGCATGACTAAACAGGATCGCAACTGTGCAATGTGGCTAGAGTGACCATGCACAGTGTAGTATAAACAGCATAAATGGGAGGCTAAACATTGTTGTACATCCACAGTACATCTGCCTCAGCATGCATTATTTCACCCTGTATCATCTATTCAACGCCATCCAGACTACCACACCTCATAGCAGTATAGAATGCATCTAGATAATATTTGTTCATACGTACAGGGACATGTGCATGTCCACACCAAATAGCTGCGGGCATGACTGTGAATCCTGAAGGTGGCAGCTCAGAATGACACACACCTATTTGTATGTGCTTGCAGGTGATGGAGGATATCCCTTGGAGCCGTGGCTACTTACCTCAGTGCAGAACCCGCAAAAAAGCCATGAAGAGGAGTACAATTGGATCACACACGTACCCGTGTTGTGATTGAACAGACCTTTGGCCTGTTGAAGGCGCGGATCCGCTGCCCAAGCAGGTCTGGTGGAGCACTCCTTTATAGGCCTGAGAAGGTGGCAAAGATCACCATGGCCTCTGTCATGCTGCACAACATGTGCGTCCAGAGAAATGTACCACTGCCACCTGACATTGACATGCATGCACTGGGTGAGGATGATGAGGATGGAGACGGAGGTCAAGCAGCACCCCTGCTAGTATGTGATGCACAGTATGGGCAGGCAGTATGCCAATCACTGATCCACGAATACTTCTGAACCACAGGGACTTTGATATATAAGTGTCAGTGACACACTGGGTCCATGTGGACATGCACACAGGGAATTTTGGGAGTTGGGCACTGAGCACTGTCATACATTAAATGGATACACACAAAATGAACAATGTCCAGGCATTGAATGTTTCTTCACACAACAGGTGTATTGATTCAAACTGAAAAAATGTGACAACCCCCCCAAACCCCTAGTAAACTCCCAACCCCCCCCAGTGAACTCCCAAACCCCCCCAGTGAACTCCCAAACACCCCAGTAAACTCCCAAACCACCCCCGCGAACTCCCCCTAATGCTCCCATTCACCCCCAACACCATCTGAGCCAGTCCCATTGTTCTCCTACACTATTTGCGGGTCTTCTTGCTGTCTGGGTGCAGCATATCAGTGTGCCTTGCACTCCTTCTCGTAGGGCGCACAAGGCTGGGGGGTCCAGAGGACGTGGGGACAGAGGAAGCAGGTGTGGTGGCTGGTGAGGAGTCGGTGGGGATTTACACGCCAGCTGCAAGTCATGGCCGCTGCATGTGCAGCAGGATGGATGTCAGCACCTTTGTTATGGCCCCCAGACAGTCTCATCAGCGCTGCCGAGGCATTGACTGCGGCTGTGTTGCCCGTTATGGTGGCTGTGGTCCCCGCTATGGCTGTGGCTATCTCCGGCCTGGTGTCCTCGCCATCCGCGATGTATTGGCGCAGCAAGTCCAACATCGACTCCTGCCTGGCCTCCACCCTCGCCAGCCATACCTTAAGGCTGTTGGTGGGTGCAGTAGTGGTCAAGTGTGCTGTCAGGGGGCCCGCATTATCAGTGCTGTCCTCGGGGATGGGGCTCAGGTCGGAATCGTGCAGGCAGTGATCGGTACTGCTGTAGGTGGGTGAGGGCTGAGTTTGGGGTGGGGGTGGAAACGGGGCTTGGGGAGCGTGGACATCACACATGCGTGACTCCTTCTTGGTCCACATACTCCTCCACATCATCTTCAGTGGTGGCCAGTGGTTGTTGGGCCTCGCCTTCCACCGTTGTAGGTGTGGGCAGCTGGGTGTCCACAGTGTCATGCGCAATGGGTGTAGGGGTGGGCTGCTAGGCTGCCCTGGAGGTGGTGGTGTCAGATGCCATTTTATGTGGCCGGGAGGTGGATGCCCTTGTGGTGGTATCATGGCTGGCATCTTCTCCATCGGTGCCTGGGGGGGTAGAAGAGATGTAGGGCATCAGTGATGGTGTTACATGCCAGATGCATTCTATGGTACTGTGGAGTATTTCATTTATCATGCATTCATGTTTTACAGGTGTGTCACACAGGGTAGTATGAGGGGGCATTTTGGCATTTGCTGCATGGCAGGTGGCATGCCGTTGTATTGGGGTTTGTGTGATGTCTTACATGGGAAAGGTCCGTGTGTGTTGGTGATGGGATTGGCACTCTGCATGCATTTCAGTGTGGCAGGGTTTGGACCTCCATCTGGACAAGAATATGTTGATGTGTGTGTTGGGACATGCATTGCCTTTCCTAGACTCTCTTCCGCATCACTTGTGCTACGTAATGGTTTCCCCTACAGGGATATGCAGGGTAATTCACCTCCATCTGCTGATGTTGCCGCACCCGTCTCCATCTCCCCAAATCCCTCGATGGACTCCGGATTAATGAAGGTGCTTGCCGTCTCCTTCCAGGTGGTCAGTTTGGCAGGAGAGTGGGGACCCCTGCCTGTAGCCGTAGCCTCCCTCCTGTTGCTTGCAAGGATATTGCGGACCCTGAGGCGGAGGTCATCCCACCTATTCTTGCAATCCCGCACTATCCGTGGGTTGGTTCCAACAGCAGAGACCTTGCGGGCTACCTCCTGCCAGATGTCCTTCTTGCGCTGTTGCACCTCACACTTCAGGTTCTGATCTTTAATGACATCAGCATGTGCAACAAGGGTGTCCGCAAGCATGTTTAATTCTGCGTCAGAAAAACATTTTTTCCGCAGGCGGGGTAGTGCTCTTCCGGGTTGCCTTGGACATGGTGTAGGTATTGCCACTGGTCTCTCCTGTAGTCAACTGTTGGTTTGGGAGGATTGCAATGGATTGTGTTTTTAAAGATGGCCACCGGCACATTTCCAGTTCCGACGCAATGATGTTACTTCCGGGCCCGGTATTATGAGCCAGGTATTTGCATGTTGGTATTACCGGGTCGGTATTAAGGGGTTCCTCCTAGCCGGAGCCGGTATCGGCGGGTCCCGTGATGGCGCTATCGGGGGGGTTGGAGGGCCTTTAGCGGCATGCTGGTATGGCCGTTAACGACATGGGTGTTTCGCGCGTGCTCGCGCACTCGTAATCACCTGCTATTAGTGCCATCAAACGAGCACAGACACGCTCTTACCTCCATGCCGGTAATGACCCCGTTCTTACCGCACTACTCGTAATGAGGCCCATTGTCTATTCTCAAATTCATCAGACTGTAATTAAATTCAGTACATTAGCTACCTTCACAATTCAGCCAGGTGCAGTACCTGAGCCACTCATGGAATATCCAAATGCAATCCACCGGCCAGCCCCAAAGTTCACCCAGATGCACCACACTGACTTCCCTCACAGTTCATATAAATGCAACACCCATGCTACCCTCAAACTTCATCCAAATATAAGACATTGGCTCACCATTATTTCGTAGTTTGTTCATTCTGCAGGCCTCCTGGTATTAAGTAGTTGGTTCAAGGGGTAAGGGCAGGGTTAGCCATGGCCCTGAGGGGAATAGCCATGTCTTGAGGGCCCTCCAGAAGGTCAGGTGGTCCTCTATTCATCAGATGTTAAGCAGCAAAGAGTTCTAGATATTGGGGGCTTGACAGAGAAAGTGGTGGCTCCAATTCTGGTTTATTTGAAAGGGTATCTTCAGAAGGAGTGCAGTCCCTGATTGTAGGTTTCTAGTGGGGCAATAGTGGGTGATTTTCTGTTGCAGGCATTTAGGGCCTATTTTGTTTAATACTCAGTGAATGATGCACATGATTTTGAAAGTGACCTGCCGTCCGATTGGAAGCCAGTGTCGGGTACAGAGAGCAAGGGTGACGTGTTCTCTTCGGCCAAAGGTGAGGAGAAGCCTAGCTGCACATTTCTGGACTCTTTGGATCTTTTTGAGTTGGTAGGCAGGGGCACCCAGAAAGATACAGTTTGCACAATCTAGTTTGGAGAGCTCAGTAGACAGGATGGCCATCACTCTGCTGGGGTAGGATAGCTAAAGAAAAATGTGCCTCAGTATGCAGAGATATAGGTAACAGGATTTTGTTAATGTGTTGTGATAGAGTCGGGTCATTGTCCATTGTGCAGCTCAGGTTTTTGTCTATGGTGGTTGAACTCAGGGGAGGGTTAAGGAGGGAGGCTAGGGGGTAGGTTGCAGGATGCGGGCTATCTTTCGCAGATAGTGATCTCTGTTTTCTCGCGATTGAGCCGGAGATGGTTAACATTCATCCATCAATCAATGTCTGCGAGGCAGGATGCAAGGTCTCGTTGGGGACTGGAGACAGAATTAGGGATTCTGAAGATGATTTAGTGTCATCAGCATAGTAGTAGCAGGTGAGGTTGTGGGCATGGGTAAGTGCGGGCAGAGGGCTCATGTAGAGATTGAAGAGTAAAGGGAATAGGAAGGCACCTTGTGGGACTCTGTTACTGACGGTACAAGCAGATGAAGTGAAAGGATGGAGTAGGTGATTTGATGTCTGTTTGAAAAAATGAGGAGATCCACTTCAGAGCTGCGTCTCTAAGACCAAGTGAGTGGAGTCTGTCAATGAGGATGCTATGGGTAATAGGGTAAAAAAAAAAACTTTTGAGAGGTCAAGTAGTATGAGTTCAGCAGAGCCCTCTGTGTCTGCAGTGTTTTTTAGGCCATCCCATATGGAGAGTGGTGATGATTCAGTTGCCTGAGGGGATCCAAAACTGGACTGGGTGGGGTAGAGGAGGTGGTTGGTGTCTGTGAATAAAATGAGTTGTGAGAAGGCAGTGTGGTCAGAGAGTTTAGCTGGAAAACGCTTGTTAGAAATTAGTATGTAGTTTGATGGTTGGAGGGGGTCATGAGATGATTTGTTTAGCAGGCTTCTGTCATGGGATGTTTGAAAGCTTCTGGGAAAATGCCTGTGGTGAGGGAGGTGTTGAGGATGGATATAGTGATGCTGCTTCCATAGGTCTATGCAAAGATTTCTTAGAGGAAGGGGGTGGCCATGGGTCACTCAGGGATCCAGATGGATGGCTGCCAGTCAGCTCTGCAGATGGGAGAGAAATAGGATAAGACAAGAGGTGGGGTAGGCTGTTTGGCGGATTTGTTTGGGGAAGTGGGTAGGTGTGGTGTGAGTGCTGACAGTTTGTGTTGATGTTGTTTGTTCTTTTTAGCTCTGTTATGGAAATGGTCAGTAAGGGCATTGCTGAGGGATTGGGAAATGTGTGGGGGAGAACATCAAAGAGGGCATGGATTCTGTGATGATCTTGTGAAGTTCCTTGCTATTGTTACAGGAGTTGGCACTTCTATTCTTGTAAAAGGATGTTTCAGCCTTTCAGCTTTGTAGATATAATGTCAATGGGCATAGGCTAATTCATTTTGTGGGGTTGAGCCGGCTTGCCATCTATGTTCTAGGGAGTGATTTTGTGTTTTTAGAGATTTGAGGAGGGGTGTGAACCCCCTGGGTAAGGGACCTTGTCATGAGGGTGTAGATCTTGAGGGAATGAGTAGTTGTAGGGTATTGGAGAGCCATGTGTTGAGGAGGTCGATGGATGGTGGTCCTCTTCAGTAGTGCCAGAGGGAGGGTGGAGAGCAGGGAGTCAGCCAGCACTTGGGTTACAATGACCATATTCCATAGCTGGACATGGGATGGTGGTCCAGCGTTTGTCTTTGGTAGAGGAAGGGTTGGTGACAGAAGAGAGAAAAGGATGGCTTCATGGTCTGTCCATATGAGTGGTCAAGGGGAGTGTGCAGAGATGAGGTCAGAGGAGCTAAAGATAATGGGCCTCATTACAAGTGTGCCGGTTCAGAAATAAAGGTGCTGGTCACACCATACCAGCACCCGTTCCGGACCACCACACTACTACTCTGCGGGCAGGGGCCATTGTGTTTGACAGGTCTGACCTGCCAGGCGCAGTGGCTCACATCTGCAGAGTTTTTACGGAAGCACCGGCACCATTAGCAACAGTGCTGGTGCTTCCATCTCCCCATTCCCATGGAGTCCTATTTGATGCCATGGGAATGTGGAACAACCTTTTCCGGCGCATGACTTCCCGGGCAACCGGGACTTGTCCCGGTGGCACAGGGATATAATGTGCTGGAAAAGTGTTTCGAGCCAAGCCGGCGGACTAGTAATGAGGCCCAATGTCAAGAGTATGTACTGCTGTGTGGGTTAGGTTGAGGGCTTCCAGGTTATATAACAGTGGTCGTCTAATGGGGCCTCAAACCGTATATTGAGGTGTCCTAGTAGGGTGAAGGAGGAGGGGAGACCAGTATGGCTGCAAGGGAGATGCTATGGCATTTGTGAAGTGTCTGTCATTGCCGGGTGGCCTGTGGATGAGCAGGAAGCTGTGGATGAGTGAGAGGCAGATTGAGAATTTAACTAGGAGTGATTCACAGTCTGCACTACATGCCTGTGCCTCGGAGTCTGAGATAGCTAGGAGAGGTTTGTATAGGATGGCGATTCCACCAGCTCTACTACCCTGTTGTGAGTGATAAGTGTGTATTCAGGGGGGGAGGGGCTTGTGTGCAATGGGTCAGAAAACATCAGAGAACCTGTTTTCTATGATGAGCAAAAGGTCTGGGCTTTCAGAGATAATGTAGTCAAATATGCTGTGTCTGTTTTTGGCAACAGATCTGGCATTGAAGAAAATACAGGTAAGGTGGGAAGATGGGAGTGGGTGGTTGGTTCCCTGGGATGCATGTGTGAGGGGGATGCGAGTTTGGGTTGAGGTGGTGGAGGTGACCTCACGGTGGAGGCTTAATGGGTGTGTCTGGGGTTGTTAGGTGGAATGGGTGTTAGCAGGAAGAGAGTTTGTGATGTAAAGGGTTTTGGACGAGAGTTGGGCGTGTAGGGGAAGAAGAGGTAGAGTGTCTGAGAGGGTCTCAGTTGTGGTCCCAGAGGAGGGTGGGTGTTATGGGGGTGAGGAGGGCGGTGAATAGTGTTTTTGACATAGGTAGTTATAAGGTGCAGTTGCAATGGGGGGTGGAGTGAGATTTGTGGTGTGTTAGGTTGCTCTATTATCTAAAGCTAGTTTTGCGGGGGGAAATAATTGTTGTAGCATCTGCCAATTAGGGTTTTTACTGGGTTTGAGGTGAGGGAGGGCAAAGCAGTCATGTGAGTTGAGGGTGTTTGTGCAGATGAGGGTTGTAAGATGGGAGAGGCGTGTAAGGATGAGATATTCTGGGGGTCATGGTTTCTATGTTTAGAGATATGCCTAGGTGCCTGTGGAGTGTGTGAGAGAGTTGGCAGGTCAGTCAGGGAGGGGGTGTTGTTAAGTGTGCTTGCAAGGGCTAATCAGGTGACAGTAAGGGATGGAAAGGCTGAAATTGAGGGGGGTCTGGAAGGCAGGAGAGTGGAGAAGGCAGGGTGGGGGATCGAGAGTGGTGGGCTGGTTGGAGAGGATAAGTGTGGTGGGTATTGACTCCTCTGAAAGTTGTGCAGGGTTGTTGATGGGGGTTGTGGTTGGGTGGGAGTGAGGAGGTGGATTGTGTTTCTCTAGAGGACACGGTCTGTGCAGTGGATGAGAGGACAGGTTGCAGCGGGTTTGGTTGGTCTTTTGGTGCACCACCAAGCCCCTCTGATCTGTGAGTTGGTTTCCATGATAGGGGTGAGAAGGCATTTGGACATGAGTAGAGTGGAGAGTTCTGTTTCTCTAGAGGGAGGGCCTGTGTAGAGTCCAGAGTGGGATTTGGTGGGGAGTGGTTGGCCTCTCCCTTGGTGCACCAGAGTTCCCCTTTAGACTGTGAGATAGTTGGCATGGTATATTATATGATATGATATGAAATGATATAAGTCATTTATAACATGCCTGTACTCAAGTGTTGCTAGGCATGACAAGACAAGGCAGGGAAGACAGAGGGAAGACAAGACAAACGATCTTACTAGGCCTTGTGTCATTCAGATAGTGCAAGTGGGAGAATGAGAAGTGAAAGATGAAAGGGAGAGGGAAGTGCAAGGGAGAGAGGAGGGGAAAACAGGGCGCCAATGCTCTGAAGTGCAGCCAGGGCAGCACAGCTCTGGGTAGTACAAGGAGAACAGGAGTCTGGAGGGTTGCAGTTACAGCCCCTAAGTGTGTGGTAGGCCCGGAGGCAGTGCAAGGGTGACTGATCAAGAAAGAGCATGGCACTCAGTGAGACACTGTGGGTAGCCAAGCAACCAGTTGGTACAGCAGACATGTAGGTCATTAGGAGAGAGAGAGAGAGAGAGAGAGAGAGAGATGCTTCTGGAACTTCAGGTGGTCAGGCTTAGGTTTGAGAGGGGCAGGGAGGCCATTCCAGAGGGAGTCACATGAAGAGGAGAGAGATCTACCCCCCACATTCTGCCTGGAGAAGCATCTAACCCTTAGAGAGTTGTAGGTAGCCGAGCGAAGGGCTCCAGAAGGAAGGTATTTTGGAAGAGATTGTTGAATGTAGCGCGGGCCCCGGGCCCTGAAATCCTTGATCCTTGCAGTCACTGGGAGCCAGTGGAGGGATGCCAGGGCTGGAGAGATACGGTGCCTGGGCTTGAGGCCAAGGATAAGTCTTGCAGTCTTGTTCAAGAATAGTTGCAGAGGTCAGAGAGTACATGAAGGCAGATTGAGAAAGAGGCTGTTGCAGTAGTTCAGCATAGAGAGAACCAGGGCTCTAGTGACAGTGAGCTTCTGGGGCAAAGTAAGAAAGGGAAGAGTCACCCTTTGGGGGTGCAGCTGGTAGTGGGACTTCTTGGTGACGTCCAAGATGTGAGGAGAGAAAGAGAGAGTGTAGTCAAAGATTATACCAAGTTCTTTTGCTCACAGGAAGGCAAAGGATGAGGGCCCAAGGCGTGGTCGGCCGGAGTGAGTGTGGGAAAGCAGTGGCAGGGGATCCAATGAGAAGGATCTCTGTTTTACTGGCATTAAGAAAGATATCATTGGTGGTGCACCAATCCTGAATTGTGGATAGATAGTCAGGAATGAGCGAGAGAGGAAAGGAGGCCAAGGGGATTCTAAAGGAAAGCTGAGTGGCATCTGCATAACACTGAAAGTTAGAGGGGAAGGTAGAGATCAGGTCGGTCAAAGGGGCCAAGTAGAGGTTGAAAAACTAGGGTGAGAGGATAGGGCCCTGGGGAACGCCACAAGTAGAGAGTGATGTGGCAGAGAGAAAAGGGGCCAGGTTGGACCAGCAAGTGTTTGGTTAGCAAACAATATAGGGCTTTACTAACAATGTACAGTTAGATGCAATGCAATGCTAAAATCAAATCACAGCTAGATGCAATTCATAGCTAAAACCAAAATCAAAGCTAGATGCAATACAAGGCTAACATCAAAATCACAGCTAGATGCAAAACAAGCCTAAAATCAAAATCACAGCTAAATGCAATACACAAATATGATCAAAATCACAGCTAGATGAAATAAAAGGCTAACATCGGAATCACAACTATATGCAAGACAAAGCTAACATAAAACATCACAGCTAAGTGCAATACAAAGCTAAAAGCAAAATCACTGTTACGCTCACCTGGTATCCACGGGGGCACCACACGATACTGGATGGAGGTCTAAGTGCTACCCCGGACCCCTCTCTGCTTGGTTATGTGCCAGACATTGGGTAGCGGCTATAACAGGAGAATGGAAGGTTAAGAGACGGGTTGTGTGATGGGTGGACTCCCACCTCCTTCTGGTCCAAATCCCCTCCCTTGGGGTTATTGCTCACCTTAGGTTTTTGTGCGTTGAACTCTCCGTCCTGCGTCACTGTGCAGGGGTGCGTGGTTGGTGCGGGCGTTCCGTAGACCTAGTTGCTTCACTGGTCCGTGTGCCCTTATGTCGGGTCCAGACCGGCTGTGACTCCGACTCTGCTTGCTGTCTTCCAGGTGAGTTATAATGTATTTTCCATCTTTATTCTGTCTCTTTCTTTCCCTCCGTTTTCTCTCTCTTCTCAGAGTCTTGCTCCACTACGCTGTTCCCTGACAATGTCTCTTTTTCTTTTCACAGGGATGGTTGCGATCTCGGAGTTGCTGCGCCGATGGCGAAGACCACAGTGAGTTATTGATGCACGGACCGCTGCGCTGTTTATTGGTGTTAATTGATAACCTGTGTTCTCTTCCCTTCTTTGTACAGATTGCAGAGATTTTCAGGAGTGAGGATAGATCGAAGCACTGCTTGCCCAGGTAAGTGCTTTGTTAATGCTGACCTTGTCCCTTCTCCCTTGCAGGTTGCAGTGAAACCCAGAGATGGGCGAGGTAAGAGAAGCGCAGGGTGCTGCCAGGACTCGCTGCTTGCCCAGTTAAGAATTGTTATTAATGCTGTCCTTGTTTCTTTACCTTTGCGGGTTGCGGCGAACTCCAGAGATGGGCGAGGTAAGCGAAGCGCAGGATGGATTCAAGACGGGTTACTTCACAGGTAAGTGTTCTTGCTCGCTAATGCTGTTCTTGTTCTTCCAGGTATTAATGGAATCCGGATCTAGGGCTTCAGGATCAGGCCGCCGGAGAAGCAGATGAGCAGGAGCTGGACACAGAGAGTATTGCTGCAGGAGTGCAGAATAACGCGAAGCGTGTTCTGCTGTTTGGGTGTGGTTTAAATATACCAGGTAAAGTAGTTCCAGGCCAGGACTGACTCCATGTATGTTTCTGATGGAGTTTTAAGGCCCTTGGGACCAGTGTGAAGGGCCTTAGCCCCACTGCTGTCAGGGGGCTGTTATACCTGAGGGGGTCAGGGGCATGGATCGTGACAATCACAGCTAGATACAATACAAACCTACAATCAAAATCACAGCTAGATGCAATACAAAGCTAAGATAAAAATCACAGCTAGAAGCAATACAAAGCTAAAATCAAAATCAACGCTAGATGCAATTCAAGGCTACGTTTAAGAGTTACAGCTCTGAAACGTGCACATGGAGATGAAAAAGCAAAGTTTTATGATGTCTATGGTTTATAGTAGCACTGAAACTGAAAAACGTGATGCTTACTTTATCGTTGCTGGTGGGTTGTGAAGCCTGTTTTGGCGCTCATTTGCGAACAGGGTTTGGGTCCTTCGAATGCTGCCCGGGCATTGCAGCCCTGTGAGGATCCCAGAAAAAGACTTTTACGATCATGTGTGGGAGTGAACAAAGACCAATCCATGTGCACTGAGCGGGCAGAGGTGTGATTGCAGGGGGATGGATTGGGAAGAATTAGGAAGTGGGAGGAAGGTTCGGAAACAACAAGAATGGAAACAAAGGCAGAGAAAACACTGTAAACACAAGAAGCTTACTAAGGGAGAAACAACCAGCTGGAATGGCTGGACAGGAAGTGTGTAGTATTATAATGTATGAATGTATTGTAATTAACGTAGGTATAGATGTATGTACTGTTATGAATGTATGTATGACTATGTGTACGTATGTGTGTTTGAATGTAATTCATTGAGTGTCTGTGTACAGGACTAGTTGAGTGAGTATCTGTGTGTGTATGTATGGATCACTATAGTAGTATAAGAGTATGTGTGGACATGTGTGTGTGTGTGCATGTATAGCACCTCTGGAAGGGATTTACATTACAATCATACCATGTGTATGGTTGGTCACTGTAAATCCCTTGCAGAGACTACTGAAGTGACTATTACTGGCATAGTTAGATTTTCTATCTTTGCCAGTAATGGTCATTTTATATTGCATGCATGAAGTTGCTGGCACAACCAATCTATGCCAGTAAGGGTACTTTTAAAGCATATGCATGAAGTACTTCAGCCATCATGCATCTTATTTAAAGTGACCATTACTGGCATGGATAGATTGTGGCAGCAGCTTCATGCATGTTATTTAAAGTGATCGCTACTGGCATAGATGGGTTGTGCCTATTTATTCCAGTAATGGACTCTTTAATTCATATTTGTGTGATTTAAACAGGAGCAGCTTGTCCATAATGAGCGAAGGGGCTTCAACCCCTCTGTGCCCTTGCCCATCATGGAGGAGCCACGCAAGCCCAGGAGCGCTCCCACAGCTGTCTGTTGCAGCTGAGCGAAAGCTCTTGATCTAGCTTGAACTGTCATGGGGAAACACAGTTTCATTTTGACCGTTCCATACCCCTGACGAGCACATCCAATGGCCATTCAAAGCCAGGGTTGTTTTGCTTCCTCAACATTGCCTAGTCCATTGGGGATGCAGGCTGGGGTCGTGCTTGCTTGTACGAGCAATGGAGCACAAATGCATCATCACACACAAAGAAATGTGCCTGGTGGCACTTCAATAGCACTTCGGCTTCTGTGTACATGTGCAGGAACCAGGAAGCATTCTGCTTCTTCATTCCTGTTCGTGCAGTGTGGGAGCTAGAGGTCTTTCTGGAGGCTGTAGCGGAGCTGTGTGAGGATTGAGCAAGGCGGTGTGCAGCTATGATTTTGTACTTATTATATGTGTGTGTGTATGATTTATGGGTGTGCATGTGAATGAGTGAGTCAGTGTTGTATGCGAGTAGAATTCACGTTTGAATGTGCGCATGCTTGTGTGTTTGTGCTGGGCTAGGGAGTGTGGGGTGGTGCGGCAACACCATATTTCTTACTGGGCTTCTATCATAGATGCCCAGTAAAAAGTCATTGTTTCTTTTATCCACCGCCGGCTCATAAAATAAATGATGATGTGTTATTACGTGCTTAGACTGGCATTTGGGGGCAGCCAGTAAAGCAGTTTCTTACTGTGGCATGACAATTTTTATTGGTCATCTATGAAAAATCAAGCATGTTATGTTTTATCACTTGGTTAGACTGGCATTTTGGTGCAGACCGTCTAGCTATTTCTTACTGTGGCATGACATTTTATTCTGAGCATATATCATAAAGCAAGAGTGATAAGTGTTTTTACGTTCTAGACAGGACTAATTTGTGGAGCCATTCTGGGCATGTTTTCTTATTGCATATATAAAGGTAAAGCTAAAAGGAGTATGTTCGTATGTAGGGATACTGCAGACATGTTAGTACAATTACTGCCGTTATGTGCAATGCAAACATCAGTATGTTCTTATATAGAAATTCGGGCATATATTGGTGCATCCAGCATAGAAATGTATGGGCACAGCCAGCGTGAACATATTTATATACTGACCTATATTGTGGTTATCATGAACATGTGTTGGGACATGGTTGTGTGTACTGTTGGTGACTTGCAAGCTGTCTGGAGTTTTACCCAGTTTTAAACAGAAAGTTTGATGTATAATGCACCATTTTAACCAAATATTTAAAAACAATTCTCTGCAGGGAGGGAAACTCCCCTAATGCCCTATGTTGGTTCAGGTTCCCTCGCTACTCTTGGTCATGCTGACATATTTGGGGGAAATATTTATGTCACAGATTCATCAGCTGCCACTGGATTTAAAGTGACCATTGTTGTCATAGATATGTTGTCCTGTCTATGCCAGTAATGGTCAAATGAAATCACATGCATGAAGATGCTGACCCAACCTATCCATGCCTGTAATGGTCACTTTGAATCATATGCATGAAGGAAGAATCGCTTCATGTATGTAATTTAACATGCCCATTACTGGCATCAATAGATTATGGCAGCAGTGCTTGCATGCGATTTACACTGCCCATTATTGACATAGATAGGTTGTGTCGGCTGCCTTATGAAAATTATATAAAATGCTCCTATGTAGTGTTCTTATGGCATGACATTTACTTGATTGTTTTCATGTTTTACCCTCAAGAACCAACTGTCAACTGCTTTGCTTTATGCTAATTCTTTCCAAAAATGGTGCTGCAAAATTCATCATTTCAGCACATTATTTTAAGAACATTTTCTGCGGGAGACCCCCTTGGGTACCCATTGAAGTTCTGGAGGCTCCCTCACTACGCTCTGTCACTTGCACCATTTTGAGTAAACATTTAGAACCCTCTACTGAAGACATTCACCACCTAGCAAGGACTTGCTTAATCTACCATTTTCTACTCTGAAATCCCTCCAGCTAATCCAGAATAGGGCATCAAGACTTATCCTTGGCCTTAAACCCAGGGACTGCAAAGTCTTCACTGGCTCCCGGTTGCTACACAGATTGAATTCAAATCCCTCTGCATCATCCACAAGGCTGTCTGGGCCCGAGGACCAAACTATCTTCACATTTATCTTACTAAATACTCTCCCACTAGACCACTACGTTCCAGAGGCTAGGTGGCCGGTCGCTTTCCTGAGCTGGCTCCGTCCTATGGAACAGCCCCCCCCTCCCTCTGCGCCTTGAGCAGGACTTTCTCTTTTTTTTATTAGCAAACAGTTTCGATTGAAACCTTTCATCTATTTGCAAAAAAAGAAATTAGAAAAACTGAAAAAAAGACAAATTTAAAACATTCAAAAGAGGAAGACTAATAATAAAACAAAATGATGATGATGAAAGTCCAAATAACCATAAAATCAAGGACAGCACTTTCTTTATGCGTTTTGACGCTTAACAATTGCCTCGATTTTTTCGAATATGATCCTGACCAATTCCAGAAGAGCGAAGGTCTTGGAAATCCTAGACCCTTGTATCAACTGGAGCCAGATTTCTCTCTCTGTTAAAGCAGGACCATCTTAACAGTTTTGGGGGCCCAGGGCACAGACAGCCTTGGTACCCCCCTCCAAACCCATGTCGCCCCCAGTGACTCCCATGCCCCTTCCAAAGTGAAAAATGAAGGAATTACATATGTCAAGTCCAATTCAACAGATACTCCTCTAAGCTTTAAATGGATTATGAAGTTGTTAATAATATATAAACATTATACATCTGTGATCTGTTTACACAACAGGATGCTTTATTAAGGACCTTTCGCTTTATTTTTGTTTGGAATAACATAATCATTTTGAAAGAAAATAAAGGAAGAGGATTTTAAGCAAGCATTTATTAAACAAAATGAAAACATAACAGTTCAACATGAACAGAAGCATTGTATTGGCGTACAGACAGGGTGGAATGACATATGAGAAGGGGCACAGTCACTGTAGGTGTTTGGTTATTTGCCCACTCATTGCCTGCCCATGGCCATGCTGATTGCCAATCCCACCCATTCACGCCTCTGCCTGCCCAAAACACCTCCTCATGGAAACTCTTTGAGCTCTGTTAATTTACCATCAGGCTTTGAATTCAAAGTTCCTGCCAGGGTCTTTTCAAATCAGTCTTCTGAGAGTTAATGACTTAATTGGAGTACACACACACTAAATGGGGTGCATAAAACGAATGAAAACACAATGGTAAAAGGGACTAAGCACTGCACGATATATAGCAGGCGGTGTACCATGTATGTGCAGGGCAGGTATAAGGAGCAAATCACTGCAGAAAATGCAAGATGTAAGTGTAATTGACTGAGCTCAGTTGGTTATAGTGGTGCATGTTTGAGGGGCTCAGAACTACAGGGCACAATGTGGTGGGTAGCTTAGGGGCAACGTGCTCTCCTTGGAAGCAAGACGACACAGAGCAACACAAGTTCGATCCCGGGGTCCGCACTTAGAAACCACACCTAATTATGTCACCATAGATGTGGCTGTTGGCATGCATATTATTTTTACAGATTTGTGTAGTTGGAAGTAGAGTGGAAACGCGCTTGTGCTTTTGTTCACAGTTATTCGCTCTCGGGGATTGTTTCCAAGGTCCATACCCACGCCCAGAGAGCATTTTACTTTCTCCAGCACCTGCGATCCAAAGCGAATCAGGATGCAGATTCACAGGCCCCTTTGCAGCCTCGCTCCTATTAGGGCTCAAATCTGCATGTTCCTGCTTCAAAAAAAATGGATTTCCAATATGCGCTGGCACTTGCAAATTGCAAATATATTTTTGAGGACCAGATCCACGCAGGTCGTGCTTTGTTTGTCTCATCGTGTGTGCAGATAAATGAAAAGCTTTTCAGAAAAAGGCCCATTGTTTCTTATTCTTGCACGAATAAATACATCTCAAATGCTAAGCCTGTTTGGAAACATTAACATGCTTGCCAGTGTGTTTGATATCTGTCAATGTGGGCTCATCATATCATATGGGCCCCCCATAATGACATGTGACAATGCAATGACTGTATGATTAATTTGATGTCCTCCCAAAGCATCAAACCCAATTTATGTCAGGAAATCAATCTTAAAACATTGTTCATTTTAGAGCGTCTATTTACTTATTTATTTTTATTTTATTTGGATTTGTATAACGCACATCTGCCCAGGGTCATCGTGGTGCTGAAATTAGGCTTTATGGTGGTAACATTTAGTAGCATTGAAGACAACATAGTAGCTTGACACTCTCCCTTCATACATCTTGGGATAACTTCAACACTGTGGTCCGTGGCTGACGCAGACGGTCATGTGCCGCCCCTGTGTCCTGGTGTTTTAGGGGCCCATCGCCATGGCAAGAGGTATTGATTTGGGACAGGAAGTATTGTTTGGGTATTGAGTGTTCGGCTGGTATGGGTTGGTGATGCAGGACTTGCCCCAGAAGCTGCCCATTGATAATTATGTAGGGTGAGGGGGGAACGGGAGCTTCTCGGAGGCAGAGGTAACCCAGCAGCAGGGTGTCAAGTCTTTCACTCTTCAGCAAAGACATTTTATAGCCACATTTTAAAGAAAGTAGCTATTGCTGGAGGATGCTGTGCAATCAGTTAGAAACAGAAAAAGTAACATTGCATGTACCCACGTAACTAAGAGGGCCGCTCCCACAACAATGCCAGAGCACCAAAAAAGTTCCTCCTCCCCTTCCCGCAGGCCCAATATTTTTTCAGGACAAACTAAATAGTACCTTTTCATGCATTTTAGTATAACATTTGTGTCAATTGGAGAATTAAAAAAAAAAAAGGTCTACCACTGGTCAAAACACCAGCTCCAGTGAACTCACAGTACAAATGGACCCACATTGGCCGACACCAGCCGTTTGTCCCGGCCCTTCAAACAGTGTGCCCTATTGCCCAGGTCTATCCGAACCTGCGACGCCGCACACCTAGCCATAGTGACTGCCTCCTTCCATCACAGAGGGCGCAATGGGAGCCATACGAGGGACTGTCTCCCATCACACAGGGCGCAATGGGAACCAAACAATGAGAGGTGGGCTTGCTGGAGCGCCACTCCGTGGGCAGGAAGTCTAGAGGAGTGTCTACATATGTATATGAAAGTGTTAAAAAAAACTCTCACTAAGTCAAGCATAATGTAAAAAAAAGAATACAAGATAAATGTCAACATTAGCTATATGAAGTATAACACAGAAAGCAAGTTGAGATCGATCAAAACCGTTTTCATGTGCACATAACCAGATCGGACTTTGCTTTACTAAAGCTTTCATTTAAAAATGTATAAAATGTTTAAACAATGTTTTACAAGAGCCAAAATTAGAGAAGTTTCTCATCCATTCATCAAACGGTGCCAGAAATGATATCGCACCAGGACAAATACATTAAACAATATTTAAATTGCACTACGCACATAAACCAATAAGAACCTCCACTGGGCTCAAATTAGAAGGACCGTCACCCCTCGAGGTAGGACTCCCCATTCAGGTGGAAAGAAAGGGTGCAGAGGAAAAGCTTCAATGACATATTAAAGTGCATAGGAGACACTGACTGGACTCCTGCTCCACATCACGCGTTGAGAAATTCCCACCCTGGTGACACCCCTCCAAGCCCACACATTTGCTGCATGCACCCAAAACAGTTTCATTGACACTTACTGCAGCGGGACTGGCCTATAAAAAATATAGCAGTCATATTGAAAGGCTATTTATTTCAGTTAGGTTTTATAATTGCTCTATTTTACTGAAGATACTGCAGTCCTGTGCAGAGGTGCTGACAGTGACACCATTTTAACAATGTAGCACTTGAGCCTCGTATAGAAATGCTGCTAGTTCAATTACACATTAACAGGACTACTGAAACTATCTGCAAATGCGTTTAAAATCACTTTAAAAGATGCTGCACACCTCATTCCGTTCGTCCAGTAAATCAGGCGCTAGAGCCAGGGGTGTCAGCCAGGACAGGACTGATTCCCCCAGCTTCATAGCTGTCGCTTTGTGGTGGGGCAATTTGCCCTGGGCCTGGCGGTTAGCGCTCCCAGTGTGAAGTGAGCCTGCCTTCCTTCCCCGCCCCCTTTTGTATCAGTGGGGTGGCCTTGTTGGAGCAGGGCCTGCGGCCTTACCATCGGCCATGGCGCAGAATGGTCCATTCTGCGCCATGGCCAATGGTGCACCTACAGTGCCTCATACTTTGGCGGTCCGCCACAACAAATATGAACGGTGTCATTGAGCCCGAGAATGGCTTGCACCCTTCGCCCATCAGCGCCCATCAGCGCCTTAGTGCAGCACTACTGCGTTCCACCGGGAAGTGCGTGCACTGCCGCCTCTCAGTGTGCACCGGATACCGGTGCGAATACTAGGCCCACGCTGCCTTTTCAAGACATAAAATGGCATTCCCAATTCCCTGGTGGACCCTCGATGAGAAGAGCAGCACATGGGGCCTCATGCTCCGTTCCGTTGCAGCAGGGTGTCAAGTCTTTCACTCTTCAGCAAAGACATTTTATAGCCACATTTTAAAGAAAGTAGCTATTGCTGGAGGATGCTGTGCAATCAGTTAGAAACAGAAAAAGTAACATTGCATGTACCCACGTAACTAAGAGGGCTGCTCCCACAACAATGCCAGAGCACCAAAAAAGTTCCTCCTCCCCTTCCCGCAGGCCCAATATTTTTTGCAGGAGAGCTTGATTGTGTTCAGAGCCTGACACATGCCCACCCACAAATTCAAATCAACCATTGGCTAGCTGCTGTCTGCCTGCATGATGATGCATGGCAACAGTCTTTCATTAGTTGACGTGTTTTGTGGGTGGGCAGTTGCAGAGGCATATCCAGGGCGAGGAACCCAATCCATCAAAATTGTTTTTTTCATGTCAAGTCAAGTGTTCCGTTGAAGCTATGTGACTTGGTGTCCAAATCTTTATGCCGGGCCTTGTGGGGGTGGGGGCACTGCAGAGATCACAATGATGTTGTTGCTTACTTAATTACTTGGACTTCAGACTTACGTTGAACTTTAAATGAAAGTCACAGGGAGGGGATGGCCTTGTGGGGGTGGGGGAACTGCAGAGATCACAATTATGTTGTTGCTTACTTAATTACTTGGACTTCAGACTTAAGTTGAACTTTAAGTAAAAGTCACAGGGAGGGGAGGCGTGCCCGTGCCTCCTGCTTCTGGCATGTGCCGCCTGCAGGCATGTGTTATTCTCACACTCTCCAGCCCAATATGGTCTGGCCCCCTGCCCCCGCCAGGACCTGTGGTGGCCCCCTTCAGGGCCCCCAGCATGAGGGCCTGGGGAACGTGCCCCACCCCCCCCCCCATAGAGACATCCCTGCATTAAAGTGCTATATGCAGATTATAATTTCTTCATCAGATGCTGCAGAGTCTCCAACTTATAACCACAGAGTCTACAGCTATAGTCCCTAGAGGCCTCTGGTTTCCTGACCTCTAGTAGCTCCTTTGTCGGGAGCAAATTTAGGCACATTCTCAAGAATTTGGAACAGGCTGATATCTGATGGAAATTTTTATAAGTACGGTAACGTTTTTCTTCTTTTTCTGGAGTCTGTGCAGTGTTTTCCATAAAACCTGTATTTAGTTACTGTGTCCAAAGTGTCAATCCAGTCCTGATCAAAAAGTGCCCTCTTCGCATTTTCAGGATTCTCTGTTACTGTATTGCTGTTCCGACCAATATTATTTAGAATTTCTATACATTTAGAGCTCCAATCAACCAGTGTACATTCACTTCCCTCAGCAATGGCCTGATTCAGTAGCGTAAAACCACCTTCTGTTGGTGGAGTTAGACATTTTCGGTAGAAACAAAGGCTCTTCCAGACTGTTTGTGTATAAAGTGCCGTTGAGTCCAACTCTCTTCTAATAACGGCCACAGGTATAGATTTTGGCAGCGATAGGAAATATCTCCAAAATATACGCTATATGACAGGTGAGATTTTCCAAGGGAGTGACAGAGAGCTTTCCAATCCGTATATATCAAGATGGGGTTACCTTTGCGCAGTAGAAGGAGACGACAGGAGTAAGTGAAAATTTGCAGTATCGTTTTTTTGACAATCTTTGCCTGTACCGCAAGACATTTCACCTTTCTTCTAGGCTCCACCTTGTGATAGGTGTCCACTGAGCTGTCGTTAATTAATATTCCCAGGTAGGTCATCTGGGTTATCAAGAGTATTTTAGCTCCTCCCATAAACCAACTGCAGCCTTTCGTCTGCCCCCAGGATTTCCTGCAGAAAATCAGAACACAGGACTTTAAGGGGTTAATCATCAAGTCGTTGGCAGCCAGATACTTAGCTACAGCGTCTAATTGACACTGCAGACCAATGGGAGTTTCATCCATAATTGTGTCATCCTCTGCATATAGTAATCGATTTACAGGTGTTCCTGCAATAATGGGAGGAAAAGATCTTATGCCTATGAATGCATCCTCCATGTCAGCGGTGTATAGGTTGAAAATTGCGGTTGCTAAATGGCATTCTTGTTTTAGGCCAGTTGTAGGGCCTCCAGCCCTAGAGGAGTTTTAGGTTTCAATCAGGTCCAAAATGTCTTCACTAGTTGTTTCAAAGGACCAGGGATAAGGGGGCACTTGACATCCGTCGAAACAAGCTTCTGTGTTTTTTGAGAAAAAGAACAGTGAAGTAAATAATCCAGTCCCCGGCAGGAATTGGATTTGCTAGGACGGCTTGTTGAGGGGCCTCCATGGAGTTAAGAATTTTCCACATCCCTCCAGAGTTTTTAGTAGCTACTAACTGTGGCATATGCTCAGCATCCTACTGGATTATGGTATGTTTATGTTGTTTTAGCCAGTTTTTGTAGCTCTGTCTACCTTTTTTTTAAAATCATCCAGGGTTTGCAGAGAAGGTCTTATCCATGCTATTTTTAATTTGTTCAGCTCTTTTTTCCTATCAAATACAGCAGTATCAAATTTGTGCCGGTGTCGAAAATCAAGTATTGTGTTTTTCGATGTATAGACACAGGTGGCTAGGGTAGTCAAGATCATTCCTCAAAGGAGATGAGTCAAGGGCCTCTTTCAGTGAGGTTATGTTGCTTGTGATCCATTTCAACCTGTTTCTGCGCGGATGTACTTTTGGGTGTGTTGTCTTAGACTGAGTACCATTTCGCTGCAGGCCTTCCATTCATAATTTCAAGATATTATGGTCGCTCACGCTAGTAGATTCGACTACTTGTAATTGTCAGAAACAAAGAGATACTCAAGTATCTGGCCCTCAAGGCCTCTCTTCTAAGTCAGTTTGGGTGGGCTGTCTCCCTTCGTACAACCGTTCAGGATCTCGATATTTCTCATGCAGAGTTCTTTTCTCCAGTTCCAGCCACGTAAAGTTGCTTCTTCACTCTCAGATGTTGGGTTTGCAACTAGAAGAAGGTCCTTGCTGAAGCAATAGATATTGAGGTCTCTACAATTATTATCAAGTCAGGCCTTCTGACCTTGCGTCATCGATTTGAATCATCACTTGTTCAGAGAAATGTTTGGCCGACTCGAAATTTGAGTTCCAGTACAGGTTGCAAATTAGCCATACTCCAGTAGTCTTTCCATCTGGAGGTTTTCTATTGAGAAGAGTAATTTGAATAAGATGGGTCACGTTTTTACCTAGATTACCTTCAGGTCACTGTCATTTTTTAACAAAAATAATAGGCCCGCTATGGGGCACTCCTTCTGGCCCTTTGTAGCCAGGTTTAGATGGGAAGCGAAACCCTGGAGTATAGGTGTTTCTCTTGACCAGGTTGCCTGCATACAGCCCATATCTACAGACTCATACAGCAAGTTATTTGCTCCAAACAAATGTTTAAACACCCTGGCGTTCCAGCAAACAAGGGTGAGGTCCTCCCTTTGCTCACTACCCCCATTTCCTGCAGGACTTTCTGTTAGGGAGATTTCTCACACAAGTGCTAAATTCCCTCTACCTTAGAGCCCTCCAGCTCTTTTGCTATATTTTGGGGCTTTGAACTTTTCATTTTCAATGTGTTTTACTTTTTTTGTTCTTTGGTTATGGAGTTTAAAACAACTCCATAGGCATCATCTTTTTCTGTGTGTCACACAGCACCTTCAGTGCAGTGGCACAGGGATGTCTTTCAGACTTCCCAAGGATTAAATACCTTCTCTGGGACTGACTACTGTCTCCCAGAGCATGTTTAGTTAAATTGACTGTACTAGTCTCTTTAAATTTACAGACCCAGCACACACTATCTTCCTATAGAGTGCTGGAGGGGTTGCCTAGCTTCCCCTAAGTCAAAACACTCATGTAACAGTCAAATGTTACCCCTTCCTACTTTAAATGGCTGGTGGCAGTGGTTTAGATCAAACTACCATGATTTTTCCCGACCGCTAACAATGGTAGCTAAAAATCGAGTCAGCCATGTTTTTCAATATGGTGCCCAAGACCTATCTGTAAAAACATACTCCGGTCATCTTTTTTCGCCATTTCTTTTAGGAAAGGTCCTTCTTGTGTTTGTCTCTGCGCGCCAAACCAGGTTTGGTCCCTTTATTCATTGGCCTTTGCCGGGCTTCATTGCTGAAGCCCTCCTCTGGCGCCTGAGTGTCTGGAATGGACAGGATGTGAGGGAGGTGTCCTAGGAGACCTGATTGCACTCTGGCGTGATTGGCCGGCTGGCTGTCCGGCAAGGACAGCCAACCTGCTGTGTGAGTGACAGCCATGCTGGAATGAATGGGGGTAAACGGTTTAAAAGCAGGTCTCTGGGACTTGGAAAGCAGCATCGACCACTGGAACGAAAGAACCGAAGACAAGCTGAAGGAAGAGGACTGCTGTAACTTCTGGCAAAGACTTAACCGTTTACTACCAGAACTGTGCTATCCTGTACAAAGACTCTGAACTATTGGCTTTGGCTTAGGCCTATGAACTGAATTGCTGGTTGTAGTTTACTGAAACCCTTTGCCCTGCCTATGAAAGTATTTGGGCTGTCTATTCTTATTACCTTGTCTTTTTAACCCTTTTGGAAGTATCTGAAGTGCCATTCTGCTCCCACTTCAGAGGAGCTAAACTTGTTCAATTACTTATCTTTTGTGTATTTGTGGTTTATTAGTGTATGAAATTGAGCTGCTCTTGCTAGAGTAATGTTTTCAAACTGACTGTGTAAATAAATACATATTCTTTTACCAAGAAAACTTGAGTAAAGTGTTTGTTTGAATCACTTTATTTGTTGGTCCTATGTACTATCCTATACAAAGGGCCTCATTACGAAACTGGTGGAATGGGTTTAACGGCACCAGTAATGGTGCCGGTGCCATTAAACCCACTCCACCCCATTACGAGGTTACCTTGCAAGACCCGGAAAGGACGTCCGGTAAAACCAGACGTCCTTTCCGGGTCACGCAAGGGGACCAGGGAGTTAACAACGGACCTGTTATTAACGGGCCCGTTGTTAGCTCCCTCCCCATTCCCATTGAGCCCTATGGGGCTCAAATGGGAATGGGGATCGATTTTTACCAGGCCCATGGAATGGGCAATTAGCGGGTCCGCCAAGGTCGGCATGACATGGTAATTGCCCATTCCATGGGCCCGGTAACATTTCATTAGCGGCGGCAGCCGTGGCCTTAATAAGGGCACGGCTACCGCCAGCCTCGTAATGAGGCCCAAAGACTCTGAACCATTGACTTTGGCCCAGGCCTATGAACTGAATTGCTGGTTGTAGTTTACTGAAACCCTTTGCCCTGCCTATGAAAGTATTTGGGCTGTCTATTCTCATGACCTTGTCTTTTTACTCCTTTTGGAAGTATCTGAAGTGCCATTTTGCCCCCACTTCAGAGGAGCTAACCTTGTTCAATTCTTTATCGGTTGTGTATTTGTGGTTTATTAGTGTATGATATTGAGCTGCTCTTCCTATTGTAATGTTTTCAAACTGACTGTGTAAATAAATGTATATTCTTTTACCAAGAAACTGTGAGTAAAATCGTTGTTTGAATCACTGTATTTGTTGGTCCTATGTGTAATTTATCCTACTGGTCACTCAACTCTTGAGATAAGTCTGGCTGCTCAGACATCACTACCACTTTACTGTGTAGTACAGGCGTGTACCAAAGGAGAATTTGTACTGACACTTGTAGCCTAAATTGCACGTAGTGTTCCCAAAGGGTACTGCATGTTATTCTGCCTAACACTTTCTTAAATTCCGGAAGTTCCTTAAGACTTTCCTATTTACCTTCTCCTTTTCTTCTCTCCTCTGCTAATCCCACAGTTGCTGTGATTGGTGTCCGGGGCCCTTATGCATCCTCAGGCTCCTGACCTCCCACACCAAATCGACTCAGCTCCTTTCTACCCTCAGCACTTACATTGACATACCCCCCACCCTGGAGGTTTGCACTTACACCTAATGCGGATCCAGGCAGTGTAGAACCCAACAATCCAAGCACTTCATCTGTGGCTCACCCATGAGCTTGGACTTGCCTGCACGTACCCCTCTGCCCTCTTCCTTGATGCCTACCTTTTTTGAAATATTTGCAAGGAACTTTGGGTTGGTCGCCCTGAGTTACCTGGGGGCAACGAGACGTGGACTCCCTGCTCACTGTGCTCAGAGAGGCAGAGCTTCACCTCACTAATGAGGCCCAACAAGGCTGAAACACGTGTATGGGGTTGCTATTGGTACTCTTGTTCAGAGAGGAAATGCCATAGCATTTCGGTGCTGGACTGGCCATGTGGGTGGGACAAAGACTGATATGCAAATGGTTATTTCCGACCTGTGAAAGGTACAGTGAACAAAAAGCGTGTGCTGCAAACTCTCATCTCAGAACAGGTTATCATGCCATGTTGTTTCTGGAAAGAAGATTCTGCTACCTTTTTTTGAAATAAGATCCTAACAAGCAAACAATAAATAAATAAATAAATATACCACCTGGCACCAAAAGCTGCCTCTGCCATTATTTGGATATCACCATTATTGGAACATTTTGAAGCAAAGAAGAGATATTTCTCCTTACAAAATGTAGAGGGTGAAAGATAATCACTGTGTTTTACATAAAGGGGAAATAGAACACCTGTACTACACAACATACAAATAATAATGTGTCAAAAAAGAGGAGGAGCATTCCTACGCTACACACAGAGACAGCCCAAGGTTTATAGTACTGTTCTACTGATGAAGAGAGAACGCAATGAAAAGATCTTATAGGTGATGGTAGATATTGTGTTTTTTTAAAAAAATATCTCTATCTTGTTCCCGCTCAATTACCTGCCATGCCTCCTCACCAATACTTACCTCTTCCCAGCGATGTTCCCATTGCTAATGCATGTACCACATTGGTGGAAGCTTGTCAGAGTTATTTATTATTTAGCATGGCAGCACTGTGGTGGCCATTGTGACATGAGGCCAGTTGACAACTATGAAAATTGTTAAATCAGTAATGCAAGTCATTAAAGCAGCTGAAGATAAATGGCCACATTAGCAAAGCTTTGCATCAGTAGACATGCAATTAGCACTATGGCATGTGGGATGTATTTACCCATGCATCCGAGCCCTACCTCAAAACTGTGCAGTACTGACATGAAAACCTCATGATGGCCAGAGCTTCCCAGAAAATGCCCAGGGAAGTGCATGAAGAATAGGCTGCCACCCATTTTTGCCGATGTTATGGGCACAGAAGGACACTGCCTAAAACCACCATTGGACTACCCACACAGTAGTCTGAAACCATTGGGAATGGCAATGCTGATTGCCAAAAGCAAACCCATAACTGTTGGGAATTCATTTTCTTAAATCCCAAAAATGGGTGCAGTACCAGTACTCACCACTATCCAAAAGCCGGCGTTTTAAAACCACCAGATTTTGTAGAAAACTGAATAAATGAACCCAAAGCAAGCCAAAGAAAGACTTACTGAGAGGTGGATCCAATGTAAAGTTATATTCTGAAGTGACTTGAAGGTTTATAACAAGACTGGCTGCGCTGTGGATTTCAGCAGTTTAAGTAAATTTGGACTGAAAGACACTACAAATCTCAAGGTTTAAGAGAAATGAGTGACCTACTTTGAGTGTCACATAGGTTGCAATTGTTTAAATGTCATAGTTTTGAACTTAGAATCAGCATTCTAGCTGCATATGTGGAATTGTTAGTTTATTTGAATGCAGAAACTGGGGAACAGAAATGACATGTAGCTAAAAAAAAATGGCTTAAGGAACAGGATTTTGCCTGGCAACCACCCCCATCAGGAGTGAAACTTGAGTCACAGCTGTGTTCCCAGGTCTAGCTGCCCTTTTGCTGCTCACACCAAAAGGGATATGACACTTCCCTGATTGAATTACCTGGGCTCTGCAGGAAATTGAACAAAGCCCTGTCCTGACTCAGGCAAATGTTTTATTGGCGGGAGTCGTAAATGGAGCTTCCTCTTGGCAGAAGCTGGGAGGGGCAGGGTCTCTGAGCTTGCCAGAAACTGGAAAGACTGGTTTCTGTACCATGTGACATGAAAAGACACACCTCTATAGCCAGAATATGGTTTTAGAAAAAGATGAATAACTCATAGAGCGGACATGTGAAAATTGTATAAATGACACCATAATTCTTGTGATTTTTCTGCCCACATTTTAAGAGGTTTTTAGAACCGGTGGCATGTTCAGGGGGGTTTTAGCAGAAAAGAGGATATTACTCAAAATGTCTGCATGTGAAAAATCTGACACTTCATCAACTAATGTCCATACTCCTTGCGCACATGTGTGTAAATTTGGGTCAATGTCTGGAATTGCAAAATCAGTTAAAAAGTGAAATATGTGCCATTTCTGAATGCAAGCCCCCAGGAAGAGCAAAGTTTGGACAGGGTATATCTCCTGTGATATGTGATGTGTGCATGCAATTTTAAACCAATGTTTACCTGTGCAAATATGTCTTTTGTTATCAAATATAGAATGTGTGCAATTTGACTGGGGAGTGTCCTCTCTGCAGGCTGTAAAATGACATCACTCTGACACAACTTAGCTCCCCCAATCAAATGAGAAATGGAAGTTTGACCAATTAGAAGCTGAGAGAGAGGTAGGGTCAGTGATGCTAGAACACTCCCACATTCTAAACACATAAAAGCAGACAGTCAGGACAGATAGGGACCTTCAAATCCATTTGCAGCTGGAAGCTCTGCCGGGAAAATCCATACTTTACCTCCATCAAACCTCCAGAGAGCCAACCTAGAGACTTCAATCTATCCAGAACTAGAGACCCAGACCAGCAGAGTAGAGCTGACCTGTTAGCAGAACCAGAGAGAGCTGACCCAGATCACTGTGAAGTGCAGAGAGCTGAACCGAAGTCCAGACCTGTTGACCAGATCGTGACAAAGCCGCCTTCCTGTTTAAAATCTCTTGTGAGTACTCAGCAAAACTCAGCACACATCTCTTAGTTAAAATCATATAATTCAATCCATTTTTAATCTAAGTAGAACTGCAGCTTAGCAATTGTGTTATCCTGCCATCATTTTTAAAACTGAAAAAGTGCTCCGTTTAAAATTTGCAAAACCAAAAACGACCTTTACTAAATCGCTCATATCTCTTCTTCTTTCATTTGGAAGCTGAGATCCTAGGCTTTCCTAGGACCCCAAAACTATAGTGATAGTCCTTGTAGTTCTTCTGTAATAGCACCCGGCGCATTTGCGAATTTTACCGCGATTTACACATTTCTCCACGTGTAAAAAAATCTGGTGCTGCTTGCCTTCCATTTGCCAGAAATTCGTTTAACCTGCTAATCATTCCTGAATCATTGCAAGAGTGAGCCTGGACTAATATTAACTAGATACCACTCACCCTGAACCTCTGAAAGGGAATTAAAAGCATTTCCAGCATATTTCTCATCCATTGCTAGCACATATAAAAGCATTTGGGCCTGTGTTTTCAAAACTCCTATCTGTTTTCTTTAAGCGTGCTTGGGGGGGATTGAACTGAATTACATTGATTGCATTTCTGAGAACTGTGTGCTTTCCTCCCATTTCCTTGCATTGCATAAAGAGGGGGGGAGTGAATAGCCAGAGAAAAGTGATTACATTGTTTGGTTGAAATCATATTGAGTATTTTCTGTACTGCATTCATTGAATATTGCATCCACCTGAGCTTACATAAAGCATTCTGTACCACCTTCTTCTTTTGTTCCTATTCACCTGTGTGCTACCTTATCCATTTCATGTCAACTCCTTATTGATTATAGAGAAGCGTGTTGGTGCCAGATTCTCCGTTGTTAATCTTTATCATATCAGATTAAGTGTGCTATTCAATTATTAATTTATTATAAAGCGTGATATAATATATATTGTTTAAGTTATCAAATAAACCTTTAAACTTGCAAAACAGAACTACTTCTTGGCTCAGTGGGGTCAGGAGGATTCCAAGAGAGGGGTGTTATATAGGGGTAGTCATCCAGAACGCATGAACTGGACATAAAGTTATATCAATAAGGGTTTTCATTCAGTATTATAGACTAGGCGTTGACTTAGCTGTAGTGTTGAATTGAATCCTCTTACAAATTGGGGGCTCGTCCGGGATTCTGGGTTAGAATACCACTTGTGCGGCTTAATACAGTGTGCTAACTGACGGGATACATACATCCAGTCGGATCACCACGCTGCATTACGCTGTGAAGCATTCCTCAAAAGGGACACTCCAAGAAAAGTTCTGTTCTGCAAAAATAAAATACTAACTTCTGTAAGTCAGGACAGAGACCAATCTCTAGAATGACGACCTTGGTAGATATGAAAATAGCCAGAGAGCACTTCTTACATAAACTATTTGTGAGAGGTGAATGGACCGAACAGGGCCAGGATGCGTGGTTGCAGGCCATCACACAACAGGTCACTGAAACAGGGTCAGATATATATAGAGATCAGGGTCCCTTACATGTGGCCCTGAGTGAACTATATATGGCTCCTAAAGCCAAAGAGGAACACAATAAGATTGCCAGGATAGCAGCATACCTGTACCTATACATGGGAGACATGCAGGATAGATGTGCTGAAAGCCAAAATCTGGCAAATAGGCAACAGATGGCATTACAGAAGGCCCAATCTGATCTGGACTCTTCTGAGCAGAGGCTGCAGAGGAGCCAGGAGTCAGAAAATGACAGCAGACGGTACATCACTAAAATAAAGGAGGATATGGATATACTGCAACAGGAAAAGGCTGACCAGGATACTAGATTTCTGGCCCTGCAGAAGGAGCACCAAGACAGTTTGGACTCCTTACTGCAGAGCCAGAAAAAGCTGGAGCAACAATTAGACTTTAACAGGGCATGCACGGAGCAGGTAGCCACCCTGCAAAGTCATCTAGATAGAGTGAAGGTAGAGAGCAACAAGCTGATTTTGAAAGACCTGGATACCCAGGCAGAGTTTGATGAAGAACGCCAGAAAGCTGGTGCCTTTCAAAGGCAGAAGGACGACCTGGCGGCACAAATGCAGGCTCTTAGTCAGGAAAGAGACGCCTTAGGCCAGGAAGTCTGCCATTTAAAAAGGAAAATGGAAGAAAATCACCTGGCCCACCAGGGACTGGGCGACCTCCAAAAAGAACACCAGAACTTGTTAGAGCACACCAGGAGGGTGGAGGATGCTCTAGCAAGAAAGGAGCAGGCCAATAGGGACACAGCTCAGGAGGTAACCCTCCTGCAGCAAAGACTGGCCCAGTGCTCCAGGACCAATCAGGAAACACAGAGAGAGAATGAGGCTCTCTGCCAGCGCAATGATAGACTCCAACAACAGGTAGCGATGCAGGAGAGACTGATAGAGTCTAGTAAGGCCTTAACTGAGGAACTGAAGGCACAAATGCAGGCTCTTGCATTGCAACAGGGAGCAGAGGCGGATAGAGACCAGGTTCGCTGGGAAAGGGAAACTCAGGAGCATAACCTCAGGAGCCCTAATACCAGAGGCCTTTATCTTTCTCAGTCCCTGGACTCTGCCACCCCCATGTCCCCTGGCGCACATGAGCACCGGGCCACAGGGATGGCAGATTACTATCCAGCCAGAAGCATGGGGCTCATAGGCCAGTACCTCCCAGGAATGGATGGGCGGGCATCTGGGCATGGGCACCCAAGCATGGTGCAATTCAGTGGGGAACCCCGGGAGAATAGGCCCATTAAGGGCATCCTGAAAACCTCTGCCCCGTTAGGTCAGTGGGGGGGGTACCCAGCAAATCCTAACATCAAGGAGGAATCTGAAGACTCCTCTGAACTGCGCAGGACACAGGAGACCAGGTCCCCACATTCTGCCAGCCATTCCCAGGCTCGCAGAATCCGGGAAAACCTGGAAGAACAGACGGGAACCTCTGGGAGCAGTGCCTCTGAGTCCGAGGACGAATGGACAAGGGTTACCCGAACCAAAAAGGCCAATAAGGCAAAAAGGGCCTTGCTTAAGGACCCCTTAAAACAGATTAAGGCAATCAGGAGCATCATCACGCCTTACCATAAGAACGCTAAGTATTCTGTTTGGGAGCACTTAGAGCTGTTTGAGCAAATGATGGAGACTTTCCATTTGAAGGACGGTCAAAACTGCATTCAATATGTAAAGTGGACCTTCTCCCCGGAATACTCCAGTTTCTTTGCGGGGCTGGAGGACCAAAATCATTTAAGATGGTCCACCTATAAGGCGGCCATCTTGAAACATTTTTCTGTTCACAGAAGTCCTCAAGAGGCTCGCAAGGCAGCCTACAATTTGCAATGTGGGGAGGATCAGGCCCCACAAGAATTTGTGCAGGAGTTAAAGCGTGCTTTTGCACAGACCACAAGAAGGGTGCGCACGGATAGCAGAGAATTTATTAATACGTTTTTCCATGCCTTGCCCAAATATATCATGACCCAGCTCGTGAGGGATTTTCACGAGAAAAGATCTTTAGACTGGGTCATTGAACAGGCTACCCGGATCTATGAGGTGCAGAAACCGGTAGATAGCAAAAGTAATGCCCAGAAAAACCCCAAAGCCAACAGCACCCCTGCTGCTGCCAAGGTGGCAGAGGTAAAGGTCACCCCCGTTTTGGATTTGGAGATGGGGGGGCCTAAAAACCTACCTGCACCTAATAATGCTAGGCCCAGGAGGTCCTCGGGTCAGTCACAGACAGGGAGCCAAGGAGGCAGCCCCACAAATGGGGTCCCTCGCTCTCCTGATTATGTAAGTCCCCGTTACAAGGGAAATCGACCCATCCTGGGTTATGTGTGGACTCCTCCAGCCCAAGGGGGGGGATCCAGCCAAGCACCAAACCCAGGGAACTTCCCTCCAAACTTCCCACAGGAGGGCAGAAATTTACCAAACCCTGGGCAGAACTTTTTCCCCAGATATCCACCCGACTTTCAGCCCCAAAACCATCCATCCTTCTTTCCCCAATTCCCTGAGCCCAGACCACTGAATCCGGGAGAGGGGAGGCCAAGGGTGGAGGGGTACCCAAATCTTCCCAACCAGGGGTACTACCAAAGAAGGGATAGCTACCCTTCCCGGGATCAGCCCAGGGGAGAAAACAGGGCCCCGTATCAGCCTGAACGGGTTTCCCAGTTAGAGCGCCAGGTTCAAAACATGGCGCGGGATATGGGTCACATACTGAGGGCTCAGCAGAACCCTCAGATCAGCATGCCGGCGCAGAACGCACCCAACTCTGGACCTGGTGCTCCAGAACAATGACGGGGCAGCACCCCGATAACTCACCGGTTCCCAGGGAGGAGGCACGAAGGGAAGGGGGGTGTAAAGCCTTGGAGGACGCTTCCTTCCTCACTTGTAAACAGCCCCTGGAAACCCAGGAACCGGAAACAAAATCTTTTGCCCCTGAAAGTCTGTCTCCTAAGGAGCAGAGGGGGGGTAAGAGAAACAAAAGACCCAAACAGACTCAGTTTGAGGAGGAGGTAGAGATCTTCCAATTTGAGGGAGAGGGATCCTCAGAGGATCCTGGGAAAAGGATCTTCTCCTTCAGGGAGGGGGGAACTCCTCCCAAAGAAAAATGGGTCCCTAGGGATGCAAATCCAGACTGGGGAGATGTGGAGACTGAGCTACCGCCGCCCACCATCTCATCCCAGAACCAACAGCTAGAAAATCCCCTGGTTCAAACCCATCCTGGTGACTGCCTCCAAAAAGGGGGGGGCAGCCCAGAACCGGAGCCAGGGGAACCCACAATGGCTCTGATCTCCAGTTGCCAAATTTTTCTTTCAGATTCCCAAGGCTCTCCACAGAATTCTGCCCAAATCTCTTCTCTCGCCATGTCCAAAACCAGAAAATTAGCCCACCAGTTGTCCAAAAATGTACATTATCTGTGCCCCCTTGAGGAGAAGGAGGGAAGATACTATGCCCCGGTACAAGTACAGGGGCAGGGTACAATTTTGGCACTGGTGGACACTGGATCTCAAGCTACCCTTCTGTCCAGAAGGGCCTTTGACGAACTAAATGCAGGAAGGGGAGAGAATTACCAAATTCCTCTCACCTCTCTTCCTGGACAACTGCAGAACTTTGACGGGAAGGAAATTCCCGTCGAGGGGACGGCAGATTTGGACATTAAAATTGGGCGACATAAGTTGAAACACCCGGTCATAGTTGTGACCCCAGAGGGCACCCCTTGTTTACTAGGGAATGACCTCCTGAGAAGGTTGTCACCCCTAATAGATTGCGTAAACAAGGTCCTTTGGACCCAGACTAGCCGACCAATAAAATTAAAACAGAGTGTTAACCATGTTAGTTTAAACGGCACCTGCCACATGGTTGAACAAAAATCTGACCAAGTAGAATTCCACTTCCAGAACAACCAAATTCCAGACGTGACAGTAATAGCAGTAGGACAACAGACTGGTGATGGGGGGTCCTCTCTATTTCTGAAAATCAACCTTCCTTCCAGTTTAAGGTGGTATTCCACACTGGAAGGAAACACCCTGAAATTCTTTACTAATCCACAATCAGAAACTCCCACTTCTATAGTCCAGAAAGATGTGAAATCAGCTCAGAGCCTGGCTGATATTTAGCAAATTGGAGAGCAGTTGTTCATCCCTGTTCAGTTAAATGAGGGGAAGGACTCTGTTCTCGCTCGAGTGTGTGTGAGCAACGGTAAGAGCTTCATCAGCGAAGCCATGTTCCGCCAACTCCCAAAAGATCCAGCCATTCCCACATTCAAACTGATAGACAAATGGGAAATGGACCTGGAAGCACCTAATTCCAAACAGCTCCTGCCAAGCAGGTGTATGCTCAAAATCTCCATTGGCAACAAGAGCATAGTCCATAACTGTTGGGTCGTGCGAGACGTCACTGCCGCCTTTTACTTAGGCAGTGACATTCTCAATCGCTTTGCCATTAGTTTGGACCTAATAAACTTCAAAGCTTGATCCCGATTAGCGGATAATCCCATGGGCTTTGATGATCCAGAAAAAGCATTTAGGTCAGCTCAATTGCTACCTTATGCAGTTGAAATTCAGATCAAAGAGGAAGTCACCATCCCAGAAAGGACCCGACAATTCTCCCTGGAAGTGATAGTTAAAAGAGGACAACATTTGAAAAACCCTGATGCTTACATACATCTAAATGCTTCTCTCCAACTGCAAGGGTTAGGGGTAAACCCAACTCCATTAGTCAACATAGAACATGACACCATTCTAATAGAGGTGGATAACAGCGACTTAAAGAGTATTACTCTAGCCGCAGGCACCATTATTGGAATGGCGGTTGATGACCGACATTTTTCCATCGACTTAGTAAATGAACTGTTAGGACCAATCCCCAAGGACTGTTTTGACAGTGACAGTGATGACAACGCAACACCAGACAGGATCTTTACCCGGCAAGGGGGGAACTTCCTGGTGTACACTTCCTGCCCCTATGGTAAGGAAGATGTGACTTGTGACTTCAGGAGGAATGAGGTGATTTTCCAGGTCCATGAGGGCTGCCTTTCCCACCTGAAGCCTCCAGTCCAAATCAGCACTCTGACCAGGGACTTCTCCACCCAGCTGGAGGAGGCCGCTGAAATAGCCAAACCAGAAGTCTTTCCAGGCTTCAGGCAGATGGTGGAAGAGAGAGTCAACCTAGCTGATGCCTGTGTGACTCTGGAACAAAAGCAAAAGTTGAAACAAGTTTTCTTGGATTTCCAAGATCTCTTTGCGGTAGACTCATATGACTGTGGTCGCACCGACATCCACACAACAACAATCCCCACGGACCCTGGCATGACTCCAGTGTTTGTGAAGCAATATCGCTTGCCTCTCGCATCAATGGAGTCCCTCACTGAAATAATCAAGAACCTTGAGTCCCGGGGAATAATCCGTCCAGTCCACAGCACCTTCAATAATCCAGTGCTGGGAATATTGAAGCCAAGCGGCCAGTGGAGACTCTGCGCCGACCTCAGGGAGCTCAACAAACGGGTCCATACTTCCCGATGGCCTCTGCCCTACATTGACCAAGGGCTGGCCCAGATTCAGGGGTCACAGGTATTCACTGCAATAGACCTGACCAATGGATACTGGACCGTGCCTGTCAGCAGGGAGGACCAATACAAACTGGCTTTTACCTTTGGGGGCCAACAGTATACATGGACCCGGACGCCCTTCGGATACCTTAACTCCGGTAATGAGTTCAATATTTTCCTACATAAGGCCATGCCCGACCTGGGTGCAAGGGGTAACCTGGCTTATGTAGATGATGTCCTCATCAAAAGTTCATCTGTGGAGGAACACATAGCGGAGATCCGTTATGTTCTGACCCAGTTGAGAGCCGCCGGAGCAAAACTTTCCTTTCAGAAAGCATAGTGGTGTAGAACCCGTGTTAATTTCTTGGGGCATGAGATTACTCCTCAGGGTCTCTGTCCCCAGGAAAAGAAAGTGGAAGCACTTCAGAAACTGAAAGACCCCACAACTCTGCGAGAACTAAGGAGCCTCCTTGGACTGACTAATTACAGCAGAAAGTTCATTGAGGGCTACGCAGAGATCACCAGACCCCTGATTCATCTCCTGAAGGGGGGGGGTCAAGTGGGAATGGGGTCCAGAGCAATTCGAGGCAGTAAGACAACTCAAAAGAAGCCTCTCACAAGCACCTTGCCTAGCTTACCCTGTCAGAAACAAGGAGTTCTTCCTGGAGACGGGGTTCTCTAATACGTGCTTGACGGCAGTATTATACCAAAAGCATGACAAGGTCAATAAAGTAATCTCCTATGCGAGCAAAACTTTATCCTCTTTGGAGGAAAAATTCAACGATTGTGAGAAGGCACTCCTGGCAACGGTGTGGGCATTGAAGAATTACCGCCCGTTTATCCATGGGGAACACATCATAGTGGAGACTCCACACCAGCCTCTGCAATATCTCCAAAGTGACAGAATCCGGGCCGGAAATGTGAGTAATTCCCGAATTACTTCCTGGATTCTGTCAATGCAAGGCTTTCCTGTGGAGGTCAGATATGGCCAAAACAAGAAGAGTCCCCTCGCGCAAGGTCTGGCTGACTTGCATGATTGTGCCAGAGAAAACTGTCTCGAGGACGAGAGTCTAAAAATAAAGGACAACACGGAGGCATACCTTAATTCCCCACACAAAGCCTTTGAAGAGGACAAGTGTGAGGGAATGCCCACTGTCTATGTGGATGGATGCTCTTACCATGTTGACAACAACGGGGAGAAAGAACTGGTGGCCGGCGTAGGGAATGCATGGGTGAATGAGTCCCCAGAACCCTCCACTGGATACAAAATTGGTCCCCGAAGTAGTCAGGTGGCAGAATTGATGGCTGTGCATTAGGCCATCCTCACTGCTGTCCAGCATCAACTCCACGAACTGGTCATAATCACAGATTCGGATTATGTACGGAACGGGTTCGTGGAGCACCTGGTTAATTGGAAAACCAGAGGCATGTTATGTGCCAACAACAAACCCTTGAAACATGGGAAGTTGATCCAAAACATTGATGATCTGGTCACCTCGAATGAGATGACCATCTATTGGAAAAAGATCAAGGGTCATTCCAAAGTAGAGGGACCAGACAAAACTGGAAATGACTTAGCTGATCAGCTGGCCAAAACCGGGGCCATCCAAGGGGATCTAATTGAGATCGAGTCCCTGTTGGGTGAAATCCAGGTCACTGCTATCACTAGGTCCCAGACAAATGCTCACAACGACCTTTCAATTGCACAATGGAGTAAGGAGACCCCTGATGCTGATTTGATTACAGCTCAGAAGGGGGATCCAATAATTGGTAAATTTTACCAGCACCTTGAGGACCCTGAGAACTTTCCCCTGACGGATACCGATTACATTGGGAAAGAGGACCTAAGAGTGTTGATGAAATGTCCAAAAATGTTCCGAATCCAAGACGGTTTGCTGGTAAGGAAATCCAAAGCTGGCCACGATCAGTGGGTGGTTCCTACCTCATTCCGAAGCCTGATGTTAAGTCACGCCCATGATGCGGCCACCGCCGGTCATAGGGGGTTTCACACAACACTGGAAATCTTAAGAGAGGTTGCATACTGGCCACACATGGGGCAGGACCTCGACCAATACTTGAAGGGGTGTCTCGTGTGTGCACAATTTCAGCCATCATCCCTCACGCACCGCGCGCCTCTCCAAAAGCGGGGGATGACACTGCCATGGTCAGATTTACAAATCGACTTTGTAGGCCCCGTGATTCGCTCTGCTAGGGGGAATAAGTACATGTTGACTGTCACATGCTTGTTCACCAAGTGGGTGGAATGTCTCCCAGCCCCAAATTGCAAGGCAGAAACTGCAGCTGCCTTGATGATTAACCACATCTTTTCCCGTTTTGGTCTACCTCAAAGGATTGAGTCAGACAGGGGTAGCCACTTCACCAGTGAAGTAATGACAAAGATGTGGGAGATACTGGGGGTCAAAAGGAAGTTGCATATTGCTTATAGACCAGCTTCTTCTGGGGCAGTAGAGAGATATAACCGGACAATTGTGAGCATCTTAAAAAAGTTTGTGGCAGATTCTGGGCCAAGTTGGGATATCCGATTACCTCTGGTCCTAATGGCCATCAGATCTACCCCTTCATCTGCAACCAAAATGTCACCATTTGAGTTGATGACTGGGCGCAAGATGGTGCTTCCTCAGCATTTGCTCTACAGGACCCAAGAGCAGACACTGATAAATGCCTCCACTACTCATGAGTATGTGGAGAATTTAAGGAAACACCTCCAACATGCTTTTGCTTATGCTCAGCGGAATCTAGAAAGATCAGCTGATAGCATGAAGACCCATTATGACCTGAAAACTTCCAGGAAGGAATATCAGGTGGGAGACCGGGTCTATCTATACAACTTCCAAAGGAACCAGGCCAAGCAGCGCAAATTTTTGCCTACATGGAAGGGACCCTTTGAGATCATCGACAAGATCTCCCCTGTGGCCTACAAAATCCACATCCCCAAAGGTCCTTTGGCAGCGGGGGAAGACAAGTGGGTCCACATAAACCAGTTGAAATGTTGCCATCCCAGGCACACTCTGCAACAACTGGAGGAATCCTCTGGAATCCTAGCGGGTACTGTCTCAGACTAATTCAGTTCCAACCATAAAACATACCACATCTATTCTCTAAAATATTGTGATTTGCATGAAACTGTCTCTTAGTTATACTGTTTTTTTTTCTCAAAATAAGAATGTAATGTTTCGTGATGATGAAATGCATATGCTGCCCCACTATCTCAACAGTGGTGGAAAAACGTCTATGAATAGGTATTGCCGCTCTTCCTTTGTCGTCCTAGGAGAAAGAAAACCTGGAGACGGGCCAAGGAGGACGATCCGGAGACCGGGAGCAGAGAAGCGATGGGCCCTGTGTACCGCCCAATATTCCCATCAGGACCGGCGAGGAGAACCGATCGATCCGACCGGATGGAGAAAAAGATGCTGAACTGTGCCATCTATTGGAAGAAGATGAGGAAACATCCCAGGTCTTGCGAGTCCCATCAGTGAAACCGAATGGCCATCGCAAGAGGGGGGCTTGTGGGATGTATTTACCCATGCATCCGAGCCCTACCTCAAAACTGTGCAGTACTGACATGAAAACCTCATGATGGCCAGAGCTTCCCAGAAAATGCCCAGGGAAGTGCATGAAGAATAGGCTGCCACCCATTTTTGCCGATGTTATGGGCACAGAAGGACACTGCCTAAAACCACCATTGGACTACCCACACAGTAGTCTGAAACCATTGGGAATGGCAATGCTGATTGCCAAAAGCAAACCCATAACTGTTGGGAATTCATTTTCTTAAATCCCAAAAATGGGTGCAGTACCAGTACTCACCACTATCCAAAAGCCGGCGTTTTAAAACCACCAGATTTTGTAGAAAACTGAATAAATGAACCCAAAGCAAGCCAAAGAAAGACTTACTGAGAGGTGGATCCAATGTAAAGTTATATTCTGAAGTGACTTGAAGGTTTATAACAAGACTGGCTGCGCTGTGGATTTCAGCAGTTTAAGTAAATTTGGATTGAAAGACACTACAAATCTCAAGGTTTAAGAGAAATGAGTGACCTACTTTGAGTGTCACATAGGTTGCAATTGTTTAAATGTCATAGTTTTGAACTTAGAATCAGCATTCTAGCTGCATATGTGGAAGTGTTAGTTTATTTGAATGCAGAAACTGGGGAACAGAAATGACATGTAGCTAAAAAAAAAATGGCTTAAGGAACAGGATTTTGCCTGGCAACCACCCCCATCAGGAGTGAAACTTGAGTCACAGCTGTGTTCCCAGGCCTAGCTGCCCTTTTGCTGCTCACACCAAAAGGGATATGACACTTCCCTGATTGAATTACCTGGGCTCTGCAGGAAATTGAACAAAGCCCTGTCCTGACTCAGGCAAATGTTTTATTGGCGGGAGTCGTAAATGGAGCTTCCTCTTGGCAGAAGCTGGGAGGGGCAGGGTCTCTGAGCTTGCCAGAAACTGGAAAGACTGGTTTCTGTACCATGTGACATGAAAAGACACACCTCTATAGCCAGAATATGGTTTTAGAAAAAGATGAATAACTCATAGAGCGGACATGTGAAAATTGTATAAATGACACCATAATTCTTGTGATTTTTCTGCCCACATTTTAAGAGGTTTTTAGAACTGGTGGCATGTTCAGGGGGGTTTTAGCGGAAAAGAGGATATTACTCAAAATGTCTGCATGTGAAAAATCTGACACTTCATCAACTAATGTCCATACTCCTTGCGCACATGTGTGTAAATTTGGGTCAATGTCCGGAATTGCAAAATCAGTTAAAAAGTGAAATATGTGCCATTTCTGAATGCAAGCCCCCAGGAAGAGCAAAGTTTGGACAGGGTATATCTCCTGTGATATGTGATGTGTGCATGTAATTTTAATCCAATGTTTACCTGTGCAAATATGTCTTTTGTTATCAAATATAGATGTGTGCAATTTGACTGGGGAGTGTCCTCTCTGCAGGCTGTAAAATGACATCACTCTGACACAACTTAGCTCCCCCAATCAAATGAGAAATGGAAGTTTGACCAATTAGAAGCTGAGAGAGAGGTAGGGTCAGTGATGCTAGAACACACCCACATTCTAAACACATAAAAGCAGACAGTCAGGACAGATAGGGACCTTCAAATCCATTTGCAGCTGGAAGCTCTGCCGGGAAAATCCATACTTTACCTCCATCAAACCTCCAGAGAGCCAACCTAGAGACTTCAATCTATCCAGAACTAGAGACCCAGACCAGCAGAGTAGAGCTGACCTGTTAGCAGAACCAGATAGAGCTGACCCAGATCACTGTGAAGTGCAGAGAGCTGAACCGAAGTCCAGACCTGTTGACCAGATCGTGACAAAGCTGCCTTCCTGTTTAAAATCTCTTGTGAGTACTCAGCAAAACTCAGCACACATCTCTTAGTTAAAATCATATAATTCAATCCATTTTTAATCTAAGTAGAACTGCACCTTAGCAATTGTGTTATCCTGCCATCATTTTTAAAACTGAAAAAGTGCTGCGTTTAAAATTTGCAAAACCAAAAACGACCTTTACTAAATCGCTCATATCTCCGCGACCGTTTGTCTTAGAGACTTGCAGGAACTTTCATTTGGAAGCTGGGATCCTAGGCTTTCCTAGGACCCCAAAACGATAGTGATAGTCCTTGTATTTCTTCTGTAATAGCGCCCGGCGCATTCGCGAATTTTACCGCGATTTGCAAATTTCTCCACGTGTAAAAAAATCTGCTGCTGCTTGCCTTCCATTTGCCAGAAATTCGTTTAACCTGCTAATCATTCCTGAATCATTGCAAGAGTGAGCCTGGACTAATATTAACTAGATACCACTCACCCTGAACCTCTGAAAGGGAATTAAAAGCATTTCCAGCATATTTCTCATCCATTGCTAGCACATATAAAAGCATTTGGGCCTGTGTTTTCAAAACTCCTATCTGTTTTCTTTAAGCGTGCTTGGGGGGGATTGAACTGAATTACATTGATTGCATTTCTGAGAACTGTGTGCTTTCCTCCCATTTCCTTGCATTGCATAAAGAGGGGGGGAGTGAATAGCCAGAGAAAAGTGATTACATTGTTTGGTTGAAATCATATTGAGTATTTTCTGTACTGCATTCATTGAATATTGCATCCACCTGAGCTTACATAAAGCATTCTGTACCACCTTCTTCTTTTGTTCCTATTCACCTGTGTGCTACCTTATCCATTTCATGTCAACTCCTTATTGATTATAGAGAAGCGTGTTGGTGCCAGATTCTCCGTTGTTAATCTTAATCATATCAGATTAAGTGTGCTATTCAATTATTAATTTATTATAAAGCGTGATATAATATATATTGTTTAAGTTATCAAATAAACCTTTAAACTTGCAAAACAGAACTACTTCTTGGCTCAGTGGGGTCAGGAGGATTCCAAGAGAGGGGTGTTATATAGGGGTAGTCATCCAGAACGCATGAACTGGACATAAAGTTATATCAATAAGGGTTTTCATTCAGTATTATAGACTAGGCGTTGACTTAGCGGTAGTGTTGAATTGAATCCTCTTACAGGCAAACATTATCCTGCTGCTAAAAACAGATTATTATGTCAATGTATTCTTGCACAAGAGCAAGGAGCTAGGACTAGAAAAGGAAAGGTTGGTATTGCAGAAACTGTGCACCAGTGCAAGCATTGCCCTGCAGCCAACATGCATTGAAATAATGTGTTTTTGCTCAAGCAAAAGTTACTTTAGTGCTAACTGTACTTGTACCGATGCAACTTTTCGGTACTGCTGCACAACCTAGTAAGGCATGATTTCTCCAAGGAAATGTGTGTCCTAGTCTTAGGGGCTCATGTTCTATTAAAACATAACTTGGCAGCAGGGAAATGTTACATTTAAAATGTAATGTTAGTTGGCCCCCTCTGCCAAATATTTGCCATTTGCATTGTACAGTGCAAATGTACAAAGCAAAGGATGGCATGCATGCCTCCTTTTGCCCTTCACATTAGCACTGTGCAGCGCAAAGTGGATAAACACTGCCTGGCATGCTGGCATTGCGGGTAGCGCTTACTTTCCATTGTGAACACAGCTTGCCATGCTCGCATGCCAAGCAGTGCTCACAACAGAAATGAAACCCTCCCGACATGCGAGAATGTCAGGGAGCGTTTAGTTGTAATTGTGCATACACCCGGACATGCTTTCATGGCTGGGAATGTGTACAATTGATTACTATCGTGTCAGCCTGCTTTATGATGATGCATAAAGCTTGTGGACCTGTTGGAATGTCCAGCATTTGTGCCAGCATGAAAATCCATGGCAGCGCAAACCCTGGAGCATTGAATGGTGGAGATGAGAGTTGCCTTCCGCCCTTGCTCTCTGCCATATCAAATGAATAAAAATTAGTGGTGGCATGAATGCAAGACGTTAAAACCTTACTCAAAGCTTCTACGCTTTCCATTCATGTTATGGCTCTATTGAACATAAGTCCCATAGTGTTGTGGTACTAAGTGAAAAATGTGTTTTATGAAAAGCAAATTAAATAATGACCAATTTCGAAAGACCGCCCGAATACTGCTCTAAGTGGTCTTTTTAAATCAAACTGTCATGCACCCTTTTGCACATAACTTATGGCTGGGCCAGAAGTGGGGAGGATTGAGCATCCCAGGTATTTGTGTGGGTATTTTGTGAGAGAGAGTGTGTGTGCATGTGTGTGTGTGTGATTGTGTGGGTGAGGGGGTATGTTTGTTGCATGGAAGGGAGGGGTGCAGGTAAACGTGCATGTGTTTGCATGTTTGGGTGTGTGAATAATTGTGTCTGTGGTGGAGGTTAAGGGGGGATGATTTGGGGAAGGGAGATGGGACGGAGGAATGGGGTTCTGGGGTAAAAACCCAACATTTCCAAGAAAATCCACCAGTATGGGAGGGAGAGAGTGGGGTGGATGCAGGCAGTGGGTGTTTGGGGTGTGAAACTTCACTTTTGAAGGACGCACAAAAACGGCAGAAATTAATTGATCTTTTTGATGTTTGCCCCTCAAAAAGCAGAACTATCAACCATAAAACCAGTGTTTGTCCCTGGTGCAAAGAATGATTGATGGAATTCACAGCAATGGTTGCCCTATAATGCATTTCACTTGCGCCAGTTGAAGGTTTCTGTAATAGCATTGCATATTTTTGGCACAAGGGCAATACACTTGCAACTGTGAAATTAAACCCAATCAGTCATCTTAAAAATATTTCAATGTGTGAATGGCCCCATGCTGTGGTGTAAAGGTCTCAGCTTAAATAACACGTGCAAAGTAGAAATCCTTCTTGACACAAGTGTTTTATGTTCTTCTGTGTATGGAGCAGGACTGCAAATTGATACTGCTTTCAACTAAGTTTGTGATTTCGAGGTATGCCTATGTTTACTGATTGAAAAAAATACTTTGTTACTTATTTATTCTTAATTTGGAATGAATCGTTACAGCACATGTAATCTTTTTGGAATCTTGGAAAGTGGTGAAAGATGCCTCAACAGGCAGAGGTGTAATGCTGCTTATGAATGTTTGGCGTGTACTGCAGAGACAACTCTGTTCCCATAGCAACCTCTCCAATATTAGGTGTCTTGAAATTCCTCGTGAAGTATATACTATTTGGATTCGTTTTTCAAGCATCTGTAGAGATTGTGGGGGTTATGACAGAAGAGCATGGACATTAAACTGGGGTTGCCTTATAGGCATATGGATTGCACTGTTTGCTGACAATAAAATAGCTTTCATCTCATGACAAACATAAACAGAGCCTGCTCCAGAAAATCAATTTCATACAAAGAATATTGCATGGTTCACAAACCTACAGAAAATGTAAACCTCTCAAGAGTCTCCAATTTTTCATTAAAGTTTGGTGGCTGATTACAGTTTTGAAACCATGCAAGATGCAGGTTTTGATACCTTTTATGCTACTGACAAACATATGTAGAAATCGTACAAGTGATTAGATTCCGAAGTCCCACAGACTTCTTAATCAGCAAGTGTAGAGTCAAAGGATTGCTGAAGAAAAACCACAAAGCAGTTCATTTTCAAACCAATGAGAAAAAAAGCATTTTAAACTTCATTAGGCCTCATTACAAGGTCGGTGGTAACCCACTGTTGCTTCAGGCAGTTTGCCGCCAACCTCATAACACCATTCCGCCGCCTGAGATCCTGGTGCCAGCGGGACATTGCAAGTCCCAGCGGCCCGGGATGTCAGGTGGTGGAAAGTGTAAGTCCCCATTCCCATGGAGTCCCATAGGAATGGGGGCACAGAAGCACCAGCACAGTTTCTTACAGTACCGGTGCTTCTGTGAAAACAATGCCTGCTGTGGCCGGTGCTCCTGGCAGGTCAGACCTGCCGGGAGCAACGGCGCCTAAAGGCATACTCATAGTCTGGTGGTCCAGAAAGGGTGCTGGTACGTTGCTACTGGCAACCTTATTTCCGGACCGCCAGACTTGTAATGAGATTTTCAGAAGGAACAGTAGGTATGGAATGTAGGTTTAGAATTGCCGTCTTATCTAAAAGACCATAGAAGTTCCTGGAAACAAGGAAAGCATATATCAGTTTTAAAAGAGTCAACATTGTGGGTGAGAATTGCATTTGAATAAAATACTTCCTTTTCACATGTAACTGTTAAATGCAATATGTTTTCATATTTTAGGCACAGGCAGTCTTAGAGTGGACTCCAGTAATGTCCTATAATTATTGATGTTATTGTCCACATTTCTTTCTGAGAGTTGTATTTTAAGAGAACAAAATCTTGTTCACATGTAACTGTTTCATGTAATATGCTTTCAAAGCTAGACAGAGGCAGTTTTAAACTTGGCCCTTACAAATTCCTAAAATGACTGATGTTATTTTGAATGACATATTGAAATGAAAAGGTTTAAAACACCTAATTGAAAAGTCATTGTAGCATTTCCCTCACAAATAGGGCCTCATTAGCTTCGAGAAGTAAGAGATAGACTAACTATAACGATGTTAAGCTCCTGTTTATGGACAATATGAAGGCCCTTAACAAGTATCAAATTATCTGCATGCAATAAACTTGGCTCAGGAATGCTACATCATGTGATGGCTATGAAGCCTTCCTCAATCCAGCCAGCAAGAGGCTCATTGCAAGACCACATTTGGGGCTATTAACACTGTGAAGGTAGGCTCAGAATATGGTGTAGTAGCTAACTCCACTCCAAATCCTTACATACAAGTTCTACAGCTGATAAAGAAAGCCCAAAGTAAACAGGAAAATCTGCTACTAATAAGCAGTATGTAAGGAGATAGTTCTCTAGCAGAGTGGAAGGAAACCCTGACGATCATTTATAGAGACCTGAACATACATCTAATAGATGAGGAAGGATTTCCAAAGAAAGAGAAATATTTACAAGGAAGAGCGCTGAATTGGAGTCAAGAAATAAAACTGAAAGATCTCCACATGCTAAATGGACAGACTCTAGGAGATACTCCAGGGAGATGTACTTGGGGAAGAGGAACCAAAAGATTCTACCTGGATTACTTTCTCGTCTCAGGAAATCTGAAGGACAGAATAAAAAAAATTGAATTGAAAGAACAGCCTGTGAGTGACTTAGTTTCAATGGCATTAGAAATAGGGGGAGTATGGATGACACAAGCAGTTATGAACCCAGTCGAATGTTCCTGGGCAAAAAAAGCTCAAGGAAGGAAAGAAAGAAATTCTGAAGATCGGTGGTCAATTCAAGGAAACTGTAAAAGCAGATAAGAAACAGGTAGAATACACCTGGATCTTGAGAGACTTTTCTAACCTAAGGCAGGAAAGTGAGAAACCATGTTTAGCCCCCAAGAATATCTATGATCCCCTAGTCTGCAGAGCAAAACAAGATCTTCATACAGAATTGAGAACAATTAAGACTCAAAAATTACCTGAGTAGACTGAATTAATTCGGCGATGAAAGCAGAGGTACAAAAACTGGCTTAATTCCGCCAGGTCAGAGCAACTGCAAACAGAGGTACAAGTTCTAAAGCTTATATGCCAGAAAAATACCAGAGACCTCTTGGAACTCCTAAATAATGGAGGTTCCTTTAGAGCAGATAAAATGCTCAGACAAGTCAGGGAAGCCAGCTGGTTGGCTCATTATTCAAGCCCCTTCTCTAACCCTGGAGATGCACCACTAACAGAACCCCCAACACTCAAGCTAAGTGGGTACTTGATACAAAAAGAGAAGACGTGATGGCCAGGATGAAGTTGCTCAGTTCACGGAGAGCAGCCGGACCCGATGGGATCTCGAATGACCTCTTATAAGAGAATTCAGAAGAATGGAGTGTACTTCTGATGCAGATTTTTGATCAGGTCTTGCGTATAAGACAAATGCCAGCTACCTGCTGAAAAGACGATAGTTGTCCCCATTTACAAAAAGGGCGATAGAGCAGACCTGTGAAACTATTGCCCAATCACCCTGTTGGACTCTATGGGAAAGCTGTTCGCCTCTATATTATTGAGAGATTTGACAAACTGGACCACCAAGTCTGGAATATTTGATCCCCTTCAAACGGGATTTGTAAAAGGCGTGGGAACATCTCTAAATATTTTTGTAATTAGGATTCTTAAAATGACAGCTCTGGAGTCAAAGACCTGTGTCCATATGCCTTTCTTAGACTTAGAACAAGCATTTCACTGTGTGAACAGAGTAAAATTATAGACAAAATTAAACGGCACGGAGACGGTATATCATAAAAAAACACTTGCATTTCAGTCAAAAACTGTTAAGTTAGAGTGAAGATGAACCATCATTTTGCGACGGTATCCATGGAATTTAGCATTTATTGGAATCCATGGCCCTTTGACTCTGAGCCCCTCCTTTCACAGCCCAAACTATGAATACAAAAGGATTTTCTTATTGGATATTTTCTGAATTTTAAAAGACCAATATATTTTAAATATGGTTTCATGATTTATAAAGTTTCAAAACTAGAAAAAATAACTGTAATTAAAAGTGTTTTTACATCTAACTCTATGCATCAAAATGCATGAAAGGGAAATGTAAACAAAATCAATGAAAAATCGATGCGCAACATTTAAAATCCAAATACATACAAAGTACTCTGCAAATTTTACTTGGCAAAGAATTATAAAATAACATTTTTTGCACAATAAATGCTTTGTTGTCTTACAAGCTAAATGATTAATAATGAACTTTTAGAGTATAGTTCTTCCCTTGACAAACGTTCCACTTGAACGCATAAGGTATAGTTCTACTATAAGATAACTGCTAACAATGATGTACAGATGACTGAATATATCTTCAGATAAGCAGTGATGTCATTGAGGAACCCATAGTTTATGTCCTATATGATGTCATATAATACCAAGTCAAATGTATTTGTTAATTATGATGCTTTTACAAACAGTTGAAACATTATTACAAAATGTTTAAATCATGCTAAAAAAATTATATCACATCACATGATCAGCATTCCAAAGTCAACCTTCCCCATCTTCACCTCCCTGTCCCAACCCATGATGGTTTCCTGCATGCCGAAGCTCTCCAGATACATCGCGTCACAATAAACACACCCATGTCACTGATATTCCTGTAAGCCCAGTCTAAGGCAACCTGTAGGTGCCTCATTCCGGCATCCATAAAGAATGGCTTCAAAATGCTTTTCCATAATTTAGAGCAGCGAGAATGGTCACAACAAATAAAGTAGATGATTGTTTTGATTGTGATACCACTCTCATGTGTTTGCGACCACCTCCCAACCACCACTGCGAGTGATAGAGTGTCTATACGGAATGTCATATCGAGAGCCATATGTAATGCCATCTGTGATGTCATTATAGATGTCATCTTTCTGGCATAGGATGCACGATGGGTGCACAGAGGTAATGTGGCACTGCTTCCAACGCATGTCAGATATCAGGGATTTAGTTACCTAAAAGCATTACCTTAGTGCCACTGCAACCAACTTTCTTTGCCCAAATTCTTAGGTTTTCTTGCTATTAATTTTCGACATTAACTGTTTCACAAGTAAATAATTTTCTCTAAATTTCAAAGGTGATGTAAAGCTATACGCTCTAATGTACATAGATCTATTATTCTGATATTTCCTCCTTCGTCACATCTGATGTCTTTTATTACTTGAAAAATAAATTAATAAGCAGTCGTGTTCTTCATTTTTTCAACAGTTGTGTTTGACAAACTAGTTATAGCACACATTATTTTAAATGTTCCATGAACAGACTTGAATTTCATTCCCATAAATATCAGTCTTTCTACAAAGGTGTTGATCTTCTAAATAAAGAGACTGAAAAAAAAAATAATGGCATTGGCCCTCATTACGACCCTGGCGGAAAGCGACTGACCGGAGCGCCACAGCGTAAATAGCGTTTCCGCCATTGCACGAAGGAGCAAAGTGCGGCCCATTCCGACCCATCGGGCACGAGCACCACGGCATGGCGGAAGTGCAAAGTCCGCGATGGCGGAAAAGACCCCAAAACGGCCCACACCGCCGCCGTACGGCGCCCCAGGTGCAATACCGCCACCCCTCTTAGCGGTCACCGCAGTGTGCGCCTACCGGAAAGTACGGTGGCCGGAAATATACGGAAACGGAAGTTAAAACATGGGCTCGGAACGGGAAACAACCCGGCGTACACCTATAAATACACTAAAACCACACAACCACTAAAATCACTACCCTGAAACACACCCCAACCCGTCAACCACCCTAGCGAAACCAAGAATAATGGGAAAAGCAGCGAAGAAAGCGTGCGACCGCAAGCGGCAGGTCCACTTCTCCCGTGAGGAACTCACCGTGCTAACAGAGACCCTCCAGGAGAATGCTGCCGTCGTCTTCTGCACGCAAATGACCAGGACGGCACTTGCAAACAAGAAGGCCATATGGGCTCTGGTGGCACAGCGGGTAAGTGCGGTGGGGACCGCACCCCGCACCCCACAGCAATGCCGCAAGCGATGGGACGACCTGCGGATACGCGTCCGCAGCATACTCTCTGCCAACCGCAACATTGCCACAGCCACCGGGGGAGGTCCTGAATCACCCATCAAGTTGACCCCCTGGGAAGAAATCTGTGCCTCCACCATCGGAATGGAGAGCATAGAGGGAGTCGGAGGGATGGAGAAAGGAGTGCAGACATCCGAAGATTCAGGTAGGTGGGCCAGATAAAACAATGCCAAATCCACACAGTCCATCCATGTGAAGTACCATGCGTCCACATAGTGCAACAGAAACACATGTCCAGGAGAACGTCCACACACATCGGCCTGATAGCGCACGTTAAAACCCACAATAAATACATAAATAATTAAAAACCCCTAATACACGCACTACACGTGCAGCAGGCACACCCTAACTGCAGGCTGCCAAACAACTGCACCCTCACTCCACACACAAATCAAAGCACCTCCAAGGGCCCGGCCCAAATCACCCTCAGGTACCACCCCAATGCATGTGACACAATGCAATTCCAATTCCCACAGACCCACCAATAACCCTCGCCCTCCTCTACTCCACCACAGGGTCCGATCCAAACGACGAGCTACAGGACACCCCTACCAGCACACCTGCAAAGAGGGCCAAGACCAACGGCCAGAGACCCTCCACCTCAGCTGCACGCATCAAGACACGGCAGCAGCACAAATCAGGTGGCAGCACAGAGGAGGGAACATCAACAGGCACCCCAGCAGCCAGCATGCCCACAACACCACCACCACAGGTCCCCCCAATGCATGCCACAGAAGGCACTGCCTCCGGTGGCAGCAGCACCATAGGTGACACCCCATTGATGGCAGCATGCTCCGACACAGAAAACGGGGATGCCGAAGTCAGATCCATCCATGACCTGTCCCAATCCCCCTGTCTGTCCCATCCCGTACAACATGAGGATACCACGCAGGGGCACCCACAAGACGACGACTGGCCATCCCCCACAAGCCCTGTGGCAATGCAACATGAGGACAACAGCCCCTCTGTGACACCCCCGCAAATGGCCTTGGCCCAGCAGAGGCAACAGTCCCTCGACCAGTTGATCGAACAACAGCAGCAACTGGCCACGCTCCTCAAGGACCATGCTGATGAATGTGGGGGCACTAAGGCAGACATAGAAACATCAACTGAGACACTCAGGGCACAAATCGAGAGTAGCACCGAGAGCCTGAGAGTCCAAATGGAGAGTAGCACCGAGAGCCTGAGAGTCCAAATGGAGAGTAGCACCGAGAGCCTGAGAGTCCAAATGGAGAGAAGCACCGAGAGCCTCAGGGGGGAACTGCATGCGACGGCCAAGGACGTATGTGCCGAACTTGCCGCAGTGCGCCGTGTGCTCACTGAGCTCTCGCAAACCCTTAGGGACATGCATGGACGTGAGCAGGCAGACACATCATCCGTTGCAAGCTCCGTCCAGGGCAGCCCCCAACGTAGATCTGGAAGGAACCTGCGCTCCACAGGCAGGGGTGCCCCTGATACCCGCAGAGGGGGCTTGCAATAGCGACAGCCCACTGACAATGAGCATCTTTGGACACTGGTGTTCGGGGGGGAGGTAGGGGGGTGGAGGGGGTGTGTTGGGCTCACTTGGGTGGCGGGTCGATAGGGTGTTCAACATGACATCACATATGCCATAAAAAGTGCACGATCAACCAATGAGATGTGTGGACATTGATCTTTGTGTACTAGGCCATCATAGGCGTACAGTCCATATTGTGCATGTCCCAGACACACGCAGTGCCACGAGTCCCGTGTCCATGTATCAGCCACCAGGCGTGAGTGCTAGAAGCATACATCAATGAGATGCTGACGAATGTCACGGGCCTCCGGTGCCTCGCAGACTCCATGAGGTGCTGCCACATCCCCACCCTCATCATGACCATCATCAGGTGCTTGCAGTTCTGCGTCAGGGGGCATGGGCACATTTCTACGTACGCACATGTTGTGGAGCATGACACATGCCATGACCATCTTTGCAACCTTCTCATGGCGGTACAGGAGTGCCCCGCCAGACCTGCTGAGGCAGCGGAAACGGCCCTTCAGTAGGCCGAATGCCTGTTCTATGACTACACGGGTACGTGAGTGGGCATGGTTGTAGTCCTCCTCATGCTGGTCCCGTGGGTTCCGGACTGGTGTGAGGAGCCATCTCTTCAGTGGATATCCAGCATCACCTGTATGTGGACGAGAAACGTATGATGTGGAATGCCATTGATACGTACGCACACCCCCCCCCCTTCCTGCCAGGTCATTGCCAATTCACATACCCCACATCATCATGCATGTAATGAGACTCACCGAGTAGCCAGGATCTGTTCCCTGCGTGTCGCTCCATGTAGCGTGGTATTGTAGAGTTCCTCAAGACCATAGAATCATGGGTTGATCCAGGGAATCGGGCACAACAATGTGTAATGATCCTGTTGGAGTCACACACCATTTGTACATTCAGGGAATGAAATTGTTTTCGGTTGCGGTACTGGGCCTCCATGGCATGTGGGACGACCAATTCCACATGGGTGCAGTCGATGGCACCAATGCAACCCGGTATGCCGGCAAGTGCATGGAATCCCACTTTCGTGTTTGTAATTTCCTGCTCCGAGCGTGGTAGGGAGATGTAGTCGTCTGCGTGCTGCAGGAGGGCATCGAGCACTTGCAATAGTGTCCGTGAGAACAGTGGCTGAGAAATGCCATGCAACTGTCCGACTGTGTGCTGGTAGGTGCCTGTGGCCAGGAAGTGTAGTACAGACACCACCTTCAGTAGGGGTGGGATGGCGGTTGGGCTATCTATCATGCTGACAAGGTCAGCCTGTGTCATGTCCACAATGGCGGCTATGGTGTCCCGGTCCAAACGGTAGAGGGTGTGGATCTGCTCATCAGTGAGGTTGAACGGATGTGCTCGGAGGCGTGGGATTGCGGGCTGCCTGCGTGGTGGTAGTGGCTGTGCTGGTGGGCCTTGCTGGCCCTGCCTTGCCCTCCTCCTCCCCCTGCGTCTCCTCCGTGCGGCCGGTTGTAGTTGGTGTTCGTCTTCCTCTTGGAGTTGGAGCACTTGCAGTGCTATCAGGTCCCCCAGGGCCAACATCGCGAGTCCTGCCGGTAGCATTTCGGTGTGGTTGTGGGAGGAGACTGGCTGTGCAATTCATGTGTTTTCAGGCTGTATGGCCTCCACCTGTGGTGATTCATTCCACCTGTGCAAACTGCTCTCCCCTTTGGCCGAGCACGTCACGCGCACAACGCTGCAATTCGGGGAATGGTATCTTGCTATTGCTATCATGTATTTGTACCCGATGGGCGTGTTGGATTGGTTGTTATGTTCATTCGGCTATGGTCCCATTGTTTCCCATTCTATCTGTGCAGTCGCGAACAGACTTGTGAAGGGTCAGTGGAACGTAGTACTCGAGTAACGGTGGTCCCTCATGCATCACTGTACCGAGTTGCAACGACGGGCGGGGCGTCCCATTCGTGGGTGAAGGCAGTTGCCATTTTCACACACAGCCGCACTCGATGGAATAATTAGTGATTTCAAACGGCCACAGATGCCTTTTCGACGTGATGTTGCAAATGAGGAATTCGGAGGGCGGCGCTTTCGGTTATCAGCTGGCGGCGAGGAGATGCCCACAGGTCTGACTGCAAATATAACGTTCTATTGTTCAATGTCCTTGAGACAGGGCCCATGGCGAGGGAGCAATGACTGATATGAATAGTTTGGGATGCGCATTAGCTACGTGGCCGATGAGGCCGGCCGTTCCCAAATACATGTTACTTCACAACACTTGAATTACGGGCTGGGGCACTGTGGATTTTGCAGGCTGCATAACGCACAGAATCAATGGATGTTTCTAATGTCATGTGAGTAAATATTCAGGCGTTTTGATCCCGGGATGAGGGAATGATGAATGGATGCATGGGCAGGTGATTTGATACAGAGTTTGCCATGTACAGGGCTTCTTGGGATCTATCCGCCTCCCCTACGCTATGTGATGCAGGCCTGCCATAGTGGGACCATCGTCTATCTGGCCTTGTTGAGCCCTCCCTGTCTCGAGGCGCCCTCAGACACTTGTGTCCATGCACGTTGACATTCCCATCTGATGGATTCTGTTTTGACAGACGCATGCACAGGTACACTCGTTTGTGATGGTGTTTGCACCTCGATATAGATGGTTATGAGTCGCAAGTGGTTTTGGGGTGGTGTTGATCCTTTTGAGTGGGCTAGCATGCATATGGCTGTGGATTTCGTGTGATCATTGAAGTGAGTTGTTCGAATGTAGTTCTGATGGCCATTCTGTTCTTTTTCTTTTCTTTTGGTTGACAGGTATCTCCTCCCCTTTTGCCACTGCCATCTGTATGCCACTCCTGCAGATGGATTTTACTCCCGACACCTGCTGCTTCGTGTTAATCGGTGGAGCAGCATTACGATCTTATGGGACGATCGCCAATGGCCCACATGCCCTTACGCAGTACTGGTGTCTCGGAGCAACATTTCGGCCTTTCAGCTGGACTAGTGCCTCCCCATTGGGACAGCCCTGCGGTTCTGTGCGCTTCCATGTTGCCTTTTCGTACGTGAATGTGGCTCTGTGTACCATGGGGGTACAGGGCGACACACAAGTAGTGGCTGGTCATTTCTTGCGGATGCAGCCCACAATGGTGATTGGTGTTTTGGAGTTCATGGCCTGATGGCTGTATGGGCTTGGTGTCTTTGATGTGCATAAATTGCTATTCTGATTTGGCCCGTGTAGCGTTTTTCTTTGCAAGTGATGTGGCATATGCCTATTTGGGGGGCGATGTATTGTGAGGAGATCTGCATTGGGTTCCAGCTTCGGGGTTTAGTTGCGTGGTACTGTACTGGGCGCGTTTGCCTACTAGGCCCGTGAGGTCAGGGATGGGGGCTGCCTATATGACAGTTTGAATGTTGTCATGCTCAGGGGCGGGGGATTGGGTTTTGTGTAACAGATGCCGGTCAGCCAGGTGGACTGGTGGAATGATGTGATTTTCGGAATGTTGCTGGGCACAGGTGCCTGTGTTTGCGTGCGTTTCTTGGTGGGGGACTGTGGTCATGTCCATTGGGATGGCTTCTGTATTCGTGCCATCTGTGACCTGCAGCTCCCATTGGCCCCTCTTGTGTTGCTTTTGTTCGTTGGCATGCATGGGTGCTTTGTACATTTCAATGGTTGCATTGTGACTTCATTGCACCTACCGGGAGTTGTACTTTGTGGGCAGGGAGCGGTGTACAGGCACTCAGTGGGGCCGTTTACGGTTGATTCGCGATGCCGTACTTCTCGCCATGGCGGAATGGTACATTCCGCCATGCCTGATGGCGTTAGGTACATGTCCGCTAGGGTCGGAATTGGCGTACCGTTGCACCATGGTGGTGTTTGCGGTTTGGCATGGCGCGCGCGCGCGTGCTTGGTGCAGTTAGCGTTGGCATTCACTACGGTGTCGCTAATGGCTTCGTACTTTGCGGTGACGGGTCATAGTCGCACCGAGCGCTATTCGATGGCGGTATTGCATTTCCGCCATCGTTTTTCGATTTCCGCCAGGGTCGTAATGAGGGCCATTGTCATTATTTGGTAACGTCTAATTGGCATATATAAAGAAATCTGCCTGTGCCATAACTTTTTTGACCGATCTTACCAGTACTATTAGAATAACACATGTATTCTTACCATCCAACCTGCCTACTGGGGTTGTTCATTCTGGTCGTTTGACCATAGAGGAAAAACAAAATACTCATTGGAGAGAAACATGCTGTAGTTTTTGACAATATCCATTACTGTATGTAATCTAAAACGTTGTTTTAAAAATGTCATGTTGCCTGAATTACATAAAATAATGTATAATAATGTATCATCTAATTCAAACGGAACGCAAATTTAAAAAAGGTGCAGTGGTCTAAAATACAGATACACCATCATCTATGCCCCCTTTTGATTTTATGCTTTTTAAACATGCCTCTTTCAAGCCAAGGTAAGTTTCTATATCTTATGTACTACATTCCGTTATTTTTTTAGTATATACCTAATGCTTTAAATGTAAAAGTAACCAATCAAATGCATGCACATTTTAGCAAAAAATACGTTCAAATATATCTTTTTGAAGAGGACCCTTTAAAAACTTTAGGTAGCAGTTTAAGCATACGTTTTGCTCTACAGATCTTGTATAACCTTATATATTCTCACAAAAAATATGTTTTAGAATGCAGAATATATAAAATGAAGAACCTTTGCTAGAGAAACAGGGGCAACAATTTTAAATGTGGTCTACGTTTAACTAAACGATACAAATTTTCTGTATTGTTATTTCTAGGATGTTTCTTGGATAAGAATAGAGCACATGGCTTGTTTCAGTAAAAATGTATCATAATTCATTTTATATTTTTAAATTTGATACCCAAGACATATGGGGCAATTTCACAAGTCATTTCTAATGTGTATATCTAGAATATCTAATTTTCCCAACTAACAATATATTAATTATCTATCATAAGTTCATATTAGGAAAACATTTGTTTACCTTTACTGTGTGACCCTCAATTAGGTCACCTACACAATTTAATAGATTGTGTTCACATTTTATAATTTTGATTTGCTTTAAAAGTTACCAAAGCAAATTACAAATTGGACCTTGTGGAAAACAATGCACATTTTTGAAATAAGTTAACTTATATTTTTCCTCTCAACATATTTCCTTTTTTTCATACATAGTTATTATTTGTAAAAAAACACTACAATGACCAGAAATAATGTACATGGAACCTACATGGAACCTATCAAAAGACCCCACCCATACTAGGAAATAGGAATACATACATGAATAAGTAGCTAAAGCTTTGTGTTAAAAAAGAGAAAAAGAAGATTTTGCTATTTCTATTTCTGTATATTTATTAAGCGCCAAAGCCCTGAGCCATGCTAGGCCTGAGCAAAGAGAGGGCCTCAGCGAGTTCTGTGCACCGTTACCAGTTATGTCCGCATGCCCACCACAGGGGTGAAAGCCATTTGCACCCTGGAGTTCATCCAGGGTGCAAATATTTTTTTTCAGACAAAATAATAAAAAAGATGACTGCTGCCATGTCCCTTTTCCATTTCTACTGCGACTGGGATCGGAAGGAGCACAGGGACTGGAGTTCAAAGCTCTGGTACTGCCAGAATCACATAGCCAGCTGAGGATGCTGACTGGACCAGGGGAGCCAAAGAGCAGGGAGCGGCAAAGAGACAAGCCTGGAGAATCTGGAGGAAAAAGGCATGCCAAGACGCTGGCCCGGTGCACAGTGGCCACTAAAGGTTTGGTTGAGTTTGTTCTTTGTAATAGCCGGCCAGAAACCATCCCGCCAAAAGAAAGTTGTCTCATCCCTACTGATCTTGTCCTTATTCTACATCCAGGAACCTACATCAGGTTGGCACCCAAATCCAGATCCAGGCAGGGGATCAAATAGCTCAGGGGATACTTGAAAGGATGATGCTACCTCTCCTCCAATAAGAGGCTGAGAAATATATCACTGAGAGAGGTGCTTTAGGCTTTGGGGAAGCAGATGCCCAGCCTAGTTCTATCCAACCTCCACCCAACAGTGATGAAAGTTCTGGCATACTTCCCGATTTGGCCTTTGCTAAGCAAAATTATCCCATACTTGCTGATCCCTCCTAAAAGATGTACCTGAGTCTGAGGGCCAGAAGGGAGGGGGCCATTTTTCTTTTTAAAGAAAGGACTCCTGTATAGAGGGGATGTTACTTCGGAAAGAATAGCAAAAACACAACTAGCGGTTCCCCTAAGTCACAACAGATAGTGCTCGAGAACACACACTAACATCTTACAGGAGGACATACGGGCCAGGCCAAAACTCAGGCTCACCTAGCCAGCAAATTCTACTGGCCGGGGATACATGTTGACATGAAAGATTTCATCCAGACTTCTGAAATATGTCAGCATACCGGCACTCACTTACCACCACTTGAGATATTTGGAAATATCTCAAAATATTCAGAGTCGGTTAAGAACCTGGGGAGTATCTGGAAGTCAACTCCAGGGTTATTTCCATCTGAAAATGCTGAAACCACTTCTTCCTCTCATCCCAGAAGGGGATCGAGTGATGGTTGTATGCTCACTTGTCAATGCCAGGCTGGACCATTGCAATGGCCTCCTGATAGGATGTCTTAAATATCAGCTGCAGCGTCTTGCAGTGGCACCAAATGCAGCAGTATGTGCAGTTTTTTCCCTACCATGTAAAAAGTCAGTTACAGAATTTAGGAAGAAACTCCACTGGCTTCCTGGCCATCGACAGATCCAGTTAAAGCTTCTCTGGTTGGTCTTTAAATGTGTACACGGACTTGCACCCTCTTAACTAAATGCTAAAATCCAAACCTACACTCCCTGTAGATCCTTGCGGTCTATGTCACAAAATCATCTCGTGGTCCCTACCTCCAGATCTGTTCACTGGGGGGATACAAGGTTTTTGGTACCAAGCCTCGTGCATGGAACTGCCTAGCGCCTCACCTACATAAGATAGAATCTCTGATTATATTTAGAAGACAGCTCAAAACTTTTTTGTTCGAGTGATATCATTGTGAATGGTTATTAAATGGTTCAATGAACTGTATTTTAGATCAGCGCTTACATGTAGCTTGCCGCTTGGTTCCCCCACAGGATGTGTGCTATACAAACTCTAAATTAAATCAATCAAATCTATCTGCACCCACTTAAAATCCATTACCCATCATCGAAGTACCATTCTCGAGGATTGAGATGGATGCTATTAGACCCATTGAAAAATCTAAGTTAGCTAACAAATATGTACTAGTAATACTCTACTTTGCCACCCGATATCCAGGGGCATTTCTCCTGCACATTAATACCACCTAGCAGATACTCAATCATTGACTTCCCTTCTTCTCTCGAGTGGGCTTCCCTAAAGAAATCCTAGCGGAACACAGTACCATCTTTATGAGTATGCTCATGGGGAGGTAAAAGACTAATTCATATTACAACCTTGAGGATGTCCGTTTACCATTCCCAAATGGACAAATTAGTTGAACAGTTTAAGAAGACCCTTAATACCATTCTTAGGAAATTAGTTGACATGGACAGAACTAACTGGGATCAGATGATTATGTGGGCCTTGTCAGCCATAAGACTGGTTTCTCATCATTTGAATGACTGTATGCGCGAGAAGCCAGAGATGTTTTAGACATGATTCGAGAAACATGAGAGGAAAGGGAAGAATCTCCAATATCACTCTACCAGACAGCCTCTGGGTTAAAAGAACATATGACAACTGTTGGATTCCTGGTACAAGACCACCTTGGTAGAGACCAAAGCCAACAAAAGGCATGTTATGACAAGAAAATCTCCCTTCGGTCATTTTCCATTGGGCAAAAGGTCCTTGTACTGCTCCTTACCTCAGACAACAAGCTTATTTCTAAATAGTATGGGCAGTATGAGGTATTGCACAAGACAGGACTGTGTAATTATGAGATCACCCAACCAGACCATCACCATATGATGCAGATAAACCATATGAACTCTTTGAAAGAGTGGAAGGAGAACATCTCTGAGTCTAATGTCACAGTGTTATCGTGTTTGATACAGGAAGAGGTGAATAATAATACTCTAAATCCCTCTGATATTATAAACACTCAACAGCAGGATCTCCTTGAGTTACTAGAACAACTCCCAGATGTTTTCTGTGAAGAGTATGGCAGGGTGAAAGGAATATACCATCAAATGTGCACCCCTACAGGCACGGTAGTGCATCTTAAACTATATTGACTACCTGAGGCCCGTAGAAATATTGTTATCAAAGAGGTAGAGCAAATCCTCCAGTCCAACATAATTGAACCATCTACCAGTCCCTGGTCCTCTCCCATTGGGCTAGTGGAAAAACCAGACAAAATGTGAAGGTTCCGTATAAACTTTTGAAAGGTAAACAACATCTCAGCTTTCCACATTGAAAGCGAGCATACCCCAACAAAGCATTTAAAACTCCCCAGTGAGAGTCAATAATGGACACACCCCAGATGGGAATGAGACCATTACCAATTGTGGGTGAAGTTAAAAGGTAAAAATGTATCCAACCAATATAGGTCAAGCAGAGAACTCTGAAAACTCTGAGAACGCTCTGCCAAACATCATCAAACATTCACTTTTTGTTACAAAACTATGTCACCTATGACGTAGGAGCTAAGGGATGCATGAATTGATGAGATTGGGCAGTAGAGTTGGGGCACATATACATCGATGTGGTGATGCTCTGTGATTGGCGAGGCTCCTTGAGGTGTCATCGTGAAGCTTGCAGGTCAGCTGAACTCAGCGGGGTGGAGCTCTGGTCTGCAGAGAGTTGATTGATACATTTTGGACTATGCTAACATTTGCCCTTGTGGCCACACATACACATTCAACAGTCATTAGAATTCATGATACCCTGTAAATACTAAGAAGTTGTTAATCTAACATCACAAGAGAAATGGTACATAACTCTGGGTGCTCGTATCTCATCATCATAAAAGCACTATACAATAAAGGGGCTGCTTCAGGAGTACAGGTACTTTATCAGGGGGCACATGTCTGGGATACCTCCACCATTCTGCTTTGTTAAATCTAAGGGCGGCATATTTATATTATGTTAGTACAAGAGTAGATATACTGCTACCATGGTCAGTCGGGTTGGGGTGAGCTTGTAGACTATCTGGTCAGAAGGCACATAGCTGGTATATCAAAAAGGCAGCGAAAAGAGATGCTTGTTACCTATATTTCTTTTAACCAAGGCCTTGGGGTGTGAAACATGTTTTATGGTTTTATTGTTGGTCTGGGAGCTTAGGGGAGGTCTGATACAGAGTGCAGGCTTAGTGGAGGGGTGAGAGGTTACAGTTACAGCATCACATTATCAATGAAATAAGGGCCTTTTGTTGCTAGCCCGACCTGAGGTGGGGAGGAATGTGGGGGCTGAATGTGTGGTGCTGCAGGAGAAGGGAGAGAGAGCCATGTTGCTTCTAGCTCATCTACATTATAGGGTTACATGCACATCATTTAAAATGCGAGGTAGGATTAAGCCAGTGTAGTTACACATACATCAAGCATGATGCGAGCTTATGAACATTGTGTATATTACACGTTTACGTTTATCATGAGTAACATGTTACAAAATAACTTCTATCGACAACAGTCTTGTTAGCATCACATCATTCACAGGGCTAAGGTTTCTTATCCGGGCCCAGCAAGAGGGAGGAAGATAGGTGGGGCTACTGTGTGCGCAGTGGTACCTGAGAGTGGTGAGAGGAGGAACGGCCCTGTAGCATGTTGGGCCGTATATTCTCTACGTTGTGAGGGACACACACAAAAAGCTTGCATTCATAAATGAGGTAGAAACAGGTTAGTGTGTGCATTGGTACAGGGAAGAGTTTGCAACGTTCTGCTTATAATATGACTTGCATAACTCAATGCTCAGAGGGTAAACAAATGCTTCAAAGGACACTCTATTATACAGTCAGCACTCATTACATTAAAAACTATACATATTGCAAGATTTAATTGTCTATTTGTAAACGTGTACATTTTTAGGAAATCATAGAGTATTCATGGATATCATACATTGCTTTATGTATTGCACAGCAACAGGAATCCTTGATTAGTAATGAAAGGCTCAAACATACATTTCATAACTTTGTGTGTGATCTGGGATGGGTGAGGGCCATCTTATTTTAATATGTTCAATCAATCTCATGGGCTTGAAGCGGATTTATCATCCCTTCAGATGGCTTAGCTGTATGGGTGAAACAGGGTGGCACACAGGCTTAACATACATGTCTTGCATTCAAACGGGGAACAGAGTTGGGGGTTATCCATAACATATATCATAAATGTGGGGGTCTGCGAGAGGACAGGACAAGTTTTATGGAAGCAGCTTGTTTTTCTCAGACCCCAGCTTCAGCCTGGTCATCTGCAGGTCAATGATGGACTGCAGAAGGTGAAAGATACAGTGTTTGTAATGTAACTTGTTCTTGCCTAGTCTCCCGTGAGAACAGGCCTGCAGCTGAGCCGCCAAGGGGCAGACGGGGAGGGAAGCGCTGGGCTCAGTGTGCACAGTCAGGAGCGGAGAGCTGCATCCCTGCAGACTGCTTGTGCCTATGAGGACTGAATCTATTATTTTCAAAATGGAGTCTATGTATGTCACAAAACGGAGTCTGTATCATACTACAGGATGAGCCATGCAGCCCCATGTGTCGACGAGCAGCCATCTCGCATCCTGGGCCCAGGCGCATAGGTGGCTAACGGGCGAGTCATAGGCTGCATGTTGGTGGGGATTGGAGGGGAGGGGGGCCCTAAAGACCTCCCCTCCCATACAATATCTACCCAATGCCTTGCATTGACAATTTTATCGATAAACTGGGTAGTGTCATCTATTTGTCCATCCTAGACTTAACCAAGAGTTATTGGCAAGTCCCGCTACATGGACCAGATAAAGAAAAGACTGCTTTTGCCACCCCAATAGGTCTATATAAGTTTAAAGTCTTACCCTTCGGGTTACATGGTGCCCCAGCAACTTTCCAAAGGCTGATGGATACGATTCTCCAGCCTTATTTGGAATTTTGCGGGGCATACACCGACAACATTGTAATCCACAGTCCAACCTGGGAAGACCATTTTTACTATCTATACACTGTAGTAAGAGCCTTAAGAAAAGAGGGATTGACAGCCAACCCAAGACAATGCAAGTTGGACCAACCTTGTGTTAAATACCTAGGGTTTTTTGTCAGAAATGGCAGCATTCAACCTCAACAGAAAAAGGTTAGAGCTGTCTTAGAATCCCCTACAACCAATACTAAAAAGGATTTAAGATCTTTCCTAGGGTAATTGGCTATTATCGAAGAGTCATACCAAATGTTTACAGTAAAACTGCCAGACTGACCAACAAACTACAAAATGCAGAACCCCAGAAACTTAAATGGGAGGAAGAGGACAAAGTATGCTATCAGGGCCTCAAATGAACACTATGTCAAACCCTATTCTCAAGGTAGCAGACTTTTCTAAAGACTTTGTATTACAAACTGAGGCTTCTTTGACTGGTTTAGGTGCAGAATTATCTCATAACCATGACAGGCTAGTACATCCCATTCTATGTTCAGATTGATCACCAACAACTCCCCCCTAATATGGATCAGTCAAAGGAAAGCATATAACCCAAGTTATTCCCCCTTTCCCAATTATGCACCAACCCACTCTCAGCCTTAATGCAATATTTCCAATCTTACCCACCTCACCTCCCCATTTCCAATAAGCACTGGGATGAGGAAGGGGCAATCAGGAGCAATGGAAGGGGAGGGGGTCTGACTCTCTCTTGATAACATGCATGTCTCACAGTTATCAGCTACATACTAAGCACTGTTATTTGCATTCCAAAGCTGGAAAATGACAGGATTGCAGTAATTAATAAAATAAGATTGCTCAGTTCTTTTGGGGGGATGTGGGTTTTGGTAGATTTACCAGAGACTGTGTGATGGACAGAAGATGACATGCAGTTCTGCTGACCAGATGAGCATATCAGCCTTGGAAATCTAAACCTGTACTGTGTATAATATTTTTCTTTGCTCTACTTTTTATGTCAGCAGTATTTGCACATGCGTGTGCCTGGAATCAGAGCACTTTGGTCAATATCTTTGCATTATTTGTATTTGTAGGAATGGAACAAATCACATGCTTTTCTATAAATTCCAGACAAAGATGTCCCTATATTTTCCAAATTTTACAGCATCTTTGACCAAGAAAAACACATGAATTTGTGTTGCCCGTAGAGGAGGTTTATACCCTTTTCTCCCGATTTTTTTTTCAACATTAGCTAAAGGGCTGGGTGGATAGTCCAGGGGCAACATGCTTGTCTTGGAAGCAAGACAATGCAAAGAAACAACGGTTTGAATCGCTGTCCCAGATAAGAAAAGAACAAGGTCTATAGCACACAGTGCAATTTTTGTCATCTGCAGTATACCCTCTTTGTTTTGGTCATGATCATCCAAGTCATATTTTGCACAACGCAAAATCACAAATCAAGTGGGTGGACATACTCTTTGAAGCATTCATTGGCTCTCTAAATGTCACCTGTAAAAGTACTCCCTAGTTCCATGAATGCTGGCCACATTGTTGATTATCTTTGATTCTAAAACTTCATCCTTATCTTTTCTTGTTTTCTACCATGTCACTGGCAGTAACATTAACAAAACAAGTCCCTGTTCTGAGAGTGTGAGCCATTGACTAGCAAAGAGTAGAAAATGCACTTTCATGCACCAAGTTGAAAATATATGCTATGTTTGCCCAGAATCTGGGTTCCTCAGAATACATTCAGATGGAACAACACCCTGAGGAAAAATATTTATTTAGTGGTCCTCCAATCTTTCACCCTTTGTAATGGGGAAAAGTATTGGGAAATACCAAGCCTCTACATGCACTGTACCATTAGCGTGTCACAACTGACATAGTTCAAAGGTATCAGCCATCACTTCACAAGAAGGCAATGGGAGAATGGTGTAATGCTCATACAAACTATTCAGTGGTCGTTATTCAATAAATGTGTCATCCTCTTGTAATTATCTGAAAGGTACATCAAGTGAAATCTCTTGTATGTTTTGAATCTCACTATGAAGTTCATTGGCCTCTGCTAAGCATTCTAATGCTCCTTTTTTACTTTCACAACATCTTATATTTTGTGCATAAACACATTCACCAAAATAAACCAACAATCCTCAAATTGACGTTTCAACCGCAGACTCTGATCACTTTGCTTTGGAATCAAGTGGTAAATCCACTTTTTCCTTATGCCTCACACTAGCCCTTTTCTAGGTAACTTAGACCATTTTGTTGTTAACCTAATAGTAACCTGAAATGGAGGAACTCTTTGAAGGTCAATCACCTGAAACCCATTTAGATTGTCAAGCGCTGCAGGAACTTCAAGAAGGCATACTATTTTTTTTTTTGAACTAGTGAAACACTATTTACTTATGGTTTGAGTTTCAATTGAATCACAATTTCCAAGCATCACTTCTCCCATCATGCACTTTATGATCCATATACACTTTCTATATTTGTGATTCATATAATGTGTGTTAACAAGACACACACACTTTTTGTTAACATTTTCAGTGGCCACTGATTCAAAGGGAGCCATTCCCTTGACAAACATGTCAAACATATTTCCTTTGAAAGCATAGTGGCATCATGCCTAGCTGCAACATCTGACATTCTAAAAGAAAAGTCAAACTTGAAATATGATTGTTAAAGACATTTTATTTTAGACTTCAAATTACATATAGTACTAGTAAAAAGTACATTATTCAAAAGTGCAAGATAAAAAACATGGTGTTTTGCAGAATATATTTTAAGAAGAAGGAATAAGCACATATATTGTTATGCTCTACCCCCTGTGCTTGTGATGGAACTGACTGCTACATTTCCCTTTTCTAAAAAAACTAAAAAATGACATTCTAGTCTATTTAATTTGTTAACATCACAGTCATCAATCTGTTTTAACGTTTTAATTTGAACATTCACATTGTCATATTGGGAAAAGATCAAAATGCGTTTAAAAGTCTACACAACTCTTTGTGAATGTTGCATTTGGATTTACATTATCACAACAGAAGGGGTTCATTTCAGCAGACACATCTGTTTCTTGGTTGACTAAGCACATCTTTGTTTCATCCGGTTCACTCATTTATTATTTTGAATCTCCTTGTTTCAGTAATTGCAAATGTCACATCTGAGTTGTAATGATAACTTTCTTCATTAATACATATTACGTGTGAAAATTATGAAGCCAATATGCACATAAAATAGTGTAATATATCTTTGGAGTTATTTTTGTGAAATACTTACATTTCTACAAGAATTCCATGACTGATTTTCTGAAATGTCTCAATTTCTTTCAAATTAGGCGTTTCGTTAGCAAGGCAGCGGTGGGTGAGGGACAAGAGTTTGAAGGCAATTCTGTCTTTGGGAGCAAATGGGCAGATCTTCTAGCCGCTGTGATATGGTCTTGTTCAACAATTTCCAAGGTCGCTCTGAGAGCATTGTTCTGGGTGGTTTGGAGTTTCTGAAGGTTTTTTTCAGAGGTGGCGCTGAGCAGGGAGTTGAAGTAGTCAAGTTTTGAGGCGATCAGGTCTTGTGCAACTTCCAGGCAGTTGGTGGTGGTGAGGAATGGTCTACTGGCATTGATAAGTTTTGTAGCATAGCTTGCAGTGGAGGCAAGGTGATTGACATGGTGGGACATGGATAGGGTCAGGTCAAGGTAGACTCTGAGGGTCTTGGCGTGGGAAGGATATTGTGGCTACCGATGAGAAAGGACCTGTACTCAGGAGAAAGGCTTTTGAGATGGGCAGGTAATCCGACGAGCAAGAGTTCCGTTTTATCATCACTGAGACAGAGGCTATGGTCAGCCATCCAGATTTGGATAGTCTCATACATTTGGTTGATTTTAAACATGTCTGTTGCGTGATTGCCAGTCAGAGGAATAAGGATTTGGCTATCATATGCGTAGTTGGTATCTGAGATACCCAAGGCATTGAGATGGTCAACGAGAAGCTTAGTGTAGACATTGTACAGGGTAGGTGAGAGGCAAGAGCCTTGGGGAATCCCACATGAGTTGGGCATTGGTGTGGCACTGGACTCACCTGCGAATACTCTAGGGGCTATTTTAGCAAGGAAAAATGTGATTCATTTGGTGGCATCAGAGGAGAAGTGGTCAGCTGAGGTGAGCGCTTGGCAAAGGAGATTGTGATCTATGAGGTTGAAAGCTGCAGAAAGGTCAAGGAGGAGGAGCAAGGATAGGGATCCCTTATCCATGGCATGTCCAGTTGGTTTTTGAGGTCCAGGAGGGCTGTTTCTGTTCCATGTTTGGGGCAGAAGCCATACTGGTGGGTTCCTAGAATGTGGTGGAGTTCGAGGTAAGCTTAGATTTTTAGGTAAGCTACCCTGTCCATGATTTTTAGGAGAAAGGGGACGGTCGGAATGGGGTGGTAGTTGGTGTGGATGGCAGGGTCACATGAGTATTTTTTTAGGAGTGATGAGATGCAGGATTCTTTCACTGAGAGAGGGACAGAACTCGATGTGAAGGAAGAGTTGATGATGGAGGCTATGAGCGGGAGTAAGGGTTCCACTCAATCTTTGACGAAGGAGACCGAGAGTGCATCACTGTTGCATCTAGAGGGTTTGAGTCCTGCAATGATATTGGAAACGGCAGTGACGGTGATTGATTGGAAGGTAAAAGGTGGTATATCATCATTCACAAGGTCTGGTGTGTGGTGGGTGGGAGGCAGTGTGGCTTGCTTTGCATGGATTTTAGCTTGAAGAAGTTTGATTTTCCTTGTGAAGGTGAATATGTTTATGAAAATCATGTGAGGTTGGTGAGTGGTGTATAGTAGTTGTTATGACTCCACAACATGATTAGAGTCTTTATCTGACAACAACTTACACATTCAACAAAAAGGATGATAACTTGTAGCTGCATTTTCCGGGTAAAACATCATTAACAATTTTTTTATTTATTTACAACATGAAATTAAGCTAAAACCCTGCTAAAGATACAAAAGAAAACCCGTGGAAAAGGGTTTAAAAAATGCACATAGTGTATTCATTGAGTGAAATTTTACTTAAGGTAGATAGTGAGCACGGAAATCAAACGGGAGGACAAATAAGTTAACAGTGTTAGAGCAGCAGAAGAAAAATAAATACCATGAGAAAATCTTACATACATTTAAATGTTTCTTTTAAAATATTTGTATAGACATAGTAAATAGAGGAGGATTCTCAGAAAAGTTACAGTACTTATAGAGGAAACTGGAAAAACTTCAAAAATGGGAGAAGAATGTGAGTTAGGAAATGAAGAGTCGAGGTATTATGGTGAGTTTAATATAAAAAAAAAGATGCGATTGAGGCCACAATCAGAATGTTGCAGTACACACCAGCTCGGAGGGCTAGAACATGTGATAGCATCCTGAGGCTCAAGATAATAGGTCCAATTGTAGAAAGGGCATTAAAAGAAGCATACATGAGCTGTTATCATATTCAATAGCCTACATAGGAAACATGTCTCTATTGCAATCATGACCACAGTTGACAGCTCTGTTGCATTGATAGAAAAACATTTACATGAAATTATGGGCAATCATTTGGCTCATCATTTCTCACAAATATACATTCAACTTGGCTGCTATAGAAATGTTGGATGGGGCATACTCTCTTGCATTACCATAGAAGACACAGCGGCTGGTGAGGAGGAGTAACACCATGCCACAACAGTGACATGTGAGTTTTAACTGATTTTAGATTGCCATTTTCGTTCAGTTTTCACCCTTTCTGGTTGGTGCATTTCTTCAAGATTGATCTATTTTGATAGTTTCTTCAGAAGTGTGATCACTAGTATTATGGTGGGTACATATATGACGATGTGTGTGCTTCAAAATTCAACTTTCATTCAAACATAGCATTAAAAAGTGATGCAACCAATGTATTGATCTTCCTTCATTGTAGTCACTAATGAACTTGGAATTTCTTAGATGCATAATTTGCATATGTTCAAATTGATTCTATTATATATATTTTAGTAATACATATGTGCAACCTGCGTGTGTCACATGTCCCGAAAGGTGGGGGTGGAGCCTGTTGGGGATCAATATTGTTAGATTGGGGATCCAGGGTAAAACTTAAATGAATAATAAATGTGGACAGCAGTTTTGGGGTTGTAAGAGGATTCAATTCAGCACTACAGCTAAGTCAACGCCTAGTCTAGAATACTGAATGAAAACCCTTATTGATATATTTTTATGTCCAGTTCATGCGTTCTGGATGACTACCCCTATATAACACCCCTCCCTTGGAATCCCCCTGACCCCACTGAGCCAAGAAGTAGTTCTGTTTTGCAAGTTAAAAGGTATATTTGAGAATTTAAACAATATAGATATATATCACACTTTAGAATAATTTAATAATTGAATATCACACTTAATCTGATATGCTAAAGATTAACAACGGAGAATCTGGCACTAGCACACTTGTGAATAGGAACAGAAGAAGAAGGTGGTAGAGAATGCTTTATATAAGTTCAGATGGATGTAATGTTGAATGAAAATGCAATACAGAAAATACTCAATATGATTTCAACAAAACAATGTAATCACTTTTCTCTGGCAATCCACCCCCCCCTTTTATGCAATGCCAGGAAATGGAAGGAAGGCACACAATTCTCAGAAATGCAATTCAAATGTAATTCAGTTCACCCAGCAACTTAGACTACAGAAGTTGAAAACACATGCTGGCAATGAAGAAAAAAATATGCTAAAATGCTTTTAATTCCCTCTAGAGGTTCTAGGTGAGTGAAATATACTTGGGATGAGTTCAGGCTCACTTTAGCAAGGATCTAGGGTGTAACTAGCAGGTTAAACAAATTTTTGGCAACTGAAAGCAAGAAAACTTCTGTTTTCACACGTGGAGAAATTTGCAAATCGCGGCAAATTCGCGAGTGCATTTTTCGCGATTGCGGCAAAAGTATCGGGGGTAGGAATGCGGTTCTAGGTTCATAGGAAAGCCACGATTCTAAGCTTTCTGAGGAAAGTTACTGCAAGTCTCTAGCACAAACGGTCACGGACATATGAGCGATTAAATAAAGGTCATTTTTCAGATTTGAAATTTTAAAGTTCAAAAAGACAAGTGCAGCTTGCAACTAGAAAATGACAAGTGACAGCTTTACAAATGACAGGTGACAGTTAGGAGACAGTTCTACTTAGATTAAAATAGGATTGAATTATATTATTTTAACTAAGAGATTGGTTCTGCACAGTCTGCTAGGTACTCACAATATATTTTTTAAAATATGCCTCGCCACGGATCTGGTCAGGTTCTGGACTGGACTCCGGTCTGGTCTGGGTCTCTTCACAGTGATCTGGGTCAGCTCTCTCTCTCTCTCTGGATTCTGGAGATTGATGGATTTGAAGCCTGGATCTTTCTGCACAGCTTTCTCTAGAGATTGATGGAGGTAAAGTATGGATTTTCCGGCAGAGCTTCCAGCTGCAAATGGATTTGAAGGTCCCTATCTGTCCTGTCTGTCTGCTTTTATCTGTTTTTAAAATAGGTGTGTGTGCAGCATCACTAGACCCTGCCTCTCTCTCAGCTTCTAATTGGTCAAATTTCCATCCCTCACTTGATTGGGAAACTGAAGTGTGTGTCAGCGTGATGTCATTTTATGGCTTGCAGAGAGGACACTCCCCTGTCAAATTGCACACAATCTATATTTGATAAAAAAGACATATTTGCACAGGTACACATTTGTTTAAAATGACATACACACGTCACATATCACAGGAGATATACCCTGTCCAAATCTGCTCTTCCTGGGGGCTTGCATTCAGAAATGGCAATATTTGCACCTTTTTAGTGGTTTTGCAACATCAGATTTTTCTTCCAACTTCATACAAATGTACACAGCCTGTCCATACTTATACCAATGAATTTTCATTTGTCTAACTTAAACACAGTGTCTGTAATATTAACAATTAGTAGGGTTTTGCCCCAGAACATCACACAAATTGGAGTTTGGGCTTGAATTGAAGGTACATTTTTTAAATTAAGGCTCTCAAAGTTATACATTTCTGTCATTTGATTACAAAGAGTTATCAGTGTTTTTGTAAAATATATATTTTTCTTTCAATTCAGTTCTCAGAGTGTTGGAGTCCGCCTCCAAGACTTGGGTGGGTCAGTCACATGTGTCCTCTGGCAGGCAGGCCTTTGTTGACAGTAAACAGTCAAAATCAACATAGTCCTTTCAGAGGAAAGGGGCCATTGTGTGGTCTCTGGGAAGCTGAGATCAGGAGGCCAGGGAGCCACTTTGCATTTAATTAACAGAACCCTGTGATTTCCTGGCTTCTTGTGTTGAGTTCTGAAGTGTCAAGAGTTCTCAGGACAGGCAACCCCTTTGAACTTTTAATTGAATAAGATCCCTTTCTTTGCACCAGACAGTTTTGCAAGATAGCTCTCCTGTCTGAGTTTAGACCACTAGCGCCACCCTCAGGATTTTGTGGTTACTGCATCCATCCTTGGGATTTTTTTTAGATTGATTCATTTCAGCAAGTGATATTACATGGAGTATATTGTCCATGTTCAGGACATGGCATTGGTGTGTTTCTGAAGTAAAGTAATTCTGTGCCCATGATTTTGCCATATTTGACATTCAAGAAAAATGAATTCCCAACAGTTATGGGTTTGCTTTTGGCAATCAGCATTGCCATTCCCAATGGTTTCAGGCTACTGTGTGGGTAGTCGAATGGGGTTTTTAGGCAGTGCCCTTCTGTGCCCATAACATCGGCAAAAATGAGCGGCAGCCTATTCTTCATGCACTTCCCTGGGCATTTTCTGGGAAGCTCTGGCCATCATGATGTTTTCCATGTCAGTACTGCACAGTTTTGAGGTAGGGCTCGGATGCATGGATAAAAATATCCCACAAGCCCCCCTTCTTGCGGTGGCCATCTGATCCTTCACTGGTGGGACCCGCAAGATCTGGGATGTAGTTCTCATCTTCTTCCGGTAGATGGCCAGTTCAGCATCTCTTCCTTCATCCGGTGGATCGATCGGTTCTCCTCGCCGGTCCTGATGGGAATGTTGGGCGGTACACTGGGCCCCCTTGCGTCATCCTCCCAGTCTCCGGATCGTCCTCCTTGTCCCATCTCCAGGTTTTCTTTCTCCTAGGACGACAAAGGAAGAGCGGCAATACCTATTCATAGACATTTTTCCACCACTGTTGAGATAGTGGGGCAGCATATGCATTTCATCATAACAAAACATTACATTCTTATTTTGAAAAAAAACAGTATAACTAAGAGACAGTTTCATGCAAATCACAATATTTTAGAGAATAGATGTGGTATGTTTTATGGTTGGAACTGAATTAGTCTGAGACAGTACCCGCTAGGATTCCAGTGGATTCCTCCAGTTGTTGCAGAGTGTGCCTGGGATGGCAACATTTCAACTGGTTTATGTGGACCCACTTGTCTTCCCCCGCTGCCAAAGGACCTTTGGGGATGTGGATTTTGTAGGCCACAGGGGAGATCTTGTCGATGATCTCAAAGGGTCCCTTCCATGTAGGCAAGAATTTCCGCTGTTTTGTCTGGTTTCTTTGGAAGTTGTATAGATAGACCAGGTCCCCCACCTGATATTCCTTCCTGGAAGTCTTCAGGTCATAGTGGGTCTTCATGCTATCAGCCGATCTTTCTAGATTCCACTGAGCGTAAGCAAAAGCATGTTGGAGGTGTTTCCTTAAATTCTCCACATACTCATGAGTAGTGGAGGCATTTATCAGTGTCTGCTCTTGGGTCCTGTAGAGCAAATGCTGAGGAAGCACCATCTTGCGCCCAGTCATCAACTCAAATGGTGACATTTTGGTTGCAGATGAAGGGGTAGATCTGATGGCCATTAGGACCAGAGGTAATCGGATATCCCAACTTGGCCCAGAATCTGCCACAAACTTTTTTAAGATGCTCACAATTGTCCGGTTGTAGCGTTCCACTGCTCCAGAAGAAGCTGGTCTGTAAGCAATATGTAACTTCCTTTTGACCCCCAGTATCTCCCACATCTTTGTCATTACTTCACTGGTGAAGTGGCTACCTCTGTCTGACTCAATCCTTTGAGGTAGACCGAAACGGGAAAAGATGTGGTTAATCATCAGGGCAGCTGCAGTTTCTGCCTTGCAATTTGGGGCTGGGAGACATTCCACCCACTTGGTAAACAAGCATGTCACAGTCAACATGTACTTATTCCCCCTAGCAGAGCGAATCACGGGGCCTACAAAGTCGATTTGTAAATCTGACCATGGCAGTGTCATCCCCCTCTTTTGGAGAGGCGCACAGTGCGTGAGGGATGATGGCTGAAATTGTGCACACACAAGACACCCCTTCAAGTATTGGTCGAGGTCCTGCCCCATGTGTGGCCAGTATGCAACCTCTCTTAAGATTTCCAATGTTGTGTGAAACCCCCTGTGACCGGCAGTGGCCACATCATGGGCGTGACTTAACATCAGGCTTCGGAATGAGGTAGGAACCACCCACTGATCTTGGCCAGCTTTGGATTTCCTTACCAACAAACCGTCTTGGATTCGGAACATTTTTGGACATTTCATCAACACTCTTAGGTCCTCTTTCCCAGTGTAATCGGTACCCATCAGGGGAAAGTTCTCAGGGTCCTCAAGGTGCTGGTAAAATTTACCAATTATTGGATCCCCCTTCTGAGCGGTAATCAAATCAGCATCAGGGGTCTCCTTACTCCATTGTGCAATTGAAAGGTCGTTGTGAGCATTTGTCTGGGACCTAGTGATAGCAGTGACCTGGATTTCCACCAACAGGGACTCAATCTCAATTAGATCCCCTTGGATGGCCCCGGTTTTGGCCAGCTGATCAGCTAAGTCATTTCCTGTTTTGTCTGGTCCCTCGACTTTGGATTGACCCTTGATCTTTTTCCAGTAGATGGTCATCCCATTCGAGGTGACCAGATCATCAATGTTTTGGATCAACTTCCCATGTTTCAAGGGTTTGTTGTTAGCACATAACATGCCTCTGGTTTTCCAATTAACCAGGTGCTCCACGAACCCGTTCCATACATAATCCGAATCTGTGATTATGACCAGTTCGTGGAGTTGATGCTGGACAACAGTGAGAATGGCCTGATGCACCGCCATCAATTCTGCCACCTGACTACTTCGGGGACCAATTTTGTATCCAGCGGAGGGTTCTGGGAACTTCTTCACCCATGCATTCCCTACGCCGGCCACCAGTTCTTTTTCCCCGTTGTTGTCAACATGGTAAGAGCATCCATCCACATAGACAGTGGGCATTCCCTCACACTTGTCTTCTTCAAAGACTTTGTGTGGGGAATTAAGGTATGCCTCCGTGTTGTCCTTTATTTTTAGACTTTCGTCCTCGAGACAGTTTTCTCTGGCACAATCATGCAAGTCAGCCAGACCTTGCGCGAGGGGACTCTTCTTGTTTTGGCCATATATGACCTCCACAGGAAAGCCTTGCATTGACAGAATCCAGGAAGTAATTCGGGAATTACTCACATTTCCGGCCCGGATTCTGTCACTTTGGAGATATTGCAGAGGCTGGTGTGGAGTCTCCACTATGATGTGTTCCCCCTGGATAAACGGGCGGTAATTCTTCAATGCCCACACCGTTGCCAGGAGTGCCTTCTCACAATCGTTTAATTTTTCCTCCACAGAGGATAAAGTTTTGCTCGCATAGGAGATTACTTTATTGACCTTGTCATGCTTTTGGTATAATACTGCCGTCAAGCACGTATTAGAGAACCCCGTCTCCAGGAAGAACTCCTTGTTTCTGACAGGGTAAGCTAGGCAAGGCGCTTGTGAGAGGCTTCTTTTGAGTTGTCTTACTGCCTCGGCTTGTTCTGGACCCCATTCCCACTTGACCCCCCCCTTCAGGAGATGAATCAGGGGTCTGGTGATCTCTGCGTAGCCCTCAATGAACTTTCTGCTGTAATTAGTCAGTCCAAGGAGGCTCCTTAGTTCCCGCAGAGTTGTGGGGTCTTTCAGTTTCTGAAGTGCTTCCACTTTCTTTTCCTGGGGACGGAGACCCTGAGGAGTAATCTCATGCCCCAAGAAATTAACACGGGTTCTACACCACTGTGCTTTCTGAAAGGAAAGTTTTGCTCTGGCGGCCCTCAACTGTGTCAGAACATAACGGATCTCCGCTATGTGTTCCTCTACAGATGAACTTTTAATGAGGACATCATCTACATAAGCCAGGTTACCCCTTGCACCCAAGTCGGGCAAGGCCTTGCGTAGAAAAATGTTGAATTCATTGCCGGAGTTGAGGTATCCGAAGGGAGTCCGGGTCCATGTATACTGCTGGCCCCCAAAGGTAAAAGCCAGCTTGTATTGGTCCTCCCTACTGACAGGCACGGTCCATTATCCATTGGTCAGGTCTATTGCAGTGAATACCTGTGACCCCTGGATCTGGGCCAGCCCTTGGTCAATGTAGGGCAGAAGCCATCGGGAAGTATGGACCCGTTTGTTGAGCTCCCTGAGGTCGGCGCAGAGTCCCCACTGGCCGTTTGGCTTCAATATTCCCAGCACCGGATTATTGAAGGTGCTGTGGACTGGACGGATTATTCCCCGGGACTCAAGGTTCTTAATTATTTCAGTAAGGGACTCCATTGATGCGAGAGGCAAGCAATATTGCTTCACAAACACAGGAGTCATGCCAGGGTCTGTGGGGATTGTTGTTGTGTGGATGTCAGTGCGACCACAGTCATATGAGTCTACCGCAAAGAGATCTTGGAAATCCAAGAAAACTTGTTTCAACTTTTGCTTTTGTTCCAGAGTCACACAGGCATCAGCTAGGTTGACTCTCTCTTCCACCATCTGCCTGAAGCCTGGAAAGACTTCTGGTTTGGCTATTTCAGCGGCCTCCTCCAGCTGGGTGGAGAAGTCCCTGGTCAGAGTGCTGATTTGGACCGGAGGCTTCAGGTGGGAAAGGCAGCCCTCATGGACCTGGAAAATCACCTCATCCCTCCTGAAGTCACAAGTCACATCTTCCTTATCATAGGGGCAGGAAGTGTACACCAGGAAGTTCCCCCCATGCCGGGTAAAAATCCTGTCTGGTGTTGTATTGTCCTCACTGTCACTGTCAAAACAGTCCTTGGGGATTGGCCCTAACAGTTCATTACCTAAATCGATGGAAAAATGTCGGTCATCAACCGCCATTCCAATAATGGTGCCTGCGGCTAGAGTAATACTCTTTAAGTCGCTGTTATCCACCTCTATTGGAATGGTGTCATGTTCTATGTTGACTAATGGAGTTGGGTTTACCCCTAACCCTTGCAGTTGGAGAGAAGCATTTAGATGTATGTAAGCATCAGGGTTTTTCAAATATTGTCCTCTTTTAGCTTTCACTTCCAGGGAGAATTGTCGGGTCCTTTCTGGGATGGTGACTTCCTCTTTAATCTGAATTTCAACTGCATAAGGTAGCAATTGAGCTGACCTAAATGCTTTTTCTGGATCATCAAAGCCCATGGGATTATCCGCTAATCGGGACCAAGCTTTGAAGTTTATTAGGTCCAAACTAATGGCAAAGCGATTGAGAATGTCACTGCCTAAGTAAAAGGCGGCCGTGACGTCTCGCACGACCCAACAATTATGGACTATGCTCTTGTTGCCAATGGAGATTTTGAGCATACACCTGCTTGGCAGGAGATGTTTGGAATTAGGTGTTTCCAGGTCCATTTCCCATTTGTCTATCAGTTTGAAGGTGGGAATGGCTGGATCTTTTGGGAGTTGGCGGAACATGGCTTCGCTGATGAAGCTCTTACCGTTGTTCACACACACTCGAGCGAGAACAGAGTCCTTCCCATCATTTAACTGAACAGGGATGAACAACTGCTCTCCAATTTGCTGAATATCAGCCAGGCTCTGAGCTGATTTCACATCTTTCTGGACTATAGGAGTGGGAGTTTCAGATTGTGGATTAGTATAGAATTTCAGGGTGTTTCCTTCCAGTGTGGAATACCACTTTAAACTGGAAGGAAGGTTGATTTTCAGAAATAGAGAGGACCCCCCATCACCAGTCTGTTGTCCTACTGCTATTACTGTCACGTCTGGAATTTGGTTGTTCTGGAAGTGAAATTCTACTTGGTCATATTTTTGTTCAACCATGTGGCAGGTGCCGTTTAAACTAACATGGTTGACACTCTGTTTTAATTTTATGGGTCGGCTAGTCTGGGTCCAGAGGACCTTGTTTACACAATCTATTAAGGGTGACAACCTCCTCAGGAGGTCATTCCCCAGTAAACAAGGGGTGCCCTCTGGAGTCACTACTATGACCGGGTGTTTCACCTTGTGTCGCCCGATCTTAATGTCCAAGTCTGCAGTCCCCTCAACGGGAATTTCCTTCCCGTCAAAGTTCTGCAGTTGTCCAGGAAGAGAGGTGAGAGGAATTTGGTAATTCTCTCCCCTTCCTGCATTCAGTTCATCAAAGGCCCTTCTGGACAGAAGGGTAGCTTGAGATCCAGTGTCCATCAGTGCCAAAATTGTACCCTGCCCCTGTACTTGTACCGGGGCATAATATCTTCCCTCCTTCTCCTCAAGGGGGCACAGATAATGCACATTTTTGGACAACTGGTGGGCTAACTTTCTGGTTTTGGACATTGCTAGCGAAGAGATTTGGGCAGAATTCTGTGGATAGCCTTGGGAATCTGAAAGAAAAAGTTGGCGACTGGAGATCAGAGCCATTGTGGGTTCCCCTGGCTCCGGTTCCGGGCCGCCCCCCCTTTTTGGAGGCAGTCACCAGGATGGGTTTGAACCAGGTGATTTTCTTGCTGTTGGTTCTGGGATGAGATGATGGGCGGCGGTAGCTCAGTCTCCATATCTCCCCAGTCTGGATTGGAATCCTTTGGGACCCATTTTTCTTTGGGAGGAGTTCCCCCATCTCTGAAGGAGAAGATCCTTTTCCCAGGATCCTCTGAGGATCCCTCTCCCTCAAATTGGAAGATCTGTACCTCCTCCTCAAACTGAGTCTGTTTGGGTCTTTTGTTTCTCCTACCCCCCCTCTGCTCCTTAGGAGGCAGACTTTTAGGGGCAAGAGATTTTGTTTCCGGTTCCTGGGTTTCCAGGGGCTGTTTACAAGTGAGGAAGGAAGCTTCCCCCAAGGCTTTACACCCCCCTTCCCTTTGTGCCTCCTCCCTGGGAACCGGTGAGTTATCGGGGTGCTGCCCCCGTCATTGTTCTGGAGCACCAGGTCCAGAGTTGGGTGCGTTCTGCGCCGGCACGCCCATCTGAGGGTTCTGCTGAGCCCTCAGTATGTGACCCAGATCCCGCGCCATGTTTTGAACCTGGCGCTCTAACTGGGAAACCCGCTCAGGCTGATACGGGGCCCTGTTTTCTCCCCTGGGCTGATCCCGGGAAGGGTAGCTGTCCCTCCTCTGGTAATACCCCGGGTTGGGAAGATTTGGGTACCCCTCCACCCTTGGCCTCCCCTCTCCCGGATTCAGTGGTCTGGGCTCAGGGAATTGGGGAAAGAAGGATGGATGGTTTTGGGGCTGAAAGTTGGGTGGATACCTGGGGAAAAAGTTCTGCCCAGGATTTGGAGAATTTCTGCCCTCCTGTGGGAAGTTAGGAGGGAAGTTCCCTGGGTTAGGTGCTTGGCTGGATCCCCCCCCTTGGGCTGGAGGAGTCCACACATAACCCAGGATGGTTATGTAACGGGGACTTACATAATCAGAAGAGCGAGGGACCCCATTTGTGGGGCTGCCTCCCTGGCTCCCTGTCTGTGACTGGCCCGAGGACCTTCTGGGCCTAGCATTATTAGGTGCAGGTAGGTTTTTAGGCCCCCCCATCTCCAAATCTAAAACGGGGGTGACCTTTACCTCTGCCACCTTGGCAGCTGCAGGGGTGCTGTTGGCTTTGGGGTTTTTCTGGGCATTACTTTTGCTAACTACCGGTTTCTGCACCTCATAGATCCGGGTAGCCTGTTCAATGACCCAGTCTAGGGATCTTTTCTCATGAAAATCCCTCACGAGCTGGGTCATTATGTATTTGGGCAAGGCATGAAAAAATGTATTAATGAATTCTCTACTGTCTGTGCGCACCCTTCTGGTGGTCTGCGCAAAAGCACGTTTCAGTTCTTGCACAAATTCTTGTGGGGCCTGATCCTCCCCACATTGCAAATTGTAGGCTGCCTTGCGAGTCCCTTGAGGATTTCTGTGAACAGAAAAATGTTTCAAGATGGCCGCCTTATAGGTGGACCATCTTAAATGATTTTGGTCCTCCAGCCCCGCAAAGAAACTGGAGTATTCCGGGGAGAGGGTCCACTTTACATATTGAATACAGCTTTGGCTGTCCTTCAAATGGAAAGTCTCCATCATTTGCTCAAACAACTCTAAGTGCTCCCAAACAGAATACTTAGCGTTCTTATGGTAAGGCGTGATGACGCTCCTGATCGCCTTAATCTGCTTTAAGGGGTCCTTAAGCAAGGCCCTTTTTGCCTTATTGGCCTTTTTGGTTCGGGTAACCCTTGTCCATTCATCCTCTGACTCAGAGGCACTGCTCCCAGAGGTTCCTGTCTGCTCTTCCAGGTTTTCCCGGATTCTGCGAGCCTGGGAATGGCTGGCCGAATGTGGGGACCTGGTCTCCTGTGTCCTGCGCAGTTCAGAGGAGTCTTCAGATTCCTCCTTGCTGCCAGGATTTGATGGGTACCCCCCCCCCCACTGACCTAACTGGGCAGAGGTTTTCAGGATGCCCTTAATGGGCCTACTCTCCTGGGGTTCCCCATTAAATTGCACGGTGCTGGGGTGCCCATACCCGGATGCCCGCCCCTCCATGCCTGGGTGGTACTGGCCTATGAGCCCCATACTTTTGTCTGGATAGTAGTCTGCCATCCCTGTGGCCCGGTGCTCATGTGCGCCAGGGAACATGGGGGTGGCAGAGTCCAGTGACTGAGAGGTATGAGGGCCTCTGGTACTAGGGCTCCTGAGGTTATGCTCCGGAGCTTCCCTTTCCCAGCGAACCTCATCTCTATCCGCCCCTGCTCCCTGTTGCAATGCAAGAGCCTGCATTTGTGCCTTCAGTTCCTCAGTTAAGGCCTTACTAGACTCTATCAGTCTCTCCTGGATCGCTACCTGTTGCTGGAGCCTATCATTTTGCTGGCAGAGAGCCTCATTCTCTCTCTGTGTTTCCTGATTGGTCCTGGAGAACTGGGCCAGTCTTTGCTGCAGGAGGGTTACCTCCTGAGCTGTGTCCCTATTGGCCTGCTCCTTTCTTGCTAGAGCATCCTCCACCCTCCTGGTGTGCTCTAACAAGTTCTGGTGTTCTTTTTGGAGGTCACCCAGTCCCTGGTGGGCCAGGTGATTTTCTTCCATTTTTCTTTTTAAATGGCAGACTTCCTGGCCTAAGGCGTCTCTTTCCTGACTAAGAGCCTGCATTTGTGCCGCCAGGTCGTCCCTCTGCCTTTGAAAGGTACCAGCTTTCTGGCGTTCTTCATCAAACTCTGCCTGGGTATCCAGCTCTTTCGAAATCAGCTTGTTGCTCTCTACCTTCACTCTATCTAGATGACTTTGCAGGGTGGCTACCTGCTCCGTGCATGCCCTGTTAAAGTCTAATTGTTGCTCCAGCTTTTTCTGGCTCTGCAGTAAGGAGTCCAAACTGTCTCGGTGCTCCTTCTGCAGGGCCAGAAATCTAGTATCCTGGTCAGCCTTTTCCTGTTGCAGTATATCCATGTCCTCTTTTATTTTAATGATATACTGCCTACTGTCATTTTCTGACTCCTGGGTCCTGAGCAGCCTCTGCTCAGAAGAGTCCAGCTCAGATTGGGCCTTCTGTAATGCCAGCAGTTGCCTACTCGCCAGATCTTGGCCTTCAGCACATTTGTCCTGCATGGCTCCCATATGTAAATATAAATATGCCGCTACCCTGGCAATCTTGTTGTGCTCATCCTCGGCCTTAGAGGACATATATAGTTCACTCAGGGCCACATGTAAGGGACCCTGGTCTCTCCATTTATCTGACCCTGTTTCCGTGATTTGGGGTGTGATGGCCTGCAACCAGACTGTTTGGTCCTGGTGAGTCCACTCACCTCTCACAAATAACTTATGTAAGAAGTGCTCTCTGGCTATTTTCATGTCTACTAAGGTCGTCATTCTAGAGATTGGTCTCTGTCCTGACTTACAGAAGTTTGTATTTTATTTTTGCAAAACAGACCTTTTCCTAAGAGCGTTCCTTAGATGAGTGCTTTACAGCGTAACACAGCGTGGTGATCCGACCGGATATGTGTATCTGGTCATCTGGCACGCTGTATTAATCTGCACAAGTGATAGATCTAACCCAAAAGTCTGGCCCGAGCCCCCAATTTGTAAGAGGATTCAATTCAGCACTACAGCTAAGTCAACGCCTAGTCTAGAATACTGAATGAAAACCCTTATTGATATATCTTTATGTCCAGTTCATGCGTTCTGGATGACTACCCCTATATAACACCCCTCCCTTGGAATCCCCCTGACCCCACTGAGCCAAGAAGTAGTTCTGTTTTGCAAGTTAAAAGGTATATTTGAGAATTTAAACAATATAGATATATATCACACTTTAGAATAATTTAATAATTGAATATCACACTTAATCTGATATGCTAAAGATTAACAACGGAGAATCTGGCACTAGCACACTTGTGAATAGGAACAGAAGAAGAAGGTGGTAGAGAATGCTTTACATAAGTTCAGATGGATGTAATGTTGAATGAAAATGCAATACAGAAAATACTCAATATGATTTCAACAAAACAATGTAATCACTTTTCTCTGGCAATCCACCCCCCCCTTTTATGCAATGCCAGGAAATGGAAGGAAGGCACACAATTCTCAGAAATGCAATTCAAATGTAATTCAGTTCACCCAGCAACTTAGACTACAGAAGTTGAAAACACAGGCCCAAATGCTTTTAAATGTGCTGGCAATGAAGAAAAAAATATGCTAAAATGCTTTTAATTCCCTCTAGAGGTTCTAGGTGAGTGAAATATACTTGGGATGAGTTCAGGCTCACTTTAGCAAGGATCTAGGGTGTAACTAGCAGGTTAAACGAATTTTTGGCAACTGAAAGCAAGAAAACTTCTGTTTTCACACGTGGAGAAATTTGCAAATCGCGGCAAATTCGCGGCAAAAGTATCGGGGGTAGGAATGCGGTTCTAGGTTCGTAGGAAAGCCACGATTCTAAGCTTTCTGAGGAAAGTTACTGCAAGTCTCTAGCACAAACGGTCACGGACATATGAGCGATTAAATAAAGGTCGTTTTTCAGATTTGAAATTTTAAAGTTCAAAAAGACAAGTGCAGCTTGCAACTAGAAAATGACAAGTGACAGCTTTACAAATGACAGGTGACAGTTAAGAGACAGTTCTACTTAGATTAAAATAGGATTGAATTATATTATTTTAACTAAGAGATTGGTTCTGCACAGTCTGCTAGGTACTCACAATATATTTTTTAAAATATGCCTCGCCACGGATCTGGTCAGGTTCTGGACTGGACTCCGGTCTGGTCTGGGTCTCTTCACAGTGATCTGGGTCAGCTCTCTCTCTCTCTCTGGATTCTGGAGATTGATGGATTTGAAGTCTGGATCTTTCTGCACAGCTTTCTCTAGAGATTGATGGAGGTAAAGTATGGATTTTCCGGCAGAGCTTCCAGCTGCAAATGGATTTGAAGGTCCCTATCTGTCCTGTCTGTCTGCTTTTATCTGTTTTTAAAATGGGTGTGTGTGCAGCATCACTAGACCCTGCCTCTCTCTCAGCTTCTAATTGGTCAAATTTCCATCCCTCACTTGATTGGGAAACTGAAGTGTGTGTCAGCGTGATGTCATTTTATGGCTTGCAGAGAGGACACTCCCCTGTCAAATTGCACACAATCTATATTTGATAAAAAAAGACATATTTGCACAGGTACACATTTGTTTAAAATGACATACACACGTCACATATCACAGGAGATATACCCTGTCCAAATCTGCTCTTCCTGGGGGCTTGCATTCAGAAATGGCAATATTTGCACCTTTTTAGTGGTTTTGCAACATCAGATTTGTCTTCCAACTTCATACAAATGTACACAGCCTGTCCATACTTATACCAATGAATTTTCATTTGTCTAACTTAAACACAGTGTCTGTAATATTAACAATTAGTAGGGTTTTGCCCCAGAACATCACACAAATTGGAGTTTGGGATTGAATTGAAGGTACATTTTTTTAAATTAAGGCTCTCAAAGTTATACATTTCTGTCATTTCATTACAAAGAGTTATCAGTGTTTTTGTAAAATATATATTTTTCTTTCAATTCAGTTCTCAGAGTGTTGGAGTCCGCCTCCAAGACTTGGGTGGGTCAGTCACATGTGTCCTCTGGCAGGCAGGCCTTTGTTGACTGTAAACAGTCAAAATCAACATAGTCCTTTCAGAGGAAAGGGGCCATTGTGTGGTCTCTGGGAAGCTGAGATCAGGAGGCCAGGGAGCCACTTTGCATTTAATTAACAGAACCCTGTGATTTCCTGGCTTCTTGTGTTGAGTTCTGAAGTGTCAAGAGTTCTCAGGACAGGCAACCCCTTTGAACTTTTAATTGAATAAGACCCCTTTCTTTGCACTAGACAGTTTTGCAAGATAGCTCTCCTGTCAGAGTTTAGACCACTAGCGCCACCCTCTTGATTTTGTGGTTACTGCATCCATCCTTGGGATTTTTTTTAGATTGATTCATTTCAGCAAGTGATATTACATGGAGTATATTGTCCATGTTCAGGACATGGCATTGGTGTGTTTCTGAAGTAAAGTAATTCTGTGCCCATGATTTTGCCATATTTGACATTCAAGAAAAATGAATTCCCAACAGTTATGGGTTTGCTTTTGGCAATCAGCATTGCCATTCCCAATGGTTTCAGGCTACTGTGTGGGTAGTCCAATGGGGTTTTTAGGCAGTGCCCTTCTGTGCCCATAACATCGGCAAAAATGAGCGGCAGCCTATTCTTCATGCACTTCCCTGGGCATTTTCTGGGAAGCTCTGGCCATCATGATGTTTTCCATGTCAGTACTGCACAGTTTTGAGGTAGGGCTCGGATGCATGGATAAAAATATCCCACAGGGTCACGTTGAAAATTCTTCAAAATGAGAGGTTGCCTGATTACAAAATCCTACAAAAGTCATAACATACTAAACACAGCCCTAATGTATTGCCTACGATATACATGGACGACATTTGGGGTCACCAGTGGTCACAGCTGCAGCCCATGGTGACTGATGGAGTGCCACAGCAGGGCTATTGTGTGCAAGTGCAGAAACAGGGAAGCACTGAGAGGATCTCAGAAGCAGGATCCAGACCAGCGCTGTCTCGGAGGTAAGTGGAACGAAAATATAATGTTATATGTGTATGTTGTATGTATGTATGTATTCATGTGTGAATGAACACATATCTGATACATGGATGGTTGGGTGCCTTAGATAGGGTGAGTGAATACTGTATGAATCCTTTTTTTAGCGTGTGGCTATGTGTTTGATTGTGTGACTGAATGCTGTGTAAATGCTTTATGAATGTGTGAATGTGTGTTTGAATGACCAGTGAAATGCTCTGTGAATGCTGTTTGAATGTGTGAATGTGTGTTTGAATGAGCAAGTAAATGCTGTGTGAATGCTGTTTGTATGTGTGAATGTGTGTTTGAATGACCAGGCAGATGCTCTGTGAATGTTGTTTGAATGTGTGAGTGTCTGTTTGAACGTGCAAGCAAATGCTCTGTGAATGCTGCATGAATGTGTGTTTGAATGAGTGAATGAATGTGGATGAGCTTGTGTTGGGGTTGGGTAAGCCTGGGAGGCTGATTTGGGTGGGGTGGTGGTGAATGAGGGTACTGCATCATAGATGCCGAGAAACAGTGGCATGCCACAGTAAGAACTTACTAGACTGATTGCATGGAAATGCATTCTAGTCATGTAATAGCACTGATCCTACTTGATTTAAACGCATGATAAAGCAAGCATGAGTGTTATTACGTAGCCAGACTGGTATTTTGATGCAATCTGTCTAGTCATTTCCTACTGTTGCATGACATTGTTTAATGGGCATAGATGGCGAATAAAAATGCCATGCCACATTAAGAAATTGCTAGACTTACCACACTAAAATGCCGGTCTAGACACATGATAGCACTTCTCATGCTTGTTTTAAAAATATGATAAAGCAAGCATGATGAGTGTTATTACCATGGCTAGAGCAGTATGTTGATGCAATCATTCTAGCCATTTCTTACTGTGGCATGGCATGTTTTACTGGGTATCTATGTTCCATAGATGTTCAGTAAAACATGTCATGTCGCAATAAGACATTTCTAGACTAACTACAACAAAATGCCAATATGGGCACATAATAACACTTATGCGAGCGTGGCAAGCAGCGTTTACTCACTTTGCACTGCGGTGTGCAAATGTGAAGGGCAAAAGGTGGCATACACGCTTGCACACTGCCTTTTGCCCTTTAAATGTGTACCCCTGTAGAGTGCAAATAATGAAACAATTTGGCGGCGGGGAAACGATTACGTTACAGTGTAAACGCAATGTGTCCCCACCGCCCAAGTGCACACAGGAGCAACATGAGCTCCATAGTGTGTTACTGGCTCCTATTAAAATCGGGTTTGTAGGGCAAGCCCCCTATTTAAGTATGGCAATGGAAAGAAGAATGCCAAGACTGGCCCATTTGGAATGTTACTTTGCTTGTGCAAAGCCTCCTAATACCCACCTCCTAATACCTTCTTTGCACCTGCAAACTAGCTGTGTAACCCCATGCTCTATAGTTGTAATGCACAGGGCACATATACACAATGTTATCAAATCTACAGCACAGACGCACGAGGTGCATTCATTACATTGACTTTTCTGGAAACCTAGGGACAGGCACTGGATGAGCAATCTTTTCCAAACGACCCGTCTTTCTTGGCATGCACTTTACCTGCTTTACCAGTTGTCCACTTTTTTAAAGGAGCTATTTCCGAAGCATACACTTCTGAATTTCAAAAGCACAGTGTATTAAGAAGACACTTTTCTGTGCAGATAAAATTGGCACCCTGAAAGCATTCGCAGGTACATTAATTTTACAGGTGATGTTGCATGCTTCCAATTTCCTTCCATTTTCATTACATTGTCACATTCAGAGCAATTTGTAGACCCTTCCAGCCTTCTTTTTCATTCTCCGCTGTCATTTTTTTTCCAAGCCGAAGCTGCTTTGCTAACGTCGTGTCACCCTTAGATTTGAAATTGTTAATGGTTGTCCATTTTCCCTGTTCTTGAATCAATATTTGCTTTTGTTTTTGGAATTTGCAAGAACCTAGCTATGCTTTTCTTAGTTTTTAGATGAGCCCACCAAACACGCAAAAATCAGCTTTTATTGAAATTGTAAAATGTGTGTCTCGGAGGAACCACGAGTAAAGGGTCTATAACTGAAAATAACCATTATTTTTAGAACATTTCTGCAATCAGTATATCAATAATTACTTGAGTGTTGCCCTTACAAGTTCAGAGACTGATTTTTTCTTATTATTTGGAGTCTTTATTTTGAGGTCAAGGATTGCAGATTTGTAGTCAAGCAGCTTCCATACGTTTTCCTAGTGATGAAATATGTTTAGGACACATGTGCTAGTTTGCTGGTGAGGCTTGCACAACGTAAAAACGGATGCCTTTGCTTAGTTAGAGCTTAAACCATGGTGCAGTTTAACGAGACATTCATTTTAAGAAGTGGAGGGGGGATAAAGAAAACACGACCCCTACCTGCACAAAGATGAAAGGAGGACCAACCAGCTGCGCTGAGCAGTGTAGAGAGCTTGTATTGTTATTTATTTATTTTTTGAGCATTTGTATGGGGCCTATACACAAGTGTTTACAGGCGCCACAAGACAAGATGGGGGCTGTGGTGGCGACACGGGATCCAAAAAGATAGAACAACAAAAAAACGGTTATATTGGCCTTGTTACAATCCTATCGTGCATGTGCATTACAAAAACAAAAGATAGCAGGGTTGGGGGAAGGAGGCAGACAGAGAAGTGCAGGAGTGGGTTGCCCATGGTAGTGGTGGACAAGTGCTGGGCGGGTAATGTGTAATGTTCCTTTTCTGTGATGACATCTGGATGAACTGATCCATCAAGTAGGATCAAACAGTTGAAAAGGTGAGACCGGATATTGACATGCAGCCTGGCTTAGGGCTGTTTTAGAGGGGAATAAGAGACATGGTTGACAACTCAGAGAATCCTGAAAAGGCGCGTCAGCCCTCACGTTCACTCTTCCTGTTTGTCCCATGGCTTCCCTGGGGGATATACAAAAGATTCATTGGCGATATGAAGAGAGCCATGTGAATGTCATATTACTTACCTGGCTCTCTTGAGTCTCCAAAAGCCTACACCCTGATCCACAAATTGCTGTACTGGATCACAGAAGAGGCATCAGGGGATGTAGACACATGTTAGCCCTCTGCCTACACCTCTGTTTGAAATTGAAGGGTTTAGAAAGTGTGCTAATTTGGGGGGTGGAAGATAGATTTAGGTTCCTATAATGCTCTATTGAGACAAAGGAGGAAACAAAGTGAAGGTGGGAAGGTGAAGGTCAGTTGAGTCATCTCAATTGGTCCGCAGTCAAATGTTTGACTTTTTACCTTTCAGACATAACTTATTGTAAATCACATAATCTTGCATTTATTTGACACAGAGCTAGTTACGTTTCCCTAGCTTGAAAAATCCTTCCCTAAACTGATCATGAGTCATATATAATCATCAAATAATTAAAAATGCATATTGTAGGCTCATGCAAATACTAAAAAGCCGCCGAGACCGGGGTGACCCCTTGAGGAAATGCAGTGGCTACATGCAGGGTAACTTAGGTGAATTGAACTCTTTTGCTTTTACTCATGGTGGGTCAAAGTGGAAGGTTTCGAGGCACTCCATGCCTGAACCTAGCATGCATATCTGTGTTTTACATCAGGATAGTGTTGTCAACTATGTCATATGGTGCCTACAGGTCTGACAGGTGTAATGTAGCAGATTTCTTCTTTGATAGTGACCATGTACTTATGAATACGTTGGACTCCAATTAAGAAAAGCATTGTTTAGGTGCTTGTAGCCCTGAATGGACTTGACCTCTGCAAACTCAAACCACCCAAATGTAGGATGATTCAACTCAGACAAACTTTGGACAAACCTTGGAAAAGTTTGCCTGAAGATTGACCACATGGCTTAAATGGGGTACAGATGGGTGGAACTCCCATTCAGTGCTAGGCAGCTTTCAGAAAACAGAATGTTGTTGCTGGAGGAATGCTTAGCATATCTAGGGAAAGGGGCCTAAACTGGGAAGGAGTTAGAATAGTAGAGTATCAAGAAGATTAACATGTGTTATTGAGTGACTAGGTAATGACAGAAATGCCATCCAGTGACACATGGGAGGAGGATCAGGGGAAGTAGGAATTCCTGAGGGCATGTTTTGGGAGAGTCAGAGTTGTGCTATTTTGGTGTGTGGAAGTTAGATAGGTTGTGCACCAGTAGTGTCAATCTCTGGAACTTTGTGGAAGAGATATATGCTGTTCATTGAACCTGGGGAGCACGAGCAGGGGAAGCAGATAATCACTGAAGGCAGTGTGTGAAAAATCAAGCTTACATTATTTTGTGGGAGGAAGATTTTCATAGTGGTGGGCCCTGCATCTGGCGGTGTCTGTTTAAGGAAGTCAGTGGGTGAGACACGCGCCATCCATTGACAGCTAGGGGGAGTAGGAGGAGCAGGGAACCTGCGTGATCTAATTGTAGGAGACTCAAACTCACACGATCTTTGCGGGAGGAAGTAGCAGAGGCTCAGGGAGGTGGGTGGTACACTTCTCCGTTAATGAACAACACACTGGCAAACCATGTCAGCAGCACCCAAATGAGCCAGAGGGACAGGGAAATGTCCCAATGGTATTTACACAATGGGAAAGCAAATATTCCACTTGGTCATTGAAGGAATATTCCAGCTCACGTTCCACCCACCAGTACAACTCACCATAAGTATTACATGCATTAGGACACGTACATGCACTGGGATTGCACCACCATGAAGAGCATCCACCAGCACCATCAGAGAAGGTTGCACTTACAATTCCTCCCATTCTCTCAGGTACAGAAATAGGAGGGGTACAAAGCATATCTATTGAAAACCAGGGAAGTGGAATAAAACATGTGGAGTAAAAGACAGTGGTTGGAGAATGAAAATACCAGATCTCTATCTCCAATTCCCCATCCACTGATACGTCAAATGATGACTATAACATGCATTATGATCAAGACAAAGATTATGATCCATTAGCACCTAGGCAGGAATGTGCATAGATGCTAGAAAGCAGTGACACTGAGGAGGAGGAGGAAAATGGCACCAGAGGTACAGAGGATGCATTAGAAAAAGAGGCTCATCCCACCTGTACAAGTTACATCATGACAAAGTCTTCCTGCCACAGTTCAGGAAGCACATGATACCATAATGTGCATATAGACCACCACCACCACCAGTGTCGTCTTGCGCCAATGAGCTCAGCATGTGGGTTGTTACTTGACAACAAATCCCCAAAAAAGGACAGTATTTCACACAGAATAAACAGCAACCAAATCTTGCACTGGAAAGCGGTGTGCCGAGTTAAGTCAGCGACCAACTTGAAAGCCACATCTTCGGGGTCCCATATACAGTGGTACCGTGCTTCAATCGCCAGAGCACTAGGAAAGTAGCATACCAACACTGATCCACGTAATTACCTCTGAAAATACAGCAACTGTGCTTGGTAAACAAGCGCTACCCCTTGCATCACAAGCAAATGAACAGTAATCTCAAATGCCTCAGGTCAGTGTTGTGGAAGCATTTGAGCATGGCCTAGAATATTATAAGTAGCATGACAGACAGTGCCTGCTCCATGCTATCCTCTCTATTGTCTTGGAACGATATAACTTGCCTCACTCTTTTGCTGGAAACCTCGGATTGTGATGGTGTATAAGAAAAGTCAATCACAGCTGGGAAAAAAACCTGGCCACATTTTGTTCTCTCGCAATGTGGTTCCAGAATAGTATGACAAGATTGTAGCTTTAGTGGGGCAGTTATTACAGCAGTAAAAGGGACAATAAATCTACTTATACATGAACCTGTTGACCAGTTGTCGGTGCATTGACTGCATTGTTGTTAGAGCAAACTAGGTGGCCTATCCTTCATCTACCATCCAGGTGGCATCGTGGAGAAATGCAAAGGGGGAGTAGCTCAGCTCCAGGTATTGTTGTGCGTGTAACGTTTTTAGGGACTGAGCCACAGAAGTATTGACATCTGAGAGAAAGTGGAGAAGGTGAAGGCATAGTGGCCTAGGCCTAATGACTTGCTTTTGGGATATGTTGCAATAGATAATAGATCAAATGTAATTTCTGCCTTGTGAATTTGCAACTCCTGCTTTGTATGTATATATTTGGGGTTGCACATAGCGTGAACCTAGCTAGGAAGCAACCGAGTGTATTCATGTAGTTGAGGGTAACATATGCAGCAAGGCAAGGGGGTCACAACGATAATAATAACAATAATAATAATAATAATAATAATAATCTTTTTGCATTTCTATAGCACGTTTGTCATTTTGCTTTGCATACATTATATGTATTATTACTATTACCCAATCGAAATTGGTACTCCCATCCCATGCCAATGTGTGGCTTGGGATGTCCCAGCCATAGGGGTTCAAGGTGTGGGGTGCTGTTCAGTACATGTCCTTACCATTTATAAGCGATTATCATCTGGTGAAAGACATTGCTGCTGTGGCACAGAATCCCAGATTCGTGTTCAACTAGGCTTCCAGTGCCATTACCAAAATGCACTGTGGTAACTGCAGGTGTGACCTGAGTAGCCACCCGTTAGGACCGTCATTTGCACATGTTTTACATGCTACATGAGCAGTACAATGCCATCACAGATGACTGTAACTCTCTCAGCAGAGCCTGAGATGAGATAATCTTGAGATCATGTCAGTGTCTAATTCTACTCTGCACCATATCCTTTTAGTGTTTGCAGTGCCCAGACCGCTCCGCTGGAAACCCACACATGCAAGGCTGCATGGGGGGTAGGGGGGTGGAGGACGATGTAGAGTATATCTGGAAGCGATATGGAGACCGAGATCTGACTGCCTCAGCACCCTGTACGGGTAAGTGGCAGAGTTGGGGGCATGTGGCGGCATGGTGCACAGCAGCATGGAGGCGTGAGGGGACTCCAAAAAAGATACGGGAAAGGGAGAGACAGACATAAGTCTGACATAAGACGGACAGGGCTAGGGTAACCTTTTCGACTGACTTCTAAAAAGTCATCTTTTGTCTGCATTTTTTAGATATAGATCTTCCTTTAGGAAGCCACAGCATGGACAACCCATCACAACAATATAATGCAGCCTGTGACTTAGTAGGTGATACTTATACAGTACAGCTGGCGAGAGACCTGTTTTTATCCTTGAATGGCTATCCACGGGTAGCTGGCTTTAAAGATAATATTGAGTTGAGTGCCCTCTGGGCTCCTTTCTGGACCCACATTTCGAAGTAGACGGGCCTGATTTTGATCATTTGCATGTATCAAGGGAGGAGTACTTGTACAAAACATCCCAAAGAGGAGACACTGTGCATAACTCCAAGATACATTGGGGTAGCTTCTTTAGCAACTGCACTTGGAGAAAGAACAGAGTTAGCAGGAAGAACATGAACCATCCCATATTTACCCAAATACACTGGGACTGTCAAGCTCAAGACTGATGATTGCCCAATATTGTCCTTTGTATTCCATGACTTGTAATGAGCAAACCAGGACTACAAAGTTGCTACTAGAAAATAATCAATAGAAAAGAGTTGGAAGGATGTCATGAATGTGACTGAACGTTCTAAGCTGCAAGGAAATTGGATGTCGATTCTGCTGTCTTCAGCGCAGTAACCGCACAAATATAATGATTGCGTTGCTTTCTTACCAGCCAATTGCTCGTGAAGGAAAAAGCATACATAATGCTGCTTTTCTGTCCCACTGTTTGCACTACATCTAACGGAACTACAATGACATCCCTGCAAGATGTTATGCCTTCAGGGTGAACCTGACAACCCAAAAACACAGATAGCATGTCCTGCAAAAACAACATTATTCTCCTCATACAACATGTGCCAGTGTGGCGACAGTCCTAATAGTGTTGAGAAATGAGAGTCACATTTCACCATGGCACCATTACTGACAGTTAAACTCTGAATACATTATTTGTCAAAGCACAATTCGGTGAAGGCACCTTTCGCTCAATGGAGGCAAAGAAACAAAGATAACCACATTCTGCCATGCAAACATTTGAAATTTTAAATTAGTTCATTCTTTATATGTGAAAATGAAAACATGAGTAAGAGAATGTACCCCAAAAGAACAAGAACATTTCAGTTCCCTCGATTAAGAGCAAGGGTTTCTAAATCGTAACTAATGTAAGTGACTGTTCTGTACAGTATGTCCCTTTCCTGTCTATTCACTTACTTGCTGGCACTCCCTCCCGTCAAGCCCTAAGCCTTTCAGTGTATTCACTTTCCCATTAAATCTTCATCAACCACCAACACAATGTGCTTCCCCTTTGATGGCTACGGATGATAGGAGTTATTGCACAAAACCTTTGAAGAGCCAAATGATGCAGACCCCTGCAGTAAGGATTCAGATATAACGTGAGCCAAAATGTTGATCCATACCTGAGAAAGAGGAGTCAATGGGCCAGGGGGCAAGCACATAAGTGGGAGAGAGATGAGCTTAGTTATAGTGAATTCAAAAAAGGAAAATTAGTGTAGGAGGTGGAACAGAATGATTAGACATATTTATCATACAATTCACCACCCTGCCAATTTGGTCAGGTTTTGGAGACAATGAAAATGAGGCAGCATCACCATGGGTGTGTCATGAATCATGATCCATATCTCAGCGACGGCCATGACCGATAGCTGCAGGTTATGAGTGTCAACATTTTCAGTCAGGATAAAAAGTTGCGTAGGATTTTGAGATTGTTAGATCAATCGGGAGTGATGGATTCGTTTAGGGTGTCTTTCATCTGTGGCATAGGGAATCAGGATGGGTTGTGAGTAATAGGGGTATGGATAGAACAGTTAATGATCCCCATGCGAATCATATGGTTAAAACAAGGAGAGATAGTTTATGAAAGTACACAGATGTCAGGCAACGAGGGGGTATTTGAAGTATCGCAAATAGAGGCACTGTTGTTTAAACATATATACTTAGCAAAACACGTGATCTGGGCAAATTCAAATGGTGTCATATGAGGGTGCTGTAAAGAAGCTCAATGCTACTATAGGATCAACTTCTGGCACTATGACTGTGAATAATGGGGGGCCAGTGGTAGAAATGATGTTAAATGGGTAGAGCATGGGGTTTGAAGCACAATTAGTTAGGTGGATGACATATCAGGCAGAGTCCATTAATCCAGTAAGGAGTACTAACTGCATGGTAGCCAGGACCAGTTGAACAAATCACCCACATGGTAAAACAGCAGCACGCCAGAAGCATATCACATTCAGTTAAAATATCATGCACTGCTGTTCTGCTTTGAAGCTGGAAATGTCCTAAGCAGGGCTTCAGTTGAAAATGTAGAGGTGTACTAGTGTGATTCCAGAGGCCTCAGTACCCAGTGCCATGATGGTCATCTCAGCTGTATTTCAAATGTAACTACTCAAACAATGATGGCATTAGAAGTCTGTGATGCAGTGTGGAGATCATTCAGACTGTTCATTACTTTGTTGATTTTGCTGATCTTCAGAGGAAGCTTTACACCCAGAAAAGTCCTAAGAATGGATCAAATTGGTCAGGTGGGTGGCCGGCCACATCAGTATGAGGCTAGTGCCCTTGGGACAAAGTCCCAAGATGACACGGTTCACAGTATTTCACTGGGCAAGGACCTCAAATACAGAAGATGGTGTTGGCTGGCCAGTGAGGTAATGGAAAGGTGGAGCTAACTGTGCATCTGCTCATTACACATGTGGCTCCTGAGTGGTTGCTCCTTGGAGTACTTGAATGTACTGTCGTATAAGGAAAACATGCCTTTGCCTATTTGGTATGTAACACATCTTACCAGCGATGAGAATCAAATACTATTTAAAGATAAAAACAAGTTTATCAATGAGGAACATTTTGACCAGAAACGAGCACCAGCTAAGTACATTCATTTGGTTTGATGTGTTGGGGGCTGTGTGAGTTAGAAATCAAGTTACTAAATGTCACAATTACACAAAAAGTTTGAATTACTTTTCTGATAAGATGTTTTGTTCTAAATCACCATTATTTGACCATGGTTCATATAAAGGGATATTTAAAAAAATGAAATCAGCCCATTACTTTTTACACAAATGGGTTTACATGAAGAAATGGCTGCTAAAAGCACCATAAAATTACATATACTTTGAAACCACAGAAATAGCTACTGATTAAGTGGATAGTGTAGATATGCCACTCTGTATATGCAACCACCCCCTCCTTATAACAATATTTGCTCACTTCATAGCTCTTTCTGAATTGCCAATCATGAGCCAAATCCCAATAAGCAGATTTCCTCCTGTAATAAAGAGACACCTTATTGCAGTAAAGGATATTTGAGAATAGAAGAGTACCTGCCTTAAAATGCAGTTACGATGTTCCAAATGTTTTTCTTTGAATCATGCCGTTGTCCATGACCAGCGGGCACATTGTCCAGACCATGGATCCTCCAAGAGTCTCAAAATGGCAACTGGGCATTGCCTAAAGCAATGACCATGAGGCCTTAGCCTGAGGCATTGCCCAGGCACCACCTATATCCATGCACAGTGCCCTGTTTTTACAGGGCATCCCCAAGCCTCCAAATGTAGCCAATCTTCATAGCCTACTGACATGCCCACTGGCCCATTTTGCCTAACATGGCCTTCTTAGTTCCCCAGCTACAGGGTCTATTAATAAACCCAAGTATATGGTAAAAGGAGCAGCATGGCACTTTACCTAGGACATGGCATTCATCAAAGACCTAAAGTCTCCCAGTTTGTCTGTAGGCTTCCCCTGTAGAACCAATCATCCACCAAAAATGGCCACTGGTCATGGTCTACAGCAATGCTAGGTTAGAACCTTGCTTTGGGCATGATCATTGGCCATTCCATAGGTGCGACTAAAGAATATGATGGTTGCACAGGCTACCACTGGTTCCTCAGATCCAGTCTGTGATTTTAAGCAAGGTCTGTGAATTCAAGCAAGTTTGAAGCAAGTTAGGGCCCCCATATTCTAGGCAGTTTTGGTGAATACATCAGACGGGTTGAATATTACCATGAATATGGATATAATATTTTTTTCAAAGAATGAGCCTCACAAAAGCCATACCTTTTTTCAATGCATTAGCCAAATTCTACCGCTCTGGAATTCCACTCCACCCTCATAGGGAAGGTGGACCCACAGTGGGAAACAATTGAATATTTCTTTCATTATATATGTATCCACAACCTCTACAAAAAAACTGCATTTTGTTTCATTGTTTTGGTCAACTTGTACACCAATGGGGTGACCCTCCTACTCTATATAAGGAGGGATGAACTATGCCCCTTTGGCAAAGTTTTGGAATGCGGGATCTGCTGTATCTAGCAACTATCTACAAACCAAAGTGGATGCAATTTAGAATATATTCCTGGGCTCTGACAGTGTTGTGTTTTTTCAACTCACCAAACTGATCGTCCCTTACTAAAATGTGCAGATCTTGCCTGGGCCAGTGACTGGATAATTTGCCAAACCAGATCTGAAAAAGGCATTGTCGGAACACACATAGGGTATGCAAGCCAAGATATTTCCATAAACGCAGGATCTGTGATAATGACTCTCTTCTGTATTTATGGTCATGTCAAGGTTACTTCATTTTAAAATACTTATAACTTTCCAACCATTTGGTGAATCTTGAAAAACTGAACATACCGAACTCAGAATATTTTTGGAACGTTTTGTTATAATGATCCTTCAAAGTTATGCAGAATGTTCATATATGTTTCCAAAGTAATCTCACATAGCGCATTCTTGAATCTGTCCAACAATCAGATCCACTGTACAGATGACCAACCCACATTCTCTATAAGCAGGTCTCTGTTTCTGGAAGGCTTGCTTTTCCTTGTTTGTTGCAAGTACGTCAGGCAGTTTGCTCTAAATCTGGCCAAAGGTTCTACAGAAACCTTACAGAGAAATATTGTACTACCAAGTACTTTTGCCTGACACACATACTGCTTTCATTTTATTGGCTTATCAGTGTCGACAGACCTGGCCATTGTCTATGGATACAGTAACGGGCAATAAGATAAGATAGTCTAAAAAGAGCCTTTACGTTAGTTTTTAATGCCTCAAATCTTTATTAAAGGGCCTCCATTTTGGGCCATAGATTTGTGATGTGGGGTGGTGGGACCAGTTCTAAATATTCCCAACAGAGGGACATATTGTAGCCTGTTCCTACAAACTGGGGCAGTAAGAATGTCCTGAATCTCAAAGATAATGTATAGGACAATGCTCCATTTAAGTCCATTAAGATACCAGTCAGTCATACACCTGAAAGTACAAATTGTTGCTAAAGGCCTACCGTCTAAAACCAATGAAACGCCTCAGCATTTTTATTAAAGGAATTATTTCAGAGTTACATCCATGTTCCACAATTTTTATTTTTGTATTTTTTTATAATGCACCACATGCCCATAGGCCTCAGGGTGCACAAATAACAATTAAAACGAGACAGGACAACAACAAAGCCAGGGTCAGGCAGTCAGAACAGGGGGATAAGCAGACAATAGATGAGATTCTCCTCACTCTGGTTTTAGGTTAAACAGATGGGTTTTGATGGATTACTTGAATTCTGTCAGGGACAGGGATGCTCTCAGCTAGGCAGGTATCACATTCCACTCTATAGGTGGTAGCATGTCAAAACTGTCTAGCTGAATTTGGTCAGCTTAAAGCATGGTTGCACCAACTTGTGATTGTCATTGGAGCGTAAATTGCATGTGGACTTGCTGACAATCAGACTATCCGAGCGGTATTGAGGGCCAGTGGAGGTCCAAATTTGTAGGAGAGTGGCAGCCGTCTGTATGTAATCCTAAGTTTCATGGGTAACCAGTGTAGGGCCCTTCTAGGTGACATCACATGATTATGTTTGGACAGCCCCTAATTGGCACGTACCATGTCATTTGGTTTGATTTGCTGGGAGTAAAGGTTTGCCTGTGAAGTTCTGATAAGGAGGCTCTTACAATAGTCAAGCCTAGTCTTAACCAGGGCAGTGGCTAGGAGGGAGTTATTACTGAGGAACAGGTAAGGCCTTATTTGGTTCAGCAGATTGATGACATATCCAGATGAGGATCGGAAGTTAGAGATCTGAGGCTTCATAGATAGTTCTGCGTCCAGGTACACCTCCAGTGTCTTTACAAATCTGGCCACAGTGATCTTACTGCCTATGATGTGAAAGCACTCATAGGAGGGATCCAGTTTCTTCAGCCGGTTACCTGATGCCACAAGCAGCTCAGTGTTTACATTGTTGATTGCCAGGGAATGTAAAACCATCTAAGATTGAATGGCATTGTACACCACGTTCAGGGCCTCAGAGTATTGTACATAATTAATTCATTAATTCATTCATTCTAATCTATTCACTGGAGGCGCGCCCGCCACTGCAGGAATGTGTAGTCAGAATACCATGCTGAGGAATGATATCGCTGGTAATTCATTTGTGGCCTCATTGTCATGCAATTTGTCTGCATTGCCGAGCGCTAAGCCGAGCGCTAAGCAACAGCTGTTTGCAACCTTTACCACCACAACCACATACAGCTCCCAAAGCATTGCCCGCTGCTATGCCGCAAGTCCAATGGAATGTGATCAGACTGTCCTCACCGGCGGGACCAGATCGGCAGGACTACAACCTCCATTAGCCCCTCGGTCGCGCATGCACACAACAGGAAACAGGTGACCAACAAGCTCACTCGCCCCCACAAGACCACAGACAGCACTGATGTCACTCCGATGGCGCCACACCTCACAAGACAAGAACCTACATCACATTTCAAAAACTCTCACAGCCAAGGATGGAGAGTCTCTGATCCCGGCTTGTGGCCAACTAAAGCTTTGCAGCAACGTTTACGCTGCCAGGCCGCATATGTCACTTTCCTCCCTGCAGTCTGTCACTTCTCTTATTGCACACCCAAGGGGCACACTACTAGGCCGCAACCACATATTGTGGTCAAGCATGGGGAAAAGTCGCCCCCCCCTCACACACCCAACCCACAGCAGCTCGCAATCAGTGCCAAGGCTCAAACGAGAGGAATTATGGACCTAACAGCACGGATAAACTCACGGACAAGGCATAAGGTGCTCTGCCATCTGCAGCCTCCAGCATAATCAAGGCACGTGTACTGATGCTTGCCCACCCTAATAGTCATGTTGCATGTAACCCTCTTTTTGCACCACGTCACAATGTTGAAATGCATATTGCCTATCATTCTAGTACCTCTCCTGTAGGGCTCTAATCACAGCCCTACAGCCTCATGTATCACTGCTATAAATATGCCTGCAAACCTTGTCTCTACAGCTTCCATAGACTTGAACAATTCCGTGGCACACTGTCCAACTGGCTCCAGTGCAGCCCATACATGATGTCTACACTAACACCACACCTCCTCATGCCTCCATACCTGGCTGTATGCTCACAAATACATTGGCTCAGAGAAATGATCACACCAGCCAACACCGCATCAGGCACAACTACTGCTCATCCATACACCAGCAAGCAACCCTTACTTCATTGACAACCACACCCAATCAGGTCACATTGACAGACCCACTCACCACACCTACCAACACTCAACCCCTCCTGACATGTGCCCTCATCAATGCACGCTCATTAAGCACCCACGATCTAGAAATAAATGATCTCCTCACCAACCATAACCTTGATTCCTTAGCCATATCAGAAACTTGGCTCCATGAAGCTTCGGCCCCGTCCTATCCCCAGCCATCCCTCCAAGTTACACCATCTACCGCAATGACATGCTCACTTGTAGAGGTGACGATGTCACCCTGGAAACTAGAGATTCCCTCCCTATCAGGCAGCTGAAGACGTTCTTCAGTGACAACATATGACATGATATGACATTTGTAACGCGCCTAAACACAAGAGTTTCAAGGCGCGACAAAGCAAGGGAGGGGGAGCAAAGGGAGGACGGACAACGATCCTACTAGGCCAGGTGTCATTCAGATTGCACAAGTGCATCGGAAGGGGCAAGGACAGTGCAGTACATGGTACAGAAGATAACAAGTAAAGTAACGGCCGGCATGTGGCAAGTGCATGTAAGTGCAGACATCAGGTGTCAAGGGCTGGTGGGGGACTGTGGGGATACAGAAACAGTCCCCAAGTGCGGGGGTAGCCAGGTGGGCAGTGGAGGTATGTGATGCTGGCAGGGGAGGACCTGGGCCCGAGATCAGAGGTGTCCAGGTAGCCAGTGCAGTTCCAGTTACAGCCAGGAGTTCAGCAGAATAGAGGAGGAGAAAAAGCAGAAGCAAAGAGAAAGGTTTTGAGGTGCTTCCAGAACCGGAGATGGTTCTACTCAAATTTAAGGGAGGCAGGGAGGCTGTTCTGGTGGGAGGCACCAGCTGAATAAATAGATCTACCACCAACTCGTTGCTTGGAGAAGCAACTGACCCTGAGGGAGTTGGAGCCGGATGAGCGAAGTGCTCGTGATGGAAGATATTTAGGAAGAGAGAGTTGAAGGTATTGAGTCTCCAAGCCCCAGAAGGCTTTGTGGATGATGCAGAGGGTTTTGAACTTAATCCTCGCACCCACTGGGAGCCAGTGCAGTGAGACATATGATCCCTGGGCTTGAGGCCAAGGACAAGTCTTGCAGTCCTCTTCTGAATAAGCTGCAAAGGGTGGATGCTGGAAGCAGGCAGATTTAGAAAAAGGCTGAAGAATACCTCTGAGAAGGTGTAATTGGTAGTGTGACTTCTTAGAGACGTCAAAGATATGAGGAGAGAAGGAGATTGTGGAGTCGAAGATGACCCCAGGGTTTTTTGCCTTGCAGGTGGGAGCAGGAAGAGGGCCAAGAGAGGCCGGCCAGAGAGCTACAGGGAAGGAGGGAGTGGGTGTGCCAATGAGGAGAATCTCAGTCTTACTGGCATTAAGGCAGAGGTCATTGGCACCACAGCAATCCTGGATAGCAGACAGACAGAAAGAGATGAGGGAAGGAGAGGAGGAGGCTGAGGGTAGCCTGAAAATGAGCTGGGTATCTTTTTTTTTTTTTTTTTTTTTATTTGATTTAATTGTATGAAACAATTTTTACAAAGTAGAAAAAGAGACAAAATCTCCACATTAACTATTCCAGAGTTCCCACGATCGTTCTTTGTCCTGAGCCCCAACATCTCGTGATTCCCTGAGGGGCTCCATCAGATCGATCTTTTTCGGTTTGAATTCAGATTCCGAATCAGAGTGAGGTTCAGCTACCCCCCGGGAGAAATCGAGGTGAGGACGCCCAACTAGTAGTCCTGCCCACTCATACCTTCCCCGTCAGCAAAGTAGTTCAATTTCTCGGAAGAAGCCCACCACCGCGATCACCCAAGTGGTCTTCTCCCCACTTAATAGCCGACACCACCATTCCTCTTCATCATAGATGTGTAGGTTTTTAAACAAATGTCCCAGGTGTCTCATGCGGGGGCCCGTGACTCCTAGGCAGTTTAACAGGAGGTGTCTTATGGTTTCTGGCATCGCTGACTTTCTACAGAATCTGCAGGCGTCGTCCGAAACCAATTTTCTTCGGGATAGGACTTCCCTTGTGTGGAGAATGTTCAGGCGGATTCTTAAGAAGTTCACCCTGAGGTTTGAGTCCGGCCCTTTTAACAAGTAGGACTTGAGTTCGTTCACTTTTGTCAGCTGTGGAGGCAGATCTGTGAACAGCTTCGATGCGGCTGCTTTTTCCAATGTATCGATCCAGTCTTGATGTAATAGACGCAGTTTAAACTTAGAAGGATTGTAGATTAGTTCGTTTTTAGAGCTTCCAGCGCCCTCTAGCATTGAGTCGATCTTTGCCGCCCATTTTGTTAGCATTTTGCATGAGCCTGACTGAATTTCATGTTGAATTTCTTGCATGATCAGAGGGGGGCTTGGAAGTAAAGACTTTCGAAATAGCATGGCTTCGTTGCGGGCTACTATGGAGACCAGCGATTGTAGAGAGAGTTCCCTTCTTATTAACACCATTGGTAGCGAGTCAGGAAGGTTGAGAACCTTTCTCCAATAAAATCCTTCCAGTTTTGACCAAAAGGATGTTGGAAGATTTGGTAGAGCTTCTGCCCCGTAGGTAAGAGTTGGAATCACTTTAGACTTGTAAAAAGTCACCACTGGCGCCATAGTGAATTTTCCATATTTTTTCAGTACTGCCCGAGATTGTGAGATGAGCAGTCTCGCTTTGGACATGATGGTCTCCTGCATCACTGTTTCATTACTGTTCTTGTTGATGGTAACGCCCAGATATTTGAAGCTGTCCACCAATTCAATTTTGGTGTTATTTACCGCCCATGTGAATTTCTCCAGCTTCCTTTCTTTTCCGCTTAAGATCATGATCTTTGTCTTTTCCAAGTTCATCAAGAGGTTGTTTTCTTTTAAATAGGAGTCGAGGTTATTTATCTGCCTCTGAAGGCCGATCGGGGTTACATCAAAGAGTATTATGTCGTCCGCGTATAGTAGGCGTGAGATTTTACTGGATCCCAATGTTGGGGGGAACATCCGGACTCTAGGTTCATACTCTTTGAAATCGGCCGTGTATGCGTTATACAGAGCAGGGGCTAAGGGACAACCCTGCTTTACTCCTCTTTCCGTACTCATCCAAGAGGATAAAAGGCCTTGGTTGTTCAGTCGAACACATATTGTGGTTTCCGTGTATAAGGCCTTTATGGGCTCCAATATCCTTGGGGGACAGGCGTGAAGTTGTAATTTTGCCCAAAGACGTTTCCTGTCTACCCGATCAAAAGCTTGCACCAGGTCGATGAAAGCCATATATATCTTCGGGCTGCCCTCGAACACTTTAGCTTTGAGTGTGCTTACCGCCAAGATGTTTACCGCAGTTCCGACGTTTTTCACGAAACCCGCCTGGAATGGGTCCGACAGGCCAGTCGCGGAAATCCAGTTGTTGAAATTGTCCAGGATTAGGGCACCAAAGAGCTTTCCTATCGAGTCCAGTAAAGCGATAGGGCGGTAGTGTGAAGGATTATCTTTTGCTCCCTTTTTAAAGATGGGGACCAGAATCGCTTGTCTCCATGATGATGGGATGGTCGAGAGGCTGACACAGTTTGAGAAAATCTCCTTGATGAAAGGTGCCCAGAATTCCATTTTGTTTTTTATATCGAAGTTGGTTATTCCGTCGGGGCCTGCCGCCCTGGACCCATTAAGCTGTGTTATTTTTCCTTTGATTGTATTCAGGTCCAGGGGAATTTCCCACCGATCCCCAGAACAAGGAGCCTTGCTCTCTTTTTCCTTGTCTAGGACTCCGTAAAGTTTTTCAAAGTGGGATAGCCATGTGTTTTCACCAATTGAATTTTGGAGTGCCTGGTTCACTGATTTGGAGTTTCCCTTGATCAGCGACCAGAAATCGCGTGCCTTATGGCCACAGATGGCACGCAGCATGTTTTCCGCGTCGGCCTGGGACCTGGTTGCTTTTGTTGACTTCACCCAGGCTTTGTAGGTTTTTGCTGCCTTAATCGCTTCAGCCTTCTTACTTGGGGACGTTGTTTTTGCAGCCTCCCGTTGCAATTTTCTGACCGCCTTTCTTCGGACAACTAGCTGTTCATTGTAGGTGTGGAGCGGGGCTTTAGTTTCCTGCTTCAACTCTCCTTTTTTCCGGTGGTACACTGTCAGAAGGGGCAGGTATTCGATCCGACCTTCTGGGCGCAGGTGGCCAACCAGCATCCGAGCCTTGTATTGGGTGGTTATTTTGGCAATAGTTATTTCTGACAGTCTCAGCCTTGTCCCGCTCTGATTTACTACCAGGTTCTGAGCGTCGTAAACCGCCTCTCTTCTCCAAGATAGCCACGAGAAGGTGAGCAAGTTATGGTCGCTATGCTGCGTCCTGATGATTGTAAAAGATGAGAAACGTGGTAGTAGGCTCCTCGAAATCTGGATGTAATCTATTATTGCCTCTTGATTCTCTCTCTCCCAAGTTGGAGTGGCTTTGAGATTATTCACGTCTTTTGGCTTGAGGATGTGCATCTCTCTTGCGTTTAGAAGGTTGTGCCACATGTTGTTTCTACTATGGATCACTTTGGAGTGAAGGGTTAGATCAGTATTCAGATCTCCAGCAATGATCACATCGCTTGAGGTAGATGTTATCAGGAAGTCATCTATTAACGTCTCGATTTGAGTGAGGAAATAGTCGTTGGTCACTCGCTTTGGGTTCCAGTAAGCATTGATCAAGAGGATCTCTGTGCTGTGATTAAACTCTAGGGAACCTTCCGTCCTTTCCCACTCCAAGAGCGTCGCCAGAATGAATTCCGAAGCCAAAAGTGTCTTTGACAGAGATAGGCCGGAGACCACTCTTATGGCGGTAATAAGGCCTGATCTCGGTCTGCCCCTCTCGCTTCTTTGAGCCGGTGAATGTGCCAGTTGGAAACCATCCAGCGTGGGAGGCTCGATTAGCCATGTTTCCTGCAGGCATAGGGCGTCGAAACTCCCAAAGTTGACGTCGGATGTGACAGTTAGATGGGCAAATCCTCTGGTGTTCCACGATCCCAGTTTCAACGATACTTCCAGGGGTTCCTTGGGCGCCACTGCTTTCCCGAGGGGGCCGCTAGAGGGACCCTCTGGTGGCTATTTCCTTCTGACTTGGGGTTTCGGGGAGTACCTACTGTATCTTGTTCCCTCCACAACAGGGTCGATTTTTCCAGATAGGTTTCTCTCGTGCTTCAATGTCGCATCTGTTTGTTCAATGCGTTGGAATATTCTGTGAGTTGCGTTGCGTGTCGAGTGCGATCCCAGTAGGAGCTCCCTTTCCGAACTCACTCTCCTATTCACGTCCCGTTGCGTGTTCTGAGCGTTGGATTCACGCCGAGACCGGCTTTCAACATATTTACCGAGAGCTTGTTCCCCGATAGGGAACTTGTGCGGCAGAGTGCCTCGATCAGGTTCCTGCTGACTTGATCGATAGTGAGACCGCTCCTGCGGGGGCACAGACGATGTATTACCCTCCCCAGCGTGTGCCAAGTCGAAGCCAAGATTGTGCAAATTGTCTCTTGCTTTCCAAATTTGATCTTGAATATAATTCGATCCAATGTGTAGGAACGAACTGTCTGTTCTTCCGTTAGGGTTCGGTTCCAAGATTTTTATGTCTTTTGTGACGTCGATATGAGGCAGCCGGCTCTCCTGGAACAGTTTGAATAGAGCTTTGCGGTTCAGTGTCCACCTGTCCAGTCTTGCGTGTGTTCTTTGCAGAATAAAAGTTCTTGTTGTCATTTTCCTTTGTCTAGGCGAAGGCGAGCGGTTTGCACGGATGGCTCCACCGGCCTGCCGACCTGTTGATCTCGACAGAGCATGAACCCTGGATCTATAGTGGCCTTTCGGTTTGTCCATTGCTGTATTCCGGTCCTTTTTTCTGTCGTTTTGTGCCCAAGGGTTTATCTCCCCTGGGGTGCGCGATCTTTGCTGAGGGTCTCGGGGGTGTGCTTCACCTGGATTTCTTCCCTGATGTCCCTTAACTCGCAGTTGTCCCAGTTTCCTACTTTCTCTTTTTTGTGACAAAGAAGTTTTTTCCACCGCATGCGGCGAGGTCGAAGGAGAATCAAGGAGCAGGGCCTTTGATTTCGGTTCGTCTGCTTCTCTGTTATTGCGACTTTCAGGTTTTTTTCTTTTTTGGTTCAGCGCTTGCAGAATTTCTGCTTCTGAGTCCTCGATCGTGTATGTACTCATATTCATTAGGTCTAATGAGTTCCAAGAATCCTCTCGCGACCTCTCTGGGCTCCGTGGGTCCTGCCGTGTCTTGTCCGCGGGTTTTAATTTGAAAACTTGGCGATTTTGTGTTGGTGGGGTCGGGTTTTCTAGGTTACCTTGGCCTCTACTTTCTGTTTTATCTTTTTGTGCGGGCTGTTGAGGGAGCTTGTGTTTTAAGGCCTTTTTGCCCTTTCTAACCAGTTCACTTTGGCCTTTGTGTTGAAATATTTCGAAGGTAGATGGGATTTTCATTTTGGAGAAATCTATTGGTTTTACAACTGGTTGAATAGCTGCACTTTCAGGGATGGTGAGAGCCACTGATCCATTTTTCCTTCCTGGCCTGTCGGTTGATTCATTCGAAGACTGACCCCCCTTTGTGCAGAGTTCCGTCTGTGTTGCACCAGTCGTCAAAGATGGGGGTCCATCAGAGGCCCTAATGCCCACCTCTATCTCCCGACCCAACCCGAGTCCTTGAGTCGTCTCATGGGGTTTTCTCAAGCTAGATTGTTCGGTCGGTTGCAACCCCCGGACATTTCTTAGCCTGTTTTCAGGACTCGGTTGGTCGGAGATTGACTGGATCGTTGACAAGGGTTTGCTCCCCGCACTCGTGCCTTCCACATCTTGGCCTTTGAGCTGTTGAAAAGCGGTAATGAACCCCTCTAGGAAATTCAGTTTGGTGTGCATGTGAGCGATCAAGGTAGTTTGATCTTTTAAGGTGTCGCTAATGGCTTCGTATAGTTTTCCGAATGGAGCCAACGCGATGGTTACTGTAGCTAGGATGGTTGTGAGGTCCTCTTTTTGCGAGGGAGTTTCGGTCGCTTGGTTAGAAGGGGGTTCGCCTTCAATGTGAGGCATCAATGGGCCCCGATCTTTAGTGAGGATCGAACTTTTCTCAAGCGGGGGGCCCTCTCCGCTGAAGTGTGGATCCAAACTGGGCTCCTGAAATCGAGGGTTAAGGGGGGTGGTCACTTTGGGAGGCGCGGGGAGGCCATTGGCCAGAGCCTGGGGCAAATGTATCTCCCCCGCTAGGGTTCCTGCTAACCCCCTTCCCTCTATTTGCTTGTAAGTTCCAGCGCCATTTACCGGTTGTAGTGAATCCCACCCTGTTATAGCTTTTGATCCCGTGTATATTAATTTGCGGCTCCCACTCTCTTGGGCGGTTAAGTGTGGAGCAGTATTCGCCGCTTTCTCCAGCAGAGCAGGCGTCTTAACGGGAAAATTCGAGGTTGTGGGGAGCAAGGCTCTTTCTTCAACTATGGCCAAAAGCTCTGCATCTGATACGTCTTGGTATCCATCACCCTCCATTCGTGTTTTTTTCCCAAAAAACTCTTTCAGGGTTGCCATGCAGTGAGGGATAGGATGTTTTTTGCCCCCCACCTGACCTCTTTTGTATGGGGGTTTGGCCCTCACCGTCCTACGTGAGGACATCTTGTGGGAGCCGCCCGAAAGTTTCGGCAGATTGTTCAGGTTCTCGTTAGTATTCGCAGTTGCAACAACCGCATCTGGTAGGGGCTGGGGGGGGATATTAGAAGAAAATGAAGGTGTTTTCGCAGAGCTGGAGCTGGGCTTTGGAGTTTCCAACCGAGAAAGGGGAGTGGTAACTTGTCCATCCCCCTCTTCCAGAGCAGACCCTACGATCTCCAATCCCATGGGTTCGTTTCTTCCCTCCTCACCAGCAAGTTCGAACTGCAGTTGGGGGGATGAAAGTAGGGCATCTAGTCCCGGAGGTGTTCGTAAATCCTCCGCTGCCGCCGCTCCCTCTGTATTGTGTATCATGATTACTACTGACTCCCCTGGGAGCGAAAACGGGATTGGGTCTGCCCGGGATATTTTACTATTGCCAGTCCGCGTCACTTGCTCCATCGGGGGGTCCAGAATACGGGACGATGTTAAGCTTCCCCCCCCCTCCGAGGCCCGTATAGGGGTCATAGGCTGCTCGGACGGGGTCGCTTGCGCACCCGTATCATACAGAGGGGTCAGCTCCAGGTTTCTCTGGCTTCCCCACCCCACTTCTGGGCTTTTGACCTCCATATTGGGTAAAGGTAAAGGTGGGGGGGGTGTGTGGGTAGACGTGGGACTTGTCATTGTTAAAATGGCCTCTTGAGGGATCGATTGATCAAGTTCAGCAATTGGCACCGTCAAGGACGGTGTGCTATCTAGACCCAAGGATTCGATCGGGGGGAACATAAAGTCACTTACTTCGTTCAGCTCGGCTGGGCGAGTTGTGTTTACCTGTATCACTTTGCCCGCGTGTTTAATGCGGGAAATCCGTTGTAGCCTCTGAGTAGCCAACTGCTCCACGCTCTCAGGCGAGGTTACATGGTCCTTGCTATAAGTCGGTGGCTGGCGAGGTTTGCCGTTTCTCAGCAGGCGCTTTTCTTCCAGTCCAGGTTTCAGCTTTCCAGGTTCGACCAGGGCTGCCATCCGCCGAGCCTGAAGAGCCGTGAAATTTTTGTAGAAGAGCGACTCAGCGTAGAGTCCGCGCGCAGGCGCGCCGGCCCGCGGACTGCTGACTGCCCTTGTCAGTCCCTTCGCGGTCCGCTTCGCGGTCCGCTTCGCGGAAGACTGAGGGTAAGTAGAAAGGAGGGCTCGGGACACGCCTCTGAGCACACGCCTCCAACGATGAAACTGGAAAAGATACTCGAACACCAGCACAGCGTGCTGGTACTGCTGACTGCCCTTGTCAGTCCCTTCGCGGTCCGCTTCGCGGAAGACTGAGGGTAAGTAGAAAGGAGGGCTCGGGACACGCCTCTGAGCACACGCCTCCAACGATGAAACTGGAAAAGATACTCGAACACCAGCACAGCGTGCTGGTACTGCTGACTGCCCTTGTCAGTCCCTTCGCGGTCCGCTTCGCGGAAGACTGAGGGTAAGTAGAAAGGAGGGCTCGGGACACGCCTCTGAGCACACGCCTCCAACGATGAAACTGGAAAAGATACTCGAACACCAGCACAGCGTGCTGGTACTGCTGACTGCCCTTGTCAGTCCCTGAGCTGGGTATCATCCACATAGCACTGAAAGTTGGGGCAGAGTGCGGCGATGCAGTGGGCAAGGAGTGCCAGGTATTTGTTGAATAGCCGTGGGAGAGAGGTTAGACCCCTCGGGGACACCAAAGGTAGAGAACAAGATAGCAGAGAAGAAGGACCCAAGTCTGGGAGGGTCGGTCAGAGAGAAAAGAAGTCAGCCACACCAGAGCCTGACCAGTGATATCCAGGTTATCACGGAGACGGTTGAGCAGAGTGGCATGCTTGACAGTGTTGAAGGCAGAAGAGAGATCAAGCAAGATGAGGACACAAGGAGTGTTAGGGTCAAGGTTGGAAAGCAGTTCTTCACGGATGTTCAGAGGAGCAGTTTCCGTGCTTCTGGCAGCTCTAAACCCAGACTGATGGTCATGAAGATAACCAACAATTTCAGTGTGGAGGTTAAGCTGGGAGATGGCCAGTTTCTCCAGGATCTTACCCAGGAAAGGAGGGATGGAGATTGGGCGATAGTTGGCCAAGCAGGAGGGGTCGGCAGAGGATTTTTTAAGAAGAGGGTGCACAAGGGAGTGCTTCAGGGGGGACGGGAAGACTCCAGTGGTGAAGGAGTGATTGCAGAAATCAGCCAGGGCAGGTGCTAGGGAATCGATGTGCACCTTGATAGTTTTGGAGTAACAGGGGTGAACCTGTTTCAACAAGACTTTCCTAGATCGGACTGGTCTGGAAACCTCGTCAGCAGAGAACAGGGGAAAGGCAGAGAAGGAGGGAGGAGAGGTGGCTGCAGAAGGGCCAGAGGAAGAACAGAGAGTAGGGGATAGGAGGAGAGTGAGGACAGGATGTCCTGAGTTTTAGAGATGAAATGAGAAGCCTGTGCCGTGCAGAGGGCCTGGGAAGGGACAGGAGAGGTAGAGACTGCATCAGGATTGGCCAGTTCCTTGCAGATTTTTAAGAGTTCAGCCATGATAACTGCTAAAGCCTACTGCTTCAACTCCAGAATATGCAACGCCAATCAGGCACCAGAGAGATCTTCTCCATCTTTACTGACTTAGAAACGCCTGTCACTCCCCTCCCCACCCTCACAAAGGATGCACACTGGTGCTCTGACATCCAAAGAGCAATGCTACACAAAATAGACACTCTGAACAAGAAAGTTCTCAGTCATCCACCACAACACCATAAGATCACTCTTGCCTTCCCCACTAGCATACCACCCAGCTCACCTAACCCCTCCCTCACCCAGTTCTGCTTCAAACCCAAACATTAAAAATTATCAAAAGTCTTAAAGCCTCAAAATGCAAAGTAGACATCTGCCCAGCCACCCTCATCAAAGAGTGTGCAGAAATAATTAGCCCTATCATCACGCCTTCATAAATGCCTCCTTCTCCTCAAGCATAGTGCCAGTCAGCCGCAAAGAAGCCTGGGTCCTCCCAGTCCTGAAAAATCATCATTAGACCCATCTATTCCCACCAACTACAGACCGATCACAACAGTACCCTTCTTGCTTAAAATCCTTGACCGAGCAACCTATCTGCAAATACAGAATTTCCTAGAAACCAACCACAGCCCAGAAATGCGCCAATCTGGTTTCCGCCCTGGCCATGGCACAGATCAGCCCTCCTGGATCTGAAAATCAGCTGGATGAGATCAGAGATGACGTTAAATCTGCACTCCTCCTCCTGCTAGATTTGTCTGCCGCCTTTGACCTGGTCAATCATAAAATACTATACCAACACATCATGACCTCTGCCAACTTCTCCTCCGGGGTACTGTCTGGATTGCCTCCTTTCTGGAAAGTAGAGTCATGAAGGTATTCACAAAAAACACCAATGCTCCCCAACCCCAACCCCATCCCCTGTGGGGTACCACAAGGGTTGTGTATTGCACCCACCCTCTACAATATCTTCACCAGACCCCTCTTCGACATTTTTGACTCCCGCAGCATAGACTACACTAACTATACTAATGAAACCCAAATTGTGATCGCACTCACATGTGATTATGCAAAGGATTCAAACACCCTTGATAATACTTATGTTTTGATTCTGTCATGGATGGCTGCTAACCACCTTTGCATAAATAGTGATAAAATAGAAATCCTACTCATTGGACTTCACAAAGCCTTAAACAAACTCTCCAAACGATACTCTGCATTCCAGATTAACAACATTTCCATTCCTGAATCGGCTTTTGTTAAAATCCTTCAGGTTTATCTCAATGCCTCCTTCACCATGCCCCACGGAGTAAACACCATGCCCTCATTAGCAGCCTATGCAACCAAAGTCCTAAATGCTGCCAGACCCTTCCTTTCCATAAACAGTGCCTAACTGTTGCCTGAGCTATTGTTGGCTCCAAATGAGACTACTGCAATGTACTCTTTGCAGGTATCTACCCCAGCAACATCAAGAAGCTCCTAATAATTCAAAATAATGCATTATGATTAGCCCTGAACATCCCAAGAAGAGTACACATCTCAGAAGCCAGAACTGAGGCCCATTGGTTGCCTGTAGTGGTCCTGTGAGCCGCGCGCGAGAGGTTTCTACGGGCGAAGAAACCTTTCGCGCGCGGCTCACAGGACCACTACAGACACTTCGCTGAAGGTCCCAGGCCGCCCCACTCTCCGTGTAGGAAGCCATTCCACCACCGCAGAGGGGAGAGGATCAGAATTGACACAGACAATGCTGTTTAATGTGAATCACAATAGGCGCACACGCCTGTGCCCCTATTGCAACCCTGATGAATGTGGCCCACCTACCCAGTACTAGAGAAACCGGTCGGCTTTAGAATGACCAGACCTGGTGTTAATATGTATCGGCACAGGCACAGCACAGTCCCAGAAAGTACCCCCTTAGAAATAAAATAGGGGTCCAATCTTAGAAGGAAACCTCCAGAGAGGAACCTACCGAAGAACGTTATCTTCCTTGTTTTTAACGAAAACTTGCACCTGCCTAAAACAGAGAAAACCTATTAAAGAGAACAATGTCCTTCATCTGCAAGGCAGCAGACACATGTGAAGACCAAGGTGGTCCAGCATGTGCCTTTTAGCACTACACAGTGCACCAGAGACGATTTGGAAAGCCCAGTTAGCGAAGCTGGTCCCTTGTAACCTTTTCCATTCGACAAACTGTGATTTTTCAGTGTGACAACACTTTTGGGCAACTCACAGTTGGCAACCCCATAAACAGTCCTTTGTGTTTTGTTTGGTCCAACACTCCCAGTACATGGTATTGATAACCCAGTGTTAGCAATCTGCATGAAAGTATCACAAATCACATGTACCTGTAATCAAATGTAGCCAATCTGCATGAATGTATCCCAAATTGCATGTACCTGTAACATAAAGTAAGCAATCTGCATCAATGTATTGCAAATCATATGTACCTTTACTAGCATTTGGTGCCTCTGGGCTGTTTGTGTGCTACACAAATCAAATCAATAAATAAATAAATAGATAGATAGATAGATAGATAGATAGATAGATAGATAGATAGATAGATAGATAGATAGATAGATAGATAGATAGATTACTTGAACGACTCAAGGAGAACCGTGTCACCTGCGTAATTTGTGTATTGTACACCCAGCTTATCCAAGAGGTCAGGTAGTGGCCTGATGTATATATTGAACAGGTTGGGTGCTATACATTAACCCTGTGGCACTCCACAGGTGGTAACAGTTGGTAGAGATTGGGCATTTTCTATTGCCACTCTAGATGTTCAAGGTCCCAGGAAAGGGTCAATCCATTGGCTCTATCCAAGCAGCATGCCAAGCCTTTTAATCTGTCCAGCAAAAAGATTGTGGTTGACAAGACTGAAGGTGGCTCAGGGGTCCAATAACATCAGCAAGGCTAGATGGCCTCTTTCGACTATGCCTGCAAGGTTAGATTTAAGATCCAGTAGGGCAATTTATGCCCCATGCCTAGCTCTGAAACTTGATTGTCAGGTGCACAGGATGTTGTTATTCTCCACAGATTCCTGAAGTCTTAAATATGCCACTCGATCCAAGATTTTAAGCAGGAATGGGACGTTTGTTATGGGTCGGTAGGTTTTTACCAATGAGGGTTCCAATTGGAGAATTGAAGAAATTGCAACAATAACTTATTCTGGGCAAAATTACAACATCACAATCATGTGTACAGTGAAAAACAATCAAATTGAAACCTAGTTTCTATTTTATACAACTAATAAACTTCAAGACAAAACCACATTTCAACTTATAGGTTAAAATACATGTTTCTCCCCTAACCTAATCAGTAATAGACAAAGGAAAAAAACATGCAGCTGTTATTCAGTCAACCATTTTTAAAAAGAAGATACCATTTATACATATCACAAATTGACCATAGATGATGATATTATTATTATTATTATTATTATTATTATTATTATTATTATTATTATTATTAATAAGAGGAGGGTCTTCAGCTCATTCCTGAAATGTCAGGGCGCATAGCTGGTGTTGAAAGGGAGGCAGTTCCAGAGTCTGGGACATTGGAAGAGAAGACCTAGCTTCCAGTTCTTTCCTTCCTGCTCTGTCAAAGTACAAGTCTACATGTGTCCTTGTGCAGTATAGTTATTGCACAACAAGTCAACAAGTAACCTCATTTCAGCTCACCTGCCGTCTCCAGGACACAATGAAAAATCATGAGGTGAAATTCAAAAGGGTATTAATATCATGTACCCCTACCAGGAGTACCCTTAACTGGGAAAGAAAGCTGGCCCAAGCCAATTAGCTTCTAGTTTCAAGGCATAATCCATAGGATATTCTCAAGAAGTGTATGAGCCATAAGCATGATGTTAAAAAGAAATCAAAAGGGCACTGGAAAAAACTTGCATGAAGAATGATAATTACTACTAGCTTTAGAGCGTTTGAAGATGAATTTCTCTCATTTTGAAATGGACACATTTGCAAGGCAAAGATCCTCTGGAATTCAGTACCATGAAATACATTCAATCAGAGACAGCCGTTCAAAAGACAGCTGGTCTTTATTCAGCACACTAGTAAGCAGTTGGACAAAAATAAATATCAATTCATGCAATGTTTCCAAAAATGGGTCTCTGATCTGATTCATGGGTTTTCTGGTGACCTGTGAACTGGATATGTGGGCAAAGTGGACACTTGCCATGAATGTAGTCCATGGGTAGGGGCAACTTGGGGCAGTGTGGTGTGGCCCAGGCCATGGACAAACTAACCATTGGCCACTTTGGGTGGCTTGGGTTTGCGAGACAGTGTCGAATGACATGCCCCAGGTAAAATCGCTTTGGATTAAGGCGCTATATAAATAACACATCATTATCATTAAAGAGCCAGAGGCCATAGCTACTGGCCATGCCAAGTTGCCATTTGAAGTGGCTTGGGGCTGCCCTAAGCATCACCAAATGCAATGTACCAGAATATCTGGGGTTTGTTCATGGTTGCAGGCCATTATCAGTGGTGCCTTTCAGTGGTCTGAAGGTGTCTGAGCATTGCCAAAGACTATGCTCCAGTCAAAGATGTCAATGTCCACTTTCAGTGGCTTGGTGGATCTCGTGCATGGTAAAATGTCATGTCCCAATGAAGGTGGTTATTTTGATGCTGTTTTTAATGCTCACCTATGGTGACTGAAGGATCCATGGCATTCCATTCAGCCATGATGTATGGCTTCAGTGGGCCTGGTCCCGAGCTGAAACAATTGCTCCATACAAACTGACCAAAGGCCATGCCTCATTGCCTCAGAGGTTGGTTAGGGGTTACCCAGGGCATGGTTTATGGTAATGTAATTGGCAAAGTGTCCATTGGCTTCAGACCATGACAAGGACAACTACTTGTGATTTAGAGGGGCATGAGGTATAGCCAAATTACATGCTCTGAGTACAAAACATCTCTAACCATGCCTGCAGACCATGCCCATTTGGCCTATCATCTGCAGGTCATGAAAAGGGAGTTGGGGGGGCCCAAGGCACAGTTGCAGGCCATTAGAAGTGACTTAGTAGGCCCAGCACATTGCCAAAGGCCATTTCCAAACAAAAATTATACTGGCCATGTACTACAATCACTATAGGTGTGTTGGTGAATCCAGGACATGGCCATACGCTATTAGGGTGGCTGAGCATAGACTGGGCACAGTTGATGGACAACAAGGTAAAATGACCTGTGGACATGGCTCAAGGTGCTCTGGGCATGATCACAAGGCAAAATGGTTGTAGGTCACGCACAACATAGACATTGTGTATGTGCGAGTGACCAGGTCACAGCCAAAGTCCATGTCCATTTCTAACAACCCACTATCCATTTCAATTGGCTTCTGGGGTCCAAGGCAAAGAGTCCAGTGGACATGTCCACAGGTGATGGACTTTGGCCACTTTGGGGGCCCTGGGTTGGCGTGGGCTGGGTTGAACCACAATATCCTAGCAAAGATGCACAAGGCATGTCTTCAGGCCATGACCAGTGGCCACTTTAGCTTTCATGGGGGTGGATGGTATGACCTTCAGCAATATTAGGTGGCTTGGCTGTATTCAAGGCAAGGTTTGGAAAGGTAGCCACTGTGCATTGCTGCAGGCAATGACCATGGGCCCATCGGGTAGCTTGGTGCTAGCAACGGCATTGTGAGTACTGGTCATGGCTGCATGCCATGCTCACACAGAACATTTGGCGCCTAGTACAGGGCATGGTCATGTGTGTGCTTTGGATGCAGGCCCAGAGCATGCATAAGGCCTTGACTTTGGAAGAGAAGCCCATGGGCTTGGCTTGAGGCCATGCCAATTTGACCACAGAAGGTGGCTTGGGGGACCAGGGCATGACAGAAGACCCTGCTCCCACAAAGTGTCCACTGTGCATGACCCACCTGTGGAATCGGAAGTAAAGGAGGCATGTCCAAATCCCTTGCTCAAGCAAAATGAACACTAGGCCTGACCTCAGGATGAGTGGGGCACATCAGTTCATTTGGGGCCAAGGCACTTTTATCCTTTCCTGGGACTAAATGAACACTCGACATGGCCACATGTCCTGCTCAGGTGCCAGTTTGGGTGCCTTGCGTGACTTTAAAATAGCCTTTGGTCACAAAGGATGGCATGGAAATGTCTTCTCTTTGCACTTCCCTGGAAAAAGTAGCCACTAGGGGTATGGACAAGACCATGGTTTGGCCAATGCTGCCACTGATCATTGCTGAAGGCCATGTCCACAGAGCCCATTCTTCCTTCAGCTGATTCTGGTGTCCTCTGGTCCTGCCCAATTGCTATGCCGCAGGCAGTGTGTTCACTGGACAGTGGCAGAGGCCATGCACACTGGATCTATTTGGCAGCACTGTGCCACCTGGATGGCCAAAGGGAGAATTAATCATAGTAAAATATCATGCAAAATGAACAGATTAGGTTTGCCTTGTAAAGTAAGTGGATGCTGTGGGTATGATAGTGTATATTATTAAAACGAGAATTTAAGTTCAGCGAAATTATTTAAACAAATGTATATTGTGTTTACATTTACATTGACGTATGGACTGAAATTCATTGACATAGCTTTATTAAAGGCAATTGGTGGTTGCTGCATAAAACAACAAACCTATGAATATTCCACAGCTATGGTTCTTAAAGTAACCATAACTTGGCCACCACCATTGTCTAGCACATTTGACTTGGCTGCTTCCATACAAAGATAATGGGCAATTTAATTGCTTTGAATGACATAAAAAATACAGTCTTCGAAATTGTGTTTACCGTTCCTATGCCATTTCTTCGATGTTGGCCTCACATCTTATTTAAAGTGACTGTGGCCACTTTGGGATGCTCATTTTGTGTACGAAGTCTGAGGACATGAATCCCATATATCTAGTGCCTTGGCAAGAGCAAAATAGCAATTAAGGAATTAGAGCTCCTTTTATCTATTGAGAGTCAGATCACATAGTCTTGTGGCAATGGTAAATCCCCCAATTAGCATGATTATATGTCAATCGAACTGTAATAATTGGCTCCACAAAACCTCTTCTCTGTGGGTCAATCCTCATATATTGGTTCAGAATATGAAACTGAATTAGAAATCTTTCAGTATGATGGAAAGTCTGAGGGTGGCAGATGCCTCTGCTGGAAACCCAATCTATAGCTTTGAATATGTGAAATCAAGCATACACTGAAAAGTAGAGTAGAACAGAGATTCATGTAGTTAACCTCCTGGAACGCTTGAATGGTCTCTCCCCAATGGTCACTTTTGACATTTCTTCATTCCACCAATTCTTGCAATCAGTTTACAGGTGATGTATGCTGGCATTACCGTCCTCCGCCTAGGAATTTAGAGGGTCAAAGGAAACATGTGTGAAGGCATTGGGATCTGAACTGAGTTTCAAAATCTCTGAGAAATGTGGGGATACATCTGTAGCGACAGAAAAAACCTTAATTGTGAGATCAACCTATGTTTTACCATGCAGAGTATATTGTTGCATCTTTCTTGGTCTCCTACTAAGTTGTTCCTTCTATCCTTATGAGAATCTAACAATGTATGGGCCTGTGCAGGAGAGGGCATTCCACAGGAACACATAGTTTGTGCCAGTGTTGCATAGCAAACTTCTTGACGTAAGATTTTGATTTGTCATTTGTGTCAGGTCAGCCCATTTCCCCTCTGTTTTATATCTTAAACTACCGCCCAGATACTTTCCATCTGTATGTACATGCATGTTCTCAGTTGTTTTAAACCCTAAAATATGCAGAAAAGATAAATATTGGAATCATGGAAAGCAAGCAAGAAATGTAGGGCTGAGGATTGGATTAGTATCTTGGAACATCTGTGAAGATATGAAAATATCTATGTAAAATCAGTCTGACAAAATAAGTAATAATAGAAAAGCATGGGTAAACTTTAATGCTCTATATACTTAAAAGAGAAGCTCTCTCGGGCATTGTGTTGGGCCAATGGATGGGGCATGTATTTTGTTAGCATAAATTGATCAATCACATTTTATTTTTTTCGACTTTGATTTTCTTACATTTAAACATAACCTAATGGCTCAGAAACTCCCATCTTGTGATCATCTTATCCGTTGATCCATCGCCGTAAGTTCAAGTGCCCTGGTGAAAGTAGATCATAACCCATGTCCCTCAAGCTGCCATTGCCATGTAAAAACAATACGCTATGCCCATTATCATGAAGTTAGTGCAGAACATAGACAAACGTCTGCTGTCAGCAACTACACCATCACATTGCCTAAAGCAATATGCAGAAGATACAAATGACTTCACACAAGGCTCCACCTTGCCTAACTAGAAATGAAAAAAACATCACTATAGACAAAGTGATCCCTGCTATCCTACCTACCTTAAATGCATTGCCCGATAATCCTGACTCAAGTACTATGGTGCATGAATATAAAAAAATCATGCTTACTACAGTGGATAAAATTGCTCCACTCAAACTGAGAGCAAGTAAAGCTGAAGCACAACTTAACAAATGGTTCACCCCACAACTAAAGAACCTCCGATAACTGAAGAGAAAGTGTGAAACTACCTGGAGATTATGCCCTTCTACTGAGAGCAAAAATAAACTAACAACCACCTCAGCACACTATAAAAAAGAAGTCTGCCTGGCAAAAAAGAATTCCTATAATTAACGCATTGCCAATTCTAACTCTAGTATGAAGGAATTATTTACCATACTAAAAGAACTTTATTCCCCGATCTCTACACCTGTAACAAAAACAAATTCTGGTGCTCGAATATTCAACAGGCACTAGCTAATAAAATGAACACTCTCCAAAATAAAATAAAACTAAAGAAAGATTCTCTGAATTTACCATACTCGGCTAATACTATCATACCTAGTGACACACCAACTGCCCAGACGAACAGATTCTGTTTTACCAAAACATCTGCCCTAGAGGTAGAAAAAAATCATCTTATCCCTTAAGCCATCCAATTGCAAAGGAGATATCTGTCCAGCGCAGATCATATAAGATGCTGCCAGAGACCTCTCCACGTTTATCTCTAAACTGGTCAACGCTTCATTCTCCTCTGGCACTATCCCTGCCAATTTAAAACAATCATGGGTTCTCCCACTTCTAAAGAAGCAAACTCTAGATCCACTCATTGCTGCCAACTACCGCCCTATCATGACGGTACCATTTCTACTGAAAATACTGGACACAATTGCCTATACACAGATTCAAAAATACCTTGAGCTACATAAATTTCTAGGGGTTAGACAATCTGGCTTCCGCGCTCTACACGGGACAGAAACCGCCCTGATTGATTTGAAAGCACAGATTGATGAGCTGAGAGATAAAGGGAAGACAGCACTGCTCCTATTACTTGATCTCTCAGCTGCATTTGACTTAGTAGATCATAAGTTCCTTTGCAGACACGGAGGCTATCAAATGGATAGAATCCTTCCTGAGCGAGAGATCTATGAGGGTGTTCTCCCCATCAGCAGCGGCGGACCCCTCCCCAATCCTATATGGGTACCTCAGGGCTTGTGCGTCTCCCCTTCTCCATACAATATCTTCATCAAGCCCTTATTCGATGATCTGGACCTTCTGGGTATCACCTACACTAATTATACAGATGATACACAGATTCTTCTCCCGCTTTCTGGGGATCACTGCAGGGACTTGGCGTTGGTGAATAGGGTATACCTCATCATTCAGGCATGGATGGCCACTCACGGTCTATGCCTGAATGATGACAAGACAGAGCTGATAATTCTGGGTACTCAGTCTAACGTTAACAAATTAGGTAATAAATATTCCTCATTTACCATTGATGGAAATATTATTAAGGTATCCATAGAGGTAAAAACCCTTGGTTTCTACCTCAACTCCACTATGTCTTTTGATAAGCAAATTAAATCTCTAGCCTCTACTACTACCTACACATGTAAGCTAATCAGAGCTATTAAGCCTTTTCTCTCAAATGAAAGTTGCATTATCCTGACCAGAGCATTCATTCTCTCCAGTTTAGGCTACTGTAATTCCCTCTACAGTGGTGCCAATAAAGCAATCATTCAGAGATTACAAATTATGCAAAATAATACTCAAATGCTGCACTAGACATAAACAAAAGACTTCACATTGCCTCAACCAGACTTCGATACAACTGGCTTTCCACCTATAATAAAATACAATACAAAATGGCCTCATTGGCTCATAAAGCCTTAAACAATGCTGCACCTAGGTACCTAATAGAGAAACTGTCGAGAAGAACCTCTAGTAGGCCCACAAGAATTGGAAATACCAATTGCCTTGTGGTACCAAGATTTAGGCTCACAAAGATTGGTGGCAACAGCTTCCCTGTGAAGGTTGCTAAACTTTGGAACTCCTTGCCTCATGAGCTGAGAGTAGACCAACCCTACTTACACTTTACAAAGAGATTTATCACCCTTCTCAACTTGACTGTTGGTTAAGTAGTCTTTCTCCTACAATACCTCTCACCTCCTTGATGCTGTCTATTTTGTAAATAATTATTGGATTTGTACTGTATAGCTCTGCACTGTATATAAAATGAACTTTTTACATTTTACTTTTACCTATTATTTGACTGTAGTAATTTTACCTGTACATTTTACCTGTACATGTATGTGGTCATATTGTGAATTACCTTTAACTTTGTAAGCTTTGCATTTTCTTATTTGCTGCGCCCTGCTACCTCTGGGCTTGGTGCGCATTAGAAACAAACAAACAAACAAACAAAAAAAAAACACACACAGTTAATGTTTACTCATTCATCACTAAAAAAGATAACAAGTTACACTTTTCAATAATTACGCATAGTTGGGAATTTACTAAGTCGTTATATTTCTTATTGCAATAGAAACAGTAATATACATCCACATCCAACAGAGCCATTTCAACATATACTTTTTTAAGTGTGCAAAGGAAATTTCTGTGGAGTAAAATGTCATTCAATGCAGTGCCATCATTAATTTTCTCTCAAAGCACACAGCATTCCATTTGGAAGAAAACATTATGTGTTACACACCCATAATAAAACTTTGCTCTCTGCATGTGTTTTTTGAGGACAACATGTGGCCATGTTTGTCCTGATGACAACGACTGCTAATGAGCAAACAGTAGAGGCACAATCATCCTAGAAGATATTGATGACTGTTCCATTTGTGATAGTGATGCTCCAGTTTTGTTTGAAGAATCCATCCATGGGCAAATGGTTCCCATTACCCATGACATACACACATTTTAGAATGTACATATTTAGATATAAAAAAGAAAATATATTTGAGTACCCACTGTTAAAAGAAGTAACACTGTTACCTCCATTTGAATAAAACATATATGTATATGTATCCAGCATGTACAAAAAATCATATAAATGCATCACATATTGATTTGTGCTTTTCAGTCAATATCAGAAGATATCAGTTGTGCTTGCATTGCGTTCATTCCATATCTAAAAATACTTTCTACACTTTATGTTCTAACTTGTTGTGTTTGCGTCAAGTTGAAGATACATGTACAACATCGATTCAGGTCAACAACACAGTTACAAAAATGTTATAATAAATATGAGAACACTTACATGAATTGTTGGCTGACATTTAAAATGCTGGCCTTTCTATTTTGAGAGCTTTTCAGAATTGCAACTTTTATTTTGTTGCATGTGTTGCTTTGAAGTTAATGTTATCTCATTTTGTACTGCTTAGTAACTAACAGGGTAATTCATAGAATTTCGCAGAAAAGTGTCGCAAGCGTCTGGCGCAGAGTGTCCGCGTGCGATTGTCTGCGCCAGGCACGTGCGCTAAAACCGATTTCCGCGCACAGCGTATTCATGGATTCTAGGCTCCCAAACCAGCCGTGGCGCAGAGTATCGCAGCGACCCTGCAGCAGCGCCAGTAACGCCCCCAAGAACGCCCTCGCGCAAGGAAAAGCCATCAAAATCGCTAAATCATCGCAAAGGGCTGCGCTAACCTTGGACCAGTTTACAGGGCTGCCAAACAAGGAACGCAAAGCGGGTAACGTTCATATCAGGGGTACGCGGGAAGTTTTACACGCGATTAGCCAGGGTACGTGTATTACAGGGGTACGCGGGAAGTTCAACACGCGATTGGCCAGGGTACGTGTATTACAGGGGTACGCGTGAAGTTTTACATGCGATTAGCCAGGGCACGTGTATTACAGGGGTACGCGGCAATTATCACACGCGATTTGGCTGGGTACGTGTATTACAGGGGTATACGGGAAGTTTTACACGCGATTTGGCTGGGTACGTGTATTACAGGGGTGCACGGGAATAATCACACGCGATTTGGCCAGGTACGTGTATTACAGGGGTGCGCGGGATTTATCACACGCAATTTGGCTGGGTACGTGTATTACAGGGGTGCGTGGGAAGTTAAACACGCGATTAGGCTGGGTGGGTCCTCACAGGTGTACCCTGTACACCCTCCACGGCCCCTGCAGGCCGCCCACACCACAGGGGACTACCCTGCACACCTGCTCATGTCCTCCTGCACCCCCACCCCCCAGCAGTGCAGGGGCACCCTCCACCAGGCCCCCACCCATGTCCCCTATCACCCCCACCCCCCAGCCACCAGGGGCACCCACCACCAGGCCCCCACTCATGTCTCCCACCACCCCCACCCCCCAGCCACCAGGGGCACCCACCACCAGGCCCGCACCCATGTCTCCCACCACCCCACCCCCCAGCAGTGCAGGGGCAGCCTCCACCAGGCCCCCACCCATGTCTCCCACCACCCCCACCCCCCAGCAGTGCAGGGGCACCCACCACCAGGCCCCCACTCATGTCTCCCACCACCCCCACCCCCCAGCAGTGCAGGGGCAGCCTCCACCAGGCCCCCACTCATGTCCCCTATCACCCCCACCCCCCAGCCACCAGGGGCACCCTCCAACAGGCCCCCACCCATGTCCAACCCATGTCTCCCACCACCCCCACCCCCCAGCCACCAGGGGCACCCTCCACCAGGCCCCCACCCATGTCTCCCACCACCCCACCCCCCAGCAGTGCAGGGGCAGCCTCCACCAGGCCCCCACTCATGTCCCCTATCACCCCCACTCCCCAGCCACCAGGGGCATCCTCCACCAGGCCCCCACCCATGTCTCCCACCACCCCCACCCCCCAGCAGTGCAGGGGCACCCACCACCAGGCCCCCACTCATGTCTCCCACCACCCCCACCCCCCAGCCACCAGGGGCACCCACCACCAGGCCCCCACTCATGTCTCCCACCACCCCCACCCCCCAGCCACCAGGGGCACCCACCACCAGGCCCCCACTCATGTCTCCCACCACCCCCACCCCCCAGCCACCAGGGGCACCCACCACCAGGCCCACACCCATGTCTCCCACCACCCCACCCCCCAGCAGTGCAGGGGCAGCCTCCACCAGGCCCCCACCCATGTCTCCCACCACCCCCACCCCCCAGCAGTGCAGGGGCACCCACCACCAGGCCCCCACTCATGTCTCCCACCACCCCCACCCCCCAGCAGTGCAGGGGCAGCCTCCACCAGGCCCCCACTCATGTCCCCTATCACCCCCACCCCCCAGCCACCAGGGGCACCCTCCACCAGGCCCCCACCCATGTCCAACCCATGTCTCCCACCACCCCCACCCCCCAGCCACCAGGGGCACCCTCCACCAGGCCCCCACCCATGTCTCCCACCACCCCACCCCCCAGCAGTGCAGGGGCAGCCTCCACCAGGCCCCCACTCATGTCCCCTATCACCCCCACCCCCAGCCACCAGGGGCATCCTCCACCAGGCCCCCACCCATGTCTCCCACCACCCCCACCACCCAGCAGTGCAGGGGCACCCACCACCAGGCCCCCACTCATGTCTCCCACCACCCCCACCCCCCAGCCACCAGGGGCACCCACCACCAGGCCCCCACTCATGTCTCCCACCACCCCCACCCCCCAGCCACCAGGGGCACCCACCACCAGGCCCCCACTCATGTCTCCCACCACCCCCACCCCCCAGCCACCAGGGGCACCCACCACCAGGCCCGCACCCATGTCTCCCACCACCCCCACCCCCCAGCAGTGCAGGGGCACCCACCACCAGGCCCGCACCCATGTCTCCCACCACCCCACCCCCCAGCAGTGCAGGGGAAGCCTCCACCAGGCCCCCACCCATGTCTCCCACCACCCCACCCCCCAGCAGTGCAGGGGCAGCCTCCACCAGGCCCCCACTCATGTCTCCCACCACCCCCACCCCCCAGCCACCAGGGGCATCCTCCACCAGGCCCGCACCCATGTCTCCCCCACCCCACCCCCCAGCAGTGCAGGGGCAGCCTCCACCAGGCCCCCACCCATGTCTCCCACCACCCCCACCCCCCAGCAGTGCAGGGGCACCCACCACCAGGCCCCCACTCATGTCTCCCACCACCCCCACCCCCCAGCCACCAGGGGCACCCACCACCAGGCCCGCACCCATGTCTCCCACCACCCCACCCCCCAGCAGTGCAGGGGCAGCCTCCACCAGGCCCCCACCCATGTCTCCCACCACCCCACCCCCCAGCAGTGCAGGGGCAGCCTCCACCAGGCCCGCACCCATGTCTCCCACCACCCCACCCCCCAGCAGTGCAGGGGCAGCCTCCACCAGGCCCCCACCCATGTCTCCCACCACCCCACCCCCCAGCAGTGCAGGGGTAGCCTCCACCAGGCCCGCACCCATGTCTCCCCCCACCCCACCCCCCAGCAGTGCAGGGGCAGCCTCCACCAGGCCCCCACCCATGTCTCCCACCACCCCCACCCCCCAGCAGTGCAGGGGCACCCACCACCAGGCCCCCACTCATGTCTCCCACCACCCCCACCCCCCAGCCACCAGGGGCACCCACCACCAGGCCTCCACTCATGTCTCCCACCACCCCCACCCCCCAGCAGTGCAGGGGCAGCCTCCACCAGGCCCCCACCCATGTCTCCCACCACCCCACCCCCCAGCAGTGCAGGGGCAGCCTCCACCAGGCCCCCACCCATGTCTCCCACCACCCCACCCCCCAGCAGTGCAGGGGCAGCCTCCACCAGGCCCCCACCCATGTCTCCCACCACCCCCACCCCCCAGCAGTGCAGGGGCACCCACCACCAGGCCCCCACTCATGTCTCCCACCACCCCCACCCCCCAGCAGTTTAGGGGCAGCCTCCACCAGGCCCCCACCCATGTCTCCCACCACCCCCACCCCCCAGCAGTGCAGGGGCACCCACCACCAGGCCCCCACTCATGTCTCCCACCACCCCCACCCCCCAGCAGTGCAGGGGCACTCACCACCAGGCCCCCACTCATGTCTCCCACCACCCCCACCCCCCAGCCACCAGGGGCACCCACCACCAGGCCCCCACCCATGTCTCCCACCACCCCCACCCCCCAGCAGTGCAGGGGCACCCACCACCATACACCCCACCAACCTGGATGACTCCGTGCCATCTTCCCTCGTTGGGCCCTGTGGGGTCCCAGCTGCCTCTTCTGCTGCTGAGGAGTCCAACTCCGACCTCCGCCTCTTGGACCTCCCCTTGCCAGCTGCGGCCTGGGACGCGGCACCAGACTCCTCACTCCCCGACGAGATCACAACTTGGGAGGGGATCTGGCCCTTGCGTCTCCGGCTGGTGGTGCGACCCCTGCCGCTGTGCTCCACAGCACCTGCTCCGTCCTCTTCATCAGTTGACGGTGCAGACAGGGAGAAAGAAAACACAGGCATCAGGGCACTGTAAAATGGACTCATACACACATGACAGTTATACATGAGTGGCATAGGTAAACCTCAGACATGGCATCACAATCCCCAACACACATGTCATTTCAACTTGCACACATGAGCCATACCACAGCCATGATGCAACAGCCAGCACCATCCATTCACATACAACAGCATGTGCAGCCAAAGGTCATCCACACATCACATGCAACATAGGGAGTACACTACACATGCACACACAACACCAAACCTGCATGCATGTGTACACCTCCGCCAACTGTCGCAGTGTCTCCATCGACATCCATGTCACACCTGACAATCATTCCTCCACATCCTGTGCCATGCAAGCCCACACACACAGGCACCATCCATGTGTCACACATGAGACCCCTCGCATGTGTCACCCTCACAGCCCTGTACACCCCCCCTACTTGGCCAGATAAAAATACATGTTCAACCTGCACACTCCTGGCACACCACCACACGCACAACTTACTATCAGTATGCATGTACACTTACCGCTCGACTCCAGACGGGTCTGCTTCTCAAGGACATGGATGTGGAGCGCAGGGGATATGCGTTCCAGGACCCTCATCTGATCTTCCGACAAGTGGCCCCGCCCGCCCCTTAGCATCTGCTGCCATCATGAGGCGCCGGGCCTTGTTGAGGGTGCTGGACCTGAAGTCCTCCCAGCGCTTCCTGACACATTAGTAGTCGCGGACTGCCACCTCCTCCGCGTTGATGGCAGTCACGACGTCCATCGGCGCGCAACCTTCCGAAGAGGGCATCATACTGCCCCACGACATGCTCCACCAGGACAACAACTTCCCTGGCACTGAAGCTGGTGCCCCTCTGCCTCCTTGGCCGGGGGTTGCCACTGGTGCCAGATGTCGTAGTGCCCGACATGGCAACCCCAGAGGCAGGAGTGGGTGGGCAACTGGGTCCTGGTGCTGGGCTGTGGGGTGACAGTCGGGAGCCTTTGGTTCCAGCAGGGGTGGTCACAGCAACAGCACCCCTGGCTGATGTGCAGGCAGCAAATGGCAGGGCACGTGGCCAGCAGGCAGTCAGGCAGCAGCAGATGGCAGGTGGGAGCGTGCTCAGGGCTCTGGGGGGCAGTAATTTGGCCTCCTGGGCAGGAGCGTGGTCTTTCGTGTGTGAACGCGTGGACAGCCTGATAGGGAGTGATTTTGCACGTGAAAATCCCACACGTCTGCGTGTGAATCGAAGAAAGGCCCTTAGCGCGTAAACCCATCAACAGCATATGCGCGTCCATGAAGTCACGTGCACGTGCAGGAAAATGTTGCGTGACACGTCCGAGTGTCAAAGCGTGTGATTGGAGAAAATAGACCTACACGCAGAAGTCACAAAGCGTGTAAATGGTTAAAATGGACCTGCACGCAGAAGTGACAAAGCGTGTGATTGGTGAATATGGATCTACACACAGAAGTGACAAAGCGTGTGATTGGTGAAAATGGATCTACACGCAGAAGTGACAAAGCGTGTGATTGGTGAAAATGGGCCTAGCACGTACACGCCGCGTAAGTGACGCTGTACGTGTGGGCCTGTATATAAGGTACGTGTAGAACACCATTTCCTTGTACGTGCTTTTCGTGGAGAGCGAGTGGGTGAATTCTGTACTTCTTGTCGTTTCACACGCGATTTACTTCACGGCGTTTCCAGTTCGTACTCCCTGTTACCTCTGACAGCTTTTTCTCTTTTTTCTCTCGTACTGGTTTACCTGGGCCTGTTCCGTCAAACAGTGTCCCCTTCTACTGTTGTCCTGTCTCCTCAGACAGTGTACATATCTTGTTTTGGCGGGGGTGTTGCCAACCAAACGCGCTCATTTTTCACGCTCTTTTACCTGGCAGACGGTGAGTCACGCACGTATCTAACTTCTGTGCTTGCCCCGTGTGTAGCCTACCCCTTCAGAGGTCATTCTAGGCTGCGTGTGACACGCATACGTTCATTCTTGTGTTACTGGGTGCCACAGCGTAGTGCAGGTTTTTCTTTCTGCACACGTGGTCTAGGAGGGGTTGCGTGCACGTCATCTCCCTTTTTTGGGCCTCCTGTGCGTTGCGTGACCCATCATCTTTCCCCAGGGGTTACAATCAGCCTTGCTAGAGCACTAGGGTACAATTACCATCTGGTACCCAACCCCTTTGACCCCCAATTGCCCAGGACTATAGTCTACAGCCACTCCCATACGCACATTAATATCAGTGCCATGGCTGGGAGGCGAGGATTCCGTAAGGGTGGCAAAGGTGGAAGAGCCACAAGTGATGGCCGTGGTGGATCCGGTAGGGGACGTGGTCGTAACTTGCAGGGTGAGCCTGTCCCCCCATGTGCGGAGGACCAGTCAAGGGCACCCATTATCCCCCCCTCCCCCCCTCCCGTTGAGGCTGATGTGGCTGACACCATCCATGCTCAGCCCTTGTTGGACCAGCCCATTGTGGCACCACACCTGGCTGACTCCATGGCTGACTTCCAGGTCAGCAGGGCTACCACACGTGCGCTGGTGCACGTTGATGCCATCATGCCACGTGGATCTGGGGCAGCAAGGTCATCTGCTGCCCCAAGTAGGCAGGGCGGAGAAGCTGCAGGGGCAGCTGCGGCTCCATCCACCCCAGCTCTCACACACCCAGCCAGGACAGTGTCCATCCTAGTCCATTCTGCTGACATTCCCCATGACACCATTACACTTGAGCCAATGCCTGCACCAACTCCCATGCTGAGTGTGCAATCCCACACACCTGATACAGAGCCCACCAGGGCTCCTGCCCCTAGTGTCCAGAGCGGCGCAGGACACTCAGGATCACCACCACCTTCCAAGCGGAAGAGGAAGAGTGCTCGTCCGGCACAGGCTGATGCCCCAGACACGGCTACACAGTCCGGTCCGTCGAGGAAGCCCAGCTTCACGGATGACAAACTGAATGCACTTGTCGAGTATGTGTCCGGACATGATAACGAGATGGTCATTGTTGCAGGATCAAAGACCACACCTGCACAACGCCAGGCACACTGGCAGACCGTTGCGGACATCGTAAGTGCCCTTGGAATCGTGAGGCGCACAGCCAATGATTGCTACAAGCGCTGGAATGACCTAAAGCGCAGGGCAAAGAAGAAGCTGGCCTCAAGTCATGCCGCAACTCTAGTGACTGGAGGTGGGTCTCCAGTAGAAGACATGGAACTCACTCCACATGAGTCAGTCGCTGGGACCTACGTCACGGAGGAACAGATCCAAGGCGTGGGAGATCTGCCTGATTACGAGGCATTGTCCGGTGAGTGCACATGCATGTGTGTGTCATCCATGTGCATGGTGTGTGTGTGAGGGCATCTGTTTGTGTGCCAGGTGAGAGTGTGTGCGCCTGAGTCGAATGTGTCAGCCATGTGCTTCATGCAATACATCCTGCACAGCTGCAATTGGCCATTGCAGTATCCCTTCTGCCAACAGTAGACATCTAGCCCAACAGCACCCCAGTTGCCCTTGAAGTGTCACCTTGCCACAACATTGTTGCTTATTTTCCTATGTTCAATCAGACAGATTGTATGCATTCCACCACTTATACTAGGCATTCCTCAGTCCTCTAGTCACATGTCTGGCATGGCCATGGTAAAGTGGAGTGACTTTGTTACCTGGATATCATATGTTCACACATGTCCCTGTGCAATTGGACCATATTGGACTGGCAGCTCCAGGTGATAAAGCAGACCTGTTTCAATTAGAAAAGCTATTGCATGTGGGAACTGGACAGAATGAATAAGTGCTGCCCTCCTCTCCATCTACACTCAATAGCAATGGCACATGCCATCTGTGTGATGGCATGTGTGTGTCACCTGGCAATCACAGGGCAATGTGTGATGCCACTGCCAGGCAGCATGCAGAAAATGTGTTCATCTTCCATCTTTGTGTAATGAGTGTGTGCCATTTGCCTGCCCTTCATACGCAGTGAGGGTGCATGCATGGGAGCGTCTTTGTCATGTGGGACATGTGTCAATCAAGTACTGGTTCTCTTGCTTCTCAGCCCTCATTGTGTGCCATGGTGCTAATGCGGGTTTCCATTTCTTTGTTATTATGTCATTGCAGGGGAAGACGCACCTGATACTGCTGGGGTTGTGGAGATGGTGCAGAGCCAGGAGGGGTCCGAGGGCCGACCAACCACCAGTGAGGGACGTGGTGTGCTGGTGGGTGAAAACCCACAAGTGCTGCAGGTCGTGCTCTCAAGGGGTGTCTCTGGCTGCACCTCCCCCGAGCTGTACTCAGCTGTTGACTCGGATGATGAGACCTACGTGCCGTCGCAGGTGAGTGTTCCAGGGAGGGAATCTGTTCTGTCCCACCCACCTGCACCAGGGTCAGAACCCTCAATGGGGATGTCAGTGTTGGCAGCTAGGCCTTTGGTGGTTACGGATGCAGGGTCACACTCCGCGACATCTGATCCTGTTCCTGGGCCAGCAGATCAGAGGGGGAATGCAGTCCTGCAGCCTCAGGCAGTGCCGGCACAGCAAGGCGCAGTCCGCCTTGCCCCAGACAGGTTTGGTGCCCGCCGACGTGGTGGCCGTACGCCACCTGGCAATACCGCATGGGAGCAATCCATTTACGGTATGGCTACCCAACAGGCAGCATCATCCGAGATGATGGCTCAGGCCATGGATAGGGTGGCCACTTCCATTGTCCCCCCTGAAAGGCTGATGGAGCGACTAGAGCAGGCAACCGACTCCATCTGCCAGTCACACAGGGAGGACATGTTGGCGTCCAACAGGGACAGGCGGGCGGCACTGGCGACTCTGCAGGAGGCCATCTCCATAGAGTCCCAGGGCCACAGGGAAGCCCTGAGGCAGGAGCTACATCAACTCAGGACGACTCTAGTTGAGCTTGAGGCTTCAACACACCAAAGGACAGAACAGCAGCTGGAGCGTCTCACCCGTACGCTCTCAGCTGAGATGCAAGCAACGAGGGCGGAGGTCCGGGCATCCCGTGAGTTGTTGCATGGGGACCTCAGCACCCTCATCCTCCAGAACGAGACCTACCACACCCGCATGCTTGCAGCCATGGAGGAACAGAGTAGGGCCTTGCGTGGGCTGCCTCCCATAGTGCAACCACCTCCGGATGCAGCTGCACAGGGTGATAATAGCGACAGCAGTGATACTCCCACAATAGGGTAGCCGTGTGGGCCATGAGCCCATGGAGGTGTTTTTTTTCCCAGGATCCACACAGGTGGTTTCTGGTGTGCAGCCTGACCTCGGACCTCCTGGGTGGCCTCCCCAACCCCCCCCCCCCCGGGCCCTTTAATGGCCATTTTTGATTTTTTTTTATTTTTATTTTTATTTTTATATTTATTTTTATATTTTTCCCAATTTTTTTGGGACAATTTGTTGGCTTCCGTGGTTCCTGTGGGCATACGCTGCATTGTGATATGATATGATATGATATGATATGATATGATATGGTATTTGTAACGCGCCTATACACAAGTGTTTCAAGGCGCGACGAGGCAGGGAGGGAGGGAAACAAGGGGAAGACAGACAAACGATCCTACTAGGCCAGGTGTCATTCAGATCGCGCAAGTGCAGAGGTAAGGGGAAAAGGAGAAAGTGCAGGGGGAGGAGGTGGGGGGAAAGTGCAGTACAAGGTAAGTAGCGTAATAAAAAATAAATAATAAATGATAAATAAAAAGGGCCAGCTGGTGGCAAGTGCGAGGTAAGTGCAGAGCAAGTGCTGGGAAGTGCTGGGAAGGGGGCTGTAGGGATACAGTGACAGTCCCACAGTGCAGGGGGAGCCAGGGAGGCAGTGCAAGTGGAGAGTGGCTGGGCCCTGGACCGAGGTCGCTGAGAGTGGCCCAGATGCAGGTTTAGTGCAGAATTCAGTGGGGAGTTAAGAAGGTTTAGCAGGGGAGAGGGAGAGAGAAGGCAGAAGCGAAGAGGAAGGTTTCGAGGTGCTTCCGGAACCGGAGATGGTTCTCCTCAAGTTTCAGGGAGGCAGGAAGGCTGTTCCAGAGGGAGGCCCCTGCTGCGGAGAGAGATCTACCCCCAGCTCGTTGCTTAGAGAAGCGGCTGACCATGAGGGAGTTGGAGACGGATGAGCGAAGGGCTCGTGAAGGAAGATATTTAGGAAGAGAGAGTTGAAGGTATTTAGGCCCCAGGCCCCAGAAGGCCTTGTGGACAATGCAGAGGGTTTTGAACTTAATCCTCGCAGCCACTGGGAGCCAGTGAAGAGATTTCAGTCCTGGAGAGATACGGTCCCTGGGCTTGAGGCCAAGGACAAGTCTCGCAGTTCTGTTCTGGATAAGTTGCAGAGGGCGGAGAGTGGAGGCAGGCAGATTAAGATAGAGGCTGTTGCAGTAGTCCAGCCTTGAGAGAACCAGGGCTCGGGAGACAGTGAGCTTCTGGGGGAAGGAGAGGAAGGGAAGAATACCTCTGAGGAGGTGCAGCTGGTAGTGTGACTTCTTAGAGACGTCAGATATATGAGGAGAGAAGGAGAGTGTGGAGTCGAAGATGACCCCGAGGTTTTTAGCCTTGCAGGTAGGGGCCGGAAGGGGGCCAAGGGAGGCCGGCCAGAGAGCTGCAGGGAAGGAGGGAGTGGGTGCGCCGATGAGTAGAATCTCAGTCTTACTGGCGTTAAGGCAGAGGTCATTGGTTGTGGCTGGGCACATGCAGGCTTGTCATGTATTAGGTTCAGATGCCTGGGTTTGAGTCACACACACCCCTCCTGCTTCCCGTTTCCATGGGCTTGCAAAGGGTGTGCCCAAGTGACATTGAAGTACATGGTGACATTGGACTCCCACTACATGTGTGGGTAGTCTAGTCAATACTGTGTATACATTCCTAGTGCATATTGCTGTTGTGTTGTACACTGCATGTTGCATTGATGTGTAACTCATCATCTGTGTCTGCCTCCCAATTTGCAGGTCCCTTCCTCATGTCTACACAAGGCCCTCTAGTCTGGAGATGGGGTCCTTGTTGGCAGCAGTGCACCTACAACTCTACATGGCACCAACACTGTTCAGTTGGAAGTGGTGGGAGTGCAGGCATGTCCAGGTGGTGAGACAACTGATTTATTACATTACTGAAGTCATGTTAATGGTAGTACCTGCTCAAGTTTGTTGTTGGTCCTGCATTACAGTGAGCATTTCAGGTGTAGGAAGTTTCAATTGGGGACACTGTACATTGCAACACTTGTCATGTTGTGGGGATTACTTTGTTTACCTGCACATAGCATGACATGGCACGGTGTGTTGTGTGGCGGTGCTGGGGATGGGTTGGGTGACATGGCACTTTCCTCTTGTTGCATTTAGCATGTGGGTATTCATTTTGGCTGCTTGAATGTGTTTCTTCACAAAACTGCATTGGTGTTGTGTGTGGGTAGGGATGCACACATTGTAACACTTCCAGGTGAACAATCTCAGGCTGATATGCTTTTCACGGTTGAATCTCCAGACATTCAGGATCAGTGTCAGGTTGAGTCATCATTGACTGTCAGATGGAATGTGCCAGGCCAGTGTGCACTCCACAGGGGAGTGAATACTATGTGAAGTAATTAGCCACTAGCTGTGTACGGGCTGCCTCCCCCCGTGCCCTTTCCCCTCCCATGCGCAGCGGCTGTGCATGTGGTTGGGGATGTGGGGCCACCACCATGTCCACAGCCAGGCCCCGGCGTGTTGCAACGTTGTGCAGGACACATGCTGCCACTATGATCCTGCACACTACTGGGGGAGCGTATAACAGCTGCCCGCCAGAACGGTCAAGGGAGCGAAAGCGTGACTTTAGCACTCCGAATGTGCGCTCCACTATGCCCCGGGTTGTAATGTGGGCTGTGTTATATCTTACCTGGGGTGGCGTGGTGGGGTTCCGAATTGGCGTCATCATGTGGGGGATGAGAGGGTAGGCACTGTCCCCTGTGGAGGTGGTGATTGGTATCATTGGTGGGGTTGTGACCTTGCTCAGTATCCAACATGCATGCATGTGCAGTGGCATACATACTTACCAAGCAGCCATGTATCGCCATGCCGCCCAGCATCTATGTCCCGGCATAGGGTGGACATTCGGTAAATGAAGCTGTCGTGGGTGGACCCGGGATAGTTGGCATATACTGAGGTGATGATTCCCTTGGCATTACATACTACCTGCACGTTGATGGAATGCCAGTGCTTGCGGTTCCTATAGATGTGCTCACATGCCCTGGGTGGACGTAGAGCCACATGGGTGCAGTCGATGGCACCTAGCACTTTGGGGAATCGTGCCACACCGTAAAAATCCTGGGCCGCAGCATGCCTTTCTGCAGGTGTTCTGGGCAGGTATATGTGCCTGCGGACTGATGGGCGTGCAGTGATGATGTCCAAGACCTGGTGTAGGCAGCGTGACTGGGTGGCCTGTGACACCCCACCCGCTATGGCACTTGTCCGCTGAAATGATCCAGTGGCTAAGAAGTGCAGTACATTGAGGACCTTCTCCAGGGGGCTGAGTGCTTGGGAGCACAGGGTGGGTGATGTGAGGTCATCCTCCCACTCACTCACCAGGTCCAGTATTATGTGTGGTGGAAACCTGTACCTTCCATACACCTGGTCATCAGGCATCCCGAACAGGCTGGTTCTGGGTGTGAATATTCTGGCCCTGACTCTCCTCCTCCTCCTCCTTTGGTAGCCCACTGCCACTGCTGCTAGGAACGGTATGTTCATCCTGGCATCTGGCTTGTCATTTGATAAGTGCGCAAATTAATGCTTTGCGCGTGTACTAGGCGAGCGTGTGACCCGCGCACCCCTGGAATCTAGTTCCCAGTCCAATAGCGTGTGGAAATTCCCACGCACCACGGGATACAGGTGCGCTGACGTACTTGCATGTGTAAGTGCCCGCGCACCCCTGAAATACACGTACATAGGCCAATCGCGTGTAAGCGCACTTTTGTCCAATTACACGCGATGACACTCGGACGTGCAGTATTTTCACGTGTGCTCCGTCATCACGTGCTGAGTGGGGAACACCCGTGCGGGTCACGTCACAGACGCGCTTACACACTGAGGGACTCTGGTCCAATAGAATCGCGTATGCGTGCTGACGCGCTTACGCGCTAAGGGCCTTTCCTCGGATTTCACGCTGACGTGCAGGATTTTCACGTGCCAAATCACTCCGTATCAAGCTGGCCACCCGAAAACACACGGAAGACCACGCTCCTGCCCAGAAGGCCGAGTTACTGCCCCCCAGTGCCCCGAGCAGCCTCCCACGTGCCATCTGCTGCTGCCTGCCTGCCTGCCTGCCTGCTGCCACCGTGCCCTGCCATTTGGTGCCTGCACATCAGCCATCTGCAGGGGTCCAGTTGCTGTGCCCACCCCTGCTGGAACTGCAGACTCCCAACTGGGATTACATCGCTCCACAGCCCAGCCCCAGGACCCAGTTGCCCACCCACACCTGCCTCTGGGGTTGCCATGTCGGGCACTTCCACATCTGGCACCAGTGGCAACCCCAGGCCAGAGGGGCAGAGGGGCACCAGCTTCACTGCCACCGAAGTTGGTGTCCTGGTGGAGCATGTCCTGGGGCAGTATGATGCCCTCTTTGGATCGTCCCGCGCCAGCAAGGAAGGACGGGAGAGGATCTGGGCCGACTGTGTGGTTGCCATCAACGCGGAGGGGGTGGCAACCCGCAACGTCCAGAAAATCAAGAAGCGCTGGGAGGACTTGAGGTCCAGGACCCTTGTGAAGGCCCGGCGCCTCGTGGAGGGGGGCCGGGGCCACATGAGTTCCATCCAGAAGAGGGTCCTGGAACGCGTACGCTCAACGCTCCACGCCCAGATCCTTGAGAGGGAGGCCCGTCTGGAGTTGAGCGGTAAGTGTCCAAGCATTACTGTGTGAGACAGGGCATGTTGCGGTGTGCTGGTTCTATGATACTTGCCTGTATGTGTGCCATAGGCCATGTATGCATATATGTGTGCAGGGACATCATGGTAATGCATGTGCGACCAGTGATGTGTGACCCACGTGGTTGTTGCATGTGTCCAAATGCGGCATGGGGAGCCCTATGCAGATTTTGAACATGAGAGCATGCCAGTCTCTGTACCTGGACATGGGTGGGGGTGAGGGATGGGTGCTGATGCCAGGTACATATATGGTAGCCATGTCTGTGTGCCTGACCTGCGTGTCTGTGACTTGTGCATGCCATGGATGCATGACACATGTGTGTGACAATGCACAGATTCAGTGAAGCAGCCAATTTACCCTTGTTTTGGCTGTGTTTGGTGTGTTTGGGGCCAGATGGATGTGACTGAGGTGAAGTGTGTGCATGTGATATGCATGAGCCATGATGCATGTGAGTTGCATATCATTGAATGTTTCAAGAGTCCATTGGACATGCATGGAAATATCCATGGCATGCAGCATGCCTGTTACTGTGTGTGTTTTGCCTGGACTGACCCATGTGTTGTGGAGGGACATGATGGAAGTGTACTTTGACAGTGGTGCTCATCTGCTATTGCTTCCTGTCTAGGGGACCATTGTGCAGTACCCTGATGCTTGTGTTCTTTGTCTCCCTCTACGCAGCGGCTAGTGAAGAAGAGGGCGGAGACGGCGCTGTGGAGCAAGGCGGCGGGGATGCACCCACGGCTGCAGCGGAAGGGGTGGGTGAGCCCCCACAGGGGCCTGCTACGGCGGGAGAGGGTGAGGAGCCATCCAGGTTGGTGGTTTGCACAGAGGAGGAGGAGGCCGCCACTGGGGCACACATGGGGCCTGGTGGGGGCATCCCTGCTGGTGCAAGTGGTGCAGTCCAGGGCCAGGGGCAGGAGGCAACACAGGTCACCGTGGAGGGGCCTGTGCATGTCGCTGTCCCTGACCCTGTGAGTGCACCACCATGCACCAACAGGGATGCCCCGTCCCAGGCCCGTCCGCAGGTAGTGGGGATGTCCATGTCACCTGACTCCCCTCCACCTGCGGACGTGGGAACCCCTGGCCGTGTGGAGAAGGTCCTGATTGGGGTCGCGATGCGCACGGCTGTGATTCGTGATGCCGTGCGTGCTTCCCGGGAGGAGCACGCACGTCATCACGAAGTGCACCGTGCCGACGTGGCCCAATTGGGATCGGCCATGTTCGGGGGTTTCCTGCATGTGTTGGCCAATGTGGCGGCCCTCTCCTCCTCTGTGCAGGCTATCCACCAGTCGTTCTCCTTGCCGTCTTCCGGGCCAGATGCCACCAGGGCCCCCTGTGGACCTGCCCCGACCAATGCAGCCAGCTCGGTGGGGATCCCATCCCTGCCACAGTTGGGAGTCGGAGGTCCAGCAGGGGTGGACAACACTGCAACTGGACCCCAGCAGATGGAAGATGTGACAGCATCATCAGGCAGGGTACGTGCACGACGGCGTCGGTGGTTTCCATCAGCCTGGATGCCGTCGTGCTGGCAGAGGCAGTGGCGTCGGAGGCAGCAGCGGGCTCGACGTGGGAGGCATAATGGCTCAGGGCCATCAAGATCAGAGGGGCAGCCATCGGCCGGAGGGCAGGGCAACCCTGGGATGGTGGTGTCTTCCGTGTGGGAGGAGTTGGTCCAGCGGATAGGTGCGGAGCGGCAGCGGGCGGAAGAGGAGCGGCTCGCCATGGTCAGGGCGGAGTTCTCCATGCGTCGGGCATTGAGGCGGGCTGAGTGCCTCGAGGAAGCTCGCAGGGAGTTTGAGCTGAACATGGGGTTATCCCTGCGAGACCTCGGGGCCAGGACAGAGTCCCGCCTCCAGGACATCGACATGGAGTTCGATGATGCCCTGGCCAGCAAAATCAACAAGTGAGCCGCAGGACTTGCCCGCTGCCTTTGTATATAGTTATTTAGTTAGTTAGTGTTAGGTTTCCTTTATTTTGTTTTATTATTTTGGACCGCTCGGACAATGGCCACTTTTTTGTATATATTTTTTAGATTAGGTAGTAGTAGGTTTCATTTATGGTGTTGGGCTCATGGACCCTGGAACATTCCTGTATATAGTTTGCTTTTTGTAGATACTTCTTTTTCATTTCTTATTGTGTTCACCATAAGGAAATGGTTTTTCATTTTTTTTCATACTACATGATATTGCTTTGGACGACAATTATTTTTTATTCCTTTGTTTTTTTGATTATGACTTTTGTTCTCGGACATGGACCATTAATTTGCTTATCCACATAGTTGTATGTTTGATTTGTTTACTTATTTTTGATCTATAATATTTTTTTTTTTTACTTTCACTTGTGTTATTTTCTCATTGGTTTCATACATGTCATGATATGTGCTTTGACATTCACTTGCACCCATTGTGTATGTGTGTGTGTCGGGCATGTGTCCATTTACATTGTTGCCATTGGGGTTGTATCATGTAATTGCATTCACTATGTGGGTGGATGCTATCCTTGCCTGGGTGTTTGTGCTGGGTATGCTGCCCATTACTGCCATGATTGTGTATCGTCAGGACCTGGGGCCAGGGGGACATGTGTGGGTGCCTGGTGGAGGTTGCCCCTGCACTGCTGGGGGGTGGGGGCGGTGGGAGACATGAGTGGGGGCCTGGTGGAGGTTGCCCCTGGATGGTGGGGGGTGGGGGTGGTGGGAGACATGAGTGGGGGCCTGGTGGAGGCTGCCCCTGGATGGTGGGGGGTGGGGGTGATAGGGGACATGGGTGGGGGCCTGGTGGAGGTTGCCCCTGCACTGCTGGGGGGTGGGGGTGGTGGGAGACATGAGTGGGGGCCTGGTGGAGGCTGACCCTGCACTGCTGGGGGGTGGGGGTGGTGGGAGACATGGGTGGGGGCCTGGTGGAGGCTGCCCCTGGATGGTGGGGGGTGGGGGTGATAGGGGACATGAGTGGGGGCCTGGTGGAGGGTGCCCCTGGATGGTGGGGGGTGGGGGTGATAGGGGATATGGGTGGGGGCCTGGTGGAGGTTGCCCCTGCACTGCTGGGGGGTGGGGGTGGTGGGAGACATGAGTGGGGGCCTGGTGGAGGCTGACCCTGCACTGCTGGGGGGTGGGGGTGGTGGGAGACATGGGTGGGGGCCTGGTGGAGGGTGCCCCTGGATGGTGGGGGGTGGGGGTGGTGGGAGACATGGGTGGGGGCCTGGTGGAGGGTGCCCCTGCACTGCTGGGGGGTGGGGGTGGTGGGAGACATGAGTGGGGGCCTGGTGGAGGCTGCCCCTGGATGGTGGGGGGTGGGGGTGATAGGGGACATGAGTGGGGGCCTGGTGGAGGTTGCCCCTGCACTGCTGGGGGGTGGGGGTGGTGGGAGACATGAGTGGGGGCCTGGTGGAGGTTGCCCCTGGATGGTGGGGGGTGGGGGTGGTGGGAGACATGAGTGGGAGCCTGGTGGAGGCTGCCCCTGGATGGTGGGGGGAGGGGGTGATAGGGGACATGAGTGGGGGCCTGGTGGAGGGTGCCCCTGGATGGTGGGTGGTGGGGGTGATAGGGGACATGAGTGGGGGCCTGGTGGAGGTTGCCCCTGCACTGCTGGGGGGTGGGGGTGATGGGAGACATGAGTGGGGGCCTGGTGGAGGCTGACCCTGCACTGCTGGGGGGTGGGGGTGGTGGGAGACATGGGTGGGGGCCTGGTGGAGGGTGCCCCTGGATGGTGGGGGGTGGGGGTGGTGGGAGACATGAGTGGGGGCCTGGTGGAGGCTGCCCCTGGATGGTGGGGGGTGGGGGTGATAGGGGACATGAGTGGGGGCCTGGTGGAGGGTGCCCCTGGATGGTGGGGGGTGGGGGTGATAGGGGACATGAGTGGGGGCCTGGTGGAGGTTGCCCCTGCACTGCTGGGGGGTGGGGGTGGTGGGAGACATGAGTGGGGGCCTGGTGGAGGGTGACCCTGCACTGCTGGGGGGTGGGGGTGGTGGGAGACATGAGTGGGGGCCTGGTGGAGGCTGACCCTGCACTGCTGGGGGGTGGGGGTGGTGGGAGACATGGGTGGGGGCCTGGTGGAGGGTGCCCCTGGATGGTGGGGGGTGGGGGTGGTTGAGACATGGGTGGGGGCCTGGTGGAGGGTGCCCCTGCACTGCTGGGGGGTGGGGGTGGTGGGAGACATGGGTGGGGGCCTGGTGGAGGCTGACCCTGCACTGCTGGGGGGTGGGGGTGGTGGGAGACATGGGTGGGGGCTTGGTGGAGGCTGACCCTGGATGGTGGGGGGTGGGGGTGGTGGGAGACATGAGTGGGGGCCTGGTGGAGGCTGACCCTGGATGGTGGGGGGTGGGGGTGGTGGGAGACATGAGTGGGGGCCTGGTGGAGGGTGCCCCTGGATGGTGGGGGGTGGGGGTGATAGGGGACATGAGTGGGGGCCTGGTGGAGGTTGCCCCTGCACTGCTGGGGGGTGGGGGTGGTGGGAGACATGAGTGGGGGCCTGGTGGAGGCTGACCCTGCACTGCTGGGGGGTGGGGGTGGTGGGAGACATGGGTGGGGGCCTGGTGGAGGCTGACCCTGGATGGTGGGGGGTGGGGGTGGTGGGAGACATGAGTGGGGGCCTGGTGGAGGGTGACCCTGCACTGCTGGGGGGTGGGGGTGGTGGGAGACATGAGTGGGGGCCTGGTGGAGGCTGCCCCTGGATGGTGGGGGGTGGGGGTGATAGGGTACATGAGTGGGGGCCTGGTGGAGGTTGCCCCTGCACTGCTGGGGGGTGGGGGTGGTGGGAGACATGAGTGGGGGCCTGGTGGAGGCTGACCCTGGATGGTGGGGGGTGGGGGTGGTGGGAGACATGAGTGGGGGCCTGGTGGAGGCTGACCCTGGATGGTGGGGGGTGGGGGTGGTGGGAGACATGAGTGGGGGCCTGGTGGAGGGTGCCCCTGGATGGTGGGGGGTGGGGGTGATAGGGGACATGAGTGGGGGCCTGGTGGAGGTTGCCCCTGCACTGCTGGGGGGTGGGGGTGGTGGGAGACATGAGTGGGGGCTTGGTGGAGGCTGACCCTGCACTGCTGGGGGGTGGGGGTGGTGGGAGACATGGGTGGGGGCCTGGTGGAGGCTGCCCCTGCACTGCTGGGGGGTGGGGGTGCAAGGGGACATGAGCAGGTGTGCAGGGTAGTCCCCTGTTTTGTGGGCTGCCTGCAGGGGCCGTGGAGGGTGTACAGGGAACACCTGTGAGGACCCACCCAGCCTAATCGCGTGTGTAACTTCCCACGCACCCCTGTAATACACGTACCAAGCCAAATCGCGTGTGATAATTCCCGCGCACCCCTGAAATACACGTACCCTGCTGTAATCGCGTGTGGGACTTCCCCCGCACCCCTGAAATACACGCGCCCAGCCTATTCGCGTGTGGAAATTCCCGCGCACCCCTGAAATACACGTACCCTGCTGTAATCGCGTGTGGAACTTCCCGCGCACCCCTGAAATACACGCGCCCAGGCTATTCGCGTGTGGAAATTCCCGCGCACCCCTGAAATACACGCGCCCAGGCTATTCGCGTGTGGAACTTCCCGCGCACCCCTGAAATACACGCGCCCAGGCTATTCGCGTGTGGAAATTCCAGCGCACCCCTGAAATACACGCGCCCAGGCTATTCGCGTGTGGAAATTCCCGCGCACCCCTGAAATACACGCGCCCAGGCTATTCGCGTGTGGAACTTCCCGCGAACCCCTGAAATACACGCGCCCAGGCTATTCGCGTGTGGAAATTCCCGCGCACCCCTTAAATACACGCGCCCAGGCTATTCGCGTGTGGAAGTTCCCGCGCACCCCTGAAATACACGTACCCTGCTGTAATCGCGTGTGGGACTTCCCGTGCACCCCTGAAATACACGTACCCTGCTGTAATCGCGTGTGGGACTTCCCGCGCACCCCTGAAATACACGTACCCTGATGGAATGGCGTGTGGAACTTGCCGCGCACCCCTGAAATACACCTACCCTGATGGAATCGCGTGTGGACCTTCCCGCGCACCCCTGAAATCCACGTACCCGGCCAAATCGCGTGTGAGACTTCCCGCGCACCCCGGTATACACGCACATGTATTTTTTGTCAGCGTGTCCGTGTTTGTGGGTACCCCTTTGCACGTCATTTGTCCTGGAGGGCCACAGTATAGGACATTCATCATGGCAGTATATGGGTGCTATTTGTTGGCGCACCTTTTGGCGCACATTTCTTACAGCCGCAGAGACGCTACCGCCTGCTTTCTTGTGGCGGTCGTGTTTGTGCCTGTGCGCTGGTTTGAGCGTGCGCTTTTTTGCCCTATTCTATTCCATGAATACGTGTTGTAGGCGAGCGTGTGGGCGTTCCGCGCACTTGTGCCCTGTGCTTCCCCCGTGACGCCCACGTTTTTGCAAGTTGTTCCCCATTCCGAGTGTTACGCCCGTGTTCCGCCTACTTTTGTTGCGTGCGCCGCGCTATGTGCGAATTTCGCTGTGGCCTGTGCGATTTTCGCTGTGACCTGGCGCACGCTGTTAGATGGCCTGTGCGCCAACGTGCGCGGCGCACTTTTTATCGCACATCCGCTGGTTTTCTCGCGCACGGACTTCCATGAATCGACGTGCGCTGCTTTTCGTGCGATTTTCGCACTTGCACTGCGATTTTCGCTATTCCACTGCGATTCGCACGTTTTTGCCCACTTGCGCCGCGCTAATTATTCCATGAATCGGCCTGTAAATGTTATCGTTGGAATTTGTATTCTGGCCATTTCAGGGGCGCCTTAAAGTTAGCCTTTTATTTGAGTCTTGAAAAATTAAATGGTCCCTTTGCTTTTGCCTTTGCTGCCGAAATGAAAAATATGAAGTTCCTATTTCTATTTAGATGTTGAGATAAAGAATAAGACAATTGTTGTCCTTCCCACCATAATACAATGTTTCTTTCAAATGTTACTATCAATATACATATTTTGAATCAAAACAATTATTAATAATAAAATATACAAGACAACATCCATATGTATGTTTTATTTCTGGTCTACCACTTTAACATAGCAAAGTTATTAGTGCTGCTTTTCTCAGTCACATTTCTTTGATAAAATGAATATTGAGGAACTTGCTTGTAAGCCAAGGAAAACATGCTTTTTTACTAACAATGATAATTGAATAATATCTTTTCTGGAACTTAAATAAAATACTAAAGTTTTACAATATAGGGTCATCTTAGTTGACAATTGAAAAAAGCAAGTACTCTCTTACATTGAGAAAAAGACATTGAGGTTTTGACTGGCGTCAGATGGGGGTGGGGGAAGAGGGGAAGGCATGTAAAGTTGCTATGGGGCAACAATGTGTCTACATATCTGGACCTGATCGATACATAGCACACAGTCTAGTGTCCGCTCTGAGCCTGTCTGTGCAACCATCGTTTGCAGAGTTCAGGGAGTACAGAGTTACAAACAGAGATCCTTACTATCGGACACAATACTTCGGACCGATAGACAGACAGACAAATAGACATGCATATAGAGAGTGGGGGTGTTAAGTTTATCGAATAGGACAGAGGTTAAAAAAAGGGTATCCAGTAAAAATGTTGCCGGCCAAAATGTAGTCCTTGAACAAATTGTGTTGAAAATAATTAGTGAAAAAGTAGCCAAGCAAAAAATAGCCAAACAATGCAGCTGACAAGTAGCCAACTAAGTAGTGCTTCTACCTAAAGTGTGAGGGTTAACAAGCATTACATGGTTTTATGATTGTCTGATTTAGGGTTAGGATAGGGGATAGGGTAAGGATAAGGGTTAAGGGTTGAGTCAATATTTGGTTACAATTAGGTCAAGGGTTAGTGTCAGGGTGGTTCTGGGAGGGCGTGTGGTGTTGGGATTTGGTTTAGTGGTTAGGGTACAGTAAGTGTCAGGGTGTTAGGATAAGGGTTATGGTAAAGTTGGGGCTAATAGAGCAATGGTTTGGGTGAGTGTTAAAGAAACGAATAGGGAGGTTGGAGAGGACTTTTTTTTTGTATTGAGTCAAATGGAAAAAAAACGCTTCAACTCGCCAAAGGGTTGGTGTTAGATGAGGGTTTTGGGTAGAATAAGGGTTGCAATTAGATAGGACATCCCAGCCCCCATCACCTGTGATGCCGCCCTGCAGGCAGCCCCCTCCACTTGGGACACCCCAACCCCCATCACCCATGATGCCACCCTGCAGGCAGCCCCCTGCATATGGAACACCCCCAGCCCCTATAACCCGTGATTCCACCCTGCAGGCAGCCCCCTCCACATAGGACACCCCAGCTCCCATCACCCATGAAACCACCTGCAGGCAGCCCCCACCACATGGCACACCCCCAACCCGCATCACCTGTGACACTACCCTGCGTGTAGCCCCCTCCACATGGGACAGCCCCAGCCCCATCACAGTTGATGCCACCCTGCAGGCAGCCCCCTCCACATGGGACACACGAGCCCCCATCACCCGTGACGCCAGCCTGCAGGCAGCCCCCTACACATGGGACACCCCGCCTCCCATCACTCCTGATGCCACCCTGCAGGCAGCCCCCTCCACATGGGACACTCCCAGCCCTGATCACCTCTGACACCACCCTGCAGGTAGCCCCCTCCACATGGGGCACCCCCAGGCAAGCCCCCATCACCCATCACCCCACCCTGCCATCAGCCCCCTCCAAATGGGACACCCAAGCCCCATCACCCTCGACACCACCCTGAAGGTAGCCCCCTGCACATAGGACACCCCAGCCCCATCACTCATGAGGACAACCTGCAAGCAGCCCCGCCACATGGGACACCCACCCCATCACCTGTGATGCCACCCTGCAGGCAGCCCCCATCACATCGGACACCCTCAGCCCCCTTCACCCGTGATGCCACCCTGCAGGCAGCCCCTTCCACATATGACTGCCCCAGCCCCCCTCACTCATGACACCACCCTGCAAGAAGCTCCCTCCACATGGGACACCCCCAGCCCCCATCACCCATCACCCATCATCCCACCCTGCAGGCAGCGCCCTCCACATGGGACACCCCAGCCCCCATCACCGGTGACACCACCCTGCAGGTAGCCCCCTCCACATGGGACACCCCAGCCCCCATCACCTCTGACGCCACCCTGTAGGCAGCCCCCTCAAAATGGGACACCCCAGCCGCCATCATTCGTGATGCCACCCTGCAGGCAGCCACCTCCACATGGGACACCCCCATCACCCATGACGCCACCCTGCAGGCAGCCACCTCCACATGGGACACCCATAGCCCAGCCCCCATCATCTATCACCCCACCCTGCAGGCAACCCCCTCCACGTGGGACACCCAGCCCCATCAACTGTGATGCCACCCTGCAGGCAGCCCCCTTCACATGGGACACCCCAGTCCCCATCACCCATGATACCACCCTCGAGGCAGCCCCCTCCGTATGCTACACCCCAACCCCCATCACCCATCACCCCACCCTGCAGGCAGCCCCCTCCACATGGGACACCCCAGTCCCCATCACCTGTGACAGGACATGACCTGCATGCTGGACGCTGACATAGTGACACATCATCACTCCATCAGTGGTGTGTCGTGCACCTTGACTGCAGGGTTGTGACAACACCCCGAATATACACCGGAAAATGTATCCTGAAAACCAAAATAAATGCATACACCTGGCACACATCCATGAGTGTGGCAGCTGCTCAAACACAATTGCTGTCCGCAACCATCTCCCAACATACACATGTAAGAAGTTAATGTTAAAGTGAGGCCCTGCTGGCCGTGTGACAATGTCATGTCACAAGTGCCCAGGGACAAATAGTCCTACAATGGTAGAATAAAAAGCAAACTCAATGTGTGCCACATGAACATAAACTGGCCAAGCATTTCACAGTCTGAGCCTCAATGAGCTGCTATTTCTTTAATAGATGTCCTAATAAACACATCACTTTTACTCCCATCTGTGAATGATCTCATATGAAATCATATGAAATGATATGTCATTCATAACACACCTATACACAAGTGTTTGAAGGCGCAAAGTGGCAAGGGAGGGGGAAGAGAGGGAAGACAAAGACAACAATCTTACTAGGCCAGGTGACATTGAATGGCACAAGTGCAGGGGAAGTGGGGAAGTGGGGAAGGGGAAAAGTGCAGTGGGGAGTGAGAGGGGACAGTGCAGTACATGGGAAGGACTTTAGATAAATAGAATAACAAAACATTTAATTAAAGTGTGGTCAGCTGGTGGCAAGTGCAAGGGTAAGTGCATATATCTGTAACGCTCACCTGATTTCCACGGAGGCGCAGGTCTGGCTTCGAGTGCTGATGCTTCTTCAATGGTGAAGCACAGGACTCTGAAGATGGACAGGAAGGCCCTCTACTCTGGCTTCTCCGGCTCGCAGGAATATTCCCCTGTGCGTGAAAAGGGAGTATTACCTACTGACTGAGTTATGCTCAAGCCTCCCACTCTAATTCAACCCTCCTCGATACCCTTCCAGGATTCCCCGTGAAGTCTCACCTTAGGGTCAGGAAGGATGAGCTCTCCATCCTGCTTCAGATGCAGGGGCGCGTTGAAACCCAGTTACTTCACTGGATTGAGGATTGATGGGAGTTCAGGTAAGCTTGACTATTCAGGTAAGGCTCTGTAAAAGTTCTGTTGCAAGTTCAAAAGTCCAAGCTTAATAATAATGTTCATTGTCTTATTGCAGCAAGCGCTAATGCTTATGTCTTTTTTCCCCTTAGGGGCTGGGGTTCGGAATGCCGGAGATATGGCGACGACCCGAAGTGAAACGTGCAGTTCCAGTTCCAGTAAATGGCAGGTTAGTTCTGGATGAGCGCTCGGAACTGTCTTTGCATACGCTCATTCAATGTCTTTGTCTTTTTTCCCCATAGGGGCCGGGGTCCGGAAAATGCCTGGAAGCGGCAAGACCCGAAATGAAATGGGAATGACCCAACAGGTAAGTCTTATTCCCTTCCTTCTCTCACCTCTTATTCTTGTCTTTTTCTCTAGGCTCTGGGAAGTGGCTGTGTATCCGGATGATCGCTGCTGAAGATGGAGGCACCCAGGAAAGGTGAGTGAAATGTAGCGCTGCAGCGATCCTAACGAAATGCTTTTAAAAATGATGTCTTCCTTTTCAGGATCGTCGGTGTGATGTCTCCGTGGTGCAGATTTAGCTGGTAAGGTCTCTTGTCTCCCTTTGCAGGTGACCCAGGATGCTGACAGGCGTGGCTGAAGTCCAGATGCAGGAGCTGACACGGTGAGCGTCCAGCTGCGAGGAGCAGAACAACGCGAAGCGTGAGTTGCTGATCGGGTGTGGTTTAAATAGCTTTGGAAGAAGTTCCAAGTGTGTATCCTTCTCCGATCAGGTATGTATCCTTCCCCGACCACACCCGGGTGGAAAGTAGTCCCACAGGTAAAGTAGTTCCATTCAGGCCTCAAGAGGGCCTGGATGTGGCAGCATGGTTTGCATCAGGTAAGTGCATATTAAAACACTTGAACACATGTCTAGCTTTATGAGCCTGGTGCCTAAGGCGCCAGGACAGAGGTCCAACATGAGCCTGGCGCCTAAGGCGCCAGGACTGCGTCCAAAGGGCCCCAGCTTGGGCCGCTGGCACTCCCCTGGGGGAAATGATGCCTGCCTCTGGGGTTGCTGGGTCGGACCTGGCTCCTTGGAGGTAGGCATCATGACAGTACCCCCCCTCAAGGCCCCTCCCAAGGTTCTTCCCTCTGGGGGTTTGGCCTTGTTCGGAAATCTCCGGTGAAACCTTTGTACTAATCGAGGTGTGTGGACATGGTTACTAGGCTCCCACAATCTCTCCTGAGGTCCATATCCCTTCCAGTCAACAAGATAGAAGAGTTTCGACTTTACCACCTTGGAGTCTAAAATGTCTTTAACTTCGAATTCTAATTCCCCTTCAATTTGAACTGGATCTGGAGGCTTGGACAATCGGGTTCCTGGTTGTACTGGCTTCAAAAGTGATGCATGAAAAACTGGATGAATACGCATGTTGGGCGGTAGATCCAGTTTAAAGGCCACTGGGTTGATTATAGCTTTGATGGGATAAGGTCCTATGAATCTGGGATTGAAGGTTCCCGGGCCCTTTAGGGGTAAATGTTTAGTTGCTAGCCATACCTGGTCTCCTACTTGGTAAGGAGGAGTTTCACTTCGGTGCAAATCACCGTTTTCTTTATACTTTTTCTTGGCTTGCTGTAAATGAGTTGCAGCTTCTTTGAAGGCTCGGGTTATTGTGGAATGCAGATGATTTACTGCAAGCATTTCCAGGGTCAGAGGTGGATCTAGGTCAGAGGTCCGAGGATGGTGACCATACAAAGTATAAAAGGGGGTTTGTCCGGTTCCAGAATGCACTGAATTGTTGTATGCATATTCTGCGATCCAAAGGATGTCTTTCCAATTTAACTCGGATTGGTGTAACATGCACCGAAGATATTGCTCGAGAGTCTGATTGGTTCACTCGGTTTGTCCGTCGGTCTGGGGGTGGTGGCTGGTGGATAACCGCACATCTATTTGTGCTAGTTGGCAACACTTCTTCCAAAAATGTGAGATAAATTGACTTCCACGATCCGAGACTAATATGGAAGGGAAACCATGTATGCGAACTATATTCTCCAGGAATTCCTTGGCCAAGGTGGAAGCTGAAGGCAAACCCTTTAAAGGGATAAAGTGGGCCATTTTTGAGAATAGGTCCACAATTACAAGGATTGTGTTGTAACCAGCACAAGGAGGCATGTCTGTTATAAAGTCCATTGACAGGGTGTGCCATGGTGCCGGTGGAATATCCAAGGATTGAAGTAGGCTGGCTGGTCTTTTCTTTTGAGCCTTGTTTTGGGCGCACATTCCACAAGACAGTACAAAAGACTTTATGTCTTTTCTCCAAGAAGGCCACCAGAAGTGGCGTTTCATTTTTTCCTCCGTTTTAGCGATACCAGGGTGTCCTTCCATTAAAGATTCATGATGATGGGCAATAACAAGTTCTTGCAATTCTTTACTTTGAAGAAACAACCGCTCCTGGAAGTAGGGTAAGTCATCCTTAACGGTGTAATGAGGACCCTTTTGACTCCATTCCAGTAAGGTTGAAGAGTCTAGAAGTTGTTTTACTTGCGTTTGGATATCCTCAATAGTTTGCAATGAAGTTAAGCCTACGATTCTTTGCTCAGGTATGATGGGCACAGGTTCTAAGCTCGAATTCGGTTCTTCCATGCCAATCCGGGATAAGGCGTCCACTTTTCCATTCTTGCAGCCAGGGCGATAGGTAATTACAAAATCAAATTCTGCAAAGAATAGAGCCCATCGGAGTTGTCGTGAAGATTGAGCTTTGGCCGTCTTTAAATACTGTAAGTTTCTGTGGTCCGTAATTACGGTGATGGTGTGTCTTGCCCCGAGAAGGTAGTGACGCCAAGCCTTGAAAGCAGATTTGATGGCCAGTAACTCTTTATCGGTAATTGCGTAGTTGATTTCAGGAGGAGAACATTTTCTGGACCAAAAGGCCACTGGGTGTAGTTGGTTAGTTTTTGGGTCTCTTTGCGACAGGACAGCTCCCATGGCCGAACTGGATGCATCGGTTTCCACTATGTACGGGAGATCTGGGTGCGGGTGCTTCAATACAGGTGCAGAGGTGAATTTGGTTTTCAGGTCCTGGAAGGCTTGTTCGGCCTCAAGAGTCCATTCGAAGCGTTTGTTTTTCTTTAGGAGAGCGGTGATGGGTTGGACTGTTCGGGAAAATTCCGGGATGAATCTTCGATAGAAATTGGCAAAGCCGAGCATGCTCTGAACTCCCTTCACCGAGCTTGGAGATGGCCATTTGAGGATGGCGTCCACCTTTCGCGAGTCCATTCGGACTCCTTGAGGTGTCAGGATGAATCCAAGAAACTCAACTTCTGTGGCATGAAAAACGCATTTTTCGAGTTTTGCAAATAGTCTGTGCTGGCGCAGTTTCTCAAGAACTGCCCTAACATGTTTTCTGTGATCAGATTCTGAAGAAGAGTAAACCAGGATGTCGTCAATGTAAACAGTGACACAGACATCGATAAGTTCCCGAAGAACATCATTCATAAAGTACTGAAAGGCGGCAAGTGCATTGCACAAACCGAAGGGCATCACCTGATATTCGAAGAGCCCAAATTTGGTGTGGAATGCAGTCTTCCATTCATCGCCTTCTTTTATGCGCACCAGGTGATAAGCTCCTCGGAGATCTAACTTGGTGTACACACAAGCGTCTTTCACCTGGTCGATAAGCTCAGGGATCAAGGGCAGAGGATAACGATTCTTAATCGTTATTTGATTTAGGGCGCGATAGTCTATACACGTTCTAAGGTCGCCTTCTTTTTTCGGCACGAAGTACAGAGCTGAAGAGACAGGAGACTTGGACGGGCGAATAAAACCATTGGCTAGGTACTGATCTAAATACTGACGCAAATGCAGGTTCTCAGGTTCCGTAAGAGCATAAATCCCACTACAAGGTAGTTGAGCATTGGGTACCAGATCGATTTGGCAATCATAAGACCGATGGGGAGGTAACGTGTTAGCCTGTTCTTTCTGAAAAACGTCTTGGAATTCTTGGTATTCTGACGGTAGCTGTACAGGGGTGGAAGTTGCTGAGGCTAGACCCATAGCTGGATTTCTTGGATAACAAGTTGGTTCACAATCAGGAAAACTTATCTTCTTTGCTCGCCAGTCAATTCTGGGATTATGTGTTTCTAACCAAGGAATTCCAAGAATTACTTGAAATTGTGGGGCCTTGATCACATCAAACACGATTGCTTCCCGATGTCCATCCTGACCCACCAGTGTCACTTTAACAGTGGAATGCTTTACAGGCCCTGAGGCTATTTCGGTTCCATCTACTGTAGTAATGACATCTTGGGTTACTTTCGGGCGGAGAGGAAGCTTAATCCTGGAAGCCAATTCACGGTCTATGTAATTTCCAATAGCTCCACTGTCGATGTATGCTTTTATAGCATGCAACTGCTGAGGCTGTTTTGGGTCCACGAGCACCATTGGCATGACTAAATGCAAGGTCAAAGAGTTAGTTTTCAAGCTCGGCAAGCGGACCCCTACGCTTGTTCGGCTAGGTCGTTTCCCGAATCAGGTGTCACTAATTCGTTATCAGTAGCTCCAACCACCTTCTTAAGTGGTTTAACTGGACAATTTCGAAGAAAGTGACCGGATGTCCCGCAATACAGACAAAGTTGCATTTGCCGCCTTCTCTCTCTTTCTTTCTGCGTTATTGGTCCTTTAACACCACCGATTTGCATAGGTTCAGATACGTCGGTACTCTTGGAGTTAGCGTGGGTTTTGATCGGTATTCGGTTTTCATACTTGAACCGATCTGCTTTTCTATTTTGAAGTCTGTGATCAAGTTGAACCACCAAGTCAATGTAGTCTGCGCAGACCTGGGGTGGGTTTACTATCTGAGCTAGAACATCCTTAAGCTCTCCGTGCAGGCCTCGATGAAACAATGTGATCCTTTTGCTTTCTGGCCATCCAGTTTCCACAACCAGTCTGTTAAAGGTGGCAATGTAGGACAGAAGATCCTGATTACCTTGTCGTAAGGATAGCAGTTCGTTATCAAGGGCCTGTCCTTGGGAGTGTCGAGCGAACAATATTTCCGTGCTGGCCTGGAAGCCCTAAAAATTCTGGAGAATGTGATCATCCTGATTTACCAATGGAATAGACCAATCGGCAGCACTGCCGCTGAGGTAAGATAGTATAAAGGCTACCTTGGTCTGGTCATTAGGGAAGGCTCCGGGTCTGCATAGAAAGTGTAAACGACATTGGTTCATAAAGACGGCATATTTCTTGGGATCCACCGCAAAACGTTCAGGCGGGGCCAAAGGCATGTGTCCAGGTAGATTAATTTGTACCGGGTTACTCAAACCCATTGATGTGGAAATGTCTCCGGAATTAGGTAAAGGAGTGTGCCCTGCCTGGGCCTGTAATAACCTTTTGGCTAGGTCATCTGTTCTTTCCTTGGATAAGATCAGCTCTCTTTTGAGAGCGTTAGTCTCCTGGCGGGCTGAGTGCACCTCTGCCCGTAATTCCCCCAAAAGCTGGGCCAGCTGGTCAGTCTCAGAAGTCTCCATAGCGCCTGGGTGGGAAATTGTGGGTAGGCTTCGCGTTCTGTAATGCTCACCTGATTCCCACGGAGGCGCAGGTCTGGCTTCGAGTGCTGATGCTTCTTCAATGGTGAAGCGCAAGACTCTGAAGATGGACAGGAAGGCCCTCTACTCTGGCTTCTCCGGCTCGCAGGAATATTCCCCTGTGCGTGAAAAGGGAGTATTACCTACTGACTGAGTTATGCTCAAGCCTCCCACTTTCTTTCAACCCTCCACGATACCCTTCCACGATTCCCCGTGAAGTCTCACCTTAGGGTCAGGAAGGATGAGCTCTCCATCCTGCTTCAGATGCAGGGGCGCATTGAAACCCAGTTACTTCACTGGATTGAGGATTGATGGGAGTTCAGGTAAGCTTGACTATTCAGGTAAGGCTCTGTAAAAGTTCTGTTGCAAGTTCAAAAGTCCAAGCTTAATAATAATGTTCATTGTCTTATTGCAGCAAGCGCTAATGCTTATGTCTTTTTTCCCCTTTGGGGCCGGGGTTCGGAATGCCGGAGATATGGCGCCGACCCAAAGTGAAACATGCAGTTCCAATTCCAGTAAATGGCAGGTTAGTTCTGGATGAGCGCTCGGGAACTGTCTTTGCATACGCTCATTCAATGTCTTTGTCTTTTTTCCCCATAGGGGCTGGGGTCCGGAAAATGCCAGGAAGCGGCAAGACCCGAAATTAAATGGGAATGACCCAACAGGTAAGTCTTATTCCCTTCCTTCTCTCACCTCTTATTCTTGTCTTTTTCTCTAGGCTCTGGGAAGTGGCTGTGTATCCAGATGATCGCTGCTGAAGATGGAGGCACCCAGGAAAGGTGAGTGAAATGCAGCGCTGCAGCGATCGTAACGAAATGCTATTAAAAATGATGTCTTCCTTTTCAGGATCGTCGGTGTGATGTCTGCGTGGTGCAGATTTAGCTGGTAAGGTCTCTTGTCTCCCTTTGCAGGTGACCCAGGATGCTGACAGGCGTGGCTGAAGTCCAGATGCAGGAGCTGACACGGTGAGCATCCAGCTGCGAGGAGCAGAACAACGAGAAGCGTGAGTTGCTGATCGGGTGTGGTTTAAATAGCTTTGGAAGAAGTTCCAAGTGTGTATCCTTCCTCCGATCAGGTATGTATCCTTCCCCGACCACACCCGGGTGGAAAGTAGTCCCACAGGTAAAGTAGTTCCATTCAGGCCTCAAGAGGGCCTGGATGTGGCAGCATGGTTTGCATCAGGTAAGTGCACATTAAAACACTAGAACACATGTCTAGCTTTATGAGCCTGGCGCCTAAGGCGCCAGGACAGAGGTCCAACATGAGCCTGGCGCCTAAGGCGCCAGGACTGCGTCCAAAGGGCCCCAGCTTGGGCCCGCTGGCACTCCCCTGGGGGAAATGATGCCTGCCTCTGGGGTTGCTGGGTCGGACCTGGCTCCTTGGAGGTAGGCATCATGACAGTACCCCCCCTCAAGGCCCCTCCCAAGGTTCTTCCCTCCGGGGGTTTGGGCTTGTTCGGAAATCTCCGGTGAAACCTTTGTACTAATCGAGGTGCGTGGACATGGTTACTAGGCTCCCACGATCTCTCCTGAGGTCCATATCCCTTCCAGTCAACAAGATAGAAGAGTTTTGACTTTACCACCTTGGAGTCTAAAATGTCTTTAACTTCGAATTCTAATTCCCCTTCAATTTGAACTGGATCTGGAGGCTTGGACAATCGGGTTCCTGGTTGTACTGGCTTCAAAAGTGATGCATGAAAAACTGGATGAATACGCATGTTAGGCGGTAGATCCAGTTTAAAGGCCACTGGGTTGATTATAGCTTTGATGGGATAAGGTCCTATGAATCTGGGATTGAAGGTTTGCGGGCCCTTGAGGGGTAAATGTTTAGTTGCTAGCCATACCTGGTCTCCTACTTGGTAAGGAAGAGTTTTACTTCGGTGCAAATCAGCGTTTTCTTTATACTTTTTCTTGGCTTGCTGTAAATGAGTTGCAGCTTCTTTGAAGGCTCGGGTTATTGTGGAATGCAGATGATTTACTGCGAGCATTTCCAGGGTCAGAGGTGGATCTAGGTCAGAGGTCCGAGGATGGTGACCATACAAAGTATAAAAGGGGGTTTGTCCGGTTCCAGAATGCACTGAATTGTTATATGCATATTCTGCAATCCAAAGGATGTCTTTCCAATTTAACTCGGATTGGTGTAACATGCACCGAAGATATTGCTCGAGAGTCTGATTGGTTCTCTCGGTTTGTCCGTCGGTCTGGGGGTGGCGGCTGGTGGATAACCGCACATCTATTTGTGCTAGTTGGCAACACTTCTTCCAAAAATGTGAGATAAATTGACTTCCACGATCCGAGACTAATATGGAAGGGAAACCATGTATGCGAACTATATTCTCCAGGAATTCCTTGGCCAAGGTGGAAGCTGAAGGCAAACCCTTTAAAGGGTAAAAGTTGGCCATTTTGGAGAATAGGTCCACAATTACAAGGATTGTGTTGTAACCAGCACAAGGAGGCAGGTCTGTTATAAAGTCCATTGACAGGGTGTGCCATGGTGCCGGTGGAATATCCAAGGGTTGAAGTAGGCTGGCTGGTCTTTTCTTTTGAGCCTTGTTTTGGGCGCAAATTCCAGAAAACAGTACAAAAGACTTTATGTCTTTTCTCCAAGAAGGCCACCAGAAGTGGCGTTTCATTTTTTCCTCCGTTTTAGCGATACCAGGGTGTCCTTCCATTAAAGATTCATGATGATGGGCAATAACAAGTTCTTGCAATTCTTTACTTGGCAGAAACAACCGCTCCTGGAAGTAGGGTAAGTCATCCTTAACGGTGTAATGAGGACCCTTTTGACTCCATTCCAGTAAGGTTGAAGAGTCTAGAAGTTGTTTTACTTGCGTTTGGATATCCTCAATAGTTTGCAATTAAGTTAAGCCTACGATTCTTTGCTCAGGTATGATGGGCACAGGTTCTAAGCTCGAATTAGGTTCTTCCATGCCAGTCCGGGATAAGGCGTCCACTTTTCCATTCTTGCAGCCAGGGCGATAGGTAATTACAAAATCAAATTCCGCAAAGAATAGAGCCCATCGGAGTTGTCGTGAAGATTGAGCTTTGGCCGTCTTTAAATACTGTAAGTTTCTGTGGTCCGTAATTACGGTGATGGTGTGTCTTGCCCCGAGAAGGTAGTGACGCCAAGCCTTGAAAGCAGATTTGATGGCCAGTAACTCTTAATCGGTAATTGCGTAGTTGATTTCAGGAGGAGAACATTTTCTGGACCAAAAGGCCACTGGGTGTAGTTGGTTAGTTTTTGGGTCTCTTTGCGACAGGACAGCTCCCATGGCCGAACTGGATGCATCGGTTTCCACTATGTACGGGAGATCTGGGTGCGGGTGCTTCAATACAGGTGCAGAGGTGAATTTGGTTTTCAGGTCCTGGAAGGCTTGTTCGGCCTCAAGAGTCCTTTTGAAGCTTTTGTTTTTCTTTAGGAGAGCGGTGATGGGTTGGACTGTTCGGGAAAATTCCGGGATGAATCTTCGATAGAAATTGGCAAAGCCGAGCATGCTCTGAACTCCCTTCACCGAGCTTGGAGATGGCCATTTGAGGATGGCGTCCACCTTTCGCGAGTCCATTCGGACTCCTTGAGGTGTCAGGATGAATCCGAGAAACTCAACTTCTGTGGCATGAAAAACACATTTTTCGAGTTTTGCAAATACTCTATGCTGGCGCAGTTTCTCAAGAACTGCCCTAACATATTTTCTGTGATCAGATTCTGAAGAAGAGTAAACCAGGATGTCGTCAATGTAAACAATGATACAGACATCGATAAGTTCCCGAAGAACATCATTCATAAAGTACTGAAAGGCGGCAGGTGCATTGCACAAACCGAAGGGCATCACCTGATATTCAAAGAGCCCAAATTTGGTGCGGAATGCAGTCTTCCATTCGTCGCCTTCTTTTATGCGCACCAGGTGATAAGCTCCTCGGAGATCTAACTTGGTGTACACACAAGCGTCTTTCACCTGGTCGATAAGCTCAGGGATCAAGGGCAGAGGATAACGATTCTTAATCGTTATTTGATTTAGGGCGCGATAATCTATACACGTTCTAAGGTCGCCTTCTTTCTTCGGCACGAAGAACAGAGCTGAAGAGACAGGAGACTTGGACGGGCGAATAAAACCATCGGCTAGGTACTGATCTAAATACTGACGCAAATGCAGGTTCTCAGTTTCCGTAAGAGCATAAATCCTACTACAAGGTAGTTGAGCATTGGGTACCAGATCGATTTGGCAATCATAAGACCAATGGGGAGGTAACGTGTTAGCCTGTTCTTTCTGAAAAACGTCTTGGAATTCTTGGTATTCTGACGGTAGCTGTACAGGGGTGGAAGTTGCTGAGGCTAGACCCATAGCTGGATTTCTTGGATAACAAGTTGGTTCACAATCAGGAAAACTTATCTTCTTTGCTCGCCAGTCAATTCTGGGATTATGTGTTTCTAACCAAGGAATTCCAAGAATTACTTGAAATTGTGGGGCCTTGATCACATCAGACACGATTGCTTCCCGATGTCCATCCTGACCCACCAGTGTCACTTCAACAGTGGAATGCGTTACAGGCCCTGAGGCTATTTCGGTTCCATCTACTGTAGTAATGACATCTTGGGTTACTTTCGGGCGGAGAGGAAGCTTAATCCTGGAAGCCAATTCACGGTCTATGTAATTTCCAATAGCTCCACTGTCGATGTATGCTTTTATAGCATGCAACTGCTGAGGCTGTTTTGGGTCCACGAGCACCATTGGCATGACTAAATGCAAGGTCAAAGAGTTAGTTTTCAAGCTCGGCAAGCGGACCCCTACGCTTGTTCGGCTAGGTCGTTTCCCGAATCAGGTGTCACTAATTCGTTATCAGTAGCTCCAACCACCTTCTTAAGTGGTTTAACTGGACAATTTCGAAGAAAGTGACCGGATGTCCCGCAATACAGACAAAGTTGCATTTGCCGCCTTCTCTCTCTTTCTTTCTGCGTTATTGGTCCTTTAACACCACCGATTTGCATAGGTTCAGATACGTCGGTACTCTTGGAGTTAGCGTGGGTTTTGATCGGTATTCGGTTTTCATACTTGAACCGATCTGCTTTTCTATTTTGAAGTCTGTGATCAAGTTGAACCACCAAGTCAATGTAGTCTGCGCAGACCTGGGGTGGGTTTACTATCTGAGCTAGAACATCCTTAAGCTCTCCGTGCAGGCCTCGATGAAACAATGTGATCCTTTTGCTTTCTGGCCATCCAGTTTCCACAACCAGTCTGTTAAAGGTGGCAATGTAGGACAGAAGATCCTGATTACCTTGTCGTAAGGATAGCAGTTCGTTATCAAGGGCCTGTCCTTGGGAGTGTCGAGCGAACAATATTTCCGTGCTGGCCTGGAAGCCCTAAAAATTCTGGAGAATGTGATCATCCTGATTTACCAATGGAATAGACCAATCGGCAGCACTGCCGCTGAGGTAAGATAGTATAAAGGCTACCTTGGTCTGGTCATTAGGGAAGGCTCCGGGTCTGCATAGAAAGTGTAAACGACATTGGTTCATAAAGACGGCATATTTCTTGGGATCCACCGCAAAACGTTCAGGCGGGGCCAAAGGCATGTGTCCAGGTAGATTAATTTGTACCGGGTTACTCAAACCCATTGATGTGGAAATGTCTCCGGAATTAGGTAAAGGAGTGTGCCCTGCCTGGGCCTGTAATAACCTTTTGGCTAGGTCATCTGTTCTTTCCTTGGATAAGATCAGCTCTCTTTTGAGAGCGTTAGTCTCCTGGCGGGCTGAGTGCACCTCTGCCCGTAATTCCCCCAAAAGCTGGGCCAGCTGGTCAGTCTCAGAAGTCTCCATAGCGCCTGGGTGGGAAATTGTGGGTAGGCTTCGCGTTCTGTAATGCTCACCTGATTCCCACGGAGGCGCAGGTCTGGCTTCGAGTGCTGATGCTTCTTCAATGGTGAAGCGCAAGACTCTGAAGATGGACAGGAAGGCCCTCTACTCTGGCTTCTCCGGCTCGCAGGAATATTCCCCTGTGCGTGAAAAGGGAGTATTACCTACTGACTGAGTTATGCTCAAGCCTCCCACTTTCTTTCAACCCTCCACGATACCCTTCCACGATTCCCCGTGAAGTCTCACCTTAGGGTCAGGAAGGATGAGCTCTCCATCCTGCTTCAGATGCAGGGGCGCATTGAAACCCAGTTACTTCACTGGATTGAGGATTGATGGGAGTTCAGGTAAGCTTGACTATTCAGGTAAGGCTCTGTAAAAGTTCTGTTGCAAGTTCAAAAGTCCAAGCTTAATAATAATGTTCATTGTCTTATTGCAGCAAGCGCTAATGCTTATGTCTTTTTTCCCCTTTGGGGCCGGGGTTCGGAATGCCGGAGATATGGCGCCGACCCAAAGTGAAACATGCAGTTCCAATTCCAGTAAATGGCAGGTTAGTTCTGGATGAGCGCTCGGGAACTGTCTTTGCATACGCTCATTCAATGTCTTTGTCTTTTTTCCCCATAGGGGCTGGGGTCCGGAAAATGCCAGGAAGCGGCAAGACCCGAAATTAAATGGGAATGACCCAACAGGTAAGTCTTATTCCCTTCCTTCTCTCACCTCTTATTTTTGTCTTTTTCTCTAGGCTCTGGGAAGTGGCTGTGTATCCAGATGATCGCTGCTGAAGATGGAGGCACCCAGGAAAGGTGAGTGAAATGCAGCGCTGCAGCGATCGTAACGAAATGCTATTAAAAATGATGTCTTCCTTTTCAGGATCGTCAGTGTGATGTCTGCGTGGTGCAGATTTAGCTGGTAAGGTCTCTTGTCTCCCTTTGCAGGTGACCCAGGATGCTGACAGGCGTGGCTGAAGTCCAGATGCAGGAGCTGACACGGTGAGCATCCAGCTGCGAGGAGCAGAACAACGAGAAGCGTGAGTTGCTGATCGGGTGTGGTTTAAATAGCTTTGGAAGAAGTTCCAAGTGTGTATCCTTCCTCCGATCAGGTATGTATCCTTCCCCGACCACACCCGGGTGGAAAGTAGTCCCACAGGTAAAGTAGTTCCATTCAGGCCTCAAGAGGGCCTGGATGTGGCAGCATGGTTTGCATCAGGTAAGTGCACATTAAAACACTAGAACACATGTCTAGCTTTATGAGCCTGGCGCCTAAGGCGCCAGGACAGAGGTCCAACATGAGCCTGGCGCCTAAGGCGCCAGGACTGCGTCCAAAGGGCCCCAGCTTGGGCCCGCTGGCACTCCCCTGGGGGAAATGATGCCTGCCTCTGGGGTTGCTGGGTCGGACCTGGCTCCTTGGAGGTAGGCATCATGACAGTACCCCCCCTCAAGGCCCCTCCCAAGGTTCTTCCCTCCGGGGGTTTGGGCTTGTTCGGAAATCTCCGGTGAAACCTTTGTACTAATCGAGGTGCGTGGACATGGTTACTAGGCTCCCACGATCTCTCCTGAGGTCCATATCCCTTCCAGTCAACAAGATAGAAGAGTTTTGACTTTACCACCTTGGAGTCTAAAATGTCTTTAACTTCGAATTCTAATTCCCCTTCAATTTGAACTGGATCTGGAGGCTTGGACAATCGGGTTCCTGGTTGTACTGGCTTCAAAAGTGATGCATGAAAAACTGGATGAATACGCATGTTAGGCGGTAGATCCAGTTTAAAGGCCACTGGGTTGATTATAGCTTTGATGGGATAAGGTCCTATGAATCTGGGATTGAAGGTTTGCGGGCCCTTGAGGGGTAAATGTTTAGTTGCTAGCCATACCTGGTCTCCTACTTGGTAAGGAAGAGTTTTACTTCGGTGCAAATCAGCGTTTTCTTTATACTTTTTCTTGGCTTGCTGTAAATGAGTTGCAGCTTCTTTGAAGGCTCGGGTTATTGTGGAATGCAGATGATTTACTGCGAGCATTTCCAGGGTCAGAGGTGGATCTAGGTCAGAGGTCCGAGGATGGTGACCATACAAAGTATAAAAGGGGGTTTGTCCGGTTCCAGAATGCACTGAATTGTTATATGCATATTCTGCAATCCAAAGGATGTCTTTCCAATTTAACTCGGATTGGTGTAACATGCACCGAAGATATTGCTCGAGAGTCTGATTGGTTCTCTCGGTTTGTCCGTCGGTCTGGGGGTGGCGGCTGGTGGATAACCGCACATCTATTTGTGCTAGTTGGCAACACTTCTTCCAAAAATGTGAGATAAATTGACTTCCACGATCCGAGACTAATATGGAAGGGAAACCATGTATGCGAACTATATTCTCCAGGAATTCCTTGGCCAAGGTGGAAGCTGAAGGCAAACCCTTTAAAGGGTAAAAGTTGGCCATTTTGGAGAATAGGTCCACAATTACAAGGATTGTGTTGTAACCAGCACAAGGAGGCAGGTCTGTTATAAAGTCCATTGACAGGGTGTGCCATGGTGCCGGTGGAATATCCAAGGGTTGAAGTAGGCTGGCTGGTCTTTTCTTTTGAGCCTTGTTTTGGGCACAAATTCCAGAAAACAGTACAAAAGACTTTATGTCTTTTCTCCAAGAAGGCCACCAGAAGTGGCGTTTCATTTTTTCCTCCGTTTTAGCGATACCAGGGTGTCCTTCCATTAAAGATTCATGATGATGGGCAATAACAAGTTCTTGCAATTCTTTACTTGGCAGAAACAACCGCTCCTGGAAGTAGGGTAAGTCATCCTTAACGGTGTAATGAGGACCCTTTTGACTCCATTCCAGTAAGGTTGAAGAGTCTAGAAGTTGTTTTACTTGCGTTTGGATATCCTCAATAGTTTGCAATTAAGTTAAGCCTACGATTCTTTGCTCAGGTATGATGGGCACAGGTTCTAAGCTCGAATTAGGTTCTTCCATGCCAGTCCGGGATAAGGTGTCCACTTTTCCATTCTTGCAGCCAGGGCGATAGGTAATTACAAAATCAAATTCCGCAAAGAATAGAGCCCATCGGAGTTGTCGTGAAGATTGAGCTTTGGCCGTCTTTAAATACTGTAAGTTTCTGTGGTCCGTAATTACGGTGATGGTGTGTCTTGCCCCGAGAAGGTAGTGACGCCAAGCCTTGAAAGCAGATTTGATGGCCAGTAACTCTTAATCGGTAATTGCGTAGTTGATTTCAGTAGGAGAACATTTTCTGGACCAAAAGGCCACTGGGTGTAGTTGGTTAGTTTTTGGGTCTCTTTGCGACAGGACAGCTCCCATGGCCGAACTGGATGCATCGGTTTCCACTATGTACGGGAGATCTGGGTGCGGGTGCTTCAATACAGGTGCAGAGGTGAATTTGGTTTTCAGGTCCTGGAAGGCTTGTTCGGCCTCAAGAGTCCTTTTGAAGCTTTTGTTTTTCTTTAGGAGAGCGGTGATGGGTTGGACTGTTCGGGAAAATTCCGGGATGAATCTTCGATAGAAATTGGCAAAGCCGAGCATGCTCTGAACTCCCTTCACCGAGCTTGGAGATGGCCATTTGAGGATGGCGTCCACCTTTCGCGAGTCCATTCGGACTCCTTTAGGTGTCAGGATGAATCCGAGAAACTCAACTTCTGTGGCATGAAAAACACATTTTTCGAGTTTTGCAAATACTCTATGCTGGCGCAGTTTCTCAAGAACTGCCCTAACATATTTTCTGTGATCAGATTCTGAAGAAGAGTAAACCAGGATGTCGTCAATGTAAACAATGATACAGACATCGATAAGTTCCCGAAGAACATCATTCATAAAGTACTGAAAGGCGGCAGGTGCATTGCACAAACCGAAGGGCATCACCTGATATTCAAAGAGCCCAAATTTGGTGCGGAATGCAGTCTTCCATTCGTCGCCTTCTTTTATGCGCACCAGGTGATAAGCTCCTCGGAGATCTAACTTGGTGTACACACAAGCGTCTTTCACCTGGTCGATAAGCTCAGGGATCAAGGGCAGAGGATAACGATTCTTAATCGTTATTTGATTTAGGGCGCGATAATCTATACACGTTCTAAGGTCGCCTTCTTTCTTCGGCACGAAGAACAGAGCTGAAGAGACAGGAGACTTGGACGGGCGAATAAAACCATCGGCTAGGTACTGATCTAAATACTGACGCAAATGCAGGTTCTCAGGTTCCGTAAGAGCATAAATCCTACTACAAGGTAGTTGAGCATTGGGTACCAGATCGATTTGGCAATCATAAGACCAATGGGGAGGTAACGTGTTAGCCTGTTCTTTCTGAAAAACGTCTTGGAATTCTTGGTATTCTGACGGTAGCTGTACAGGGGTGGAAGTTGCTGAGGCTAGACCCATAGCTGGATTTCTTGGATAACAAGTTGGTTCACAATCAGGAAAACTTATCTTCTTTGCTCGCCAGTCAATTCTGGGATTATGTGTTTCTAACCAAGGAATTCCAAGAATTACTTGAAATTGTGGGGCCTTGATCACATCAGACACGATTGCTTCCCGATGTCCATCCTGACCCACCAGTGTCACTTCAACAGTGGAATGCGTTACAGGCCCTGAGGCTATTTCGGTTCCATCTACTGTAGTAATGACATCTTGGGTTACTTTCGGGCGGAGAGGAAGCTTAATCCTGGAAGCCAATTCACGGTCTATGTAATTTCCAATAGCTCCACTGTCGATGTATGCTTTTATAGCATGCAACTGCTGAGGCTGTTTTGGGTCCACGAGCACCATTGGCATGACTAAATGCAAGGTCAAAGAGTTAGTTTTCAAGCTCGGCAAGCGGACCCCTACGCTTGTTCGGCTAGGTCGTTTCCCGAATCAGGTGTCACTAATTCGTTATCAGTAGCTCCAACCACCTTCTTAAGTGGTTTAACTGGACAATTTCGAAGAAAGTGACCGGATGTCCCGCAATACAGACAAAGTTGCATTTGCCGCCTTCTCTCTCTTTCTTTCTGCGTTATTGGTCCTTTAACACCACCGATTTGCATAGGTTCAGATACGTCGGTACTCTTGGAGTTAGCGTGGGTTTTGATCGGTATTCGGTTTTCATACTTGAACCGATCTGCTTTTCTATTTTGAAGTCTGTGATCAAGTTGAACCACCAAGTCAATGTAGTCTGCGCAGACCTGGGGTGGGTTTACTATCTGAGCTAGAACATCCTTAAGCTCTCCGTGCAGGCCTCGATGAAACAATGTGATCCTTTTGCTTTCTGGCCATCCAGTTTCCACAACCAGTCTGTTAAAGGTGGCAATGTAGGACAGAAGATCCTGATTACCTTGTCGTAAGGATAGCAGTTCGTTATCAAGGGCCTGTCCTTGGGAGTGTCGAGCGAACAATATTTCCGTGCTGGCCTGGAAGCCCTAAAAATTCTGGAGAATGTGATCATCCTGATTTACCAATGGAATAGACCAATCGGCAGCACTGCCGCTGAGGTAAGATAGTATAAAGGCTACCTTGGTCTGGTCATTAGGGAAGGCTCCGGGTCTGCATAGAAAGTGTAAACGACATTGGTTCATAAAGACGGCATATTTCTTGGGATCCACCGCAAAACGTTCAGGCGGGGCCAAAGGCATGTGTCCAGGTAGATTAATTTGTACCGGGTTACTCAAACCCATTGATGTGGAAATGTCTCCGGAATTAGGTAAAGGAGTGTGCCCTGCCTGGGCCTGTAATAACCTTTTGGCTAGGTCATCTGTTCTTTCCTTGGATAAGATCAGCTCTCTTTTGAGAGCGTTAGTCTCCTGGCGGGCTGAGTGCACCTCTGCCCGTAATTCCCCCAAAAGCTGGGCCAGCTGGTCAGTCTCAGAAGTCTCCATAGCGCCTGGGTGGGAAATTGTGGGTAGGCTTCGTGTTCTGTAATGCTCACCTGATTCCCACGGAGGCGCAGGTCTGGCTTCGAGTGCTGATGCTTCTTCAATGGTGAAGCGCAAGACTCTGAAGATGGACAGGAAGGCCCTCTACTCTGGCTTCTCCGGCTCGCAGGAATATTCCCCTGTGCGTGAAAAGGGAGTATTACCTACTGACTGAGTTATGCTCAAGCCTCCCACTCTCTTTCAACCCTCCACGATACCCTTCCACGATTCCCCGTGAAGTCTCACCTTAGGGTCAGGAAGGATGAGCTCTCCATCCTGCTTCAGATGCAGGGGCGCATTGAAACCCAGTTACTTCACTGGATTGAGGATTGATGGGAGTTCAGGTAAGCTTGACTATTCAGGTAAGGCTCTGTAAAAGTTCTGTTGCAAGTTCAAAAGTCCAAGCTTAATAATAATGTTCATTGTCTTATTGCAGCAAGCGCTAATGCTTATGTCTTTTTTCCCCTTTGGGGCCGGGGTTCGGAATGCCGGAGATATGGCGCCGACCCAAAGTGAAACATGCAGTTCCAATTCCAGTAAATGGCAGGTTAGTTCTGGATGAGCGCTCGGGAACTGTCTTTGCATACGCTCATTCAATGTCTTTGTCTTTTTTCCCCATAGGGGCTGGGGTCCGGAAAATGCCAGGAAGCGGCAAGACCCGAAATTAAATGGGAATGACCCAACAGGTAAGTCTTATTCCCTTCCTTCTCTCACCTCTTATTCTTGTCTTTTTCTCTAGGCTCTGGGAAGTGGCTGTGTATCCAGATGATCGCTGCTGAAGATGGAGGCACCCAGGAAAGGTGAGTGAAATGCAGCGCTGCAGCGATCGTAACGAAATGCTATTAAAAATGATGTCTTCCTTTTCAGGATCGTCGGTGTGATGTCTGCGTGGTGCAGATTTAGCTGGTAAGGTCTCTTGTCTCCCTTTGCAGGTGACCCAGGATGCTGATAGGCGTGGCTGAAGTCCAGATGCAGGAGCTGACACGGTGAGCATCCAGCTGCGAGGAGCAGAACAACGAGAAGCGTGAGTTGCTGATCGGGTGTGGTTTAAATAGCTTTGGAAGAAGTTCCAAGTGTGTATCCTTCCTCCGATCAGGTATGTATCCTTCCCCGACCACACCCGGGTGGAAAGTAGTCCCACAGGTAAAGTAGTTCCATTCAGGCCTCAAGAGGGCCTGGATGTGGCAGCATGGTTTGCATCAGGTAAGTGCACATTAAAACACTAGAACACATGTCTAGCTTTATGAGCCTGGCGCCTAAGGCGCCAGGACAGAGGTCCAACATGAGCCTGGCGCCTAAGGCGCCAGGACTGCGTCCAAAGGGCCCCAGCTTGGGCCCGCTGGCACTCCCCTGGGGGAAATGATGCCTGCCTCTGGGGTTGCTGGGTCGGACCTGGCTCCTTGGAGGTAGGCATCATGACAGTACCCCCCCTCAAGGCCCCTCCCAAGGTTCTTCCCTCCGGGGGTTTGGGCTTGTTCGGAAATCTCCGGTGAAACCTTTGTACTAATCGAGGTGCGTGGACATGGTTACTAGGCTCCCACGATCTCTCCTGAGGTCCATATCCCTTCCAGTCAACAAGATAGAAGAGTTTTGACTTTACCACCTTGGAGTCTAAAATGTCTTTAACTTCGAATTCTAATTCCCCTTCAATTTGAACTGGATCTGGAGGCTTGGACAATCGGGTTCCTGGTTGTACTGGCTTCAAAAGTGATGCATGAAAAACTGGATGAATACGCATGTTAGGCGGTAGATCCAGTTTAAAGGCCACTGGGTTGATTATAGCTTTGATGGGATAAGGTCCTATGAATCTGGGATTGAAGGTTTGCGGGCCCTTGAGGGGTAAATGTTTAGTTGCTAGCCATACCTGGTCTCCTACTTGGTAAGGAAGAGTTTTACTTCGGTGCAAATCAGCGTTTTCTTTATACTTTTTCTTGGCTTGCTGTAAATGAGTTGCAGCTTCTTTGAAGGCTCGGGTTATTGTGGAATGCAGATGATTTACTGCGAGCATTTCCAGGGTCAGAGGTGGATCTAGGTCAGAGGTCCGAGGATGGTGACCATACAAAGTATAAAAGGGGGTTTGTCCGGTTCCAGAATGCACTGAATTGTTATATGCATATTCTGCAATCCAAAGGATGTCTTTCCAATTTAACTCGGATTGGTGTAACATGCACCGAAGATATTGCTCGAGAGTCTGATTGGTTCTCTCGGTTTGTCCGTCGGTCTGGGGGTGGCGGCTGGTGGATAACCGCACATCTATTTGTGCTAGTTGGCAACACTTCTTCCAAAAATGTGAGATAAATTGACTTCCACGATCCGAGACTAATATGGAAGGGAAACCATGTATGCGAACTATATTCTCCAGGAATTCCTTGGCCAAGGTGGAAGCTGAAGGCAAACCCTTTAAAGGGTAAAAGTTGGCCATTTTGGAGAATAGGTCCACAATTACAAGGATTGTGTTGTAACCAGCACAAGGAGGCAGGTCTGTTATAAAGTCCATTGACAGGGTGTGCCATGGTGCCGGTGGAATATCCAAGGGTTGAAGTAGGCTGGCTGGTCTTTTCTTTTGAGCCTTGTTTTGGGCGCAAATTCCAGAAAACAGTACAAAAGACTTTATGTCTTTTCTCCAAGAAGGCCACCAGAAGTGGCGTTTCATTTTTTCCTCCGTTTTAGCGATACCAGGGTGTCCTTCCATTAAAGATTCATGATGATGGGCAATAACAAGTTCTTGCAATTCTTTACTTGGCAGAAACAACCGCTCCTGGAAGTAGGGTAAGTCATCCTTAACGGTGTAATGAGGACCCTTTTGACTCCATTCCAGTAAGGTTGAAGAGTCTAGAAGTTGTTTTACTTGCGTTTGGATATCCTCAATAGTTTGCAATTAAGTTAAGCCTACGATTCTTTGCTCAGGTATGATGGGCACAGGTTCTAAGCTCGAATTAGGTTCTTCCATGCCAGTCCGGGATAAGGCGTCCACTTTTCCATTCTTGCAGCCAGGGCGATAGGTAATTACAAAATCAAATTCCGCAAAGAATAGAGCCCATCGGAGTTGTCGTGAAGATTGAGCTTTGGCCGTCTTTAAATACTGTAAGTTTCTGTGGTCCGTAATTACGGTGATGGTGTGTCTTGCCCCGAGAAGGTAGTGACGCCAAGCCTTGAAAGCAGATTTGATGGCCAGTAACTCTTAATCGGTAATTGCGTAGTTGATTTCAGGAGGAGAACATTTTCTGGACCAAAAGGCCACTGGGTGTAGTTGGTTAGTTTTTGGGTCTCTTTGCGACAGGACAGCTCCCATGGCCGAACTGGATGCATCGGTTTCCACTATGTACGGGAGATCTGGGTGCGGGTGCTTCAATACAGGTGCAGAGGTGAATTTGGTTTTCAGGTCCTGGAAGGCTTGTTCGGCCTCAAGAGTCCTTTTGAAGCTTTTGTTTTTCTTTAGGAGAGCGGTGATGGGTTGGACTGTTCGGGAAAATTCCGGGATGAATCTTCGATAGAAATTGGCAAAGCCGAGCATGCTCTGAACTCCCTTCACCGAGCTTGGAGATGGCCATTTGAGGATGGCGTCCACCTTTCGCGAGTCCATTCGGACTCCTTGAGGTGTCAGGATGAATCCGAGAAACTCAACTTCTGTGGCATGAAAAACACATTTTTCGAGTTTTGCAAATACTCTATGCTGGCGCAGTTTCTCAAGAACTGCCCTAACATATTTTCTGTGATCAGATTCTGAAGAAGAGTAAACCAGGATGTCGTCAATGTAAACAATGATACAGACATCGATAAGTTCCCGAAGAACATCATTCATAAAGTACTGAAAGGCGGCAGGTGCATTGCACAAACCGAAGGGCATCACCTGATATTCAAAGAGCCCAAATTTGGTGCGGAATGCAGTCTTCCATTCGTCGCCTTCTTTTATGCGCACCAGGTGATAAGCTCCTCGGAGATCTAACTTGGTGTACACACAAGCGTCTTTCACCTGGTCGATAAGCTCAGGGATCAAGGGCAGAGGATAACGATTCTTAATCGTTATTTGATTTAGGGCGCGATAATCTATACACGTTCTAAGGTCGCCTTCTTTCTTCGGCACGAAGAACAGAGCTGAAGAGACAGGAGACTTGGACGGGCGAATAAAACCATCGGCTAGGTACTGATCTAAATACTGACGCAAATGCAGGTTCTCAGTTTCCGTAAGAGCATAAATCCTACTACAAGGTAGTTGAGCATTGGGTACCAGATCGATTTGGCAATCATAAGACCAATGGGGAGGTAACGTGTTAGCCTGTTCTTTCTGAAAAACGTCTTGGAATTCTTGGTATTCTGACGGTAGCTGTACAGGGGTGGAAGTTGCTGAGGCTAGACCCATAGCTGGATTTCTTGGATAACAAGTTGGTTCACAATCAGGAAAACTTATCTTCTTTGCTCGCCAGTCAATTCTGGGATTATGTGTTTCTAACCAAGGAATTCCAAGAATTACTTGAAATTGTGGGGCCTTGATCACATCAAACACGATTGCTTCCCGATGTCCATCCTGACCCACCAGTGTCACTTCAACAGTGGAATGCGTTACAGGCCCTGAGGCTATTTCGGTTCCATCTACTGTAGTAATGACATCTTGGGTTACTTTCGGGCGGAGAGGAAGCTTAATCCTGGAAGCCAATTCACGGTCTATGTAATTTCCAATAGCTCCACTGTCGATGTATGCTTTTATAGCATGCAACTGCTGAGGCTGTTTTGGGTCCACGAGCACCATTGGCATGACAAAATGCAAGGTCAAAGAGTTAGTTTTCAAGCTCGGCAAGCGGACCGCTACGCTTGTCGGGCTAGGTCGTTTCCCGAATCAGGTGTCACTAATTCGTTATCAGTAGCTCCAACCACCTTCTTAAGTGGTTTAACTGGACAATTTCGAAGAAAGTGACCGGAAGTCCCGCAATACAGACAAAGTTGCATTTGCCGCCTTCTCTCTCTTTCTTTCTGCGTTAATGGTCCTTTAACACCGCCGATATGCATAGGTTCAGATACGTCGGTACTCTTGGAGTTAGCGTGGGTTTTGATCAGTATTCGGTTTTCATACTTGAACCGATCTGCTTTTCTATTTTGAAGTCTGTGATCAAGTTGAACCACCAAGTCAATGTAGTCTGCGCAGACCTGGGGTGGGTTTACTATCTGAGCTAGAACATCCTTAAGCTCTCCGTGCAGGCCTCGATGAAACCATGTGATCCTTTTGCTTTCTGGCCATTAAGTTTCCACAACCAGTCTGTTAAAGGTGGCAATGTAGGACAAAAGATCCTGATTACCTTGTCGTAAGGATAGCAGTTCGTTATCAAGGGCCTGTCCTTGGGAGTGTCGAGCGAACAATCTTTCCATGCTGGCCTGGAAGCCCTGAAAATTCTGGAGAATGGGATCATCCTGATTTACCAATGGAATAGACCAATCGGCAGCACTGCCACTGAGGTAAGATAGTATAAAGGCTACCTTGGTCTGGTCGTTAGGGAAGGCTCCGGGTCTGCATAGAAAGTGTAAACAACATTGGTTCATAAAGACGGCATATTTCTTGGGATCCCCCGCAAAACGTTCAGGCGGGGCCAAAGGCATATGTCCAGGTAGATTAATTTGTACCGGGTTACTCAAACCCATTGATGTGGAAATGTCTCCGGAATTAGGTAAAGGAGTGTGCCCTGCCTGGGCCTGTAATAACCTTTTGGCTAAGTCATCTGTTCTTTCCTTGGATAAGATCAGCTCTCTTTTGAGAGCGTTAGTCTCCTGGCGGCTGAGTGCACATCTGCCCGTAATTCCCCCAAAAGCTGGGCCAGCTGGTCAGTCTCGGAAGTCTCCATAGTGCCTGGGTGGGAAATTGTGGGTAGGCTTCGCGTTCTGTAACGCTCACCTGATTCCCATGGAGGCGCAGGTCTGGCTTCGAGTGCTGATGCTTCTTCAATGGTGAAGCGCAGGACTCTGAAGATGGACAGGAAGGCCCTCTACTCTGGCTTCTCCGGCTCTCAGGAATATTCCCCTGTGCGTGAAAAGGGAGTATTACCTACTGACTGAGTTATGCTCAAGCCTCCCACTCTTTTTCAACCCTCCACGATACCCTTCCACGATTCCCCATGAAGTCTCACCTTAGGGTCAGGAAGGATGAGCTCTCCATCCTGCTTCAGATGCAGGGGCGCGTTGAAACCCAGTTACTTCACTGGATTGAGGATTGATGGGAGTTCAGGTAAGCTTGACTATTCAGGTAAGGCTCTGTAAAAGTTCTGTTGCAAGTTCAAAAGTCCAAGCTTCATAATAATGTTCATTGTCTTATTGCAGCAAGCGCTAATGCTTATGTCTTTTTTCCCCTTAGGGGCCGGGGTTCGGAATGCCGGAGATATGGCGACGACCCGAAGTGAAACGTGCAGTTCCAGTTCCAGTAAATGGCAGGTTAGTTCTGGATGAGCGCTCGGGAACTGTCTTTGCATACGCTCATTCAATGTGTTTGTCTTTTTTCCCCATAGGGGCTGGGGTCCGGAAAATGCCTGGAAGCGGCAAGACCCGAAATGAAATGGGAATGACCCAACAGGTAAGTCTTATTCCCTTCCTTCTCTCACCTCTTATTCTTGTCTTTTTCTCTAGGCTCTGTGAAGTGGCTGTGTATCCAGATGATCGCTGCTGAAGATGGAGGCACCCAGGAAAGGTGAGTGAAATGCAGCGCTGCAGCGATCGTAACAAAATGCTTTTAAAAATGATGTCTTCCTTTTCAGGATCGTCGGTGTGATGTCTCTGTGGTGCAGATTTAGCTGGTAAGGTCTCTTGTTTCCCTTTGCAGGTGACCCAGGATGCTGACAGGCGTGGCTGAAATCCAGATGCAGGAGCTGACACGGTGAGCATCCAGCTGCGCGGAGCAGAACAACGCGAAGCGTGAGTTGCTGATCGGGTGTGGTTTAAATAGCTTTGGAAGAAGTTCCAAGTGTGTATCCTTCCTCCGATCAGGTATGTATCCTTCCCCGACCACACCCGGGTGGAAAGTAGTCCCACAGGTAAAGTAGTTCCATTCAGGCCTCAAGAGGGCCTGGATGTGGCAGCATGGTTTGCATCAGGTAAGTGCACATTAAAACACTTGAACACATGTCTAGCTTTATCAGCCTGGCGCCTAAGGCGCCAGGACAGAGGTCCAACATGAGCCTGGCGCCTAAGGTGCCAGGACTGCATCCAAAGGGCCCCAGCTTGGGCCCGCTGGCACTCCCCTGGGGGAAATGATGCCTGCCTCTGGGGTTGCTGGGTCGGACCTGGCTCCTTGGAGGTAGGCATCATGACAATATCAGGTGTCAAGTGCTGGGGGATGCCAGGGAGGAATTGAGGGGGTGCAAGTGCGGGCGAGGGCACGTGGGCTCGAGGTCAGAGTGTAGCCAGGTGACCAGTGCAGATTCAGCCAGGAGTTCAGCAGGGGAGAGGAGAAGAGAAAGCACAAGCAAAGAGGAATGTTTAGAGATCTGAGTAAGTACATGGCAATCAGACAGTGTGCCACGCACCGAGATAGCTGCATTGGTCAGCCGATGTGTAAGTACAAAGAAATGCCAATATTGTATGCCAGAGCAAGAGGTTAACCAAACCAGAGATAATGATAACTGCACAAACACATGCTGGTGAAAGGTAAAGCACTACATGTGTGTTACACAGCATCAAGCAATTAATGTGCCAATATCCTGAACATGTAACACTCCCACAATTACCCCACACACCTTCCTCACAAACACAGTGAGGACTAATACACAGTGATGCTGCACATGTGAAAGCAAATATAATTTCACCATGCACACCCAAACTCCCACTTCACACTCCACCACCGGTCAGCCAAATGTATATACTCACCCCGCAAATGAATGCCAAACATGACACATGCATGCAAGTAAACACACACATGACCAATGATGGTCAGAACTAAAGGCCACTAAACGAACTACCAAACTGAACACTGCAAAAATAACTCTGAGGTACAATGACTGTGAGATGAGAAAATAAATTATGTTAAACAGTTCATACAGACTGTAAATCAAAGTTCAAAATCTGTCCATGAAAAAAGAATGCATGTAAAAATGTCCATGTCGATTAAAATTACTTACAATACCACCAAAAAATAAAAACACACCATTACTTCATGGTGAACACTAAAACACACACTAATTAAACTATGTACAAAATAAACATAGAGTAATGTCCACAGACCACTGCAAATAATAAAATAAAAGGAAAACTACACATGAAGAACTATGTACAAAAAATCAATGGGACATTTTATCTAAAAATCTATGTATGAAGGCAGAGGGCTAGTCCTCTACCTCACCAATGTCACTCAGTCCCGAGCCAGGGCATCACCGAGCATTGCATCCACTTCCACAATGTGTGCCCTTGTTGCGGCTTGCACATCTACCAGCATTGCCCTATCCCTCGCCTCCCAGTCCCTGCAAGCCTCCTTGAGGATGAGGTGATGCCACCTTGCCTGGCACAGTGCAATCTCTGCCCTGGCCATGGTGAGTCTTGCCTCCAGTGCCTGCTGCCTCTCTGCCCCGAATTGCTGACCATATTGCTTCCACATGGCAGACATACTCGATTGGAGGTCTACATTTGCATCCTGCCTGATGCCAGATAACTGCCCTCTTTGGATGGTATGCCCTGAGTTCTGAAGCCTCCTACTCAGAGCCTGCTGTTCCCATATTGCCCGGTCCTTGCCTTGCATGGACACCCCCCGGGCTGATGACATTACCTGGGGGCGTCTGGCAGGTGCCCTGCTCCTAGTTGCCTGCTCTCCCTCCATTGCCATGACTCCTCTCGTAGTCTGGATCGGCTGGTGACAACCTCAGCTGACCCACTGGTGACTCCCAACTCAGGCAGGGATGATAGCTCCACTAGACTGCCCGACATGGGTGGGACTGGTACACAGGGGGCCCTGGTGGTATCTGGGCCGGAAGACACCTGGGAGGATGACTGGTGCACATAGGAGAAAGATGAGGATGGGGTTGCATAAGTGGCCAGCCCACACATCCAATTTGAGACCAGGAATGCTGCTAGCCAGTTCAGGAGATACCAAACCTCAATGTGATGATGTGCAAACCGACAAGTGTAAGCCTGCACATCATAACGAATTACGGCTGCATGCCTTGCAATACCAGCTAGCAGGGGTTCCACTCTGTCTCGAATGGCCAGATCTGCAGGCATTGGGGTGTCAGTTTGGGTGGAAACATCTGACACCTGCGGATGGGTCCAGCAAGGGGCATGTCGGTAGGTCCATACTGGTGCAGGTGTTGGCCCATTGAAAGGATTTGGCACAGGCACCCCCATGGCAACCTGCACTGCCTCCTGCCCCTGAGTCAGAACTGCACCAGCCACACCCACCTCACCACCTCGGCCAGGCCCTACGGACTGGACTAATACGGCCTACTCCTCCTGTTCCTCCCCCGTCAACGTGGATGCCTCCCCAGCATCTTCTTAAGTGCATTGCCACTGTGTCAGCTCACCTGTCCCCACTGCTGCCGAGGAGTCCATGTCCACCTTCACTCTCTTGGACCTCCCTCACCAGCTGTGGCCAATGGTTGAGAAGCGGCACCAGTCTCCTCGCTCCCCCATGATGTTGTTTCCAGGGGGTGTGACTGGGCCTTGCATCTTTGACCGGTGGAGGCATCCCTGCTGCCTTGCTCCACAGCACTTTCTCCGCCCTCTTCTACTAACACCACTGTGGATAAGGAGACATAGAACACAAACATCATTGTACTGTACCTATGTGTGTTGTCACAAAACTTATGCACATGAAGTACACTGCCAAAGGTCACAACCATCATCACCCTCCACAACACACATGTGCAGGCAATGTACATACATACATACACATACATGTCTGTCCTTCACAACAATCACATCCTTGGACATGGCACTGTCACCACCTACAAACTGTGCATGCTGCACACACATGCATCATGGGCCATACACATGTAATGCACACACATCACCTGACAGTCCTGAAGCAGTGCACTGAGCTATCACATCAGAGTCCCCTCAACGTCAATCAGGCAACAAGACTAGGGCACACATTGAAATGCACCAGTTATATCCTTCCAGGAGTGATTGCCAGTCACACAGTCACATCTCAGGCACATACACATGTACACCATGCCTGTTCATGATGTTGACACCGTCCATGTTTCACACATCTCCCACAGGCATGCCTCAGACACATGTAAGAAACCATGTGCACATTGTGTTATGCTGCAGTACAACACACATTGCAAAAGTGAGACCGTTGAAATTACGCATGATTTATAGAACACATGTGGAGCACTGTCTGGGAAATGCACCCAGAACTCCGTACAAGAGCCATAGTTGCTGTAAGACCAAGGTGCACGCTCCCACCATACATCAACATGCACATGCACAGTGGAGGCCAGCAACACATGGACACTCACCTGATGACTTCAAACAGTGGTATAAAATCGCTGACCTGGGTGTGCAGTGCCAGGTAAAACCTCTCTAGGACCCGCATTTCAGTGGTGTTCAACTAGCCCCAGTGCACCCCTTGGTTGGCACCAGCCTGGAGGAAGCACCGGGCCTTGTTGTGGGTCCTGGATTTCAGGTCCTCTCAGCGCTTGTGCAAATGGTGGTAGTCACAGGGTTTCACCCCTTCTGCACTGATGGCATCCACTATCTGGTCCCAGATCAACTTCTGTCCTACCTTCCTGACTTGTGTTGCGGTGTTGAAAGGGCATCATAATGCCCCAGGACATGCTCCACCAGGATGTCAACTTCCCTGGCTGTGAAGTCGACAGCTCTCTGCCTCGCAGCTGTGGGTCGCCACTTGCCTCCAAAGATGTTTGTTCAGACATGGCAACCCCGAAGGCAGGTGTGGGTGTCAAAGGTGGTGCTGGGGATGGGTTCTGGACAGTGGTGATGTTCTGGCAGGTTGGAAGTTTTCTGAATCAGCTGAGGTGGTCACAGGGCCGAGGACAGGAGCATTAGCAATGGCTGGGCAGGTGGGCAGCAGGCACACCCAGTAGGCAGGCAGCAGCAGATGGCTCATAGAAGGCAGCTCAGGGCAGTAGGAGGCAGGTAAAATAGGCTCGTAGGCAGTAGTGCGTGGGTCTTCCATGTTACTCGGGTGGGCAGCTTGAAACAGAGTGGCCGTTGGGTGTTGGTGTTCAGATTTGAGATTAAGGAGTGCGTAGGAGAACATCACACCACTTGTGTGAGTTGGAGTGAACCAATGTGTGGATTTCGGAGATTTTTGGGGTGCCACGCATTTTGTTCACTACCGTGACATTCTGAACTTCTTATTTTGGTAGGGGATTTGCCTCCCCGCACACACGTGTGTATTTTTCATTTTGTAAGGCTAACAGTGATTCGCATATGCATTATTAATACTCTGGGTGCCCCTGTGTATCGCATACCCTCATTGTTAACATCACAGTGACTTTCGTGGACTTCACGTGTGCATTTTCTGTGTTGCTGTGTGCCGCAGCATACTGCGTAATGCTTTTTCTTTTCACGTGAGCTACCAAGGGGTCGCGTACACATTTTTTTTATATTCGGGGTGCTTGTGCATTACGCGTCCTGTTTATTTTTTCACCAGGAGTAACATTGAGCCTTGCTGGACCATACTAGAGTGTTTTACATCACGTACTTTGCACCCTCACTCCAATTGACCAGGACAATTGCTTGGTGTGTCTCCCATTGTACTAATCCATCTGTACCATGAGTGGGAAGGCCAAAAGTTGGAAAGGTGGCAGAGGTGGCTGAAGTGGCCAGGGTTGGGGATGTGCAGCAAGATCTGTGCACCACCCTCAACTGGTTCGGGGAGATATACGTGATGCTGATGTCCCCACCAACCAGGGCCAGGGGGCTGCAGCAGTATCTGTTGTGGTACGCCCCCAGGTACACAGAGACACAGGTTCAGATGCTGTCCCTGCCTCCAAGATGAAGGGACGTTCAGGCAAAAACCCTGTCACCAACACCCAGGCTCAGGGATGTGCAGCCATGGGTGTAGTGGTCACAGCCCAGGTACACAGAGACACAGGTTCAGATGCTGTCTCTGCCTCCAAGGTGAAGGGACATTCAAGCAAAACCCATGTCCCAAAAACCCATGCTCAGGGACCTTCAGGATCATCTGTTCTCATTCCCCAACACCCAGGCTCAGGGATCTGCAGTGATGACTGCAGTTGTCGTAGCCCAGGTACACATACACGAAGGGGCAGATGCTGTTTGTGCATCCAAGGGGAAGCGACGTTCAGTTAAAATACCTGTTCCCAGCAGCCAGGTACGGGGACCTGCAGGGCAACTACTGTCCCAGCATCAGTGGGTGATGGCATGGCCCAGGCCAGTAGTGGTCCAGCCCTTATACCCTGAGTTGTCCCAGCCACACAGGGTCTGCACCATCTTCCAACAGGCAGAAGCATGCAGAACAAGGAAAGGCTCAATCCCAAAGCACGATAAAGGAGACTACCAAGATGAGGAAGAGGAGCTTCAAAGATCATGAACTCAAGATCCTCGTGGACTACGTGCACGACCACCACCATGACATGTGCACAGGGCCAGGCACCACACATATGCCTGCTCACCGTATGGTCCACTGGCAGCGAGTCACAGATGGCATCAACACTTTGGGGAATGAGAGACGCACCGCTCGTGAAGTCATGAAGCTGTGGAATGACCTCCGCTGTCAAACCAAAAGAAAGCTGGTTGCCAACCTTGCTTCTGCAATGGTGACTGGAGGTGGGTCACTGCAGGAGGAGGAGCTCACTCCACATGAAGAGGCCATAAGCAAGTTGATTCATGTGGATCAGCTGCAAGGTGTGGGAAGACTGCCAGATTATGAGGAAACATCTGATGAGTGATGAAGCATGTGTATCCTGAATATGTGTATGTGTATCCTGAATATGTGTATTGGTATGATTGTGTGGCACTTCTGCCTGCATTTGTATGACTGCCATGGGTGAACAATGTCATGGTCTACTGACATGTGCTTAGTATACTGCAGAGTGCATACAACACATGTGCTGCACATTGGTTGAACAGGGCTTTGGGACAGTAGTCATCCACAACCGTCAGATACTAATACACATTTCCAGCATGCCAACACAACGTGGCACCTGGATATGTACATCAGTGATGTTAGTGACTCAGCTGTACAAGTCAAGTGCTCCTGTCTGAAGCGCATGATAGTCATCATGCACTGCATGTAGTAGAAGTTCTATTCACACACGACCATAGGTGGCTTCATGCTACACATCCCTTCCATGAACACTGTCAGCGGGCAAGACAGTGTGCTGTGAGTGATCTAGCATTTTACTACACCGTGCAAATCCCTGCCGCAGCTATGGCACTGAGACCCTTGTAAGTAATGTGTCTGGAGTCATCCATGTTGACCTGCCACACTGAACAACCCCCCATAGATACATTGGTCTGTCCCTCTTGTGTGTCACTGTCCCCTGTTCCTATCTCCCAGCACATATCCTCACTATCTCCTCATCACACACCTGGGGCACCACACATGTCTGTTGGCAATGTCTGCAGTGCTTAAATGGTTAGGGACATGGGATATGGTGGCAAGTCTGCATATGCCATGATTTTAGGGATTTTTGTACATAGTGTGTTACTGCAAATGATGGCATGTTACTATGCATGTAAATGTGTTGCAGGACAGCATTGTGATGACAATGCATGTAATAGATGCATACAACATGATTCTTCATGTCTGTATGTGTCAATGTGCAGGTGATGAGCCACCATATTCAGGGGAGGAGGTAGAGGAGGAAGGGGAGGCTGAGGCCCAACAGAGCACCAGTGGAGGACGTGTTGTGGCAGCCCATGAGGATCCACTGGTGCTACAGTCCATCCGGGGCATGACTCAGTGTGAGTCCACCTCCAATAATACCTGTGGCTCTGGTGGTGAGCCGGACGTCCATTCCTCTATGCTGTTGGAGGTGAGTGCATCAAGTGATGATGCTGATGTAGCCTGTGCATCTGCAGGGGGTAATGTCCCCTTGCAAGGCCAGTCTGTGTTGCCACGTCTGTCTGTGGTGGTTACAGCTGCAAGTCCACTGTAACGCTCACCTGATATCCACAGGGACAACCCTTCCCTGGAATCTGTTCGACTGGGGACTTGGCCTGAAATACAGGATTTCCAGATTTTAACTTATTGTCTCTGGTTGCTTGACCCCCACCTCCCTTGAGGACCAAACCCTCCCCTATGTCCTCTCCTCACCTTGTTTTCTTGTATCGTGCGCTCTCCATCCTGCTCCTCGGTGCAGGGGTGCATCATTTGATGTGGGTGCTGCGTGACCTAGTTGCTTCACTGGTGCAGGCCCAATGAGTCTGGGCTTGCTGTAACTCCAGCCCAACAAGGTAGGTTGTTTATTTTGGTGAACTGTGCTTTTCTTGTCTCTTGCCCCCTAATAATGTCTCCCCTTTCTCCCTTTAGGTGTTGGAGGGGGTCGTTGATGGTGTTGTGCTGCTTAGGGGAGCCGAGCACTAAGCGGTGAGTGAAAGCGTGATGCACAGCGCTGTTCGTCTTTTCTTGTGCTGACCTATGTCTCTCTTTGTCGCTTGCAGGCCACTGCAATGTCCCAGTATGGCTGCCGGCTGAGAGACTAAGGTGCAGTGAGTAAAGCGCAATGTGCGGCGCAATTTCTCCTTTATGTGCTAACCTGTGTTGTCTTTTCCCTTTGTAGATTGATGGCGTGCCCCGAAGCTAAAGTTACCATGAGCGGCTCGAGTCCAGGTAAGCGTGTGACTCTTCTTGCTGTTTATGGGGAATCCGGATATGAGAATGCTTACTAATATCTCTTCCCTTTGTTCTTCTCTTCCGGTGTTCTGAAATGGAGATGGCGTCACCCAGATGCTGACGACGGATTGAAATAGGATTCTCCTCAAGGGAAGTGTTGTGTTAATGTTGTTCTAGTTCTTTCAGGTACGCGGGATGCGGAGGAAATGCGAAGGTCTTCAGGAGACCGATCCGAACCTGGCTCCAGTGTTTTGCCTAAGAGGGCTAGGGACAGGGATCATGACAGCCACGCTCCACTCTATTGGTTTCCGGTCCAGGGACAGATGACCAAGGGAGGGATGCAGTCCTGCAGCCACAGACAGTGACTTCACATCAAGGGCCATGCTCCCTTGGGTCCAGCAGGTGTGGGGCACGCACACGTGGTGGACGTGTTGCGGCTGGAGAGACAGTGTGGGAGCAGTCAATGTTGCGTATTGCACAGCAACAGAGTGCTTCCTATGAGATGTTGGCTCACAGCATGAATAGAGTGACCAGTTCCATGTTTTTCCCGACAAACACAGGTATAGCACCAACTGCAGGCATTCCTGTCCACATGCCGCTCACACAGGCTGCACATGGAGGCCAGCAACAGGAGCTAATGGGCCAAACTGAGGTCTCTGCAGGCATACCTGCTTGCGGAGAGTCAGGTCCACAGGGAAGCCCTAAGGCAAGAATTACTGGCCCTCAGAGCTTCAATGGGAGTGCTACAGGCAGCGGCAGTACACAGTGTGACCAGCTGATGCAACTGTTGACTCATAATATCTCAGAGGAATCCATGCCTCCCGTGAGGTGTTGCATGCGGACCTCCAACTTCATGTTGCAGATGCATTCATCTGGGTCCCACCTGGCTGCTGCCATGGAAGACCAGGGCCATACATACATTCATCTCCCCCTTACCACAACCACCTTTGCATTCTACACAGGAAGGTCTTGACAGCAGTGACAACCCTCCCAATCCATGATAGCCGTGTGGTCCATGAGAGAGAATTGTTTTCATGAACATCCACACATATGGATTTTGACATGCACCCTTCCCCTCCCCCCTCCTGGGTGTACCCCCTGGTCCTAGACAGGCATTTGTTTTCTTTCCCGCCCCCCCTGGCCAGATGTTGGCATGTCATATTTTGTTTTGCCCTTTCCTGGTTGTGGTCCTTGTTTTTTTTTTTTTTGCATTGTTGCACTTGAGGTTTGCCATTAACTCCTGTGCAGTGGTGTACGTGCAGGCATGCCTAGTGAACTCATCTAGCATGTTTGCATGGGGGTGCACCGGGTGGCAGGTGCAGGTAATCATAGATTTGTTTTTCCATGGCACATGTGTGATGTGTCAATTATACTGCACAATGGGTATTTTGATATGTTTGCCCATGTTGTACCAGTAATCCGTGATGTGGCGGTGACTGTTGTCCCGGCTGAGATATCCTACACCATTCGATGTCCACACTCCTCATGTCCTCCACCACCAGAAAATGTCGTTCCTTTTACGCATTTGGAAATACAATTACTGGTGAAGGTCATGTGGGATTTTCAACATTCAGACACAGTTATGTGGTAAGCATTTGTGCTGTCTTGCATGTTGGGCATGCTTCATTGTTGATCAACTTTGCTGCATGTGTCGGTTCTCTTATATGTCATTTGCCTGCTCACATGGTGTTGTGGTAATTTGATTGGTGCTCATGTCACTGTGTAAGCTACCTATGTGGATATCTCAATAGGTGCACCGACTGTGCTGTGCAGCATGGCATTGTACATCGGTAAACCAGGCCATGCACTCCTTGATCTGCCATTTCCTTGTCATTCACTCTGTGTGCCATTCTCACTGTGCCTCTCTCTGGTGTGGGATACTGTACTCCTCTACATATCAATGTCAATAGCCATTCATCCTGTGTTGCGCCTGCACTCTGTGTTGTATGCAAATTTCTTTCTGGTGTTAACTAGGATCATGTATGTGTATGTATTTCATGCTGTTACTCTGCATGGCATTCCATGTAGGTAGAGCGTCTCCCAATTGTGTGCATTGTATGCAAGGCAGGTGAGTTCCATGGACAGGTGAGTGCGTGGCATTTGCTGACACTTCAGTGGTGTTTGCATGGGAACGGGGCACTGTGTATGTGGCCCTCACCCCCGTGCCCCCTGTGATGGCTGTGTGTGTGCCCCTCACCTCCCTTCCCCCTGTGATGACTGTGTGTGTGCCCCTCCCTCCCCTTACCCCCTGTGATGCTGTGTGAGTGTCCCTCAACCCCCTTTCTCCCCTTGATGGCTGCGTGTGTGCCCCTCACCCCCTGTGCCCCTGTGATGGCTTTGCCAGGATGCTTAAGATATGTTTTATTCACATTCTGAATTGTTTCAAGGACATATGCGAGTGTAACTGTATTCTCCCATATTCACTCCCTCCTTGAATGCGCTTTGAAACACGTTGTGTATATGCGCTATACAAATGAACAATACATTCAATTCTCTCACTCTTCCCTGCTAAGCAATCCCTCTGTTCTCTCACTCTCTCCATTCCTTTTGTCCTGGCTTCTTGATGACTGTCTGCTGATGTGCCTCAAGTTCTCACACGCCCCTGTCAACCCCAGCAGTTTGTGGGGCTGTTGCCTCTGTGACGTGAACTAGTGTCATTATCACTGCATTTGGGGAATGACTAGAGAGAGAGTGCATCTCTCTGCACTTACGGTTGCCCTTGAACCAACCCTGAACTTGATGCCACCATCCGAATACCACACCCTTCTGAACATCTGTGCACTTGCTACTTCTGATTGCACCATGCAGGTACGATGTCTGTCTGTTGCACCCTGTCCTTGGTCCCTGCATGATGGCATATTGATGCACTTGTGAAAATATGATGAATCACTGTCCAACAAACACAAAGCAACTAAAAAATAATATTGTGCACAACTAAGAAAGGACAAAAAGAAATAAGGATCCTCCGAGAAGTTGAGTAGAGCACAAAATAGTAACCCCAAGCCACAATTCTGGAAGAACATGTGGCAACTGTTTGTGAAGTCCAGAAGAAGACGATATCAGCACAATAGGAGGGCTGGCAATATTATGTATCATCAAAACTAGTTGATAAGGGAAGTCTTTATGAAAGAAATAGAGAGGAATTTAGACACTATCCTCTACTGACACCTTAAATTGGCTATTATTTGAGTGTTCGGTCCTAGTGGACCTACCTCGCCTCGTAGGGAACTAAAGTTTGTGCTTCTTACCTTATTAGTAGGCTCTTAATAATACTTTTTGCGCTTCTTTCAATGTTTGCGTTATTTTGCACATGGGAATTTTGCACAAATGTATAGCCCTCTATGTTTTCACAAGACTAGATGATCGGCTGTTTAGCCCATGTATATATGTAAAATGCACACATAAAATTGAGTGAGCATATGAGTTTGAATATATAGATACTTGTTGTTAGAATTATGTCATATATATTTGTATTTGTTGTTTGATTTTTTTTTTTAAATAGAATTTGTGTATTAAAGGAAAACATTTTTGATAAATGTGTTTATGTCAGTTTTGCCATACACTGACCATCCACTCATGTATTCCTTAATGGAATCAATCTTGTGCTTATAAGGCAGAAAGTGAAGTAAAACAGTATTGTTCCATGTGGCATCACCTTAGGTTTTGTCTCTGATAGTTCTATCCCCAGATGCCCATGAAGAAGGGGATGCCCCACCTTAAGGTTTAATAAAGAAACGCCTCTAAACTAGGTTATTTCATACAAAGCAAAATAATTAGCATTTACGATCATGCGACATGAAAAAATCTCCCCACACAATAGTGATTGGACTTCACACTTTGGACCCTTACAGAAAAACATACATTGCAATGAACTATTGGGTCCATGAACCTTTCCACGCCGCCATTGATTAGGCAGTGTGACTTCACAATCCACCCCCAATTCCCACAGCACAAAATTAAGTAATTGAAACATTTGAGTCGACCAGTGGAACTTTAATAATCTGCCCTGGTCGCCTCATGGTTGATTCTCATGAAACGGCTGCCCACCATGACACCACCAGAGACTTGAACCATGGACATACTGCTGCACAAATGTTGCATATCAGGACCATTCTAATCCTTTTGCCAGGGAAAATGTTCTACGGGGCGATTTGAAACTGCTATGCTTGCCACTCCTTTCGAAAATCGCATTTCATAAATGATTTTGAATTATAAAATGGTCATGTGCTCATTATTCGCTGGCGGACCCTGCAAACTCTTATCTGTAGACCTTGAAAAATAACAACCACTGTGTACTTCGCTTAGCGCTGGTATGGGATTGCAGACTCTGCATTAATTTACCGGCTTCAACAGACTTCGCCCAAACAAAATGCTTTCACATTTTTAAAGCAGAAGAAAGCTTTTGGGGCCTATTTACTGCATTCCATTCTACCCCTATGCATGATTATACTTACCTGTGCCCTGATTAGTTTTATTATGCCTTGAATTTCACATATATCAAAAAGAGCCCTGTCCCCTTTTAAAGTGCTACTTTCACCATTGATAATTGCGTTCCTTCATACTGCGCTGAACTTGCATTTTATTACATTATTCCCCCTTTTATTAATGTTTTTATAACTAAATCTTTTTGGGCCTCTTGTTCCTTTTAGCAACTTCATCTTTATGTATCCATGCTTTCTCCAACCATGTCATGCCTCCCGCAGTCTCCTCCCAGCCATTCAGATCTTCCACAACCCATATGCAGCAATCCCATCTTTTAGGCATTCAATCAAGAATTCCTTATAATTTCCAAAACCAGCAGGTTGTGTAAAAACCCATTCATCAATGTACCTCCCTCACTTTCCCCGATTATGTCCTTCCTGCTCATCTCAGATCTATTTTTGACAACACTCAAGGGTAATATCAAATGTCCTTTTTGTTTGTTAAAATATACTTTAAAAATGTTCTTAAAAATGCAGAAGGTGATGAGAATCAGTACTAACATGGGAACATGGGAAAGCCAGGTGGGTAACCATGCGAATACTCTGTCCAACCATTATTTTGCTTGTCCTCCTTTAAACTCGCTTGTCATCGTTCCCTGGAGTGTCTGTATTTCTTGAATAGCTGCACTGGAGGCATCACCATTAGGTGATTTGGTGCAGCAGATTGACCCGAATTTGGCACAGACACCTCCTTCGATGGCTGGTAGGAGGTCCAAAAAAATCTATTTTGAATGGCCACCAATCAAAAAGTCCTCATCTCTTCCTTGATTGCATTTAACCCTTTTGCTGTTGAATCAGCCAGTTGCATTAGCTCATAACAGGTTAGCTGCAGCCATTTAGAATTAGCTGCAGCCTGTACTCCTGGAAAGAACAAAGGAGTAAAAAAAAAGTGGCAGCTGTGGAGAATAGCTGCTATTCATCCAGGATAGCAGCCAAGTTCTCGGCGCTCATCCTTGAGAAATAATTGGGCTCATCCTTGAGAAATAATTGGTTTCCCGCTTTCTCTTTCTCATTATTTTTTGCTGATCATTATGCTGTGCCATTTTACCCTGCAGTGCAATCTTCATGGCAGTGCTATTTTGGGGCACCACAAGTGCAGGGATATGCAAATTGACGATAACACAAACTGTACTCCAATCCGGTGGAAGCTGGCCATTTGCTTTGGATCCACTAGCTCACCAAATATCCATTACTGCTTCTGTTCCTCGCATCAGCGCTGCATTCTTCATCAGCTAGGCGCATCCAAAATTAGTCTCCAGGAAAATGGACCCACTTGACGTGAAACACAAAGGCGATTGTGTAAAGCTCTTTATGTCAACTGGTTGAAGCTTTTCATGTAACCAGGTTAAATCATGAACATATTTTCCCCTAGTTGTCCTTAACCTGGGCTTGTATGTTTTGCTCAAAACCCACCAATTCTTCAGCACAACACTGCAATGATCCCCCTCCCATATGTCCCCATACCAAAATCCTCCTTCTATGCTCATCAGTGGCCTTGTATGACACCAGGGGACACTCTGCCCTTCTTTAGTTGTTCATTGCAATCTTTTATGGTCTCTTATTTGTAATTTACCCACTTTAGGGCACCTTCAGTGGCATACTCTATTACCTTATGCCTCGTTTCCTGATTTTGTAGCATTCACATTCATTTTACATAGTTGTCATCTACATCTTCCCCTTCATCCACCCAGTGAGCAGCTACATGTAGCATGTGCCATTTACTTTCTCTCTTCCCACACACATGATTTCATCATCCCAAATATTTCCCGTCAATAAATTATGCTCTTCCTCAGTGCCATGGTGGAAGCTTTCCCCATTCATCACATTTCTCTTTCAAATGTTTCTTTTTGCATTCAATCTTGTTTCACTTTTTTCTTTAAAGAACACATAAAACAAAAAACATTAAATCTATACTAAAACATATTAACATCTTTATGCTTCAGAAACCTGAATATGTATTTTTCTTTGTCACACATTTTGCATTGTAACCATCGTCAGCTCCCTCTTTCGGAGGATTTTTATAAATTCTAAGGGCTGCTAGAAAATGAAAAGAGAACTCCATACCACTTCCCATTAAGTTGTGCTTTGGGAGACGGTACTATTGTCTCTGCGAATGTCCCTTATGTGGACCCATCTTACTTGGATTTTGACAGCTGTTGGTGTTGGATAGATGATGATGTGCAGGCTTGCTGCCATTTGCCCAACTTCACCCTCCCCTGTTTACCCCCCACTCCCTTTTCCTCTGCTTCCCCCACTGTGTTTCCCCACCATTCGCCCCCATCTGGGGTGGCCAATGTACATTGGCTACATGACAATCTGAACTGCACTGATGCAGATGTTCTTGCAATTACTCTTCACAGCATAGATTCCTGAAAAAACACTAATTCTACTATGATGAGGAGTTTGGCTACATCTCACTTCTGGGGAGAACATTGCATTCAATGTTCATATTGCCTAGTTGCACGTCTACAGCCCTGGTTACTGAAATACTAGCTCAGATGTGTTAAAGTTTTTGCACCCTTGCATTTCATGTAGCTGCTGTTCTTCAATTGTTCAACTAAGGTGCCCTTTTGTCTCTTGGTTCGGCTTTTCAGAACCAGCTCTCCCATAATGCCCGACCCCACGAGAAGCTTCTGTGTTTATGGTGAGCTGTATACTTTGTTTGCGTTCCCACTAGAGGCCTTCCTCAGTCAGAAGTGTCTGCAAGAGCAAAGGTGCACTACAGTGGTCATGCATTTTAGAAAGCCAATGCATACAACCATACCATTGATCATTTTGTGGCTCTCGATATGTGTTGACTATGGTTTGGGAGGAAGTATTTAAGCCAGCCCAGTAGGATTCCTGATGGCCACACATATTTTTGCAGTCACCTAAGTAGAGAAGTGTCCGACTGTATCTCAGGCGATAGGTATCGGGAAAGATCATATGTGTCTGCATAGAGTTGCTTCATGTCCTGCATCGGTCGATGTGCATCTGAAGGGAAAGCTGGAGACCGAAAAGAGATGTATGTAATACAGTGGCAACTTAACCTCATACCCCACAGTTGTTTTTCAATAGTTTTTTCGATGTGAACCTGTAAATGTAACGCGTGCAGTGATGTGACATTGCATTTTATAATAACATTAACTTGAATCACGACCTCGCTGAAGTCAAGGAGTTTCATCATCTCATTAAAATAAAACACGAACAACACGTTTAAGCAGCTCTAACTGAAGAAGCCGATATTACTTCTGAGTGCATGATTTTGTCTTTGCAATCAACCAGTAGCACTTGCACCGCATTCCCAGATCAGAAATTTGAGCTTAAATGTCTGGCCTGGTTATAATTACACAAATTTGACTGAAGTGCTTCTGTATAAGATCTTATCAGGGTTTGGAGCCGCATTGAAATGGGCTCTAAAGAGACCTTCGCATTTTTATTTAATTAAACATAAGGCACATTTGAATCGCTGTAATTCTGTGACTTAAAAGTGGGATTTTGATTTCCAGACCTCCATGCAGTGGAACCATTTTAATGCCTTGGAATAAAGAGTATTTGAATGCGGGCCAAAATCGTCTCCTGGTACCAATTTACAGCATCCCTCCTCCCTAATCCGCAAAGCAAGTGAATACAAAGCATTTGCTGTACCATCAAGCATGGTAAACCTTGCAGGGACTAAATGCAACAGTGGTTGTTTCACTGAGATTGTGGGTCTTTATTTCCATGACAACAGGATTTCACATTCGAGTTGGCAACAGTTTGCATACAATATATCACACAGGGGGCGGGGGGTGCGGGGAATGATATGCTGATTTACCATTTTTCGACACATGTTAGGTTATAGTCACTGGTTCACAAAAAATGGGAATCTGCTACTTGCACTGCAAAGAACACATAATCCAAATCAAACTGCCCTACATTTGGCAAGCATTCTGAAGCAGCCCGGAATGGCAAACAGGAGAACACTATGTGGATGTCTGCGTTAAGGCAAACACTTCTGATTATCTTCCCCAATTCCTTGAAACAGCCATCGTACACCCGTTCCAATCATTCCTTTACAGGAAGCAGTTCATGCTTTAGATACTGGTGCCGGAGCAGTAAAGCATGGCCTTTAACCAAGGTGTAGAGGGGTTTAATGATCCAGGTCTTTTTGCATGCAGCGTCACAGGCAGGACGTGCAATCCGTTTCCTCCTAGTCCATCCCTCTCCACCTGCTGAACCTCTCCATTGCACACCTGCACAAGGTGTCCATGCAGGTGTACAAAGAATGGTTTCCTTTGGGATCTGATTGCATTGAGTACATTCTAAAGCTACAAGGATTCCCCGAAGCGATCCACTGTAAGTGCCTTCTGCACAGGATTAAATACAGGTAGCATTTACATCTTTTAGAAGACATAGATTAAAAGTAAAGAATAAACATTGCAATTAACTGGTTCCCAACCTGCGGGATAACTATTACTTGGTTGTGCAACGCTGCGCCACATAAAATAAAGACGGAGCTGCATTGCTCTGAACAATGTCTTTATTCCAACAACTTCTCAAACCTACTGCCTTGCCCCCGCCCAGCACCCTGTCACTTGCCACCCCACCTCCCCATCCCGCCCCATGCCCCGGAACCCGAATGTCAACCTGACATCCCCCGGAATTAAACAGTTGCCCCTTAAGGCCTTAACATGAACTGGAGTGTGGACTAATCAGCCCATTTCTTGAATGAGTTGGCGAGGTCTATCCCTCGCTCTCTGAGTTTTGGTGTCTAAGGTCACTGGGCAACCCCTTTCCTCTGATTATCCTCTATCTTCGGCACTCAATGCATCAGAATCCTCCCGGTCTCCCTGACAAGATTCATCTGACAAGTACTCATTAATTCACTCTTCTCATTGACTGATTCTCCGTGTGCTGGTTAATAGAAGTCTTTTGAAGTGCAAGGAGTTTTGAGTAGTATGTCCATGATCTCCTTGAGCCATGAACATGGAGCCTTTCTTTTCCGTGATGATTAGGAGTTCATCCTTGAATGCTGTGGTGCTCTTGTGTGTCTGAGGCTGTTTGATGGCTGCCACTTCTCCTACCTCCAGCGTGAAGTCTTTGACCCTCCGTCGCACGTCAGCATATTCCTTCATTCATTGTTTAGCCATCCTGTCTCATGTTCTCAGCTCAGCATCAGCTTGGGGTCCCATCTGTGGTAGTCGGGTATGCACATTTCGGCCAAACATGACCTCGATTGGGCTCTTCCCAGTGGAGCTGTATGCGGTGCTCCTGTAGTCTCTTAGCAATTGATGTAGAGCTCATAAGGTTGAGCATTGAGCTGGGCCACTTGTATTGCCCATTTTAAGTTGGCCATGAACCGTTCGATCATGCCATTGGCCTCCAGCCTCAGTGGTATGAACTTTTCGTCATGGAAACCCATGTACTCACTGAAACTATCAAAGTCCTGACCAGTGAACGGTGGACCGTTCAATGTCTTTAGCTTTTGGGGAATGTTTTATACCATGAATATGCTGTCCATTGTGGGTATAACATGATGTGCCGCTGTTGAGGACACCAGCTGGGCTTTCGGTTATCAGGAGTACTCATCTATGATGGCTATGACATATTTTCCCCCCTCGATAGGCCCAAAGAAGCCGGCAGCCACTACTTCCCATACCCCTTCAGGGAGTTCAGGCATGCGTAATGGCTTGGGATGTCGATTGGGCGAATTGACACGAGGAAGTCCAGGAGTGGGAACCACACCTTTTGTCTAAGAAGCATTTTGTGGAAATGATTTGCCTCTCCCCCTCATGGGCTAGTTCCACCGCTTTTTTTTTCAGCGATGCCTGGATCAGCATCTTGTGCCCTTTTAGTAGGATGTTGTCCTCTGATAAGGCAAGTTCCTCCTTTACCTGTAACAGTCTCTCCACCTCTGTCCTAATGTACCCGGGCTCGTGGTGACCCCTCTCTTTGGCTCTTCTCCACTGTCCAGATCGGAGTCCCTCACACACTATTTGGCATGCAATGTCTGCCTCGACCTCCTGCACCAGGTGAATGGGGTTTATACCTTGTGGGATCACTTGCTGGATGTGATAGCAAAAGTAGTGATCCACCACCAAAGGTTTGGGAGTGCTCCCATTCCTTGAATGATGGGATAAGAAGTCAGCCGGGTTCTCCTCTTTGCCCAGTCAGTGCATGATTTCAAACAAATAGTCCTGCAGCTTGAGACCCCATCTGGCAATTCAGTGCAGCATTTTGGCTTGGAGATTGCCAAATAGGAACAGTAAGGCCTGCTGGTTTGTCACAACTTTGAATGGCTTGCCGTAGAGAAATCGATGAAAGTGTTTGCACAACCACACAACCGCTAAACTTTCCTTCGCAGCTTGAGAATATGCCTGTTCTGTGGTCGAGAGGCTCCAACTGGCGTAGGCAACAATGTGGGTGCGACTGGGATGTTCAGGGTCTATTTGGGCTAGAATTGCCCACAGTCATTGATGTACCTCATGCAATATCTGGCAAGGCCTAGAAATGACTATAGCTCAGAGACGTATGTTGGTGGTGGGGTCACATTTAGCGCTGTGACTTTTTCTGGTCCGGTTTCATGCCCTTCTCTGAAAAGATGTGCCTGAAGAATTTCAATGTACCTTTTCAAAATTCACATTTTTTAGGGTTGAGCATGAGATTTGCTGCCTCCAGGGCCATGCACACTCTGGACAGAGTCTTGTTGTGTTTGCTTACATTAGTTCCAATTACCAAAATGTCATCACTGTAGTTTACACAGTTAGGTATGTGCTTGATAACATTATGAATCTCCACCTGAAAGATTTATGCGGCAGAGGATACGCCAAAACTTAGTCTTTTATACCTATAAAGCCCCAGGTGGGTGACAAGATTTATGATGTTCTGGCTGTCTGGGCTTAGTACTAATTGGTGATTGCCCTTTTGCAAGTCCAGTTTCGAAAATACCGTTGCACTTTTGAGCAGGTTTATCATATCAGTGATACGCGGGGCCATGTGTCTCTCTCTCTTCTGATGGCTTGGTTGGGCCTTCGTATGTCTATGCACAGTCTAATCGCATTCAACCCTTTCTTTGGGCTGAAGATGGGGGACATTCACATGGTGGTTTCTGTGGTGGGTTCAATTATATCTTGTTCTAGTAACTTGTGTAATTCTTCTTCCATCTTCTGTTGAATATTCACTGGTATTCCCATGTAGTGCTGCACTATTGGTGGCATGTCTTCATTGATGTGCAACTTGCCTATTCATTTGAATAGAAGTGGATGTAGTTCCTTGATCATGTGCACCGGGACCATAAACTGTGTACTATCAGCTTGTACAGCACATGTATAAGGCCCATGTCGATAGGTGTCTGGAAACTAATTATGCATCCACTTTTGCTTTCTGTGGCCAATGTGTGTATAGGTATTCTCTTCTGTTGTAAAATATAGTGACATGTTCCCTCAAACTGTCCCAGACACTTCAGGGGAGACGTTGCTCTGTATGGGTAGATATCCACCGTGGCCAGCCTGACCTTCAGAGGGCACGGTAGTTCTTTGTAGGCTTGCTCACTTATCACGTTCACCATGGCGCCAGTGTCTATTAGTAATTCTGTCAGTTGTTTGTTCAGTTCCCATCAGCAGTGTGGAGCTGTGTTCTGTTACGATGGAGTTGTCTAACGCATATACGTAGCCCTTATCCTTTGCTCACCATCTGATGAGCTGACCTCCATATCTGATGACCTCCGTATCTGATGGTGATTGTTCTACGAGGGCACACATGGTTTGATATGAGTGTGTTTTGGAAGCTCTGAGCAGAAAGAATTACACTGCCCAGAAGGACAATCATGTTTCTGTGGTCTTTTTGTTCAGCCACAAATGAATCCCTTTGTTAATTAATATGTTATATTGTTTATAAACCTCGGAACACATTTTGTTTTTGTGAGAACTGTTTTTTTTTTAAACTGTTTTTATTAGTGATCAAGAGATACATAGCTCAGTTACATCGTTACCACAATGCAGAAACGTCAAATTAAATACATATTGTACAAACATCAGGGTCACACAGTATCATCTTCCTCTGGGATCATGTCACACAAGTACATTCTGAATGGCCCCCATATGTCTTTGGGCCTACACATCGATAGACGTGTGATGACAAACTGCTCTTCAGCTTCATTAACATATGTTAATTCCTTTAGAAACTGTTTCATAGTGGGCGGCCCAGTACTCTTCCACTGTTGTAGAATGTATTTTTTAGCCACTGCACACGAAACATTAAACAGTCTTCTGGTTCTTTTGGAGCATTTGCCTATGTCTCCAAACAAGTATTTCTGCGGGGTTAGTGCAGGGGGGACTTGTGTGATTTCCTCTAACATCTCTGCCACCTCCTTCTAGAAACCTGCCACTATCGGACATCAGCAATACATATGAAATGCACCCGCCCCATCTGCCTTGCATTTGGGACATTCTCCCGACACATCCGGTGCAAACTGTGCTATTTTGGCTGGAGTAAAGTGTAGTCTATTTACAATTTTGAACTGAATTAGACGAAGGCCAGCATTCAGGGAGACTCGTTTGGTGAGTGAACAGTACCTTTCCCAGGTCTGGTCATCTATGGAGATCTGCAGATCCCTCTCCCATTTTACTCTAACCATGTTAGTCGAGGGGGAGTGTGTTTGGATCGCAGCATATAGTCCCGAAATCCCCAGCCTGTCATTAGATGTTACCAACTGTACACAGGGATGAGTGGGGGGTTCCTCGGGGAAGGATGACCAGCATCTCTGAAAGGCTGATCGCATTCGATAGTATTGAAGCACCCTAAGCGGACCCCTGCCAAAAGCTCTAGTCATTTCCTGCAGGTTCGCAAACCTCCCATCAACGAATAGGTCACCCAGCTTCATCTCCTCATTGGGATCCCAGGCCTCACGCAAGCCACTGTCATGTGTAGGTGGTATGCCAGGGTAGTTCCAAAGGGGGGTCTCCGGGTTACATGGGGACTCAACGCCCAGTTTTTTAAATATGGCTTTCCACGCACCAACTGTACAACTCACCGGGTTGAACTCGCATGTGTCTCTATAGCATGTGTCAAATATCACAGACTTTATATTAGTATGGTGTGTGGTGAGTGTTTCTATCTCTACGTGTGGGGGACCAGTAGGTTCATCATACCAGTACCTCGAAAATTGGGGTTGGGCCATGTAATAGTATAACTCAAAATCAGGCGCGGCTATACCTCCCGAGGAGTATGGCTCAATCAGTTTTTCCCACCCTATTCTAGGGGTTTTTCCATTCCAAAGAAAGGTTGTCGCCATTGACCTAAGCCTATTGAAAAAGAGCCGGCCGACCATATGGGGATATTAACAAAAAGATATAGCAGCTTGGGTAAAACTATCATTTTAAGGACCGCTACTCTTCCATGCAGTGATATCGGGAGGCGGTCCCATAGTAGTAATTTAGTGCTCAGGGCTTGGAGTGTGTTTTTGTAGTTGTCCATGTAAAGCGTGTATTTATTCCTTGAGACCACAATTCCCAGGTATCTGATGCACTCTGCTGACCACTTGAGTCCGTATGTAGAGTTGGGACACATGGTTGTCGGTGTAAGTGGGAATACCTCGGACCTGGCCTTATTTATGGAGGATCCCGAGTGGGCAGTAAATTCTTGAATCTCAGGGGAGCGATATTGTTTTCGGGTTCACGAACATACAGAAGGGTGTCGTCCGCGTATAAAGAGATCAGCCGGGAGGCCCCCCTTAAATTAATACCCCTTTCCGAGTGTCTGAGCCTGATTGCAATCGCCATAGGTTCTATTGTCAGTGCGAACAATATGGGTGAGAATGGACAACCCTGCCTGGTGCCTCACCCCAGCAGGAACAGATCAGAGATAGTTCGATTGGTCAGCACTCGTGCCCCAGGTTCCGTGTACAGCAGTTTCACGTATGCAATGAAATGGGGACCGATACCAAACACCTCCAGCACCGCCAACAAATAGGCCCATGACACTGAATCAAAGGCCTTTTCGGCGTCTAGGGATATGGCCACTGCTTTCCTCTCCGGATCTATCTGAGCCATGATCCCAAAAAGCCTGTGGAGGTTAAGGGCCGTGGACCTGTTTGGGATAAACCCGTTCTGATCAGGGTGAACCAGGTTCGGGACCTCAGGCAGAAGCCTGTTGGACAACACCTTGGGAAATATCTTGGCGTCTGTGTTTATTAAGGAAAGTGGCCTGTAGGATGAAATGTCCTGTGGCGGACTCCGGGGTTTAGGGAGCACAGTTATGATGTCCTCCCTCATCGTAGGGGGCAAGGTGTTGCTCTGTAGAGATTCCTCCCACACCTGCAAAAGCACAGGGACTAGTTCTTCGTGGAATTCCTTGTAGAATTCCACCCCTATTCCATCTGACCCTGGGGCTTTATTAGATGCCAAGTCTTTAATCGTATCTGCAATTTCCTCAGCTGTAACAGGCTGGTCCATGGCCAGTCGTGCCTCCTCGGTGAGTGTAGGCAACCTCAATGATTCTAGGTATGTCTTAATTTCGGTGGGTGTTTTGGTATCCTTGTTACTATATAATTGCTGATAGAATTTAGCGAACTCAATATTAATTTCCTCTTCTCCCAAAAGGACCTCCCCCTGTGGAGTCTGTATGCTAGTGATCCGGATGGGATGTCTATCCTGTTTCAATCGATTAGACAGCGTCCTGCCAGCCTTGTTACCCTCACCGTATCTACGGGTGCGAATCGGGGCAGCCATGTATTGCACCTCCCTAGTGGCCAGCCTACCATATTTTTGCAAATGTGTCGTATCTCGGCCAATGTTGCCTTGTCTTGTGTCAGAGTGTAAGCCCCTTCCAATTCCCCAAGTTTGAGTTCAGTTTGGGTTAGTTTGGCTCGGACCCCTTTAAGGAGTCCCACTGATTTGGACAACAGGGTTCCCTTCAGCCACACTTTCACGGATTCCCATACCGTGGAGTGTGAGAACTGTTTTTAAGCTCAACTATATTACTGTCATTGTTTCAGAATTTGTGAATATATCATTTTGTTGTAATGATATCCCACACTATTATGTAATAGCGTGGTTGCAAATTTGACCTCTTTTTTTGTAAAACATTAAAATACTTCATCTGCCTAATTTCTGTCTTGTCTCAGCCTTGTGCTTCCTGTCTGTAGACGAGCAGATGGACAGATTTTTAAATACATTGTTGATTAATTGAATAGGATGTAAACTTTGGGAATGCTGATTGCATTGTAACAAACTTACAGAAGTGACCCTCGTGGGCCTAAACATCTCCTGTAGAGAGTTGGATTGTGCTTACGAGGTTACAATAAAACTACAGGGACTAAGTCCCACAAGGAGTGCAGCATAGGGCTACCAGCTGTTAACAGCTGGTGTGTGTCTGGTGCTTTTGTTTTGTGAATCCCGAGTGGCCTTGAGATTCTCCCTGCTGCACCTGAAATCCTATTCGAATGAATCACATGGATTCTTATGACTATACCTTACCCTACTGACCTGAGTATATACTACAACACTGTTGTGCCTCCCACCGTACACTTTGTTCTATTTGTTCTACGAGGTATCTCACATGTTGCCTTGATCTTCATTCTGGACGAGAGAGTGTGACGTACCTCCTTCTCTCTCTCTCTTCTCTTTCTGGAATGTATTCTCCCCCAATTCGTGCTCTCTGGGTTCGGATTCACTTGGTCTGTGCTGTGATGGGGTGTTGCTGACGATGTCTGTGAGGTTGTAGGTTGTGCTCTTGGCCTTTACCAAGTCGCGGTGTCTCTTCCTCTATCTCGCCCCTTTTCTCTGGCCAGGCAACACACCGCTGTGAAGTGTCCTTCCTCGCCACAAGCAGAGCACCTCTGTCCTAAGGCTGAACAAGTTCCATTGTGTGGATACTCATACCAACACTTATAACAGAAGGGTTCCTCCTGCCTCGTCTCATACTGCAGCCGATTAATGGCCTCCGCCTGAGTGCTTGTGTTCAAACTTTCCACTTGCGTCTCAACTGCCAGTTCAGCCCTGGCCAGCGTTGAGATCTCATCAAAGGTCTGGGCTTTTTGGGGAAGTTTTCATCTGAACGTTTGAGACCCACAACCTGCGATGATTTGAGAGCATAGGGCCTCTGTGTTCGAAGACTTGGAAAAGTCACAGTGCTTCATTTTGATGTGCATACTCATAACATATGCATCCATGGTTTCACCCTTGGCCTGCTTCATGCTCTGAAAGAGATGGCGTTCATAGTCTACATTAGTATGCAAGGTGAAGTATGCTGACAATGCGCCTTTCAGAACTTGGATTGAGTCTTTGGAAGTTGCTGACATTTCGTCCATAATGGCCCTTGTTGCAGGCCCCACCACTAGCTTGAGTAAGCATTTTAGTTGTTCTTCATCCACTGGTCCCGTGGCCCCCATGTGTAGATCAAAGTCTCTGATACATTTGGTTCATCTTGGGCCCATATTGCTTGTATAGAACACATTGAACGCGCCTGGCAGCTGTACTTCCAGATAATCAGGAATCCTGTAGGGGGCAGCAGCCTGTTGGGGGTTCTGACCTTGCCCCTGTGCATCCTGGTTGACCGCCTCGGGGCCTTCCTGATCAGATATATTTCCTTAATGTATTGTCTTTGTCCTGGCCCTTTAAATTACAATTGTTTGCCCAGTCCAAATCACGGCCGCCTACTGAGGCACTGGCACCGTGGAAATCTTATCAGGCCAGAGGGCTGCTCGGGGAATCTGTTGTGTAGGGAAGACCGCCTTGAGGCATGAGCGCCTTCTCCTTCACCTCATTGTCATTCCCCCACTCACTGCTTCTCATGACCGCATCACCGCAGCAGCCAGGTCTTTATTTTCCAGCCTCCTGCCGTCGGATGCATGGGCGGGGCACCGCTTTCACCGACTCGGCCCGGGCGGGTTCACTGCCATTGGTCCTTCACACCCTGTGGTGCTTTGTTGCCACGTGGATTCATCCACGCCTCCTGAATGCCTCGTTGCCACTGTAATTAACTGGTTCCTAACCTGAGGGATATCCTTTACTTGGTTGCGCTACGCTACGCCACATAAAATAAAGATGGAGCTACAGTGCTCTGAACAACGTATTTATTCCAAAAACTTCTCGAACCTATTGCCTTGCCTCCGCCCCACTCCCCGCCACTTCCCGCCCTGCCTCCCCATCCCGCTTCCATGCCTCGATACCCGAATGTCAACATGACAAACGTGGTTTTGTCTATTTTTACACTTTTTTCTAAAAAATCTCTGTTGGAAAAGTTGAAAATTGTATGCAGGCATCCCAGCAGAACATGCGTTGTGTAACGGGGCATTACCCCTTTCTGCATGTTCATCACACGATTAATCAATCAAGGAGGAACATCAATAACACATGCGAGTCACAGAATTGTGGCCTGCTGACATTTAAGTCTTCAAATATCCTTAGACAATTCACCAGTGCACTATTTATATTACACCTTTACCTAACGTGATCAGCGGTGCAAAATATTGAACAAATGCATTTACTAAAGCATCAGCATTGCTGCTTGTGCAATACTGAATGGATCAAGCAGGTCTTGCATCAATCCCTATAAGATACATATTTGTTCACAGGGTCAAGAATAAAACAGTCTGAATTGTTCACTGTGATTGCTGCTTGTCATATAAGGAAATTGATGTTGCCTCTAAGTGACGCGCTACTTTTTGGCTGCAAGGATCAAGTTCAAGACCCTCTGCATTGTCCACAAGGTTTCTGTGGCAGTGGACCAAACTACATCCAACTTTCTCTTCCTTAACATCTTCCTTCTCGATCCTTCTGCTCATCCACCTCCACCTCCACCTCTCTGAGGGTCAGGCGCTTCTTCAGTCAGAGAGTGGGGGGTAGACCACTCTCTTAGGCTGGGGCCTCACTCTGGAGAACAGCCTCCCTGCCTCTCTCAAACTTGAGCAGGACTATCGAAGGTTCCGGAAGCAACTCAAGACCTTCATTTTCGCTTCCACTTTTTCTATCCTGCTCCCTTGCTGATGTCCCTTACTGCTGTGCACTCTGTTTACCTGGTCACCCAATGAAACTATGGGACCAGGCTTCAGCATTGCCCGTTGCCATTGCACTGCCTCCGGGCCTCCCAACCACTTGAGGGACTGTATCTGCAACCCTACAGTACTCTGACTCTCTGCACTTGAGAGCCACCAACCAAGGCACTTATGAGCAACTTATACTGCCACCCTTATCCCCCTCCCTTGGATTTTGGACCTACTCCTGCCATCTCATTGACTTGGGCAGAATATAACATGCAAAACCATTTCATGCATTTGCGAACATATTTCTGTAATGTGTATCGGGACAGAACGTGTTTGTTCTATTCCATATTACACAAGCGGCTAAGTGGCTTTGACCGTTTGTTTGCACTAATACAAATGTTTGAAAATATGGACCCTGCACAAAGGTTCGGGTGGGAACTAAGAAACTTTGCATCTCTGCAAGTGCAATCAGCAGTTGGGGAACAATTACACTTGTGCACAGGTCTTATTCCTTCAAATCATTTTGCAACCGGGCAAAGGATTGGGACTAGGGAAAACATTGCAATTTTGCAAAATACATAAAAGCATATGTTTTTACACTAAGACCATTCTTGCCTTAGCACTTATTGCACTTGCACGCTTGTAGAATTGATTTAATGCTGCTCATGGTATCTTGAAAACATGTAGGGGATTCTGCATAGTAGTCTATCTGACAAATGTACTGCAAGGATCCACATGTATGGCCATTTTATGCAATTCGACCAGCCTAAGTTGAAATGTGAAACCAAGTGAGATAGGCAGAGCTCCCTTGTGAGCCCTGCCTATCTCCATCACGTTGTATACCTTTTCGGGCTATCCTGCTACTACACAAGGTCAAAGCCCATATGCAAATCAGGCTTGTTACCCTCCCAGCAGTCAGCCCAAACTGCTGGGTCCATTCCCTTTTGTGCAAGATTACAAGCAGCCCCGATCATGCTTAGGCCTGACGTCTCGGTGATATGTAGCTTGTTTTTGTATTCACAGCAGGTTTGTTGCCCACATCCGGACATACCCGTCCCACATAGGCTGTCCTAAATAAAAGTGAAGAGCTGAGTGTTGAAGGTGATGCTTGCTCCTGGGCTCCCATCTCTCTGCACCCTTCATTACCATGACATCCGTTCTGCCACCCAAGAACTAGAAATATGTCTATTTGTTTTCATGTTGGAGAAGATCAATTGACTGTTCTGCAGTGCTAGTTTCAACTTCAACTATATTTCTGCTTTTTCTTAAAATAGGTTAATTTGCAAGAAGGGGGACAGGCGCTCCCTGGGTGCAGAAGGATAGAGTTAAACTTTTCAAAAACATATCTCTGCTACAATCAGCCCTTTTAGTGACATGTTTAGGTAGCACTTCCTAAACGTATGGCACAATTGTAATAGCACACATTTAAGCTATTCACTTGCTGTCCCCTGTCGACACAATATTTCCTGATGTAAGTTTACTTTTGTAACAGTGCCTTATCCTTCATTGCTTTATTTGATGTGTGTGATCCTTTCAACACCAGACCCGCCCCCTCACTTCTACCATTCCGGAAGGAGCTCAATATCCTCCTTTTCAATGAATGGCTCCTCCCTAACACCTAGGTCCACACAGCCTCCACTCCGCACCCTACATGAGACTGTGTGATCTGTTACCAACTGTTTCTCCCATAATTGCTTGTAGAGCCCTTGCTACCAAACTGCATGCCCTGCCCCTCCCTGTTAGCCCCTGTTCACTTGTTTTCTCTACTCTCTTCACCATTTTCTTCACCCTATGATTGTTAAGAGCTCCATTGCTTCTAAAAGCTAGGTTCACACTCATTATAATAATAATAATAATAATAATAATAATAATAATAATGGAATCTTGATCATGATGTCACTTCCATAAAGAATCCTCTTCTATTGCATACATTCTATTTTTAGGTAATTCACAATGGACAATTACATAACATTCTTGTTGACACATTTTAGTAAACAAAGTCAAGCCAACACATGTTTCGGGTCATGACTTCGACAAATGGCCATCTATATCGCTTGGGTTCCTCTAGAAATCACCTGATTTATTCATGGATTTCTAATGAATAACTGAAATACAGATGTCTGCCACCGTGGGTACTGTCTATCTTGAGTTAAATAAGCTATGTTTCAACCAACATTGACTGCACAACAAAGTCAATTTTCTGGAGCAAAAGTTTGCATTTTGAATAATGTGTATACCCACAATGCTTAGCTAATTTGGTTTTGAGGTGGAGGTGATTCCAGTTATGGCTATTTTGACATGTGTGACGTGGCTCAAATGGATTATTCAACTTTCACATTTCAGGTGAAAGAGCTTTCTTCTCTTTTCTTTCTCAGGCCTTTTCAAATCCATCATAACATTGCTGGTATTTGCTACACATGTCCTAATACACCAACCTCATTGGCTGTCAGAATAAACTGAACTGAAGATCCCTTGCAAGGGTGAACACGGAATGCAGTTGTCTGCAATTTTCAGAACGGTGCATCTTGGTTTGAAGAAGCTATTAATACAATAGCACTAACCTCCGATGTTCCATGGCTAATGGCTTCCATTTGGGCTCATTTGCATGTCCACTATTCTTTCCTCATGTGGTTCTGAACTAGAGGTGAGCTTCCAGTGATGGTCACTGGTTGGTGTTGTGGCATGTGTGTCTTGCTCCAAATGGATTATTCTACTAAAAACTAACAAAGAAAAATCTAAAATGTATCCCGTCCCCATCATGTTTTAAACATTCTACTGAGATTTGGGTACAGAGGCAAAGCCATATGGATGATAAAAGGCGTCCTGATGGTAGCTTGGGGTTCAAGAGTGGAGAGAAATAGAGTCCCCAATATTTTAATAGCACCCTGGGGGTGTGGCATAAATTGCTTTGAATATGGGTAGCCCAGCTAGGGGACGCTTCCTATATCTCCTATTTATCTTTTTTGAAGTGTGGCTTATACCATCACGCCACATTTCTCTGGTTACAGTCATCTAAACCGTTGCTCCTCCACGCCACGCCCCCAATAGGAAGTAGAAATCGGTCTCTTTCATTTTCCAAAGAGATCTGTTTCTGATCTCCAATGATGTCATTTTTTAAAACACTTTTTTAACATCTGTTTGTCCACCTAGGGTTTTGTGATCTGTGGCCCAAGCCACCTTAAAGGCCTGTTGTTCGAAGATGGTAGCCTGTAGCCACAGTCTTGTTGCTTATGAAGCTACGTCTGAAAGGCAACTGAAGCGCCACAGCGCCTACTGACTGATTCCTGTGAGATTTGGCTGAATATTCATCAGGGAATGTAGAATCAGTGCAAGTCTGAGGGGTCAAGGATGGGAGAAAGAGGGTTTAAGTTCACTAATTAGCAGGTGTAATTAAAATGTGAACTAGAAATCACCACCAGAACAAGGCTAGTGCATAAAAGGAAAGTGCCAGCTGAACACACTTTACATGCGTGCACTAACATGGCACATTTCACAGTGCAAGTGCAACATCTCCTTAAACCTTTGTGGATTGCCAGTATGTGGCACCATAACACTGATCTGTCATTTTTTCGTGTGTTCATCAAATCTCCTACCATAGAACACGTTTATATACAATTATTACCACCACACTATAAGTGCTACTCAATGTGTTGCCCTCTCTCAGAAGGATGAAAAGCTGAATCGACTTTGCAGGGATTTAAAGCACACACATTAAGTGCAACAGTGAGCACGTAATTGTCTGAGCTACCTTTTCAGCACATAGGGTGGATTCACAAAGGAAATATGAATAATTCAAATTCTATTTTGTGGGTAAGAAGCACTTTACTCGTGTGTACATCTCATATTTAAAGTGTGCGCACAGGCTGCTTTTATTTTACGAGTTGGCCCTGCGAGGTTTTTGAAAGAAGACAATTCTTCACTGGGATAGATAAGTACAAGAAGATGCGTCGTTATGTCACAGTATCTAATAACTCGGCCTCTTCAACAACTACTTTGAACAGAACAATTGGACATTCTGTTGAAATAGGCAACAGAACTATGGCAAATGTCTTTGGAGTGCTTCGCTATCTAGTATATCAGGGCTGTTCTTGGTAAGCACTACCACGTCATCCATCAGTGGAGGACGGAACACAGGGCGGGCACAGTAGGATCGACTTTGGACAAGCCTCACTGCTCTGAGACCACTACAGTCGTGATTAGTGCCGTAGAAAAGCCGAGCAACCTAAACTAAACGCATGTATTGCACATTGGGTACCTTACCAACATCTAAGAATGATCATATGACCACACAGTAATTGGACACGATCATCAACTCAAATTTCTACAGTTACATGAGTGTTGTTGGCTACTTTCAGACTCGCTGGATTTATGAATCTCAGGGCTAATTTCTCGATTTTGTATAATACTCGTGAACTCGCTAATCGACCAAGGGCCTGATTCACAGAGCATTTTCCAACGGGATGGTGCCATTATAAAATCATTCCTCACGAGTGCAGTGACAGTGTTCCTGTTTTAAAATTGCTTCCCTGATTCTATAGCAAAGTGAATGCCCCTATTTATGGAAATTCTCTCAATGTCATTTAACTGTTGTTACGGTATTAAGTATGGCTGCCAGACCTTACTGTCCAGTCATTATTGCTTGCAGCCAAGTACAGTGATCACGTGTGGCAGACCGTTCAGATTCAGTTGTGGCTCTTTCATCCTCCAATATCACAAGCTTCTGCTCACTGTATTTAGCTTTTCACCCGTGAAATTGCGTTTCAGACACCAGTGCACTAACCCCAAGTAAAATAATAAAAAGAATATATATATAACCTGTCGACCTGTTGGAGATTCAGGACACACATTGAAAGCATTGCACCTCCCTGTTCACTTTAAAAAAAAAATGTAAAACAAATGCCATTGACAAAACACAGTAGCAACAGTGTTCCGCATTCTGCCCAGATTCATAAAGGTATAGCACCTTAGTGCAACTCAGGACGATGTTCTAGCAGAATTAGGTGTCACATAAATTCACCGTTTTTATTGTGTTAAGTGACGTTTTATAATAACAAACATTAACATATTTGGATTAATTTATATACCATTACAATCATTTTTTTTAACAAAAATATACTGTTATCTTCATTTAAAATCCAAGCAATTAAAATCATCAAATTAAAAGGCAAAATAAAGAAGAAAATGTAAGAAAAAACAAAAAAACATCACAGAGTACGTCCGGAATTCTAATCCATCTACTTGGGAAAGCTTTTGTTTTCTGCAATCCCAATTTCCTAATCCTCAACAATTTTTATAATGTTATTAGTAATGATGGGCCGCAGCATTCCAGAAATAGTTTCCCCACAAAAAGTCCCAGTAGTTTGCGGGCAAACCTTGTAATTGGGAGCCCTTCATCAAATGTATTTACCCGCTGTAACTATTCACGTTTTCTAACGTGTTAACCCAATCCGGCTTCCAATTATTTTGCTTACAACTGTTTGAATCCTCTAAAAACTCTTCTTTTTGGAATTGCAATATTTGCAGTTTTTCTGTCTATTAAGCCACATGATGACCTTTATATTATACGTTTCCATATCATTTTAGCATTCACAGCGATCATACGAAGTTCGTATCTAAGGCAGGTCATCCTTACAGCCCTGGGCATTATCAGTACGTTCTGCCATAGAAAAACTTCAAAAATATCAATATCGCAAACCCCCAACAAATGGTAAAGCTCCAGTCCATAACTCAGCCTTGGAATCATTTTATCCTCATAGAACTTGATCAATGGCAATATGGCAAATTCGCAAAATCTGTTGCGAAAATGTTTGAATTAAGGGAGCAGGGACATGACTTTCTTATATAACACATCCCTTATAGTTTTCTAATTCATTTTTAGTAAGAATGTGGAATTGCAAATACTTAATTTCCATCACCTCCGCTAAGGTTTCTTCATTTAGCTTCCAACTTGTATATGCCAATCTGCTTCCTGATGTAAAGACCCGTAATCTCGACTTTGAGGCATTAATAGTTACAAATGTTTTCAAAAGCCGATTAGTTCCAACCCTGGTCGTATCAAGATTGGAATATCATCGGCGTAAGTTGTTCCTAAATCTGCAAGATATAGAAGAAATAAATACGGTGCAATTATGCACCCATCAGCGTAGGCCATTACACATTTTCATTCCTAGTGTAGTACTTCCCTGAAAGTTTAACCAAACCCTCAACGAGGTATTGCCATGGAGTGCCATCAAGATATTCAACAGATGACTCAGCACACCCATATTTCTCCACAGCAACCCTCGATTGACTTTGTCAAACACTAGTGAGAGATCGATGCTTACCGCATATAGTCCCCTAATCTTCCTTTGCCAGGCTAATTGCTGCAAATAATCTATTATTATTCCGCAGTAGTATTACCCACGGTGTCTCTAAATGCTATTAGATATGGGTTTCTGGACTTTCTGGGTATCCGCCCATTGCTGTAGCTCTTTTAAAACAAGCACTCCAAATATTTTTGACTCGGTATCCGACGGGTCGATCAGTCTATAATTTTCCAGAAGCTTTTTCTCTCTGAGGACTTCTCTAAAAACTACACATAACACATCTGCCCAAAATACGAGGTCTGCTTTCATCACTATGATCCTCAGCCTGCTCAGCCCAGGAGCTCTTGAGTCACTACATTTTTGTCTTAGGCTCAAAATATCTTCTAGGATAAATTCCAAATCCCAGTTATTCTCCGCTGTTTGAATTTCCTATTATTTACGTGACAACCATAACGTTTTTTGAAAATGTCTTACCCAATCCTGTTCTAGGCTCGGATTTTCCTCTTGTCTTTTACTCCCTGGGTTCACGAATTTCCAATAGCATATATAAGAGTTTTTAAATATACGTTTTAGCATCATTTCCCCCTCCTCTTGATGTTTCATTAAAAGCCTCGCCTTTATTTTATTCTTATAACTTTGCTTTTCTTACGAATCAATTCATGCTTTAAAGTTTGCACACAATTCACTAATAATCCGTAAATTACATCTTATATTTTTTTTTAGTTCATGTATTTCCTTCAGAAAAACTCAAGATCTGCGCTTTCTGCTATCTACGTTGAAGGGAGAAAGTATTGAAGAATTTCCCACTGAAGCATAGAAGGCACTGACTGTATTCCGACCATATGCCAACCTTCTGCCACTATGTTGGAGGTTAAATCTAAAGGCTGACATAAACCTTTCCACTGCCCTTTGGGTCTATACCAAAAACCATTGGCCTCAATTAACATTAAGTTGCGGCATAATACACTCCACAGATGGAGCACCAAGCTCCTGATAGCATGCTACCAGCATGTGATTATCACTCGGTACACCATCCAGAACAGAGTTGTGCTCACATATTTGAAATAGGTTCTCAGAAACAAAGTTAAAATGAACTCTAGAACTCTGAGTGACTCTCTTCCAGGTACTTATGCCAGCATCACCTACAAACACATTACCATTCCAAGAAAAACACCACCCATGATTTAATGATTTTGTTTGCTTTACCCAAAACCATATTACAATTCCATAACTCATGGTCTACCAAGCAATGAACATTAAAATCTCCTGCAAAAAGTATATATACAAATGTGCATTACACACATGGCAATCTAACCGAGTTTCTTCTATTTCTCTATGCATTACCTCTGCAGACATGTCCTGGTAGCTGCCTTATACGTTGGCAATCAACACATTCAGCCTATTCACTTTTCTTACTATCTTTACTATCAGTAAACAAGGAGGATGCAAATGCAATGGCTCTAATTCTTGAGCCCAGTTGGCACTTATTACCACCAATGTGCCGCCATGGGGTCTTACTAAAGTGCATACAAATGTCACCTCACTATAATATTTTCAGCACCACTGATCCGATAGATGGGATTTTCCAGTTTGGTGAGATGGAGAAAGACCTGCAGTCAATGTGGCCGCTACCCAGGACCAATCCTCTTTTACTGTTAACTTTTAATGCCTTCCTTTGTAGAAAAAAAAAACACCCTTCCAGTAGCCTCATTCCCCAAACTTTAAGCAACCACGGGAGGATAGCTCAGGGGCAACGTGCTTGCCTTGGAAACAAGACAACATGGAGCCACACAGGTTTGATCCCCCGGTCTGTGCTTAGAAACCTCTGCATAGTGTGTTATAAATAACCAATTTACAATTACATCCTTGTGCTTTTCATATGGATTCTGGATAATTTGTTTTGAAACACTGGTTCGATATCTCTCAAAAGATTTTACATCAAAACCCTGGGATCTAAATTCATCCACAGAGCCCAGAAACACTTCTGCACCAATAAAGAAGAAATATCTAGAATATCAAAGTCTAACCTACCATCATAGGGTAAATCAACTGGCGTAATGTCACCAGAGGCGATAATCCTTAGGGAAGGAATGTCAGAAAGTAATGCTAAGTACATTTGCTGATTCAGCAAAAACAGTTCAACTTTTGAAAATAAAAATTCAATTGAAATACGATTTCATCACAAAACTTTCCATTTGGACCTACCGCCTTGCCAGGACCCATTGATTTGCATTCTTTTCAATTGGTCTCTCCTTCAAGGTAACCTAATCACCCACTCAAGGGGGGGGGGGTGCCAACTCGAAGGGGCCGGCGAGAAATAGACATTGCATTACATTATATCACTTTACTCACCACTCAAGGGATTTATAATTTTGTTTTTGCTCACTCCCTCTTCATGTCCCACTGCTGCCCAACTGCCCTGCACTTTTCCAGCACTTCGCTAGCACGAAAGATAACAGGAGTTTTGCTTCTTGTTATCCGCCTCAACTTTGCAGTCTTTCAGGATGCAAATCCAATGTTTAGCAAAATAAAGAAAGTTTGCCAGAGTTTTACCTAGTCCTGCCTGCAACTGCGCTGTTCCAGAGCTTCACTACTGTAAAGGAGCAGGTGAATGTCTCTGCAGGAATTTCCGCCCCCATTCGGGCTATGTTTTGGAAGCCGGAATTTGCAACGTGTGCAACTCCAGTGATGGTGCCTATTCCACGGAGAGTCTTTTAGACAAAGGTATCTGTTGAGAAGACCCTATGTGATGTACCCTCGCAGAGATGACAATCTCATGGACGAGGCCCAAAGGAAACATGAAGATAAGAGAAAGAGAGGCTGGTGATCTCACATGAAATGAACATGACACACTGAGACGAGTGGCTGAAGAAGAGAATGCATAGACTTTATAGAGTCTGATAGCGAAGTAAGGGATCGAAAAGACTTTCATATGCAGAATGAAGATTGCACGTGTGAAGACGCACTGCAGAAAATGCAAGTCATGTTATAACTGTACAGATGCTGTAAAGCAAGTAGACTAAGTAATCATAAAGGATGGCAATACATAGTGAATAGACTGCAGGCAGTGCCGCCATTGTATAGAATTCTGAACATTGGTGTCACATATCTAGTAAGCTCAGACCCGTGAAGAAAGAAGGGTTGAAGGGTTGTGTCGCAGTAAGAAAACAGCTGAAGATCGAGGAAAGGCCTGGAATAGCTGTCTGCCCTGCTGTCAAAGGATGGAGCAGCCAAGAACCGGTTATCTATCCTTGAAGAACAGTGGACGTGAGAAGCTGAATCAACCTTTATTTAGGTGCAAGGAAAGAACACCATGAGTGCCAAGTTTATTAATGCAAGACAATTAAATGGTGCAAAACAGACCAAAATACGGTCTCCAATCACTTGAGCTGAGGATCAAAATAGGAGTGGATGTGCAGACCTGAGCTACCATATGGATGTGGCGATACTCCCTTTTTATTCTCAGGAGCAATCATACTTTGCAAGGCCAAGTTCAAAGACAATCTGAATGGCAGACGGCATGAGTGATGAGAGATGTAGGGCTAATTTTGTGGGGAGACATGCCAAGTCCACCCACCAGCACCTGGGGCACCAGTTTACGTGCTGCTGGTGATCTGGATGTTCCAGAAGGGCCAAAGTATGCCAACCAATTGTAGAAGGACACATAACGAAGTGCCTTATAGTTTGAGAGACAATGGTGTACTGTGTACTTAATAAATGATGAGGATGCGTTGCACTAGGGGTGGGCATACGTTGTCCACCTGACTGTAGAGATCCAATCACAATCCACTCCCTTATAGAAATTATATCTAGATGTTCCCTTTGAGCCAACCACAATCCTGTGTAGATTTTCTTAGTTTGCCACGTAGTATGATGTCACATATGATGAGATTTTGTTATGAAAGAAGTGTTTTTTTTTAAATGCATTGAGAGTATGGTGTGCGACCTAAGTTGATGTCCGTTGTAACTCCCTGTTTTAGACAACTGAAAATTAAACAGTCTAGAGAGACATTTTGCCAACTTCCTGGGTCGGTCTTGTTATTTGGTGTAAGAGTTATTCTGGACCCCATCCATCGTACGATGTGTTACCTCAATTAAAGGACCATAACGGTTCACTACCACAAAGGAATATGTGGTGGTAGGATGCTGGACTACCAATTTACCTTTCTTCCTCGGTATCTGTTGATATTTGCCCAAAGGCTCCTCAAACCTAAATCTTATAGTTAATCAGATTCAGCTTTTTATTTCTTGTTTAGAATACATTTTTTATGATCCCATTTTTGTTGACTCCACCAATATATACATATATAAATACATAAATAAATAAAAGAAGCAGGAGTTTAGTTTCCTGTTATCCCGCCTCCACTCTGCAGCCAATCAGTATTCACAATCCAATGCTTAGCGAAATAAAATTTGTCAGAGTTTCACCAAGTCATATTTAACTTTATTGTTCATACCATACAGATTCCAGTTACTCTGTAACATGTCCATCAGCCATTTTAGGCATGTACACATCATGACCCATTGAACATACTCTGATGTGTCGTCAGCACACAGTTCCCAACATTAAACATCATGCAGGGATGACCAGTATTACACTTTCACAAGACCACATAAAAAATCGACCTCACCCAAGATAGAGTGAAACACTTGAAGCCAACACCCTTAACTAAAAGGGTTACAATAATCTGGACCTGAATTTCCATGGTTGAGACACATACTCATGTAAGTAGGGCCCACTGCTGAATACATATTATTTTCTTGCCGAAGAGATGAAGGTTAATGATAAATTAGAAGTTCATTATTCTAGAACATTTTGTACAATGCATTATTCCTAACTTATGTTTTACAGTTGTGCAGAATATACAATTCAGAGAGACCATTCTTGTACAAATAAAGTCATAGAGAAACATTATGTACAATGTGCATTATGTATGTTATCATGTCTCACATGGTGATTAAATGATGTAAAGTAATGGCTTAGGTCATTAAATCTACTGATTTTAACTGGAATATTCAAATGTGGCTTGTGCCCTTCTTCTGGGTGTGCTATGTAGACATAATTAGCACCAAATGTTTTACGATTATCTCCACCCTTTAACTCGCCCAAAACTATTCAACTCCAACCCTCTCACTACCCCGCTCTCCTGTTCGGACCACTCTCTCCTCTCTTCTCAACAGGGATCTGTTGGCTTCCTGACCGAGCCTCCACCAGCAAAGCCAGCCTCCATTGCGTTCATCTGTCTGATGAAGCAGGTGTAAAATTCTGAGTTTGCCTCCACATTCATTCCGCCCCCTTACCCTCTTCCTGACTCTCCCAGTATTCTGTCCTTGCCAATCTCCATCTTGCTATAACTAACACTCTCAACATTCGTGTCCCTGTCATGAGGATCCACCTGAAGCCTGCCTCCAAGGATAATTGCTGGTATGACTCTGATCTATACACTGGTAAACACAAGTGCAGAGTTTCAGAATGGAAATGGCAGACCTTGGGCTCATCCCCTATTAAACTGGCCTGTTGCCTACTCCAAAGTCAACACTGTCTCTCTATTCACTCCAAGAAGAGGGCTCACATCCAGGCATGTATCTCTGGAGCATCTAACAACACAGCTGAGCTCTTCAAAATGTGCAAGGATCTATCCAATCCATCTGCAGTTTCCACCTCTCCTCTTCCTTCTCAGGCCCTCTGTATGCATTGGCCACCCATTTCTCCTCTTAAACTCGGGGAATTCAGACCACTCTCACGTCCTCCCCCTACCTTTCCTCCTGTCCCCCTGCATCCCTTGGACATTCTTCCACCCTTTTCCACTCTCTCCTCCTTCTCACCTTTCACAACAGTTCAGATATCTAGAGTAGTCTGCACTATGAAAGTCTCATCTAAACAGATGTCCCCTTGTTCTTCCAGAGCCATTAAGGAGAACATCTCCTCCCCCGCTCCGGATCTTACTGACTTCTGTAACCACTCCTTAGCATCTGGCCCTTTCCCTTCTTCTCTCAAGCACTCCCTTGTGCACCCTCTTCTAGAAAAGCCTTCTGCCGGCCCCTCGTGTCCAGCCAACTAACACCCTATCTCTACTACACCCTTGCTTGGGAAACTTCTGGAGAAGTTGGTAATCCCCCAACTGACCCAACACTGAGCTTGCTGGTTGTTTACATGACCATCATTCTGGATTCAAAGCATCCAGAGGCACGGAAACTGCTCTCCTGAACACCAGTGAAGAACTGCACACAAATCTTGACTCTAACTCTCCTGCTGTTCTCATTCCCCTTGACCTCTCGTCTGCCTTTCGCATGGTCAACCATTCTATCCTCATAAAGCGTCTCCAAGATATACTTGGTATATCAGACCGGGCACAGGCTGGCTTTGTTGACCTCCTTCCTTACTGACTGCCCCTCCCAGGTGCTCCTGGATCCCTTCTCCTCCTTCACCACTCTCTATACTTGTGGTGTTCCCCACGGCTGCATAATCTCACCTTGGCTTATTAACATCTACCTAGCTACTCTTGCTCACCTGATCTCTGCCTTCTTTCCTCATTTCCATTGTTACACTGATGACACAAACTCTTCCTCAAGATCCCTACTTCCTCCTTCTCCTATTCCTCCTCTTTCATCCCTGACTGCCTGTCTGCTATTCAGTCTTGGTGCACCTGAAGGATCTCTGCCTTAGTGTCAGTAAGACTGGGATCCTGCCTATCGGGACACCTGCTCCCCACTTCCCTCCTACACTCTGTCCACCCTCTATGGGCTCACCTCCCTCTCCTTCCACTGAGACCAGAAATCTCAGGGTCATCTTTGACTCCTCTCTTTCCTTTAGGCCCTCACAACTTGGACCGTGCCAAGAAGGCCCACTTTCAACTTCACCTCCCTCCTTAGAGGCATTCTCCTTTTCCTCACCTCCTCTCAGAAGCTAAATGTCTCTAGATCTCTGGTCCTCTCCAGATTAGAATACTGTAACAGCTTCTTCCTCAACCTGCCGCTTTCTTCGCTGCGTCCTTTTCAACTAATCCAGAATAGGGCTGCAAGACTTTTCCTTGGCCTCAAACCATGGGACAGTATCTCTCAAGTCCTAAAATCTCTCCACTGGCTACCAGTTGTTGCAAGTATCAAATGCAAGACTCTCTGCATCATCCACAAAGCTGTCTGGTGCCTGGGACCACGCTACCATCATCTCTCTCTAACTAAATACTCTCCTTCCAGATCCCTTTGATCTGCTGGCTCCAACTCCCTGCTGATCAAATGTTTCTCCAAGCGGAGAGCTGGGGGCAGAACGCTTTCCTCAGCTGGCTCCCTACTATGGAACAGTCTCCCCCTCTCTCTCTCTGTCTTGAACCTGACCACCTCAAGTTCTGCAAACAATTCAAGACCTTTCTCTTCTCCTCCTTCTTCCCTCTCCCGGTCGCATGCTAACCATCCCACTGTTGCTGAGATTGCAGCTTGGTCCTGCTAGAGTCCAATTGGGTCCTGGCCTCTACCCAATTGTTCCCAGCACTCCCTCCCATGCAATGCACACTCAGGCCCACATCCACCTTTCATGTGGTTTCGTCTCGGCTCCGCACTTACCTTTGGCACAGTAGACTTCCCTCTTCCCCTGGGTTGTCTCCACCCATGCACTCACCTGTTGCCTCCCCAACGGGGCTCCCCTGGAACTTCATCCCTTAGGGAACCCTAACAGCACTTACCCCCCTCCACCCACCCTTCTTTTTTCCCATTGTCTTTTAATTCAGTTGCACATTCTGAGTATTACAAGGCCTAGTAGGACCGCTGTTTCTTTCTTTATTGATTGTTATTTCCATTGTTTATTTGTCACCCTTGTTCTTTTCCCTTGTGCCTTGTGGCACTTTGAAACACAGTCATGTTGTATAAGTGTCTTACAAATGTCCAATAAATAAAATAAATAAATCATCTGAATACCTCCAAATTTGGCTAGGTGAACCTTCCTTGAATTGTCCTTGCTGATTGGGTGGGGTAGTGCAGTCCTTTTTTGCTTCACAGTTTCCATAAGACATGTACAATTGTACCCAGTCTTGTAGGAAGAGGCATGGGGAGCAGGTTGGTGGATTTGCTGATGGAGGGGTTGATGTTTGAAATATTATTTAGTCTAGGGAGAGAAAGAACATTGAAACTGGAATTAGAGATAGAAAAAAAATGAAATTAAAAATTAAAAATAACAGTGTGTTTTGGAATTATTGGTGACCTATCTGTGTAAGTAAATCTTGAAATGTCAAATGGTAAAAGAGGATCCTGAGGTCTCCTGCAAATGAGACAATTGCCATGAAACTAGTTGTTCCCCAATTAATGATAATACTTGAAATACAAATGATTCACTTGTATATCCTTTATGGGGTGGCTTAGAAAATGTTGAAGTGGCCACTCTGCCCACTCTGCCTGGACCCCACCCCACGCTGAGCTCAAGCAACAGGTAGAGCAGTGCTCGGCAGCTTACATCAGGCTGCAGTGGCAGGCCCTGACTATTCCCCAAGCAGCTGTGTACAAGCTCCCTTGCTCCCACCTTGACTCATCTGGGTGGTTGCCAAGACATAATTCCACATACGAACAACATAAGCAGCATCTGAAAGTATCCACACGCGCAAAAATAGGACCAGACAGCCATCAACCTGCTTCAACAGACAAGGTAGGGAGAACTACTGGAAATAATTGCTACGTCAGACCTGACCCCATCCTAAACCGCCAGCTCTTGCAATAAGTACTTTGCCTACTAAAGATTCACGCCCAGAACACCGTCTGAGGAATCCAATATGCACCCAGCTCACAGGCTTACATTGAAGTGACCATTGTATAGTGAAACCCATCCCTTTCCTCCCACTATCTAGGAATCTCAAATCAATATGTGCTTTCTCATTGACCGCCATTTTGTGAAACCTATGCCTTCCTGCCACTATATAGGAATCACAAATCTAGGTGTCTTTTTTTAATCATTGACTGCCATTAGTGAAACCCAGGCCTTTTGTCCCATTATCTAAGAATTTCACATCTAGGTGTGTTTTATCAATGACTACCATTTCTGAAACCCACACCTTTTTCTGCCACTATCTAGGAATCTCAAATCTATATGTCTTTTATCATTGACTGACATTTTGTGAAACCTAGGTCTTTTCTCCCACTATCTAGGAATCTCAAATCTAGGGGTGATTTCTCTTTGACTGCAATTTTATGAAACCCAGGCCTTCCTCCCACTATCTAGTAATCTGAAATCTAGGTGTGTTTTCCCATCACCTGCCATCTGCAAATCCTAGGCCATCCCTCTACCCAGGAAAACCCAGCAACCACTGAAAGCAAATAACCACTGCCGAAGTTAACTTGAAACACGTCATCTACTTCTCATATCCAACTGTGTTACCCTCTTCAAACACATAGTATCCTGCCAGTGCCCCAGTTAGACCATCCATAGATAGAGGAACACCAGAACCTAACCCACTAATTGGAAAACCACCATAAAGGGCACCCAGCTATCACAGCACAAGAGGATAAGATTCAAAATCATCCAAACCAACAGAGGCCATACAGGTGGGCTACTGCCCCTGTAACCTCAATACCCAAAGCATCCTAATACCAAGGACCACAAAGTGCCCAGACACAGAGATGGATGCCGCCAAATAGAATCGGAACAAGGAACAAACTGATGGGATCCACACCCTTACCCTAGTCTAGTAGAAACATCACAAATAGAGAACAGACCCCAACAAACACTACAGCCAACAGAACAAATATAATGAGAAGAGAAAAATCCCTATATCTTAAACCAAACCGCACAACAACCGCAGCACCTTGCCACTTCAATGCCATTGACATGTCCAGACATGCTGAGAACCTACTGCAATCCAACAAAAGAAGAACAGAGGACCCCAGAAGAGAAGGTTACGAAACCAAGGTCCTAACTCTGTGTATTTTAAAAACACTAGGGCCCAGCAACCACATCAAAACAAAGAAGATCATGAAGCAGAAGAATTAATCAAACCAACCATCAATCTAACAGACCACCTCAAACACGAAGTAGAATCCATGGATCACAAACTAATCTACAACAAGAACACAGAAGCACTCCAACTGAATAACTGCAAGACAAACCAAGGATAAAAAAAACAAATCTAATCACGTCAAAAAGATCCATTGCAACCTAATCAACACTTGATCAATGTCCAAACATGCCACCGAGATTTACGACCTCCTGTCCCACAGAAGTATCAACATCTTATTCATAAACAAGATATGGCTAGACGACAATTACAAATTCACACTCCATAGCTGGCTCCCTGACAACTTCAAGTGTGCACAAGCAAATAGGAAACACAAAAGTGGAGTAGGACTGGCAATAGCATACAAGGAACACCTAAAAATTAAAACTGAAGCACTAAGCATCAAAAACACCAAATCCCTAATCCTTCGCCTAACAGCGAACCCCAAAACAAACCTCAAATTAATTCTGGTATGCAGACCAATGACATACGATGCAACCTTTGTGGACACCTTCACTGAAGCCATCACCAACAAAGCCATCGAGCAGGAACACCTGATGATCCTTGGAGACTTCAACATCTAGTTTGATGAAGAAACTGCTAACACACAAAAATCACTAGCCAAACAACTGAAGACAATGAAATGACATCAGCTAGTCAAATACGTACTCTAGATGCAATCTTTGCAAACAAATAAATGAATGCAATTGACAGAAACCTCATTAGCATGGCGCCACCAACATAGATCCTCAGGAGTGAATTTGTAATGTTCATGATTATGCTAGCCACATCAACAGCCAAACAACCAAATAAACTGACCGACTATCATGAAAAGAAACTGGAGGACCATAAAAAATAGCAACTTAGTAGAATTACTGGAAATCAACAAACGACTGGCAGTGACTGGATGAAGTTGACCTTGACAGAAAAACAGAACTACTTCACAAATAGATCACAAGGGCAGGGTAATAGACAAGATCTCCAGGGAAAAACCTTTCACCCCATCATGCAAAAGATTGACAGCTAAATTATTTACACGGCTACTCAGCGCCATGAAAAGAAAAAACAGGAAGCTTGAACTGGAATGGAGGAAAAAAATGACCAGCTGACGACATTATAATTCAACAACAAATTCACTAATACAAAAAGGAAATCCATAAGGCCAACAAGAAATACTACGACAACAGAATAACCAAAGCCAACAACTCCCAAAAAGAACTATTTAAAATCATAAACAAAATGAACCCCCCCCCAACTACAACAACACAACGATAACTTCACTGAAACTATGCAACAACCTTGCATACGACTTCAAAAACAAAATTAGCACCATCCAACAGATCATACAAAGAAGACCAAGCAACTACAACATGTGACCCGCCCATCCATACAAAGAACACCAGAACAAACTCTGAAGCTTCCCCCAAATATCAACAGAGCCATTCTTGAAGCTGGTAAGCAATAACAACAAAGCAGGCTCCCCATGGATCCATGCCCCCAGACATACACAAGTCAATTCTCACACAAGGAAATCCCACGGAATACTACAGAAATCTTTTCAGCCAATCACTTTCCACAGAGAAAGTGCTGAGATCATTCAAATCAGTATACATAAAGTCGCTCCTCAAGGACACAGCAGGAAATGTGGAGGACCTCTGTAGAGGAGGAGCCAAGTATGCCCACCTCACCTGTATTGCCTATATGTTGGGAGCCAGGATGTGAGACACGTGCGGTACAAGTGAACATACCGATATCTAAGAGAATCCTGGAAGCAAGCTTCCCATTGAGAAAATTGTACCTGCATACAAGAAGATATGATGGCCATCTGAATGAAATCCCAGAAGAAGCAGAGCAAATAAATGGCCAAGACAAATGGTGACATCACACAGGGCAGAGTTGACATAACTAGAATAGATGCAGAGACTAGAGAATGCAGATATTCTATAAGGCATCAAGAAAGTATCAAGGATAAGTGACATATTGGGATCAAGGTGAAGAAGCTTATGCCATAAAACGGATGAATAAATCCAGTTAGTTTACACATGCAAAGATGCAAAGAAACGCAAGCAGACAAAGTATTCTTGAGGTTGGCTTTATAATGAATAGATTGCGGCATGCGCCATTATTGTTACGCTCACCTGGTATCCACGGGCGTGCCACACGATACTGGATGGAGGTCTAAGCGCTATCCCGGACCCCTCTCTGCTTGGTTATGTGCCAGACATTGGGTAGTGCCTATAACAGGAGAATGGAGGTTTAAGATACTCGTACTGTGATGGGTGGACTCCCACCTCCCTCTGGTCCAAATCCCCTACCTTGGGGTTAATGCTCACCTTAGGTTTTTGTGCGTTGACCTCTTCAACCTGCGTCTCTGTGCAGGGCGCGTGGTTGGTGCGGGCATTCCGTGGACCCAGTTGCTTCACTGGTCCATGTGCCCTTATGTCAGGTCCAGACCGGCTGTGACTCTGACTCTGCTTACTGTCTTCCAGGTGCGTCATAATGTCTTTTCCGTCGTTATTCTGTCTCTTTCTTTCCCTCCATTTTCTCTGTCTTCTCAGCGTCTTGCTCCACCATGCTGTTCCCTAACGATGTCTCTTTTTGTTTTCACAGGGATGGTTACGATCTCGGAGTTGTCGCGCCGATGGTGAAGACCACAGTGAGTTATTGATGCATGGAGCACTGCGCTGTTTATTGGTGTTAATTGCTAACCTGTGTTCTCTTCTCTTGTTTCTACAGGTTGCGGTGATGTTCCGGAGTGATGAGTGATCAAAGCGCTGCTTGCCCAGGTAAGTGTTTTGTTGATGCTGACCTTGTTCCTTCTCCCTAGCAGGTTGCAGTGAAACCCGTAGATGGTCAAGGTAAGAGAAGCGCAGGGTGCTGCCAGGACTCACTGCTTGCCCAGGTAAGAATTGTTATTAATGCTGTCCTTGTTTCTTTACCTTTGCAGGTTGCGGCGAACTCCGGGAGAAGGGCGAGGTAAGCGAAGCGGAGGATGGGTTCAAGGCCGGTTACTTCACAGGTAAGTGTTCTTGTTTGCTAATGCTGTTCTTGTTCTTCCAGGTTATTAATGGAATCCGGATCTAGGGCTTCAGGATCGGGCCGCCGGAGAAGCAGATGAGCAGGAGCTCGACACGGTGAGCGTTACACTGCAGGAGTGCAGAATAACTTGAAGCGTGTTCTGCTGTTTGGGTGTGGTTTAAATAGCCCAGGTAAAGTAGTTCCAGGCCAAGTATTTTCAGGCCCAGCCACACCCAAAACACTAGACCGCATGGCTTGGTTCTAAATAACTGAGCTGTGTAATAGGCCTCCATGTTGGATTAAGGTCCAAAACTGGTATTGCTTTATTCCTGATAATATGCCTGGCGCCAAAGGCACCAGCACTGACTCCATGTGTGTTTCTGATGGAGTTTTACGGCCCTTGGGGCCAGTGTGAAGGGCTTTAGCCCCACTGCTGCCAGGTGGCTGTTATACCTGAGGCGGTCAGGGGCATGGATCATGACAATTATATACATATATGCATTAAGGATAAACGATGGATGTTTCCACTACGTGTTATAGCAGAATTGGACTAAAAAGGAAAGGCCTCCTCTCAGTGTGGCGCAGTAAGAAAACACATGAATTAATAGTGAATCTCGGAAAGACGAGACTGAAAGAACCATGAAGTCAAGCCTAGAATCCAAAGTCTTACCAGGATGAAGATAACTAGCAATGGATATTAAATTGTGTGAAAGAACAGCTCCTGTTCAGAAGGCATGAACAACACACGAAAGACGTCAGAGGTCTATTAAAAAAACAGTATTTTAAAGATAGTAAAATCTCGTAATCATGGTCTACAGTCACTTGGAAGAATGAAGTTGGATGAGCATGATGTTCACTCCTACACATGAGGGTAGAGCGTGCCTTAACTCCCCTGATTCTCCACAGTACAGAACAAACTCAATGCTGAGCTTCAAAGCCTAATTCACTACGCTGACCACTGAGGTGATGATAGATTGATATGCTTGTTGGTGGGCGGCTGGGGTAAGGCGAGCTCCCCAGCACCTGGATGTCCAACCTGCATGCTGCTAGACATAGGTGGAAAAGTACAGACAAATGTTAGAGTGCCAACCAATTGTAGGGCACCGCGTAATTAAGGGTCCTATGGTTTGTGTAGCCAATAAGATGTCATGTATTTAGTGACGTTCATTGTGGCCATTTTGAGGGAAGGGCTTAGTTGTCTCACCTGATGTTGAGAAACCTATCACTTTCACTTACCATCCCATACTAGTATAGATCGTATATGTAGATGTTCTCTCAGAGCCTATCATAGTTAGTAATAGGTTCTGTAGTTTGCCACGTAGGATGACGTTGGTAGTGACGCAGGTCAAGGTCAATGGTGACAACTTTTGTATATAAAAGTACAGTTTTTTATGAATTTCGTTGAGTAAGAGGATAGAGCGAATTTGTTGATGTTCGTTATGCTCCTTGTTTTAGACAATTGAAAATAAAACAGTTATCCTTTTTACCAATTAATTGAGTCATTTTGATTATTGATGTTGAGTAACTTCTGCATCCCCATCCATCTCCAGGGTAATTGCTACTCCTCTTAAAGGGCTGAGGTTATAAAGTTCACCTCCAACTACAAACCCATCTCCAACATCCCGTACCCAGCGAAACTACACAAAACATACGTCTATAGAATAACATAATTCATAGAAGAACACTTACTGCTGGACCAAGCACAAGTAGGTTTCAGACCAATGAGAGGAACGGAAATGGCACTACTTTCAATCACGGATGGACTTATAATGAAGATAATGCGAACTCAGACTAAAGCACAACTCTAATGCTTCTGCATATCTCCACAGCATTTGACACAGTCAACCATGACATCCTAATTGGGAGATTGGAAGAAATAGGAATCAATGACCTAGCCCTACAATGGATTAAATCCTTCCTAACAAACAGAAAAGAAACCATATGGATCAAACTGTTCAAATCCACCCCCAAGGGAATCCACCTGTGGAGTACCACAAGGATCCTCCATATATATCCCTGTTGCTTTTCAACATACACCTGATGCCACTAATCAAGCTCATTAAAAATCACAGCATCACATGCTACAACTACGCAGATGACACACAGATCGTCTACAAAATACATGATACACTGGAAGGAAACACAACGCTGAAAGGCTGCCTACAAGAACTCACAGCTGGATGAACACTAACAGCCTCAAACTCAACCCAGGCAAAACAGAAATAATGATCATATCCAAAGGTGGGGAAAACAATCACTACATCCCATGGCCAACAGAACTGGGAACAGCACTGACTCCATCAACGAAAGTAAGGAACCTGAGAGCCTTGATGGACAAAGAACAAACACTTGAGCTACAAGTAAATGCTATAATCAAGAAATGTTTCTTCCTCCTACACACAGTAAAAAGCATCCTACCATTCCTCTCTTTTACCCACAAAAAACTGATGATCATTGCTCTCATCATGTCCAGAGAAGACTACGCCAACAGCCTATACCTAGGAATGCCAGAACAACTATTAAAGAAACTTAAGCACATCCAAAACGCTGCGGCCAGACTCCTGTTCAAACTACCAAGAAGAAAATACATTGCCCCAGTGCTGAAAATGCTGCACTGTCTACCAATAAAAAACGTGAATAAAGTTCAAAACAATGTGCATGACACACAAAGCAATCCACGGCCACGTTCCTAAATGAGAAAATAACAGCCTACCATCCGCCAAGACCACTCAGATCTAGCAACGACATTCACTTAGAACCAAAACCATACAATAAAAGAACATTTGGAGGATCATCTGTCTGTCACCTGGCAGCAATAACCTGCAATGACCTATCAAAAAACATTTACAACACAAGGGATCATCTGGAATTCAGAAAACTGCTAGAAACGTGGCTCTTTGCTCCAGAACCAGAAGGAAATGAATAGGTAGCATAGACCCAGTGGGAAACAAGAATTCCGGGGAGTAACCCATGACCCTTAACTTAATCTTCCCTGACCAGAGGGCAGGGGGAGTACTCCCCCAAACACCCATGTCCACATACAGCTAGTCCAATGAGGAATCTTAGGTTCTTAAGGTCCCCACAAGGGATGGGGAGGGAGTGACCAGAACCCTCTAACCCAAACATCACCAACCCCAGGGTGGGGGAAGATGTCTGCATCAGCCCACAAGTAACACTAGAGTAACACAGAGGAAAACTGCTAATTCTGAACGTGTCTGCTAACTAATCGGACAAATTACAATACCAAACACACAGCATAATCATAGATGCTTAGCGCAGAAACACAAAGTTAAAGAGGTAAGAACAAACCTGCTAACCCAACCCTAAAAACCTCAACTTTCTGCATACACGTCTCATACAGAAACTCACACAACCACTTCTCTGCACAGCCATCTGCAAGTACTTCACCACATTGCAACAACAAACAAACAACACATAACTCAGCACAACAGCACACTGGGAACTCGCACCGACCTGAAAACTACACTTAAGGTCGGAGAAAGGTGCAAACTAAACTGAAGCTGCCAACAGGACATCAAAACTCTCACCTTCCTATTCCCACTACACCTTACTAACTGCCCTACAAACACCCTTTCCAGATTCACCAGAGTGTCTGGGGACTACTCCGGTGGTGACATTGGGCCTCATTACTAGGCTGCCGGCCGTGGAATGAACGGTGCCGGTAAGGGACCGGCACCGTTCATTCCACGCCGCCACATTACGAGGTCTGCAGCGGGTCACGCTCTGGACGCTTTGCCAGACCAGACGTGCAGAGCAGGACCGGCTAGCATCCTCCCCATTCCCATTGAGCCCTACGGGGGCTCAATGGGAATGGTGACATATCAGGCCCGGGTCCTGCGAAAGGGAATTACCTGGCCCGCTAAAGTCGGCATGGCCCGGTAATTCCCTATTTTTGGGACCCGGACTGGCATGGCTACCTCCAAACTCCGAATGAGGCTCATTGTGCCTTACAAATACCTTTAACATTAACATTACAATTGTTTGGGGCATAGTTGTAAAAAGAAATAAGGATTCAGAAATTTGAAAGAAAAGGTTACACTCATGTAAGTATAGTGTGTGAATCTTGTGGCATAGAGAAATCTCTAAACGATATGACAAAGGGGCTTTACAAAGATCTGTTCACTTTTGAGCAGCTAGCCTACTAAGATACCTAAGGATTGGCCTCATGACCAGATACTTAGATATTCATTGAATCTAGAGATACAAGAGGGTGGAATGCGGGAGCCTAATGATGTCAGCCGACACCACATCTTCCATTCTGGCACTATATTATAGCAGTATGTGCCGTAAAGGTCCTTTAATGTATAATTGCAAAACTTAACTGCATGCATAATACAGTTTTCGTGACCTAGTCCACTTTGCTTGTTGGAATTATTAAGAATTTCAGAATTTCTTTTGATGACGGTTTATTTGGAAATTGATCTTCATATTATTTATACAGTAAAGACCAACACGTGTTTCTCTCAAAGAGCCTCCCTATGGCCAATAATCCTACTTCATGGTAGATATGTTGTTATAATAGTTGGTATTATAGATGAAATATGTGATATCTATTGGTTCTGGTTCCTCTAGTGTTGCACACTAAAAGAAAAATACTAGCTGATGAAAATACTCTGGTAGACACTAACTCCAGATCCACAGTATACAATACCCTAGCTTTCCATTTCTCACCAGTCTCTCAAGAAACAGTGCTTAAAACCATAGGTAAACTTAAAGCATCCACATGCAAAGGAGACGATTTCCCAGCACATTTAGTCAAACGATGTGCCCTTACCCTCACCCCGATTATCACAAATTTTGTCAATGCATCCTTCAGCAACAACATGGTCCCGGCCAGCATTCAAAAAGCCCTCGCTCGACCAACTAATTCCATCCAACTACAGGCCTATAACCATGGTCCCTTTTCTTCTAAAAATCATCGATAAAATAGCATAAAACCAATGTCAAACCCATCTCGAACAGAACAAACTCCTAGGAGCCAGACAATCTGGGTTCAGACCGAACCACAGCACCAAAACCATGCTCACCGACCCCAAAATACAAACAGACACCATTAGAGACGCAGGAAAAATTGCCATATTACTACTGCTGGATCTATCAGCAGCATTTGACCTCGTAGACCATGACAGACTCTGTGACACACTAACCAGACTTCAGCTTCTCCACAGATGCCACCCTCTGGATCAAATCATTTCTAGCTCAACGAACATCCAGAGTAGCCGTTGGGAAAGATGAAGGTGACCCTATAGCGGTCCCCATCGGAGTACCCAAAGGTTCTTGCCTCTCCCCCACCTTGTATAATGCCTATACCAAACTCCTATTCTCAGCCCTAGCTGATATGGGTGTCATCTACACAAATTTTGCTGATGACACTCAGATCCTCATACCTATCATGGGGAATTACGCCAAAGATACTCAGTTCATAAACAAAATCTACGCTATCATCCAAAACTGGATGGCATTGAACAGCCTCTGTCTCAATGATAGAAGACTGAGGTTCTCATTGTAGGATCCCAGTTCAGAATAGGCTCTCTCCATCCTGAGTACGCAAATATTAAAATCGACGGCACCTTGATACCAGTAATCAAGCATGTTAAAACTCTCTGCGTCCATCTAGATGCCAATCTCACTATGTGTAAACACATATCGACACTAGCATCCGCCACGGCATACACAGCCAAACTCATTGCTCTGAGCTGCCAATTCCTTACACCCGCAAATTGCATAACACTAGCCAGAGCATTGATCTTAACCAAGCTCGATTACTGCAATGTCCTCATCTTTGGAACCTCCAACGCCAATACAAGTAAATTACAATTAGTGCAGAATAAAGCACTTAGAGCAGTTTTAGGCATAAAGAAATCCGACCACATCACCAACGTGAGGCTAGAAAATCAGTGGCTACCCATCAAAGCTAGAATCATCTTTAAAACCCTAAGCGTGATTTACAAATGTCTCAGTAACAAAGCCCCTAGCTACTTAAACAATGCCATAAATAACATAAAAATCATCAAAATAGCACTCAGATCAAATAATAAGGCACTACTAGAAATACCGCGCCACAAAAGTACCAAACCAGGAAGGAGCAGCTTCAGAGTCCTGGTCCCCACCCTGTGGAACTCACTACCACTCAGAATCAAAAATGAGAAAACCATCACTAGCTTCAGAAAATCACTGAAAACGTGGTTATTCAACAAATTCTGATTGACTAGGCCTTCTTTCCCTCATACTCCTAAGACTGATCCACCCAACGACTATCAAACGTATTGTTTTATAAACATCCTTTACTGTTGAGTTCTAATTGTCTTACTGTGACATTGTACAAGAGATTTTCATAAGCTGTATGTAACCTCATCGTGATTCCCCAGGGTCTGGGCGAGTAACAAATGAAATAAATAAATAAAATAAATAAATTCACAATGTTGAAATCTGCACGCAGTCAATGAGAGGTGATTACAATTTATATAAAGGACAAGGCTTACCAACAGGTATACCCTCATATAACAACACAAACACGTGTCAGCCCACACCTTGGACTTCCAATGAAAACATTGATGATTAAGCAGTAAGAAAAATTATAATTTAAATCAATGAAGGCACTAACAACCTTATAATTAACGTTCAAAGTATATCACAAACACAAAATGAAATCTCTTCAGTTACTTGAAAGTATCCAGCAACCTTGTGTTAATTGGAAAAACGGCTCAATCTGGGGTGGAAAGCTCAACATTGTATAGGAAACTGAAAAATAGAATGGGGACATGCATTATGTTTGTCTTCCTTTACAGAACTGAGAAGCAGCTTATATAAAGAAACATGCAGAGATATTAAAGATATACATGTTGATAGGAGATTGATAACACAAATGTTATATATTTTCCCTGATGTGTGTAAATGGAAAAGGAATGGTGACAATGTGTTTTCTTTCAAAGGCTGCATTTGTGAATAATGCCAGCCACATGGCCTGGGCAGCCAAATGGCATCCCATCTCCCCTTCCACCCAGCTACAGCAACACTGCAACAGGAAGGGGTATGGTTTGCTTTCCTATGAGAAAAGTGTGAAGACTGGCTTTGAAGTTTTACCATAACGTTTATGATGCTGATTGTTGCATTGGCCTCAGAAACAGGCCTGGGAAATACAATCAAATGTTCCCCATTTACATCTTTCTTCTGTCTCTGAAATTAGGCCAAACATTCTTAAATATGCAATAAGTAGTCTGCTTGCAGTAGTCCTTCTTTCACGTAATCTGATATTTGGGTCAGCAGGCCTTTCCAGAAGAAAACATTTCACAACTTCAGAAACTCGGAATCTAACAGTAGTGATTGAAGGTGTCTAGAATAGCTAAAGGGGGCAGGGCTGTATGAACATGTGGCCTTGATAAACTAAGCCTCAAAGAACTTTCACCATGACAACCATCATTCATGCAGTCAAAAATGACTAGCTCTAAGCTTCAAAAGGAAGCAACAGTATATGATACCAAACATTCTGTTATCAGGCAGAGGAAGTGGAGATAACATTTATTATTTGTCAAATAAGAAGAAAAAAAACTGCCTTTTGAAAATTGCATATGTGATTATATTTCTGCTTGTAACTTGTGTCTTTGTACAGGGTGAAAAGCTGAATTATTTAAACCAATATTTTTTTATATGTGTTTAATTATGTAATTTAGGCAAATGTGATAATTAAAACACAGAAACAGTGCATTTTAATGATTCACAAATTCTAGCATCCTTGCTGGGGAGCCGCTTACTCTAAGATGGAAACATTATTTTTGTTTAAAAGTATCAGAGGATAAAACTAGAAAATCTATAGCACACCCACCATAAGTCATGCCGAGAGGAAAATCACTTTATTTGATTCACCTCAGTGAGATTAATCTGATGACCCATTTAGTAATATGATTACAGGTGCAACATATGGTGTTTTAGAGAGTGAGAGCTGTTTAATGTAAAAGTCTCCAAGATGACATGCCATGAAATGGGAGGGAAACTGGTTTCAGAATTCACTCCATTTAGACTGCCCTCTTCGTTAATATGCACAAAGAGTACAGAGGTGATGTTTTATGGTGATGTCACTTTTAGAACACTATACAATCACATACACTGACCAATTATATTAGATACATCATCCCCAACCTCTAAAGGTAGGGGTTTCTAATCTTTAAAAAAAAAACATCCCATAGGTTGTGGGGACTCACTTGCTCACTCACTGACTGGGATGGACTGACTGACAGATTAAAAGGAGAGAAAGGATAAATGGCAGCAACAGAAAGAAGAATGGAATAGATTGCTTTCCTTTTTGACCCATTTTGGAGTATGCTGAAAGAGGGCCTACCAGGAGTTAAAGTCACAGGGCTTCTTGAGTGGAAGAGACAGCAGAGAGACCCTGTCATGCTGACTGATGGCCACCTGTTCCTAGAGGTGGAGAATGAAAGACAAACTAAATCCCTATAAAAGTATAATATGTCGGGGAAATAATCCTGAGGGGAGTGATACTCTAAAGGGGGGGTAGATAAAATTCCAGCCCACTTCATAAGTGAATGTACTTAAGGAACAGAGTATATAAGTTGACTATACATCCTGAGAAATTAACAAATATTACAGAATTGTATGTGCACATATGATAGATTAGAGCATATGGTGGGTATGCTGGGGGATCCCCTGCTTCCTTTTCTGTGTAATGATCAAGCACAGAAGAAATATTTTGGGAATAAAAGGAATATCTCACTGTGTGCCTACCTAGAAAAATATTGTAATTAAAGTCATTAATTGGTTACACCATGAAGCAGAATCCTGTTATTAATGCTGGGCCGCTCAAGACAAAGGGTATAGGGTTATTAACTGCTACCAACATTTCCAGTTTTAAGTTACTCTTTGAAAATGACAAATGTACACTTTTACCTTGTATTACAAAAGAAACACTGCTGAAGGGAATCTATCAAACATACATTGTTATTTTGTAGGTAATTCACATGCAGGAATGTTAAGGAGCTTGTCTTTTGATTGAGTGTGCTAGAATGCTGTTTAAAATTCTGATATGTCCATTGAGTGGGGGTATTAATTTTCTAATGAATAAGAAGTAGAGAGATATACATGGGCTGGGATTTTTTGTTGGAATTTGGTTTCCTATGAAATGACAATTTTATCCTGAACCCTCATACACTGTTCAACGCCTGGTGGATGCATGCTCAAGATAAATCAATGTACATATGTTGATGCATTTGCTTTAAAAGCTCACTTTCATGTTAATGACATTTTGAACCATTTAAGTGACGTGACCAGTGCATTGATCATTCTTCTTTGTAGTCACCATTAATGTGTACATTTTATAAATGTTTAATTTGTTAATATTTGAATTGATTTAATTATTTTTATTGTATTAATAAATAGAATTACTGTATATCTCTGTGTCTTTTCCCGAAAGGCCAGAGAGACTTTCGGAAATCAATATTGTTAAATTAGGGGTCCAGGGTTTATAACAGAACTGTATTCAATAAATAAACATTGTGCCCTTCTGATTAAGGGTGAGTGGGGAAAATTCCTCAAACTAGTTGTCACCCGATTAAAAAATCTTAGAGCAGGGAGCCACACACATCCTTACTCTAGTGTACCTTGGATGATAATTGAATTCCTGCCCTTTGGCTATTTGAAGCAGAGACAGTGTGCAAGATCTTTGGGGTACACTCCCCACTAATATTAAGGGAAACAGACATATATAGCTCCTTTTGGAAAGACTGTACTTTTGAGACTTTTAAGAGATCATCTCATGGTACACTGGCTTACCTGATGGCCATACTAAAAACAACAGGCGGCACACAGTCATCTTGCAGTAAAATCATAAACAGGCTGGAAACTATAATGGCTCTCAAGCAGAAAACAAGGAACCAGTCCATCTCATACTTGGCTCCAGTCCTATGGAACACCATCGTAGTGGCAATCTGGACTGCTCATGTCTACTTCACTTGAAGAAAGAACTGAAGGCCTGTCCCTTCCAACAACACCTTGGTGTAACCTAGATTCCATCTGTCTTGTACACAGCTCATCCATGTATTGTACCTTCATAATATATACCTAACGTTTAATTGATGATCTGTGGAATTCTTGGTAGTGATGTTTTGTTGTATGACCTGTACAGAAGCTATAAATATATAATAATATTCATAATAATAGTATGCGGATTTTGTTACCACAAGATTGTAAATCTTTCTTGCGTAGAAAACACATTCATCCTTTGCATAATTTACTCATTAGACATTTCCTAATGCCTTAAGAGTGCTGCAGGTTTATGATATGATATTATAGGTTATTTATAACGCGCTTAATACACCAAGAGGGTTCTACGCGCGGGCCCTGGGATCGCACCTGTGTTGCTCTGTGTCGTCTTCTTTCCAAGGCGAGCATGGTGTGCCTGAGCTATCCTACCCTGTGTGCACAGGCGTTCTTCTTGTGTCTGTGTACTACTGGTAGCCTTTCATAAACCAATTACTCCCATCTGGCTACAGCCCATTATAAAGCCCCATATGTTGGGATCAGATATATGCACTGTTTTGAGAATCTGACTCCCAGATTGTAAATATGGAGGGTGGCGGGACATGCCAGATTAAAATGAGATTGCATAGTTTTACTGATATGGATAGAGGGCTGTTGTATTGTGTGAACAGCCTAGCCATGACTAAGGATAGACCGTCAAGAATCAACTTGAAAAGGAACACACAAGTAGGAATGGATGGCCTCCTCACACTATCTACCTCCAATTGTTTCCCTGATTGTTTCGTTTCCTATACGATTATTGATAAGAAATATCAACTAAGCTTTTTCTTGATACAAATAACGCAATGTTATTTGTTGAAATTATAGAATTACTTGCAACGAAAAATGTAAAATCCTCAATAATAAGAATGCAGAAGACATTGTGATTATACGATAGGTCTTTTACAGGCCGATTCATGGAATTAATGTGCACCGAAAATTCTGGCGCAGAGGTGCCAAAACGTGCGATTCGCAGTAAAAGTGCGAAAATCGCAGTGCAACTGCGAAAATCGCAGGGAAACCAGCGCACATCGATTCATGGAAGTCTGTGCGCGAGAAAAATATTGGATGTGCACTGAAAAAGTGTGCGGCGCACGCCGGCGCACAGGTCATCCAACGGCGTGCGCCACGGCCGCTGCGAAATCGCACATAGTGCGGCGCACATTACAAAAGTAGGCGGAACGCGAGGCGTAACACCCGGAATGGGGAACAACGCGTGAAAATATGGGCGTCACGGGGGAAGTACAGGAGGCAAGTGCGCGGACGCCCACACGCTCGCCTACAACTCGTATTCATGGAACTGAATAGGGCAAACCAGCGCACGGTCAAAGACGCGCACAGGGCCAAACAAGTACGCCACAAGAAAGCAGGCGGTAGCGTCCCTGCGCCTGAAATAAATGTGCGCCAAAATGTGCGCTAACAAAAAGCACCCATATACAGCTATGATGAATGATCCATACTGTGGCCCTCTAGGACAAATGAGGTGCAAAGGGGTACCGACAAACACGGACACCCGCTGTGTGAAAAATATCGTGTGCGTGTATTACCGGGTTCGCGGGAAGTTCCACACGCGATTGGCCTGGGCACGTATATTCCGAGGTGCGCGTGAAGTTCCACACGTAATTTCAGCAGGGTACGTGTACTCCGGGTGCGCAGGAAATTCCACACGCAAATCCAGCAGCCTACATGTATTTCAGGGGTGCCGGGAAGTCCCACACGTGAATTGGCCGTGTGGGTCCTCCCAGCTGTTCCCTCTACACCCTCCACGGCCCCTGCAGGCGGCCCACACCACAGGGGACTACCCTGCACCCCTGCACATGTCCCGCAGGCAGCCCATCCACCATGGCCATGCCCCCCAGCCAACCCACATGTCACCTTGCACTACTGCCCACCAACGCATGTCTCCCAGCACCCCCACCCTCCAGCAGTGCAGGGCACCCTCCACCAGGCCCCCACTCCTGTCCCCCTGCACCCCGAACCCACCAGCAGTCAGGGGCACCCTCCACCAGGCCCCCACTCATGTCCAACTCATGTCCCCCTGTACCCCCACCCCCCAGCACTGTAGGGCACCCTCCACCAGGCCCCCACTCCTGTCTCCCTGCACCCCCACCCCCAGCACTGTGGGGCACCCTCCACCAGGCCCCAACTCATGTCTCCCACACCCCCCACCCCCAGCAGTGAGATTTGCCTGGGTACGTGTATTGCAGGGGTGCGTGGGTAGTCTTACACGGGATTTCACCAGGGTACGTGTATTATGGGTCCACATGAACTTCCACACGCGATATCAGCAGGGTACGTGTATTACGGGGTTCGCGGGAAGTTCCACATACGATTGCCCTGGGTACATGTATTTCGGGGTGCGCGGGAAGTTTCACACGCAAATTTGCAGGGTACGTGTATTTCGGTGTGCGCGTGAAGTTCCACATGCAATTTCAGCTGGGTACGTGTACTCTGGGTGCGCGGGAAATTCCACACGCGAATCCAGCAGCCTACGTGTATTTCGGGGGTGCCGGGGAGTCCCACACGTGAATTGGCCGTGTGGGTCCTCCCAGCTGTTCCCTCTACACCCTCCACGGCCCCTGCAGGCAGCCCACACCACAGGGGACTGCCCTGCACCCCTGCACATGTCCCGCAGGCAGCCCATCCACCATGGCCATGCCCCCCAGCCAACCCACATGTCACCTTGCACCACTGCCCACCAACGCAAGTCTCCCAGCACCCCCACCCCCCAGCATCCAGGGGCACCCTCCACCAGGCCCCCACTCATGTCCCCCTGCACCCCCACCCCCCTGCATCCAGGGGCACCCTCCACCAGGCCCCCACTCCTGTCTCCCAGCACCCACACCCCCAGCACTGTAGGGCACCCTCCACCAGGCCCCCACTCCTGTCCCCCTGCACCCCCACCCCCCTGCATCCAGGGGCACCCTCCACCATGCCCCCACTCATGTCCAACTCATGTCCCCCTGCACCCCCGACCCCCAGCACTGTAGGGCACCCTCCACCAGGCCCCCACTCCTGTCTCCCTGCAACCCCACCCCCCTGCCTCCAGGGGCACCCTCCACCAGGCCCCCACTCCTGTCCCCCTGCACCCCCACCCCCCAGCATCCAGGGGCACCCTCCAGCAGGCCCCCACCCCTGTCTCCCAGCATCCACACCCCCCAGCACTGTAGGGCACCCTCCACCAGGCCCCCACTCCTGTCCCCCTGCACCCCCACCCCCCTGCATCCAGGGGCTCCCTCCACCATGCCACCACTCCTGTCTCCCAGCACCCCCACCACCCTGCATCAAGGGGCACCCTCCACCAGGCCCGCACTCATGTCCAACTAATGTCCCCCTGCACCCTCACCCCCCTGCATCCAGGAGCACCCTCCACCAGGCCTCCACTCCTGTCTCCCTGCACCCCCACGCCCCAGCAGTGCAGGGCACCGTCCACCAGGCCCCCACTCCTGTCCCCTGCACCCCCACCCACCGGCAGTCAGGGGCACCCTCCACCAGGCCCCCACCATGTCCAACTCATGTCCCCCTGCACCCCCACCCCCCTGCATCCAGGGGCACCCTCCACCAGGCCCCCACTCCTGTCTCCCTGCACCCCCACCCCCCAGCACTGTAGGGCACCCTCCACCAGGCCCCCACTCCTGTCTCCCTGCACCTCCACCCCCCTGCACTGTAGGGCACCCTCCACCATGCCCCACTCCTGTCTCCCAGCACCCCCACCCCCCAGCAGTGCAGGGCACCCTCCACCAGGCCCCAACTCCTGTCCCCCTGCACCCCCACCCCCTGCATCCAGGGGCACCCTCCACCAGGCCCCCACTCATGTCCAACTCATGTCCCGCTGCACCACCAACACCCAGCACTGTAGGGCACCCTCCACCAGGCCCCCACTCATGTCCCCCTGCACCCCCACCCCCCTGCATCCAGGGGCACCCTCCACCAGGCCCCCACTCATGTCCAACTCATGTCCCACTGCACCCCCACCGCCCAGCACTGTAGGGCACCCTCCACCAGGCCCCCACTCCTGTCCCCCTGCACCCCCACCCCCCTGCATCCAGGGGCACCCTCCACCATGCCCCCACTCCTGTTTCCCAGCACCCCCACCCCCCAGCAGTGCAGGGCACCCTCCACCAGTCCCCCACTCCTGTCTCCCAGCACCCCCACCCCCCAGCACTGTAGGGCACCCTCCACCAGGCCCCCACTCCTGTCCCCCTGCACCCTCACCCCCTGCATCCAGGCACACCCTCCACCAGGCCCGCACTCCTGTCTCCCAGCACCCCCACCCCCCAGCAGTGCAGGGCACCCTCCACCAGGCCCCCATTCCTGTCTCCCTGCACCCCCACCCCCCTGCATCCAAGGGCACCCTCCACCAGGCCCCCACTCATGTCCAACTCATGTCCCCCTGCACCCCACACCCCAGCACTGTAGGGCACCCTCCACCAGGCACCCACTCCTGTCTCCCTGCACCCCCAACCCCCTGCATCCAGGGGCACCCTCCACCAGGCCCCCACTCCTGTCCCCCTGCACCCCCACCCCCCTGCATCCAGGGGCACCCTCCACCAGGCCCCCACTCCTGTCTCCCAGCACCCACACCCCCAGCACTGTAGGGCACCCTCCAACAGGCCCACACTCCTGTCTCCCTGCACCCCCACCCCCCTGCATCCAGGGGCACCCTCCACCAGGCCCCCATCCATGTCCAACTCATGTCCACCTGCACCCCCACCCCCCAGCACTGTAGGGCACCCTCCACCAGGCCCCCACTCCTGTCTCCCTGCACCCCCACCCCCAGCACTGTGGGGCACCCTCCACCAGGCCCCCACTCATGTCTAACACCCCCCACCCCCCAGAAGTGCGATTTGCCTGGGTACGTGTATTCCAGGGGTGCGCGGGTAGTCTTACACGCGATTTCATCAGGGTACGTGTATTATGGGTCCGTGTGAACTTCCACACGCGATATCAGCAGCGTACGTGTATTTCGGTGTGCGCGTGAAGTTCCACACGCGACTGGGCCTGTGAGAGTGGGGTACGTGTATTGCAGGGGTGGGCGGGAATATTTACTCGCGACTGTGCCTGGGAGAGCGTGTTACGTGTATTCCTGGGGTGGGCGGGAAGATTTACACGGTCGCCTACAACGCGCCAAAAAAAAAGGTCCGATCCGGAAACACGTACGCCAGCATGAAGCAGGCGCACGTCCCGCGCAGCATAAAAGAGTGCGCAAACAACAAACAAGCTCAGACGCCAGGATGAATATACCGTTCCTAGCAGCAGTGGCCGTGGGATACCACAGGAGGAGGAGAAGGATAGTCAGGGCCAGAATCTTCACACCCAGAACCAGCCTATTTGGTATGCCTGATGACCAGGTATATGGGAGGTACAGGTTTCCACCACACATAATACTCGACCTGGTCAGTGAGTGGGAGGATGACCTCACATCACCCACCCTGTGCTCCCAAAAACTCAGCCCCCTGGAGAAGGTCCTCAATGTAATGCACTTCTTGGCTACCGGATCATTTCAGTGGACAAGTGCCATAGTGGGGGGGGGTGTCACAGGCCACGCAGTCACGGTGCCTACACCAGGTGTTGGCCATCATCACTGCACGCCCATCAGTCCGCAGGCACATATACCTGCCAAGAACACCTGCAGAAAGGCAGGCTGTCAGCCAGGATTTCCACAGGGTGGCACAATTCCCCAAAGTGCTAGGTGCCATTGATTGCACCCATGTGGCTCTACGTCCCCCCAGGGCATCTGAGCACATCTATAGAAACCGCAAGCACTGGCATTCCATCAACGTCCAGGTAGTATGTGATGCCAAGGGAATCATCACCTCAGTATATGCCAACTATCCAGGGTCCACCCACGACAGCTTCATTTACAGGATGTCAACCCTAAACCGGGACATGGAAGCTGGGCGGCATGGCGATGCATGGCTGCTTGGTGAGTATAAATGCCACAGCACACGCATGCATGACAGATACAGAGTAATGTCAATACCCCACTAATGATCCCCATCACCACCTCCCCAGGGGACAGTGTTTACCCGCTGAGCACCCACATGATGACGCCAATTCGGAACCCCGTCACGCCTCCCGAGGTAAGATACAACACAGCATATATTGCAACACGGTGCATAGTGGAGCGCACATTCGGAGTGCTCAAGTCACGCTTTCGCTCCCTTGACCGTTCTGGCGGACAGCTGTTATACGCTCCCCCAGTAGTGTGCAGGATCATAGTGGCAGCATGTGTCCTGCACAATGTTGCAACACGCCGGGGCCTGGCTGTGGACATGGTGGTGCCCCCACATCCCCAACCACATGCACACCCGCTGCGCATGGGAGGGGAAAGGGCACGGGGTGTGGCAGCCCATACGCAGCTGGTGGCTAATTACTTCACATAGAAATCACACCCCTGTGGAGTGCACACAGCCCTAGCCAATACCATCTGACAATCAATGATGACTCAATCTGACAATTATGATGAATTAAGGGACAGTCAACTGTCAGAACCATAGAAGCCTGAGATTGTTCATCTGGAAGTGTCACAATGTGTGAATCCCTACCTACACAAACACCACCAATGCAGTGTCATCAAAAGACACAATTCCATGCAGCAAAAATGAATAGTCACTTGGAAAATACAACATGAGAACAGTGCCATGTCACCCAACCCCTCCCCGGCATGGCCACACAACACACCATGGCATGTCATGCTATGTGAGAGCAAACAAATTAATCCCACAACATGACCCAAGTGTCACAAACTACAGTGTCCCTAATGGAAACTGGACACACATGAAATGCTCACAGTAATGCAGGACCAACAACATACATTACCAAATACTTACCAATAATACTAATCACCTACACAACCTACAACCTACCATAATCATGACAGCACGGACTTAAAAAATTGGTAGCCTCACTACCTGAAAATGCCAGCACTTCAAACACTTCGAACTGTACAGTGTTAGCGCCACGCAAAAATGTAGGTGCACTGCTTACAACATGGACTCCATTTCCAAAGTAGACCGCCTTGTGAAGACATGACAAATGGACCTGCAAATTAGGAGGATGTGATGAATGCAGAGGCACATATCAATACACCATGCAGTGTACAATACAACAACAATATGCACTAGGAATGTATACACAGTATTGACTACAGACTGTCCACACATCAAATGAGTCCAACGTCACCGTGTAAGTCAATGTCACTTGGGCACACCCTTTGAAAGCCCATGGAAATGGGAAGCAGGAGGGGTGTGTGTCACACAAACCCAAGCATCTAACCCAAATTCAGGACAAGCCTGCATGTGCCCAGCCACAATACAGCGTATGCCCACGGGAGCCACACAAGGCAACACACTGTCCAAAAAATCAAAAATCAAATATCAAAAAACAAAAATCAAAAATCAAAAATGGCCATGAATGGGCCCGGGGGGTGGGGGAGGCCACCCAGGAGGTCCAAGGACAGGGTGCACACCAAAACCCACCTGTGTGGATCTTGCGAAAAAAAAACACCTCCATGGGCTACCCTATTGTGGGAGAATTGCTGCTGTCGCTCTCCTCACCCTCTGCAGCTGCATCAGGAGGTGGTGGCACTATGGGAGGCAGCCCACGCAAAGCCCTAGTCTGGTCCTCCATGGCAGCAAGCATGCGGGTGTGGAAGGTCTGGTTCTGGAGGATAATTGTGCAGAGGTCCCCATGCAACAACTCACAGGATGCCCGGACCTCCTCCCTAGTTGCCTGCATCTCAGCTGAGAGCGTACGTGTGAGCCGCTCCAGCTGCTGTTCTGTCCTCGTGTTAGCTGAAGCCTCAAGCTCAACCAGAGTTACCCTGAGCTGACGGAGTTCCACCCTCAGGGCTTCCCTGTGGCCCTGGGACTCAATGGAAAAGGCTTCCCGCAGAGTCTCCAGTGCCGCCCGCCTGTCCCTGTTGGACGCCAACATGTCCTCCATGTGTGACTGGCTAATGGAGTCTGTTGCCTGCTGTAGTTGTTCAATCAGCCTTTCTTGGGGGACAATGGAAGTGGCCACCCTATCCATGGCCTGAGCCATCATCTCAGTTGATCCTGCCTGTTGGTTTGCCATACCGTATATGGATTTCTCCCATGCGGTATTGCCAGGTGGCGTACGGCCATCGCGTCGGCAGGCACCACACCTGTCTGGGGCAAGGCGAACTGCGCCTTGCTTTGCCGGCACTGCCTGAGGCTGCAGGACTGCATTCCCCCTCTGATCTGCTGGCCCAGGAATAGGATCAGATGTAGCGGAGTGTGACCCTGCATCCGTAACCACCAAAGGCGGACCTACCAACACTGACATCCCCATTGAGGGTTCTAACCCTGGTGCAGGTGGGTTGGACAGTACAGAATCCCTCCCAGAAACACTTACCTGCGACGGCACATAGGTCTCATCATCCGAATCGACACCTGAAAAGAGCTCGGGGGAGGTGCACCCAGAGACACCCCTTGAGATGATGGTCTGCAGCAAGTGTGGGTTCTCACCCACCACCACACCACGTCCCTCACTGGTGCCCGGTCGGGCCTGAGACCCCTCCTGGGTCTGCACCATCTCCACAACCCCAGCAGTATCAAGTGCGTCATCCCCTGCAAAGACATGAAAGAAAAGAAATGGGAACAGGCATTAGCACCATGGCACACAATTAGGGCTGAGAAGCAACAGAAACAGTACTTCATTGACACATGTCCCACATGACTATAACCCTCCCATGCATGCACTGTCACTGTGTATGAAGGGGAGGCAAATGGCACACATTGATGACACCAAGATGGAAGACCAACACATTTGATGCATGCTGGCTAGCAGTGCCATCACACATTGGCCTGTGATTGGCATGTCTAATACACATACATGACACATGCCATCACACAGATGGCATGTACCCTAGCCATGTCACACATGTGACAATAGGACTGAGAAATGCCTAGTGAAAGTGGTGGAATGCAGACAATCAGCCTGAATGAACACAGAATAATATGCAACTATGTTGTGGCAAGATGACACTTCAAGGGCAACTTGCGTGAGGTTGGGCTGAATGTCTACTGTTGCCAGAAGGGATACTGCAAAACCCAAATCCTGGTTCGCAGAATGTATTGGATGAAGCACATGGGTGACCCAAACCACTCAGGCACACACCCCCTCACCTGGCACTCAATCAGAAGCACTCACACACACACCATGCACATGGATGACACACACATGCATGTGCACTCACCGGACAATGCCTCGTAATCTGGAAGGTCTCCCACGCCTTGGATCTGTTCCTCCGTGACGTAGGTTCCAGCAACATACTCATGTGGAGTGAGTTCTATGTCCTCTGCTGGAGACCCACCTCCAGTCACTAGAGTTGCGGTATGACTTGAGGCCAGCTTTTTCTTTGCCCTGCGCTTCAGGTCATTCCAGCGCTTGTAGCAATCATTAGCTGTGCGCCTCACGAATCCAAGGGCACTTATGAGTTCCGCGATCGTCTGCCAGTGTGCCTAACGTTGTGCAGGTGTGGTCTTGCATCCTGCAGTAATCACCATTTTGCTGTCATGTGCGGAAACATACTCCACGAGTGCATCAAGGTCGGCCTGATATTAGCTGGGCTTCCTTGGTGGGCCGGACTGTGTAGCCGTGTCTGGGGCATCAGCCTGTACTGGAAGAGCACTCTTCCTCTTCCGCTTGGAAGGTGGTGGTGATACTGAGTGTCCTATGCCGCTCTGGGCACTAGGGGCAGGAGCCCTGGTGGACTATGGACTAGGAGTGTGGGAATGAACACTCACCATGGGACTTGGTACAAGCATTAGTTGAAGTGTGATGTAGTCAGGGGGAACGTCAGCAGGATGGACTAGGATCGACACTGTCCTGGCTGGGAGACTCAGAGCTGGGGTGGATGGAGCCGCAGCTGCCCCTGCAGCCTCCCTACCCTGCCTACTCGGGGCAGCAGATGACATAGCTGCCCCTGATCCACGTGGGCTGGTGACACCAACGTGCACCGCCACATGTGGCCTAGACCTGCTGACCTGGAAGTCAGCCATGGAGTCACCCTGTGCCAGGTCTGGTGCCACAATGGGCTGGTCCAACAAGGGCTGAGCAGGGATGGTGTCAGCCACTTACCCTCAACCGGGGGGGGAATGGGTGTCCCTGACTGGTCACCCACACATGGGGGGCTAGGGGCACCCTGCAAGTCCCGGCCACATCCCCTACCGTATCCACCACGGCCACCTCTTGTGGCTCGCCCACCTTTGCCACCCTTACCGCGTGCTCGCCTCCCAACCATGGCACTGATGTTGTTGTGCGTATGGGAGTTGCAGTAAACTATTGTCCTGGGCAATTGGGGGTCAAAGGGGTAGGGTACTAGATGGAATTCGTACCCTAGTGCTCTAGAAAGGCTGTATGTGACCCCTGGGGGAAGATGACGGGTCACGCAACGCACAGGCACCCCGAAAAAGGGAGATAATGTCCACGCAACCCCTCCTAGACCTTGTGCGTGGAAAAATAAACCTACACTACGCTGTGGCACCCAGAAACACAAAAATGAACGTATGCGTGTCACACGCAGCCTAGACTGACCTCTGAAGGGGTAGGCAACACACGGGGCAAGCACAGATGTCAAATATGTGCGCGACTCACTGTCTGCCAGGAAATATCGCGTGAAAAATACGTGCGTGTGCGCGTTGACAAACCCCCGCCAAAAGAAGAATTGTACGCTCTCTGAGAGGACAGGACAACAGGAGAAGTGAACGCTGTTTGAGGAAACAGGCCCAGGAAAAAGACAAAAAGAGAAAAAGCTGTCAGAGGTAACAGGGAGTACGAACTTGGAACGCCGTGAAGTAAATCGCGTGTGAACCGACAAGAAGTACAGATTTCACCCACTCGCTCTCCACGAAAAGCACGTACAAGGAAATGGCGTTCTACACGTACATTTTAAACATGCCCACACGTCCAGCGTCACTTCCGCGTGTAAGCGCTAAAGCCCTATCCTCCAATAACACAAGCTGACACTCTGACGTGCAGTGATAGGGAAACGCCCACGCACGCATGTCACAGATGCGCATACGCGCTGAGGCCCTTTCCTCCAATTGCACGCTATTACACTCTGACATGCTTATTTTTTCTATGCGCCATGGAAAACGCATGTGCGCGTAATGTCATAGACGCGCCTACACGCTGGGGGCATTTGGGCCAATGAATTTGCGTACGTGTGCTGACGCGCTTACGCACTAAGGCCCTTTCCTCGAATTACACGCAGACGTGCTTGATTTTCACGTGCCAAATCACTCCGTATCAAGCTGGCCACGCGTAAGCACACGGAAGACCACGCTCCTGCCCAGAAGGCCGAATTACTGCCCCCCAGAGCCCCGAGCACGCTCCCACCTGCCATCTGCTGCTGCCTGATTGCCTACTGCCCAAGTGCCCTGCCATTTGCTGCCTGCACATCAGTCAGGGGTGCTGTTGCTGTGACCACCCCTGCTGGAACCGAAGACTCCCGACTGGGATTCCCTCGCTCCACAGAACAGCCCCAGGACCCAGTTGCCCACCCACTCCTGCCTCTGGGGCTGTCATGTCAGGCACTGCAACATCTGACACCACTGGCAACCCCTAGCCAGAGAGGCAGAGGGCCACCAGCTTCACTTCCACCGAAGTTGGTGTCCTGGTGGAGCAAGTCCTGGGGCAGTATGATGCCCTCTTCGGAAGTTTGCGCGCCGACAAGGAAGGACGGACTCGGATCTGGACGGACATCGTGACTGCCATCAACGCAGAGGGGGTGGCAGTCTGACTATTCCATCATGTCAAGAAGCGCTGGGAGGACTTCAGGTCCAGGACCCTCAACAAGGCCCGGCGCCTCTTGAAGGCAGCGGATGCTAAGGGGCGCCGGGGCCACTTGCCGGACGATCAGATGAGGGTCCTGGAACGCATATCCCCAGCGCTCCATGTCCAGGTCCTTGAGAGGCAGACCCGTCTGGAGTCGAGCGGTAAGTGTACATGCATCATGATTGTAAGCTGTGCGTGTGGTGGTGTGCCAGTAGTGTGCAGGTTGCACATGTGTATTTATGGGGCCAAGTATGGGGGGGTGTACAGGGCCGTGAGGCTAACACATGCGAGGGCTCTCATGTGTGAGACATGGATGGTGCTTGTGTGTGTAGGCTTGCATGCCAAATGCAGATGTGTGGGCACACATGTTTGGATGAATGTGTATGTAAGTAGGCATGTTCGTGATGTGACACCTGGAAGTTGGTTTCAGCTGCATGTATCAACACTGTGCACATGTGCATGTGATGCAACAGTGATGCAACATGGATGCATGTGACAGCGGGATGTGGAAGCCTGATTGGCAGATGTGACATGGATGCCAATCTGAACACTGCAACAGTTGGCAGAGGTGTACACATGCATGCAAGTGTGGTGGTGTGTGTGCATGTGTAGTGCACTCCCTATGTTGCATGTGATGTATGGCTCACCTTTACCTGCTCATGCTGTTGTATGTGTATGGATGGTGCTGCCTGTTGCAATATGGCTGTGTTTGGCTCATGTGTGCGAGTTGAAATGACATATGTGTTGGTGAATGTGATGCCATGTCTGAGCTTTCCAAATGCCACTCATGTACAACTGTCATGTGTGTATGTGTCCATTGTACAGTTCCCTGATGCCTGTGTTTTATTTCTCCCTGTCTGCAGCGTCAACTGATGAAGAGGGCGGAGAGGGTGCTGTGGAGTACAGCGGCAGGGATTGCACCGCCAGCCGGAGACGCAAGGCCCGGCTCCCCTCCCAGGTTGTCATCTCGTCAGGGAGTGAGGAGTCCGGTGCCGCGTCCCAGGCCGCAGCTGCCGTGGGGAGGTCCAAGAGGCGGAGGTCGGAGTTGGACTCCTCGGCAGCAGAAGGGGCAGCTGGGACCCCACAGGGCCCAACGGGGGAAGATGGCACGGAGTCATCCAGGTTGGTGGGGTGTTTGGTGGAGGAAGAGGCTGTGCAAGCGACAGAGACGGGGTCTGGAGGTGGGGATTCCACTGGTGCTAGTGGTGCAGTGCAGGACCAGGGACAGGAGGCAGCACAGGCCGCCGCGGAGGTGCCTGTGTGCAATCCTGTCCCTGATCCTGTCACTGCATCATCTTGCACCAGCAGGGATGCCTACGTCCAGACCTGTTTTCAGGCAGGGGATGAGCTTACAACAACTGGCCTTCCTCTGCCTGCGGACGTGGCTATCCAGGTACGGGTTGAACCTGTCCTGACTGGTGTGGCGTTGCGTCAACGGGCCATGCGAGGTGACCTGCAGTCTTTTCATGTGGAGACTGCACGTCATCTCGAATGGCTCGTTGACCGCGTCGGCCTACTGGGACAGGTCACCCAGGCCGGATTCCTCCGTTTGCTGGAGCTTGTTCCGACCCCCTCCTCAACTGAACACCCTATGCGCCAGTCGTCCTCCGTGCCATCTTTCCACCTATTTGTCACCTGGGTGCCCTGTGGAGCTGCCTCTGACGGTGCGGCCAGGCTGGTGGAGGACACATCCCTGCCACAGTCGGGAGTCGGACGTCCAGCAGGGGTGGCCACATCAATGACTGCACCCCGGCTGGTGGAGGATGTGCAGGCAGCAGGAGCCAGGGCACGGGCACAGGCACAGCAGCAGCAGCAACGAGGTGGGAGCCATGATGGCTCGGGGCCTTCGACATCGGAGGGGCAGGCATCGGCCGGAGGGCAGGAGGACCCAGGACGGGAAGAGTCTTCCGTGTGGCAGCGGTTGGGCCACGCCATAGTTGTGGAGCGGCAGCGGGTGGAAGTGGCACGGCTCACGATGGTCAGGGCGGAAAACTCCATGCGGAGGGCCCTGAGGCGGGCCGAGTGCCTCGAGGCAATCCGCAAGGAGTTGGAGGAGAACATGTCGTCGGCCCTGCAGACCCTCGGGCCATGGAGGAGGACCGCCTCCGGGACATTGAGCAGGAGTTCGATGATGCCCTGGCCTGGAACATCCAGAAGTGAGCCGTCGGACTAGCCCGCTGCCCTTGTAAATAGTTCTTTAGTGTTAAGTTTCCTTTTGGTTTGGTTTTGTTTTGGGGCGCTTGGACAATGCCCCAACTTCTTGTATATAGTTCATTACGGAGTATTTTATTTTGTAGGTTTCATTTAAATGATTGGGCACATGGACCCTGGATGTTCACCTTGTACATAGTTTGACAATGGATTTGGAATTTTAAATTATTTTTTTTTTCACATGGATCAATGGTTTTTTCTTATTTTGGAACATTGGATTTATTTTCTCACACTGACACTTTGGAGACTTCTTTTGGATTGCCTTTCATTTGGATTTCATGCATCTTTTTCATTTATTGGACATTCTTGATTTCATTTATTATTTCCATTTTCCTCTGTTCCATTTCATTGCCTTGCTTTTCTGTTTAATACATTATAATTTTGTACTTCAATGTGTGGTATTCTCTCTTTGGTTTCATGCATGTCACAATGTGTGTTCTATCATTCACATGCTGTCATTTTGTGGGTTTGACGGATATGTGTTGATGTGCAGACTAGCCATTTGGGATGCTTCATGTGCTGGTGATTTCTTTGTCGGGTGGATGTCATACCTGGTGGTGTGTTCAGACTGGGGTGGCGTAGGCAGTGTATTGAGTGCGCATGGGGGCCATGATTATGGATCGTCATGAGGTGTTGGGGGGACATGTATGGGGGCCTGGTGGAGGCTGCCCCACAGTGCTGGGCGGTGGGGGTGCTGGGAGACATGAGTGGGGGCCTGCAGGCAGGTGCCCTGCACTGCTGGGGGTTGGGGTGCTGGGAGACATGAGTGGGGGCATGGTGGAGGGTGCCCCTGGATGCTGGGGGGTGGGGGTGGTGCAGGGGGACATGAGTGGGGGCCTGCTGGCAGGTGTCCCACAGTGGTGGGGTGTGGGGGTGCTGGGAGACATGCGTTGTTGATCAGTAGTGCAGGGGGTCATGTGGCTTGGCTGGGGGGCATGCCCATGGTGGATGGGCTGCCTGCGGGACATGAGCAGGGGTCCAGGGTAGTCCCCTGTGGTGTGGGCTGCCTGCAGGGGCCGTGGAGGGTGTAGAGGGAACACCTGGGAGGACCCACACGGCCAAATCACGTGTAGTACTCCCCGCGCACCCCTGAAATACACGTACCCGTACCCTGCTGAATTTGCGTGTGAAACTTCCCGCGCACCCCTGAAAGACACGTACCCTGCTGAATTCGCGTGTGAAACTTCACACGCACCCCTGAAATACACGTGCCCTGATGAAATCACGTGTGAAACTTCCCGCGCACCCCTGAAATACAGGTACCCTGCTGAATTTGCGTGTGGTACTTCCCGCGCACCCCTGTAATACACATACCCAGGACAATTGCGTGTGGAACTTCCCGCGCACCCCTGAAAGACACGTACCCTGCTGAATTCACGTGTGAAACTTCCCGCTCACCCCTGAAAGACACGTACCCTGCTGAATTTGCGTGTGAAACTTCCCACGCACCCCTAAATGACGTGCAAAGGGGTACGCAACAAACACAGACACCCGCTTTGTGAATAATAGCGTGTGCGTGTATTTCGTGGGTGCGCGGGAAGTTTAACATGCGATCGAGCATGGAGGAGCGTGGTATGTGTATTTCAGGGGCTCGCGGGTTGTTTAACACGCGATCGAGCATGGGGGAGCGTGGTATGTGTATTTCAGGGGCTCGCAGGTTGTTTAACATGCGATCGGGCCTGGGGAAGCAGGGTACCACTCACCGTCTGCCTTGCGTGTAGAAGAACGCGTAGCCAACACCCACCCGCTGTGAAGTAATGGCGTATGAACCCCAACACCTGCATAACACACGCACCGCACCCCACGAAAGGCACATACTGAGCAATGGAAATCCACGTGGGATCTTCAAGCCCTGCTAGGGCAACGCCCATGGGCGATACGTCACAGACGCGCTTACGCGCTAAGGGCCTTTGGTCCAATGGAATTGCATATGCATGCTGACGCACTTACGCGATAAGGGCCTTTCCTCGAATTACACGCTGACGTGCAGAATTTTCACATGCCAAATCACTCCGTATCAAGCTGGCCACGCCTAAGCACACGGAAGACCACGCTCCTGCCCAAAAGGCCGGATTACTACCCCCCAGAACCCCAAGCAGCCTCCCACGAGCCATCTGCTGCTGCCTGCCTGCCTGCCTGCCTGCCTGCTGCCACTGTGCCCTGCCATTTGGTGCCTGCACATCAGCCATCTGCAGGGGTCCAGTTGTTGTGTCCACCCCTGCTGGAACCGAAGACTCCCGACTGGGATACCATCACTCCACAGCCCAGCCCCAGCACCCAGTTGCCCACCCACGCCTGCCTCGGGGGTCGCCATGTCGGGGCAAATACCATCCGAGATCACTGGCGACCCCCAGCCAGAGGGGCAAAGGGGCACCAGCTTCAGTCAGAAGGAAGTTGGTGTCCTGGTGGAGCTTGTCCTGGGGCATTATGATGCCCTCTTCGGATCATCACGCGCCGACAAGGAAGGACGGACTCGGATCTGGACGGACATTGTGACTGCCATCAACGCGGAGGGGGTGGCAGTCCGACTATTCCATCATGTCAAGAAGCGCTGGGAGGACTTCAAGTCCAGGACCCTCAACAAGGCCCGGCGCCTCTTGAAGGCAGCGGATGCTAAGGGGCGCCGGGGCCACTTGTCGCAAGATCAGATGAGGGTCCTGGAACGCATATCCCCAGCGCTCCACGTCCATGTCCTTGAGAGGCAGAGCTGTCTGGAGTCGAGCGGTAAGTGGCCAAGCATTGCTGTGTGAGACAGGGCATGTTGCAGTGTGCTGGTTGTCTGATACTTGCCTGTATGTGTGACATAGGCCATGTACGCGTGTGTGTGTGCAGGGACATCATGGTCATGCATTTGAGAACAGTAATGTGTGAAGCACACGGTTGGTGTATGTGTTTAAATGCAACATGGGGAGCCCTATGCGGAATGGACACATGAGAGCATGCCAGTCTCTGTTCCTGGACATGGGTGGGGGTGAGGGATGGGTGCTGATGCCATGTGCATGTATGGTGTCCATGTCTGTGTGTCTGACCTGAGTGTCTGTGACTTGTGAATGCCATGGATGCATGACACATGTCTGTGACAATGTTCAGAATCACTGATGCAGCCTAGTTATCCTTGCATCCACTGTGCCTGGGGTGTACGAGTCCAGATGGATGAAAGTACGGTGAAGTGTGTGCATGTGATAGGCATGACCCATGATGCATGTGAGTTCATAAACAACATTGTATGTTTCAAGAGTCCCTTGGACATGTTTGCTAATGTCCATAGCATGTGCCATGCCTGTTACTGCATGTGTTTTGGCTACACTGACCCATGTGTTGTGGAGGGACATGATGGAAGGGATCTTTGACAGTGCCACTCATCTGCTATTGCTTCCTGTCTATGGGACCATTGTACAGTACCCTGATGCTTGTGTTCTATGTCTCCCTCTACACAGCGCAAAGTGAAGAAGAGGGCAGAGACGGCGCTGTGGAGCAAAGCGGTGGGGATGCCCCCACGGCTGCAGCGGAAGGTGTGGGTGAGCCCCCACCGGGGCTTGCAACAGCGGAAGACGGGGTGGAGCCATCCAGGTTGGTGGTTTCCACAGAGGAGGAGGAGGCCGCTACTGAGCCGCACATGGGGCCTGGTGGGGGCATCCCTGCTGGTGCAAGTGGTGCAGTCCAGGGCCAGGGGCAGGAGGCAGCACAGGTCGCCGTGGAGGTGCCTGTGCATGTCACTGTCCCTGACACTGTGACTGCACCACCATGCACCAGCAGGGATGCCCCGTCCCAGGCCCGTCCGCAGGTAGGGGGGATGTCCATGTCATCTGACTCCACTCCACCTGCGGACAAGGGGACCCCTGGCCGTATGGAGAAGGTCCTGATTGGTGTCGCGTTGCGCACGGGTGTCATTCGTGATGAGGTGCGTGCTTCCCGGGGGGAGCACGCACGTCATCACGAAGAGCACCGTGCCAACGTGGCCCAGTTGGGAGTGGCCATGGTCGGGGGTTTCATACATGTGTCGGGCACTCTGGCGACCCTCTCCTCCTCTGTGGAGGCTATGCGCCAGTCGTTCTCCATGCCGTCTTCCGGCCCAGATGCCACCAGGGCCCCCTGTGGACCTGCCCCGACCAACGCAGCCAACTCGATGGGGATCCCATCCCTGCCAAAGTCGGGAGTCGGAGGTCCAGCAGGGGTGGACACACCAGCAACTGGACCCCAGCAAATGGAGGATGTGACGGCATCATCGGGCAGGGCACGTGCACGACGGCGTCGGTGGATTCCATCAGCCTGGATGCCATTGTGCTGGCACAGGCAGTTGCGTCGGAGGCAGCGGCAGGCTCGACGTGGGAGGCATCATGGCTCGGGCCCTCAACATCAGGGGTGCAGGCATCGGCCGGAGGGCAGGAGAACCCTGGAATGGGAGTGTCTTCCGTGTGGGAGCGGTTGGGCCAGCAGATAGGTGTGGAGCGGCAGCGGGCAGAGGAGGAACGGTTCACAATGGTCAGGGCGGAGAACTCCATGCAGAGGGCGCTGAGGCGGGCTGAGTGCCTCGAGGGTATTCGCAGGGAGTTGGAGCTGGACACTGCATTATCCCTGCGAGACCTCGGGGCCAGGGAACATGCCCGCCTCCAAGCCATTGAACAGGAGTTCGATGATGCCCTGACCCATGGCAACAACCAGTGAGCCGTCAGACTAGCCTGCTGCACTTGTAAATAGTTATGTAGTTGTTGTTAGGTTTCCTTTGCTTTTTTATTTTTTTTTTTACTTTTTGGACAATGGACCGCATTTTTGTATATCGTTTTTTTATTAGGTAGTATTATTAGGTAGTTTTCATTTCTTCTGTTGGGATCATGGACCCTGAATTGTTTATCTGTATATAGTTGAGTGTGGAATCTTATTTTTTTATTTGGAATTTACCCATGGAGCAATGGTTTTCGGTTTGATTTTCCATTGGATTTACTTTTTTGACCTGTGACTTTGGACACCTTTCCTTTGGATTATGATTTGTGGTTTTAATTTATTTTACAGACATGCTGCTTTTGGTTTTTAATTCCCATTGTCGTTTGTTTATTTTTTATTCCATTTATGTTGCTTTTAATACATTTTCTTCATCAAACTTCAATGTGTAGTATCATCTCATTGGTTTCATGCATATCATGATATGTGTTTTGACAGTCACTGACACCCATTGTGTGTATGTGAGAGACATGTGTTCATTTACATACTTGCCATTGGGGTTGTATCATGCAATTGCCATTTCTAAGTGGGTGGATGCAATACTTGGGTGGGTGTTTGGCATGTGAAGGCAGCCCATAAGGGCCAGGGATCTAGATTGTGATGACGTGTTGGCTGGGGCACATGAGTCGGGGCCTGGTGGAGGGTGCCCCTGGATGCTGGGGGGTGGGGGTGCAGGGGTACATGAGTTTGACATGAGTGGGGGCCTGGTGGAGGGTGCCCCTGACTGCTGGGGGGTGGGGGTGCAGGGGGACATGAGTGGGGGCCTGGTGGAGGGTGCCCCTGGATGCTGGGGGGTGGAGGTGCAGGGGGACATGAGTGGGGGCCTGGTGGAGGGTGCCCCTGGATGCTGGGGGGTGGGGATGCAGGGGGACATGAGTTGGACATGAGTGGGGGCCTCCCCCCATGTTCAACATGAGGGGGGACATCCCCCCTACCTGCGGACGGGCCTGGGAAAATCGAAACGGAAAACCATTGCTCCATGGGTAAATTCCAAATAAAAAAAAATGATTCCACACTCAACTATATACAGATAAACAATTCAGGGTCCATGATCCCAACAGAAGAAATGAAAACTACCTAATAATACTACCTAATAAAAAAACTATATACAAAAATGCGGTCCATTGTCCAAAAGGTAAAAAAAAAAAAAAAAAAAAGCAAAGGAAACCTAACAACAACTACATAACTATTTACAAGGGCAGCAGGCTAGTCTGAGGGTGCCCCTGGATGCTGGGGGGTGGGGGTGCTGGGAGACATGTGTGGGGGCATGGTGGAGGGTGCCCTGCACTGCTGGTGGGTGGGGGTGCTGGGAGACATGTGTGGGGGCATGGTGGAGGGTGCCCTGCACTGCTGGGGGGTGGCGGTGCTGGGAGACATGTGTGGGGGCCTGGTGGAGGGTGCCCCTGGATGCTGGGGGGTGGGGGTGCTGGGAGACATGTGTGGGGGCATGGTGGAGGGTGCCCTGCACTGCTGGGCGGTGGGGGTGCAGGGAGACATGTCTGGGGGCCTGGTTGAGGGTGCCCCTGAATGCTGGGGGGTGGGGCTGCAGGGGGACATGAGTTGGACATGAGTGGGGGCCTGCTGGCAGGTGCCCCACAGTGCTGGGGGGTGGGGTTGCTGGGAGACATGCGTTGTTGATCAGTAGTGCAAGGTGACATGTGGCTTGGCTGGGGGGCATGCCCATGGTGGATGGGCTGCCTGCGGGACATGAGCAGGGGTGCAGGGTAGTCCCCTGTGGTGTGGGCTGCCTGCAGGGGCCGTGGAGGGTGTAGAGGGAACACCTGGGAGGACCCACATGGACAAATCACGTGTAGTACTCCCCGCGCACCCCTGAAATACATGTACCCTGCTGAATTTGCGTGTGAGACTTCCCGCGCACCCCTGGAACACACGTACCCAGGACAATCGCGTGTGGAATTTCCCACGCACCCCTGAAAGACACGTACCCTGCTGGATTTGTGTGTGAAACTTCCCGCGCACCCCAGTAATACACATACCCCGCTCGCACAGGGCCAATCGCGTGTGAGACTTGCTGCGCACCCCAGTAATACACGTGCCCCGCTCGCACAGGGCCAATCGCGTGTGAAACTTCCCGCGCACCCCAGTAAAACACGTACCCCGCTCGCACAAGGGCCAATCGCGTGTGAAACTTCACGTGCACCCCAGTAGTACACGTGCCCCGCTCGCACAGGGCCAATCGCGTGTGAAACTTCCCGCGCACCCCAGTAATACACGTACCCCGCTCGCACAGGGCCAATCGCGTGTAAAACTTCCTGCGCACCCCAGTAATACACGTACCCCGCTCGCACAAGGGCCAATCGCATGTGAAACTTCCCGCGCACCCCAGTAATACACGTACCCCGCTCGCACAGGGCCAATCGCGCGCAAATCTTCCCGCGCACCCCAGTAATACACGTACCCCGCTCGCACAAGGGCCAATGGCGTGTGAATCTTCCTGCGCACCCCAGTAATACACGTACCCCGCTCGCACAGGTGCCAATCGCGTGTGAAACTTCCCGCGCACCCCATTAATACACGTACCCCGCTCGCACAAGGGCCAATCGCGTGTGAAACTTCCCACGCACCACAGTAATACACGTACCCTTCTGGAATTGCGTGTGAAACTTCCCGCGCACCCCAGTAATACACGTACCCTGCTGAAGTCGCGTGTGAAACTTCCCCCGCTCCCCAGTTATACACGTACCCCGCTCGCACAGTGCCAATCGCGTGTGAAACTTCCCACGCAGCCCAGTAATACACGGACCCCGCTTGGCGTTTGCTGTTTGGCAGCCCTGTAAACTGGTCCAGGGTTAGCGCAGACATTTGCGATGATTTGGGGATTTTGATGGATTTTCCTTGCGCGAGGGCGTTCTTGGGGGCATAACTGGCGCTGCTTCAGGGTTGTTGCACCACTCTGCGCCACGGCTGGTTTTGGGGGCTAAAATCCATGAATACGCTGTGCGATGAAATGGATTTTATCGCACGCGGCTGGCGCAGTGTATCGCACGGGGACACTGTGCGCCAGCCGCGTGCGCCACTTTTGTGCGAAATTCTATGAATTACCCTGTCAATGTGTTAACTGTGTGTGCTTCGGGTTAGCTTTTACCCAGGACAACTAGCGCCTAGATATATGGCCTTTCAGTGTGTTCTCATTTTATGCGCAAACTCACCGACAGCCATGAGGTCAATAGCATCCCGAGGAATTATTTGAGTATTTCTAACCAGCCTGCCTTATCCAGAGAATTGCAGGGGTGTTATTTGGGCATTTCCTTTGTAGCAGGAACTCTAGAAGCAATACCACGAAAACTTGCAATGCTCTATCGATATATATGTGTGAGCGTCTTCAAAACTGCAGCTGGCAAACAAGTAAAATAAACAAACACGTTTCTCTGAAAAATACAGTGTCTGCTTGGGTAACCAATGGCAAGCGAAATGTCAAGAGCGAAGCGCCCGATCTGCAGCGATGCAATATTGCTGAACAATCCTAAATAAATAGCCAGAGGGTCTTTAGATCACTCCAATAGAAGAGAAGCAATCCTGGAGCGTGTCATGTCCCTGTTTACTCTCCTGCGGCCCATCAGTGACTCACATGGTCTCAACAAAAGAGAAGAGTTTGATTAAAGACTGAGGCCAGAGGTGAAGCTCTTAACCTGATGATTTCCCAAGGTGAATGATACCGTTCATCATAAACGTCGTCTCAGCAATGGGCTGACACTCAAGAGAACACACTGGTTCATTTGTGTGAGAACTATGGCGGTGACGCTGATAAATTACAGCGCAAGCGGTGCCGCTGAACTCCAGCATGTATAGGGAGAGCTGCTTGAATAAAAGCGTGAGAAGAAAAGTAGAGCAGAAGACAAAGGGTTACTATACTGACATGGGCCTAGGCTGGCTGGACCATCATATCAAGCACAACCACACTGCACAACTGACTATCGCTGCCTGTGCAGCAGCTCTACGAATCATTGATTACTCAAACACACTCAACAAGTACTAGGGTTGCCTCTGGTCTATGGTGAGCGATTAAGCTCAGTGCACATCAGAGAATTGGTCAGGGTAGGGGCTGGGTGTGCAAGGCCCACCCAACATCTGTAAATGCTCACTCAACAGTGCTGTGTCGGTATTTACCGATGTCAGTGAGCGGAAGAGGTAGGTCTACAACTCATTTGAGCATGTCAGGAACCAGGCAGCTCTCCCTGCTTCCTGGTTCTGGTCTGCACCTGCGTGGATTGTGGCTGTTAGCGGCCTGTTGAGCAGGGAGCAGCTGAGAAGGCGGTTTCGTGCTGAGTCTTGAGAGAAAGAGGTAAGGGGAAAACATTTTTTTTGTCTGGTGTGTACAATCAATCTTTTGTATGTATGAATGTATGCATGCATGCAAAGGGGTGTGTAAGTGCACATATGTATGTATGTGAATGAGTGGGCGTAAAAGCACACATATGAATGAATGCAGTGTGAATGGGACTGCAATGTGAATTTTCTGGGTGCTTGTGTGAATGGTCAATGTGTATGAACGTATATGTGTGTGCGTGTGTTTCTGTGTGCATGTGTGTGTAAGCAAGGCTAGGGCCCATAAGGGCATTGGAGCATGAAGATTATTTTTGACAGGGGCATGACACGTTTTACTGGAATTTTTGGGCAAAGCATAGCACATTTGAGTGTTATTATTATACAGAGCGGTTGGGTCAGGGGCGCTACAATGGGGCTGACTGGATACCACCGCGTCATGGAATTTTGTACTAGCATTAAGAGCAAAGGCAATGTGATCAGTGTTCTTTCATGGGGAAGGTAGGGCATGTTTCCTTACTGTGGCATGGCATCATTCTCTACTGGTGTCAAGGCCAAGGCAACATAATGCGTGTTACATGGGACATGCCATATTTTACATGTGTTAGGGAGCAAATAAAACATGGTTTGTGTTCTTATATAGGGAGGGGGGATTTGTGTATTCAGCAATGACATGTTTTGTCATTGTCTCAAAACACACCAGAGATCCTGAAGTTCCTAGGAAGTTTCGAACAAACTAATCACACACACACTTCTGCAAGTGGAAATACATAATTATCTATCAACATGTAAGGACAAACCAGTGCCCTTTCAAAGATGTGTGTGACATCACATGAAACACAGGTATTCAACACATTATTCATAAGACAAATGAAACCATATATAGAAGATTAACCGATGACATAAATAAAAAACAGAAAAAAGTTTTGGGCCAAAAATCACAAGTATGTTCAGGGCACAACCAACTGATGACGCTAATCGGCCCCGTCATCAAGGACCAGATAGGCCAAATAGTGTACTAATAGTCACATACATTGTACAGAACGTTTGTTTTGTGTCTGCGGCATGGCTTTTTTAAATGCATTAAGGCAAAGCCAACAACGGTATGTTCCTATATCGGGATACTGCCATATTTGGGCAGTCAGCAGGATCATGTTTTGTTATAGTATCATTACTTGTGTTATAAGCAAAGTAAACATGATTCTGTTCACTGCCATGTAGAGGTCCACCAGCATGGTCATGTAGGAGCACAATCAGTATAAAGTATTTTTTTGAATGCGTTACTCTACAAAACCGATGGTAAACAATGTGGTTTTTACCTAATGTGTCTAAGAAAGTGAACTGAAGAATGCAAAATTTTAAGGCATTATTCTAAATAATTTCTCTGGGGCGGGTGGAGAGAATCCCCCCTTGATTGGTTCCCACTTGCTCGCTCTACTCGGATCCGCCCTCACTATACTGCCCCACATTCGATCGTTCTAGCTGAAGGTTTCGGAATGCTCATAGAGTCCGGCCCGGAGGAGCCCAACCCTCTTCCCTCTGCATGCTCACCTTGGGGGTGTCCCCTACAAAATTAGGTCCACGCCCCACTTATTAGACAATTGTGGCTACGCACATGTGCTTTATAGTGAGCAAATTGTTTAGGTGCGGCAGATGCAGTACTTAATACCAAGAGTCATGATGAGATAAAAGAGACTAAGGGCCCGTTTTTTTGTAGAATAAGTGCATAGACCCCTGCTGTGTACGCATATTCATGGAATCCAAAGTGCAAAGTAACATGACCCACAAAGATAACCGAGTTGCCTGAGGAACGCCCACAACATGCCCCCATGCAAACCATAACCATTGACAAAGTCCAATCTTTGCGCAAACCTTAGCGTCCATCTCTGACCCACCATCACGCACAGCTGTGAAACTGCACGCTGTCCCCCGCAAGTCAAGGCTTCACCACAGTGAAACTGCGCTCGGATGCCCACAAGCAATGGTTGCACCCCTGTTACACTACACCCCTTGCGGCCCCCCATAAGTCACGGCTGCACCCCTGCGTAACTGTGCGTGTTGCCCCATAAGTAACAGCTGCACCCCTGCAAACTATCTCCCCTACTCTCAAGGCACCCAAACTGCTGGCATATACCTGTAAGTCACAGCAGCCAACCAAGTCCCTACACCACCCATCAGCCCCTCTCACCTCTGCCAATACCCTTAGGCAGCCCTAACACCACCCACCCGTCCCCATCACCCCTGCCAATACCCCAGGCAGCCCTAATACCACCCAGAAGCCCTCTTCACCTCTGCCACTACCCCAGACAGCCCCCTCTTGTTGTGACGCCACCCACTAGCCCCCTTCACCTCTGCCAATACCAGAGAGCCCTGACACCACCCACCAGCCCCCATCACCTCTGACAGTACCCCAGGCTGCCCTGACACCACCCACCAGTCCCCCTCACCTCCGTCAATACCCGAGACAACCCTGGCAACACCCACCAGCTGCCCTCACATCCGCCACTTCCCCAGACAGCCCTCTGACACTACACCCCCCTCCCCACACAACTCTGACCTCTGCCACTACCCCAGGACACCCACTCAAGTTCTGACACCACCCACCAACCCACCTCAACTCTGACACTACCCCAGGTAGCCCCCTCAAATCCCGAAACCACCTACCAGTCCCCTGCACCTCTCACATTACTGCAGGACGCCCTTTCAACTCCTAACACCACCGACTAGCCACCCAAACCTCCACCACTACCCCTGCCCAACCCCCTCAAGACCCGACACCACCTACCAGTCCCCCGCACCTCTCACACTACTGCTGGAAGCCTCCTCAAGTCCTCACACCACCCACCAGTCCTGTTCACCTCTACCACTAACCCAGTCAGTTCCCTGACACTACATCCCTTCCCCCACACACCTCTGACCTCTGCCACTACCCCAGGCAGCCCCCTCAAGACGTGACACCACCCACCAGCCCACCTCATCTCTGACACTACCCCAGGCAGCCCCCTCAAGTCCTGACACCACCCACCAGCCCCCATCACTCATGCCAATACCCCAGGCAGCCCTGACACCACACACCAGCCCCCCAAATCTCTGCCAATACCCCAGGTAGCCCCCGCAAGCCCTGACACAACCCACCAACCCCCTCACCTTTGCCAATACACCAGGCAGCCCTCACACCACCCATCAGCACCCATAACTTATGCCAATACCCCAGGCAGCCCTGACAAACCCACCAGCCCCCCTCAACTCCCCCACTACCCCAGGCAGCCTCCGCAAGTCCCAACACCACCCACCAGCCCTCCTCACCTCTGTCAATACCCCACATAGACTTCACACCACCGACCAGACCCCATCACCTCTGCCAATATCCCAGGCTGCTCTGACACCATCCACCAGCTGCCCTCACCTCCGCCACTACTCCAGAAAGCCTCCTGACACTACACCACCTGCCCCACACAACTCTGACCTCTGCCAATGCCCCAGGACACCTGCTCAAGTTCTGATACCACCCACCAGCCCACCTCACCTCTGACACTACCCCAGGCAGCCCCCTCAATTCCCAACTCCAACTACCACCCCCTCACCACTGACATTCCCCCAAGCAGCCCCTGCACCTTTCACACTACTGCAGGCAGCCCCTTCAAGTCCTGACACCACCCACAAGTCCTGTTCACCTCCAGCACTACCCCAGTCAGTCCCCTGACACTACACCCCCACACACCTATGACCTCTACCACTACCAAGGCAGCCCCCTCAGGACATGACAACACAAACCAGCTCACCTCACTCCATCACCTCCGCCAATAGCCCAGGCAGCTCTGACACCATCCATCAGCCCCCCTCACCTACGCCAATACCCAGGCAGCCCTGACACAAACCACCAGCTGCCCTCACCCCCGCCACTACCCCAGAAAGCCCCTGACACTACACCCCCCTCCCCACAAAATTCTGACCTGTGCCACAACCCCCAGGCAGCCCCCTCAAGTTCCAGCACCACCCACCAGCCCACCTCACCTCTGACACTACCCCAGACAGCCCCCTCAAGTCCTGACACTAGCCTATCAGCCCCCCTTAAGTCCTGATACAATGCACCAGCCCCCCTCATCTCCATAACTACCCCAGGCAGCCCAGTCCTGACACCACCCACCATCCCCCCTCACCTCCGACACTACCCCAGGCAGCCCCCTCAAGTCCTATCACAACCCACCAGCCACCCAAACCTCCGCCCACTACCCCAGGCAGACCCCTCAAGTCCCAACACCACCCACCAGTCCCCCTCACCTCTGACACTACCGCAGCCAGCACTCTCAAGTCCTGACACCACCCTCCAGCTCTGTTCACATCTGCCACTACCCCAGGCAGCCCCCTGACACTGCACCACGCTCCCCACACACCTCTGACCTTTGCCACTACACCCAGACAGACCCCTTAAGACCTAACATCACCCATCAGCCCAGCTCACCTGTGACACTACCGCAGGCAGCCCTCTCAAGTCCTGATAACACGCACCAGCAATGTTCACATCCGTCACTAGCCCAGGCAGCCCCCTGACACTACACCTCCCTTCCCACACACCTCTGACCTTTGCCACTACCCCTTAAGTCCTGACACCACCCAGCAGCCCACCTCACCTCTGACACTACCCCAAGCAGCCCATTCAAGTCCTGACACCGCCCACCAGCCCCCATCACCTATGCCAATACACCAAGCAGCCCTGACACCACCCACCAGCTCCCCTCACCTCTGTCAATACCCCAGGCAGACTGTGCAAGTCCTGACACCACCCACCAACCCCCTCACCTCTGCCAATACCCCAGGCAGCCCTCACACCACCAATCAGCACCCATAACCTATGCCAATACCCCAGGCAGCCCTGACAAACCCACCAGCCCCCCTCACCTCTGCCACTACCCCAGGCAGCCTCCACAAGTCCCAACACCACCCACCAGCCCTCCTCACCTCCGTCAATACACCACATAGATCTCACACCACCGACCAGACCCCATCACCTCTGCCAATATCCCAGGCTGCTCTGACACCATCCACCAGCTGCCCTCACCTCCGCCACTACTCCAGAAAGCCTCCTGACACTACACCACCTGCACCACACAACTCTGACCTCTGCCAATGCCCCAGGACACCTGCTCAAGTTCTGATACCACCCACCAGCCCACCTCACCTCTGACACTACCCCAGGCAGCCCCCTCAATTCCCAACTCCAACAACCATCCCCCCTCACCACTGACATTCCCCCAAGCAGCCCCTGCACCTTTCACACTACTGCAGGCAGCCCCTTCAAGTCCTGACACCACCCACAAGTCCTGTTCACCTCCAGCACTACCCCAGTCAGTCCCCTGACACTGCACCCCCATACACCTATGACCTCTGCCACTACCAAGGCAGCCCCCTCAGGATATGACAACACAAACCAGCTCACCTCACCCCATCACCTCCGCCAATAGCCCAGGCAGCTCTGACACCATCCATCAGCCCCCCTCACCTACGCCAATACCCAGGCAGCCCTGACACAAACCACCAGCTGCCCTCACCTCCGCCACTACCCCAGAAAGCCCCTGACACTACACCCACCTCCCCACAAAATTCTGACCTGTGCCACTACCCACAGGCAGCCCCCTCAAGTTCCAGCACCACCCGCCAGCCCACCTCACCTCTGACACTACCCCAGACAGCCCCCTCAAGTCCTGACACCAGCCTACCAGCCCCCCTCAAGTCCTGATACAATGCACCAGCCCCCCACATCTCCATCATTACCCCAGGCAGCCCAGTCCTGACAGCACCCACCATCCCCCCTCACCTCCAACACTACCCCAGGCAACCCCCTTGTTAGGGAGAATTCTCTGTTTAGGCTGAATTTCCTAACCTAGTGAGTCCCCCAGCAGTTTTGCTGGATTCCTGGAGTTTGTTTTTTCCATCCTGCCAAGAGTGAGACTCTTTTTCTTCCACTCTTGGACAGAAATCACTCCTGCTCCACTAGAATTGTTGGCAGCTGTCTCCAAGAAATCAGAAGCAAAAGGGAAACCTAAGACTTCTATCCCGAAACCAGCAGCCAGCATTTCAGTGCAGCCAACACGGACTTCCCCGCCGTTGTCCAAAGTTACACCTGTAACTCCACCTCCAGCTGAGGCTGAGAGGGAGGTACAACCCTGTGTGGTAGAATTAGACTCTGAGGAAGAGCTAATGGAATGCCAGGAACTCATTGAAGATCTGGATCCTGTTGACCATCCTGAGCTGCAGTCTTTACTGGCAGAAGGTGGACCCAGCAGGGCAGACTTCAGTAAGGGACAGAGAGAATGTCCAACTCTGGAAGGTCTTCGCCACCAGGCAGAAGCTCAGGCTGAAGGGCAAGAGCCTGGGAAATACAGGTTGCACTGGGAAGATGGCCTCTTCTACAGTGAACCGACCGAGTCTGCACCTGGAGACTACAAACGACTTGTAGTACCCCAAGAGAACAGACCACAGTTCTTGCAGTTAGCCCACGAGATTCCTTTGGCTGGTCACTTGAGTTTCAAGAAGACTAAGGAAAGGCTCTCTCTCTCTACTTCTATTGGCCAAAGATGGGGGCCGAAGTAGAAAAACACTGCAGGAGCTGTCACACCTGCCAGACCTCTGGTAAGGTTGGCTCCAAGAATGTGGCACCTTCAGTGCCTCTCCCAGTTATGGGAGTCCCATTTGAGAGAGTAGGGATCGGTGCCGTACTCAGTCAACTGGATGGGAAAGGTAGGGAGCACCCCGTTTGCTTCATCAGCCACAAGCTGAAGGATCCTGAAACAAGGTGGGCAACAATCGAAAGAGAGTGCTTTGCTATCGTGTGGGCTCTGAAGAAGTTTAGGTCGTACTTGTATGGTTCTACTTTTTTCATTCAGACTGACCACCAACCCTTGAGATGGTTAATGCAAATGAAAGGGGAAAACCCAAAACTATTGAGATGGTCGATCTGCCTGCAAGGGTTTGATTTTACCATTGAGCACAGGTCAGGGTGTCACCACCAAAATGCTGATGGTCTCTCTAGGATGTATGTCATCGACTAGAGGTATGAGATTCATCCAGGAGTGGATTAAATCCTCCTGTCCCTTAGTCTGGGGGGGCGAGTGTTAGGGAGAATTCTCTGTTTAGGCTGAATTTCCTAACCTAGTGAGTCCCCCAGCAGCTTTGCTGGATTCCTGGAGTTTGTTTTTTCCATCCTGCCAGGAGTGAGACTCTTTTTCTCCCACTCTTGGACATGAATGTGTGTAATTCCTTTGAATGTCAATGTGTTCTATGGGCTATGGGGTCCTTTACTCCATAGGGTCTCATATGTTTTGCTATGTGTGTTACACCGCACCCTCCGTGCCGTAACACTGGGGTGTCCTAGCGGACCTCCATCATAGACTCCATACCCGGGGACTGACTACTGTCTCCCCGGGCATGTAAAGTCACCATTGGCTTTACTAGACCTAAATTTACTAACAGAACTAGTACAAACCATCCTTTTTGGACGTACTAGTAGGGGTAATTCGATTACGCCTGGGTCTGTTATTCGAGGGGGCACTGTCCCGTCCCCCCTCGTCGAGTTTTGGCTGGTGGCAGTGGAAACTACTTGTTATGTTCGACCCCGAATATAACCCTATGGGATTCTTCCCATTGTTAGAGATTGATACTTTTTCTCGTTAGTCTCTAACATACCACTGGTCTACTTATCTTAAATAAGTCTATCGGATGGTATTTTCTGCCAGAACTCGGTTTTTAAAATGGCGTCTGTGCTCGTCTCTGTGACTCCTAAACCAAAGGTCGAGTCCTTTGTTCCACTTTTGGCGGGCTTCTGTACAGAGACCCTCCAAAGTGGTGCCATTCTGTCTGGGTTACCACAGGGGTGTAGGAGGGGGTTTAGGCACCTGGACCGAGTTGCCTTGCCAACTCTGGTCGCACTCTGGAGTGATTGGCCCAAGTTGGGAGCCTCCCCGCTCACCACTTAGCGAGTGTTGATTGACAGCTAGGCTGAATGAATGGGGGTTTTCTGCATAAAAGCAGGGCTTTTGGGACTGGATCTTCAGAAGTCGCCACAGGACCTAAGAATCCGACGAGGTTAACGCTGAGCCGACCTGCAACGACGACACCTCTGGTGGAGCCCTGCTGAACCGACTCACCACTTCCCGACGACAGAGGAGATCTCCCTGCCGGAGAGTCTCTTCCCCTGACTAGTGGGAACAACCAATCCCCTTTGCTTTTTCTTCGTCTCAGGACGCGGTGGTCGAATTGCCCGTGCAGAGCACCCCGGCAACTGGATAGCCACTACCCCTGTACCGCGACCAAAAGGTGGTACCTTGTGATTGATCACTCCGCGGCCGGTCTCTTCCCTGGTGGTGCACCGGACTTCACTTTTCTTAGACGACGAGATCATCTCTACTCTTGGCAAAGACCCGACGTGCATCCACCACCCGGAACAACTGCCCCCGTCTGAGCTGTCTCGCCACAACAAGGTACCGTGTCCGCCTGGCTTCCCTTTCGATCGGTTCGAGTGAGGTGTCTTAATCCTCGCCTTTCCGTTGGGTCGCCTCCAAGCTTTTTCTAGCGTGTTGTTCTGAACTGGTTCAATCTGCCGATAACAATTTGCTACAAAGACTCGAACGCATTTCCACTAGAGACTTTTTGGGACATATCGCCTTGCCTCTCTCCGAGTGGGCCTGGCCTCTGAACTTTATGATCTATTGTGGTTCTTGCCTTCTTGCCTTGCATTTTATCCGTGAAGTATTGAACTGTGTTGATTTCGTAACCTGCCTATTTTTCTCTCCCGTCCTAACTAATATTAGAGTGCCATCTAGGTTGAGGTATACACCTCTGTCTGAAAATAAGTGATACCGGTAGAACCTAGACTTGTCGAAATATTGTTAGGGGGATTGATCGTTTTCTTCTGCGTAGAGTAATTGTAATTGAAGTGTTTGCCGTGATAGTGCCATAATGTTTTCTATAGATGTTCCGTTATAAATAAATACCTTAATATCTTTACACTGAAGCCTTGTTGCGTGTTTGCTTGTCTTACAGTGAAGAATTGTCCTATATTGTATACTCCACATACTGCTTAACTCTTCTTGAGAGAAGTCTGACTGCTCAGCCACAGCTACCAAGTGAATCTGTGTGGTACAGACTGCTACCAAGTGGGTTCACCGCCAAACACCTGTAGTCCTAAACCTTTTGCAGTGGTCCCAGAGGGAACTGCACAGATTTCCGCCTAACACTGGTGTACAGCGGTGGGATTTTTATCGAGTATACAGTTTAGAGTGCTTTTCGACGCTTTAGGATAACTAACCACAAAGCTTAGCACTAAAAAGCAACTTTCACAAACATGTCTACGATGGAAACGTACAGTCAAGAATCCTTGTCAGGTGAAAATACTGAGAGTTTGCGAGCTCTCTGTAGGCAAGAGTATCTTTCTGTAAGAGGCAAGAAGTTAGAACTAATAGAGAGATTGCTGGCGAACCAAAGTCTGGGTACTGGTTCAGAGGAACCAATTTCTCCAACAAATGTAGATAACAGTGATGATGTTGATCTAAATCCTAATTCTGTTGATAGCGATGAAGAGGCTGACGAGGACGGAGAGGCTAACGAAACTGTCTCCCCTGCTCCTCTACCTGCCTTACCAGCTGTACCTACGGGGCCCATACCAGGTCCCACAAGTAACTCTGCTTATTTTGAACTTGAAAAAATGAACCTCGAATTAGAATACAAACGGTTCTTGGCTCAATCTGAACAAAACCAAGAGCTCGAGTTCAGACGGATGAATGCCCAGGCTGAGCAGAAGCAAGTTGAGTTAAGACTCAGGGAAATAGAACTTAATCACGAGTTAGAAATGAAAAAGTTGTCTATGGAAAATGCTTCTCTCTCCTCTGGTTCCTCTAGGAGCTCCAGTCCCAAAAGACCCCGGATGCCGAAGGAATTAGTGGGTATGTATGAACCGAGATTGGATGTGTTGGATTGGTTAAAACTGTTTGAGTACAATCATGGGCTCCAGGACATCACCGGGAATGCTTTACTTCCCTGGTTGTTCTCTAGGCTCCCTCCTATTGCGACTGATGTGGTAATGGAGTTGGGGGAGGCGGATAAGACGGATTACGAAAGTGTGAAACTAGCTTTGATAGCTAGATTCGGGAAGAATCCTTCCCAGTATCTTAAGAGGTTTAGAACCCTCAAAAAGCATGATGGTACCCCTTGGGCTACCTGGGTGAGTGAAGGGTTGAAAAACTTAGAGGGATGGATTAAGGGTTACAAAGTGAACACTTATGAGGGTATGAAGAATCTTTTTATGTTGGAGTCGATTTATGATGCCTGTTCTCCTGAGCTCAGACAGCACTTGGCTGATTCGAAGGAATTGGATTCCCGGACGCTAGCTAAGGCCGCTGACTTGTGGGTTGCCAACAGGGCTACTCATAAGGATTCTGGGGCAACTCAGAAAAAGGATGAGGGAAAACATCCTAAAAAAGACTCAAAAGAGAATTCGAATAACTCAAATTCCAAAGAGGGACCCCAAACAAAACCAGAAGGGTAAGCCACCGGGAAAACCACAACAGAATAGTGTGTCTTCTGGTGCCAAACCGGAAGGAGGTCAGAACAAGCCACCATTCCAAAAAGCGTTCGGTAAATGCTTTGTTTGTGGCTCGACTCACCACGTGAAAGGAGATCCCAGATGTAAGGGTAAACCTTCAGGGGTCCAGCTTGTCTCCTTAGCCTTCGCTCCAGAGGAGGAAGTCCAAATGGCAGTGGAAACTTTCTACTGCTAGCTGACGAACCCATTGGAGTCTCAGCAAGCGTTTCTTTAGTATCTCTGGGGTTGTAGGAACAACAGAATTTAGATGTCTATAATTCTATCCCCGATAATACTAAAGAGTATTATAAGGACAGTGTCCAGGTGAATGGCCAGGAGACTTCTGCCATTAGGGACACTGGGGCCAGCATAATTGTGGTGGATAAATTGTTTTTTCAGGCTGAGGATGTTGCTAAGGCACCCAAACGCCTCACCAAGTTAGCTGGAGGGCCTGTGCAGATGCTTCCCCATTTACCAGTTCTCATCCAGTGTAACGACATGACTGTGAAGATACCTGTCAGCATACAGAGTGAGGTACCAGGACGCGTACTGTTGGGTAACGATTTGAAAACTCTCTGAGTTGTATCGCATACTCCCAGACCTCCTAGTAAACGGTTAAAGAAGCTAACCAGACCCGCAAGAGAGAGGACCATGTGCGGTACTCTCCAGGAGATGATGAAGACAGAAATCACTCCTGCTCCACTAGAATTGTCGGCAGCTGTCTCCAAGAAATCAGAAGCAAAAGGGAAACCTAAGACTTCTATCCCGAAACCAGCAGCCAGCATTTCAGTGCAGCCAACACGGACTTCCCCGCGGTTGTCCAAAGTTACACCCGTAACTCCACCTCCAGCTGAGGTTGAGAGGGAGGTACAACCCTGTGTGGTAGAATTAGACTCTGAGGAAGAGCTAATGGAAGGCCAGGAACTCATTGGAGATCTGGATCCTGTTGACCATCCTGAGCTGCAGTCTTTACTGGCAGAAGGTGGACCCAGCAGGGCAGACTTCAGTAAGGGACAGAGAGAATGTCCAACTCTGGAAGGTCTTCGCCACCAGGCAGAAGCTCAGGCTGAAGGGCAAGAGCCTGGGAAATACAGGTTGCACTGGGAAGATGGCCTCTTCTACAGTGAACCGACCGAGTCTGCACCTGGAGACTACAAATGACTTGTAGTACCCCAAGAGAACAGACCACAGTTCTTGCAGTTAGCCCACGAGATTCCTTTGGCTGGTCACTTGAGTTTCAAGAAGACTAAGGAAAGGCTTTCTCTCTACTTCTATTGGTCAAAGATGGGGGCCGAAGTAGAAAAACACTGCAGGAGCTGCCACATCTGCCAGACCTCTGTTAAGGTTGGCTCCAAGAATGTGGCACCTTTAGTGCCTCTCCCAGTTGTGGGAGTCCCATTTGAGAGAGTAGGGATAGGTGCCGTACTCAGTCAACTGGATGGGAAAGGTAGGGAGCACCCCGTTTGCTTCATCAGCCGCAAGCTGAAGGATCCTGAAACAAGGTGGGCAACAATCGAAAGAGAGTGCTTTGCTATAGTGTGGGCTCTGAAGAAGTGTAGGCCGTACTTGTATGGTTCTACTTTTGTCATTCAGACTGACCACCAACCCTTGAGATGGTTAATGCAAATGAAAGGGGAAAACCCAAAACTATTGAGATGGTCGATCTGCCTGCAAGGGTTTGATTTCACCATTGAGCACAGGTCAGGGTGTCACCACCAAAATGCTGATGGTCTCGCTAGGATGTATGTCATCGACTAGAGGTTTGAGATTCATCCAGGAGTGGATGAAATCCTCCTGTCCCTTAGTCTGGGGGGGGCGAGTGTTAGGGAGAATTCTCTGTTTAGGATGAATTTCCTAACCTAGTGAGTCCCCCAGCAGCTTTGCTGGATTCCTGGAGTTTGTTTTTTCCATCCTGCCAAGAGTGAGACTCTTTTTCTCCCACTCTTGGACATGAATGTGTGTAATTCCTTTGAATGTCAATGTGTTCTATGGGCTATGGGGTCCTTTACTCCATAGGGTCTCATATGTTTTGCTATGTGTGTTACACCGCACCCTCCGTGCCGTAACACTGGGGTGTCCTAGCGGACCTCCATTATAGACTCCATACCCGGGGACTGACTACTGTCTCCCCGGGCATGTAAAGTCACCATTGGCTTTACTAGACCTAAATTTACTAACTGAACTAGTACATACCATCCTATTGTGGACGTACTAGTAGGGGTAATTCGATTACGCCTGGGTCTGTTATTCGAGGGGGAACTGTCCCGTCCCCCCTCGTCGAGTTTTGGCTGGTGGCAGTGGAAACTACTTGTTATGTTCGACCCCGAATATAACCCTATGGGATTCTTCCCATTGTTAGAGATTGATACTTTTTCCCGTTAGTCTCTAACATACCACCAGTCTACTTATCATAAATAAGTCTATCAGATGGTATTTTCTGCCAGAACTCGGTTTTTAAAATGGCGTCTGTGCTCGTCTCTGTGACTCCTAAACCAAAGGTCGAGCCCTTTGTTCCACTTTTGGCGGGCTTCTGTACAGAGACCCTCCAAAGTGGCGCCATTTTGTCTGGGTTACCACAGGGGTGTAGGAGGGGGTTTAGGCACCCTGGACCGAGTTGCCTTGCCAACTCTGGTCGCACTCTGGAGTGATTGGCCCAAGTGGTGAGCCTCCCCGCTCACCACTTAGCGAGTGTTGATTGACAGCTAGGCTGAATGAATGGGGGTTTTCTGCATAAAAGCAGGGCTTTTAGGACTGGATCTTCAGAAGTCACCACAGGACCTAAGAATCCGACAAGGGTAACGCTGAGCCGACCTGCAACGACGACACCTCCGGTGGAGCCCTGCTGAACCGACTCATCACTTCCCGACGACAGAGGAGATCTCCCTGCCGGAGAGTCTCTTCCCCTGACTGGTGGGAACAACCAGTCTCCTTTGCTTTTTCTTCGCCTCAGGACGCGGTGGTCGAATTGCCTGTGCAGAGCACCCCGGCAACCGGATAGCCAATACCCCTGTACCGCGACCAAAAGGTGTTGCCTTGTGACGGAGCACTCCGCGGCTGGTCTCTTCCCTGGTGGTGCACCGGACTTCACTTTTCTTCGACGACAAGATCATCTCTACTCTTGGCAAAGACCCGACATGCATCCACCACCAGGAACAACTTCCCCACGCCGGAGCTGTCTCTCCACAACAAGGTACCGTGTCCGCCTGGCTTCCCTTTCGATCGGTTCGAGTGAGGTGTCTTAATCCTCGCCTTTCCGTTGGGTCGCCTCCAAGCTTTTTCTAGCGTGTTGTTCTGAACTGGTTCAATCTGCCGATAAGAATTTGCTACAAAGACTCGAACGCATTTCCACTAGAGACTTTTTGGGACATATCGCCTTGCCTCTCTCCGAGTGGGCCTGGCCTCTGAACTTTATGATCTATTGTGGTTCTTGCCTTCTTGCCTTGCATTTTATCCGTGAAGTATTGAACTGTGTTGATTTCATAACCTGCCTATTTTTCTCTCCCGTCCTAACTAATATTAGAGTGCCATCTAGGTTGAGGTATACACCTCTGTCTGAAAATAAGTGATACCAGTAGAACCTAGACTTGTCGAAATATTGTTAGGGGGATTGATCGTTTTCTTCTGCGTAGAGTAATTGTAATTGAAGTGTTTGCCGTGATAGTGCCATAGTGTTTTCTATAGATGTTCCGTTATAAATAAATACCTTAATATCTTTACACTGAAGCCTTGTTGTGTGTTTGCTTGTCTTACTGTGAAGAATTGTCCTCTATTGTATACTCCACATACTGCTTAACTCTTCTTGAGAGAAGTCTGACTGCTCAGCCACAGCTACCAAGTGAATCTGTGTGGTACAGACTGCTACCAAGTGGGTTCACCGCCAAACACCTGTAGTCCTAAATCTTTTGCAGTGGTCCCAGAGGGAACTGCACAGGTTTCCGCCTAACACCCCTCAAGTCCTATCACAACCCACCAGCCACCCAAACCTCTTCCACTACCCCAGGCAGACCCCTCAAGTCCCAAAACCACCCACCAGTCCCCCTCACCTCTGACACTACCGCAGCCAGCCCTCTTAAGTCCTGACACCACCCTCCAGCTCTGTTCACATCTGCCACTACCCCAGGCAGCCCCCTGACACTGCACCACACACCCCACACACCTCTGACCTTTGCCACTACACCCAGACAGACCCCTTAAGACCTAACATCACCCATCAGCCCAGCTCACCTGTGACACTACCGCAGGCAGCCCTCTCAAGTCCTGATAACACGCACCAGCAATGTTCAAATCCGTCACTACCCCAGGCAGCCCCCTGACACTACACCTCCCTTCCCACACACCTCTGACCTTTGCCACTACCACCATGCGGACCCCTTCAGTCCTGACACTACCCAGCAGCCCACCACACCTCTGACACTACCCCAAGAAGCCCATTCAAGTCCTGACACCACCCACCAGCCCCCATCACCTATGCCAATACACCAAGCAGCCCTGACACCACCCACCAGCTCCCCTCACCTTTGTCACTACCCCAGGCAGCCTGTGCAAATCCTGACACCACCCACCAACCCCCTCACCTCTGCCAATACCCCAGGCAGCCCTCACACCACCCATCAGCACCCATAACCTATGGGAATACCCCAGGCAGTCCTGACAAATCCACCATCCCCCCTCACCTCCGCCACTACCCCAGGAAGCCTCTGCAAGTCCCAACACCACCCACCAGCCCTCCTCACCTCCATCAATACCCCATATAGACCTCACACCACCGACCAGCCCCCATCACCTCTGCCAATATCCCAGGCTGCTCTGACACCATCCACCAGCTGCCCTCACCTCCTCCACTACTCCAGAAAGCCTTCTGACACTACACCACCTGCCCCACACAACTCGGACCTCTGCCACTGCCCCAGGAAACCTGCTCAAGTTCTGATACCACCCACCAGCCCACCTCACCTCTGACATTACCCCAGGCACCCCCTTCAATTCCCAAATCCACCAACCATCCCCCCTCACCACTGACATTCCCCCAAGCAGCCCCTGCACCACTCAAACTACTGCAGGCAGCCCCTTCAAGTCCTGACACCACCCACACGTCCTGATCACCTCCAGCACTACCCCAGTCAGTCCCCTGACACTACACCCCCACACACCTATGACCTCTGCCACTACCAAGGAAGCCCCCTCAGGACATGACACCACCCACCAGCTCACCTCACCCCATCACCTCCGCCAATACCCCAGGCAGCTCTGACACCATCCATCAGCCCCCCTCACCTACGCCAATACCCTGGCAGCCCTGACAAAAACCATCAGCCGCCCTCACCTCCGCCACTACCCCAGAAAGCCCCCTGACACTACACCTCCATCCCCACAAAATTCTGACCTGTGCCACTACCCCCATGCAGCCCCCTCAAGTTCCAGCACCACCCACCAGCCCACCTCACCTCTGACACTACCCCAGACAGCCCCCTCAAGTCCTGACACCAGCCTACCAGCCCCCCTCAAGTCCTGATACAACGCACCAGCCCCCCTCATCTCCATCACTACCCCAGGCAGCCCAGTGCTGACACCAGCCACCATCCCCCTCACCTCCAACACTACCCCAGGCAGCCCCCTCAAGTCCTATCACAACCCACCAGCCACCCAAACCTCTGCCACTACCTGAGGCAGATCCCTCAAGTCCCGACACCACCCACCAGTCCCCCTCACCTCTGACACTACCGCAGCCAGCCCTCTCAAGTCCTGACACCACCCTCCTGCTCTGTTCACATCCTCCACTACCCCAGGCAGCCCACTGACACTGCACCACGCTCCCCACACACCTCTGACCTTTGCCACTACACCCAGGCAGACTCCTTAAGACCTAACACCACCCATCAGCCCAGCTCACCCGTGACACTACCGCAGGCAGCCCTCTCAAGTCCTGATAACACGCACCAGCAATGTTCACATCCGTCACTAGCCCAGGCAGCCCCTGACACTACACCTCCCTTCCCACACACCTCTGACCTTTGCCACTACCCCTTAAGTGTTGACACCACCCAGCAGCCCACCTCACCTCTGGCACTACCCCAAGCAGCCCATTCAAGTCCTGACACCGCCCACCAGCCCCCATCACCTATGCCAATACACCAAGCAGCCCTGACACCACCCACCAGCTCCCCTCACCTCTGTCAATACCCCAGGCAGACTGTGCAAGTCCTGACACCAATCACCAGTCCCTCTCACCTTTGCAAATTCCCCAGGCAGCCCTCACACCACCCACCAGCCCCATCACCTGTGCCAATAACACAGGCAGCCCTGACACCAACCACCAGCCCCCCTGCACATCTGCCAATACCCCAGGCAATCCTGACACCACCCACCAGCTGCCCTCAAATCTGCCACTTCCCCAGAAAGCCCCCTGGCACTACAACCTCCTCCTCAAACTACTCTGACTTCTGCCACTACCCCAGCAGCCCCTTCAAGATCTGACATCACCCACCAGCCCACCTCACCTCTGACACTACTCCAGGCAGCCCAATCAAGTCCTGATACCACCCACCATACCTGTTCACTTCTGCCACTACACCCGATCCCCTAACACCTCAGACCTCTGACAATGCCACCAGGCATCCCATTCAAGAAATGACACCACCCACCAGCCCACCTCACCTATGACACAACCCCAGGCAGGACACTGACACAAAATCCCACTCCCCACATACCTCCGACCTCTACCACTAGCCCCAGGCAGCCCCTCATGTCCTGACACCACCCACCAGCCCACTTCACCCCTGACACTACCCCAGGCAGCCCTCTCAAGTCCTGACACAAGCCTACCAGCCCCCTCATGTCCAGACACCAGCCACCAGCCCCCATTACCAATGCCAAAACCCCAGGCAGCCCTGAGACCACCCACAAGCCTCCTTCACCTCTGCCACTACCCCAGGAAGCCCCTGCAAGTCCTGACTACAACCAACCAGCCCCCTTCACCTCTAACAATACCCTAGGCAGCCCTCACACCATCGACCAGCCCCCCTCACTTCCGCCAATACCCCTGGCAGCCCTGTCACCAACCACCAGCCACCCTCACCTCTGCCACTACCCCACAAAGCCCCTTGACATTACATCCCGCTCCCCACACAACTATGACCTCTGCCACTATCCGCAGGTAGCCCCTCAAGTCCTGGCACCACCCAATAGCCCACCTCACCGCTGACTCTACCCCAGACAGCCCGCTCAAGTCCTGAAACCAACCTATCAGCCCCCCTCAAGTCCTGATACCACTCACCAGACACCCTTCACCTCTGCCACTACCCCAGAAACGGCCCTGACACTACACCCCCTCCTCACACAATTCTTACCTCTGCCACTACCCCCAGGAAGCCCCCACAAGTTCTGACACCTCCCACCAACCCAGCTCACCTCTGAGGCTACCCCAGAAAGACCCCTGACACTACAACCCCCTCTTCAAACTACTCTAACCTCTGCCACTAACCCAGCAGCCCCCTCAAGATCTGACATCACCCACCAGCCCACCTCAACTCTGACACTACTCCAGGCAGCCCAATCAAGTCCTGATACCAGCCTACCAGTGACCCTCAAGTCCTGATACCACTCACCAGCCTCCCTCACCTCTGCCACTACACCAGGCAGACCCCTCAAGTCCTGACACCACCCACCATCCCCCCTCACCTCTGACACTACCCCAGGCAGCCCCCTCAAGTTCTAACACCACCCACCAGCCACCCAAACATACGCTACTACCCCAGGCAGCACCCTCAAGTCCTGATACCATGCACCAGTCTCCCTCACCTCTGATACTACCGCAGGCAGCCCCCTCAAGTCCTGACACCACTCACCAGCCCTGTTCACCTCAGCCACTACCCCAGTCACACCACTAACACTACACCCTGGTCCCCACACACCTCGGACCTCTGACAATACCCCCAGGCAGCCCATTTAAGACCTGAAACAACCCACCAGCCCACCTCACCTATGACTTGAACCCAGGCAGCCCCCTGACATGACATTGCACTCCCCACATACCTCTGTCCTCTGTCACTAGCCCCAGGCAGCCCCTCAAGTCCTGACACAAGCCTACCAGCCCCCCACATGTCCTGACACCACCCACCAGCCCCCATTACCAATGCCAATACCCCAGGCAGCCCTGAGACCACCCTCCAGCCCCCTTCAATTCCGCCACTACCTCAGGCAGCCCCTGCAAGTCCTGACTACGACCAACCAGCGATCCTCACCTCTGACAATATCCTAGGCAGCCCTCACACCACCCACCAGCCCCCATGACCTCTGCCAATACCCCAGGCAGCCCTGACACCACCCACCAGCCACCCTCACCTCTGCCACTACCCCAGAAAGCCCCTTGACATTACATCCCCCTCCCCACACAACTCTGACCTCTGCCACTACCCCTAGGTAGCCCCCTCAAGTTCTGACACCACCCACCAACCCACTTCACCTCTGACAATACTGCAGGCAGCCCACTCAAGTCCTGACACCAGCCTACCAGCCCCCCTCAAGTCCTGATACCCCTCACCAGCCCCCCTCCCCTCCATCGCTACCCCAGGCAGCCCCCTCAGGTCCCAACACCACCCACCCTCCCATCACCTCTAACACTACCCCAGTCAGCCCCCTCAAGTCCTAGCACTACCCACCAGAAGCCCAAACCTCCACCACTACCCCAGGCAGCCCCCTCAAGTCCACCCACCAGCCGTGTTCACCTCTGATACTACCACAGGCAGCCCCCTTACACTACACCCCCATCCCCACACACCTCTGACCTCCGGCCTCTGCCACTACCCCAGGTAGCCCCCTCAAGTCCTGACACCACCCACCAGCCCACCTCACTGCTGACTCTACCCCAGGCAGCCCACTCAAGTCCTGAAACCAACCTATCAGCAGCCCCCCTCAAGTCTTGATACCACTCACCAGCCCCCCTCACCTCTGCCACTACCCCAGAAATGGCCCTGACACTACATCCCCTCCCCACACAACTCTTACCTCTGCCACTACCCCCAGGCAGCCCCCACAAGTTCTGAAACCAGCCACCAACCCACCTCACCTCTGACACTACCCCAAGCAGCCCACTCAAGCCCTGACACCAGCCTACCAGCCCCCTCAATTTCTGATACCACTCACGAGCCCCTCTCACCTCAGTCACTACCCCAGGCAGACCCCTCAGGTCTCACACCACCCACCTGCCCCACTCACCTCTGACACTACCGCAGGCAGTTCCCTCAAGTCCTAACACCACCCACCAGCCGCCCAAACTTCTGCCACTACCTCAGGCAGCCCTGTCAAGTCCCAACACCACCCACCACCCCTCCTCACCTCAGACACTACCCCAGGTAGACCCCTCAAGTACTAACACCAACCACCAACTGCCCAAACCTCTGCCACTACCCCAGGCAGTCCTCTCAAGTCCTTACATCATGCACCAGTCCCCATACCGCTGACACTACTGCAGGTATCCCCCTCAAGTCCTGACACCACCCACCAGCCCTGTTGACCTCCGCCACTACCCCAGGCAGCCCACTAACACTGCACCCCTTTTCCCACACACCTCTGACCTCTGACAATACCTCCAGACAGCCCAATCAAGACCTGACACCACCCACCAGCCCACCACACCTCTGACACTACCCCAGGCAGCCCCCTGGCACTACACCCCACTCTCCACACACCTGTGACCTCTGCCGCTAGCCCCAGGCAGCCACTCAGGGTCTGACACAAGCCTAGTAGCTCCCCTCAAGTCCTGACACCACCCACCAGCCCCATGACTGTTGCCAGTACCCCAGGCAGCCCTGACACCACCCACCAGCCCCCCTTACCTCTGCCACTTCCGCAGGCAGCCCCTGCAAGTCCTGACTACAACCAACCAGCCCCCCTCACCTCTGCCAATACCCCAGGCAGCTCTGACACCATCCACCAGCCCCCCTCACCTCCGCCAATACCCAAGGAACCTCTGACACCACCCACCAGCCACCCTTACCTCTGCCACTACCCCCGAAAGCCCCCTGACACTACAACCCCCACCCCACACAACTCTGACCTCTGCCACTACCTCAGGCAGACCCCTCAAGTCCGAACACCACCCACCTGCCCTCTCACCTTCGAAACTACCCAAGGCACCCCCTCAAGTCCTGACACCACCCACTAGTCCCACTTACCTCTGACACTACCGCAGGCAACACCCTGAAGTCCTGACGCCACCCACCAGCCCTGTTCACTTCTTCCACTACCCAGGCAGCCCTGTGACACTACACCCCCCTCCGCACACACCTCTGACCTCTGCCAATTACCTCAGGCAGCCCCTTCAAGTCCCGACTGTTAGTCAGAATTGCATGCAGTATCCTTTGGGAACACTGCATACAATTAAGTCTACAGGTGTAAGCACAATCTCACCTTTGGTACAAGCCTGTACTACACAGTTATGTGGTAGCAGTGGCTGAGCAGACACACTTATCTCAAGAGGGATGTGAGCAGTACAAGATGTTACACAAAGGACTTGCAATCACAGTAGTTCAAACAAGCACTATTTAAGATTTCTTGGTAAAAGCATATACATTTATTTACACAGCCAGTAGGAAAACATTCCACCATTAAGAAGCAGCTCAATACACTACAGTACACAATACGTTTCTGAACAAGTTAGGCTCCCCTGAAGTGGGAGCAAAATGGCACTTCATTAACTTTCTAAAGGGGTAGAAAGAGCAAGGTTAAACAAATTAAAGCACAATTACTTTTGAAGGCAGGGCAAATAGTTTCAGTTCACTACAATAGGCAATTCAATGGTCCTTTGCCAAAGTCAATGGTTCAGTGTCTTGGATAGGATAGCACAGTGCTGGTAGTAAATGGTTAAATATTTGCCAATGTTCTTAGAAGTAGTTTATCAGAAAAAGAGTTATAGGTCGGATTAGGAGCGAACAAGACTCCAAAGCTGGAAAAGTTACACAAACTTTCATCGTGGCAGGAAAGGATTTCCTGACCACATGTGCACAGTACCTTAAGTATGAAGAAAAGCTGTAGCTGAGGCAGTTGTTCCTGGCAGTTCCTGCAGATCTCGTTGTTCCTGAGTTTCAGTGGTGGGGACAAGAAGGAAGATGTCGGGAGGTTCCTGCACTGCCCAGGGAAGAGGCCACAAGCTTGGCAAAACCTCGGTTTTAAGGTATGAGTGCCTTAAAGTCCACAAACTGGTACGCTTCTCACTGGATTTCCATTTTTCAACAGAACTCTGATGAAAATTCGACCAGTATGGAGACGGTGTCCAGGTGGCAAACGAGTTGGTTGTTTCCACCAACTCAAGGGAAAAGTCGTCCTGGACCTGCAGCAGGGCTTCACCAGGCAAACCAACGGTCCAGGTGTTGCAACTGTCGTCTTCCTTCAGCTCGTCTTTGGTTCTTTCGTTCCAGTGGTCTACTCTGCTTTCCAAGTCCCAGAGACCTGCTTTTCAACAGTTTTTTTCCATTCATTCCAGCCTAGCTGTCACTAACCCAGCAGGGTGGCTATCCTCGCCGGACAGTCAGCCAGCCAATCACACTAGAGTGCATTCAGGTCTCCTAGGAGTCTACGCACAGGGAGTTTCGGGCACCTACCTCACATCCTGTCCACCCCAGACACTCAGGCGCCAGAGGAGGTCTTCAGCACAGAAGCCCGCCAAAGGGCATCAAACAAAATGACCAAACATGGTTTGGCACGCGCAGTTAAACACAAGAAGGACCTTTTTTAAAAGAAACAGCGAAAAAAGATGACCAAAGTCTGATTTTACAGAGGGGTCTTGGGCGCCATATTGAAAAACATGCTGACCCGATTTTTAGCTACCAGTGTTCGCAGTCGGGAAAAACCATTGTAGTTCGTTCTAAAACCACTGCCACCAGCCGTTTCAAGAGGAAAGGGTAACATTTGACTGTTACATGAGTGTTTAGACGCAGGGGATGCTAGGCAACCCCTCCAGCACTCTATAGGAAGATAGTGTATGCTGGGTCTATAAATGTAAAAAGACTAGCAAAGTCAATTTAACTTTACATGCTCTAGGATACAGTAGTCAGTCCCAGAGAAGATATTTAAACCTTGGGAAGTCTGAAAGCCATTCCTGTGCCACTGCACTGAAAGTGCTTTGTGACACACAAGAAACAGATGATGCCTATGGAGTTGTTTAAAATTCCATATCCAAAGAACACAAAAGTAAAACACACATCAAAATACATGAAAGAGTGGGAGAAAAGGCTCACACTCTTTCCAGGTAAAAATTAAAATCCTAAAAATCCAGCAAAGTTGCTGGAGGTCTCAAACGGTAAGGGACATTAGCACATTCTTGTCAATTCTCCCTAACACTGACACCACCCACCAGCTCACCTCACCTCTGACTCTACCCCGGGCAGTCCTCTCAAGTACTGACACCTGCCTACAAGCCCTCCTCAAGTCCTGACACCACTCACCAACCTCCCTCACCTCTGTCACTACCCCAGGCTTTCCTCTCACGCACTGACACCACCCACCAGCCCCTCTCACCTCTGACACTACCCCAGACAGTCCCCTCAAGTCTTAACACCACCCACCAGCTGCCCAAATCTCTGCTACTACCTCAGGCAGTCCCCTCAAGCCCCGACACCATGTTCCTCTCCTCCTCACCGCTGGCACTACTGCAGCCAAATACCCCAAGTCCTTCCACCACCCACCAAACCTGTTCATCTCTGCCACTACCCCAGACAGCCACCTGACAGAACAACCCCATCCCCACAGACCCTTGACCTCTGCCACTACCCCCCAGGCAGCCCCCTGAAGTCCCAACAGCACCCACAAGACCCCCTGACCTCTGACACTACCCCAAGTATCAGCACCCTCAAGTCCTAACACCACCTGCCAGCACCCATCACTTCCACCTCTAGCCCAAGCCGTCCATTCAAGAGCCGACACCACCCACCAGCCAGCCCCCACACCTCCGACACTATCCTCGCAGCTCCCTGAAATCCTGACACCATCCACCAGCCCCCTACACCTCCACCACTACCCTAGGCAGCCCCTCAAGTCCCAACACCACCCACCATCTCCCCTCACCTTCGCCACTACCCCAAGCAGCACCTGACAGTACAACCCCCTCCCCATCAGCATCCCTCACCTCTGACACTACCCATGCAGCCACCTCAAGACCTTCCACCATCCCCCCTCAAATCCCCCATTAGCCTAGACATCTCCCTGATAGTACACTCCCCTCTGCTCCAGCCCCCCTCACCTCTGACACAACCCCAGGCAGCCCCCTCAAGTACCAACACCACCAACCAGCTGTCCTCACCTCCAACACTACCCCAAGCAGTCCCAAGTCCTGACACTACTCACCAGCACCCCTCACATCTGCCACTATCCCAGGCAGCCCCCTCAAATCCTGACACCACCCACCAGTCCCCTTCACCTCTGCTACTACCCCAGGCAGCACTCTGACAGTCTGCCTCCCCACCCGTTCAATGTGGAGTCTCAACTTACCATAATTTATGTGGTCTGCTTACACCTTGAAACAGATCTGCCGCATGTCCACCACTAACACAATCAATTGGTAGCACTGTTGTTTAATCCACAACTGGAGCATCTCCTGTCATTCCCTGGCAGACCTGAATTAGCAACACCTCAACCGGACAGCACACTGATACACCACCTACACTGTGGCCATTCCTTGTACATGTGACATGTGAATGCAATGCAAAGTGGTATGTGCATATTTCTCATGTGTCATTGCAAAGGCTTCAAAGCACAGCAAGTGAATTCCTCTGGAGGACAGACATTCCCAAAATCTTAAACTTGGCATATCCACGGAGAATGACTGGGCGCATTACAGAATGTGCAAAAGTAACCTGGGTAGTAGGGGTGCCAAAGTCCCTGTCAGGGATGAAAACATGACAGGTTTGTTGCATGGGTGATGGGAAGCCATTCATAGTGCCTCATTATGAGCATGCCAGTCCGGTAACAACGGTGCTGGTAAGCCTACCGGCACCATTGTTATCGGACAGGCACACTCCCAGACTGCGTGAGGCTGCTGTCCCACCCACCAGGTCTGACCTGGCGGGTGGAAGGGCAGCTGCTCTCAGACTTTCACGGTGGCACCGGCACCGTTATTTACAGTGCCGGTGCACCCGTGTTCCCCATTCCCATTGAGTCCTATTGGAGGCTGTGGAAAAGATGGAGGCTCTCTTAGGACGCAACAGCAGGTTTTTAAGGAGGCCACGCGTTGCAACTCGCTACTGTTAGTTTACCTAATTTTCACTTGCGTCGCAGTGCTACCCTGCTAGTGTATTCCGCTTGGCTTTCCTTCCTTCCTCTTCTCCCTCATTTGTTCCCCTGCTGTTTCATCCTTCCCGGTGTCCTTCCTGTCTCCAGGAGTCAATTTTTCATCTTTTGCTCTGCTCCTCTGTGTGTTTGGTTCCAGTGTCGGGTACCAAACTTGCTTCTGTGCCTTTTCTTTTACTGTGTTGTGGGCCTATCTCTTCATTAATCTCATATTCTGGTTTTGGTAGTGCTTTCCCTTTTTACATCTTTTAGTTACGGTGCTCCTTATCCCCGCCTGCACCGTTAGCTGTTTGATCGCTGTCTTTACTCACTCTCATCCGTTCTCTCTCTCTCTCTCTCTCTCTCTCTCTCTCTCTCTCTCTCTCTCTCTCTCTCTTGCTCTCTCTCCCTCTCCCTCCTTCTCTTTCTCTCGCTCGTTCTCACCCTCTTGCTTCCTTCTCACTCTCATCCGCTCTCTCTCTCTCTCTCTCTCTCTTTTCCTCTTCCTTGCTGTTACTGTACCCCTGTCCTTATTATCCCTTTTCCTTACCAGGATCTTTCTCAGTTCCTACACCATTTCGGTTAGGGGTCCTTTTCTTACTGCATCTGCTCCTGTACCCTCCAAGGATCTTTGGCAGCTACTGTTCTTCTCCCATACGTACCTGCAGGGACTTCCGCATCTTCAGAGGAATCGCCGTGGTTCTAGCTCTCATCTCTTGGACCGCTCATCTTGACTCCAGTACCCATCAGTCAACCAGCCTCTTCTACTTTCGGTTTTGTTCTGCAACCAATCCTACAACCACACAGGGTTTTTTCTGCCTCAATAGGCTTTTTTCCCTGTTTTAAGGGACTGTGATCCCCTAACTGCTTGTCCAAACCACAGTCAAGGTGGCCTCGGTTGGAGATCATCCCTATCTCGACGAACGCAAGAAGGGGAAAAAGAGGGGAAAAAGAATTCATAGACAGAAGACGAATCAGAAAACACCAAGAAAGATAGAAGGAGAAGACAGAAGATATCTCTTCAGGATAGCTCCTCAAAGGACCCAGGTGAGGAGACTCAGGGGGAGGTATCATTAGACTCTGAAAAGTGACCTTCCCCCAAAAGAAGCCACAATGGGATTTCTGGGACACCTATGTGTTACTTTTGCCCTTTAAAACTCTGAATGGACCAGGAGGCAGCATATCACACACTTGTCAGACTTCTGTCTGTGCTCCAGCTTAACACAATAGATTCTGGGCACCTATGTGTTACTTTTGAAAAAAAAACATCTCCCCTTAACTTCTACTGGGGAGCTTCAAAGCCAACTCCAGAGCAGCCTTGGAAGTTATGCCCTTATTTGGTAGACAATGCTGGCCATCTGGCTCAAAAGATTATTTAATTAATAAACTATAAAGATTGTTAATTCTATAACCAGACAATGCAATAATGTAAACTTTTTACAGTTTAAATGTGATCTTTGTGGCTTTCAAACAAGATATCATGGCTGTCCATAGCATGTATAGGACACACATGCCAGGAAAATGTGAATTATGAGAAAAGGACATATGGTGGAACGTTAAAAATTATGGAAATATGCCCTATGACAATATGTACACATGCTTAAAATTGTGGGATTTTGGGTGAAGCGGTTCCCACTAAAAACCACGAAAAGCTATTAGAAGGGTGAAATAATGTTGTACAAACTTGGGAGTTGGACTGCCATGCTCTGTGTGAAACATGTAATCTGCCTATGTAATTTACTAAAGTACCACAACTGTAAAAAGAGCGATTTATGTAAAGATAGATTTTTAGCAAAACATGACTGTGGGATGGCTTTATACCTCACAAAACACAACCTCATAACATGAGTCCTCTCTTTGAGGCGGTGACCAACATAGGCTGACCTATCCAGTTCTTGGTGGTAGGTCTAGCTTAGTTCTGCCCCACAATAAACCCTGTGATGTCACCCGCCTTATAAAGATTGGGAGCTCACCGAGATCAGGACACACACTCTCCTGAATTTCCAGCACCTGCGTATCCAGATATTCCAAATCCACCTTTGCAAGATTTCAGACTCTACTGCCAGGCCAAAGCATAATTGACCCTACCCAGACAGGACCATTGATCCAGAATCCCCATTAAAAATGCCACTAGCAAGGGGGAAACTCTGTGTTACTCTTTGGGGAGTATCCTATGACCAGGCTGGCTTTTTGCCCCCTACCTGCATGACTGCTGTACCCTTGCCATCCAGTGACAAGACTTGCCGAGCTGTTTGCTGTTAGGAAAGCCTGCCATCCTGTGACCAGAGCCTTTGAGTCTAGAACCCAGTTGGATGTCCCAAATCCCACTCAAGTGTTGATTGTGAGTATTTCCCATCCCATTGCAACACATAGCCTACCCCATCTTGCTACTTTGTCTTTGTTCCACTCTCTACGTAATCCTATCCATACCCTGGTAACTTGTTTAAAACTGTCAGAATTCTCTGTGCATCCTGTTCTTGATCTCCAAGCATTAGTGCCATCCATCTATTTATTTCTGTCATGCATAGATCCTTAGTTATATTTTGAACAATTTAAGTAATTCACACATAGAGCTGAACGCAGGGTGAAAAGGTTGACGTTGCAAATTAACCTTGGTGCGTGCCATTTCTTTAACAATCTAGTCTTTTAAGTAAAACTTTTCCTTTCTTCCCAAACCGATTTTCTCTTTTAACTGCTTTATTTTCCTAAAAACGAGTCTCCTTCCATCTTGAAAATCTCATCCAGTTATTCAGCTAGAGTCACTCTTTCACTTCTGTATGATCCTTGTGATGTACATCTATTCCCCAGCCTAAAAACTGTATTCCGATTCTGTCTATTTCACCCATTTAAAACAAAAATAAAAAAAACGTTTTGACATTTAAAACTGCAAAAAGTGTAAAATTCAACTTTTCCACGTGTGATTCTGGCTGCACTGTGTTCTCACTTTCAAGTTGCTTTTGAACTGTATGCCCTTTTGTGATACCTTGCCTTGTAGTTGCTAGTGATATTACATCCCTAATACTGTGATAAAATATATGTACCTCATCATTTGACCAAACATATAATTAATTATTTGTCAATTGCCTCTTAATTTGTGTGGGAAGGTCGAATTTTGTTTCTGTTTGCTGCCTAATATCCCAGACTCCTTGCTGCTCCTTTCTATCCACCCAGAATGCAATACATTTGGTTTTTGGAGAGTAGCATGGGGAAATCTTAACTTGGGTGCTATCTACTTGAATAGAAAAAGTGCTCCTATTCATTTGTGCTTTGGATATCTTCTTGTAGAAGGCTAACATAGTGTATTTCCATATCTTACATTGTAATTATCTCCCCATTGGTGATTTCTGCCCAATATAAAAATTGTGTGATTTTCTTTGAATTCAAAATAAATAAATATTGTATTACCACCCACCGGCCTGGTTCATTGTCCATTGTGACCCGGTGTATTTGTAAAAGGGGGTGTGAGACAGGTTGAGTGCTGGCTCAATTTGAATTTGTTGAAAATACAAAAAAGTATTCTAATTGAGCGCTACATCTTAGCTAAGGGCAAGAGCCCTGGTCTGGTGTGATGCCCGATTGGGATCCTTAACAAATTGGGGGTTCAGGCCGTGAATTAGGATTGTTTATTCACCCGTGACAGCTTAACAAAGCAGGCTTACCTTCAAGGTAGTGATACTTTGTGTGGTCGGAACAAAGTGTTACGCTGTAGAAGCGCCTGCTCAAAACAAAGATCCTAAGTATCAGGCCTGTGTATAAAATGAACCCTGATATATAAATTAATTAATAAAGAAAAAACACTTTCCAAAATGGCCACAGTAGAGATCAACAGACAGGCCTCCGTTGTTGCATGGGGGACTTGCAGGGTGGCCACCACCTCTGTTTTTCCGCCTCCTCTGCTGAAATGCAATTAGCCTCCAGGATGAAAGCCTGCTTACGTTCCCGCCACGGTGCCACCTCAGCCCTGGTCACCATCACTTGTGCCTCCCATGCCTGCTGCCTCTCTGCTACCACCTGCCTCTGGTATTGCCTGAATATGGAAGAGAAAGCCTGCATGGCCTCCCTATGGTCCGCCTGCCTCATAGGTTCCAAATGCCTCCTTGGGTGGTATGCCCTGTCACATTCTGCCTCTTCATGGTTGCCATCAGCTACTGCCATGCAGAGTGCAAGCTGTGTCAGTAAGCCCTCCCACCTGATGACTGTTGTCTGGCGTATGGCACCTGCACTGCTCAAGGGTGCCTGCTGAGCCTCCACTGCCTGTGACTATGCCTCAGTAGGCACGGTGACCACCTCATCTGATGTTGAAGGCACTCCCACCTTGGGCTGGGACATTAGACCCACCAGACAGGGCATCAGTGGGGGGACTGTTGCTCAGAGGGCTGTGCTGCAATGCGGCCCAGAAGGCACCCTGGGGGATGACTTGTGCACAGAGGAGGAAGCAGACGAAGGGGTCATAACAGTGAACAGCCCCCGTAGCCCACCCTAGAACATTGCTGTTGCCAGTTAGCCCATGAGACAGCATAGCTCATTGTAATAATGCACATGCATACTACGAGAAGCCTGTACATCATCATGGATGACTGCAGTCTGCCTTCTGAGACTAGCCAGCAGGGGCAGCACATGATCCTGGATGGACACATCGGCTGGCATGGGGGTGCTTGTCCAGGTGGAGGCATCTCAGAAAGTGGGCACTGATGTATCCGATGGCCCAGGGACAGGATTTTGTGCAGATGCCTCTAGGGTGGCCTGCACAGCCTCATGCCCCTGGGACAAGTCTGCAGCATGCACACCCTCCTCAACGCCCACACCTGACCTCATGGGCTGGGTTGCAATGGCCACCTCCTCCACCTACATTAACCTACATGACTCCCAGATGTCTTCCCACCTGGATGGACCTGTGTGGCATTACTGTGTCCCACCGCTGCTGAGGAGTCTCCTTCCTCCTTCACCTCCTGGGACTTACCACCAGCAGCCATGCCCGATGGTCCAGGCGCTCCCTCATTCACATCACTCCCTGAAGAGGAGTTGTCAAAGGGGAGTAGCAGGGTCTGCACCTTGGGCTGGTGGCTCAGTCCCTGTGTCCATGTTCCACAGCACTTCTTCCACCCTCGGTTCCAGCCACAGCAACTTTGGGAAAGGAGACATAGAACATTGTTTTCAGTCTACAGTTTAAAGCATGTGTGGCATACACAACATTCACAGTACCATGACATCGCCATGGGTCAACCAGCAAGAGCCACACACACGCTCATGCGATTACCAATAAAACAGACACACCACTTCAGGGTCAATGATGAGCACAGTCACAACACATTCACAATAAACACAGCACATAAACGGCAGTCCACAGACACATACCAAGAAACATGATATGGCACAGTGGCAATGCGTAGGTGACCCAAATGCAACCTGCTGCATTGCCATGGGAGTCATGGAACAGGGGTGCAGGGGAGGGCAGGGATTCAACTGCTAGATTGGCCAACCACGGAATGCATGGAAGCACAGATGTACCAGGCTACTGCTGGGAACACATTGTTTGCGAGACACCCAGTGGAATGGTGCATCTCAGTAGACACACATGATTGCACTACACACAGCATGGCCATGTAAAAACCTGCTTTGGCATCTGTCCACACAATTATACCCACCAACCAGCCTCCCAGAGAGCGCCACCTGTAAGCATGCAACACATACATGCACAAATTGTAGATGCAGACGTGAGTATGTTTTAGCGCCAAGCAAATACACATGGCATGATCACACATCAACTCAGACTTCACATGAAGTGGCATGACATATAACATCAATGTCCCTGAAAGGTCGATTCTCCAACATGCCAATCACCAACGTGCATACACAAGTGTCACCTCCAGACGTTGAGGGTGGATGGCTACAGTTTGCAATCGTTTACACAACAATATGTCCATTATGCTTGCCCCTCACATGGTGACAACATCGTAATCTGGCACCTTTACTGTCCAAGCATGTCTAACTATCAAGTGACATTGGATGCTCAACTGTACAACTACAAACACTGCACATACCAGCACATGTCAGCAGATGTCTGACATCACACATGGCGAGCATTGTCTTGGAACTGCATGTTGCTGTGGATCACTGAAACACACATGCCACATACATAAGAGAGAAACTGCAATCATGCCAGCCTATGCACAACACACATGCACTGTAGAGCAGTGAACGACATGGCTACTCACAGCAGTATCCAGACACCGTTTCCACTTGCAGATCTGGGGATATAGCTCTAAGCAGAACTTTGCCAGGACCCGCATATTATTGGTGGAAAACGTGCTCCTGTTGGCACTGCACCTCTGTGGTGGTGCCATCCACCAGGGCTTGCAACACCTTGGTGTGGGTACTGGACTTGAGGTCCTCCCATTGCTTGTGCATGCTCTTAGGGCAATGAACTGCCACCCCGTCCACATTGATGGCAGCCAGGATGTTCACCCAGATCTTCTTGCATCCTTTACTTCCCCACTGCATTTCTAGGTTGAAGAGGGCGTCATAGTTCTCCAGGACCAGATCCACCAGGATGCCAACTTCTTGGGAGGTGATGTTTGCAGCCCTCTGCCTCGCTGCTGTGGGGTTGCTGCTTGCTGAAGATGAAGATGGCCCAGAGAAAGCAACCCCTCAGGCAGGTGTGCATTGGTAAACTGGTCCTGGAAAAGGGCTGTGAAGCAGTGGTGATAGAATGGAGAGGTGGGAGTACGACACCGCAGATGTGGTGGTCTCAGGGCTATATACAGGAGCACAGGTAATGGTGGGTCAACAGGCACTCCCACCACTGTGCAGGTGGCCAGCAGGCACTCACTCTGGGCAGGAAACCACAGATGGTGTGGTGGGAGGCACTACAGGGCAGGAGGAGGCAGTAAGGCGGCCACAAGCAGCACTGGTAGATCCTCGCCAGGACCAGCATATTATTGGTGCAAAACTTGCATCTGCTGGCACGGTGCACCTCGATGTTGGCACCAGGGTTTGCAACACCATGGCGTGGGTCCTGGACTTGAGGTCCTCCCATTGCTTGTGCATGCTCTTGGGTCAATGGACTGCCACCTCCTCCGCCTTGATGGCAGCTGTGATGTTCACTTAAAAAGCATCAGGTAAGTACTTCAATTTGCTTACTTTCTAAAGTTAGCTGTAGTGTAACACTAAAACTAAGGGGTGTGTCAGGTACGGAACACTAACAGTTTAAAAAGTGTGTTTTTAGCTGTGATGTTCACCCAGATATGCTCCTGTCCTTCAGTCCCCCGCTGCATTGCTAAGTTGAAGAGGGAATCATGCTTCTCCAGGGCGAGATCCATTAGGATGCCAACTTTTTTGGAGGTGAAGTTTGCAGCCCTCTGCCTCGCTGATGTGGGGTTGCTGCTTGGTGAAGATGAGGATGGCCCAGACATGACAACCCCTGAGGCAGGTGTGGGTGGGCAAAGAGGTCCTGCAAATGGGCACCACAGGGCAGGAGGAGGAGGCAGTCAAATTGGCACTGGTGGGTCAACAGGCACTACCAATGCAGTGCAGGTGGGAAGCAGGCACTCACTCTGTGCGGGCAGCAGCAGATGGCAGGATGGGAGGCATCACAGGTCAGGAGGAGGCAGGAGAATATGCACTAGAGGCATGAGTAGAGCTGACTTCTGTGTCTCGCATCTGAGGCAGCTGAATACAGAGTAAAGGCCCTTAGCGCGTAGGTTTTGCGACACATGCTGCACTCAGATCGCACCATGGGTGGTGTCCTTTTTCATGAATATCCACATGTGCTACAGGTAATTATCAGTCATGCTCCTGCCTCTTCAGCCTCTTCTGTCTCTGCTGATTCAGAGCCAGAACCAGAAGTGAATGGCTTGCTGAGGGAGAAAGTGAATCCCCCAATGGGCAGATCTTTTGGGGCTGTTGAGTCTGAGGCAGTACAGCAGGCTTCACAAGGCCAGTCAGTGGTGGGCCACATGTCTGCGGAGGTTACAGCTGCAAGACCTCCCTTCCATGATTTTGTGTCAGGTTCTGGGTCTGATGTCCATCGGAGAGCTGCAGACCTGCATCCAACAACAGGGGTACCGCAGCAATGGGCCTGATCCCTTGCAACACATTGCCGTGAACCCCGACCACAGGGTGGATGTGTGCATGCTGAAGAGACAGTGTGGGAGCAGCAAATGTTGCGTGCCACCATCTGGCACGGTGATATGTTGAGTTGTATTTTAAATGGCATCGATCGCCTAGCTGAGAACACCAGCGGCCTGGGATGTGCAACAGCAGCTAATCATGCAGTCCTCAAGCTGCTTCCACAGACTAGTCATGGAGTCCAACATCAAGGACTGATGTGCTGATCTGAAGTGTCTGCAGGACTCCCTGCATGCAGATGCTAAGGCACATAGAGAGGCCCTGAGGTGGGAGATGGCAGCTCATAAATGAAATTGCCGTCAGATGGAGAGGTTGAGGGCTTCACTGCAAGATAAACTCTCAGCCACAAGGACACAGCTCCACGAAGAGATGGATGCCCTGAGGCAGACACTGTCCCAGCAACTTGAGGCATCATGAGGGAGTGCACATACAGACTTTATTGCCATTTGGGATGAAACGCATCGTGGCCTCACCACCTTTGGAGTGCTGGTGCATGCCTCTGTTTCACGGCTGCCCCTTGCCAATGAGGACCAGACTCTGGTACTGCATGTACTGGATCCACCACCAGCCCCAAAATCACCTGAGGATCGACTGGAGGATGGCGGTCCCAGCACACCCACGCCACCTCAAACACCTATGCCGTGATGTCCATGAGGGTTTTTTGATATTTATTTATTTTTTTGTTGATGATTTTTGTGGTCGACTCATGTGGATATGGGCATGCCTGTATCCCTACCCCCTCCAGAGTGGCCAATTTTTTACCCCAAGTGCCGAATGGACATGTTTGTTTGTTGTGAACCTGACTGGTGTGGACTGATTTTTAGATTGTTTTGGCCCTTGATCGAGATGGACACATTTTTTCTGATTTTTTCATACTCCTAGTCCATGGTGGAGGCATTTTTAGTTTTTTCCCCTGTCCGAGATGGACTGTTTTTATTCATTTTTCTGACCTTGAGAGATGTGCTGTTGTTCTCTCAAGGTAATAATGAGTGCAGTACTGGAGATGCAGCCATGCAAAGTGGTGTTAACTGCCATGGTTGACTTGATTTCAACAGGATAACATGCAGGTAGAATGGGTTGTTGGTCTTTTTGAACATGCGTGCAGTATGCATGATTTGCTACTTTGGCTGATTATATACAATGTCCCACATTGTTGTAGTGATCCTGATTCATCCAGTGACTGCACTCTTAGGGAGGTCCACCCTGCACCCTTTACCTCCCTGGTCCCCATGCCCTCGGCCAGGCACTGGCCCTCCATTCACAAAAGTGGAGGTACATTTTCCGGTGGAGGCGATGAGGGAATCACTACCCTCTGTCAGCAGGTAAGGATGAGCACTGTCTATTTCATAATACCTGTATTAGTGGTCACCATGATGTTTGCATGCATCCTCACACATTTGCTTTCTGCGTGTGTAATCATTTAGTTATGGTGAATGGCATTGCAGATGTGTGTTTGTCCGCCTGTATGTGTGTGTGTGTGTACCCTAGTGCATTGGTTTTCAGTTTGCACTTCCACAATTGACAGCCAAATAATAGTAATTTGCAACACTTATCACACCTGAGCCATTGGCAGTATTTGCCGTATTCTGAATCTACATCCCCATTCATGTCCAGAATTCTGTGCACCTGTACTCTGTGTTGTTGGTTGTTCACCACTTGCCTTACTGACCATTGTGATGTCTTCTTACTGCCAACCTTCTACAAGCCCCCCACCCAGTGTGTCCTACAGGGCCCTGACGGTGTCTGCACTACTGTTTGACTTGTGCCAGAGTCCACGCCACACCCTTATCCACTGAGATGACCTGCTCGCTACAATTCCACACCTGTCCATTGTCAGGTCTATATGACCTTGGCTGCTCCCCTTCATGGCTTTGCCTCTGGTAACACAGATCCGGACATTTGTCTCCATTGACTCCACTGGATATGTTTATGTAACAAACAATAGGGGTGCCCCTGTGTGCAAGCATGAGTGGGGGTAAGATATACTTCTTAAACAGAACCGACAAACGGGTACTCACACTGTAGACAGTCCTAAATTCTGTCAAAAATTTGAATTAAATCTGCATATCAATTTGAGGCTAGTCACTAAGGATAAACCAAAGAAGAAGTCTTGAGTATGCTGACAATACATTTATTGTTGAAAGCACAGTTCTTAATGGATCAGAATTTTTATACTTTTGACAAAAATGAATAAAAGCAATTGGAAAACATTGAAGAAAAACATAAGACATAACATTCATCATGAATACATAGAGTACAAAAGAACAACATATTCATCAAATCGCAAACGTGGATTGTTCAAGAGCATTTAATGAGAAGAATAAAACAATCCTTGCAGGATACCAATTGTTCCTACAGCATGGGGCCTTCCAGGGTGTATGGAAAATGTACCTGGTAGGTGTAGATAAAAAATTCAATTAGCTAAATTTGCATGTTTATCTGCCAAAGTGTAGGAGGAAATCATAAACTCGTTCCCAAAGGGAACAACACACATAGATATCACGTTTCGGCGTGCCAGACTGGCATCAATAGTAGAGGCCTTCCTCAGGGCAGGATTGGAGTAATTTGATAAAAGCACCCTAAAGGGGGCAGAAATAGAAGGGGCATAGATTATACATACAAGCTTCTGTTGGGACAACTTCAATGGAATATCAAAGTTCAAGAGTAGCTGTCTTTTAGTATGCAGAACACTCACCCAGAACAGATTGGAGAAGGCGGGGTGGAGTCCGTGGGAGCTGCTTTTTTTTCCAGTTTATTAAACTTCTTGCATGGAATAACGGTGCAACCTGGTATTCAGAAGAGAGTGAACCTGATTGATGGTTCTAGGCTCGCTGTGGGGGAGTCTGCCAACTGTATAAACAAAATTAAATTAAATTAACCAGGAACGGTGGACTGCAAGGCAGAGAGGCCATAAAAGCTTACTGTAAGTAAATTACAGGTGGATAAAATCATCTGTCTATACTTAGAATCAAGAAAAATTAAATTGTGACTGTTAAAAAAAAGGGTAATATATATATTCAGTAAAAAAAGTTGCGCTACTAAAAACCTATCAAATTCAGTAAAAAAACTTTGTTAAAGGGACGTTATGGTTAAGTTGCGCTACTAAAAACCTATGAAATTCAGTGAAAAAACATTGTTAAAAGGAAGTTATGGTTCAAAGTAAAACCGAAAAACCCCTGAAATTCGGCAGTTATGGTAAGATAAGCAACCATAACTCGTGCCGCCACCGTGCACTGCTAACACTAACACCCAGGACATCAAAGATAGAAAGTGAAGATACATAAAGCACTGCTAACACTAACACCCAGGACATCAAAGATAGAAAGTGAAGATACATAAAGCATAGCCATTTCCATTTCGTGAAAGTCTGCCGATGGTCCGCGAACAGAAAAACAATTGCATTGCTACCCTATTGAAACCAATGCATTTTTCTCTAACAGGAAGTGGTGGCTCTGAAAAGAGCCTTTGGGAGGTGTTTGAATGTAAAACATTTTAACTACGTAAGACGTACTTCAAAACAAATGCTATATTTCTAAAAAAGGTCGCAATGCATTTTGTACATTTCTCTGAAAAATCTGATTGCCAGCATAAGTAAGATGGACTCCATCTTTGCGGAAAATGTATGTACTACGAAACAAAATATTTTCATTGTTAAGAGGACATGCCAAAATCTCTTAGGAAGGCACAAACAGCCTTATTAACATTACGCCTTGCTTTCTCCATTTGTGGACCACATGAGAAAGAACAAAGCCACACTTGTCTCTGCGCAATCCGTGAAAAAATTATTTTAGAGTTTGGAAACATGTCCATTATCTTCTGAAGTCCTTCTTTCATTGCAAATTGCAAAGAAATTCCAGACACATGTCCTAAACTGTTCCCTCCACAATGAATTACAATTATGTCTGGATGTTCCTCTATCTTCAAAGTTGCACAGAGAGGTAGCAAGTCCAACCACTTCATTCCACGCACTCCATGCCAGTGCACTTCCACATGTGGGAATCCAAGATCTATAGATACTTCACAGCTTTCTGCATGCAACTTCAACCAATGAATCCACAAGTCTCCCAAAATCCATACAATCTGTGTTTTGAAACACTCAGCCATAGCTATATGTTCTTCTCTCTGCAAAAACAATATCTGAGAAAACCTCTCCTAGCATAACACACTCACTAAACTTTACTGACCAATCCCTTGCTTCATCCAATCTCATTTCCATAACTCCCCTCCCCAAATTCCCCAGATGTAATACGCGGTGTCCTAGAACTACCGCCATGTCCGCGAACGTATCGTAACATGTACAGCCCTTCTACCATTTCGATTTCACTCTCTGTGCCATTCCCTCATTGGATGTAGCTAAGCAATCACATGACCATCCACCAATCAAATCCAATAACTCTACATGTAACTGCATCATCATAGAGCAGCACTACAAATGTACGGTGTATCTCTCGGAGTACAAGTCTCATACGATTGACAACCACGATCTACGAGAAATACTATACAAATCTCCAATATTTCTACTTGCAGCTTGGTCCATATCCATATACATGAACAGAAAGTACAGGTATGCATATTTTCTACACAGTACATGAACACATTTTCTAACCGATTTTTACCTTCTATAATCTGAAAAATGAATGGACGATCATTGTTTCATTGTCCTAAAATGACCTGTCACTTACAAACCTTTATATCGTTTAATTTCTTCATGCACACACACACATGCAAATACTATTAAACTAACATTTTCGAAATAAAATATATACACGACATATAATCACACAAAATAACATACACACTCTATGATCAAATCTCAAACAATAATATTTGTACAAACACATAATTGGTTTTAATTCTTTTCGTTTATATAAGTACTTACATACATTTATATAGGACAAGCAGACTATGACATTCACTCACTGTTATGTGCAAAAGCAGGCTATGACAATGACTCACTATTACGTGGAAAAGCTTAGTTACAAGAATAGTGGTGTACGTTGGTAGATTATGAATTCCACAAACCATAGTAAAGATATTTTCTTTCCTACTCTTAGTCATAATATAGTTTTAATGGTTTTCAGGAAGGCGCTGAGCATTTAAATTTAAAAAAATGTATGTCTAAAATGAAAACAGTGCTATATAGCAACCAAATTACTAATTTCTTTCTTTTACAATTGCAGTGAAGCCCATTCTCCTGAATAGAAGCAGCCGATTTTGATTTACAAAGAACAACTAAGAAGCAAACTACTCATTTTTGAAAAAAAAGTAAGTAGATTGTTACCATAATATTTGATTTATAACTCACACGCACTGTACGGTGCATTCATGGTATTTCTGTGCCTAAAAATAGAGATTCTGCACCATTCTGACCAAACCCCCCCGTCTTAAACACTGATCTCCTGTCAGAATGGCCCTCAAATTCCTATTTTTCGGCACACAAATTACCCAACTCAGCCGCTAGAATGTAGATGTTGTAGAACAAACAACTGTTTTAATTGTATGGCTTTACCTATATTATTTATTCTTCTCCACACCACCGGCTTACTTTTTTCTGTCATCTGAACCCCAGTTTAGTAACACATTAATTGAAGAATACCCATCCCTGGTAGTTCAACTTCCCAATTCACAATCACACACCATTACATACATCTTTATCATCTTACTCAAACAATCATGCACACAACACACATGCATTGCAGAAAACCCAACCCATACCTTCTGTATTTTTTCAACAGACGCTACAGAATGCCCACCAAAAAGCAACTCCGTAGAAAGGGACGCAGAAGTATAGCAAATGAAAAGAAAAGTCTCCAACATAAACTCCCATCTATAGCAGAATTTGTAAAAAACATTGAAACACAACAGCTAATACAGTCATGTTGTGAAACAGAAGAAGTTTCTAGTGCAAAAACTTTGCCTCCTCTATCACAAAGTAAAACGACCCAAAAAACTATTAACAGAAAATCAACTATCACTACAAATAAAACGTCTTCTATAAATCTTCATATAGTACAAAGTAAGCATACCAAGAAAAGTATATTAGCCAAAATGTTCCGTCACAAAGTCCTTCAAAATCTGATAAAAACAGGAGAGAAACCAGGTTCAACACTTCAAACATATCGTAGGAAAGTAATCTTAGAAGCGTTGATAGACAGTGCAATTCTTCTCAAAAGAAACTTATTTATTGTTGTGTTAAACAGAATTAAACCACTAACAAAACTAATAACTAAACTTCAAAAAAGACTTCTCAATAAACAAAATGTGAACAGAAATAACTTCTTAAATATCTGTGGAGGTGAATGGAGTCACACTACAAGCACAGAACCATACTTTAATGAAGAAGCATACAAACAAAAGCAAACAAATACAATTGCCATACATAGCAGTGGTCGAGGTTATGAAAAAGTTAATAATACCATAATGGAACAAGAAGTACTCCTTACAAAAATATGCCCTGAAAACTTAGATTTACCCCTCCATTCGACTGAATCAGAACATCTAATTTACACATGGCCATGCACGTTAATGTGTAACATTCCCAAAAAAATGTTCCAATCTTTACGCCTATTCCTCAATCAATATGTGAAAAGCAAAGACAAAATCAAAATTAAAATACTGCAAAGTATGGATGCTTGTCCAGTACGCAAGCACACAGGACTTCAAGGACATTTGTTGGCCTGCATATCAGGAGCTACTTGCAAAACAACCCTCCATGATATCAAAAGGATATCAACACATCAGACAAGTATAAGAAATCTAGTTTATAAACTGTATTATGCAAAAAGTCCTGCTTTAGCACTAGCCAATTTAAATAACATTCTTCTACATGGTACACCAAAAGACCTACTAAAAGAAATCGAGTATATACAGAAAAAATATTTTGGAAATGAAACCCACTTACAAGATGAAATAGCTGTCAACCAACTTCGTAACAAATCTGCACATGGCAACCTTTCACTACACACATACAAAAAAGAAATACTAAAATTTCAAAGCACTTCAGCTGAAGTACCAAACCACGTGTGTGTATGTTGCCGCAGAACGTGTTATAAAAGTAACACAAAAACTATAGACCTTTCATACAAAATAGAAGACAATGAAGATTCTAAATGGTTTGAATTAGCTCTCTACCTTATGGCAGAAAACAAATACGAAATAACTGACCCCATAATACTTTGCAGTAACTGCACTACCAAACTTGACAACAACCAAACTCTGTCACATGCTATCTCAAATAACTTGGAATTACATCCACTACCAAAACTCCTTCAACAACTTAATTTATATGAGAGCATCATAATTCAAACAGTTCATCCATTTCAAGCAATAATACGCCTTCAACCAAAAACTGCAAAATTACCTCCCTCTGAATTAGTGAAAGGTATTCGTGGAAAAGTAGTGTATTTACCATTAGATCTAAAAGAAAATGTGCACACTCTAGGAGTGCAACGTCCAATGCAACAATCTTTAATTATCTTGGTAAATGGAGTACCTACAAAAGACAAAAATATTTGGCAACAACTGGTAGATTTACATAAAGTTAGGGAAGCTCTGCAATATCTCAAAGAGAATAATGATTATTACAAAGAAATGAATATCGAAGAAAACTTGAAAGATACAACTGAAATAATTCAAGAGACACACGAAACTCGTCAATTTGAGCTCCTAGATCCTGCTACAATAGCAAACACTTTAGACCATTATACAATTCACCCATTGCACTCTAATGACACCGTAGAAGATGCACTGGAAACGTACCAAATGCGTCAAACAAAAGGATCACCAATCAGCATGTGGGAAAAAAGTATAGAAGCACGTGCTTTTCCTCTGCTCTTTCCTACTGGCAAAGGAGGAAGATACGATGATAGACCTGTTCAAATATCAGCATCAGAATATCGCTCATTACGAATGTATTCTGAAGATCCCAGATTTTGGCAAAATGTGGAATACATATTTCACCTACTCTTTGAAAGTGGACTAGCAACTTTATGTTACAGAGTTGCACACATATTAAAATCAGGATCACACTTTCAAAATATGACAGCCAACAATTATTACAAAAAGTTCAACAAAAAGATGAGGTTTTACAGACAAATCTTACAAATCTATTAGCAAATATGCGAGGTACTAAAGAGTACTGGTTTCGACGCCATGGAGATGTACGTTGTATGATCATAAACCTTGGCCCACCCACTTGGTTTGTTACATTAAGTTGCGCAGAATATGCATGGGAAGATTTACATGCTTTCCTACACATATCAAACGAAAACAAAACAAACATAGATATACTAACACCTGGAGAACTTTGTTCTCAGGATCCTGTTAATGTTTCTAGATATTTTCACCATCGCTTCAATGCTATGCTACATTTTATTTGTAATAAAACTGTTCCTCCCCTTGGAAAAGTGCAACACTTCTTTTGGAGAAAAGAATACCAAGCCAGAGGAGCGCCACATGTCCACATGCTTTTATGGATTAAAGATGCTCCTAAATTTGGTCAAGACAGTGATGCCACTGTTTTACAGTTTATTGAAAAATATGTCACTTGTGAAATTCAGTCAGAATCCACAAATAGTGATCTTCATGCAAAAATCTTACAATTCCAAAGACACAAATGTGGCAAATATTGTCATTGCAAATACAAAAACAAAGGGAAATACTACACCAAATGCCGATTTGGTTTCCCTAGACCAGTTACAAATTCAGGTCAAGTGAACAACCTCATGTCTTCAGTTAGACATAGTGTTAAAGATAAGTCACCTAAAAATACATATTGCATAAAAAGAAAAGAAGAAGAAAAATATATCAATGATTACAATGCAATCATTGCCCACTTGTAGAATGCAAACATAGATGTGCAGTACATTGCAGACAATTCTACTGCAGTTGCACGATATGTCACAGCATACTTAACCAAATCAGAAAAGACAGAGCTCCAAGACCTCTGGAATGACCTGTCATCAGATAAAACAATGTCTCAGAAATTATACAGCTTGGGCATAAAAATGCTGTCCCATAAAGAATGTGGATCCTATGAAGCAGCTGATCGATTAACTGGTACTGCATTGTATGGTAAATCTGCAAATATAGTATGGCTAAGTCTTGGTCCAGCTAAATCTAGAAAAAGAGTTCTAAAATCATAAGAAGATATAGAAACAATAGCCAAACATGATCCCAACAGCCAAGACATTTTAAAAAACAATTTATTGGACACATACTACCCAAACAGGAGTACCACTTTGGAAACCATGTGTCTAGACCACATAGCCCGAAACTACACATACAAAAATAATATAAAACCTGATGAGCAAAACCGTAAATACAAAGTGACAAACTGTGATGGCAGCTTAGTAAAACTCGACAAACCAAATTTAATTAATCATATCAAATTGTCATTAAAGACTCCTCAACATAAAGAAATATATTACATGTCCCTGCTACAACTCTTCAAACCATGGAGAAAAGAAGAAATACAAGATACCTATGACTCATATGAAGACGCTTTCAAAGCCAATGAAAGCAGTATAACTGATGTAAACTTTGCACAGTACAAAACAATGTTGCACAATGAACAGCAACACGAAGAGGAACTCCAGGCCCAACTAGATAAGGACACTCCTGACAGTAGTCAACCTTCTGTCACAGGAAGCCAAGAACCACTGGGAGAACCACTAATAACAAATGAGGCAGAATTAGCTATGATAGAAGTAGAAAACACCATGTGTCACTATGAAGATAAAGAAGACTTAACTACACTACAATCAAAACTAAACAAAGAGCAACGTAGCATTTTTCAAGAAATAACAAAAGAAATTGCACATGGTGTGCAACATGAAAACAAAGAATGCACCTGCCAAAATTACAAATCTATACTATTGTATGTCAGTGGTGAAGCTGGTTCTGGCAAAACATTCCTAATCAAAATCATCAGTAAGTTCCTTCAACAATTGACAAACAACAAACTGTCAGCTGTTGTCACTGCCCCCACAGGTTTAGCTGCCTACAACATAGGTGGTGTCACTTTACACCGATTACTGCTCCTGCCAGTAGAACACCAAAACAAGTTAGATTATTACAAACCTTCTGCAGAAGCTGCAATGGAAGTACACAGAGTATTGAAACAAATGAAAATGCTACTAATAGATGAAGTGAGCATGGTGTCCAACCTAATGTTGGCTTTGATTCACCTCAGATTACAAGAAGTACTCAAAACAAACTATGAAGAGCTATTTGCAGGAAAACACATTATTGTTTTCGGAGATCTTCTTCAATTGACACCTGTAAAAGGTGAGCCTATTTTTAAAACATTAGGACACAAACTCTGCCGTAAAACTGTTGGCAGCATTGGAAATGTCAACCTTTGGCAACATTTCCAATACAGAGAATTAACAGAAAACATGCACCAATCTGCAGATCTCACTTATGCCAACATCTTAAAAAGTATCAGATTTGGTATACTTTCTAGAGAAGCAGAAGCAATATTGAAAACCTGGCACATTCATGCACTTTATGGTGATAATGCATGTGCTACAGATGTTATGGAACAATTAGCCCACAAAAATGTCAATTATATGGCGTTAATGCCAACTCTTGCAAGCTGTTTCAAATTCAATGAAATAATGTTAAGCAAAGAAATGCAACCAATTATGGAAATTAGCGCCACAGACAAACTAGATATACATGGAATGACACTACCCATGTGTGACCAAGCCACAGCAAGACTAAATAGTTTAGAAAAATCAATCTCAAACACAGCATGCTTGGAAAAGATATTAAAATTATCCTTAAATTGCAGAGTAATGCTTAAACGTAACCTTGACGTGGACCAAGGACTAGTTAATGGAGCACTGGGTACAGTTGTTGGCTTTCAAACATACCCATGTGACAACAAAATTCAGTTTGTCAATATTCTCTTTGACAAACTTTCAGAAGTAAAAAGAATAGGACGCTCAACAGCTCGATTCCTTCTCTTCAAAGACATGTATGTACGCAGAGAACAATTTTCTCTAACTCTTGCATACGCAGTCACCATTCATAAATCACAAGGTCTTACTCTAGACAAAGCAATGATAGACATTGGTAACACAGTCTTTAAAGAAGGCATGAGCTACGTAGCACTGTCACGCCTACGTACAATTGACGGTCTATTTCTAATAAACTTTGATGCAAGTAAAGTAAACGCTGATATTCCTTGCATTTTAGAATACAATAGACTTCGTTCACTGTACACCCCCCATCTACAAACATATCCTGTTCCACAAAAAGGAACATTTTCTAAAAGAAAACTAAATCAAACAGAAAAGCAACAGGATGTCACTGCAAATCCTCCAAAGAGACTTAAAGAAACTAAAACTTCATCAAGTACCACAAGCAAAAAAGAATCAATTAGGGAAAGTAAACCAGGTACTTCTTTCAAGAAGGAAGACAAACTCCAAAAAAAGCAGTTAGATACAGAACTACCTGGACCATTTAAATTCTCAAATATAGTTGGTGTAAGTTGCTACGCAAATGTAGCAATGAATATTCTATTTCAATTACCACCAATTGTTGACAACATTTACTTACACAGTACAGACCCATTGTGTTTGCAAATGTTAGTACTTCACAGAAATGCAGCAAATAATCCTGACAACACGTATAGTGTTTTTGGAATAAGACGACAATTGGACTACTGTGCTGGAATGGTGAAATTCACTATAAACTCACAGGAAGATCCACAAGAATTTCTAATGTACTTACTATTAGTACTGGAAAACAAAAACATACCTATAAATGAAATCTTCCAGATATCATACATGCGGAAACATACATGCACTCTCTGCAACAATGTGACACAAGAACAAATCCCCAATGAGCGCTTTGTCTCTATATCAATACCTAATTGTGAATCCGTTCCATTTCAGAAACTTGTACAAAATGCAAACCACGGTAGATTATGTTCTACCTGCAATTCGGATAATCGCTCCACGTTACTAATACAAACACATAGTAAATACGTAATACTAATGCTTCTACGTTACAATGCAGATGGTACGAAAAACAACTGCAAGCTGACTGGATTCACACATGGTCAAATTTCACTTGGTAGGAAAACCTTCACAACAATATGTATAATCTACCACGCAGGAGCCACAACCAACTCAGGGCACTGCACTGCATATATATATATAAAAAAAAATGTGGATGGTTTGAATGTAATGATAGTACCGTTACTCTAAAGCAGAGATTACCAGCTAATCTTACAAACACGTGTTTAATGTTCTTAAAACCAAAATTTGATAACTGAACTGTACTTAAACCTTAAGTACACTTGTAGTAAAAAAATATAAACTGTCACAATATTTCAAAACCTATCTAACTGCCCAAAGATTCTACAACAACTAATCAGATAAATTGATACCACTCAAATAGAGCAAAAAATAGACAGTTAGAATACGCCAATTGGAATCTAACTGTCCCAAAATTTACAAATATGCAAACAGATAAATCAATACCACGAAATTATATCAAAACATAAACAGTTAGAATATGCTTACTGGTATCTAACTGGGCCAAAATTTTACAATATCCAAACAAATACCTAATATCTTACTGCTCACAAAAACTGGAACAATCCAATGCATAAAGCATTAGGCAGAAAGAACAAGTAAACGCGGAAAACAAACAAATAAATAAACTGTAGCATAGCAGAAAAAGTTTTTTATTTTTAATCCAACATGGATTTTTTTTCTCCCACAGACCCACTGATTTTAGCAACAAACACAGAAACTTTGAACATTGCACTGTACTCTGGTTTGTAATCTACTAAATATGAGGGTCAAAAAAAAGAAGAAAATGTTGATTGTACAATTTAATAAGTCATTATAAAATACTAATACTAACATGCTAATGAACAAGAAAAACATGGACTCCCGTTACTAAACCAAATAGTACGTATAACAAGATAAATACAACCATCGCAGCATATCACACCCATGCAAGCTTATAACATTGTTCCTTATAAATTAGTTTTTGACCCAAAGTTAAAAGCCACTATGGGTGTGATGTGCTGCGGTGGTTGTGGCCAGGGCATACACTCTTGGGTGCATGGCCAAATTGCCATGCACCCAACATTTTATACCCTGGCCACACCACAACCACCCCAGCATATCACACCCATAGATGCAAACAGTGCAACCATTGTTATGTCCGCGGACAGGGGGAAGGTCCTAGGACACATTCAACTTGCCAGAGGACAATACAAACAGCGTCCTCAGGACACCCCCATTTTCATTATGTACGAACATTTGTGGACACCGCGATTGTTCTTAAAACATTTTCACCTTGCCAATGAACAATACAGACAACGTCTCCAGGACACCCCCTGCAAACATTCCAAGACCCCACAAGTGTTCTTAGAACACTTTCAAGTTGACACCGAATCCATTCTGTTTATTTACGAACATTCCAGAACAGCCGTGTTGTCCGCAGACAAATCGAACACAACAAAAGCGTCTAGCACATAAATAAAATACAACTTTGAACCTATCTCATACTCCCCCATCCTCCCCAAAGACTTCTACACACAACACACTCTACTAAATACACATTTTGAACAAACTTTCACTGCGCTGTCCGCGGACGTCTGCAAATGCAAGATGGCGGGCGCAACAGAAAATCTGACGTGCATCACGCACCGCACCACCCAATCAGCGAACAGGTCGCATGTCTGTGGACATGACGCAAGCCGCTGGGCCAATCGGGGTGCTGTCCGCAGAGCGAACAGGGAAGTCCGTCCGCGAAGCGAACACAGATATCACTAATTTTTTTGCCTTACATTTTGGTCATTTTTAAAAAAAACTACTGGACGGATTTATACCAAATTTGCAAAAGCACACTTTTGGGACCAGGCTGCTGCTCCTGCCGCAAATTTGGTGTAAATCTGTCCAGCGGTTCGGGCTGTAGTCGTGCTCAAAGTTTTTTCACATTCAGTCTATGGGAAAAAAAAAAGTTTTGGGACCCCCCCATAACTTTTGCCCCCCTGGACGAATCCTCACCAAACTTTGCAAAGAAATTTAGAGTGGGCCATATACAATTTTTGCAAAGCTTGGTGAGGATTCGTCTAGGGGGAGCGAAGTTATAAGCCGCCCAAAAAGTGCTCTTCCTATGGAAACACCAACTTAACCATAACTACATGGCCGCTACCGCGGCCATGTAATAATATTGAACACCAAAGTCCATGTAAAGTGTGCAGAGGAGAGAGACCCAAAGGGATGGCAATAGACCTGAGGGATACCTTATATAATTGTACTCCAGTTGGGGCTGGTCCATGGAATCAAATAGGAATGAAAATACCGCTGGTACGGTAAATGTTGGTCAAAAGAAGGCGCCACAATGGGTGCTGTGGAAGGAAGCACACCAAACATAGCAATAATTAGGCGTGGGAGATGGCAGCATGTAGAGACATATAACGGCGCTATCAGGATTAGGCACCAGAATTGAGCTGGAACTGGCCCTGAACCTGAGGCGAAGAGGCCCGTGTGGCATGTGTAATTGACAACTCACCAGTAGCTGTGAAAAGGGGCTCAAGGAGCAGGGCTCGCAATGTCTTCTTACTGCCTCCCTTCTACAAGCCCCCCACCCCATGTGTCCTACAGGGCCCTGACGATGTCTGTACTACTCTTTGACTTGTGCCAGAGTCCACTCCACATCCTTATCCACTCAGATGACCTGCTCGCTACATTTCCACACCTGTCCATTGTCAGGTCTATATGACCTTGGCTGCTCCCCTTCATGGCCTTGCCTCTGGTAACACAGATCTGGACATTTGTCTCCATTGACTCTACTGGATAAGTTTGTCAAACTTGGTGCATGTGTGGTTGTACTGGTTTGTGCATGTGTACCCTTGACAGACTTTACCTGTGTTCCCAAATGAAGTCACTTGTTGTTCATTGTTATTTTCGATATGTTCCCTCCACCTGGATGCATTGCATGTGTTTTCCCCCATTCCTTGTTGTACAAATCCATCACTGTGTGTGTCTGCATAGATTGTGGGTATATTCATGTGGTACATCATCCACTCTTCCCAGCTTCTGTTCACATTTTCGATGATCTTGATGGTCTTGGTATCACCTACACCAACTATGCTGATGATACCCAGATCTTCATGCCGCTGACGGGAGATTATGGCAAGAATTTGGCCTTGGTGAATAGGGTGTACCTCATCATCCGAGCATGGATGGCCTCCCATAGACTATGCTTGAATGATGACAAAACTGAACTTATCATCCTTGGCACCGCCCACAACATCAACAAACTCGGTCACAACTACTCCAGCTTCACTATTGATGGTAACATCATTAAGGTAGCCAAAGAAGTCAAAACACTAGGATTTTACATAGACGCCACCCTCTCCATCAACAAACAGGTCAGCTCTATGGCCTCTTCTACATCCTACACATGAAAATTAATTAGAACAGCCAAACCCTTCCTCTCCACCAACAGTTGTACCACCCTGGCCAGAGCCCTTGTTTTGTCAAAACTGGATTATTGTAATTCCCTTTACATAGGCGCTAACAAATATATTACTGACAAAAAACAGATTTTACAAAACAACACCCTTAGGGAGGCACTGAGCATTGCCAAAAAAGATCATATCTTCGACATAAGGAGAGCCAACAACTGTCTCACCACTAAAGACAAAATCTCGCTAAAAGTTGCCTCACTTACACATAAATGCCTTAATAGCTCTGCCCCTCGATACCTCATGGACAGATTTAAGAAGTACTCCCCCAACCGACCCACTAGAACTACAAACTCTAACCTCCTCACAGTGCCCAGATGCAAACGCTCCAAAACCAGAGGTACTAGCTTTCAGGTGAAAGCCACCCAACACTGGAACTCCCTTCCCCTCGCCCTAAGAGCCACCTAAACGTTCCCACACTTTAGGCTTAATTACATCCATTGGATCAAGGAAAATGACCGCTAATCTACTTCTGTCCTCCGGGCCCCTCCCACTAATGACCTGTTATTCTCGTGTACATATTGTAAAATTCCTGACACTTGCATATATTTCGAATACTGTAATCTTACTGCCATTCTCTGTATATATGTACTTCTGCATTTTCATGTATAGTATTATTGTATATTATTACTGCACAGCAATGTAACCAAGCTTAAAATATCCTTATTGCTTTCTGCGCTCTGATACCTCCGGGTCTGGCATGCATTACAAATATTAAAACAAACAAACAAACAAAACAACCATGTTTTCCCTGTAGGTGTTGCCAGTGCACCCTATGATACCTGCACACATACTGGGACTGTCTCGTCCAGGCTGTGTGATCTGTTGGAGGGTGAGACAACAGCTGGGTATTGTTGTCATGTCCATTTACTGTGGCTTCCAACAAGGGGGTTTGCTGGTTGGTGCAAGGTCTGGAGATGTGACTGAAGGGACTTATTTGCATGGATGTTGCAGACATGGGTCTCTTTCTGGTTTACATGCCATGGTGGGTTGAGCATGTTGTTTTATGATGAGGAGCTGAGGATGGCACTTTCACAGGTGGCCTTTGTTTACCATTCTGCCCTCCCCCCACCCATTATTGTCCTTCCTCACCCCGAACATGTGCTATTTTTCCATCTATTTGCCTTCCATGCTTTCAAACCATACTGTACTTCCCTCCATACATGGGTGACCCCAAAGCACATGTGGCACCTGACAGTGGGTGTGCAGAACTTGGTATGCAGTCATTCCATCAAATTTATTTCCATCAAATCATTATCCATCGAAATTCATTAATTTAAAAGCTTTTCCATTGAAAAGCATATTCATTGTATGCATTTCAATGGATTTCCAACTCAAACATACCTTTAAAATAGATGTATGGATGTATGGATGTTTGGGTTGGCAATTCAATGGAAAGGGTTAATTGTGTTGTTAATTCAATTGGTTGAGGAATGGGGGTTGGTGGGGGGGATTAGGGAGGGGGGACCCCTTGGAGTTGGGGGTTTGCCCCACCCCCAATAAACACCAAAAATTAGAGGGAGCTGTCCAGTGTTGAAATATGTTATAGATTTCAGCACTGGACAAGGGTTACATTTTGTTTTGAAAATCGGGGTTAGGGGGGTTTGGGTGGGGGTAAGGGGAGGACCCCCTATAAACAATAAGCATTACAAGTTAGCGGAAGTTGGCCAGTGCTGAAATACTTTATAGATTTCACCACTGGACCGCTCCCTGTAACGTTATAAGGTTATGCATGTTTCATAGACTTTCCATGCAAAAAATGTAAAGTGTTTATACAGCGAAACCCTATTCACTTTATGCATGGGAATTTCAATGAACCATCTTTCGATAGAACAATCCATCGATGTAAAGATTTCAATGGAAATACATGTAACCGCAGAAATTGTATGTCCTCAATCAATATGCCCGCATCCCGGGGCAGACTGACACTGGTTTCCAGAGTGCATGTTGTGCTGTGCTTGAAATATGTTTGCTTCACTGCCAGTGATTTCATTTCTCTGTTGATGAGTTATTTATAGTTCCGGATGTTGACACTGGCATTTATCTTGTTCCATATAGGAGTTGTCAAGGCTGTCCAGTTTCTTTACTTTAATGCAATGTATGTCTTTGTAAGCTTAGAATGTTGTTTCAGGTGGGATTCTGTGGATGCGAGACAGGTGAGTACCTTGTGCAGGTAAGTTGAAGGCACTTCGGAGGGCACATGTTGTGCTGTTGTTGGTGGAAGTGAGTCTAGCACTGTCTGGGGTGATTTTGTTTTGCCTGAATTGAGCAGGTCCGGCTTCATGGGTGCTGGGACACATGGAGATGATAGGTTTCTGAGAATATGCTTACTGTTTTAGCATGGCAATCAGGGAGGGACTGGTTGTCGGGTGATTGTTATGAGGGAGGCTGTCACTGTAGGCCATTTAATAGTGAGTTCCTGAGGTGAGCAGGTCCGGCTGCATGGGTGCAGGGACACATGGTTGATGGAAGCCTGGCAACTGATTGCTTGCAGTTCATGGATGTGTCTTGCCTGCCACACAGCATCCTGTTCACTCAGCTTTTCATGGTATGTCTACCCACGCTGGGAGTCTACTCCTGCTACTTCTGCCCCTTCTGAGGGTGCTAACCTGAGACAAATGCACACACAGTACTGCATTGCAGGCCATTTGGGTGATGTCATGTTAACCACAGACACAAGGCATCTGCCATTGGCCTGGTGTTGTTGTTTGCCATGGGGGCATGTACCATGCATGGTACACCAGCAGATACTGTGCTGCCTGTTGACAGCTGCTCAGTGCATCTCAATGCTCACAGCACATTGGTCCCTGTTGGGTCCAGTCCCTTTGAACTTTACCTCCCTTCCTCTTGCAGGTTCCCTGCTGTTCTTTGTGTAGCAGTCTCCTTGACCTTTGTTTCTTATTCTTTTCTCTTGCATGCTTGTCTCTTCTATGCCAGTGGCCTCAGTTCCCTGCCTTCCTGTATGAATGCTGCCTCTTTGACCAGCTGCCTTCTGCCAGATCCTGTCTTCACTGCAATTGATGTGATGTTTGCAATATGTTGTCATTGACTTTCCATCATTGGCTTCTGTGCCAGTGTGAACTTCTCTGTCTTGATGATTGTTGGTGGTGGCCATGTGACTGTGGTTGGGGATTTTGTTGCTTGTGTTGTGTGATTTGGTGTGTGCAACATGGCCACTGTTATTTACAGTTGCTATGACTGTGCCACTGTTTGTTGCAGTTGATTGTATGGCTTTGGCCAGGCACAGTTTGCCTCTCCCAGGCGCACATTCTCAGGGTGTTATGGGCATATAGGACTGACCCCAATTCATCATTGAATGGCAACAGGGATGTGGCTTTACTATGTGTGCTCCACGGGGGCTGATATTATTATTGTTATTTTTCTATTTATTGGTTTGCATAAACCTTTAAATATTATTTACATTATGTCACAAATTAATTTCACTATCATAAATTTTTTTTTTCCATGAGTCAGAGTTCAATATTCTCCTCATGATCGCCACAAAATCTACATTTTGAGCTTATCTTTGCATACTTAGGCCATCGAATGATCACTTCTAAACAAAATTAATAGTTGGTCTTAAGAAAAATTTTCAAATTTCGTATTGATCACTGCAGCTTGGACTCCTAGTTGTCAGATCTTGCCTTAGTTTTTTCAGCCCAGATGTTATCAGATGTTATCATTTATACTTGAGTTAAGCCACATTCCTAGATATTTAGTATGTTTTACATTTCTCAAGATTTCTCCTCCCAATTGCCAGCTAAACGTTTTGCCTTTCTTATTTGTGATTTCTACTCAAATCCTGCAAAATTAATATTACAGATTTGCTTGAGTTAATGTACAGTCCATTTTGTGTGACATACCATTCTAGTGCAAAAAAGCTTATGCTGTAATCCAATGGGTGTTTGATCCATCAGCACAAGATCATCGGCATACAGCATCCAACTCAATGAAGAACCATATATTTTAGGGTCAAATCCAGCAATGTCTTTGAAGGCATTACCAATGGCAGCGAGAAATACATTGAAAACTATTGAAGCAAGGGGGCAGCCCTGTTTAACTCCACAGAATGTTTTTGGCGCAGATAATGTCCCACTGTAGTCTAATCATATATTGATCTCTGTGTTTGTATGCAGATCCTTAATTGCCATGAGTAGACTATCTGGACAATTCCAAGCTTTCAATTTGCTCCAGAGTATTTCTCTGTCTACGCTGTCAAACGCGTGAGACAGGTCTACAAAGGCTAAATACTTTGCCTTCTTTTCTGATGACCTCCATTTTGATGAAAGTAATGAGTAGTAAGTTTAAACTGCAACCAACCCCCTTTGGCAAAGCCAGACTTGCCACAATCGATATCCCCGCTTGCAGTTAGCCATTTTACAGTTTATGTTGCAGTTGTGTTGCATAGATCTTACCAACAATGTCAAGCAAGGCAATGGGTCGATAATTAGTCGGTTTGTCCTGTTGCCTTTTTTTAAAGATGGGCACAACAATAGCTTTTTTCCACAAAGCTGGAGTAGCACATTCTGGTGTTATCTTATCAAATAATGCTAATAATTCTGCTCATACTTCCGGATTGGCTTTCAATATTTCATTCGTAAGTCCGTAAGGGCCTGGCGCCTGTGATGATGATAATTTTTTGAAATTCGCTAAGATATCTTCTTGATCAAATGCAATATCCCAATGTTGCAGCTCTGGGAACGCTAGGTTCGGTACCTGGTCCTTCTTTGAAAATAATTTCAGAAAGTGTTGCACCCATTGCAACTGAGTGACCATATTACATTGGGTCGCTTTTTGTCTACTGAATTCGTTATTTAAAACACCCCAGAACTCGGCCGAATTTTTATTTGTTAAGCACTTCATTATTTTTTCTGCATGCAGTTTTTCAGTAAGACAACGTTGTGCTATTAGCCAGTTTTTATAGTCTCGTTTAATTTTTCTTCTTTTTTCCCACTATAGAGGGTAATTACCTTTTTCCATTTGTCTAATGTCTCTACGCATTTCACTCTTGCAAAGTGCTACCTGTAGATTGTATGCTGTTTGTGTTTGTACCGACATTTTCCTTGGCGATTTGGCAATTCCATATATTGTGCCAATAAAGGAGTGTACTCAACACCAACAGGCCGATTCGTGGAATAATTAGCGCGGCGCAAGTGGCCAAAAACGTGCGATTCGCAGTGGAATAGCGAAAATCGCAGTGCAAGTGCGAAAATCGCACGAAAAGCAGCGCACATCGATTCATGGAAGGCCGTGCACGAGAAAACCATCGGATGTGCGCAAAAAAATGCGCGGTGCACGTTGGCGCAAAGGCCATCTAACGGCGTGCGCCAGGTCACAGCAAAAATCGCACAGGCCACAGCGAAAATCACACATAGCGCGGCGCACACAACAAAAGTAGGCGGAACACGGGGCGTAACACTCGGAATGGGGAACAACTTGCCAAAATGTGGGCGTCACGGGGGAAGTACAGGGTGCAAGTGCGCGGAACGCCCACACGCTCGCCTACAACACGTATTCATGGAAACGAATAGGGCAAAAAAGCGCACGGTCAAACCAGCGCACAGGCACAAACACGACCGCCACAAGAAAGCAGGCGGTAGCGTCTCTGCGCCTGTAATAAATGTGCGCCAAAAGGTGCGCCAACAAATAGCACCTATATACAACTATGATGAATGTCCTATACTGTGGCCCTCCAGGACAAATGATGTGCGAAGGGGTACCCACAAACACGGACACCCGCTGACTGAAAAATAACGCGTGCGTGTATTCCGGGGTGCGCGGGAACTTTCACACGTGATTTGGCAGGGTACGTGGATTTTAGGGGTGCGCGGGAAGTTCCACACGCGATTTGGCCAGGTACGTGCGCGGGAATTTCCACACGCGATTTGGCTGGGTACGTGGATCTCAGGGGTGCGCGGGAAGTCTCACACGCGATTTGGCAGGGTAAGTGCGCGGGAATTTCCACACGCGATTTGGCTGGGTACATGGATCTCAGGGGTGCGCGGGAAGTCTCACACGCGATTTGGAAGGGTACGTGGATTTCAGGGGTGCGCGGGAAGTTCCACACGCGATTTGGCTGGGTACGTGCGCGGGAATTTCCACACGCGACTTGGCTAGGTACGTGGATCTCAGGGGTGCGCGGGAAGTTTCACACGCGATTTGGTTGGGTACGTGTATTTCAGGGGTACGCGGGAAATTCTACACGCGATTTGGCTGTGTGCTCCCAGGTATTCCCTGTACACCCTCCACGGCCCCTGCAGGCAGCCGACACCACAGGGGACTACCCTGCACACCTGCTCATGTCACCCAGCACCCCCACCCCCCAGCAGTGTGGGGCACCCTCCACCAGGCCCTCACTCATGTCCCCTATCACCCCCACCCCCCAGCATCCAGGGGCACCCTCCACCAGGCCCCCACTCTTGGCCCCCTGCACCCCCACCCCCCAGCAGTGCAGGGCACCCTCCACCAGGCCCCCACACATGTCCCCCTGCACCCCCACCCCCCAGCATCCAGGGGCACCCTCCACCAGGCCCCCACTCATGTCCCCTATCACCCCCACCCCCCAGCATCCAGGGGCACCCTCCACCAGGCCCCCACTCATGTCCCCCTGCACCCCCACCCCCCGGCATCCAGGGGCACCCTCCACCAGGCCCCCACTCATGTCCCCTATCACCCCCACCCCCCAGCATCCAGGGGCACCCTCCACCAGGCCCCCACTCATGTCCCCCTGCACCCCCACCCCCCAGCTCTGCAGGGCACCCTCCACCAGGCCCCCACTCATGTCCAACTCATGTCTCCCACCAACCCACCCCCCAGCAGTGCAGGGGCCCCCTCCACCAGGCTCCCACTCATGTCCCCCTGCACCCCCACCCCCCAGCATCCAGGGGCACCCTCCACCAGGCCCCCACTCATGTCTCCCATCACCCCCACCCCCCAGCAGTGCAGGGCACCCTCCACCAGGCCCCCACTCATGTCCAACTCATGTCCCCCTGCACCCCCACCCCCCAGCATCCAGGGGTACCCTCCACCAGGCCCCCACACATGTCCCCTATCACCCCCACCCCCCAGCATCCAGGGGCACCCTCCACCAGGCCCCCACTCATGTCCCCCTGCACCCCCACCCCCCAGCATCCACGGGCACCCTCCACCAGGCCCCCACTCATGTCCCCCTGCACCCCACCCCCCAGCAGTGCAGGGCACCCTCCATCAGGCCCCCACTCATGCCCAACTCATGTCTCCCACCACCCCACCCCCCAGCATCCAGGGCACCCTCCACCAGGCCCCCACTCATGTCCAACTCATGACCCCCTGTAACCCCACCCCCCAGCATCCAGGGGCACCCTCCACCAGGCCCCCACTCATGTCCCCTATCACCCCCACCCCCCAGCATCCAGGGGCACCCTCCACCAGGCCCCCACTAATGTCCCCCTGCGCCTCCACCCCCCAGCATCCAGGGGCACCCTCCACCAGGCCCCCACTCATGTCCCCCTGCACCCCCACCCCCCAGCAGTGCAGGACACCCTCCACCAGGCCCCCACTCATGTCCAACTCATGTCTCCCACCACCCCCACCCCCCAGCAGTGCAGGGGCACCCTCCACCAGGCCCCCACTCATGTCCCCCTGCACCCCTACCCCCCAGCATCCAGGGGCACCCTCCACCAGACCCCACTCATGGCCCCTATCACCCCACCCCCCAGCAGTGCAGGGGCAGCACCACCAGGCCCCCACTCATGTCTCCCACCACCCCCACCCCCAGCAGTGCAGGGCACCCTCCACCAGGCCCCCACTCATGTCCAACTCATGTCCCCCTGTACCCCCACCCCCCAGCATCCAGGGCACCCTCCACCAGGCCCCCACTCATGGCCCCTATCACCCCCACCCCCCAGCAGTGCAGGGGCAGCACCTCCAGGCCCCCACTCATGTCTCCCACCACCCCCACCCCCCAGCAGTGCAGGGGCACCCTCCACCAAGCCCCAACTCATGTCCCCCTGCACCCCCACCCCCCAGCATAGCAGGGCACCCTCCACCAGGCCCCCACTCATGTGCAACTCATGTCTCCCACCACCCCCACCGCCCAGCAGTGCAGGGGCACCCTCCACCAGGCCCCCACTCATGTCCCCCTGCACCCCCACCCCCAAGCATTGCAGGGCACCCTCCACCAGGCCCCCACTCATGTCCAACTCATGTCTCCCACCACCCCCACCCCCCAGCAGTGCAGGGGCACCCTCCACCAGGCCCCCACTCATGTCCCCCTGCACCCCCACCCCCCAGCATCCAGGGCACCCTCCACCAGGCCCCCACTCATGTCCCCCTGCACCCCCACCCCCCAGCATCCAGGGGCACCCTCCACCAGGCCCCCACTCATGGCCCCTATCACCCCCACTCCCCAGCAGTGCAGGGCACCCTCCACCAGGCCCCCACTCATGTACAACTCATGTCCCCCTGCACCCCCACCCCCCAGCATCCAGGGCACCCTCCACCAGGCCCCCACTCATGTCCAACTCATATCCCCCTGCACCCCCACCCCCCAGCATCCAGGGGCACCCTCCACCAGGCCCCTACTCATGTCCCCTATCACCCCCACCCCCCAGCAGTGCAGGGCACCCTCCACCAGGCCCCCACTCATGGCCCCTATCACCCCCAGCCCCCAGCAGTGCAGGGGCAGCACCACCAGGCCCCCACTCATGTCCAACTCATGTCTCCCACCACCCCCACCCCCCAGCAGTGCAGGGGCACCCTCCACCAGGCCCCCACTCATGTCCCCCGGCACCCCACCCCCCAGCATCCAGGGGCCCCCTCCACCAGGCCCCCACTCATGTCTCCCACCACCCCCACCCCCCAGCAGTGCAGGGCACCCTCCACCAGGACCCCACTCATGTCCAACACATGTCCCCCTGCACCCCCACCCCCCAGCATCCAGGGCACCCTCCACCAGGCCCCCACTCAAGTCCAACTCATGTCCCCCTGCACCCCCACCCCCCAGCATCCAGGGGCACCCTCCACCAGGCCCCCACTCATGTCCCCTATCACCCCCACCCCCCAGCATCCAGGGGCACCCTCCACCAGGCCCCCACTCATGTCCCCCTGCACCCCAACCCCCCAGCATCCAGGGGCACCCTCCACCAGGCCCCCACACATGTCCCCCTGCACCCCCACCCCCCAGCAGTGCAGGGCACCCTCCACCAGTCCCCCACTCATGTCCAACTCATGTCCCCCTGCACCCCCACCCCCCAGCATCCAGGGGCACCCTCCACCAGGCCCCCACTCATGTCCCCTATCACCCCCACCCCCCAGCATCCAGGGGCACCCTCCACCAGGCCCCCACTCATGTCCCCCTGCACCCCCACCCCCCAGCATCCAGGGGCACCCTCCACCAGGCCCCCACTCATGTCCCACTGCACCCCCACCCCCCAGCAGTGCAGGGCACCCTCCACCAGGCCCCCACTCATTTCCAACTCATGTCTCCCACCACCCCCACCCCCAGCAGTGCAGGGGCACCCGCCACCAGGCCCCCACTCATGTCCCCCTGCACCCCCACCCCCCAGCATCCAGGGCACCCTCCGCCAGGCCTCCACTCATGTCCAACTCATGTCTCCCACCACCCCCACCCCCTAGCAGTGCAGGGGCATCCTCCACCAGGCCCCAACTCATGTCCCCCTGCACCCCAACCCCCCAGCATCCAGGGCACCCTCCACCAGGCCCCCACTCATGGCTCCTATCACCCCAACCCCCCAGCAGTGCAGGGGCAGCACCACCAGGCCCCCACTCATGTCTCCCACCACCCCCACCCCCCAGCAGTGCAGGGCACCCTCCACCAGGCCCCCACTCATGTCCAACTCATGTCCCCCTGCACCCCCACCCCCCAGCATCCAGGGCACCCTCCACCAGGCCCCCACTCATGTCTCCCACCACCCCCACCCCCCAGCAGTGCAGGGCACCCTCCACCAGGCCCCCACTCATGTCCAACTCATGTCCCCCTGCACCCCCACCCCCCATCATCCAGGGCACCCTCCGCCAGGCCCCCACTCATGTCCAACTCATGTCCCCCTGCACCCCCACCCCCCAGCATCCAGGGGCACCCTCCACCAGGCCCCCACTCATGGCCCCTATCACCCCAACCCCCCAGTATCCAGGGGCACCCTCCACCAGGCCCCCACTCATGTCCCCCTGCACCCAGGTCCTCACAATCCCCAATCATGTGCGTTATGGTCAGCCTCCACAGCCAAAAGGCCCTACCAAGTAACCCATCCACCCACATGGAAATGGAAATTACATGTTACACCCCAATGTTCATAAAGCAAATGAACCCATGTCCGTCACACACAATGGTTGCAATTGAATGGGAAAACACCCAACATGGCATGCATGAAACCAATGAGATGATACCACACAGTGAAGTATGAAAACAAAATTGTATTAAAAAAAAAATGAATGCAAATGAAATGAAACAAACTACAATGGCAATGAAAAAAAGATAAGCTGCATGTCCGTCCCAAAAAATCAAAACTACAAATCCAAATCCAAAAAAATGTTGTCCAAAGTCACATTAAAAATAAAATCAATCCGAGAGAGAAAAATAAATGCAAAGACCATTGCTCCATGGTGAATAAAAAAAATAAAAAAAAAAAACAATCCAATGAAGAACTATGTACAAAACATCCAAGGGTCCATGAGCCCAACTGAACAAAGGAAACCTACAAAAAACCCTAACTAAAATGCAACTATATACAAAAAGTGGAGCAGTGTCCGTCGACTCCAAATCATAAGAAGAAACAAAGGAAACCTAAAACTAAAGAACTATATACAAAGGCGGCGGGCAAGTCCAGCGGCTCACTCCGTGGTGTTCCGGGCCAGGGCATCATCAAACTCCTCGTCTATGTCCCGGAGGCGGTCCTGTTCCATGGCCCCGAGGGTCCGCAGGGACGAAGCCATCTGCTCCTCCAACCCCCTGTTGATTGCCTCGAGGCACTCGGCCCGCCTCAGGGCCCTCCGCATGGAGTTCTCCGCCCTGACCATCGTGAGCCGCGCCTCTTCCGCCCGCCGCCGCTCCGCACCTATCTGCTGGCCCAACCGCAGCCACACGGAAGACACTTCCTGTCCTGGGTCCTCCTGCCCTCCGGCCGATGCCTGCCCCTCCGATGTTGATGGCCCTGAGCCATGATGCCTCCCACGTTGACTCTGCTGCTGCCTCCGACGCAACTGCCTCTGCCAGCATGACGGCATCCAGGCTGATGGAATCCACCGACGCCGTCGTGCATGTGCCCTGCCTGATGATGCCGGCACATCCTCCATCTGCTGGGGTACAGTCGCTGTGGTGTCCACCCCTGCTGGACCTCCGACTCCCGACTGTGGCAAGGATGGGATCCCCACCGAGCTGGCTGCATTGGTCAGGGCAGGTCCACAGGGGGCCCTGGTGGCATCTGGGCTGGAAGACGGCAAGGAGAACGACCGGCGTATAGCCTCCACAGAGGAGGAGAGGGCCGCCAGATTGGCCGAAACATGCAGGAAACCCTCGAACATGGAAGATCCCAATTGGGCCACGTCGGCATGGTGCTCTTCGTGATGACGTGCATGCTCCACCCGGGAAGCACGCACGTCATCACGAATTGCACCCGCGCGCATCGCAACCCCAATCAGGACCTTCTCCATACGGCCACGGGTCCCCTCGTCCACAGGTGGAGGGGAGTCAGGTGACATGGACATCCCCTCTACCTGCGGACGGGCCTTGGACGGGGCATCCCTGCTGGTGCATGGTGGTGCACTCACAGGGTCAGGGACAGCGACATGCACAGTCCCCTCCATGGTGACCTGTGCTGCCTCCTGCCCCTGCCCCTGGACTGCACCACTTGCACCAGCAGGGATGCCCCCACCAGGCCCCATGTGTGCCTCAGTGGCGGCCTCCTCCTCCTCTGTGGAAACCACCAACTTGGATGGCTCCTCACCGTCTTCCGCCGTAGCAGGCCCCTGTGGGGGCTCACCCACCCCTTCCGCTGCAGCCGTGGGGGCATCCCCGCCGCCTTGCTCCACAGCGCCGTCTCTGCCCTCTTCTTCACTAGCCGCTGCGTAGAGGGAGACATAGAACACAAGCATCAGGGTACTGTACAATGGTCCCCTAGACAGGAAGCAATAGCAGATGAGTACCACTGTCAAAGTACACTTCCATCATGTCCCTCCATAACACATTGGTCAGTCCAGGCAAAACACACACAGTAACAGGCATGGTGCATGCCATGGACATTTCCATACATGTCCAATGGACTCTTGAAACATACAATGATATGGAACTCACATGCATCATGGGTCATGCCTATCACATGCACACACTTCACCTCAGTCACATCCATCTGGCCTCATACACCCCAAACACAGCGGATACAAGGATAACTAGGCTGCATCAGTGAATCTGTGCATTGTCACACACATGTGTCATGCATCCATGGCATTCACAAGTCACAGACACACAGGTCAGGCACACAGACATGGCTACCATATATGTACCTGGCATCAGCACCCATCCCTCACCCACAACCATGTCCAGGAACAGAGACTGGCATGCTCTCATGTGTAAAATCTGCATAGGGCTCCCCATGTCGCATTTAAACACATGCAACAACCATGTGGTTCACGCATCACTGGTCGCGCATGCATTACCATGATGTCCCTGCACACATACATGCATACATGGCCTATGTCACACATACAGGCAAGTATCAGACAACCAGCACACCGCAACATGCCCTGTCTCACACAGCAATGCTTGGCCACTTACCGCTCAACTCCAGACGGGTCTCCCTCTCAAGGATCTGGGCGTGGAGCGCTGGGCGTACGCGTTCCAGGACCCTCATCTGGATGGAACTCATGTGGCCCCGGCCCCCCTCCACGAGGCGCCGGGCCTTCACGAGGGTCTTGGACCTCAAGTCCTCCCAGCGCTTCTTGATCTTCTGGACGTCGCGGGTTGCCACCCCCTCCGCGTTGATGGCAACCACACAGTCGGCCCAGATCCTCTCCCGTCCTTCCTTGCTGGCGCGTGCGATCCAAAGAGGGCATCATACTGCCCCAGGACATGCTCCACCAGGACACCAACTTCGGTGGCAGTGAAGCTGGTGCCCCTCTGCCCCTCTGGCCTGGGGTTGCCAATGGTGCCAGATGTCGAAGTGCCCGACATGGCAACCCCAAAGGCAGGAGTAGGTGGGCAACTGGGTCCTGGGGCTGGGCTGTGGAGCGATGTTATCCCAGTCGGGAGTCTTCTGTTCCAGCAGGGGTGGACACAGCAACTGGACCCCTGCAGATGGCTGATGTGCAGGCACCAAATGGCAGGGCACGGTGGCAGCAGGCAGGCAGGCAGGCAGGCAGCAGCAGATGGCACGTGGGAGGCTGCTCGGGGCACTGGGGGGCAGTAATTCGGCCTTCTGGGCAGGATCGTGGTCTTCCGTGTGTTTTCGCGTGGCCAGCTTGATACGGAGTGATTTGGCATGTGAAAATCCTGCACGTCAGCGGGAAATTCGAGGAAAGGCCCTTAGCGCGTAAGCGCGTCAGCACGCTTACGCGATTCTATTGGACCAAAGGCCCTCAGCGCGTAAGCGCGTCTGTGACGTGACCGCACGGGTGTTTCCCTCATAGCACGTGATGACGGAGCACACGTGGAAAGACTGCACGTCAGAGTGTCATCGCGTATAATTGGACAAAAGTGCGTGTACGCGCGATTGGCCTATGTACGTGTATTTCAGGGGTGCGCGGGCACTTACACACGCCAGTACATCAGCGCACATGTATTCCGGGGTGCACGGAAATTTCCACACGCTATTGGCCTGGGTACTGGATTTCAAGGGTGCACGGGAAGTTTCACACGCTCGCCTACAACACGCACAAAGAAACACATACGCCAGTAGGAAGCAGGCATACCTCGACCCGCGACGCATAAATTTGCGCACAAAAAACTAACAAGCTCAGACGCCAGGATGAATATACCATTCCTAGCAGCAGTGGCCATGGGCTACCAAAGGAGGAGGAGGAGGATAGTCAGGGACAGAATTTTCACACCCAGAACCAGCCTTTTCGGGGATGCCTGATGACCAGGTGTATGGGAGGTACAGGTTTCCACCACACATAATACTGGACCTGGTGAGTGAGTGGGACGATGACCTCACATCACCCACCCTGTGCTCCCAAGCACTCAGCCCCCCGGAGAAGGTCCTCAAAGTACTGCACTTCTTAGCCACTGGATCATTTCAGCGGACAAGTGCCATAGTGGGTGGGGTGTCACAGGCCACGCAGTCACGCTGCCTACACCAGGTCTTGAACATCATCACTGCACGCCCATCAGTCCGCAGGCACATATACCTGCCCAGAACACCTGCAGAAAGGCATGCTGCCGCCCTGGATTTTTACGGTGTGGCACGATTCCCCAAAGTGCTAGGTGCCATCGACTGCACCCATGTGGCTCTACATCCCCCCAGGGCATCTGAGCACATCTATAGGAACCGCAAGCACTGGCATTCCATCAACGTGCAGGTAGTATGTAATGCCAAGGGAATCATCACCTCAGTATATGCAAACTATCCCGGGTCCACCCACGACAGCTTCATTTACAGAATGTCCACCCTAAGCCGGGACCTAGAAGCTGGGCGGCATGGCGATACATGGCTGCTTGGTGAGCATGAATGCCACTGCACATGCATGCATGTCAGATACTGAGCAAGGTTACAACCCCACCAATGATACCCATCACCACCTCCACAGGGGACAGTGCCTACCGTCTCAGCCCCCACATGATGACGCCAATTCGGAACCCCACCACGCCACCCGAGGTAAGATATAACACAGCCCACATTGCAACCCGGGGCATAGTGGAGCGCACATTCGGAGTGCTTAAGTCACGCTTTCGCTCCCTTGACCGTTCTGGCGGGCAGCTGTTATACGCTCCCCCAGTAGTGTGCAGGATCATAGTGGCAGCATGTGTCCTGCACAACGTTGCAACACGCCGGGTCCTGGCCGTGGACATGGTGGTGCCCCCACATCCCCAACCACATGCACGCCCGCTGCGCATGGGCGGGGAAAGGGCACGGGGGAGGCAGCCCGTACACAGCTAGTGGCTAATAACTTCACATAGAAATCACACCCCTGTGGAGTGCACACTGCCCTGGAACATACCATCTGACAATCAATGATGACTCAACCTGACACTGATCCTGAATGTCTGGAGAATCAATCGTCAAAACCATATCAGCCTGAGATTGTTCACCTGGAAGTGTTACAATGTGTGCATCCCTACCTACACAGACACCACCAATGCAGTTTCGTGAAAAAACACATTCATGCAGATAAAATGAATACCCACTTGCAAAATGCAGCATGAGGACAGTGCCATGTCACCCAACCCATCCCCAGCACCGCCACACGACACACCGTGCCATGTCATGCTATGTGCAGGTAAACAAAGTAATCCCCACAACATGACACAAGTGTCACAAAGTACAGTGTCCCTAATTGAAACTCGCGACACCTGAAATGCTCACAGTAATGCAGGACCAACAACACACTTGAGCAGGTATTTAGCAATAACACTTATCAGCTACTGACCCTCAAAACTAACATTAACATGACATTACGAATGTAAGGAATCGGTAGTCTCACCACCTGGAAATGCCTGCACTCCCACCACTTCCAACTGTACAGTGTTGCCGCCGTGTAGAGTTGTAGGTGCACTGCTGCCAACATGGACCCCATCTCCAAAGTAGAGGGCCTTGTGTAGACATGAGGAAAGGACCTGCAAATTAGGAGGTAGACATGGATGATGAGTTACACATCAATGCAACATGCAGTGTACAACACAACAGCAATATGCACTAGGAATGTATACACAGTATTGACTAGACTACCCACACATGTAGTGGGAGTCCAATGTCACCATGTACGTCAATGTCACTTGGGCACACCCTTTGCAAGCCCATGGAAACGGGAAGCCAGGGGGTGTGTGTGACAAAAACCCAAGCATCTGAACCAAATACATGACAAGCCTGCATGTGCCCAGCCACAATGCAGTGTATGCCCATGGGAGCCACACAAGGCAACACACTGTCCCAAAAAAAAAAAAATCAAAAATGCAAAAATGGCCATTAATGGGCCCGGGGGGGTTGGGGAGGCCACCCAGGAGGTCAGAGGACAGGGTGCACACCAAAACCCACCTGTGTGGATCTTGCGAAAAAAAACACCTCCATGGGCTCATGGCTCACACGGCTACCCTATTGTGGGAGTATCACTGCTGTCGCTATTATCACCCTGTGCAGCTACATCCGGAGGTGGTGGCACTATGGGAGGCAGCCCACGCAAGGCCCTAGTCTGTTCCTTCTTGGCTGCAAGCATGCGGGTGTGGTATGTCTCGTTCTGGAGGATGAGTGTACGGAGGTCCCCATGCAACAACTCACGGGATGCCCGGACCTCCGCCCTAGTTGTCTGCATCTCAGCTGAGAGCGTACGGGTGAGACGCTCCAGCTGCTGTTCTGTCCTTCGGTTTGTTGAAGCCTCATGCTCAACAAGTGTCGTCCTGAGGTGAAGGAGTTCCAGCCTCAGGGCTTCCCTGTGGCCCTGGGACTCTATGGAGATGGCTTCCTGCAGAGTCGCCAGTGCCGCCCATCTGTCCCTGTTGGACGCCAACATGTCCTCCCTGTGTGACTGGCAGATGGAGTTGGTTGCCTGCTGTAGTCGCTCCATCAGCCTTTCGGGGGGGACAATGGAAGTGGCCACCCTATCCATGGCCTGAGCCATCATCTCTGATGATGCTGCATGTTGGGTTGCCATACCGTAAATGGATTGCTCCCATGCGGTATTGCCAGGTGGCGTACGGCCACCACGTCGGCGGGCACCACACCTGTCTGGGGCAAGGCGAACTATGCCTTGCTGTGCCGGCACTGCCTGAGGCTGCAGGACTGCATTCCCCCTCTGATCTGCTGGCCCAGGAACAGGATCAGATGTCGCGGAGTGTGACCCTGCATCCGTAACCACCAAAGGCGTAGCTGCCAACACTGACATCCCCATTGAGGGTTCTGACCCTGGTGCAGGTGGGTGGGACAGAACAGAATCCCTCCCAGGAACACTCACCTGCGACGGCACGTAGGTCTCATCATCCGAATCAACACCTGAGTACAGCTCGGGGGAGGTGCAGCCAGAGACACCCCTTGAGAGCACGACCTGCAGCAGTTGTGGGTTCTCACCCACCACCACACCACATCCCTCACTGGTGGTCGGTCGGCCCTCAGACCCCTCCTGGGTCTGCACCATCTCCACAACCCCAGCAGTATCAGGTGCGTCTTCCCCTGCAAAGACATAAAAGCAAACAAATGGAAACAGCCATTAGCACCATGGCACACAATGAGGGCTGAGAAGCAACAGAACCAGTACTTGATTGGCACATGTCCCACATGACTAAAACCCTCCCATGCATGCACCCTCACTGCGTATGAAGGGTAGGCAAATGGCACACACTGATGACACCAAGATGGAAGATGAACACATTTTCTGCATGCTGCCTGGCAGTGGCATCACACATTGGCCTGTGATTGCCAGGTGAAATACACATGCCATCACACAGATGGCATGTACCATTGCTATCGAGTGAAGATGGAGAGGAGGGCAGCACTTATTCATTCAGTCCAGTCCCCTCATGTAATTGCTTTTCATAATTCAAACAGGTCTGATTTTTCATCCGGAGCTGCCAGTCCAAAATGGTCCGATTGCACAGGGACATGTCTAAACAAATGATATCCAGGTAACAAAGTCACTCCACTTTACCATAGCCATGTCAGACATGTGACTAGAGGACTGAGAAATGCCTAGTAAAAGTGGTGGAATGCAAACAATCTGCCTGAATGAACAGAGAAAAATAAGCAACAATGTTGTGGCAAGGTGACATTTCAAGGGCAACTGGCGTGCTGTTGGGCTAGATGTCTACTGTTGGCAGAAGGGATACTGCTATGGCCAAATGCTACTGCCAAGAATGTATTGCATGAAGCACATGGGTGACCCAAACGACTCAGGCGCACACACCCTCACCTGGCACACAAACAGAAGCCCTCACACACACACCATGCACATGGATGACACAAACATGCATGTGAACTCACCGGACAATGCCTCATAATCAGGCAGATCTCCCACGCCTTGGATCTGTTCCTCCGTGACGTAGGTCCCAGCGACTGACTCATGTGGAGTGAGTTCCATGTCTTCTACTGGAGACCCACCTCCAGTCACTAGAGTTGCGGCATGACTTGAGGCCAGCTTATTCTTTGCCCTGCGCTTTAGGTCATTCCAGAGCTTATAGCAATCATTGGCTGTGCGCCTCATGATTCCAAGGGCACTTACGATGTCCGCAACGGTCTGCCAGTGTGCCTGGCGTTGTGCAGGTGTGGTCTTGGATTCTGCAACAATGACCATTTCGTTATCATGTGCGGACACATACTCGACAAGTGCATTCAGTTCGGCATCCGTGAAGCTGGGCTTCCTCAACGGGCCGGACTGTGTGGCCGTGTCTGGGGCATCAGCCTGTGCCGGACGAGCACTCTTCCTCTTCCGCTTGGAAGATGGTGGTGATCCTGAGTGTCCTACGCCGCTCTGGACACTAGGGGCAGGAGCCCTGGTGGACTCTGTATCAGGAGTGTGGGGTTGCACACTCAGCATGGGAGTTGATGCAGGCATTGGCTCAAGTGTAATGGTGTCAGGGGGAATGTCAGCAGGATGCACTAGGACCGACACTGTCCTGGCTGGGTGTGTGAGAGCTGGGGTGGATGGAGCTGCAGCTGCCCCTGCAGCCTCTCCACCCTGCCTACTTGGGGCAGCAGATGACCTTGCTCCCCCTGATCCATGTGGCCTGATGACATCAACGTGCACCAGCGCACGTGTCATAGGCCTGCTGACCTGGAAGTCAGCCATGGAGTCAGCCAGGTCTGGTGCCACAATGGGCTGGTCCAACAAGGGCTGAGCATGGATGGTGTCAGCCACATCAGCCTCAACCAGAGGGGGTGGGGGGGATTATGGGTGCCCTTGACTGGTCCTCCACACATGGGGGGGCAGGGTCACCCTGCAAGTAACAACCACGTCCCCTACCGGATCCACCACGGCCACCACTTGTGGCTCGTCCACCTTTGCCACCCTTACGGATTCCTCGCCTCCCAACCATGGCAGTGATGTTAATGTGCGTATGGGAGTGGCTGTAAACTATTGTCCTGGGCAATTAGGGGTCAAAGGGGTTGGGTACCAGATGGTAATTGTACCCTAGTGCTCTAGCAAGGCTGAATGTGACCCCTGGGGAAAGATGACGGGTCACGCAACGCACAGGAAGTCCAAAAAAGGGAGATGACGTGCACGCAACCGCTCCTAGACCATGTGTGCGGAAAAAAAACCTGCACTACGCTGTGGCACCCAGTAACACAAGAATGAACGTATGCGTGTCACACGCAGCCTAGAATGACCTCTGAAGGGGTAGGCTACACACGGGGCAAGCACAGATGTTAGATACGTGCGTGACTCATCGTCTGCCAGGAAAAAGAGCGTGAAAAAGAAGCGCGTGTGCGCGTTGGCAACACCCCCGCCAAAAGAAGAATTGTACGCTGTCTGAGGAGACAGGACAACAGTAGAAGGGTACGCTGTTTGAGGGAACAGGCCCAGGAAAACCAGAAAAAGAGAAAAAAGATAAAAAGCTGTCAGAGGTAACAGGGAGTACGAACTTGAAACGGCGTGAAGTAAATCGCGTGTGAAACGACAAGAAGTACAGATTTCACCCACTCGCTCTCCACGAAAAGCACGTACAAGGAAATGCTGTTCTACACGTACCTTTTATGCAGGCCCACACGTCCAGCGTCACTTCCGCGTGTACGCGCTAAGGCCATTTCCACCAATTACACGCTTTGACACTCGGACGTGTCTTTCATTTTTTTAATACGCAACATTTCAAACGTGTGCCATATTCAACGTGCACGTGACTTCATAGACGCGCATACGCTGGTGGCCTTTGGGCCAATGAATGTACAGACGTGTGCTGACGCGCTTACACGCTAAGGGCCTTTCCTCGAATTACACGCAGACGTGCTGGATTTTCACGTGCAAAATCACTCCGTATCAAGCTGGCCATGCGTTCACACACGGAAGACCACGCTCCTGCCCAGAAGGCCGAATTACTGCCCCCCAGAGCTCTGAGCACACTCCCACCTGCCATCTGCTGCTGCCTGACTGCCTGCTGCCCACGTGCCCTGCCATTTGCTGCCTGCACATCAGCCAGGGGTGCTGTTGCTGTGAGCACCCCTGCTGGAACCGAAGACTCCCGACTGCTTTTCCATCGCCCCACAGCCCAGCCCCAGGACCCAGTTGCCCACCCACTCCTGCCTCTGGGGTTGCCATGTCGGGCACTGCAACATCTGGCACCAGTGGCAACCCCCGGCCAAGGAGGCAGAGGGGCACCAGCTTCACTGCCACCGAAGTTGGTGTCCTGGTGGAGCATGTCCTGGGGCAGTATGATGCCCACTTCGGAAGGTTGCGCGCCGACAAGGAAGGACGGACTCGGATCTGGATGGACATCGTGACTGCCATCAACGCGGAGGAGGTGGCAGTCTGCGAATATGAAGGAAGCGCTGGGAGGACTTCAGGTCCAGGACCCTCAACAAGGCCCGGCACCTCCTGAAGGCAGCGAATGCTAAGGGGCACCGGGGCCACTTGTCGGAAGATCAGATGAGGGTCCTGGAACGCATATCCCCAGCGCTCCACGTCCAGGTCCTTGAGAGGCAGACCCGTCTGGAGTCGAGCGGTAAGTGTACATGCATACTGATTGTAAACTGTGCGTGTGGTCTGCCAGGAGTGTGCAGGTTGAACATGTATTTTTATGTGGGCATGTAGGGGGGGTGTACAGGGCTGTGAGGGTGACACATGCAAGGGGTCTCATGTGTGACACATGGATGGTGCTTGTGTGTGTGGGCTTGCATGGCACAGGGTGTGGAGGAATGATTGTCAGGTGTGACATGGATGTCGGTCGGAACACTGCGACAGTTGGCGGAGGTGTACACATGCATGCAAGTTTGGTGGTGTGTGTGCATGTGTAGTGTACTCCCTATGTTGCATGTGATGTGTGGATGACCTTTGGCTGCTCATGCTGTTGTATGTGAATGGATGGTGCTGGCTGTTGCAATATGGTTGTGGTATGGCTCATGTGTGCAAGTTGAAATGATATGTGTGTTGGGGATTGTGATGCCATGTCTGAGGTTTACCAATGCCACTCATGTATGACTGTCATGTGTGTATGAGTCCATTGGACAGTGCCCTGATGCCTGTGTTTTCTTTCTCCCTGTCTGCAGCGTCAACTGATGAAGAGGGCGGAGAAGGTGCTGTGGAGCACAGCGGCAGGGGTCGCACCACCAGCCGGAGACGCAAGGCACGGATCCCCTCCCAGGTTCTGATCTAGTCGGGGAGTGAGGGGTCTGATGCCGTGTCCCAGGCCACAGCTGCCGAGGAGAGGTCCAAGAGGCGGAGGTTGGAGTTGGACTCCTCGGCAGCAGAAGGGGCAGCTGGGACCCCACAGGGCCCAACGGAGGAAGATGGCACGGACTCATCCAGGTTGGTGGGGGGTTTGGAGGAGGAGGAGGCCGTGCAAGTGACAGAGGCGGGGTCTGGAGGTGGGGATTCCACTGGTGCTAGTGGTGCAGTGCAGGATCAGGGACAGGAGGCCGCCGCGGAGGTGCCTGTGTGCAATCCTGTCCCTGCTCCTGTCACTGCATCATCTCTTGCACCAGCGGGGATGCCTACCTCCAGACCCGTTCTCAGGGAGGGGATTGGCTTACAACACCTGGCCTTCCTCTCCCTGCGGATGTGGCTATCCTGCACCAGGTTGAGCCTGTCCAGGGTGGGGTGGCGTTGCATCAACGGGCCATGCTAGGGAGACATGAGTGGGGGCCTGGTGGGGGCTGCCCATGGCGGCTGGGACGGGGGTGGGTGTTAGACATGCGTGGGGCCTGGTGGGGGCTGTCCATGGTGGCTGGGGGTGGTAGACATGGGTGGGGGCCGGGTGGAGGGTGCCCCACACTGCTGGAGGGGTGGGGGTGGTGGGAGACATGAGTGGGGGCCTGGTGGAGGCTGCCCATGGTGGCTGGGGTGTGGGGGTGGTGGGAGACATTAGTGGGGGCCTGGTGGAGGCTGTCCCTGCACTGCTGGGGGGTGGGGGTGATAGGGGACATGAGTGGGGGCCTGGTGGAGGATGCCCATGGTGGCTGGGGCGTGGGGGTGGTGGGAGACATGGGTGGGGGCCTGGTGGAGGGTGCCCCACACTGCTGGGGGGGGGGTGGGGGTGGTGGGAGACATGAGTGGGGGCCTGATGGAGGCTGCCCATGGTGGCTGGGGGGTGGGGGTGGGTGGGAGACATGAGTGGGGGCCTGGTGGGGGCTGCCCATGGTGACTGGGGGGTGGGGGTGGTGGGAGACATGGGTGGGGGCTTGGTGGGGGCTGCACATGGTGGCTGGGGGGTAAGGGTGGGTGGGAGACATGAGTGGGGGCCTGGTGGGGGCTACCCATGGTTGCTGGGGGGTGGGGGTGATAGGGGCCATGAGTGGGGGCCTGGTGGGGGCTGCCCATGGTGGCTGGGGGATGGGGGGGTGGTAGACATGGGTGGGAGCCTGGTGGGGGCTGCCCATGGTGACTGGGTGGGATAGGGGACATAAGTGGGGGCCTGGTGGGGGCTGCCCATGGTGGCTGGGGGGTGGGGGCGGTGGGAGACATGAGTGGGGGCCTGGTGGGGGCTGCCCATGGTGGCTGGGGGGTGGGGGTGATAGGGGACATGAGTGGGGGCCTGGTGGGGGCTGCCCATGGTGGCTGGGGGGTGGGGGGGTGGTAGACATGGTTGGGGGCCTTGTGGAGGGTGCCCCACACTGGTGGGGGGGTTGGGGGTGGCGGGAGACATGAGTGGGGGCCTGGTGGAGGCTGCCCATGGTGGCTGGGGGGTGGGGGTGGTGGGAGACATGAGTGGGGGCCTGGTGGAGGCTGTCCCTGCACTGCTGGGTGGTGGGGGTGGGTGGGAGACATGAGTGGGGGCCTGGTGGGGGCTGCCCATGGTGGCTGGGGGGTGGGGGTGATAGGGGACATGAGTGGGGGCCTGGTGGGGGCTGCCCATGGTGGCTGGGGGGTGGGGGGTGGTAGACATGGGTGGGAGCCTGGTGGGGGCTGCCCATGGTGGCTGGGGGGTGGGGGTGGTTGGGAGACATGAGTGGGGGCCTGGTGGGGGCTGCCCAGGGTGGCTGGGGGATGGGGGTGGTGGGAGACATGGGTGGGGCCGGGTGGAGGGTGCCCCACACTGCTGGGGGGTGGGGGTGGTGGGAGACATGATTGGGGGCCTGGTGGAGGCTGCCCATAGTGGCTGGGGGGTGGGGGTGGGTGGGAGACATGAGTGGTGGCCTGGTGGGGGCTGCCTGTGGTGGCTGGGGGGTGGGGGTGATAGGGGACATGAGTGGGGGCCTGGTGGGGGCTGCCCATGGTGGCTGGGGGGTGGGGGTGGTGGGAGACATGGGTGGGGGCCTGGTGGAGGCTGCCCCACACTTTTGGGGGGGGTGTGGGGTTGGTGGCAGACATGAGTGGGGGCCTGGTGGAGGCTGCCCATGGTGGCTGGGGGGTGGGGGTGGGTGGGAGACATTAGTGGTGGCATGGTGGGGGCTGCCCGTGGTGGCTGGGGGGTGTGGTTGATAGGGGACATGAGTGGGGGCCTGGTGGAGGCTGCCCATGGTGGCTGGGGGGTGGGGGTGGTGGGAGACATGAGTGGGGGCCTGGTGGAGGCTGCCCCTGCACTGCTGGGGGGTGGGGGTGATAGGGGACATGAGTGGGGGCCTGGTTGGGGATGCCCATGGTGGCTGGGGGGTGGGGGTGGTGGGAGACATGGGTGGGGGCCTGGTGGAGGGTGCCCCACACTGCTGGGGGGTGGGGGCGGTGGGAGACATGAGTGGGGGCCTGGTGGGGGCTGCCCATGGTGGCTGGGGGGTGGGGGTGATAGTGGACATGAGTGGGGGCCTGGTGGGGGCTGCCCATGGTGGCTGGGGGGTGGGGGGGTGGTAGACATGGGTGGGGGCCGGGTGGAGGGTGCCCCACACTGGTGGGGGGGTTGGGGGTGGCGGGAGACATGAGCGGGGGCCTGGTGGAGGCTGCCCATGGTGGCTGGGGGGTGGGGGTGGTGGGAGACATGAGTGGGGGCCTGGTGGAGGCTGTCCCTGCACTGTTGGGGGGTGGGGGTGATACGGGACATGAGTGGGGGCCTGGTGGGGGATGCCCATGGTGGCTGGGGGGTGAGGGTGGTGCGAGACATGGGTGGGGGCCAGTTGGAGGGTGCCCCACACTGCTGGGGGGGTGGGGGTGGTGGTAGACATGAGTGGGGGCCTGGTGGAGGCTGCCCATGGTGGCTGGGGGGTGGGGGTGGGTGGGAGACATGAGTGGGGGCCTGGTGGAGGCTGTCCCTGCACTGCTGGGGGGTGGGGGTGATACGGGACATGAGTGGGGGCCTGGTGGGGGATGCCCATGGTGGCTGGGGGGTGAGGGTGGTGCGAGACATGGGTGGGGGCCAGGTGGAGGGTGCCCCACACTGCTGGGGGGGTGGGGGTGGTGGGAGACATGAGTGGGGGCCTGGTGGAGGCTGCCCATGGTGGCTGGGGGGTGGGGGTGGGTGGGAGACATGAGTGGGGGCCTGGTGGGGGCTGCCCATGGTGACTGGGTCGACATGGGCGGGGGCCTGGTGGGGGCTGCCCATGGTGGCTGGGGTGTGGGGGTGGGTGGGAGACATGAGTGGGGGCCTGGTGGGGGCTGCCCATGGTGGCTGGGGGGTGGGGAGTGGTAGACATGGGTGGGAGCCTGGTGGGGGCTGCCCATGGTGGCTGGGGGGTGGGGGTGGTTGGGAGACATGAGTGGGGGCCTGGTGGGGGCTGCCCAGGTTGGCTGGGGGATGGGGGTGGTGGGAGACATGGGTGGGGCCTGGTGGAGGGTGCCCCACACTGCTGGGGGGGTGGGGGTGGTGGGAGACATGATTGGGGGCCTGGTGGAGGCTGCTCATGGTGGCTGCGGGGTGGGGGTGGGTGGGAGACATGAGTGGTGGCCTGGTGGGGGCTGCCTGTGGTGGCTGGGGGGTGGGGGTAATAGGGGACATGAGTGGGGGCCTGGTGGAGGCTGCCCATGGTGGCTGGGGGGTGGGGTGGTGGGAGACATGAGTGGGGGCCTGGTGGAGGCTGCCCCTGCACTGCTGGGGGGTGGGGGTAATAGGGGACATGAGTGGGGCCTGGTGGGGGATGCCCATGGTGGCTGGGGGGTGGGGGTGGTGGGAGACATGGGTGGGGGCCTGGTGGAGGGTGCCCCACACTGCTGGGGGGGTGGGGTGGTGGGAGACATGAGTGGGGGCCTGGTGGAGGCTGCCCATGGTGGCTGGGGGGTGGGGGTGGGTGGGAGACATGAGTGGGGGCCTGGTGGGGGCTGCCCATGGTGGCTGGGGGGTGGGGGTGGTGGGAGACATGGGTGGGGGCCTGGTGGAGGCTGCCCCACACTTTTGGGGGGGTGGGGTTGGTGGCAGACATGAGTGGGGGCCTGGTGGAGGCTGCCCATGGTGGCTGGGGGGTAGGGGTGGGTGGGAGACATTAGTGGTGGCCTGGTGGGGGCTGCCCGTGGTGGCTGGGGGGTGGGGGTGATAGGGGACATGAGTGGGGGCCTGGTGGAGGCTGCCCCTGCACTGCTGGGTGGTGGGGGTGATAGTGGACATGAGTGGGGGCCTGGTTGGGGATGCCCATGGTGGCTGGGGGGTGGGGGTGGTGGGAGACATGGGTGGGGGCCTGGTGGAGGGTGCCCCACAGTGCTGGGGGGGTGGGGGTGGTGGGAGACATGAGTGGGTGCCTGGTGGAGGCTGCCCATGGTGGCTGGGGGGTGGGGGTGGGTGGGAGACATGTGTGGGGGCCTGGTGGGGGCTGCCCATGGTGGCTGGGGGTGGGGGTGATAGGGGACATGAGTGGGGGCCTGGTGGGTGCTACCCATGGTGGCTGGGGGGTGGGGGTGGGTGGGAGACATGAGTGGGGGCCTGGTGGGGGCTGCCCATGGTGGCTGGGGGGTGGGGGTGATAGGGGACATGAGTGGGGGCCTGGTGGGGGCTGCCCATGGTGGCTGGGGGGTAGGGGTGGTGGGAGACATGAGTGGGGGCCTGGTGGAGGCTGCCCCTGCACTGCTGGGGGGTGGGGGTGGTGGGAGACATGAGTGGGGGCCTGGTGGAGGGTGCCCCACAATGCTGGGGGGTGTGGGGGATGGGAGACATGAGCAGGTGTGCAGGGTAGTCCCCTGTTTTGTGGGCTGCCTGCAGGGGCCGTGGAGGGTGTCCGGGAACTACTGTGAGGACCCACCCAGCCTAATCGCGTGTGATTATTCCCGCGCACCCCTGTAATACACGTACCCAGCCAAAATCGCGTGTGATAATTCCCGCACACCCCTGTAATACACGTACCCAGCCAAATTGCGTGTGATTATTCCCGCGCACCCCTGTAATACACGTACCCAGCCAAATCGCGTGTGATAATTTCCGCGCACCCCTGTAATACACGTACCCAGCCAAATTGCGTGTGATTATTCCCGCGCACCCCTGTAATACACGTACCCTGGCTATTCGTGTGTAAAACTTCACGCGTACCCCTGTCATACACGTACCCAGCCAAATCGCATGTGAAAATTCCAGCGTAACCCTGTAATACACATACCCTGGCTAATCGCGTGTTTAACTTCACGCGTACCCCTGTCATACACGTACCCTGGCTAATCGCATGTAAAACTTCCCGTGTACCCCTGATATGAACGTTACCCGCTTTGCGTTCCTTGTTTGGCAGCCCTGTAAACTGGTCCAGGGTTAGCGCAGCCCTTTGTGATGATTTAGCGATTTTGATGGCTTTTCCTTGCGCGAGGGCGTTCTTGGGGGCGTTACTGGCGCTGCTACAGGGTCGCTGCGATACTTTGCGCCACGGCTGGTTTGGGAGCCTAAAATCCATGAATACCATGTGCGCGGAAATCTGTTTTGGCGCACGCGCCTGGCGCAGACAATCGCACGCGGACACTCTGCGCCAGCCGCTTGCGACACTTTTCTGCGAAATTCTATGAATTACCCTTCATATTTTTTAAATAATCATCTAGAATAGCTTCCATTTTATGCAAATTTAATCAAAGTCTATTTCCACTGCAATTTGTGGAGATGGCATATTTCCTCCCTTGCCTTTTATTTGGATTTGACATCCTAAATGCAGCTTTCACCAAATTATGATCACTTTCGTCCATTGTGACGACTTGAAGATCTTTTATGTAGTTTGTTAGATTTTCCGTTATAAATATATTATCAAGTATAGATTTTTGATTATTTTGTTGCCAAGTTATGTTGGGCATTATACCACCTACTACATTACCATTTAGCATGGTGAGATCATGGACTTCCAGTTCTTCATGGCACATTTGTGCAAGTTTTTGTTTTGCGCAATTAGGATTAGCATTCGGGTCTATGCAGTTCACTTTTAGATCTCCGCATACAACAATGTGCGCACAGTTGTGAATGATCATAATATCATCAGTTATATTGATCACTTGATCTATGAATGTGACAGTGCCTGCATTTTGATGATGCCAATACAGATTTATAATATAGAGGCATAGTTCATCTTTGTTCTTATCAGAGGTGTGTTTAATATTGACCACTTGAATATATGCAGAGCTATTTATTGACTCACATATTGCAAGTCCAGAATTCTTGCGCACTAATGTTAAAAGACTGGCGCAAGGATGTACTGGAATTATTGCAATTTCAAACATATCTGTGGTCGGGCAAGTATCCATCCAAGTTTCTTGAACACACACCACTTCCAAGCACTTTGCCCAATCTCCATTTTTGTTGAATAAGTGCATGAATCCTCTTGTATTCGAAGTATCTATTAAAAGGAGTTCTTTACTCTGTTGAATCTGGCATTAGCTTTGATTTGCGAGCGTAGTCGCAGGCCATTCCCAGGATTGCGGTTTTCCATTATTTAAGTCAATGGTTTCAAAGTTTGCATCGATTTTTCTATCTTTATGGGTACCACCTACTGTGATTCTGATTTATTTTTCATGTTTTTCTTCTTGTATTGTGCGCTCAGCTTGTCTACTCATATTGAAATGTATGAAGTCCTTTTTCCATGTCTCCTCAACACTGACTTGATGTTCTGTATAATTTATTTTCATCTTTTGCTTTTGATGATGATCATTATCCACAGCCAGAGCAGGTCGCACATTAACTTCTACAATTTCAAAACCATAGGGCAGAAGATTAGAAGCACCATTGAGGAGCATGTCACAAACCAATCTTGATTCAATATGTAGTTTAACCTTATCCAAGTAGACCTAATTTTTAAATTCCATTGCCTGTATGTCCATCGATTCAGTAGACCGCAGAGCGGGACGTGATGTAATGAGCTTGTTCCATTTTTCCTATTCATGATTAGTCCATCATTTAAATCTAGGATTCTTTCTAAGGACAAACAATGTTTTGAACTTAAAATCCATTGTTTTGATTGGTTACCAATGTCAGATGTTTTATTAATCTTTCCCTTTTGCAGATCTTTTGTGTAAGAACTTCTATCGTTTTCATACTGGAGATTAGATGTTAGTTTTCATGTTTTGAAAACTTGAGCGAACTATTCATGTGGGTTTTTTGCATATTCTTTTGCTCATTATTTACTCCCAATGCACCAATATCTTGGCCCTCAAGATTCACATCATCTCTACTAAACCTTTTTTCCACTCTTTGTCTTTTATCATCTAGTGTCAGAAAGATGTTCAAGTCCACTTCATTTCTCACTGTTTCAGAGTGACGTATTGGAGAGATAAATTCACACACACGCCCTGTATTTCCTTTAGGGGCAGTAATAAGGAAGGGATTATTCGCAACAGATACATTGCAATTTTTTACCCTTTGTTGCGAAGTTGGGTCTTTACTTTTGGTAGTCTCACCAGGAGAATCTTGTTCATCTTCATAGATAGATAAGTTTAAAAGGATCTCATCCTCAATTTCTTCCCTGGATCTTTCACCATTATTAGCAGCCAATGGAGCAATGGATGGTTTTATCATCCTCAACTACAATTGGCAACTGAGTATTTGCAGATGGACAATCACACCTCATGTTATACTCCTTTTCACATCCTTTTGTATTTACAGTTACATTCACTGTTTTAAGATTTCTTAAGAATTTTCTTGAGTTGTTCAAACTTTTTGCCTTTTTTGATTCTTCGTTTTCTTTGTAAACATTACATGCTTACTGGAAGTTGCTCTTACACAGTTTTGTTTCAAGGCAAATATGGAAAGAGCCCATTATTCTCTTGAACCGGCCTTCCAAAGCACTCTCATTCTACTGATTGTAATTCACTCGAAACCACCACAATCTGTGAGTCATGAAGACTTTCATCTTCTTGATTTGTCTTATTTTTTTCATGTGTCGGCTGGATTGAGGTCTTGTCTCGATTCACCTCACCTACTAAGTTGTCTAACATTGCTGGATTGCCTATGACTCCTTCTGTATTTGCTGAAGTTTAGTGTTTTGGGAAATTCAGACCGGTTTCCATGGATACTAGATCTTTTTGAGCAATCCTTGGTATTTGATCAGCATATTCCTTTATTGCATTTGGTTTTGGATTGCATATATCACTTGTATTCATGTTCACCATTTTCGAAACTCGCTGTTACGTTATGGAGTTACCGGAGGCCAACCTTTTATTTGTTTTGTGAGTACATTTTTATATTTTGGACTAGACATACCACTCTCATTATGATCCACCAGCAACTTTTCATCTACCATGATAGGCCCTTGTTGGTTTTTAAGTAGTCTCAAAGCTTCTCTTGCAACTTCAGCCAAGAGCTTTTTCTCTTCATTTGAGTTTTTGCACAAGTCCGCTAACATTTGTACGAGGTTTCCAATGCTTTTGTTATCATTTGCCCTATTGGTATTATTCTCTATGACATCATTTTCAACATTAATTAATTTTGGGTTTAACAAAGCTGTAAGCATGGTCAGACCTTTTAAATTCCCATACATTTGCTCGTACATTTTCAAGTATGGAACTAGGGTGATGTTCATTCATGACATAATTAGTGGTTTTATTTCCATCACCACATGCCTCTCTTGAAACTTTATTTTTTCGCAAATGGAAATGGGACCTTCTCTTTTGAGTTGCACATCATACTTTGTGGAATGGACGCTCTATCAGTGAGGAATCTTCAGAAGCATCAGTGGAAGCTGTAGAGAAACAGATTTTCCTTTCATTCTCTGATGTCAACCTAGCTCCTCTCTTTTCTACCTCTGGAGACGAGGGCAATGGATCACTAGATAGCGCTACAGTATGCTGATTACGCGTATTAGAATTGTGGCCTCTTCTGGCTTGTGAGCAATCCATCTCCCACGACGAGCTACGCTCAATTCTCTTTCGCTTTCGCTTCTGATGCATTGTTGATTTTCGTTCACTTTCAGACAAGGGGAGCAGCTGATTGCAGTTACCACCTTGTTGTGAGAACACTTGAATGTTGCCCACAGGGACAACTATATTGGAATCTGTAGCACTTGATCTTTCATCCTGCCGTTTTTGAATGCGATTGTGAAAATCCACATTAATTTTCTTTATGTCGCTCAGTAGTTGATCAGCGACAATGAGTGATTTTCTACGTTCGTACCCATTCACTGTTTTTAGCAGGTTATCATCGCCCATTTCATTGTTCGTATCACAACCTCACAATCTAACTCGCTCAAGGGAGGCATATCTCTGGGAAAACACGGGAGGTCAGTTTCACCTGAGCTGGGAACATAGACTGCATTCCTGCCCAAGTCGCCCTTAGTTGCCGCTCCAGCAACCATCACATCTGTAAAACATGGTTCAGGGGGCAAAGCTCCATATGCAACTCTCCAAGCTACGGTTCGTAATTACGGCACCACACGCAATTTGCCATGTCATTTTGTGTCGGACTACACATGAGCGGATATTCTGAACATGAAAAGAATGTGAGGGCCATGTCGCCACCCGGAGTCATGCAGGTGTACATTGGGGCAGACACAGTAGCATGGGTACAATCATTCAACTTAGAGTTCTGAGCATTTTTGCATTTTGAAGGACTTATGACAATTATGTTTGTGTTTCTCACTATGTTTATTGTGTTCATTGTGCTCATTAAGTTTTTGTCTTACTACTTTGTTGTGCCCAAGTTTGTCAGTTACTTGTCTTGTGACGCACACAACTATTTGTAATTCTCTTGTTCTCATTCAGATTTATTTCACCAGCACTTTCCATGTGAATATTCTGAGTCACATTTCAAAAACATAATCTTGCCCGCAATCACAGCTCGATACCACAGACTTAAATTTGCTTACTTGACATGCAGCCCTCTTCGCCTCGGTTGTGCTGCTTCTGTGATGACTTTCACGGTGGCGAGAATTGTATAACATACGTTGTGCACCTAGCCGAGACAGCGACAAATTCGTGCAGTCTTTGCCTTCCATTATCAAGCTTTGATTTTATGGTTTTTGTACTTGTGGTTTTAGTTTCCCAAAAATTACAAAGCAGCAGCACTGAGCCTGAGCCTGAGCCTCCTAAGACTCCGAAGACTCAGTGCCTACTCGGCGCAGCTCCGCGGGCTGCTGGTTATTTTGAAGATCAAACCACGCCTCCTCAGGAATGAAGCTAGTGAACAGACTAGCCACCAGCAGTAGCAACAGCAACACTGTAAGAGAGCAGGCACTTCCATTTCTTCACGCTCCCAAGACTCAGTGCTGACTGTGCGCTGCTCCGTGGGCTGCTGGTTATTTTGAAGATCAAACCACGCCTCCTAAGGACTGAAGCTAGTGAACAGACTAGCCACCAGCAGTAGCAACACTATAAGAGAGCAGGCACTTCCACTTCCTCACGCTCCCAAGACTCAGTGCTGACTCCGTGCCGCTCCTCAGGCTGCTGATTATTTTGAAGATCAAACCATTGCTCCTCAGGAATGAACCTAGTGAACAGACTAGCCACCAGCAGCAGCAATGGCAACACTGTAAGAGAGCAGGCACTTCCAATTCATCACGTTCCCAAGACCCAGTGCCGACATTAATGAGAAGTATGTTTGCACAAGCTGATTGTATGCAGCCTCTCGCTGTGCCCTTGGCTAATCAAGGGCAAGTGTGTTGTCTGTAGCTCAGGGCTCCTGCATATCGACTGGTATGCCATAACGTGTAGCAGCATTGTGCAGGACAAATGCTGCCATGATGATTTTACCTACTACTGGTGCGACATATATAAATACCCCACCAGAGTGGTTAAGTGAGTGGGAACATGGCTTTAGCAACCCACATGTGCACTCCACTATGCGCCTAGTGGCTATATGTGCTGCATTGTATCTTACCTCAGCTGGTGTGGACGGGTTTCTGAATGGCATAAGCAGATATCTTAATAGGGGGTAGGCACTGTCCCCTGCAAATGTGTCAATGAATGTTATTGGCATTTATTGTCATGTTCTGTTGTTCAGTGTGCAATGTGCATCCATGCTTGTGTGTAACAGTTCTTACTCATCAATGAGTCCGCTGTTGCCATATTTTCCCGGTGCCATGGTCCGGTATAGTGGTGAATGGCAGTAAATGTAGCTGTCATGTGTGCTGCCAGCAAGATTGGCATTGACTTGCATGATAACGCAGTTTGCATCACAGATGACCTGCACATTGATGGAATGGCAATGCTTAAGGATGCAGTAAATGTGCTCCATCAATCAGGGGTTCATAACGCAAGATGTGTACAACAAATTGCTCCAAGTACATGTGGGAAATGTGCAACTGCGTAGAACTCCTGTCAAACTCTCTGCCTTTCCTGAAGTGTGCGCAGCATGTGTATGTGCTGACGCACAAATGCATGTGATGTTATGCAGGCCGACACCTGGACGAAACAGTGGGATTGTGTGGCCTGAGATATGCCACCAACTATGGTAGTGTTGCACTGAAAGGAGCCATTGAGTATGAAATGGAGTGCTGTCAGTACATTTTCCGAGGGGGTGAGGGATTGGGAGCTGATGGTGGGGGTGGTAAGGTCTTCCACCAAGTCTCTGACCAGGTCTAGTATGACATGGGGTGGGAACTGGTACCTTACATATACATGGTCATCTGGCATCCCAAACAGCATGGTGCATGCTTGAAAATCCTGGGTTTCTGTATCCTCCTCCTCCTTCTGTGTCCATGTACGATGGCTCCCAGTGTTCCTGCATTCTTTGTGGGTGACCAATGTTGGAATGGTGTGCATTGCGTGCTTTATAACTGTTATGTAGTTGTCTCACTGTATGTAAATAGTTATGGCCATGCTTGCTATTCATAGAGAGCAGGGTGTTCAATGTGTATGATGAAGTATAGTTCTATGTGGAATGTCACAGTGTAATATGGTTCTGAGCAGGGTGGCATAGCCTGCCTGTGGCCAGAGAATGTTTACTCTTAATGTTACTTCTACTACTCTTTGCACTATCCAGTCAGGTGTAAAGTTAAGTTGGCGGTCTGTACTTCATGACATGTAATAAAGGTTATTTTATCTCCCTGGAAACTGCGTGGGACTATTCTTCTTTGCTGACGAGGATCTTCTGACAGACCCCCGGCACTGCAGACTAATGGATTAGCAACCTATTTTCTCTGCAAATACATTCTTGAAGCCGCTCCGCCATCCAGCTTTTCAGCGGCCGACATGGGTGCTACAAGGAGTGACATGACTTGACATATTCACCTCCAGACTGGGAAAAGCGTAAAGCCGCTCTGCCTTATATTCCCTATTAAGGCATTCGTAGCGGCCAACATTGGGCAAGTATAGCAACAGTGACAGTGTGCGCATTAACAAATGGAAAGGCTCACATTTGTTTGCGTTTACTGTGAGAAATGATATTGGGCTGCAAAATCGAAATATTAAGCATACACTAAATGCATCAGCAAGCAAAACAAACAATGCAGAAAACAAGGAGAAAGAACTGAATGACCACTTCATTGACATACACAAAATAAACTAAGCAGGTGCAAAGTACACAGCTCTTACCTTTAAGGAGAAATGCTCCAAAAGTAAGAAATATCAGCAAGCAAAACGTATTGCAAAGCGCAAAGTGAAAGAACTAAATAGAGGTTTTGCCTACGTTTACAGAGCAACTAAACAAGTGCAAAGAAGAACATGGCCTTGACAGGTTTACCGGGACCTTCACTGTTTATGGCATGCCCAGGAAACCCAAAGGTGAAGTGGCCTCAATGGAAAAAAAAGTTTTCAACACATTTGGGCGGCATGCACAAACTCATACTCAGTGGAAAGAAAGGTAGCACTGCTCATGCAATTTTTAGGTTATGAGGGGCAGAGGATATATGACACTCTTTCAGATATAACAGGAGCGGGAGACGGAGATAACATGATAGAGTTGGATATTGCCTTAAATAAGTTGGATATTTATTTTGAACCTAACACAAGTACTATTCTTGAAAGATACTATTTTGGGGGGAGGGTTCAAGAACCTGGTGAAAGCATAGAGGAATTTGGAACAGTGTTGAGACATCTAGCTTTGTCATGTAAATTCAAAGACTCATTTGATGATCAGATAAGGAATCAATTTATGATCAACTGCCGGAGCAACACAATCCATGAAGAACTATGGTAGCAAGATGAACCTTCATTGGATGAGGCACTCAACATAGTAAAAAGAGTAGAACACTCCTTGGCATGTGTTGCAAAGTTGTCAGAAAAGGATGGCAATGAAGGAAAAATTGAACTACTCAATGTAGTAGAGTCCAAAGAGAAGAAAAAGGTGAAGAAATAATTGTATAAAAAGGAGAAGGAGAAGCCTGAATTCAAAAAGGAATTATGGGAAGGGGAAAGAAGGGAAGTAAAGGAGCATCTATGTTTCAGATGTGTGAGTAATTCACATTTTGCGGCAGCATTAGCATGTCCTGGGAGGAGGGCAATATGTGCAAAGTGCAAAAGATATGGGCATTTTGCAAACTGTTGTAAAAATTACCAATCTGTCCAAAGAAGTGTTTTGGTAGTAAATGATGAGGGGAGCATTGGATATTCAGAGGAAGAGGAAAATCCAAATGTGGAAAAGATTATGGTTAATGTGATAAATGATGATACAATGGAGAGCAATCATCCATATGCTATTGTGAAACTTAATTGGTGTGATGTCCAAGAAGGTGTTTAAAGAGGAAATGGATGGGGATGTTAGAAATTTACCCGAGCTGACATTCATTCTGGGGGTATAACGAGGACTGGATTGAACGTTAGGATACTTCATTGCAGAGTTTGAATTTAAGGGAAGATATGCCAAAGGAAAGGTTTACATCACTAAAAAGGGGAAAACTTTGGTTGGAGGGACCAGAAAAGACTAATGATAAGATTGAATCACAATCAAAATGAAGAGCTGATGCAGATAAATCCTTCTCAGTGTGTGGAAGTTATGTTTGAAAACCTGTTTAGAAAAGAGATTGGTAAAGTGAGAGATATTCAGCATCAGATTGTGCTGAAGAAGGGAATGTTCCTGTGAGAGCAAAGTTGAGATCTGTACTTTTCTCTTTGAGAGAGGAAGTAAAGAAAGAACTGGAGAAATTGACAAAAATGGGTGTGATTGAAAGAGCTGGCGGTGTGGAATTGATTTCTCCACTAGTGATTGTAAAAATGCCATCTGGAGATTTGAGATTGTGTGTTGATTTAAGGGAGGTAAATAAAGCGATTATGGTTGATAGATATCCATTGCCCAATATGAGCGAAAAGTTATCGATGGTTGGGAGGGTCATTTTTTTTCCAAACTTGATATGGCATCTGCGTACCGCTTTCATCACTCATGAAGGTGTATTTTAGTACAAACATATGCCATTTGGGCTGGTATCTGCATCCTCTGTTTTTCAGAAAATTATGGATAGGTTGTTTGGCAAAATAAGTGGTGTATTTTGCTTTCAAGATGACATTCTAGTATCTGGAGAGAATGTGGAGAAACATGATCAGAGGTGAAGTGTTGAACATTTTGAGTGAAAATGGCATAACTCTAAGGAAAGAAAAGTGTGCATTTTGTGGTGACAAGGTAGAGTACCTGGGACATGTATTTTCTGCCAGGGTATAAAGCCGAAAGAATCAATGGTCACTGCTATCAAAGAGGTTGCAGATCCCAAGAACAAAGGGGAATTACGATCTTTCCTTGGAATGTTAAAGTTTGATCAAAAATATATACAACATTATGCAGAAAAGGTCACTGAGATGAGATAGTTATTGAGGAAAAGTGAAGTTTGTGTAGAACGATGCATGCCAGATGGAATTTAAAAAGGTTAAGGAGGAAATAAAACTGTCTGAACCTTTAAAGAAATTTGACATGAGAAGAAAGTGTGTGCTCACCGTTGATGCGAGCGATGTGGGTTTAGGGGTGGTTTTGTCCCAAATTAAGGCTGAGGGGGATAAAGCAATTATAGCGCATTCCTCTAGAGCGTTGAGAGGTACGGAATTGAGATACTCAGTCCTGGAAAAGGAGGCCTTAGGTTGTTTATGGGCGATTGAGAAGTTCATAAGTTTCGTATGGGGCACACATTTTCTCATTAGAACCAACCAAGTGAATTTTTGAAAACAATGGACTAGATAAGGTATCCCGGAAAGTTGCGTGATTGGGTTACCAGATTACCATGTCATAGCTTTGAGGTGGCGGTCATATCAGGAAAAACAAATGTATTTGTGGATTATTTGTCCAGATTAGCAATGAAGGAGAATAAAGAGGCTCAAGATCAGGAAATTGAAATGATTTTTGCCAACACTGATAATGTTGTATGTAAGGAAGAATGGGTGAGAGCAGTAGATAATGATGAATTGTTGTCAAAAGTGAAAATGTATATTCAAAGTTATTGGCCCAGTTAAAGTGAGGCGGGTGTAAAGGAAAGACCACTTTGAGAAGTGAGAGATGAATTGAATATTGAAGACAGCATTGTGTTTTGGTGGGGCAAAGCTGTAGTGCCGAGGAGATCTGCAACAGGATTATTGATAAAGGCCATAAAGGTCACATAGGGATTAGCAAAACAAAAGCAGTTTTGAGGGCGGATTATTGGTGGCCCAGATTTGACAAGGAGGTGGAAAAGAGATTGAAAGATTGTATGGAATGTGCTAAGGGCCCATAATCTTGAAGGATATCCTGGGAAAAGTATGGGAGGAGGTGGCATTTGATGTTTTGGGTCCTGTTGAAATGGGCTATGGGAAAGGACGGTTCATATTGATAATGCTTGATTCATTCGCCCGCTGGTGCGAGTATAAGATAGTTAGAGACATTGATGGAGGTACTATTGTTAGGTTTTTACGCAAGGTATTTGGGAGAAAAGGATTTCCCAAGTATATTCTGAGGGATAATCCTCTTCAGTTTACGGCGGTAGCTTCAAAGAATATGTGAGGAATTGTGGCATAATATATGAGAAGGCTGCATTGTACCATCCCGATGGGAATGGGTTGGTGGAAAGAATGAACAGATGTGTTATGGAGGGTGTTCGATTGGTGAAAGCGTGTGGTGTGAGCAGGAGTTTGGCAGTAGAAGAAAAAATGAGTGCGTTGAGAATGGCACCACATTCTGTTACAGGAGTTTCACCATTTGAACTGATGAGAGACCGCAAAGGATATTATTTAGTGTGCCCACCTTGGATAGAAATGGGAGTGGAATCAGATTGTGAGATTGAAAAAAAATTTCAATAAGAAAGAGCAGTTTGTTATGAGGGAGAACTGGAGAAGAGGGAAAAAGGAACTCAGAGTGGAATGTGGAGATTATGTGAGGATCAGGAAGGCGGTGATCAAGAAGAAGGGAGATCCATTGTATTCGAATCCAGTACATGTGGTAGCGGTGATGAGGGCTGCTGTGAGGGTGAGTGGAGGACAAGTTTGGAATAAAAATAGAATTGCTGTGGTGAGAAGATTGTGTGGTTAATAAGAGAGGGAAATATGTTATGAAGTTTTCTCACTGTATGTAAATAGTTATGACCATGCTTGCTATTCATAGAGAGCAGGGAGTTCATTGTGTAAGATGTAGTATAGTTCTATGTGGAATGTCACAGTGTAATATAGTTCTGAGAAGGGTGTCACATCCTGCCTGATTGTGTATGAAGTTGTACAGTTCCATGTGGAATGTCACAGTGTAATATGGTTCTGGGCAGGGTGTCATAGCCTGCCTGTGGCCAGACAATGTTTACTCTTAATGTTGCTTCTATTACTGTTTGCACTAGCCAGCCAGGTGTAAGGTTGAGCTGGGGGTCTGTACTTCATGACCTATAATAAAGGTTATTTTATCTCACTGAAAACTGCATGGGACTATTCTTCTTTAACATTGTTTCCTTTACACTTTGTATGTGCGTTGTACTTTGCGTTTAGTATCATATGGCAGTGAGTTCATCAGGTTTGTGTGTGACTTTTCCTGACATGACGTTGCGCAGTGAAATCCATCCCTTCGGTTATGTCTGCGCTTGAATGGGCATGTGGTTTCTTTGCATGGCCTGTCTCCCAACGCGCCCATGTAATTCCTTGTTATTCCTCATTCTGTGTGGGGAATGGGGATCATGCATGTTCCACCCCCTATTTATTTCCTTGCATAGTGCCATACCATACTTTTCGTGGAGTCTCGCGCACAGCACCGGACTTCACGCAAAGATGTGACAGGGCTGTGCGAAGCCACACAAAGGCACGCAATGTCTGTTGCATGAATCGACAAAAGGAGTTTTGCACGCTGATTAATGTGCAAAGTCACTATTCAGCATGCACAAAATTCTATGGATCAGTCACTATATCACCAGCATGTCTGCATTTGCTTAAGAAGAGGTGAAATGGGGCTTATGTTACCTGTGTTTATCTTTCTGAAGAAACTAACCAGGCTGTAAATGATCAACCTAAACACATGCCTTTCCCACAGCCAATGCACTTCTGAAAATGCAGTGTGCACACTCAAATAACACATATAGCAGGAGAGACTGTGAGGAATACATTATTACAAATCACAATTATGTACACAGATCCTAATACAAGCTCTTCATTGAAATATCTAAAACCTTACCTTTTGTTAGTCAGAAATACATATATTTCCATGAGTGAGTTACATATAGGATTTTGAAAAATAAGTTTTGGTTTTGACATAGCATGTTGTTGACGTTGTGTTGGGATTGCTGATTCACATAGTTTTTGGGTATGTGCCGTTTCCTTTTACAACATGTTTTCTGCATCAGTTGGATGCAACAGGCAGCTCCAGAACCGCAAGTGATTTATGAAGAAAATAATTTATGTGGGATTTAAAAGAAAACCTACAAACAAATGAACATGATATGATGCTTGTACAATCTAAATCAATACCCATTCTCTTATGTTTTCAAATTTGATGGTAGAAATAAACTCAGTCTGACAACACCATCAAAATCCATCATCAATCAGTAGTACTGTAGTACTGAGTAAATGTATTTGTTTGAACTTCAACCCATCACATTTCAGGTGTTTTGAAATGTTCAAACCAAGGTCGAACTTATGAAAAGTTTGAACCAAAACATTGAATTTGAACTTCATGCAGTCTTGGGCCGGAGCTTTTGTGGAGGTATGATTTGCACACAAAAAAATATATAAAAATATAAATAATAAAAATTACAAAATAAAAATAACAAAACAAAATAATCACAATAATACACATCATACAAATAATAATGCAAATTAATACCTAGCAAGGACTCAATCAGAATGAAACAAGCATTCTGATTGGCCCTAGCCAGGGCTTTACCTGGCCGGGAATCCCTTGCCGGGATTCCATGGCCATTGTTGCCAGCAGGGGGCGTGGCAGTGCCTCAGCGAATGAGATGGCTTGAAGCAAGGCTATCCCTGCTCCGAGCCTCCACATGGCTGAGAAGCTGCCTTCGCCCCCCGCCGGGTAATCAGGTATGTTAATTTTTTATTTTTATATTCCCTTTTCTCCCACCTCCCAGCCCTCCCCACGCCACTTACCTAATGCCTACTTCATGTGTCCCCAGCGGGGGATGATGGCAGCCTTCAGCCATGAGGAGACTCGAAGCAGGGTCATCCCCGCTCCGAGCCTCCACACGGCTGGAGGCTTCCATCGTCCCCTGCTGGGAACCGAGGTACGTTTTTTTTGTTTCTTTTTTTTCAGCTACGTTCCTCCTCCCCCCACCATCCCAACACCACTTACCTTATTCTCTTTATTTTATTGGGAGTGAACGCGCTGGGAATAGAAGTGTTCCCAGCGCGTCTGCTGATGATGGCCACCATGGAAACGGATAACAAACTCCGTTTTCCCTTCCTGCTGGCCAGTTTCTGAATCATTTTTTTTTCTGTTCCGAAATGCTGCAGTGTTTCAGGACAGAACAAACTGCTTTAAGTACCCCAGTCTTGCAGATCTTGAGGGCCGGGGTACTAATAGCAATATGCTCCTCATGGTGGAGGCATTACCGAGTTTGGTAATGCCCCGGGGCCTTTGTTAACTATAACTATGAGCCGACGGGCATTACCTGACTCGGTAATGCCCCCGCCGCTCAGGGCATATTGCTTAAATAATACAAGACAATACAAATAATAACACAATATATACAGATATGAAATATAATATGATTATAATATACAGATTTATATATAGGTGTTTTCTAACTGTTTTGGTCTTTTATAAAAAAAAATATTTGTTTAATTGTATTTTTGGAAGTTTTATACTTTCTCTATTTGCAAATATATTTAAACTAAATTTAATGGTGTAAGTAGACTGGGGGATGTGGGGAATTACAACTTGGGTTGACTTTAATATGTCAAGCCAATTTAAGTCTTTTCCGACCTATAAGTGCTATTGGGCTCAAAAAGTCTCAAATCCGACCAAGCCACATCACTAGACTAACTCTACTACCCACAGTGTAATGCTCAAGGCTCTGAGCCAATTTATGGTTCAAAACTGTTATTGGCCTGTCTAAGACTACATACATGTCACAACTATAATAAAAGGAAGTGTGCAAGACCTATCTTGTTAAAAGACTAAATATTATTGTTACCACACTCTATTCATAACATCTGTAATACCTGTAGTACAAAAATGACGTCACTACTGTAATAGTAATAACATAATGGGCCACCCAGATTACTATCCTGTAACATATCCTGAAGGATAGTTCAATCCAGTTGAGCTAAATAAATAAGGTCTTCCGGAACAATGATTAATTGTGCCCTGGGCAATGTTCCAGTCTCCTCCTATTATTGTTGGGAGAGACTGTGTTTTGAAAAACAACCTGTTAACATATGAAAATAATCTCGCGAAAGAAGCACTTGGGGAATACAAGGAAACCAATGTCGGTTCAGTTGTGCAGAAATGTTTATTTACTTCTATTTTTCTCGCTTTCCCATATTGCCAACTTTTAAGAATGATTTATGGAACAAAAAAGCAAGAACACATTTCCTGCCTTTGACTCCTCTGCGGGTATAAATGACACTCTCCACCCGATCACTCTGTAACTGTGTTGCTTCTTTTGTCGTAAAATCTTTCTTGTGTGTAAATGCAATAGTTCTTTTACTTTAAGTATTTCAATAGATTTTTCCTCTGGACAAATAATGTGAGAACAATGACATTTAAAGATATAAATTCAAGGCCCATCTTTAAACAGAGATGGGGGTCATTACGAGTTGGGCGGTAAGGGTTAACGGTCACCGGTAATGATGCCGGTACCGGTAAACCCTCACCGCCCTATTCCGAGGTCCCTTAGCGGGTCCCAGCAGGAACGGCTGGTCTATCCAGCCGTTCTCTGCGGGTCCCGTTAAGGGACCTTGGAGCTAATAACGGGCCTGCAATTTGCAGGCCCGTTATTAGCGCCTTCCCCATTCCCATTGAGCCCTACGGGGGCACAAATGGGAATGGGGAATGGTTAACTGAATGGGGACTTAATGGGTCCGCATAGGTCGGAATGTCCCGGTAAGTCCCCATTAAGCCAGACCGGACCTGGGTTTGGAGACAGCCATGGCGCATAGAGCGCCATGGCTGCCTCCAAACTCGTAATGACCCCCTATGATATTCATGCAGATGTTCAATATGTGTGGTTGTGACTACATCTAAGAATTGAATATCCCAATTCCTGAAAGCATGTGCAACTAACATCAAGATTACAAAAATATCCTGCTGTGTGTATTAAATCCCAAAACAATGGAAGGATAGCATAAACATGTTAAAACCAAATGTACACGTTATGTTGATGTATCAATTCAAAATAAAAAAAAAACACTTGGCGATGAAATGGCAATATGCAGTGCCAAAAATAAAATAAAATCACACTACATTACTTTAATGAACTATTTTTATACCTTCAGAATGTACATTTTGGATTCCTTTGCACCAGCATGGACCATTCAATATTGTTTAGTGATTCCATAATGTATTTGTTATAAACAAAAATGTCTTTTAATTGTATCTGGAACAGCTTTTAATACAGGGTTTCCCCATAGGGAAATACAAAAAAGAAAAACACAGCCCACTACATCTAAAAATTGAAAATCCCAATTCTTGGAAGCATGTTCAACAAAGGTCTGAATTACAAAAATATCCTGTTCTGTGTATCCAATCCAAAAAAATATATATGGGTAGCATAAACATGTTAAACGCAATTTAACATATTATGTGGATATATAAATTAACATCAAAAACACTTTGCAATAAAATGGCAATATGCAGTATCAAAAAGCATCTTAATAACTTCTCTATCCTCCATGAACAACTATGAGACATTCACACAGAACATTTTCTTCAGGGATGTGATTATTTTTGCAAAAGTATTTTAATTGCATCAGTAACATCTTCTAACACGTGGTTTTCCGTAGGCAAATGAAAAACAATTACAGCCCAATCATCTTAGAAATAGCAACTTTAATGTTCAATATTTTTGGAATGCACATATATCTTATCAAGATTAGTTGAAATGAAAAAAAAATAATAATAATAATTCAAAGTCAAGCTTGCCAATTCTGAGATATTCAGGTTTTAAGATTTAACTATATATTACCTATGTGCAGAATGAATGTGAATCTTTTATACAACAAGTAAATGTACTTGTAGGAGATACACATATCATAAATGTACACTCTTAGACGTATCGAAACTCAAATTAAAGTCAGGACTGACTTTGATATGAGTTTTCAAATGCATATGAGACATATACGAGATGCAAATTGAATACATGAACACATGTTAAAACTCCTAAAAGTCTCACTTTAATGTGAGTTTCCATAATTATTGGAGGCACATCAGGCATGCAAAGAATGAATGTACATCTTCTATACAAACTGTACGCATATGTGTAGGACATATACATTTGCACATGTACTCTAATATATGCATGAAAATTCACTTTGAAGTCAGTTTTCACTTAGCATAGAGGATATGTAAATTGTACACATGAACACAATATAAAACTATACATATAAAAACTCACATAAACGTGAATCAAAACTTTAATGTGAGTTTTCATATATAAAGAAGGCATATAGGGCATGTGCATTCATGATTTTACACCAAACACATAGATGTTTCTTACATGCCATACACTCACATGCCAGACACTTACACACCAAACACTCAGACACCTTACACCACAACAACCTATGATGCACACTCTTAAAACACTTATTTGTATGACACATACTCTCAAGACACAATATCATACAACACATCACTTACGCCATATACTCTTCTGTCATACACTCTTATGGCACATGCCTTATAACACACACTTACGACACACACTCTTACGATACACAATCTAACCACTCACACTTTTATAACACACACTATTACACCACATGCTTTTATAACATACATTCTTATGACAAATGCATTTATGCCACATGCTGTTATGCTACGCATGGTTACTGTAACCCTCTTAAGACACACACCTATGACACACACTTATGACATTCTTGTATGGCACACAAACTTACACTGCATGCTCATATGGCACATTCTCTTACAACATGTACTCTTCTGCCACATGCGTGTATGCTGCACATGCTGATTCTTCACATGCTTAGAAACATGCCCTTATGCCCCTCAATCGTATGACACACACTGGCAATACATACGCTGGCAATACACACACTCATGCCACACATTCCCAACACAAACTTTTACAACACATACTCTTACGCAACACAATATTAAGCATATGTTATTATTCCACATGCCCTTATACAATATACTCTCATACCATGTGCACATACGCCAAACATGCTTAGGGCACATGCATTAACGGCACACTCTCTTATGCCACACACTCTTACACCTCATACCCCCACTATGAGCTGTATGCCACATGCTGTTAAGTCATGTGCTCATAGGTCCTGCTATTTAGGGCACACCTACACCCCTCTCTTAAGCCATGCACACTTACATCATGAACTCTAGTGCCACACACTCACACACCATAAACCCACACACATACACTGACATGCTTTACAATATGTCATACATTGAAATGCCAAACGTTCATACCTCATACACCTCACACTCCTATGCAAGATACTCATATGCCAAACACTGACAAACCAAACACTCATATGCCACTAACAAGCCATAAGCACATATGACATACAGCATACACCATAATTATATGATTTACACTGTTACAACAAATACTTATACAGTATACACTCCTGCACATGAACTCATATGTTATACATTGATGCCATACACATGTATGCAACTCACTCATATGATATAAACACATACATCGTATATTCATATGCCATACACTCATATGCCAACATATACTCACATGCCTCACACTCATAAGCCCATATGCAATAAACTGAACACCCAAACTGCAAACACTCCTATGCCAAATGATGACATACCAAACACTCATGCACCACTCATATACCATACAGGGAAGAAAACAGCCATCTCATAGTGTATCTGTACCGTAAGGATGGAAACACCATCTTGGGGTATGATAGCTTCCATGCACAGGCTCTTGGGGATAATATTCCATACGGCCATTTTTTGAGAGCAAGAAGAAACTGTACGAGATTAGAAGATTTTTTATTCCAATCTAATGTGATATCAGACCTTCTCTCTACAAGAGGGTATCCCTTCAGATTACTGAGACAATTGAAAAAAAGAGGTAAAACTCTTTTGAATAAGGACAATAGAGAAAGGTGGATAGGCTGGTATATGCTATGACATATAATAAACTTCATAACACAATCAGAAAGTCTATTGTTAAGCACTGGTCGTTATTGCAATTTAACAATCTGGGTCTATTATGCGCTATGTTTGCCCTCAAAAAGGGCAGTAACCTCAAAGATTAGTTATCTAAAGCAGATAGTGCAAGCAAACCCAAGCCACATACTCTTACCGGGGTATGACCCCAATTGGGCCATTTTCCTTGTGGCGGATGTAATAACTGCGGTTTGACCTCAGCATGTAGCTCTTTTGATCTCAGCATGTAGCTCTATGACCATTGATGGAAGAATTTGGGCATTAAGAATACATACCACTTGCAATAGCAATGATGTTATTTATGCTATTACTTGCCCGTGCAATAGGACATACATAGGCAAAACTTCCAGAGCAGTCAAAATTAGGATCACAGATAGCACAATCGTGAATTAGGACAGTTAGCACCAATTCACCTTTAGAAACACATTTTTTGACAGAAAACCATGGCCCGGAAGATCTTATACAGTTGGCACTGGAGAAAGTACATGGGACTGATGGCTGGCACACAACCATTAGACTATCCCAAAGAGAACAATGGTGGATGTACCAAAGACAGACTTAAGTTAATGGTTTGAATAATCAGGAGGAAAGAAGCCAATTGGCTAATGAGGATTCATTACTGTATCCAATACCAATGCTCTTGGGCGCACCACCAGTTGGGGCAGTATGAAGACTGTGCCCCATAGATTCTATAATGAGGAAATAATTTAAAAAAACAAATGTCGCCCCTCCCCTTCTCCTCCTGCCCCTTCCCCCCACTCTCCCCCTTTCTCCTACCTTATCAGCCTCTAGAATTCGCTACTAGCTGTATATTCACCTTGAATTACAAGATCTGCCTTTAATTATATATTACACGCTATACCATCTGAGCGTTTCTACACAGATAGATTTTTGATTACCATTAGATTTTTTCTCACACATATAGCAGAGTTGACATTTTGCGGCCCTGTATACATAATGACATTGATCGATTTATGGATTACTGAATTGGAAATGAGGAAGTCCCATGTTTAGTTCCACGTTGTCTGTTACTGTGCGTTTTGCATTTGCAATGGACCTAGGTGGCGGAGGAACCTAGTCCATCATTTAGCTCTATGCTGTTTGGTTTCTATATATGGAGATAGAGGAAGGACTCCCATCAGAACCCAATATTTGAAACTGAAGAACGTTCCATACGGAGGACTTGTTTACATGGTCCCCATAAGGTAAGGAAACTCATCATATAGTGTGGCTCTAGATTAGTTCCCTATGTATGATTGACCAATGAGGGGATGCCCTCACCTATGATGCTAAACTGGACATGTTCCTGGCTGAGGGCAAGCAACATGCTGTTTGGGCTCGATTTTGATAGACCCCTTTTCGATGCGAGATTGGGCTTGCTAAGCAAACATACATTATTGAGTACAGAGTTATCTATGGTATTTTATACTATTTAATAACTGTATTAAATGGTTAATGGCTTGTCTCTCTTACCATATCGTTGAGCTTGACTAATTTAGCCACATTAGGAACTTTTTCAGACACGTGCCTGTTTGCCATACCCTATGTTGTTTTTTACTACAATGTATGAGTTTGAGCCTCGGAGGCTACCCTGATCTGTGCCATATTCAACAACTTAACTAAATAGAGGATTTTTTACTACTTATTGCAGAAATAGGACTGTCAGTTACCCCTGCAATTCGCGATGGAACAGTCATCTGGAAACATGTCAGGTCAATTGGAAACGGCTGAATATAAAACATAAGAGGTATTTTGTTTGATTTGCAGCTACTTGACAATGCTATACGACACCAGACGACAACCCAAGGAACGAAAAAAGTGTTTATGCCCTTTGTGTTTTTGGCTTTGTTTGCAGAATTTAATGAGCTGCACTGACCGCCTAAATAAGTGGGTGGAGGCTGATTGGGCTGCCCACCGATTAGCTAATGGTATGTAATTTCCTTCATAGGAGCTATTGAGAGTTTTTGAGAACATATGGACGGTTGTGTTCTGCAGAATCTGTTAATGTGTTTTATGTGTGTTTTTAGATTGATTTAAAGACTATATATGAAGGTGGCCTTTGAATGCTTTTTTATTTTGTGCTGGTCAATGACAGTCCAGTCCTGAATAAGACGGGCATCAGCCCTATATGCTTAGATAAGGGAAGTTCTTTGCAAACATTTGGAAAGATAAATGCATTTGTGAACAACCTTGATTTGACAATAGACTGTATTGTATGAATTCTGAGATAAATGATTGGAGACTAAATGATGAGATGTTATGCATTTTTATGCTTAAGTACTGTATGAATTTCTAACATTTTTTGGGCATTTTTTGGCATCTGTAAAAATAGGAGGATTGTAGTTAGGGCTGGTGATTTACAATGGACTTGCATTGTTCATTCAATTGAATTGCACTTTGCACTTTATACTACTATATATGCCTTTGCCCAGCCACTTGCCTTTCATGCAGAACAAATGTGTATATAAAAGTTTCAATTATTTGTATTTTTTTACATAGATATGGTGATATTACAATGCATATATAATAAACAAATATGCTATTTTCCGAGAACGTTGCTGTCCAGATTGTCTTTACCTTTGTTTAAGCCCTTGTAGTTAAAGAAATCGTTTGAAATATTGTTTCTGTGAGACACCACGCTCGTACTTCATATGACATATATTATAAGGCATTTCCTAACTGTATGACATAGATGGACATGGTCCAGAAGGTATTTTGCACAGTCACCTGGTGATACAGTTCCAGAAATGGCATCCACCCATTTCAGGTGTGCCACTGCTTGCCACGTCATCAACTAGAGGAATCAGTGTCAGACACTGAAGTTCCTAACCAAGAATCCCAAAGGCTTGCATCAGGAAATCACCACATTACGCCAGAACAACTGCAGCCTTCATTCCTTTCTGTATTAAGTTCATTTGAGGAAGCCAGAACTGTGTTACCATGGACTCTGTGCCCATTAGTGAGGTCAAGACATTGGGATACTTACTGGACCAAACCCATTGAATTGAGTGGACAACAAGGCTATCACAACCCACTTGGGAGTGTACCCTGAGGGCTATTGTGTTTGACAATATGATAAGTTCTTCCATGTCTAAGGCTCAGCAAATGGCATTCATTAAGATGAACCAGAATGCTATACCAATACACTCTGGAAATACACCTGTGCACAAGCCCCAATGTCAGGACAATGGGCAGAAGGCACTTCATACCATAATGACATGCTGCTAGTTTAAAGGCAGATGCAAACATGTGGGGTATATGGTAGTAGTGATGCTATCTGAGCTGGAGGACGCTTGGTGATAGACCATGGCTGAATAAACCAAGCTTAATGCCTAGTTGTCTTCTTGAGTCTGATAATTCCAACTGTGACAATGCACAAAGAAGAAATTCGTCATACCTAATAATTTTTAAGGCTCTCTTGGAGCGCAGAGACGAGCATTTTAATGTTTTACAGCTCTCTCACGGTAGATAGTTGCTCCTTCAAATGTACTTGATCTCTCCCACAAATTATTTGCCGGCCAAATGTTTTATATCACGCCCACAGAAAAGAGTCACCCCCTCACATATGTTTACCTCACCCACAGAGGACATTCAGAAATTGTAGGACTGCAATGGAGGAAAGTCACTCTATCAAATGACTGAATCTTGTTCCCTTGCCCACTTACAGGAAGGTGGAATGGCAGATAACCACATTCTCTTCAAATTATTCTGTTTCACTCTGTACTCAGGTTTCTCTGGTTACACAGTACCACAAAGAGCGCAGTACGAACCTGAATGGTAAAACAGAAAATGGACCGAGTGTGGCGAGAGTGTTTCGGTGTTCCGGTGGCTGGAGGAGCAGAGGGCAGTGGATGCCACTCTTTTGAGCAACATATATATACGGGTATTCCTTGTGGGGGTGGGGGGGTTTTGTTATGCTCTGCTCTGTTTTTGATTTGCTTGTTTATAATTCCAGACCCTGGAGTTGCTGGCCGACGGTTTGGGACCTGGGGCCCGTTTCATGGAATTGTCTGCACTGTTCCAAGTGACATTTCACTGCCGACACAAACCCCGATTCATGGAACTGCGCAAAGTGTATTTTTGCAGTACAAAGTCATTTTATACAGCACAAATTACTATCTTCTGATTTTGTACGGACTTTGAACCATGCAAATAATCCCAGGAATTGAGCCCTTTTGTATTCTCCATTACTCGCTTTACTTATATTAGGGCTTAAGCAGGAGATTAACTGATCTACACTATATTGACTAATTGCCCGGAACTGCCCACTTCGTGCAACACTAAACTGATATTTTCACATCCTCACATTCGTTTTTTTAGCGGTTATTAACGCATATTGTTCGTGGACATCATCAGTAACATTTAAAAGGGACAGATCGTATTGTGTGCTGTCGAGCTATATTGATAACCTTTTGGCGCACTGGTCCCTTTCAACCAGCTCCGTCAGTTTGACAACTTGTCGCATTACTCGCGGGTTATAAACTTGAAAAGCGAGTGCAGAAGGCCCTCTGATATCATTCCTTTAATGCGCCCAGCGAATCTGAGAAGGAACGGGATTAACCTGATGGAGGCATACTAAAGGCTCTACGTGTTGCTGCTGGCAACGTGCACCCGTGATTGGATACGCAGCGTCGGGTGTTTGTGTAACCATACTACCCTTTAATCAGGCGCCCTAATGCAATAATATAACTGTGGGATGCATTGAACTTTAGAGAAGTGTTTAAATTCGTATACAGTTAACAATATGCTGTACTTATGTGTCAATGAGGCACGGCTTGAAGACGGATTGATAGTGGACTGCCTTTCAGCCTTGATCTTGCCATCTATCTCACAATATACAGAAGTGCATTTATTTCTATCGGTACGAGTCCATGAGCACAACCAAATGCGGTACATGCGCTAAAATCAATATTAGTACTGCGTTTGAAGCTGAGATTTTTGTTTCTGTATTTCGTATATGTATATGTAACTGTGTAATTGAGTTGTTCATTTGAATATAATATACATATTGAGGGCAACAAATATAGAACTGATTGTTGTGTGACAAAGTAAAGAGTGGATGTAGTACTCAGGTGTCTGAGTCTTTTGCCTGAGTTTCTGGATGCACAGAGCACAGATTTGACTATTGTGATATAAGTGGAGAGTGACTGTAGGCATTTAGGTTTGATCTCTCACGCAAATTAAATTTAATTACTGAATAGTACACTTCGGCCATTGTGATACAAGTTGAGAGTGACTGCGGGCATTTAGCCTTTGAGCTCCCAAGGAAATTAATCATAATCATAGAATTCTATATATTTTAACTATAGTTGCCCATTTTGATACAAGTGGAGAATGACTGCAGGAATGTTAGCCTTTGAGATCTCCTGTGAGCTAAACATAACTACAGAAATCTACATATTGTATCTGTAATTGGCCATTGGGAAACAAGTAGAGAGTGACTGTGGGCATTTAGCCTTTCAGCTCTCACGTGAGTGAACTATATTCAAAGAATTCTACATCCTATATGTTTAATTGGCCATTGCGATATAAGTGGAGAGTGCCTGTGGGCATTTAGCCTTTGAGCTCTCATGTCATTGAAATAAAATAAAAATGCAGGTGATTTGGATAAACTGTGAAATTTGTAAAGTAAAACACCTAGAATTGTAGTTGGGAATCTGACAAACAGTTCTTTATAATGATCAAATCTGTATATTTCAAGAAGAAATTATGCTGATAATTAAAGAAGCTACCCGGGCTGTCTAAGTATGTAACCCGTTATAACAAGAAATACATGCAAAATATGTCTCATAAGCCCTTCCCTAAAGAACCAGATAATGGACAAGTTTCATCAGGCCAGAAACAGATTAGAAACAATAAGGACCTAGCAACGACGGTGCAGATTGTGCTTAGCGCTAACTCCCCTCTGATTACTGGTCTCCCAGAGGAGGAGTTGGTGCACAACATTGGCTTGGACTTGGGAATACGAAGGGATAGGCCAAAACAAGTGATGATCTGTGATGCCCGGGGGAGTGTTACTGGGCCTCTAAACCAAAACCCGAGGTTGAGAGAGAAACTGTAAATCTGAGACACAACAGTTCTTGCACAAGAATGCAACTCCTGTTGCGGTACAGTAGATAAAAGATTTGTTTTCCGCAGGCTGGGTCTAGCACAGAAATTAGCCATTTAGAACCGCTTAATGGAGAGTGTGGGGAATCTGAATAATACTGACATGCTGGATGGTGTAGATAATACTGGATGTCTCCAGTTTGATGCAGAAAGTACTAGTGGGAAAGATTAGGGGAGATTGATAGAAGGCATCATTCCAAATGAAAATGTACAGGTAGTGAGTGGATGAAGAAATATCTTCAATTGCTTATGAAATAACACCAGGATCCCCTTCACAATTACTTGTGCTTCTTACTTCCAGTAATTTAGCACAAGGACCTGACATTAGAGATTTAAATAAAATGCACCATGCATTGAGGTAAGCAGATGATCAAATTGAGCTCACATCACCATTCACTTCATCACTAAATTCCATACTAAGTGCATCAGTCGAGTTAAATGACAATAATAGAAATTAGATAAGAGCCCACACGATAATATTGAGTGAACTCAATGTAAACATTGATATTTTGAATAATTGGGCTCTTTCCTCAAAACACAATACTAAAATAACTCTGGACAATAAATTTGCAACGAATGAGCAGGAACCTCTTAATATGAAACAAGCAAATGATGAACCTATTCATGCCATAATAGAACCACAAGAGGAGAGTCCTTTGTTGGGTGGAAGACAGTGGGCCTCATTTCAAGTTTGCCGGTCCTGGAACTACGGTACCGGTAAGCTTGCCAGTACCATAGATCCTGGACCAGCAAAATACGAGTTGTGCTCGCAGGTGCCTTTCTGCCCGCCAGGTCGGACCTGGTGGGCAGAAAGGCACCCGCGAGCAAAGCATGTCGGATGCATCCGACCTCCCCATTCCCATTGGGACCAATGGGGAATGAGGAATTCCCGAATGGGCCCAATGGGCAATGGGCACTAACCGCTCCACCAAACCCGTGATCCAGCACTAATTGCGTCGGGGGGTTTGGCGGTAGGGCTAATAGTGGCGTCCTTAATACCACCGGTGTTAACGCCCAACTCGTGATGAGGCCCAAGGAAGTTAAAAAAACAGTCTATATCCGATAAAGCACATATGGCTATTCAAACAGAAAATATTCTGTTGGACTGCATTGACCTAATTGCTAGTAATCCAACTGCACAACAAGTAGAAAAGCTAGAAGTGACAGTGATAATAGAGGAAAATGAAACCTCTACAGAGATTCAAACTCACAGTAAGGTGATCCAAACTATGCAACCAGGAGACAGGGTTAGGCATTGCTTTTAGGTGTAAATCCCTGTATAATAGGGATAATAGATCAACAAAAGCCAGGTGTTTCGTATGAAAAACCAAGAGTCATATACATGGACACAGTGGATAGAGAACACAGACAACAACACAAATGGGCAACTGCCCCTTTATCTTTGGCAAAAGAGGACTTGGCCACTATTTTTAATTGTTATTGTTATTGTTATTGTTACTTTGCACTTATATAGCGCCTTATATACCATTGGTATGGTCTGAAGGCGCTGGTAGGTTGAACGCCCTTGGGAACCGAAATTCAAGTCAGTAGAGAGAGTGGGGAGGGCCAAACGGCGCGTGTGTGCACCGGGTATGTGTGCAGCTGGTGCGTTATTCGTGAAATAGCTGCTTCTTAGTGGTAGGTGTGGTGGTTGATATCAGGGGTATGTGTTCGTTCTGGCAGGATTTATCCAGACCGATTATGGCTGCGTTAGGCCTGAGGAGAACGCCTGGCTGGGGGGTGTGTAACCAGCGGTGTTTACTTAGAGTGATGGGGAGTGAGCGAGAAGATTGGTATGAGAACAGTTATACCGAATGGTGTCATAGTATCTCTGTGTTCTATTTGAGTGGTGATGCAGAGGAGAGAGTAAGCGTGGGGTGTGATATGGTGGGTTTACATGTTCTTCCAAACGTTCCCTGCATTCCAGACCATACTGGAGCCAGCTACACTTCTAAATACACATAGGCTGTTTGGTACATTTCTAAATGCAACTTTTCTCAGAGAGGCTATTGGGCGCAACTTCTAGATGCCACTTTTCTCAGAAAGGCTAATGGGCACAACTTCTAAATACACATAGGCTATTGGGTACACTTCTTAATGCAACTTTCCTCAGAGAGGCTATTGGCGCAACTTCTAAGTACACATAGGCTATTGGGTACACTTCTTAATGCAACTTTTCTCAGAGAGGCTATTGGGCACAACTTCTAAATGCAACTTTCTCAGAGAGGCTATTGGGCACAACTTCTAAATGTAGCTTTCTCAGAGAGGCTATTGGGCGCAACTTGTAAATACACATAGGCTATTGGGTACACTTCTAAATGCAACTTTCCTCAGAGAGGCTATTGGGCACAACTTCTGAATACACATAGGCAATTGGGTACACTTCTAAATGCGACTTTCCTCAGAGAGGCCATGGGCACAACTTCTAAATACATCAAGGCTATTGGGTGCAACTTCTAAATACACATAGGCTATTGGGTACACCTCTAAATGCAACATTTCTCAGAGAGGCTTTTGGGCACAACTTCTAAATGCAACTTTCACAGAGGCTATTGGGTATAACTTCTAAATGCAGCTTTCTCAGAGAGGCTATTGGGCAAAACTTCTAAATACACATAGGCTATTGGGTACACTTCTAAATGCAACTTTCCTCAGAGAGGCTATTGGGCACAACTTCTAAATACACATAGGCAATTGGGTACACTTCTAAATGCAACTTTCCTCAGAGAGGCTATTGGGCACGACTTCTAAATACACATAGGCTATTGGGTACACTTCTTAATGCAACTTTCCTCAGAGAGGCTATTGGGCACAACTTCTAAATGTAGCTTTTCTCACAGAGGCTATTGGGCGCAACTTGTAAATTCACATAGGCTATTGGGTACACTTCTAAATGAGACTTTCCTCAGAGAGGCCATGGGCACAACTTCTAAATACACATAGGCAAATGGGTACACTTCTAAATGCAGCTTTCTCAGAGAGGCTATTGGGCAAAACTTCTAAATACACATAGGCAATTGGGTACACTTCTAAATGAGACTTTCCTCAGAGAGGCCATGGGCACAACTTCTAAATACACATAGGCTATTGGGTACACTTCTAAATGCAACTTTTCTCAGAGAGGCTATTGGGCAAAACTTCTAAATACACATAGGCAATTGGGTACACTTCTAAATGAGACTTTCCTCAGAGAGGCCATGGGCACAACTTCTAAATACACATAGGCTATTGGGTACACTTCTAAATGCAACTTTTCTCAGAGAGGCTATTGGGCACAACTTCTAAATACACCTAGGCTATTGGGTACACTTCTCAATACAGCTTTTCTTAGAGTCACATTTCTATCTAGATGCTGCGCAAGCTAGGTTCATAATTCTAATTGTGGTGCATGCTAGGAATCACATATGCTAACAATCACATTTCTGAAATGCCATCTAGGTGCGGTTTTTGCTGACAATTATATTTCTGTCTAGATTTGGCGCAGACTAAACTTGAGATTCATCTAAGTGTGGCATATGCTAACAATCATTATTTCTACCTAGATGCGATGCGGGACAGGCGTACTTCTAAATGCGAATGGGGACAGTTCTAGATTCAGTTTTCATAGCGAGGTTATTAGAGATTCCATCTAAGTGTGGCGTGTGCTAGCAATCATTAGTTGACGTTATACTGTGGGCCATTGAAATGTAGGTTAGAGTGGCAGGAGCTTTTGGAGTAGAGTAATTGCTCTACCCTCCACCCAGGCCAACACTTACGGTTTTGTCGGTGTCAGGTGGCTTCCTTGGCTTCCCCTGCGGACACCTGCTGACACTTCCTGGAGCCGCCTCTGTTGGAGCCGCCCTTGGCCTTTGGGGCCCTTCGCCGCTGGGGGCTGCCGGGCAGAGGGCTGCCCTGGACGGAGCAGTGATGAAGGGAGGGATGGGCGGGTCGGGGGTGGGAGCTGGACTAGGGAGGGGTGGTGGGGCGGGCTGGGAGGCGGGCGGGCGAAGGATGCCGGAAGGGAGAGGTAGGGAACCACGGGGCAACGCGGGGCCGGGGGGGGAGAAAAATACAAAAAAGACACGCGGAATGGGGTCGCGGATGGGGGCGCACTCACCTGCTCCTCAGATGGAAAGAGGAGTAGGTGCAGTGGCACGGGTCGCTAGACCCAGCAAGGCTAAACTTGGTGACCAATCAGGGGTGGGGGGCGGGCTGGGAGGCGGGCGGGCGAAGGATGCCGGAAAGGAGAGGCAGGGAACCACGGGGCAACGTGGGGCCGGGGGGGGGGAGAAAAATACAAAAAAGACACGCGGAATGGGGTCGCGGATGGGGGCGCACTCACCTGCTCCTCAGATGGAAAGAGGAGTAGGTGCAGTGGCGCGGGTCGCTAGACCCAGCAAGGCTAAACTTGGTGACCAATCAGGGGTGGGGGGCGGGCTGGGAGGCGGCGGGCGAAGGATGCCGGAAGGGAGAGGCAGGGAACCACGGGGCAACGCGGGGCCGGGGGGGAGAAAAATACAAAAAAGACACACGGAATGGGGTCGCGGATGCGGGCGCACTCACCTGCTCCTCAGATGGAAAGAGGAGTAGGTGCAGTGGCGCGGGTCGCTAGACCCAGCAAGGCTAAACTTGGTGACCAATCAGGGGTGGGGGGCGGGCTGGGAGGCAGGCGGGCGAAGGATGCCGGAAGGGAGAGGCAGGGAACCACGGGGCAACGCGGGGGGGGGAGAAAAATACAAAAAAGACACGCGGAATGGGGTCGCGGATGGGGGCGCACTCACCTGCTCCTCAGATGGAAAGAGGAGTAGGTGCAGTGGCGCGGGTCGCTAGACCCAGCAAGGCTAAACTTGGTGACCAATCAGGGGTGGGGGGCGGGCTGGGAGGTGGGCGGGCGAAGGATGCCGGAAGGGAGAGGCAGGGAACCACGGGGCAACGCGGGGCCGGGGGGGGGAGAAAAATACAAAAAAGACACGCGGAATGGGGTTGCGGATGGGGGCGCACTCACCTGCTCCTCAGATGGAAAGAGGAGTAGGTGCAGTGGCGCGGGTCGCTAGACCCAGCAAGGCTAAACTTGGTGACCAATCAGGGGTGGGGGGCGGGCTGGGAGGCGGGCGGGCGAAGGATGCCGGAAGGGAGAGGCAGGGAACCACGGGGCAACGCGGGGCCAGGGGGGGGGGGGAAATACAAAAAAGACACGCGGAATGGGGTCGCGGATGGGGGCGCACTCACCTGCTCCTCAGATGGAAAGAGGAGTAGGTGCAGTGGCGCGGGTCGCTAGACCCAGCAAGGCTAAACTTGGTGACCAATCAGGGGTGGGGGGCGGGCTGGGAGGCGGGCGGGCGAAGGATGCCGGAAGGGAGAGGCAGGGAACCACGGGGCAACGTGGGGCCGGTGGGGGGTGAAAAATACAAAAAAGACACGCGGAATGGGGTCGCGGATGGGGGCGCACTCACCTGCTCCTCAGATGTGTTACACAGCACCCTCAGTGCAGTGACACAAGGAAGCCTTTTAGGCTGTCCCAAGGTTTAAATACCTTCTGTGGGATAAACTGTTTCCCAGAGAAAGTAAAGTTAAATTGACTGAGTCTTTAAATTCCTGGACCCAGCACACACTATCTTACAATACAGAGCTGAAGCGGTTACCTAGTATCCCCTGTGTCTAGAAACTCATGTAGCAGTCAATTGCTATCCTTTCCTATCGAAATGGCAGGTGGCAGTGGTTTTATAACGAACTACTGTGATTTTTCCCAACCGCGAACACCGGTAGCGTTAAATCACGGGAGCCATGTCTTTCAAGATGGCATCTGAGCCTCCTTTGTTTAAACGGGCCCCGGTCTTTTTTTGCCATTTCTTTTTGGAAAGGTCCTTCTAGAGTTTGTCTCTGCGCGCCAAACTAGGTTTGGTCCCTTTGTTCCTAGGCCTTTGGCAAGCTTCAGGACTAAAGACTGCATCTGGCGCGGGCAGGGGGTGAGGGAGGTGCCCGAAACTCCCCGTGCTTAGTCTCCTAGGAGACCCAAATGCACTCTGGTCTGATTGGCTGACTGTTCGGCAAGGACAGCCACCCTGCTGGGTGAGTGGCAGCTAGGCTGGAATGAATGGGAGAGAACTGAATAAAAGGAGTCTCTTGGCTTGGAAGGCAGAGTTGACCACTGGAACGAAAGAATCGAAGACGAACTGGAAGAAGACAGCTGCTGCAACTCCTGGACCGTTGGGTTGCCTGGTGAAGCCCTGCTGCAAGTCCAAATCGCAAAGTTCCTCGACAGAGAAGCCCTTCAAGGACGAGTTGGTGGGACCAATCAACTCTTAAGCCACCTGGATACCATTCTCAGAGCTGGTTGTATTTTTCTCAGAGTGCTGCAGGAAACCGAATATCCAGGGAGGACGACACCAGTTTCAGTGCTTGGTCACCGCTACCAGATCGAAGAATTGCCCGTTTGCCAGCTTTGTGACCAGTCCCAGTGCAGGAGTCCCCCGACGTCCTCCCTCTTGTCCCCACGACGGAGGCTCCGGAACAGCGAGATCTGCAGGAACTGCCAGGAACAGACGTCTTCAGCTGCATCTTTTTCTTCCATATAAGGTACTGTGAAAACCCGACCGAGAGAACTTACCTCTCACAGCGAAAGTGCGTGAACCACCCTTGTGTTGTGAAAAGTCAAATAAGGTGGTTTACAGGACAAAGCCTGAAATCTCACCCACTCGTCGTGCAGAGGTGATGGCCATGAGGAATGCTGTCTTTAACAATAAAAAAACAGAACAGTCTGCATGGGTTCAAATGGAGGGCTCATGAGCCTAGTCAGTACCACATTCAGTTCCCACGCCGGGGCTGGAGCCTTCACTGACGGGAATGAACAAAACGCCAAAGCATAGCAATCAAAGACAACCTTCTGCTGGGACTCAACTACCAATAGGCAAAGATATAGAGAACCATAGCTCTAACCCACCTGAGGAAGCAAAGTCAGATACAAACTGTGCCATAGAGTCATAAAAGAGCCGCACTGAGCTTCTGAACTTACAGGAGTTGGAAGGTGAAGCTACAGAGCATATGATTAAGCTATTTAAGCTTAAAGGACCAACATCAACTGAAGAAAGGATAGGCAACTTGGACTAACAAAAGAATACCTGATCGGTAACCTCAGGGAAATATGCATCGAAAGATATCCCCAAGTTGAAAAAAGTATGATAATGGGATACTATATTTTGAGCTCCGTCCATTTCTAAACGTGGATATAGTACTCAATCGAATGTTCTGAAGCTGCTCTGTGAAATACTGACTCTAGCGAGAATAACTACATCTGATATGCAAAATAGCAGCTTTCCATATGAGGCCCAAACAGATCTGGTAGAGGTCCATTGTAGATCATCCTTTCTTAAAAGAACTATATTGGAAGAAAAAAATGAAATACACAAATGTGGCTGTATGGTTATGCACTTGCACATTCTCAATGTCACTGGCCCTAGTAAAATCATTGTTATGTTCTCCCTTGTTCCCCTCCCTTGCCTTGTCATGCTCTGAAACACTAAATTATCAATAGCAATATCAATATGAAGAGAGAAACGAAATAAAGTATTAATTAAAAAGAACAGAAACCACAGTAGGTAATATGCTAATGAATCAATCAAAGGATCTCCGAACCAGCAGTTGTATTAACAGGAATGTGATGGAGAAGGCCAACATCTCTATGGTTCTAACTGGGAACACAAGAAAAGCTGAGGAGAAAGGGAACTGGTTATGGTTGTTTGATATTTTGAAGACAGAATTGAGTAAGAAAGATGGGACCATGAAAGATCTTTGAGAGCTGATGAAATCAACGTATGTATATGGAACAAAAGAAGATTCAACAGCTTTATGAAAAGTGAGGAGAAAAATCACATTTGTGTTGCCAATGATATATTAGTCTTCCAAGAAACATGGCTTTCCACTGAGATATGGTGTGATGGTAGAGTAGGCAGCCATGACAGATAACTGTGGAAGGCCCTCAGGGGGTTTGCTAATAGCAACTAAAAATTCCAAAATAAAATCTTTGAAAATCATCTTGGATACATTTCCTGGCATATTAGTAATCTCATTTGCAATTAGTAATAACAGAAGTTATTTGTGTAAAGTACATTTGTATTGAAATGGACATAAATAGATGTCTTCCTGAATAAAGTATCATACATAATGGGTTCATTGCTGATGTATAATGAACCAAATGTGATATTGGCTGGCGATATTAATTTGTATTGTCTAAAGAATGGCAAACACAATAAGACTCTCAATAATCTTAATGGGAAAATGGTAATGTAAAGGGAGACCGTTGATAACAAGGTTACTTGGAAAAGGGGAATTCACTCATCCATCATTGATTATGTTGCACTATCAAAACCTAGATTTTGAGGCATGCAGATATCTTCAGGTGAAATACACCTCCCTAAGAGATCATAACATGTTGTGGGTATCGCTAGGAATAGGTACAAAGAAAAAACTAGTAGAAATGCCTTAGGCCTAGTATGCTAGTTATTTTTTGTTCGATAATTCCAAAACATCAATGCCTAAGAATGACGACTGTCTTCCCTTTTTCCCTTCCTGCCTTGAAGGGCTTTGAAGAATTTCACTTTTGTATAAGCGATTTAAAAATAAACAAGTACAATTACAGTTCATCTGGAATTCATAGGGACCTGCATACAAATTGTGCAGGCAATCAAATTCAGAAATTTAGAAATGATGGTACTGTCTTAGTAGAGAAAATGTAAGAATTTACTGTTAAAGCAAATATGGATGAGCTGATAGTAGTGTGCTCTATCCAGGGAATTCTTGAGGGCTAAAGGAATGCCCAAACATGTACATCCAGTGAGAATAACTCATACACATCGATTTGACAAAAAGGTTTGGGCTAATAGACAATTCTTTGACAGCAAATCGGTCTTTTAAGACTAAATAATTTGAAGGATGAAATTTAACATTAAAAAAATCTGATTTGCTTAATGTATATAAACACTGGATGCAATCGCATAGGTATTTGATGGGGTACAATGATGGACAGATGATTTTGAGTACTCTTATTCAAAATAATATGCACATATTTCCGGTCATTAGTAAACAATCTGACTATCGCCCAAGTTGATTTACAATGTAATAATGTCACTGATTTGAGTTGGCGAGCATATTGGGAAGAAATTAATGGTGAAATGAATATAGGGAAGGGTATGAATGATGTAACAACCTAGGACATACATTTTGAGACAGATGATATTGAATGTCTCATCCTGAATGCCTCCTCTTCAAAGCAGCTGGGCTCAATGGCTTGTCAAATGTGATATTAAAACTAAAGAAATATGCTCTTCACTGTTGACCTTACTCTTTAAGGACATTTTGAAAACAATGGAAAATACCCAAATCATGGAAGGAGTCCATTATAAATTCCCATCTTTAAGAAAGGAAATCAGGCAGACCTGGCAATTTACAGACCAATTGCTTTACTGGATTCAGACAGCAAAACTGTTGCTGCTCTGATTTTAGAAAAGCTGGAAAATTGGGCTGAGTATATGGGAATAATCTCAAAATGTAAGGCTGAATATACGATCAACTGTCATTCCTTGTTGCAAAAGTTGAGAATATGGAAAATTCCTCCTCCAATATTGGCCTTTACATTGTAACAACAAGGGGGTTAAGGCTGGGCTGCATTTTGGCACCATGCCTTTTTAACTTATATTTAGCAGACCAAAATGAGTCATTGCAAGATGCTGCATTGATTAGTCCAAAAGGACCGAGTCCGCAAATGTGTTGGCTAGCATATGCTGATGACGTGGCCCTCCTCGATGGGGTCTTCAGTGTCTGCTCACAGCATTGTGCTTGTATGCAAGAAAGAACGATCTAGTAATTAACAATAAGAAATGAAGTATCGTACAGTTTGACAGACACCGGAAAAAACGATGCAAATCTAAATGGCATTTTGATGAGATACAAATAGATGTCATGACTGAGATCATATGCCTGGGATTTGGTGTTGCCATGCTTAAGCCATGCTTAAGAGAATTGTGTCCAAAATTGGTGGTCTAGATCTTCACATGAACAAAAAAGTTTATAAATATTGTAAATTCAGTAAAACTCTGCTACATAGGGAAAGTAATCTCAAAGAAACGATATGGATTAGAGATTGAACAGATGTCTTATGGATTGCTGCTGAAAAGGTTGGAGTCCCGAATATGAAAGAAAGTTTTGAACTTGCAATCCTCACTTCCCATGGCATTGCTATGTAATGAATAGGGAATACTATCTCTTAAAGCTTGGCTCCAATGGAGAGTAGTCTTGCTGGTTGGAAAAATAAGTCCACCCATCTGGATGTCTCTGCAAGAAGATCTAAGATCAGACATGTGTGATAAACATTCAGAATCCCTCGTTTGCATGGAGGCATATATGATTGCTATTTAAGAACACTGTGAGAGACAAATGAAGGAGTTGGCGGAAATCCAATGAGGGTGAAAAAAAGCATTAAAGAAAATGACTGGATTAATACCATAAAGTACGAAAGTTATAAAGTACAGTCCACATTTTCAGAAATAGACAAAGCTATCGGAACTTTGCCAAAATACCTCTAACTTTTACAAATTGAGCAATTCATTCTTTTACGCTTTCGACTCAATCTCTTGCCTACTGGTGAGATTCTATATGTTTGATCCTCTAATCTGGGTTTTGACTCCGTCTCTGCTTATTATACTCTGATACAGGCATATAGTATGTAACCTAGGCCCATAGCTTCAGGACTCTCAATTGTAGACCCGCACAAATAAGCAATCAAGCAGCCTACGGTACGTATAGCACACACCACTAGAATGGACACAGGCCACAGGCACAGCCAAATATCCATGCATGATAGAACACGTTTACAGCCAAGCACATCCGGCCACTAGCATACAGCGACCACCACCAGAAAGGAACCCGGTATGGATGGCCTCACATAGACTCCGTCAACAACAGTAATCTATCCCTAACCCTCAAGCGCACCCACCCAAGTGTCTGATCTCTACTGGGCTGCTTAGTCGAGCCTTGCCATCCACCCAAGTCTTAGAATACCAAACATGCACACACACATCGAAGCTAATCCCCCTAGAATCTCTAACCACATTGACTTTGGTCACTAAGGGTGTTCCAACCAAGGCAAAAAGCACATTGAGGCCACACGAGTGGGAAAAGCACTATGGCCTCATCACGAGTTGGGCGATAGTGCCGGCGCTAATAGCCCTACTGCCAAACCCTCCGGAGCTAATAGCGACGGATCACGGGTTTGGCAGAAGGGTTATTGCCCATTCCCCATTGGGCCCATTCGGGAATTCATCATTCCCCATTGGGGCCAATGGGGAAAATTTGCACTATTACCTCGGGTGGATTTCCCGCCAGCAGTAATTGCGCCGAAAATTGGCAAATTTGGCACGGATTTCCCCCCAGCTCATAGCTGGGGGGAAATCCGTAAAAGCCATAATCTGGCGGACCCTTAAATGCGGCGGTAACAGCGCTACTGCCGCATTTAAGGGTTACCGGCAGACTCGTGATGAGGCCCAATATAAATAACAAATACAATACAATAAAATACAATACTTCTTTAAAAATTCTGAAGTCACTCAAATGCTTCAACATATCATGGTAGAATGTCCAATGTTATAGGAAGTAAGGACACAACATTTGGGGAGGTTCTTTATGATGAGAAATTATATATATGCTGTTGATATATGGAACCGTCTCAATGTGGGTAATGAATTGTAAAAACAACAGAAGTGGTGAGAATGTTGAAAGAAATTGGTATTCTTAATAATGTATGATATGTATGCTTTAGAAAAGGTGTTATTGGGAAATTGTCTTATGATGTGCTATATACATTTTTCTTTGGATTGTATAGTTTTTAATCATTTATAAACGTTGGATGTATCAATTATGGAAATCTTATGAATTTAGTATTTATTGATGAAAGTGTATGTTATGATTGCATCAATCTATCTGTATTTGTATATACATATTGTTGAAAGTGTATTGTATGATTGCATTGCAGTATTTGTATTTGTATATTTTGTGAAAGATCATATTTTTGATCTTCACACAAATAAAAACTAAAATAAAAATGAAAATCGACTGACTTTACTCAAAGTTTAGTGCAATGCAAAGTGACTTTGTGCCACAAAAGTACACGTTGTGCCATGCCAAATACCATTTTCCAATTCACAGACCAGTCTTTGTGCTGGCCCTTCCCACTTAGCACCTTGCGGAAAGTCCTTTGCGCAGGATAGAACACAGCACCGTGAAGGAAAAGGGGGCGGAACAATCAAATATCCTCATTAAAGGAGAATGAGGAACAACATGGGTGTGGGAAGGGGGCACTGTGCAAACCACACACACACGCCCCATGAAGCCCTAAGTAATGTCTATTCACAGAATGAACAATCCATTGCCACAATGCCAGATCCTGCATTGCTAGCACTGATATTACTTCATGAAACAACGGAGGAGTAGGGGGAAGAGAGGGGGCAGAATCTTCCATCCATGGACAACAATATTTGTGGTGACAGATGAGGAGTTGCATAGAAGTTACCGTTTCCCTACCCATCTCATCCTAGACCTAGTCAGGAAGTATGAGAATTACCTGGTATCACCCAACACATGCTCACATGATATGACAACTCTGATCAAAATGCGATCAGCCTTTCATTTCATGGCCACTAGATAATCCCAGCGTACCACAGCCTTGTTGGGGGGTATGTGGCAGCCCAAACAATCAAGGTGCCTCCACCAGGTCATGTGCTGCATCCTAGCACATGTGCCTTGGCACATTGACATGCCACACACACTGCAAGGCAAAGAGTGAGACAGGAATATTACAGAGTTGCACACTTTCCCTGGGTCCTGGGAGTCATCAACTGCACCCATGTAGTGCTGCAACACCCCTGCCCTCGAGACACTGAGCACATATATCGCAATGGGAAACATTCACATTCCATAAATGTGCAGGTGATATCTGATGCCAAGGGACACATCATGCACGTGAATGCCAATTATCTATAGTGCACATATGATAGCTACATCTTGTGTCATTCCCATATACAACAGCCCATGACATCAGGGACCTTTTTCAACAACTGGCTAGTGTCCACACTCATGTCAAGTGGGAAGAAAAGTGTCCATGTCACAGGCCCAAAGTGCCTTAAATTGCAAAGCCAGCCCCTGGCATAATGGTACTATCACATGGGTTCCCCTGAGTCGCTTGCATCAAGTTCAACGAAAATGGCTGACCTGATTTCCATCTTGATGCTGGATCCCTCTGCACCATTGCTGCTGGTCCTGCTCACCTACACTCACCACTGCCATGTTCATGCCCTTGCACTGGTGGAAATCAACAGCTGCCCAGCCATGGCACATGTTAACCTTCCTTTCCCTCAACCCACTTCCCCCCAATACCACCACTACCACAGGCAATTACATCTACTTACCCCATCTCCACTATGTAACCTTCTTCAATACTTTGTACCTCTCATGTAATTGTCACGCCCTTCCTATAAATCCATTAATGCCCCCTCACGACTCCTGTAGCACCCTGTACCACTGCACACACTCCATACCCCTAGTGACTGCCTCCTGCACATCTCAAAGGGGAGTCGGGGGTGGAATCCACAGACATATCTGCTCTTATTTGGGTGAGTACTGACCTAGCCACTACACTGCTGCTCATGGCATCTGTGGGCATATCACCTGATGGTCCCACTTCTGTTTCCAACCAACGTGTAGCACTGTTCTGCCTCTGCTGCCCTGCAACCACCTCTAGAAGGGTTGAACGACTTTGCCTGTCATCAGTAGTCATGTTTTCTGGTGGAGCTCTGCCAATACACCCACTCTCCCTCCTGCTCCCCAGAGCACACACTGCTCCCCTATATATGAACAGTTGTGGCAAAAATGTCTAGTACCCCTTGCCAAGTCTCTCATAAACCCCACCCATGCAGAACATCTGCCAACTACACCTCCTACTGCTCCCTGTGTGTTCTCCTACCACCATGCCTCATCACCACAGGACCCACAACTTCTGTCAGCACCACAGCACCCTTTCAAGGCCCTCACCAGCGCCAATCTCCATGTCTAATCCCCCATACTCAACCTTCTCCCGTTAACTTCCCTTCTCTCCATGAGTCTGTATTGTCCTCCTGTGAGTTGGCATCCTACCACTATGGCACTCTCTGTGTCAGTGCACCCACCTCTGAGCCATCCCACCTCTACTCCTACCGGACCTGTCATAGCTGACACTAACTCAGCCAACTGCCCCTTACATGTCCTATCAATGAGACAAAGGCCCACACTCTGCATCTCTCTGGGTTCATGAACCCTCCACCCCCTTCCATTGCTATTCATCCTTGACTACTGGCCCAGGCTACATCTTCAGAGGTCAGTGTAAGCAAAGGTACCCTTGCAAAATATCATTAATGAACACAACCTATTCACCCCTGGGTGTTAGCCTCCCTAAGCCATCTGCCCCTGTTACACCAACAGCTCCAGGCCCATGAGTGCTTGGCCAGACCCCACCCTGCTGTCCCTGTCCCATTCCAGTGTCCAAATATCCATGAATAACAACGTTCACTTTGTGCCCTCCTAGACAAACCCTGTACAGCATGCACACACCAGCACACACAGCAGCACATCCACAGATGCCTCAACACATCACTGACAAATTAAACATGAATGTACAACATGCTGTGCCAATGCCCACAACACTAATGGTGAAGTGTGCTGCCTGCCTTGTTAAGACCATATTGACACTATTATCAAATTATCCTCTTATGGCAGCACAGATAATATGTGAAGAGGCAGATGTACTACATATCCCTGTTGTTGTGTGGTGCTTGCTATACAATGGGTGAGGCCAGAATGACCTGCTGCAGGCCTCACCCTTGTGCATGAAGTCACACATTTGCCATATGACAATTCTACACAGGCCATCCATAATGAAATACAACTCATGCGAACCACTTCAGTTATCTCAGGATGTCTGTCTGCTCAACCCACTCCATCAGAAGCAAATGCCAACTCACAGGCAACATGCACCATCACTCTTTCATACACCTGCAAGAACGCCTTAAGGGAAACAAGAATCATAGTGTGCACTATACAATGAAACTTTCATCTTTTGTCTCCCAGCTCCCACTACCCCTGTGTCCTTCTTCCTTGTCCCTATACATAACTAGTTAGGTCGGTGCACTCATACCGGTATGTATTGTATGAGGTGTCTGCCCTAATATGCCTCTGGTGGATTTTACCCTTACTATCAGACTCTGTCCAAGACATATGCTTTGGCTGTGCCCCATTGCTCACCTTCAATGCCTGCAAGAAGTCACGATGGATAGTGCCACAAGTAGATACATGTGACAAGTAATTCGTAAGTTGGAAAGGATACCTGGCACGCAAGGTGCAATTTGCTTGTGTTCTTCCTATAAATGGCATGTATAACTCAGATGTGCAGTACTTATTGTAACATGTCAGGTAACAAATCATTTGAAACCTCGCACAAGGTCATGTATGCTACACACTCAGATGTGCATGAATGGAAAAAGGAAGAGGGCAGAATGGGTACAGTACCAATAACTGACAGTGGGCCTCATTACGACCCTGGCGGAGTGGGTTTACGCCAGCGTTATTCGCGGCGGACCCGTCCGCCCTACTACGAGTTCCCGTAGCGCCATGGAGCGTTTTCCGCCTGGTTTTTCCGGGCGGAGAAATCCATGGCGCTACGGGACCTTGTTGTTAATTACGCCACCGTATTTAACGGTGGCGTAATTAACGCCTTCCCCACTCCCATTATACCCTATGGGGCAAAAATGGGAATGGGGAAGGGTAAAATGGGGAATGGGGATTTACCGCCCCGCCAAGGTCGGAATGGGGCGGTAAATCCGCCAACCCCATGGCGCTATCGGCAGCTTTCCGCCGTGCTCCATGGTGCATTTGGCGCCACGATTTCCGCCAGGGTCGTAATGAGGCCCAGTGAAATCTGATTTCAAAGAATAATAAGATCACCCTGCCAAGTGCAGTTTCCTGGGCTGCTCTCCAACCTCGGTGTGTGCCCCAACCTTGTGTAATCCCTTCTGTCTGAAAACGACCTACCCCTGAAATGTTTCCTGCATACATTTGCACCAACCATCAATGAACTCTGCAAATGAGGCCACATTCATTCTACAACCATATACCTTTACTCTGACCCATTGAAAGTCTACTACACCTTCCTTTTTTGCAGTATCTTCTACTAGGCTGTCATCCTGTAGTCAATAAGATTTCTCAACTACATAGTCAGCATCTCTGTAGGCCGATACAACAAATGAAGTGAGGATACGTGTAGGCTACTTCTCTTTTCCTACATTAATGTGATTTTCAGCGGACAGGCCTACTTAGCTCATATAAGAAAATACTGCAGCATAATCCAGGGTGAGAACATCACGGAGGGACAGAGTGTTCTTCTGACTAGGTTGAGATGTAGGGAACTCAATAACAGATGTAACAAAGTATGTCAAAAAACTAGTTCTTTACCTGTTCTTGTTTTGTGTGACACTGTGAAATGTATATAATAGGAAGGTCCAAATCCCCTTATGAGGTGTATCAAAAACAAATAACCATTGTCCCTGAGTAGTTTGTGTATTTCTCTTTTTCTACATTAATGTGATTTCCAGCGGACAGGCCTACTTAGCTTAAACAAGAAAACACTTATACTACCTCCCCACAAAAGTGGACTCTACACTCACTGTCACAGTGCTCCTCTGCAAGGTAAAGCTATGCCATGACACCTGCCTCTATACTCCTTCCACCCACCTAACTGAGAGAGAGTAAGCTGCATCCCCTGGGTACCTCCTCTGGTCGGAATTGCACCACTCCATTGGCATTCACTGCCCACTCACCTATTCCCATGCATGTCTCTGATACCCTCACTGTGTCCCTTATCCTATCATGAATATGTTCTCCTAATCTCCCAGAAAGCAGTGTAGCCACTCACAAAATACACACATGTATCAACATCATGTAAGGATACATACCCCTCACTATTAACTGTTATTTTTCCAATGAATGGGAACACAGCAGAAACATTACAAATGACCCATGCGAAAGACATGTAGGCCTCCAACATCGGCACCCCACCAGCAATGTGCAACATACTTCATCCACATGCATACTTGTCATCTGGATCCTCTTACGTGGACTGTGAGAGTCTGCTGTGTTGCATGCTCATGCATCATGAAGTGGCAACTTGACATGACATATTTCAGAAGATGGCATATAAGGCTGTCATGACAGGAGTGCAAATGTAATGCTGCACAAAGAATAAGCATCTGCATCTCCCCTCACCAAAAACATGTGCACAGGAAGATCCAGATTAGACTGACTCCACGCAGCACATCGCGGAAGAGTAACCAGTAACACAATGCACATGCATAGCTGATAAAGGAGACATGTACACACTCAATAATGTAGGACAACTCACATCATTAGTGACAGAGAAAATCACCCAATTATCACCATATTTAATTATATATGCTTAACCCTGTGTGTGCCACATCATTTCACTATTGGGATGCATATATCACCAGCCATGCAAATGCAAATTACCCGATGGTGCTGCTGTTGTGTTGTGATTCCATCACCAACTCCACCTAAATCTGGGCCCATGTATTGGTGCTAGGAGGGTCAGTATCCAGCCAAGGGAAGGGAATGGGGACTTGGTTGTGAATAGAGTTCTCAAGTTGTCTTCTCAGAGAGTGTAACAGCTACATGAGGCAATCAATCTGAAATTGGATTGGACATTTGTTTGAACTAGCTAAAAGATTCAGTGTGACAGACTACACATCATTGTTGAATGGAATGTTCACCTGTATGTGGGAGGCTGTAGCAATCCACATGACTATGTCAGTTGACTTCACTGAGCATGTCATGTCACCCCAGCTCAATAATGTGCCCAGTAGCATGGGCAGTTAAGTCACTGCCCTCTATAGCACTATGTACCTGTCACAAAATGTAGAAACATCAATACTCCTTCCATGGGCTTCTGGACACCGGGGTGCATGAAGATGGGGTGGTGGTGGCCACAGGATAGGGGTGTGTGGAGTCAGGGTCATGGCCCGTGCAATCACCTCTGTGGTGCAGTAAGAAGCCTCATCCTGTGGTGGGTCCAGGGATGGTGCACTCTGACCATGTATGGCTGAAGCCTGGTCCTCATTGGATACAACCACTCATGAGAGTTGCATGAATGAGGGACCCAATTGCAACACGGTCCTGATGATGGCTATCATGAGTGGTTAAGAGTGAGAGGATTGCATGCACGCTGACCCTTGATGTCTCCAATTTCATGTTGAGAGTTTGCCAGAAGGCAGCCATCTCTTGGTGTTGGATGTCCCTCGAGGACAGCATCTCCTCATGCAGAGATTGTTTCAAGATATCCATGTCCTGATGGTGGAATTCCCTTGAGGCCATAATCTCCTCATGCAGGCATTGTTTCAGGGAATCCATGTCCTGACTGTGGAATTCCCTTGAGGCCAACAGCTCTGTATGCAGGGTTTACCTCAAGGTGGTCTTCTCTTGCTGCACGACTTCCCTTGAGGCCAAAGACTCAACATGCAGGGATTGCCTCAAGACAGAACCCTCCAAGTGATGGTTCTGTTGGTGCATATCCTCTTTCCTCTCCTGGTGCAATGATCATAACTTCGTGGCATGCCCCTCCACCTTGTCCCTCAGAAGGGCTTCCACATCAGATGTGCAGTATCATTGGAAGACGATTCGGCAGGCCTGCTGATGATGGCCTGCAACTGGAGGGGATTCTCATCAGGCACAGCACCCCAGGCTGCACTGGTGGATGGTTGTGCCCCATCCTCTGCCTCCTCCTGCTCTTCCTCCTCCTCCTCCTCCTAATCCGCTCCATCCTCACCTGCAAAAAGTCAGACATCAATATTCAGAGACATACCTACTCAAATGAACATGCATATTTAAATACAACTGTATTGAGACACAAAAGGGACTGCTAGATATGCATCAGACATAGAAACTGGGCATTATGTAATGTTGAAGGCACAGGTGCTTAACATTCAAGGGGCCTCATTACGAGGTTGGAGGTAGCCATGGCGCTATTAGCGCCATGGCTGCCTCCAAACTGGTTCCGACTCTGCCCTGGTGAATGGAGCAATTACCGGTCCATTCCAAGGTTGGCGGGACCGGTAATTCCCCATTCACCAGGGCCATTCCCCATTCCCATTTGAGCCCACATAGGGCTCAATGGGAATGGGGAAGGCGCTAATAACGGTACTGCAAATTGTGGTACCGTTATTAGCTCCAGAGTCCCTTTGCAGGTCCCGTCCTTAACGCCTGGAAAAACCAAGCGTTAAGGGAGGACCTGCAAAGGGAACTCGTAGTAGGGCGGTAAGGGATTACCGGCACTGGTGCCCTTACCGGTGCCGGCAATCCCTTACTGCCTACCTCGTAATGAGGCCCAATGTACTGTGCAATCATGTCGGTGAAAAGTAGGTCCTTCATCAAGCCATAGATTGGAGGATTAGGTGACCATACATACATGCAGACATGAATGAGGGTGGAAGATCTAACAGTAGACATATGGAGTTCTGTGCTTCATTGCTGAGTCCCTTTTATACTTCATTCATGTGTATTTGCAACATGTGGAAGTATCATGTTTTCAACTGACATGTGTGCAGGAGTTGTGTTGCCAACATCCCCATTATCCTCTTCACCAGATTTACCAAGGCCAGATTTGTGGTTACCTATACTCACATGCATCTTTACCATGTGGGAGGAGACTGAAAAAAGGATATGACCAGTGTGCACTTTCATGGCCACTGAATTATTGACAGTCCAAATGTGGAAACAAATATCTTTTAGCCAACCACTACAACTTCTGTCAAGTACACCCCTTCATGCAACCAGACACTGACATTGTAGGTCATCCATATTCTCTGACTGGCAGGGCCAGTGATGGAATTACTCTGACACCATCCACTGCTGACAGTGATACCATGCCAAGCGAATTTAGTGTTGGGAGTGCACGATTCACAAGCATCACACTGTGCGTGTATTCAATGACATGTGTCATGCATACCACAGCCACATGTAGGTGTATTGGTCTCGCTAAAGATTACTGTACATAGTAATGTGTGCTGTAAGATCAATGTCAACCAGAAATACAGACCAAGTATCTACCTTCTATAATGCATAACATGTAATGGAAGTGACCATCAATGCATTGCTGTTATAATCATGGATGAGAGAGAAGGACCCCAAACCATATTACTGCAGCATTTAATTACATATCATGTGGTGAGGAAAGCATAAATATCATTCACGCATTGCACTCACCTGAAGCCCATGCTTCCAATTCCAACCACATGCTCACTCGTTATGAGGCCTCTGGTACCATTTTTAAAAGGAGTTAGCTCCTCGATATGTGATGATCGACTGCCAGTAGCCTAGCCAGAGGGTACATTGCTGCCACACTTCTCCTTGGTCTGCCTAGTGAGGTCACCCATCACCCATTCCGTAGTGCGCCTCTCCACCCCACATGCATTTATCTAGTCTGTGACCTCCTGCCACATCCTCAATCGCTGTGTCACTGGAAGGGCACTGCCAGCCCAAGGTTAAAGGTCAACAAGGCATTCGTTGACAGAATCCATGAGTATTTGCAATTCCACATCAGTGGGACACTTCTTCCTTGGTTGCCCGTTCTCATAAACTGCCGCTCTTCGTGGGGTGCTGACTGTTCCTGCTCTGCAGGCTGGTCACTCTTGGCCATAGTGGACCTTGGTGGTGCTGGGGCACCTGTAGTCTGACCACAATGTTTTGCACGTGGAGCCATCTTCTGCGCTTATCCCTGACCTCTCTGTGAACGCCTCACACTCATGGTGCAATGCAATGGTAAAGGAAAAAGTTCTCCTTAACAAAAAGTATGCTGCGTTTACTGCAAGGTACCCTCAAATATCACATCATCTGCGCATGCTGGAAATTTCACTCGGGAACCACAAATATTGCTGTGTTTGTGCCGACCTGAAAAAAGACATGCAATTTGGGGGTGCAAATGAGCACGCTATTAAGAATGTTACGCACATCTGCATGTGTTACGTGCAGCACAGAACCTATGTACATAGGGTCATTCCACTGATTTTGTCACTGCTGCTTTGTGGATCTAGTGGAGACACCTGTGCCTTGCTATATCTCCTCTCTTGTGCCTTTTGTCCCTCCTCCTGCCATATTTTGCTTATAAAAATCAACAGCTCCTGTTGATTGATAGTTTGTCACTTGATGCTGACCACTTGCATTGCTTGAAAAGCTTGGTGTTCCTTCATAGCCTGTTTGTATGTGGGTCTCCTGGCAGGCTCTGTGACTGCCACATCTGCCATATACGGACTTACAAACCTAAATAACACCATCACAGCTCCATGGTACAGGTACATTCAGGCCCCAGGTCCAGTCCACCAGCCTCAAGTGCACCATGTTTGCTACACCAACCAGCACCTCCAAGGTGGCAAGGGTGATGGCTATCAAATTCTCTGCTGCTGATATTGGCATCGTGGTTGATCAGGTCCTGGTCATTTATGATTCCCTCTTCAATCTGAAGATGCAGCTTGGGACGTGTGGAGGAAAGAGAATCTGGAAGGACAGAAAAGCTGCCATCCACGTGAAGGGTGTGGCAGTCCGTACTGTGGACGATGCCAACAAGTGCTGGAATGACCTGAGGATCTGGAGCCAGACCATGGCAAATGCGGCCCTTGAGGCAGGTGCTTCTGTGGAGGTGCACTCCGCAGGCACCATAGAGCGCCACTTCTTCACCTCCTGATCCTAGAGAAGATAAACCCAGTGCTTCATGCCCAGGTCATTGACCTGCAGGACTGCATACAAGCTGCTGGTGAATTCTCACAGGGTGAACAGTACCACTGATTTGGAATGTCCTGGACGAGTATGCATGAACTGGGCAAGTTTGGGTGAAGAAGAATATGTGTGTGCATGCAATGTTAAATGCTGATAGCAAGGCCTCGGACAGAGACACAACCCATATTGAGGTTTTGAGCTGATGTAAGGTACTTTCATGCACACCTCCTCTATGGATTGTTCAATTAGGGAATGATGATTGCATCTTTATCAGCAGATGAGACTGTCACATGTTTTTGTATGTCTGGTCATGGCAATTCAGTGCATTTGACAATCTGGTTTAACAGCAAGGCCAGTCAGGCCACTGAATAACGGGGCAGACATGGTATGTCATCATAACATTTTTTGTGTTGGGACCAATAACATTGCTGCTTGATCCTCAGCAATGGGTGGTGCATCCTTTCATGTTAAACTATCAGCGGTGCATGTAGCAAGATGTGGTTGAATGGCAATGATTATTTTTATGTTTATGTTTATGTTTATGTTTATTGAATTTATATAGCGCTTTATGCCAAAGCGCTTTACAGAGTAACAACAAGATACAAAATTTAAAGAAGCTTATTTACAAACGTGAAACAAACCAGAGGTGCAGTATTTGGAACAATTTACTCAGGGAGGGGAGGAGGAGGGAGAGGGGAGGAGGAGGAAGGTTAAGGGGTATGAGAGTCAGGTTCGGTGTTAGCAGGGTGGGAGAAGGGGGGAGGAGGTGGGGAAGGAGGGGGGTATCCCAGGTGGCCTCCTACGCCTCTTGGTAGCAGTGTCCAGTGAGGTCAATGGGCGGAGGGGGGAGAAGGGGGGGTGAGTGAAGGGGGGTAGGGGTTTGAGGGGGGGAGAGAGGGGGGTGAAGAGAGTCAGGGAGGGGAGTGGAGAAGAAGGGATTTCAAGGAGGAGCGGAAGGATGAGTAGGTGGGGGAGGAGCGGATGGAGAGAGGTAGGGAGTTCCAGTGGAGGGGGGCCAAGAGTTGGATGGAGCGGAAGCATGAAGCGGCGCAAGGGGCAGAGGGAACTGTGAGAAGGTAGAGATCGGCAGACCAGAGAGAATGGGAGGGATGGTAAAATGAGAGGAGGGAAGAGAGATAGGGTGGGCGAGGTCATGGAGAGATTTGTAGACAAGACAGAGGAATTAAAATTTCAGTTGTGAGAAGAAGGGAAGCCAGCCGAGTTGAGAGAACGAGGTAGAGATAGAGTCACAAGGACCGAGAAGACATAGAGTACGGATGGAGGAGTGGTAGATGGATTTTAGGGGAGTCAGGTGAGAGGCAGGGAGACCAGAAAGAAGAGAGGAGCAGTAGAAAAGGCATGAGAAAATAAGGGAGGATATTAGGAGTTTAGAAGCGTGGAAGGTGAGGGAGGAGCGGATCTTGCGGGTGTTGAACAGGTGGTGCCGACAGGTGCGAGGGGTTAGGGAGATATAGTTAGAAAAGGAAAGAGAGGAGTCTGGGTGGAGGCCAAGATTGCGGGCATGGGACGAGATGGGGAGATCGGATGGGGGAAAGTGGATGAAGGGGGGATGGGGAGAGAGTGCTAGGAGGGAAGAAAAGCACTTCAGTCTTGTCAGTGTTGAGGGAAAGAAAGTGGGAAGACATCCAGTTTTTTATGACCGTGAGGCAGGAAGAAAGAGTGTGGTGGAGGTCAGCAGGGAAGGAAGAGAAGGAGAGGAAGAGTTGAGTGTCATCGGCGTAGAAGTGGTGAGAGATGCCGAAGGAAGAGTTGACAGGGGCGAGAAGGGAGGTATAGAGAGAGAAAAGAAAGGGTCCAAGTACAGAACCCTGAGGGACTCCATAGTTTAGGGGGAAGCTGTCGGAGGAACAGCCACCCCAGGAGACTGTGAAAGATCGGTTGGAGAGGTAAGAGGAGTGCCAGGAGAGGACAGTGCCTTTGAAGCCAAAGGAGGACAGAGTGCTGAGAAGTAAGGGGTGGTCTACAGTGTCAAAAGCTGCAGAAAGGTCAAGGAGGATTAGAAGTGAGGATTGTTTAGCGTAGCATGCAGAGAGGAGAGAATTAAGTACATAAGTGAGGGCAGTCTCAGTGGAGTGTTTAGGGCGGAAACCCAGACTGAGAGGGGGGGAGGAGGGAGTGGGAGGAGACGAAAGATGATAGTTGAGAGTATGCTAGGTGCCCAAGGAGCTTAGAGATGAAGGGGAGAAGGGAGATTGGTCTGAAGTTGGAGGTGAGAAGAGGGTTAGCAGAGGGCTTTTTCAAAATAGGGATGATGGTAACGTTTTTAAAAGGTGAGGGAAAGGAGGCAGCGGAGAGACAGATGTTAAAGAAGGCTGTTAGGTAGGGGATGAGGAGGGGGTAGACTTTGGGGATGAGGGAGGTGGGGATAGGATCAGAGGGGGCAGCAGTGGGGTGAGTATTGGACAGGAGATGGGAGACTCATGCTGGTGTGATAGGAGAGAAAGTGGACATAATAGCAGAGGTGGGAAGGGAGAGGGGAAGGAGGGGAAAAGGAAGGAGAGGAGAGGATGATTTGGCGAAGAGAGAGAATTTTGGAAGAGAAGGAGTTGGCAAAATCAGAGGGAGAGAGGGGAGAGTTCACGGAAGGGTCAGAAGTAGGAGGGGAGAGAAGACGAGAGAGGGTCTGGAAGATACGGCGGTGTGAGAAGCTTGTGAGTGGAGGAGGTTAGAGTAGATATAGCGCTTGGCAGATGTGAGGCAGGAGTCGTAGAGAGAGTGATAAGAGAAGTAAGAAGATTGGTTAGCCAGAGAAGGGGATTTGAGCCAGCGTTTTTCGAGGCGACTTAGGAGGCGACACATTGACTGAAGGTGAGAGGAGAGCCAGGGTTGGGAAGGTTTGAGAGAGGGTGAGAAGGAAGTAAGAGGATAGAGTTGGTCGAGACTGGAGGATATATAGGAGGACAACGAGGAAAGGGCGTCATCAGCGGAGAGGGATCATAAGTGAGGAAGAGGGGGAAGGGAGGAGGAGCAGGAGTCGAGGAAGAGAGAAGGGTTGAAATTGCGACGTGACTATGATGCTATGGACACATGTGGCCAGCTGCCCTTTCTATGGCCTTGCCTGCAGGATACACATAGGTCACTGCTTCATTGCTAATGAATTGTGAAATGAGTTGTGACATATATGTGGCCACACGTGAATGTGCTATGTTCACATATGCCTGTCTCATTATTATAACTGGTCATTTTGCTTTCACTTGTGATTCAGATTTCCAAGCACAAGCCTGTGTGTGTGAGGCAGTTCCTTGTTGACTTCTGGTGAATTCATACTATTGAGGCAATTGAGGGGAGTGCACATTAATTGGCACTTATGATTGATTCCTATGTTGTATCTTCCCTTTTCCACAGTTAGGGCACCTGAAGAAGAGGGGACAACCAGTGCTGTCGCACTGCATTCTAGGGCCATGGTCTCCAGTTGCCACCACAGACCCCAGGCACACCCAATGACAATCAACTCCTCAGAGGGTAATGTGCCTGGGGGGGCGACAATTTCTGATGGCACTGCTGCTGAGTAGGAGCCCCAGGTGTGGGTACCAAGGGTGATGTGAAAGCTGCACATCTGGCTCTGAGACTGAGCAGTCCACTATGAAGGGGTCAGCCCATTCTGCTGTCCCAAGGCCAAGTGTTGCAGCACTACACACCTTCTCTGATGTCTCCACCCAGACAGATCCCACACGTCCATCCAATGAGGCCATCTGTGTTGTAGTGCTGTCACTGCTGGTGTGTGGCTTGAGGTGGCAAGCAAATCTCTGGGATGCTCTTAATGGGACTCACAAGCTGCTTGAGCAGCATCACAGTCAAATGGGAAGTCTATTGTCACAACTGCCAACCACACTGCTTGGTGGTGGCCTCTCTGTATAGGCCATTGCAATGGCCCCCTCTTCCTCGTGTTCCTCATATGTGCCCCAGTCAACCTCAACTGAGGCCTCCATGTCAGCCAACACCATGGCCTCCTGTGCCCCTGTCTCACCATTGGAGAGTATGGATGTGCATGTGTCCCTGGTGGAGGTGGAAGTCTGTGCAGTGACAGATGGGCGGTCACAGAACCTGCCCAGGAACCAACAAGGGAACAGGCTGTGGAGGAATCCCAGGAAAGTTTTGGCAGTGCAGGTGCAATACTCCCTTACGCACACTGTCATCAAATCAGAGAGAGTACCTGTGCTGGAGACACATTGCCAGGCAGCAGGATATATTAATGCTGATATTAGTGCTGAGGATATTAGTGCTGAGGAGGCAAATCATTGATGGAATAGTTGCCAGGATGAGGCAACAAGGAGCACATGTAGCACAAGTAAGACAGGAGGCAAGACAGTGAGTGCATACCCTGGTATCTTCCCACATGGAATTCCAAAGCCAGCCTGATGAGGAGAGGCCATGGACAGATGGAGCCACAATTTCCAGGGTCAAAGCCAAGTCTGCAGAAGGGTTGGTGTGTGCGTGGGCTGCCATTCTGGAGGAGTCTTGCAGGGAAATGTGGGATATTGAGTTAAGGATGAGGGAAGCCCTTCAAGACCTCAAGGAAACAACAGAGGCCCACCTACAGGAGGCAGATGTTATGGGAGAATTGGCCTTGGCACAGCCATTGTCTGACATGGCAATGGACTAGCTGCTGACTCCTATATATTGTACTGAAGCAGTAGGGTTCCTTTTATTCATTTTCTTGCTGCATATGACTTTCCCCATCCATATATGGGCATAGATTATCATTACTACATAAACATCGTAGCAGTGTGCTGTCTCTTTTTGCAATTTGAAGCTGTCTTGGCTTGCTGTTGTATGTGTGCTGTTTTGGTTCTTTGGCCATGTGCACCTTTTGCTGTCACATGATCTCCAACTGAGTATGTCCTATGCCAGTCAGGTGTTTAGGGCACACTTTTTGGTTCATAGTGTCAATGGCCTATTGACTGAGGGGCGTGTGTCCATGCTTTAGGCGTGTGTGATATTTAGTATGATGCCTTCATGTCCAATGTACATATGTGGATTATGGTTGATGTAGGGAGGTGACATGTTTAGAGTTGCACAAGTTTCATGTGCTTAGTGTGTGTGGGTGTGCCAACCATGTATGCTGTGATTTGCATGACATTTCCTTTGTAAATGTGTTCATAGGTGATGTAGGCACGGTGACATTACTTTGACTGACTTGCCCATATGGCCATGTACACAAGTGTTTTTCCAGTAGGGAAGGGAGCCTCACAAGGGTGTGGGTAGTGCAATATGTATGTATGTATTTATATATTTATTTATGTATGTATTTATTTTGGCATTTGTAGAGCACTCCGAACCCAAAGGCATCTGTGTGCGGATTACATTCAGGTCATTGCAACAAGGCAGACAGTAAAGTAGAATTGCACACATATCTGGGTGCTCGTTACAGACGATCGTGCCTCAGATCTATGGTGCTATCGATTACAAACATGGAATATTGGCTTACAGTAGAGCATATTGGCATCCAAGGCTTTACTGGTCTTGCGTGAATAACCATGTTTGGAGGTTTTTATGCCGAAGAACTAGAAGCATGACTCTGATCTTAGTGCTGGGGGAGTGTGTTCCAGTGTGTTTCTGCCACCGCTGGGAAGCTACAGCCACTGATAGATGACTTGTGCCATTTATGGTGCAGGGACATTTTGTGTTTGCTTTTGGTGAATCAGTGGTGGTTGAGTATGATTTGAATTGTGTTTCTATTGGAGGTGATGTGGGTAGACATTTTGTGATGGAAGGTATTTTTCTGAATATGTTTTGGGTCTCTTATCGAGGATGAGAATACATTTGATTAGGTGTCTGGCCATATGTTCTCCTGTGCAGGGATATTTGAGCAAAGAAGAGACATCTCCTTAACCTCTGCCCATTCCCTTCTCTAGATTGCTAATGCGTCTACATAGTGTTCCTTTATGCTGCCACATCAGTTTAGGTGGACTGTTGGCACTTGTTGCTCCATGTGGATGTGCCCACTCTTCCACAACATATATAGCTTACTGTCCTTGTGGATGATAAGAATGGATGTTGGATCCCTTTGATTCTATGGGCTCCCAATCTCACAAGAAGACTATATTAACTGAAGAGCAAATGACCAAGGTGTAGCAGAAGGATCCATGTGGTTGGCTGTTGTTGTGTGGCTGAATGTGATCCAATGGGAGGTCATGGAAGAGATGACTGTCCTGGAACTATCAGCAAAGATTCAAAGTGATCATGTTGGAGAAGTGTATCTGCCAGGTGTAGTTCATGTGAAACCACCATTGTACTAAGTCCCGCAAGCCTATTTAGGACCTTTTCGAGTCTGTGAGTGGGTGTGGGGCGCCATTAATGTTAGGTATGTGACTGTGCCCTTCAGATGACAGATCATGAGTGTGGGTCAGCATACAGTTATGTGTGTTCATGAGCCAACACAATTGGGGCATCAGTGGGAGTCCATTTGTTGTGTTCCTAAGTACTAGGGGTAGGGAGTGGACATCCAGTGAGCTGTTGTCAAGAGAGTGGTGTAGGCAAATTACATGGGAGTAGCTGAGGCCTACTAAAGTGACCTGGGGCTTCATCGTGAACCTCTGCAGCAAGCTGATTGCAAAGGATTTCACTCAGACATTTGACATTTCACTGAAAAACAAGTATCAGTACTGTGCAACAGAAGAGTGTCCATTGGGTTGATGATGGGGGAGCAAGTTGAGGCAAATACAGTGTGGAAGTGGAGTGGGCATAGAGTAATGCAGATTTTGGGGTGCAGATTAGTGGAGGTACTGGGACAAGAACTTGTGGGTGCAGCGTTCATGTGGGATTGGGCGGCACAGATTAGTGGATGTAATGGGACAAGGAGTTGTGGGTCCAGCCTTGATGTGGGATTGGGGGCAAAGATTAGTGGAGGTACTGACAAGGATTTGTGGGTGTTGCCTCAATGTGAGATTGGGTGGGGTGCCGATTAGAGGAGCTACTGTGATAAGGACTTGCGGGTTTGGCCTTAATGTGGGATTGTGCAGATTAGTGGAGGTAATGGGACAAGGACTTGTGGGTGTGGCATTGATGTGGGATGGGGGACACAGATTAGTGGAGGTACTGGGACTAGGAATTGTGGGTGGACCTTGATGGTGTGTGGGGGGCACAGATTAGCTGAGGTACTGGGATGAGGATTTGTTGTTCACCATAGAGGAATGGAAGTGAACGGGATTGCTGGTAAGTATTTCTTGATTACTTTGCCATTTGTCCAGCCAATGTCACACTACAAATTGTGAAGCAGAGTACTTCGACAGTGCTATGTTAATTATGTGATGGAGGCATGTTGTGGGAGTACCGGGGGCTACTCATTTTTCTTTGTGCTGCAGGTTTCTGCTCACATATCATTGTGAATCAGAGTGTTGGCAGAGTGTGCAGATATGAGGAAGACACATTAGTGAGCAGTGTTTTTGCTGTGAATCTTGCAACAGTACTCCAGTAGTTTTTCTGTGGCCCTTGTTTGGAGGTGGGATCAACTTGTCAAAACCCCCACTCCTGACGCAGAGCGTTGGCAGAGTGCTAGCAGAGGGGTGCCGTGGATGCCATGGAGCAAAGCTCGCTAGCAGACTAGAATGAGGGAGGTTGCAGCGACTGTGCATCACGCTAGTGATACATCGGACCGGGAGCCTTTGCAACCCACTCAAGTGCCATTGGATGCTGATCCCGTCAAAAACTGTCCCCCAATTCCTAACTCGGCAAAAGAACCCCCCGCCGTGAATGCCACAAATCAACCGGACAATGCAGATGCATTGAACCAAAGTATTGACATTTGCACTAGAGCGCTGCTAGACACAGTGCTCGGACTGAACCTGATCCATCCCGCAAGCATAACACTGCACAGATTAGAATCATTAGTCAAAACAAATGAATTGATTCCAGAAACATCGCCAGCAATGAGCGCAAATGTAACAAGCGCCTTATTATCAAAAATGTGAGTGGCTTGAAAATAAAACAACGTTCCAAATCATTCTCAGATACTAAGACAATAGGATGGCACTTTAAACCAAGAGAGTCCATTGCTGTTACAGAGAGGCAGTTAGGTACCATACAGACACAAGGGAAACCTCACTGTACAAGAAATTGTGGAAGATTCCTGGCAGTATATTTCTGAGATAGACCTGATGGCAGCTTCAGGATGTCCCGGTACAACAAGAGACAAAGGCCAGATCTGTCCAGTAACAGACGCTGCTAAGAAGGTGTCCATTTAAAGTCTCAAAAACAAAAGGATCGAATGCAAAAGGTGAGTGCATTCGACCGAAAACCAAAGGATCACATTTTTTTTTAAATGTCTTTTTTTGTTGCTCTAGTTTAGCTTTAAAATGGTGTTTTTACACCAAAAACAGGGATTGGGTGGGGGGGGCAGGGGGCATTAGAGTCACTCTAACCTCAGTGAATAAAAGCAAAACCTCCACAACAGACTCTGCCAACAAATAAAATTTCACATCCTCAATCACTGTGTTAAAAGAGACAGCAGCTCTCAACAACACAACCAATGTGAATGAAAGAGAAACAAACTCGCTCAAGAAAGGAACAAAAGAGCAAACCATGCCCCTACCAGAGAAACGGTTTTGGCTACCAGAGAAGGGGAGTGAATCCCCTATACGGGCCAATAAAGAGCGTACCCTGTTAACATCAATTGGCACAGGACCATCAACCTTTGGCAGTGCCCTGCCACTGATTGTACCTTTCAGTGCACAGCGAAGTGCCGAAAAATCCACCTCGCCTACAAGAGGGGCGAAACGATTAATCTTGGAAGTGGAGGCTGATAGATCTATATTACTTATGGCACCAGAAAAAAAAAAGGTTAAACTGGTTACGGATGGAGAAACTGATGATCCGAACTCTGTGCCCACTACAACAGCACTTGAAGAAAAAGATGGGAGAACTATGGTTCTTCATCCACAGAAGACTCGGAAGACTCTCATAGGAAAATACACATTGTCATGGAGTCTGACAAAAAAGACCTGGGACAAAAGTGACAAGCCCTCGAAGAGGTAAGTTTCTGTCCCAAAATATGCAAAGCCTGATAATGGCTTGCTACACGAAGAACAATGTGCCAATTTACTAGCATCTTTGGCCTCAATAGTAACTATAACACTCACTCCTTTCCTCTAGTTATACGAAGGCCTTCATGACAACTACAAAGACCAGACAACACTTGAGGCATTTATGCAATCGAAGTTAACATTTATAGAAGAATATATTGAGGCAACGAGAGAGAAGAGAGCTCGAGAAAAGGAATCTGAAAGACTTTAATTGAACTGATAGAAGAGGCAAGAGAAGATAAACAATCTTTCTTGGCCTGTTTCAGGGATACTGTTAACTGAGAACACAAAGTCCAGAAAACAACAAGGCAAACATCCAGGATCAAACCACAACAGAGCCACTGAATGGCCAAACAATGCCGCAAGTTGTGGTATGTGGGATGTATTGACCCTCTCCGCTATGCTATGCAGCATCACCCTGCCAGTTATGGGGAAAGAAACAGCAACAATGGCGGCAAAACCCTTGTGCGTGCCAAAAACCTACAAAAACCTACAAAAACCTACAAAAATCTACAAAAACCACGTGCTTCAGCACACAAAAAGAGGGATGCATAACCTGCCACCCATGGTGCATGTGCGGTGGAATAGAGCATACCCTGCAGAAATGTGACAGTGGACTCCATGACCAGAAAACAGGGTGCAGAGAGAGAAGCAGCAGTTTGCAAGTGAAACCCCAAAGTGTGCCTACAAATGACATTTGCTTTGTTGCCAAAACCTCAAAAATTGCTGTAACACAATACTTTTCAACATTCACAATCTGGCCTGGTGATAAAATTCATGTATCAAATGAAGCATTGTGAAACATACAAAGTCTGTGAACTGACAGCCCATGCCAAAATCTGGATACCTGAATGACAGCTGTCAGAGGAGTACTGAGGAAACTTTAAAAGGACCTAAAACTAAAAAGTCTGCTGGATTAGCAAACATAAAAGGGATTGTTGCCAAAAAGGAATACAGATTGTAGTTGTGTTTTTCCCACATATTTTAAGGCCAAGAAATAAATGTATTTATGTTTGATGTAACAAATTTGTTTTTTTCTGGGTTTAAGAAGTTAATTAGCCTGGCTGAAGCTGCAAGAACTGGGAAAACAGGTTTTTCTCCCAGAAGGAGGGCCTTCCTCTCAGCAGAAACTCACTTGGAGGTGTTAATTGCGGATTAGAACAGAATCTTGTCCACAGAAAGCGAAGGAGCAATGACAAAGCTGCAGCCCAGGACACTGGAAGTGTGAAGGGGGTTGTAAACGGCCTCTGGAAGGATCAAACAAGGAGGGAGATGCTGTAACGCTCACCTGGTATCCACAGGAATGTCTCTCGGCCTGTACTGATCTCTTACGACCTTGAACCCTTCCCTGGAGTCTACTCGACTGGAGACTGGGCCTGAAACACAGGATTGGTAGAGTTTAACTCCCTATTGTCTCTGTGTGCTTGAACCCCATCTTCCCCGACGTCCAAACCTTCCCTTTGATCCCCAGCTCACCTTGTTTTCTTGGAAAGTGTGCTCTATGTCCTGCTTTCAGCGCAGGGGCACGTTGATTGATGCAGGCTCTTTGCTGCCTAGTTATTTCACTGGCAAGAGTCCAACAGGTAAGTATAATGAGTCTTTTGAACAGTTCTCTAACTTTGTTCCTTTCCTTCCTTAGATGATGGCCAGTGTCCGGGGATGGCGACGTGCTGCTGAGATGAGTAGCACTGAAGGTGAGTGAGAGCGCGATGCGCGATGTGACCCTTTCATATTTGTATTGAACTGAGTTCTTTTTCTGTGTCTTTTAGGTGCCGCAAGGTTTTCAGCGTGGATGCCGGTCATGAAGACGAAATGTGGTGAGTAAGCGCGGTATGCAGCGCCTCTAAATGTTTCCACGCTAACCTGGAGTGTCTTTTCCCTCTTGCAGATGGATGAGAAGTTCCGGAGACAGAGTTTCCCCAGAGCGGCGGGGATTCAGGTAAGCGGTTGAAGCTCGTACAGTCTTTAAAAATAAGCAAAGATTTGCTGAATGCTTACCAATGCCTTGTTTCTGTTCTTTTCCCTTTTCCTTAGGAAGCAGCGTGCCGGGATGGGAATGACACCGCAGAAGATGCCCCCAGAACAGAAGGAGCGATGAATGATGGGCAGAAGTGCCGCAAGGTAAGGCTGTTCCTAACGGTGTTCTTGTTCTTGCAGGAGCTGAGCGCAAAAGAAAGATGCAGGCCTACTGGAGACCGATCCGAACACAGTGAGCATGTTTCTCAGCCTGGGCGTGGCTTAAATAGTCTCTGGGTATCCCAGGTGTCTCTGGGCTGAACCACACCCAAAAGACTAGACTGCACATGCAGTTCTGGGAACCGAAATATGTGGGGGCATCCATCTTGTCCCCATCAATGCACTACAAGTCCAATCCCCAATGTTATCCTATGGGAGTGAGTGAGTCTAGTGCCACAAGTGCCAAGTCTGACTCCAAGTGGGTCTTTGGAGCGATGGAGAGGCCCTTGAGGGCCATGTAGGTGATCGTGGCATGGCTCCAGCCTGACATTTTGGAGGGCTGGAGACATGAGGGGCAGGAATCATGACAGATGCCCTGGACTGCAGGGAGACAAAAATGGGTGGACCATCTATTGCTAAACATGAACAAAGAACAAATGTTTAAAAGTCTCATTACTTGCTATTCAAAATGGTGAAACATAAAAAAAGGACAGAGTTGTTAATTTAAATCCTGGCTGCAGGTGTGAAGAGGCGGTAGAACTGTGTGACATGTTATGGACAGGAATAGCAATATGTGGTTTTATGAAAAATGTATTACTGTTAGAATTGTGAACATTTACATGCATATCCCTATGTTAAACACGCACATTTGTGGAAATTTGCATAACATTTGGAAATTGTGTTCAAGCGAAAAGGGCAAACTTCTGCAGAAAGTTGAGACAAGATCCCACCGCTGCGAGGTTTTGAGGAATAGCTGCTATGGAAAATATGGCATCTTTGTGTGTGATTTGTATAGATGTGACCAATGTAGAGATGTACATTTAGTATCAAATCTGATTTTGAGACCAGTGGCTAAAGGGAGGATTCTAAAGATTGTAAAGCAAAGCATAAAATGTGACATCAGCTGGCCTTGATCCGATCACTCAATTTGCAAGGCGGAGATGTAGTAGGGTCCAATCTCAGCTCACAGGGCAAGCTTAGCTAAGCCGGCCCACACACCCCCTTTGTGATGTCATCCTAGAGCATAAATAGAGACAGCTGACAACACATAGGGATTCACTGATCCAGCCACTTTCCTGATTTCAGCAAAGCACTCTGATCCAGCGTTTCACATCCAGCTTTAATATTCTTCCAGATCCAGATGCCAAAATCTCTTGCCAGCAATAGAGAACCATTGATTTCCAGCAAGGCCCAATCCTCAAATTTAGTCTCTCTACCCAGTAAAACATTGGGTGGTGTGAGAAGGCCCTTTGAACCAGTATCCTGCAATTCTCTGGCTTGCCACCACTAGGCTTGACTGAGGAACTCGCCATCCAGCTGATTCAAATACCCACAGACTAGGAGGGCAGATCCTGTGCAAATCCGCGACCGGCATAACTGATCCAGTACCATGCCTGAGTTGCTGTCTTTCCTTGACCAGAACTGACAGTCCATTTAAAAAACTTACCCTGTGAGTATTAATATGAAGAACTGTGGCCCATAGTATATTTACTTTGTCTTATCCCAATTCCCAACCCATCCTACCTTTCATTCAGAACCAGTATTGTTAGGAGAATCTTTGCATTGTCTTATCCCTATCACAAACCCATCCTCTCTTTCCTTCCGAACCAGTATTGTTAGAACCATCTTTGACCATCTTTGCGCTGAACCTTTTCTCATCTGAAGAAGTCGAGTTTCCTTAGCAGGCGGGTCACCCTGATCAAGTGACTGTAAGATCCCTATGTGGTATTCGCTTTTTCATAGTCATCCTCTAGTGTAAGCAAACCCATTTGTCATTTTCAAAAGTGCATTTCTGTTTTCCATTCTCGCGCCTATCTTGCAAAAACGACCTTTACTAAAACCTCTATTACTCCCTCGGTTTTTGTGATAGAAATGAAATTTCAACTCCTAACATCCGTAGCTATATATAGTACCCAAATATCACGGAATGAAAAGATTTCCGCGATTTTAAAAATCTGAAAGGTTTACACCTGTGAAATAGCTCTAAACTTCTTCCAACTTGGTCGTTAGGATTTTAAATGTTTTTTTGGACTAAATTATTGCTTGTGATTGTTTGCAACTGTTCAAAGCGGCTCCCATAAGAATTTACAACAATTTAAGTATTTTTGACCATATTTGGTGTTTGTGCCCAGCCAATTCGCAGATAATTTAAAAGCCATTCTGACACTGAAAAGTCAATTTCTGTTTTTCTCTTGTGTTTAAGGGGGAAGGTGGGACTGATATTCTGTTTGATTTGTGCTGTTCCTGCATACCTTCTCTCTCCTCCTATCTCTTTACATTGCCTATTGGGGTTAAGGTGTGCTGCAGGGGGAACCTCTAACCATAGTGCTATCTGATCTGAACCAACACAAAAGTATTCTTTGCTGTGCTGCATATGTTTTAGGTGCTCATTACTTGATTCATAGTGTATTAAAGACATTCTTCAGTGTTCTGTCACCCGATTGGTGATTGTTGTTTATCTATTAAAACCTATTGCGATTACATTTTAAATACATAAATACAGCTAGAACAGGACAAACAGGTATGGCTGCAGGGAATAAAACAAGAAATCACTGAAATCAATCTTAATATCTGGCAGGATAAGGGTCCATTACATCAAGCACTCAGTGAGCTGTACATGACCCCTAAAATAAAAAAGGAGCAATGCAAAATTGTCAAAATAGCGGCCCACCTGTACCTCCACATAGGAGTTATGCAGGAAAAGTATGCAGACCATGTAGACTGCACAAAGAGGCAAGCGGAAGCACTGCAGAAAATCCAGAGCAATCTGGACTCTGCAGAGCAAAGGCTCCAAGATAGCAAGGAATCTGAAACAGAGGCTAGACAGTATGCCACCAAACTCCAAGAAGATCTGACACTCTTACTGCAAAAGAATGCAGAGCAAGATACCCAGGTACAGATACTGCAAAAAGAGTGTCAGGAAAGGTTGGACTCCCTACAACAGATTCAACAAAAGCTGGCACAACAACTAACTTATAACAGAGTTTGCGCAGAACAGATGGTCATCATACATGACCAGATAGACAAATTAAAAGAGGAAAATAATACATTAATTATCAAAGACAAAGAATCCCAAACAGAGTTTGATGGGGAGCGCCAGAAAGCTGGTGCCCTTAAATAACAGAGTGTCATGACCACGGGCTAGGGTTCTAGTTCTGGTCCAGGGAAAAGACCGCTAGGGGGGTTTTCCTAACAGGGAATTGGGTATTGCCATAGTTATTCTGATACTGTAGATTCCCCATTGAAGAATAGAGGCTTCCGGGTTTCCTTAATGGCCGCCTGTTTGTGCCTTTCAGGAACTAACCCTGCTGGTCTAGTCGTTGTCTTTGTTAGCTTATTTAAGCCCCGCCCATCTGGAGGCTCACGCTTCGCATCTTAGACTGCTTTGCAGAAAATACGCTTAACGCAAATTCCTCAGACAACAGCTGATTGCTGTCATAGTGATTTCCACAGTTCCTGTATTTGTTTACTTTTATTTCATTCCCCTTACAGCCCTCGCCCTAGTTCTGTTCGTGTTCGTAGCCCCCCTTTTATTTATAGTGAATATTTTCAGTTTCTCCTCAGAGCGTGTGAAGAGTTCTGTTACACGCAAGTACCGCTTCTGAGTGTTAACCGTTTCTTATTCGAACTGCATTCCAGTTTTATGTTTGCCTGAAGTGTTGTTCCTTGGTACGTGTTGCTATTCAGTTGTGGTGAATTTCGTTACTTTTTGGGTCGCGTGCGCTCCCCGTGCACACATTCCCTTAACGTTGCACGGAAACTGCTGATAATTGCTAACACCTGTTTTGAGGAGAAAACACAAGTAGTTAGATCTTGTGCCCTGCTGGAATTACGTTTGTCATAAAACGTTACACGGACACTGCTGATTATTGCCTTGAACCTGTTATGTTCAGAAAAACACACATAGTTAGATTTTGTGCCCTGTCAGTGTTACGCATTTCATTAACGTTGCACTGAACACCTCTGCCCACTGTTTGTTCTTAGGAATTAACCCTTTTTTTTTTGGTTTCCTGTACCCTTGGAATTTTTTTCTCTACTGTTTGTACAGGGTTGGGTTCCTCCTGAAGCGCTCCTAACTCTAGTTAAGAGATAGAGAGCATCCTGTTGTTATTACTGTCTGAATATTTGCTTGTGCCTTTCTACATTCCACATAGGCTACATATTCTAGAAATTCAGACATCAGGCTGCCTTCCCATCCTCCTTCAGACTTCCATAATAGCCCTTCCTATCTACTAAAGTAAGGACCCATTTTCTCTTAGAATAAATTCCTTCCACCTGGGTTCCAGCATCTTCAGGACTAGCGCCCCTGTAAGAACAGGATGGATAGCTCAAAAAATTAAAATCAAAGGTGAGCTTATAACTGCAAGAGATTTTTTCCCATAATTCTAGATCAACCAAGGAAAACTTAATAAGGAGGGACAAATTGTTATTTTTCCACAGAATCTTTGTGCCACTTCAGAAAGGGAAGGTAGAAGATACTAGGAGCTCCAGAGTGTCCCCACAGAGTCCAGGTAAGCGTTACAGGAGGCGAAGCCACTGACATTTGAAAATGACTCTGCCTGGATGTTATTTAGACTCCTGAAGTGGATCAGTTGGCTCAGTTATTATAGGAGTTAAGACCTGAAGTCCATGTGGCCCGTTCTGAGACTAGTGCACTGCAGAGGGAGTTAATAGTTAACAGGGATCGCACTGATGAGTTAGCGCGCCAGCTTTTGCAAGCCCAAGCTGGTCAAATTCCCTTGCCTACAGCCAGTACTTCAGCCCCAGTTCCAGCAACGCCCCCTACTCCAATTCAAGTAATCGTTCCTGGCAATATTCCATGAGCTCCTCCTGAACGCTTCTTAGGGGATCCAAGGAAGTTTGCTGTTTTCATTAACCAATGCCGGCTCCATTTTCTCTGTCGCCCAGGGGTATTTCCCACTGATCAGGCCAAGGTGGCTTTCATTCTATCCTATTTGGGTGGTTATGCTGCAGATTGGTAAATTCCGTTAGTTAATAGGGATGATCCGATTTTAAGGAACCTACCAGAATTTCAGAATTAGATGGAGAAATTATTTGCACGCCATACCCAGGGTCAGCAACTAGATAATGAGTTACTTTCGCTTTGCCAGGGCAATCAGGAATTGTTGGCCTATTTAGCAACTTTTAATAGGTTGGTGGCAGAAACTAATTGGCCCACTGAGAAAAGAACCACCTTATTTCAAAGAGGGTTACGCAGCGAATTAAAAGATGTCTTGGCTCAGGTAGTAAATCCTCCAGAGGGTATTGCAGAATTTATTGATTTAACCGTTCAACTTGATTAGCGTTTGCAAAACAGAAGAGTCGATTGCTCCCGTTCGGAGAACAGAACTTATTTTGTTCGCCCTAAAGAAAATCAGTTGAGAGCAAATCCAGAGAGTCACGTTGAACCAATGCAATTAGGAGTCGTTAGAGGACCCATTTCACAGGCAGAAAGGGACAAGAGACGCCAACAACAATTGTGTCTTTACTGCGGGAAGGCTGGTCATTTCCTCAAGGAGTGTCCTGTTAAGCCCTCACGGAAACCCATTGGAGGTTTCAACCAGGAAAAGAAGGACCAGAATTCGGAAAACTCCAGTGCCCGACAAATGTAGAAGTCAGCTTGTCGAGCATGGAAAAAGGTTTGGTGACCTCACACTTTGTCTGTCCCATCATTTTATCCAGTCAAGAACAGCCCACTAGAATGCATGCTTTACAAGCTTACATAGATTGTGGAGCTGTTGGTAACTACATGGATTTAAATCTGGCATCTAAAATAGGAGTTCCTCGTGTGGACAAGTACGAAGCTGAAAATGTATCAGCAGTTGATGGTATTCCCTTAGTTTCTGGTCCTGCCACACAATGCATGGCTAGTCTTACGATGCTTTGTCAGGAGAAACACAGAGAGAGGATTACGTTTGACCTTATAAGTGCTCCCCAAATCCAGAATATACTTGGCATGCCCTGGCTAAAAAAACATAACCCAATTATAGATTGACGAACTCGATCTCTGATCTTTGCTGCAGATTGTAGGGACTATTGCTGTCAAATTAGCTACTAGGAGAAACCCTGGCAAACAAAGAAAATCACTGACTCGACACTTGGATTAATTGGTTAGTTACCTCCAGAGTATATGGAATTTCAAGACGTCTTTGAAGAAAAATTGGCTGAAGTGCTCCCTCCACATCGACCCTATGATTGCAAAATTGATCTTCTTCCAGGAGGGGAAATTCCTTGTAGCCGGATTTATTTGTTGACGGATGTAGTTTTGTAGTTATCTATCTGCACTGGCTGCACACAGTGCTGCTAGTAGAATACAGCTATGTCATATAGAATGTTATGGGACCAGAGGGTTCCAAGAGCTACAGTTGGGAACACAGGATGGGAGAACCTTACTGAAAGGATGTCATCTATTTAGCTCCCTGCCTTTCTAACCAACTAGCCCTGTAACTAAGAAATAATCTTACTCCTTTTATATACTCAAGTCTCCTGTGCCTTACCTGATTCATGATGACTTATCACCATCCTCCTACACTACAAATGGCGATGAGGATGGGATCAACAGGTGTTTGCTGGTTCCAGTTGGACTGATATATATTTGCCTGTTGATCCCAAGATTAAAGGACCCCAATGGAGTTTGCTATTGGTCCATACATGTACTTAAAAGCACTATGGAGAATCCTGCTGAAGATGCTATTGATCCCTGCCATTATGAGCCCAGTGGAGTCCAGTGTCCAGCATCATGATAGTTTAAGTCCTGAAATCCAGGTACAGATTGTGCACCGAGCAAGCAGTCTGGTGAGCTGGAGAAACAGGTGTCAGGAGCGCTGTTATCTTGGGAAGAAGTGTTCCTTTTAAGGTACTGTAAAATGATGGATAAGTGCACTATAGATGCCAAATGCAGCCCTGTGAAACCCATGAAGTTACAGGGCTGGTGTGTGAGTCTAGAAGAAGCTGCAGTGAATTTTGGGCATGGTCGTGCACTACCGTACCCATAATGGGTTAAATTAAGGCTGCTACTAATTTTCTATGTTATGCCCAGCTGATTACTATTTTGACGGGTGCAAGGTTTCACCTCTGCTCAGCACGACTGCTGTGAGCTGAATGATGACGCTATAGAACGTTGATGTGGGATGGCGAAGAGTCGAGCGGGGTGCTTGATATTGTTCGGATCCCATTGGTAGAGCGGCTGCCTGCGTGTTATGGAAGCAATAGAGGAAAGGCCATGCAGACGTCGTGTCGTAATGACGTTTCCAGGAAATGTAATGCTGTTGAGGAGAGCCGGGTCAAATGTTGCCTATGCCCTGATGTATGCGGAAGGACCGCTAAGGAAATACAAGTTTCCCCGTGATGACAGAACCTGGATAACTGCAAGAGATTTTATAGGAGACTATGATCTTATAATGTGGAACGTTCGGCATGAAGCTGATTGCATCATTTTACCTCTGGTGATCCACCGAAGTTTGTGATGATTCATAATGCAGCTGTGTGTGTTACGACAAGAGCATCTCGGCAACTGTTTTTATGCTCTGTGTTGCCGGATAAACTATTTACTAAATGAAATATGTGACAGAGCGCGGGAGCACTAGCTATGGTTGTTGCTCCAGTACTGCTGAATGAACTATGCCACAGAAATAAGTAATGGAGAGTGGGAGCACCAGTGATGTTTCCCGTTCTGTTGGATACAAGGTAGTGTTTTATCATTTGATTTTTGCTCGCTGGGGTGTTTAATGTGGAATTTATAGAACGTGGAAGCACCAACAATGTCTCCCGTGACAAGCATTGTATCTACGTGCAATTTATGGGCTATTTGTGCACGTTATCATTTTTTATTGAGAATGCCATTTGAATATGTTTTACCCATTTACGCTGCAGACAGATGGTTTTGGGGAATATCTTTGTGGTTATTGCTGACATATTTCTTCGTGCAATTCATGGACAATTTGCAGTTTTTATGAGTTACGTTTCTCAATTTTTTAGTGGAATTTAAATGCACGTTTAATTCTGATGCAATCTATTATTATTATGTATGGTTTAAGCAGTTGGTAATACTGTCATGATGTATTTGTTATGAAGTGGATTGTGCTTGTATTGTATGGATTGTTAGGTGGTAATATTTTAAAGGGTGATGCACTTACTATATGAGGATGTGTGGGTGTATCATATTGATAATGCACTCATTCATAACAATAACCAACAAACAACACAAAGAAAGAAAAATGTTTTTTTTTTCCTGTGTAGTGTTTAACTATTTTATAGGATTTTCAGGTTTTCAAAATCTTGATAAAATATATATATATATATATATATTGTTATAATATATGCTGATATTTCTGGGAGTAATTCAAATGGTAATCACATGTATAATATTAGTGGCACAGCATCGTTCTGATGCCATGGAATACATGATTCTGAAATAAGTTATATCAATTTTAGGATTTGGGTGGTGCCTTGGATATTGGCTCCACATGTTCCAAATGAGGTGTGATAGAGTAATTAATATGTTGCATAAGCTCTATATATGAATGAGATTGAGCCCAATGTATAAATGTAATATGAATGTTGCGTGTTAAGCATGCATGTAATTGGGCATATGATAAATGGCATGCGCATTGTTATAAATTAACCGTTTTTTTAAATTATTTTTTTCTTGCCATATTTGCTTAAGCTTTGAATGCTTTCATGTTTTGGCTGCATTCCAGTTTTTTTTTTTTTTTAGATCAATTTTGCACTTGGACTCAGATCTGATCAGTCTCTGTCGTGGTGTTTATTTTCTTCTTGCGCTGTTCTTTCCCAGCTGCGTTGTTTTAATGTGATCTTTGTTTTGTACGTTTCTTTTCTGTCCTTTCCTACTTTTCACTGTTTTCTATGGCAGGGTGTGTATGTGAATAAATACTGGATGGCGCAAATGACAGGTGTTTCTGAGAAGAATGGTGGTGTATTGTAGTTATGGTTGTGATGTAGTTGTGATAAGGTTAAATTATATGGTTCATATGAATGTTAGATAGTTCCCGATGGTTGCGTGAGTATGCGGTTGTGCTGTTTGTGGCAGACCCTTGTCTCCATGTGGCAGGTGGAGTGGGAGGAGATACGCTTTGGTGGTTGAGAGTGTGGCAAGGAACATATGTGCTCGCAGGTGGCAGCTGTGAGGCCCGGGAGTGGCAGTCCCGGGCAGGTGGTGAATTGTGTACTTGATTGTTTTGAATGTTAGTTACGAGAATGTGGATACACTCTTTTGGTTGTGAATGTTGTATAGGTTTTACAGATGTGCAGGAGTGTGTAATTCTGATAGTCTGTGAATGACTGGGTTGTGATAGCTTGTTTGTGTATTCAATTGAAGAGGGGGAGATGTGTAGTATTGTAGTTATCTATCTGCACTGGGTGCACACAGTGCTGCTAGCAGCATACAGATATGTCATATAGAATGTTATGGGACCTGAGGGTTCCAAGAGCTACAGTTGGGAACACAGGATGGGAGAACCTTTCTGAAAGGATGTCATCTATTTAGCTCCCTGCCTTTCTAACCAACTAGCCCTGTAACTAAGAAATCAACGTACTCCTTTTATATACTCAAGTCTCCTGTGCCTTACCTGATTCATGACGACTTCTCACCATCCTCCTACACTACAACGGAGAAGGAAGACTCGCACTTGAAGAAATATTTAGACCAATATTTAGCCAACGGTTTCATTCTACCCTCCAAATCTCCTACTGCTTCTCCTCTCTTTTTTGTACCCAAGAAGGAAGGAGATCTCAGAACGTGCATTGATTACCGTGCCCTAAATCAGATCACTGTCAAGAATCGATACCCCATTCCTCTCATTTCCAATTTATTGGATCAAATTACAGGGAGCTCGGATTTTTACCAAACTGGATCTCAGAGGGGCTTACCACCTAATCCGAATAAAAGAAGGCGATGAATGGAAAACTGCCTTTTGCACAAGATATGGTCTTTTTGAATACCAAGTAATGCCCTTCGGGCTGTGCAATGCACTGGCAGCCTTTTGATGCTTTATGAATGATGTTTTGAGAGATCTACTAGATGTTTGTGCAGTAGTTTACATTGATGATATATTAATTTTTTCAACAACCCCTTGGAACATGTGAAGCATGTTACGGCTGTTCTAAAAAATTGCTAGAAAACTCCCTTTTTGTAAAATTGGAAAAGTGTTCATTTCATGTTTCTGAAGTCAAGTTTTTGGCATTTGTGTTGTCTTCTCAAAGAGTCAAGATGTATATTCGAAAAGTGGAGGCCATACTTTCTTGGCCGGCTCCAACTTCTGTGAAGGGAGTCCAAAGTTGTTTAGGCTTTGCAAATTTCTATCGACGTTTTGTGGAAAACCTTTCACAGTTGGTACATCCCATCATGTCACTGCTTAGAAAGAACAAGAAATTTGAATGGTCCAAGGAGGCTGATGTCGCATTTCAGAGTTTAAAGTCCAAGTTCACCGTGGCTCCAATCTTGCAACATCCTCAGCCTGATTTGCCTTTTATTGTGGAAACTGATGCCTCCAGTGTGGCCATGGGTGCTGTTTTATCACAATGCAATCCAAAGACTCACGTTTTACACCTAGTGGCGTTCTGGTCAAAGAAATTCTCAACTGCAGAACGCAATTACACGATTACAGACAAAGAGTTGTTGGCAATCAATAGTGCATTAAAAGAATGGAGACATTATTTGTTAGGTGCTCAACACACAGTTACTATTCTGACAGACCTTAGAAACCTGCAGTATCTCCGCTCCGTCAAGGCACAATCTCCTCGACAACTACGATGGGCACTATTCTTCACAGAGTACGACTTCGTCATTACTTTTCGGCCTGGAGTACGCAATGGAAAGGCGGATGCCTTGTCTCGTATTGGCAAGGGCGAGGAGGCTTTTGTTCCTCAGATTCCAACAAATATCATTGCAGGAGAAAAGGTTTTAGGGTTAGTGAACATCTTGGATACATTCCTTTAAGAACTACAGAAGGAAGTTAAGAGAAATTTGATTCCGGAAGAACTGCAAACATGGGTTAATCGAGGAAATCAATTTAACCTACAGGAGGAAATGCCTTATTATCAAAATCACTTATATCTACCTACTGAAGATCTGAGAAAGCAAGTAATTTCCAACTACCATGGCTCCTTGATTGAAGGTCACCCAGGGGTGACCAAGACCTTGGAAAAAATCAAAAGATACTACTGGTGGCCTACTTGGCACAAATATGTAATTCACTTCATTCAGACCTGTGGAAATTGTGCATAAAATAAGAACTCTAAGAAAAGACCGGCCAGTCTTCTTCAACCCTTGGATGTGCCGCTGAGTCCTTGGCATACCTTGTCCATGGATTTCATTACTGATCTTCCTCCATGTAAGGGCTATGACACCATATTGGTGATTTGTTTTCTAAGATGGCGCATTTTATAGCATTAGAAGGACTTCCAACAGCCTCTAGTTTAGCAAGGGTCTTTTTGGAAATCATTGTTAATCTACATGGTTTTCCCTCCATTTTAATTTCCGACAGAGGTAGTCAATTTGTCTCAACATTTTGGAGGAAGTGCTGTGCTTTGGCCAAAATTGATGTCCTTTTATCCACGAGTCGCCATCCACAGACTGATGGTAAAACTGAGCGCACAAATCAGACTCTGGAGCAGTATTTACGTTGTATGCTTCATCAGACAGAGGATTGCTGGTTGGACATTTTGTGGGTTTCAGAATATGCTTACAACAATTTGACTCAATCCTCCACTGGTCTTACTCCATTCTTCACCTCACATGGTCGACATCTTCGAACCTCTGCCTTTGATCCTCCTGAGCCTTTAGAGATGCCTGCTGCGAAGACTCTCCATGGCCATGTCTTCACCGCTACCACTAAGGCTCAAACTAGCTTATCAGCAGCCAAGGAATGTCAAAAGAAGTTTGCAGATCGCCACCGAAGTGTTTCTTCTAAGTTTCAAGTGGGAGACTCTGTCTGGCTATCTTCCCGAAATCTGGTCTTGAAAGGTTAAAAAAAATGTCTTCCCAGGTATTTGGGTCCATTCACCATAGAAGCAGTCATCAACCCAGTGGCAATGAAATTGACCCTTCCTCGAAAAATGCAAATTCACACAGTCTTTCACGTGTCCTTACTAAAACCAACAAACCCTGATACCCGTTTATTACCGGCTCCAACTCCAGTTGAAATTGAAGACAATCAACCAGAATTCAAAGTAAAGGACATTTTGGACTCCAAGGTAGTGAGGCACAAACATTTTTATCTGGTTGACTGGAAAGGTTATGGTCCACTAGATCGGTCCTGGGAACCTATAGAAAACATCCATGCTCCTAGACTGTTAAGGAAGTTTCACCAAAACCACCCTCACAAACCGGGGAGAGAGTCCTTGGGGGGGAGTGCTGTCATGACCACAGGCTAGGGTTCTAATTCTGGTCCAGGGAAAATACTGCTAGGGTTTTTTTTTCTAATATGGAATTGGGTATTGCCCTAGTTATTCTGATACTGTATATTCCCCATTGAAGAATAGAGGCTTCCAGGAACTAACCCTACTGGTCTAGTCACCATCTTTGTTAGCTTATTTAAGCCCCGCCCATCTGGAAGCTCGCGCTTCGCGTCTTAGACTGCTTTGCAGAAAAAACGCTTATCGCGAATTCCTCAGACAACAGCTGATTCCTGTCATAGTGATTTCCACAGTTCTCGTATTTGTTTACTTTTATTGCTTTCCCCTTACCGCCCTCACCCTAGTTCTGTTCGTGTTTGTAGCCCCCCTTTTATTCATATTGAATCTTTTCAGTCACAGACAGTTTCTCCTCAAAGCGTGTGAAGAGTTCCGTTAAACGCAAGTACTGCTTCTGAGTGTTAACCATTTCTTATTTGAACTGCATTCCAGTTTTAAGTTTGCCTGAAGTGTTTTTCCTTGGTACGTGTTGCTATTCAGTTGTGATGAATTTCGTTACTTGTACACGTTCCCTTAACGTTACGCAGACACTGTTGATAATTGCAAAAACCTGTTTTGAGGAGAAAAACACACGTAGTTAGATCTTGTGCCCTGCTGGAATTACGTTTGTCATAAAACGTTACACGGACACCGCTGATTATTGCCTTGAACCTGTTATGAGGAGAAAAACACACATAGTTAGATCTTGTGCCCTGTCGGTGTTACGCATTTCATTAACGTTGCACTGAACACCTCTGCCCACTGTTTGTTCTTAGGAATTAACCTTTTTTTTTTTGTTTCCTGTACCCTTGGAATTCTTTTCTCTACTGTTTGTACAGGGTTGGGTTCCTCCTGAAGTGCTCCTAACTGTAGTTAAGAGAGAGACAGCATCCTGTTGTTATTACTGTCTGAATATTTGTTTGTGCCTTTCTACATTCCACATAGGCTACATATTCTAGAAATTCAGACATCAGGCTGCCTCCCATCCTCCTTCAGACTTCCATAACGGCCCTTCCTATCTACTAAAGTAAGGACCCATTTTCTCTTAGAATAAATTCCTTCCACCTGGTTTCCAGCATCTTCAGGACTAGCGCCCCTGTAAGAACAGGATGGATAGCTCAAATAATTAAAATCAAAGGTGAGCTTATAATTGCAAGAGAGTTTTTTCCCATAATTCTATATCAACCAAAGAAAACTTAATAAGGAGGGAAATATTGTTATTTTTCCACAGAACCTCTGTGCCACTTCAGAATGGAAGGTAGAAGATACTATGAGTTCCAGAGTGTCCCCGCAGAGTCCAGGTAAGCGTTACACAGAGGGTCGACCTGGCTGAGCAGAGAGGCCCTCTAACTCAGGAAAGGGACACCTTAGGCCAGGAAGTCAGTCATTTAAAAACAAAGTTAGAAGAAAATCACCTGGTGAAATCAAAATGGATTATGAAAAGCTGTTAGAGCACACCAGGTGGGTGGAGGAGGCTCTGGCAAAGAATAATCAGGCCAGTAAGGACCAAACTCAGGAGGTGAGTCTCCTGCAGCAAAAATTGGCACAATACTCCCAATTCAGGCAGGAAGCAAAGAGAGACAATGGGGCTCTCTGTGAAAAGAATGACAGGCTCCACAGCCAGATAGTCATGCAAGAACAAATCATAGAGACATGTAAGGCCTTAATAGAGGAGCAAAAAGGTCAGATATTTGCATGTCATCAGGAAATAGGGGCTGGAAAAGATGAAGTAAGATGGGAGAGAGAACCCCCTGAGCATAACCTCAGGAACCCTGGCATCTGGGAAGTCAATCCCTTCAACTCCATGGACTCTGCCACCCCTCTGTCCACTGGCTCATATGAACCAAGGGCCACATGGATGGTAGACTTCAACACAATGGGAAATATGTGACTGACAGGTCAGCGCCTTCCAGAAATGGATGGGCGGGCATCTATGTAAGGTTCCCAAGTGCTAGGGCCAGCTTCTCTGATCAGGGAGACTCCAGTGAGGGGAGAATCAGAGAACTGGATCCTCAAAAATATCACCTATCAAGAGATCAGTCAGTCAAATTTGGTGGGGAATTCCATGAGACTAGGCCCACTAAGAACATCTTAAAAACCTCTTCCCAGCTAGGACAGTGGGGATGGGGGTACTCAGCCAATCCTGGGAGCAAAGGAGAGTCAGAAGACTATTCTGAGCGCCACAGGTTTCAAGAGAATAGGCCCCCAAATTCCGCCAGCCATTCCCAAGCCCGCAGGATCAGGGAGAGCCCAGAGGAACAGACAGCAACCTCAGGTAGCAGTGCCTCTGAGTGAGAGGATGAGTTGACCAGGGTGACCAAAACTAAACAGGCCAACAAAGTGAAGAGAGCCTTACTGAAAGATCCCTTGAACCAAATCAAGGCTATAAGGAGCGTCATCACGCTTCAGGACTACAAGTTAAATATAGTATATACTTGGCAGGAATACTACAGTCAACGTCCCACTAGACTTTTTCAGCCACGCACACCTAGAACTGGACCTGGGAACCCAGACGCCACTTCCTCAGAAGCTTCCAGTACAGAACTCGGAGTGAATACTGAGTCTGCAGCATCCACATCATCTATTCCCAGAGGTGACGAGAGCACACCCGCAACGGTTCCTTTTTTAGAAAAAGACCAACCAGACGGGGACAAGGGAAGAAAAAAATCAGAGAGGAAGAAACAAATGGTCAAAAAAACCTAGTTGTAAATATCTCATCTTACCAGTTGTCCCGCATGGAACTACAAGTCCTCCATAAAGGGCTTTCATTCTTACCCCACCACAACACCAACCTACTGAGGGAAAAGATTGATTTCTTTAAACTCATGCGGAAATTGAAACTGAAGGTATTCTTTAACGAGCTCGAGGAAGAAGGTAACACCATGGAACCCCCAAGGTTCCTTGAATTGACACCTAAAAGTGTCTTTAATCCTCCAGTGAGTTACCATGTACTGTCGGTTTTTGAAAAAACGGTCCTCGACCAATTCAACAAAATTCCCTATAGCACAAAGGAGAGTGGCAACTTTACCATGGGAGAACCTCAAACCCTTAAGAAATTGCTTGACAATAATGAGATCATTTTTAAACCAGCAGACAAGGGTGGAGCCCTTGTCCTTATGGACAAAGTGAAATTTATCGCTGAAATTGAGAGACAACTGATGGATCGAGAAACATATCAAGAGATTGATTATAATCCCACCGAACAATTGAGGGAACTGATCAGGGAAACACTTGATGAAGCCGAAGAAAGAGAGGTGATCTCCGAGAAGACACGTAGATTCCTAGAGAAGACACATCCCATCACACCAGTGATATACATCCTGCCGAAAATTCACAAAAGACTTACTGATCCTCCAGGCCGTCCCATTATAGCAGCAACTTAGAGCATACTGGAACCACTAGCCAAATACTTGGACAAAGTCCAACAACCGCTTATACAGGATACTCCAACCTACATCAAAGACACCACCCACTTCCTAACAAAATTGAAGGAAATTGAATTTGTGAACAAGAGGGACACCCTTTTTACGATGGATGTGACCTCGCTGTACACTAACATTGTACATGAGGCTGGACTGGAAGCTGTGGAATGGCTACTGTTAAGGAATGACAACTGTCAAGGAGATAGACTGTTTGTACTGACTTTACTTAAACTGGTATTGATGAACACATTTTTCCATTTTCAAGATAAATTCTACCTTCAAGTGTCAGGGACCAGCATGGGGGCTGCTATGGCCGCAGCACACGCCAATACATACATGTATTACCTTGAAGAAGAGCATATCCTGACCTCTGCAAGGTGGTTACGGCATTTGACCATCGATGTAAGGTATATTGATGATGTGTTCGGCATCTGGTCAGGTCGAGATGACGAATTGAATGAATTCTTTACGATAATGAAATCAATGCATCCAAGGATTAAGTTCACCACCCAGATGAGCAAAACTCTTATCAACTTTTTGGATGTTGAACTCTATGTCAAAGAGAACAGTCTGGAGACAAGAATCTTAACTAATAGAAACAGTCTTCTATTGGCAACAAGTTTCCACCCTCGGAGGACGATTGACAGCGTTCCGCTAAGCCAGTTCCTACGATACCGAAGGAACATCTCTGAGAACACTGAGTATCAAAGACAGTCGGCTATACTATGTCAAAAATTTAGAGAGACAGGATATAATCCGTCTAAACTATCACAAATTCAAGAGAAAGTGGCGAATATTGAGAGGGACACACTCCTCTCACCAAAAAGCAGCAAGAACGACAAGGCTATGGTGTATGATACCACATACTCAGCACAGAGTAAGACAATCAGGAACATCATTCAAAGAAACTGGCAAATGCTGCAAATGGACCCACGGACACAATCTCTTTTCCAGGACCTTCCGATTTTTGCCGATAGGAACAGCAATGCTTTAAGAAACAGCCTAGTGAGAGCAGAGCTGTCTACTACCCCCACCATGCAGGCGAAATATAAGGGAACTCAACCATGTCACAACTGCCAACATTGCAGCAACATCATACCCTGCAATATAATTTCGCATCCACATACAGGCAAATCTATTACATTCAAACATTCATGTACCTGTGACTCAACAAATGTAGTCTATGCTCTGAAATGTCCCTGCGGTTATTATTACGTAGGGATTACCACAAGAAAGGCCAAACTACGCTGGACTGAGCACAAGTCGAATATCCGGACTAAAAATTTGAGATCTCCAGTGGCAATGCATTTTGTCGAAGCCAGGCATTCAATTGCTCAATTAAAATGTATGATTTTGGAACATGTAAAACTGGGTCCGAGAGGGGGAGATGTACAAAAGAAATTACTCCAGAGGGAGATCAGTTGGATTGACTTGTTGGATTGCCTCAGTCCCAGAGGCATGAACTGTGAATTTTATTTGATGTGTTTTCTCTAATGTTTTCTCTAATATTTTCCATGTTGATCCTGTTGGTGGACCTTGTATAGTATTTTTAATTGAGCGACATCCATCTAACAGTTTGTTTACAGATCATCTGATTCATTCGATTAGAGGGTGTACCATTGGACCTTTCCATCTTTAGGAGTGCTGGGTTTCAATCCTGACCCCGCTAGAAACAACCCAATATGTTGTTACGGACAAGGGTTCTGTAGATTGTGATCTGGTTTGACACCAGGAGTCTTTTTGCATAACTCTGTAACTCTGCAATGTGATGGGCAAGAGGTGTTGTGATGGAAGTGGATTGGGGTTTCATTAATTGGGTTAACCGTAATGTTATGTAACTGTATTGACATGTGAGGTTATTGTGAGCAAACGTTTTGAAATGCTTTTATGGTTCAATGCCCGAAATCTAATGACAATGTATCTTGATCTTGACCACTATCAAATTTGGATATTAATTTGACTGACAGTCCATGTGGGTACATGACCCACCAGTCAGACTGTCATCCACCAGTAATCAAGCAGGGGGTAAGCCGGGGGTAGCGGCACTAAGTAGTTTTTGACTGCTGTAGTGCCCCTCTCCCCGCCCTACCTTTCTACAGGCCAGTATGCCTCTCTCCGATCCTCCCCATGAGACTTGCTTCATTGGGTGCAATCTGCCCTTAACCCTTACCTTCAAGTATGACACTTTATAAACACAGGACCACGTGGCGTATGCGCCGTGCGCGTCCTTAGCAACTGTAGCAGGGACACGCACGCACAGTAGCTACGGTCGCCCTGTGCAAACATTTCACGAGTCCTGCTGGCGCCAACAGTGATTGGTGCCAAGCGGTGAATACATGAATAGTGAAAGCCGTACAGCCTTACGCTAGTCCCCACCAGTCAAGTGGTGGCCTGAAATACTTTGATTATGCTCGCGTGTACACGGTACATACGAAGATGGCGGCCGACACGGGGACGCGCATGCGCGGCTATCCCCTTGACAATGCTTTTAGCGTGGGTTGGTGGCGCAGCGCGTCCTTGAGATGGGCGGCTTCGTTCGGCGTCACGCGAGCAAATTCTTCCGTGCAAGTAAGTTTGTTTTCAGTCGATTACAGGTATAGATCGTATGGGGAGCTTGTGAGTTGTGCACAACACAATTTGGGCCTCCCAATTGATTTCGTAAGCAATTAAATTCACAGCCATTTGGCATGTGATAGTATGCTCTCTATCACACCCCCCCTTTCCTCTCTCCATACCTCCAGTGGCCCGGACTCAAAGCCATTGCCTGACTTAGTCACCGCACCCGGCAAGACATTTGGGTCCTCTGACCGGGTGAGTTACTTTGTAATGGAATTTACATCATGTGAGACTTTGATCCCTCATCAAGATCAATTATTTACAAACTGTGCTTATGTCATTTTAACCGCACAGGTGGCCATGATTTCCAAATGGGTACCAAGATAAGCAGGTTAGTTTACCCACACGTTGGAGTGATACTTTTTGAGTTCCTCCACACTCTATATGTACCTAATTAGTGTATCCTTATACTTCTAGGAATCCAAACTGAATTTTGAATTTGTTGAAACTAAAACACGTCCTGCCCTGAAGATGGATTTTCAATAATCCAAAACGCGTTGGCACTGACAACTTAAATTGGAGTGTCTTTAGAAGCTATATTCCTGAGCTGGGTGAATGTAACGGCTCAGAAGTAGAGAAATTCCAATTGGACAACTGTTTTTGACCAAATCCAATTATACTGACTAAAAGTGTACTTCATTTTTTGCTTTATGTGATTTGTTGCTGAGTATTTTGTCCAGATCAATTGAAAAGTTATCCTTTGTATTTGTATTATGAATCTATGTGTATGTACGACTAAGTTGTGAATTGAATGAATTCATTTATACACCTCCTGGACAGTGGGGTGTTTATTATTGAATGTGTCCGAACCCCAACATTGGGTGTTGTCATTGAACCTTCCGGGTCTCCCCTTCACCTGTATTGCTCCCAACTGGTTTGTCTCTGGATTGTGGGCTTACAGTTATAGAGGGGTGGTGGTACTCGGTAGACCATTTGAAGCCTTGATTAAGTTGTTATATATCTTTATTTTAAACATTGTTGAAAACACGCCTTGTTGAACAAACATTTCCGTGAGGGAGTATTGATGTTCAGTAAAGCCGAGTTACCATTTGGGATTATTTCCCACTAGGAGTGCAATTCAGGGTTACCGACCGGCAACAGTCGGTGCATGCTTTTGTTTTTCATTACTTTGAATCTCGAGTGGCCTCGAGCTTCTCCCTGCTGCACCTGAAGTGTCATATACTCACATTTCTTACAACACTTCAGACCTGTTGGGTCTGTTTATTTTACTTACAATTACTTTAAACTACTATCAGTAGTGCCTCCCACCCTCTCTCCTTTTCTCGCATCATCACGTTTTACCACAAAAATGCCAAATATTCAGTTTGGGAGCACCTCGAACTGTTTGAGCAAATGATGGAGAATTTCCACCTGAAGGACAGCCAAAGTTGTATTCAGTATGTCAAATTACTAAAACTTCTTTGCGGGGCTGGAGGATCAGAACCATTCAAGCTGGTCCACCTATAGGGCGGCCATCTTGAAGCATTTTTCAATCCATAGAAACCATCAAGAGGCCCGCAAGGCAGCCTACAACCTGCAATGTGTGGAAGACCAGGCCCCACAAGAATTTGTCCAAGAACTGAAATGTGCCTTTGAGCAGACCACCAGAAGGGTGCGCACTGACAGTAGGGAATTTGTCAATACCTTCTTTCATGCACTCCCTAAATACATTATGACCCAGCTGGTGAGGGACTTTCATGACAAAAAAGATCACTAGACTGTGTCATTTAACAAGTAATGCGCATCTACGAAGTACAGAGCCACTAGAAAGTAAAAGGGCTAACAAAAGCCCAAAACCAACCAACACCTCTGCTGCTGCTAAGGTGGCAGAGGTGAAGGTTGCCCCCATTTTAGATCTGGAGATGGGGGGGCTTAAAAACCTTCCCGCGCAGAATCCTACTAACCCAAGACCCAGAAGGCCCTTAGGCCAATCCCAAACAGGGAGTCAGGCAGGTAACCCCACAAATTCAACTCCTAACTCCTCGGACTATATCAGCCCCCATTACAAGGGCAACAGACCCATCCTGGGCTATATGTGGACTCCTCTAGCCCAACGGGGGGGGATCCAACCAGGCATCTGCCAACCGAGGAAACTTCCCTCCTCAATTTACCCAGGAGGGCAGTAATACCCCAAATGCCGGGCCAAGTTTCTTTCCCCGGTACCTGCCAATTCTCAACCCCCAAAACAACTCTTCTTTCTTTCCCCAATTTCCTGAGCCCAGACAGCCCAATCCGGGAGAGGGGAGGTCAAGGGTGGAGGGGTACCAAAACTATCCCAACCAGGGGTATTATGGGAGAAGGGATAGTTACCCTTCCCGTGATCAACCAAGGGTAGACCAGAGGACCCTGTACCAGCCAGAGCGGGTGTCCCAACTGGAGCGCCAGGTCCAGAACATGGCACAGGATCTAGGTCTCATGTTGAGGGCTCAGCAGAACCCTTCAATGAAAATGGCGACTCAGAACTCCTCAAATCAAGGGTCTGGTGCTCCAGAACAATGATGAGGGAAGAACCCCAACACCCCACCGGTTCCCAGGGAGGGGGCACAAGGTGAAGGGGGGTGTAAAGCCTTAGAGGAAGCTTCCTTCCCCACTTGTGAAAAGCCCCTGGAAACCCAGGAACCAAACCAAAATCTCCTGCCCCTGAAATTCTGCAACCTAAGGAACAGAGCGTGGGTAGGAGAAATAAAGAGCCCAAAAAGACCCATTTTGTGGAGGAGGTGTGAATCTTCCAATATGAAGGAGAGGGGTCCTCAGAGGATTCTGGGAAAAGGATCTTCCCCTTCAGGGATGGGGCAACTCCTCCCAAAGAAAAAACTGGTCCCAAGAGATCCTGATCAAGACTGGGTAGATGTAGGGGTCCGAGTTAAAACCGCCTATCATCAAACCCCAGAATGACCAGTAAATAAATCCCCTTGATCAAATCAATTCTGGTGACTGCCTCCAAAAAGGGGGTGGGGGCAGCCCTGAATCAGAACCAGGGGAGCCCAAAACTTTCCCCATATCCAATTGCCACCTTTTTCTTACAGGTTCCCAAGATCCCAAACAAAATCCTGCCCAAATCACCCCTCTGTCAGAATCCAAAGCAAATAAATTAACCTACCAATTGGCAAAAAATGTGCATTATCTTTGCCACCTTAAGGAAAAGGAGGGAAGATTTTATGCCCCGGTCCAGATACAGGGGCAATGTACATTTTTGGCACTGGTGGACACTGGATCCAAGCCACCATTCTGTCAAAAAGGGCCTTTGATCAGCTGAATTCAGGAAGGGGTGAGAAATACCAAATCCCTCTTACTCCTCATCCTGGACAACTTCAGAACTTCGATGGGAATGAAATTCCTGTCAAGGGGACTCCAATTTAGACATTAAAATGGGGCAACACAAGGTGAAGCACCCGGTCATCGTTGTGACTGCAGAGAACACACCATATTTACTGGGGAATGACATCCTGCGTAGATAGTCTCCCCTCATAGATTGTGTAAACAAGGTCCTCTCGACCCAAACTATGTAAGTGATTTCAATCCGGCACACATCCAAGTCAACGCCTAGTACGTAGTACACAACTGAAATCCTTATTTATTTTTATCTAAAAGTTCTTTATTCTAAACGATATACCACTCATATCACGCTCTTCTCCTGGAACACCCCCGGTCATACTGAACCAGGAATCAGGCTGGTTAGCAAAGGTAAATATTTATTTATGTATTTAAAATGTAATCACAATTTGTCTTAAGAGGTAGACAACAATCACCAATGGGTTGAGGTAACACTGAGTAATCTCTTTAATACACGAGGAGTAAGTAGTGAGCGAAACAATTCAGCACAGAAAATAATACTTTTGTGTTGGTTCAGATCGGATAGCACTGTGGTTAGAGGTTCCCTCTGCACACCCCTCAACCCCAATAGGTAATGTAAAGAGATAGGAGGAGAGAGCAGGTATTCAGGAATGGCAGAATTCAAACAGAATATCAATCCCACTTTCCCCCTTTCAAACACAAGAGAAACGGAATTGACTGTCAAGCTGTCAGAATGGCTTTTAAAGTTATCTTCAGAATGCACTGGGCAAAAACACCAAAGTTGCTGGAATGATTATAAATTCTTATGGGAGCCACTTTGTATAGTTGCACGCAAACACAAGTAATGATTTAATCCTAAGAAAACATTTGCAATCTTAAAATTCAAGTTGGAAGCAATTAAAAGCTGTTTTACATGTGTAAAAATTTCCCAAAATGAAAATTTGCAGCCACTTTTAACTGCGCGATATTTGTATTGAATTGGAATGCGATGGATGGATAGATATGGATGTTAGCTACAAGCAGATTTTGAAATTCTGTTTCTATCACAAAAACTGAGGGAGTTACAGACGTTTTAGTAGAGGTTGTTTTTCTGAGATAGGCACAAGAAGGGAACACAGGAATGCGCTTTTAAAAATTACAAATGGGTTGCTTACACTAGAGGATGACTATGAACAAAACGAATACCACACAGGAACACAGTCACTTGATCAGGGTGACTGCCTGCTAAGGAAACTTGCGTTCTTCAGAAGAGAAAAGGATCAGCGCAAAGATAGTTTTAACAATACTAGTCCTGGAGGGAAGATAGGATGGTTTGGAGAGAGGTTTCAGACAATGCAAATATACTCCTAACAATACAGGTTCTGAATACAAGATGGGATGGGTCTAAGATAGGGCTAAGACTATGCAAAGTACATATGCTAGTGACACAATTCTTCCTATTTATACTCACTGGATAAGTTTTTAAATGGGACCGTCAGTTCTGGTTGGGGGAATTGGATCTGGTTTAGAAAAGACGGCTTGGCAGATCGAATTGGGCAGGGTCAGCAAGATGTTTTGGTCACAGCACGACACAGGACTGGATCGGATCTGCACTTCTTGGTTCTGTGGTTATTTCTTTTCAGCAGGCAAGCAGTAACAGCATAGCCCGGCTGTATTATGATGCTTCCCCTTAGGCTTGTGGGGTTCTGTTCTGGAATTTGAGGCCTAGCTGAAAATGGTTCACCTATGCAGTGGGCCTTTTGCTTTGCCAAGTTTCTGGAGTCTGGAGCCAGGAAGATGTAGAGTTCAGCAGTAGGGTGTTCTGCCAGCATCAGGATAGTGAGTGAATCTGTCTGTCCTAATGTGTGGTGAGCTGTCTCTATTTATGCTCTGAAATGACATCTAAAAGGGGGTGTGTGGGCTGGTTTAGCCAAGCTTGCCCCTTTGAAATGTGATTGGGTCAAAGTCTACTCTCTGTCTTGATAGGAGGAGAGAAACAGAGTGTCATCTTTATGGTGCAATTTTATGAGGCTGAGAATCCACCCCTAGCCCCTGGAACACAAAATCTACTGTTGGCAAAATACATATTTACACATGTGCAACCTCTATGAAAATCACATATACAGATTACATTTTTTACAAAGCAGCTACTCCTCAAAGCCCCTTAGCTGTGGGGTTTTGTCTCCGCTTTTCACAGAATTTTACCCTTTACATTATGAACACGATGTCCAATATTTGAGCACATTTCTGCAAGTGTGCGTGTTTAACATGGGAATAAGTGTCTAAAGTTTCACAATTCTAGCGAAAATAAATTTTGCGTAAAATCACATTTCTTGCCATTTCTGTCCAACACATGTCACACAGTTCTGGCGCCTCTTTCCCTGTGCAACCAGAAATTACATTAACAACTATGTTATTTTTATATTTTTCACAATTTTAGGTAGTAAGTTATCAGTCTTTTTAAAATATGTTCTTTGTCCTTCTTAAGCAACAAATGGTTGTTTAGCTACTCCCCATGGTCTCTCCCTCGAAGCCCAGGAGCCATCCCCCATGTTTGTTCCTTGAAGAGGCCATTTACGACTGTCTTCACACTTTGAATTTCCTGCTCTAAAGCTTGTCATTGTTCCTTTAGCCTCTGTAGACCAGATTCTTTCCTACCCTGTAATGAACACCTCAGCGTGATCTCCTAGTGGGGGGAAAGACGTTTCTTCTATGAGAACAACCTGCTATTCCAGTTTGGCAGCTTCAGCCAGGTTTTATTTAATGGTTAACTATGTTGACTTTGTCTTAGCACAGAACAAACTTGTTGTCTCAAATAATAGCTAGAATTCCCATTCAAGATTTTAAACCCATGGGAGTCAAAACAATTACAATATGGGTTTCATTCAGGAATAGGCCTCTTAGATTGCAAACATTTGATTATCAGTTTATACATGTTAAAGTTTAATCAGGCAGGCCCCTGACAGCTGTCATCACAGCAGCCCTCTGCTGCACAGAGATTTTTGACAGGTCCACAAGCAGGCCACTTTTGCTGTGGAAATCTCTTTATGCTCTCAGCTTTTCAGGACCTTGTAAGTTCACAATGATTTCTTAAACTAAGTGAATTGTAGCACCCAACAAGAATTTTGAATATTTGAAAGGTGTTCTGTACCAGCATTCTGAAGTTTCAGCAGCAAAGAAAAGTGATTTAAAGCCATATTGGAGTTTCATTTAGCAAAGCACTGCTTTTTGCTTTTGCACTCCACTTTCAATTGTTGTGGGGCCCAGTGACACATTTCAATAGTAAGAGCTCTGTTCTACCACTGACAACATGCGTGGCAGATTGGGCAGCCATCTTTTTGTGCATTGAAAAGCGCGATTTTCAGGGGTTTTGGCACGCACAAGGGTTTCGCTGCCATTTTGCTGTTTCTGGCCCCAGCATCATAACAGAGTGATGCAGCATAGCAGAGCAAACGTGGGTCGATACATCCCACAGAGCCCCCCATCCCGACTTGAGTTTGACTGCCCGTCAAGTGGAAGTCGGGAGATTGGGATGTTCTTTTTTTTTGGTCCAGGTAGAGTACTGCTTCTCTTTCAGTGCTGGAGTGACAATCTCTCCTCGCCGGTTCTGATCAGGAGTCTTGCTGGTTCTGTTTGGGAGTATGGAATGGCACTCCGGGCTCCTTGGGTCTTTCCTCCCAGTCCCCGAGTGGTCCTCCTTGGTAATTAGAATTTCTTAGTTGCCATGCTAGGAGACAGAACAGAGCATGGTTATGGAAAGTTCCCCACTACTACTCTCCAAGGGTGTAGTGGGGCAGATGCATACATTGAATACAAGTTACAATATTCCCTGCCTATATTTACTAATGGTTTTAACAGGTGGATTCTTCAAGGTTGCCGGAATTTCCCCCTCTGGGTTTCCGGTTGGCTCCTCTATTTGCAGCAAAGTATGCCTGGGATCGCAAATCTTCAGCTAATTTTTGTGGAACCACTTGTCTTCCCCTTCTGCCAAACTGCCCTTGGGGATGCAGATTCTGTAGGCGACTGGTGAGATTCAGTCCACAATTTCAAAAGGACTCCGCCAACATGGGAGGAATTTGTGCTCATTGGCCTGGTTCCTTTGGAAATTGTACAAGCAGACTTGTTCTCCTACTTGATATTCTTTTCTAGTTGTCTTAAGATCATAGTGGGTCTTCATACCATCAGCAGATCTTTCTAGATTTTGCTGAGCATAGGCAAAAGCATGTTGAAGGTGTTTTCTCACATTCTCAACATACTCATGAGTTGTGGAGGCATTTCTCAAGGTCTGCTCTTGGGTTCTGCAGAGCAGATGCTGGGGTAGCACCATCCTTCGTCCAGTCATCAGCTCAAACGGAGACATTTTTGTCATTGAAGAAGGGGTAGATCTGATGGCCATCAGGACAAGGGGTAACCGAATGTCCCAACTTGGCCCTGAATCTGCCACAAACTTTTTTAATATGCTCACAATAGTTTTGTTGTATCTCTCAACTCCACCAGTAGAGGATATCCGGTAGGCAATGTGTAGTTTCCTTTTGACCCCAAGTATCTCTCACATCTTTGTCATCACTTCGCTAGTGAAGTGAATCCCTCGGTCTGACTCCATCATTTGGGGTAGTCCAAAATGCGAGAAGATGTGATTAATCATCAGGGCAGCTGCTGTTTTTGCCTTGCTATTTGGGGCCGGGAGACATTCCACCCATTTAGTGAACAAGCATTTTACGGTCAACATGTACTTGTTCCCCCTAGAGGAGCGAATCACGGGCCCGATAAAATCGACTTATAAATCTGACCAAGGCAGTGTCATCCCCCTCTTTTGGAGGGGAGCACGGTGTGTGAGTGCTGTTGGCTGAAATTGTGCACACACAAGACACCCCTTTAAGTATTGGTCGAAGTCCTGCCTCATGTGTGGCCAGTATGCAACATCTCGCAAGATTTCTAATGTTGTAAGAAACCCCTGATGACCAGCTGTGGCTGCATCATGGGCATGACTTAGCATCAGGCTTCGGAATGAGGTAGGGACCACCCACTGGTCATGGCCAGCTACGGATCTCCTCATTAACTAACTGTCTTGGAATCGGAACATTTTTGGATATTTCATCAACACTCTGAGGTTCTCTTTCCCAATGTAATCGGTATCCGTCAGGGGAAAGTTCTCAGGGTCCTCAATGTGTTAATAAAACTTACCAATTATTGTATCCCCCTTTTGAGCCGTAATCAAATCAGCATCTGGGGGCTCTTTACTCCATTGTGCAGTTGAGAGTTCATTGTGAGCATTTGTCTGGGACCTAGTGATAGCAGCTAGGTCATTTCCAGTTTTGTCTGGTCCCTCTACTTTAGAATGACCCTTGATCTTTTTCCAGTAGATAGTCATCCCATTCGAGGTGACCAGATTATCCATATTTTGTATTAATTTCCCTTGTTTCAAAGGTTTATTATTAGCACATAGCATGTCTCTGGTTTTCCAGTTAACCTGTTCGTGGAGTTGGTGTTGGACAGCAGTGAGGATGGCTTGATGCACAGCCACCAGCTCTGCCACTTGACTACTTGGTGGACCAATTTTGTACCAAGCGGAGGGTTCTGGGCATCATTCACCCATGCATTCCCCACGCCGGCCACAAGTTCCTTTTCCTCGTTGTTGTCAACATTGTAGGAGCACCCATCCACATAGACAGAGGGCATTCCCTCACACTTCTCTTATTCATAGACTTTGTGTGGGGAATTAAAGTATGCCTCCATGTTGTCCTTGATTTTAAGACTTTCGTCCTCGAGACAGTTTTCTCTGGCACAATCATGCAAGTCAGCCAGACCTTGCGCGAGGGGACTCTTCTTGTTTTGGCCATATCAGAACTCCACAAGAAAGCCTTGCAGTGACAGAATCCAGGAAGTCATTTGGGAATTACTCACATTTCCGGCCCGGATTCTGTCACTTTGAAGATATTGCAAAGGTTGGTGTGGAGTCTCCACTATGATGTGGTCCCCTCTGCATAAATGGTGGTAGTTCTTTAATGCCCACGTCGTTGCCAGAAGTGCCTTCTCACAATCATTGCAATTTTCCTCCACAGAGGATAGAGTCTTACTCACAAAGGAGATTACTTTATTGACCTTGTCATGCTTTTGATATAATACTGCAGTTGAGCATGTATTTCAGAACCCTGTCTCCAAGAAGAACTTTTTTTTGACAGGGTAAACTAGGCAAGGTGCTTGTGAGAGGCTTCTTTTGAGTTGTCTTACTGCCTCGGCTTGTTCTGGTCCCCTTTCCCACTTGACTCCCCCTTCAAAAGATGGACCAGGGGTGTTGTGATCTCTGCGTAATTCTCAATTAACTTTCTGCCGTAATTAGTTAGTCCAAGGAGGCTCCTTAGGTCCTGCAGAGTGGCGGGGTCTTTATTTTATGGAGGGCTTCTACTTTTTTTCCTGGGGACAGAGAACCTGAGGAGTTATCTCATGCCCCAATACATTGACATAGGTTCTCCACCACTGTGCCTTTTGAAAAGAGAGTTTTGCTCTGGCAGCCCTCAACTGTGTCAGAACATAACGGATCTCTGCTATATGTTCCTCCGCAGTTGAGATTTTGACTAGAACATCGTCTACATAGGCTAGGTTACCACTTTCACCCAAGTCGGGCATGGCCTTATGTAGAAAGATGTTAGATTAATTGCTGGAGTTGATGTATCTGAAGGGAGTCCGGGTCCAAGTGTACTGCTGCCCCCCAAAGGTAAAGGCCAGCTTGTATTGGTCCTCCCTACTGACAGGTACAGTCCAGTACCCATTGGTCAGGTCAATTGCAGTGAATACCTTTGACCCCTGGATCTGGGCCAGCCCTTGCTCAATGTAGGGAAGAGGCCATCGGGAAGTATGGACCCGTTTGTTCAGCTCCCTTAGGTCAGCACAGAGTCTCCACTGGCGTGGGGTTTCAAAATCCCCAGCACCAGATCATTGAAGGTGCTGTGGACTGGACAAATTATCCCACGGGACTCAAGGTTCTTAATTATTTCAGTAAGGGACTCCATTGATGCGAGAATAAAGCAATATGGCTTCACAAACACTGGAGTCATACCAGGGTCCGTGGGAATTGTTGTTTTGTGGATGTCGGTGCGACCACAGTCATATGAGTCCACTGCAAGCATCAGCTAGGTTGACTTTCTCTTCAACCATCTGCCTGAAGCCTGGAAAGATTTCTGGTTTGGCTATCTCAGCGGCCTCCTCCAGCTGGGTGGAGAAGTCCCTGGTCAAAGTGCTGATTTGGACTAATGGCTTCAGGTGGGGAAGGCAGGCCATTGTGGACGTGAAAAATCACCTCATCCCTCCTGAAGTCACAGGTCACATCTTCCTTACCATAAGGGCAGGAAGAGTACACCAGGAAATTCCCCACATGTTGGGTGAAAATCCTGTCTGGTGTTGTGTCATCATCGCTATCACTGTCCAAACAGTCCTTGGGGATTGGTCCTAAGAGTTTGTTACCTAAATCTATGGGAAAATGTCGGTCATCAACCGCCATTCCAATAATGGTGCCTGCGCCCAATGTGATACTCTTTAGGTCGCTGTTATCCACCTCTGTTGGAATGGTGTCGTGTTCTATATTGACTAGGGGTGTTGGGTTCACCCCCAACCCTTGCTGTTGGAAATGAGCGTTAAGATGAACATAGGCATCAGGATTTTTCCATTTCTGTCCTCTTTTAATTTTTACTTCCAGTGAGAATTGTTGGGTCTGTTCTGGGATGGTGACTTCCTCTCCAATCTGAATTTCTACTGCATATGGCAGCAGTTGAGCTGACCGAAATGCTGTCTCTGGGTCATCAAAGTCCATGGGATTACCCGCTAATCGGGACCAGGCTTTGAAGTTTATTAGGTCCAAACTAATGGCAAAGCAATTGAGAATGTCACCGCCTAAATAAAATGCAGCAGGGACATCTGGTACGACCCAACAATTATGGACTATGCTCTTGTTGCCTATGGAGATTTTGAGCATACACCTGCTAGGCAGGAGATGTTTGCAATTGGGTGTTTCCAAGTCCATTTCCCATTTGTCCAACAGTTTAAATGTGGGAATGGCTGGATCTTTTGGGAGTTTGCGGAGCATGGCTTCGCTGATGAAGCTCTTACCGTTGTTCACACATACTCGGGCGAGAACAAAGTCCTTCCCTCATTTAACTGAATTGGGGAAAACAACTGCTCTCCAACTTTCGGAATATCAGCCAAGCTTTGAGCTGATTTCTCATCTTTTTGGACTATAGGAATGGGATTTTCTGATTGTGAATTGGTATAGAATTTCAGAGTGTTTCCTTCCAGTTTGGAATGCCACCTTAGACTGGAAGGAAGGTTGATTTTCAGAAATAAAGAGGATTCCCCATCGCCAGTTTGTTGTCCTACTGCAGTTACTGTCACGTCTGGGATTTGGTTATTCTGGAAGTGGAATTCAATTTGGTCAGGTTTTTGTTCAACCATGTGGCATGTGCCATTTAAACTAACATGGTTGACACTCTGTTTTAATTTTATTGGTTGGTTAGTCTGGGTCCAGAGGACCTTGTTTACACAATCTACGAGGGGAGACAATCTACGCAGGATGTCATTCCCTAGTAAACATGATGTGCCCTCTGGGGTCACAACTATGACTGGGTGCTTCTCCTAGTGTCGCCCAATTTTAATCTAAATCTGCAGTCCCCTCAACAGGAATTTCCTTCCCATCGAAGTTCTGAAGTTGTCCAGGAAGAGGGGTGAGAGGGATTTGGTATTTCTCCCCCTTCCCAAATTCAGCTGATCAAAGGCCCTTTTTGACAGAAGGGTGGCTTGGGATCCAGTGTCCACCAGTGCCAAAATTGTACATTGCCCCTTTATTTGGACCGGGGCATAAAATCTTCCCTCCTTTTCCTAAAGGGGGCAAAGATAATGCACATTTTCTGCCAATTGGTGGGTTAGTTTCTTTGCTTTGGATACTGACAGGGAGGTGATTTGGGCAGGATTCTGTTTGGGATCTTGGGAACCTGTAAGAAAAAGGTGACAGCTAGATATGGGGGAGGTTTTGGGCTCCCCTGGTTCTGGGCTGCCCTCCCCCCTTTTTGGAGGCAGTCACCAGAATGGGTTTGAACAAGGGGATTTTCATGCTGGCCATTCTGGAATTTGATAGTGGGCGGTTTTAACTCAGTCCCCACATCTACCCTGTCTGGATTGGGATTTTTCTTTGGGAGGAGTTCTCCCATCCTTGAAGGAGAAGATCTTTTTCCCAGAATTCACTGAGGACCCCTCTCCTTCAAACTGGAAGATTTGCACCTCCTCCACAAAATGGGCCTTTTTAGGCTGTTTATTTCTCCTACCCGCCCTCTGTTGCTTGTATTCTGGAGATTCTAGTTCTGCTTCCTGGGGTCCAGGGGCTTTACACAGTGGGGAAGGGAGCTTCCTCTAAGGCTTTACACCCCCCTTCCCCTTGTGCCTCCTCCCTGGGAACCGGTGGGTTGTCGGGGTTCTTCCCCCGTCATTGTTCTGGAGCACCAGACCCTGGATTTGAGGTGTTCTGAGCCGCCATGCTCATCTGAGGGTTCTGTTGAGCCCTCAGCATGTGACCCAGATCCTGTGCCATGTCGAACTGAAGCTCCAGTTGGGACACCCGCTCTGGCTGGTACGGGGTCCTCTGGTCTACCCTGGGTTGATCCCAGGAAGGGTAACTATCCCTTCTCGCATAATACCCCTGGTTCGGATAGTTTAGGTACCCCTCTACCCTTGGTCTCCCCTCTCCCGGATTGGGCTGTCTGGGCTAGGAAAGTGGGGAAAGAAAGAAGGGTTGTTTTGGGGGTTGAAGTTTGGCGGGTACCGGGGAAAGAAATTTGATCCGGTATTTGTGGGATTACTGCCCTCCTGGGAAAAGTGAGGAGGGAAGTTTCCTTGGTTTCCGGCTGTCTGGTTGGATCCCACCCCCCCTTGGGCTGGGGGAGTCCACACATAGCCCAGGATTGGTCTGTTGCCCTTGTAGCGTGGGCTGATGTAGTCAGGGGAGTTAGGGGCCCCATTTGTGGGGTTACCTCCCTCACTCCCTGTTTGGGATTGGCCCAAGGGCCTTGTGGGTCTGGGTTTGGTTGGATTCTGCATGGGAAGGTGTTTAGGCCCCTCCATCTCCAGATCTAAAATGGGGGCAACCTTCACCTCCGCCACCTTAGCGGCAGCAGGGATGTTGGTTGGTTTGGGGCTTTTGCTAATATTTTTACTTTCTAGTGGCTTCTGCACTTCATAGATGCGCGTTGCTTGTTCAATGACCCAGTCTAGTGATCTTTTCTCATGAAAGTCCCTCACTAGCTGCGTCATAATGTATTTATGGAGAGCATGAAATAAGGTGTTCACAAATTCCTTACTGTCAGTGCGCACCCTTTTAGTGATCTGCGCAAAGGCACATTTCAATTCCTGGACACATTCTTGTGGGGTCTGGTCTTCCCCACATTGAAGATTGTAGGCTGCCTTACGGACCTCTTGAGGGTTTCTATGCATAGGCAAATGTTTCAGGATGGCCGCCCTATAGGTGGACCTTCTGGAATGGTTCTGATCCTCCAGCACCGCAAAGAAGCTGGAGTACTCAGGTGAAAATGTTCACTTTACATACTGAATACAGCTCTGGCTGTCCTTCAGGTGGAAAGTCTCCATCATCTGCTCAAACAATTCAAGGTGCTCCCAAATGGAATATTTGGCATTTTTGTGGTAGGGCTTGATGACGCTCCTAATAGCTTTTATTTGCTTTAGGGGATCCTTGAGTAAAGCTCTCTTGACTTTGTTAGCCTTTTTAGTTCTGGTCACTAATGGTCCACTCATCCTCTGACTCAGAGGCACTGCTACCAGAGGTGGCTGTCTGATCTTCTAGACTCTCCCGGATTCTGTGAGCTTGGGAATGGCTGGCAGAATGTGGGGGCCTAGTCTCTTGGGACCTGTGGCACTCAGAAGAGTATTCTGACTCTTCCTTCCTCCCAGGATTGGTTGAGTACCCTCCCCCTCCACTGTCCTAGCTGGGAAAAGGTTTCTAGTATGCTCTTAGTGGGCCTAGTGTCATGGAATTCCCCACCAAATTTTACCACCTGATTTCTTGGTAGGTTACTGGAGTCTCCCTGATCAGATAAGCTGGCCCTAGCACTTGGCAACCTGTACATAGATGCCCGCCCATCCATTTCTTGGAGGCGCTGACCTATTAGCCTCATATTTCCCATTGAGTTGAAGTCTACCATCCTGTAGCCCTTGGTTCATAAGGGCCAGTGGACATGGGGGTGGCAGAGTCCATGGAATTGAAGGGATTTAAGTTCCTGATGCCAGGGTTCCTGAGGTTACGCTCATGGGTTTCCCTCTCCCATCTGACCTCATCTCTTTCAGCCCCTACTCCCTAATGACATGCAAGAATCTGATCCTTCTGTTGTTCTATTAAGGCCTTACTGGTCTCTGAGTTGTTCCTGAATGCTATCTGTCTATGGAGCCTGTCATTTTTTTTCACCGAGAGCCTCATTGTCTCTCTGTGCTTCCTGCCTGCATTGGTAGTATTGGGCCAATTTTTGCTGAAGGAGACTCACCTCCTGAGGTTGGTCCTTACTGGCCTGATTATTCTTTGCCAGAGCATCTTCCATCCTCCTGGTATGCTCTAACAGCTTTTCATAGTCCCTTTTGAGTTCACCCAGTCCCTGAAGGGCCAGGTGATTTACTTCTAGCTTGGTTTTTAAATGGCTGACTTCCTGGCCTAGGGCGTCCCTCTCTTGACATAGAGTTCCCCTCTGTTCAGTCATGTTGTCCCTTTGCTTCCTAATGGCATATAATTTCTGGCGCTCCTCATTAAAATCTGTTTGAGTGTGGAGATCCTCCAATATTAATTTATTTTCCTGTTGGTTCAGCTCAAATAGCACTGTGGTTAGAGGTTCCCCCTGCACACCCCTCAACCCCAATAGGTAATGTAAAGAGATAGGAGGGGAGAACAGGTATTCAGGAATGGCAGAATTCAAACAGAATATCAATCCCACATTCCCCCTTTCAAACACAAGAGAAACGGAATTGATTGTCAAGCTGTCAGAATGGCTTTTAAAGTTATCTTCAGAATGGACTGGGCAAAACACCAAATATGTAAAAAATTGCTGAAATGATTATACATTCTTATGGGAGCCGCTTTGGATAATTGCTCTCAAAAACAAATAATGATTTAATCCCAAGAATACAAAACTAAAATTTGCAGCAAATTTGGCATTGACTTGGAATGCGGTTTTAATAATAATAATACTTTATTGTGATACAATCCAGGAATTGGATTTTACACAACTCATACATTTTTATACACATTTCAAAGCAAACAAATCATACATATCAACTCATTAAATTCTATATAGAAAATATAAATAAAATACATAAAATCCATACAGTCACATAACAGCAACCTAAATAGTAGGAAAAATAGTAGGAAGAGTTGCACAGTCGTGAGAGTGCCCTATAGTAAGTAGATAAGAATAATGTAGATAAAATCCTTACTGGAGCAAGGGCTTTATCTGATTCCATACCCTAAAAAGAGCTAGCTGCAGACGTAAGGCAACTGGGTTCAGGCATCCATACCAGAAAACTTCATCTTTTATCGTCTCATAATTATGAACCCATTTTTCATAAGCGTTCATATATATCGAACCAAGTTTTGAGCAAAGTGTTAAGACGTGCCGAGTTGTTTCAAGTACTCCAGATACCTGACAAATTCTACAGGTCCTGGACTCTCGGCGAATTTTTAACCTTGGCCCGATGATCGTTAGAACCGGTAGCTGGTTCGTTCTCAATTGCAAGAGAAATCGTCTAACTTCGGGCGCCGGGGATAATAATAGATACATTTGGGGTCTTAGATATCTATGGGTGACATGGGAGACTGCCTCATGGCCTTTAAGTGTAATTAGGTGATCTGTGTTCATACACCAGTCCCACCTATTTAACATATCTTGGAATGATCTTTTCTGGTGTTTGAATGGTAAATGTTTTAGCTTTTCATGAGGCCAGTCAATCTCCACAAACAATGATTCATTCAAATCTTTATATGAGCCACCCCTAGGATGTTTTTCAAGGTCATAACTTTGTCCTGCCAACTTAAGCAATTTACATCGAGGATTTGCTAAAGCTTTCAGGTAGAAGGAACCTCGTGCTCGCAGTGCCATCCCTCTCAGGGAAATTAGTCCCAGTTCCAATCTCAGGTATTGCACTCAGCAAGAGGATCCCAAGTCAAAGACACTGCACCAATAATGGCCCTCTAGTGTATTTAACCACACCAAGTCTTGCATTGCTAAGGCCTCTAAGCCATATAGTACTGCAGGGACAAAGCACTGCTGGTACAGCTTCAAAATACCAGCCATACTGAAACCCGCAGTCCCCTTTGCAAATCTGCAGGCCTGGAGGGTGAGCAATTTAGCTCTCCTTTTTTTATTTCTAATAATGGCTTCATAATCTGATAGCGCCTTGAAATCCAGCCCCAAATATGGGTATTACTCCACCATAGCAATAGTTCCCAGATTGGTATCAACGCCAGACCGCCTTGGCCCTTTTCTTGCAATAGCCATTATTTTTGTTTTTTCCAGGTTTATGACCAATCCCAGTTGTCCTGAATAAACCTGAAGTTCATTAAGTAGGTTCTTAATACCGGATAGAGTACGGTCAAATAGGATCAGGTCGTCTGCATATAGCATTCCCGTAATAGGAGTTTCCTTCAATTTCGGTGGACAATTTGATTTAGATGCTAAGCGGTCTAGTAGGTCTGCTATATATAGGTTATATAGCATGGGTGCTGTTACGCATCCCTGCTTGACTCCTATATTGGTGCAGATCTTCTCTGATACCTCCCCCCTGACGTTAAGGCGGACCCTTGTGGAGGTGTTACTATGCAGGGCTATCAAGATGTTTAATATCCAGCTAGGGCACTCCATTTCTTTTAGCTTAAGCCACAATATGTCCCGCCCCACCAGGTCGAAAGCACTGGTGAAGTCTACAAAGGCCATATATAATGTGGCATCTTTACAGCTCATGGTATTATTAATCAACTGATCTAACACCCTGATGTTATGGGTAGTACCTGCCCCTGGCCTAAAGCCTGTTTGTGCATAGTGCAAGATCTGTCTTTCCATGACCCAATTTTCAATCTCTTTAAGGACCAAGGTGTTAAAGATTTTACTACTAACATCGAGCATAGAGAGTTGACGGTAGTTGGCAGGTAAAAATCTCTCCCCCTTTTTATAGACTGGAATTAATACAGACTTCTTCCAAGAGGAAGGGATTTGGCAGGTTCTGCAGGTCCTAGAATAGAGTGTGAGTAATATCTGCACCCAGTTATGAGGGTCCTGCTTCAATACCGCATTGGCCAGGCCATTTGGTCCTGGGGCGTTTGAAGATTTTAGATTCAGAATTGTCTGTTTTATGCACCTATAACTAAGGGGGAGTGGCCAACTAGAAACCCCTGTACTACTTTGTGTGTTGGTCGTGTAATCTCTATGAAATTTATTGGAGATATGTTCAACCCATTTTTCACCCGCACGTGTCAGTATTTGCCAAATCCTACGGCTATTTTTGCTACATAGGGCTTCAGCAAACTTTTGCCATTGGCTTCTCTTTTGGTGCTGGCGATATCTTTTTAGCCAGCTACAATATTTGCGTTTTATCTCTAATACCTCAAGGTTAAATGTATCCACCACACCATTAACAATTTTATGTGCTCTTTTTTCTCTTAAGGCTCGACGCATGAGGCGTTTCTGGTCTCTAATGTTTGCATCAAATATTTGCGTACCACCATTTTTCCAGATCATCCCCGGGGTAGAGTTAACTTTGAAGAGTGAATGTGTTAGGTGGGTGATCCAGCTTTCAATTTCCTCTGGGCTCTTATTCCACATTAATTGCTTAATGGTCTTATCGCTAGGGAATGTAATGGTAGACATTTTTTCAATGGATCTTTTGGTCCATCTAATTTTATTGCCCGCTTGGTTAGTTGTCAGCTCTCTGCAGGCGTCCACCTTAGTACTATCCCCCCCACCCTCCATACATAGTGTGAGGGTACCATGGTCACTAAAATCGTTCAACTTGATGTTTAGTTGCAAAACGTGTGGGAGGAGACACTCTGACACGGCCATGTAGTCAAGGACTGCAGATTTTTCCCCCACTGACCAAGAATCTTTCCCTGGTATGTCCCCCCTTACGCGGCCAGTTAGTATAGTCAGATTCCATTCTCTAAGGATATCAAGCCAGAGTCTCCCTTTGTTATTACTCTTGGGCCGGGACATATCACATATATTCTGGACGAATCTGTAAGTCCCACACCCTTCCAGATCCAGGCATTTCGCATTCAAATCTCCACAAAGTATGGTAGCTGACTTATTATCCCCCGTACACCAGGCGCTCAACAAGGTGTCCAATATATCCCCAATAGGTTCTGTATTCTGCTCACTTGGGGGATCGTAAACATTAATTATCAGAACCTCATTAAAGCCTACCCAACCTCCTGGCGGATTTATTTGAATCGCCAGGACATTTCCTCCAATGCTATCTTGGTAGATCAATTTAGGGTTGTATGAGGCCTTAACACAGGTTAACAGTCCCCCCTTTGGTCTTCCTCTATCTCCTTTTACTGCCATACATTGGAAGGTGACAAAGCCATCAAATTCTATGGCAAACGTTACCCAGGATTCTTGCAGTACGAATATATCAGCCGATAATAGGGCATAGCGAGACAATCCCTCTCTATCCAGTGGCTATGTCCCCTAGTGTTCCAACTAATGATAGTAGAGGTTCATTCTCTTTTCTTCTGGGCAAACATTCCTTGTAACCACACCCACCCTTGTTCATCACTAAATTTTTGTGCCGCTTTTGTTGTCGTTGGCACAGCAACACTAGAAGAACATACGCAAGAGCATTTTTGGCACTTATCTTCTCTTTAGGCGGATGTTATAGATAAGTCTAGTTCATATCCCAAGTGTTCCAAAGACGACCGATTTGCCCTTATCATAGCGGCTGTCTCAGGTAAGCAGCAATGGACTGTTGTAACTTTTACTCCTTTCAAGCGCGAAGGTTCAACAAAATCAACATCGCTGGTATTCAGTATTCTTAATGATGGTATTTTTGCAAAGAGGGCGAACAAAGCGGATCTATTTAATTGGGTACCCGTTTTTCCTCCTTCAATAGGCGCTATGGTCACATTTTTGATGTCCAGTTTTTCAGTTCTCGTAGCACCCCTTCCACCCGGACGGGGGGTTTTGGGAGGAATAAATTGGGGGGCCTCAGGTTCCTGTCTAGATAAGGATACTGAGTTTTGAGTAGCCGTGCCTGTTTCAGAGCAATTTGACAACTGGGCTTCCAGATGCTGGCTAGGTTTCCCCGGTTGCTCATCTATTAGCCAGCTGGTTAAAGTGCCCACTGTTTGGGCTGATCTTCTTTTCCTTCTTGCCGCTCGTTTCCGTTGTTTTTTAGATAGATTTTTAGCTGGTGGTCGAGGGGTAGAATTTCGTGGAGGGTGGGGATTAGCGGATATATCCTCGCTTCTCTTTGCCTGTCTTTTCTGTTTTCTAGAGGGTTGGGCTCTGTTTTCTGCCACACCCTCGCCTGGAAGAGAGGGTCCCAGTTCCTCTTCAATCGAGGTTTCCTTATCTAAGGATGGGGCTGGCATAGCCCTATCCCATCCTTTCTCCGAGATGGCAGTGGGCGGGATCTCCCTCAGGTCGATACAGGGGATAATAGGTGTTTTAGTAGATGCACTCAACAATTTGTAGAGTGCAAGCACCACTCTCCCCTGTGCTTTTTGATCTTCGTGAATCGTACCACAGAGTTTTAGCAGTATTTTAATGGCGAAGTTAAGAGTAGCGTTTCCAGTTTGTGATGTATCATGGGTACTGTAGTCTGGCTGTACCTGATCATGTGAGGAATTTCCGGATTCAAAGGCCATGTTTGGACTGGCCGATAATCGCGGTGCCTTTGGGGAAGGTGTAAAATTCGTATTTGGTAAGGAGGGGGGTCTGTTTGGGAGGCCAAGGACACGAGAATAGGATGATCCTCGTCCCCTAAAAGGGTTTTTATAGATTCCTCCATTGTCGGGATCACGGACCCTTTTTCCTCAAGAGTATCGGGTATCATGTCACTAGCTACAGGAGACATTGGCGCCTTTTCATCCATTTCTTTCCCCTCTTGTGTACCCACCCGCTCCTGAAGGGCATAACATAGCTGTAGAAGAGAGTCATTATCAAGGTCTAACGGGCGGTAGCTGCCTTCTCCTTCTATTTGTGAGGCATTCCCTTTTTGGACCCAGTCGCAGGCCCTCCCTCTGTAATTTCACAGGGAAAGTAAGGGTCCAGAGGCCCCTTTTGGGGGGCCGTCACTTTTCCTCCTGGGGCGTTGTTTTCCCCGTTTTCTCCCATGGGGTTTTTGTCCATATCTACTGAGGTTCCTTTGTTTGACCGTAACCCATATGGTTTCCTTCCCTTTACAGATGCCGTTTTATTTCGGCTAATTGCCTTTCCTGGCATCCTTGCGTTTTTTCTGTTTTATCCGAGCTGAAACAGGGAGGATAAATAGGGGAAGGGAGTAAGTGTAAATATAAGGTGTTCTGATAGCTCTAACCTTGATGTGTCACTGGGTTACGGTAGTCCCATTTGGATGTCCGTGCCAAAAGATTATCAGTACAATGGCCTCAGACTATAATTTACCCAGGTGGCAATTTATTGGGGATTATCCAGGCATGAACTGGAGTCAGTGCAGACGAGCCATGAGAGGTAGAGGTTCGTGAGCACTACTCCCTGTCTCCCTTCCAGCCTCGCAGTCGCCCCAGGTACCAAAAATCACGGGCAAGATGCCGAAAATTAGTGCAGAGGTCAGCTCTGGCCAGCATTTACCAGTCGTTAAGCTGGATGCCGCTGCTGGTGGGCTATCCTCACTGCCCTCACAACGTTACGCCGTGCTCAGCCCTCGAAGCCCAAATCTGCCGCCCAGTCCGACAGCGGCTTCAGGCACCCGGCACCCAGCGTTAGTCCACGGCGTTGTCACGTTTTCCCCACAGCATCTCTGCGGTCTTCTCAGGGCACCGGGGGCTGGCGCAGGCGTTCGTACTTCCGGGATCGCGGGCTCGCTCTCTCGCGATTAGAGGAAGGGACCTTTGCCACTCGTCTGTGCACATCAAGCCGCACCAGATTCACGCTCACGCTCATGGCAGAAAGGCAAACGAGAGCAAACGAACTGGCCGCTTCCGACACGTTACACAAATGCGGTTTTAAGTGCGATGGATAGATATGGATGTTAGCTACAAGCTGAAGTAGAATTTTTGTTTCTAGCCCAAAAAATGAGGGAGTTACAGATGTTTTAGTAGAGGTTGTTTTTCCGAGGTAGGCGCAAGAAGGGAAAACAGGAATGCGCTTTTAAAAATGACAAATGGGTTGCTTACACTAGAGGATGACTATGAACAAAACGATTACCACACAGGAACACAGTCACTTGATCAGGGTGACTGCCTGCTAAGGAAACTCGCCTTCTTCAGAAGAGAAAAGGATCAGCGCAAAGATAGTTTTAACAATACTAGTCCTGGAGGAAAGATAGAATGGTTTTGAGAGCAGATTCAGACAATGCAAAGATACTCCTGACAATACAGGTTCTGAATACAAGATGGAATGGGTCTAAGATAGGGCTAAGACTATGCAAAGTACATATGCTAGTGACACAATTCTTCCTATTTATACTCACTGGATAAGTTTTTAAATGGGACCGTCAGTTCTGGTCAGGGAATTGGATCTGGTTTAGGAAAGACGACTTGGCACATCAGACTGAGCAGGGTCAGCAAGACGTTCTGGTCACAGCACAGCAAAGGACTGGACAGGGTCAGCAAGGTGCTCTGGTAACAGCATGGCACAGGATTGGATCAGATCTGCCCTTCTTGGTTGTGAGGTTATTTCTTTTCAGCAGGCAAGCAGTAACAGCACAGCCCGGCTGAATTATGATGCTTCCCTGTAGGCTTGTGGGGTTCTGTTCTGGAATTTGAGGCCTCGCTGAAAATGGTTCAGCTATGCAGTGGGCCTTTTGCTTTGGCAAGTTTCTGGAGTCTGGAGCCAGGAAGATGTAGAGTTCAGCAGCAGGGTGCTCGCCAGCATCAGGATAGTGAGTGAATCTTTCTGTCCTTATGTGTGGTGATCTGTCTCTATGTATGCCCTGAAATGACATCAAAAAGGGGGTGTGTGAGCCAGTTTAGCCAAGCGTGCCCCTTTGAAAGCTGATTGGGTCAAAGTCGACTCTCTGCCATGATAGGAGGAGAGAAACAGAGTGTCATCTTTATGGTGCAATTTTATGAGGCTGAGAATCCACCCCTAGCCCCTGGAACACAAAATCTACTTTTGGCAAAATACCTATTTACACATGTGCAACCTCTATGAAAATCACATATACAGATTACATATTTTACATAGCATCTACTCCTCAAAGCTCCGTAGCTGTGGGATCTTGTCTCCGCTTTTCACAGAATTGTGACCGTTTCATTATGAACAAGATGTCCAATTTTTAAACACATTTCTACAAGTGTGCGTGTGTAACATGGGAATAAGTGTATAACGTTTCACAATTCTAACAAAAATACATTTTGCGTAAAATCACATTTCTTGCCATTTCTGTCCAGCACATGTCACACAGTTCTGGCGCCTCTTCATCCGTGCAACCAGAAATTACATTAACAACTCTGTTATTTTTATATTTTTCACAATTTTAGATAGTAAGTTATCAGTCTTTTTAAAATATTTTCTTTGTCCTTCTTAAGCAACAAATGGTCGTTTGGCTCCACCCCTTGGTCTCTCCCTGCAAGCTCAGGAGCCATCCCTCATGTTTGTTCCTTGCAGAGGCCATTTATGACTGTCTTCACACTTCGAATTTCCTGTTCTGCAGCTTGTCATTGTTCCTTTTGCCTCTGTAGACCAGGTTCTTTCCTACCCTGTAATAAACACCTCTGCATGATTTCCTGCTTGGGCAAAGACCTTCCTTCTGTGAGAAAAACCTGCTATTACAGTTTGGCAGCTTCAGCCAGGTTTAATTTAAGTGTTAACTTTTTCTTATCACAAAACAAACTTCTTGTCTCAAATAACAGCTAGAAAATCCCATTTAAAATTTTAAACCCATGGGATCAAAACAATTACCATATGGGTTTCAATCAGGAACAGGCCTCTTAGATTGTAAACATTTCATTTTCAGTTTATACATGCTAAAGTTTAATCAGGCAGGCCCCTGACAGCTGTCATCACAGCAGCTCTCTGCTGCACAGAGATTTTTGACAGGTTCACAGGCAGGCTACTTTTGCTGTGGAAATCTCTTTATGCTCTCAACTTTTCAGGACCTTGTAAATTCACAATGATTTCTTAAACTAAGTGAATTGTAGCACCCAGCAAGAATTTTGAATATTTGAAAGGTGTTCTGTACCAGCATTCTGAAGTTTCAGGAGCAAAGAAAAGTGATTTAAAGCCATATTGGAGTTTCATTTAGCAAAGCACTGCTTTTTCTTTCTGCACTCCACTTTCAATTGTTGTGGGGCCCAGTGACACATTTCAGTAGCAAGTGCTCTGTTCTACCACTGACAACATGCGTGGCAGATTGGGCAGACATCTTTTTGTGTGGTTGAAAAGCATGATTTTCAGGGGTTTTGGCGCACACAAGGGTTTTGCGGCCATTTTGTTGTTTCTGGCCCCACCATCATAACAGAGTGATGCAGCAGAGCAAAAGTGGGTCAATACATTCCACAGAGCCCCCCTCCTGACTTGAGTTTGACCGCCCGTCAAGTGGAAGTCGGCAGATTGGGATGTTCTTTTTTTTTTTTGGTCCAGGTGGAGACTTCAGCTGCCTTTATGGTAAGGAAGATGTGACCTGTGACTTCAGGAGGGATGAGGTGATCTTTCAAGTCTACAAGGACTGCCTTCCCCAACTGAAGCCATCAGTCCAAAACAATACTTTGACCAGGGACTTCTCCACCCAGCTGGAGGAGGCCGCTGAAATAGCCAAACCAGAAGTCTTTCCGGGTTTCAGGCAGATGGTTGAAGAGAGAGTCAACCTAGCTGATGCCTGTGAGACTCTGGAGTAAAAGCAAAAGTTAAAACAAGTTTTCTTAGATTTTCAAGATCTCTTTGCAGTGGACTAATATGACTGTGGTCGCACCGACATCCACACAACAACAATTCCCATGGACCCTGGAATTACTCCAGTCTTTGTGAAGCCATATCGCTTGCCTCTCGCATCAATTGAGTTCCTTACTGAAATAAATAAGAACCTTGAGTCCCGTGGGATAATTTGTCCAGTGCACAGGTCTTTCAATAATCCGGTGCGGGGGATTTTGAAATTGAATGGCCAGTGGAGACTCTGTGCTGACGTAAGCGCACTCAACAAACGGGTCCATACTTCCCGATGGCCTCTTCCCTACAATGACTGAGGGCTGGCCCAGATCAAGGGGTTAAAGGTATACACTGCCATTGACCTGACCAATGGGTACTGGACTGTACCTGTCAGTAGGGAGGACCAATACAAGCTGGCCTTTACCTTCGGGGGCAGCAGTACACTTGGACCCGGACTCCCTTTGGATACATCAACTCCGGCAATGAATTTAACATCTTTCTGCATAAGGCCGTGCCCGACTTGGGTGAAAGGGGTAACCTAGCCTATGTTGATGATGTTATAATCAAAAGATGAACTGTGGAGGAACACATAGCGGAGATCCATTATGTTCTGACACAGTTGAGGGCTGCCGGAGCAAAACTCTCTTTCCAAAAGGCACAGTGGTGCAGGACCTGTGTCAATTTCTTGGGGCATGAGATAACTCCTAAAGGTCTCTGTCCCCAGGAAAAGAAAGTAGAAGCACTCCAGAAAATAAAAGACCCCACAACTCTGTGGGAACTAAGGAGCCTCCTTGGACTGACTAATTACAGCAGAAAGTTCATTGAGGATTACGCAGAGATCACAAGACCCCTGATCCATCTGTTGAAGGGGGGGGGTCAAGTGGGAGTGGGGTCCAAAACAAGCCGAGGCAGTAGGACAACTCAAAAGAAGCCTCTCACAAGCACCTTGCCTGGTTCCATGTAATAATGTCGCCACAAAAATCTCGCCATACAAAAATATCGCCGAAAAATGGCCGTTTTTTGTGGCGACATTATTGCATGGAACATGCGGGGGACACTCCCGCAACCCCCAAACTTTATTTTTTTTAAAACATTTTTTACCCTGTCCCCATATATATGGTCACCCATATAATATCGCAGCGACTTTTTCCCGGCGATATTATTTACGGCGACCATATATATGGGGATAATATTACCTGATACCCCTTGCCTAGCTTACCCTGTCAAAAACAAGGAGTCCTTCTTGGAGACAGGCTTTGCAAATACATGATTGACTGCAGTATTATATCAAAAGCATGACAAGGTCAATAAAGTAATCTCCTATGCGAGTAAGACTTTATCATCTGTGGAGGAAAAATGCAACAATTGTGAGAAGGCACTCCTGGCAACGGTGTGGGCATTGAAGAATTACCGCCTGTTTATCCAGGTGGAACACATCATAGTGGAGAATCCACACCAACCTTTGCAATATCTTCAAAGTGACAGAATCTGGGCCGGAAATGTGAGTAATTCCCGAATTACTTCATGGATTCTGTCAATGCAAGGCCTTCTTGTGGAGGTCAGATATGGCCAAAACAAGAGTACCCTCGCGCAAGGTCTGGCTGACTTGCATGATTGTGCCAGTGAAAACTGTCTTGAGGACGAAAGTCTTAAAATCAAGAACAACATGGAGGTATACCTTAATTCCCCAAACAAAGTCTATGAAGAAGAGAAGTGTGAGGGAATGCCCCCACTCTATGTGGATGGGTGCTCCTACCATGTTGACAACAATGGGGAAAAGGAACTTGTGGCCGGCGTGGGGAATGCATGGGTGAATGATGCCGCAGAAACCTCCGCTGAGTACAAAATCTGTTCCTGAAGTAGTCAAGTGGCAGAGCTGATGGCTGTGCATCAAGCCATCCTCACTGCTGTCCAACACCAACTCCACGAACTGGTCATAATCACTGATTCAGATTATGAACGGAACGTGTTCATGGAACACCTGGTTAACTGGAAAACCAGAGGCATGCTTTGGCTAATAATAAACCTTTAAAACATGGAAAATTAATACAGAATATTGATGATCTGGTCACCTCGAATGGGATGACCATCTACTGGAAAAAGATTAAGAGTCATTCTAAAGTATAGGGACCAGACAAAACTGGAAATTACCTTGCTGATCAGCTGGCCAAAACCGAAGCCATCCAAGGGGATCTACTTGAGAATGAGTCCCTGTTGGGGGAAATCCAGGTCACTGCAATCACTAGGTCCCAGACAAATGCTCACAATGAACTCTCAACTGCACAATGGAGTAAGGAGACCCCAGATGCTGATTTGATTACGGCTCAAAAAGGGGATCCAATAATTGGTAAGTTTTATCAACACATTGAGGACCCTGAGAACTTTCCCATGACGGATACCGATTACATTGGGAAAGAGGACCTCCGAGTGTTGATGAAATGTCCAAAAATGTTCCAAATCCAAGACAGTTTGTTGGTGAGGAGATCCATAGCTTGCCATGACCAGTGGGTGGTCCCCACCTCATTCCAAAGCCTGATGCTAAGTCATTCCCATGATGCAGCCACAGCCGGTCATCGGGGTTTCATACGACTTTAGAAATCTTGCAAGATATTGCACACTGGCCACACATGGGGCAAGACCTCGACCAGTACTTGAAGGGGTGTTTTGTGTGTACACAATTTCAGCCAAGATCACTTACACACCATGCTCCCCTCCAAAAGAGTGGGATGACACTTCCTTGGTCAGATTTGCAAGTCGATTTTATCGGGCCCGTGATTCACTCTTCTAGGTGGAACAAGTACATGTTGACCGTAACATGCTTGTTCACTAAATGGGTGGAATGTCTCCCGGCCTCAAAATGCAAGGCAGAAATAGCAGCTGCCCTGATGATCAATCACATCTTCATGTGTTTTGGACTACCCCAAAGGATTGAGTCAGACCGAGGTAGCCACTTCATCACTAGCGAAGTGATGACAAAGATGTGGGAGATACTTGGGGTCAACAGGAAACTACACATTGCCTACCGGATATCCTCTAGTGGTGGAGTTAAGAGGTACAATAAAACTATTGTGAGCATATTAGAAAAGTTTGTGGCAGATTCAGGGCCAAGTTGGGACATTCGATTACCCCTTGTCCTGATGGCCATCAGATCTACCCCTTCCTCTGCAACAGAAATGTCTCCATTTGAGCTGATGACTGGATGAAGGATGGTGCTACCCCAGCATCTGTTCTACAGAACCCAAGAGCAGACCTTGATAAATGCCTCCACAACTGATGAGTATGTTGAAAATCTGACAAAACATCCTCAACATGCTTTTGCCTATGCACAGCGGAATCTAGAGAGATCTGCAGACAGATTGAAGACCCACTATGATTCCAAGACAACTAAAAAGGAATACCAAGTAGGAGACCAGGTCTACTTGTACAATTTCCAAAGGAACCAAACCAAAGAGTGCAAATTCCTCCCAACTTGGCGAGCCCTTTTGAAATTGTGGACAGAATCTCACCAGTTGCCTACAGAATCCTCATCCCCAAGGGCAGTTTGTCAGAAGGGGAAGACAAGTGGGTCCACATAAACCAGCTGAAGAGTTTCCATCCCAGGCATACTTTGCAGCAAATAGAGGAGCTGACTGGAAACCCAGAGGGGGACAATCCGGAAACATAGAAGAATCACTAAATGTACACTGTGTGTGTGCAAAAAGTGTGTTAAAACCAGTAGTGAACATAAATAGGGAATATTGCCAATTATGACCAATGCATGTGTCTTTCCCCACTGCTGACATCCCCAGATGACGTGTTGAAACAGTAGTGGGAAAATATCCAATACCATGTTCTGTTCTATCTTCTAGCATCTGGACAAAGAATCATCCAAAGGATTACCAAGGAGGACCACTCGGAGACCAGGCAAAGGCCCAAGGAGCCCAGAGTGCCACTCCATACTCCCAACCAGAACCAGCAATACACCCAACCAGAACCAGCAATACTACTGACCAGAACTGGCGAGGAGAGTGGGTCTCCTCCAGCACTGACAGGAGAAGCAGTTGAATTTCTCTGCATGGACAAAAGAAAAGAACATCCCTATCTCCCGACTTCCCCTTGACGGGCGGTCAAATCCAAGTCATGAGGGGGGCTCTGTGGGATGTATTGACCCACTCTGCTATGCTATGCGGCATCACCCTACAAAAACCTACAACAACCGTGTGCTTCAGCACACAAAAAGAGGGATGCACAACCTGCCACCCATGGTGCATGTGCGTTGGAATAGAGCACACCCGCCATGACCAGCAAACAGGGTGCAGAGAGAGAAGCAGCACTTTGCAAGTGAAATCCCAAAATGTGCCTACAAATGACATTTGCGTTGTTGCCAAAAACACCAAAATGCCCATAACACAATACTTTTCAACATTCACAATCTGGCCTGGTGCTAAAATTCATGTATCAAATGAAACATTGTGAAACATGCAAAATCTGTGAACGGACAGCGTATGCCAAAATCTGGGTGCAGTATCTGGGGATTCCTGGATTACAACTGTCAGAGGAGTACTGAGGGAACTTTAAAAGGACCTAAAACTAAAAATTCTGCTGGATTAGCAAACATAAAGAGGATTGTTGCCAAAAGGAAACACAGATTTTAGTTCTGTTTTTCCCACAGATTTTAAGGCCAAGAAAGAAATGTATTTATGTTTGATGTAACAAATTTGGTTTTTGCCTGGTTTAAGAAGTTAATTAGCCTTCCTGAAGCTGCAAGAACTGGAAAAGCAGGGTTTTCTCCGAGAAGGAGGGCCTTCCTCTCAGCAGAAACTCACTGGGAGGTGTTAATTGCAGAATAGAACAGAATCTTGTCTACAGAAAGTGAAGGAACAATGACAAAGCTGCAGCCCAGGAAACTGGAAGTGTAAAGGGGGTCGTAAATGGTCTCTGGAACGAACAAGCAAGGAGGGGGATGCCCTGGACTGCAAGGAGACAAAAAAGGGTGGACCATCTGTTGCTAAACATGAACAAAGAACAAATGTTTAAAAGACTCATAACGTGCTATTGAAAATGGTGAAAAAATATAAAAAGGACAGAGTTGTTAATTTAATTTCTGGCTGCACGTGTGTGTCATGACCCTCAGCCCTGATCCCCACTGGCAAGCCCATTGGCCAGGTGGAATCAGGACTCAGATCACTTATAAGGCATGTCTTCCACTTCTCAGGCCCACTTGGGGCCAGGCTCATAAACAAAGATAGACATCTGCTTGTGGAACTACTTTTTAGAGCTTTCAGCCAACATGGAGGCATCCACATAGCTTGATTCCAAGGACAAAGCTATACGGTCTAGTGTTTTGGGTGTGGTGGCCTAGGGACTACTTTACCTGGACTACTTTGCAGTGGCTATATAAACCACACCCGAACAAGACAACACGCTTCACGTTACTTTACTACTAGCAACGTGATGCTCACCCTGGTCAGCTTTCTCACGAGCCTGACGAATTCCGGACCTGCAGAAAGCAAAGAACATCGTTAGCAGCAGAATCTTACCTGTAATCTCCATCCTTCACTGATCGCAGCTCCTGGGCAGCTCCGTTTGAAGAGTTTGCCGCCCGTATTGAAGGACCTGAAAAAAGGGAGAAAGACATTATTAAAGGAGGTAAAAGAGACATTACAACCATGAAGCTCTTAGAGACTTACCTGGCTGGCTGATTTTCGACCGCCATAGCTCCAGAACTCCATCTGCGCTGGGAGCACACTGCGACCTACGAAAATGAGGACAAGACAGCTACGCTGCGCAAAGCGCCTCCTTACTGCATCATAGCGCTATTGTGTGCCATCATCTACCGGTGAGAACCAGCCTACCCAGTTCTCCAAGCGGATACTCCGCGTACCTAAGGGAGATGAAAAGAGACATTTTAGAACAGAGAAAAGGCATGCAAGAATAACAACGCCATCAATCGCAATAAGACCTACCTGAAAGACACTACAAGGGCCGCAGTCAGTGAAGTAACTGGACCGCCCGCGCCCACAAAAGACCACGCGCCCCTGCCCAGAGAGCAGGACGGAGAGCTCACCAATTCCGACAGCCAGGTGAGAAGAGAACCCAGAGGGGCTGAAAACACAAGGGAGGTGGGGGAAAACTTACCTTGGTCATCCAGTCCCAATATAGTCTTAATTTCCAGGCGGAATCCCATCGACATTGTGAACCACACCAGGGAGTCATAGAGAAGGGCACCAACTGGCTGGGTGGCGTCCCCGTGGATACCAGGTGAGTGTAACAGAACGCAAAGCCTCTCATTAATAATCCACCTGGGCACCCCAATTGTTGGGGGACCTTCGTGCTGAGATTCATTCAGCTCGACAAGAGACTAATGCACTCCAAAGAGACCTAATAGTGACCAAGGAGCTGACCGACAAAATCAGCAGACAGTTCTTGCAATCGCAGGCAGGTCAGACTCCTCTGCCTGGAGGAAGGAAATCCACTGATGCAAAATCCTATCTCACCATCTTATACCCCCACACAAGTACTGATCACGCTGCCTGGAAAAGTTCCCCTGGCACCACCAGAAAGGTTTTCGGGCGACCCACGGAAGTATGCAGCATTCATAAATGAGTGTCGCCTTCATTTCCTTTGTCGCCCTGGGGCATTTCCAAATGACCAAGCTACGGCAGCTTTCATCCTATCATACTTTAGTGGAAGTGCAGCGGATTGGTCGGTGCCGTTAGTGATCCATAATGATCCATTGTTACAGGACTATGGGGGGTTCCAGAGAGAAATGGAAAAACTGTTTGCTCGCCATACCCAGGAAAAAGCAGTGGATAACAAACTCTTATCTTTCCGGCAGGGGAACCAAGACTTGTTAACATACATTGCAACTTTCAATAAACTGGTTGCTGAAGCCAGGTAGCCAGAAAACAAAAGAACCACGTTATTCCATCGAGGCATACAAGGCGAATTAAAGGATGCCTTGGCCCAGGTAGTTCATCCCCCCAGAGAATGTACCGAATTCATAAATCTGGTCGTGCAGCTAGACCATCGGTTGCAGGACCGAAAAGCAGACCGGTCCAAAGGAGACTCTCGAGTAGTTTATGTTCGGCCTAGAGACAACGCACCACGGGTGCCAGGCAATGCTGTAAAACCCATGCAGATCGGAGGGATACGACCTCCATTAACAAAACAAGAACGGGATAAAAGAAGACAACAGCAACTTTGTTTGTATTGTGGAAAACCAGGACATTTTCTGAAACATTGCCCAGTAAAACCCCCAAGGAGGACAGTCGGGGCCACAGAAAAGGATGAAGTTAAGGAATCGGAAAACTACCAAGCTCGGCTACTGCAGAGGTCAGTTTGTCGAGTGATGAGAAAGAGCCACTGACCTCACACTTTGCGATATCCGTGATCTTAATAAACCACCAACAATTGTCAAAGATGCCTGTCGTAGAAACATACATCGACAGCGGAGCAGTTGGGAACTATATAGATCAAGAGTTGGCAGCAGATATGGGGCTCCCTTTGTGTTCTAAGTCTACCAGGGACAAGGTGACTACCGTGGATGGGACAGAAATCGCCTCCGGACCAGTAACACAGTGCACAGCTGCAGTAACCTTGCTGTGCCAGGATGGACATCGGAAGTGTATTTCATTCGATCTTATTAAGGCACCTCAGTTCCGGTTGATACTAGGGATGCCATGGTTGGTTGCTCACAACCCTTTGATAGACTGGCGGGCTTGGAAATTAACCTGATCCGGCAACTGCTGCCCGGCTTGCTACTCTCCTGAACCGGAACCCGACTCCTGTATCTCCAAGACTTCCAATACTATAGCTTCTACCCTTGAGGTAACTAATACTCTGCCAGATGAATATTGTGACTTTCAGGACGTATTCCAAAAAGACCAGGCTAACACATTGCCGCCGCATATGCCTTATGATTGTCAAATTGACTTTATTCCTGGGGCACAAATCCCATGCGGCAGGATCTACGCTCTCACCAAACCAGAAAATCTTCACCTGAAATCCTATTTGGACCAGTACCTTGCAAACTGATTTATCCGCCCATCTAAGTCCCCAGCAGCCAGCCCTTTGTTCTTCGTACCGAAAAAGGAAGGGGACTTGAGGACCTGTATTGATCACCATGCAATAAACCAGATAACCATGAAGAACCGCTACCCCTTGCCTCTTATCCCAGAAATGCTAAACCAAGTCAAAGATGCCCAGATCTATACCAAATTAGACCTTCGGGGAGCATACCACCTGGTCCGGGTCAGAAGCGGAGATGAGTAGAAAACCGCTTTCCGTACCAAATATGGCTTGTTTGAATATCAAGTCATGCCTTTTGGCTTATGCAATGCTCCCGCAGCGTTTCAATATTTCATGAATGATGTATTAAAAGAACTGATTGATGTTTGCGCCTTAGTGTGCATAGATGACATCTTGGTCTACTCAGCCTCAAAACAAGATCACATCAGGCACGTTCGTTCAGTCCTCACCAAGCTCCGACAACATTGTTTATATGCAAAACTGGAGAGATGTTTTTTTCACGTCACCGAAGTAGACTTTCTTGGTTTCATCCTTTCTCCCAAAGGCATCAGAATTGACATACATAAGGTTGACGCTATTCTAAAATGGCCATCACCAACATCTCTGAAGGGGATACAAAGCATGCTAGGTTTTGCAAACTTATACCGCCCATTTATCCCAGACTTCTCTCAGGTTGTGCACCCGATCACAGTACTGCTATGAAAATGCAATAAAAAGTTTGCTTGGACCGAGGAAGCAGAAAGAGCCTTTCAGCAACTGAAATGAAGGTTTGCCTCCGCTCCAATCCTGCGGCACCCTCGTCCGGACCTCCCAAATATCGTAGAAACTGATCCTTCCAGTATGGCAATGGGAGCGGTCCTTTCACAGAAGGACCCAGAAACTGGCCAGCTGCATCCTGTGGCCTTCTGGTCAAAAAAGTTCTCACCTCCGGAAATTAATTACGCTATCACGGACAAAGAACTCCTAGCCATCAAGTCCGCTTTCAAGGCATGGCGACACTATCTTCTGGGAGCTATACACACCATTACAGTGATCACAGACCACCGGAACCTAAAATAACTTAAAATAGCCAAAGCCCAGTCTTCACGTCAGTTACGGTGGGCCCTCTTCTCTGCCGAATATGACAAGGTGATCACCTTTCGACCTGGGGTCAAGAATGGGAAAGCTGACGCCTTATCTCGGATGGACATCGATGAAATGGTGTATACAATGCCAGACCCCGTACCCATCATACCAGAAGACAAACCTTTGGGTATCACAACAACCCTATCACAAGTCGAATTACAAAACGAAATTCGACAGTCAATGAACCCGGATGCTTTCCTCGCATGGCAAACTCAAGGAGAACAATATTGCATCAAGGATCAGTTACCTTTTTTTAAGGACCGGCTATATGTACCCAAGAAGGAGTTACAACAGCATATCATTTTAGGCTATCATGACTCTCTGATCGAAGGACACCTTGGAATCGCTAAAACCTTAGCAAAGGTGAAAAATAACTTTTGGTGGCCTATCTGGCATAAGGACATTGTCCAGTATGTTCAGTCCTGCGGCATCTGTGCACAAAATAAATCCCAGAAACAGAAACCATCGGGTCTCCTACAACCACTGGACATCCCTCCCACTCCATGGCACACTCTTTCCCTTGACTTTATCACTGATCTGCCACCGAGTCAAGGTTTTAACACCATTTTTGTAGTCGTGGATTTGTTCTCTAAAATGGCACATTTTATTCCTCTCAAGGGCCTCCCGGATGCATCCACCCTGGCAGAAGTATTCCTGGAAAACATTGTCAAGCTACATGGTTTTCCATCAGTTCTGGTCTCCGATCGAGGCAGCCAGTTCGTATCCAATTTTTGGAGAAAATGTTACCCAATGGCACAGATTGATGTCCAGCTATCTACCAGTCAACACCCCCAAACGGACGGCCAAACAGAGAGGACCAACCAGACCCTCGAGCAGTATTTATGGTGCATGCTGCACCATGAATTGAGAGATTGGAAGGATTTACTTTGGGTAGCTGAGTAAGCATATAACAACTCCGTACATTCTAGCACGGGACAAACACCTTTTTACACCCTGTATGGCAGACATCCACGTTCCTCAGAACTCGACCTTCCTGCCAACTTGGAAATGCCTGAAGTAAAGCCTCTTCATACAACCATCACTCAGGCGTTCAGAAAGGCGAAGGAACATCTCATTCATGCCAAAGAAAAACAAAACACTTCGTCGACCAGCATCGGAAAAAGGCCCCAGACTTTCAAGTGGGAGACCAGGTTTGATTAGCCGCCAAATATGTACCCATCAAAGGGACCCGGACCTTCCATCCTCGATATTTGGGACCCTATACCATCAAGACAATTATCAACCCGGCAGCCGTCAAATTGGATTTACCACCTAATCTACAAATCCATCCGGTATTCCATGTATCCCTCTTAAAACCAATGCAACCCGGTACACGAGTCAAGACACCACCTCAACCCGTACTAATTGACGGAGAACAAGAATTCAAAGTCAAAGGCATCCTGGACTAAAATACTCTAGAGCCAAGTTATATTATCTCGTCGACTGGAAGGGATTTGGGCCTCAAGATAGGTCCTGGGAACCCAGTGAGAACATCCATGCAACACGTCTAATCAAGAAGTTTCCCCAGAACTTTCCAACTAAACCTGGACCAGGCAGGAGACACACCATGGGAGGGGCTTTGGGCGGAGTGCTGTCACGACCCTCAGCCCTGATCCCCACTGGCAAGCCCATTGGACAGGTGGAATCAGGACTCGGATCGCTTATAAGGCCGGGCATCCACTTTTCAGGCCCTCTTGGGGCCAGGGTCATAAACAAAGATAGACATCTGCTTGTGGAAGTACTTTTTAGAGCTTTCAGCCAACATGGATGCATCCACATAGCTTGATTCTTAGAACCAAGCTATGCGGTCTAGTGTTTTGGGTGTAGTGGCCTAGGGACTACTTTACCTGGACTACTTTGCAGTGGCTATTTAAACCACAAATGAACAAGACAACACGCTTCGTGTTACTTTGCTACTAGCAACGTGACGCTCACCGTCTCCAGCTTTCTCACGAGCCTGACAAATTCCGGATCTGCAGAAAACAAAGAACATTGTTAGCAGCAGAATCTTACCTATAATCTCCATGCTTCACTGCTTGCAGCTCCTGGGCAGCTCCGTTTGAAGAGTTTGCCGCCCGGATCGAAGGACCTGAAAAAAGGGAGAAAGACATAATTAAAGGAGGTAAAAGAGACATTACAACCACAAAGTGCTTAGAGACTTACCTGGCTGGCTGATTTTCGACCGGCATAGCTCCGGAGCACTTTCTGCGCTGGGAGCACAACGCGACCTACGAAAAAGAGAAAAGCACAGGTCAGTGAGGAAAAGACATCGCTGCGTAAAGCACCTCCTTACCGCATCATAGCGCTATTGTGCGCCATCATCTGCCAGTGAGAACCAGCCTACCCAGTTCTCCAAGCAGATACTCCGCTCACCTAAGGGAGATAAAAAGAGACATTTTAGAACAGAGAAAAGGCATGCAAGAATAACAACGCCATCAATCGCAATAAGACCTACCTGAAAGACACTACAAGGGCCGCAGTCAGTGAAATAACTGCACCGCCCGCGCCCACAAAATACCACGTACCCCTGCCCAGAGAGCAGGGCGGAGACCTCACGAATTCTGACAGCCTGGTGAGAAGAGAACCCAGAGGGGCTGAAAACACAAGGGAGGTGGGGGAAAACTTACCTTGGTCGTCCAGTCCTAATATAGTCTTCATTTCTAAGCGGAATCCCATCGACATCGAGAACCACACCAGGGAGTCATAGAGAAGGGCACCGACAACCAACTGGCTGAGTGGCGTCCCAGTGGATACCAGGTGAGCGTAACAGTGTGAAGAGGCAGTAGAACTGTGTGCCATGTCTGGACAGGAATGGCAATATATGTGGTTTTATGCAAAATGTATTACTGTTAGAATTGTGAAAATTTACACGCATATCCCTATATTAAACACGCACATTTGTGGAAATTTGCATACAATTTGGAAATTTTGTTCATAGTGAAAAGGGTAAAATTCTGTAGAAAGTTGAGACAAGATCCCACCGCTGCAGGGTTTTGAGGAATAGCTGCTACATAAAATATGGCATCTTTGTGTGTGATTTGTATAAAGGTGACCAATGTAGAGATATACATTTAGTATCAAATCCGATTTTGAGACCAGTGGCTAAAGGGAGGTTTGTAAAGATTGTAAAGCAAACCATAAAATGTGACATCAGCTGGCCTTGATCCAATCACTCAATTTGAAAGGCGGAGATGAAGTAGGGTCCAATCCCAGCTCACAGGGGCAAGCTTAGCTAAGCCGGCCCAAACACCCCCTTTGTGATCTCATCATATAGCATAAATAGAGACAGCTGACAACACATAGGCACTCACTGATCCAGCCACTTTCCTGATTCCGGTGAAGCACTCTGATCCAGTATTTCACATCCAGCTTTAATATTCTTCCAGATCCAGATCCCAAAATCTCTTGCCAGCAGTAGAGAATCATTGATTTCCAGCAAGGCCCAAATCCTCAAATGTATTCTCTCTACCCAGTAAAACGCTGGGTGGTGTGAGAAGGCCCTTTGAACCAGTATCCTGAAATTCTCTGGCTTGCCACCACTAGGCTTGCCTGAGGAACTCGCCATCCAGCTGATTCAAATACCCACAGACTAGGAGGGCAGATCCTATGCAAATCCGGTGACCGGCATAGCTGATCCAGTACCGTGCCTAAGGTGTTGTATTTCCTAGACCAGACCAATCCTATGACCAGAGCTGACGGTCCATTTAAAAACTTACCCTGTGAGTATTAATAGGAAAAAATGTGGCCCTTAGTATATTTACTTTGTCTTATCCCTATTTCCAAACCATCCTACCTTTATCGCGAATATCGCACAATGAAAAGTTTGCTGCAATTTTAAAAATCTGAAAGGTTTACATGTGTGAAATAGCTCTAAACTTCTTCAAACTTTGACGTTAGGATTTAAAATGTTTTTTTGGACTAAATTATTGCTTGTGATTGTTTGCAACTGTTCAAGCGGCTCCCATACGAATTTCCAACAATTGAAGTATTTTTGACCATATTTGGTGTTTGTGCCCAGTCAATTCTAACATAATTTAAAAGCCATCCTGACAGCTGAAAAGTCAATTCCGTTATTCTCTTGTGTTTAAGGGGGAAGATGGGATTGATATTATGTTTGATTTGTGCTATTCCTGAATACCTGCTCTCTCCTCCCATCTCTTTACATTGCCTATTGGGGGTTGAAGGGTGTTGCAGGGGGAACCTCTACTCATAGTGCTATCTGATCTGAACCAACACAAAAGTATTCTTTGCTGTGCGGCATATGTTTTTGGTGCTCATTACTTGATTCATAGTGTATTAAAGACATTCCTCAGTGTTCTGTCACCGCATTGGTGATTGTTGTTTATCTATTAAAAACTATTGTGATTACATTTCAAATACATAAATACATATTTACCTTTGCAAACTAGTCTGATTCCTGGTTCAGTGTGACCGGGTGGGGAGGGGGTTCCAGGAGAAGGGTGTGATATGAGTGGTATATCGTTCAGAATATTGAACTCATACACAAAAATAAATAAGGGTTTCAGTTGAGCACTACATGCTTGGCTTTGACTTGGGTGTGTGCCGGATTGAAATCAGGTACCTCCTACAATTTCAGCACAAGCAATAGCTTGCAAAGCCACACAACAGATCCAGAAATTACTGTACAGTCATCTGCACTATCAAAAAACGTTGACATCGGCTGCTCTTTGGTTATAGAGGAACCCGAGATAAACCAAGACAGGGACAACATGGCAAAGATAAAACAGACGCAACCGTCAACGAAGAGACCAACAACTTCTACTATTGAGGTATTTATTTTTTACCTGGCCGCCTCTCACAATCCTAGTCCAAAGGATCTAGGAGCCAGGCGAAAAGTACCGGAAGTACAACACAAAAAGAAAAAGAACCTCCCCAAATGCAAACTGTGAATCCCACAGGAAGTGTGCAGATTGGCTCGTGGAACACCCGTGGTTTCACCCACTTGGTCCAACAGTTAGACCCGGAACTGATGACTTTAGATGTATTATGTTTACTAGAATCCTGGCTTCAAGAAACACCAATCCTAGATGGATTTACCGGATACTTAAATAAGGCACTTAAAGGAAAAACTGGAAGACCATTGTCAGGACTACTCATGTTCATAAAAAACAATACAGTGGAGAAAGTGCTGAGAGTAATCAACTCTTCACCTTTGATACAGATAGCCATAATAAAACAGGAAGAATGTGTGCGCCCTAACAAGGGAGTCCACGTTATCATCAATCTCAATTGGAATGTTGAGGTACAGAAAGGAGGTAGCTTGCTACACCTAGCCATGAAATGGATTGACGACTTGAGAGCGGAATCTGAAGACCCACGAATCATCATCTGGGAGACTTGAACATTGACTGTCTAGGAACTTCAAAGCGAGACGATAAGAGCTAGTCTAAAACCGAGAAGTCAATTTGCACTAAGAAATGGCTAGAGGAAACAAAGTTCAGAGATTTATACATGGTCAATGGGCAAGTAAAGAGTGACCTGACAGGAGCAAAAACCTGGTCCTCCACTAGTGAAAGTGCCGCACTTGAATACTTCTTTGTTGCCGCACCAACCTTTAGCAGAGTGACTTCATTAAAAATCCTGTTGTTCTGGCAAAGTGACCATATGATATGATATGGGATTTATAACGTGCCTATACACAAGAGTTTCAAGGTGCAACGAGTTAAGGGGGGGGTGGGTAAGGCAGAGACAATGATCTTACTAGGTTAGGTGACAATGAGATTGCTCAAGTGCAGGGTAGGGGGCAAGGAAAAAAGTGCTGGGGGAATGGGGAGGGGGCAGTGCAGTGCAGTGCATAGGAAAAAACTTCAAAATAATAAAGGCAATAAATAAAAAGTGCTACCAGATGGTGGCAGGGGCAAGACTAAGTGCAGACATCAGTCAAGCGCTGGTAAGGGGGCTATAGGGTTACAGAAACAGTCACTGAGTGCAAGGGTTGCCAGGGTGCAGTGCATGTGTGCAACTGTTGGGGAGGGGAACTGGGTCCGAAATCAGAGGGTAGCCAGGTAACAAGTGAAGTTTCAGCCAGGAGATTAGCAGGGGAGAGCGGAGAGAAGGCAGAAGCAAAGAGGAAGATCTTGAGGTGCGTCCAGAACCAGAGATTGTTCTCCTCAAGTTTCAGAGAGGCAGGGAGGCTGTTCCAGAGGGAGGTAGCAGCTGTAGAAAGAGAACTACCACCAACTTGTTGCTTGGAGAAGCGACTGAACCTTAGGGAGTTGGAGGCGGATGAGCAAGGGCTCGAGAAGGAAGATATTTAAGAAGAGAGAGTTGAAGTTATTGAGGCCTAAGGGCCCAGGCCCCGGAAGGCCGAGTGGACAATGCAGAGGGTTTTAACTTAATTCTTGCCGCCACTGGGAGCCAGTGCAGAGATTTCAGTCCTGGAGAGATATGATCCCTGGGCTTGAGGCCAAGGACCAGTCTTGCAGTCCTGTTTTGGATGAGTTCCAGAGGACGGAGAAAAGGCCATTGATCTTAACTTGTTAAAGCAAAGTCAAAAAGATCATGCAAATAATGATGGGAAGTGCTGGCCTTGCAAGGTCAAACTTAACAACGGGGGCAAAAGATTGCGGATAAATTAAAATCTCTTCCTGCACTTGCAACAGTCATGACTAAATGCCACTTTTCTCTGGAACTGGGTGTCGATTATGAGCCGTGCTTATTTGCCTTTAGGGAGACACAACATGGGAAAGGTAAGATCATGATTAAGCGAAAACACATCTCCGATTCTGAAATAGTGGAAAAGAAGAAACAGCTGGTGAGCGACTTAAGATCCTTAAATTACGAGCCGCTAATCACCAGAACAGAGAAAAAGAGAGCCTGCAAGCAAAAATACTGCAACTGTGTGACGTCTCATAGAGCCTGCCTATTCCAAAAAGACACTGAGTATATGCTAATGGCCTTAAACACCAAAAATGCCAAATTGTTCTGGTCTCTCGTGAATGATAATGGAAGCAATAATGGAACCTTGTTGTTAAACCCAATTGAAGAAAGCCAATGAGTGGAGTATTTTGAATGGATATATGGCCAACATACCTCAGTAAAACCAGCACTGAGAGATAAATCATCTAATAAACCTTGTCCCAAATATTTCACCAAGAATGAAATGAAGCTCATAATAGCGAAAGCAAGCACATCCAGGGCCACGGGTCCTGAGGCATGTCCACTGCCATGCTGAAGGCATCCCCGGACCTATGGGCAGACTTTTGCTTCTACCTCTTCACTAGAATCAACTACTCCAGAGAATGCCTACTCATGGAAAAAGGCAGTAGTAGTGCCAATTTTCAAGAAGGGAGATAGAGCGAGACCAGAAAACTACTGTCCAAACTCCCTGCTAGATGTACTGGGAAAGGTATACGCAGGCATTTTGCTAAAGCGTCTAAAGAAGTGGATAACAACTACTGGTCATTTTGATCCAAGACAATCCGGTTTGGTGGAGAAAGTTGACTGAGGATTAATCCTTTTGCTAGTTAGAGTGGATTGAGACATCTTATGGTCAAAACTGCTTCAGAAAGGTTGCACTGAAGACCTTATAGCAGCAATTACAGCCCTTCACACCACAACATCGTTGCAGGTCAGGTTAGACCAAACAGGCAATCTAACAAGAGAAATAACTACCGGAAGGGTACTCAAACAGGGTTGCCATTTCATTTCTGTATTATACTACTTTTACATCTTGGATATAAAAGACGTATTTGATCCCAGTACATGGTGTTCTCCAGAAATTAATGGTTGTTTGGTAGGTCACCTGTTGTATGCAGACGACTTGATATTATTGGATAGAATGCTGCTCGGTCTAGAGCAAAAATTAGATGCGCTCCAGAAATACGTATAGCAAAATAGCAAAACAAACAGAAAGTAAACATTGAAAAATCAGAGATCTTATTAATCAGAAAACCACGTGTGAAACTAAATAAATCCTTCGGTTGGTAACTGGGAGACAAGAAAATACCACTAATAAAAGTAACAAAATACTTGGTCATGATTATTAGTGCAGAAGTGCAGATGGCAGCAAAAACCCCTGGATTGACAACCTACAGATGAAAATCAACCAATTTACTGCACAAGCCCTGATAATAACGAGAATGTTTGGGAAATTCTCATTAAAGTCAACTATACATTTCTATATCCAAAAATTGGCACCCATGATGACCTATGCCGGTGAAGCGGGTCTAGGACTCCCTTGGGAAACCTGGGAAAAACTTGGAGGCTCTTACTGGAAGAGAGCATTGAGATTACCAAAATCAGTCCCAATGGTTGTCATTAGACACAAACTAGGTCTCCTTTTGTTGCACTATCGAATCATCTGGAAGTCATTAACAACTTTCCGAACACTGGAGCTATCCTCTTTTCTGCCCCAATAAAAAATCATCTAAGTTGGGGGCAAAAGAGCGAGTTTCTGGCCTCTATCATTGTGGAGAGCCAAATGCATCGAAATGTTGACTTCTTTGAATACAAAACCGCAGATCCTATGTGATAACCCACAGAAAATAAAGACCCTACTCATCGCTGCTAATTGCTTCGAAACAGAAACAAGACGTTCCAAGTTAAAGACATAGGGCCTCATTACGAGTCACCCGGTATGGAAATAATGGTGGCGTTAAACCCGCTGCCACCGTTGTTTCCATACCAGGTGATCTCGAGTCCTGCAAGCACAGGTCTGACCTGACGGGTTTAACACCGCCCACCTGCAGGCAGACGTGGAAACCCCGGCACCATCATGAGATGGTGCCGGTGTTTCCATGGTCCCCATTCCCATTGAGTCCTCTAGGACTCAATGGGAATGGGGATTTACCGAATTCCACCTCCAGAATAACCCGGGTCACCGGGGTTGTAATGTCCAGGTAATTCCGGGAATCATGGAGGCGGAATTGTAATACGAGTCCAGCGGTAACCGAGCCAGAAAAACCAGCAGGTTACCGCCGGACTCGTAATGAGGCCCATACACTCTCTCTGAAACATTAACAGGATTGCCCAGTATCATTCCGGAATACTTGAAAAAAATCTTTCAATCCGAAGCACAGAGACCTTATTCTGAGATTTAGGCTAGATCTCATAAGAACACAAATAATATATATTTAAATACAACATCACAAAAGATTCCAGGTGTCACCTTTGTGGATTGCAAGACGAATTCTTACAGCATTTAACATTATTCTGCAAAGAACTGAGGTCAGAAAGGACCAAACATTTCCATGACAAATTAGTAGCTGGATGTGGTCTGAATGCTGATCTCTGGTGGGAATCTGTGTACGGGGGATCTAAACCAAAGATCATAAGGGCAGTGGGTGCCTTCTTGGAAGTGACTTTATGCAAACTAGAAACTGTTCCACTAGTCACCCTACAGGCATAACAGAATGGAGGTATATACATAAAGCCAAGAGCCTTGACCGGACATGTGAATTGGTCGGACACTTGCCACAGAACTGCAGAAAGTTTCCAACCTCAGCTCCAATGGAGAGCTGGAATCGGAGGGAAATGGTGCAGAGATGTCTCTTGGCTTATGTTGAGGGAAAAAAGATTTAAAGCCAAAGTTTGTAATTTAACTGAATGCTTAATAAAAAATAAATGTTGAATCACCTCTGGGCGCAGTACATTTGAAACGCGCAATCTGGGCACTTGCGCTATTATTACTTTGCGCACACTTTCCGCTTTTTCTGTGAATTAGCCCCAATCTCTCTGGTTATTCACCTTTGGAGACACAGTGACACTTTTCCACCAAAGGAGGCTTCAGAGCCAGCACCCCCCTTCTGGCTGCCCCTGCTGCATATATGGCTTGGAGGTTGTCCTGCAGCTGTTCAGTATTATGCAAATGGTCCTCTTCATGTTATTTTAATGTTATTTTATTGTTTGAAACACAGAGCGCTGTGTGGGAAGTCATTGTTGCCTAATGATGTGGCGGTGATCTTCCATAATCTTAAAATATATGTAAACTCATTTCTTTTCAGTTTACTTAGCAAACACAGTGCATAAACAATATGATTCATGTTTGCCCTACTGCAGACGTTTTTAGATAATTGTATTGGGACAAAACCAGTGATGAGCATTTCCTCCAGTTTTAGTATCGATTCAAATGTTAGATACTCTGCCCCCTCTAAATCCTGCTCCTCAATATGCAATGGGTGATGCTAGATTAAGTCCTTCCTTCTGGATCATGCCAAGATGCCGTCAAAGCGATTTTGTATTTTAGCTGCTTGCGGAGGCGACTGAGAAGTCAGGCAGCCTGTTAGGATCCATGACAGAGCCAGGCGTAGAAATCCTTTCATACTTTCTGACTCATTTCCGTGGGTCGAAAGGTCTTACTCACAAACAGTCTCAACAGCTATCAAAAACAATCTTAAAGTGTACCATAATGAGGTGTTACTTTTATTGCACCCCCGGCACCCAACTATTCTGCAGTAAATTACCAGATATTATGATAACCCGACAGGCCTGGGTCCCTTTTATGTACTTTAGAAGGATCAAAGGCTTGCTGAGAATGGAATCGGACACATTGATGTTGCACAGATAGGGAAACTGTGCCGTGGATAAATAACCCTTTTACTGGCTAATGTCCTTAAGCACCGGTCTGGCCCCGCTCAACCACTGCATATTCCCTCATCCAGGGTGATGTCAGCCCCACAAAGTCACCAAGCGATGACAATAGGCGATTGTGTACTTTCAAAGAATACGTGGCTCTTTCAGAATGCGGGATCGAGGTGCGAAAAAAAACGTGAATAGAAAAAAACATCCATTTTGGGAGATTGCTGAAATACATTTCGACAATCGTAAAAATCTATTGAGCTTTTTGTAAACAGAGAAGAAAACGTTTTCACGACAACAGGAAAAACGTTTTTTAAACGATCTTAAAAATAGAGTTTATAAGTACAGCAAATGCTATTTCCGGAGTACTGCAATGTGCATGCGACATAATATCACCACGATAACCACCGTCCTTCTTATGATTTCGTCGGGGTGACTTCCGTCTGGCGATGCCCGTAAGGCATAATGCGCCGTTACTGACTGAACTTTCCTAGCTCTTAATTCTGGTGACACGACCAGCTGAAGGGTGGTGCATTCAGTGTTGGCCTATCAAATACATTCACAATATTACAACTTGTATCTGCAAGCACTTCCGGGCGCACAGTGATGTATATTACCCGCGTTAAAAAGATGTAAAAGTGATGTTTGCCTGTTGTTTTCATGTGCTCGGGTGCATAATTTGCACTCTGCATTCTTTTTTTGCTGTATGGATTATTTTATTCTAGGACATTAAGCATATGAAAGTGGGCAAACACCGCAGTGGTAGCGAACATTCCCACAGTATAAAATGCAAATTGGGATTTCTAAGGGTGTGAATATACAATGGGGGCAGGAAACTGCATAGGATTCAACCCCAGATATAGTTTCAGTATTCACAAGACAGCAGCTCCAATCCATGGCCATAGAGTTCTACGCGTACAAAGAAGGAAATGCGCGCAGAGCAGAAGGATTGCTAAACGTTGCCAAGACGACTGCAACGGATGTGCTTGCTTTGGGTCTGCTAACAATGCTGAGGACAACAGTGTGAGTGTATTGCACAAAAGGGTCACACCCTTTGGCATGGGGTCATATATTTTCCCAAAAAATGATCCTGCAGAGCAGGAGTGGGCTGCCCCACAGGGAACTCTGTAGATTTCCCAGTATGCCTCTGCACCCTTTCCTTTTTTGCGTGAGAACCTTTTTTTATTTCCACATTTTATCATAGGAAACGGATTGGGCTTTCTGAAAAAGTGTAATATGAGGCCACTTTGAAATTGTGCCAGTGGCCTCTTTTGGTTCCAAGGTCACCCCTGTCCGAGGGTCAGTGGCGTCGCCAGGAATCAAATTTAGGAGGGGCACAGAGGGGGCCAAAGACAAAAGTAGGGGGGCACAGACAAAAGTAAGGGGAGAACATGGTCACTGCTTGTTTTAGGTAGGGGGGCACGAGGGGGTGCACAGGGTTTCACAGGGGGGGGCCTGCCCCCCCTCAGTACCCTCCCTAGCAACACCACTACCGAGAGTGTGAGCGAATTGCATCAACGGCCCACTCCCATCACTTCATGGCACTTGTGAAGGTACACACTTCATTCCAACCTTGCCACTGACCCTTTTCAAGACGGTGCTAACATCCTATTCTTCAAAGAACATCTTGCCAATCGCTGATTGCTCCACTCAAGCCTCTTCTCACCCTCTGAAGTAATTCCCTCAGTTGCGGCCGTATCCAGCCCAGCTCCTCTGCTTCTCCTGCCCCCTATTTGGTTCTACGTCGTTTTGCTGACAATACTTTTTTTTGGGAGTTTGTACCGAAAAATATCCATCGAAAACACTCATCAACCTTTTTTTTAATTTGGGGGGTCACCCCCAAACCCTTTATTTCTCTATGTTATTTACCCCACCGACCCTTCTCCCCACCGCTTTTTTAAACCCCTTATCCAACCCACATATATTTCAATGAGTTTTTTTGATGGAAAAACTTATGCCAGCAAAAGGACGTTGTACCCCCTATTTGGAGTGCAAAGTCAGGGGCAAAGTCATTTTTCAAGTGCAACCTGACTTTGCACTGCAAAAATAAACTTTGCACAGTTCCATGAATCAGGTGTATGTTGGCAGTGCAAAGTCACTTTTCAGCAGTGCAAAGTCCCTTTGAACCGTGCAAAAAAATCCATGAATCGGACCCTTAAACTGTAGATAATGCAATGACCAACGGTGTTGCCCGTCAGTGCCCATAAGGGCTAATATGAGCCAGGAGGCAAGGACCCTCCACTGAACTCTAGAAACAGTTCTTTCATTTGCCGATGCGCCGCATACACATGTTCTTACATTATGTCAAAAGATAAAGATTTTCCAAACTGCCCATATGTGTCACAAGACATGGGCTTTTCCATCTTGTCATGAACTTCGTGATTCCCTTATTAAGGCTTTCTTTACCCTGAGGACGTCTATCGTCACGCTGACGTAATGGGCTATTTTGGCATTTACTTGAGTGTATGCTCTATATAGGTCCTAATTTCCAGCGGGTACTGGCAACCTTGATGTGTATGTACCTCTGTGACCAGTGACCTCTGTTCAAGAAATTGCAATACAATACGCTACAACTTCGCTAGCCACCTCACACCTGAAACAAAACCAGAGAGTGGCATAACCATTTTTTTTCTTTTTTTTAAAAGAGTGGCTATAGCCATATCTGGCTCTTGCTCCCAGCTTCCTGTCGAACCCATTCCGCCTCCTGTGCCAATTTAACCCGCTGTCATGTAGGCTGGGGCAGCAATGAGACCCTCAAATATAGCACTGAGCGACACAGAGAAAGGACCCCAGCAGAATGCAGGACAGGAACAAACGAAACATGAAACCTTCCAGGACACTCAGGTGCATATCAAACTACATTTCTATGGAAGATAGCCACCCACCAGCACTCATCTACAATCACAAGCTACTTGAAAACACATCACACAAAACCTCTGCTGTTAGAATACAGCTAAATCCCACGCCAAAGATTTGGTCTAGCTGGACACATAATCAGCCTCCTGGACTCGTATACTCTCCCTACAACCTCATAGCATCCATCCACAATCCAGCTCCATATGGGTTGCCAGCACCCTTACCAACTTTGGTATCAGCTAAAATGCACACAAGCATTCTATACTCCTCTGATGAATCTTGCTTTCCACGAACTTCAGTCACCCGAGGGCATTCACCTATAGCGCTTTTAGGCCATACCATTGGGAATAGGTGCAATACAAATACCATATTACATTACATAGCCAGTATGTCGAGTTATCCATGGTCTGTCAGATCAGAGCAGGTCACAATACACATACTTATATCTGTGAAGACTCATATTCCTTAACTTTATTTTTTCTGATGGTCTTGTGCTACATGTAAGTAACAAAACCTTTGTCAAAACTGCTCTTCCATTTTGAGAAATACAGCAAAATTACACATCTGCATACACGAATCACAAAGACAAAATCTTTATGAAGAGCTGCAAAAAAGTTTCCACTGAAAAGATGATTCTAAAAGGTGAGAAAATGTATATATACAAAACGTAATCCATAATCAGCTGATGCCCTTTATCAGTCTTAGGATGCCCTTTACTGTCCAAATTGCAAAGTACACCTCTATGCGCCCTTCAACAACAGCTATCATTTTAACAAACAGCCAATGCAATTTATCAGTGTTAGGTTGTCATCTGCTGTCCAAATGACAAAGTGCACTTCTGTGTACCCTTCCACTTGAACAACAGGTATCATTTTAACAAACAGCATGAGCACGCTTCTACGCAGTTACCTTCACCTTCCTCTATGATATGATATGATACGATATTTTATTTATATCGCGCCCATACACAGGTGTTTCAGAGCGCGACCAGGCAAAGGGAGGGGGAGCAAGGGAGAAAAACAAAAACAAACGATCTTACTAGGCCCAGTGACATTGAGAACGTGCAAGTGCATGGGAAAGGGAAAGGGGGAAAGTGCAACAGAAAGAGGGAGAGGGGGCAAAGTGCAAGGCATAGGATAATAATACGTTAGTGGATATAAGTGAATAAATAAGGTGATAAGAGCAGTGTTAAGAGCAGCCAGTGAAGGGTGCAGTGCAGGTCAAGTCAGATTCGGTAGCATCTGATAAGTGCAGGAAAGGAGTGGGGGGGACCTGTGAGGGTACAGATAACAGGCCCCAGTGCAGGGGTGGCCGGGAGACAGTGCCGGAGGATAGGTGACTGGGCCAAGGGGGCCCCGTTGGCAGGTGAGGCAATGCTGAGAGGAGAAGGCAGATCAGCAAGGGAGGAGAGTGTCAAAGGCAGATGCAAAGAGGAAGGTCTTAAGGAGCTTCCGGAATCGTAGATGGTTTTCCTCCAGTTTCAGGGTGACAGGGAGGCCTTTCCAAAGGGAGGATCCGACCGAGGACAGAGATCTGCCCCCTGCACGTTTCTTAGAAAAGCGGCTGACCCTGAGGGAGTTTGAGGTAGAGGAGCGAAGGGCTCGAGAAGGGAGGTATTTACGTAGGGATAGTTGAAGGTATTTTGGACCCAGGCCCCAGAAAACCTTGTGGGCAATGCAGAGGGTTTTAAATTTAATCCTTGCACCCACTGGGATCCAATGGAGGGATTTCAGTGCTGGAGAGATACGATCCCAGGGCTTGAGGCCAAGGACAAGTCTTGCAGTTCTGTTCTGGATTAGCTGTAGAGGGTGGAGGCGGATAGCTTTAGAAAGAGGCTGTTACAGTAGTCCAGCTTAGAGAGAATCAGAGCTTGGGAGACAGTGAGCTTCTGTGGGAAGGAGAGGAAGGGAAAGGTACCTCTGAGCAGGTGAAGTAAGAAGTTAGATTTTTGTTGAGACTTCAGAGATGTGTGAGGAGAAGGACAGTGTGGAATCAAAGATGACTCGGGGTTCTTTGCTTCGCTGGTAGGTGCAGGAGGAGGGCCGAGAACGACAGGCCAGAGAGTGAGGGGGAAGGAAGGAGAGGGTGTGCCGATGAGGAGGATCTCAGTTTTGTTTGCATTTAGACAGAGATCGCAAACATTCATAATAATTTCAAGTTACTTCAGTCCACCCCCACTAATCTCTAGACAGGGCACAGCGGTTTGAGTGTCAATGAACAGGCTCAACATTTCAGTCTCAATAGCAAAGCGCTGTAGGGCGAATGCCTCCTCACGAGCTAAAACTTAAAGTAGGTGCTGTGATTATGCTACTATAATTACTGCCTCAATGTTTCAGTCTCTAAAGAGCAAAACGTTGTAGTACGAATGCCTCCTAATGAGCTGAAACTGAAAGCAGGTGCTGTAATTGTGCTACTATAATTAATTATTGACTCAAAGTTTCAGACTCTAAATAACATAATGATGTAGGCCGAATGCCTCCTGATGAGCTGAAACTGAAAGCAGGTGCTGTAATTATGCTACTACCCAATCTTATGCCATCAAAGGGACTGTGCATTGGAACATGGTTGACAATTACGCATCTACAAAAAAACATCATAAAGGCCCATGTAATTGATGGAATACACTTCGATACTGTTCTTAAACTGCGTATACCTTTCATTCCATCTGATACAAATATGCCTTTCAAATTGAAAATAAGACAGTTTCCTATAGGATTAGCATTTTCAATGGCCATTAATAAGTCACAGTGATCAGTGGTAATTCTGATATTTAAGAAGGGGGACAGACATGACCCTATGCATTTCCAACTGTTATTGACCTTTAACATATGCTAGAACGGCATATATGATGCCAGGAACAGCTAGTGTAGTAAGCTAGTGTAGTATGATTGGTCTATCTAGATATCCTATTTTGGAAAAGATCACTTAAATTAATTTTGCCGAAACTAGATCAGGGTTTGTCTGGTAGCTAACTCTGCAAACTTCTCTTTGCTGCCTTTAACAACAACAAGATCTGGGGTGATGATGACACCATGACAGATACTATGACGAATTGACTTCTGCCGCGCAGGCAGGATTACAAGGATGAGCAGAGGCAAAAGCACCTACTCAGCCCAGACACTTCTACAAACCAAGAGCCAACAAAATCATAAAGGTAAAACCGGCACACATAGGAAATATACCTTCTTTTGCCTTTTCTGGTAATGTGAGCCGAGAAAAAGCTATAATCCTAAGAGGGGTGCAAATGTGGTTCAGTAGCAACACAAAAGCAAAGCATAACAGTCCAAAATAAAGGAATGCCCAAAAAAAGCTCTCTAAAAATAAATAGGTTAATTAAACACACCATCTACAATAATAACTAACTAGAAAACTCTTCAAAGGCCCACCCTGTAGAAAGAACACAGTGCATTCAAGATAGCAAGATGCAGCACTCCGGGTAATGAGATGGGGAGAAAAGGCGATAAAAACCAGAATGTTCAAATGATATGTTCCTGCGCTGCAAAAAGGGATTCATGTGACCTAGCCATTCCCTAGGGATAGTATTGGACGGGGGGCACCGGGTGTCAGTCAATAATACCTTTGAAGTGTCTTGGCAGTTCAACAATGGCGAAACAGGCTTCTGGGTGCTGTTCTGTGGTTTGATGTGGTTCGAATGCAGCAGTTCTGGCGGTCTAAAGGCAAGCACGTGTTAAAGTGGCGTCAAACTGAAGAATATGTGGTTTTATTGTTTTTTTTAAAATGGTTATTGGTTAAAAACCTTCAACCTTTAATAAGAAACACATTAAGACTTTTGAAGAATTATTTGACATTACAAGCAATGATCTAAACACACACCAACATTTGTATCTCAGAATATAGCTATAAAACCAACATATAAAAACAATAACATTTCCCTCTTCCCATAATTTTCCATTATGGACAAAGAATTAATTAAAACTGAACATCACATACACATAATGTATTATTGTTAACAAGTCTAATGGAGAATAAAACCATTTATATTAATTTTATGGATCATGTACGCAGGTATTTGTTGCCAGCCAGTTCAAGTGATTTGATAAATCCCACCACTGCCAATACCACCGAAGTTGTGATTCCAGCTAGACAAATATTCCAAAATTGATCTGTGTACATTAATGAATATGAAGGTAAACATCTCACAAAAGTATAACTGACATTTGCCAACAAAGATTTGCATTCGATCAAACAGTGTCTCAAAGTTTCACAGGAGCCCTCTAAATTACACAATCTACTCACAATATATTCTTTTGAAATTAAGCCATACCTTGCTTGGATCTATTTAGTTAATATCACATTCTATCAAAATCGTAAGAAGATGGTCCTCGTTAACCTTTCAAGATAAATGCATAAGAAGGAAGCTATGTTACCCAGCTTCTTATGATCAGGTTGATGATGGTTCAAGGATGGGTATGCATGTAAAGCATTGTTTATTTTTATCCAACCAGAATTAAATAATGATAGATTTACTCAACCAGGACCATGCACCAGAACTTCAATTCTGCAATCAATATCAGCTAAGGTAGTGGTGCTTCTTTCCAAAAAAAGATTTCATCCAGAAAGAACCCTGAATCTGCAAAGTTTCTTTTAGGTCTATAAAAAGAGTTCCTGTGATGGGACACAGAATTTTACGAAGTAGAGAAAACATTTCCCAGTCTGCTCTTGCTTTAAGACATATAATGCCCATCACATATCTTATAAGATTTACTAGTAGAGAGTTTGGGAGTCTCAATGTTCCTCTCCATAATATTGCTTTTAAGCTGGATAGATGGTCTATTATGTTGGGAAGATAAGTCTCAATACCGTTATGCATTTCGTAAAATTTGATAGCAGGTTTCAGGGAAAACTTGCAAAATTTCTGGTCAATCTTTACCAGCTGAGAAGAGAGTGTGTGTATACTATCTCTAAACCACAATCTTAACTTCCCAAGACATGGCTTAACATTAATCAGGAAGCATAGATATATCATAGATGATAAAGTGTCATGATATATATCACGTATCTTCCATCAGTAAGCGCTTTTAATCTTCCATCTGGAAGGTTGCATAATCCTCTTCTTCTCAGGATGGACCTTAAGAAAATGATACTCCATTTACTTGGCAAAAGAGTTAATCAATCACTGCAGACCCACTGCAGTACAATCAAAATGCAATAAAACATTGCAATAGGCCAAAGATCTTGCCCTCAGGTTGCCCAGTTTAGGTGATACAAAAATTGAGGACTTCGGAATCTGTGGTTTGAAACATTACTGAAGTGATGTGGATTGGGAAGTCTTCAAGTTTAATTTGGTGGTTGAGGTTTGATGGCAGATAGGCTGATGACTTGATGTGCAGGTGAGTCGGTTCAACAAGATGGCTCAAGGGACACAACTCGGGGGGCCACCAGGTTCGGTTCAATCAGTGACTCAATTTGTGATGATGACCTGGAGTTTCCAATAGCTGTTTGAGCAGTGCAGATGCAGTGGTACTTCTTGGTTCAAGGTGAGGGAATGGGGCACTTTCGGATGGCACGGTGTGGCGGCGAGTAGGTTCGAATAAGCGGGAAAGCATTTAGAAGATCAGCGAGTGCCAAAGGCAGCCCTAGAGGGTCTTGCTGGTTTGATCTGTGTTGGACATGCTTGAATCACAGCTCACAGTGATTCAATATCAAAATGGCAGGAATCCTAGCTGTCTTGACTCTTAGGAGCTGTGAGTCACATACCAGGAGTTCAGGGACAATAGGAGTAATTTTTCTCAGGCTCCAAACATAGGGGAGGCTGGCACACACTTTCCATTGGTCCTTCAACACAGCAAAAACATAGCCAGCAGTGTCACTGTTGAAGGTGCAGATCTTTTACCAGCAGCAGTCCACCTCAATGGTTCCCATGGAGAGTTAGGGGGAAGAGCTTGCCTCTACCTTGGAACATCTGCCTTCACCTCCCAACTGCAGGACCTTGAAAAGGACTGCTCTCCCAACAGGGTCAAACAAAAACTTCTTGAAGGTTTGAAGTCCAGAAATGATTAAAAGAAGTGGCGATGGTGGGGCGGTGGGGCTTCCTTTAATGGTAAAATAACCTGAGGGGAATGGACTAAAGCTATCCTGTTTCACGGGTCCAATCCCTGTTCGTGGACTAAGTGGATTTTGCCTTCTGTCATCATAACGAACGTGCTTTGTGCTACAGGAGGGGGAGGCCACAGGAAGGAAATATAGAGACAGAAAGAAACAAGATTGTGGAACCTTCCTCCAGCTGTAAAGAGCTGCTCACTCTGTCCAAAACAACCCCGCACTCTTCCGTTCTCAATTGAATAAAAGGTCTTTGGATATGTAGCACCCTGCTATGAAGCTACTGTTATTGTCAATGAGTATTCCCTTTGGTTCCTGTTGTCAGGACACATTCCTGTGGAGTGCCTGTCTATCAGAGAAGAGTGTTACCTTCCCACACAAAGAAACAAAGAGGGGCAACCCCCAATGCTACATTCCTGCCAGCAGTGGTAAGTTCCAGACTGTCTGGGGAGAATATACATAATCCTTTCACAACTAATCTGGGCTCATAGGGCTGACACAGTTATGATATCAAATTGATGTGGTGTAATAATTATGAACAATACCAGCCACAATACCGTATTTTAGGCTTGGCTTGTATTTACAAATGTATCAGCAAAAAGAACAGTAGACTCATATTATATATCATTAGTAATAGGGGTGAATATTTTAAATGCAGCCCTTGCGCTGCAGAGACTTTGCTGTTATTGCCACTTCAAGAGGGCACCCTTGATCTCTGAACCTTCTCTGTGGCACTGGCGAGCATGCACTGCAAGTCTGAATATCAATGCAGCTCAGAACACATTTATATTATTCTATAGGCATGACATTATATGAAAGGGAAATCTGACTAACAGATTTCCCTTCCTAGAACTGAATTACCTGCATCATTTAATCAATTCATAAAAATAAAAAATAAAGCCAGGGCCTCTATACCCTTGCCAGATGGCAATTTCTCACAAGTACTCATATGAGGATAAAACATTTTCTGCAGGAGACCTGGCTCCAAGACGTTCCCATTATAGACCTTTTACCTTATTATTAAACCCAACATATAAAGGAGATAGAGGGAGCCCCGCCTCAAGTCTGTTGTTCGAGATCCGTAATGACATCTCTGTTTCAGCCTGTCTCTTTGGCCAAGCAAATTGTTTCATGCAGGCAGTGAAGATTGAGTGGGACGTTGCGGTCTATCGAAGCTGAAATTATACTTTAATCGTCGAGAGTCCCAATGAGTGAGTTTTTCAAAGCAATCGAGAGTGTAATTTTCAAATGTCAATCGTTGAGAAACTCAAACTCAATCCTCATTTGTGGCGACTTGAACGCCTTGTGTGTCTCGCTGCCTAGTGGTGATGGTTAACGTGTGTGTGGTAATGCTGTGGTAAAACAGGGTAATTCATGGTTGGCACTTATGGACGCATGGGGTTTCTGTATAATTAATGGAAACATGTCAGGGGATGATCCTCCCAACCACACCTGGGTTAGAGGATCTCAGGCTAGTGTGTTGTATTACTTTTCTTTTTCCAAGGACAGTTTTGTTAACATATTGTCTCTGAGCATTATGCCAATGACGGTTAGTGATCACTCTCTGCTACTCTTTAAGTAGCAGGTAGCATCTAAGGGGGAGACCCCAACAACATACATACCAGAATTGGAATTAAACCAAGGGAGAAATCATTTGTCTTGGAATAGTTACAACATAAGCTCTTTCAATACAATTCTGAATAGTATGTGCGGTGCTGGTGATCTTTCTGGTATGTTGGAAAGGGCCCCGTGTTACATGTTACTTAAACGGGTTTATGATTAAATGTAACAATACAGAGGGAGACTCTTCATGGTTCACAAACAGACCTACGACCAAGAGGTGAGAATAAAAATACAAAGTTTGCTTTCTAAACGGATTCAAACTATGCACAGTCTCAAACAGGGCTGTGTTTTAGCTCCACTTTGGTATAGTCTTTTTTTATTTCAAATATTTCTAGAGGTTTTGATGGAATTCATTGTTTTCCTGCCCATTTGACAGACAAACCTATGAACTACCTTCTGTATGCAGATGATATGGCACTGTTAGATTTCACATTTATCGATCTGCAACATCAACTGACAGGTTTGGAAGTATACACGAAGGATAACAACTTAAACATCAATGTAAGCAAAACAATATCTTGCAGTTTCGACTGGGAAGGAAACTTCGATATACCAACATTAAGCGTGTTTTCGCAATTATTGAATTCAAACTTGCTGTCAATTTGATATATTTCGGTTTTCACATGTATCATACTTTTAATCATGATTAATTGTATTTACATCAAAGATCAAAAATGATAGCCTTACTCAGCACAAGGTCAATTGGATAAAAGATATAGTGATTTCTTATTGATCACCGTGTTCGAATTTTACAATAAGAAGGTTCTTCCTGTGGTTACTTATGGTGCAAAGACATTCTTGTTGCTTTTGTCAACAAATTGGTCTAAACTTGAGGGCTGCTTCTGGAGGAAAGTTCTGAAACTCCCTAACGGAGTGCCAGCGGCAGTGATCAGATATGTACTGGCCCAACCTTCTATTCAAGTTTGTGTACATCAGAAGAACCTGTTCATGCTAACAAACATTATTTCAGCAGAAGAGAACACCATTTGGTGCAAACTACAATTGTTAATGGACAGGAGAACCTACTTGCCACTTAATAAAAGGGTGGCTCATTGTAGAGTAATAATGAAAGCGTACGATGTAACTACTGAGTTCATTTGTTTTTCTATGGGAAAACTATGGGAAGGGATTGGATACACTTAATCCTAGAAGTTTGTAAATATCATCTGTATGAGGAATTCAGCATGACGTTTGATCATTGGGTGAAATTCTACGTTATCTTATCCAATTCACAAGCGCTACATTGTGGTACAGACTTCTATGATTAAGATTAAACTTGTTACTGACTAGAGAAATTCTGGATACAAGAGAAAGGTGGGGCAGGATCAAAGAATCTGGCTATTTTGTCTAATTGAGAGTAAAATTGAAACACTGTTCCGTTCCACTTGCTACTAGAATGTCAGACTCTAACTGAATGGTGACTGCCTTACTTTTAGCACCTTTTAGTAGATTTTAGAACGCTTTCGATCAGCACTGTGTGGCAACACATCATGATCTCTGCGGGTACTAACGGTTGGAACTTGGCGGCACTCCTATTTTTAAAATAGAAGGTACCTTCTTGAAAGAGTCTTTTATTGAGAAATGCATAATCCTATCTAAATGCTTATGTATTTTCATCTACTTGCCAATTGTCTATTTTGATAAATTATTGTTCAAACTACTTGTGCTGTTTTGTATTGCCTCATCTTGTGTTGTATTTTATATGGAAATGTGGTTTATATTGTGTTAAATTGAAATGTGTTTAATGTTTTGTTTTCATTGACAACAATATATAAATAAATAGTCAATTTTAATGTATTCACTGTTTTATTTTAATTTAATAATTCAGTCTGGTTGCTAACCACACATCATACCAAACAGTACTTCACCATTGTCCATTTATTTGTCATTAATCTAAATGTTTTACACAGACTGTTAGATTTAGAAGTGTGATGTTGGGAGATGATGGGGGGGGGATGCATACTTAACCTGGTTGAGATTGGGGGGGGAGATGCATACTTCACCTGGTTGAGATTAGGGGGGGATGCATACTTCACCTGGATGAGATTGGGGGAGAGATGGATACTTCACCTTGTTGGGATTGGGGGGGGTGCATACTTCACCTGGTTGAGTTTGGGGGTGGGGGCGATGCACACTTCACCTGGTTGAGATTGGGGGGGGATGCATCCTTCACCCGGGTAAGATTAGTTGAGAGACTGAAGAATGCCCATACTGCAATGCACTGTGCCCCAAAGCAGCCCAGACTGAACCTGACACCTGAAACCAATATGCAAGTCGTAAGCTGCACAACAATGACAACAAACCAGTACTGCAACCATACCACATCCATCCACATGTAAACTGCACATCATCAGATCATACCCTCTGCAACACAATGCAGCGACATGCTGTCAGTATGGCCAATGCAAATGACCGCAGAACAGCATCACAACGGACATGCGTCCATGAGTGCGTACAAAGGAATCACATGAAGCCAATATACAGAATTTCACTCGTACACCACCACAGAAGTGCAGCATGCCAGCATGGGGACATCAAGCGTGGAATGGCAGATCATTAAGAGTCTGATTCCAATGGTAACAGGTTCAAAGGATACGAATAACTACACATCACCTAGATCATGGCAACAACTGTCGTAGGCAAGCACAGCGCATGAACACTTGCAAGGAATAGGACACCCCTGCATCAACTAGACAATGCTACGCACACCTGTGGATCATGTGACTTCACACATTGCAGTTACTTTGATTACCTCCACTCATGCAGGGATATGTGGATGTGATCAAGAAATCAATGCAGGTATGTGTGTGATAGATACAGGTTCCATTTGATGAAATCACTTACACACAACCATTGTTGCATCCATGCAGGTGATGCTGGCTATCCCTTGAAGAGGTGGCTCCTTACCCCTGTCCGTAACCCGCAGAACAGGCACGAAGAGGACTACAATCGTGCACATACCCCTACCCGTGTGGTGATCGAGCAGACATTTGGCCTTTTGAAGGCACGGTTTTGCTGCCTCAGCAGGTCAGGTGGGGCACTCCTGTACGGGTATGAGAAGGTGGCCAAGATCATCATGGCATGTGTCATGTTGCACAATATGTGCATCAGACGGAACGTGCCTCTGCCCCCTGACATTGAACTGCAGCCATCTGTTGAGGATGAGGAGGAGGGAGAAGATGGGGCTGGACGTCAGGCAGGTGGCGATGCACAGGAGGGACGTGTTGTGCGCCAGCATCTGATAGACCAATATTTCTAATACACATGGATGAAGGGGGTGCAATGGATGTGGGACTCAGGGCACTGGGTGTTGGGGGGACATGAACGCTGTGCACTGTTCACCAATAAAGCACACATACACAATAACCAATGTCCAGTCATGTGATTGTTCTTGACACAACGGGTGTATTAACCATTAAGTGATTAGGAAGAACATGAACCCCCCACCACAAAAACCCTCTCCCCCTCCCCCCACAACTCCCCCAAACACCCTCACCCCCTTCCCCCACAACTCCCCCAAACACCCTCACCTCCCTCCCCCATAACTCCCCCAAACATGGCGTGCACTTCAGTGCAGCATTAGTATGCAAGAGTCACTAATAACAGGCTGCCCCTACTTCCCACGTCCTCTACCAGCATTGGGTGGTTGCAAGTCTGGCCGCTGCAAGGACCGCACGGACCTGCTCAGGGGGCCGGTCTGCCTGAAGCTGGCAGAGCATGTGGTGCTTACTTACTCCAGTCCCTGTGCGGGACACTGGCTCTCCATTGCATCCGCGATGCAGCTGAGGACCTGCCTCACAGCTGCCAACTCATCGCAAATGCATGTTGTACTGGCTTCTATTGCGAGTTTTATGACCTTAGCATATTCCCGACACTCCTCCCTCGCCAGGGCACCCTCGCTCACGTGCTGGCCAACCAGCGCAGTGAACTCCTCCTGGCGCTGTTGAATTAGGCTGATTCCATGGTCACTGTCTCTGCCGATGGTTGATCTTGGCGCAGCTTGCGGCATGTGTCCGCCATCAGATGAGCTCTCCCTGGGACTCCATCTCCTTGCCAATGACTCACCACCAGACAGCTCATGGCTGCTGGCATTGGATGTGGGGCGTGGTGTTACGCTCACCAGGATTCCACAAGGGCACCAAACGAAACTGGACTGCAACTGTCTCCACCAGCGTGACTCGTAGTGAAGTGACGAGCGGCTGCACCTGCCCTCTGAGTTTTGTCTGTCTGGCACGAAGGAGGATTTTCCTAGAATAGGACAATGGTAAGTTAGCTAACCAATAGGAGAAGATCTAACTACTGCTTCTGTACCCTCCTTTTGTTCTCCTTACTGCGTCTCACCTGATTGTTAAGAAAGATGAGCTCTCCATCCTGCGTCTGCATGCAGGGGTGCGTTGAAACTTGGGTACTCAGTTAGCTTCACTGATCCCGTGGCTGAGTTCCTGACAATAAGGATTCTGAGGTAAGTCTTTTAAATTCTAATTGTCTTTAGTTCACTTTTGAACTATTGTCTTCATAGTGTGTTTTTTCCTTTTTGCAGAATTGCCGCAGACAGGTGTCTCTTTCTCCGAGAGAGCGATGTAAATGCCAAGGTTACTTTCAGTATTACGTAGAAAAAATAATGTCTTAAAATGCGGTATTGTTCATTCACTCTTTTCACCTATTGCTCTCTTTCGTGTCTGCAAGTGCGGCACTTTCAGAAGCAAAGCTCGTGTGAGGGAGATTAGCAAGACCGCAAACGAATATAGCTTCGGGTAAGTATCTTGCGGCGCTGGATTGAATGTCTTATAGCAAGAACTAACTGATTGTCTTTTTTGTCTTTCACAGATGCGGCTGTTCCGGCCGGCGATTACTCTAGAATGCCTTGCTGGATCGCCTGGATGAACGGAGCATCAGTGAGTATTCCGCTGCGCTATGCTAATTGTTCCTTGAAATGTTTCCTTGAATAGCGCGGTCGCTGGTGTTCCTTCCCTTGCAGGTACAAACTCCCGAATGCTTGCGGGGGTGAATCCAGGCAAGGTTCTTGCTATAACCTGTTCTCCTCTCTTCCTTTGCAGATGCAGATCGAGTAGACAGATCGGGCGTGGCTGAAGACTGGACTCGAGTTGCAGGCATGGTGAGCGTTACGCTACAGGAGTGTAGAATAACACGAAGTGTGTTCTGTTAACTAGGCGTGGTTTAAATAGCCTCTCAAAAGTAGTTCTCAGGTAAAGTAGTCCCAGTACCACACCCAATGAAATAGTCCCTTGAATAAAGTAGTCCCTTCAAGCAGCCTCATGGTGGGCTGTACCTGGCTTTACCACTTAGTAATTTGACTTGCCTGAAAAAGGCCATATGAGCCTGGCGCCAATGGCGCCGGGACTGAGTCCAGGAAGCCCTTAGGCAATCTTTTGGGTCCTTATAGGTCCCTATGGGTGCCAGGTTTTGGGTTGACTGGTCTGCTTCAGATGTCTAGGGGCAGGCATCGTGACAGCACTCCCCCCCAAGGCCACTCCCAAGGTGTTTCTTCTTGCTGGTCCAGGCTTGTCTGGGAAATTCAGGTGGAACCGTTTTATCAGTGTGTGGTGCATGAATGTAGTTGCTCCGTTCCCATGACCATTCTTGTGGCCCATAGCCTTTCCAATCAACCAGATAGAAGCCTAGATTTGACCAATTTCAAGTCTAAAATGTTTTTACTTCGAATTCTGGTTCACCATCTATTATGATGGGACTAGGTGGTTTTGTTAGCCTGGTTCCTGGTTGCACTGGTTTCAAAAGTGAAACGTGAAATACCGGATGTATTTGCATGTTCAGAGGTAGTTCTAATTTGACTGCCACTGGGTTGATGAAGGCTTTATTGGTATAAGGTCCCAAATATCAGGGATTGAATGTGTGGTTTCCTCTTAGCAGTATGTGTTTTGAGGCTAGCCAGACCTGATCTCCGATCTGGTATTTTGGGGCGGCACTCCAATGTTGATCAGTGGTTTTCTTGTACCTTTCTTTTGCTTGTTTTAAATGTTGTGGTGCCTTTTGGAAGCCCTGTGTTATGGTAGCGTGTAAAGTGCTTACAGCCGGCATCTCCAAGTGTTGAGGCGGGACAAGTTCAGAAGTTCGAGGATGCCTTCCACATATGGTGTAGAATGGACTTTGGCCAGTGCTGGATTGTAAAGAGTTGTTGTAGGCATACTCAGTTATCCATAAAACATCTTTCCAGTTGCCTTCTGTTTGGTGTAACATACACCGTAGATATTGCTCTAATGTTTGGTTAGTTTTCTCGGTTTGACCATCGGTTTGGGGATGGTGGCTGGTCAAAAGTCTTACATCAATTTGGGCCAATTGGCAACATTTTCTCCAAAATTGTGAGATAAACTGACTGCCACGATCGGACACTAGAACTGAAGGGAACCTGTGTATTCGGACGATGTGTCCGAGGAATTCTTTGGCCAGAATCGAGGCTGAGGGTAAACCTTTTAACAGAATGAAGTGGGCCATCTTGGAAAATAGGTCCACTATTACTAGAATAGTGTTGAATCTGTTACAGGCGGGAAGATCTGTGATAAAATCAAGAGATAATGTATGCCAGGGTGTAGAAGGAATATCCAAGGGTTGTAATAAACCCACTGGTTTCTTCTTTTGGGCCTTGTTTTGAGCACAAATGCCACAAGATAGCACAAACTGCTTAATGTCTTTTCGCCAAGTTGGCCACTAGAAATGTCTCTTTATTTTAGCTTCAGTTTTTGCAATTCCGGGGTGGCCTTCCACCAAGGACTCATGATAGTTGGAAATAACCTGTTTCTGCAGTTCCTTACTAGGTACATAAAGACGTTCTTGGAAGTAAGGTAAATGATCAATAACTGAATGGTTTGTGCTTTTGTTGTAAAGCTGTGGAGTCGAGGAGATGTTGAATCTTCACATGGATGTCATCAAGAGTTAGTGAGGTAGTTATTCCTAAAATTCTTCCTCCCGGGATTATGGGCACTGGCTCTGGCTTTGAATATGCTTCTTCCATTCCTATGCGGGATAGAGCGTCTGCCTTGCCGTTTTGACAGCCTGGTCAGTAAGTAATTACGAAATCGTATTCCACAAACAAATAATAGCCATGTAAGTTGACGAGATGATTGGGCCTTGGCTGTCTTTAGATATTGTAAGTTTCTATGATCCATAATCACCGTAATGGTGTGTCGGGGCCCGAGGAGGTAGTGCAACCAGACCTTGAATGCTGATTTAATGGCTAGAAGTTCTTTGACAGTGACGGCATAATTTAGCTCAGGCGCTGAAAACATTCGTGACCAAAATGCTACTGGATGCAGTTGACCTGATTCAGGATCTTTCTGCAAAAGGACTGCGCCCATAGCCAAGCTCGATGCATCAGTTTCAACCACGTACGGGAGCTCTGGGCGTGGATGCTTCAACACTGGAGCTGAAGTGAATTTCTGTTTTAGTACTTGGAAGGCTTTTTCTGCTTCTTCTGAGCACTGGAATCTTTTATGTTTCTGTAATAGTGATGTGATGGGGTGCACCAAATGTGAAAAGCCAGGAATGAACCTGTGGTAGAAGTTTGCAAATCCAAGCATGCTTTGTACCCCTTTTATTGACATGGGTGAGGGCCACTTGAGGATGGTATCTACTTTCCGGGAATCCATTCGCACTCCATTTGGGGCCAGGACAAACCCCAGAAACTCAACCTCGGTAGTGTGATGGAAACATTTTTCCAATTTCGTGTACAATTTATGTTGGCGTAACTTTTCGAGTACAGCACAAACATGTTTCACATGTTCTTGTTCAGAAGATGAGTATACCAAGATATCGTCAATATACACAACGACACAGACATCAATTAGTTCACGAAGGACATCGTTCATAAAATACTGAAACGCTGCTGGGAAATTACAAAGCCCAAAGGGCATCACCTAATATTCAAATAATACGTACTTGGTACGAAAAGCGGTCTTCCATTGGTCCCCTTTTTTCACACGTACAAGGTGGTATGCCCCTCGAAGATCCAACTTAGTGTAAATGCGAGCATTTTTTACTTAGTCCAATAACTCCAGAATTAGGGACAAGGTGTACCGGTTCTTCACCGTTACTTGGTTTAACGCGCGATAGTCAATACACGTTCTTAGGTCTCCTTCCTTCTTAGGGACGAAGAACAAAGGAGAGGCTGCGGGGGACTTGGAAGGGCGAATGAAGCCGTTAGCCAAATTCTGGTCTACGTATTGCCTTAAATGAAGATTTTTGGGTTCTGTAAGGGCGTAGATCCTACTGCATGGAATTTGTGCACCGGGTATGAGATCGATCTGGCAATCGTATGGTCTATGAGGCGGTAAGGTGTTGGGTTGGTCCTTCTGGAATACATCCTGAAAATCCTGGTAATCCTGGGGTAGCAGATTCGTTGGGCTCATGGCCGTGGCAATCTTCTTGATTGGGGGTTCTTCCGGATAACAAGTATGTACACAATCAGAGTCACTCTCCTTTCACGCCAGTTTATGCAAGGATTATGTGTTTCCAACCATGGCATTCCCAGAACTATTTAGAATTGTGGAGCCTTGATTAAATCAAACACAATGTTTTCTCGATGCCCATCTTGAACCAACATTGTCATTTCCGTCGCTGAGTGAGTCACTGGACCAGAAGCGATTTCAGTTCCATTGACGGTGGTGACTAAATCAGTTGTGGTCTTTTTGCAAAGAGAAAGATTCATCCTCGTAGCCAATTCGTGATCCATATAGTTACCTATGGCTCCACTATCAATGTATGCTCGGACCGCATGCATACGTGTTGGTTGCTGGTGACTAATGAGGATCATTGGTAATGCTAAGTATGAGGTCTGAGAGTCCTTCTTCTCGCTCGACAGGCAGACCTCTACGCTTGTCGGGCGGGGGAGTTTTCCGGCTCTGGTTCAGTACTGACTTTGTCGGCGACCCCTACGGCCCTCTTAGGTGGTTTCACCAGAAAATCTCTCAAGAAATGCCCTGCTGATCCACAATATAGGCACAGTTGCTGTTGCTTTCTTTTGTCTCTTTCTGCTTTGGACAACGGCCCTCTGACTACTCCGATCTGCATAGGTTCGGGTGCATCCGTACTTTTGGAGGCGTTATCTCTTGGTCTCACCATTACCCGATTCTCCAATCGAGCTCAATCAGCTTTCTGGTTTTGAAGTCTGTGGTCCAACTGAGCCACCTGGTCTATATATTCAGTGCAGTCTTGCGGTGGGTTTACCACTTGAGCCAAAATGTCTTTTAGTTCCCCTCTCAATCCACGGTGGAATATTGTAGTTCTTTTGCCATCAGGCCAACCAGTTTCTACCACCAAGATATTGAAAGTTGCGATGTAAGTTAACAGGTCCTGGTTCCCGTGACATAGGGATAAAAGTTCATTGATATTTTATTTCTATTGCGCTCGTAGACAAGTGTTTCAGAGCGCAACAAGGCAAGGGAGGGGAACAGGGGAGAACAAAAGAGCGATATTACTAGGCCCAGTGACATTGAGAATGCACAAGTGCATGGGAGAGGGGGGTAGGGGAAACGTTTATGGAAGGGGGGAGAGGTGGAAAGTACGAAGCAGAGGAGAAACAGATAAATAACAATAAATAAATAATAAAGGCAACAAACAGTGGTAATGCAGCCAGCAATTTGCAAGTTCTAGGTTTAAGGCAGCAGACAGGGTAGGTCTGATAAGTGCAGGAAGTAAAAGGGGGGCTGTATGGGTACAGATACAGATCCCAGTGCAAGGGGTGGCCTGGAGGCAGTGCGGGAGGGTGGCAGGATGAGCAGGTACCTGGGCCCAAAAGACAGAGGGTGGCCAGGTGCACGGTGCCAAGAGAGAACAGATCAGCAGGGGAGAGGAGGAGCGAAGGCAGAAGAAAAGAGGAAGGTCTTGAGGTGCTTCCGGAACCAGAGATGGTTCTCCTCAAGTTTTAGAGTGGCAGGGAGGCTGTTCCAGAGGGAGGCCCCTGCTGAAGACAGAGATCTACCCCCAGCTCGTTTCTTGGAAAAACGACTGACCCTGAGTGAGTTTGAGGTAGAGGAGCGAAGAGCTCGAGAGGGGAGGTATTTGCAGAGGGAGTGTATTTCAGACCCAGGCCCCAGAAAGCCTTGTGGACAATGCAGAGGGTTTTGAATTTAATCCTTGCATCCACTGGGAGCCAGTGGAGAGATTTCAGAGCTGGTGAGATATGATCCCAGGGCTTGAGGCCAAGGACAAGTCTCACAGTCCTGTTCTGGATCAGTTGCAGAGGGCAGAGAGTAGAGGCAGGTAGATTTAGAAAGAGGCTGTTACAATAGTCCAAGCTAGAGAGAACCAGAGCTTGAGATACCATGAGCTTCTGGGGGAAGGAGCGGAAAAGCAGAGTACCTCTGAGGAGGTGCAGTCGGAAATTTGACTTTTTAGAGACCTCAGAGATGTGGGCGGAGGAGGAAAGGGTGGAGTCAAATATGACCCCAAGGTTTTTAGCCTTGCAGGTGGTGTCTATCTGGAAAAATGAATACCCTTCATTTGAATGACAGACGTAACTTGATGGCCATGGGCCAACCGTCTTATGCACCGAATTATACAAATATAGACTGTTATGCTTGACTAACAAGCGGCCATTTTAAACGTAGCAGAATCGCCATTTTGCTTGTTAACCATTGCTCATTGCTTTCTGTCTAAAAAACTGCTTTGCAGCTTGAAATTCTTGCAGATTCTGCTTACTCTGCTCAACTGTTAACATTGTTGTCTGAATATGAAAGGACAAGGTTGCGGGACTGAAGATTTTGCTGAACTCCTCATGTGTAGCCCAGAAAGGAATGCCCATGCTCCCTCTCTGTAGCCTTGGGAGGAAGCTGCAGGGTATTTAATCACTTCACAGCTGCCAGCCAGTCTTGTAAGATGGTAGACTATGTTAGAATAATACAGTTAAAGGCTTGAATTATGCTTCTCTTCGGCCCCCCTTCGCAAAACCCCTTGGAACGTGTCAGCTCCCAGGACACAAATAGTACCTCATAGATAGTAAAGCTTGGAATGTGGCTCTTCCCCCATGTACAGATTGCTTCCAAGAACAGAACCATTGTGTTCTAAAAGATGCCTCCGCACTTTCTAAATTACACATTGTTACTAGAATAGACATCGAAAGCATTATGATTGTCATATTAGTCGGACATGTCCATCGTCATCCCGAGTTCAAAGGAACTTAGTACAGAGGGGTGTTGAACATGACTTTGCTGATTGTATGATATGCATTTTGTATATATGTAACTGATGTACGTAATTCGCCCTCTTGCATCCCTCGAGGTCTAGGAAACTCACGTCGCGGGGCGTGAGATCAGAATTGACCAATTGATACTATCTTTTGCTTGCAATAAACACTAGTATTGGGATTTTGAAACCTCGTGTCTGGCGCATCTTTTCGTGTATGGTCATTGCCTTGTCTCCATAGCACGAGGGACCCCTAGGGGCCCTTTCAGTGGGCGTAGGAGGAGGGCCATGGGAGGCCGGGCAGAGAGTGAGGGGAAAGGATGGTGAAGGTGTGCCGATGAGGAGGATGTCCGTCTTGCTGGCATTCAGACAAAGATCATTGGCGGCACACCAATCTTGAATGGCAGTTAGGCAATCAGAGATGAGAGAGGGAGAGGAGGTGGCAGGGGGCAGCCTGAAAAGGAGTTGAGTGTCGTCAGTGTATCACTGGAAATTTGAGCAGAAAATGGCAATGCAGTGGGCGAGAGTTGCCAGGTACTGGTTGAAAAGCCAGGGCGAGAGGTTAGACCCCTGGGCAACACCACAGGTAGAGAGGAAGATAGATGAAAGGAAGGACCCAAGTTGGACCTGGGAGGGTCGATCTGAGAGGAAAGAGGTCAGCCAGGCCAGAGTCTGATCAGTGATACCCAGGTTTTCATGGAGACGGTTGAGCAGGATGGTATGGTTGACCGTGTCGAAGGCAGAAGAGAGATCGAGAAGGATGAGGACAGAGGGAATGTTAGAGTCAAGGTTGGTGAGCAGATCTTCCCGGATGTTTAGGAGAGCAGTTTCCGTGCTTCTGGCAACTCTGAAGCCAGACTGGTGTTCATGGAGACAGCCAACAGAATTTGAATGAAGGTTAAGCTGAGAGATGGCCAACTTTTCCAGGAGTTTACCAAGAAAGGGAGCAATGGAAATTGGGCGATAGTTAGCTGGACAAGAAGGATCTGTGGGTTTCTTGAGAAGAGGATGCACAAAGGAGTGCTTCAGAGGGGAGGGGAAGGATCCAGAGGCCAAGGAGTGGTTGCAAAAATCAGCAAGGGCCGGAGCGACAGTGTCAATGTGGTCCTTGATGGTTTTAGAGGAACAGGGATGAACCTGTTTTGAAGAGGCTTTCATAGATCAGAATTGGCTAGCAACCTCGTCAGGGGTGAAAAGAGGAAAGGATGAGAAGGATGGTGGGAGGGTGGCTAAAGGAGGGTCAGCAAGCACAGATGGAGAGGGAAGAGGAGGAGTGTGGGTGGAGAGGGTGGACAGGATGTCCTGGGTTTTTGAAATGAAGTGAGAGGCAAGGGCATTACAAAAAGCCTTGGAGGCAACAGGAGGGGTAGAGTCTGCAGCAGGGTTGGCCAGCTCCTTGCAGATTTTAAAGAGTTTGGCTGAGTTGTTAGATGACGCAGAGACACAATCTTGAATGTGGACTCTCTTCTTGGTGAGGACAGAGAGTCGGTATTGCCTTTGTAGCAGGCAACAGGCTAGTTCGTCAGAGGATGAACAGGAAGTCCTCCATTTCCTCTCAGCTGCCCTACACTTACGTTTAAGTGGAGCTAGGTCAGAGTAATACCAGGAATTGCACTTGGCTTTGGACTTCAAACGGATCCTCATGACAGGGGCAAGAGCATCAAGCGTATCAGAAATTGAAGAGTAGAGCAGAGACAGGGCTGTATCAGGATGAGAGACAGCCAAAAGTGGAGGGGGGAGAGAAAGTGGCGGCAAAAGCCTCAACTGACACACACTTTATGGGCCGGATGTCCGAGAAGGTAGGTGGCAGTGTTGGGGTAGGCTAGGCTTGAGGGGAAGAGCGGGAGAGATGAGATGAGAGGAGGGAGTGATCGCTCCAGGAGAGAGGAGTGGTCAGAGGGATGGAGAGGGGGAGGTCAGAAGAGATCAAGATATCGAGTGTGTGCCCTGCAGAGTGAGTCGGGCCAGGGGGGAGGATGGACAGGGAGAGGGAGTCGCAGAGGTCACAGAAGAGTACAGAGGAGGAGCAAGAAGAGTCTAAATGTATATTTAGGTCACCGAGGAGGAGGAGTTGAGTGGTAGAGCCCAGGAGAGAGGAGGAGCGGTCTGCCCACTCAGAGAGAAATGAGGTGATTTGACCAGGAGGCTGGTAGATGGTAATCACAGTAAGAGAATGGGTAGGCGAGAGAGAAAGCCTACAGGCAAGGCATTCAAAAGAGGAGTAGGTCTGAGTGGGAATGATAGAGGCAGAAATCCACTCAGGAAAGATCATGGCTACCCACACACCAGACCGTGAGGATCTGGGTGCTGAGAGGATCTTGTAGCCATCAGGGAGGAGAGTATCAAAGCTGGAGACTGAGCTGACCGTGAACCATGTCTCAGTAAGACCAAGGACATCAAGGTCTAGTTCTTGAAGGAGGTGGCAGATGTCAGAGGAGTGTTTGACAGTAGAGCGAGAGTTGAGAGTGGCAATATGAAGAAGGTTGCCAGCCTTAAAGACTTTCCGGGGAGGGGTACAGATCAGAGGTACGCCCTGCGGAGGAGAAAGAGCCCTAGGAGGGGCAGAGGAGGAGGAGGAGAGAGAGGGCAAGGTAGCCAAGGGGGGAGAGGAGGGGACAGCAGGAGATGAGAGGAAATTGATGAGGGAAGCACCTATCAAAGAGGAGGAGATTGGCCTGAGGGCCTTGGACCATGACAGTGCCATTTAGGTAGACATTAATGTTGACTTTAGAGGAGTCGAAGGAAGCCATGAGAACTTCCCAGCGAGTGCCACCATTAATGGGAGAGGAGGAGATAGGGCAGAGCACAGAGACCATATGAGGAGTCCATAGATCTGGTGAAAGAACGACAAAGAGGATGTCAGTCAGGGTCTGTCTGGAAGAAGCATTGGAGTAGGTGTCGGCGATAGGAAGACCAGGATTAGAGGCCAAGATATCCTTTTTGAACTTCTTCCTACCAGACTTAGTGAGAAGGGAAGGATAGTCAATGGAGAAGCAGTTGGAGAAGATAGGAGAAACAGAAAGCACCATTGGGTGGAAGTAAGGAGAGGATGGAGATACTCGGGGGGCTAAGGCAGGTAGGTGTGAGACAAAAGAGAGTGGTGAGGTCACTGGGCTGGCAAGTTACAGAGAAGAAACAGTATACAAGCAAAATACAGAGAATTTCGCAATGGGCAGCAAGATATGACTTTTTTGAACAAAGCAAAAACAGCAAGATTTGACTTTTTAGCACAAAGCAAAACCAGCAAGATTGACTTTCAAGCACAAAGCAAAAACAGCAAGATTTGACTTTTTAGCACAAAGCAAAAACAGCAAGATTTGACTTTTTAGCACAAAGCAAAAAGAGCAAGATTTGACTTTTTCAATCTTGGAATCGGATGTTAGCAAAGGGTTTTAGGAAGCACTGTGCAGCAGGATGACAACATGGGAGCAACAAGCAGAAAGAACAGTGATAGTCAAAGGCAGTAGAATGAATCCATAAGGAGGGAACTAACCCATAGTTCTGGAGGTGGCAAAGTCAAGGCAGTGCGGATTTCTTAGAGGAGTGAGGTGGCAGCGTCATTGTGGTTTTGGTGCAGGGAGGACCCCAATTAGCGTTCCGGAAGCGGACAGGGAGCAGACAGGGGCCTTGGAAGTGGGCCTTGCTGAGAGGGTTGGCTGGCATCCCAGCGAGTGCCACCATTAATGGGAAAGGAGGAGATAGGACAGAGCACAGAGACCATATGAGGAGTCCATAGATCTGGTGAAAGAACGACAAAGAGGATGTCAGTAAGGGTCTGTCTGGCGGAAGGATTGGAGTAGGTGTCGGCGATAGGAAGATCAGGATTAGAGGCCAAGATATCCTTTTTGAACTTCTTCCTACCAGACTTAGTGAGAAGGGAAGGATAGTCAATGGAGAAGCAGTTGGAGAAGATAGGAGAAACAGAAAGCACCATTGGGTGGAAGTAAGGAGAGGATGGAGATACTCGGGGGACTAAGGCAGGTAGGTATGAGACAAAAGAGAGTGGTGCGGTCACTGGGCTGGCAAGTTACAGAGAAGAAACAGTATACAAGCAAAATACAGAGAATTTCGCAATGGGCAGCAAGATATGACTTTTTTGAACAAAGCAAAACAGCAAGATTTGACTTTTTAGCACAAAGCAAAAACAACAAGATTTGACTTTTTAGCACAAAGCAAAAACAGCAAGATTGACTTTCAAGCACAAAGCAAAAACAGCAAGATTTGACTTTTTAGCACAAAGCAAAAACAGCAAGATTTGACTTTTTAGCTCAAAGCAAAAACAGCAAGATTTGACTTTTTAGCACAAAGCAAAAACAGCAAGATTTGACTTTTTCAATCTTGGAATCGGATGTTAGCAAAGGGTTTTAGGAAGCACTGCGCAGCAGGATGACAACATGGGAGCAACAAGCAGAAAGAACAGTGATAGTCAAAGGCAGTAGAATGAATCCATAAGGAGGGAACTAACCCATAGTTCTGGAGGTGGCAAAGTCAAGGCAGTGCGGATTTCTTAGAGGAGTGAGGTGGCAGCGTCATTGTGGTTATGGTGCAGGGAGGACCCCAATTAGCGTTCCGGAAGCGGACAGGGAGCAGACAGGGGCCTTGGAAGTGGGCCTTGCTGAGAGGGCTGGCTGAAGCCTGCCGGTCCCTGATTGGATGGAAGAAAACACTCAGCAACCAATGGGAATGCAGCACCGGGAGAAGTGATTCAGCACAGCCTGCGTACACAACAAAGAAAACCACTGTGGCAATCTTGGAAGGGCCAAAAACAGTCAAATAAGCAGCAATAGTTGGAAAACATAGTCCTTTTCAAAAACGCAATGCAGCTCCAGGTATTAAAAAGCTAAAACAATTGTTGCACGATGAAAATGACAAATAAAACAGTCCTTTCCAACTATATTATGCAAATGTCCTCTATTTTTCATTTTCTTCTTTTTTTTTCTTCAGATTTCGATTTTTTGGTTCAATAATTCCCCAGGAGGTGCAGCAATGCACAGAAAGTGCACCTACCTAATGGAATGGTCAGCAGCCAGGCACAAACTCCACATGTGCAGGAGAACAACAGATGGCCATGGGTGGAAACAGGACCTCACTCCCAGTGAGAAGCAGATGAAAGAAACCAGTTCCAGCCAGTGGGCCTTGCTGAGAGGGCCGGCTGAAGTCTGCCAGTCCCTGATTGGATGGAAGAAAACACTCAGCAACCAATGGGAGTGCAGCACAGATTGTCGGATTGTCTAACGCTTGACCTTGAGCGTGTCTGGCAAACAATGTCTCCATGCTTTGTTGAGATCCCTGGAAATCGCGGAGAAGAGGGTCATCTTGGTTAACTAGTGGAGTGGACCAATCTGCTGCACTGCCACTGAGGTACAATAGTACGAAGGCCACTTTTGATTGATCATTTGGAAAGGCTCCAGGCCTACACAGAAAGTGTCGGTGGCACTGGTTCATAAAAACTGCAAACCTTTTAGGGTCCCCCGTAAAACGTTATGGCGGGGCTAAAGGTATAGCCCCCAGTAGCACCACCTGTACTGGGCTGCTTGAGTGAGTTGGGATTCATGTTCCCCCTAGTCCAGGTGATGATGTATGGGCAGGTTGTGATTGAAGTAGTTGTCTGGCAAGGTCATCTGTACGCTCTTTGGCCACAATCAGTTGTCTTCTTAGAGCATTGGTTTCTTGTCGGCCGGAATGTACTTCAGCTCTAAGCTCCCCCAGGAGCTGGGCTAATTGGTCAGTTTCTGTGGTTTCCATGACGCCCGGGTAGAAATTTGTGTGGAGGCTTCACGTTCTGGTATGCTCACCTGGATTCCACAAGGGCGCGGAACGAGACTGGACTGCAACGGTCTCCACCAGCGTGACTCGTAGTGAAGTGACGAGCGACTGCACCTTCACTCTAAGTTTTGTCTGTCTGGCACGAAGGAGGAATTTCCTAGGATAGGACAATGGTAAGTTAGCTAACCAATAGGAGAAGATCTAACTACTGCTTCTACTTCTGTACCCTCCTTATGTTCTCCTTACTGAGTCTCACCTGATTATTAAGAAGGATGAGCTCCCCATCCTGCGTCTGCATGCAGGGGTGCGTTGAAACTTGGGTACTCAGTTAGCTTCTCTGATCCTGTGGCTGAGTTCCTGACAATAAGGACTCCGAGGTAAGTCTTATGTCTTGCTTTTAAATCCTAATTTTCTTTAGTTCACTTTTGTACTATTGTCTTCATCGTGCGTTTTCCCCTTTTTGCAGAATTGCCGCATACGGGTGTCTCTTTCTCCGAGAGAGCGATGTAAATGCCAAGGTAAGTTTCAGTATTACGAAGAAAAATAATGTCTTAAAATGCGGTATTGTTCATTCACTCTTTTCACATGTTCCTCTCCTTCTTGTCTGCAGGTGCGGCACTTTCAGAAACAAAGCTCGTGTGAGGGAGATTAGCAAGACCGCAAACGAATATAGCTTCGAGTAAGTATCTTGCGGCGCCGGATTTAATGTCTTATAGCGAGAAGTAACTCACCAATTGTCTTTTTTCGTCTTTCACAGATGCGGCTGTTCCGGACGGTGATTACTCTAGAGTGCCTCACTGGATCGCCTGGATGAAAGGAGCATCAGTGAGTATTCTGCTGCGCTATGCTAATTGTTCCTTGAAATGTTTCCCTGAATAGCGCAGTCACTGGTGTTCCTTCCCTTGCAGGTACAAACACCCGAATGCTTGCGGGGTTGAATCCAGGTAAGGTTCTTGCTATAACCTGTTCTCTTCTCTTCCTTTGCAGATGCAGATCGAGGAGACAGATCGGGCGTGGCTGAACACTGGACCGGAGCTGCAGGCACGGTGAGCGTTACACTGCAGGAGTGCAGAATAACACGAAGCGTGTTCTATTCTCCAGGCGTGGTTTAAATAGCCTCCCAAAAGTATTTCCCTGGTAAAGTAGTACCAACACCACACCCAATGAAATAGTCCCTTGAATAAAGTAGTCCCTTCAAGCAGCCTCATGGTGGCCTGTACCTGGCTTTACCACTTGGTAATTTGACTTGCCTGAAAATGGCCATATGAGCCTGGCGCCAATGGCGCCAGAACTGAGTCCAGGAAGCCCATAGGCAATCTTTTGGGGCCTTATAGGTCCCCATGGGTGCCAGGATTTTGGGTTGACTGGTCTGCTTCAGATGTCTGGGACAGGCATTGTGACACATGGGCTGTGGTGGGCTGACAGCTGCGGGTTGGATGTGCGCTGTCCTACAGGTGTTTGGCATGGTTCCTCTACATCTGACAGGGGTGCCGTGGCAGCTGCTTCTCCAACCAAGCTGTTGGCAGTGGACAGTGAGCCTTCTGCCACTGGCTCCTGTGTGGTGGGAGTGGCTGCTGTTGGTGCTATTACATTGTCGGTAACCCTTTCACGCCTTGGTGATGTATCAACATGAGTGGCTTTGGCCCTCTGCGGCAGTACAGGTTTGCCAGTGCCCCTTGATGTGCTGGGCCTGGTGCCTCCTTCCATGCCGCTGGCCTTCTTCTTTAATGTTGGGGGCTGCGCTGCGGAGTCCTGGTCCTCACTGTCAGATTGTGAGCCTGTGGGGGACCAAGAGAGGAACAGCATCGGTGATGGATCAACATGCATCATGCATATGTTGTTATTGGTGCAGTTCTGTGCATTTGGTTTTGAGTTGTGACATACAGGTTGCTTGCGATATGGGTGGGTCGTACAGGCATACGTCTGGGTGACACATGTATGAGGTGCTGCATGCATGGGGATGTGATGGGGATGTGCACAGCATATGAACAGGGTTGTGTACATGTGTTTGTGATGCCCCATGCATTGCCTAATTTCAGTGTCACATTTGGGGGACTACGTCATGCTTTGCATTGCAGTGTTTTTTGTGGACACTCACCTCCATCTGCCGATGACGGCACACTGCGCTCCATTCCCCCCACTCCTCGATTGTCTCTATGCCAATAGTGCTGGCACATGTCTCCTCCCAGTGTGTCATCTTGATTGGGGAGCCTCTTCCACCTCCTATCCCCATGCTCTGGCTCCTATTGGCTGCAAGTATGCTCCAGACACGGAGGCGCAGGTCATCCCAGCGCTTGCGCACGTCCTTTACAGTGCAGGGGGTGGAGCCCAACACACTGACTTTTCATGCCACCTCCTCCCAGATCTTCTTTCTTATCTGGGCAGGACACCACATGTCTTGCGCAAACACAACCTCCGCATTTGCAGGTATTGTGTCGGCAAGTATAGTTAGTTCCTCAACTGAGAACCGGACCTTGCGCTGGCACGCAGCACCTTGCTTCAGGGCCTTGGGCATTCTGATGTGGTGTTGGATGAAGTTGGGGCTGCTGTAGTGGTGATGCAGGTCCTGGGGGCTCAGGATGGCAATGGATTGTGTTTTCAAAGATGGCTGCCATGCTCTTTCCCATTCCTGTGCGATGACGCTACTTCCGGTTCCGCTTATTTACGGTGACCACTAATGCCAGATCCATGGATGGCGGTAGTTCTATCAGCGCTTTCCTTGATGCCGCTAAGGGTCATTTTGGGGTCTTTAGCGGCATGGCGGTAATGTCCTTAGCGGCATGGCGCAAAGCTTGTGCCCGCATACTCGTAATGGCACGCAATAAGCGGGCTGGTTACTACATGAACACGTTAATTGCTCCATGCCGGTAAGGACCGTTACTTACCTCCTACCTCGTAATGAGGCCCACTGTCTTTTCTCTCTTGTTTGAATTTCAGGATTTCATATGGGACTGCCGGCTCGGGCATGATAGTCTTGCAGTACAGTGTCAATGATTTCCATGTCACACGAGCTCTTAATGAAATAAGGCCTTGTTCGTACCTGATCAAGGCCGTGGAAGCAATCCCTGCAAGGATCAGGATTTTCCTCCAGAAAGATCCTTCCAAGGTGGCCCAAATTTAACAGAGGGTGAGTGTGAATACCTCAGATTCAAAGGTCAAAGATGGGACTACCTTTAAGCTATAAAATGATAGAATCAGCAGGATAGAAAACTTGTCATACCTTTTATGGATCCTTCTCCCCTGGCCAATCAAGATTTAAGTCTGGACTTCAGGTGCAGTTGCTGTGGTTGATCCCAGTAAACTAATCTCTGAAGTCATTCTTAATCTTTGGTCTTTGACATACCACTTAAATACTGTTTTTCCCTTAGTTCTGTGTGGTCCTAACGTCATTATACTGGTCTTTGACAAATTCATGGAGAGACCATTTTTTTTCAGGTACTTAATGCTGCAAGTGATCTGTGAAGACCAGTCAGAGTTTTATCCACCAGAACGATGTTGTCCACGTAGAGGAGCCTAGAAAATTCCACTCGCTCAATGGATGGGGGTAATGATTTTGCTGTCTTTAAATGGTTGCTCATGTCCGATAAAAAGAGACTGAATATAATCCGAGTTAGCGTAAATCCCTATTTTATGCCCCAGAACATTGGAATAGGCTTAGTCAATGATCCCTTGGCAATCAGCGGGACTTGAATGGACATGGAGTCATAGAAGGATTTGATTGCACCCAACAGAGGGGGAGTCCAAGTCCACAGTTCCATCTTTCTCCAGAGGTTTGGACAGTCTACACTATTGAAGGCTTTGCTCAAATCAACAAAGGCTAAGTATATCTTAGTTTTGCCGTTATGTGCCTTTCCCTTAAGTAAGTTAAGCAGGAAGAGATTTAATTCCATCCCTGTCTCCTTCAAGAAACCCATTTGTCAAGTCTGTTCATCGCTTGTATCCAGAGTTGTAATTGCTTTAGAAGGAAAGCAGAGAACAGTTTACTCAGTGCGTCCAGTAAGTCTATGGGACGATTGCTGGCCGGGTCCTTCCTATTGCATTTTTTAAAGATCAGAACGATAATCGCTTTCTTCCAAGATTCCGGAAATTGTCTGGATTTAAAGATTTGATGAAAAATATCTAGAATTAGTAGGATCCAAAACTCTGGAGATTGTTTTATCATGTTGTTAGTTATCCCGTCTGGGCCAAGTCTGGAAAAATTAGCTTTTTTAATAAGGATTTACATGTCCTGGTAATCTAGGGAAAAAGGCCAGGTGGTGTCTCAACTTCAAGATCTTGTGAAGAGATATTTTCTTTTGTTTCAAATAAAGTGCCAAATAACTCTTTTGTTACAACAATTGCCAGTGACATTGAATCCAGATGACCTGTCGCATAAAGATGTTTCCACGCAGGTCTAGTGTCTTTCCTTAAGATGGTCATCAGCATCAGCTCTGCGTCAGATTGGAAAAAGGAAGCCTCCTCTCTATTTAGCCAATTCTTTTAGTTCTGCTTTCTTTTTTTAATCATGGACGGTCACTGTTCGGTAGTCACATGTGAAATTATCCTGAGATGTCTAAGAAGAATTTTCTGTACCTTTACTTCTGCGTCAAAGGAGTGTCTGTAGGGGAAGGCAGTTGCCTTGTGCTTTCTAGTTATGAACATAAATTCAAGAAGAAAAGAAGCATAGTTAGAGTGCTCAACAAATTGAGCGCTCAAGGAGAGAATATCAGTGTTTTTCAGTCTCAAATGGCAACCACCTTGAGTGGTCTCGGTGTTCAGAAACAATTTTTCACCCATGGCTTGACGATGACAGTTCCAAGTGAGGCGCAGAAGGGCGTGGTCACTAATATCTCTACGAATCACCTCAAAGTCAGAGACTTGGCGGATCATTGTGCTAGAGACAAAGACATAGCCAGTGTACTGGTTTTTCCATTACCAGACGATGAAGACTTTGCTGGGATGTCTCCACAAGTATAACCATTCAGAATTAGCAAATCTTTAACGGCCATAAATTCACTCAGTCTTTCTACTTTCTGGGATCCCAATGAGGGCCTAACCGTGGTTGCCAAATTATTAGACTCTGTTATACACAGGCAATGACAGTTGAAGTCCCCTCCCACAATGATAAAGTGGGGATTCTGGGTCAATGAGATGTCGTCTATTGCATCCATCATTGTGTTCAAGAAATCTTTCATAGTGAGTTTCTGCGGGTTCCAATATACGTTAATAATTAGGACTATTTCCATCGACTCAGTCTCAACCTTCTGTATAGTTAGAATCACCATTTGTAAAAAGGGAATGGGACTAACAACATCCATAATGGTAATCCCAACTCCCAGCTTCACAAGTGTAGTAAATCTGCTGCTGGGCGTCCTCACGCACCTTTATATGCAGGGTTCAGAAATGCTGTGCATCCATCCAAAATCAGTGCTTCTGTTGTTAAACCATAATTATATTGTGCCTCTTTTTTATTTATCTTGGCCTAAACCCATTCATGCTACATGGAAAACCGTGTTGCAAAGTTCCGATTTTTGGGTTAACTTCACCGCCATTTTAAGATTCATCCACCATTTTGAAAATGGTGGACTATATTTTCTACTTGCAGCCAAGCCTTCCGACCTTTGAGTTCTGTTAATGTTTAGGTTGTCTGCGAGCCGACTGCTTAAGCAAAGCAAAGAAACCTTGTGCTTCATATGAACTGCTATTCGAGTGTTGTCTGCGTTTACAAGCCTCATCCTTGTATAAAAACTGAAACAATGAAGAGTAAAAGAAGATCGTATGTTTTAGCTGAACTACGTTGTGAGAGATTCTTGAAACAAGGCTTACTGCAGATCCGAGAACCTATACCACCATTGTATTGTTGTGGAAATGTAAATTCATGTAATCCTATGCATAATATTGTAAAATCTGTATGTGAACTAGGCACGAACTCTAGACCACAAATTATTAACGTGAAGAGAGGCTGGACAATATCGTAGGAAATGTATAAAAATGCTAGTATTCAGATGTCCAGTACCTCTCTCTCCTCACTGTGTCGGCTGGTACACACGCAAAGGTGTTGGGAGCCAGATAGATATCTGTTTTGCTTTGTAAACTGTACAGTAATAAAAGATACTTGTATCTTTTCAGCCCGTGATTGCTGTATTTCATTTGTGGTACTCAGCCTCGATATTTCTTTGTTCTTTCACTGTAAGCCAGGTTTCTTGGAGACAGATAATGTCAAGCGTACCAGAAAGGATCATAGGGTCTGAGCTTAACTGTGTAAAAACCCTAGTGTTCCAAAATGCCTTCTGGAGTTGTGGAAATCATTGTTACTTTGGAGAGAGTGACTGTATCCCAGGGATCCCCCTTTGAGCGTGTCCTCTGAGTTGAGCATGGACAGTGTATTTCAGAACTGATATTGGCCTCTTAGGGTGAAGGTCTCCTGTAACTTTTATTCTTATGTCTCCTTTTGCCAGACCCACCTTGTCGGATCCCACACCCGTGGGGGATTTGTAATTTTGTGCCATTTTCTGGATGAGCGGAATCACGGTTCTACTGGCCTTGCCATATCTTTTTTGACAGGGAGGCCTTTTAGGCCGACTCAGGGTAATTGGTTAAGTCTGGATGGAGTGTAGGTCGCATTTCTTCACCTAGAATATCTGTCAAGTCATACCCCATAGGTAAGAGGAGATGTGCCTCATCAAGCAATGCGATGTTCACACCCCTAGATTTAAAATGGTGGATCACTCTATCAAGGCAGCCTTTTCTATGAAACTCCACAATGCAAATGTCATCAGAGTTTAGAAAGTGAAGAGTTGGTAGCTGTTGCATTACCAGCATCACATTAGTATGATTTCTGATGAAACCATCATCTGACATCCATAGTCTAGTCAGGTGCACCTTATATGTGTCTTTTTTAGTGGCTGAGCCTAGCCTTTCAGTACCCATCATGCATTAGGATCCCACCCGTCACTTAAGGTGCCTCTAGCTGGATACTTCTTGTCTAACCTTTTTGTTTCCCGCTCCTGAGCGCTTTCCATCAGTGAAGGTCTACTAGGGGACATTGTTTTATGATTGAGAGTGAGACTTTCTTGTCTTTCCTCTAAGGTAAAAAAAGAAGTCTGTTGCTCCAAAGAATACAAGTTGTTTTTCCAGAGGATAATGGACACATTAAAGACTAGGGGCCTCATTACGACCCAGGCGGTCCGGAAATAACGGTGGCGGTAAACCCGCCGCCACCGTTGTTTCCGGACCGCCTGAGTCCGACCCCTGCAGACGGGAGGTGATGTTCCCGCCAGGTCTGACCTGGCGGGTTTAACACCTCCCGCATGCAGGCGGACGAGGAAACACCAGCAGCATTACGAGATGCTGCCAGTGTTTCCATGATCCCCATTTCCATCGAGTCCCATAGACTCAATGGGAATGGGGATTTACACCATTCCGCCTCCTTGATTCCCGGAAAACCGGGGTTGTAATGCCCCGGTAATTCCGGGAATCACGGAGGCGGAATGGTAATACGAGTCCGGCGTTAACCAGGCAGTTTTACCGCCTCGGTTAACGCCGGACTTGTAATGAGGCCCTAGGTCCACTTTTGGGGTAAGTGATGTGGTCTGAGATGAGTCAGGCTTCATATATGTTTCTGTCTTATTCAGACCATTGCCAAGCCTGTTCTAAGGTGATTGCATCTTCGACTGCCAAGTTTTCTTCCTCTATTGAGTAGGTTGAGAGATCCAAACATTCAGCCAGTGAATCGTCGAGAGGAGGAATCTCTTTTGCAAGGCAGTTCCCCTTGGACTCTTTATACTCCTCCAAGATGAGGATGTCCTTTTTACATCTTGTCTGAGTCTTTTTTTAAGTTTGTGAGACAAGGCTCAATTGAGTTGGAATATGAAGATTTCTCAGAAAGGTGTGGCCGTTGTTCCTATTACGGTTTGGTGGTAAGGATAGGTTCTTTGTTTTTTGTTCTTGGAGACACTTTAGGCAGCAAGGTAGATTCTTTCTTTTTCCTACCATTATTTAAGATCTTAAAAGGTACTGCGATTTTGTCTGATCCCTCACGATCAAACCTCATCTGTGTCAAATGGACTTCTTGCGATTCAGCCATCTGGCATGTTTTTTCAGTGCTGATCTTCATGTGCAAACTTATAACAGTTTCTTCAGACTTGCGTTTTTAACCTGGCTTACTCAGGATGAATTTTCGACCCTGGGGGGTCTCAAGGCAAGTGTTGGCGACCTGCTTGACAGGAACATTTCCATCGTCATTAACCAAGTGCATTTCAAAACAGTCTGTGTTGTTTAAAGGGCAATCATTTTTATTGTGAGCAGTAGGGCCATCTTCTTTTCTGTTGTGGACCATTTATTTTAACTGAAGAAGTTCCAGTTCTGAATTTAAAAAGCATTTTTTTATCAGCTCTCTCTAAGTCCAGGGCATGCTGCAATTTTTTCTGGACGATGTAGGCACATGCGGCTTCATGGTCCACCCTAGAATGCAATGAAGTAGTGAAGGACTCAATAAATATAAGTTTAGTATGAATCATGGCCTGGACTTTCACATTATAATTCATAGTCGCATGTGGTTTCATATAAGGAGCCAAAGCAATGGAGAGAGTAGACATCAGAGTCTTTTGCACATTAAAAGGCCCAAAGTGTAGGTCATCAACCACTTCTTCCTTATCTGAATTTGTAGCCATCAGGGAATTTTGAGTTTGCCTATCTGAATAAAGGTCAGTGGACTGTGAGACAGTGGAAGGAATACAATTTGCTGAAAAGCAGAATGATGAACATGGTGAATCATTCTCCAGGACTTCTGCTGAAAAAAGAGGAGGAAGCGTATGTGTCCCAAAAGGAACCTTATCAGTGTAAGCAAGGGTTTGAGGAAGGTTGGATTCCTCTTCCACATGATGGATCTTGGAGCGGCTACAAGGTTTCTTCAGATGGTCTCTATTTGCCCGGGGTGGGTTCAGTAGAACTGACACCTCTTCTCTGCAATTTGGCTGGTCAACTCCACTAGGATCGTCACTGGGCAAAGGTGACTTCATTGAAGAACGAACCAAAGGGAGCTGTGGGCTAGGTTGTGCGACCAAGGCAAGTTCACAAGTTTTAGAAGATTGCCCCACGTTATTGCGATCATAGTGAGAGTGAGGCGAGATAGCAAGTTTTGTATCCCGATAGGTTTGTCTTGTCGTCAAAGAAGATGAAAGGACATCACTGTTTTTGTCCCCATTACAGGATCTATCCTCTCGCTCTGCAGAATTTCTGCATCAGTAAGGTCTGCCAGACCTTCACAAGGAGGAGGTGAAAGAAGTCAAGGTGCATTGGCTAACCTGTCTGAAGGAATTTGCGAGGGATCGCAAACTGCAGGTAACCTGCCACAGTTCAGTAAGGGTGAAACAAGAGTGGGAGGATTTGTCTGTTTTCTTACCCTCTCAAGACGTGGACCAAGCCACCATATTCAACCCCCCTACTTTGAGTCCTTCAGCCACGTCTTGGCGTCCTTCATCATGGCTGCCGGAACTGAGGTATGCCTACCTGTAGAGAGCGTCCCCTGGGGGGATATGTTCTGCTTCATTGGGCTCTCCTGAGTTGGGTAGAGAGGTTCGCTCACTTGGGACTTGGATTGAAGCCTTGTCCGTGGCATTGGGAAAAATCACAATGTGGAAATCTGTGCCGACATCATCTTCAGAGGCACCCAAGAACCCAACAACCCTGCCAACACAAGAAACTCTCCACTGCACTCCAAGTCGCTCCACAACAGTGTAGGAGTATTTATGGGCTGGCTCCTCATCAGGGGTTAACAGTGATGACAGACTCAAAAGAAGAAGCAAGTCACTGCAGAAAAGCACCAGAGCTTTCCGGCAACAAGCAACACTCCACTGCAGTCCGCATCACACCGTGACAGTTCAGGAATATTTATGGGCTTGCTCCTCTTCAAGGGTTGACAGCAATGATAGACTCGAAAGAAGAAGCAAGTCACTGCAGAAAAGCACCAGAGCTTTCCGGCAACAAGCAACACTCCACTGCAGTCCGCATCACACCGTGACAGTTCAGGAATATTTATGGGCTTGCTCCTCTTCAAGGGTTGACAGCAATGATAGACTCGAAAGAAGAAGCAAGTCACTGCAGCAAAGCACCAGAGCTTTCCGGGAACAAGCAACATTCTGCATCACCTTGCGACAGTGCAGGAGTAGTTATGGGCTGGTTCCTCCTCAGCGGTTAACAGCGATGACAGACTTAAAAGAAGAAATTAGTCACTGCAGCAAAGCACCATAGCTTTCCGGCAACAAGCAACACTCCAATGCAAATAATTCTTATTGTATAGATCATGTTGTGTTTCATGGGTCCTGTGTACGAATTGCTGCCATTCACAGTAAATGATAGTATGAAAGTGCTCCAAATAGAAAAAATAAAGATTTTTTTTAATGTGACAATGGTACGTGTAGTGCGTAATACTGGGGGAGAGATTCCAAGTACCACCATCACTTGCTGGTTGAAGTCAGAAGACAGCATCTGGCAAGATATTATCTGAAAACTGTACTGATCTCTGGATGTTGATCAAGAAGTGCTAGCTGCTGATTCTGTTTTCTGAGTAAGGATGAAGAGAATGGCTTTAACAAGATGTCTAAGACACTTCATGAAAAAGAAGTGTGTCCTTGTAGCAATATTGTGTAAGAAATTTTAGGAGTACTCCTAATGTTCTTGTGTAACAATAGTTAAGGATATCAATATATATCTATTTTTAAATGTTCAGGTGCAGGGGAGGAAAAGCAGGCCTGGCACAGAACCACAAATACACATAGGAAAGTTCATTTCTGGCTCAATAAGAAGAGAATGTAATCTCAAAACGTGTCAGCCACTTGTTTTGGACTTTTTGTATACAGCTTGGTTGATGATATTGCTCATTATAACAAAAAAAATACCTGTGTTTTCTTTGAATTGGTGCTTTATGGTACATATTGATACTTCTAAACAGTGGATATTTTACCATCTTGGGACGGGATATTAATAGTGTGCAGGTGTCACGACTCCCATCCAGAAGACCCCCTGGCATGCCCATGGGCCAGGAAGAGTCTTGACTCGGGTCTCCACTAAACCCAGGCATCCTTGGCCTACGCCTTCTTGGGGCCAGTCCTGGCGCCTTTGGCGCCAGGCTCATATTTGATAAAGGACTTGTATTGGGAAATACTTTTTTTCCGTGCCAATCAACGTGGAAGCATCCACATAGCTTAGCTCCTTGGAACCAAGCTATGCGGTATAGTATTTTTGGGTGTGGTACCATAGGAACTATTTTACCTGGACTACTTTCTTGAAGCTATTTAAACCACGCCCGACTGGGATAACACGCTTCGCATTACTTTGCAATTCTGCAACGTGACGCTCACTGTGTTCAGCTGCAGAACAGCATCTGTAAGGAGGAAAAGGACATTGTTAGCACCAGCAGCTTACCTGTAATTTCATTGTTAGCTGTCCACGGCTCTTGCGATCAGCATCCCAAAACCAGCGCTCCTCCCGAACCGACGGATCTGCAAAAAAGGAAGAAACAAGGCATTGGACATTTTACAATTAAACGAACGGTGCCGAAAAGCTTACCTCGCAAGCCGCTCCTCGTCCAGCATCGCCTCAGGAATTCCATGCACCAGGTGAGCACCGCGACCTGTGGGGAAGACAAGACAACAGGTTAGCAAAAGGCAAGGCATCATAGCGCTGCGCTTAGCGCCTACTCACCGCATCAAGGCACTCTAAAAACACCATTACTTACCGGCGACACCCAATTCAGTCTATGCCACATATTGGACTTCTGCGCACCTAAGGAAGAGAAAGGACATTAGTTAAACCAAAAAGGCATGCAAGGACAATAATATACCACAGCAATAAGACCTACCTGAAAGACTCAAAGCGGGCCGGCATCAGTGAAGTAACTTGATCGCAATCGCCCACCAAGCACAATGCGCACCTGCCAAGAAGGCAGGACGGAGAACACATCTGCATTAAAAACAAGGTGAGGAGAGGTCCAGAGAGGCCGCGGGTATACGGGGTGGTGGGGGGCTGTTTACCCCAGTTGCCCAGTCTTGAACATTGCCCACCTGTATTCCAGGCAGAACTCTCCCGCTGGTCACACCTGGGAACCGCAGAGAAGGATACCTGAGTCCCAACTGCTGGGCGACGTCCCCGTGGAACCAGGTGAGCGTAACAGCAGGGGATGGGAGGGTTCCCCCTTTGAATCCTCTTCTCTCCTTTTCCTTGGAGCAATAGGCCTAAGGTACATGCCCATTTTCAGATTGCTCCATGACCCCAGAAATCATAAGTCAAAGCAAATGGATTCTAGAAGGGCACTCTTAAGAGAGGTGCTTTAATAGTGGAAAGAACTATTCCCAAAAGGCTTGGGTTTTGGCTGAAAGATGACCAGCAGGATTATAAGAAGCAAATACTAGGTGTTTGTTTGTTTGGCTGGAAAGCAATGAATTACTACAATGTATTAATTTGACATATGTACATGGCAAGCTTTGTGGGTCAGAGGGAGAGTCTTCAAGAATATTGTTTTTATAATAGGCAGTCATTGTGGACCCTTCAATGCTAAGGAGATGTGATATCATCCACTTAGTCCAAAGATGACACCATAGGTGGTGGTTGACAATCTTTTCCAGGAGACTATGCAGTGAATAAGGAAAAAAGGGTAGGAGATACCAGAGAGTTCACAAAGATATAAGGACTTAAAGCTGAAGAAGCAGGAATCCAAGATGTGTGGCTTTTAATAGCTATTCAGTGAAATGTCCTCCAAATGAAAACACAACACCCGTTTATTGGAGAAAGATGTCCTCATGTATCATCGCTAAAGCAACTTGACCAGGATATATTGTTAAAATGTAACATTCTCGAACAAGTAAGAAATGGTGCTTGAAGTATCATATTTATATGGACTAGAACTGAGTGAGAAAAAAAAAACATAGGATATTCTTTGCCAGAGGAGAACATTAGAAAACTACAAATGTATACATGTGGGTATCCTGAAAGTCTTCACAGCTGCCTTTGTTCACTCCACTGTTAGGCAGAATCACCTTCAATACCCTTGGGGAACACTACAGGCAATTAAGACTACACGTGGCAGTACAATTTCACCTTTGGTACAAGCCTGTACTACACAGTTATGTGGTAGCAGTGGCTGAGCAGCCAGACTTAGCTCAAGAGTTGAGTGAACATTAGAACAAGTTACACAAAGGACCAACTAATACAGTGATTCACATAGACACTTACTCAAGGTTTCTTGGTGAAAGAATATACATTTATTTACTCAGTCAGTTCCAAAACATTACACTACAACAAGTAGCTCAATATCACACACTAATAAACCACAAAAATCCAACCGGTAAGTAAATGAACAAGTTTAGCTCCAAAATGAAGAGGGAGCAAAATGGCACTTCAGATACTTAATAAAGCAGAGAAAAGACAAGGTTATAAGAATAGACAACCCAAATACATCCATAGGCAGGGAAAAGGCTTTTAGTTAAATACAACCAGCAATTCTTCTCAATAGGCCTGGGCCAAAGTCAATGGTTCAGAGTCTTTTGTATAGGATACCACAGTTCTGGTAAGTAACGGTTAAGTCTTGGCCATGGAGATTAGAAGAATTTGGCTACGCGAAAAGTTTGACGAATGTTAAGGGAAGGACAAGCCTTCGTAGTTGAGGAAAGTTTCACACACTTTTTCGATGGCCGAAAAGATTTACGGACTGCGTTTGCATAGTACCTTGTCAATGAAGAAAGTTGTAGCTGAGGCAGTTGTTCCTGGCAGTTCTAGCAGATCTCTCTGTTCCTGAGCTTCAGTAGTGGGGACAAGAAGGAGGATGTCGGGAGGTTCCTGCATTGCCCAGGGAAGAGGCCAAAAGCTGTAGCAAGACGTCAGTTTAAGGTGTAAGTGCCTTAAAGTCCATGAGCAGGTTTCCTTCCCTCTGGCTATCCGGTTTTCAACAGCACTCTGATGAAAATTCGACCAGAATAAAACAGTGTCTAGGAAGCTTGCCAGTTGGTTGTTCCCACCAAACTCAAGGGAAAAAGTTAATCTTGAAGGTCTTCTCTGTCATCAGAGTTTCCGGCAATTCGGACCTGCAGCAGGGCATCACCGGTCGTCCAGGAGTTGCAGCAGTCCTCTTTCTTCCTCTCCTCTTTGGTTCTTTCGTTCCAGTGGTCGACTCTGCTTTCCAAGTCCCAGAGACCTGCTTTTAAACAGTTTCCCCCTATTCATTCCAGCCTGGCTGTCGCTCACACAGCAGGGTTGCTATCCTTGCCGGACAGCCAACCAGCCAATCATGCCAGAGTGCATTCAGGTCTACTAGGAGACTAAGCACAGGGATTGTCGACATCTCCCTCTCATCCTGTCCACCCCAGATACTCAGGTGCCAGATGAGGGCTTTAGCACTGAAACCTGTCAAAGGCCAACAAACAAAGGGACCAAACCTGGTTTGATGCACAGAGACAAACACAAGAAGGAACTTTCCTAAAAGAAATAGCAAAAAAAGATTACAGGAGTTTTTAGCTACCGTTGTTAGCGGTCGTGAAAAATCATGGTAGTTTGAACCAAACCACTGCCACCAGCCATTTAAAGTAGGAAAGGGTAACATTTTACTGTTACATGAGTGTTTTGGCTCAGGGGAAGCTAAGCAACCCCTCCAGCACTCTATAGGAAGATAGTGTGTGCTGTGCCAGTAATTTTAAAGAGACTAGCAAAGTCAATTTAACTTTGCATGCTCTGGGAGACAGTAGTCAGTCCCAGAGAAGGTGTTTAAACCTTGGGGAGTCTAAAAGACACCCCTGTGCCACTGCACAGAAAAAGATGATGTCATGGAGTTTGTTTAAAACACCATATGCAAAGAACTCAAAAGTAAAACACACATCAAAACACATGACAGAGTGGGAAAAAGGCTCACACTCTTTCCAGGTAAAGGTAAATAAAATCCTAGAAATCCTGCAAAGTTGCTGGTAAGGGAAATTAGCACATATTGGGAATCCTCCCTAACATCCACAGACATCTTGAATCTAATATGGGGGGTACCCGAACATGTGCCCAGAATCCCAGAAAATGCAGCTGGGAGTTACACAGAAACCAGAATTTCATAGATATTTGGGAGAAAAGTTTGGGTGCAGGGACAAACACTTAAAGCCTGTATGATTTTCATTATAGCATAATTCCAGTGTTCTCCATTTTGTTGTCTTGTTTTGGGATTGTCTGGAACCGTAACAATAAACTCTGCAAAGAACAGGGACCTGTGGAGTTGATCAGTAGTCAAGGAGCCAGCTGATATTAAAACCTTCAACTTGTTAAGGTATATCAGTACTGTCACCAAATGGTGTGCATGCCTTTGAAAATGCTCACACCCAGAAAAGATGCTTGTCATGTCCTGGAATTTCCTTTTCCGGATTCATATGATTGCCTTCACCATCAGTCAGTATCATTGGGACGTTCTTATATAGATAGATACAGAATGTTGGACTCAGAATTTTTCTGGGACTTGATTCTTTCTAAGGTGAATCAGGATGACAATGACGGAAAGAGAAGCCTCTGAATGTTGAAGAAAAGGTCAGGTCATAAAAGCACATTTGAATTTCTAATGTAAGATTCGGAGCTGGGCATCAACACAACGTCACCCTCTTCTGCAAGACCATATTGGTATGACTATAGAGGAACAATTGACTAAGAAGCACCCATGTAGAATGGTGAATTGCAAACATTATTGCATGACAGAGTCAGACGTGTCTGAAGTGGGAATAGGCAACTGGAGCACTTTTTACAGAGTTGGTAAATAAGTCTGAGCCCCAGAAACTCAACATTGGGAGCATGAGGCATACGCCTATCCAGCTATACATAGAGATCACGTTTTATGAAACCCCAGAGAGCGGACATCACAGAGTTGACATATTTCTAATCTTTTTTTCAGAAAAAAAGTGAACATGTTCTAAGTAGACAATGTAATGCACATATAAAATGCCTCATAATAATATGTCCATGAAATGTTGCAATCCTTCATGAGGTTTGAAGAGTCCAAAGAGTTTAGCATGGTATTCAACAGTGTAAGGTTGGCCTAGAACCTCGAATACTCAGTCAATGCTCAGCACAAATTTAATTGTGTGTTCATTTTCACAGGACATACCTGATCCGACAGTACTACTATAAAGACATAGCTGTCAGGTTTCCCAGTTCCATGCATGACACCACAAGCCAGTCTTGCTTTTCCCAATGTATTCTGGGACTTTTAGTCTCTTACTTACAATGGGGAAAACCAAACAAGTGCTAGCATGCAAAGGGACACACCAGGACTGACTCGACGTGCCACATATAAAACTGTGAAAGAATACAGTTATTATGTATTTGTGATAGGTATTTTGTGTATTACTCTATAATGGATACATCTGTGTTTATCATTACTTCTTTTGAGTTAAAACACACAGGCAAATATAGTGGTTAGGTGGAAGGATGGAACAAAATAAGCTATGCTATTGTATATGCATTCCTTTAGATATTTGTCACGACTGCTTCCATTTCCATGTCAATGCATCACTCAATCAGCCTGTTCACATACTATGCTCAGTACTCTATTTAATGGTATAGTAATTATAACCCATCACGTAACCCACACTTTGCTCTTTTCTGCTATAAAGGAGAACATATCTTTGTGTCTACGCTCTTCACAGTCTTTCTTTATGCGTTGCTGTTGGTAGATCACAGAAGTTAATACACATGTTGGTTCAACCCAATAAACATGCACATTTTTAGTTCTGAATAACTGCTCGCCACGTATGATAACCAATTGTGGTGCTGCTCTCAGACAATTGTCTCCACGTGTGTGGGTTGGTAAGACACGTGATCCTGTTAGCTGGGTAATAGGCACAGATACCAAAGCTGATAGAGCCACAGGTTTGACCAATTCTTTAGTGTGTTTGGCCACTATACGCAGTCCAAGCTTGGTGGCGTTTGATATTTCTATGAGATGAGATTTCGGTTGTGATAGATTATGATTACGACCCTGGCGGACAGCCATGCCTGTAATGCCGCCAGAGTTGTTTTTTTTCCGGCGCCATGGAATCAGCAATTACCGGGGTATTACAACCCCGGTGCACTCAGTAATTGGCCATTCCAGGGCGCTGGAAAAAATTCCTCCCCATTCCCATGTGAGCCCCGGCAAACTTGTAATGAGGCACACTGTCTTTTAATCAATCACATCACGTCCTTTCAACACTCATGCATCAAAGTAAAATACAGGTGGCAAAGTAGTGCCTTGGACAACAATTCACAGTGTATTCATAACGAGATCCAGGACCCTGCTGGTATTGTTTGCCAGTTTCCCACCTCTACGGCTCAGTTTCTTCATTACCCTGGATCTCCATATTTTTATTTGATAGGCATTCATGTATAAAGTGAATCAACATTTTCTCTTTTTCTGTCAGTGACATAGACCCTCAAGTCACATAATTTGCATTGTGTGAGGCTCACTGGACTTAGATGCCCTTTTTGTGGGATTGGTCTGTTTCATTCATACTAATTATATTTGTGCAGTCTGTTGTTGTCAGTCTCTCTTTCGTAGCAATTATCCAGAAATAAAACTAGACCTATCATATGTGTCAGCAGGTGTCTGGCTGATTATGTATCTGGGCTACGACTTTCTTCAGGTCATCTCATAAGCCTTGATAAAACAAGGTGAGACTATTGTCTCCCAATCAATTTGTCTATCACTAGGCAGTTAAATTGAGTTACCTTAGTGCCTAAGTCTCTCGATGTGTGACATTCGGTCAGTTATTCTCTAGTGTCTATGTGGGACGGCCTCAAAAAACACTGCAGACTCTGAGGGTTCTGACGCACTCATACTTCTTGACCTCTCAGCAGTCTTTGACATCATAAACCACAGCATCCTCATTGAAGGTTAAACTCCCTTGGCATTATAAACACTGCACGTATTGGTATCTCCTAATTCATTGCTAACAGACACCAAATTACCTACCTTCCTCCCTTCTCGTCCTCGACCCAACCTGTTAATAACAGAGTCCCCCAAGGTGCATGCCTGTTCCCTCTCCTCTTCAATTTTTACATGAGTCCTCTACCTGTTCTTATACGCTCACATAACCTTACATGCTACAAGTACACTGACAACACGCAAATCGTCATTAAAATTCCTAAGTCTGTCACCACCCCACACCCGGACCTCGCAGCCTGCTTCACAGACATTGACTGCTGAGTGACGTCCAATCATCTCTTGCTAAATCCAGGGAAAACAGAGATCATGATCTGTGGCAAGACATCCCTTTTCTCGTGCCCCATCCATTGCCCATCTTCCCTAGCCCCCCCACCACATCGACCACAGTCAAAAACCTGGGCTGCACAATGGACACAGACCTGACCTTATGCAAACACATTAATATAGTGTCTAAATCATGCTAGTACTATCTCCACATACTCAGCCGCATCCTCCCTTACCTCGCGATACCCCCACAGACTGACAGCAATTATGCCCATTGTCCTGTCTCGGCTAGACTACGCAAACAGTCTCAACCTGGGTGCCCCGGTCTACCAGCTTAACAAGCTACAACAAGTCAAAAACTGGTCAGCCAAGCTCCTACCTGCCCTCAGTTGAAGAGAACATAGTTCCCCTGTGCTCCCACCTCAACTGACTCCCTATTGGAAGCCAGCTCACCTTCGAAGTCATGTGCATCACTCATCGGGCTCTGCACAAGATAGGCTCTAAATGCCTACAACAGAGCAACACTCTCTATCACCTCACTAGAAACCTGAGATCATGCACTGCTCTTCTGCTAGTAATCCTCCCCTCCAAATCAACCACAATTGCAGGCTCCACTTTCTCAGTCATGGCACCCGCCATCTGGAAGTCACTGCCACCCCACATCCGATACAAACAAGACCACATGATTTTCCCGAAGGGCCTTCAAGACTTGGCTATTCCCACTAGCATCATGAACTGAATCATATCCAATCATATCCATAGCTGGAAATCCTTAGGCAGTCATGAATTTTTGAGGTTGGGCAATGTGCGACACCTGGATGGTCTCTAAGGATGTGCAAATGGGTTGCACTTTAGATGGATCTGAGGTACTTGACATGAGTTTTCTAACCATCCTCTGAGTGTGCTTCCTCATCCGCACATCAGTCATGCAGATTACTTATATTTGATTATAAAGCTCCTTACAGCAAATTGTATATCATTTGAACTTAAAGTGTACTCCCAACTACTTCCTATGTAGTGGTAAATCTAAAATGTAGTAAATGGCATTGAACCTAGGCGCATTTCAAAGTGTCATATATACTAAATCTAGATACTCTCCAAGCATGCTAACATTTCTGAATTAAGATGCATCTCCCAGTGAACAAAATGGTTTTCATCTAGGTGTATTTGCAAGTGCACTAAATGTGTTGAATCCTGGGTGCATTTTAAGTATTTTTCCAAATTTACTAAGGGCCTCATTATGAGTTTGGTGGCAGCCATGGAGCTATTAGCTCCATGGCTGCCTCCAAACCGGGCTCCTTTACCGGGTTCCCAGAATGGGGAAATACCAGGCCATTCCGAGTTCGGAGGGCCCGGTAATTCCTCCCTCTGGGAACCCGGGCCCGGACCTTCCCCATTCCCATCTGTGCCCCCATAGGGCTCAATGGGAATGGGAGAGGGAGCTAACAACGGGCCGATTACGACCTGCCCGTTGTAGCTCCCTCTTCCCCTCGCGGGACCCGGTAAGGATGCCTGGTTTTACCAAGCGTCCTTAACGGGTCCCGCGAGGGGACCTCGTAATTTCACGTAACGAGTTTAACGGGTCCGCCTCCATTAGCGGAGCCCTTTAACCCGTTCTGCGAAGGTCGTAATGAGGCCCTAAATGTCTGGACCTGGGTTAATTTCCAAGTGTATTTAATGTTTTGAATGAAGGTGCATTTCTGAATGTACTACATGTTCTGAATCAAGGCATGCTTTCCTGCTTACCTGGTATAGGATATGTTTTCGAATCTAGGTACATTTACAAATACAATACTACCCAGTCATTCTGCCCAACATCACTTGAATGCAGCTATCCCCCATGATAATATCTGGTCTAGATGTGCACATATTGGGCCTCATTACAAGTGTGTGGTCTGGAAATAACATGGCAGTAATTCCTATTACTCTTTATTTTTTTCCAGCGCTCTTTCCAGGCACTCTTTCCAGACCACAGAACTATGAGAGGGAACACCGGTAGCAACTGCAGCGATAACAGCATCCACTGTGCTACCGTCCGTGGTAGCACAGTGAACTGAAACAACGGTACCCTCCGTAAACCTTGCCCGAAACACCAGCACCACAATAACAAGGCGGCATCGCAACAGCGGTTTTCCCAGAAACACTGCCACAAAAAAGCTGGTGCCACTGGGAAAAATATGCTGAAACACCAGCAACGCGGAGCAGGTGGTAACCAAGCCCAGGCGTAGAGGAACAGGTTTCAGTTGCACCCACTGCACCCATCGGCACAAAATGAGCACTAGGACTGTTGAAAAATACCACACACACTTGCCAACACAACCATTCTGCCTCTGATAGCAGTAGTTGTGGACATGGAGGTGCTGCATGCAGGAGTGCAGATTTATGAGCAGAAGCTGCACCAGTGGTAACAGGATGACAGGCAGTGTAGGAGGAGGAGGAGGAGGATGAGAAGGTGAAAGCAGATGAACAATGGTATGCAAGTGGCACCCTGGAGGCATGTGCCAGTACCCCAGACAATGGCCATACCCTGGGCCTGACAGACAGACAGATCTGTACACTAAACTGCCTGAACAGGGTGACCATCCTGGAACTTGTGGAGCTCATTCAGGACAACCGCCAGAGCATCATAGGCATCTGAACTGCCAGACCACTCCTGTTGAAGGTGGTGTCAGTGCTGCACTTTCTTGCCATGGGCACATTCCAACACCCAGTTAGTGAGCTGCCTGGCATCTCACAGCCTGCATTTTCAACTGAGCTGGCGCAGGTCCTGAATGCCCTCCTGCAACATGAGTCCAAGCACATTGCCCTACCAACCATACAGGCACAGGACAATGCCATCAAGGTCCGCTTCCCTGCACTTGCGAGCATGCCTAATGTATTGGGAGCTGTGTATTGCATACATATAGAGCTTGTGGCTGCCCAAACCACAAGGTAGGTGTGTCAAAACCGTAAGCAGTACCACTCATTGAATGTGCAGGTCGTCTGTGATGCGGACCGAACAATCACCCACTGCTGTGCCCCATTCCAGGATCAACCCACTACACCATGATCCTACAGAACAGCACCCTGCCTGCATACATGGCATGTTATGGGGGAGAGTGGACCGGGTATTGGGTGAGTGAACTCATCAATGCACACACATAGTCGAATGGGAACCGGGGCACAGTTGGGTTTGTTCACTGGCATTAGTGCATGACCCACAGCACCATGCCAATGCAGGTACATGATCGACATGCAAAAGAGGCCTGCCACAACTGGCATCTACCACAAGTGCCAACGGAAGGATACATCGCAACAATCAGAACATGGATGGATGGGCAAATTGAATGTAAATACAATCCACTATGGAATAAAGCAAGGGGATAGTTTTGCAAGGATAACAACATTTTATATAATATAAATGCCAGCAAAGAACTCTGCTGCCCAAGAGCGCTCTGCCAAAAATTACCCGGACAGCACACTAAAAAGGCCAAACGCATCATCAGTGATGACATTGTATACAGTAGGAATTCACGTAGCTGGTTGGTGTGGACATATGGCACAGCCTGCTCCATAGGGGATGCGAGAAGCTAATTGGCTGTCTCTTCCCAGTCGATCTTGGTGCTGAGCTCATCCTCGTGGTGAAGTTCAGACCACATTTTTGAAACATTCTATCTAATCTAAGCTAAACAACAGGAACCAATAATGTATTTGGCATGGAAGGCACCAGAACATCATGTCAAAGGGGACAATATATAGGTATGTTGACCCCCACATTCAGGGCTTTGTTAATATCGCAGTTCCCACACCCAAGTTTCTCCCCCTTGGGGGTTTGATCTACAGTCTACCTTCCCTGGTGCCTCATTATAAAACAAGATGCGTGTTTTATTGGAAAGATGTACAGTCACGCCGGTTTTAGATCTGTGGCCGGTAATCTGAAATGGTCAGGATCAGAGGGTTGGATGCTTATTGGTATGTGAAGAGGTAGGGGGTCGGGGTGAGGCTGGGTGGCGGGATCCAGCCAGGCAGGGTGGGGGTTAGGGGTACACTGTCAATTTAGTGGATATGGATAGACATGCTCTAAGAGTGCTTTCTTGGAAACAATACTAGATGTTTGCAACATGGAGAGGACAGGGACAAGCTGGACTTCCGTGGGAACAAGGCTTGTTTGCAGCTGGCAGATGGCTTCCTACCTCTGTGTGAACTCGGGCTGCAGCTCTCAGTGTGTGTTTTTTGGGTGGGGCAGAGGCACGACTTGTGTTATTCACCTTTTCCATGCGCTATCAAGCTTTTATATGCACCCGCTGGGTGGGGGCTACTCCGCCCTTTTCCTCGTGTTGAGTTATTTAGATCAGCAGCGACTAGGGGGTGGGATAGGATCATTTCTTTCCCAACATTCCCCCCTTTCGTTACTTCTACAGTAACACATTTCCCCACCCTTGGTTTCTTTCGTTCATTTGCCATTCTTTCAGCTTCCTCCCACGCTGGGCTACCATTTATAGGCATCCATGCTCTGCACACACTTTTCAAGCTTTCCCCAAACTGTGCGTATTGTTCAGGAGAGCAGGTCATGTAAATACATCCTCCATCTACCACCAAATCTACCCACACTTCCTTATTATCCTCGGGGTCTGGAACGGTGCAATAGTCATATGATATAGAGTGTCCACCTCAACTCCATATCCATAGTATATTGCGGCCATGCAATATTTTGGACCATCATTTTCTCCTGTTTGGATTTGTGCTTCTTGGGTATCACGAGGCACCTTTTTATCAGTACTATTCCCAATTGTCACCATCATCATTGCACTATTAGGTACTGCTTTTGCACAACATCGGAGACCCAACTGGCACACGCAAGAATTCTGCAAGATGAATATGATAATGGGGATCAGCATTTTATAGTTGTTCCAAGCCACAAGGGTACCCAGCCGAATGCCATATTGGTCCAGCCGTCTTCTTGTATACCTGCTTCCTTTTTCATTTTCACACCAAGCTCGTGCACCTCTGCTATCACGTGCGATAGTGTTCCATTTTCAGCATTTGAAGAAGGTAGAAATGTGCAACATGAACTCCCAATCTTTTTGCATACCCCGCCCTCCATAATAGTGAGGAGGTCGAGGACGTACCTGTTCTGCATTGTCAGTAGCCGAAGTGCTCTTATTTCCACCTTGATGACATTGAACCCCTCTTCAGTGTCATTTGCCAACTGGATCAGCTCCCATCTGACAATTTGGAGTCACTTGGCGTTCGCTCTTGTTTGGGCACTAGACACAAGGGCTGCTGCATTTTTAAAAATATTTGGTTGGTATCTGTGCAAGTATATAAGCTGATTCTTGGGACAGCTATTTTGAGGATAGTTTTCTCCTGGACAGGTGATTGTGCCGCTCTTCTTCTGGGAGTATTTGGAAGAAGGGAGTGGTGTAGTAGGCATTACTTATGTTCTCTCCGGTGTTGCTTGCCCATCATCAGGCACTGGTCCCCCCTTCAGATAGTTCTCAGGTATTACCAACAGGGCTGAGCGTAGCGTTGCGAGTGAACAATACCCCCTCCATGATGACAGGAGGTGTAAGTATGCCTTTTTTCCACAAACCTAGTAGTAGTCCATCAGCGGCGCCATTCCTTTTCGAAGGTCTGGAAAGATTACTTCATAACTTTCCTCTTGCTGTACTTCCACTGGTTTTTCGATGACGGTGACCCATGTTAGCTTGTAGATGTTCACATTTCTGCACATGTTTTCCATGCAAATGCTAACCTTGCATCTGAAAGGCAATGGAGTCCTTCTGCTTTGCACATAAACATTGACTCCTGCCATTTATTTTCTGTGAAGCTGGTGTCATCTATAGCCAGGAATGGCTCCATGAAGCATTTGAGATCTTTTGAGCCCACTTTACATTTTCAACTGTGTGGATCAAGGAACTTTAGTCTGATGCTGCATGCCTGAAAGGTGACTTTATCCTACATGCATAGTGCAAGGTGGTTGAGTCATTGTGATTCTACTAAGGGCACTCTTGAGGTACTAAAACTTTGGGCTCCAAAGACACATGCTGTATTAATGAACAAACGTAGCAACTCCCATTGGTTGTTCACCGTCCCATGACACTCATATCCGAATACCAGCTATTCGAGTGTCCGGGATGGTGGAGGTCCTCTACTTTATCTAGTCCTAAACCATTATATACATCATATTTGTACTGTCGTGTTTGCCGTCTTCTTCTACTACAGTGCAAGAGAGGTTGTTGTTTCCCTACCAGACTTCTACATGACCTATAATTGTTACATAGTGACCTTTGTACATGTGGTGGTAATAGCTGGACCCTTAAGGTACTGGACAGTGTGGATCGGGAATCGCTACACACATTTTTGGTGTTATGTATTACAGACTGTTCACTACTTCTTGATAACACATTATCATTTTCATTAATTTGTTCATATAACAATGTGGGGTAGTCAGATCTTACTACTGCATTAGAAACAGGGGTAGGTAATTTAGATACTGAGGTAGACAATATATTAGGGCCTGAGGTAGATTGTTGAACTGTAAACATTGCTGGGGTGCAAAAGTAAAATTTGTACACCTGGTATACTTTCAGTCACATTGTCATTGATCATGAGAGCACCTGGGGTTATTTGTGTTGCATTTTTATGTAAACTTGTTAAATTCAGCGATATATTACTTTCCCACTTCCATTTGACCCCCTACTCCCCTTATTTTATATGGGACCCCCAGATAAAAGATGCTCCCAAATAGTTCTCCAAAATAAACATCAACATTGTAAACAGTATTTGCTAAAATGTAGACCACATGTATAACTGTAGGCCCTAGTCAAGCTAATTCTATTTCTACTGCTATCTAATATTACATTCTCTTTGAGCGTAGTCAGTTCTAGCATTGTTTGACGTATGGAGAGGAATAGAACGGGGTGGGCATTAATAGAAATATAGATGGGACAACAGAAGAGAATGAGAGAGAGACAGAGAGAGAGAGAGAGAGAGACAGAGAGAGAGAAAGAGTGACAGCCATTCATAACATCTCATCTTTTAAATATCTGCGCATATTTCATGTGATAGTTAGGTATGCACTTATGGCCACTGTTTAGGGTGCAGTGGCAGTGTTCTGGCTTTCAATCTGAGTGTTTGGGGCCACATTACCCTGTGCTTTCCTAACATCTGTGAGATGGATCCAATACCGCAACCCTTTCCTTTTACAGTGAGTGGGGTGCAGTGTACCACCTCGGATGGACAGTGGAACCTTGGGGTGTTCCATTTCCGAACAAAGCTTCATACACAGACCAATTCCCCTGGCATTAAAGGTTTCACAGGGCTACTGTCTGCTGGAGTCCTCGTGGATGTTTCACTTTCTGCTGTGAACGGGGGTGCAATTAATTTGTTTTGAGATGCATTTTATTGTATGTGTAATTTGTGTGAGATGTTCATTGAACTCTTTCCTTAGGACCGTGGCTGTCCTATGAGTGTCAGAGGCCCTTCTCACTGGTGACAGTGGTGTTTGCATGTGTCAACTAGTTTCAATTTCATGGGGGCACAGAAGGTGGTCCTTGCTAGGCTGGTGCACAGTTGGAAGAGTGCCAGAGTTAGGCAGTACACCCAGTTGTTCTTTAGAGAGTTACACAGTTTGGATAGTATACACTTGAGGAGGCAGTTTATTTTCTCTATCACCCCATTTGCTTGCGCGTGGTAAATCAAGCACATTTTATGTTTTTTCCCTAGCATTGATGTGACTTCTTTGAACAGTTCATTAAAGAAGTGTGTTCCATTGTCTGATCGTATGACCTCACATACTCTCCATCGGGGGAATACTTCTCTAACAAAGAATTTCGCCATGCACTTTGCATCTGGGTGGGCACAGGGCCCTGCCTCCACCCAACGATAAAAAGAAGACACCATTACAATCAATTATTTGGCCCTATTGCATCTCTCATACACGTCTGAGTAATCAATGTGTAGCTCATGGAAGGGACCCACAGGGCAGGTCAGAGTGCCCCATATCGTTCATAGAGTCATCCTTGTACTGAATACTTGACACCTGGTACATTGGACCACCATCTTGTTTAGGTACTCCTGTAGATTTCAATAAATCAATCTTCCTGGAGTTCGGCAGCCATGTGTTGTTTTGAATGTGTGCTGGGAAGTGTAGCTGTTCAAAAATCTATGTATAGTAATTCTACTGGCATGACAACCTTCCCTGTCATTTGTTGTCTCCATAGTAGATCAGTGGGTGATTGGGTACAACCACATTTAAGCCATAGCTCTTGTTCCGCACTTGGTGCTCTACTATGCAGCTCTATTAGCTGAGCTATGGGGAGCACATTGGACGCATCTGTTTTGGGAGTTCCTTCTTTGCTTGCTACAATGCATTCTGCACCCATGGGTGTTGAGAGATATGCTGCTTATTTGGCTGCTGCATCTGCATCTGCGTTTTCCAAAGATATTTCATCCAAGTTCTGTGTATGTGCTTGACATGTAACGATGACTACCACTTAAGGCTCTGGGAGTTCTTAGATGAACTTGTTTAGTAATCCTGCATGTTACACTAATGAACCATCTCCTCTCATGAATCCTCTCCTTCTCCATCTAGATAGACCAGGGTGTACCGCCGTGGTGGCATACGCTGAAACAGAATAAATTGTCACACAGAACTCCTTGGCTGCATGAAGGGCTTCAAACAGTGCTACAAGATCTGCTGTTTGTGTGGAATAGTGCATTGGCAATTGTTTCATAATCAATGTTACATAATGTCAATCTTCCATCCTCACCACTGCAGCCCCTACATGTTTTTCCCCAGTTTCTTGGTCAATGAATGCTGACCCATGAACGAAGAACACCTTTCCGTCCTCTAGGTCGTACTTTCTTCTCCTTCATATGTTGCACAGTCGTGCTCTTGCATGTCCTCAACGGTGCATGGTTCTGTAAGGAATATGGCAGGATTTACTGTCTTACACCTTACAACATGGATATTGGAGCTGGACAGTTTTATTTCATAAGCTGATGCTCCATGTGTAGTCAGGGTGGATTTTGATTGTTCCAATATTGCCGACAGTGTGTACCCAACGTATAGAGTGACAGAGCACCCCATGACAATGGTAGAGGATTTTTAGATGGCAAATGTGGCAGCTGCAAGGGACTTTTTGCAAGCAAACCGACACTTCATTACCAAATAGAGTGTGCCACTGTAATAGGCAAGCGGCTTGTGTCCCATTGAGTTTTTCTGTGTCAGTACTGTGGTCAAGAGGGTGCCATTTGCTACAATGCATTCTGCACCCATAGTCTCGGGTCACTAGCACTGGGGCTGTTGAGATTAAATTCTTTAAGTCATTGAAAGATGTTACTATTTCTGCTGTCCATGTGATACATGCCTTTTCTCTTTATGCTTCCTTCAACCCTTGCAGGAGAGGCCTGGTGTAAGCTGCATAATCTAGGTTCCAGGTCCTGCAGTAATTGAACTTCGGCATTTCTTTTACTCTTTTTGGTTTGGCAATGGCTCGCAATGTTGCTGCTCTGTCTGGAATTATTCTCTTGCCATTTTGGGGAATTAGTTGGCCCAAGTACAATACCTCTTGTCTACCTTGTGCCCCTTTTGTGCCAGGATCTGGAGTGGAGTGATGGAGTCTCTCCAACAGTTTTGTTTGCTTTCACTGCAGACCAGTAGGTTGTCTATATACTGAATGATTGTGCTGGGAACTTGAATATTGCCAATATACTCACACTTTCGCAGTATCTCTGGGGTAAGTGACAGTGCTCATATCTCCTTCCCCCAGGGTAAATGCTGTGAGGTACTGTGACTCTTGATCAAGAGGTAATGAGAAGAAGGCATTCTTCAAATCTACCACAGTGAAGTGGTTTGCTTGTTACAGGATGCTGCACAGGATAGAGGCAGGATTTGGGACAATAGGAACCTCTTTTTGTACAATATCGTCAAGGGGGGCGAAGGTCATGGATCATCCTCCAACTCCCCCTGTAGCTTTCTTGAATGGGTACACTGCAGTGTTGCACAGAGACGTAGAGGAGACAATTATGCCTTTCATTAAAAGTGCTCACAGTGTCTCTAGTATTCTCTCCTCTGCTTCCCTTGACAGGGCGTATTGCTTCACTCTTGATAGTATGGCTCCTGGCTTGAACGTTATTTTTACAGGGGTCACTTCTTTTAACATTCCCACATCATGGGGGTTGGTGGTCAATAGGTTGGGTGAGACCTGCTGCATGTTTGTTTCATAAAAGGACAGTGGTCCACTGATGATAGTCATAAGGGGGCTTGGCAATTTTCTGTAATGCACCATAATATCACAAGGAATGCTGATTTCTAACACACTCTCCCTGTCATCTTTGTTGTCAGCGAACAGTTCTTCATCAGTTAATTTGAGCAATAGTATATTGGGATCAATGCATAGCACTGTGTGCCACTCACATCCACGAATGTCGGTACCAATTACGACAATTCCTCTAGCAGACACTTGCACCCCTTCTAGATCTAGGCACAGGATGGTACCAGCAAACAATTTTAGGGGTTATTACGAGGCGAAAGACAAAATCTGCGGGCACTGTCCATTCTTTCTGAGTAAGTTCAAGTACTGCTCTTGCTAACACTCGAATTCCATAAATGAACATGTCGGGGTTCATTGGTATTCCTCTCACCATTATTTCATGTGTATGGCATGGATTACCAACATTACTCTAAGAGAACTCATTCTGGGGTGGAACAGGCAATCCCTCTTTCAGTGAATGATATGGTCATGTTTAATTTGCGGATCAGGTCTCTTCCCAATAAGTTGACAGGGGAACATTTATAATAAAGGAGAGGGTCTTGCATTACCTTTCCCCTATATTAAGGTTTAAATCTATTGTGTAAGGAACCGTGACCACAGCCCCAGAGAATCCTTGCATATTGAGAGTTTGTGCATGACTTTTCTGCCCCCAAGTCCACCATAAAGATTAACTGTTTGTTTCCTATCTCTGCCCCCACCAGTGGTTCCTCTTCTGGATGCAAGGTAGTTGATTGTACTGAACACGCAAGTGCTCTCTGTGGGCTGTCCTAGTCAAGATATGAGTCTGTCCTCGGGCAAGAAAAGGGGTCCCCTCCCAGCCCACAGGTCCCTGGTGCGCCATTTGGGGTGGTGGCAAAGGGTTACTGTTTCTACCTCCTTGTTGGTTAGGGTGGTTCTGTGGTATCTGCATCATGTGAGGGGTTGATGGAAAGTACTGGGACAGGCATCTGGGGAGGTAACTGGGGTAGGGTATCTCATATGCTCCCTGTGTTTGTCCCTGTGGGCTACTGGGTTGGGGTTTACCGTATTGTTTTTGGTTGTAACAGGGTTGGTTATATTGATCATTTCCTTGCTACCTTCTGTGCACTCCCGGGCGAAGTGCCCCACCTCCCGCATGACCAACACTGCCCTAGGTTCATCCTCTGGCCCCTTGCCCTCCGAATACCCCTCCCCACTATCCCCGGGACCCACCTTGTCCTCTCACAGATCTTCCTTGCCACTGGGGTCCCATATACTGTTGATTTCCTTCCCATTGCTCGTGCTCATTGTCTGCCCACACTGCAGCCATGCTCGCCTGTGTGGCGATGGAGACACTTCCCTCTTCCCCATTTGCTCAGGGGGTGGTATTTCTGCTACAGTGTCTACTTTCACTAGTTTTGTCTGTACTAGTTTTTCTTCTTCTGCTAACCTCCTCTGAATAGTTTCCTTCTCCCTCTCCTTGATCCTCCTACAATGATGTGCTATGATGGATGTACTATGATGCTTTGAATTTCTGGCCAACCTTTTGCTTCCATCCCTGCAATCTTATCAACGGCCTTCTGTACTTCCCTGGGGAGTCCCCGCTTAATTATGAAAAGAAATAGGGATGTTGATTGGTCCTACGCAGTGCCTGTCTCTGCTCGCCACAGCTCTTGGACCCGAAGAATAAACTGCGCAGTGTCTTCCTCGTCTCCCATAGTGCATTGCATTATGGAGTGTAAGTCAGGAGTATCTGGGAAGGTACTCCGCAGTGCATCCCACACACATGCCCAAAATGTGTTAAATGATGGCCCATCATGAGTGTCTTTACTTATGGTCACCACAGGATATCCCGCTTTCACCCACACTGATTCTGCCTGATCACCCACCGCAGATACTAGTAAGCTTTTGATGTCTCCGATAGCGAGGGGTACCACCGATGTCTGTTTCTCAAAGGCATAGATCCATTTTCCCACCGCTACTCTGAGTGGGGGGAGGGATTTAAGGATGTTGTTTTTGTCCATTTGTGCCCATTGGCTATAATAAGGCTGACCTGCTCCCTTGTGGATAAGGGGCATTTGCAGTTTTGATTTCACCTTCCCGCCTTTTACACCACTCCCTTTCCTTTTTGCTAAGGCCATTCTCCCGAACTTTTCTCTCAACCTCCCTTCCCACGTACCTTCTACCCGTCGTGTAATCAACTGTACCTGCTGGATCCCTCCAACTGCACCTTCAGCCGCATCGTCAAAGTAACTCCAATACTCTTTGTCCCATACTGATCCCACATTCTCATACCCCAAACTATCTGTTTCCCCCTTGCCTTAACACATGAACAGCCCATATGGGTGTGCTATCAATCCTGAATAGAAAATCTCTTGATTTCCATTTGTCTTCCGGTGGGGAGGAGGGGTCTCCGGGGGCCGCAATCCACTGTCTGTTCCTCTTGCTGTTTCACATGCTGCTCGTAATCGAACCAACTCTGTACCGGTGGACGTCAATTCTACTTTAATATCCCTGGAACTAACTCCTGTGTTGGTGGGGGCTGTGGTCGGGGATCATACGACGGGGCAGGTACTGTACTCGTCGTTGCTTGAGCACTTCCCCATGACACATAAATTGGATTTGAGTACCCCTCTGCTGGTTGTTTTAGTGAGAGATACATTTTCTTTGGTTCCCCTTCTCCTGTTTTGCTTTCTCCTACATTATCAACACCTGAGGTTATGTTTTTTGATATTTTTTCCCTTTTTTCTGTGATGGGCATTTCTTCAAACATCCACTACAGATCCAATATCTCTCTCCTGTTTTGCAATTGCTTCACCATGTACTTAACAGTCAAATGTATGGACACGTGATCTAGAATTATCAAGAACAGGGTAGTCCCTCCTCTTTACTCTCTGTCACCCACTATCCATGGTATTTCTTAATTTTGTCACTATACAGGGGTTGGCTCTTACATATATGGGATAGTGGGGTGCCTATCCCCATGATTTGTCACTTTCTCTAAAGCGTGAGTCACAAAGAATGTTTGCTTAGGGTTCCCCTCCCCTGCTCCTCTAGACCATTAAGGCCCACAATGTCAGTCAATTGAGAAACATCACATATATGGCGATACCGTTTTTCATGTAGCCAAACAAAAATGGACACACACATTTTTAACCAAGAAACAAAGACACATAAAAACAAAACATATACTTGATGCCCTCTTTTTCTTCCCCTTAGAGCATTCGCATTCCTCACCTATTCACTTCTCATTCACAGCACACCTCCCCCTCCTGGCCCTCCTCCATCCATATAAAAAAAAACTGAAAATAATAAGCTAAAATAATATGTTACAATAACAACCACTACTTGATCCCGAGCCCTCTAATTATACGGGGCTCCTACTTTATTTCTATATTTGTAAATCTCTGCACTGGTCAGGACAGTACACTGTGGCTGCCACCTTACACCCGCTGGCAGGGGTAGGCTCCTGTTTTTCCTCTTTTATATTCACCATATAACTTAAACTTTTAAAAAAAGAATAATAAATGGCCATAAAACTTCACATTCAAATAATTAAACTGTTCACTCACTCTCAGTCACTGAGTGTTCCCTTCTCTCACACTGCTCTTTACCTAAAACCCCATACTTTGTTGTTCCTTGTAGTTTATACTCACGTGTCTGTTTCCATCCGAAAGCTCAGTTTGCGTTTAATCCAAAACACGTCTGGGCCTCTCCATGGGGCTGCAACCGGCTCCAATGAGCAGTGGGGTATTTGCAAAGCCGGAACCTACAAGACTCGCTTCTGCTGCGTACACGTTTTGGGGGACTGGTCAGCTGTAGCTGGGCATGGCTTTTCAGGAGATGCCCCTGGATATCGCCGCAAGTATGGGGACTAAGAAATTATGCAACAGGGGTCACCAAATGAATGGGTACACCTCTGAACACACACTCCACAGTAAATACAACCCACTAGGGAATAATGTAAGGAAATCGTTTTGCAAGGATAACAACATTTTATATGATATAAATGCCAGCAAAGAACTATGCTGCCCGAAAGCGCTCTGCTAAAAATTATAAGGGCAGCACACTAAAAAGGCCAAATGCATCATCAGTGATGACATCACATAGAGTAGGAATTCACATAGCTGGTTGGTGTGGATATATAGCACAGCCTGCTCCATAGGGGATTCCAGGCGCTAATTGGTTGTCTCTTCACAGTCGATCTTGGTGCACGTGGGTCAGCTGGGCTCTTCCTCGTGGTGAAGGTCAGGCCACATGTTTGAAACATTCTATCTAATCTAAGCTAAACAACAGGAACCATTTTTTTATTTGTCATGGCAGGCACCAGAACATCATATGAAAGGGGTGCCTAAGAGAAAGGAGAATAATATATAGGACTAGAGTGCGTGAGAGTGCGTGAGAGTGTCGAGCAGACAGGAGTGTGTAGGGCAATCCTGAACGCCTGAATTGAATAAAAATGCATAGAACGGACCTGATTGCATAGAATTGCGTGACGTACATAATATGCTTTGGAATGCAGGGAACATTTGAAAGGGCATATATCATACCACACCCCATGCCTACTCTCTTCTTTACACCACCACTCAACTAGAACAAAGAGATACTATGACACCATTCGGTATAACTGTTCTCATATCAACATCTACCGCTCACTCCCCATCACTCTAAGTAAACACTGCTGGTTTCACACCCCCCAGCCAGGCGTTCTCCTCAGGCCTAACGCAGCCACACTCGGTCTGGCTAAATCCTGCCAGAGCGAACACATACTCCTGATCTCTCAACCACCACACCTACCGCTAAGAAGCAGCTACCACACGAATTCTGCACCAGCTACACACATACCTGGTGTGCACACGCACCTTTGAACTCTCTCTACTCTCTCTACTGACCCGAACTTCGGTTCCAAAGGGCGTTCAACCTACCAGCGCCTTCAGACCATACCAATGGTATATAAGGCGCTATATGAATGCAAAATAACATAACATAACATAACATAACATAACATAACATAACATAACATAACAGGTATCTTGAACCCCACATTCAGGGCTTCATTAATACTGCAGTTCCCACACCCACGTTTCTTTCCCCGGTGGGTTTAGTCTATGCTCTACCTTCCCTGGTGCCTCATGCTACAATAAGACGCTTGTTGCTATTGGAAATATATACAGTCGCGCCGGCTTTAGATCTCTCGTGGGTAATACGAAATGGTCAGGATCAGAGGTTCTAATGCTTATTGGTATGTGAAAAGGAAGGGGGTCGGGGCGAGGCTGGGTGGTGGGTTCTGGCCTGGTGGGGTGGGGGTAAGGGGTACGCTGTCAGTTTAGTGGAGATGGATGGACACAGTGCTGGGGCCTGGTACTGTCTGGTACTGTCTCACGCTCTTCACAGGGTGCATTCTTGAAAACAATACTAGATGTTTGCAACATGGAGAGGACAGGGACAAGCTGGACGTCTGTGGGAACATAGCACGTGCGGAACTGGCAGATGGCTTGCTACCTCTGTGTGAACTCAGGATGAGAGCGCTGCAGCCCTGAGTTTGTGTGTTTTGAGCCTAATACAAAATTGAGTTGTGGAGCAGGAGCGCATTACTATGTGCTATCACGCTTTTATATGCACCCTGCGGGTGGGGGCTACTCCCGACATTTCCTCTTGTAGAGTTTATTTAGTTTGCCCGTGACTAAGGGGGTGGGATAGGATCATTTCCTTCCCAACAACATGCAGTGCACTACAGGTACACAAATACAACACTGCCATGTCACAATACCCAACACATCCTGACTCAGCCCCACCCGCCCCCATCAATCCATCCCTGGGAGACAAATCCTACACATGGCCTGCCCAGCATTGCCAGCCACAGGCTGCATCAAGGCGAATGAGGACCTGCAAGTGCAGAGCCCCAGATGCATGTGTCCCTCCCATCCCTAGATGTATACACGGTCCAGTCACTTGAATCTAATGGAACGCCCTGTGTCCCATTCCTTGCACATGCTTCCAGTAATCATGCATGCACAGACACTTACAGAAACTATGGTTTTCTTCCCTGTTTCCAGACCCGCCACCTGGACCCGAAGGACTCCTCTCCAGCATACCTCCAGATCACACATTTCAAGAAGATAGGAAAGAGCAAGCAGGGAGATCTTCCTGGTTCCCGGCATGCACACTTGCACTTAGACTTCAGAAAGAAACAATTTCTTTCTACAGTCTCAGGCCTCCCCATGACATAGGGCATCAGGTCCCCGCTCAGCCAGTGAAACCTATAACTCTCCCAGTTTCCCCTCCCTTCTGCTGTTCTGCATTGTGTCTCACAGTGACCATCTCTGTCTACATTTGCCCCATCTCTCTATCCATATGCCCCTTATATTCCTATGTCTGACAAACCTGTATTTGTACTATCTAACTCTCTCACCCCGTGTCTGCTCTCTCTCTCTCCATCTTGATCTCATTCTACCTCTCTCCCTCTCTCGTCAACTCTGTCTGGCTCACTCTATCACACATTCTCTTTGCCTTACACTCCCCATATGTCTCTCTTTTGCTCTCTCTCGTTATCTCTGCTTCTCTTTTTCTCTTGCATCCTCTCTTTTGCTCTGTCTAAATCACCCCCTCTCTTTCCTTCTCTTTCGCACTCGCTCTCTCTCCTGCTTTGTTCCTCTCTTTTTCTCTCCGCCACTGTCTCCCTCAGTCTTTCTCCTTCTCTATCAATTTCTCTTTCACTCTGTCAAGCTCAATCTTTCTCAGCCTCCTCTTTCCCACTCTCTTTCTCTTCATCTTTCTTCCTGGCCTATCTGTTTTCTCTGTGCCCTTAAATCTCAAAGAAACATGTTGAAATCCCCATAACCAAAAAAAACAGCATTTTCTACAATCCTGCTATTTGCTCCCATTTGATCGAGTTTTGCAAAATACTCCAAGCGAATATGGGATGGGATAGGACCCACTGGTAAATTCATGAGCCCATCTGCATTCAGAGAACTCTGTCCCAAACCGCTGGATCTCCCTAATTCCTCAAACTTCAAACCTCTGCCATTTCTTATCAGTTTCATTCTAGAAATGTGAATTGCCTGATATAAAATGGGACCCAAAATTCTTCCATTTAGCATGTTTTACATTTTCAAAATCTCCCCTTACTTTTGAAAGGTCCAAGACCTTCCGGGAATAAAGTACTGCCTGTTTTGCTTTTGATTTTTTTGAGGTATGTTTCCGAGTTTTCTACTGGCCATTAATGCTTAGTTGATTCTCCAGAATTGTCTTTAATATCCCATTCTTGTTTGTTTCCACACATGGCCTCATTACACCCAGTTTCTCAAAGGTCCATTAATCATAGCATTAATAGTCCCCGACCAAATCCTTCAATGGCTAAAGATTAAACGTGAATACATGTGATTGCTCGTGTAGAGGATTCGAGCAATATACTCCTTCAAGCCCATTATACGCATTTCATCGAAAATATCGATTCCTAATCACCGAATTTGGAATTGTTGTTCCAATGCTCTCCTAAAAAGGGTATGAAAATTGACAGAAGCTGTGAAATGTGAAAATAGATATAATTGACTTTTTTAAACTACTCCCATAACTGGTCCAAACTCTACTTGTCAACATAACTAGTGGATATATTAATCCTTGTTTTAAAATGGGTGGCACATTAACTGGAGGTGTAAAAGCAAGGTATAGTTCGTGTATACTGCCTGTTAGTGTTCCATGCCATTTGCAAGCAGTGATAAGGCGGAGGAGGGGCCTGGAAGGGAGGTAACATCTCCGCCGTGTTTTCTCCTCACGTTCTTCAGTGCGCTTCGCTTCACACCTGCATGATATTTTCATGCTGTTGGGAAACACATGGATTCCTATAGGATACACCTTGTTAAAGCAGGGGCCTATTCCATGGGAATCAATTAGTCTACTTTGCAGGCAGTGTTTCCCTTTTTGGAGCTGCATCCAGTCAGTCACAGAGGCATATTTTTTCACAGTGACTAGTCGCACATTTCTTGTTTCATTGTTTTTTTTTTTTAATCAGACCGCCTTTGTGCCAGGTGTAATTTATATTTTATTACCAGTTACAAATCCATTTGTAGCTGGAATTTCTTTTGAGAATGTTGCTGCAAGTTTATTTTTAACTATGGCTTTCGGGTTGTCGCTTTGATTCTTGTTCCTGTACAGAGGGAAATCTGTACAATTTGTGAAACTAAAGCTGCCATCTTTTGTATCATGTTTATATTAATTTCAGGCCCCAAGGGAACACATGCATTTACAGTGTGAAGCCTCCTTTAGGTGTTGTGAAGTTGGTGGATGGCAATGGAGGTCTACATCTTCGTGGGTGACACCAAACGATCAATACATTAGTGTGCACCCTTCAATTAAGTATTGATTAGTGTGTTGATTTCGGGTGCTCGGTGCCCGCATCATGACCCATGCACAAGTTGCAAGACCCTTTCAGAACCAGTGTCTTGTGGCTGGCGTTATGAGCACGCACAGTGGGGGGCGCAGAGGCACAGGGCATTTGGCATGCAGAGATTCCCTCACTCTGGCAACATCTGGATATCAGGGGATATCCCGCAGCTGGCGTGTCCAGTCGTAGAGTGAGTTAACATGGTTTTAGGAACATGCGCGTAATCTGATCTTCTATTTCCTTTTGTGAAACAGGGGTGTTTTACTCAAGTGTAACTTGAGCATCTAAAATGGGTGTACATCCTTTTGTGAGCAGGTGTTCCTCTTGAAGTGAGCCAGGAATGCATAGATAAATGAAACGTGCACATAAATAGGGCCTCGGCACAGGGAAGTCATTTAGGGGTCGCCAGAGGTCAATCTCTTGCGACCTCTGGCCGTCCACCAATCAACGGAGGAGGGGGCGTGGCCACGGCGTGCTGTGACGCTTGTGGTCCTCCATTTTGATTTCCCCTTTTTGTAAATGCGATGCGCACGTGTAAATGCATGCATGCTATTGCTGTTCAGCTCTGTCCAGACAGTGACCAGTGCCCACTGAAGAAGGCCAGGTTAGGCCAGCTGCAGCATCGCAAGTCCAACTTGGTGAGAAGTACTGGCCTGGGCCCCTGGGTCGAGGAAGGTGTAGTCTGTGTGTGTCTGTGGGGGTGGCGGGTGGGCCGCCGGTGTGCACTACCACGGTGACCGTCGGCGTGGGTGGTGGTTTCGTTTCGATTTATTTGAAAGCCTGGCTGCCTGTCACGCAGCCCGGGGCTCAGGACCTGACGGCGACCCCGCAGGCAAGGGCACACGGCCACCGGCACAGCAGAGACATGTCTAGTTGGCCCTCGCTGTGCCCGCCGCTGGTGGCTCGTTACTCCAGAGCCCATGGGGTGCCTGTGCCTCCTCCCTCCCTGGTGCTCGGCTCACCTCCTTCCTTTGACCCCTGAAATGTTCTCTGCCCCTTCTGTCTGCTGCCATTGCATGGTTTCTCCATGGCGGTCCCAGGAAGTTCCTGCCACGCTGAGCTTCACCTGCTGCTGCAGCACTCACAGCAGAACAACTCCTGCCCATGGAGTGCCTCGGGGGTGGGGTCACTCCCACATCACTCCCCCAGCCAGCAGCAGTGACCAGGCAGGCAGTGCCCTGTGGGGTCACACACATACGTCTTCCCCCAGAAGCACACAGGACAGTGGCGTCTGGCAACTCAGGAATCAAATTTGGTTGGAGTTAGGGGGGGCAGCACTGTGAAAGTCATTGGAAAGAGCAGGGGAAACCTGTAATGACCAATTGTAAAACAGACCTGTGTGTTTGTGTCAATGCACACAATGTGTACAAAACATTCATGCATACGGCTATGATTCTGGAAAATTCTCACTGAAGCAAAGACGCTGCTTGAGAAATTATTTTTATAGTGTGCATCACGTCTGAATTTGACAAAGACTGAAGTCTGTACTGTGGGCCTCGGGGTCAACAGGTGCGGTCTCTTTCTTCTACCAGACCTCTGTAGTCTGTACTGCCTGCAAGTGAAGGGGCAGGGATAGGATCAGACTCTGGGACGTCTGCTGTGCACAGAAGAATTATTCAAATTATAAACCAAATCCTTCATTAAATTCAGACATTAGAAGGGGATAGTGGGCACTGGGCTGAGGCAGAAAAGGTAGCAGGAATGGTGTGTCTGTGGGGCTATATTACATGACATCCGTATAGCCATTGCCCACCCCCACCCGTCCTGATGTCACCTGGGTTGCATACCAAGTTCCCTGATTTGCTCTGTTCACCCGATTGGAAGGTGTCAAAGATGGCCTCAAAGATCCACAGACAAAGAGTATGCGGACAGTACTTTAGAACACTTTTAACCAACTGGTCTGGGAAGGCTGGAACGGTCGAAGTTAATTGAGTCCCCAGGGCTCTCTCAACCTCCCAGTTGCTTCCACACACCCTAGCCTAGGCGCCCCTAGCCCAAGAATGTTCCCCCGTGTATTCTAAAGCACGGTAACCCCCAGGGTCGGACTGGGGCACAATAGAAAAGTGGCCCACAGTTGCAAATGGCTATTCATTCCTTGTGTGACACTGTTTGAATAGTACCCAAGGGTTGTTCTTTTGATAAAATGTGATGAAAATTGTGCTTTTTAAAGAATATATGTATTCAACAACACTGGTCAAAACTACTAACAGTACAAAACTGGGGGGCCCTAACCATTATGTTGAGATGCCTCCCCACCCGCACTTCTTCAGCAAGGCCTGAGCAGCAGAGCCACTGTATGAATGCTGTGAGTGCGCTGCAGGCTCGTGAGAGTGGGGAGCACTGCCTACCCTGATCCAGGGAGTAGGGTCACTAGGAGGATCCCACACTGTTCAATTATGATTAGAGAATATGTACACGTGTGCTTTAGTAGCCCCCATTCATGGGTAGGAAGTTACTCCACTATTGATGCTTGGAAGCTTATGACGTTGACCCACATCTAGGATTGTCCTTCTTCTGGCCCGAAGAGGATTTTGTCACAAACACACGCAGTGCTTTGTGTCTTCAAAAAGTCACCTTTGAAGGATTAAAATGTGTAAATATCTAAAGTTGGTAATCACAGAATTCCATGCTCATATTGTCTATGTGGCGAATCCTAAAATGGGCTTTTACGATACCGCTACATTTTTCATATTCTTGGCTGTATTTTGGATTGGTAGTTCTGTCTGGAAAAATATATGCACTTATCATATTATATTAGAAGTCTTCCCTATCACCTATTTCCCATTTATATGGCGTTAGACTGCTGTTGACTTCCCGGCATCTGAACTTCGGCAAAGCCCTGGTTTTGGGGAGCTGAGATTTGCAGTGGTGTGTGTTTTGTGAGTTGCTGTTCAAAGGCAGGATATTTGGGCGTGCTGCTGTCCCAGAGAGGTCCATAGCGTGAGGCTTTATTATATTTTCTCAGGGTCCTAATTGACCTAATGCGAGTTTCTATGCTACATGCGTGTCTAAGTGAGCCCATGGGTTACTGTAGGAACTGCCATACTGTCTTTGCTCAAGTTCTGTGTTTCTAGATTGTTGCCCATGGCCATGCAACTGATTTTGTGTGCTATGTGTTTGTGTGTGTGTGAATAGGGTTTGTGGTGCTGTTGTGCTGATGATGATGCCCTGAAGAGCAAATATTTAATGTGCGGGTAAAATACTGAGTCTGGGGGGATCTGTTGATTTCTACAGCATGCACTCTGCACCATTCCATCAACATAGTGAAATATGTGACTTCTAATAAAGGTTAATGCTGTTTGTGACAAACGCTGTGGAAAACCTACTACCCATAATCCCAAGTGCAGTGCATCTGGGGTGATGTGGACTGCCATTTTACAGAGCTTTAAGAGCTGGAGTGACAAACCATTATCTATTCCTGCAGGCAGCACAACATAACACTGGAAAGTCATTCCAGCTATCTGAAACTGCACAGCCTCCCAGAACAAGGAGCTGTAAAGGCTGCAAGAGCTGTTGTGTGGCTCCCTGCCATTCCAGAATAAATGTTAGGGCACCTGGCACGACCCTGTCCGCGTTCAGAGCGGACGCCGCACCTCTCAGCAGAGACAAACACTTTGTTTCACAGAAGCGTTGTCACTGTTGGACAATCTGGCTTAGCAGATACCATCTGCAGGAAGTGTCTTCACCATTATCAACTTTGAAAACATTCCTTACCGTTTGAGGTACACACTTGTTTCCATTACGGCGCATTCAATGCCGTCTGGACATCTATACTTATGATGGATTGTCTCGCTTACCCTTGCACTGGATAAGTCTTTGATAGAGATCCCGGGACTACCATTGGTTCCATCACATGTCCTGATGAAGGCCTGTCCACCAAGCTGCACTTCACAGCTCCTTTAGGCCAAAACACTGTTGTGTCGACGTTAAACACCACCTGAACAGTGCACAATCTTAGCATTGTTGTTTTTCTTTGTGATTTACTGTATACATGTTCATAAAATTGAGTTTATGTTCGTTGCTGTGACCGCACAAGTGTTATAATCGAACAAGAGTAACATTTTGCTGTTGCTGTTTATTGCATTGAGATCCAGTTCTGTCCACTGGATCATACTTATTTGTATTGTGTTCTTTAACCCTCCTGGGTGCTCTATCCCTATCAGTTTTATCCAGATGTTATTAAAACACATTGATGTGAAAAAAATGTATTTCCAGTGACTGTGATATATGTTCAGAATGCTGGAGTGGTGTGACCTCTTACCCTGAAAATGTGTTTTTGTTTACTCTAATATACCTGCCATTCCAGCCTTGTGGCTCGTGCAGTTGCCAGGTGTTAATTGACCACAATCTCCTGGTAGCTCCGGCAGGATCTGCACAGACCCTTGTTCTCTGCAGTGCTACATCACGACTAACCGCTGCGTCACTTCACCCAGCCCACATCCTTTGTCTGCGCCTGGTTCTGAGAAATACTGCTGACTGTACCCTGCTTCCAGTGCCCCAATGAATGCATTTGGGGAGGAGGTCATACAATTCCAAGAGTAGCAATCCTGCCCTGGCCCCACCCCAGAGTAGCAGTGGCCCTCATCACCCCCCATTGACAGAGTCATAAATCTGACCTAGTTACATACCTCCAAGTTTTACTTTTGGTCCTCTTCTTCCTTATCTGATTTCCCCTTCTAGGGGTATTGTGAAAATAAATCTGGTGCCGGCTAGGATCAGGGCAGATGAGGGGTTCCTGCAATGGTGGGGATCAGGTGAGAGGGGGGCTGGTGAGGGTGGGGATCAGGTGAGAGGGGGGCAGGTGAGGGTGGGGATCAGGTGAGAGGGGGCTGGCGAGGGTGGGGATCAGGTGAGAGGTGGACTGGCGAGGATGTGGGTGAGGTGAGGTGAGAGGGGTGCGGGCGAGGGTCGGGATCAGGTGAGATGGGTACTGCCGATGGTTGGGATCTAATGATTTTTAGAAATGGAGGCACAGATGCAAAGCAAGTCTGTCCCTTAATTTCTAAAAATCTTTTTGGCGCCCCTCTTGCATTGCATCTGTGAAACGAGGTGGCAGGGAGAGGGCAAATGAGACTGTTTGATATGATAGGTTATTTATAACGAGCTTAATATCCATAGGTTTCTAAGCACAGACCCCGGGATCGAACCCGTGTTGCTCCGTGTCATCTTGCTTCCAAGGCAAGCACGTTGCTGCTGAGCTATCCTCCGAGACTGCATGTCTCTGAGTGTGTACGTGGTGAGGGTGAATGCTGTGCTATGGGTGGGGGAAGGAGGCGTTGAGGGAGACAACTCCCCTGAATTCTAAAGAAGGTAACAGGGTGGGAGTGTGGGGTGAGGTGGGATCACCTTCTTGGGGGGTTTTAGCAGGGTGGGGGGCAGTAGAATGTGATAATTCAGCCTTTTGAAGACCACACAAATTAGCTAAAATAAATCGGTCTTTTTTGTATTTGTTCTTCAAAATGCAGAATTATCACATATAACCCAGTATGTACCTTGCCATACTGTTGACCTTGTTCAGTGTAATAGCATGCAATGGGATAGTACTTTCAGGGCCTAATGGTCCAGAGCTAATGGGCTTCTATATTTTTAAAGAGACAGTAACAACACTTCTCAGCAGGGCTGTGTAATCTCTTTTCTAGAAGAGCTGCCATATTTGAAATGGGGCAATGCTGGTACTCCTCAATGAACTCGCTATGTCGGAATAGAAACAATATTATGCCTCCTATTGTAACAATTGTATGTGTATTGGCCTACGCCAAGTTGTCTAAACATCGTGTGCGAACAAACTCCACGGCAAGGTCTTGACCTCAGAAAAACCAATGTAAGCCGCCATCTTGGATTGAGCTGCCATTCTAGGTTCTCTTGTTATGTAGAAGTCACCCTGAACATCAAAATGGAAGCCAAATGACATTCTGAGTAAGATTCTGGCCGTTGTGACCTCCGTACAACTAAATAACTAATAGGCCCCCAGGCCACTTGTCGGGGTCGCGAACAGAGACCTTGTCCTACCCTTGACCTATATGTAAATGTACTACTTATATCAGCGAAACTAATCGAAATGCCAATATTAAAGGATGGACCTGGCAAGGAACCCTAAGACCAGAATTAAATATTTCGCAGAATGGTTAACCCGCAAGAGGGTTGGCCAAGGGCTGGACAAATTAAAAGGGCCGGGTATTCCAATATGCGGTCTCTCACTAACACATCGAACCCTCGTTGAAGTTCGTTATGTTATACTGAGAGCCAAATAGCTATCCGTTTGTCAATTGACTTGGTAACTGTTGTGGCTTGAAATAAAGCACTTGTATGTTTCTTTGTAACCTGTGTTGGTGTGTTTCTTTTTGGGCTTCCAGGCCTCTTATTATTTCTCTGTTTTCACAGTTGGTGCCCGAATAGGGACCCTCAAGATTGAAGCCGGATCATTGAAGGATTGACGCAGGCTATCGAACCGGGATCGGACGGTGTGATACTGCGGGCCCGACCGAACGAGACGCGATACCTCGGCAGCGCTGCACGATCCGATCCTTGGACGATAGTCGTGTGGTCTGACACTGCATCTTGACTAGGGTCCATTTTTGAGGCGGGAAGATTTGTCGAAACCACCAAACACAAGGTAAAATTCGTTAGGTAAGTTCTTTGGTAAACCATACGGTCCTCCTTAGGTTTGGTCAGGTGTGTAGTCATGACCCGACTCTTGATTTAACCCTGACAATTTGAATTTGGCGTATTGTATCTGCAGACACAATTATTGACACCAATTTTTTGTGAAATGCCTGGAAAATTGTCTAGCTGCTTTAGGGCTCTGTTCCGCAGCGATCGACAATCTTTGGAATTTAGCCGCCCGGCACCACAGGAGGGGTCGCCGGCGTGAACTATGTACTGTAAGCACGGTATTGGAAGTATAGTATTTAATTATATTTAGCACAGACAAACCAGACATGCCTCCGAATTTCAGTGGCCAATCAATGGTAGTTTCGAGATACCTCGTATTGAGTACCTAGAATCGGTCTTGTTGAAGAAGAAGGCCAGACCTGCAGCATTTGATGTTTTGCAGAATTGGAAAAAAGAAGCATTGCAGCAGCTTAAAAGTAGGGATAAACATGCACGCCGTCATAAAACGAATGCCGAAAAGACGTTGTTATATGATAAGGAAAAACATTCAGAGTCAGTCAAGAATATGGATAGGGCTTTCTCACTCGGTATCCAGAAAATCTATCCCTCTAAAGATTTTCATGTTTCCGAAGAATTTATTGATAAATTGTTAAACGAACGCAGGCCTGGTGCCTCTGCGCCACCTCTGTATGATCCTCTCCCTGGTGCTATGCCCATTCCTGCTGTTGTTCCTGTTGTTATTCCTGCTGTCATTCCTGCTGTTAGTCCTGTTCCTCCTATATAACCTGTTGTTCCTATTCCTCTAGTTGTTGTTCCTACACCTACTCTACCACCCCTTCCCCTTGCGCCGATAGTCGCACCTCCATTGAATTTGCCCGCACCTCCGCTCCCGAGTGGTTCTGTACTGACTGAAGTTGATCAGGGTGCGGGGTCAAAAATTGTTACTCGAAATACTGTCTCTATAGAAAAGAAACATGAATTATTTGTATGGGCTAAGCATTGTATGGAGAGATCGGTGATCAAGCTGACATTTCCTCCACATTATCAAATATGGGCAATTTTCCCGAGAAAAATGTTTTTATTGAAGGTTTGGAGACTCATTTATGTGTAATGTGGGGTAGATTACATAATACAGATCTCCCACAAGGGTTGAGGGATCTAAATACTTTAGCGCTTTCGAGGGACACTGAGGAGAAAGTACATGGTCATGTTGAGAGGTTATTTGAGTATAGGAGGGACTTAGAAAGATTACGGGATGAGGATGGTGAAGACGACAGTATGTATGCACAGAAACGGTTCCTTCCGTGTCGTAAATCGGCATCTGAGGAAGTACGAATTTGTACCAAAGATGCGATTCGATGGATCTCGGATTCATCGATACCGCCGGATGAAATATGACACGTATAGTCAGTATACAGTAGAAATGCAGAGGAAGGTGAATCAGGTAATGGTACAGTACCTGCAGGATGAATGTGTAAGGAAGAAGGTTAGTTGTCCTATAGAGTTATTGGGTATTTGTAAGAGGGCTTTTTCGCCCGACAATTCTTCGGCTGCCTTAGCGCTCGACCTGGCTCTGTTGCTTAGTAAGCGATCAGAATTACCTATATCTCAGTTGCCAATGAGAGAGGTTCCTCCGACATTTGTCCCAAAGGTTGAGATTCCCGCTAACGTTGGGACAGGTGCACCTGCTGTGGACATCCCTGCACATTATGTATTGCAATTTGTTCTCGTCCCGTTTTCGAGACAGGAAGTGAACACTATTAGACAATCAATTCCCGATATTAGGAAAAATCCGACAGGATTCTACAAAGAGATAGAGTCCGTTTTACAGTCCTCTGTGTTCACCCTAAGTGACTTGCTATTCCCTGTACTCCTGCCCGTAGATTTATGGAAGCAGGTTCGAACAATAGACGATGTGCCAGGGTTGGGAGATACGTGGGCTAACATAACTAGGTTTGATGGGGAAAGACCAGCTGGTGAGAAACCACCTCAGGTAATACTCACTTTGCCTGATAGATTTGTCTCAAAATTGAAAACCATAATTCCTGAGAAAAGAATTATTTGGGACAAGCTTACGGCCTGTGTTCAAGGAAAATCTGAAGGTGCCACCGAATTCTTTAATCGATTCGAACAGGTATTCTCTGACTTCAGTGGACAGGACTTGGGCACAGAGTCTGGGAAAAGGTTGTTTGTGGACAAATTTGTACGTGGATTGCTGGCTGACATCCAGTCAAAGATTATGTCCTCCTAAAGCGCTTGGCAGGCGAAGTCCCAATCTGAAGTTTTGCACATGGCTCAGTATTATGAGAACCGTGTTAATAATGAAAAAGAGAGAATAGAGAAGAGGAAAGGAGATTTGAAGACTAAAGTATTGTTACAGCAAATTGTTAGAAATCCCAGAGGAGGTAATTCACAGACCAGAGGTCAGTATGTTCCGAAAGGGAACGTCCCCTTGGGTCCTGTGAATATTAATCAATGTGCTTATTGCCGCCAGGAAGGTCATTGGCGTGCACAGTGCCCCGTCCTTCGACAGAGGTCAAACAACACATTTGGGAGTATGGGTAGACGACCTAGAGGTCGCCCCGGAGTGGGGGGCCTTGATAGAGGTCAGTTTCTCGCACGATCCTCAGCAACCTTTTTCACGGGATAATCAGACTTCGAGTGTGGACACGAGAAACATATTTGATCACCCTTCTGCTGCCTACCTTTCTGAAGAGCTTCCGACGACGACATTTTATTTTGTTAGGATTGCCCAAAGCAGGGTTTGGAACCTTCACCTATTCCTGTTAGTCAAAAAGGTCCCTACATTGAATTGTTAGTGGGGAATAGGAAACATCAGTTCTTGATAGACACTGGAGCACAGAAGTGCTCCATTGATCATTCTCGGGTTCCAAACATTCCACTATCAGGGCAAACTAATGTTTCTGTAGGGTTTTCTGGCATACCAGTTGCTTGTCCGGTTTCTTCACCGATGCCTGTTTCTTTGGGTCCCTTTACAGACCACTGTCCATTCCTCTTGACTTCAAACTGTGGAGAGAATTTGCTGGGGTTAAATCTGTTGAAGAAACTAAATGCAGTAATTCATTGTTCCTCTGATGGAGTGCGGCTGACGGTTTCACCACAGCAACTTCTCAGTTCTCAGTTTATGACTCGACCATTGCCTCCTGAGTTTAGCGTTGTCCCGGAATGTTTGTGGGCGGTTGACGACAATGATGTTGGGGTACTACAGGTTGAACCCGTTAAAATAGTTTTGAAACATGGAGTTAAACTACCACGCATTCCGCAATATAAAATATCAGTTGAGGGCGAGCGCGCTTTGAAGTGCATTGTCTCCGATTTTGTGCATCGTGGAGTGATCGAAGAGATTGGAAGTAGTTTATGTAATAGCCCGATTTTACCCGTGTACAAGAAAGGCGACAATGCAATCCCATTTAGTTTCATAATTGATATACGCGCTATTAATAAAGTTGTCGCCCCACAATTTCCAATTTTGCCTGATGTGACAACGATACTAATGATGATCCCTGCTACAGCTACGCACTTTAGTGTTGTGGATCAGAAGAATGCTTTCTTCAGTATTCCTATACACAAGGAGAGTAGATATTTGTTCGCGTTCACCTTGGGGGGATGTTTGTTTACATTTACTTGTGCACCTCAAGGTTATACTGAAAGTCCAAGCATTTATAGTAGGGCTTTGAAAGAGCAGCTTGACACCCTTGAATTGCCATCTACTTGTACACTGCTTCAGTGTGTCGATTACTTGCTTTTAGCTGCAGATTCTGAAAGTGCTTGTAAAGAAGGCACTGTATTGTTGCTTACTCATTTGGCTGAACATGGTCACAAAGCTTCGCTTAAGAAATTTCAATATTGTTGTCAGGAGGTCGCCTATTTAGGCTATCTCCTGTCAAAGGAGGGGAGAAGATTGACACCTGAACGAATAAAACACATTTCTGGCATGTCTGTTCCAAATACACAGAAGGAAGTCAGAGCCTTAATAGGTATGGCTTCTTACTTTAGGCTGTGGATCCCGAACTTCTCACTAGTGATAAAACCGATGTTGGCCTTGACGAAGAAGGGCATTTCTTCACCGCTGCCATGGAAGTCGGAACATCAACGATCATTTGAGCTTCTCAAAGCCGCGTTATGCTCTGCACCATTTCTGGGTACTCCAAATTACAATAAGGCCTTTGTGTTTGTGCATGAATGTGATGGATGTGCTTTGGCTGTGTTAACACAGGAACACGGAGGGAAGGATAGACTGTGCGGCTACTACTCTTCCGCCCTTGATCCTGTTGCATGCGCTTTGCCAAGATGTTTGCGAGCTGTCGCTGCTGCTGCCGCGTCTGTAAGACAGAGTGGGAATGGTTCTAGGCCATGATTTAACCCTGATGGTACCTCACTCTGTAGATGTCCTATTGAATAAAACCCAAACACAGCACCTCACCTCTGCACGGCTGACGAGATATGAATTAACTTTGTTTGCCCCTCACATTCAAATTAAGAGGTGTTGTGTTCTTAATCCGGCTGAACTCCTACCTTTCCCGCAAAATACTGTTTGCGGTGATGAAGAATCACATGACTGCCTGTATACTACTGAACAGGAAACGAAGGGCAGGATAGACCTTATAGATACTCCTTTGGGCAATGCGGAAGGGGAGCTGTTTTGTGATGGCTCCTGCTTCAAACTCCCGGATGGTACATATACAGCTGCCTATGCAGTTACTACATTGAGTACGGTTGTTGAAACTAAGAGAATTCCGCATAACTCTGCGCAGGCCACAGAGATTATAGCGTTGACCCGAGCTTGTGAACTCTCCGAAGGGCATACAGTAAACATATATACTGATAGCCAGTACGCCTTTTGGGGTGGCTCACAACTTTGGGAGGCTCTGGTCGGAAAGAGGGTTCCTAACCTCACATGGGACCAAGATTCAGCATGTCCCCCTGATAGTGCAATTGCTCTCGGCACTCGCGCTCCCTAGTCAGTTAGCGATCATGAAATGTGCAGTGCATCGTAAGGTCATAGATGATGTGGGAAAAGGGAACGCTTTTGATGACCAGATAGCCAGGCAAACGGCCACAGACCTTAGCGCAGACATGTATGCTCTAAGAGAAACAAAAGATGCCTATGTAATGGATGAGGGTATTGGGTCTGTACGAGATATCCAAGCTGATGCCACGATCGAAGAGTCTAAAAAGTGGGCCGAAGGGATGGGGAAACTAGATGAAGATGGGTGTTGGGTGGATACATCTGAAGGGAAATGGTTGCCCCCCTGATTCATATGTGCTGGCGATGGTTACGATGGCACACGGTCCTACGCATGTGTGTCCTCAGCAGATCACGAAAAAATGTTAGAACAAGTCTGGGTAAATGATCAAATTTTGAAGATCGCGCAGTGCTATGTCCGAAATTGTATGATATTCTTACAGCACAATGTGGGGAAGGGGACAGTAACTCCAAGGGGTAGTTTTGGGCCTCCTTCTATTCCCTTCGAGTTCATCCACTTTGATTTTATTGAGATGGAACAGTGTAACAATCTAAAATATGTCCTTGTGATCATTTGTGCTTTTAGTAAATGAGTTGAGGCTTTCCCGTTAAGGATGCTACTGCCATGCCCACTGCGAAGACTATGGTAAAGGAATTCTTTCCACGATTTGGGCTGCCAAGGGTAATTTGGTCGGACAACGGTCCCCATTTCGTTGCAGCAGTAATTTTGCAGATATGCACAGCGTTACACATTGAAAAACGATTTCACTCGGCTAGACATCCCCAAAGTGCTGGGTTGGTAGAGAGACATAACGGTATCCTAAAGAATAAGCTTGATAAAACATGCGCCGGCACCAAACTGAAATGGCCGGACGCTTTACCTATTGTATTGTTAGCCATGTGCGCCACACCTCAAACTAAGACTGGGCTCTCTCCATTTGAGGTAGTGATGGGAAGACCTGCTAATATTTGGGGTCTTCCAAAGCCTAAAGCATTGAGGGAGGTTGAAAATGTATTGCTTGTAGACTACTGTAACCAGTTGACTAAAAATCTGTATTTTATTTATCATCAGGTTCAATCAGCTTTACCTGTACGGTTTACGGGCCCAGGACACAATATTCAGCCTGGAAGTTGGGTCCTGGTGAAGGCCTACGAAAGGTCTTCCTGCCTCGCGCCTCGCTGACGGGGACCCTACCACGTGCTGTTGGTCACCCAGACAGCAGTGCGGGTGGCTGGAAAGAAGCATTGGATCCACGCGACGCATGTCAAGAAACTTCCTCACCCGACGCCACACGTTACAGAAGAAGCAGAACCCCTCGCTGATGCTACAATCTCAGATCCTGGAGTAGCAAATAGCACTGTGAGTGTGTCGGAGAATCTCTCTGAGCCCGTGGAGCTTGGGGAACAGTCCATTTTGTCCCCACACTCTTTGGAAAGATCACTTCCGGAAAGCGTTGTTTCAAGTTCTGCGATTTCAGTCGCCTCTGATACGTTGCTTCCCTCAGGAAGTGACGTTACCTTGTTTCCGGATCAAACAGTACCGGGAATCACCAGGTACGACCTTCGACGAAGAAAATAAAACTACGGCACTGGTTTTGCCTGTGCATCTGGAGAAGAAAAAGAGTCATTTAGAGTTTTGTTCTTGCAAAAGAAAGTTTTTGAAAGAAAGGGGATTCTGCTGGCTGGGGTTGGGGAAGGACTAAGAAGTTGCGCGACCGTAGTCTCGCCAGCAACCAACATTGGGGTCGTCGATTGAGAAACTACGATGCCTGCCACCTCCACCGCTGCTGCTCGCATTGGACTTATAAATAAGGGGGTGACCAACTCGGACAATGAACAATGTGCCTGGGCCCCGAAAACGTATTGCTGTGTTGTGATAATAGTAATTGGAATTTGTATAGTTACTGCCGTGGGACTCTGGTACTTCGAAGAAATTTATCCTCTAGAGCCTCTTCTGCCAATTGAAATTGTACCTACTGCTTTGACTCCCTCTGTACACCTTCATACTTTGTCACCTAGGGACTCCCAGCATAGACGAAAGTACCATAATAACACTTTAATGATAATAATGAATTCAACGCATGCCATTTTTAATAAGAGTAATTGCTGGATCTGCACCCATTTACCGCAACATGGGAACAAGGGGCTAGGGTGGTATATTCACCCTTTACCTTTAATGACTGCTTGCTATGCCTCTCTTAGAGCACTATTCTTTGGCTGTTGGAATAACAGCATCTCAGGGAACTTTGATGGAACTAATTTAAATAATTTTGAGAAACGTGAATTGACTCCCCTGGGATGCTCGCTTATTGCAAATAGAAGTAAGCCTAATGTTGCTTCTATTAGGCCATCTGATAAACTGTCTCTTCCTTTCCAAACTCTAATTTCCTTTAAAATGGCTCTGATAGGCAATAAGGACGCTGTGCCTCCTTCCTACTCCATTAACCATAGCCCCGATTCAGTCCCCTTTTGTGTAGAAAGAAATGGCACTCGGTCAATGGGAGATTTTGAAGGTTGTGTGAACATTGTAAATTTAACTGGGGAGAACAGGCCTCTATATGTAGGGGGGCCGGTGTATTTCGTTTGCGGTAGTACAGCATTTCCCTGGATGCCCAAGGATTGGCAGGGAACCTGTTATTTAGGAATCCTGTTACCTGGGGTATTCATAGCTAGTACATTGGAAGTTTCTAAAGCTCGCCCACGGTGGGACGAGAATGGAGATACCCCTGGGCAAATATTGGGAGATATAACAATATCAGTTGTGCCATTTTGGGGACAGATAGCAAATTCTGAAAATATTAGGGGGCTAGCAAGAGTACTGGAGAGAACCATCAACCGGACCACAGATATACTCTACAATATGGCACTGGAACAGAAAGCAATAAGATTGGTAGCGCTCCAAAACCAGATGGCATTAGATGTCATTCTGGCAGAACGTGGTGGAGTATGTAAATTAGTGTGGTCCGCTTGTTGTGTTTTCGTACCAGATCCTCACCGACAATTTTCAAAGCAATACAGAACTTGCACGTCCTTAGTTCAGAAGTGCATGTTCCTGTGGGAGATTGGAGTATTAGTGCTTGGTTCTGGGATTCTCTACGATCCTGGGGTTGGAAGGTGCTTTCTGTCATACTGGTTATTTTGGGAATCCTGCTATTCCTTTGCTGCTGTATCCAATGTCTACCCAGTATATGTGCAATGCTAGGGGGATGTTGCGCTCAGGCAGTGAGCACGATAGGGCACAAAATGTATGCCCCAGATACAACATCTAAAGAGTTTGTGTTACAAGAGGTTCTGGTGAACGACCTAATGGCTATAGATATTACAGATAACGATTCAGGATGTATGGACGACAATGCATGGAGTTATTTACAAAAACATTAGAAATGGTATTAGCACTTGGCATAGGCCAAAAGGAGGGTTTGTCGGAATAGAAACAATATTATGCCTCCTATTGTAACAATTGTATGTGTATTGGCCTACGCCAAGTTGTCTAAACATCATGTGCGAACAAACTCCACGGCAAGGTCTTGACCTCAGAGAAACCAATGTAAGCCGCCATCTTGGATTGAGCCGCCATTTTAGGTTCTCTTGTTATGTAGAAGTCACCCTGAACATCAAAATGGAGGCCAAATGACATTCTGAGTAAGATTCTGGCCTTTGTGACCTCCATACAACTAAATAATTAATATTCCCGCTAGCCACTTGTCGGGGTCACGAACAGAGACCTTGTCCTACCGTTGACCTATATGTAAATGTACTACTTATATCAGCAAAACTAATCGAAATGCATATATTAAAGGATGGACCTGGCAAGGAACCCTAAGACCAGAATTAAATATTTCGCAGAATGGTTAACCCGCAAGAGGGTTGGCCAAGGGCTGGACAAATTGTATAAAAGGCCCGGGTATTCCAATATGCGGTGTCTCACTAACACATCAAACCCTCGTTGAAGTTTGTTATGTTATACAAAGCCGAATAGCTATCCGTTTGTCAATTGAATTGGTAACTGTTGAACTTGAAATAAAGCACTTGTATGTTTCTTTGTAACCTGTGTTGGTGTGTTTCTTTTTGGGCTTTCCGGCCTCTTATTATTTCTCTGTTTTCACAGCTAAACAGGGCTTCTATAATTTTAATACTATGGGTTTGTTGAGGCAATGCTAGTTCATCTTAGTGGGGCTGCTATACTTTTGAGGGGACTACATCAGCACTTCTCAGTTGAGCTGCTACACTCTTATTGACAAGGCCCCAGCACTTCTCAGCAGATTTATTTATTTTAATTTTAATTGGTTATTTATAATGCGCGTAATAATACCAGAGGTTTCTAAGCGCCTGTGTTGCGCGAACTGAGGGATCGAACTTGTGTTGCTCCATGTCGTCTTGCTTCCAAGGCGTGCATGTTGCCCCTGAGATATCGTCCCGAGACTCTGAAGATCTGAAGTAAATTTAATAATACAGAACTATTGAGCAAGTCTAACATCATCATCAGAATAACTGATCACTGTTGTGGTTATACAAGAGCTAATATATTTAAAGGGATGGAATTACTCAGAATGTAGCAGCACTATTCAATAACCCAAAGTGCTTAAGCATAGTTAATGTGAAAATACTACATTTCTCACCATTGGGACAGTACTGCCACTTCTCACAAAAGCTGCTACACCTTTTATGGGACAGCACTGATCCAGTCTACTGGACAGCTTCACTGTTAACCACACTTCTCAATAGGGCTGCTATACTTCAATAGGAAATGACCAACACCACCCTTCAGGGAATTGCATACTCTTGATGCCACCGAAGCAGCACTTCCGCCCACCACAGCTGCTTTATTTTTAATGGCACAGTGCGTGTACTTCTCAGCCACTCTGCTTTAAATTTAAACAGACCGAATTGTCATTTCTCAGCAGGACTACAACACTATACCCTTGTGTTCTGCATGTTGAGTGCTTCTTCACCACAAATGTCAGTTCATGGCATTCAATTGGCAACAGGCATGTCCCGAGCTGCCTGCTGTCCATAAGCTGCCGCTCAGGATGTTGCAAGCCGTGATGGGGCAAGGGATAGAAGACTCGAGCCTGTAGGATAGCAGAATCAGCAGAGCCGTAAAACCACTGACTCATTCTGCAGTGAGGGGCCAGGGGCCAAATTGAGCCTGATCCCACATACAGGGGGTTGTTACCCCTTTAGAATGAGCTCTCTCAGACACAAGTTATCACCCATGTTTGACTCCTAGCTGGCTCGGCTTCCACCTGTGTGGTTTGTTTCATTTAAGTTCCCCTGTCGTTCACTGCTTGCAATAGACATTTGACTTTATGTGGGGCCGGCTCGGCTCTATAACAATGAAAGACCAAGCAACAGCTTAAAGCACCACCGGCAGGAGCCCCTCCAGACTGCCCCAACAAGTAGCAGATGATTTCTGTGTGTGTGTCCCCTTCATTGCATGGGCGAGGGGGTTGGCTTCTGTTCAGGTGGGAAACTACCCACTGGTCTGTACTGCAGGGCAGCGAATAATACAGTAATTGTCACCGAATAATACACATCCCGATATTTGCGCTTTCCCCCTCTACTGTCTCTGTGGAGTCGCCACACCTCACCATTACAGCATCCATTTTGTCCCCACTCCACGAGACAAATCTGGGACCGGACCTGTGTCTGTTGCCAGGATAGAGAAAATGTGAACTCAGGCTTTGTGGGATGAACGGAGTGTTTTTTAATCAACTATTTTATTAAATTATTTGATAGATCATGTGGGGTAGGGATGGAAGGCATTTTTACTTCCCGCTGTAAAATAAGTCATAACCGGGTCCATGTGCTCTCTCGCTACTGTGTCCATGTGCCCCCCTGCCCCTCGCTGGTATGTCCATGTGGCCCCTTGCCCCTCGCCAGTGTGTCCATGTTCCCCCCTGTCCCCAGTTTACAGCAACAGTTTATGCAAATGAAACTGCTTAAATTAACCACAGGCAGATGAAATCCAAGCCATTTGTGGCCTGCAGCCTATACTTTTGCAATGCATTTAACTAGGATTTTACATTGTGACACAAAATTATGTAAACTGCTCCTTGCCCAAGCCACACACTCAGCCTGGGCCTACTGCAGCCTACAGAGCTAGTTCCTAGAGATCCTAGGGCAATGGTGCATAACATGCGTCCCTCCGAATCACAGACGGTTGATGATGCTTCGTTGATGGGCCAGAAGTCATTCTCTAGGTCTGTCTTGTGCAAAGCCTCTGTGGTCCAGTTTGTCTTTGCATGATGCCTGCACCCCAGAACTCTGAAATTCTATTAAAAATTAATGTGGTCTGGTGTTGCACATTGAATCTTTCTGATATTTTGTTATTATTTTCAGACCTGCATCTTTGTGTGGGAATTCCTTTATTTCTGTGTTGTCAACTCCAGCAAACAGTACCACCATTGAGAAGCTGACATCCAGCCTTATCTGTGACCGCTGTGGGAGGTAAAAGAACATGAAGCAACATATTGAAAATGTACAGCATATGTTAATGATCTGATCTGTTAGTCCATATCTATTTATGCATTGCAGCCTTGTCCTAGTTGTGCCAACACTAAAGATGGCTGCCTCTCTTTCATTTAATCAGAGTATACCACAAAATTAACTTCAAACTGTATGACACTGAACACATGCTTCACTTCAGTTTTTCGAGGCCCACGGGTTTCCTTTTTTTTAGGAGCAGAGTTTGAACAGGTTGCCACTGTTAATCTCTCAAATGTAAAGTATAACCCTGACAGATAGGACTGACCTAAATGTAAGCTACGAAAATAAATACTTGAAATCACTGCTTAGGTATGGACTCAGTGCTTCAGATAAGATTTTGAAGTGGGACTATTGTATTGCACATTTTGTAAACCTGGAAGTAAAATATTTTTTAGGAAGTAAAAATGTAAATCCAGTTCCCCACAGCAGTATTTTGTAAGCAAGTAAAAATGCTTTAACTGAAAAACAGAAAGGTTTTTATAACACATATGTTGCATTTAGTTACTCATACACATTAAAAGATCATGCGCATGTCTCCCGATCGAGCAGTAATAATAGTACTTTCTTCCTTTTGAACTACGTGCGCTACCTCTCCAAACATCCATGGAGCTGTGTGCGTGAAATCAGGGGGTCTGGGTCCACAGTGTTTGTTTCCTATTTTTTGTTGGGAGTATTTGTGATCTGTTTTTCTTTTTGGGGAGTACTCGCTTATTTTCAGGGAGTACAGTGATAAAGTTGTAAGCCAAAGCAATACATTTCAGATTTGTCTCCTCTTTGGTATGCAGCGGAAGCGGTCCCCCAAAGAAGAGTGACGAACAAAAGAAGTCCAGAGGACACCCAGGAATCCATCATTTGCTTGAATAATAGCTTCTGATTTAGCAGTACTAAAAGAACAAACATGTCTACCCCTACAGTAAAACCCAAGGATCCAAAACAGAGGCCAATCCTTGATATTTATTCTCCAAAACCAAGAGGAGCTGGCCCTGCTCCAGATTCTGATTCAAGCAAGCGCCAGAGGTCTGATGATACCTCGAGTGGCAGTTCAAACACAGCTGTACGTGTTGTCCAACCATCGGCCAGCACATCAACTCTTGCTGGCAGCAAAGCTGCTTCTTCAGGTGAAGACAGTGCATCGACATGTGCTGACATTGGTTCACTATCTTCACTGGTGACACTTTGTCTACAGCTCCACCTTCCTTGGCTGACATAGCATCTCCTTCATTTGTAGTGGCCACTGAAGGCATTTGTTCACGTGTAGACATTGCTATGATGGTTTCACGTGATGCTGATGGCCTAAGCAACACTTCAACTTTCCTGGATAGCGCTGAATTTCTTCCAGTCCTGATATTAAGGATTTTTCCTCTTGTATTGGCATGTTTGATGATCCCCCCATGGTTGCTTGCTCTCCTGACATTTCATTCCTCGAAGAGAGCACAGGCAGCTCTTGGTTGCAGAGCGATAACAGTATGCAGATGTGTCTAGCTGAGCATGGCATTCCAAGAAGATCGCCAACTCCCAACTTAGATGACAGTGTGGTGGATGATCTGTCACCAAATCCATACAGTGACCCTGTACAGCCAAAACTTCCTATATACCCTGTAACTGGTTCCCGTAAGTTTAACGGCGACTACAAAACATATCCTTGGGTGAAGTATTCAGTTCTGAAAGATTGAGTATACTGCTTTGCATGCAGACATTTTGTTTCTACTTCTGGAGGAGGGGGGTGTGCATGTGGCAATGTTCCATTTGTTGACATTGGCTTCGCTAAATGGGAAAAGACAAGCCGCTCTTTAAGGATGCACTCAGATTCTGATAAGCATAAGTCTTCGGTTGTAGCTTGGGCAGACTTTAAGCGTGTACAACAGACTACAGGCCCCCAACACTCAATTGTTTCCATGCTAGAAAAGGTTGGGGACCAAGAGATTGAAGAGAATCATCAACATGTGCTGCAGTTACTAAAGGTTGTATGTCTTTTGGGTCGCCAAGGACTTGCTTTCCGAGCCACAGACGAATCGCAAGACTCCCACAATAAGGGAAACTTCATAGCAATATTTTGTTTGCTGTCTGATAATAATGAACTTCTTAACATAAAAATGACTCGGAGATGTGGGCACTACACATCTCCTGAGTATCAAAATGACATGATCTCAGCTGTGGCAAATCTTATACATCAGAATATTGTTAGGAAAGTGACAAAGCACTTTGCAGTGTTGGTCGATGAAACCAAAGACACTTCACATAAGAGCTTTGTGATCCAGTTTGTAGATAAAGATGGGAACATTCAGGAAAAAGCCATGGGATGTGACCACATGGAGAAGTTGGATGCCTCCAGTTTATCTACATCCATTGACAAATCTGTACGCAATGCTGGCCTTGATTGGAAGAACTCTGTGGCACAATGCTATGATGGGGCATCAGTTATGAGTGGCTGTTTCAGTGGAGTGCAAGCGGAAATAAAAGAAATTGCTCCACAGGCAGTTTACATTCACTGTCATGCACATTGTCTAAACATTGCGTTAGTACAAACTATTACTAACATACCAACAGTGAAAGATTTTTTCTCAACTTTGCAGGCTGTGTATGTGTTCCTTTCACATAGTTCTCCTCGAAACAAACTCTTTGTACAAGCTCAAACAGAAAGTGGTCTGGCAGTACACGAATTAGAAACACTTTGTGGCACTAGATGGTTTTATTGGTACGCTTGTGTTAAAAAAATACAGGCTCAATTTGAAACCATTATAGTTGTTCTCAGTGAAATGGAATCATCGCAACAACGTGACAAGCAGGCTTGTTCAGAGCCAGAAGACTTCTCTGAAATATGCAGTGCTTTCAGTTTTTGCTAAGTTTGTTAAGTATGGATGCAATTCTGAAAAAGATTAATGTGTTATCTGATGAACTTCAGAGAAAGAATCTTGATTTGCCAGATGCGAGTCACCTAATTCAAATGACAAGAACTGCCCTTGTCAACCTTCGACAAGAATGCCATTGGGTGAAAATCGTCAATGACGCAACGGAATTGGCAGAAAAATGTGGTATTGAAACAGTTGAAGACCACGACCGCAGATCTTTACCAGTAAGGCAGCACAAACTGAACAGCAAACTAAAAGAATACCTTGTTGGTACTACTGTAGGGAAGAGGCCTGGACATTATGAGCACTCTGAGTATTGAATGCCACAGACTGAACGGATAAAGCAAGAGGTGTTTTTTTCCACCTTGGATAGGTTTGTAAGAGAGTTGGATGCTCGTTTTATAGATAACATGGGGCTTATCAAGGCTGCCGCTATGTTCAATCCAAGGGCTAAAAATGTCTTGGAATACTCATCTGCAGATTTTCTTGCTGAGCACTACCTTGGGCCCCAAGTAAATTATGCTTGATTGCATTCAGGTCTTAACATTGCAAGGAGGTTTTTATCTGACAAGACTTTAGCAGGTATTCAGGTACTCTCAATAAATCTCCAAGATGCTTTTCTGAGGTCATAAAACTGTTGGATCTGGTTCTTGCATTGCCGATTACAACTGCAACAAACGAGAGGTTCTTCTCCTGTTTGAAAAGAGTTAAAAAACTATTTGCAAAATAGATGTGGAGACAAGAGACTCAGTGATGTGTTGACAATGCCATGTGAACCTATGGAGGTTGACGAGGTAAATTTGAGTGATGCCATTGACTGATTTGCTGACACGCGACACAGGAGGTATCCTCTGAAAAGATGAACCATTATATTCTATGACACTGTTAGATTATAGCTCAATTTTCCGGTTAGGTCTTTCTTTTCAAGTCATGCAGGCCTAATCAGCACCACATGCATTCTTCAAAACCATCTGCTACTCTCCTACACTACCAGCCTCTTCTCCTCATGAAGTCAGCCATGATACTTCACTCATGCACTACAACCAGTTTGTCTTACCTTCAAAACACTGTATGGTATGCTGTTGAGTTTTGTCAACATCCTATTTTTTACCAGTGAGCTAAGCAACAATGGACCATTACGTCAGAAACATCATGTGGGTCTTTAAAATGGCAGCATCTGCCACATTGCCGGCATCCTACAGATTTTCAGTCTAAGCAACAGCAAGACATTCAATTAGCATTTTCCTGTGAAGCCAGACAGGCACTAGCACAGCCACAAGCGTCTGTCAACCGCCATTTTATTCGAATTTGAGTAGCCTCCATCAGCATCTTCTTGACAAGTCAGCCAGAAGCTGCAGGACAGCTGGAGTTTTGTGTCATGAAAACATTTGCTATCTGATTCCCTCCTGGCTCTTCTTCATTTCCAGTTAATGAAGCAAGGATGAGCCATCTAAGCAGCAACTTCCTTTAAGCCAGTCACCAGTTGCCCCACAGCTACAGTCCTGTCTTCACAATGCCAGCACCGTATCCTTGATTTGTAGTCAACCAAGCAATGATGAGACACACCCAGTCAGTGTCCTCTGTTAAAACCAGCCCGGCACCATCCGCATCACAGACAGTTTTCTGTGACCTCAAAGCAGCACCTGCCATACTTGCACCCTCTTCTCTGCCAAACACCTGCAGCTCCACTACCAGAGTTCTGTGTCTTCTTGATCTGTTGCCATTGAACTCTCACAGACGTCTCCTCTGGTTTCCGGTCACCTAAGCAACAACCTGCCTTCGAGTCAGAATCTTCACCTTAGATGCCATTGAGCACCGTCACATCTGTTAAGCCACTGTTCTGCTCAATCTGGTAAGAAACTACATTTTAAGTCTTATGACCAGAGTGAAGGAAGAGCAACTGTTGGGCATTATCCCAAAATCTATATAATAGTACTAATTGTTGGAATGTGTACCATTATGGAGACGTGCGTGGTGTGGAGGACAATGAACATGTAGGAACAGAAACCTAGGCATATAAAGAGTGTTGGTAAGTGCGGGAGTAATGCAAAATGCAGCCAGGATTTTTTCCCCCATAAAATATGGAGACAGGACTGATGAGGCTTTTGGTACTGAAGTTTGTATCATTCAGTAATGCACTGTATGCCTTGAACACGTTTTGAACTAATCTTTTGGCAGCCAAAATAACACAAGAAGAAGAATCATTAAAAACTGAGGATGCCATACATGTTTTCTGGTGAAATATTCTCCCTCTCCCCTTTTATCCTGGCTTTCCACTATCCCCATTCCTGCCTATCCGTCCCTGTCCCCCCAGAATGTGATTTCACTATGTGGTCCTGTTGAAATAACAGGGCAGATCCACATAAAGAAGGGACTGGGGTTCATACACTTCACGTGGTAAAATGGACCTTGACACTGCTACATATTATGATCCGTTCTTGAATGAAATGTCACAATACACTGATATCGTACACCATTTTATTTCTTAGTGTACTGAGGGCTAATGCTTTATGAGGCCACTTCCTGTGATGCCATGTGGGGGCGTGGTCAAATGACATCACTTCCTGTGGGCTGTGGTCTAATGACATCACTTCCTGTGGGTGTGTGGTCAAATGACATCACTTTCCATGATGTCACTCTTGGGGGCGTGGCACTGTGATGTCACTTCCGCTACCCATGGCATTTTGGTGAAATGACGTCCCTGCCTCGGCATAAGTTTAGTTGTAATGGTAAAACTAGACGGCATTTTAAATGTTGCATGTTTTTAATTTCTAATGCAGTAAATACCTGATGATTAGATGTAAGTGGTAGCACTCCATTATTGTACCATCACTGCAACGGTAAGGCTAAAATACTATTTTAACTTAAAATTATGGAGACATGATTTTCTGGTAAGTGAACCAATGCATTAGCTGTAGGGTTCTGCAACCTTTGCCTTTCCGAATGTTTTGGACTACAACTTCCATCAGTCTTAGCCATCAAAGTCAATGGTTAGGAGTCATAGAACGTGTAGTCCAAAACATCTGAAGAGCCCACAGGTTGCAGACCTCTGTGACTAGGACATCGTCTTCACTTTCTCGAAGGACTGGTGTGAACATTCTGACGTTCATTTTCATTCCTAAATGCATTTTTTTAACTTTAAAATAACTTGTCTAAAGTAGCGTTGCCGCATAGATTACATTCACATCTTTGCAGCATGTCGACATTCAATTACACTGAATATTCGGATATTTTTAACACCCTAGTTGCATGAAATTTGTAATGGCTCCAGTACCTTATACATACTTTAGCAAAACTGAATGAATACCAACCAATGCTTAGTGTGAGTTATGGTAGGTTTAAAAAGACTCGGGAAAAACAACCTTCCAAGTGAAATGTTAAAGGAGAATAAGTCATTTGTGCCAAGTCACACATGCCACAGTGCCCCCTATTAGCCATCTCTGGAAGTTCACCTCCATTTCAGAGCCACATCAGCAAATCATCGCGGGTTTGCAAATGAGCCCAAATGTGAGCTTTTTGCTCCATAAAATTGCTGTTGTCTTAGAGGGCAATGCTATTTTATACTAAGCTTAATCAACCAAAGACAGTCAGTTCTCAAAGCTGCAGACCAGTGTATACCTGGTTCACCCTTGCTCCAGCCACAAAGCTGTCAGCCTATACTGATGATCCCTAACATTTTCATATATTTATATATTCAAGGAAAACACTTTAGTTGCAGGGACGTTAAGGTGAGCAATACATTTTAACACAACCCTTGAAATTCAAGGAAAAAACGTTAGCTAGAGGGGCATTAAGGTGAGAATGTAACCAATTCAAACCCCTGAAAATCCCCATGGGTAAATGGATGGAGGCAGAGATGATGTAAGTATAGTGGGTGGAAATATAGGGAATAGAGATAGAAAAGGTGGATGTAGGATGGATGAGAGTAAATACGGGGGAGGTATGGTAGGTGGGAATACATAGGGTGGAGGTAGGTTGGGTAAACAAGGGTACAGAGAATGGAAGTAAAATAGTTGGAAATACAGAAAGTACAGGTACAGACAGTGACTGTAAGGAAAGTGGACGACAGAGGAAAGATTGTATGTAGAATGAGTGGGTGCAGAAAGACAGGGTGAAGGTAAGTAGGATGGGTGGGGGTGCTAAAGGAAGAGGTAAGATGGTGGATGTAGCACACATGCAGATAGGATGGGTGGGTGGCGATAAACACAGTAGTGGTAGGATGCATTTGAGTAGAAAGAATAGAAATATGGTGAGTGGATGGATGTACACAGTATAGGGTAGAGTGAGAGGAAAGGTGTACAGAGCTTGGTGGTAGGATAGCTGGGCAAGAGTAGAGAAAATAGAGATAAAGAGGGTAGCAAGGGTACAGAGGATGGGGTAAAGTGAGTGGAGGTAAAGATGATAGGAATAGAGACAGTACACGTAGGATGCATGGGTGAATGGAGGTACAGAGAATATGAGAACTGTAGGTGGGTAGAGGCACACTGTTTAGATTTCAGTGTCTGCATGGGGGTAGAAATAATGCAAATAGAGTGGATAGCTGTGAGTACAGAAGATGGTAGCAGTGTGGATTGGTTTAGGCAGATAAAGTGTGAATTTAGTGGGGGTGTAAAAATACGGTGGGAATAGACACAGTGAACATAGAATTTGTGTGCACAGCGACAGTGCACTACACATAGTGTACATAGGGGGATTGAATATTTAGAGGTAGAGAGGAAGGAGGTAGGATGGATAGGAGTACAGTGTGTATGGTACAGCGAGTGCAGGTAGGATGGATGGGTTGAAGTAAAGGCAGAGAGGGGTACAGTAGGTACATGGAAATATAGAATATACTTTAGCCTGTGCTTCACTTGTGCCAGTATCTATCGGTGCCACTTAATTTATAGGCATATAGTTGTTATTGTGGGATTTGTGCACCAATTAAGAAAATCAGAGCTTGCACGTCCACTGTTTGCAGCACTGTGTATGTTCTATGTGAGTGGTGCATCGACTACAAAGGTCCCTGCTATGTCTAAACTATGCAACTGTAACATGTGGGCTACAATGGCAGTGCTGATGCCCATACTGTGCCTATTCTACATGAGGGGAGCAGGCACAACCAAAACCCTATCACGACTGTAAAATGAGGGCTGAGATTGCTCTGCTAAGGCACACACGTTCCCTGTTTTTCTTAAAGAAATGTGCATTTGAACAACCATTCTGGTGTCCCTTTTACGTAAGTGGAGCTTGCACTACTGAGGCATTCCTATGTCCTTTATGAGTGGAGCTGTAATTGCTATGGCCAATGCCATAGATACTGTACGTGAGGGAAGTGTGCACTGCTGGGGCCCCTGCTGCAACTATTCTATTTGAAGGATGCTTACACTGCTCATTCAATCTATTCTATATGATGAATGTTTCCACTCCTGTGTCTCATGCTTACAGAGTCTGTGTTGAGGGAAGGTTACCTTACATCAGTACAGCCCAACCGGCTGTTTTCTATTTCAGGGAATGTCTTAAAGCACTGCTTTCTTCTAAAGAAAAAGGTTGACCCTGGCACATATTTCGTTTACAAATTGAGTACTGGGTTTAGCAAAACAACAACAAAAAACAAATTAATGCATTGTATTTTCTCTCATAGATTACCATATGTTATCATGCACTGCAGCATAAAAACTCAAATTAAAATATGTACATTTTCAGATTACCACACAAAACTCTTTTAAAAACACCAAAAGTGGTTATAAAACCATTGTAGAAAAACACATTTCGACTGATCTGTGACCATTTTGTTTCAGTGGAGCAAGTATACTCATTGTTTCTATACCATGCACCTTAATGTACAGCCTACATCTTCAAACTGAAACAATTTCCTTCCTAATCAACAACTTCTTTCATCACACTGTTTAACTGCTCAACTGCTGAGCTTTAATCAAGTGTATGCAAAAAGGAGGCTTTCCTTAGCACCAAAGGGGTTAAATATGTGTCAGTACCACTGCATTGTTAGAAATTACAGCAAGATACAAAAAAGTACTTCCCAAAGTGCCATTAACAGCATCTTATCAAATAAAACCTTCAGCAAAACAGTGAGAAACAACTTATAAATGCAAAACATTTCTGTCACAGAAAACCATAGATTAACATAGACTACTGTTTGCTCACTCTCCTTAAAACACACAAGTAAACCAGAAAACCCCTGCTTTAAAACTCTAAGTTATAACCTATGCTAACTCAAAAACATAAACTTACTTAATATGCTTTATATAAACCCCAGTTCAAATAAAGCAACACAATATGTACACATGTGCTATCACTCACCTTCAATTATTCCAAAGAATGCACAGATCTTCACAATAGTCACAGACTCAGTGCAGGTTCTGAAATCAGAATAATTAAAGTCTACAAAATGGTGGCTATCATACTTTTCAAAAATCAATAATACAAAAACAGGACTATAGAAATAAAACTACTCAAATGGCTGACACATTTTCACTGAAACCTATTACAACCAAATAATCAATTCCAACATGTATCTCTCACTCCTACCATTTGTAAAAATGCAAACTAAGAATCATATTCCTAGGAACTGAGAAGGTGAACAAATATCATGGCAGATTGTATAACTGTGTGGCTGATTGGAGATAGATGGCTGTTTTGGTTATTATCTTTTTGTGAGAAACTAATAACACAGATGTGGGTTTGACTGATTTTGGAATTAAATGGTTTGGATTGAAGGGAATGCAGGTGGTCACAATTTTTCCTAAGTTGTTCAGTCTGAGAAGTACAGGGCAGCCGAACGTAATACTGATTCATTGTGGAGGCAATGATTGGGGTCATGTATGAGGTATGTCCCTTGCTTTAATGAAGGAACAGGACGTGTAAAAACGAATGGAACTTTTTTCTCACATCTTTATCTTTTCCAAACTGACTCAGAGGGAAATATGAAAGTGGACCACCAGATTTAACACTAAAATTGAAAAATCACAGAGAAATGTTAATAAGATAGTTTGAGCTTTTAGCACAGACCAAAATCAATTATTGATACCAAACAACAACATAGAGTTCTACATGACTAATCTATATAGATATAATGGAGTACAACTAACTGATGAAGGAAATGTGGTGTTCCTTGATAATAACAAAGCAGTACTCAAAATGTGCTAAAATACTACACTGTGTGTACCACAAAACAGTCATTTTAAGGGATACCTATTGCATACATACGCAGATATATAATAACATGACCAAGTGCTCAGTTTAGTGTGAAACGCGTTGTTTGCAGGTCGTGCCCACGGGCATCCTGCCTCTGTTGTTGCTGCAACCACTCCGGCCGTGTCATTTTTGTGTTATTTTTATTTTTGTTTTTGTTAACTTATTAAAATCATCAATCTTTCCCCATTGTGAGCTGCGCATCTTTTTAATATGTTATGTTGCTACCTTGCTCGCGGAGAGTGCGGTCCCTCTTTTCCTCTTTTTTCTGTTGATATATAATAACATATGCAACTTTTATTAAAAAAAAACATTTTTCATAGATGTGGTTACGCTACCCTACCCCCGGCAATCCTTATAGTTGTGGGTACGCATACATTTTTTTATACACTCAAAATCACATATTGCCAAGATTTCAAAGTTGAAATGACACAACTGTAGAGATGATGACATGGACAGTGTGTGTGTGTCGTAAATGGGTATGCATGATTGAGTTATTCCCTTCTGTACACAACAAGTGTGTTGCACTGATCTACACAAGCATGCAGCATTCAGCCAATGCAGTGAGAATGTGATAGCAGACATCTGTGAAGTGGGCACATGTAAGTATGTGCACTATCAGTTCTTGGTGAGTTGGTGCATTCCTGCTCATGCAATGTGAGTTGTTAACAACAAGTGCTCTGACAGGTACACATTGAAGATTAGTGTGTTGCAGGCATCTGAGGGACATGCATGCACAACACCTCTTTGGGTTTCACATTTGCATGAAGATTTCATCATCCACACTCAGCACCTGCGACTGACACATGTGTATGGATGTCTATGATTGCCATGTTGGTGCATTGACCTCTCAGGGACAGGAGTGTGATATGTTAGCCCACTGACTGGGGAGCCAGAGATGTTGTGTGATCATGACATTTGTTTGGGCTGGCAGCAACAGCATAGGTGCATGAACCTCAGCAATGTGTGCCTGCACCATGTTACATGCTTAGAGGTCACACTGTCAGGGTTTCATGTTGCTACATGTAACTCATGAGACCTCTCCACCCACTCGCATGGCCATGCTATTCGTAAGCAAATATTGTCAAGCTTGTATGGTCCTCCATAGAACAGGGTGGCTTACCAGCTATTGTGTTCTCAGCAGCACAACATGCATGCCCAGTGGGATCCCCATTACCAGCTATGCGTCCATGCATTCCATGTTTGACCTCCCTACAAAGGGACACACTGCTCACCCCTCTGCCCCTGAATTGTGCCTCCAGGGGCAACGCAGCATGGGGGCGTGGTGTGGTCTTTGTCAGGAGTCCAGAGCTATAGCTCACATGTGCCTATCATGATCCTTTGGACTGCCCAGTCATCTAATGTTGTACCTTGGGGATACATGTTAGTTCCAGAAGGCTGGCTGGCTCCAGAGTTCCGGTGGCCCACAATCTGGTATGTACTCCTGTTGTGTCCACGAGGAGGCATGACACATTTGGCCAGTCCTCCTACTCTGTCGTCACCTAGGGTACACAGTTCACATGTGGGCATTGTTGCCTTCCTCTGGCCCAATGTTGACAGTGTGTAAGGGTCCTGTCTGCCCACCATTTGCAACTCACTGGCAGACCCAGGATTGGCACGTCCCAGGACAGACAAGAGCCATGCACCATGCAATGTGCCCACACATCTCTGCGTGCTGGGGTGCTCTTCTGGGTGGGTGAGTACCTTTGCAGCCCAGCACTGTGCCTGGATGTCAAATGACTCTAAATGACTTGTGTGCAACAGCAGGGCAGCCTGTCCATTCCACAGGTTCATCTTGCACACTTGGCTCATCTCGGGTTGGACTGGTTGTCCAGCCATGGCTATTGAGACCAGCATTTAGATGCCACCTGCATTGGGACTGTGTTGACTCAAGTGCATACCACCCTTTGGGAGTGTCCCGATACACAAATGTCTCACACCTCCAAGCAATGCAGATTCAGAGCGCCCCTGCAGTAAGCCAGTGCTCATGGGAGAGTACAAGGATGGAGGGATGACCACAGCGCCTGGCCAAAATACAGTGGATGTGGGCCAATGTTAGCCTTGCCCATGCACCTCTCTACGAAGGTCAGTTTCCACTGCAGACCAGGGCAGCAACAGTTCTATGGGTTCCAGTCCATACTTACCCACACCAGTGGTGTGTGCAACTGCACCCTTCTGAAAAGATTAATGCCTGGGACAAAGCTCTTCCTCCCACCCATCCAAATGGGCCATTGGTCCATGCATGACTAACAGGGCTCGACACCCTGCAGCATTGGGACATACACTGACACTGAGGTCACACGTACAGGCCTGACGGTGTGATGCTCATGCCAGCCCACCCACCTAGGCTCCTGTCACCTGACTACGCACTCATGTCATAGGTGGTGGACTGCTACATTAAGGCATGTTACTTGAGTGGATCATTGCTACATGTACAGAAGTTCCTCAGTCACATCCACTAATGTAGGAATACACAGTGCACAGTGCCATTTAATCATCTGACAGTGGACACGGGCAATATGACATTATGTGACCATCTTACCATCACCATTCAGGGGTCCCAAGTCATTTTGATGGGGCTCAAACCACACACAGTGTTATGCCACTTGCAGTCCCCAGCACAGTGTTCGTGGCTGTAGGCCACACCCTGGCTGCTGGCCTTATGGCGAGCCTTGCCTCCTGGACACAAATATGTTGGTTAATTCAGCCAGTACCTTCAGCCAGGCACAACTGCCCATGTAGCTAGGCCAGGCAGTCCAGATGTCCTGAGTTGCAACTGGTCCAGCTGTGTCCCACATTTATCTGCAGCCATGCTCCACGGAAGACACTTTGTGCATAGGTTGTAGTCTGTGGTTGGTGTTTCTTTTGTGACGGACATGTGGCATGGGAGCTTGATGGGCTCCTCCATCCTGGCATTAGGCCACCAGAGCAGGTGTGTGACTACATGTGTGAATGCTGTGGGAGTGGCTGGGCAAAACCAGCAGTTGAAGGTCCAGGATAGGCATGGGTCCCAGTAGCTCTCCCCGGAAACTGCTAAAGGGGCTTCATAAGGCAGTTGGTATCCCCAGGCCTCTTGATCAATGGCATGGACCCAGTTGTGCACATTGGGGCCAGACACGTGTGTGCCACTGTGTAGGCCATGGCTATCAAGTTTACCCAGTCCCATGCATGACTCCTCGTGGCTGTCCTGTTTGTAGCCTTTTCCATGCTGCATGTCTTTGAAAGCCAACAAGGTGATTATGTGAGACATTCAATGGTGTTGGTGAGACATATTCCCAGGTGCACTTCCCATGGCCCTCGTTGCAGGTTACACTTGGGTCACTTTGGCATTGGTATTGTGCAATGTCATGATTTCTTGCAATGTGTTTGTGGCCACACGTCAATGTGCTGGTTCGACATGTGTGTGTGTCATGACCTACACTCATGTGTCAGTATTCATGTTCATTGCATGGTCGTGTGGGTGTGTGGTAGTGGCTGGTGGACCTGTATTGACTTAATGGTACTGTTTAGGTTGTGCATGCCACACATGCATTGCTACTGTTGTCTAATGTCAATAGGCCACATTTCCACAGTTTCTGCAGCTGGAGAAGAGGGAGGAAGCAGGGGCAGGGCTTCTAGACCCAGGCACAGACCGCAGCCCATCACCATTGACACCTCCTCTTCTGAAAGCAAAGTGGCTATGGCAGCACCATCACCATCAGACGAGTCTGCTGATGTTAAGTCACAGGAGGGGGTTGTTGCGTTAGACACCTCAGCAGCTGTGTGACGGGGTGCTGCCACAAAGGGGATATACAGGGCAGAAGACGCTCTGGAGTCACTAGGGATGATGGAGGTGGAGGAGGAGGTAATTGCAGGCCAGACCATGGGGTCAGGCGTGGGCATCAAGGAGGGTGCTCAGGCTGCACCCCTTGGCCAGAAACATAAGGATGTGCATTCCACTGTGGATGGTACTGCACAACCTCTTGTGCCTGAGCCGTGTGTTGTGGCAGTGACCACCTTGGTGGATGCCTCCACCCAGAGGGACGCCCTGCTTGAAACTGAGGTGGCCATCCGAGATGTGGTGCAGCCACTGCTGGCTGGTCTCGTGAGGTGGACCTTGTCTATTTGCGATGCTGTTAAAGCTTCTGGAAAGGAGCATTTGTAGCATCAAGATGAGATTATTCACTTTCTGGGCCAGCTGTCAACTGCACTGCTCTCTGGTGGTGGTCTCTCTGCACTGTCCCATGCAATTGCCTCCACCCCCACATCCTCCTCTGTGCCCAGTCATTCGCCAGGGACAATTCCATGCCATATACCACCATGGCCCCATGTGCACCAGTCCCACCAACACCGTCCAGTCTGGTTGTGCCTACATCCCATGGAGGTGGCTAAAGGACATGGTGTGTGTCCGTGCACAGTATGTGAGGCAGCTGATGATGGTGAGGTAGGGGGCTAGGTAGGCAGCCATTGTCAGTAGCAGGGCTGAAGTGGTGGAGAGGCGGACAAGGAGGCCAGCAGCCATCTTGGAGGATGCTTGCAGGGATACAGAGGAGGAGGAGAGGAGGATGGTGGAAAGCCCTATAAGCCCTCCAGGGAAGAACAGAAGCCCACCTATAGGCATAGACTGAGGATAGTGACACCACCCTGGTGGAAGCATTGGCAGACTTTGGAGAGGAGTAGCCCACTGCCTGTGTATATTCTTGTATAGTGTAGGTTTCATTTTGGACTTTAATTTCATTTTAATACCTGGACATTTTTACACTTATCAATTTTTCGGATTTGTATAGCATACATATTTTTAATATATGTTTTATGAATCTGGATGCTACACTTCTTGCCGGATCCTTGTCCATGTGCAAAATCACTTTTTCCATGTTATCCAAATGCATTTGTTCTATATGTTTCATGTTGTTACTCTGATGTTTGTTGTTGGACATGTGTGCATGCTTCCTGTGTGTGACAGATGTTACATCCATGCTCGGTGACCGGTGACCATGGGTGGTCTCTTGTAGATGTAAGGAGGTGATGTTCTTTGGTATTTAATTTTTTGACAAATTTGGCATGCACATTTTTTGCTAGCCTACTTGCTTGCTTTGCATTGCAGGCATGTTGTTGAATTGTATGCATGGTGTGAATGTGTGTGTGAACGGTGTATGCTGTGGTTGAGTATGTACTCCATTGCTGCATGTGTTCATGTGTGTTCGGTCATGCACCCCCCACCATTCCACATTTATAGTGGCACCTTCCCAGCCTCCCTTTAATCCCCCCACACCCCACATGTTCCTGGCACACCTAATCCGATTCCCTTTTATATATTATTATTAAATACTATGGTATTTATTGAGTGAGGACCTAGCTTCAAGAAGTAACTGAGTGCTTTATAGAGGTATACCACAATACAGATATGTAACTGAGCACTTTACAGAGGTATACAATAGTACATATGCATACCGGAGCACATTCAGAGCTAACAACAGACAGATATAAAGCGGGGGTAGGATACAGTGGGGCACAGAGGAGGGGTACCACCTGTACTGGGTGGTGGGGACGAGAGGGGTGGGCAGCATCTAGTGAGTCAGGTGGTGCAAGGTGCGATGTGATGGCCTAGGTGTTGAGGAGGACAGACCCCTTGAAGAGGTGGGTTTTGAGTCTGTTTCTGAATTGGTGGAGCATGGGGGCACTCCAGTTTTGCTCAGGTCATACACACCTCTCCAACTCTCTGCCTCTGTTACTGACATCTTCAATGCCTATGGCATCACTATGCCCTGCACTGGCCTACGAATATACACACGTCTACCTTCCTGCACTGATATTATGCCCCCCAACATATTGCTTCCTACCAGGCAAATCAACCCATTGCCACCATCTGTATTAAAAAAACCATCTCTATCACCCTCATCTTCCCCTGACATTTCCCTAGCCACTCCTCTACTTCCCCAACTAACCAATCACATTACCAACCTGAAATGCACCCTTATTAGTGTACCCTTCCTCTGTGCCCATGCCACTGCCATTCATGGCCTCATCCTGGACAACAAACTTAACCTGCTCACCATTAATGAAACTTGGCTACTCAATCCTGCAGGACCTACACTCTCCCTAGCTATTCCCAAAGGATACTCCATCTGATGGTTGGATAGGTTATCCAAACCAGAGAAGGAGTTGCCTTCATAGTCAAATCTACCTTGCCCATCAGATAATCTCCTCTACCCCTACTACAAGGCTATCATCTTCTTTTGTCAACCTGGAGCTCAACCCCCAAACCACCATCAACATCCTTCCCCTATAAAGATATGCCAACTATCTAAACTGTCCTGACACAGACATCCCCTTTCTTTTGATGCATCTCATCAAACCCAATGCCAAATTCATATCGTTGGTGATTTTAATTAAGGCATCAATGGCCTAAATAACACTAATTCCACCACCCTCTCAGCTACGCTGCACAAACTGAATTTCTCCCAATATGTCATGTCTCCAGCCCATCCCTTGACTGGATTCAGACCCTCAACATCCACATCTCCATCACAGCACTTGACACCCTGCCATGGTCAGATTACTCCTTGATCCTACGTAGCATTTTCCATGATGCCTAAACCGTCTGTTCTGCCATCAAACACCCTCCCCTCACTTCCCGGTCAAATACTCAGAAGCTAACTAAGCAACAATTTGAACCTGCTTTATCTACACCCCTACTGGATTGCAACGATACTCAAACCATTACCCACCTCCTACAACTCTACCCTTCTACTAAATACACTCAACATCTGGCTTCGCTGAAACCTCCCCCTAAAAACCTCAAAAACAACAAATTGTTCTCTGAAGAATTACATACCATCCGTAGACACAAACATTCCATGGAACACCTTTGGAGAAAGAACCCTACTCCAGCACATAAAGATGCCTATATGTTTGCCTCGAATGCCTACAAAGCTGCTATTATCATGCCCAAATCCAGCACTTAAAAAAACAAAATTGCTGAACGCAGCTCTAATACCAAAGAGCTGTTTAAAATTCTCAAAGAACTTGAATCCTCAGCTCCGCCCATCACCACCTTTCTCATAGACAAGGATTGGTGCACCACCATCCAATCGTCCCTTGCTGACAAAACCCGCAAGTTAAAAGACAAGACATTCCTAAAGAAAACCATGCTCACCACTAAAGACCTGCCTTTTCCCCATCCTCCTCTCACATCACCATCTCCCAACCCCAGTGGCGTATTTAGTCTGGCTGCTGCTTTTGACCCAAACAAGTGCAAGAGCCCCTCCAACGTTACTCCACCTCTCTCAGACCCTGCTCCTTCCCCAGATTCCACACGTTCAACAAACGTTGTCCGCATTGCCCAATCTATGTGCCTTTCACCCCATTTTGTCCCCCATTTTGGCTCCATAACATTATAAGGACGTTTTTAAGGTTGCAGGGATTAGAAAGTTATTGCTTCCTCTCTATTAATTCAAGTGGTATTGTACGTTTTGACTGCATCTAAACGGTCGCACATACAAAAAGGTCTAAAAATGCTACCACCAAAGGTTCAAACACCAAAAGTTCAAATCCTTGATAGTAGCATTGCAGGTAAGTAAAAACAATTTTTTAAAAAAATACTGTGGGGGTGTCTGCCACAACACCCTGCTCACTACACTCTGCGGTATAGTGAGCGGGGTGTTGCGGGGGACACCCCCGCAGCACACCTGTGAAAAAAAAAACAAAAAACGGGGGCTGCAGGGGTGTCCCCCGCAACACCCCGCTCACTATACTTCACAATATAGTGAACAGGGGTTGTGGGGGAAACACCTGCTGCCCCTGTAAAAGAAAAAGAAAACATTTAATTAAAGGACCCTGCGGCGCCGGTTCCCAATCACGGAAATGAAAGGGAAGTGGCGTTGCAGGGACTCAGCGTGAAGAGGAAGGTAAGTGGGTTTGTTTATGTTGGGGGTGTGTTGAGGGTGTTGGTGGGGGTGTGTCATGGGTGGGTTGTGGGTGTGGGTGGAGGTGTGGGTACGTACATTTGTTCGCATGAGAAAGGTGCAAACATTCACTGGTTCGCACCTTTCTCATGCAAACTTTCCGGCCGTGGGCAAATCAACCAGGGTCGGATCATGTAGATCGATTCAAGCCTGCCATCTTCTATGTTATGTTTGTTGAAACAGTGTTTTCAGATCTCAGTTGACCAAGATTTGGAGAAGGCAGTGTGTTCTACAGTTGAGTGCAATAGAGGTAATTGTTATGGCTAATTGTCTACTTTTGGTTAAGTCCGAAAACAATTTTTTAAAGGAAGTGATAAGAACATAAGCTGTCTGCCAACTGGGCACAAGTGAGATATGGTTGCAATGAGGAATTGTGGTTTCAGTGCTAATATCGGGTTTCTCTCACACATTGCCTGCTGTCACTCTTTGAGAAGCATCTAGACTGGTCTGTAATTAATGTAACATAACTAATTTTCTACATCCGGTCTTGTCAAATATAATGTATACATATGAAATACATGCAAGTGGTACAGACACATCTTATAAAAATGTTCAATAAAAATAACTCAACCCCCTTCTCATGGTTACATCTATCTTGTTAGCAGGGGGCAACATGGAAATAAGGCAAGTTACCTGCTGCAGCCGATTTACCTCCAATCCCTTTGGCTAGAAAGCCATTAAAATATTGCAAAATCACAATTGAAATTTTAACACTCTGCCTCGGCATAAACACCTCAGTAGAGTAAAGACAGTTGGGCCCTCATTACGGGTCCGGTGGAAACCATGCTGATAAAACCGGCAGATCGCCACCAGACCCGTAATGATTTACTGGCACCTGACTTGCCAGAATAACTGGGGCATTACAGCCCCGGCGGTCTGGTAAATCAGGCGCCGGTAAAATGTTGATCCCCATTCCCGTGGATTCCCACAGGTCTCCACGGGAATGGGGACCACAGAAGCACCAGCACTGTTAATAACTTTGCCGGTGCTTCCGTGAAAGTCTGCTGGCAGGTGACGTTCAGCCCGCTAGGGTCAGACCTGGCGGTTGGAAAGGCACACACCATCAGACTCATAGTTTGCCAGTCCGGAAACAACAGTGCCAGTAAGCTTACTGTGACTGTTGTTTCCGACCAACAAACCTGTATTGAGGGCCTATGAGAATGCTCTTTGAATAATTGCATGTGCATTCTCACCGTGGAGTCATGGATGATAGCAACCCTGAACGTTCATGTATGGGAAGCAACAGCATTCATTTTAGCTGCACAATGCAGGCACCTTTTATAACAAATGAAGTGGGATATACTATTTACATTATTGCTGCTTGTGCAATTGTTCAAAATACCTGAAAAGAGTAAAACTGAGCAATGGATCTGGTGTTCTAGCACATTATTAACTTTCTGAGTGGGATTTGGGATATGGGTCTTTCTGGCTTGTGTTTAAGATAATTTAAATTGTTTGGCAACTCCGTAGAGTTGGTTGGACTGTACAATACATAGGAACATTTCGAAATGTGTTGGTATAGATATAGATGTTCTGCTCTTGTGTGAAGTATTACTTATAAGTATCCCAGTTATGCATTGTTCGACATACGTTGCAGTTAGTTCTCCTGGTATTGAGCGTGCAGCAGAATGTCATCAAAGACTTATGATAAACACAGCAGGGATGCCATTTGCTTGCTTAGCACTGGGCAGCTTCTGTAAAGATGGCTGAATGTATATCTTAATGTGACACATTTACAGCTGTGAAACAGTGTGTACCTTTAGCATACCATGTTTGGTCTTACCCTTTTCTTGGTTTGGGTATCCTTTCACAGGTTTTTCTATGCACATTCATATTTACTCTTCTCCATTTTAACCTTTCTTTGATCTATTTCATGCTTGCACCTTTTGTGCGTTCACATACCTCTGAAATGTGGGGCCGGGAAGGGAAATTAGTGCTTGGTTCTGAACACCTATTTACTGCCACCTGTGGGAGCCATGTGCTTGATTTAAGCATTGGCATGCATTTAATATTGTAAAATGATGCATCACTTGTAACCTTTACTTACTGAAGGGAAAGCCCTCATTTTTGCAGCAGTTTAAAAAATGCATGTCATGTATTTGAATATGAAAGTGATTGCTTAACATAGTGTATGTGTGTGCTGGTTAGAAAGAACTTCAAAGATAATGTGAAGTGGCACCAGTAAAACCAATGAGGTGTTGTCTGCTTGGCATATTAAAGAGCATTTTGTGAAGATAGGAATGACCACAGAGCTTTATATCTGTCATATACAATTCTGTGAGTTTTGTTTGACTGAATAACTGAACAGTGTGCCTAAATGTGGGCTTCTTATAATAGACACATTGAAAAAATATTTTGCTCACGCATACAGCCCAAACCGCCGGACAGATTTTGTCAAAGTTTTTCGGCAGGAGAGGCGGCCTTTGTAAATTTGGTGTAAATCTGTCCAGTCATTTTATTTTAAAATGACCAAAAAGTAGGGTAAATAAAATTAGTGATATCTGGGTCCGGACTGCATACACACTACTCTACTCGGACCACGGTCAAGTCTTTGGTTGGTCCAGGGGACGGCGCGAGGTCCACGGACATTGCATGCACCTGCTGGTTGGATGAAGAATAGCGTGAGGCATGTCAGATTTTTTGAAACACCCGCCCTGTTGAATTGACGGACATACATTTGTGTCTGTGGACATAGGGGTGGAAACATATTAAAAAAACACAACATTGCTCTTGTGAAACTAATGAAACAATCTCTGGGGAGTTAAGGGGTGATGAGGATGGGATGGGGTATGGAATTAAAAAGCCAGAAATGGACGTGGAAACGCCTGCCATGTTGGATTGGCGGACATACATTTGTGTCCGCAGATATCGGGGTGGAAACACATTAAAAAACACAACATTGCACTTGTAAATCTAATGAAACAATCTCTGGGGAGATGAGCGGTGATGAGGATGGGATTGGGTATGTACTTAAAAAGCCAAGAATCAGGCATGTTTATTCCCGGATGTCTGCAAACAGGCCGGGCCAACCTGTAATGTTGACGAACATCTCACAGACATCATTTTGATTGCAGGGGCGTTGGGGTGAGTTTCAATAGTTAATTGTGTAAGATATGTGCTTGTTATGCAGTTAATTGTGTTGTGGTTAGTGGCTTTATTCCTGGGGGCATGGGTGCAGGCCATGCCCCCCAGAATATGTGCACTGGGCGGAATGACCATAGTAACAATATGTGTAAAGTACGTGTCCGTAATGTAGTGGGAGTACAAAGTGTTTGTAATATGAGGTATTATGAAATTGAGTCAGTCGGGAAAAAAAACGTACTGGATAAAAAAAGAAAACACTACATACAAATATAACAAATAGTTGCAGGTAAACTATTGTGAGACACTTCTGTAAGTGCACTACACATTTAAACATGTAAGCGTATTGTTACATATTGGTGTGCAATAACACATGCATTGAACTATGGCACTCGTCTTACACTTACATACCCCCCTGTCTAGTATGAATGGCATTGGGCACTTGTGATGGTGGGCTCGTAAGGGGGCAGGGTGGATGGAGATGCTGAAGGTGTGGTCCACCATGTGCACCAGAAAGGTATCTTATGCACTGTGAAAATTGTGGAAATGGACACTGTATTTCTGGTGTCTGCAGAATGTGCTCTGAAGACCTTGTTCCTGCAATGAACATATCTATGAGTCCATTGATTGTTGTCCCAGGCCTCTTGCGCTTATTGCATAAGCTGAGGAGCAGCGATGGCCCCTTGGAGATCTTGTGTTATTACCTCCTACTCATAATCTTGTTGGGTTGTTTGTCCAAATTGAACTGACACATTGTAGGTAGTGTTGGCAATAAAAGGCTGTGGATTTACAGGGAAGAATTACAAGTAGCATAATAAAATGTTATTCATAACATTTTACATAACAAACATGAAAAGGTTGTTTTGGGCACGATGGCCAGTGGGTGTTCTCCTGGCCCGTGCCATCTTATTTTCCTACGACTGTTGGACAACGTTCATTGTACTGTCATTCTTTTTTTGTGTCAGTGTTTCCTTTTTTTAATTATTTGTTTCATTGGGAGTTTAACACAATACGATCAAATACAACAATTACATCATTAGACATTGAATATTTTACTGCTATTTTTTCAATGTTTTCTCCCCCCTGTCAACCCCTACCAGACCACCCGCCACCCCTGTCCCTGTGTCGCTTCGGGTTACCGAACATGGTGTCCCATTAAAGTCCTCTATTTGAGCTCTACCATTCCATAGTTGCATCTTATGGTGAGAGTCTTTTTTCCTTATTCAGTTTTATTTTCTTGTGCACCTTCCCAAGGTCCGATCTAAGGTTCACTTGCACCTCCCACATTTTCCTGTACCTCTTATTTGTTTTTTGCTGTACTTTCCATTTCTCATTGCCCCCTATATTGTCCCTCATATTCTATCTGCATCCCTTGAGTAATTCCACTTTCTATGATTGCACAGTGCTTTCATCCAGCTGTGACCTCTTTGGACTAGACCTCTCAAGGAAGGCTGACCATTCCATTTCCCTTCAGAGGCCCAAGCCATGTATCTGCCCAGTCAGCTGTTCCGGTCCATCATATACATGTCCTTGGCCTTCAGGGCCCATTGTTGCTCACCAGGGAGATTCTCTCTCTTCTATCCTTCTGCCAGGCATGCTCTTGCTGTGAGCAGTAGGTAGTGGGGCATGTGGGGCATTTCGTCCATTCCGCTCTACCACTACCATCCCAAATAGCACCAGCACGGGGTCTAGACAGTTTTGGGATTTCTAGGAGCGGTGCCCGTCAATGGCGACTGCACTCCTCGCGGCAATGGATTCGCAGCAATGGAATCCATTGCCGCGAGACGTGCAGTCGCCATTGACGGGCACCGCTCCTAGAGACCCAAGGCTGTATTTATTTGCCATTGTGACCCGATTTGTATGAGTCTTGCTGACATGCTGCTCAGAGTCCGGTACCCATAACAGGACTCCCAGCACAGCGTCCCTGCTGCACCACAGCAGACGATTACCTTTACGGACAGCACCACTACCAGTGATTATCCTGAAAAAGGCCACCATCACCTCGGGCTCTCACCCAGCCCTGTTTGGCCGAAACACTTCCGTGTCAATGTTTTGTGGCACAACCCCTGTGTATATGTGTTTATAGATAGTGTTGTGTACACTATTGTGTTTAGTACCCCCGGACCTACCACAGTCCTGGGTTGCACCCTGTAAAAATTGTATGTCACCACTTACCTGTACTGCATACTTGTGCATCACTGTGGAAACTGTTCCTCGACAATTTAAGAGGACGATACTCACCTGTATTTCCCTTGTAAAATGAATGTCTGTCCAAAAAACGTTTGTGCTTATCGAAAGTCTTGTAAATGTTTAAATATATTCATCTGTGCAAAATCTATTGCACACCCTAATTCCCTAACCTGTCCTCCTTTCCCATGGTCCCATCCTCACCCATTGCTCTTCTGTTGCATGTTTCATTCACCCAGGAATTGAAATCCCCTATGATATATAGCTCAGTTCCCAGCGCTTGTACAGTGTACAGCGCTTTCTGTATGAATCCCACCTGCCCCTGGTTGGGTGCGTATATAGTGGCCAGTACAACTTGTACCCCTTCCAGAATGCCCTGCATCACAAGTAGTCACCCCTCCATAGGATTAGACACAAATCACTCCTGCAGTCTGCATTGTTTATGTAGGAACATCCCAACCCCGAATCGTTTTACTGGCACGGAGGCCGAATTAACCTGTCCTATACACGCTCCTCTTTTCTGTAGAGGGCCACCTTGGAGTGGAGTTGGTTCCTACCCTCCAGCACTTAGCCTTTATACCTTTACATCCCCCTGGGACTACCGCTGTTCACTTAGCCTTCAACCAGTCTCTTTGTGGGAGTTGCTGTCTTGTGGCTGCTTTGGTGTTGTGGAATTGTTGTGCAGAGATGGTCCATTCAGTCGCATATATTTTCTCTTTGTTTGACCTCTTTTCCTTCTCTGCGGGCCCAGGTTTGGTAGTGGCCTTTCCCTACTCGTGGTTGGTCCACCAGGTCCCCTCATTTCGACCTCCATGTCTGAGGTGAGGTGGCACAGAACTTGCTCTGCCTCATCCGCAAAGGTTATGAAATAATTGCTTCCAGTTTAAATTTCAACGAGAATGGATATCCCCATCTGTACTTGATGCCTTTTTCATGCAACCATTTGATGGGGGGCCTGCAGTCCCTTCACCTACAGAGCATGAGGTTGGACAAATCTTGGTATATCGTCACCTTCAAACCCTCGAAGTCCACTTCTCTGCGTTTTTTAGCTCTGGTCAGCACCTCCGTTTTGTCCTTGTACCTTAAGGATTTGGCTACAATGGAGCAGGAACTGCTTCTGTATAGTTTTGCATCTGTGCGCTCTTTCTTGTTGCACTACTTTACCTCCTTCAGCTTGGAAGAGGTGATGTACAAGGGCCTGGACCTTCTCTTCCACTTGTCTCGCAGTCTCTGCCACCATTTCTCTGAGACCGTGGTATTCAAATGTTGTTTCTCCTCTCCCTATTTTCAAATCGTCCATCTTTAACATCACCTCTTCTTCTCGTAGTTCCAGCTTGGTCATCCTGGCATCTCCTCTGGGTCTGCATTAAGCTGATTATTTTCCATGCCCTCTACCTCACTCTCAATGGTGCCCATCCTGCTTGGTAGGTCTGCCAATGAGGCATGTAGGGCTCCTCTAAGGGCCTTCATTTCTCCAAGGAAATGCCCCGAGTCTTCCTTTGTGGAGAATAGGGACATGACCCTCTCTGTTAGCACTCTGCCCTCTGGTGCCTTCTTTGCTACCCCTCCCCGTTTTCCAAGTTGCAACGTCATTGGGTCCATCCTTTATTGTAGTCAGCAAGGTTTGTTCTTCTTTTCTCCTTCTGCTTCTTTCCTTTTGTACTTTCGTCCTTTGCCTTTGTTTTTTTCTCTCCTCCCTTAGTCTGTGTCCTTGTCCTGCTCTGTTGGCTCTGTCTTCCGGGTTCCACGTCCAGCCATGAATCCTCCTCCACTTCATCCCCTTTTTATATTTCCTTGCACCTGGCTTCTGCAGCATCTGTTGCTGCCCTGTCCGGAAGTACGTTCTTCGCTCTTCTTTTCTAACTGTTGGGGGGTGCTCAGGAGCCAGGCTCCAGCAGATGGACGGTGCAGGGTGTATACCCCATTCCCTGCATATCTCACTCCTTCATAGCAGAGGGTGACCTCTTTACTTCCTCTGGATGCACTTCCCTTCTGTGGATCTACTTTCCACATGATCTTATGGTATGGCAACAGTTGGATTCTGCTTTGTTGCATTGCTTTGGGGACTATGGATAAAGTAGTCGGAGCAAGGGACTGCCATTGGTGTGCAGGGCTTGGCTGTGCAGAGACCCAGTGATTGGAGCCCTCCTCAGGTATTGATACGCCTGTCGGTCAACCTCAGGGATGCAGGGAGCAAGGGCAGTACTCCAGAGGGCACCCTTGACCGTTTCACTCCTATTACCAAATTGTGCCTTATGCTGTAGTTCCACTGTGCTGCCTGCTCCTGTAGGGGGGTTATATTGCCTGGGGAGAGGGGTCACCAAAGGGCCCGTCATGTCCCCCCCTCCAATAGCCTCTGGTGTCTGCAGGGGCTTCCAAGCACCTGGGGTGCTATTTTCCTCCCCTTTGGTTTGTATCCTCCTCACACCTCAAGTAAGGGTATCCTGCGGTTGGTTGCGTATTGCCTCCGTCAGCAGTCCCGCAGCCAATCTATGTCATGGTGTTTTAACCTCTGTGCTGATGGGCTGCCGGAGATGTACTTTGCCCCCTGCCTGGGCCTACACAGGAGGAGGGGGAATGGCTATCCTTTAATGTATTGTGGCTGCCACTCTGGACACTTCTCCAGGCTGTCCTTTCCAGTGGCCTTATTTCTACAGTGGGGCATGGGAGAGAGAGGGATGAGTCTGCCACCTCACCTGTCTGTAGAACTCGTACTGCCCCCTGGGCCTCTATTCCCCGCTGAAAGCTTCTTTCCCTCACCGCAGCTGCTCCTCTCTTCACTGTGGGCCTCCCTCCCCACCGCAGCAACTCCACACTATACTGCAATATTAAGGTCCTCCTGACAGCAACTCTCCACAGGTCCCGGGCCTTCTGCTTATCTGCATTCTCCCATCGTACCCTGGTCCACAGATGCTGGGCCTCACCAGAGGCTCTGCCGTCCTGCGGAACAGCAAGGGTTCCCTGGGGCTCACACCTGCCTTTGCGGGAGCTCCGGCTGCCAACTGAGGCTTGGGTTGTCAAGCACTCCAATCTGCAGGGAGGCCTCGTCACCACCTCCTTTCCTGGTCACTTCGGCAGGGCTCCATTACAGCACCCACGTGGGGTGTACAATTTCACTATGGACATTCGCTTCACCTTTGCCCGCCTCTTCAGACCATTTTCCGGTTTTCCGTCGGGCTACGGATGCTCACCCTCATCTCTGTTGTGCTGGAGGGTGCGGGAGCCAAAATCTATGCAGCCATTTTTCCCCACGTCCCCTGTGGTCTCCCTTTTAGTTTTTTGTATTCTTATTTTTCCGGGTGGGTGGGTTGGGTGAAAAAGTAGAAGTTTTCTGCAGTCACAGAGCTGCTCCGTTGTGCTCCTTTCTCAGTGATGTGCGAATTGGAGACCCTTGCTGGCAGGGCTACTTTTATTTGTTTTGGGGCTTTAGGCTATAGCTTGGTGGTAGCCTTGACACCTTTGTTGGCGGGCTGGTGCCAACATTTTTGGATATGCATGTGTAACCCCCCTGTCCTGCTATGCCACACTTCCTTCCCTTCTTTTGTTGTTCTGCAGAGTGAAACCTGGGTATTTTCGCCACCATAGTGTGAGATCCTAACTTGCATTTTTGATTCACCCGGGACGTCCCCTTTTTGTAGTGTGGCTAAAGGAAAGGGGGTGAGAACAAAAAAACAGGAACGTAGGCCAAAAAAGGGGGGATAACAACCACTGTTGGTGTTCTGTAGTTATTGTGCTGTACTAATATTGTACAGCTTCAGCGACACTGGATTTGCCCTATGGATCCCCACAGCTCCCACTTATGTTTGAGCACTTTCTAGCTACATATGGTGTCCATATTTTGTGGCTCTGACACTTGTGATAGTCCTCCTCTTACTTTAACCTAGAAGCTGAATGTGTGTAGAGCAAAGATATTTTGTGGGCGGCCTTGGTGGTTGCTTTGAGGATGAAATTGAAGATGCTTGTTTTATTGACAAGGCTGTCTGGCCAATGGAAACCCACTAGCTGCAGCTTATTCAGACAAACTATGTTTCTTCACAATACATTTTTTTGTTTACCTCTACAACTGTGTGCTAGGGAAATGTTTTTTATAGCTCAGAACAGGGGTCAAAATACTATTGGCATACAGGGAAATGCGTGCCTGTGTGCATTGCGGATAAGGTTATTTTTTAAAGAAAAATGTAATTGTATTGTAAACAAGCACATTGATAGCAGTAAATTGGAAGATAATATTGTGATATATGGTTTACTTTAAATATGTGGTTGTTTTTATACTACACTGTTTGCAATTAATGGTGTTAATTGATGTGGCATGTGTTTGCAGAAACGAAACTGAGTCGGGCACACTGTGAACGCTACATGAAGGATGGCATTGTTATGTGTGCTTCAAAACAGTGGACTAAGAATTAGTGGTAGTAAATGTGTCGACAATCCAAAAAGAAATGATAAGATTCACTGTATTAAAAGCAGACATCGGAAAGTAAAGCTTTTATCATGAACTGTGCTGTGAACCGATTCATCCTGTACAACATTGGAAAAATGGATTCGTAAAACGCAATCTAAGCAACATTTTAAGTGAAAGCTATTAAAGTGTGGAAACTGTACTGTCTGCCATGTGATCAACGCTGTGATGCATGAATGTTGAATTTGCAACAAAGAGTAGATGTCGTGCATGTTATGAGAGCCTTAAATTTATAGCCAAAATATGAATGTATTTGTATATTAAATTGTAAAGTGTTTACTGAAATATGTTTTTGTTATCTATTTCCCATAGTTATGTACTCCTGGTCTGTGCATGTCCTGGGTTTAGTTTACCGGCGGATGGCTTCTTCAACAGTGTTTGGAATATAATTATCAACAATGGAGCTATTACAAATATTGTGTTGGATGATCGCCAGAGAACAATTGGTCCTTTTGCTGTTGCAGCAACAAGAAGCAACCTGGTCGGATATAGTTTCTAGAAAAGTGCGGATGTGACAGTATTGCATTTATTTCAATTTGAAAGCAATAATTTGTCCTGCATAATGGAGTGGCATGTGCACAGATTATTCGTTGCTCATGGAAAATAATTTTTGGTGGAGAGCACAAAGACTTGCATTGATGAATCAATGATTAGATCTGCCAGTAAAATATTACAGTTGTGAGTTTAGTGAAAATGTGAATGCTGCAATGTTTGGTAGCTATGAGCTGTGCTTGAAAAAGTTAACAAACTTTTCGTGGTCTTAAGTGAACGTTTTTATTGTTGTGTCAAAAGGAAAAGTATTTTTTACGGTTCCCACTATTGCTGTTCTATTTGAAATAAAATGTTTGTATCATTTCTGTAAAAAAAGACCACGGTTTTGCATTTGCTGTGGATGTTTGTGTTTGTGTTCCTTGTTCTGCGTAACATAACTTCATGACGTTGGTGATGACAGCATACTTTTGGCTATGCTGCAGACTAACATCATTGAAGTAGGTGGAGTTCAATTATATTATAGTGATGTTAGCGTTAGGGGTGGGTGAATGTAATCAGTGCCACATGGCTCTTTGTAGTTCGGCTGATAGAATCTTATTGAGTGTATTTACTTTATTGAACATGCAAAGTAGATAAATTCTTTAAGGTCACTTTTTTAGTTCTATTTTTTAACTTTTTTGTGAGCTGTGATGTCATCATTGTGGTTATAGTTGGGGTAACAGGGGCCACAACGTTAAGGTGGCTTGAGTTGCATTTCCAGGGTTTTGTTGCATTAAGTTCTCATCTTAACGTCCCTGCAACTAAAGTTTATTCCTTGAATTTCAAAGGTTTTGTTACAATGTATTGCTCACCTTAACATCCCTGCAACTATCGTTTTTTCCTTGAATTTCAAGGGTTTTGTTATTCCCTAGATTTTTAGAATTCTTCTAGACCACTAGTATGGTTTGCGGCCAGGGTCAGTGGGCATGAGCCTTGGCCACGCCCACTGTCCATTTTAAAATAAAACATTGCAGGCTTTGAGAACTCCCAATGTTTTTAGTTAATGCCCTGTGTGATTAAATTATTTGATGAGCATCACACAATTTGGTAAAGCAGCGTACTGCACGTCCCTTGATTTATGGCCGGTCTCTTGGTGACTGTTGTGATACATTGCATGACCACAACTACCCACTTTTAAGCAGCACAGGAAAGGGTAAAAAACTAAATGATGGCTGCAAGAATAAGAAGTGCCCAGGTACTTTTGCCCCCATAGGGAAAATCCAAAGTTGGCATCCATGAGTATACACACAGTAAGTGGGCATATATTTTAAAGTGAAATATACAAAAGTTGTTCAATTTACCATCTCCTTAGAAGAAAGTGCACAGGACAAAATAGTATTGGATGTTTAAAAAAAATAATGAATACCAGAAATAACCTGAGAGAGGAGATCTTTCAATACATATGCTGGAAGCGTATAAAAGGTGCTCGTCTTTTATACCCAGTGATTTGTAATGAAATAGTCCATGGAAATCAAAATCCCAATATTAAACAAGTGCTTGTGGTCTTTTGGGTAAGCATCTGCACTAGGAACATTAAAACCTGAGTAAAATACTGGTATCCAAATACTTGAGCAAGCCAACCAACCTCAAAAAACCCCAAGGGGTTGCAACCGCCCTCTGAAAATAAATCACACTGTCCACCAACATGTGTCCTTTACTGGTGCCCTGAAAAGCAGCCACATTCAGGGGAAAATAACTGCACCAGTGTCCAGAATTGCAAACTCTCTTGCCACATTGTGGGCAAACACTCATGACTTACTTGCCCTCTCATCATTTCCCCTCCTCACCCCCATGTCTGTCTTTCAACAATTCTCTCCTTTGTAAAGCTAACTTCTAAAGTAGCAAAGTCGAGGTATGGGTCTTGGATCCTGTGGAGTGTGCCATAACCACTACTGCAATTTGTGTTCGGGCGGCTGCATTGTCCAATCAAGTTGCAAGTGCACCCATAGCACCTACAAATTGTATAAACTTGAAATGTCTAGATTGGCGTGTCGCGCTCTGCCCAATAATTATTAGATTCGCCACATTATTGATAATGGAACAAAAGTCCAGAGTTTTGAACAGCAGAGCGCTGCAATGGGATTCAACCCATGAACGACTAGCAAGGATCAGGTCGAAAGATGGACGACACCTGTATCCATTAATTTGCTAACAACTGATGACAGGATTATAAATAAAAATACGTGTAGAACACTGATTAGAGATCTATAACAGCAGCAGTGATCTGTACTTTAGTGTACATATATATTAGTGATGAGCAGCTTTAATAGGACCTATTCGAGTACTGTAGCAAAACTCCATTGACTAGGATCACTGAATTTTGGATGACTGCCTTGAAAACTACTTTGGTCGAAACACGTGTCGGCTGACCTTGTGAAGCAATTAAAAAGAATACTGTTCAAAACTCTGGATTTTTGTTACATTATCAATAATGTGGCAAATCTAAAAATGATTGGGAAGAGCGGGACACGCCAATCTAGATGTTTCAAGTTAACTTCAAGAGTACACATACCATAGTGTCACTCAAATATATAAAACCTTATTGAACTATATTAGGCATAAGTGTACAATTGTGGCATTATTCCCCCCATCTTGACTGTGAGACTACAAATACTAGAATGCAATTCAGCAAAAGGCAAAAAAATTGTCTCTGAAAAACTTTCAAGGACTTACAGTAGCATGGTAAAAAAAATAATGCAGATGCAGTGTGTTATGAAATATTTAAAACTTTGAGAACTCACACTATATTTAGGCAATGCGCAGTGTGATAAATTTATTTGCCATGAAGCACACACTTTGGTCAAGCAGCGTTCTCCAAGCAGTATATCCCTTTGTCACGCCTATTCCGCTGCAGTGCCCTTTTCAGCATGCCCTTTTTGGCGCTAAAGCTATTCTGGCGCCATTATTTTTGCGCAAGGGATGTTTGGATGTGGCTGTCTTTGCAGCCACGTCTAAATGCCCTCATGCTAAATAAGATCACAGGACTGCACAGCAACAAACCCTGCCAACTCCCACTTGCATTGATTTAAAAAAAAAATAAATTAAAAAAAAACATACACCTTTGAAACCTGGTCTGCCAGAGATCAAGGCCCAGCATTTAAGAACTAGGCCACAATGGATTGGTGCTTCATTGGGCATACGTTTCAACTATAATTTAATATGTTTGATGATAAAAGGCTAGGTATGAAACTTGTGAAACTCCAAAAAATAATATCATTGTAGCATAATGGTTAACTGCTGCATCTCAAACTCCTTATGGCCAGGGTTCTCTAATAGCAGTGTTCAGCATAAATGTGATTTTAGTTAAATTTCATTTTTTCTGTTTTATAAAAATTTTGGATGCCTTGCGTTATGAGATATTTAAAACTAAGAAAACACACAGCATTCAGGACCGTGGACTGTCTGCCATCAATGCAGTAACTGGGACTGACCCTGCTTAGTTTCAAAGCGAGGAAGGATCCAGCCCTCTTAGGCCATGTCTCTGTAAGTGTTTTTCTAAGAGAGGGCACATATATTAGGCAACATGGGCTTAGTGGGCTGATCCCTTCCTAACTTTGAAGTGAAGCAAGGTTTGTCCTAGTTACTGCAGGAATGGGAAACCCAGTGTTGCTGTAAAAATACCTATTTTCTTTTATTTGTTATTATTGACTGGGAGACTACAAATACCAGAATGCAATTCAGCAAAAGGCAAACAAATTGTCTCTGGGTGCAAAACCTTCAAGGACTGACATTAGCATGGTTTAAAAAAAAGGAAATAATTCAGAGCCCATTTGGTCGACGATCCATGCAGTAACCATTAGTAACCCTGCTTATCTTCAAAGCAAGAAAAGGATCGGCCCATTCCTCTAAGTGGTCTCGTATGTTTGTCTCATTTATCAGGCAACATAGCACGAGGAGGCTGGCTCCTTCCTTACTGGGCACCTAAGCAGAGTCTGTCCTGGTTACTGCATACATGGGAGACTTGAATGGCAAATGAATCACTAGCTGTTGCAGAAGGCCATAGCAATGAAAACAGTCGTTAATAAAATATGATTTCCAGGCCACCATCAAGTGCCCCCTTCATCTGTGCCAGTTCCTCACACTCCCCAGACAGTCTCCTCACCTCCCATGCCCTCTCCCTTTCACCCTAGAGCACCTGCTGCTTCTCTGATGCATTTTGTTTTCAGATGTCAGCTATTTCGCAGCTATAGCTGAGGCTACAGAAAGCTTTGTGAAGCAAACTCGTTCCCTGGACCCCCTTCAACTCCTAAATTTCACTCATTGCTTTCTAGCCATCCTGCCACCATAACCCTGAGTGCATATGCATGTTTTTATACCTGCAAATAGCTTTTTACTGCATTTCATTTTCCCACAACCTTGACTATAGCCATGAATATCTCTCACATCGAGAGAAAAACAAGTTGGTGGTCATTTCATTTCTGAAAACCATGATCAATGGACCATGTGAGATATAACTACAATTCTATGACAAGACAGAAGGCAAGCATTATGCTTATTCTTTCTTTAATACTACCAATTCAGATTTTTAAAAGTCAAACTTTAACTTTCTGTTTTTAGTTTTCTTGCATAACATTAGGAAAACAAATGCAAAAGTTATAAGTTTCTCCTCAGAACAAAATTTTACTTCAGCTCAGTGAACCACAACTCCCATGAATCTGAGGTGCCTTTTAGTCCTGACCTCCTCATCCCCACCAATCCTGGCATAGGTCGGGGTATAAACTCTCTCCCCTCCCAGGTCCATTCCTCTTTTTATTTGCTGCCACAAAAGATAAGTGTTTACCTTTCTAGTTGATTGTGTAGACCAATATTAAGTAAATTGTCTTTAGCCAGGAAATGAAATGTCATCGATAAATATTTTGTAGTAGGACACACGTGGTATGCTTATTGTAGGGAGCGCGACTGTGTGATTAATTTTGCAATGCGAGTATATGTTCAGATAGGCGCGCGTACCTTTTGTTTTTTCGTCAGCGCGTTCTGCCATTTAACACGATGGTGAGGAGAGGCGGGGTGGAGCCGCGAGCAAAGCCGCTCGTCTCAGACAGCCACCCCATTCTCATCGAGCGAGCACTATCGTGGTTCACACTGATCGCAACGAGCGCTAGGACCCAGCAGAGCGGAGGCCCGCCTACGAGCGTAGGCCTGCGCCTGCCCGAGCCGCCATAGACTGGGATTTTAGGACCCAGCGAGCCGGAACCCTCCTCCAAACCTTCCCGGCATCCCGCAGCGCTCCAACGTTCATTTTCGTGTCAGGAGATGGCGAAACGGGGCGGAGAGTCGCGGAGTTGAATTTGGGAGTTTAAAAAAAAAAAGAAATGAGAAATTGTTTATTCAGTTTGCTGGGATTAACGAGCTGTGATCCATTCTGCAGCTAGCTAGAAAAGCTCAGAGTGGAATATTCCTAACTCTGATTCAGAGCCTTGCTTACAAGCTGACCCCAAGAAGTTAGCTCTGCTAACACAGTATAATGGCTCACTCATCGCACCCCAGAGATTCCCAATCCACCACACCTGAGTGGAGTGAACAAGAATGGGAAGAAGAAGATCACACATGGCAAGATGACGATTTGTCTCTCAGTTTTAAGAGAGTATTGGGGGATTCACTGGCACAAGCAGCCTCCCAAGGAGTGCAGCCTTTGGCGCAAAGCTTGGAGATGCTAGAAGCTTCCATGGCTGAGCAGCGCGAACAGCAAGCAGCCAGGAAGAGATGGGCAGATAGCCCTAGGGAAGGGACGTCAGCTAGACACCCTCCAAAAAGGGTTGACAAGAAGGGGTGTAAGAAAGCCCGAGAGAGCCCAGACTCTTTGACCCCCGCGGGCACAGAGGATAGGAACAATGCTGTTCCCCAAAGTCAGAGCGACCCGCTCACCAGATAAAAAGAAGCTTTTCTAGCTAAAATGGCTGAAGGCCATGATAGACCCCCTGCCCTAGGGGTGGACAGTTCATGGGATTATGAAGAGGGCTATGCTACCCGATAATGAAGGTGGCAAGGAGGAAGATATAGCTGAACCCATCGCACGCAGTGCCCACGAAGATGAAGACTACGTAGTAGATATGTTCGACCCAGAGGCCATTAGGCACCCTAAATCATCTCAACGGGTGCCCTAGCCCGGGGTGGCACTTTATATGTATATAGCACATCAGGAAGCCGCTGGACAGAGAAGTCCGATCCCGCATGCGGTCGGAATGTCTGAGACCAGAGCTGCCGGGGAGATTAGCAGATACACCAGACTTGGACCCAAAGATGGTCACTTTCGTTACCAAATCAGCGCAAGACATTAGGAAAGGTGTTGATCGTGCTTGGAAAGGTTGTCAGGACAAACTCCTGGACTTGGCAGGCCCACTTGCAAAAAATATGGATTTGGTTGAGAAATCAATAGACACCAGTATCCCGTTGGATGTCTAAGCATTAGGTAACTGGGCACAGAGGGCAGTGCGCCTATTAGGCAACGCCAACTGCGCCCTGTCATTGGAGAGGAGAAGAGGAGTCCTCTTAAAGATTGATAAGAAACTCAGTGACCTAACCACATACGAAGCCGGTGAGGGCGCCAAGTGTCTTCTTTTTGGGGAAGCCTTTGCAAAGGAAATGTCCCAGTTTGTGGGCACCTATGTGGCCCTCGAAAGAGCCCAGAGCTTTATAAAGAAAATTTTCACCGGGGCATATTTTTGCCGGGGCCGGACGCTTCAGAGGTCGTTTGTCCAGCCGTTTCAACTATCAGCGAAGGCCTCAAGGCCCACAAGCCCAGTATTGGGAAGGGCGCCAACAAGACACCTTCTTCCCGGCCAAAGGAAGACATCTGAGAGGTTGCAGAGGGAGAGGCTCCTTCCGGCAACCCAGTGCAGCAGGCGGTGAGTACACCAAATGTTCCTATCGGAGGGAGAACTCTCCTCTTTCTAAAGCAATGGCAGGTTTTATCAAGCGATGCTTGGGTCTTACAAGCGGTAGCCGGGCTTCAACTACAATTTACAGACACCCCCGTACAAGAAAGAGAGCCCTGTCCCATTTCCATATCTTGAGAGGAACAAGTGCTTCTGCACAGCAAATTAATAAGTCTAGCGAACAAGAAAGCGATAGAGCGCGAGAGCATTGCGGATCAAGGGTTTCTCATGTTTTTAGTGTACAGGGGAGAGAAGATCCGCCCTATTATAAATCTGAAGGATCTGAACAACTGGTTAGTGTACAATCATTTCAAAATGGAGGGCATACACCTCCTTCGAGATCTGTTGCATTCCGGAGATTGGCTAGCGCGCCTAGATCTCAAGGACGCTTATCTAACGATTCTGATAGCAGTAACATTTCGGAAGTACCTGAGGTTCCGATGGGGGGAGGAGATTTGTCGCTTCACATGTCTTCCATTCGGACTAGCGTCTGTCCCATGGTCCTTCACGAAAGTGATGAAGCAGGTAGCCACAGCTATCAGAGAGAGAGGAGTGCGTATGATCATCTATCTAGACGATATCCTGGTGATGGGATCCGACAAGGAAACTCTCACGAGAGATGTTTGGTGGATTTTCAATTTCCTATCCTCACTAGAGTTCTTGGTGAATTTAGCGAAATCACACTTAGCGCCAGTCCAGAGACTGGAATTTTTAGGCTTCACCATAGATACGATAAGGGCGATCCTGGAGCTCCCAGGCCACAAAGTAAGAGCGATAAGGAAAGAGATCAGAGTGGTGTTGGCAAAGAGAGCTATTGCTCTTCGGAGTCTGGCCAGAGTAGTAGGGCTACTTGCAACATCCATTCAAGCCATTTTTCCAGGTCCGTTGCACTATCGCGCATTACAGAGTTTAAAAATAAACCACCTCCTCAGAAGCTTGAGATACCATCAGGTAGTAGACCTAGATCAGGAAGCCATAGCAGAACTGAGGTGGTGGCTAGAAAATATGGAAGCTTGGAACAGATGGGCGATTTTCGGAGATGTGCCAGAGTTGACCATAGAGTCAGATGTGAGCAGGTCAGGCTGGGGAGCCAGGTGAGAACAGACTCAGACAGGGGGGAAATGGTCAGAAGAATTCAGCGCCTCTATGCCCATAGGTTGCAGTGCACTATATAAATACTAAAATAAAAATAAAATAAAATAAAGAGTTGAGTCTCCACATAAACTGTCTCGAGCTTCTAGCAGGCTCTTTCGCGGTTCGAGCGTTTACGAATGACAGAGCGAGATGTTGCGTCCTGCTTAAGATGGACAACATCTGAGCAGTCCGCTACATCAACAAACTAGGAGGAATGAAATCCAAGATGCTAGCGGAATTAGCGAAGGATTTCTGGCATTATTGCCTTCAGAACAACATTGCAGTAACCGTAGAACATCTTCCAGGGAGTCAGAACAGTATAGCAGATTGGAATTCTCAATATTTTGTAGACTCCAGCGATTGGAAGCTACACCCCCTGATTTTCAGGCGCCTACAAGAGATATGGGGACCCCTAGAAATAGATATTTTTGCCTCCAGGCTGCATGCGCAGACTCTGCGGTACTACAGCTGAAGTATAGACCCGGGAGCAGCGGGTACAGACGCCTTCCTGCAGTTATGGAACGGAGCAGTCCATTACGCCTTTCCGCCATTCCTGATGATCACGAGAGTTCTAGCCAAAGTCCGCAGAGACAAGGCAGAGGTAGTGATAGTGCTGCCTTGCTGGAGAGCACAGGCCTGGTTTCCAGTAGCGATGGAACTTTCTACGGATTTTCCGAGGATAGTTCCGACCATGCAGGCGCTTCTAATCGACCCGACCGGTCGACCCCACCCGCTGATAGAGGCGGGATCCTTGCAGCTCATGGCTTGCAGGGTTTCAGGAGAATATGGAATTTGCCAGGAATTTCAGAACTCGCTGTAGACTGTATCTGAGATTCCTGGGTGCCTTCCACCGTTAGGAGCTATAACACAGCTTGGAACGGTTGGGCACAATGGTGTTCGGAACAAAGTTTGGATCCCATTTCAGCTCCTTTAGTGCACATCCTCAATTTCTTAGCTTCGAGGTTTCAAGACGGTTGTGCCTACAGAACTATAGGGGTGTACAGATCAGCGATTTCAGTGGGCCATAACAAGGTGGAAAGTAGGCCGGCAGGAGAACATCCGACGGTACTGCATCTTCTCAGAGGCATGAAATTGCAAAGACCTCCAGAACCCAAGTATGCGGTTCTTTGGGATGTCAGAGACATGTTTCAGTTATTCCTTAGATGGCTGGAGAATGAGGCTTTGTCCTGATCACAGTTATCAGGCAAATTAGCTATGCTTCTGTGCCTCGTAGCCTGCTGAAGGGTATCAGACGTAAAAGCATTGAAGATTGACAGAAAAATATTTTATCCGGAAGGAGTAGCATTTACCATCACTAAGAGGACTAAGACCGATTCCAGAGTGATTTCCTACCCATATTTAACAAGCAATATAAAGCTATGCGTGGCGCAATGCATTAAAGATTATGAAACAGCAACAGCGCACATTAGGCCAAGCGGAGTAACACAATTGCTGATAGCGCGTAGAAAGCCCTACCATGCGTTAGCCACAGCGACTATTGCGAGGTGGGTAAGAGAAGTGATGCAATGGGCAGGATTAGACCTATCCTTATTTGGCGCGCATTCAGCTAGAGGGGCGATAGCTTCTAGAGCATTCGCGACAGGAGTGTCGTTGCAGGTATGAAATCTGCTGATTGGTCCTGATTGGCTGATTGGTCCTCAGAGTCTACTTTTAAGACGTTTTATTTTAAACCAGTATCTGATATTCCGAATAGAGTGGTAGCAAGCTTTGAACAAGCATAATGCGAGACTCCTGTCTTGTCATAGAATAAAGATTGCCCAAGCTAATAGCTCAGGAAAGTCTTCATTCTATTAAAGACAAGGAGGCGAGCATTATATCCCACCCGAATGATGAAAAGAGCAATTAAATGTGATAGTGTGTAGCATTTGAATTCATATCCTCCCTCATGTAAATGTTTCTATTCTCGTAGGAGACGACCAGAAAGTGGCATGAGTTTTTTGATCAATGAGCAGCTCTTATCCTAGCAAGTTATCCCCGTTGGGCCATTTGGATACGCTAGCTACACCCCAAGACAGATCGGAGGATACAGGTTGGACTGTTGAATGGTTCTATGGTTGTGAGCTCTGATGGCAAAGAAAGAGGAATGGACCTGGGAGGGGAGAGAGTTTATACCCCGACCTATGCCAGGATAGGTGGGGATGAGGAGGTCAGGACTACAATGGACCTCAGATTCATGGGAGTTGTGGTTCACTTAGCTGAAGTGAAATTTTGTTCTGAGGAGAAACTTATAACTTTTGCATTTGTTTTCCTAATGTTATGCGAGAAAACTAGAAACAGAAAGTTAAAGTTCGACTTTTAAAACGCTGAATTGGCAGTATTAAAGAAAGAATAAGCATAATGCTCACCTCCTTGTCTTTAATAGAATGAAGACTTTCCTGAGCTATTAGCGTGGGCAATCTTTATTATTGGGGAAAGGGGCACCCCTTCTCCGTCATATCTTAAAATAACTAGGGCAGGTAATATCCCCAAACCATGAATGGATCGCGAGTCAATGTTTTTTGCCCAGGTTGTTTGGGAACTGGTCCAAATCCGTCCAGCGGTTTAGGCTGTGTGCTTTGGCAAAAATGTACCCTTTTTGTCTATGGGTAAATGAATAGGAAGGAGGCCACACTTTTGTAAAAAATATATATTTTGACTCTTAATACCTTTTTTATTTTTTAACAAATCTTTAAGAAAGTTTGCAATGGGGGGGCAGTCATTTAATCACTTTAGAAATTTTGGCCAAATCTGTTACTCAAATCAAAAGTTATTAACAGCAGAGGGGTTCCTATGTGTCTCTGACTCAATTTAACTACTATAGGGCAGCGACCACTGTACGGTAGTGGCCATGTAGTTATGGTTAAGTTGGTGTTTCCATAGGAAGAGCACTTTTTGGGCGGCTTATAACTTCGCTCCCCCTGGACGAATCCTCACCAAACTTTGCAAAAAAAGTATATGGCCCACTCTAAATTTTTCTTGCAAAGTTTGGTGAGGATTCGTCAAGGGGGGGAAAAGTTATAGGGGGGTCACAAAATTTCTTTTTTCCCCATAGACTGAATGGGAAAAAATGTTTGCTCGCGCCTACAGTCCAAACCGCTTGACGGATTCTAACCAAATTTGGACCAGGAGCAGCGGCTTGGTCCTGAAAACGTGCTTTTGCAAATTTGGTGAAAATCCGTCCAGTATTTTTTTTTAAAATGACCAAAACGTAGGTAAAAAAAAAATAGTGATATCTGTGTTCAGTCCGCGGACACACTTCCCTGTTCGCACCGCGGACAGTGTCCTGATTGGCCGAGTGGCTTACGTCATGTCCGCGGACATATGGCGTGTTCGCTGATTGGACGGTGTTAAGCGTGAAGTGTGTCAGATTTTTGGTAGCGCCCGCCATCTTGGATTCGCGGACGTCTGCGGACAGCGCGGTGAAAGTAGAGTGTTGTGTGGGAGTGTTTGGGGAAGATGGGAGGGTTTGAGATAGGTTAAATGTTGTGCTTTTTTATGTGGTGGACGTTCTTTTTGTGTTCAATTTGTCTGCGGACATCGCGGGTGTTCTGAAATTTTCTAAATAAACTGAATGGGTGGTGTTCTGAGGACTCAAAATGTGTCCGTTTTGTTCGCAAGTAAGCTGAAACTGTTCCAAGAACACTCGCGGTGTCCTGAAATGTTCGGAAATAAACAAAATGGGGGTGTTCTGAGGACGCTGTCCGTATTGTTCATTGTCAAGTTGAAAGTGTTCTAAGAACTCTCGCGTAGTCCTGAAATGTTTGTAGGGGGTGTCCTCAAGACGCTGTCCGTATTCCTCTGTGGCAAGCTGAATGTGTTCTAAGAACTCTTGCGGTGTCCTGAAATGTTCTCAGATAAACAAAATGGGGGTGTGTTCTAAGAACTCATGCGGTGTCCTCAAATGTTCGTAGGGGGTGACCTGAAGACGCTGTCCGTATTGTTCTGTGGCAAGCTGAATGTGTTCTAAGAACTCTTGCGGTGTCCTGAAATGTTCGCAAATGAAGAAAATGGGGGTGTGTTCTAAGAACTCTCGCGGTGTCCTCAAATGTTCGCAAATAAACAAAATGGGGGTGTTCTGAGGACGCTGTCTGTATTGTTCGTTGTCAAGTTGAAAGTGTTCTAAGAACTCTTGCGGTGTCCTGAAATGTTCGTAGGGGGTGTCCTGAAGACGCTGTCTGTATTGTTCTGTGGCAAGCTGAATGTGTTCTAAGAACTCTTGCGGTGTCCTGAAATGTTCGCAGATAAACAAAATGGGGGTGTGTTCTAAGCACTCACGCAGTGTCCTCAAATGTTCGTAGGGGGTGTCCTGAAGACGCTGTCCGTATTGTTCTGTGGAAAGCTGAATGTGTTCTAACAACTCTCGCGGTATCCTGAAATGTTCGCAAATAAACAAAATGGGGGTGTTCTGAGGACGCTGTCCGTATTGTTCGTTGTCAAGTTGAAAGTGTTCTAAGAACTCTTGCGGTGTCCTGAAATGTTCGCAAATATACAAAATGGGGGTGTTCTGAGGACGCTGTCCGTATTGTTCGTTGTCAAGTTGAAAGTGTTCTAAGAACTCTCGTGGTGTCCTGAAATGTTCGTAGGGGGTGTCCTGAAGACGCTGTCCATATTGTTCTGTGGCAAGCTGAATCTGTTCTAAGAACTCTCGCGGTGTCCGGAAATGTTCGCAAATGAACCAAATGGGAGTGTGTTCTAAGAACTCACGCGGTGTCCTGAAATGTTCGTAGGGGGTGTCCTGAAGACGCTTTCCGTATTGTTCTGTGGCAAGCTGAATGTGTTCTAAGAACTCTTGCGGTGTCCTGAAATGTTCACAGATAAACAAAATGGGGGTGTTCTGAGGACGCTGTTCGTATTGTTCGTTGTCAAGTTGAAAGTGTTCTAAGAACTCTTGCGCTGTCCTGAAATGTTCATAGGGGGTGTCCTGAAGATGCTGTCCATAGTGTTCTCTGGCAAGTTGAAAGTGTTCTAAGAACTCTCTCGGTGTCCTGAAATGTTCGCAAATAAACAAAATGGGGGTGTTCTGAGGACGCTGTCCATATTGTTTGTTGTCAAGTTGAAAGTGTTCTAAGAACTCTCGCGGTGTCCTGAAATGTTCATAGGGGGTGTCCTGAAGACGCTGTCCGTATTGTTCTGTGGCAAGCTGAATGTGTTCTAAGAACTCTTGCGGTGTCCTGAAATGTCCGCAAATGAACAAAATGGGGGTGTGTTCTAAGAACTCACGCTGTGTCCTGAAATGTTCATAGGGGGTGTCCTGAAGACGCTGTCCGTATTGTTCTGTGGCAAGCTGAATGTGTACTAAGAACTCTTGCGGTGTCCTGAAATGTTCGCAAATAAACAAAATGGGGGTGTTCTGAGGACGCTGTCCGTATTGTTCGTTGTCAAGTGAAAGTGTTCTAAGAACTCTCGCGGTGTCCTGAAAAGTTCGTAGGGGGTGTCCTGAAGATGCTGTCCGTATTGTTCTCTGGCAAGTTGAAAGTGTTCTAAGAACTCTCGCGTTGTCCTGAAATGTTCACAAATAAACAAAATGAGGGTGTTCTGAGGACGCTGTCCGTATTGTTCGCTGTCAAGTTGAAAGTGTTTCAAGAACTCTTGCGGTGTCCTGAAATGCTCGTAGGGGGTGTCCTGAAGACACTGTCCGTATTGTTCTGTGGCAAGCTGAATGTGTTCTAAGAATTCTCGCGGTGTCCTGAAATGTTCACAAATAAACAAAATGGGGGTGTGTTCTAAGAACTCACGCAGTGTCCTCAAATGTTCGTAGTGGGTGTCCTGAAGACGCTCTCCGTATTGTTCTGTGGCAAGCTGAATGTGTTCTAAGAACTCTCACGCTGTCCTGAAATGTTTGCAAATTAACAAAATGGGGTTGTTCTGAAGACGCTGTCCGTATTGTTCGTTGTCAAGTTGAAAGTGTTGTAAGAACTCTCGCGGTGTCCTGAAATGTTCGTAAGGGGTGTCCTGAAGACGCTGTCCGTATTGTTCTCTGGCAAGTTGAAAGTGTTCTAAGAACTCTCGCGGTGTCCTGCAATGTTTGCAAATAAACAAAATGGGGGTATGTTCTAAGAACTCACGCGGTGTCCTGAAATGTTCGTATTATTCTATGGCAAGCTGAAAGTGTGATAAGAACTCTTGCGGTGTCCTGGAATGTTCGCAAATATACAAAATTGGGGTGTTCTGAGGACGCTGTCCGTATAGTTCGTTGTCAAATTAAAAGTGTTCTAAGGACTCTTGCGGTGTTCTGAAATGTTCGTAGGGGGTGTCCTGAAGACGCTGTCCGTATTGATCGCTGGTAAATTGAAAGTGTTCTAAGAACACTGGTATTGTCCGCAGACATTAAAAGTTTCCATAGGCCATAGTTGAAATGTTTGAGCGTATGGGTGTGATATGCTGCGGTGGTTGTGGCCAGGGCATAGAGTGTTGGGTGCATGACCATTTGGTCATGCACCCAACACTCTATGCCCTGGCCACAACCACCGCAGCATATCACAGTTATAGTTGCTTATAACTTTGGGTCAAAAACAAATTTATAAGGAACAAAGTTATAAGATATTATGGGTGTGATATGCTACAATGGTTGTGGCTATGGCATAGAGTGTATAATATACTTACTGTTTGGTTTAGTAAGTGGAGTACATGTATTACTTGTTGATTTCTGTGATAAAAGAAAATAGCATGTTAGTATTAGTATTTTGTAATGACTTATTACATTGTATAATTAACATTTTTTTTTTTTGGACCCTCATATTTAGTAGATTACAAACCAGAGTACTGTGCAATTTGTTTAGGTTCTGTGTTCGTTGCTAAAATCATTGGGTCTGTGGGAGAAAAAAAAATCCATGTTGGATTAAAAAAAAAAACTTTTTCTGTTATGCTACAGTTTATTTGTTTGTTTGTTATCAGTGTTCACTTGTTGCTTCTGGCTAATGGTTTATACATTGGGTTGTTGCATTTTTTTGGAGCAGTAACATATTATTTATTTGTTTGGATATTATAAAATTTTGGAGCAGTTAGATACCAGTAGGCGTATTCCAACTGTTTATTTATTGATATATTTCAGTGGTATTGATTTATTTGTTTGGATATTTTTAAATTTTGTGACAGTTAGATACCAATTGGCGTATTCTAACTGTTATTTTTTGCTCTAGTTTAGTGGTATTCATTTATTTGATTGGTTGTTGTAGAATCTTTGGGCAGTTATATAGCTTTTGGACTATTCTAACAGTTTATATTTTTTTACTTTTAAGAACAATTTATTTATCAATTTTTGGTTTTAAGAACATTAAATAAGCATTTGTAAGATTTGCTGGTAATCTCTGCTTGAGAGTAATAGTACTATCATTAGATTCAAACCATCCACATTTCTTTTTTATATATGCAGTGTGGTGACATGCATTGGTTGTGGCTCCTGCGTGGTAGATTATACCTATTGTTGTGAAGGTTTTCTTGCCAAGTGATATTTGACAATGTGTGAATCCAGTTGTTTACCATCTGCATTGTAACGTAGAAACATTAGTATTACGTATTTACTATGTGTTTGTATTACTAATGTGGAGCGATTATCTTAATTGCAGGTAGAACATAATCTACCATGGTTTGCATTTTGTACAAGTTGCTGAATGGAATGGATTCACAATTAGGTATTGATATATATACGAAGCGTTCATTGGGGATTTCTTCTTGTGTCACATTGTTGCAGAAAGTGCATGTATGTTTCCAGATGTATGAAATCTGGAAGATTTCATTTATAGGTATGTTTTTGTTTTCCAGTAGTTGTAGTAAGTACATTAGAAATTCTTTTGGATCTTCCTGTGAATTTATAGTGAATTTAACCATTCCAGCACAGTAGGCCAATTCTTGACTTATTCCATAAACACTTTATGTGTTATCAGGATTGTTTGCTGCATTACTGTGAAGTACTAACATTTGCAAACACAATTGGTCTGTACTGTGTAAGTAAATGTTGTCAATAATTGGTGGTAATTGAAATAGAATATTCATTGCTACATTTGCGTAGCAACTTACACCAACTATATTTGAGAGTTTAAATGGACTAGGTAGTTCTGTTTCTGACTGCTTTTTTTGGAGTTTGTCTTCCTTCTTTGAAGAAGTGCCTGGTTTATTTTCCCTAATTGATTATTTTTTGCTTGTGGTATTTGATGAAGTATTAGTTTCTTTTATTCTCTTTGGAGGATTTGCATTGACATCCTGTTGCATTTCTGTTTGATTTATTTTTCTTTTATAATACTTTTTGTGGAACAGAATATGTGTTTAGATGGGGGGGTGTATAGTGAGCGAAGTCTATTGTATTCTAAAATGGAAGGAATATCAGCGTTTACTTTACTTGCATCAAAGATGATTAGAAATAGACCGTGAAGTGTACGTAAGCGTGATAGTGCTACGTAGCTCATGCCTTCTTTAAAGACTGTGTTACCAATATCTATCATTGCTTTGTCTAGGGTAAGACCTTGTGATTTATGAATTGTGACTGCGTATGCAAGAGTTAGAGAAAATTGTTCTCTGCGTACATACATGTCTTTGAAGAGAAGGAATCGAGCTGTTCAGCGTCCTATCCTTTTTTTGTTTTGTTTCTCAGATACTCTTTTTGTTGAGAGAACAACAGATAGCTATGGCTGTGTGTTTCAGAAAACAGATTGTTTGGATTTTGGGAGATTCATGGATACATTGGTTGAAGGTGCATGCAGAAAGCTGTGGAGTAGCTGTAGATCTTGGATTTCCACATGTGGAAGTACACTGGCATTGAGTACATGGAATGAAGTGGTTGGACTTGCCACCTCTTTGTGCTACTTTGGAGACAGAGCAACATCCAGACATAATTGTAATTCATTGTGGAGGGAATAGTTTAGGACATGTGTCTGGAATTCCTTTGCAATTTTCTATGAAGGGAGGACTTGGGAAGGTCATGGACATGTTTCCTAATTCTCAAGTAATATTTTACGGATTGCACAGAGACAAATGTGGCTTCGTCCTTCTTCATTTGGTCCACCAATGGAAAAAGCAAGGTGCAATGTTAATAAGGCATCTTTGATGTCCTAGGTGTTAGTCTTAGCAGTGCACGGTAGTGGCGCGAGTTATGGTTGCTTAGCTCACCATAACTGGCGAATTTCAAGGATTTTTCGAACCATAACGTCCCTTTAACAACATTTTGTCACTGAATTTCATAGGTTTTTAGTAGCGCAACTTAACCATAAAGTCCCTTTAACAAAGTTTTTTTTATTAAATATGTATATATGAAACACTAACAATAGCGCTTTTGCAAATATCAAGCATATATAAGTTAGGCCAGCAAAGACTTTAGCTGTCAGAGTGGAATGACTGCTAACAGCACAACGTTACTCAGCCAGCCTCAGAGATACAAAATTGGGTTTATATTTAAAAATGAACCAGTAAATTGAAAATAAACTGCTCCTCTGGCAAACTGCGGGCCTTGTTGTAAATGCATCTATGCCCACCTCCCTTCGATTTCACACCTGTGACCTCTTCTGATCTCAACAAAATCATCCTCCATCTTAAACCTTCCAAATGCAAAGGCAACATCTTCCCTCCTCACCTTGTCAGGCTCTGTGCTGACCAACAATCACCTATTATCGCTAAGTTTATAAATGTGTCATTTGCTACCTCTACTGAAACTACCTCCATCAAAAGAAGAATGAGTTACACCACAACTTAAAAAAGCTTCCCTTGATCCCACCCTCCCGACCAACTACCACCTTATCACTACAGTTCCCTTTTTACAAAAAATCCTTAACCACATAGCCTACTCCCAAATTCAAGTCTACCTTCAGAACCGCAACCTGTTGAGCTCACACCAAACCGGCTTCAGACCTAGAGATAGCACTGAAGCAATCCTCCTTGGTCTGAAGATCCAGCTCAACTGCATACGTGATTATTGAGATATTGCTCTGCTTCTCCTCCTCGACCTCTCTCCTGCTTTTGATCTCATTGACCATGACATCCTATGCGATCATCTCCCTTCAAATTTCTTCTTACCTGCAAAGCCACCAGCTGGTTCAAGTCCTTTCTCAGTGACCGCTCATCCAGAGGCTTTTCAGGTGCCAAAGCAGCCAACCTCATTCCTGTTTCATATAGTGTCCCACAGAGATTCTGTATTTCCCCTACACTTTACAATACATATACCAAAGCCCTATTCGATCACCTCGACACTCTTGGCATCATCTACACAAACTTTGTGTATGACTCCCAAATCCTACTGAAACTCTTAGGTGATCACTCGCTCGATTCAGCCAACATTAACTGAGTCTAGAGCATAATTCAAACCTGCATGGCCAATCACCATCTTTGTCTAAAAGATGATAAAACCAAACTCCTCATCCTGGGCCCCCCACATCGTCAAATCACTGCACCCTGCCTTCTCCTCCTTTTCCATTGATGGCAACCTCTCACCTGTGTCTAGTCACGAGAAGACCATGGGTGTTTAGCTGGATACAGAACTCACTATGCACAAGCAAGTCAATGTGATCTCGTCATCAGCAGCCTACGCCACGAAACTCATCAACCTAAGCAGAAAATTCCTTTCCATGGACAACTGCCTCCAGGGCCATCACCGGCAGTAAACTAGACTATTGTAACACTCTCATTAACAGTACCGCCAACAAGAACATCACCAAACTGCAATGGACTCAAAACATTTCCCTTTCCATTGTATTGGGTATGAAGCGCACCAATCATATCTCACAAGCCAGACGTGAAGTCCATTGGCTATCTATAGAAGCCTGAATTCAATTCAAAATCCTAACTATTGCCCATCGATGCATCCACAATAATGCACCATCCTATCTTAACCGGGGCATGTCCAAAAATACAATTCACGCTGCTTAGGATCCTCCTCCACTCTGGATCTGCTTATTGATTTAGTCTGGAATTTGTAAAGCATGATAAAAACTAAGGCATCAAGGCGCTAGATCCAGTTACAGAAAAGAAAATACAGTAGATGCATAAAGCTTGTTACATTGAGATATAAAGTGATGCATATAGAGATGAAAGTGATTGTGTAACAGTTTGAAGAGGTGTTTGGCCACAATGAGTTAAATGTTGCCTCTAGGTTGCAGGTCTGAAGCAGAGGGCAAGGATTTAAGGTGCTTGCGGAACACCCAAGATGGTGGGAGAGCATTCCAATTCTGTGCCGCAAAGACTGGGAAACTGTGACCTCCTGATCTTTGCAGTTTAATCCTTGGGACGATGAGGTGATATGTGTAAATACAGAGGAGCGGTCTGGTTGACTGCGTTATATTAAATTTCCTAGACAAGTCCCATGGTGCATTGTTGGCGATCCTTTTGTCCGTGATGGCAAGCATTTTGAAAAGTATACACATGCGGATGGGAAGCCAGTGAACTATCTTTCTGACTGAGGAGATATGGTCTTTTTTTAGGTATGTTCAGGGCGGGGCATAGTGCATTGTTCTAAATAATCTGCAACGTGTTGATGTTGCAGACATCAGCAAATAAGGAGTTGCAATAATCAAGTCTGGACACAATAAGAGTTCTGGCAATGGTGGTGCACCTGTCTGGGGTGAGGAAAGGCCTGAGAGAATTGATTAGCTGTGTGGTGTGGGCTTCCAAGGAAGCAATAGCATTTACCCGCTTTGACAGTGACAAATAAGAAGGTGAACCCCAAGGGTTTTGATTTGCTGTGAGACTGGGATGGAGAGGCCATCGATAATGAAGGATTTATAGGCTTCATCAAGTTAATTTAGAAGGGATTGTGAGCCAACCGGGAGATGTTCAGTTTTCTCATCATTAAGGCACAGTGAGTGACATGCCATTCATGCTTGGATTGTTTGGTAGATATCTCCAAGTAGCTTGGAGTAAACGCTATTGTCTCCTGAGATGAGTCGAAGGCTATGGGCATTGTCTGAATAGTTTGTGTAGGAGATACCCTGGGTGTCAAGAAGAAGGTAATCTGGTTTTGTAAATATATTGTACAGAGTGGGTGAGACACAGGAGCCCTGTGGTACACCACATGTGACCTGGGCAGGCAGGGCTGGGGCTAGTGAGTAAAAACCTCATAGTTCTGTTCAAGAGGAAGGATGTGATCCAGGCAATTGGTGAAAAGTGCACTGCTGAGGATACATCTAGGCAGAGGATTTGTTGATTATCCAAATCGAAAGCAGCCGAGAGGTCTTGTAGGAGAAGGACTGCAAGTTTGCCTGCATCTATGAATTTGTCCAGCTGATTTTATAAGTCAAGAGGCACAGATTCCGTGCCATGTCCGGGCCAGAATCCTGACTGACGAGGATCCAAGAAGTTGATGGTCTCCCATTAAGTTTGTATTTGTAGATAAGCAGCTCTATCTGGTATTTTGAGGTGGAATGGCACTGAAGTAATGGGGCATTAGTTCGTGGGGCTGTTAGGGTCTAGTGTTGTTTTTTTTTAACAAGGGTAGGAAACAAGCATCTTGCAAATTGGCTGAAAGTGAGCTGGAAGTGAATGAAGATTTGATCAGAGAAGATATGAATGGAGCAAGTGCTTCAGCACAGTCTTTGATTACAGTAGTGGGGAAGATGTCCCCTTGGTACCTAGAGGGTTTAAGACCTTTTATCATTTTGATTCGCTCAGTTTCTGAGACAGGTTTGAAATTGAAGGGTGGAGTGTTGTGTTTGCGGGAGAGGGGTTAGAATCAGGTGGGGTCACAAGTAGTGTAAATTCATTTTTCTTTAGAGGGATCTGCTTTTGAAGGCATGCTATTTTGTCAAAAAGAGCATTTTGAATGTTTGTGCATCAGAAGGCCTCTTCGGTACAGTTGTTGGTAGTCTATTGGAGACTCTAGTTCTCGTAGTATTGCAAATAGTTTGCGATTAGAAGAGTTGGTTTTGTTGATTCGGTCATTGTAGGTAGTACTTTTGGCTTGGAGTGTAGCCTGTTTAAAGACTTTGGAGAGGGAGGAAAACTGAAGCTTGTTTGGGTCTGTGGGGTCATTCCTCCATGCAGTTTCTCTTATGTTGTTATGTTATATTACATGGATTTATAGCACACACTTTCACCCGAAGGCATCTTGGCATGAGGAAAAGCAAGTATAATGACTGCCACAATGGCACTCAAACAGGAAGGTTTTCAGTGCACACCTAAACTGTAGATGATTCCCAGTGCCTCTGAGGGCAGATGGCAAACCATGCCACAGTTTGCTGGCTGCACATGATAATGCTCATCCACCCACACGGGCCAGGTGAACCTTCAGGATTGCCACTAGGTTAGCATTACCTGAACAAAGTGGCCTTCCATAGATGTAGGGGTGAAATTTGTCCTGAGTTATTTTGCTCCCTGCCTGTAAAAGGCCCGGTGCACCAAACCCAGGGATTTAAATGTAATGCTATGGGCAACCGGGAGCAAATGAAGGGCCAGAAGCACGGAACTTATATGGGCTCCATAGGGGGACTTGGTTGTGACCCTGACTGCTAACTATTGTAGCAATTGAAGGCGGTGTATTGAACCCAGGGGCTGTGCCAGATAGAGTGCATGCCAGTAGTCAATACAACTGGTGATTAATGAAGCTACTACCAAAGGTCACAAGTGTTCAAGCAGGAAATAAAGTACTCTCTGCAGCACTATGAGGAGAAAGTGCTTACTATTGCACACCATGCTGACTTGAGGTGTCATTGATAAATCAAATGACAACAGGATCCTTAAGTTCCTAACCACTTTCACCAGGATAGGAAGATCACCCAAAGTGAGGAGGGGGACGGGGGCAGAAGAAAGTAGTCCACAAGGCCATAGCAGAAGAAGAGCCCACCACAGAATTTGGGTCTTATCCCCAATCAGCTTCAGTCAGTTTTCACTCATCCATTTCTCTACTGCTGACAAACACTCCCGCAGATCTGTGGCTCGCTTATTTAAGCAGAGCACTTTATGGTCTGGGATGAACCATGTGTTGAGGAGGGCGATAGGTTTGGCCTTACATGTTCCCAGTTTAGGTGCTTTCAGTTCACAGTGCTCACCACTAGATACAGCATGAAGGGAGCAGGGGATCCTGGTTTGTGGTTACTACGCCCACTATGTAGAATGTTCTACCCCTGTGCATAAAAGAAGATCCTTTCTACCTAAACTTCAGGTAACGCCTCAAAACCTGGCTTTTCAACATGTATGACTGATGCACATAAAGCCTGCCTGAGATGACTGGGGACTCTAGGTCTGCCTGATTCCTTTTCTACTACTCCGTTTTTTGACTAGGTACTCAACCTGTTTATATACTAGCACTGTGATACCTCAAGGTCTGGGCACTACTAACAATTACAAAAAATACAAATAATTAAGAATGTGGCAGGTGTACTTCATGTTGGAGGAAGCACATTGGGCTGGTAGGATTGCAAACTGGCTGACGACTTGAGGGGCTGCCTGGTGTAGTGGGTTGAGGTCCATGGGGGTGGTAGGAGAAGGCCAGGCAGTAGGAGGCTGCCTGAGGTAGTGGGCCATAGTCAGTGGGGGTGGTGGGAGGAGGGCGGACTAATAGAGGGCTGCCTGTGGTGGTGGGTATAGGTGAGTGGGGGTGGTTGGAGGTGTGAGGACTTGAGGGGGCTGCCTGGAGTAGTGGGTGAAAATCTGTTGGGATGGTGGGAGGTGGGAGGACTTGAGGTGGATGCATGTGGTAATGGGCCATGGTCAGTAGGGATGGTGGGAGGTGGGATGACTTGAGGGTCTGCCTGGTGTAGTGGGCTAAGGTGAGTGGGGGTGCTGAGAGGTGGCAGGACTTGAGGGGGCTGCCTGTGGTAGTGGGCAGAGGTGAGTGGGGTGGTGGGAGGTGTGAGGACTTGAGGCGGGCTGTTTGGTGTAGTGGGCTGTGGTCAGTGGGGGTGTTGGGCGGAAGGCAGACAGCATGGGGGTTGCCTGGGGTAGTGGATTGTGATCAGTGGGGGTGGTGGGAGGTGTGAGGACTTGAGGGGGCTGCCTGGGGTAGTGGGCCATGGTCAGTGAGGGTGGTGGGAGGATGGAAGTCTAGCAGGGGCTGCCTGGGGTAGCAGTCCATGGTCAGTGGGGGTGGTGGGAGGTGTGAGGACTTGAGGGGGCTGTCTGGGGTAGTGGGCCATGGTCAGTGAGAGTGGTGGGAGGTGGGAAGACTAGCAGGGGCTACCTGGATTAGCAGTCCATTGTCAGTGGGGGTGGTGGGAGGTGTGAGGACAGGAAGGGGGTGCTATGACTTAGTGGTGGTGCCTTGAACTTAGGGGTGATGGTCTGCAGTTTTGCCAGGTTGCTGCTTTCAGTTACAGGAGATGCTTTGCAGTTTTGCGTGGTGCTGGCTTGCATTGTGTTGGACGGTTCGTAGTTTTGCCGTGATGCTACTTTCAGTTACGGGGAACAGATAACAGTTTCGCCAGGGTACTGACTTGCGTTGCAGGCGGCGGTTTGCAGTTTCACCAGGCTGTTTCTTTCAGTTACTGAGGACGGATCGCAGTTTTGCCGGGGTGCTGCTTTCAGCTATGGGGGATGTTTGCAGTTTTACTGGGGTGTTGCTTTCAGTCACGGGGACAGTTCACAATGTTGCTAGGGTGCTGGCTTGCATTGCGAGGGCGGCTCACACTTTCACCAGGGGGCTGGCTTGTGTTGCACGGGCTGGTCTGCAGTTTTGCTGGAGTGATGAATGGTGGTGCAAAGGCAGACACAAGGGTTGTTTGTGCTAGCTTTTGTTTGCCTGGGGACATGTTGTGGCCGTTCCGTGCACAACGGGTTGTTCTTTGACTGCGGGTTACTTTGTGATTTTGAATCCATGAATCAGCAAACTGCGCTAGAATTTTCAGTTGTGCAACTAAGCACAAAATTATTTATGGTGTAAACATTTTTGAGTAGACTTAGCGCTTTTTCTATGAATTTGGCCCATAGTCTTTTAGCCGAAATTGAGTATCTGACAAGAAATAATGTAGTTCAAAAATTAATGACTCGAGTGTGGTAAACAAGAATGCCTAGTGCAAACACATTCTTTCAATGCATTCTTGTACCACGGCATTTTACTAGTACAAACATGTGTTGTAATAATATATTTCCTTTGCACTAGTGATGCACTTGCACAGGTGCAGAAATTCTGCAAAACCAGCACCGATAGTATTTTAAGGTAAATTCTGTTCCCAGAAATGTGACTATGGCTGTGTGTTATTTTCTACATTTCTATAATTCCAAAACTTTATAAAAAATGTGCCCTTGCTGACAGCATCTATAACGGTGTGCAGATGACGTCCAGTCCCTGTCTACTGGGAAATCAGTCTTTGTTCCAGACTGATAGACACCAACTACTAGCACATCTTGAGCAACGGCAGAAGTATGATTTGGAAATACCGCTCATGTGTGGAGAGTAAGGCTTCTTTCTATTCCTCTGTTTTGTCATTCATTCAGGAGGTAATAACAGTCCTATCAAACATGAAATATCATCAGAGGAGCAGCGGCCAGTGATTACAGGGAGCTGGGAAGAGTTGTAATAGTAGTGTAGGTGCTTTAAGGATAGATGGCCAGGCCTTACATGCTTTCTTTTATCAATTGTTTACAATTTGCTCTTCTCCTCTTTGGTTATGTTAAACTTTACATTATAATATATTTATAAGTAGTAGTATTCCCTAAAATGTGCCTGCAACAATTAAGCATTCGTTCTCATTCAGATATCAGCGGGCAGCCTGAAGTGACAGGTTGGAATTCCTGGCAGGGCAGACTCAGCCCTTCATCATTCTCATACCAATAAAGTGATTGCTGTTTAATTGGGTAAAATAGCCCTTGTTACTAAGGAGCTTAGAAGCTGGAAGAAATCATTCTGATGAGCTGTATACTGTTGATGATTATTGTCAGGTATTGTGTCACAGAAATTGACTATTAAAAGGACGTCAGATAAATAGTTGAACGTGAAGGTAATCAAAATATTGAATGACCATGCACAGTGAATGTCATCAACAATTGCAATATTTGACGGCACACAATGCATGCATTGCCCTGATATATGGTCCATTGTTGTAGTGATTGACCTGTGGGAAATGTATTATGTTTTCCCCAATACTGAAAGCCCTTGGGAGGAGCTAGCAGTCCCTCTCCACTTGCGCTAGATTTTGGAGAGCTCATGCTGAATTATAATAACATGCAGTGAGTTGTGAAAGCTTATTGTCACTTTTACAGACAGCGAGGTTTTGATGCTGGTAGTGGAGTGGTTTGTATGCACTCCTCCTAAAATGGAGCACGATTGGGAGCTAGATTTGGAGCTTAACTCCTCCGCCACTTTTTAATTTTCTTTTTTAATTTTCTTTTGTACCTACTAGCACAGAAACATGTACATTAATGTGGAGTCGGAGCTTATGTACATTTAGAGAAGCAATTATTATCACTGCTAGTTGGCTGGACGTTTGTGTGCACTCAATAGCAAGCTGGAGGCAGTCCTTTTATTGATCATGGAGAGTTTATCTGTTTGCTGACCAAACACATTGTCATTGATGTCATCATTGTGGTAATAGGCTGAGCAACAGTTAAGGTGTCTTTAGCTGAATTTCAAGGGTTTTGTTGTGTTAAATTCTCACCTTAAAGTTCCTGCAACTAAAGATTTTTCCTTGAATTTCAAAGGTTTTGGTACAATATATTGCTCACCTTAACATGCCTGCAACTAAAGTTTGTTACTTGAATTTCAAGGGTTTTGTTATTCCATAGATGTTTAGAACGCTTCCATACCAGTAACATGGTCTTTCGCCATGGTCAGTGGGAACAGCCATTTTAATGCGCAACCAGACCACTACCGCACAACCCCAACTAACCACATTTAGGTACCACGGAAATGGGAAAAAAATGACCAGCTGCAAGAATAACATATGCCTAGGTAGTTTCTGCACCCATAGCGAAAAACAAAAGCTGGCACTCATGAATATATGCACAAAAAGAAAACATATTTAGTAAAGTGAAATATACAAATGTTGTTCATTTGACCTTCCACTTAGAAGAAAGTGCGCAAGACAAAATAGCATTTTCCTTTAAACAAAAAAAATAATGAATACCAGAAAAATTACCTGAGAGGAAATGTTACAATAAATATGGGGCAACGTATAAAAGGTGCTCACTTTTTAAACCCAGCAATCTCTCGTGAAATAGTCCCTGATAAACAAAATCGCAATACGAAACAGGTGCTTGTGGTCTTCTGGGTAAGCATCTGCACTGGGAACATGACAGCCTGGGTAAAATCCTGGTAGCCAAATACTTGAGCAAGCTTGCCAACCTCAAAAAACCATGTGTTGCGCCAGCCCTCTGAAAAAAAGTAACCCTCTTCACCCACATGTGTCCTTTACTTGTGCCCTGAATAGCAGCCACAATTAGGGGAAAATAACTGCACAAGTGTCCAGGATTCCAAACTCTCTCGCCGCATTGTGGGCAAATACTCATGATTTACTTGCACTCTCATCATTTCTCATACTCGCACCCATGTCTGGCTTTCAACAATACTCTGCTTTATACAGATAACTTGAAAATTGCACATACCATAGTGTCACTCAAACATACATATCCTAATAGAACTATGTTAAGCAAAAAGTGTACAATTGTGGCATTGTCCCCCTCCCCCCATCTTGACTGGGTGACTACAAATACCAGAATGCAATTCAGCAAAAGGCAAAAAAAATGGTCTCTGAGTGCAACATTTTCAAGGACTGACAGTGCATGGTTTAAAAAAAATAATCTGGATGCCGTGTGTTATGAGATATTAAAAACAATGGAAACATACAGCATTTGGGACTGTGCACTGTCTCCCATCCATACAGTAACCAGGACTGACCCTGCTTAGCTTAAAGCGTGGACAAATATGGCCCCTCAGGCCATGCTGCTCTGAAGTGGTTGTAAGGTGGGCTTATTTATTAAGCAACATGGCCTTAGGGAGCTAACCTTTTCCTCACTTTGAAGCTAAGCAGGGTTTGTACCAGTTACTGCAGGGATGGTAAACTCACTGTTTCTGTATAAAAATGTCTATTATTTTGTATTATTGACTCGGAGACCACAAATACCAGAATGCAATTCAGAAAAAGACCAACAATTGTCTCTGAGTGCAAAACGTTGAAGGACTAACAGTAGCACTGTTAAAAAAAGGAATAATAATTCAGATGCCCATTCTATCGCCCATCCATGCAGTAAATGACCATTCAAACTGACCCTGCTTTGCTTCAAAGCGGACTGACCCTGCTTAGCTTCAAAGCAAGGAAAGGGCCGGTCTGTTTCTCTAAGTGATCTTGTAACGTTGGCTTGTTTATTGGGCAACATGGCCTGAGATGGCTGCCCCCATCCTCCCTTTGAAACTAAGCAGAGTCTGTCCTGGTTACTGCATGAGTGGGAGAATTGGATAGCAATCACGTCACTGGCCATGAATGGGGGCGGAAGGATAACCCTGTGGCAACATGTTTTTCTTTGAAGCAAGAGAACACAGTACAGCACAGGTTCACATCCTGTGCTTAGAAACCACTCGCCAGTATTAAACTTGCTGTACAAGAACAATAAAATGAACAACAAATAAATATATGGCCTGTGATTTTTAAACATGACATCAGAAAATAATTGTTTTCTGCCAACCCCAGGCCCTCAACAAGTGCCCCCCTCATCTGTGTCAGCTTCCCCCCACTACCCTGATGGTCTCCTCATCTCCACTTGACTCTCCCTTTGCCCCCACAAAACACGCTGTTTATGGGACACAGTTTGCTTTGAGATGTTGGCTATTCGCAGCTATAGCTGAGGCTACATAAAGGTTTGTGTTGCAAACTCAGTCCCTAGACCCCCACCAACTCCGAAATGTCACTTGGTGCCCACTAGCCACCCCCGCTCCACGTCTAGCCTGATGGTATTTGCATGTTTTTTGACCTGCAAATATCGTTTTTCCTGCATTTATTTTTCCCATAGCCTTGGCTATAGACGCAACTATCTCTTGCATGAACAGAAAAACAAGATGGCAGCATTTTCATTTCTGACCATGATCCTTTACTATACCATTGGAGATATAACTATTCATTTTGGGGAAAGGGGCACTCCCTTCGCCGTCAAATATTTAAATAACTACTGCACGGAATAACCCCAAACCAGGCATGGATCGCGAGTCAACGCTTTGTGCCCAAGTTGTTGTACTTGAAACAAAAGTTATGAACAAATTAATTTTAATGAATTCCTGTGGGATCCGACTCACATTAAATATAGGGTGGCTATCGCCGCACTATAAAAACTGCAATGGCAGTTTGCCTCAACTTCCTAAATTTTGGGAAAATCAGCCCCTCCTTCCTTTCAACACCACCAAGCATTTCTTAACCGCTCTTGTCTTCTCTAACTGTACTACTGTGCCAGTTCCTCTTTGGTCTCCCCAACTATGCTTTCTGTCCCCTCGACAAGATCTTGAACTCTGCTACCAGGAATCTCTTTGAACTCTCTTCACACCATCACCAGGCTGGATTGCTGATGAAGCAAAACTGGGCCAGATTTAAATGTCTTCTCCTGGTTCACTAATCAACCCACAGAAAGGCACAACATTATCTATCCTCTTCTATCCAACTCTACAGGTCTTCTTGTAATCTCCCATCTGCCTCCTCGATTACCCTTGTGGCATCTCCTGTGGGATGGATTTTTCCCACTCCACTATGCTATGCGGCATCACTCTGATAGTATGATGCAAATAACTGCAACAATGGCAGCAAAACTCTTGTGCACACCAAAAACTGACAAAAACCACGTTCTGAAGCACACAAAAAGATGGATGCACAACCATCCACCCATGGTGCATGTGTGGTGGAATAGAGCACACACTTGTGCCAGTGGGCTCCATGACCAGCAAACCGAGGGCAGAGAAAGAAGCAGCACTTTGCAAATTAAACTCCAAAATGTGCCTATAAATGACATTTGCTTTGTTGCTAAAAACTCCAAAATGCCTATAACACAACACTTCCCAACATTCAAAATCTTGCTTGGCTCTAAAATTCATGTAATCTAATGAAGCATTGCGAACATACAAAGTCCTAATGTGAAGAGCAAAACAGTCATCAGACAAACTGGATTGTCTGTAAACTGACAGCCTCTGTCAAAATCTGGGTGCAGTACCTTGGGCCACCTGAACGACAGCTGTCAGATGAGTTACTGATGAAACTTCAAAGTGATCTAAATTAAAAGTCTGCTGGATTATCAAACATAAAAAGGATTGTGGCTAAAAAGAATACAGATCTCAGTTGCTTTTTATCCCACAGAGTTAAAGCTAGGAAAGTAATGTATTTATGATTGATGCAACAAGTTTGGTTTTTCCTGGATCTTTAATTAAGAATAAATTAGCTTGGCTGAGCTGCAACCCTTTCGAAGTGGACAAACAGGTTTCTCCCAGTGGGAGTGATATCCTCTCAGCATAGACTCACTGGGAGGGCTAATTGTGGGTTACCCCAGACTTTTGTCTACAGAAAGAGAATGAACAATAGCAGACCCTTCAGCCCAGGAAACAGAGGTGTGAGAGGGTCGTAAAGTGCTCCCGGAAGGAACTTCCCCAAGGAGAGGGATGCTCCTGGACTCCAAGGAGAGAAAAAGGGGTGTGCCATTTTCTGTTAAACATGAACAATGAACAATTTTCAGAGACTCATAACTTGTGATTCAAGGTGGTGAAAAATATAATAAGGACAGAGTTGTTAATCTAATTTTTGGCTGCACGTTTTAAGAGGCGGCAGAACCTTGTAACATGTTCTGGACAGGAATGGCAATATATGTGGTTTTATGTGAAATGTATTAATATTAGAATTGTGAAAATGTACACACACATCCATATGTTAAACAAACACATTTGGGGAAATTTGCAAAAAGTTTGGAAATTGTGTTCATAGCTAAAAGGACAAAATTATGTAGAAAGTTGAAACAAGATCCCACAGCTGCGGGATTTTGAGGAACAGATGCAACATAAAATATTGAATATTTGTGTGTGATTTGTGTAAAGGTGACCAATGTAGAAATGTGTATTTAGTATAGATTTTGAGACCAGTGGCTAAAGGGAGGTTTCTAAGAACTGTAAAGCAAACCATAAAATGTGACAGCATCCGGCCTTGATCCAATCACTCAAATGCAAAGCGGAGATGAAGTTTTGATTCAATCCCAGCTCACAGGGGCAAGTTTAGCCAAGCCGGCCCATACACCCTTTTTGTGATGTCATTTGAAAGGATAAATAGAGACAGCTGACAACACATAGGGACTCACTGATCCACTCACTTTCCTGATTCCGGCGAAGCACTCTGACCCAGCATTCTACATCCAGCCTTAACATCCTTCCAGATCCAATGCCAAGACTCTTGCAAGCAGTAGAGAACTATTGATTTTCAGAAAGGTCCAAATCCTCAAACTTATTCTCACCACCCAGTGAAGCGCTGTGGGGTGTGGAAAGGCCTTTTGAACTAATATTCTGAAACTCTCTGGCTGGCTACCACAAGGCTTGCCTGAGGAATTTGCTATCCAGCTGATTGAAATATCCACAAACAAGGAGGGCAGATCCTGTGCAAAACCGGTGACCGGACTAGCTGATCCAGTCCCGCGCCTGATGTGCTGTCTTTCCTAACCAGACCCAATCCAATCACCAGAACTGACGGTCCCATTTAATAACAAAGGACTGTAAGTATTAATAGGAAGAACTGCGACCCATAGTATATTTGCACTGTCTTATCCCAATCTCAACCCATCCTATTTGTAAATTCAAAATAATATTATTGTCAGAACCTTTCTTGTGCTGATTTTCTCTCATTTGTTTTATAAAATAATAAGTCATTGGTGATTTTGAGTAAGTAAAGGGAATCCCAGAAAGAAATGTATTATCCACCACGTGAAGGGTTACACCGGCCACGTAACTCTGGAGATTCAAGTGTGGAATCCTCTTTTTCCTAGTCATAATATAGTGTAATGAAACCCATCTTTCATTTTCAAAGTGCATTTCTGTTTTCCATTCTCGCGCCTATTTGCAAAAACGACTCTAACTAAAACAATAACTCCCTCAGTTTTTATGATAGAAACACAATTTCAAGTCCTACTTCTACCTAACACCCTTAGCTATCCGTAGAACCTGAAACAGTGTGATTCACTCGTTATAGCAAATATCATGCAAGGAAAAGTTTGCCGCAAATTGAAATTCTGAAAGGTCTTTACACTTGTGAATTAGCTTTAATTTGTTTCCGACTTGGACTTAAAGATTTCAAAAGTTTTCTTTTGACTAAATCATTGCTGGTGATTGTTTGCAACTTTTCAAAGTGGCCCCCATAGGAATTTATAAACGTTTAAGTATTTTTGACCACATTTGGTATTTTTGCTCAGTCAATTCCAAAGACAATTTCAAAGCCAATCCGACAGCTGAAAAGTCAATTCCGTTTTTCTCTTGTGTTTGAAGGGGGAAGGTGGGAGTGATATGCTGTTTGATTTGTGCTATTACTGAAGACCTGCTCTCTTCTCCCATCTCTTTACATTTCCTATTGGTGGGTTGAGGTGTGTTGCAGGGGGATCCTCTAACCATAGTGCTATCTGTCCTACACCAATTCAAAAGTATTATTTTCTGTGCTGCATTTGTTTTTGTGCTCATTACTTAATTCCTAGTGTATTAAAGATACTATTCAGTGTTCTCTCACCCCATTGGTGATTGTTGTTACCTATTAAAATATATTGTGATTACATTTTAAATACATAAATACATATTTACCTTTGCAAACCAGCCTGATTCCTGGTTCAGTGGGACCGGGGGGGGGGGTGTCAGGGGAAGGGTGTGATACAAGTGGTATATCGTTCAGAATATTGAACCTATAGATAAAATAAATAAGGATTTCATTTGGGCACTACAAGCTGGGCATGACTTGGGTGGGTGCCGATTGAAATCACTTACAGCTTGGGGGCTTGGTGCTAGGATCCTGAATTTGACATACCACTCGTGATAGTCTAACACAGCCTGCTAGCCAACGAGGTACATAGACCTTGTTGGGTTCCCATACTGTGCTACACTATACAAGCATCCCTCAAAAGAAATACTCAAAGCAATTGGGCCTGTTTGCAAAAGTAAAATAACCCTGAGAAAGTCAGAAGGAAATTAATATTTCCGGAATGGCAACCCCAGTGGAAATCAATATTGCTAGGGAACACCAACTGCACAAATTGTTTGTCAGGGGTGAATGGCCAGAACAGGACAACAGGCATGGCTGCAGGGAATAAAACAGCAAATCACTGAAATCAATCTTGATACCTGGCAGGACAAGGGGCCATTACATCAAGCACTTAGCGAATTGTATATGACCCCTAAAATAAAATGCAAAATTGCCAAAATAGCAGCCTATCTGTACCTCCACATAGGAGTCATACAGGAAAAGTACACGGACCATGTAGATTTCACAAAGAGGCAAGGGGAAGCACTGCAGAAAATCCAGAGCAATCTGGACTCTGCAGAGCAAAGGCTCCAAGATAGCAAAGAATCTGAAACAGAGGCTAGGCAGTATGCCACCAAACTCCAAAAAGATCTGGCTCTCTTACTGCAAAAGAATGCAGAGCAAGATGCCCAGGTACAGACACTGCAAAAAGAGTGTCAAGAAAGGTTGGATTCTCTACAACAGAGTCAACAAAAGCTGGCACAACAGTTAGATTTTAACAGAGCCTGCGCAGAGCAGGTAGTCACCCTACAAAAGCGCCTAGAATCCTTGAAAGAGGAAAATAATATATGAATTATTAAAGACCTAGAAACCCAAGCAGAGTTTGATGAGGAGCGCCAGAAAACTGGTGCACTTAAAAAGCAGAGGGATGACCTGGCTGCAAAGAGGGGCACTCTAAGCCAGGAGAGGGGCACCTTAGGCCAGGAAGTCAGCCATTTAAAAACAAAGTTGGAGGAAAGAAAGCTGGCCCTTCAGGAGTTTGGGGAAATCAAAACTGATTATGAAAAACTGTTAGAGCACACCAGGCGGGTGAAGCATGCTTTGGCAAAGAACAATCAGACTAATAAGGACCAAACTCAGGAGGTAAGTCTTCTGCAGCAGAAATTGGCCCAATACTTCCAATTCAGCCAGGAAGCACAGAGACGATGAGGCGCTCTGTGAAAAGAATGACAGGCTCCACAAAGAGATAGCCATGCAAGAACAAATCATAGAGACCTGTAAGGCCTTAATAGAGGAACAAAAGGGTCAGATTTTGGCATGTCAGCAGGGAGTAGGGGCTGAAAGAGATGAGGTAAGATGGGAAAGAGAAACCCCTGAGCATAACCTCAGGAACCCTGGCATTAGGGACTTTAATGCTTTCAATTCCATGGACTCTGCCACCAAACTCCAAAAATATCTGGCTCTCTTACTGCAAAAGAATGCAGAGCAAGAAGCCCAGGTACAGACACTGCAAAAAGAGTGTCAAGAAAGGTTGGATTCTCTACAACAGAGTCAACAAAAGCTGGCACAACAGTTAGATTTTAACAGAGCCTGCGCAGAGCAGGTAGTCACCCTACAAAACCGCCTAGAATCCTTGAAAGAGGAAAATAATATATTAATTATTAAAGATCTAGAAACCCAAGCAGAGTTTGATGAGGAGCGCCAGAAAACTGGTGCACTTAAAAAGCAGAGGGATGACCTGGCTGCAGAGAGGGGCACTCTAAGCCCGGAGAGGGACACCTTAGGCCAGGAAGTCAGCCATTTAAAAACAAAGTTGGAGGAAAGAAAGCTGGCCCTTCAGCAGTTTGGGGAAATCAAAACTGATTATGAAAAACTGTTAGAGCACACCAGGCGGGTGAAGCATGCTTTGGCAAAGAACAATCAGACTAACAAGGACCAAACTCAGGAGGTAAGTCTCCTGCAGCAGAAATTGGCCCAATACTCCCAATGCAGCCAGGAAGCACAGAGACGATGAGGCTCTCTGTGAAAAGAATGACAGGCTCCACAAAGAGATAGCCATGCAAGAACAAATCATAGAGACCTGTAAGGCCTTAATAGAGGAAAGAAAGGGTCAGATTTTGGCATGTCAGCAGGGAGTAGCGGCTGAAAGAGATGAGGTAAGATTGGAAAGAGAAACCCCTGAGCATAACCTCAGGAACCCTGGCATTTGGGACTTCAATGCTTTCAATTCCATGGACTCTGCCACACTCATATCCACTGGCTCATATGAATCAAGGGCCACAGGGATGGCAGACTTCAACACAATGGGAAATATGGGACTGACAGATCAGCGCCTCCCAGAAATGGATGGGCGGGCATCTATGTACATGTTCCCAAATATTAGGGCCAGCCTCTCTGATCAGGGAGACTCCAGTGAGGGGAGAATCAGAGAACTGGATCCTCAAAAATATCACCTACCAAGAGATCATTCAGTCAAATTTGGTGGGGAATTCCATGAGACTAGGCCCACAAAGAGCATTTTAAAAACCTCTTCCCAGCTAGGACAGTGGGGGGGGGTGTCAACAAGCTACAACAAGCTACAACAAAGCTAAACGCCTTGGAAAACTCTATCTCTAACACAGATGGTTTGGAGAAAATATTAAAATTATCTTTAACATGTAGAGTAATGCTGAAACATAACCTTGACATGGACCAAGAACGAGTTAATGGAGCACATGGTACAGTTGTTGGCTTTCAAACATACCCAAGTGTCAACAATATTCAATTTGTCAATATTCTCTTTGACAAACTATCTGAAGTTAAAAGGATAGGACGCTCAACTTCCCGCTTCCTTATTTTCAAAGACATGTAGGTATGTAGAGAACAATCTTCTCTAACTCTAACATACGCAGTCACCATTCACAAATCACAAGATCTGACCCTAGAGAAAGCATTGATAGATATTGGTAGCACAGTCTTTAAAGAAGGCATGAGCTATGTAGCACTATCACGTTTACGTACACTTGATGGACTATTTGTAATCAACTTTGATGCAAGTAAAGTAAATGCTGATATTTCTTGCATTCTAGAATACAATAGACTGTGTTCACTCTACACCCCCCATCTGAAAACCTATCCTGTTCCGCAAAAAGCAAAATGTTGTAAAAGAAAGCTACTTCAGACTCAATCTTTGTAGGATCTCGCAGCAATTCCTCCAAAGAAAGGAAAAGAAGGTAACACTTCATCAAGGACCACAACCAAAGAAGAATCTACTGCTCGAAGTAACTCAACTACCTCTTCAAAGAAGCAACGCACACTCCCAACAAATGACTTGGAAACAGAACTGTCAGGTTCATTCAAATTTTCAAATACAACTGGTGTAAATTGCCACACAAATGTAGCAATAAATATTCTATTCCAATTGCCACCAGTTATTGACAACATTAACTTACACGGTACAGACCAATTGTGTTTGCAAATATTAGTCATTCATAGAAATGCCACCAACAATCCTGACAACACTTACAGTGTTCATGGAACAAGACAGGAATTGGACTACTGTGCTGGAATAGTCAAATTCACTGTAAACTCACAAGAAGATCCACATGAATTTGTAATGTACTTGCAACAAGTACTAGAAAACAAAAACATACCTATAAATGCAATCTTCCAGATTTCATACATGTGGAACCATGCATGCACTCTTTGCAGGCATGTAGTACAAGAAGAAGTTCCTAATGAACACTTTGTGTATGTATCCATACCTAACTGTGAATCCATTCCATTTCAACAACTTGTAGAAAATGCAAACCATGGCAGATTATGTACTACCTGCAATTCCGATAATCGTTCCACCTTAAAAATACAGACACACAGTAAACACGTAATACTAATGCTTTTACGTTATAATGCAGATAGTACCAAAAACAACTGCAAGCTGACTGGATTCACATATGGTCAAGTATCACTTGGTAAGAAAACCTTCACAACAATAGGTATAATCTACCATGCAGGAGCCACAACCAATGCAGGTCACTACACTGCATATATAAAAAAGAATTGTGGATGGTTTGAATGTAATGACAGTACCATTACTCAAAAAGCAGAGATTACCAGCAAATCTTGTAAACGCTTACTTAATATTCTTAAAACCAAAGTTTAATAACTAATCTGTGTGTGAACATAAACAAAACTAGAACATCAAAACTATGACCAGTTAGAATTTGCAGCAGGTATCTAACTGCCCCAAGAATCTGCAACAAAGAAACAGATAACTGAATACCACTAAAATTAAACAAGAAATAAACAGTTAGAATACGCCAACAGGTAACTAACCAAAAAATCAGCAACAAGCCAACAGATAGATGAATACCACTGGAAAAAGAAATAAACAAATGGAATACACCAACTGCTATCTTATTGCAACAATACTACCACCACTGCCAACTGAAAAACCATACACCTATTCAATTCCACCTATTGAAATTAATGAAAGAAATATATTGAACCACAACGTAGAAAGTTTTTTTTTTTTTAATCCACAATGGATTTCTTTTCCCACAGACTCAATGATTTAATCAACAAACACAGGAACTGAGCAAATTGCACAGTACACTGGTCTGAACTATAGTACTTCTAAAGTACTAACTATGAGGGTCCACAAAATACAGAAATGTCTACTATGCAATGCAATACTCATAAGAAACTACCTACACTAACATTTCATTTTTTTCTTTTATCACAGTGATTGAAAATGAATGTGTGCTTCAACTACCCATGTCATGAAAAAACTGCATACAACCACAAACAGTCAAACAGTAAGTATAAAGTGATTGGAGTCACAAACATCACAGCAGAACTCACCCATTCAAGCAAACACCTGACCATAAACCACAATACAAAATGTTTGCTTCCGTGGCTATCTTATGCTGCAGCGCTTGTGGCAAAACAGTACAATTTTGACTGCATACCTGGCCAAAACTCTTCATACAGCCTCAACAAAGGAAACAGTAAGTATATAATAATTAAACTCACAAACACTACAACATAACACAGCCATGCAAACAAACACCTCACCAATAAATACAACCCAAAATGCCTAGAGTCTTCAATATCAACAGTCTGAACACAGTCCAACAAACAAACAAACACACATCATCTCACTAGCCTATAAACCCTATTACACTACTACCAATCAGTACTCACATTTTTGAAAACATATCCCCTAAGCAGCCCACATACTACAATCAAAATGTTTGGTAACATTGTAGACTTATTTTTATTTTTTTTTATTGTTTTTTGTTTGGCTGAAAAAAAAAATTCAACCTTTCAAAAAGATCTTCATTACAAAATACATTGATTTTGATCACTTTTACAATTTTACAATTTTACAGTTTTACATAAATCAATTTTACATAATTTGTATCAATTTACCAATTTTACAATTTTATCAAGCTTTCCATAGCATATATACATATTTGATTGATTTGTTAAATTTTACAGATTTGTTTCAGAGATAATAAGCAATGTCCTATTCACAAGAATGATTGATAAAAGTTGAAAGTTAAATAAAAAAATAAAATAAAAACCCACATATATCCTAAAATTTAAAATACATTTGTCAGTTGGCCATAAGCGATAAATCACGAGGAAAAATCGTTTTTATAAATTGCGTTAGTGCGATGTGAATGGCAGTGCGATTGCTTGTCATTAATATAATCCATATTTCATATGATGAGCGATCACAATATAATTGTAATACATTGCAGAAGTAATATTTACGTATGCCACTTAAAGCCGGGCAATCCACTACTAGGTGAGCTAAGCACTCTAATTGCTTAGCATCTTTACAGAAACGGCAAAATGTTTCAGTTTTTAGAATTACACCTCTTCGTGCTAAAATTTGATTTGTGGGCTGTAAATTCAAACGCAGTCTTAACATTTCAGAGCGAACATGATGTGATGGAGACTTTAAAAGATAATAGGCCATTTGTTTAAGCTTCTTGTGAGAGAACAAATTTCGATCAAAATCCACATATTTTGTACATAGTTCTTGGGTTACATTCCAATCATGCCAATACATTCTTTTTTTTGCTAGAACAGGATTCTTAAGTAACAAGTCAATTGAAACGTTCGCACTGGCTAGAGCATTGATGATTTCTCTTACCCACTTTTTGGGGAATACATCATTGGATGCACAGATGTACATTGCAATTGAACCCAGCATGTTGTTAGTTTGTATACCCAAAAGACACTTTCGATAAAGATTGCAAAATTTCCAAAGAATTAGACCAAACAGGGAGATACTGCCAAGTTCGTACCTTAACATACACAAGGGAGTACATGCTGGCAAGCACAAAACTGTTTTCCAAAACTTCCCTTCAAATCGATCCCAGTAGATTCTAGACAGAGGTAACAGAGTTTCAGCTCCGTAGGATAAGATCGGGACAACTTTTTGATTGAAAAAGGCTACCACATGCTCTGCAGTGAATTTGCCATACTTATATAGGATTATTTTGGCTTGTGAGATTAAAGTCGTGACTTTGGCTTTTACACAGTCATCGTAAATTTGATTTGTCGCAGAGCCAGAAAAAGGTAATCCTAAGTATTTATAACTTGGTACAGTTTGTAATGGAACTGCGCGCAAAAACCACTGATTTCTCACTATTTTTGTGGGCCTTTTACTTTGACAAATCACTATCTGAGTTTTATCCACATTGATAGTTAAATTATTAGTATGAGTATAAGTGTCCAATTTGTTCAAAAGGTTCTGTAGTCCTCTTGGAGTTTGCGAAATAAGGACAAGATCGTCAGCATACAAGAGCCATATAATTTTCTGAGCTCCCAATTTGGGAGAATCTGACAGTACTTCTTCAAAAGAGGTCCCAATATCTAAGATGAAAAGATTGAAGAGAGTGGACGCCAGGATACACCCCTGTTTTAAACCTCTCATTGTATTAATATTTGCAGACAACAGCCCATCAAGTGATAATCTAACTTGCATTGTCGTATTCGAGTGCATATTTTTGATTATAGTTAGCAATGATGGAGGACAGCCATAGCTTTGTAATTTCAGGAATAACAATGATCTATCGACTGAATCAAAGGCTACCCGAAAGTCGACAAATGCCATATACAGAGGTTGATTAAGTTCTGCATATTTAGATTTTAACATATTTAATGTAATTAGATTTACTGAGGTGCCTAACCCTGCTACAAAACCGGTCTGAAATGGGTCTCTTTTAAACTCATTTAGGGTCCACTTATTCAATTCTTGCAAAATAATACGGCTGTAGAGTTTGCCCGGAGCGTCTAGTAAGGTGATGGGTCTATAGTTCTGTGGGAGACAGCGATCACCTTTTTTATGAATTGGTACAATCAAAGAATGAGTCCACGATGCTGGGAGCTCTTGGGATTCATTAAAATGCTCATATATATGATATAGGATTGTTGACCATATTACTGGATGTTCTTTAAAAATTTTGTTTGATAGTCCATCCGGACCAGGCGCCCTAGACTGACTTATTTTATTGATAAAATATAAGATGTCAGATTTATCAATATTAATATAAAACCGTTTATGAGGAGCGGAACTTACAGGTGATTTGCAATCGGGCGGATTGGCATAGAGTTTAGAAAAATAACTAATCCAGCTTGCTTCTGGAACACTCTGCATTTGTGACTTTATTTGCACCGGAGAAACAGCGCTGGTCAGAGCTTTCCAGATTTGGGCCGTGTTGCTATCACGAATATTTCGTAACATCAATTCACCATCTTGTTGAAATAATTTACTTCGATGGTTCCTCCGCCAGTTCCTGTATGATGTTTTAATTTGCGTCAATACTGTTAGCCTAATACTCAATGGGAGTTTCATGACTTCTCTTTTTTTAAGGCGAAATTCAGTTTTCTTACTTTTGGTCTCCAGATCAAACACATGTGATCTTTTGAGGGTGTAATTTTTCTGTGCCCTATTATCTGAAAAATGGTGTATTAAATCATAATAGGGAACTGGGATGAGAGGTGTGTTATTCCGTGAATAACAGAAGGCAGCTTGCAGGGAAGTATTGAGATTATTTAGTTTATTTTCAGTCCAGATAATACGATTCAGCTGATTGGAGACTGTTAGTTGACCCAAATTCACCATCGTGCTACGATTGATTTTCGTCACTTTTGAATCCCACTGTAACGTGAGCAATCGATGATCGCTATTTAAGTTTGTTACAATGTTAAAAGAATGAATTTGTGAAAAAAGTCTGTCGTCAACATAAATGTAATCAATTGTGGCTTTTACGCTGCCCTGTTGCCAGGTATGAATCGACTCACTTTTGTCAAATTTGCTTCCATTCATCATACAAAATCCTCTCGTAAGCATAAGTTGTTCCCACAATTTACATTTTAAATCCCCTGATGTATTCTTCGAGGGGAAGCAATGGAGATTTAGGTCACCAGCAACAACTGTATGCTGTATTTCTGGAACAAGCATGATAAAATCCAACATGGAAGCAACATCACCCAAAAACCTCCGATTTTCAATGCTTTTGTGGTTCCAGTAGAGATTTACTATAGCGTACAAGGTTGAGTCAATTGACATAACAGTCAATTGCGTGAAAGAATTAGAAGTATGAGAGAATATTATGCTGATGTTAGAGCTTAATTTAGTTGCTGTAATAAGGCCAGCCATCGGATGGCCTCTCTTTCCTTGAAGAGCTGGCAGGAAATGAATTTCATGGTTGTTCCATAAGGGAGCAGTTGTTAGCCATGTCTCTTGTAAAAGAATCACATCGTGATTATTTAAGATGTTTTGTGTATTGTTAACCAAATGATTAAAACCACGAGTGTTCCATGAGACCAATGAGATATATCTTTCCTTCTCCGCCTTGTACGCAAGTTAACTCCTGGAATCGCAATTACAGCAGCATTTGGAGGGAGCCTCCGTTATTACATTGCTATCTGTATACACAGTGCCCTTGTTAAATTCCCTTATAGCAGAATCAGTCCAAGTTTCAGCACTAAGAGAACCATTAGATGAATTTATTGGGCCCAAAAGTAGTATGAATCCCAGTGACAAAAGTTGGTTTTTTGCTTCCCAGATGAGATTTCTGATAACTCTTGACGTCAGCCATAGGCATGCCGTACTTACTGAGTTGTCATTGAAAAATTCAACCTGTGCTATGTCTGCAGAACCAATGTCTTGCAATAGCGGGATATCTGAGAACACCTGTAATATACTTTGTCGGTTTAGCACATATTGCGGATATGGAGCTGGGCGGCATCCCAGCACTAGTGCAATATTATTATCCTTTGCTACTTTGGATTTCAAAATTGATTTACCTGGAAGATTATTAAAAGTATTTTGCGTAACTGTAGGAGTTTGATTAACTACAGAAGGGCGCAAAGTTTTTAGCATGGTAACAATTTCAGCATTGTGAGTAGCCAAAAGAGGAGGCGACTCTATTGCTTCTTTATTTTTATCGCATTTGAATGAAACTGAGGGTTTCAATAATAAATGTTGAGTTTGAAAATTATCAGTTTTCTGTGATTCAAGTGAGGGAGCTTTGAGTATCGGTGCTGCGGTAATTCTGCTCATGTAAGCATCAACTTCCTTTCTGATTTCAGCACGACAACTAACTAACATTTCTTGTTCGTGTTCATCTTCACTCACTAAAGAGGGTTGAGAAGAGCGTGCTACATTTATTTTAGATTTCTTAATACATAGCAGTTCAGTTCTTTTGGCAGAGGATAAATTCGTACTAGGTTCTGCCATTGCCAATGGATGATGTATTTCCAGGCCAGCTTGTTCTTGTTCATGGCTATTGACTGCTTTAATCAGATTATCTAAGGGCTCATAAGGCGTTGCAGATGCTTGCCTTTTAGTCGCAGAGCCCAATTTGCTTTTGCGAATTTGTCTTAGTTGTGTGTACTTTTTCGTGATAGCACAGGCCATTTGTTGACTATGTTTATTTGGAATAGTCAGCATATTAAAGAATTGTTTTGAACTTGTTGGCGCCTGTACTTCGTTTTTTTTAACGTTTTTAGTTTTTTTGACAATCTCAGGTTTTTTCCTTTTTTGCTGTGTTGTTTTCCCAGATGAGTGGGGTTTCAAAGTAGATTGCGTCACCTTTTTACAAAATATTGTATAGGGCTCTTGAGTTGGTATACTGATAGAGTCACTCACTGTCTCCTTTCCGTTGACAGCAACAACCTCTCTAATTACCTGTCCTATATACGGCAAGGAGCACAGTATGCCTGAGTTGTCTATGGTAATTGGAGACAGTTGGTTCTCCAAATGGGCAAGTGAATTTAATACTACTGGAGTACTTTTCGATTTGTTTGCAGACATAGAAATTGGAGCCATAACTGATGTCATAGTGGCAACAGTAGCCAATTTGGTTGGCATTATACCCAATTCAATTGGACTGTTCGGCGGAACATAAGGCTCTTTACTTATCGAGTGTGGGAGAGCTCGCCATGTTTCTTGCTTAGCCTGCCAGGCTAAAACAGCTAATAACTGGGCACCTTGTACATCCAATTTCGTATTCAGTGTATTAAACAAAGTAGTAATGGTTTGTAACGTCAGATGCATTGCTCCTAAGGTTAGTTCGATTACATTTGGTACATTTGATGGTGTTTGGACCTTTTGCGTAGGTGAACGCTGCCGAGGAGTAGGAAAAAGAAAAGAGGAGGTGAGATTAGATTTCGTATAACCTCCATTTGAGTACATCTTGGGGGAAAAGGAAAGATTAGCAAGAGACTCTTGCATTGTGAATTCCGAGCCAGGAGAGGGTAAGTCAATCACTACTACATCCCCCTGCGTTATAGCTAAAGCAGGGCTGGACTTAGTGTCGGTAAGTAGCGCCAAGGATTCTCCTCTTAATACTGTGCTGTCAGATAGAGAGACATGCAGCGAGGTACCACAGCCCGCCTGGTTGTGATTAGCTATCTTTGTGTTCTTAGAGTTTTTTAAGGAGACACTCTGCGTAACACAATCAGGGTAGAAAAAACGTATATCTTTAGTACTCGGATTTTGTTTCAAGGCGTTAGCGACAGAATTCACAGCACGCTTTTTTACTTTGGAGTTCTTTGGCACTTCTGTATTGACTATACAAGGAGTTGATACACAAGGCACTGCCCCAGTTGATTTACCAGTAAAGTTTAGGGACGGCCCTTGAATTGGAGGCATGCCCGTGCGGAGTGTATATAAATTACGTTTCATGATGTTTTATTTTGATGACAATTGAATGCCCGTACCCGCCGGAGTCTTAGAAGAAAAGTTCCGCCAATTTGGGAACGCGCAAACTCTCTCTCTATAGGTAGACGGCAATCAATATTGTGTCTTCGGCCATGCACCCAAGTCTCTAGACCCTGGCCGCAACCACCACAGCATAACACACCCATAGAAAAAACACCTACCAAACTACCACAACCCAAAAACAAAATACATCCACCTCAAAACTGTGCACTTCAATTAACATTCTAAAAAATAATTACAACCAACGTACAAACTCTTCAATACATAACCTCTTCACCCAATGCTCTTCTAAAGACCCAAAACCAACATCATACTAAAATAAAATAGCACCCAGTGTTTAGTATATCCGCGGACAACAGCGGGACTGCGGACACCGCAAACACATCACGGCCTTCTCCCACCTAAACAAATACAGCATTTGACCCATATCTTACTCCCCCACCCTCTCCAAGCACTCATACACACCAACACACTCCCCAAAATTGGATTTATGCTGACTTCCAGTGCATGTCCGTGCATCCAATATGGCGGGAGCATTGACACAATTTGACGCACCTCACGCCTCATCCCAGCCAATCAGAGAGCATCTGTCAATGGGAGAATAAAAATATTTTGGGACCCCCCAATAACTTTGCTGCCCCTGGACCAAACCTCACCAAACTTTACAACAAAACTCAGAGTGGGCCATATACTCCTTTTGCAAAGTTTGGTGAGGATTCGTCCAGGGGGAGCAAAGTTATTATAAGCCGCCCAAAAAGTGCTCTTCCTATGGGTTTAGCAACTTAACCATAACTACACAGCTGCTACTGCGGGCTGTGTAATATATTTTTCTGCTTGCTACTTCATTATTTGATTGATTGATTACTTGGCTATCTATGTCTCTTGTTAACTGTACCTACACAGCCGTCCCTGATTAGTTGCAGTCGGTCTTACTGCTCTGCCTTATTTACATTGTGAGAGTTTGGTTAGACCTATTGACTACAACCTTGTACACACAAGGAGTTGGACCCCAGCCCGAGCAGCTCATCAGCCTACACCATACAACGAAACCCAGACAGCCCATCAGCCTATGCCATAGAACCCATACTAGGCAGCCCATCAGGCTGCACTGCAGACCCATGGACAGGAGGAGAGGGAAGAGAGCATGAAGGCCCTACCCACAGAGTGTATTGAGTCTGAGAATTTTGTACCCAGACTTCAATGAACAGCTGGCCCTCACTGCCTATTGCCTGGGCGTGCCTACCATCTTTGGCCTCCAGGTAGAAATGGAGCACTGCATAGAGCCACTCAAGGATACAATATTGTTGACCCCACCACCCCCGTTGAAGGCATTCACAGTGCTCCATTTCTCTACCACTGGATGTTTGTAGAATACTGTGGCCCTGCCATATGACATCACACAACCCTCTTCTCACACATCCTCTTACCAGTCACCACTGCCAAGATGTGATAGATGCACCACCACATTGCCTTCCCACAGACCATACAGTCCCCAGCCAACCTTTATGTCAATGCAGGCTTCCTCAATGTTGTCGGAACTCTGGACCACACAAATGTAACCCTGGTTGCAACCAGGGCTCAACCACATGTCTACATAAACAGATACATGCAGCATTCAATCAATGTTCAAATGGTCTGTGATGCAGACATGTGCTTCACACACGTGTGTGTCAGATTCCCAGGTCCCACACAGGAATTCCTGATCCTGGGCTAGAGCAACCTACCACGCATTATGGGGGACATACATGAAACCAGACATTTACGCTGGGTATGTAGAGGACAGCACATCATTACACAGAGTTGATAGACCTAACTCTAGAGAAGGAGGCACTGCCATCATATTTAGATCTTCGCTAGACATCAGACTAGCCACCTCGACTCCCTTCACCTCATGTGAACACCTATCAGTTAAATTCCAAACATCACCAAAAGTACTATCACCATCCCCTCATTTTACAGGCTTACCGGTCCCTTAGGATCGTTCGAGGAAGGCAACTGTCATGAGCACTGCTCCCGAGTAGCCAAGTCAAGCCCAGCATCCCCGGAAGCAGGCTCACGACCCTCGTCCCCGGCTCCAGCAAACCCCTATTGGGGCCCTTTGGACCATGTCCTGGCGCCTCTGGCGCCAGGCTCATAAGGAACCTCAGTCCCGGCGCCAGGGGCGCCGGGCTCATAATTCTTGCAAAGGTGCTTGGGTGGACCTACCTGTAGCAGACCATGCTGCATACTCACCTTTGCAAATGCTGGCAGGATGAAGTCCCCAGCCTTCTGCTGGGAGGAACTATTCCCTGAACTGGGTCTTCTTTCTTACCTGGGTGGGGCTGGTGCCACTCCTTAGCTCTGGAACACAGGAACTCTTTTACCTGGGCGAGGCTGAGGAATAAGACACCCAATCACTCCAACACTATTTAAACCACACCCGATTGGGAAAACGTGCTTCGCGTTATTCTGCATCTGCAGCAGGACGCTCACCGAGTCAGCCCCAGCATTCCAGTGACATCTCCAGCTTCAGCTCAGCAACCTGTGGAAGAAAGACACGAGAACTATACTTACCATCCAGGAATCCAGACACCGGCAGAACCTGCAACCAAAAGAAACATAAGGTTAGCAAGTTGCAACACGTTCGCAGCCGCACTCGCTTACCTGATCCATCTGTGCTTTCACGGATTCTTCGCGGCCTTCTCTTCAGCAGCCTAACGGCACCTGTAAAGACAAAGAACATTATTAAGTAGGAATCGGGTGAAGGCGGCCGCATTTACTTTTCTTACCTGCTTTTGTGCGCGTATTACAATCTCTTCAACCGCAGCAGCCCGGCACCTGAAAACAAGAAAAGACATTATTTAAGTGCCATTAAAGACTGCAAGAAAGCCTAACACTTACGTGTTTCCCCACGTGCATCCGCGACTGGGAAAACGCCCGCAAGGTCCCGACACCTGCAAATAAGAAAAGAACATTGTTAGAGGTGCTATAATAAGGTCACAGATCATTATACTCACGTACTTCGCACGTGCAACGGCAACGGACGAACAAGGCCCGCAACATCTCAAGACCTGAAAACAGAAAACAAGGGACATTATTGAGGTGTCATTGAAATTCCCATACCTACGTGCTACCGCACGTGTCGCGCTCTCAGTGACCACGCCCTCAGCATCCAGGCACCTGAAAAAGACAATGCAAAGACTTCATTAAAGGTGCCCATCTCTTCAAGACTATAAACTCTTTATACCTACTGGCATCCGCTCGTGCAGTTACGGCGGCATCACCTTTTGGCATCTCAGCACCTGTGCCACTTCTAAGGCCACAAAAGACTTTGAGGACCTCCAGTGACGTAACTGGAACCCACGCACCCCTGCATAAGTTGCAGGATGGAGAGCCCAGCATTTATACGCCTAAGGTGAGAGCTCACCAGGACATTGGACTTTCGGAGAGTTGGCGATTAGTGAGGAGGAAGTCCAGCCAAACGGTCATTAACCCTTTTTTCTTCCGCCTGCAGAAACTTTACCCTGCAAGTCAGACGGTCAATAAGAGGAAGCCCAGTCCAGAGAGTCATCCGAGCTCTACGCTTCTCAATTGAAGAGACTATAACAGTTCAGACGGGACCAGCGCCTCCGTGGGAATCAGGTGAGCGTTACAGAACGCGAAGCCCTCCAATAACCTCCTACCCAGGTGCTATGGAAACCTCCGAAGAAGACAGTGGGAGCTTCTGATAAGAATTCCGAAAAGCCCGAGCCGGGAAACGACCTCGCCCGGCAAGTGTAGAGGTCCGCTTGCCGAGCGTAAAAACCAGTTCTTTGACCTCGCACTTCATAATGTCAATGGTCCTCATAAATCCAGAACGACCGGATCGTTTGCATGCCATTAAAGCATACATTGATAGCGGAGCGATTGGAAATTATGTAGACCGTGAGATGGCTTCCAGGATGAACCTACCCCTTTGTCCTAAGGTAATTAAAGACGTCTTTACCACAGTGGATGGTACGGAAATAGCCTCCGGACCGGTAACCCATACCACCACAGAAGTGACGTTATTAGGCCAAGATGGACATCAGGAGGTAATCGTGTTCGATGTGATCAAGGCCCCTCAGTTCCAAATAATTCTGGGGATCCCTTGGTTGGAGAAACACAATCCTCAAATTGATTGGCGAGCAAAGACGATACAGTTCCCAGAGTGTGCACCTACTTGTTATCCTCGACCCAGTATTGGCCTAGCGGTGGCAACATCCGAAGGACCGCAATTGCCTCCAGAGTATCAAGAATTCCAAGATGTCTTTCAGAAGGAACAGGCTAATACCCTGCCTCCCCACAGATCTTACGACTGTCAAATAGACCTGATACCCAGAGCCACTCCCCCTTGTAGTAGAATTTACGCCCTTACCGAGCCTGAAAATCTTCATTTGCGACAGTATCAAGACCAGTACCTGGCCAATGGATTTATCCGCCCATCAAAGTCTCCTGCATCCTCGGCTCTGTTCTTCGTACCTAAAAAAGAAGGTGACCTTAGAACCTGTATTGATTATCGTGCCCTGAACCAGATAACGGTAAAGAACAGATACCCCCTACCTCTGATTCCGGAACTCCTTGACCAAGTTAAGAACGCCTGCATTTATACAAAGCTAGATCTCCGGGGAGCCTACCACTTGGTACGGATTAAAGAAGGCGACGAATGGAAGACGGCATTTCGCACCAAGTATGGACTATTTGAATACCAAGTGAAGCCCTTCGGACTATGCAATGCACCAGCCGCTTTTCAGTATTTTATGAATGATGTCCTCAGAGAACTCATAGATGTTTGCGTAGTCGTCTACATAGATGACATCCTTGTGTACTCATCTTCAGAAGCAGATCATCGGAAACATGTTAGAGCCGTCCTTGAAAAACTCCGCCAACATAAGCTTTTTGCTAAGCTCGAAAAATGTTTTTTTCACGTCACGGAGGTCGAATTTCTAGGCTTTATTCTGACACCCAAAGGAGTCCACATGGACTCGAGAAAGGTGGACGCTATCATCAAGTGGCCATCACCTACTTCCGTGAAAGGTGTCCAAAGCATGTTAGGTTTCGCCAACTTTTACCGCAGGTTTATTCCAGAGTTTTCACGAGTGGTGCAGCCCATCACCGCCCTCTTAAGAAAAAACAAACGTTTTGAGTGGTCAACAGAAGCAGAACAGGCCTTTCAAGAGCTAAAAGCCAAGTTCACCTCAGCACCCATACTGAAACACCCACGCCCAGACCTCCCTTACATCGTTGAGACCGACGCCTCCAGCTTAGCAATGGGGGCGGTTCTATCACAGAGAGATCCGGAAACTAACCAATTGCACCCCGTGGCATTCTGGTCTCGCAAGTTCTCGGCACCTGAAATTAACTACACCATCACAGATAAAGAGCTTTTAGCAATTAAGTCCGCTTTCAAGGCCTGGCGGCACTATCTCCTTGGAGCCAAACACACTGTCACGGTAATCACCGATCATCGAAACCTACAATACCTGAAAACCGCCAAAGCTCAGTCCTCCAGACCGCTTCGCTTGGCACTTTTCTTTGCCGAATTTGACTTTGTAATTACTTATCGCCCCGGCAACAAAAATGGCAAAGCGGATGCCCTTTCCCGGATTGGAATGGGAGATAATATTGTCAATCCTGAACCTGTGCCAATAATTCCAGAACAGAGAATCCTGGGCCTGATTTCTTCACAATCCATCGAAGATATCGAAGCAAAAGTTAAACAACTTGTGACCCCTTCGGATTTACAAAACTGGCAACTGAAAGGAAAGGACTTCATCATAAAAAAAGACCTGCCTTGTTTTCAGGGACGACTATTGTGATGTCCTGTGGTGTGTGTGCCCAAAACAAAGGTCAGAAGGAAAGACCAGCGGGTCTCCTGCATCCGCTAGACATCCCGCCACATCCTTGGCATACCCTCTCCATGGACTTCATCACCGATTTACCCTCCTGTTCCGGATACAACACTATTCTAGTAATTGTAGATTTGTTTTCTAAAATGGCCCACTTCGTTCCACTAAAGGGCTTACCTTCAGCTTCAGTTCTAGCACGGGAATTCCTTGAAAATATTGTAAGATTGCACGGCTTCCCTTCGGTTTTGATCTCAGATAGGGGGAGCCAGTTTATCTCTCACTTTTGGCGAAGTTGCTGTCGTTTAGCTCAAATCGATGTGAGACTTTCAACCAGCCATCATCCCCAGACCGACGGACAAACTGAGAGGACAAACCAAACTCTGGAACAATATTCACGTTGTATGCTACAGCAGTCGGAAAGTAATTGGAAAGGTATCCTTTGGATAGCCGAATATGCTTACAACAACTCGATCCATTCAGGAACCGGAAAAAGTCCCTTTTACATTTTATATGGGATTCATCCTCGAACCTCCAATCTCGACCCGCCCCAAGATCTTGGAACGCCTGCCGTGGATCAACTTCACAATGCTATCACTCAAGCTTTCAAAGAAGCGACAATCCACCTACAACAGGCTAAAGAACGGTACAAAAGGGGAGCAGACCAACACCGAAGAGACGCCCCTCAATACCAGGTTGGAGATCAAGTTTGGTTATCCACCAAACATTTATCACTTAAAGGACCTCACACCTTCAACCCAAAATATCTGGGACCATATCCAATTACAGCCATAATAAACCCAGTGGCTGTCAAATTGGGTTTGCCATCCCACATGAAAATACATCCGGTGTTTCACGTATCTCTACTAAAACCTATGCAACCTGGAACCAGACTGAATAAACCTCCAGAGCCTATTCAAGTAAATGGAGAACCTGAATTTGAGGTTAAAAACATCCTGGACTCCAAGATCATCAAGTCAAAATTATACTATCTGATCGACTGGAAGGGTTACGGACCTCAAGAACGATCATGGGAACCCTCTGACCACGTCCATGCTCCTCGTCTAGTCAGAAAATTCCACCGAACTTTTCCCAATAGGCCAAAACCTCCGGGGAAGACAAGTTTGGGAGGGGCCTTGAGGGGGGGTGCTGTCATGAGCACTGCTCCCGAGAAGCCAAGTCAAGCCAGCATCCCCGGAAGCAGGCTCACGACCCTCGTCCCCGGCTCCAGCAAACCCCTATTGGGGCCCTTTGGACCATGTCCTGGCGCCTCTGGCGCCAGGCTCATAAGGAACCTCAGTCCCGGCCCAGGGGCGCCGGGCTCATAATTCTTCCAAAGGTGCTTGGGTGGACCTACCTGTAGCAGACCATTCTGCATACTCACCTTTGCAAATGCTGGCAGGATGAAGTCCCCAGCCTTCTGCTGGGAGGAACTATTCCCTGAACTGGGACTACTTTCTTACCTGGGTGGGGCTGGTGCCACTCCTTAGCTCTGGAACACAGGAACTCTTTTACCTGGGCGAGGCTGAGAAAGAAGACACCCAATCACTCCAACACTATTTAAACCACACCCGATTGGGAAAACGTGCTTCGCGTTATTCTGCATCTGCAGCAGGACGCTCATCAAGTCAGCTCCAGCATTCCAGTGACATCTCCAGCTTCAGCTCAGCAACCTGTGGAAGAAAGACACGAGAACTATACTTACCATCCAGGAATCCAGACACCGGCAGAACCTGCAAGCAAAAGAAACATAAGGTTAGCAAGTTGCAACACGTTCGCAGCCGAGCTCGCTTACCTGATCCATCTGTGCTTTCACGGATTCTTCGCGGCCTTCTCTTCAGCAGCCTAACGGCACCTGTAAAGACAAAGAACATTATTAAGTAGGAATCGGGTGAAGGCGGCCGCATTTACTTTTCTTACCTGCTTTTGTGCGCGTATTACGATCTCTTCAACCGCAGCAGCCCGGCACCTGAAAACAAGAAAAGACATTATTTAAGTGCCATTAAAGACTGCAAGAAAGCCTAACACTTACGTGTTTCCCTACGTGCATCCGCGATTGGGAAAACGCCTGCAAGGTCCCGACACCTGCAAATAAGAAAAGAACATTGTTAGAGGTGCTATAATAAGGTCACAGATCATTATACTCACGTACTTCGCACGTGCAACGGCAACGGACAAACAACGCCCGCAACATCTCAAGACCTGAAAACAGAAAACAAGGGACATTATTGAGGTGTCATTGAAATTCCCATACCTACGTACTACCGCACGTGTCGCGCTCTCAGTGACCACGCCCTCAGCATCCAGGCACCTGAAAAAGACAATGCAAAGACTTCATTAAAGGTGCCCATCTCTTCAAGAGTATAAACTCTTTATACCTACTGGCATCCGCTCGTGCAGTAACGGCGGCATCACCTTTTGGCATCTCAGCACCTGTGCCACTTCTAAGGCCACAAAAGATTTTGAGGACCTCCAGTGACGTAACTGGAACCCACGCACCCCTGCATAAGTTGCAGGATGGAGAGCCCAGCATTTATACGCCTAAGGTGAGAGCTCACCAGGACATTGGACTTTCGGAGAGTTGGCGATCAGTGAGGAGGAAGTCCAGCCAAACGGTAATTAACCCTTTTTTATTCCGCCTGCATAAACCTTACCCTGCAAGTCAGACGGTCAATAAGAGGAAGCCCAGTCCAGAGAGTCATCCGAGCTCTACGCTTCTCAATTGAAGAGACTATGGGCCTCATTACGACCCTGGCGGAGTGGGTTTACGCCAGCGGTATTCGCGGCGGACCCGTCCGCCCTACTACGAGTTCCCGTAGCGCCATGGAGCGTTTTCCGCCTGGTTTTTCCGGGCGGAGAAATCCATGGCGCTACGGGACCTTGTTGTTAATTACGCCACCGTATTTTACGGTGGCGTAATTAACGCCTTCCCCACTCCCATTATACCCTATGGGGCAAAAATGGGAATGGGGAAGGGTAAAATGGGGAATGGGAATTTACCGCCCCGCCAAGGTCGGAATGGGGCGGTAAATCCGCCAACCCCCATGGCGCTATCGGCAGCTTTCCGCCGTGCTCCATGGTGCATTTTGCGCCACGATTTCCGCCAGGGTCGTAATGAGGGCCTATAACAGTTCAGCCGGGACCAGCGCCTCCGTGGGAATCAGGTGAGCGTTACAGCAACACATCACTAGCTGCTGACAACACCAAACCAACTGCGCAAAACCTCATCCTAGGTGACTTCACAAGTAAATACAAAAGTGACATCATCCACACTAAAAAAATATACCTTCAATGACAGAATGAACCTAGCAGGATCCAGCACAAAAGAATTGTTCAATATTCTAAGAGAGCTGATAAACCCTAACACTCCCTCGGATACCTGCCTCAAGGATAAACTCTGGTGCACGAGCATCCAAAACGCACTTCCCACTAACAAAAATCATAGGTCTCCAGAAAAAAATAGTTGACAAAAAGCTCCAACTAACTACCAGCATCCCAAACACTCCAACCACATCTGCCTCTGTGCATCATATCTCAGGCTTTTAATTCACTAACGTATCAGTGACAAAGGTGCAAAAAATCATAACCTCTCTGAAACCATCCAACTGTCAGGGGGACAGTGTCCAGCGCAGATCATAAAAGATGCAGCCAGAGATCTGGCCCCATTCATCACCAAATTAATCAACTCATAATGTTCTAGAAACTCCGTACCTTGCAACCTGAAGGAATCTTGGGTACTCCCACTTCTTAAGAAACAAACACTGGACCCAACTATACCCAAAAATGATAGGCCGATCACCACGGTCCCTTTCCTCTTAAAAATTCTAGATAGGGTTGCATAACTGCAAATACAAGACTATCTAGAGACAAATAAACTACTAGAACCCGACAATCTGTCTTCAGACTGCAACATGGAACGGAGACTGCCCTTGTTGATCTCAAGAGCGAAATTGACGAAATAAAAGACAAAGGAAAAATGGCCACTCTACCCCTTCTAGACCTGTCAGCGGCCTTTGACCTGGTCAACCATAAGGTACTCTGTGATCATCTAGCCATGGCAGCTCACTTCTCTAGCACAGCCATCACCTGGATCCAATTGTTCCCTTAACAACAGGCCCATGCGGGTATTCTCACCTTTGGCAGCAGCTGACCCCATACTTATCACCTGCAGCATGTCACAAGGCTCATGCATCTCACCCACTTTGTATAATATATTTACAAAGCCATTGTTTGATAAATTGGACTGTCTGGGCATCACTTACACAAATTATGACGATGAAACCCAGATACCTATCGGGTAATTATGACACAGATGTAGCCCGGATTAACAAAATCTATACCATCATCCAGGCATGGATGGCCCTCCATGGCCTCTGCCTGAATGATGATGAGACCGAAATCCTCTTGGTTGGCTCGCCTACCAACCTAATAAAAACTCAGCCCGAAATATACTAGCATAAGCATAGACGGGAACAACATCCCCACTGCCAAAGATGTAAAAACTCTAGGGTTCTACTTTGACGCCAACTCTAATCTAACCAAACAGATGAATATGACCGCCTCAGCCACGGCCTACACAGGCAAGCTGATTAAGGCTTGCAGATCCCTACTGTCATCTAACAGCTGCCTAATACTAGCTAGAGCACTCATACAGTCCCAACTAGACTATTTCAATGTCCTTTACTTAGGCGCCAACTAATCCATACTCAATAAATTACAGATCTTTCAGAGCAATGCACTTACAGCCGCACTAAACATATCCAGAAGAGAACATATTACAGCTACTAGAATAAACTGTAAATGGCTCTCCATTCAAGAAAAAAATGACCTGAAAGCTCTCTGCCTCACCCACAAAGTGCTAACTCACAGAGCCCCGCCCGCCCTCATTGACAAACTCACTGCGAGATAATCCACTCGCACCATGACGTCCACCAATACACTCTTCTTAGCGGTACCCAAATACAACCTCAAAAAAGCAGCTGGCTCCAGTTTCCCAGTCCTGGCCTCCCAACTATGGAACACACTCCCACCTAACATTAAATCTATCCAAGTATTTGAAGAATTCAGAAGTAGTGTCATCACCTGGCTACTCAACAAAAACTAACCTACCCCTTTCACCCTATCATGCACCCTGACTAGTCTAAAACAAACCAGATTCTTATGTATCTAATGATGCGTTTGCTTTGTGCTCTCCTACCCTGTAGCATGTATCATATGTACTATGGTGTATGAAATGTAACCCTCTAGTGTGTAAGAACCGGAATTACTCTGTAACATGTATTTTTGTACTTACCAGTGCCCAGATACCCCTGGGTCAGGTGTGCTATACAAGTAAAATAAACAAACAAACAAACACCAATAAATTGTAACATACTTACTAGTGCATGTGATATGAGCTCAACTCACCATGAATGCCAACTCGATGAAAAGGGCCCCATAGGCCATTCATCAGGGATGGCGGCTGACTGTGGAAGCCAGCACACAAGCGTGTGCCTACCACTGTCAACTATGCAATGTTATCCTACTCCTACTCTAACACCTACCCCTATGTGATGACCAAAACTCCCCTTCAGTGTCTGGCTACCAACATCTGCCAAACCATTGGCAGCACCTTTTAACACCTGCCCACTCCCAGCTCAGGGGGTATGTGGAAGCCCCAATGTATGCTCACTGACTGCACTGTTTTACCACCACCCTGGCACACACTAGAGCATAATTCATGTGAGAACACATCTATGAATGCACACCAAACATGGAATAATGTACACCCAAATGGTACAAAATGTCTGATGTGCATCTGAAGCACAGCGCCATCTCAGAAACACAGCACACCACTCCTGCCCATGCTCACGTCACTCACAATGGCCTGTGTCCTAAAGGAATAGTTTACTTTACCAGCATCAAACACCCATGCATCTTTCCAGTGACTCCACCATGCTCCCAAGAATCAGACAGCAGCCCTCGGGACCACCACACCTCTGTACATATGCTGTTGTGAGGATTCAATGACATTTGATAGACACAGCAAGCCCCTCCTGATCCAAAATTGTCTTAAACTATGGATAATCCAGAAAATACACATGCATGCACCATGAATATGCACATAGACAACATCTACTGTTACCTTAGTCTTGAAAATCTGTCACCTGTCTTCCACTGATGCTTGAGGGGAATATTCACCACAAGCATGTGTAGGAAAGGCCCCCTAGATGCCCACACCAGAACAAATACAACCCGATAGGGAAAAAAAGGACAAATACAGCTCTTGCAAGGATGAACAACCAATGCAGGTCACTACACTGCATATATAAAAAAGAATTGTGGATGGTTTGAATGTAATGACAGTACCATTACTCAAAAAGCAGAGATTACCAGCAAATCTTGTAAACGCTTACTTAATATCCTTAAAACCAAAGTTTAATAACTAATCTGTGTATGAACATAAACAAAACTAGAACATCAAAACTATGACCAGTTAGAATATGCAGCAGGTATCTAACTGCCCCAAGAATCTGCAACAAAGAAACAGATAAATGAATACCACTAAAATTAAACAAGAAATAAACAGTTAGAATACGCCAATAGGTAACTGACCAAAAAATCAGCAACAAGCCAACAGATAGATGAATACCACTGGAAAAAGAAATAAACAAATGGAATACACCAACTGCTATCTAATTGCAACAATACTACCACCACTGCCAACTGAAAAAACATACACCTATTCAATTCCACCTATTGAAATTAATGAAAGAAATATATTGTACCACAACGTAGAAAGGTTTTTTTTTTTTAATCCACAATGGATTTCTTTTCCCACAGACTCAATGATTTAATCAACAAACACAGGAACTGAGCAAATTGCACAGTACACTGGTCTGAACTATAGTACTTCTAAAGTACTAACTATGAGGGTCCACAAAATACAGAAATGTCTACTGTGCAATGCAATACTCATAAGAAACTACCTACACTAACATTTGATTTTTTTCTTTCATCACAGTGATTGAAAAAGAATGTGTGCTTCAACTACCCATGTCATGAAAAAACTGCATACAACCACAAACAGTCAAACAGTAAGTATAAAGTGATTGGAGTCACAAACACCACAGCAGAACTCACCCATTCAAGCAAACACCTGACCATAAACCACAATACAAAATGTTTGCTTCCGTGGCTATCTTATGCTGCAGCGCTTGTGGCCAAACAGTACAATTTTGACTGCATACCTGGCCAAAACTCTTCATACAGCCTCAACAAAGGAAACAGTAAGTATATAATAATTAAACTCACAAACACTGCAACATAACACAGCCATGCAAACAAACACCTCACCTATAAATACAACCCAAAATGCCTAGAGTCTTCAATATCAACAGTCTGAACACAGTCCAACAAACAAACAAACACACATCATCTCACTATCCTATAAACACTATTACACTACTACCAATCAGTACTCACATTCTTGAAAACATATCCCCTAAGCAGCCCACATACTACAATCAAAATGTTTGGTAGCATTGTAGACTTATGCTGCGGCGGTTGTGGCCAGGGCCTAGAGTCTTGGGTGCATGGCCTATGGCCTTCGGCCATGCACCCAAGTCTCTAGACCCTGGCCGCAACCACCACAGCATAACACACCCATAGAAACAAACACCTACCAAACGACCACAACCCAAAAACAAAATACATCCACCTCAAAACTGTGCACTTCAATTAACATTCTAAAAAATATTTACAACCAACGTACAAACTCTTCAATACATAACCTCTTCACCCAATGCTCTTCTAAAGACCCAAAACCAACATCATACTAAAATAAAGTAGCCAGTAGTGCACCCAGTGTTTAGTATATCCTCGGACAACAGCGGGACCGCGGACACCGCAAACACATCACGGCCTTCTCCCACCTAAACAAATACAGCATTTGACCCATATCTTACTCCCCCACCCTCTCCAAGCACTCATACACACCAACACACTCCCCAAAACTGGATTTATGCTCACTTCCAGCGCATGTTCGTGCATCCAATATGGCGGGAGCATTGAAACAATTTGACACACCTCACACCTCATCCCAGCCAATCAGAGAGCATCTGTCAATGGGAGAATACAAATATTTTGGGACCCCCCAATAACTTTGCTGCCCCTGGACCAAACCTCACCAAATTTTACAACAAAACTCAGAGTGGGCCATATACTCCTATTGCAAAGTTTGGTGAGGATTCGTCCAGGGGGAGCAAAGTTATTATAAGCCGCCCAAAAAGTGCTCTTTCTATGGGTTTAGCAACTTAACCATAACTACACAGCTGCTACCGCTGGCTGTGTAATATATTTTTCTGTTTGCTACTTCATTATTTGCTGCTTGATTACTTGGCTATCTATGTCTGTTGTTAACTGTACCTACACAGCCGTCCCTGATTAGTTGCAGTCGGTCTCACTGATCTGCCTTATTTACATTGTGAGAGTTTGGTTAGACCTATTGTCTACAACCTTGTACACACAATGAGTTGGACACCAGAGTAAAATTGCCCATGCACACAGTAGGCAACAGTCACCCCAATAAGGCATGCAACCCTCACAACAAGCCACACATGGAAGGAGCCACTAATTAGTGCTTGGGACTGCATAAAAAGCACAGAAAACCGCAGGCTCACTTTTAAAAGCACCATGAACTATGAAGTACCATTGTCACTACAAATCAGGCAGCAAAGACTAATGATCACCCTCACACAGGTGAGCCAGCTGCCAGCCTGCACCTCGGCCATCAGCCCAGGCAACACATCGGCCTGCACCCTGGCCCCCTGCCCATGCAGCTCAGCAGTGTGCTCCCCAGCCTGGGCAGCCCATCAGTCTACACCCCAGCCCCACATCAATGCAGCCCATCAGCATGTACGCCAGAATAGGTAGCCCATCAGCCTACACCATAGAACACATCCCAGGCAGCTCATTAGCCTGCACCATAGAACCCATCCCAGGCAGCCCATCAGCCTATGCCATAGACCCCATACTAGGCAGCCCATCCGGCTGCACTGCAGACCCATGGACAGGAGGAGAGGGAAGAGAGCATCAAGGCCCTACCCACAGAGTGTATTGAGTCTGAGAATTTTGTACCCAGACTTCACTGAACAGCAGGCCCTCACTGCCTATTGCCTGGGCGTGCCTACCATCTTTGGCCTCCAGGTAGAAATGGAGCACTGCATAGAGCCACTCAAGGATACAATATTGTTGACCCCACCACCCCCGTTGAAGGCATTCACATTGCTCCATTTCTCTGCCACTGGATGTTTGTAGAATACTGTGGCCCTGCCATATGACATCACACAACCCTCTTCCCACACATCCTCTCACCAGTCACCACTGCCAAGATGTGATAGATGCACCACCACATTGCCTTCCCACAGACCATACAGTCCCCAGCCAACCTTTATGTCAATGCAGGCTTCCTCAATGTTGTCGGAATTCTGGACCACACAAATGTAACCCTGGTTGCAACCAGGGCTCAACCACATGTCTACATAAACAGATACATGCAGCATTCAATCAATGTTCAAATGGTCTGTGATGCAGACATGTGCTTCACACACGTGTGTGTCAGATTCCCAGGTCCCACACAGGAATTCCTGATCCTGGGCTAGAGCAACCTACTACGCATTATGGGGGACATACATGAAACCAGACCTTTATCCTGGGTATGTAGAGGACAGCACATCATTACACAGAGTTGATAGACCTAACTCTAGAGAAGGAGGCACTGCCATCATATTTAGATCTTCGCCAGACATCAGACTAGCCACCTCGACTCCCTTCACCTCATGTGAACACCTATCAGTTAAATTCCAAACATCACCCAAAAGTACTATCACCATCCCCTCAATTTACAGGCCTCCTGGTCCCTTAGGATCGTTCGAGGAAGTCAACACATCACTAGCTGCTGACAACACCAAACCAACTGCGCAAAACCTCATCCTAGGTGACTTCAACCTTGGCTATAACGACCTGAATGACCTACCAGCCACATCTCTAGCCAATGCCCTGTCTGAACACAGATTCTCACAAAACAATCACCCAATCTACCCATGAGAATGGCAGGATACTCAATTGGGTAGCAGACCTAAACTGCAACATCACAACCATTGAGGCATCACCCCAATTGTGGACCAACCACTACCTCCTTATCTTTGAGCTTAACATTAACAATCTAGAGAAGAAAACCAGCCCAGTTGCACCACCATGCCTCACAAGAAATAAACACATCATCACCGCTGAGGCAATCTTACCACTAGTTATTCCTACATTAAATGTTCTACCCTCCACAAATGACACTAATCTATTGGTAGATACCTACAACAAAACCATGACCATAGCCGTAGATACTATTGCCCCACTAAAGATGCCCAGTTGGAGACTTGAAACACTCTGGAAAAACACCCCCACTACTGAGAACAAAACAAATCCAGCCAATATCACAGCTAAATACAAAAGTGACATCATCCACACTAAAAAATATACCTTCAATGACAGAATGAACCAAGCAGGATCCAGCACAAAAGAATTGTTCAATATTCTAAGAGAGCTGGAAAACCCTAACACTCCCTCGGATACCTGCCTCAAGGATAAACTCTGGTGCACGAGCATCCAAAACACAATTCCCACTAACAAAAATCATAGGTCTCCAGAAAAAAATAGTTGACAAAAAGCTCCAACTAACTACCAGCATCCCAAACACTCCAACCACATCTGCCTCTGTGCATCTTATCTCAGGCTTTGAATTCACTACCGTATCAGTGACAAAGGTGCAAAAAATGATAACCTCTCTGAAACCATCCGACTGTCAGGGGGACAGTGTCCAGCGCAGATCATAAAAGATGCAGCCAGAGATCTGGCCCCATTCATCACCAAATTAATCAACTCATAATGTTCTAGAAACTCCGTACCTTGCAACCTGAAGGAATCTTGGGTACTCCCACTTCTTAAGAAACAAACACTGGACCCAACTATACCCAAAAATGATAGGCTGATCACCACGGTCCCTTTCCTCTTAATAATTCTAGATAGGGTTGCATAACTGCAAATACAAGACTATCTAGAGGCAAATAAACTACTAGAACCCGACAATCTGTCTTCAGACTGCAACATAGAATGGAGACTGCCCTTGTTGACCTCAAGAGCCAAATTGACAAAATAAAAGACAAAGGAAAAATGGCCACTCTACCCCTTCTAGACCTGTCAGCGGCCTTTGACCTGGTCGACCATAAGGTACTCTGTGATCATCTAGCCACGGCAGCTCACTTCTCTAGCACAGCCATCACCTGGATCCAATTGTTCCTTAACAACAGGACCATGCGGGTATTCTCACCTTTGGCAGCAGCTGACCCCATACTTACCACCTGCAGCATGTCACAAGGCTCATGCATCTCACCCACTTTGTATAATATATTTACAAAGCAATTGTTTGATAAATTGGACTGTCTGGGTATCACTTACACAAATTATGACGATGAAACCCAGATACCTATCGGGTAATTATGACACAGATGTAGCCCGGATTAACAAAATCTATACCATCATTCAGGCATGGATGGCCCTCCATGGCCTCTGCCTGAATGATGATGAGACCAAAATCCTCTTGATTGGCTCGTCTACCAACCTAAAAAAACTCAGCCCTAAATATACTAGCATAAGCATAGACGGGAACAACATCCCCACTGCCAAAGATGTAAAAACTCTAGAGTTCTACTTTGACGCCAACTCTAATCTAACCAAACAGATGAATATGACCGCCTCAGCCACGGCCTACACAGGCAAGCTGATTAGGGCTTGCAGATCCCTACTGTCATCTAACAGCTGCCTAATACTAGCTAGAGCACTCATACAGTCCCAACTAGACTATTTCAATGTCCTTTACTTAGGCGCCAACAAATCCATACTTAATAAATTACAGATCTTTCAGAACAATGCACTTACAGCCGCACTAAACATATCCAGAAGAGAACATATTACAGCTACTAGAATAAACTGTAAATGGCTCTCCATTCAAGAAAAAAATGACCTGAAAGATCTCTGCCTCACCCACAAAGTGCTAAATCACAGAGCCCCGCCCTACCTCATTGACGATCTCACTGCGAGATGATCCACTCGCACCATGACGTCCACCAATACACTCTTTTTAGTGGTACCCAGATACAACCTCAAAAAAGCAGCTGGCTCCAGTTTCCCAGTCCTGGCCTCCCAACTATGGAACACACTCCCACCTAACATTAAATCTAACCAAGTATTTGAAAAATTCAGAAGTAGTGTCATCACCTGGCTACTCAACAAAAACTAACCTACCCCTTTCACTCTATCATGCACCCTGACTAGTCTAAAACAAACCAGATTCTTATGTATCTAATGATGCGTTTTCTTTGTGCTCTCCTACCCTGTAGCATGTATCATATGTACTATGGTGTATGAAATGTAACCCTCTACTGTGTAAGAACCGAATTACTCTGTATATACTGAAACATGTATTTTTGTACTTACCAGTGCTCTGATACCCCTGGGTCAGGTGCGCTATACAAGTAAAATAAACAAACAAACAAACACCAATAAATGGTAACACACTTACTAGTGCATGTGATATGAGCTCAACTCACCATGAATGCCAACTCGATGAAAAGGGCCCAATAGGCCATTCATCAGGGATGGCGGCTGACTGTGGAAGCCAGCACACAAGCGTGTGCCTACCACTGTCAACTATGCAATGTTATCCTACTCCTACTCTAACACCTACCCCTATGTGATTACCAAAATTCCCCTTCAGTGTCTGGCTACCAACATCTGCCAAACCATTGGCTGCACCTATTAACACCTGCCCACTCCCAGCTCAGGGGGTATGTGGAAGCCCCAATGTATGCTCACTGACTGCAGTTTTACCACCACCCTGGCACGCACTACAGCATAATCCATGTGGGAACACATCTATGAATGCACACCAAACATGGAATAATGTACACCCAAATGGTACAAAATGTTGATCGGTTACCAGTCAAATGGTCGAAAACATTTGGTCGACAGACAATTTGGTCGACACCATTTGGTCGAATGCCAAATGGTCGAATTTTTTTTTTTTTTTTTTTTTACCCATTTTTTGGTTTTTTTTGGGGGGGTCCCTCCCCCAACCCCCTTTTTTTTCTTTTTTCTTTTTTTTCCCCACACGAAAACCCACAAAACACATATATATATATAAAAAAAAAAAATTCGACCATTTGGCATTCGACCAAATTCAGTCGACCAATTGTCTGTCGACCAAATCACTGTCGACCATTTGACTGGACACCCATCTGAAGCACAGCACCATCTCAGAAACACAGCACACCACTCCTGCCCATGCTCAAGTCACTCACATTGGCCTGTGTCCTAAAGCAATAGTTTACTTTACCAGCATCAAACACCCATGCATCTTTCCAGTGACTCCACCATGCTCCCAAGAATCAGACAGCAGCCCTCGGGACCACCGCACCTCTGTACATATGCTTTTGTGAGGATTCAATGACATTTGATAGGCACAGCAAGCCCCTCCTGATCCAAAATTGTCTTAAACTATGGACAATCCAGAAAATACACATGCATGCACCATGAATCTGCACATAGACAACATCTACTGTTACCTTAGTCTTGAAAATCTGTCACCTGTCTTCCACTGATGCTTGAGGGGAATATTCACCACAAGCATGTGTAGGAAAGGCCCCCTAGATGCCCACACCAGAACAAATACAACCCGATAGGGAAAAAGGACAAATACAGCTCTTGCAAGGATGACAAGATGTATTTCCATACAGAAGGGAAAAAGCGCCAAAAAAGAACTCTGTTGCTGCAGAATGTTATTACAAAATCTGCATGAGCAGTGCATTATAATGGTATATAGCATTATCAGTGACATCATTACATACAGTGGAAACCTGCGCAATTGGTTGGTGAGACCCTACACATAGGTTGCCTGCTCCACAGGGGATGCCAGGCAATTGGTCTGCGCCCCGTACGTCTGTCTTCTTCCACGTGGGTGATGCTGCATTCGGCATTGGTCACAGGTGAAATAATTGGCAATTTGTTGCAAGCTAAACAACACATCTTTATCTATGTAGCAGTGTACCTGGTACAAGCAGACAGTGGCCTGTGGGAGAAAAGCAGAGGCCATTCTAACTCACATACACTTCACTCACTCCCAGACAGACTGGCACCTCTCCAAAATCTTCCACACTCGTTCTGGGCTATAATTTCATCCCTCTTTGCACCTCGCAGCACAAATCACGTGACCCAGAAGTGAAGGCAAGAGTGGCCTACTTTCGATCTTTCTTGATCGATCAGCGGTCTATCAGCTTTATGATCAGTGGTCTGGGGCTGGCTGGTACCTAGGAATTCAGGGTTTGCATGGATAAGACATGTGGGTACTATAACCTAGAATTTGGGACTGGTGGGTATCATAGACCCGCACCCTCCTTCTCCTGGTATTGCAATGTACACAGATGCGCAGAACCTCCTCCCATGGCCTTGCAGGGCACATTCCTCCCTGGGCGTGAAGATTGGCAACATTTTTAGGACAATGAAGGGTTTATGGATCTTGGTAGCTCTGGGCTTTCTCATCAGTGCCTGGGATGCAGCCTATTATTTGCTCGTGTTCGCGGACTATGCCTGGGGTGCTGACTGTCGCACTATGTTTAAGCTTTGTGCCATAATATGGCTGCTAAAATCTAAGATAGCTGCTACTCTCGCATGTGTGCTGCACCTATAAAGCATGCAATAATGTAATTATGCTGAAGCCTTAAGGGCACCCTCCTCCCCTGATCTCTCACAAAGCCTGCATCAGCCTTTGCCTTATCCTAAAGCGCTTAGGGTACAGGAAGATGATGTTCCCGTCCCAACACACCCGTACATGTACCACACACTGTGTCCTTGACTTAATGTGTCAAGACTGTATTATGTCCATTCCACACCACAGTCGATGCCGGATACCCCATCCGCCCCAGGCTGTTAGCATGGCAGTGAAATCCAGCCCCTCCACCAGAAGCACCACTACAACAAAGCCCACACCTGCATCATCATTGAAAGGGCCTTCAGTGGATTGAAGAACTATTTCCACTGTCTAAACTGATCTAGCTGAGCATTTATGTACGGCTAGTAAAGTTGTACCAAATCATCGACATTGGCTTTGTGTTGCACAATGTGGGCATCAGGCGCAACATTCTCTTGCCTAACTATGCCATCGCAGGTAATAAGTCTGAAGATGAGGATGTTGGCATCGACCGACAGCCACAAGGACATTGGTAGCCTGTGATGCATGATGAGCTTGTTCACAATTTCTTAACATAGAGTTGAGTGTATCCCTGCAAGGTATGGTGCATACCACACTCCCACCACCTCACTCTCAATACAATCTAGCTCTCAAGGACATGCAACACAGCATTTCTATGAACAGCATTTAGTGAACTGAAATTGAGATGTTTAAATGAGAGGCATGATTTGTGATGCAGAAACCAAGGGTTAAACTGAAAGGCCAAGGCACTTTCCAAAACAGACCAAAGTCCTTGAAAATAAAGTCAGAAGCAAAGTCCAGGGAAGAGGTATGCAGATTCAGGTCCAGTAATCAGGAAGCAACATGGGAACATGAAAGATGGCCATCAGAAATAACAATAATACATTTTCCAATTCAGAAGGGGAAACTGGAGAAAGGCAAAATACATGGTTGTGGCTCCCCTACACTGGCATGGCTGTGTTGCCTGTGAGCCCTGTTTTATTGATGTAGGTGGCTGGGTTGATGTAGGTGGTGAGGGAACCCACTGACAGTGCTGACACTGGCAGGGGTAGAGCTCACAGGTGAGGTGGAGCAGAGGTGGGAATGATAGAGGAAGAGGTGGAATTCATGGACACAATCTCATGCTTTAGTGCAATGGATTTCCCCTAGCGGGCCAGCATGTCAGTGATGGCAACCTGTGATGGGCTATGCTGCTTGCTGGACTCCACCATCCATCAGGAGAAGGGACACATGCTGAGGATCTGCCTTGCACGCTACCTGGCTCTGCCTGGAGGCCTGCACTCAGGCCATTCGTGTGTCATCCCTGTCCTGGGCAGAGGCCTCCACATTGGCTGCAGCGGCCTGCTCTCTGGTCAGCTGGGCATCCTCCCTAGCCCAAGTGAAGGCCTTTATAGCTGTCACTATTGTAGATGACACCTGTGCTTGGGCCAATTATGTGCCCTCTCTGTCCTGGGCACATGCCTTTGCATTGGCTGTAGTGACCTGCTCTCAGGCCAGCAGGGCATCCTCCATGGCCCCATTTAAGGTCTCTATAGCTCTCACAGTTGCAGATGATGCCTGTGTGAGGGCAACTTGTGGGTTCAACCTGGCCCTAGCTAATACCTCTGTAGCCTGCTCTCAGGCCAGTCAGGAATCCTCATTCTCCCCAGTGTAAGACTCTGATGCCAGCTCCTTATCAAGCTGAGACTACTCCATTGCATGAGAATAGGCTTCTGGAGCAGATTCAGCAGCTTCATCAGCAGCAGCAGTGGCCTGCTCTTGGGCAAACCGACGATCCTCCATGGACTCTCTCTTTGCTGACTGTGCCTCCAACAGCAGGTTTTCCCTCAGCTTGTTCACTGCTTCCAATTTGTGGCGTACATCCTCCAGGGACTGATGGACATTGCCCAAAATTAGGCAAAGTGACAGGTATGTCGTTAGCATTTCCTTCCCTCTGGTCTCTACCCATGCTTGGGCTGTTGCCTACATGGGTGTCAGTCTCTCAATGATGTCTGCCAAGAGACCGGCAGCTACATGGGCATGTGAATGGGTACAAGATGAGGGAAGCACATTCTAGATGCATGGTCTGCAGTTGGCAGATGACCCGAACACCCTGGGGGAAATGTAGCACTCTCCCTAGCTAGCCTTGGAAGTGATGGCTCCACAAGTGTGGTGGTGATGTCCTCAACCACCAATAGGGAATCACAGGCCTCAGTAGCAGGATGTCCCATGAGGCCACAGTGCCATTGTCCTTGGTGGTGACAGTGGACCCAATGTCCTATTCACCATGGTCATCCATTTGCCCTATGTGGGTGGTGTTGGGCCCAGCTGAAAATTGTGTCAACTGGTGTTGGCAAGGTTTCCTGTGGAGCTTCTCTCTCCTCTTTGTCATGTTAGTCAGGTTGTTTATCAAAAAAGGCACCTGGTTGATGCCTTGCTCTACCCAGTTGGGTAGTCAAGTATTAAAGAGCAAAAATGAGCAAGGTCATGGGATACCTGGCTGATGAACGAAGGGTGAACACACACCTATGGGGGTTACACCTTGGTAAGTGTGTACACGTTACTGTAAATGAATTCTGACAAGAATGTATCTGGACAATTCTGAGTACTGCAGTCAGATTTTTAATAAAACTGCAGTTTACATGTTTGTAGATACACTTAACTAGGAGTTACACAAGATACAACAGTATTTACACATTTTTCAGGTATAATAACCAGTTTGTAAGTGACAAATTTCAAATATTTGTAGCGTCTTTCCAATGCTTACACATCCACTGAGGGGTCCTTTGGGAAGGAGACCAGTGGATGTAGTGAGGTGATAGCTATCACCTCACTAAATCCACTGGTCTCCTCCCACCTCACTAAATCCACTGGTCTCTTTCCCGCTACAAATATTTGAAATTTGTCACTTACAAACTGGTTATTATACCTGAAAAATGTGTAAATACTGTTGTATCTTGTGTAACTCCTAGTTAAATGTATCTACAAACACGTAAACTGCAGTTTTATTAAAAATCTGACTGCAGTACTCAGAATTGTCCTGATACATTTTTGTCAGAATTAATTTACAGTAACGTGTACACACTTACCAAGGTGTAACCCCCATAGGTGTGTGTTCACCCTTCGTTCATCAGCCAGGTATCCCATGACCTTGCTCATTTTTGCTCTTTAATATGTTAGCCATGTTGACTTGCCCACTTCATGGTGTCATCTGTGTCATTGTCATTGTCATCACCATCCTCCACAGTGTAATATACATTGCCTGTGAATAAGAAGACAATTTCATTGTTGCTCTTACATGTGACAATATGAGCACCATTTAAAAATATAGCAAATGTGCTATCTATGAATTGAGGAGTACAGTACATAGTCTACTTGGTGGTTATTTGCTGAATTAATGTCTACTCACAGTAATGGGAATGTAGTTTGGTGTTACATGACCATGTGCAAGAGTACAATATGGGGTATCTGCACAACATTGACAAAGTTAACTGGGCTCTATATGGTGACAGACAGATTATGGATGTATTGATTCAAATACTGAAACATGGCCATTGCTTGACAGTAATATGCATTGAAGCTAATTTGTAAGCCGAGATACAGTTAGATGGTTAATGGGTATTTTTGTATTATCCTTAGAGCTAGCTCTGATGATGCACTTGAGTTTCGAAATGGATCGAACAATAACTGTCACTTCAGCCATAAAGTTTACACAATATGGATCAAAAAAGAACATCATGTTATGTTAATTTGATTTATAGCACAAACTGATACCATTTACATGGTCTCCAAGAGCTCACGTGGCTCTGTAAGAAAGTGGGTTTGATAGGTTAGTGGGGGAAGAGGGACAGGATAGAGCTTGTGCTCTTCTGTTGGTGCTTGCAGAACCAGAAGGAAGTGGGGTCTGTGCAGCTCTGCTTTCTGATTATGTTTGGATTGTATGCACTCAGGTTATTGAGTTTGTGGGGCAGTGAGGATAGCACAGGGGCAACATGCTGGTCTTGGAAACAAGACCCCGCAGAGAAACCGAGGTTTGAATCCCGGAACTGTACTAAGAAAATGAACTCAGGTACGGTATTTTGTGTGTTATAAAAACAATTAAATACATAAATGCCCAGTGCCTGTGATATTTGTTTACAGCAGTTTGTTCTTTTGGTAGGTGTCTGGGTGGTGTGTTTTGTATGTGGTAGGGCTGGCTCAATGTGTTGTGTGAGGTATGGTATGCTGGAGAGGAGCGAGGAGCAAGGTGGTGAGTGTTTAGTACAGTGTTGTTGTTTTATTGCTGGTTCCAGGATCCATGCTGTCCCTTGATTGACTTTGGTCTATGGTTATATTTGTGGGAGATGCTCATTTTTATGCTGGTCCTGGTGAGTTAAATACCCAAGTTTTCAGTCATTTTCTGTAGATAAGGTGATCTTCTGTCATTCTTATTCCCCCAAGATTGAGTTGCATACATTGATTAATAGAGAGGAGGATGTGGTTTTTCTGAATTTCTTTTTTTCATAGTGTATTTTGATTTGGAGGTAGTCGCTTGATCTTAGGCTTCTTCTTGGTTGGTAGAGATTGATTTTGGCTTGGAGGAATTTGGCTCCTTTTCTATGTAGTGATTTGTCGGTGATGCAGAGAGCTTTGAAATTAGTGTGTTTTTTTAATGGGAACCAGTGTAGGCTTCCCAGGGCTCATGTGATGTGGTCTCTTCTGTTAAGTCTCTGCAGTATCATTGCTACAATATTTTGGATGTGTTTGAGTTTTTTAGGGAGAGGTTCTGGCATTCCAAGGTAGAGGCTGTTTGCATAGTCCATTCTTGATATTAGTAAGGAGAAGATTGAAAGAGTTCTGTGTGGGAAGGAGAGTTTGGTGGGCATTCCTCTAATTAGCCATGGGAGGTAGAAGCATTTCCTAGTTATTACATTGACGTTTGGTTCTACGGAGAGTGTGTTTTCCATGAGTATTCCCAGGTTTCTATCACAGCAAATGCTTCCAGTTGGGTTCCAATGCCTAGTGGCTAGTTCAGTTGTGTGCCTGTTGTGTTATCCACTGGGGGAGATAATTATTTCAGTTTTGGTCAGGTTTCATCTGAGATTGTTCATTGTCATCCAGTTGTATATGTTTGTGAAACATTTGTTGAGGGTGTTGTTTGGGTCTTGGGTTGAAGTTAACTTGATGATGAGTTGGGTATCATCTGCATAGTGGTAGGCAGTTAGTCAGTGGGTTCAAATGATGTTCATTAGGGGGGATATGTATATTTTGAAGAGGAGTGGGCAGATGCTCAAATCTTGTGGTAGGTTGCAAGAGATGTTTTTGGTGTTAGATGTAAAATTCAGTAGGGCAGGTTTTTTCGGTTCAGTTAGTGAGGACAGATTTTAACCATTGTGGAACAGAGTCTTTTACGCCGCATACCTCCAGTTTCTGGTGTGTGTCTGATTGTGTCAAAGGGGGATGATATGTCCAGTAGTATGAAATACATAATGTATTTCATTTTTAAGACCGTAAGCTAATTAGCAACACACATTTTAAGATATGAGTAGGAGTTATTCACTTACACCTTCAGTTCAATTTACCTATTTCTATATACATGTCTTAAATATCCAATCATGGAATGGATAAAAAAAAAAGAATTGGGCGTGGAGGTCGTGTTACACAAAAGCACATATAGGATAATTACCCCATACAACTATTAAAAACACCCCATCTCTGCATATTTATCTGTTAGGACCCTCCAGACTTTACTGGCTACATGACATTTGGACATCCCATCCCTTTCCCCAGATCTCAGCCCCTTCACACGTGAGACGGTTGCATGAAATCGGAAAAACATCAATGTGGTTGCAAAAGAACCGAACAGAGCTAGTTTTAAGCATCTCGATGCGAGGAACACAACTCAAAGCCACGTTTCAAGGCCCTAGGATGCACTGTTTTTGAGATATTTGCAGCATACTGTACTGCACTGTGCCAGGGTGACGCAACAGGTGGGGAGTTGGCACAGATGGTCCTGGTATGCTGCAGCATGCCAACTTTCACCTCCCCGCCACATTTACTCCGGGGTATGGCAGCCAGCCACACGCTGCCATTCTCTGTAGTTTACATCAGAGTGCAAAGCACATCAATTGATTAGCGATAAGCAACTTGGAGCAGCGACCTGCAGGATAATTGATTTTCAACAATTTATGAGAGTGTTATCATGTCTGTCTACAGAACCCGTGCAGAGTACGGGTACCTTTTGCTATTATTTTATCTCCAATCCACTTCTGTTTAATGAGACTTTTTCACATCGATGAAAGAGTTAATAGGCTGTGCAACCAATCTTCAACAGTGGATCATTGAAAACATTTAATGTCACTAAGAAGACAGGAGGAATTTTCTCATGATTTTGTTATATTTGTTTGAAATGTGGTAGATAGTCACCAGTTCTAATGACACACATCATCAGTTTATGTTTACAGTGTGTATTTTCTTAAAGAGTCTGCTTCAGGTTCGTGGTTGACATCACATACCGACAAAGCTTAATCTATTTCATTTACACAAAGTGGTGCCCACCCACATTAACTTTAATGCACCTTAATTCAATGACATTTGGCCATATTCCCTGCACCCTGTTGGTGGCATTACCCCAGCACATGCATCCACAGATTTGCCATGCACAAGTGTCACATGACGAGCCTGATTTCACCTATCCTCTACTATATGGAGGTCTACAGTTTTCATGCGGCATAAAGCCACTCATGTTGGGATATAAAGGGCAGTTGTGTGATGTTGTAGACATGGCACAAAGTGCCATTTTAAGAAGAGAACTTCCATATATAAAAGTCTCTTCAGTAATGTTACCCATTGCTCTGTGCTGGGAGCAGGGAGTCCGGGGCTCTTGGGGTAAAGGGTGCCATAGGATCCGGGGGCCAAGGGGTGGCTGGAAGTCCTCAGGTCAAGAGGTGGCAGGAGTCCTGGGGTCAGAAGGTGTCTCAGGGTCCTGGAGTTAACAGGCGGTACTGGGTCCTGGGAGCAGGCAGTCCTGGAACAACAGGTTGTCAGGGATTCCTGTTGTCAACTTGTGTCAGGTGCCCTGGGAGCAGAGGGTGTCTGGGATTATGGGATTACGGGGGATCAGGGGGCCCTGGGGGCAGGGTGTGGTGGAGGGTACTGAGAGCAGGTCAGAGGATCCAGGGAGCAGGAGTTCTTAGGGGACATTGGCCAGGGAATGTCAGGGGTCCTGGGCACAGGGAGTGTCAGGGGGTCCTGCAGGGTCAATGCAGGGTCAATGGATGTCAGGGGCCCATGGTCAAGTGGTTTAAAGGGGTTCTGGGGGGAAGATATGTCAGGGGGTTTTAGGATCAAAGGATGTCAGTGAATCCTGGGTTCAAGGGGTGTCAAGGGGTCCTGGGGGCAGTTGGTGACAGGGGTTCATGGGAGCAGGGGATGTCAGGGGCAAGGGGGGTGTAGGAGATGACAGGGTGTCCTGAGGTTAAGAGATGTCAGTGAGTCCTGGGATCAATGGGTTTCAGGGGGTTCTGGGATGAAGGGGTGTCAGGGGCTGATGGTGACAGGGTTTATCAGGGGGTCCAGGGAGCATGATGTTTCGGGGGTGCCTGAGGGCAGGGAGTGCTAGGGGATCCTGGGGGTGCATAACCCAATTGTGCTCACTCCTTCCTTCTGATCCAGATGTGCGTCAGTTTATGTGGATCCAAAAACAGATGTGACGGGTTGTGGAGTAATTGTGCAGTTTGAATGCTGTGCAGTTACGCCCTACTTTTATGCATTACACTGGCTTCCAAGATATTACTTTGTTACGCTTTGGAAAAACGCATATGGCGTGAAAAAAAATGAAACTTAGGGTTTACGCTCGCTAAACTGAAAACCCAACTGTTGCATAAATGACGCTGTGAAACAACATAAGGACCATAGTGTCTCATTTTGGAGTTTGTTTATTGCACAGAAGATGTTAGGAAATATTTTCTTTTTTCACATTTCCCTACATAGATTTCTATGGAACCCCATTGTTTTTGCATTGTTTTTTTAACATGTGCAGAATTTTTGAAGGGAAGTTAAATCCTCACCTTCACTTCCCTTTCCTGTTGCTCATTGTTATGGGGAAACTGCCCAGTCCCTTACACTGTCAGGATGAAAAACTTTGTTTCTCTTTTTTTGAATTCTTGTATTTATATTGGGCACACGACCTTACAGTGACACATAGGTTAATCAGGTTCCTTATACCATTCTACATTTTGGGTTACATTTTATATGTGCCTAAGACAAGTTGGCGGCAGCAGCGATATTTGTATCATTTTTGTAACATTTTACTTGTGCACATTTGCGTTTACTGCAAGTGGGTACTAAAGTTAGTTAGCACCCAAAGATGACTGCGCCAGGAGATTTTTTGCTTGTTCTTTAGCTATATAATAGTTTGGTCTTCTTCCAGCCCTCTCAGGTCAGGAAAACCAATATATGGTATTGCACATGCCTGGAGAAAAAAATAATATTTCCAGAGGCAGTGACCCTTAGTGTGTGTGAGCCAGCGGAGGGGCCTGGGACTGTCTGATACCAGTCCACATCCCCTGTTGCCAGAAAGTCTGGCACTGGGCAAATATAAAAACCATTAGTTGCCCAGGATTGAGCAACCACTGGCTGTTTGAATGTGGCAGATACTTACCATTGGTGGGCTTGAACTTGCTTTCAGTCCCAAATTTGGATAAAAGCAGGACTCCGGCAGCCATTGTTCATATCAAAATTGGAGCCAAGATTCCCACAAAGAAGAGCAGCCAACAGACGACCCAAGGAAATGTCCTGCAGTTCACCAGCATCAACTTCAATGATTGGCCCTGTGAAGCACTGTTTATCCGCCTCATCTCAGAAGACCCTCTTCAGTGGGTCAACCCTTAAATTAGTGGTACCAACTTATCTTGATGCTTACTCGAGTATCCAGGTCGGCAGAGCCTTTAGAAGTGTCCCTAGACTGCCCAGGTGCCTGCATAGCTTGCTCATGGGCTATCTCAATGTAATTGTTTGCTGTTCTGAGTTGAGCCTTGGAAGTTGGTACATCCTCAGGTCGTGACATAGGTTGCCTGCTCCTGGAGTTTCAGCTTCCTATTTTCAAGGGAGGCTGCACTGCGGCCACTTTTGTGTCAGTCGGTGAAGGATTGCCTATCACTGTCTGATTGTGCTGACCGTTACTGGAACCCCTCAGCATATGTCCAGTGAGGTGTCCTAAGGGGGTATGTCCTGCAGAAGTCCCCATTTTCTATTGTTTTGGACCTCCACCTAGAAGCTTTCCTGAAACTCGAAGTCTAGGGGTGTAAGTAAACATAGCTTGTCCTGTCCCACCTGTCCTTCATATGGTAACAGTGATTGCAAAGCTTGTCCCTAGCTCCCCCTGGCTGAGTTTTGGTCATGGAATCTGGGTTAGGGGTCCTACCCTAGGAATAACCTTGGGAATAGGATATAGATAAGTAGTATATAGATATAGAGGAGTACTTACCTGATTGTGGGAACATTCTTATTTCAATTTGAAATACTTTGGGAACTTTCTGAACTACTTTGAAACATCACCACAGCCCACTGCATCTTCTTGAAATCGCCTCCTGTAACTTTTGGGGAATAGTTCCGATACATCAGAAGGAACTGGGGTTGAGCTGGGGTTGAGCTGATGCTGCCTATTTGTCTTGCATGTTATTACTTACCCAATGACTTTTAGTAAGTGATATTATCTCTGAAGGTGAATGTATATATATATATATATATTCAGTGAAAAAACTTTGTTAAACGGACGTTATGGTTAAGTTGCGCTACTAAAAACCTATGAAATTCAGTGAAAAACACTTTGTTAAAGGGACGTTATGGTTCCAAGTAAAACCGAAAAACCCCTGAAATTCGCCAGTTATGGTAAGCTAAGCAACCATAACTCGCGCCACCACCGTGCACTGCTAAGACTAACACCCACGACATCAAAGATGACACCACAAATGTCATTGATGACATCACTGATGACATCACATGTCTGGCTAACTCTTTTTTCCTTTACTGACATATATAGGCCACATGGTTTTCTTCAGTAACAGTCAGAAACTAAACATTTTTATTTGTAGACGTATCCTTCAAGTAGGTTCTTACAGTAATTCCCTTACAGTCCAGTCACATCATATGAAACATATACATAGCGGAAGACACAAGCTTGAAAGACAGCAATGCTTTCTGTGCATGAAGATAATCAGTAGAGTTATCAAGGGAAGGCAGGGTGTATAAAGAGAACACACAGGGCATGAGCAGGGGGTGGGGGGAAAAGGAGGGAGACACGGGGCATGAGCAGGGGGTGAGGGGAACAGGGGAGATAAGGGGCATGAGCGGGGGGTGGGGGGGAAAGGAGGGAGACACGGGGCATGAGCAGGGGGTGGGGGGGACAAGAGAGAGACACGGGCCATGACTGGGGGTTGGGGGGAACAGTAGGGAGACACGGGGTATGAGCGGGGGTGGGGGAGAACAGGGGAGACACGTGGGCATGAGCGGGGGTGGGGGGGAACAGGGGAGACACATGAGCATGAGCAGGGGGTGGGAGAAACAGGGGAGACAAGGGGCTTGAGTGGGGGTGGGGGGAAAATGAGGGAGACACAGGGCATGAGCAGGGGGTTGGGGGGAACAAGAGAGAGACACGGGCCATGAGCGGGGGGTGGGGGGAAAAGTAGGGAGACACAGGGTATGAGCGGGGGTGGAGGGGAACAGGGGAGACACGTGGGCATGAGCGGGGGGAGGGGGAACCGGGGAGACACGTGGGCATGAGCAGGGGATGGGGGAACAGGGGAGATGCGTGGGCATGAGCAGGGGTTGGAGGGGAAAAGGAGGGAGACACGGGGCATGAGCAGGGGATGGGGGAACAGGGGAGACACGTGGGCATGAGCGGGGTGGGGGGGAACAGGGCACACACGGGGCATGAGCAGGGGGTGGGGGGGAAAGGGGGGCGACACAGGGCATGAGCAGGGGTGGGAGGAGCAAGAGAGACACGGGCCATGAGCGGGGGGTGGGGGGAACAGTGGGGAGACACAGGGCCATGAGCAGGGGGTGGAGGGAACCCGATGGAGACAAGGGGCATGAGCAGGGGGTGGGGGGTACACGAGGAAGACACGGGGCATGAGCGGGGGGTGGGAGGAACACAAGGGAGACACGGGGCATGAGCGGGGGCGTGGGGGGTAACACGAGGGAAACACGGGGCATGAGCGGGGGGGTGGAGGGTAACACGAGGGAGACACGGGGCAAGAGCGGGGGGTTGGGGGCAACAGGAGACACACAGGGCATGAGCGGGGGGTGGGGGGGACACGAGGGAGACACGGGGCATGAGCGGGGGTGGGGGCAACATGAGACACACGGGGCATGAGCGGGGGGTGGGGGCTACAGGAGGGAGACACAGGGCATGAGCGGGGGGTGGGAGGAAACACGAGGGAGACATGGGGCATGAGCTGGGGTGGGGGGCAACAGGAGACACACGGGGCATGAGCGGGGGCTGGGGGGTACACGAGGAAGACACGGGGCATGAGCGGGGTGTGGGGGTACACAAGGGAGACACGGGGCATGAGCAGAGGTTGGTGGGCAATAGGAGGGAGACACGGGGCATGAGCGGGGGGTGGGAGGAAACATGAGGGAGACATGGGGCATGAGCGGGGGGTGGGGGGCAACAGGAGACACACGGGGCATGAGCGGGGGGTGGGGGGTACACGAGGAAGACACGGGGCATGAGCGGGGTGTGGGGAGAACACGAGGGAGACACGGTGCATGAGCGGGGGGTGGGGGAAACACGAGGGAGACACGGGGCATGAGTGGGGGGTGGAGGGGTACACGAGGAAGACACGGGGCATGAGCAGGGTGGGGGGAACACGAGGGAGACATGGGGCATGAGCGGGGGTGGGGGAACAGTAGAGACACAGGGCATGAGCGGGGGTTGAGGGGAACAGTGAAGACACGGTGCTTGAGCGGGGGTGGGGGGAACAGGAGGGAGACACGGGGCATGAGTGGGGGTGGGGGTAAACACAAGGGAGACACGGGGCATGAGCTGGGGATGGGGGGAAACAAGAGACATACGGGGCTTGAGCGGGGGTGGGCGGTACACGAGGAAGACACGTGGCATGAACGGGGGTGGGGGGCAACAAGAGACACAAGGGGCATGAGCGGGGGGTGGGGGACACACGAGGGAGATATGGGGCATGAGCGGGAGATGGGGGTACAGTAGGAATACACGGGGCAAGAGCGGGGGGTGGGGGGAACAGTGGAGACACGGGGCATGAGCGGAGGGGTGGGGGAACAGTGGAAACACGGGGCTTGAGCGGGGGGTGGGGGAACAGGGGAGACAGAGGGCATTAGCGGGGTGGGGGTAACACAAGGCAGACACGGGGCATGAGCGGGGGTTGGGAGGAACAGGGCAGATACTGGGCATGAGCGGGGGTGGGGGGTACAGGAGGGAGACAGGAGACACGCGGCATGAGCGGGGGGTACAGGAGGGAGACACGGGGCATGAGTGGGGGGTGGGTGTAACAAGAGAGAGACACGGGGCATGAGCGGGGGTGGGGGGAACAGGAGAGAGACACGGGGCAAGAGCGGGGGATGGGGGAAACACGGGGGAGACACGGGGCCTGAGCAGAGGGTGGGGGGTATACGAGGAAGACACAGGGCATGAGCGGGGGGTGGGGGGGCAACAGGAGACACATGGGGCATGAGCAGGGGTTGGTTGGGTACACGAGGAAGAAGACACGGGGCATGAGCGGGGGTGGGGGGAACACGAGGGAGACACGGGGCATGAGCGGGGGGGTGGGGGATAACACGAGGGAAACATGGTGCATGAGCGCGGGTGGGGGGAACATGAGGGAGACACGGGGCATGAGCGGGGGGTGGGGGCAACAGGAGACACACGGGGCATGAGCGGGGGGTGGGGGGAACATGAGGGAGACACGGGGCATGAGTGGGGGGTGGCGGGCAACAGGAGACACACGGGGCATGCATGGGGGTTGGGGGGTACAGGAGGGAGACACAGGGCATGAGCAGGGGGTGGGGGCAACACGAGGGAGACATGGGCCATGAGCGGGGGGTGGGAGGAGACACGGGGCATGAGCTGGGGGTGGGCGGCAGCAGGAGACACACAGGGCATGAGCAGGGGGTGGGGGGGTACACGAGGAAGACACAGGGCATAAGCGGGGGTGGGGGGCAACAGGAGGGAGCCATGGGGCATGAGCGGGGGGTGGGGGTACAGTAGGGAGACACGGGGCATGAGCGGGGGGTGGGGAGGAACAGTGGGGACACGTTACATGAGCGGAGGGGTGGGGGGAACAGTGGAGACATGGGGCTTGAGCGGGCAGTGGGGGGAACAGGGGAGACACAGGGCATGAGCGAGGGGTGGAGGGTAACACAAGGGAGACACGGGGCATGAGCGGGGGTGGGGGAAACAGGGCAGATACTGGGCATGAGCAGGGGTTGGGGACACGAGGGAGACACGGGGCATGAGCATGGGGTGGGGGGTAACACGAGGGAGACACGGGGCATGAGCTGGGGTTGGGGGAACAGAGGAAACACGGACATGAGCGGGGGGTGTGGGGAACGGGAGGGAGACACTGGGCATGAGCGGGGGGATGGGGGAACAGGGCACAAACGGGGCATAAGCTGGGGGTAGGGCGGAACAGGGGTGACACGGGCATGATCGGGGGGTGGGGGGGAAGGAGGGAGACACGGGACATGAGCAGGGGGTGGGGGGGAACGTGAAGGAGAAACGGGCCATGCGCGGGGGGTGGGGGGAACACGAGGGAGACACGGGGCATAAGCGGGGGTGGGGGGAACAGGGCAGACACGGGGCATGAGCAGGGGGTTGGGGGGTACAGTGGAGACATGGGGCATGAGCGGGGGTTGAGGGGAACAGTGGAGACACGGTGCTTGAGCGGGGAGTGGGGGGAACAGGAGGGAGACACGGGGCATGAGCGGGGGTGGGGGGAAACACGAGGGAGACACGGGGGGTGGGGGGCAACAGGAGACACACAGGGCATGAGCAGGGGTCGGGCGGTACACAAGGAAGACACGGGCATGAACGGGGGCAACAAGAGACACATGGGGCATGAGCTGAGGGTGGGGGGTACACGAGGAAGACACGGGGCATGAGCGGGGAGTGTGGGGGTACACGAGGTAGACACAGGGCATGAGCAGGGGGTGGGGGCAACAGGAGGGAGACACGGGGCATGAGCGGGGGGTGAGGGGTACAGTAGGAATACACGGGGCATGAGCAGGGTGTGGGGGGGAACAGTGGAGACACGACATGAGAGGAGGGGTGGGGGGAACAGTGGAGACACGGGGCTTGAGCGGGGGGTGAGAGAACAGGGGAGACAGAGGGCATTTGCCGGGTGGGGTTAACACAAGATAGACACGGGGCATGAGCGGGGGTTGGGGGAACAGGGCAGATACTGGGCATGAGCGGGGGTGGGGGGTACAGGAGGGAGACACGGGGCATGAGCGGGGGTGGGGGGAACAAGAGAGAGACACGGGGCATGAGCAGGGGGGTGGGGGGAACAGGAGGGAGACACGGGGCATGAGCGAGGGGTGGGGGGAAACACGAGGGAGACACGTGGCATGAGCAGGGGATGGGGGGTATATGAAGAAGGCACGGGGCATGAGCGGGGGGTGGGGGGGCAACAGGAGACACATGGGGCATGAGTAGGGGTTGGTTGGGTACACGAGGAAGACACGGGGCATGAACGGGGGGTGGGGGGAACACGAGGGAGACACGGGGAATGAGCGGGGGTTTGGGGGGTAACACGAGGGAAACATGGGGCATGAGGGGGGGGTGGGGGGAACATGAGGGAGACACGGGGCATGAGCGGGGAGTGGGGGGCAACAGGAGACACACGGGGCATAAGCGGGGGGTGTGGGAACACGAGGGAAACACACGGGGCATGAGCGTGGGGGACATGGGGAGATACGGGGCATGAGCAGGGGGTGAGGGAAACAGGAGACACACGGGGCATGAGTGGGGGTTACAGAATGGTGACACGGGGCATGAGCGGGGGTGGGGGGAACTCGAGGGAGACACAGGCATGAGCAGGGGGTGGGGGGAAAGAGGAGGGAGACACGGTGCATGAGCGGGGGGTGGGGGGTAACATGAGGGAGACACGGGGCATGAGCGGGGGGTGGGAGCAACAGGATACATACAGGGCATGAGCGGGGTGTGGGGGGAACACGAGGGAGACACGGGGCATGAGCGGGGGGTGGGGGGAACACGAGGGAGACACGTGCCATGAGCGGGGGGTGGGAGGAAACATGAGGGAGACACGGGGCATGAGCGGGGGGTGCGGGGCAACAGGAGACACACGGGGCATGAGCAGGGGGTGGGGGCTACACGAGGAAGACACAGGGTATGAGCGGGGGGTGCGGGGTACAAGAGGAAGACACGGGGCATGAGCGGGCAGTGGGGGGTACACGAGGGAAACACGGGGCATGAGCAGAGGGTGGGGTGCAACAGGAGGGAGCCACGGGGCATGAGCGGGGAACAGGGCAGACACGGGGCATGAGCAAGGGGTGGGGGGTACAGTAGGGAGACACGGGGCATGAGCTGGGGGTGGGGGGAACAGTGGAGACATGGGGCATGAGCGGAGGGGTGGGGGGCAACAGGAGACACACGGGGCATGAGCGGGGGGTGGGGGCACAGGGCAGATACTGGGCATGAGCGGGGGTGGGGAGAACACGAGGGAGACACGGGGCATGAGCGGGGGGGAACACGAGGGAGACACAGGGCGTGAGGGGGGGTGGGGGTAACACGAAGGAAACACAGGGCATGAGCGGGGGGTGGGGGGAGCACGAGGGAGACATGGGGCATGAGCGGGGGGTAGGGGGAACACAAGGGCGACACGGGGCATGAGCGGGGGGTGGGGGTACACGAGGAAGACACGGGGCATGCGCGGGTTGGGGGGAACACGAGGAAGACATGGGGCATGAGCCGGGGTGGGGGAACAGTAGAGACACGGGGCATGAGCGGGGGTTGAGGGGAACAGTGGAGACACGGTGCTTGAGCAGGGGGTGGGGGGAACAGGAGGGAGACACGGGGCATGAGCGGGGGTGGGGGGAAACACGAGGGAGACACGGGGCATGAGCTGGGGATGGGGGGAAACAGGAGACATACAGGGCTTGAGCGGGGGGTGGGCGGTACACGAGGAAGACACAGGGCATGAACGGGGGTGGGGGGCAACAAGAGACACAAGGGGCATGAGCGGGGGGTGGGGGGCACATGAGGTAGACATGGGGCATGAGCAGGGGGTGGGGGCAACAGGAGGGAGACACGGGGCATGAGCGGGGGGTGGGGGGTACAGTAGGAATACACAGGGCATGAGCGGGGGTGGGATGAACAGTGGAGACACGGGGCATGAACGGAGGGGTGGGGGAACAGTGGAGACACAGGGCTTGAGCGGGGTGTGGGGGCACAGGGGAGACAGAGGGCATTAGCGGGGAGGGGGTAACACAACTGAGACACGGGCCATGAGCGGGGGGTGGGAGGAAACATGAGGGAGACACGGGGCAGGAGCGGGGGGTGCGGGGCAACAGGAGACACACGGGGCATGAGCAGGGGGTGGGGGGTACACGAGGAAGACACAGGGCATGAGCGGGGGCTGGGGGGCAACAGGAGACACACAGGGCATGAGCGGGGGCTGGGGGTACAAGAGGAAGACACGGGGCATGAGCGGGCAGTGGGGGATACACGAGGGAAACACGGGGCATGAGCAGAGGGTGGGGTGCAACAGGAGGGAGCCACGGGGCATGAGCGGGGAACAGGGCAGACACGGGGCATGAGCAGGGGGTGGGGGGGTACAGTAGGGAGACACGGGGCATGAGCTGGGGGTGGGGGGCAACAGGAGACACACGGGGCATGAGCGGGGGGTGGGGGCACAGGGCAGATACTGGGCATGAGCGGGGGTGGGGAGAACACGAGGGAGACACGGGGCATGAGCGGGGGGGAACACGAGGGAGACACAGGGCGTGAGGGGGGGGTGGGGGTAACACGAAGGAAACACAGGGCATGAGCGGGGAGTGGGGGGAGCACGAGGGAGACATGGGGCATGAGCGGGGGATAGGGGGAACACAAGGGCGACACGGGGCATGAGCGGGGGGTGGGGGTACACGAGGAAGACACGGGGCATGCGCGGGTTGGGGGGAACACGAGGAAGACATGGGGCATGAGCCGGGGTGGGGGAACAGTAGAGACACGGGGCATGAGCGGGGGTTGAGGGGAACAGTGGAGACACGGTGCTTGAGCAGGGGGTGGGGGGAACAGGAGGTAGACACAGGGCATGAGCGGGGGTGGGGGGAAACACGAGGGAGACACGGGGCATGAGCTGGGGATGGGGGGAAACAGGAGACATACGGGGCTTGAGCGGGGGGTGGGCGGTACACGAGGAAGACACAGGGCATGAACGGGGGTGGGGGGCAACAAGAGACACAAGGGGCATGAGCGGGGGCTGGGGGGCACACGAGGTAGACATGGGGCATGAGCAGGGGGTGGGGGCAACAGGAGGGAGACACGGGGCATGAGCGGTGGGTGGGGTGTACAATAGGAATACACAGGGCATGAGCTGGGGGTGGGATGAACAGTGGAGACACGGGGCATGAGCGGAGGGGTGGGGGAACAGTGGAGACACAGGGCTTGAGCGGGGTGTGGGGGCACAGGGGAGACAGAGGGCATTAGCGGGGAGGGGGTAACACAACTGAGACACGGGGCATGAGCGGGGGTTGGGAGAACAGGGCAGATACTGGGCATGAGCGGGGGTGGGGGGTACAGGAGGGAGACAGGAGACACGGGCATGAGCGGGGGGTACAGGAGGGAGACACGGGGCATAAGCGGGGGTGGAGGGAACAAGAGAGAGATGCGGGGCATGAGCGGGGATGGGGGAACAGGAGGTAGACACGGGGCATGAGCGGGGGGTGGGGGAAACCCGAGGGAGACACGGGGCCTGAGCGGGGGGGTGGGGTATACGAGGAAGACACGGGGCATGAGCAGGGGGTGGGGGGCAACAGGAGACACATGGGGCATGAGCGGGGGTTGGTTGGGTACACGAGGAAGACACGGGGCATGAGCGGGGGTGGGGGGAACACGAGGGAGACACGGGGCATGAACGGGGGTGGGGGGCAACAAGAGACACAAGGGGCATGAGCGGGGGGTGGGGGGCACACGAGGTAGACATGGGGCATGAGCAGGGGGTGGGGGCAACAGGAGGGAGACACGGGGCATGAGCGGTGGGTGGGGTGTACAATAGGAATACACAGGGCATGAGCTGGGGGTGGGATGAACAGTGGAGACACGGGGCATGAGCGGAGGGGTGGGGGAACAGTGGAGACACAGGGCTTGAGCGGGGTGTGGGGGCACAGGGGAGACAGAGGGCATTAGCGGGGAGGGGGTAACACAACTGAGACACGGGGCATGAGCGGGGGTTGGGAGAACAGGGCAGATACTGGGCATGAGCGGGGGTGGGGGGTACAGGAGGGAGACAGGAGACACGGGCATGAGCGGGGGGTACAGGAGGGAGACACGGGGCATAAGCGGGGGTGGAGGGAACAAGAGAGAGATGCGGGGCATGAGCGGGGATGGGGGGAACAGGAGGTAGACACGGGGCATGAGCGGGGGGTGGGGGAAACCCGAGGGAGACACGGGGCCTGAGCGGGGGGGTGGGGCATACGAGGAAGACACGGGGCATGAGCAGGGGGTGGGGGGCAACAGGAGACACATGGGGCATGAGCGGGGGTTGGTTGGGTACACGAGGAAGACACGGGGCATGAGCGGGGGTGGGGGGAACACAAGGGAGACACGGGGCATAAGCGGGGGGTGGGGGGTAACACAAGGGAAACATGGGGCATGAGCGGGGGGTGGGGGGAACATGAGGGAGACACGGGGCATGAGCGGGGGGTGGGGGCAATAGGAGACACACGGGGCATGAGCGGGGGTTGGGGGGAACACGAGGGAAACACGGTGCATGAGCGGGGGGACACGGGGGAGACACGGGGCATGAGCGGGGGGTGAGGGCAACAGGAGACACACGGGGCATGAGCGGGGGTTACAGGATGGTGGCACGGGCATGAGCGGGGGTGAAGGGAACTCGAGGGAGACACAGGCATGAGCAGGGGGTGGGGAGAAACAGGAGGGAGACACGGGGCATGAGCGGGGGGTGGGGGGTAACATGAGGGAGACACGGGGCATGAGCGGGGGGTGGGGGCAACAGGAGACATACAGGGCATGAGCGGGGGGTGAGGGGAACACGAGGGAGACACGGGGCATGAGCGGGGGGTGGGGGTCAACAGGACACACACGGGGCATGCGCGGGGGTGGGGGGTACAGGAGGGAGACACGGGGCATGAGCGGGGGGTGGGGGGAACATGAGGGAGACATGGGCCATGAGCGGGGGGTGGGAGGAAACACGAGGGAGACACTGGGCATGAGCGGGGGGTGCCGGGCTACAGGAGACACACGGGGCATGAGCTGGGGGGTGGGGGGTACACGAGGATGACACAGGGCATGAGCGGGGGCTGGGGGGCAACAGGAGACACACACGGCATGAGCGAAGGCTGGGGGGTACAAGAGGAAGACACGGGGCATGAGCAGGCAGTGGGGTGCAACAGGAGGTGTGAAAACATAAAAATAATATGAGGCCGGGAAGCCCAAAAAGAAACACACCAACACAGGTTACAAAGAACATACAAGTGCTTTATTTAAAAGCTACAACAGTTACCAAAGTCAATTGACAAACGGATAGCTATTCGGCTCTCAGAGTAACGTAACAAACTTCAACGAAGGTTCGATGCATTAGTAAGAGAGATCGTACATTGGAATACTTGGGTCTTTTATATGATTTGTCCAGCCCTTGGCCAACCCTCTCGCGGGTTAACCATGCCATGAGCCCGGGCCTAAGGGTTCCTAGCCAGGTCAATCCTATAATTTATGCATTTTGATTAGTTTCGCTGATATAGGTGTACATTTACACGTAGGTCAGCAATAGGACAGGGTCTCAGTTCGCGACCCCACCAAGTGGCCTGCAGGCATATTAATTATTCGTGTTACGGAGGTCACAACGGCCAGAATCTTACTCAGAATGTCATTCGGTCTCCATTTTGATGTTCAGGGTGACTTCCACATTACAAGAGAACCTAAAATGGCGGCTTAATCCAAGATGGCGACTTACATTACTTTCTATAAGGTCAAGACCTTGCCGCAGAGTTTGTTCGCATGTGATGTTTTAGACAACTTGGCGTAGGCCAATACACATTCAATTGCTGGGATAGGAGGCATAAGATTGTTTCAATTCCGACAGACCCTCCTTTTGGCCTTTGCCAAGTGCTAATATCATTTCTAGTACTTTTGTAAATAACTCCATGTATTGTCGTCTATACATCCTGAATCATTATCTATAATGTCTATAACCATTAGGTCGTTCATCAGAACCTCTTTTAACACAAACTCTTTAGATGCTGTATCTGGGGCATACATTTTGTGCCCTACTGTGCTCAACGCTTGAGCACAACACCCCCCTAGCATTGCACATATACTAGGTAGACATTGGAAACAGCAACAAAGGAATAGCAGGATTCCCAAAATAACCAGGATAACAGAAAGCACCTTCCAACCCCAGGATCATAGAGAATCCCAGAACCAGGCGCTAATATTCCAATCTCCCACAGGAACATGCACTTCAGAACTAAGGATGTGCAAGTTCTGTATTGCTTTAAAAATTGTCGCTGAGGAATCTGGTACGAAAACACAACAAGCGGACCCCACTACTTTGCATACTCCACCACGTTCTGCCAGAATGACATCTAATGCCATCCGATTTTGGAGTGCTACCAATCTTATTGCCTTTTGTTCTAGTGTCATATTGTAGAGTATATCCGTGGTCCGGTTGCTGGTTCTCTCCAGTACTCTTGCTAGTCCCCTAATATTTTCAGAGTTTGCTATCTGTCCCCAAAAGGGCACAACTGATTTTGCTATATCTCCCAATACTTGCCCAGGGGTATCTCCGTTCTCGTCCTGCCGTGGCCGAGCCTTAGAGACCTCCAATGTACTAGCTACAAATACCCCAGGTAACAGGATTCCTAAATAACATGTTCCCTGCCAATCTTTGGGCAACCAGGGAAATGCTGAACTACCACAAACGAAAAAAACAGCACCCCCTACATACAGAGGCCTGTTCTCCCCAGTCAAATTTACAATGTTTATACAACCTTCAAAATCTCCCATTGGCCGAGTGACATTTCTTTGTACACAAAAGGGGACTGAATCAGGGCTATGATTAATAGAGTAGGAAGGAGGCACGGTGTCCTTATTGCCTATCGGAGCCATTTTAAAGGAAATTAGAGTTTGAAAAGGAAGAGATAGTTTATCAGACGGCCTAATAGAAGCAACATTAGGTTTACTTCTATTTGCAAAAAGCGAGCATCCCAGGGGAGTCAATTCACGTTTCTCAAAATCATTTAAATTAGTGCCATCAAAGTTCCCTGATATGCTATCATTCCAACGGCCAAAGAATAGTGCTCTAAGAGAGGCATAGCAAGCAGTTGTTAAAGGTAAAGGGTGAATATACCATCCTAGCCCCTTGTTCCCATGTTGCGGTAAATGAGTGCAAATCCAACAATTACTCTTATTAAAAATGGCATGCGTTGCATTCATTACTATCATTAAAGTGTTATTATGATACTTTCGTCTATGCTGGGAGTCTCTAGTTGACAAGGTGTGAAGGTGTACAGAGGGAGTCAAAGCAGTCGGTACAATCTCAATTGGCAGTAGAGGTTTTAGAGGGTACATTTCTTCGAAGTACCAAAGTCCCACAGCAGTAATTACACAAATTCCAATTATTATTAACACAACACAGCAATACATTTTCGGGGCCCAGGCACATTGTTCGTTGTCCGAGTTGGTCACCCCCTTATTTACAAGTCCAGTGCGGGGAGCAGCGGTGGAGGTGGCAGGCATTGCAGTTTCTCAATCGATGACCCCAATGTTCGTTGCTGGCGACACTACGGTCGCGCGACTTCTTAGTCCTTCCCAACCCTAGCCAGCAGAATCCCTTTTTTTCCTTTTGTTCGAAAGGAACTTTCTTTTACAAGAGAAAACTTTCAATCACTTCTTCTTTCCAAATGCACGGAAAGACCCGTGGATCCAGTGTTTTTTTCCAGCCACCCGCACTGCTGTCCGAGTGACCAACAGCACCTGGTAGGGTCCCCTCCAGCGAGGATCGAGACAGGAAGACCTTTCGTAGGCCTTCACTAGGACCCAACTTCCAGGCTGAATATCGTGTCTTGGGCCCGTAAACCATACAGGTAAAGCTGTTTGGACCTGATGATAAATGAGATACAGGTTTTTAGTCAACTGGTTGTAGTAGTCTACAAGCAATACATTTTCTACCTCCCTCAGGGCTTTAGGCTTCGGAAGATCCCAAATGTTGGCAGGTCTCCCATCACTACCTCAAAGGGAGAAACCCCGGTCTTAGTTTGAGGTGTGGTACGCATGGCTAATAATACAATAGGTAAGGCATCTGGCCATTTCAATTTGGTGTCGGCACATGTTTTTGCAAGCCTAAATAGGCGACCTCCTGACAACAATATTGAAATTTTTTGAGCGAAGCTTTATGACCATTTTTAGCTAGATAAACAAGCAACAGTACAGTGCCTTCTTTACAAGCACTTTCAGAATCTGCAGCCAAAAGCAAATCATCGACATACTGAAGCAGTGTACAAGTAGGTGGCAATTCAAGGGTGTCGAGCTGCTCTTTCAAAGCTCTATAAATGCTTGGACTTTCAGTATACACTTGAGGTGCCCGAGTAAATGTAAATGAACGTCCTCCCAAGGTGAACGCAAACAAATATCTACTCTCCTTGTGTATAGGAATGCTAAAGAAAGCATTCTTAAGATCCACAACACTAAAGTGCGTAGCTGTAGCAGGGATCATTGTTAGTATCGTTGTTACATCAGGCACAATTGGAAATTGTGGGGCGACGACTTTGTTAATAGCACGAAGATCAATTATGAAACGGTATGGGATTGGATTGTCGCCTTTCTTGTATACAGGAAAAATCGGGCTGTTACATAAACTACCTGCAATCTCCTCAATCACCCCTCGATGCACAAAATCGGAGACAATGCACTTCAAAGCACGCTCGCCCTCAACTGATATTTTATACTGCGGAATGCGTGGTAATTTAACTCCACGTTTCAAAACTATTTTGATGGGCTCAATCTGTAGTACCCCGACATCATTGTTGTCAACTGCCCATAAACATTTCGGAACAACGCTAAACTCAGGAGGCAATGGTCGAATCAGAAACTGAGAATTGGAAAGTTGCTGTGGTGAAACCGTCAGTCGTACTCCATCAGAGGAACAATGAATTACTGCATTCAATTTCTTCAACAGATTTAACCCCAGCAAATTCTCTCCACAGTTCGAAGTCAGAAGGAAAGGGCAATAGTCCGTAAAAGGACCCAAAGAAACAGACACCGGCGAAGAAACCGGACAGACAATTGGTATACCAGAAAACCCTACAGAAACATTTGTTTGCCCTGACAGTGGAATGTTTGGAACCCGGGAATGATCAATGGAGCACTTCTGTGGTCCAGTGTCTATCAAAGACTGATGTTTCCTATTCCCCACTAATAATTCAACGTAGGGACCTTTCTGATTAACGGGAATAGGTGAGGGTTCCAAACCCTGCTCGGGCAGTCCTAACGGAATAAAATGTTATCGGAAGGAAGCTCTTCAGAAAGGTAGGCAGCAGAAGGGTGATCAAATATGTTTCTTGCGTCTACACTCGAAGTCTGATTTTCCCGTGAAAAAGGTTGCTGAGGATCTTGTGAAAACTGACCTCTATCAGGGCCCCCTGCTCCAGGGCGACCTCTAGGTCGTCTACCCATACTCCCAAACGCATTGTTTGACCTTTGTCGAAGGACGGGGCACTGTGCTCGCCAATGACCTTCCTGGCGGCAATAGGCACATTGATTAACATTCACAGGACCCAAAGGAGTGTTTCCTTTTGGGACATACTGAACTCTGATCTGTGAAGTACCTCCTCTGGGATTTCTAACAATTTGTTGTAACAATACTTTAGTCTTCAAATCTCCTTTCCTCTTCTCTATTTTCTCCTTTTCATTATTAACACGGTTCTCATAATACTGAGCCATGTGCAAAACTTCAGATTGGGATTTCGCCTGCCAAGCGCTCTCAGAGGACATAATCTGTGACTGGATGTCGGGCAACAACCCACGCACAAATTTGTCCACAAAAAACCTTTTCCCAGACTCTGTACCCAAGTCCTGTCCACTGAAGTCAGAGAATACCTGTTCGAATCGATTAAAGAATTCGGTGGCACCTTCAGTTTTTCCTTGAACACAGGCCGTAAGCTTGTCCCAAATATTTCTTTTCTCAGGAATTATGGTTTTCAATTTTGCGACAATTCTATCAGGCAAAGTAAGTATTACCTGAGGTGGTTTCTCACCAGCTGGTCTTCCCCCATCAAACCTAGTCATGTTAGCCCACGTATCCCCCAATCCTGGCACAACGTCTATTGTTCGAACCTGCTTCCATAAATCTACGGGCAGGAGTACAGGGAATAGCAAGTCAATGTCACTCAAGGTGAACACAGAGGACTGCAAAACGGACTCTATCTCTTTGTAGAAACCTGTCGGGTTGCTCCTGATATCGGGAATTGATTGTCTAATAGTGTTCACTTCCTGTCATGAAAACGGCACGTGAACAAATTGTGATACATAATGTGCAGGGATATCCACAGCGGGTGCACCAGTCCCAGCGTTAGCAGGAATCTCAACCTTTGGGACAAATGTCGGAGGAACCTCTCTCATAGGCAACTGAGATATAGGTAACTCCGACCGCTTACTAAGCAACAGAGCCAGGTCGAGCGCTAAGGCAGTCGAAGAAGTGTCGGGCGAAAAAGCCCTTTTACAAATTCCCAATAACTCTATAGGACAACTAACCTTCTTCCTTACACATTCTTCATGCAGGTACTGTACCATTACCTGAATCACCTTCCTCTGCATTTCTACTGTATACTGACTATACGTGTCATATACTTCATCTGGCGGTATCGATGAATCCGAGATCCATCGAATCGCATCTTTGGTACAAATTCGTACTTCCTCAGGTGCCGATCTACGACACCGAAGGAACCGTTTCTGCACATACATACTGTCGTCTTCATCATCCTCATCTCGTGATTTCTCAAAGTCCCTCCTATACTCAAACAATCTCTCAACATGACCATGTACTTTCTCCTCTTTGTCCCTCGAAAGTGCTAAAGCATTTAGATCCCTCACTCCTTGTGGGAGATCCGAATTTTGTAATCTACCCGACATCACACATAAATGAGTCCCCAAACCTTCGATAAAAACATTTTTCTCGGGAAAATTGTCCATATTTGATAATGTGGAAAAAAGATTAACTTGATCACCTTTATCCATACAGTGCTTAGCCCATGCAAATAATTCCCGTTTCTTGTCTGCAGAAACAGTATTACGAGTGACAATCTTTGACCGCGCACCTCAATCAACTTCAGTCAATATAGAACCATTCGGGAGCAGAGGTGTGGGCAAATTCAATAAGGGTGCAACTATCGGCGCAAGAGGAAGTGGTGGCGGGATAGGTGGAGGAACAACAACTGGAGAAATAGGAACACTAGGTTGTACAGGGGGAACAGGAATAACAGCAGGACCAACAGCAGGAATGGGCAGAGCACCCGGGAGGGGATCATACGGAGGTGGCGCAGAGGCACCAGGCCTGCGTTTGTTTAACAATTTTTCAATGAATTCTTCAGAAACATGGAAATCTTCAGAAGGATACATTTTCTGGATTCCGAGTGAAAAAGCCCTATCCATATTTTTAACTGACTCTGAATGTTTTTCCTTATCATATAACAACGCCTTTTCGGCATTTGTTTTATGACGGCGTGCATGTTTATCCCTACTTTTAAGCTGCTGCAATGCTTCTTTTTTCCAATTCTGCAAAACATCAAATGCTGCAGGTCTGGCCTTCTTTTTTAGCAATACCGATTCTAGGTATTCAATACGCGGGATTTCGAAACTACCATTGATTGGCCACTGAAATTCGGAGGCATGTCTGGTCTGTCTGTGCCAAATACCATTAAATACTATACTTCCAATGCCATACTTACAGTACATAGTACATGACGGCGACCCCTCCTGTGGTGCCGGGCGGCTAAATTCCAAAGATTGTCGATCGCTGCAGAACAGAGCCCTAAAGCAGCTAGACAATTTCCCAGGCATTTCACAAAAAATTGGTGTTACCTGGTCAATAATTGTGTCTGCAGATACAATACGCCAAATTCAAATTGTCAGGGTTAAATTAAGAGCCGGGTCACGACTGCACCTGACCAAACCTAAGGAGGACCGTACGGTTTACCAAAGAACTTACCTAATGAATTTTACCTTGTGTTTGGTAGTTTCGACAAATCTGCCCGCCTCAAAAATGGACCCTCGTCAAGATGCCGTGTCAGACCACACGACTATCGTCCAAGGATAGGATCGTGCAGCGCTGCCGAGGTATCGCGTCTCGTTCGGTCGGGCCCGCAGTATCACACCATCCGATCCCGGTTCGATAGTCTGCGTCAACCTTCAATGATCTGGCATCAATCTTGAGGGTCCCTGTTCGGGCGCCAACTGTGAAAACATAAAAATAATATGAGGCCGGGAAGCCCAAAAAGAAACACACCAACACAGGTTACAAAGAACATACAAGTGCTTGATTTGAAAGCTACAACAGTTACCAAAGTCAATTGACAAAAGGATAGCTATTCGGCTCTCAGAGTAACGTAACGAACTTCAACGAAGGTTCGATGCATTAGTAAGAGAGATTGTACATTGGAAGACTTGGGTCTTTTATATGATTTGTCCTGCCCTTGGCCAACCCTCTCGCGGGTTAACCATTCTATGAGCCTAAGGGTTCCTAGCCAGGTCAATCCTATAATTTATGCTTTTTGATTAGTTTTGCTGATATAGTTGTACATTTACACGTAGGTCAGCAATAGGACAGGGTCTCAGTTTGCGACCCCAACAAGTGGCCTGCAGGAATATTAATTATTCGTGTTCGGAGGTCACAACGGCCAGAATCTTACTCAGAATATCATTCGGCCTCCATTTTGATGTTCAGGGTGACTTCCACATTACAAGAGAACCTAAAATGGCGGCTTAATCCAAGATGGCGACTTACATTACTTTCTCTAAGGTCAAGACCTTGCCGCGGAGTTTGTTCGCATATGATGTTTTAGACAACTTGGCGTAGGCCAATACACATACAATTGCTGCGATAGGAGGCATAATATTGTTTCAATTCCGACAGAGGGAGCCACGGGGCATGAGCGGGGGGTGGGGGGAACAGGGCAGACACGGGGCATGAGCAGGAGGTGGGGGGTAGAGTAGGGAGACACAGGGCATGAGCTGGGGGTGGGGGGAACAGTGGAGACACGGGGCATGAGCGGGGTGTGGGGAGAACACAAGGGAGACACGGGGCATGAGCGGGGGGTGGGGGAAACACGAGGGAGACACAGGGCATGAGAAGGGGGCTGGGGGTAACACGAAGGAAACACAGGGCATGGGTGGGGGGAGCACAAGGGAGACATGGGGCATGAGCGGGGGGTGAGGGGAACACGAGGGAGACACGGGGAATGAGCGGGGGGTTGTGGGGTAGCACGAGGGAAACATGGGGCATGAGCGGGGGGTGGGGGGAACATGAGGGAGACACGGGGCATGAGCAGGGAGTGGGGGGCAACAGGAGACACACGGGGCATGAGCAGGGGGTGGGGGGAACACGAGGGAAACATGGGGCATGAGCGGGGGGGACACGGGGGAGCCACGGGGCATGAGCGGGGGGTGAGGGCAACAGGAGACACACGGGGCATGAGTGGGGATTACAGGATGGTGACACGGGGCATGAGCGGGAGTGGAGGGAACTCGAGGGAGACACAGGCATGAGCAGGGGGTGGGGGGAAACAGGAGGGAGACACAGTGCATGAGCGGGGGGTGGGGGGTAACATGAGGGAGACACGGGGCATGAGCGGGGGGTGGGGGCAACAGGAGACATACAGGGCATGAGCGGAGGGTAGGGGAAACAAGAGGGAGACACGGGGTATGAGCGGGGGGTGAGGGGAACACGAGAGAGACACGGGCCATGAGCGGGGGGTGGGAGGAAACACAAGGGAGACACGGGGCATGAGCGGGGGGGCGGGGCAACAGGAGACACACGGGGCATGAGCGGGGGGTACACGAGGAAGACACAGGGCATGAGCGGGGGCTGGGGGCAACAGGAGACACACAGGGCATGAGCGGGGGCTGGAGGGTACAAGAGGAAGACACGGGGCATGAGCGGGCAGTGGGGGGTGCAGAAGGGAAACACGGGGCATGAGCGGAGGGTGGGGTGCAACAGGAGGGAGCCACGGGGCATGTGCGGGGAACAGGGCAGACACGGGGCATGAGCAGGGGGTGGGGGGTACAGTAGGGAGACACAGGGCATGAGCTGGGGGTGGGAGGAACAGTGGAGACACGGGGCATGAGCGGAGGGGTGGGGGGCAACAGGAGACACACGGGGCATGAGCGGGGGGTGGGGGGTACACGAGGAAGACACGGGGCATGAGTGGGGGGTGGGGAGAACACGAGGGAGACACGGGGCATGAGCAGGGGGAACACGAGGGAGACACAGGGCGTGAGAGGGGGGTGGGGGTAACACGAAGGAAACACAGGGCATGAGCAGGGGGTGGCGGGAACACGAGGGAGACATGTGGCATGAGCGGGGGGGTAGGGGGAACACAAGGGAGACACGGGGCATGAGCGGGGGTTGGGGGGTACACGAGGAAGGCACGGGGCATGCGGGGGGTGGGGGGAACACAAGTGAGACATGGGGCATGAGCCGGGGTGGGGGAACAGTAGAGACACGGGGCATGAGCGGGGGTTGAGGGGAACAGTGGAGAAACGGTGATTGAGCGGGGGTGGGGGGAACAGGAGGGAGACACGGGGCATGAGCGGGGGTGGGGGGAAACACGAGGGAGACACGGGGCATGAGCTGGGGTTGGGGGAAACAGGAGACATACGGGGCTTGAGCGGGGAGTGGGTGGTGCACGAGGAAGACACGGCATGAACGGGGGTGGGGGCCAACAAGAGACACAAGGGGCATGAGCGGGGGTGGGGGGCACACGAGGTAGACATGGGGCATGAGCAGGGGGTGGGGGGCAACAGGAGGGAGACACGGGGCATGAGCGGGGGGTGGGGGGTACAGAAGGAATACACGGGGCATGAGCGGGGGTGGGGGGAACAGGGGTGACACGGGCATGATCGGGGGTGGGGGGTACACGAGGAAGACACAGGGCATGAGCGGGGGCTGGGGGGCAACAGGAGACACACAGGGCATGAGCGGGGGCTGGGGGGTACAAGAGGAAGACACGGGGCATGAGCGGGCAGTGGGGGGTGCAGAAGGGAAACACGGGGCATGAGCGGATGGTGGGGTGCAACAGGAGGGAGCCACGGGGCATGTGCGGGGAACAGGGCAGACACGGGGCATGAGCAGGGGGTGGGGGGTACAGTAGGGAGACACAGGGCATGAGCTGGGGGTGGGAGGAACAGTGGAGACACGGGGCATGAGCGGAGGGGTGGGGGGCAACAGGAGACACACGGGGCATGAGCGGGGGGTGGGGGGTACACGAGGAAGACACGGGGCATGAGTGGGGGGTGGGGAGAACACGAGGGAGACACGGGGCATGAGCGGGGGGGAACACGAGGGAGACACAGGGCGTGAGAGGGGGGTAGGGGGTAACACGAAGGAAACACAGGGCATGAGCGGGGGGTGGGGGGAGCACGAGGGAGACATGTGGCATGAGCGGGGGGTAGGGGGAACACAAGGGAGACACGGGGCATGAGCGGGGGGTGGGGGGTACACGAGGAAGGCACGGGGCATGCGCGGGGTGGGGGGAACACGAGTGAGACATGGGGCATGAGCCGGGGTGGGGGAACAGTAGAGACACGGGGCATGAGCGGGGGTTGAGGGGAACAGTGGAGAAACGGTGCTTGAGCGGGGGTGGGGGGAACAGGAGGGAGACACGGGGCATGAGCGGGGGTGGGGGGAAACACGAGGGAGACACGGGGCATCAGCTGGGGATGGGGGAAACAGGAGACATACGGGGCTTGAGCGGGGAGTGGGTGGTGCACGAGGAAGACACGGCATGAACGGGGGTGGGGGCCAACAAGAGACACAAGGGGCATGAGCGGGGGTGGGGGGCACACGAGGTAGACATGGGGCATGAGCAGGGGGTGGGGGGCAACAGGAGGGAGACACGGGGCATGAGCAGGGGGTGGGGGGTACAGTAGGACTACACGGGGCATGAGCGGGGGTGGGGGGAACAGGGGTGACACGGGCATGATCGGGGGTGGGGGGGAAGGAGGGAGACACGGGACATGAGCCGGGGTGGGGGGGAATGTGAAGTAGAAACGGGCCATGAGCGGGGGGTGGGGAAAACACGAGGGAGACACGGGGCATGAGCAGGAGTGGGGGGAACAGGGCAGACACGGGGCATGAGCAGGGGGTTGAGGGGTACAGTGGAGACATGGGGAATGAGCGGGGGTTGAGGGGAACAGTGAAGACACGGTGCTTGAGCGGGGAGTGGGGGGAACAGGAGGGAGACACGGGGCATGAGCGGGGGTGGGTGGAAACACAAGGGAGACACGGGGGTGGGGGGCAACAGGAGACACACAGGGCATGAGCAGGGGTCGGGCGGTACACAAGGAAGACACGAGCATGAACGGGGGGCAACAAGAGACACATGGGGCATGAGCTGAGGGTGGGGGGTACACGAGGAAGACACAGGGCATGAGCGGGGAGTGTGGGTGTACACGAGGTAGACACAGGGCATGAGCAGGGGGTGGGGGGCAACAGGAGGGAGACACGGGGCATGAGCTGGTGGTGAGGGGTACAGTAGGAATACACGGGGCATGAGCGGGGTGTGGGGGGGGAACAGTGGAGACACGGCATGAGAGGAGGGGTGGGGGGAACAGTGGAGACATGGCGCTTGAGCGGGGGGTGGGAGAACATGGGAGACAGAGGACATTTGCGGGGTGGGGTTAACACAAGATAGACAAGGGGCATGAGCGGGGGTTGGGGGAACAGGGCAGATACTGGGCATGAGCGGGGGTGCGGGGTACAGGAGGGAGACACGGGGCATGAGGGGGGGTGGGTGGAACAAGAGAGAGACACGGGGCATGAGCGGGGGCGTGGGGGGAACACGAGGGAGACACGGGGCATGAGCGGGGGGTGGGGGGAAACACGAGGGAGACACGTGGCATGAGCAGGGTTTGGGGGGTATATGAAGAAGGCACGGGGCATGAGCGGGGCGTGGGGGGCAACAGGAGACACATGGGGCATGAGTGGGGGTTGGTTGGGTACACGAGGAAGACACGGGGCATGAGCGGGGGGTGGGGGGAACACGAGGGAGACACGGGGAATGAGCAGGGGGTTGGGGGGTAACACGAGGGAAACATGGGGCATGAGCAGGGGGTGGGGGGAACATGAGGGAGACACGGGGCATGAGCGGGGAGTGGGGGGCAACAGGAGACACACGGGGCATGAGCGGGGGCTGGGGGGAACATGAGGGAAACACGGGGCATGAGCGGGGGGGACACGGGGGAGACATGGGGCATGAGCGGGGGGTGAGGGCAACAGGAGACACACGGGGCATGAGTGGGGGTTACAGAATGGTGACACGGGGCATGAGCGGGAGTGGAGGGAACTCGAGGGAGACACAGGCATGAGCAGGGGGTGGGGGGAAACAGGAGGGAGACACGGTGCATGAGCGGGGGGTGGGGGCAACAGGAGACATACAGGGCATGAGCGGGGGGTAGGGGGAACACGAGGGAGACACAGTGCATGAGTGGGGGGTGAGGGGAACGCGAGAGAGACACGGGCCATGAGCGGGGGGTGGGAGGAAACACGAGGGAGACACGGAGCATGAGCGGGGGGTGCGGGCAACAGGAGACACACGGGGCATGAGCGGGGGGTGGGGGGTACATGAGGAAGACACAGGGCATGAGCGGGGGCTGGGGGCAACAGGAGACACGCAGGACATGAGCGGGGGCTGGGGGGTACAAGAGGAAGACACGGGGCATGAGCGGGCAGTGGGGGGTACACGAGGGAAACACGGGGCATGAGCGGAGGGTGGGGTGCAACAGGACGGAGCCACGGGGCATGTGCGGGGAACAGGGCAGACACGGGGCATGAGCAGGGGGTGGGGGGTACAGTAGGGAGACACGGGGCATGAGCTGGGGGTGGGAGGAACAGTGGAGACACGGGGCATGAGCGGAGGGGTGGGGGGCAACAGGAGACACACGGGGCATGAGCGGGGGGTGGGGGGTACACGAGGAAGTCACGGGGCATGAGTGGGGGGTGGGGAGAACACGAGGGAGACACGGGGCATAAGCGGGGGGAACACGAGGGAGACACAGGGAGTGAGAGGGGGGGTAGGGGTAACACGAAGGAAACACAGGGCATGAGCGGGGGTGGGGGGAGCACGAGGGAGACATGGGGCATGAGCGGGGGTAGGGGGAACATAAGGGAGACACGGGGCATGAGCGGGGGGTGGGGGGTACACGAGGAAGGCACGGGGCATGCGCGGGGTGGGGGGAACACGAGGGAGACATGGGGCATGAGCCGGGGTGGGGGAACAGTAGAGACACGGGGCATGAGCGGGGGTTGAGGGGAACAGTGGAGACACGGTGCTTGAGCGGGGGGTGGGGGGAACAGGAGGGAGCCACGGGGCATGAGCGGGGGTGGGGGGAAACACGAGGGAGACAAGGGGCATGAGCTGGGGATGGGGGGAAACAGGAGACATACGGGGCTTGAGCGGGGGGGTGGGTGGTACACGAGGAAGACACGGCATGAACGGGGGTGGGGGCCAACAAGAGACACAAGGGGCATGAGCGGGGGTGGGGGGCACACGAGGTAGACATGGGGCATGAGCAGGGGGTGGGGGGCAACAGGAGGGAGACACAGGGCATAAGCGGGGGGTACAGTAGGAATACACGGGGCATGAGCGGGGGTGGGGGGAACAGTGGAGACACGGGGCATGAGCGGAGGGGTGTGGGGGAACAGGGGAGACAGAGGGCATTAGCGGGGTGGGGGGTAACACAACTGAGACACAGGGCATGAGCGGGGGTTGGGGGGAACAGGGCAGATACTGGGCATGAGCGGGGGTGGGGGGTACAGGAGGGAGACAGGAGACACGAGCATGAGCAGGGGGTACAGGAGGGAGACACGGGGCATAAGCGGGGGGTGGAGGGAACAAGAGAGAGATGCGGGGCATGAGCGGGGTTGGGGGGAACAGGAGGGAGACACGGGGCATGAGAGGGGGGGTGGGGGAAACACGAGGGAGACACGGGCCTGAGCGGGGGGTGTGGGGTATACGAGGAAGACACGGGGCATGAGCAGGGGGTGGGGGGCAACAGGAGACACATGGTGCATGAGCGGGGGTTGGTTGGGTACACGAGGAAGACACGGGGCATGAGCGGGGGTGGGGGGAACACGAGGGAGACACGGGGCATAAGCGGGGGGGTGGGGGCTAACACAAGGGAAACATGGGGCATGAGCGGGGGGTGGGGGGAACACGAGGGAAACACGGGGCATGAGAGGGGGTACACGGGGGAGACACGGGGCATGAGCGGGGGGTGAAGGCAACAGGAGACACACGGGGCATGAGCGGGGGTTACAGGATGGTGACACGGGGCATGAGCGGGGGTGGAGGGAACTCGAGGGAGACACAGGCATGAGCAGGGGGTGGGGGGAAACAGGAGGGAGACACGGGGCATGAGCGGGGGGGTGGGGGGTAACATGAGGGAGACACGGGGCATGAGAGGGGGTGGGGGCAACAGGAGACATACAGGGCATGAGCGGAGGGTGGGGGGAACACGAGGGAGACACGGGGCATGAGCGGGGGGTGGGGGGCAACAGGAGACACACGGGGCATGCGCGGGGGTGGGGGGTACAGGAGGGAGACACGAGGCATGAGCGGGGTGTGGGGGGAACACGAGGGAGACATGGGCCATTAGCGGGGGGTGGGAGGAAACATGAGGGAGACACGGGACATGAGCGGGGGGTGCGGGGCAACAGGAGACACACGGGGCATGAGCGGGGGTGGGGGGTACACGAGGAAGACACAGGGCATGAGCGGGGGCTGGGGGGCAACAGGAGACACACAGGGCATGAGTGGGGGCGGGGGGGTACAAGATGAAGACACGGGGCATGAGCAGGCAATGGGGGGTACACGAGGAAAACACGGGGCATGAGCGGAGGGTGGGATGCAACAGGAGGTGTGAAAACATAAAAATAATATGAGGCCGGGAAGCCCAAAAAGAAACACACCAACACAGGTTACAAAGAACATACAAGTGCTTTATTTAAAAGCTACAACAGTTACCAAAGTCAATTGACAAACGGATAGCTATTCGGCTTTCAGAGTAACGTAACAAACTTCAACGAAGGTTCGATGCATTAGTAAGAGAGATCGTACATTGGAATACTTGGGTCTTTTATATGATTTGTCCAGCCCTTGGCCAACCCTCTCGCGGGTTAACCATTCTATGAGCCCGGGCCTAAGGGTTCCTAGCCAGGTCAACCCTATAATTTATGCATTTTGATTAGTTTCGCTGATATAGGTGTACATTTACATGTAGGTCAGCAATAGGACAGGGTCTCAGTTCGCGACCCCAACAAGTGGCCTGCAGGCATATTAATTATTCGTGTTCGGAGGTCACAACGGCCAGAATCTTACTCATCCATTTTGATGTTCAGGGTGACTTCCACATTACAAGAGAACCTAAAATGGCGGTTTAATCCAAGATGGCGACTTACATTACTTTCTCTAAGGTCAAGACCTTGCCGCGTAGTTTGTTCGCATGTGATGTTTTAGACAACTTGGCGTAGGCCAATACACATTCAATTGCTGCGATAGGAGGCATAATATTGTTTCAATTCCGACAGACCCTCCTTTTGGCCTTTGCCAAGTGCTAATATCATTTCTAATACTTTTGTAAATAACTCCATGCATTGTCGTCTGTCAGGGGCTCAGGTAGGCAGAGACAAGGACAGGCTAGGCGCAGGGGTGTTGTGGGTACTGTAATGGGCACTGGTGGGGAGAGACAAACAAAGATGCAACCATACAAAAGGCTGCTTTGCCCCATGTGCAGGAGAAAAAGGCTAAAGACTGCGTTTCCCAGCAGCCGGCGCCAAAGGACTACAATCCCCAGCATGCCCAGGGACGTTTTGGACCAATCAGCGACCAGGAAGGGCGCGGCCGCCTCATCGCGCATGCGCAGAGCCCCGAACACGGGGCTTGCGCTTGAGACTCCATGCCGACAAGACGTGTGGACCGGAGCTCCAGCAAATCTACACGCGAGGGGCCCAGCCCCACCCGAGCAGCAGCCCGGCCCCTCGCCCACACGAGATAAGTACTCCTCTTTGCTCAGGGCCCAAAGGGATCGAGGGGGAAGTGCAGGGGGGGATCGCTTGCCACCCCAGAGCCCCTGCACCGCTACGAAAAAGCTAAGTGTTTTGAACTTCGGCGCTCAATGTGCCGGCGGCATTCCTTTGGGATAAATTGACCTGTGCACGGGCGATTTGTCATTTGGGGTGTTTCCGCCTCTTGGAGACCCTAGTAGACCCGTGAGGCGAAAACACAGCACCGGAGATACCTGCCGCAGTTTTGAGGCACAAGTCGATCACGAGGGTCTGCAGGAAGATCGCTTGTGCATTAGAACATGTTTGCGGGGATCTGTAAGAAGATCGCTTGCGTAGCATAGTGCAATAGCACTATACAGGTCTTGAGGGGGCATTAGAGAGTGTGTCTGTGTGAGTGAGGCTGCATGAGGTGAATGCAGACAATAACAGAGGGCATGTTCTAATGCTTGTTAATTTCTTTTAGCTTGGACCTTTTGAAAACAACCCTTCAGACGTGCCAAAGACGTGACTGCTCTTCATGGACAGGACACAGAAGACCAGAGCTAAGTTGCATGCTAACTCCTGTACTGTTCCGATGACTTAGGGTTAGGCAGAGTAAAAATGTTCTTATGTGCAAATTGGTGCTTATGTACAAGTAGTTAGTAAGGGCTGAGGACACCAGAACAAAAGTGAGCAGCAACCAAACTTTCCCTGTAAAACACCCCATTCCCACCCATAACCTCTACCTCACCCTCAATCCGGTTTACCTAATTCCCCCTACCTATCCAATCATCGAGACCCTAACCCTCCTTCCCTGCTCTGGTCCAGGAAACCCGTGTAAGCTCTGACTTGCGGGCTCCACGACCAAAGTGGGGGTGGTTGGTACTGCGTCGCTCCTGCGCCTTGGATTCTGGACTTCGTGACAGAAGCGCAAGCCCACGTAATATTCAGGCGCCCGAGCTACGTGGCCAGCCCCCATTGAAACCATGGAAGAAATAGCCAAAGCCCTGCAGAACTTACAAGGTGAACTGGCAGCGTCTAGACAGGACTACGCCACCCTGTCCGCACAGGTGCGCAGTTTAGCGGCTCAGACAGCGCCCTTACCTACCCAACCACCCACTCCGGTGCAGGTACACGTAAGTCCGGAGGCAATAGTTCCGTTGGCACCTCCTGAGCGCTACGCTGGAGACCCACAAAAGTTTACCACTTTTATTACTCAGTGTCGTCTCCATTTTCTGACCAAGACTGCAGCCTTTCGGTCCGTTCAGTCCCGAACGGCGTTTGTAATTTCGTACCTCACAGGGGACGCTGCGGCATGGGCAAACCCATTAGTCCAAAAAGACCATGCCATTCTTTATGACTGGGATGACTTCCTGACCGAGTTTGAGAAAATATTTAACCGGCGAGCTGCCACCCTTTGCAAGGATCGGGAACTGTTAAGCCTCAAGCAGGGGTCTAAGGAATTAGTGACATACGTCACTCATTTCAATCGGCTGGTAGCCGAAGCCGACTGGCCCCATGATAAACAGATGTCCCTCTTTTATCAAGGTTTGAGGGATGACATTAAAGACCTTATCGCCCAGGTTGATCCACAGCCAAGGGAATGCTCTGAGATGATTGATCTGGCCTTACGGCTTGACCATCGAATGGCTGAAAGGCGGGGCGATAGACGAAAAGGAGATTCACGACCTGTGCCTCGATTGGATCTGTATAAGGGATCCCGGGGGGTGGCGGCTAAATCTGAGGGGGATGAACCAATGCAAATAGGTTCTGTACGAGGTCCCCTCACTAAAGAGGAAAAGGAACAAAGGAGGAAGGACGGCCTTTGTATGTACTGTGGCAAGGCTGGGCACTTTGTACGTGAATGCCCAAGCAAGCCCAAGACCCAGGGAAACGCTTCGGCTCGTCGGTAGTGGGGGTCACCCGATCGAGCCTGTTGAGTAGCAGGGCCCCAATGGCAGGTATTTCGAACTATGCTACGCATGTCACCTTGACGGGTTGTTTGGAGTTCCAAACACAGAAGAAACAGGTCACTATGTTTGTGGACTCGGGAGCGACAGGTAATTTTATTGATGTCCAGTATGTGGTTACCTTAGGTATTCCAGTACTACAAAAGGCAAACCCGGAACCTGTACATGCTGTAGACGGCACTCCTCTCAGCTCAGGGCCCATAACGCATAACACCTGTTTGGTGACTTTACAATGCGGAGTTTGGCATAAAGAAAGCATTGCCTTTGATATCATTGCCGCCCCGCAATTCGGGCTAATTTTGGGATTACCATGGTTAAAAAAGCATAACCCCCAAATTCATTGGACCACAGGTTCAATCAGTCTGGACTCGCCGCATTGTCTTGAGCATTGCCGGCAAGAAAGTACACCTTCAGTGTGTGCTCTCAACGTCTCGAGTAAGCCAAAGGAAATGCGTCCCGAACGTATACCCCAAGAATACGTAGATTTCATGGACGTATTTAACAAACAAGCTGCAGAATCATTACCCCCACATCGGCCATTTGACTGCAGAATCGATCTGGAGCCTGGGGCTACTCTACCGTGTAGTCGTATATATGCCCTAACGGAGGCTGAAAATAATCACCTCCAAGAGTACATAGCTGCGAATTTAAAGAATGGATTTATCCGCCACTCTAATTCGCCAGTGTCATCCCCTTTGTTCTTCGTACCAAAAAAGTCTGGAGAGCTCCGGACTTGCATAGATTACCGCAGAGTGAACCAGATAACCATTAAGAACCGTTATCCGCTTCCTCTTATCCCGGTTCTTCTGGATCAAGTTAGGGACGCGACAATCTACACTAAGTTGGACCTTCGAGGCGCTTACCATCTTGTGCGGGTGCGCGAGGGAGACGAATGGAAAACCGCCTTCCGGACCAAGTTCGGATTGTACGAATATCAGGTTATGCCATTCGGTCTCTGTAACGCCCCCGCTGCCTTCCAACATTTCTTGGATGAGGTCCTTAGAGAATATTTAGATGTATGTGCGGTAGTGTACATAGATGACATCTTAATATATTCTCATAATCTCCAGGAACATGTCCAACATGTACGCGCAGTTTTGCAAAAGCTACGAGAATACCACCTTTATGCAAAACTGGAGAAGTGCGAATTCCATCGTACTACCGTGGAATTTCTAGGCTACTTCCTGACCCCAACCGGCGTACAAATGGACAAGAAAAAGGTGCAGGCAATCTTGGATTGGGCTCCCCCTACCAGTGTGAAAGAGATACAGTCTTTCCTGGGGTTTGCGAACTTCTACAGACGCTTAGTGAAAAACTTTTCTGCATTGGTCACCCCAATCACGAAGCTTCTCCGTAAAGGCTGCCCTTTTGTGTGGGACACATCGGCCGACCAGGGGTTTCAACAGCTCAAAAAGGCCTTCACTGACGCCCCGGTACTGAAACACCCGGATTTGTCCAGACCATTTGTAGTGGAAACGGACGCCTCTAGCTACGCTCTAGGGGCTATCCTGTCCCAGCGGGACCCTCAGACAGGCCTGCTACATCCCGTGGCCTACTTCTCAAGGAAACTACTCCCAGCTGAACAGAACTATATCATTGCCGATCGGGAATTGTTGGCAATCAAGGCAGCTCTTGGTGAGTGGCGACACTACCTGATGGGGGCACATCATACCACCACGATCATAACGGACCACCGTAACCTCAAGTTTATAAGAACCGCCAAAACGTTGAGCCCGCGCCAGTTGCGATGGGCTCAATACTTTGCCGAGTTTGATTTCATCATAACATATAGACCCGGAACCAACAATCGAAAGGCAGATATATTGTCACGATATCCCGAGTCAGCAGAGCGAGAGGCAGGCATTGCACCTCAACCTATTATTTCCCCAACACGCATTGTTGGAGCTACTTCTGATTTCTTTGAGGTCTTATTAAAAGACCTCCCTATGCAGGACATCCATCAGTGGTGCAAACAAGATCCTCAAAATACATTCGTAGAGGGACTCCCCTACCATGGATCAGCCTTGTATTTGCCCACCAAGCAACTACGGGTAAAGGCCTTATCATGGTGCCACGATTCGTCATTGGCGGGACACCCGGGAAAGTCAAAAACTCAGGAGTTGGTGGCCAGACATTTCTGGTGGCCCAAGTGGCGGCAAGACGTTCAGCAGTATGTGTCTGAATGCGAGGTGTGTGCTCGAAATAAAGCTAGTCACCAAAAACCCGCTGGGCTTCTTCATCCTCTACCGACTCCTTCGATACCATGGCATACGATTACCATGGACCTTATTGTGGATCTTCCCGAGGTTCAGGAATACACTTCTATATTGGTAATCGTGGATACCTTTTCGAAAATGGCCCACTTCATCCCATGTAAGGGAGTCCCGACTGCTGGTGCAATTGCCGAATTAGTTTTACAAAACGTAGTCCGCCTCCATGGCCTTCCCTATTGTGTGGTCATGGATAGGGGCCCACAGTTCACCTCTCGCTTCTGGCGTGAGTTTTGTAAGATTCTAGGGATGGAAGTCCGCTTGTCGTCCGGATATCATCCCGAGACAGATGGCCAGACAGAACGCGTGAATCAATGCCTGGAGCAGTATTTGCGGTGTTTTGCCACGAGTAGGGAGACAACCTGGGTCCAGCATACTTGGTTGGCAGAAATGGCATATAATAACGCCACTCATGCATCCACCAAAAATACTCCGTTCTACTGCCTTTATGGGCGACACCCACGGATTCTCCCAGAGGCCATTCCGGTTTCAGGATTTGAATTGCCTACGTTGGCTGGACAACGGTTGGGCATAGAGCAGGTTTGGAAGGAGGTGCAGGGTAATCTCACAAAGGCCAAGGACGCATATAAGCGTTATGCGGATAAGCGTCGTCGACCCAGTCCACTTTACAGTGTGGGAGATAGAGTGTGGTTATCCACCCGCAACCTTCGCATGGATGGGCCCAGGAAATTACAACCCCGATATTTGGGTCCATTCCCAATAGTTAAAATCGTGAACCCTGTTGCAGTAAAATTGACCTTACCTCCCCAGATGAAGGTACATCCCACTTTCCACACTTCCCTCCTGAAACCCGCTCCACATGGGACTATTGCTAGAAAACCACCTCCCGTTATGGTGCAAGGGGAACCTGAGTACGAGGTTCGAGCAATTTTGAATTCTAAACGAAATAAAAAAGGCCAAGTGTTTTACCTCATTGACTGGGTGGGGTATGGCCCTGAGGAACGCACTTGGGAACCCTCCCAGCATGTACATGCCCCCAAGTTGTTGCGTACTTTTCACAGGAATTATCCTAGTAAACCTGGAACAGCTGCCTTCTGTGGGAGGGGGAGTACTGTCAGGGGCTCAGGTAGGCAGAGACAAGGACAGGCTAGGCGCAGGGGTGTTGTGGGTACTGTAATGGGCACTGGTGGGGAGAGACAAACAAAGATGCAACCATACAAAAGGCTGCTTTGCCCCATGTGCAGGAGAAAAAGGCTAAAGACTGCGTTTCCCAGCAGCCGGCGCCAAAGGACTACAATCCCCAGCATGCCCAGGGACGTTTTGGACCAATCAGCGACCAGGAAGGGCGCGGCCGCCTCATCGCGCATGCGCAGAGCCCCGAACACGGGGCTTGCGCTTGAGACTCCATGCCGACAAGACGTGTGGACCGGAGCTCCAGCAAAACTACACGCGAGGGGCCCAGCCCCACCCGAGCAGCAGCCCGGCCCCTCGCCCACACGAGATAAGTACTCCTCTTTGCTCAGGGCCCAAAGGGATCGAGGGGGAAGTGCAGGGGGGGATCGCTTGCCACCCCAGAGCCCCTGCACCGCTACGAAAAAGCTAAGTGTTTTGAACTTCGGCGCTCAATGTGCCGGCGGCATTCCTTTGGGATAAATTGACCTGTGCACGGGCGATTTGTCATTTGGGGTGTTTCCGCCTCTTGGAGACCCTAGTAGACCCGTGAGGCGAAAACACAGCACCGGAGATACCTGCCGCAGTTTTGAGGCACAAGTCGATCACGAGGGTCTGCAGGAAGATCGCTTGTGCATTAGAACATGTTTGCGGGGATCTGTAAGAAGATCGCTTGCGTAGCATAGTGCAATAGCACTATACAGGTCTTGAGGGGGTATTAGAGAGTGTGTCTGTGTGAGTGAGGCTGCATGAGGTGAATGCAGACAATAACAGAGGGCATGTTCTAATGCTTGTTAATTTCTTTTAGCTTGGACCTTTTGAAAACAACCCTTCAGACGTGCCAAAGACGTGACTGCTCTTCATGGACAGGACACAGAAGACCAGAGCTAAGTTGCATGCTAACTCCTGTACTGTTCCGATGACTTAGGGTTAGGCAGAGTAAAAATGTTCTTATGTGCAAATTGGTGCTTATGTACAAGTAGTTAGTAAGGGCTGAGGACACCAGAACAAAAGTGAGCAGCAACCAAACTTTCCCTGTAAAACACCCCATTCCCACCCATAACCTCTACCTCACCCTCAATCCGGTTTACCTAATTCCCCCTACCTATCCAATCATCGAGACCCTAACCCTCCTTCCCTGCTCTGGTCCAGGAAACCCGTGTAAGCTCTGACTTGCGGGCTCCACGACCAAAGTGGGGGTGGTTGGTACTGCGTCGCTCCTGCGCCTTGGATTCTGGACTTCGTGACATCGTCTATACATCCTGAATCATTATCTGTAATGTCTATAACCATTAGGTCGTTCATCAGAACCTCTTGTAACACAAACTCTTTAGATGCTGTATCTGGGGCATACATTTTGTGCCCTACTGTGCTCACCGCTTGAGCACAACACCCCCCTAGCATTGCACATATACTAGATAGACATTGGAAACAGCAACAAAGGAATAGCAGGATTCCCAAAATAACCAGGATAACACAAAGCACCTTCCAACCCCAGGATCGTAGAGAATCCCAGAACCAGGCGCTAATATTCCAATCTCCCACAGGAACATGCACTTCAGAACTAAGGATGTGCAAGTTCTGTATTGCTTTAAAAATTGTCGCTGAGGAATCTGGTACGAAAACACAACAAGCGGACCCCACTAATTTGCATACTCCACCATGTTCTGCCAGAATGACATCTAATGTCATCCGATTTTGGAGTGCTACCAATCTTATTGCCTTTTGTTCTAGTGTCATATTGTAGAGTATATCCGTGGTCTGATTGATGGTTCTCTCCAGTACTCTTGCTAGTCCCCTAATATTTTCAGAGTTTGCTATCTGTCCCCAAAAGGGCACAACTGATTTTGCTATATCTCCCAATACTTGCCCAGGGGTATCTCCATTCTCGTCCCGCCGTGGGCGAGCCTTAGAGACCTCCAATGTACTAGCTACAAATACCCCAGGTAACAGGATTCCTAAATAACAGGTTCCCTGCCAATCCTTGGGCAACCAGGGCAATGCTGAACTACCACAAACGAAAAAAAACAGCACCCCCTACATACAGAGGCCTGTTCTCCCCAGTCAAATTTACAATGTTTATACAACCTTTAAAATCTGCCATTGGCCGAGTGCCATTTCTTTGTACACAAATGGGGACTGAATCAGGGCTATGATTAATAGAGTAGGAAGGAGGCACGGCGTCCTTATTGCCTATCGGAGCCATTTTAAAGGAAATTAGAGTTTGAAAAGGAAGGGATATTTTATCAGACGGCCTAATAGAAGCAACATTAGGTTTACTTCTATTTGCAAAAAGCGAGCATCCCAGGGGAGTCAATTCACGTTTCTCAAAATCATTTAAATTAGTCCCATCAAAGTTCCCTGAGATGCTATCATTCCAACGGCCAAAGAATAGTGCTCTAAGAGAGGCATAGCAAGCAGTTGTTAAAGGTAAAGGGTGAATATACCATCCTAGCCCCTTGTTCCCATGTTGCGGTAAATGAGTGCAAATCCAACAATTACTCTTATTAAAAATGGCATGCGTTGCATTCATTACTATCATTAAAGTGTTATTATGATACTTTCGTCTATGCTGGGAGTCTCTCTGTGACAAGGTGTGAAGGTGTACAGAGGGAGTCAAAGCAGTCGGTACAATCTCAATTGGCAGTAGAGGTTTTAGAGGGTACATTTCTTCGAAGTACCAAAGTCCCACAGCAGTAATTACACAAATTCCAATTATTATTAACACAACACAGCAATACATTTTCGGGGCCCAGGCACATTGTTCATTGTCCGAGTTGGTCACCCCCTTATTTTCAAGTCCAGTGCAGGGAGCAGCGGTGGAGGTGGCAGGCATTGCAGTTTCTCAATCGACGACCCCAATGTTCGTTGCTGGCGACACTACGGTCACGCGACTTCTTAGTCCTTCCCAACCCTAGCCAGCAGAATCCCTTTTTTTCCTTTTGTTCGAAAGGAACTTTCTTTTACAAGAGAAAACTTTCAATCACTTCTTCTTTCCAAATGCACGGAAAGACCCGTGCCGTAGTTCTATTTTCTTCATCGAAGGTCGTACCTGGTGGTACCCAAAACTGTTTGATCCGGAAACAAGGTAACGTCACTTCCTGAGGGAAGCAACGTATCGGAGGAGACGGAAGTCGCAGAACTTGAAACAATGTTTTCCAGAAATGACTTTTTCAAAGAGTGCGGAGATGAAATGGACTGTTCCCCAAGCTCCACGGGCTCAAAGAAATTCTCCGACGCACTCACAGCGCTGTTTGCTACTCCAAGATCAGAGATTGTAGCATCAGCGAAGGTTCTGCTTCTTCTGTAACGTGTGGCGTCGGGTGAGGAAGTTTCTTGACATGCATCACGTGGATCCAGTGTTTTTTTCCAGCCACCCGCACTTCTGTCCGAGTGACCAACAGCACCTGGTAGCGTCCCCTCCAGCGAGGAGCGAGACAGGAAGACCTTTCGTAGACCTTCACTAGGACCCAACTTCCAGGCTGAATATCGTGTCCTGGGCCTGTAAACCGTACAGGTAAAGCTGTTTGGACCTGATGATAAATGAGATACAGGTTTTTAGTCAACTGGTTGCAGTAGTCTACAAGCAATACATTTTCTACCTCCCTCAGGGCTTTAGGCTTCGGAAGACCCCAAATGTTGGCAGGTCTCCCATCACTACCTCAAAGGGAGAAAGCCCGGTCTTAGTTTGAGGTGTGGTACGCATGGCTAATAATACAATAGGTAAGGCATCTGGCCATTTCAATTTGGTGTCGGCACGTGTTTTTGCAAGCTTATTCTTTAAGATACCATTATGTCTCTCTACCAACCCAGCATTTTGAGGATGTCTAGCTGAGTGAAATCGTTTTTCAATGTGTAACGCTGTGCATATCTGCAAAATTACTGCTGCAACAAAATGGGGACCATTGTCCGACCAAATTACCCTTGCAAGCCCAAATCGTGGAAAGAATTCTTTTACCATAGTCTTTGCAGTGGTCATGGCAGTAGCATCTTTAACGGGGAAAGCCTCGACCCATTTACTAAAAGCACAAATGATCACAAGAACATATTTTAGATTGTTACACCGTTCCATCTCAATAAAATCAAAGTGGATGACCTCGAAGGGAACAGAAGGGGGCCCAAAGCTACCCCTTGGAGTTACTGTCCCCTTCCCCACATTGTGCTGTAAGCAAATCATACAATTCTGAACATGTCGCTGTGCAGTCTTCAAAATGTTATCATTCACCCAGACTTGTTCTAGCATCTTCGTGATCTGTTGAGCACAAACATGCGTAGGACCGTGTGCCATTGTAACCATTGCCAGCACATATGAATCAGGGAGCAACCATATTCTTTCAGATGTATCCACCTAACACCCATCATCATCCAGTTTCCCCATTCCTTTGGCCCACCTTTTAGACTCTTATAATGTGGCATCAGTTTGAATATCTCGCACAGACCCAATACTCTCATCCATTACATAGGCATCTTTCGTTTCCCTTAGAGCATACATGTCTGCGCTAAGGTCTGTAGCCGTTTGCCTGGCTAACTGGTCAGCAAAAGCATTCCCTTTTCCCACATAACCTATGACCTTACAATGTGCTGCACATTTCATGATCGCTAACTGCCTAGGGAGTGAGAGTGCCAAGAGCAATTGCACTATCAGGGGACCATGCTGGATCTTGGTCCCATGTAAGGTTAGGAACCCTCTTTCCGACCAGAAGTTGTGAGCCACCCCAAAGGCGTACTGGCTATCAGTATATATGTTTACTATACGCCCTTCGGAGAGTTCACAAGCTCGGGTCAACGCTATAATCTCTGCGGCCTGCGCGGAGTTATGCAGAATTCTCTTAGTTTCAACAACCATACTCAACGTAGTAACTGCGTAGGCAGCTGTAGATGTACCATCTGGGAGTTTGAAGCAGGAGCCATCACAAAACAGCTCCCATTCCGCATTGTCCAAAGGAGTATCTGTGAGATCTATCCTGCCCTTTGTTTCCTGTTCAGTGGTGTACAGGCAGTCATTTAATTCTTCGTCACTGCAAACAGTATTTTGCGGGAAAGGTAGAAGTTCAGCCGGACTAAGAACACAACACCTCTTAATTTGAATGTGAGGGGCAAACAGAATTAATTCATACCTTGTTAGCCGTGCAGAGGTGAGGTGTTGCGTTTGGGTTTTATTCAATAGGACATCTACAGAGTGAGGTACCATCAAAATTAAATCATGGCCTAGGACTATTCCCTCACTCTGTTTTACGGACGCGGCAGCAGCAGCGACAGCTCGCAAACATCTCGGCAAAGCACATGCGACAGGATCAAGGGCGGAGGAGTAGTAGCCGCACGGCCTATTCTTCCCTCCGTGTTCCTGTGTTAACATAGCCAAAGCACATCCATCACATTCATGCACAAACAACACAAAGGCCTTGTCATAATTTGGAGTACCCAGAACCGGTGCAGCGTATACCGCGGTTTTGAGAAGCTCAAATGATCGTTGATGTTCCGATTTCCATGGCAGTGGCAGAGAAATGCCCTTCTTCGTCAAAGTCAACATCGGTTTTATCACTAGTGAAAAGTTCGGGATCCACAACCTACAGTAAGAAGCCATACCTATTATTGCTCTGACTTCCTTCTATGTATTTGGAACAGCATGCCAGAAATGTGTTTTATTCTTTCAGGTGTCAATCTTCTCCCCTCCTTTGACAGGAGGTAGCCTAAATAGGCGACCTCCTGAAAACAATATTGAAATTTTTTGAGCGAAGCTTTATGACCATTTTTAGCTAGATGAACAAGCAACAGTACAGTGCCTTCTTTACAAGCACTTTCAGAATCTGCAGCCAAAAGCAAATCATCGACATACTGAAGCAGTGTACAAGTAGGTGGCAATTCAAGGGTGTCGAGTTGCTCTTTCAAAGCTCTACTATAAATGCTTGGACTTTCAGATTACCCTTGAGGTGCCGGAGTAAATGTAAATTAACGTCCTCCCAAGGTGAACACGAACAAATATCTACTCTCCTTGTGTATAGGAATGCTAAAGAAAGCATTCTTAAGATCCACAACACTAAAGTGCGTAGCTGTAGCAGGGATCATTGTTAGTATCGTTGTTACATCAGGCACAATTGGAAATTGTGGGGCGACGACTTTGTTAATAGCACGAAGATCAATTATGACACGGTATGGGATTGGATTGTCGCCTTTCTTGTATACAGGAAAAATCGGGCTGTTACATAAACTACCTGCAATCTCCTCAATCACCCCTCCATGCACAAAATCAGAGACAATGCACTTCAAAGCACGCTCGCCCTCAACTGATATTTTATACTGCGGAATGCGTGGTAATTTAACTCCACATTTCAAAACTATTTTGATGGGCTCAATCTGTAGTACCCCGACATCATTGTTGTGAACTGCCCATAAACATTCCGGAACAACGCTAAACTCAGGAGGCAATGGTCGAATCAGAAACTGAGAATTGGGAAGTTGCTGTGGTGAAACCGTCAGTAGTACTCCATCAGAGGAACAATGAATTACTGCATTCAATTTCTTCAACAGATTTAACCCCAGCAAATTCTCTCCACAGTTCGAAGTCAGAAGGAAAGGGCAATGGTCCGTAAAGGGACCCAAAGAAACAGACACCGGCGAAGAAACCGGACAGAAAATTGGTATACCAGAAAACCCTACAGAAACATTTGTTTGCCCTGACAGTAGAATGTTTGGAACCCGGGAATGATCAATGGAGCACTTCTGTGGTCCAGTGTCTATCAAAAACTGATGTTCCTATTCCCCACTAATAATTCAACGTAGGGACCTTTCTGATTAACGGGAATAGGTGAGGGTTCCAAACCCTGCTTTGGGCAGTCCTAATGGAATAAAATGTTATCGGAAGGAAGCTCTTCAGAAAGGTAGGCAGCAGAAGGGTGATCAAATATGTTTCTTGCGTCTACACTCGAAGTCTGATTTTCCTGTGAAAAAGGTTGCTGTGGATCTTGTGAAAACTGACCTCTATCAGTGTAACGCTCACCTGACTCCCACAGAGGCGCTGGTCTGGTTCGCGCTGCTGTGACCTCTTCTAAGGTGATGCGCAGGGTTCGGAAGACGGACTGGAACGGGCCCCCAAATCTGGCTTGTCTGGCTCGCAGAAGTATCCTTCTGTAGGCGAAAATAGGGGATTAACTGTCTGCAGGGTAATGCAATCGGCCACCCACTTTCCCCTCTCACCCTCCTCGAAACCTTTCTGTGATTCCCCGTAGCGTCTCACCTTAGGATTTGGAAGGACGAGCTCTCCATCCTGCTTCTGATGCAGGGGCGCGTTGGTATCCAGTTACTTCACTAGATTTTCGGATTGGTGAGAACCAAACTTGCTTGGCTTCCAGGTAAGTTTTTTTGATAAGAGGTTCCCCTTGTGTCCATGCATTAATGTACTAATGCTAGTGTCTTTTTCCCCATAGGGGCCGGGGTACGGAATGCCGGGGAACAGGCACCGACCCGAGATGAGAGGTGAAATCCTTGTAGAAATCAGGTAAGTCTTTAATGAGCGTTTTTTGGTAATGTCTTTTCATTCGCTCATTAACGCTAATGTCTCTTTTTCCCCTTAGGGGCCGGGGTCCAGAAATGCCAGGATGCGGCGCGGACCCGAAATGAAGAGGGAATGAATCAACAGGTAAGTCTTAACATGGAGATTTAGCTTTCCTTATTCCCTTCTCTCTCTCACCTTTTGTTCTTGTCTTTATTCTCCCTAGGCACTGGGGCGTGACTGCGAATCCGGATGATCGCTGCTGAACATGGAGGCGCCCTGTAAAGGTGAGTGGAATGCGGCGCTGCAGCAATCGACGCGATGAGCTTTTAAATAAAAGTCTTCCTTTTCAGGATTATCGGCGAGATGTCTTCGGGATGCGGATTTAGCAGGTAAGGACTTTTCCTTCTTCTGTTCTCTTCTTCTCTTCCTTTGCAGGTGATCCAGGATGCTGGCAGGCGTGGCAGAAGTCAGGATGCAGAAGCAGACACGGTGAGCGTCCAGCTGCTAGATGCAGAACAACGCGAAGCACGTGTGGCTGTTCGGGTGGGGTTTAAATAGCCTTGGAAGAAGTTCCAGGTATGTATCCTTCCTCCAATCAGGTATGTATCCTTCCCTGACCACGCCCGGATGGTAAATTAGTCCCACAGGTAAAGTAGTTCCTTTCAGGCCTCAAGGAGGCCGGGATCCTGCAGCATGGTCTGCATCAGGTAAGTGCAGCTAAGCACTCCCATAATGAGCCTGGTGCCTATGGCGCCAGGACTGATGTCTTTTATGAGCCTGGCGCCATAGGCGCCAGGACACTATCCAAAGGGCCCCTATATGGGGTTGCTGGGTCCTTCCTTGGGGACTGGATGTCCGCTTTCGGGGACGCAGGGCTTGAAACGGCTCCCCGGGAGCGGGCATCATGATAGCACTCCCCCCCAAGGCCCCTCCCAAGGTTGTTCCCTCCGGGGGTTTTGGTTTGTCTGGGAAGAGTCGGTGGAATTTCCTGACTAATCGAGGTGCATGCACATGGTCGCTGGGTTCCGACGACCTCTCCTGAGGTCCGTACTCCTTCCAATCAATTAGGTAGAATAGTTTTGACCTAAACATTTTTGAGTCTAAAATGTTCTTCACTTCGAATTCGGGCTCCCCATCTATTAGAATAGGTTCTGGAGGTTTGAGTAGCCGGGTTCCGGGTACCACTGGTTTCACAAGTGACACATGAAAAACAGGGTGAATTCGCATACGAGCTGGTAAATCAAGTTTAACAGCCACTGGGTTAATTATTGCCTTATTAGAATAAGGTCCCAGATATTTTGGGTTAAAAGTTCGAGGCCCTTTGAGTGGTAAATGTCTGGTAGCTAACCACACTTGATCCCCAATCTGATACGGAGGTGCTTTACTCCGATGTAGATCAGCATTCTCCTTGTATTGGCTTGTTGTAAATGCGTAGTTGCCTCTTTGAAGGCTTGGGTAATTGTAGAGTGCAGATGTTCTACTGCAGGCATTCCGAGGTTCTGAGGTGAGTCAAGGTTTGAGGTTCGAGGGTGATGCCCAAACAAAGTATAAAAAGGACTGTGGCCAGTTCCAGAGTGTACCGAATTATTATATGCGTATTCGGCTATCCAAAGAATGTCTTTCCAGTTGCTTTCAGATTGCTGTAACATACACCGTAAGTATTGCTCAAGGGTCTCATTTGTCCTCTCGGTCTGACCATCGGTCTGAGGGTGGTGACTAGTCGATAATCTTACGTCGATCTGCGCCATTTGACAACATTTGCGCCAGAAGTGGGAAATGAATTGGCTTCCCCGGTCAGAGATTAGTATAGATGGGAATCCATGTAGCCGAACAATATTTTCGAGGAATTCTTTGGCTAGGACAGAAGCTGAAGGTAAACCTTTCAAAGGAATAAAGTGGGCCATTTTGGAAAACAAATCCACAATTACCAGAATAGTATTGTACCCCGAACAAGGAGGCAGGTCAGTAATAAAATCCATTGATAGGGTGTGCCAGGGTGCTGGCGGTATGTCTAGAGGTTGAAGGAGACCGGCTGGTCTTTTCTTTTGACTTTTATTTTGGGCGCAAACACCACAGGACATCACAAAAGATTTAACATCTTTTCGCCAGGAGGGCCACCAAAATTGTCGTTTCACCTTTTCCTCTGTCTTGGCAATACCGGGGTGTCCCTCTATTAATGTATCATGATAACCGGAAATAACTAGTTTGTGTAAATCCTTATGTGGCAGGAATAAGCGTCCTTGGAAATAAGGTAAACCATTATCTATGGTAAAGTCTGATCCCTTTTGTATCCAATCCTGTAAGGTTGTAGGGTCCAGGAGTTGTTTCACTCTGGCTTGAATGTCTTCAAGCGTCTGTAACGAAGTCATGCCTAGAATCCTCTGTTCGGGAATTATTGGTACTGGTTCTGAGTTTGTATCAGTTTCTCCCATTCCTATTCGGGATAAGGCGTCTGCTTTGCCATTCTTGCAGCCAGGTCGATAGGTAATCACAAAATCAAATTCAGCGAAAAACAAAGCCCATCGGAGCTGCCGTGATGACTGAGCCTTGGCGGTTTTCAAATACTGTAAATTCCGGTGATCAGTGATATCTGTGATGGTATGTCGAGCGCCAAGCAGATAATGCCGCCAGGCTTTAAAAGCGGACTTAATGGCTAACAGTTCTTTGTCAGTGATTGCATAATTAACCTCGGGTGCCGAGAATTTTCTGGACCAAAATGCTACGGGATGCAGTTGGTTGGTTTCGGGATCTCTTTGGGACAGGACAGCTCCCATGGCTAGGCTGGATGCGTCAGTCTCGATGACATAAGGACGCGGGTGTTTCAATATAGGTGCAGAGGTAAACTTAGCTTTTAACTCCTGAAAGGCCTGCTCGGCTTCTTCAGACCATTCAAAATGTTTATTTTTCCTCAAGAGTGCAGTAATTGGTTGTACCACGCGTGAAAATTCCGGGATAAACCTGCGATAGAAATTGGCAAAGCCGAGCATGCTTTGAACTCCTTTTACAGAGCTAGGTGATGGCCATTTGAGGATGGCATCCACTTTTCTTGAGTCCATTCGGACTCCTTTGTGTGTCAGGATGAAACCTAGAAACTCGACTTCTGTGGTATGGAAAACACATTTCTCCAATTTAGCAAATAGTTTGTGTTGGCGCAGTTTTTCAAGTACTGCCCTGACGTGTTTTCTATGATCAGATTCCGAAGAGGAGTACACCAGAATGTCATCGATATATACGACTACACAAACATCGATGAGTTCCCGAAGGACATCATTCATGAAGTATTGGAAGGCAGCCGGCGCGTTACACAATCCGAAAGGCATCACCTAGTACTCGAATAAACCGTATTTAGTACGGAAGGCAGTTTTCCATTCGTCGCCTTCTTTAACTCGTACCAGATGATAAGCCCCCCGGAGATCTAACTTGGTGTATATGCAAGCGTCCTTCACCTGGTCAAGGAGTTCAGGGATCAGAGGCAGAGGATAACGGTTTTTAACCGTTATCTGGTTCAATGCGCGGTAATCGATACAAGTTCTATGGTCGCCTTCTTTTTTGGGCACGAAGAACAAAGTCGAGGATTCCGGGGACTTTGACGGGCGAATAAAACCATTAGCTAGGTATTGATCCAAATATTGTCTCAAATGCAGGTTCTCAGGTTCGGTAAGGGCATAAATCCTGCTACAAGGGGGTTGTGCACCGGGCACCAGATCGATTTGGCAATCGTACAATCTGTGAGGAGGTAACGTGTTGGCCTGTTCCTTTTGGAAGACGTCCTGACAGTCTTGGTATTCCGGAGGTAGTTGCATGGAGGAAGAGGTTACAAATGCTAGATTAATCTTCAGGTTTTCTAGGTAGCAGGTTTGTGTACAATCCGGGAAGGTTATTCTCTTAGCTCGCCAATGAATTCGAGGATTATGTGTCTCTAACCAAGGGATTCCAAGAATAACCTGAAACTGTGGAGCCTTGATTACATCAAACACAACACCCTCCCGATGGCAGTCGGGACCAATAAGAGTCACCTCAGTAGTGGAATGTGTTACCGGTCCAGAGGCAATTTCAGTTCCATCGACTGTGGTGATGACATCTTTGCTGGTTTTAGGACGGAGAGGGAGGTGTATTCTAGAGACCAATTCACGATCCACATAGTTTCCAATAGCCCCACTATCGATGTATGCCTTTATTGCATGCAACCGCTTAGGCTGTTCTGGATCTACGAGAACCATTGGCACAATGAAATGCGAGGTCTGAGAGTTCGTTTTCAAGCTCGGCAAGCGGACCCCTACGCTTGTCGGGCGGAGTCGTTTCCCGAAACAGAGTCTTCATGGTTTTTATCAGCGGCTCCTACCGCCTTTCGGGGCGGTTTTGCCGGGCAATCTCGTAGAAAGTGTCCAGAATTCCCACAATAAAGACATAATTTTAACTGCCGCCTCCTTTCACGTTCCTTTTGAGTTAAGGGTCCTTTAACCCCTCCAATTTGCATAGGCTCAGAGACATCAACTCCCTTGGGGTTAGCATGGGTCTTGACCAACACCCGGGTCTCAAACCTGGACCGATCTGCTTTTCTGTTTTGAAGTCTGTGATCCAATTGGACCACTAAGTCTATATACTCGGTGCATTCTTGGGGCGGATTTACAACTTGGGCCAAGACATCTTTAAGTTCTCCGCGTAGGCCTCGATAAAACAACGTGACTCTTTTATCCTCTGGCCATCCCGTTTCCACAATTAGTCTATTAAAGGTTGCAATATAGGATAGGAGGTCCTGATTGCCCTGTCGCAGGGATACAAGTTCGTCATCCAGAGCCTGCCCCTGAGAGTGTCGAGCAAATAACCTTTCCATGCTTGCTTGAAACCCTTGAAAATCACGGAGAATCGGGTCATCTTGAGTAACCAGTGGAACTGACCAATTGGCAGCGCAGCCGCTGAGATATGACAATACAAAGGCTACCTTGGTCTGATCATTAGGGAAGGCCCCAGGTCTGCATAGGAAGTGCAAACGACACTGATTCATGAATACGGCAAATCGTTTGGGGTCCCCAGCAAAGCGTTCGGGTGGGGCCAGCGGCATGTTTCCAGGTAGATTAATCTGCACAGGGTTACTGGAAACCACAGGAGTGGGGTTCCCTCCGGAACCGGGTAGAGGAGTTTGCCCAGCTTGACCTTGCAAAAGCTATCTGGCCAGGTCATCAGTTCTTTCCTTTGATATTATTAATTCCCTCCTGAGGGCATTAGTCTCTTGACGAGCGGCATGTACTTCGGCCCGTAATTCCCCCAGTAATTGGGCCAACTGATCAGTCTCAGAACTTTCCATAGCGCCTGGCTGGGAATTTGTAGGATGGCTTTGCGTTCTGTAACGCTCACCTGACTCCCACGGAGGCGCTGGTCTGGTTCGCGCTGCTGTGACCTCTTCTAGGGTGATGCGCAGGGTTCGGAAGACGGACTGGACCGGGCCCCCAAATCTGGCTTGTCTGGCTCGCAGAAGTATCCTTCTGTAGGCAAAAATAGGGGATTAACTGTCTGCGGGGTAATGCAATCGGCCTCCCACTTTCCCCTCTCACCCTCCTCAAAACCTTTCTGTGATTCCCCGTAGCGTCTCACCTTAGGATTTGGAAGGACGAGCTCTCCATCCTGCTTCTGATGCAGGGGCGCGTTGGTATCCAGTTACTTCACTGGATTTTCGGATTGGTGAGAACCAAACTTGCTTGGCTTCCAGGTAAGTTTTTTGATAAGAGGTTCCCCTTGTGTCCATGCATTAATGTACTAATGCTAGTGTCTTTTTCCCCATAGGGGCCGGGGTACGGAATGCCGGGGAACAGGCACCGACCCGAGATGAGAGGTGAAATCCTTGTAGAAATCAGGTAAGTCTTTAATGAGCGTTTTTTGGTAATGTCTTTTCATTTGCTCATTAACGCTAATGTCTCTTTTTCCCCTTAGGGGCCGGGTTCCGGAAATGCCAGGATGCGGCGCGGACCCGAAATGAAGAGGGAATGAATCAACAGGTAAGTCTTAACATGGAGATTTAGCTTTCCTTATTCCCTTCTCTCTCTCACCTTTTGTTCTTGTCTTTATTCTCCCTAGGCACTGGGGCGTGACTGCGAATCCGGATGATCGCTGCTGAACATGGAGGCGCCCTGTAAAGGTGAGTGGAATGCGGCGCTGCAGCGATCGACGCGATGAGCTTTTAAATAAAAGTCTTCCTTTTCAGGATTATCGGCGAGATGTCTGTGGGATGCGGATTTAGCAGGTAAGGACTTTTCCTTCTTCTGTTCTCTTCTTCTCTTCCTTTGCAGGTGATCCAGGATGCTGGCAGGCATGGCAGAAGTCAGGATGAAGGAGCAGACATGGTGAGCGTCCAGCTGCTAGATGAAGAACAACGCGAAGCACGTGTGGCTGTTCGGGTGGGGTTTAAATAGCCTTGGAAGAAGTTCCAGGTATTGTAACGCTCACCTGATTCTCGCAGAGGCGCCGGTCTTGACTGGGCGACTACCATATCTTCAAAGGTGATGTGTAGCACCCGGTTGGCTCTTTGGGCTGGACCTCTGTGCACTGTATGCCTGACTTCAAGAGTAAGATGTTTGCAGACAGAAAATATGGGATTAATGAACTGGGGTTATTGGGGTGTCCCTATCTCTTCCCTTTTTTGCTCTCCTGTAGACCCCCAAAGGTTAACGCTCTCACCTTAGGTAAGTGAATGCCGAGCTCTCCATCTGCCTCGGGGCAGGGTGCTGTAACCAGTTTCTTCACTGGATCGGTAGCGCAGGCCTCTTGACTTCAGAGGACTGCTGTCAGTCGTTTACTGCACGAACGGTAAGTTTCGAGTAATTCTATTGTCTTTAAAGTCTTTAGCAATGATGTCTCTTGTTTTGAAGGTTCCGGCGATGGCGGATGACGGGCTGAAGTGAGTTGAAGATGGAGTCTGTATGATGAATAGAAGCGCTTGGAAGCACGTAAGTAAGCGCTTGTTGCCTGCTTCACGATGCGCTCTAACTGTCTTTTATTTTGCAGGTACGAGTTCGGAGCGGCTGCAGGGTGCCGGAATACCCACTGGGGTTGATGTGGAAAGGAGTAGTGGCACGTGAGTATCAAAGTTCCCCAATGTCTTTAAACGCACCTTGTTTTGTCTTTCAGATGCAGGATGCAGCGCCGAAGGCCTCCGGAGCGTGCAAAGAGTCGGTAAGCTTTTGTCTTTCAGATGCCGGAATGCAGTGTGAAGACCTCCGGAGCGCACGAAGAGTAGGTAAGCCTTTGTCTTTCAGATGCCGGAATGCTAACCTGTTCTTTCTTGTCTTTATAGGTGTTGCTGAAGACTGGATTCAGGATGGTAAGCCTTTTCCTTAGGCCCAGGATCCGATGCAGAAGACACGATGAGCGTACTGCTGCAGAGGATGCAGAATAACGCAAAGCAAGATTCATCCACCGGGTGTGGTTTAAATAGCCTCCTGTAGTGCTTAGGTCTCTCCTTCCACAGCCACGCCTAGGTAAGAAAAGAGTTCCTGCTTTCCAGAAGAGTTCCAGTGTTCTGAATCTAGGGAGTGGCTCCTGCCCCACCCAACAGGAAAAGTAGTTCCAAACAGAAGAGGATCAGAGGCTCAGCTGGCAGGCAAGTAAGCAGCATGGTCTGCTGCAGGTAAGTCCACCCAAGCATCATGAGCCCGGCGCTTCCAGCGCTGGGACTGGGCACATTTTTGAGCCTGGTGCCACTGGCGCCAGGACTGGGTCCAAAAGGTCCCAATTGGGACTGGTTGGCCCTCGGAACCTGGGTTATGGATCTGCTTCCAAGGGAGTTGGGAAAACCCTGACCTTTTGGAAGCAGAGATCATGACAGGTATGTATCCTTCCTCCAATCAGGTATGTATCCTTCCCCGACCACGCCCGGATGGTAAATTAGTCCCACAGGTAAAGTAGTTCCTTTCAGGCCTCAAGGAGGCCGGGATCCTGCAGCATGGTCTGCATCAGGTAAGTGCACACAAGCACTCCCATAATGAGCCTGGCGTATGTGGCGCCAGGACTGATGTCTTTTATGAGCCTGGCGCCATAGGCGCCAGGACACTGTCCAAAGGGCCCCTATATGGGGTTGCTGGGTCCTTCCTTGGGGACTGGATGTCCGCTTTCGGGGACGCAGGGCTTGAAACGGCTCCCCGTAGCGGGCATCATGACAATCAGGGCCCCCTGCCCCAGGGTGACCTCTAGGTCGTCTACCCATACTCCCAAACGCATTGTTTGACCTTTGTCGAAGGACGGGGCACTGTGCTCGCCAATGACCTTCCTGGCGGCAATAGGCACATTGATTAACATTCACAGGACCCAAAGGAGCGTTTTCTTTTGGGACATACTGACCTCTGATCTGTGAAGTACTTCCTCTGGGATTTCTAACAATTTGTTGTAACAATACTTTAGTCTTCAAATCTCCTTTCCTCTTCTCTATTTTCTCCTTTTCATTATTAACACGGTTCTCATAATACTGAGCCATGTGCAAAACTTCAGATTGGGATTTCGCCTGCCAAGCGCTATCAGAGGACATAATCTGTGATTGATGTCGGGCAACAACCCACACACAAATTTGTCCACAAACAACCTTTTCCCAGACTCTGTACCCAAGTCCTGTCCACTGAAGTCAGAGAATACCTGTTCGAATCGATTAAAGAATTTGGTGGCACCTTCAGTTTGTCCTTGAACACAGGCCGTAAGCTTGTCCCAAATAATTCTTTTCTCAGGAATTATGGTTTTCAATTTTGCGACAATTCTATCAGGCAAAGTAAGTATTAGCTGAGGTGGTTTCTCACCAGCTGGTCTTTCCCCATCAAACCTAATCATGTTAGCCCACGCATCCCCCAATCCTGGCACATCGTCTATTGTTCGAACCTGCTTCCATAAATCTACGGGCAGGAGTACAGTGAATAGCAAGTCAATGTCACTCAAGGTGAACACAGAGGACTGCAAAACGGACTCTTATCTCTTTGTAGAAACCTGTCGGGTTTTTCCTGATATCGGGAATTGATTGTCTAATAGTGTTCACTTCCTGTCGTGAAAACGGGATGTGAACAAATTGTGATACATAATGTGCAGGGATATCCACAGCGGGTGCACCAGTCCCAGCGTTAGCAGGAATCTCAACCTTTGGGACAAATGTCGGAGGAGCCTCTCTCATAGGCAACTGAGATATAGGTAACTCCAACCGCTTACTAAGCAACAGAGCCAGGTCGAGCGCTAAGGCAGTCGAAGAAGTGTCGGGCGAAAAAGCCCTTTTACAAATTCCCAATAACTCTATAGGACAACTAACTTTCTTCCTTACACATTCTTCCTGCAGGTACTTTACCATTACCTGAATCACCTTCCTCTGCATTTCTACTGTATACTGACTATACGTGTCATATACTTCATCTGGCGGTATCGATGAATCCGAGATCCATCGAATCGCATCTTTGGTACAAATTCGTACTTCCTCAGGTGCCGATCTACGACATGGAAGGAACCGTTTCTGCACATACATACTGTCGTCTTCATCATCCTCATCTCGTGATTTCTCAAAGTCCCTCCTATACTCAAACAATCTCTCAACATGACCATGTACTTTCTCCTCTGTGTCCGTCGAAAGTGCTAAAGCATTTAGATCCCTCACTCTTTGTGGGAGATCCGAATTTTGTAATCTACCCGACATCACACATAAATGAGCCCCCAAACCTTCGATAAAAACATTTTTCTCGGGAAAATTGTCCATATTTGATAATGTGGAAAAAACATTAACTTGATCACCTTTCTCCATACAGTGCTTAGCCCATGCAAATAATTCCCGTTTCTTGTCTGCAGAAACTGTATTACGAGTGACAATCTTTGACCCCGCACCTCGATCAACTTCAGTCAATATAGAACCACTCGGGAGCGGAGGTGTGGGCAAATTCAATAAGGGTGCAACTATCGGCGCAAGAGGAAGGGGCGGCGGGATAGGTGGAGGAACAACAACTGGAGAATTAGGAACAATAGGTTGTACAGGGGGAACAGGAATAACAGCAGGACCAACAGCAGGAATGGGCAGAGCACCCGGGAGGGGATCATACGGAGGTGGCGCAGAGGCACCAGGCCTGCGTTCGTTTAACAATTTTTCAATGAATTCTTCAAAAACATGGAAATCTTTAGAAGGATACATTTTCTGGATTCCGAGCGAAAAAGCCCTATCCATATTTTTAACTGACTCTGAATGTTTTTTCTTACCATATAACAACGCCTTTTCGGCATTTGTTTTATGACGGCGTGCATGTTTATCCCTACTTTTAAGCTGCTGCAATGCTTCTTTTTTCCAATTCTGCAAAGCATCAAATGCTGCAGGTCTGGCCTTCTTTTTTAGCAAGACCGATTCTAGGTATTCAATACGGGGGATCTCGAAACTACCATTGATTGGCCACTGAAATTCGGAGGCATGTCTGGTCTGTCTGTGCCAAATATCATTAAATACTACACTTCCAATGCCATACTTACAGTACATAGTACATGACGGCGACCCCTCCTGTGGTGCCGGGCGGCTAAATTCCAAAGAATGTCGATCGCTGCGGAACAGAGCCCTAAAGTAGCTAGACAATTTCCCAGGCATTTAACAAAAAATTGGTGTTACCTGGTCAATAATTGTGTCTGCAGATACAATACGCCAAATTCAAATTGTCAGGGTTAAATTAAGAGCCGGGTCACGACTGCACCTGACCAAACCTAAGGAGGACCGTACGGTTTACCAAAGAACTTACCTAATGAATTTTACCTTGTGTTTGGTAGTTTCGACAAATCTGGCCGCCTCAAAAATGGACCCTCGTCAAGATGCCGTGTCAGACCACACGACTATCGTCCAAGGATTGGATCGTGCAGCGCTGCCGAGGTATCACGTCTCGTTCGGTCGGGCCCGCAGTATCACACCGTCCGATCCCGGTTCGATAGTCTACGTCAACCTTCAATGATCCGGCATCAATCTTGAGAGTCCCTGTTCGTGCGCCAACTGTGAAAACATAAAAATAATATGAGGCCTGGAAGCCCAAAAAGAAACACACCAACACAGGTTACAAAGAACATACAAGTGCTTTATTTAAAAGCTACAACAGTTACCAAAGTCAATTGACAAAAGGATAGCTATTCGGCTCTCAGAGTAACGTTACGAACTTCAACGAAGGTTCGATGCATTAGTAAGAGAGATTGTACATTGGAATGCTTGGGTCTTTTATATGATTTGTCCAGCCCTTGGCCAACCCTCTCGCGGGTTAACCATTCTATGAGCCCGGCCCTAAGGGTTCCTAGCCAGGTCAATCCTATAATTTATGCATTTTGATTAGTTTTGCTGATATAGTTGTACATTTACACGTAGGTCAGCAATAGGACAGGGTCTCAGTTTGCGACCCCAACAAGTGGCCTGCAGGCATTTTAATTATTCGTGTTCAGAGGTCACAACGGCCAGAATCTTACTCAGAATGTCATTCGGCCTCCATTTTGATGTTCAGGGTGACTTCCACATTACAAGAGAACCTAAAATGGCGGCTTAATCCAAGATGGCGACTTACATTACTTTCTCTAAGGTCAAGACCTTGCCGCGGAGTTTGTTCGCATATGATGTTTTAGACAACTTGGCGTAGGCCAATACACATACAATTGCTGCGATAGGAGGCATAATATTGTTTCAATTCTGACAGAGGGAGCCACGGGGCATGAGCGGGGGGTGGGGGGAACAGGGCAGACACGGGGCATGAGCAGGAGGTGGGGGGTACAGTAGGGAGACACAGGGCATGAGTGGGGGGTGGGGGGCACACGAGGAAGACACAGGGCATGCGCGGGGTGGGGGGAACACGAGGGAATCATGGGGCATGAGCCGGGGTGGGGGAACAGTAGAGACACGGGGCATGAGCGGGGGTTGAGGGGAACAGTGGAGACACGGTGCTTGAGCGGGGGTGGGGGGAACAGGAGGGAGACACGGGGCATGAGCAGCGGTGGGGGGAAACACGAGGGAGACACGGGGCATGAGCTGGGGATGGGGGAAACAGGAGACATACGGGGCTTGAGCGGGGGGTGGGCGGTACACAAGGAAGACACGGGGCATGAGCAGGGTAGTGGGGGCAACAAGAGACACAAGGGACATGAGCGGGGGGTGGGGGGCACACGAGGGAGACATGGGGCATGAGCAGGGTAGTGGGGGGCAACAGGAGGGAGACACGGGGCATGAGCGGGGGGTGGGGGGTACAGTAGGAATACACGGGGCATGAGCGGGGAGTGGGGGGAACAGTGGAGACATGGTGCATGAGCGGAGGGGTGGGGGGAACAGTGGAGACATGGGGCTTGAGCAGGGTGTGGGGGAATAGGGGAGACAGAGGGCATTAGCGGGGTGGAGGGTAACACAAGGGAGACACAGGGCATGAGCGGGGGTTGGTGGGAACAGGGCAGATACTGGGCATGAGCAGGGGTGGGGGTACAGGAGGGAGACAGGAGACACGGGGCATGAGCGGGGGGTACAGGAGGGAGACACGGGGCATGAGCGGGGGTTGGGGGGAACAAGAGAGAGATGCGGGGCATGAGCGGGGGTGGGGGGAACAGGAGGGAGACACAAGCAATGAGCGGGGGGTGGGAGAAACACGAGGGAGACACGGGGCCTGAGCGGGGGTGTGGGGTATACGAGGAAGCCACGGGGCATGAGTAGGGGGTGGGGGCAACAGGAGACCCATGGGGCATGAGTGGGGGTTGGTTGGGTACAGGAGGAAGACACGGGGCATGAACGGGGGAGGGGGAACACGAGGGAGACACGGGGCATGAGCGGGGGTGTGGGGGGTAACACGAGGGAAACATGGGGCATGAGCGGGGGGTGGGGGGAACATGAGGGAGACAGGGGGCATGAGCGGGGGGTGGGGGCAACAGGAGACACACGAGGCATGAGCGGGGTGTGGCGGGCAACAGGAGACACACAGAGCATGCGTGGGGGGTGCAGGGTACAGGAGGGAGACACGGGGCATGAGCGGGGGGTGGGGGGAACATGAGGGAGACACGGGCCATGAGCGGGGGGTGGGAGGAAACACGAGGGAGACACGGGGCATGAGCGGGGGTGGGGGGCAACAGGAGACACACGGGGCATGAGCGGGGGTGGGGGGAACACGAGGGAGACACGGGGAATGAGCAGGGGGGTGGGGGGTAACACGAGGGAAACATGGGGCATGAGCGGGGGGTGGGGGGAACATGAGGGAGACACGGGGCATGATCCGGGGGTGGGGGCAACAGGAGACACACGGGGCATGAGCAGGGGGTGGGGGGAACATGAGGAAAACACGGGGCATGAGCGGGTGATGGGGGAACACGGGGGAGACACGGGGCATGAGCAGGGGGTGGGGGCAACAGGAGACACACGGGGCATGAGCGGGGGGGTACAGGATGGAGACACGGGGCATGAGCGGAGGTGGGGGGAACACTAGGGAGACACAGGCATGAGCAGGGGGTGGGGGGTAACATGAGGGAGACACGGGGCATGAGCGGGGGATGGGGGGCAACAGAAGACATACAGGGCATGAGCGGGGGTGGGGGGAACATGAGGGAGACACGGGGCATGAGCGGGGGTGGCGGGCAACAGGAGACACACGGGGCATGCGCGGGGGTGTGGGGTACAGGAGGGAGACACGGGGCATGAGCAGGGGGTGGGGGGAACACGAGGGAGACACGGGCCATGAGCGGGGGTTGTGAGGAAACAAGAGGGAGACACGGGGAATGAGCGTGGGGTGGGGGGCAACAGGAGACACACAGGGCATGAGCGGGGGGTGGGGAGTACACGAGGAAGACACAGGGCATGAGCGGGGGGTGGGGGGTTGGGGGGTACATGAGGAAGACACGGGGCATCAGCGGTGGGTGGGGGGTTAACGAGGGAGACACGGGGCATGAGCGGAGGGTGGGGGCAACAGGAGGGAGCCATGGGGCGTGGGGGGTACAGTAGGGAGACACAGGGCATGAGCGGGGGGTGGGGAGGAACAGTGGAGACACGTTACATGAGCGGGGGGTGGGGAGGAACAGTGGAGACACTGGACATGAGCGGAGGGGTGTGGGGAACAGGGGAGACACAGGGCATGAGCGGGGTTTGGGGGGTAACACAAGGGAGACACGGGGCATGAGCGGGGGGTGGGGCGAACAGGGCAGATACAGGGCATGAGCGGGGAGTGAGGGAACACGAGGGAGACACGGGGCATGAGCATGGGGTGGGGGCTACCACGAGGGTGACATGGGGCATGAGCTGGGGTGGGGGGAACAGAGGAAACACGGGTCATGCTCGGTGGGTGTGGGGAACAGGAGGGAGACACTGGGCATGAGCTTGGGGATGGGGGAACAGGGCACAAACGGGGCATGAGCGGGGGGTAGGGGGAACAGGGGTGACACGGGTGACACGGGCATGATCGGGGGGTGGGGGGAAGGAGGGAGACATGGGACATGAGCGGGGGGTGGGGGGAATGTGAAGGAGAAACGGGCCATGAGCGGGGGGTGGGGGGAACACGTGGGAGACACGGGGCATGAGCGGGGGTGGGGGGAACAAGGCAGACACGGGGCATGAGCAGGGGGTTGGGGGTACAGTGGAGAAATGGGGCATGAGCGGGGGTTGAGGGGAACAGTGGAGACACGGTGGTTGAGCAGGGAGTGGGGGGACAGGAGGGAGACACAGGGCATGAGCGGGGGTGGGGGGAAACACGAGGGAGACACGGGGGTGGGGGGCAACAGGAGACACATGGGGCATGAGCAGGGGGTGGGCGGTACACGAGGAAGACACAGGGCATGAACGGGGGTGGGGGGCAACAAGAGACACACGGGGCATGAGCTGAGGGTGGGGGGTACATGAGGAAGACACGGGGCATGAGCCGGGGTGTGGGGGTACACAAGGTAGACACAGGGCATGAGCAGGGGTTGGGGGGCAACAGGAGGGAGACACGGGGCATGAGCGGGGGGTGGGGGTTACAGTAGGAATACATGGGGCGTGAGTGGGGTGTGGGGGGAACAGTGGAGACACAGGGCATGAGCGGAGGGGTGGGGGGTACAGTGGAGACATGGGGCATGAGCCAGGGGTGGGAGAACAGGGGAGACAGAGGGCATTTGCGTGTGGGGTTAACACAAGGGAGACACGGGGCATGAGCGGGGGTTGGGGGAACAGGGCAGATACTGGGCATGAGCGGGGGTGGGGGGTACAGGAGGGAGACACGGGGCATGAGCGGGGGGTGGGGGGTACAGGAGGGAGACACAGGGCATGAGCAGGGGGTGGGGGGAACAAGAGAGAGACACGGGGCATGAGCGGGGGGTGGGGAGAACAGGAGGGAGACATGGGGCATGAGCGGGGGGTGGGGGGAAACACGAGGGAGACACGTGGCATGAGCAGGGGTTGGGGGGTATACGAGGAAGACACGGGGCATGAGCATGGGGGTGGGGGCAACAGGAGACACATGGGGCATGAGCGGGGGTTGGTTGGGTACACTAGGAAGACACGGGGCATGAGCGGGGGGTGGGGGGAACACGAGGGAGACATGGGGAATAAGCGGGGGGTGTGGGGAAACACGAGGGAAACATGGGGCATGAGCAGGGGATGGGGGAAAATGAGGGAGACACGGGGCATGAGCGGGGGGTGGGGGGCAACAGGAGACACATGGGGCATGAGCGGAGGGTGGGGGGAACACGAGGGAAACATGGGGCATGAGTGGGGATACACGGGGGAGACGCGGGGCATGAGCGGGGGGTGAGGGCAACAGGAGACACACGGGGCATGAGCGGGGGTTACAGGATGGTGACACGGGGCATTCGCGGGGGTGGGGGAACTCGAGGGAGACACAGGCATGAGCAGGGGGTGGGGGGAAACAGGAGGGAGACACGGGGCATGAGCGGGGGGGTGGGGGGTAACATGAGGGAGACACGGGGCATGAGCGGGGGATGGGGGCAACAGGAGACATACAGGGCATAAGTGGGGGGTGGGGCAAATTCTCTCCACAGTTCGAAGTCAGAAGGAAAGGGCAATGGTCTGTAGCCGTTTGCCTGGCTATCTGGTCAGCAAATGCGTTCCCTTTTCCCACATCATCTATGACCTTACAATGTGCTGCACATTTCATGATCGCTAACTGCCTAGGGAGTGAGAGTGCCGAGAGCAATTGCACTATCAGGGGACCATGCTGGATCTTGGTCCCATGTGAGGTTAGGAACCCTCTTTCTGACCAGAAGTTGTGAGCCACCCCAAAGGCGTACTGGCTATCAGTATATATGTTTACTATACGCCCTTCGGAGAGTTCACAAGCTCGGGTCAACGCTATAATCTCTGCGGCCTACGCGGAGTTATGCAGAATTCTCTTAGTTTCAACAACCGTACTCAACTAAGTAACTGCGTAGGCAGCTGTAGATGTACCATCTGGGAGTTTGAAGCAGGAGCCATCACAAAACAGCTCCCCTTCCGCACTGTCCAAAGGAGTATCTGTGAGATCTATCCTGCCCTTTGTTTCCTGTTCAGTGGTGTACAGGCAGTCATGTAATTCTTCGTCACTGCAAACAGTATTTTGCCGGAAAGGTAGAAGTTCAGCTGGATTAAGAACACAACACCTCTTAATTTGAATGTGAGGGGCAAACAGAATTAATTCATACCTTGTTAGCCGTGTAGAGGTGAGGTGTTGCGTTTGGGTTTTATTCAATAGGACATCTACAGAGTGAGGTACCATCAAAATTAAATCATGGCCTAGGACCATTCCCTCACTCTGTTTTACGGACGCGGCAAAGCACATGCGACAGGATCAAGGGCGGAGGAGTAGTAGCCGCACGGCCTATTCTTCCCTCCGTGTTCCTGTGTTAACACAGCCAAAACACATCCATCACATTCATGCACAAACACCACAAAGGCCTTGTCATAATTTGGAGTACCCAGAACCGGTGCAGAGCATAACGCGGTTTTGAGAAGCTCAAATGATCGTTGATGTTCCGATTTCCATGGCAGTGGCAGAGAAATGCCCTTCTTCGTCAAAGCCAACATCGGTTTTATCACTAGTGAAAAGTTTGGGATCCACAACCTACAGTAAGAAGCCATACCTATAAAGGCTCTGACTTCCTTCTGTGTATTTGGAATAGAAATGCCAGAAATGTGTTTTATTCTTTCAGGTGTCAATCTTCTCCCCTCCTTTGACAGGAGGTAGCCTAAATAGGCGACCTCCTGACAACAATATTGAAATTTTTTGAGCGAAGCTTTATGACCATTTTTAGCTAGATGAACAAGCAACAGTACAGTGCCTTCTTTACAAGCACTTTCAGAATCTGCAGCAAAAAGCAAATCATCGACATACTGAAGCAGTGTACAAGTAGGTGGCAATTCAAGGGTGTCGAGCTGCTCTTTCAAAGCTCTACTATAAATGCTTGGACTTTCAGTATACCCTTGAGGTGCCCGAGTAAATGTAAATGAACGTCGTCCCAAGGTGAACGCAAACAAATATCTACTCTCCTTGTGTATAGGAATGCTAAAGAAAGCATTCTTAAGATCCACAACACTAAAGTGCGTAGCTGTAGCAGGGATCATTGTTAGTATCGTTGTTACATCAGGCACAATTGGAAATTGTGGGGCGACGACTTTGTTAATAGCACAAAGATCAATTATGAAACGGTATGGGATTGGATTGTCGCCTTTCTTGTATACAGGAAAAATCGGGCTGTTACATAAACTACCTGCAATCTTCTCAATCACCCCTCGATGCACAAAATCGGAAACAATGCACTTCAAAGCACGCTCGCCCTCAACTGATATTTTATACTGCGGAATGCGTGGTAATTTAACTCCACGTTTCAAAACTATTTTGATGGGCTCAATCTGTAGTACCCCGACATCATTGTTGTCAACTGCCCATAAACATTCCGGAACAACGCTAAACTCAGGAGGCAATGGTCGAATCAGAAACTGAGAATTGGGAAGTTGCAGTGGTGAAACCGTCAGTCGTACTCCATCAGAGGAACAATGAATTACTGCATTCAATTTCTTCAACAGATTTAACCCCAGCAAATTCTCTCCACAGTTCGAAGTCACAACATTTGTTTGCCCTGACAGTGGAATGTTTGGAACCCGGGAATGATCAATGGAGCACTTCTGTGGTCCAGTGTCTATCAAAAACTGATGTTTCCTATTCCCTACTAATAATTCAACGTAGGGACCTTTCTGATTAACGGGAATAGGTGAGGGTTCCAAACCCTGCTTCGGGCAGTCCTAACGGAATAAAATGTTATCGGAAGGAAGCTCTTCAGAAAGGTAGGCAGCAGAAGGGTGATCAAATATGTTTCTTGCGTCTACACTCGAAGTCTGATTTTCCCGTGAAAAAGGTTGCGGAGGATCTTGTGAAAACTGACCTCTATCAGGGCCCCCTGCTCCAGGGCGACTTCTAGGTCGTCTACCCATACTCCCAAATGCATTGTTTGACCTTTGTCGAAGGACGGGGCACTGTGCTCGCCAATGACATTCCTGGCGGCAATAGGCACATTGATTAACATTCACAGGACCCAAAGGAGCGTTTCTTTTTGGGACATACTGACCTCTGATCTGTGAAGTACCTCCTCTGGGATTTCTAACAATTTGTTGTAACAAAACTTTAGTCTTCAAATCTCCTTTCCTCTTCTCTATTTTCTCCTTTTCATTATTAACATGGTTCTCATAATACTGAGCCGTGTGCAAAACTTCAGATTGGGATTTCGCCTGCCAAGCGCTCTCAGAGGACATAATCTGTGACTGTATTTCGGGCAACAAACCACGCACAAATTTGTCCACAAACAACCTTTTCCCAGACTCTGTACCCAAGTCCTGTCCACTGAAGTCAGAGAATACCTGTTCGAATTGATTAAAGAATTTGGTGGCACATTCAGTTTTTCCTTGAACACAGGCCGTAAGCTTGTCCCAAATAATTCTTTTCTCAGGAATTATGGTTTTCTATTTTGCGACAATTCTATCAGGCAAAGTAAGTATTACCTGAGGTGGTTTCTCACCAGCTGGTCTTTCCACATCAAACCTAGTCATGTTAGCCCACGTATCCCCCAATCCTGGCACATCGTCTATTGTTCGAACCTGCTTCCATAAATCTACGGGCAGGAGTACAGGGAATAGCAAGTCAATGTCACTCAAGGTGAACACGGAGGACTGCAAAACGGACTCTATCTCTTTGTAGAAACCTGTTGGGTTTTTCCTGATCTCGGGAATTGATTGTCTAATAGTGTTCACTTCCTGTCGTGAAAATGGGACGTGAACAAATTGTGATACATAATGTGCAGGGATATCCACAGCGGGTGCACCAGTCCCAGCGTTAGCAGGAATCTCAACCTTTGGGACAAATGTCGGAGGAACCTCTCTCATAGGCAACTGAGATATAGGTAACTCCGACTGCTTACTAAGCAACAGAGCCAGGTCGAGCGCTAAGGCAGTCGAAGAAGTGTCGGGCGAAAAAGCCCTTTTACAAATTCCCAATAACTCTATAGGACAACTAACCTTCTTCCTTACACATTCTTCCTGCAGGTACTGTACCATTACCTGAATCACCTTCCTCTGCATTTCTACTGTATACTGACTATACGTGTCATATACTTCATCTGGCGGTATCGATGAATCCGAGATCCATCGAATCGTATCTTTGGTACAAATTCGTACTTCCTCAGGTGCCGATCTACGACACGGAAGGAACCGTTTCTGCACATACATACTGTCGTCTTCATCATCCTCATCTCGTGATTTCTCAAAGTCCCTCCTATACTCAAACAATCTCTCAACATGACCATGTACTTTCTCCTCTGTGTCCCTCGAAAGTGCTAAAGCATTTAGATCCCTCACTCCTTGTGGGAGATCTGAATTTTGTAATCTACCCGACATCAGACATAAATGAGTCCCCAAACCTTCGATAAAAACATTTTTCTCGGGAAAATTGTCCATATTTGATAATGTGGAAAAAACATTAACTTGAACACCTTTCTCCATACAGTGCTTAGCCCATGCAAATAATTCCTGTTTCTTGTCTGCAGAAACAGTATTACGAGTGACAATCTTTGACCCCGCACCTCGATCAACTTCAGTCAATATAGAACCACTCGGGAGCGGAGGTGTGGGCAAATTCAATAAGGGTGCAACTATCGGCGCAAGAGGAAGGGGTGGCGGGATAGGTGGAGGAACAACAACTGGAGAAATAGGAACAATAGGTTGTACAGGGGGAACAGGAATAACAGCAGGATCAACAGCAGGAATGGGCAGAGCACCCGGGAGGGGATCATACGGAGGTGGTGCAGAAGCACCAGGCCTGCGTTCGTTTAACAATTTTTCAATGAATTCTTCAGAAACATGGAAATCTTTAGAAGGATAAATATTCTGGATTCCGAGTGAAAAAGCCCTATCCATATTTTTAACTGACTCTGAATGTTTTTCCTTATCATATAACAACGCCTTTTCGGCATTTGTTTTATGACGGCGTGCATGTTTATCCCTACTTTTAAGCTGCTGCAATGCTTCTTTTTTCCAATTCTGCAAAACATCAAATGCTGCAGGTCTGGCCTTCTTTTTTAGCAAGACCGATTCTAGGTATTCAATACGGGGGATCTCGAACCTACCATTGATTGGCCACTGAAATTCCGACATGTCTGGTCTGTCTGTGCCAAATATCATTAAATACTATACTTCCAATGACATACTTACAGTACATAGTACATGACGGCGACCCCTCCTGTGGTGCCGGGCGGCTAAATTCCAAAGATTGTCGATCGCTGCGGAACAGAGCCCTAAAGCAGCTAGACAATTTCCCAGGCATTTCACAAAAAATTGGTGTTACCTGGTCAATAATTGTGTCGGCAGATACAATACGCCAAATTCAAATTGTCAGGGTTAAATTAAGAGCCGGGTCATGACTGCACCTGACCAAACCTAAGGAGGGCCGTACGGTTTACCAAAGAACTTACCTAATGAATTTTACCTTTTGTTTGGTAGTTTCGACAAATCTGCCCGCCTCAAAAATGGACCCTCGTCAAGATGCCGTGTCAGACCACACGACTATCGTCCAAGGATCGGATCGTGCAGCGCTGCCGAGGTATCGCGTCTCGTTCGGTCGGGCCCGCAGTATCACACCGTCCGATCCCGGTTCGATAGTCTGCGTCAACCTTCAATGATCCGGCATCAATCTTGAGGGTCCCTGTTCGGGCGCCAACTGTGAAAACATAAAAATAATATGAGGCCGGGAAGCCCAAAAAGAAACACACCAACACAGGTTACAAAGAAAATACAAGTGCTTTATTTAAAAGCTACAAGTTACCAAAGTCGATTGACAAACGGATAGCTATTCGGCTCTCAGAGTAACGTAACAAACTTCAACGAAGGTTCGATGCATTAGTAAGAGAGATTGTACATTGGAATACTTGGGTCTTTTATATGATTTGTCCAGCCCTTGGCCAACCCTCTCGCGGGTTAACCATTCTATGAGCCCGGGCCGAAGGGTTCCTAGCCAGGTCAATCCTATAATTTATGCATTTTGATTAGTTTAGCTGATATAGTTGTACATTTACACGTAGGTCAGCAAAAGGACAGGGTCTCAGTTCGCGACCCCAACAAGGGCCTGCAGGCATATTAATTATTCGTGTTCGGATGTCACAACGGCCAGAATCTTACTCAGGATGTCATTCGGCCTCCATTTTGATGTTCAGGGTGACTTCCACATTACAAGAGAACCTAAAATGGCGGCTTAATCCAAGATGGCGACTTACATTACTTTCTCTAAGGTCAAGACCTTGCCGCGGAGTTTGTTCGCATATGATGTTTTAGACAACTTGGCGTAGGCCAATACACATACAATTGCTGCAATAGGAGGCATAATATTGTTTCAATTCCGACAGAGGGAGCCACGGGCATGAGCGGGGGGTGGGGGGAACAGGGCAGACACGGGGCATGAGCAGGAGGTGGGGGGTACAGTAGGGAGACACAGGGCATGAGCTGGGGGTGGGGGGAACAGTGGAGACACGGGGCATGAGCGGAGGGGTGGGGGGCAACAGGAGACACACGGGGCATGAGCGGGGGGTGGGGGCTACACGAGGAAGACACGGGGCATGAGCGGGGGGTGGGGAGAACACGAGGGAGACACGGGGCATGAGCGGGGGAACACGAGGGAGACACAGGGCGTGAGAGGGGGGTGGGGGTAACACGAAGGAAACACAGGGCATGAGCGGGGGGTGGGGGAGCACGAGGGAGACATGGGGCATGAGCGGGGAGTAGGGGGAACACGAGGGAGACACGGGGCATGAGCGGGGGGGTGGGGGGTACACGAGGAAGACACTGGGCATGCGTGGGGTGGGGGAACACGAGGGAGACATGGGGCATGAGCCGGGGTGGGGGTACAATAGAGACACGGGGCATGAGCCGCGGTTGAGGGGAACAGTGAAGACACGGTGCTTGAGCGGGGGGCGGGGGAACAGGAGGGAGACACGGGGCATGAGCGGGGATGTGGGGAAACACGAGGGAGACACGGGGCATGAGCTGGGGATGGAGGGAAACAGGAGACATATGGGGCTTGAGCGGGGGGTGGGCGGTACACAAGGAAGACACGGGGCGTGAACGGGGGTGGGGGGCAACAAGAGACACAAGGGACATGAGCAGGGGGTGGGGGGCACACGAGGGAGACATGGGGCATGAGCAGGGGTTGGGGGCAACAGGAGGGAGACACGGGGGCATGAGCGGGGGGTGGGGGGGTACAGTAGGAATACACGGGGCATGAGCGGGGGGTGGGGGGAACAGTGGAGGACACGGGGCATGAGCGGAGGGGTGGGGGAAACAGTGGAGACATGGGGCTTGAGCAGGGTGTGGGGGAACAGGGGGAGACAGAGGGCATTAGCGGGGTGGAGGTAACACAAGGGAGACACGGGGCATGAGCGGGGGTTGGGGGGAAAGGGCAGATACTGGGCATGAGCAGGGGTGGGGGTACAGGAGGGAGACAGGAGACACGGGGCATGAGTGGGGGTACAGGAGGGAGACACGGGGCATGAGCGGGGGTGGGGGGAACACGAGGGAGACACGGGGCCTGAGCGGGGGGTGGGGGGTATACGAGGAAGACACGGGGCATGAGCAGGGGGTGGGGGGGCAACAGGGGCAACAGGACACATAGGGCATGAGCGGGGGTTGGTTGGGTACACGAGGAAGACACGGGGCATGAACGGGGGTGGGGGAACACGAGGGAGACACGGGGCATGATCGAGGGGGTGGGGGGCAACACGAGGGAACATGGGGCATGAGCGGGGGGTGGGGGGAACATGAGGGAGACACGGGCATGAGTGGGGGGTGGGGGCAACAGGAGACACACTGGGCATGAGCAGGGGTGAGGGGAACATGAGGGAAACATGGAGCATGAGCGGGGGGTGGGGGGAACATGAGGGAGACACGGGGCATGAGCGGGGGGTGGCGGGCAACAGGAGACACACGGGGCATGCGTGGGGGGTGCGGGGTACAGGAGGGAGACACGGGGCATGAGCGGGGGGTGGGGGAACACGAGGGAGACACGGCCATGAGCGGGTGTGGGGGGGCAACAGGAGACACACGGGGCATGAGTGGGGGGTGCGGGGTACAGGAGGGAGACACGGGGCATGAGCGGGGGGTGGGAGGAAACACGAGGGAGACACCGGGCATGAGCGGGTGTGGGGGGGCAACAGGAGACACACGGGGCATGAGCGGGGGGTGGGGGGAACACGAGGGAGACACGGGGAATGAGCAGGGGGGTGGGGGGTAACACGAGGGAAACATGGGGCTTGAGTGGGGGGTGGGGGGAACATGAGGGAGACACGGGGCATAAGCAGGAGGGTGGGGGCAACAGGAGACATACGGGGCATGAGCAGGGGGTGGGGGGAACATGAGGGAAACACGGGGCATGAGCGGGGGGTGGGGGGAACATGGGGGAGACACGGGCATGAGCGGGGGGTGGGGGCAACAGGAGACACACGTGGCATGAGCGGGGGATACAGGATGGAGACACGGGGCATGAGCGGAGTTGGGGGGAACACTAGGAGACACAGGCATGAGCAGGGGGTGGGGGGTAACATAAGGGAGACACGTGGCATGAGCGGGGGATGGGGGCAACAGGAGACATACAGGGCATGAGCGGGGGGTGGGGGGAACCTGAGGGAGACACGGGACATGAGCGGGGTGGCGGGCAACAGGAGACACACGGGGCATGCACGGGGGTGTGGGGTACAGGAGGAGACACGGGGCATGAGCAGGGGGTGGGGGAACACGAGGGATACACGGGCCATGAGCGGGGGTTGGGAGGAAACACGAGGGAGACACGGGGCATGAGCGGGGGATGGGGGCAACAGGAGACACACAGGGCATGAGCGGGGGTGGGGAGTACACGAGGAAGACACAGGCATGAGCGGGGGGTGGGGGCAACAGGAGACACACGGGGCATGACCGGGGGTTGGGGGGTACACGATGAAGACACGGGCATGAGCGGGGGTGGGGGGTTAACGAGGGAGACATGGGGGCATGAGCGGAGGGTGGGGGCAACAGGAGGGAGCCATGGGGCATGAGCGGGGGGTGGGGGGTACAGTAGGGTGACACGGGGCATGAGCGGGGGGTGGGGAGGAACAGTGGAGACACGTTACATGAGTGGGGGGTGGGGAGGAACAGTGGAGACACTGGACATGAGCGGAGGGGTGTGGGGAACAGTGGAGACACAGGGCTTTAACGGGCAATGGGGGAACAGGGGAGACACAGGGCATGAGCGGGGGGTGGGGGGTAACACAGAGAGACACGGGGCATGAGCGGGGGGTGGGGGGAACAGGGCAGATACTGGGCATGAGCGGGGGTGGGGGAACATGAGGGAGACACGGGGCATAGCAGGGGGGTGGGGGCAACAGGAGACACACGGGGCATGAGCAGGGGGTGCGGGGAACATGAGGGAAACACGGGGCATGAGCGGGGGGTGGGGAGAACATGGGGGAGACACGGGGCATGAGCGGGGGGGTGGGGGCAACAGGAGACACACGGGGCATGAGCGGGGGGTACAGGATGGAGACACGGGGCATGAGCGGAGTTGGGGGGAACACTAGGGAGACACAAGGCATGAGCAGGGGGTGGGGGTAACATGAGGGAGACACGGGGCATGAGCGGGGGATGGGGCAACAGGAGACATACAGGGCATGAGCGGGGGTTGGGGGGAACCTGAGGGAGACACGGGGCATGAGCGGGGGTGGCGGGCAACAGGACACACACAGGGCATGCATGGGGGTGTGGGGTACAGGAGGGAGACACGGGGCATGAGCAGGGGGTGGGGGAACACAAGGGAGAAACGGGCCATGAGCGGGGGTTGGGAGGAAACACGAGGGAGACACGGGGCATGAGCGGGGGATGGGGGGCAACAGGAGACACACGGGGCATGCGTGGGGGGTGCGGGGTACAGGAGGGAGACACGGGCCATGAGCGGGTGTGGGGGGGCAACAGGAGACACACGGGGCATGAGTGGGGGGTGCGGGGTACAGGAGGGAGACACGGGGCATGAGCGGGGGGTGGGAGGAAACACGAGGGAGACACCGGGCATGAGCGGGTGTGGGGGGGGCAACAGGAGACACACGGGGCATGAGCGGGGGGTGGGGGAACACGAGGGAGACACTGGGAATGAGCAGGGGGGTGGGGGGTAAACACGAGGGAAACATGGGGCTTGAGTGGGGGGTGGGGGGAACATGAGGGAGACACGGGGCATAAGCAGGGGGTGGGGGCAACAGGAGACATACGGGGCATGAGCAGGGGGTGGGGGGAACATGAGGGAAACACGGGGCATGAGCGGGGGGTGGGGGGAACATGGGGGAGACACGGGGCATGAGCGGGGGGTGGGGGCAACAGGAGACACACGTGGCATGAGCGGGGGATACAGGATGGAGACACGGGGCATGAGCGGAGTTGGGGGGAACACTAGGGAGACACAGGCATGAGCAGGGGGTGGGGGTAACATAAGGGAGACACGTGGCATGAGCGGGGGATGGGGGGCAACAGGAGACATACAGGGCATGAGCGGGGGGTGGGGGGAACCTGAGGGAGACACGGGACATGAGCGGGGGGTGGCGGGCAACAGGAGACACACGGGGCATGCACGGGGGGTGTGTGGGTACAGGAGGGAGACACGGGGCATGAGCAGGGGGTGGGGGAACACGAGGGATACACGGGCCATGAGCGGGGGTTGGGAGGAAACACGAGGGAGACACGGGGCATGAGCGGGGGATGGGGGGCAACAGGAGACACACAGGGCATGAGCGGGGGTGGGGGAGTACACGAGGAAGACACAGGGCATGAGCGGGGGTGGGGGCAACAGGAGACACACGGGGCATGACCGGGGGTTGGGGGGTACACGATGAAGACACGGGGCATGAGCGGGGGTGGGGGGTTAACGAGGGAGACACGGGGCATGAGCGGAGGGTGGGGGCAACAGGAGGGAGCCATGGGGCATGAGCGGGGGGTGGGGGTACAGTAGGGTGACACGGGGCATGAGCGGGGGGTGGGGAGGAACAGTGGAGACACGTTACATGAGTGGGGGGTGGGGAGGAACAGTGGAGACACTGGACATGAGCGGAGGGGTGTGGGGAACAGTGGAGACACAGGGCTTTAACGGGCAATGGGGGAACAGGGGAGACACAGGGCATGAGCGGGGGGTGGGGGGTAACACAAGAGAGACACGGGGCATGAGCGGGGGGTGGGGGGAACAGGGCAGATACTGGGCATGAGCGGGGGTGGGGGAACATGAGGGAGACACGGGGCATAAGCAGGGGGGTGGGGCAACAGGAGACACACGGGGCATGAGCAGGGGGTGCGGGGAACATGAGGGAAACACGGGGCATGAGCGGGGGGTGGGGAGAACATGGGGGAGACACGGGGCATGAGCGGGGGGTGGGGGCAACAGAGACACACGGGCATGAGCGGGGGGTACAGGATGGAGACACGGGGCATGAGCGGAGTTGGGGGAACACTAGGGAGACACAGGCATGAGCAGGGGGTGGGGGTAACATGAGGGAGACACGGGGCATGAGCGGGGGATGGGGCAACAGGAGACATACAGGGCATGAGCGGGGTTGGGGGGAACCTGAGGGAGACACGGGGCATGAGCGGGGGTGGCGGGCAACAGGACACACACAGGGCATGCATGGGGGTGTGGGGTACAGGAGGGAGACACGGGGCATGAGCAGGGGGTGGGGGAAACACAAGGGAGAAACGGGCCATGAGCGGGGGTTGGGAGGAAACACGAGGGAGACACGGGGCATGAGCGGGGGATGGGGGGCAACAGGAGACACACAGGGCATGAGCGGGGGTGGGGAGTACACGAGGAAGACACAAGGCATGAGCGGGGGGTGGGGGCAACAGGAGACACACGGGGCATGACCGGGGGTTGGGGGGTACACGAGGAAGACACGGGGCATGAGCGGGGGGTGGAGGGTTAACGAGGGAGACACGGGGCATGAGCGAAGGGTGGGGGCAACAGGAGGGAGCCATGGGGCATGACCGGGGGGTGGGGGGTACAGTAGGGAGACACGGGGCATGAGCGGGGGTTGGGAATGAACAGTGGAGACACGTCACATGAGCGGGGGGTGGGAGGAACAGTGGAGACACTGGACATGAGCGGAGGGGTGTGGGGAACAGTGGAGACACAGGGCTTTAGCGGGCAATGGGGGAACAGGGGAGACACAGGGCATGAGCGGGGGTGGGGGAACACGAGGGAGACACGGGGCATGAGCATGGGGTGGGGGGTACCATGAGGGAGACACGGGGCATGAGCTGGGGTGGGGGGAACAGAGGAAACATGGGTCATGAGCGGGGGGTATGGGGAACAGGAGGGAGACACTGGACATGAGCTGGGGGATGGGGGAACAGGGCACAAACGGGGCATGAACGGGGGGTACGGGGGAACAGGGGTGACACGGGTGACACGGGCATGATCGGGGGGTGGGGGGAAGGAGGGAGACACGGGACATGATTGGAGGGTGGGGGGAACGTGAAGGAGAAACGGGCCATGAGGGGGGTTGAGGGGAACAGTGGAGACACGGTGCTTGAGCGGGGAGTGGGGGGACAGGAGGGAGACACGGGGTATGAGCGGGGGTGGGGAGAAACACGAGGGAGACACAGGGGTGGGGGGCAACAGGATACACACGGGGCATAAGCAGGGGGTGGGCGGTACATGAGGAAGACACAGGGGCATGTGGGGGTACACGAGGTAGACACAGGGCATGAGCAGGGGGTGGGGGGCAACAGGAGGGAGACACGGGGCATGAGCGGGGGGTGGGGGGTACAGTAGGAATACACGGGGCATGAGTGGGGTGTGGGGGAACAGTGGAGACACAGGGCATGAGCGGAGGGGTGGGGGAACAGTGGAGACACAGGGCTTGAGCGGGGGGTGGGAGTACAGGGGAGACAGAGGGCATTTGAGGGGTGGGGTTAACACAAGGGAGACACGGGCATGAGCGGGGTGGGGGAACAGGGCAGATACTGGGCATGAGCGGGGGTGGGGGTACAGGAGGAAGACACGGGGCATGAGCAGGGGGTGGGGGGTACACGAGGAAAACACGGGGCATGAGCGGGGGTGGGGGGAACAGGAGGGAGACATGGGGCATGAGCGGGGGGTGGGGGGAACAGGGCAGACAGGGGCATGAGCAGGGAGTTGGGGGTACAGTAGGGAGACATGGGGCATGAGCAGGGGTTGAGGGGAACAGTGGAGACACGGTGCTTGAGCGGGGGGTGGGGGGAACATGAGGGAGACACGGGGCATGAGCGTGGGTGGGGGAAAACATGAGGAGACACGGGGCATGAGCGGATGGTGGGGGGCAAAAGGAGACACACGGGGCATGAGCGGGGGGTGGGGTGGTACACGAGGAAGACACGGGGCATGAACTGGGGGTGGGGGGCAACAAGAGACACACGGGGCATGAGCGGGTGGTGGGGATACACGAGGAAGGCACGGGGTGGGGAGGTACACGAGGGAGACACGGGGCATGAGCAGGGGGTGGGGCGCAACAGGAGGGAGACACGGGACATGAGGGGGTGTGGGGGGTACAGTAGGAACTCACGGGGCATGAGCGTGGGGTGGGGGGGAACGTGAAGGAGAAACGGGGCATGAGCAGAGGGGTGGGGGAACACGAGGGAGACACGGGGCATGAGCGGGGGTGGGGGTAACAGGGCAGACATGGGGCATGAGCAGGGGTTGGGGGTACAGTGGAGACACGGGACCTGAGCGGGGTTTGAGGGGGAACAGTGGAGACACGTGCTTTAGCGGGGGTGGGGGAACAGGAGGGAGACACGGGGCATGAGCGGGGGTGGGAGGAAACACGAGGGAGACACGGGGGGTGGGGGGCAACAGGAGACAAACGGGGCATGAGCGGGGGTGGGAGGAAACACGAGGGAGACAAGGGGGGGGCAACAGGAGACAAACGGGGCATGAGCAGTGGGTGGGCAGTACACGGGAAGACACGGGGCATGGATGGGTGTGGGGGGCAACAAGAGACACAAAGGGCATGAGCAGAGGGTGGGGGGTACATGAGGAAGACACGGGGCATGAGCGGGGGCTGGGGGGTAAACGAGGGAGACACAGGGCATGAGCAGGGGGTCTGGGGCAACAGGAGGGATACATAGGTCATGAGCGGGGGTGGGGGGTACAGTAGGAATACACGGAGCATGAGCGGGGGGTGGGGGAACAGTGGCGACACGGGGCATGAGCGGAGGGGTGGGGGGAACAGGGGAGAAAGAGGGCATTTGCAGGGTGGGGGTAACACAAGGGAGACACGGGGCATGAGCCGGGGTTGGGGGAACAGGGTAGATACTGGGCATGAGCGGGGGTGGGGGTACAGGGAGGGAGACACATGGCATGAGCGAGGGGATGGAGGGAAACACAGGGAGGACACGTGGCATGAGCCGGGGGTGGGGGGTATACAAGGAAGACACGGGCATGAGCGGGGGGTGGGGGGCAACAGGAGACACATGGGGCATGAGCGGGGGTTGGGTGGGTACACGAGGAAGACACGGGGCATGAGCGGGGGGTGGGGAACACGAGGGAGACACGGGGAATGAGCGGGGTGGGGGGTAAAACGAGGGAAACATGGGGCATGAGCGGGGGTTGGGGGAACATGAGGGAGACAGGGCATGAGCGGGGGGTCGGGGCTAACAGGAGACACATGGGGCATGAGCGGGGGTAGGGGGAACACGAGGGAAACATGGGGCATGAGCGGGGTGGGAACACGGCCGAGACACGGGGCATGAGCGGGGGGTGAGGGCAACAGGAGACACACGGGGCATGAGCGGGGGGTACAAGATGGAGACACGGGCATGAGCAGGGGTGGGGGGAACACGAGGGAGACACAGGCGTGAGCAGGGGGTGGGGAAACAGGAGGGAGACACGGGGCATGAGCGGGGCGGTAGGGGGTAACATAAGGGAGAAACGTTGCATGAGTGGGGGGTGTGGGGCAACAGGAGACATACAGGGCATGAGCGGGGGGTGGGGGGAACACGAGGGAGTCACAGGGCATGAGCGGGGGGTGGGGGCAACAGGAGACACACGGGGCATGCGCAGGGGGTGGGGGTACAGGAGGGAGACACGGGGCAGGGTGGGAGGAAACACAAGGGAGACACGGGGCATGAGCCGGGTGTGCGGGGCAACAGGAGACATACAGGGCATGAGCGGGGGGTGGGGGGTACACGAGGAAGACACAGGGCATGAGCGGGGGGTGGGGGGCAACAGTAGACACACGGGGCATGACCGGGGGTTGGGGGTACACGAAGAAGACACGGGGCATGAGCGGGGTGGGGGGTACACGAGGGAGACACAAGGGCATGAGCGGGGGGTGGGGGAACAGGGCAGACACGGGGCATGAGTAGGGGGTGGGGAGTACAGTAGGGAGACACGGGGCATGAGCGGAGGTGGGGAGGAACAGTGGAGACACAGAGCATTAGCGGGGGTGGGGAGGAACAGTGGAGACACGGGGCATAAGCGGAGGGGTGGGGGAACAGTGGAGACACGGGGCATAAGCGGAGGGGTGGGGGAACAGTGGAGACACGGGGCATGAGCAGGGGGTGGGGGGAACATGGCAGATACTGGTCATGAGCGGGGGGTGGGGGAACACAAGGGAGACACGGGGCATGAGCTGGGGTTGGGGGAACAGAAGAAACACGGGACATGAGCGGGGGGTGGGGTGAACGGGAGGGAGACACAGGGCATGACGGCGGGTAGGGGGGAACAGGGGAGACACAGGCATGAGGGCGGGGTGTGGGGAAGGAGGGAGACACGGGACATGAGCAGGGGGTGGGGGGGAACGTGAAGGAGTAACGGGGCATGAGCGGAGGTGGGGGGAAAAGTAGGGAGACACGGCGCATGACCGGTGGGTGGGGGGAACAGGGGAGACATGGGGTATGAGAGGCGGGTGGGGGGAAAAAGGAGGGAGACACGGGGCATGAGTGGGGGGTGGGGGGAACAGGGTAGACACGGGGCATGAGCGGGGGGTGGGGGGAATGGGAGGGAGACATGAGGCATGAGCAGGGGGTGGGGGGAACAGGGGAGACAAGGGGCATGAGCAGGGGATGGGGGAACGGGAGAGAGACATGGAGCATGAGCGGGGGGTGGGGGGTAAATGAGGAAGACATGGGGCATGAGCGGGGGGTATACAAGGGAGACACAGGGCATGAGCGGGGGGTAGGGGCAACAGGAGACACACAGGGCATTAGCAGGGGGTGGGGGGTACAGTAGGGAGACAAGGGGCATGAGCGGGGGGTGGGGGGAACAGTGGAGACACGGGGCATGAGCAGAGGGGTGGGGGAACAGGGTAGACACAGGGCTTGAGCAGGTGGTGGGGGGAACACGGGAGACAGATGGCATTAGCGGGGGGTAGGGGGTAACACAAGAGAGACACGGTGCATGAGCGGGGATTGGTGGGAACAGGGCAGATATTGGGCATGAGCGGGGGATGGGGGTACAGGAGGGAGACACGGGGCATGAGCAGGGGGTGGGGGAACAAGAGAGAGACACGGGGCATGAGTGGGGATGGGGGGTACACGAGGAAGACACAGGGAATGAGCGGGGAGTGGGGGCAACAGGAGACACATGGGGCATGAGTGGGGGGTACACAAGGAAGACACGGGGCATGAGCGGGGCGAGGGGGAACACGAGGGAGACACGGGGCATGAGAGGGGCGGTGGGGGGTAACACGAGGGAAACACGGGGCATGAGCAGGGGGTGGGGGGAACATGAGAGAGATACGGGGCATAAGTGGGGGTTGGGGGCAACAGGAGACACACGGAGCATGAGCAGGGGATGGGGGAACATGAGGGAAACACGGGGCATGAGCAGGGGGGTGGGGTACAGGATGGAGACACGGGGCTTGAGTGGGGGAGGGGGGAACATGATGGAGACACGGGGCATGAGCAGGGGGTGGGGGAAACACAAGGGAGAAACTGGGCATGAACGGGGGGTGGGGGCAACAGGAGACACACGGGGCATGAGCAGGGAGTGGGGGGTACACGAGGAAGACAGGGGGCATGAGCGGGGGTGGGGGGCAACAGGAGACAGACGGGCATGAGCGGGGGGTGGGGGGTACACAATGAAGACATGGGGCATGAGTGGGGGGTGGGGGGTACACAAGGAAGACACGGGACATGAGCGGGGGTGGGGGAACAGGAGACACACAGGGCATGAGTGGGGGTGGGGGGACCACGAGGAGACACGGGGCATGAGTGGGGGTGGGGGGCAACAGGAGACACACAGGGCATGAGCAGGGAGTGGGGGGTACAAAAGGAAGACACGGGGCATGAACGGGGGTGGAGGGAACCCGAGGGAGATACGGGGCATGAGCGGGGAGTGGGGGGTACAGGAGGGAGACACGGGCATGAGCGGGGGTGGGGGGTACAGGAGGGAGACACGTGGCATGAGTGGGGGGTGGGGGAACACGAGGGAGACACAGGGCATGAGCGGGGCATGGGGCGAACAATAGAGAGACACGGGGCATGAGCTGGGAGTGGGGGAACAGAAGGCAGACACGGGGCATGAGCGGGGGGTGGGGGACAACAGGAGACACACGGGCATGAACAGGGGGTGGGGTGTACATGAGGAAGACACAGGGCATGAGCGGGGGGTGGGGGGAACACGAGGGAGGCACTGGGCATGAGCGGGGGGTGGGGGTAACACAAGGGAAACACGGGGCATGAGTAGGGGGGTGGGGGTAACATGAGGGAGACACGGGGCATGAGCGGGGGGTGGAGGGCAACAGGAGACACACAGGGCATGAGCGGGGGGTGGGGGCAACAGGAGACACAGGGGCGTGAGCGGGGGCTGGGGGGAACACGAGGAAGACATGGGGCATGAGCGGGGGTGGGGGGACCGCGAGGGAGACACGGGGCATGAGCGGGGGGTGGGAGGAAACACGAGGGAGACACGGGGCATGAGCAGGGAGTGGGGGCAACAGGAGACACACTGGGCATGAACGGGGGTTGGGGGGTGCTCGAGGAAGACACAGGGCATAAGCAGGGGTTGGGGGGCAACAGGAGACACACGGGGCATGAGCGGGGGCTGGGGGGTACACAAGGAAGGCATGGGGCATGAGCTGGGGGTGGGGGTACTCGAGGGAGCCACGGGGCATGAGCAGAGGGTGGGGAGCAACAGGAGGGAGCCACGGGGCATGAGCGGGGGGTGGGGGGAACAGGGCAGACATGGGGCATGAGCAGGGGGTGGGGCGTACAGTAGGGAGACACGGGGCATGAGCGGGGGTGGGGGGAACAGTGGAGACACAGGGCATGAGCGGAGGGGTGGGGGGCAACAGGAGAAACACAAGGCATGAGCAGGGGGTTGGGGGGTACACAAGGAAGACACGGGGCATGAGCGGGGGGTGGGGAGAACATGAGGGAGACACGGGGCATGAGCGGGGGTGGGGGAAACACGAGGGAGACACGGGGCAAGAGAGGGGGTTGGGACTAACACGAGGGAAACACAGGGCATGAGCGGGGCTGGGGGGAGGACGAGGGAGACACGGTGCATGAGCGGGGGATGGGGGAACACGAGGGAGACACGGTGCATGAGCGGGGGATGGGGGAACACGAGGGAGACACGGGGCATGAGCAGGGGTTGGGGGGTACAGGAGGGAGACATGGGGCATGAGCGGGGGGTGGGGGGAACAGGGCAGACACAGGGCATGAGCAGGGGGTTGGGGGTACAGTAGGGAGACATGGGGCATGAGCAGGGGTTGAGGGGAACAGTGGAGACAGGGTGCTTGAGCGGAGGGTGGGGGGAACATGAGGGAGACATGGGGCATGAGTGTGGGTGGGGGGAAACATGAGGGAGACACGGGGCATGAGCGGGTGGTGGGGGGCAACAGGAGACACACGGGGCATGAGCGGGGGTGGGTGGTACACGAGGAAGACACGGGGCATGGACTGGGGTGGGGGGCAACAAGAGACACACGGGGCATGAGCGGGTGGTGGGGGGTACACGAGGAAGGCACGGGGGGTGGGGAGGTACACGAGGGAGACACAGGGCATGAGGGAGGTGTGGGGGGTACAGTAGGAACTCACGGGGAATGAGCGTGGTGTGGGGGGAACTGTGGAGACACGAGGCATGAGCGGGGGAACACGAGGGAGACACGGGGCATGAGCGGGGGGTGGGGGTAACACAAGGGAAACACGGGGCATGAGCAGGGGGGTGGGGGTAACATGAGGGAGACACGGGGCATGAGCGGGGGGTGGAGGGCAACAGGAGACACACAGGGCATGAGCGGGGGGTGTGGGGAACACAAGGGAGACACGGGGCATAAGCGGGGGGGTGGGGGCAACAGGAGACACACGGGGCATGAGCGGGGGCTGGGGGGAACACGAGGAAGACATGGGGCATGAGCGGGGGGTGTGGGTACACGTGGGAGACACGGGGCATGAGCAGAGGGTGGGGGGCAACAGGAGGGAGACACAGGGCATGAGCGGGGGTGGGGGGCACGCGAGGGAGACACGGGGCATGAGCGGGGGTGGGAGGAAACACGAGGGAGACACAGGGCATGAGCAGGGAGTGGGGGGCAACAGGAGACACACGGGGCATGAGCGGGGGTTGGGGTGTGCTCGAGGAAGACACAGGGCATAAGTGGGGGGTGGGGGCCAACAGGAGACACACGGGCATGAGCTGGGGCTGGGGGGTACACAAGGAAGGCATGGGGCATGAGCTGGGGGTGGGGGTACTCGAGGGAGACACGGGGCATGAGCAGAGGGTGGGGGCAACAGGAGGGAGTCACGGGGCATGAGCGGGGGTTGGGGGGAACAGGGCAGACACGGGGCGTGAGCAGGGGGTGGGGCGTACAGTAGGGAGACACGGGGCATGAGCGGGGGATGGGGGAACACGAGGGAGACACGGGGCATGAGCAGGGGGTGGGGGGTACAGGAGGGAGACATGGGGCATGAGCGGGGGGTGGGGGGAACAGGGCAGACACAGGGCATGAGCAGGGGGTTGGGGGTACAGTAGGGAGACATGGGGCATGAGCAGGGGTTGAGGGGAACAGTGGAGACAGGGTGCTTGAGCGGAGGGTGGGGGGAACATGAGGGAGACATGGGGCATGAGTGTGGGTGGGGGGAAACATGAGGGAGACACGGGGCATGAGCGGGTGGTGGGGGGCAACAGGAGACACACGGGGCATGAGCGGGGGTGGGTGGTACACGAGGAAGACACGGGGCATGGACTGGGGTGGGGGGCAACAAGAGACACACGGGGCATGAGCGGGTGGTGGGGGGTACATGAGGAAGGCACGGGGGGTGGGGAGGTACACGAGGGAGACACAGGGCATGAGGGAGGTGTGGGGGGTACAGTAGGAACTCACGGGGAATGAGCGTGGTGTGGGGGGGAACTGTGGAGACACGAGGCATGAGCGGGGGAACACGAGGGAGACACGGGGCATGAGCGGGGGGTGGGGGTAACACAAGGGAAACACGGGGCATGAGCAGGGGGGTGGGGGTAACATGAGGGAGACACGGGGCATGAGCGGGGGGTGGAGGGCAACAGGAGACACACAGGGCATGAGCGGGGGGTGTGGGGAACACAAGGGAGACACGGGGCATAAGCGGGGGGGTGGGGGCAACAGGAGACACACGGGGCATGAGCGGGGGCTGGGGGGAACACGAGGAAGACATGGGGCATGAGCGGGGGGTGTGGGTACACGTGGGAGACACGGGGCATGAGCAGAGGGTGGGGGGCAACAGGAGGGAGACACAGGGCATGAGCGGGGGTGGGGGGCACGCGAGGGAGACACGGGGCATGAGCGGGGGTGGGAGGAAACACGAGGGAGACACAGGGCATGAGCAGGGAGTGGGGGGCAACAGGAGACACACGGGGCATGAGCGGGGGTTGGGGTGTGCTCGAGGAAGACACAGGGCATAAGCGGGGGGTGGGGGCCAACAGGAGACACACGGGCATGAGCTGGGGCTGGGGGGTACACAAGGAAGGCATGGGGCATGAGCTGGGGGTGGGGGTACTCGAGGGAGACACGGGGCATGAGCAGAGGGTGGGGGCAACAGGAGGGAGTCACGGGGCATGAGCGGGGGTTGGGGGGAACAGGGCAGACACGGGGCGTGAGCAGGGGGTGGGGCGTACAGTAGGGAGACACGGGGCATGAGCGTGGGGTGGGGGGAACAGTGGAGACACAGGGCATGAGCGGAGGGGTGGGGGCAACAGGAGACACACAAGGCATGAGCGGGGGGTCGGGTGGTACACAAGGAAGACACGGGGCATGAGCGGGGGGTGGGGAGAAAATGAGGGAGACACGGGGCATGAGCGGGGGGTGGGGGAAACATGAGGGAGACACGGGGCAAGAGAGGGGGGTGGGAGTAACACAAGGGAAACACAGGGCATGAGCGGGGGGTGGGGGGAGGACGAGGGAGTCACGGTGCATGAGCGGGGGATGGGGGAACACGAGGGAGACACGAGGCATGAGCGGGGGTGGGGGGTACACGAGGAAGACACGGGGCATGAGCGGGGGGTGGGGGGAACAGGAGGGAGACATGGGGCATGAGCGGGGGGTGGGGGGAACAGGACAGACACGGGGCATGAGCAGGGGGTTGGGGGTACAGTAGGGAGACATGGGGCATGAGCAGGGGTTGAGGGGAACAGTGGAGACACGGTGCTTGAGCGGGGGGTGGGGGGAACATGAGGGAGACACGGGGCATGAGCGTGGGTGGGGGGAATCATGAGGGAGACACGGGGCATGAGCGGGTGGTGGGGGGCAAAAGGAGACACAAGGGGCATGAGCGGGGGGTGGGTGGTACACGAGGAAGACACGGGGCATGAACTGGGGTGGGGGGCAACAAGAGACACACGGGGCATGAGCGGGTGGTGGGGGTACACGAGGAAGGCACGGGGGTGGGGAGGTACACGAGGGAGACACGGGGCATGAGCAGGGGGTGGGGCGCAACAGGAGGGAGACACGGGGCATGAGGGGGGTGTGGGGGGTACAGTAGGAACTCACGGGGCATGAGCGTGGGGTGGGGGGGAACTGTGGAGACACGGGGCATGAGCAGAGGGGTGGGGGGAACAGTGGTGACACAGGGCTTGAGCGGGGGGTGGGGGAACAGGGGAGACAGAGGGCATTAGCGGGGTGGGGGTAATACAAGGGAGACACGGGGCATGAGCGGGGGTTGGGGGAACAGGGCAGATACTGGGCATGAGCGGGAGTGGGGGAAACAAGAGAGAGACACGGGGCATGAGCGGGGGGCGGGGGGAACGGGAGGGAGACACGGGGCATGAGCGGGGGTAGGGGGAAACACGAGGGAGACACGGGGCATGAGCGGGGGTGGTTGGGTACACAAGGAAGACACGGGGCATGAGCGGGGGGTGGGGGGAAAACGAGGGAGACACGGGGCATGAGCGGGAGAGTGGGGGGAACACGAGGGAAACATGGGGCATGAGCGGGGGGTTGGGGCAACAGGAGACACACGGGGCATGAGCGGGGTGGGGGAACACAAGGGAAACACGGGGCATGAGCAGGGGGTGTGGGTACACGTGGGAGACACGGGGCATGAGCAGAGGGTGGGGGGCAACAGGAGGGAGACATAGGGCATGAGCGGGGGGTACAGGATGGAGACACGGGGCATGAGCGGGGGAGGGGGGAAGACGAGGGAGACACAGGCATGAGCAGGGGGTGGGGGGAAACAGGAGGGAGACACGGGGCATGAACGGAGGTGTGGGGGGTAGCATGAGGAAGACACGGGGCATGAGCGGGTGGTGGGGGGCAACTGGAGACACACAGGGCATGAGCGGGGGAACACGAGGGAGACACGGGGCATGCGCGGGGGGTGGGGGTACAGGAAGGAGACACGGGCCATGAGCGGGGGTGGGAGGAAACACGAGGGAGATACGGGGCATGAGCGTGGGGTGGGGGGCAACAGGAGACACACGGGCCATGAGCGGGGGGTGGGGGGTACATGAGGAAGACACAGGGCATGAGCAGGTGGTTGGTGGCAACAGGAGACACACAGGGCGTGACCGGGGGTTGGGGGTACATGAGGAAGACACGGGACATGAGCGGAGGTGGGGGGTACATGAGGGAGACTCAGGGCATGAGCAGAGGGTGGGGGGCAACACGAGGGAGCCACGGGGCATGAGCGGGGGGTGGGGGGAACAGGGCAGACACGGGGCATGAGCGGGGGGTGGGGGGTGCAGTATGGAGACACGGGGCATGAGCGGGGGTGGGGAGGAACAGTGGAGATACGGGGCATGAGCGGAGGGGTGGGGGGAACAGTGGAGACACGGGGCTTGAGCAGGCAGTGGGGGGAACAGGGGACACACAGGGCGTGACCGGGGGTTGGGGGTACATGAGGAAGACACGGGACATGAGCGGAGGTGGGGGGTACATGAGGGAGACTCAGGGCATGAGCAGAGGGTGGGGGGCAACACGAGGGAGCCACGGGGCATGAGCGGGGGGTGGGGGAAACATGAGGGAGACACGGGGCAAGAGAGGGGGGTGGGAGTAACACAAGGGAAACACAGGGCATGAGCGGGGGGTGGGGGGAGGACGAGGGAGTCACGGTGCATGAGCGGGGGATGGGGGAACACGAGGGAGACACGAGGCATGAGCGGGGGGTGGGGGGTACACGAGGAAGACACGGGGCATGAGCGGGGGGTGGGGGGAACAGGAGGGAGACATGGGGCATGAGCGGGGGGTGGGGGGAACAGGACAGACACGGGGCATGAGCAGGGGGTTGGGGGTACAGTAGGGAGACATGGGGCATGAGCAGGGGTTGAGGGGAACAGTGGAGACACGGTGCTTGAGCGGGGGGTGGGGGAACATGAGGGAGACACGGGGCATGAGCGTGGGTGGGGGGAATCATGAGGGAGACACGGGGCATGAGCGGGTGGTGGGGGGCAAAAGGAGACACAAGGGGCATGAGCGGGGGGTGGGTGGTACACGAGGAAGACACGGGGCATGAACTGGGGTGGGGGGCAACAAGAGACACACGGGGCATGAGCGGGTGGTGGGGGTACACGAGGAAGGCACGGGGGTGGGGAGGTACACGAGGGAGACACGGGGCATGAGCAGGGGGTGGGGCGCAACAGGAGGGAGACACGGGGCATGAGGGGGGTGTGGGGGGTACAGTAGGAACTCACGGGGCATGAGCGTGGGGTGGGGGGGAACTGTGGAGACACGGGGCATGAGCAGAGGGGTGGGGGGAACAGTGGTGACACAGGGCTTGAGCGGGGGGTGGGGGAACAGGGGAGACAGAGGGCATTAGCGGGGTGGGGGTAATACAAGGGAGACACGGGGCATGAGCGGGGGTTGGGGGAACAGGGCAGATACTGGGCATGAGCGGGAGTGGGGGAAACAAGAGAGAGACACGGGGCATGAGCGGGGGGCGGGGGGAACAGGAGGGAGACACGGGGCATGAGCGGGGGGTAGGGGGAAACACGAGGGAGACACGGGGCATGAGCGGGGGTGGTTGGGTACACAAGGAAGACACGGGGCATGAGCGGGGGGTGGGGGGAAAACGAGGGAGACACGGGGCATGAGCGGGAGAGTGGGGGGAACACGAGGGAAACATGGGGCATGAGCGGGGGGTTGGGGCAACAGGAGACACACGGGGCATGAGCGGGGTGGGGGAACACGAGGGAAACACGGGGCATGAGCAGGGGGTGTGGGTACACGTGGGAGACACGGGGCATGAGCAGAGGGTGGGGGGCAACAGGAGGGAGACACAGGGCATGAGCGGGGGGTACAGGATGGAGACACGGGGCATGAGCGGGGGAGGGGGGAAGACGAGGGAGACACAGGCATGAGCAGGGGGTGGGGGGAAACAGGAGGGAGACACGGGGCATGAACGGAGGTGTGGGGGGTAGCATGAGGAAGACACGGGGCATGAGCGGGTGGTGGGGGGCAACAGGAGACACACAGGGCATGAGCGGGGGGAACACGAGGGAGACACGGGGCATGCGCGGGGGGTGGGGGTACAGGAAGGAGACACGGGCCATGAGCGGGGGTGGGAGGAAACACGAGGGAGATACGGGGCATGAGCGTGGGGTGGGGGGCAACAGGAGACACACGGGCCATGAGCGGGGGGTGGGGGGTACACGAGGAAGACACAGGGCATGAGCAGGTGGTTGGTGGCAACAGGAGACACACAGGGCGTGACCGGGGGTTGGGGGTACATGAGGAAGACACGGGACATGAGCGGAGGTGGGGGGTACATGAGGGAGACTCAGGGCATGAGCAGAGGGTGGGGGGCAACACGAGGGAGCCACGGGGCATGAGCGGGGGGTGGGGGGAACAGGGCAGACACGGGGCATGAGCGGGGGGTGGGGGGTGCAGTATGGAGACACGGGGCATGAGCGGGGGTGGGGAGGAACAGTGGAGATACGGGGCATGAGCGGAGGGGTGGGGGGAACAGTGGAGACACGGGGCTTGAGCAGGCAGTGGGGGGAACAGGGGAGACACAGGGCATGAGCGGGGGGTGGGGGTAACACAAAGGAGACACGGAGCATGAGCGGGGGTGGGGGGAACAGGGCAGATACTGGGCATGAGCGGGGGGTGGGGGAACACGACAGAGACACAGGGCATGAGCATGGGGTGGGTGGTAACACGAGGGAGACACAGGGCATGAGCTGGGGTGGTGGGAACAGAGGAAACACGGGACATGAGCGGGGGTGGGGGGAACGGGAGGGAGACACTGGGCATGAGCGGGGGGAACGGGAGGGAGACACTGGGCATGAGCGGGGGGTGGAGGGAACAGGGCACACACGGGGCATGAGCGGGGGGTAGGGGGGAAGAGGGGAGACACGGGCATGAGCGGGGGGTGGGGGGGAAGGAGGGAGACACGGGACATGAGTGGGGGGTGGGGGGGAACATGAAGGAGAAATGGGGCATGAGCGGGGGGTGGGGGGAAAACGAGGGAGACACAGCGCATGAGCGGGGGGTGGGGGAGAACAGAGGAGACACGGGGTATGAGAGGCGGGTGGGGGGAAAAGGAAGGAGACACCGGGCATGGGAAGGGGGAAGGGGAGGGAGACACGAGGCATGAGCGGGGGTGGGGGGAACAGGGGAGACAAGGGGCATGAGCAGGTGTTGGGGGGGAACAGGAGAGAGACACGGGGCATGAGCGGGGGTGGGGGGAATGGGAGAGCGACACGGAGCATGAGCGGTGGGTGAGGGGAACAGGAGAGAGACACGGGCCATGAGCGGGGGTGTGGTGAACGGGAGAGAGACACGGAGCATGAGCGGGAGGGTGGGGGGAATGGGAGGAACTCATGGAGCTTACTGTGCAACGCTCCGATGTACCGATGAACCAAGATGGCGGGCGTCACTCACAATACACACACTGCATGCTTCACGGCAGCCAATAGGAAAGCACATCAGATGTCCGCGGACCTCACGCAAGCGCTTGCCCAATCCCCGTCCTGTCTGCGGAGCGAACAGGGAAGTGTCACTTACATTTTTGTCATTTTTAAAAAAACTACTGGACGGATTTACACCAAATTAAAAAAAAGCACGCTTTCGGGACCAAGCCGCCGCTCCCGCCACGAATTTGGTGTAAATCCGTCCAGCGGTTTGGGCTGTAGGCGTGAGCAAAGTTTTTTCCCATTATGTCTATGGGAAAAAAAGAAGTTTTGGGACCCCCTATAACTTTACCCCCCTGGACCAAACCTCACCAAACTTTGCAAGAAAATTCAGAATGGGCCATATACTTTTTTTGCAAAGTTTGGTGAGGATTCGTCCAGGGAGAGCGAAGTTATAAGCCGCCCAAAAACTGCTCTTCCTATGGAAACAGCAACTTAACCTAACTACATGGCCACTACCGTGTAATATATGTTATATGGTTCTTGATTGCAATACTTACATGTGATTTCCATTTTCTAGGGTCTGCTTAAAGTCTGTCTAACGTGAATTATTTAGTATTGCCCTGTGGTTAACCCCTCTCTGTGTTCCCTGGTTGCCAAAGCTAGGGTGGCTTCCTAAAGTCTTCCCCTGAGGGCTGACTTTAGAAGTTCATCTTAACGAAGGGACTTGTTAATTTTTCAACATGTGCACCTTAGAGTGCAAAAGTGAAGAGCAGAAAGGTGGGGCACATGCTTGCACACCATCCGTTTGAACTCTGCGGTGCAAATTTAGTAAAAGCACTGTATGCATGAAAGGCAGTGTTTGCAATGTATTCCTCTGGAGTCTTCCTGCTTTTTGGTGGTGTAAAATTCAGTCTGACTCCAGAGGAATCCACAGCATTTGTGCGAGCATGAAAATACATGCGGGCACGAATTCTGGAAGCATTTGTATAGCGCAGAGGAAGTGGAAGGCGGAATCGTAACTTACTATCCTCTCGCTATACAAATAAATGCAGAAAAGCCATGCCATAAATGAAATGCGTAAAAACCTTATGCAAAGCTTTTACACATTTTATGTATCTTACGGCTGATTAAAAATGAGGTCCATAGACTATTACTCAAAATAATATCTAGGTTGGGCATGCAATCGTGGTGGGATATTTCATAGCGTTACACCGTACCTTTTCATTATTAAACGTGGGTACAATTTCCTCAGGTTGGACAAAATACCAGGAGACATTGACCTCAACTCGGAAGGAATGAGTCGATCCAGGATACTCTGTGATATCTCTAAATGGGGCCACCATAGTTGACCGCCCACTTGAATCAACCATATCGACAATCCAGGTCCTATAAAATAGTGTGAATAACCTTACGTTTGTAGACTTCTATCAAAGACATTAAACTCCCCATCAAAACTACTTCCGGAGGTCATGGACGTTTCCCACAGCTCACATCATATCCCAGATATTCTTATGATTATTTCCTGAAACTATGCGCATACCTGGCAGAATAATTCAACCCCTATGTACAGTTTTGTACACTGGATTCTTTAGGAACAATCTTAGCTTGATTTAAATCTGACAAGTACATTTTTCTCTTTTTTGTCATATTAATTTCTGAATGATGTCCCTTTAACCATCTGGAAATTGCATTTAGGCTCCAATATAAGCCTATTTGGTTGAATCCATAAACATATTATTATCTCCATTTGCCATATGTAAAGTGTATTACTCAGTTTTAGAGGCAAATTTCTACTATCTACTAATGCTGTTTCTAGGTCATGTATGCAGAGCCTCCATCAGTTTTTGTTGCACTGAGAAATCTCCGATATTTATGTGTACCTTTACGACTGTTTATCCATGAAGCATCCGGATGAAATATGAGAAGCTGAGGCGAATCTCCCTCATTTTTAGATATCTCAGAGAATTTCTTTCACCCCCCCAGTTAATAGTTGAGGTGTTATCTATGAATGCTCAAGCAGAGGTACAGTACCCCTTCTCTTTGTATATTTTCTCAACAAATGAAGACATAGGCCCTCATTACGACCCTGGCGGAATTCGCGGTGCTAAATGCACCGCGGAGCACGGCAGAAAGCTGCCAATAGCGCCATGGGGGTTGGCGGATTTTCCACCCCATGCCGACCTTGGCGGAGCGGTAAATCCCCAATCCCCATTTTGCCCTTCCCCATTCCCATTCTTGCCCCATAGGGTATAATGGGAGTGGGGAAGGCGTTAATTACGCCACCGTAAAGTACGGTGGCGTAATTAACAACGAGGTCCCTTAGCGCCATGGATTTCTCCGCCCGGTAAAACCAGGCGGAGAAAGGCTCCATGGCGCTACGGGAACTCGTAGTAGGGCGGACGGGTCCGCCACGATTAACGCTGGCGGTAACCCACTCCGCCAGGGTCGTAATGAGGGCCATAGTCATTTGCGGAATGGTGACATATCTCTTCTGAATCCCATCTGATAAACAGGCAAAATGCCCTTCTTTTCTGCCTAGCTTTTTAATTCTCTCAGTAATAATGAAACCTCAAGAGTGGTAATCAGTTGATCATTTGATGGTACCTCTTAATCCTTTTTGAACCTAGGAATCAGAAAGGTTTAAGACAAATGTGATGTGTTCTGGGGTGTGAGGCTCATGGCCATGCTCATGCCTGAGCCACTGGAATACACCTCATCCTCACCCAGAGTGATCCACTGTTTTCAAGTAGAGCTACTCTGGCTTGTCTTTTTTTCTTTTATTTTGAACTTAAGCACATGAAAGTGCAATTTATATTTAAAAGCAGCTGACCCATCAGCCATTGGATTATTTGGAGAGTCTATTATCTCTTAGGAGATGCAAAAGTTGGGTGATTAAAAGTGGGAGGAATACATATAGCTGCATGCTTTGTGATGCAATGAATGCAATCAGGTTGATTTATTTTCACTGTGTCCGTATCTAGAAGTGATTTATTTGGCACACATGAATCTGCATGTTGGTGATTGTAGGTTTCCATTCAGGACAGGGGAACTAAAGATAGAACAATACCCTTTTTGCTCAACAATATTTTCAGCTTTGTTTATCATGTCATTGTGCATGTGTCAAGTCATATTTTTAGAATATAGTGTTATTTTAGTCACATTTATTTACACATTTACAAGCCTACTACTTGCCTTTCATGACTCTACCCTAGAAAATAATGCATACGTTCTTCATGTGCTCATCAAAGCAAAGAACATGTAGTATAAAGTACTTGATATGTATTTAAGAACACTTGGGTGCAGGAGAGGTAAACCAGCCTTGACACATAGGGAGACAAGTAAGAGAACAACACATTGTATCCTAAGAACAGAATACCCCAATTCCCTGCACACCATATTGCTGGTAAAGAAGCCATCAATTATTTGTAGGTATCACTGTTGTATGCATTACATTTAATGAGAAAGTTCTTAAGTCAAAATGTACATCAATGATTTAAAATCCATATTTAATACAATACAAGCTCAACGTGTTTCGGGAAACATCTTCCCTTCATCAGGAACAGTCATTCATCTTTCACAGAATATGAATGATACAATTTTTGTTTGTTTATTGGATTTACAGAGTGCACCAGACCCGGGAGTAACAGGGCGCTGTAGGATTATGCAAGGCTTACAAGGTTACATAGTGTACAAAAACAATATACAATATAATTTATTTATGTGTAATACTTTAGAATAGAAAAGACTTACCTTAAACACAGTGGCATCAACACCTGTATAAATTACATAGAACAATATCTTGACTTCATTCACAAAGAGTTACATAAGGTTTAACAAATCATTAAATATTAAACAAAAGGAAATTAAGTTATGGAAGCGTAAATTATATAACAGAAGAACCTTAATTTCAGGCAATGCATTAATGTATAATGTGATAAAGATGAACTGGCCAGACAGCAAGAGTGTGGGTAAGAATCATACATATAAAGGAATTACTCATGTAAATCATAGAAGTACTTCCAAGTAGACAAACCTTCAAAAAGATCACATATCAACCCCCCTCCACCCACTGGGCATCGAAAAATAGCCTGAAAAGTTAAAATCTAGAAAAAGTAAAAGTGTAAAAAAGTAAAAAGAAATACAGTAAAAAGAAAGGCTCAGAAAGGTAAAAATGGTGAATTATACATATAAGAAAAATGACCTGCATAGATCAGGATCACTGAAACAGAAGACTTCCAGGAATAGTAATCTACAGAAATGGAATCCAAAATAAGTTGTTCAAAAATAGCGCCGTGATGGTACGGAAGACCAAAAAAATAATGAGAAGATAAACATAATTTACACTTGACGCAGTGTTCAAGATAACGAATGGACGAGCAAATGAATACTTGACTCTGAGTGTATGCAGTTCAAATGTCAGTGGGACATAGTCAGTGCGTCTTGAGTTATTTGCGCATAACATAATGACGGCATCACACAAGGATGGGACGCAAATGTGGAAAATAAATTCTCTTATTTAAAGGGACAAAAGTGCTAATTAAAAAAATGAACTAAAGGAAAGTAGGGGAATATGGAAGGGATATAAGCGCAATCTCAGAGATGTCTAGAGGGATAAAAAAATCATATAATAAGAAAAATTTAAATCAAGTTTAATGAAATGTAAGGAATACTTCTATGATAAACATTTACAATTTTGTGAAAAGTTAAAAGAAAATCACCTAATCATTGAAACCCATACATTGTTACGCGGAAGACTTTAACATACCAGTACAAGTAACTATGACATTCATCATCAACGAGAATAAAATCAATCATAGCTATCAAACATTTTATAATCCTGAGCACAAGGTGATCAAACATTGTCTGAGATGATATAGAGAAAAGATTGACTGATAGACTAGCAAGGTTGGTCATAGGTCACCACCAAAATAGTCATATTCTGAACTTTAAACACTTATTAGACACAATGGGCCTCATTCCGAGTACAGCGCTAACCAATGGTGCTATTAACGCCTTGGTTGACGCCGTACCCGGACCGGCAGCGCCTTGGTGGATGGCGGAATCTTTTTTTTTTTTTTTTTATTTATTATTTGTTTTAGCTGGTAAACCAACTTTTCAAATATTTACACTCATTATCATATTTGTAGTTACATGTCTATACTTACAACAATAAAAGAAAGTGAATTATTCTTTGTATCGCATTGCAAATCATTACAAGGCAGCATGAAACAGCGAAATGTATAATGTTATGACTACCAGATTGCCATTCACTTTACATAGATACAGGCAGACTTCGTATCAGGGAATATTTGATTAAGAAATTGCACAATTGCAAGCTGTATTGTTAATCTTGGGTTGGAGAATAAGAGATTCCATAGCTGTCTATGACTAGTACCACTATGGACCAACAATTTATTTCCAAAGCATTTTGCTCTAATGTTATGTAGGGCAGGGCATTCAATTATAAGATGTTGCAATGTTTCACATTGTCCTTTATCATTACAATGCCGACAGAAATTCTGATCCTTTGATATTGCTCTCCTTCTATATAAAATCTCATTAGTTTCATATTGATTTAGTCTGAATCTTAGATATCTCTGACGACATGCAGGTGATGGGTGTTTTAGTAGATACTCTGATGTTACCCCATACCTTTTAACACCAAATGCTTCGGAGTTAAAATCTTTAAGTTTTGAGCAGATTGCCATGTTGAAAATCCAGTCTGCTTGATGAATTTTGTTTTTTGCACGATCAGGATTTGTCAATAGGAGCTCGATCGTTACTGAAGCATCAGCAATCGCATTTAGCGTATGATTTTTCCACTTCAAAGGCATACCAATTTTGGTGGTTAATAGATTTTGGGCCAATACATGTAGAAGACTACATTTCCCCATACTACCCAACATTTTTCGAAGAAAAGCACATTGCTTCCATATTACATGGGTATATAGGGAGATCAGACCCAATTCATATCGCAATATGGCCAAAGGTGTGCCTGGCGAAAGTGTTAGAACTTTTTTCCAAAATCTAGCTTCTATGCTATCCCAAAATTTACGATTTTGTGGAGTCAGGGCCTCAACACCATATAGCAGAATTGGAATTACTTTGGCCTTGTAGAAGTGCACAACATGTTTCACTGTGAATTTCCCATATCTTCTAAGAATGATTTTTGCTTGTGAAATCAAGGAGTTTAACTTCACCCTAGTTTCAGCTGTCATGGTACTTAGGGTTTTTTTATGTTCAATATAGACTCCAAGATATTTATATTTGGCGACTCTTTTTAATACACAATTTTGAAGAGACCACTCCAAGTGATATTTTTTTGTGAAGTTGTTCTTGCACACTAATATTTGGGATTTAACTGTGTTGATCACAAGATTGTTTGATGTGGCATATGTGCCTAGTTGATTTAACATGTTTTGTAAGCCCATAGGTGTACAGGATAACAGCACTAGATCATCTGCATATAGTAAATAGGGAACCCTTTGAGAGCCTATACGAGGTGCATCTGTTACACAATCCCTTAGTACGGGGCCTATATCCAGAATGTAGAAGTTAAATAGAAAAGAGGCAAGAGCACAACCCTGCTTCACTCCTCTGTGGGTCTGGATGGCAGGTGATAGTCTACCACCCATGTTTAATTTAACTCGCATAGATGTAGAGGTGTGTAGTAATGCCACTAGATTTGTGAGAGAAGTTGGGCACCGATGCAGTCTAAGTTTGGTTATTAACATATTTCTGTCAATATAATCGAAGGCGGATTTGAAGTCAATGAACCCCAGATATAAGGGGAGTCCACCATTTGCTTGCTCCGATTGAATCATTGAGAGTGCTAAAATGTTCGGTGTTGTGCCCATGCCTTTAACGAAGCCTGACTGAAATAAGTCTCTTAGACTGTTTTGATCTACCCACTCATTGAGCTCTTTTAGTATTATTCTACAGAATATTTTCGCCGGAGCGTCCAATAAAGAGATTGGGCGATAGCTCGTTGGTAATTGGCGGTCGCCTTTTTTGTAGATCGGAACTGTAAGGGCTTCCGTCCATGTTTTGGGTAATTTCTGATGTTTATTTATTGTGGCGAATATCTTGTAGAGAATTGAACTCCAAACTTCAGGATGTTTTTTCATTAGGGTGTTTGAAATCCCATCGGGGCCTACTGCACGCGAGTTGCTAGAGGTCATGATTAGATGTTTAATTTCCTTCTGATCAATATTCAACCAAAACCCCATCGCTTCTTGTTCATTTAGTGTCGAGATCGTGTTTATAGGTAGGGCATATAGGGATTGGAAATGATCTACCCACTGATGTGCCTCAACCACTGTGGATTGGAGATCTAACTGTCGGGTATTAATAGTTTGATTTAATATTGCCCACATTTTTGAGATGTTTTTATCAGCCAGAGTCGACAACATAATGGCTCCATCTTTTTGATATAGATTTGCTCGATGTCCTTTGATCCAGTTATTGTAACTCAAACGTGCTTTTTTAGTTAGATCTAGTTTAATGTCGAGAGGAAGCCTTGCTAGACTTCTTACCTCGGCACGATAAGCCCTTTTCCTAGTGAGTATAGAACTGTCAAAAACATGATTATGGCTCTCTCCTTTGGAATGACCCGCTTTCTGTTGGCTGAATAGCTGCATTGTGTTGCTATATGTCAATCCTATGTCGGAGGATTGCCAATTAATAGAGTTAGTTGAATCGTGTAGAATTTGATTAAAGTGCCATAAGGCGTTCTCTGACCATCAGAGTCGATTCTTACCACCATTTACCACCATACAACCGCCACCTATTTGCTCTGGTTCAATAACCTTAGTTTTGGCCATGGTCTGCCAACTAGCACACAACATATTATGGTCACTTAACACAGATGCGGACACACTAAAAGAGCACATTGCTGACCATAGGGCACAATTTACATATATATAGTCAATTGTAGATGTAGAGTTTCCTCTCTTCCAAGTTGGTGCAGGGGGCATGTCAGTATTAAATGCACCATTCAGCATTTGCAGGTTTCTGTGAGTAACCATTGTGTTCCATTGTAACAGTTTCTCACTCTTATGTGTCCCATCTGCTGCCAAGCAGTTCATATTCAAATCCCCTGCTAAGATAAAGTACAGGATCTTATCATCCGCGGATACAATGTCAAATATCAAATTCAGGTCCCTAAAGAAGCACTCCGTAGTAATAGCTGCTGAATTCCAATATATGTTCAGAATTGCGTAGGTGTCACCGTTGATCACCGCTCTTATAAGAAGCATATGCGAATTCGGCATGGCCCACATCTGTGACGATGTTCTCGGTTCATCCTTTACCGCCACCAGCAGGCCAGCCGTAGGTCTGCCTATAATGGACTTCCTAGCTGGGTTCAAGTGTGTTTGATATCCTGACCAGAGTATTGGACTTAGTAACCAGGTTTCTTGCAGTAAGATTATGTCGAATTTGCTTAGGCCACTCTCATTATTATTCAGCAAATGTTTGAATCCCCGCGAGTTCCAGCTCACCAAAGTAAGGGGGGATAACTTTGTCAGATTGAATAGCTAATTTGAGTTACTATTACAATTGCATGCACACATCTTCCTGTCATTTGACAGTTGATTTGAATCTTGGCCATTTGCCACGCCAGTTTTTGCCCTTGGCATAAGTTCTACAATACTTGACGTATTAGGTTCTAATGTGTCGTCCATTTCTGTATCCAGCTGAAAACCTAGGTCGAATAGTGAGTTCTTCGCCTGCCATACCAGATTACGAATTGCTCTGGATTGAAACCACACTCGAACTGCATTTAGGTTCTGATTTAAGATAAATTCCACCAAGGTTAAATCCGCTGAGCTTATGTCTTCGAGCAGCGGTATATCTGAGAAGATTGCTAGTATCGCTCTTCTGTTCAGGTCATATTGCGTGCATGGTGCTGGTCTACATTTCACAATCATAGAACACAGTGCCACTCGAGGAGCGACTTTTCCCATTCCCAGCATATCTTGTGTTTTGACAGTTTTTGTAGGTATCACATTGATCGTTTTCTCTTTTGTGTTCGCAGCCAAATCCCCTAGTGCATTTTTAATCAGCGTTAAGACATCTTTTGAAAAGTCTGTAGGTAAACCCAATGGTGGGAGGGAAGTTAAGTCAGAATCGGGCGTGGAGATGGGAATCCTTAAAGTGTTTGCATTTAAGTTTGTAGCGCTGGTCACTGATATTGCTGCTCCTTGGATCATTGGGACAGTCCCTCCAATTTCAATTCCCTTCTGTACTTGGTTCCCAAATTCCACGGGTTTATCAGCATCATTATGTGATTTATGGAGGTTAATTGATGAAGTTGGATTTGTGAGTGGAGGAATGGAGAGACCTTGCATGTAAGCATCTACTGCTTTCCTAATTTCAGATCTATGGGCCTTTGCATCTTCCCCACTATTCCATCTTGCTTCCATGATGTCATTTGTACTTCTCGTTCTCACTGTCGGCTCTGCCTCCAGACACTGTAAGCTCTGTGACTCCCTATGTGAGATTACTTTTATCAAAGCGTCCAATGGTGAATAAGGTTGGGCTCTGGCTCGCGAGCTCGCATCTGTATTATTATTTGGCTCACAGTCACTCGGTGCAGTTGGAATCTGCCGGGTATTGTTTTTCTTCAAGAAGATTGGCGCAATCTTCACACTTGAATTTCTTACCACCACATTTTCACCCGCATTCAGTGACACATTTGCTCTCAACTTTTGTTTGCCTTTCAAAAATATGGGGGCCAAAGGAATTGACTTCTTTGGTTTAGATGGTACATGAGCTATAACTGGTTTATCCAACAGATTTTCTGTTTGAGATCCCTTCGTAAGCACATTACGTCCAGCCATAACTTTAATAGTGCTCGATGTTTCTTTATTATCATGAGCAGATTGAGGAGGATTTATGTGGTTATATTTACTCTGTGAATCCCCTCCCTTCAATGGACAGACGGAGAATGTTGGATCACCAGTCTTCTTCTCTTCCTCTGTAGGTGCCAAATGATTATTTCCAACTCTCTTAACAAATAGGTTAGTAACTGAGTTATTTTGTTTTGCCTTGCTCTGTTTCTTTGTCTTTTTCTGTGAGTTGTCTCTTTTCCGTTGAACGGATTTTTCTTTCATTCTTTTGGTCCTTCTTGCTGCCCTCTTCCTCATTTTCTTTTTATCTTGATGTGGACTCGCAAGTGCAACTTCTTCTGTTACAACCTCTCGGGAGTTCAGCTGACTGGCGATGTTTGTTTTTAAGGGTTTTTCCATCGAGACTACTTGGAAAAGATCCTCATTCATATTTGCCAGTCTCATAAATTCTTCCAATGTGGACGCTGAGAAAGATGACTCGCCATCATTTGTGGGGTCTGCCTCCATAGACTCTGTTCTCACGTGTCCCTGTGAGTTTCGATTATACATCTGGAGTTGGTTCAGTAATTCCTGTGTTAAGGACCTATCGGCCTCTTTGGATTTATGAATATCTGCAATGGACCTGTATATTGCAGAGATATCCAGACCTTGTTTAGTGAATTCCAGTTGCATCAGTTGTAACTTCGGCAAAACACATGAATTAACGGCATTACAGCAACCTACTATGGAGCCATCCAAAGTGGCTACCTCTTTCGTTAATTCCATCATCGACCCAGATTGAATTTGTACTTCCGATTTCAGGAGCTCAAAGACAGAGACCAAGGAATTCAGCACATAGCTAAGAGCAGTTAATGTGTTGATATTCGGCTCCGTCTTCTCAGCTGCAGTTTCTTCCTGTGTTGCATTTGGACTAAGTGCAGCAGGTGTTTCAGCCAGTTGGAAAACCTGCGCTGGACTTTCAGGTATTTGGATGTCTTCAGTGCTTGAGAAATTTAGAGTGCTTAGTCTTGGAGCATTCATGTCCAAAGCAGAGTGGCAATTGTCATAAACATTCTGCTGGCATTCGCCCTCTGAGGGGCTTGATAATATATCATTTAGTTCATGAGTAACTTTCTCAGGCATTATTTTTGTAGCCCCAAAATGATCTTTTATTTTTTTGTGAATTTTGTTTGTTGTTATCGTGTATTCAAGCCCTTTTTTCCATTTATCAGTTAGGGAGGGTTCAGAATCCAAGGACTCCCCACATCTGGCAGGCGTGGAGGCAAGGGAGAGGCATGGATTTGCATGCACAAGCGCTTGGATATGTGTTTGCGATTCCCCAACCTCCGTCATTTTGTCCATACTGTTTTCATCAAAGGGGCATTTAACTCCACTTTCCAATTCAGATTTCGTCAATTCCGGATCCTCCTATTCTAGGGGTCCCATCTCATCCTGAGATGGAGTGCTCCTTAATTTCATGAAGCGGTTTTACAAATACTAAGCAGCAATAAAGTAAGATATCAGAGATTTCCAACAGTCCACCAGCAGGGGGAACTGTAGTGCGCAGAGCAGCTGTGTCTTTTGGGTGTGTTAGCAAAAAGCCCACGCGCGAGCGCGGAGCACAGTAAAACTGTCTAGCACACTTCAAAGCACACTTCAAAGGCAGCAATGTTTAGAGGCGCCGCTCTGCTCCACCCCCACTTTATCAGATATAGAACAGGCCGCAGTGGAGCCGATCGGCTCAGATGTTAGAGGACTCAGCAGTCGCCAAATGGCGCTCCTCCCACTGCCTGCACGGAGAGAAAACACGAAACTACAGCTGGCGGCTCAAAGGCTTCAAAGCCCGCAGTCGCCGCTCAGCCCCTCTCCTGCGTCCCACGCTGAGATGAAAAGACGGTTGTGTTCGAACGGAAATGTATCCCGTAATCGTTCTGCAAAGTTTCTCTAACTCCTCACACGCGCCGGCTCTTTCAGATATCTTTCAGATATTTTGAACGTGTAAAGGGAACACCGACACGTTTCAATTACTCAATTATTCAAGCAATTACAGTGGGCACTCGCTGAGTTAAAAAGACGGACAATACCGAAATCCACCAGTTCCACCAGTTCCACTGAACTAATTAGTAGATATCGCAATTCAAGTCAATGCAGATTTTACCTGGTAGTTTGGATAGATGGATAATCCAACGGAGTTCCCCGCCTTGCCTCAGCCGACTGCACGGACTGCAGTGACTGCTTCCACTTACACACCACTTCGCTCCGCTTCGCGGTCCTGGGAGTTTTTAACTCCTGCACAGCCAGTAGTGGTAAACAGAGAGGTAGGACTCCAAACCAAGTTGTTGCACCGATTCCAAACGAAAAAGCTGGAGACTGCAGTGACTGCTTCCACTTACACACCACTTCGCTCCGCTTCGCGGTCCTGGGAGTTTTTAATTCCTGCACAGCCAGTAGTGGTAAACAGAGAGGTAGGACTCCAAACCAAGTTGTTGCACCGATTCCAAACGAAAAAGCTGGAGACTGCAGTGACTGCTTCCACTTACACACCACTTCGCTCCGCTTCGCGGTCCTGGGAGTTTTTAACTCCTGCACAGCCAGTAGTGGTAAACAGAGAGGTAGGACTCCAAACCAAGTTGTTGCACCGATTCCAAACGAAAAAGCTGGGGACTGCAGTGACTGCTTCCACTTACACACCACTTCGCTCCGCTTCGCGGTCCTGGGAGTTTTTAACTCCTGCACAGCCAGTAGTGGTAAACAGAGAGGTAGGACTCCAAACCAAGTTGTTGCACCGATTCCAAACGAAAAAGCTGGAGACTGCAGTGACTGCTTCCACTTACACACCACTTCGCTCCGCTTCGCGGTCCTGGGAGTTTTTAACTCCTGCACAGCCAGTAGTGGTAAACAGAGAGGTAGGACTCCAAACCAAGTTGTTGCACCGATTCCAAACGAAAAAGCTGGAGACTGCAGTGACTGCTTCCACTTACACACCACTTCGCTCCGCTTCGCGGTCCTAGGAGTTTTTAACTCCTGCACAGCCAGTAGTGGTAAACAGAGAGGTAGGACTCCAAACCAAGTTGTTGCACCGATTCCAAACGAAAAAGCTGGAGACTGCAGTGACTGCTTCCACTTACACACCACTTCGCTCCGCTTCGCGGTCCTGGGAGTTTTTAACTCCTGCACAGCCAGTAGTGGTAAACAGAGAGGTAGGACTCCAAACCAAGTTGTTGCACCGATTCCAAACGAAAAAGCTGGAGACTGCAGTGACTGCTTCCACTTACACACCACTTCGCTCCGCTTCGCGGTCCTGGGAGTTTTTAACTCCTGCACAGCCAGTAGTGGTAAACAGAGAGGTAGGACTCCAAACCAAGTTGTTGCACCGATTCCAAACGAAAAAGCTGGAGACTGCAGTGACTGCTTCCACTTACACACCACTTCGCTCCGCTTCGCGGTCCTGGGAGTTTTTAACTCCTGCACAGCCAGTAGTGGTAAACAGAGAGGTAGGACTCCAAACCAAGTTGTTGCACCGATTCCAAACGAAAAAGCTGGAGACTGCAGTGACTGCTTCCACTTACACACCACTTCAATCACCGCCCCATTCCAAGGTTGGTGGGGCGGTAATTCCCCATTCACCAAGGCTCTTCCCCATTCCGAAATGAGCCCCCATAGGGCTCAATGGGAATGGGGAAGATGCAAATAACGGTGACCGTTCATTACGGTCACCGTTATTGGCTTGGAGGCCCCTTTGCGCCCTCGACTTTAACACCTGCTCAAAGCAGGCGTTAAGGGCGAGGGCGCAGAGGGAACTCGGAGTATGGCGGTAAGGGAATACCGCCACCGGTCTCGTTACTGGTGGCCGCTATCCCTTACCGCCATACTCGGAATGAGGCCCAATGATTCAGGTCAAATTCATTATTTAATCCCTTTGTTAATAATGTATCAAGAAGGTTTACACAGTACAGTTAGGTTGAACAAAAATCCAACATTAGAACACGCAATCAGGAATTACCAGTAGTTTGACATTTTGTTTAGAAATGTTACACTATTGCCCAAATTTGAATCATGATACTTGAGTTACTATACATTCCTATAAAATGTGGTAACTTTTTCCCAAAAAGTAGCCCAGCAAAACTGGATTCTGAATAATTAATTTACATTTTGACTTAACAACTTTCTCATTCAATGTAATGCTGCTAGGCCGTAAAGACCCTGCATATGGAAACTAAGGCACAATCAACATATACTAGTGACACAAAAGGCACGAGGTTCGATTTTCCAAAGTTTTCTGGTTTATTTCAAAGTATTCTCAGTCGGCCGACTGGGGTCTAACATCTCGCAATGTGTGTACCCAGACCTCATGAGATGCAAGAGAGCGAGCAATGCTGAAGCAACAATATATATACATATCATGTCATCTTTGAAGGCAATTCAAACCGCCCATAGCGTATCTTTTTAGGCTAGGGTTCGTTGATTGACACTCATGACAATTATGACACATTGTGAAAAGTCCCTATTCAGTCTAAATATGCTTATTCTAGCAACAGTAGCAGAGACAACTTTTTTGTTATGGAGAACATAAAGCTCTCAGTTCAGCAAGGATATCATGTTCGTAGGAGAGAAACATTCTGTTTTACGTTATCTAGGTGTCTCTATTCATGAACAAAGGGTCAGACAGTTCTGAGGCTGAAAATGCCAGTCTCCGCGAAGGAGTACTGCTAAAAGAATATAATTCATGCTTTAAAAGCCTCTTGCTACAGCGTTTGTAAGGCAGGCCGGCACCTGGGTCGCTTATTACATACAGCTTCTGCTCGCCTCCAAGGACTTTGCGAGGGAGAAAAACAATGTATTTCAGTATTGTCTAGCATTCCTGCCTGGGTTGATCTTTCAACATGCAGGCCATTGCCTCGCACTGTGCATGAGTTTGAAACATAGAATACATTTTGCAAAGCATTTTTATACAGAAAGGAAAAAAGCAAAAGGTGGATATTTCACAAAATGGACGTCCTTCGGTTACATTGAGGATTCTGTGTTTGCAGTGTTTGTCACGTGATGCGATTGGTTTCTGGGCAACATAATATACATACTATACATACTATACGGTCGTTTATGGTCTAACAATGCATACAACTTTGTTACCTACAAAGCATTGAGTGGTTCTTTAGCAGTGATACAGTGTGCAGGGTACTGAGGTATCCTGTTTTTAGGATTCCATTTGTTATTCTATGACTCTGCTCTAGCCCATCCCCCATAACCTTCACCAACTCGCCCCACCCCCAGTGGAACCCAAAACATATTTTTCTATTACCTGATTTGGAGCTAGGTACTTGTATTCCATAGGCCATTTAACAGAAACATTGCACTGGGCAAGCACAATTAGAACTATGGACCAACTGGCCTATTGCAAAATATTGTTTTCAATTTCCACAAGGGCAATAATTGCTGTAGTCCAAGCACGAGTACAGACTGTGTCCATATGCAAAAATACTTTATAAGAATGTATTTTTTATACTAGTGAAATGATTGTCATAATGCTTCTTACACCTGCACCAATGCACATTTTTTGTGATAAGGTCCTCCTTGCAATGCATTTTTGCATCAGTGCAATGTGTGCACTAGTGCTGATACTGTTTTGAATTACCACTAGGCCAATATATTCTGTGCAAAGTGCACTTGCACCTGTGAAAACATGTGTATAATACACCATCTTGTTTATTGCTGCAAGGCATGCAGCAAAATAAGAGTACATAGCCAATCACTATATTAATACATAAATATGTTTTTTGTTCTTTTTGTTTCAAATATGTGGCTTTGTGATCAGTCTGAGACCAGTAACTCCTTGAATCACTTATGAAAAAACTGCTTGAAAGTTCTGATGTACCATCATTGTTTTACCACTGTCACTGTGAGTAGGGTTTCACATATTCCAGAAAGGTGTTCTGACATTGGTGGGCAAACTGTGCTACTTAAGTTGGTCAAACCTTTCTACTAATGCTTCTCAGTGTTACTTCCTCACACATACACCTAGTTACCTGAACCATTGATTAAAGCAGACACTACAAACTATCTTTACAGAAGTGTTTTATAATGGTGCAATCCCATTGGTAAACATTCTGAGAATCCTAATATGTTATGATATGTCATGTATAACACGCCTGTACACAAGTATTCCTGGGCACAACAAGACAAGGTAGGAAAGAAAGAGGGAGGAAGAGACAAGAGATCTTACTAGACCTTGTGTAGTTTGGATTGTGCAAGTGCGACAATACCAAGTGCTGGGGGAAGGGATATGGGGAAGTGTCGGCGAGAGGGAAGGAGGAAGTGCAATCAGGGCAGCATTACTCTGACTAAGTGCAGCCATTGCAATGCAGCTCTAGGTGAGTGCAAGGAGAGTGGGGAGTGCAGGGGTTACAGTTACAGCCCCTAAGTGCGTGGTAGGCTGAAGGCAATGCAGTGCAGACTGATCATGGAGGAGCCAGGTACCCACTGAGACTCTGAAGGTAACCAAGCAACCAGTTGGTGCCACAGACAGGTGGTCAGCAGGGGAGGGAGAGAGAGAAAGCAGAGCAGAAAAGGAAGGTCTTGATCTGCTTCCGGAACTTCAGGTGGTCCGGCTCAAGATTTAAGAGGGGCAGGGAGACCTTTCCAGGGGAGGGCACCTTCAGAGGAGAGAGATCTACCCCCCACTCTCTGCCTGGAGAACCTTCTGACCCTCAGAAAGTTGGAGGTTGCTGAGCGAAGGGCTCAAGAAGTAAGGTATTTTGGTAGAGAAAGTTGGATGTAGTGCAGAGCCCAGCCCCAAAAAGCCTTGTGGACAATGCAGAAGGTCTTGAACTTGATACTCGCAGTCACTGGGAGCCAGTGGAGAGATTTCAGAGCTGGAAAGATACGGTCCCCAGGCTTGAGGCCAAGGATAAGTCTTGCAGTCCTGTTCTGGATAATTTGCAGAGGACGGAGATAAGAGGAAGGCAGATTGAGAAAGAGGCTGTTGCAGTAGTCCATCCTAGAGAGAACCAGGGCTCTACAGATGGTGAGCTTCTGGGGGAACATGCGAAATAGCAAGAATACCCCCGAGGAGGTGCAGCTAGTAGTGGGCCTTCTTGGCAAGGTCCATGATGTGCGGAAAGAAAGAGAGGTAGGAGCTGAAGATGACACCAAGGTTTTTTCCCGAGCAGGAAGTCGAAGAAAGAGAGCCCAAGGAGGGCAGACTGAGTGAAAAATGGAAAGCTGGAGCAGGGGTCCCAATGAGCAGGATCTCCATCTTAAGGCAGAGGTCGTTGGAGGCACACCAATCCTGAGAGCTGAGTGTCATCCGTATAACATTGAGAGTTAGAGGAGAAGGTAGAGATTAGATGGCCCAAAGGGGCCAAGTAGACATTGAAGAGCCAGGGTGAGATGTTGGAGCCCTGGGGAACACCACATGCGGAGAGAGAGGTGGCGGAGAGAAAGGACTCATGTTGGACCTGGGATGGTCGGTTGGGGAGGAAAGAGGTCAGTACTCCAGGGCCTGATCCGTGATGCCCAGGTTCTCACTGAGTCGCTTGATCAGGATGGAGTGGTTGACAGTGTCAAAAGCAGAGGAATGTTCAAGGAGCATGAGAACAGAAGAAAGACTAAGTCGAGATTAGAGAGAAGATCTTCACAGGTGTTTAGGAGAGCAGTTTCCATGCCTCTGGCTACTCTCAAGTCAGAGTCGTGGTCATGGAGACAATCAACAGATTCATTGTGGAGAGTACGCTGGGAGAAGGGCCAGCTTTTCCAGAAGGTTGCACCGGAAGGAAGTGATATTTATTTATTTATTTATTTATTTAATTTGTAAAGTGCTAAACAAGAGCCATGAGAGTTCTGAGACTCACCGACAACGAGCAACATATAGTAGGCAGGGATAATCCATGAAGGCAGAACACGCTAGTGTTTGAGATTATTCAAAAAGGATGGTTTTCCGATTGCTTTTAAAACTGGCAAGACTAGGACACAGCCATGGTCATGTGGCACGGTATTCCAAAGACGTGGGGTCGAGAATGGAAAGCATCATGTTTCTACAAGTGACAGTTTTGCTCTCTGTAGTTTCAGTAGACCGGTGTTATTAGACCTAAGGCTGCATCTGTCTGCTAGCCATTTAAGTTGTGCTGCCAGATAGGTTGGACCTTTTCCATAGAGACAGGAGTGTGCCATGCACAACGTATGACACATTACCCTCATGGCTATAGGAAGCCAGTGAGCAGGCCTACTACTACCCTAACTGCGTTGTTCTGAACAAATGGTAATCGGCTGATTTCCTCGTACCCACACCCAGTAGAATGCTTGCACAGTAGTCCAGGCGACTAGCTATGATAACGCAAGCCAGGGTAGCACAGCTAGACACTTTAAGATATGGGGCCTCATTACGAGTCAGGCGTTAAGGGGTTAACGGCGCCGTAAACGGCGCCGACCCTTAACGCCTGATTACAAGGTCCCTTAGCGCCATGGTGATTTTAACGCCTGCCTTTTGCAGGCGTTAAATTCCATGGCACAAAGGGACCATGGTGCTAATTACGCCACCGTAATTTACGGTGGAGTAATTAGCGCCTTCCCCACTCCCATTATGCCCTATGGGGCAAAAATGGGAATGGGGAAGGGTAAAATGGGAAATGGGGATTTACCGCCCCACTCACCTTGGAATGGGGCGGTAAATCCGCCATCCACCATGGTGTAAACATAGTTTACACCATGGTGGTAAGGGTACGACCCAGGCGGTAACTTACCGCCTGGGTCGTAATGAGGCCCATGGTCTAAGTTGAGCCAGGAGCTTGATGTAATATGAGGGGTTGGACACTAGGCAGCTAATGTGAGCCCTCATTGAGAGCTCTTGATCGATATCGATATTGACTCCCAAGGTCTTGAATTTCTTGAGAGTGGGCCGCAGACAATCTGCAATTTGGATGGGTGAAAGGTTTGGTCTAAGTGACGCAGCTTAGAAGCAGTGCCTAGGAGTACAATCTCTGTTTTGGAATTGTTCAAGACAAGGCCATTGTGCAACATCCAAAGATGGATTCTGTTGTAAGTGGCGTTGATGACCTCAGTGTCTTTGATTTAATTCCCTGTAAGTGGCAAAATACAATGAGTGCCACCCACATAGTTGGTGTGACAAGTACCTCATGCATCCAGTTGATCAACCAGTGTAGGCATGAATATGTTAAAGAGAGTGGGTGACAAACAAGAACCCTGCGGCACTCCACAATCCAGAGCATAACCCTCTGGCATGGAATCCTCATGGATGATCTTAGCTGTCCGGTCTGACAGATAGACATTGAGCACTAGTTTGCCAGACAGGTAGGATCAGCAGAAGGTTTTCTGAGGAGAGTGTGCACAAGGGAGTGCTTGAGGAGAGAGGGGAAGATCCAGTGGCAAAAGAGTAATTGCAGAAATCGGCAAAGGCAGGAGCGAGGGTGTCATTGTGGTTTTTGATTGGTTCTGGAGGAGCAGGGGAGCACCTGTTTGGATGACACTTTCATAGATCAGACCTCTCTAGAAACCTTGTCAGGTGTTGTCAGAGAGAAAGAGGAGAAAGGAGGAGGAGTGGGAGAGGTGGCCAGAGGGGGGCCACGAACGGTAGAGGGAAAGGAATAGGAGAGTGAGGACAGGATGTTCTGAGTTTTAGTGGTGCCCTATGAGGCGCTTTTCACAATCAAAACTGTGCTCAAGTTGCTGTTGAATAGCCCTTTGCTATTTAACATGGATTCTATGCAGCGGAAAATGGTTGCTCAAGGTAACATGATTTGATTCTATGACTTCTTGTGCTTCTATGGCCTTATATGCTGTTCCCTCACCTGCCCTTGCTCTCCTGCATTTAGATGCGAGAATGCAGATATTCGGGAGCCACTGCAGAAAGATTTAGGGTAGCCCACACTGTAGGAATTAGTGCTCTGCGCTGTCAGCGGGGCTGCTGGTGCCAGAGGCTGATATATGAACCTGCATAAATTGTTCTCATGCCAGTGCAAGCTTCCAGCCAATGTATATTTTTACGTGCTTTTACATGAAAACATTCAAATAATTCCTATGGAGCTCATACATCACCATTGCAAGTCATACAGCAAAAATTTATTAAAGAAATAACGTGTTCAGAATATTTTTTATCAAAACAAAGTACACCGTTCTTGGATGATTTCGTATGGCATTGCTATCTCTGTAAACCACGACGTGCAATTTGCATCTTTTTTTCTAACTGTCATATTTGCCATTTTAAAAGCAGTTTGTGGGGAATCCGTCATAAAAGTCTATTTTTATTCAATGAAAGAATTTTAGAAAGGGCCACAAGATGCCCCATGACCACCTGCGAGGGCCTGAAAGTTCTGGGGTGATATTACGGAACCTTTGCACGTGAGCTGATGTTGGCACCTGATCAATACCGACTTTGTGCATACAGAAATGTTCTAAAATGATGCAGCTTTGCACGTGAAATCGTGCACCGTATTATCTCTAGTGCAAACATTCACATTGGGCCTCATTACGAGGTGGGCGGTAAGGGATTACCGGCACCGGTAAGGGCACCGGTGCCGGTAATCCCTTACTGACCTACTATGAGGTCCCTTAGCGGGTCCCTTCCTTAACGCTTGGTTTTACCAGGTGTTATCAAGGGACCCGTTAAGGGACTTCAGAGCTAATAACGGTACCGTTATTAGCACCTTCGCCCTTCCCATTGAGCCCTATGGGGGCTCAAATGGGAATGGGGAATGGCTTTTTCAATGGGGACTTACGGGTCCCGCAAAGGTCGGAATAGACCGGTAAATCCCCATTGAACGGGACCGGACATGGTACCGGTATTGGAGGTAGTCATGGCGCTAATAGCGCTATGACTACCTCCAACCTTGTAATGAGGCCCATTGTCCTGGTATATAAATGCTTTGGACCCAATACGGGACAATCACATACATTGCATCGATGTTGCCAATTTAGAGGCAGGCGCAGGCAAGAAAGACATTGCCAGTGTTTTCAGAGGTTAAAAACGTAATGCTCAGTTCAATGCCGTTTTTGCACTGGTAAGTCAATGCAAAGGCCAGTTTAACATTGTCCATCAGCTGTTAAAAATGCTCACCAATCAAGCTAAATTGCCCGTCAGTGTTACACTCCTTGTGAAACGATCCTATGTTTTTTTTTCTTCACTAGGTTACGTTTTAACTAGTGCTAATACTGCGCAACATTGTACTTGGACTGGTGCAGACGTACAGTTATACAGCCACTGTGATCCGTTGTATGCAACAACATTTCCTTGGTGCAAGTGCACATTTGTATGTTATTTGTACAAGGGTAAACATTGTTCCAGCGCTAAAACAAGCACGTTTGTATCCATTGTTACATCATGTCAATGTCTGCCCTGATGCTGAAAAGTAAAATTAGAAGCACTAATGTAAACATTGTCAGAGTGCACACATCCACAGAAAGTATACATTTGTGTTACCCTAGAGCAGTTTTTGACCTTGGAATAATGTCATGAAATATGTGCCTGCACAGAAGCAACATTTCTGCAATAACACAGCAGCTATTACAGAAATGTTGTACTCGTGCAAATATCTGTAACAAACAATAGGGGTGCCCCTATGTGCAAGCATGAGTTGGGGCAAGATATACTGCTTAAACAGAACCAACAGAAGGGTACTCACGCTGTGGACAGTCCTAAATTCTGTCAAGTATTTAAATCAAATCTCCATAATGAATTCAAGGATAGTGCTTGCAAAAAAAGTCACTAAGGGTAAACCAAAGAAGAAGTCTAAAGGGTACTGGCAATACATTTCTTTTTTAAGAGCACAGTTTTAAGTTATTCAAAAGAATTTTAGCAAAAAACTAAAGTAATTGAAAAAGAACGAAGAAAGACATAAAACATAGCATTCATCATATATACATAAAATACAAAGGAACAACATGTTCATCAAATAACAAGGTGGATTGATGGGGAACACTTAGAGAAATAAAACAATCCTTGCAGGATACTAATTGTTCCTACAACATAGAAACTACCAGGGTGTAGGTATAGAGAGAATATTCAGTTAGCCACATTTGCATAGTTGTACTGGTGCAAATACACATGTGTACTCTATTAGCAGTACGGCAAAGATTGCACTAGTACAAAACTTGTTACAGCACATTCCAAAACACAAACCGCCATAATGCCGTTCTGTCAGCAACCAATGTCAATACCACCCAACTCAATGGATATACACGCATAGTGCTAAACGTCTACTTGCTGAATAGTTCAGATACTGATACAGAGACACCACAGCAGATGGGGGCTGAAGTCCGGTGAAAACTAGAATATTCCCGAAACAAGGAGAAGAGAGCACATAACGATCTAGAGTAGCCTATTTTGCAATCAGAGGGAGGACTTCTCAATACTTCACTGAAATAGACTGTTTTTGTTGTGAACCAGTAAGAAATCATTATTTTGTTACAATACAAATGGTCGATTGCACTGAATATGATTATTACAAATATTCAATCCTTTTTGACTGAGAGAAGTATTGTAAAATCTTTGCAGACTTGGACCCTGTCCCCAGCTAGAGCTGTGCTTTAGGAAGCAAGACCATGCAGAGCAACAGAGGTTTGAATCCCGGATCCACGCTTAGAAATCAATCTCAGGTATGGTATTAGGCGTGTTATAAAAAATAAAAAAAACAATTAAATACATTAAATAAAAATACACTCAAGGATTGGGTCAGTCCTGGGGCATTAGTGTTGGGTTCCGTACCCCAAGGAGCAGAGATCGTCGGACAGAGTCATTTAACAAACATTTAAAGAACATAACATGGTAATGTATACAGTCGCCCAGCTGTCAGCAAGGTATACAGAGACGTGTCTAGGCATGCTGGATTGTCTCATGTCATGCGAATAATGTGGTTTTTGAATGTTTTACTGCTCCAGAAATCTCCTTCGGGACCTAGAAAGAAGGACATATACAATTGGAATAAAGCTAAAAATGTGAGATGAGTATTTAAAGAACCAACATTTGCAGTAGAATATCAAGGAGCTCTGATGTATTTTCAGTTAAAATAAATTGCTGGCCATCTGATTTAGGAGTGCAAGACATTTGCATATTGTATATTTCTTTTCTTTATGTTTTAAGCCTCATCATATTGTGGATGTTAACTTTTTGATCATTCTTTCAGCTCCAACATGTGTTACACGCTTTGCTTTCAGAGTGGTGTGTGGACTAGAATCATAGTGACCTAAATCTAATGCAGTGAGAGGTGCACTGTGTGATGGAGAGGCGGCAGAGTACACCAACTTCATCTCCAGCACCCCCGTACAACATAGAAAACAGAAAGGTGTTCCCCCAACATTCATGATTTGCTGTGAACCTATTCGTGTGTAGTTAGGGTGGGAGATGAGGTTTCTTTGCAGCAGTGAGAAAGTGGACTTTCACAGAGAAATGGGATGCCATAAGAAAGAGAGGGGCGATAGGGACAGAGGATGGGCAACCGTTGCCTAAACGACCCTTATTCGTGCCGCAGGGTTGGCACAGTGTGCATGAGCTCCTTTCTACAACAACCTGATTCATTTTAGCCTCTAATCATACTCTGGTACAAAATATAAGGAAGGGGATCTTATTGTTGCAAGGCAAAGAGTAGAATTGGTGTCTTCCACAAGCAGCACACCAGTGGGCAGCTCATCTTACACTTGGCTGGTGGATATGCATTTTGCAAATATGCAAATGACGTTTAAACATGTGCAATTGCATAGGCACCAATGCAAACGACTTTTCGTTTGTACTGTCACAATATTCCTGCTCCAGTTCTTCTTAAAGTAATGTGGAAAGAGGTGCAGCGCAGCTTGAAGGAGTAGCCCATCTGAAACCTGATCACATAGACCACACATGTCACTTTGTTATTTAGCAGTTGCATTCTCTGTGGATTAGCTCCATTCCAGAACACACAAAGATTTTTAGGCAGTGGATAGTCCATACATGGTATTAGGTTTGAAACATATTAGATGCTCACATATAGCAACACAGAAAGAGCAACACATGTATTAGTATTGCAGTTGCAGAGGGCATAGATAGGGTAGTATTACAGGTGTGGTGTTTAATTGCTGTACTGTAGTGACGTAGGATAGCGTGATGTGCGGAAAGGATTGAAATAAGCAGAAGATGGAGTCAGTAAGGTAGTCGGGTAGAAGCGAGGTCAGTGTATTAACTTGGCAGAAGTGTTGCCATTTTTGATGTTTAGGACTAATACACGATGAACAGAAGAAAACTCAGGCCTTGGTGTGGAGTTGCGGCTCTGGTATTTCAGCCGTAAAAAACAAATCCACTTTCCTGTTCTCCAGGAGAGAAGCCGAGGTCAGAGGCACCAATGGTGCACAGGTAAGCACTAACTGTATCCAGCTGCAGGTATTGAACATCGTGGGAAAGGAATGTTAGTTGGTAGAAGATCAGGAAGGGATGTGCCCTTTGAAGGACACATTCATGAGAATAGGGCATGAGGCTCTGTGATGCCAAAGATCCAGGCAAAGATTTTGTCAAGAGGGGGTCAAATTAGAGTGGGGGACTCAACATTTTTAGATTGCTTATAACTTTGTTGCTGTTTGACGAATGTGGACAAAGGTTTGCAGAAAGATTATCAACCCAACCTTGAATGTGTGTGTAAAGTCTGAATTGATTTTTTCAAGTGGGGGGTAAGCTATATGACTATTGTATGTACATACATTTTGACACTTTTGAAAAAATAAAACATTGGCAGATTTCCAGCAAACTTGTTTAAGGAGAATTAGCAAGGACCTTAAAGCAAGGTTTTGCAAATGTGCCTGTGTTTAATTTTTGACAAGTGTTATAATGTAGGTACAAAAATAGGAATATACCTTTGGTGACTGTGGGATAGCCTGTGGCCATGGGCAGCAGCCAGATTGTCTGGGTCATGGTATAAGGTCATGACCCGGACAATGTGGCTACTGCCCATGACCACGAGGGACAACAAATGTGCTTAAAGTGGCCATGTCCACCTTTGATTACAAAAATTGCACTCAGTGGATTTCACTTTGGTAGATTTCGCCTTTGGTACATTCCCAACAGTGGTAAATAACTGCCCCATCCATGATTCTCTCTGGGTGCTAGAGGTAGGCACTTCCTCTTCCTCATCTTCTTGGTCCTCTTCATTGTCATTAGAAGTACTGCACTTTTTTGTGGTGTAGGTCCTCCAGCTGGTGGTGGTGGTGGTGGCTCTTGGAGAGGAGAGATGGCAATAGCTGATGCCATTTTTAAGATAAATAGCATGTGATTTGTACTAGATTGTTAATGGATAACAAGTAAGAATAGGTCTAGGAGCTGTGCAAGGGTACATTTTGAGCTTGAAAGTTCCTAGTAGAAAAGGCAGTTCTGAACTGTCCTCGGAGAACGGGCCCAATCGTGAAGTGTGGACAAGTTCACAAACACATCATCATGTCGCACACAAACCCATGGTCACGTCGCACTGTCCGGAAGGTCGACAATGACGTCAGACATTCACGGATGGCAACAGACACAAAAACAGTGTAAAAAGGTGCAAAAAGTGTACAGAAGTGTTAAAAATTATGTTAAAAGTTGGGAAATGGCAGGGTTTTAAGGTGAAACTTTGTAAATTAGACAAAAATGTTGCTATATTGGGGTACGTATGATATTAGTTGTAGGAAAATAGCATGCACTGGTAAAAACCCATGCAATTCACGGACATTACATTGTTAAAGGGAAGTTATGGTTTAGTTGCACTAATAAAAACCTATGAAATTCACTAAATAACTTTGTTAAAGGGACGTTATGGTTACCAGTAAAACCAAAATAAAATCAGAAATGTGCAAGTTATGGTAAGCTAAGCAACCACCATGCACTGCTTAGACTAACATACAGGACATCAAAGATGACATCACAAATGTCATTGATGTAACAGATGTAATTTCTATACTTCTTATACCATTTGTGTGCATCCTTTGTTTGTCCACCTGCACATATGAGATGTCCATAATGACATTTAATATCATACACATCATATTATAAACAAACTTAAAACTACAAATTATTATATAAACTTCTGTTAGCACTGATACTGCTGAACAGTGTGGAATACCTTTTTTTACTATTTCAAAATGTATTCTAAATTGTAAAAATTATATTTACATTGCCATTTCATAACTTCTTTCATAATTTGGTGTGCATCCTTTTTTGGCCACCTGCAAACCTTAGAAACTAATCACAATTTTAAACCTGTCATACAAAATGAAAGAATGTGCACAGTTGAATGACTGAATAGATTGTCTGACTTTTCTAAAAACTCCACACTGCACATAAAACATATTTACACATTTAACAGTCTAAACTTTTCAGTATATTATTTTCATTTTGTATTTTAATTGCATTATATGTTTTTGTAGCTAAAACCTATTGTTTACATGTTTCATATGTAAACAGTCATCAGTTTCTACACTCCCTCACACTCAAAATAATGTACATGGAACCATTTATGTAACCTTGCACTTATAGGGAACACTTGCACATATTACAATATACAGTGTTTTACACAATAAAACATAAGTAGAAGATTGCAGAATGCTATTTACTCTTCTAAATTATATAATCTTCACAATGCTACCTCTACATTTATTTGGTACTGTTTTTAAACATTCTAGTAACAAGCCATGCAAAAAAACAATTATTAGCCTATTTTTCTATTTCTCAATTTTATTGTTCATGTGTATATTTTCAAAGAATATTACACATATATTTTAAAATGTTGCTTCTGACAACATTAAGGGGCCGATTCATGGAACAAACGTGCACCGAAAATCTATGCGCAAACAGGCGCAAGCAGGCGCAAGCGCGAAAAAACAGGCGCACACATGCGATTCATGGAAGTCCCTGCGCGTGTTTTCCTCGGGATGTGCGCCAAACCCGTGCATGGCGCACACGTCACTGAAACATCCCGAACGCCGTGCGCGACGCGCACAGTGAAAGCGCACAACCTCGACGCACACACCAAAAAGGGGGCGGAACACGGGGCGTAACGCGCGGAATGGGGAACAACGCGCGAAGATAAGGGCGTAACTGGGATGTACTGCTGGGAAGCAGACGGAACGCCCACACGCACGCGAACCACACGTTTTCATGGAATCGAATAGGGCAAAACCGCGCACGGCCAAAGACACGCACAGGCCTAAACACGTCCGCCACATGAAGGCAGGCGGTAGTGTCCCTGCGCATCACAAAAGCGCCAATATACAGCAATGATGAATGTCCCATACTGCTATTGTGCCTTCACGCGATAGGCTACGTGTATTACGGGGGTTCGCGTGAAGTTTTTCACGCGATCGGGCCTGGGGGAGTGGGCTATGTGTATTACGGGGGTTCGCGTGAAGTTTTTCACGCGATCGGGCCTGGGGGAGCGGGCTATGTGTATTACAGGGGTTCGCGTGAAGTTTTTCACGCGATCAGGCCTGGGGGCGCGGGCTACGTGTATTACAGTGGTTCGCATGCTACCACTCACCGTCTGCCTTGCGTGTAGAAGAACGCGTAGCCAACACCCGCTGTGAAGTAATAGCGTGTGAACCACAACGGCTGGAAAACACACGCACCGCACCCCACCGAAAAGCACGTACAGAGCAATGTAAAGGCACGTGGGATCTACAAGCCCTGCCAGGGAAATGCCCGTGCGCGAAACGTCACAGACGCGCTTACGCACTAAGGGCCTTTGGTCCAATGAAATCGCGTATGCGTGCTGACGCGCTTACGCGCTAAGGGCCTTTCCTCGATTTACACGCACACGTGCAAGATTTTCACATGCCAAATCACTCCGTATCAAGCTGGCCACGCATAAGCACACGGAAGACCACGCTCCTGCCAAAAGGCAGAATTACTGCCCCCAAGAGCCCCGAGCAGCCTCCCACGAGCCATCTGCTGCTGCCTGCCTGCTGCCACCGTGCCCTGCCATTTGGTGCCTGCACATCAGCCATCTGCAGGGGTCCATTTGCTGTGTCCACCCCTGCTGGAACAGAAGACTCCCGACTGGGATACCATCGCTCCACAGCCCAGCCCCAGGACCCAGTTGCCCACCCACTCCTGCCTCTGGGGTTGCCATGTCGGGCACTGCAACATCTGGCACCACTGGCAACCCCCGGCCAGAGAGGCAGAGGGGCACCAGCTTCACTGCCACCGAAGTTGGTGTCCTGGTGGAGCAAGTCCTGGGGCAGTATGATGCCCTCTTCAGAAGTAAGCGCGCCAACAAGGAAGGATGGACTCGGATCTGGACGGACATCGTGAATGCCATCAACGCGGAGGGGGTGGCAGTCCGCGACTACCAACATGTCAAGAAGCGCTGGGATGACTGCAGGTCCAGGACCCTCTTGAAGGCCCGGCGCCTCGTGGAGGGGGGCCGGGGCCACATGAGTACCATCCAGATGAGGGTCCTGGAACGCGTAGGCCCAGCGCTCCACACCCAGATCCTTGAGAGGCAGACCCGTCTGGAGTTGAGCGGTAAGTGGCCAAGCATTGCTGTGTGAGACAGGGCATGTCGCAGTGTGCTGGTTGTCTGATACTTGCCTGTATGTGTGACATAGGCCATGTATGCATGTGTGTGTGCAGGGACGTCATGCATGTGAGAACACTAATGTGTGAACCACATGGTTGGTGCATGTGTTCAAATGCATCATGGGTTGCCCTATGCAGAATGGCCACATGAAAGCATGCAAGTCTCTGTTCCTGGACATGGGTGGGGGTGAGGGATGGGTGATGATGCCATGTACATGTATGCTGTCCATGCCTGTGTGTCTGACCTGCATGTCTGTGACTTGTGAATGCCAGGGATGCATGACACATGTCTGTCGCAATGTTCAGGTTCACTGATGCAGCCTAGTCATCCTTGTATCCACTGTGTCTGTGGTGTATGAGGCCAGATGGATGAAACTAGGGTGAAGTGTGTGCATGTGATAAGCATGGCCCATGATGCATGTGAGTTCCAAAACAACATTGTATGTTTCAAGAATCCCTTGGACATGTATGCTAATGTCCATAGCATGCGCCATGCCTGTTACCGCATGTGTTTTAACTGCACTGACCCATGTGTTGTGGAGGGACATGATGGAAGTGATCTTTGACAGTGCCACTCATCTGCTATTGCTTCCTGTCTAGGGAACCATTGTACAGTACCCTGATGCTTGTGTTCTATGTCTCCCTCTACACAGTGCCACGTGAAGAAGAGGGCGGAGACGGCGCTGTGGAGCAAAGCGGCGGGGATGCCCCCACGGCTGCAGCGGAAGGGGTGGGTGAGCCCCCACAGGGGCTTGCAACGGCGGAAGACGGGGTGGAGCCATCCAGGTTGGTGGTTTCCACAGAGGAGGAGGAGGCCGCTACTGAGGCGCACATGGGGCCTGGTGGGGGCATCCCTGCTGGTGCAAGTGTTGCAGTCCAGGGGCAGGGGCAGGAGGCAGCACAGGTCGCCGTGGAGGGGCCTGTGCATGTCACTGTCCCTGACACTGTGACTGCACCACCATGCACCAGCAGGGATGCCCCATCCCAGGCCCGTCCGCAGATAGGGGGGATGTCCATGTCATCTGACTCCCCTCCACCTGCAGACGAGGGGACCCCTGGCTGTATGGAGAAGGTCCTGATCTGTGTCGCATTGCGAACAGGTGCAATTCGTGATGAGGTGCGTGCTTCCTGGGAGGAGCATGCACGTCATCACGGAGAGCACCGTGCCGACGTGGCCCAGTTGGGATCGGCCATGGTCGGGGGTTTCCTACATGTGTCGGCCAATCTGGCGACCCTCTCCTCCTCTGTGGAGACTATGCACCAGTCGTTCTCCATGCCGTCTTCCGGCCCAGATGCCACCAGGGCCCCCTGTGGACCTGCCCCGAACAATGCAGCCAGCTCGGTGGGGATCCCATCCCTGCCACAGTCGGGAGTCGGAGGTCCAGCAGGGGTGGACACACCAGCAACTGGACCCCAGCAGATGGAGGATGTGACGGCATCATCAGGCAGGGCATGTGCACGACGGCGTCGGTGGATTCCATCAGCCTGGATGCCGTTGTGCTGGCACAGGCAGTTGCGTCGGAGGCAGCGGCAGGCTCGACGTGGGAGGCATCATGGCTCGGGGCCATCAACATCAGGGGTGCAGGCATCGGCCAGAGGCCAGGAGAACCCTGGAATGGGAGTGGCTTCCGTGTGGGAGCGGTTGGGCCAGCAGATAGGTGCGGAGCGACAGCGGGCAGAGGAGGAACGGCTCACAATGGTCAGGGCGGAGAACTCCATGCGGAGGGCGCTGAGGCGGGCTGAGTGCCTCGAGGGTCTTCTCAGGGAGTTGGAGCTGGACACTACTTTATTCCTGCGAGACCTCGGGGCCAGGGAACATGCTCGCCTCCAAGCCATTGAACAGGAGTTCGATGATGCCCTGGCCCATGACAACATCCAGTGAGCCGTTGGACTAGCCCGCTGCCCTTGTAAATAGTTATGTAGTTAGTGTTAGGTTTCTTTTGTTTTAGCATTTTTTTTGGACCTTTTGGACAATGGGCCACATTTTTGTATATAGTTTTTTTTTTTTATTAGGTAGTGTTGTTAGATAGGTTTCATTTCTTTTGTTGGGATCATGGACCCTGGCTTGTTCATCTGTAAATAGTTCACTGTTGGATTTCCTTTTCATTTTACAATTTACCCATGGAGCAATGGCTTTCAATTATAATTTCCCATTGGATTTTCTTTTGTGGACTGTGACTTTGGACACCATTCCTTTGGATTATGATTTTTGGTTTTTGCATTTTTTCACGGACATGCTTCTTTTTATTTTTTTACATTCCCATTTCTGTTTGTTTATTTTTGATTCAATTCATGTTTCCTTTAATACATATTTTTTGATCAAACTTCAATGTGTAATATCATCTCATTGGTTGGACAGGAGTGGGGGCCTGGTGGAGGGTGCCCCACAGTGCTGGGGGGTGGGGGTGCTGGGAGACATGTGTGGGGGCCTGGTGGAGGGTGCCCTGCACTGCTGGGGGGTGGGGGTGCTGGGAGACATGTGTGGGGGCCTGGTGGAGGGTGCCCCTGACTGGTGGGGGTGCATGGAGACAGGAGTGGGGGCCTGGTGGAGGGTGCCCTGCACTGCTGGGGGGTGGGGGTGCTGGGAGACATGTGTGGGACATGAGGGGGGGCCTGCTGGCAGGTGCCCCACAGTGCTGGGGGGTGGGCGTGCAGGGGGACATGTGTGGGGGCCTGGTGGAGGGTGCCCTTGAATGGTGGGGTGTGGGGGTGCTGGGAGACATGTGTGGGGGCCTGGTGGAGGGTGCCCCTGAATGGTGGGGGGTGGGGGCCTGGTTGGGGGTGCCCTGCACTGCTGGGGGGTGGGGGTGCTGGGAGACATGCATTGTTGATCAGTAGTGCAAGGTGACATGTGGCTTGGCTGGGGGGCATGCCCATGGTGGATGGGCTGCCTGCGGGACATAAGCAGGGGTGCAGGGTAGGCCCCCGTGGTGTGGGCTGCCTGCAGGGGCCGTGGCGGTTGTAGAGGGAACACCTGGGAGGACCCACACGGCCAATTCACGTGTAGTACTCCCCAGAACCCCTGAAATACAGGTACCCTGCTGAAATTGCGTGTGGAACTTCCCGCGCACCCCTGAAATACACGTACCCTGAAGGAATCGCGTGTGGAACTTCCCGCGCACCCCTGAAATACATGTACCCTGATGGAATCGCGTGTGGAACTTCCCGCGCACCCCTGAAATACACGTACCCTGCTGAATTTGCATGTGTAACTTCCTGCGCACCCCAGTAATACATGTACCCCGCTCGCACGGGGCCAATCGCGTGTGGAACTTCCTGCGCACCCCTGAAATACACGTACCCTGCTGAATTTGCGTGTGAAACTTCCCGCACACCCCAGTAATACACGTACCCCGCTCGCACAGGGCTAATCGCGTGTGAAACTTCCCTCGCAGCCCAGTAAAACACGTACCCAGCTGAAATCACGTGAGAAACTTCCCGCGCACCCCAGTGATACACGTACCCCGCTTTCCGTGCTGGTACAGGGTATGGCAGCCCTTTGCGCTGAATTGGGGATTTTGATGGCTTTTCCCTGCGCAAGGGGCGTTCTTGGGGGCGTAACTGGCGCTGCTGCAGGGTCGCTGCGCCACTGTGCGCCACGGCTGGTTTTGGTGGCTGGAATTCATGAATACGCTGTGCGCGGAAATGTATTTTAGCGCACGCGGCTGGTGCAGGGATTCGCACGCGCACACTGTGTGCCAGCCGCGTGCGCCACTTGTGCGCTGAATTCTATGAATTACCCCCTAAGTAACAATTCTTTAAAACCTTTTGCAATCTAGCTTGGTGAGTGACTATAGCGTCATTACAAAAAAAAACATCTACTTCTATACGCACCCATGTCGTGAAATGACAAGATTCAATGGATGCCCCCTCATGAAAAATAATAGCACAAGTTTTAAGGGTTTTCTACATTAACTGTTTTTTTAACTAATAACTCAAAGGCATTCATTGAAAATTCTTGACTATATGCCGGTGTAATTTGAGAACATTGTTGAATTCCACTTGCAACAGCTACTACATTTCGGATTGACATTGCCTATTGTAAACTGTGTAGATTCTCATCTACAGATATTTTAAGAAATGAAAGTCCCACACATAGTTGCTTCTCTGCTTTGGAAGCTATTTCTTGCATCAATTGAGTTATTTGAAACGACACACATAATGCTTGATTACAATAGCATTCAACTCCTGTTTCATCACTAAATCTGCAATGAGAGTAATTATAGTTGAACAACTATCCAACCGTGTTAAGTTCCATTGTTTTTGAGTCTTACAAGGACTGATTTAATTTCAATGTGCTTTCACTGACTCATTACATTTCATGAATGATTGATTCACAGGTATAAGGTGCAGATGAGGAGCATGCAGTACACACAACCTATTATTTTCTTCAGTGCAAGAAATGTCAGCTGTCACTTTCCTTTCATCAAAGTTTACCAAAAATAAACCTTCTATATTATTCACACGTGACAAAGCTAAATATGACATTCCTTCTTTACACACTGTATGACCAATGTCAACAAGTGCTAGTTCTAAAGTCAATGCTTGTGATTTATGAATAGTTATTGCATAAGCAGAGCACAATGGCAACTGTGCTCTTTTCACAAAGGTATCCTTAAAAGTATGAAATGTGCAGAGCTCTGAGAAATCGTGTGAATACCTTCTACAGGATCAAAGTTTACTTCAACATGTTCAATACTTGAACTGTGAGGAAAAGTGTGAAATGCAATCACTCCATTGACTAGACCAATGTCTACATTCAAGTTCCTCTTTAACATTACTCGTGCATTGATGCATAGTTTTAAAACTCCTTCCAGCCCTGCTGTTTTAGAAATTGAATTCTCTAGTTGACATAATCAAGCTTTTACTCACTTATCCAACGCTAAAGGCATAAAATGACCATCATAAACATCATATGATTTTATCCCTACAATTTGTCTCTTCTCTGACAGTAGCATTGTAGAGTTAAACTTGTTACACTGTACAAGAGTGCATATCAATGCATCACAAAAAATGTTTCTTTCCTTCCTTCTTTCCTTAAGAGTCAACATCACATCAGACGGACTGCAATCTGCATGAAACATGTCAGAAACCAGTCTTCCCTATAACACTGCTTCCACATTTCCTCAAGAATACCTATACAAATCTTATTAAACATTTCTGAATACTCTACGTTCTCCCAATTGTCAAATATTAATGGTAAATTCCTGGAATTCAAAACAATTCCAAAGGTCAAAATAACCAATACTTCCTATACTTTTGTGAGCATCCTTAGATTGCAGCATTCTAAAAACTGGTTGACCTTTCACAGGAGTTAATTGCAATAAGTCTCCCAAAACAAGTACATGTTTACCTCCAAACAAAATGTAGTCAGTCTTCAAAACCTCTTACATTTGCAAGTGAATGAAAGCTAGCATCAAATTAGACACAACACTTACTTCATCTACAATCAAGGTATTTCATTTTCTAAGAACTTTTCCTACTTCTTGTGCTGCACTTGATACAAGTTTCCGATACTCTAGTTTGTTGTCATGCTCCATTGGTAACATCAACAGGCAATGTGAAGTAACATCTCTTACATTAAATGCTGCTAAACCTGTTGGAGAAGTTACAAAACATGACAAAGAGGAATCTGTTACATTTTTGATCTTAGCTTTTATTGCATTAATTTAAAAAGATGTACCTGTTTCTGCTTATCCACTAACATACACAAATACAGGTTTGTATTGCACACAAGAGCATTCATGCTTGTCATTCATTAAACCATGTAAGGACCTACTGGATATATGGGGAGAGGTTTGAAAAAAGTACTTGTGTGTTTAATTAAACACCTATGGTTATGAATTGAGACCTAGGCCTGCTGTGTACACAGTACCACAGAGCTCACACTTCCAAGGCTCTAAAACAATTAGTAAACAGAGTTATTGGGGGGAATGTGATTAGACGCGCAAAGCCCAGCATATGGGATAGATTCACAGTAGTTATATAAATGCATTCATAGAATACGGATTAGGCTGGTACAAATGTTGTTTTAATTGAGTTCGGAAAAGCCACAAAACAGCCGAAACGTGTTTCAACCCAACTGGTCATCCTCAAGGCTGTAATAATCAAACAAGATTCATATCACATAATAAACAGAAAACAGAAGTAAAACCACAAATTCAAAAGGATATGATAAAGGCATAGTAAAAAAATTATAGGAAAAAGATAAAGAAACATACCAATATGACATACCAATGCGCAGGTGTGTAGGACGTGGTTGGGCGGAAGCCAAACAGGAAAGAACCATGAAAGATAGCAAATACATTGGAAAGTAACATATTACTGGGGTATCTAGGCATTTGTTTGACCAGAGGTTAGTAAGTGTATGCACCTTGTTTGAACCAGTGTCTCCCCAAACAGATCATAGTACAAATATAGAGAAGGACCATACCCAAATATTGAGATTGAAAATAAATACGAGTAGCATAGCCTATTAATTGGAAAATACTAAAAGAAAGGAAACATCAGTCCTGTGTGTTAGGATAAGGCACAAACAGATCCAAATTGGCTACCATAATCAAAAAAATAACTTTTAAAATAGAATTACTACTCCTATTCAACCAAACATATCAGCATGTCCCCCCTCCCTCCACTAGCCATCCCCACTATCACTGCCATTTGAATGGCTAAGTCCCCTAGCAGCACCATAAAACACCTCACAAACCTCTACTTAACAGCTAAATGACAACTCCAAGCACACGGCATTACGTATATTCGTGTTCACATAACTAGGCCCTACCACACCCTTGCTTCTCCCAGCCCCCATTGAATTACTCCTCCTAGCCATCCTCAACAAAATGCATGCACAATTAACTACCTCGACTGATTCCACCTATTTCAGGGTAATAGCACAATAGCCTAATCCAATATCCTGCATTTCACCTACAAACTATTAACTACTACTGCTAATCAACAAACATATATCAGCCTGTATGTCATTCCTTCACTCTCCATCCCCACTCTACTAATGTTTCAATGGCCATTTGCCCTAACCAGCCCCAGAAAACCTTCTTAACACACCTCATAAATAATACTGTTTCCCCCAAACCACTATGCACCCCATTAATTTGACATCTTATACACCGCATTACCCATTTCTTACATACCATAATAATTCAAAATCCACACCACATCCAGAAAAAAGGTTTGATATGTTGAAACCCAATACATTCCATAATGATTAATAGCTAAACGACAACTCCAAGCACAAAGCATTAAGTAAATTAGTGTTCACATAACTAGCCCTACCACAACTTTGCTTCTCCCAGCACCCATTTAATTACTCCTCCTTAGCCATCCTCAACAAAAAGCATGCACAATTAACTACCTCACCTGATTCCACCCATTTCAGCCTAATAACAAAATAGCCTAATCCACTGTCCCGCCTTTCACCTACAAACTAATAACTAGTACTGCTAATCAACAAAATGATATCAGCATGTATGTCCTCCCTTCACTGTCCATCCCGACTCTACTAAAGTTTCAATGGCTATATGCCCTAAACATTCCCAGACAACTTCTTAGCAAACCTCATCAATAATACTGTTTCCCCCAACCCACTATGCACCCCATTAATCCACTATGCACCCTATTAATTTGACATCTTATACACCACATTACCCATTTCTTACATACCATAATAATTAAAAATCCACACCACATCCAGAAAAAAAGGTGTGATATGTTGAAACCCAATACATTCCATAATGATTAACAGCTAAACGACAACTCCAAGCACAAAGCATTAAGTATATTAGTGTTCACACAACTAGCCCTACCACACCTTTGCTTCTCCCAGCACCCATTTAATTACTCCTCCTTAGCCATCCTCAACAAACAGCATGCACAATTAACTACCTCACCTGATTCCACCCATTTCAGCGTAATAACACAATAGCCTAATCCACTGCCCCGCCTTTCACCTACAAACTAATAACTAGTACTGCTAATCAACAAAATGATATCAGCATGTATGTCCTCCCTTCACTGTCCATCCCGACTCTACTAAAGTTTCAATGGCTATATGCCCTAACCATTCCCAGACAACATCTTAGCAAATCTCATCAATAATACTTTTTCCCCAACCCACTATGCGCCACTATTAATTTGACATCTTATACACCACATTACCCTTTTCCTATATACCATAATAATTCGACATCCATACCACATCCAGAAAAAAGGTTGTTTTATGTTGACACTCACTACATTCCATAACAGAGAAAATGGAATTTGGTATAAAACAAACAGGCTGTAGATAACCTGACACAACAGATGCTGGAAAATCAGCCATTTGACCTACCTGGAATTCCAAATATAGCACATTAAACCAGCAAAATAACCTCCACCACTAAGGAGGAGGGCTTGACTGCCACATGCTCTGCAAGAAAGCAGTGGTGCATCCACTTGATCCGTTGTGGCCATGACAAGCCTACCTGCACTTCAGAGAAGACTCAGAGTACCATACAACCTGGTGGAACCCACCTGCTGTATCTTGTGGAACTGTCTGTACTGTCTAAAGGCATAATGACATTCATACAACCTATGGCCATGCAAGTAAGGAGGAGAACATGATGGCCACACATACCCAGGGTCAGACTGTCCCTACAGGGACAGAGCAAAAAATCAGACTCTATTAGCTGCACCAGCCCACCATCATTTACCTACTACAACTCATTGAGAGAGATCTTGAATGCAAAGGATATATACACACTGCCATGTCACACCATTTGAAGTTGGTGGCTACACACCATTGCTTTAAACAGACTCCTCCTAATACACTGTTGGCATGGTTCATAACCTGATACAGCCACCATTTCCAAACATACTCACACAGGTGGTAATAGCTCCCCTACACCATGCAAGAGCATGCATGTCTACACAAAATCTCAGGGGCAACTGCTGATATACAAATATGAGTTTACATCATTGACCAGTTCCCATACACCAATGGTTTTCTGAACTGCACACATGTGCGATATGCCATGTGTGTCACCCGTTGAGAGGTAGCATGTCTGCCACAACTGTAAACAATAGCAAACCATAAATGCACAGATTAAATGTGATGCAGACATGACCAGCACACCCTGTTTCACCAGGAACCCTAGGTCCACACAGGACTTCATGGTACTGTGAAACAGTACCCTGGATGCATTCATGGCCACACACATGGGAAAACTGCCATGCCTCCTTTGTAATTGAGAGTGACAAGGGAGTGAGTGAGAGGTCCAAGAGTGAGTGGCTTCTTAAGGTGGAGGGCTAAATTGGGACTGCCTGTGAGAGTGGGGGTTGATAGGACAAGTCTGATTGGAGGTGGACAGTTATCATATTACCTACATGTATCAAATATATCCCCAAGAACATCCCAAATGATATGATATCATAAGTCATTTATTATGTGCCTGTACACAAGTGTTTCTAGGTGTGACAAGGCAAGGGAGGGAAAACAGAGGCAAGACAAGACAAACAATCTTACTAGGCCTTGTGTCATTCAGATCATGCAAGTGCAAGAACAAAAAATACAAAGAGAAAAGGAGGGAGGAAGTGCAAGGGAGAGGGGTGGGGGAAACAGGGCACACATGTTCTGAGTAAGTGCAACCAGGGCAGCATGGCTCTGGTGACTGCTTACCCTCTTTCAAGCATGGTGGTATTATTCACAGCAATGTTGTCACCTGTCTATGAAGAGAGGGTAAAATGATGTACTCAGTGCTTTATTCAGAGATGATGGTTTTAAAATGGCTGCAGAAAATCAATCTGGTAAATACTATGTGGAAAGAGAGTTGTACTGGATGATTAGAACTTTGCCAACACACATGCATTAACAGTAATTACTGGATGTAAAAAAATAACAAAATTGCATTTGAGAAAACCACTCATGTATCATTGCTTCCAGTAATGCTCGTACCAGAAGCAGAAACACCACATATGCTGAAGTAAACACCTCAGAGGACAGCCAGCATAGGAGTTCAATCCATCAATAATAACAGCCAGGGAAAGGCATCACTTTTTCAGAATGGCCTGCTCAGGTGCATGTGATTAGCAAGTGTACACTAAACAAGAACTCTTTAGGATGACATTTGTGGTTAAAGCCTCTCTGCCCATCGTACACACCCATGTTCCACATTGACAATTACAGTATATAGAAGTTTTTGTTTGTACAACATATTAGTAAAACGTATATGCAGTTCGACTTGCTTTAGAATACTCTATTGCATCAAAAACCAAATGCTCTTAGGGTACTGCTTTTGTGAAACTATGCTGCAAAGCACACACATTATACCCCATTTGTTTTAACACTGTTCTCATGGGGAGAACCTTTCAACCCCATTGTGGAGGATTTACATGCTCACAAACACAGATAACTCCTATTTATGCCCCACACCTTCACAAAGTCATCAGCCATCTCTCCTACCAACAATCCTGCAGTACAAAGAAATGTCCTATCTACACCACAACTTTAACTGCTTAACTTGTGTGAATACAACTGAACAGCTCATATACCATACACAACTTACAAAATGTAGAATGTTATTAACTGGCCATTATGTTTGCTAACTTCTAATATATCTCTGCTTGGGATCATACATTTTTCAATGATAAACCTTAATGAAACGTGAGATAATCTTATACACTTACATAACATAACAATTCTTAATTAAGCATACACATAATACAAGTAATATATACATAAACCATTCATGGCAAAGGTATCAAGAGAAAAGAAGCTGCAAACTAATGCACTGGCACTGAGTTACTCCACCCAGCTCCAGTTTTCACAGCTCACAAGGCTCTCCTTAAGGACTGTAGGTCAACTCCAGATAGACAACATACACTCTATTGCTACTCACATAACTGTGCTCTGTCATAACCTTCATTCTCCTGACACCTATTTAATCAGTCCTTCTTAGTCATCTTCATCCAATAACATGTAAAGTCAAATGCCTCACTTGTTTCTATCTATTCAACTATCATTGCGCAACAGCCACACCCACCATCCTACATTTCACCTACAAACTATTCACTACTAATACTAATCAACAAAACATATCAACATGTATGTCCTCCCTTCACTGCACATCCCCACCGCAATACACTTGCAATGGCCATGTAACCGAAGCAGACACAGAAAACCATGTTAGCAAACCTCATTCATACTACTGATTCCCCCAACCAACTATGCACCCCCATTCATTTTAAATCTCTCTTTGTCAGTGCATAGCAAAACAACATATTGAATTACATAGCATGGAAGCCAAATAGATTCATGTCCTTCCAAATCACTCCCCTTTGCAAGCAAATTGGAAAAATGCTAAATATGATTGTTCATTATTATTTCTAAATTACTACCAACAATTAAATGACAGTGGAAATCCTGTAGTATACAAAATGGCCCATATACTATCAAACCCTTCCCACTTAGCCACTATAACTTCACCTTCTTCACTTCATAATTTCACACTTCAACAATTCTAACCCAGTAGAAAATCACCAATATTGGGTCACAAAAACACAGCTTAATATCTAACTGCACAGCGCACAAACACAGCCATAATAAGTGTCAAGGGTAGAGTTATATTGTTTAGTTCACACTAGGGTTTCTTATGCACCCTCATTCATATCACATTTTCTAATATTACTGAGAACCAACCTTTATTTGCAAACATATTTTCTGGCAAACATAAGCATAGCATACCATATCATACTCACTGTACTAAAAAGACTGAAGCAAAATTTAGAAAACCCTACTTTACAAACAATACTTATAAACATGACAAAATGAGACACCTAAACATACTCCAGCTATCTTACAAATAAAATGATTCAAACTGTATACAAAATGTATAAAAACATTCTTTCACTCACCTTCAGCTTCTCCAAATAATGAATAGATCTTTACCATAGCTAAACACAGAACATGTGCACACTTTGAGTTCTCGAATCATACTGTCAAAAGTTCACACAAATGTCACTTTCATAGCTTTCACATTTCAATAGCACAAAGAGTACTGTAGACAGCAAACAAGTAAAATGACAAAGACATTTCTATTACAAGCTATATCAATCAATAAACCCCAACAAAATCCTTCAAAGAATACTTTATACAATATTGATACACTTTAATTTTTCCCAATATCATAACCACGGCTATAACCCCGGTTGCACAATGAAAACCCACCTATAGACACGGTTACACAAACATTTTTCAAATGCACTCAAAAACACATATTACAAAGATTTCAAAATCAATTCGCATTAGTCTTTTGGTGAGAATATTCAAACAGCAACACATGTACAAATCTGAGCTAGAACATCCATAATATAATATGATCACTGCACCAAAATACAATCAGCTATAGCCGCAGGTACAGTGATGGATTCATACCTGCGGCTACCAAAGACCGCCAAAAAGCATGACGTATGATTGGACTGTTCATACCCACAGATTGCATCAACCACCAGTAGTCACGGCTACTCGTAACATGTCTACAGATTCAAAAAGAGATTTTGACAATCTGTAACAATTCAAACAAAATAAAGGTGCACATGAGGGCATGGAATCAGAAACACATGTGAAATTGTGTGGTGTAAAATCAATGGAGCAACATGATCAATGCTTATAAATTGGGATGGTTATACCCGTGGCTAAATCTCGATAGTTATAGCCACGGCTACACCCACCAAAAATCCACGACGTGCCATTTGCCTGCACGTACCAACGGCTATAACACATGTTACGGTTTATGCCCGCGGATATAATAGACCTGACAGGACACAATATTTTATTGGCAGCTATCGTAACCGTGGATATTTGAAAGAAAGGCAGGTTATTCTCCTTTTCCAATATACTCAAAAAGTTCTCTGGGTGACTCTTAAAAGCGCCTTTGGGTTCTTTTACCAACATATCACCAAAAAATATATTTTCAATCAGAGAAATACTTTTCACCTCTATGAAGATGCAAAACATTTTGAAAAACATGTCTGTACTCTTTCTTTAGATGATTCTTTTTCTGTTCCCAAAGAAAAAAAAATCCCTGTGCTGCCTGGCAAAAATATTTCTCCATAATCACAGCATATACCTCTCATTTTCAAACATTCCATCTAAAATAATATTATAAAACCAAAAAAAACTTGTAAGCCAATGCTTTGAGAACTCATCACCTATGCTCTCAACATCACTATTAACCACAATCTCAAAAGACGTTCCACAATCTCCATGTTTTCTCCACAATGCTCCACATTGCTCCACAATGCTCCATGTTTCAAATATCAAAGGAAATAATACATATACACCAAAAAATGCATATATATACATCACTCCAAAAATACATTCTCTCAAAGGCTCTATACAATGTGACAGCATCTGAGGTACTTGACATCCTTTTGGCAGCCAGCTACCACACAAACAATGAACAACCAATCACAAAGCAAACACAAACATTCCACCTTCTCTCCTCATTAATCTTCCTCCATTCCAAATTCTGACTCTGTACTCACAAGGAGTGATTCTCTGTACTACTACTAAAATGGAACAGTACATGGAATGGCTGGAGTAGAATTACCCTACAGAGGAAGAGATTAAAAAAGAAGACACTGAAAACAATTCTCCAGAAGAAAATACATCGCAATCAGGATTTTGCAAGTACATTCTATATATTCATGTAAAATGAGACTAATAAATATATTTACAGTCACGAAACACATATAATGTATCTACTATTAAACTATCAAATGTGTATACAACCAACACACATATTTTGAAAGGGTATTATATCTTCAATTGTTTAAAAATAGTTCAAATATTTTCAAACAGATGAAGAAGTGATTCATGTCTCGAGAAGATTCAAAAATGAAGCACCACAGCAAGGACCCACAAATCTAATTATGGATTCCTTGGCATAATTAAAAGTACTATTAATAAATATTCAAAAAGACCTGCAATCAATGAAAAAGGACATTGAAAATTTAAGAATAATCATGGACAGTACATTTCCTGAAAATTTGGCTACAAAAGAAGATATATCATGTGTTCTAACTAAAACAAAAAGGAAACCCACAACTACATACTCTCTCAAATAAAACTGTTTTCAAAAAACTATGTTTGAGTATTATATTACCCATGTACACTTATATGCATTATTATTGATTAAAAAGTATTTCAAATATTTCACTAACTGTTTGCAAACACTACACTCAATACATATTTAGAAAATATTCCACATTGAATTTTGTTTTCTAAAAATATGTATAGCCATGGTTATCAAAAAATCCATTTACGCCCCAAATGTTTTAACCATGGCTATGTGATTTCATGTCTTTCTTTCCATATATTTAATCAAAAATATTAATAACAAAAAAACAGTAAAAACAGAGGACATTAAGAATGCACTTTTTGCACATTACAGCTATAGCTGCGGGTATGTGTCATTGAAATCACGCCTATGCCACCCCCCAGTCATTGCAGTGGTTACCTGCATCTCCAAATGACAATGGCTCATTGGGCTAGACCGTAGCTGTGGTTATATATCTATCTTAAAAAAAAATAATATCCATCTATCTGAAAAAAAGAAAACAGAATCAGTTGAATGACACACACACTTTCATAAACACAATTTAATACACACATTTGTATGACCCTCATATTTTATATACAGTGCATCACATGCACTATATGAAAGATACAACATTAGTGCAAAGTACACGGTTGTTCTATTTGCACATACTAATCATTGGGTCATTGGGGAAAAAGAAATCTAACCTGGATTACAAAAACCCATACAACAATATAAAAAAACTATAAGGGAATACCACTACAAAAAACAAACAGGGATATATAAACTGGGTGAAAATAAACAAAGAACATTATACCAGTTGCATGCAGGACAATGGATGGGAATGTCAAGTAAACTTGGAGAACAAGAGAAAATAGGGTAGAATAAGTACTTGGAGAACAAGAACAAATAGGGTAGGATAAGTAAACTTGGAGAACAAGTCACCAAACAGATCAAGTTTATCAAACTACGTTTCCTTTTGTTTTTTTAAACTTTTCTATTTTTTGCACCATTGTCTTTTTTTCTCTTGTCTTTTTGAAAGTTTTACTTTTTCCTCCCTATAGGACATTCCAACACGTCTGGACATGAGAGCTCGAGTAGTTACAACATCATCATTTGGGTCAACACCCCTTAACCACCAAGGAAGAAGTACACAAAAATGGAAAAAAATAGCTGACAGTTGGTGTTGCTTCAAAGTGAAAGAACACTGCTCCAGGAAAGAGGCACAGTAGGTAATGTGCATCTTCTACAATAAAACTCTATGTTGTGGGCCTTCATATGTTCCATCCCAAAGCCTGGGAACATCTACTATGATTAACCATATAGTGCAAATCCATCGGAATAAGGTTGATGATGAATATCGTAAAGCACATCAACATCACAAAAGAAAAATGCATGGGGCCCATTCCTTGCAGAGAAGGCGATCAGCACCACCTACATAACCTACATACACCAGTGCATCAACAACTCCAACTCCTAATGAATCTTCTACATCAGCAGTGGTATCCAGTACACAAACTTCTCTCTTATCAACACCCAATCTAACCATGATGAAAGTCATGTCTACAAAATGCTGTAACTGGGTAGATAAGGAAGCTGTCACATTTGGCGAACATCAGAATTTAATCGCAGAACACCAGATTACCAGTCATTGTTCATTTGTTTTTAAAGTCGCAATTAATTTGTTTCCCCATTTTTAAAAAATTCAACCTCAGCATCATAACCAAGTTCGCATTCACCAGGTGCACTGCCTCTTAACTCTTCCCACATTCAGTGATGAAAGCCCTTTGTGGACGTTGCCTTGAATGGGTGGCCAAGGGAGATCCCGCAGTTAAGGAATGGGAGAGGTTCCACTCCATGTGAAAAGTCACAATATATACTGCAAAGGTCACTAAGAAAGATGTCCATACATCTCCAGCTTCCATCTGCAGCAGTACCACTATCTTTTGAATATAAGTAGACCTTTCACAGGAGTTAACTGTACAACTGCAAATCCACTGGGATGATGATAGCAATGCAGTTACAAGAAAATCCAAAAATAAGCACATTACAAAAATGAAGTTGCACAACACCAGCAATTGAACTATGCCATAAAACACTCCAAACACCTACAACTACTGAGACCTCAAGATACATAAAAATACAAGAACAGCAAATGAAGAAAATAATAATAAACACCATCTGATAGCAATGGTCACTACAACTAACACACACAACACTGTAAATACATTTTCAAATGTGTAAATAAAGACTAAAACATACTTTCACATCAGACACACTCCCGCCATGTGCACAGTCAGAGTTCAGGAATCAAAGGACAAAACTGCAGAACATGTTGGCTTTCATACTTTCCCAAACAAACACCAGAAAATAGGACTATATATCAATAAAACTACTAAGATGACTGAAAGATGTTCAGCACAACCTATCACAAAGCCCTACACAAATGCAACAGTACCAACAACCAATAACACACAATGAAACAGACACAAACCCATTCTTACCCCATATAGCATCTTTCATAACCACAGCTATTCGACACAGCAACACATCTCAATTTATATCCACGGCTACACGCACATTTTTTTAACATCCCCAAATCAAACAAAACCGGCCTTCAAACCTTCAAATCAAATAAGTGAACAACTAAGTACATAAAATAACACACACAAATAAAAGTCTGTATTGTATCATGTGATTATTGCACCAAAAATGTATATTTATAGATGCAGCTTTAAATATATCTGTGGGTCCAGCTGCAACGAATGAAATGCAGAATGGTATTGACACGCCTATGCACATGCCTTTTATTGATGCAGCTAAGCAAGAGCCCCCCGCTGCACGTTTGTTGAAAGCCGGGCTATTCACAAATACTATGAATTCAAAATTGCCTTTCAACTCCACCAACATCCAAAAACTGTCCCCAACAAGCCTACCAGCACCCTCTCCACGCCTCGTGGTCCTCCTCCACTCCCCTAGTCTCTTACACTCCCCCAAAACACTCAATGCATATAAAATGCCACCCCACCCAAAATTCTGATAGCTGTGGCCACCACACATCCAAAAACACACAACGTATCAATTGCTTAAATATAGCCGTGGCTGCAATGGCGGTTTTTGAGGATCTACTCGTGAATAGCAATGCTGCGCGCTGGTTGGTTCTTGGATAGCCATGAATACTAACAGCAGCACGATCCACCAATTAGAAAGTACAACCAACACACACATCATAAATGCCCTGCTCAAATAAAATACTAGAAATTCAAACTAGGAATCATGTTCATGGAAACAGAGAAATTGTGCAGATATTGAAAACTGTGTGGCTTATTGGAAACAGTTGGCTGTTTTGGTTGCTGGCTTTTTGTGAGAAACTAAATACTAACATGGACCCAGGTTTGAGAGAATTTACAATTAAATGGTTTGGATTGCGGGGAATGCGTTGGTTCCAGGTTTTTCCAAAGTTGCTTAGTCTGAGAAGTACAGGGCACCCAGACGTCATACTAATTAATTGTGGAGGCAATGATTTGGGGAATGTACGAGGGGTGTCCCTTACTTTACTGATGAAACCAGACATGGGAAAACTAATGGAACTATTTCCTCAGACCATCTTTATCTCTTTCAATCTCGCTCAGAGGCAAAAATGGAGATGGACCACCAGATTTAATGTTAAAATTGAGAAATCCCAGAGAAAGGTTAATAAAGCAGTTTCAGAATTTATGGCAGACCACAACCAATTATGGATTGCGAACAACAACATACTGTTCTACTTGGCCAATTTCTATAGACATGATGGAGTACACCTAACCAATGAAGGAATGCAGTGTTCCTTCATAACTTCAAAACAGTACTCCTGATGTGCTAAACACACTGTTCTACACTCAGTGTACCCTAAAAAGAGTCCTTTTAAGGACTACTCATCATACATAAATACACATATACAATAGAAATAACAAACAAAATGCTTATTATACCGACGGCTACAGTTCATTGACTTTTACCAAAAGTCAGTTAAAAGCGGGACTGACTTCAAGTTTTATACTGCAATCCAACTTAAATGATGAATACAGAATAACACCACTCATGTTCTTATGTAAAGTAACTGAAAAATATGAATCCATAGAAAAATACTTAACAGTAAACTAGATAGGCAAACATTGCACACCCACACAATAGAATGCCATAAGTGAGAATAGACACCCTAAAATACATTGTACGGCACATCCAAAACTAGACTACAATAGCTCCTTTTAATATTCATGTTGTTAAACTATTTTCCTCTATCTTTCTCCAAAGTCTCACATGTTCAAAAGTCAGAAAACACACATTCAAAATAAAAAAGACATTCTACTACCTACCAGGTCATTGACCATGGCCTTTGCCCATGGCCAGCAATTTTTCACCCCCACCATCACTATACACAAACAAAGTACTTTAAAAAAAATATAAAACACGGACCTCTCAAATTATATAGCTATGGATACCAAACTACACATATCCTCGGCTATCTGTAGCCCTTTGTAGTCTCGGACATTGCGCGAATATCGGCAAAATGGGCAAAATAAATACTTTCCTGCCCATGCTCCTTACCAAGTCCCCCCTCATCTGTGCCAGCTCCCCCCACTCCACAAATGGCCTCCTCACCTCCCCTGCCCTTTCCCTTCTCCCCCCACACACATGCTGCTTCTATAACGCAGTTTGCCATAAGATGTCTGCCATTCTCGGCTATAGCCAAGGCTACGGCAAGCCTTGTGTTGCAAGCACCATCCCTGTACCCACTCCAACACCCAAATTTCACTTAGTGCCCTCTAGTCATCCCACCACCTCTACACTGACAGCATTTATATATTTTTTACCAGCTAATAGCTTTTTACTGCATTTCATTTTCCCATAACCTCGGTTACAGCCGTGAATATGTCTTGCTTCGAGGAGAAAAACAAGATGGCGGTCATTTTATTTCAGAAAACCATAATCCGGCAATGCACTATGGGAGCTATAACTATAATTTTTGGAGACGGGGACACCCCCTTCCCCGTAAGATTTTAAAATAAACAAAGCACAGAATAACCCCAAACCATGCATGGATTGCGAGTCAACACTTTGTGCCCAAGTTGATTCAGACCTGAGCCAAATCCGTCCAGCGGTTTGGGCTGTGCCCTTTGGCAAAAATTTACCTTTTTTGTCTATTGGAAAATGAATGGGGAGTAGGCTGCACTTTTGGCAACAAAAGCATTTGTTTGATGCTTAATAACATTTTGATTTTTTAACAAACCATTATGAAACTTTGCAGTTTGGGGGGGCCTGTGCACTTTTAATGACTTTTGAAATTTCTTCCAAACCGGTTAGACGAATAAAAGGTTATTAAGAATTTTGAGGGGTGTTTATGTGTCTCCGACTCACCTTAACTCGCCGCCTTATTTTATATATATATATATATATATATATATATATATATTAAAGGGACGTTATGGTTAAGTTTCGCTACTAAAAACCTATGAAATTCAGTAAAAACACTTTGTTATGGGACGTTATGGTTACGTTGCTGAAGTAGTAGCAGAAAGAGTTCATAACCTAACTGATTGTCTTTATGCAGACAAACTATTGCTCTGTTTCAAAGCTGCTACTTACCATATGTACGTGTATCACATGATGTGACTGCACCCAAAGGAAAGGAGAGTGAGTATAATGTATACAAATATGAGCATATACAGGGAAGGTAGAGTAATAAAAATAAAACTGTGAGAAAGTGCTGATAACCCTAATGATTATCTTCATGCACAGAAAGGATTTCTCTCTTTCAAGCCTGTGTCTTCCGCTTTGTATATGTTTCATATGATGTGACTTGACTCTAAGTCTACAAATATAGTACCTTTTCAATTTTTACTTCCTGACTGTTACTGAAGAAAACTATATAACCTAGATATGTCAGTAAAGGGATGTCCTGGATGTTAGTGTTAGCAGTGCACGGTGGCGCGAGTTATGGTTGCTTATCTTACCATAACTGCCGAATTTCAGGGGTTTTTCGGTTTTACTTTGAACCATAACGTCCCTTTAACAAAGTTTTTTCACTGAATTTTATAGGTTTTTAGTAGCGCAACTTAACCATAACGTCCCTTTAACAAAGTTTTTTTGAATTTCATAGGTTTTTAGTAGCGAAACTTAACCATAATGTCCCTTTAACAAAGTTTTTTTACTGAATTTCATAGGTTTTTAGTAGCACAACTTAACCATAATATCCCTGACTTTAAATACATGTAACATAGAACATACTGAACCCCTAGCTAGTGATTTCGATGTCCGCGGACTACCGCCATGTCCGCGTACATATCGAAAATCTGAGCGTGGTGAATGTCAATTTAAATATTGTGCCTCATTTCCCCTTTGAGGTTGGCTCTGAAAAGAGCTGTTTTTTTTGTTTTTTTTGCAGATGCTTGACAGATACCTGTTATTTTGTATTTTTTTTTCTTTTTTTCTTACTTTACTCCTAAAATCTTCACATAACCTTCTCCAAAGAAACCCTTACATTCCAAAACAGCATTGCATTTCCCATAAAAGATAAGGAAATGCCATCTTCTTTAAAATAAACAGCAGTACTGGAATCAATATTCTCATTATTACAGAAGAACATACCAGCTCTAAGCATGAAGGCACACATGCCTCGGTTGATTATACACCTAGCATTGTTTTGCTGAGGACAAAAAACTGAACTATTGTCCCATATTGCCCTAGGTAGTAATCCAGAAAAAATTACTTTGGCATTTGGAAGGATGTTCATTACTGCTTGAACCAAGTGTTCCAAACCTGCCAACAAAGTAGGGGCACTGACATAGCCCACACGGAAAGCACCATAGTGCAAAACTACCCCATGGGGACTGTTGATCTTGCCCATATCTTCACAAACTTGTACAATTCCCTGTACATTGCGATCAGGCACAGTGCTCCACACAACCTCCACTCCTTTAACATCAAAATTCTTTGCAACATGCCTGCATTGAGCATACTGTTGTAAACCATGCACAAACATATCTCCGAGCACCAACACCCTGACTTTCTCCACTCCTGCCATCTTCACTACACGCAGTCTCTTTCAACGCAAATCCACTACCTCAACATCTGATTGGCTGATCCCTACAGTCTTCTTTCCATGCTGGATTTGCTGGAAAACCCCGGATATAGCACGCCCTGTCCACGGACCGCCGCGGTGTCCGCGGACCGCGTAACTCTTGGACAGCCCTTCTACCATTTCCACTTCACTCTCTGTGCCATTTCCTCATTGCATACTGCTAAGCAGTCACACAATACGGAGAACGTCCTCACAACACCCCCATTTTGTTTATTTTCGAACATTTCAGGACACCGCAAGTGTTCTTATAACACATGCAACTTGCCAGCGAACAATACGGACAACGTCCTCAGAACACCCCCATTTTCTTTATGTACGAACATTTCAGGACACCGCAAGTGTTCTTCTTGCTCACTCTTTTTTCTTTTGCTGACATATCTAGGCCACATGGTTTTCTTCAGTAACAGTCAGAAACTAAAAATTGTATTTTATTTGTAGACGTATCCTACAAGTAGGTTCTTATAATAATTCCCTTAGAGTCCAGTCACATCATATGAAACATATACATAGGGGAAGACACAAGCTTTAAAGACAGCATTATTTTCAAGCAAATAAATGATGATTTCTCTGTTTCAAAGCTGCTATTTACCCTTTGTATATGTATATTGGTATGTGTTCTTGTCTCTTTGTGTTTTCTCTATAGTAAAGCAATTATGTAAAACATGGGTTTTATTAGCTACTTATTACATATTTCACAGTAAACAAAAATCTATTAAGAAAACAATTATCATTTCATTATTCAACATATTAACATTACGAATATTATACCTTCATTTTGTACGCTGCACACAATGCTATGTGTCTGCATTAGTAGCTTAGTATTCTAGATAGAACCCCATAATATAATGCTATTTATATCAATGCATCGTTGAAAGCACTAATTAGAGTATGATATTTATTGCAATGATCCATGACACTTTTTTTGCAACATTATAATAAGAATCGCTTGTACACATATTTCATGAAAAGTACATACGCATGTGATGTCATCAGTGATGTCATCAATGACATTTGTGATGTCATCTTTGATGTTGTGGGTGTTAGTCTTAGCAGTGCACGGTGGTGGCGTGAGTTATGGTTGCTTATTTTACCATAACTTGTGAAGTTCATGGGTTTTTCGGTTTTACTTGGAACCATAACGTCCCTTTAACAAAGTGTTTTTATTAGCACGCAAACAATGTACAAAGATGGAGTGTAAAAAGCAATTTCTCAGAGATGGCTGTACACAGAATGTTGCAAACTAAGAATTTTCGTCGTTTACAGTGAAGGTCAGCTGCTTCCATTTTTTGCTTGCGTGCCGGAGAGGCCCACGATTTGCACTATAAGGTTCTATTGTTTTTTGACCTTGACAGACAGGTATCGTGCTAAAAGACTTCTTTTGAAGGAGTGTTGCATAAACGTAAGACACGATAAGGATGAAATTTATGAAACAAAACCACTTTTAAATATTATACCACTATGAGAAAGATCCTTGGCACAGACAGAGTCGTATTTTGGGACTGCACTATTCTTAGACAATGGAAAATGCCAATATAATGTAAGTAACCCTTTAGATTATTTTATTCCGGAATATAATAACAATAGCGTGGCATTAAAGCCCGGTTAAGTTGTACTTGTTTGTTCAATGTGGCATAGTGTTTTCTACCGCGCACTATCACCGCCGAATTGGTCCCCGGTCGCTTAGAGGGCTCTGAAAAAGGCAGAGGACGGAGGGTGGGTTAATGGGAATAAGTTAACATACTCCATTGCCCTATCCTCGCTAGCAAATAGTTTCACGCCCTAATAAATAAAATGAATATTTTTAATGAAGATCGGCTGGTGAGACTAATTTATGTTTTTTAAAACAGGTACGTCCTTCCGTACTGTCAATGCCACAATTTTCAGATCCCGGCCGACGGATTTTTTAACTGCCAGGTGCAGCTACTTCTAAACAACTTCATGACCCTCACCATTTTATGGGACAATCGCCAAGGACCAATATGCCCTTACACGGTACTAGCGGCTAGAAGCAACATACCAACCATTTTGGTGGTCTAATGCCTCGTTGTTGGAACAGCCTTCCGATTATCAGTGCAACCATAGTGCTTCTTTTATCATAAACCAACACCCTGTGTACCGCAAAGGAACAGCGCGTGACTCAAGATGAACTTTTGCGGATCGAAAGCAAAGACAAATGCAAATCGCTAAATATTCTCTAAACATTTGATGTCAAATAAAAGAACTTTACGAAATGTACAATCTTGCTGTTTGCTTTTAAATCACAGTTTCATATTCCGAATTGTGACCCGCTGTATTGTAAGATGATTTGTGTTGTTTTCCGGGTTCTGTGTAAAGTCGCGTAGGACGGGAGACTACTGGGCCTTACGCGGTACTATCGGCTAGAAGCAACATACCAACCATTATGGTGGTCTAATACCTCGTTGTTGGAACAGCCTTCCGATTATCAGTGCAACCATAGTGTTTCTTTTATCATAAACCAACACCCTGTGTACAGCAAAGGAACAGCACGTGACTCAAGATGAACTTTTGCGTATCGACAGCAAAGACAAATGCAAATCGCTGTATATTCTCTAAACATTTGATGTCAAATAAAAGTACTTTACGAAATGTACAATATTGCTGTTTGCTTTTAAATCACAGTTTCATATTCCGAATTGTTGCGCGCTGTGTTGTGAGATGATCTGTGTTGTTTTCCGGGTTCTGTGTAAAGTCGCATAGGACTGTAGACGACTGGGGCGCGTTTGGCTACACACCCTGTACCGTCATGGAGAGAGACGGGGAATATGTATGCTTTGATAATGTCAGGCTTAGGGGCGGGAGATATGATTTAGTGTCGCAAAAGCAGGTCAGCCAGGTCGATGGGGCAAGTGATAGGATTATCACATAATGTCGGCGCACAGCAGCCTGATTTATCATTTGTTTAGTGGACAAAAAGTTGGGTAAGGCCCATAGGAAATTGTAATGCCAACGGACATAAGGAGTGTTATTATAACACTTTCAACCTGACAACGAACAATACGAACAGCGTTCTCAGAACACCCCCATTTTATTTAATTGCAAACATTACCTCCACGTCCACTCTTCCTCGTCCCAGTACTTACTTCATGAGGCCCCTGCCTCTGACACAGGACCTTCTTCTATTTCTTTAAATTCCTATAACTCCTTCCCCACATCCACATCACTCAGTTTCATATTACCAAGCCGGAGCATGGGACCTTCCCCCAGGCATGGTGAGGAGGGTCGGCAGTACTGTGACTAGGAAGAGTAGGACTAGGAGTAATGAAGATTACCGGTAAGTAATCAGAGCATTTCAGGACACCGCAAGTGTTCTTAGAACACATTCAACTTGCCAGAGAACAAAACAGACACATACTCCGTCCTCAGAACACCCCACCATTTAGTTTATATAGAACATTTCAGAACAGCCGTGTTGTCTGCAGACAAATCGAACACAACAAAAGTGTCTAGCATATAAAAAAAACAGAACATTGAACCTATCTCATACTCCCCCACCCTCCCCAAACACTCTTACACACCAACACACTCCACTAAATACAATTTTTAATCCAAGTTTCACCACGCTGTCCGCGGTCGTCCGCGAATGCAAGATGGCAGGCGCCACAGAAAATCTGACGTGCTTCACGCACCACGCCGACTAATCAGCGAACACGTCACATGTCCGCGGACATCACGCAAGCCGCTCGGCCAATCAGGGCACTGCCCGCGGAGCGAACCGGGAAGTCCGTCCGCAGAGCGAACGGAGATATCACTAATTTTTTGCCTTACATTTTGGTCATTTAAAAAAAAACTACTGGACGGATTTACACCAAATTTGCAAAAGCACGCTTTTGGGACCAAGCCCCCACTCCTACCGCAAATTTGGTGTAAATCCGTCCAGTGGTTTGGGCTGTAGGCGTCCATGTAATATATATGTATATATATATATATATAAGAAACCCTAACAATAACACTTTTGTAAATATCAAGCATATATATATATAAGTTTGGCCATCAAAGTCTTTAGCTGTCAAGAGTGGAATGACTGCTAACAGCTCAAAATTCCTAGCAGTATTGTGGATCAGCCAGACTTGGAGAAACAACATTACCTTTATATTTAAAAATATATACATCATAACCAGTAAATTGAAAATCAACTGCAATAAATGGCCACTCCTCTGGCAATCTGCCAGCCTAGTAGGCCCCGTTCTCAATACGTCCATGTTTATACCTGCCCAATGATGGAACAATCTCTGTCTGCAATTTAACATACTCTGAAACATCTTGATGTGCAAGTGGGTATTTGAAACCCATTAATCATATCTGCTCGCCTATGCGATAGGGTGATTTTCTGGTACAGATCCTTGTGCAGTAGTGCTATTTTAACAGTACATGTGCTTACATATATTGACGTAGTTTCATTGACATTGATAATCCCAAACACGAGGCAATGTGTGCCTGTCTGGATACTAAACATTGCCCGTGGGTCTTCCTGTGTCAGCTTCTCATAGGAATGTACCAGATATCAGTTCATGGTATTTTTCTAAATAGTGCAGGCATTTCTGTTTTTGAATTACTCCACTATTGTCATTGTTCTGTATAGTGTTATGCACAGATCACATCAGTAACCTTATTTGTCCTTAAATCCATCTCTATGTATTGTCACATGCATTGTTTCTATGGCACCGGGGTCTCTCGTAAACATGTGTTGAATGTGACAGTTCAATTGTTTATTCACGAACTATCACATGAAAGGTTTTTCTTCAGCACATGGTATTTTTTAGACTGAGGTTGCGGCTCGTGACCTTTCCTTTGTGTTCTGGCGTGTGATATTCACGGTGGGGAAGTATGCAATCAGCATCTATGTCTGATCTAACGCGCCATATTTAAACGGGTGAAGTCACCTCATTATTCACATAGATGCAAACAACATATTTAGCGTGATGGCAACCAATATGCATTGTTCTACTACACGTATTGATAACAGCTTATTTGAAAACAATTGAAATGAAGTGAGACACTAATCCTGTTGTTGTGGCAGAATATCTTCATTTTATCAGAAACCAGCGTTAGGCCTATTTCTTACACGTTGCACCCGGCACATGTCACCACCCTGGCCTGGCTCATTTCTTCCTACACCCCAGCAACACCACATCACTGGTGCTGTAATTCTGTTTTCTATATCATTACCTTATTTGCTATACAGTAACTGTCATGGTGTTTTCCTTAGAAGTGATATGCTAGCTGACCTTAGATTACAAAAGAAACTACAAGGCTTACTGGTGTCCTGACTCCAATTGGTGCAAGAATATGTTCCCATTATGCAAACCTGTCTAGGTAATGCCCATCTGGAGTAGGGCTAATGTGCTTTTATATTACTGATGTGCCTATATAATATGCTCTTTTTCTGCAAACCAGCAGCGGTTCTTCTGACAACTCTGTCAGTCTTGTTGTGAACTATCTCTCCAAATCCCAGCTCCCATTTGTGAGCCTGTTTATCTTATGCATAATAGAAACTGTTTATCTACCAGCCATGGCTTATTATGTGTTAGTCCTGCTGTGTCCTTCATGCAAGTCGTTTATTCTTTATGATCACAACACTATCTCTATGCATATGCCAATACACTTGTAAGCACTAAATTAACGGGGGGAAATGACCAACAGTTTACATTGTCCAATGGTCTGAACTATATATAATGAAATACATCTTCAGCAATTCGAATGCTCAGGGTGTTTGGTGTTGTATTGTTGGTACGTTAATGTTAAAAAAAGGCTACTTAAGTGAGAAAATATTCCCCAGTGGGCCATCCCAAATGGGAATGGGATGCTACCCAAGGTAACAGACCAGAAAAACGAGGACCCTTAATGGGGTCCAGTAGTGGTGGGAGAGAAGGGATTCGGAGAGCTGATGTGCTTGTTGGAGCACCTGTTAGCCAACTCTGAATTAAGGCTTTTACTATAAATTACAAGGCGTGGTCCAAGGTCGGTAGTTCGAGATGTTGGACGAACGTCTAGCGAAGCTGAATAAGAACTTCTGCCAGGGACTGGATCAGAACCCGAACCCTCTGATCAGAAGACTCACTGCCACCACTGCAAACCCCTTCGACTGCTACCCATGGCCCATCACGGCAAAGACCCTGTGAAACCAGCCCTACTGTGACAAGTCCACACAAACCAAGAAGAATCCTAACCCATGACTACATACTCAACCCGAGAAGATGGAGTAATGAGGCTCAAGCCTCGGTATACAAAAATCACGGCTGATGGATAAAAGCTATCAGCAAGAAGAAGAAGACGAGAAGGAGAAGGTAGGTAGTTGACTGGCATCGACAAGCGGTGGACCGACTGTAACATTTGCGCCCTTGCTAACCATTGAGAAAAACCAGTGTGCATCAGTTTTGCAGCTTATATAATACACATTGGAACATACAGGGTGTATCCCAATTTAGATTATTTAAAACGATTGCTCTTGGGCTAAAATAATTCGTGGTGCTTGTTGTACTAGTTTTGCCTTGTAGCAAAAGAATACATGTGTGTACTATATTTTAAGATGATACAGATTTGGAGCAAAACTTGTTTGCTCCGATCACTATTATACAAGCAGCAACATTGGTGCTAATTTAATTTACTCCTTTTTTTTGCACAAAGTAAAAGTTTAGATACTTTGCCCGCAGGGGTAACAAGTGCAGTAATATGTATGTACACTCCCGCGATGATCCTTTGAACCGAGGTCGCCACTATTGCTATTTCCTAAGCATTTGCAGTTCATGACGAAGACCCGATTGTTTGAGAACTTCACACACAATTTGCCTTTTTTTTCATGCCATGACCCATTTTACATGTTTAAAGTGAATCGCTGTGATTTATTTTAATACCATTGCAATTGTAAACTAGGAAAAGGCAGAGAAAATAAGAAAACAATTAACAAGAAACTATACTCTTTACCGAACTTTGCCCAAGGATTTATTCCTAACGGGATAAGCTCTTTTGGAAAGTGTCCCAGAAAAGGCTACGGAAAACTGACAACACGAAGACAGATTATTTTTTCAGGGTGCAAACCAAAATAGTGGGGATTAAGAAACACGGCTCTTGAAGACCAATGTTTGCTTTTGGGTTTTCTATGTCTGCTATTACACTGAAAGTCTACTTTGATGTCTTGTTCGGCCACATTGAGAAAGATGTCAGACTGCCAGGCCGTAAAAAAACAAGGCAAGGAAGATAGGTAGATAGAAATGGCAACACAAGAAGGTTATTTTGGATACAGGAAATTAAAGTTGTTGGTTATATCGCTAGCTTTATTCTTTGACTTGACACAATTACACTGAGGAGTGCTCATGAGCATAAAACCCCATCCAGGGATGGACTGGCCTATAGGGAACTCTGGAGATTTCCCGGTGGGCCTCTGCACCCTGGGCCTCTTTTGTGTGGTATTTCCAAATGTTCCCATAGGAAAAGGATTGGGCTTGCTGAAAATGTGTAATATGGGGCAACTTTGAACATTATTTTTGGTTCCCAGTCCAACCCTGTCAACATCTAATCATTGTGGAAATCTAGGTTAGAAAAAAATATTGTTTTCATAAATTACAGTGACCACACTTTAAACTACTGGGCTTTATATTACATATCCATGCAAATAGGACGAACATACTCACCCTTAGCACTTAAGGGGTGAACACAGTGCACCTGGCAGCAGATCCCCCTCCAGTTGTTGGCTATATCTGATGATATAGTCCAACATTGTGATTCTTCTAGATGTTGTGAGTGTGGTAGTGACTTACCGTCCTGCACGGCTTGAACTTCGGCCACTTTTCTTCCGTGTTGGGGATTCAAATGGAATGTGTTGTTGAGGGGAGTTCTTCCCCATCCTCAAACATGTGGCCATATTCTGCCCCGGCCAATCCTATGAACGAAATGGAAAGAGAAAGCAGGTTCTTCTTCCTATAGATCCTGAGAGCCCTTTCGATTTCACATGCACAAATGTTATTTCCCAAATGGAAACAGGATGGTGCGCCATGTTGTGGTTTCCACGAAAATAAAACCCATAACGGTGGGTTTTCCATACTTAAAGTGGCTCTGTAGCACCCTTAACTAAGCAGGGTGACCACTACTAGATAGTGCAGTTGTCATTACCTAAATGCGGCACAAGGGATGGTACTACCAGGTACAAACACACTGCATCTGTGCCAGCTGTTCCTGTAATTACAGAGCATATAATCTAGCCTGATCAGGAGTTCAGGTGCTGAGTCTGCTCAGTGCTTGATTTGTAAGAAACTAAGTGCCTGGGCCCAAACATTTATTTGCACATCACTGACACATTGGGGCAGGCAGCTCCCAGCCCACTGACACCACCATTGCCTGCTCCATACAGTATCAACATAATTGGGAGTTAATGATGCAAATACCACCGGTTCATTGAGGGTGATGGATGCATGGTGTGGTTTTTAAATACCGATCAAGATTTCTTTAAAACACTTTATTGTTCATATTTTGCTCTGAACTTTCAGTGGCAAGTGGAACATTGTAACAATCGACCAATAGTAAATAAGAGCCAACATGCTTTCCTTCCATGGACAATAATTGAACAAATGCAGGCAAAATCATTACTGAACTGATGAATGTGTCAAACACTGCAGCAGGATCCTCTTCCTTGGTTTGGCACTGATGCAAGGCACTCCTCTCTGATACTGACCTTTACAATGACCTTGCCCTTGTGTTGTGGTTGCTGGCTGATGAGTGTCCAGTTGTTGTCAACCAACTTTGCTGGTTATTACAGTAAAACATGTCCAGAAAAGTCAAGCAGGTTCATTGGGGCAGTGTGTGGGCAGGGCCAGGATCAGTGTCCAACATTGTCACCTTCTTACAAATTGCAATTCATGAAAATTGATAAATAGCCATGCCCTGCCAACCTGGGTTATCAACTTCATGAATAACAATGAGTAAACCCTAGATGAAGAGACCCAGGTAAGTGCACAGTTTTGTTTTTATATTACTATGACTGACTGACAGTTAAAATAATAAAACTGGCACACACCACAACATAATCAGGCTAGGATTAGAAGTAAGTGTTGGGCTGAGCCCTGGCAAGCCCCCCCACACAGTAAGCACTGCTGCAGTGCTCCTGGGTACCAGATTACCATCACAGTGACGTGAATCTGAACTCTATGAGGGTGGGTTTGTTGGATCTCAAAATGTCCTTTGATTGGAGCCTGGAGCAACCTCCTACTGAGGATGCACCAGTTTCTACTTGAAGTCAAGGGGTTTGAGACTCTGGTTTAGGAGTCTGGCCCCTGCTGAGTGTGCCACCTGACTCTGCGTCAGAATATTAGAAACACGGGGCTTATGCTACGCAGTATCCCAGGACAGTTGGCTGGTGTTATCTGTTGCCCATTGTAAGGAGTGATGTAACAGGAAGAAGGAAGCTAAATTGAAACTACTTCCTTAGTGGTCACATTATTTTTCTGAATCAGGGCGTATTTGTGGTTTAGGAAGATTCTACCGCTGCAGATTTGGACCAACATATATTTGGGGGTGGGTAAGCATAATAATTAAGGTGGATGTGAGGAAAGGGGGCGGCGGGGTCTCCCACTCGTAAATATAGACAGCCCATTGGATATTTTTTTGTTTAAATCAATGGTTTTGCATTCGACCAAATCGCTACAATCAAATCATGTAGAACAGCATTTATTTTTTTCTAGAAAAGGCGTATGAAAAGTTCCAGGAGGGTGGCCTGAAGGAAGCAATGGAAAGCTCAGCCAGGAATGCACAAGTGCTGCACCTCTGACTGGGCGTGCAATACAATATAAATCAACACGGTCTTAGAGGCACAAACAAAACATGTGCTTGTAGTGCTGCCAGTCCCTATTTGGATTTCCAGAAGAATGCATGGAACATGGGTGCCTGGGCTCATCACTCTGAAGACAAATTGCTAATCATTTCCCTATTTTTTAGCATCTAAGTCATCGTACATTTGAGTGTGTTATTCATAAGCAAGTACACATTCACTGCATGCTATTAAAACATTTCCAAGCATGAACAACAAGCACAGTTGTCGCGGGTTACATGTCCATCATCTCGTTAGTTGTGTTATTTCTCTTAAAAATTAGAGAAAATATCAAGCACTCTGGAACTTGCAAAGCTGCAACTGATAGTATGGCAGATGCCATTTTAAATGGTACATTCCCCGAGAGCATCTGTCTTCAAAAGAATGGATGCGCACTTTAATAGCAAAGAGAGGAAGATTACAATACAAAAGAGGCACACATTGTTGAGTTGTCATTTGTACTTATGCTCAATCAGCAGTCAAGCATTTGCCAGTAACCTGTTACTGATAACATCACGAGACTATGGGCCTCATTACACGTTGTGCGGTAATGGAATACCGGTACCGGTAAAGATTTACCGGTACCGTTAATTCCCTAAGCCAATCACGACCCGGACCCACCGCTATCTGCGCACCCGTTAATTACGGTGCCACTAATAGCGGCAAGGCTGCGGGCGCGCGACTCCCAGGCCGGAATTAGCGCCATGGCGCTAATACCAGGCCATTACAAGCCATGCGGACATGGCATTAGCAGGCATGTAAAACACCCAAAAAACCCTTACCGGCATGGCGCTAATAACGGCATCGAAAAGCACCCGTTAAGAGACCTGAGCAGTGTACCCATCTACTACAGGTGGACACAATCAGCACAGGTGCATGCAATGGAGACAGGCAGCACAAAAGAGCACACCACACCCCTACCCACACCCCTTCCCACACCAAGATGGTCCCAGTAGCAGCAGCATGACATGACGGCCTTGACTACATGATAGCAGTGCAGCACCAACAACAACAGCCCGCACCAGAGGTGACCCGTAACAGGTACCCATTCCGCACACCATACAGGCGATGCCAGCGATCCACTGAGGAGGTGGCTCCCAACCCCTGTACGGAACCCACAGAACCAGCAGGAAGAGGACAACAATATTGCACATCCCTGTACCTGCGTCGTGATAGAGCTGGCAGTCAGCCTTCCAATGACAGTGCTCCGCTGCCTAAGCAGCCTGTGTGAGGCACTCCTGTACAGCCGTGTCAAAGTGGCAAAGATAACCAAGCCATGTGTAGAGCATCAAAAAATGTGCATATGATGGAATGTGCCAATGCCACCTGAAATTGACATGCAACCACCAGAAGAGCATGATGGGGATGTGGCTGTGTACGGGTGGAATGCCCCAGCAGAACATGCAAGAGGCAATGCCAAGGAGGCACACGATGTGCGTCAGCATCTGATTCTGAAATCCCATCAGGCACAAAGGTGAAAAAGCATGGACGGAGATGGATATTGTTGCCCTGGTGCATGTTTGGAGTACCACAAAGGACCCTGTCCAAGATAAATGACACATACGCAATGATGGAGACCACGCTTGGGTTTCAACTTCAGAACAGTGTGTATTGAACAGAATGTGATAAGAAATGTAACACCCCAACACACCCAAATGCACCCTTAAACCCCTCCCCCCAAAACACCCAAATGCACCCTTACCCCCTCTTCCCCAAAACACCCAGGTGAGTCTTATGGTGTCTATAATGTTTCCTGCACCACATGTGCCACCTGGTCCTTGGTGGAGCTAAGCATCAGGGCCTCCACCGACATTGGGTTGCTGTGATGCGGGGCGCCTCAGGTTGCGCATGGAGCGGCGCAGGGGGCTGGTCTGCTGGGAACTCGCTGAGGAGGAGGTTCCCGGTCGATCCTGTGTTGGGGATTGGTGATGCTGCTCCATGATGTCCCCAATACGTAAAATGGCCTGGCGGAGTTGGCCCATCTCCTGGCATATCCTGTCAGTGCAGGCCTCCATGGCCTCCTTTGTTTGCCCTGCATATTTTTGGAGGTCATCCCTTCGACGGCCTGTCTCGGCCACATGCTGGGCGACCAGCGCAGCCATGTCTTCCTGCCTCCGGGTGATGGTTGCAAGGCATGCCAGGGTGGTAGGTGCTGCTGGGCTGTACGGTGTGCCCTGGTCCATGCACCCGGCATCCGGTGAGGACAGCTGAGGGCTCCATGCACCTTATACAGTGTGGGTGTCATGTGCTCCCTGGGTAGCAGATCCGGACGTTGCCCTTGGACTCCCCTCAATGGACCATGTTGGGCTGGGGTCATGGATGAGTTGTAGGACGTCGATTGCGTCCTCCTCGTCCGGTGGCTGCTGCCTCCCCAGTGGAGCTGGTGGCTGCAGAGTGCGTGCCCTCCGTGCTCATCTCAGCAATGATGGGGCACACTTGCGTGGGTTCGGCTACAACAGGAGCCGTGCCCTCAGGCTGTGATGCAATGGTGCTCCTGCTGCCGTTGGCCCTCTGCAGATGGACTGTCCTCCCAGTTCCCCTGGAGGTGGTGGCGGTGTCACCCCTCTCATGCATTCTGGCTTCTTTGGCTGCTGGGGGAGTACGTGCTGCAGTGCTTGTGTCTCCAGTGTCTGTCGGTGATCCTGTGGAGGACATAAATAGGGTACATCATTGTTAATGGGTCTAGGTGCCTCATGCAGAATGTTCAAGTCATGCTGCTCTATGCATTGGGGCCTATTCATCAGTGATTCTTGTCATGGGGATGTCGGGTTGGTCATGCATTGATGGGTCAGTATTGCACGTGTAAATGGTGATGCATGCATGTATGTGTGTGGCAGGATCAATGGCCTGGTCATCGACACATGTTTGGGGTACCCCCTCACCCTTCACTGTGCATTGTTTGACGTATTCACTCACCTCCATCAGATGAGATGGCCACACCATGCTCCATGTCTCCGACCCCCTCTATGGCTATGACTCCGATGGTGGAGGCACATGTCTCCTCCCACTCCTTCATCTTCAGGGGTGATTCTGCGCCTCCTCCTGTGGCCATTGTAAGGTTGCGGTTGACTGACAGGATATTCCGCACACGTAGCCGGAGGTCGTCCCACCTCTTGCGGCAGTCCTTCACACTGCGGGTGGTAGTGCCCACCGCACTAACTTTGCGGGCAACTTCGTCCCAGATGGCCTTTTTCTTGATGATAGCCTCCCGGTGCATATCATTGGCGAATACGACCTCGGCATTGGCTGCAAGTGTGCTAGTCAGCATTATGAGCTCCTCTGGTGTGAATTTCTCTTTCCGCTATCGATCAGAGGTTTTTTTCAGGGCCTTTGACATCTTCAGCCAGTCCTGGATAGTTTTTGGTCAGAGTTCTCCGGAAAGATGTCCTGGATGCAGAGGATGGCAATGGATTGTGTTTTTAAAGATGGCCGCCGTTCTCTTTCCCGTTCCTGTGCGATGACGCTATTTCCGGTTCCGCTTTTTAACGGTGTCCGCTAATAGCGGTGACCGCTATTAGCATGTTGCGTGAGGGAGGAGGTGCTATCAGCACTGTGGTCGAGGCCGGTAATGGGCATTTTGTGGACTTTTGCGGCATGGCGGTAATGACATTTACGGCATGGCGCTATGCTCGTGTCTGCAAACTCGTAATGGGACGCTATTAGCGGTCTTTTGCGAGGGCGGAGACGCTAATAGCGCCATGCCGTAAAATTCCGATTTTTACCGCACAACGTGTAATGAGGCCCTATGAATCCTAGAATACTTACCCGTAATCTTGATTACATCTAATGCATGTCTTCCATTTTCAAATGCATCCTACCAGAGATGCATCTACTACTCCCAGATAGGACATCTGATTAGCCATTGCAAATAGAGATTTCTTCTGAGTAGACCACCTCAAAGGACACTTCTTCTCATGCTTCAACACCACACTCAGCACGTCAGACAGTTGTAAGGACTAGGATCCGTTAGAGGATCCCTAGGTGTGGTGCAGATAAACAGCATGTCATTAACCATTAGTACCCCACCTGATTCCTCTTCACAGACTTTACTGACTGATTGCTAGCAGGCAGCATGTCATGGAATACAACATCACCAAGCATCGCTTAAAGAAATGTGCAGAAAAAAGTAGATGCAATGCATAGAGGCAAACATTAATTAATTAATGGTTTAAATAATTGTTTAAGAAAGCTACACAGGAGAACAATTCAGCATCCAAATCCCTCATCATGCATGCATTGCACCCATGAACAATGCCATAAAGCCTATAGTCATGAATGGGTCCAGGTAGGCACATGTCATACTGTAGGGGGTGATCTGTATAGCCTGCCCCATCTGCCAAAGATATGCGCATTCCTTTAAATCCTTGACTAAAATTCAAAGCAAGTGCAATTTAAGAAAAACAAGAAAGACCCGTTTAAGGAGATCCAAAAAGAGAAAGTTAGCCATGGATCCATCTGGATAAGAAGGCAAGAACTTTGAGAAGTACAGAAGAAGAGGTTCTACTAGACTTCAGATAGGTAGTATATCACAAGAGAGCCCCGATTTCAACTAGTCTCTGAACAAAAGTGTTTACTATAAAAAGAATGCAGCGCTGCTGAGAGCAGGCTCTATGAGGTGGATTTCAAGGTGAAGATTGTAACCTTAGCAAAACTATCAAAAGGTCCAAGACAGGCAGAATTGTATGGCAGTAAAAATAATATGGGAGTCACCTTGATATGATATAAGGCAAGGGGAGGAACAGGGTAGACAAAACAACTATCTTACTGGGCCCAGTGACATTTACAACACAGAAGTGCATGGGAAAGGGAAAAAGTGCATGGAAGGGTGAGAAGTGGAAAGTGCAGAGCAGAGGAGAATAGATAAATAATAATAAAAAAAAAAGATAAAAAGTCAATAAACAGTGGTAGTGCAGCCGGCAGGTGGCAAGTGCTGTGTTTAAGACAGCAGACTGGGTATGTCTGAAATAAAAAGAAACGGGGATGTGGGGGACGGACTGTATGGGTATAGATAAAGTCCCCAGTGCAAGGGGTGGCCTAGAAGCAGTGCAGGAGGGTGGCAGGGTGAGCAGGTACCTGGGTCCAGGGGACAGAGGGTGGCCAGGTGCGCAGTGACTAGAGAGAAACAGATCAGCAGGTGAGAGACGGCGAAGGTTGAAGCAAAGAGGGGGTCTTGAGGTGCTTCCGGAATTGAAGATGGTTTTCCTCAAGTTTCAGGGTGGCAGGGAGGCTGTTCCAAAAGGAGGCCCCAGCGGAAGAGAAAGATCTACCCCCAGCTTATTTTTTTGAAAAGTGACTGACCCTGAGGGAGTTAGATTTAGAGGACAAAGAGCTCGAGAGGGGAGATATTTGTAGAGAGATAGTTGTGGGTATTTTAGACCCAGGCCGCCCCACAAAGCCATGTGGACAATGCAGAGGGTTTGGAATTTAATCCACTGGGAGCCAATGAAGGGATTTCAGAGGTGGAGAGACACGATCCCAGGGCTTGAGGCCAAAGACAAGTCTCGCAGTCCTGTTCTAGAATTAGTTTTAGATGGCGGAGAGGTAGAGGTAGAAAGAGGCTGTTACAATAGTGCAGCCTAGAAAGAACCGGAGTTGGGGAGGGCATGAGCTTCTGGGAGAAGGAGAGGAAAGGCAGAGTACCTCAGAGGAGGTGCAGTAGGAAGTTTGACTTTTTAGAGACATCTGAGATGTGGGCAGAGAAGGAAAGTGTGGAGTCAAAGATGACCCGAGGTTCTTAGCCTCACAGGTAGTGGTAGGAGGAGGGCCAAGGGAGGCCAGCCAGAGAGTGAGGGGAAAGGATGGTGAAGGTATACCAATGAGGAGGATCTCAGTCTTGTTCGCCTTTAGACAAAGATCATTGGCGGCACACCAATTTTTAATGACAGTGAGGCAATCAGAGATGAGAGAAGGAGAGGAAGTGGATGGGGGTAGACTGAAAATGAGTTGAGTGGCATCAGTGTAACACTGGAAATTTGCAGTGGAAGAGAGTTGGCAGTTATTGGTTGAAAAGCCAGGGCAAGAGGTTACACAATTTGGGAACGCCACAGGTGGAGAGGGAGATAGATGATAGGAAGGGCCCAAGTTGGACCTGGGAGGGTCGGTCAGAGAGGAAAGAGGTCAGCCAGGCCAGAGCCTGATCGGTGATACCCAGGTTATCGTATAGCAGGGTGATATGGATGACCGTGTCAAAGGCAGAAGAGAGATCGAGTAGGATGAGGACAGAGGGAATGTTAAAGTCAGGGTTGGATAGCAGATCTTCACAGATGTTCAGGAGAGCAGTTTCCATGCTTCTGGCAGATCTGAAGCCAGCCTGGTGGTCATGGAGAGAGCCAACAGAATCAGAGTGAACGTTAAGCTGAGAGATGGCCTATTTTTCCAGGACTTTACCAAGAAAGGGAGTAATGGAAATTGGGCGATAGTTAGCTGGCCAAGAATGGTCGGGTGTGGGTTTCTCGACAAGAGGATGCACAAGGGAGTGCTTCAGAGGGCAAGGGAAGGATCCTGAGGCAAAGGAAAGATTTAAAAAATCAGCAAGGGCCTGAGCTAGGGTATCAATGTGGTCCTTGATGGTTTTAAAGGAACAGGGATGAACCTGTTTTGATGAGGCTTTCATAGATCAGACTTCTCTAGCGACCTCATCAGGGACACAAAGAGGAAAGGAGGAGAAAGAGGGTAGTGGGGTGATTGAAGGAGGGTCAGCAAGCACAGACAGAGAGCAGATAGGAGGGGAGGGTAAGGAAAGGGTGCACAGGATGTCCTGTGTTTTTGAGATAAAGTGAGAGGCAAGAGCATGGCAAAGATCCTGGGAGGCAAGAAGAGGGGTAGAGACTGCAGCAGGGTTGGCCAGTTCCTTGCACATTTTAAAGAGTTTGGCTGAGTTGTTAGATGCCACAGAGACACGGGCATCAATGTGGACTCTCTTCTTGGGGTGGACAGAGTGTCGGTAATACCTTTGGAGCATGCAACAGACCAGTTTGTCAGAGGATGAACAAGAAGCCCTCCATTTCCTCTCAGCCACCCTACACTTACGTTTAAGTGTAGCTAGGTCGGAGTCATACCAGGAATTGCACTTGGCTTTGGATTATCTTGCGGCCAGTTTATCATTTGAGATCCCCCCAATGACAATGGAAACCTCTCATTGACCCCACTTACCCTTAAACATGAGATAGTGTATGGTGGTGAATTCCATGTTATGGTAGCTTCAACATGCTGTGGTGAACGGAAGGAATGAAAAGCTTGTTAAAAACATTTTGACAGAAAACACACCCCCCACTAAGGATAAAGCATGAGAGAGTCAGTACCCTAATATCATCAACCAGGGGAACATGAACAACAGGCCAGAGGGGGTATTGTTATGCCACTCTGGGCACGTGGGGCAGAGCGAAAGAGCAAGTTCATCCCTGGTTGATGCCATAGAACCTGGTCATATTATTTTGTGCTGAATTTGCTGAACAGGGATTGGTGGGAGGAATGCAAAAGATAGCCTACGTATTAACTTTATTTATCTATGGTTGGACGGGCAGGGGGATTTGTGGGATGTCACCTACGTTGTGAATAGTTATTTCTACTACATTTGACAGCTTCCTCTTGTGAGTGACTGCATTGAAATACTCTATGTATGCTGCATATGGAGAACCTGTATTCTGTGTTGTTGAACTTCTCTCTTTATGTGTGCAAAGACGATGGCATGCTTAGTGGTTGATCTAAAGCACACTTAGAAGTTCACTATTACTTGATGTGATTCCAAATATACCTAAAATATTTGCAAAGTTTGCAGAATGTTCTTGGAGATAATTTTGCCTTTGCATTCATCAGACTCATTTGTTGATATGATATATCTGTGGTGATTTTCTCTTATAAATTGACATGATGATTATGTGTAACCCTGAGGTAGGTCGACAAAATCTCACTGCACACTTTCCATATGGTCCCTGGAGGAATAGTAACCCCCGTTACATATGTTATATGAAGATCTCCTTTGGTAGTGTATTTGGTCTAGGGACTTATTGGCTCTTTAGCCTTTGCACAGCAACATTTTTTGGGGAGACTTGAACTGAAGCACTGATGACTTAGATATCTCCATTTCTGCTAATTGCTAATAGTGGTTCCACTTGATTGTTCTCTTTAAGTGGTTCCACCCCTTGCAATTCCTACTTAGGATTTCCAAAGATGGATTCATATTTTAAAACACAGTTGTCCTACATGCTCCTAATGTGTTCTTTTTTGAAAAGTAGGATAACAGAGCTGTTTCTTGTCGCTATACTGGACCAAGTAGTCGTTTCCCCAATTTTAGTATATGCATTTGCTTGATGAATTTAGGAGCCGTTCAAAGGACTCAGTGTTTATGATAACCAGTCATAAACACGATCTTTAAGCTTTCTTTTGAGGAATAATCCTATGATTTTGAAATTCATGTAAATATGAAATGTCCCATGTTCCAGAATGCAATACACTAATGAAAGTTGTGGCATTACTCTGTCAGGGGATTTTCTTTTTTAGGCTGAGGTTTGAGCGATATCATTGTTCCACTCTTCGTTCCCCGCATGGACTATTATGAGGGGCAGCTGAGGAGGACATATACAGGTGATCATTTGGTCCCCATTTCATGGCTGTATAACACTCAGTGTTCTATGCTGAATGAATGTAGCAGAGATAGCGGTTTTTGCATCTGCTTCTACATCCGTCCATGATTTGGGCACTTTTATTGTTGCACACTGGCTTACCCTGAATGATGTCATTCAATTGTTAAATCTAAACCACAAAAAGCCACAAAGAGAAAAATGCCATAAAGGCAAACGTTTGATTTGGAGCAACATCCTTCAATGAGTGAAATCACTAATAGAAGAGATTTCAAACCTTGAAGAGATATCATATGTGGGATACAGAGAAGCATTTAAATGTCGTCAGAAGAGCCAACACCACGCAATGTAATCAGATGGGCAAAACGAAAATACTATAATACACACATTTGTAATTGATTAGCAATCCAGTTCAAAGAAACGTTTAATTTGGGGTGAAGTCTATGACATTTATTTCTGACTCTCAAGTGAGAAGGGAGGTGCATTTCACAGGTGCACCTTTTTTCCTGGTATTTTGAAGGAAAACAGCACACTTGTGAAGCAGAATGTCACCATTCTGGTATATCTCACTTTCGATTCAGGCAGCCTCCATGTTTCCTAATTTATTTTTCAATCCGTCCGTTGACTGCCCATGGCCATTGTATCCCCTAACAATAATCGAACCCACTTCCCGCCCCTACCCATTCAAAACATATCCTTGTGGGATCTCTTTGAGCTAGCCATACCAACCAGTAGCATCACACACTGTGCTAAAAGTTCATGAACTGTTATTTCAACGCAATTAGTTAGTTAATGGGTTAATTGGAGATGTAAATGTGTGTCTACTTAAAAATATTGCAAGCAAGTGTGTTTTTAACCAATATGCGTGCCATTCACTGAGTGCATGTTAAAAACAAGCACTGGCATTGCCTATAGTTTTGGCTTGTTTATGAGTATTAGATAGGCATTTGCTAGGTACTGCCATTATATGGTTAGGTGCTCACACTATTTTGCAGCTGTTACCATTGTGTACCACTACATCAGTGCCTGGCAAATTCCAATCACGTGACTACACAAACATCAACATGATTGGCATTGCCGATGCTTATTTCTATGTTGTTTTTACTGAATATGCTCACCCTGCACCAACCTCGTTACCAACCACATCATCAAATGAATAGAAATATCACCACAGAGATTTTTAGAGGGTGCTAATGGTGAACATTATAATGACGTGGGGACTGTCTGTAAGGCTGGTAATGGTTCCCGAAATCCCAATAATGGTGTTATTGGCCACTGTGGCCTGTCAGCTGGGTCACTATCGCCTAAGAAAAATCTCAAACCTTCTGTCTTTCAGTTCCTTTCGAGATGTTTTATGTATTTTATTGTTTAACTGAGTTTATATGTAGATGAAATGAAATGATAAGTTATTTATAAGGCGCTTAATACCCAGAAGTTTCTAAGCGTGGACCCAGGGATCGAAACTGCCTTGCTCCATGTCGTATTGCTTCCAAGGCAAGCACGTTGCCCCTGAGCTATCCTCCCGAGATGCCAGTTAGTGTCCACATATTAAATATGATTTCATTGGTAACTGAGAGTTAAAACTTATTTTTAACTTTCACAGTCAGTGTAGGATGTATGATTTTAGCACTATTAATTCTCAACTCTTGAAGGAGAGAAGATGATGTGAGGCGTGTCTCGTGTTTCTGAGCTGATTTCTCACATTTCTTTTATAATTTTTGTTCTAATTAGTTAAACACAGAAGCCTGTTATCATTTCGGCAAAATAGCAGCAAGTAAAATGCTCATTTCAATCCACTGTGAAAGGCCTCGCCTCTGGGTAGCTGTATCATTCCTTACTCACAATGAGACTGATAGCTTGGCAATGCACGTTATGTAACCTGCAACAGTTCACATGTAAACTAACAAGCTCAGCATGAAAGTGTGATTTCATAAAGCAGTGAATTCTCAAGTTATACAACTGTAAAGATGAGATGAAAGGTTTGGGTCTATTATAGACTTGTTTTTAACGGAAAAAGAAGCTGGTATATTTATGGATAGACGTCAAATGAATCACAGTAGTTAAGAAAATGTAGTATCTCGCTTGTTCCATTAACACAAAGTGGAGTTAACTGGAGCACTACATTAATATTGTTAGTTTTAAAACAACACATTTCAGCAATCGGCTTCTTGGTTATTTTTAATTCGGGTTTCATTTGTCATATCTGTCTGATCAAGGTGTGAGGTAGAGTTACTGCTCACATTCTTAATTAGTGATTAAGGATTATTCACCTGAGTTCCGGAGCACGCCTTCAAAACAAACATTGCCAAAGCCAGTACCATGGCTTGTTTTGGTAATACATGAAAGTGGTGGCTGATGGATGGGAGGGTGCATGAGCAGATGGGAGATATTGTGTATGCGTGTGTGTGTGTGTGTGTGTGTGTGTTTGTGTCTGTATGCAGGTGCTTGGGGGTGTGTGTGTGTGTGTGCATGGTTGTGCCAATAAGTGGGCAGCTTCACATGGATAAGGCAGTCAGTGGCTGGATGGATGAGTTGGTATACGGTTGTGAGGTAGGGTGAATGGGCAGATGGGTGACTATGCGTCCTTCTGCAGATTTGGCAGTGTTAAGCAGAGGCTCACAGAAAATACATAGGCTCCCCTCACCTAAACCCCATGCAAAAAAAAATAAACAGCTCTAAAGTCTTGACCTAGAAGGCACTGATTAAACCAGATGAGCATTTAAAATCTAACCAATGATTATTCAGCAAATTCACTGTTTAACCACGTCACTCACACTATATCAAAGATTATTGGGTTTGTATAGCCACCCAATTCACTAAAATATATAACGCTGTTCGAAACGAACAATCTTTCATTTACTAATTTGGGATCTTTTATATGCTGGCCATTATAACCAGTCCCACCTAAGCATGGTCATTAGTGCTCCTACTTAGGAGGTGTTTGTGTAAGCTGACTTTTTGCACTTCTATTTTTTGTTAAGAACAGTAGCCGTGACCTGAAACATTATTAATGATGTTGCTGCATATTATGTATTTCCCTTTCTTCAATACTAATGTTCTCGTGCATGCTTTTCTAGAAATGACAACGCAAATTAAAAGTTTTATTATTATTATTATTATTATTATTATTATTATTATTATTATTATTATTATTATTATTATTATTATTATTTTATTTGAGGCACTCATATGCTTTTCGGATGCAATCCCAACATGGTAGTTGCCTATTGACTTGCTTGTGGAGTGTGTCAAGTTCAGATAGCTAATGGACTTCAAGAAGGAGTTGTGTGACGCAAAAGGTGCGGGAAGATCGGATCACGTCAGGATTGAACAAGTACAAACACACAGGAGCGAGAAACAAACACTGATAGATAAACAGGTCTTAACTGCAGGCTTCCATTGCAGTCATGGCTCAGATTGGGGTTCCATGGTTGTGGGGGCCCGCCACACCACGCGCTGCGACCACCCAGCTCAACAACTATGATGCGATCACACAGTGTACCCAAGGGCAGGGGACACCCTGCAGAGTGTACCCATCACCAGACGTACCACCATGGCTGGGGCACCCAGCTGATGGCAGCCTCGTCTCTGGACGCACCCTGGCCGGGGCTGCAGATCCAGGTCGTGTTCACACGGCAAGCAGCATACAGTAAAATCACAGACATGCGTTAACGCTACCTGGGGCTCTGCTGCACTGCCTCTCACGTGCCAGCAGAGCCCCATTTATTAAGGAGCATCATGACAGAGTCATGACATTCTTTCTTAAAGGGGAAACAGACCCACAGCAGTTAAATGGGCCACACATCACATCCCTCCTTTATTATAACAAAAAAAGCACAGCACACATAATACTATGACCCGCTATAAGGACCTGTGACTATGGTGTAATCCAGTCCGCACACCACTCTGATAAACTATTCAATCACTGCAAACAACGGATGCATTTCAGTCCGCACACCATGTGGGCCCGATGACGGGCGTTGGGGATCAGAAAATGCCTGGATCAAACAGCCCGCTTCCGCTGCTGCAGGGCACGAAGAACACATTTTCCTCATCTTCTTCCTCGATATAATAGTCATACAGTCCCCTCCTTTGCTCTGTGGTCACTTAGACTGCGCCACTTTGGAGAGCTTCCTCGCTGTGCCCTCCTTTGATGTACCTCCTGGCAATGGTCCCACCATGCTGGCCGGCGCTGGGCTGGGCACACCCATCCTAGGTGATCCACCTTTCCGCACCTCCCACAGATGTGTCCTTTTACCGGGCACTCCTGCACGTGCATGAGGTCCGATCCACACTGATGGCATATGGCCTACCTCCTAGCCACTTGCTGACGGACGACACATCCTCCAATTTGACCCATTGCATGTGGGCCTCCAGCTTGAGCTGCTGTCTGGAGAGGTCCATAGCTGAGGCACGTACCTCTGCCAACACCTGGGCGCTGCCCAGTTCTAGGATTCAGTCAAGGCCCAGCCCAGGCTCCCTGAGGACTTGTTTTCACAACTTCGCCAAGCTGCAGCTGTAGATTATCTGCGCCCTGGCCTCATCATCCCCAAAGTTGCCGAGAGCACTGGACAGCACGATTCTATGAAGCGTGCCATGAAATACGTCGAGGCTCTCCCTTTACTCTTGCCTCGCACATCTCATCCTGAACCGCTTATAGTTCCAGTTGACCATGGGCATGAAGTAATTGTTCAGTGCTACAATGGCGGTGCCATACGATTGATCCCTGGGCCGCAGGATTTTGAACAGTCTCTAGAAGGCCAGGCCAGCTGACTACAGAAGCGTTGGGCTTTTTGCTCTGTCCTTGATTTCAACAACCTCGAAATAGAGTTAAGGTTTTCCATCCATGCTGTCCAATGGGGTCCTAGACTGGCTGGATCCCCCACCACGTCAAATGGATACAAAGGTGCCAGCTGCACATTTTGGCGGTATGCCCCTTCATTGTCGTCATCTTCTATGATGGTTAGTGGGCATGCCGCCACCTGCGCTCACTGGTGATGGGCCCCTGGGTGGGCTGCACACTCTGGGATCTCTTAGGGCGCTCTGGCACTCCTTGCGGAGCCGCTATCCTTCGGGCTCCATTTGGTGACAGGCGAGGTGATGCAGCAAAACGTGGATTGATGGGCCCTGAGAGCTGATGGGGTACCCAGGCCAGGACTTGAGTGGCATTGTCAGTACCGCTGCACTGTTTGTTCCCTATGCCACTACTGGAGCGGCCTGTCTGCTCCTCCCCCTTTACTGTGTGGAGGACTGGGCCCTTTGACTTCCCCCTTGCCCTGTGGTGATGTCCTGCGGTGTGCACAGCCTCACCTGTGAATCTGGTGAGCCAGTGAATGTGGGGCCAGCCAGTGTTGCCTGTTGTTGCTCCCTCCTGGGACCGCCACCAGCAACTGATCAAACTGCTGCACACCCACGGCCTCCGCCGCTTCATTCTTTCCTTCTTTTCCCCACCTTTTTTTCTTATTTTTTTACTGCAGCCCACCCACCCTGTTTCAAGTGATATTTACTACGCACTGAAAACATGCACAGATTTTAACAAAAATGTAGAGCAAAAAGAAATACACTATTCCCTTAAATCTGGACATTTGGGACTGTTTTTTTTCATTAAACTGATAACAGAGGTAAATAGATTGCACGCAGAATGTTCACTTCTCAGCAAACCACAAAGCCAGAGTAAAGGTGCAAATAATAATACATCACTAAAGTATTAGTAGTAGTAGTCGTGTGTCATTTGCGTAGCACCTTTCACCATTAGTATGTTCGCAGTAGGCTGAACGCCCTCGGGTATGGGAAGAAAATCGAGGCGGTGCTGGTATGCGTGTGTGCATGTTGCCCAGTGCTTAAGATATGAGGTGGGGTTGCCACTCATGTTGAGGTGGCATGTGGATAGGTGGTCATAAGTGGGTTAGAGGGGGTAAGCAAAAGCAGGATAAAAGTTATGAGCGCATCTACGTATCAATTTCTTTTGTCATGAATGGTTGCTGCATTCATATGGCAGAGGTGTTGAGCAAAGTGTCTTCAAGTGCTGTGTGATGGCAGATGCATACAGGTCTGCGGCTGTGCTTTCAGCTAGTTTCCCTATGCATGGAGAGTAAGAGGTTAAGTGCATTGTCTATATTCGAAGCAGTGACCCAGAATTAATATGATAGGTAAACTCTAAGTCAATTTTCTTTAATGAAGGGCTACAATCTACGTGCTCCTAGGATCAGTGTAAAGGTTACCATCAACATACTTCTTAATTCAATATCTGTCAATATTCTACATTCTTCAAAATTCCACGCTTAGCTAGCATTCTTCATTTCGCCTAGATTCAGTATCGGTGTTAGATGGTACAATTAGCTCAGATTCCACAAAGGAATATTCTGGGCTCACCTAATTCAGTGCAATAGCTACATTCTGAGTTCACTTGGAAGTAATATAGAGGTTACATTCCACAAGGATCTGGAATGAAGTGATGGCTACTTTACATGGGTATCAAGAATCAATACACTGGCTGTATTCTTCATTCAGCTAGATTTGAGCCTGTCTGCATTCAGCTGTCCACAAAGACCTGGGAATAAGTGATGGCTACTTTGCACAGGTTCCTAGAATCACTTGATGTGTTCTTCATCCACCTAGGGTCATGCCTGGCTGGACTGTGCAATTTTATATTGTTGGTATCATGTTAGCACTATGACAATTAACTTTAAAAAATGCAGTGTATACACCTCAACAGTCACCTTGTTGCATGCAAACACTGACAATGAGAGTTATGGTGTCCTGTCTTACCTGGCCGTTGTTGTTGATTGGTTTCAATGTCTTGATGGGGCTTCCCACAGGGGAAGGGGCAATCTTTGGATGGGAGTTGTCCCTGATAACCTCCTACACCCCCTTGCTTGTCCTCAGGCATCTATTGTAGATGTCTAGTAAATAAATATCTTCCCTGTCCCCTGGGATCCACAGCGCCTTGGAAGGAGAGCTGATTTTGGCAGGTTGGTAAGGGATCGTGCAACAAAGGCATTTGTTGTACAGCCCCCCGTCCACTAACCGAAATCAGCTCAAAAGATCAACACAAACACACACATTCACACAGCATCACATAGAAAGCACTCTATCACTCACACAAGCACCCACAATCATACACTCATTCAAAACACAACTACACACGCACCCATACACATAAATAAAAAAAGAAATGAACATAAACGTACCTTCTGCCCTGGTTCTGAAGTTTCTTCCCCAATGTTCCAGCTCCTGCATCATGAAAAGGAATCAGGAAGCAAGAGCTTCCTGTTTCCTGCACATGCATGCCGGGGCCTTAGTGTGGGTGCTGAAATTCCATGTTCCAGCCTGCTCTGTTCATATGTGTGAGGAGGCACAGGACTTCCCACTCGCACATACAGACATAAAGTTCCCCAGCCAGCATTTACAATGAGCTATGCAAGGCTGTTGAAGCAAAGCGCCCCCAGCCTTGCATGGCTCATTGAACATGTGCAGCTGGGGAACTGAATTGTCTAGCCCAGTAACACTCTGTCTGATGGGAAAAGAAACTGAGGGAGCGCTCATTGTTTCACTGAACAGGAACCTCGGTTACTCCATAATGGGCGAGATGGCCATTGGGTCGACTCCCCTCAGCCATTATGGATGAGCTGCAAATGCCCAGAGCTGTCCCCTCCCCCACATTGTCTTTCATCCCTGTAAAAAAATAAACATTTCAGGTTGGGGTTGTGCCCCTCTCCCACGAAAGCGTGACACATCCCACAGTTTGAATACCTCTGTTCCAAGGGGAAGGCTATTTGATCTACATTTGTATATTTCACTTTAAGATATATGTTCACTTACTGTGCGTATATTCATGGGTGCCCGCTTTTGATTTTCTTTCTATGGGTCAAATGTACCTGGGAATATGTTATTCTTGCAGCTGCTCCTTTGTTCCCTTTTCCATGCTGCTTAAATGCATTTAGTTGGGGTTGTGTGATGTATCACAAGAGTCACCAAGAGAGCAGGCATAAAACAAGGGGCTTGTAGCAAACTGCTTAACCAGTGTGTGATCCTTGGCAAATAATGTAATCTCACTGTGCATTGCTTAAAAAAATGTGAGTTCTCAAAGCCTGCCATCTTTCATACATAACAATACCACTGTCAAAATAGGTCAAAAGTAGTCTGTGATTGATGAATTAAAATATAGAGTGGGCACGGCCAGTTCCTAGTGATTGCATTGAATGCAAAAGTTTCAAATGCAAAAGTATTGAAAAGAAATACATAAAAAATGCATTTAAAAATATATATAATGGGGGTCCCCCCAACCCCTGTTTTTTTACCCCTTAAAACCCATTATAGTATTTATTTAGATATTTTTGCATTCAAAACTATGTATTTGAAGCAATGCCTGGATACCAACACGGCCGAAGGCATTTTAGTGTTCTAAAATGGACAAAGGGCATGACCGAGGCTGTGCCCACTGGCTATTGCTGAAGGCCATTGCTCATGGTCTGGTAGTGTTATAAAATGGACAAAGGGCACGGCCGAATGGCGTGCCCAATGTCCATGACTGAACTCCATGGCTATTGGTCTGGTAATGTTTGAAAATGGGCACTGGCCATGGTCAAAGGCCATGTCTAATGGTCTAGTAGTTTTCTAAAATATACAGTCGGAGTGACCGAAGTTTGTGGCCACTGATCATGGCCAAAAACCTTGGCCAGTGGTGCAGAGCACATCTATGGAGTAACAAAACCCTTGAAATGAAAGGTAAACACTTTATTTGCAGGGATCTTAAGGTGAGAACTTAACACAACAAAACCCCTGAAATTCATCTATACCCACCTTAACTTTGAGCCCGGCATTGTGCAGCCTATGACCACAATGATGACATCACAGATGAAATCCCTGATTACATCACTGATGAAATTGCTGGTGACATCACTGCTGACATAATTGTCTATATGATAAATAACACCACTGATTATGTAATTTATGACTTAGTTAATAAAATTAACAAATGAGGCTGTGGCCTTGGCTCTTGGACAAAGTGCGTGGCCAAAGTCCATGGCTAGTGGCTGGTTAGTGTTGTACCATATGCAGTGGATAAAGCCGAAGGCTGGGACCACTGCAATGTTCCAGGCTATGTGGTGTAACGCTCACCTGATTCCCACGGAGGCGCAGGTCTGGCTTCGAGTGCTGATGCTTCTTCAATGGTGAAGCGCAGGACTCTGAAGATGGACAGGAAGGGCCCCTCTACTCTGGCTTCTCCGGCTCGCAGGAATATTCCCCTGTGTGTGAAAAGGGAGTATTACCTACTGATTGAGTTATGCTCAAGCCTCCCACTCTCTTCCAACCCTCCACGATACCCTTCCACGATTCCCCGTGAAGTCTCACCTTAGGGTCAGGAAGGATGAGCTCTCCATCCTGCTTCTGATGCAGGGGCGCGTTGAAACCCAGTTACTTCACTGGATTGAGGATTATGGGAGTTCAGGTAAGCTTGACTATTCAGATAAGGCTCTGTAAAAGTTCTGTTGCAAGTTCAAAAGTCCAAGCTTAATAATAATGTTCATTGTCTTTTTCCCCTTAGGGGCCGGGGTTCGGAATGCCGGAGATATGGCGCAGACCCGAAGTGATACGTGCAGTTCCAGTAAATGACAGGTAAGTTCTGGATGAGCGCTCGGGTAGTGTCTTTGCATTCGCTCATTCAATGTCTTTGTCTTTTTTCTCCATAGGGGCCGGGGTCCGGATGCCTGGAAGCGGCAAGACCCGAAATGAAATGGGAATGACCCAACAGGTAAGACTTAGAAGGAAACTGAGCTTTTCCTATTCTCTTCCTTCTCTCACCTTGTTCTTGTCTTTCTCTCTAGGTTCTGGGAAGTGACTGTGGATCCGGATGATCGCTGCTGAAGATGGTGGCGTCCAGGAAAGGTGAGTGAAATGCAGCGCTGCAGCGATCGTAGCAAAATGCTTTTAAAATGATGTCTTCCTTTTCAGGATCGTCGGTGTGATGTCTCTGTGGTGCTGATTTAGCAGGTAAGATCTTTTGTCTCCCCTTGCAGATGACCCAGGATACTGACAGGCGTGGCTGAGGTCCTGATGCAGGAGCTGACACGGTGAGCGCCCAGCTGCGAGGAGCAGAACAACGCAAAGCGTGAGTTGCTGATCGGGTGTGTTTTAAATAGCTTTGGAAGAAGTTCCAAGTGTATCCTTCCTCCGATCAGGTATGTATCCTTCCCCGACCACACCCGGGTAGAAAGTTGTCCCACAGGTAAAGTAGTTCCATTCAGGCCTCAAGAGGGCCTGGATGTGGCAGCATGGTCTGCATCAGGTAAGTGCACATTAAAACACTTGAACACATGTCTAGCTTTATGAGCCTGGCGCCTAAGGCGCCAGGACAGAGGTCCAACATGAGCCCGGCGCCTAAGGCGCCAGGACTGCGTCCAAAGGGCCCCAGCTTGGGCCCGCTGGCACTCCCCTGAGGGAAATGATGCCTGCCTCTAGGGTTGCTGGGTCGGACCTGGCTCCTTGGAGGTAGGCATCATGACATGTGGCTAGGGGTCCGTTGGTGTTTGAAAATATACAGCAAGCATGGTCAAAGGCCATGGACACTAGCCATGGATGAAGGCTAGTGCCCCTTAATGTGTTATAATATACAGGGGTGATGGCCAAAGGGCGTGGCCACTGACTATGGATGAAGGCCATTGCTATTGCCCTATTGGCCCCTTAATTTGTTAAAATATACAGCGGGCATGGCCGATGACCATGGATAGTGTCTGTTTACTGTTGTAAAATATACAGTGGGATAGCCATGAACCGTGCCCACTGTCCATGACTGAAGACCATGGCTAGAGGCCCCTTAATGTGTTAAAATATAAAATGGGCACACCCTAAGGCCGTGGCCATTTAAAGTTGTTAAATGGATGTTAAACCAAAACCCCCCAGAAATTCCCCACTATGGTAAGCTAAGCAACCATAACTCGCACCACAACTGTGCACTGCTAAGACTAACACCCAGGACATCAAAGATGACATCACAAATGTCATTGATGACATCTCTGATAACCTCACATATCTGGGCCACTTGTTTTTTTAAAAACATTTTTACTGACATGATTAGGATAGATTTTTGCTTTTACTGACATTGAGAATTTCCAAATTATAAAAGTTATTATATATCTACACATTAACCTTTTTATATGTTCTTAAAATACTTTCCTTAGAGTTTAATTTGAGCTGATATTGGACATACATGGGGCAATAAGCACACTTCAAACTTTGAATTAATTTGTGTACATGATGATTAACTCTGTTATTGTCATGTTATGGTGCTGTTGTTTCTTTCTTAGTTTCCCTGTATGTGCCTGTAATTTGTATGCATTGTGCATTTTAATATGTATGTTTTCTACTAACACAAATGTGTGGTAAGTTTTTAATTGTCACCTATTTATTCCATTTTTAATGTTACTCAAAATGCTCATAAGGTAGCATTTATTATTTTACTAATGGAAATTGCCAGATAAAAAATATTGTACTTCTATAGTGCATGCTGCAACCATTGCCTATATGTATGTATGATTAGGTTCCTCTACTAACAACAACACTAGAGTATAATGTTTTGTTTACATTGGTACATTCTTTAATGCATTAAGTATTTCATGATAGATCTCCCAATCACAACTAACATCTTGGGTCCAACATTATAAACTCAACCCCATGTAGGGACTGTTTATTAACATTAATTTAATATGTGATGTCATCAGTGATTTAATAAATAACATTTGTGATGTCATCCTTCATGTCCTTGGTGTTAGCTCTAGCAGTGCCCATGGTGGCACAAGTTATGGTTGCTTAGCTTACCATAACTGGTGAATTTCTGTTTTTTGGGGGTTTTACTTGTAACCAGCGTTTTTTCATTGAACTTCATAGGTTTTTATTAGTGCAACTTAACCGTAACAATGTTGTTTCAGTGAATTTCAAAGGTTTTTACCAGTGCACCCTTAATTTCCCACAATTTACTAATATCAGACCTACTGCAATATCGCAACATGTGTGTCCAATTTTCAAAGCTTTACCTTAAAACACTCCCATTCTCCACCTTCTAGCATCATGTTTAACTCATTTGCAAATGACTGACGTCATCACAGACTTTTCGGATAGCATCACGTGACCAAAAGCACAGTACTGCAAAAGACAATGAAGAAGACCAAGAAGATAGGTAGAGGAAGTCCCTACCTCTGGCACCCAGAGAGAATCATGGGTGTGGCCATTCTTTACCACTGTTGGGAATGTACCAATGGCTAAAGCTACCAAAGGGAAATGCACTGAGTACAGCATGTACTCAGTCAAAGACTATCTGGACAGTACCCCTACAGGACCAGCTCCATGCTATGCCACACTCAATCCAACCACTGCAATGCTCTCAGAAAGGTTGTTCCTTTTTTAGGAAGTAGAATGCTGTTTTCCTCCACCTCATCTTTCTCAACCAATACTGTAACCACACAGCCTACTTCAATGGGACACAAATTCCCACCAGCTACCTTGCAAGCGATAAACACGGCTGTTGATCCATATATTTGAAAGACAAGAGTACTCTGTATATACTGCAACAAATCATTTTGCAGGGGAGAACAATTTCAAAGTGCTTTTGAAGCTGTAATCAAAGAGCATGAGAAACACTGCCCCCTACCTTAAATGTAACACTTGTGCAACATGTTCCCCGGTCCACCTGTCCCTCCGTATTTGTGGTTGGTTCTCTGCCCCCATTTCCCTCCCGCCCTTGCTTTCTGACCTCTTCTGAAAAAACAAAATAAAAAAACAACAAAAAAGGTTCCTTTCGGAACCACCTTTCACAGATATAAAATAGAGCTAAAAAATATATCTTATAGACTCCCTCTACTTTACTTTTCTCAATAAAGTAGATAGACTCAGTAGGATTCTATCACCGTAACTTCAAAGCCCATCACGGCACTGACTATGTTTGCCCTCACCTAACACTAACACCACTATACGCTCAGGATGAGCTCCACCTATTTCAATGACTTCAGTGGGCAGTGTAGCCAAGTCATCACCAACGTCATAAGGTTATCTAATGCAGAATGAGGAACTTAAAAACACACATTCACAACAGACGCCAAACTTTTGTTTCTTTTTACAAAAATGATAGAAGCATTTTATTTTGAAGAAAACAACTATAGCCGGGACCATAACAAGTAATTTTCATTTTGACACAATGATGAAAACATTTAATTAATGCCACAAAAGCTTGATTAACATTTTCAAACACAGTTCATTGCTACCGAACTTCGCATCGTTCTCATTTTTAGTGTAACTGTCAACAGTGATCTTCTAATGCTAAATCCAATCATAGATCAATTAATGCAAGTCTTTGTGTTCTTCAACAAAAATTATCTTCAATGACCAACTAGTAATCTATGCACATGGCGCTCCATTACAGATGCTTTAAAATTTAAAATTGAAATAAATGCAACACTTTCACATCCTCATGTTTCTAAAACCTATACGCTCCCATGTTGCTCCTTGTTACTGCAACCGTGAAAGGTCAGGTTGTTGTCGGGTGATCATCCCAGATGATCATTATCAGAGATTCACTGTTGATAATTATTGTCCAAATAATGTTGAATAAGCCGTCAGCCGGTAGACTGTACCCATGACAAGTGGACATAGGGATTATATAACCATCTAAAATCGAGAATGCAAAAACATATTTCAGTAACCACTTTATAGTTAAATATACACAGTGCATTCTTATTTTGGCTATACATATAAGTTACAATTAACACATACAATGTCTATTCTTTGCATCAAATGGAACATTCATCCATCAGAACGTTCATCATATAGTACACAGCACACTTTCAATCAATCAACACTTCAATAAATATTATTTAAAATCTTGCTTACATTGCGTTTTTGCAAATCCATTCTTCCGATGTAGGGGAGAACCAATTGCTTCAAAACATAGTTTTCTGAAATAGAAACTTTACTTTTCGACGTAAACTTTCAATATAGTGAATCTTATCATTTCTTTGAGGATTTCCGACACATTTAGTCCTTCAAATACTTAGTGCAGTGTATTCAAGGACACATAACAATGAGACCCTTTGTCTAGCGTTCACAGCGTGCCCAAGTCAGTTTCACTTTTGGAAACACATGCCCAAAAAATGAACTATGTTACTGGCAATCAGTGTTCTGAAAAACAACAAAATATTTCAAGTAAACCACATATCACAATATTTACTTCCATTTTACCAGTATCAATTCGCCTGTTCTCAATACATTTATGTTTTCTTTCAAAGATAACCTCAGTCGTGGTCCACACAGGCATGGATTTCCCTATATGTCAATAGTGATCTTCCCCCTGCTCTATGCTATTAGAAGTGATTCCCCAGCAGAGAGTTGGAGCGACAGGTTCAAAGGTATCGTGAAGAGTAGTTTGTCAGAAAGAGCTGCAGGTAGTGTGTTCCCACGCCCCAGACGGCCTTGTGGATAAGCAAGGGTCTTGAATTTCATCCATAAAGCAACCACAAAGGCATCAGGGTGTGTTAGGCATTATTGCTGGAACCTGAAGGGATAATAGTGGTGGAAAGAGAAGTACAGTGATCACGTGAAAGAGTAGACACACAAACACACAAACAGTGGAGTACAGGCTTGCTAGTCTCTATGTACATCTAATCCCGCTATCATATCCATTCCTGCATTTATGCACGCGCTCCTCATTACCCTCCACAGTAATATGTAAATGTCACAGGCGCATGTTCATAATGCACATTGTCAATACAAATTCCTTCACCCGTTATTTCAATGTTGGCTAACACTGTGGCACCTAAACCTTTGGCCTTTTGCAATCTGCAGCCACTTATCATGGTACCTACTTTCAACCGTGTCCAGACTTCATTTAGTTATTTCTTGGTTGTTTTTGAAGTGCTTACACCCCAAAGAAATGTGCACATCACCACAAGACCAAAAATGGGTGGTGGGGCCAGGGAACAAAACAACAATAATATGGTATGATAGGTAATGTATAACGCGGCTGTACACGGGTGTTTCTAGGCGTGACAAGTCAGGGAAAAACAAAGGGAAACAGAACAAATGCTCTTACTAGGCTTCATGTCATTCATATCATGCAAGTGCAAGGAGAAACTAGAGGGAAAGTGTCAGGGGATTGGAAGGGGAGAGTACAATAAGCAACCTCCAGTAAGTGATGTCGGGATGGCCATCTCTAACTAAGTGCAAATAGTCATGGCACCATGGGATTGCAGATACAGTCCATAGTACATGGTGGGCCCCGGGGTAGTGCATGGGGCTACTTGTCATGAGGGAAGCTGGTGCCCATAAGGTTTAGAGGGTGGCCAGATAACCAGTTAGTACAGCAGAACGAGAACATCAGCAGGGGAGACAGAGAGAGAAAGCAGAAGCATAAAGGAAAGTCTTCAATTGCTTCCGGAACCTGATGTGTTCCTGCTCAAATTTGAGGGAGGCAGGGAAGCTGTTCCAGGGGGGGTCACCAGCCGAGGAGAGAAATCTAGCACCCACCACTCTATACCTAGAGAAGTGTCTAACCTCCATAGAGATGGAGGTGGATGAGCGAAGGGCTCAAGAAGAACAATGCTTAGCAGTTTAGCAAGATAAAGTTGCATGTAGTGTGGTCCCTGGCCCAAGAAAGCCTTGTGGACAATGTTGAGGGCCTTGAGCTTTATCCTTGCAGATACCTATTGGATCCAGTGTACAGATTTCAGGGATGGAGATATATGATACCATGGCTTAAGGCCAAGGACAAATCTTAATAGTCCTGTTCTGGATAAGTTGCAGAGGTTGAAGCGTGGAGTCAGAAAGATTTAGAAAGAGTCTGTTACAATAGTCGAGCCTAGACAGAACTAGGGATCTTGAGACAGTGAGCTTCTGGGGGAAAGTGACAGAAGCAACAATACCTCTCAGTGGGTGCAGCTGGTTGTTGGATTTCTTAAAGCTGTCCGGAATGTGAGAACAGAAGGAGAAGGTGGAGTCAAAGATGACATCATGATTTATTTCCTCAGTGGAAGGTGCAGGTACAGGAATCAAGGCAGACAACAAAAGTGAAAGAGGGAAAGCAGTAGCAGGGGTCCAGTAAGAATGATCTCAGTCTTACTGGCATTAAAGCAGACATAGTTGGATGCACACCATTCCTGAATCGCACATACACAGTTAGGAATAGGCAAGAGAGGAGAGGATGCAACACACAGCTTGAAGGAGAGCTGAGTGTCATCCAAATAACACTGAAAGTTAGAAAAGAATTTAGCTTTAAGGTGCGCTAGAGGTGCCAAGTAAAGGTTGAAGAGCCACAATGATATATGCGGTCCCTGGTCGTGATGCCAATGATAAGTCCCGCAGCCTTATTTTGAATTAGCTGGAGGGGGAAGAGAGAGAACGTGTGTATATTTTGGAAGAGGCTGTTGCAATAGTACAGGCAAGAAAATGCCAAAGCTCTACAGACTTTGATCTTCTAGGTAAAAGTGAGAGGGGGAGGATGGGGCAAGCGCAATAGGCCTGGGGCAATGTTAAAAGGACACATACATATGTTCATTGTAGAAATGGGGTCTTCAAAGGGGAGCCTGGAGACACCAGGGATGCGGTGGCCATTTTGACAATAGTCACTGTGCGTAAGATGCCTTTCAGGTGCACATGGTGCACTGCACCTTGAGAGTCCCCATCCACCCAGCCCCCTTGCAAGCACACGATCACAGGTGCCAAATGCCATTGATACTGGTAGGGGTACATGAGGAAGAGGCTAGCTTCATAGGCTAATGCATGTGTTAATGCACACCAATATGTAACAATAGTCTTATATGCAGATGGTACCAAAAATAACTGTAAACTTACAGGCTTCACACACGACTAACTATCTCTTGGAAAGAAAAACTTCACAACAGTAGGTATAGCATACTGCAATGGTGCCACAACCACTTCATGGCACTACACTGCATATGTCAAAAAAAGAAGTGGTCGGTTTGAATGTAACAATACCTCTGTTGCCTTAATACACAGGTTACCAGCACATTTAACAAAAGCCTACTTAATACTCCTTCCACCCAAATTTAGTCACTAAACTGTAGCACAATTAACAGTTTGAATATCTAAGCAGGTAATACTGCAATAGTACTTTTGAAATCTAGTTAGAATATGCCAACAGGTATCACACTACTTGAAAAATACCCTTCATTCCAAAACACTTCAAATACACCATTTCATTTCTTATACAGCAAAACATCTTCTAACCTCTAATGTAGTTAGAATACACCAACAGTTATCTGACTACTTCAAGCATTCCCTTAGTTCTCTTAAACGCTTGACGGATTTTCACCAGATTTGCGTCAGCAGCTGCTGCTTGGTCCGAAAGCGTGCTTTTGTAAATTTGGTGTAAATCCGTCCAGTAGTTTCTTTTTTTAAACGGACAAAAGTAGGTCTAAAATAAATTAGGCCTTGCATTTGCTGCGCTAGTCTGCAGACACTGCTGTGAACTAACAGCTTGGAAATCACATTTGAGGTAATTTGATGGGCGAAAGAGGATGTAAAAATGAGTAGAATAGTGGAATAAAGATGAAGTGGAGTTGTTTTATAGGTGAAAAAAGGGGTTGCAGATGCCGATGAATCCCCTGTCATCATTTCAACTGCAAGGGGTTGAGGACAAGTTTTGTTATTTGAAGGTGTATTGTACATACTTGTTATATAGTTTAATTCTATTGTGGTGGTTGTGGCCAATTTATTGGCCAGGAATCTGCCCACTATAGTAATATTTATGTATTTATTTATTTATTTATTTATTTATTGTGTTCCATAGTACAATTGTACTTTTAACACATTACATAAGAAATATACATAAAACCAGAAATACATAATCATACAATTCATTGCAAAAAATATCCCAAAGGAGGCTAAAACTTTAAAAAATATTGCATCGTTCTGTAAAGGTTCTAAAACATGTGTACTCAAACTTGGTTCATTACAGTTTAAAATTCTCTTCCACAAATCTTCATCCGATGAGTACTTTATCCTAGAAAAAGTTTGGTTTCTGAGATTTACCAAGTTAGGACACCCCAAACATAGATGTTTTAAAGTTTCAATCACAGTCTTGCAATGGCGGCATAATCTTAAGTCTCGCGGGATGTTAAGGCGCCTGCCCACTATTTCGTTGGTTGGGGCCAAATTCAACCTAAACCTTAATAATTGAGATCTATAAATCCTTGAAGGTTGTTTTTTCAGGTAAGGGGCAAGCACATTAAAACATTTGCAAATCCACACAAAATGGACCCCAAAACATTTGGCATCCATGATCGTAGATCTCATGCTTGACCAAATGTACCTACACTATAGTAATATGTGAATAGAAATTAGAGGTAATATAGCAGGAGTATACCGTGTTTGTAATATGGTGGAATTATATAATTAACGTTTATATGGCATTTATGATTGCAGTACAATTGAGGACAGTGCTTCTTGATGTTTCCTGCACCTTTCACACAATCAATAAGGTTATCCTCATTAAACTGTTACATTATACCATTAGCATCATGGAGAGGGCACAGGACTGGCTTATTCGTTTTCCTCACTAACTTCCCTTAACAGCTGCAACTGGGCTGTTTGTACTCCACCATCTCACAGTGTACTTGCAGAGTACCTCAGGGTTTTACCATATAATTGTGACTCTTACATATCAATTTTGTCCCTCTGGTTCACCTGATGTCCTTCTTCTTTTCTCATTTCTATTGTTATGTTAATGACACATAGGTGTCCTTAAACACCCCTAAAATAATTTGTTGTCCTCATTCTTTATCTCTAATTGTTTGACCGCCATCGAGGCATTGTGTGCGACTAACAATCTGTGTCTCAATGATAGTAAGCCAGAGATCATTTTTACTGTGACACCTGTGCCATGTTTTTCTCCTACCCTCTGGCTGCTATCTTTGGGCCCTCTACTCTCACCATCCTGGCCAAAAACATTGGGGTTATCTTTAAGTTCTATCTCTCCTTTACTCCTTACATTTTGGAGCGTGTAAAGAAAGCCAAGACCTCCTTACAGGCATTGTACCATTCCTTACTTTCCCCCAGAAGCTCAATGTCTCTAGATCCCGGGTCCTGTGTAGGCTGGACAACTGCAACAGCCTATTCCTTAAACCCCCCCTTTGTTGTCTATGCCCCCTTTGGCTAATTTAGAATAGGGCTGCAAAAGGTATCCTTGGCATCAAGCTCAGGGATCGTATCACTGCAGCCCTAAAATATGTACGTTGTCTCCTCCTAATTGCAGGGACTACAATATGTCCAACTTTGTTTCCCGAAATACTGCCCTGCTAGAGCCCTCCGCTGCTGTAACATGAATACTCTGCTTGTCAAATACTTTTTTAAACAGAGCACCAGAGGCATGTCTAAGTCTTGGGTCAGGGTCCATCTTTGGAACAGCCTTCCCGCTCCTCTCATACTTGAATTGGACTTCCTCAAGATCCGGAAAACTTCTGAAAACTCTACTTTTGTGTTCCTGTTTTACTTATTCCCTTGCCTGCTAAAGCATGCCACTGCCATTGAGACTGGTGGCCTGGACCCTCATGAACCGCACAGGTTTCAGGCCCTATATGTAGTTGACACCAGTACTATCCCCCACCCCCCAGCACTGCCCTTGTGGGTCTACCATCTGGGGGATGTGTACCCCATCCTTGGGCGTCCTCTGCCCCAGCAGGTAGCTAGTGGCTTCCCAGTTTGGCATGTCTTGGCACTTTCCTTCTGTGCTTGTATGAGCACTTGGTAATCCCTACTCCTCTTTCCATTTGTGTACTTCTGTTAATGCACAATGCATTTGTGCATTTATAGCAGCAGTGTGTACAGTTTCATTTGGATAAGCAAGTGAAATGCATATGCAAAAGATCTGTAGAACATTTCTAAGTGGTAGTTGGTGTGTGGAAGTGTAATATGATAATAGGGTTATATGTAGAGTTTTTAAAACTGATTGGTGCATATATGTGTGAATGTTTCAAAGCAGGTCTTGGTGCTTTGTATCTAAATGTGTATATCTTTTCATTGTATTAGCCCTGCGGCCATTTCAGTAAGAAATCACTCCTTTGCCCACAGGACAACATTGGGCAATTTTGGAGTTGCCAAAAGTTGCCATGTACTTCTAGAAACGTGACTCTCACTATGCTTCACAGGATCGTGCAAGGCCCTTTTTCCACGCACAGTGCATTTTCCCCCTCCATCAGCTAAACTGACGTTGGTAGGTTGGGCTCATTACATCAAAATTCAAATGTGTCTACTTTGGACATCTTGTACAAACACCTTGATATTGTGCACACATATTAGCAACTGGGCGGCTGCCAAATAGCTGTGACTGTCGGTTTTCTCCACACCGTGATGGAGCCTGTGTGCACAAGTTTTTCCTGGTCAACTGCTACACTTGCTTTGCAAGTGACACATAGCACAGGGTTCTTGTATTCAAGATTGAATGGGTGGTGCATGTGTGCTTTTTTCAACCATGCGCCTCCTACCCACCGATGACACACACCAATGGCAGCCCGCAACCTCGTCCGCGCCTCTTTCTCTCCCATTCGGCTGCTAGGCACTGGTTAGTATCCTTATTTCCGCATTCACTCAAGCAATAGACGGCGCAAACAGACCCACTTGGCTCCTCCCTAGCAGTGACGAGCACCAACGGGTACCCGACACATATGTTGCCAGACGTCATCAAGCCTGACTACTTCTGCATTTTGCAGATTCCAGGTCTGTGAGAAGTCCGACACCAGCAGAGTCAGCTGCCAGCCGTCCTCGCTAGCCTTTTTTGCACAGGTAATTCAACCACCATACCACGATGCTGGCTCCATGTATTCATGCACAGCCAGAGACATTAAGACACTAGGAAGCAACCCTGACATGTGGCTTTCTTTCCCCGCAGGTCGGTGCTCTGGTGCACCGCTCTGCCCCACAGACACCCCCAAGCACGAATACAGTTTCCTCCGCTGGTCCCGGCACATACTTCCCATCTGGAAATATGGACCAGGGATATGGGCTAATGGACTCAGACCACGAGAAGGTACTTTGACTCTAATATTGGGACTGTGTTTCTTTCCTCACACACATATATAAAATGGGTTCCCCAAGCAGCTCCTTCTCACCCCTTCCCAATTTGTTGCCCACAGACGCCCAAGTCGAGCTGTAGGCACCCAGCAGTCCATTCCAGACCAATTCTGGGCAACAACTGTGCCCCCTCGGCCAATCTGAATCGCTCAACTGGAGCATCCTAACATGTGGGAACCCGTCCTCCAGCTCCCCCAGATGCTCACTTTCTGTAGAGGTATTCATGAACCTCCTTATGTTTGGATGACCACGTACGCAGTTTTTATATTTATTTATTTATTTATTTATTTATTTATTATTTATACAGTGGTCAATGGGAGGAGGGCAGTGCATGTGATGAGATTCCGATGCATGGGTGGGAGGAAAGAAGATTTAACTCCTTCTTTCTTTCACTGGGGGCAAGGCCGTCACAGTGTAAAATGCATGGAGTTGATTATACGCTATTGCCTCTTGTAGAGACACCTTCATTTCTGTATCAAGCTAAATTCACCTTTGACAAGTTGTTTTAAACACCTACCAAGCAAACCCGATTGGTTATACCCCACTCCTTTCATTCTTTTTTTGTACTGCAGGAATTCACGACTGCTGCACTGACAAAGGCGGAACCTTTTACTCTTTGTATTTTGTCTCTTCCCGAAGAAACACAAGATTTGTGAGGGGTTTGCAGGTTTTTTGTCTAACCAAACACACAAGACCCTGCCTCCAATCTAGTTCCCCCACTGCGTTGGCCGATCTGACCTCGGGAAACAAAGCCTTTCCCGAGATGTATTGTTGGGATTGATAATCCGGATTGATAAGTGACAATCATAACGATGAGCGACACATTGAGTGTCTAGCTCAGTGTCTTGTTTACACAACATGGTAAGGACGGAATGATCCTGCCCCACGCTAATGCTATTGACACATATTTGCCAGTTTCATTCTTTCCAAGTGTCTGTTCCCCTTTATTCCCCCCCTTTTTCCTTTTCTAATTTTGGGTCAATACTTCATGATTTCTGAACATATGTATTTAGCTTTGTACGTTCTAGTTGTCCTTTCTAACTAAACTGTTATTTTGTGTAATCATTTGTATGCTTGTTTTTTATTATGTGTTTTTGATATTTGTTCCATTGCCATTGTTCAACAGCTATTTTCCTGACTATTTAACTGAATACAGAATTAATTTAGAATTCTCGGCTACTTCGTGTTTCTTTCTCTTGTCAAATGGCTGAATGCGATCTGCATAAAAATAAAAAAATAACTAATTTCCCATTTTTTGATTAGGTAGTGGTTCGACATAGAGGGGTTACTAAATTAATTAACCCGTGTGTTCAAAACCTCCGGCACAGCAATAATCTTTATCCGGAAAGTCTGTGATTACATCAGTCATTCACAAACCTCTGTGAACACAAACAAACTGTGGAAAAAGTTACAAAAAGTTTATAGAATTGTTAGAAATGTTGCTAGGAGGTGGGGATTGACCAGATTTGAGTACACACTTTCTACATCGGACGAAAATGCTGCTATATTGAGGGTCAATATGATATTAGGAAGTTGTAGCAAATTAGGGTACACTGGAAAAACCCATGAAATTCAGTGAACAAATTATGTTAAAGTGATGGTATGGTTAAGTTGCACTAACAAAAAGCTATGAAATTCAGTGAAAAAAAACGTTGTTAAAGGGAAATAACGGTTATAAGTAAAACTGAAAACCCCCAGAAATCTGCCAGTTATGGTAAGCTAAGCAACTATAAATCGTGCCACCATGGTGCACTGCTAAACCTAACACCCAGGACATCACTGGCATTCACTGAATATTATAGGTTTTTATTCGTGCTACTTAACCATAACGTGCTTTTAACAAAGTTTTTCACAGAATTTCATGGGTTTTTACCAGTGCACCCTAATTTGCCACCCTAATTTGCCACCGTTTAAAATATTATGACATACCTCAAATTTTCAAACATCCAATGAACGTGTGCCTGTCTACAAACTTTGGTCAGCATTTGTCAAACAACACTAAAGTTATAGGGTGCCCAAAATGTACTCTTTCTATAAGTTCAGCAATTTAACCAATACTATTATTACCATTCATTATATAAATATCCCTCCCTCACCCGATCATCAAGTTATATAAATTCCAAATTCTCACATTTATGTTTCTCATTCTGATAACCCATCAGTTTGATAAATGAATGTATTTTTCATACCATGAATATCTTCTATATTATTCTGTGATAGACTTTTTTAAAACCCCAATTAATAGTCTGTGGACTACACGACTATTCGGGGGTCCGTTTACGAAATAGAGTGCTGCACTTATCGTGCTGTCTCTGCACATGTCCGGTCTCATATAACACACTTTTAATTTTTCCACAGACAGCACACCCACATCCAGACATTCATGTGCATGCACCTGGTGTCTCCCACTTAACATGGTTCATGAACATCCACCACCATATACATCCCTAGATGTCATCATGTAACTGAGCCTCTGAACCGTGAGAGAGTGTCCGCAGACAGTGTCCATCACCGCGGACAGTTTCAAACTGCATTTTCAGCCAAACTACAACATTTCTATTTCAAAGGTTACTCCTCCAGAGCTCCTAGACTCATTCTTACTTGTTCTGTCAACTTTTTACAACTTACTTTTGACTCGGCGGGCTATGGACGCTCCCTCTAAAGGACCCACCTGCTGCTTTTAGTCATTTATAATCTGGCACACCAGCAGACAGAATCTTCATGGAGAGCTACTTCCAGCAGACATCTCAAAGTTTAAAAATGCCATCTCTCATGGCCATCCCTCCTTCCTAGTGGCCACCACCATGAAAACCACCAAGTGAAAGGCATGGACAGGGCAACAGGTGCAGTGATATTGATGAGGATAACGAGGAACAGGAAGAGTACGTAGAGGAAGTGCCTACCTCCTGTGCTCAGAGAGTCTTGGCTGTGGCATTTTTTTACCACCATTGGGGGAGTAAAAAGGCTCAGGCTGCCCAGGTGCATTCTGTGCAGGGTTGTACTTGCGAACAATTTAAGAAGTACTCCTTCGGCACCACCTCCATGCGCCGCTACACCAAATCCAACCACTCAGGTCGTCTGAGAAAATCGGTTCTTTTGTCATGGAGAAGCATTTAACTTCCTATACCCCAACTTCCTCAGCCACTTCTGTCACTACACAAGGTTCTCCTGTGGCGTAGAAGATCCCGCCAGCTCCCTCGCAGGACAAACAGGAGGCTGTCGATCCTTACCTTTCAAGGGTTACAGTTCTCTGTATATACTGCAACACACCGCTCTTAATGGGGGAGCTGTTTCAAAGTGCTTTCAAAGCCGCAGTCAAGGAACATGAGAAACACTGCCCCATAACTTATATTTAAGGTCCACCAAACATCTTCCCCTGTCCACCTGCCCCTTCGTATCTGTGGTAGCTACTCCTTCCCTCCCCCACATAACCTCCTCAGCTCTCCGACAAAAAAAACAAAATCCCCCCAAAAATATAAAATCCAGAAAGTGAAACAAAAAAGATTAATTTTGGAGCCACCTTTAATAGTTAAAAAATATTACTAAAAAAAAGGTCCCTTGACACTATTATAGTCCGCAGACACCTGAAAAATTCCAGGCACAGGCCAGGTGAATTTAAAACAAGTAACTTACTTTTCTTTCAAAAATGGTGGCTCTTAAAATAACCTTTTTTCTACTTTCTGACTTCTATATATTTTTGGGATTATTTGGTTTTATTAAAATAACCTTTGTTTTACTTTCTGACTTCTATATATTTTTGGGATTATTTGGTTTTATATACTTATGTAACACATGTTCTACTACACTTCATCATTTTTTCTAACTTTCACACATTCTGTGTTTCCTTTTTGTTTACTGTAAGGACAACACAATACTTCAATCCATATGTTATATGTTCACAGAAACTCTTTCAATACATTTTGGACATTTTCAAGAAAAGTCTGATTGCCAACATCAGTCCATCTCTTCAAAATATGTTGACAGGATGAAACTTGATATTTTCACTTTGAAAAAATGTCATTCCAACATCCTGCAAAAAAGCACATACAGCTTTGTTTGCATTGTGCTTTGCTTTCTCAATTTGTGGACAAAATAAATGTGTACACTGTTACCCAGGCTGGGCTTGGGAATACACGAAAATAACAGACGCTCAGCCGGGGGTAAATGAACACAACTTCCTTTATTGATATACAGGATTCAACTGGCGCAACCGCGGCAGAACTTCTCCTCTCCCCCCAGCATCATTTCTCCCCACCCCTGTGGGCGGGGATGTGTCTCTTTAAGAGACAGAGGTAGGTAACACCACCCCTGGACAAATATTCACACGTCTGGCTCAGCATTCGTCCACCCATCTCATCGGTCTCTTAGTCACTCGTTGGGGCCTCTGTTGGCGTTCATTCACATTCTCTCCTTCTGGCGGACTGCCAAAACCCTCTGGCTGATACTCCTCTCCTGGTGTGACCCATAACTCATCCCTTGGCCCTGTCGGCTCTGTTTGTGTCGGGGGAGATTCACTCTCTTCTTTCTTTACATAGTTTTTGAAAAGGGAGCTATTCCTTGTAACAGCTCTGTCTTTGTCTAGGGCTGTCACGATCGTCCCTTTTACGTCCGACACTCTCATGGGACTTGGAGCGAACCGTGGGTCGGTCTTCCGTACCATTGGTTGCTGGACTAACACCTTGTCCCTGATCTAGAAGTCTTTGGGAACAGCATGCCGCCTGGCATCTGTTTCACGTTTTGTTCTCTCTTTCACTTCGGCGTCATGTTGGACCACCTCATCGTCCGTTTCTCCTGGTGTTGAGGAATTGTGCACAATGCGCGTATGTACATCGTATCTGACCATCAGCGTAGCTGGAGTTTTATTTGTCGCCTCGTGGGGAGTGTTTCGGTAGTCTCTTAGGAGCCGACACAGAGCCTGGTGCGGGTTGGTGGCCTTGAAGCAGGCCCTTTGTATTGTTGTCTTTATGGAGGTCATGAACCTCTCGGCCATCCTGTTAGCTCGTGGCCAGCGAGGCGTTATTTTGAAATGCTTGAAACCCAAGTGTCTTGCCGGCGCTGCAAATTCGTGACCACAGAACGGTGGTCCGTTGTCAGACTTAATTATTTTGGGGATGCCCCACTCGCTAAGCACTTCGTCGAGGGTGGCTGCCACTTGTGGGAAGGCTGTGGTGTGCAAAGTTTTGACTGTGGGAAATCTGGAGAATTCATCGATTAGTGCGAGGAAGTACTCTCTGGACTCCATTGGTCCATAGAAATCGACCGCTACCCTCTCCCAGGGGTGATCCGGGATTTGTGTCGGTTGGAGGGGCACTGGTGGTCCCGCCGGCATCGTGCACTGGCACGCCAGACAGTGTTTGACCCACTCCACTACTAGTGAGTCTAGGAAGGGGAACCACACGTGGCATCGCAGTTGTTTCTTTGTGTTTTCTGCTCCCCGGTGGCCTTCATGTGCTGTTCAAATCACTTTTGCTCTCAGAGCTCCGGGGATTACAACCCAGCACCCTCTCAGGAGGATGTTGTGGTCCTTGACGGCAAGTTCTGTCTGTACTCTGGCCAGCCTTTCTATTTCTTCTTTATCCAACCCCAGGTGGGCCAGCATTGCTCGCCTGTAGTCTTTCCATTTGTTGGATGTGGTCAAACTGATGGCCAGTGCAGTTGTGGGGTCGGCTGCTGATGCTCTCGCAACGGTCTCTAACGATAGGGCTGGCGGTAGTGAGTTGGTAGCAATGTAGTCGATGTAGGCGACGTCTCCTTTCTGAGTGACTGGTAGACCTGCCGGATGACGGGACAGGTAGTCTGCCAGGTTCGGAAGACCCCCTGGGTAGTGCACGATGTCGTAATCGTACTCTTGTAGCCGGATGCCCTACCGTTCTATCCTTGGGGGCATTTTCTTGCTGGGATTGATGAACAGCGACAGGAGCGCCTCGTGATCTGTTATTAGGGTAAACCTTTTTCCAATTATAAAGTGGTGAAAATATTTTCAGGCCCAGACTTCTGCTAGGCTCTCCTTCTCAGCTGTAACAAGGGGGGTTGTCCTACCCTCTATGGATCTTGGGGGTGCGCAGTGAAGATTCAATGCGCACTGATTTTAGACCCTCATGGATGCAAATATAATTTGAGCAACCGTTGAAAGGAACAGCATACTTGCCGCTATCAAACAGATATCTCTCATACAGAATTCATGTACAAAATTTCAATTTCTTTTGCACAAAATTACAATTTTAATTAGTTAGCTGATGCTTATTTTCTTTGTGCAAAACATTTTTAGTGAATTTTTGTATCTGACAATTTATAATGTCCATTGTGGAATAAACAAACATAGTTAAACATTCACCATGACAAAAGTGCAAAGGCCAAAGGCATGGTAATTCAAACATTCATTTGTACATTTTGACTCGTAATTTTGTTTGTAAGAAAAACTGTTCCATTCCAATGAATATTGAAAACACAGAATGCAAATGCAAATGGAGAAGATGTTAGGAATTGGTCTCCTATGCCCAGCTGAAGTCTGACCTCATATTCGGCTCTCCTTCTCAGCCTGGGAGTAGGCTGTCTCGGGGGAGGATAGGGCTCTGCTAGTGTATGCAACCACGTGTCTGGGGTTGACGTCGGACCCACTTGTATGTGCTAAAATGGCTCCTGGTGCTACCGGGCTTGCATCAACCACTATCTCTGTGTGCCCTGAGGGGTTGAAATAGGCCAATTGATGGGCTTCCGTCAGGGCTCTCTTTATCGCGTCAAATGCCTGCTGGCAGGCTGGTGTCCATGCACAATTGGCCTCTTTTTGGAGCAGTTTCCTGAGTGGCTCAGTGATTGTGGAATAATGGGTGATGTACCTGGCGCAGTATCCTGCCATGCCAAGGAGCAACCGAACATCCGCTACCTGCCGTGGTTCCATTAGCTTTGTGATGGTCTCCAACTTCTCGGGATCAGGTTCCATCCTTTCCCTCGAGAAGACATGGCCAAAGAATTTCAGTTTAGATTTACTGAATCTGAATTTATTTATGTTCAGGTTAAGGCCAACAGCTTGGATGGCTTTGCAGGTGGCGAAAAGGGTTGTGTTATGAGCCTCTTTGGATGATCCGAAGACGAGTATATCGTCACTGTAGTTTAGAGTGCCTGTGATGGGTCTGATAATCTGCCGCACCGTCTCCTGGAAAATCTCTGCCGCGGAAGAGATGCCGAAGTTCAGTCTCCAGAAGCGGAACAGTCCTTCATGTGTGGCAAAAGTGGTTATTACCCTGGAGTCTGGGTGCAACTCCAGCTGATGGTAGTCCTGAATTAGATCCAATTTGGAGAACATGCATGCATTGTTTAGCTGTGCAATCATGTCTTCGATGGACGGGCCCGAGTGTATTTCCCTCTGGATGGTGGTGTAGGCCACTCTCATGTCGAAACACAGTCTTAGTCTTCCGCCCTCCTTTGGGACGATGACCAGTGGGAAGACCCATGGTCTGGGTCCGGTTGCAGGTTTAATTATGCCGTCAGCCAGGAGCTGGTCAAGTTCTCTTGACACTGCTTCCTAGAGGTGGAAACTCACTTGTCTCGGATGTTGCGGTACTGGCTGTGCTGAGTGGTCTATGTGTAGCTTGATCAGAGGCCCTTTTAGCTTTCCCAACTCTCTGCATAATTGAGGGAACTTTTGTTTAATGTCAAGTACCGAGATGAGGCCTTGGGCGTTGGTAAGGGCCATGCTTTGTACAGCTTCTTCCCGGTCTTGGTGGAATGCGGAAGACGTTATCATGTCTTCTGTTCCCACCTTGATTTCAATCAGGCCCAGGCATGAGGCAGTGGAGTAGCTGAGAAGACACCGACCTTTGGTGTGGCATCTGATGATGTGAATGATGGTGTTGGTGTGTCTGTTTCGGAGGAACAAGCGGCGTCTGAAATGTCCAATGGTCTGTAGTGGGGTGGCTGCACCCCATTGCAAGATCTTGGAGTGTGTCATCCCCAACGCCGGTGGGTGTGAGATTTTTAGGCATTCTTGTTTACCCATATTGTTTACAGTGGCCCCTGAGTCCACTAGAAAGTGAAAAAGGGAGTTGTTCAGTTTGATCAGAATTTTTGGGGCTTCCTTTGCTTCTTCACTGTCTAATACAAGGTTGACAAACTTGTCTTGTGGCATTGGATCATAGTATGAGGTGTCCGATGAGTGGTTGCTTACGTGTACCCTTCTGGGGGACTGTCGTATTCATCCGTCATGAATGGCGGATGATCCTGGTAGTTGTAGGTTTGTGGGTAGTCCTGGAGCTGGTATTCGTCGATGGCACGGACGTACCGGCACTGGCTTTGTTGGGGGAGTCTCTGTTGGCCATACTGTTGTTGCTGTGGGCGGTTTGGTGTTCAGGTAGGTGCCTGGGGTCTCACTGTGCGGGTCTCCCTTCCCTGCAGACGGACTGGAATGCCCCTCTCTCCCGCAGTTCGCACATCTCTGCGAGAGTGCTGGGCAGGCTCCTGAGTGTGGTAATGCATGCCGCTGCGGTAGCAGTGGCGTTGCAGTCGTGGTACTTGTAGATGGGATTGTCTGTATGGATACATGCTTCTTTCCCCTTGTCTCTGTGTGGGTGGCTGGATCGCCGCAATGAGCTCTGTGGTGTCCGGTTTCGGTGTCGTGCTGCTTCCCATGGATGCGGCCTGTGCATCCACCCTTCCAAAAATGCGGGCGAGTTCGCTGACTTCGGGGATCGTGAGGGGCTTTTTCAGGAGCTGTTTTTTCAATGCCTGCCACAAACACCCTTCTATGATGCGCAGACATATGGCTTTGCCTAGCGAGAAGGTGTCAAACTGGCAATGGGCTCCTTTCACCCTCAGGCGTTTTATGTATTCATCAACAGTTTCTTGTGGTTTCTGGGTACACTGATTGAAGAGGTACCTTTCGCAGTCTCTATTGGTCTCAATGATGAGTAGCTTGTCTAGCGCTGTGATGAGGGCAGAAAAAGTGTTCTTGTCAGCTGCCGGGATTAAGGAAAATGTCTCGCAAGTGGGGCGAGTATCCATTTCCTGAGCCTCTGACAAAGTGATAGAAGTCCTCCATCCATTCTGTCCATCGGGGGCCTTTGTTGGCCTCGGGTGTTGTGGAGAATGGCAAAGGCATGTGTAGCAAATGGATTTGGTGCTGCGGGTGAGTTGGGGTGAGGCTGGGTTACTCAAGGCGGTGGGTGCGCTAGCAGCGGGCTGTCGTGTGGGGGAGGGACTTAACAGCGTTCACGTAGCTGCAAAAACCATTCTCTTAACGGAATAAATGACGTGACCTGTGTCCTGGGACCTCGCCATTGGCTGGCATACTTGGACTTGACAGTTGCTGTCGTGCTCCCTTGGCGGGAGCGGCTGTGGGCTGGGGTTGGCTTGGAGTCCAGACCTGTATGTCTCACAGTGATATTTCGGCAGCCTCTGGCTGGCTGGGGAGGCAGTAACAGTGCGTCTTCTGGGCCAGGGTCCACCTCTCGTGTTTGGTTGTAGATGTGGCAAGTTTTATCTATTGTTTTCATTTTAATTATCAATTCATTTTCATTTGCAGGCTCTGCTGCGGCAGTGAGGTGTCAGGGAGGTGTCAGGTGTGCGCTCATGTGGCTGTGTAACACTTTGTCTGGGTTCCTCACCGCTGCTCTGTGTGCTGGTGGGTCTGCTGGAGGCTCTGCAGGCTGCCGCTTGTGTGCGGTGGGCGGGGCTGGTGGAAATCACACGCTCTATGCAGCTGCTGCTGGAGGGGCCGCTCACATGTTTCCCATGGCGGCTGTCTGCCGTACGTTGCGTGTGACTGGTGGGCCTTGTAGTGTGGCCTGGCAGGACTCGCGTGGGGGAGCGGTGGGATCACCGGCCCATATCAAGGAGGACTCACATGGGGGCGCAGTGGGATCACTGGCCTGTATCAAGGAGGACTCACGTGGGGGCACGGTGCGATCACCAGCCCATATTAAGGACAGCGTATGTAGGTGCGCAGGAGGACGCGTTCGGCAGGTTCGCCTGGTGCACTGCTGTGGACGCTCAGTGAGGGGCTCACGAGCAAGGAGGAGACTGGCTGGTGGAGGAGAGACCTTGTCGCCAGTTGTTACCCAGGCTGGGCCTGGAATGCAGAGAAATAACAGACACTCAGCTGGAGGTAAATGATCACAACTTCCTTTATTGATATACAGGATTCAACTGGCACAACCGTGCCAGAACTTCTCCTCTCCCCACAACGTCATTTCTCCCCACCCTTCTGGGCGGAGATGTGTCTCTCAAAGAGGCAGAGGTAGGTAACATAACCATTCATATTTTTCTTTCAGCTATCCCAAAGAAAACAATCTTCAAATGTGGAAAAAGTTCCATCAACTATGAAAATGTATCCTTCATTACAAACTGTAATACAATTCCAATTACATAGCCCAAACTGTTCCCACCACAGTGAACTACAATTTTGTCTGGATGCTTCAAAGTATCCATACTCTCACAAAACAAGAGCAATTTCACCCACTTTATTCCTCAAGCTCCAAACCAAGAAACTTCAGATTCTTAAAATTCAAGATTCTCAGGCAATCCAAACCGCTCACAGTACACCTTAACCCAATGGACTCAAGAATCGCCCACCAACCAGACACTCTGCTTCCTCATAGCCATAGCCATTGTCACTGCACATAACAAACATAACTCTTGCTGCAAAGTCTTCCTGTACACCACACCCACAAAACTAGTAACCCCCTTTCCATGCCTAGCAACCTTAAAATACCCAGAATCAAGATATAATGTTTGCGGACTAACATGCTGTCCGCAGACGGCATGACCAATTGAATGGGGTGCAAAGGTTTAAACACAATTTAAAACATCTATTTTAGAATGGTGTCTCTTAAAAGAGCCTTTTTGGGGGATTCAATGTTATTGTTTTTCTCATTTTTATGTCCTTCACCTACTAAGAAATGCTATAGTATACACTCCACATCTTCCCTTTTAACTTGCATTAGCCTTTTCAATGCATTTTTAACATTCCCAAAAAAATCTGATTTCCAGTCAAATGCACTCCATCGCTCTGAAAAGTATTTACACCACCCAACTTAACATTTCCATCCTCAAAAAATTCCATCCCTAAATCATATAAAAGGCACATACACTTTTATTGAAGAGGTGCCTAGCTTCTTCCATTTGTGGAGGAAACAAATGTGACAGCTCCATATTTGCCTTGGATTGATTTGAGAAAGAAATAATCTTTTCAGCTGGAAACAGTTCCATTAGGCTTCTCAACATTTTCTTGATGGCAAGCTGCAATGATACTGGACATATATAGCACAAACTGTTGCCTCCTCAATGCACAACAATAATGTCTGGAGGTTTAAAGTGATACATACTCTTACAGAATGGCAATAAGGTCACCCAGGTTAACCCTCAAACTGCATACCACAAAACGTACACTTCTCCCATTCCAGTAGTAGCAGAGATGACATAAGATTCAGTGTAACCCTTCAATGAATGCATCCAATAATCTCCCACCATCCACACGCACTAAACAAAGAAAACACTTTCTCTCTTCCTGTACACCACAACCAGAGAACCTGATTGGCTAAACCACCCGATGTCCACCGACATCCACAACTGTATGCAGCACCGCAGTCCCCCTGTCCATGCCAGTAATCTGTGTGCATCTGCAGACTACTATTAAGTCCACAGACAAAATACCACAAGGCAGCCCTTCTACCAATACTGGCCAAAACCATGCACCACTTTCTTTCACCTACAAAAATGGCTCCATTTTAACTTTTTTCCCAAAATAACCCCAAATGTGTTTTCCTCACCTTTTTTCTCACTGCGCTCAGCAGTGAAGTCTGCGGACTCAGCGGCACCTGCAAACCCTTTTTGCACCTATAAAAACATCTCCATGTCAACTTTATTCCACCCCCCCAACCTTTCCACACCCTCTTTCGGCCACCAAATAACCCCAAAGGTGTTTTGCACACTGTTTCGTCACTGTGCTATCCACGGATACCAGCGGCTGTGGATCCAACATGGTGACCATTTCTAAAAATATGACGCAGCTTACGTTTTTCACCATCCAATCAGCAGGCGCTTACGATGTCTCCAGACATCACGCTGGACCCTGATTGGGCTCGAGGTGTCAACGGACTCCGAATCAGGCAATGAATCTGCAGACCAGACCCATATATCACTAATATTTTTTATAATATTTTCTGCCAATTTTTAAAAAAACTGCTGGACCGATTTACACCAAATTTACAAAAGCATTATGGCATGACTCTATTTTGCAAAGACATTGATTATTATTATTTTTTTAAAGCAAGATAAGGGACAACAACATGTTTTCCACTTTGGGTAAAAGTGCAGTAGATGTCAATTTCCTTCACAATATAATTCGGGCAGTAAAATGCGGCCCAAATAATGCAACTCATATTTTCTCAAAATCATATCATGTTAATCTTTTCATTTCGAAAATTGCTCGGTCTTCCTGAGCTGATCGGTGTCATTTGCATCTCTTTCATTTTGGCACTCTGAGAATCAGCCCTTTATTATGCCAAATTATGAATGTGAAGAAAAATGTCTCTGCAGCCGAATAATTCACTGCAGGGAAATACTGTTTCCAAGTTCCCTGCTGTGACTTATTGCTCTGCAAATACTGCAGGTATCTGAAAAAAAAAATACACACACAAATGATGCGCGCTATCAACTGGAGCTTCGAATGATAACTTGTGTCCAGGAATGTTCCCGTATCTCACGCTGCTATTTGTTCCGGAGGAGAAGACGTCAACAGATTATAGAGACAACAACTGCAAAGCACGATGCAGATAGTTGGCATTTCACACACAAAGACAGAAGAACAGTATGTGCAAGTGCCCTGGCAGTGTATTTCTCGAAATGGTCGTGATTTTGCATCCGGCAGAAACGGCTTCAGGACAACAAAGAAAAAAAAAAGAAGTATCAAAGTGCACGCACGTGTGCTGCCGCTCAATACAGAGAGCAGCTTCAAAGGCAGATGCAGTGGCCGGGATATAAACTTGCTTCCGTAGGTTAAGGTGAAGCCAGGTATTTGGTTTTAAACTGTGTGAAATAATCTGCAAGAAAACGCATCTCAGTGATGACACTGTTTAGTTCTATGGCTTAATTAAATGTGCCCAGCTGTACGATATGATATGATATGGCATTTATAACGTGCCTAAACACAAGTGTTTCAAAGCACGACGAGGCAAGGGAGGGGGAACGGAGGGAAGACAGACAACGATCCTACTAGGCCCGGTGTCATTCAGATGGCGCAAGTGCATGGGAAGGAGGAAGGAGGAAAGTTCAAGGGGGGCAGGTGGAGGAGACAGTGCAGTACCTGGGATAATAGAAAAAATAACAATATGTAAAAGTACGGCCAGCAGGTGGCAAGTGCAAGGGTAAGTGCAGACAGGTGTCAAGTGCTAGAAGTGGGACCGAAGGGATAAAGAAAACAGCCCCCCAAGTGCGTGTGTTGCCAGGACGGCAGAGCAGGTGTGCAACTGGTGGGGGAGGAGACCTGGGCCCAAGATCAGAGGGTGGCCAGGTAACCAGTGCAGTATCAGAATCAGCAAGGAAGTCAGCAGGGGAGAGGAGGAGAAAAAGCAGAAGTAAAGAGAAAGGTTTTGAGGTGCTTCCAGAACCAGAGATGAGCTCCTCAAGTTTCAGGGAGGCAGGGAGGCTGTTCCAGAGGGAGGCCCCAGCCGAAGAAAGAGATCTACCACCAACTTGTTATTTGGAGAAGTGGCTGACCCTGAGGGAGTTGCAGGCGGATGAGCGAAGAGCTCGAGAAGGAAGATATTTCGGAAGAGAGAGTTGAAAGTATTGGGGCTCAAGGCCCCAGGAGCCTTCTGGACAATGCAGAGGGTTTTAAACTTAACAATCGCAGCCACTGGGAGACAGTGAAAAGTTTTCAGTCCTGGAGAGATACGATCCCTGAGCTTGAGGCCCAGGACAAGTCTTGCAGTCCTGTTCTGGATGAGTTGCAGAGGGCGGAGAGTAGAAGCAGGTAGATTTAGAAAGAGGCTGTTCCAATAGTCCAGCCTAGAGAGAAACAAAGCTCTGGAGACAGTGAGCTTCTGGGGGAAGGAGAGGAAAGGAAGAATACCTCTGAGGAAGTGCAGCTGGTAGTGTGACTTCTTAGAGACGTCAGCGATGTGAGGAGAGAAGGAGAGTGTGGAGTTGAAGATGACACTCAGTTTTTTAGCCTCGCAAGTGGGAGCAGGAAGAGGGCCAAGAGAAACCGGCCAGTGAGTAACATGAAAGGAGGGAGCAGGTGTGCCGATGAGGAGAATCTCATACTTACTGGCATTAAGGCAGAGATCATTGGCGTCACACCACTCCTGGATGGCGAACAGACAGAGATGAGAGAGGGAGAAGATGTGGCTGAGGGTAGCCTGAAAATGAGCAGAGTGTCATCCGCATAGCACTGGAAGTTGGGGCAGAGTGCAGCAATGCGGTGGGAAAGAAGTGCCAGGTATTGGTTGAGCAGCCAGGGAGAGAGGTTAGACCCATGGGGGACACCGCAGGTAGAAATAGAGATAGAGGAGAGGAAGGATCAAAGTTGAACCTGGGATGGTCAATCAGAGAGGAAAACAGTCAGCCAAGCCAAGGCCGGACCGGTGATCCCCAGGTTATCACGGAGACGGTTGTGCAGGATGGCATGGTTGACTGTGTTAAAGGCAGAAGAGAGATCACGTAAGATGAGGATACTGGGGGTGTTGGAATCAAGATTGGAGAGCAGGTCATCACGGATGTTCAGCAGAGCAGTTTCCGTGCTTCTTCCAGCTCTGAAGCCAGACTGATGATCATGGAGGCAACCAACAGATTCAGTGTGAAGATTGAGCTGAGAGATGGCCAGCTGTTCCAGGAGTTTGCCCAGGGAGGGAGTGATGGATATTGGACGATAGTTAGCGGGGCAAGACGGGTTGGCAGAGGATTTCTTAAGAAGAGGGTGCACAAGGGAGTGCTTTAGGGGTGAAGGGAAGAATCCAGTGGCAAAGGAGTGGTTGCAGAAGTCGGCCAGGGCAGGATCCATGGAGTCAATGTGATCCTTGATGGTTTTGGAGGAACAGGGATGAACATGTTTTGACAAGACTTTCATAGAGCGGGCTTGCCTACAAACCCTGTCTAGGGAGAACAGGGGAAAAGCGGAGAAGGAGGGAGGAGAGGTGGCTGAAGAAGGGCCACAGGAAGAGCAGGGAGTAGAGGGAGAAGGGGGAGAGGAAGAGAGAGAGAGTACAGGAGGTCCTGAGTTTTAGAGATGAAATGAGAAGCCAGGGTCATGCAGAGGGCCTGGGAAGGGACAGGAGAGGTAGAGACTGCGGCAGGATCGGCTTGTTCCTTGCAGATTTTAAAGAGTTCTGCTGAGCTGTTAGATGCACCAGAGACACGGGCTTGGATGTAAACTCTCTTCCTGGTGAGGGCAGAGAGCCGGTATTGCCTTTGCAGCAGGCGGCAGGCCAGTTTGTCGGAGGATGTACTTGAAGCACGCCATTTCCTCTCAGCCACCCTGCACTTGTATTTAAGGGTGACGATGTCTGAGTCATAAAAGGAGTTGCACTTGGCTCCTCATGACAGGGGCAAGCACATTGAGAGTATCAGATATAGCAGAGTGGAGCGTGGAAAGGGCTGTGTCAGGATGTGAGTCAGCCAAAGAGGGAGGGGGGAGCGAGAAAGTCGTGGCGAAAGCCTCAACTGATACACGCTTCATGAGTCGGATGACCAAGAAGGTGGCTGGCAGTGCTGGAGTTGGCTTGGCATGAGGGGTAGAGAGGGTGAGCTGGGAGGAAAGGAGAAAGTGATCACTACAGGAGAGAGGATTGGTGAGAGGGATGGAAAGAGGAAGTTCTGGAGAGATCAGAACATCCAGTGTGTGCCCTGCAGAGTGAGTCGGGCCAGAAGGGAGAATAGAGAGTGAGAGAGAGTCGCAAAGGTCTCAAAAGAGTCCTGAGGAAGGACAGGAAGCATCCAGGTGGATGTTGAAGTCTCCAAGAAGTTTGAGTTAAGTGGTTGAGACTAGGAGGGAAGAGGAGAGGTCCTCCCACTCAGAGAGGAAGGAGGGGATCTGACCAGGTGGTTGATAGATAGTAGCCACAGTAAGGGAATGGCCAGGAGAGAGAGCCTGCAGACGAGCCATTCGAAAGAGGAGTAGGCCTGGGGAGGATTGACAGAGGCAGGAATCCACTCGGGGAAGATTAGGGCTACACCCCTCCGGAACGGTTGGACCTGGGCACGGAGAGGATCTTGTAGCCATCAGGAAGGAGAGGGTCGAAGCTAATGACAGAGCTGGCCGTGAACCATGTCTCGGTGTGAACGAGGACATCGAGGCTAAGTTCCTCCAGAAGGCGGCAGATGCCAGAGGAATGTTTGAAAGCTGAGCGAGAGTTGAGAGTGGCAATATGGAGAAAGTTGCCGTCCTTGAAAAACTTCCGGGAGGTGTACAGATCAGAGGTATGCCCTGTGGAGGTGTAGAGGAAGCCAGAAGGGGGGCAGAAACGGAAGGAGGAGATGGCAAGGTAGCCAAGAAGGAGGCAGAAGGGGGAGGCGAGGAAGCCATGGAGGGTGGAGAGGGGACAGCAGAAGAAGAAAGGAAATTGATAAGGCACGGGAGGCGTCTGTCAAAGATGAGGCGGTTGGTTTGAGGGCCTTGGACCAAGACGGTACCATTAACATAAACATTAATGATGACCTTAGAGGAGTGGAAGGAGGCCAGGAGGGCCTCCCACTGGTGCCATCATTAATGGAAGAAGAAGAGAAAGGAGAGAGCACAGAGACCATTTGTAGGGTCCATTGGTCTGGTGAGGGAACAATGTCTTTCATAAGTAGTGCTGGCACAGGCGAGAGAAGGGAACTGTGTGTGAGCCTGGTACATTCCGTGCATGCTGCAATTGGTGCACAACAGGGGCATATATTTACCCCCCCCAAAAATGTGTCCTGTCAGCTGGTTCTGTGCATAAAAGCAGCACAGTACACCGAGCGTCAAGGGAGCCTAGCCTCTGTTATGGTGTTTGGATGATGCACTTCCAATGACAGTGTGTCCACAGATAGGCCCTTTAGAAATCTCGCTGAAATAGGGCCCAGATTCTCCAATGGGGTGGTCCAAAGGGGAGGTCTGGGAATCCTTCATGCCTTTGCAAAAAAGAGCACGTGGTAGGTGCACACTGCATGTACACAATCTCATATAGAACACTGCCTGTATTCCAGAGATCTCACTGCAAGGGTCAATGCTTTGTTGATACATACAATCTTGTTCTTTATGAAGCCCACATTGGGTGAGCAATCGTTAAGGCAGAGGAGAAGTGGCACAATGTACAGTTTTCACAGGGCCCATTCATTAGCCAAGACCATGCTTTGGTGAATCACTTTGAGCAAACCTCAATTTAATGTATCAATTAATTCGGAGTACTCCTAACTGCGCAAGCATCCAGACATTGGAGCAGATTCCCTCTATTTCCTTAAATTCATAGACAAGGATAAGGACTGTGAAACCATTGTTATGGAGATTTTGCATGATATAAAAAGAGTGCTAATTGTAATAACAGCAGGTTATTAACCACACCACGTACATCATGATTAAAAGCATACCAAGCATTCAAGCTCCAGTGTTATGCTGATGACTCCCAACTCAACTCTACTCTAAACTTCCTGCTGACCCTCTTGCACCTTTCATCAGCCCTGACTGCCTTTCTACCATCCAGGCCTTGTGCTCTTCCAATGATCTCTGCCTCCATGCCAGCAAAATGGAGATCCTTCCGATTGGGACCCTGCACCTGACTTCTACCCTTCCCTCTGTCCTTCTTCCATGGGCTCTCCCCCTCTTTCCTCTTCTGAAGCGAGAAACTTCAGAGTCATCTTTGACTCCTGTCTCTCCTTCCTTCCTCACACTCAGGACATTGACAAGAAGTCCCATTTTCAGCTCTTCATTCTCAAAGGAATTCTACAATTTCTCACCTTCCCCCAGAAGCTCAATGTTACCCAAGCTCTGGTTCTTGCAAGGCATGACTTTTTCAATAGCCTCCATCTGAATCTACCTTTCTCCAATCTGCAACCCCTCCAGCTAATCCAGAATAGGGCAGCTAGACTTATCCTTGTCCTCAAGCCCAAGGAATGCATTTCTCCTGCCTTAAAAAGTCTTCACTGTCTTCCGAATGTTTTATGGATTAAATTCAAATCCCTCTGTATCATCCACAAGGCTGTCTGCAACTTTCTCGTACTAAATGTTCCCCCTCTAGACTTCTGCGCTCTTCTGGCACCAACTCCTTGTGTGTAAAGCATTTCGCTAAACAGAGGTCCGGAGGTTGATCGCTTTCCTCAGCTGACTCCCTTCTTTGGAACAGCCTCCCCATCCCTCTTCCTCATGAGCAGGACTTTCTTAAATTCCGGAAGATCCTCAAGACCTTCCTCTTTACCTCCTCCTTCCCTCCCTCTCTCTTCTGCTAATCTCACGGTTGCTTGTTTGGTGTCCAGGGCTCTTATGCACCCTCGGGGCCCTGTCCTCCCACACCAAATTGCCACAGCTTCTGTCTATCCTTAGAACTTGCCTCGCTCACCCTCCACCCCTTGAGACTCACACCTACCTTGCATTGCACGTCAACTGTTGCTCACCCATGAGCACCCCATCACCTATCCCTTTTCCTCTCCCTTCTGAACTTGCATGTTCTGAACACTCACAAGGCATAGCAGGGCTGTCTTCCCCCACTGTATTTAATTTTTGTTATGCATTTTAATTGTTCCTCATCCTTGTTCTCTCTATGTTGCCCTGTGTGTGCATTGAAACAGTATTTACTTCCTATATAAGTGCCTAAAAATCAAACAATAAATACATAAAATAAATATGGCTGATTAAGTGGTCTATGGCTTGGTTGTTTCTAACTCTTTGCTAAAGTTAGGCTCAAATCTCTCCTTCTCTAATATCTGACTCTGTCACAAGTGGAAATACATTATAACATTTTCCATTGTTACAACAGGCCATCATATACATTCATGTTCTGCAAAGATTGATAGAAGTGCCAGCTGAGTAGATGCCAACTGAATTGGTAGCAGAGAGGGATGCACTTCTGGAGGACTGGATGTTGCAGCCCTGAACATTATGATATGATATGTCATTTATAACACGCTGGTACACAAGTGTTTCTAGGCACGACAGGAAAAAAAAGGGGGAAGACAGGGAGGAAAAGACAGGCAATATTACTATGTCTTGTGTCATTCAGATCGTGCAAGTGTGACAGTGCAAAATTCCAGGGAGAAAGAATGGGGGAAGTGCCAGGGAGAGGGAAGGGGAAGTGCAATCAGGATTGCAATGCTCTGAGTGAGTGCAGCCAGGAAGTGCACCTCTGGGTAAGTACACGGAGGCAGGGGGCTATAGAGGTAACAGTTACAACCCCTAAGTGAGGGGTAGGCCCAGAGGCAGTTCAGGGGAGATTTATCATGTAGGAACCTGGTACCCAGTGAGACTCTGAGGGTAGCCAAGCAACCATATCATGCTTAGATGGAAGTAACCAGTAGGCGCAGCAGGCAGGTAGGTCTGCAGGGACGAGAGAGAAAGAGAGAAATCAGTGGAGAAAAGGAATGTTGTGAGCAGCTTCTAGAAAGTCAGGTTTTCTGGCTCAAGTTTAAGAGGGTCAGAGAGGCCATTCCAGAGGGAAGCACCTGCAGAAGAGAGAGATCAACCCCCCCTCTATGCCTAGAGAAGCATCTGACCCTCAGAGAATTGGAGGTCGCTGAGCAAAGGGCTTGTGAAGGAAGGTATTTTGGAAGAGAGAGTTGGATGTAGTGCAGGTCCCAGCCCCAGAAAGCCTTATGGACGATGCAGAGGGTCTTGAACTTGATCCTTGCAGCGACCAGGAGCCAGCGGAGAGATTTCATGGCTAGAAGGCAAGGATAAGTCTTGCAATCCTGTTCTGGATTAGTTGCAGAGGTTGGAAAATAGAGGAAGACAGTTTGGGAAAGAGGCAGTTTCAGTAATCCAGCCTAGAGAGAATTAGGTCTCTGGACACAGTGAGCTTCTGGGGGAAAGTAAGAAAAGGAAGAATACTTCTGAGGAGGTGCAGCTGGTAGTGGGCCTTCTTGCAAGGTCTGTGATGTGAGCAGAGAAGGAGAGAGTGGAATCGAAGATGACACCAACCTTTTTTGCCTCAAAGGAAGGCGAAGGAAGAGTGCCCAAGGAGGCCAGACTGAGAGATGGAAAGCGGGAGCATGGGTCCCAATGAGAAGGATATCTGTTTTACTGGCATTAAGGGGGCAATCGTTGGAGGCGCACCAATCCTGAATCGCGGAAAGACTGTGAGGAATGAACGAGAGAGGAGAGGAGGTTGAGGGAAGCCTGAAAGAGAGCTCAGTGTCATCCATATAACACTGAACGTTACAGGAGAAGGTAGAGATCAGGTGAGCCAAAGGGGCCGGCTAGACATTGAAGTTCCATGTTGAGAGGATAGAGCCCAGCGGAACACCACATGTGGAGAGAGAGGTGGTGGAGTGAAAGGACCCCTGTTGGACCTGGGATGGTCGGTCCAGGAGGAAGGAGGTCAACCACTACATGTTCTGTTTGTGATGCCTAGGTTCTTGCAGAGTTGATTGATCAGGATGACGTTATTGACCGTGTCAAAAGCAGAAGCAACGTCAAGGAGGATGAGGACAGAAGGAAGGCTGGAATTAAGATTAGACAGCACATCTTCATGGGTGTTCAGAGAGAACAGGTTCCATGCCTCTGGCTGCTCTTAAGCCAGAATGATGGTCATGGAGACAACCAACAGATTCAGTGTGGAGACTAAGGTGTGAGATTGCCAGCTTTTTAAGGAGTTTGACCAGCAAAGGAGTGATAGAGATCGGGCAATAGTCTGACAGACAGGTAGGGTTGGAAGAAGGCTTCTGAAGGAGGGGATGCACAAAGGAGTGCTTGAGGAGAGTGGGGAAGGATCCAGTGATGAAAGAGTGATTGCAGAAATCTACCAAGGCTGGAGTGAGGGTGTCAATTTGGTCATTGATGGTTCTGGAGGAGCAGGGGGGAACCTGTTTGGATAACAAAGTCATAAATCGGAATTGTCTAGAAAATTCTTCAGTTGTTGTCAGAGAGAAAGAGGAGAAAGGAGGATGAGAGGGGGAAGCAGCCAGAGGGGGCCAGGAGAGGTAGAGGGAGAGGAAGAGGAGAGTGAGGACTCCTGGGTTTTAGAGGTGAAGTGAAAAGCCTTAGCCGTACAGAGGGCCTGGGAGGGAACAGGAGAGGTGGAGACTGTCAAAGAAATGGCCAGCTCCTTGCAGATTTTAAAGAGTTTTGCTGTGTTGTTAGAGGTCGCAGAAATACAGGCTTAGCTGTGGACTTCCATCTTGGACATGACACAGAGTCTGTATTACCTTTGTAACAGGCAGCAGGCCATTTTGTCAGCGGATGCGCCCAAAGCCCTCCACTTCCTCTCAGCCATCCTGCACTTGCGTTTCACGATGGCGAGGTTGGAGTCATATCAAGAGTTGCACTTGGAGGAAGACTTCAGACTGATCCTCATTACAGGGGCAAGGATGTGGAGAGCGTTGGAGGTAGAAAGATGCAGGTTAGAGAGGGCTGTGTCAGAGTGTGTCAGTTGCAGGAGTAGGAGGAGCAGAGAAAGTAGAGGTAAAGGCATCCACTGACTCACGCTTTATGGGACGAATGATCGAGAAGGTAGGTGGCAGTGCTGGGGTGGGCTTTGCCTGAGGAACAGAGAGTTTCAAGTGAGAGGAAAGCAGAAAGTGGTCAGTTCAAGAGAAAGGAGTGGTGAGATGGTGAGAGAGGGGATGTCTGAGGAGATGAAAACATCCAAAGTGTGTCCGGCAGAGTGTGGTGGACCAGAGGGTGGAATGGAATGAGAGAGAGTGTTGCAGAGGTTTATGAAGAGTCCGGAGGAGGGATTAGAAACATCCAGGTGGATGGTGAGGTCTCTGAGGAGGAGAAGTTGAGAGCTGGAGGTAAGAAGATAGTAGGAGAGGTCAGCACACTCTGAGAGGAAGATAGCTACCTGGCCAGGAGGCCTGTAGATGGTGGCCACAGTCAAAGAGAGACAAGGAGAAATAGAGAGCCTGCAGACCAGGCATTCAAAGGAGGAGTAAGTGTGCGTAGGAATGACAGAAGCAGAGACCCACTCCATAAATATCAGAGTAAGTCCACCTCAAGGTCAGTTGGTTCTGGGCTCAGAGAGGATCTTGTAGGCATGTCATTGGCAGCGCTATAGACAGTCACCTGTAGTATGCTCCTTCCTCCTACTACCAGAGAGCTGCAATATAAATATACGCATGGAAAAAAGGGACGAGGAAAGACGCCAAATATACCAAAATAATGTTTTGCCATGGACATACCCATCACTGCAAGCTGAGGCTGCAAGATCCGCCGAAGTGCCAAGAAAACACACTGGTGGCAACAGTGCACAGTATAATAACCTTTAATATAAAATGACATATATTCTTTGAGGCCTTATGCTCTTCACATCAGGAGCCACTACCATCTACCAGAGCCCACTCCCCTCCCTACCTAAACATTATGAGATTCTGGAAATTGCCCAAGTGCCAAGCAAGGTAAGCCCTGGTGGACTTCACTCAGCATTTCTGCACTCTTAATTGGGGTGGCGTGCACAGGAGTAATTTCTGAGCTGTTGGGAGGGACTCCCAGGTATGCCAGAGTATGGCTGGGGGTCATTCTGACTTTGAGGGCCCAACACCCTCCCCAGAATAAACAGAGGACTCAGCCAGCAGCAAGTTAATGCTGCGGTTTATTGCATATAAAACCAACAGGGATCAATATGAGACAATGGGAATCCTCCGGTACATCTCCGCTCTCCATGGCATGCGGCAACATTTTGTAGATGGATGTCATCAACACTTGGGCTCTTCAAAGAAAAATCTATTATCACAAGGGATTGGCTTTCTAGAGTACTATTACCTATCGGGTATCCTATAGAAGTTATTCTACTGGTCCTCGCATGTCAGGTGGCTGGCATGTCCCATCCCCAAGAAACTATCTATTACTTTGTTGCTGAGTAATTGGCTTACCATTGGTTCGTACCCTTTGCCATCCACCCCTGGATTTCTAAACTGTGATTGGTCAGAGCTGGTCTCCCCAGGCCTGGGACTTGATTGAGTTCTCAGCCATCTGTGCACCTCTTCAAGTTTGTGAGAATGATTAAGTGTCAACATTGTAACTTGTGTGTACAATCTTTGCTATGAGAATGCACTCCTCATGTTGCAACACTTGTTGCCGTCTGTGTATGACTTGCTGGGATCGGCTCTGCTTTGCCCACACGGATGACTGTCCATTGTCTCATTTGTACTAACAGCTTAGGGACCACAGAATCAAGCTCTTCAGCTTACATTTACGCAGACTGATTTTGCTTCTCTGTAGCTGGTCCCCTTGTTGTCTTGTCTTAACATTGGAATGTTGGCATATCTCTGACATTGTCTGTGAGCCTGCTTCGCACATCTTGCTCTCTGTGAAGCCTGAATCAGTTTTGCTCATTTCATGCTCCATGGCTTTAGGCTTGCTGTAATTTTCCTAAACCGTATAATGTGGTTTCTACATTGTCCATGTTATGCTAGGATCCCTATAGGTTAGTGATGTGTGGTTATATCAGTCTCCATATATACTCCTGCATGTCCACTTGACCATGGTTATAAGCATCTGCAAGCTTTCTCAGGATCTTGTGTACCTTGCGGTTCTGCTTACTGAATTTGGCTAATGCAAAAATCATAAAAGCATTGATAGTATGTATATGTATCTGTCCTCTAGCTATAGAACTGTGTAAGCATGTTCTTCATGTATAAGAGTGTGTGTTTGTGTGATGCGGTGCAAGACTGCGAGTGTGCTTCATGTCTAATGCTGCTATGTCTTGGTGTCACGGATTGTCCATAAGTGTATTTCCGTCCATGATCTCTGTATCTTCTCCTTTACCTGTATGGCTGGCTGAGAGGATACCTTTCTGTGTACTTGTCAATCATTGGTGCACTCGGGATTTGTCCAAAATAAGATGGGTGGCTGCGAGCAAAACTGGCTCTTCATTGTGACATGAATCTGGGGGTGATGAGGGGCATCCGCAGGACCCTCTTTTCATTCCCCACTCTGATCGACCTGTCAACCACATCCTCATACTTCACACTTGTCGCTCTTGCTTGCCATAACTTTGTTAACACTCCGAGGTGTCCATAATAGATTACGTGATCATCAAAAGTCCAGTCCATATAGGGGCATACTCCTTCTTAGTTGCACCATACCCATTTACCTTCATAGACCTTTGCATTACATGGATTATCTAGCTTCAGCCCCTCAAGTGGGAATAGTGGACAGTTTGCTATTCTGTCCCTCAGCTTGTCTCTTTCCTCCACTATTTTGTGCTTTGTTCCGCCTATGTTCACATCCATCAGGACCTTCATACCAATAGTATTTTCTGCTGTCTTTACAATACAGATATTTACCACGCATAGTGTCACTCCCACCAATATTAGTGCTCCTAGTATTACCTTCAGCCCATCTGACAGCCATGATGGCATCCATGACCACAGATGTGCTATCCAGCTCTGGTCTTTTCCAGTCCCCTTGCCTTCTTCCTCCATCTTGGCATGAACATGGATAGCTGGGTTACAGCTTTGGTGAGTGTGCCGATATCTTTGTCTTTGGCAGGTATAAATGTGTAACAGGAACTCGCAATTTGTGTGCAAAGTCCTCCTTCCGTTGCTGTGAGCAGACCCAGAACATATCTATTCTGGAGTGCCATCAATATTACTGCTCAGAGCTCTTCTTTTATTGCATTAAACCCATTCACTGTTGAGTTTATTGTCATCATCAGCTCCCACCGGGTAATCTGTAACCATTTCACATTTGTATACATTTGGAATGCTGGAACCACTGACGCAAAGAACATTTGGGTCCTGCTGAATAACCCATGTTCTGGTGGTACTTTGTCTAGAGCTGCTTCTGACGCTTCCGAGAAATAGTTACCACCTCTTTTCACTCTCCTACTCCTGCTTCTAGTGACCATTTTTTTCTTTTGTCTTTGTCCACTTTTGGAAAGTCATCAAACTTTATCTCCTCTCGTTGTGCAACCAATGAGACATATTGATATGCGCCAATAAGCAAACTCCTCCCCAGTTGGGTGGCAGCATCTTGCATGCCTAGTAGTGGTCCATCAGTACTGCAGTGCCTATCTTCATCGCTGCATGCTTTTCTATACTGTGCCATCCTGCATTCTCTCCAACTTTCTCTTTACCACCATTCTGATAACAAAGTGCTGGATTTTTCAGGTGTATTATAGGCATCAGTCAAGCTTCATTCTCCACCCAAGTGAGCAACTTTGCACTTGCATCCCACTCCTTCTGGCATATGTCATTTTCTGCTTATGCCTTGTTCACCAGTGATTGTACTAGAGTGTGTGCCTTGCTTCTCATTACTCCATACTTCCATATATCCTCAGTGTACACTTGACCATACATAAGCATCTGTGGTCTTTCCCAGTGACCAGGGTCTCCTCCCGTCTTTTTCACTCTTGTCCACAGACAGGGCTATTCTTTGAATGTTGTATTATTTGTGTCTCCTTTTTGTGGCCCATCAGTTATATATTGTATTGCTTTGTCTAGATGCCAATAATTGTTCATCATGTCAAGTGTCTTTATGTAACTAACTTCATATGAGAATGTCACCTGAGACATCCATCTTATTGTTGCTGTTTTCCCTTGAAATCTTCCTTGAGTGGTTACCATAGACAGGTACATCAGGCACTTTGCTCGTGATGCTAGTATTTCAGTTGCTATAAACGTTCTGGAGGCCCTCATGGCATAGGGGATTAATGAGCAGACATAACAGCTCAACCTGGTGGTTTTCTTGCCTAATTTGGTCATGAGATTGTACCACATGTTATTAGACACTCAAGCAGTGTCGGTGAGATAGAAATTAACCCCGTTCATGTCTAAATCTACACCGCTCTTACCTCTCTTTACCATACTTGCAGTGCTCTCTTGTCCACCTGACATGGCCGTTCCGCCTGCTGGGGGCTTGGTAATGTTAGCAACAAGTGAAATTCTCCAGAATAGAAATACAAATACTCCACATTTTGCATTATTTTACCCATCTTTACCTGTGCTGCCGTCCCCTTGTGCAGCATGAATATGTAGTTGCGTGCCTGAAATGTGCAAAAATAAGCATTACTGTGTTAGTGTCAGTTAATCTTTAAGCCCTCTTTAAGGCCCCTATAATCGTTTATAGCAAAGATAAACAGCTGTTCCCACAGTTTTCTAATTCCAGCGTCCCTCAGTATGGAAAGAATAGATAGGTTCCCCTGTTCAAGTTGTGTGTACACTTGGGTTAGATATGCTATAAAGGCAAGATAGTAAGTATACTGTAGGTGAATTGGGGTGAAATCTGCTGAGTCTTCTCACATTGTGGACAAATGGGTTCGAGAAAGTATTAGGTTGGAAATCAGCAGGTAACATAAACAATCACTAAATACTATATTCGACTTTCTCGAAGAATGTATGTAGAGAATAAAATAACAAATAGACAGTGGGCCTCATTATATGTTTTCTGGTCCGGTAAGTACGGTACTGGTAAGCTTGCCGGTACCGTAGTAACCGGAACAGCAAACTACGAGGTCTGCCCGCGGGTGCGTGTCAGCCCGACAGTTCGACCTGCCATGCAGAACAGCACCCGCGAGCAGACATACCCAATAGCGCCAGCACCGTTATTAACGGTGCCGGTGCTACCGGCCTCCCCATTCCCATTGAGCCTAATGGCTCAATGGGAATGGGGAGTAATAAATACCGGCAATGGGCAATTACCAGGTCCAGTGGGGCCTGAATGCCCCGGTAATTGCCCATTGCCGGGTGCCGGAAAAAAACGACTCCGGCAGCAGCCGTGCCAGTAATTACCAGCACACCTACCGCCATAGTCGTAATGAGGCCCAGTGTATCCTAACTCTGGATGTGTTGGTAGTGCTTGCCTTAACTTTGCTGCCCTTGAGCAAGTAGCCATTGGGTGTCCTCCACTCAGCAGTGTAAATTCAGAATTATCGTTTTGCTTCTCTTGCTTCAGATCGTTGGTCCTGTCAAGTTTGTTGCCAGGTGAGGCCTCCAGTTGTAGGGCTTGATGTCTGAGAGATTATTCCAGACTGTCTTCCCTGCCAATCTGACAGCCTTGTCTGCTACTGCTTCAATGATATGATGGCCAGTAAATCTGGGTGCATCCCACTTTCTGATAAAATTCCTCAGCAACACTGTATGACCAATGCTAACAATGTCTTTTTATTCCAGAGTCTTTTAGTTTGTTGTCAGTGGTGCTTTCTCCTCTGTCTTCTGGGCTTCCCCGGTGTCGTATCTGGCGAGAGATAAAAAAGCAACTAGCAATCAAGGAAGTAATGTAATCAAACCTTTCATGGCCTAACACATCTGCACTACTCTCAGCATCTTTGAAAGCAGTAGTGGGAGGAGCCAGTGGGAGTTGCATGTGCCATCCTGTCACGACCTCATGGCGCATTAAATGGTGGTCAGATCCTGAATTATTGTGCAATGCAAAGAGTGCAAGGGGCAGGCAGTAGAGGCAGTTCTTCTTTTTTCTCTGCTTACTTTTTGCAATAACTTCTTTAAAAGGGCCATTTCGGCATTCACACACCCCATTTGCTTGCGTGTGCTAGGCGCAAGAGAACATATGTCGAATGCCCAGCAATGTAGTAATGTGCTTGAACATCTAATTGGCCAAATGAGGACCGTTGTCAGACCGCAGGACCTCACACATGCCCCATTGTGGGAATACTTCCCAGACCAATAATTCTGCTGCACTGAGGGCATCAGGATGGAAACAGGGACCTGCCCCAATCCACCAAGAGAATGGGCACACATCCACTATCATGTAGCGGTATCCTTGAAAAAACCTGGATCATATCGACATAGTCGACGTGGAGATGCTGGAAAGGGCCTGCTGATTGAGGTATGGCTTCTCTCACAACTCTCAATGTATTCCCTGCGGTGAACTGCTTACATGTCAAACAGTTGCTTACAAAATCAGCCACTCGTTCTGCCTAATTAGGACAGAACCATGTTTCTCCAATATGGGCAGCAATTACCTCCTTCCCTGTGTGCATTGGATAATGGAACTGTGTCGGTGCAGTGGTCAATAATGCTAATGACATCACCACCTTCCCTGTATTGTTCTGCCACCACAGGGTGTCTGTCTAAGATACTGTATGTCCCCTCCTAGTCCACGGTTCTTTCTCCTCCCTGTTTGTAGCTCCCTGCAACTCCATGATTCGTGTTTCTGGTAATGGATTGCACCCTTCCTTCAATGCCATTGTTTTGCATAGTTTTGGGCATGTAATGCTGTCTCCATTTCTAGTTGTTCTCCAAAATATGAGCACATTTGCTCTCTGAGTTGTCAGTGTGCTCTTTGGTTTCTCTAGTATTGTGAAGAGGGCATTCTCCATGTAAAGAGTGGTGCTGCACCCTATGGTAGTCTCTGTTGATTTGTCCATTGCTAATGTGGCAGCAGCCAAAGCTTGTTTGCACTGGTAGGATCCTCTCATCACTGGGTCAAACTTCCCACTGTAGTATGCTATTGGCTTGTGCCCCTAGCTTGTCCTCTGTGTCAGTACTGCCTTCGCCACTACTCCATCAGCGTTTGAGAACAGGAAGAATTCCTTTTTATAGTCTGGGATCCCTAACACTAAAGCTGTGCATATTGCTTCCTTCAGTCCATTAAATTACTCAGTCAATTCTGTTGTCCAGTTTATTGTCTTGTGTTTGTTCTGTGCTTCCTTCAGAGTGCTCCGTAAAGGCCTGGTGTATGTGCTGTAATCAAAAACCGATGCTCTGCAGTAATTACACAACCCCCAAAATTGCTGCATCTCTCTCACTGTTGTGGGTTTGGCTGTTTTAAGTATTGTCTCCACCCTATCTGGCATGATTTGTCAGCCATTTTGGGAGATCATCTGTCCATTGCATAGCACTTCTTTCAGACAGTACTGTAGTTTGGCCATGTCCACCTTGCATCCCTTATCAGCTAACATTGTCAGCATGTTCACTGAGTCTCTTCCACACTCATCTTCTGTAGTGCTGCAGATCAAAAAGTTGTCTACGTACTGTAGGACCGTGCTCTCTTTCTGTACATTACATAGGTCCCTCTGGAGGACCCTGTTGAATATAGAGGGTGACTTGCAGTAGCCTTGATGACGTACTGTATGTTTCCACTTCTGGTTTCTATACATAAAGAAGTCCAGTCTTGTGAGTCTGGGTTTAGTGGTACTGAGAAAAATGTATTTTTCAAGTCTATGACAGTGAAGCAGGCATCTTCTGCCAGAATGCTGCACAATATTGTTGCAGGATTTGTAAATAGAGGATACTCTGCTTCTACAATGTGATTGAGGGGGTGCAAATCCTGGATGAAACACCACAACCCCTTTTTCTTTATTAACAGGGTACACAGCAGTGTTGCGTGGTGAGTCTGATGGTACTAGAATAACCCGTTCCACAAGTGCTGCAATTATCTCCTAGATGCCCTTGTATGCCTCCTTTGATAATGGGTACTGTTTTAGTCTAGCTAAGATTGCTCCTAGTTTCAGCTTTATCTTCACTCCCGACTCCTTTCAGAAGCCCCACATCATAGGGACTTGTGGTCCATATGATGCTGGGCACTTTGGCCAGATCTTCCTCTTAAAAGGATTGTGCTGCTTCAAGCGCTATTGCTATCCTCTGCGGTACCTCTCTGTAATGTATCTTCAACCAACATGTCACACTCATCTCAAACACCATCTTGTGCTCTGATTGTTCATCCCTGAATAGTTCTTTGTCACTGTGGTTAGCCTGTACCCTTCTGCTACAGCGATCACTGCTCGTCATGGTTGGCCTGTATCATCCATCCCATCTACTGCTATCCATTCATCCCTCATACTCACCTTCTATTGGCACTAATGTCCCTTCTGCCTTGTCTACTGATATCTCTGATCTGAAAAAATACTCACTTGGTACTCTCCACATCTTCCCTTCAAACCCTGGGGGTCATGCAATTGCAATCTCAGTCCCATACTGGAACAGCTCCTCATCCACTGGCACCCCCCTCTGTACCTTCCATCCACAATAGGCTTGAATGACCTCTCTTACGTGGAGCATGTGTATTCCTGGTGTAGAGCACACTATCCCCTTGTCTGTGAACAAATGTGTCATGTTTAGTCTGCTCATGTCTTGTCCCAGTATATTTACAGGTATCTGCCGAGAATAAAGTAAAGGTAGTGACAAATCGTGTTCCCCTATAGAAAGGGAGATGTTGTCTATAAAAGGAACCACTTCTCGAGCCCCAGAGAATCCTTGAGTATACATGGTATTGCCTGACAACCTAAATGTTCCCTCTCAAATATAGGACCTAGGCCCCCCTGTGTGTACAAGAAAGTAAAATGTTTTGTCACTGATCGACACCCTCATGCAAAGTTCCTCCACAGGGTTGGGTGTGATCCACAGGATGGAGCACTACAAGTCCGTCTGTGGACTGTCCTGTGAAAACAAAGTTAAAATATCGAGGCTGAGTACCCCAAAAGGAAATACACCGAACACGGGTTACAAAGGAACATACAAAGATCTTTTAGTTTATACTGAACAGTTTCAGAGGACAAAAGTAATGGATATCTATTGGCCCTCAGTACAACACAGCAAACTCCAGCGTGGTTCAGTGTGCTCATTGAGTGGGACTGTACATTAGAATAGTCCCACTTTATATACGTTTGCAAACATGATGTCCAACCCTACTGCGGGTTAATATTCCTCTAATACATTACTGATCTAGGGTTCCTGCCGAGTTCACACATCTATACGCTTAGGGTTTGCCTTTAATACATTCGCCAACAAGCCTACACGGTAACAGTGTATTTTAGGATTTCTCATAGAGTCTTCTCAAACATTAATACAATTTAGTTAAACAAATGTTCTCAGTTCAGTATTCGGATACATTTTCTTAACATATGCTCATGGATTAGTTTCATTGGCACAAGTAATCCTTTACACATAGGTCAGCGAAGGACAAGGTCTCAGTTCACGACCCTAAAAAGTGGCCTGCAGGCAAGTTACATATTAATTACACACAGAGGTCAAGACGGCCATGTTGTATTTCAGAATGTCATTGTCCACCATTTTAACTCACAGGGTGACTTTACAGAGAGAGCCTAAAATGGCTGATTGACCTAAAATGGCGGCTTACATTGATTCTAAGGTCAGGACCTTGCAACACGTATTACTTCGCAAGTGGCTTACAAGCAGCTTGGCGTAGGCCACCATACATATATTCATTGCAATAGGAGGCACAATATAATTTCCCATTTGACAGTCCTACTGAGGGTACAAGGACATACCATTTCCAGAAAATGGGTTGCTCATCACCATGGTGACCCCTCCCAGGTTTCTAATGGGGGTTGTTGCCATGGAATCAATGCATGATACTGTGCCATTGTTTGGCTGTACACCGTTCTGTATCTGTGGCACCTGCTGTGTGCTGCTTCAAATCTGAGGTGCTTGCATATACTGCGGTACGGGTGCTTGCATCTGTGGTATCTGTGACATGGGCTATTGTGTCTGCGGGTATGCACTGTGGTTGGTCCTGTGTGTAATAGTCAACCTGATCCACCTGGAGTGCTTGCTGGTATTGCGCTCCCAATTCTGTTGCATCCCTCTGCTTATGCACGCTCTCAAAATGTGCCCACCTGCCTGCATGACCAGCACTCTGGTGGCTCTCTCCCTTGTCTCTGGAAACCCCTTGCATAATCCCCTGGGCCCTGCTGCACCTTAGGCCCATATCCCCTAAACCCTCCTACGAAATCCCATTGGTTGTGATGTATCTGTAGCCCATACACGCATTCTCTCGATGGCCCCCCTCTTCCTCAAACCCTTGTTGCATGTTCCCCCGCCCCATGAATTCTCCCCCGTGGGTGGCAATGTGTACTACTGCAGCTGATTCCCCTGTGCACTTGCGTTTGTCAGCACTGCACCTTCTATGGCGTACTTTGATAATGTTGTCTGTACTAGTTTCGCTTCCTCTAACTTTGTTTCCTCCGCTTTCTTCTTTAATTTCTCTTGTAATGGTCTACATTGGTGAATGATCGAATGCTGTATTTCTGGCCAAAATGTTGCTTGCATGCCTACCAACTTCCTTAACTGTTTCTGAACAGGTTCTGGCAACCCCCGGCATAATATGTGGTAAAATACTGCTACCGTTTTGTCCCACGGTTCACGAGTTTCAAGGCACCAAAGCTCTTGGATCACCTGAATGTAGTGTACGGGGTCTTCGTCTATCTCCATTTTGCGAGCCATAATTGCACCAATGTTTGACGTGTCCGCGTATTGTGTCCTTAATACTTGCCATACTGCAGCTCTGTAATTTGCAAACAGCACACCATTGTGTGCCGTGTTCTGGGTAGTCACTCCAGGAAACCCTGCCCTTTTCCATAAGTCATCGGCAGCTTCACCGAGGATCGCTACTAATAGTCCTTTCACGTACCCCACTTCTAACCTCTGGCCCGCTGTCATCCTTTCCATCTCATATATCCATTTTCCAGCAACCGAAGACAACGATGGTGACCTACATCTCAGGTTTTCTTTGTCGATATGCTTCCATGGTATATATTGTGGTCGGCCCCCTCTTTTTTCTAACAGGGACATCTGTGGGAACCCTACCTCCCCATTTGCACTTTGAGTTAGTCTGATCTGTCTGTCTACATTTCTAATGTCTGTGTACATGTCAATCAGTTCTTGATCCTGGGAAGTCTCCAAGCATCTCTACGTATGGTGCTAGGTCATCGATGTTACATAACTTGTCCATTGACCAGGGTGTTCGCTCATCCTTGGCGCCTCCTACTTCCCAAGCACTGGTTCCTCTCTCCCATGACACCCATTTGTCTGCCCCTGTCCCTGTGGATGGAGGCCTACTGTGCTCACCTCCCTCATCCCCACGGTGTCTTCCTTCATTGCCTGACCCCAAGCCCATGTCACTGCAGAAATCTTCTGCAGAGCTAAGTCTCCTAGTAGTCGTATCTGTTTTGGGCCTTCTGCACCTGCCAATTTCTGTCCTTTCTCACTTCTGCCCTTCTTTATGAAGTTGGTAGAGTCTCTGTGCTTGCCCCTTCTCACTTCCTTTCTGGAGCGCTTTTTCTTTTTAACCTGTTTCAATCCGGTTTCCATCCTGGTCAATATACGGAAAGTGTGCTGTGTCAGTGCATGATGATCTCTCCCTTTTGGCTGACAAAGGCAGGTTGGGGGCCCTGATCTTGCTGGACCTATCAGCTGCATTTGATACAGTTAACCACTAGGTGCTGCTCGATTGCCTGGAACTTACTGGCCTCTTGGGTCAGTTTCTGGTTTGGTTCTCCTCCTTTTTGGCAGACTGTAGTCAGACACTGGCACTTTACTATTTTCTTTCTGTGGCCTCTTCTGTGATCAGTCTGGTCCCTCATCTCTCCACCTTCTCCCCCGCACATTTTAACATCTATATTCAGTCTCTTGTGTTGCTCATCCACGCCCACGGCTTGAGGTGTTTCTTCTATGCCGATGATACTCAAATCATCTTCCGGCTTGATTCTACCCATCCGGGCATAGCATCTCAGTTTAGGGGCTGCCTGTTAGCAGTGTAGAGATGGATGGGAGACAACTGCTGAAACTTAATGGGGACAAGATGGAGGTCTTGATGGTGTACCCTAGCACACAGTCCTAACTCTGTTTCCTCCTTCTCCACCCCAGTCTGGGCTTCTGCCTTTTGGCCTACAGATCTGGGTCCTTGCCCTATGCCATGCCTTAGGTAAAGAACCTGTGGGTGCAGTCTTTTCATTGAAATGATTTCTAAAGAAAATATTTCCATCAAATTATGTGTATCAAAATCATTTTCCATCAAAAGCATTTTCCATAGTATTTATTTTTAATTGAATTTTCAATGAATTAATGCACATCAATATATAACTTTTTTCCTTTTTTCATATAACTGTAATAATAAATTATATTAATATTTGTTTTCATATAACTGTATTAAATAAATAATTGCAATAACTGAAGTACTGCCTTGTAACATTGAGATAGAGTAGATACATTATTTCACCACTTGGTGTCACTATTTTGAATAGTTTTCCATAGGAATCAATGCGTTGAACATAATAAGTGAGCGTCATTTGTGAAGTTCCGTTTTCCAGATAGGAAGGTTTCCCTGGAGTTCCTGTTGGTTTTCCTGTTCTTTTTTGGTGGATTGTTTTTTTAAATGGATTTTTTCTGAACTTTTATGGATTTACTGGGATTTACTGGTGGATTTCAGCACATGGATTCATGTGGATTTCTGTTGATTTACCGGGAGTTACTTGTGTATTTTGGCACACAGACTTTTGGATTCCTTTTTTTGGATTCTTCTGTTGTTTTTTTTTATCTGGAACGTGGATCATTTTGAACTTTTAATCTGTGGATTGCTGTTGAATCTGTGTTTTGTCTTGTGTATTTATCTATGGAATCAATAGGATCTGGTAAGTGCTTCTTTTTGTTTTGGTTAACATGTTATATTGAATGCCATACTGTTTAAGTATATATTTTTGTCCACTTTCTCGAAATCAAGTATGTACTGTTTCAGCCTTTCTTTTGTATCTCTGTACTTTTTCCTGTTTTTGTGTTTTCTCTTTTGATATTACTTGTGTTATCTGCATTTCTTGATTTGATTGTTCCATTTTTAAGTGTCTTTAAAAGCTCCATAATTTCAGAGTATGCATTTTGAAGGACTGATTTAGTCCATTGTGCCACCCTTCTATCTTGTTGTTCTGGCATGCCCCTCTAATACTGATTTGTAACAGTGCCATAGTTTTTTATCGTATCATGCTCTCCTTTTTGACCCATTTCTTGTTAATTGTCCGATCTAAGTAGTATCAAAATAATCTAACAGTGATTTTAGGTATTGTTTACTGTCTTTGAAAAACTGTGATTCTGTTAAATGTTCGTAAGAATTCTCCACTTGATCAATAGGTACAAATCCTAATGAGAACAATAATGTAATGCTATGTTGGAACTGTAAATCTTCTATATATCTTGATTTCATTCCTATGTTTTGTAATTTTCTCCAAATTGCTTGTGTGAAATGAGAAAAACAGCCTTTTACTTTGCATGATGGGAACATTTCTGTAAATGCCTTGATTTGTTGTAATTCATAATCTAGAACCATGATTTGAGTGATTTGGGGGAAATATTGTCTCAAATGAATTTAAAAATGAACTTGTACATACCCTCAGTTTTGTTTGGCATCAAGACATAGATTAAAGGTATAAGAGAGTCATCGATCATTCCATGAATGCTGTACAATTGGCTGAATGGTTTGGGGCATACTTTGAATGTTGCATCCACATGACAGATTTGAGAAAGTTGCAGGTATTCCATGTTACGTCATGTGCCAAATATCATTAATTTCTGATTGTGTATATTTCTATTTAACAGTAAAAAGTTGTAATTATTTTCTGTGATTTGTAATCGGGTGGTTTTCACTTGCCTTTGTTTGCTTATTTGATGTTGTAGTGTTTTCATTTGTGGTATTTGAGCAGCTACATGAAATGGTAGTTTTGCGCACACATGTTTAATAACTGATCCACTCGCCTCATCCATATTCTCATTTGCTCTATTTTCTATTTGGCTGATTGTTTTTCTAATCATAATCTTAGTGCCATCAGGTAGTGGTTGTGCTCATTTTGATGAATCACTTTTTCACTGGGAGTGATTGCTCTCCATTTGCATTTGTTTTTGAAATATACAGAACACTTCCAATATATTCTTTCATTCACTTGCTTTTCTTGGTTATATGTATATCCCATGAAAGCTAGTTGTTTCTTCCCCTTTTTGGAGATCACAAACTCCATACATTCTGTCATGTTTTACTGAACAGAAAATGAAAGATAGTTATGTTATACAATATGTTGTACGATAGCATTGGTGGTTTAACATTTCAATAGGGGTACTTTTTTCTTGAGAAATAAATTGCTTACCACTGTTGTTGTTAAATGATGTTTACTGAAGCGCTTTCTGTGTTCCTTTCGATCCTCTCACCAGAAAATCAGTAAACCTGAAAGCACCGTTAGTAGTAACTGTCACTTTGCATGACATGCTTCTATAGGGTGCTTTACTCTTATGTTATGTGTATTCATCAATTCTTCGGATATTGTGGATGCTTAGGTTTAGATGAATATGCATTATACTTTAGTTGCAAAATATTTGATGTAAAGACATGTAACCAGGAACCTTGATTTACATTGGGCCTCATTACGACCCTGGCGGTAAGGGGTTAGCGCCATCGTTAGCTGCGCCGACCCCTTACCGCCAATCACGAGTTCCCTTTCCGCCATGGCGGATTTTACACCTGCTTCTAGCGGGTGTTAAAAACCATGGCGGTAAGGGAACTTGGTGTTAATTACGCCACCGTAATTTACGGTGGTGTAATTAACGCCTTCCCCACTCCCATTATGCCCTATGGGGCAAAAATGGGAATGGGGAAGGGTAAATGGGGATTGGGGACTTACCGCCCCGCCGACCTCGGAATGGGGCGGTAAGTCCGCCAACCACCATGGCGTAAACGTAGTTTACGCCATGGTGGTAAAGCCACGGCCCAGGCGGTAACTTACCGCCTGGGTCGTAATGAGGCCCATTGTCTACTTTCCTGTCTTCCTGTGCTCAGGTAAGTGCCATCTGGAGGGTTGGGTTTTTTCAACTCAGAGTACTATGCAAAGTCTTTCCGTTCCTCCCAATTTAGTTCAGGCCCGTGGTAACAGCCTCTTGGATTATGAGTCATTTAGACTATGCAGTTCCCTCTTCTTGGCCCAGTCTCTGTATCTACTCCACTGCCTGCAGTTTCTTCAGAATTGTGCAGCCCGTACTTGCACAGGCATGCCATATGGTGCTCATACATCACCAATTCCCTATTCACTCCATTGACTTCCTGTTCTCTAAAGCGTTCAATTTAAATCACTGGTAATAGTTCATTGTGCCTTTTAAGGCTTGGAACGGAGTACCTGCAGGAAAAGTTCTGTCCCTATGTGCCATCTTGTGCATTGTGCTCTAAAGATGCTTGTCTTCTCCCGATCCACTGCTATCATTTTGAGAGGGTAGGGGGCCACTCCTTCTCAGTAGCGCCCGCCAAATTGTGGAATTTTTTACCTCTGACTCTTTGTGCAAAAAATAATTTTCTTGCCTTCCGTGGCGCACTAAAAATATATTTGTTCTAAGAGCTATGTCTCCTACTCTCTTAAAGCATGGACTACTTCCTTTTAGCGCCAAACTGCTTTGGCGAATTTGCACTTTACAAATGTGGTTAACATAACGTAACATAACATAACATAACTTGGTCATCTTCCCGATCTATTGTCCATCGTTTCTTTATAGCCCTTATTTCACCCTCATCCTCGTCTCTGTACACGCGCTGTCTTGCTAGTCTCGCCACCTGCAACTTCCCTTGCTCCCTCTCCATCAACTTGCTTTTCTCCTTCTCCTCTGCCTCCCTTCGTCTCTTTATCTATTCTTGTTCTCTTCTTCTCCTATCCCACAGTTCCCCTCCACTCTATTCCTTTCTCTGTTCTCTCTCTCTAGCCTCTCCTCTCTCTCTCTGCCTCTGCTCTTCCTCTCTTCTCTCCGTTCCCTGCTCTCTCTCTCCAGCCTCTTTTTTCTTTCTCTCTCCTTACTGTCCACTTCCTCCACTATCTCAGCCCAATCAGTTGCCTGGCTGCTCTCCTTAAGGTCTTCTATTGCTTTGGTTGCTCCCTCCATCTCCCTATTTGTCTTCCCTTCCAGCTTCAGGAGAATCTGTCCCCCTATCTACTCGTTCATGGCTATGCCCTCTAGCCCCTCCTTTGTGCCCTTTGGCACCTCACTGCTCCTTCCTCTCTCAGTGGTTGGTGGCTCTGTACCTCTCTGTCCATCTTCCCTGGTTTATGGTGGCGGCTTATATGTCAGGTTTGGGTATACCTTGGCTGCTCTTAGCTCTTGTAATGGGTACATCAGTTGTGGGTTAAAGATTTGAAAACAAAAGGAATGCAATACATTCGAGTGAAAAGGACTGAAAAGAAAGACTGAATTTTATTTTTAATTTTTTTTGGGGGGTCCACCCCCAAACTCCCGTTTTTTGCCCAAATGAATTGTAGATAGAGCAAAACCCCCCCAAAAAATACATAAAAAAAAGGCATTCAATCTTTTTTTTCGGTCCATTTGACTCGAATGTATTGCATTCAATCCTTTTGTTTTCGAACTAATGACTGGACACCGGGTACATCCCCGGCTCATCGTCTGGGTCCTTGGAGTACTCGCTTACAGGAGCAGGTGGGGGAGCGGAGGCTGGGGGCACAAGCCCCAGCACCTCCTGTTTGCTCATCATCCACTGACCCTTCGCTGCATCCCCCTCTCCCTCCTGAAACATTTCCACAACTCGAATATTGACATGCGGCTTACTAGCTTCTTCCCCTTATAGGTACCTTGTATGTGTGTCAGAAGTGATTGCTGCACATCTTTGGATAAACTTCTGCAAGGTGGCCATGGTTTAGATAATTTTCCCTCTGTGCTTTAAGCTCATTCAATACTGTATTTGTAAATCTTATTTTTGTATGGTGGGAGGGTTTTACACAGGTGCTTAGTGGGCTGTCACCCCCGTACTTCCCTTGATTAATCTTGCTTTTACCTGACCTCAAATTGAGATTTTCGATAGTCCGCTGTTAAGGGAAAAATACAAGGTAATCACACTGGGCCTCATTACGACCCTGGCGGTAGGGGGATTACGGCGCCGGTAGAGCTGCCGGCGCCATTAACCTCCTATCACCTAATTCCGAGGACTGCTCACGGGTCCTGCTAAGGACGCCTGGTAAAACCAGGCATCCTTAGCGGGTCCCACAAGCAGGCCAGGAGGCTAACAACAGGCCCGTCATTAACGGGTCCGTTGTTAGCATCCTCCCCATTCCAATTGAGCGCTATGGGGGCTCAAATGGGAATGGGGATGTACCGGGTCCGAGTTCCTTGAATGGGGCATGGCTACCTCCAAACTCGTAATGAGGCCCACTGTCCTTAAGTTCACTCTACGCCTCCATGGCTTTACAACCTGTCCAGCGTGCTCCGAGCACCGCCATTTTCACAAGAGCTGCCTCCTCAGACACGCCCACAATCTTGCGCATGTGCCTTCCGCGCACTACCACTCATTCACCTCGTCTACCAATCCCACATTTTCCAATGCTAGCTCCTCACCATTTTGTGTTCTCTGTATAAACCTAAAGTGACGTCACCCATTTACTAGACAAGGTAGTGCTAAGAAGTCAATTACTGCAAACAAAATGTTATGATCGTTGCCCCAAAATACACACAACCCCAACACAACCCGAGAGCTGTGTTCCTGCCACCTAGCAGAGAATACCACTTTGCTCATGTGTTCGATCTGTACATGCTGCCTCGCCTCACAGGTAATATGCCTCCTCGAGACTTAACCAGTGGAATCACCTTCCGTAATCTAGGTCAGTTCCCTTGCTAAATCTTACGGGGATACCGTCATCTATGACCCAAGCTAAAATGCCCAACCCACAGGAAATTACTATTTACATACTTCCATCATCAGTGCCTTCGAGTCAACAGTCTAGGTTGTTCACCAGAACCGTTTACCTCTAAACCCGAATGAGCCCTAACCACAAATAATGACATCTACCTCCACTCCTGTCCCTACTAAGTTTGACAATGTGTGGGGTAAAATATAGCCCCTGAGTGTCGGAAATAAAAAGACCAGGCACGGCCAGTATTTAAGAGTGAAGCTGACTGGTGCTACACATTAGAAAATGCAGGCCAGTCCCAAAACACTTCTGTTTCTGACTTGAGGCCTAGGGCATGAAGAGAAAAGGCTGTCTTTCAACTTTACCAAAATGAACAACGCTCAAGTGAAACAAATTGTGCCTGAAGCTTTAAAGTGCTGGAGGTGCCCAATGCATGCCTAAAGAAATATATAGCTGAAAATACTGTTTTCCTAAATACATGGAAAGCTACCATTCTACTTAAAGAAACAGGTTTAGACACGTGTGTACATTATCTTCAATTCAGCACAATACTGTGATTCAGAAATCTAAAGTGAAGGAAAGCACTGTGCATTTGTCACAAATAAAAACACTTACTTTTCAAAATTAAAATGACATCATTTAAAAGGAGAGGCCTACTTGTGGGAGAAGTGGACACTGGTGCTCTCTGTTTACTGGCCTATTTGGTGAAATTCTGAATGTACGTCAGGGATAATATTGTGGAAGGAAAATCTAGATGTTATGAACAACAGGTTTAAAAGCAATTTGCCATACAAATGGTTAAGCACAATGCTGTGCAAAATGTCAAAAGGTCAAAACCTTTGGTCTAAAGCTGTATTTTGAAACCATGAATGCAGAGGGGCATTTAGACTGAAAAGAAACTGTGGCCCATGACCTCTTGGTTTGGCCTTTCTAGGAGAGAATGTCTGGTAGTCAATTAGTTGCTGATAACAGGCCCTGCAAAATTGACCTGGATTTAGGTCTTCTGATTGTATTTGGGAATCGAAATCTAAGGAAAAGGTGGGGGCTAAGAAAGTGAGTGAGGTTTGTGAGGCAGGGGTTTAATTAATAGAAGAATACATGTTGTTGCATAAAGAGGGCAGCGTATGCTTGTTCCAGACTTTCATTAAAGGTGACATAAATCTCCTTTAAACCACAGTAAAATGATTTTTGTGTGATAAACATAACATAAGTTATTAAGAAAAGTTTGATTTTGGCCTTCCCATGATGCAGAGAGATTGAAAGTTGGTGTGAGGATGAAGGACAAAATAAACGTTTGTTTAATGCAGTGTCATATTTTTCACTATTATGGTCTATGAGAAAATCAAGAAACACTGTAACTCCACTCAGGAAGGGCGGTAAAATTAGTATGGTCTTATTCACCATAAAATATCGAAATCATATATATGTATCATCATGGGCTTATTTAAAAGACCCAGCAAGTTATTACAGTATGAGATTTTTCAGAACACAAGATGCAGGAATCCTTGTCAACTTGAAATGATATATCTATCACCTCCCTCAGCCTACATCATACTTATCTCTAAACTCTTGGTTAGGACTATCAGCAGGCAGGGATCATTTTGGTGGGAGGTGAAGGGAACAAGGTAGACAATCCAGACCACAGGAATCTTGATAATGTTGTGATGTAACTAGCCCTATAAAAGGACCAGTTTGCATCAGAACTGGTCTTTTTGTGAATTATTCCGGGAGAGAGTTGCTGCTAGACTCTTGCAACGAACAACTAGCAGAACGGCCTCAATCTTGCTTCGGAGACAGTGGCTGAAACATCAGAGTAGCTAACAGGGACCCAAACCAGTAGACCAGAAGGAGTCTGGGTGCAGGAGAAAATCCCTGACTGAAAGCCCTTGACCCAACCTGCGCTGTACCCAGTTGAGCCCTGCTGTTTTCCCTGACCAAAAGTAGATAACCCAAAGCCATCAATTGTGTGGGGAGACACCTGTCTCTATCCTGTTCCATTAGTGGGTAGAGCAGGGTGAAACTGGGTCGGCCCTTCACACAAATGTATTACATCTCAGTCAAAAATATTTCCCCATTAGAAAACTACCCCCTCTGTTGAAATTGCATTGTGTTGGGAGCAGCCATCCTTAAACCTTTCCATTAAAGTGTGGGGAGGGTGGGAAACTCTGTAGATCCTTAGCACATTTGATTAAAGTAAATCAATGAATTCCCACATAGAAATTCACAGAGTGAGGGTTGTTAGAATTTGAAACCAACAATAGCTCATTCCCAGTGTGTTAGAGCTGGTATAGCCCTTAAAGACCTGGTTGACTGTCTCCGAAATCCTTGACTTCCACATGGAAAGGGGAGGGTCCATAATTAAAAAAAAGAAGTAATGCATAAAACACCATCTTTTAAGTGTGTGTGGAGGGTGTAAAACGAAATTCCCCATTCCTTTTAAACCAGAATTATGAGGTATTGTATCCCATCTGCATGTGTAGTGGAAAACAACATTTTTCTTTTGTTCTCATTTTTCTCTGACCTCAAACTATCCACTCCTTCCTTTTATTTACACGTGTGTTGAAAATCAGTTTTCATTTGAGTTCTTTTTTACCAACCTTGCCTTTTAAGTAATAAGCACAAAATGATTTTCCCAATGAATTCCTCATCCAAACAGTGCCTTTTTAAATCAGCAGCAAATCGATTTTTCTATTGTGTTCCCACTGCCTGCATCATGTCTTACAATCAAATTGGTCATATTAAATTGTGGTCTGGAGGGTGGGGGTTGCTGGGAGAAAAGTATTGTTTCAAAGTAATTCCTGTGTACCTTGTACTAGGTTGTAAATGTTTTCTGTCAGCTAAATTAAAATAAAATCTGTGTAAATTGTTATTGTATGTTTCAAAATGTCACCTGTGTACTTTTATATAACCGAGTCATAGTAGTGATTTTGGCTGTTGCCACAGCATTATTGGCTAATGTTAGACTGTTTGTCAAATCTTGATTCAATAAATTAATAAATAGATATTCTTACTACACAGCAACCTGGTTCCTAGTCCTTTGGTTACACTGGGTATTTGCTGGGCTTATGTGCGAGACGGGTTGGAGGCCTCACCAAACTGAACTTGAATAAACAGTGCTTTAATGTGAGCCACTTTGCTTGGGGTAAAGGAACTCACTGAGTTGAATGTGACTGCATAATAAACCACAACAGATGCTATACAATTCCTTGACTATACTTGACAATACTTGACAATGCTCAACGATACTAAACAATACTCCACAATACTCAATACCCTCCCTCACAACCACATTGACTGGGTCAATATTATGCTCTGTGGCCTGCTGATGCTGCTTGGCTGCCATATCCCCCAGAGCTGCCACTTCTCCTTCCTGGTCTGGTGGATGCTTCACAAATCTCGTGCAGGATATTCCCCAGGTGGCTCCTGACAGCCTTTCCACAGGGGGACCCATTCCCCATCTTCTCGAAATACGCAAGAAGTCCTGCAGCCTCTCAGGTTCTGCGGCAGAGGAGTCGGCTTTGTGCCCAGTTGGCGCAGTCAACCATCCACTCTGCTACCAATTTGTTGGAAGAGACTCACAGGTGGATTGAACTCTTCACTGCCTCCTCCTCTAGCAAATCTAAACATTAGCTGTCTGACTCTCTCACTCACTCATCCTACATCACCTTGTCTTTCTCGCCCTCACTGCATTGTGCCCTGTTTTTCTCTTGAAACTCAGATGTGTGCTTTTAACATCCTGCACCCCATATTGTGCATTGCATTTTGTGCCCTGTTTTTGATTCTTAAAAGTAGGTGTGTGCTTTTAACATCCCACAACCAATATTGTGCTTTGTATTCTGTGCCCTGTTTTTGATTCTCAAACTCAGGTGTGTGCGTTTATTCATCCTGCACCCCATATTGTGCATTTCATGTTGTGCCCTGTCTTTGACTCCCAATCCCAGGTGTGTGCTTTTTAGCATCCTTCATGCCATACTGTACATTGCATTTTGTGCTCTGTCTTTGATTCTCAAACATAGGTGTGTGCTTTTAGCATCCGGCACCCCATATTGTGCATTGCATTTTGTGCCCCTCTGGTAACCAGTATGCTGCCCAGTGAGTTGGCCAGAAGAGCGCAGTGCAGTCTCTCCCTTTACTTCAACTATCCTCTGCCACCCTCATGGCACTCACCATCTCTCCCATCTTCTCCAACTGCTGCACTATCACCTACCCTCCTTCTCTTACAAATTCTGGAAGAAACATCACAATAAAGACATAATGAGTGCCAAACCTGGTCTATCGATCGTCGACACATATGTCAGTGCAACTTCCAAACAGGTCTTCAATGACATCCCTTTCTCTGTTCCCTTGCCAGATCTATGGACTCCTGATCTCATCTCTGCTCTTCCCCCTCTCTAAGTGGGAAGTCCTATTGGCAGGCTTCTCATCATAGTGCTGCATCATTAATGTCTACCAGACAGGAACTATCCCGGTTCAGGGTCCTCAACCAAACCTCCTCTTATTTGACCGGCACCTGCCACCCCTCATTAGCTTCCTTACTTCACCTGCCTCTCCCCCTACCATTCTCCCTATCCCTCCCCCTCTGACTGGTGTACCACACCCCTGTACACCACCACAGAAAACCTTCCAAGGTGGAGACCTCCTTCATTAAGCTTATCTTAACACCCAGTCAGCCAACAAACACTCAGCCGATATCTGCCCCTTCTTGAAGATACTGACCTCTTCATCCCCGCTCTTACCGAGACATGGTTCAATGCCAGGTCAGTCACTGCTTTTTACTCCCTCTCCCAGATGGCTTCAAGATCATTTCCAAGCCACAACCTCACTGTGCTGACACTGGGGTTGCCTTACCTTCTGTGAGTGGGATCCTTCCTCCATCATACCCATCCAGTCCTACTCATCCTTTGAGAGCCTGGTCTGCAAGTTGATCATCTCCCGCTCCTCCTCTCTGACCATTCCCACTATGTAAAGACCCCCCGGGACTACCACCTTCTTCCTCTCTGAATGGGTTGAATTATGTTCCTCTCTCCTCTCAACCACTTCCAAACTCCTGCTCTTTGGAGATTTCCAACATCCAACTGGACTCCCTTGTTGCAGCATCCACTCTCTTCGTTAACCTCTGCACTTCTCTATCCCTCTCCATTCTCGCTTCTGGTCCAACCCACTCAGCTGGACACATTCTGAATGCCCTCATATACTCTGCCCTCTGTCTTTCTACCCCTCCCTGGTCACACCACTCTCTTGGTCAGACCATTTTCTCCTCTCCTCTCACATGGGTTCCCTCGACCCTCTGACCGCACCTCCAAAAGCCCTGCCAACCTTGTTCACGAACATCCTTCTGATGAAATGAGTGTCAGCTGCTGCCTTCACATCCACTTTCATCCCTCCTGCTCCCCACCCCAGACGCTACCTCTAACTCTGCTTTCAGCAGCCTCCATTTAGCCGTTACCAATACCCTTGACATTCTTGCCCCAGTCATGAGCATCCGCCTGAAACCAGTGTCCAAGCGTAATACCTGGCATGACTCCAAAACTTGCAGCCCTGAACCGCAAGTGCAGAGATATGGAACAGAAGTGGCAAACCTCAGGCTCACCCTCTAACAAACTGGTCTGCCGTCTGCTCCAAAGGCAATGCAGACTCTCCATCTGTGCCAAGAAAAGGGTCCACATCTAGGCATGGATATCTGGTGCATCCAACAACACAGCTGAACTCATTAAAATCTACAAGGAACTAGTCAACCCCTCTGCAGTCTCCTCCTTCCCTCTTCCGTCCCAGGCCCTCTGCAACGCACAAGCCACACACTTCACCACTAAAACTCTGGACATCCTGGGCACCTTTGCTACCCTCTCCACTATCCCCTCCCTCACTTCCTTGCCTGCTTTGACCTCCCACTCTCCTTCTTCCTCTCTCTCCTCCTTCTCCTATGTCACAACTGAGTTGTCCGCTCTTTGAAGGTATCATCCAAAGAGGTTCCCCTTGCTCCTCTAGAACCACCAAGGAAAAAATTGTCTCTCTTTCCCCTGCATTCGATAACCTCTGAAACCACTCTTTTGCTACTGGATGTTTCCCCTCCTCCCTTAAGCACACCCTTGTGCGCCCCATCCCGAAAACACCTTCAGCAGACCATACTTGTCCAACCAAATACTGTCCTATTTTTATCACCCCCTTCCCTAGGAAACTGCAGGAGAGGCTGGTCTTTCCCCAATTTACCTTACACACTGAACTTGCTGGCAGTCTTCATGACCATCAATCTGGATTTCAAGCATCCATAGGCACCAAAATCGCTCTTCTGAACACCCATGAAGAATTTATTGCATCTCTGAATGCTATCTCTCCAGCTGTTCCCATTCTACTCGGTCTCCCTTCTGCCTTTGACACAGTCAACCACTCCATCGTCATAAAATGGCTAAATGGTACCCTGGGAATCTAAGAGTGGGCACTGGACTGGCTGACCTCCTTCCTATCTGACTGTTTGTCCCAGGTCATTCTGGGTATTTTTTTTAAATTAATTGTTTGGTTGATAAATCAACCTTTCAATATCACACATAATCAACAACAAATAGAAAAAAAAAACATGTCATAAATATTACATCAGCCATTTCATCGCTTCAATACATCAAATTACCCAAATGAAAGCAACTTTTAAATGTTTACATTTTAGAGTCTAAAACGTCTTAGAAGTCATAAAAGTTCAAACACAATTCATATATGTATACAGGTCTTAAGCATTTTCTGTGTCTAAATTCTTACAGCATGTCCGCACTCGCAAAACCCACAATTTGGAACATATGCTGGAGAACAAGTTAGCTCGGAATTTTTATCATTGAACAAATTATTGGATCGATTTAGACCACGTTAGTCTGTGGGTTCAGTTGTCTCTAGATTTAATTCTAAGAGAAATTACACACTAGCTACATGGACAGCTTGCAGAGGAGAAGAAAATATTCTATACCAGAGTACATCTATAGTTAGCATGTTATAATTCTCATATACTCTTTTAAAGTATTTACAGCATAGCTCCTTCAATGAGGAGCAAACAACTATTAAATGTTTTAGATTTTCCTCACAATCTGGCAGTTGACAAAACCGGCAAATATTCTACTGTTTCTTTAGTTGTCCTCTTCTACATAAGATTTCTTTACTGGGCTATAGGTTGAGTCTAAACCTGAGGTAATAATTTCTAAAGTAAGATGAAGGAAATTTAAGTAAGTAAGATGCTGTAGTTCTAATTTTTTTCAATCCAAAAAGTTGGCTGCTATAGTCTTTGTAATGTGAGCATTGATCTAAGGTAAAGATCCAATCGTGCTGATATAATTTCTTCTGAGCACGATTAGGATCTGTTATTAGCAAGTCGATTGTTATATCAGCATCTGCTAACAGATTAGTAACACCATTTCTCCACTTAGTTGGAAAAGGATGGGTAGATTGCAACATATAAATGGCCAATATGTGAGATAAATCAATACAATTTATGAACAACAAAAATGTTCTCATTAGCGAACATAATTTCCAAGCATAAAACACAAACATAGAAAGTGCTCCTAACTCATAACGTATCAAGGGCCCAGGAGTTGAATTTGGTAGCTTGAACACTTCACGCCAAGATTTGCCCTCTAATCAATCCCAAAACACACGTTCGGTTGGATGTTTTGTTTCAGAACGATACGTGAGAATTGGTAAAACTTTTTGTGCATAATATAAGAGGACCGGGGAGCATGTGAATTTGCCATATTTGTATAAGAGGACTTTAGCTGGGCATGTTAGCGTTTGCAATTTTTGTTTTATGTCCAGAACATAAGGAAGGGCAAGCCTCAGATTATTAATAATCACTCCTAAGTATTTATATTGTGGGGTGATACAAATGAGCTCTTCCTGAAAGGTCCAGATGGATGATTTCAGCGGGCGAAATTTTCTATTACCACATTGCATAATCTGAGTTTTGGTTAAGTTAATTGACATGTGATTTTCTTGAACGTAATGCGAAAGTCCTTTTATTAACCGTTGTAGACCAGACAGAGTTTTGGAAATTAAAATTAGATAATCCGCATATAAAATCCATGCAATTTGATGTGGCCCTAGTTTCGGAGCATCTGAATTGATGTCGATAAAGTTCTTGCCCATGTCTAAGATAAACAAATTAAAAATAGTGGCCGCCAGAATACAGCCTTGTTTGAGGCCCCGTGCTGTCAATATTTCGAGGTTAATTGCCCAGCTAAAGAGATTCTGATCTGGATTGCAGTGTCTGAATGTAAAAGCGCAATCATTTTTATTAGTGAGCTAGGGCAGCCCATTTTAATCAGTTTGTTAATTAAAAGTTGTCTATGAATTGAGTCAAAAGCCTCTCTAAAATCAACGAATGCTAAAAACAGGGGTTGGTTTTGATATTCGCACAAGGCTTTTATGGAATTGATTGCAGTAATGTTTATAGCCATTCCTTTGCCTGCAACAAAGCCAGTTTGAAAAGCATCGGCATTACCAGAAGTTTCAATCCAGGCCCGCAAGTCTCTCAGGATTAGACAAGCAAAAATCTTGCCCGGTGTATCCAGAAGGGCAATTGGTCTATAATTTGAAGGGTTTTGTCTATTACCCTTCTTGAACACTGAGATAATAATAGACAGAGACCAGGATGTGGGTAATTTCTGTGTGTGTATAATTAAGGTGTAAAGTTGATATAAAATCTTTGCCCATACTTCGGGGGATTGCTTCATCATGTGATTGGAGATTCGGTCAGGGCCAGGGGCACGCAAACGACTAGATTGTTAATATGATATAAAACGTCTGTTACTGTAAAATTTAAACTGAAAACTCCTTGATAAGTCTGGCTATTCAGGGGACTTAAATCCTCTGCGCAAGCATATCATTTTGTATAATGCTCGATCCATTGGGCCTCTGATACATCGTTAATTTGTAAAGAAATCTGGGATTTAGCATTAGTCTTATTGATTAGGGCCCATATTTGAGCCGAATTTTTGGTTCCCATTTTTTGGAGCATACATTCACCGTCCCTTTGGTAGAGACTAGCTCGGTGGGCCTTCATCCAATTTTTATGTCTTGTTTTCAGTAACTTAAGAGCTTGCCATTTCTCTTGACTAGGAAGAGCCAAGACAACCTTCTTTTCACGTGTGAACCAAGACTTTTGTCTCTGTACTTCAGGATCAAAAGTATGCAATGGAGAGTGGATTGCCTTCACCTTGTTTGTAGTACCAAATGTATGTAATAGTTCACTATACTCAAGTATATTATTGTTGCCTGAATTCAACTCATACACAGTTGACCTTTCAAATACTCTGGCGAATTTCACTAGATTATCTTCAGTCCAATGTAGTCTATTCATTCCATTGTTTATAGAGAAGGGCTTAAAAGTATTGTATGTCTCCATTTTTTTCGATTGGGCCATGAGTTGCCATTTCAAATAGAAAATGTTGTGGTCGCTATCCTTGGAAGGGATCACACAGAACAGTTTAACATCCAAGAATAGTTCCCGATTCACATAGATGAAATCAATAATGGCACCAAGGCAGCCTCTTTTCCAAGTGTTCTGCGGTGGTATATCACCTGGACAAGAGCCATTTAACATAATCACATGTTTTGAATCAATGAAAGAGTTCCAAGAGGTCAGTCTGCTATCAATACGTTTAGGAAGAGAGTCCAAGCAGTGCAAATCTATATCCCCCGCCAGTATAACATGAGGGTATATGGGAGTTTAATTATCTCTGTCCATGTATCTTCCAAATTCTTAAGAAATGCGTTAGTGGACATTGCAGCTGGATTCCAATATAAATTTATTATCTCATATCTGTGTTGTCTTATTTTAATTATAATCAATTGGATAAATTGATTAGGAGCAGACTGATGTTCTAGAACAATTTCTGAACTCTTTTTTTATGGCCATCAATAGCCATTTCTGGGTACCTACTCATACACCCCCTTCTCCACCTGTGGTGTCGCCAAGGGCTCAAACCTCTCCCCCTGGCTCTTTAACACTTACCTTGCTCAGCTGGCACTCTTAATTTCCCCCTCCCACAACTTCCAGTATTAAGCAGATGACACACAACTCTTCTTAAAACTTCCGGTTGACCCTCTTGCATATTCTATCATCTCAGACTGCCTATCGCCATCCAGTCCTGGTGCACGTCCAACAATCTCTGCCTCAATGCCACCAAGACCGATATCCTCCTATTGGGACCCCTGCTCCGTCTTTCTTCTCCTTACTCTGGCCATCCTCTGTGAACTCTCACCCTTCTCCTTCATCTGAAGCCAGAAACCTTAGAGTCATCTTCGACTCCTCTCTCATCTTCCTCCCTCACAATCAGGACGTTGCCAAGAAGCTCCCCTTTTAACTCTTCCTTTGCAAAGGAATTCTGCCTTTTCTCACTTTCCCCCAGAAGCTCAATATTACCCGAGCCCGGTCCTCACTAGGCTTGACTATTGCTATAGTCTTCTATTGAATCTACACTCTTCCACAGTGCGACCCCTCCAGCTAATCCAGAATAGGGCAGCAAGACTTATGCTCTACCTCAAGCCTGAATCGCCCCTGCCCTAAAAACTCTTCATTGGCTCCCAGTTGCTGCATGGATTAAATTAAAATCCCTCTGCATCATCCACAAGGCTGTTTGTGGCCTGGGACCACACTATCTGCAAAGTTCTCTTACTAAATACTCTTCCTCTAGATTTCTATGTTCCTCTGGCACCAACTCGCTGTGTGTAAAGCGTTTCGCTAAACAGAGGGCTGGAGGCCAATATCTTTCTTTCTTCAGATGCTCCCTGTTGTGGAACAGCCTCCCCTTTCCTCTTCGAAAATCCCAGAACGTCCTCAAGACTTTCCTCTTCACCTTCTCTTTCCCTTCTTCCTTCCTCTGCTAATCTCACAGTCACTGTGATTGGTGACCAGGGCCTTTATGTGTCCGTCAGGGTCCTTGCCTTCCACACCCAATTGCCTCAGCATCTGCCTACTGACAGCACTTACCTAAGCACTCACCTTCCTTCATCCTGTAGTCTTGCACCCACCTATCTAATGCAGCTCCACATCTCATAGCACTTACTCACTTACTACACTAGGCACTTACATCTGCTGCTCACCCATGAGCGCGGACACTCCAGCACCTAACCCTACTCCCCTCTTCTTCCTGATCTTGCACGTTCCGAATACTCACAATGCCTAGTAGGTTCATCTTTATCCTCCACTGTATTTCTTGTTTCAATCCCATGTTTCCTCCCTGTTGCCCTGTGGGTACTTTGAAACAGAATTTACTTACTGTAGAAGCGCCTAACAAATCCACAATAAATACATAAAATAAATAAGTGAAGACTATTCCTCAGCCCTGCACACCTATGGCAACTCTCCCTCACTTCCATTCATGTTGATTCATTGATTTCAATGAAGGCATCAGTGATCAATTTTATGGCCAAGATGTTGACTCTGTAGTCAGCATCAGTACTGATCTCGGTCCAGCCCCAGCAACAGATATGACCCCAATAAACAATTGGAGAAATACGTGCATAATGACAGGGCAACAACTACCACATCCCCTGCACGCATTTCAGAGTGCAGAATTTCCAGGAAATATTAATCCCCTGAAAGACCAGCGTGGCATGTTGAAAATCAACTACAGCCCCAAGCAGGCAATCACAGCAAACATCTCTCCTGCTCCAGCAAAAGAACCAAACACATATAGTCCGAGCTCACAATGCATATCTTCTGAGTGTAATTTGCATGTTCAAGGGCAACGGACTCATCTTACCTCCTGCGCTCTGTGCAATAGGCAGCTTTTGAACGAGAGTATGTCATGATCAGGCAGAGGTTTTTGGAACGGGGTTACGCAGAACATTCCATCAACAAAGGGTTAGATTGCATCAACCAAATGACCAGAGATTCGATTTTGGTTAGCCATAAAGCTCAGAAAACGAACCAATCTGACAATGTTCAGTTCATTACTAAGTATTCACAAGACAACAGCATGGTTTACCAACTTTTGAATAAACATTGGCATTTATTGTGTCTTGATTCAGACCTGCAATAATATATTTCTAAGACACGTTTAGTTGTCATCAAGGTCTCACAATTCAGATTTCTGATTTCATTAACTGCAACTCCAAATATATAGTGTATGCTATTCAGTGTGTTTTCCGTAAGGCATATGTAGGTTCTACCATCAGAGAGTTACGAGTAAGTATCCGGGAGCACTTCGCCCACCTGAAAAGTCAAGATCCTAAATTACCACTTGCCATACATTGGCACCAATATCATCAATTGGACTCAGTAAATGACCTCAAGTTCATTGGACTAATTCAAGCACATGCTCACCCAAGAGGTGGTGACCGACAACTTTTACTGCGCCAGCTTGAGGCACGGACCATTGCCAAACTTCGTTGTACCAGTCTGGGATTGAACTCAGACACAGAACTGAATATATTTCTTTAAATATGCTTTCTCAGCATTGGTACATTTTTTATTCTATTCGCACCCTGCTCTACTTCTTCGTTCTTACACATAGTACCTACTTGACTATCTAGTACTAAGTATTTTTTCCGTGCTTACCTCCTCATTGCACGTGCAGCATACTCTATGTTTAAATGTTTCTTTATGTTTCGACATGCCTTTTTAACTTTCTCCCAAACATTCTTGTTGCATGTCTCACCCTCAATCATGCCTTTACCATACATTGGGCCTCATTACGACCCAGGCACTAATGGGTTAATGCCGCCGTAAAAGGATGTGGCGCCGTTAACCTATTAGCGCCTAATTACAAGGTCCCTTTGCGGGACCCACCCTTAACGGCTGGTTTTACCAGCCATTAAAGTAGGGACCCGCAAAGGGACCTTGGTGCTAAGTACAGTGCCGCAATTTGCGGCACCGTACTTAGCGCCTTCCCCATTCCCATTGAGCCCTATGGGGCAAAAATGGGAATGGGGAAGGGCCATGGCGGCATGGGGAATTACCGCCCGGCAAACTCGGAATGGGATGGTAATTCCCCATTCCGCCATGGCGGACACCGGCATGGACCATGGTGCTAGTAGCACCATGGTCCTCCGCCTGGGTCGTAATGAGGCCCATTGTGTGTTTTTTCACAAACATTTTACATTCATATAACACTTTCTTTGTGCAAGTGCCACTTTTTGGATCTGTCCACCCCGTTCAACATCCTCGTTGTATTGCCTTCGAGTCCCACAAACTAGCTCTCACATGTACCTGTTTGATCTTTTTTGATCAGGTTTAAAATATCAAATGGCACTATCATGTACTTAACACTATTAGGCATCCGCAACAGACTGCAGCACCATGGAAACTTTCCTGCCGTACACATATTTTCGTCTCACATACGTATCTTTACAGACATTAGTACATTTTATCTGTAATAGGTTGTATATCAGATCAATAGGAGTCATCCTGAGTACTTAATCATTACACGTTTACATTTCACTGCAGCATCATAGGACTATACACGCGCACGTGACTATGTCACTTGACGTGTCTCTAGGTACTTTCCTCTACAAACGCGGAAGAGACGAGCCGCATCTCACTAAGCAACTCACGCCGGGAGACTTCACTTTCACAGGGGATATAACCCCAGCACTTCTAATACGGTTTACCATTGACTCGAGCGTGGAGCATCAGAAATACTATTCGGGTGGGAATTTCATCCGTTTGCCTAAAAACGCCATTACATGTTTACTTCTCTACAAATTTGCAGCATCCGTTTTCAGACCGCGCCTGGGAATGACCCAATCTTTCAACCCAATTCATACTATACTTACTCGTTCAGGTAAATTCTTCATGCACATTACTTTACCCATTTTACATCTACCAGAGTGCACACCAGTAGTGTTATACTCGTTTTGGGTTTCTCTCTACAGACTGCGCATGCTACAACAGCACTGTGTTGTCCTGAATACCACTGCCAACCAGGCAATCTATTCAATTGCGCATAACTGCGCTGCCTAACTGGCTGCGCAACATGTCCTCTCTGCAATCCGCTTTACTGCAACTTTATAGTAATTACCTATTTCTTGGACTCTCTCTATCACCCCTTGGGATGAATGGTACCCAATAACTTTGTGACCACTGCATGAGACTGCCGGGGTGAATAGAGGATGGACAGTCAGAATTTGGACACTGCACACTGTTTCCTCTTATGCTAGTACTCACTTTTCATCATCAAATTAGTATGACATTCAGTTGGTATATTGCACTTGGTAAATATTATTCTCTGATGTTGACACTAGTGATCCCAAATGACAATGCACTGATTAGTAACTAATGCCATGTAACAGGTTTGTACGATGTGTGCCACCAGGATGTATAGCTCATTGTCTGCTCTATACTTTTTGTTCTTCCTTCATGTATGAAACCTTGGATGCTACATCTCTGGACCTTGGCGGTTGAATGTCCTATATCCAATGGTAACATTCTATCTTGACAATATGGTATCACATTATGTGTGTTCAATGTTTACCATCCATATGTACCTTTGTGTTTTTTTCTGATGGTTTCTGGCCCCATTCCCTTTTTTCAAACATACTTTGGAAAATAATTATTTCTTTTGTTTTCCACTTTTTGTTTTGCATGTATTATGTGTGTGCCATACCGTGTGATTTTTGTTTCATATCATGAACAGCTTTGCCTTGAAAAGGACCCGTTGTACAGGGTCGAAACACGTGTCGGCAGTTCAGTTCCATATTTCACTATAAACATTTGAACAAAGCACTTAGCCTGATGATTTTATTGTTTAGCTTGATTTGGACCACTGTCCCTTAGCAACGACATTGATCTGGCATATTTGTGTACCTATTAATTTACACTAGGGTTGCGCAACTAAGCAGAGGTGACACTCTTTCTTTTGGTATTGTCTTAACTTAGTAGTTTTGAGGTAACTACTAGTCCCTCAAACGTGCAGCAGCCCGGGGTTCTCTTTGCTTTCCCCAACAATTGATTGCAAACTTCATTTCCTTTATTACCACCTTTGTATTCCCAGAACCTCCCACACACGGCATACCTCAATCCAGTCCCCTACATTTACATTTTAACTAAAGCTTGATTTGCACGATTCACTTTGTCCTTACTTTGGTGAGAAAGGGTTTGGACAGAAGATAGTAAAGACCTCTGTATCATGGGCATGTGACGAGTAGGAAAAGCAGTGACTCTGCTTATAATAGTGAACTGAGGCACCTCCCCATCTGGCAGCATGCAAGAGGAGTCACCACAGCAGTTGTGTGATATCCAACAACACGCATTGGTAATGCCAACAGTTAGAGCTTTTGGGTAGGCATGGGAAAGGCACTTGCTGGGCACAGCCGTAGTGGTATTAACTGGTCATTGATAGTAGCAGGTGCAAATTGGTGTGAGTAACTGGGCGTCTAATAGCAGTGCCTATCATATGCTACTACTACTTGTGTGTTTCCTGTAGCACACAAATCGGCTCCATTTCAGCTAATCATATAGTGGCAGCCATGCTATGCAAGGATTTCAGGTGAACCAACACCTGCCACACCACCAGCAACCCCAGCGTCTGAAAATGTCAGTGCCAATGCACTGGAAGTCAATATTGCATATGTTTTGCCACCTATGTGAGCAGATCAATTCAGTAAATGACTACAGCTACAGTCAGGAGCTTATTAACTTTGAGGAGGCTGCATTGTATGTGAGCCATCTGTGCCAATTAGTGTGGCACCATTGTTGCTGTACTTGCTGGTATTTAACCCCTCGAAACAAGCAACAGTAGCTAAACCATGTGTGAGTAATGTGTGAATCAAGCATTGTACAGCATTTTAACCAACTGCTAGCAATCTTATTTGATGATCAACAAATAGAATGCAAGAAAGAAAAACGTGCTACTATGCTAGTGTCTTAACTTGACATTAAAGTAAAAGTGACTGCATATCAGACTGTGGACTGGGTCAAGCAACAGTCAAATGTGCATAGTTACACACATGAAAAAGCACTAGGTTGCAAAGCTATCAGGACGCACATACAATACACCCGAGCATAGCCTAAAGTCACAAGGCAGCCTGCAATCTCAGAGTTCCTTCTTCTCAAGTCCAACTGAGTCAGTAAAACCTTGGTATATGTGCAAATCTCATGAGTACACAGCAGTGGCATGTGATTCTAGAGGCTGCATTCTTAACTACTTCTGGATCGTAGCAAACCAGCAGCTACATATATGGTGAATGCAAATGTGAACAACACGTTCTGGTTTGGAGGGAACAATGGTTTCCTGCAGTGTTGGTCTCCTATAAGTCAATTTGGCCATCATTACTTGTTAATGTAGCCACCGACTTTCTAAGCTGTTCACTGTGAGGGTGTAATGAGAACACGTTTTTAGTGCTTTTGATACTATGGGGGTCATTACGAGGTAGGGGTACTGGGTTCGGGTTCCTTGAATGAGGAATTACCGGGCCATTTCCACTCTGGGCGGCCCGGTAATTCCCCATTCAAGGAACTCAGGGCTCAATGGGAATGGGGAGGGTGCTAACAATGGGCCCGTTAATAACAGGCCTATTAATAACGGGCCCGTTGTTAGCATCCTGTTCTGCTCGCGGGACCCGCTAAGGGCGCCTGGTAAAACCAGGCGTCCTTAGCGGGCACCCGCAATCAGACTCGTAATGAGGCGGTAAGCTCCGGCACCTTTACCGGCGCCATTAACCCCTTACCGCCTCACTCGTAATGACCCCCTATGTCCCCCTAAACGGCCATACAGTATTCCATCTGCCCCCCTTTTTTTCTGTTTTTATTAACGTATTGCATTGCTGTGACTATTGGCCTCATTACAAGTGTGCTGGTCCAGAAACAATGGTGCCGGTAAGCCTACCAGCACAGTTGTTTCTGGACAGGCACACTATGGGGTGCCTGCCGGAGCCGGTGTACCGGCCACGGTAAGCAAGTAACGGAAGCACCGGCACCGTTGTTAACAGTGCCGGTGCTTCCTTGTTCCCCATTCCCATTCAGCCCTATGGGACTCAATGGGAATGGGGAATTACAATCTACCGACACCTGACTTTCCGAACCACCGGGGTTGTAATCCCCTGGTGTTACCGGCAAGCCAGGTGCTGGTAAATCTTAGAAATCCGGTGGCAAACCGCCGGTAGCACCAGCAGGGTTACCGCCGGACTTGTAATGAGGCCCTATGTGTTCCAAAAACGAAATTCATTTTTTGACTAATTCTGCATACTCCCTCTATTTAGTATTGTAATCAAACTGAATGTGAAGAGACAACAGTACTTAGATAAGTACTCCAACAGGATCCTCCTCAGAGTCAGCATATTGTAGACTCAGAGTGTAAACACGTGAGCCATAGCAGCGGGAGTGTTTTGCAGCCACTGCTAGCCCCACAAGCACTACTAGCTCAGGATCTTAATGTTAAATGACACTCGGTTGGTTGTGACTGGGTTAATGTTGACTATTATTATGATGACCCCTTCTCTTGATTTACCTACTTTTAAGAAGTGACTCTCATACCTTCTTGTGGTTGACTTGCCACGTTTATTAACAGCTTCACAAGTTTCTTTACAGGCAGTCATTTAAGTTACATAAAGGACATTGAAGGACATTTACACTGGCAGCCCATCACCCAGGCAGGGGGTTCACCAACTGACCGGGGCTGGAACCTTCAGTCACACATTCCAACACTCATACATCAACACTCCACATGACATCACAACATTCCTGCTCAGCCATGCAAGACATATACAACACATTTCCCCCGCCCTTTACATTAACACACTGCACACACTAAGCACTACACACAACACATCTCCCCTGCTTGCAACTGAACACAACATGCAAAACACCACGGGACACACCTCCACTCATACCAACACACCTCATCCACACAGACTCTTATGATCAGGGCAGGCACACTACATATGCTCAAACAGTCATGACTCTAATCTTATCCCGGTGCACTGGCCAGGCACACTGAGACCAACAACTAAATATATGCACACTCTAGACCCTGAAAGAGGGTGTGAGTCTTCAATAGGCACGCAATGCAGCCAGGAACGACCACCTGCGCGCAATAAAAGATAAACACTAGTGGTACACAACCACAAGATAGAAGTACATGTGTGACCTTTCATGCCCATCACCAACAGACATGCTCCTACACACACCGGGGGCGCTACCACCCACACACATACCTCTTTACCCGTGTGTGACTGTAATAACAGTCACACGCCAACCAACTGGGGGCGCTACCACCCAGCACAATAGCTATAACTCAAGCAGGACTGTACTCAAAGTCGCACCTTGTCTGGGTGGAGTTACTACCACTCAGAATAGCTATTTACCCTACATGACTACATCCCAGTCACGCCCTCACTGTAATGGTGGCGCTACCACCATGCACAAATATACGTGGCCTCACCATGCATCTGAATTATTGCAGACACTTCCACACAGAAGTGGTGGCGCTACCACCACAATCCAACGTATACCGTTAACCCCTGTACGCCCCTACCACAGACGCACCCATACCATACTTAAAATAATGCTGAGATCACAACCCACCTCAGCATATGGTAGGACAAACATGTCATCTAGCCACACTCACCATCAGGCAAAGCATACACCTATCATGTCAGCCAGGCACACTCACTATCAGCCAAACAATGCTCCAAACATGTATGTAAGCACCATCCACACAAGGATTAAAGGCACTCATAACCGCTCCCATCCATACCCAACCCGACCAAGCATCACACATCATAATATGCATATTACATAACATTGTTTCTTTGCATTTGCATTAAAGTGTTACTTAAAAACCATACATCTTTTTCATGAAACTTAAACAATATAACTTCCGAAAACATTAGATGCAACAAATCCATCCCAAAACCAAAGCTAACAGTCTGTGTCACTTCTGCAGGACCTAAAAGCTGGAAACCCTCAAATAGTTATAGCAATATTTTTCACATGCATAGCTCACCCAACATCAACCAACATTGTTGGTGCTTATGCCTAAAATGCCCCAAGTCCATGCCAACTCCTGTGGGTGTAAACTGAAAATCCTCAAAAGATTAAATCTAGTTTTGTATCCTCACAACCACACTTAAAGCCTCCACACATGACTGACACACTACTCTCCCATTCCTCCAGGTTCATACTCGCAAAACAGCTGCATTCATACAATCAGCGCAGTATGGTAACTATAGAAATTACAGACCCACTCAAATAAAACAATCCTCACAAAAGTCAATTTACCAATAGACCGTCGGACAGCAAGCGTCTCATTAAAAGCAGAAACGCTTCTTACCATCATGTAATACCGAAAACCCATTCCAGTCCCAAACCTTTACTCGAGCAGTGAATCTAGCGATTAAACCCCATTAATCCAATTAGTGTGCGGTCCACCTCACATGCAGTTCCATGGCACCAGCTTCACACGGTGACGGAAGTCTCACAATCTTCTGTGTATTCCCAGCCGGCCAGAGTTAACATAAAGAGGAACGCTCTCGCAGTGTTAGCACAGCATCCTTGCCCAATAAGAACTGCTTCCTGATCACGTAGCCATACGGCGTTGGGTACTTTACTCGAAATCCTCTCCATTCCTCACCCTTGCGACGCGTTACGCCTGCATTGTTTGAACCTCTCCTGAGCGTTCGACACACTCACCAACTCTCCTCAGAGCCCCAGCTACGTCACCAGTAGCATGCTGGACACAGGGCAGTAAAGAGCTCTACACTCCAACCGTCAACCAGTGCTTGGTTCCTCCATCCGCTGACATTGCGGTATAACAAATGTCAAATAGACTTTTCATAGACAAATGTCCACCACTACATAGGAGTAAAGTGTGCAAAAGATGAACACCCAATGCGCTTTCTAATCATGCTTCAGTGCGCATATCCAACTATATGTGGAGCAGGCACATCTTCACCGCCCCTCCCGGTTGCAGATGGGCACTGCTTCCCCTTAATAGAATGGGGAAACTTCTGTCATCCGATCAATATGCCACAGCTTCCCCTTTGAGGCTCACCAGGCCCAGCTCATTCTTCTCCCCATGGCCCGTTTTCAGTGATCAGTTCCAGGCCCAGTTCTTTCTTATGAACCTATGGGCAATTGAGGGTCCCGCATGTCATGGGCCTCTCCTCCTCCCCCCCTGCCTGTGCCCTGGATGATGGGTCTTACTTGTCTTGTTTTGGGGGCAGTGTTGTCCTCTTCCTTCTTCCTGCATCCCCTGCAGCAGGTTGTCCAGCATCAGCACGCAGGTTCCTTGTCAGAAAGACCGACTCGTCGCCATTGTTAAGAAGTGACTCTCATACCTTCTTATGGTTGACTTGCCACGTTTATTAACAGCTTCACAAGTATCTTTACAGGCAGTCATTTACGTTACATAAAGGACATTGAAAGACATTTACACTGGCAGCCCATCACCCAGGCAGGGGGTTCACCAACTGACCAGGGCTGGAACCTTCAGTCACACATTCCAACACTCATACATCAACACTCCACATGACATCACAACATTTCTGCTCAGCCAGGCAAGACATATACAGCACATCTCCCCCCCTTTACATTAACACACTGCACACACTAAGCACTACACACAACACCTACCATGGTACATTTTGAGAGTATTTTCTCAACATTCAATGGCTAACATAAGAATGAATAGACTCCCTCCCTGCTTATTTTTCTATACAAAATAAAATGATTAATTTACATCACAGGGAAAACAATGCATATTCAGCAAGACATAGCTTACAATACTTTATAATATTGATTTACAGAGTGAAGGGCCAGTGTCCTTAACAATTGGTGAGAGGATGTGGATATAAGGCCAAATGATGAAGGGGAGATAGAAATATGAACCAGGGACAAGGATACGCGAGCATGATCTAGCAACTAGATAGTAGAGGAAGTGCTAAGAGTTAGGTGGAAGAGGTGAGGGATAAGTGCCATGGGGTTGTTATAGATAGGTAGGGGGGAGTACAGGGAGTGTGGAATGCTAGGGAAGTGATTCCTAGAAAGGAGGAGAGCTAGGAAGTTAGATTTAAAAAGAGACAGAGTGGGAGTAGTGCAGAGAGGAAGAGGAAGAGCATTCTAGAGTAAGGGAGCGAGGAAAGAAAAATAGGAGAAACGAGAGGGAGCACAGGGGATATGAGAGATGGCAAGGAGGTGAGAAGAGGATGATCATAGGGAGAAATGAGGAGGGAAGGGAGTGCGATGGACCTAAATGTATGGCTTGTCATGTCCATGTATAGTTCTGAAGATGATGAGAATGGGTTTATACTTTGCCCTCTGTCTCATAGATAACCAACCTAGCTGACGGAGGGCTGTGGAGGTGGAGGTGAAGCAGGGAAGGTTAAAGATTGTACAGACCGCCAAGTTGAGGACTTTGTCGAGAGGTACAAAAATCATTGTTGAGTAGGCCATAGAGTAGGCTGGCACAGTAGTCAGACCAAGAGAGTACAAAAGAGGAGATTAGGTGCTTAGCAGTGTTAAAAGGAAGAAGATGTCTTATTTGTCTAACGTTGAGGAGTTAAAATTACCTACTGGGAAGGGGAACACACAATTTTGAGATGCACACTCACAATGATTGCAAAGTACAGTTACAGTTTATGGGTGCGCTCTTATAGTGAAAGATTGAACATTCTGCCATAAGGAAGAAGGCATACGCAAACACATGTTGCTACACAACCAAAGTGATGATGTTTGACAACCACAATTAATGTCTATATTTGGATGTAATGAAAGGAAGATGGTGGACGCATTCCCCTATTAGCTCTACTCATATGCTCTGTTAATCAACAATTCCTTTATTAATCAGGACACATGGAACTCAATCAAGAGAGGAGTTAATAGCATTAAATCTGAGCAAATAATGCTACACTGTAACTGCGGTTTGGGGTCAAAGTCAGAGCACATAGCTTTTTAACAACACTTGGGAAAGGGGAATGGACTCCACACACATGGCACTTTAGGCAGACACATTTAGAATAATATGGAATACTTTCACTGCTTTTTGTTACCCTCAAACTGGAACGAAAATGGCCAGGTTTGGACTGACAGAGGGTGATGGCTAATGGTACTGTGAAATTGCCAGACCTGGTATAACTAGTGGTCGATAAGCAGCTGAAAACAATGGATATGTGGTTCACTACAGTTTGCCCTGATACAAGGCACTCCTTCAACATTCGGCCTGGACAAACATTCCCACACAAACCTCCAATTACCCAAGTTTCAGTTTATTCAAACCGGTTGAACTTCGGACAGACATTTTGAAATGTTTCAGGTTTCGGGAACATGGCTGAAAGTGGGATACATGGTTTAGGGTATGCTTCATTCTCAAGCAAACAAGGCAGGAGATCATTTTTGGAGGCAGGCTTGGGAAATGTAAGGAATGGTTAATAAACTGATGGGCATTTAAAGTAGTTGAGAAGGGAGAAAGGCAGGGAGATGCGTTGAGTGACTAGGGACATAAACAGAGAGTTAGATTTAGGGTTGGTTTTGCTTACATAGTGATGTGTGACACACTCATTGATTTGAAGGTGTGTCATTTGTATTCATATTTATTGGGATTTATATAGCACTCTCACCAAAGTGCTGAACATACAGAGGAAACACAAACACAGCACACATACAATGAAAAGATAGCAGTAGAATAATTCAAGTCATGTGTTAGGAGTCAGACAGTTTAGTTAGAAAATTCGATTTGAAAAGGGTCCAGATAATATGATAGGTAGAAGGTGAGCGAATAGAAAGATGGAAAGAGTTTCAGTGACAGGGGACAAGTAAGGAGAATGATTGAAAACGGGAGGATGCACAGGGAGGTTTGGGGACAACAAGACAAAAAGAAGATTGTGAGCAAAGAGGGCCAGCAGGGGAGTAGAAAGAGACTAAGGAGGAGAGTTACGGTGGAGTCAGACCATGATGACATTTGAAGACAATAGACAGAAAATGAAAGAGGAGCCGTGATTCAAAAGGTCAAAATAGAAGCTGTGAGGAATGAGGATGATAGAGGAGTTGTAAACGGAATGAAGAGGCGTAATTCAGTACACAGGGACACCAATCAAGAGGGCCCAGCAGTAATCAAGAATGGTCGAAATTAGAGCAGAAATAAGGAGTTTAGAGGAATGAAATGACAGAGAGTGATAAGCTCTATAGAGGTTGAATAGAAAAAAACAAGTTATGTGCAGTGAGATGAAAAGGAGAGAGACTTATGGCCAGAGGGAGAGAAGGAGAGCTGGGAGGGGGACAAGAAAGAGAGGGAGCAGATGGAAGAAAAAAGGTCACCTCTGTTTTTGATGGGTTAAGGTGAAGGAAATGGGATTACATCCAGGATTGGTTGACAGAAAGACATGCAGAGACTTGGGAGTGGACAGAGGTAGTGAATTCAGAAAAGGAAAAGAACATTTGAGAGTCGTCTGCATAGAAATGACAGGATAGGTTAAAAGACAAGATAAGTGAAGAGAGAGGGCTGGTGTAGCGGGAAAAGAGCAGTGGGGCAAGGACTGACTCTTGGGGGCACCCCATAAAGATGGGGGTGGGGAGAGGAGAGACTACTGCCCAGGACACAAAATAGGAATGACCAGTGAGATAGGATTCAAGCCATGAGTCGACAGAGCCAGAGATCCCCAGAGAAGAAATAGAGGAGAATAGGGTGGGGTGGTCTACGTGTCAAAGGCTGCTGATAAGTCAAAAAGAATAATGGTGGAAGAAAGTTTGTTGTGACATGTCGAGAAGTGAGGTGTTTCAGTGGAATGCACAAGGCGCACACCCACCTGGAGTGAGGGGAGAAGAGAGTGTATATGTAAATAGAAAGATACCTTTGAAGAATCAGTTTGCTCCAGGCATTTAGATAGGAATGGAAGGAGAGCGATAGGACAGAAGTTAGAAGAGAGATCGGGAAAGGCTTTATTCTAAATAGGTATGATGGTGGCATGCTTAAAAGGGGAGGAGAAGATAGTCGAGGGAAGAGCGAGGTTGATAGGAGTAGTATCTCTTATCAAGAATCTGAGGGCAATAATCTGGGGATAGACAGAAGCAATGAGTGCAGAGGAAAGAGGGTCACTATGGGAGGCAATTGGATGGGCATGAGTTTGAAAGTGGGTAGTGCCAAGGTCAGAGAGAGGAGAGACGACAGAGAGAGATGGGAGTGGGAGAGGGTAACACACAAGTCAATGATCGTCTCTTGAAATAAGAACAACAGACATATGCAATCAGCTGACACTTGGGGACAAAAAACAAGAGGACAGTTTGTGGGAGAGACATGCTTTGCTGGATTTGCTGTGAGAGAGCAGGAGAGATTTGAGGAGGCAGGTGACACACTTGGCATCGGGTGACACCTGGGATAAGGGGTGGGAGAACACCAACATTCTTAAGGGCATCTTTAGTGAGAGGCCCGTCTATCCTGTTTTGCAGGGAGAGTGCAGCAAACATTTGGAGATGTGGGTGAGACACTATTCAGTATCTGTCACTTTAAATGAGCAGACAAGACACATGCAAGAAGAGGGGATTCAGGATTTGGGGAAACACTGAGGGCAGTTTGGGGGAGAGACAAACTCACTGTATTTTGCTTGGAGGGTGCAGAAGAGCGTTTGAGAGATGGGTGACACACCAGTCAATGTCAGTCACTTGAAGTGAGTGGCTGGGACATCTGCTATTGGATGACAGATGGGAGTAGGAGAGGAGGGTGCTGGGAATCCGTGATGATAGCTTGGGGAGACACATGCTCACCTGATTATGCTGAGTGGGATCAGCAGAAATTCAGGGAGGTGGATGACACACCAATCAGTGTCCGACTCTAGAAATGAGTGATGTAACAGGAGCCAATTGGACACCTCTAAGGAGGAGGAGTGGGACCAAGGAATCACTGAGGGCATATTGTGGCTGAGGCACTCTCACCTGTTGTTGCTGGGATTGAACAGTAGAGATTTGGGAAGGTGGGTGGCACACCTGTGACAGGACATTAAGATGCATCCCTGCCACCATTTTCACAGACCTGAGACCTATGCACAGATTGCACGATTCAAGGGTGTCTTCAAGGGGTCTGGATGGTACCTTCAAGCTGTGATCACATGAAGGAAGGGACAGTGCCTCTCAACAATCAGGTCAAGAGCACACTGCAGGGCTAGGCCCAAGGTTTGTGCTTTCGTGTTGGTCTGGCATGCCCTCGTGGGGTCTGGTGGCAAAGCGGGCACAACATTTCAACTCCTGCCACTTACCCTCACAGTTTTGTGACAGAGCTTCCTCTTTGATATGACTGTGCCTAGACTGATGTTCCTGTACCCCTGTTGCAGTGGCACTCTCATTTCTAGACCCATCTCTCAATCTTTTCCTGGATCAATGTGGCCCTCTGGATCCCTGTTACTCTTGCTCACAAAGTGAGACTTTTCTGCTTCCCTATGCTTCCTCCGGTAGTCTGGCTTTATCCCCTCTTCTCATGATTTACTTTATTCCCTACTCTCTTGGTGGTATGCACTCTACTCCTCCTGCAACATTATCCTCTCTTTAGCTGATATCTTATTCTCTATGTAATTTCTCATTCACTCCCAGTCTGTGTGGCAACGTGCCCAGCATCAGATATAACTGCTTTTATGGCCTGCTTTGTAAATGTGGGCAGAGTCAAGGGATAGTTCCTGATGAATTGAAGCTATCTATAATTCCCCCATTGTTGAAAAAAACAAATCTAGTTCATGATCATTTGCAGAATTATCGTCCAGTTGAAGGTCTTACCGGGCCTGGAAAAATCTTGGAGAAAGTGGTTACAATGTAGTTCCAGGAACACGTCGAAAGAGAATGCTTGTTAGACTCCTTACAATCAGGGTTCCATCCAAAATGTGCAACAGAAACTGCACTGGCTGCTTTCTTGGATGAACTATTGTGCGTAGGAGACCAAGGAAAACTATCCCTACTCGTAATGTTAGGCCTCTCTGCAGCCTTTGACTCAGTGGACCCCAATAGACTCATTGAACGATTACAGATAATAGGGAATCTCTCAGCAAGTGCTCTTAAATAGTTCACCTCTTCTCTTTCAGGGCAGCAATAATGAGTAAACTCAGAGGGTTTAATTTCAGATACCCTCCTGCAATATTGTGGAGTCTAACAGGGTCCTCTCTTTCACCGTTGTTAGTTAACCTTTATTTAAGCCCTGTGAGAAAACTGATGGGTGTCATCACATCTCCTCCCCTTGGTCCTCTCCTCAGGTGGCTAGGGAAAGGCCATTGCTTCTGGATACTGACTCTGGGGGTGAGGAAGCGAAGGAAGTTTACCTGAGTGGTCCTTGGGGATTGGGGCCAAGATGTCCTCAGGTGAGATGCGGAATTTCGCACTCCTTTTTCATCTAGAGTCCTCTATTCCAGAGGAAGTCATGGGATATTGTTATCCTTGTCCTATTGACAAGAAATATTACCAGTACAGAGGCATCAGAAAGAGGATGAAAAGGAGAAGGGTTAAAAGTGGGGTACACAGAGGTGAGACAGGGTATCCCCCTTTCCCTATTAATAACCAAACTAACCCTCCTCAAACCTTTATGGGCTACTGCAAAACCCCTCCCTTCATTTCCCCACAATTAACCTCTGAAAGCACTGGGATGAGGAAGAGGAGACTGAGAGCAATTAATCGTAAATCTTAATTTTACCACTCTGGTACTGGAACCGGACAAAGTACTGGTACTGGGATGAAGAAGATGCCTGCAGAGTATGGTGAGAGTCAGGCATGTCTCCTTAATTACAGTCCGGCAAACCCAATTGAGGATATGGACTTGCAAACTGTTAAGTAGTTTCAGGTGTATAAAGAGCGGGTCAGAGAACAGCACACAGAGGAACAGGGAGGGATGTGGGGGTGTGACCAACAGGGGAACCTTTTCCGAAGGAGGCAGCGTGGTGGGCCCAGTGAAGGAGCCAACCATCAGCCCAGAGTAACTGTAAAGCCTAAGGCGTTTCAGACCATTGGACTGCCACAGGTGTGGATGCCTCTGTGTCAAGGAACCATCAGCGGGAGCTGTGAGCAAGCAGTAGAAAGAAGGATGGTGTCTGCTTCCGTCCAAAGGCAGCAGGGCTACCAGCGCGGACAAGACAGCCCGGTGTGCAAGCAGGGTTCATAGAAGCTGGCTTGACGTCTTACAGAGCAAGAAAAGAATCAGCAGGAACACAGAGGACCGGTGAGTGCTGGGGAAAGCTACTCGACAGCCGGGCATTCCTTGCAGGCTGCGGATAGGTATTGAATACTGAACTGAATAGAAACGAAACTTGAAATTAAGCATATTAAATATTTGTTGAATGTCGAACTGAATGAAACTTATTGAATATGGAATCAAGAAAAACGTTATGGAAAAAAACACATAGCAGAGGAAAGTCAAAGTGAAAGTGCCCATATTAAAGCAACCTATAGAGAAAAGAGCAAGTGTGAAAGAGTGCTATAGAAAGGTGGGACATGTACAAGACCACCACAAAGTGAAATGTATGCGTAAATGCAGTGCAGCAAGGCCAAAGACTGGCAAAGGGTGTGCAACATGTTATTGCAGATCCAAGAGGCTAACCAAGTAAGACAGAGGAGTGTAAACATTGAACATAAAGCCAAGAGGCCAACACAGAGAAACTAAGAGAATGTGACTCTGTACACAGGGACCAGTATAGAAGAACCTCTGTGGGCTGAACAACCTATGGACCCTGGTTCTGTGACCTGTGGTGGGAGGACTGTTTGGACTGACAACTGCACCTAGACCAGTGAGTGCTGAATAGTGAGGAGCAAAGACATTGTGACATGAACCAAGGAGAAGCACTGCAAGTGAACTGGTGATATAATCCAGACCTTGAGTCGGGTTCAACTTTTTGAAAAGACTGAAACAATTTCAAAGGTCTATGTTAAAGTATTGGGGAAGGGAAACCTGAGACCAAAGGAGCTGCAAGTATTATATTGTCTTTTGAACTGTGTTGCTTGGAACTTGGAGAAGGGAAACCCGAGGATTGTTTGGACCTATATTACCTTGAACGTGGAAAAGGTAATTTTTAGACTTTTGTGGAACTTTCTTGAACTTGGGGAAGAGGAACTGAAAAAGAATCTAAGAGCTGGAAGAAGCTCAGATTTATGTTGATCACCATTTCTTTTATTTCTGACATCCCTACATGTTGTTTAGCTTTAGTTGTGAGGGCAGGCATAGGATTTACCTGGACACAAACAGAATTACGAGTTGAACACTTTGACTCAGACTTTCCTTAGTTTCGTTCAGGTAGGAAAATCCCACCTTAGCATAGGGCAAGTTAGGCCTTCTACCATCCTGCGATTTTAGTTAATAAAGTATTTTTTTTTTAACTTTGAATCTGTTGTTTGTGTCTTGATTCATGATGCCTTCATAGCCCTTTAATGGACATCCTTTGAAGCCATAAGTTCAGCTTCCAGTCGTATGCAGATGCTACCCAGGTGTTCCTTAGGCTAAATGACGTAGAGGAATCTCTTTCATGGGTCAGTATTTTTTTAAATAAGTTGGAGGGTGGATGTCCACCAACGGGGCTCCAACTTAACCCAAATAAAACAGAGGTCATTCTGTTTGGCCGAAAGCACCCCATAGGTGACAACAGATTTCCTCCATCACCTTCCTTCCTGGGACCAGAACTGAAGTACGGTTATAGGGTAAATAATTTGGGATGCATATGGGAGAGCGACTTGGGCTGTGAAGGTCAGATAGCAGCTAAAGTGCAGGCTGCTTTTTACAACCTACAAATTCTTCGGCATGCCCTCCCTTATTTCCCTCAAAATGACCATGCAGCAGTGGATTGGATTATATTAATAGCCTATTGGTGGGGGCTCATGCCAAAAAAATGCACCAGCTGCCAAAAGCTCAAAGTCTGGCTGTTAGATTAGTGTTTCGGGTTAAAAAGTCCACACCAGTCTCAGGGCTTCGTCGATCAATCCATTGGTTGGCAGTGGAGGGACAAATTAAGATTAAAATTGGATGTATAATTTTTAAATGTTTGAATAATCTAGCTCCCATGTACTTGGTGGATAAGCTACATTGTTATCAACCAACACAGTCCCTAAAATCCAAGGACAAGTACCTGCTGACTATCCCTCCAACCCGTATTGTGTCCAGAGGAGACTGTAGATTCTCACTCTTTGGACCTAAACTATGGAATAGTCTTCCATTGGCGATTCAGAAATTGCAATCCCTGTCAACATTCCGGAAAAGACTAAAGACCTATCTGTTCAAATCAGTTGGAGAACACATTATTAAGGGTGGTAGAGTAATGTTGATGACTTGATGATTCATGATGGAGCTGTTCTTTCTTTTACAACAACTACACCTTGATGCAAATTGGATCGTTAGCAGCACAATACAAATAACTCAATCAATCAATCAATCAGTCAATCGGTCTTCTTTGCTCTCCTCTCTACAATCAAATTCTGCTTCTCTTGGTTTTCCACTGTACTTCTTTCAGTACTTTTCAGGACAAAAGTCGGTCTATTCCTTCTTCAGATGTTACCCCTAATCCTCCTCTCCAATGTGGTACCTATCATTGCTGCTCCCAGCTACTCTCTCTCTCTCTCTATCTGAGCCAGATTCTCATTAACAAGCACACATAAAAGAAAGTGCAGAGCATGTGCTTTTTAATTGTACAGCAAAAGATGTTCAGTACAGCCACCTTGCCTTCATTAGCATCAGGAGCAGCTCCTGATACTAATAAGCCACAGGCTCCTAACACCCATGTGATTGCAAGGAGTGCATTTCGCAGTGGCAGCCTTACACACTGAAATATAAAAGAAACTAAAATAATATTCTATCCCTGCTTGAGCAATGCAAGTCTTAGAGGATCGAATCAAGCCTCTGCTCCCATACTTTAAAACAAAATGACCATGGCATGATTGCTCATCTGCCTACACAAAGTGCATCCCATTTATGGATTTGTGATCTTTGTTTTATTTGTGCAAAGGGGGTGAAAATGGACATCTGAATGTGCACATCTAAAATACAGTTGTAGTTGCTTAATCTGTGGTGTGTGCTTCCCTCTGAGTCCCTCAACTATCCAAGTGTGTTAGCCATTGTTCTGGAAACCTGTGGTTATTTGTGTTTAGCAAATGGATACTTGTGTAAATCCTATGTCTTGGCGAGTTTGCAATAATGCAACTGTGCAGCATTCAAAGGAGTGAGATAATGTGTATCCACAGGATAGGTCCATACATGATTATGTGTGAACCTGAGCGATGACTGAAAATAATTAATTGTTGTCTCTATATTGTTGCAGAGGAAACAAATGTGTGTTTTCAATTCATGTGGACTGTTTAATGTTGCAAGGCAGCATTTACTGAAAGTCATTTTCCCAGTGAAAGGAGATTGGTCACTTCAGGCTCACTCCATCCTATGGGGTTATTCTCTTTCTCTATTTTTTGCTCTGGATTTCATAGGATACACTGAGGTGTTCCTGCAGGGTATGTGTTGCCTGCTTGTGACTTTCCCTTGTCCTCGGCATGGTACTTTGTCACATACCAGACAGTGTCTGTCTCTAGAAGTGAGTAGACAACGAGAGACCACACCATTGGGTGACAACTGTGAGGAAGAGCAGGAGGTACTGTCAATCCCTTAAGCAGCTTGTTTGAGAGACATCTTAAAGAGAGAGGATCAGACATATGCCATTGTGTGACAATTGAGATGAGCTAGAAATCCATGAGGACATTTTGTGGGAGATAGCCACTTGCCTGAATTTCCTGCAAGGGAGCAGCAGAGATTCAGCGAGTTGGATTTCACACCAGTGAATGTCCATCTCTTGAGGTAAGGGACAAGAAACATACCATAGGGTGACACCTGGGAGGAGGAATATGAGGCATCCCTGAAGGAAGCATTTGGAAGGGACACACACTGATGATTGTGTTGGAATGTTTAATAAGAGATTCAGGGAAGATGGGTAACACACTGGTCAGTGTGCATCTCTTGAAGTTGGCAGACAATATATATGACAAAATGTGACACCTGTGATGAGGCGAGTGAGGAGTAAAGAATACCTGAGGATAGATTGTGAGACAGGCTGCTCACCTTATTTTGTGTAAGACACATGCCATTGGGTGGCACCTTGGATGGTACCTTGGATGAGAATGAGCCAGAATCCATGAGTGCAGCTTGATGTGAGAAACATACTAGCCTGATTTTGCTGGGAGGGAGCAGCAGAGATTCATTGAGGTGTGTGACTATACAATTTGTCTCTTCAAGTGAGTACACTATATGCATGCCGTCAAGTGACACGTAGGAGGAGGAGGGGCCAGATATCTGACAGGAGCAGCAGTGATTGTCTATTGAAGTGAGCGGATGTGGCACATGCAATTCGGTGACACCAAGGAGGAGTAGCGTAAACCCCTGATGGCAGCTTTTTTGATGATATAATCCCCCTTATTTTGCTGCTAGGGATCAGTAGTTTTCTTGTAATACTCCTTTGTGGAAAACCCCGGATTCTAGCACCTTGAGGGTAAAGTCAATCATTGCTTAGAAGTCCCAAACCAAATGTTTCCCTCTTGTAAATCTTGCAAATCGGTATCGGAATTGTTAAACAAGGTCTTCAGAAGATATGGTTCAACAGCAGTCCACATGACAAAAATGCAACTTCACCACAGACATGTGCACCAGTGGCTCGAGGATGTATATATGGCAGTGACATCAAGCTGAATGGCATTTACTTCCTTAAACAACCAAGAGGGATCCTGAAGCAATTCAAAGGGGCAGCATGTGCATGCAATTCAGTTACTGGCAAGCAGAAGCAAAAGGGAGTTGACATATTTAAGAAAGTGGAGAAGGTGGAGAACAGTTGCTAAGGCCTAGTAGTTTGCATTTGGGCTTTGGATCAAATGCCCTTGCTGTTTTATGCATTGCCAAGAGAATGCACATTCCCTTCTTCGTGCATGTCTTTTACCTCTTGATTACATTCTTTATCATCAATTGTCAGCCTGTGAAACACATCTTTTCTGTGTCCCAATTTATTTATTTATTTATTTGTTTAATGTGTTACAGTTTAGTTAATAAACTTTACACATAACAAGTCATAATTAAACTAGGAATAATTCTGAAATCAAATAATATAACATAGGATAATAATAACACCATAGAATAACAACACCATAAAATAGTAAATATCTACTTTTAGAAAATAAGAAATTAAAGGAAAATACAATCTTACGTAAAACCTAAAACATGTCCAAAGTATGCCTCCTTAACTAACAAGGAGTAGAGGATTAACCTAAATTAAAACACTATTCAAAGTATCAGGACATTGCAGAACATATGTAGCCACGGACTTGCATGTTCCTTGCCATAGCAGAGTCTAATGTTGTAATTTGGACACTATTTATCAGATCTTGATGCCCAGCCTTTCCTCTATCCTAAGCCAGATGTTATATAGGGCAGTCAGGACTCGAATTCTCTCTGAGTTTATACAGTGGTGCCAAAAGAGTAAATCAGAGATTGTGTCCAGATCATGAGTATACTTTCCAATATGGTGATGAATTACGTCAATCATACTTCCAAATTGTGTCAGTACATGTTGGGCTGATTCCAGTGCATTGTCTACTTTACACAATCGGCAGATATGTAGTTAATAAACTTTACACATAACAAGTCATAATTAAACTAGGAATAATTCTGAAATCAAATAATATAACATAGGATAATAATAACACCATAGAATAACAACACCATAAAATAGTAAATATCTACTTTTAGAAAATAAGAAATTAAAGGAAAATACAATCTTACGTAAAACCTAAAACATGTCCAAAGTATGCCTCCTTAACTAACAAGGAGTAGAGGATTAACCTAAATTAAAACACTATTCAAAGTATCAGGACATTGCAGAACATATGTAGCCACGGACTTCCATGTTCCTTGCCATAGCAGAGTCTAATGTTGTAATTTGGACACTATTTATCAGATCTTGATGCCCAGCCTTTCCTCTATCCTAAGCCAGATGTTATATAGGGCAGTCAGGACTCGAATTCTCTCTGAGTTTATACAGTGGTGCCAAAAGAGTAAATCAGAGATTGTGTCCAGATCATGAGTATACTTTCCAATATGGTGATGAATTACGTCAATCATACTTCCAAATTGTGCCAGTACATGTTGGGCTGATTCCAGTGCATTGTCTACTTTACACAATCGGCAGATATGTTGTTCCAACAGAGTCCGCTCTCTTCTGCCTGTGACCAATAAGGTCAGGAGCTGGTCCATTCTTAATAGGAGTATAAAGCGCTGCAGTCTTTTGGAGGGGCACAAGTTGAGGTAATCTTGCAGTTTCATGAATGAATAAAGCCTAAATTGCACAAATTCATAGCCTTTCAATGAACTAAGATGGGCAAAATTGTAACATTGAATACCTTCTGGCTTCCTTAATGGACACACATTTCAAAGTAAAATTCTCCAGGAGAAGGACTTGCAGCAGGCATCGCAAGTTGGAGACAGTGCATGTGTGCAATGATTCTTTGCTTGAGCATTTGTAACATCAATTAGAGAAAGCCCACTTCCAGCAGGTTGAACACTAACCAGCCCAAATGTCACAAATTACACAGGGAATATCAAATCCAAGATTGACACCCTAAATGGCTGTAAAAAACGAACACCTGTTGTGTTGAAACCTTAGTGATCAGTGCAGGAACAGCCGTGGAGGAGGAGAATCCATGTTTCTTCCTCCTCAGTACTTGGCCACCTTGTATACAGAGTCATAAACAGGCACAGACATTGGGGATACAATACTTTTTCTAATGCCAGGGAAGCCTTGCAATGCTGCATGTTGAACGATTGACATTTATAAAAATGAACAGTCACTGCTTTACGGAAGAAAGCGGAATGACATCTACCCATAACCAATACATTAGCTCAGATGATAATGATTATTTGTTACCTAGTAGATGTCACCCCCTGAAAAGTGGAGTAAGGTTTTTTGTGGTGAATGTGGTTAGGAATACAATAAATGGACCAATGACTGAGGGGCACAACCAGTTGTCTTACACAAGTAATGTCCTTTTGTGCGATTATTGTTTTCAAATCCTTGCATTCTCTCATGATGACACCACTTTTCAAAAATGCATATGGTTTTTCACAGTTTGCAGCCACGCCTTAATGTTCAAGCACGGCCTGAGCCTGGAACCCACACTGCAGAAAACCGTTTGTGCACCTCATCTATCATCGGGGAATCTCGTCCTCATGCAGGGTGACATGCAGCTCCTCCGCCTCCTATCCCATCTTCTTCCACTTAACAATCCATGTTACAGGTGAATCGTGAGAACAGTGGGAACACACCCCAGAACAGAAAAGTGTAAAACGAAAATACCCGAGAATCAAAGCCCACCTCCAAGATTACACCGCATGAACAAATCCTTCCTCTGCACTACTACAGTAATTACTACACTATATGAATACAAACAATAATAAACAACAACATAATAGAGCAGCGCGTGGGGAGATGAAGACAAAACGACGACCATGCAGGGGTCCTGGCAAAGGGTTGACAGTTTTTTTTGTTTTTTTTGTTTTTGGGGATAGGATTTGGGGCACAAAACTTGTTTTACCTATTTTTGATTGTTAAAATGATACACAACAAGTAAAATGCACACTAGAAAACGGGTTGTTTTTTATTTTATTTTGTATTTGTGAGAAATTAACAACACGTTTAACATTCTAAACAAACACTGAAAGGTAGGGGTTCAAATATTGCTAAGAAAGATCCAATAAAGTCGCCAACATCTAGAAACAAAACACACACCAAAGATGATTTCCCAAAACTCTTCAAAGCCCTGCTCCAACTCTCCAGAATTGCTTTAAACCCCAGCCAAGTAGGATCCATCTGTGTACTCCTTCGCCTACAGTTTAGCAAAACCCACAAAGAATCAGGAAGTTGGTGGGATGTCTATAGATGGATGAACTTCCATTTGAGATACTAGTACTCTGATTTGCTGAACCATTTGAAACCAAAGTAGAATTAACAGTCTGAGAGGGATCTGGTTGGCTGGATGAACTCAACAAATAAACCCGTTATTTGACCTAAGATCAGACGCTTCTGATTGGATGAGGAATCATTGCTTGAAGCCTGGAACCCCAACCCAGGATTTATCAGGACCACAAATCTGTCCCATTCCTTTGACAGGGACACATTTTCGGTGAGATATTTAAGAGGACTGAGGGGTAGCTTATTATCAAGTATGTGCAAGGCCGCTTAACGTAATGTCTAGTTTGATCTCTGCTGCTAGAAGCCGCACAAGTCACCTTGAATTATTGCCAGGCCTAGCCAATGTCATGACAGAGCTGCATGGATGTGGGGTTAAAAGTGTTGTTCACTTGACTTTGCTTTGCATTTGAATCAGTGGTGCTATACAGTCTCATTTTCCGCCTTAGCTTCAATCTCCTCCATTTACCCCTCTTTCTCAATGTTCTCCTTTCCTTGAATCAGTATTCTTTTTACTCACCATCACTATCTCTTATAACCCCTTCATCATCAACAGCATCACAACTAGTCCCACCACTGGCATCTCCAGTGAAAGAATGGGCCTCATTACGACCCTGGCGGTCTGGGAACTACGGTACTGGTAAGCATGCTGGTACCGTAGTTCCCGGACCGCCATACTACGTGTTGTGGTCGCGGGAGCCTGTCTGCCATGCACCGGCAGCACTCTGAATGCGTCGGTGCATCCAATGTCCCCTCCCCATTCGGCCCTATGGGCCGAATGGGGAGGCACCCACAAATGGGCAATTAACGGGTCCACCAAACTCAGCATGACCCAGTTCTTGCCCATTCACGGGTGCCAGAAAAAATGCAACTCCGGCAGCAGCTGTGCCGAATTTACCGGCACAGCTACCACCAAAGTTGTAATGAGGCCCAGTGTATTGTAGTTGGAAGTGAGATGTTCAAGATCAAGTGATATCCGTGAGCTACCTGCAAACCTTCTTTTAAGCCCACATGGATTCATGGGTGCAGTTTGCAGAGATGTGCACAGTGTTAGTACAAACAAATTCTATCAATAAACACTTTTGACCCTCTGAAACCAAATTGTGCCTAAAATACTGACAAGAATTTTCTTCCTGTGGACAATCTTATACTTCATGATTTGTATTTACAGACAATGATTTGACTTTCTTTTCAAGCTGTATTTCATGTCACTTTCAGCTGGTCAGCCACATACTTACTCATGTCGAAGAAACCAGACTCACATTTCAGTTTAGGTTGATGGCAAACAGAGATGATTTATTCAAGTAACGCAGTATCCTGCCCATTATGAAACCGTGTGACCTGATGCGCCCTCCAGACTCATTACCTTTTTGCATGTCTGGTCACCTGACCAAGGAAGGCTCAAGAAAACCAACCACCAGGCATTCCGGCATGTTTATCCTGCCAACCACCTAACAATGAGTCCATTAACTCAAGACACAAGTCTATTTATGATGTTCTTGAATGGAAGTGTTGTATACTGAAGTGATGGTCAAGCAGGTTCTGATGAAAGGCAGGGACACCTTTCAGAAATGTGATTCCGGTCTTGTCTCATCAGCCGAGGGGGCATATGTCGTTCAGCTGTGGGATTACTTGCTTTCCCACAAAATAGTCCAATATACAATCCAGTTTGGGCTGGATTATTCTGCTTGGCTAAGGCCAGCGACCTTGCTCCAGTAACCCTAGAGGGGATGGAGCCTATAGTTCCTAGTCTCTGTGGACGTGTCATTTAATAAATAGCCGGCAAGACAAGCATTGAAAAAGGGTAACCTAATAAAACAGCAGCTAGTAAAAGAAAAGTAAGGGTGTACAAGGACGTGACATCATTGGGGTTGGACAGTTTTATTGATACAGTTCAGAGGGGCCTAACCCCAATCTTCTCTTCCAGAGGAACAACCCCTCTCCATGTCTTGTTTTCCCCATATGTAATGTTATGTTATAAGGCATTTGTATAGCTCCCAATGCCATGTGGGGTGAACGGCCTTGGAGGACTAAAGTCTGAGGTATGAGAATTGAAAGGAGGATTTTTAGAATGTGAATGTGCATTTTAGCCAGCACAATAGTAGGGAGAGGCGGCTAAGGCCCTGCTAGGGACCCCTGCAGATTTTGCTAGTGGATGGGTGCTGTGATAGACTGTCAGGGGAGTAGGCGAGTCAAGGAGACTGATTATCTGCCCAGCTGGACCAAATTATTGTTTTGGGATGCAGCTGCATTCTAATTGCAGAGGTGATGTGCATTCTGAAGTTGAGCCATGAATGTCTGCAGATGTATGTGGGTGTGCGTTTGTGCCCTGTGTGTTATATGCAATGTTCCATTGAGATGGAGTCCTACACATACCAGAAGGTCCCTGTAGGCTCAGAAATACAAGCCCACAGCAATATCTCTGTGGAGAAAAATGCAGGGTAGTGGCACAAAGCAGTATCTAGAATCAAAACACAGCTAGATTCAATATACGCTCCTACGGCACAATCCCTGTGGACAAAGATGCAAGGTAGTGGGACAAAACAGTAGCTAGATTCAAAATACTGACATAGAACAGTACTAGTTGTACAAACAATCAGCTTTCCCTACCTGATTGTTGCAGCAGACGGGATGTGGCATGGCAGTTGCTGGAGCACCCATGGTGAACAGGAAAACAGGTGATGGTGGTACCCTTTGCCTTGGCCCTAAACTGGCTGCCCTAGGGTGATATCAATGTAGCTGAAGTAAATGTGTCAGCTAACCAAAGGACAACAGCCAGTTGGTGGAAGGGGACAGAAAGGGGTAAGGAAGGATAGAGCGCTGTAGTGGAAAGGAGGATGTGCCGGATACCACGCTTCTGGAAGCAGGCTCACAGGGAGAGCCAAGGGCGATGCAGGGCTGAGTACCAAACAGACAGACAAAGGAGCGGGGACCAATCCTTACCCTATGTAGCTGCAGAAGATAGGATTATGCCGTGAGGGTCGGCAATCCGGAGGCTGGAAGGTTAAACGGGTCAGCTGACCCAAGGAACAGGCAAACAGTTTAAGGGGGACGGGAAGAGGGAAAGAAGGAGGGTGGGCTGCAGGGGAAAGGAGGTTGGACCAAATACCACACCCCTGTACATTCACTTATTGTATTATTTATTAAAGAAAACATATTTCACCACTCACATACTCAGAATCGCAGTACATACAATTCGTAGTGTCTTGGTGTTTGAATGGGCAGATGCACATTAAAATGGAGCTTTAGTTGTTACATTTAGAAGTGTCTATATCTATTTCACACAGTAGCAGCAGCTGGGTGATGTTTTGGCAGTGTTCAACTTCAAAGCACGTTTACGTATGCACATTTGTCTGGCGTTTTTCCTGAAACAAAAGGTGTTGTGCGCCTTCAATCACTATATGTTAAACTTCAAGTTGTTTGGCACCGTGTCAAGTTGTCTTGTGTTTTGAAGATTCAATTACGTCATTGTTTATTCAATCATTTCGTATTTCTTTCCTTATGTATACCCATCGACTATGACTTTAATTTCTTTGTAGGCTATCAGTTCAGCTTCCGTATGGGCTGCATGTGCTTACCGAAATGTTAAGAACCGCGATATCGAATATTCATACTTTCTTGGTATTGAATGTGACAATGCACATTAAAATGTAGCTTTAATTGTTAAATTTAGAAGTGTCTATGGCTAGGTGTAACATTCCTTTCACAGCTCAGCTGGGAAATATTTTAGTAGTGCTTAACCGAATGCTACATCATATTTTATCACTAGAGTGTTACATTGTTGGAATTCAATTACTTAAAAGAAATCACTGCGTGGGATCAATTTACATGGCACTAACACTCGGTATAATGAGTTAGACGTATGTGCGCACTCGTTTAATGACAAACGTTAGCAACAGCAGAGAAAAAGCAAAAATATATGTGGAGGGTTTCCAAACAAACGTTCGTGTATTCTGCCAAACTCTACTGCTCCTTTTTCAAGGGATCTTGTAAAGACAAAATGGAGCATCTGAGGGATCATTGATTGGCTGCAGCATACTCACTCCAACCCGGTAAGTGCAATAAGGAACACCTTTTTGTTCATGGTAGAGAGGGATTATTTTGCTGACTGGCCACAATATCTTCCATCAATGTCTATGATTTCATCGAGCTTCTATGAAATTGCTCTAAAATCTGGAACAACTCAACACTAGCAGGCCGATTCATGTAATTCCTCTCAAAAGTGTCGCACGCGGCTGGCGCACAGCGTGCCCGTGCAAATGTCTGCACCAGCCGCGTGCGATAAAATCAATTTCCGCGCACAGCGTATTCATGGATTCTCACCTCCAAAAGCAGACGTGGCGCAGAGTGGCGCAGCGACCCTGCAGCAGCGCCAGTTACGCCCCCAAGAACGCCCTCGCGCAAGGAAAAGCCATCAAGATCGCAAAGGGCTGCGCCAACACTGTACCAGTTTACCGGACTGGCAAACAGCAAACGCAAAGCGGGGAACGCGTATTACGGGTGTCGGGAACACGCGTGCGCGAGAAGTTTCACACGCGATCTGGCCTGGGGGAGCGTGTGCGTGTATTTCACGGGTGCGTGAGAAGTATTACATGCGAATGGCCTGGGTGCGTGTATTTCAGGGGTGCGCAAGAAGTATTACACGCGAATGGCCTGGGTGCGTGTATTTCAGGGGTGAGCGAGAAGTTCCACACACGAATGGCCTGGGCGCGTGTATTTCAGGGGTGCGCGAGAAGTTCCACACGCGATTGGCCTGGGCGTGTGTATTCCAGAGGTGCGCGAGAAGTCTCACACGCGATTGGCCTGTGCACGTGTATTTCAGGGGTGCGCGAGAAGTTCCACACGCGATTGGCCTGGGCGCGTGTATTCCAGAGGTGCGCGAGACGTTTCACACGCGATTGGCCTGTGCGCGTGTATTTCAGGGGTGCGCGAGAAGTTCCGCATGCGATCGGGCCTGGGGGAGCATGTGCGTGTATTTCAGAGGTGCGCGAGAAGTTCCACACGCGATTGGCCTGGGCACGTGTATTTCAGAGGTGCGCGAGAAGTTCCACACGCGATTGGCCTGGTCGTGTGTATTTCAGAGGTGCGTGAGAAGTTCCACACGCGATCTGACCTGGGGGACCGTGTGCATGTATATCAGAGGTGCGCGGGAAGTTCCACACGCGATTGGCCTGGGCGTGTGTATTTCAGGGGCTCGCGGGTGTTTTCACACGCGATCGGGCCTGGTGGAGCGGGGTACGTGTATTTCAGGGGCTTGCGGGTTTTTTCACACATGATCGGGCCTGGGGGAGCGGGGTACGTGTATTTCAGGGGCTCACGGGTGGTTTTACACGCGATCGGGCCTGGGGGATCAGGGTACCACTCACTGTCTGCCTTGTGTGTAGAAGAACGCGTAGCCAACACCCACCCGCTGTGAAGTAATAGCGCGTGAACCCCAATGCCTGCAAGACACACGCACCGCACCCCACGAAAAGCAACGCCCGTGCGCGATACATCACAGACACGCATATGCGCTAAGGGCCTTTGGTCCAATGGAATCGCGTATGCGTGCTGACGCGCTTACGCGCTTACGCGCTTACGCGCTAAGGGCCTTTCCTTGATTCACACGCTGACGTGCAGAATTTTCACGTGCCAAATCACTCCGTATCAAGCTGGCCACGCGTAAGCACACGGAAGACCATGCTCCTGCCCAAAATGCCGAATTACTGCCCCCCAGAGCCCCGAGCAGCCTCCCACGAGCCATCTGCTGCTGCCTGCCTGCCTGCTGCCACCGTGCCCTGCCATTTGGTGCCTGCACATCAGCCATCTGCAGGGGTCCAGTTGCTGTGTCCACCCCTGCTGGAATAGAACACTCCCGACTGGGATACCATCGCTCCACAGCCCAGCCCCAGGACCCAGTTGCCCACCCACACCTGCCTCGGGGGTCGCCATGTCGGGGCAAACACCATCCGAGACCACTGGTGACCCCCAGCCAGAGGGGCAGAGGGCCACCAGCTTCAGTCAGAAGGAAGTTGGTGTCCTGGTGGAGCTTGTCCTGGGGCATTATGATGCCCTCTTCGGATCACCACACGCCGACAAGGAAGGACGGGACAGGATCTGGGACGACTTTGTGGTTGCCATCAACGCGGAGGGGGTGGCAACCCGCAACAACAAGCAAGTCAAGAAGCGCTGGGAGGACTTCAGGTCCAGAACCCTCATAAAGGCCCGGCGCCTCGTGGAGGGGGGCCGGGGCAGCATGAGTACCATCCAGCTGAGGGTCCTGGAACACGTACGCCCAGCGCTTCATGCCCAGATCCTTGAGAGGCAGACCCGTCTGGAGTCGAGCGGTAAGTGGCCAAGCATTGCTGTGTGAGACAGGGCATGTTGCAGCATGCTGGTTGTCTGATACTTGCCTGTATGTGTGACATAGGCCATGTACGCTGTGTGTGCAGGGACATCATGGTCATGCATGTGAGACCAGTAATGTGTGAAGCACACGGTTGGTGTATGTGTTGAAACGTAACATGGGGAGCCCTATGCGGAATGGACACATGAGAGCATCCCAGTCTCTGTTCCTGGACATGGGTGTGGGTGAGGGATGGGTGCTGATGCCATGTACATGTATGGTGTCCATGTCTGTGTTTCTGAGATGATAGGGACTACCGGGACAATCGAGTATATACCTATCAACCTAAATACGATGAAGTGTCAAAATCTAGAAGTAGTAGCCTTGCATCCTCAGCATCAAGCTCAGGTATAGAGAGCGAAAGTGAAAAACCGAGCACTAGCCGAGCTTCTGTCTCGGAGACACCTGACAATGGCTCGACTTCCTCAGACGATGAGACTCCAGAAGATTCCGAATTCCAGACAGGAGAATCAACTAACATTCACCTGTCGGCTTTTTTGGAACAAATATGCCATTTCAATAAAGGGAACCGACAAGCTGCACTGGCAACAAAGAAAAAAGTTTGATTTCAAGTACCACTTACAACAAGTACTTCAACCACAGGCCCAAGCATAGGGGCACAAGGGGTGGCAAACCCAACAGGAGGAAATGCTCCACCACTTCAGCGAAAAGTAACCAGAGCATCCTATGAGCAGAATCTGAGGAATCAAAACAGATAAACTTAATTTGAAACTTGAGTAGTTATTCACTCGCCCCATGCGAATGTGCAGTACTTAATAAGGGACTTTCCTTTGCGCCATCTGGATACAATGAGTATGTCCAGATTCAAATCGACCTTTTTAAGTTTATCCGTAAACTGAAACTTAAAAAATATTTTGCAACCCAAGTGAAATATTACAAGAATAAAAACCCACTATACCCAGTCCTTCAGACATCACACTGCAAATGGTGCACAACACACACGTATTGTTGTCGCTTAACGAATGTGAACAAAACCCAATGATGAATGTAAGTGACCTTATGAAAGAATTAGATATACAACAACAAAATTTGAAAATTAAAGAATTATCCAATAAATCCAAATTTGTACCAATTTTTCCGAAAGACAACATAATTGGTACGTTTCATCAGGCTGTAATCAACGACATCCACCGCATGGAGGATAATTCCAAAGGGAAAACATTTTCCCGGCATAAAGAAAATTATCGGTCTCAGAACAACTAGCGTTACGCAAATTAGTGGCCATAGACTTGTTAATCATTAAAGAAGCAGACAAAGGGGGCAATGTAGTGATCATGGACAAGAAATATGATATCAGTATGGGATTAGAACAGCTTAACTCTCTGGGCTGTTATGAACAACTTTCAGCCAATCCTTTACCCCACCTCCAGAACACAGTGAGCTCATTACTATGCAATTGGCACTCACGTGGCTTACTTACCGATGTGGAAAAACAATTTCTTTTCGTAAATGATCCCTTTATGCCAACTGCTTATTTTCTGCCCAAGATACATAAGCAATTCACACATATACCTGAAGGTCGGCCAATTCTCAGTGGTGGCGGCGGGATCATGGAACCCATTTTCATTTATATTAATGAATGCTTATCACCTTTAGTGACCATGATACCAACTTTTTTGCGAGATACAATGCATATATTGCAAATTTTGTCAGAATTACAAGTGAAAACGGGGATGTTGTTAGTAACGCTTGACGTCAAAGCCTTGTACACTTCGATCAATCATACTAAAGCAATTGCAAGTGTTGATTACATTTATCGGAAACATTCTGCATCCTTATTTGGCTGCCGCCGAAATCGCGTCCGGGTTCCCAGAATGAGGAATTACCAGGCCATTCTGAGTTCGAGGGCCCGGTAATTCATCCTTCTAGGAACCTAGACCTAGACCTTCCCCATTCCCATTTCAGCCCCCATAGGGCTGAATGGGAATGGGCGAGGGAACAAACAATGGGCTGATTATGAGCGGCCCATTGTTTGCTCCCTCCTCCCCTCGCGAGACCCGCTCTGCACGTCTGGTGAAACCAGACGTGCAGACCGGGTCCTGAGAGGGGACCTCGTAATCAGGTGGGACAGGGTTGACGGCGCCGGCACCTTTACCGGCGCCGTTAACCCCGTCCCGCCTGGGTTATAATGAGGCCCAATGTTTTCTTGTTTAATAACTGTTATTACAAGCAGAGAATTGGGATAGCTATGGGGGCTAGCTATGCCCCAGCACTCGCCAACATTTGTATGCACCATTTTGAGGAACAATTTGCATTTTTTGACAATCATTTTGTTCAATTTATTCATGTTTGGAAATGTTATATAGACGATGTGATTTTGATTTGGACGGGCACAGTGGACTGTCTTAATGAGTTTGTTAATTATTTAAACAACAATGATTGGGGCATCCAATTCACACATGAATATAGCAGTACCAGTATCAATTTTTTAGATCTTGTAATTAGTTTGGTGTATAACACCATTGTAACAAAAACATTTCGCAAAGCAACCTCAGTCAATGCAATTCTACATACTTCAAGTTGCCATAAAAAATCAGTCATCACTAATATACCAAAAGGGGAATTTATCAGAACCCGCAGAAATTGCTCAAATGATAGTGACTTCTTAGATGAATGCAAATTTTTACGTCAGAAATTCATAGCAAGGGGTTATGACCCATGTACGGTGAACAAAGCAGAACATACTGTGCAAAGCATGAAGAGGGTGGATTTACTCACTCCCAAAATCAGATTGAACTCTACCCATACAAAAACATTAAAATGTATCACACAGTATAACACAGACAGCTCGAATCTGTACAATATTGTTCAACGCCATTGGCATTTACTTCAGCTTGATCATGAGATAGTACCATGGTTGGACCCATCACCTAACTTCATCTATAGTAAAGCAAGTAATCTCAAAAATATCATATCTCCGTCATTCATGTCCAACCAGCAACCTACCACAACTTGGCTTAGCCAGAGTTGTAACCATGGCTTTCACAAGTGTGGAATATGCTCAATGTGTTGTCATGCACTAGAGGCCTCCCAAATTGACTTTGCTAAACTTGGAACTTTCAAAGTGAATTTTTTTTATTAATTGCAACACTAAATTTTCTGTGTATTACATTATGTGCATATGTGGCAAACACTACATTGGCAGTACAATCAGGCCTCTTACGATTAGGATATGTGAACATCTATACACCATCTCCAGTCAGGATTCTAACTATCCACTTGGCTTGCACTGGCAAAAAATCCACCAATTGGACAATAAGTCAGAGATTAAATTTGCTGGCATGGCAAAAGTAACTTTACCTCAACGAGGTGTAATCTCACCCTCAAATTGAGATAATTGGAAGCACCGCTAATTTGTCAACATCGATACTGAATAAATGCATCTGACTCATATGGGGTTCCATACATTGTTAGCATACATTATGTAACGGAATTGTCTTGTGTATCCAACACTGGTCACCTTATTGTCGGATAGGATATGTATCTTTATTCAAACTCATGACACAAAACATTTAGATTTAATTTAACCACATGGTTGTGACACTCATAAGGGGGGACAATGAGGGCACCCTTATATAAATGTCAAGTAACCCTTATTGCCAAAATGTTCTTTATATCTTTCATTACAGCTTAACTACTTTCCGTTGCCATAAGGTCCCATTACTCTTGTCTTGCGTGTCAGTAAGTGACAGCAAGCTAATGGTGCTGTTACTGCAGCGCCCCCATTTGTTTATGTGCACAGCACAGCTCAAAATCACCTGTGCACAGATTTTTGGCAGCTAACTGGCTTCTGTTATATTCACCATTTGTAAGGACTTACAGTCCATAATATTAAGTATGTATAACCTACCAAAGATTTTCTCAATCAGATCGGGGGTATTAGCGCTACCCTTCTCTTCTTTTCCTTTATTAATTGTTGCTTTTCATCTAGTTTGTTCTTTTAAATTCAAATAGTCAAAATAGTTGCTCCCCATTAGGTTGTTGCCGGGCACACACCCAACATGGCCGCCTCGATACGACGTACGCATTCTGCTCGTAAGTGAAGTCTACGGTGTATGACAAATGATAAAAAATGAAAAAACAGGAGCCCGGCCAACAAGCGCGAGGCTCCTGTTCTTTCCAGTGTGGGTGGAGGCGCCGGTAAGTTTAGGTCTTTCTTGCAGACCCCTTTGGACTTGATTAGTCCTGGGGGCATGCGCACATGACCGTCTCTCCATTACGAGCATCAATCAACTTCACTAATTAGGCCGTTTTTCTCTGTTTCCCTCCAACCTTTTTCGCGTGTTATGCTGGTTACCATAGATATTTCAACCTTATCTCAAATTGAACACGGACAGTGTCACCAGGCATATGCATTCATATAGGTATGCAATTACACAGCAATTTCCATGTAAAGCACACTTTAAAATTAATTATGTGTAACAAAATTACACTGTAATTTCCATGCAAAGCATACTTTAAAATTAATTGTGTGTAACTCACATATTTTCCGCTTGCAGTGGAGCCGGAAACTGAACCTCATACATTTGTTATTGCACAACCATATAGGTAAGGTTTAATTACTAATTTACGATTACCCTCTTGTATACAATCAGATATACTCTACACACAGCTTTTACATGGTTCTTGTTTAACTAATTCCTTCCTTAGTACCAGACATATGGTCATGCATCTCCAAGGTAAAAGAGAACGCATTTTTCTAATTCTTTTTCAATAGTTTGACATATGTGTGACCGGTTTTGTGTTTACACGACAGCTCCTATTACTGCAATTTGTCCTCTTTCTTTTGTTTTTCCCTCCATGGATGGAACTTATCATTAACTTCCAACCAACTTCATGGACCACTCATTTTAATATCCTTTTCTGAACTTCGCATTATTATCATGTCATGACCATCGACTTTATTTAATTTGCACAATTTATATTGTCTACTTACATATTGTGTTGGGCTACTATGTTGTTTTGAAAATACCACCCCTATGACCTTATTTGTTTTTGGTCTGGATGGCTAACACACATTGGTTTTTCAATTTATTTTTGCCAAATATGCCATATCAATGTAAATAACCCTGCAGCCTTGGAAGAAGAGCTGTGTTGCTTGTGTCGGATGCTTTGACCTGCTTTAAACAACGCTCAACTGAGCATTTAAAAGTGTTTTTGTGTGCGCAGTTAATGGAAGCAAACCAACTCTCATCATAGTCCTTAGCGTAGACACCTTTGGCAAGGTGTCCACAAATTGCTCCCACCTGTAGCCTTCTAACAAGCCTAATTTTCTGTCAGGGCGCCAAACCTCATTTGTCCACCTCTGCCAAAACCCTTTCTTCTCATCCTTTTTAAGCACCAAATATTGTCATAGAACATGGTCATCGGCAATTCTGTCAACCTTTGCATGTTGAGGCTACCTTTCAAGTTAATTATCATATTAAATCAATGAAATGGCACCTTTGTGAAGACGTCCATCAGCTGACCAAATGGTGAATGTATGAGCAAGCACAGTTCTCAAGGTTTACAAGACTAGTGGAAGTAAGTGCTTAAATGTAGGTTTCAGAAACAAGATCTTTCCTCCATAAAATCCCACATGTTATGGGCTTGGGAGAACACAATTTGAGTTTACTTGGTGTATATAGAAGCACTTGTTTTATCTATCCTAGGGCCGAGCATGTGATCCTTTTGTTTCTGGGTCTAATGCAGTTCTTTGATGGCTGGATATGAAGATATCACTTTTGCCAGATTACTTTACTCATGATTACCCTAGGCCTCCAATGTCATTTGATCTGGAGTTGTTTTTTATCCTGTATTTTACTAGGGATCAAACAAGGACAAACACATGCAAAGCCAACATTGCGGTCCTGCTCTCGACAATGCAAATAATCTCTTGCATGATTTCTAAAAGTTAAACATTGAATTATCAACTTTGATGCATTTAGCGTATGTTTTTCTTCATTGGCAATTCCATTACTGCAATGTGTTTAACATATATTTATAAATAAATTATAGTAAATCTAGTTTTGATTAAAAAATCCTACACTTGCCAAGAAAAAACATATTGTGAGTGAGATGCACATTGCAAAATGGAAACAAATATCATTTTAAAAATATTTATATTTCCAACAAGAAGTTTAGTTTTCCAATTGAAGGTCATTTTCTTCATGTTTAAATGCAATGCTGCACGCTCATTGAAGTTACTTGTCAGAATTTCCAGATAGTGTGCATCCAAAGACCAGTTTTCTGTTGACTTTCTCTTTGTGTTTTATTATATGCAAATTTGATAAGTGTTCTCAACAAAGGTTTTCAATAAAATTCATGTCACTTGTGGAAAATAGCTCATGGTTTGAAACACCATCAGTCTGCACTTAACAAGGATAATTGTTCTTGTGTTAGTTGAATGTTTGGCGGAACACAGGCTGCTTTGTGCATGAATTCAATAAAAGAACCATGCCAGCACCTAACGCTGTGATTCAGCTGGTCTCTATTTCAGCTGGTCTCTATTTCTGTTAATTGTTCTCTACATATCAGCCACATCTATAACTCTGTCAAAAACGTAATGCTCAAAGTGATAATTACTGTAATATTTGTAATGGAAAACATCTTTCCTAGGTAGAATTCTTTGAATTTTAAGTAAAATTTTGTCTTTAGTGAATTGTTTCCTAGAGGAATCTTGCAACCATTGATTTTGATATTGTTGAATTGGATAATCATTCTTATCTTTCTCAAACAACAGTTTATTGAAAATCTATAGCCATAAGCAAACTGATCATGCTTGAATGAAAAGGTTTTATCTGCTTTGGATTTTGGCAATATTTTGTAACTTCCCAGGAGAAATCTCAGGCAGCGATAAAGGATTCTGCATTATTTAAGCGTATTGCATCCAGTCAAGGGCTTACTGTGCTAATTAGAAACAATGACATGTTAAAGAAATGTTGTAATGTAACCAAGGAAAGTGGAAGAGCAGTTACTCATATGAAGCACAGGCCTAAGACATGACGATGGGCACCCTTTTTTACACGTGTCCTCAAACAATACAAAAGTCAAAAAAATAACAAACCCTGTCAGGGAATGAGATGAAGAAATGAGTTGCAAGGATGACAAAGTTTATATAAAATAAAGTATGCCAGAAAAGAACTCTGCTGCCTGCGAGCGCTCTGCTAAAAATTACACCTTGGGGTGGGTGTCTCTCCCCTCTCCCCCTGGGCTACATGTGATCTATTTACCGCGGAGGAAGGTGAGTGAGGTGGGATAGGACTATCTCCTTCTCACCTTCCCAACATTCCCCCTATTTGTTACTCCTAAAGCAACAAATACCCTCCCCCAGTGTTTCTACACTCCTCAGCCGTTCTTACTGCTTCGTTCCAGGCAGAGGTACCTTTTATGGGCATCTATGCTCTACACACACTTCTTAAATTTTCCCCATGTTGTGCATATTCTTCAGGAGTATGTGCCATGTAAATGCATCCCCCATCCCTATCTAGGTCAACCCACACCTCCTTTTAATTTTCGAGATCTTGTGGCTGTTTGATAGTGGTATGATGGTAATTGTCTACTTCATCCCCCGTGTGTTATATTACCACCATCCGATATTTGGGCTCATCACTTCAACCGGTTTGTACCTGTGCTTCCTTTGTATCATGAGGCACCTTGTTATTTCTATTTCTATTAACAATAGTCACCATCATCATCACACTACTTGGAACCACCTTTGTGCAGCATTGGAGCCCTAGCTGGCACACACAGAAGATCAGCAGGAGGAACACGAGGACAGGTATCAGCATCTACATGATTGTTCCAAGCAATGAGGATATCAAGTTGAATGTCATACTGAACCAGTCATTTTCTTCCACTCCTCCTTCTTTTCTCATTTTTACACCAAGTTCATGCACTGCTGCTTTCATGTGTGCTAGTGTCCCGTTCTCAGCATCTGAAGAATGTACGAATGTGCAACATGAACTCCCAAGATTTTTGCAAGCACTGCCTTCCATTCCTGTGAGAAAGTCCAAAACATATATATTCTGCATTGTCATTAGTCAGAGTGCTTGTAGTTCCACTTTGATGACGTTGAAGCCCTCCTCTGTGTCATTTGCCAGTTGGATGAGTTCCAACCTGATGATCTGTAACCATTTGGCATTTTCTCTTGTATGGATGCTAGGCACAAGTGATGCAAAAAATATCTCTGCTGAGTTGAAAAGTTTGTATTCATCAGGGATCTGGGCAAGGAGGCCAGAGTACTCTTGACATACATAGTTTTTTTGCTGGAACACACCACCACGTTGCTCTTCTTTGGGGAATATGAGTAATATGGGGGTTGCGCTTCTGTTGGTCGAGGTGCCCTTGCCGTCGTGTAGGCACCGCTCCCCCGTTTATGTGCTCTTCAGGTATCACCAGCATTGCTCAATGTAGTGTTGCAAGCGTATAATAGCCCCTCCATGATGGTGGGAGGTGCAAGTATGCCTTTTTGCAACAAACGCAGTAATAGTCAATTAGTGCAGCAGTGCCTTTCCGCAGATCAGGGATGATGAGGGTTATATTGCAACATGTGTTAGAACCCATCGACACTCTTCCTTCCCCATAGAAACAAAGTTTGTAATTCTCTTCTTGCTGGAACTTGATCAGTTTTTCAAGGGCTGTGACCCATGTTAGCTTTGTGATATGCAGTGTCCATATTTGCGCACATGTCTTTTCCATCCACTGCAGCCTTTCATCTGATACGCCATGCAGTCCCTCAGCTATGCTGTTTGTTTTACATGAAACTTGTGCCCTCGATGACCAAGATTTGGGTTTTTTTAATCATTTTGGACCTTTTGATACCTCTTTACACATTCTTTCATCTGGCGGGAGGAGTTTCATGTTTACTGTGTATGCCTGAAAGGAGCTCTTTATGCTACATAGTGCAAGGTGAATGAGACATTGGGCTTCTACTAAGGGGGCTTCTTGAGGCACTAAAACCTTTGGCACCCTAGACTCATGCGGGATGAAAGAACACATGTAGCAACTTCCATTGGTCGTTCATTGTCCTGTGGCACTCTGATATCAGAATACCAACTGTTAGACTGACCAGGATGATGAAGGTCCTCTACCTTATCTAGTCCTAAACCATTGTAGGCATTATATCTGTGTTGATGTGCCTGTCTTTTCTTCCTTCTATTATGCAAGAGGGATTGCTGTTTCTCTTTCATACTTAAACACTCTCTACCATTGCTAAATAATGTACTCTGTACATGTGTTGGTAAGAAGTGAACCTGTTGGCTATACATTGGAAACATATAAGTATCTATATTCATATTAGTATCTGTATTTGCTTGTCGGTATACCGTAGTGGGGGAGACAGAGCTTAATATCATTTTGGGACCTGTAGTGGGGAGCACATTATTCATTACATTAAGTGTTGAGGTAGGCATCATGTTAGGTTGTGAGGTAGCTTGTGAAACTGTAAACATTGTGGGGGGGCAACGTGACATTCAATGCAGCTGATATATTCTCATTTTCATTAGTAACATATAATACAGTCTCTGAGGTCATTCTGCTTTTGTTCTTGTGGTGGGTTGTTAAACTTAAAGACACATTGGCCCTCATTCTGAGTTTGGAGGTAAGTAACCGTCCTTACCGGCATGGAGCAAATACTGTGTCCATGTAGGCAAAAGCCCGGTAATAGAGGGCTATTACGAGTACGCGTGCATGAGCTTCGCACCATGCCGGTAATGACATTACAGCACAAGGAGTGCTTTAATGAAGACAAGCTCACCATGCTGGCGGAGACCCTGGCTGAGATTGATGATGTAGTGTTTGCCCAGAGCCTCAAGATGTCATCAGAAAGAAGGAGATCTGGGCACTAGTGGCACAAAAAGTCAACACGGTGGCAACATGCCTGCACAACTAATATTTGCAGGAAGAGGTGGGATGACCTGCGCCTGCGAGTCCGCAACATCCTCTCGGCAAACAGGAGCCAGGCCATGGCAACTGGCGGGGGGGCAAGCTCTCTGATAAAGCTGTCTCGATGGGAGGAGAAATGTGCCAGCCTGATCGGCATAGAGGCATAGAAGCCATTGAAGGCGTGGGTGACATGGAGTGTGGCGCCACCTCATCGGCGGAAGGAGGTGAGTGTCCTAAGAAAACACTGTAATGCAGAGTCTGATGATAGTCCACAAATATGTCTAAAGAGGCAAGCCATGCCCCAATACACACAAATTCCCAGCCTAGTTGTTGTACGCAGCACAGACACATGCAGATGCCTGCAGCAAGGCAACGCCATACCTTACACAAACCACACTAAGATGTTAATGGCATAAGTCACACTGCATGCAGGCCACAGCAAATATGCATGTCACATAGCATACGTCCACCCCATACATTCATGCCTGCATTACCCACCCATATAGCAAGCAACGTGATCATCCAAACTCCACTGCCTATTACCCTCTATTGTGTAGATGAGCAATTATACAAATGTATGCATGATGCTTCTCATACCATCACTCATGCCGTCCCTCTCTTCGACCCCCACAGGCTCAGATCATGACAGCGAGGCCCAGGACACATCCCCACAGCCGACCACACCCCGGAAGAGGGTCTGGGATGTGGGCAACAGGCCTTCCACCTCCAAAGCCCAACACAAGCCTCGGCAGGCACCGCAGAGCAAACCAGCTCCGGATGCCGCGGCACTGGTGCCGCTAAGGGCCGTCGACACTGTACCCACAACTCCAGTCACACTGACACAGGACACAGTTGAAGCTTAACTCTCAGGAGAGAACAGTTCTGTCAGGGAGGCAGCAGCTACAGCACCCCTGGCTGATGATGAGGTGCAGGGACAGGTGTGGGTGCCCGTGGAGGATGACTCCTCTGACCTGCCTGGCACACCGACCGGCACCACCCCAGAGCAGTCTGGGGGGGAGTACATCCAAGGGGCCATGAGTCCCATAGGGGACCCAATTGAAATTGTGCATGACACACAAGCACCCTCCACCTCCACAGGTGTACCGGCGGGGGTGCAGCAGGCAGGGCAAGCTTTGCAGCGGCAGGAGGAGCTAACTGCCCTGGTGTGACAATTTGTTACTGACAATGCCCAAGCAAGGAAGGAGTGGCGCGAGAACACCGCTTCTCTGGGGAAGATCATCGCCGTTAGCACCAGACTGTGCGAGGAGGTATCAGCCCTGCGGCAAGACATCAGCTGCATTGCAGATGTAATGGAGGCTGAGGTTCCAGCCCCCCAAATGGAGCAGGCGGCCACCCCATCATCGTCGAGCTCCACACAGACTAGCCCATTACGCAGGTTGCCGTGCACCCTGCGCAGTCGGGACATGCCGCCACCATGTGCAGGGAGTGGCAGGAAGTAGACTGGCCAGCCTGACAAAGGCAATAGACACTTGTTTGGACACCATGTGTGGAGCAGTTGTGGGGTGAGGGGGAGGTGGGTGAGGGTGTGTGGGGAGATGTGGGGTGAGGGGGGTGAGGGTGTGTGGGGGAGTTGTGGGGTGAGGGGGAGGGGGTGAGGGTGTGTGGGGGAGTTGTAGGGGGAGGGGTGTGTGTGTGGTGGAGGGTTGATGCACTTTCATTTCTATTTGACATTTAAATACACCCATTGTGTGAAAAAAATATCTTGAGTAGACATTCTTCATTACGCATGTGTCATTTATTCATATACAGTGCATAGTGTACATGTAATCCCACACCGAGTGCCCTCTGTCCAACTATAATGTCACCCTCTGCAGCAATGTGTGTCAGAAATATTGTGCAATCACTGACTGACACACAGCACGTCTCTCCTGTGCATCGGCACCGTGATGATGTGCAGTCACACTTCTTCATCCCCTTCATCATCACCAGGTGGTAGCAGTTCAATGTCAGGGGGCAGGGGCACGTTCCATCGGATACACATGTTGTGCAGCATGACACATGCCATGATGATCTTGGCCACCTTCTCATGCCTGTAGAGGAGTGCCCCACCCGACCGGCTAAGGTAGCGAAACTGTGCCTTCAACAGGCCAACGGTCTGCTCAATGACCACACGGGTACGGGTGTGGGAACGATTGTAGTCCCCCTCGTGCCTGTTCTGTGGGTTTCGGACAGGGGTGAGGAGCCACGGATTCAAGGGATAGCCACTGTCACATGCATGGGAGGCAAAAAAAGTTATATGTCAGTCGATTCATGATGGACAGCTGTCCTAGTCACACATGCCTGCAGATTATCGTTGGTCACATGCACATGTCACTGGTTGTAAGCATGCCATTTTTATGCCCTCAATATGATGATACACGGTGTGCACTGCCTTCTTGTTGCTCATGCATTGTGTACGCATACAGCTGTGTTTGTGTCTAATTCGTGATTTTTGTGTTCTATAGGATTTTCTGACTGGGAGCGTTGGCAGTAGGCTCTGCAATGTTGGGCATTCAGCACTGATTTTTCCCATGGTGACATGCTGCATTCCTGTGGTTGTGGCGGCCCTGTGACAGACAGTGGATTCCCTTGGTGGTTTTGTTCAATGCACTCCCATGGATGTTTGTCCTGTGTGGTGATTTGTTGGAGACAGCAACATAGTGCATATTCACATGGTGTTACGGAGGGTGAGGTCCACTGATGAGTGGTGCGTGTGTTGTGGGATGTGGGATGGTTTACTGTTTGTCATGTTGTGATAGGTGTCGCCCTTACTTGATTCCTATGGGATTTGGTTGTCATGTTCTGTTTGGTATGCTTTGGGGCACAGTGTTTAGTGATGTGCACATCAACATTGACACCATGGTGGTGTGTGCATCTCTCCCCCCATTTCAGTGCCATGTGCCTGTCATGTAACTTACCAAGCAGCCAGCAATGTGGCATGCCTGGCAGTGCATGGAAGCCAACTTTTGTATCAGAGATCTCCTGGGGAGTCAGTGATAGGGATATGTAGTCCCTTGTGTGCTTGAGGAGGGCATCCAACACTTGGTTCAGAATGTGAGAAAATAAGGGTTGTGATATGCCATGCATGTGCCCCACTGTGTGCTGGTAGGTGCCTTTGGCAAGGAAGTGGAGCACCGACACTACCTTCAGTAGAGGGGGGATGGTGCTGTGTATTTCAGTGAGGCTGACAATGCCGTTTATCATGTCCACAATGGTGGTCCTCCATCCCCATTATTGCTACTACTATTGGAATCATCTTGGTGTGGGGAGGTGTGTGGTGTGTGGGTGTGCTCCTTTTGTGCTGGCCCAGACTCCATTGCCTCCACCTGTGCTGATTGTGTGCACCTGTGGCAGTTGGGAACACTGCACATAGCATTTTATGGTTGGTTCACGATGCCAGTATTGCCGGCATGTCGGTATCCCTATTAGCGCCTTCATAATGCTGGTATTTGCATGTCCGATGACTTGTGATGTCCTCCCATTATTGACATGCCAGTATTGCCAATATTGCCGGCCTGGAGGACCGTGTGTCCGCGCCCTTGCCGCTATTAGAGGCACCGTTATTAGCAGTGCCTCTAATACCGGGGTCTTAGGTCGGAATAGCGCAGAGCAGTATACGATGCCGGTAATCCTTTACTGCCATCGTTTTTCCATTACCTCCAACCTCGTAATGACCCTGATTGTTATTTCCCCTCCTGTTTGAGGTATTCTTTAAATGTGTCCCCTAGGACAGTTGCTGTTCTGTGTGCATCAGACATTCTTCGTTCTGGTGACAATGGCATTTGCTTGCATCGACCAGTGACTATTTTGTGGGGGACAGGGGGTGGTCCTTGCTAGGTTCTGTGCGTAGCTGAAAAAGGGCTAGAGGCGGGCCAGTTCTTTTTTAGGGAGTGACGCAGTTTTGATAACCTACGCTTAAGGAGGCCGTATATTTTCTCGACCATTCCGTTTGCTTGCAGGTTGTAAATAGAGCACATTTTGTGTTTTATTCCTAGCAATGACGAGACTTCTTTGAACAGATTGTTTACAAAGTGTGTTCCATGGTCACGTAGTATGACATCGCATATCACCCATTGAGGAAACAGCTCTCTGACAAGGAACTTGGCTGCACACTTTGTGTATGGGTTGGCACAGGGCCCTGCTTCCACCCATCAAGAGAAGGGACACACCACCACAATCAAATATCTGGCTCTGTTACATCTCTCTCCCATGTCTGTGTAATCAATGTGCAACTCATGGAAGCGACCTACAGGACGGGGCAGCGTGCCTCTCAGGGTTTTTAGGGTCATCCCCAAGTTCAATACCTGCACGTTATGCATTCAATCACCATTTTGTTGAGGTATTCCTGGAGATTTGGGATGAATCAATCTTCTTGGAGATCGGCTGCTATATGCTGTTTGAAGTATGGTCAGGGAAGTGCAATTGCTCGAATGCCACATATAAAAGTTCTACCAGCATAACAACTTTCCCTGTCATGTCCTGCCTCCACAGTAGGTCAGTGGGCGACTGTGTGAATCCTCGTTTGGCCCAGAATTCTTGCTCTTTTGGTGTGGCTCTCTTTTGTGGTTCTATTATTTGTGCAATGGGTAGTGTGTTGTAACCGCCTGCTTTTTCCTCCTCCTGTTTGCTCACTAATGTGCATTCTGTACTCATAGGTAGAGGGAGATATGCTGTTTCTTTTGCTGCTGTGTCTGTGGCTGCATTTCTCAAAGATATTTTGTCTTCAGTGAATGGGCCTGTTACTACAGATGGTTCAGCGAGTGCTTCAATGAATTTATTCAGTAACTCTATATGTTGTACTGGGGAACCATCTGCTCTCCTGAACCCCCTCCTTCTCCATCGGGATAGTCCAGGAGCCTCAATCAATGCTACTAGCTCTGCTGCTTGGGCTGAATAATAACTGGGCAGACGTTTTTTAACCATTACTTCATATCCTCCGTCTTCCACTCTCACTACTGCTGCCCCAACATGTTTTTCACCTGTTTCTTGGCAAATGGGTGCTGATCCATCTACAAAGAACACTTCTCCCTCCTGTAGTGCATTTTCCCTTGCTTTAGGTATGTCATCTCCCTCTCCCTTGTACAAAGGCACAATCATGTACTTGCATGTCTTGCACAGTGCATGGTTCTATCAGGACTGTTGCTGGGTTCACTTACATCTTACTACATGAATGTTGGGGCTCGAGAGGATGATCTCATCGGCCGATGCCCTTTGTTTGGTGAGGGTGGATTTTGATATTTTAATTATGGCGAACAGGGAGTGTTCCATGTACAGGGTGACTGAGGACCCCATGACAATTGTTGAACTTTTTTTCGATAGTAAAGGCAACAGCTGCAAGGGCCTGTTTGCAAGCCAAGTGACCTTGCATTACTGAATCAAGTGTGCCACTGTAGTATGACAGTGGTTTATAACCCATGGATGACTTTTGTGTTAGTATAGCTGTCATTAGGGTCCCATTGGAGTGTGAAAACAGGTCAAATTCTCACTCATAATCAGGTGTGGCTAGAAATGGGGCTGTGCTGATTAATTCCTTTAAGCTGTTGAATGCTGTCTGCATTTCTCCTGTCCAACTTATATGTGCCTTGTCTTTCTATGCTTCTTTTAGAGCTTAGAAGAGGGGCCTTGTGTATGCTGCATATTGTAATATCCATGCCCTAAAGTAATTGCATATTCTGAGGAACTTGGTAATTGTCATTTACACTGTGTGGTCTGGCTGAGGCGCGTACTGCCCCGCCCTGTAAGGTATTATTCTCTTGCCATATTTTGAAATCAATTGGCCCAAGTACAGAACCTCAGTCAGACAATATTGCAATTTTTTCTTGTCTACCTTATACTCCTTATGTGCGAGTAACTGGAGGAGGACAATGGAATCTCTTACACAATTTTCTTATTTTTCACTGCACACTAGGAGGCCATGTACGTACTGTATGATGGTGCTCAGGACTTGAATATTGCTGAGGTCTTTGTGCAATAACCTGTTAAATATGCTTGGGCGTTTGCAGTACCCCTGGGGCAGTCAACGGTGTTCATACCTCCTCCCACCCAGTGTAAATGCTGTGAGATACTGTGAGCCGGTATCTAGGGGCACTGAGAAGAAGGCACTTTTTCAAATCGACCACAGTAAAGTGAGTCGTCTGCTTTGGAATGCTGCACAAAATGGAAGTGGGATTTGGGACAAATGGGAATTCCTTTTGGACAAGGTTGTTAAGTGAGTGGAGGTCCTGTATTATACATCACAACCCCCTGTCACTTTCTTAATGGGGTACATGGGCGTATTGCATGGAAAGTCTGAGGGGACAATTATCCCTCGCTCTAGTAGTGCATGTAATGTTTCTTGGATGCCTTCCTCTGCCTTTCACAACAGGAGGTATTGCTTAACCCTGGGTAGTATTGCTGCTGTTTTTTTTTTACAGGGGTCACATCCCTCAGTAAGCCCACATCATGGGGGTTGGTGGTCCACAAGCGAGGAGGCACTTGTTGCACATCTGTGTCATAGAAAGAAGGTGGGACGCAGACGACAGCCATGAGGGTGCTTGGTACTTTTCTATACTGCACCATTACCTCTCAGGGGATGTTTATTTCCAAAATAATTTCCCTGTCATTGTTGTCATCAGTGAACAATTCTTCATCAGTTAGCTCACACGTTGGTACATTTTGGTCTATGCATAGCACTATGCGCCATTCACATCCATGCTTGTCCATCCCTATTGCCACTATTCTCTGTTCAGACACTTGCACTCCTTCTAAGTCTAAGGAGAGTATTGTTCCAGCAACCATTTTGGGGGCAGCTACAGGGCAGAACACAAAATCAGATGGTACTCTCCACTCCTTCCTTGTGAGATTGGGCACTGTTCTGGTGATTACTCTGATCCTGTACACAAACATGTCAGGATTTACTGGTACTCCCCTCACCTTCAGTTTGTTGGCCATGGTATGTATCAACAGCATTGCTCTGAGAGAGCACATGCCTGGGGTGGAGCAAACAATTCCCACCGCAGTAAACAATATGGTCATGTTTAGCTTGCCGAGTAAACATCATCCAAGTAGATTGATAGGGGAACTTTCAAAGTAAAGAAGAGGTGCTTGCACTGTTTTCCCTCTATCTTGTTGTCTAAATCTTCTGTATAAGGAACCCTTACTACAGCCCCAGAGAACCCTTGTGTTTCCAGAGTTTGGCCATATAACGGAAAATCACATTCACATATGCATGATTTCTCCGCCGAGTCCACCATAATCATGACTGTGTGTTCCCTATGTCTGCCCCCAAAAGTAGTCCCTCTTCTGGATGTAGGGTAGGACTGGACATGCAAGTGCTCTCTATGGGCTGTCCTAGTCAGGGTGAGTGTCTGTCCCCGGACAAGAGAAAATATTTAACTGAGCACACATGTCCCTTGATAGGGTGCTGATGCACTGCGCAGGGTGGTAGTGAAAGGGTTGTTGTACCGTTGGGCCAGCTGGTTGGGGTTGCGGCAATTTTGCTGTGGTTGCACTGCATGAGGGGGGTGATGGAGTGTGTTGCAACCAGGTGATGGAGGGGATTTCTGTGAATATTGTGGGTGTTTCTCTTAGGCTCCTTGTGAAAGCCTGTGTGGGCTCCCTGGCTGAGGATGCCCACACTGGGGTGGATTGTAGTAAGACTGGTTATATTAATAGTTCCCTCCCTGCCTGCTGCGAAATTCCTGTGAGAATTGGCCCCACCTCCTGCATGACCAGCATTGCTCTTGGTTCCCCCCTCTTGGCCCTCGTCCTCCTTATCCATCTCCCCTCTTTCCCCGGAACCCACCTCGTCCTCTTGCAGGTCTTCCTTGCCACTGTGGTCCCATATATTGTTGCTCTCCTCCACACTGCTCTTGCCCATTGTCTGTCCATACTGTGGCCATCCTTGCCTCGTGGCCACAGAAACACTCCCCTTCTCTCCGAGCTGCTCTGTGGGCAGCGAAGCTGTGACAACCATGACCTTCACCAACTTCATCTGCACTATTTTCACTTCTTCAGATAATCTCCTCTGAATTGTTTCTTTTACCCTTTCATTGATACTCCTACAGTGGTGCACTATAATCCTTTCAATCTCAGACAAGCCCTTGGTTTATATTTCCGCAATTTTGTCAAGGGCCTTCTGTACTTTTGGTAGGCCTTTCTTTATGATGAAGTAAAATAGGGAGGTACACCAGTCCCACGCAGTGTCTGTCTCTGCCCGCCACATCTCATGGACCCGGAGAATGAAATGCACAGCATCTTCCTCATCCCCCATAGTGCATTGCATTATGGAATGTAAGTCGGGGTATCGGGGAAGGTTCTCCGCAGGGAATCTAACACTTGTGCACAAACATTATTAAATGATGCCCCATCGTGAGTGTTGTTACTGATAGTCATACCCAGGAACCCAGGAAACCTGCTTTCACCCACACTGGATTTGCTTGATCTCCTATAGCCGATACCAGGAGGCTTTTAATGTCTCCATAGTGGGGCTGTCCCACTCCTTTATGGATGAGTGGTATTTGTAGTTTTGATTTCACCTTCCCATTACTCACCCTTGTTCCTTTATTTTTTGCTATAGCCATCCTTCCCATTCTGATTCTGTGCCTCCCCCCCCATGTCTCTCCCACTCTAGGATTGGCCCACTGCACCTGCTGTATCCCTCCCACGACACATTGTTCTGATTCATCAAAGTCACTTCAATACTCCTCGTCCCTCACCCAGGCCACAGTGTCATACCCCAAACTATCAGTTTCCCCTTCCCGTTCTACTCATACTGCCCTTATGGGTGCACTGTCAACCCTAAAAAGGAAATCTCCTGATTTCCATAAATCTTCAGGTATAGAAGGGGTTACTCTTGGAGGTTGAGGCCCTCCCTCTGATCCTTGTGCTTCTTCACACACAGCTCGTACTCGAGCCAATTCTGTACAGGTGGAGGTTAATGCCACCTCAAGATCTTGGGTATTTTCTCCAGTATGGGTGGGGTGGTGGTTGATGGGTCATTAGGTGGGGGAAGGGCTGTACTTGGTTTAGTTGATGCTCTTCCCGCTGATAGATATGTGGGATTTGTGTACTCCTCTGCCAGCATTGTGAGCAATGGATACATTTTCTTGGGTTCCTCTTCCCCCTTCTGCCTTTCTTCCACACCTCCCCTCGTTACTGTTGGCGCTTCTGAGCCTTTCTCCGTCTTATTTGTGACAGGAGTTTCTTCAAACATCTTCAACAAATCTAACACCTCCCTTCTGTTTTGAAGTTGTTTACATTTGTATTTCTCTGTTAGGTATGTGGATATGTGTTCTAGTATTCCCCTATCAAACGATCCTTCTTCTGGCCAAGCGTGTGACAATCCCTGCCCTTTCGTTTCTATCACCCATTGTCCATGGTATTGCAGTATTAGCTCACTATACAGGGGAGATGCTTTCAAATATGGGATAGTGGGGTGTCCATCCCCATGGCCAAGGTCCTTTATCTTTTGTATGAGGTTCCCCCACTTTTTGTAGGGCCATTTCTCCCCTTTTATCCTCTCAGTTATAGCTTGAGCCTTTGTTGCAGAACAATCAATTGAATCTTATAATATCTCTTCTGACGCCAATATACGGTACACAATGACATATAATACAAAAAATGTTATTTTTGTTACCATCAACAACAAAAATAGAATGTAAACAAAGAGCAAAAAACATACAACTTATTTCCCCCCCTTTTTAGAGCAATCGCCACTTTCTCACTTACTCGTCATTCACATCACATTTGCCCCTCCTGGGCCTTCCTCCACATATATAAAAAAAACACTGAAAATAATAAGCTAAAATAACAAGTTAAAACAATAACCACTACTTATTCTCAAGCCCACTAATTATATGGGGCACCCACTTTTATCTCTGTATTTATTCTCCGCACTGGGTGAGACAGTGCAATGTGGATCCACCCTCCAATACCTTTCAGAGCCAAGTTCCCATATCGCCTCTATTATTTTCTCCTTATTCCTCTATTAGAAAACCTAATGGCCATAAAAAGAAAAAGTGCTTTGTTTCCGACAGTCACCCAATTCATTCATATTCAACCCTTGCATGTACCCTTCACTCACACTGCTCTACATCCTCCCAAATGTTATCATTTGTCTGTTCTTGCAATTCATACTCAAGTGCCCGTGTTCTTCCAAGAGCCTCCATTCACGGTCTATCCACAACATCTGGGCCTCTTCCAGGGGCCGCACCCAGCTCCAGCGAGCAGCGGGGTATTCGGAAAGCTGGAATGCACAAGAACCTTTTTATTCTGCGTATGCATTTTTGGGGACTGGCCAGCCGTAGGTAGGCCTGGCCTTTCCAGAGAAGCCCTGGATCTCGCTGCAGCGGGTATCACGCTAAGGGGTCACCAAATGGGAACCCTTTTTTACACATATCCTCATAAAGTACAAAAGTAAAAAATGACACACCCCGTCAGGGAATGAGACCAACTATCTAAGCTAAACAACAAGAACTAAAAAATCACAAATAATGGTGGACACTGGATCATCACATGAATGGGGGTATTTCTCCCGGTGCCCACCCCAGGGCTTGATCTGCAGTCTGCCTGTCCTGGTGCCTCATGATACGATCAGATATGTGTTGCATTTGGAGGAATATACTACCGCAACGGATTAAGCCTATGGTGGGTGTTCTGGAATGGTTAGTGTGAATGGTTCAGATGGGTATCAGCATGAAAGAATTTAGGGTGGTCTGGGCTGGTGGGAACTGGCCCGGTGGGGTGGGGGTTGCAAGTGCATGGGCAGTTTAGTGGAGATGGATGGGCACTTGTGCTGGGGCCTGTTTTTGTCTAACGGTCTGCAGTGAGCACAGTCTGAGGAAGCGATACTTGGCAATTGCAACAATGAATGGCTGGACTTCTGTGAGAACATGGCTCGCGTGGAGCTGGCATGGGGTGGCAATTTCTTGGGCTCTCTGCGCGAGGTGCTGAGTTTTACAGTGGGATGATCTTTTGGACCTAGTAAAAAGATGGCGTCTTGTTTACCACAAATTGGCATCTGTTCTTGAGGGTGTGAGCTATGTTATTTGTCTAAGTTTCTTTGTTCTCTTCAGAGGGGACACACCTTGGGGGGTGGGTGTCTCTCCCCCTTGGTCTACATGTGATCTATTTACTATGGGGGAAGCTGAGGGGGGTGGAATAGGATCATCTACCTCCCATCAGACAAAAGAAGGTTTGGGTGGTGATTGGACATGGGTTGCATGTGTTTTGCAACCTAAGAAGCTGATCTTTGAGATGCAGTTTTATCCAGGAATACTACAGAACATAAAAGTTTGTTAAATCAAGGAGAACATATATTAAGTTACAATATTATCCTCCTTCAGGAAGTTTCACTCTAAGAAACCCTGTTTATTGATGATATGACCACATTACTCAAACCTGCCTTGAAGGGAATTAAACACCACCTGAGTGGGTGCCTTATTATAAAGGTAAACCATTGTTTTCATAACAGAACTGAGAATACATATCGACTTATTCAAACAGATTATCAGCCTGTTTGTCTAAAGCATATTGTATGTATACATTTGTACATTTTCTACTAAATGCATAAGAACCCTGGGAATGGTAAATACAAGGAGGTAGTGGCAATATTTGCCAGTATTTTGTATTTTCCGTACAGCAGGTGTAACTTGCTGATGATCTGAATTCAAAGTATGTGTTGGAGTATTGCAACTCTAGTGACCTGGACATGGTAGCCCTTACTCAAGTTTCAAAGGCACTAATTTTCCAACACTCTGTTACATCAATAAGGAAAGGTTCTGGTTAATTTATTGAGAAATTACAAACTAGTAATGCAAGATAATAGGGTACCAGGTGACAAACTACGTCAATACACTAGGCATCTTTTTGTGCACAGGCCAGAAGTACATGATTCCTAAGCTGTTGTATAATTCTAAAGGGTTTCAACTGGTGACACGTAGTGAAACTGTACTTCTAGCGGTTAGAGCACAAGTGTCCAACGAACAGCTTGATCTGCCACCATCTCTGTAATGCCAGGAGAGTTACTGGTCTGGGGAAATAGTGGGACATGTGGGTTACTGGGTGAAGGTGATGCCTATTTTTGACAAGAAATAACTATTGTTCTGTTGGGTTAGTGAGATACCGAGGGTACCTGCAGGCATTAGAATATAGTGGTAGATTGTTTAGGAATGTATTGAATTATGTGAAAATGAAGATGTGAGTGGGTTAGTCAAGTGTAGACTGCAGGTCTTTGACTTACACCATTTCCTATACTTGGCAGTCTCGACTGAACTGGGTTTGGACCTTACAATGATTGTTATTAGTGGTCACACGGGAACATTACCCTTTACTTATTGCCCTTTCATAATTCCTGTGGAGAGAGCTTGACATCCTGTGTTCATGGTAGTACGACCGGAGCAGCAATTAAAAAGTGGGTGTACAACTGTGATGTTGCGATAGTAGTTTGGCTTCAAATTCTGCATCCAAAGTGAGAGGAGCTCAAATTAAACCTATCTGATTATGAAGCTCATCATGTTAAATTTGCCCTACGCCAGGACCGGGCCTTTGATAGAGTGTTATTGCTGAGGATTTGTGCACGCATAAAGCGCATGTGGGAGAAGGAAACTTGATTGAGGCCAGGTTCTAAGCTCTCATGCCTCTGCCAATGTGTTTGCAAGAAGAAGATTGTGAGTTATTGAGGCAACTGGCTATGTCTTTTCATGTGCATCTATTAGCACTATTTGATGTGATGCAGTCTGATGGATATCCCTGATGTGTTGCACATTTCATTCCTATTTGCATTTCTGAATATCAGGTAGTACTGTAATAAGTGATGGGCAAACCAAATAGATAAACATGTATTTTCCTGCCCTCCTGTTGCTGCAAATGAAAACGAATTCTGATTGTGATTATGATGGAAATGTGTCTTTGTTAAATGTTGGCAGTATCTATAATATTTTGAAACCACCAATTACAATCGGCATTCATGTTACGGTTTCATAGGTCATCCAAGAATGAAGGCAATCTGTTTGATCTGTATACAACATTTGAGAGCAAAATAATTGTTATCCAAGGCCAACAGACTACATTATTCTGATCATATTTGCATATGTAGATACTTCTTATGTATATGACTGGCACTTCTGTTATTTTCATATTGCTTTCTCTTTTGGAGGTTTGAGAGTGTTCAATCCTTTCAAATCTTTAAAGCAGCACAAAGCTGCACACCTCTGTAAACTTAAGAGCACATTTCAAGAAACCGGTTTCTTAAAAAATTGAAAGGGTAAATCATTGCCACCTTTCAACCCTTCTTAACACTCAGCATCACTATTTAGCATAACCACTATTGGACTCTATCAGGAAACTATTTTTAAAAATAATCCTTCACTTTTTAGGAAAATGAAAGTAGAACCATAGTCTGAGTAAGCATGCACAAGTCACAGAACTGTATTTCAACTAACAAAAAAAGTACACAAGCTAGCATGAGGCTGTTTTCTGAACATGGAAATACAAACAATTGATGTAATGTGTGATGCCATCAGTGATGACAGTGATCATGAGGTCTTGCAAGGTGCAGTGTCATATGGGCATGGAGTCCCATTGGTTGGTTACCAGAAATGAAAATGGGATCCCAACACAGAATTTCTAGGACAACAATGCTAGACTGAAGTGCCCTGATTGATGCAAATCAAATGTATCATTCTCAGGGTCAATTTGTGGACCCAGTCATGGAAGGCACAGTAGGGGCTACGGATGGTTTTGAATTGGGGTATTATGTTACTGTGACCCAATGGGTTGCAAAAAGTGATGTGATTCCATCGTTCAGTTCTTCAGATGAATTTTGCTGCTGAGTTTTGCAATCTTTGCACATTTAAGTGGGTAGTTGGGAGATCTAAGTACAGATGCTGGTATTATTCAGACTTTTATGGTGAAGGCGGACATGGTTTTGTATGACTTCTATAAATCCATAGTTGTCATCTATACTATGATGAAGCAGATGAATCTTAGATGACAAAAACAGCTCCCCACAATGGAGTGAAATGACTGTGAGAAGTCCAATGTTTTTGACATATGATGTTCTCTGGAGTAAGATAGGGGTGCATGAACTTTCTGAAATGTGACCTATGGGAATCACAAGCCTTTCTCTGTGAGTCTGACCTTTCCCCTGGGATTCCTGTGGGTTTTCCCAAGGGTACAATCCTACTGTGGGGCTCAAAGCATTGTTAAAGGCTTGGCTATATAATGAGGATGCCTGAGACTCAAGACAGAAGTTAGACCAGCCAATCCGAGGTCTCTAGCCATTCTAAAATGTGTTTGAGGACCTTTAAAAGTCCCTGCTTCCATTGTGGTTTTTGTTTGGCTATCAATTTGGGAGTGAAACCTTTAGGAGCTTTTTGAAAGAGTTTGTTAGTTGTTTGTTTTGATTATTTATTAGTATTTGAAATATTGTAGTATGTTTGAAGTGTAATTGCAGTTTCTTGATCCTTTTGTATCCCCATTTGTCTGTTGTGAATTCCCTCTTTAACCTTTAAAAAAAAGAAACCAAAAGTCTAGCACATTTATTTTCCTATGTGTAGAAATCTTGCTTTGAATCAGAGACAACGTCTTGTGTACACAAATTCATTCACTTAGCACACTGTTTGTGTGTAGCAAAAGCCCTTTCTCGTTGCGTCAGTCTGGCATGAATCCATTAGTTTGTGAGATGTTTTGTGTTTTGTACATTGGCGCAATAGGCAGTATGATTTTATTTTGAGGGAACACCATGGAGAAGATGCAGAAATGGAATTCTTCTAAACCCCCATTTCTGCAGTTACAATAATCAGGCAGGATTGATAGACTAAGGTTAAGGAAGGTCAGGCAGAGATTAAGATGGAACATGAGTTGGTGGAGATGTGGCTGAAAAGAGGGGACATGCATTTACTAAGGGCAGGCAGAGCCTGATGGGTGGATGGGGCATGAGCAAGCATTTTGATTTTTCTGTGTTCTTCAACATGTTTTTAAGAGTTGGCTTTGTAGCATGATATTGGGATTACATAGTCTTTCTTTTTTAGAAGAATCTCTTGATGTTTTTGATTATAGTTACACTTTATTCATTTTTGCTAATTGTTCACAGGTTGACTTTGTATGTTTAGATTTTGGTCACAAGACTTTAATCATCATCATAATGTTATGGTTAGTATGTTTTGGGTATGCAACATTTTGTTTATTTTTATGCTGATTTACACCTTGAATATTTGTTATTTATCTTACTTTCATTCTTTGTATTTGTATTTATTTGTATTTTTTTTTGTTACGCGTCGAAAGCCCACAGGCATCTGGGCACTGGCATAAATGCAGAGGACTACGAGTAAGACAGGACGGGAATGTGTGATCTAGTTCTAGATATTAGATAAGTTATTTAAAGAGCAATGTTTTCAATTTTATTTTTAAATTCGCTTCTAGTCTGAGAGTGGTTGGCAAGCTATTCCATTTTAGATATGCTTTAACTGGGAAAGAGCATCCCATTCCATTCACTTTCTTTGTCTGGGTGATCTTAACTAGACCTTGGTTTTTTGATCTCAGTGATCGTCCTGGTTCATAAAAGGATATGTGTGCCTTTAGGTAGGCAGGGGCAGAGCCATAGAGTCAGTGGTGGACGAGTGAGACCACTTTGAATGTAATATGATTGTCTACCGCCAGCCAGTGTAAGGCTTTGCGGTCTTCTGTGATGTGATTATGTCAGGGTTTCTTTTTTATAGCTCCCACTGCGTCATTATGAATGACTTGGCATTGGTCGATGCAACCCTTGCTTGTTCCCAATAGCAGGGCATTACCATAGTCCTGTCTTGAGAGGATTGTGCTATTTTCTTCATTTAGGAAAGGTCTTATGTGCCTGAGTAGTCTATGATAGTATCTGAATTTTTTTCTTAGATATGAGACATGGGCATTTGCTCCAAGGGAGGATTCCAAGTAAATTCATAGGGTTTTCACTTTGTCCAAAGTATAAATGCTGGAGGTTTTTATGTTAAATTGGGCATAGTCCGAGTTCAGTTTTTCTCTTGCCTGGGTGGAGCCAAAGATCATAAACTCCGTTTTACTGCTGTTTAAGCAGAGCCAGTTAGATTTCATCCATGCCTCAATTATGCTGTAGATGGTGGCTATTTTGGAGCTGTCTGTGCTGTGGCATCCACTCAACTCTATAACAAGCTGAGTGTCATCAGCAAAGTTGGTGAATAGCACATCTACGTTATTAAGAAGGGTGCAGAGGCAGCGAAGGTAAAGGTTAAAAAGGAGGGGAGAAAAACTGGCTCCCTGGGGCACACCGTAGTTTATACTTATGGGATTGGAGAATTTCTCCCCCCAATGTATTTTGGAGCTACAGTCTGAAAGAAAAAAGGGATCCAATCTGTGGCCTCTTATGAGCAATTTCCTGATGTACCCAATGCTTCCTGGAGTTTGTGGTGGTCTAACAGGTCAAACACTGCTGATAGATCTAAAAGCATCAGCATGCCTGTCTTTCCCTTTTCTAATATGTTCAGCATTCTAGTCTGTAAGTAAATAAGTGCAGTCTCTGTGCTATGTGAGCATCTGAATCCGGATTGTTGTGCGTGAAGTAGATTGTGTTTGTCCACGTACGTTTGCAATTGTTTAGTTGCAGCTTTGTCTAGGATTTTCAGGAGTAGATTGCAGTTTGTTATTGGTCGAAGATTTTTTGGGTCTTGTTGGTCGAGTCCTATTTTTTTGACTAAAGGTGTGACTGTCACTGCTTTAATAGAGATGGGTACTTTCTTGTCTTTGAAAGAGGTATTTACAATTCTACAAATTAAAGGTGCAAATATGTCTGAGTCTTCGAGCACAACTTTTGGTGGGAGAATGTTTTCAGAGCAGGATGTCTGCTTAAGTGATGTAAGAAGCTGTCTTGTGTCGTCTAAGGTGAGTGGTTGAAACTTGAATTTTTCTTCATGAGTAATGGGGGGATTCTGTGATGTCCAAGGAAGGTAGTGCTTTAACGGCTGCTTGGCAGAGGCTGATGGTTTGATGAGCCTTTAGGATCTTTTCATGCAAGGCAAGTTGGACCTTCTCGCAGTCTTCGTGAGTAGTGAAAGGGGGTGACAAAGAAGGTGGTTTTACTACTGACTTTAGAATTTGGAAGAGTTTGCCTGAGCAGTTGGAGGCTGTAGAATTCTGCTGGTTGTAAACAGTATTTTTAATCTCAGTTACTTTCTCTTTGTATTTTCTGTCTATAATTTGTCCATTTTTTCCATGTCTTTTTATTTTCATTTGCCATTGTCTCTATCGTTTTTTTTTGTGCTTTTGTCTCATCAGTAGACCAACTTTGGTGATTGACATTTGATCTGATCTGTTTTTGTTTAACTGGAGCATGAATGTCGACAATTTTCTGAAGGTGTGTGTTGTACATTTTAACAATGTCGTCGCATGAATCATTGTCAGTTGTAGAGAACAGGAGGGTGGCAACGGTGTTGTCTAAGATGTCTGACGTAAGGTTTTTGAAGTTTCTATTGGCAATGGTGCTTGGTGCATTATACAGCTTTTTTAGAGGGTGGGCGGTAGAGTACTATGGTGTTAATACAGTTGTTTTGGGTAGGTGTCAATTTTAATTTTAACAGTAGGGTTTCGCAGCCTTGGCAAAAAATGGTAGATGGAAATGGGTGTTTTACAGCCACTCTGCTTCCGCTTCCCTTTCCTTGTTCTCAGTTTTTATAGACTATATTGTACCCTTGGTGTACTGCTGTGTTTATGGTGGGGCCAACAGGCTCTTGCAGCTAAGATTCTGCTAGGCAGAGAATATCTAAATTCTCATGAGTTATATAGTCGTGAATATTTTGAGCATGCTTGCTCATTGACCTACTGTTTAGTAGGGCAATTTTGATATCAGTCAACTTTGTTTTGTTTGTCTTAGGAAGTGACATGCCAGGGTGTTTCATCTGATTGGCTTCAGTTTGCATAACTAAATCATTTCCCTGAGGTGGGCAGAGTTGGGAAACTTCTCCTTTTCCGGCCCTCCGCTGTGGATGTGTGGGCGGGTGAGAGAGTGATTGCGGATTATGGGCAATTTCGTCTAACCTTTTGTCCACATGCTGTTGTACAGTGTTTAATTGATGTGCCTGTTTTGCATGTAGCAATAGCTGTGTGGTCTTTGGGAAGCCCAAGACTTACCTGTGCCAGATGTAGTCTTGGTAGGTGGAACAGAGTCTCTAGCTGGAACACCGATAGATGGCGAGGACCGACTTGAGGCAGAAGCGCTGGCGCTGAAGCGCCTGACGTTTCCCTATATGCGGCTGCCGGGCTGCTGGGAGATGTAGTTCCCCAGCAATCTGATGTAAAGAAATGCATACTGGTTTCAGGGAGGTGAATGCCAGTGGTCAGATTGGACGTGCCGTGCTATATGAGGTAAGTGGCAGAAGCGGCCAAAATTACAGCAACAAGACTTCCTGGTATAGCGTGCTGCAATGACACAATTCACAAATAGTGGGCGGACCCAATTTTGAATCGTGAGTGTTGGAGTTTATAATTCCTCCAGCACTCAAGCACTGCAGACAAGGTGACAAGGTGATAGATGCATTTTCAGGATGTTGAGACAATTAACGTGCAAGATGTAACAAATCACACTGAGGGCATACATTGGAATACAATCTGGATACAATGCAGAGTACAAATAGTAGCTGAGGCAATGGTAAACAGCGTAGTGCAGCAACCTTTACTGGGTATGAATTGTATTCCCATTTTATGTTTTACTAATTTTATAGATATTTTTACTGATTTTGGAAATAATGTTGAATTCTATTGTATGATTATTTGATTTTTCGATTATAATCTATTTCCTTTGTTTATGCAGTTAGTAATTCTTTAGTTGCTGTTTTGATGATCATTTGGTTTATGTGTTTATGGAGCAAGTCTTTCTTTAGTGACTGTTTGATTATAGTCTGTTTTCTTTGTTGGTGGAATGCATGTGTTTTCAGTGGCTATTGACTGTTTAGGCATTGAAGCCAGTGCAGGACGAGGCTCTGTTTGGGCAGTTACTCTGGTGTCTGTGCCTCATGCTTACATCTTGGTTGGGAGAGGTAAGGTGGAACTAGATTAAGGGGGTGTTTGTATATGGCATATTTGGATATTTGATGGATAATGTAGCATGTGTTTGACTCAGAGATGAGTTTAGAAGTTTAAATGGGTATCTGGTTTGTTTTCCCATTTGCTGAGGGATTGCTACAAAATGGGTGTTAAGTAAATGGATGTTTGTGTTTTGTTGTGGGAAATGGATGAGATTCTGGCTAAGTGTTAAGAATCATATATTTGGCACTATTAATGTTAGTGTGATGGCTTTACCTTTCCTTTTTTCAAAGTTAGCTTGGGCATACTTTGTTTTTGTAAGTGTACTTTGCTGGTATATTTTAGTTTATTATAATGTTGGAATATATACTTGGCCATTCGGTTGATGTGATTCACTTCAGGTTTTTTTAGTTTATTCCAACAGAGTTAGGTAGCTCTTATTGTTTTACAAACTTTAGCAAATCCGATATCATCATTCTTTAGTTATATAACTGGGACAATTTGCTGTGTACGTTATTATTGTAAGACTGTCCGTTTTAGGTTAGAATTGATAGAAGTGCTGTTTTTTACACAGTAGTTTCTGTTTTAATATGTAGATCTGTTTGTATATATTTCAGATACATGTTCTTGAAAAAAAACAATTTTCCAAAAAAGGGTGAGTGATATACCAGATTTATTTCACTATTTAATGCCTGGTGTATTATTCTTAATGTTTTCTGAATGACCAATTTAGGTAGGTTTTAAAATATATCTGTTGTCAAACACCAGTGGTTCAGTTTGTTAATCACGCATATGATTGCAGACCCTCAGTAGGATAATTCCCCACAACATTTGGGATTGTTACATTTGTGACAGGTTTAGGTTCATGGTTACCTAGGGTTCTGGCCCCCAGACATTTTGGAACTCTTCCAGTTGGTAGAAACATATTGCTATTTAATGAAGTGTGCCACCTGATGAAGTTATGTTATCAATAGTTTGACCTTTTCCTATGACTACTAAATCCAACTGCTACTCTCAGTAATTTGGCCTTCTCCAACTACAGAATTGATGTGGGGTTGTCTGAATATTGGCCTTTCCCTCCAAGTACTAACTAGAGATGAGGTTTTAAGTGTTTTAGCTTTTTCCTCCACCTTCCAAATGCATGCCGTGAGCCATCTGGGGCAAAGCCAGTGGAAGGACGAGGGCACGTCTCTTGTGCATCACAGACTGTTAGGCACCATAGGTCGCATTGGTGTGGCCGCCCAAACTTGGTGCTCACAGTTGAAGGTGGCCACAAGCACCACTTGTATCCAAGTGTACTGCTGTGCTTGCAAGTGATTAAGCTGAGTCTTTAGGCTGCTTGATATTTCTGATTTGGAAACCCCCAACTTTGTTTCATTCACCTGAGGTACTTTGTGAGGCAGCTACCTTATATCTTGGGATCATCTGCGCCATAAGTTCATGAATGGACAGCACAGAATGGATTATGCACAAAAAGGATATTGCACAATAGGAGGTTGCAGAAGGAGCCCTTGAGCAAGGGGAGGGAGATGAACTAAGGCTGCCCTTTAAGCAGTCGAGCATGATTCTCTCTTTGGGACCCCCAAATTATCCACTACTCTGCATATTTTATAAATGGAAAAAAGTATCGCAGAGGGTGAAGTGAAACAGACAGCCCGAGCCAGCTTGTTTGGGCACTCTAGGTGTTCTTATTTCCGGGCCCTTTCTGTGTAATATGTGTTCAAATAATGTGTTGAATTACCGCGTTGTTAACCCAATTTTGCAATAGATAGTTTTTGCACTCGCACTAACCCCTTTACATTCCTCCCTTGCGGACTGGTCATATCAGTTTAGTACAACTTTATTTTCTTAGTTTTAACCCATTGCATATTTGGCTGTGATACGTTATTGCAGTATATTTTTGCATATTTTGTGTTCACTTTATTTTTTACTTGCCCTTTAAGAGATAATTGTTCTTGCACATGCACTTTATGTTTGTTTCATACAACAGTGTTAGGTCTAGGTTTAATTTATTGTTTATTGGTTATGTTTCTTGCATTGTGTTTACACATCATAACCCTCCTTAACAGATCCAATTGACCAATATAGTACAGTATTAGCTATGTTTTTAGTAAAACTAGGCTAGTCAAGCAACATCTGCTCATTTAGTGTATTCGGCTGTTCCTTGATGACAACCCAATCTGCTTGACACTGTTAAGATATGCTTGAAAATTAGGCCCAAGTGCACTCATATGTATGGAAGGATTACATATACCCGACAAAGTTTCAAACCCTCTCTTTAGACTCTTGCATCCATATTCTGGCGTTCTCTGGTTGTACTGAATAGTGTTTCTTCTTATATCACTCAATACTTAACAACCCAATTGTCTGCAAGTTCATCTGGTTGGAAGTATGTCACAGAGAAAGGCAGACACAAAGGACATAAGAAAGTATACAAAATGCCGGAACCAATAAGGGAAATGAATGATCTCAGAGACAAAATATGTTCTCCACGTTATAGATAATGGCAACAAGGGACCTATTAAAAAGGCCACGAAGTCTAGTTGCATGATAGAAAAAGCTGACATAGACTCTGCTGGTATAATTATAACAAATACCGAAAAGAGATCTAGTCAGAGTGAGCCAAAAGGATGACTTGAATGTGTTTAAAATGGAGAGGAAAACAGGGCAAGGGGGATAAAAAAGTTATAACATTTCCGCCATACCTCTAGGTTCCAAAGCAACAAAGTCAAACCGTGTTATCAAGCTATACGCTGTACAAGGGGGAGGGCCTCACACAATCAAAGGGAAGGGCTTTTTAAGTACCCCCATCGGAGCGGTTACAGATTATAGCATTCAGGAGAGTTCCGATACTAACACAGAAGGAGAACATTTTATCACTCTCACTATCCATACTCCAAATAGAAATGCTGTTTTGGAATCCATCAAAGAAGGGGATGCCTGTGTTCTTGAGCAGGATCAATTGAATAGTAATAGTAGGGATGGAGTTTGGTAACTAAATCAACCCTTGCTACATCCCAAGCCAACTCCACTCAAGTGGGACAGAACGGCTCGGTGCTACTTGGGTGTAGTGGTCAGGCTTGCTAGCAGAGGAACAATACCCACAACATTTTACTTGAACTAAGGAAATTGCCTGAATCAGTGGGTACACTTATTAAATTGTAGTTTAAGAAGTTTGCAACCAGTAAAGCCTTTCCCTAGTGATTGCTCTTTATGTTAATATAATTTAGATGGACATTTTTTTATATTGTCTGTATGAGTAATTCTCAAATCCTCGTGTGGCTGCTACACAAATATTAGTCAAAAAAAGACAGTTGAAATGAGAAAACAAGTTTACTCAAATGCGACAAAAAATAAAATGTATCTTGGTGAGTCAAGCAAAACTGCAATTTCCAAAGTTGTATTTTAGAATTCTTTATTATTTTTGAATTCAGGTGTTATCATCACACCTTATAAATTAACCATGTGTTTCAAACAAGGATGTCAATTTTTACATTCAAAAGTCGGTTATTCCCACTCTTTGTATTTCAGAATTCTTTCATTCATTTTGAATTCAGATGTTATCATCACACCTTATAAATTAACCATGTGTTTCAAACAAGGATGTCAATTTTGTCATTCAAAAGTCAGTTATTCCCAATCGACACATGTTTCCCCATTGAATTTCTCAATGGTTCATCAGGAGAGAAAGTTATTCCTATTCAAAATCACATAATTTTAAAAGAAAAAAGAAGGAAGCGAGAAAGTCTCTTCTGATAAGCAAGTAAGTATTCCTGGCTCCTCCAAAAAGATTTCTGTTGTATAATGTTGATCCTCTTCAATATTGAGTAGATCTACTGTGTCCTCAACCATTTTTTCTGTCAATATAGATGGAATCGGAGTAGGTTGTCGTTCTTTAGTTTTGGGAGTTTCCTCAAAGACTCAAAGATTTTCTTTTTTTTTTTAGCAGCTCTTTCTGCTTTAACAATGATCATGGCTATGCACTTCAGACCTACGTTTTCCAAAATGTGCCCGTTAAACATACCTGTGGAAGGGAGAAGGTAAGGTCAAGTGGCTTCATATCACTATCTGGGTATAAGGCTGTTACCCCACCCACTGAGGTCTATACAATTTGGACAAAAAATTCTCTGCACTTTATGGGGTCAATATATGGGGCTATGCCAACGTTTATGAGTTGAAAACAAGTTTTCATGCTCCATTAAGCTATCCTAACGAGATACTGCACTTGGCGAGCAATATCCGTCTGATTACGGATGAGTTGGGCTTAAGACCAGTGATGCATTGGATCAGGTTATGGGGGTCGCGAGACCGAATTAAATAAAGGGAAGCACTAACCCACATCATGTACCTAGAGGGTGTATGTGCACACCCATGGTTTACTCATATTAAGAGCTGGTCAACTGCTTTGGATTTTAGAAGCTATTGGTACAATCTGCTTTCAATCAACTCGGATTCAAAAGCAATAGTGAAACATGCAGCTGTAGTTTTATCATGAAGCAGAATGGAACTTTCATTTTCTAGATTGGGTTCAGGATCATCAAAGCTATTATGCAAGCAGATTTGGGGACTGCAGAGTGCCTGGATATCATTTCTCCCCCACATGCACGTGAACTGTATTTGAACTCACAACTGGAGTGATATTAGATGGTAGTATGTGTCCTAATTGTGGGATTGGGGAAGAGACGATAATCCATTTCAGGTTTTTGTCTGATAGTCTTAGAGACCTGAGGGTCAGATATTTAAAACCGCTTTTTAATGCTTCAAAGGTTCTTGTTCTTGGCCATGCAATGCTTTTTTGCAAATCAGCTCAGAATCTTAACAAACGTAGTCCACTTTTTGGCTAAATTTATATTTCGAGTTTGCAAAAGAAGAAGCCTATTAATTAAGCTATCCCACGAACTATGAGGGTCTCTTTTTATTTACAGAAGTATTTTCTTCCTAACCGTGCTCAAATCATGAATTGAACATTATCGTTGTATGTGTCTTGTATGTATTTCCAGCACTTAATGTACTGTTGTAGGAGGGTTGATATTTTAATTGAGGGCAAAACTTGTTATTCTAGGAAACTTTGATTATTGCTTAAAGCGTGTATTAGTATGCCAATTAGGTTTTTAATGTAATTTAATTTGTTTAGTAAGGTGTTTATCCACGTTGTCAATGGTAATTGATGTAACCTATGTACGTTTTTCTTTTAACATGTCATGTTCAAATGTAATTGTTTACCTAATGACATTCAAAGTCGAATAAAGGTATGAATAAACATGTGTTGAACTGCACTGAACTAACTAAACTGTAATGTGGAATTCATAATGCTGTTCCCCAGGCATGATAATTAAAATCAGACAACATGCCCTTTTTCTGTCCCATTATTAACCCTGGTGCTTCCTCAGGGGTATTATTCCTGTCATAATCTCATAATACATCACAGACTGCAAAACACAAACCAAACAATACATAGAAATTAAGACTAATCAGCCCATGGACCATTTGATTTTTGATGTAGCATTTAGCCTCATCTTAAGAAATACATGTTTGAAGCAGTTCTTCCAGAATTGTAGTTACTCAGAAATAGGGAACATCAAAGGCTTTCAGACCAATTGCTAATGGTCTCCTTGTAGTCCTCCCAGAGTCAGTTATATTTAAATAAAAATATAGATCTACAGGATTTAGAATGAGAGGAGAGAAGGCACTTCAAGCATATAACGAAATAAGTGCAAAAGAAAGGACTCTTCAGACTCCCTAAACAAAAACACCCATCTATTCCATTCCAGAAGATACCACCAAGACTCTACATACCTATATTGTGACCAAAGGCAATGGGGCTATGGCTGTCTTGACAGGAAGGGAAATAATTTGTGATGCAGCTGCAGCCTAGAACTCCAGTATTTTACACATTCCCTAAGATACATAAACAGAGGCAACCTCCTCCAGGCACTTCAAGCATATAACGAAATAAGTGCAAAAGAAAGGACTCTTCAGACTCCCTAAACAAAAACACCCATCTATTCCATTCCAGAAGATACCACCAAGACTCTACATACCTATATTGTGACCAAAGGCAATGGGGCTATGGCTGTCTTGACAGGAAGGGAAATAATTTGTGATGCAGCTGCAGCCTAGAACTCCAGTATTTTACACATTCCCTAAGATACATAAACAGAGGCAACCTCCTCCAGGCAGCATGACTGTACCTGTGAATGGCTTTGTTTTGGACCCTTTAGCTCAGTATGCAGTTTCCATTTTATTTGTAGGTTGTCCAAGGATGGAATAATTTGTAGAAGTTAGCACCTACATGATACTCGTTATTGGTGGTCCCGAAAACCATCTTTTGATTAATGTAGTCAGAGAGGCAATCTATTTAAAATGTCACAAATTGAAGCCTTATGAGTGATACAATAATTTTTCGAAAACAAACAACCTCTACCAGTTGTTCCAAACCATTTCCAAATTCTGCACCAGCATGATATATTTCCAGCTTAACAATACATTACACCAACAAGTAGAAGGAACACCTATGGGGGCGATGGTGGTTCATAATATAGCTAATTGTTATGCTGAGCAATATATTTTTTTAAGCTGTCATCAATCATTCAGCAAAACATTTCAAAGAGCAGATTGTGATCTGGTAGACACACATGGGCGGCGTCTTCTTTGTGTGGCAAGAGACCCAAGTCATTGCAAATGAGTTCCTGGAATGGATCAACTATCGAAATAGACATCTAAAATGAATCAGCGCAGAAAATGATTATCTATTTGTCAAACAGTATATGAAGAGCGCAAATAGAAATTTCGTCCATACATGTGAAATTATGTTCATCCACAATTCCTGCAAGAGAGACCTCTTCATGGACATTTGCATCAGATGAGCACTAACCTGAAAACGTTAGAGAGCACAAAGCGGCTGCTAATTTGGAGGTTAGCAGATAGAGATTATTGTTAAAAGCTCTCACAAAGGCCAGAAAACACACATCGAAGAATAATAGACAAGCCATGTTGGAACACACCCCCAGTACTGATCATACAGACAGGCTGGTGTTTCTTAACGTTTCCATTAAATACAACAGAAAAGGTTTTCGACAAACACCGGGTTGTCTTGGACAGTGGAGAGACTTTTTGAGAGAAACTACTTTTTGCATATAAGAGTGTGAATATCAGCAACAGGATGATCAAAAACAATATTAGCTAGGGGACGGATACTCCCAAACCAGAATCCTTCACTCAGACCTGATGTCTCTCTTAAAAACATCAGCTGTTCATCATATGCCCATCAGCTGTTCAGCACATGTGCAGGATGTCCGTATACCAAACGCATCACAATAGACAGAGGGCTTCACATGTGTTGAGATAGTCACCTTTACTTTCTGTAATACTTCAATGCTAGTTTACACTATTGGTTTTGCCCAAGCAAGAAAATATACCAGAGGTCAAAAAGAAATGTCAAGACTCGGATATTGGAACATAGAGGATGTATAGGCATCAGGATAGGTTTGGCTCCGATCGTTAGCCAGTTTCTCGAGAGAGAGAGGACATGCAGAACATGACATTCAATGAACTGTGATGTTACAAGTCAAGTGTTGCAACTCACAATTCTGGAAGATCTCCCTGGAGAAAACAAGAGTGCCTCATGTTTCTGACCGAATCCTGCGAAACCGGATCGTATGAAGCAATCCGATCACAAATTGTCTTACATATATCTCCTACATATATCTCCTCAAAGAGGTCCACGTGTGGCAATAGGTTTGAAATAATTCTCAATTTTTAAAGTGCCAGACACCTTTTCTGTCCCAAAGGAAAAAGGTCACAGTTCCAAGTGAGCTTGTTTGTTCATTTTCCTAACAGCCCAATTGTCCAAACAGCATCATATCAATAATTGTTACAGAAGAGAGGACCAACGCTGCAATTTGAAGATGAATCAAGTATGTGGAAGATACACTTTAAAAAAAAATAAAACACCAAAACATGATGGTATTTGTCTATACTCTTTCTCTCTATCACAGATCTGACATGTACCCAAAGGATTTGTCTAACGCAAGATGAAGCATGGAGTTTGGCCTTTCCAGATTGAATAGAAGTATGTAAAGTAGTCCCTCGTGTCTGCAATCTGGGTAACACATACACTTCTAAAAGTAATAAAAGTAACCCAGACAACGTATTACAAGATAGTTTTGCAGAAGGTAAAAAATTCCCAGCGAGTGGGAGGTTTTTATTAAAGAAAACAGTGCACTGAACGAGGAGAGATTTCTGTTCTATGTTCAAAGGAAAGATGTATGCCACCGGTAGAATAGTTCCCATGCATGGCAACAGTGGCACCAATGGAAAGGTGAATGAAATAGAAGACTCGGTAGAACATGATTGGACAGATTATTCTTAATTGTTTGGACTTTGTAGTTTGCGATATGTGACGAGAATGTGACACGAATGATACACCGTGGAATCTCCTGCATTATAACAGGAAAGAATCCATGGTAATGTCTATGTCAGGTGATGTTCATTGTCAGGAATGGGCAACATTTTGATGAATGTCACATTAGTGAGACTTAGAGGTAAGATAACAACGATTGCCTGGCTATAGTGTCTCTTGTGCATGCTGAGGTGGGCACATTTTACGGTAGTGCAATAAGAGTGCAAAACTGGAGCACAAAATAGATTTATATTAAGTATGTGTTTCTACGAATGCCATGTCATTGTTCATATGTGAAAGAAGGATTGTTGAGGTTTTTAACATAGTCAATGCAAGCATCTCCTACACATTACACTCTACAAACTAACATACACACAGACACAGTCGTTTATTCTTTGGGCACTCCCTACCACTTCACAACCACACTGCACCCTCCATCACCACTTTCTGAAAGAGCCTCAAAATATACCTGTTTCCCCACACATAATTCAGCCACTCCAGCTCCTCCACTACTGCCTGTCTATCCTAAAATTCCTATCCTATTTTAAAAACGTTTAGTAACTTCTGTTTCACCTCAAATACTTTCCACTTTTGAACCTGGTAAGGTGCTCCACGGCCCTCTGGGAAAGGCCATAGATGAACAATATTTCAAATAAAATAAATACAATAAAAAATAGAATCAATGCTGGGCTACCCCAAGCAAAATATAAGATGGACACAGTTTCGCTCTATGGCTCAATCCGTCTTTGGAACAAAGCAGATATGGAATTATTTGTGTTTTCTCAGTAATGTCACTGGCATACATATTTGTACAAGGTTTTATCTGGAAACGAGTCCTAGACCTTGCATTATCTATACCTAAGTGTGTTATTACACATTAGTTTGGTCTGGTTTCACTTGGTGCTGTTGTGCTCTGGAAATAAACTGTGTCTATACCTCAAGATTCGAGCCTGACCCCAAACAAATCTTTGTTTATGGATCTTAATGTTCAATGATCAGATATATCAATTGTCTACCTTAATAACTTTAGTACCAATAGGCTATTAATCTTGCTAGCGTAGGGGCTGAGCAAGATGAGAGGATACATAACCTATCTAAGGCAAAAAAGATTACACTATGTATGCAGATTTGTGGCAGTTTGCTAGGAAAAGAACACGCTTGCCAAAATATATTTATTTGTTTCTGTGCAATAGGGCCTGTAACATCTATGTGAGGTTTACACTCAATCAACTCCCTACTCTGGAATGAGCTGGTCCCAGAATTGGCTTACCTAGAGTGGACATAATTTGCAGATTATGCAAGAACCAACATTGTCCAGAAAGAATTAAACATCTTGTTCTCTTCTGTGAAGAAATTGGTAAAATTACGCAAAATCACTTCAGTGGCTCTGCTCAATATTGTTCTGAATGATCCAATGAACGAGCGTGGTCCAGTTTGATCGAGGGGAAAAGGGTAACACTCCTATTGGACCTTTATAGATTCTTAATGAGTGCAATTAGTATGATGCCAATACAACTCTAAATTAACAATCAATTTAATAAATGTTGAAGGGGATATTAGGGACCGAAGAATGTGATGACTGTTATTATGATCATAGGATCTTTTAATGGATTTTAGTTGTATACTATAACACTTTACCTCTTTAACACACTAAACCATTTTGTGTAATGTTGGATGTAATATGATGATGTGTGTGTGTGCGTAATTTCGAATACTGATTTATACCAGTTACTATTAATCAATATGTTGTATTATCCAATGTAACTGGTTTAAACTGTTGTCATCGTTTTTTTTTTTTTTTTTGTGAGGTTTTACTAGATTTAAAGCAAGGGTTATGAGTGCAAAGTTGTAAATGTTGCCCTGCAGAAAGCGAATAAGGTAGAGTGGGAATAGATGCTTCTATATATGAGCAAAAGCAAGGAGAAAACTAATGAAAAGGATACTGTTAGATTCATTACCCACTTCTCCAAAAAAGCTGATCAATTACGATCCATTTTGAGCAGACATTAGCTGATCTTACACGCAGATAACGATCTAGCGAGACATGCCAGACCCCATCATGAAATGACATTCTCCAAAGCAAAGTCCATCAAGGAATTCATGGCACCCAGTTATTCCTTTAAAAACAGAGCCCAGAATTGGCTGAGAGCTCAGAAGGGGTTTCCAAAATGTGACAAATGTAAAATCAGCAATCAGGCCATACAAGGCAATGAGATTAGATATTGTCCAGGTAAGAGACACACTTGGGAGATAAAGCCGTCTGTGACATGCACCACAAGATTTGCTGTATATGCAATATGATGTCCCTGTGATCTCATGTATATTAGATCTACCATTTATCATGTGAAAATAAGAATACTACAGCACTATAGAGCCAGGAAGAACAAAGACTCTAACGACTCTTTGGTTACACATTTTGAAGAAAAACATTTCAGTGATGCGTCCCTGTTAAGATACACTGCCTTGGCCCATATTCCTGAACATTGAAGAAAAGGGAATAGAGAAAGACATCTCAGTCAATTGAAGTCAAAGTTGATCATCTTATTTAACAGCCAGAAGCCGAGAGGCCATAACACAGGAGAAGAGCTGGAAGTACATCTGATGGACAACTAAGACACCCTATTCACTTGACCAAAGTCTAGAGTTCCCTATAGAACATAATCTGATGAGATATCTCCACATTGTTAGTAACTTTCACTCGACTTTTCTGTGAGTTGGGTGCTTGCATAAAGGTCTACGACCACTGGGGCAATAGCTAAACACTGAGAGAGCGAGGTGGTATCCCACTGGAGTGATACTACTTCTGGCACTACAATAGCATTTTCGGTGATGGTTGTTTGGCTTATTTAGACTCCTTGGAGACCTGGGGGAGAGTTACCTGCATTATCTTTGCAATATATACTGAAATCAGTGTTAATTACAGTTGTCCACATGATTCAACATCTATTCAGGCCTTTAAAAAAATAGCATCACTTGCATCATACAATTAAGATATTATATCCATTATTTGACCATGAGAAGGGTCAGGATACTCAGATCCAGATATTATTATTGAATGACTGAGAGTGTCAGAAACTCCAAGATGGCTACCTTATTAGCATGAAGGATATCAGCATCTTGAAATGTGTGGTCACATGATCAAAAAGTTAGTCACATGATGCTAGAGTGACCTTTAGGAACACTATGAATTGAGGCCTGGAAACAGAGATTGTAAAACTGCACCTGAGGAAGCCTTGAGTGAGGGGTGGAATTGTGGTGACTACAGGAGTGCTTACTCCGAGGTCTGCTAGTTACCAGTAAGTCCATGTTTGTAACCATGGAATTTTTAGACTGTTCATTGAATAACATGTGAAATATTTTAAACATAATGCAGAACGAGTGCCCTTGTTTCTTTGTTTTTTCAAATATTTACCTGATTTCACTATTAACAGAGACTTGTGGGTGTTTTGCACTTTCTGGGTTGAGATATTACACAGCCACGGTAGTGGCTGTGTAGTTATGGTTAAATTGCTAATCCCATAGGAAGAGCACTTTTTGGGTGGCTTATAACTTCGCCCTCCCTGCACAAATCCTCACCAAACCTTGCAAAATAAGTATATGGCCCACCCTGAATTTTTCTGCAAAGTTTGGTGAGGTTTGATCCAGGGGGGGCAAAGTTATAGGGGGGTCCCAAAATATTTTTTTCCCCATAGACTGAATGGGGAAAAAACTTTGTGCACGCATACAGCCCAAACCGCTGGATGGATTTTCACCAAATTTGCTGCAGGAGTACCGGCTTGGTCCCGAAAGCGTGCTTTTGTAAATTTGGTGAAAATCCATCCAGTAGTTTTTTTTTTTAACTGATCAAAAAGTAGGTCTAAAAAAATTTGTGATATCTATGTCCGCTCCGCGGACACACTTCCCTGTTCGCTGAGCGGCTCACCTCATGTCCGCAGACATGTGACATGTTCGCTAATTGGATGGTGAAGAGCATGAAGTGCGTCAGATTATTCTGATGCGCCCGCCATCTTGGAACCGCCGACTGCGCAGCGGCGAACAGAGGCAAAATGCTATTTTGGGGAGTGTTTTGGTGTGCAAGAGTGCTTGGGTAGGATTGGGGAGTAAGAGACGGGTCAAATACTGTATTTGTTTAGGTGGCAGGTGCCCCTGATGTGTTCGCCATGCCCGCGCTGTCTGGGATGTCCATAATTAGTCAAAATGAGGGGTGTCGTAAGGACACTATTCCTGTCCGTGCTGTCCGGAGGCAAGTTGAAACTGTTCTAAGGACAAGCGCAGTGTCCGCGGACATGAAAATGCCCATATGGCATAGTTAAAATGTTTGATTCGATGGGTGTGATCTATGGCTGTGAAATGCTGCGGTGGTTGTGGCCAGGGCCTAAAGTCTTGGGTGCATGGCCGAAGGCCGTAGGCCATGCACCCAAGACTCTAGGCCCTGGCCACAACCACCGCAACATATCACACCCATAGATGACACCCATAGAATTGAATATCTATCAAATATTTGCAAATCTACAGTTTGTGTACTGTTTGATTTGTATAGTTTGTATGCGAAGTTTTGGCTACGTCAAGTCATTAACATTGTAGAGTTTGGTAACAAGCACTGCAGTATAACATATCCATAGAAGTAAACATTTTGTATTGTGGTGTATGGTTAGATGTTTGCTTCAATGGTTCTGTTGTGCAGCAGTATGTATGTGTTCTATTAGAATATACTTACTGTTTGATTTTTTTGTAAGTAGATATATATTTTTTGATGAGTTAGGTAACTGGAGCAGATATTCTTTTTCAATGTGTGTGATAAAAGAAAAGATCATGTTAGTGTAGGTATTTTATAAAGACGTATTACATTGCAAAATAGACATTTCAGCTTTTTTTCTACCCTCATATTTAGTAATTTACAAACCAGTGTACTGTGCAATTTGCTCAGTTTCTGAGTTTGTTTTTTTAAATCATTGGGTCTGTGGGAAAAAAAATCCATGTTGGATTAAAAAAACTTTTTTGTTATGCTACAGTATATTTGTTTGTTTGTTTTCAGTGTTCACTTGTTGTTTCTGTCTAATGTTCTATCTGTTGGCTTGTTGCAGATTGTTAGATACCTGTTGTTGAATTCTAACTGATTATAGTTTTTTATTTATATTCTCAAGTTGCTAATCTATGTGTTGGGTTGTTGCAGATTCTGGGAGCAGTTAGATAAATGTTGGCGTATTCTAACTGTTTATTTCTTTTTATAATTTAGTGGTATTGATTTATTTGTTTGCTTGTTACAGAATTTTGGGGCAGTTAGATACCTGTTGGAGTATTGTAGCTGTTTATAGTTTTCTAATTGAGGTTTTATGAATGTTTATGCACAGATTAGTTATTGGTGGTATTGATTTATTTGTTTGGTTGTTGCAAAGTCTTGGGTCAGTTAGATACCTATTGGCGTATTCTAACTGTTTTTTTTCTTGTTATGTTTCAGTGGTATTGATTTATCTATTTGGTTGTTGCAAAATCTTGGGACAGTTAGATACCTGTTGGCGTATTCTAACTGTTTATTTCTTGTTATAATTTAGTGGTATTGATGTATCTGTTTGGTTGTTATAGAATCTTGGGGCAGTTAGATACCTGTTGGCCTATTTTAACTGTTTATAGTTTTCTAATTGAAGTTTTGGTAATGTTTAAGTACACATTAGTTATACAATTTTGGTTTTAAGAAGATTAAATAAGCGTTTGTAAGATTTGCTGGTAATCTCTGCTTTAGAGTAATGGTACTATCATTTCATTCGAACCATCCACATTTCTTTTTTATATATGCACTGTAGTGACCTGCATTGGTTGTGGCTCCTGCATGGTGGATTACACCTATTATTGTGAAGGTTTTCTTACCAAGTGATACTTGACCATGTGTGAATCCGGTCAGCTTGCAGTTGTTTTTGGTACCATCTGCATTGTAATGTATTAGCATTAGTATTACTGGTTTATTATGTGTTTGTATTAGTAAGGTGGAGTGATTATCTGAATTGCAGGTAGTACATAATCTACCATGGTTTGCATTTTGTACAAGTTGCTGAAATGGAATGGATTCACAATTAGGTATGGATACATACACAAAGCGCTCATTAGGGATTTGTTCCTCTGCCACATTTTTGCAGAGAGTGCATATATGTTTCCACATGTATGAAATCTGGAAGATTTCATTTATAGGTATGTTTTTGTTTTCCAGTACTTGTAGTAAGTACATTAGAAATTCTTGTGGATCTTCTTGTGAGTTTATAGTTAATTTCACCATTCCAGCACAGTAGTCCAATTCTTGTCTTATTCCATGAACTATATGTGTTGTCAGGATTGTTGGTTGCGTTTCTATGAAGGACTAACATTTGCAAACACAATTTGTCTGTACTGTGTAAGTAAATGTTGTCAACAATTGGTGGCAATTGAAATAGAATATTGATTGCTACATTCGCGCAGCAATTTACACCAGTTATATTTGAAAAGTTGAATGGACCAGTAATTGATGAAGCATTAGCTTCTTTTACTCTCTTGGGAGGATTTGCAGTGAGATCCTGTTCCATTTCTGTTTGAATTAGTTTTCTTTTGCAACATTTTCCTTTTTGTGGAACAGAATATGTTTTTAGATGGGGTGTATAGTGAACGTAGTCTATTGTATTCTAAAATGCAAGGAATATCAGCGTTTACTTTACTTGCATCAAAGTTAATTAGAAATAGACCATCAAGTGCACAGAAGCGTGATAGTGCTACATAGCTCATGCCTTCTTTAAAGACTGTGTTCCCAATATCTATCAATGCTTTATCTAGGGTAAGACCTTGTGATTTGGGAATGGTGACTGCGTATGCTAGAGTTAGAGAAAATTGTTCTCTGCGTACATACATGTCTTTGAAAAGAAGGAATCGAGATGTTGAGCGCCCTATCCTTTTTACTTCTGAAACTTTGTCAAAGAAAATATTTACAAACTGAATGTTGTTGTCACGTGGGTATGTTTTAAAGCCAAGAACTGTACAAATTAATTAGTCCTTGCTCCACGTCAAGGTTACGTTTAAGCATTACTCTACAGTTTAAGGATAATTTTAATATTTTCTCCAAACCAGCTGTGTTGGAGATTTAATTTTCTAAGGTATTTAGTCTTGTTGTGGCTTGTTGACACATGGGTAGTGTCATACCATGTACGTCCAGTTTGTCTGTGGAGCAAATTTCAATTATTGGTTGCATTTCATTTTTCAGCATTGTTTCATTGAATTTGCAACAGCTTGCAAGAGTTGGCATTAAGGACATACAATTGACATTTTTGTGTACTCATTTTTCCATGACATCAGTAGCACATGAGTTATGGCCATAAAGTGCATGGATGTGCTGGGTTTTTAATATTGCTTGTGCTTCTTGAGATAGTACACCAACTCTAATGCTTTTTAAAATGTTGGCGTAAGTGAGGTCTACAGATTGGCGCATGTTTTCTGCTAATTCTTTGTATTGGAAATGTTGCCAAAGGTTGACATTTCCTATTCTGCCAACAGTTTTATGGCAGAGTTTGTGTCCTAAGGTTTTAAAAATAGGTTCACGTTTCACCGGTGTCAATTGAAGAAGATCTCCGAAAACAATCATGTGTTTTCCTCCAAAGAGCTCTTTGTAGTTTGTTTTAAGTACTTCTTGCAATTTGATGTGAATCAAAGCCAACATTTGGTTGGAGACCATGCTCACTTCATCTATTAGTAGCATTTTCATGTGTTTTAACACTCTGTGTAGTTCCATTTCAGCTTCTGTAGAAAGTCTGTAATATTCTAATTTGTTTTGGTGTTCTACTGGAAGGAGTAGTAATCGGTGCAAAGTGACCCCACCTATGTTGTAGGCAGATAAACCTGTGGGGACAGTTACAACAGCTGACAGTTTGTTGTTTGTCAATTTTTGAAGAAACTTGCTGATGATTTTGATTAAGAATGTTTTGCCTGAACCAGCTTCACCACTGATGTATAGTAGTATAGGTTTGTAATTTTGGCAGGTACATTCTTTATTTTCATGTTGTACACCATGTGCAATTTCTTTTGTTACTTCCTGAAAAATGTTATGCTGCTCTTTGTTCAATTTTGATTGTAGTACAGTTAAGTCTTCTGTAACTTCTTCATAGTGGCACATGGTTTTCTCTACTTCTGTGATAGCTAATTCTGCCTCATTTGCTTTTAGTGGCTGTCCCAGTGGTTCTTGGCTTCCTGTTACAGAAGGTTGACTACTGTCAGGAGTGTCCTTATCTAGTTGGGCCTGGAGTTCTTCTTCGTGTTTCTGTTCATTGTGCAACATTGTTTTGTACTGTGTAAAGTTTACTTCAGTGATAGTGCTTTCATTTGCTTTGAAAGCGTCTTCATACGAGTCATAGTTTTCTAGTATCTCTTCTTCTTTTCTCCATGGTTTAAAAAGTTGTAGTAGGGACATGTAATATAGTTCTTTATGTTGAGGCGTTTTAAATGACAATTTGATATGATTAATTAAGCTTCGTTTGGTAAATTTCACTAAGCTTCCTTCACAATTTGTCACTCTATAGCTACATTTTTTTTCATCAGGTTTTATATTATTTTTTTTATGTGAAGTTTTGGGCTATGTTTTATAGACACATGGTTTCCAAAGTGTTACTCCTGTTTAGGTAGTATGCGTCTAGTAAATTGTTTTTCAAAATGTCTTGGCTGTTGGGATCATTTTTGGCTATTGTTTCTATGTCGTCATATGATTTGAGAACTCTTTTTCTAGATTTAGCAGGACCAAGACTTTGACATACTATACTTTCAGATTTTCCAAACAAACAAGTACCGGTTAAACGATCTGCAGCTCCATAGGAGCCACATTCTCTATGAGAGAGCATTTTTATGCCTAAACTGTACAATTTCTGAGATAGTGTTTTGTCTGATAGGTCATTCCAGAGGTCTTGAAGCTCTGTTTTTTTCTGCTTTTATCAAGTAGGCTCTAAAATATCGTGCAACTGCAGTGGAATTGTCTGCAATGTACTGCACATCTATGTTTGCATTCTATAAGAGGGCAATGATTGCATTGCAATCATTGAAACAATTTGCTTCTTCTGTTCTTTTTATGTAATATGTGTTCTTAGGTGATTTACCTTTAACACTATGTCGATCTGAAGACATGAAGTTGTTCACTTCACCTGTTTCTGTAACTGGTCTAGAGAAACCAAAGCAGCATTTGGCGTAGTATTTCCCTTTGTTTTTGTATTTGCGACAACAATATTTGTCACATTTGTGTCTTTGAAATTGTACAATTTGTGCATGAAGATCACTATTTGTTGCTTCCGATGGAATTTCACATGTGACATATTTTTCGAAAAAATTTAAAACAGTGGCATCACTGTCTTGACCAAATTTAGGAGTATCTTTAATCAATGAAAGCATGTTGATATGTGGTGATCCTCTGGCTTGGTATTCTTTTCTCCAAAGAAGTGTTGCACTTCTCTGAGGGGAGGAACATTTTTATTACAAATAAAGTGTAGCATAGCAATGAAATGATGATGGAAATATCTTGAAACATTAACAGGATCTAGAGAGCAAAGTTCTCCAGGTGTTAGAATATCTATGTTTGTTTTGTTTTTGTTTGATATGCGTAGGAAATCAGGTAAATCTTCCCATGCATATTCTGCACAACTTAATGTAACAAACCAAGTGGGTGGGTCAAGGTTTCTTATCATACAACATACATCTCCGTGACGTCGGAACAAGTACACTTTCGTATCACACATGTTTGCTAAGAGATTTGTAATGCTTGATTGTAAAACCTCATCTTTTTCTTGTACATTTTGTATTAATTGCATAGCTGACATATTTTGAAAGTGGGTTCCTGATTTCAATGTGTGTGCAACTCCGTAACATAGAGTTGCTAGTTCACTTTCAAAGAGTAGGTGGAATTTGTATTCTACATTTTGTCTAAATCTGGGATCTTCAGAATACATTCGTAACGAGCGGTATTCTGATGCTGTTATCTGAATAGATCTATCATCGTACCTTCCTCCTTTGCCAGTAGGAAAGAGTAGAGGAAAAGCAGGTGCTTCTATACTTTTTTCCCATATGCTGATTGGTGATCCTTTGGTTTGTCGCATTTGGTACGTTTCTAGTGCATCATCTATGGTGTCATTAAAGTGTAATGGATGAATTGTATAATGGTCTAAAATATTGGATATTGTATCAGGATCTAGAAGTTCAGATTGACCAGTTTCTGGTGACAAATGAATTATTTTAATTGTTTCCCTTAAGTTTTCTTCAATATTTATTTCTTTGTAGTATTCATTATTGTCTTTTAGATATTGCAAGGCTTGTCTAGCTTTATGTAAATCTATGTGTTGTTGCCAAATTCTTTTGTCTTTTGTAGGTACACCATTTACTAAGACAATTAAAGATTGCTCTATTGGACCTTGCACTCCTTGAGTGCGCACATTTTCTTTTAGATCTAATGGTAAATAAACTACTTTGCCACAAATGCTTTTCACCAATTCAGAGGGAGGTAATTTTGCTGTTTTTGGTTGAAGGCGTATTATTGCTTGAAATGGGTGCACTGTTTGAATTATGATGCTCTCATATAAATTGAGTTGTTGGAGGGGTTTTGGTAGTGGGAATAATTCCTGTTATTTGTGATAGCACGTGAACGAGTGTGGTTTTTGTCAAGTTTTGTAGTGCAGTAACTGCAAATTATTAAGGGGTCACTTATTTCGTATTTGTTTTCTGCTATAAGGTAAAGAGCTAATTCAAACCATTTGGAATCTTCATTGTCTTCTATTTTGTATGTTACGTCTATAGTTTTTGTGTTACTTTTATGAAAAGTTTTGCGGCAACACACACACACATTGTTTGGTACTTCAGCGGATGTACTTTTAAATTTTAGTATTTCTTTTTTGTATGTGTGTAGTAGAAGGTTTCCATGTGTAGAATTGTTGCTAGTCTGTTGTAAAGCTATTGCATTTTGTAAGTGACTTTCACTTCCAAAATATTTTTTCTGGATATGGTCGATTTCTTTGAATAGGTATTTGCCTGTACCATGTAGAAGATGGTTATTTACATTGGCTAGTGCTAAAGCAGGACTTTTAGCATAGTACAGTTTGTAGACTGTGGGGGTAATTCATAGAATTCAGCGCACAAGTGGCGCACCCAGCTGGGGCACAGTGTGCGTATGTGACTTTCTGCACCAGCCGCGTGCACTAAAATCTTTTTCCTCGCACAGCGTATTCATGGATTTTAACATCCAAAACCAGACATGGCGCAGAGTGGTGCAGCGACCCTGCAACAGTGCCGGTTACGCCCCCAACCTCTCCCCATGCGCCATGTAGAGCGCACAAATCCCATACATGGCGCACAGGCCCACAACCACGAAAACGCCTGTAAAACTCCCCACGCACCCCACCGAATACACGTACCCCGCTGTGCGGGTAGTCTCACACGCGATTGGGCCTGTGCGAGTGGGGTACATGGATTACTGGGGTGTGCATGAAGTTTAACACGCGATTGGCCCAGTGCGAGCGGGGTATGTGTATTACTGGGGTGCGCGGGAAGTTTCACATGCGATTGTCCCTGTGAGTGCGGGGTACGTGGATTTGGGTGGTGCGCGTGAAGTTTCAAACGTGGCAGGCCCTGTGCGTGCGGGCTAAGTGGATTACTGGGGTGCGTGGGAAGTTTCACACGCGATTGGGCCTGTGCGAGCGGGGCATGTGGATTACTGGGGTGCGCGGGAAGTTTCACACACGATTGGCCCTCTGCGTGCGGGGTACGTGGCTTCGGGGGGTGTGCATGAACTTTCACACGCAGCAGGCCCTGTGCGTGCGGGCTACGTGGATTACTGGGGTGCATGGGAAGTTTCACACGCGATTGGGCCTGTGCGAGCGGGGTTCATGGATTACTGAGGTGCACGGGAAGTTTCACACGCGATTGGCCCTGTGCGTGTGGGGTACGTGGATTTGGGGGGTGCACGTGAAGTTTCACACGCGGCAGGCCCTGTGTGTGCGGGCTACATGGATTACTGGGGTGCGCGGGAAGTTTCACACGCGATTGGGCCTGTGCGAGCGGGGTACGTGGATTACTGGGGTGCGCGGGAAGTTTCACACACGATTGGGCCTGTGCAAGATGGGTACATGTCTAACACGGTACGGGGAAGTTCCACACGTGCTTTCGCTGTCAGAGTGGGGTACGTGTATCCAGGGGGTGCGCGCGGAGTCCCACATGTCAATTGGAAGTGTGGGTTCTCACAGGTATGCCCTCTACCCCCTCTACGGACCCTGCAGGCAACCCACACCACAGGGCACCAACCATGCCCCCAGCCAGGCCACATGTCACCTTGCACTAGTGATCACCAACTCATGTCCCCCAGCACCCCCACCCCCCAGCAGTGAGGGACACCTGGCAGCAGGCCCCCACTCATGTCCCACTCATGTCCCCCAGCACCCCCACCCCCCAGCAGTGAGGGGCACCTGCCAGCAGGCCCCCACTCATGTCCCCCAGCACCCCCACCCCCCAGCAGTGAGGGGCCACTGCCAGCAGGCCCCCACTCATGTCCACCAGCAGCCCCACCCCCCAGTAGTGAGCGGCACCTGCCAGCAGGCCCCCACTCATGTCACCCCACCCACTCACCCACCCAGCAGTGACATGCCCATCTTATGACACAAACCAAAAGTCAACTATGTACATCAACACATGTCCGTCACACACACACACACACTGGTTGCCATTGATTGAGTAAACCCACATGTCGACATGCATGAACCCAATGAGCGAATCCCACACATTGAAGTAAAACATCAAAACGTATTAACATAAAAATCAATTTAAAGTAATTAAAGCATAAAATAATAGCAAACATGAAATGAAATGCATGTCCAAATAAAAAATAAAAAATCCTAAAAAAATCCCAAGTAATCCAAAAGAAAAATGGCCAAAACTCTCTGTCCACCAAACCAAATCCAAATGAAACGCAAAAACAGTAAATCCATTGATCCAATGCTGAAATGAAATTAAAATGTCCAAATAAATCCAACATCCAAGTATGTACAATCCAATTTCCAAGGGTCCATGAGCCCAATGAAATAAATGAAACCTATCTAATAACATACCTAACAAAAAAAAACTATATACAAAAGTGTGGGGCATAGTCCAAAATCCCCAAAATAAAAAAAAAGAAAAGGAAACCTAACACTATAAACTATTTACAATGGCAGCGGGCAAGTCCTGCGGCTCACTCAGTGATGTTTTCGGCCAGGGCATCATCAAACTCCATGTCTATTTGCTGGAGGCGGCCCTCTGTTCTGGCCCCGAGGTCTCGCAGGGAGGCACTCATGGCCTGTTCCAACTCCCTGCGAGTCGCCTCGAGGCACTCTGCCCGCCTCAACACACGACGCATGGAGAACTCCGCCCTGACCATGGTGAGCCGTGCCTCTTCTGCCCGCCGCCGCTCCGCACCTATACGCTGGCCCAACCGCAGGCATACAGAAGACACACCCATTCCAGGGTCCTCCTGCCCTCTGGCCGATGCCTGCCCCCCGGATGTCGATGGCCCCGAGCCATCATTGCTCCCACCTAGAACCTGCTCCTGCTGCTGCCGCTCCTGTCCATGTGCCCTGTCCGATGATGCCTGCACATCCTCCATCAGCTGGTCTCCAGTTGTGGTGTCCATCCCTGCTGGACCGCCGACTCCTGACTGGCTGTGTTGGTCAGGCCAGGTCCACAGGGGGCCCTGGTGGACTCTGGGCCGGAAGATGGCAGGGAGAACGACTGGTGCACAGTCTCCACAGAGGAAGAGAGGTCCACCAGAGTGCGCGTCACATGTAGGAACCCACCGACCAGGGCCCCTCCCAACAGTGCCACGTCGCGACGCTGCTGTTCGTGATGGCGTGCGTTCTCCGCCCAGGAAGAACGCACGTCTTCACGAATGTCATGCGTGCGCAACGTGACACCAATCAGGACGGAGCCCATACGTTCATGGGATCCCTCGTCCGCAAGTGGAGAGGCAGATGACATGGCACTCACCCCTAACTGCGGACGGGCCTGGGACGGGGCATCCCTGCTGGTGCATGGTGGTGCACTCACAGGTTCAAGGACAGCGACATGCACAGGCCCCTGCGTGGTGACATGTGCTGCATCCTGACCCTGGCCCTGGACTGCACCACTTGCACCAGTGGAACTACCCCCACCAGGCCCCACATGCGGCTCAGCAGCGGGCTCCTCCTCCTCTGTGGAGACCACCAACCTGGATGTCTCTGCACTGTCTTCTGCCATTGCAAGCCCCTGTGGGGGCTCACCCGGCCCTTCCGCCACAGCCGTAGTGGCAGACGCGGCACCAGCCCCCTCGCTCCCGGGTGATGGCAAGTCCTGGGAGGGTGGCTGGGCCTTGCGTCACCGCCCTGTGGAGGCATCCCCGCCGCTTGGCACCACAGCGCCGTCTCCGCCCCCTTCTTCACTTGACGCTGCGTAGAGGGAGACATAGAACACAAGCATCAGGGTACAGTACAATATTCCCCTAGACAGGAAGCAATAACACATGAGTCGCAGTGTCAAACGTCACTTCCATCCTGTCCCTCTACAACACATGGGTGAATGCACGCAACACACATGCAGAAACAGGCACGGGGCCTGCAATCAACATCAGCATCCATGTACAAGGGCCTCTATTAACCAAAATGTTGCCTTCAAACTCACATGCATCATGGCTCACACTGATCCCATGCACACACATCACCGGAGGGTCATGCATCATGGCTTGTACACCACAGACACAGTGGATAGACACAGTGCATACAACGGTGACCGCACTGCATGAGTGAATGTACACATCATCACAGACATGTGTCATGCATCCATGGCGTTTCAAAGTCACACACACACACTTCTCAGGCACAAACACATGTGCAACATACATGTACATGACAGCAGCACCCATCCCTCACACCCCCTCCATGTCCAAGAACAGAGACTGGCATGCTTTCATGTGTGCATTTGGCATACAGCTCCCCATGTTGCATTGTAACACATGCACCAACCATGTGTTTCACACATTACTGGTCTCACATGCATGACCATGATGTCCCTGCACACACACATCCATACATGGCCTATGTCACACATACAGGCAAGTATCAGACTACCAGCACACTGCAACATGCCCTGTCTCACACACCAATGCTTGGCCACTTACCGCTCAACTCCAAATGGGTCTTCCTCCGAAGGATCTGGGCGTGGAGCACTGGGCATATGCGTTCCAGAACCCTCATCTGGATGTCACTCATGCTGACCCGGCCCCCCTCCGTGAGGTGCCGGGCCTTGTAGAGGGTCCTGGACCTGAAGTCCTTCCAGCGCTTCTTGATGTGCTTGATGTCGCGGGTTGCCATCCCCTCCGCATTGATGGCAACCACTACGTCGTCCCAGATCCTCTCCCGTCCTTCCTTGTTGGCACGTGATGTTCCAAAGAGGGCATCAAAATGCCACAGGACATGCTCCACTAGGATACCAATTTCCTTCACACTGAAGCTGGTGGCCCTCTGCCTCTCTGGCTGGGGGTCGCCAGTGGTCTCAGATGGTGTTTGCCCCGACATGGCGACCCCCGAGGCAGGCGTGGGTGGGCAACTGGGTCCTGGGGCTGGGCTGTGGAGCGATGGTATCCCAGTCGGGAGTCTTCTGTTCCAGCAGGGGTGGACAGAGCAACTGGAACCCTGGCTGACGTGCAAGCAGCAAATAGCAGGGCATGTGGGCAGCAGGCAGGCAGGCAGCAGCAGATGGCAGGTGGGAGTGTGCTCTGGGCTCTGGGGGCAGTAAATTGGCCTTCTGGGCAGGTGCGTGGTCTTCCATGTGTTGTTGCGTGGCCATCTTGATACGGAGTGATTTGGCACGTGAAAATCTTGCACGACTGCGTGTAATTCGAGGAAAGGCCCTTAGCGCATCTGTGATGTTACGTGCATGGGCGTTTCCCTCATGATGTGGGCATAGTGAATCAGAATGTGAATACACTTCACGTATGCGAATTCATTGGACCAAAGGCCCTTTAGCGCGTAAGCGCGTCTGTGGCGTGACGCGCAAGGGCGTTTCCCTCATGCCTCCACTCTGCTGACTGGCGGTGGGTCTCCACCAGAGGACAACCAACTCACTGAACATGAGTCTGTTGCTGGAACCTTCGTCACAGAGGAACAGATCCAAGGCGTCAGAGACCTACCTGATTACAACGCATTGTCCGGTGAGTGCCCATGCATGTGTGTGTAATCCATGTGTATGTTGTTTGGGTGAAGGGTTCTGATTGAGTGCCAAGTGAGGGTGTGTACTCCAGAGTGGTATGGGTCACCCATGTGCTTACTCCAACACATTCACGTGCCTTGGATTTTGGTATGACAGTATCCCTTCTGCCCACAGTAGCCAATTAGCGCCACATTACTGCAGTTGCCCTTGACCTGTCATCTTGCAACAACATTGTTCAGATTTTTTCAGTGTTCATACAGGCTGATTGAGTATTGAGTATTCTCCCATTTTCGCTACACATTTTTCAGCCCTAATACCACATATGTGACATGCTTCTGTCATTGATTACACCCCACATTGGCCCACATTTGTTGCCTTGTTATGTGAATGATTAGACCATTCAGGCTGATTGAGTATTGGCCTGATCACATACATTTTTGGGGCCTGTTTGAATGTGGAACATGATAGTTGTTTGCTTTCATGTTAAAGTGACCAACCATTGATGTGTACATCTGCCTACAATCACTGTATTATTGTACACTGGATGTGTTTCAGTGTGTGGCACATGCATCTTTTGCCACACTATTTAGAATTTTTCATCTCATCATGTCCATCTCACATGGATGGGTGACAGTACTCATTCACTGACATATCGTTGTAGTTGTCTAATGTACCATGGCTATGCTACATGCCATCTGTGTGCTGGCATGTGTCATGTATGTGCATTGGACATGCCATTCACAGGCTAATGTGTGATGCCAGTTCTACCCACCATGCAGCAAGTGTGTTGCTTTTCCATCTTGGTGTCCTCAGTGTCTGCTTTTTCCCTCCCCTTCCAACTCATTGACGGTGCATGCATGTCAGGGTTATAGTCATGTGCGACATGTGTAAATCATGTACAGGATCTCTGTCTTGTCAGGCCTATGTGTGTACTATGGTGCTCATGCCTGTTTGCATTTATTGTATTTCATGTTTTTGCAGGTGATGACGCACTTGATGCTGGTGAGGTTGAGGAGATGGTGGATCTCAGCCACGACCGAGCACCAGCGGAGGACGTGGTGTGGTGGTGGGTGAAACCCTTTGTTACTGCAGACCCTACTGTCCAGGGGTGCTTCGGGGTGCACCTCCCCAGACCTCTATTCAGGTGCTGAATCGGATGATGAGACGTATGGGCTATCGCAGGTGAGTGCTTCTGGCAGGGATTCTGTTCTGTCCAACCCACCTACACCTGGGGTTGAACCCTCTATGGGGATGTCAGTGTTGGTAGGTCCGCCTTTGGCGGTTACGGATGCAGGGTCACACTCCACAAGATCTGATCCTGTTCCTGGGCCAGCAGATCAATGGAGGAATGCAGTCCTGCAGCCTCAGGCAGTGCCAGCACAGCAAGGTGCAGGTCGTCCCTGCCCATAAAAGGTGTGGTGCCCGCAGACACGGTGGCCGTGCACCACCAGGCAATACTGTATGGGAAAACTCCATGAACGGTATGGCAACCCAACAGGCAGCATCAGTTGAAATGATGGCTCAGGCAATGGAGAGGGTGGCCATTTCCATTATCCCCCCTGAAAGGCAGATGGAGCAACAACAGCAGGCAACAGACTCCATTTGCCAATCACACAGGGAAGACATGTTGGCGTCCAACAGGGACCGACGGACAGCACTGGAGACTCTGTGCGAAGCCATAGCAATAGAGTCACAGGGCAACAGGGAAGCCCTGAGGGTAGAACTCCATAACATCAGGGAGACTCTGCTTGAACTTGAGGCTTTCCGAGATTTTAGGGCAGAACAGCAGCTGGAGCAGCACACACGTTCGCTCTCAGCTGAGCTGCAGGCAACCCGTGAGGAGATCCGGGCATCACGCGAGGCCATGCATGCAGAAATGCAGGCAACCCGTAAGGTGCTGCATGGGGATCTCCGCACTATCATCCTCCAGAATCAGACCTTCCAGACCTGCATGCTTCCTGCATGGAGGACCATACTAGAGCTTTGCTTGGGCTGCCTCCCATTGCACCACCACCTCCTGATGCAGGAGCAGAGGGTGAAGAGACCGACAGCAGTTCTCCCACAATGGCATAGTCTTGCAGGCCATGAGCCCCTGGAGGTATTTTTTTCCCAACATCCACAGCAGGTGTACACCCTGTCCTCGAACCTCCTGGGTGCCCCCCCCCCCCTGGCCGACACATGGCAATTTTTTTTTTTTAACAGTGTGTTGCCTTGTGTGGCTCCCGTGGGCATCCACTGTGTATTCCGGCTGGGCACATGCTGCAGGCTTGTCTTGAGTTTGGGTTAGATGCTTGGGTTCGTGACACACACACCCCTCCTGCTTCCCGTTTCCATGGGCTTGCAAAGTGTGTGACCAAGTGACAGTGACTTACACAGTGACATTGGGCTCCCATGAGCTGTGTGGGCAGTCTGTAGTCAATACTGCGTGGACTTCCCTAGTGGGTATTGTTGTTGTATTGAACACTGCATGGTGTATTGATATGTGCTTGTGCATCCATGTCTTCCTCAAAATTTGCAGGTACCTTCTTCATGTCTTCACAAGGCCGTCTCCTTTGCAGATGGAGTTCATGTTGTATGCAGTACACTGACACATTTGCGTGGCAGCAACACTCTGCAGTTGGAAGGGGTCGATTTGCTGGTTTATTCAGGTTGTAAGACTACCACTTCTTTGACTTTGTACTGTCATGTTTTTGCAATGTTTCATGCTGTGCTGATGTATTGTGTTGGTGGTAAGTATTTGGTCATGTGTGCTGTTTGTTATTGATTACTGGGAGCATATTGTCTGTGGGCAGTTATGGTAAGTTAAGCAACCATAACTTGCGCCACGACCGTGCACTGCTAAAACTAACACCCAGGACATGAAAGATGACATCACAAATGTCATTGATGACATTACTGATAACATCACATGTCTGACTTGCTGTTTTTTCCTTTTGTGATATATCTTAGACAGTAATAGTTAGGAACAAAAAAAAATCAAAAAGTAGTATATTTATAGACTTATACTTTAAATATGTTCTTTCAATAATTACCTTAGGGTCCACTCACAGCATATAAAACATATACATAGGAAACATACACAATAAGTAAGGTTATCAACACTTTATTATTGTTTTGCTGTTTTTTTATTACTGTACTTGGATGTGCACATATTTGTATTTGCATTAGTTTCTTTAGGGTGCAGTCACATAATGTGATATTTGTACATAGGGAGGTAGTAGGTTTGAAGCAGAGCAACCTTTTCTGTGCATAAAGATAATCAGTTAGGTTGTGAACACTTTCTGCTTCTATCGCTGCTTTTTTGCATACTTCACTTTCTCTATATATACTCATATTTGTATGTGTTGGTGTGTCTTTGTGTTTTGTGTGTAATAATGAAATTATGTGGTAAGTGGTTTTATTAGCTACTTATTACATGTTGCACAGTACACACAACTCTAATAAGAAAGCATTTATCATTTCACTATTCAACATGGTACATTATGAATAGTGTACCTCCATCATGTATGCTGCACACAATGCTTATATTTATACTTGAGTAGCTTAGTATACTGTAAAGAACTTCATAATAGAATGCTATTTATATCAATGCATTGCCTAATGCACTACATAGCTCAAGATATCTATTCCAATTATTCTTGACACTTTTTCTGTCAACATTATAATAAGAATCCCTTGTACAGAGTTTTCTTGAAAAGTAAATGCACATGTGATGTCATCTTTGATGTCCTGGCTGTTAGTCTTAGCAGTGCACGGTGGTGGCGGGAGTTATGGTTGCTTAGCTTACCATAACTGGAGAATTTCAGGGTTTTTTCGGTTTTAGTTGGAACCATAATGTCCCTTTAACAAAGTTTTTCTACTGAACATATATATATATATATATATTTATTTTATTTTTTTCAATGAAAACACTTTGTAAAAGGGACATTATGGTTACGTTGCACTAATAAAAAAAAACAATTAAATTCAATGAACAAACGTTGTTAAAGGGACGTTATGATTGGGAGCTAAGCAACCATAACTCATGCCACCACCATGCACTGCTAAGACAAACACCCAGTACATGAAAGAGGACGTCACAAATGTCATGTATGACATCACTGATAACATCACATATGTGGGACACTTGTTTGTGTTCACTGACATGTCATGCAAGTTTCTATTTTTACTGACAATGAGAATTTTGAAAATTGAAAAGTTGCTATACATATACATTAACCTTCTGATATCTTCTTAAAGTACTTTCCATATATTTTGATTTGACCTCATAGTGCACATACATGGGGCAATAATCAGGCCTCAATCATAGAATTCATTTGTGCACATGATAATCAACTCTAATGTTATTGTTATTTTCGGGAGCTGTTGTTTCTTTCTTCCTTACTATAGTTTCCCTGTATGTGCCTCTAATTTGTATGCATTCTGGGTGTTTATATGTATTTTTTGTAGTAACACAAGTATGTCATAAATTTGATATTATTAGCTATTGATTCCATGTTTAACATTAAGCAGAACTTTAATAAGGTAGCATTTATAATTTTACTATCTGCAATTACCAGATTAAAAATGCACTTTTTTGTATATGCTGCAGCCATTGCCTATTTGTATTTATGATTAGGATCCTGTGTTTACAACAACCCACTAGAATATAATATTTTCTTTAGATGAGAACATTCGTTACTGCATAGTTTATGATAGATCTCCTGGTCACCCCTGACATCTTATTACCAACATTCTAATGATAATGATGTGTTATAAACACTACCCCTTTTAGGGACTGTTCATGAACATTATTTCAATATGTGATCTTAACAGTGCACTGTGGAGGTGCGTCCAGTGATGGGTGCCAATATCCTTGCATGAAAACAAAACATACTGCTTGGATTTCAAGTATGTGTGAGATCTGCATCTCTCTAGGCTGGTCTATGTGTCCCTGTAAACACACATACACCCACACACAAATACACACGCACACCAAAGCACACACACACACACCAGAGCGCCTCCACGTGTAAACAGACCAATTTTACATATGCAGCAGGAGGACAACAATCAGATTCACCTTGATGGTGTCCAGAATTCTCTATTCCTTTGCACATTCTTCACTCACAGGTGACCATGCAAATGAAGGTTATGCATTCAGCATGAAAGTCATGCACTGTCAAAAGAAGTAAAATATGCCATTCTGTACATTATAGAAAAGGGAGTCATGGAAAAAGAGAACAAAAAATAATCTAACAATGATATTCCGTTAGCTGGAATAATATATTAAGTCGTGATATCTTCAGGACACACAGGGCCAGATCACAAACTATTTTTGGTGGTGCTCATTTTTTTGGAAGGTGGTAAATTGGAGAGGATCACAAACGTATACCATATTGTGTAACGTGTATGTTTGCATGTTCTTATTTTTCACATTTGTTCGTTCGAAGTTCACTTTACATCAGAAACACACACGTCTCCAATCAACCCATCATTGTGTTACAGGTGATAGAGGAAACCTGGAGGTCACACTGCAGACCTACACTCTGGCTCATACCTTTTACCAGTCATTCCCTTTCCATCTATGTTTTGCATTCCTTTTTTTAAACTGAGGAAGAAGGAAGGAAGGAAGGAAGGAAGGAAGGAAGGAAGGAAGGAAGGAAGGAAGGAAGGAAGGAAGGAAGGAAGGAAGGAAGGAAGGAAGGAAGGAAGGAAGGAAGGAAGGAAGGAAGGAAGGAAGGAAGGAAGGAAGGAAGGAAGGAAGGAAGGAAGGAAAAGGAAGGAAAAGGAAGGAAGGAAGGAAGGAAGGAAGGAAGGAAGGAAGGAAGGAAGGAAGGAAGGAAGGAAGGAAGGAAGGAAGGAAGGAAGGAAGGAAGGAAGGAAGGAAGGAAGGAAGGATCCTGTCACCCAGCGCTAACTTGATGGCTCTGTGTAAATATTTCTGTAAACATACGCACAATAAGACTGCTTGAAATGAAAAACGGGCATAGCCACCAATTCTATACAGACAAATTTTACATGCACTCTGGAAGGGTATTAATAAAAAGAAGTAACATCTGCTAAATAACATTATCAACTGTTCAGTTTGTTGTAAAGGTCCTGGTTCAACGCTGCCAAGGGGGTCACACAAACCAGTTGTGCAATTTACATGGTGACATTGAGAGTGACGTGGTGGGTGGCATCGGGGATGGGGACATCATTAAGTGTGACTCTGCTTGCATAAGAGGACACAGAAGCAGGCACAGCATGAGAAGTCCCACAGGGAAACACAATAATGGTGGGTGAAATGGGCATAGTAATGGGTAGTTGTATGGCACAGGCAAAGGGTGGGGGTGCAAAGGGCCTTAAGGGGTAACTAGTTAGGGAGGCTTTGGAGCAATAGGTGAACAGTAGAGAAGCCATTTTCTGGTGGGGACATATTAGGAAAACATGTATTGTATACAGCTCTTAATAAAAGAGCTGCAGACATTTTTGTGATAGCAGTATGCAGTTGTGGACAGTCAGCAGAAACAGTGTGCAGAAATGCTGCACAGCTGAAGTTTCCCAGGAGAAATCAACCCCATTGAAGTCACTCCAAGAGATACTTTTTTGGCCAATGAGCTAGGCATCTCTGTGCACGAGGAAAACTAGAAATCAAATACAGTTAATTAAAATTCAGCCACAATGTGGTATAGTTTTTGCAGACTACACTTGGCAGCAAGGTGTGGGAAGGGAGCTGGCAGGCCAGATTAGGGGGGGTAGGGGTTATGAGGTGTGTGACAGCGAGTCAATCAGCGGAGAGAGGTTTTGGTGTTCCCAGGGTGTAACATTATACAGTGTCCTCGATGATGTCTACAGGGGCACAACATTGGTCGCAGTCGGTGTGAATGTCTGCTATCTCCACCCACTTTCTTATTGGGGATTGACAACCAATATCAAACAAGTCTTTTTGACCAATCAGCACAATCAAGTAAATGAAGGGCAGTGTGGGAAGGTTTGTGATATCACGAGGGGTGTCAATGTGATTTTTTGCCAAAAGTTCTACCTAATCAGTGTCACTTAACATATACCAGCCTATATGGAATGATATAGTTCCACCAAACAGGTCCTGTGACATGCCCTAAAAATGTACCTAAAATGTTGTATGATAAGTCAGTAATTTGTGTATAAAATTTTTAGCTGCAGTGAGCAGCGTTGCCAGATAATTTAATTCATTTCAGATCCACGGAGCCATCTGAACCGTGATTCCCAGCTATTTGGGTCCAATAAATTTGCGTTACTTCCTGCTTGGTGCACACTGCTTTTTTGGATTGTGTTATCCTTCCTGTGATTACTTTTACCGGATGTCCCCTGGTACAAGTAAACGTGAGCCCTGAGTTATAAAACAAAGGGCCTCATTACACGGTAGGTGCTAAACCATGGTGCTATTAGCACCATGGTCCATGCCGGTAACTTACCGACTCCGCCATGGCGGAATGGGGAATTACCGCCCCATTCCGAGGTTGGCGGGGCGGTAATTCCCCATGCCACCATGGCCCTTCCCCATTCCCATTTTTGCCCCATAGGGCTCAATGGAAATGGGGAAAGCACTAAGTACGGTGCCGCAAATTGCGGCACCGTACTTAGCGCCAAGGTCCCTTTGCGGGTTGGTTTTTAACACCTGCAAAAAGCAGGCGTTAAAGTCTCCATCCCGCAAAGGGACCTCGTAATCAGGCGTTAAGGGTTTAACGGCGCTGCCACCTTTTACGGCACCGTTAACCCCTTAACACCTGGGTTGTAATGAGGGCCATTGTTTTGTTCAAAATACAGTAATGCCCTGGCCAGTTTTCTTATTGTGGATTTCTGTGAAGCACACATTTCACACACAAAAAACATCCACAGGTGGCTTTCTTAATAAAATAGGGTGACACTGAGCAGGTTGATTGCACATCTGGGACCCGTCTTTCACTGATGCAGGTCCCTTATTCACATGCAAGGGTCCATGGGCCTAATTACTACCCTGGCGGAAGACCATGGTGCTATTAGCACCATGGTCCATGCCGGTAAGTTACCGGCTCCGCCATGGAGAAAGGGGGAATTACCACCCCATTACAAGGTTGGCGGGGCGGTAATTCCCCCTTCCTCCATGGCCCTTCCCCATTCCCATTTTTGCCCCATGGGGCTCATGGGAATGGGGAAGGCGCTAAGTACGGTGCCGCAAATTGCGGCACCGTAATTAGCACCAAGGCCCTTTGCGAGTCCTTACTTTAACGGCTGGTCTACACCAGCCGTTAAGGTCGGGTCCCGCAAAGGGACCTCATAATTAGGCGCTAATAGGTTAACGGCGCCGCAGCCTGTTACGGCGCCGTTAACCCATAAGCGCCTGGGTCGTAATGAGGCCCCATGTGTATTGGGATCTCCGTTGTCAAACATACTGCAGGAGCCTAGCTCTGCATTGACACTCAGAACACATATTCTACGTTGAACATCCTCTGCCCCTATACATTTTGCGAAAAGCCCATGAGCGCACCTCACTTTTTAGACATGATGCAAAAAAAGCACTAAAGTGACCCGTGAATTAGAGCATGAGCATTTTCTTTGAGCAAGTGTGTGTGAAGCTGGTGCTCAGAGTTGAATTGCCACTGTTTTCTAAGCTCTATATTGTCAGAGGCAGTGATATGGATCAAGCACAGAACAGTATTGTCTGTGCATTTCGTGCATAATCAGCCTTAGGTATAGAAATATATGCTGACGTGGTTAACCATATAATTAGACCGCATTTAACACCTCACCTTTCTGGGAAGGCAGCGGTAAGCACCCAACACGTGCCAAAGAGAGTAGCTCAGCAGACAGCTTTCATGGGAACCTGAAGTGTTTTCCAATTCCTAGAAATAGACGCTAGAAAACAAACCAGATTCCTTTCAAAGGTATCTTTTTAGACAGGCACTTTCCCACCTTCTCTCTCCCTTGTCACAACCCATAGCAACAAAGCATATTTAAATGCCTTCATGTTGTCAGGCATCCTCAAGCGAATATGGAAAATGTGTCAGCAAATAATGGCCAACCTTTGAAAAATAAGGTTTTCAGGAGTAAATGTCTAACAGGGTAATTCATAGAATTTCGCAGAAAAGTGTCGCAAGCGGCTGGCGCAGAGTGTCCGCGTGCGATTGACTGCGCCAGGCACGTGCGCTAAAACCGATTTCCGCGCACAGCGTATTCATGGATTTTAGGCTCCCAAACCAGCCGTGGCGCAGAGAATCGCAGCGACCCTGCAGCAGCGCCAGTAACGCCCCCAAGAACGCCCTCGCGCAAGGAAAAGCCATCAAAATCGCTAAATCATCGCAAAAGGGCTGTGCTAACCCTGGACCAGTTCACCGGGCTGGCAAACAGCAAACGCCAAGCGGGGAACGTGTATTTCAGGGGTGTGCGGGAAGTTCCACATGCGAATGGGCCAGTGCGAGCAGGGTACGTGTATTCCATGGGTGCGCGGGAAGTTCCACACGCGATTTCATCAGGGTACGTGTATTTCAGGGCTGCGCGTGAAGTTCCACACGCGAATGTCCCAGTGCGAGCAGGGTACGTGTATTTCAGGGGTGCGCGGGAAGTTCCACACACGATTTCAGCAGGGTATGTGTATTCCAGGAGTGCGCGGGAAGTTCCACACGCGAATGGGCCAGTGCGAGCAGGGTACGTGTATTCCATTGGTGCGCGGGAAGTTCCACACGCGATTCCATCAGGGTACGTGTATTTCAGGGGTGCGCGGGAAGTTCCACACGCGAATGGGCCAGTGCGAGCAAGGTACGTGTATTCCATGGGTGCGCAGGAAGTTCCACACGCGATTGGCCCCGTGCAAGCAGGGTACGTGTATTTCAGGGGTGCGCAGGAAGTTCCACACGCAAATGTCCCAGTGCGAGCAGGGTACGTGTATTTCAGGGGTGCGCGGGAAGTTCCACACACAATTTCAGCAGGGTATGTGTATTCCAGGGGTGCGCGGGAAGTTCCACACGCGAATGGGCCAGTGCGAGCAGGGTACGTGTATTCCATGGGTGCGCGGGAAGTTCCAGATGCGATTCCATCAGGGTACGTGTATTTCAGGGGTGCGCGGGAAGTTCCACACGCGATTCCATCAGGGTACGTGTATTTCAGGGGTGCGCGGGAAGTTCCACACGCGAATGGGTCAGTGCGAGCAGGGTACGTGTATTCCATGGGTGAGCGGGAAGTTCCACACGCGATTGGCCCCGTGCAAGCAGGGTACGTGTATTTCAAGGGTGCGCGGGAAGTTCCACACGCGATTGGCCCCGTGCAAGCAGGGTACGTGTATTTCAGGGGTGCGTGGGAAGTTCCACACGCGATTGGCCCCGTGCAAGCAGGGTACGTGTATTTCAGGGGTGCGCGGGAAGTTCCACACACGATTTCAGCAGGGTATGTGTATTCCAGGGGTGCGCGGGAAGTTCCACACGCGATTTACCCAGTGCGAGCAGGGTACGTGTATTTCAGGGGTGCGCGGGAAGTTCCACACGCGATTGGCCCCGTGCAAGCAGGGTACGTGTATTTCAGGGGTGCGCGGGAAGTTCCACACGCGAATTCAGCAGCGTACGTGTATTTCAGGGGTTCAGGGGAGTACTACACGTGAATTGGCCGTGTGGGTCCTCCCAGGTGTACGCTCCACAACCTCCACGGCCCCTGCAGGCAGCCCACACCACGGAGGACTACCCTGAACCCCTGCTCATGTCCCGCAGGCAGCCCATCCACCATGGGCATGCCCCCCAGCCAACCCACATGTCACCTTGCACTACTGATCAACTATGCATGTCTCCCACCACCCCCACCCCCCAGCCACCATGGGCAGCCTCCACCAGGCCCCCACTCATGTCTCCCACCACCCCCACCCCCCAGCAGTGCAGGGCCACCCTCCACCAGGACCCCACTCATGTCTCCCACCACCCCACCCCCTAGCACTGTGGGGCACCTGCCAGCAGGCCCCCACCCATGTCCAACTCATGTTCCCCACCACCCCCACCCCCCAGCACTGTGGGGCACCTGCCAGCAGACCCCCACTCATGTCCAACCCATGTACCCCTGCACCCCCACCCCCCAGCACTGTGGGGCACCTGCCAGCAGGCCCCCACCCATGTCCAACTCATGTACCCCTGCACCCCCACCCCCCAGCATCCAGGGGCACCCTCCACCAGGCCCCCACCCATTTCTCCCACCCCCCCACCCCCCTGCCACCATGGGCAGCCCCCACCAGGCCCCCACTCATGTCTCCCACCACCCGACCCCCCAGCAGTGCAGGGGCAGCCTCCACCAGGCCACCACCCATGTCTCCCACCACCCCCACCCCCCAGCCACCAGGGGCATCCTCCACCAGGCCCCCACTCATGTCTCCCACCACCCCCACCCCCCAGCAGTGCAGGGGCACCCTCCACCAAGCCCCCACTCATCTCTCCCACCACCCCCACCAGTGCAGGGGCACCCTCCACCAGGCCCCCACTCATGTTCCCCACCACCCCCACCCCCCAGCACTGTGGGGAACCTGCCAGCAGGCCCCCACTCATGTCCAACTTATGTACCCCTGCACCCCCACCCCCCAGCCACCAGGGGCAGCCTCCACCAGGCCCCCACTCATGTCTCCCACCACCCCCAGCAGTGCAGGGGCACCCTCCACCAGGCCCCCACTCATGTCTCCCACCACCCCCACCCCCCAGCAGTGCAGGGGCACCCTCCACCAGGCCCCCACTCATGTCCCCTATCACCACCACCCCCCAGCCACCAGGGACAGCCTCCACCAGGCCCCCACTCATGTCTCCCACCACCCCCACCCCCCAGCACCGTGGGGCACCTGCCAGCAGGCCCCCACCCATGTCCAACTCATGTTCCCCACCACCCCCACCCCCCAGCACTGTGGGGCACCTGCCAGCAGGCCCCACTCATGTCCAACTCATGTACCCCTGCACCCCCACCCCCCAGCACTGTGGGGCACCTGCCAGCAGGCCCCCACCCATGTCCAACTCATGTACCCCTGCACCCCGACCCCCACCCCCCAGCATTGTGGGGCACCCTCCACCAGGCCCCCACTCTTGTCCCCTATCACCCCCACCCCCAGCAGTGCAGGGGCAGCCCCCACCAGGCCCCCACTCATGTCCCCTATCACCACCACCCCCCAGCCACCAGGTACAGCCTCCACCAGGCCCCCACTCATGTCTCCCACCACCCCCACCCCCCAGCCACCAGGGGCACGCTCCACCAGGCCCCCACTCATGTCTCCCACCACCCCCACCCCCCAGCAGTGCAGGGGCACCCTCCACCAGGCCCCCACTCATGTCCCCAATCACCACCACCCCCAAGCCACTAGGGACAGCCTCCACCAGGCCCCCACTCATGTCTCCCACCACCCCCACCCCCCAGCCACCAGGGGCACCCTCCACCAGGCCCCCACTCATGTCTCCCACCCACCCCCACCCCCCAGCCACCATGGGCACCCTCCACCAGGCCCCCACTCATGTCTCCCACCACCCCCACCCCCTAGCAGTGCAGGGGCACCCTCCACCAGGCCCCCACTCATGTCCCCTAGCACCACCACCCCCCAGCCACCAGGGACAGCCTCCACCAGGCCCCCACTCATGTCTCCCACCACCCCCACCCCCCAGCACTGTGGGGCACCTGCCAGCAGGCCCCCACCCATGTCCAACTCATGTTCCCCACAACCCCCACCCCCAGCACTGTGGGGCACCTGCCAGCAGGCCCCCACTCATGTCCAACTCATGTACCCCTGCACCCCCACCCCCCAGCACTGTGGGGCACCTGCCAGCAGGCCCCCACCCATGTCCAACTCATGTACCCCTGCACCCCCACCCCCCAGCCACCATGGGCACCCTCCACCAGGCCCCCACTCATGTCTCCCACCACCCCCACCCCCCAGCAGTGCAGGGGCACCCTCCACCAGGCCCCCACTCATGTCTCCCACCACCCCCACCCCCCAGCAGTGCAGGGGCAGCCTCCACCAGGCCCCCACTCATGTCTCCCACCACCCCCACCCCCCAGCAGTGCAGGGGCACCCTCCACCAGGCCCCCACTCATGTCTCCCACCACCCCCACCCCCCAGCAGTGCAGGGGCAGCCTCCACCAGGCCCCCACTCATGTCTCCCACCACCCCCACCCCCCAGCAGTGCAGGGGCACCCTCCACCAGGCCCCCACTCATGTCTCCCACCACCCCCACCCACCAGCAGTGCAGGGGCACCCTCCACCAGGCCCCCACGCATGTCCCCTATCACCACCACCCCCCAGCCACCAGGGACAGCCTCCACCAGGCCCCCACTCATGTCTCCCACCACCCCCAGCAGTGCAGGGGCACCCTCCACCAGGCCCCCACTCATGTCCCCTATCACCACCACCCCCCAGCCACCAGGGACAGCCTCCACCAGGCCCCCACTCATGTCTCCCACCACCCCCACCCCCCGGCCACCAGGGGCACCCTCCACCAGGCCCCCACTCATGTCTCCCACCCACCCCCACCCCCCAGCCACCATGGGCACCCTCCACCAGGCCCCCACTCATGTCTCCCACCACCCCCACCCCCCAGCAGTGCAGGGGCACCCTCCACCAGGCCCCCACTCATGTCCCCTATCACCACCACCCCCCAGCCACCAGGGGCAGCCTCCACCAGGCCCCCACTCATGTCTCCCACCAACCCCAACCCCCAGCAGTGCAGGGGCAACCTCCACCAGGTCCTCACAATCCCCAATCATGTGCCTAATGGTCAGCCTCCACAGCCAAAAAGCCCTACCAAGTAACCCATTCACCCACATGGAAATAGAAATTGCATGTTACACCCCCAATGTTCATAAAGCAAATGAACCCATGTCCGTCACACACAATGGTTGCAATTGAATGGGAAAACACCCAACATGAAATGCATGAAACCAATGAGATGATACCACACAGTGAAGTACGAAAACAAAATTGTATTGAAAAAAAGAAAGAATGCTAAAGAAATGAAACAAACTACAATGGGAATGAGAAAAAATAAGCTGCATGTCCGTATAAAAAAATAAAAACAGCAAATCAGAATCCCAAAAAATTTCGTCCAAAGTCAAATGTAAAAAAATATCTATCCAATTAAGAACCATGTAAAAAACTTCCAAGGGTCCATGAGCCCAACTGAACAAAGGAAACCTACAAAAAAAACCTAACTGCAACTATATACAAAAAGTGGAGCAGTGTCCGTGGACTCCAAATCATAAGAACAAACAAAGGAAACCTAAAACTAAAGAACTATATACAAAGGCGGCGGGCAAGTCCAGCGGCTCACTCCGTGGTGTTCCGGGCCAGGGCATCATCGAACTCCTGTTCGATGTCCCGGAGGCGGTCCAGTTCCATGGCCCCGAGGGTCCGCAGGGACGACGCCGTGTCCTCCTCCAATCCCCTGTGGATTGCCTCGAGGCACTCGGCCCGCCTCAGGGCCCTCCGCATGGAGTTCTTCGCCCTGACCATTGTGAGCCGCGCCTCTTCCGCCCGCCGCCCCTCCGCACCTATGGCGTGGCCCAACCGCTGCCACACGGAAGACACTCTCTGTCCTGGGTCCTCCTGCCCTCCGGCCGATGCCTGCCCCTCCGATGTCGAAGGCCCCGAGCCTTCATGGCTCCCACCATGTTGCTGCTGCTGCTCTGCCTCTGCCCGTGCATCCTCCGCCGGCTGGGGAGCAGTTGTTGATATGGCCACCCCTGCTGGACCTCCGACTCCCGACTGTGGCAGGGATGCCTCCTCCACCAGCCTGGCCGCACCGTCAGAGGCAGCTCCACAGGGCACCCAGGTGACTGATGGGTGGGAAGATGGCACAGAGGACGACTGGCGCGTAGGGGGTCCAGTTGAGGAGGGGGTCGGAGCAAGCCCCATCAGACGGAGGAATCCGGCCTGGGTGACCTGTCCCAGCAGACCTGTCCCAGGAGGCTGACGTGGTCAACGAGCCATTCGAGATGACGTGCAGTCTCTCCATGAAAAGACTGCAGGTCACCTCGCATGGCCCGTTGACGCAACGCCACACCAGCCAGGACAGGCTCAACCCGGACCTGGATGGCCACGTCCGCAGGCAGAGGAAGGCCAGTTGTCGTCAGCTCATCCCCTGCCTGAAAACGGGTCTGGACGTAGGCATCCCTGCTGGTGCAAGATGATGCAGGATTGGGGACAGGATTGCACACAGGCACCTCCGCGGCGGCCTGTGCTGCCTCCTGTCCCTGGTCCTGCACTGCACCACTAGCACCAGTGGGATCCCCACCTCCAGACCCGTCTCTGGTGCTTGCACAGCCTCCTCCTCCACCAAACCCCCCACCAACCTGGATGACTACATGCCATCTTCCCCTGTTGGGCCCTGTGGGGTCCCAGCTGCCCCTTCTGCTGCCGAGGAGTCCAACTCCAACCTCCGCCTCTTGGACCTCCCCCCGGCAGCTGCGCCCTGGGACGCGGCACCGGATTCCTCACTCCCCGACGAGATGACAACACGGGAGGGGAGCCGGGCCTTGCGTCTCCGGCTGGCGGTCGGATCCCCGCCGCTGTGCTCCACAGCACCTTCTCCGCCCTCTTCATCAGTTGACGCTGCAGACAGGGAGAAACAAAACACAGGCATCAGGGCACTGTACAATGGACACATACACACATGACAGTTGCACATGAGTGGCATTGGCAAACCTCAGACATGTCATCACAATCCCCAACACACATGTCATTGCAACTCGCACACATGAGCCATACCACAGCCATATCGCAACTGCCACCACCATCCCTACACATACAACGGCATGAGCAGCCAAAGGGGAGCCACACATCACATGCAACACAGGAAGTGCACCACACATGTACACACACCACCACACTTGCATGCATGTGTACACCTCTGCCAAGTGTCGCACTGTTCAGACGGGCATCCATGTCACATCTGCCAATCAGGCTTCCACATACCGCTGTCACATGCATCCATGTTGCATCACTGTTGCACCCTTGTCAAATACACACACATGCACATGTACACAGTGCTCATACATGCAGCCGAAAACAACATACATGCGTGACATCACGGACATGTCTACTTACATACACATTCATCCAAACATGTGTGCACGCACAACTGCATTTGGCATGCAAGCCTACACACACAGGCACCATCCATGTCTCACACATTACAGCCCTCGCATGTGTCAGCCCCACGGCCCTGTACACCCCCACCCATACTCGACCCCATACAAACAGATGTGCAACCTGCACAATACCGAATAATCACCACACGCACTGCTCACAATCAGGATGCATGTACACTCACCGCTCGACTCCAGACGGGTCTGCTTCTCTAGGACCTGGACGTGGAGCGCTGGGGATATGCGTTCCAGGACCCTCATCTGTTCTTCCGACAAGTGGCCCCGGCGCCCGTTGGCATCCGCTGCCTTCAAGAGGCACCGGGCCTTGTTCAGGGTCCTGGACCTGAAGTCCTCCCATCGCTTCCTGACATGTTGTAAGTCCCGGACTGCCACCCCTCCGCGTTGATGGCAGTCATGATGTCAGTCCAGATCCGAGTCCGTCCTTCCTTGTCGGTGCGGGAACTTCCAAAGAGGGCATCATACTGCCCCAGGACTTGCTCCACCAGGACACCAACTTAGGTGGCACTGAAGCTGGTGCCCCTCTGCCTCTCTGGCCGGGGGTTGTCAGTGGTCACAGATGGTGTTTGCCCCGACATGACAAGCCCAGAGGCAGGAGTGGGTGGGCAACTGGGTCCTGGGGCTGGGCTGTGGAGCGATGGAATCCCAGTCGGGAGTCTTCAGTTCCAGCAGGGGTGGTCACAGCAACAGCACCCCTGGCTGATGTGCAGGCAGCAAATGGCAGTGCACGTGGGCAGCAGGCAGTCAGGCAGCAGCAGATGGCAGGTGGGAGCGTGCTCGGGGCTCTGGGGGGCAGTAGTTCGGCCCTCTGGGCAGGAGCGTGGTCTTCCGTGTGCTTACGCGTGGCCAGCTTGGTACGGAGTGATTTGGCACGTGAAAATCCTGCACGTCAGCGTGAAAATCGAGGAAAGGCCCTTAGCGCGTAAGCGCGTCAGCACACATGCGCGATTCTATTGGACCAAAGGCCCTCAGCGCGTAAACGCGTCAGCACGCATACGCGATTCTATTGGACCAAAGGCCCTCAGCGCGTAAGCGCGTCTGTGACGTGTTCCGCACGGGTGTTTCCCACACAGCACGTGATGACAGAGCACACGTGGAAAGACTGCACGTCAGAGTGTCATCGCGTGTAATTGGACAGCACGTCATAGTGTCATCGCGTGTAATTGGACAGCACGTCAGAGTGTCATCGCGTGTAATTGGACAAAAGTGCGCGTACACGCGATTGGCCTATTTACGTGTATATCAGGGGTGCGCGGGCACTTACACACGCAAGTACGTCAGCGCACCTGTATCCCGGTGTGCGCGGGAATTTCCACACGCTATTGGACTGGGTACTGGATTTCAGGGGTGCGCGGGTCACACGCTCTCCTACAACACGCGCAAATTTGCGCGCTAACAAAATGACAAGCTCAGACCCAGGATGAACATACCGTTCCTAGCAGCAGTGGGCGTGGGCTACCAAAGGAGGAGGAGGAGGATAGTCAGGGCCAGAATATTCACACCCAGAACCAGCCTTTTCGGGATGCCTGATGACCAGGTGCATGGGAGGTACAGGTTTCCACCACACATTATACTGGACCTGATGAGTGAGTGGGAGTATGACCTCACATCACCCACCCTGTGCTCCCAAGCACTCAGCCCCCTGGAGAAGGTCCTCAATGTACTGCACTTCTTAGCCACTGGATCATTTCAGCGGACAAGTGCCATTGTGGGTGGTGTATCACAGGCCACCCAGTCACGCTGCCTACACCAGGTCTTGAACATCATCACTGCACGCCCATCAGTCCGCAGGCACATATACCTGCCCAGAACACATGCAGAAAGGCATGCTGCCGCCCTGGATTTCTACGCTGTGGCACGATTCCCCAAAGTGCTAGGTGCCATCGACTGCACCCATGTGGCTCTACGTCCCCCCAGGGCATCAGAGCACATCTATAGGAACCGCAAGCACTGGCATTCCATCAACGTGCAGGTAGTATGTAATGCCAAGGGAATCATCACCTCAGTATATGCCAACTATCCCGGGTCAACCCACGACAGCTTCATTTACCGAATGTCCACCCTAAACCGGGACCTAGAAGCTGGGCGGCATGGCGATACATGGCTGGTTGGTGAGTATGAATGCCACTGCACATGCATGCATGTCAGATACTGAGCAAGGTCACAACCCCACCAATGATACCAATCACAACCTCCACAGGGGACAGTGCCTACACTCTCAGCCCCCACATGATGATGCCAATTCGGAACCCCACCACGCCACCCGAGGTAAGATATAACACAGCCCACATTACAGCCCGGGGCATAGTGGAGCGCACATTCGGAGTGCTAAAGTCACGCTTTCGCTCCCTTGACCGTTCTGGCGGGCAACTGTTGTACGCTCCCCCAGTAGTGTGCAGGATCATAGTGGCAGCATGTGTCCTGCACAACGTTGCAACACGCCGGGGCCTGGCCGTGGACATGGTGGTGGCCCCACATCCCCAACCACATGCACAGCAGCTGCGCATGGGAGGGGAAAGGGCACGGGGGGAGGCAGCCCGTACACAGCTAGTGGCTAATTACTTCACATAGAAATCACACCCCTGTGGAGTGCACACTGCCCTGGCACATTCCATCTGACAATCAATGATGACTCAACCTGACACTGATGCTGAATATCTGGAGAATGAACCGTGAAAACCATATCAGCCTGAGATTGTTCACCTGGAAGCGTCACAATGTGTGCATCCCTACCCACACAGACACCACCAATGCAGTTTTGTGAAGTAACACATTCAAGCAGCTAAAATGAATACCCACTTGCAAAATGCAACAAGAGGACAGTGCCATGTCAGCCAACCCATCCCCAGCACCGCCACACGACACACCGTGCCATGTCATGCTATTTGCAGGTAAACAAAGTAATCCCCACAACATGACACTAGTGTCACAATGTAGAGTGTCCCTAATTGAAACTTTCAACACCTGAAATGCTCACAGTAATGCAGGACCAACAATAAACTTGAGCAGGTACTACCATTAACATGACATCACAAATGTTATATATTAGTAGTCTCACCACCTGGAAATGCCTGCACTCCCACTACTACCAACTGTGCCATGTTGGCGCCATGTAGAGTTGTAGGTGCACTGCTGCCAACATGGACCCCATCTCCAGACTAGAGGGCCTTGTGTAGACATGAGGAAGGGACCTGCAAATTGGGAGGTAGACACAGATGATGAGTTACACATCAATGCAACATGCAGTGTACAACACAACCGCAATATGCACTAGGAATGTATACACAGTATTGACTAGACTACCCACACATGTAGTGGGAGTCCAATATCACCATGTACGTCAATGTCACTTGGGCACACCCTTTGGAAGCCCATGGAAACGGGAAGCAGAAGGGGTGTGTGTGACTCAAACCCAAGCATCTGAACCAAATACATGACAAGCCTGCATGTGCCCAGCCACAATGCAGCGTATGCCCACAGGAACCACGGAAGGCAACAAATTGTCCCAAAATAATTGGGAAAAATTAATTAGAAATAAAAAATAAAAATAAAAATAAAAATAAAAAAAAAAAAAAAAAATAAAAAAAAAAATAAAAATAAAAAATCAAAAATAAAAATAAATATCTAAAATAAAAATAAAAATAAAAATCAAAAATGGCCATTGATGGGCCCGGGGGGGTTTGGTAGGCCACCCAGGAGGTCCGAGGACAAGGTGCACACCAAAACCCACCTGTGTGGATCCTGGAAAAAAAAAACACCTCCATGGGCTCATGGCCCACACGGCTACCCTATTGTGGGAGTATCACTGCTGTCGCTATTATCACCCTGTGCAGCTGCATCCGGAGGTGGTTGCACTATGGGAGGCAGCCCACGCAAGGCCCTAGTCTGCTCCTCCATGGCTGCAAGCATGCGGGTGTGGTAGGTCTGGTTCTGGAGGATGAGTGTGCGGAGGTCCCCATGCAACAACTCACGGGATGCCCGGACCTCCGCCCTCGTTGCCTGCATCTCAGCTGAGAGCGTACGGGTGAGACGCTCCAGCTGCTGTTCTGTCCTTTGGTGTGTTGAAGCCTCAAGCTCAACAAGAGTCGTCCTGAGGTGAAGGAGCTCCTGCCTCAGGGCTTCCCTGTGGCCCTGGGACTCTATGGAGATGGCCTCCTGCAGAGTCGCCAGTGCCGCCCGCCTGTCCCTGTTGGACGCCAACATGTCCTCCCTGTGTGACTGGCAGATGGAGTCGGTTGCCTGCTGTAGTCGTTCCATCAGCCTTTCAGGGGGGACAATGGAAGTGGCCACCCTATCCATGGCTGAGCCATCATCTCTGATGATGCTGCCTGTTGGGTAGCCATACCGTAAATGGATTGCTCCCATGCGGTATTGCCAGGTGGCGTACGGCCACCACGTCGGCGAGAACTACACCGGTCTGGGGCAAGGCGAAGTGCGCCTTGCTGTGCCGGCACTGCCTGAGGCTGCAGGACTGCATTCCCCCTCTGATCTGCTGGCCCAGGAACAGGATCAGATGTCGCGGAGTGTGACCCTGCATCCGTAACCACCAAAGGCGTAGCTGCCAACACTGACATCCCCATTGAGGGTTCTGACCCTGGTGCAGGTGGGTGGGACAGAACAGAATCCCTCCCTGGAACACTCACCTGCGACGGCACGTAGGTCTCATGCGAATCAACACCTGAGTACAGCTCGGGGGAGGTGCAGCCAGAGACACCCCTTGAGAGCATGACCTGCAGCACTTGTGGGTTCTCACCCACCACCACACCACGTCCCTCACTGGTGGTTGGTGGGCCCTCGGACCCCTCCTGGGTCTGCACCATCTCCACAACCCCAGCAGTATCAGGTGCGTCTTCCCCTGCAAAGACATAAAAACAAAGAAATGGAAACAGGCATTAGCACCATGGCACACAATGAGGGCTGAGAAGCAAGAGAACCAGTACTTGATTGACACATGTCCCACATGACTAAAACCCTCCCATGCATGCACCCTCACTGCATATGAAGGGCAGGCAAATGGCACACACTGATGACACCAAGATGGAAGATGAACACATTTTCTGCATGCTGCCTGGCAGTGGCATCACACATTGGCCTGTGATTGCCAGGTGAAACACACATGCCATCACACAGATGGCATGTACCATTGCTATTGAGTGAAGATGTAGAGGAGGGCAGCACCTATTCATTCAGTCCAGTTCCCGCATGTAATAGCTTTTCTAATTCAAACAGGTCAGATTGTTCACCTGGAGCTGCCAGTCCAAAATGGTCCAATTGCACAGGGACATGTGTGAACAAATGAAATCCAGGTAACAAAGTCACTCCACTTTACCATAGCCATGTCAGACATGTGACTAGAGGACTTTGAAATGCCTAGTAAAAGTGGTGGAATGCAAACAATCTGCCTGTATGAACAGTGAAAAATAAACAACAATGTTGTGGCAAGGTGACACTTCAAGGGCAACTGGCGTGCAGTTGGGCTAGATGTCTACTGTTGGCAGAAGGGATACTGCTATTGTCATGATCTCTGCTTCCAAAAGATCAGGACTTGCCAGACTCCCTTGGAAGCAGACCCATAACCCCGGTTCCGAGTGCCAGCCAGTCCCAATTGGGACCTTTTGGACCATGTCCTGGCACTAGTGGCACCAGGCTCATAAAGATGCCCAGTCCCAGCGCTGGAAGCGCCGGGCTCATAATGCTTGGGTGGACTTACCAGCAGCAGACCATGCTTCTTACTTACCTGCCAGTTGAACCCCTGATCCTCTTCTGTTTGGGACTACTTTTCCTGTTGGGTGGGGCAGGAGCCACTCCCTAGGTTCAGAACACTGGAACTCTTCTGGAAAGCAGGAACTCTTTTCTTACCTACGCGTGGCTGTGGAAGGAGACACCTAAGCACTACAGGAGGCTATTTAAACCACACCCGATGGATGAATCTTGCTTTGCGTTATTCTGCATTCTCTGCAGCAGAACGTTCATCGTGTCTTCTGCTTCTGATCCTGGGCCTAAGGGAACAAAGGCTTACCATCCTGGAATCCAGTCTTCAGCAGCATCTGTAAAGACAAAGAAAGAACAGGTTAGCACTACGGTCTTCAGTGGCAGCGCATCTCTTACCTAGTCCATCGGCTGTCACCAACGCCTCGCGCTGCATTCCGGCATCTGAAAGACAAAGGCTTACCTACTCTTCGCATGCTCCGGAGGTCTTCGCACTGCATTCCGGCATCTGAAAGACAAAAGCTTACCAGCTCTTCGCACGCTCCGGAGGCCTTCGGCGCTGCATCCCGCATCTGAAAGACAAAAGAAGGTGCGTTTAAAGACATTGGGCAACTTTATTACTCACGTGCCATTACTCCTTCCCATGCCGAATCCAGTGGGTATTCCAGCACCCTTCAGCTTCTCTAAAGCTCCGAACTTGTACCTGCAAGATAAAAGGGACAGTTAGTGCGCATCGTGAAGCAGGCTACAAGCGCTTACTTACGTGCTTCCAGGCGCTTCTATTCCTCACGCGGGTTCGATCCTCAACTCTCATCAGCCCGCCATCCGCCATCGCCGGAACCCTGCAAAACAAGAGATATCATTACAAAAGACTTTTAAGACATTTGAAGTGCCCAGAACTTACTGTTCGTGCAGTTAACGACGGACAGCAGTCCTCTGAGGTCAAGAGGCCTGCACCCTTATCCAGTGAAGAAACTGGTTACGGCACCCTGCCCCGAGGCAGATGGAGAGCTCGGCGTTCACTTACCTAAGGTGAGGGCGTTAACCTTTGGGGTTCTACAGGAGAAGAGAAAGGGAAGAGGAGAGAGGCACCCAATAACCCCAGTTCATTAATCCCATATTTTCTATCTGCAGACATCTTACTCTTCGAGTCAGACATACAGTGCACAGAGGTCCAGCCCAAAGAGCCAACCGTGTGTTACACATCACCTTTGAAGATACGGCATTCACCCAGTCAAGACCGGCGCCTCTGCGGGAATCAGGTGAGCTTTACAGAACGCAAAGCCTACCGCAAAACTCCCACCCAGGCGCTATGGAAACCTCGGATACCGACCAGCTAGCCCAGTTACTTGGGGAACTAAGAGCAGAAGTGCATGCAGCCCGTCAGGAAACGAATGCTCTAAGAAGGGAACTGATTATTTCCAAGGAGCGAACAGACGATCTCGCTAGACAATTGCTACAGTCACAAGCCGGACAAACTCCGTTACCCGCATCAGGGGCAAATCTTCCTTCAACATCCTCTACGAACCCAGTGCAGATCAACCTACCTGGGAATGTACCTCTGGCTCCGCCTGGACGATTTTCTGGTGACCCAAAGAGGTTTGCAGTATTTATTAACCAGTGCCGGTTGCACTTCTTATGCCGGCCAGCAGCCTTTCCAACTGATCAAGCTAAGGTAGCTTTCGTGCTTTCGTACCTTAGTGGCAATGCGGCAGACTGGTCGATCCCTCTAGTTAATCAAGATGATCCGGTTCTCCATGATTTTCAAGCTTTTCAGCTCAGTATGGAAAAACTGTTTGCAAGACATTCACAGGGGCAGGCCTTGGACAATGAGCTCCTTTCATTGCGACAGGGTAATCAAGACCTTTTGGCTTATATTGCGTCTTTCAACAGACTGATAGTGGAAACTCGATGGCCTGAGGACAAAAGGATTACGCTGTTTTATAGAGGTCTACGTGGAGAGCTCAAAGATGTGTTAGCCCAAGTAGTGAATCCCCCGCAAGACTGTTCGGACTATATTGACTTAGTCGTTCAAATTGACCACAGACTGCAGAACAGGAAGGCCGATCGTTCCAAGTTTGATGCTCGAGTATTTTCCAAACCACCAACTCCTACCAAAGGAGTAGACTCCGGGGAACCCATGCAAATAGGGGCCTGAAAGGACCACTAACACAAAAGGAGCAGGAAAGGAGAAAACAGCTGCAATTATGCCTCTATTGCGGAAACTCGGGGCACTTTCTTCGAGACTGTCCGGTGAAACCAGCCAAGAAGGCAGTAGGAGCTGCAGTTACCAGGGTCACAAACTCTGAGCAGGGAAACAACCTCGCTCGACAATAATAGAGGTCCTCTTGCCGAGCGTTAAAACCAGTTCCGTGACCTCGCATTTCGTGATACCTATGGTCCTCATTAGCCCTGAACATCCGGATCGATTACATGCGATTGAAGCTTACGTCGACAGCGGTGCCATCGGCAATTATGTGGATCATGAAATGGTTTTGAGGATGAATCTGACTCTTTGTCCAAAGGCTGTAAAGGACGTCATTACTACGGTGGATGGTACGGAGATAGCCTCCGGACCAGTAACGCATACCACCCAAGAAGTGACACTAGTAAGTCAAGATGGACACCATGAGAAGATCGTGTTCGATGTGATCAAGGCCCCTCAGTTCCAGATTATTCTAGGAATTCCTTGGTTAGAGAAGCACAATCCTCAGATCGATTGGCGAGCAAGAACGGTTCAGTTTCCAGAATGTGTCTCTACTTGTCACCCTCGACCTGGTGTTGCACTGGCAGCAATTTCCTCGGAGGCTCCCCAGTTACCTCCTGAATACCTAGAATTCCAAGATGTTTTCCGGAAGGATCAGGCTAACTCTCTACCTCCTCATAGGTCTTATGACTGCCAGATAGACCTGATACCTGGATCTACTCCTCCTTGTAGTAGAATTTATGCCCTCACCGAGCCTGAGAATCTTCACCTCCGACAATACCTGGATCAATACCTAGCGAATGGGTTTATTCGTCCTTCCAAGTCCCCTGCTTCCTTAGCTTTGTTCTTCGTTCCAAAAAAAGAAGGGGACCTTAGAACTTGTGTAGATTATCGCGCCCTGAACCAGATCACCGTTAAGAATAGATATCCGTTACCTTTGATCCCTGAACTCCTGGACCAAGTCAGAAAAGCATGCATATATACAAAGCTGGATCTTAGAGGAGCCTACCACTTGGTACGAGTAAAAGAGGGCGATGAATGGAAGACGGCCTTCCGCACCAAGTATGGGCTATTTGAATATCAGGTCATGCCCTTCGGACTTTGCAATGCCCCGGCCGCCTTTCAATATTTTATGAACGATGTCCTCAGAGAGCTCATAGATGTGTGTGTTGTTGTTTACATTGACGACATCCTCGTTTATTCTTTATCGGAAACTGAACATCGGAAACATGTGAAAATGCTCCTCGAGAGATTGCGTCAACACAAACTTTTCGCTAAATTGGAAAAATGTGTTTTCAACGTGACTGAAGTTGAATTCTTGGGATTCATATTATCACCTAGCGGAGTGCGTATGGATTCAAAGAAGGTCGATGCAATTCTCAAATGGCCATCGCCATCCTCCGTAAAAGGTTTTCAAAGCATGTTAGGCTTCGCTAACTTTTACCGCAGGTTTATCCCCGAATTCTCTCGAATAGTCCAGCCCATCACCGCCTTGTTAAAGAAAAACAAATGTTTTGAATGGTCTACCGAGGCGGAACAAGCTTTCCAGAATTTGAAGACTAGATTTATCTCTGCACCGATCTTAAAACATCCTCGCCCAGAACTCCCCTACATCGTTGAAACTGATGCTTCGAGCCTTGCCATGGGGGCAGTTCTATCACAAAAGGACCCAGTAACCAACCAGTTGCATCCCGTGGCATTTTGGTCCCGCAAATTCTCGCCTCCTGAAATCAATTACACTATTACTGATAAGGAACTTCTAGCTATCAAGTCCGCCTTTAAGGCTTGGCGGCATTATCTTCTGGGGGCCCGACACACCGTTACTGTGATTACAGATCACCGAAAACTGCAATATTTGAAAACCGCAAAAGCTCAATCCTCTAGGCAACTCCGTTGGGCACTATTCTTTGCCGAGTTTGACTTCATAATTACCTATCGACCTGGTACAAAAAACGGTAAAGCTGATGCCCTTTCTCGGATGGGAGTGGAAGAACATTTGATCAATCCTAAACCTGTACCTATCATTCCCGAACAAAGAATTCTAGGTGTAATCGCCACACAATCCATAGAGGAAGTTAAGGATAAAGCAAGGCTACTGGTAACTCCAGCAGACATACAGAATTGGCATCTGCAGGGAAAGGACTTTACGGTGAAGGACAACCTATTATATGTCCAAGAACGGTTATACCTGCCCAGCACAGATTTACAGAAAAAGGTAATCTCTTGTTATCACGATTCTTTAATGGAAGGACATCCCGGTATGACCATGACCTCGGAAAAGATCAAGTGCTACTTCTGGTGGCCGTCTTGGAAAAAAGATATCAGAGACTTTATAATGTCCTGTGGAGTATGCGCCCAAAACAAGAGTCAAAAGGAAAAACCAGCCGGCCTCTTACGCCCTATTGACATTCCGCCTCGCCCTTGGCATACGCTTTCTATGGACTTCATCACCGATCTACCTCCATGCTCCGGATACAATACGATCCTAGTAATCGTGGACCTATTCTCCAAGATGGCGCATTTCATTCCACTCAAAGGCTTACCAACAGCAGCAACTCTGGCCCGAGAATTTCTCGAAAACATCGTCCGACTGCACGGTTTTCCTTCAGTTCTAATTTCGGATCGAGGTAGTCAATTTATTTCTCATTTTTGGCGAAGTTGCTGTCGGTCGGCTCAAATTGATGTGAGACTTTCGACCAGCCACCACCCTCAAACCGACGGACAAACCGAGAGGACCAATCAAACTCTGGAACAGTATTTGCGCTGCATGCTACAACAAACTGAAAAAACTTGGAAAGATATCCTTTGGATAGCCGAATATGCCTACAATAACTCTGTCCACTCGGGAACTGGGAAGACCCCGTTTTTTCTTTTATACGGTAGTCACCCTCGAACCTCGGAGTTGGATCCACTCCAAGATCTTGGAACACCAGCAGTAGACCACCTGCATTCTACAATCACCCAAGCTTTTAAGGAAGCCGTTTCTCACCTTCAAAGGGCTAAAGAACAATACAAGAAAGGAGCAGACCAACATCGGAAGGAAGCCCCCCAATATCAAGTAGGAGATCAAGTCTGGTTATCCACCAAATATATACCTCTAAAAGGACCACGCACATTCAACCCAAGATACCTTGGTCCCTATTCCATCACTACCATAGTAAATCCAGTAGCGGTCAAGTTGGACTTGCCCCCTCACATGAAGATACATCCGGTCTTCCACGTCTCTCTATTAAAACCTGTGCAACCTCAAACCCGACTAACTACATCTCCAAAACCCATTCTAGTTGATGGAGAACTCGAGTTTGAAGTCAAAAGCATCCTGGATTCCAAGATCTCCAAATATAAACTATTTTACCTGATTGACTGGAAAGGCTACGGTCCCCAAGAAAGATCCTGGGAACCTGCAGAATATGTCCACGCGCCTCGTCTAATCAAAAGATTTCATCGAACATTTCCTAACAAGCCCAAACCCCCGGAGAAGCCCGGTTTGGGAGGGGCCTTGAGGGGGGGTGCTGTCATGATCTCTGCTTCCAAAAGATCAGGACTTGCCAGACTCCCTTGGAAGCAGACCCATAACCCCGGTTCCGAGTGCCAGCCAGTCCCAATTGGGACCTTTTGGACCATGTCCTGGCGCCAGTGGCACCAGGCTCATAAAGATGCCCAGTCCCAGCGCTGGAAGCGCCGGGCTCATAATGCTTGGGTGGACTTACCTGCAGCAGACCATGCTGCTTACTTACCTGCCAGTTGAACCCCTGATCCTCTTCTGTTTGGGACTACTTTTCCTGTTGGGTGGGGCAGGAGCCACTCCCTAGGTTCAGAACACTGGAACTCTTCTGGAAAGCAGGAACTCTTTTCTTACCTAGGCGTGGCTGTGGAAGGAGACACCTAAGCACTACAGGAGGCTATTTAAACCACACCCGATGGATGAATCTTGCTTTGCGTTATTCTGCATTCTCTGCAGCAGAACGCTCATCGTGTCTTCTGCTTCTGATCCTGGGCCTAAGGGAACAAAGGCTAACCATCCTGGAATCCAGTCTTCAGCAGCATCTGTAAAGACAAAGAAAGAACAGGTTAGCACTACGGTCTTCAGTGGCAGCGCATCTCTTACCTAGTCCATCGGCTGTCACCAACGCCTCGCGCTGCATTCCGTCATCTGAAAGACAAAGGCTTACCTACTCTTTGCATGCTCCGGAGGTCTTCGCACTGCATTCCGGCATCTGAAAGACAAAAGCTTACCAGCTCTTCGCACGCTCCGGAGGCCTTCGGCGCTGCATCTCGCATCTGAAAGACAAAAGAAGGTGCGTTTAAAGACATTGGGCAACTTTATTACTCACGTGCCATTACTCCTTCCCACGCCGAATCCAGTGGGTATTCCAGCACCCTTCAGCTTCTCTAAAGCTCCGAACTTGTACCTGCAAGATAAAAGGGACAGTTAGTGCGCATCGTGAAGCAGGCTACAAGCGCTTACTTACGTGCTTCCAGGCGCTTCTATTCCTCACGCGGGTTCGATCCTCAACTCTCATCAGCCCGTCATCGGCCATCGCCGGAACCCTGCAAAACAAGAGATATCATTACAAAAGACTTTTAAGACATTTGAAGTGCCCAGAACTTACCGTTCGTGCAGTTAACGACGGACAGCAGTCCTCTGAGGTCAAGAGGCCTACACCCTTATCCAGTGAAGAAACTGGTTACGGCACCCTGCCCCGAGGCAGATGGAGAGCTCGGCGTTCACTTACCTAAGGTGAGGGCGTTAACCTTTGGGGTTCTACAGGAGAAGAGAAAGGGAAGAGGAGAGAGGCACCCAATAACCCCAGTTCATTAATCCCATATTTTCTATCTGCAGACATCTTACTCTTCGAGTCAGACATACAGTGCACAGAGGTCCAGCCCAAAGAGCCAACCGTGTGTTACACATCACCTTTAAAGATACGGCATTCACCCAGTCAAGACCGGCGCCTCTGCGGGAATCAGGTGAGCGTTACAGCTATGGCCTAATGCAGCTGCGCAGGATGTATTGCATGAAGCACATGGCTGACCCATACTACTCAGGCGCACACACTCTCACCTGGCACACAAACAGAAGCCCTCACACACACACACCATGCACATGGATGACACACACATGCATGTGCACTCACCGGACAATGCCTCGTAATCATGCAGATCTCCCACGCCTTGGATCTGTTCCTCCGTGACGTAGGTCCCAGCGACTGACTCATGTGGAGTGAGTTCCATGTCTACTACTGGAGACCCACCTCCAGTCACTAGAGTTGAGGCATGACTTGAGGCCAGCTTACTCTTTGCCCTGCGCTTTAGGTCATTCCAGCGCTTATAGCAATCATTGGCTGTGCGCCTCACGATTCCAAGGGCACTTACGATGTCCGCAACGGTCTGCCAGTGTGCCTGGCGTTGTGCAGGTGTGGTCTTGGATCCTGCAACAATGACCATCTCGTTATCATGTGCCGACACATACTCGACAAGTGCATTCAGTTCGTCATCCGTGAAGCTGGGCTTCCTGGATGGGCCGGACTGTGTAGCCGTGTCTGGGGCATCAGCCTGTGCCGGACGAGCACTCTTCCTCTTCCGCTTGGAAGGTGGTGGTGATCCTGAGTGTCCTACGCCGCTCTGGACACTAGGGGCAGGAGCCCTGGTGGACTCTGTATCAGGAGTGTGGGATTCCACCCTCAGCATGGGAGTTGGTGCAGGCATTGGCTCAAGTGTAATGGTGTGAAGGGGAATGTCAGCAGGATGGACTAGGACCGACACTGTCCTGGCTGGGTGTGTGAGAGCTGGGGTGGATGGAGCCGCAGCTGCCCCTGCAGCCTCTCCGCCCTGCCTACTTGGGGCAGCAGATGACCTTGCTGCCCCAGATGCAAGTGGCATGGTGACATCAACGTGCAACAGCGCACGTGTCATAGGCCTGCTGACCTGGAAGTCAGCCATGGAGTCAGCCAGGTCTGGTGCCACAATGGGCTGGTCCAACAAGGGCTGAGCATGGATGGCGTCAGCCACATCAGCCTCAACGGGAGGGGGGGGATTATGGGTGCCCTTGACTGGTCCTCCACACATGGGGGGACAGGCTCACCCTGCAAGTAACGACCACGTCCCCTACCGGATCCACCACAGCCACCACTTGTGGCTCTTCCACCTTTGCCACCCTTACGGAATCCTCGCCTCCCAGCCATGGCACTGATGTTAATGTGCGTATGGGAGTGGCTGTAAACTATTGTCCTGGGCAATTGGGGGTCAAAGGGGTTGGGTACCAGATGGTAATTGTACCCTAGTGCTCTAGCAAGGCTGAATGTAACCCCTGGGGAAAGATGACGGGTCACGCTACGCACAGGAGCCCCAAAAAAGGGAGATGACGTGCACGCAACCCCTCCTAGACCACGTGTGCAGAAAGAAAAACCTGCACTACGCTGTGGCACCCAGTACACACAAGAATGAACGTATGCGTGTCGCACACAGCCTAGAATGACCTCTGAAGGGGTAGGCTACACACGGGGCAAGCGCAGATGTTAGATAAGTGCGTGACTCATCGTCTGCCAGGTAAAAGAGCGTGAAAAAGGAGCACGTTCAGTTGGCAACACTTCCGCCAAAAGAAGATTTGTACGCTGTCTGAGGAGACAGGACAACAGTAGAAGGGAACACTGTTTGAGGGAACAGGCCCAGGTAAACCAGTAAAAGAGAAAAAAGAGAAAAAGTTGTCAGAGGTAACAGGGAATACGAACTTGAAACGCCGTGAAGTAAATCGCGTGTGAAATGACAAGAAGTACAGAATTTACCCACTCGCTCTCCACGAAAAGCACGTACAAGGAAATGGTGTTCTACACGTACCTTTTATACAGGCCCACACGTCCAGCGTCACTTACGCGGCGTGTACGCGCTAGGGCCATTTCCACCAATTACACGCTTTGTCACTTCTGCGTGTAGGGGCATTTCCACCAATTACACGCTTTGTCACTGCCGCGTGTACGCGCTAGGCCCATTCCCACCAATTACACGGTTTGACACTCAGACGGGTCTTTAATTTTTTTCACACGCAACATTTTCAAACGTGTGCCCAATTCAACGTGCACGTGACTTCATAGACGCGCATACGCTGGCGACGCGTTTAAGCGCTGAGGGCCTTTGGTCCAATAGAATCGCGTATGCGTGCTGACGCGCTTACGCGCTAAGGGCCTTTCCTCGATTTTCATGCTGACGTGCAGGATTTTCACGTGCCAAATCACTCCGTACCAAGCTGGCCACGCGTAAGCACACGGAAGACCACGCTCCTGCCCAGAAGGCCGAACTACTGCCCCCCAGAGCCCCGAGCACGCTCCCACCTGCCATCTGCTGCTGCCTGACTGCCTGCTGCCCACGTGCACTGCCATTTGCTGCCTGCACATCAGCCAGGGGTGTTGTTGCTGTGACCACCCCTGCTGGAACTGAAGACTCCCGACTGGGATTCCATCGCTCCAGAGCCCAGCCCCAGGACCCAGTTGCCCAGCCACTCCTGCCTCTGGGGTTGTCATGTCGGGGCAAACAGCATCTGTGACCACTGACAACCCCCGGCCAGAGAGGCAGAGGGGCACCAGCTTCAGTGCCACCGAAGTTGGTGTCCTGGTGGAGCAAGTCCTGGGGCAGTATGATGCCCTCTTTGGAAGTTCCCGCGCCGACAAGGAAGGACGGACTCGGATCTGGACTGACATCGTGACTGCCATTAATGCGGAGGGGGTGGCAGTCCGTGACTTACAACATGTCAGGAAGCGCTGGGAGGACTTCAGGCCCAGGACCCTGAACAAGGCCCGGCGCCTCTTGAAGGCAGCGGATGCCAAGGGGCGCCGGGGCCACTTGTCGGAAGAACAGATGAGGGTCCTGGAACGCATATCCCCAGCGCTACACGTCCAGGTCCTAGAGAAGCAGACCCGTCTGGAGTCGAGTGGTGAGTGTACATGCATCCTGATTGTGAGCAGTGCGTGTGGTGATTATTCAGTATTGTGCAGGTTGCACATCTGTTTGTATGGGGTCGAGTATGGGTGGGGGTGTACAGGGCCGTGGGGCTGACACATGCGAGGGCTGTAATGTGTGAGACATGGATGGTGCCTGTGTGTGTAGGCTTGCATGCCAAATGCAGTTGTGCGTGCACACATGTTTGGATGAATGTATATGTAAGTAGACATGTCCGTGATGTCACGCATGTATGTTGTTTTCGGCTGCATGTATGAGCACTGTGTACATGTGCAAGTGTGTGTATTTGACAAGGGTGCAACAGTGATGCAACATGGATGCATGTGACAGCGGTATGTGGAAGCCTGATTGGCAGATGTGACATGGATGCCCGTCTGAACAGTGCGACACTTGGCAGAGGTGTACACATGCATGCAAGTGTGGTGGTGTGTGTACATGTGTGGTGCACTTCCTGTGTTGCATGTGATGTGTGGCTCCCCTTTGGCTGCTCATGCAGTTGTATGTGTAGGGACGGTGGTGGCAGTTGCAATATGGCTGTGGTATGGCTCATGTGTGCGAGTTGCAATGACATGTGTGTTGGGGATTGTGATGACATGTCTGAGGTTTGCCAATGCCACTCATGTGCAAATGTCATGTGTGTATGTGTCCATTGTACAGTGCCCTGATGCCTGTGTTTTGTTTCTCCCTGTCTGCAGCGTCAACTGATGAAGAGGGCGGAGAAGGTGCTGTGGAGCACAGCGGCGGGGATCCGACCGCCAGCCGGAGACGCAAGGCCCGGCTCCCCTCCCGTGTTGTCATCTCGTCGGGGAGTGAGGAGTCCGGTGCCGCGTCCCAGGCCACAGCTGCCGGGGGGAGGTCCAAGAGGCAGAGGTTGGAGTTGGACTCCTCGGCAGCAGAAGGCGCAGCTGGGACCCCACAGGGCCCAACAGGGGAAGATGGCACGGAGTCATCCAGGTTGGTGGGGGGTTTGGTGGAGGAGGAGGCCGTGCAAGCACCAGAGAGACGGGGTCTGGAGGTGGGGATCCCACTGGTGCTAGTGGTGCAGTGCAGGACCAGGGACAGGAGGCAGCACAGGCCGCCGCGGAGGTGCCTGTGTGCAATCCTGTCCCCGATCCTGTCCCTGCATCATCTTGCACCAGAAGGGATGCCTACGTCCAGACCCGTTTTCAGGCAGGGGATGAGCTGACGTCAACTGGCCTTCCTCTGCCTACAGACGTGGCCATCCAGGTCCGGGTTGAGCCTGTCCTGGCTGGTGTGGCGTTGCGTCAACGGGCCATGCGAGGTGACCTGCAGTCTTTTCAAGGAGAGACTGCACGTCATCTCAAATGGCTCGTTGACCACGTCAGCCTGCTGGGACAGGTCACCCAGGCCGGATTCCTCCGTCTGATGGGGCCTGCTCCGACCCCCTCCTCAACTGGACCCCCTACACGCCAGTCGTCCTCTGTGCCATCTTCCCACCCATCAGTCACCTGGGTGCCCTGTGGAGCTGCCTCTGACGGTGCGGCCAGGCTGGTGGAGGAGGCATCCCTGCCACAGTCGGGAGTCAGAGGTCCAGCAGGGGTGGCCACATCAACAACTGCACCCCAGCCGGCGGAGGATGTGCAGGCAGCAGGAGGCAGTGCACGGGCAGAGCAGCAGCAGCAACATGGTGGGAGCCATGAAGGCTCGGGGCCTTCGACATCGGAGGGGCAGGCATCGGCCGGAGGGCAGGAGGACCCAGGACAGAGAGTGTCTTCCGTGTGGCAGCGGTTGGGCCACGCCATAGGCGCGGAGCGGCGGCGGGCGGAAGAGGCGTGGCTCACAATAGTCAGGGCGGAGAACTCCATGCGGAGGGCCCTGAGGCGGGCCGAGTGCCTCGAGGCAATCCGCAGGGGGTTGGAGGAGGACACGACGTCGTCCCCGTGGACCCTCGGGGCCATGGAACTGGACCGCCTCCGGGACATCGAACAGGAGTTCGATGATGCCCTGGCCCGGAACACCACGGAGTGAGCCGCTGGACTTGCCCGCCGCCTTTGTATATAGTTCTTTAGTTTTAGGTTTCCTTTGTTTGTTCTTATGATTTGGAGTCGACGGACACTGCTCCACTTTTTGTATATAGTTGCATTTTAGTTAGGTTATTTTGTAGGTTTCCTTTGTTCAGTTAGGCTCATGGACCCTTGGAAGTTTTTTACATGGTTCTTAATTGGATAGATATTTTTTTACATTTGACTTTGGACGAAATTTTTTTGGATTCTGATTTGCTGTTTTTATTTTTTTATACGGACATGCAGCTTATTTTTTCTCATTCCCATTGTAGTTTGTTTCATTTCTTTAGCATTCTTTCTTTTTTTCAATACAATTTTGTTTTCGTACTTCACTGTGTGGTATCATCTCATTGGTTTCATGCATTTCATGTTGGGTGTTTTCCCATTCAATTGCAACCATTGTGTGTGACGGACATGGGTTCATTTGCTTTATGAACATTGGGGGTGTAACATGCAATTTCTATTTCCATGTGGGTGAATGGGTTACTTGGTAGGGCTTTTTGGCTGTGGAGGCTGACCATTACGCACATGATTGGGGATTGTGAGGACCTGGTGGAGGCTGCCCCTGCACTGCTGGGGGGTGGGGGTGGTGGGAGACATGAGTGGGGGCCTGGTGGAGGCTGCCCCTGGTGGCTGGGGGGTGGGGGTGGTGGGAGACATGGGTGGGGGCCTGGTGGAGGCTGCCCCTGCACTGCCGGGGGATGGGGATGGTGGGAGACATGAGTGGGGGCCTGGTGGAGGCTGTCCCTGGTGGCTGGGGGGTGGTGGTGATAGGGGACATGAGTGGGGGCCTGGTGGAGGGTGTCCCTGCACTGCTGGGGGGTGGGGGTGGTGGGAGACATGAGTGGGGGCCTGGTGGAGGGTGCCCCTGCACTGCTGTGGGGTGGGGGTGGTGGGAGACATGAGTGGGGGCCTGGTGGAGGCTGCCCCTGGTGGCTGGGGGGTGGGGGTGGTGGGAGACATGAGTGGGGGCCTGGTGGAGGCTGTCCCTGGTGGCTGGGGGGGTGGTGGTGATAGGGGACATGAGTGGGGGCCTGGTGGAGGGTGCCCCTGCACTACTGGGGGGTGGGGGTGGTGGGAGACATGAGTGGGGGCCTGGTGGAGGCTGTCCCTGGTGGCTGGGGGGTGGTGGTGATAGGGGACATGAGTGGGGGCCTGGTGGAGGGTTCCCCTGCACTGCTGGGGGGTGGGGGTGGTGGGAGACATGAGTGGGGGCCTGGTGGAGGGTGCCCATGGTGGCTGGGGGGTGGGGGTGGGTGGGAGACATGAGTGGGGGCCTGGTGGAGGCTGCCCCTGCACTGCTGGGGGGTGGTGGGAGACATGTGTGGGGGCCTGGTGGAGGGTGCCCCTGCACTGCTGGGGGGTGGGGGTGGTGGGAGACATGAGTGGGGGCCTGGTGGAGGGTGCCCCTGCACTGCTGGGGGGTGGGGGTGGTGGGAGACATGAGTGGGGGCCTGGTGGAGGCTGCCCCTGCACTGCTGGGGGGTGGGGGTGGTGGGGGCCATGAGTGGGGGTCTGGTGGAGGGTGCCCCTGCATTGCGGGGGGGTGGGGGTGGTGGGAGACATGAGTGGGGGCCTGGTGGAGGCTGCCCCTGCACTGCTTGGGGGTGGGGGTGGTGGGAGACATGAGTGGGGGCCTGGTGGAGGGTGCCCCTGCACTGCTGGGGGGTGGGGGTGGTGAGAGACATGAGTGGGGGCCTGGTGGAGGGTGCCCATGGTGGCTGGGGATTGGGGGTGCAGGGGTACATGAGTTGGACATGGGTGGGGGCCTGCTGGCAGGTGCCCCACAGTGCTGGGGGTGGGGGTGCAGGGGTACATGAGTTGGACATGAGTGGGGGCCTGCTGGCAGGTGCCCCACAGTGCTGGGGTGTGGGGGTGGTGGGGAACATGAGTTGGACATGGGTGGGGGCCTGCTGGCAGGTGCCCCACAGTGCTGGGGGGTGGGGGTGGTGGGAGACATGAGTGGGGGCCTGGTGGAGGCTGTCCCTGGTGGCTGGGGGGTGGTGGTGATAGGGGACATGAGTGGGGGCCTGGTGGAGGGTGCCCCTGCACTGCTGGGGGGTGGGGGTGGTGGGAGACATGAGTGGGGGCCTGGTGGAGGGTGCCCATGATGGCTGGGGGGCGGGGGTGGGTGGGAGACATGAGTGGGGGCCTGGTGGAGGGTGCCCCTGGTGGCTGGGGGGTGGGGGTGGTGGGAGACATGAGTGGGGGCCTGGTGGAGGCTGCCCCTGCACTGCTGGGGGGTGGGGTGGTGGGAGACATGAGTGGGGGACTGCTGGAGGGTACCCCTGCACTGCTGGGGGGTGGGGGTGGTGGGAGACATGAGTGGGGGCCTGGTGGAGGGTGCCCATGGTGTCTGGGGGGTGGGGGTGCAGGGGTACATGAGTTGGACATGGGTGGGGGCCTGCTGGCAGGTGCCCCACAGTGCTGGGGGGTGGGGGTGCAGGGGTACATGAGTTGGACATGAGTGGGGGCCTGCTGGCAGGTGCCCCACGGTGCTGGGGGGTGGGGGTGGTGGGGAACATGAGTTGGACATGGGTGGGGGCCTGCTGGCAGGTGCCCCACAGTGCTGGGGGGTGGGGGTGGTGGGGAACATGAGTTGGACATGGGTGGGGGCCTGCTGGCAGGTGCCCCACAGTGCTGGGGGTGGGGGTGGTGGGAGACATGAGTGGGGGCCTGGTCGAGGCTGTCCCTGGTGGCTGGGGGGTGGGGGTGGTGGGAGACATGAGTGGGGGCCTGGTGGAGGGTGCCCCTGCACTGCTGGGGGGTGGGGGTGGTGGGAGACATGAGTGGGGGCCTGGTGGAGGGTGCCCCTGCACTGCTGGGGGGTGGGGGTGGTGGGAGACATGAGTGGGGGCCTGGTGGAGGCTGCCCCTGCACTGCTGGGGGGTGGGGGTGGTGGGAGACATGAGTGGGGGCCTGGTGGAGGCTGCCCCTGCACTGCTGGGGGGTGGGGGTGGTGGCAGACATGAGTGGGGGCATGGTGGAGGGTGCCCCACAGTGCTGGGGGGTGGGGGTGGTGGGAGTCATGAGTGGTGGCCTGGTGGAAGCTGTCCCTGGTGGCTGGGGGGTGGTGGTGATAGGGGACATGAGTGGGGGCCTAGTGGAGGGTGCCCATGGTGGCTGGGGGGTGGGGGTGGGTGGGAGACATGAGTGGGGGCCTGGTGGAGGGTGCCCCTGGTGGCTGGGGGGTGGGGGTGGTGGGAGACATGAGTGGGGGCCTGGTGGAGGTTGTTCCGGGTGGCTGGGGGGTTGTGGTGATAGGGGACATGAGTGGGGGCCTGGTGGAGGGTGCCCCTGCACTGCTGGGGGGTGGGGGTGGTGGGAGACATGAGTGGGGGCCTGGTGGAGGCTGTCCCTGGTGGCTGGGGGGTGGTGGTGATAGGGGACATGAGTGGGGGCCTGGTGGAGGGTGCCCCTGCACTGCTGGGGGGTGGGGGTGCTGGGAGACATGAGTGGGGGCCTGGTGGAGGGTGCCCATGGTGGCTCGGGGGTGGGGGTGGGTGGGAGACATGAGTGGGGGCCTGGTGGAGGGTGCCCCTGGTGGCTGGGGGGTGGGGGTGGTGGGAGACATGGGTGGGGGCCTGGTGGAGGGTGCCCCTGCACTGCTGGGCGGTGGGGGTGGTGGGAGACATGAGTGGGGGCCTGGTGGAGGCTGCCCCTGCACTGCTGGGGGGTGGGGGTGGTGGGAGACATGAGTGGGGGCCTGGTGGGGGCTGCCCATGGTGGCAGGGGGGTGGGGGTGGTGGGAGACATGAGTGGGGGCCTGGTGGAGGGTGCCCCTGCACTGCTGGGGGGTGGGGGTGGTGGGAGACATGCATTGTTGATCAGTAGTGCAAGGTGACATGTGGGTTGGCTGGGGGGCATGCCCATGGTAGATGGGCTGCGTGCGGGACATGAGCAGGGGTGCAGGGTAGTCCCCCGTGGTGTGGGCTGCCTGCAGGGGCCATGGAGGTTGTGGAGCATACACCTGGGAGGACCCACATGTCCAATTCACATGTAGTACTCCCCAGAACCCCTGAAATACACATACCCTGCTGAAATCGCGTGTGGAACTTCCCGAGCACCCCTGAAATACACGTACCCTGCTCGCACTGGGCCAATCGCATGTGGAACTTCCCGCGCTCCCCTGAAATACATGTACCCTGCTGAAATCGCGTGTGGAACTTCCCGCGCACCCCTGGAATACACATACCCTGCTGAAATCGCGTGTGGAACTTCCCGCGCACCCCTGGAATACACATACCCTGCTGAAATCGTGTGTGGAACTTCCCGCGCACCCCTGAAATACACGTACCCTGCTCGCACTGGGCCAATCGCGTGTGGAACTTCCTGCGCACCCCTGAAATGCACGTACCCTGCTGAAATCGCGTGTGGAACTTCCCGCGCACCCCTGGAATACACATACCCTGCTGAAATCATGTGTGGAACTTCCCGCGCACCCCTGAAATACACATACCCTGCTCGCACTGGGCCAATCGCGTGTGGTACTTCCCGCGCACCCCTGAAATACACGTACCCTGCCCAAATCGAGTGTGAAACTTCCCGCGCACCCATGGAATACACGTACCCTGCTCGCACTGGGCCAATCGCGTGTGGAACTTCCCGCGCACCCCTGAAATACACGTACCCTGCCGAAATCGCGTGTGAGACTTCCCGCGCACCCCGGTATACACGCACACGTATTTTTTGTCAGCGGGTGTCCGTGTTTGTGGGTACCCCTTTGCACGTCATTTGTCCTGGAGGGCTACAGTATAGGACATTCATCATGGCTGTATATAGGTGCTATTTGTTGGTGCACCTTTTGGCGCACATTTCTTCCAGGCGCAGAGACGCTACCGCCTGCTTTCTTGTGGCAGTCGTGTTTGTGCCTGTGCGCTGGTTTGAGCGTGCGCTTTTTTGCCCTATTCTATTCCATGAATACGTGTTGTTTGCGAGCCTGTGGGCGTTCCGCGCACTTGTACCCTGTACTTCCCCCGTGACGCCCACGTTTTGGCAAGTTGTTCCCCATTCCGAGTGTTACGCCCCGTGTTCCACCTACTTTTGTTGCGTGCGCCGCGCTATGTGCGATTTTTGCTGTGGCCTGTGCAATTTTCGCTGTGACCTGGTGCACGCAGTTAGATGGCCTGTGCGCCAACGTGCGCCGCACACTTTTTTATCGCACATCCGATGGTTTTCTCGCGCACGGCCTTCCATGAATCGATGTGCGCTGTTTTTTGTGCAATTTTTGCACTTGCACTGCGATTTTCGCTATTCCACTGCGATTCGCACGTTTTTGCCCACTTGCGCCGCGCTAATTATTCCATGAATCGGCCTGTAAATCGCGTGCAAGTCCACAAGGTAGCAATTTGAAAGGAGAAGTGCATTTTAGGATTACATGTATTTAGAATAATAGTCCTTCATGTTACGCCATTCGTTTGTAACATGTCCCATTTGATTTGCTTTTTACAAACAGATTTTCATGGAGTAAAAACGTTCTTCAGAATGCCATGCACATTGAAATTATATCTAATTATACATTCAAAATTGTTCCTCGGTAATGTTTGGTCTGTCTGAATGCTCCTGTGGTTACTGAGGAACAATCATTCCCTGAACATTTTCCCATGCGAACAAAAACGAATTACATTAGAGGCAGAAGTGTATGGGCAAATCTCAATATGTGCATTTAAGTACAAAATATTATACGGTCTATGGTGGCTCTCTTTTGATGTTAAGCACGTTTGTGAAGGGCAGGCCCCTGTCCCCTTTCCGTTGTGTTTGTCGTGGGTTGCAACCCTTTTACGTTAGCATGCGGAGCCACCTGCTTTGTGCCAGTTAGCCTCTGATTATTAAAGATGGTGCATCTACTAATGAAGGCTCCTGGACTTTATTGAGTGCGCCATCACTGTCTGCTTGTTTGTATTTGAACGCATGAGAACAAACGGTATTGTACGATCGGACCGAAAAGAAAGGTCCGACCATACAATCCGACCGAAAAATGCTACCACCAAAGGTTCGAACACCAAAAGTTTGAACCTTTGGTGGTAGCATTGCAGGTAAGTAAAACTAACAAAAAAAGACTGTGGGGGTGTCCCCTGCAACACCCTGCTAACTATACTGTGTGGTATGGTGAGCGGGGTGTTGCGAGGGACACCCCCGCAGCACACCCGCAAAACAAAAAAAAGAAAAAAGAACGGGGGCTGTAGGGGTGCCCCCCGCAACACCCCGCTCACTATATTTTACAGTATAGTGAGCGGGGGAAACCCCTGCAGCCCCCGTAGTATGTAAGTGTGTTTGCATGAGAAGGGTGCAAACTTTTGGTAGTTCGCACCTTTCTCATGCGAACTTTCCGGCTGTGGCAAAATCAGCCGCGGTCGGATCACTTAGAATCAAACAAACTCACAGTTATACAGCGGTATGGTTTGAGTTAAGCACATTTTCTTATTTAAATTCATATAAATTATCAAATATACATCATGAAAAAGTGTGATACATAAAATATATTTGCATCTGTTAAGCGCTCTGCATCCATGCAAGCTGCTCGGTACTTAAGCAATAACCACTGGTGCTGCTCGGAAGATCGAAGCTATGCGAGTGACCTACCACACTGCGCATGTTTCCTTTTGCACTTAGGTCTCTAGTGTCACCGGTCCCTGATTCATGTTCTTTCCATAGAGCCCGTCCCTGTCACTGCTATTCACGTATCCAGAATGGGAATACAAATCAGGCGCCTTCCTTTTGGAAGATCATCTTTCCTCGTTTTTTTTGTTTTTCTTCAATGGGGAAATCTTGTTTATGCTCCAATCGTGCTGCATTCACAGTGCGAACAACTTCCCTTCATGGTTTTTTGTCACAGAGCTAGGTGCCCTAGAGCCCTGGGTCCTGTGCGATAAGGGCCATTACCACCCGGCATGCGCGGCGCAATGGGAATACAGCGTGGCGATTGGCTCATTTGCGAGCCATAACACACGGTATTCCCTTTTACGCCGTGCGTGTTGGCTACTCTGTTCCTGGCGAGGGGCGTGGCAGCCCCTCAGCCAATGAGGAGGCTCGAAATGGGGAAATCCCCGCTCCGAGTCTCCCCATGGCTGGAGGCTTCCTTCGTCCCCCGCCGGGGACTCAGGTAAGAATTTTTTTTCCCTCCCTCCTGCCACCTCCCAACACACCCAACTTACCTTCTATCCTGCGATCTCTGGCAGGGGACGATGGAAACCTCCAGCCGTGTGGAGACTCAGGGCGGGGCCATCCCTGCTCCAAGCCTCCACACAGCTGGAGGCTTCCATCGTCTCCTGCCGGAGACCGCGTTACTTTTGAAAACATTTTTTTCCTTCCCCGTCCCCCTCCCTCCTGCCCTCCCAACGCCACTTACTTTCTTTTTTCTTCTGGTCTTGGGAACGAACGCGCTGGGGACACTTGTGTTCCCAGTGCGTCCTGTCCCGATGGCCGCCATGGAAAGGGAAAACGGACTACGTTTTCCCTTTCCCGATGGCCATTTTTTTTTTCTGTTTCGAAACAAGCGAAACAAAAAAAAATGCCATTAGCACCCCGGTGTAACGGGCCGGGGTGCTAATGGCAATAAGACCCTCGGCGGCGGGCCAATAACGCCCACGGTAATGCCCCCGGGGCTTCGTTAACTGTTAACTACGGCCCGGGGGCATTACCTGGGGCGGTGTTGACCTGCCCCCGAGGGTCTTATTGCCACATTAAAGGTTCAAGAGACCTTTGCTTGGGTCTTTACCATGATCTGCTGGCTTTGAACAGCAGTACAATGGGCATCACAGCTATACTAGGACATTGGAATGCTGGCAGGCTATTTTAGTCACATGGTCAAAGGAAGGCTTTAACCATTGTTACAAGAACGGGTGCTGCTTCCTTTTTATTATTTAGGATGAATGCGTAGTGTCCCCCTTAACCAACATTCTAACTTGAAAATGCTCACTTCAAGGTGCCAAGCAGCACCCGTTAGTCTCAGCTAATATTTGTCTGCTAAGACATGCTCTGACATAACATTCTAACCCTGTTAAAACAGATGTATACATGGCCACAATAACATGGCATTAAAGCGTCACGTGTAGCCTATGTCAAAATGGTAATAAAAGGTCAAATTGGATCTTTGTCACTCGTGATCAAACCGCCTGATTTGTTTTATCAATCAGTCACTAATACTGCAACTCCAGTGTTGGGCAGTAACAACTGTTGCAGTCCCGCCCTAATGTGCAGGCAGTAAGGCTAGGGTAGAAATGTCTCACCTTCCCCTGATAGTAAGAAATGCTATATTTTTATGGTAATCACAAAACATTACAAATTGAATCCACATACTGGACACCAGGCAGGGAATATCTACTTAAAGGGTGTAGAGGCAATGCCATGTTTTCCTCTATTAATAGACGCAGGAACTTTGATTTATTTATAAAGCGTTTCTTTCACTTCTTCACTTCACCTAACCAGGGTTCTTTTATCAGTTGACTTCACTCATATTAAATGTCTTTGACTTCTTTAGTTCTTGGCTGTGCCTCTTTACTCTAGAGCCCATTCTTAGACATGTTATGTTGTTGTTTGTTTGTATAGCGCCTTATATCATTGGTGTGATCTGAAAGCGATGTGGGGTGAACACCTTTGGGGACTGCAGGCCAGGTCATTAGAGCGAGTAGAGTAGCATATAGTGCCAGGTTGCACTCGGTATGTGTGCAGCAAGTGCGGTTTGCATGGAGGTGGCCACATTCTAACGCTAGGTGCAGTGCAGTGGTTGTGAGAGATCAGTGGAATGTGTGCAGCAAGGTAGTTGGCCTCCTAGTCTGCATTCTGGCTGCTGTGGGGCCTATGTAAGAGATTATGGGCCTCATTACAACTGAGGCGACAAGGGGTTAACGGTGCCGGTAAAGGCGCCGGCACTGTTAACCCCCTACCGCCTCATTACGAGGTTCCCTTGCGGGACCCGCTCTGGATGTCCTGTCATTAACGGGCACATTGTTAGCATGCTCCCTATTCCCGTTGAGCCCAATGGGAAGATAATGATTAAGCTCAGTTATGGGTGCTGTTGAGCTCTAGTTTACAGGTTGATGATATATACAGACAGACATCTCCTGGTCTTAGAGCGTGGGTCATGTCTGGTTGACTGGCAGTGAGCGTGCCTGGTTATAGCACACGATTATAGTGATGTCAAGTCTTAGATTTGGAGTCGTGGGCAGTGTGGGATTGCAAGCACAGGTGGGCATGGCCAACATTTTGGCACAGGGGGGGCTAGTAGGTCAATGTAGTCATATCATAGTGCATAGAGCCTGCAGCTGTCTAGCCTAGAGCCTGCTGGTCTCTTGAGTCAGCTTTTGTGCTCCAACTGTCCCTATTTTTCCATGGTGGTGACTTATTAGCCGGCTTCCGTGGCCTGACTGTTCCTACTTTTCGAGATAATGCCATTGTAGCCAAATTCTGGCCAATGGTGGAGGGTTTGGCGGCCTTAGATAGTCCCTTTCATGGTTTAGGGAAAAAGCCAGGTTTTCAATGCTTTATGGAAGACCATGCAGTCCTGGTGGTGTCGAATGTGGGGAGGCAGTGAGTGCCACAGTGTTAGTGCCAAGGCAGAGAAGGTGGCCACTCCAAACCTGGCTGATTTGGAGGCTGGAATAACTAGCAATAGGGAGGGCAGTGCTTGACCTTAGGGTGCATGATGGGAGGTGGGGTATATTCTTCTCTTGTTAGTATACCAGGCATGCCTTGTGCAAAGCTCGCTGAGTGATGCATATGATTTTGAAAGTGGCCCTTCATCCAATAGGGAGCCAGTGAAGGGTACGGTGAGCAGGCGAGATGTGATCCCTTCGTCATAGTGCAAGAAGGGGTCTGGTGGCCACGTTTTCGACTCTTTGGGTTTGTTAAGTTGGTAGGCTGTTGCACCCAAGAAAAATGGATTTTGCATAGTACAGTCTGGATATGACAATGGACATAATAACCACCAGTCTGTTGGGGTAGTTGAGGTAAGGGGAAATACGTCTCAAAAGCATGAGGTGGTAGTGACAGGATTTGGATACATTAATGATCTGGTGGGACAGGGTTAAGCCAGAGTGCCAAGAATTTTGACTGTGTTGGAGGGGGGATGGGTGCCGAGGGAGGGGGGGCATTGTAGTTGCTGCGGGATTAGTGCTGTGTTGCCACACACCATGATCTCTGTTTTCCCTGGGTTCAGAACAAGGTGCTTTCTTTTCATTCATAGGCCTATTTCTCTGAGGCAAGTTGCTAGGTTGGGTTGTGGATTGGAGCTCATTTTGGGGACTCTCAGGATCATTTGGGTCTCGTCAGCATAGTTATAGCAGGTGAGATTGTGCAAGCGGATGATCCCTGGCAGATTGCAAAGGACAGATGAAAGGCAAGCACCTTGGGGTACAGTACACCGGTGTCCAGAGTTCGAGTGTTGGAGAGAAAGGGGGGGAAGTGATTTGTTTCCTGTTGCTGAGGAAAAAGGCAATCCAGTTGAGTGTCAAGTCTCAAATTCCTAGGGAGTGGAGTCGGTCAAGGAGGATTGAGTGTTTAATGGTGCCAAAGGTTGCTGAGAGATTGAGGAGAACCAGTCCAGCGCATCTTTCAGAGTCTGCCGAGACTTTGAGGTCATCCCAGAATGAGGTCAGTGTGGTTTCCATTCCATGGAGTGGGCAGATGCCTGATTGAGCAGGGTCTAGTAGGTTGTTGGATTCTGCAAAAAGGTTGAGACTTGAGACTATGGAGAGTGGTTAATGAGTTTTGCCAGGAATCAGATGTTGAAGATGGGCCTGTAATTGATTGGCTGGAGGGGGTTGAGACACGCTTCCTTCAGAATGGGTTTGACATGTGCTTCTTTGAAGGGTTCTGGGAGGACCTCGCCCATTCTCCTGCACAGGTGGAGGTCCAAATTTCTTTGAGGAGAGAGGCAGGACAGGGGTGAAGGGGGAACCCATAGGGTCTGCTAGTGGACAGTAGTTTGAGGAACTCCTCACCCGGGATGGGCTTCAAAGAGTTGGAAGATGGCGCTACGGGGGATGGTGGAATCTCGAGGAGCGGGTGTTGGGCAGGGTGTGAGGTTGGAAAGTTTGTCATTAAGGTTGGCCGTCCTGTCCAGTGCTGTGTTAAGGAAGTTTTGGGAGAGGGAGCTGCATAGTGTTTGCGTGGATGTGGTCGGGGCAATGGTGCAGTAGGGCTACACAAATTCTGAGTTGATCCTGTGGAGCTCTTTGCTACAATTTCTTTTTATTGTAGTATGCTTTTTTGGTCTTTCGGATCTCAGGTATGTAGTTAAAGGGATGGTGGGCGAACACAGACTTATTATGAGGGGTTTTGGATGCTCGCCATTTGCGTTTAAGGCAGTGATTATGGGTTTTGAAAGTCTTCAGGTGGCGTGAACCAATTGGGGTAGGTCCTGTGTGGGTGGCACCGGAGCACTAGGGGGTGAGAGGGAGGAGTGAGTCGTTAAGCCAGAAGTTAACGGATTCAATAGGTAGAGGTCTATTGAGGTTGGGAGTGTCAGGAGTGTGCGTAGCTGGGCTTCAGCCAGGTCAGGTAGTACCTTGACCTTGTTCCAGCCTTTGTGGATAAGGGTGGGGACAGGGTGGGTCTTGGGTGGTGGCCAGTGTTCCCTTTGAGCTGTGCGCATGTGCACTTGCCCAGCTTCCTTTTGGGTGCCTCCCAGAAGAATTTTAGCAGCGCACACAGACATTTCACACCTTCTCAAGAATTAATATGTTACACGCCACAGCAGTTACCTTACATTTGCTTTCTCTCAAAATGAAGCTAAATTGTACTAACTCGTCTTGATATTCTGGTCCAGCCTATTTACATTACCCTACTATGCAAGCCTGCCCTTAAAAACATGAAATAGAGAATACACCATCAAACAAGTATGAAAAAGTAGCTTTTGCACCTAAGATCTTACTATGGTATGCCTGCACACATAAATCAAAGAACCTTCCCTCTTCACCCATGACTCCTATACTTAACTCTACCACACTGGTACCTTATGACTCCAATATCCGTCCATGTTAACATTTAGATATTACCAGACAATCTTGAATCTGCCTACTGTGGCTGCGCGAAAGGGTACTAGACTGTCTTATGTTTGTTGTAATATGAATAACAATCAAGCACCAGAATTTCTCTTACTCATGATCCTTAGCAAACGTATTATCCACACTATGTAACTGAACTGTGAGCTCAAATATCGGATATTGACTTTAAGTAAGAAGGCTACTGGGATGTGTAACCTCATCCCATGTTTCCTATGCTTTTGTATATATGTCACACACAGGCTTTGAAGCAGTTCCTTTGCAACGCAATATAAAACTCAAATACTAATTTGCCTTTTAAGGATTTTGAGTAGGCAAATGTCATGCTCAGTGTCTCCTACTTTAGCACTGCTAACATTACCCTATAGGCGGTGAGCAAGATTGCAATATCCTTTACTTGGCCTGCAAGGGATGATGGGTATGGACTATGCCTGGCATTAATCGTACATAGTATTAGAACAACAGACATTCAGACAGCTGGAATGCTTTACACACAATCTGCATCCTTTCCAGGTTTTCAGACTTGCATTGAGTATGGACCATGACAAATTATATGGTAACTCGCTGCTATAGAAAAACTGTTTCACTGAGCACTTGTATAACCTAAAGAACAATATTAGGGCAGGGTATGTTGTAAACAATCTTTCATGCACTGCAAAATAATTGTATACATGCCGAATTGTTACATTTTGTTAAACTTCACATAATATCATGGTGAGGCTTTAAATATGTTTTGCATGCAATGTATTGTGTTTATGTAAATATCACAGTGAGTGTTTTACTGCTACAATTCCTCACATTTTACAAAGCCGTGTCAACCAGTATTGAAGGCTAGTCCAGGAGCCGAGGAGAGGTACGAGCTGAAGGGGGTTTGGAGAGGAGAGCACCACAGGATGAAGATGAAATCAGCAACTTTAAAAAACCAATGCAGGTGTTTTGGCAGTACATTACAGTGAAGGAAAGGTGTTTGTTTGCTAAACTAAAGAAAACTCTAGTAATCGTCTAGGAAAAAGCACCTTCTGTTTCTTTCTGCTCAGGAATGAGGGCTTTCAAATGTAATCATGTGTTTTGCGTTTATTGTCTTGAACATCCCCAAGCATCTTGTTTAACTGATAACAGTGAATTGCAGAAGAGGGGTCCCTAGTTACAGAAGAAGGCACTCAATCTGATGTACCTCTGAGCATTGTTGCCATTAACTTAAACTGCCAATATATGTAACTGTCTTCAACAGCCCCATAAGAAAACTCAGTAAGGTTCTTGTTGAATTTTGTGTAGGCTGTGGTGAGGAAGGGTGGGCAACACTATAGGCTGTATTATGTGCCCTGTCCTTTCACTTCCTATGTCAGTGTTACAAACAGGGCTCTGAGAAGATTTTACTTCCTACTTGATTTTTCAGGGAGTAATACAGTAACTAGCTTTGCCAGTATGGATACTATATGCTTCTTAAACATTCTTTCCCCTTGAATTGCCTCTTGAGTTTGGGCAGTAATATTATTAAGAGTTCCTTCCTATGCAACTGCTATGCTGGTCCCTGACTAGAAAATATCAATGGAGCTTTGTGGGTAGAAGGAGGTGGTAGACTCCTTTATGTTCATTGTTTTGTGTCTTTTTGAGCACATTTTCCAGTTTTTATGGGGCATAGATGGATGTGTATGTATGCCTCTTAGCTGACTTTGAGTAAGTGTTGTCACAGCTCTGTTCACAGAACAATATAATGTTGATGGTTAGCAGAGGAACAAGGATTTCTGATCCTAATATTCTGTGGAGCAGTTATTCTGATTTAGTTTTCATCCTTACACTAATAATGAGAGGCACGTTCTCCTGGCTCTTAAATTACTTCATTAAAGTGGCACATGAACTCCTATTGACATTTTTTCTGACACATTCCTTTTAGTTGCCGTTATTCCTTTTGAAATCATTGTATCCTGTATGAATTTTTTGACAGCGTCCTCGGTTATGACAATTTATTTTGTGTAATACATAGGAGGGGTTTTCCCAATAACAAACAAAAATCTGCATTGTTTCTGAGCATTGGCGAAAAATGAATAGCCACAACTAAACCAATTTGTTTGTTTGTTTGTTTGTTTGTTTATTTATTTATTGTGCGCACCGGACCCTGAGGTAGCAGGGCGCAAGAGAACAAGGAAGTTTACAGCTTGGTCATAGACGTTACAAGTTACAGGTTATAGAGCAGGCAGAGTGGACATTTCTTGACTCTGCCAGGTAGTGCAAATGCAGGTGCAGATAAAACACAGTGAATAAAATCCATGGCAAATGAACAGTATAGCAAGTCAGTGGCGAGCGAACAATATAGTGGGTCGTTGCGTGTCAGGTGAAGTACAAGTGGAGGTGAGATGGGTAGAGTGTCATTTATATCGCATTCTCAGTGAGCCATTTTATGGTGTTCTTTCTGAAGTTGTTGAACGTTTGGTCAGATCTAAGTGCATGAGGTAGGGCGTTCCATAATCGCGCTGCCTTAACTGGGAAGCTGGATCCTCCAATAGTGGCTAGTTTAAATCTAGGCACTAGGAGGCAGTTAGGGCTGACTGCCCTTGTAAGTCTAGTGTTTTTTTTCTGTTGAAGCGTTCTGAGAGGTAGCGGGGGGCTTTGTTGTTTAAGCATTTGTGGATAAGGGAAGCAGATTTGAGGTTAATTTTTTCTTGGGTGGAGAGCCATCTGTGTTTGCGTCTTATTTCTGAGATATGTACTCTTCTAGGGATACTTAGGGCCGCTCTAAGTGCATTGTTTTGGAGCACTTGGATTCTATTGATGATTTGTTTGGTTGTCCCTATGTAAAGGGCGTTGCAATAGTCTAATTTTGATAAGATGAGGGCTCTCGCTAGGATAAGACAGCTGTCATGTGACAGGAATTGTTTCCCAGCTCGTATTAGTTTGCATGTATAGGCCGTGGATGAGGCTAGTGAGTTCACCTGTTTGGTTAAGGATAGTGTCGCATCAAGGTAAAAACCTAGGGTTTTGACTTCTCTGGCAACCTTGATATTGTTGCCATCGATGATGAAGGATGAGTAGTTTTGGTTGAGTTTGGAGATGCGGACTGCCGTACCCAGGATGATGAGCTCTGTTTTGTCATCGTTCAAGCAAAGGCCATGGTTGGCCATCCATGCTTGAACGATGCTATAGACTCTGTTCACCAAAGCCAGATCTTCAACGTAATCCCCAGTAAGTGATAGGAGAATCTGGTTGTTTATACTGAGCATACAATGCTTTTTTTGTACACTTATTTTTCTCTGTTTTGGAGCACTTTTGCTAGATTCTGTGGCAGACATTGAAGTCTTGGACTCGTTGTTGAACACTCTTTATAATCACATATGAAATATTTGGTTTTTGTAGCCAATATGTTTGGGAAAAGTGTTCAGGATGCAACTTTTACACGTATTTATAAAATATTACAGTGGTTGGGTGTGGACATTCCCTTCCAAACTTTCTTCAGGGCTGATAGCCCACTAACTGTGCATGCTCACAAAATTGCTTACCTCATTAGTGAGCTGCGCACATGGAAAATAATGTGTGCACGAAAGCCAACCATTTCCGCACTTAGAGAAACGTAATTAGAGGGAACATTGATGGAGGCAGTGGTGTGTGGACAGAGAAAGGTATCAATGAGTGGTCTGTCCAGATGAGGGGTTTGGAGCTGGACACAGAGACGAGGTTGGAGGAGCTGAAGATTGCATCAAGGGTGTGGCCTCCATTGTGGGTGGGACCTGTGCTATGCCGGGAAGTGTTGAGTGCCTCTATAGACAAGGGGTTGAGTCATAGAGTTGTTGGGCATGTCAAACCAAATATTAAAGTCCCCCAGTAGTGTCAACGCTGGGTGTTTGACCAGAGCGGTAACTAGTGAGTCGCATAGACTGTTGGCAAAATGCCTATTATGGTGTGCAGTCATAATGTCGACACCAATAATGTCGACAGTCAAAATGTCGACAAATTAATGTCGAAAAACTATAATGTCGACATACAAAAATGTCGACATTAGTTTTTTTCGACATTAATTTTTCGACACAACATATATACATTCAATACATGCAATAATAAATAAAGCAAGCAACTCTCATAGAAGGTAAGTTAGTTTCATGTTTTATTAACTCTGTATAAAAATAAAATAGTAAAAAGTTATTTACTGTCTATTTCTAAAATATACAACTTTTTAAATATAGGTAATATTTTTAATATAACTGTTGTATGTATTTTTTTCAAATAAATAAATAAATAAATGTAACGTTACTTTATATTTCAGTCAGACATGTAATATTCTAAATAACCAGTTGATGGTGCTAGCGTGTTAAAAATGCATGTTTATCAATACTAACATATTTTTGTTTTGCTTTCGTACGCACGTCACGTACTTCAACGTAAACGTGAGCGCCATTTTTAAAGCTCACTCTCGGTAAGTTTCTACCGCGGTCGCGTCTCTGTTAGTTCGGTCCTCGGTATTTTTGGAATTTTTTTGGTTTTTCACTATTTTTTCTGGGTTTTTTCATCGGATGGACTGGGTTTACTTGGATTCCGCAGACTGTGATTACCTGGATGTTTCTATTTTTTTTTGGAATATGGTTTTTTTTGGAGCCGGAGATTTCGCATATGGATCACGAGTTGTTTTTTCCTGGAGTATGGAGTTTACCTGGAACAGGCATTTGGATCGTGGATTTATGCGGATTACGGATACTTTGCTTGGACTTCGGACATTTTTTTTACTGAAGGTGTGGATTTTAGCCTTGAATCGGCACTTTTTTATGTTCACTGCACTCTCGTTTTGCACCAGGATTTATGGGATTTTCTAGGAGTTTTCACCCTTTTCAACACGGAATCTCGAGGACCATGAACTGTAAGTGTTTTTCTTAACATTTTAAGTTAAATGCTAGAGAATCTAAGTAAATTTCCTTGTTCTCCAAGCTGAATTCGTGTACGAGTTGCATTAATTTATTGTCACATCCCTGTACTTTTTTCTTTTTGGCGCCTGATTTGCCAATGAAATTGTTTGAGAAATTCGCAATTCCATGTGCTGTTCCTCTAATTTTAAGTCCCTTAAGAAATGCCATAAATTTGGATGCTGTGTGTTGAAATTTTTATTTATGCGGCTATGCCAGCCTTCTAACGCGTTATTTGTTCTTGGTTTGTTTTCCATGGTAGCCTGGTAGCAGTTCCACAAATCAATTGGGTATTTCGGTCTGCGTCTGTTGCCACTCCTAGTTAATTGGCCTATCCAGGTGTTCTCGAAGTAGTCCAGTAAATGTGTACACTCATCCTCATGATTTTTATAGTACTGACTTTCAATTAAATGTTTGTAAAAAGTAATGACATGATTTTCCGGTACAAAAACCAAAGCAAAATTTTTCTTAACGTTAATTTGAAAGTAACTGTCCTCCGTATATTTTGATCCCAAACCTAATTTTTGTATTTTTCTCCAAACACTCTGTGTGAAATGAAAAAAACATCCTTTTATTTTAGGTTCTCTGTACACGCTAGAAAATCCCTTGATTTGAGCTGTTTCATAATCCATGATTATTGTCTCCGGTTGCGATTCTGGTGTTGTTTCCTTAATTTTATTGTATATGATTTTGTATGCGTCCTCTGTTTTATTTGGCATCAAAAAGTAAATTAGTGGTATTATTTTGTCATTGATTGTTCCATGTACGGTGTAAAATTGAAAAAACGGGTGAGGGCATACCTTAAAAGTTGCGTCACTCTGCCAATTTTTGCTTTGACTCAGATGTTGAAAGTTTTTTGCGGTAGCGAACACTAATATTTTGTCATTGTTCATTTCAATTGAGCCACAGTAAAAATTTTCTCCTCGTACAGTAACTTTAAAAATGTCCGGAATTGTTATATTTTCAAAGGATATAGGTGGAGGTGGTAGGTTTTCATTAGCACGTTTGGTTCGGTTAACAGTGCGCTGCATTAATTTTTCAGCCGGCAACTGCGCTGTTATATGTGTCGGTAACTGGCCACAAACTTCTCTGAGTACAGATCCGCTAGCTTCCCCCTCATGTTCAATCGCTTTTCTTTTTAGTTCCGTTAAGGTTTTCTTGATTATTATATTCGTCTGATCAGGCATATGATTGTGTTCTTCATTACCCTTTACCTCTGTTCCGACTGTTACTGCGCGTGCTGTACATTTATTTTTTGCATACTCTGCGCAGCGCCAGTAAATCCTCTCTTTTCGTTGAAGTTCCTTATAGAATATGTAACCATTCCAAATTAACTGCTTTCCTCCTTTTTGACTTTCTATAAATTCTACTTTGTTTTCCATTTTATCACCTGAAACGATACATAAAATTATTTTTTGTGGTATTTTATACTATGTGTTTTATAGTACATTTTATTTTATTATAATGGTCGTGTGTCTTACCTTTTCTCCTGTTCTGAGCATGAATGAAGTGTAATCAATCGCCTGAAGTACCCTCTCAAGAGATGTTCTGTCAGGTAATGACGGTTTTCTACAGCCGTTACTGGTTTCCTGCTACCAAAACTAGGTGCTTTACTCAGGAATGTCATCTAGTGTGTTAACCATTTCGTAACCTACCTTTATCTAGTGTAACAGACAAGTGGGTGATTACGGACGAGGGAAGGGGAGGGGGTGCTGGGATGGTTCGTGATGTAGGGTGAGGTTGGGGGGTTGGGGGAGACCCCCCCAATAATAAAGGATAGTTTTGTTATGTTTATTTACTTCGTATTACTGCCTATGTTATTCGATCTTTTTTTTTGTCGACATTTTTTTTTTCGAAAAATTGACTTTCTCCATTATATGTATGGGATGTCGACATTACTGTTTTCGACATTTTTTTTTCGACATTTTTTTTCCGACATTTTTTTTTCGACATTATGACTATAAACCGCCTATTATATAAAGGCGGACTGTAGATGAGCAGGCAGTTGCGTGAGAGAGTGGGCAACTGAGAGAGTCTGACTAGAAGGGATCTGCAATTAGCTTTGCATGGCTTGGATTCGGTGTGCGAGATGGAGATATGAGATTTGTGGACGATAGCTATTCCGCCACTTCTGGAAGGTCTGTTGTGGTAAATGAGCAAGTAGTTGGGTGGGAAAGCCTTGTGCGTGAATGGTTTGAAATTGTCTGTGAACCATGCTTCAGTGACAAAGAGATCGGGATTATCAGAGGATAGGAGGTTAAAGATTCTGTGTCTGTTTTTGGCTATAGAGCGGGCATTGAATAGGAGGCATGTGACTTGATGGGATGTGGTGGTTCCCCTGATGCTCTTGGTCAGATGGACTCGACAGTACTGAGTTGGCAGAAGAGAGGTGTTGGTTGCAAGGGTGGGCGGTGTGGGCATTAGGGCCAAGACAGTTGTAGTGACTGAACCTGACTGTGGGGGAGTGAATGAGTGAGGTGGGTCAGGCACAGGAAGCGTGAGCAGGCTGTGGCTGGTTTGTGTGAGATCAAAAGAAGGTCAATCAGGGGTCGGGAAGTGGGCAATGGGTAGCTGATGAATGGGGTATGAGTCTGGAGCGAGGAAGAGGTGTAGATTTGGTTGGCAAGAGATCGTGTTCAAAGAGGAAGAGTCAGGAGGTGGCTAGCCGGGAGGTCCTGACAGCTGGGCTGTGGATGGTGGGGAGGGTGGACCAATGCAGGCGAGGTGAGATAAGAAGAGTAGAGGGTGCGGGTGGGTCTCTGTTCTCAGTTTTGTGTATTTGGGTGCAAGAGGTGTGTGTGAGAGGGGAGGGAGGGCATGGGGGAAAGTTAATAATTCTGTAAAGAGCAAGGCATGCCATGCTGAGAGAAGGGAAAGGTGTGGAGGAAGGGATCTGGAGATGAAGGGTGAGGTTATGCCAAGGAGAAGCAGGAGGGGCATGTGTGAGGGTGGGTGTGTGGGCATAGCAGATGATGAGGAAGGGGGGGTCTGACTGGGTGGAGTTTGGGAAGGGGGAGGTGTGAGTGTGTTGGGGCCATCTAGGGGATGCTGTGTTTTCATGGGATGGAAGCTGCAGGTGAGGTGGGGCAGGTTGGAGGTAGAAGGGAGGGGTGTATGTGTATCAGCTGAGGGACATTGTTAGCGATGTGACACAGAGTTCAACACATATGAGTTATTGATATGGTTTGAGGTGCGGAGGCAGCGAGGGATGAGGGTGGGGGGCTGATCTGGGAGGGAAATTCCTGCGAGGTGGTGCAGATGAGATTGAGTTGTTTGGAGTGCCAGAGTGCTCCATTTGCTTGAGAGTTGAAAGCTGAAAGTTGTGTGGTATCAAGAAGTGGGGTGAGGGTCATTCTCAACCTGGGAGTCAGCCACCCAAGGTTCTGGCTCGGCTGCGTTACAGAATTTCCCTCAGGGAAGGGATGGGGATTCCGTCGGGGCTCCCTGGGAAAGCCGCTGCACTAGGAGATGGTCAACCCACATGGGAGACGGGTGCCCAAGGCCAGGTACATGATCCCACACATATGAGGTACCCTTTTCGTTGGGACACCTGAGGGAACGCATGAAGGTAGGACATGTGTTGTTGGTAACATGTTTTGGTGGGTTGGCAGTGGGAAATGTCTGAAAATGTAGTTTTTTCCCCCAAATTTTGCCGGAGCTTGTGGGTAATACATTCTGGGCCGATTCATGCAAGTCAGACCTCTGTGGATTCCCATGGGTGTCTTGATTTAAGAAATGTGTGGGGTTCCCTGTTTTCCTTGGTGGCTGCGACACTCCGGGCCCAAATCTTTAGGTCGGCTCCCCAGACCGTTTGGGTGATAGCAGTGGTTTAGCCTTTTCCCTTTGTGCCCAGGTCGGTGCACACACACCTGCGAGGTACTGTTTTCAGCGGGACACCTGTGGGAACACAGTAAGGTAAGACATGTGTTGTTTTGGTGGCATGTTTCGGTGGGTTGGCGGGGCAAATGTCTGAAAATTGTGTTTTTTTATACACATTTCTGATTTTGCCAGGGATTGTGGGTAATACATTCTGGGGCGATTTGCGCAAGTCAGTCCTCTGTCGAATCCCATGGGTGTCTTCTTTTCAGAAATGCCTGGGGTTCCCTCTTTTCCTTGGAGTCTGCGACAATCTATGTCCAAATCTGCAGGTTGTCCACAAAAGCAAAATCCCACAAAATCTGATCTGCCGAAAGACTTGGGCTTACCAGTGGTTTAGCTATTTCCCTTTGTGCCCAGGTAAGTGCACACACAAATATGAAGTACCGTTTTCATCGGACACCTGTGGGAATGTGGGAAGGTAGGACATGTGTTGTTGGCGGTGTGTTGCGGTCGGTTGGCAGTGTGAAATGTCTAAAAATTTTGATTTTCTTGCCAGATTTCTGACATTGCTGGGTATTGTGGGTAATACATTCTGGGGCGATTCACGCATTTCAGACCTCTGTGGATTCCCACGGGTGTCTTCTTTTCAGAAATGCACGGGGTTCCCTGTTTTCCATGGTGGATTCTACACCCTAGGCCCAAATCTGTAGGTTGTCCACAACAGCAAATTCACACAAAATCTGCTCTGCCGAAACGCTTGGAGTGACCAGTGGTTTAGCCTTTTCCCTTTGCGCCCAGGAAGGTGCACACACACATGTGAGGTACCATTTTCATTGGGTTACCTGTGGGAACGCGGGACGGTAGGACATGTGTTGTTTTGGTGGCATGTTTCGGTGGGTTGGCGGGGCAAATGTCTGAAAATTGTGTTTTTTTATACACATTTCTGATTTTGCCAGGGATTGTGGGTAATACATTCTGGGGCGATTTGCGCAAGTCAGTCCTCTGTCGAATCCCATGGGTGTCTTCTTTTCAGAAATGCCTGGGGTTCCCTCTTTTCCTTGGAGTCTGCGACAATCTATGTCCAAATCTGCAGGTTGTCCACAAAAGCAAAATCCCACAAAATCTGATCTGCCGAAAGACTTGGGCTTACCAGTGGTTTAGCTATTTCCCTTTGTGCCCAGGTAGGTGCACACACAAATATGAAGTACCGTTTTCATCGGACACCTGTGGGAATGTGGGAAGGTAGGACATGTGTTGTTGGCGGTGTGTTGCGGTCGGTTGGCAGTGTGAAATGTCTAAAAATTTTAATTTTCTTGCCAGATTTCTGACATTGCTGGGTATTGTGGGTAATACATTCTGGGGCGATTCACGCATTTCAGACCTCTGTGGATTCCCACGGGTGTCTTCTTTTCAGAAATGCACGGGGTTCCCTGTTTTCCATGGTGGATTCTACACCCTAGGCCCAAATCTGTAGGTTGTCCACAACAGCAAATTCACACAAAATCTGCTCTGCCGAAACGCTTGGAGTGACCAGTGGTTTAGCCTTTTCCCTTTGCGCCCAGGAAGGTGCACACACACATGTGAGGTACCATTTTCATTGGGTTACCTGTGGGAACGCGGGACGGTAGGACATGTGTTGTTTTGGTGGCATGTTTCGGTGGGTTGGCGGGGGAAATGTCTGAAAATTGTGTTTTTTTTATACACATTTCTGATTTTGCCAGGGATTGTGGGTACTACATTCTGGGGCGATTTGCCCAAGTCAGTCCTCTGTCGAATCCCATGGGTGTCTTCTTTTCAGAAACGCCTGGGGTTCCCTCTTTCCTTGGAGTCTGCGACACTCTATGTCCAAATCTGCAGGTTGTCCACAAAAGCAAAATCCCACAAAATCTGATCTGCCGAAAGACTTGGTTTTACCAGTGGTTTAGCTATTTCCCTTTGTGCCCAGGTAGGTGCACACACACATATGAGGTACCGTTTTCATCGGACACCTGTGGGAATGTGGGAAGGTAGGACATGTGTTGTTGGCGGTGTGTTGCGGTGGGTTGGCAGTGTGAAATGTCTAAAAATTTTGATTTTCTTGCCAGATTTCTGACTTTGCTGGGTATTGTGGGTAATACATTCTGGGGCGATTTGCGCATTTCAGACCTCTGTGGATTCCCACGGGTGTCTTCTTTTCAGAAATGCACGGGGTCCCCTGTTTTCCATGGTGGATTCCACACCCTAGGCCCAAATCTGTCGGTTGTCCACAACAGCAAATTCACGCAAAATCTGCTCTGCCGAAACGCTTGGAGTGACCAGTGGTTTAGCCTTTTCCCTTTGCGCCCAGGAAAGTGCACCCACACATGTGAGGTACCATTTTCATTGGGTTACCTGTGGGAACGCGGGACGGTAGGACATGTGTTTTTGGCTGTGTGTTTTGGGGGTTGGCAGTGGAAAATGTCTGAAAATTGTTTTTTTCACCAAATTTCAGACTTTGCCAGGGATTGCGGGCAATACATTCGGGGGCGATTTGCGCAAGTCAGACCTCTGTGGATTCCCACTGATGTCTTCTTTTCAGAATGTGGGATATTTTTCCCCATGCCAATGTACCCCACTGCACCCCTATGCCAATGGGGGAAGAATCAGCCACAAATGGATGCGCTAACCCCTGTGCGCACCAAATCTGCATAACTGTGCATGGTTCATAAATCACAAAAAGGCTGCACAACCCTGCCACACACAGTCAAAGTTGGTGTCAAAATAGAACTCACAGCAGGAGAATGCCATTGGGTGCTGTTACATGTCACATGAAGCAAGGCAACCTAAGTGGGCTAAAAAATGTAAATGCCTTTAAAATGCAGCTTTCCCAATCAATTGCAACCTTCAAAGTGCTGTGCAATGTGGGAGTTCCTAAATCCCATCATAAAGACTGCCAACCAGAACAAGGCAAGTGTCTTTGACCACTCACAGCTGTGGGGGTGTGGTTTGAAATTCTGCCCATACTATAAACTTTGTGATGTCACTTGGTAGGATAAATATAGGAACTTCACCACACATAGACAAACACTGTTTCCTGACTTCAGCCTTCTTTGCAGAATCCAGGCCTCAGCAATTGCTGAACTCTTTTTAGCTAGGCCCAAATTCAACCATCCCAAACTTAGGGAAATTCATTCTGATCCAGTCTGGCTTGATACCATTAAGGCTTGCCTGCTGAAACACACCATCATGCTAATCTACCATTAACATAGTATATGAAAACCTACGAAATTCAGTGAAAAAACATTGTTAAAGGGAGGTTACGGTTCCAAGTAAAACCGAAAAACCCTTGAAATTCGCCAGTTATGGTAAGCTAAGCAAACATAACTTGCGCCACCACCGTGCACTGCTAAGACTAACACCCAGGACATCAAAGATGACATCACAAATATCATTGATGACATCACTGATGACATCACATGTGCAGTTACTTTTCATACAAGGGGTTGTGAATGTAATGTTGGCAAAAAAGTATCAGGGATTATCGGGAGATTTGTAATAAATTACATACTTCATCACGCAATGTAGCGTTCTAAAGAACATTCCATTGCAGTGTTCTTTCTAGTACATTAACCTACTCATACAGAAATGTAGGTATTGGCTGCAGCATACACCACAGAGGTGCTATATTTGTAATTTTCCAAAGTTATATAATAAAACGGTAATGCGTGTGTATCAGACTTTTCCGTACTGTGAAACATGTACTAAATAGCTAATAATGCATCACTTACTACATATTTCTACTAATTTACACAAAACATCAATAGACTACAATCCATACAAATAAGGGGCTTATATATGGAGAGTAAAGTAAGCAAACAAGAGGCAGTACCATTAGCAAATGTGTATAATCTAAATGATTGTATTCACGCACAAAAATGATTGCTGTGTTTCAGGCCTGATTCGACCCCTTTATATGTACATCATAAAATGTGATTAAATTCTAAGGAAAGTAGTGTAAGAACATGTGAGAATAGCAATATCTATAAATGTAATATCTTTAGAAAGTTAAGTTTCTGACTGTCAGTAAATAAACCCACCTGGCCTAGATATGGCAGTGAACAAAAAAGAAGGGGCTAGACATGTGATGTCATCAGTAATGTCATCAATGATATTTGTGATGTCATCTTTGATGTCCTGGGTGTTAATCTTAGCAGTGCACAGTGGTGGCGCGAGTTATGGTTGCTTAGCTTACCATAACTGGCGAATTTCAAGGGTTTTTCGGTTTTACTTAGAACCATAACATCCCTTTAACAAAGTTTTTTCATTGAATTTCATAGGTTTTTATTAGTGCAACTTAACCATAACGTCCCTTTAACAAAGTGTTTTCATTGAATTTCATAGGTTTTTATTAGTGCAACATAACCATAACATCCTTTTCAATAGATGAAGACCACTAGCATCCTAGGTCCTCAAAGTGGGAACCCCAGGCGGTAAAAAAAAGGATTTTTCTTCCAAAATCGGGACGCCTGTGGCATCCCGGTGTAGGAAGGAAAATCTTTGACCAAGATGGCCACCATGGAAAGTGAAGGCGGAGTGTATACAGAGAACACAACAGGGCATCAGCGGGGGTGTGGGGAACAAAAGGTCAACAAGGGGCATCATAGGAGGGGTGACAAGAGGAAGACACAGGGCTTGAGCGGAGGGGGAACATGAGGAAGACACGGGGCATGAGCGGGGGTGGGGGGAACAGGAAAGAGACACAGGGCATGAGCGGGGGTGGGGGGACAGGCGGGAGACACGGGGCATGAGCAGGGGGTGGGGGTACACAAGGGAGACATGGGGCATGAGCGGGGTGTGGGGGGTACACGAGGGAGACACGGGGCATGAGTGGGGGGTGGGGGGAACAAGAGGGAGACACGGGGCATGATCGGAGGTGGGGGGAACAGGGCAGACATGGGGCATGAGTGGGGCTGGGGGGCAAAGAAGGGAGACATGGGTCATGAGCGGGGGGTGGGGGGTAAAGAAGGGAGACACGGGGCATGAGCGGGGGGTGGGGGTAAAGAAGGGAGAACGGGGCATGAGCGGGGGGTGGGGGGTAAAGAAGGGAGAACGGGGCATGAGCAGGGGGTGGGGGGACAGTAGGGAGACACAGGGCATGAGAGGGGGTTGGGGGGAAAGAAGGGAGACACGGGACATGAGCAAGGGGTGGGGGGGAAAGAAGGGAGACAGAGGGCATGAGCGGGGGGAGGGGCAAGAAGGGAGACGTGGGGCATGAGTGTGTTTGGGGGGAAAGAAGGAAGACACGGGGCATGAGCGGGGGGTTGGGGGGAAGAAGGGAGACATGTGTCATGAGCGGGGGGTGGGGGGACACGTGTCATGAGCGGGGGGTGGGGGTGACACAGGGCATGAGCGGGGGGTGGGGGGGCACATGAGGGAGAGAGACACGCGGCATGAGCGGGGGTGGGGGGGTACATGAGGGAGACACGGGGCATGACCGGGGGGTGGGGGAACAGGAGGGAGACACGCGGCATGAGCAGGGGGTGGGGTAACACGAGGGAGATACGGGGCATGAGCAGGGGTGGGGGGTAAGAAGGGAGACGCGGCATGAGCGGGGGGTGGGGGGGGAAGAAGGGAGACACGGGGCATGAGCAGGGATGGGGGAAGAAGGGAGACACGGGACATGAGCGGGGGGGTGGGGGGAAAGAAGGGAGACACAGGGCATGAGCGGGGGTGGGGGGGAAGAAGGGAGACACAGGGCATGAGCGGGGGGTGGGGGGAGAGAAGGGAGACATGGGGCATGAGCGGAGGGTCGGGGAAAGATGGGAGACACGTGGCATGAGCGGGGGGTGGGGGGGAAAGAAGGGAGACATGGGGCATGAGCGGGGGGTGGGGGGGAAAGAAAGGAGACACTGGAGACACTGGGCATGAGCAGGGGTGGGGGAAAGAAGGGAGACATGGGGCATGAGCGGGGGGTGGGGGCGAAAGAAGGGAGACACGGGGCATGAGCGGGGGGTGGGGGGAGAAGGGAGACACGGGGCATGAGCGGGGGGTGGGGGGGAAAGAAGGGAGACACAGGGCATGAGCGGGGGGTGGGGGGAAGAAGGGAGACACGGGGCATGAGCGGGGGGTGGGGGGGAAAGAAGGGAGACACGGGGCATGAGCGTGGGGTGGGGGGAGAAGGGAGACACGGGGCATGAGCGGGGGGTGGGGGGGAAAGAAGGGAGATACGGGGCATGAGCGTGGGGTGGGGGGAGAAGGGAGACATGGAGCACGAGCAGGGGTGGGGGGAAGAAGGGAGACATGGGACATGAGCGGGGGAAAGAAGGGAGACACGGGGCATGAGTGGGGGGTGGGGGGGAAAGAAGGGAGACACGGCATGAGTGGGGGGTGGGGGGAAAGAAGGGAGACACGGGGCATGAGCGGGGGGTGGGGGGAAGAAGGGAGACACAGGGCATGAGCGGGGGGTGGGGGGGAAGAAGGGAGACACGGGGCATGAGCAGAGGGGTGGGGGAAAGAATGGAGACACGGGGCATGAGCAGGGGGTGGGGGGAAAGAAGCGAGACATGGGTCATGAGTGGGGGTTGGGGGGAAAGAAGGGAGACACGGGGCATGAGCGGGGGTGGGGGGGAAAGAAGGGAGACATGGGGCATGAGTGGGGGGTGGGGGTGAAAGAAGGGAGACACGGGGCATGAGGGGGGGTGGGGGGAGAAGGGAGACATGGGGCATGAGCGGGGGGTGGGGGGGAAGAAGGGAGACACGGGGCATGAGCGGGGGTGGGTGGAAAGAAGGGAGACACGGGGCATGAGCGGGGGGTGGGGGGGAAAGAAGGGAGACACGGGACATGAGCGGGGGGTGGGGGGGAAAGAAGGGAGACACGGGGCATGAGCGGGGGATGGGGGGAAGAAGGGAGACACGGGGCATGAGCGGGGGGTGGGGGGAAAGAAGGGAGACACGGGGCATGAGTGTGGGGTGGGGGGAGAAGGGAGACATGGAGCACGAGCAGGGGTGGGGGGAAGAAGAGAGACACGGGACATGAGCGGGGTAAAGAAGGGAGATACGGGGCATGAGTGGGGGGTGGGGGGTAAGAAGGGAGACACGGCATGAGCGGGGGGTGGGGGGGGAAGAAGGGAGACACGGGGCATGAGCAGGGATGGGGGGAAGAAGGGAGACACGGGACATGAGCGGGGGGGTGGGGGGAAAGAAGGGAGACACAGGGCATGAGCGGGGGTGGGGGGGAAGAAGGGAGACACAGGGCATGAGCGGGGGGTGGGGGGAGAGAAGGGAGACATGGGGCATGAGCGGAGGGTCGGGGAAAGATGGGAGACACGTGGCATGAGCGGGGGGTGGGGGGGAAAGAAGGGAGACATGGGGCATGAGCGGGGGGTGGGGGGGAAAGAAAGGAGACACTGGAGACACTGGGCATGAGCAGGGGTGGGGGAAAGAAGGGAGACATGGGGCATGAGCGGGGGGTGGGGGCGAAAGAAGGGAGACACGGGGCATGAGCGGGGGGTGGGGGGAGAAGGTAGACACGGGGCATGAGCGGGGGGTGGGGGGGAAAGAAGGGAGACACAGGGCATGAGCGGGGGGTGGGGGGAAGAAGGGAGACACGGGGCATGAGCGGGGGGTGGGGGGGAAAGAAGGGAGACACGGGGCATGAGCGTGGGGTGGGGGGAGAAGGGAGACACGGGGCATGAGCGGGGGGTGGGGGGGAAAGAAGGGAGATACGGGGCATGAGCGTGGGGTGGGGGGAGAAGGGAGACATGGAGCACGAGCAGGGGTGGGGGGAAGAAGGGAGACATGGGACATGAGCGGGGGAAAGAAGGGAGACACGGGGCATGAGTGGGGGGTGGGGGGGAAAGAAGGGAGACACGGCATGAGTGGGGGGTGGGGGGAAAGAAGGGAGACACGGGGCATGAGCGGGGGGTGGGGGGAAGAAGGGAGACACAGGGCATGAGCGGGGGGTGGGGGGGAAGAAGGGAGACACGGGGCATCAGCAGAGGGGTGGGGGAAAGAATGGAGACACGGGGCATGAGCAGGGGGTGGGGGGAAAGAAGCGAGACATGGGTCATGAGTGGGGTTTGGGGGGAAAGAAGGGAGACACGGGGCATGAGCGGGGGGTGGGGGGGAAAGAAGGGAGACATGGGGCATGAGTGGGGGGTGGGGGTGAAAGAAGGGAGACACGGGGCATGAGGGGGGGTGGGGGGAGAAGGGAGACATGGGGCATGAGCGGGGGGTGGGGGGGAAGAAGGGAGACACGGGGCATGAGCGGGGGTGGGTGGAAAGAAGGGAGACACGGGGCATGAGCGGGGGGTGGGGGGGAAAGAAGGGAGACACGGGACATGAGCAGGGGGTGGGGGGGAAAGAAGGGAGACACGGGGCATGAGCGGGGGATGGGGGGAAGAAGGGAGACACGGGGCATGAGCGGGGGGTGGGGGGAAAGAAGGGAGACACGGGGCATGAGCGTGGGGTGGGGGGAGAAGGGAGACATGGAGCACGAGCAGGGGTGGGGGGAAGAAGAGAGACACGGGACATGAGCGGGGTAAAGAAGGGAGACACGGGGCATGAGTGGGGGGTGGGGGGAAAGAAGGGAGACACAGGGCATGAGTGGGGGGTGGGGGGAAGAAGGGAGACACGGGGCATGAGCAGGGGTGGGGGGAAAGAAGGGAGACACAGGGCATGAGCGGGGGTGGGGGGAAGAAGTGAGACACGGGGCATGAGCGGGGGGTGGGGGGGAAAGAAGGGAGACACGGGGCATGAGCGGGGGATGGGGGGAAGAAGGGAGACACGGGGCATGAGCGGGGGGTGGGGGGAAAGAAGGGAGACACGGGGCATGAGCGTGGGGTGGGGGGAGAAGGGAGACATGGAGCACGAGCAGGGGTGGGGGGGAAGAAGGGAGACACGGGACATGAGCGGGGTAAAGAAGGGAGACACGGGGCATGGGTGGGGGAAAGAAGGGAGACACAGGGCATGAGTGGGGGGTGGGGGGAAGAAGGGAGACACGGGGCATGAGTGGGGGGTGGGGGAAGAAGGGAGACACAGGGCATGAGCGGGGGGTGGGAGGGAAGAAGGGAGACACGGGGCATGAGCGGGGGTGTGGGGGGAAAGAAGGGAGACACGGGGCATGAGCGCGGGGTGGGGGGAAAGAAGCGAGATATGGGGCATGAGCGGGGGTAGGGGAGAAAGAAGGGAGAATGGGGCATGAGCAGGGGTGGGGGGAAAGAGCGGAGACACGGGGCATGAGCGGGGGGTGGGGGGGAAAGAAGGGAGACACAGGGCATGAGCGGGGGGTGGGGGGAAGAAGTAAGACACAGGGCATGAGCGGGTGGGGGTGGGAGGGGGGAAGAGGTGAGACACGGGGCATGAGCGGGTTTGGGGGGAAAGAATGAAGACACAGGGCATGAGCGGGGGTAGGGGGGAAGAAGGGAGACATGGGGCAGGGGCGGGTGTGGAGGGGAAAGAAGGGAGACATGGGGCATGAGCGGGGGTGGGGGGGAAGAAGGGAGACACAGGGCATGAGCGTGGGGTGGGGGGAGAAGGGAGACATGGAGCACGAGCAGGGGTGGGGGGGAAGAAGGGAGACACGGGGCATGAGCGGGGGGTGGGGGGGAAAGAAGGGAGACATGGGGCATGAGTGGGGGGTGGGGGTGAAAGAAGGGAGACACGGGGCATGAGCGGGGGGTGGGGGGAGAAGGGAGACATGGGGCATGAGCGGGGGGTGGGGGGGAAGAAGGGAGACACGGGGCATGAGCGGGGGTGGGTGGAAAGAAGGGAGACACGGGGCATGAGCGGGGGGTGGGGGGGAAAGAAGGGAGACACGGGGCATGAGCGGGGTAAAGAAGGGAGACACAGGGCATGAGTGGGGGGTGGGGGGAAGAAGGGAGACACGGGGCATGAGCGGGGGGTGGGGGGAAGAAGGGAGACACAGGGCATGAGCGGGGGGTGGGAGGGAAGAAGGGAGACACGGGGCATGAGCGGGGGTGTGGGGGGAAAGAAGGGAGACACGGGGCATGAGCGCGGGGTGGGGGGAAAGAAGCGAGATATGGGGCATGAGCGGGGGGTAGGGGAGAAAGAAGGGAGAATGGGGCATGAGCAGGGGTGGGGGGAAAGAGGGGAGACACGGGGCATGAGCGGGGGGTGGGGGGGAAAGAAGGGAGACACAGGGCATGAGCGGGGGGTGGGGGGAAGAAGTGAGACACAGGGCATGAGCGGGGGGGTGGGAGGGGGGAAGAGGTGAGACACGGGGCATGAGCGGGTTTGGGGGGAAAGAAGGAAGACACAGGGCATGAGCGGGGGTAGGGGGGAAGAAGGGAGACATGGGGCAGGGGCGGGTGTGGAGGGGAAAGAAGGGAGACATGGGGCATGAGCGGGGGTGGGGGGGAAGAAGGGAGACACAGGGCATGAGTGGGGGTGGGGGGAAGAAGGGAGACATGGGGCATGAGCGGGGGTGGGGGGGAAAGAAGGGAGACACAGGGCATGAGTGGGGGGAAAGAAGGGAGACACAGGGCATGAGCGGGGGGTGGGGGGGTGGAAAGAAGGGAGACACACGGCATGAGTGGGGGGTGGGCGGGAAAGAAGGGAGACACGGGGCTTGAGCAGGGGGGCAGGGGGTGGGGTGAACAGGGGAACCACGGGCCATGAGCGGGGAATGGGGGAAAAGGAGGGAGACAGACACGGAGCATGAGCAGGGGGTGGGGGTGAACAGGGCAGACATGGGGCATGAGCCGGCTGTGGGGGGACATGGGGCATTAGCGGGGGGTGGGGGGTACACAAGGGAGACACAACATGACCAGGGGTTGGGGGGAACAGGAGGGAGACACGGGGCATGAACAAGGGTGGGGGGGAACAGGAGGGAGACACAGGGCATGAGCGGGGGTGGGGGGAACAGGGCAGACACAGGGCATGAGCGGGGGGTGGGGGTACAGGAGGGAGACACAGGGCATGAGCGAGGCTGGGGGAACAGGGCAGACACGGGCATGAGCAGGGGGTGGGGGTAACACGAGGGAGACATCGGGCTTGAGCGGGGGGTGGGGGAACATGAGGGAGATACGGGGCATAAGCAGGGGGTGGGGGGTACAGGAGGGAGACACGAAGCATGTGCGGGGGTGGGGGAACAGGGCAGACACGGGCCATGAGCAGGGGTGGTGGATAACGATGGAGACACGGGCATGAGCGGGGGTGGGGGAACAGGGCAGACACGGGGCATGAGCGGAGGGGTGGAGGAGTGGAGGGGACATGGGGCATGAGCGGGGGGACACTGGGCATGAGCGGGGGGTGGGTGTACATGAGGGAGAGAGATATGGGGCATGATCGGGGGGTGGGTGGTACACGAGGGAGACACGGGGCATGAGAGGGAGGTGGGGGTGAACAGGGGAGACACGGGGCATGAGCAGGGGGTGGGGGGGACAGGAGGGAGACACGGGGCATGAGCAGATGGTGGGGGGTACAGGAGGGAGACACGGGGCATGAGCGGGGGTGGGGGGAAAAGGGGAGACACGGGGCATGAGCGGGGGTGGAGGGGGGAAAGAAGGTAGACACGGGGAATGAGCGGGGTTGGGGGGAAGAAGGAAGACACGGGGCATGAGCGGGGGTGGGGGGGAAGAAGGGAGACAGACGCAGAGCATGAGAGGGGGGTAGGAGTGAACAGGCAAGACACGGACCATGAGCGGGGGGTGGGGGGAATGTGAGGAAGACACGGGGCATGAGCGGGGGTTGGGGAACGGGACGAAGACACGGGCCTGAGCTAACTGTGCAGGCAGTAGGTCCCGCTCCTCGGCCCTCCGCAGGCCACCGTGTGCCGATGACGTGAGCGGGGGGTGGACGAACAAAAGACAAAAGAGAGACACAAGGCATGAGGGGCGACAGGAGGGAGATACGGGGCATGAGCGGGGGGTGGGGGAATGAGAGGAAGACACAGGCATGAGCGGGGGATGGGGGAACGAGAGGAAGACACGGCATGAGCGGGGTGGGGGAACGGGAGGAAGACACGGGGCCTGAGCTTACTATGTAGGCGGCAGATCCCGCTCCTGAAACGATCAACAATGATGGCGGGCGTCTCTGAAAATAAGACGCACTGCACGCTTTACTGCAGCCAATGAGAGGGCACGTCAGATGTCCTCGGACATCACGCAAGCCGCTTGCCCAATCCCTGTCCTGTCCACGGAGCAAACAGGGAAGTGAATCCGCGAAGCGGACAGAGATATCACTAATTTTTTCTGACCTACTTTTTGGTCATTTTTAAAAAACTACTGGACAGATTGTCACCAAATTTGCAAAAGCACGCTTTTGGGACCAAGCCGCTGCTCCTGGTCCAAATTTGGTGAAAATCCGTCCAGCGGTTTGGGCTGTAGGCGTGAGCAAAGTTTTTTTCCCATTCAGTCTATGGGAGAAAAAAAATGTGGGACCCCCTATAACTTTGCCGCCCCTGGACCAAACCTCACCAAACTTTGCAAAACAATTCAGAGTGGGGCATATACCTCTTTTGCAAAGTTTGGTGTGGATTCGTCCAGGGGAGCAAAGTTATAAGCCGCCCAAATGGAAACAGCAACTTAACCATAACTAAATGGCCACTACCGTGGCCATGTAATATATATATATATATATATATATATATATATATATATATATATATATATATATATATATATATATACGTATGTGTGATTTGAATTTTAAATAAATAAATAAATAAATATTTACTTTTACCAACTAGCCTGATTCCTGGTCCACTGTGACCTGGGGGGTATTTTGAGATGGCTGTGATATCAGTGGTATATCATTTAGAATATTGAACGTATAGACATAATAATCATTGCGCACTACATGCTAGGCGAGACCCGGGTGTGTGCCTGATTGAAATCCTTAACAGGAAATGCATGGGGTACCCTATTTTCCTTGGTGGCTTCTACACCCTAGGCCAGGGGTGCACAACTGATTTTGACAGAGGGCCGAAAGTACCTTACATGAGGACTATAGTGGGCCGAAAAGTAAATGTGGGCGGGGCGGTAGGCGGGGCGTGGTAGGAGGCTTTTTAAACCCCCAATTTGTATTAAACACATTGAAAAAGAATATGTTTTTGAGGGGTAACGATTTTTATTTGCATTTCAAACTTACATTTCGTACTACACATTTTCCATTGTTATAATTTATTTCTATTTAGTTATTGTATCTCGTCTGTTTAATTAACTTATATATATTTTATTGACCCTAGATTGGACATTCTGTTATTTTGGACTGCTATAGTTTGCTGTTTGGGTTGCCCAAGAGGAGTATGGCCTTCGTTGAGTCAGGTTTCCTCAAAAAGCAAAGGATGTACATCTCCTAACTGTGCCTGTTTTAGCTTTATTATTGGGTTCACTCTTGGAGTGCAACACTTTGCCCCATGGCTCCCACCCCCAACCAAACACTTTGCCCCATGGCCCCCTCACAACCAACCAAACACTATGCCCCATGGCTTCCTCGACCCCCAACCAAACACTATGCCCCATGGCCCCCACCCTTCAACCAAACACTATGCCCCATGGCCCCCTCACCACCAACCAAACACTATGCCCCATGGCTCCCTCAACCCCCAACCAAACACTATGCCCCATGGCCCCCACCCCTCAACCAAACACTATGCCCCATGGCACCCTCACCCCCCAACCAAACATTATGCCCCATGGCACCCTCAACACCCAACCAAACACTATGCCCCATGGCCCCCACCCCCAACCAAACACTATGCCCCATGGCTCCCTCAGCCCTCAACCAAACACTATGCCCCATGGCCCCCACCCCTCAACCAAACACTATGCCCCATGGCCCCCTCAACACCCAACCAAACACTATGCCCCATGGCCCCCACCCCTCAACCAAACACTATGCCCCATGGCCCCACCCCACACCCAATCAAACACTATGCCCCATGGCCCCCACCCCCAACCAAACACTATGCCCCATGGCCCCCTCACCCCTCAACCAAACACTATGCCCTATGGCCCCCACCCCTCAACCTAACACTATGCCCCATGGCACCCCCCCCAACCAAACACTATGACAGTTGGAAAAAACACCTTTTTGGAGGTGTACCATTTTATTTGTATTTAAAACTTACATTTTGTACTATACATTTCCCCAAATCATACAGGATGAAAAAGTGAACCAGACATAGTTGATCAGTGAGAAACATTGCAGCATTTCTCAGCTGTCAGTTTCTGGATCTCGGGCTCCAGTGAGGTTGTTCCTACTCTCAGGATAGCATGGAGATGTTGGTCAGTTAGTCTTGTCCTTAGGCTAGATTTAAGTAGTTTCATTTGTGAAAAATCGTGCTCACAAATGTAAGTACTGCCAAACATAGAAACCATCTTTAATGCTTCACGTGACAGATTGGGGAATTGAGCAGTGTCCAGAGGCTGATAGAAGATTAATAAAGGCATCTCTCTGTGCTTATTTTTGAGGGCACTACAGCACTGAAGTTCAATCAGTTCCAGATGCAGTTCAGGTTGCACACTGTCAACATCAGCTGAGAAAGGGTCTGCAAAAAGTTTAAAAGAGTCTCGCTGGGATTTGAATTGTGAGAAACGATTCTCAAAAACATTTTGCAGTTCCTTCAGGACCTTCACATGCCGATACCATCCTACATACTTGTCATGGGGGAAAACCTCTGCAGATGCGGGCTAGTGTACCAGCATCCCTTTCTACAGTTGGGCTGTCAGAAGCCTTAACTTTATTTCAAAGGTACAAACTGCCTCAAACAGATCCGATATGAGATTTTGACTTCCTTGCAACTTTAAATTTAAATCATTGAAATGGCCTGTCAGGTCAGTCAGAAAAGCAAAGTCAGCCACCCAGTCAATATGTTGCATGACAGAAGTGTCCATTCCCTTTTCATCAAGGAATGCTTTTATTTCGCGGGCCGTAAAGCAAAGAATCGCTTCAGCACATTGCCACGACTAAGCCATCGGACATCGGTGTGATATAGGACATCACCATAATCCGCCTTTACCTTTTCTAAAAACGCCTGAAACAATCGGTGATTTAAAGAGCGTGCACAGAAAAATTAACCGTTTTCACAACAAAGTCCATCACTTCAGTGAATTTCAAATGTTTTGCACATAATGCCTCCTGGTGTATGATGCAGTGATCATTTTTTTAATGGACAGCCTTCTCGCCCAAGTGCCTTTTCAAGCATCCAATAAACCCATGTTGCTCCCCAACCATGGCTGGCACCCCATCAGTCGTCACGCCTACCAAAGCATCCCATGGCAAATTTAAATCATCAATGACTTTTTGAAAGGCGTTAAAAATGTCAGCACCAGTAGTCCTGCCATGCAAAGATACCAGGGAAGCCAGTTCCTGAAATACTTTGCATTGATTATCGACCCCCCGAATAAAAATTAAGAGTTGGGCTGTGTCACTTGCATCTGTGCTCTCATCAAGGGCAGCTGAAAAGAACTTGACATCCTTACACTGCATTTTCAGGTGGCTGTAACAATTGTCAACCATATCTACAATACGCTGCTGGATACTCATACGTGAAAGGGGAACATTTGTAAAAGCATCTTTTTTTTCTTTACACACTGCCACGCAAATCTCCATCAGGCAGTCTTTAACGAAATCCCCATCTGTGAAAGGACGTGCTGACCTTGCAATAAGCTGTGCAACCTTATAACTCGCAAAGGTGGCACATTCAGATTATTTTTTTTTCTGGCCAAAAACACCCTGTTGCTTAGTCAGCTGTGTTTTTAGCTCCCCAGCTTTCTTAATTCTCGCTTCCCCCTGCAAATCCTTATATTGTGAATGCTTTGTTTCACAATGGCGGCGGATATTATATTCCTTGGGGACTGCTATACGTTCGAGACAAATGAGACACGAGTACACATTAGATTTGGACTCGATGAAAAAAAACTTCTCAGTCCACTCATCCTTAAATTGACGGTGCTCCTGGCCAATCTTTCTTTTATTTACTGCACTGAACATTGGCAGGGACATCTTTGGATAACGATACGAACTTCACTGTTATGCTCCCACTACCACAGTCTTAGTCTAGAGCATATACAAATTATATACTTTTTTGAGAATCCTAGAAGCGACAAAAGAACAAGATCAGATAAAGAACATAGCCTTGTCAGCATACCTTTTCATGCACTTATTGATGGATACTTTCAGGAATAGCAGGCAGCATAGCATATCAACCTGCTATGTTTGAGATTAAGGTGGAAATTGAGGACATTCTTTAAAAAGAAATAACATTTCAAAGCACAAGCTGTTGCCAAATTATGAGCTTTTGAAAGGAATTATCACAGGATGACCAATTACTTTAGTGAACATACAAAGAAACTGATCTCAGTTTCTTCCTGGCCAGGGCAAAACTGACAGGAGCTCTACCATATTGCGCCAGGGAAATAGGTTCTTCTGGGAGTACTACCAGTTTGAACATTGCAAGCCATTTCCTTCCACAAAATCTAGATCAAATAACTCAAACTGTCCACTTGAATGTATGATTCGTAGTGTGCAGCAAGTGTCCTTTTGCAGTTAAGCTTGCCCTCAAAGAGCAGTTACCTTCTCTAATCCATTGCATTCTGCATCTATCCCATTGATCAAGGTTTAGTTGCAAAATTACAGGAGCAGACATCATCCAGGACCATACTAGAAAAGGCTGCAGCCGGTTTTGAAAGCTTTAGGAATGTACAAATAAACCACACCCACTGCTGACCCTTGACACTCTGGCCCAACATCTCTAATGATATGCTATGATAGTTTTTTTATATAGCACCTATACACAATGTGTTTCAAAGTGCTTCTCGACAAGGGAGGGAACAAGGGAAAATACAAAACATTCTTACAGGCCATGAACAACAAGAATGCGAAATTAACTATCGTACTCGGCCAAGCGACACAGATAGGAAGGAAATGGGAACAGACAGGCGACTACCGTCCTAGGCCTGACAACATTTCTGGTAGAGCCGGAGAATTACAAAAGGTGAGGGAGATGGGAGGATAAAGGAGGGAGAGGAACAAAACAAGCTATTACAGATCTATGTGGTGATGCCGATTTGGGTTTGGCCCGGGATTTATACACTGGGTGCAGTTGCTATACATCAGGCCAGTGGCCAGGGTTTGCACTGGCAAACACATTTCACATGCCTGGGTGATCCTACCGGGCACCAGGCAAGGCTGCCTGTTGTCTCTGATGTTATTCATCCTGGCACCCTCCACCCTCAACTCCGAACCCCCACCCCCCAAATGAGCACACACAAACCAGCACCCATACAGACCAGAACCGCCACCACCTCAACTCCAAACCCCCCACCCTCCAAATCAGCACACTCTCAAACATGCACCCATACAGAACCAAACCCCCCACCCCCCAACTCAGCACACAAACATGCACCCATACACACCTGAACCCCCCAACTCCGAACCCCCACCCCCCAAATCAGCACACACAAACCAGCACCCATACAGACCAAAACCCCCCACCCCAACTCCAAACCCCCACCCCCCAACTCAGCACACACACAAACATGCACCCATACAGACCCGAACCCCCCACCCCCCAACTCAGCACACACTCTCAAGCATGCACCCATACAGACCCGAACCCCCACCCCCCAACTCAGCACACTCTCAAACAAGCACCCACTCAGACCCGAACCCTCATCCCCCAACTCACACACAAACATGCACCCATACACACCCGAACCCCCCACCCCCCAACTCCAAACCCCCCACCCCCCAAATCAGCACACACAAACCAGCACCCATACAGACCCGAACCCCCCACCCCCCCAACTCCAAAACCCCCACCCTCCAACTCAGCACACACACAAACATGCACTCATACACACCCGAACCCCCCACCCCCTAAATCAGCACACACTCTCAAGCATGCACCCCAGACCCGAACCCTCCACCCCCCCAACTGAGCACACACACAAACATGCACCCATACAGACCCGAACCCACCACCCCCCAACTGAGCACACACACAAACATGCATCCATACAGACCCGAACCCCCCACCCCCAAAATCAGCACACTCTCAAACAAGCACCCATACAGACCCAAACCCCCACCCCTCAACTCAGCACACTCTCAAACAAGCACCCATACAGACCCGAACCCCCCACGCCCCAACTCAGCACACACACAAACATGCACCCATACAGACCCGAACCCCCAACCCTCAAATCAGGACACTCTCAAACAAGCACCCATACAGACCCGAACCCCCCAACTCAGCACACACACAAACATGCACCATACAGACCCAAACCCCCAACCCCCCAACTCAGCACACACACAAACATGCACCCATACAGACCCGAACCCCCACCCCCAAATCAGCACACTCTCAAACAAGCACCCATACAGACCCAAACCCCCCACCCCAAACTCAGCACACTCTCAAACAAGCACCCATACAGACCTAAACCCCCACCCCCCAAATCAGCACACTCTCAAACATGCACCCATACAGACCCGAACCCCCTACCCTCCAAATCAGCACACTCTCAAACAAGCACCCATACAGACCCAAACCCCCCACGCCCCAACTCAGCACACACACAAACATGCAACCATACACACCCGCACGCCCCACCCCCAACTCCGAACCCCTCACCCCCCAAATCAGCACACACAAACCAGCACCCATACAGACCCGAACCCTCACCCCCCAACTCCAAACCCCCCACCCCCCAACTCAGCACACACACAAACATGCACCCATACACACCCGAACCCCCCACCCCCCAAATCAGCACACACTCTAAAGCATGCACCCCAGACCCGAACCCTCCACCCCCCCAACTGAGCACACACACAAACATGCACCCATACAGACCCGAACCTACCACCCCCCAACTGAGCACAAACATGCACCCATACAGACCCGAACCCCCCACCCCCAAATCAGCACACTCTCAAACAAGCACCCATACGGACCCAAACCCCCACCCCTCAACTCAGCACACACACAAACATGCACCCATTCATACCCGAACCCACACCCCCACAACTCAGCACACACACTCTCAAGCATGCACCGATACAGACCCGAACCCCCCACCTCATCACACACACAAACATGCACCCATACAGACCCGAACCCCCACCCCCGAACTCAGCACACACACTCTCAAGCATGCACCGATACAGACCCGAACCCCCCACCCTCCAAATCAGCACACTCTCAAACAAGCAACCATACAGACCCGAACCCCCCACCTCCCAACTCAGCACACACACAAACATGCACCCATACAGACCCGAACCCCCAACCCCCAAATCAGCACACTCTCAAACAAGCACCCATACAGACCCGAACCCCCCAACTCAGCACACACACAAACATGCACCATACAGACCCGAACCCCCAACCCCCCAACTCAGCACACACACAAACATGCACCCATACAGACCCGAACCCCCAACCCCCAAATCAGCACACTCTCAAACAAGCACCCATACAGACCCAAACCCCCCACCTCCCAACTCAGCACACTCTCAAACAAGCACCCATACAGACCCAAACCCCTCACCCCCAACTCAGCACACTCTCAAACATGCACCCATACAGACCAGCACCCCCCACCCCCAAATCAGCATACAAACTAGCAAGCATGCACACATACAGACCCTGCATCTCAACATACACCGCACTTACACTCCAAAACAAACATTCATGCACACCTGACACCCCCCACCTCCACATCTCAACATACACACAAAAAACATTCAAATCCAAACATTCATACACATCCGATACCTCCCCACACACTCCCATCCCCGCATCTCAACATACACACAAAAAACATTCAAATCCAAACATTCATACAAATCCGACACCGCCCCCACCCCCGCATCTCAACATACACACAAAAAACATTAAAATCCAAACATTCATACACATCCGACACCCCCCCAGCCCCGCATCTCAACATACACAGAAAAAACATTCAAATCCAAACATTCATACACATCCTACACCCCCCACCCCCGCATATCAACATACACACAAAATACATTCAAATCCAAACATTCATACACATCCGACACACATCCGACACCCCCCCACTCCCGCATCTCAACATACACACAAAAAACATTAAAATCCAAACATTCATACACATCCGACACCCCGCACCCCCGCATCTCAACATACACACAAAAAACATTAAAATCCAAACATTCATACACATCCAATACCCCCCACCCACCCCCGCATCTCAACATACACACAAAAAACATTTAAATCCAAACATTCATACACATCCGACACCCCCCCACCCCCGCATCTCAACATACACACAAAAACATTAAAATCGAAACATTCATACACATCCGACACTCCCCCTCCACCCCCGCATCTCAACATACACACACAAACATACAGCAAAACAGACCCGACACACAAACACAAACAGACCACTTACCGGAGACGTGCTGGAAGGCAGGTAAGCTGGAAGTCGCTGGAATCGTACTACGGCTGGCGTGGTCCAAGGCTGAAATGCCTTCCGGCATCAAGCCTTATGGACCACGCCAGCCGTAGTGCTGGCCCTCCATTGGTGCAGCACACACGCACTACGTGGCTTGTAGGAGCAACGTGGTGCGTTTGTGCTGAGCCAATGAGGGCCAGTGTTTTGTCCGGCCCGGAAGACAACAAAGACTTTCCTAATGGAGGGCGGCCGATGCTGCTTGCGGGCCGCCCTCCATTAAGAAAGTGTTTGTGCCTCGTGGGCCGGATAAAAGAGCATGGTGGGCCGCAACTGGCCCGCGGGCCGTATGTTGTGTACCCATGCCCTAGGCCCAGATCTGTAGGTTGTCCAAATCCCACAAAATCTGCTCTGCCGAAAGACTTGGAGTGACCAGTGGTTTAGCCTTTTCTCTTTGTGCCCATGTAGGTGCACCCACACATGTGAGGTACCGTTTTCATGAGGACACCTGTGGGAACACGGGAAGGTAGGGCATGTGTTGTTGGCGGTGTGTTTAGATGGGTTGGCAGAGGGAAATGTCAGAAAAAATAGTTTTTTTCGCTGAATTCCAGACTTTGCCAGGGATTGTGGTTGATAAATTCTTAGGTGGTTCACGCAAGTCAGACATCTGTTGATTCCCACGGGGTTCTTATTTTTGGAAATGCATGGGGTTCCATGTTTTCCTTGGTGGCTTCAACACACTAGGCCCAAATCTGTAGGTTGTCCACAAGAGCAAAATCCTGCAAATCTGCTCTGCCAAAAGACTTTGGGTTACCAGAGATTTGGCCTTTTCTCTTTGTGCCCAGGTAGGTGCACCTACACATCCTAGGTACCGTTGTTGTTGGGACTCCAGTGGGAATGTGGGAAAGTAGGACATTTGTTGTGTTCACTTGGTTTTTATAACGTTTTCATACATTTGCTGCTGCACTATTTCCCAAATTTGACCCACATTTAGTCGCTGCTTTAAGCACTATATGCTTTTGTAACCTGCACAAGTCACCTACCCTTCAAAAGGTCAGTCTGTGCTCTTTCAAAAAATGTGTGCTTGCCATTCCTCACCACATTTGTTTTCCTTATTTGCACATGCTAAGTACGTCTGTTTAGGCTGTAAGCATAAAAATCCTGTGCAACATGGCTCAGTTTTTGGCTTGTGGTATTTCTTGTTTTGTGAAACATTTAAAACAATGTTTGATTTCCTAACTAGAAGAGTTGGGGGAATGTAGCAGAGCTTTGCTTTTCTCAAAATTCACAGAAACCTTTGCCTTACCGGGCCAATCATATCCACCACATACCTTTTTTCTGTCATTTTCCCAATTTTTCCCCAGACTATGGACATTTTCCCTACATAGTTGTTGCCTGACCTGCGCAAATCACTCCTTCCTAAACTTGGAATTGTGTCTACTTTTCAGAAATGTATGCCTTTATGTCTTCCTATTCAGCTTGCGTACCCTCCTCTTTCATTCTGTCCACGCATGTCCTATTGACAAAAAAGGGAAGCATCGCCTACCTCTCACAAAATGGATGGTAACATATTAAAATATGTTTTTTTGGTTTCCACTCAACCTGTTCTTGAAAGCCTGGGAAATGGCAAATTCAGCACAGCAAACCATGTGTTCCTAGCTCTTACAAGGAAAAACACACATGCTTCTTTATACATCATTTTATTGGCATTTTCTGAAGAAAAAAATGTTCTCCCTTTTTGGTTATTTTCTCTCACCCTCATACAGCAAACTCGGATTCCTGGTCACGTTATGACTGCCTACATGTGGGAAAAAAGTGGCCTAATGTGGACAGGATATCTCATGTAACAGAAAAGTTACAAGGGCGTCATACCGAAATCTTCAATAAAGGCCTTGACACTGGGTGGTGGGGAACACTTGGCAGTAAAGGGGTTTTAAGGTAAATCCCCTTAATATACATACAACATTAAAAGGGATGAAGCATCCACATACAATGATTGCAATGCAATCATTGCCCTCTTGTGGAATGCAAATATAGACATACAATACACTGCAGACAATCCCACTGCAGTTGCAAGATATGTCACACCAACACTGAGAAAACAGTGCTAAAATACCTCTTGGATGACATATCATCAGACAAAACACTGGCACAAAATTAAATTGTACAGCTTTAGTATATAAATGCTCTCTCATAGAGAATGTGGAAGTTAGGAAGCTGCAGACCATTTAACAGGTACACCCTTACATGGGAAATCTGAAAGCATTGTCTGGCTAAACCTTGGTCCAACTTCATCATGAAACAGTGGGCCTCATTACGACCCTGGCTCTAATGGTTTAACGGCGCCGTAAAAGGCTGTGGCGCCGTTAACCCATTAGCGCCTGATTACGAGGTCCCTTTGCGTGACCCGACCTTAACAGCTGGTCTATACCAGACGTTAAACTAGGGACCCGCAAAGGGACCTTGGTGCTAAGTACGGTATCGCAATTTGCGGTACCTTACTTAGTACCTTCCCCATTTCCATAGAGCCCTATTGGGCGAAAATGGGAATGGGGAAGGGCCATGGTTCAATGGGGAATTACCGCGCCACCAACCTTGGAATGGGGTGGTAATTCCACATTGACCATGGCGGACCTGTTACAACACCAGCACCAACCATGGTGCTAATAGCGCCATGGTTTAGCGCTGGTGTTGTAATGAGGGCCAGTGTACTAAAATCCTACCAAGAGCTAGAAACAATAGACACAAATGATCCCAAAAGCCAGGACATTTTTATTTAATTGACAGATAATACCCAAACAGAGATACTGCATTAGAAAACATATGCCTGTACGACATAGCCCAAAATTACTCATAGAAAACAATGTCAGACAGCTGTCAAATATTCAGCGTCAACTTCTGAAGGAAGCCTATTAAAACTTTCCAAGCCTAGTCTAATTAATCATGTAAAGTTATTGTTTTACTCTCCACAACATAGAGAATGTTATTAGATGACCCTTTTGCAACTATTTAAACCTTGGAGAAAAGAAGAATACTTATTAGGTGACCATGACTCATTTGAAGCTGCATTCAAAGCAAATGAACAAGAAAAAAGTGTCTTTTTCTAAAAACACTCACGTCCCCTGCACACCATTAAAGCTGATACAAAATCAGTGAAGACACTCTTTGATTTTTTCAAATATTGTAATCAAATTTTAAAGAAAAAAACACAAATAATGACATCCAGTAGCTTCTAGTTAACATTTGAATATCAACATATAGTAAAAAGGGAACAACGGCCATCATGAAAAAAGAATGTATACAATGTTCTTGTGATGAGAGGAAGATTCAAGCTCTACGCGTTTCGGGGAACTACCCCTTCCTCAGGAGAGAAGTAATCTGTATTGCTTAAACACAATGTAGGTAGTTTTTTTCGCCAAAGATGCTGACCTCACAGAAGTAATCTGTTCAGAGTATACAGTGGCACCCACCAGAGGAGTCCCATGTGAAGTATCTAGTCTGAAGTAGCCTGTACTCAAATGGATTCTGAAGCTGCTCTAATTAACGTCTGCGTGCTGATAATTGAAGAAGAGCAACCAAAAAACATCCTTGAAGGAAATGCTTACACACTGATAATGTGACACCAATCTCTTCGCAGAACCAATAAATATATATGCATGCCTCTCAAGTGCAGAGTATAGTATGTACTCGGCACAGATGTTTGGAATGCTAGTCTTGTTCAAAGTACTCCGTAAGGGACGGCTACTTCCTGATGTAGCTGCGTTATGTCCGTGACATTCAATGCAAATGAAAGCAGTATAACAAATATCAATTTTAAACAATACAAATACATGTTTGACAATGAACGCCAACATGAGGAAGAAAATGAAACTTTACTACAAAAATACACTCCTGATGGCAGTCATCCTTCACTTACAGGAAGACAATAACCACTTGGGAGAACCACTCATTCTAAATGAAGCAGAAATGGCCATGACTGAGGTAGAAAACACCATCTATCAATCTAAACAATCTGAAGAAGATGTGTCAGTGCTCAAATCACAGCTAAATGATGAATTACACACCATTTATCTAGAAGTACCTGAACAAACTGGACATGGTTTTAAACATGAAACTAAAACTTGTAGCTGTAGAAATTATAAACTTCTGTCAGTGGTGAATCTGGTTCTGGCAAAACATTTTTATTTAAAATAATCAGTACATTTCTACAAGACTTAACAAAAAACAACCTTTCAGCTGTTGTAACAGCACCCACAGGTTTAACTGCCTACACCATAGGAGGTGTAACTTTACACCGACTACTGCTCCTCCCAGTAGAACACCAAAACAAATTAGAATACTACAAATGATCAGCAGAAGCTGCTACTGAAGTACATAGAATTCTCAAACAAATGAAAGTGCTCCTGATCGATGAAGAAAGCATAGTTTCCAACCTCAGGTTGGCTTTAATTCATATCAGAATGCAAGAAGTCTTAAATACCGACTACAAATAATTGTTTAGGGCAATACACATTATTGTTTTTGGAGACCTCTTACAGTTAACACCAGGAAAAGGTCAGCCTATTTTCAAAACATTAGGACACTCTGCAGCATTGGAAATGTAAATCTCTGGCAACATCTTTGCTACAGAGAACTAACTCAAAACATGTGTCAGACTGCAGATCTCATTTATGCTAACATTTTAAAAAGCATTAGAACTGGTCTGCTTACTAAAGATGCAAAATCCATCTTTGAAATTATACTAATCCATGAGCTATATGGAGCTAGATGGAGAAGACACACCTGCCCCTGATGCCATGGAGCAATTAACTCAACAAAATATATAATATATGCCCTTAATGCCAACCCTTGCAATCTGTAGCCAATTCAACAATACCATGTTGAAAAAAGAAATTAAATTGAGTGCATATCAGCTCCACAGATAAACTAGAAGCACACGGCATGACCCTCCCTGTGTGTCAATAAGCAACAACACAACTAAATAGCTTGTAAAAATGTATCTCAAGCACAGCTGGATTACAAAAAGTATTAACTAATACGGCAATTGTTTATTTGTACATTCTAGTAATTTGTGTAATATTGTGTAATATTGTAAATTCATTTATACAACATTGTAACATTGTAAGCTTCGCATATACTTGTTGCTGCGCCCGGTAACCTAAGGGTCTGGTGCGCAATATAAATAAATAAACAAACAAACAAACAAACAAACAAACTCTGTGTCTAAACTGCAGAGTAATCCTAAAACGTTACCTTGACGTAGAACAAGGCTTAGTCAATGGAGCAATTGGTACAGTTTTTGGCTTCCAAACATATCCACATGACAAAAACATTCAGTTTAGCAACATCTACTTTGACAAATGTGCAGAAGTTAAAAAAAGGTTGCACAATAGCATCCTTCCTTCTTACCAAAGACATGTACATACACAGAAAACAATTCTCTCTTTCTCCCGCATATGCTGTCCCAATTCAAAAATCACATTGTCTAACCCTAGATCACAAATTGATTGACATTGGCAGCACAGTCTTCAAAGAAGGTATGAGTTGAGTAGCACTTTCACGTCTCCGTACACTTAATATTGCTAGTTTACTTTGATGCAAACAAAGTCAACGCTGACATTCCTTGCATCTTAGAATACAACTGGCTCCATGCCTTCTACATACCCATCTAGATATGTGTCATTTGCCTCAATAAAGAAAGCCTTTAAAAATAAAACGAATACAAACAGATCCTATAGCAGATCTCCGAGCAATACAGCTGAAAAACTGCTACTCTATCATATAATATAACCACAAAACTCTCTAGTCCAAAAACAACTGCACGTCCATTAGAAGACAAAGACATCTCTCTTCTCAAATAACAACTGCAGGCCCATGAAAGCCTGTGGAGGCTCAATTCTTTGGTCCATTTAAATTCAGCAACACAACTGGAGTAAATTGCTATGCAAATGTAGCAATCAATCTCCTCTTCTAATTGCCACCAATTGTCCACAACATTTACGTAAATGACTCAGACCAGTTGTGTTTGCAAATGCTAATCCATCATAGAAATGCCACAAATAATCCTGACAGCACTTACAGTGTCTCAAGTATAAGGCACAATTTGGACCACCATACAGGAATGGTAAAATTCACCATAAACACACAGGAAGATCCACAGGAATTCCTAATGTAATTACTACAAGTACAAGAAACCACACACAACCCTATTAATTCCATTTTCCAGATTTAATGCACGTGGAAACCTACATGTACTCTCTGTAACCAGTTTTCACAAGAGCACACACCTAACAAATGATTTGTGTATGTATCCATACCAAACTGTGAATCCATTCCATTTTACCAGCTTCTGCAGAATATGAATCATGGCATATTATGCAATGTTTGCAATTCAGACAATTGTTACAGCATACAAATAAACTGACATGGCCAATATGTCATACTAATGCTTACAAGGTACAATGCAGATGGTACCAAAAATAAATGTAAGCTCACTAGCTTTACACACGGCCACATATCTCTTGGCAAGAAAACTTTAACAACAGTAGGCATAATCTACCACACTGATGCCACAACCACTTCAGGCCACTATACTGCATATGTCAAAAAACAAAGTTGTTGATTTGAACGTAACAACACATCCGTTACTCCAAAACATAGGAGACCAGCAAATCTAACAAATGCCCACCTAATATTCTTTCAACCCACATTTACTCACTGAATTATAGTACAATACAAAGTTATAATACACCTAAGTCTGTCTAACTACATCCATAATACTACAATCATAATTTTCAAATCCAACATAGTTAGAATACACCATTGGGTATCTAATTACATCCATAATACTGAAATAGTAATTTAAAAATCCAATACAGTTAAAATACGCCAACAGGTACCTAACTACATCCATAATATTACAATAGTAATTTCAAAATCCAATATAGTTAGAATGTGCCACTGGGTATATAACTACTGTAAACATACCCTTAATTAAAACACACTTCAAACAAACATCCTAGCACACTTACACTCACATACTATATCCATGCTACCATAACCAAGTATTCTGTAATATTGTATTGTATTGTATTTATTAAGTTTACATAGCTCTTACTCCAAAACGCTTCACATTTTAACAACAGGATACATTTAACAATAACAAAATAACAGTAGCAGTAGAAGCAAATTACAATTTTGAATCAGACCAACACAACAGTATGTAGAGCAATTAGACAGAAGGGAAGAGGGAGAGTAGTGCAGTAGAGCTGGGAGGAAGAGGGAGGGATAGGTAGGAGGAGGAGGAGGGAAACAGAAGGGGTAAAGGGGTGAGAATGGGGTGGAGGGGGAAGTGGAGGGAGATGATTATGGGGAAAGAGGGTGAGGGAGGGGAAGGGGGAGTGAGAAGGGGAGGGGTTTCATGGCAGGGAATGGAGAAGGAGAGATTTAAGGGACGTGCAGAATGAGGAAAAGGTAGAAATAGAGCGGATTGAGAGAGGTAAGGAGTTCCAGTGCAGGGGGGCTAGGAGTTGGAAGGAGCGGAAATGGGAGGAAGCACAAGGGGAAGGAGGAACAGTGAGAAGGAAGTGGTCAGCTGAGCGAAGGGAGCGAAAGGGAGTGTAGAAAGAGAGAAGGGAAGAGAGATAAGGGGGAGCGAGACCGTGGAGAGATTTGAAGACTAAGCAGAGAAAATTAAATTTAAGTTGGGAATGAAAGGGGAGCCTGGCAAGGGAGGATAGGGAAGCAGAGATGGAGGCTCAGGAGGTGAGGCGACAGAGGGTATGGATGGCAGAATGGTAGATAGATTTGAGGGGGGCAAGATGAGAAGTAGGTAGACCAAAGAGTAAGGAGGAGCAGTAGAAGAGGCGAGAGAAGATAAGGGTGGAGATTAAAAGTTTAGTAGCATGGAAAGTAGGAGAGGGGCGGACTTTGCTAATATTAAAGAGGTGGTAGCGAAGGCAAGAGAGGTGAGAGAGATATGAAGGGAAAAAGTGAGAGAGGAGTCAAACTGAATGCCTATGTTGCAAGCGTGGGTGGAGAAAGGAAGATTAGGAGGAGGAAAATGAATGAAAGGAGGAGGAGAGGGAGGGGGAAGGGAGTTGGAGGGGAAGAAAACTACTTCGGTTTTGTCAGTGTTAAGGGAAACAAAGCGAGAAGACATCGAGTTTTTAATGGCAGTAAGACAGGAAGAGAGTTTAAGGTGGAGGTCGGGAGAGAAGGAAGAGAAGGAAAGAAAGAGCTGCATGACGTCAGCATAGAAATGGTCAGATATGCCAAATGAGGAGATAACAGGGGCAAGGAGGGAGGTGTAGAGTGAGAATACGAAAGGGCCAAGCACCAAGCCTTGGGGTACTCCGTATTCCAGAGGCTGGGTAGGAGAGGAGCGGCCTCCCCAGGAAATAGTAAAATAGCGGGATGAGAGGTAAGAGGATAGCCAGTTGAGTACAGAGCCTTTGAATCCAAAGGACGAGAGAGTGTTGAGAAGAAGGGGGTGATCGACAGTGTTGAAGGCAGCAGAGAGGTTGAGAACAACACGACAGAGGATCACTTAAATTGTCGAGCGGAGAGGAGGGAGTTAAGGATGTAAGTGAGGGCTGTTTCGGGAGAGTGTTTAGGACGGAAGCCAGATTGAGAAGGGGGAAGGAAAGAGAGATTAGTGACAAAGGTTGAGAGCTGCAAGTAGGCGAGGCGCTCAAGAAGTTTAGAGAGGAATGGGAGAAGTAAGATAGGACGGAAGTTAGAGGTGAGCAGGGGATAAGCAGAAGGTTTTTTCAGAATTGGAATGATAGTGGCATTCTTGAAAGCAGAGGGGAAGGTGGCCGAGGAAAGGCAGGTGTTGAAGAAGTAAGTTAGGTAGGGAATAAGAAGAGGGTAGATTTTAGGAATATGGTAGGAATATGTTAATATGTACATTCTTTAAAACTATGTAAATGCCAAAACTTGTATATAATTACAGTAGGGTCTTTTAATCCACTATGTTTTTTTTCCAAATGACCCAATTATTATTTCATGTCAATACAACAACAGTGTACCAGACACTAATGCTGTTCCATACATACTACATTGAATGTACTACTTATGAGGATTAAAAAAGTAAACCTATATATGCAGTTGTATGCACTTAAAGGTTTTAAACTATCTTCTTTAACACATTATGATGGGTTTTTTCACAGAAAAAAGAAGCAGCGATTCCAACTTTATTGCCATATGCAACTAAGTAACCATACTCACTATTATCCTATTTTTTAAGAAACAAATACAGATTCTATAAGCACTATCCTCAATTCTGCTATGAGCATACATATCATATACACTTCAATGATATCAGTCCACCATATTACAAAAACAATATACTCCCCCCACATTACCTATAATTACCACACACATATAAATATGGTTGTGTCCAGATTCTTGAGGCCATGCGTACAATACACTTGCAAATATCAACAGCCATCCTGGCCCTCCTCACTCTCAATGATGTCCACAGACAGTAAAATTACTGCGGACTCAGCGGCACATGCACTGCTTTTTTTCACCTATAAAAACAGCTTTCCATCAACTTTTGTCCACTCCCTCACCCTTTCCAAGGCCTCTTTCACCACAAAATAACCCCAAAAGTATTTTCCAGATTTTGTTTTTACTGCGCTGTTCGCGGACAATAGCGGCTGTCAGTGGATCCAAAATGGCGCCCTTTTATAAAATTATGATGCACCTCACATTTTTCACCATTCAATCAGCGTGCATCTTCTGTATCTGTGGACACCAAGCTGCCTCCTGATTGTTCCAGAGGCATCCGCAGACTCCGAATCAAGAAACAAATCTGTGTACCGGACCCAGATATCACACTTTTTTTAACCTACTTTTTGGCCATTTAAATAAAAACAACTGGACAGATTTACACCAAATTTGCAAAAGCATGCTTTCAGGACCAAGCTGCCACTCCTTGCACAAGTTTGCTGGAAATCCGTACAGCGGTTTGGGCTGTAGGCGCAAGCATATTTTTTTTCCCTTGAGTCTCCGAGGATTTCAAAAATTCTGGGACCCCCTTGTAACTTTGCCCCCTGTGGACAGAACCGCACCAAACTTTGCAAATTCATTTTGAGTTGGTGGTTTACCATAATTGGAAAGTTTTGTGAGGATTTGTCAAACGGTGCCAAAGTTACAAGCCGCCTAAAACATGCGCTTTCTATGAATTGAGAAACTTAACCATAACTACTATATATGTATATTCACTAAAAACACTTTGTTAAAGGGACTTTATGGTTAAGTTGCTCTACTAAAAACCTATGAAATTCAATTTAAACACTTTGTTAAAGGGACGTTATGGTTAAATTGCACTAATAAAAACCTATGAAATCAAATGAAAAAATGTATTTAAGGGGACATTATGATTAAGTAGCACTAATAAAAACCTATGAAATTACCTGTTGAGTTTGACAAGTGCAATGTTGCTTTTTTTATGTTTTACTGTGCTGTCCACAGACCCCAAAAAGTCTGCAAACCCAAGGTAGCAGAGAGTTCAGGAAAACAGACGTATTTTACGTTTTCTCACCACCCAACCAGTGGCTGCGTCCCGATGTCCACGGACCGTGCAAAAAGTCAGCACATTTTTCTGGCCAATCAGAGGCCGGTCAGCGGACTGAAACAGGGAAGTGAGTCCGCGGAGCGGACATACATTTTACTAATTTGTTTGCCTTACATTTCGGTCGTTTAAAAAAAAAAACAACTGGACAGATTTACACCACATTAACAAAAGCACACTTTTGGGACCAAGCCGCCGCTCCTTCCACTAATTTGGTGAAAATCCATGCAGCGGAATGGGCTGTAGGCGTGACGGAAATGTTTTCTCCTTTCAGTCTATATAAAAACATATTACATGGCCTGCAGTACCAGCCATGTAGTTATGGTTAAGTTACTAAACCCATTGGAAGAACACTTTTTGGGCGACTTATAACTCCGCCCCCCCCTGGATGAATCCTCACCAAACTTTGCAAAGAAAAGTATATGGGCCACTCTGAATTTTTTTGCAAAGTTTGCTGATGTTTGGTCCAGGGGGGAAAATGTACAGGGGGGGGTCCCAGAACATCTTTTTTTCCCTTAGAGTGAATGGGGGAAAAACTTTGCGCACGCCTACAGGCCAAACCGCTGGACGGATTTTCACCAAATTTGCGGGTGGAGGAGGATCTTGGTCCTGAAAGCGTGCTTTTGTAAATTTGTTGCCAATCCGTCCAGTAGTTTTCTTTAAAACGACCAAAAAGTATGTCTCCAGAAATGTGTGATATCTATGTCCGCTCTGCGGTCACACTTCCCTGTTCGCTCCGCGGACAAGATACCTATTGGCTAAGGGCCTGGCGTCATGACTGCGGACACGCGACGTCTCCGCCGATTGGCTGGAGTGAGGCGTGATGTGCGTCAGATTGTTTGGATGCACCCAACATCTTGGATCCTCTGACAGCGCGGCGGTGACCGGAGGCGAAACACTGTTTCGGAAAGTGTTTTGGTGTGTCAGAGTGCTTGGGGAGGTTCAGAGAGTAAGAGATGGGTGAAATACTGTATTTGTTTAGGCGGAAGGTGCTAATGATGTATTCGCCATGACCGGGTTGACCGAGATGTATGTAATTACTGAAAATGAGGGGTCTCATTAGGATAATACTTCCGTCCGTGCTGTGGGCAGAAAACTTGAAACTGTTCTAAGGACAAGCGTGGTGTTAGTGAATATTAAATTTGAGTACATGCCGTAGTTAACATTTTTGTTTCTATGGGTGTGGTACTGACTTATAAGCCGCCATGGGTGTGATATGCTGCGGTGGTTGTGGCTGGGGCCTATAGTCCAAGACTCTAGGCCCTGGCCACAACCACCGCAGCATATCACAGCAATATATACACCCGTATTATTGCATATTGATCAGGTGGTTGTGGGAAGGGCCTAGAGTCTTGGGTGCATGGCTGCAGGCTGTAGGCCATACACCGAAGAGTCTAGGCCCTGCCCACAACCACCACAGCATATCACATTCATACATCACACCCATACAATCGAATATCTATCTGGTATGTGTGTGCAGGGCCTAGAATCCTAGGTGCAAATTGAGTATATGCTGCAGTTAAAATGTTTCATTCTATGGGTGTGCTAGTGATTTATAAGCCACCATGGGTGTGATATGCTGCGGTGGTTGTGGCCAAGGCCTAGAGTCTTGGGTGCATGGCAGTAGGAGCATGGCCGGTGGCCATGCTCCCAAGACTCTAGGCCCTGGCCACAACCACCACAGCATATCACAGCAATAGATACACCCATAGTATCGCATATTGATCAGGTGGTTGTGGGGAGGGCATAGTGTCTTGGGTGCATGGCCATACAATGGACATTTTTGTGAGCTAATTGTTCCATAACATCAGTAGCACATGCGTTATCACAATAAAGTGCATGGATGTGCCGGTTTTTCAATATTGCTTGTGCTTCTTGAGATAGTACGTCAATTCTAATACTTTTTAAAATGTTGGCGAATGTGAGGTCTGCAGATTGACGCATGTTTTTGGTTAATTCTCTTTATTGGAAATGTTGCCAAAGATTGACATTTCTTATGCTGCCAACAGTTTTTGTCCTAAGGTTTTAAAAATAGGTTCAACTTTCACTGGTGTCAATTGTAGAAGATCTCTGAAACGATAAGGTGTTTTCCTGCAAAGAGTTCTTCGTAGTTTGTTTGAACCACTTCTTGCAATCTGAGGTGAACCAAAGCTAACATTAGGTCGGAGACCATGCTCACTTTATCTATAAGTAGCATTTTCATTTGATTTAATACTCTGCGTAGTTCCATTGCAGCTTCTGCAGAAAGTTTGTAATAGTCTAATTTGTTTTGGTGTTCTACTGGAAGGAGTAGTAATCGGTGTAAAGTGACACCACCTATGTTGTAGGCAGCTAAACCTGTGGGGGCAGTTACAACAGCTGACAGTTTGTTGTTTGTCAATTGTTGAAGGAACTTGCTGATGATTTTGATTAAGAATGTTTTTCCTGAACCAGCTTCACCACTGATGTACAGCAGTATAGGTTTGTAATTTTGGCAGGTACATTCTTTATTTTTGTATTGTACACGATGTGCAATTTCTTTTGTTACTTCTTCAAAAATGGTGCTCTGATCTTTGTTAAGTTTTGATTGTAGTACAGTGAAGTCTTCTATATCTTCTTCATAGTGAAACATGGTGTTTTCCACTTCTGTCATAGCTAATTCTGCTTCATTTGCTATTAGTGGCTGTACTAGTGGTTCTTGACTGCCTGTTACAGAAGGTTGACTACTGTCGGAACTGTCCTTATCTAGTAGGGCCTGGAGTTCTTCTTCGTGTTGCTGTTCATTGTGCAACATTTTTTTGTACAGCGTAAAGTTCACATCAGTGATAGCACATTCATTTGCTTTGAAAGCGTTTTCATAGCAGTCATAGTTATCTAGTATCTCTTCCTCTTTTCTCCATGGTTTAAAAAGTTGTAGCAGGGACACGTAATATAGTTCTTTCTGTTGAGAAGGTTTTAATGACGATTTGACATGATTAATTAAGCTTTGTTTGAAAAGTTTCACTATCTTTCAATCTATATCGACCTTTGCTTTCATCGGGTTTTACATTATTTTTGTATGCAAAGTTTTGGGCTATGTGGTATAGACACATGTTTTCCAAAGTGGTACGCCTGTTCGGGTAGTATGTGTCTAGAAAATTATTTTTTTTAAATGTCTTGGCTGTTGGGATCATTTTTGGCAATTGTTTCTATGTCCTCATATGATTTCAGAACTCTTTTTCTAGATTTAGCAGGACCAAGACTTAGCCATACCATATTTTCAGATTTTCCATACAAAGCAGTACTGGTTAAACGATCTGCAGCTTCATAGGTGCTACATTCTCTATGAGAGAGCATTTTTATGCCTAGGCTGTACAATTTGTGAGATAGTGTTTTGTCTGATGATAGGTCATTCCAGAGGTCTTGAAGCTCTGTTTTTTCTGTGTTTGTTAAGTAGGCTGTAACATATAGTGCAACTGCAGTGGAATTGTCTGCAATGTACTGCACACCTATGTTTGCTTTGCATAAGAGGGCAATGATTGCATTGTAATAATTGATATATTTTGATTCTTCTGTTCTTTTTATGTAATATGTGTTCTTAGGTGATTTACTTTTAAGACCATGTCGAACTGAAGACATGAAGTTGTTCACTTCACCTGTTTCTGTAATTGATCTAGGGAAACCAAAGCGGCATTTGGTGTAGTATTTCCCTTTGCTTTTGTACTTGCAACGACAATATTTGCCACTTTTGTGTCTTTGAAATTGTACAATCTGTCCATGAAGGTCACTATGTGTCCTTTGTGTAGGGATTTCAGAAGTGACATATTTTTGGATGAACTGCAAAACTGTGGCATCACTGTCCTGACCAAATTTAGGTGCATCTTTAATCCATAAAAGCATGTGGATATGTAGTGCTCCTCTGGCTTGGTATTCTTTACTCCAAAAGAAGTGTTGCACTTCTCCGAGCGGAGGAACAGTTTTATTACAAATAAAGTGTAGCATAGCAATGAAACGATGGCGGAAATACTTTGAAACATTAACAGGATCTGGAGAGCAAAGTTCTCCAGGTGTTAGTACATCTATGTTGATTTTATTGTTGTTTGATATGCGTAGGAAATCATGTAAATCTTCCCATGCATATTCTGCATAACTTAATGTAACAAACCAAGTGGGTGGTCCAAGTTTTCTGATCATACAACATACATCTCAGTGCAGTCGGAACCAGTATTCTTTCGTACCACACATGTTTGCAAACAGATTTGTTATGCTTGATTGTAAAACCTCATCTTTTTCTTGCACTTTTTGTATTAATTGCATAGCTGACATATTTTGAAAGTGGGTTCCAGATTTCAATATGTGTGCAACTCCGTAACATAGGGTTGCTAGTTCACTTTCAAAGTGTAGGTGGAATATGTATTCCACATTTTGTCTAAATCTAGGATCTTCAGAATACATTCGTAATGAGTGGTATTCTGATTCTGTTATCTGAGTGGGTCTATCATCGTATCTTCCTCCTTCGCCAGTAGGAAATAGCAGTGGAAAAGCATGTGCTTCTATACTTTTTTTTCCCATATGCTCATTGGTGACCCTTTGGTTTGTCGCATCTGCTAAATTTCTAATGCATCATCTAAGCTCTCATTATAGTGCAATGGATGAATTGTATAATGGTCCAAAAGAGTGGATACTGCAGCAGGATCCAGATGTTCAAATTGACCAGTTTCTGATGACTCTTGAATTATTTCAGTTGTTTCCCTTAAACTTTCTTCAATATTTATTTCTTTGTAGTATTCATTATTGTCTTTCAGATATTGCAAGGCGTGTCTAACTTTATATAAGTCCATGAGTTGTTGCCAAATAGTTTTGTCTTTTGTTGGTACACCATTTACTAAGACAATTAAAGATTGCTCTATTGGACGTTGCACTCCTAGAGTGTGCACATTTTCTGTGAGATCTAATGGCAAATAAACTACTTGGCCACAAATGCCTTTCACTAATTCAGAGGGAGGTAATTTTGCTGTTTTTGGTTGAAGGTGTATTATTGCTTGAAATGGGTGTACTGTTTGAATTATGATGTTCTCATACAAATTGAGTTGCTGCAGGGGTTTTAGGTTTGGGAATAATTCCAAATTATTTGTGACAGCACGTGAAGAAGTTTGGCTGTTGTCAAGTTTTGTAGTGCAGTAACAGCAACATATTAGGGGTTCACTTATTTCATATTTGTTTTCTGCTAAAAGGTAGAGAGCTAATTCAAACCATTTTGAATCTTGATTGTCTTCTATTTTGTATGTTACGTCTATAGTTTTTGTGTTACTTTTGTAAAAAGTTCTGCGGCAACACACACACACATGGTTTGGTATTTCAGCGGATGTACTTTTAAATTTTAGTATTTCTTTTTTGTATGTGTGTAATAGAAGGTTGCCATGTGCAGAATTTTTGCTAGCCGGTTGTAAAACTAGTGCATTTTGTAAGTGGCTTTCACTTCCAAAATGTTTTCTCTGGATTTGATCGATTTCTTCTTGTAGGTATTTGATTTGGGAGTACCAAGTATTTGGGTGTACCATGCAGAAGAGTGTTATTTAAATTAGCTAGTTCTAAAGCTGGACTTTTAGCATAGTACAGTTTATACACTAGATTTCTTACATTTGAATGATGTGTTGATATCATTTTGATATCATGGAAGGTGCTTTTGCAAATAGGTCCTTTAATGCAGGCTAATTAATGTCCTTGTAGTCCTGTGAATTTGCGCACTGGACAGGTAGCCATATTTTGCAGCACTTTCATTTTCATTTTGTCTTTATCTTTCACATACTGATTGAGGAACTGGCGTAAAGATTTGAAAGATTTGTTAGGAATTTTACACATTGACGTGCACTGCCATTAGTATACTGGACGGTCTGGTTCAGTCGAATGGAGAGGTAATTCTGATTTTTCTGGGGATACTTTTGCAAGCAGTGTTTCTTGTTCCATGATGGTATTGATTTTTTCACATCCTCGTCCTCTGCTATGGATAGCAATTGTGTTTGTTTGATTTTGTTTGTATGCTTCTTCATTAAAATAAGGTTCTGTAGTCGTGGTCATTGTGTGACTCCATTCACCTCCACAAATATTTAAGAAGTTATTTTCGTTGATATTCCATTTATTGAGAAGTTTCTTTTGTAGTTTAGTACTTAGTTTTGTTAATGGTTTCATCCTATTTAACACTAAAATAAATAACTTCCTTTTGAGAAGGATTGCACTGTCTATGAGAGCTTGTAGGATTAATTTTCTACGGTAGGTTTTAAGTGTTGAGGATGATTTCGGTCCTCTTCTTATTAGATTCTGAAGGACTCTGAGGCAGAACATTTTTGCTAAAATACTTTTTTTACTATGTCTAGTATATCAGGATTCATAGGAGCATTGTTAGCAGTAGTGGTAGCTGAATTCTTGTGAAGCATTTCTGTTTCGTGCCACATTTTGATAGAGGAGGTAAAGTTTCTGTTGTTGAAGCTTTCTTTGTTTCACTAAATGACTCTATTAGCTGTTTTGTTTCAACGTTTTGCACAAACTCTGATAGAGATGGATGCTTACCTTGGACACTTTTATTTTCATTTGCTCTATTTCTGCGTTCCTTTCTACGGACTTGCTTTTTGGTAGGCATTCTTTGGGGTCTGTTGTAAAAAAAAAAGGAATGGGTTGGTCTTTTTACAATGTATGTGTGCTGTGTGCATGCGTGTATGAGTTTGATGGGGAAGATGTTTGTGGTGGTGCGTGAATGTGCATTGGGCAGTTACAATGAGTTGGGAATGAAAGGGGCCCCTAGGGGTCCCTAACGTCTATGGAAACAAGGCGAGTCACCACTCACGATAGATACGCCAGACACGAGGTTGTATTCCCAAAGCTAGGGTTTATTGCAAAGCAAAAGTCTCAGTTGGCCAACTCGGTCTCACGCCCCGCGACGTGTATCTCTAGACCTCGAGGGACGCAAGAGAGTGAGTTACGTACATCAGTTACATATATACAAAATGCATATCAAACAATCAGCTATGACATATTTAACACCCCCCCTTTTATTGGGTTTCTTTGAACTTGGTGTGATGATGGACATCTCCGACAACCATGACACCTTCAAACATCTATTCTAGTAACAATTTGCAATTTGTGAGTGCGGAGGCATCTTTCAGTTGTTGAATAGAACACAGCACTTCTGTTCTTGGAAGCGAGCTACATACGGGGGTAAGAGTTGCATTCCAAACCTTGCTATCTATAGGTGCTATTCGTGTCCTGGGAGCCGACACGCTCTAGCGGGCTCAGGAAAAGGGGGGCCGTAAGAAAAGCATAATTCAAGCCTTTAGCTGTATTATTCTAACATATTCTACCATATAACGAGACTGGCTGGCAGCTGCGAAATGATTAAATGCCCTGCAGCTCTGCTGCAAGGCTACATTCGGGAGGGAGCCAGGCATTCTTCCTGGCACTGCCTACGTTTGTGTTTCAGTGAACTCTTGTTATCCTCACGGCCCTGCGGCCTTGTCCTTTTTACGTACAGATGACAATGTTTTACAGTCGAGCAGTGTAAGCGAAAAATATACTGCAAAGCAATAGGAACAGAAAGCAATGAGCAATGGTTAGAAAACAAAATGGCGATTCTTGTTACATCAAAATGGCCGTTCATTGGCAAACTCGAAAACCTATATTCTGTCATATCGTGCATGAGACGTTTGGCCCACGGCCACCAAAATACGTTTGCGGTCACAAAGTAGAGGTATCCATTTTTCTAGACTGACAGGAAGGCTATTTTTCTGTTTGTATATTTCTACACTGTGCTTCAGATGAGAGTAGAAAGTGAGCTAGTGGTGAGGAGAAGCATTAATAGTAAACGTAATGGTATAAAATTAAAACAGCTATTTGTTTTGTAGTACTAACATTCTAAGGCTTGTGTATGTTATTTGTGTTCCAAAAACACAGGGATTTGTGTGCCATTCTGCCTGTTAATCTTTGTTTAATAAATGGGGATATGTGGGCAGAATGGATCAGAAATCGATTTTTTTTTTGGTGCGCAAATTAAATAAATAACCCACACAGTCTCTTTGAGGAACAGTAAGAATATAAAGGTAGTACTGTACTTACTTTTTTTTGTGCAATGACCAGGTTTCTTCGGATATGTTGTTTGCAGTGTAGATGCTGTTGATTTTCAGGAGAGTAGTCTTCACTGCAATTGTAAAAGGAAGATGTTAGTAATTTCTTGTGTTTAAAGCAGTGATGTTAATATACACGTTCATTTTTCAGCTTTCGTGGGAGTATTCTCATTTGATATCTCAACACAGTGTATGCGTGCATTTCATTTCACTATGTGCAGCCTTTATTTGTTATTTGCAGTATGTTAGTTGAACCTGCTTTGCAAATGAGTACAATTTTCAGTTCATGAAATTCCCTTGTTTTATTACAGCTGTGTTGTACATAGCAGAGAGGGTTGGAAGTGATAGGTTTGTATGTTTGTTTATTTAATATAGCGCAAGTGCAAAACCCTCACATAGTCATTATAGTAGATGGGAAAAATTTGAATACTTTCATATTATAAGTAGGAATGTGAAAAATCGGGAGCACCTGAGAGGGAGATGTCACCACAGCAATCGGGAATGTTTATTTTTCTCATACTATCGCATTGGAAGTAGCATTAATTTAGGCAGAAGACAGTAAAAAATTGTGACATTTTTTTAATGTAAAATCGAGTTTCTCACGTAAATCGGGAGGGTTGCTACATATGTATAGGTAATGCGGGAGATAGTAAGAAGTAGTGTGATTTTTGAATGAAAAATCTTAAGTCTCACGCTTGAAGCAGGAGCGCTGGTATGTATGTATTGGCTATGCACATTTAGTAGCATTAATTTGTTTAAATGGAATCATAAGAGTTGCACATGTACTCTGAATAAAATATGCATACCTGTACTTTTTAATCATGCATGTGGGTATGCATGGATCTGTAAGTAGAAATCTGTGACACTTGCACTGTAGTTTTTGTAGTAGATGCTTTGCAATGATATGAGAATTGTATTCAGAGTGATCGATAGTACATTTGAAGTGCAGAACTCTGATGATGGAGTTAGATGTAGAGTCTTGGATGTGATTGGTGGATGGTTGTGTGACTGCTTAGCTGTGTCCAATGAGGGAATGGATTTGTGAGTGATGTGGAAAGGGTAGAAGGAATGGCTAAGAATTACATGCCGCACGGACACCGCACTTGTCCGCGGGTAGGGCGTGCCACATACAGGGTTTTACAGCAAATCTAGCATGGAAAGGGGACTGTAGGCATCAGCCAATGAGATGTTGACATTGTTGATTTATGTAGAAAGAGAGTGTGTGTAGTGAAGATGGCAGAGGTGGAGACAGTCAGGGTGTCAGAGTGGAGGTGGTGTGGAGCGCTGCAACTGATTGCAATGTAGTGGCAATTCTCCAAGTATGCAGAGATATGCGTAGGATGACCAGTCCCCATGTGGTAGTTTTGCACTAGTTGTGCTTCCCATTTGGGCTACGTGAATTCACCTACTTTGTTGGGAGATTTGGAACAGTTGGTTCAAGCAGTCATTAACATCTTTCCAACTGCAAAAGTAATTTTTTCTGGATTACTCCCTACAGCAAAATGGGACAACAGTTCTGTTTTTTGTCCTGATGAAAGTATTGGTAGGTGTGCCATCAATCGCGGCATACATGCTTTCATGTTAAGAGCTGGTATGTTTTTCTGCAGCCACGAGAAGATTGTTTCCAGTAATGCGGCTTATTTTGAAGCCGATGGTGTTTATTTATCTTTTTTGTGAAATGCCATGCTCTTTTGGAATGTTTTGGAGAAGGTATGTGATGATTCTTGCTAAAAATCCTAGACCGTGCAGCCAACCTGCAAATCCAAGAGTACTTGGAAGCCAATAATCTCCTAGGTCTCAGACAATCTGGCTTCCGCCCCAGACACGGAACTGAGACAGCTCTACTAGACTTAAAAACTCTAATTGAAGTTCTAAAGGACAACGGCAAACTGGCACTATTACTCCATATATATATATGTTAAGTATCCATAAAGTACTGACTACTAATTTGCTTATGTAGAGAAGTGTGTACCATTATTATTGCTATCTTCCGACATTTCGCCATGCAGGAAATTCTCCTCCTGCCACTCCAAAGTACTTCACATTTCTGTGTCAAAACAACAGAAATGCATTATTTGTTCTGCACCTCATACAAAACGTATACACACATATAAGAAAAATGAAGTTCACTTACTACTTTCTTTTAATTTGTATTTATTGTGTTGTGGTCGTCTACTGTCGCTCCTCCCTGCACAGTTTCTGTGAGGTAATTACGTTGGAGGCATATCTTTTTTTGTTATGGTATAATCCAATTCATTCTACATGGTAATTAAATGAATGGGAAATGTGTGAGAAGTGTAGGTTCGAATGGTTATTTATTACTAATTATAATGTGTTTATGTGCTGCTTTTTAAACTTGTGCATTTTTCAAATGGCAAGATAGAACAATTTCAGATACCCCCTGAGTGTTTGGGTAGTGTTGATCTCGTCCGTGCCTGTCTGCGGACAGGCGCTCAGTCCGTGCCCTTCAAATATCATTAGCGAGGAGGTTCAGTATGTTCTATGTTACATGTATATAAAGTAAGGGAATTATAGTACATATCTCCCCAATTTACATGATGAAAGTGTATATTCAGTAAAAAAATTTCGGTAAAGGGATGTTATGATTAAGTTGCCCTACTAAAAAACTATGAAATTCAGTAAAAAAATCTTTGTTAAAGGGACATTATGGTTAAGTTGCCCTACTAAAAACCTGTGAAATTCAGTAAAAACAACTTTGTTAAGGGGACGTTCTGGTTAAGTTGCACTACTAAAAACCTATGAAATTCACACAAAAAACCTTTGTTAACGGGACGTTATGATTCGCAAGTAAAATTTCCAAAAAATGAAATTCGCCAGTTATGGTAAGCTAAGCAACCATAACTTGCACCACCACCGTGCACTTCTAAGACTAACACCCAGGACATCAAAGATGACATCACAAATGTCATTGATGACATCACTGATGGCACCACATGTGCATTTAGTTTTCATGCACAGCCTCCACAAGGGATTGTCATTATAATATTGGCAGAAAAGTATATGCCAAATAGTTCATTAAGCAATGCATTGATATACATTCCGTTGCATTAATGAGTACTTTCAGTACATGAACAACCTCATGAAGAAACGTAGGCATTGTCTGCAGCATGCGCCATAGAGGTGCAATATTCCAAATCTTGATATGTTAAATAGTAAAATGATAAATGCTTCCATTACAGAATTTTGCATACTGTGAAACATAAGTACCTAAGAATGCTTCCCTTACTGCATAATTACACACACAACATAAATAGACCACCATGCATACAAATAGAAGCATTTACAGGGAACGTAAAGTAAGCAAAAAAAAACTGCAGTATTACCAGGAAGTTTTCATAACCAAACTATTTAACTTCATGCACAGAAAAGATTCTTGTGTTTCAGGATTCCTTCTTCTCCTATGTATATGTATCATATGTTGTAACTGTACCCTAAGGAAGTATTGTAAGAACATTTGAGAAGGGTAAGGTCTACAAATATAGTACTTTTTATTTTTTTAATTCCTGACTGACAGTGAAGAAAGCCACCTGTCTTAGATATGTCAGTCACTAACCTTAAATGTGAAAGTACAATTGTCCATTTGAGTCAAGCCGCGCACTCCTAAGCACCATCTAGGTGCCATCCCTGGAAGTTCACCTCCAGTTCTGAGTCACATCAGCAAGGCATTCTGAGTATGCAGAGTAGCCAACCCACAACACATTTTCTTCAAGAAATGATCTTTGTTTTAGAGAACAATGCCACTTTATACATAGTTTGCTCAACACAAGACAGACATTTAGGAAGACTGTCAGGACAACTATATAGCTGGTTTCACCCTTTTTAGGGAACATCAGTGCAGTATGGTCCTGCTAGCCTTGTGGTTGGAGCATTGGTCCTTGTTTTCAAAACACCAAGAAAGTTATGGTGTGGTTACAAAAGCTTGAAAAAATGTTCACCTTAAATGTGAAAGTAGAACAGTCCATGAGTGGGTGCGGTGCGTGATATACATCAACATAGCATAACATTTAAGTAAAGTCACATATTCCGCAACACCACCTAGTAGCAATCGCTGGAAGTTTGCATCCAGTTCCGAGCCACATTAACAAGGCATTGTGGGTATGCAAATTAGCCAAAATGTAAACCTTTTTCTCCAGGAAATTGTCTTTGTCTGAAAGGGCTGTGCTTCTGTATACATAGCTTAATGATACCAAGACAGGATAGGTTGGGGGATAGATTGGCGTGCTTAGCAAACACAATGAAGTTTGACCCATTCATGAGAGCAGTTGACGTGGAGTGACTGGAACAAAAACCTGCTTGTAAGGGGTCCCAAATGTTGTGGATGTCTACAAAATTGGTAAGAAGGTTGAACACAACCTTTTCAAGCACTTTATATTGTGTGGAAGGAGACACACAGGACGAAAGTTAGCCTGTAGGTTCGGTCACCCCCTTACTTTTTTAGGAGAGGGATGACCGTGGCTGTTTTGAAAACAGATGGAAAGCAAGATGAGTCCAAGGACAGGTTGAGATGTCAGTGAGGTGAGAGCCCCCAAAAGGGCCATAGGCTTCACTAGCTGAGGAGCAAGAGGGTCTGATGGGGCACAAGAGTGGTTAGCCTTCATCAGTAGAGAAATTACTTCTTCAGTATTAGTGTAACTAAAGTGGAGATAGAGGCAGAGGATGATGGTAGAGTAGGTGGGGTGTAAAATTTAGTAGGAGGAATTATAAGAAAGGTCAAGAGAGAGTCTCTAATTTTGGAAATGTTTGCAGCAAGGTATGCAGCTTGGTCATTAGTTGTGAGAGTGGAGTTGATAGTCATAGGTTTAGGAGGAGTGAGGAGTGAGTTTATGGTGCCCTGTAGCCGGTGAGGATGGTTGGTGTGAGAGTCACTGAGGGTTAGGTAGAATTCCCTTTTAGCTCTATCAAGAGAGGACTTGAAAGAGTTCAGGGCAGAGTGGTAGAGTTGCAGGTCCTCATGCGAGTACTCCATTTGTGCTGCAGCCAATGCATGCTTGTGCAGCGTGTGTGAATGAAGGGGGTGACCTTTGCTTGAGGATTTTGAGACTTAAGAGTGATATTACACAGTGGGAATTTACATCAGAGCGAGTCATATGATAGGATCTGGAAGCTGGAGAAGGCAGTGTAAGTGGAAGAGGCATCAAGTGTGAAGGAGGAGAGTGAGAACTGTAGGCCAGAAAGAAACAAAGGAATTGCAGATAGTTTACATTTTCTTTAATTGATATGTGATGCAAGTGGTGAGGAGAGGTCAGAGGGTGGGAAGGAGATGGTGGGGGAAACAATTAAGTGATCAGATATGGCTGGCATGACAGTAGTATTTGTGGCAGAGAGCTAGGTGGAGATGAATGAGAAATTCAAAAACGTACCCCCTCTGTGGGTAGGTAGATTATGGATATAGAGGAGGGTTGTGTCACTAAGAAGACAATGAAGTTCAGATTTCCGGCTGGAGAGGGAAGGTTAAAGTCACCTACGAGAATGAGGTGGTGTTTAATGCAAAGAGAATAAAGGTGTTGGCCAAGCTCATCAAAGAATGGTCCATTGGGACCAGGATGGTGACAGATGATGTGAACCGAATGAGGTCAAACAATTGTAGAGATGGTGAATTCAAAAGAGCTAGCGGAGGGTGTGTCATTGGAGATTTGTGAGGCATTGAGGCAGCAATAGAATAGGTGTATGACGCCTCCAACTCTGCCAGTCAGTCAAGGAGAGTGAATGAATGATAGTTTGGAGTGATGTAGGGCCACCAGAGTGCCGGTGTCAGATATGGAAATCAAGCTTTAAGTGATATCAAGAAGGTCTAGGGGAGGAGAGCTATAGTGAAAGTAGTAAGCGATAAGGGGAGTTTTGATACGTATAGACTGAGCATTCCAGAGTGCAAGGCTCAGTTTATGCAGTAAGGAAGAGAAGAGAAGTTGAGTCTCAGAGGAATAGATGCCAGGTTGATAGGTGTTGGAGGTGGTATGGTTAGCTTGTCAGCTTTGTTTGTTGCAAGGAGGTGGAAGAGAGACTGAGCAGTGGGAGTTTCAAATTGGGATTTTTATAATAGGGAAAGGAAAGGAGGATATTGTAGCGTGATTGGAGAAAGTGTAAGGGGAGGTGAGTAGGAGGAGCAGGAGGAGAAGCAGGAGTGAATGCATTATAGTTGAGTAGCAGCATAGCGTGGAGAGACAGAACCATAATTAGGTAGTTTAGGGTACTTACAGGTGCAACAGGGAGTAAGGCAAACACAAAGACTCATGGGGTAAGAGGCAAAAAGGCTAGTCAGTGTCTTATCTTCACCCTTCACAGTTCTGCCCTTTACTGGGATGCCCTTAGGTAGTTTATAATAGGGAAAGGAAAGGAGGATGTTGTAGTGTGATTGGAGAAAGCATAAGAGGAGGTGAGTAGGAGGAACAGGAGGAGTAGCATGAGCGAATGCATTATAGTTGAGTAGCACAGTGTGGAGAGACAGCACAATAATTAAGTAGCTTTGGGTACTCACAGGTGCAACAGGGAGTAAGGCAAAACCAAAGACTCATACGGTAAGAGGCAAAGAGGCTGGTCAATTGCTGGTCTTTACCCTTCACAGCTCTGCCCTGGATGCCCCTAGGTAGTTATGAATGTAGGACACTTGTTCTTGTCACCTGATCGCCTAAACCATCAGTGGTTGGTCTCTCTGCTATTGTCCCTGTTGTTGCTGGGAAGTGGCAATTTCTTCCTGATTGGTGTTCCAGAGGAGCCTCTTGTGGCTTTCAGCTGGAGATAGGATGATCCAAGATGATCACAGGAAGTGATGTCACCAATCCGAGATGGCACCAGGAAGTCATGTCACCAATCCAGGATGACCGCTGGAAGTTAATTTCCAGACCGAAAGTGAAGCCATAAACCAGAAGGGATGATACAAACCCTTGTCACCTGATCACCTTGAACATCAGTGCATGTCTATGCTAATGCCCCTGATGTTGCAGGGAGGAGGCAATTTCTTCCTAGTTGGTGTTCCCAGAGGAGCCTCTTGTGGCTCTCAGGTGAAGAATAATGGAACCGTGGCCTACAGTCCATGGCTTGTGAACATGTCCTATGGCCAAACACCCTGCGACATGGACTTAAGGTATGTTTCCGGCTATGCAAAGCAAACCACAGTAGAGAATGGGCATGCCCTACAGACCGGCCTTGTGGCCACTATAGCTCAATTGTGGGACTGTGCGTTGGCCACTGGCCATACCCCCTGGGCCATAAGGTCAGTCATGTTGCCTGCCCCACACATCAATTCACAGTAAAAATTGTCCATTACCTGTAGTGTGGTGCAGTGGGCAATATTCTTCCATAATGGGACCATGGCCACTGTTCATGGCTTGCAGCCATAGCCAGTGGCCACAATCCCTAGGGGAATGGCCTTCAGCCATGTTGCAGACCCTGCTAGTTATCTCAGATTAGACATTAGTCATTGCAGGACACTAAGCCAAGTGCCCACTTTAACCTCTGTGACGAATCAAGTGGATTTGTCCCTTCTCCCCAATGGGGAGCCCCACCCTGTGAGGTTAGGGAGGTGAGTCTGCATTACAACACCCTCCTTAGGGGTACCCTATTTGGGGACAATGTCTCCTTTTCCCGTGAAAAACTCCCTGATGTCCTCCATGTGAAGGACTACAAGGAATTAATTAACACTGCAAATCAGAGCAATTTCCATAACTGGGACTTAGAGAAAATGTACTTGTTCCATTACCAAACAGAAAGAGAGCCATCTGTTTAAATCAAACTCTCAATAACTGTGCCAAATACACTTAGAGAGGAGGACAAGGCAGAGAGATAGAGAGAGAGAGAGAGAGAGAGAGAGAGAGAGAGAGAGAGAGAGAGAGAGAGAGAGAGAGAGAGAGATGCAAACAGGGGAAAGCTCCTGTATGGAAAACGTCTGGGGAAGGTGGAGCCAACACAGGTCACCGAGCCTGCAAGTTACAGAATTGCAATGGAGAGGAGCATGAGACGCTGAAGGGTCAACATGCATGAGGAAGAAGAAGCCGATAAGACCAGAACAGAGAACTTGCTGGTAGCATGACCACATAGGCAGTGTGGTGGACAGGCTGTCCTCTCAACTACTCTGATACCACTGTACTCATGAACCAACTCTCGGGCCGAGTAGCCGTAATGACACCAAAATGCAGGTGAGGAGAAGGAAAGAGGTGTTAAGCAGTAACTACTAAGAAAGAACAGAGAAATTAAGAAAATTAAAAAGAAGTTCCCTCCTCAAAACTGAAGGTAAAGGGGGGAATTGGAATACTGGGAGGCATAAAGGGACGTGTTATAGAATCATTGATGCTCGTTCCAGTGTAAAGGGCGAGACTGCTAAAATTCCTTTAATGAAATGGTACTGTATAAATTTGATGAAGAGAAGAAGAGAATCTACACAGAGATAGAGGAATAAAACTGGGGCATTGCTAAATTGGGAAAAGGGGAAAATAACCCAGAGTCTAAGAAGCACAAGCGGGAGGAACGCAATAGAGAGAAATTATTGTGTACTGAAACACCAGGGGTCCTTTGGATAGACTGCATACAAAGGTGAACTGTGAATGAAACGTTGAATCACAACTGTATGGAAACCTGTACCCTCAGAGTAAAAAACACGACATCAGTACTCAAGGAATTCTGTATTAAGGAGAAAAGTATTCTGACCAGAACAAAGCAACCATTTATAAATGGAGATAGAAAAATGATCAATCCCATCAGGGAGTTGCAAAAACTAACACAAAAGATCACGAGAGGCCATTTGAGAATTGCATACTATTCTAAAACAGAAGGAAGAAAAGACAAGTGCAGAATCACAACCAACCGGAGAAGGGAGTAATTCTCCTACCTTAGTTGGTAATAAAAGTGATAGGGTCAGCTGGGTTAGTTTTGGACAGTGGACTATTTTTCTTTGGACATTTATCCACGATTGACAATCAACTTAGTCAGTAAAGTAGGTAGGAAGCCCGGTAGTGATTTGGAAAAATAAGCATTCTTTATTCTCTAATAAAAACACAATACAAATGCCCCCAGAGTGTTTGCATCCTTCTTCTGATCCACCACACCAATTAACCAGTCCACTAGCCAAAGTTATATCACTGTTTTTTTGTACCTACATTTTGCCACTTTTGAAAAAATAAAACACTGGACGGATTAACACCAAATTTGGAAAGCACACTTCTGGTATATGTCCGATGCTCCTTTTGCAAGTTTGGTGCACATCCATCCAGTGGCTTGGACTTTAGCCACAAGCAAAATGTTTTTCCCATTCAAGTCTGTCTGGATTTGGAAAATGTTGGGACCCACCTACAATTTTGCGTCCCCCTTTTACGAAAACCACAGCAAAGTATTCAGGGCCAGGTATGTATTTTATTTGCAACGTTTTGTGCATATTCGTTGAACATTGCTAAAGTTAAAAGCTGCCCAAAAGCTGTTCTTTACTGACCCTGTAAAGTATATGCAGCTATGCATATACATAAATGCCTTGGACATTTGTCAAGTTTGCAAACATCACAGCGATGTCTCTGAACATCTGAGATGTCCACCCGATTTTGGCCTTTTCTGGACACATTTTACCCCATAATCACCACCCCTCGCCTCCACAAATGTTGCTTCCTTTGTAAGATAAGTGCAAGGCTATGTTTTTATCTTCACTGCGATGTTGCAGTCTATGGTTGCAGTTCATTGTGTCTGTTTGAAAAGTTTTGACACACCTCAAATTTCTCAGTTGACCAAATCAGCAACCATGTACAATGTCATCAGATATCATGCAGCTCTCTGGTTGGTCAGGGGACATCTGCAGACACTAAATCAGGACATGAGTCTGCAGGCCGAACTGAGATGTGACTGGTCTATTTTCCTACTTTTTGGGCATTTTTAAACAATCTGCTTGACCTATTGAAACCAAATTTGCAAAAGCACACTTTCTTGACCAGATTGGCACTCCTCACGCAGGTTTGGTGCACATCTGTCCAACAGTTCAGCCTGCAGCTGCAAGCAACATTTTCTTTCCAATTGAAGCCTATATGGAATTCATACCTTTTGGACCCCCCTACAACTTTCTCTCCAAAACAAAACCTCACCAAACTGCAAATAAAAATCAGAGTTGGGTCTATATTTTATTTGCAAAGTTTTTTAAAATGGCACCAAAGTTATAAGCTTCCCCAAAACTGCTCTTCTTATGGGAAAGCCAACTAAACCACAACTACAGGACAGTTATTGCTGAGTGGGGAGATTTAAGGGCACTAAGGAGCGTTGCATTTACTATACATTTCCTATTATATAGAAAGAAATCATTCCACTTTCTGACACGTTCTGACATTTTTGCCACACTATTAAGGCACCGTAACAAACTCAGGTGGTCTAACATGTGGAATCCAATGGATAAATCTAGCACTATCAGAAGACTGACTTTGTCCTTAGCAGTAATATTGAGAAGACTATCCTTTACATCTAGCAAAGCTGATTCAATGCTTCTGTGATTATGGAAGTTTCCTAATTTTTCCAAATGAGCTTGGTGTTGAAATTCAGCAATTTTGGCCAGAGTCCATAAAGAAAATGCCACATTTAGCAGTACGGTGACAGTTAACACAGTTTTCAGGATCGAAAGAGGGATTTTTTATTCGAATAGTAATCCAGGCTTGCTTTCTTTTTTCCTGGTATTATAGAATCTCAGAAACACTCATTAATAAAAGAGGTAATATTAGGTGACAAAGGATCCACACAACTGTAAATTCCTTACTAAGCATAGAAGAGCTGGAGTCCCCTGGAGAATTTGTAGTGTTAAGACGTAAGATAATATTTCTTGTGTCTTCCGGTAGTAAGGATTTTAAAGCAAAACAATCATTTTGAACAGATGTAATAGAATTTCCATTAAACATAAATTATATTGGTATGTTATGTTCTTTTGTTTTTAGAAACGTTTTGCACCATGTATTATCAGGTGGAATTTTAAATGGTCCAAATGTTGGGTTTTTCTGCTTTCTCAGATTTTTAAGGGTTAACTTGTATATCACATTCAGAATAGTCTGCCACATTTTCAATGTGCTCCCTACCAAAAATCACACTTTGGGCCTCATTACAAGTATAGTGCTAATTGGAAAAGTGGGCAGTAATTGCGTTACTGCCAATTTTACCACTATGCCAAAATAGGCGCTCTGGAAAATGGGTGCTAATACAGCCAGCGGAATTAGCAGTTGTGGAATTACTACTGAATCATAGCAGAAATTCTGCTGCCACTACTTCCGCTGGCGGAATTAGCGCCAGAAATAAAAACAATAATTTCACTGCATTACAAGTGGAAATACTGCTGAAATAAATAACACCAAACATGGATGGTTATTCCGCCAAAACATGGGCATAGTTACCTCCTTCAAACATATGGAGGTAAATGCATTGAGGTACTGAAAATGAAGCCACATGTGAAACCAAATGACTCAAACAGTGTATGCAAGGTACACACCTTCCAAAAGTCACAAGTAGCATGCAGCCCAAGGCAGATGTCAATTTTGATATCCAGGGACTACTACTAAATATTGACTTACAGAGGATAGCACACCAGCAGCAACAAAGGAACCCACCAGGGACAAGGTAGAGGAGATGTGTGGGAAATAGCAAGACTATTCCCAGAGTGAGACCATTACCCTGACAGATGCACAGTTAATAACACTGTATCACCTGAACCACCAAATCATTGCAGGCCTTCTCACCCTTAACAAGCCTACCATTGAGAGTACCAACAATATGCAAACAGTCATAACACTGCTGCTGAAGCTAGTATCCATCCTGCACTTGTTTGCCAGAGACACATACCAGCACACTGTCGGTATGCTGCACGGAATGTCACAACCAACATTTTCAATAGGGCTGGGATAAGTGCTGCAAGCACTACTGAAACATTTGCACCAGGATATGTTTCTGCTTAGCACCCCGCATGGGTGCATACCATGAAGCCAGATTCTACACCATTGCCCACTTCCTCAATGTAATGGCAGCTCTGGACTGCACATATGTGCCATTGGTGGCCCTCCAGGTATCAGAGCATGTGTTAAAAAACAGTAAACAGTATCATTCCCTGATTGTACAATATACATGCGACACAGACCTCACTGTGACCCACTGATACACCCGTTTTCCAGGTTCAAGGCATTATGTCATGGCTCTACAAAGCAGCACTCTGCCTACCCACATAGAGACCCACAAAGGACATCCCCTTTGGAACCTAGGTATGTATCTACAATGGTGAATGTGGAAGTGAATGGGAGGTGAGCAAAGATCCAATATGTATATGTAGCACAAGGTATCCTGGGGCATGAGCCACATGACCTCACAAACAGCCCATGTCGTGCCCCCTCCACACTGAAGGAATCGGGCTGAAGAGACCACATATCCCAGGATGCATAGGACACCACAGCTAAAATGCATTTTTGTAAGAGAGTGCCCCCTTTCCTACAGTTCAGATATGATACCAGACCCAGGGCGACCACCCATGGAAGCAGAAAAGAAAATATTTCCACCATACCTAGGAGCAAACAACAGTCCGGAGACATACAAAATACCAATCAAACACACTGTCACAGGCACACATCAAATACACACAAAAAAGGCAGAAAAGGCCGCAACATGCAAAGTAACCATTAGGATGTGCAGAGACGATGGATTAATCCAGACTATGGGGGTACATACATTTGCTACAGAGCAGGATGGATACAAGTCATTGTGCATTGTCAAATGCAAGGAAAGAACTCCATGATGACACTAAAGTGTTCTCAAATAAGTACATGGAAGTGAAAAGCATGCACCACTTAGCAAGAACAGGAAAGTATGACCATTATCTATGAGCAAGTAACATGGATATATTCCCCTTGCAGGGGACTCTGGCTACCCGCAACTACCAATGGTCATGACCCCAATAAGGGACCCTGGGACACCACATGAAATTGCATACAATGATGCACACGCAAGGTCCAGATTATGCATAGAACACACATTTGGCCTCTTGAAAGGAGATTTTGGTGAATCCACTGGACTGGAGGGGCACATATGTACAGTCAAGATAAGGTTGGGAAAATAGTCGATGTTTGTGTAATTCTGCATAATATGAGCATCAGGAGAAATGTACCATTGAGGAGGACGTGGCAAAGGCAGACTCAGAGGAGGAGGGTGACGTGATATGTTTTGGCAGACCAGCACAGGATGGCCATGCAGAAGGAAGGAATATGCACATGCAGCATCAAAAATTGATAGACATTTTTTTCTGACATAAAATGTCTACACTACAGAATGAAAATAGATAAATCAGTGTCGCAAAGTCTATGATACAACCCAAAAGACTACTGGATCTTTTCTTGTGATGCAAACTCCATTTATTAAGTCTGTGATTCTCTCAATTCCCAACACCCATGCCCTTCGACCTCCCTCAATCCCCACCACCCATGTCCTCCCACCTCCCTAAATCCCCAACATCCATACTCTTCCATCACCCTTGATCCCCAACACCCATGCACTCCCACCCCCTTCATCCTGATGTCATCTCGGACTAAGGAAATTATATGTTATGGCATTTTTCTTTGCCAGAAGGTGACTTTGGTGTATAAGTGACAGTACGTAACAGCTTCCTATTGGGACTCCCTTCTTGTGATCCTTCTTTGGAGGTAAGAGAGGCAGAGCTGACTGACACCAGGCCACGCATGTGTTGCCTAGGTAAGCTCACACACACCCGGGCCCACTACAGTATTAGCGACAGTACCCTCAGATAGGTGTTTGTGCTGATGTGCCATTTCGCTTGGCTATTCTCATTTTGGCCCCTTTCCATTCTCTCCAGCTGCTCCTCCTTTCTGGTGAGCCTCTACCAGATGGCAGATAAGGCATCATTGTGTCGGGCAGCAGGTGGGTGAACAGGTGAGATGGAGGGTGTGACATCACTCTCAAACATTACTGCATCACCACCATCTGAAGCATCATCACCATCATTTATTTTGAGAAAGAATTGATTAAAGTCCAGATATCTTCACCTGAAGAAGAGCTCAACGAAGCCCGAAACGCATAGTGAAACTTAGGAGGCGTCCTCACAAGAATACCAAACAGGATCAGAGCACCCAGATAAGAACATATTCAGATATCTGAATGAAGATAGCACTACACCCTTTGAAGTACTAAAAAACTGATCATTTGAATATTTATTCAGTTTTTGAGTTGAAGTATGCCCTTGTTCTCCGCCCGTTAACTATGGGGGACCATTTCTTGCATGTGTGTCATTGCCCTTTTGTGACAGCTTGGACGTGTCTCTTGGGTTGTTGGTACAGGGAAATATGGTTTTAGGAGTACATTTCTGAAGGGTGTCAGTCCAGGTCTTTGTGCCCTGCCATTCTTGTGATAGTTCTCTGACTCATGGGGTGGATACCTTTTTTGATGTCGTCTGGCGCATGTGTTGGCTCATGTGTGGGAGTCTAGTAATAACAATCATCTGGCATGGTTCATATGGCATGAACAGGGGTATTTGTGGGTTGCTGGTCATGACATTGTGCATTTCTGGATGTCAATGGTTAGGGTTGGGGCTCGGGTTGGATTAGGGTTAGGGTTGGGGCTTGGATTAGTTTAAGGGTTATATTAGGGTTAGGGTTGGGGCTTGGGTTAGGGTTGGGGGTGTGTAGGTTGGGGGGGAGCTTTGGGTTTTTGGACCCTCGTCTCTGACACCCTCATCTTGCCCTTGTTGTCTGGCAGAATTCCATGATATTTGGTAAAGGGATGACAAAGGTAAACAATGGTTTGTGTTTTTAAAGATGGCCACCGCTGAACTTCCCATTTGCGAAAATATGTTATTTCCACTCAACAGTAATTCTGCCTGTGGAATTGCTACTTTGTAATTCCACCGGTGGAATCACAGTTTGGTAATTTCTCCACTTTTCTTGTGGAATGGTAATTCTGCCGAAATTTGGGAGATTTACCATTTGAAGTTGATTTTCATGAGTAATTCTTCCTGACATAATTACTGTTACCATCAATGGTTTGTGCATGTTTCTGTCAACCTGGAATATGATGGTAATTCTGCCAGACACCCCAACAGTGACAGTAATTCCAGCAGGGTGAATTACCGCCCAACTTGTAATGATGGCCTTTGTGGGTTTTTTTTGTCGGTGTACCCGATTATAGGGGTGTTGGCTTCCTCTTGGGGAAGGCCATTTGTTGGTGGCATCTCTTGTGTGGCAGAATAGTGTCTTTCGTTATGGCTACTGTGAGGACTTCAAGCTGTGACTATGTATAATGATATCACAGTTGTTTATTGAATGCAATAATGGTTTATTTTACTAATAACCTTATTTGGTTGCTAAGTTTAGCCCCTAATTTTATTTAGTATTTTTTGTCAACATCATTTAGAAGAGGGGTTTCAAAACATGTGCATGAGTTCCTTTTTGTGTAAACGTAATATTGGCTGGGTCCCACTAAATGCTGGACTTGCTTATTTTCGATTACAATGAGTCATCTCTTCTCTTCGCTGCTGCTTCCATTCACCACGAATCATCAAGGCCCCACTTAGGAGAAAGAGTCCTAGTTTGAAGATCACCGGTTTAGTAAATAGAGTCACCTTTCTCCTTTTTTCAAAATGCTTTGTACCCACCCATTCGAGATGTTATGGGACTCCCTAAGGAAACAGCCCCACAGGTGTGAAAACCAATGGCTTAGTAGTATAGTTTGTAGGTGATGCTAGGGAAGTAATGTTGAGCAACGTATTCCTGTATTGCTAATTGTTTGAATGCGTTTTTTGCAATTAGGCTTTGGAGAAAGTAGTTTTTGTAGCAAGGTTGGTGGTGGAATGGGGATCTTTGAAGTTGTGAGCTGTGGGACAGGCTTTGTTGCCATTGTTCTTCCTGAGTGGGTTGTTTTCTGGGATATGTGGGGTATCTGTTAATAAGCCTCAATGTTCTGCCCCCTAAGCGTGTATTGTTGTTTGCCTTGAACATGTTTAGCTGTTATGTATTATTTTTCGTGTTTTGTGTTTAGTGGATTTCATGTGCTATATACTTGGTCTTATTAATATTTGAAATGAAGTCGAGGTTGTTGCACTGAATGTTATGATACACTATTCAACGTTGTAAAGGTGCACAGTGGTGTATTGTTTAATAAAGTGTACAGATGTGACATATGTCTTGAAACATGACCGTCTGTGTTCCAGTAAGGTGCCATGTACCTTTGTGAATGGGAGCGGGGGCGGGAATTGGGGGCGGGTGGAACATTTTATGTTGATTGGCCTTGGCCTTTAAATACTTAGTTGGAGGTGGGTTTACAAAGGAGCATGGATGTGTTGGTTGCATTTCTTGTTCACACATTGTAGTGAACAATCGATTTTATTCAGGCCAGCATTTCTTTGTGTGAACTGGATAGGATTGTGTTAGTTTGTATGTGGGTGAGTGAAGTTGTAATTTTGTATGGTGGATATGTTGCCCTGTGTGTGTGTTGGGTGCTGAGAATGATTCTATGCTATTCACAGTTTGCAAATGGTTGGGAGTGATGGCCAGTGCAACATCATTAATTTCACTTGGAACTGTGAAAGAAATCAGAAAATAAACAAATATACATACATGCATATTCACATTGCGGTGATACAAATCAATATTCCTCTTTCAAATGTACTTTGATCTTGAATTGAAGCAAAATTGTCCAATTCCCTATGACATCATATATCTCCCACTGTCCTTAGAATTTATTTTCTTATAGCAGACTTCCTTAGACCTCCTTTCTTTTGGCTATATATGTTTGAACTGTGGACTCAGTCAAGCATGTTCTTTTCAGATGCGACTACGGGCCACAGCCTGGCACAGATAACTGGGCCAAGGACAAACTACTGCTTTAGCAAATGGAACCGGCATGAGCTGGCGAGGACAATGGCACCACTCATCAGCGACCACAGGTGGCAGTCTGATGCCCCTTGCCTGAGATCGGCAGACTGGAAGTCATCATATATTGGGGCTTATTCATGGAATTATTTGTGCCAAAAAAACGGGATTTGTGCGCCATTCTGCCCGCAAATCCCCATTTGTTAAACAGGGATTTGCGGGCAGAATGGCGCACAAATCCCAGTTTTTCAGCGCAAATAATTCCATGAATCAGCCCATATGTCTTAAGAGGAAGTTGAAAAAAAAGGATGGGCTAGCAGGGCATGAATGGCATCCTTGTTTTGGGGTAGGTGGGAGAAGTGTGCCTAACAGTGGATTTCTAAATTGCTCTACTCAGGTGACAAGTGCTCAATAAACATACAGGGTGTTGAACGATGGGTCAGGTCAGTGGGGGTGGCTCAATTAATAAGGTGTACCTCTGTTTTCCATCTCCTGATTTGATATGTGAGCCCTTTCACCTTGCTGCACATGCTTTTCAAGTTGGTTATGCTGGTTATAGATATCATGTTGGTTGGTTTAGTGATCCTTTCGTTTGGTGCTGCTTTAGCAGTAACCCCCTATTACTCCTATGCTGAATTATTGATTACTATGTAACTATATTATGGGCCTCATTACGAGGTGGGCGGTAAGGGGTTAATGGTACCGGTAATGGTGCCGGCGCCGTTAACCCCTTACTGCCCTATTACCAGGCCACCTGGTGGTACCCGCAAAGGAACCAGGCGCCTTTAGCGGGTCCCGCGAGGAGACCAGGAAGCTAACAACGGGCCCGTTAATAAGGGGACCGTTGTTAGCTCCTCCCCATTCCCATTGAGCTCTATGGGGGCTTGAATGGGAATGGGGATGTACCGGGTACGGGTTCCTCGAATGAGGAATTACTGGGTCCTCCAAGGTTGTATTGGCCCGGTAAGTTCTCATTTGAGGAACCCGGACCCGAGTTTGGAGGCAGCCATGCCGCAAATAGCGGCATGGCTACTTCCAAACTCGTAATGAGGCCCAATGTCTCTAAGAGTATTCATTGGAAAACCTTTAGTTGAAATAATGCCATGGTGATAGTTTAATGCTGCAAATGCCTTGACATCCAAAGCTTCTGTTTCATTGAACTGTTTAGGCTTAACTTTCTCCTATCTTAATTTTTTCACGGAATATTAAGGGTTTTTATGTTAAATCTCACACCACTTGTAGTACTGAAAGCTTTTGTTTCCTTTTCATATCATCAAAGATGTCATATTCAATATGATCAGTTTGTTTCTAAGCTATGCACCATGACATTGTACCCATTATGGGCCTGTGGCCCAGTGCCACTTTGCATTAATGAGAAACTGGGATGAGGTGTTTTTTTTTAAATATTTATTTAATGTTAGCATACATTTTAACATACATTTGTAAAGTTTTTCTGTGATATCCCTTAGTCTCGTAAGAAAATCTTTCAGTATTTAACTGTGAGAATTTACAACAATTTCCTCGCGAGGACACAATATTTTCCCATTATCGTCAGAAATCACTACTGGAAATATGTTCAGCCACTCCTGCACGATTCTCACACATATGTAATTCATACTTGCAAGAAGATGCATACAAAATATTATCCCTCAATCCCCACAAACTATAAACCTTTTGCTCTCCCTGAGCCAACCTGAAGGCAAATAACTATTTTACCCCCTCCTAATCTGATGTTAAACACATTGTAATGTCTCATTCCCACCTGGATAAAGATGCTCAACCAATCAGGTGGGTGGAATAGTGGGCACGAATACACAGGGCCTCATTACACGGATGGCGGTGGACCAAGGTGCTATTGCACCTTGGTCCATGCCGGTAAAATACCGGGACCGCCTTGGTGGAAAGGGGAATTACCGCCCTATTCCAAGGTTGGTGGGGCAGTAATTCCCTCTTCCCCCATTGCCCTTCCCCATTCCCATTTTTGCCCCATAGGGCATAATGGGAATGGGGAAGGTGCTAATTACGGCACTGCAAATTGCGGTACCGTAATTAGCTCCTTGGTCCCTTTGCGGGTTGGGTTTTTAACGCCTGCAAAAAGCAGGCGTTAAATTCCCCAACCCGCAAAGGGACCTCGTAGTGATGGGGTAAGGTTTTACCGGTACCGGTAAAATACCGGTACCGGTAAACCCTTACCGCCGTCCGTGTAATGAGGCCCACAGTCTCAACCCACTGTTTCCAGCTACCCGAGGCCCTTCCCCAGATGGTGGCATCTTTTTTTTTTTTTGGAATGTCTGGAGGCAACAGGGAGTCAGTCATAAGCAGAGCCAATCTCACGAGGGGGAAAAAAAAGGGTTAACTATTTGCATCCCGGGAAAACCCTCGGATGCAAATAGAAATCAGGCCCCAGCAGGGGTGCTTACAGGCTTGTAACGACCCGCAGCCCTCACCGACTCAATCTGGCTGGCCGTTACCGGCCATGTATGTGCCCCTGCTGAGGCATGATTGCTACATTTTCATGAGAGTATTTGAGGAATGACTCGCTTCCGTGAACACAATGGTGACTTTTACTTTCTGAAAAACGTCATCTTATTCAATGCATCATAACAGATACATAAAGATGTTGGTGCTGGGGTAACTCCGTTCTCTGGCAAATTTTAAAATCACTACTGACTGGATGTGAACCAAACCAATAAAAGATGAGTTGCATGCCATAGTACACAAAACACGTATTGCATACAATTACATGCAATTAAAGAATCATAGTTGACATATTAAGGGGAATTCCACAGTGCATGATGCTGTCAGAGAGGTGGGGGCCATTGCTGTTATTCGTGTGACTATTTAGTTAAATACATGTTCTAGCGCAAGTAGTTAGGTGCACACCTGTTTGTACATTACATCATTCTTGAGATTAAGTGCATGTCCTGTGTGCGCATACATTAAGTGCATGCCTAAAGTATCAGTGCACATCGAGACTCTGATTACCTTTCAACTGAAGATCGAGTTGCATGCTAAGCGTTCACAGGAAGTAGGTGTCTGCCTGAATGCATGGGTCCTTTCAGTGCAAAATAATCTACAAGTTCTAGTTCCAAGGGAGTGCTTCATGCCAGTAAATCGAGAGACTGGTTTGTCACGAGTATCGTTTATCAATCAATTTGGAGGGAGGCATGTGCTACTTTAACATATGGCTTTAGCATGCTGTTCACTCTAGAACGTTAATAAGTGGTTCTGCGATGTGAGAGTTCTTTGAGTGCGTTGTCGGATGTTCATGGCACCGTGCCCTTTCCTTGTAATTCCTTCCTTAAAGGTGTGTGGCATCCTTGAAGGAGGCATCAATGTTGTATGTCTCTCTACCACCCCCGGCTGTGAGTAATTGAGGTCCACTGTCTGGAATGGTGTGCATGATTTCTGAATAGAGGAGATGTGCTGCCCTTTTTGGGGTGCATCTACCATGATGACATTTTTCTGCAGGCATTCGTCATTCCACTTGCAGTTTATGAATGGAGGGAATGTGAATGTCAGGTCCTACCTTGCATTAAGTGTCATTGCGTAGTGTGAATTATGTGGTATATATTTGTATTTATTTGAAGATTTGAATCCTCTTAGAGTGTTCTGTATGTGTGATTTGCTGTCAGGAGCTGATTGGTGGTGGATGACATGAGGGGCGTCACCTTGTGTAACTTGCAACTACAGAGGAATATATCAACTACCATCATGTACATAAGGGCCCACCTTGCTTACTACTATTACTACAAGCACACTGCAATCCTCAATTTAAAGGCAAACTATCATTTTAACTGATGTATTAAATCTATAGTTCCTTTACAATACTGTCATTATCGAAGGCTATGGCTGTAGCTGTATCTGCGTTCACTACTGAACACACTTCATAGAAGTATGAAATCAACTTGATCATAATAATTTCACATTGTGAGTGCAATCAAGATGTAAATATGTGAAATACCAAAAGGGGCATAAGTGATGGTATATCTTCTCTGTTATCCTAGGCATCCACGGAGACCTACACATCGTTATTGCAAAGATACTACTTAGTGTAAGAACGTTTTTAGCTAATGTGATATAAGTATTCTTGTATGAACCACCTCTGCCATTTTTCTGACTTTGCTTCATGTGGTACTGCAGGAAAGATGGGTGGAAGTAGTGGGGTAGAATACAAGTTATAAGATGTAATATGTGTTTGTGGTCTTGAAATTAATTGATTAGACTAAAGATGGAGACAACTAATTAAGACCAGTCACATATAAACTTGGGATTTAAACCTGCCAAAGAAAAAAGGAAAATATAAGGACTAGAAGATATATATGGTGTGCCTGATGTCCTACGTCTGGTTATGCATACTTCCCCACGTAAGATATGTTTGTGTGTCTAAAGGTTCCTAGGATTATCCACCCACATCCAATTTTCAATATTTAAGGGATACCTCAGCCTTTTACCCGCCTAAACAATTCATGTGTGCCTAAGACTGCCGCAACATACCCCACTGCCTACAAATTTCACGTGTGACGAAGACTGCATCGGTGCTCTCCAGTACCTTCTCTTATTCCGATCGTGTGAGGAATATGAAAGGTTTAAATTTTCAAATGCATTTTATTCAACATATGTATGAGCCAGTCTCTGATGGTCCGAGAGCATGCGCCATTAGCTTACAAATAAATGGGAATGGTTCAGGAATAGTTTGTGGCTTTCTGTATATCAAAGTGAACTTTGGATCATACATTCTAAACACAAAAGAAATATGTCCAATTCTCTGCAGATAAAGGACCTGGATCCTAAGGTCTGAGTGCCACTATTAACTGGACTTGGCCACTGTAAACACCTGTATGACGGCTTCATGGCTAAACATTTACAGAAGCTGCACACTGTTTAAAACATTGCAGCAAGTGCATTATAGGTTGGTGACACGAGTTAACTTATCAAACGGTTAATATAGGTCTTGCAATGCATTGCAGTTGGTAAATGTGTTCCATAGTTACTTAGAGAAGATAGGATATTGGGTGCAGGTCAGCCTTATTTGTCACACAAAAACACAAATAAAACATTCCTATGTTCCTGCCACATCTCTTAGCATGACTAACCCAAAAAGTTCCAGAACCCCCATTGTTGAAACCTAATGAATTCTTGAAACGTACTATCTTCGTCATTGAATATTTGGAGCCATCTGTGAACATGCTTATATATTGTTTGGAGTTGGGTATGTGCAGATATCCAAGCTGTCTGCAATTGTGCTTGCAACAGTGTCAGTGCTAAGTTTGCTTCTGGCACGGTTGCACATTGTCACACCTCTATCTGCTCTATTTTTTATGAATTATTATAAATGTAGTCAAATAATGACTTTATACAAATCCACATATTGAAACCATTAATACAAAACCTTTCACAAATCCCACATACATCTCAGTTTAAAAGTTCCTTAAGAATCTTCAATAAATAATTACAATATTTTACACCATAATACATTGGGAGTCATTACGAGGTCGGAGGTAACCATGGCGCTATTAGCGCCATAGCTGCCTCCAAAACCTCACCGACTCCGCCCTGGTGAATGGAGCTTTTACGCCCCATTCCAAGGTTGGCGGGGGCGGTAATTCCCCATTCACCAAGGCCCTTCCCCATTCCCAATTGAGCCCTCCCCCATAGGGCTCAATGGGAATTGGGAAGGCGCTAATAACGGTACCGCAAATTGCGGTACCGTTATTAGCACCAAAGTCCCTTTGCGGGTCCCGTCTTTAACGCCTGGTAAAACCAGGCGTTAAACCAGGCGTTAAGGGAGGACCCGCAAAGGGAACTCGTAATAGGACGGTAAGGGATTACCGGTACCGGTGCCCTTACCGGTACCAGTAATGCCTTACCGCCCGGGTCGAAAGGAGGCCCATTATGTTAAAATCCTCAACGCTCATAAAGTGATCCCATAGCACCTGATTAGAAAGACTGGTAATGCCATTCCTATACCTAATTAAAAAGTGACATCTAACAGAGTTTAGGCTTGCACAGTCAACAAGCAGGTGCTTTATTGTTTCCAATGCAGTATCACTGCAGAGCCTACATGTCAGTTCCTTACGTGGCATACCAATCCATCCGCCCGTAATTTCAGAGGTAGTAACACAATTCAATTTGATAAGCATCTATTGACTCATGATACTAGCATCAGGATCAGCACAGAGATAGTTAGGTGTCTTAGTCCGTTTAGTCAGATAATCCCAAGAATCTTTGAAATTAACATTAGTTGGCAAATTGACCAATAATTGTTCACTGTCAATGAGTTTCAAACATTTCTTTATCAGGCTTTTATAGCTGGTAAAAAGAGTTTTGAGTTGTAGCAAGTCCGAGGATATCACTCCAATACACAGAAACCCGGCATTCCCATTCCATTCAACTACTGGGCATAGACACATCCCTCTTCAAGAAACGCATGTCAATCAAATGAAGAAATGCATTATGATCCATCTCCAATATGTTCCTATGGAGCAACATTCATTTTATGCTGATCACAGTTTGAACACTTACCAGCACACACTCTAGTAGGATGTATTCTCTATCGATTCAATTCGGGAGCCTCAACAACTTCTTCAAGACTTTTAAGACTTTATCCTGATAAATGGTTAAAATGGTTTTAGTAGAACACCCACCATTATTTCCTATGAACTTGCTAAAGCACTGATTTCTTGTTCAACCGTGTGCCCTGTAGACTCCCAATGCACCTGCCAAGTAAACCGATCATCAGTGGCAACCCCCAGGTATTTGTATCGCTTAACTACCTCAGTAGGGTTCTCATTGATAGACCAACAGTTCTTGCTTCTTTTGTATATACAGTGCATTACTTTAATAATGTTGGTCTTACCAATGTTTATATTTAAACCATAAACACTGGCATTTGTACCAAGAGCATCCAGCTTAAATTGCAGCCTTTGTGGGGTACAATCCAAGATAACAATGTTGTCAGCATATCCAGGCCAGGCTTGCTGATCCCAGTTTTCTTGACTGCATATGCTCCTGAGATATTCAAAACATGTTGTAACCACTGAGATATACATTAAAAAAAGGTGGGTGCTAATATGCAACCCTGTTTGACTCCTTGAAAGGTTGGATATTTTGGTTGTGCCTCCCTCCCCATCCAATCTGACTCCAACTCTAGTATTTGTCTGTAAAATAATAATGTATTTTATTTTCACATTTATAGCAGCGCACCAAGCCCTCTGGCATCAGGGCCCAAGTTACATACAAAAGTCCAGATACATAGGAACGGTCTAGTTCAGGGCAATGGAAGAGGCTAATCAATGACAACAGACCTCTTGGAATTCCTAATGCATCTAATTTATGCCATATTCGGTCCCTTTGTACAGCATCAAAGGCCGCACTAAAGGCAATAAAGGCCATAGATACTGTTAGTTGTCACCCAACCTAGCAATACTCAACCAAGGATGTAACTGTAAGTAAGTTGTGTAAGGTGGAAGATTCTCTTCTGAATCCTGTTTGGTTCGGGGAATAATATTGTTGTCATTTATCGAGGCTCTTAGATCCTTTATCAGCACTTTGCCAAACATTGCTGACAGAATTCCGGGCATAGATATCATCCTATAGTTATACAGTGAACAATCACTGGCCTTTATATAAATGGGCACACTATTGCTGTCTAGCAATGGGAGGCCATTGGTCCCATTAATTCATACCCTAACGTCATGGAGTGCCTGTGCCATAGTTAAGGAGTCGTTCTAACTAGTGCATTGCACATGCCATCTAGGCCTGCTGCTCGTGTGCAGTTTAATCTATTAATAATATTAATGAACTCATTAGTCATAGGTAATGCTTTCCATTTGGAATCACAATCCATGTGCTAGTGGGGATCCCCAGCATCTTTGCCAAGATTAATAGAAGTGTGTTCCTACCGATCACTACTAGGGGCTCCACCAATCACAGACTTAGAGGAGGTAACATCCCTTATAGTTCTCCAAAATCCCACAATTTCACCATTCTTGGCATAACCTGCTAGAAATAACCACTTCTCTCTATTCTTTCCCTTAAGATATCTACAGACCCAAGTATAGGAAGCATTACTCTGCTGTTTTATGGCATTACCGTAGATTTCTTCAGATACCATTTCACCTAATGAGATTTCACCGAATTGATTTCACTGAAAATGGTATATGTGTAATGCATAATAGGTGGGGTGTGGGGTAAGGGGATGAGGTAGGGTAGGGAGGGCTGCAGTCAAATGGATTCAGTGAAATCTCCATTAGGTCAAATAGTGTTGAAGAAATCACATACCAGTGTTTTATGGCAGTTTTAAGATGTACATTTTCTGTGCTCACTATATCCGGCCCATATTTATCTACCATAGATCGGATGTCATTTCTCAGGTTTTTCTTTTCGTCCAGCACTCTCACATCAAAAATATGGCTTTGCTTTGATCCAATATAACATGCAGTATCATCCCTATTGCATTTGCGATCAACATGTGCATGCTCTATTGCAGTATGCCGGCACACACTATTGGATCCCAGGCAATATAATTGACCCAATACAAAAAGAAAATACGTTTTCGTTGCATTTTGCACCAGCACAATGTTTTCCGCAGTGCTACTTCTATTCTATAATAGCACTAGAGCAAACTTGCAGTGAAAATGTATATTTATTTGCGCTACGGCAATGTTTGCCCTGATACTTTTACCATGCCAAGCTGCGCTTTTCATGGTGCAATGGTTTTCTAATATGTCCCAGTGTTTTAAGAAATAGGGCAAACCATGCATACACCTGCATTTGCACCAGTGCGAAGTTTCTGTGATATGGCATCCAGATGGCAATTTTAAAGTGCCTGTCAGCCAAAAATAGAGGCAAACATTCCCCACTCCTGCAATCATTGAAAGGGTACGAACTACATTTTGGTTAGGAGAATTTATCTGCATATTGTAGTTTGCACAGCGCCCCAATATGCGTTCCTTCACTATAGAGAAAGTGCAAGTAAACACATTTCTTTTATGAATCCTCACTATAATATTTATCTTAAATGGAGATGTTCCTGATGATCTAGCTCTCTGTGGGCCTCATCACGAGTTGGGCGGTATCCTGACTGGGATACTGCCCAACTGTTTTTGCGTTACCGCCCACCCGTCCTTCGCTATTAGCACCGGGCCAAGGTTTGGATGCTAATGGGAATTCCCCATTCCCACATTGGGTCCGGACCCAATGGGGAATTTTGGGTGTTCTTTCCGGCAATTTTTCTGGTGCTTTTACCCCCAGCTTATAGCTGGGGGTAAATGCTGCTAACTCATGTTTGGACGGACCCTTAAATGCGGTGTTAATAGCATGACCGCGGCATTTAAGTGCTACCGCCCAACTCGTCATGTGCATGTCTTTGCTGTCTCTGTTTCTCTCCCTCCCTCCCTATCTCTTTAATTCCTCCTCAACAGAACTGTGCAAAGGTGGTAGTTATCTGTACCTGGTGGTTTATTCTTAATGATGCCTTTGATCAGAATTTTAAATTGCTTGTTCGTTCCTTTGGCTGATCATTTGTTTAGCGACAACATATTTTTCTTTTTTCCTTTGCGAATCATGTCTCAAAAAGTAATTGGTATTCGGACTTCAGAGCGCAAAGAGATGGTTGGCTGCTCATCACCTGGGTTCTTGAAGGATGCTGTGTCGCATTGCAAATCTTTACATTGCTATTTTCGTTCTAATTGCTGCCGAGGGGCAGTCATGTGTTCTGCATGATCCCAGCCTTCAGTTTTGCCAATAAATGCGGTTAATCACTGTATCCTGTCTTTTTGAGCTGCTATATTTCATGGCAATTGTGCATGTGATTCTAGGCACAGTGTATTTGGATTCAGTTTAGTAAATCACGTGTGCCTTTGGTTTGTGGCAGTAATTAGACTATTCTTGGAGCACGCACCCTGCAGTCTTGTATTTTTCTTCTATTCACAAGCTCTTAGCGCTCACGCGGATACGCTGGCTCTGTAAATACATTAGTAAATGCTGTGGATGGGTCGGTCTTGCATTGGCTTGATTTTAATTGTTAGCAGCTGCATAAAGAGATGGCTCTGGCTTACATCTCTGAGCGCAATACAAATTCAATCAAAATGTAAAATAAGAGATGCATAAACTGGCATCATCAACATGGATCTACTGACCAGAGGATGGGGAGAGCTGTTAAAAAAAGAAACAGCCATTGCATAAACAGTGCCATATTGGGCAAAGAATGACCAGTCCAAGAACCAACGTCTAACTTGTTCTTGACGTGTCAGGAGCAACTGTAACCAAAACACTGTTTCCCTTTCAGTCACAAGGAGTATCCACCTAAAAGAAGACCACCACAGTCATTACCGTACACGATGAACGCCAATATGGAGAATGTATGGCAAAGGCACTGGGGTGTGTCAGGACAGCAGCAATATGCCATTCCTTAACAATTGAGCTTTTGCTCATGTAGTGAGATATGAGAGTAGGTTTGTCACAACGACTTATCATGATACGCCAAGCTATTGCTGCATTTGTATAACACGCAGCTGACAATGGTAGGGACTTGCAGCAATGTGTCAGACGGGTAGTGTCTGGATGCACTCTGCTGGCCTCTTGCAAAACTGAGAGTCGATGCATGGGTGTCAGGCTGCTTGATGGTACACGCCTCTGTCCTGAAGCGGAGTGTTGCTTTGCATGATGTTATTATATGGGTCACGAAAATGTTGCTGCGTACAGGACACTGGGCATATTGCACTCGAACCTAGTAAAGTCAAATCGGGGTAGGTTTGCTTCAGCATCTCTGCAAAAAACAAGTATGCATGTTATTAAGGACATCATAAAAATGAAAGTAGATGAATACATGTTCCTTTTATACCAAAACTAAAGATCCTGTCATGTGAGGCAATGCTGTAATGCTAAATATTGACACTGCAGAAGTGTCACACAAGGAACATTGGTTGGTTTCCATCCTCTTGATGTTTGTCATGTATCTATAATCCTGCTAAGGTGTTGTATATTTTTATTATCGTCCACATTATACTTCAACAAGGAAACCCTGAGTATAAATGTCGAGGGAGAAGGCCTTCATTGTAGAGACAGGGAAATATGCATGTTGCCCTACCCTAAGGGGACGTTTGCCAGGGTAAGGAGATGGGAGTATGTCTTCATCCAAAGATATTCAATGTCATACTTAATGTTTTTATGTGTCATGGACAGTGTTGAATTGGATATCCCAGCCCCTTTGATGAGTAGCAATTACCCTTGAGATGGATGGGGATGCAGATTGTATTCATACATCAATAATCAAAACGACTCAGGTAGTTTGGCAAAAGGAAATCTGTTTCAATGTCAATTATCTAAAACGGGGAGTACAATAAAGATCAGCGCTCACTCAATCCTCTTACTCAACAAATCTTACAAAAAACTGAGGTTATGTTAAGCAAAATTGTATCAATGACGTGTTGACCTGAGTCATTACCAACGTCATCCTCTGTGGCAAACTACAAAATCCTATTGAGGGAAGTGATAGGCTCTAAGTGAATATCTAGGTATAAGTTCCATATCAGTATATAACAATGAAGGAAAGTCAAAGGGTACTTAACAGCAGGTGGGGCAACTAAGCCTTCCCCTTAAAATGGCCACTATGAACGTCACTAAATACACAACATCCCATTGGCTACACAAATTATAGGACCCTTAATTACGCGGTCCTCTACAATTGGTTGGCTTCTAGGCCCCGTCAGTACTTTTCCACCTACGTCTAGCAGCTTGCAGACTGAACATCCAGGTGGGGACGAGCTTGTCTTAACATTAGCTTCCCACCAATTAGAAAATCAATCCATCATCACTTCAATGGTCCAGTGTCAATTAGAACTTTGAAGCCTGGCCTTGAGTTTGTACTGTGCTCTGAGAAATTTTAAGGATTGTGGGCACGCTCTGCCCTCGTGCGTAAGTGTGACCACCTCGTTCTTCCAACTTAATTCTTCCACGTGACTGGAGACCATGGAATCGAGGCATTTAGTGTATTACAATACTATTTTCTAACAGTCCTCTGACGTCTTTTGTTTTGATCAAGCCTTCTGAACAGGAGTTTCTGTTCTTTCACACAAATTGTATCCAATGTCAGTTCATTCCAGTTAGATAAGACCTTGGCTTCTTTGGCTCATCCAATTCATTCTACTGAGATTCATTTTGTAATTCACTTTGTTTTTTAACTGCGATACACTGAAATGAGGCCTTCTTGCTAATGTCCAGCACTGCTTATAATGCGTAGTGGAAACATCCATCATTTACTCGTCCATATGCATATATATATATTGGTACTTGCCGCAATCAATTTACTATAAAGCTAGCCTCAAGATTACTTCATCTGCTTGCATTTCTTTTGCATCTGTACACATATAAACTAGCTTAATATATTCATCTGGTTCTATAGCATAAGCTTTTTCACCTTGATACCAAGATGCCACTTATCCTTGATACTTTCTTGATGCCTTATGAAATATCTACATTCTCTAGTCTCTGCATCTCTTCTACAGATGCCAGCTTGATTCTGTTTGACGTCACCATTCATCTGTGCCCTTCATTTGCTCTGCTGCTTCAGGAATCTCATTCAAAAAAATGGCCATCATATTTTCTTGTATATAGGTTTTCTCAATTACCTTGTCTCCCAGATCTACTTAGGTATTGGTACTTTCACTGGTACTGCACAGAGTCCATACTCTGCTCTTTATCTGTTAATCTGCTCCGTGTATGTCTCATACTCTGGTTTCCAACAGACAGGTAATATGGACGGGGTGGTTAAAGTAGGGATACTTGGCTCCTCCTCTAAACTCCCCCCTCTGGACGATTCATCAACCACTTTCTCATCATCTTTTACATCCAGGCACCCTCCTCTGAAAAAGAGCTTTTTCGGGACCCATATCTTTATGACTCCTTTCAGGCATCCTGCTGATTTCACATGCCCATCCTTACCTCATGTCATGAACATGCATTGTCCACTTGGACTGCAATAGATCCATCTTCCCACATACTTCTTATGTTTTTTTGGAGAGAATAACTTCGTTCCCCCAGGTGGATGAATACTGGTCTTCACAAAGTCTCTGATTTCTCCATCTGTCAAGTCTCTGGCTTTCCATCCTCGCTCAACCTCGATCATGATCTTCATCCCTATGGCTTTCTTTGCTGTCTTCTTGCACTGTGAGATTATTATCTTGATCACACAGAATCCAAGCAACACCAACACTATCAGGGCTCCAAGAAACTTGAACATGTCTGCCATCCATTGTGGAACCCAAGAAAATAGCGATCCAAACCAGCTATCATCAGCAACGTCTTCCACTTTGTCTATCGCTTCTTTGTTCAATCCGAGCGTGGGAGAGCGGTCGCCGGCAGCCTGAGGGATCTGTAGGCTAAGGGAAGCCTGCCTGGCCCTTGCGGGCCTCCGTGAGTCCATTGTGTTTGAAATTGTGAAATTGTTTGAAATTGTGTGTTTTTTTTTCTCTTACATTCGCGCTCTGAGCGCGTTGTGTGGCTGCTTACCCCCTCCCACTTCCTGGTCCTCCTCTCCCTTCCCCGCCTCCCTGCCCGCCCACGCCCCCCTCCCTTTCCCCTCCTCCCTCTGCCTATTTCCATCCCCTTCCTGGGCAGCCCCCTGCCCGGCAGCCCCCTTGGCTAAGGGCCCCTTAGGCAAAGGGTGGCTCCTACGGTTCGGCTCCCTGTGTGTCTGCAGGTGTCCGCAGGGGACGCCGGGCGCCTGTACTTCTATCTCCACCTTCTCCCAGCCCACCCCTTCTTTCCTGGTCACTTTGTTCGCATGGTGTCTTCACCTCACTGTGTCCCTCAGTTGTGGTAAACCAGGGTCCCCCCCCCCCTCGCAGGATTCTCAAACCTAGGTGGCCTCTGTACCTAATACGCCGTCACTGTTCTGAAATGTGGTAAACCAGGGTTTTCCCCCCCCTCGCAGGATTCTCAAACTTAGGTGGCCTCTGTACCTAATACGCCCTCACTGTTTCTGAAATGTGGTAAACCAGGGTTTTTTCCCCCCTCGCAGGATCCTCAAACTTAGGTGGCCTCTGTACCTAATACGCCCTCACTGTTTCTGAAATGTGGTAAACCAGGGTTTTTCCCCCCCCTCGCAGGATTCTCAAACTTAGGTGGCCTCTGTAACTAATATGCCCTCACTGTTTCTGAAATGTGGTAAACCAGGGTTTTCCCCCCCTCGCAGGATTCTCAAACTTAGGTGGCCTCTGTACCTAATACACACTCATTGTTCTGAATTGTGGAAACTTGGGCTTGCCGCTCACTTCCTGCCTGCGTGCTCTTGTTTCGTCTGTCTCCCCCCCCCCCCCACTCCCTCCTACTCCATGGTGCTCTCTATCTCGCCTATCGTCTCTAACTGCTTCTCTATTGACTATCCTGCTCTCCTCACTAAATCTGGTAGGAAGAAGTTTAAAAAGGACATCCTGGTCTCCAACCCAGGCCTCCCTATCGCTGACACCTACACTAGTGCCTGCTCCAAGGAAACTCTTACTGACATCCTCTTTTTCGTGCCTTCGCCTGACCTATGGACCCTCCATATGGTCTCTGTGCTTTCTCCTTTCTCCTCTTCTCCCATTAATGGTGGCACCCGTTGGGATGTCCTCTTGGCCTCCTTCCACTCCTCTAAGGCCATCATTAATGTCTACACTAATGGGACCATCTTGGTCCAAGGTCCTCAGGCCAACCTTCACCTCTTTGATAGACACTTCCCACGCCTCATCAACTTCCTTTCCTCTCCTGCTGTCCCCCCTCCTCTGTCCTCGGCTACCTTGCCTCTACCCTCCCTCCCTGGCCCCTCTCGTGCTCCTTCTTCACCTCCCTCTTCTACACCTCCGCAGGGCGTACCTCTGATCTGTACCCCTCCCCGGAAGTCCTTCAAGGATGGCAAGATTCTCCACATTGCCACTCTTAACTCTCGCTCTCCCATCAAGCATTCTTCTGATATCTGTCACCTGCTTGAGGAACTGGACCTTGACGTCCTCGGTCTCACTGAGACATGGTTCACAGCCAGCTCTGTCACCAGCTTTGACACACTCCTACCTGACGCTTACAAGATCCTCTCCGTGCCCAGACCCAACCGTGCAGGGGGGGTGTAGCCCTTATCTTCCCTGAGTGTATTCCTGCCACTGTCACTCCTACGCAGACCTACTCCTCTTTTGAATGCCTTGTCTGCCGTCTCTCTCTCTCTCCTTGCCATTCCCTTACCGTGGCTACTATCTATCGGCCACCTGGTCAAATCTCCTCCTTCCTCTCTGAGTGGGCTGACTTCTCCTCCTCACTCCTGTCCTCAACCACTCAACTCCTCTTTCTTGGTGACTTCAACATCGACTTGGATGCCTCCTGTCCCCCCATGGGACTCTTTCGTGATCTCTGCGACTCTCTCTCACTCTCTATTCTCCCTTCTGGACCTGCTCATTCTGCAGGGCACACTCTTGATGCTCTGATCTCTTCCGACCTTCCCCTCTCCGTCCCTCTCTCCACTCCTCTCTCCTGGAGTGATCAGTTTCTCCTATCCTCCCACCTCACCCTCCCTACCCCACAGGCAAAGCCACCCTCATCACTGCCACCCACCTTCTCGGTCATCTGACCCACGAAGCACGTGTCAGTTGAGGCTTTCGCTGCCACCTTCTCGCCCCCACCTCCCCTTTTGGCTGACTCCCACCATGACACAGCCCTCTCCATGCTCCACTCTGCTATATCTGATACTCTTGATATCCTTGCCCTTGTCATGAGAATCCGCCTGAAGCCCAAAGCCAAATGTAACTCCTGGTATGACTCGGATCTCGTCACCCTTAAACGCAAGTGCAGGGTGGCAGAGAGGAAATGGCGTGCCTCATGTTCATCCTCTGACAAACTGGCCTGCCGCCTGCTCCAAAGGCAATACCGTCTCTCCGTTCTCATCAAGAAGAGAGCCCTTATCCAAGCCCTCATCTCTGCGGCATCTAACAACTCGGCCGAACTCTTTAAAATCTGCAAGGAGCTTGCCAACCCTGCTGCTGTCTCTACCTCTCCTGTCCCCTCCCAGGTCCTCTGCACAGCACTGGCCTCTCACTTCATCTCTAAAACTCAGGACATCCTGTCCTCACTCTCCTCCTTTCACCTCCCTCCCTCTCTTCCCGGCTCTTCCTCTGGCCCTTCTGCAGCCACCCCTCCTCCCTCCTTCTCTGCCTTTCCCCTTTTTTCTGCTGACGAGGTTTCCAGACAAGTCTGATCTATGAAAGTCTTGTCTAAACAGGTTCACCCCTGTTCCTCCAAAACTATCAAGGACCACATCGATTCCCTAGCTCCGGCCCTGGCTGATTTTTGCAACCACTCCTTCGCCTATGGAGTCTTCCCTTCCCCCCTTAAGCACTCCCTTGTGACCCTCTTCTTAAGAAACCCTCTTCTGACCCCTCCTGCCCGGCTAACTATCGCCCAATTTCCATCACTCCCTTCCTGGGCAAGCTCCTGGAGAAACTGGCCATCTCCCAGCTTAACCTCCATGCTGAATCTGTTGGAAGTCTTCATGACCATCAATCTGGCTTTAGAGCTGCCAGAAGCACGGAAACTGCTCTCCTGAACATCCGTGAGGACCTGCTCTTGAATCTCGACTCCAACACTCTGTGTGTTCTCATCCTGCTCGATCTCTCTTCTGCCTTTGACACTGTCAACCATGCCATCCTGCTCAACCGTCTCCGTGATAACCTGGGTATCACTGGTCAGGCTCTGGCGTGGCTTACCTCTTTCCTCTCCAATCTACCCTCCCAGGTCCAACTGGGGTCCTTCCTCTCTGACATCTTTTTCTCCACCTGTGGTGTCCCCCAGGGATCAAATCTCTCCCCCTGGCTGTTCAACCAGTATCTGGCACTCCTTGCCCACCGCATCGCCGCTCTCTGCCCCAACTTTCAGTGCTAAGCCGATGATACCCAGCTCATTTTCAGGCTACCCTCGGCCTCCTCCTCTCCTTCCCTCATCTCTGACTGTCTGTCTGCTATCCAGGAATGGTGTGCCGCCAATGACCTCTGCCTTAATGCCAGTAAGACTGAGATTCTACTCATCGGCACACCCACCCCCTCCTTCCCTGCAGCTCTCTGGCCGGCCTCTCTTGGCCCTCTTCCCGCTCCTACCTGCAAGGCAAAAAACCTCGGGGTTATCTTTGACTCCACACTCTCCTTCTCTCCTCATATATCTGACGTCTCTAAGAAGTCACACTACCAGCTGCACCTCCTCAGAGGTATTCTTCCCTTCCTCTCCTTCCCCCAGAAGCTCACTGTCTCCCGAGCCCTGGTTCTCTCTAAGCTGGACTACTGTAACAGCCTCTATCTTAATATGCCTGTCTCCACTCTCCGTTCTCTGCAACTCATCCAGAACAGAACTGCAAGACTTGTCCTTGGCCTCAAGCCCAGGGACCGTATCCCTCCAGGACTGAAATCTCTACACTGGCTCCCAGTGGCTGCGAGGATAAAGTTCAAAACCCTCTGCATTGTCCACAAGGCCTTCTGGGGCCTGGGGCCTAACTACCTTCAACTCTCTCTTCCTAAATATCTTCCTTCCCGAGCCCTTCGCTCATCCGTCTCCAACTCCCTCAGGGTCAGCCTCTCCTCAAGTTTCAGGGAGGCAGGAAGGCTGTTCCAGAGGGAGGCCCCACAGTAACTTCATGTGTGCCTTGAATCCACAAGCCCAATAATGATCCATGATCACTGCTGTCCCAATGTTCATTTCTGGTGCTTCAAATATTCTCCCACAGTTCTAGTTCTCCCCCATTTTCTTGTTCCATTATTTCTGAAACACAGCTTTGCATTCTCTAAAGGCACTATCTGCAAGGGTCCTCCTCTGTCTTCAACCCATGTTAGTAGCCTTGCAAGTTTCGGCCATAAAGGTTTTCACAACATTTGTGCATTTTCAATTGTTGGCTGGTAGTGACCCATTATTATCCAGTCTCTGCAGTTCACCACACCTTCTTCCCAGCCATCTGGTGATAGGACAGTTCCCCACATCTGCATCTGGCCTCTGTTCTTCCATCTACAAATGTCTTCTGCAGATTTTTCTGGAACTTTCAGTATTTTATTCACTTCTTGTCTGATTCCAGTTCCTTTTACTCCAGGCTTCTCATATCTGATCACATGATTCCTAGTCTGGGCTTTGTTCCTTGTCTTTGTATCTGAATATAGTCATCTTCATCTGGATCTGTCCAATCAGTTGCACATTTGAGAGAGGCTGTTCGACCCAAGAACTGGCCTCTTGTACTACAGAATGCTAAATGCACTATGCAGTGCGCAGTTAGGACATCTATTTCAATAGCTATGACATGTTTCGACTTCCCCATGTTGTATGTCAGGAGTGCACATACAAAGCATTCATCCTTTGAAGTTCTTTTCCCAACTTCCTTCATATGTTTATACCATATGTTATTTCCCAAGTGTGCCGTGCTGCCCAGGTAATCACATATTTATCTTCCTGGGTGCTTCTTTTAGGCCTCATTCTTTTCATTTGAACTTCTATAACCATATCATGAAGTGTACTAGCATGGCCTCTTCCAGCTGGTCTTATTACAGGAACTCCATCAGTGCTCTCTGTATAGGAGAAGTTTCAGCAAGTTTCATCCTCTCAACATACCCTATCTCCATGTGTGACTGTCTTTTGGGGATTATCTTTGGGTCATTTAATACAGGACCAGGTGTATTTGCATGCATTACTGGTGTAGGCCCACCCTCTCACAACCTTTTGTCTTGCCTGTCTTGCCAAGCCTGTCTCTGGTGTCCAAAAAGAGTTTCTAAGACAGCTTTTGTATGTGAATGATTAGTAATGGCACGTATCTCAGGTTTAGGCAATTTGTCATCTTTCTTTGGGACAGGAATGACTACATAGGGTCTGGGCTGCCTATTAGTTGTCACGTTTACATTTTTCTTCTGCTCAGGAGCATGCACAGGAGTCTTAGCTCCATTTGCACCAATGTGGAATGCTGAGTGTACAGTCAGTGAAAGCAGTTTGATTCTGAACACAATGCAAGTGTAAATGACACAAAGGTAAGTTACTTTACAACATCTACTTCGTGGACACCGTGGACGTCTCTCTGTGTTAGGCATGATTATGCTACTATTGATGCTGCCCATCCTTATTGCCTAAGGAAGGAAAAACACAAACTTTAATACATCAGCATTGTGAACTGCCTCTGGAAGCTGCTGTCTTGTCTCAGCAATTCATCCTCAATCAGCTATCTGCTTACTGGATGATAAGAACAAATAATTTTACTGTATTTCTGGAACCAATCTTTCACCAGCCAGCTGAAATGTAGATGCGTCTTCAGTGTGAAAAAACGACCTCAGTAAGTCTAAATAAGCTAAATAACATATATCAGCTCCGAGTCGATGATTCGAATCTGCTTCAGCCCACATGGCATGTCGAATTTCTTTCAGCATGAAACAAGAGTCTTTCTTTATCAGCAACCTCTCGATTTGTACATCGAAGGAAAGTTTCACACCGATCTGTGATTTCGCTCGGAATATATGCTCACTTGGATTATAATGCCTTCCAAGATAACATTCAAGTGTGCAGTGTTTCTAGGATTCCTTAGAAAAGTGAGCACATCAGTGTCCCTTCCAACAAGATGTGGGTATTCCTCAATCAGATGAAAGAACACCACACTGACTAGTCTATGAGCTGCATCAGTTGATAGCAGCATTTGTGCTCTCTTCACTGTACTCAGGCAATTGCAAAATGTGTTCAGTGATAAGCAATCTTCTTATAACTTGGCCATTCTTAGGACCTTGTAATAAAGCAGGAATGTGATTAGTTCTCCCCACCAGCGAAGCAAAAGAGTGCAACACCAACTTAAAATAAGTAATAACCATCCAAGAAAGTTTATCACTGGGTAATAACATAGGTAAATCCAAAAGGAATCAGTGTGAAATGAATCAGGGTACTGCACCCTCTTCCAATTGCTGTAACCATGATCAGAATCTGGCATAATCTCTTTTTATCAAGGCTTAATCATGCCTCAGTCCAAAGTTTTTTTAACAAGCTTCTCTGTGGTTTTACGAGTGCAAATGTTTTCCTCAACCTTGTAATGACTGCACAGAGCATTCGAAACAAGCCACAGTCCAATGAACTTTTTTTCCTTTAGTTGACAGCTTCTGTGTCCTTCTTCCTCATCATAGATCTTGTCTGCACATGCTGTGGGTCTTCCCCAATACTTGTATTTGCTTCCTGTAAGGGTGTGGGCAGAGGGGTTTCTCCAGCAAAGATATTTACATCGCCTAAGAAAGTCCAAGCATGCCTGCCCTGCACTTTGACAGCAGATGGCGTGAAATCTTCCACAATGAACGGACCGTAAAAGCGAGTTTCATCCCACTTCTTCCTTGTATGATTTCAGATTAAGAATGCATCTCCGGGGAACTGTTGGGGGACACATAATTCTTGAGATTCACTTGTTGAAGCATCTGCTTCTGTGTTCTGTACTGCTCTACACCCTTATCACTGCAGCTGTCCTGAAATGACAGAGATACTTGAAGTCGTACAGTTCAAATAGCCACACAATTCCATACCTAGCAAATCTACAGTTGGCTGAGCATCACTTCGAACTTTGGATGGAGGCATTAGGGGTGTCCTTATTCCTCTCACCATCACTCGCTCGTGGGGCGTGAGATGGTGGTCAGAACCCGATTGGTTCCTTAAAGCATATAAGGAAAGCCTCAATTTGGCTATTTTTTCCTTAAGCATGCCGTTGTGCCTCTCACAGATCCTATTTCCTTGTGAATGATAAGTCGAAGAAAATGTGTACTTTATACGAAGCAGCAAGCTGATCTGTTAAAATGTTTGATTCCCAAAATGTTGCCCATTGTCTGACCTCATTAGTTCACATACTCCCCATCTAGGAAATACTTCCCGCACTAAGAATTTTGCTGCACAGGTGGAATCTGGGTGTGTACAGGGACCTGTTTCAATCCACCTTGAAAATGGACACACTACTACGATCAGGTATCTGTATCCTTTACATACTTATATCATGTCATCATGGTCGATATGCAAATTCTGAAAGTGCCATTAGGTCTCGAAATAACTCGCCTAACTGTGCGCAGTGTATGCCCAGCCATGAATTATTGGCACACAAGACAATTCACTACATAAAATGCAACATGCTCTAAAAGATTTGGTACAAATCAATCCTCAGCAATAGTTGCAGCAAGATTCTCCCGCGTTATGTGTGGGGGGTGGTGTAGCTTTTCCAGCACCACCCTTAATAAGGCTACAGACATCACTGGTTTACCAGTGCTGTCTTGTCACCAAAATGCTTCAGAGCGGTTTAAAGAACACCCTCTTCGTGTCCACAACTACTTTTCCTCTTGAGGTGCTTCCCCTTGGACCTCTACCAACTGCATTTTTGACAGGTTATTATAACTTTCAGATACAGTCATCATAACAACCAATTTTATATTTACATTAGGAGTTTCAACATTAATCATTTCTTTATCTGTATTTGATAAGCGCTTGGCCTCACTGTCTGCTGCTTGATTTCCACGTGAGATAAAATCTGCCCTTTTAGTGTGAGCTGCGCACTTGACGACTGCAATGTTTACTATGAGTTGTAGTGCTTTAATAAGCCTGTCCAATAAGGTGGCATGCTGTACTGGCGTGCTGTCCGCTCGAAGGTAGCACCTCCTTTTCCATTGTGCTAACCCTGCCTGCACCGTCGACGTCACATAGGCAGAGTCACTGTAAACTGTTACTTCCTGGTCTACGTGATCCTCGAGCGCGAGTATCAACGCCAATAATTCTGCAGCCTGTGCTAAATAATGAGATGGCAATCGAGTAATTTTAAGCACCTGAAATTTCCCATTAGCCGTGTGCTTTATCACAGTGGCACCTATATATCTCTGTCCATTATTTTGATCGATCCTTGAAGACCCGTCAATGAAAACAATCTCTCCTCCTGCTAATGCGTTCTCTTTTATTCTAGGGATTTCATCACAGAACTCTTCATAGTTTGTGCAATCATGTTCAGGCTCTCCTTCTGTTATTGGCTCAGCTATAAACATGGCAGGATTCACTATTTTACATCAGACTATTTTAATCGCTGGATTCGATATGACTACCTGATAGGCAGAAGCCCTTTGCAAAATAATGCATGCTCAACGAATAAGGTCATGGAACATCCCATCACTATGCTTGCAGCCTTCTCTATGGCGAACGCGGCAGCTGCTAAACTAAACACAGAAAATGACCTCTCATTACTCGATCTAAGATTGCACTGTAATATGCAGTGGGCTTGTACTCCAACGTAGTTCTCTGCGTGAGTACTGCTGTCATAACAGTGCCATCTGTATGTGTGAACAAAAATAATTCCTCAGTATAATTAAAGTAGGAATCCCTAAAACTAGAGCTGTGCACATTGCTTTGTTCAATTCGTCAAACCCTTCTTCCATTTCCTCAGCCCACACAATTTTTTCCTGCGTTGCCTGTGCTTTCTTTAAGGCCTGCAACAAAGATCTTATTTACGAGCTGTAGTCAAAGCCCCATGCCGTGACGTAATTACATAATCCCAAAAATCTCTGCATGTGTTTTATCGTGTGTGGTTTTACAGTTTTCAAAATAGCCTAAGCTCTTTCAGAGGTAACCCCTTTTCCTTCATGCAAAATCAATTGGCCTATGCATGGTGAATTAGTCTCCAAGACCTCCTTTTCCCTTTTTTCGCAGGATAGATTGCTGTGTTACAGGGTGACTCTGACGTCACTAGAATACCCTGATCTGCCCTGATCCATCATGGTGGAAATCATCTTAGAAATACTTTCATCTGCCTCTCGAGAAATAGGATACTGTCGTGCTCGAGGTAAAATTGCTCCTGGTTTCAATTTAATCTTCACTTTTCCAAACCCCTTTAGTTTGCCATGTCTTCATCAAAATACTCAGGATGCTTTTGTGTATCATCATCTTCTGAGGAACTTCTCTTTTAATTGCTCTCAGCCAGTAAGTGATATCTATGTTATATATTACTTTGTTATCAGATGCATGATCTCCAAACAGATCTTCATCAGTGACGTCAGTCAATCTATAACCCTCCCCAATGGTGATTATTGCGCACCATTTACTGCCTTCATCATCATTTCCATCAAGCAAAACCATTTCTCCTCGCACTATGGCTGTTTTTAGCTTTAAGGGAAAGGCTTGTCCCTCCTCTTCAAACATAGGTATTCTTGGCGTGAACAGAAATTAATCAGGTGTTCTCGTTGATCTGCCTTTTTGGCCTGGTAGCCATGACAAAAGAATGTGTACTCCATAATGAGAAACCTCTGGTTCTAACAGCATGGTCTCACAGCTATCTGTCCTGAAAAAGCCATAATAATTTGACATGCGTTTAAATAATGCATTCCTGGTGTTAAACACACTATGCCTTCATTAGTAAATGAAATGGTAATATTCAACGTTGTCATTAAGGGGCCGACTCATGGAACAAATATGCGCCGAAATTTGTGGCGCAAGCTGGCGCAAGCGTGAAAAAGCAAGCGCATGCGTGCGATTCATGGAAGGCCCTGTGCTTGTTTTCCCCGAGATGTGTGCCAAATCCGTAGGTGGTGCACACGGGCGCACACGTCACTTCAACATCCCGAACGCCATGCGTGACATGCACAGCAAAAGCGCACAACGTGTAGCACACACACCAACAAGGGGGGGAACATGCGGAATGGGGAACAACGTGTGAAAATGAAGGCGTAACTGGGGAAGTACTGCTGGGAAATACAAGGCACGCCCACACGCACGCGAACAACATGTATTCATGGAATCGAATACGGGAAACCCACGCACACCAAAAGACACGCACAGGCGTAAACACATCCACCACAAGAAGGCAGGCGGAAGCGTCCCCGTGCAGTATAAAAGTGCGTGCAAACAATAAACACGTATATAAAGCTACGATGAATGTCCCATTTCTCGCAGCACTGATCGTGGGACACCGCAGGAGGAGAATAGCCAGGCCCGCATTTTTTTGCCCAGGACCAGCCTTTTTGGGATGCCTGATGACCAGGTCTATGGCAGGTATAGGTTTACACCTCGTATCATCCTAGACCTGGTCACTGAGTGGGAGGATGACCTCACATCACCCAACTTGTGCTTCCAAGCACTGAGCCCCTTGGAAAAGGTGCTCAATGTCCTGCATTTTTTGGCCACTGGGTCATTTAAGCAGACAACTGCCATAGTTGGGGGCGTCTCACAGGCCACGCAGTCACGCTGCCTACACCAGTTGTTGGCAATCATGACTGCGCGCCCTTCAGTCATACATGCCCAGAACACCTGCAGAAAGGCAGGCCATGGTCCAGTACTTTTACAGGGTGGCACACTTCCCCAAAGTGCTTGGTGCCATAGATTGCACCCATGTGGCCCTACGTCCACCTAGGGCCACTGAGCACCTCTATCGAAACCGCAAGCACTGGCATTCCATCAACGTACAGGTTGTATGCGATGCCCATGGAATCATCACCTCTGTCTATGCAAACTATCCTGGGTCTACCCATGACAGTTTCATATATAGAATGTCCGCCCTGAACCGGGACCTGGAAGCTGGGAAGCATGGCGACACATGGCTCATTGGTGAGTACACATGTCTGTGCACATGTATGCATGTCACACACAGACAAATACACAAAAACAACTAATGACAACCATCCTCAAGTCCCCAGGGGACAGTGCCTACCCTCTGAGCAACCTCATGATGATGCCAATACGGAACCCAACCACACCAATCCAGGTAAGATACAAAGCTGCCCATATTGCAACTAGGTGCATAGTGGAGCGCACATTTGGAGTGCTCAAGTCACGCTTCCGCTCCCTTGACCGCTCTGGCGGGCAGCTACTATATGCACCCCCAGTAGTGTGCAGGATCATTGTGGCAGCATGTGTCCTGCACAATGTTTCAACATGGCAGGGCGTACCGGTGGACATGGTGGTGCCCCCACTTCCCCTACCACAGGCACAGGCGCTGCCCATGGGAGGGGAAAGGGCACGTGGTGAGGCAGCCCGGACCCAGCTTGTGGCCACATTTTTCACCTAAAGTCCCACCCCTGCGGAGTGCACACAGGCCTGGCACATACCAGGTGACAATCGATGATGACAAAGAGACAGTCAACTGTCACAACCTTACCACCCTGAGAATGTTGCCACGGAAGTGCTACATTGTATGCATCCCTAGCTACTTAAACATAACCAATCCTGTGTCACCAAAAGGAAAACATGCAAGGTGTATATCACACCACCCCCCTGCAAAACAGGCCATGACAATCACTGGTATGTCACCCAAACCCTCCCAACCCACATCACTCTTGTGTGCCACACCATGACATGGCATGCAACAGCAAAAGAGCAAACCAAAAGCCCAACACATGACCAATTAGATACATAGTGACACATAATAAATGGAAAGAGGCCTGAGACAATCACACCTGACATCGAATCTGATGAAATGTCTGACCAACAACTACCCACACATGCAAAGTCATACACAAATGCATGCCACCAGCGGTACCATCAACAAAAGACAGAATCCCTGGCCAAGCCAAATCTGCAAATCCCTAACCTGTGTGCTGTGTGTGTCTCCCGTGACACACTGCTCAGTACACAGCACAGTGAGCAGCCATTGTGTTGGGGATACACTTTGAGCATCATAAAAAAAGGACAAGCAACACAAATTACCTATTGACGCATGTACACGATCCCCAAATGGTAAGTGATCATGTGCTGCAGGGACACAGCATGCCAGAGAAGGCAATCTGTGTGCACGTGTGGGCATGGAAGGGTGGTTGTATTTGTGGTGGAGCATTGTGTTCAGTGTGTGTGTCAGTAGGGACATGCACTCAATACATGCATGTGAAATCAAGTGACCCTCAGTGTCCTGTACACATCACATGTGAACATTGGCCATGTGTACACCCCAGTATATCAAACCGCAACAATCCCCTGACACCTGAAAAGTAAACCCAACACAGGAACAGCCTTTGACCAGCAGAACACATCATGTACGTAGTACCCCACACTGAGAATATCTTGGAGTGCTCAAATACTGTAGCCAAAGCGTACTGTCCGACAACAAAAAGGCCCTCCCTCATTTACTCATCACCATGACCTTCAGAAGAACTGTGTCTGGGGTCTGTTGCCTTCTTCCTTATAGTCTACCTGGCTTCAGGATCCCCCTACCCCTTGGTTTCCTTGTTCTACCTTGCGTGTAAATAGCGTCCAGCCCCCTCAGAGGCCACCTTGACTGGTAAAAATACCAAATCGCAGAGAACTCCAAGGAGCCAAACCCCCAAACCAGGGAAAAAGCCTGTAACCACCAAAAAACCCTGGTAGAGGCTCCAGTATATGACGTGAAGTCGGTGAATATGGCCAAGCACATGTCCAAGCAGAATGATAGAAGAACTACCAAGGTAGCACAGTTGAACAATGGTTCAACAGGATGGGTAGCATTTTCAGTACACAACAATCAATGAGAATGCAAAAACTGATGGGTAGTATCACAGCTCCGGTCTCCAGGCGCAGGAGTGTCACAAACCAACCACCCCCTCTGCGGTCTGGGCGCCTGCAAGGTAAAACTTACACAGGCCTCCGAGACCCCGGCGGGGAAAGAGGGTTAGGGATCCATTGTTTGGATAGGCATCGGTATTCAGGATAACCGGAAAGAGGGTCAGGAGTGGGGAGGTGGATGGGCAAGGATATGTAGGCAAAAGACAAAATATAACTATTGACAATTACATATACTCAATCAGAGAAACCATGTTCTTCATGCACATTGTACAAAATAGCTCAAATGCGAGCCAAAGAGAGACTTATCTCTGGGGTGAGTGCTGGCCTCCTGCCTGTGCACTCTCAGGTCCGGTAACAGGATCAGTTCAATGCTGCAAAGAGAGCATGAGTTACTATTCTGTGTGTTTTCCGCACACATAACACCATTCATGCCTCAAACTTAGTGACTCTTCCCCAAACAAGCACTCTTGTCTGCTGCTTCGTTCGTATACTTTTGCTTGCCCCCGTGATGGTTCATACACTGTTAATGCGGTAAGGCAGCCGCACGTGGCCCCGCTGTAAATGGAAGAACATGTGTTAAGAATCACACATGATAGAATTGTCCCTGGGTGAGCTGCTAGACGCATGTGGCGAGGTGTGACTTCAGTACAAGTCGCGTTCTGGCAGCCATGGATTTCTATAGGTAGCGCTTGTGGCAATTTGCATATGCTAATGATATGCACTACATCGCTGGGTGACCCCCTGGTGCTGTATTAGTTTGTGGCTAGGAACGCTTCTGCGCTAATAACTTAGCTTCTATGGAGCAGCGGGGAGTCAAGGATATGGGCGACGCCCCCTGCGTGTGCCCCTGACAACTTGGAAAGCTTCTTGGCATTTGCTCCTCAGCACGGCTTAGCTGTACTGTGCACATCACCCCCAATGCCTGGCCAAGCTCCCCAGCACTGGCGCTACTTAGCTTTTATGTGTGAGGGCCCTGGAGGACGGTCGGTTGGGGCATGGCCCCTTGTGCTGCTCACCTTGCTTGGAGCTCCTGGAAACACGTTTGCTTCTGTCGGATGTCTGAGCACAAGCCCTGTGCTTCTGCTTGCGTGTGCATGCGCACGTGTCCCCCACCCAGCGTGGCAAGGGTTTAGTAGCTCTTGGCCCGGTGTCTGGTGGGAAAGGTAGTCTGAAGGCTCCTTTTCCAGCAGAAAGGGCATAAAAGGCTTTAATAAGGCTGGAAAGTGTTCTGTGTGTGTCTTCATGCTGCTTGTTACTGGGCCATGTCTGAGACCTACATCTGACCTCCTCCTACACAACCCCAGGTTCTGTACCCCGACAGGTAGAGCTGGAACCTGAGTAGAAAATAACCAAGGAGGCTGGCACAACTGGATGGTTGAGCTGAAACCCAATCAATCCTTGATAGCGTGAACTAAGAAAGGCAGAGCAGCAAAAGTCTGGAAAGGCACAGAGAATGCAAGATAATCGGAAACAGCTGACAGCAAGTTAAGAGCCACACAAGTTGAATAGCATTGGCAAAAGCCAACACTCAGCATAAAAGCATGGATGGAAAATATGAAAGACAGGAGGAGCGACAGAGAGATACATTTGAACAGAAGTCTACTGAGGCAAACCGAGGCAGTGTAAGAGTATGTGGAAATAACTGCCTGAGAGATGGTCGGACAGATCTGCAACAAGGAAAGTAGCAGGAAGAAGAACAGGGACTAAAGGCACCAGAGTGTGAAAAACAAGTAAAAGAGCCGTAGTCCAGTAGGAAAACTGCACCGTCAGGCAGCATCAAAGTCGTAGAGGGAAGACAGACACAACGTTCTGTCCAAACAGAACAGAGCGTAGTAGTAGTAAGGCGGACATCTCAGATGAGGACTGGACTGTGAGTTGTGCCTCTTGGGTCACATTCCTAATGCATTCTCCTTTGCCACAATCCCCAGGGGCTGTACTCAACACGTACCAACTTGACATTGTCACCAACCGGCCCCCTCCCACCATCAGTGTGAGGTTGAAAGCTAAAGGGTGCAAGCTACTGTCTACAGCCTGAAGTGCATCAAGCACGTATACAGGCAAGAAATGAACATACATCCCAATCCACATCAATAAATGGACAGTTCAATAATGTACTCACCAAAATTGATTGCAGACATGCCGTGGAGAAAACATCCATAATCCCCACTAGGGGTGTTAACACAAGTAGTACAGCAGCAGACAGGCCACAGATATGATGAAAGTCCAATGCCCTTGTGTAAATGGTTGTAACACCGAACCATCCTTGCAAGCCCATGGATAGGGGAAGCAGGAGTGGCATATGTGAGTCAGGACCCCAAGCTGAAAACACATACACGAGACAAGCTTGAATGGGCCCAGCTGGAACAGACAGTAGAAGCTTTCAAAAGCCACAAAGCACCACACCGTCACATGAATGCACAATAGACAAACAATTTGAAACTGTATTAACTAATTAAACTATGAAAATAAAAAATTGCCTTATATAACCTGGGGGTAGGCACCTAGGATGGGGAGGTACAGGGTGCACCTCAACACCCACATGCAATGATGTTGAGACAAAAAAAAACCTCCATGGGCTCAACGCCTGGACGTCCCGACCTGTGTGGGAGATAAGTCGTCGTCCTGCTCACCCTCTGACTCAAAAGGTGGACGTGGCACAGTACCCTGACCACACCTATCCGCAGCTTGCCCCTCATTGGCAGCAAGTCTGCGGGACTGGTAAGGCGGTCCTATGTGGCGATGACACGTACGTCAGCATGCAGCACCTCATGTGATACGCGTGCTTCTTCTTGCAAGGTAGCACGTGTAACACAGTGTTCTTCCTGCATGGCCTGGCATGACATATGGAGCACCTCCCGGCAAGCACGTAGCACAGCCAAGATGGCATTCTCAAGCTGCTCCAACCTCTCCTCTGTCCGCTGCCTCTGGGTCAAGTTGAGCACACCCAGAGTAGATCTGAAGGATCGATGGTCATCCCTTAGGGCCTCCCTGTGTGCCTCTGCGTGAGCAGCAAGTGCTTGACGCAGAGACACCATTTCAGCCTGGCATGCCCTGTCTGAGGCCGCCATGCCCAGCCTGAGCGAGCGGCCGTGGACTGTGCTGCCTGCTGCTGGAGATCCACCTGCTTAGCCGGGGGAGCACAGATTGGTCCCCATGTTCCATGCTCTGAGCGATCTTATCAATTGCTACCCCCTGTTGTTCGGAATTGGCAACCATGGCTTGCTCCCACTCAGTATACCCCGGTGGCGCACGGCCACCGCGTTGCTGGGCTTCACCCCCGCGGGGCCCAAGGAGCCGTGGTCCTCGTTGGGTTGGCACCGCCCACGGCTGCAGGACTAAATCCCTCCGTTGACGTGATTCCCCAGGCACACCAGCAACTGGTGTGGAGTGTGACCGTGCGTCCCAATCCACCACAGGCGGAGGTTCCAACACTGTCTGGCCCCTCAGTGCAGGTGTCACGAACAGAGGATTGTCCACATACAGAATCACTCACCATCGGCGAATGGACATGATGCACATCCAACTCAACATTGTTGTCAGAGTAATCATCCGAGATAGACCCATTGCCAGCCCTGGACACGATGGTCTGCCGCACAAGTGGGTTCTCGTGGCCTCCCCACGACCCCCACTTGTGCCGGGTTGCTGATGTGATAGCAACCCTGTGTCAGGATTGACATCACCATCCTCTGGCTCCATTGCGTCATCATCTGTAATGTGGAGAAAACACACATGAGTACACATGTCAGAAGGCCATAACCGACACACACATAGACATCACATCGACAGCCAACGCATGAAACAGATATGTCACACAGAAATGAAATTCCGGCATGCATCCTGTGGCATTGATATGCAAAATAGCAAAGCCTACACATGCAGAGAATGTAGTATATCACCTCTATCACACAACACCTCTGTCAGGCACATGTCACAGGCAGAAATGACAGATGGTAACAAAGAGATTGCACATACCATAAGCATGTCTGAACTGCAAAATGTCCACAGCTGCAAGTGAATCCAAACACACCATGACACACGTAATATTCATGTACACATGCATCACTAAACCATCATCACCAATATAGCTTCATCCATCTGCAGCTGGTCCCGTACCGTGCTTCATGGGCCATGTAGACATAGTGAATGTCCCGAGCAAAGCGAGGACCTGCAACCAGGCATGAGGGACCATAATGACCAGTACAGTCCAAGCTGCCGGCCATGAAGCCTCTAGAATACCCCTCAGGGCCTGATTGAACAAATTGTGCATTGATTGTGCCCTAGAACATTATTCAGTGTGTCAAATTATCACGCCCAGGCCCCACCAGTTTAGCTAACTGGGCCTGGGTGTACACATACTGCACCACAGTGCACCTTCAGGATTGTGCCAGTTAAACATATCGGGCAGAATGCTGAAATCGCAGCATCATTAACGTTAATCAACTACATTTTAGTCATACAACAAAAAAGCTGCAGAGAACACATGTGTAAATGAACACGTTCACAGACACATACTTGAGTAGCCTCAATGTTGCACTACACAACGTTGAAGCTGCTTTCATAGGTACATGTGAAAGTGTTCAAAAACACCTGTTTCCCTATACACCTGTATTGTGAACATGAACAGCAACCAATACAGCAAAGCAAGCAGCTACAACGCTGCTTGCTTTGATGTATGTGAAAGTGTACACATACACACATGCATACACACATGCAGGCAGCTCCACAGTCATTAAAACCCGATTGGCAGGCTACAGCCGCAGATTGACCTATCAACTTTGCTAAACACCCACTAGTGTGTTTCAATACTGAGTACATGCGTCACAGGATGCACCTGTGCCTGTGCCTTTCATGACAGTGAAGGGATGACAATCTGACCATACATGCCAGGTCACTTTGACATTGCATCAGTGAGTAGGCATGTAGAACGGTGTGACATGGCTTAGAAGTGGCTTGGTGCAGTGGAGAGGATGTGCATGTTACCGACTATCTACATCAACAAGTACATTATGATGGCAAACAATAAACAAGAAGGCAGTGTAAGTGCAAGGTCAGGCATCACGTGCAATGTGCATGCAATGTGTTGCATGGATACAGGCACCCCCTTCACACCCTTAGTGAAAATGCAGAGAGGCATTGCATGGCATTGAAAGGGTGACCAGATAACTGTGTATTGGCAGACAGTGTTGAGTACCGTCAATTGCATCATCTGAGTCAACTGACAACACAGCCAATGAGAATGGAACAGTGAGCAGGACACATAATGAACCCTCTGCAGTACACCCATTTGTGCAGAAGGCACTACACCAGTTTGACAGAGTCAGGGGGCCTGAGACAGGGGGAGGTCTGTGCCCCACACAGACTATGACACCCTAAACATGTGCGTGATGCCGGACTGAGCCACAGTGAGCATGGAATGGATGACGAAATGCCATTAAATGCATGTCATCCTGGACACGTACTATAATGATCATCCTGCAAAGGACACATAGGGGCATGCATGTAATGCACATGGAGCATGAATGGGCACTCATATCCCTGTGGAGCATCTGACATCTGCACAGTCCAAGTGAGACACCCTGCATCAAGGAAATAGGATGTACCCCACAGTATGTGTCTGGCAGGTTGGCAGGGGGAAGTGTGCATGTACACAGGAGCGTTGAACTGGCCATTGCAGTAGCCCAACATGTTACCCACCAGTTCAATGGTGTAATAGTGGTGCAGGGCGTGGAAGGGCAAGGGAGCATGCCTATGTGGAGTACCAGCATGCAGGCAGAAGACACATGCATGTCAGTCATGCAATGACATAGTCTGAGTGCTGAGTGGAAAGACACCCCAGGCAACATGCAGAAAGGCCAGTGAGCTGGAACATGGACCAGAGGGGCAGCCGGGTGACTAGCATGTGAGTAGGGTGCAAGTGTGATGATGACGACAGTCCCTGTCTACACTACATGACCAGCATGCTGCACAGCGGGCACGCATTAGTGAAGCATTGCATGACTCACACATGAGAACCATGTACACATAGCATGTATTGGTAGTCAAGCACAACACATTGCACAAGCAAACCACACATGGCCTGGACAAGCACGCAAAAACACTCACTGGACAGGGTGTCAAAATCCAGCATCTCTCCCACTCTTTCGTACAATTCTTCCAGTATGAACTCTGCAGCGATCAACTCGTGCAGAGTGAGTTCTTCCTGCTGAGGTGGTGGCCCACCGCCAGTCACCCCAGTCATGGCATAATTGGAGGCATACTTTAGCTAAGCACAGCATCGAAGGTCATCCCAACACTTTTTGCACTCCTGATCTGGGCGCACCTCATGTCCGAATGCACTAACACTCTCCGCAACAAGCTTCCAGTGGTCCCAACGCTGGGCAGCCGTAGTGTGAGAATTTGGGCCCACTAGCATATCACGGTCGTGTTCCAACAAGTAGCTCACAAGGAAGTCCAGTTCCTGCTTGCCGAAAGGCTTCTTCCTCGACGTGCCGGAGGCCGGAGCCGTGTGTGGGGTCCCAGCCTCTTGTGCAGGTGCAACCTTCCTCCTCTTGGGCAGTGATCCGGACCCTGACTGGAAAATGCCGCCCTGATCAGGAGGGGCAGTGGCACAGGTGGATTGAATCGAGGGAGTGGCAGGTGGAACAAGGACGGAAGCCCTGACTTGCGTCAGTGGCTGCTGGGTGCACTTGACTGGACCCTGCGCAGCAACATCCGCTGTGCCAAGGTCATTGACCGGGACTGTCCTGGATGGTAGACTCACAGCCGGGGTGGTGTCGGCTGCATCTGCCTATGCGCTTGCCAACACCCAGCTGCTCGGGGCAGCAGATGACAATACTGCCCCAGGTACATGTGCCTCGGTCAGGGCAGCATTGCGTGCACTTACCGTGTGTCTCCTGACCTCCTGGAAATCATCCTGGGACTCTTCAGGTACCAACGCAGCATGCGCTGGCCAATCCTGATCCTGGTTGGTGGTGTCCACAGCTGCACCTGCAGCTACCACTACCCATGGGCCCGTGGAAGTCGATGAAACAGACTGCCGGGTCACATGGGCGCCAGTGCGAGATGCAAGAGCTGCATCTCCCGGAACCACAGGGGGTGGTGGCATGACTGCACCAACACGTGGCAGAACATCCTGCCGAAGTGGCACACCCCTGCCTCTTCCCCCTCTGCAGCCACCCTGGATACCCTGGAGTCCCCCTACTCCCTGGTCACCCCGGCCACGTCCCTGACCATGCCCGCCACATGGAGTACGCCCAGCTGAGGCGCCCCTCACCTTTCGTGGCCTCCCAACCATGGCACAGATGTAGTAGTGCCAATGGGATGTGTACACAACAATTATCCTGGGCAATTGGGGTGAAGGGGGTGGGATACTAGATGTTAACAGCACCCCTGTGCTCCTGCAAGGCTGTATGTGACCCCGGTGATGAAGTGACAGGTCACGCAATGCTCAGGAACCCCAAAACTGCAGTAAAACCATGTACGCAACCCCTGATAGCCCACGTGTTTGGAATTAACCTCCCGCATTACGCGGTGGCACCCAGGGACACGAAAAACACGTACGCGAGGGACATGCAGGCTACTATGACCTTGAAAACGGGTAAGAGAATCCCAGTGGGACCCGCAGTGGGAAAAATAGTGTGCGCGACTCACCGTCTGACTAGCATGTTAATGAAAAACATGCATAGCCAATACCCCCGCCAAAAGAAGAGATACGTCCTTGATCCGCTGTGAAGTAGTGATGGTGCATGAAACAACCAGTAGCAACACATGCGTCGGTCTCCATTAAAGGCACAAACAGTGAACTGCTGGCCCCGCTCACCTTTAACCCATGCCGAGGGAAATGCCTGCATGCGTCATGTCACTTACACGCATAGGCCCTTTCCTCGAATTACACGCATTAACATGTGGTTGTGCTGTTTTTTCACGTGCTGAATCACTATGCACCCGTGCCGAGGGAAACGCCCGCGTGCATTACGTCACATACGCACTTACGCGCTAAGGGCCTTTCCTCGAATTACATACTGACGTGCTGTTTTTTCACGAGCCAAATCACTCTGTATCAAGCTGGCCACACGACAACACATGGAAGACCATGCTCCTGCCCCGAAGGCAATTTACCTACCACCCAGAGCCCCGAGCCAACTCCCATGAGCCATCTGCTGTTGCCTGCCTGCCTGCTGGCCACGTGCCCTGCTATTTGGTGCCTGCACGTCAGCCATCTGCAGGGGTCCAGTTGCTGTCACCACCCCTGCTGGAACAGAAGACTCCCAACTGAAGCTCCATCGTTCCACAGCCCAGCACCAAGACCCAATTGCCCACCCACACCTGCCTCGGGGGTTGCCATGTCGGGACAAACACTGTCAGAGACCACTGGCAACCCCCAGCCAGAGAGGCAGAGGGCTGCCAGCTTCTCAGCAGGAGAGGTTGGCATCCTGGTGGAGCAAGTCCTGGTGCATCATGATGCCCTCTTCGGAAGAACACGCGCTGACAAGGATGGATGAGAAGGATCTGGACGGACATCATGGTTGCCATCAACGCAGAGGGGGTGGCAACCTGCAACATACCACAAGTCCGTAAGCGCTGGGAGAACTTCAGGTCCAGGACCCTCAGGAAGGCCTGACTCCTCTTGGACACAGTGGATGCAGAGGGGTGCTGGGTCCGCCTTACCAACGACCGGATGAGGATCCTGGAACGCATACGCACACCGCTTCACCTCCAGGTCCTTGAGAGGCATACCCGTCCGGAGTCAAGCAGTAAGTGCCCATGTGTACTGATTGGACGTAGTGCATGTTGAGGTGTGCCAGGAGTGTGCAGCATGGACATATGTCTGGAAAGGCCCATGGATGTGTATGTGCAGGGACATGAGCCTGCCACATCTGAGTCCAGTCATGTGTGATGCACAACAATGGTGTATGTGTTCCAAAGCATGATTCACAAATGCACGTGGAGACGCACGTTGGCATTTCTGTGTATGTACTATGCCATGGTTGGTGTGTGAAACATGGATGCTGGTTTCACCTTCATGCACGTGCACGGTGTACATGTGCGTGTGTGTGTGTTTGACATATGTGTGACTGTGATACGCCATGGATGCATGTGACACAGTCATGTAGTGAGGCAATCGGCATATGTGACATAGTTGCCGGTGAGTGCACTATGACAGGTGGTGGAGATGTACAGATGCATGTCTGTCTGGTGGCATGTGTGCATGTGTTTGGCACTCCCTGTGGTGCTTGTGACGTCTGGCTGACCTTTGGATGTTCATGCTGTTGTGTGTGTATGGATTCTGCTGCCTGATGCACCATTCCTGTTAATGTGTGCATGTGTGTGGGTTCAAATGATATGTGTGTTGGGGAGTGTGATGCCATCTGTGAAGTTTGACAATGCCGCTCATGTGCAACTGTAATATGTGTATACAAACATTGTACAGTGCCCTGATGCCTGTGTTCTGTCTCTCCCTGTCTGCAGTGTCAACTGATGAAGAGGGCGGAGACAGTGCTGTGGAGGACAGCAGCAGGGAGTCAGAGGTCCAGCAGGGGTGGCCACCCCACCAACTGGACCCCAGCAGATGGAGAACATACAGGCAACATCGAGCAGGACACATGCATGCTGGCCCTAGAGGATTCCATCAGCCTGGAGGCCATTGTGGTGCCAGAGGCATTTGCATTGGAGGCAGCAGCAGGCTCAGGTTGGGAGTGATGATGGCTCGGGGCCATCAACATCACAGGGGCAGGCATGGCCCAGAGGGCAGGAGGACCCAGGATTGGGAGTGTGTTCCATGTGGCAGCGGTTGGGCCAGCAGATAGATGCAGAGCAGCAGCGGGCGGAGGAGGCATGGCTCACTATGGTCAGGGTCGAAATCTCCATGCGCAGGGCATTGAGGCGGGCTGAGTGCCTTGAGGCAACTCACAGGGAGCTGGAGGAGGACATGGCTACATCCCTGCGATACCTCAAGGCCAGGGAAGAGGCCCGCCTCTGGAACATCGACGTGGAGTTCCATTATGCCCTGGCCCGGAACATCAAAAAGTGAGCCGTAGGACTTGGCCACCACCTTTGTACATAGTTCTTTAGGGTTAGGTCTTCTTTGTTTTATATTTTTATTTGAAGTTCATGGACATTGCTCCACTTTATGCATATCGTTTTTTTATTCATATGACTTTTTTGTAGGTTTCCTTTTGTTTGTGGATCATGGACCCTTTGGACTTCCATTGTATATAGTTCTGGACTTGTACATACTTTCTTTCTTTGGACATCCCATGGATCAATGTTTTTTTTTTAATGTAGTTTATATGGACATTGGCAATGCACCACTTTTCTATTTGCCTGTATGTTTTTTTTTTGTTTTACATTGGATTTTATTTTTCATTTTTTTGCTTTCATTATTTCTTAATTTGCAAATTTTAATTTTCATTATGTTATTTTATTACGTTTTTGAATACATTTCATATATCTTCATTATTGGTGTTGTGTACTCTCATTGGTTTTGTGCATGTCTCTATGAGCATTGCCTCAGTCATGTGTTGCCACTGTGTGGCTCTGTTGTACATTCATGCATGGCCACACTTGTTCTTTTAAGACTCACATGGCATGGTTAATTTGGGTGTGGGTGCAGTGGATGGTTGCGTGCTTGTACTGGGGGCAGGGGAGATTTGGGTTGGCATTAGGGCCATGGGTCTGTTTTGTTTTGACATGTTGTTTGGTGGGCCATGTGTCAGGGCCTGCTGGAAGGTTGCCGTCACTGGGGGTGGGGTGGGGTACATGAGTCGGGGCCTGCTGACAGGTTGGCATCACTGGGGGTGGGCTGGGGGACATGAGTTGGGGCCTGCTGGCAGGATGCTGTCACTGGGGGTGGGCTGGGTGACCTGAGTCGGGGCCTGCTGGCAGGTTGCCGTCACTGGGGGTGGGCTGGGGAAATGAGTCGGGGCCTGCTGGCAGGTTGCCATCACTGCGGGTGGGCTGGGGGACATGAGTCGGGGCTCCCAAGTGCATGGTGCCGTTTGGGCTGCCTGCGGGTCATGTTCTGGGGTCATGGGCTGACTGTGGGGCATGCCCAGGCTGGATGGGCTGTCTGTGGGGCATGCCCAGGTGTGTAGGGTGGTCCCCTGTGGTGTGGGCTGCCTGCAGGGCATGGGGGGGCACACCCAGGAGGGCCCACACCGCAAAATCGAGTGTATTACTCCCCACGCACCCCCGGAATATGTGTACCCCGCTCGTGCCAGCCCAATTGTGTGTAAAAGTCCCCACGCACCCCAAAATACCTTTACCCCACTCGCTCTAGGCCAATGGCGTGTAAAACTCCATGCGCACCCCTGGAATGCACGTACCCCACTCGCGCCAGGCCAATCGCGTGTAAAACTCCACGTGCACCCCCAGTATACATGCAAGCAGCCCATCCACCCTGGGCATGCCCCGCAGGTAGCCCATCACCCCAGGGCATGCACCACAGGCGGCCCATCCACCCTGGGCATGCCCAGCAGGCAGCCCATCTACCCTGGGTGTGCCCCACAGGCATCCCATGCACACTGGGCATGCCCCACAGGCAGCCCATCCACCCTGATCATGCCCTGCAGGCAGCCCAACCACCCTAGGAATGCCCCACAGGCAGCCCATCCACCATGGGCATGCCCCGCAGGCAGCCCATCCACCCTGACCATGCCCCACAGGCAGCCCATCCACCCTGGGCATGCTCCGCAGGCAGCCCACACCACAGGGGGTCTTTTTCCATGCATTTTCGCTGGCACGAGTGTGCTACGCGTATTCGGAGGGGTGAGCATGGAGTTTTCCACACGTTTTCGCTGGCGCAAGCGTGGTATGCGTATTCCGAGGGGTGCGCGGGAAGTTTTCCACGCGTTTTCGCTGGCGTGAACAGGGTACGCGTATTCCGAGGGGTGCGCTGGGAGTTTTCCATGCATTTTTCTGGTTGGGGAGCTGTATGCTGGTCCACTGGCCTTTGCGCCACGTCCTGGATTTGTGCAATGTGTTTGGCATAACTGGTGCTGCTGCAGGGTCACTGCGCCATTCTGCGCCACGGCTGATTATGGATGTTAGTATCCATGAATATGCTGTGCCTCTAAATGGGTTTGGCGCACACGGCTATCACAGACTAGCACACGCTCCCTCTGTGTGCCAGTCGCATGCGTCACTCGTGCGCTAAATTCTATGAATTACCCCCTAAATCTCATCTCGATATATTAACAGGTGTCATGTCACATTCTCCTATAGAGACTGGTAATTCTTCAGTGAAAGGAACTCTGCTTGTAGCTCCTATGAATCCCTGAGTATTCATGCCATTGCCAGACATTGAAAATGTTCCCTCTCGTATACCCGAGTCTACTAAAAACAGAAAACCTTTGCCTCCTATACTCACGTCTACCCTTGGTTCCTCGTGAGGATTCAGCATCACGGATAATATTGAATACATCAGGTCGCCCAGTGAGCTGTGCTATTGTGGGTACAGTCTCATCCCATCACTTCTAAAAAGATTCCCTCCATTGACAGTGACACCCCCTATCCTAGGAGTCATTAACTGTCCTGTGCTTGAGTTTTACTGAAGCTGCATAGGTGACTGCTGCGACTGTCCTTGTGGCGGATTAACTGCTACCTGCTGTGGTTGCAAGCCTTGCGCACTCTCAGCACTTGCTGCTGCATCATTTGATTCTGAGCAAATCCATCTCCATTCTTCTGCGAATATTCAGGCGGTTTTGACATCCCCCTCTCAAAAACTGGCCATTTTACACTAACCCTTGACTTCAACACGTGCAAGCAAAGTGCCCTGTCATTCCACAAGTCCAGCATATAGGCGGTGGTCTCCCAACCTGCCCATTTTGCATATTCTGATTACCATCCTTCGTATTCTGGAACATAGCTTGGTTATTCTGAAAGCTTCCCTGATTCTTCTGCCAATTCCCTTGATTACCTTGACAACCTCGTCCTTGGAATCATCTTCCCGTGGAGTAAATCCACTATTGTTTTGATCGAAATACCTTTGATTATTCACCTGCAGCGTGTTCACTGTTTGCTGTGAATTCGATCCATCTACACTCGTCAACATTGCCCCTTCAATGGCGTACTTGGACCATTTTTTCTGCACTAGCTTTGCCTCTTCGCCCTTCTTAATATTGGACCTTATTACGAGGTATGAGGTAGAGGGATGAAGGGGCCGGTAGAGATGCCGGTCCCGTTATCCCTCTACCGCCCCATTACGAGGTCTCCTCGTTTGACCCGCTAAGGACGTCTGATTTTACCAGGTGTCCTTAGTGGGTCCCACGAGCAGAACAGGATGTAAACAACGGGCCCGTCATTCCCATTGAGCCCTATGGGGGCTTGAATAGGAATGGGGATGTATCGGGTCCGGGTTCCCAGGAAGGGGAATTACCATGCCCTCCAAGGTCAGAATGGCCCGGTACTTCCCCATTCCGGGAACCTGGAACCAGTACCCCGTATGGGGGTAGCCATGCCGCTAGCAGCGGCATGGCTACTGCCATGCTTGTAATTAGACCCAGTGGGCCTCATTACAACCCAGGCGTTAAGGGGTTAATGGTGCCGTAAAAGGTGTCGGCGCCGTTAAACCCTTAACGCCTGATTACGAGGTCCCTTTGCGGGTTGCACTTTAACGCCTGCTTTTAGCAGGCGTTAAAAAACCAACCCGCAAAGGGACCTAGGAGCTAATTACGGAACCGTAATTTACGGTGCTGTAATTAGCACCTTCCCCATTCCCATTGAGCCCTATGGGGCAAAAATGGGAATGGGGAAGGGCCATGGCGGGGTGGTAATTCCCCATTCCGCCATGGCGGAGTCGGTAAGTTACCGGCATGGACCATGGTGCTATTAGCACCATGGTCCAACGCCTGGGTTGTAATGAGGCCCATTGTCTTTTTTGCAATTCTTTTCCTGCAGGAGTCTGCAGTAATGTGTAATGGTCACCTGAATTTCCGACCATGGTTTTGCTTCTATACCCACTAATTTCTTGAACTGCTTTTGTACTGGCTATGGCAGCCCGTGGCATAATATATGATAGAATACAGGTATAGATTTTTCACCAAGATTCGCGCATTTCCAAGCTCCATGCCTCCTGAAAATGTTGAATGTAAACAAGCGGGTCATCCCCGTCCTGCATCTTTTTCGTCATTATAGCTCCCATATCGGATGTGTCCAGATACAGTACTCTAAGCGCTTTCCAGACTGTTGTCCTACAGTTATTGAATGGCGCTCCATTGTGAGCAGTGTTGAATGTATCACACCAGGGTACCCTGCCCTTGTCCACATGTCATCAGCTCTCTCACAAAGTATGGCGATTAGGAGACCCTTAATGTCCCTTATAGCTAACGTGTTTCCTCCCGTAATTTTTTCTAACTCATGTATCCATTTCTCAGCACCAGAAGTTACATTTGGGAGATTACATCTTAGATTATCTCTATTCATTTGAATACATGGTAAATACTGTGGTCTCGTTCCTCCTTTCTCTAGCAAGGGAAACTGCAAAGCCCCAAACTCATTCTCATCTCTCGTCATTTGTCTGTCCACCGCAGGGATGATATTTCTGCATCGTCTTCTACATGCCAATGATCTTAATCTGCTTACACAAGGCAGTGACTCCCCCCTCTCACCATAGAATTGCCCTTTAGGCCTGTCGGACTGTGTCAATGGTTCTGATGCCCTAGGTATAGGTGCGTTTAAATCCGACCATCTTACTTCGTTATCCATAGGAAAGCATCCCTCAGAACCACATGCGTCATTTCTCTCTTCCCCATGCAAGGTTTCCCTGTCTTGGTCTGACATTTCTTGTGCCCAACTCATGCAACTTCTCTCTTTGTCATCTTTATTTAGAGTTAGTCTATGTACATACAGCTCCTTATGCTTCGTACTACATGAGGCTTCCTCTGTGTCATACAACTGACTGCTCTCAAGTCGATCATATTTTCCCTTCCCCCTTAACTCTTTCTGAGCTCTCATTTCATGGTATACTTTATCGATCGCTTCCCCAATGCTCCTACAGACAAACTCGTCTTGCAGATTTTCTCTAGACGGGCCCTCTGTCTTCCTCTTTTTTCTTCATATCCCTTCTCTCAAGTGGCTTTTGTATCTCCTCATCCTTTCGTCTCTGTATTCGTCTCTGTATTCTTTTTTCTCTTATTTTTTTGCTCTTCCTCTTCTATTCTTTTTCTTTCTAGTCTTTCCTGCTCATCAATTGCTCTTTACAAAAAGAAGTATCTATCAGAGCACACCTAATTACTCAAAAACTAAATAACTATTTAGAGAGATTTTATTACAATTCTGGGTGCTGGGGAGGAATACACGCCCTGACACTGGAGCATGTGTTAAACATAAAACAAAAAGTGTCTAAACTTAAAGACACTCCCGTCCCCTGCACACCTTACAAGCTGAAATAAATCAGTCAAATTTCATAACATTTGCACTTTTATATATAGAAAGAATTGTCAATTTAGAACATAGGTAACAAAATATCTTCATAAAAGTACAGAAAAAAGCTATCAACTGACTTCCAATATGGCCAGCATGAAAAACAAATCAAACCAGACAAAGAAATAAGCTCCCAATTTTGAACTGCAGCTTCAAGCTCTACGCGTTTCGGGGACTATCCCCTTCTTCAGGAGCAAAAATATCTGCAAGTATAGATATATATACAATTAGAGGACATCTCACATATCATTAAAAGTTTGGACAAACTAAACACATTAAATAAAGAGAATACATTAAATAATTATGTACACATAAATCGAACCACAATTCTACATAGCATACACAAGTGGTTGTATATTCACAGTGGTACAACTGGTATGGCTCCAAATGTAAATCTCAAAATGCATTAAAACCTAAAACACTTATTCGTATGTACCTCACAGTGGGAATGTTGTCAAAGAAAATAGAGTCTCTGTTTGTGCATCTGTCTGTGCACGACGTACACAGAACCAGGATCCCTGCGAATACTCCTGCCGTCCTCAACAAGTGAAATGTGATTGCCGAGCTCTGGAATACCAAAGTATATCTATCAGCTCCAATTACACGTAATTAAATCACCAAACCTTAATGACTAAACAACTAGTTCAAAAAACACCTATTACTCATTGGCAACTAATCTGTGCAGCTCAACGATCACCAAAATCCACAACCTTGTGCCACCACCTCATCTTTGTGCCAACACATCAACTTAACACAGAAAGTTAAAAAGCCCAAATCCTCAAAGAAAACCCAAAATTTAAATTGTGCAACTCTTCCAACATATATTATTTACCTAAGGCAAATCAATAGCCAATCCAATCCAAATTCAGGACTTCCAGTACTCTGCATCCATTCTAAAGCATCCTGCTGATTATAGATATGTATAATGCAACTAAAAAACAAACACAAAATATACCATTTACAAATTAACACCACCTTTCCAATACAAACATAAATAAATATAAACACATCCACACAGCTTAAACTTACTTCCAGAAGTGCACCTCTTCACCTCAGATTCAACGGCTCCTCTCCAATTTACACGTAACAGATCCCAACCCACAACACACTTCCTGGCTCATTTTATACTGTTTCCTGGTAGTCACATGATAAAGTCACGTGACCCGCCGGCACTGAATACTAAAAGAATGCACAAAACTCCCTGCAACCTGCCAAATACTATCACACCCAATGTCAAATGATGCTTAATGACAATTCCACGTATCTGCGATTGGATCGTGATCCTACTATACAGATTAAATCAGTGATTGAAGCCTGTGTGAACAGAGCTTTGGATAATGAGTGGATCTCGATTAAAACAAGGTCTTTTCTCCTCAATAAACATCCAATCATACCAGTACTATATGGTCTTCCAAAGATACACAAAAACACAACGCATCCTCCCTTGAGACCCATAGTAGCAGGAACAGACAGTATTTTAGATCCACTGTCTAAATATGTTGATAAGATCTTACAACCCTTGGTGAAGTTGATACCTACCTACTTAAGGGATACAACTGATTTTTTATTGAACATAAATGAAATTGTTTGTCTATCCTCAGAATGTATTTTGTTTTCTATGGATGTATGTAGCCTGTACACCTCGATTCCCCACCAGGAGGGAATTGAGGCAGTAGAGTGGTTACTATTACAGTCTGTGAATGTAGAATGTGATCCACAGTTGGTGATTGAGTTGATTACGATTATTTTACACAACAGTTACTTTAGGTACCAAGACTCATATTTTGCACAAATTTCTGGAACATCAATGGGGTCAGCGATGGCCCCTGCATATGCTAATATCTACATGTACTGGTTTGAAAAACAATTTGTACTAGACAATGTTGAATGGTCCAGTAAGATTATTGTTTGGAAAAGGTACATCAATGACATTTTTGGTGTGTGGTGTGGCTCCAAAGGTGAACTCAAAGTGTTTCTTGAGTATTTAAATACTGTTCATTCACGGATAAAATTTACTTTGGAAATTGGTGACCCCAAGTTACACTTTTTGGACGTTCAGTTAGAAATTGTTAATAATCAGGTCAAAACATCACTCTTTCATAAACCAACTGATGTTAATAATTTATTGCATTTTGCGAGTTTTCATCCAAAGCCAATGATTGCTAGTCTGCCATATAGTCAGATATTGCGAATTAAGAGAATTGTTATGGATACTGATGAATTTAAAGTTGAATGTGAGTCGCTCTCTAAAAAATTCTCTGAAAGAGGGTATCCAGTACAACTTTTGAATGAGGCCCAGAACAGAGCGCTCCCGATTACAAGGGAGCAATTGCTTACACCTAAGGTGAAGAAGGAGTCTGATGCAATTTTGCATATTTCCAAATTCTCTCGACAAAGTTGGCATGTTAAAAGAATCATACATAAACACTGGTCGATTCTCCATCATGATCCTATACTTCTGGGATTGTTTCCATCTCCACCAATGTTGGTGTATAGAAGAGGTAGGAACCTGAGAGATAGGGTTGTGAGAGCCGAAAGAGGCCCGAAGGAAATTCAGATGACATTGGTGACTAAAAAAAAGGGAACATTTCCTTGTTTGTCGTGTAGTCATTGTAACAATGTGGCTAAAGGAGAATACATTCTTCACCCGCAGACGGGCAAAAAAATCACTCTTAGAGATTTTGCCACATGTAGATCCACAGGGGTGATTTACAGCATTAAGTGCCCGTGTGGATTAATGTATATTGGACAGACAGCCAGATCCGCACGTGAAAGATGGACTGAACATAAATCTCAAATACGGTGTAAAAATGAGAAATCTTCAGTTGCTAGGCATTTTAATATGTCTAGACATACTATTGCACAATTGAGGTTTAATGTTTTGGAAGTGGTGAAGAAACCACCCAGAGGAGGTGACTTTTTGAGAATATTAGCTCAGAGAGAGATGTTTTGGATTGAGCTCTTGGGGACTTTATCTCCAAGAGGGCTCAATGAAGAGTTCTCTTTGAATTGTTTTGTGTAGGTGTCGAGGTATGGTTGGTGAATGGTTTAAGTCGTTCATAATGCATAAATTCATATGTGTTTGAGGTCACATGGAGTGATTTGTGTTTTCCGGGTGTTACATACTGGTTGTTCCATTAGAGGTGTATGGAAGAGTAGTTATTGGATTTGTGTAATGAGTACATAACTAGGTTACTTGGTTATTTCTGAATTTGCCGCGTAGTTCATAATGCATAAATTGATATGAGTTTGAGGTCACATGGAGGGATTTGTGTTTTCCGGGTGTTACATACTGGTTGTTCCATTAGAGGTGTATGGAATAGTACTTATTGGGTTTGGGTAATTAGTACATAACTAGTTTACTTGGTTATTTCTGAACTTGCTGCGTAGTTAGGTATGGTTGATGGACAGCAATTGTTTTAAGGCACTTATTCATTATTTTTTCAATTTTTTCAAAAATGTAGTCTTTCTTCTATGTCTATCTTCTTTTTAAATACATACACATTTATCTTTAGTACATAACTAGTTTACTTGGTTATTTCTGAATTTGCCGCGTAGTTAAGTATGGTTGATGGACAGCAATAGTTTTAAGGCACTTATTTATTATTTTTTTATTTTTTCAAAAATGCAGTCTTTCTTCTATGTCTATCTCCTTTTTAACTACACACACATTTATCTTTGGTGTCTTTTTTATTTTGTTTGATTTACTCACTCAGTACCTGTGTGCTTAGTTAGCATTAGCTGTGTATTTGGCAGGTTGCAGGGAGTTTTGTGCATTCTTTTAGTATTCAGTGCCGGCGGGTCACGTGACTTTATCATGTGACTACCAGGAAACAGTATAAAATGAGCCAGGAAGTGTGTTGTGGGTTGGGATCTGTTACGTGTAAATTGGAGAGGAGCCGTTGAATCTGAGGTGAAGAGGTGCACTTCTGGAAGTAAGTTTAAGCTGTGTGGATGTGTTTATATTTATTTATGTTTGTATTGGAAAGGTGGTGTTAGTTTGTAAATGGTATATTTTGTGTTTGTTTTTTAGTTGCATTATACATATCTATAATCAGCAGGATGCTTTAGATTGGATGCGGAGTACTGGAAGTCCTGAATTTGGATTGGATTGGCTATTGATTTGCCTTAGGTAAATAATATATGTTGGAAGAGTTGCACAATTTAAATTTTGGGTTTTCTTTGAGGATTTGGGCTTTTTAACTTTCTGTGTTAAGTTGATGTGTTGGCACAAAGATGAGGTGGTGGCACAAGGTTGTGGATTTTGGTGATCGTTGAGCTGCACAGATTAGTTGCCAATGAGTAATAGGTGTTTTTTGAACTAGTTGTTTAGTCATTAAGGTTTGGTGATTTAATTACGTGTAATTGGAGCTGATAGATATACTTTGGTATTCCAGAGTTCGGCAATCACATTTCACTTGTTGAGGACGGCAGGAGTATTCGCAGGGATCCTGGTTCTGTGTACGTCGTGCACAGACAGATGCACAGACAGAGACTCTATTTTCTTTGACAACATTCCCACTGTGAGGTACATACGAATAAGTGTTTTAGGTTTTAATGCATTTGGAGATTTACATTTGGAGCCATACCAGTTGTACCACTGTGAATATACAACCACTTGTGTATGCTATGTAGAATTGTGGTTCGATTTATGTGTACATAATTATTTAATGTATTCTCTTTATTTAATGTGTTTAGTTTGTCCAAACCTTTAATGATATGTGAGATGTCCTCTAATTGTATATATATCTATACTTGCAGATATTTTTGCTCCTGAAGAAGGGGATAGTCCCCGAAACGCGTAGAGCTTGAAGCTGCAGTTCAAAATTGGGAGCTTATTTCTTTGTCTGGTTTGATTTGTTTTTCATGCTGGCCATATTGGAAGTCAGTTGATAGCTTTTTTCTGTACTTTTATGAAGATATTTTGTTACCTATGTTCTAAATTGACAATTCTTTCTATATATAAAAGTGCAAATGTTATGAAATTTGACTGATTTATTTCAGCTTGTATGGTGTGCAGGGGACGGGAGTGTCTTTAAGTTTAGACACTTTTTGTTTCATCAATTGCTCTTTGTCTATTGTCACATGTCCTTTGCTCCTCTGCGCTCTCCTATTTTTTTGCTTGCTCATCTTGATATAACTGCTCTCATCTCTATCTTTCCTTTTTGCCCCTTCATCTTTCCATCGTTCCTCCCTTTCTTTATCTTTTTTATCTTGCTCGTCTTGATCTTCTCTTTGTCTTACGTCCTCAATGCTTTTACCATCGAGTTTCAGCAAAATCTGACCACCCATTCCTGTGTTCTATAAGAGCACTAACTCATCAGCTTTATCTTTTTCTCCTTTGCATCTCTTTATTTCTCTTCCTATATCTAGAGTCGTACTTGCTCGATCGCTTCTTTCCTTCTCGTGTCTCTCGTTGTCCCTCGAGACCTTAGAGATTTCATCTTTCTCAGTATTTTTCTCTGAGCCCTCGTCAGTACTTTGCGTAGGTGACTCATATGCCGGGTTGCTATACCCAGCCACTGCTTTAAGCTCCCTCAAATGGTATAACCCATCATTTTTCTTATTCTCGTCTTTTATTTCGGGCGTGGTGGGTGGAGCAGAAGGCTCTTCACCCCCCTCTTTACATACACTAAGTATCCAGTCTATAGGAGGCGGCTCATCTCGCTCCTCCTGGTACATTTTCCAGAGCTCAAAGCTCGCTAGGCGCTTGTCTAGATTTGTCCCAGTATATGCTGAATGCAAATATGTCATCATATGCTGCAGGACTGCCTTCCATAGGGACCCTCATTGCGGCCATGGCATAAACATTTTATCTGCAGGTTACTTTAACCCATTCTGCACTATACTGTCTAAGTTTGGGTGCATGTTTCAGCAATTGCTTGTAGAGGTGCATAATTGGAGTAACAACGTCCATCCTTAACCCTTCCCTCTTAACTTGTTAACGCTTGCTTGCTTTAATCACAGATTTAAAAGTATGTTTCAGGAAAACAACACAATATGAGCGAGCACCAACTGTCGCAAGCGCCAATCCCTTTGGTCACAGTTTTTACTGCAATCTTGCTAATTGCTAAAAGAACAACCACAAAGTACAATAAAAACAATCATTTTCTTTTTCAACTTCGTGCTTCTCTATTTATCATAATTTTTTCTTCAATTATGACATCATCATCAATATATAGATACATAAAGCGAACAGACAAACAGACATACTCTACCGGTTACATATATCTATCTCCACAGCCCTTTTGTGGTATCTGTCTTGCCCTCTAAAAATGCTCCTCACGGAACTTAAATCAATCTGTTCAGGACTGTCTTAAATTGGACCCGTTTTCTACGTCATCCATTACAGGACTCTAGATTAAGATTTCTTCAAACATTCTTTAAAATTTAGGTAGAGGGCGTATCCTCTTTATCGTGGCCTCGCTCACTATTCTTATAGCTCGGCCACACTCAAGTCAATATCTATTCAATACTTTAGCACTCTTATTCTCATGTTATTTTCTATCCCACCTCCCTCCGTTACTCTCTTTTTCCCGGTTTATAGTCATTTTTTCGAATGCAAAAATGTCGAAAGTCATTTTTTTTAAAAAATAATGTCGAAAAAAAATGTCGCATTTTTTTTTAATAGGTTTTTTATTCGAAATGGGCGGTTCCCCCCAACCCACCTTTTTTTAAAAACATTTTTTGTTTTACCCATGTTTTTTTACTCCCGGACCCCAAAATAAATATACAATTAAAAAAAACGGAATTCGACTTTTTTTTTTCGACATTATTTTTTTTAAAAAATTGTCATTCAACATTTTTTTTTCAAAAAAATGACTGACCACCCTTTTTCCCTTATCACTTCCCTTTATTTACTACACATGCATCAATTTGCCACTGTCCTCAGTATCTACTCACCATTCGCATGTTTGTCTTCTGATTCTCGGAATGGTACACCTCTTTTACTGCCTCTTCAAACTGTCATCCGATCAGATTCTCATAGACATGGGAGGGGTTTCTATGGAAATTAGCGGACCCGTCACACCCGCCTTGCAAGGCCTTGATAAATACACTAACCCATATCTACGTGGAGCTTCACGTCTTGTCAGGCGAAAGGCAAAAGTTGTGCAATATTTCCAGGACTCTAAAGTTTACTTATGTCGATGGATTTTTTAATAAACCATCCTCTCTCTGCTACCAAGTGAACCGATATCCCAGCCCCTTTGATGAGTAGCAATTACCCTTGAGATGGATGGGGATGCAGATTTTATTCATACAACAATAATCAAAACGTCTCAGGTAGTTTGGCAAAAGGAAATCTGTTTTAATGTCTATTATCTAAAACAGGAAGTACAACAAACATCACCACTCGCTCGATCCTCTTGCTCAACGAATCTTACAAAAAACGGAGGTTATATTAAGCAAAATCGTCATCAGTGATCTGTTGACATGCATCATTACCAACATCATCCTCTGTGGCAAACTACAAAAACCTATTGAAGGAAGTGATAGGCTCTAAGTGAATAGCTAAGTATAAGTTCCATAGCAGTATAGAACAGTGAAGGAAAGTGATAGGGTGCTTAACATCAGGTGCGGCAATTAAGCCCTCCCTTTAAAATGGCCACTATGAACGTCACTAAATATACAACTTCCCATTGGCTACATGAACTATAGGACCCTTAATTACGCAGTTTTCTAAAATTGGTTGGCTTCTAACCCCCGTCAGTACTTTTCCACCTATGTCTAGCAGCTTGCAGACTGGGTATCCAGGTACGGATGAGCTTGTCTTAACGCTAGCTTCCCACCAATTAGCAAATCAATCCATCATCACTTCAATGGTCCAGTGTTAGGGCTTTGAAGCCTGGCTTTGAGTTTGTACTGTGCTCTGAGAAATTTTAAGGAGTGTGGGCACACTCTGCCCTTGTGCGTAAGTGTGACGACCTTGTTCTTCCAACTTCATTCTTCCACGTGACTTCTAATAGTCCTCTGACATCTTTTGTTTTGATAAAGCCTTCTGAGGAGTTTCTGGTTCTTTCACAAAAATTGTATTCAATGTCAGTTCACTCCAATTTGATAAGACCTTGGCTTTTTTGGCTCATCCAACTCCTTCTGCTGAGATTCATTTTGTAATTCAATTTGCTTTTTAACTCACGACACACTGCCATGAGGACTTCTTGATAATGTCCAGCACTGCTTATAATATGTAGTGGAAACATCCATCCTTTACTTGTCCATATGCATATGTATATATTGGTGCTTGCCGCAATCTATTTACTATAAAGTTAGCCTCAAGATTACTTTGTCTGCTTGAATTTCTTTTGCATCTGTACACGTATACACTAGCTTAATATCTTCATCTGGTTCTATGGCATAAGCTTTTTCAACTTGATCCCAAAATGTCACTTATCCTTGATACTTTCTTGATGCCTTATAGAATATCTGCATTCTCTGGTATATGCATCTCTTCTACAGACATCAAATCGATTCTGTGTGATGTCACCATTCATCTTTGCCCTTCATTTGCTCTGCTTATTCAGGAATCTCATTCAAATGGCGAGCATATTTTCTTGTATGCAGGTAAGGTTTTCTCAATGGGTACCTTGCCTCCCAGATCTTCTTAGGTGTTGGTACTTTCACTGGTACTGGACAGAGTCCATAGTCTGCTCTTTGTCTGTTCAACTGCTCCGTGTATGTCTCATACTCTGGTTTTCATCAGACGGGTAATATGGGCGGGGCGGTTGGAGTGGAGGTACTTGGCTCCTCCTCTCCAGTGTTTATGCATATATGTTTTTTGAAAGAGAACATTTATTGCAGGAATAGAGGACCCTGGAGAGCCATGTTGAGGAGCACTGAGATGGAAGTCTGGCCCTTCATGCATGGCTTGTATGTGCTACAGATGTGAGCTAGAAAGAAAACCCTGAATGTAGTTCCTTCCAAAAGCTCAGGGATGCTTCTATGCACTGAATATCCTTAGCAGTGAGTTTAAGGGGTTGGATGTTTGTGCAGTGAAGGAAGTCCCCCTCAGGTGTGCCCTCAAGAAGGGGATATCACCGTCTGGGGCCCCGTTATGAATTGGAGCCTACAGCAGGCCGGTTTCAGATGAGTGTATCCAGCAAAGTGTGATGCGCTGAGTACATAAGTTAATTGGTGATAGACTAGTGGCAATGAAATTGGAAAGCTCTGAGAGAGGGAAAACAAGGATACTGGAGCTATATATCCATCTACTTACTATGAATAGTCATGTCATTCCATTGCATAGAAGCCCTTTGCTCGTCATATTACACCTGGTTCTACAGGTGTGTGTGAATTATTCAAATATGTGCCATTACGCAGGATTCCGAAGAAGGAAGATATTTTGCCTAGACAATTTCTGAAAACCATGCTGGAAAGATGCTACTGCTACGTCATTTATTCGGATGTCTTTCTCTATCTGTGCTTTATGTGTATGAGGATGAATTTGTGAAAAAAGCCAACCACAATAATGTCTAGTCAAATCATTGGTGAGGACAGTCAAGGGGCTGAATGTCTGAAAAATGTATGGTCTTTAGCCAATCAAATTATCAAAGCAACTCCGCTCTGGCTATCCCTCCTTTTAAAATATAGCTATGAAGAGGGGCACAGCACATATTAACCCTACAAATAGAACTGTGGGTAGAGGACAAGGGAAGGAAATAAAATGATATTGCCACCCTGATACTCTTCATTAGCACCCTGTGGGTGGTGGGGAGCCAATTAGCCTGAATCCAGCAATACATGCCTGTGTTCTGGGCAGGCTCTTGACTGCTTTGGGTGGCGCATATTGATCACACTGTTCAACGCGTACAATTCAAAAAGGAGCATAAGTTGATAACCACAATCTAGATCTCTACCATCATCTGCCAGCCATGATGAAATCAAAAGGGTGCTCCTGTTAGGCTTCCCCTTAATTTATTATTTTTTGCGTATTCTGTTTGTAGATGGTTTTTGTTTGCTTGAAAAATCATTGTGCTGTCTGTGCTATCCATTTTTTCAAACAAAAGTAGAGAAGCCACGAGAACCCGAAATAGTATGCAAAGGAGAAAATGGAAATATGCCATGATATGTGGACTGCGCTGGCTGGTAATACCCAGAGGTCATGTTAAAGGCTATAGCCAAGCACACATTGCGATGAGGACTGTTACCACCCTGTATGCCCACCACTCCCAGCATTATTGTTTAAATATAACATAGTTCAATGGTGCGTCCATGAACCCAGCTTGTTATCTGCATTTCGTAAGCACCCATTCTTAATGTATTGGCAGTATAATTTGACATTGGTGCACTGCCATTTTACAAAGCCATTTGGACTATACCAATGACTACCCTAGTGAAATGATGCAATATGGCAATATGGCAATTTTGAACATATTGAACAGCTTCCCAATGCCCTGGAAACTGTGTGTACTTCACAGCCATATTTTGTATCACAGTAAACTTGCAAAGCTGTGCCATTGGTTTGATTAAGTATAATTCTGGAGACATACACCATCGAGCAAGTTGTCTTGGGCAGTATTTATAATTTTACTCAGCCAGCCATAAGAGGAAAAGAGAGAGTGTTAAAGAGAGTAATTGCATTATTTACATTAAGTTCACTAGTGTGGAAAATTGAACTAATTTTCAGCATTGAGAACAAAGAGCTCGATAAAGCACCATTACCCAATACACTTAGGGCCTGATTCATGGAAATGTGCGCAAAAATCCTGCAGGGACAGAATGCCAAGAAGGACACTGCGCAAGCCTGCGTGTGGATAAAAAAATGCACACCCCGTGTATTCATGGAATTCACTGTGCAAGGTAACCATATTCGCAAGTCGCGCCCGGAACACCCCCAACAATCCCCCACTCAAAATAAAAAGAGCCAGGACAGCTACCTTTCCGTGCTCCCCCGAGCACGAATATGCTCTGCCTTCAAACAGTGCATGGGGTTCCCCACAAGCAGGCCTGCATTTTGGGGAGCCCGTGCAGGGTCCCCTGTAAACTTATCCGTCACCCCGACAACATGCATATGAGAAATATTAACTCAGTTGTAATCTTGAAAAATTTGCGTGTGAACCCCCGCAAACTATCCCTGCACCGCATTACACTGCATATATGCACCCCTAAATTGGATTGGAACCTGGTTGCCTACACACACCCTGAAATCCGACACCTCCTCTGCGCTGCCATTCCTATGCACAAATGTACTTAGGACTGCCTTTGGGTGGTGGATAGTATGAATGACTTGCGTGGACATTTCCCAGCCGAGAGGTTGCAGGGTTGAATCCATGAATACGTCTCGTGCTGTGCAATTGTGGGCGGGCGAGGGACTGTCTGCTGGCCATCCCGCGGAACACCCACTTTTTCACAAGTTCTTCACCATTTCTGGTTTTTCCGCCCCTTCCCAGGCCTCTGGCAAAGCCACGCTCACACTCCATGAGGAGCTTCACGAAAGGCCCTTAACGTTTCGGAGAGACCTGCCAAGTCTTGGAGAACTCCATGCAAGTCCAGGAAAAGTACAGCACATTTGATTCCATGAAATTCGGCGTGCAAGTACCCTTTTTCCCCACACAAATAATTCCATGAATTGGGCCCTTAAACTTCAACAGTTTGTATGTGTGACCTTAACTAAACAGAGATCGTTTTTCATTGTACCTACACAGGACAGAATGCTGTGCACCTTTTGAATGAGTACCAGAGCAAATACTAATATCCACTTTAGAGTGTAACGGTCATCAAATTGTACAGACTCAGGGCCTCATTACACGGTAGGCGGTAACCATGGTGGTATTAGCGCCATGGTTGCTGCCGGTATTTTACCGTGTCCGCCTTGGTGGATGGCGGAATTACCGCCCTACTCCAAGGTGAGCGGGGGCGGTAATTCCCCATTCACCAAGGCCCTTCCCCATTCCCATTTTTGCCCCCATAGGGCATAATGGGAATGGGGAAGGCGCTAATTACGGTACCGCAAATTGCGGTACCGTAATTAGCTCCGAGGTCCCTTTGCAGCACCCTACTTTAACAGCTGGTAAAACCAGCCGTTAAAGTCGGGTCCCGCAAAGGGAACTCGTAGTAAGGCGGGAAGGGTTTACCGGTACCGGTGCCCTTACCGGTACCGCTAAAAACCTTACCGCCTAACGTGTAATGAGGCCCTCAACCTCTTATTGCACATGTCATGTTCAAGCACTGATTGTTGAACCCTGATTTTACTAGCACTACTTTCTTTGAGTAGCTTGGTTGCAAAAGCACTTTGAAACAGAAATAAGGTAACTCGTTTTCTCTTTTCAATTTAACTTAAATATATAATATAGGTCGACTGTGATATTGCACAAAAGCCTAGAATGGCCGTAGCATATGCCTAATCCATTTAAAAAAGATGAGCTTGAATCCCTCTTGAACATTAGATGAATACAGCAATGATATACACATTATATTAAGAGGCAAGAAGAAGTTTGCTGAAGACATTAGGCCCCATTAGGCATGTGGCAGCCGCGGAATGTACGGTACGGTAAGGGATCGGCACAGTACATTCTGGGCCGTCAATTCTGAGGTCTGCAGCTAGTCGTTAATGGGCCCGTTGTTAGCAACCTCCCCATTCCCATTGAGCCCTATGATGCTAAAATGGGAATGAGGAATGCTTTTTTCCGGAGCCCAGAAAAGGGCAATAACCGGGTCCGCCAAGGTCGGCGTGACCCAGTTATTGCCCTTTTATGGGCCACGGAAAAAAAATCATTACCAGCGGCAGCAGCGCCCTTAATAAGGGCACGGCTACCGCCAGGGTCCTTATGAGGCCCATTCTTTGCAGGCTACTTGACTCACTACGAAGGAATGTGCCACCTGAGTTTGTCCCAGGGACTTATAAAAGGGAAATACCCTTTCATGGAAAATGTGGTACAGGGAAAATTGTAGGGTCAATATCTACTAATGGTAAATACTCTTTGAGTCTTCATTGGAATGATTGACTCAAGTTATGTAGCTAATACTGAACACCATTTTGTAAACCCTTTCTCAATCATGTGTCTACATGGGCTTTCACTGGCCCATGATGGTTTTCTCCAAGGCATGGCAATAGATGAAACCTGCTTGAAATATTTTGTCACGACATGCATAGAACATCAACAATCTAATTTATATTGTGAATACATTGACTTCACTGTGACCTTTCACACGAGGCTCAGATTGAGGTTTCCATGTTCAACCTTGGACATGATAAACGTATTCTATGAAGATACATGGCTACAGATAAATCTCTGAAAGAGATGCACGTTAGTTTCCAAACTGCAAACATTGCTGATATGCCATATCACCTTACCAAAGGGAGCCTATTCTACCTAAAAGACACCCACCTGGACTACAGCATACGTCAGTACAGAAGCAACCATGTTCCTAGTGACAAGAGCCGTATGTTAGCAAAACATATACAGTAGCCCAAGTTCTCCAAAAAGTGTGCACCTCAATGATATGCCCAATTGCGCAAAGATGCACTTGCGCCATTTTACATTTCATTTAGCTGCAAAAAGCCACAGAAAACGATTTTACATAATGCTCTCATTGCATCATGGTGCAGACAAATTGCAATTAATGGAGCAAAAATGCAGCATAGGCCGGGATGCACATGTCCGATTTCCATTTCTCAGTTTTGCTCAAATGGAAAGCAAAGTAAGGGATGCCACCTGAAAAACATCTACAAAACATTGTTGTACATACACAATGTGCAAAACCTGCCACAGGAACCGCTGCAAAGCCCCTTGAATACCAGCACGATACCTGAAAGTGCATTCACCCCCAACCAGCTACATCCATAACCCTAACATGCCATTCACCAACACTGAAGGTGGCCAAGAAGGTAACAAAGGCACCAAACATCACCCAGGACGACCTGGATGTCCTGGTAGCCTATTTGCTGGACTATGATGTAACCCTATACAAACTAGAAGGGCAAAGGGCAAGCCTTGCCATATTACATTCCCCCTGGGTCGAATTTACAAGCAATGTCAATGCCCTGATAGTGGTACTGAGGACCACAAAAGAAGGGAAGAAAAGATGGGGAGATGTCAACTGGTAAACAAATGAGACATTGGTGGACCAGAAAGCTCAGCCGAGTATCATAGGTGGTGGTCCAGCAGTAGATAACACCTTCAACCTATATGAAGAGGTAGTGGCAAGCACGAGCAATACCGTTGCAGTTGGTCGCATTGGTGGACTCCACAGAGCCAGGTGAGTAAACCAGTAGCATGCCTGTGTGAATGCACTGTTCCATTAAGAGGCCTACACATCCATGCACAAAACTTGCAACCCAGTGCCATAGTGTGCCTACACATAGTCAACCAACTACACATTGCAACCTCACCTATCTTGCCATGTAACATATGCTCACTTTCTGAACCATGGTAGCATCAGAACAACTAGCCAGTGGATTGGTATTCTGCAATGATAGTCAGCTCTGGGAATGTAAATATGTGAGGGGAAGGTAGGAGGATAGGCAAGAGGAAAATAGATGGAATGAAAACGGTGAGAGATACATGCAATGGGAAAGGCCAAGGCACTTAGGAGCCATGATGACATGTGAACCATCCAGCGTCGCGGCATCCCCATAATGGGTAATGCATGGCTGCTCCCAACCAGGTGAAGAAATACATGCAAATGTGATGCACACAACATACCCAGGACAAAGTCATTTCTCAATATCAGATGGGTAATGCTTGGGATGAGATTTACAAATACAGCTCCGCCCAGAATTCTGTAATGAAGTGTCCTGTCCAAAACACATGGCACACACTCCATTTCTTGACATCCATTTTTGAAACAACTAGAGGTGCACATAGGTACATCAGATGCTGATATGCCTCCTCTTGACAGGGAAGGAGAGCAACAGTGTACTAAATTTGGAAAAGACCAGCACCAAGAGGAGCCATCAATGGTGCTGGCCGCTGCCACGCATGAACCACAGGTTCAACATGAGGACCATGACTCGACATACAATTTGGACAAGCAGACACAGCAACCTGGAAGTATTCACACCACTGCATTTTGTAAGAGCGGCAACAACCAACAGGGCCTGTAACACCGCAAAATCCAAGAGAGAAAAAGAGATGCATTAGCATCAGCACACGGTGTGCACCCAACTGAACTCCATATGTTGCATGCTGGGAGAAGGCCTAGTTGCTTTGTCAAGGCAGCTGGCAGAATTCCACAATATTTAGTAGTGGAAGTAAGGGCAACCAGAGATGAGGGCAATACATCAGGTGTTGGGAGTAACGTGCAATGCCATGCAGCACACCACCTGAAGACAAATGAGGGTGCTGATGAGGCAGCATGCAGAAGCTATAGCTGCTGTGAAAAGGGTAGCTGCAGCTCTTGAGGGGTATGCTCCCTCTATGGCCAGTGGTTCGATATAAGTAATGTTTTAGCCTATATGCCACTGACCCATCCAAACTCCAATTGCCCCAAACCCCATGACGCCAGCAGAAGAGTCCGTGGGAGTACACAGACACCAAAAGGAGGCCACAGCCCTACGACATATGTGCATCAGAAATGATAACTCAGTATTGAAGTTGTTATTTACATGATTGCATTATTTTCAGGGATTATATTCTCATGTAAATTGTGTTGTGTTCTGCTTCAACAAATCACAACGTCTGCTTTCAAGACTATTCCAGTTTACGTACTTTGTTAAGTGAGGTTAGTCTCCATTTCACTATCAGTGTGTCATGCAAATAGTAGGTTGACAAAGATTTTAGTGGAACAAGGGGGGTTCCTCTCTTACGGACTGTAGTTTCTGTGTATGAGAGTGGGAACACCCATAATGGCCTCCTAATGTGCATCATCCGTTCTTATTGCTCTGTGCATCATATACATGACATAAGGCATGTGTCCATCAGTGCTCAAATTTACGATGTCACTGTATAGGCAGGGAATGTGTCTGGGTGGAGAGGTGCATTGCTATCTGTATTGCTGTCAGCTTTCTGTTCATCATACATGCACCTGGTCCACATAGAGGAGGACCTGGTCAGCCCTCATGGCCGTTCCTGTGAAATATCTGTCAACCACATCAACACATAATGCAGATTCCACATTCCTTTGGCCATCAGCAGCCTAAAGTGGGACAAGTGGCAAGTGACTCCATGCCTGAGGGCAATGTTGTATAGGACTGCATATGCTGCAATTATGTTGCATTCAATCAGAGTTATGTACAGTATCAAACCCCCAGAATGGCCCAAGCACCTGAAGTGTGACTTAAGTATACCAACTGTAGATTCAACTGGATCCTGGTGTGTCTGTTGGCTGCATTGTTACATTGCTACCCTTGGACACAGGGTTCCTGTAAGGAGCGAGCAGGTGTCTTTTCAGGGAGTATTCGCTATCACATTTCAAAGGGGATTCAGGGTAATGTCTCATTGTGTACAGATTCAATTCTGTGCACGAATGTGAGTCAAGACTTATCTACAACCATTATCTCCCCATGTATTACATCTTCAAATTACTGTTCAGTGGCTGAGTGGTAGTGTAGGAAGTTGTCGGTGTTGTTTCATGGTCGTTAGTATTCACATTCAAGAGGATATTGCCAGTGTGATACACAATCAGCAAATTGACTGAGTTCCCATGTTTACCAGTGTAGATGTGTTCTCTGGCAATAAGCGATGTGAGGGCGTTGTGGATGCAATCAAAGCCTTCACACACCTTAGTGCTATGTCATAAAATGCTCGCATTATAGCGGGTTTGATATGTGTTGCTGAGCAGATGAGAGGATCACAGTCAGAACCTGATGTAATGCCCTTGATTTTGAGATGTAGGAGATGCCAGGCGTTATGCCAATGGTTCCCTGAAAACATCCAGTGTCATCTCAAGGATTATATGAGGTGGAAAACATTACCTCAGGGTGGACTCCTTATCTGCCAATTGTAAAAGAGTTATGCTCCTCCTATATATACTTTCCCTCTTTTGCCCCCTTCTCCTCATTAGAATTTGCAGCAGCATGATGCCATGTGATGCACAATTATGGAGATGTGTATATTCCTCAATGCTGTTGTAGTTTATACTGCGGGGTCTGTCTGTGCTGATTGGAGTGCCCTCCTTCTGCCACTTGCTCCACTTTTGGAATGGAGCTAATCAAAATGGCCCTTTCTTGTAGCAAATGGTGTGATCCGGTTTGGACAATCTTGATGCTGGCATTTGTCAGCATTTTTAAAAACACGCCTCTTGCAGGGTTAATTAGGCTGATTTCAATATTTTCCACCCACCTTGTAAATCTTGTGCCCTCCTTTTGTGCTTTGTCTGTGCGCGTGTGTTTATCAGAGATGTGCGCCTCTGTGAGTGGTGAATATTTGTTGTGCATCTCTGGTTTGCGCTCTTCTTTTCTCTTGGGGATGAGGCCTAATGTCTTCTTCCACAAAATGAAAACAATTTCAAGTGTTTGAGGATTGAGATGGTGGAAACAAAGGCTTCTCTCTTTGCAGAGTCATCAATGACTCCAGAGACAGTTTGCATTAGACCAAATTGAAAATGCTTCCTTGAAATGTATTTATTTAATTTATTCATAAAGTGTGAACAACCAGGTCCAAAGGCATAAGGGCGCGAACACTAAGACGATCCAGACAAATACACATATATCAAAAAACAGCAAATTGTATCCAGGAAGAAACTCCCATGAGGACAACTCCAACAGCAGATATTCAGCCTCAAGCAAAGATATACACTTTTAGCGTCCGTATGAAGATTTCCAGAGAGGCAATACACCTCAGATCTGGAGGTAGTGTATTTCACAATGTTAGTGGAGCAACAAAAAACGCTCCTCTGCTCACCAAGGACAACTTGGTCCTAGGAACAACCGAGAGATTTGATTCATTTAATCTCAATGTCCTCTGATTGGAAAGACTTTCAGCCAAGTACTCAGGACTGGTACCAAGTAGACAGTTGTGGGTAATTGTCAAAATACGGCATGATGTCCTGGCCTCAGTTGGAAGCCAGTGCAGATTTTTCCTGGCTTGAGAAACATGTACCCACCTACTGAGGCCTTCCACAGCTCTTACTGCATTGTTTTGAATACCTTGAAGCCTGGAACCGTCTCCGTTGCTAATGCCATGAAGAAGACCACTACAGTAGTCCAGCTTGCTGAGAATAGTGGCCCTAGCAATGGTGGCACAATTTATTTTAGTAAGAAATGGGCCTATATCTGCGTAAGCAGCTTGAAATAATACTCCTAAATTGAGACAAGACTATTGACCTGAGCTTGCATGTTTATGTTTTTATAAAAAAAAATACCCCTAATATTTCTATCTTGGACGGAGTGGCTGGCTTACAGCAAGAAATGATACTCAGGCCAAATTTTCATAACCTGCATACTCATGAGCTCAGTCTTTTCATCATTCAGGGCTAGACCATTTTTCACCATCCAAGATATAATCAGGGAGCAAACTCTATTTTTATCTTGAAGGTCTCTTTCATTTTACCCCAGACAAGAGGATTACACACCCAGTATCAACAGCGCAATTGGTAAACTTAATCCCCTTGTCTTCTTAAAGCTGGAACAGCAAAGTGAAGATATTATACAAGGAGGAGGATAGGGAAGATCCCTGCAGGACCCCAAAGTGGATTTTTGCTTGGTCCACTGCTGCCATGCTACTACATATCCTAGCTGAACGATTATCCAGGAAGAAATAGATCACCATTGAATTGGTTCCCTCCTTAGTTGGCGATTGCGTTGTATTGTATATATTAGCATGTCAATACTTCAATGCAACTAATTCTTCTCCACTTTCTTCTCCTAATCGGAGGTTCCCTGTGATCTTCTACTCTCATCAATAACATTTCTCGAAAAATAAACCTCTTCCTTCTATCCCATGTTCTTGCTTTCTTTTTTTAAATCTATGTTCGTTTGTTCGTTTGTATTCAGATGTACACAGAACACACCTCTGCTTCCACATTGCCAGCAATGCATCAGCCGTGACACCTTCACAACTAGCTCCCACCCCATCCCAAGCATAATAAGTTAGACCAACCTAACCACATTAAAAGTGCAAGGCAGACATGACATTAAATATATCAGACTATCAGACATGAGCAACATAATAAAACTACAACCAAAGGCTCAAAGTCAATTATTAATTACGGTAAAGTATCCTATATTAGACCAAATCCATACAACATACCAAATCAGTACTCTATGCTTAGAAACCTTTACAGGAGTTGCACATATACAAGAACATGTCACACTGATCAGATCTTGAAAGCAGAAGTTTGTAGTATTTGGACACTCTACACAAACACTAGGATCCGGTCATCTACACTAGGCTTTCCTAGTGTTCCATGCATAGTGCACCTTTTTCTTTGCCAAGATAAGTGTCCTGTATATCCATTGTCTCATTCTATCCTGGAGGAGGAAGGTACACCTAATTACATGGATGAGAGCCAGCCTACATGTGCTTGCTAATCTGCTACCACTAACCAGATCAATCCCATTAATCACGCCAGACCAGAAGCATTCAGTCTGCTGTTAACTCCACAAAATGTGATGCAAAATACCCTTCACCACCTGGCAATCCTAGAAGATATCCGACCCGATTGCTCCTCACTTATGCATACTGCCAGGTGTCCAGTAAAGATGATAAAGCACCACCAATTTTACTGCCAGTTAGGGAAGAACACCAAGATTCACACACTTTGCGGGATATAGAAGTCATGGGGCCTCATTACAACTCAGACATTAAGGGGCTAACGGCGCTGTAAAAGGTGTCGGCGCCGTGAAACCCTTAATGCCTGATTACGAGGTCCCTTTGCGGGTTGCACTTTAACGCCTGCTTTTAGCAGGCGTTAAAAAACCAACCCGCAAAGGGACCTAGGAGTTAATTACGGCACCATAATTTACGGTGCCGTAATTAGCGCCTTCCCCATTGCCATTGAGCCCTATGGGCCAAAAATGGGAATGGGGAAGGGTCCATGGTGAATGGGGAATAACTGCCCCGCCAACCTTGGAATGGGGCGGGAATTCCGCCATTCACCATGGCAGATTCCGGCATGGACCATGGTGCTAATAGCACCATGGTCCACCGCCTGGGTTGTAAATGAGGCCCATGGTGTTGTAATGTGGCTCGGTGTTGCAGTGTTGTGAGGTCATGAGCTGGTGGAATGTGAGGGTCGGAGTGTTCTACTGTTGACCGTTGGGCTTGGACTGAGTGAGGCAGACCTGAGTAGAAGGTGTTTGGTGCGTAGGAGGGTAAATTGGTTAGGTAGTTGTGTTACTGTTCTCTAACAATAGTATGTCTAGGGGTGACAGCCCTAGGTTCCGAGGGGCAACTCGGAACAGGCGAAAGTGCACAGTTTATTGTTTTTAGTCCTCGAGTGTTAGAGTCGGGGGACATGTGTGATGGTGTTTTTGAAGGTTGGGTAATGTTGTGTTCGAAGGTCGTGGCAGGTTGTTGTCATGGGAGTAAGTGGGCTGTTGGGATTTTCTATGTGGTCCGGTTGGCCTGTGAATGGTTTCTTATGTGTGTGGTTCCTTATATGTTTAGGGTTGCCAGGGGTTCTGGGCACAGGCGGCCACTGTGTCCGGAATTTCTGGTGCCATTTTTGTACTTTGGATGATTGGGTTTTGGTGCTGGTCACGTTTCCTTTTTCATTCTGTTTGTGTTTCCCTAGGAGGGAGAGGTGTTGTAATGTGGCTCGGTGTTGCAGAGTTGTGAGGTCATGAGCTGGTGGAATTTGAGGGGTCGGAGTGTTCTACTGTTCATCGTTGGGCTTGGACTGAGTGAGAGAGCTGTGGAGTATGGGTGTGGGGGTTAGCCCGGTGTTTCCCTTCTGATGTCTTGTCATCTGTGTCCCCTACCATCCCTTGTGCTTACTGATGGAGTACAGGACCAGGACAATAAACCATCCTAAAACGTACCTTTGGTGTCCCGATTACCCACTTTGTTACACTGGTGACAAGGATGGGATGGTAGGTGGATTTCCTCTCCATCGGCACTGTTGGAGGGTACAGCACTTGAGGAACACCGCCCCCGTGGAGGTCCCCCACACCCAGGTGGATCCTTGTTGAGTTGACCCGCCGTGCATGGTTCGTTGCCCCCTTTGGTTCTCCAGGGAAGGTCCTTGTCTGGAGTGCCTCGCATGGTGCGTGGGGCAGCGTTTTGTTGTCGCTGCCGGTTGGAGCCAAGGGCGGCAGTTCTCCCATTACGGATGGCGGTGTTGGGGAGTGAGCTGTCTGGAGATTCTGCGCTTCCCCGACCTGCAGGGGGAGATCGTGGCTTCGCCTGTTCCTGCCTTGTGTGCCGCAAGTTCGCCAAGGTGTCGGGTGCGGTGCGGTGGCTAGGGTGTGGGGAGTTGCGGTGGCTGGTTCTTCCTTGTACAAACCATGGACCTGGTGCCTTTGCAGTATTGGGAAGCAGACAGCCTCTACCAGATTGGCTAGCGGAGTGGTGCCCTGGGAGCTGAGTGATGCAGGGTTGGGCAGGGAACTTGAGCCCATTTCTGTCGTTGCCGAGCCGGGAGACGCCTCCTGGCACACTGGAGTTTTCGGGGCTGCTGCCTCTGTCTGTTCTGGTGGCGGGACACGTCTGCCTGAGGAGTTTCAGTGGATCCATTCGGAGTTTGGGAGAAACCCCATAGTTATTGCAAGGTCAGCGGTCCAGGCAGATGTGGTGACATCACAGCATCTCAGCAGGTCCCTGGCCAGTCACGTTAGCGGGCCGTTGGGGTTGTCATGGAAGTACCCGCGCTCACAGTGCCAGACGTAAAGAGGAAGCCGTCATTCATGAAGAGGGCGCACCTTTGACTTTTCGCCTGTGCACGGAAGAGCGTAGTTGACATGAAGATAGGACTGTCTGTAGTGGAGCCGATATCTACAAGCCCGGAAAGCACATTCCGGGTAATGAAGATTTAAACAGCTGATTCCCGGTTGAGATGTGGGATTTCCAGTGTTTTTCCAGCGTGGAGTTTGACTAAGGGGATCTTGGTCAGGTTAGTGTTTGGGCCGTATGCATGAAAGTGTTGTTTATATATGTTGTGGCCCATGTGTAAGTTTATTCACAAGATGTCCCGGGGTGTAATGCCAGGGGGTGGCGTTACTGAAGGCCTTTGTTTGCCTGTGGTGTCTTTTGTTGTGGGCTTTCGTGGGAGTTTAGTGCCCTGTGTAGTTGGGAATAATGCTTCTACCCCATTTCATCTCCTAAGGTATGGGGTGGTGGGTGTAATGTAATGACTTTTGTAAATGACTCAATGAACATGCTACTGTACTATTCTGTGTGTTCCATCGAAGGGTTTGAACGGCGTTCTAGCAAAAACTGTTCCTTCAAGGTGTGTGGACTGAGGTTTACTCGTGATCTAAGTAATGTGAACATAAGTTTCATTTAGTGTGACTTACATTACATGGAACTTTGACTTTCATGCAGCGTGGAACGTTTATTTACATGCAGCGTGTCATCCCAGACCTATCGGCGGATGAACTTACCCAGTGACTGGGTGACATTTCAAATGTGTCTGCACCTATATTTTTGCCATGCATTATGAAATCTTATCAGGATTTCATAGCTTTGTATGCTTAATGTTGTGTGTGTTGGAGTGTGGAGTATAGTGTATAGGTGCAAGTACAATGAGTAGGTGGACGTGTGGGGTCGTGTGTTTTTAAGACTGCATTGGGGTCCATCGTGCCTGGTTCTAGTGCCAGGGTAGGTCGCTATGTCTGTCTGTGAGGGCGCGTGTTGGAGCACTTTAGATTGGGAGGTGTTGTCTTTTCCCATAGTGCCCGGTTCTATCTAGTCCTGGGGTAGGTCACTATGTGTATTGGTCTGTGGGTTGAGTTGGATTGCCCATTTGTGTTTAGTGATGGACCTAATCATTGCATGTGGTCCTGTTAGGGGTGTTCAGAGTGTGTTGGGGTGCTTGTTTCCAGAGTGTTGTTCTGTTGTTTACGTAGTGCCTGGTCCAGTGCCGGGGTAGGTCACTATGCTTGTTGTGTATCTCAGGGCAGTGTTTTTCTATTGTTCCATAGTTCCTGGTTCAGTGCCGGGGTAGGCCACTATGGTGTTTTTGTATCTCAGTCATGCCTGATTCCTGAGTGTTGTGGTCAGAGTTGGTGCGGTGTTGTTCTGTGGTCAAAATGCCTGGTGCAATATCATGGTAGGTCGGTATGGGTGTTGTTTCTCAGGGCAGTCTTGTACTGTTGCGTTTCATAGTGTTGGGTTTAAGTGCTGAGGTTGGTCGCTATGCCTGAGTATGTATTTAAGTTTCTTGTTGTTTCATAGCACTTGGTCTAAGGGCCGAGGTAGGTCGCTATGGTTGTGGGCTTATCAGCTTTGCCTGTGTTTCCATAGTACCTGGTTTTGGACCGGGGTAAATTACTATGTTGGATCTGATGTATTACAGTTTCCCACCTGTTTCTAGTTTGGTAAATCAGGTTGTCTTACTGATGGTGTCTAGAGGTGGGTAGCGTAAGAAAGAGAAAATGGCCAATGCATTAGTGGTTGTGGAGCAGGATTGTGAATGCGGTTTCTGTTGTGGTACTCCAATCAGAATTGTGGTTTGTGGGTCCCTCAGTTGTAGTTGGGCATTTGTTGTTGCTCCTTTTAGGGAGCGGTTGGTTTGTGCTCAGAGGGGCAGCTCTGAGACTCCGGGGGGCAGACCGGAGTGGAAGGTGTTTGGTGCATAGGAGGGTAAGTTGGTTAGGTAGTTGTGTTAGTGTTCTCTAACAATAGTATGTCTAGGGGTGGCAGACCTAGGTTCCGAGGGGCAGCTCAGGACAGGCGAAAGTGAACAGTTTATTGTTTTTAGTCCTCAAGTGTTAGAGTCGAGGGACATGGGTAATGGTGTTTTTGAAGGTTGGGTAGTGTTGTCTTTGAAGGTCGTGGCAGGTTTTTATCATGGGAGTAAGTGGGCCGTTGGCATTTTCTTTGTGGTCCGGTTGGCCTGTGAATGGTTCCTTATTGGTGTGGTTCCTTATATGTTTAGGGTTGCCAGGGGTTCTGGGCATAGGCAGGTGTTGTGTGCGGAATTTCTGGTGCCGTGTTTGAGCTGGTGGAATATGAGGGCTCGGAGTGTTCTACTGTTGGCCATTGGGCTTGGACTGAGTGATAGAGATGTGGAGTATGGGTGTGGGGATTAGCCCGGTGTTTCCCTTCTGATGTCTTGTCATCTGTCTCCCCTACCATCCCTTGTGCTTACGGATGGAGTACAGGACCAGGACAATTAACTATCCTAAAACTTACCTTTGGTGTCCCGGATACCTACTTTGTTACACATGGGCCTGCAATCCAGTCTAGCCTGAAGTTCACTCAACTCTCCACATGTCTCCTGTCCATGGGCATCAAATGAAAACATGTTGAAACCCCTCCTGGGTGGAAGATGTGCTTCCTCCATAAAATCTGAACAAATCATGTCCGTTTGGAATGTCAGAATGTCATTAGGCTACCATACATTTCCAGTTTGCACATGCTATCCCAAAAAGTCCTTGCAGTACTTCTGACATAACTGCAAAGTACCAGACAACATGTAACTCACATCTTAATCCCCTCAAATCGTCCAACAGAAAATTCTGCGTGTTCACTTTACTTTCTTCCCACATTGACCATCCCATTCTCGTATATGTGTGCATTTTCAAGATTTTTATAATTGTAAAGATTGTGTACTTTGAAGAAATGTGATCCAGTGGTGTACCAATTTGCTCAAATGCTACTTTGCTGTTGCAAACAAAATATGTCTTTAGTGAAACTGCTCAATTACACAGTTAAATCTGTTGAGGGGAATTGAATATTTATATCGTTTGGAATGTGCACTGCAGGATAAAACGCAACCATTAGCTAAATAGGTACATGCTGACACCATCCAACTAGATGTAATCTTTCATTTGTCCACTCCATATTGTGTCAAAGTAGAAGGTCAGCACGATAAAGCAGGCATCGACATTTCAAAGCATCCGGTACCATGCAGAACATTCTTTAGAGTCCATTGAGGACACAACTATATATTGTAACCTTCATTTTTAGTACACATTCAATATTGCATAAAGATGTGCTGTGCAGACTTCATAAAAAAGGTATTCTGAGAATATGATGGTAACATTGAAAAACTGTGTTAGACCTAGCTTGCATTCAGGAATGCACTTCGGATATGTGTTTATTTCGAGCCAAATAGAGAGCTTATAACTTTTTCAAGATTTCTTTCTTTTAATCATTGACTTTGATTCAGAAGGAGACTGTTTAGTTAAAATATGTTTATTATCTTGAAATTCTTGCATTGAGTTTAAGAATATGTGCCTATGAAATTCACAGGATGATTGACATAATAATACCTGGGGTGGCCACCACAGCCAATCAGATTCCTCAAAATGTGGACATCACCTCCCAGTACATGCCTGCATTCCTAGCATGCTGTAACTGCTCACCCTCCACCTCCTGTCGACCTGGAAGTTTTACACTCCCCAAACGCTACCCCATTTCAAACACTTTCCCCACTTACCACAATGACACATGGCTCGCCCCTCAGTTACTCGCCTCTAGTCATCCTTCACTACTGCCAGGAAAATGTGTCTAGCCCTTCCTTGTCGCCAAAACGTGCAGAGTGTTGGCCATGGACAAATGTCTGAAGAGTCTAAGGTTCCTCTTCGTAGTTATTTTCTTCCATTTTCATATCACAGGTCAGAGGTTGTGGGTTCAGGTTGGCTGATATGAAGGGCAAAGACATCCCAGAAACCTCATCTCATTCCGCTGTCAGGCTCAAACTCATTCTCATAGAACGTTCACCCACGCTCCAGGCAGGCCGGCAATACACTCCAGCTGTTCTCATTCACAGGATGCAACGGAAAACAGACAATATTCAGAAACAATACTAATTCAGTACGACTTTGGTCTCTGCTTCACCGGGTATTTTGCTTTACCCTCACACACATTGTTGAGTTATTTCTGACATAGTTCCTGGCTGCTGTTGAAATGGAGCAACTAACACAGTATACTTTTAGCATTCAGGGCAGAGCTTGTCTCTGAGCAGGATGCCACATCGAGGGCTAATCAGCCGAAGTCTTTCGCTCTGCTTCCATTTTGGCGCGCCCTGCACTGACGCACGAAACAGTGGGTCTGCACCCCACTCACAATCAGTTTGAATGAAAAGAAATCATATTCAAGAAATTTGAAAAACTATTCATTATTTGTAGCATTGCCAGCTCACAACACTTACCAGGGATGGCATTGTGGACATGCTTGCCCCAGATTACACAACCAAGATGCCTTGCAACATTGTTTTGCACAATACATGTAAAACAAACGCCATCCTGATAGATTTTCACAAAATTCCACAGAGGTTTGAATTTATTCTTCTGCTGCTTAGAGACATACGAATTTCTGCCACCAAGTTTTGACTTACTTGGCAGAAACGATTTCAGAATATGACAGGGCAACTAGATGACCTAGTCATAACAAACAATGGGGGTCATTCTGCGTACAGTGGTAGAGGGTTAACGGCACTGGTAACGATGCCGCTGCCGTTAACCCCTTACCACTGCATTCCGAGGTCCCTTAGCGGGTCCCACTAGGGCCGGCTGGTTTTACGAGCCACCCTTAGCGAGACCCGCTAAGGGACCAGGGAGCTAATAACGGGCCCGCTATTTGCGGGCCCGTTATTAGCTCCTTTCCCATTCCCATTGAGCCCTATGGGGGCTCGAACGGGAACGGGGAATGGCATTCAGAATGGGGATTTACCAGGTCCGCCTAGGTCAGAATGTCCTGGTAAGTCCCCATTCTGACACCACGGACCCGGACACGGGTTTGGAGGGAGACATGGTGCTGTTAGCACCATGGCTACCTCCAAACTCGGAATGACCCCCAATGTCTCAAACGAATCATAAACACCCAGGAACAATACTGCCGGGATATGGAGATTTGTCATTGCAAACTTAAATTTTGAAAGCTATGCACGAGTGGGAGTGTGTCGGTGCAAGTCGCCCCTTCTTTAACCTTAGTCACCCCTTGATCCTTGCACTGCAAGGTAAGTGACAGAATCCTCTGCAGCTTCACATAACATGGCATGACTCACGTTGCAAACAAATATTTCAGTCAAGAGGCAAGAACATACACCTTGGCTCATTTTCTTTCTGCAGCCTTCATGCACAATATTACCTGTTTGCCGACCAAAGAATCAGTGGGTTTTGAAGTATCTTCAAAATAGTGAATCAGCGCTTGCAGATCTTCCAGACTGACCAAGCCAAAAATGTGCCTCGGGTGCATTCCAAATTTATGGCTGCTGACTACTACAGATTAGTTGTGATTTATTTAATCTGAGATTTATACTAGGGGCCCACGAGGAGCATTCATTTGGTTCATTATGGGAGATTGTCATTTAAGACTGGTGTGCAGTGCACTTAAAAAAATGAGCCCATCAGCCATTCATCATACACACAATGCTCCAGGTGACCTTAAAAATGATCATCAGCCCATTTAGTGTTTTCAAAATGGCTGTTTATAGAGTCGGCTGTGAAAATAAAAGGGGACCATATGCTGCTTGCATGCTCAATGCGACAATTCAATTATCAGGGCTTGATTGAATTACTGAGAGGGAATACAGGCTCTTGTATTAAAGTGAATGCGGGATCTATAGATGATTCTTACTCCAAGGTACCCATTTTTCTGAAATCCAGACTTAAAGTGTGTGACATATTGTTATTCTGTGACATTGACATAGACAATCTTTGAATCATATGTTTTAGTCAATGTGAATCTGGTCCTAAGAGGGCAGAGAAAGAGTTAACCAGTGCATGGATCTCAAAATGGAAAAAATGTTTCTCCATAAAGATGACCTGGGTTTGGGATGTCTACAAACCTTCTCCTAAATCTGTGATGCTAATTGACATGCTCTGGAAGGAATGTGTAATGGACAATTTCGAGCATTCTGCACAGGGCTATTTGCTACTGAAGGGTTTGGGAAGTTAAATGTTCAGTTAAGATGTGAGAAGCGTGTAACACTGCTATCACCTTGATAGAGCATGTCTTGCTTGAATATGAAACATCTGCAGATCTATTTCCATTGCAAGGCTGCTTCTCCAAAGACATGGAATGTGACACTTGTATATATACTGATGGACTCTCTCTTGAAACAGAAATACATTATAGGGTATTTATTTAATTAGCATTGTATTGCTCATATTGTGAACCTAGCCCAACAGCAGCAGAAGTTTTTCAAAACGGGTGTGCCAGCATTGTGACTCACATTTAATACAGTAACGCAATACTGTGGGAGTAGGGAGGGGTGGATTTTTATTTGCTGAGCTTGAATTGTTGAAAAAGCCATGTTTATAGTGTTTCACAGGAGCTGCAGGATGATTCCTAGCAGAACCTCAAAATGGAGGATCATTCCCAGCAGAACCTCAAAATGCCTCAAGGCATTTCGAGGTTCTTCTGGGAATGATTTCCACATAGCAGTAGGACTGCTTGGGAGTCTTCTCTTTACAGATTAGCTTAGACTCCAAGCTTTTGATAGTTTTGCAACAGGAGGTGCAAGAGCCTCCTGAACTGTGGAGTTTAACACTAAGTGGGCATCATTATAACCCTGATTCTCCCGTAATGAAGGGGGCTGGTACGGGACCGGCCCCCTTCATTACGGGAGCACCGATTATGAGGTTCCCTTTGCGGGACCTGGATCAGACGTCTGGCGTGGTTTTTGGCTCAACATCTGGTAAAACCAGAAGTCTTTTCCGGGTCCCGCGAGGGGAAGAGGGAGGTAATAACAGGCCATTCGTAATGTGCCCATTATTACCTCCCTCCCTATTCCCATTGAGCCCTTTGGGGGCTCAAATGGGAATGGGGAATGGCACCTTCAAGGAGGAATAACCGGGTCCTCCAATGTTGGAATGACCTGGTTATTCCTCATTGAAGGAACCCGGTAATGGAGCCCGGTTTGGAGGCAGAAATTGGTGCTAATAGCACCAAACTCGTAATGGGGCCCAGTGTGTTGGTTTTACACCTGAGACTACATTTTAGGTCATACATGCAGTTTTGAATAGGATGCTGTGGGGGGGTTTGGGGCAGTGAAAAGCCCACAGTGTTGGAGAGATATGGTGGAATTTGCAGTCTTGCATAATAAGGTTGGCTTCCTTGACCGGGGTGGGGGGGGTGATGTGTTTGATTTTGTGGAGTGTGGAGATCTGAAGCCCTGTAGTTTGAGCCTTTTTTGGCTGTGTCGTTCTAGAAGGAAAGGCTACTGTCAACAATGAAGCCCAGGGAGTTGGCTGAGTTTGACAGTTGAGGGGTGAATCCCTCCAGGTGAATGTCGTCCAGCTATTGCTACACAAGTTGTTGTTTGGTGCACAGACTGATGAGGATGAATTTGGTTGTTGTGGTTTCAGTATGAAGTAGGTGTTTGATATCCATGTTTGGATTGTAGCCCGGCATTTATGAAGTTGAATGATGTCTTGGGCCCCATTGACCTTATTTAGTAGAGTTCCCAATGGTTCCATCTACAGAGGATAACACCTTGGGAATTCCAAATGTGATTGTGTATTCAATCTAAAATGTTATCTGACCTCTAAGTAGATAGACATCTTGAGTGACAGGCACCTGCACCACCAGCCTGATCTGGTTTGTTACAAAATGTGTTTAGTTGTCAGTATTCATTTTAGGAGAAAAAAGGTGCCACATTGTTTGAGCTGATGTTTCAGTTCAGTTACCATGCGTGAAAGAGTTGAGTAAAGACTGTGAATGTAAGATATGCAACTAGAAGCAGGACTTACAAAAATAAATGCAACGTCTTTTTTCATTGCAATATGTGTATTTACAAGGTAATTAGTTAGAAAGCCTGTGGCCTTTGAGTCTAGGGTGCCTACAAGAGCAAAACGGAAATGTCTGTGTGTATCAGTTATTGACAAGAGATTGGATACATGACTGTGTACATGAGTGCAGGTAAATGCATGAGACAGGCCCATGTGTCAGGTAACATCTGTGGATCTAGAAATTGTGTACAAGGTGGGAGAGACATTATTGTTTCTAAAGTTGCAAAGCAGGTTTTAGTTTATGGAGGGATTAGGGAACTGGTTGTGCTGCGGTTAGTTGTGATTCAGCTTTATCGATAGAAGAACTATGCTAAGAATGGACGCACTTGAATATTGTCTTGCACTTTTTTTAGGCCAGGATGGTCACTTAGTTCAGAATTTGTATCTTGAAATGGATAATGATTTTTGCTCAAATTTTCCCCATTGCTTTCATTCCTTTGCCTTTTTGGCATGGTTCACTTGTCCCTAGCAAGACCAACAGCCATGGACTGGGGCTCTAATATGGCACAGCAATGGAATGTTTTTGGTGGGTACAGGACACATCCCAGGATGGCATGGTCACGATTGGATGCAAAATCATGAATGGGCTCTATATCCCTATAAAACTCAATCAGATAATTATATACTTTCAAAAGAGGAACATGAACATCAGAATCCTCCAGGGGTCTCACTTGAGAAATTAGGACAATTAAAAATTAGCGAAACGCTAGTTAGAATTAAACATACATGACTCCCATATGATCAAATCCGGAGGTGTTTGAATTGTAATCTCCAAGTGAGTATGTCAATCAATATTCAAGATTAAAGCAAAATGAAGACTGGGGCCTCATTCCAAGCTGGGCGGTAAAGGGTTAACGGCGCCAGTAATGGTGCCGGCACCGTTAACCCCTTACCGCCCTATTATGAGTCTGCTCGCGGGACACGCAAAGGGAGCCTGGTAAAAACAGGTGCCCTTAGCGGGTCCCAATATCAGACCAGGGAGCTAACAACGGGCCCGTTATTAACAGGCCCATTGTAAGCTCCCTCCTCACTCCCGTTGAGCCCTATGGGGGCTCGAATGGGAATGGGGATGGGTTCCCTTAATGGGGAAATACCGGGTCCTCGAAGGATGCAATGGCCTGGTATTTCCCCATTCACGGAACCCGGACCCGGTATGCTGTAGGGGGGTAGCCATGGTGCTAATAGCACTGTGGCTCACTCCAACCTCGGAATGACCCCCAATGTTCTTTTCTATTCACATATGCACTATCACGGCATATTATCGTTTTCACACCAGTTCATGGGACACTACTACGTGACCTGTCTTGTATACTTATTATTTCTGCGAACAACTGTAACTGGCTTAGTTATGCTATCTGTATAGAATTCGATCTTCAATGCATTTTTACTTCGCCTTCATCCTCAGACCCCAGTTGAGACACCCCTACTCTTTTCCATCAATATGTTTACTTCAGTTTGTCTCCAACCAGTGACGTCAATGCATCGGGTAAAACGTATGACATCACCGTCTGTATGCGCATGCGTTTGATGTCACTCACAAACGCGTGACGTCTAACGTTAGCATGTCATCATAGATGGCATCTAACGCCATCCAGTATACTATTCACACGGCGAATGGCTGCTATCCAGATGCTGCATGTGGTATTGATCCCCAGCATTATACTCACAGGTAATCACTAACAGGATAGCCAGGCTTCTTGATATAATTTTGGCAATCTGATATTGCGCTTATCTGTCCTATTGCTTTCCAGACTTCCTAGGTATTACAACCACATATACTGGACAGCAATATACAGCCGGATTAATTAACTTCTGCATACTTTCCGGTGCACTTCCTGACCATCCGACAAGGTGAGAGGCAAACTTTGTCACCATTGAGCTTTATCAGCATATTTTTCTGATAGCTTCATGGCTCATAAGTGAGGCGCACGTTGCAATTTCACTTTACTTTTCCTCAGGATCTTTCAAAGAATTCCACTCCTAGGCGTTACGCTTCATCAGATAAGGAGTTAAATAGGGCTTCATCCCAATACGGTTTTGGTGAGTTAATTTCCGGCTCGCCTTTTCATGGGTATTTAGCATGCCATCCTCGCCATATAATCCAACTGTTTTACCCTCATCACGTATTAATCTTTGGACTCCATGTTGGGGAATATGACCACCTATCTGGCATCCTACATTATTGGCACTCACCAATGCACATCTTAGCTTAATGATTCAACTTCACGGAACCTGTGCAATTATAATTGGATTGTGCATGCATGACTATGGATAGCTATCATTGGAGACTTTACAGAAACTACTGAATACAATGACATATTGTTAAAATTACTGTATTTCTTTCCCCGCATTGACTCCTGCCCCCGATTGGTTACTTCGGATACTAAATTGAATCTGGGTATGTACACCCTTACTGGCAATTTATTTAAAAAAATGTACGGATTGATGCAAATGTTGAACAAATGCCAATGGCTATCTTGGCTTATGTAACCCCACCATGTGATTCTTTTTCTTTTACAATTTGTCACTTTTATGATTTAAATTTTTCAATTTGATGTTTTTAAATAATGGATTTTCATTTATGTACGTGCTATTTTGTATGAAACACTTTTGATTACTTATAAGAGCCTTGGAGACGTCCTATTGGTCGAAACACATGTCGGCTGTGACTACAATAAATCACCATTCACAACAAGGGATGGCTATTTTTGCTTATTCAAGGACACCTGAGCTTTCATGCTAAAACTAAGGAACTGAGCATTTGAATACAGAGTCTTCTGCGCAGTACAGCTGCACAACCTATACTCTCAAGCTAATAACTGTTGGAGGAACCCAGGGGAACTGTCATGATGCCTACCCCCGGGGACCCAGACCAATTCCAGCAACCCCAGAAGCAGGCATCAAGTTACCCCAAGCAAGCCCAACAACCTCCGCTAGGGGCTATTTGGGTGCAGTCCTGGTGCCTATGGCGCCAGGCTCATATGGAGAGTCAGTCCTGGCACCATAGGCACCAGGCTCATAGATTAAAACTTGCCTGATGCAGACCATGCTGCAAACTTACCTGATGCAGACCATGCTGCAAGAGCTCCAGGCCAAAGGAGGCTTGGAAGGGGCTATTTTACCTAGGGACTATTTTTTTACTCGGGTGGGGCTGGGTAGGAATACTTACCTGGGACTACTTTGGAGGCTATTTAAACCACGTCCGAAGAGCAGCACACGCTTCGCGTTATTCTGCATCCAGCAGCGTAACGCTCACCGTGCCTGCAAGTCTGCATCCAATCTTCTGCCACGCCCGCCTCGAGTTTGGAGCTCCTAGAAAAAGGGAGAAAGCAGGAGAAAAAGTTAGAACAAGAGCAATACCTTTGATCCTTACCTGAATTCCCGATCCATCGCGCCTTCAAGCTGGAAGAAAGAAGTTATTTTATGCGCGTCGCCTCGCCTGCTGCAGCACCGCGCTGAACTCACCGGCCTTTGCAGCATCTTCACATGTCACCGCATCCTCCTGCATGTTACCACCGCACTCCGGCACCTAAGGAGAAGACATGAACAGCAAGGTGAGCCAAGGGAATACTCAGAGGAATACCCCCCATAGACTTACCTGATTTTACCACCAGGGGTACTTGTAACGCTCACCTGATTCCCGTAGAGGCGCCGGTCTTGACTGGGCGTATACCGTATCTTCAAAGGTGATGTGTAACACACGGCTGGCTCTTTGGGCTGGACCTCTGTGCACTGTATGTCTGGCTCGAAGGGTAAGATGTCTGCAGATAGAAAATGTGGGATTAATGAACTGGGTTATTGAATGTCTCTCTCTTCTTCCCTTTCTCTTCTCCTGTAGAACCCCAAAGGTTAACGCTCTCACCTTAGGTAAGTGAACGCCGTGCTCTCCATCTGCCTCGAGGCAGGGTGCTGTAACCAGTTTCTTCACTGGATAAGGGGAGCAGGCCTCTTGACTTCAGAGGATTGCTGTCCGTCATTTACTGCACGAACGGTAAGTTTCAAGTAATTCTAATGTCTTTAAAGTCTTTAGTAATGATGTCTCTTGTTTTGCAGGGTTCCGGCGATGGCGGATGGCGGGCTGAAGTGAGTTGAAGATGGAGCCCGTGTGATGAATAGAAGCGCCTGGAAGCACGTAAGTAAGCGCTTCTTGCCTGCTTCACGATGCGCTCTAACTGTCTTTTTATTTTGCAGGTACAAGTTCGGGGCGGCTGCAGGGTGCCGGAATACCCACTGGGTTAGATGTGGAAAGGAGTAATGGCACGTGAGTATTAAAGTTCCCCAATGTCTTTAAACGCACCTTGTTTTGTCTTTCAGATGCAGGATGCAGCGCCGAAGGCCTCAGGAGCGTGCGAAGAGTTGGTAAGCTTTTGTCTTTCAGATGCCGGAATGCAGTGTGAAGACCTCCGGAGCGCACGAAGAGTAGGTAGGCCTTTGTCTTTCAGATGCCGGAATGCAGCGCGAGGCGTTGGTGACAGCCGATGGACCAGGTAAGTGAAGAGCTGTCACTGAAGACCGTAATGCTAACCTGTTCTTTCTTGTCTTTATAGGTGTTGCTGAAGACTGGATTCAGAATGGTAAGCCTTTTTCCTTAGGCCCAGGATCAGATGCAGAAGACACGATGAGCGTTCTGCTGCTGAGGATGCAGAATAACGCAAAGCAAGATTCATCCATCAGGTGTGGTTTGAATAGCCTCCTGTAGTGCTTAGGTGTCTCCTTCCACAGCCACGCCTAAGAAAAGAGTTCCTGCTTTCCAGAAGAGTTCCAGTGTTCTGAATCTAGGGAGTGGCTCCTGCCCCACCCAACAGGAAAAGTAGTTCAAAACAGAAGAGGATCAGAGACTCAACTGGCAGGCAAGTAAGCAGCATGGTCTGCTGCAGGTAAGTCCACCCAAGCATTAGGAGCCCGGCGCTTCCAGCGCTGGGACTGGGCATATTTATGAGCCTGTTGCCACTGGCGCCAGGACTGGGTCCAAAAGGTCCCAATTGGGACTGGTTGGCACTCGGAACCTGGGTTATGGATCTGCTTCCAAGGGAGTTGGGAAAACCCTGACCTTTTGGAAGCAGAGATCATGACAGTACTATTCTTCTTCACGGGTCGGCGCAGCTTCCACTGCATCCTAGCCGAACCCCGGCCCCTAAGGGGAAACAAAAGGAAAGCAAGGTGAAACAAGGGACTAACAAAGGGAACCCTCCTCACCTCAAAAGACTTACCTGATTTTATCGCCGGAGGCATTATTCCTCGAGACTTCATACTTTCTCTCAGCGCCTGAATAAGGGAGAAAGCAACAGGTTACATATGGACATTATTTTATCAACTGTGTTGGATAATACAAATCCTTACCAGAACATTACCGGTTGCCACGAGGAACTCTTCAGTAGGGTCAAGCTGCAACCTGCAAGGAATCGGACAAGAGTAAAAGTCAGGCATTTGAACTCTTACGAACTACATACTTACGGCGTCTTGCCGGGAATATCGGAGTCAATATTGTCCTGGAACTCACCAATTCCTTCGAGCCAGTGAAGCAACTGGTTATCTACGCGCCCCTGCGCTCAATGCAGGATGGAGAGCTCATCTTTTCAAATCATCAGGTGAGACTATAAGAGGGAACATCCAAGGTGATCAGTGGGGAGAACAGCGGGGTGGGGGGATTTACGCTCAACTCCACGGGTGGTTAATTCCCTTTCTCCACTTGTAGAAGAATATTCCTACGGGCCAAGCAAACGAAGCTAGGTGGGCCAGTCCAGTCCGTCATCTCGGCCCTACGCGCCACATTGGTGGAGACCGCAGCAGTCCAGTCCAGATCGACGCCTCTGTGGGAGCCAGGTGAGCGTAACAGGAACCTCCTGTGTAGTGACTGCTGCATTGGACTATCTATGATTTGGAAAAGTTGAGCGCACCTTAACCTGTCATTCCCCAGTTTTTGTCATTTACTGTCTTTCTGAATATCCCTTAACGGACCTGATTGACGTGCAACTGTTTCAAGGCACAGGTGCCGAAGAGTCTAGTAAAACACTTGAAGTGCCTCACATGGGCTTGCTCAATACTGATACTTCAATAAAGATATTTCTAACACCAATATATCATTGAACAAACGATTCAAGATTGTCATCTGACCCTCCCATATTGCATAGCCAAGAGGAGGAGGTGTTATCTTCCAGTACAAACTGAAGACACCACAACTTTGGTACCATCTTGGAACAAGAAGCAACTACCGACAAACGGCAAGATCCGGCAATGAGAATGATAGCCAAGCGGCACCAAAATATAGAGCTCATGAGATCACGAACTGAATATCTAGATAACATAAGAATGTTAAAGACTAAAAGTGAGTCAACAGACGAAAGGCAATTGTTTTCACTCAAGTGCCATCTTCCCAGGCAGAATCACAAGATCAAAGGGGCAACCCTTACTGCTGACAGGCACCACTATAATGAAGCAAAAAAGACCAGTACATCATCCCGAAGTGATTCAATGCACAAGGCTCCTCTTGCCCCACAAAATGTTCACCTATCTGTTAACAAAGAAAATGGCATTTTTATAAAAGATACCACTAACCCTGGCATATCGACATCAAGACATGCAGATACTAATTCTTCAAGACCTTATAAACAGGACTCTTTGGCGCAAATATCAATGATAACAATCGCAATGGCACCCTTCATGAAACTCTACAAGGAAATTCATGAAACTTTGGCTAACCATACCACTTTTTTACCCATGCTCGACTCAAAAATGACTTTCATAAAAGGCTATATTACTGCTCTGAAACATCAGGAGGGTGATGAAAGACAAACCCCTGAGTTAAACCACAAGCAACAGAATAACAAGCATCTTAGGAAGTTATCACTTTCAAAAATGGGAACTACTGAGGCTGCTACACCGCAAACCATCCACACAGCTAGTGAAGGTCACAGCCAAGATATCAACATTGTCCTGACTTATTCTATGAGACCCATAGATCTAGATGGTTGTATTCAATCCAGCTGTACTAAAGAAGTTTCAATTACTATGGCTCCTGATTTTGCTGAGTTCCCAGAATCAATTTGGGGTGGGCAAAATGGTACAGAGCAAGACCGAGAAAAAACAAAAAAAGACTATCTCCAATGCTCGCTGGAATCAACATAGTAATGAGAAAGGGGAGGGAGTAAAAACCTACCTGCTCTTGGGATCCAAAACAAAAATCGTACAATCTATGTTGTAGAAAACCACCTTGCGTTGACGAGGTAACGAGTCACATACCTTCTTTAAGAAACAAACTCTACAAGTAAAAAATAGTAAAAATCAGGAAAAGATCAATAAAATTAAGCCAAAGAAACCAACTCAAAGAAAGAAATCACACACTCAAGAAAAAGAAAAGATTGATGAGGTAATGCAGGCAGTGTTTAACTCTCTTCTCGATCTCTCAGTCTATTCAATTGAACTGAGCGAGAATGACATCCCGCTACATCATGAAAGTCAGCCAGAAAAGGATCAAGTGCAGGAAATGGTGCTGGTACAATGTCATATATACGAAGGTAAACAAGAAAAAATAACAGACTATACAGCTAATCTGGAAGAGGAGCAGCCTTTTTTAACCTTGGAGGAACAGAGAGATTGTTTGATTGCTCGAGCCAAGGTCCAAGAAATTGAAACTGCCCATCAAAAAACCCTTCTTAAAGAAAAAAGATCTAGTATGGTGGCGTCCATGAGTCGGATCTCCCTGCGTATTGTAATCAACTGTTGTATGGAATTAGATATCAATGAACTCCCCCCCTATCGGCCCTACCCTGCAGAGAGCACAAAGTAAATCAACCCGACAAATAATTGAGCCTAGATCATCAGTCAACCCACAACATAAATATTCCCTCAAGAACTTGAAACCAAAAAGATCTATTACTGATCTGTATCCTACAAAAGACTACTCCCGTTACCTGAGTTTGGAAAGAATGGTTAAGGAACAAGTCTGATCTTAAACAGGCATAACGTGGTAAAACTGTGCCACTGTATTCCCCAATTGAGTCAAATTAATAACGAAGATTTTGCCATAGCAGAGTTCCCGAAAAGAGAAGAGGTCGGACTTGGTATATCTTCATTTGAACTCTCTTATAGTAAAAGGTCTACTTCTCACTGCCACTTCAAGTTTTCTAGCCATGGGATTTGATCTAAAGGACCTCTAAGAGAGGGCTGAAATATATAAAATATATAAAGGCGGGAGATGTTCTAAGAGAGTCTGTCACTCACCAGCTACAGGCGATAAGAAGTCAGCAAGATTCCTCCAAGCTGAGGCACAACTTTGTGAACTTTCTAGAATTCTTTCTAGAATTATAATGAAGCAAGAAGGACCAGTACATCATCCCGAAGTGATTCAATGCACAAGGCTCCTCTTGCCCCACAAAATGTTCACCTATCTGTTAACACAGAAAATGACATGTCTATAAAAGATACCACTAACCTTGGTATATCAACATCAAGACATGCAGATACTCATTCTTCAAGACCTTCTAAACAGGACTCTTTCGCGCAAATGTCAATGATAACAATCGCAATGGCACACTTCATGAATCTCTACAAGGACATTCATGAAACTTTGGCTAACCATAACACTCTTTTAGATATGCTCCACTCAAAAATGATTTTCATAAAAGGCTATATTACTGCTCTGTAACATCAGGAGGGTGATGAAAGACAAACCCTTGAGTTAAACCACAAACAACAGAATAATAAGCATTTTAGGAAGTTATCACTTTCAAAAATGGGAACTACTAAGGGTGCTACACCCCAAACCATCCAAAACGCTAGTGAAGGTCACAGCCAAGACATCAACATTGTCCTGACTTATTCTATCTGACAATAAATCTAGAAGGTTGTATTCAATCCAGCTGTACTAAAAAGGTTTCAATTACTATGGCTCCCGACCTTGCTGAGTCCCCGGAATAAATTTCAGGTGGCCAAAATGGTATGGAGCAAGACCAAGAAAAAACAAAAAAATACTATCTCCAATGATCACCGGAATCAACATAGTAATGAGAAAGGGGAGGGAGTAAAAACCTACCTGCTGTTGGGATCCAAAACGAAAATATTATTATCTATGTTGCAGAAAACCACCTTACGTTGACGAGGTAACGAATCATGTATCTTCTTTAAGAAACTCACTCTAAAAGTAAAAAATAGTAAAATTTAGGAGAAGATCAATAAAATTAAGCCAAAGAAACCAACTCAAAGAAAGAAAACACAAACTCAAGAAAAAGAAAAGACTGATGAGGTAATGCAGGCGGTGTTTAACTCTCTTCTCGATCTCTCAGTCTATTCAATTGAACTAAGCGAGAATGACATCCCGTTTCATCATGAAATTCAGCCAGAAAAGGATCAAGTGCAATAAATTCTGCTGGTACAATGTCATAGATGCAAAGGTGAACAAGAAAAAATAACAGATGAACGGCTAATCAGGAAGAGGAGCAGCCTTTTTTAACATTGGAGCAAAAGAGCGATTGTTTGATTGCTCGAGCCAAGGTCCAAGAAATTGAAAATGCCCATCAAAAACTCCTTCTTAAGGAAAAAAGATGTATTATGGTGGCATCCATGAGTCGGATCTCCCTGCATTCTGTAATCAACTATTGTATGGAATTAGATATCAATGAACTCCCCCCTACTGGCCCTACCCTGCAGAGAGCAGTAAGTAAATCAACCAGACAAATAATTGAGCGTATATCATCAGTCAACCCACGACATAAATCTTCCCTCAAGAACTTGAAACCAAAAAGATCTATTACTGATCCCTATCCTACAAAAGACTACTCCCGTTCCCTGAGATTGGAAAGAATGGTTAAGAAACAAGATAATCTCATTTTAAACAGGCATAAGGTGGTCAAACTGTGCCACTGTATTCCCCAATTGAGTCAAATTAATAACGAACATTTTTTGCCATAGCAGAGTTCCGAAAAGAGAAGAGGTCGGACTTGGTATATCTTCATTTGAACTCTCTTATAGTAAAAGTTCTACGTCTCACTGCCACTTCAAGTTTTCTAGCCATGGGATTTGATCTAAAGGACCTCTGAGAGAGGGCTGAAATGTATAAAATATCTAAAGGCGGGAGATGTTCTAAGACAGTCTGTTACTCACCAGCTACATGCGATAAAAAGTCAACATGATTCCCGCAAGCTGAGACACAACCTTGTGAACTTTCTAGAATCTTCCGCAAGCAAACGCCTATGGAGGAGACTTTAACAAAACCTTTACATCACGATTTAATTGTTACCTTGGATAACAAATCTGGTCTATCTCATATTAGGAGAACAGTGCAACAAATCCAATCTTCAAAGATATGCATGGATGAACTGTCATGGGCTTGGTTGCCTGCATTTTTAGCACTGACTCAAAAGCAATAACAACTACTTAGAATAAACCACCCGTCCAATGTAATAACTCTCTTATCTTGGAATACAAGAGGGTTTATGCATTTACTGGAAGAGGGAGTAGTCCCATGGGATGACTTGGATTTCATTTATTTTTAGGAAACATGGTTATTGGTGTAGCCATCCCTAGATGGCTTTACATCCTTTCTTAATCCGGCCATCCAAGGGACTACAGGAAGACTGCATGCTGGTCTATTAACTTTAGTTAACAATAAGCTAAACTGTGAGATAATCAAACATGTCAAATTGGGCCCTTTTATTCAGTACTCTATCCTAAGAGGAGTTATACATTGTTCCAGAAAAACAGCGAATACGTTGGTCCATCTCATATTAATCAACATCTATTGGAGTGCCATGGAAGTCACCCCACAAGAAATGCGGGACTGTCTAGCTAAAGCTATCGATTAAGCCTATAGCTGGGGTAATTCCACTATTATTCTATGTGGAGATTTTAATGCTACCTACCCTTCGATGAAACAAATGCAGGAAGTTGACAACTCGGAATACAATTCTGGGTTTACAGAAAAGATTAATCTATGGCTTGAGCTGATGTTAAGCCTTGAATTACAGGTGACAAATGGATGTTATGAAAGAAATGTTTAGAGACACCTTACGTGGAAAAGAAGTGGGTCAACGTCGGTTATTGATTATATTTTCATCTCGCAAATCTTAACCATAAACACAAAGGGCCTCATTACGACCCTGGCGGTACGGGGTTAATGGTGCCGTAAAAGGTGCTGGCGCTGTTTACCCCGTACCGCCTCATTATGAGGTCCCCTCGCGGGACCCAGGAAGAGGGAGCAAACAACGGGCCAAATCGTAATGGCCCGTTGTTTGCTCCCTCTCCCATTCCCATTCAGCCCTATGGGGGCTGAAATGGGAATGGGGAAGGACCGGGTGCGGATCCTTGGAGGGAGGAATTACCGGGCCTTCCGAACTCGGAATGGCCCGGTAATTCCTCATTCTGTGGACCCGGAACCGGACGCAATTTCGGCTGCAGACATGCCGCAAATAGCAGCATGGCTGCTGCCGAGGTCATAATGAGGCCCAAAGTCTCTTAAAGTTCTGACTTCGTTAAGAAGTGATCATAACTAGCTAAAGCTCACATTGCAAGAAGAGGTTTCTAGACCAAAAAAGTGGACAAATGCCCAGGTTGAAGTGACCAATAACATTCACCAACTAAAAATGAATACCCAAGCAGTAGCACAAACCTTAAGGTCCCTCTTGGACCAGATGACCAAAGCAACTATAGTAAAACCACAATGGCCAGTGGATTGCACCACTATCCCTATCATCTACCATGCTAAAGGTAAAACACAGGCCAAAGATAATACACATCCTTATTCTTATGATAATACCTTGGTTAACAAAAGAAAGGAGATGCAAAAGCTTCTGCAACGGCTTAAGAAAATATCCAACCGCTACTGCGGACATCTAAATTAAATGTCTAAAATCTAACTACAAGTCTTGGTACATCAGCGATAGCAGCATTTTATATCAGAAAGATGCAGAATGTATGCTACGTTCATTGACCAACAATTCCTCGGGCGAGACTTGGTCCCTGATTAGGGCTATGAATAATTATCAACTTTCAATACAGGCTAACTGTGTAACTGAAGCAGTTTGGTACACCTTGTTTTGCTCCCTATTTGCAAACCCTTGCATAAAAGAAGACCAACTGGCAAAAACAACTTCTCCTTGGATTTTGGTATATGACTATGAGGATTGTGTCATTATATTCATAGGATTGAGTTCTTCGAGAGCACCAGGGCCTGATGGTCTATTTAACACTACACTGAAAGAAAAAAATGGCCAATGGGCATCTATACTTGACCTGGTGCTTAAAATGTTCTTTTGTCGAAATCTATACTATCATCAGGGAAGACTGTGCATATCATTCCTGTATTTAAAAATGGCAGCCACTCAGCCCCTAACAACTATAGGCCTATAGCGCTATTAGACGTGTTGCGAAAAATACACATAACCCTACTTCTGAAAAGGCTGTTAGTATGGACCCACACCAATGGCCTGAATTATCACTTCCAGGCAGGTTTTGTTAAGGGCCTTGGAACGGCACCCCCAGCATTCCTGATCAATTTACTGAAGAAAAAAAAAATGCCACTTGGCATTTGTAGACTTTACCACAGCTTTTAACAGACTGAACAGAAAACCTCTCTGGGATATATTGGTAGAGAAACAATATCCGCCTGACCTGCTGGAATAAATACAAAGTCTTTACACAAATACCACTATACAAACTTGTCTATCCATTAAAGATGAGCTTACCGTGGAAATCCCAACACATCAAGGAGTAAAGCAGGGTTGTTCTCTGGCACACGCCCGCTACAACTTCTAAACCACTGATCTGGGGGAAGTTATGAAAGAATGCAGATGTTTCTTTCCTAAACTTGGAGATTTGAGGAGATGATCTAGTCCTACTTGCCCATACTAGAGAAGGTCTTCAAAGAAAACTTAACCATCTACAAGAATGAGGCAAACAATTTGAAGATTAATATCAATACAACTAAGATCATGACGCTTAAGAAAGGTAGTGTGGCCAGAAAAAAGTCAGTAAAATGGTCCCTTAAACACTTGGACATGGATCAGACTCTGTGATTTAAAAGTTCAATAGATGCCAACTCCCTTATATATCCAAAAAACAATGCAGATATGCTTGCTTGTGAAGCGCGGATACTAAAGAAAAAGTATTCTAAATTTACACTCAAGTCAATTATAGACTTCTATGTTGCAAAAGTTATGCCAGTGAACAGTCTTCACTTATGGCATTGAAACATTTGTTGATCAACCTGCTAAACTGTGGGCCTCTATGGAAGGGTCCTTTTGGAAGAGAAATGTTGGGCTCCCTCGATCAATCCCCATCCAGGTGGTGAGTAAAGAACTGGTATTACGCTCTCTTAAATCTTCAGCCGACTGGAAGATATTAAGTTTGCTCAGAAAGTGTAATTGTCTTAATCACCCATACATGATAAAAAGGATTAATATTGTTCCATTAAGAGGCCTACACATCCATGCACAAAACTTGCAACCCAGTGCCATAGTGTGCCTGCACATAGTCAACCAACTACACATTGCAACCTCACCTATCTTGCCATGTAACATATGCTCACTTTCTGAAGCATGGTAGTATCAGAACAACTAGCCAGTGGATTGGTATTCTGCAATGATAGTCAGCTCTGGGAATGTAAATATGTGAGGGGAACGTAGGAGGATAGGCAAGAGGAAAATAGATGGAATGAAAACGGTGAGAGATACATGCAATGGGGAAGGCCAAGGCACTTAGGAGCCATGATGACATGTGAACCATCCAGCGTCGCGGCATCCCCATAATGGGTAATGCAGGGTTGCTCCCAAACAGGAGAAGAAACACACGCAAATGTGATGCACATAACATACCCAGGACAAAGTCATTTCCCAAGATCAGATGGGTAATGCTTGGGATGAGATTTACAAATGCAGCTCCGCCCAGAATTCTGTAATGAAGTGTCCTGTCCAAAACACATGGCACACACTCCATTTCTTGACATCCATTTTTGAAACAACTAGAGGTGCACATAGGTACATCAGATGCTGATATGCCTCCTCTTGACAGGGAAGGAGAGCAACAGTGTACTAAATTTGGAAAAGACCAGCACCAAGAGGAGCCATCAATGGTGCCGGCCACTGCCACGCATGAACCACAGGGTCAACATGAGGACCATGACTCGACATACAATTTGGACAAGCAGACACAGCAACCGGGAAGCATTCACACCACTGCATTTTGTAAGAGCGGCAACAACCAACAGGGCCTGTAACACCGCAAAATCCAAGAGAGAAAAAGAGATGCATTAGCATCAGCACACGGTGTGCACCCAACTGAACTCCATATGTTGCATGCTGGGAGAAGGCCTAGTTGCTTTGTCAAGGCAGCTGGCAGAATTCCACAATATTTAGTAGTGGAAGTAAGGGCAACCAGAGATGAGGGCAATACATCAGGTGTTGGGAGTAACGTGCAATGCCATGCAGCACACCACCTGAAGACAAATGAGGGTGCTGATGAGGCAGCATGCAGAAGCTATAGCTGCTGTGAAAAGGGTAGCTGCAGCTCTTGAGGGGTATGCTCCCTCTATGGCCAGTGGTTCGATATAAGTAATGTTTTAGCCTATATGCCACTGACCCATCCAAACTCCAATTGCCCCAAACCCCATGACGCCAGCAGAAGAGTCTGTGGGAGTACACAGACACCAAAAGGAGGCCACAGCCCTACGACATATGTGCATCAGAAATGATAACTCAGTATTGAAGTTGTTATTTACATGATTGCATTATTTTCAGGGATTATATTCTCATGTAAGTTGTGTTGTGTTCTGCTTCAACAAATCACAACGTCTGCTTTCAAGACTATTCCAGTTTACGTACTTTGTTAAGTGAGGTTAGTCTCCATTTCACTATCAGTGTGTCATGCAAATAGTAGGTTGACAAAGATTTTAGTGGAACAAGGGGGGTTCCTCTCTTACGGACTGTAGTTTCTGTGTATGAGAGTGGGAACACCCATAATGGCCTCCTAATGTGCATCATCCGTTCTTATTGCTCTGTGCATCATATACATGACATAAGGCATGTGTCCATCAGTGCTCAAATTTACGATGTCACTGTATAGGCAGGGAATGTGTCTGGGTGGAGAGGTGCATTGCTATCTGTATTGCTGTCAGCTTTCTGTTCATCATACATGCACCTGGTCCACATAGAGGAGGACCTGGTCAGCCCTCATGGCCGTTCCTGTGAAATATCTGTCAACCACATCAACACGTAATGCAGATTCCACATTCCTTTGGCCATCAGCAGCCTAAAGTGGGACAAGTGGCAAGTGACTGCAATTCTGGACAGATGTTGTTGGGTGTCCTGACCCACGTTTAAGCTATCATGCCACAACATTTGGTGCTGTGGGCTTAGAAAATTCAAGATGGCGGAAAACCCACATGTGCGCCGAAATCCAGGAAAGCTGCGCAGTTTGTGCGCACACCGAAATGGTTGCCTCACTTGCCACCCACCAGTGCGAGAACGAAAGGCCGGGTTGCCATGAGGGAAATGGGTTGCCAAAGGAAAAACAGTAGCGCCGGTTAGCTTCAAAGCGCTTTAAAATCACCATTGGACTACCCGCACAGTAGTCTGAAACCATTGGGAATGGCAATGCTGATTGCCAAATGCAACCTAGAATTGTTGGGAATTCATTTTCTTAAATCCCAAAAATGGGTGCAGTACCAGTACTCACCACTATCCAAAAGCCGGCAGTTTAAAACCACCCTGTGTTTCTCTGAAGGCAGGCTCAAACTGTCTATTTTAAACATTGCAACACATCTAAAAACTCACTGGACACCAGCAGACATTTGGTAGAATGGAGTGTTGTGTGCCTACAAAATCTGGGAAATGAAGAGCCCAAAACAATGCTTATAACAAAACTGCTATGGAGTCAGCAGTTTAAGTTGCACTGGATTTAAAGACACTAAAATCGAAAATGTTTAGATTAAATGAGTGACCTATGTTTGGTGTCACATGCCTTTGTAACTGTTTAAATGTCATAGTTTTAAACTTAGAATCAGCCTTCTAGCTGCATATGTGAAAATGTTTAGTTTTATTTGAATGCAGAAACTGGGGAACAGAAATGACAGCTTAAAGAGATTCCAATTTGCCTGGCAACTACCCCCATCAGGAGTGAAACTTGAGTCACAGCTGTGTTCCCAGGCCTAGCTGCCCTTTTGCTGCTCACACTAAGGATATGCCATCTATCTGATAATTGAATTACCTGTGCTCTGCAGGAAAGTGAACAAAGCCCTGTCCTGGCTCAGGCAAAGGTTTTATTGGCAGGAGTCGTAGATGGTCGTAAAAAGTGGCTTCCTCCTGAGGAAAGGGGAGGGGCACTGCCTGTGAGAGCAAGCTGGCTTGGCAGAACTGGATAAACCAGTATTTCTACCTTGTGCTGAGAGGAAACCCCACCCCTTTGGAGCCAGAACATAACTTTAAAAAGATGGATCATTCATAGAGCGGACATGTGAAAATTTTATAAATGATACCATAATTCTTGTGATTTTTCTGCCCACATTTTAAGAGGTTTTTCGACCCAGTGGCGTGTTCAGGGGGGTTTTAGCGGAAAAGTGGATATTACTCTAAATGTATGCATGTTAAAAATCTGAAACTTCATCAGTTAATGTCCATACTCCCTGCACACATGTATGTAAAGTTGGGTCAATGTCAGAAATTGAAAAATCAGTTAAAAAGTCAATTATGTGCCATTTCTGAATGCAAGCTCTTAGAAACAGCAGATTTGGACAGAGACATGGCTAAATTCAGCCACACCATGTATATGTAATTTCAAGCAACTGTGTAACTGTGAAATATGTCTTTTATTATCAAATATAGAATGTGTGCAATCTGACAGAGGAGTGTCCTATCTGCAAGCCATAAAATGACATCCCTCTGACTCACAGTTCATTCCCCAATCAAATGATAAATGGAAGTTTGACCAATTAGAAGCTGAGAGAGAGGTAGGGTCAGTGATGCTAGAACACACCCACATTCTAAACACATAAAAGCAGACAGACAGGACAGATAGGGACCTTCAATTCCATCTGCAGCGGGACGCTCTGCCGGAAAAATCCATACTTTACCTCCATCAAACCACCAGAGAGCCAAACTAGAGACTTCAATCTATCCTACCCCTTATAGTTTTACCGCAATCGCGGAACACGCATTCGCGAATTTTACCGCGATTTGCAAATTTCTTCACATGTAAAAACTGCTGCTGCTTGCCTTCCATTTGCCAGAAATTCGTTTAACCTGCTAACTATCCCTGCATCATTGCTAGTGTGAGCCTGGACTAATATTAACTAGATACCACTCACCCTGAACCTCTGAAAGGGAATTAAAAGCATTTCCAGCATATTTCTCATCCATTGCTAGCACATATCAAAGCATTTTGCCTGTGTTTTCAAAACTCCTATCTGTTTTCTGTAGTGTAAGCTTGCTGGGGTGAACTGATTTACATTGATTGCATTTCTGAGAACTGTGTGTTTTCCTTCCATTTCCTTGCCTTGCATCAAGGGGGGGAGGGGATTGCCAGAGAAAAGTGATTACATTGTTTGGTTGAAATCATATTGAGTATTTTCTGTACTGCATTCATTGAATATTGCATCCACCTGAGCTTACATAAAGCATCCTCTACCACATTATACTTTTGTTCCTATTTACCAGTGTGCTACCTTATCCATTTCATGTCAACTCATTAGTGATTATAAGAAGTGTGCTAGTGCCAGATTCTCCGTTGTTGATCTTTATCATATCAGATTAAGTGTGCTATTCAATTATTAATTTATTATAAAGTGTGATATATATATATTTTAAATTATCAAATAAACCTTTTAAACTTGCAAAACAGAACTACTTATTGGCTCAGTGGGGTCAGGGGGATTCCAAGAGAGGGGTGTTATATAGGGGTAGTCATCCAGAACGCATGAACTGGACATAAAGATATATCAATAAGGGTTTTCATTCAGTATTCTAGATTAGGCGTTAACTTAGCTGTAGTGCTGAATTGAATCCTCTTACAAATTGGGGGCTCGAGCCGGACGTTTGGGTTAGAATACCACTTGTGCAGCTTAATACAGTGTGCTAACTGACGGGATACATACATCCGGTCGGATCACCACGCTGCATTACGCTGTGAAGCATTCCTCAAAAGGGACACTCCAAGAAAAGTTCTGTTCTGCAAAAATAAAATACAAACTTCTGTAAGTCAGGACAGAGACCAATCTCTAGAATGACGACCTTAGTAGACATGAAAATAGCCAGAGAGCACCTCTTGCATAAGCTATTTGTGAGAGGTGAATGGACCGAACAGGGCCAGGATGTGTGGTTGCAGGCCATCACACAACAGGTCACTGAAACAGGGTCAGATATATATAGAGATCAGGGTCCCTTACATGTGGCCCTGAGTGAACTATATATGGCTCCTAAGGCCAAAGATGAACACGACAAGATTGTTAGGATAGCGGCATACCTGTACCTATATATGGGAGACATGCAGGATAGATGTGCTGAAAGCCAAAATCTGGCAAATAGGCAACAGATGGCGTTAGAGAAGGTCCAATCTGACCTGGTCTCTTCTGAGCAGAGGCTGCAGAGGAGCCAGGAGTCAGAAGATGATAGTAGGCAGCACATCATTAAAATAAAGAAGGATATGGATGTGCTGCAACAGGAAAAGGTAGAACAGGATACCAGATTTCTGGCCTTGCAGAAGGAATACCAGGAAGGTTTGGACTCCCTACTGCAAAACCAGAAAAAGCTGGAGCAACAACTGGACTTCAACAGGGTATGTGCTGAGCAGGTAGTCACCCTGCAAGGCCACCTGGATAGAGTGAAGGCGGAGAGCAACAAACTAATTCTGAAAGATCTGGATACCCAGGCAGAGTTTGATCAGGAGTGCCAGAATGCTGGTGCCTTCCAAAGGCAAAGGGACGACCTGGCAGCACAGATGCAGGCTCTCAGTCAGGAAAGGGATACCTTAGGCCAGGAAGTCTGCCATTTAAAAAGAAAAATGGAAGAAAATCACCTGGCCCACCAGGGACTGGGTGACCTCCAAAAAGAACACCAGAACTTGCTAGAGCACACCAGGAGGGTGGAGGATGCTCTAGCAAGAAAGGAGCAGGCCAATAGGGACACAGCTCAGGAGGTAACCCTCCTGCAGCAAAGACTGGCCCAGTTCTCCAGGACCAACCAGGAAGTACAGAGGGAAAATGAGGCTCTCTGCCAGCACAATGAGAGGCTCCAGCAACAGGTAGCGATGCAGGAGAAACTGATAGAGTCGAGTAAGGCCTTAACAGAGGAACTGAAAGCACAAATGCAGGCTCTTGCATTGCAACAGGGAGCAGGGGCGGATAGAGATGAGGTCCGCTGGGAAAGAGAGATTCCTGACCATAACCGCAGGAGCCCTACCACCAGGGGCCTTCATCTCCCCCAGTCCCTGGACTCTACCACCCCCATGTCCCCTGGCGCACATGAGCACAGGGCCACAGGGATGGCAGATTACTATCCAGCTAAGAGTATGGGGCTCATAGGCCAGTACCACTCAGGAATGGAGGGGTGGGCATCCGGGTATGGGCACCCAAGTACAGTACAGTTCAATGGGGAACCCCAGGAGAGTAGGCCCATTAAGGGCATCCTGAAAACCTCTGCCCAGTTAGGTCAGTGGAGGGGGTACCCATCAAATCCTGGCAGCAAGGAGGAATCTGAAGACTCCTCTGAACTGTGCAGGACACAGGAGACCAGGTCCCCACATTCTGCCAGCCATTCCCAGGCTCGCAGAATCCGGGAAAACCTGGAAGAACAGACGGGAACCTCTGGGAGCAGTGCCTCTGAGTCCGAGGAAGAATGGACAAGGGTTACCCGAACCAAAAAGGCCAATAAGGCAAACAGGGCCTTGCTTAAGGACCCCTTAAAGCAGATTAAGGCGATCAGGAGCGTCATCACGCCTTACCATAAGAACGCTAAGTATTCTGTTTGGGAGCACTTAGAGTTGTTTGAACAAATGATGGAGACTTTCCATTTGAAGGACAGCCAAAGCTGTATTCAATATGTAAAGTGGACCTTCTCCCCGGAATACTCCAGTTTCTTTGCGGGGCTGGAGGACCAAAATCATTTAAGATGGTCCACCTATAAGGCGGCCATCTTGAAACATTTTTCTGTTCACAGAAATCCTCAAGAGGCTCGCAAGGCAGCCTACAATTTGCAATGTGGGGAGGATCAGGCCCCACAAGAATTTGTGCAGGAGTTAAAGCGTGCTTTTGCACAGACCACAAGAAGGGTGCGCACGGATACCAGGGAATTTATTAATACGTTTTTCCATGCCTTGCCCAAATATATCATGACCCAGCTCGTGAGGGATTTTCACGAGAAAAGATCTTTAGACTGGGTCATTGAACAGGCTACCCGGATCTATGAGGTGCAGAAACCGGTAGATAGCAAAAGTAATGCCCAGAAAAACCCCAAAGCCAACACCACCCCTGCTGCTGCCAAGGTGGCAGAGGTAAAGGTCACCCCCGTTTTAGATTTGGTGATGGGGGGGCCTAAAAACCTACCTGCACCTAATAATGCTAGGCCCAGAAGGTCCTCGGGCCAGTCACAGACAGGGAGCCAAGGAGGCAGCCCCACAAATGGGGTCCCTCGCTCTCCTGATTATGTAAGTCCCCGTTACAAGGGAAATCGACCCATCCTGGGTTATGTGTGGACTCCTCCAGCCTAAGGGGGGGGATCCAGCCAAGCACCTAACCCAGGGAACTTCCCTCCAAACTTCCCACAGGAGGGCAGAAATTTACCAAACCCTGGGCAGAACTTTTTCCCCAGATATCCACCCGACTTTCAGCCCCAAAACCATCCATCCTTCTTTCCCCAATTCCCTGAGCCCAGACCACTGAATCCGGGAGAGGGGAGGCCAAGGGTGGAGGGGTACCCAAATCTTCCCAACCCGCGGTATTACCAGAGGAGGGACAGCTACCCTTCCCGGGATCAGCCCAGGGGAGAAAACAGGGCCCCGTATCAGCCTGAGCGGGTTTCCCAGTTAGAGCGCCAGGTTCAAAACATGGCGCGGGATCTGGGTCACATACTGAGGGCTCAGCAGAACCCTCAGATGGGCGTGCCGGCGCAGAACGCACCCAACTCTGGACCTGGTGCTCCAGAACAATGACGGGGGCAGCACCCCGATAACTCACCGGTTCCCAGGGAGGAGGCACAAGGGGAAGGGGGGTGTAAAGCCTTGGGGGAAGCTTCCTTCCTCACTTGTAAACAGCCCCTGGAAACCCAGGAACCGGAAACAAAATCTCTTGCCCCTGAAAGTCTGCCTCCTAAGGAGCAGAGGGGTGGTAGGAGAAACAAAAGACCCAAACAGACTCAGTTTGAGGAGGAGGTACAGATCTTCCAATTTGAGGGAGAGGGATCCTCAGAGGATCCTGGGAAAAGGATCTTCTCCTTCAGAGAGGGGGGAACTCCCCCCAAAGAAAAATGGGTCCCTAGGGATGCAAATCCAGACTGGGGAGATGTGGAGACTGAGCTACCGCCGCCCACCATCTCATCCCAGAACCAACAGCAAGAAAATCCCCTGGTTCAAACCCATCCTGGGGACTGCCTCCAAAAAGGGGGGGGCAGCCCAGAACCGGAACCAGGGGAACCCACAATGGCTCTGATCTCCAGTTGCCAACTTTTTCTTTCAGATTCCCAAGACTCTCCACAGAATTCTGCCCAAATCTCTTTGCTATCGATGTCCAAAACCAGAAAGTTAGCCCACCAGTTGTCCAAAAATGTGCATTATCGGTGCCCCCTTGAGGAGAAGGAGGGAAGATATTATGCCCCGGTACAAGTACAGGGGCAGGGTACAATCTCGGCACTGGTGGACACGGGATCTCAAGCTACCCTTCTGTCCAGAAGGGCCTTTGATGAACTGAATGCAGGAAGGGGAGAGAATTACCAAATTCCTCTCACCTCTCTTCTGGGACAACTACAGAACTTTGACGGGAAGGAAATTCCCGTTGAGGGGACTGCAGACTTGGACATTAAAATTGGGCGACATAAGTTGAAACACCCGGTCATAGTTGTGACCCCGGAGGGCACCCCTTGTTTACTAGGGAATGACCTCCTGAGAAGGTTGTCACCCCTAATAGATTGCGTAAACAAGGTCCTCTGGACCCAGACTAGCCGACCCATAAAATTAAAACAGAGTGTCAACCATGTTAGTTTAAACGGCACATGCCACATGGTTGAACAAAAATCTGACCAAGTAGAATTTCACTTCCAGAACAACCAGATTCCAGACGTGACAGTAATAGCAGTAGGACAACAGACTGGTGATGGGGGGTCCTCTCTATTTCTGAAAATCAACCTTCCTTCCAGTCTAAAGTGGTATTCCACGCTGGAAGGAAACACGCTGAAATTCTATACCAATCCACAATCTGAAACTCCCACTCCTATAGTCCAGAAAGATGTGAAATCAGCTCAGAGCCTGGCTGATATTCAGCAAATTGGAGAGCAGTTGTTCATCCCTGTCCAGTTAAATGATGGGAAGGACTCTGTTCTCGCTCGAGTGTGTGTGAACAACGGTAAGAGCTTCATCAGCGAAGCCATGTTCCGCCAACTCCCAAAAGATCCAGCCATTCCCACCTTCAAACTGATAGACAAATGGGAAATGGACCTGGAAGCACCTAATTCCAAACATCTCCTGCCAAGCAGGTGTATGCTCAAAATCTCCATTGGCAACAAGAGCATAGTCCACAATTGTTGGGTCGTGCGAGACGTCCCTGCCGCCTTTTACTTAGGCAGTGACATTCTCAATCGCTTTGCCATTAGTTTGGACCTAATAAACTTCAAAGCTTGGTCCCGATTAGCGGATAATCCCATGGGCTTTGATGATCCAGAAAAAGCATTTAGGTCAGCTCAATTGCTACCTTATGCAGTTGAAATTCAGATTAAAGAGGAAGTCACCATCCCAGAAAGGACCCGACAATTCTCCCTGGAAGTGAAAGTTAAAAGAGGACAACATTTGAAAAACCCTGATGCTTACATACATCTAAACGCTTCTCTCCAACAGCAAGGGTTGGGGGTAAACCCAACTCCATTAGTCAACATAGAACATGACACCATTCTAATAGAGGTGGATAACAGCGACTTAAAGAGTATTACTCTAGCCGCAGGCACCATTATTGGAATGGCGGTTGATGACCGACATTTCTCCATTGATCTTGTAAATGAACTGTTAGGACCAATCCCCAAGGACTGTGTTGACAGTGACAGTGAGGACAATACAACACCAGACAGGATTTTTACCCGGCATGGGGGGAACTTCCTGGTGTACACTTCCTGCCCCTATGGTAAGGAAGATGTGACGTGTGACTTCAGGAGGGATGAGGTGATCTTCCAGGTACATGAGGGCTGCCTTTCCCACCTGAAGCCTCCGGTCCAAATCAGCACTCTGACCAGGGACTTCTCCACCCAGCTGGAGGAGGCCGCGGAAATAGCCAAACCAGAAGTCTTTCCAGGCTTCAGGCAGATGGTGGAAGAGAGAGTCAACCTAGCTGATGCCTGTGTGACTCTGGAACAAAAGCAAAAGTTGAAACAAGTTTTCTTGGATTTCCAAGATCTCTTTGCGGTAGACTCATATGACTGTGGTCGCACTGACATCCACACAACAACAATCCCCACGGACCCTGGCATGACTCCTGTGTTTGTGAAGCAATATCGCTTGCCTCTCGCATCAATGGAGTCCCTTACTGAAATAATTAAGAACCTTGAGTCCCGGGGAATAATCCGTCCCGTCCACAGCACCTTCAATAATCCGGTGCTGGGAATATTGAAGCCAAACGGCCAGTGGAGACTCTGCGCCGACCTTAGGGAGCTCAACAAACGGGTCCATACTTCCCGATGGCCTCTGCCCTACATTGACCAAGGGCTGGCCCAGATTCAGGGGTCACAAGTATTCACTGCAATAGACCTGACCAATGGATACTGGACCGTGCCTGTCAGCAGGGAGGACCAATACAAACTGGCTTTTACCTTTGGGGGCCAGCAGTACACATGGACCCGGACTCCCTTCGGATACCTCAACTCCGGCAATGAATTCAACATTTTCCTACATAAGGCCATGCCCGACCTGGGTGCGAGGGGTAACCTGGCTTATGTAGATGATGTCCTCATCAAAAGTTCATCTGTGGAGGAACACATAGCGGAGATCCGTTATGTTCTGACACAGTTGAGGGCCGCCGGAGCAAAACTTTCCTTTCAGAAAGCACAGTGGTGTAGAACCCGTGTTAATTTCTTGGGGCATGAGATTACTCCTCAGGGCCTCTGTCCCCAGGAAAGGAAAGTGGAAGCACTTCAGAAACTGAAAGACCCCACAACTCTGCGGGAACTAAGGAGCCTCCTTGGACTGACTAATTACAGCAGAAAGTTCATTGAGGGCTACGCAGAGATCACCAGACCCCTGATTCATCTCCTAAAGGGGGGGTCAAGTGGGAATGGGGTCCAGAACAATCCGAGGCAGTAAGACAACTCAAGAGAAGCCTCTCACAAGCGCCTTGCCTAGCTTACCCTGTCAGAAACAAGGAGTTCTTCTTGGAGACAGGGTTCTCTAATACGTGCTTGACGGCCGTATTATACCAAAAGCATGACAAGGTCAATAAAGTTATCTCCTATGCGAGCAAAACTTTATCCTCTGTGGAGGAAAAATTCAACGATTGTGAGAAGGCACTCCTGGCAACGGTGTGGGCATTGAAGAATTACCGCCCGTTTATCCAGGGGGAACACATCATAGTGGAGACTCCACACCAGCCTCTGCAATATCTCCAAAGTGACAGAATCCGGGCCGGAAATGTGAGTAATTCCCGAATTACTTCCTGGATTCTGTCAATGCAAGGCTTTCCTGTGGAGGTCAGATATGGCCAAAACAAGAAGAGTCCCCTCGCGCAAGGTCTGGCTGACTTGCATGATTGTGCCAGAGAAAACTGTCTCGAGGACGAAAGTCTAAAAATAAAGGACAACACGGAGGCATATCTTAATTCCCCACACAAAGTCTTTGAAGAAGACAAGTGTGAGGGAATGCCCACTGTCTATGTGGATGGATGCTCTTACCATGTTGACAACGACGGGGAGAAAGAACTGGTGGCTGGCGTAGGGAATGCATGGGTGAATGAGTCCCCAGAACCCTCCGCTGGATACAAAATTGGTCCCCGAAGTAGTCAGGTGGCAGAATTGATGGCTGTGCATCAGGCCATCCTCACTGCTGTCCAGCATCAACTCCACGAACTGGTCATAACCACAGATTCGGATTATGTACGGAACGGGTTCGTGGAGCACCTGGTTAATTGGAAAACCAGAGGCATGTTATGTGCTAACAACAAACCCTTGAAACATGGGAAGTTGATCCAAAACATTGATGATCTGGTCACATCGAATGGGATGACCATCTATTGGAAAAAGATCAAGGGTCATTCCAAAGTAGAGGGACCAGACAAAACCGGAAATGACTTAGCTGATCAGCTGGCCAAAACCGGGGCCATCCAAGGGGATCTAATTGAGATTGAGTCCCTGTTGGGGGAAATCCAGGTCACTGCCATCACTAGGTCCCAGACAAATGCTCACAACGACCTTTCAATTGCACAATGGAGTAAGGAGACCCCTGATGCTGATTTGATTACCGCTCAGAAGGGGGATCCAATTATTGGTAAATTTTACCAGCACCTTGAGGACCCTAAGAACTTTCCCCTGACGGATACCGATTACATTGGGAAAGAGGACCTAAGAGTGTTGATGAAATGTCCAAAAATGTTCCGGATCCAAGACGGTTTGCTGGTAAGGAAATCCAAAGCTGGCCACGATCAGTGGGTGGTTCCTACCTCATTCCGAAGCCTGATGTTAAGTCACGCCCATGATGCGGCCACTGCCGGTCACAGGGGGTTTCACACAACATTGGAAATCTTAAGAGAGGTTGCCTACTGGCCACACATGGGGCAGGACCTCGACCAATACTTGAAGGGGTGTCTTGTGTGTGCACAATTTCAGCCATCATCCCTCACGCACCGGGCACCTTTACAAAAGAGGGGAATGACACTGCCATGGTCAGATTTACAAATCGACTTTGTAGGCCCTGTGATTCGCTCGGCTAGGGGGAATAAGTACATGTTGACCGTCACATGCTTGTTTACCAAGTGGGTGGAATGTCTCCCAGCCCCAAATTGCAAGGCAGAAACTGCAGCTGCCTTGATGATTAACCACATCTTTTCCCGTTTTGGTCTACCTCAAAGGATTGAGTCAGACAGAGGTAGCCACTTCACCAGTGAAGTAATGACAAAGATGTGGGAGATACTGGGGGTCAAGAGAAAGCTGCATATTGCTTATAGACCAGCTTCTTCTGGGGCAGTAGAGAGATATAACCGGACAATTGTGAGCATATTAAAGAAGTTTGTGGCAAATTCTGGGCCAAGTTGGGATATCCGATTACCTCTGGTCCTAATGGCTATCAGATCTACCCCTTCATCTGCAACCAAAATGTCACCATTTGAGTTGATGACTGGGCGCAAGATGGTGCTTCCTCAGCAATTGCTCTATAGGACCCAAGAGCAGACACTGATAAATGCCTCCACTACTCATGAGTATGTAGAGAATTTAAGGAAACACCTCCAACATGCTTTTGCTTATGCTCAGCGGAATCTAGAAAGATCAGCTGATAGCATGAAGACCCACTATGACCTGAAAACTTCCAGGAAGGAATATCAGGTGGGGGACCGGGTCTATCTATACAACTTCTAAAGGAACCAGGCCAAGCAGCGCAAATTTTTGCCTACATGGAAAGGACCCTTTGAGATCATCGACAAGATCTCACCTGTGGCCTACAAAATCCACATCCCAAAGGCGGTTCGGCAGAGGGGGAAGACAAGTGGGTCCACATAAACCAGTTGAAATGTTGCCATCCCAGGCACACTCTGCAACAACTGGAGGAATCCTCTGGAATCCTAGCGGGTACTGTCTCAGACTAATTCAGTTCCAATCATAAAACATACCACATCTAGTCTCTAAAATATTGTGATTTGCATGAAACTGTCTCTTAGTTATACTGTTTTTATTTTTTCAAAATAAGAATGTAATGTTTCGTGATGATGAAATGCTTATGCTGCCCCACTATCTCAACAGTGGTGGAAAAAGTCTATGAGTAGGTATTGCCGCTCTTCCTTTGTCGTCCTAGGAGAAAGAAAACCTGAAGACGGGCCAAGGAGGATGATACGGAGACCGGGAACGAAGATCCAATGGGCCCAGTGGACCGCCCAATACTCCCATCAGGACTGGCGAGGAGAACTGATCGATCAGTACCGGATGGAGAAGAAGATGCTGAACTGTGCCATCTACAGAAGAGGAAGAAGATTATGCGGACAGACCGGTGCGTGGGTCAAAACCCTTGGGCACGCGACTCCCCATCGACTCAAATTCAAAGTGCAGTCGCGTGGGGGGGCTTGTTGGGTGTCCTGACCCACGTTTAAGCTATCATGCCACAACATTTGGTGCTGTGGGCTTAGAAAATTCAAGATGGCGGAAAACCCACATGTGCGCCGAAATCCAGGAAAGCTGCGCAGTTTGTGCGCACACCGAAATGGTTGCCTCACTTGCAACCCACCAGTGCGAGAACGAAAGGCCGGGTTGCCATGAGGGAAATGGGTTGCCAAAGGAAAAACAGTAGCGCCGGTTAGCTTCAAAGCGCTTTAAAATCACCATTGGACTACCCGCACAGTAGTCTGAAACCATTGGGAATGGCAATGCTGATTGCCAAATGCAACCTAGAATTGTTGGGAATTCATTTTCTTAAATCCCAAAAATGGGTGCAGTACCAGTACTCACCACTATCCAAAAGCCGGCAGTTTAAAACCACCCTGTGTTTCTCTGAAGGCAGGCTCAAACTGTCTATTTTAAACATTGCAACACATCTAAAAACTCACTGGACACCAGCAGACATTTGGTAGAATGGAGTGTTGTGTGCCTACAAAATCTGGGAAATGAAGAGCCCAAAACAATGCTTATAACAAAACTGCTATGGAGTCAGCAGTTTAAGTTGCACTGGATTTAAAGACACTAAAATCGAAAATGTTTAGATTAAATGAGTGACCTATGTTTGGTGTCACATGCCTTTGTAACTGTTTAAATGTCATAGTTTTAAACTTAGAATCAGCCTTCTAGCTGCATATGTGAAAATGTTTAGTTTTATTTGAATGCAGAAACTGGGGAACAGAAATGACAGCTTAAAGAGATTCCAATTTGCCTGGCAACTACCCCCATCAGGAGTGAAACTTGAGTCACAGCTGTGTTCCCAGGCCTAGCTGCCCTTTTGCTGCTCACACTAAGGATATGCCATCTATCTGATAATTGAATTACCTGTGCTCTGCAGGAAAGTGAACAAAGCCCTGTCCTGGCTCAGGCAAAGGTTTTATTGGCAGGAGTCGTAAATGGTCGTAAAAAGTGGCTTCCTCCTGAGGAAAGGGGAGGGGCACTGCCTGTGAGAGCAAGCTGGCTTGGCAGAACTGGATAAACCAGTATTTCTACCTTGTGCTGAGAGGAAACCCCACCCCTTTGGAGCCAGAACATAACTTTAAAAAGATGGATCATTCATAGAGCGGACATGTGAAAATTTTATAAATGATACCATAATTCTTGTGATTTTTCTGCCCACATTTTAAGAGGTTTTTCGACCCGGTGGCGTGTTCAGGGGGGTTTTAGCGGAAAAGTGGATATTACTCTAAATGTATGCATGTTAAAAATCTGAAACTTCATCAGTTAATGTCCATACTCCCTGCACACATGTATGTAAAGTTGGGTCAATGTCAGAAATTGAAAAATCAGTTAAAAAGTCAATTATGTGCCATTTCTGAATGCAAGCTCTTAGAAACAGCAGATTTGGACAGAGACATGGCTAAATTCAGCCACACCATGTATATGTAATTTCAAGCAACTGTGTAACTGTGAAATATGTCTTTTATTATCAAATATAGAATGTGTGCAATCTGACAGAGGAGTGTCCTATCTGCAAGCCATAAAATGACATCCCTCTGACTCACAGTTCATTCCCCAATCAAATGATAAATGGAAGTTTGACCAATTAGAAGCTGAGAGAGAGGTAGGGTCAGTGATGCTAGAACACACCCACATTCTAAACACATAAAAGCAGACAGACAGGACAGATAGGGACCTTCAATTCCATCTGCAGCGGGACGCTCTGCCGGAAAAATCCATACTTTACCTCCATCAAACCACCAGAGAGCCAAACTAGAGACTTCAATCTATCCAGAACTAGAGACCCAGACCAGAGAACCAGAGAGAGCTGACCCAGATCACTGTGAAGTGCAGAGACCAGAGGCGAGTTTAAAACCTGACCAGATCCATGGCGAGGCCCATTTCACTCAAGAATATAGTGTGAGTACCTAGAAAACTGTGCAGAACCAATCTCCTAGTTAAAATAATATAATTCAATCTATTTAATCTAAGTAGAACTGCCTCCTAACTGTCACCTGTCATTTGTAAAGCTGTAACTTGTCATTTCCTAGTTGCAAGCTGCACTTGTCTTTTTGAACTTTAAAATTTCAAATCTGAAAAACGACCTTCACAAAATCGCTCATATCTCCGCAACCGTTTGTGCTAGAGACTTGCAATAACTTTCATCTGAAAGGTTAGAATCGTGGCTTTCCTACGAACCTAGAAAAAATCCATACTTTACCTCCATCAAACCACCAGAGAGCCAAACTAGAGACTTCAATCTATCCTACCCCTTATAGTTTTACCGCAATCGCGGAACACGCATTCGCGAATTTTACCGCGATTTGCAAATTTCTTCACATGTAAAAACTGCTGCTGCTTGCCTTCCATTTGCCAGAAATTCGTTTAACCTGCTAACTATCCCTGCATCATTGCTAGTGTGAGCCTGGACTAATATTAACTAGATACCACTCACCCTGAACCTCTGAAAGGGAATTAAAAGCATTTCCAGCATATTTCTCATCCATTGCTAGCACATATCAAAGCATTTTGCCTGTGTTTTCAAAACTCCTATCTGTTTTCTGTAGTGTAAGCTTGCTGGGGTGAACTGATTTACATTGATTGCATTTCTGAGAACTGTGTGTTTTCCTTCCATTTCCTTGCCTTGCATCAAGGGGGGGAGGGGATTGCCAGAGAAAAGTGATTACATTGTTTGGTTGAAATCATATTGAGTATTTTCTGTACTGCATTCATTGAATATTGCATCCACCTGAGCTTACATAAAGCATCCTCTACCACATTATACTTTTGTTCCTATTTACCAGTGTGCTACCTTATCCATTTCATGTCAACTCATTAGTGATTATAAGAAGTGTGCTAGTGCCAGATTCTCCGTTGTTGATCTTTATCATATCAGATTAAGTGTGCTATTCAATTATTAATTTATTATAAAGTGTGATATATATATATTTTAAATTATCAAATAAACCTTTTAAACTTGCAAAACAGAACTACTTCTTGGCTCAGTGGGGTCAGGGGGATTCCAAGAGAGGGGTGTTATATAGGGGTAGTCATCCAGAACGCATGAACTGGACATAAAGATATATCAATAAGGGTTTTCATTCAGTATTCTAGACTAGGCGTTAACTTAGCTGTAGTGCTGAATTGAATCCTCTTACAATGTCCATGGGCAAGCCATGCCTGAGGGCAATGTTGTATAGGACTGCACATGCTGCAATTATGTTGCATTCAATCAGAGTTATGTACAGTATCAAAACCCCCAGAATGGCCCAAGCACCTGAAGTGTGACTTAAGTATACCAACTGTAGATTCAACTGGATCCTGGTGTGTCTGTTTGCTGCATTGTAACATTGCTACCCTTGGACACAGGGTTCCTGTAAGAAGCAAGCAGGTGCCCTTTCAGGGAGTATTCGCTATCACATTTGAAAGGGGATTCAGGGTAATGTCTCATTGTGTACAGATTCAATTCTGTGCACGAATGATAGTCAAGACTTATCTACAACCATTATCTCCCCATGTATTACATCTTCAAATTACTTCAGTGGCTGAGTGGTAGTGTATGAAGTTGTCGGTGTTGTTTCATGGTCGTTAGTATTCACATTCCAGAGGATATTGCCAGTGTGATACACAATCAGCAAATTGACTGAGTTCCCATGTTTACCAGTGTAGATGTGTTCTCTGGCAACAAGCGATGTGAGGGCGTTGTGGATGCAATCAAAGCCTTCACACACCTTAGTGCTATTTCATAAAATGCTCGCATTATAGCGGGTTTGATATGTGTTGCTGAGCAGATGAGAGGATCACAGTCAGAACCTGATGTAATGCCCTTGATTTTGAGATGTAGGAGATGGCAGGCGTTATGCCAATGGTTCCCTGAAAACATCCAGTGTCATCTCAAGGATTATATGAGGTGGAAAACATTACCTCAGGGTGGACTCCTCATCTTCCAATTGTAAAAGAGTTATGCTCCTCCTATATATACTTTCCCTCTTTTGCCCCCTTCTTCTCATTAGAATTTGCAGCAGCATGATGCCATGTGATGCACAATTATGGAGATGTGTATGTTCCTCAATGCTGTTGTAGTTTATACTGTGCTGATTGGAGTGCCCTCCTTCTGCCACTTGCTCCACTTTTGGAATGGAGCTAATCAAGATGGCCCTTTCTTGTAGCAAATGGTGTGATCCGGTTTGGACAATCTTGATGCTGGCATTTGTCAGCATTTTTAAAAACACGCCTCTTGCAGGGTTAATTAGGCTGATTTAAATATTTTCCACCCACCTTGTAAATCTTGTGCCCTCCTTTTGTGCTTTGTCTGTGCGCGTGTGTTTATCAGAGATGTGCGCCTCTGTGAATGGTGCATATTTGTTGTGCATCTCTGGTTTGCGCTCTTCTTTTCTCTTGGGGATGAGGCCTAATGTCTTCTTCCACAAAATGAAAACAATTTCAAGTGTTTGAGGATTGAGATGGTGGAAACAAAGGCTTCTCTCTTTGCAGAGTCATCAATGACTCCAGAGACAGTTTGCATTAGACCAAATTGAAAATGCTTCCTTGAAATGTATTTATTTAATTTATTCATAAAGTGTGAACAACCAGGTCCAAAGGCATAAGGGCGCGAACACTAAGACGATCCAGACAAATACACATATATCAAAAAACAGCAAATTGTATCCAGGAAGAAACTCCCATGAGGACAACTCCAACAGCAGATATTCAGCCTCAAGCAAAGATATACACTTTTAGCGTCCATATGAAGATTTCCAGAGAGGCAATACACCTCAGATCTGGAGGTAGTGTATTTCACAATGTTAGTGGAGCAACAAAAAACGCTCCTCTGCTCACCAAGGACAACTTGGTCCTAGGAACAACCGAGAGATTTGATTCATTTAATCTCAATTTCCTCTGATTGGAATGCCTTGAAAGATTTTCAGTCAAGTACTCAGGACTGGGATAGATCAATAGATCAAGTAGACAGTTGTGGGTAATTGTCAAAAGCCGGTGTGATGTCCTGGCCTCAGTTGGAAGCCAGTGCAGATTTTTCCTGGCTTGAGAAACATGTACCCACCTACTGAGGCCTTCCACAGTTCTTACTGCATTGTTTTGAATACCTTGAAGCCTGGACCCGTCTCCCTTTTTAATGCCATGAAGAAGACCACTACAGTAGTCCAGCTTGCTGCCAATAGTGGCCCTAGCAACGGTGGCACAATTTATTTTAGTAAGGAATGGACCTATATCTGCGTAAGCAGCTTGAAATAATACTCCTAAATTGAGACAAGACTATTGACCTGAGCTTGCATGTTTATGTTTTTATAAAAAAATACCCCTAATGTTTTTATCTTGGACTGAGTGGCTAGTTTACAGCAAGCAATGATACTCAGGGCCAAATTTTCATAACCTGCATGCTATTCTGGCACTCATGAGCTCAGGCTTTTCATCATTCAGGGCTAGACCATTTTTCACCATCCAAGATATAATCAGGGAGCAAACTCTATTTTTATCTTGAAGGTCTCTTTCATTTTACCCCAGACAAGAGGATTACACACCCAGTATCAACAGCGCAATTGGTAAACTTAATCCTCTTGTCTTCTTATAGCTGGAACAGCAAAGTGAAGATATTATACAAGGAGGAGGATAGGCAAGACCCCTGCAGTACCCCAAAGTGGATTTTTGCTTGGTCCACTGCTGCCATGCTACTACATATCCTAGCTGAACGATTCTCCAGGAAGAAATAGATCACCATTGAATTGGTTCCCTCCTTAGTTGGTGATTGCTTTGTATTGTATATTAGCATGTCATTATTTCTATGCAACTAATTCTTCTCCACTTTCTTCTCCTAATTGGAGGTTCATGTGATCTTCTACTCTCATCAATAACATTTCTAGAAAAATAAACCTCTTCCTTCTATCCCATGTTCTTGCTTTCTTTTTTAAAATCTATGTTCCTTTGTATTCAGATGTACACAGAACACCATAAACACAAACAGATAAAAAACATCCCAACATATAGAACATAGTTGAAGGGAAACACGATAATATGACATTTAAGTAAAAATAAACATGATGACCAGAACACACCTCTACTTCCACATTTCCAGCAATGTATCAGTCGTGACACCTTCACATCTAGCTCCCACCCCAGCCCAAGCATAATAGGTTAGACCAACCTAACCACAGCAAAAGTGCAAGGCAGACATGACATTAAATATAGCAGACTATCAGACATGAGCAACATAATAAAACTACAACCAAAGGCTCAAAGTCAATTATTAATTACGGTAAAGTATCCTACATTAGACCAAATCCATACAACACACCAAATCAGTCCTCTATGCTTAGAAACCTTTACAGGAGTTGCACATATACAAGAACATGTCACACTGATCAGATCTTGAAAGCAGAAGTTTGTAGTATTTGGACACTCTACACAAACACTAGGATCCGGTCATCTACACTAGGCTTTCCTAATGTTCCATGCATAGTGCACCTTTTTCTTTGCCAAGATAAGTGTCCTGTATATCCATTGTCTCATTCTATCCTGGAGGAGGAAGGTACTCCTAATTACATGGATGAGGGCCAGCCTACATTTGCTTGCTAATCTGCTACCACTAACCAGATCAATCCCATTAATCACGCCAGACCAGAAGCATTCAGTCTGCTGTTAACTCCACAAAATGTGATGCAAAATACCCTTCACTAACTGGCAACCCTAGAAGATATCCGACCCAATTGCTCTTCACTTATGCATACTGCCAGGTGTCCAGTAAAGAGGATAAAGCACCACCATTTTTACTGCCAGTTAGGGAAGAACACCAAGATTCGCACACTTTGCGGGATATAGAAGTCATAGTGTTGTAATGTGGCTCGGTGTTGCAGTGTTGTGAGGTCATGAGCTGGTGGAATGTGAGGGTCGGAGTGTTCTACTGTTGACCGTTGGGCTTGGACTGAGTGAGGGAGACCGCAGTGGAAGGTGTTTGGTGTGCAGGAGGGTAAATTGGTTAGGTAGTTGTGTTACTGTTCTCTAACAATAGTATGTCTAGGGGTGGCAGCCCTAGGTTCCGAAGGGCAGCTCGGAACAGGCGAAAGTGCACAGTTTATTGTTTTTAGTCCTCGAGTGTTAGAGTCGAGGGACATGGGTAATGGTGTTTTTGTTTTGAAGGTTGGGTATTGTTGTGTTCGAAGGTCGTGGCAGGTTGTTGTCATGGGAGTAAGTGGGCTCTTGGCATTTTCTATGTGGTCCGGTTGACCTGTGAATGGTTCCTTATGCGTGTGGTTCCTTATATGTTTAGGGTTGCCAGGGGTTCTGGGCACAGGCAGCCACTGTGTCCGGAATTTCTTGTGCTGTTTTTGTGCTTTGGATGATTGGGTTTTGGTGCTGGTCACGTTTCCTTTTTCATTCTGTTTGTGTTTCCCTAGGGAGGGAGAGGTGTTGTAATGTGGCTCATGTTGCAGTGTTGTGAGGTCATGAGCTGGTGGAATGTGAGGGGTCGGAGTGTTCTACTGTTCATCGTTGGGCTTGGACTGAGTGAGAGAGCTGTGGAGTATGGGTGTGGGGTTAGCCCGGTGTTTCCCTTCTGATGTCTTGTCATCTGTGTCCCCTACCATCCCTTGTGCTTACTGATGGGGTACAGGACCAGGACATTAAACCATCCTAAAACGTACCTTTGGTGTCCCGGATACCCACTGTGTTACACTGGCGACAAGGATGGGATGGTAGGTGGATTGCCTCTCCATCGGCACTGCTGGGGTTTACAGCACTTGAGGAACACCGCCCCCGTGGAGGTCCCCCACACCCAGGCGGGTCCTTGTTGAGTTGACCCGCCGTGCATGGTTCATTGCCCCCTTTGGTTCTCCAGGGAAGGTCCTTGTCTGGAGTGCCTGGCATGGTGCGTGGGGCAGCGTTTTGCTGTCGCTGCCGGTTGGAGCCAAGGGCGGCAGTTCTCCCATTACAGATGGCGGTGTTGGGGAGTGAGCTGTCTGGAGATTCTGCGCTTCCCCGACCTGCAGGGGGAGATCGGGGCTTCGCCTGTCCCTGCCTTGTGTGCCGCATGTTTGCCAGGGTGTTGGGTGCGGTGCGGCGCCTAGGGTGTGGGGAGTTGCGGTGGCTGGTTCTTCCCTGTACAAACCATGGACCTGGTGCCGTTGCGGCATTGGGAAGCGGACAGCCTCTGCCAGATTGGCTAGCGGAGTGGGGCCCTGGGAGCTGAGTGATGCAGGGTTGGGCAGGGAACTTGAGGCCCTTTCTGTCGTTGCCGAGCCGGGAGATGCCTCCTGGCGCACTGGAGTTTTCGGGGCTGCTGCCTCTGTCTGTTCTGGTGGCAGGACACGTCTGCCTGAGGAGTTTCAGTGGATCCATTCGGGGTTCAGGAGAATCCCCATAGTTATTGCAAGGTCAGTGGTCCAGGCAGATGTGGTGACATCACAGCATCTCAGCAGGTCCCTGGCCAGTCACGTCAGCGGGCCGTAGGGGTTGCCATGGAAGTAGCCACGCTCACGGTGCCAGCCGTAAACAGGAAGCTGTCATTCATGAAGAGGGCGCGCCTTTGAGTTTTTGCCTATGCATGGAAGAGTGTAGTTGACATGAAGATAGGACTGTCTGTAGTGGAGCCGATATGTACAAGCCCGGAAAGCACATTCCGGGCAATGAAGATTTAAACAGCTGAGTCCCGGTTGAGATGTGGGAATTTCCAGTGTTTTTCCAGCGTGGAGTTTGACTAAGGGGATCTTGGTCAGGTTAGTGTTTGGGCCGTATGCATGAAAGTGTTGTTTATATATGTTGTGGCCCACGTGAAAGATTATTCACGAGAAGTCCCGGGGTGTAATGCAGGGGGTGGCGTTACTGAAGGCCGTTGTTTGTTGCCTGTGGTGTCTTTTGTTGTGGCCGTTCATGGGAGTTTAGTGCCCTGTGTAGTTGGGAATAATGCTTCTACCCTATTTCATCTCCTAAGTTATGGGGTGGTGGGTGTAATGTAACGACTTTTGTAAATGACTCAAAGAACATGCTGCTGTACTATTCTGTGTATTCCATCGAAGGGTTTGAACGCCGTTCCAGCAAAAACTGTTCCTTCCAGGTGTGTGGACTGAGGTTTACTCATGATCTGAGTAATGTGAACATAAGTTTCATTTAGTGTGACTTCCATTACATGGAACTTCGACTTTCATTCAGCGTGGAACGTTTATTTACATGCAGCGTGTCATCCCAGACCTATCGGCAGATGAACTTACCCAGTGACTGGGTGACATTTCAAATTTGTCTGCACCTATATTTTTGCCATGTATTATGAAATGTTATCAGGATTTCATAGCTTTGTATGCTTAATGTTGTGTGTGTTGGAGTGCAGTGTATAGGTGCAAGTACAATGAGTAGGTGGACGTGTGGGGTTGTGTGTTTTTAAGACTGCATTGGGGTCCATCGTGCCTGGTTCTAGTGCCAGGGCAGGTCGCTATGTCTGTGTGTGAGGGCGCGTGTTGGAGCAGTTTAGAGTGGGAGGTGTTGTCTTTTCCCATAGTGCCCAGTTCTAGTGCTGGGGTAGGTCGCTATGTGTATTGGTCTGTGGGTTGAGTTGGATTGCCCATTTGTGTTTATTGATGGACCTAATTATTGCATGTGGTCCTGTTAGGGGTGTTCAGAGTTTGTTGGGGTGCCTGTTTCCAGACTTTTGTTCTGTTGTTTACATAGTGCCTGGTCCAGTGCCGGGGTAGGTCACTATGCTTGTTGTGTATCTCAGGGCAGTGTTTTTCTGGTGTTCCATAGTTCCTGGTTCACTGCCGGGGTAGATGGCAATGGTGTTTTTGTATCTCAGTTGTGCCTGATTCCTGTGTGTTGTGGTCAGAGTTTGTGCAGTGTTGTTCTGTGGTCATAGTGCCTGGTGCAATATCAGGTTAGGTCGCTATGGGTGGTGTTTCTCAAGGCAGTCTTGTACTGTTGTGTTTCATAGTGTTGGGTTTAAGTGCCAAGGTTGGTCGCTATGCCTGAGTATGTATTTAAGTTTCTTGTTGTTTTGTAGCGCTTGGTCTAAGGGCCGAGGTAGATTGCTATGGTTGAGGGTTTATCAGCTTTGCCTGTGTTTCCATAGTACCTGGTTTTGGACCAGGGTAAGTTACTATGTTGGATCTTATGTATTACAGTTTCCCACCTGGTTTCTAGTTTGGTAAATCAGGTTGTCTTACTGATGGTGTCTAGAGGTGGGTAGCGTAAGAAAGAGAAAATGGCCAATGCGTTAGTGGTTGTGGATCAGGATTGTGAATGCGGTTTCTGTTGTGGTACTCCAATCAGAGTTGTGGTTTGTGGGTCCCTCAGTTGTAGTTGGGCATTTGTTGTTGCTCCGTTTAGGGAGCGGTTGGTTTGTGCTCAGAGGGGCAGCTCTGAGACTCCGGGGGGCAGACCGGAGTGGAAGGTGTTTGGTGCGTAGGAGGGTAAGTTGGTTAGGTAGTTGTGTTAGTGTTCTCTAACAATAGTATGTCTAGGGGTGGCAGACCTAGGTTCCGAGGGGCAGCTCCGGACAGGCGAAATGAACAGTTTATTGTTTTTAGTCCTCGAGAGTTAGAGTCAAGGGACATGGGTAATGGTGTTTTTGAAGGTTGGGTAGTGTTGTCTTTGAAGGTCGTGGCAGGTTGTTGTCATGGGAGTAAGTGGGCCGTTGGCATTTTCTTTGTGGTCCGGTTGGCCTGTGAATGGTTCCTTATTCGTGTGGTTCCTTATATGTTTAGGGTTGCCAGGGGTTCTGGGCATAGGCAGCCGTTGTGTGTGGAATTTCTGGTGTCGTGTTTGTGCTTTGGATGATTGGGGTTTGGTGCTGGTCACGTTTCCTTTTTCATTCTGTTTGTGTTTCCCTAGGGAGGGAGAGGTGTTGTAATGTGGCTCGGTGTTGCAGTGTTGTGAGGTCATTAGCTGGTGGAATGTGAGGAGTCGGAGTGTTCTACTGTTGGCCGTTGGGCTTGGACTGAGTGAGAGAGCTGTGGAGTATGGGTGTGGGGATTAGCCTGGTGTTTCCCTCTTGATGTCTTGTCATCTGTCTCCCCTACCATCCCTTGTGCTTACTGATGGAGTACAGGAACAGGACAATAAACTATCCTAAAACTTACCTTTGGTGTCCCGGATACCCACTTTGTTACACATGGGCTTGCAATCCAGTCTAGCCTGAAGTTCACTCAACTCTCCACATGTCTCCTGTCCATGGGCATCAAATGAAAACATGTTGAAACCCCTCCTTGGTGGAAGATTTGCTGTCCATAAAATCTGAACAAATCATGTCCGTTTGGAATGTCAAAATGTCATTAGGCTACCATACATTTCCAGTTTGCACATGCTATCCCAAAAAGTCCCTCGCAGTACTTCTGACATAACTGCAAAGTACCAGACAACATGTAACTCACATCTTAATCCCCCAAATCGTCCAACAGAAAATTCTGCGTGTTCACTTTACTTTCTTCCCACATTGACCATCTCATTCTCGTATATGTGTGCATTTTCATGATTTTTTTAATTGTAAAGATTTTGTACTTTGAAGAAATGTGATCCAGGGGTGTACCAATTTGCTCAAATGCTACTTTGCTGTTGCAAACAAAATCTGTCTTTAGTGAAACTGCTCAATTACACAGTTAACTCTGTTGAGGGGAATTGAATATATATATCGTTTGAAATGTGCACTGCAGGATAAAATGCACACATTAGCTAAATAGGTACATGCTGAACCCATCCAAATAGATGTCATATTTCATTTGTCCACTCCATATTGCGTCAAAGTAGAAGGTCAGCACGATAAAGCAGGCATCGGCATTTCAAAGCATCCAGTACCATGCAGAACGTTCTTTAGAACCCATTGAGGACACAACTATGGGCCTCATTACACGGTAGGGGGTAAGGGTTTAACGGTACCGGTAAGTGCACCGGTACCGGTAAACCTTTACCGCCTTACTACGAGGTCCCTTTGCAGGACCCGACCTTAACGTCTGGTTTTACCAGCCGTTAAGGAACGGGCCCGCTAAGGGACCTTGGTGCTAATTACGGTACCGCAATTTGCGGTACCGTAATTAGCGCCTTCCCCATTCCCAATGAGCCCTATGGGGGCAAAAATGGGAATGGGGAAGTACCTTGGTGAATGGGGAATTACTGCTCCCACTCACCTTGGAGTAGGGCGGTAATTCCGCCATCCACCAAAGCGGACATGGTAAAATACCGGCGGCAACCATGGCGCTAATAGCGCCATGGTAACCGCCTACCGTGTAATGAGGCCCTGTATATTGTAACCTTCATATTTGGTACAAATTCAATATTGCATAAAAGTGTGCTGTGCAGCCTTCATAAAAAAGGTATTCTGAGAATATGATGATAACAATGACAAACTGTGTTAGACCTAGCTTGCATTCAGGAATGCACTTTGGATATGTGTTTCTTTCGAGCCAAATGGAGAGCTTATAACTTTTTCAACAATTTTAATCATTGACTTTGATTCAGAAGCAGACTGTTTAGTGAAATATGTTTATTATCTTGAAATTCTTGAATTGAGCTTAAGAAAATGGGCCTGTGAAATGCACAAGATGATTGACATAATAGTACCTGGGGAGGCCACCTCAGCCAATCAGATACCTCAAAATGTGGGCATCACCTCCCAGTACATGCCTGCATTCCTAGCATGCTGTAACTGCTCACCCTCCACCTCCTGTCGACCTGGAAGTTTTACACTCCCCAAACGCTACCCCATTTCAAACACTTGCCCCACTTACCACAATGACACATGGCTCTCCCCTCAGTGACTCGCCTTTAGTCATCCTTCACTACTGCCAGGAAAATGTGTCTAGCCCTTCCTTGTCGCCAAAACGTGCAGATTGTTGGCCATGGACAAATGTCTGAAGAGTCTCAGGTTCCTCTTCCTAGTTATTTTCTTCCATTTTCATATGACAGGTCACTGGTTGTGGGTTCAGGTTGGCTGATATGAAGGGCAAAGACATCCCAGAAACCTCATCTCATTCCGCTGTCAGGCTCAAACTCATTGGGCCTCATTACGACCCTCGTGCTAATGGGTTAACGGCGCTGTAAAAGGCTGTGGCGCTGTTAACCCATTAGCGCCTGATTACGAGGTCCCTTTGCGGGACCCAACCTTAACAGCTGGTCTAAACCAGCTGTTAAAGTAGGGACCCGCAAAGAGACCTTGGTGCTAAGTACAGTACTGCAATTTGCGCCTATGGGGCAAAAATGGGAATGGGGAAGGGCCATGGAGGAAGGGGGAATTACTGCCCCGCCAACCTTGTAATGGGATGGTAATTCCCCCTTTCTCCATGGCGGAGTCGGTAAGTTACCGGCATGGACCATGGTGCTATTAGCACCATGGTTTTCCGCCTGGGTCGTAATGAGGCCCAATGGGTCATTCCGAGTGCAGTGGTAGGGGGTTAACAGCACTGGTAACAATTTTGTTGCTGTTAACCCCCTACCGCTGCATTCCAAGGTCCCTTAGCGGGTCCCACTAGGGCTGGCTGGTTTTACCAGCCACCCTTAGCGGGACCTGCAAAGGGACCAGGGAGCTAATAACGGGTCCGCTATTTGCTGGCCCGTTATTAGCTCCTTCCCCATTCCCATTGAGCCCTATGGGGGCTCGAATGGGAATCGGGAATGGCATTCAGAATGGGGACTTACCGGGTCCACCTAGGTTGGAATGTCCCGGTAAGTCCCCATTCTGACACCACGGACCCGGACACGGGTTTGGAGGGAGCCATGGTGCTATGAGCACCATGGCTACCTCCAAACTCGGAATGACCCCCAATGTCTCAAAAGAATCATAAACACCCAGGAACAATACTGCCGGGATATGGAGATTTCACATTGCAAACTTAAATTTTGAAAGCTATGCACGAGTGGGAGTGTGTCGGTGCAAGTCGCCCCTTCTTTAACCTTAGTCACCCCTTTATCCTTGCACTGAAAGGTAAGTGACAGAATCCTCTGCGGCTACACATAACATGGCATGACTCACGTTGCAAACAAAGATATCAGTCAAGAGGCAAGAACACACACCTTGGCTCATTTTCTTTCTGCAGCCTTCATGCCCAATATTACCTGTTTGCCGACCAAAGAATCAGTGGGTTTTGAAGTATCTTCAAAATAGTGAATCAGCGCTTTCAGATCTTCCAGACTGACCAAGCCATCAACTAGTAACGAAAAATGTGCCTCGAGTGCATTCCAAATTTATGGCTGCTGACTACTACAGATTAGTTGTGATTTATTTAATCTGTGATTTATACTAGGGGCCCAGGAGGAGCATTCATTTGGTTCATTATGGGAGATTGTCATTTAAGACTGGTGTGCAGTGCACTTAAAAAAATAAACCCATCAGCCATTCATCATACACACAATGCTCCAGGTGACCTTAAAAATGATCATCAGCCCACTTAGTGTTTTGTAAATGGCTGTTTATAGAGTCGGATGTGAAAATAAAAGGGGACCATATGCTGCTTGCAGGCTCAATGCGACAATTCCATTATCAGGGCTTGATTGAATTGAATTACCGAGAGGGAATACAGGCTTTTGTATTAAAGTGAATGCTGGATCTGAAGATGATTCTTACTCAAAGGTACCCATTTTCTGAAATCCAGACTTAAAGAGTGTGACATATTGTTATTCTGTGACATTGACATAGACAATCTTTGAATCATATATTTTAGTCAATGTGAAACTGGTCCTAAGGGGGCAGAGAAAGAGTTAACCAGTGCATGGATCTCAAAATGGAAAATATGTTTCTCCATAAAGATGGCCTGGGTTTGGGATGTCTACAAACCTCCTCCTAAATCTGTGATGCTAATTGACATGATCAGGAAGGAATGTGTAATGGACAATTTCGAGCATTCTGCACTGGGCTATCTGCTACTGAAGGGTTTGGGAAGTTAAATGTTCAGTTAAGATGTGAGAAGCGTGTAACACTGCTATCGCCTTGATAGAGCATGTCTTGCTTGAATATGAAACATCTGCAGATCTATTTCCATTGCAAGGCTGCTTCTCCAAAGACATGGAATGTGACACTTGTATATATATTGATGGACTCTCTCTTGAAACAGAAATATATTATAGGGTATTTATTTAATTTGCATTGCATTGCTCATTTTGTGAACCTAGCCCAACAGCAGCAGAGGTTTTTCAAAACGGCTGTGCTAGCATTGTGACTCACATTTAATACAGTAACGCAATACTGTGTGAGTAGGGAGGGGTGGATTTTTATTTGCTGAGCTTGACTTGTTGAAAGAGCCATGTTTATAGTGTTTCACCTCAAAATGCCTTAAGGCATTTTGAGGTTCTGCTGGGAATGATTTCCACATAGCAGTAGGACTGCTTGGGAGTCTTCTCTTTACAAACTAGCTTAGACTGCAAGCTTTTGATAGTTTTGCAATAGGAGGTGCAAGAGCCTCATGAACTGTGGAGTTTAACACTAAGTGGGCATCATTATAACCATGGCCCTACCGTAATGAAGGGGGCTGGTACGGGACCGGCTGCCTTCATTACAGGAGCATCGATTACGAGGTTCCCTTTGCGGGACCCGGATCAGACATCTGGCGTGGTTTTTGGCTCAACATCTGGTAAAACCAGAAGTCTTTTCCGGGTCCCGCGAGGGGAAGAGGGAGGTAATAACGGGCCATTTGTAATGTGCCCATTATTACCTCCCTCCCTATTCCCATTGAGCCCTTTGGGGGCTCAAATGGGAATGGGGAATGGTCCCTTCAAGGAGGAATAACCAGGTCCTCCAATGTTGGAATGACCTGGTTATTCCTCATTGAAGGAACCCGGTAATGGAGCCCGGTTTGGAGGCAGCCATGGTGCTAATAGCACCAAACTCGTAATGGGGCCCAGTGTGTTGGTGTTACACCTGAGACTACATTTTAAGTCATACATGCAGTTTTGAATAGGATGCTGTGGGGGGGGGGCGGGGTTGGGACAGTGAAAAGCCCACAGTGTTGAAGAGATGTGGTCGAATTTGCAGGCTTGCATAATAAGGTTGGCTTCCTTGACCGGGGTGGGGGGGGTGATGTGTTTGATTTTGTGGGGTGTGGAAATCTGAAGCCCTGTAGTTTGAGCCTTTTTGGCTGTGTCCTTCTGGAAGGAAAGGCTACTGTCAACAATGAAGCCCAGGAAGTTGGCTGAGTTTGACAGTTGAGGGGTGAATCCCTCCAGGTGAATGTCGTCCAGCTATTGCTACACAAGTTGTTTGTTTGGTGCACAGACTGATGAGGATGAATTTGGTTGTTGTGGTTTCAATATGAAGTAGGTGTTTGATATCCATGTTTGGATTGTAGCCCGGCATTTATGAAGTTCAATGATGTCTTGGGCCCCATTGACCTTATTTAGGAGAGTTCCCAATGGTTCCATTTACAGAAGATAATACGTTGGGAATTCCAAATGTGATTGCATATTCAATCTAAAATGCTATCTGACCTCTAAGTAAATAGACATCGTGAGTGACAGGCACCTGCACCACGAGCCTGATCTGGTTTCTTACAAAATGTGTTTAGTTGTCAGTATTCATTTTAGGAGAAAGAAGGTGCCACATTATATGACCTGATGTTGCAGTTAAGTTACCATGCTTGAAAGAGTTGAGTAAAGACTGTGAATGTAAGATATGCAACTAGAAGCAGGACTTACAAAAATAAATGCAACGTCTTTTTTCATTGCAATATGTGTATTTACAAGGTCATTAGTTGGAAAGCCTGTGGCCTTTGAGTCTAGGGTGCCTACAAGAGCAAAACGGATATGTCTGTGTGTATCAGTTATTGACAAGGGATTGGATATATGACTGTGTACATGAGTGCAGGTAAATGCATGAGACTGGCCCATGTGTCAGGTAACATCTGTGGATCTAGAAATCGTGTGCAAGGTGGGAGAGACATTATTGTTTCTAAAGTTGCAAAGCAGGTCTTAGTTTATGGAGGGATTAGGGAACTGGTTGTGCTGCGGTTAGTTGTGATTCAGCTTTATTGATAGCAGTACTATGCTAAGAATGGACGCACTTGAATATTGCCTTGCACTTTTTTTAGGCCATGATGGTCACTTAGTTCAGAATTTGTATCTTGAAATGGATAATGATTTTTGCTCAAATTTTCCCCATTGCTTTCATTCCTTTGCCTTTTTGGCATGGTTCACTTGTCCCTAGGAAGACCAACAACCATGGACTGGGCTCTAATATGGCACAGCAATGGAATGTTTTTGGTGGGTACAGGACACATCCCAGGATGGCATGGTCACGATTGGATGCAAAATCATGAATGGGCTCTATATGCCTATAAAACTCAATCAGATAATTATATACTTTCAAAAGAGGAACATGAACATCAGAATCCTCCAGGGGTCTCACTTGAGAAATAAGGACAATTAAAAATTAGAGAAACGCTAGTTAGAATTAAACATACATGACTCCCATATGATCAAATCCGGAGGTGTGTGAATTGTAATCTCCAAGTGAGTATGTCAATCAATATTCAAGATTAAAGCAAAATGAAGACTAGGGGCCTCATTCCAAGATGGCCGGTAAAGGGTTAACGGCGCCAGTAATGGTGCCGGCACCGTTAACCCCTTACCGCCCTATTATGAGTCTGCTCGCGGGACCCGCAAAGGGAGCCTGGTGAAAACAGGTGCCCTTAGCGGGTTCCGCTATCAGACCAGGGAGCTAACAACGGGCCCGTTATTAACAGGCCCATTGTAAGCTCCCTCCCCATTCCCATTGAGCCCTATGGGGGCTCGAATGGGAATGGGGATGGGTTCCCTGAATGGGGAAATAACGGGTCCTCGAATGATGGAATGGGCCGGTATTTCCCCATTCAGGGAACCCGGACCCGGTATGCGGTATGGGGGTAGCCATGGTGCTAATAGCACTGTGGCTAACTCCAACCTCGGAATGACCCCCATGGTTTAGCTAAGATCAAAACAAAGATTATGTAATATCCCAACATCATTATCTGTTCACCCAACATAAAAGAGACATATTTCGCCTAAATACTTTCACTGATGCTGCTGGCCATAAACCGAGATTACAATTCCCTGGCAGGAGAATCCAGCATTGGCCTGCGCCCAGTCATGAATAAATCTTCTAATTAAAAGTGCCCTACCTCAAGGGCTAGACATACAATTATTAAGAACATACAAGAACATAACCTCCAAGAGAATTGGAGTTTTGGGCACTGGCAGTTTGTTAATAGACATTCCTTTATGCGGCCCTGAATGTTTTCTCTAGGATTTATCACTTACTGGTATCAGGCTCATTCATTTTTTGGTGCATTTCATTCACCCCTGAATATTCTGTATCTGTCCAATATCTCTTTAACCTGACTGAAAGTCCAGCACATGCTTCCAGGTGGAGAATGAAAAGACCCTGCCTTTGTGACAATGCTAAAGGGAGCGATTAATGACTTCTTTCGGGCACATGTGTGTAGTCTCCTTGTTGGGCATTGTCAGGAAGGCCCTGAAGGGTCAAATGAGGGGTAAAATAATCTCCTTTTCAGTCATCATGAACTGGGCTAGGAATTCAGTGGTAGCTCAAAATTAAAACACAAAAGAGTTGCATACGCTGAGGGGACAATTTTAGGATGATCTCAATGAAAACATTCATCAGAACATTCTCAATGACATGTACAAGGTCAATGACGAATCTACCAGTTCAGCACCATATATATATGCTTCAGGGCATTGCACTCTTTCTGAGAGCCTGAAGATAAGGCCTCAAGGCTCTTGACCTTCCAAATGAAGCAATAAAGGGTTTGTACCCAGATCGCAAAACTGAGCTATGTGCCAGGTGGAGTACCAAATCAAGTCTGAAGATTTGATATTGCAAAGCTTTAAAAGCATGACCTCCCAGAACCAGCACAAGACCTGAACACTTCTTCAGGTCAGTGAAACTCCAGAGGTGGGAAGAGTTGCAGATAAGACACTTGGATAGTGGCATAAACTCAACAAGATAAGAAATTAGATATCTGGAATGCAAGGTTGGAAGACACTGTGGGCCTCATTACACGGATAGCGGTAAGGATTTACCGGTACCGGTAAAATACTGGTACCGGTAAATCCTTACCGCCTTACTACGAGGTCCCTTTGCGGGTTGGGGGATTTAACGCCTGCTTTTTGCTAGCATTAAAAACCAACCCGCAAATGGACCCAGGGAGCTAATTACGGTACCGCAATTTGCGGTACCGTAATTAAAGCCTTCCCCATTCCCATTATGCACTATGGGGCAAAAATGGGAATGGGGAAGGGCAATGGTGGAAGGGGGAATTACCGCCCCGCCAACCTTGGAATGGGGCGGTAATTCCCCTTTCCGCCAAGGCGGTGCCGGTATTTTACCGGCATGAACCATGGCGCTAATAGCGCCATGGTTCTCCGCCATCCGTGTAATGAGGCCCTGTGTCTTGACAAGGTCCTATTACAATTCGAAGTGCCTTTTTGGACATACGGAGGGTAGACAGGTTTACACAGAAAATAATGTGGCAGAGTGGGTGTTGTGTGTTCAGTGTCGGCTTGGCTGACAGTTTATGCAGCTTTTGCAGTCTTTCTACTATTCTATTCCTAAGGAGGCGGATCTTGACTATAAACACCCAGAGGAGCGGTTGTGGAGTGGGTGTAGAGTGTTTGGTGTCGGCTTGGCTTGGCTGACAGCTTTTGCAGCTTTTGCAGTCTTTCTACTATTCTAGTCCCAAAGAGGCAGATCTTCACTATAAACACCCAGCTACTAGCAGAGCAGTTGCGGAGTGGGTGTGGAGTGTCTGTTGTCAGTTTGGCTTGGCTGACAGCTTTTGAAGCTTTTGCAGTCTTTCTAATATTCGATTCCTAAGGAGGCTGATCTTCACTATAAACATCCAGCTCCTAGCGGAGCAGTTGCAGAGTGGGTGTAGAGTGTTCGGTGTTCTGTGCTCTATGCTCTGTGCAAGTCATAATCCATCTGGCTGTACTGACTGTGTGGAATGAATTCTAGAATGGCGCTCAGCCATTGAATAGCCGATCCACCAGATCTCAGAGGAACCTCGGACCACATATCAGCAACGTGTATTCTTTGAAGTGGTACCCGCATGCTGACTGAAGTTTTGCATTTAAAGATGTCTTCTTGCAACACTTTATCCAGTGCAACATCAGGTAAGACTGTTGAAAATGAGCGTTGTCTTGATGTTACACATCAACCTGCAGGGACACCGCCTAGTCTTTTCTTGACTGCAGACCTAACCTGTGACAGTGCTACTACCTCTGTGGATCAGCTATGTGAGATCCCCCTAGCTGCCCCATATCAGGTACATTCCAAAGTGGCCCTATCTAAGTCTGCTCCGCAGTTGATGCCAGTTGATCTCTTGCCTGCTGCTATGACAATGCTATTGTCAACTATACAAGGGCGGGAAGAGTCGCCACCCCAATATCAAGTCCTCTCCAGGTCCTGTCCCCCTGCAACCGACCTGCTTTACATTAAGTCGTTCCTAGCTCCGGAACCTAGTAACATTCTAGAAGGGGTGCAGGCCAGTCCAACATGCCTTCGAACCCCTTCCTTGGAGCAGTTGTCTTTGCCACTATCTATTTCCCCTTTTGGTGACAAAACTATGGAAGGAGGAACACAGGACACAACAATATCAGCCGTACTAAACAGCGAAAAAGAAAAACCAGTATGGCTAATGATTGCCACAATGAGTCTGCCATCTCCTTGAATTTGACAAACTCAGAAGAGGAATCCGTCCATGATCAAAGAATTTGCCATCCTATTGAAGTGGCCTTGTTTGTATTAGAATCAAGAGCTATAATAAATCAACTCATTATGTCGGAGAGCTCCCTACCGACTTTGGAACTGCCGCAAACACTTTAATCGTGATTAAAATGGAAATGGTCAGGCGCGATAAGAAAGGAACAACTTTCCGTCCAGGCCCTAAAACTAGCAGGTTTGGCCCTTCACTATTTAAACTGGCAATTGACCTAGTACAGCTATCAAAGAGCACTCTCCTGACTAATATGCCACCTGCGCAACTTCTTTCTGAATATCGGCATGAGAGTATAGGTTGTGCAGCTATACTGTGCAGAAGACTCGGTATTCAAATGCTCGGTTCCTTAGTATTAGCATGAAAGCTTAAGTGTCCTTGAATAAGCAAAAATAGCCATCCATTGTTGGGAATGGTGATTTATTGTAGTCACAGCCGACACGTGTTTCGACCAATAGGTCATCCACAAGGCTGTTATAAGTAATCAAAAGTGTTTCATACAAAATAGCGTGTACATAAATGAAAATCCATAAATCAAAAACATGAAAGTGAAAAATTGAAATCATGAAAGTGACAAATTGTAAAAGAAAAAGAATCACATGGTGGGGTTACATAAGCCAAGATAGATGGTTAACCGTTGGCATTTGTTCAACAGTTGCGTCAATCCGTACATTTTTTAAAAGAAATTGCCAGTAAGGGTGTACAGTATCCGAAGTAACCAATCGAGGGCAGGAGCCAATGCGGTGAAAGAAAGCCAGTATTTTTAACAATATGTCATTATATTCTGTAGTTTCTGTAAAGTCTCTAATGATAGCTATCCATAGTGATGCATGCACAATCCAATTATAATTGCACAGGTACCGTGAAGTTGAATCATTAAGGTAAAATGTGCATTTGTGAGTCTAAATAGCATAGGATGCCAGGTAGGTGGTCATATTCCCCAATTAGGAGTCCAAAGATTAATATGTGATGTGGGTAAAACAGTTGTATTATATGGTGAGGATGCCATGCTAAATACCCATGCAAAGGCGAGCCGGAAATGAACTCACCAAAACCGTATTGGGATGAAGCACTATTTAACTCCTTATCTGACGAAGCGTAACACTTAGGACTGGAATTCTGAGAAAGATCCTGAGGAAAAAGAAAGTGAAATTGCAACGTGCGACTAACTGGTGAGCCATGAAACTATCAGAAAAATATGCTAATAAAGGTCAATAGTGACAAAGTTTGTCTCTCACCTTGTCGATTGGTCAGGAAGTGCACCGGTAATTATGCGGAAGTAGAGTATCATTATTAATTAATCCGGCTGTATATAGCTGTCCAGTATATGTGGTTGTAATACCTAGGAAGTCGGGAAAGCAATAGTACAGATAAGCGCAATATCAGATTGCCAAAAATATGTCAAGAAGCCTGGCAATCCTGTTAGTGATTACCTGTGAGTATAATGCTGGGGATCAATCCCGCATGCAGTGTCTGGATAGCATCCGTTTGCTGTGTGAATAGTATACTGGATGGTGTTAGGTGCCATCTATGATGACGTGCTAATGTTAGACGTCACGTGCAAACGCATGCAGACGTTGACATCATACGTTTTACCTGCTGCATTGACGTCACTGGCCGGAGATGAACTAAAGTAAACATATTGATGGAAAAGTTGATCGCACCTTAACCTGTCATTCCCTGTTTTTTGTTTTTACTGGCTTAACTGTGACTAAAGGTGCTGTCTTACTTCTGTCTATGCACACACAATAGGAAACTCGCTTCACATATTCTCTTTGTAATTTATCACAAGAATGGCAAACTATCTTAAAAATAGGGAAGAAGAACGAACTGCCCTCTTTGCTCCACGAGAGAGCACTCTGAACCCATGTAGGAGTTCATACAACTCTGTTGAAACACTTAGCCAAAAAATGTATCAAACCTGAAAGGTTGTCCAAAAAAGAGATTAATATGTTTTGGGAACAGGCATCTCTCACGAATTACCTGGAGAATAAAACAATTCCATGGGGTTTAAGAATTTTGATATTTCCAAACTTTGATAATCAGGATGATCAAGATCTAGCGAATGAATTGGAATTTAACCTGGACCAAAGCTCTACTAAAATGATTAAACTCTTGATAGAACATGGCAGAAGAGAACATACCAGGACACAGGAACTAATAGATACTTTGAAAGATGAAATTAAAAGCATGCCCAATCTACAGGCTACTAAAGACAAGAATTATGATAAAATGCACCGGATTTTAGGCACCTATCAAGAAGAGATTAAGTTACGCAAATTTTGCAAATATTTCAAGGACGAGAAGGACTATAGAGAGCATTGTGTCTACACTTTCCAAGCTAAATTCGATGAACCAGAGAGAAAATGGAGGGATAATACCCCCAATACTTTTACGGGTAGCTCTGATGTAGAATCAGATAATGATGGTACTGATACTCCTCAACAAACTGGAAGTAACCAGCCCCAACCCAACCCGGGCAAGGGTTTTTTAGAGCAGACAAAACACTATCGGAAAGGTATATGCCTAGTTGGCAAACAGGTTCAGTTTTTAAACCCACCTGCACAAAATACACTAATATGGAACTCCACCATAGGGGTAGGAGGGGTAGAGGGAGAGGTAGGAGGAACAGACACAAACAGGCAAATGACAGGCATTCTAACGAGAGCAGGCTCGAAAAAGCAGCTTGGGAACCGATAGTTAAAAGTTTGGTCATTAATTTATCTGACAGAACTCTCACTCAACAAGAAGAAACAATATTGAACAAGGGCTTATCATTCTGTCCTGCGGCCACCACGGATTTAGTTAATTTCCAGGTTGATCTTTTTAAGTTTACCTGTAAGCTTAAGATGAAAAAAACCTTTTGCTACCCAAGTCAAGCAATTTAAACCAAGAGACATTCTGGAAGTACCTAGTACACTATCCATTAAAGACATTGAAAACACACATTTGTTGATGAGTCTAGCTTCAGGCTCTGATATCCAACTGACTGAGACCTATCAGGAACTTGGAATCAGAGAAATTAATCTTCCTGTGCAAGAACTAAGGCTCAAGTCTAAATTTACCCCACAATTGGCCAATGAGAACATTATTGAAACCTTTCAACAGGCAGTGACTAAAGACATCCATAAACATATGGATAAAGAGAACAATACTCTTATACCTAAACAAGCACAAAATCTAACCAGACAAGAAAAGGAAGTGGTTGTTATCTTGTGCAAAGACACCAGCATAGTTATTCGCCAAGCTGACAAAGGTGGCAATATTGTGTTACTCAACATGAATGATTACCTTACTATGGGACACACCCTTCTCCAGACACCAGGGTGTTATCAGAAACTTCAGAGTAATCCTACAGTAAACATCACACATAACCTACAACATCTGATTGATCACCTGCATAGTAGAGCTAATATTGCAGATGACGGAAGATCATTTATAAAAATCTCTAACCCTATAATGCCAGTTATGTACTCTCTACCCAAGGTGCACAAACCCTAAAATATACTACCAGAAGTAAGACCCATAATAAGTGGGATAGGGTGGGTCACAGAAGGCCTGTCCACTTATATTGACAGCATGCTTAAGGACTATGTAACCAAGATGCTCACATATCTCAGAGACAGCACTCACGTACTGCAGACCCTATCCACTATTGAATGGAAGGAGGACTACTTGTTGGCCACTATGGATGAGACGGCTCTTTACACGTCAATTACCCACAAATTGGCAATACGCACTATTGACCATGTCTTTAGAAACCACTCTGCTTCCTTTCTGTTACATGTGAACATGGTGAAAGATTTTCTGAAATGTACTCTTGATAACAATGTTTTTTTCTTTAATGACTCGTTCTACACCCAAATGAAAGGAGAGTAGCTATGGGGGAAGAAATACGCGCCCTCTTTGGCCAATCTTTTTATGTCAAACTATGAGGAACATCATATTTTCACTAACAATGCATTTCTGAACAATTTGGTGCTCTGGAAGCGCTATATTGACGATGTGCTGATAATTTGGAAAGGCACATCAGACGATTTTACTGCCATTGGGGATCACCTGAATGGCAATGAAGTCGGTATCAATCTGACTAGGGAGATTAACAATACATCCATAAACTTTCTAGACCTTACAATTTATATCTCCCAAGGCAAGATCGAGAACAGAACTTTCAGAAAAGCCACGGAGGTTAACAGCATGCTACATGCAGCAAGTTGCCACCGCAAATCAACAGTCATGAACATTCCAGCTGGAGAATTCTTTCGGGCATGTAGCACAGATATCACATTTGCACACAAGATTGAACTCATGACCAGGAGATTCAAGGAGAGGGGCTACCCAGATAACGACATAGCCTCATTATGCAACAAAATTGAGAAAAAAACAAGAATGGATATGTTGAAACCAAACAATATGACTAAATCCAACAAAACACCAAGAAAATATGTGGATATCATTACGCAATACTCCACTGATGCACACACAATGTACAGTATTGTACAGAGACGTTGGGATCTTCTGAAACTTGACTATTATATTTTACCATTCATCAGTGACAAACCATCATTTGTGTATACTAGAGCACAGACTCTTAAGAATAGACTGTGCCCCTCACTGGTCACCAACCCCCAAGCCCAAATGTTCGGATTGGCTTAGCCCTGCAAGGGGATTTTTCAAATGTGATACCTGTACCTTATGCACATTTTCACATCCATACTGTAAAGACTTTACCACACATTTGGGTATTAAGACCACAATTACAGATTTCATCAACTGCAGGACTTTTTATGAAGCAGACTCCACACCTGATATCTACATCTATGCCGTGCCTTGATGAGTTCCCATATAAGGATGCCAGTAGTACCAGGTACATATTTTATGCTTAACATACCTTTTTCCACATGATACATGATTTTTTTTCTACGGGCCCTGTGTTACCCATTTCTGGTCTTGCCATTGTAACGCTCTTCTATTAGGGGGCGCAGTGTTGCCCTTTCTCATGGTTTTCATTTTGAAAATAAGGTTGCTAGGAACCTATGAGCGCTCCTGCTAATCGGATTGATCTGCCATCGTTCTTTTCTATTCACATATGCACTACCACGGCATATTATCGTTTTCACACCAGTTCACGGGTCACTACTACGTGACTTGTCATGTATACTTATTATTTCTGAGAACAACTGCAACTGACTTAGTTATGCTATCTGTGTAGAATTCGATCTTCATTGCATTTTTACTTCCTCTTCATCCTCAGACCCCAGTTGAGCCACCCTTACTCTTTTCCATCAATATGTTTACTTTAGTTTGTCTCCACCCAGTGACGTCAATGCATCGGGTAAAATGTATGACGTCACCGTCTGTATGCGCATGCGTGTGATGTCATGCGCAAATGCATGACGTCTAACGTTAGCATGTCATCATAGATGGCATCTAACGCCATCCAGTATACTATTCACACGGCGAACGGCTGCTATCCAGATGCTGCATGTGGGATTGATCCCCAGCATTATACTCACAGGTAATCATTAACAGGATTACCAGGCTTCTTGATATATTTTTGGCACTCTGATATTGCGCTTATCTGTCCTATTGCTTTCCCGTCTTCCTGGGTATTACAACCACATATACTGGACAGCAATATACAGCCGGATTAATTAACTTCTGCATACTTTCCGGTGCACTTCCTGACCATCCGACAAGGTGAGAGACAAACTTTGTCACTATTGAGCTTTATCAGCATATTTTTCTGATAGCTTCATGGCTCACAAGTGAGGCACCCGTTGCAATTTCACTTTACTTTTCCTCAGTATCTTTCCCAGAATTCCACTCCTAGGCGTTACGCTTCATCAGATAAGGAGTTAAATAGGGCTTCATCCCAATACGGTTTTGGTGAGTTCATTTCCGGCTCGCCTTTGCATGGGTATTTAGCATGCCATCCTCACCATATAATCCAACTGTTTTACCCTCATCACGTATTAATCTTTGGACTCCATGTTGGGGAATATGACCACCTATCTGGCATCCTACATTATTGGCACTCACCAATGCACATCTTAGCTTAATGATTCAACTTCACGGAACCTGTGCAATTATAATTGGATTGTGCATGCATGACTATGGATAGCTATCATTGGAGACTTTACAGAAACTACTGAATACAATGACATATTGTTAAAAATACTGTATTTCTTTCCCCGCATTGACTCCTGCCCCCGATTGGTTACTTCGGATACTAAATTGAATCTGGGTATGTACACCCTTACTGGCAATTTATTTAAAAAAATGTACGGATTGATGCAAATGTTGATTAAATGCCAACGGTTAACCATCTATCTTGGCTTATGTAACCCCACCATGTGATTCTTTTTCTTTTACAATTCGTCACTTTTATGATTTATATTTTTCAATTTGATGTTTTTAATTTATGGATTTTCATTTATGTACATGCTATTTTGTATGAAACACTTTTAATTACTTATTACAGCCTTGCGGACGACCTATTGGTCGAAACACATGTCGGCTGTGACTACAATAAATCACCATTCACAACAATGGATGGCTATTTTTGCTTATTCAAGGACACCTGAGCTTTCATGCTAAAACTAAGGAACTGAGCATTTGAATACAGAGTCTTCTGCGCAGTACAGCTGCACAACCTATACTCTCAAGCCAATAACTGTTGGAGGAACCCAGGGGAACTATCATGATGCCTACCCCCTTGGACCCAGACCAAGTCCAGCAACCCCGGAAGCAGGCATCAAGTTAGCCCAAGCAAGCCCAACAACCCCCGCTAGGGGCTATTTGGGTGCAGTCCTGGCGCCTATGGCGCCAGGCTCATAGATTAAAACTTGCCTGATGCAGACCATGCTGCAAACTTACCTGATGCAGACCATGCTGCAAGAGCTCCAGGCCAAACGAGGCTTGGAAGGGACTATTTTACCTAGGGACTATTTTTTTTCTCGGGTGGGGCTGGGGAGGAATACTTACCTGGGACTACTTTGGAGGCTATTTAAACCACGCCCGAAGAGCAGCACACGCTTCGTGTTATTCTGCATCCAGCAGCGTAATGCTCACCGTGCCTGCAAGTCTGCATCCAGTCTTCTGCCACGACCGCCTCGAGTTTGGAGCTCCTAGAAAAAGGGAGAAAGAAGGAGAAAAGGTTAGAACAAGAGCAATACCTTTGATCCTTACCTGAATTCCCGATCCATTGCGCCTTCAAGCTGGAAGAAAGAAGTTATTTTATGCGCGTCGCCCCGCCTGCTGAAGCACCGCGCTGAACTCACCGGCCTTCGCAACATCTTCACATGTCACCGTATCCTCCTGCATGTTACCACCGCACTCGAGCACCTAAGGAGAAGACAAGAACAGCAAGGTGAGCCAAGGCAATACTCAGAGGAATACCCCCCCATAGACTTACCTGATTTTACCACCAGGGGTACTATTCTTCTTCACGGGTCTGCGCAGCTTCCACTGCATCCTAGCCAAACCCCCGCCCCTAAGAAGAAACAAAAGGACAGCAAGGTGAAACAAGGGACTAACAAGGGGAACCCTCCTCACTTCAAAGACTTACCTGATTTTACCGCCGGAGGCATTATTCCCCAAGACTTCATACTTTCTCTCAGCGCCTGAATAAGGGAGAAAGCAACAGGTTACATATGGACATTATTTTATCGAACTGTTTTGAATAATACAAATCCTTACCAGAACATTACCGGTTGCCACGGGGAACTCTTCAGTAGGGTCAAGCTGCAACCTGCAAGGAATCGGACAAGAGTGAAAGTCAGGCATTTGAACTCTTACGAACTACATACTTATGGCGTCTTGCCGGGAATATCAGAGTCAATATTGTCCTGGAACTCACCAATTCCTTTGAGCCAGTGAAGCAACTGGTTATCTACGCCCCCCCTGCGCTCAATGCAGGATGGAGAGCTCATCTTTTCAAATCATCAGGTGAGACTATAAGAGGGAACATCCACAGTGATCAGTGGGGAGAACAGCAGGGTGGGGGATTTACCCTCAACTCCACGGGTGGTTAATTCCCTTTCTCCACTTGCAGAAGAATATTCCTACGGGCCAAGCAAATGAAGCTAGGTGGGCCAGTCCGTCATCTCGGCCCTACGCGTCACATTGGTGGAGACCGCAGCAGTCCAGTCCAGATCGACGCCTCTGTGGGAGCCAGGTGAGCGTAACAGAACGGGAAGCCTACCCACAAATTCCCACCCGGGCGTTGGATACCTCAGAGACTGACCAATTGGCCCAATTACTAGGGGAACTGGGGGCTGAAGTGCATTCCGCCCGTCAAGAAACCAATGCTCTTAGAAGAGAACTGATTTTGTCAAAGGAGCGAACTGATGATCTTGCTAGGCAACTATTGCAAAGCCAGGCTGGACAAGCACCCCTACCTGGTTTTGGGGGAAATCCAGCTCTTGTGTTATCGAGTAACCCTGTGCAAATAAACCTACCAGGACATATTCCATAAGCCGCACCCGAATGCTTTGCCGGAGATCCCAAAAGGTTTGCCGTGTTTATGAACCAATGCCGCTTGCACTTTTTATGCAGACCTGGAGCCTTCCCTAACGATCAAGCCAAGGTAGCCTTTGTATTGTTATATCTCAGTGGCAGTGCAGCTGATTTGTCAATTCCAATAGTTACTCAGGATGACCCAATTCTTCGGGATTTTCAGGGCTTTCAAACTAGCATGGAAAGACTATTTGCCCAGCACTCCCAAGGACAGGGCCTGGATAATGAACTTTTGTCCCCACGACAGGGTAACCAGGACCTTCTATCCTACATCGCGACCTTTGATAGGTTAATAATGGCCTGAGGTAAAACAAATCACGTTATTTCATCGAGGGCTTCGAGGAGAACTCAAGGATGTCTTGGTTCAAGTCGTGAACCCACCTCAAGACTGCGCGGAATATATAGATTTAGTGGTCCAGTTAGATCACAGACTTCAGAACAGAAAGGCTGATCGAGCCAAGTTTGAGAATCGGGTGTTGGTCAAAACCCACGCTAACCCCAAAGGAGCAGATGCTTCAGTACCCATGCAAATCGGAGGGGTTAAAGACCCTTAACCCAGAAGGAAAGAGAAAGGAGATGGCAAATGCAATTGTGTCTATATTGTGGAACTTCTGGACATTTTCTACGGGATTGACCTGTAAAACCACCCAAGAAGGTGGTAGGAGCTGCTGATAAAAGCCATATGGAGTCATACTTGGGAAACGACCACGCCCAACAAGCGTAGAGGTCCACTTGCCGAGCTTGAAGAAGGATACTCAGACCTTGCATTTCATCATACCAATGGTCCTCGTAGATCCAGGGCAGCCATCGCGTATGCACGCAGTAAGGGCATACATTGATAGCGGGGCCATAGGAAACTATGTGTAATATGAATTGGCTTCCAGGATGAATCTACCTCTCTGCCGAAAAACCACCTCAGATGTCATCACCACAGTCGATCGAACTGAAATTGCCTCTGGGCCTGTAACTCATTCCATCACAGAGATGACACTATTGGGTCAGGATGGGCATCGAGAGACTATTGTGTTTGATCTAATCAAAGCCCCACAGTTCCAAATAATACTGGGGATACCTTGGTTGGAAACACATAATCCTTGTATTGATTGTCGAGAGAAGAGAATAATCTTCCCGGATTGTGCACAAACCTGTTACCCAAAGAAAAATTCAGAACACAGGCCTGGCCATAGTAACCACAGCAGTCATGCAACTACCTCCAGAATACCAAGAATTCCAGGATGTCTTCCAAAAGGAACAGGCAAACACCTTACCTCCTCACAGATCGTACGATTGTCAAATCGATCTCATACCCGGTGCACAACCCCCTTGTAGCAGGATCTATGCCCTTACGAAACCTGAGAACCTTCACCTACGACAATACTTAGACCAGTACCTTGCCAATGGCTTTATTCGCCCATCCAAGTCCCCTGCATCTTCAGCTTTGTTTTTTGTACGCAAAAAGGAAGGTGACCTCAGAACGTGCATAGACTACCGCGCATTGAACCAGATAACTGTTAAGAACCGATACCCGTTGCCTCTGATCCCTGAACTACTAGACCAAGTGAAGGACGCTTGTATATACACTAAATTAGATCTCCGGGGGGCATACCATCTGGTACGTGTAAAAGAGGGCGACGAATGGAAGACTGCTTTCCGCACTAAGTATGGGTTATTCGAATACCAGGTGATGCCTTTCGGGCTGTGCAATGCACCAGCAGCCTTCCAATACTTCATGAACGATGTCCTTCGTGAACTCATTGCCGTTTGTGTTGTTGTGTATATCGATGATATTCTAGTATACTCCTCTTCAGTATCTGACCATGTGAAGCACATCCGAGCAGTCCTTGAGAAATTGCGCCAGCACAAACTATATGCAAAACTAGACAAATGCGTTTTTCATGCCACAGAAGTTGAATTCCTTGGGTTTATCCTGACCCCAAAGGGAGTCCGAATGGACTCACGGAAGGTGGACGCAATCCTTAAGTGGCCATCACGAAGTTCAGTTAAAGGAGAACAAAGCATGCTCGACTTTGCCAATTTCTACCGCAGATTCATCCCAGATTTTTCACATGTCATACATCCCATCACAGCACTCTTGCGAAAAAATAAACGCTTTATGTGGACTGAAGAAGCTGAACATGCCTTCCAAGAGCTGAAAGCGAAATACACGTCTGCACCTGTGTTAAAGCACCCGCGCCCTGAACTTCCACACATAGTGGAAACTGATGCAGTCAGTCTAGCCATGGGAGCTGTCCTGTCTCAAAAGGACCCTGAAACCGCCCAGCTTCACCCAGTAGCATTTTGGTCCAGAAAGTTCTCGGCACCCGAGTTAAAATATGCAGTTACTGACAAGGAGTTATCAGCCATTAAATCCGCCTTCAAGGCTTGGCGGCACTATCTTCTCGGTGCCAGGCATACCATTACTGTGATCACCAATCACCAGAACTTACAGTATTTAAAAACAGCCAAGGCCCAATCGTCACGTCAACTCCGATGGGCATTGTTCTTTGCTGAGTTCGATTTCGTGATAACCTATCGACCAGGTTGTAAGAATGGTAAAGCAGACGCCTTATCCCGAATAGGGATGGGAGAGGTAGACGTGAACCCAGAACCAGTACCTATAATTTCCAAACAAAGGATTCTTGGCATGACTACTCTACAGGCACTAGAGGACATTCAGGTAAAGATCCAGCAACTCTTTGATCCTACAGCCCTGCAGGACTGGGTAAAGAAAGGCCCGGACTACTCTGTCACCAATGATCTGCCTTATTACCAAGGGCGGCTATTTCTGCCACACAAGGAACTACAAGAGCTAGTCATTTCCCGTTATCATGATATCCTAATGGAGGGGCACCCAGGTATTGCAAAAACTGAAGCTAAAATTAAAAGACAATTCTGGTGGCCCACCTGGCGAAAGGATATTAAATCATTTGTGATGTCTTGTGGCATTTGCGCCCAAAACAAAAGTCAAAAGAAAAAAACAGCTGGACTCTTACAACGTTTAGACATTCCCCCTACACCATGGCACACCTTATCGTTAGACTTTATTACCGATCTACCTCCTTGTAATGGGTTTAACACCATTCTAGTTATTGTGGATCTTTTTTCCAAGATGGCCCACTTTATTCCTTTAAAACGACAACCTTCAGCCTCAATCCTGGCCAAAGAGTTCCTCAAAAGCATTCTTCGCCAGTGCCTTAAGTGGCACTACAAATCGAGCCGGGGCTCATCGAGGGGGCGTGGCCTAACAGTGGGGGCCCTGATGGCCCGTTAGGCCACGCCCCCTTGACGAGCCCCGGCTCAATGGGCTACTGGCACCCCTGCCAGGCAGCCTTTTGTAGAGATTAGCACCCTCTCCCCAATGGAGGAGAGGGTGCTGATCTCTGCATTTATTTTGTATAGGCTTGCCTGGCAGGGGACAGCGCCTCGCCTATTCAGCCTTAATGGTGGCGCTGGCCCTCACCAGCTGGGGCGGGGCAGCGTCACCATTAAGGCTGAAAGGGTGAGGCCACTGGAAGCAGAGGCCTTTTTCCTAAAGACTGAAACTCCCGCGAATCCGCGGGAGCTTCAGTATTTAGAAAGCAAGGCCTCTGCTTCCAGCGGTCTCACGTTTTCTCCATAATGGTGGCGCCGGCCCACGGGCATCACTTGATTAAAGGGATGCCTCGCAGGTGCGGCGCCACCATTATGGCTGAAAGGCATTTTTTCTGAAGCCTGAAGCTCTCGCACACGAACGAGAGCTTCAGGCTGTAGAAAAAAATGCCTTTTCGTGTAGTGGCTGGGTCTGCCAGGGGAGATTAGTGGGCCCCGGCAGGGCCCCACCTCAAAACGAAATTTCGGCGCCTGCCGGGGCTCAGCCCCGGCAGGCCCCGGCCCACTTAAAGCCCTGTTCTTCGCATACATGGATTTCCGTCCGTGTTTGTCTCTGACCGGGGCAGTCAAATCATTTCACATTTTTGGAAAAAATGCTGTCAATTGGCGCAAATCGATGTGAGGTTATCGACCAGTCACCACCCCCCGACTGATGGTCAAACGGAGAGGACCAACCAGACTCTCGAACAATACCTGCGTTGTATGTTACATCAGACGGAGATTAATTGGAAAGACATTCTTTGGATCGCCGAATATGCATACAATAATTCAGTACACTCTGGAACTGGACAAAGACCCTTTTATACCTTATATGGGCACCATCCTCGAATCTCAGACCTTGACTCACCCCGAGACTTAGAAATGCCCGCAGTGGACCATCTGCACGCTACGATTACATAAGCCTTTAAGGAAGCAACTACACATTTAAAACAGGCGAAAGAAAAATACAAGAAAGAATGCTGTTCGGCATAGAAGTGATTCTCCACAATACCAAATAGGGGACCAAGTATGGTTAGCCACAAAACATATACCTCTAAAGGGAACACAGACCTTTAACCCCAGATATTTGGGACCTTACTCTATTAAGGCCATTATCAACCCGGTGGCTGTCAAGTTGGACTTACCTGCTAATATGCAAATTCATCCCGTCTTTCATGTGTCACTTTTGAAGCCAGTACAACCAGGGACAAGACTAACCAAGCCACCAGACCCCATCCTTGTAGACGGAGAACCCGAATTTGAAGTTAAGAACATCCTGGACTGCAAGCTGATAAAGTCAAAACTTTTTTATTTAATCGACTGGAAAGGTTACGGACCACAGGAAAGGTCATGGGAACCTAGTGACCATGTTCATGCACCCTGATTGGTGAAAAAATTCCACCGAAATTTCCCAGACAAACCGAAACCACATGGAAGAATGACTTTAGGAGGGGTCTTGGGGGGGAGTGCTGTCATGATGCCTACCCCTGGGGACCCAGACCAAGTCCAGCAAACCCGGAAGCAGGCATCAAGTTACCCCAAGCAAGCCCAACAACCCCCGCTAGGGGCTATTTGGTTGCAGTCCTGGCGCCTATGGTGCCAGACTCATATGGAGAGTCAGTCCTGGTGCCATAGGCGCCAGGCTCATAGATTAAAACTTGCCTGATGCAGACCATGCTGCAAACTTACCTGATGCAGACCATGCTGCAAGAGCTCCAGGCCAAAGGAGGCTTGGAAGGGGCTATTTTACCTAGGGACTATTTTTTTACTCGGGTGGGGCTGGGTAGGAATACTTACCTGGGACTACTTTGGAGGCTATTTAAACCACGTCCGAAGAGCAGCACACGCTTCGCGTTATTCTGCATCCAGCAGCGTAACGCTCACCGTGCCTGCAAGTCTGCATCCAGTCTTCTACCATGCCCGCCTCGAGTTTGGAGCTCCTAGAGAAAGAAGGAGAAAAGGTTAGAACAAGAGCAATACCTTTGATCCTTAATTGAATTCCCGATCCTTCGAGCTGGAAGAAAAAAGCTATTTTATGCGCGTCGCCTTGCCTGCTGCAGCGCCGCGCTGAACTCACCGGCCTTCGCAGCATCTTCACATGTCACCGCATCTTCCTGCATGTTACCAACGCACTCCAGCACCTAAGGAGAAGACAAGAACAGCAAGGTGAGCCATGGGAATACTCAGAGAAATACCCCTCATAGACTTACCTGATTTTACCACCAGGGGTACTATTCTTCTTCACGGGTCGGCGCAGCTTCACTGCATCCTAGCCGAACCCCGGCCCCTAAGGGGAAACAAAAGGACATCAAGGTGAAACAAGGGACTAACAAGGGGAACCCTCCTCACCTCAAAAGACTTACCTGATTTTACCGCCGGAGGCATTATTCCCAGAGACTTCATACTTTCTCTCAGCGACTGAATAAGGGAGAAAGCAACAGGTTATATATGGACATTATTTTATCGAACTGTGTTGGATAATACAAATCCTTACCAGAACAGTACCGGTTGCCACGAGGAACTCTTCAGTAGGGTCAAGCTGCAACCTGCAAGGAATCGGACAAGAGTGAAAGTCAGGCATTTGAACTCTTACAAACTACATACTTACGGCGTCTTGCCGGGAATCCTGGAACTCACCAATTCCTTCGAGCCAGTTAAGCAACTGGTTATCTACACGCCCCTGCGCTCAATGCAGGATGGAGAGCTCATGTTTTCAAATCATCAGGTGAGACTATAAGAGGGAACATCCAAGGTGATCAGTGGGGGGAACAGCGGGGTGGAGGGATTTACGCTCAACTCCACAGGTGGTTAATTCCCTTTCTCGACTTGCAGAAGAAGATTCCTACGGGCCAAGCAAACGAAGCTAGGTGGGCCAGTCCAGTCCGTCATCTCGGCCCTACGCGTCACATTGGTGGAGACCGCAGCAGTCCAGTCCAGATCGACGCCTCTGTGGGAGCCAGGTGAGCGTAACAGAAACCTCCTGTCTAGTGACTGCTGCATTGGACCACCAATGATTTGGAAAAGTTGAGCGCACCTTAACCTGTCATTCACCGGTTTTTGTCATTTACTGTCTTTCGGAATATCCCTTAATGCTCCTAACTGACGTGGAACTGCTTCAAGGCACAGGGGCAGAAGAGGCTAGTAAAGCACTTGAAGTGCCTCACATGGGCTTGCTCAATACTGATACTTCAATAAAGATATTTCTAACACCAATAGATCATTGAACAAACGATCAAGATTGTCATCTGACCCTCCCATATTGCATAGCCAAGAGTAGGAGGTGATCTCTTCCAGTACAAACTGAAGACACCACAACTTTGGTGCCATCTCGGAACAAGAAGCAACTACCGACAATGGGCAAGATCCGGCGATGAGAATGATAGCCAAGCGGCACCAAAATATAGAGCTCATGAGATCACAAACTGGATATCTAGATAACATAAGAATGTTAAAGACTAAAAGTGAGTCAACAGACGAAAGGCAATTGTTTTCTGCTCAAGTGCCATCTTCCCAGGCAGAATCACAAGATCAAAGGGACAACCCTACTGCTGACAGGCACCACTATAATGAAGCAAAAAGGACCAGTACATCATCCCGAAGTGATTCAATGCACAAGGCTCCTCTTGCTCCACAAAATGTTCACCTATCTATTAACAAAGAAAATGGCATGTCTATAAAAGATACCACTAACCCTGGCATATCAACATCAAGACATGCAGATACTAATTCTTCAAGACCTTCTAAACAGGACTCTTTGGCGCAAATGTCAATGATAACAATCGCAATGGCACCCTTCATGAAACTCTACAAGGAAATTCATGAAACTTTGGCTAACCATACCACTCTTTTAACCATGCTCGACTCCAAAATGACTTTCATAAAAGGCTATATTACTGCTCTGAAACATCAGGAGGGTGATGAAAGATAAACCCCTGAGTTAAACCACAAGCAACAGAATAACAAGCATTTTAGGAAGTTATCACTTTAAAAAATGGGAACTACTGAGGCTGCTACACCGCAAACCATCCGCACAGCTAGTGAAGGTCACAGCCAAGATATCAACATTGTCCTGACTTATTCCATGGGACCCATAGATCTAGAAGGTTGTATTCAATCCAGCTGTACTAAAGAAGTTTCAATTACTATGGCTCTTGATTTTGCTGAGTCCCCAGAATCAATTTGGGGTGGGCAAAATGGTACAGAGCAAGACCGAGAAAAAACAAAAAAAGACTATCTCCAATGCTCGCTGGAATCAACATAGTAATGAGAAAGGGGAGGGAGTAAAAACCTACCTGCTCTTGGGATCCATAGCAAAAATTGTACAATCTATGTTGTAGAAAACCACCTTGCGTTGACGAGGTAACGAGTCACATACCTTCTTTAAGAAACAAACTCTACAAGTAAAAAATAGTATAAATCAGGAAAAGATCAATAAAATTAAGCCAAAGAAACCAACTCAAAGAAAGAAATCACACACTCAAGAAAAAGAAAAGATTGATGAGGTAATGCAGGCAGTGTTTAACTCTCTTCTTGAACTCTCAGTCTATTTAATTGAACAGAGCGAGAATGACATCCCGCTACATCATGAAAGTCAGCCAGAAAAGGATCAAGTGCAGGAAATGGTGCTGGTACAATGTCATAGATACGAAGGTGAACAAGAAAAAATAACAGACTATACAGCTAATCTGGAAGAGGAGCAGCCTTTTTTCACCTTGGAGGAAAAGAGAGATTGTTTGATTGCTCGAGCCAAGGTCCAAGAAATTGAAAATGCCCATCAAAAAACCTTTCTTAAAGAAAAAAGATCTAGTATGGTGGCGTCCATGAGTCGGATCTCCCTGCGTATTGTAATAAACTATTGTATGGAATTAGATATCAATGAACTCCCCCCTACTGGCCCTACCCTGCAGAGAGCACTAAGTAAATCAACCCGACAAATAATTGAGCCTAGATCATCAGTCAACCCAGAACATACATATTCCCTCAAGAACTTGAAACCAAAAAGATCTATTACTGATCTGTATCCTACAAAAGACTCCTCCCGTTCCCTGAGTTTGGAAAGAATTGTCAATTTGCGCTATTTGCGGGCCGGTTATTAGCTCCTTCCCCATTCCCATTGAGCCTTATGGGGGCTCGAATGGGAATGGGGAATGGCATTCAGAATGGGGACTTACCGAGTCCACCTAGGTCGGAATGTCCCGGTAAATCCCCATTCTGACACCCCGGACCCGGACACGGGTTTGGAGGGAGCCCGCTACCTCCAAACTCGGAATGACCCCCAATGTCTCAAAAGAATCATAAACACCCAGGAACAAACAGTCCTAACTATACTGCTTAGACTTTCCTGCTACCGAACTATCATTACTAATATAGGTACTTGCCTTTGCACATGGCACCAGTCCATTCCGATAGCCCAAATTTGGCTTCGCCTATCACTAGCACCTGCCCACCCACGACCATAATGAAATAATGAAAATCACCCAAGACCGGACACTACACTTTGTTATGAGCATCCTCACCACCATGGCATTTGCTTCCGCTGCCTCACACCCCCCTAAGGATAGAAACATGAGACTGAGGGCAAGATTGTCCTGTCTCTATGAACCATCTTCCTATCATAACCACAGAGGTTATATTGACCAAGCAAAAAGACGTTCACATTACCTTAACCCCACCCCTCTCCACCCTGTCCCCATATCAGCTAACCAGTCACCATCACAACGAGTCACCCTAACTAAAAATAAACAACCTACCACTACCATACTAATCAGCACCCTATCACTAACTGGGTCACTTGTCAATGCGAGATCCATGGTAGCCCACGCTACAGAGATCTCCGACACCCTAACTAAGGAAAAATTAGACCTATTGGTCATAACCGAAACCTGGCTTCATGAGGCGGCTGGCCCAGCCATCATGCTAGCAGTACCAGATGGCTACCAACTACTAAGAGTCGATAGACCTAATACTAGAGGAGGCGGCCTAGTCATCATTCACAAATCCACCCTACCCATCAGATTAGCTACTACCTTGCTATTCCAATCATGTGAACTCCTGACTGCAAAACTCCACCTTTCTTGTAACCGCACCCTTACCATGTATGTCATCTACAGACCACCTGGACCACTAGGATCCTTTGAAGATGACCTAACTGGTATCCTAACCAATAACACCAAAGACCATGCCCAAATTCTACTCCTGGGAGACTTTAACCTGGGATTCAATGACGGTAATGACAAACAAGCCCTATCTGTTGCTTCACTACTGAATGATTACGGCTTGTTACAAAAAGTTTCTTCCCCTACTCACGACAGAGGTAGAACCCTAGACTGGGTTGCCGATCGGAATTGCAACATTAGCATTACCAACATAATGCCGCAAACCTGGACTGACCACTACTTAATTGCATTCACTGCTGCACTTGACCTTATCCGACCCAAACCTATACTTATGGCCCCGCCACTCCCCACTAGAAGTAAAAAAGATATTACAGCAGAACAACTCCTACCCCATCTCCTACCTACTCTTGACAACCTAGACAATACTACAGACCCTACATCTCTTGTGGAAGCCTACAATAATACGATGACCAAGGCACTTGACCTGATTGCCCCTACCAAAGTTCGTAAAAGTAAACACCTAAACAACTGGTTCACACCACAGTTAAAAGACCTCAGAACTCAAAAAAGAAAGTTGCAGTCTATCTGGCGACACTCACCTACTGAGGAGAACAAAATTAAATTAACCACCTTCGCCAAACAGTACAAAAAGGAAATGATAAGCACCAAAAGGAATACCTTCAATGATAGAATATCTAAGGCTAAATCAGATACCAAGGAACTATTCTCCATCCTCCGCGAAATGGAATCACCCATACCCCCGACTGATAACATTCCTAAAGACAAACTCTGGTGCACTAATATACAAAATTCCCTGGCGGGTAAAATTAGCTTGCTCCAGACTAAAATTGCCAACAAAAAAGCTTCCCTGCTCCTGCCAACGGAGCCTACACCTCAACCACAGCTCCCACTAAACCAGTCTAACACCCCTCTCCCCTTTAGTTTCAAACAAATAATTATATTAGAGACAGAAAAAAATCATACTATCCTTAAAGCCATCAAACTTCAAAGGTGATAATTGCCCTGCCCAAATTATAAAAGATGCAGCCAGAGACCTAGCCCCCTTCATCTCTAAACTCATCAATGCATCCTTTAAGTCCAACCTAGTGCCTAATAATCTAAAACAATCTTGGGTGCTTCCCTTGCTAAAAAAACAAACACTTGACCCTTCAATCCCAACAAACTATAGACCCATCACCACTGTCTCATTTCTGCTCAAAATCATAGACAGAGTAGCTTACCTGCAAATTCAGGATTACTTAGAAACCAACAACTTATTAGGCTCACGTCAATCCGGCTTCCGGCCCCTTCATGGTACTGAAATGGCCCTGATTGACCTTAAGACCTAAATTGACGAGTTGAAGGACAATGGCAAATCAGCTATGCTACTCCTCCTTGACCTTTCTGCGGCTTTCGATTTAGTAGATCATGCAGTTTTATGCAATCACCTCAGATCTGCCGCTCATTTTTCAAGCGATGCCATAACCTGGGTACAATCCTTCCTTGCAAACCGGACAATGAGAGTCTTCTCCCCCTAGCAGCCACTGATCCCACACAAGTTTCATGCGGCGTCCCTCAAGGATCATGCGTATCTCCCACGATGTATATCATCTGTACTAAACCTCTGTTTGACAAGTTGGACAGACAGGGTGTTATCTACACTAACTACTCAGATGACACTCAGATCCTCATTCCCCTTTCGGGCAACTTTGTGGAAGACACAGCTTTAGTAAAGAAGATATATCTCCTCATTCAAGCATGGATGGCATCGCACAGCCTCTGCCTGAATGACGACAAAACTGAGTTACTGATCCTCGGCTCAGAGCTGGCCATCAAAAAACTTGACCCGAACTATGCCTCATTCAACATTGATAATAATGTTATCAAAGTGATGCCTGCAGTCAAAACCCTTGAGGTCTATCTCGACTCAGCGCTCACCTTCAAAAAACAAACCAATTCCTTAGCTTCCTCCACTGCATATACTTGCAAATTGATCCGAGCATGTAGACCATTCCTAACTGAGACTAGCTGCATTACACTAGCAAATGCACTTATCATCTCTAAGCTGGATTACTGTAATGCTCTATATGCAGGATCTAACAAGTACATTCTTGATAAACTCCAAACTCTACCAAATAACGCTACTAGAGCTGCTCTAAACATTCCTAATAGAGCTCATATCTCCACTTCCAGAAAAAAAAGACATCCTCTGGCTAAAAATTAAAGACAGTATTGCCCTCAAAACCCTCTCTCTCACCTCTAAATGTCTCAACAATATAGCTCCCCCCTACTTGGTAAACAGAGTCAACAAGTCAACAAGAGAATTTCTAACCATCCCACAAGAATACCCAATGCCTATACCCTAGTGGTGCCCAGATACAAAAAGAGTACAGCTGGCGGCTCTAGCTTTCCAGTCATAGCGGCTGAAACTTGGAATAGACTCTCCCTTGATCTCAGAATGGACCAACCTTACACCAGCTTCAGGCGGAAAGTCCTCACTTGGTTACGATCTAATGACACTTAGTTTGACTCCCCCATCGCCTACCTGCTTTAGAGACTCTGATGATTGTAACGAGATTAACTGGTCCTTAGTCAACTAGCCTTTCCTGTATTTTCATACTCTGCACTTAGCTTGTACATGTACTTGCTTCTAACTTGAACTGTATAATTGTATTTTCTTGTAACTAAGTTCTCAAGTATTCTTGTAATGTCTGTGCCCAGCTACCCTTTGGGTTTGGTTTTGCGCTATACCAAATAAACAAACAAACAAACAAACAAACAAACAAACAATACTGCCGGGATATGGAGATTTCTCATTGCAAACTTAAATTTTGAAAGCTATGCACGAGTGGGAGTGTGTCGGTGCAAGTCACCACTTCTTTAACCTTAGTCACCCCTTTATCCTTGCACTGCAAGGTAAGTGACAGAATCCTCTGCGGCTTCACATAACATGGCATGACTCACGTTGCAAACAAAGATATCAGTCAAGAGGCAAGAACATTCACCTTGGCTCATTTTCTTTCTGCAGCCTTCATGAACAATATCACCTGTTTGCCGACCAAAGAATCAGTGGGTTTTGAAGTATCTTCAAAATAGTGAAACAGCGCTTGCAGATCTTCCAGACTGACCAAGCCATGTAACCTTAAAAATGATCATCAGCCCATTTAGTGTTTTGAAAATGGCTGTTTATAGAGTCGGATGTGAAAATAAAAGGGGACCATATGCTGCTTGCATGCTCAATGCGACAATTCAATTATCAGGGCTTGATTGAATTACCAAGAGGGAATACAGGCTCGTGTATTAAAGTGAATGCTGGATCTGTAGATGATTCTTACTCCAAGGTACCCATTTTTCTGAAATCCAGACTTAAAGAGTGTGACATATTGTTATTCTGTGACATTGACATAGACAATCATTGAATCACATATGTTAGTCAATGTAAAACTGGTCCTAAGGGGGCAGAGAAAGAATTAACCAGTGCATGGATCTCAAAATGGAAAATATGTTTCTCCATAAAGATGGCCTGGGTTTGGGATGTCTACAAACCTCCTCCTAAATCTGTGATGCTAATTGACATGCTCAGGAAGGAATGTGTAATGGACAATTTCGAGCATTCTGCACAGGGCTATCTGCTACTGAAGGCTTTGGGAAGTTAAATGTTCAGTTAAGATGTGAGAAGCGTGTAACACTGCTATCGCCTTCATAGAGAATGTCTTGCTTGAATATGAAACATCTGCAGATCTATTTCCATTGCAAGGCTGCTTCTCCAAAGACATGGAATGTGACACTTGTATATATACTGATGGACTCTCTCTTGAAACAGAAATACATTATAGGGTATTTATTTAATTTGCATTGTATTGCTCATATTGTGAACCTAGCCCAACAGCAGCAGAGGTTTTTCAAAACGGCTGTGCCAGCATTGTGACTCACATTTAATACAGTAATGCAATACTGTGGGAGTAGGGAGGGGTGGATTTTTATTTGCTAAGCTTGAATTGTTGAAAGAGCCATGTTTATAGTGTTTCACTAGAACTGGAGGATGATTCCTAGCAGAACCTCAAAATGGAAGATCATTCCCAGCAGAAATTCAAAATGCCTCAAGGCATTTTGAGGTTCTGCTGGGAATTATTTCCACATAGCAGTAGGACTGCTTGGGAGTCTTCTCTTTACAGACTAGCTTAGACTCCAAGCTTGTGATAGTTTTGCAACAGGAGGTGCAAGAGCCTCCTGAACTGTGGAGTTTAACACTAAGTGGGCATCATTATAACCCTGGCACTCCCGTAATGAAGATGGCTGGTACGGGAGCGGCACCCTTCATTACGGGAGCGCTGATTATGAGGTTCCCTTTGCGGGACCCGGATCAGACGTCTGGCGTGGTTTTTGGCTCAACATCTGGTAAAACCAGAAGTTTTTTCCGGGTTCCGCGAGGGGAAGAGGGAGGTAATAACGGGCCATTCGTAATGTGCCCATTATTACCTCCCTCCCTATTCCCATTGAGCCCTTTGGGGGTCCTCCAATGTTGGAATGACCCGGTTATTCCTCATTGAAGGAACCCGGTAATGGAGCCCGGTTTGGAGGCAGCCATGGTGCTAATAGCACCAAACCCGTAATGAGGCCCAGTGTGTTGGTGTTACACCTGAGACTACATTTTAGGTCATACATGCAGTTTTGAATAGGATGCTGTGGGGGGGTTTGGGGCAGTGAAAAGCCCACAGTGTTGGAGAGATATGGTTGAATTTGCAGGCTTGCATAATAAGGTTAGCTTCCTTGACCGGGGTGAGGGGGTGATGTTTTTGATTTTGTGGAGTGTGGAGATCTGAAGCCCTGTAGTTTGAGCCTTTTTGGCTGTGTCCTTCTAGAAGGAAAGGCTACTGTCAACAATGAAGCCCAGGGAGTTGGCTGAGTTTGACAGTTGAGGGGTGAATCCCTCCAGGTGAATGTCGTCCAGCTATTGCTACACAAGTTGTTGTTTGGTGCACAGACTGATGAGGATGAATTTGGTTGTTGTGGTTTCAGTATGAAACAGGTGTTTGATATCCATGTTTGGATTGTAGCCCGGCATTTATGAAGTTGAATGATGTCTTGGGCCCCATTGACCTCATTTAGCAGAGTTCCCAATGGTTCCATCTACAGAGGATAACACCTTGGGAATTCCAAATGTGATTGTGTATTCAATCTAAAATGCTATCTGACCTCTAAGTAGATAGACATTTTGAGTGACAGGCACCTGCACCACCAGCCTGATCTGGTTTCTTACAAAATGTGTTTAGTTGTCAGTATTCATTTTAGGAGAAAGAAGGTGCCACGTTGTATGAGCTGATGTTCCAGTTCAGTTACCATGCGTGAAAGAGTTGAGTAAAGACTGTGAATGTAGGATATGCAACTAGAAGCAGGATTTACAAAAATAAATGCAAGGTCTTTTTTCATTGCAATATGTGTATTTACAAGGTCATTTGTTGGAAAGCCTGTGGCCTTTGAGTTTAGGGTGCCTACAAGAGCAAAACGGATATGTCTGTGTGTGCCAGTTATTGACATGGGATTGGATATATGACTGCGTACATGAGTGCAGGTAAATGCATGAGACAGGCCCATGTATCAGGTAACATCTGTGTATCTAGAAATCGTGTGCAAGGTGGGAGAGACATTAGTGTTTCTAAAGTTGCAAAGCAGGTCTTAGTTTATGGAGGGATTAGGGAACTGGTTGTGCTGCGGTTAGTTGTGATTCAGCTTTATTGATAGTAGAACTATGCTAAGAATGGACGCACTTGAATATCGCCTTGCACTTTTTTTAGGCCATGATGGTCACTTAGTTCAGAATTTGTATCTTGAAATGGATAATGATTTTTGCTCAAATTTTCCCCATTGCTTTCATTCCTTTGCCTTTTTGGCATGGTTCACTTGTCCCTAGCAAGACCAAAAGCCATGGACTGGGGCTCTAATATGGCACAGCAATGGAACGTTTTTGGTGTGTACAGGACACATCCCAGATTGGCATGGTCACGATTGGATGCAAAATCATGAATGGGCTCTACATGCCTATAAAACTCAATCAGATAATTATGTACTTTCAGAAGAGGAACATGAACATCAGAATCCTCCAGGGGTCTCACTTGAGAAATTAGGACAATTAAAAATGAGAGAAACGCTAGTTAGAATTAAACCTACGTGACTCCCATATGTTCAAATCCGGAGGTGTGTGAATTGTAATCTCCAAGTGAGTATGTCAATCAATATTCAAGATTAAAGCAAAATGAAGACTAGGGGCCTCATTCCGAGCTGGGCGGTAAAGGGTTAACGGTGCCAGTAATGGTGCCGGTGCCGTTAACCCCTTAACGCCCTATTATGAGTCTGCTCACGGGACCAGCAAAGGGCGCCTTGTAAAAACAGGTGCCCTTAGCGGGTCCCGCTATCAGACCAGGGAGCTAACAACGGGCCTGTTATTAACAGGCCCGTTGTAAACTCCCTCCCCATTCCCATTGAGCCCTATGGGGGCCTGAATGGGAATTGGGATGGGTTCACTGAATGGGGAAATACCGGGTCCTTGAAGGATGGAATGGCCCGGTATTTCCCCATTCAGGGAACCCGGACCCGGTATGCGGTATGGGAGTAGCCATGGTGCTAATAGCACTGTGGCTAACTCCAACCTCGGAATGACCCCCATAGTTTAGCTAAGATCAAAACAAAGATTACGTACTATCCCAACATCAATATCTGTTCACCCAACAAAAAAGAGTCATATTTCGCCTAAATGCTTTCACTGATGCTGCTGGCCATAAACCGAGATTACAATACCCTGGCATGAGAATCCAGCATTGGCCTGCGCCCAGTCGTGAATAAATCTTCTAATTAAAAGTGCCCTACTTCAAGGGTTAGACATACAATTATTAAGAAAATACAAGAACATAACCTCCAAGAGAAGTGGGATTTGGGGCACTGGCAGTTTGCTAATAGACATTCCTTTAAGCTGCCCTGAATGTTTTCTCTAGGATTTACCACTTACTGGTATCAGGCTCATTCATCTTTTGGTGCATTTCATTCACCCCTGGATATTCTGTATCTGTCCAATACCTCTTTAACCTGACTCAAAGTCCAGCACATGCTTCCAGGTGGAGAATGAAAAGACCCTGCCTTTGTGACAATGCTAAAGAGAGAGATTAATGACTTCCTTCGGCACATGTGTCTAGTCTCCTTGTTGGGCATTGCCAGGAAAGCCCTGAAGGGTCAAATGAGGGATAATATAATCTCCTTTTCGGTCATCATGAACTGGGCTAGGAATTCAGTGCTAGCTCAAAATTAAAACACAAAACAGTTGCATACATTGAGGGGACAATTTCAGGATGATCTCAATGAAAACATTCATCAGAACATTCTCAATGACATGTACAAGGTCTATGACGAATCTACCAGTTCAGCACCATATATATGCTTCAGGGCATTGCACTCTTTCTGAGGGCCTGAAGATAAGGACTCAAGGCTCTTGACCTTCCAAATGAAGCAATAAAGGGTTTGTACCCAGATCGCAAAACTGAGCTATGTGCCAGGTGGAGTACCAAATCAAGTCTGAAGATTTGATATTGCAAAGCTTTAAAAGCATGACCTCCCAGAACCAGCACAAGACCTGAACACTTCTTCAGGTCAGTGAAACTCCAGAGGTGGGAAGAGTTGCAGATAAGACACTTGGATAGTGGCATAAACTCAACAAAATAAGAAATTAGATATCTGGAATGCAAGGTTGGAAGACACTGTGTCTTGACAAGGTCATATTACAATTCGAAGTGCCTTTGTGGACATACTGAGGGTAGACAGGTTTACACAGAAAATAATGTGGCAGAGTGGGTGTAGTGTGTTCAGTGTCGGCTTGGCTTCGCTGACAGCTTATGCAGCTTTTGCAGTCTTTCTACTATTCTATTCCTAAGGAGGCGGATCTTCACTATAAACACCCAGCAGAGCAGTTGTGGAGTGGGTGTAGAGTGTTTGGTGTCGGCTTGGCTTGGCTGACAGCTTTTGCAGCTTTTGCAGTCTTTCTACTATTCTAGTCCTAAAGAGGCAGATCTTCACTATAAACACTCAGCTACTAGCAGAGCAGTTGCGGAGTGGGTGTGGAGTGTCTGTTGTCAGTTTGGCTTGGCTGACAGCTTTTGAAGCTTTTGCAGTCTTTCTAATATTCGATTCCTAAGGAGGCTGATCTTCACTATAAACATCCAGCTCCTAGTGGAGCAGTTGCAGAGTGGGTGTAGAGTGTTTCAGTGTTCTGGGCTCTGTGCGCCATGCTCTGTGCAAGTCATAATCCATCTGGCTGTACTGACTGTGCGGAACGAATTCTAGAATGGCGCTCTGCCATGGAATAGCCGATCCACCAGATCTCAGAGGAACCTCGGACCACACATCAGCAACGTGTATTCTTTGAAGTGGTACCCGCGTGCTGACTGACGTTTCGCATGTAAAGATGTCTTTTTGCAACACTTTATCCAGTGCAAAATCAAGTAAGACTGTTGAAAATGAGCGTTGTCTTGATGTTACACATCAACCTGCAGGGGCACCGCCTAGTCTTTTCTTGACTGCAGACCTAACCTGTGACAGTGCTACTACCTCTGTGGATCAGCTATGTGAGATCCCCCTAGCTGCCCCATATCAGGTACATTCCAAAGTGGCCCTATCTAAGTCTGCTCCGCAGTTGATGCCAGTTGATCTCTTGCCTGCTGCTATAACAATGCTATTGTCAACTATACAAGGGCGGGAAGAGTCACCACCCGAATATCAAGTCCTCTCCAGGTCCTGTCCCCCTGCAACCGACCTGCTTTACATTACGTCGTTCCTAGCTCCGGAACCTAGTAACATTCTAGAAGGGGTGCAGGCCAGTCCAACATGCCTTCGAACCCCTTACTTGGAGCAGTTGTCTTTGCCACTATCTATTTCCCCTTTTGGTGACAAAACTATGGAAGGAGGAACAAAGGACACACCAATATCAGCTGTACTGAACAGCGAAAAAGAAAAACCAGTATGGCTAATGATTGCCACAATGAGTCTGCCATCTCCTTGAATTTGACAAACGCAGAAGAGGAATCCGTCCATGATCAAAGAATTTGCCATCCTATTGAAGTGGCCTTGTTTGTATTAGAATCAAGAGCTATAATAAATCAACTCATTATGTCGGAGAGCTGCCTACCGACTTTGGAACTGCCGCAAACACTTTAATCGTGAATAAAATGGAAATGGTCAGGCGCGATAAGAAAGGAAACAACTTTCCGTCCAGGCCCTAAAACTAGCAGGTTCGGCCCTTCACTATTTAAAAAGGCAATTGACCTAGTACAGCTATCAAAGAGCACTCTCCTGACTAATATGCCACCAGCACAACTTCATTCTGGATAGCGGCATGAGAGTATAGGTTGTGCAGCTATACTGCGCAGAAGACTCGGTATTCAAATCCTCAGTTCCTTAGTATTAGCATGAAAGCTTAAGTGTCCTTGAATAAGCAAAAATAGCCATCCATTGTTGTGAATGGTGATTTATTGTAATCACAGACGACACGTGTTTCGACCAATAGGTCGTCCACAAGGCTGTTACAAGTAATCAAAAGTGTTTCATACAAAATAGCGTGTACATAAATGAAAATCTATTAATTAAAAACATGAAAGTGAAAAATTGAAATCATGAAAGTGACAAATTGTAAAAGAAAAAGAATCACATGGTGGGGTTACATAAGCCAAGATTAACCGGTGGCATTTGTTCAACATTTACGTCAATCCGTACATTTTTTTAAAGAAATTGCCAGTAAGGGTGTACATACCCAGATTCAATTCAGTATCCGAAGTAACCAATCGGGGGCAGGAGCCAATGCGGTGAAAGAAAGGCAGTATTTTTAACAATATGTCATTATATTCAGTAGTTTCTGTAAAGTCTCTAATGATAGCTATCCATAGTGATGCATGCACAATCCAATTATAATTGCACAGGTTCCATGAAGTTGAAACATTAAGGTAAAATGTGCATTGGTGAGTCCAAATAGCATAGGATGCCAGGTAGGTGGTCATATTCCCCAATTAGGAGTCCAAAGATTAATATGTGATGTGGGTAAAACAGTTGTATTATATGGTGAGGATGGCATGCTAAATACCCATGCAAAGGCGAGCCGGAAATGAACTCACCAAAACCGTATTGGGATGAAGCCTTATTTAACTCCTTATCTGACAAAGCGTAACACTTAGGACTGGAATTCTGAGAAAGATCCTGAGGAAAAAGAAAGTGAAATTGCAACGTGCGACTCACTGGTGAGCCATGAAACTATCAGAAAAATATGCTAATAATTATAATATGCTGAGCTTTCATGCTAAAACTAAGGAACTGAGCATTTGAATACAGAGTCTTCTGCGCAGTATAGCTGCACAACCTATACTCTCAAGCCAATAACTGTTGGAGGAACCCAGGGGAACCTCCTGTTTAGTGACTGCTGCATTGGACTACCTATGATATCAATATCCCTTAATGGAACTGACTGACGTGGAACTGCTTCAAGGCACAGGGGCCGAAGAGACTAGTAAACCACTTGAAGTGCCTCACATGGGCTTGCTCAATACTGATACTTCAATAAAGATATTTCTAACACCAATAGATCATTGAACAAACGATCAAGATTGTCAACTGACCCTCCCATATTGCATAGCCAAGAGGAGGAGGTGATCTCTTCCAGTAAAAACTGAAGACACCACAACTTTGGTACCATCTCGGAACAAGAAGCAACTACCGACAATGGGCAGGATCCGGCGATGAGAATGATAGCCAAGCGGCACCAAAATATAGATCTCATGAGATCACAAACTGGATATCTAGATAACATAAGAATGTTAAAGACTAAAAGTGAGTCAACAGACAAAAGGCAATTGTTTTCTGCTCAAGTGCCATCTTCCCAGGCAGAATCACAAGATCAAAGGGGCAACCCTACTGCTGACAGGCACCACTATAATGAAGCAAAAAGGACCAGTACATCATCCCGAAGTGATTCAATGCGCAAGGCTCCTCTTGCCCCACAAAATGTTCACCTATCTGTTAACAAAGAAAATGGCATGTCTATAAAAGATACCAGTAACCCTGGCATATCAACATCAAGACATGCAGATACTAATTCTTGAAGACCTTCTAAACAGGACTCTTTGGCGCAAATGTCAATGATAACAATCGCAATGGCACCCTTCATGAAACTCTACAAGGAAATTCATGAAACTTTGGCTAACCATACCACTTTTTTAGCCATGCTCGACTCCAAAATGACTTTCATAAAAGGCTATATTACTGCTCTGAAACATCAGGAGGGTGATGAAAGACAAACGCCTGAGTTAAACCACAATCAACAGAATAACAAGCATCTTAGCAAGTTATCACTTTCAAAAATGGGAACTACTGAGGCTGCTACACCGCAAACCATCCAAACAGCTAGTGAAGGTCACAGCCAAGATATCAACATTGTCCTGACTTATTCTATGAGACCCATAGATCTAGAAGGTTGTATTCAATCCAGCTGTACCAAAGAAGTTTCAATTACTATGGCTCCAGATTTTGCTGAGTCCCCAGAATCAATATGGTGGGCAAACTGGTCCAGAGCAAGACTGAGAAAAAACAAAAAAAGACTATCGCCAATGCTCGCTGGCATCAACATAGTAATGAGAAAGGGGAGGGAGTAAAAACCTACCTGCTCTTGGGATCCAAAACAAAAATCGTACAATCTATGTTGCAGAAAACCACCTTGCGTTGAAGAGGTAACGAGTCACATACCTTCTTTAAGAAACAAACTCTACAAGTAAAAAATAGTAAAAATCAGGAAAAGATCAATAAAATTAAGCCAAGGAAACCAACTCAAAGAAAGAAATCACACACTCAAGAAAAAGAAAAGATTGATGAGGTAATGCAGGCAGTGTTTAACTCTCTTCTCGAACTCTCAGTCTATTTAATTGAACTGAGCGAGAATGACATCCCGCTACATCATGAAAGTCAGCCAGAAAAGGATCAAGTGCAGGAAATGGTGCTGGTACAATGTCATAGATACGAAGGTGAACAAGAAAAAGTAACAGACTATACAGCTAATCTGGAAGAGGAGCAGCCTTTTTTAACCTTGGACGAAAAGAGAGATTGTTTGATTGCTCGAGCCAAGGTCCAAGAAATTGAAAATGCCCATCAAAAAACCCTTCTTAAAGAAAAAAGATCTAGTATGGTGGCGTCCATGAGTCAGATCTCCCTGCGTATTGTAATCAACTATTGTATGGAATTAGATATCAATGAACTCCCCCTACTGGCCCTAACCAGCAGAAAGCACTAAGTAAATCAACCCGACAAATAATTGAGCCTAGATCATCAGTCAACCCACAACATAAATATTCTCTCAAGAACTTGAAACCACAAAGATCTATTACTGATCTGTATCCTACAAAAGACTACTCCCGTTCCCTGAGTTTGGAAAGAATGGTTAAGGAACAAGATAGTCTCATCTTAAACAGGCATAACGTGGTAAAACTGTGCCACTATATTCCCCAATTGAGTCAAATTAATAACGAAGATTTTGCCATGGCAGAGTTCCAAAAAAGAGAAGAGGTCGGACTTGGTATATCTTCATTTGAACTCTCTTATAGTAAAAGTTCTACTTCTCACTGCCAGTTCAAGTTTTCTAGCCATGGGATTTGATCTAAAGGACCTCTGAGAGAGGGCTGAAATATATAAAATATCTAAAGGCTGGGAGATGTTCTAAGACAGTCTGTTACTCACCAGCTAAATGCGATAAAAAGTCAGCAAGATTCCCACAAGCTGAGACACGACCTTGTGAACTTTCTAGAATCTTCCGCAAGCAAACGCCTATGTAGGAGACTTTAACAAAACCTTTACATCACGATTTAATTGTTACCTTGGATAACAAATCTGGTCCATCTCATATTAGGAGAACAGTGCAACAAATCCAATCTTCAAAGATATGCATGGATGAACTGTCATGGGCTTGGTTGCCTGCATTTTTAGCACCGACTCAAAAGCAATAACAACTACTTAGAAGAAACCACCCGTCCAATGTAACAACTCTCTTATCTTGGAATACAAGAGGGTTTATGCATTTACTGGAAGAGGGAGCAGTCCCATGGGATGCCTTGGATCTCATTTCTTTTCAGGAAACATGGTTATCGGTGTAGCCATCCCTAGATGGCTTTACATCCTTTCTTAATCCGGCCATCCAAAGGACTACAGGAAGACTGCATGCTGGTCTATTAACTTTAGTTAACAATAAGCTAAACTGTGAGATAATCAAACATGTCACAATGGGCCCTTTTATTCAGTACTCTATCCTAAGAGGTGTTATACATTGTTCCAGAAAAACAGCTAATACGTTGGTCCATCTCATATTAATCAACATCTATTGGAGTGCCATGGAAGTCAACCCACAAGAAATGCGGGACTGTCTAGCTAAAGCTATCGATTAAGCCTATAGCTGGGGTAATTCCACTATTATTCTATGTGGAGATTTTAATGCTACCTACCCTTCAATGAAACAAATGCAGGAAGTTGACAACTCGGAATACAATTCTGGGTTTACAGAAAAAAATATTCTATAGGTTGAGTTGATGTTAAGCCTTGAATTACATGTGACAAATGGATGTTATGAAAGAAATGTTTAGAGACACCTTACGTGTAAAAGAAGTGGGTCAAGGTCGGTTATTGATTATATTTTCATCTCGCAAATCTTAACCATAAACACAACGTCTCTCAAAGTTCTGACTTCGTTAAGAAGTGATCATAACTGGCTAAAGCTCACATTGCACAAAAAGGTTTCTAGACCAAAAATGTGGACAAATGCCCAGGTTGAAGTGACCAAAAACGTTCACCAACTAAAAATGAATGCCCAAGCAGTAGCACAAACCTTAAGGTCCCTCTCGGACCAGATGGCCAAAGCAACTATAGTAAAACCACAATGGCCAGTGGATTGCACCACTATCCTGATGATCTACCATGCTAAAGGTAAAACACAGGCCAAAGAGAATGCACATCATTATTCTTATGATAATACCTTGGTTAACAAAAGAAAGGAGATGCAAAAGCTCCTGCAACGGCTTAAGAAAATATCCAACCGCTACTGCGGACATCTAAATTAAATGTCTAAAATCTAACTACAAGTCTTGGTACATCAGTGATACAAGCATTTTATATCAGAAAGATGCAGAATGTATGCTACGTTCATTGACCAACAATTCCTCGGGCGAGACTTGGTCCCTGATTAGGGCTATGAATAATTATCAACTTTCAATACAGGCTAACTGTGTAACTGAAGCAGTTTGGTACACCTTGTTTTGCTCCCTATTTGCAAACCCTTGCATAAAAGAAGACCAACTGGCAAAAACAACTTCTCCTTGGATTTTGGTATATGACTATGGGGATTGTGTCATTATATTAAAAGGATTGAGTTCTTCGAGAGCCCCAGGGCCTGATGGTCTATCTAACAATACACTGAAAGAAAATAATGGCCAATGGGCATCTATACTTGACCTGGTGCTTAAAAATGTTCTTTTGTCTAAATCTATACTATCATCATGGAAGACTGTGCATATCATTCCTGTATTTAAAAATGGCAGCCACTCACCCCCTACCAACTATATGCATATAGCGCTATTAGACGTGTTGCGAAAAATACACACAACCCTACTTCTGAAAAGGCTGTTAGTATGGACCCACACCAATGGCCTGAATGATCACTTCCAGGCAGGTTTTGTTAAGGGCCTTGGAACGGCACCCCCAGCATTTCTGATCAATTTACTGAAACCATTGAGAATAATAGCAAACTCCACTTGGCATTTGTAGACTTTACCACAGCTTGCTTGTGAAGCGCGGATACTAAAGAAAAAGTATTCTAAATGTACACTCAAGTCAATTATAGACTTCTATGTTGCAAATGTTATGGCAGTCTTCACTTATGGCACTGAAGCATTTGTTGATCAACCTGCTAAATTGTGGGCCTCTGTCGAAGGGTCCTTTTGGAAGAAAAATGTTGGTCTCCCTCGATCAATCCCCATCCAGGTGGGGAGTAAAGAACTGGTATTACGCTCTCTTAAATCTTCAGCCGACTGGAAGATATTAAGTTTGCTCAGAAAGTGTAATTGTCTTAATCACCCATACATGATAAAAAGGATTAATAATGTACTCTGAAAGGCACTAATAAATACCTAATTGCATGGAGTAACACATGTACTGAGTTACTCAAAGCAACAAGCTGTTCGGTGGAAGACCTCCTGGCAAGTCCAGGCAGGGTGAAAAAAAAACAATTTGAATCAGATTGGATCCAGACTCTGGATGAAGTTACCAAATTAAAATGACATACACAATTGACTACTGAGTCAAGGCAACAAGGAGAGGCACAACCCTATCTCTGGAAATGCCCAAATCCAAAAGTACGGTCAGCCTTCGTGAGGATTTGATTCAACCTGAGTGGATCCAATTAAATCATTGCAGCAAGATCCTAGGGAGAAATAAGTGATTCTTCATGCAGGTTTTGTGAAAGAGCAGAAACCAAAGAAACTCTTCGTCAATTTTTTACTATCTGCCTGACTTTCACTCTTAAATATACTAAGTACTTAGGCCCTTCTGTGGCGAAGTTTCAAACCCTATCACCAAGTCTGGTGGAGTTTTCTAATAGGAGGAACTCAAATGTCATTGACAATTGCAATGGTCTGTTTCTACTGGAATGTATTAGAACCCTTGTTGTAAAGCAAGTTGATGTTTTAAATTTAATTACCAGTTATTTTACTTACTATAAGGAACAAATAGATACAGATGGGAAGCTCATCTCAGACCAAATCTGAGCATGTCTACATGTGTTACGTTTGTTTTTTGCTAAAATGTTTAATGCAAACACAAATATGCAAACAAATAAATCAAAATAAGTAATGTGGAAATAAAAACGGCAATTCTCCATGTGTCAGTCCTTCATCACAACAATCAGCACACAAGCCAAGCCTAAGGAGAATTATGCAAGTTAGCGGCCACTATTTCCACTGACCATAGACAAAAGCATCTATGCTAAGGCCATTGCTAACAGGCAAGTATTATGTCGAAGTTCCATTCTAAGAGCCAGTTTGGTTTCTAAAATGCATTGATGAAAATACTGAACATTCTTTTTCTTCTTGACCTTAAAATTAAGGGCCTCATTACATGGATGGCGGTAAGGATTTACCGGTACCGGTAAAATACCGGTACCGGTAAATCCTTACCGCCTTACTACGAGGTCCCTTTGCGGGTTGGGGGATTTAACGCCTGCTTTTTGCAGGTGTTAAAAACCAACCCGCAAAGGGACCCAGGGAGCTAATTACGGTACCGCAATTCGCGGTACCGTAATTAGCGCCTTCCCCATTCCCATTGAGCCCTATGGGGCAAAAATGGGAATGGGGAAGGGCAATGGTGGAAGGGGGAATTACCGCCCCGCCAACCTTGGAATGGGGGGGTAATTCCCCTTTCCCCTTACCGGCATGAACCATGGCGCTAATAGCACTATGGTTCTCCGCCATCCGTGTAATGAGGCCCTAAGTGCTTCTTGCATGCTTCTCTGGTACCACTCTCAATCAAGCGGAAACAACCTTTGAAGGGTGGACTGGATTTCATGCTTGCCCAACCTGAACAACTTCACTCCAGACCAGTGGTGAATGACATCTAGGATTCACAGGTGAGTGGTGTTTGCAATGACCAACTCTGAGCCTCATCGACTCAATAGGTTTTCACAATAGTCACCTTGATTGGCACATTCATGTTGGAGGACATAGGACTCCATTACTTCAAGGATTAACTTAATGCCCCGCATGACAGCGTCAGGGACACTCTGTGCTTGAAAAAGCACAGGAAGTTGTACTCATTCATTAATGGATTTCCAGTGGAATAACGACCTAGGAAATATGAAACTATACAACAAAGGCCTAAAAACAAGATGGATGTATCCACCCTCATTCATGGAACTCTATTAGACACCACGGTAGACACTTAAAGTTGGGCCAATTACTTTTCTGTTGGAAGTGCAGGAAAGAAAAGGGAACAGTATCTACATGTGCTATGCATGAGCAAAACTCAAACAATTTTGGGATTAAATCCTCCTTGTATTTTGAAAACTCGATAAAGAAAACAGAGTTAGCATTGTTAGAGATACATGTATCTCTGTATTCTTCCTAAGAATTGTAATACTTTTTCAACTAATTGCAAAGGTCTTCATAGCCCATTTTCAGCTTTCTCTATATGTTTATGGGGTGAATAGCACATGCCACCAATTACCCTCATGGGACCCCACCCCATCAAAAATGACCCTTGCCCAATCATTCATCTGCACAAAAACTGTAATATAATAATGGGCTACAGTGTATATTTTAGACTAGTAATGTCACTGTGCATTTGTATGGCAAGATAAACAACCAGGTAAATAGCCACGTTGTTTATCATGTCACATGTCACATGCTAATTCAAATGGCAATATTGTATTGTAATGCATATTACTCATTTAAACATTTTTTAGAAAGTTTCCAGTCTAGCCTTGAGCGAACAATTCCATGCAGATTGTCCTCTAAGAACACTGATATTATCCCATTCTTGTGCGGATATAAAGCAGACTTCTGGAAAGCTTCCCTTTGAGATTAATGATTAAATGAAAGTGTGGAGGATGCAGAACCAAAGTGTATGATGTGTTTTAGCCCTGCAGTGTCGTGAATCAGAATTGCACTATGAAAGAGCATCCGAATCATAGCTACAGAGATTAAACAAAGTTGCACTGGCTGGACGTTCATCGGTCTGTGTCAAATGGGAAAACGTCTGCACACTTGCCAAATGATTCTGAGACTCCAAACCGGTACGCTTGACAAATATTCATCACGACCACAACACAGGCTACACAGGAGAAGTGGATTTTCAAATGGGAGAGACGCGTTACAACACCTCTGAAAAATACCTCAACCCAAATCACACACAGGTGAACGTCCCACTCTCAGCCAATCCATGCACTTGCCTCATCAGCAGCCCAAGGTAAAAACCATTGCCACAGCCAAGTAGAGGAGTGGACACGTTATAACCCATCAGCTCAGTCTTTCGAGTCGAGAGCAGGAGGGATTTTCACAGGAGGTTTTGCTTCAGCAAAAAGGAGGCTAGGCTGGAGTGTGAGTCATTGATGAGTTTGGAAGGAAAAATAGGCATTGCGATCAGGAGAGAGTTATTGAGAAGGTTGGGAGGAGAAAGCAGGGGGTTATGAAATGGGGGGTTGATATGGAAATTTCCACCCACTTGCCAGACGCCTGAGAGGAGGAGGGGATAGTATCTGAAGCAAAGGAAGCCAGTCTTGCTTTGTCAGGGCAATTGCAAACGTAAAAGCAGAAGTTTAAAAAAAAAAAAAACCTTTGCTCATGTTCTGTTGGAAATGCCCAAGAAAAGTAAGACCAATTTCTACAAAACAATAACCAAACTCATCTAGTTAATAAAGTGTGACCTTAAACATAGGGAATTCACTTCTAAACGGTGTTATTACCCTATTCCCATTACATTGTTGCAAACTCACACATATTATTATGCATCTCTTTGAGCAGTACGTATGTATATTTGGACTGAACAATGGAATCACAGTTATTCAATGTCCAAATACTTTGTCAGTGATTTATGTTAACAAAGTAATTTAAATGAAGCTACATCTAATATCGTGTGACTGAATACGCATGAAAACTCCATACATTTGAGTAGTTTCTTCTAGAACTGCATCGATTGCCCCAGCCCCACCTCTCCTCCATATTATTCCCACCTGATCTGATTATGCTGCCCACTAATGTTTGCAACCATACGACAGTGACTTCAAGTCCTAGTTATTCATCACTCCCACCCGGCTACCACTGTGCTAGGAATGACCTCTTCAACATATATAATATGTTTCCGCCCCTCACTCCTATCACTCCACTAACACATTAATTCCTGTCAATCTCTTAAATTAAAAGACCTATTATCCTGGCCTCTTCCAGGCCTTGCATTCTCCTAACACAAAAGTGGCCATGTATACTCTCACCCTCTACAGCCTTGCTAAATGCTCTCCCACTGCTTCCCATCACCATCGTGCCAGATGCTTGTCCATGAATAATGAATCCCGTTTCAGATTCCCTGGATGGTCCCTTCCTCTAGCAGGCATAGACCATCTATGAACTGTAGCAACCCAATAATTGCTTCATTCGGTAACCTATCTACCCCTTGTCAAACCTGTGATTCATCCAGTGCCTGCTCGTATTCTCTCCTTGTTCCCTTCCACTGGAACTCTGTATTCCTAGAAATCAAAGACATTGGCACAGTCAGCATATTCGAATTGGCACTCAACACATACATTGGCCCTCATTACGACCCTGGCGGAAAGTGACTGACCGGAGCGCCACAGCGTAAATAGCGTTTCCGCCATTGCACGAAGGAGCAAAGTGCGGCCCATTCCGACCCATCGGGCACGAGCACCACGCCACGGCGGAAGTGCAAAGTCCGCGATGGCGGAAATGACCCAAAAACGGCCCACACCGCCGCCGTACGGCGCCCTAGGTGCAATACCGCCACCCCTCTTAGCGGTCACCGCAGTGTGCGCCTACCGGAAAGTACGGTGACCGGAAATATACGGAAACGGAAGTTAAAACATGGGCCCGGAACGGGAAACATCCCGGCGTACACCTATAAAAACACTAAAACCACACAACCACTAAAATCACTACCCTGAAACACACCCCAACCCGTCACCCACCCTAGCGAAACCAAGAAAAATGGGAAAAGTAGCGAAGAAAGCGTGCGACCGCAAGCGGCAGGTCCACTTCTCCCGTGAGGAACTCACCGTGCTAACAGAGACCCTCCAGGAGAATGCTGCCGTCGTCTTCTCCACGCAAATGACCAGAACGGCACTTGCAAACAAGAAGACCATATGGGCTCTGGTGGCACAGCGGGTAAGTGCGGTGGGGACCGCACCCCGCACCCCACAGCAATGCCGCAAGCGATGGGACGACCTGCGGATACGCGTCCGCAGCATACTCTCTGCCAACCGCAACATTGCCACAGCCACCGGGGGAGGTCCTGAATCACCCATCAAGTTGACCCCCTGGGAAGAAATCTGTGCCTCCACCATCGGAATGGAGAGCATAGAGGGAGTCGGAGGGATGGAGAAAGGAGTGCAGACATCCGAAGATTCAGGTAGGTGGGCCAGATTAAACAATGCCAAATCCACACAGTCCATCCATGTGAAGTACCATGCGTCCACATAGTGCAACAGAAACACATGTCCAGGAGAACGTCCACACACATCGGCCTGATAGCGCACGTTAAAACCCACAATAAATACATAAATAATTAAAAACCCCTAATACACGCACTACACGTGCAGCAGGCACACCCTAACTGCAGGCTGCCAAACAACTGCACCCTCACTCCACACACAAATGAAAGCACCTCCAAGGCCCCGACCCAAATCACCCTCAGGTACCACCCCAAAGCATGTGATACAATGCCATTCCAATTCCCACAGACCCATCAATAACCCTCGCCCTCCTTTACTCCACCACAGGGTCTGATCCAAACGACGAGCTACAGGACACCCCTACCAGCACACCTGCAAAGAGGGCCAAGACCAACGGCCAGAGACCCTCCACCTCAGCTGCACGCATCAAGACACGGCAGCAGCACAAATCAGGTGGCAGCACAGAGGAGGGAACATCAACAGGCACCCCAGCAGCCAGCATGCCCACAACACCACCACCACAGGTCCCCCCAATGGATGCCACAGAAGGCACTGCCTCTGGTGGCAGCAGCACCATAGGTGACACCCCATTGATGGCAGCATGCTCGGACACAGAAAACGGGGATGCCGAAGTCAGATCCATCCATGACCTGTCCCAATCCCCCTGTCTGTCCCATCCCGTACAACATGAGGATACCACGCAGGGGCACCCACAAGACGACGACTGGCCATCCCCCACAAGCCCTGTGGCAAGGCAACATGAGGACAACAGCCCCTCTGTGACACCCCCGCAAATGGCCTTGGCCCAGCAGAGGCAACAGTCCCTCGACCAGTTGATCGAACAACAGCAGCAACTGGCCACACTCCTCAAGGACCATGCCGATGAATGTGGGGGCACCAAGGCAGACATAGAAACATCAACTGAGACACTTAGGGCAGAAATGGAGAGAGGTACAGAGACGCTAAGGGCACAAATGGAGAGTAGCACCGAGAGCCTGAGGGGGGAACTGCATGCGACGTCCAAAGACGTATGTGCCGAACTTGCCGCAGTGCGCCGTGTGCTCACTGAGCTCTCGCAAACCCTTAGGGACATGCATGGACGTGAGCAGGCAGACACATCATCCGTTGCAAGTTCCGTCCAGGGCAGCCCCCAACGTAGATCTGGAAGGAACCTGCGCTCCACAGGCAGGGGTGCCCCTGATACCCGCAGAGGGGGCTTGCAATAGCGACAGCCCACTGACAATGAGCATCTTTGGACACTGGTGTTCGGGGGGAGGTAGGAGGGTGGAGGGGGTGTGTTGGGCTCACTTGGGTGGCGGGTCGATAGGGTGTTCAACATGACATCACATATGCCATAAATAGTGCACGATCAACCAATGAGATGTGTGGACATTGATCTTTGTGTACTAGGCCATCATAGGCGTACAGTCCATATTGTGCATGTCCCAGACACACGCAGTGCCACGAGTCCCGTGTCCATGTATCAGCCACCAGGCGTGAGTGCTAGAAGCATACATCAATGAGATGCTGACGAATGTCACGGGCCTCCGGTGCCTCGCAGACTCCATGAGGTGCTGCCACATCCCCACCCTCATCATGACCATCATCAGGTGCTTGCAGTTCTGCGTCAGGGGGCATGGGCACATTTCTACGTACGCACATGTTGTGGACCATGACACATGCCATGACCATCTTTGCAACCTTCTCATGGCGGTACAGGAGTGCCCCGCCAGACCTGCTGAGGCAGCGGAAACGACCCTTCAGTAGGCCGAATGCCTGTTCTATGACTACACGGGTACGTGAGTGGGCATGGTTGTAGTCCTCCTCATGCTGGTCCCGTGGGTTCCGGACTGGTGTGAGGAGCCATCTCTTCAGTGGATATCCAGCATCACCTGTATGTGGACGAGAAACGTATGATGTGGAATGCCATTGATACGTACGCACACCCCCCCCCTTCCTGCCAGGTCATTGCCAATTCACATACCCCACATCATCATGCATGTAATGAGACTCACCGAGTAGCCAGGATCTGTTCCCTGCGTGTCGCTCCATGTAGCGTGGTATTGTAGAGTTCCTCAAGACCATAGAATCATGGGTTGATCCAGGGAATCGGGCACAACAATGTGTAATGATCCTGTTGGAGTCACACACCATTTGTACATTCAGGGAATGAAATTGTTTTCGGTTGCGGTACTGGGCCTCCATGGCATGTGGGACGACCAATTCAACATGGGTGCAGTCGATGGCACCAATGCAACCCGGTATGCCGGCAAGTGCATGGAATCCCACTTTTGTGTTTGTAATTTCCTGCTCCGAGCGTGGTAGAGAGATGTAGTCGTCTGCGTGCTGCAGGAGGGCATCGAGCACTTGCAATAGTGTCCGTGAGAACAGTGGCTGAGAAATGCCATGCAACTGTCCGACTGTGTGCTGGTAGGTGCCTGTGGCCAGGAAGTGGAGTACAGACACCACCTTCAGTAGGGGTGGGATGGCGGTTGGGCTATCTATCATGCTGACAAGGTCAGCCTGTGTCATGTCCACAATGGCGGCTATGGTGTCCCGGTCCAGACGGTAGAGGGTGTGGATCTGCTCATCAGTGAGGTTGAACGGATGTGCTCGGAGGCGTGGTATTGCGGGCTGCCTGCGTGGTGGTAGTGGCTGTGCTGGTGGGCCTTGCTGGCCCTGCCTTGGCCTCCTCCTCCTCCTGCGTCTCCTCCGTGCGGCTGGTTGTAGTTGGTGTTCGTCTTCTTCTTGGAGTTGGAGCACTTGCAGTGCTATCAGGTCCCCCAGGGCCAACATCGCGAGTCCTGCCGGTAGCATTTCGGTGTGGTTGTGGGAGGAGACTGGCTGTGCAATTTATGTGTTTTCAGGCTGAATGGCCTCCACCTGTGGTGATTCATTCCACCTGTGCAAACTGCTCTCCCCTTTGGCCGAGCACGTCCCGCGCACAACGCTGCAATTCGGGGAATGGTATCTTGCTATTGCAATCATGTATTTGTACCCGATGGCCGTGTAAGATTGGTTGATATGTTCATTCTGCTGTGGTCCCATTGTTTCCCATACTATCTGTGCAGTCGCGAACAGACTTGTGAAGGGTCAGTGGAACGTAGTACTCGAGTAACGGTGGGCACTCATGCATCACTGTACCGAGTTGCAACGACGGGCGGGGCGTCCCATTTGTGGGTGAAGGCAGTTGCCATTTTCACACACAGCCGCACTCGATGGAATAATTAGTGATTTCAAACGGCCACAGATGCCTTTTCGACGTGATGTTGCAAATGAGGAATTCGAAGGGCGGCGCTTTCGGTTTCCAGCTAGCGGCGAGGAGATGCCCACAGGTCTGACTGCAAATATAACGTTCTATTGTTCAATGTCCTTGAGACAGGGCCCATGGCGAGGAAGCAATGATTGATATGAATAGTTTGGGATGCGCAATAGCTACGTGGGCGATGAGGCCGGCCGTTCCCAAATACATGTTACTTCACAACACTGGAATTACGGGCTGGGGCACTGTGGATTTTGCAGGCTGCATAACGCACAGACTCAATGAATGTTTCTAATGTTATGTGAGTAATTATTCAGGCGTTTTGATCCCGGGATGAGGGAATGATGAATGGATGCATGGGCAGGTGATTTGATACAGAGTTTGCCATGTACAGGGCTACTTGGGATCTATCCGCCTCCCCTACGCTATGTGATGCAGGGCTGCCATAGTGGGACCATCGTCTATCTGGCCTTGTTGAGCCCTCCCTGTCTCGAGGCGCCCTCAGACACTTGTGTCCATGCACGTTAACATTCCCATCTGATGGATTCTGTTTTGACAGACGCATGCACAGGTACACTCGTTTGTGATGGTGTTTGCACCTCGATATAGATGGTTATGAGTCGCAAGTGGTTTTGGGGTGGTGATGATCCTTTTGAGTGGGCTAGCATGCATATGGCTGTGGATTTCGTGTGATCATTGAAGTGAGTTGTTCGAATGTAGTTCTGATGGCCATTCTGTTCTTTTTCTTTTCTTTTGGTTGACAGGTATCTCCTCCCCTTTTGCCACTGCCATCTGTATGCCACTCCTGCAGATGGATTTTACTCCCGACACCTGCTGCTTCGTGTTAATCAGTGGAGCAGCATTACGATCTTATGGGACGATCGCCAATGGCCCACATGCCCTTACGCAGTACTGGTGGCTCGGAGCAACATTTCGGCCTTTCAGCTGGACTAGTGCCTCCCCATTGGGACGGCCCTGCGGTTCTGTGCGCTTCCATGTTGCCTTTTCGTACGTGAATGTGGCTCTGTGTACCATGGGGGAACAGGGCGACACACAAGTAGTGGCTGGTCATTTCTTGCGGATGCAGCCCACAATGGTGATTAGTGTTTTGGAGTTCATGGCCTGATGGCTGTATGGGCTTGGTGACTTTGATGTGCATAAAATTTCTATTCTGATTTGGCCCGTGTAGCGTTTTTCTTTGCAAGTGATGTGGCATATGCCTATTTGGGGGGCGATGTATTGTGAGGAGATCTGCATTGGGTTCCAGCTTCGGGGTTTAGTTGCGTGGTACTGTACTGGGCGCGTTTGCCTACTAAGCCCGTGAGGTCAGGGATGGGGGCTGCCTATATGACAGTTTGAATGTTGTCATGCTCAGGGGCGGGGGATTGGGTTTTGTGTAACAGATGCCGGTCAGCCAGGTGGACTGGTGGAATGATGTGATTCTCGGAATATTGCTGGTCACAGGTGCCTGTGTTTGCGTGCGTTTCTTGGTGGGGGACTGTGGTCATGTCCATTGGGATGGCTTCTGTATTCGTGCCATCTGTGCCCTGCAGCTCCCCTTGGCCCCTCTTGTGTTTCTTTTGTTCGTTGCCATGCATGGGTGACTTGTACATTTCAATGGTTGCATTGTGACTTCATTGCACCTACGGGGAGTTGTACTTTGTGGGCAGGGAGCGGTGTACAGGCACTCAGTGGGGCCGTTTACGGTTGATTCGCGATGCCGTACTTCTCACCATGGCGGAATGGTACATTACGCCATGCCTGATGGCGTTAGGTACATGTCCGCTAGGGTCGGAATTGGCGTACCCTTGCGCCATGGTGGTGTTTGCGGTTTGGCATGGCGCGCGCGCGCGTGCTTGGTGCAGTTAGCGTTGGCGTTCACTACGGTGTCGCTAATGGCTTCGTACTTTGCGGTGACGGGTCATAGTCGCACCGAGCGCTATTCGATGGCGGTATTGCATTTCCGCCATCGTTTTCCGATTTCCGCAAGGGTCGTAATGAGGGCCATTGACTGACGAAGGAAACCCCTGCTGCAATGCATTGCCAGAACCCCCAATGCTCGCTTGATCATTTCTGATAATTGCTGCTGTGTCACTATAAATGTTGCATACATCAGAAAATAAAGCTTACGAATGCACTTATTTCCGTTCTCTGTTTTACGCCTATGTCAGGACACACTCCTGTCATCTGCCTTACCTGGTCCTCTTACCATACAGCTGTCAAGCACCCAGATATGGGACGGCTTTCTCTTTTTGCAATCCCCCTATTGTACAGAGTTTCCATTCAAAACACCATTGTCTACCACTATTGAATACAAATGCAAAGGAGGCATGAAGAAGCGGTGGGCATCAATGTCGCTACTTGGTGTCTGGGTGCAGACTCAACCGACATCTTAGGTTAGGGACACTACTTTGATTGACAAAGGGAGCATTCTACTGTTGGTTACTATCATTTTATGCCTCACGTGCCAGATGTATTCCCCTTATTCTTCATACTGCCCCTGATCCTCAAGTGGTGCTAGAAATACCCAGGTAGTGCCATTAGATCCAAGCTACAGACACAAATAGAAAGTGTAGCCATCATATGCTAAGCGCACACTCCTACGCCAGGATCTGTCATTAGGTGCCAAGTGCAGAACCAGTGTTAAAGTACTGTCATCTTATGTAAGCTATTTATTTGTATTGTATTACGTATTTGTAAGGTGCTTATACATTGAGTAAATTGTGTTTCAAAGCGCCCACAGGGCAACAGGGAGGGAACATGGGAATGAAAGGCAAACATAGTAATGTAAGAGAGAGGCGGTCCTACTAGGACCTCTGACCATTCAGAGCATGCAAGTGCAGAGAGAGAAAGGGATGCAGGAGTGGGGCTATGTGCTAGGAGTAACAAGGAGGAAAGTGCTAGGGAGTAAGTTTCAAACTGTTAAATGACTGTGAGAGATGACTTGGTGAGAGTGGTCAACTGCCAATAGGTAGGTGCAGGCCTTTCATAGCACAGGCCAGTGGGTGCCTAAGGCAAGTGCTGCGAGTGGGCAGAGGCTGAAGGTGATTTGGTGTGGGAGGCCAGGACGCAGGTTGACATATAAGGGTCCAAGTCACCAATCTCAGAGACTGTGGGGTTTAGCAAAGGAGGGGGGGAGGAGGTGAAAAGGAAAGCCTTGAGGAGTTTCCAGAATTTGAGGAGATCTGGCTCAAGACAAATAGGAAGGGGTAGGCTGTTCCATAAGAGGGAGCCAGCTGAGGAAAGAGATTGTCCACCAGATCCCTATTTAGCAAATCATTTGACATTCAAAGAGTTGGTGCCGGAGGAATGTAAAGATCTGGAGGAAGTGTATTTAGTGAAAGCCAGTTGTAGGATGGTCCCTGGCCCAGACAGCCATGTGGATGATGCAGACGGATTTGAGTTTGATCCTTGCAGAAACTGGAAGCCAAATGGAGAGTTTTTAGAGCTGGAGAGATGCAGTACCTGGGCTTGGGGCCAAGTACAAGTCTTGCAGCCCTATTCTGGATTAGCTGGATTGGACGTAGAGAGGAAAAGGGTAGATTAAAGGAGATGCGATTGCAGTAGTGAAGTATAGAGACAACCAGAGCTCTAGAGACATTGAGCTTCTAGGGAAATGTGAGGACAAGAAGGATTCCTTTGAGGAGGTGAAGTTGAAAGTGGGCCTGCTTGGTAAGGTCCTGGATGTGAGGGGGAAAGGAAAGAGAGGAGTTGAAGATGACTCCATGGTTTTTGGCTTCAGATGAAGGGGTGGGGGAGAACCCATAGAGGGTGGTCAGAGTGAGGGGAAGAAAGAGGGAGCAGGAGTCTCAATGGGAAGGATCTCAATCTTGCTGGCATTGAGGGAGAGATCATTGGAGGCACACCAGGGCGGGAAGGTAGGTAGGCACTCAGGAATAATAGAGGAGGTAGTGAGAGGATAAGACGGAATTTTGAAGAAGAGCTGTGTGTCATCTGCATGACACTGGAAGGGAGGGGAGTAGATAGAAATTAGGTGTACAAGCGGGGCAAGATAGATGTTGAAGAGCCATGGAGAAAGGTCGGAGCCCTGGGGGACCCCACAGGTGGAGATAGAGGTGGGAGAGGAGAAAGAGACCAGGATAACCTCGGAGGGACGGTCATAGAGGAAGCATTTGCAATGTAAATGCATAGATGAAGGTAGTCAACCAGTCCAGCACCCGCTCCAACATACTGTTTAATGTGGATGGAGTGGTTGACCATGTCAAATGCACAGGAGAGATCAAGTAGAATGAGAATGGCAGGAGAATTAGAATCAAGAGATGCAAGCAGTTCTTCATTAGTCGTTAGTCAATTAGTCATTTTAAAGTGCCAGATACAGCCTCATTCGACCAGGTGATATTATTATTTGGCAAGCAGATACCCCCATGCCAATGTTATGCCAGCTTATGTCACTTAAAGCCTCATGAACCCAGTACAGTCATCATATGCAACGTACAAGCTCAAATGCCCAGGTGCTACCATCATGTGACGGCTCAAATCACAGGCATGTTATACATTTCCCTCATAGCATGAAGCAATGCTTTTGTTTGTTATCTGCATTGGCATGAAGTAATGCTTTTGCCTATATGTTCTACCTTGTTGGGATTACACTGATATTTGTACCTGTCTCCAATCATGAGATACTGGCCCTCATTAGGACCCCTGAGTTAATGGGTTAACGGCGCCATAAAAGGCTGCGGCGCCGTTAACCCCTTAACGCCTTACTACGAGGTCCCTTTGAGGCTCCTGAGCTCAACGGTTGGTCTGGACCATACTTATGAATTTGTTTAAAAAAAGAAGTGTGCCTGCAATCAGTAAAAAAACTGACTTTGCCTAAATATACTGAGTGCCTAACTGCATTTTTTGTACACAGCCATGCATTACATGACAGTAAATAATGTGCTGCCTTTTTGCTATATATAGAAGTAGATTTGCATTTGAACAATTTACAAAGAAATAGTATGCTTACAGGCAGGACGCCCCCCTCTTTTGTATACATACATTTCCCTCAAACATGAAAAATGTCAGTATGGACTGCAAAAGTGACAACTGTTTGCATATATGACATCTACAGCAGGATACAGAGCAGTGTTTAGATCCCTCACAGTGAACGTGCATAATATGGGCCATAGAAGTGAAGAACTCCCTTACATGTAGAACGTGCAAGTACAGGCAGCAGGAGTGCATGGCTCTCTCGGTCAAAACATGCACAGCATAAGATAGAACATGTATAGAATGTGCAACAGTAGTTGCCACCAGCAGTGCAATCTTCCCTCACGTAGACGAGGTACAGCATAGGCCATTGGGCCTCATTACGACCCTGGCGCTAATGGGTTAACGGCGCTGTAAAAGGCTGCGGTGCTGTTAACCCATTAGTGCCCGATTACGAGGTCTACACCATCCGTTAAAGTAGGGACCCGCAAAGGGAACTTGGTGCTAAGTACGGTACCGCAATTTGCGGTACTGTACTTAGTGCCTTCCTCATTCCCATTGAGCCCTATATGGCAAAAATGGGAATGGGGAAGGGCCATGGAGAAAGGGGGAATTACCGCCCCGCCAACCTTGTAATGGGGTGGTAATTCCCCCTTTCTCCATGGCGGAGTCGGTAAGATACCGGCATGGACCATGGTGCTTTAAGCACCATGGTTTTACGCCTGGGTCGTAATGAGGCCCATTGTCATCTTTTACAGACAGCTGTGGGCTGTCCTTATTCTATATATAAAAATATTTTACTGGTTTTATGAAACTCTGGGGTTCTACTTAGACCAAAAAGTTAACATGAAAATGCATGTGAATAATCGTGTTTCTACTTCATCTTATTGTATAAGACTCCTGTCTCATATACGGCCATATCTCTCCACCAAGAGCACTGAGACTATTGCTATAGTGATAATATGCTCTAATATTGACCACTGCAGTAGCCTGCTGATGGGAGCCAACAAAGGTGAAGTCGCTAGACTTCAGATAATCCATAATGGTGCTGTTAGGACGATTGTAGGACTAAAAAAATATGATCATGTCTCTGAAGCTAGGAGGGTGCTGCATTGGCTACCAGTGGAAGCCAGGATTCACTTTTGTATGCTTACTATAGTCCACAAATGCATATAAGACTCAAACCCTCAATATCTCGTAGAAAGGATCATTAAGATGCCAATGTTGAAAAACCTGAGATCAGACAATTCCAATTTACGGGTGGATCCAAAAGCCAAAATGTCTCTTACTGACAAAAATGTGTCCTATACTGCAGCACCCAGATTATGGAGCTCCATGCCGCCAGAGTTCAGAATGCTAAAGTCACTGGACAAATTTAAGAAAAGATTGAAGACTCACCTCTTTAAGTAATTGGTGCCAGAGATCAGTAGGGAACTAGGTCTAGTCTCTGGTCTAGTTTAAAGAAAAAACTGGAAACCCCCACATATTTATTAATCTGTGCTATCATTGTATGGTAGGATGGACAGATGTATGTCATGACCACTGTTGGCGCATTTGTTCTTTTCCCCCTAGTTATCACTCTCTGCGCCTGAATGCCTCCGGCCCGGTTTGGGCTGTGCAGTACAAGTTAATAAAAGTAAACAGTAAAGTAAAGGAAGCTTCCACTACTGCAAGTTTCTGTCACTTAGAAACAGGTACAGTACTGTTTACATCAGTGCAAACCTGTCTAAAAACAAATCTCAATTGGCCGCAGAGGTATAAGAAGTTTGACTTCTTCACCCATTTCGAACCCTGCCTGATAAAGTGGCAGTTGAGGGAAGGCAGTGAGTAACCACTTCCACTTCCACTTCTGCATAACCCATCCATATGGTTTCCTCCTCTTTCTCCCAGCAGGCTGAGCTTGGTTTCCTGGTCTTTGCCTCCATTTGTTGATTGCAGAGGTAGGAAAAGTTTGCAATCTCTAGGCCAACTCTAGGCAATAGGAAACTGCTCATGAACCAGCAGACAGAAAAAGGTGGGCTTCCTTTCTGTTGCTAGCAGAGGAGTGGCATGCCAAGAGGCGTTAAGAACACAAAGCAAGCTGGGCTAAACAAATCACTGTAACCTCTTACTGAGAACTGAAAAGGATGGTGCTAGGGTTCAAAAAGGCTAACTCGGCTGCTAGCCCTGTCACTGCCCTAATTATGTCTCTGAACTTCCAGGCATGCAGAACGGTGACATCCATCACATCGTAGCATCTACATTCGATTGACTTGCATGTACTTATTGGGCCTCATTACGACCCAGGCGGTAAGTTACCGCCTGGGCCGTGACTTTACCACCATGGCGTAAACTACGTTTACGCCATGGTGGTTGGCGGACTTACCGCCCCATTCCGACCTTGGCGGGGCGGTAAGTCCCCAATCCCCATTTACCCTTCCCCATTCCCATTTTTGCCCCATAGGGCATAATGGGAGTGGGGAAGGCGTTAATTACGCCACCGTAAATTACGGTGGCGTAATTAACTCCATGGTCCCTTAGCGCCATGGATTTTAACACCCGCTGAAAGCGGGTGTTAAGACCTCCATGGCGCTAAGGGACCTCGTAATTGGCGGTAAGGGGTCGGCGCAGCTAACGATGGCGTAAACCCCTTACCGCCAGGGTCGTAATGAGGCCCATTGACTGGTTTGCAAAAACCTTTAATGTAATTGTGTCTGACTCAGTTGTCAAATGGTGTGCTGGTGCTGTCTTCAGGACGATTATTGTGGAATTGGGTCTGACACTGGTGTATCACCGAGTTGGGACATCTAAAAGTAAACAGATAAAAGTAAGAACAAGATGGTGTATGTACACAGGAACTTAGTCCTCTGTAGAGACACCCCCTTCTTCTTACTTTTATCTGCTTACTTTTAGATGTCCCAACTCGGTGATACACCAGTGTCAGACCCAAGTCCACAATAATCGTCCTGAAGACGGCACCAGCACACTATTTGACAACTGAGTGCCAGAAACACCATTTCTGTGTCGACTAGACAGATGTGAGGTCAACTGGACCACATTCTAAGTCACTATTTTTACTAACCCATACCACAAAGAAGTGAATGTAAACAATTAATGTACTAGACTGTTTAGAGATGCCTTAAACATTGCACAACCCCGGTAACGACGGGAAGCAAAAGGTTTTGGTAAGAGTTGTGTGATGCTATTTTATAAATAAAAATAAAAAATCACATAAAAAATCACATAATAAAATCACATGAATAAAAACTGTAATTACACTACATAAATATTGGGTGTTCTCCTATGTACAGACAACTCGCAGTGATCTGTTGAAAGTGTGCTGGATCTATCACCGGCCGGTGATAAACAGGTGGGGTAGCCTGAGTTCCCTTTTTTCTCAAATTGTCAATCCCCTCATAACTCAGGCCCCCCTCATCAAAAAGAGGGACACACTAACGCCCCTATATTGCAAATGAAGAAAATGTAGGGCTGTAATTCAAAATATTTTGCAGTGGGGTCTTTTGGAAAATAAACATGTGCTTGTTTTCCCCAAATATGTCCATATGAAATCTTACATTGATGAATATTGCTGTGCGTGATTCATTAATTAACCAGATGACTCGTATATGTTTACAATTTTTGTTGGACAAGAAGACAATGGGAAATAGACTGACAAATTGGTGTTGTAGCAAAGTACTTACCCTTGCACTTGCCACCAGTTGGGTGTACCTTACTTATTTATTCTATTATCCTATGTACTGCAATGCCCTTCCCCCTTCCCATGCATGTGCGTGATCTGAATGACACCTGGCCTAGTAGGATCGTTGTCTGTCTTCCCTCTGTTTCCCCCTCCCTTGCCTCGTCACGCCTTGCAACACTTGTGTATAGGAGCACTATAAATGCCATATCATATCATATCATATCATATCATATCATATCATACAAGAACATGATTCGGTCTCCCGGCCATAACAATGTCAAACAGCATCTAGTAGTAAAAATCAAGTTGATATTGTGAAATTGTCAAACAAAGCGCGTGATGAGATATGGTTGGTACTAATACAAGTGACTGCAAAGATGAATATATGGAACCATTAAAGACTCGAACATTAGAATACAAGAGACATTATACATTCATAACAATCAGCCTTACAATGTGTTGAGAATACAATGAGCCTCATTACGGGTCCGGCTGTAGCCTTGACACTAAAACCGTCAGGTAGCCGCCGGACCCGTAATGAATTATCGGCACTTGACTTCCATGTGCCACCGGGCTATTCGAAATCCGGTGGGGGGGAAGTCAGCCTCCAGTAATTTTGTTAGTCCCCATTCCCAAAGAGTCCCATAGGACTCCATGGGAATGGGGTCACGGGAGCACCGGCACCGTTAACAACGTTGCTGATGCTCTCGTGAGAACTCCGCGAGCTGGTGCCGTCCAGCCCAGCAGGTCTGACCCTGGAAAGTGGGACAGCACCCGCCTGTAGAGTCGTACTGTGCCGGTCTGGCACAGTTATAATGAGGCCCAATGTGTCTTCACTTGAGTGGGTTTAATCCAGATGCTTTCATTATGGTTTCAACATTTTAAAATGTAGCTAGATGTGAGTTTGAATTTATTTTGGTATGCTGCTCTGTCATCACCGGATCACTCTGGATTGCCTACCAAAAAAGCAGTTTGAGGGGTGTTCTCAATCACCAGAGCTCCAGAGGCCTCTCTGTTCATCATCCTTGAAGTGCTGTTCAATGTGGTGTTGGGGGTAAAGGGCCTTGCACTCATGGACATTAATGCATGCAGTAAAATGTCTGGCACTGTTTATCCTGTTTGTATGTAATGATGTGTTTGGTATGTTACCCTGGCCATCTCTGCATGTGTATTCACTTGATTTCTGACAGGTGATCGATCACCTGCTTGTATAAAAGGATGCATGCCTCAAAACAATCACAACTCGTATAGCTCTTCTTCCTGTTATGGCATCATGCTGGAACTTTGCTGCTGCTGTCTCTTCACTGAAGAACAGAGAAACAGTCTGAATGTCAGGTTATTTCACCTGTGATTTTTCCTTCAGATAAAGGCCTCAACACTGGACCATTTTGTCCACTTCTTCATTCAAGGTAGAGGCTGAATATTGGTTTCAAGGAATGGCGACCCATTACCTAAAAACATGTTATATCTATAATGATGCGACTAAAAAATCCAAATGTCTCCACATTTCACTGATTCTCAATGCATCAATTGAAGATGAGAGAAAAACAACCAGAAGATTATTTTATGGAAAACATACTTTCCAATGTAATCGATCACATTTTCTTTTCAAGGTAGAGCCAGGATCCCATGCCAAAATTCTGAAAGATCTAAAAAATGGTGAAGCGATAAGTGCCGGAAAACTGACCAATGAAATATATGAATACACACAATTATGCTGTGGAATTATATTTTATTTGAATGTTCATGTTAAAGTAAGCCACTGTAAATCAATAATATAGTTAAATCATCAAAAAAAAGAAAGAAAAAAAGACTAGGGGCCTCATTACGAGTATGGAGGTAGCCATGGAGCTGTTAGCTTCATGGCTGCCTCCATACCGGGCTCCATCACCGGGTTCCTGCAATGGGGACTTACCGGGTTACTCCGACATAGGAGGACCCGGTAAGTCCTCCTTGCAGGAACCCATCCCCATTCCCATTTGAACCCCCATCGGTCTCAATGTGAATGGGGAGGGAGGTAACAACGGGCACATTACGAGTGTCCCGTTGTTGCCTCCCTCTTCCCCTCGCAGGCCCCAGAAAAGATGTCTGGTTTTACCAGACGTCTGATCCGGGTCCCGCGATGGGAAGCTCGTAATCGGCGCTCCCGTAAAGAAGGGGCTGGACCCGTACCAGCCCCCTTCATTATGGGAGCGCCAGCCTTATAATGAGGCCCTAGGCCTGATTTCGAGTTCGGCGGTTAACCGCCTGTACTACAGGCGGGCTACAGGCAAAATGCCTTACTGTTACCAGCACCCGATATCCCCATGTCACCGGAATATTACAGGTCCCGGGAACAGCAGTAAGTTCCAATTCCATGGAGTCCCATAGAACTCCATTGGATGGCAACTACTGAGTCACTGGCATAGTTGTAAACAGTGCCAGTGATTCAGTCATTTCTCTGCCGGTAGGGGCCTGAACTCCCGGCAGGCTACACCTGCCGGTAGTTTACTGGCCCTACTGGCAGACTGAGTGAACCGGTACAGTAAATATGCCAGTGACGGTAGTACCAGCTTTCTTTCCAGCATTTTTACCAGACCAGCTCACCCGTAATGAGGCCCTATGAATTGTGTAGATTATAGTGTTTGTCAGAGGAGAAGTAACACCAAATTCAGGTTATATGATATGGTATAAACTTTGTTCGAATTGTGCCATGCAATTCATTATTGTAAAAAGTAAGTAAAACATGCCATCATACAATCAAGAAAAGTAAAAGCAATGAAACTCACCAGAACCAGTCACATTCATCACAGATACCGCAAAATAGTTCCTTTAACTCACATGTACAAAGGTGCCATGCCAATCATCTGAAGGTACTCACGGTAGAATAAACTCAGGGTTCATTACACGTTATTAATAGACACAAAGCAACATTACTTTTCCTAAGGTTAAATCGTTTTAAGATTGGAGCGAAGTAAAAAGCACAAAGGGAAGCATGGAACATGAAAGTATACAATGTAAGGTAGATTCCTTCTTGTAGGGACAAAATGGGTAACAATTATTATGTCTTATGTCCCGATTCTTCCAAGTGACAGTCCATGAGTTTTTGAGTTTAAATGAGGTACATTAAAACGTAACCTCGATAAGGCCCAATGTTAATATACATGTAAAACCTAACTAGGGTTGAATAAGAAGGTAGTCTGTTATCTTCAAATTTAAGATGATGTCAGACACCCTGTGCCCTCTTATAGTGACACATAGGGCCCCATTATGCAGTGGGCCGAATGGGTTTAACGGCGCTGGTAACGGTGCCGGTAAACCCATTCCACCCTATTATGAGGTTCCCATGCGGGACCCGCTCAGAACATCTGGTCAGACCAGACGTCCTCTGCGGGTCCCGCAAGGAGACCAGGGAGCTAATAACGGGCATGTTATTAACAGGTCCGTTATTAGCTCCATCCCCATTCCCATTGAGCCCTATGGGGTCTCGAATGGGAATGGGGATGGGTTTTTTGAATGAAGAATTACCGGGTCCTCCAAGTTTGGAATGACCCGGTAATTCCTCATTGTAATAACCAGGACCTGATGTTGATAACCACGTCTTCAGTGGCACTCTATACCAACAATGTAAAAAAGGTGCAGTGCCCAGTTGAATATATATTTTGTAGCGCGGGCCACAAGCCCAGTTCTGTACTTCCTTAGATTTGTAGATCACACACTTTCTAAGGATCATCGGCGCTAGTTGGCATCAACATGTTTTTGCAAATGTATTTACTGCACCCGCTCTTCAAGATATCTTTCTGGAAGCTGTACATACATGATGAGAACCCCTCAAATGTTTAGAGGTCACTCCCCGATAGGAGAAAGACTATTTCTCAGGAAACATTTACCCAGGCCCAGCAGCATAAATAAGATGGTTTTTAATCATTTTTTGGGGGGTAAAACTGGTGACCACTGACTTGGTAGTGCTCACTAAAATCGAGTAAAACCATAAACCCGACATATCTTCAAGCATTTTTTGTAAAGAGATTGGAGTCGTGGCAATATAGTCCACATACAGCAGAATGGGAATTTATTTTAAACCAAAGACAGGTATGTCCACTAGGCCTGCAAAGAGTGCATTTTCTAGATTAGTTATATTAATAGAGAGTGAATACAAAAGGGGTTCCACAAGGCACCCCTTTCAAACACCCCTGTCTACCATGGGGTACAAGCCCTTGCATTAACAATTTTAGCAGTCGCCCGAGTTACCATAAGGATGTTCCATTAGCACTCTTATCATGGTCTCCCAGAGACCTTCCTGTCACAACACCCTTCACAGTTTTGATCTACTAACTGAGTAAAAAGCTGTCGACAGGTTCATAAAAGCTACATAAATTGGTTCCTGCTTGATAAAGTAAGAGTAGGCAGAAATCAAGTAGAGGTGTTTGACCTGATTTGCAGGGCCCATTCCATCCCAAAATCTGAGTTGAGAATCTGGTAAAATATTATTTGACTCAAACCTTTCGGATAAATCGAATAAAAGGGGTGGCCCAATATGAGGAGGGCAGAGAGTGATTAACTTTTTTTTAAATCAGAAACAATAGGAATGTGGCTAAACAGCATATAGCTCCTTACGGTGCCCTAACCAGACATCAGCTGGAACAGTACAGGGTGATTCAGAACAAGCACTCTGTGGGGAAGGGCCTATATTCACTGTCTCCCATTTAATTTTTCTGTCATTGGCATAGGAAGCATCCAGGAAGGTACTGCATGCATTATTGTTTAGAGGCAGATGAATATGTCATCCAAAGCTTCTGCCCCTCCCTCAGCTCAGTGCTGCACAGGTGAGAAACATTACTCACTAAGACAGCTGTACCCTCCTTGTCCCAGGCAATTACAGCTGGAGATATGCACAATCTAAGTTGAAGATGGCATGAGAAAATCCAAACCAGCATTTTGACCATACATGTGCATGCATTAGACATAACACAAATATGCATGCATTAGACATTAAGCAAAGGTGCACTCAACATGAAGAACTTGAACACTAGGTAACACATGAATGTAGAACTGAAAAATATGAACATAACATCCATATGACTGGTGCTGTCCTGCCGCCACATTGTATCTTTGGGGGGCAATAAGCACCCCCTTCATTTCCATAACTCTTGCTCTTCTAGTGCCCTTTCGTGTAGTTTGGTAATTTGTGCTATGGCTAGAGCATTCAAACCCTCTTTCCTCACCATGTTGCATGCATGTGTGTATTTGTCCCATTCAATCACAATGTTAGATATTTCAGGAAAATATTTTGCTCTTATTGCTTCAAGAGCAGCGGCCTTGTTGCCATGAGAAATCAGATCCTCACCTTTAGTGTGCACTGCGCACTTCACCACAGTGATGGCTGGTGGAAGTTTGAGTGCATCTATGAGCCTGTCCAATGGTGCCATGTGTGCATAGGAATCCGTGCCTCTTCCAATGTGATGGTCCTGCGTGTACTGTTGACATCACATAAGCATAGTCGGAGTACACCATTACCGCCTATTCTTCATGCACATCGAGTGACAAAATCAGTGCTATCAATTCTGCAGCTTGTGTTGTGAAATGCCCTGTCAATATCACACTTGTCACTGTCTCAAACCTGTACTTCCATTTTGCTTTCATTACTGCTGTCCCACTGTGTTGTTTGTCAGTGCTCTGGTCTATTGATGATGACCTGTCAAAGAAGAGAATTATCCCCTCTCCTAGGACATTTTCCTTGTTACGTGATATTTCATTATAGTATTCAGTGTACTTGGTGTAATCATGCATGTTATCTCATTCCTTTACTGGTTATTGGCACCTGAAATTTTAGTGGATGGGCTTGATATAATTATTTCATAAGCAGAGGCTCTCTGTGTGGTTAATATGCATTTGGGACTTTCAAGTATGGCAAATTGGCCATGCTCAACGTATAATGTAATTGTGCATCCCACAGTTATACTGGCATTTTTCTCAATCACAAAGGCTGCTGGTGTCAATGCTTGCTCGCAGGGATAATGATCTCACCTGACTGGATCTAAAATTCCACTGTAGAATGGTAATGATTTGTGCCCCATGGTATGGTGTGAGGACACCATCACCACTACTCCATTTGCATGTCAGAATAAAAAATATTCTTCGCTATAATCGGGGATCCCTAACATGGGAGCTTTGCTAATTGCTAGCTTAAATTCATCAAAGGCATCTATCATCTCAACTGTCCAGGCTATATCATTGTTATCTTTGTGCACCTCCTTCAGTCCTTTTAAAAGTGACCCAAATCCTGTAATCTTTTTGAAGGCCTAGACATTGTTGTAATGCTTTCACTGTCTCTGGCTTGGGTGTCTTCATGAATGCTTCCGCTCTTTCATGTATCACCTTCCTTTCTGTTGTCTATTGATATTAGCTGGCCTATATATAGTACTTCTTCCTGGCAATATTGCATTTCTCTTTGCGAACTTTGTACCCTTTCTCGGTCAATACTGTCATCAACTCTACTAAGTCTCTACTGCACTCTTCCTCCATGCCGCTGCACACTAATATGCCATCTACATATTGGATTACTGTGATGTCAAGTTGAACCTTTTCCCAAGTCCATTATCCAATCAGCACTCAGCTAAAGACCAAGCGGTATTCTCAATACCCCTATGGGAAATGAATCATGCCCTTAGGACTGCTTACAGAAGCACTAGATCAATTGCATTACCCAGCACACACATCAAGAGAGTGCCTTGCAGTACTAATTTGGAGGAGTAGTTTGTTCAGAATGTGGCAGAACCTGCTGCTGGTTTTGTTGTAAATTGTTTAACATGGCCGAGGTTTACTGATATGATATGATATGATAGGTTATTTATAACACGCTTAATACTCAGAGGTTTCTAAGCGTTGACCGGGGGATCGAACCTGTGGTGCTCCATGTTTTATTGCTTCCAAGACGAGCACATTACCACTGAGCTATCCTTCCAAGATGAGGATCCTCCCAGGTAAGACAAGTTATGCACTGCTGGACATACTCTGCAAACAGTGAGAGGAGCAATACCCTGTCCTGCTTGACAATTTCAATATTTCATATTGACTATGTAGGTATGCTCCAAATTTGTAACAGCTATTTATAACATGCAAATGGTCATATGTCTCTTTTCCCAATAGTTTGAAGCAGGTCTGTGCCACAGGTGCTGCAAAGTTCCTTGTACGTGAGCAATTTCCAATGTGGAGAGTATGCGAAGTGCTCCGATCTGACAATGGACCACATTTTGTAAATGAGTTATTTGAGCACATCACTATCCTTTTGGGTATAAAGCAAACATTTCACTCCACTTATCACCCACAAGCAAACAGTGCTGGCAAACTCTTAATGGCCTCTTAAAAGATTGAATTGGCAAACTAAAGAGGCACTGAAAAAAAGTTGTCTCCATTGCAATCCTTTAGCACTATTTGCACTAATCAATCAGCCAAGCTCTGACAATCACCTGACTCCACATCAGATGGTGACAGGACACCAAATGCACATACCCCTTGCTATTCACACTGAAGCTCAAACCGATGCAGAGAACACTGCTGTTGTGTTAGGAAGTCAAATGCATAATTCTTTGACAGTTATGATGGAATCTCTCAAATGTATGTCTCGACAGGTATGAATGTGGCACAGTAGTTCAAAAGAGGAGTGATGAAGCAAATAAAGATGTTGATGCAGATGCTCTACTTAAACTATTAGTACTGTTTCCAGGAGATAAGGTCCTGTGCAAACATTTTAACCGACGGTGGCACAAGCCCCGTTTCGAAGGGTTGTTTATAGTGGAGGCGGCTTAAGAGAATGCAGTAAAAGTTCAAGGAAGAGGTCATGTGAAGAGTCCTAACAAGGTCTATGATGAGGACCAATCAGCAGCAAGAGGAATAAAAACACTCACAGAAGTGATAGCCACCTTAAAAGATGTGCACACAGGAATAGTGGAGAAGGTAGACTTTATTGCTGATGATGATTGGTTTAATTCCTGTTCTCATGTATTCCTTCCTGGCTGGTTAACCCATTTAAAAGACTAATAGCCATTTTAGTACTAGTACTGTTTGCCTTCTTTGTTCTAAGATTTGCAGTAAACCAATGCTAAAAGACTGCAAAAAGGTTAGTAGGAATGAAAATATTAATAAACTTGAATACTCACATGTATGACTATGGCCAAACAGATTACCTCCCCTGTATAAAGGGAATGGAAATGTGTATTACCCCTCTAGAATCAAAATGTATTTGTCCTCAGGACCCTCACAAATACACTGAGCGCTGGGTATATTGGGATTCCAATGGAGAATGCTGCAAGACTTGGAGTGTGGAGGAGCATGTTAGACATACAGGCTGCTTGGGGGGGGAGGACTAAAATATGGCTACCCAAACATCCCTATGTGGGTGAGGGCCAAAGGAGGAATGTGGTTAAGGACTCAACCAGAGCGGGCAATGTTAAAAGGAAGATGAATATTCCATCCTTATCTTCTGCCCCTTCCCCAACTCAATGCTGCACAGGTAAGACAAGTTATTCACTAAGACAACCATACCACCTTTATACCAGGCAGGTACAGCAGTAGATTGGCAAAATCTAAGTTGAAGATGGCACGAGTCAAACCAAACCAACTTTGTGACCATACATGTGCATGTATTAGACATGAAGAAAATATGCACTCAACATAAATAACATGTACACTAGGTAACACATGCATTTAGACATGAATACTATTAGCATAGCATCCATAAGACATGAAGAATACTAAAATATGCAATGTATAAGCTGAATGCAACATGAACAATGCACAAATATAGCTCACTAATGTAGAAACGCAACATTAATGGGCAACTATCTTTTCCAAAATTGAAACCACAACACGCGTCTAAGGAAACAAGAGGACTCAAGGTTTCACGAGAACTCAAAATGATGAAATGACAAATACAGATCTGTGCAGAGCTCAGACAGCAGCTAGCAAACCAAGCTGAGGTTACCACGAATAAGGGAGGACTGGTAAAGTGGAGAGAAAACACGAGATAACGATTCCCAAGATGCAAGCCACATATTCCCATATTAATTAAGAGTACAACCAGCCTTTGTAGCCAGGTGCAGGACAACTATACGCCAAAAGACTTCATGAAGCATAACTTACGAGCATCCTCAGTGGCAAGAGAAAAGATAACGCTCACTTTAATGTTAGCTAAATTCCCAATAATTGCAGGGTGAAATTATTCCAAACATGGTCCCATAACACGTGACCCATAAATGAAGAACACAGTGCCTTACTCCTTACACATATTCCCAGACATGAGATGCCACACAACGCCCACATCTAAGAGATCACCCTGGCTCATGGTCTAGGAATGAAGGATGGTATCTTCTTTAATTGAAATGAAAGCAGTCTGTGGACCTCTCTGCCCCTACTCCTGCCTGGCTCATGTCTTGACGACCTCACAGTTGTCCAAAGTTGGTCAGTAGAAAGCCAACCAATCAAATCCCTTGATGTTAGCCCGCCCATTACGTATTATGCAACCAATAGTTCTTTGTAGATATGCTGTCTTTTTACTTTTATCAAGTTAGAGGTGGTTTTAGGAGGAGCCATCAGACAAGCATTACTCAATCACAAATTTTACCCCTACAGAATGCATATGTAGTCACCACTATTAACCAATCCCTGTACACTGTAGATTCTGGTAACTAAGATTACAGTATGATGTCACTTATGACAAATATTGAATATACAAACTGTTGTTTTTGATAAGCATTTTGAGAGCCCCAAGACTGTTAATGCGTGTATGCTATCCCGGATTTATTTGGATAATGAAAAGGCTGGGATTTTCCTTTCACTTCGTCTATTTCCGTTATTGAGTCCGGTTTGATGTGGCTACAGAACCTCTGTGTAATTTGGGACTTCCCAAGTAATGTTAACATTATCAACTATCGATCGGAATCCTATATTCACGCCTTCTCAGAGCTTTTAGCCAAAAGTCCAAGTTCCTTGATTTCAGTGCCACTAGCAAATTATCTGTTGCCGCTCTACATGGTTGATTTGACCAGCCCTTCCTGGCACAACTCTGTTATTCCAAATTTCAACCTCAAAAAAGCCTTTGAGATAAGGAAGAAACACTTTAGGCTCTCTGGGATGAACCATCAGGTTGGGACCGTCTAAGCTCTCAGTATTTATCCATTTATGTATATTCGTCTTATGTTCAAATACAACTTTTTGTACTTTTTAAAGATGCGAGAAGCATTCTCAGGATCCCAGCATACAGCGTTCTGATTGCTACTAACATACCACAGGTTCTTTATAGGAGAGTTTTGATCAGCTTCACATAGCTATCAATGCTTTTAATACTGAGAGTCAATGGCAAATGGTCACATTTTTTTTTATCAGGGAACACAAATGGAATCAACAAGACTCTCACCCAGATGACTCACAAAATTGAGCTTGCCAGATGGATCTGAGGAAAAACAGAAACCAGCACTCTCAGACCTATTGGGCCTCAGTTTGGAGGTAGCCATGGTGCTATTTGCGCATGGCCACCTCCAAACTCGGGTCCGGGTCCGGGTTCCGTGAATGAGGAATTACCGAGTCATTCCAACCTTGGAGGACCTGGAAATTCTTCATTCAAAAAACCCATCCCCATTTCCATTCGAGCCCCCATAGGGCTCAATGGGAATGGGGATGGAGCTAATAATGGGCCCATTAATAACGGGCCCGTTATTAGCTCCCTTGTCCCCTTGCGGGACCCGCAAAGGATGTCTGGTCTGACCAGATGTTCTGAGCTGGTCCCACAAGGGAATCTCGTAATAGGTCAGGATGGGTTTACCGGCACTGGCACCATTACCGGCGCCGTTAAACCCATTCTGCCCACCTTGTAATGAGGCCCATTGTTTACTAGTATGCCTGCTCCATCTCAGAGTTGTAAAGATCACGATCAGGACCACTCGAAAAAGTTGGTGCAGGAATTGTTTGAAACAGAACTTTCATTGTGTCATAAAAGACAGTGAGAGACAACATTTTGGAGGCTTGTTTGCATTGTGAAAATTCACAAAAACATATTGTGTCGAAATTATCTTAGGTCTGACACATAATAAAACCCCAGCATTGCTACAATTCAACTCAGGAAATTCCAACCTCTTATGCTCTTAGGAGCTGGTGTAGAAAATGTACATTATCCCTCAAGTAAACCCTCCTCAAGAAGCCAGATTTCCTGCAGGAAAATAACATCATTGTTATTAATAAACTGTAATTAAGCACAGAACTAGGGTAAGGGCTGCAAACTAGGCCACCGGTAAACATGTTTACAAGATTAAAAAGAATGTATTGCCTCAGTCTGATTTTTGTACGGTGACAAGGCCAATGGGAAGAGGCGTGCAGTTGTACGACTCTCGGGCGAAGGCAAAGGACAAAATAACACAGTCGCCTGGGATTGTTTTATTAGGGAGATTAAACTAGGGAGTATTATGGGCCATTAGAAGCTATCAGGTGTAAAAAAAGGCCGTAGGGTCCGTGGTATTCAGCCAATGAGTGGCTTGGTTTCTGAGAGTTCTGGAATAGCTCGGTGCCTGCTCCTGGTCAGGAGGAGTACAAATGAACTAGCAGCCCATAGTAGATCAGAATAAAACCAACTGATAGGGGAAGCCTCTGATCTATTTCTCAGATTATGGCTCTTCTCCACCATTATATACTTTTTGCCTGTTTCATTTGCTTGTACAATCTTCAACAAGTATCCCACTCTTCCATCACCATCACTACTCACTGTAGTGTGAGTGGTGTAGTTCCTCTGGAGCTAGGCAGTCTACTGGAGGACCTGCCCTTACAGCATCTGTGCAGAGACCATGTTCTATGGCAGTCTCCGATTTTGCTCTTGGAGAAGCACTTGATTGATCAATAACGGTGATGCTGTGAGTGATGTGAGGAGGGGTGGGATCCCAGTCAGCTGAGAAGTTTCCCCTATGACCCGATTTTAAAGGACCTCCCCGTTCTTCCCATTGTATATTGTACATAACATTATTTTCCAACAGTGGCCTGCATTTAATTTGAATTTACCTGCCAGCATACAAATGGCAGTTATAGACTTTGTCGATTTCGCAATTGAGGATAGTATTCCTATTATATGTCAGAGGAATCCTTTATTCATTTTCGGTAATGCAAAGTGATCTCACTGTGGAGGCCAATAAGACCTGATTCCAAATTAAGCATTATGCCAATGATTTATTTCCATTGTTATGAACTACCTCCCTATAAAATCACAAATAATTATCTGATACACAGCCAGCCACCCATGATAAAGAAGGGGAACTTAGAACATTGACCTCTGACTAAACAGCTCCAGAGAAAAAATATTTTAATCCAAGATGGTGGCCTGAGCGGTTACTACCTCTCCTCACTAGACTTTGTGACTAGGTGTCAATAGCTGCCAATCCTGTGAATAGCCAAGTGCTAACACAAAGTAGACCAACAAGACAGTTGAGAACGGGTCATGTGACACTCCTCCAATGGGATGCAGTTATGAGTGGAATAAAAAGAGATGCAACACGGAAGCGGAAGCCTGAAAGAAATGGTTAAGGGTGTGTTGTGAGAAGGAGACCATCTGATTTTGGCTGGGCTGAACCCAAGTGACAGACTGTACTAGTGATTGCAGGTTGTTGGACGGTGCACATTCAGAAAGATTGTGGTGGGAAGTCAGTAGAAAGTGCAGGTGAGAAAAACATTTGTGAAGCGAGTAATACAGAACATTTGGTCACAACAGTCCTGAAAGGTCGTTTCAAAGCTGGAGAGACTGACAGCTGTCTGGAGAGCACAGTGAGGCGGACTAGCAAACAGAGGCATAGAGAGGGTGGGGCTTGAGCAGGCAAGGCCCACCCAAAATCTGTGAATGCCCACTCAGCAGTGCCGTGTGGGCATTTACAGATATTAATGTGACTGCAGTGGTCAGGCCCCATTTGTTAGACAATCCTAGCATGCAGAGAAGATACCAACATGGGAAGTGTATGGAACAATTTGAGATGGAATGCAAACAATAATAATGGCAAGCGTAAGTGGAAGACAGACCCTTCACATCAGTACTGAAGTAAGGCCTCATGCTGCTGCTTGAGAAAATTAGTCAGAATACTGAGACATGCAATACATGTTCTAGAAGGAAAGCACAGGCACTGGATGCTGGTAATGTAGTGCAAGTAACAGAGTGTGCTATGAAGACTGTCAGAGTAGTACAATTAAGACAACTGAATTATGTGACGTATAGCTCGATTACCAACATGTCAAATGAAGATTTCAAGAGATTCTGAGCTCAGACACTGAATTCTGGAACAAGCTTAATACAGATTGTAACGGAAGGTGAGCTTAGGTATTGAATTCTGGGCACTGTGGCAAAAACAAAAGTGCTCAACCAAGATGTCAATAAAGGAGAATGAGCGCTCTGGCACTAAATTCCTTGATTTGTTGTCAAACTACCAGTGTAACAAAGAAACACTGGACCTCATTACATTGGTGGTATTCAGGTGGTAAATCTGCCAGAATACTGTCAAAAGGAATTACTGTTACCACCACCTGGTCTGGCGATATTAACGCTGGATTAAAAGTGGTGGTATGGCAGTTTCAGTCCCCTTTTATAGGGTCCCTGGGATTCTATGAGGATTTAGTCAGAATTTAGTCGGAATACCGCCTGTGGTAATTCTGCCAATTTTGGGCATTTTCGGGGGAACGGCAGAGGAATTACCTCCAACGTTTTGCTGCCGTACTTGTAGTCAGGCACATTGGGAGACAAAAAAAGAGTTAGCATTGCCGGGATATTCAGGCTTCTTGCTATCCCGCTGCTTTATTGTCTAAGGTAATCAGTATTCATTGACATTCGGACAAACTAGAGTGGAGGCCACTCTTGCTGTCTCCAGGTGTCTGAAAACTGATGGACTCCGGTGAGCAAACAAAGGTAGGACATGTCAATACTCCTCTTTCATCTGAGGAATCGGGTCATTAATGTGTTTGCTGGCGGCTGGGGACCGAGATAAGAAGAACGTCCAGCTCCATTCCATTGCTGTTGCCCTGCTATGAACTTGCATCCTTTGGAAAACACTCGTAAAACTCAAAGCATTGCGCAAACTAAAGTATTCAAACATTAGGATTTTCTCCAAAGTGGACGTACATCCATGATAAATCCAAACCATATAAGGACATGTTCCATTTAGGCTCTTCGGAATTATATTTTTTAAAATCAAATAATGTTAGAGTAAAATAGGTTTTAAAGTATTCTTCAAACGTTTAAGTTTAAATCTTTTTCTTTTTTTTAGAGAATTGGTTTGTCCTCCGAAGACCATGGAAGTAAAAGCTTATATCTAAGAGAGGTACGGATATATTTGTTTTAGTCTTTGTATGATTGCATTTAACATAAGACGAATTCGTACATCTAGTTGAAACACGTGCTCTTCCAACAACACCAACGTGTGTATTTTGATTACTTACGAGCCCCAGCCTATGATATTGTGTCCTGACTGTGGGCAGTGGTCAAGTCCTAAAAATTAAAGTGGGGGAACTCATCAACCAACGCAATGGGATGTGATTTTGCCAGAAATTAGCATATCAAGGTGAAATATGCACATTTCAATAAATTGGCTTTGCATAATCACCCAAATTGGACAGGACGAATGGCATTTGCCTTTCATAAAATCAACACACACAAAAGACCAAGAGAGGATATTTTCTTATAATGGTGGTTTTGAAAACGTTAAAAGATGTGCACCTTTTAAACTCCCACACTCAATACAAATGTTTTCCCTTGAAATTGCAGTACCGAAATGGGACATTTTACCTTTAGTTATTTTATTAATTTTGATCTGGTTATATAGTGCAGTGGGGAAGTGTCCGGCCTGAAAAACTGTCGACTGTGGTTCAATCCCCAAGGTCGGCTTTAATAATTTGTAAATTCTAAGAAGACATTCAATGTTTCTCATTTTAGTTGGGGGGACTGAGTCCACCCTCTGAAAAAAGTGGGTGGACTCTGTCCACCCGTGTGAACCCACGACTTGAGCCCTGACTATCACCGTATATACATACACACAGGAACCGTTGGTGGTGATTTAAATGCTCAGGTCTAACTCCAAGAACAGCATGACCTGCACCTAGAATGGCTAGAGAAAGGGGCTCAACTGTATTGTGCCAGTAAGGTTCCTTTTTCTGAATCTGAGTGCGGTGAAGGGCCCAGAGTCCCATGATTAATTTGGATTTCCATGCCCTTAAGTGCTCGAATGTCGACAAATCTGGTGTGATCACCAGTCTGAACACATGTATAATAGAGACAGAGAAAATATGACCTCCACTGCTGATATGATGGTTGTCATACTGTCACTGTTTTTCATAGTTATGTTATATTATGTTACGTTATGTTATTAGGATTTCTACAGTGCATCTCTGCCATTTCCATGGCCTACAGGTACTCATGCGCTCAGATATTGCAAGCACAAGAAAATCAAGCAATCAACATTTCTTCAGGAATGATATGATGTTTGTCTTCTGGCAATCATCTGATAGGACAGTCAAGGAGAGTAATCAGTATGAGCCAACACCTTGTACATTTTACCTTGACAACATCCACAAGGTCACCAAATGCTTCCCAGAAGCTGGAAGGTGAGATGTCATAAAACAAACACATAAATGGGACACATAAGAGTTAGTCACATCATCAAAAGCCACAATGTTCATACTAAACCTGCAGATGTAAGCTGGTAAACTGATTCTACTCTCCTGTTGGAATAAAGACCACCACACCACCCCTTTTTCAACCATAATAGATAAGTAAATCCCATGTTGAGAAAGGCAGAAAAGACTGGATTATCAGGTTAACTACTAGAAACCAGTCACAACCCAAGACATGGCTAGCCCCCCCACTTTACTATAACCACTCACATAAAGTCTCTAATAGGCTTCATGAAATCCCACTGTTTTTAATGCTTTGCTCATTTCCATACTTTAAAGCCCACCCTTTTTTGAGACTGCCCATAGAGCCACCCTCTTTTCCTGTCTATTGTTAAGGATTTTAAAGAGGCGTCACACTCCAGACCAGGACTCTTTATACAGGCCAGGAATGCAGCACACAATCAAAACGCTTTTAGATTCATGAATTTGGCTTCAGCTTTGAGAAGGCCGCCAACCCCTCTCATACCCCCCTCACCGCACACCCCGTGTCACAACGGACCATGAACCAGGCTGGTGTTTAATAGTCGAATATATATTTATTTTTAATTATGAATAAAAATCAAACACATTCAATATAGGGCAGCAAACACCAGTGTGGTGGTGATAATGACACAATCAAATGATAGGATACACTTATTTTAACCTTCTGTCATCAGAGACACAATGCACAATTGAAAGAAAGCAAGATTACTTTTGGGGAGTGCTTTTAAATGGCACCACAATTAAGCATTCTCCCTGCAACACTCCCTCAAACCCCTGTTAACCACATTTTTGGAGAGGAGTAGCAAGGATTCAGCTATACTATGCAAAAATCAGATTGAAAATCCGACCTACCACCCCTGAATGGGAGGCAAAAATATTAAAGATTGAGATTCCTTGCTAAGGTACAAAGGCACATAACAGGTATGAAAGTGAAAGGGTGAATTTGTGATGGGTTCCAGTATGGGATTCTTTAAGGGAAAGGGAAAATCGGATTTTTAAAATGAAAGCAGTTGCACAGGGAGAATCGTTTTTAAAAGGAAAATTACAAGTTTTACTGAAACTATATTTTAGTGGCTAGAAAAGAGGAACGCTGACCACGAAAGAGGTTAATTTGTAATTTTAACCCCTTCACGCGTCTGTCTGTTTATATGGGAATTCATTAATTTATTCCAAATAGTGCTAAGGATTTATATAACGGACTGAACTGATTTGGAAAGAATGGCGCTAAAACATGGAAATTAACACAGATTTTCCTAAGGACAGGATACACAGATGATTCTGACAATTTTAAGGATTTTGCTAGGGTATTTATATGATTTCTATGGGATTGGACATAATACCAGGTAACAAATCAAGGGATGCAGTTTTTGGTTACTGGGGAAGGGAAATACTTACTTACAACAAGCACTTGAACAGAATAGTTTGGACAGCCAGCCAGGCATTGGCACACGGGACAAAGATCTGGTCACTTGGGCAACAGCTGGGCTCTCCTCTAGGGACAGGGTGAATGTGGAATGCCTGGATCTCTGGATGTTGATTTATGAATGCTGGATCTTCTTGGATCTTGGGTTTTTGAATGTCCTGACTGTCTGTATGCATCAGAGGATTTTCTACTATGTGTGCAGAACTATGCTAGACATTCCTCTAAATTGGATAGGTCAGCCTGTAACTGTCACCATCTCCCTGTAAGCAGATTGAACTGAAGGAATTGACTCAGTTTTAGTGTGTGTGTTTTCAAAATGTGCTTTGTTCTACCAAAGTTACTTTTTCCAAAATCGATTATGGAGCAAAACAATTATATTTACAAATGTCATCATCAGGAAAATTAGATAGGCACATTCCATATTTCACAAGGGACATTTCTGTCCAAACGCCAAGTTGCTGTGATGTTGTTTAGTCATTCTGGCAATCCTTCACCATTTCCATGAAAAACATTTCACCTAAAATTCTACAATTGTCTATATATATATATACATATTATCACTGGGCATATTTTCATTAAGTTGCAAAACTGTACCAAGTATGCCTTCCACAGAAATTACATTTTACTGGCATTTGCGTCCACCACATGTCAAAAAAAACCTACAATGTCTTATTTTAATGGCAAAAAAATGACATTTAAAACCGTCATAATTTCACATTACTGTTTCTTTAGGTTACTGAAATAAATACTTTGATATCAAAAGTCCTTTAAATCAAATGGATGGCATCTGTCACTAGAGGAAAGTCCTTAAGATTTCCTCTGCCGGCCTACCCCCACTGTGTCAGCTCTGGGCAACAGGGCTACCATAGCAGCCTTTCATTCTGGCAGATGCATATGAAGAGAGGTGTCACCAGGAATTTACACTTTCCCGTGACAAGGCCCGTTCCCCTGATCCATTGTTCCTGGCTGGAGAAAGGCCAGGAAGTCTGACAAGGTTGCAAATTCCCACACCTTGGCCCATTCATAGTTTGTGGGGGAGATTTCTGTCCCAGGAAGGTTTAGGGCCTTTTAATGTGCTGCCCATGTGCCTTTACTGTGCTGTTTTCAAACACACATTTGTTTTCTTTCTTACTTTCTATCACAGAAACCAAGAGGGTAATTCATAGAATTTTGCAGAAAAGTGTCGCAAGCGGCTGGCGCAGAGTGTCCACGTGCGATTGACTGCGCCAGGCACGTGCGCTAAAACCGATTTCCGCACACAGCGTATTCATGGATTTTAGGCTTCCAAACCAGCCGTGGCGCAGAGAATCGCAGCGACCCTGCAGCAGCGCCAGTAACGCCCCCAAGAACGCCCTCGCGCAAGGAAAAGCCATCAAAATCGCTAAATCATCGCAAAGGGCTGCGCTAACCCTGGACCAGTTCACCGGGCTGGCAAACAGCAAACGCCAAGCGGGGAACGTGTATTGCAGGGGTGCGCGGGAAGTTCCACACGCGACTGGCCCCGTGCAAGCAGGGTACGTGTATTTCAGGGGTGCGCGGGAAGTTCCAAACGCGATTTGAGCAGGGTACGTGTATTTCAGGGGTGCGTGGGAAGTTCCACACGCGATTTCAGCAGGGTACGTGTATTTCAGGGGTGCGCGGGAAGTTCCACACACAATTTCTGCAGGGTACATGCATTTCAGGGGTGCGCGGGAAGTTCCACACCCGAATGGGCCAGTGAGAGCAGGGTATGTGTATTCCATGGGTGCGCGGGAAGTTCCACACGCGATTCCATCATGGTACATGTATTTCAGGGGTGCGCGGGAAGTTACACACGCGAATGGGCCAGTGCGAGCAGGGTACGTGTATTCCATGGGTGCGCGGGAAGTTCCACACGCGATTTCATCAGGGTACGTGTATTTCAGGGGTGCGTGGGAAGTTCCACACGCAATTGTCCCAGTGCGAGCAGGGTACGTGTATTTCAGGGATGCGCGGGAAGTTCCACACGCGATAGTCCCAGTGCGAGCAGGATACGTGTATTTCAGGGGTGCGCGGGAAGTTCCACATGCGATTGTCCCAGTGCGAGCAGGGTACGTGTATTTCAGGGGTGCGCGGGAAGTTGCACACGCGATTTCAGCAGGGAATGTGTATTTCAGGGGTTCTGGGGAGTACTACACGTGAATTGGCCGTGTGGGTCCTCCCAGGTGTACGCTCCACAACCTCCACGGCCCCTGCAGGCAGACTACACCACGGGGGACTACCCTGCACCCCTGCTCATGTCCCGCAGGCAGCCCATCCACCATGGGCATGCCCCCCAGCCAACCCACATGTCACCTTGCACTTCTGATCAACAATGCATGTCTCCCACCACCCCCACCCCTCAGCACTGTGGGGCACCTGCCAGCAGGCCCCCACTCATGTCCAACTCATGTTTCCCACCACCCCCACCCCCCAGCAGTGCAGGGGCACCCTCCACCAGGCCCCCACTCATGTCTCCAACCACCCCCACCCCCCAGCCACCATGGCCACCCTCCACCAGGCCCCCACTCATGTCTACCCCCACCCCCACCCCCCTGCCACCATGGGCAGCCCCCACAAGGCCCCCACTCATGTCTCCCACCACCCCCACCCCCCAGCAGTGCAGGGGCACCCTCCACCAGGCCCCCACTCATGTCTCCCACCACCCCCACCCCCCAGCAGTGCAGGGGCAGCCTCCACCAGGCCCCCACCCATGTCTCCCACCACCCCCAACCCCCAGCAGTGCAGGGGCACCCACCACCAGGCCCCCACTCATGTCTCCCACCACCCCCACCCCCCTGCCACCATGGGCAGCCCCCACCAGCCCCCCACTCATGTCTCCCACCACCCCCACCCCCCAGCAGTGCAGGGGCAGCCTCCACCAGGCCCCCACCCATGTCTCCCACCACCCCCACCCCCCAGCAGTGCAGGGGCACCCTCCACCAGGCCCCCACTCATGTCTCCCACCACCCCCACCCCCCTGCCACCATGGGCAGCCCCCACCAGGCCCCCACTCATGTCTCCCACCACCCCCACCCCCCAGCAGTACAGAGGCAGCCTCCACCAGGCCCCCACTCATGTCTCCCACCACCCCTACCCCCCTGCCACCATGGGCAGCCCCCACCAGGCCCCCACCCATGTCTCCCACCACCCCCACCCCCCAGCAGTGCAGGGGCACCCTCCAACCCTCCACCAGGCCCCCACTCATGTCTACCACCACCCCCACCCCCCTGCCACCATGGGCAGCCCCCACCAGACCCCCACTCATGTCTCCCACCACCCCCACCCCCCTGCCACCATGGGCAGCCCCCGCCAGGCCCCCACTCATGTCTCCCACCACCCCCACCCCCCTGCCACCATGGGCAGCCTCCACCAAGCCCCCACTCATGTCTCCCAAAACCCCCACCCCCCAGCAGTGCAGGGGCAGCCTCCACCAGGCCCCCACCCATGTCTCCCACCATCCCCACCCCCCAGCAGTGCAGGGGCACCCTCCACCAGGCCCCCACTCATGTCTCCCACCACCCCCACCCCCCTGCCACCATGGGCAGCCCCCACCAGGCCCCCACTCATGTCTACCACCACCCCCACCCCTCAGCAGTGCAGGGGCACCCTCCACCAGGCCCCCACTCATGTCTCCCACCCCCCCACCCCCCCTGCCACCATGGGCAGCCCCCACCATGCCCCCACTCATGTCTCCCACCACCCCCACCCCCCAGCAGTGCAGGGGCAGCCTCCACCAGGCCCCCGCCCATGTCTCCCACCCCTCCACCCCCCAGCAGTGCAGGGGCACCCTCCACCAGGCCCCCACTCATGTCTCCCACCACACCCAACCCCCAGAAGTGCAGGGGCAGCCTCCACCAGGCCCCCACCCATGTCTCCCACCACCCCAACCCCCCAGCCACCAGGGGCACCCTCCACCAGGCCCCCACTCATGTCTCCCACCTCCCCCACCCCCCAGCAGTGCAGGGGCACCCTCCACCAGGCCCCCACTCATGTCTCCCACCACCCCCACCCCCCAGCAGTGCAGGGGCACCCTCCACCAGGCCCCCACTCATGTCTCCCACCAACCCCACCCCCCAGCAGTGCAGGGACAGCCTCCACCAGGCCCCCACCCATGTCTCCCACCACCCCAACCCCCCAGCCACCAGGGGCACCCTCCACCAGGCCCCCACTCATGTCTCCCACCACCCCCACCCCCCAGCAGTGCAGGGGCACCCTCCGCCAGGCCCCCACTCATGTCTCCCACCACCCCCACCCCCCAGCAGTGCAGGGGTACCCTCCACCAGGCCCCCACCCATGTCTCCCACCACCCCAACCCCCCTGCCACCATGGGCAGCCTCCACCAGGCCCCCACCCATGTATCCCACCACCCCCCACCCCCCAGCAACCAGGGGCACCCTCCACCAGGCCCCCACTCATGTCTCCCACTACCTCCACCCCCCAGCAGTGCAGGGGCACCCTCCACCAGGCCCCCACTCATGTCTCCCACCACCCCCACCCCCCAGCAGTGCAGGGGCAGCCTCCACCAGGCCCCCACCCATGTCTCCCACCACCCCAACCCCCCAGCCACCAGGGGCACCATCCACCAGGCCCCCACTCATGTCTCCCACCACCCCCACCCCCCAGCAGTGCAGGGGCACCCTCCACCAGGCCCCCACTCATGTCTCCCACCACCCCCACCCCCCAGCAGTGCAGGGGCACCCTCCACCAGGCCACCAACCATGTCTCCCACCACCCCAACCCCCCTGCCACCATGGGCAGCCTCCACCTTGCCCCCACCCATGTCTCCAACACCCCCACCCCCCGGCCACCAGGGGCACCCTCTACCAGGCCCCCACTCATGTCTCCCACCACCCCCACCCCCCAGCAGTGCAGGGGCACCCTCCACCAGGCCCCCACTCATGTTTCCCACCACCCCCACCCCCCAGCAGTGCAGGGGCAGCCTCCACCAGGCCCCCACCCATGTCTCCCACCACCCCAACCCCCCAGCCACCAGGGGCACCCTCCACCAGGCCCCCACTCATGTCTCCCACCACCCCCACCCCCCAGCAGTGCAGGGGCACCGTCCACCAGGCCCCCACTCATGTCTCCCACCACCCCCACCCCCCTGCCACCATGGGCAGCCCCCGCCAGGCCCCCACTCATGTCTCCCACCACCCCCACCCCCCTGCCACCATGGGCAGCCCCCACCAGGCCCCCACTCATGTCTCCCACCACCCCCACCCCCCAGCAGTGCAGGGGCAGCCTCCACCAGGCCCCCACCCATGTCTCCCACCACCCCCACCCCACAGCCACCATGGGCAGCCTCCACCAGGCCCCCACCCATGTCTCCCACCCCCCCCACCCCACAGCCAACAGGGGCACCCTCCACCAGGCCCCCACTCATGTCTCCCACCACCCCCACCCCCCAGCAGTGCAGGGGCACCCTCCACCAGGCCCCCACCCATGTCTCCCACCACCCCCACCCCCCAGCAGTGCAGGGGCACCCTCCACCAGGCCCCCACCCATGTCTCCCACCACCCCCACCCCCCAGCCACCAGGGGCACCCTCCACCATGTCCTCACAATCCCCAATCATGTGCGTAATGGTCAGCCTCCACAGCCAAAAAGCCCTACCAAGTAACCCATTCACCCACATGGAAATGGAAATTAAATGTTACACCCCCAATGTTCATGAAGCTAATTAACCCATGTCCGTCACACACAATGGTTGCAATTGAATGGGAAAACACCCAACATGACATGCATGAAACCAATGAGATGATACCACACAGTGAAGTATGAAAACAAAATTGTATTGAAAAAAATAAAGAATTCAAAAGAAAGGAAAAAAACTACAATGGAAATGAGAAAAAATAAGCTGCATGTCCGTATTTAAAAAAAATAACGGCAAATCAGAATCCAAAAAAATGTCGTCCAAAGTCAAATGTAAAAAAATCTCCATGCAATAAAGAACTATGTAAAAAACTACCAAGGGTCCATGAGCCCAACTGAACAAAGGAAACCTACTAAAAAACCTAACTAAAAATCAACTATATACAAAAAGTGGAGCAGTGTCCGTCGACTCCAAATCATAATAAGAAACAAAGGAAACCTAAAACTAAAGAACTATATACAAAGGCGGCGGGCAAGTCCAGCGGCTCACACCGTGGTGTCCCGGGCCAGGGCATCATCGAACTCCTGGGTCCAAGGGTCCGCAGGTACGACGCCGTGTCCTCCTCCAACCCCCTGCGGATTGCCTTCGCATGGAGTTCTCCGCCCTGACCATTGTGAGCCGCGCCTCTTCCGCCCACCGCCGCTCCGCACCTATGGCGTGGCCCAACCGCTGCCACACAGTAGACACTCTCTGTCCTGGGTCCTCCTGCCCTCCGGCCGATGCCTGCCCCTCCGATGTGGAAGGCCCCGAGCCTTCATGTCTCCCACCATGTTGCTGCTGCTGCTCTGCCTCTGCCCGTGCACTGCCTCCTGCTGCCTGCACATCCTCCGCCGGCTGGGGTGCAGTTGTTGATGTGGCCACCCCTGCTGGACCTCCGACTCCCGACTGTGGCAGGGATGCCTCCTCCACCAGCCTGGCCGCACCGTCAGAGGCAGCTCCACAGGGCACCCAGGTGACTGATGGGTGGGAAGATGGCACAGAGGACGACTGGCGTGTAGGGGGTCCAGTTGAGGAGGGGGTCGGAGCAAGCCCCATCAGACGGAGGAATCCGGCCTGGGTGACCTGTCCCAGCAGGCTGACGTGGTCAACGAGCCATTCGAGATGACGTGCAGTCTCTCCATGAAAAGACTGCAGGTCACCTCGCATGGCCCGTTGACGCAACGCCACACCAGCCAGGACAGGCTCAACCCGAACCTGGATGGCCACGTCCGCAGGCAGAGGAAGGCCAGTTGACGTCAGCTCATCCCCTGCCTGAAAACGGGTCTGGACGTAGGCATCCCTGCTGGTGCAAGATGATGCAGGGACAGGATCGGGGACAGGATTGCACACAGGCACCTCCGCGGCGGCCTGTGCTGCCTCCTGTCCCTGGTCCTGCACTGCACCACTAGCACCAGTGGGATCCCCACCTCCAGACCCCGTCTCTGGTGCTTGCACGGCCTCCTCCTCCACCAAACCCCCGACCAACCTGGATGACTCCGTGCCATCTTCCCCTGTTGGGCCCTGTGGGGTCCCAGCTGCCCCTTCTGCTGCCGAGGAGTCCAACTGCAACCTCCGCCTCTTGGACCTCCCCCCGGCAGCTGCGGCCTGGGACGCGGCACCGGACTCCTCACTCCCCGACGAGATGACAACACGGGAGGGGAGCCGGGCCTTGGGTCTCCGGCTGGCGGTCATATCCCCGCCGCTGTGCTCCACAGCACCTTCTCCGCCCTCTTCATCAGTTGACGCTGCAGACAGGGAGAAACAAAACACAGGCATCAGGGCACTGTACAATGGACACATACACACATGACAGTTGCACATGAGTGGCATTGGCAAACCTCAGACATGTCATCACAATCCCCAACACACATGTCATTGCAACTCGCACACATGAGCCATACCACAGCCATATCGCAACTGCCAGCACCATCCCTACACATACAACAGCATCAGCAGCCAAAGGGGAGCCAGACATCACATGCAACACAGGAAGTGCACCACACATGTACACACACCACCACACTTGCATGCATGTCTACACCTCTGCCAAGTGTCGCACTGTTCAGACGGGCATCCATGTCACATCTGCCAATCAGGCTTCCACATACCGCTGTCACATGCATCCATGTTGCATCACTGTTGCACCCTTGTCAAATACACACACATGCACATGTACACAGTGCTCATACATGCAGCCGAAAACAACATACATGCCTGACATGATGGACATGTCTACTTACATACACATTCATCCAAACATGTGTGCACGCACAACTGCATTTGCCATGCAAGCCTACACACACAAGCACCATCCATGTCTCACACATTACAGCCCTCGCATGTGTCAGCCCCACGGCCCTGTACACCCCCACCCATACTCGACCCCATACAAACAGATGTGCAACCTGCACGATACCGAATAATCACCACACGCACTGCTCACAATCAGGATGCATGTACACTCACCGCTCGACTCCAGACGGGTCTGCTTCTCTAGGACCTGGACGTGGAGCGCTGGGGATATGCGTTCCAGGACCCCCATCTGTTCTTCCGACAAGTGCCCCCGGCGCCCCTTGGCATCCGCTGCCTTCAAGAGGCGCCGGGCCTTGTTCAGGGTCCTGGACCTGAAGTCCTCACAGCGCTTCCTGACATGTTGTAAGTCCCGGACTGCCACCCCCTCCGCATTGATGGCAGTCACGATGTCAGTCCAGATCCGAGTCCGTCCTTCCTTGTCAGCGCAGGAACTTCCGAAGAGGGCATCATACTGCCCCAGCACTTGCTCCACCAGGACACCAACTTCTGTGGCACTGAAGCTGGTGCCCCTCTGCCTCTCTGGCCGGGGGTTGTCAGTGGTCACAGATGGTGTTTGCCCCGACATGACAACCCCAGAGGCAGGAGTGGGTGGGCAACTGGGTCCTGGGGCTGGGCTGTGGAGCGATGGAATTCCAGTCGGGAGTCTTCGGTTCCAGCAGGGGTGGTCACAGCAACAGCACCCCTGGCTGATGTGCAGGCAGCAAATGGCAGTGCACGTGGGCAGCAGGCAGTCAGGCAGCAGCAGATGGCAGGTGGGAGCGTGCTCGGGGCTCTGGGGGGCAGTAGTTCAGCCTTCTGGGCAGGAGCGTGGTCTTCCTTGTGCTTACGTGTGGCCAGCTTGGTACGGAGTGATTTGGCACGTGAAAATCCTGCACGTCAGCGTGAAAATCGAGGAAAGGCCCTTAGCGCGTAAGCGCGTCAGCACGCATACGCGATTCTATTGGACCAAAGGCCCTCAGCGCGTAAGCGCGTCTGTGACGTGACGGGTGTTTCCCACACAGCACGTGATGACAGACCACACGTGGAAAGACTGCACGTCCGAGTGTCATCGCGTGTAATTGAACAGCACGTCAGAGTCTCATCGCGTGTGATTGGTGGAAATGGCCCTACACGCAGAAGTGACAAAGCGTGTAATTGGTGGAAATGGCCCTATACGCATAAGTGACAAAGCGTGTAATTAGTGGAAATGGCCCTAGCGCGTACACGCCGCGTAAGTGACGCTGGATGTGTGGGCCTGTATAAAAGGTACGTGTAGAACACCATTTCCTTGTACGTGCTTTTCGTGGAGAGCGAGTGGGTGAATTCTGTACTTCTTGTCGTTTCACACGCGATTTACTTCACGGCGTTTCAAGTTCGTATTCCCTGTTACCTCTGACAGCTTTTTCTCTTTTTTCTCTTTTACTGGTTTACCTGGGCCTGTTCCCTCAAACAGTGTTCCCTTCTACTATTGTCCTGTCTCCTCAGACAGCGTACAAATCTTCTTTTGGCGGGGGTGTTGCCAACCAAACGCGCTCCTTTTTCACGCTCTTTTACCTGGCAGACGGTGAGTCACGCACGTATCGAACATCTGTGCTCGCCCCGTGTGTAGCCTACCCCTTCAGAGGTCATTCTAGGCTGCGTGTGACACGCATACGTTCATTCTTGTGTTACTGGGTGCCACAGCGTAGTGCAGGTTTTTCTTTCTGCACACGTGGTCTAGGAGGGGTTGCTTGCACGTCATCTCCCTTTTTTGAGGCTCCTGTGCGTAGCGTGACCCGTCATCTTTCCCCAGGGGTTACAATCAGCCTTGCAAGAGCACTAGGGTACAATTACCATCTTGTACCCAACCCCTTTGACCCCCAATTGCCCAGGACAATAGTTTACAGCCACTCCCATACGCACATTAACATCAGTGCCATGGCTGGGAGGCGAGGATTCCGTAAGGGTGGCAAAGGTGGAAGAGCCACAAGTGGTGGCCGTGGTGGATCCGGTAGGGGACGTGGTCGTTACTTGCAGGGTGACCCTGTCCCCCCATGTGTGGAGGACCAGTCAAGGGCACCCATAATCCCCCCCCTCCCATTGAGGCTGGTGTGGCTGACACCATCCATGCTCAGCCCTTGTTGGACCAGCCCATTGTGGCACCAGACCTGGCTGACTCCATGGCTGACTTCCAGGTCAGCAGGCCTATGACACGTGCGCTGGTGCACGTTGATGTCACCATGCCAGGTGCATCTGGGGCAGCAAGGTCATCTGCTGCACCAAGTAGGCAGGGCGGAGAGGCTGCAGGGGCAGCTGCGGCTCCATCCACCCTGGCCCTCACACACCCAGCCCGGACAGTGTCGGTCCTAGTCCATGCTGCTGACATTCCCCCTGACACCATCACACTAGAGCCAATGCCTGCACCAACTCCCATGCTGAGTGTGCAATCCCACACTCCTGATACAGAGTCCACCAGGGCTCCTGCCCCTAGTGTCCAGAGCGGCGCAGGAAACTCAGGATCACCACCACCTTCCAAGCGGAAGAGGAAGAGTGCTCGTCCGGCACAGGCTGATGCCCCAGACACGGCTACACAGTCCGGCCCATCCAGGAAGCCCAGCTTCACGGATGACGAACTGAATGCACTTGTCGAGTATGTGTCCGCACATGACAACAAGATGGTCATTGTTGCAGGATCCAAGACCACACCTGCACAACGCCAGGCACACTGGCAGACCGTTGCGGACATCGTAATTGCCCTTGGAATCGTGAGGCGCACAGCCAATGATTGCTATAAGCGCTGGAATGACCTCAAGCGCAGGGCAAAGAGTAAGCTGGCCTCAAGTCATACCGCAACTCTAGTGACTGGAGGTGGGTCTCCAGTAGTAGATATGGAACTCACTCCACATGAGTCAGTCGCTGGGACCTACGTCACGGAGGAACAGATCCAAGGCGTGGGAGATTTGGCTGATTACGAGGCATTGTCCGGTGAGTGCATATGCATGTGTGTGTCATCCATGTGCATGGTGTGTGTGAGGGCTTCTGTTTGTGTGCCAGGTGAGAGTGTGTGCGCCTGAGTCGTATGTGTCAGCCATGTGCTTCATGCAATACATCCTGCGCAGCTGCATTTGGCCATAGCAGTATCCCTTCTGCCAACAGTAGACATCTAGCCCAACTGCACGCCAGTTGCCCTTGAAGTGTCACCTTGCCACAACATTGTTGCTTAATTTTTCACCGTTCATTTAGTCAGATTGTTTGCATTCCACCACTTTTACTAGGCATGTCGCAGTCCTCTAGTCACATGTCTGACATGTCTATGGTAAAGTGGAGTGACTTTGTTACCTGGATATCATTTGTTCAAACATGTCCCTGTGCAATTGGACCATTTCGGACTGGCAGCTCCAGGTGAAGAATCTGACCTGTTTGAATTAGAAAAGCTATTACATGCAGGAACTGGACTTAATGAATAGGTGCTGCCCTCCTCTCCATCTTCACTCAATAGCAATGGTACATGCCATCTGTGTGATGGCATGTGTGTTTCACCTGGCAATCACAGGCCAATGTGTGATGCCACTGCCAGGCAGCATGCAGAAAATGTGTTCATCTTCCATCTTGGTGTCATCAGTGTGTGCCATTTGCCTGCCCTTCATACGCAGTGAGGGTGCATGCATGGGAGGGTTTTAGTCAGGTGGGACATGTGTCAATCAAGTACTGGTTCTCTTGCTTCTCAGCCCTCATTGTGTGCCATGGTGCTAATGCCTGTTTCCATTTCTTTGTTTTTATGTCTTTGCAGGGGAAGACGCACCTGATACTGCTGGGGTTGTGGAGATGGTGCAGACCCAGGAGGGGTCCGAGGGCCGACCAACCACCAGTGAGGGACGTGGTGTGGTGGTGGGTGAGAACCCACAAGTGCTGCAGGTCGTGCTCTCAAGGGGTGTCTCTGGCTGCACCTCCCCCGAGCTGTACTCAGGTGTTGATTCGGATGAGACATACGTGCCGTCGCAGGTGAGTGCTCCAGGGAGGGATTCTGTTCTGTCCCACCCACCTGCACCAGGGTCAGAACCCTCAATGGGGATGTCAGTGTTGGCAGCTACGCCTTTGGTGGTTACGAATGCAGGGTCACACTCCGCGACATCTGATCCTGTTCCTGGGCCAGCAGATCAGAGGGGGAATGCAGTCCTGCAGCCTCAGGCAGTGCCGGCACAGCAAGGCGCAGTTCGCCTTGCCCCAGATAGGTGTGGTGCCCGCCAACGTGGTGGCCGTACGCCACCTGGCAATACCACATGGGAGCAATCCATTTACGGTATGGCAACTCAACAGGCAGCATCATCCGAGATGATGGCTCAGGCCATGGATAGGGTGGCCACTTCCATTGTCCCCCCTGAAAGGCTGATGGAGCGACTAGAGCAGGCAACCGACTCCATCTGCCAGTCACACAGGGAGGACCTGTTGGGGTCCAACAGGGACAGGCGGGCGGCACTGGCGACTCTGCAGGAGGCCATCTCCATTGAGTCTCAGGGCCACAGGGAAGCCCTGAGGCAGGAGCTCCTTCACCTCAGGACGACTCTTGTTGAGCTTGAGGCTTCAACACACCAAAGGACAGAACAGCAGCTGGAGCGTCTCACCCGTATGCTCTCAGCTGAGATGCAGGCAACGAGGGCGGAGGTCCGGGCATCCCGTGAGTTGTTGCATGGGGACCTCCGCACACTCATCCTCCAGAACCAGACCTACCACACCCGCATGCTTGCAGCCATGGAGGAGCAGACTAGGGCCTTGCGTGGGCTGCCTCCCATAGTGCAACCACCTCCGGATGGAGCTGAACAGGGTGATAATAGCGACAGCAGTGATACTCCCACAATAGGGTAGCCGTGTGGGCCATGAGCCCATGGAGGTGTTTTTTTTTTCCCAGGACCCACACAGGTGGGTTCTGGTGTGCATCCTGTCCTCGGACCTCCTGGGTGGCCTCCCCAACCCCCCCGGGCCCATCAATGGCCATTTTTGATTTTTTTTTATTTTTATTTTTATTTTTATTTTTATTTTTATTTATTTTATTCCCAATTTTTTTGGGACGATTTGTCGGCTTCCGTGGTTCCTGTGGGCATACGCTGCATTGTGGCTGGGCACATGCAGGCTTGTAATGTATTTGGTTCAGATGCTTGGGTTTGAGTCACACACACCCCTCCTGCTTCCTGTTTCCATGGGCTTGCAAAGGGTGTGCCCAAGTGACATTGACGTACATGGTGACATTGGACTCCCACTACATGTGTGGGTAGTCTAGTCAATACTGTGTATACATTCCTAGCGCATATTGCTGTTGTGTTGTACACTGCATGTTGCATTGATGTGTAACTCATCTTCTGTGTCTACCTCCCAATTTGCAGGTCCCTTCCTCATGTCTACACAAGGCCCTCTAGTCTGGAGATGGGGTCCATGTTGGCAGCAGTGCACCTACAACTCTACATGGCGCCAACACTGCCCAGTTGGTAGTGGTGGGAGTGCAGGCATTTCCAGGTGGTGAGACTACTAATATTTAACATTTGTGATGTCATGTTAATGGTAGTACCTGCTCAAGTTTGTTGTTGGTCCGGCATTACTGTGAGCATTTCAGGTGTTGCAAGTTTCTAATAGGGACACTGTACATTGTGACACTAGTGTCATGATGTGGGGATTACTTTGTTTACCTGCAAATAGCATGACATGGCACGGTGTGTCGTGTGGCGGTGCTGGGGTTGGGTTGGCTGACATGGCACTGTCCTCTTGTTGCATTTTGCAAGTGGGTATTCATTTTAGCTGCTTGAATGTGTTACTTCACAAAACTGCATTGGTGGTGTCTGTGTGGGTAGGGATGCACACATTGTGACACTTCCAGGTGAACAATCTCAGGCTGATATGGTTTTCACGGTTCATTCTCCAGACATTCAGGATCAGTGTCAGGTTGAGTCATCATTGATTGTCAGATGGAATGTGCCAGGGCAGTGTGCACTCCACAGGGGTGTGATTTCTATGTGAAGTAATTATCCACTAGCTGTGTACGGGCTGCCTCCCCCCGTGCCCTTTCCCCTCCCATGCGCAGCGGCTGTGCATGTGGTTGGGGATGTGGTGCCACCACCATGTCCACGGCCAGGCCCCGGCGTGTTGCAACGTTGTGCAGGACACATGCTGCCACTATGATCCTGCACACTACTGGGGGAGCGTACAACAGCTGGCTGCCAGAACGGTCAAGGGAGCGAAAGCGTGACTTTAGCACTCCGAATGTGCGCTCCACTATTCCCCGGGTTGTAATGTGGGCTGTGTTATATCTTACCTCGGGTGGCGTGGTGGGGTTCCGAATTGGCGTCATCATGTGGGGGCTGAGAGGGTAGGCACTGTCCCCTGTGGAGGTGGTGATTGGTATCATTGGTGGGGTTGTGACCTTGCTCAGTATCTGACATGCATGCATGTACAGTGGCATTCATACTCACCAAGCAGCCATGTATCGCCATGCCGCCCAGCTTCTAGGTCCCGGCTTAGGGTGGACATTCGGTAAATGAAGCTGTGGTGGGTTGACCCGGGATAGTTGGCATATACTGAGGTGATGATTCCCTTGGCATTACATACTACCTGCACGTTGATGGAATGCCAGTGCTTGTGGTTCCTATAGATGTGCTCTGATGCCCTGGGGCGACGTAGAGCCACATGGGTGCAGTCGATGGCACCTAGCACTTTGGGGAATCGTGCCACACCGTAAAAATCCAGGGCGGCAGCATGCCTTTCTGCAGGTGTTCTGGGCAGGTATATGTGCCTGCAGACTGATGGGCGTGCAGTGATGATGTTCAAGACCTGGTGTAGGCAGCGTGACTGGGTGGCCTGTGATACACCACCCACAATGGCACTTGTCCGCTGAAATGATCCAGTGGCTAAGAAGTGCAGTACATTGAGGACCTTCTCCAGGGGGCTGAGTGCTTGGGAGCACAGGGTGGGTGATGTGAGGTCATCCTCCCACTCACTCACCAGGCCCAGTATAATGTGTGGTGGAAACCTGTACCTCCCATGCACCTGGTCATCAGGCATCCCGAAAAGGCTGGTTCTGGGTGTGAATATTCTGGCCCTGACTATCCTCCTCCTCCTCCTTTGGTAGCCCACGCCCACTGCTGCTAGGAACGGTATGTTCATCCTGGGTCTGAGCTTGTTATTTTGTTAGCGCGCAAATTTATGCTTTGCGCGTGTTGTAGGCGAGTGTGTGACCCGCGCACCCCTGAAATCCAGTACCCAGTCCAATAGCGTGTGGAAATTCCCGCGCACCCCGGGATACAGTACTTACATGTGTAAGAGGCCGCGCACCCCTGATATACACGTACATAGGCCAATCGCGTGTACGCGCACTTTTGTCCAATTACACGCGATGACACTCGGACGTGCAGTCTTTCCACGTGTGCTCTGTCATCACGTGCTGTGTGGGAAACACCCTTGCGGGTCACGTCACAGACGCGCTTACGCGCTGAGGGCCTTTGGTCCAATAGAATCGTGTATGCGTGCTGACGCGCTTACGCGCTAAGGGCCTTTCCTCGATTGTCACGTTGACGTGCAGTCTTTCCACGTGTGGTCTGTCATCACGTGCTGTGTGGGAAACACCCGTGCGGGTCACGTCACAGACGCGCTTACGCGCTGAGGGCCTTTGGTCCAATAGAATCGCGTATGCGTGCTGACGCGCTTACGCGCTAAGGGCCTTTCCTCGATTTTCACGCTGACATGCAGGATTTTCACGTGCCAAATCACTCCGTACCAAGCTGGCCACGCGTAAGCACACAGAAGACCACGCTCCTGCCCAGAAGGCCGAACTACTGCCCCCCAGAGCCCCGAGCACACTCCCACCTGCCATCTGCTGCTGCCTGACTGCCTGCTGCCCACGTGCACTGCCATTTGCTGCCTGCACATCAGCCAGGGGTGCTGTTGCTGTGACCACCCCTGCTGGAACCGAAGACTCCCGACTGGAATTCCATTGCTCCACAGCCCAGCCCCAGGACCCAGTTGCCCACCCACTCCTGCCTCTGGGGTTGTCATGTCGGGGCAAACACCATCTGTGACCACTGACAACCCCTGGCCAGAGAGGCAGAGGGGCACCAGCTTCAGTGCCACCGAAGTTGGTGTCCTGGTGGAGCAAGTCCTGGGGCAGTATGATGCCCTCTTCGGAAGTTCCCGCGCCGACAAGGAAGGACAGACTCAGATCTGGACTGACATCGTGACTGCCATCAACGCGGAGGGGGTGGCAGTCCGGGACTTACAACATGTCAGGAAGCGCTGGGAGGACTTCAGGTCCAGGACCCTGAACAAGGCCCGGCGCCTCTTGAAGGCAGCGGATGCCAAGGGGCGCCGGGGCCACTTGTCGGAAGAACAGATGGGGGTCCTGGAACGCATATCCCCAGCGCTCCACGTCCAGGTCCTAGAGAAGCAGACCCGTCTGGAGTCGAGCGGTGAGTGTACATGCATCCTGATTGTGAGCAGTGCGTGTGGTGATTATTCGGTATTGTGCAGGTTGCACATCTGTTTGTATGGGGTCGAGTATGGGTGGGGGTGTACAGGGCCGTGGGGCTGACACATGCGAGGGCTGTAATGTGTGAGACATGGATGGTGCTTGTGTGTGTAGGCTTGCATGGCAAATGCAGTTGTGCGTGCACACATGTTTGGATGAATGTGTATGTAAGTAGACATGTCCGTCATGTCAGGCATGTATGTTGTTTTCGGCTGCATGTATGAGCACTGTGTACATGTGCATGTGTGTGTATTTGACAAGGGTGCAACAGTGATGCAACATGGATGCATGTGACAGCGGTATGTGGAAGCCTGATTGGCAGATGTGACATGGATGCCCGTCTGAACAGTGCGACACTTGGCAGAGGTGTAGACATGCATGCAAGTGTGGTGGTGTGTGTACATGTGTGGTGCACTTCCTGTGTTGCATGTGATATCTGGCTCCCCTTTGGCTGCTGATGCTGTTGTATGTGCAGGGATGGTGCTGGCAGTTGCGATATGGCTGTGGTATGGCTCATGTGTGCGAGTTGCAATGACATGTGTGTTGGGGATTGTGATGACATGTCTGAGGTTTGCCAATGCCACTCATGTGCAACTGTCATGTGTATATGTGTCCATTGTACAGTGCTCTGATGCCTGTGTTTTGTTTCTCCCTGTCTGCAGCGTCAACTGATGAAGAGGGCGGAGAAGGTGCTGTGGAGCACAGCGGCGGGGATCCGACCGCCAGCCGGAGACGCAAGGCCCGGCTCCCCTCCCGTGTTGTCATCTCGTCGGGGAGTGAGGAGTCCGGTGCCGCGTCCCAGGCCGCAGCTGCCGGGGGGAGGTCCAAGAGGCGGAGGTTGCAGTTGGACTCCTCGGCAGCAGAAGGGGCAGCTGGGACCCCACAGGGCCCAACAGGGGAAGATGGCACGGAGTCATCCAGGTTGGTGGGGGGTTTGGTGGAGGAGGAGGCCGTGCAAGCACCAGAGACGGGGTCTGGAGGTGGGGATCCCACTGGTGCTAGTGGTGCAGTGCAGGACCAGGGACAGGAGGCAGCACAGGCCGCCGCGGAGGTGCCTGTGTGCAATCCTCTCCCCGATCCTGTCCCTGCATCATCTTGCACCAGCAGGGATGCCTACGTCCAGACCCGTTTTCAGGCAGGGGATGAGCTGACGTCAACTGGCCTTCCTCTGCCTGCGGACGTGGCCATCCAGGTCCGGGTTGAGCCTGTCCTGGCTGGTGTGGCGTTGCGTCAACGGGCCATGCGAGGTGACCTGCAGTCTTTTCATGGAGAGACTGCACGTCATCTCGAATGGCTCGTTGACCACGTCAGCCTGCTGGGACAGGTCACCCAGGCCGGATTCCGCCGTCTGATGGGGCTTGCTCCGACCCCCTCCTCAACTGGACCCCCTACGCGCCAGTCATCCTCTGTGCCATCTTCCCACCCATCAGTCACCTGGGTGCCCTGTGGAGCTGCCTCTGACGGTGCGGCCAGGCTGGTGGAGGAGGCATCCCTGCCACAGTCGGGAGTCAGAGGTCCAGCAGGGGTGGCCACATCAACAACTGCACCCCAGCCGGCGGAGGATGTGCAGGCAGCAGGAGGCAGTGCACGGGCAGAGGCAGAGCAGCAGCAGCAGCAACATGGTGGGAGACATGAAGGCTCGGGGCTTTCGACATCGGAGGGGCAGGCATCGGCCGGAGGGAAGGGGGACCCAGGACAGAGAGTGTCTTCCGTGTGGCAGCGGTTGGGCCACGCCATAGGTGCGGAGCGGCGGCGGGCGGAAGAGGCGCGGCTCACAATGGTCAGGGCGGAGAACTCCATGCGGAGGGCCCTTAGGCGGGCCGAGTGCCTCGAGGCAATCCGCAGGGGGTTGGAGGAGGACACGGCATCTTCCCTGCGGACCCTCGGGGCCATGGAACTGGACCGCCTCCGGGACATCGAACAGGAGTTCGATGATGCCCTGGCCCGGGACACCATGGAGTGAGCCGCTGGACTTGCCCGCCGCCTTTGTATATAGTTCTTTAGTTTTAGGTTTCCTTTGTTTCTTATTATGATTTGGAGTCGACGGACACTGCTCCACTTTTTGTATATAGTTGATTTTTAGGTAGGTTTTTTAGTAGGTTTCCTTTGTTCAGTTGGGCTCATGGACCCTTGGTAGTTTTTTACATAGTTCTTTATTGCATGGAGATTTTTTTACATTTGACTTTGGACAAAATTTATTTGGATTCTGATTTGCAGTTTTTTGTTTTTATACGGACAGCAAGCTTATTTTTTCTCATTCACATTGTAGTTTGTTTCCTTTCTTTAGCATTCTTTATTTTTTTCAATACAATTTTGTTTCCATACTTCACTGTGTGGTATCATCTCATTGGTTTCATGCATGTCATGTTGGGTGTTTTCCCATTCAATTGCAACCATTGTGTGTGACAGACATGGGTTCATTAGCTTCATGAACATTGGGGGTGTAACATGTGATTTCCATTTCCATGTGGGTGAATGGGTTACTTGGTAGGGCTTTTTGGCTGTGGAGGCTGACCATTACGCACATGATTGGGGATTGTGAGGACCTCGTGGGGGCTGCCCATGGTGGCAGGGGGGTGGGAGTGGTGGGAAACATGAGTGGGGGCCTGGTGGAGGCTGCCCCTGCACTGCTGGGGGGTGGGGGTGGTGGGAGACATGAGTGGGGGCCTGGTGGAGGGTGCCCCTGCACTGCTGGGGGGTGGGGGTGGTGGGAGACATGAGTGGGGGCCTGGTGGAGGGTGCCCCTGCACTGCTGGGGGGTGGGGGTGGTGGGAGACATGAGTGGGGGCCTGGTGGAGGCTGCCCCTGCACTGCTGGGGGGTGGGGGTGGTGGGAGACATGAGTGGGGGCCTGGTGGGGGCTGCTCATGGTGGCAGGGGGTGGGGGTGGTGGGAGACATGAGTGGGGGCCTGGTGGAGGCTGCCCCTGGTGGCTGGGGGGTGGGGGTGGTGGGAGACATGGGTGGGGGCCTGGTGGTGGCTGCCCCTGGTGGCTGGGGAGTGGGGTGGTGGGAGACATGGGTGGGGGCCTGGTGGAGGCTGCCCCTGCACTGCTGGGGGGTGGGGGTGGTGGGAGACATGAGTGGGGGCCTGGTGGAGGCTGCCCATGGTGGCAGGGGGGTGGGGTGGTGGGAGACATGAGTGGGGGCCTGGTGGAGGCTGCCCATGGTGGCAGGGGGGTGGGGGTGGTGGGAGACATGAGTGGGGGCCTGGTGGAGGCTGCCCATGGTGGCAGGGGGGTGGGGTGGTGGGAGACATGAGTGGGGGCCTGGTGGAGGCTGCCCCTGCACTGCTGGGGGGTGGGGTGGTGGGAGACATGAGTGGGGGCCTGGTGGAGGCTGCCCATGGTGGCAGGGGGGTGGGGGTGGTGGGAGACATGAGTGGTGGCCTGGTGGAGGCTGCCCATGGTGGCAGGGGGGTGGGGTGGTGGGAGACATGAGTGGGGGCCTGGTGGAGGCTGCCCCTGCACTGCTGGGGGGTGGGGTGGTGGGAGACATGAGTGGGGGCCTGGTGGAGGCTGCCCCTGCACTGCTGGGGGGGTGGGGGTGGTGGGAGACATGAGTGGGGGCCTGGTGGAGGGTGCCCCTGCACTGCTGGGGGGTGGGGTGGTGGGAGACATGAGTGGGGGCCTGGTGGAGGCTGCCCCTGCACTGCTGGGGGGTGGGGGTGGTGGGAGACATGGGTGGGGGCCTGGTGGAGGCTGCCCCTGCACTGCTGGGGTGTGGGGTGGTGGGAGACATGAGTGGGGGCCTGGTGGAGGCTGCCCCTGCACTGCTGGGGGGTGGGGGTGGTGGGAGACATGAGTGGGGGCCTGGTGGAGGGTGCCCCTGGTGGCTGGGGGGTGTGGGTGGTGGTAGACATGAGTGGGGGCCTGGTGGAGGGTGCCCCTGCACTGCTGGGGTTTGGGGTGGTGGGAGACATGAGTGGGGGCCTGGTGGAGGCTGCCCCTGCACTGCTGGGGGTGGGGGTGGTGGGAGACATGAGTGGGGGCCTGGTGGAGGCTGCCCATGGTGGCAGGGGGGTGGGTGTGGTGGGAGACATGGGTGGTAGCCTGGTGGAGGCTGCACATGGTGGCAGGGGGGTGGGGGTGGTGGGAGACATGAGTGGGGGCCTGGTGGAGGCTGCCGATGGTGGTAGGGGGGTGGGGGTGGTGGGAGACATGGGTGGGGGCTGCCCATGGTGGCAGGGGGGTGGGGGTGGTGGGAGAGATGAGTGGGGGCCTGGTGGAGGGTGGCTATGGTGGCAGGGGGGTGGGGGGTGGTGGGAGACATGAGTGGGGGCCTGGTGGAGGCTGCCCCTGCACTGCTGTGGGGTGGGGGTGGTGGGAGACATGGGTGGGAGCCTGGTGGGGGCTGCCCATGGTGGCATGGGGCTGGGGATGGTGGGAGACATGAGTGGGGGCCTGGTGGAGGGTGGCCATGGTGGCAGGGGGGTGGGGGTGGTGGGAGACATGAGTGGGGGCCTGGTGGAGGATGCCCCTGCACTTCTGGGGGGTGGGGGTGGTCGGGGACATGAGTGGGGGCCTGGTGGAGGCTGCCCATGGTGGCAGGGGGGTGGGGTGGTGGGAGACATGGGTGGGGGCCTGGTGGAGGCTGCCCCTGCACTGCTGGGGGGTGGGGGTGGTGGGAGACATGAGTGGGGGCCTGGTGGAGGCTGCCCCTGCACTGCTGGGGGGTGGGGGTGGTGGGAGACATGAGTGGGGGCCTGGTGGAGGCTGCCCATGGTGGCAGGGGGGTGGGGGTGGTGGGAGACATGGGTGGGGGCCTGGTGGAGGCTGCCCATGGTGGCAGGGGGGTGGGGGTGGTGGGAGACATGAGTGGGGGCCTGGTGGAGGCTGCCCCTGCACTGCTGGGGGGTGGGGGTGGTGGGAGACATGAGTGGGGGCCTGGTGGAGGCTGCCCATGGTGGCAGGGGGGTGGGGGTGGTGGGAGACATGGGTGGGGGCCTGGTGGAGGCTGCCCATGGTGGCAGGGGGTGGGGGTGGTGGGAGACATGGGTGGGGGCCTGGTGGAGGCTGCCCATGGTGGCAGAGGGGTGGGGGTGGTGGGAGACATGAGTGTGGGCCTGGTGGAGGCTTCCCATGGTGGCAGGGGGCTGGGGGTGGTGGGAGACATGGGTGGGGGCCTGGTGTGGGCTGCCCATGGTGGCAGGGGGGTGGGGGTGGTGGGAGACATGAGTGGGGGCCTGGTGGAGGCTGCCCATGGTGGCAGGGGGGTGGGGGTGGTGGGAGACATGGGTGGGGGCCTGGTGGGGGCTGCCCATGGTGGCAGGGGGGTGGGAGACATGAGTGGGGGCCTGGTGGAGGGTGGCCATGGTGGCAGGGGGTGGGGGTGGTGGGAGACATGAGTGGGGGCCTGGTGGAGGCTGCCCCTGCACTGCTGGTGGGTGGGGGTGGTGGGAGACATGGGTGGGGGCCTGGTGGGGGCTGGCCGTGGTGGCAGGGGGGTGGGGGTGGTGGGAGACATGAGTGGGGGCCTGGTGGAGGGTGGCCATGGTGGCAGGGGGGTGGGGGTGGTGGGAGACATGAGTGGGGGCCTGGTGGAGGATGCCCCTGCACTGCTGGGGGGTGGGGGTGGTGGGAGACATGAGTGGGGGCCTGGTGGAGGCTGCCCCTGCACTGCTGGGGGGTGGGGGTGGTGGGAGACATGGGTGGGGGCCTGGTGGGGGCTGCCCATGGTGGCAGGGGGGTGGGGGTGGTGGGAGACATGAGTGGGGGCCTGGTGGAGGGTGGCCATGGTGGCAGGGGGGTGGGGGTGGTGGGAGACATGAGTGGGGGCCTGGTGGAGGATGCCCCTGCACTGCTGGGGGGTGGGGGTGGTGGGGGACATGAGTGGGGGCCTGGTGGAGGATGCCCCTGCACTGCTGGGGGTGGGGCTGGTGGGAGACATGAGTGGGGGCCTGGTGGGGGCTGCCCATGGTGGCAGGGGGGTGGGGTGGTAGGAGACATGAGTGGGGGCCTGGTGGAGGCTGCCCCTGGTGGCTGGGGGGTGGGGGTGGTGGGAGACATGAGTGGGGGCCTAGTGGAGGCTGCCCCTGGTGGCTGGGGGGTGGGGGTGGTGGGAGACATGAGTGGGGGCCTGGTGGAGTCTGCCCATGGTGGCAGGGGGGTGGGGTGGTGGGAGACACGAATGGGGGCCTGGTGGAGGCTGCCGATGGTGGTAGGGGGGTGGGGGTGGTGGGAGACATGGGTGGGGGCCTGGTGGGGGCTGCCCATGGTGGCAGGGGGGTGGGGGTGGTGGGAGACATGAGTGGGGGCCTGTTGGAGGGTGGCTATGGTGGCAGGGGGGTGGGGGTGGTGGGAGACATGAGTGGGGGCCTGGTGGAGGCTGCCCCTGCACTGCTGTGGGGTGGGGGTGGTGGGAGACATGGGTGGGGCCTGGTGGGGGCTGCCCATGGTGGCAGGGGGGTGGGGGTGGTGGGAGACATGAGTGGGGGCCTGGTGGAGGGTGGCCATGGTGGCAGGGGGGTGGGGGTGGTGGGAGACATGAGTGGGGGCCTGGTGGAGGATGCCCCTGCACTGCTGGGGGGTGGGGGTGGTCGGGGACATGAGTGGGGGCCTGGTGGAGGCTGCCCATGGTGGCAGGGGGGTGGGGTGGTGGGAGACATGGGTGGGGGCCTGGTGGAGGCTGCCCCTGCACTGCTGGGGGGTGGGGGTGGTGGGAGACATGAGTGGGGGCCTGGTGGAGGCTGCCCCTGCACTGCTGGGGGGTGGGGGTGGTGGGAGACATGAGTGGGGGCCTGGTGGAGGCTGCCCATGGTGGCAGGGGGGTGGGGGTGGTGGGAGACATGGGTGGGGGCCTGGTGGAGGCTGCCCATGGTGGCAGGGGGGTGGGGGTGGTGGGAGACATGAGTGGGGGCCTGGTGGAGGCTGCCCCTGCACTGCTGGGGGGTGGGGGTGGTGGGAGACATGAGTGGGGGCCTGGTGGAGGCTGCCCATGGTGGCAGGGGGGTGGGGGTGGTGGGAGACATGGGTGGGGGCCTGGTGGAGGCTGCCCATGGTGGCAGGGGGTGGGGGTGGTGGGAGACATGGGTGGGGGCCTGGTGGAGGCTGCCCATGGTGGCAGAGGGGTGGGGGTGGTGGGAGACATGGGTGGGGGCCTGGTGGAGGCTGCCCATGGTGGCAGGGGGTGGGGGTGGTGGGAGACATGGGTGGGGGCCTGGTGGAGGGTGGCCATGGTGGCAGGGGGGTGGGGGTGGTGGGAGACATGAGTGGGGGCCTGGTGGAGGCTGCCCCTGCACTGCTGGTGGGTGGGGGTGGTGGGAGACATGGGTGGGGGCCTGGTGGGGGCTGGCCATGGTGGCAGGGGGGTGGGGTGGTGGGAGACATGAGTGGGGGCCTGGTGGAGGGTGGCCATGGTGGCAGGGGGGTGGGGGTGGTGGGAGACATGAGTGGGGGCCTGGTGGAGGCTGCCCCTGCACTGCTGGGGGGTGGGGGTGGTGGGAGACATGGGTGGGGGCCTGGTGGGGGCTGCCCATGGTGGCAGGGGGGTGGGGGTGGTGGGAGACATGAGTGGGGGCCTGGTGGAGGGTGGCCATGGTGGCAGGGGGGTGGGGGTGGTGGGAGACATGAGTGGGGGCCTGGTGGAGGATGCCCCTGCACTGCTGGGGGGTGGGGGTGGTGGGAGACATGAGTGGGGGCCTGGTGGAGGATGCCCCTGCACTGCTGGGGGGTGGGGCTGGTGGGAGACATGAGTGGGGGCCTGGTGGGGGCTGCCCATGGTGGCAGGGGGGTGGGGGTGGTGGGAGACATGAGTGGGGGCCTGGTGGAGGCTGCCCCTGGTGGCTGGGGGGTGGGGGTGGTGGGAGACATGAGTGGGGGCCTGGTGGAGGCTGCCCCTGGTGGCTGGGGGGTGGGGGTGGTGGGAGACATGAGTGGGGGCCTGGTGGAGTCTGCCCATGGTGGCAGGGGGGTGGGGTGGTGGGAGACATGAGTGGGGGCCTGGTTGAGGCTGCCCCTGGTGGCTGGGGGGTGGGGGTGGTGGGAGACATGAGTGAGGGCCTGGTGGAGGGTGCCCCTGCACTGCTGGGGGGTGGGGGTGGTGGGAGACATGAGTGGGGGCCTGGTGGAGGCTGCCCATGGTGGCAGGGGGGTGGGGTGGTGGGAGACGTGACTGGGGGCCTGGTGGAGGCTGCCCCTGGTGGCTGGGGGGTGGGGTGGTGGGAGACATGAGTGGGGGCCTGGTGGAGGCTGCCCATGGTGGCAGGGGTGTGGGGTGGTGGGAGACATGAGTGGGGGCCTGGTGGAGGCTGCCCCTGCACTGCTGGGGGGTGGGGGTGGTGGGAGACATGAGTGGGGGCCTGGTGGAGGGTGCCCCTGCACTGCTGGGGGGTGGGGTGGTGGGAGACATGAGAGGGGGCCTGGTGGAGGCTGCCCCTGCACTGCTGGGGGGTGGGGGTGGTGGGAGACATGGGTGGGGGCCTGGTTGAGGCTGCCCCTGCACTGCTGGGGGGTGGGGGTGGTGGGAGACATGAGTGGGGGCCTGGTGGAGGCTGCCCCTGCACTGCTGGGGGGTGGGGTGGTGGGAGACATGAGTGGGGGCCTGGTGGAGGCTGCCCCTGCACTGCTGGGGGGTGGGGGTGGTGGGAGACATGAGTGGGGGCCTGGTGGAGGCTGCCCATGGTGGCAGAGGGGTGGGGGTGGTGGGAGACATGAGTGGGGGCCTGGTGGAGGCTTCCCATGGTGGCAGGGGGGTGGGGGTGGTGGGAGACATGGGTGGGGGCCTGGTGGGGGCTGCCCATGGTGGCAGGGGGGTGGGGGTGGTGGGAGACATGGGTGGGGGCCTAGTGGAGGCTGCCCATGGTGGAAGGGGGGTGGGGGTGGTGGGAGACATGAGTGGGGGCCTGGTGGAGGCTGCCCATGGTGGCAGGGGGGTGGGGGTGGTGGGAGACATGGGTGGGGGCCTGGTGGGGGCTGCCCATGGTGGCAGGGGGGTGGGAGACATGAGTGGGGGCCTGGTGGAGGGTGGCCATGGTGGCAGGGGGGTGGGGGTGGTGGGAGACATGAGTGGGGGCCTGGTGGAGGCTGCCCCTGCACTGCTGGTGGGTGGGGGTGGTGGGAGACATGGGTGGGGGCCTGGTGGGGGCTGGCCATGGTGGCAGGGGGGTGGGGGTGGTGGGAGACATGAGTGGGGGCCTGGTGGAGGGTGGCCATGGTGGCAGGGGGGTGGGGGTGGTGGGAGACATGAGTGGGGGCCTGGTGGAGGATGCCCCTGCACTGCTGGGGGGTGGGGGTGGTGGGAGACATGAGTGGGGGCCTGATGGAGGCTGCCCCTGCACTGCTGGGGGGTGGGGGTGGTGGGAGACATGGGTGGGGGCCTGGTGGGGGCTGCCCATGGTGGCAGGGGGGTGGGGGTGGTGGGAGACATGAGTGGGGGCCTGGTGGAGGGTGGCCATGGTGGCAGGGGGGTGGGGGTGGTGGGAGACATGAGTGGGGGCCTGGTGGAGGATGCCCCTGCACTGCTGGGGGGTGGGGGTGGTGGGGGACATGAGTGGGGGCCTGGTGGAGGATGCCCCTGCACTGCTGGGGGTGGGGCTGGTGGGAGACATGAGTGGGGGCCTGGTGGGGGCTGCCCATGGTGGCAGGGGGGTGGGGGTGGTAGGAGACATGAGTGGGGGCCTGGTGGAGGCTGCCCCTGGTGGCTGGGGGGTGGGGGTGGTGGGAGACATGAGTGGGGGCCTGGTGGAGGCTGCCCCTGGTGGCTGGGGGGTGGGGGTGGTGGGAGACATGAGTGGGGGCCTGGTGGAGTCTGCCCATGGTGGCAGGGGGGTGGGGTGGTGGGAGACACGAATGGGGGCCTGGTGGAGGCTGCCGATGGTGGTAGGGGGGTGGGGGTGGTGGGAGACATGGTTGGGGGCCTGGTGGGGGCTGCCCATGGTGGCAGGGGGGTGGGGGTGGTGGGAGACATGAGTGGGGGCCTGTTGGAGGGTGGCTATGGTGGCAGGGGGGTGGGGGGTGGTGGGAGACATGAGTGGGGGCCTGGTGGAGGCTGCCCCTGCACTGCTGTGGGGTGGGGGTGGTGGGAGACATGGGTGGGGGCCTGGTGGGGGCTGCCCATGGTGGCAGGGGGGGGGTGGGGTGGTGGGAGACATGGGTGGGGGCCTGGTGGAGGCTGCCCCTGCACTGCTGGGGGGTGGGGGTGGTGTGAGACATGAGTGGGGGCCTGGTGGAGGCTGCCCCTGCACTGCTGGGGGGTGGGGGTGGTGGGAGACATGAGTGGGGGCCTGGTGGAGGCTGCCCATGGTGGCAGGGGGGTGGGGGTGGTGGGAGACATGGGTGGGGGCCTGGTGGAGGCTGCCCATGGTGGCAGGGGGTGGGGGTGGTGGGAGACATGAGTGGGGGCCTGGTGGAGGCTGCCCCTGCACTGCTGGGGGGTGGGGGTGGTGGGAGACATGAGTGGGGGCCTGGTGGAGGCTGCCCATGGTGGCAGGGGGGTGGGGGTGGTGGGAGACATGGGTGGGGGCCTGGTGGAGGCTGCCCATGGTGGCAGGGGGGTGGGGGTGGTGGGAGACATGGGTGGGGGCCTGGTGGAGGCTGCCCATGGTGGCAGGGGGGTGGGGGTGGTGGGAGACATGGGTGGGGGCCTGGTGGAGGCTGCCCATGGTGGCAGGGGGTGGGGGTGGTGGGAGACATGGGTGGGGGCCTGGTGGAGGCTGCCCATGGTGGCAGAGAGGTGGGGGTGGTGGGAGACATGGGTGGGGGCCTGGTGGAGGCTGCCCATGGTGGCAGGGGGTGGGGGTGGTGGGAGACATGGGTGGGGGCCTGGTGGAGGCTGCCCTGGTGGCTGGGGGGTGGGGTGGTGGGAGACATGAGTGGGGGCCTGGTGGAGGCTGCCCATGGTGGCAGGGGTGTGGGGTGGTGGGAGACATGAGTGGGGGCCTGGTGGAGGCTGCCCCTGCACTGCTGGGGGGTGGGGGTGGTGGGAGACATGAGTGGGGGCCTGGTGGAGGGTGCCCCTGCACTGCTGGGGGGTGGGGTGGTGGGAGACATGAGAGGGGGCCTGGTGGAGGCTGCCCCTGCACTGCTGGGGGGTGGGGGTGGTGGGAGACATGAGTGGGGGCCTGGTGGAGGCTGCCCCTGCACTGCTGGGGGGTGGGGCGGTGGGAGACATGAGTGGGGGCCTGGTGGAGGCTGCCCCTGCACTGCTGGGGGGTGGGGGTGGTGGGAGACATGAGTGGGGGCCTGGTGGAGGCTGCCCATGGTGGCAGGGGGGTGGGGGTGGTGGGAGACATGGGTGGGGGCCTGGTGGAGGCTGCCCATGGTGGCAAGGGGGTGGGGGTGGTGGGAAACATGAGTGGGGGCCTGGTGGAGGCTGCCCATGGTGGCAGGGGGGTGGGGGTGGTGGGAGACATGGGTGGGGGCCTGGTGGGGGTTGCCCATGGTGGCAGAGGTGTGGGGGTGGTGGGAGACAATGTAGGGGGCCTGGTGGAGGGTGGCCATGGTGGCAGGGGGAGTGGGGGTGGTGGAGACATGAGTGGGGGCCTGGTGGAGGCTGCCCCTGCACTGCTGGGGGGTGGGGGGTGGTGGGAGACATGGGTGGGGGCCTGGTGGGGGCTGCCCATGGTGGCAGGGGGGTGGGGGTGGTGGGAGACATGAGTGGGGGCCTGGTGGAGGGTGGCCATGGTGGCAGGGGGGTGGGGGTGGTGGGAGACATGAGTGGGGGCCTGGTGGAGGATGCCCCTGCACTGCTGGGGGGTGAGGGTGGTGGGAGACATGAGTGGGGGCCTGGTGGAGGGTGCCCCTGGTGGCTGGGGGGTGGGGGTGGTGGTAGACATGAGTGGGGGCCTGGTGGAGGGTGCCCCTGCACTGCTGGGGGGTGGGGTGGTGGGAGACATGAGTGGGGGCCTGGTGGAGGCTGCCCCTGCACTGCTGGGGGTGGGGGTGGTGGGAGACATGAGTGGGGGCCTGGTGGAGGCTGCCCATGGTGGCAGGGGGGTGGGGGTGGTGGGAGACATGGGTGGGGGCCTGGTGGAGGCTGCCCATGGTGGCAGGGGTGTGGGGGTGGTGGGAGACATGAGTGGGGGCCTGGTGGAGGCTGCCCATGGTGGCAGGGGGGTGGGGGTGGTGGGAGACATGGGTGGGGGCCTGGTGGGGGCTGCCCATGGTGGCAGGGGGGTGGGGGGTGGTGGGAGACATGAGTGGGGGCCTGGTGGAGGCTGCCCCTGCACTGCTGTGGGGTGGGGGTGGTGGGAGACATGGGTGGGGGCCTGGTGGGGCTGCCCATGGTGGCAGGGGGGTGGGGGTGGTGGGAGACATGAGTGGGGGCCTGGTGGAGGGTGGCCATGGTGGCAGGGGGGTGGGGGTGGTGGGAGACATGAGTGGGGGCCTGGTGGAGGATGCCCCTGCACTGCTGGGGGGTGGGGGTGGTTGGAGACATGAGTGGGGGCCTGGTGGAGGCTGCCCATGGTGGCCGGGGGGTGGGGTGGTGGGAGACATGGGTGGGGGCCTGGTGGAGGCTGCCCCTGCACTGCTGGGGGTGGGGGTGGTGGGAGACATGAGTGGGGGCCTGGTGGAGGCTGCCCCTGCACTGCTGGGGTGTGGGGGTGGTGGGAGACATGAGTGGGGGCCTGGTGGAGGCTGCCCATGGTGGCAGGGGGGTGGGGGTGGTGGGAGACATGGGTGGGGGCCTGGTGGAGGCTGCCCCTGCACTGCTGGGGGGTGGGGTTGGTGGGAGACATGAGTGGGGGCCTGGTGGAGGATGCCCCTGCACTGCTGGGGGGTGGGGGTGGTCGGGGACATGAGTGGGGGCCTGGTGGAGGCTGCCCATGGTGGCAGGGGGGTGGGGTGGTGGGAGACATGGGTGGGGGCCTGGTGGAGGCTGCCCCTGCACTGCTTCGGGGTGGGGGTGGTGGGAGACATGAGTGGGGGCCTGGTGGAGGCTGCCCCTGCACTGCTGGGGGGTGGGGGTGGTGGGAGACATGAGTGGGGGCCTGGTGGAGGCTGCCCATGGTGGCAGGGGGTGGGGGTGGTGGGAGACATGGGTGGGGGCCTGGTGGAGGCTGCCCATGGTGGCAGGGGGGTGGGGGTGGTGGGAGACATGAGTGGGGGCCTGGTGGAGGCTGCCCCTGCACTGCTGGGGGGTGGGGGTGGTGGGAGACATGAGTGGGGGCCTGGTGGAGGCTGCCCATGGTGGCAGGGGGGTGGGGTGGTGGGAGACGTGAGTGGGGGCCTGGTGGAGGCTGCCCATGGTGGCAGGGGGGTGGGGTGGTGGGAGACGTGAGTGGGGGCCTGGTGGAGGCTGCCCCTGGTGGCAGGGGGGTGGGGTGGTGGGAGACATGAGTGGGGGCCTGGTGGAGGCTGCCCCTGCACTGCTGGGGGGTGGGGGTGGTGGGAGACATGAGTGGGGGCCTGGTGGGGGCTGCCCATGGTGGCAGGGGGGTGGGGGTGGTGGGAGACATGGGTGGGGGCCTGGTGGAGGCTGCCCATGGTGGAAGGGGGTGGGGGTGGTGGGAGACATGAGTGGGGGCCTGGTGGAGGGTGCCCATGGTAACAGGGGGGTGGGGGTGGTGGGAGACATGGGTGGGGGCCTGGTGGGGGCTGCCCATGGTGGCAGGGGGGTGGGAGACATGAGTGGGGGCCTGGTGGAGGGTGGCCATGGTGGCAGGGGGGTGGGGGTGGTGGGAGACATGAGTGGGGGCCTGGTGGAGGCTGCCCCTGCACTGCTGGTGGGTGGGGGTGGTGGGAGACATGGGTGGGGGCCTGGTGGGGGCTGGCCATGGTGGCAGGGGGGTGGGGGTGGTGGGAGACATGAGTGGGGGCCTGGTGGAGGGTGGCCATGGTGGCAGGGGGGTGGGGGTGGTGGGAGACATGAGTGGGGGCCTGGTGGAGGATGCCCCTGCACTGCTGGGGGGTGGGGGTGGTGGGAGACATGAGTGGGGGCCTGGTGGAGGCTGCCCCTGCACTGCTGGGGGGTGGGGGTGGTGGGAGACATGGGTGGGGGCCTGGTGGGGGCTGCCCATGGTGGCAGGGGGGTGGGGGTGGTGGGAGACATGAGTGGGGGCCTGGTGGAGGGTGGCCATGGTGGCAGGGGGGTGGGGGTGGTGGGAGACATGAGTGGGGGCCTGGTGGAGGATGCCCCTGCACTGCTGGGAGGTGGGGGTGGTGGGGGACATGAGTGGGGGCCTGGTGGAGGATTCCCCTGCACTGCTGGGGTTGGGGCTGGTGGGAGACATGAGTGGGGGCCTGGTGGGGGCTGCCCATGGTGGCAGGGGTGTGGGGGTGGTGGGAGACATGAGTGGGGGCCTGGTGGAGGCTGCCCCTGGTGGCTGGGGGGTGGGGGTGGTGGGAGACATGAGTGGGGGCCTGGTGGAGGCTGCCCCTGGTGGCTGGGGGGTGGGGGTGGTGGGAGACATGAGTGGGGGCCTGGTGGAGTCTGCCCATGGTGGCAGGGGGGTGGGGTGGTGGGAGACATGAGTGGGGGCCTGGTGGAGGCTGCCGATGGTGGTAGGGGGGTGGGGGTGGTGGGAGACATGGGTGGGGGCCTGGTGGGGGCTGCCCATGGTGGCAGGGGGGTGGGGGTGGTGGGAGACATGAGTGGGGGCCTGTTGGAGGGTGGCTATGGTGGCAGGGGGGTGGGGGGTGGTGGGAGACATGAGTGGGGGCCTGGTGGAGGCTGCCCCTGCACTGCTGTGGGGTGGGGGTGGTGGGAGACATGGGTGGGGGCCTGGTGGGGGCTGCCCATGGTGGCAGGGGGGTGGGGGTGGTGGGAGACATGAGTGGGGGCCTGGTGGAGGGTGGCCATGGTGGCAGGGGGGTGGGGGTGGTGGGAGACATGAGTGGGGGCCTGGTGGAGTATGCCCCTGCACTGCTGGGGGGTGGGGGTGGTCGGGGACATGAGTGGGGGCCTGGTGGAGGCTGCCCATGGTGGCAGGGGGGTGGGGTGGTGGGAGACATGGGTGGGGGCCTGGTGGAGGCTGCCCCTGCACTGCTGGGGGGTGGGGGTGGTGGGAGACATGAGTGGGGGCCTGGTGGAGGCTGCCCCTGCACTGCTGGGGGGTGGGGGTGGTGGGAGACATGAGTTGGGGCCTGGTGGAGGCTGCCCATGGTGGCAGGGGGGTGGGGTGGTGGGAGACATGGGTGGGGGCCTGGTGGAGGCTGCCCATGGTGGCAGGGGGGTGGGGGTGGTGGGAGACATGAGTGGGGGCCTGGTGGAGGCTGCCCCTGCACTGCTGGGGGGTGGGGGTGGTGGGAGACATGAGTGGGGGCCTGGTGGAGGCTGCCCATGGTGGCAGGGGGGTGGGGGTGGTGGGAGACATGGGTGGGGGCCTGGTGGAGGCTGCCCATGGTGGCAGGGGGTGGGGGTGGTGGGAGACATGGGTGGGGGCCTGGTGGAGGCTGCCCATGGTGGCAGAGGGGTGGGGGTGGTGGGAGACATGAGTGGGGGCCTGGTGGAGGCTTCCCATGGTGGCAGGGGGGTGGGGGTGGTGGGAGACATGGGTGGGGGCCTGGTGGGGGCTGCCCATGGTGGCAGGGGGGTGGGGGTGGTGGGAGACATGGGTGGGGGCCTGGTGGAGGCTGCCCATGGTGGAAGGGGGGTGGGGGTGGTGGGAGACATGAGTGGGGGCCTGGTGGAGGCTGCCCATGGTGGCAGGGGGGTGGGGGTGGTGGGAGACATGGGTGGGGGCCTGGTGGGGGCTGCCCATGGTGGCAGGGGGGTGGGAGACATGAGTGGGGGCCTGGTGGAGGGTGGCCATGGTGGCAGGGGGGTGGGGGTGGTGGGAGACATGAGTGGGGGCCTGGTGGAGGATGCCCCTGCACTGCTGGGGGGTGGGGGTGGTGGGAGACATGAGTGGGGGCCTGGTGGAGGATGCCCCTGCACTGCTGGGGGGTGGGGGTGGTGGGAGACATGAGTGGGGGCCTGGTGGAGGATGCCCCTGCACTGCTGGGGGGTGGGGCTGGTGGGAGACATGAGTGGGGGCCTGGTGGGGGCTGCCCATGGTGGCAGGGGGGTGGGGGTGGTGGGAGACATGAGTGGGGGCCTGGTGGAGGCTGCCCCTGGTGGCTGGGGGTGGGGGTGGTGGGAGACATGAGTGGGGGCCTGGTGGAGGCTGCCCCTGGTGGCTGGGGGGTGGGGGTGGTGGGAGACATGAGTGGGGGCCTGGTGGAGTCTGCCCATGGTGGCAGGGGGGTGGGGTGGTGGGAGACATGAGTGGGGGCCTGGTTGAGGCTGCCCCTGGTGGCTGGGGGGTGGGGGTGGTGGGGAGACATGAGTGAGGGCCTGGTGGAGGGTGCCCCTGCACTGCTGGGGGGTGGGGGTGGTGGGAGACATGAGTGGGGGCCTGGTGGAGGCTGCCCATGGTGGCAGGGGGGTGGGGTGGTGGGAGTCGTGAGTGGGGGCCTGTTGGAGGCTGCCCCTGGTGGCTGGGGGGTGGGGTGGTGGGAGACATGAGTGGGGGCCTGGTAGAGGCTGCCCATGGTGGCAGGGGGGTGGGGTGGTGGGAGACATGAGTGGGGGCCTGGTGGAGGCTGCCCCTGCACTGCTGGGGGGTGGGGGTGGTGGGAGACATGAGTGGGGGCCTGGTGGAGGGTGCCCCTGCACTGCTGGGGGGTGGGGTGGTGGGAGACATGAGAGGGGGCCTGGTGGAGGCTGCCCCTGCACTGCTGGGGGGGTGGGGGTGGTGGGAGACATGGGTGGGGGCCTGGGTGGAGGCTGCCCCTGCACTGCTGGGGGGTGGGGGTGGTGGGAGACATGAGTGGGGGCCTGGTGGAGGCTGCCCCTGCACTGCTGGGGGTGGGGGTGGTGGGAGACATGAGTGGGGGCCTGGTGGAGGGTGCCCCTGGTGGCTGGGGGGTGGGGGTGGTGGTAGACATGAGTGGGGGCCTGGTGGAGGGTGCCCCTGCACTGCTGGGGGGTGGGGTGGTGGGAGACATGAGTGGGGGCCTGGTGGAGGCTGCCCCTGCACTGCTGGGGGGTGGGGGTGGTGGGAGACATGAGTGGGGGCCTGGTGGAGGCTGCCCATGGTGGCAGGGGGGTGGGGGTGGTGGGAGACATGGGTGGGGGCCTGGTGGAGGCTGCCCATGGTGGCAAGGGGGTGGGGGTGGTGGGAGACATGAGTGGGGGCCTGGTGGAGGCTGCCCATGGTGGCAGGGGGGTGGGGGTGGTGGGAGACATGGGTGGGGTCCTGGTGGGGGCTGCCCATGGTGGCAGAGGTGTGGGGGTGGTGGGAGACATGAGTGGGGGCCTGGTGGAGGGTGGCCATGGTGGCAGGGGGGGTGGGGGTGGTGGGAGACATGAGTGGGGGCCTGGTGGAGGCTGCCCCTGCACTGCTGGGGGGTGGGGGTGGTGGGAGACATGGGTGGGGGCCTGGTGGGGGCTGCCCATGGTGGCAGGGGGGTGGGGGTGGTGGGAGACATGAGTGGGGGCCTGGTGGAGGGTGGCCATGGTGGCAGGGGGGTGGGGGTGGTGGGAGACATGAGTGGGGGCCTGGTTGAGGATGCCCCTGCACTGCTGGGGGGTGGGGGTGGTGGGAGACATGAGTGGGGGCCTGGTGGAGGCTGCCCCTGCACTGCTGGGGGGTGAGGGTGGTGGGAGACATGAGTGGGGGCCTGGTGGAGGGTGCCCCTGGTGGCTGGGGGGTGGGGGTGGTGGTAGACATGAGTGGGGGCCTGGTGGAGGGTGCCCCTGCACTGCTGGGGGGTGGGGTGGTGGGAGACATGAGTGGGGGCCTGGTGGAGGCTGCCCCTGCACTGCTGGGGGTGGGGGTGGTGGGAGACATGAGTGGGGGCCTGGTGGAGGCTGCCCATGGTGGCAGGGTGGTGGGGGTGGTGGGAGACATGGGTGGGGGCCTGGTGGAGGCTGCCCATGGTGGCATGGGTGTGGGGGTGGTGGGAGACATGAGTGGGGGCCTGGTGGAGGCTGCCCATGGTGGCAGGGGGGTGGGGGTGGTGGGAGACATGCGTGGGGGCCTGGTGGGGGCTGCCCATGGTGGCAGGGGGGTGGGGGTGGTGGGAGACATGAGTGGGGGCCTGGTGGAGGGTGGCCATGGTGGCAGGGGGGTGGGGGTGGTGGGAGACATGAGTGGGGGCCTGGTGGAGGCTGCCCCTGCACTGCTGTGGGGTGGGGGTGGTGGGAGACATGGGTGGGGGCCTGGTGGGGGCTGCCCATGGTGGCAGGGGGGTGGGGGTGGTGGGAGACATGAGTGGGGGCCTGGTGGAGGGTGGCCATGGTGGCAGGGGGGTGGGGGTGGTGGGAGACATGAGTGGGGGCCTGGTGGAGGATGCCCCTGCACTGCTGGGGGGTGGGGGTGGTTGGAGACATGAGTGGGGGCCTGGTGGAGGCTGCCCATGGTGGCCGGGGGGTGGGGTGGTGGGAGACATGGGTGGGGGCCTGGTGGAGGCTGCCCCTGCACTGCTGGGGGTGGGGGTGGTGGGAGACATGAGTGGGGGCCTGGTGGAGGCTGCCCCTGCACTGCTGGGGGGTGGGGGTGGTGGGAGACATGAGTGGGGGCCTGGTGGAGGGTGCCCCTGCACTGCTGGGGGGTGGGGGTGGTGGGAGACATGAGTGGGGGCCTGGTGGAGGGTGCCCCTGCACTGCTGGGGGGTGGGGTGGTGGGAGACATGAGAGGGGGCCTGGTGGAGGCTGCCCCTGCACTGCTGGGGGGTGGGGGTGGTGGGAGACATGAGTGGGGGCCTGGTGGAGGGTGCCCCTGCACTGCTGGGGGGTGGGGGTGGTGGGAGACATGAGTGGGGGCCTGGTGGAGGGTGCCCCTGCACTGCTGGGGGGTGGGGGTGGTGGGAGACATGAGTGGGGGCCTGGTGGAGGCTGCCCCTGCACTGCTGGGGGGTGGGGGTGGTGGGAGACATGAGTGGGGGCCTGGTGGGGGCTGCCCCTGGTGGCTGGGGGGTGGGGGTGGTGGGAGACATGGGTGGGGGCCTGGTGGTGGCTGCCCCTGGTGGCTGGGGAGTGGGGGTGGTGGGAGACATGGGTGGGGGCCTGGTGGAGGCTGCCCCTGCACTGCTGGGGGGTGGGGGTGGTGGGAGACATGAGTGGGGGCCTGGTGGAGGCTGCCCATGGTGGCAGGGGGGTGGGGTGGTGGGAGACATGAGTGGGGGCCTGGTGGAGGCTGCCCATGGTGGCAGGGGGGTGGGGTGGTGGGAGACATGATTGGGGGCCTGGTGGAGGCTGCCCATGGTGGCAGGGGGGTGGGGGTGGTGGGAGACATGAGTGGGGGCCTGGTGGAGGCTGCCCATGGTGGCAGGGGGGTGGGGTGGTGGGAGACATGAGTGGGGGCCTGGTGGAGGCTGCCCCTGCACTGCTGGGGGGTGGGGTGGTGGGAGACATGAGTGGGGGCCTGGTGGAGGCTGCCCCTGCACTGCTGGGGGGGTGGGGGTGGTGGGAGACATGAGTGGGGGCCTGGTGGAGGGTGCCCCTGCACTGCTGGGGGGTGGGGTGGTGGGAGACATGAGTGGGGGCCTGGTGGAGGCTGCCCCTGCACTGCTGGGGGGTGGGGGTGGTGGGAGACATTGGTGGGGGCCTGGTGGAGGCTGCCCCTGCACTGCTGGGGTGTGGGGTGGTGGGAGACATGAGTGGGGGCCTGGTGGAGGCTGCCCCTGCACTGCTGGGGGGTGGGGGTGGTGGGAGACATGAGTGGGGGCCTGGTGGAGGGTGCCCCTGGTGGCTGGGGGGTGGGGGTGGTGGTAGACATGAGTGGGGGCCTGGTGGAGGGTGCCCCTGCACTGCTGGGGTTTGGGGTGGTGGGAGACATGAGTGGGGGCCTGGTGGAGGCTGCCCCTGCACTGCTGGGGGTGGGGGTGGTGGGAGACATGAGTGGGGGCCTGGTGGAGGCTGCCCATGGTGGCAGGGGGGTGGGTGTGGTGGGAGACATGGGTGGTAGCCTGGTGGAGGCTGCACATGGTGGCAGGGGGGTGGGGGTGGTGGGAGACATGAGTGGGGGCCTGGTGGAGGCTGCCGATGGTGGTAGGGGGGTGGGGGTGGTGGGAGACATGGGTGGGGGCCTGGTGGGGGCTGCCCATGGTGGCAGGGGGGTGGGGGTGGTGGGAGACATGAGTGGGGGCCTGGTGGAGGGTGGCTATGGTGGCAGGGGGGTGGGGGGTGGTGGGAGACATGAGTGGGGGCCTGGTGGAGGCTGCCCCTGCACTGCTGTGGGGTGGGGGTGGTGGGAGACATGGGTGGGGGCCTGGTGGGGGCTGCCCATGGTGGCATGGGGCTGGGGGTGGTGGGAGACATGAGTGGGGGCCTGGTGGAGGGTGGCCATGGTGGCAGGGGGGTGGGGGTGGTGGGAGACATGAGTGGGGGCCTGGTGGAGGATGCCCCTGCACTGCTGGGGGGTGGGGGTGGTCGGGGACATGAGTGGGGGCCTGGTGGAGGCTGCCCATGGTGGCAGGGGGGTGGGGTGGTGGGAGACATGGGTGGGGGCCTGGTGGAGGCTGCCCCTGCACTGCTGGGGGGTGGGGGTGGTGGGAGACATGAGTGGGGGCCTGGTGGAGGCTGCCCCTGCACTGCTGGGGGGTGGGGGTGGTGGGAGACATGAGTGGGGGCCTGGTGGAGGCTGCCCATGGTGGCAGGGGGGTGGGGGTGGTGGGAGACATGGGTGGGGGCCTGGTGGAGGCTGCCCATGGTGGCAGGGGGGTGGGGGTGGTGGGAGACATGAGTGGGGGCCTGGTGGAGGCTGCCCCTGCACTGCTGGGGGGTGGGGGTGGTGGGAGACATGAGTGGGGGCCTGGTGGAGGCTGCCCATGGTGGCAGGGGGGTGGGGGTGGTGGGAGACATGGGTGGGGGCCTGGTGGAGGCTGCCCATGGTGGCAGGGGGTGGGGGTGGTGGGAGACATGGGTGGGGGCCTGGTGGAGGCTGCCCATGGTGGCAGAGGGGTGGGGGTGGTGGGAGACATGAGTGTGGGCCTGGTGGAGGCTTCCCATGGTGGCAGGGGGCTGGGGGTGGTGGGAGACATGGGTGGGGGCCTGGTGGGGGCTGCCCATGGTGGCAGGGGGGTGGGGGTGGTGGGAGACATGGGTGGGGGCCTGGTGGAGGCTGCCCATGGTGGAAGGGGGGTGGGGGTGGTGGGAGACATGAGTGGGGGCCTGGTGGAGGCTGCCCATGGTGGCAGGGGTGTGGGGGTGGTGGGAGACATGGGTGGGGGCCTGGTGGGGGCTGCCCATGGTGGCAGGGGGGTGGGAGACATGAGTGGGGGCCTGGTGGAGGGTGGCCATGGTGGCAGGGGGGTGGGGGTGGTGGGAGACATGAGTGGGGGCCTGGTGGAGGCTGCCCCTGCACTGCTGGTGGGTGGGGGTGGTGGGAGACATGGGTGGGGGCCTGGTGGGGGCTGGCCATGGTGGCAGGGGGGTGGGGGTGGTGGGAGACATGAGTGGGGGCCTGGTGGAGGGTGGCCATGGTGGCAGGGGGGTGGGGGTGGTGGGAGACATGAGTGGGGGCCTGGTGGAGGATGCCCCTGCACTGCTGGGGGGTGGGGGTGGTGGGAGACATGAGTGGGGGCCTGGTGGAGGCTGCCCCTGCACTGCTGGGGGGTCGGGGTGGTGGGAGACATGGGTGGGGGCCTGGTGGGGGCTGCCCATGGTGGCAGGGGGGTGGGGGTGGTGGGAGACATGAGTGGGGGCCTGGTGGAGGGTGGCCATGGTGGCAGGGGGGTGGGGGTGGTGGGAGACATGAGTGGGGGCCTGGTGGAGGATGCCCCTGCACTGCTGGGGGGTGGGGGTGGTGGGGGACATGAGTGGGGGCCTGGTGGAGGATGCCCCTGCACTGCTGGGGGTGTGGCTGGTGGGAGACATGAGTGGGGGCCTGGTGGGGGCTGCCCATGGTGGCAGGGGGGTGGGGGTGGTAGGAGACATGAGTGGGGGCCTGGTGGAGGCTGCCCCTGGTGGCTGGGGGGTGGGGGTGGTGGGAGACATGAGTGGGGGCCTAGTGGAGGCTGCCCCTGGTGGCTGGGGGGTGGGGGTGGTGGGAGACATGAGTGGGGGCCTGGTGGAGTCTGCCCATGGTGGCAGGGGGGTGGGGTGGTGGGAGACACGAATGGGGGCCTGGTGGAGGCTGCCGATGGTGGTAGGGGGGTGGGGGTGGTGGGAGACATGGGTGGGGGCCTGGTGGGGGCTGCCCATGGTGGCAGGGGGGTGGGGGTGGTGGGAGACATGAGTGGGGGCCTGTTGGAGGGTGGCTATGGTGGCAGGGGGGTGGGGGGTGGTGGGAGACATGAGTGGGGGCCTGGTGGAGGCTGCCCCTGCACTGCTGTGGGGTGGGGGTGGTGGGAGACATGGGTGGGGGCCTGGTGGGGGCTGCCCATGGTGGCAGGGGGGTGGGGGTGGTGGGAGACATGAGTGGGGGCCTGGTGGAGGGTGGCCATGGTGGCAGGGGGGTGGGGGTGGTGGGAGACATGAGTGGGGGCCTGGTGGAGGATGCCCCTGCACTGCTGGGGGGTGGGGGTGGTCGGGGACATGAGTGGGGGCCTGGTGGAGGCTGCCCATGGTGGCAGGGGGGTGGGGTGGTGGGAGACATGGGTGGGGGCCTGGTGGAGGCTGCCCCTGCACTGCTGGGGGGTGGGGGTGGTGGGAGACATGAGTGTGGGCCTGGTGGAGGCTGCCCCTGCACTGCTGGGGGGTGGGGGTGGTGGGAGACATGAGTGGGGGCCTGGTGGAGGCTGCCCATGGTGGCAGGGGGGTGGGGGTGGTGGGAGACATGGGTGGGGGCCTGGTGGAGGCTGCCCATGGTGGCAGGGGGGTGGGGGTGGTGGGAGACATGAGTGGGGGCCTGGTGGAGGCTGCCCCTGCACTGCTGGGGGGTGGGGGTGGTGGGAGACATGAGTGGGGGCCTGGTGGAGGCTGCCCATGGTGGCAGGGGGGTGGGGGTGGTGGGAGACATGGGTGGGGGCCTGGTGGAGGCTGCCCATGGTGGCAGGGGGTGGGGGTGGTGGGAGACATGGGTGGGGGCCTGGTGGAGGCTGCCCATGGTGGCAGAGGGGTGGGGGTGGTGGGAGACATGGGTGGGGGCCTGGTGGAGGCTGCCCATGGTGGCAGGGGGTGGGGGTGGTGGGAGACATGGGTGGGGGCCTGGTGGAGGGTGGCCATGGTGGCAGGGGGGTGGGGGTGGTGGGAGACATGAGTGGGGGCCTGGTGGAGGCTGCCCCTGCACTGCTGGTGGGTGGGGGTGGTGGGAGACATGGGTGGGGGCCTGGTGGGGGCTGGCCATGGTGGCAGGGGGGTGGGGGTGGTGGGAGACATGAGTGGGGGCCTGGTGGAGGGTGGCCATGGTGGCAGGGGGGTGGGGGTGGTGGGAGACATGAGTGGGGGCCTGGTGGAGGCTGCCCCTGCACTGCTGGGGGGTGGGGGTGGTGGGAGACATGGGTGGGGGCCTGGTGGGGGCTGCCCATGGTGGCAGGGGGGTGGGGGTGGTGGGAGACATGAGTGGGGGCCTGGTGGAGGGTGGCCATGGTGGCAGGGGGGTGGGGGTGGTGGGAGACATGAGTGGGGGCCTGGTGGAGGATGCCCCTGCACTGCTGGGGGGTGGGGGTGGTGGGAGACATGAGTGGGGGCCTGGTGGAGGATGCCCCTGCACTGCTGGGGGGTGGGGCTGGTGGGAGACATGAGTGGGGGCCTGGTGGGGGCTGCCCATGGTGGCAGGGGGGTGGGGGTGGTGGGAGACATGAGTGGGGGCCTGGTGGAGGCTGCCCCTGGTGGCTGGGGGGTGGGGGTGGTGGGAGACATGAGTGGGGGCCTGGTGGAGGCTGCCCCTGGTGGCTGGGGGGTGGGGGTGGTGGGAGACATGAGTGGGGGCCTGGTGGAGTCTGCCCATGGTGGCAGGGGGGTGGGGTGGTGGGAGACATGAGTGGGGGCCTGGTTGAGGCTGCCCCTGGTGGCTGGGGGGTGGGGGTGGTGGGAGACATGAGTGAGGGCCTGGTGGAGGGTGCCCCTGCACTGCTGGGGGGTGGGGGTGGTGGGAGACATGAGTGGGGGCCTGGTGGAGGCTGCCCATGGTGGCAGGGGGGTGGGGTGGTGGGAGACGTGAGTGGGGGCCTGGTGGAGGCTGCCCCTGGTGGCTGGGGGGTGGGGTGGTGGGAGACATGAGTGGGGGCCTGGTGGAGGCTGCCCATGGTGGCAGGGGTGTGGGGTGGTGGGAGACATGAGTGGGGGCCTGGTGGAGGCTGCCCCTGCACTGCTGGGGGGTGGGGGTGGTGGGAGACATGAGTGGGGGCCTGGTGGAGGGGGCCCCTGCACTGCTGGGGGGTGGGGTGGTGGGAGACATGAGAGGGTGCCTGGTGGAGGCTGCCCCTGCACTGCTGGGGGGTGGGGGTGGTGGGAGACATGGGTGGGGGCCTGGTGGAGGCTGCCCCTGCACTGCTGGGGGGTGGGGGTGGTGGGAGACATGAGTGGGGGCCTGGTGGAGGCTTCCCCTGCACTGCTGGGGGGTGGGGTGGTGGGAGACATGAGTGGGGGCCTGGTGGAGGCTGCCCCTGCACTGCTGGGGGGTGGGGGTGGTGGGAGACATGAGTGGGGGCCTGGTGGAGGCTGCCCATGGTGGCAGAGGGGTGGGGGTGGTGGGAGACATGAGTGGGGGCCTGGTGGAGGCTTCCCATGGTGGCAGGGGGGTGGGGGTGGTGGGAGACATGGGTGGGGGCCTGGTGGGGGCTGCCCATGGTGGCAGGGGGGTGGGGGTGGTGGGAGACATGGGTGGGGGCCTAGTGGAGGCTGCCCATGGTGGAAGGGGGGTGGGGGTGGTGGGAGACATGAGTGGGGGCCTGGTGGAGGCTGCCCATGGTGGCAGGGGGGTGGGGGTGGTGGGAGACATGGGTGGGGGCCTGGTGGGGGCTGCCCATGGTGGCAGGGGGGTGGGAGACATGAGTGGGGGCCTGGTGGAGGGTGGCCATGGTGGCAGTGGGGTGGGGGTGGTGGGAGACATGAGTGGGGGCCTGGTGGAGGCTGCCCCTGCACTGCTGGTGGGTGGGGGTGGTGGGAGACATGGGTGGGGGCCTGGTGGGGGCTGGCCATGGTGGCAGGGGGGTGGGGGTGGTGGGAGACATGAGTGGGGGCCTGGTGGAGGGTGGCCATGGTGGCAGGGGGGTGGGGGTGGTGGGTGACATGAGTGGGGGCCTGGTGGAGGATGCCCCTGCACTGCTGGCGGGTGGGGGTGGTGGGAGACATGAGTGGGGGCCTGGTGGAGGCTGCCCCTGCACTGCTGGGGGGTGGGGGTGGTGGGAGACATGGGTGGGGGCCTGGTGGGGGCTGCCCATGGTGGCAGGGGGGTGGGGGTGGTGGGAGACATGAGTGGGGGCCTGGTGGAGGGTGGCCATGGTGGCAGGGGGGTGGGGGTGGTGGGAGACATGAGTGGGGGCCTGGTGGAGGATGCCCCTGCACTGCTGGGGGGTGGGGGTGGTGGGGGACATGAGTGGGGGCCTGGTGGAGGATGCCCCTGCACTGCTGGGGGTGGGGCTGGTGGGAGACATGACTGGGGGCCTGGTGGGGGCTGCCCATGGTGGCAGGGGGGTGGGGGTGGTAGGAGACATGAGTGGGGGCCTGGTGGAGGCTGCCCCTGGTGGCTGGGGGGTGGGGGTGGTGGGAGACATGAGTGGGGGCCTGGTGGAGGCTGCCCCTGGTGGCTGGGGGGTGGGGGTGGTGGGAGACATGAGTGGGGGCCTGGTGGAGTCTGCCCATGGTGGCAGGGGGGTGGGGTGGTGGGAGACACGAATGGGGGCCTGGTGGAGGCTGCCGATGGTGGTAGGGGGGTGGGGGTGGTGGGAGACATGGGTGGGGGCCTGGTGGGGGCTGCCCATGGTGGCAGGGGGGTGGGGGTGGTGGGAGACATGAGTGGGGGCCTGTTGGAGGGTGGCTATGGTGGCAGGGGGGTGGGGGGTGGTGGGAGACATGAGTGGGGGCCTGGTGGAGGCTGCCCCTGCACTGCTGTGGGGTGGGGGTGGTGGGAGACATGGGTGGAGGCCTGGTGGGGGATGCCCATGGTGGCAGGGGGGTGGGGGTGGTGGGAGACATGAGTGGGGGCCTGGTGGAGGGTGGCCATGGTGGCAGGAGGGTGGGGGTGGTGGGAGACATGAGTGGGGGCCTGGTGGAGGATGCCCCTGCACTGCTGGGGGGTGGGGGTGGTCGGGGACATGAGTGGGGGCCTGGTGGAGGCTGCCCATGGTGGCAGGGGGGTGGGGTGGTGGGAGACATGGGTGGGGGCCTGGTGGAGGCTGCCCCTGCACTGCTGGGGGGTGGGGGTGGTGGGAGACATGAGTGGGGGCCTGGTGGAGGCTGCCCCTGCACTGCTAGGGGGTGGGGGTGGTGGGAGACATGAGTGGGGGCCTGGTGGAGGCTGCCCATGGTGGCAGGGGGGTGGGGGTGGTGGGAGACATGGGTGGGGGCCTGGTGGAGGCTGCCCATGGTGGCAGGGGGGTGGGGGTGGTGGGAGACATGAGTGGGGGCCTGGTGGAGGCTGCCCCTGCACTGCTGGGGGGTGGGGGTGGTGGGAGACATGAGTGGGGGCCTGGTGGAGGCTGCCCATGGTGGCAGGGGGGTGGGGGTGGTGGGAGACATGGGTGGGGGCCTGGTGGAGGCTGCCCATGGTGGCAGGGGGTGGGGGTGGTGGGAGACATGGGTGGGGGCCTGGTGGAGGCTGCCCATGGTGGCAGAGAGGTGGGGGTGGTGGGAGACATGGGTGGGGGCCTGGTGGAGGCTGCCCATGGTGGCAGGGGGTGGGGGTGGTGGGAGACATGGGTGGGGGCCTGGTGGAGGGTGGCCATGGTGGCAGGGGGGTGGGGGTGGTGGGAGACATGAGTGGGGGCCTGGTGGAGGCTGCCCCTGCACTGCTGGTGGGTGGGGGTGGTGGGAGACATGGGTGGGGGCCTGGTGGGGGCTGGCCATGGTGGCAGGGGGGTGGGGGTGGTGGGAGACATGAGTGGGGGCCTGGTGGAGGGTGGCCATGGTGGCAGGGGGGTGGGGGTGGTGGGAGACATGAGTGGGGGCCTGGTGGAGGATGCCCCTGCACTGCTGGGGGGTGGGGGTGGTGGGAGACATGAGTGGGGGCCTGGTGGAGGCTGCCCCTGCACTGCTGGGGGGTGGGGGTGGTGGGAGACATGGGTGGGGGCCTGGTGGGGGCTGCCCATGGTGGCAGGGGGGTGGGGGTGGTGGGAGACATGAGTGGGGGCCTGGTGGAGGGTGGCCATGGTGGCAGGGGGGTGGGGGTGGTGGGAGACATGAGTGGGGGCCTGGTGGAGGATGCCCCTGCACTGCTGGGGGGTGGGGGTGGTGGGAGACATGAGTGGGGGCCTGGTGGAGGATGTCCCTGCACTGCTGGGGGGTGGGGCTGGTGGGAGACATGAGTGGGGGCCTGGTGGGGGCTGCCCATGGTGGCAGGGGGGTGGGGGTGGTGGGAGACATGAGTGGGGGCCTGGTGGAGGCTGCCCCTGGTGGCTGGGGGGTGGGGGTGGTGGGAGACATGAGTGGGGGCCTGGTGGAGGCTGCCCCTGGTGGCTGGGGGGTGGGGGTGGTGGGAGACATGAGTGGGGGCCTGGTGGAGTCTGCCCATGGTGGCAGGGGGGTGGGGTGGTGGGAGACATGAGTGGGGGCCTGGTTGAGGCTGCCCCTGGTGGCTGGGGGGTGGGGGTGGTGGGAGACATGAGTGAGGGCCTGGTGGAGGGTGCCCCTGCACTGCTGGGGGGTGGGGGTGGTGGGAGACATGAGTGGGGGCCTGGTGGAGGCTGCCCATGGTGGCAGGGGGGTGGGGTGGTGGGAGACGTGAGTGGGGGCCTGGTGGAGGCTGCCCCTGGTGGCTGGGGGGTGGGGTGGTGGGAGACATGAGTGGGGGCCTGGTGGAGGCTGCCCATGGTGGCAGGGGTGTGGGGTGGTGGGAGACATGAGTGGGGGCCTGGTGGAGGCTGCCCCTGCACTGCTGGGGGGTGGGGGTGGTGGGAGACATGAGTGGGGGCCTGGTGGAGGGTGCCCCTGCACTGCTGGGGGGTGGGGTGGTGGGAGACATGAGAGGGGGCCTGGTGGAGGCTGCCCCTGCACTGCTGGGGGGTGGGGGTGGTGGGAGACATGAGTGGGGGCCTGGTGGAGGCTGCCCCTGCACTGCTGGGGGGTGGGGCGGTGGGAGACATGAGTGGGGGCCTGGTGGAGGCTGCCCCTGCACTGCTGGGGGGTGGGGGTGGTGGGAGACATGAGTGGGGGCCTGGTGGAGGCTGCCCATGGTGGCAGGGGGGTGGGGGTGGTGGGAGACATGGGTGGGGGCCTGGTGGAGGCTGCCCATGGTGGCAAGGGGGTGGGGGTGGTGGTAGACATGAGTGGGGGCCTGGTGGAGGCTGCCCATGGTGGCAGGGGGGTGGGGGTGGTGGGAGACATGGGTGGGGGCCTGGTGGGGGTTGCCCATGGTGGCAGAGGTGTGGGGGTGGTGGGAGACATGAGTGGGGGCCTGGTGGAGGGTGGCCATGGTGGCAGGGGGGGTGGGGGTGGTGGGAGACATGAGTGGGGGCCTGGTGGAGGCTGCCCCTGCACTGCTGGGGGGTGGGGGTGGTGGGAGACATGGGTGGGGGCCTGGTGGGGGCTGCCCATGGTGGCAGGGGGGTGGGGGTGGTGGGAGACATGAGTGGGGGCCTGGTGGAGGGTGGCCATGGTGGCAGGGGGGTGGGGGTGGTGGGAGACATGAGTGGGGGCCTGGTGGAGGATGCCCCTGCACTGCTGGGGGGTCGGGGTGTTGGGAGACATGAGTGGGGGCCTGGTGGAGGCTGCCCCTGCACTGCTGGGGGGTGAGGGTGGTGGGAGACATGAGTGGGGGCCTGGTGGAGGGTGCCCCTGGTGGCTGGGGGGTGGGGGTGGTGGTAGACATGAGTGGGGGCCTGGTGGAGGGTGCCCCTGCACTGCTGGGGGGTGGGGTGGTGGGAGACATGAGTGGGGGCCTGGTGGAGGCTGCCCCTGCACTGCTGGGGGTGGGGGTGGTGGGAGACATGAGTGGGGGCCTGGTGGAGGCTGCCCATGGTGGCAGGGGGGTGGGGGTGGTGGGAGACATGGGTGGGGGCCTGGTGGAGGCTGCCCATGGTGGCAGGGGTGTGGGGGTGGTGGGAGACATGAGTGGGGGCCTGGTGGAGGCTGCCCATGGTGGCAGGGGGGTGGGGGTGGTGGGAGACATGGGTGGGGGCCTGGTGGGGGCTGCCCATGGTGGCAGGGGGGTGGGGGGTGGTGGGAGACATGAGTGGGGGCCTGGTGGAGGCTGCCCCTGCACTGCTGTGGGGTGGGGGTGGTGGGAGACATGGGTGGGGGCCTGGTGGGGCTGCCCATGGTGGCAGGGGGGTGGGGGTGGTGGGAGACATGAGTGGGGGCCTGGTGGAGGGTGGCCATGGTGGCAGGGGGGTGGGGGTGGTGGGAGACATGAGTGGGGGCCTGGTGGAGGATGCCCCTGCACTGCTGGGGGGTGGGGGTGGTTGGAGACATGAGTGGGGGCCTGGTGGAGGCTGCCCATGGTGGCCGGGGGGTGGGGTGGTGGGAGACATGGGTGGGGGCCTGGTGGAGGCTGCCCCTGCACTGCTGGGGGTGGGGGTGGTGGGAGACATGAGTGGGGGCCTGGTGGAGGCTGCCCCTGCACTGCTGGGGTGTGGGGGTGGTGGGAGACATGAGTGGGGGCCTGGTGGAGGCTGCCCATGGTGGCAGGGGGGTGGGGGTGGTGGGAGACATGGGTGGGGGCCTGGTGGAGGCTGCCCCTGCACTGTTGGGGGGTGGGGTTGGTGGGAGACATGAGTGGGGGCCTGGTGGAGGATGCCCCTGCACTGCTGGGGGGTGGGGGTGGTCGGGGACATGAGTGGGGGCCTGGTGGAGGCTGCCCATGGTGGCAGGGGGGTGGGGTGGTGGGAGACATGGGTGGGGGCCTGGTGGAGGCTGCCCCTGCACTGCTTCGGGGTGGGGGTGGTGGGAGACATGAGTGGGGGCCTGGTGGAGGCTGCCCCTGCACTGCTGGGGGGTGGGGGTGGTGGGAGACATGAGTGGGGGCCTGGTGGAGGCTGCCCATGGTGGCAGGGGGGTGGGGGTGGTGGGAGACATGGGTGGGGGCCTGGTGGAGGCTGCCCATGGTGGCAGGGGGGTGGGGGTGGTGGGAGACATGAGTGGGGGCCTGGTGGAGGCTGCCCCTGCACTGCTGGGGGGTGGGGGTGGTGGGAGACATGAGTGGGGGCCTGGTGGAGGCTGCCCATGGTGGCAGGGGGGTGGGGGTGGTGGGAGACATGGGTGGGGGCCTGGTGGAGGCTGCCCATGGTGGCAGGGGGTGGGGGTGGTGGGAGACATGGGTGGGGGCCTGGTGGAGGCTGCCCATGGTGGCAGAGGGGTGGGGGTGGTGGGAGACATGAGTGGGGGCCTGGTGGAGGCTTCCCATGGTGGCAGGGGGGTGGGGGTGGTGGGAGACATGGGTGGGGGCCAGGTGGGGGCTGCCCATGGTGGCAGGGGGGTGGGGGTGGTGGGAGACATGGGTGGGGGCCTGGTGGAGGCTGCCCATGGTGGAAGGGGGTAGGGGTGGTGGGAGACATGAGTGGGGGCCTGGTGGAGGCTGCCCATGGTAACAGGGGGGTGGGGGTGGTGGGAGACATGGGTGGGGGCCTGGTGGGGGCTGCCCATGGTGGCAGGGGGGTGGGAGACATGAGTGGGGGCCTGGTGGAGGGTGGCCATGGTGGCAGGGGGGTGGGGGTGGTGGGAGACATGAGTGGGGGCCTGGTGGAGGCTGCCCCTGCACTGCTGGTGGGTGGGGGTGGTGGGAGACATGAGTGGGGGCCTGGTGGAGGGTGGCCATGGTGGCAGGGGGGTGGGGGTGGTGGGAGACATGAGTGGGGGCCTGGTGGAGGATGCCCCTGCACTGCTGGGGGGTGGGGGTGGTGGGAGACATGAGTGGGGGCCTGGTGGAGGCTGCCCCTGCACTGCTGGGGGGTGGGGGTGGTGGGAGACATGGGTGGGGGCCTGGTGGGGGCTGCCCATGGTGGCAGGGGGGTGGGGGTGGTGGGAGACATGAGTGGGGGCCTGGTGGAGGGTGGCCATGGTGGCAGGGGGGTGGGGGTGGTGGGAGACATGAGTGGGGGCCTGGTGGAGGATGCCCCTGCACTGCTGGGGGGTGGGGGTGGTGGGGGACATGAGTGGGGGCCTGGTGGAGGATGCCCCTGCACTGCTGGGGTTGGGGCTGGTGGGAGACATGAGTGGGGGCCTGGTGGGGGCTGCCCATGGTGGCAGGGGTGTGGGGGTGGTGGGAGACATGAGTGGGGGCCTGGTGGAGGCTGCCCCTGGTGGCTGGGGGGTGGGGGTGGTGGGAGACATGAGTGGGGGCCTGGTGGAGGCTGCCCCTGGTGGCTGGGGGGTGGGGGTGGTGGGAGACATGAGTGGGGGCCTGGTGGAGTCTGCCCATGGTGGCAGGGGGGTGGGGTGGTGGGAGACATGAGTGGGGGCCTGGTGGAGGCTGCCGATGGTGGTAGGGGGGTGGGGGTGGTGGGAGACATGGGTGGGGGCCTGGTGGGGGCTGCCCATGGTGGCAGGGGGGTGGGGGTGGTGGGAGACATGAGTGGGGGCCTGTTGGAGGGTGGCTATGGTGGCAGGGGGGTGGGGGGTGGTGGGAGACATGAGTGGGGGCCTGGTGGAGGCTGCCCCTGCACTGCTGTGGGGTGGGGGTGGTGGGAGACATGGGTGGGGGCCTGGTGGGGGCTGCCCATGGTGGCAGGGGGGTGGGGGTGGTGGGAGACATGAGTGGGGGCCTGGTGGAGGTTGGCCATGGTGGCAGGGGGGTGGGGGTGGTGGGAGACATGAGTGGGGGCCTGGTGGAGGATGCCCCTGCACTGCTGGGGGGTGGGGGTGGTCGGGGACATGAGTGGGGGCCTGGTGGAGGCTGCCCATGGTGGCAGGGGGGTGGGGTGGTGGGAGACATGGGTGGGGGCCTGGTGGAGGCTGCCCCTGCACTGCTGGGGGGTGGGGGTGGTGGGAGACATGAGTGGGGGCCTGGTGGAGGCTGCCCCTGCACTGCTGGGGGGTGGGGGTGGTGGGAGACATGAGTGGGGGCCTGGTGGAGGCTGCCCATGGTGGCAGGGGGGTGGGGTGGTGGGAGACATGGGTGGGGGCCTGGTGGAGGCTGCCCATGGTGGCAGGGGGGTGGGGGTGGTGGGAGACATGAGTGGGGGCCTGGTGGAGGCTGCCCCTGCACTGCTGGGGGTGGGGGTGGTGGGAGACATGAGTGGGGGCCTGGTGGAGGCTGCCCATGGTGGCAGGGGGGTGGGGGTGGTGGGAGACATGGGTGGGGGCCTGGTGGAGGCTGCCCATGGTGGCAGGGGGTGGGGGTGGTGGGAGACATGGGTGGGGGCCTGGTGGAGGCTGCCCATGGTGGCAGAGGGGTGGGGGTGGTGGGAGACATGAGTGGGGGCCTGGTGGAGGCTTCCCATGGTGGCAGGGGGGTGGGGGTGGTGGGAGACATGGGTGGGGGCCTGGTGGGGGCTGCCCATGGTGGCAGGGGGGTGGGGGTGGTGGGAGACATGGGTGGGGGCCTGGTGGAGGCTGCCCATGGTGGAAGGGGGGTGGGGGTGGTGGGAGACATGAGTGGGGGCCTGGTGGAGGCTGCCCATGGTGGCAGGGGGGTGGGGGTGGTGGGAGACATGGGTGGGGGCCTGGTGGGGGCTGCCCATGGTGGCAGGGGGGTGGGAGACATGAGTGGGGGCCTGGTGGAGGGTGGCCATGGTGGCAGGGGGGTGGGGGTGGTGGGAGACATGAGTGGGGGCCTGGTGGAGGCTGCCCCTGCACTGCTGGTGGGTGGGGGTGGTGGGAGACATGGGTGGGGGCCTGGTGGGGGCTGGCCATGGTGGCAGGGGGGTGGGGGTGGTGGGAGACATGAGTGGGGGCCTGGTGGAGGGTGGCCATGGTGGCAGGGGCGTGGGGGTGGTGGGAGACATGAGTGGGGGCCTGGTGGAGGATGCCCCTGCACTGCTGGGGGGTGGGGGTGGTGGGAGACATGGGTGGGGGCCTGGTGGGGGCTGCCCATGGTGGCAGGGGGGTGGGGGTGGTGGGAGACATGAGTGGGGGCCTGGTGGAGGGTGGCCATGGTGGCAGGGGGGTGGGGGTGGTGGGAGACATGAGTGGGGGCCTGGTGGAGGATGCCCCTGCACTGCTGGGGGGTGGGGGTGGTGGGAGACATGAGTGGGGGCCTGGTGGAGGATGCCCCTGCACTGCTGGGGGGTGGGGCTGGTGGGAGACATGAGTGGGGGCCTGGTGGGGGCTGCCCATGGTGGCAGGGGGGTGGGGGTGGTGGGAGACATGAGTGGGGGCCTGGTGGAGGCTGCCCCTGGTGGCTGGGGGTGGGGGTGGTGGGAGACATGAGTGGGGGCCTGGTGGAGGCTGCCCCTGGTGGCTGGGGGGTGGGGGTGGTGGGAGACATGAGTGGGGGCCTGGTGGAGTCTGCCCATGGTGGCAGGGGGGTGGGGTGGTGGGAGACATGAGTGGGGGCCTGGTTGAGGCTGCCCCTGGTGGCTGGGGGGTGGGGGTGGTGGGAGACATGAGTGAGGGCCTGGTGGAGGGTGCCCCTGCACTGCTGGGGGGTGGGGGTGGTGGGAGACATGAGTGGGGGCCTGGTGGAGGCTGCCCATGGTGGCAGGGGGGTGGGGTGGTGGGAGTCGTGAGTGGGGGCCTGGTGGAGGCTGCCCCTGGTGGCTGGGGGGTGGGGTGGTGGGAGACATGAGTGGGGGCCTGGTAGAGGCTGCCCATGGTGGCAGGGGGGTGGGGTGGTGGGAGACATGAGTGGGGGCCTGGTGGAGGCTGCCCCTGCACTGCTGGGGGGTGGGGGTGGTGGGAGACATGAGTGGGGGCCTGGTGGAGGGTGCCCCTGCACTGCTGGGGGGTGGGGTGGTGGGAGACATGAGAGGGGGCCTGGTGGAGGCTGCCCCTGCACTGCTGGGGGGGTGGGGGTGGTGGGAGACATGGGTGGGGGCCTGGTGGAGGCTGCCCCTGCACTGCTGGGGGGTGGGGTGGTGGGAGACATGAGTGGGGGCCTGGTGGAGGCCGCCCCTGCACTGCTGGGGGGTGGGGGTGGTGGGAGACATGAGTTGGGGCCTGGTGGAGGGTGCCCCTGGTGGCTGGGGGGTGGGGGTGGTGGTAGACATGAGTGGGGGCCTGGTGGAGGGTGCCCCTGCACTGCTGGGGGGTGGGGTGGTAGGAGACATGAGTGGGGGCCTGGTGGAGGCTGCCCCTGCACTGCTGGGGGGTGGGGGTGGTGGGAGACATGAGTGGGGGCCTGGTGGAGGCTGCCCATGGTGGCAGGGGGGTGGGGGTGGTGGGAGACATGGGTGGGGGCCTGGTGGAGGCTGCCCATGGTGGCAAGGGGGTGGGGGTGGTGGGAGACATGAGTGGGGGCCTGGTGGAGGCTGCCCATGGTGGCAGGGGGGTGGGGGTGGTGGGAGACATGGGTGGGGTCCTGGTGGGGGCTGCCCATGGTGGCAGAGGTGTGGGGGTGGTGGGAGACATGAGTGGGGGCCTGGTGGAGGGTGGCCATGGTGGCAGGGGGGGTGGGGGTGGTGGGAGACATGAGTGGGGGCCTGGTGGAGGCTGCCCCTGCACTGCTGGGGGGTGGGGGTGGTGGGAGACATGGGTGGGGGCCTGGTGGGGGCTGCCCATGGTGGCAGGGGGGTGGGGGTGGTGGGAGACATGAGTGGGGGCCTGGTGGAGGGTGGCCATGGTGGCAGGGGGGTGGGGGTGGTGGGAGACATGAGTGGGGGCCTGGTTGAGGATGCCCCTGCACTGCTGGGGGGTGGGGGTGGTGGGAGACATGAGTGGGGGCCTGGTGGAGGCTGCCCCTGCACTGCTGGGGGGTGAGGGTGGTGGGAGACATGAGTGGGGGCCTGGTGGAGGGTGCCCCTGGTGGCTGGGGGGTGGGGGTGGTGGTAGACAAGAGTGGGGGCCTGGTGGAGGGTGCCCCTGCACTGCTGGGGGGTGGGGTGGTGGGAGACATGAGTGGGGGCCTGGTGGAGGCTGCCCCTGCACTGCTGGGGGTGGGGGTGGTGGGAGACATGAGTGGGGACCTGGTGGAGGCTGCCCCTGCACTGCTGGGGGGTGAGGGTGGTGGGAGACATGAGTGGGGGCCTGGTGGAGGGTGCCCCTGGTGGCTGGGGGGTGGGGGTGGTGGTAGACAAGAGTGGGGGCCTGGTGGAGGGTGCCCCTGCACTGCTGGGGGGTGGGGTGGTGGGAGACATGAGTGGGGGCCTGGTGGAGGCTGCCCCTGCACTGCTGGGGGTGGGGGTGGTGGGAGACATGAGTGGGGGCCTGGTGGAGGCTGCCCATGGTGGCAGGGTGGTGGGGGTGGTGGGAGACATGGGTGGGGGCCTGGTGGAGGCTGCCCATGGTGGCAGGGGTGTGGGGGTGGTGGGAGACATGAGTGGGGGCCTGGTGGAGGCTGCCCATGGTGGCAGGGGGGTGGGGGTGGTGGGAGACATGCGTGGGGGCCTGGTGGGGGCTGCCCATGGTGGCAGGGGGGTGGGGGTGGTGGGAGACATGAGTGGGGGCCTGGTGGAGGGTGGCCATGGTGGCAGGGGGGTGGGGGGTGGTGGGAGACATGAGTGGGGGCCTGGTGGAGGCTGCCCCTGCACTGCTGTGGGGTGGGGGTGGTGGGAGACATGGGTGGGGGCCTGGTGGGGGCTGCCCATGGTGGCAGGGGGGTGGGGGTGGTGGGAGACATGAGTGGGGGCCTGGTGGAGGGTGGCCATGGTGGCAGGGGGGTGGGGGGTGGTGGGAGACATGAGTGGGGGCCTGGTGGAGGCTGCCCCTGCACTGCTGTGGGGTGGGGGTGGTGGGAGACATGGGTGGGGGCCTGGTGGGGGCTGCCCATGGTGGCAGGGGGGTGGGGGTGGTGGGAGACATGAGTGGGGGCCTGGTGGAGGGTGGCCATGGTGGCAGGGGGGTGGCGGTGGTGGGAGACATGAGTGGGGGCCTGGTGGAGGATGCCCCTGCACTGCTGGGGGGTGGGGGTGGTTGGAGACATGAGTGGGGGCCTGGTGGAGGCTGCCCATGGTGGCCGGGGGGTGGGGTGGTGGGAGACATGGGTGGGGGCCTGGTGGAGGCTGCCCCTGCACTGCTGGGGGTGGGGGTGGTGGGAGACATGAGTGGGGGCCTGGTGGAGGCTGCCCCTGCACTGCTGGGGGGTGGGGGTGGTGGGAGACATGAGTGGGGGCCTGGTGGAGGCTGCCCATGGTGGCAGGGGGGTGGGGGTGGTGGGAGACATGGGTGGGGGCCTGGTGGAGGCTGCCCATGGTGGCAGGGGGGTGCGGGTGGTGGGAGACATGAGTGGGGGCCTGGTGGAGGCTGCCCCTGCACTGCTGGGGGGTGGGGGTGGTGGGAGACATGAGTGGGGGCCTGGTGGAGGCTGCCCATGGTGGCAGGGGGGTGGGGGTGGTGGGAGACATGGGTGGGGGCCTGGTGGAGGCTGCCCATGGTGGCAGGGGGGTGGGGGTGGTGGGAGACATGGGTGGGGGCCTGGTGGAGGCTGCCCATGGTGGCAGGGGGTGGGGTGGTGGGAGACATGAGTGGGGGCCTGGTGGAGGCTTCCCATGGTGGCAGGGGGGTGGGGGTGGTGGGAGACATGGGTGGGGGCCTGGTGGAGGCTGCCCATGGTGGAAGGGGGGTGGGGGTGGTGTGAGACATGAGTGGGGGCCTGGTGGAGGCTGCCCATGGTGGAAGGGGGTGGGGGTGGTGGGAGACATGAGTGGGGGCCTGGTGGAGGCTGCCCCTGCACTGCTGGTGGGTGGGGGTGGTGGGAGACATGGGTGGGGGCCTGGTGGGGGCTGGCCATGGTGGCAGGGGGTGGGGGTGGTGGGAGACATGAGTGGGGGCCTGGTGGAGGGTGGCCATGGTGGCAGGGGGGTGGGGGTGGTGGGAGACATGAGTGGGGGCCTGGTGGAGGATGCCCCTGCACTGCTGGGGGGTGGGGGTGGTGGGAGACATGAGTGGGGGCCTGGTGGAGGCTGCGCCTGCACTGCTGGGGGGGGTGGGGGTGGTGGGAGACATCGGTGGGGGCCTGGTGGGGGCTGCCCATGGTGGCAGGGGGGTGGGGGTGGTGGGAGACATGAGTGGGGGCCTGGTGGAGGATGCCCATGCACTGCTGGGGGGTGGGGGTGGTGGGAGACATGAGTGGGGGCCTGGTGGAGGATGCCCCTGCACTGCTGGGGGGTGGGGGTGGTGGGAGACATGAGTGGGGGCCTGGTGGGGGCTGCCCATGGTGGCAGGGGGGTGGGGGTGGTGGGAGACATGAGTGGGGGCCTGGTGGAGGCTGCCCCTGGTGGCTGGGGGGTGGGGGTGGTGGGAGACATGAGTGGGGGCCTGGTGGAGGCTTCCCCTGGTGGCTGGGGGGTGGGGGTGGTGGGAGACATGAGTGGGGGCCTGGTGGAGGCTGCCCATGGTGGCAGGGGGGTGGGGTGGTGGGAGACATGAGTGGGGGCCTGGTTGAGGCTGCCCCTGGTGGCTGGGGGTGGGGGTGGTGGGAGACATGAGTGAGGGCCTGGTGGAGGGTGCCCCTGCACTGCTGGGGGGTGGGGGTGGTGGGAGACATGGGTGGGTGCCTGGTGGAGGCTGCCCATGGTGGCAGGGGGGTGGGGTGGTGGGAGACGTGAGTGGGGGCCTGGTGGAGGCTGCCCATGGTGGCAGGGGGGTGGGGTGGTGGGAGACGTGAGTGGGGGCCTGGTGGAGGCTGCCCCTGGTGGCAGGGGGGTGGGGTGGTGGGAGACATGAGTGGGGGCCTGGTGGAGGCTGCACCTGCACTGCTGGGGGGTGGGGGTGGTGGGAGACATGAGTGGGGGCCTGGTGGAGGGTACCCCTGCACTGCTGGGGGGTGGGGTGGTGGGAGACATGAGTGGGGGCCTGGTGGAGGCTGCCCCTGCACTGCTGGGGGGTGGGGGTGGTGGGAGACATGGGTGGCGGCCTGGTGAAGGCTGCCCCTGCACTGCTGGGGGGTGGGGGTGGTGGGAGACATGAGTGGGGGCCTGGTGGAGGCTGCCCCTGCACTGCTGGGGGATGGGGGTGGTGGGAGACATGAGTGGGGGCCTGGTGGAGGGTGCCCCTGGTGGCTGGAGGGTGGGGGTGGTGGTAGACATGAGTGGGGGCCTGGTGGAGGGTGCCCCTGCACTGCTGGGGGGTGGGGTGGTGGGAGACATGAGTGGGGGCCCGGTGGAGGCTGCCCCTGCACTGCTGGGGGGTGGGGGTGGTGGGAGACATGAGTGGGGGCCTGGTGGAGGCTGCCCATGGTGGCAGGGGGGTGGGGGTGGTGGGAGACATGGGTGGGGGCCTGGTGGAGGCTGCCCATGGTGGCAAGGGGGTGGGGGTGGTGGGAGACATGAGTGGGGGCCTGGTGGAGGCTGCCCATGGTGGCAGGGGGTGGGGGTGGTGGGAGACATGGGTGGGGGCCTGGTGGGGGCTGCCCATGGTGGCAATGGGGTGGGGGTGGTGGGAGACATGAGTGGGGGCCTGGTGGAGGGTGGCCATGGTGGCAGGGGGGTGGGGGTGGTGGGATACATGAGTGGGGGCCTGGTGGAGGCTGCCCCTGCACTGCTGGGGGGTGGGGGTGGTGGGAGACATGGGTGGGGGCCTGGTGGGGGCTGCCCATGGTGGCAGGGGGGTGGGGGTGGTGGGAGACATCGGTGGGGGCCTGGTGGGGGCTGCCCATGGTGGCAGGGGGGTGGGGGTGGTGGGAGACATGAGTGGGGGCCTGGTGGAGGGTCCCATGGTGGCAGGGGGGTGGGGGTGGTGGGAGACATGAGTGGGGGCCTGGTGGAGGATGCCCATGCACTGCTGGGGGGTGGGGGTGGTGGGAGACATGAGTGGGGGCCTGGTGGAGGATGCCCCTGCACTGCTGGGGGGTGGGGGTGGTGGGAGACATGAGTGGGGGCCTGGTGGGGGCTGCCCATGGTGGCAGGGGGGTGGGGGTGGTGGGAGACATGAGTGGGGGCCTGGTGGAGGCTGCCCCTGGTGGCTGGGGGGTGGGGGTGGTGGGAGACATGAGTGGGGGCCTGGTGGAGGCTTCCCCTGGTGGCTGGGGGGTGGGGGTGGTGGGAGACATGAGTGGGGGCCTGGTGGAGGCTGCCCATGGTGGCAGGGGGGTGGGGTGGTGGGAGACATGAGTGGGGGCCTGGTTGAGGCTGCCCCTGGTGGCTGGGGGTGGGGGTGGTGGGAGACATGAGTGAGGGCCTGGTGGAGGGTGCCCCTGCACTGCTGGGGGGTGGGGGTGGTGGGAGACATGAGTGGGTGCCTGGTGGAGGCTGCCCATGGTGGCAGGGGGGTGGGGTGGTGGGAGACGTGAGTGGGGGCCTGGTGGAGGCTGCCCATGGTGGCAGGGGGGTGGGGTGGTGGGAGACGTGAGTGGGGGCCTGGTGGAGGCTGCCCCTGGTGGCAGGGGGGTGGGGTGGTGGGAGACATGAGTGGGGGCCTGGTGGAGGCTGCCCCTGCACTGCTGGGGGGTGGGGGTGGTGGGAGACATGAGTGGGGGCCTGGTGGAGGGTACCCCTGCACTGCTGGGGGGTGGGGTGGTGGGAGACATGAGTGGGGGCCTGGTGGAGGCTGCCCCTGCACTGCTGGGGGGTGGGGGTGGTGGGAGACATGGGTGGCGGCCTGGTGAAGGCTGCCCCTGCACTGCTGGGGGGTGGGGGTGGTGGGAGACATGAGTGGGGGCCTGGTGGAGGCTGCCCCTGCACTGCTGGGGGATGGGGGTGGTGGGAGACATGAGTGGGGGCCTGGTGGAGGGTGCCCCTGGTGGCTGGAGGGTGGGGGTGGTGGTAGACATGAGTGGGGGCCTGGTGGAGGGTGCCCCTGCACTGCTGGGGGGTGGGGTGGTGGGAGACATGAGTGGGGGCCCGGTGGAGGCTGCCCCTGCACTGCTGGGGGGTGGGGGTGGTGGGAGACATGAGTGGGGGCCTGGTGGAGGCTGCCCATGGTGGCAGGGGGGTGGGGGTGGTGGGAGACATGGGTGGGGGCCTGGTGGAGGCTGCCCATGGTGGCAAGGGGGTGGGGGTGGTGGGAGACATGAGTGGGGGCCTGGTGGAGGCTGCCCATGGTGGCAGGGGGTGGGGGTGGTGGGAGACATGGGTGGGGGCCTGGTGGGGGCTGCCCATGGTGGCAATGGGGTGGGGGTGGTGGGAGACATGAGTGGGGGCCTGGTGGAGGGTGGCCATGGTGGCAGGGGGGTGGGGGTGGTGGGATACATGAGTGGGGGCCTGGTGGAGGCTGCCCCTGCACTGCTGGGGGGTGGGGGTGGTGGGAGACATGGGTGGGGGCCTGGTGGGGGCTGCCCATGGTGGCAGGGGGGTGGGGGTGGTGGGAGACATGAGTGGGTCCTGGTGGAGGGTGGCCATGGTGGCAGGGGGGTGGGGGTGGTGGGAGACATGAGTGGGGGCCTGGTGGAGGATGCCCCTGCACTGCTGGGGGGTGGGGGTGGTGGGAGACATGAGTGGGGGCCCTGGTGGAGGCTGCCCATGGTGGCAGGGGGGTGGGGTGGTGGGAGACATGGGTGGGGGCCTGGTGGAGGCTGCCCCTGCACTGCTGGGGGGTGGGGGTGGTGGGAGACATGAGTGGGGGCCTGGTGGAGGCTGCCCCTGCACTGCTGGGGGTTGGGGGTGGTGGGAGACATGAGTGGGGGCCTGGTGGAGGCTGCCCCTGCACTGCTGGGGGGTGGGGGTGGTGGGAGACATGAGTGGGGGCCTGGTGGAGGCTGCCCATGGTGGCAGGGGGGTGGGGGTGGTGGGAGACATGGGTGGGGACCTGGTGGAGGCTGCCCATGGTGGCAGGGGGGTGCGGGTGGTGGGAGACATGAGTGGGGGGCTGGTGGAGGCTGCCCCTGCACTGCTGGGGGGTGGGGGTGGTCGGAGACATGAGTGGGGGCCTGGTGGAGGCTGCCCATGGTGGCAGGGGGGTGGGGGTGGTGGGAGACATGGGTGGGGGCCTGGTGGAGGCTGCCCATGGTGGCAGGGGGGTGGGGGTGGTGGGAGACATGGGTGGGGGCCTGGTGGAGGCTGCCCCTGCACTGCTGGGGGGTGGGGGTGGTGGGAGACATGGGTGGGGGCCTGGTGGGGGCTGCCCATGGTGGCAGGGGGGTGGGGGTGGTGGGAGACATGAGTGGGGGCCTGGTGGAGGGTGGCCATGGTGGCAGGGGGGTGGAGGTGGTGGGAGACATGAGTGGGGGCCTGGTGGAGGATGCTCCTGCACTGCTGGGGGGTGGGGGTGGTGGGAAACATGAGTGGGGGCCTGGTGGAGGCTGCCCATGGTGGCAGGGGGGTGGGGTGGTGGGAGACATGGGTGTGGGCCTGGTGGAGGCTGCCCCTGCACTGCTGGGGGGTGGGGGTGGTGGGAGACATGAGTGGGGGCCTGGTGGAGGCTGCCCCTGCACTGCTGGAGGGTGGGGGTGGTGGGAGACATGAGTGGGGGCCTGGTGGAGGCTGCCCCTGCACTGCTGGAGGGTGGGGGTGGTGGGAGACATGAGTGGGGGCCTGGTGGAGGGTGGCCATGGTGGCACGGGGGTAGGGGTGGTGGGAGACATGAGCGGGGGCCTGGTGGAGGCTGCCCCTGCACTGCTGGGGGGTGGGGTAGTTGGAGACATGGGTGGGGGCCTGGTGGGGGCTGCCCATGGTGGCAGGGGGGTGGGGGTGTTGGGAGACATGAATGGGGGCCTGGTGGAGGGTGGCCATGGTGGTAGGGGGGTGGGGTGGTGGGAGACATGGGTGGGGGCCTGGTGGAGACTGCCCCTGCACTGCTGGGGTGTGGGGGTGGTGGGAGACATGAGTGGGGGCCTGGTGGAGGCTTTCCCTGCACTGCTGGAGGGTGGGGGTGATGGGAGACATGAGTGGGGGCCTGGTGGAGGCTGCCCCTGCACTGCTGGGGGGTGGGGGTGGTGGGAGACATGAGTGGGGGCCTGGTGGAGGGTGGCCATGGTGGCAGGGGGGTGGGGGTGGTGGGAGACATGAGTGGGGGCCTGGTGGAGGCTGCCCCTGCACTGCTGGGGGGTGGGGTGGTGGGAGACATGGGTGGGGGCCTGGTGGGGGCTGCCCATGGTGGCAGGGGGGTGGGGGTGGTGGGAGACATGAGTGGGGGCCTGGTGGAGGGTGGCCATGGTGGCAGGGGGGTGGGGGTGGTGGGAGACATGAGTGGGGGCCTGGTGGAGGCTGCCCCTGCACTGCTGGGGGGTGGGGGTGGTGGGAGACATGAGTGGGGGCCTGGTGGAGGCTGCCCATGGTGGCAGGTGGGTGGGGGTGGTGGGAGACATGGGTGGGGGCCTGGTGGAGGCTGCCCATGGTGGCAGGGGGGTGGGGGTGGTGGGAGACATGAGTGGGGGCCTGGTGGAGGCTGCCCCTGCACTGCTGGGGGGTGGGGGTGGTGGGAGACATGAGTGGGGGCCTGGTGGAGGCTGCCCATGGTGGCAGGGGGGTGGGGGTGGTGGGAGACATGGGTGGGGGCCTGGTGGAGGCTGCCCATGGTGGCAGGGGGGTGGGGGTGGTGGGAGACATGAGTGGGGGCCTGGTGGAGGCTGCCCATGGTGGCAGGGGGATGGGGGTGGTGGGAGACATGGGTGGGGGCCTGGTGGGGGCTGCCCATGGTGGCAGGGGGGTGGGGGTGGTGGGAGACATGAATGGGGGCCTGGTGGAGGGTGGCCATGGTGGCAGGGGGGTGGGGGTGGTGGGAGACATGAGTGGGGGCCTGGTGGAGGCTGCCCCTGCACTGCTGGGGGGTGGGGGTGGTGGGAGACATGGGTGGGGGCCTGGTGGGGGCTGCCCATGGTGGCAGGGGGGTGGGGGTGGTGGGAGACATGAGTGGGGGCCTGGTGGAGGGTGGCCATGGTGGCAGGGGGGTGGGGGTGGTGGGAGACATGAGTGGGGGCCTGGTGGAGGATGCCCCTGCACTGCTGGGGGTGGGGGTGGTGGGAGACATGAGTGGGGGCCTGGTGGAGGCTGCCCATGGTGGCAGGGGGGTGGGGGTGGTGGGAGACATGAGTGGGGGCCTGGTGGAGGCTGCCCCTGCACTGCTGGGGGGTGGGGTGGTGGGAGACATGGGTGGGGGCCTGGTGGGGGCTGCCCATGGTGGCAGGGGGGTGGGGGTGGTGGGAGACATGAGTGGGGGCCTAGTGGAGGGTGGCCATGGTGGCAGGGGGGTGGGGTGGTGGGAGACATGAGTGGGGGCCTGGTGGAGGCTGCCCCTGCACTGCTGGGGGGTGGGGGTGGTGGGAGACATGAGTGGGGGCCTGGTGGAGGCTGCCCATGGTGGCAGGGGAGTGGGGGTGGTGGGAGACATGGGTGGGGGCCTGGTGGAGGCTGCCCATGGTGGCAGGGGGGTGGGGGTGGTGGGAGACATGAGTGGGGGCCTGGTGGAGGCTGCCCCTGCACTGCTGGGGGGTGGGGGTGGTGGGAGACATGAGTGGGGGCCTGGTGGAGGCTGCCCATGGTGGCAGGGGGTGGGGGTGGTGGGAGACATGGGTGGGGGCCTGGTGGAGGCTGTCCATGGTGGCAGGGGGGTGGGGGTGGTGGGAGACATGAGTGGGGGCCTGGTGGAGGCTGCCCATGGTGGCAGGGGGTTGGGGGTGGTGGGAGACATGGGTGGGGGCCTGGTGGGGGCTGCCCATGGTGGCAGAGGGGTGGGGGTGGTGGGAGACATGAGTGGGGGCCTGGTGGAGGGTGGCCATGGTGGCAGGGGGGTGGGGGTGGTGGGAGACATGAGTGGGGGCCTGGTGGAGGCTGCCCCTGCACTGCTGGGGGGTGGGGGTGGTGGGAGACATGGGTGGGGGCCTGGTGGGGGCTGCCCATGGTGGCAGGGGGGTGGGGGTGGTGGGAGACATGAGTGGGGGCCTGGTGGAGGGTGGCCATGGTGGCAGGGGGTGGGGGTGGTGGGAGACATGAGTGGGGGCCTGGTGGAGGATGCCCCTGCACTGCTGGGGGGTGGGGGTGGTGGGAGACATGAGTGGGGGCCTGGTGGAGGCTGCCCACGGTGGCAGGGGGGTGGGGTGGTGGGAGACATGGGTGGGGGCCTGGTGGAGGCTGCCCCTGCACTGCTGGGGGGTGGGGGTGGTGGGAGACATGGGTGGGGGCCTGGTGGGGGCTGCCCATGGTGGCAGGGGGGTGGGGGTGGTGGGAGACATGAGTGGGGGCCTGGTGGAGGGTGGCCATGGTGGCAGGGGGGTGGGGGTGGTGGGAGACATGAGTGGGGGCCTGGTGGAGGATGCCCCTGCACTGCTGGGGGTGGGGGTGGTGGGAGACATGAGTGGGGGCCTGGTGGAGGCTGCCCATGGTGGCAGGGGGGTGGGGGTGGTGGGAGACATGAGTGGGGGCCTGGTGGAGGCTACCCCTGCACTGCTGGGGGGTGGGGTGGTGGGAGACATGGGTGGGGGCCTGGTGGGGGCTGCCCATGGTGGCAGGGGGGTGGGGGTGGTGGGAGACATGGGTGGGGGCCTGGTGGAGGCTGCCCATGGTGGCAGGGGGGTGGGGGTGGTGGGAGACATGAGTGGGGGCCTGGTGGAGGCTGCCCCTGCACTGCTGGGGGGTGGGGGTGGTGGGAGACATGAGTGGGGGCCTGGTGGAGGCTGCCCATGGTGGCAGGGGGGTGGGGGTGGTGGGAGACATGGGTGGGGGCCTGGTGGAGGCTGTCCATGGTGGCAGGGGGGTGGGGGTGGTGGGAGACATGAGTGGGGGCCTGGTGGAGGCTGCCGATGGTGGCAGGGGGTTGGGGGTGGTGGGAGACATGGGTGGGGGCCTGATGGGGGCTGCCCATGGTGGCAGAGGGGTGGGGGTGGTGGGAGACATGAGTGGGGGCCTGGTGGAGGGTGGCCATGGTGGCAGGGGGGTGGGGGTGGTGGGAGACATGAGTGGGGGCCTGGTGGAGGCTGCCCCTGCACTGCTGGGGGGTGGGGGTGGTGGGAGACATGGGTGGGGGCCTGGTGGGGGCTGCCCATGGTGGCAGGGGGGTGGGGGTGGTGGGAGACATGAGTGGGGGCCTGGTGGAGGGTGGCCATGGTGGCAGGGGGGTGGGGGTGGTGGGAGACATGAGTGGGGGCCTGGTGGAGGATGCCCCTGCACTGCTGGGGGGTGGGGGTGGTGGGAGACATGAGTGGGGGCCTGGTGGAGGCTGCCCACGGTGGCAGGGGGGTGGGGTGGTGGGAGACATGGGTGGGGGCCTGGTGGAGGCTGCCCCTGCACTGCTGGGGGGTGGGGGTGGTGGGAGACATGGGTGGGGGCCTGGTGGAGGCTGCCCATGCACTGCTGGGGGGTGGGGGTGGTGGGAGACATGAGTGGGGGCCTGGTGGAGGGTGGCCATGGTGGCACGGGGGTGGGGGTGGTGGGAGACATGAGCGGGGGCCTGGTGGAGGCTGCCCCTGTACTGCTGGGGGGTGGGGTAGTTGGAGACATGGGTGGGGGCCTGGTGGGGGCTGCCCATGGTGGAAGGGGGGTGGGGGTGGTGGGAGACATGAGTGGGGGCCTGGTGGAGGCTGCCCCTGCACTGCTGGGGTGTGGGGGTGGTGGGAGACATGAGTGGGGGCCTGGTGGAGGGTGGCCATGGTGGCAGGGGGGTGGGGGTGGTGGGAGACATGAGTGGGGGCCTGGTGGAGGCTGCCCCTGCACTGCTGGGGGGTGGGGTGGTGGGAGACATGGGTGGGGGCCTGGTGGGGGCTGCCCATGGTGGCAGGGGGGTGGGGGTGGTGGGAGACATGAGTGGGGGCCTGGTGGAGGGTGGCCATGGTGGCAGGGGGGTGGGGGTGGTGGGAGACATGAGTGGGGGCCTGGTGGAGGATGCCCCTGCACTGCTGGGGGGTGGGGGTGGTGGGAGACATGAGTGGGGGCCTGGTGGAGGCTACCCACGGTGGCAGGGGGTGCGGTGGTGGGAGACATGGGTGGGGGCCTGGTGGAGGCTGCCCCTGCACTGCTGGGGGGTGGGGGTGGTGGGAGACATGAGTGGGGGCCTGGTGGAGGCTGCCCATGGTGGCAGGGGGGTGGGGGTGGTGGGAGACATGGGTGGGGGCCTGGTGGAGGCTGCCCATGCACTGCTGGGGGGTGGGGGTGGTGGGAGACATGAGTGGGGGCCTGGTGGAGGGTGGCCATGGTGGCACGGGGGTGGGGGTGGTGGGAGACATGAGCGGGGGCCTGGTGGAGGCTGCCCCTGTACTGCTGGGGGGTGGGGTAGTTGGAGACATGGGTGGGGGCCTGGTGGGGGCTGCCCATGGTGGCAGGGGGGTGGGGGTGGTGGGAGACATGAGTGGGGGCCTGGTGGAGGCTGCCCCTGCACTGCTGGGGTGTGGAGGTGGTGGGAGACATGAGTGGGGGCCTGGTGGAGGCTTTCCCTGCACTGCTGGAGGGTGGGGGTGGTGGGAGACATGAGTGGGGGCCTGGTGGAGGCTACCCCTGCACTGCTGGGCGGTGGGGGTGGTGGGAGACATGAGTGGGGGCCTGGTGGAGGGTGGCCATGGTGGAAGGGGGATGGGGGTGGTTGGAGACATGAGTGGGGGCCTGGTGGAGGCTGCCCCTGCACTGCTGGGGGGTGGGGTGGTGGGAGACATGGGTGGGGGCCTGGTGGGGGCTGCCCATGGTGGCAGGGGGGTGGGGGTGGTGGGAGACATGAGTGGGGGCCTGGTGGAGGGTGGCCATGGTGGCAGGGGGGTGGGGGTGGTGGGAGACATGAGTGGGGGCCTGGTGGAGGCTGCCCCTGTACTGCTGGGGGGTGGGGGTGCTGGGGGACATGAGTGGGGGCCTGGTGGAGGCTGCCCATGGTGGCAGGGGGGTGGGGGTGGTGGGAGACATGGGTGGGGGCCTGGTGGAGGCTGCCCATGGTGGCAGGGGGGTGGGGGTGGTGGGAGACATGAGTGGGGGCCTGGTGGAGGCTGCCCCTGCACTGCTGGGGGGTGGGGGTGGTGGGAGACATGAGTGGGGGCCTAGTGGAGGCTGCCCATGGTGGCAGGGGGGTGGGGGTGGTGGGAGACATGGGTGGGGGCCTGGTGGAGGCTGCCCATGGTGGCAGGGGGGTGGGGGTGGTGGGAGACATGAGTGGGGGCCAGGTGGAGGCTGCCCATGGTGGCAGGGGGATGGGGGTGGTGGGAGACATGGATGGGGGCCTGGTGGGGGCTGCCCATGGTGGCAGGGGGGTGGGGGTGGTGGGAGACATGAGTGGGGGCCTGGTGGAGGGTGGCCATGGTGGCAGGGGGGTGGGGGTGGTGGGAGACATGAGTGGGGGCCTGGTGGAGGCTGCCCCTGCACTGCTGGGGGGTGGGGGTGGTGGGAGACATGGGTGGGGGCCTGGTGGGGGCTGCCCATGGTGGCAGAGGGGTGGGGGTGGTGGGAGACATGAGTGGAGGCCTGGTGGAGGGTGGCCATGGTGGCAGGGGGGTGGGGGTGGTGGGAGACATGAGTGGGGGCCTGGTGGAGGATGCCCCTGCACTGCTGGGGGTGGGGGTGGTGGGAGACATGAGTGGGGGCCTGGTGGAGGCTGCCCATGGTGGCAGGGGGGTGGGGTGGTGGGAGACATGAGTGGGGGCCTGGTGGAGGCTGCCCCTGCACTGCTGGGGGGTGGGGTGGTGGGAGACATGGGTGGGGGCCTGGTGGGGGCTGCCCATGGTGGCAGGGGGGTGGGGTGGTGGGAGACATGAGTGGGGGCCTGGTGGAGGGTGGCCATGGTGGCAGGGGGGTGGGGGTGGTGGGAGACATGAGTGGGGGCCTGGTGGAGGCTGCCCCTGCACTGCTGGGGGGTGGGGGTGGTGGGAGACATGAGTGGGGGCCTGGTGGAGGCTGCACATGGTGGCAGGGGAGTGGGGGTGGTGGGAGACATGGGTGGGGGCCTGGTGGAGGCTGCCCATGGTGGCAGGGGGGTGGGGGTGGTGGGAGACATGAGTGGGGGCCTGGTGGAGGCTGCCCCTGCACTGCTGGGGGTGGGGGTGGTGGGAGACATGAGTGGGGGCCTGGTGGAGGCTGCCCATGGTGGCAGGGGGGTGGGGGTGGTGGGAGACATGGGTGGGGGCCTGGTGGAGGCTGTCCATGGTGGCAGGGGGGTGGGGGTGGTGGGAGACATGAGTGGGGGCCTGGTGGAGGCTGCCCATGGTGGCAGGGGGATGGGGGTGGTGGGAGACATGGGTGGGGGCCTGGTGGGGGCTGCCCATGGTGGCAGGGGGGTGGGGGTGGTGGGAGACATGAGTGGGGGCCTGGTGGAGGGTGGCCATGGTGGCAGGGGGTGGGGGTGGTGGTAGACATGAGTGGGGGCCTGGTGGAGGATGCCCCTGCACTGCTGGGGGGTGGGGGTGGTGGGAGACATGAGTGGGGGCCTGGTGGAGGCTGCCCACGGTGGCAGGGGGGTGGGGTGGTGGTTTGACATGGGTGGGGGCCTGGTGGAGGCTGCCCCCTGCACTGCTGGGGGGTGGGGGTGGTGGGAGACATGAGTGGGGGCCTGGTGGAGACTGCCCCTGCACTGCTGGGGGTGGGGGTGGTGGGAGACATGAGTGGGGGCCTGGTGGAGGCTGCCCCTGCACTGCTGGCGGGTGGGGGTGGTGGGAGACATGAGTGGGGGCCTGGTGGAGGCTGCCCATGGTGGCAGGGTGGTGGGGGTGGTGGGAGACATGGGTGGGGGCCTGGTGGAGGCTGCCCATGGTGGCAGGGGGGTGGGGGTGGTGGGAGACATGAGTGGGGGCCTGGTGGATGCTGCCCCTGCACTTCTGGGGGGTGGGGTTGGTGGGAGACATGAGTGGGGGCCTGGTGGAGGCTGCCCATGGTGGCAGGGGGGTGGGGGTTTTGGGAGACATGGGTGGGGGCCTGGTGGAGGCTGCCCATGGTGGCAGGGGGTGGGGGTGGTGGGAGACATGAGTGGGGGCCTGGTGGAGGCTGCCCATGGTGGCAGGGGGGTGGGGGTGGTAGGAGACATGGGTGGGGGCCTGGTGAGGGCTGACCATGGTGGCAGGGGGTGGGGGTGGTGGGAGACATGAGTGGGGGCCTGGTGGAGGGTGGCCATGGTGGCAGGGGGATGGGGGTGGTGGGAGACATGAGTGGGGGCCTGGTGGAGGCTGCCCCTGCACTGCTGGGGGGTGGGGGTGGTGGGAGACATGGGTGGGGGCCTGGTGGGGGTTGCCCATGGTGGCAGAGGTGTGGGGGTGGTGGGAGACATGAGTGGGGGCCTGGTGGAGGGTGGCCATGGTGGCAGGGGGGGTGGGGGTGGTGGGAGACATGAGTGGGGGCCTGGTGGAGGCTGCCCCTGCACTGCTGGCGGGTGGGGGTGGTGGGAGACATGAGTGGGGGCCTGGTGGAGGCTGCCCATGGTGGCAGGGTGGTGGGGGTGGTGGGAGACATGGGTGGGGGCCTGGTGGAGGCTGCCCATGGTGGCAGGGGGGTGGGGGTGGTGGGAGACATGTGTGGGGGCCTGGTGGAGGCTGCCCCTGCACTGCTGGGGGGTGGGGTTGGTGGGAGACATGAGTGGGGGCCTGGTGGAGGCTGCCCATGGTGGCAGGGGGGTGGGGGTTTTGGGAGACATGGGTGGGGGCCTGGTGGAGGCTGCCCATGGTGGCAGGGGGTGGGGGTGGTGGGAGACATGAGTGGGGGCCTGGTGGAGGCTGCCCATGGTGGCAGGGGGGTGGGGGTGGTAGGAGACATGGGTGGGGGCCTGGTGAGGGCTGACCATGGTGGCAGGGGGTGGGGGTGGTGGGAGACATGAGTGGGGGCCTGGAGGAGGGTGGCCATGGTGGCAGGGGGTGGGGGTGGTGGGAGACATGAGTGGGGGCCTGGTGGAGGCTGCCCCTGCACTGTTGGGGGGTGGGGGTGGTGGGAGACATGGGTGGGGGCCTGGTGGAGGCTGCCCCTGCACTGCTGGGGGGTGGGGGTGGTGGGAGACATGGGTGGGGGCCTGGTGGGGGCTGCCCCTGCACTGCTGGGGGGTGGGGGTGGTGGGAGACATGAGTGGGGGCCTGGTGGAGGCTGCCCCTGCACTGCTGGGGGTGGGGGTGGTGGGAGACATGAGTGGGGGCCTGGTGGTGGGTGCCCCTCGTCGCTGGGGGGTGGGGGTGGTGGGAGACATGCATTGTTGATCAGTAGTGCAAGGTGACATGTGGGTTGGCTGGGGGGCATGCCCATGGTGGATGGGCTGCCTGCGGGACATGAGCAGGGGTGCAGGGTAGTCCCCCGTGGTGTGGGCTGCCTGCAGGGTCCGTGGAGGTTGTGGAGCGTACACCTGGGAGGACCCACACGGCCAATTCATATGTGGTACTCCCCAGAACCCCTGAAACACACATACCCTGCTGAAATCGTGTGTGGAACTTCCCGCGCACCCCTGAAATACACGTACCCTGCTCACACTGGGCCAATCGCGTGTGGAACTTCCCGCGCACCCCTGCAATACACGTACCCTGATGAAATTGCGCGTGGAACTTCCCGCGCACCCCTGAAATACACATACCTTGCTGAAATCGCGTGTGGAAATTCCCGCGCACCCCTGAAGTACACATACCCTCCTCGCACTGGGCCAATCGCGTGTGGAACTTCCCGCGCACCCCTGAAATACACGTACCCTTATGAAATCGCGTGTGGTACTTCCCGCGCACCCCTGAAATACACGTACCCTGCTGAAATCGCGTGTGGAACTTCCCGCGCACCCCTGAAATACACGTACCCTGCTCGCACTGGGCCAATCGCGTGTGGAACTTCCCGCACACCCCTGAAATACACATACCCTGATGAAATCGCGTGTGGAACTTCCCGCGCACCCCTGAAATACATGTACCCTGATGAAATCGCGTGTGGTACTTCCCGCGCACCCCTGAAATACACGTACCCTGCTGAAATCGCGTGTGGAACTTCCCGCGCACCCCTGAAATACACGTACCCTGCTCGCACTGGGCCAATCGCGTGTGGAACTTCCCGCGCATCCCTGAAATACACGTACCCTGATGAAATCGCGTGTGGAACTACCCGCGCACCCCTGAAATACACGTACCCTGCTGAAATCGCGTGTGGAAATTCCCGCGCACCCCTGAAATACACGTACCCTGCTTGCACTGGGCCAATTGCGTGTGGAACTTCCCGCGCACCCCTGAAATACACGTACCCTGATGAAATTGCGTGTGGAACTTCCCGCGCACCCCTGAAATACACGTACCCTGCTGAAATTGCGTGTGGAACTTCCCGCGCACCCCTGAAATACACGTACCCTGATGTAATCGCGTGTGGAACTTCCCGCGCACCCCTGAAATCCACGTACCCGGCCAAATCGCGTGTGAGACTTCCCACGCACCCCGGTATACACAAACACGTATTTTTTGTCAGCGGGTGTCCGTGTTTGTGGGTACCCCTTTGCACGTCATTTGTCCTGCAGGACCACAGTATTGGACATTCATCATGGCAGTATATAGGTGCTATTTGTTGGCGCACCTTTTGGCGCACATTTCTTACAGCTGCAGAGACGCTACCGCCTGCTTTCTTGTGGCGGTCGTGTTTGTGCCTGTGCGCTGGTTTGACCGTGCGCTTTTTTGCCCTATTCTATTCCATGAATACGTGTTGTAGGCGAGCGTGTGGGCGTTCCGCGCACTTGTGCCCTGTACTTCCCCCGTGACGCCCACGTTTTGGCAAGTTGTTCCCCATTCCGAGTGTTACGCCCGTGTTCCGCCTACTTTTGTTGCGTGCGCCGCGCTATGTGCGATTTTCACTGTGGCCTGTGCGATTTTCGCTGTGACCTGTCGCACGCAGTTAGATGGCCTGTGCGCCAACGTGTGCCGCGCACTTTTTTATCGCACATCCGCTGGTTTTCTCGCACACGGCCTTCCATGAATCGATGTGCGCTGCTTTTCGTGCGATTTTCGCACTTGCACTGCGATTTTCGCTATTCCACTGCGATTTGCACGTTTTTGCCCACTTGCGCCGCGCTAATTTTTCCATGAATCTTAGTACAAGTCTTTAGAAAATAAGTATAATATACACTTAGACCACCCCAATTACACACAAATAATGCTGTTCCTTTGTGAATATTGGGATGATTTCCTTTCATTGTTTTTGCAAAGCAAAGTAACACAGGTTCATTTTACTTTTTTTAGTCATTTACAAATGTGATTTTCCTCGCATCTTCATTCTGCACAATTCCATAGCTCTGGTCAATTTCTTATACACAGGAATCTGTTCAAGAAAAGGGTTCTTTGAAACTGACATTGTCGGAATTGAAACAATGTTATGCCTCCTATCTCAACAATTGTATGTGTATTGGCCTACGCCAAGTTGTCTAAACATCATATGCGAACAAACTCCACGGCAAGGTCTTGACCTTAGAGAAAGTAATGTAAGTCGCCATCTTGGATTAAGCTGCCATTTTAGGTTCTCTTGTTATATGGAAGTCACCCTGAACATCAAAATGGAGGCCGAATGACATTCTGAGTAAAATTCTGCCCGTTGTGACCTCCGTACACACGAATAATTAATATGCCTGCAGGCCACTTGTCGGGGTCGCGAACTGAGTCCATGTCCTACTGTTGACCTATGTGTAAATGTACAACTCTATCAGCGAAACTAATCAGAATGCATATATTATAGGATTGACCTGGCAAGGAACCCATAGGCCCGACTCCTAGAATGGTTAACCCGCGAGAGGGTTGGCCAAGGGCTCGATAAAGAGTATAAAAGACCCAAGTATTCCAATGTACGGTCTCTCTCACTAACGCATTGAACTCTCGTTGAAGTTCGTTATGTTACTCTGAGAGCCGAATAGCTATCCGTTTGTCAATTGACTTTGGTAACTGTTGTAGCTTTTAAATAAAGCACTTGTATGTTCTTTGTAACCTGTGTTGGTGTGTTTCTTTCTGGGCTTCCCGGCCTCATATTATTTTTATGTTTTCACAGTTGGCGCCCGAATAGGGACCCTCAAGATTAATGCCGGATCATTGAAGGTAGACGCAGACTATCGAACCAGGATCGGACGGTGTGATACTGCAGGCCCGACCGAACGAGACGCGATACCTCGGCAGCGCTGCACGATCCGATCCTTGGACGATAGTCGTGTGGTCTGACACGGCATCTTGACGAGGGTCCATTTTTGAGGCGGGCAGATTTGTCGAAACCACCAAACACAAGGTAAAATTCGTTAGGTAAGTTCTTTGGTAAACCGTACGGTCCTTCTTAGGTTTGGTTAGGTGCAGTCGTGACCCGGCTCTTAATTTAACCCTGACAATTTGAATTTGGCGTATTGTATCTGCAGACACAATTACTGACCAGGTAACACCATTTTTTTGTGAAATGTCTGGGAAATTGTCTAGCTGCTTTAGGGCTCTGTTCCGCAGCGATCAACAATCTTTGGAATTTAGCCGCCCAGCACCACAGGAGGGGTCGCCGGCATGTACTATGTACTGTAAGTATGGCATTGGAAGTACAGTATTTAATGATATTTGGCACAGACAAACCAGACAGGCCTCCGAATTTCAGTGGCCAATCAATGGTAGTTTCGAGATCCCCCGTGTTGAATACCTAGAATCGGTCTTGCTAAAAAAGAATGCCAGACCTGCAGCATTTGATGTTTTGCAGAATTGGAAAAAAAGAAGCGTTGCAGCAGCTTAAAAGTAGGGATAAACATGCACGCCGTCATAAAACAAATGCCAAAAAGGCGTTGTTATATGATAAGGAAAAACATTCGGAGTCAGTTAAAAATATGGAAAGGGCTTTCTCACTCGGTATCCAGAAAATGTATCCCTCTAAAGATTTCCATGTTTCTGAAGAATGTATTGAAAAATTGTTAAACGAACGCAGGCCTGGTGCCTCTGCGCCACCTCCGTATGATCCTCTCCCGGGTGCTCTGCCCATTCATGCTGTTGTTCCTGCTGTTATTCCTGTTCCCCCTGTACAACCTATTGTTCCTATTCCTCTAGTTGTTGTTCCTCCACCTATCCCGCCACCCCTTCCTCTTGCGCCGATAGTTGCACCCTCATTGAATTTGCCCATATCTCCGCTCCCGAGTGGTTCTGTATTGACTAACGTTGATCGGGGTGCGGGGTCAAAGATTGTCACTCGAAATACTGTTTCTGCAGACAAGAAACAGGAATTATTTGCATGGGCTAAGCATTGTATGGAGAAAGGTGATCAAGTCGACGTTTTTTCCACATTAATAAATATGGACAATTTTCCTGAGAAAAATGTTTTTATCGAAGGTTTGGGGACTCATTTATGTGTAATGTGGGGTAGATTACATAATTCGGATCTCCCACAAGGGGTGAGGGATCTAAATACTTTAGCACTTTCGAGGGATACAGAGGAGAAAGTACATGGTCATGTTGAGAGATTGTTTGAGTATAGGAAGGACTTTGAGAAATTGCGGGATGAGGATGATGAAGACGACAGTATGTATGTGCAGAAACGGTTCCTTCTGTGTCGTAGATCGGCACCTGAGGAAGTACGAATTTGTACCAAAGATGCGATTCGATGGATCTCGGATTCATCGATACCACCAGATGAAGTATATGACACGTATAGTCAGTATACAGTAGAAATGCAGAGGAAGGTGATTCAGGTAATGGTACAGTACCTGCAGGAAGAATGTGTAAGGAAGAAGGTCAGTTGTCCTATAGAGTTATTGGGAATTTGTAAAAGGGCTTTTTCGCCCGACACTTCTTTGACTGCCTTAGCGCTCGACCTGGCTCTGTTGCTTAGTAAGTGGTCGGAGTTACCTATATCTCAGTTGCCTATGAGAGAGGTTCCTCCGACATTTGTCCCAAAGGTTGAGATTCCCGCTAACGCTGGGACTGGTGCACCCGCTGTGGATATCCCTGCACATTATGTATTACAATTTGTTCACGTCCCGTTTTCACGACAGGAAGTGAACACTATTAGACAATCAATTCCCGATATCAGGAAAAACCCGACAGGGTTTTACAAAGAGATAGAGTCCGTTTTGCAGTCCTCTGTGTTCACCTTAAGTGATATTGACTTGCTATTCCCTGTACTCCTGCCCGTAGATTTATGGAAGCAGGTTCAGACAATAGACGATGTGCCAGGGTTGGGAGATACGTGGGCTAACATGACTAGGTTTGATGGGGAAAGACCAGCTGGTGAGAAACCACCTCAGGTAATACTTACTTTGCCTGTTAGAATTGTCGCAAAATTGAAAACCATAATTCCTGAGAAAAGAATTATTTGGGAAAAGCTTACGGCCTGTGTTCAAGGAAAAACTGAAGGTGCCACCAAATTCTTTAATAGATTCGAACAGGTATTCTCTGACTTCAGTGGACAGGACTTGGGCACAGAGTCTGGGAAAAGGTTGTTTGTGGACAAATTTGTACGTGGATTGTTGCCCGACATCCAGTCACAGATTATGTCCTCTGAGAGCGCTTGGCAGGCGAAATCCCAATCAGAAGTTTTGCACATGGCTCAGTATTATGAGAACCGTGTTAATAATGAAAAAGAGAAAATAGAGAAAAGGAAAGGAGATTTGAAGACTAAAGTATTGTTACAACAAATTGTTAGAAATCCCAGAGGAGGTACTTCACAGATCAGAGGACAGTATGTCCCAAAAGGAAACGCTCCTTTGGGTCCTGTGAATGTTAATCAATGTGCCTATTGCCGCCAGGAAGGTCATTGGCGAGCACAGTGCCCCGTCCTTCGACAAAGGTCAAACAATGCGTTTGGGAGTATGGGTAGACGACCTGGAGGTCGCCCTGGAGGAGGGGGCCTTGATAGAGGTCAGTTCTCACAAGATCCTCAGCAACCTTTTTCACGGGAAAATCAGACTTCAAGTGTGGACACGAGAAACATATTTGATCACCCTTCTGCTGCCTACCTTTCTGAAGAGCTTCCTTCCGATGACATTTTATTTCGTTAGGACGGCCCGAAGCAGGGTTTGGAACCTTCACCTATTCCCGTTAATCAGAAAGGTCCCTACGTTGAATTGTTAGTGGGGAATAGGAAACATCAGTTTTTGATAGACACTGGAGCACAGAAGTGCTCCATTGATCATTCCCGGGTTCCAAACATTCCACTGTCAGGGCACACAAATGTTTCTGTAGGGTTTTCTGGCATACGAATTGCTTGCCCGGTTTCTTCGCCGGTGCCTGTTTCTTTGGGTCCCTTTATGGACCATTGTCCCTTCCTTCTGACTTCGAACTGTGGAGAGAATTTGCTGGGGTTAAATTTGTTGAAGAAACTGAATGCAGTAATTCATTGTTCCTCTGATGGAGTACGACTGACGGTTTCACCACAGCAACTTCCTAATTCTCAGTTTTTGATTCCACCATTGCCTCCTGAGTTTAGCGTTGTTCCTGAATGTTTGTGGGCGGTTGACGACAATGATGTCGGGGTGCTACAGATTGAGCCTGTTAAAATAGTTTTGAAGCATGGAGTTAAACTACCACGCATTCCGCAATATAAAATATCAGTTGAGGGCGAGCGTGCTTTGAAGTTCATTGTCTCCGATTTTGTGCATCGAGGGGTGATTGAAGAGATTGCAGATAGTATATGTAACAGCCCGATTTTGCCTCTATACAAGAAAGGCGACAATGCAATCCCATACCGTTTCATAAGTGATCTTCATGCTATTAACAAAGTTGTCGCCCCACAATTTCCAATTGTGCCTGATGTAACAACGATACTAACAATGATCCCTGCTACAGCTACGCACTTTAGTGTTGTGGATCTAAAGTATGCTTTCTTTAGTATTCCTATACACAAGGAGAGTAGATATTTGTTCGCGTTCACCTTGGGGGGACGTTCATTCACATTTACTCGTGCACCTCAAGGTTATACTGAAAGTCCAAGCATTTATAGTAGAGCTTTGAAAGAGCAGCTTGATACCCTTGAATTGCCACCTACTTGTACACTGTTCCAGCATGTCGATGACTTGCTTTTGGCCGCAGATTCTGAAAGTGCTTGTAAAGAAGGCACTGTACTGTTGCTTGTTCATCTAGCTAAAAATGGTCATAAAGCTTCGCTCAAAAAATTTCAATATTGTTGTCAGGAGGTCCCCTATTTAGGCTACCTCCTGTCAAAGGAGGGGAGAAGATTGACACCTGAAAGAATAAAACAAATTTCTGGCATGTCTGTTCCAAATACACAGAAAGAAGTCAGAGCCTTAATAGGTATGGCTTCTTACTGTAGGTTGTGGATCCCGAACTTTTCACTAGTGATAAAACCGATGTTGGCTTTGACGAAGAAGGGCATTTCTTTGCCGCTGCCATGGAAATCGGAACATCAACGATCATTTTAGCTTCTCAAAACCGCATTATGCTCTGCACCGGTTCTGGGTACTCCAAATTATGATAAGGCCTTTTTGTTGTTTGTGCATGAATGTGATGGATGTTCTTTGGCTGTGTTAACACAGGAACACGGAGGGAAGAATAGGCAATGCGGCTACTACTCCTCCGCCCTTGATCCTGTCGCATGCACTTTGCCAAGATGTTTGCGAGCTGTCGCTGCTGCTGCCGCATCTGTAAAACAGAGTGAGGGAATGGTCCTAGGCCATGATTTAATTTTGATGGTACCTCACTCTGTAGATGTCCTATTGAATAAGACTCAAACGCAACACCTCACCTCTGCACGGCTGACAAGGTATGAATTAATTCTGTTTGCCCCTCACATTCAAATTAAGAGGTGTTGTGTTCTTAATCCGGCTGAACTCCTACCTTTCCCGCAAAATACTGTTTGCGGTGACAAAGAATTACATGACTGCCTGTATACTACTGAACAGGAAATGAAGGGCAGGATGGACCTTATAGACATTCCTTTGGGCAATGCGGAAGGGGAGCTGTTTTGTGATGGCTCCTGCTTCAAACTCCCAGATGGTACATCTACAGCTGCCTACGCAGTTACTACGTTGAGTACGGTTGTTGAAACTAAGAGAATTCTGCATAACTCTGCGCAGGTCGCAGAGATTATAGCGTTGACCCGAGCTTGTGAACTCTCTGAGGGGGATACAGTAAACATATATACTGATAGCCAGTACGCCTTTGGGGTGGCTCACAACTTTGGGAGGCTCTGGTCGGAAAGAGGGTTCCTAACCTCACATGGGACCAAGATTCAGCATGGTCCCCTGATAGTGCAATTGCTCTTGGCACTCTCACTCCCTAGGCAGTTAGCGATCATGAAATGTGCAGCACATCGTAAGGTCATAGATGATGTGGGAAAAGGGAACGCTTTTGCTGACCAGATAGCCAGGCAAACGGCCACAGACCTTAGCGCAGACATGTATGCTCTAAGGGAAACAAAAGATGCCTATGTAATAGATGAGGGTATCGGGTCTGTGCGAGATATCCAAACTGATGCCACAATAGAAGAAACTAAAAAGTGGGCCGAAGGGATGGGGAAACTGGATGACGATGGGTGTTGGGTGGATACATCTGAAGGAAAATGGTTGCTCCCTGATTCATATGTGCTGGCAATGGTTATGATGGCACACAGTCCTACGCATGTGTGTGCTCAACAGATCACGAAAATGCTAGAACAAGTCTGGGTGAATGATAACATTTTGAAGACTGCACAGCGACATGTTCAGAATTGTATGATTTGTTTACAGCACAATGTGGGGAAGGGGGCAGTAACTCCAAGGGGTAGCTTTGGGCCCCCTTCTGTTCCCTTCGAGGTCATCCACTTTGATTTTATTGAGATGGAACGGTGTAAAAATCTAAAATATGTTCTTGTGATTATTTGTGTTTTTAGTAAATGGGTCGAGGCTTTCCCCGTTAAGGATGCTACTGCCATGACCACTGCAAAGACTATGGTAAAAGAATTCTTTCCACGGTTTGGGCTTCCAAGGGTAATTTGGTCGGACAATGGTCCCCATTTTGTTGCAGCAGTAATTTTGCAGATATGCACAGCGTTACACATGAAAAGCGACTTCACTCGGCTAGACACCCTCAAAGTGCTGGGTTGGTAGAGAGACATAACGGTATCTTAAAGAATAAGCTTGCAAAAACATGTGCCGGCACCAAATTGAAATGGCCAGATGCCTTACCTATTGTTTTGTTAGCCATGCGTACCACACCTCAAACTAAGACTGGGCTTTCTCCATTTGAGGTAGTGATGGGGAGACCTGCTAACATTTGGGGTCTTCCGAAGCCCAAAACCTTGAGGGAGGTAGAAAATGTATTGCTTGTAGACTACTGTAACCAGTTGACTAAAAATCTGTATCTCATTTATCATCAGGTCCAATCAGCTTTATCTGTACGGTTTACGGGCCCAGGACACGATATTCAGCCTGGAAGTTGGGTCCTAGTGAAGGCCTACGAAAGGTCTTCCTGTCTCGCGCCTCGCTGGCGGGAACCCCACCAGGTACTGTTGGTCACCCAAACAGCAGTGCGGGTGGCTGGAAAGAAGCATTGGATCCACACGACGCATGTCAAGAAACTTCCTCACCCGACGCCACACGTTACAGAAGAAGCAGAACCCCTCGCTGATGCTACAAACTATGATCCTGGAGTAGCAAATAGCGCTGTGAGTGCGTCAGAGAATTTCTCTGAGCCCGTGGAGCTTGGGGAACAGTCCATTTCATCTCCGCACTCTTTGAAAAAGTAACTTCCGGAAAACACTGTTTCAAGTTCTGCGACTTCCGTCGCCTCCGATACGTTGCTTCCCTCAGGAAGTGACGGTACCTTATTTCCGGATCAAACAGTACTGGGTACCACCAGGTACGACCTTCGACGAAGAAAATAGAATTACTTCAAGGGTTTTGCCTGTGCATCTGGAAAGGAAACGTTATTGAGAGTCTTTTCTCTTGCAAAAGGAAGTTTTTTGTTGAAAAAAAAAGGGGGATTCTGCTGGCTAGGGTTGGGGAAGGACTAAGAAGTCACGCGACCGTAGTGTCGCCAGCAACGAACATTGGGGTCATCGATTGAGAAACTACGATGCCTGCCACCTCCACCGCTGCTGTTCGCATTGGACTTGTAAATAAGGGGGTGACCAACTCGGACAACGAACAATGTGCCTGGGCCCCGAAAATGTATTGCTGTGTCGTATTAATAATAATTGGAATTTGTATAGTTGCTGCTGTGGGACTTTGGTACTTTGAAGAAATTTACCCTCTAAAACCTCTACTGCCAATTGAGATTGTACCTACTGCTTTGACTCCCTCTGTACACCTTCACACTCTGTCACCTAGAAACTCCCAGCATAGACGATAATACCATAATAACACTTTAATGATAATAATGAATTCAACGCATGCCATTTTTAATAAGAGTAATTGCTGGATTTGTACCCATTTACCGCAACATGGGAACAAGGGGCTAGGATGGTATATTCACCCTTTACCTTTAACGACTGCTTGCTATGCCTCTCTTAGAGAACTATTCTTTGGCCGTTGGAATGATAGCATCTCAGGGAACTTTGATGGAACTAATTTAAATGATTTTGGGAAACGTGAATTGACTCCCCTGGGTGCTCGCTTTTTGCAAATAGAAGTAAACCTAATGTTGCTTCTATTAGGCCGTCTGATAAACTATCTCTTCCTTTTCAAACTCTAATTTCCTTTAAAATGGCTCCGATAGGCAATAAGGACGCTGTGCCTCCTTCCTACTCTATTAATCATAGCCCCGATTCAGTCCCCTTCTGTGTACAAAGAAATGGCACTCGGTCAATGGGAGATTTTGAAGGTTGTGTGAACATTGTAAATTTGACCGGAGAGAACAGGCCTCTCTATGTAGGGGGCCCCGTTTATTTTGTTTGTGGTAGTTCAGCATTTCCCTGGTTGCCCAAGGATTGGCAGGGAACCTGTTTTTTAGGAATCCTGTTACCTGGGGTATTCATAGCTAGTACTTTGGAGGTTTCTAAGGCTCGCCCATGGCGGGACGATAACGGAGATACCCCAGGGAAAGTATTGGGAGATATAGCAAAATCAGTTGTGCCATTTTGAGGAGAGATAGCAAATTCCGAAAATATTAGGGGACTAGCAAGGATACTGGAGAGAACCATCAACCGGACCACGATTATACTCTACAATATGACACTAGAACAAAAAGCAATAAGATTGGTAACACTCCAAAATCGGATGGCATTAGATGTCATTCTGGCAGAACGTGGTGGAGTATGCAAATTAGTGGGGTCCGCTTGTTGTGTTTTCGTACCAGATTCCTCACCGACAATTTTCAAAGCAATGCAGAACTTGCACATCCTTAGTTCTGAAGTGCATGTTCCTGTGGGAGATTGGAATATTAGCGCCTGGTTCTGGGATTCTCTACAATCCTGGGGTTGGAGGGTGCTTTCTGTTATCCTGGTTATCTTGGGAATACTGCTATTCCTTTGTTGCTGTTTCCAATGTCTACCTAGTGTATGTGCAATGCTAGGGGGATGTTGTGCTCAAGCAGTGAGCACAGTAGGGCACAAAATGTATGCCCCAGATACAGCATCTAAAGAGTTTGTGTTACAAGAAGTTCTGATGAACGACCTAATGGCTATAGACATTACAGATAATGATTCAGGATGTATGGACGACAATGCATGGAGTTATTTACAAAGATATTAGAAATGATATTAGCACTTGGCATAGGCCAAAAGGAGGGTTTGTCGGAATTGAAACAATGTTATGCCTCCTATCGCAACAATTGTATGTGTATTGGCCTATACCAAGTTGTCTAAACATCATATGCGAACAAACTCCACGGCAAGGTCTTGACTTTAGAGAAAGTAATGTAAGTCGCCATCTTGGATTACGCCGCCATTTTAGGTTCTCTTGTTATATGAACATCAAAATGGAGGCCGAATGACATTCTGAGTAAAATTCTGGCCGTTGTGACCTCCGTACACACAAATAATTAATATGCCTGCAGGCCACTTGTCGGGGTCGCGAACTGAGACCATGTCCTACCGTTGACCTATGTGTAAATGTACAACTACATCAGCGAAGCTAATCAGAATGCATATATTATAGGATTGACCTGGCAAGAAACCCATAGGCCCAACTCCTAGAATGGTTAACCCGCAAGAGTATAAAAGACCCAAGTATTCCAATGTACGGTCTCTCTTACTAATGCATTGAACTCTCGTTGAAGTTCGTTTTGTTACTCTGAGAGCCGAATAGCTATCCGTTTGTCAATTGACTTTGGTAACTGTTGTAGCTTTTAAATAAAGCACTTGTATGTTCTTTGTAACCTGTGTTGGTGTGCTTCTTTCTGGGCTTCCCGGCCTCATATTATTTTTTATGTTTTCACAACATAAGCAAAGGGAGAGAGATAGCCTCTTGTGAAGAGTTTGCCTGTGTTATTCAGTTGAAAAAGTAAAACGCTTGCTGTACGGCCTGGAGTGAATTTCTCTTCTATTTCACAGATTTTACTTGACATATAATGAATTTCAGGGAGGACTGCCCTCCTTTGCTCGTGTATAACCTGAAGATAGATGAGCATGAATGTGTCTAATCATCAACTAAACTGAGTAATGTTGAAAAGATGGAAATAACATCAGTGTGCAGTCATTTTAAACACAGAACATTTTCTCGTTCAGTTAGAAATCTTGAGCTTTCAGCATATCAACGCTGCACCAGGCTGATTTTAAATTCTTCTTGTTGGTGGACATGAAGAAAATAACTGCAGCAATTTTCAGGGTGTTCTATGTTTCATCTCGCCCCATATCTGCTCAACAGAGCCAGCACAGACATTATTTTGGTGACTGCTAAACACAGTTTTGATGCAATGGAATAAGTGCTCAGCAGAGCCAGCACAGCCATTCTTCTGTTAACTGCTGAAAATGCAGTTGGGTGGTGCAGGGGAGTTCTGCTGGGCTGGTAAATGTGACCCACACTATGAAGTAGGTATTTGGTCTTCAGACGGCTCTACATAATATGTCGGCTTTATAGGGCCGCACTGCAAAAAGAATGATCAAAATCATCTATTTTGTGAGCATACTTGAAAATTGAAACTAGCACACGACTGGGGGGTTTCACACCCCCAACCACCCTCTGGAAGCCATTCCCCTGCCCATCCCCACCCCAAACACACTGATCCATACAAACATGCATACACACTCACCTTTACCTGCTCCCCTCCCTTTCATATGGCACAAACATTCCCTGTCCTCCTACACACAAACACACACACACACACACCCCAAAATCTCCAAAGACTTAACAATGGGCACCTGCATATCCTCTCTTTCAGCCCGGCATGAACCTGTCATCCCCTGTGCGCAACCCTGTGCATCACAGTGAATGACAGTTTGTGAAGAATTCGAGCATGCGCATGGTGGGTGTGCACTAACCTGGGCTTTTTTGAAATTTTTAAAGAAAATTGAATGTTGGTAGATCAACCTACGGAAAATGTGTGGGGCTAATCAGCCCACATTTTCCGAGGCTCATTGCATGGAATATGCATAGACCTGTGTACTCTGGGTGGACAAAGCCTACAAGCGCAGTAACCCGTGTCATATTTAGTTGGGATCTGATGGATGGAGTACTTGATGCATGTCCATTATGGGGTGGGTCAAACCTTCCCCTGCCATGTCCATCCTAACTAACTAAAAAATGCTCCATGGATCTGCCCTGTCCTTTTGTTGAGACCTCTAGCTGGTGGCAGCATGTGCTCACAAATCAGAGTTTAATTCAAACAGGCCCACATGGGGCCCAGCTGCAGAGGCTAACAAAGGAGACAGGAAGCCCCAACACCCTTTCATATGTACTTTGTCAACCTGATTCTAGCTTCCACCCTCAGTATCGATCGACAGTGAAATGCCATGTCTGGGACTGCGTTTTTACAGGAGTCATCCCCACAGGGATACTCCATTCAGAAGGTATGAGTATGTGGTTTGACGGAGCCAGACATTCTGGTCTCACCACAGCTCTTTAATCAGGAACCACGTGGAGCTCCATTAACCAGAGGAGCCATTTGATTCACAACAGACAGGAAGATGGGTGGGACTTGGTATTACATGTTATCACCCCATTAACATTTCTCTCGCAAAACACTATGGTTATAACTCTGGGTATGAACTCACACATACAGGAGATTGTTGGTGGGGACCCAGGATTGGTTCACTAAGGTAGGCATAGCCTACACCAATCCCTGTGGTCCATATGGTTTAAAAGTGGGCAGAGCCCATTTTATGACAGATCTTCTGAAGACTTCACCAGAACCAGAAAGAAGAACTCATCATTTGGATCCTGGATGAAGGTACAGTCTGCCTTACATTTTTTTTCCGCCAGTGAAGAAAGGCCAGGACCTTCAAGAGGGAAGCAAGATCCCCTAAACATCTCCCTGGGGAGATACTGAACCCAAAGTCCCTTTTATTATTGGCTAATAACTGTATTTCCTCTGTGTTGCAACTAACCAATAATCTACAACCTTTCATAGATAAGCCTGCCTTTCCATCCCGTTACCAAAATTGGACAAGGAGGTTTATAATTTGCTTGTGTTTCCACTTTGTTTGGATCCCTTGATGTAGTACAGGTGTGGGGCTGATGGATGGTTTAGAAATCGATATTCATCCCTGGACCACTGGTGCTGCGGAAGTGGATTCATCACATTTGTAACAGGTGGTCAGTTTGAGTTGGAGCCTTGCGCACAGCTTAGTCACCCAATGATAAAAGTACTGTTGTAGGCAACATTTAGACACTTCTAGATGTTGTTAAATAATCATTGAAATTGACATAGAGACTGTGAAAGGCATGAGCAAGGATGTCCCTGTGTCCTATGTCAAGAGAGGGTACTTCCCCACAGCACTAAGGTTAATAAACCTGAGTAGCTGACCAGCCTCCAAGCTTGGGTAGAAGTAAGGGGGTCAAAGTGAGGGCAGTTGGAGACAAGACCCTGTGCAATCGAATGAAGAAGACCTTCCGTGAGGGTAGTGGAAGATGATGAGGAAGACATAATGAGTAGTGTTTCTCGCCAACCATCCCAATGGGGGCAAGCATAGTTTCTCAACACTCTAGGATGTCACGGAGGTCAGGGGTTAATGCGGCATCCCACAGGTACCAGGAAGGACAGGGCCACCATAGTGCTGCACAGACTGGCACTCAACAAGAAGAAGGAAGCCAACAGACCCACCTCTAGTGAACGCAGCAGTTATGACTAAAACCAGAGTGTCAGGGATAAACCCCAATGCCACATCCCCAAAGAATTAGTGTAGGCTTACACATTTGGGAAGGATATTTTTGACCAGTTTGAAGCACTCAAGCTTGCTTTTCAGCTACAGGAGGTGGATGAGGTACTGTGGGGTACAGCCCTGAAGAGCTGCTTACCGAAACCAGGGACTGATGCAATATTTCATTTAACTCCAGAGGAAAGGCCTGTTTATGAGAGTATGAAGGCAGCCCTCAACAGGAAGTTCTGTGTGACCCCTGAACAGTATCACAAGAGCTTCAGAGAGCTCAAAAATAAAATTGTGCAGACATTTGAAGCGTTCACCCACTGGTCGTTGAAATAACTGAGGCGGTGGGGGGCTGTTAACACAGTTGACACATTTAAAGAGATGTACAATTTGATTGTGTATGAGCAATTATTAAACAATTGTGAGGTTGACCTACATCAGCATCTTGTGGACAAGACTATCACAGGCTCTAGAGAGCTTTTAATGGCTGCTGACAGGTTTGTGAGTCCTCGAGTTCAGAAAAATGCTCAGGCAAGCACTCCCAAACCAAACGAGAAATCTATGTATTAAAAAGTAAACAAGGATGGGAAGGACAAAGTTCCAAACCGATCCAATTCGAAGGCAGGTCCCAAAAAGAATGAAGGGGAATCCCAACACTTTAGTTCAGCCGTACACCCTGAAATGAAGAGCGCAGACACCCCTAACACTGGGGCACCTGTGTTCTCACCACCCGCAATTTGTTTTGTGTGTTAGGAGCTGGGCCATAGGAAAGGGGATCCTGGTTGCAAGCGTTTACCTAAGCAAACCATAGTGAATGTTGGACTTGTGGAGGAGGACATCATTAGTGTGGGCCTCCTAGAGGAGGATTTCCCACTAGGCCACGGAGTGGGCAAATGTGGATTGGTTACTCTGAGTGGGAGCAGCACCGGATCTCCGGAAGAGATCCCAGTTCCCAATAATACTCAACTCTTTTCAGAACATTTGTATATCAATGGACGCAAAACTCCTGCGGTCCAAGACACAACAGCTAGACTCACTGCTCTCATGTGGCTGTGGGTACAGACAGGCCAGTATATTGATGGGCCTGATTGTAGCGTCAGTGGGCTTGACAGAAAGAGCAAGTGCTGCTTGGCAATAGTAGAGTTGAGCTAGTGAGGTGAAACGACCCAGCACAGCGTAACGGTGAAAGACTCCATTCTCTCCCATGTCTGTTGGATAATGATCTTCCTGATCCCGGGATTGTCACAGCAGCTACTTGATCGAGGGCCAAAGAGATTGCCAGATTGAACACTCTCAGTATACTAGGGCCTGGACTGCTTCCAAAGGTCGTGTTGGAGGGACCAGTGTGGCCAGTAGCCCCTAGTCCAGAGTCACCTACTCCTGTGAGAGAGGGGCCAGTATCCACTGAGGACCCTACTTTGGTAGCAGGGGACTCAGTGACTTCTGAGTTGCCTGGCGTAGCCAAGGATCCCGATGTGGCAGACCAGGTGTGCACAGATCTGGAAGGTCTTCTCAAACTGCAGGAGTTTGCATCAGCCTGGATCAGACAGACTTCTTTAAAGCCCATAAAGAGTGTCCCACTCTGGCGGATCTTCAGAAGCAAGCAGAGGAGCAGGCTAAGGGCGAGGCCACTGGACTGTTCAAAGTGTACTGGGAGGATGAACTCCTGTACAGTGAGGAAAAAACTCTATGAGCGAGGGCAGCAGATTGGTGATTCCCCATGCCACAGAAGATTCCTTTTGGATTTGGCTCACAAATTCCTTTAGCAGGTCACTTGGGATTGACTAAAACAGCTGACTGGTTGTCTGCACACTTTTAATCACTGTGGTTTGGTGTAAAATTAAGAAATATGTATGGCCCTGCCCAACTTTCAAGCTTCTGGTAAGTCAGTTGTTGCCACAAAGGCCCCCTTATTTAATTAACCATGGATGGCTGGCCGTTTGAGGGAATATGTATGGATATTGTGGGTCCTTTGGCTTCTCAAACCAGTTCTGGGAACAGATATATCTTGATGATTGTAGACTATGTCACAATATATCTTGAGACAGTCCCTCTGAGGAGCATCAAAGTCCCTGTGGTTGCAAAGGCTCTTTTTGTGATATTTTTCCATGTTGGATTCTCCAAGGAAGTTGTTTCTGACAAGGGATCAAACTTCAAATCTGCGTATATGAAGGCAATGTGTTTAGTAACCGACCGGTTCTCTACATCCTTCCATCCATAAACAAATGTGCTTGTCGAGTGGTTCTACAAGACCCTGAAAGGCATGATAGGTGGCTTGGAAGAGCACCTGACGAGAAAATGGGATATTCTCTCGCCATGCCTTCTGTTCGCCTACAGGGAGGTGCTACAGAACAGAGTAGGGTTTAGCCCTGTTGAGCTTGTGTTTGGACATCATGTATGATGTCCCCTCAGTTTAATGAAAGACGGATGGGAGCACACCCCATCACCCCTTACGCGAGATGTGTTTGACTATGTACTTGGCCTTCACACTAGAATGGCAAAGTACATGGAACAATCAGTGAAAAATCTAAAGGCTAGTCAGGAGCTGATGAAGGACTGGCACAACAAGAAGGCCACAATGACATTCTATTCTCCAGCCTGTGGGTCTGCATTATCAAGCCTTTCAAGCCCAGTGCCCTTCAGGACAAGTGGACTGGGCCTTACTGTGTGCTGGATAAAGGCAGTGAGGTGAATTACCTCATTGACGAGAAAGGACCTAAAAAGATGTGCAGGGTATTTCATGTCAACTAGCTAAAACCCCATTATAGCGGGGATGACTTGGTCATGGCATTAGTGACTGATGGAGAGACTAAGGAGAAGACCAATCCCCTACCAGTCCTCCTGCACACTGAAGAAACAGATGGATCAGTTGAAGGTGTCAACCTTGCAACGGACCTGTCAGAACAGCAACTGACAGGCTGTCGTTGTTTACTTGGACAGTTTGCCGGTCTGTTTTCATTGATTCCATGTCACGCAGATTGGTGCACCCATGAAGTTGACATTGGAGACTGTAAACTGGTGAAGAGTAGGATTCACCAGATGTCTGATAGGGCCAGGGACACCATCAAGGAGGACGTTTCCAAGATGCTGCCCCTACGAGTGATAGGGCCATCTCACAGCCCTTAGGCTAGACCAGTGGTCCAGTCCCTAAAAAGACCTGTGGTGGTAAGACTAAAATCTGCTTTTGTGTGGACTGCAGTGGGCTCGATTCTGTCACAAAGACAGATTCTCACCCAATTCCTGGGGCAGATGAGCTTATTGAAAAGCTCAGCGCTACCAAGTATCTGAGCACCTTCGACCTGACAGCAGGGTATTGGCAGGTCAGCTTCACAGATGGAGCAAGAGAGAGGTCAGAATTCTCAACACTGGAAGGATATTATCTGTTCTAGGTGATGCCATTCTGATTGAAGAATGCCCTGCCTCTTTCCAGAGGATGGTTAACCATGGTTTGTCAGAACTGGTAAACATCAGAGTTGCCCATTTAGACGACATTACTGTGTTCACCAACACCTTGGAGGATCACATATCCCACCTGAAGCAAGTGCTTCAGGCGCTGCAGAATGCAGTCCTGACTATTGAGGCCATGGTGTACCAGAAAGCACAGGGCACAGTGACTTACCGAGGCCACCTAGTCGGTGGAGGTATCAAAAAACCTCTCAAAAGCATGGTACAGGCTGTGAAGGATTGGGACATCCCCACCACACAGACACAGGTCAGAGCCTTTGTAGGTATCACTGGGTACTACCAGTCATTTATCAAGGGGTATGGTACCATTGCTATGTCCATGAATTATGTATTTCCAGGAAAATGCTGAAGAATGTCACTTGGACCCCTGCGTGTTAAACCTCCCTTCAGGATTTAAAGGATGGATTGTGCAGGGCCCGAGTTCTGAAAGTGCCAGACTATGGTCAGGAGTTCATTATGCAGACAGACAGCTGTGATTCTGAGATTGGATCAGTGGTAGCACAGCTAGATTCTCAAGGGGTAGAGCAATATGTCACATACATTAGCAGGCAATTGACCAAAGGGGAAATTAACTGGGCCATCATTGAAAAAGAGGCTTTTACGGTCGTGTGGGATGGAAATAAGCTGAAACCCTACATCTTTGGGTCCCACTTTACAATCAGACATATCACTGGCCTCTTCGATGGTTAATGACCATGCAAGGGGAGAACCATATGCTTTAGCGTTGGGCCATATCCCTACATGGATTATATATGGACATCCAGCACAAGCCAAGATCCCCGCATGGAAATGCAGATGGCCTCAGCTGGTACTTTCGTCTGGAGCATGAACCAGAACCTCAGTAGGGTGCTAGTTCACATGTTGGGGGTGGGGTGCATGGAAGTAATTTGACCATCTGCACTGTGGGTGTTCATTGCCAGGGCTTTTTCAAAATTAAATTGAATGATGGTCAAGATCAACCTCCGGAAAATGTAAGGGGCTAATATGCACACATTTTCTTATGGTCACTGCAAGACAAATGCATAGACCCGTGTACTCTGGGGGGACACAGCCAACCGCATCAGACCCCCCTGTCATATTTAGTTGAGATCTGAGATGTGAAGTACCCAATGTATCTCCAGTAGGGGGAGGGCCAAACCTAATTAAATAACAAAGGCTCCATGGATCCACCCTGTCATTTTGTTGAGCCCTGTAACTGGTGGCAGCATTTGCATACTAATCAGAGTTTAATTGAAACAGGCCCACATGAGGCCTAGCTGCAGAGTGTAACAAATGAGACAGGAAGCTCAAACACCCTTTCATAAGCACCATATCAGCCTGATGCCAGCTCCTGCCATCCGTATCGATTGACAATGACATGTCATGTCTGGTGCTGCATGTTTACAGTAGTCATTCCCGTGGGGAGATTCCAGTCAAAATGTATGATTATGTAGTTTGATGGAGACCGAAAGTCTGGTCTTGCCACAGCTTCAAGGGAGACCTGCTCTTAAAACAGGAACCACAGAGAGATCCATTAACCAGAGGGACCCTTTGATCTACACCAGACAGGAAGATGGGTGGGCCTTGGTATTACAGGTTTTCACCCCCTTTACCTTTTCTGTTACAAAGCACTCTGTTATGACCTCATGTAAACAGGAAAATTTGGATTTAAAAGAGGGCTGAGCCCCTCTGTTGGCAGATTATCTGAAGGCTTCACAAGTAGCAGAAAGAAGAACTCATCATCTGGAACCTGGCTGAAGGTACATGGCCTCATTACGACCCTGGCGGTAAGGGGTTTACGCCAGCGTTAGCTGCGCCGACCCCTTACCGCCAATTACGAGGTCCCTTAGCGCCATGGCGCTTTTAACACCTGCTTTTAGCAGGTGTTAAAATCCATGGCGCTAAGGGACCATGGAGTTAATTACGCCACCGTAATTTACGGTGGCGTAATTAACGCCTTCCCCACTCCCATTATGCCCTATGGGGCAAAAATGGGAATGGGTTAGGGTAAATGGGGATTGGGGACTTACCGCCCCGCCGACCTCGGAATGGGGCGGTAAGTCCGCCAACCACCATGGCGTAAACGTAGTTTACGCCATGGTGGTAAAGTCACGGCCCAGGCGGTAACTTACCGCCTGGGTCGTAATGAAGCCCACAGTCTGCCTTACATCTTCCTCCAGTGAAAGAAGGCCAGAAACTCCAAGAGGGAAGCAAGATCCCTCCCCTAAACATCTCCCTGGGGAAAGCAGGAGACACTGAATCCAGAGGAACCTCCAGCAGCTCCAGAACCGGTACCCAGCCAGCACACAGCATGCCCTGCGAGGCTCTGCAGCAAGCTTCCAAGGTGGGAAGTGTCAGAGAGTCTCTGACCCAAACCAAGGGCAAGGCAGCCACCTACAACACTCTCCCCAGCTTTGGCCCATCCACCTTAAAGGACAACATGAGCCCAGTTAAAAAGCAAGGAGGTGTGACATTTTCGTGCCAGCTGAGCCCCTCGAGCTACAACCGACTGCATGGCTGAGTGATGTTATGCTGCAGTCACAAAAAGCCATCCCAGACACCTCGACCAGTGCCTTCAGAACCACTGACCAGTACAAGGACAATTTCTGACCCGGAGCTGCGGTGTAGGCCAACCTGCAGCTATCCATCCAGCTTTACTTGAACTGTCTGTTATGATAATAATAAAGTAGATATTTTTATACAACCTCGGCTCGATCATTGGGTAATAATTCTATTTTCACTGTGTTCCAACTAACCAATGATCCACAACCTTTCAGAGATAAGCCTGCCATTCTGTCCACGTTACCAAAAACAGGACAAGGAGGTTTATAATTGGCTTGTGTTTCCAATCTGTTGGGATCGCTTCTGGTGTACCAGAGGTGCGGGGCTGATTGATGGTTTAGAAACTGTTATTCATCCCTGGACATGTTGCCCAGGAAGTTGGTTCTTCACACCGTTTGATTTCGAAAAGAAAACACTCATAGCGGTCTGTGAGTGTTTTTTCTAATTTCATCTTTTTATGGTTTAAAATCAAATGAAAATATGTTTCACAATCACACCGTTTAGACCACTCTTCGTGGGGCCCTCCTCTTAAAGAGACTGCCAAGGATATGTTGCCCGAATGACTGCAGTGGAACAGGATGCGGCCTGGATGAGGGATTTCATGGACTCCTTGGAGCAGGTAAGCGTGTTGTAGGAGGGACGAGTGGGGATCAGGCATTGTGGGAAGTGTTTGCTTCATGTATGGTGTGCAGAGAGTAGGAATGTGAAGAATGTTGAGTAACAGGAGAATGGTGGCCATGTTTGTTTCAGGGCTGGGTGCCTTGGAGTTGGGGCAGGAAGAAGAAGTGAGATAGGTCAGCGTGAAAGGTGAAATAGAAAAATAAGTTGAAGACAGTAATGAAGAAAGAGAAGAGTGAGAAGAAAGGGGTGCCCTGATTTAGTTAAGTAATTGAAATAAAAAATCAGATGGGTAGAAAGTGTAAGAACAAGGTCAGTGCCAGCATGCCAGATCTATCAGCCAGAATACAACTCTAAAGTTATCAGCATTTAAGTCCTTCGCCACTTATTTTCCGTACTTCATCTAGCTTGAACTAGAGAAGTCGAGTCAAATACACCTAACTTCAGACAAACACACACATAACCCATTCCCTGCCTTTCCGTATCAACACACTCCTTGGTGCTTCCTGCCTCTGTTTTCTCCAACTCTCCCTCTGACTTAACTCACCCACTCATATTTCTACACACAGACCATGTACCGCAGGCACAAAACAACATGGAATGGTGCCTGGTCACAATACACTATATCTACAAATATTGTTTGGCTAAAGGTGTAGCACAGAAAATACAATTCAAAACGACTGCTGCACCCACAATTTATTAAAATATAATAAGATTAATAGGTCCAAAGGTATTTGTTGAAAGATTCTTTATGGACCATTTTTTTTAACTAGTGCCATCAAATGTGTTTCATTAAAGGTTAATTGACCGTGAGGAAGAGAAAAGTGGAAATTGATGTTTGAAGTGTTACCCATACAGAACATGTTTTTTTTCTTTCTACTACAAGACATGCATTTATCTGTACGTGTAACAAAGAGACCAGTTAAAGCATCTTCGGCAGGGATGTGGTGTGCTCCACGGGAACCCCATCGTTTTAGAATCAGTATTTCATGTGATAGGGGGGATTTGCTCATTATTGACTTCATTAAAACAATACCATGAATATTGCACTGGTTGGGTTTGAAGCCATAATTCTGATGAGTGAAAGGTTTTCAGAAATTCTGGTGTCATGTAGAGTTCAGATAATTACATTATTCAGATATTACTCTTTTTGTTTTACATGGATTCCTCTGATTCAAAGGGCAACCAGATGGATAGTGGGTAAATGGCCAAAATAGAAAACCTTCCTTGTGAGACAGATAAAGAGAGACCTAACACTGGAGGATATTTGGGATATTTGGGGCATTGTTTTCCTATAACAAAGAAATACACATCCTCAGCAAAGTACCGACAAGTACAACCAATGACCAATCTTTCAACTGCATACCCTAATAGAAGAAACTCATTGGGCCTCATTACGACCCAGGCGGTAAGTTACCGCCTGGGTCGTACCTTTACCACCATGGCGTAAACTATGTTTACGCCATGGTGGATGGCGGACTTACCGCCCCATTCCGAGGTCGGCGGGGCGGTAAGTCCCCAATCCCCATTTACCCTTCCCCATTCCCATTTTTGCCCCATAGGGCATAATGGGAGTGGGGAAGGCGTTAATTACGCCACCGTAAATTACGGTGGCGTAATTAACAACATGGTCCCTTAGCGCCATGGATTTTAACACCTGCTAAAAGCAGGTGTTAAATCCGCAATGGCGCTAAGGGACCTCGGAATCAGGCGTTAAGGGTCGGCGCTGTTTACGCTGCCGTAAACCCCTTACCGCCTGAGTCGTAATGAGGCCCATTATGTCCAGCACGTATATGGGGATGTGTTTCAATTGTATGTTTGGGGACTTGCTTATTGGTGATTCGAAGGATGTTTCTCAAGTAGCTATTAAAAGATGGCAGTTATATAGCTGAAATAAGGCTAAGAGCAATGCACATTTTTTAATCATCTGTTACACCAAACCTATTTAATTTGAATGAATATAGCGTTCATTGTAATAAGAAAGTAACAGAAAGTACTTGCCCTAGACAGAGAGACAGATGCAAGATGAAAGAAGCATTGGCAATGCCAAGATATTTGTGTAGGCATGGGAAAGGCATTTGCCGGGTACTGCTGTAGTAGTGTTCACTGGCCATTGATGGCAACAGCTGCAGAATGATACGAGAACTGGACAATTAAAAGCAGGGCTTGGCAAAGGTCTAATACTTATAAACCAAGTCAAAACCTTTGGCTTTGTCAATGCTTGTGTTAACAGGACTTCTGTGAAGGACATGCATAGTGCTCATAAATCGACTGGCTGAAGACGGACCTGGTTAAGATACTTTTATTACACCAGTAGTGCACTCAAAGTGCCAATTAAGTCATTAACTCTCTGAAGACTGTTTGACAAAACGTTGGTAAGCACTTGAGGTACGTTTAATGGTAAGGCTTGATAAAGATACCTCAAAGAGATCCCAGGAGGATGTGTTGTTGGTGGGGAGGAAGTGGCTGGGAATGGCCATAGGCATTAGCCTGGCCATGGGCAATCAATGGGTGTGTAAATAACCAAACAACACCTGCAAGCTTTCTGTCAGTCCTCATGTGTCATTTCTCTATAGCTGTACACTAGTGCAATAGTTTTGCCACTGAATCACCAAAACTAAAAATGTTCCTGAAAATCACCGAAGGAATTGGGGTAGTAGAATAGGTGTTGCTACGTTGTTTGCAATTGAGAATGAAGGCTAAACATAGTGTGCACAGTAGAAGTAGGCGGATATGTGAATCCATTAAAGTGAGGTACTTTAAGATACTACATAAATGTAACAAATAACAAATAACTTGCTTGATAATTAAACACATCATCATGGGAAAGATAAATTGAAATAAGTTCTAGATCGGTCTATTCACTCAGTAAATGATAATGAGAGCATTGAAACGGTTTTCTGTAATAATTAATCAGACTTGCAACATTAATATCTTTTTCAATCATTAGAAAACATTCGGTAGATACTGGGCCTAATTACGAGTCCAGTGGTAGTCACAGGCTGCCGTTGGACTCATGCATTTTCCGGCGCCGGCTCCATGGAAACATTAGGGTATTACAACACCGGTGTTTCTGGAATCCAAGCGCTGGAAAAATGTTAGTCTCCATTCCCATTTGAGTCCCATAGGACTAAGTGGGAATGGGGATGAGAAAAGCACTGGCACCGTTGATAACGGTGGTGGTGCTTTCCGCAAAGTCTGCGGATGGCTGCCATCCCGCCTGCCAGGTCAGGCCTGGCGGGCAGGATGGCAGCCGCCCGCGGACTCGGAGTGTGCCGGTTCTGTAACAACGGTGCACCATTGATACTGGACCGGCACACTCGTAATGAGGCCCACTGTCTCTAATTTATGTGCCTTAGTTATCAGAAGGTAGGATAAATAAACATATATTTAACCTCGGGCCATCTGGTTTGACTTCTGTGGCCAGATGGCTAGTTGAGCCCAGCCTAAGGACCGGGATGGTCCTTCCAGACAGCGTGGCTGTGCGGCCATGAGGTTGTGCCTGCCTTAAGGCCACTGGGAAGAGTCCGGGGCTTAAGTTATGTCTGTGCACCCTGGGTCTGAGGCTTACCCAGGCATCCACAACCAAGGCTCAGCCTCTCTTCCCTGACTCCAAGGGGCTGGGTCCTGCCAATGCCGCTGGCTGTGCCAAAGGCAATCTGGTCTGCTAGGCTCACCGGAAAGGGAGAAGAGTGCTCTCCACCCATTCCACATTCCTGCAGGTGCACCCAGGGAGGTTGATGGTGTCATGTGCACCCCCTAGTTTAGCAGGAGTAAGGCTAGAGACCCTTGTCGTACCAGCACCAAAGCAGTGCTTTTGACAAAACCTTGGTTCAAAGGATGACTGCCAGTAGATCGCAGCAAGGTAGCTGCTCTGCTATTTATTAAACCCTGACCCTGAATCAGGTTGTCTACAAATGATTATGCACCACATTTCCCATGAAGATGTGGTGAATTATGGGTGAAAGAGGTTGCCCCCTCCTGTCCACACTTGAGTCCTGAAGCAAGTAACTCTATGCACCTACCCAGAAGCTGGCTATCCAAGGCCAACATACGATTTGCAGTGCTGTGTTACCATTACAGTTTAGGGGGATTCCTTACTTAGAGACATTCAGTCATAATCCCACAGATGGCAGTTTTGACCCATTGGTTCATCTGCCAAGCCAACATGCGGTTAATCTCATCTCATAATGAACAGGCTGACTATTGCAACGACACATCATCAGTAGTGTTAAACTAACTGGTCTCACGATAGTCTAAACCCAGTTCATGTTCTCTACATGTGGGTAACAATCTAACCTTTGCTGAATTCTGCTTTACAATGATAGGAGAGCCAACATAGAAGGATCAAAATGTGAAGTCACTATGACTGTTTTGCTGCCACAAGACAGTTATCCCTGTGGTAATTATCAGACACTTCCTGCTGGAAACACAAAAAGTTAGAAAGATCGCAAGGTCCCGTTTACATGGTCTGTCTTCATATGTACAATTGAGATCCAGCAAACTTTTTCCCTTTGTCTCCGCAGGATGTTTCTGTCCTTCCTGAGCTGCCTTAGGTTTTATATTGTAGGACATGTGTACTGTCTCAGACAAGCTCCCCACCTGCCAATGTCCCCAGAGCGGGTTGCACCTGGCTGGCGCCAGGTGCTTGGAGCCAGAAGTGGTAGCCCCCTACCCCCTGCCTCACTGGGCAATAGAACACATAATAACAGTAGGGGCTATTTCACTGCTGGCCTAAGAACCTCCCACCTATCCTACACATCTCATGTCTCCTCAGAGTGCCAGACTAGATTCAAGCTCATCAGGGTCTCTTAACCCTGCTGATTCAAAAACACCAGTTTTTTTGTTTGGTTGTGGTTTACTGGATAGTAGGTAGGGACAGTGGTAATCCAATTCATCCATTCATGCATGCCACAAATTAGATGATGTAGCATTTTGCCACTTTAAGAGAGACATTGTTATTCCTGCCATTTACACATGCTTCATTGAATTTCTACACTTTTACATTCGGAGTACTGGGCTGAAATCACATTGTGTCAACAGCCACCACGGGCCTTTGTGTTGCATTGTTTCAATTAAACCATCAGATCGTCCTGGCCACACCAGTTGCAAGTCAGCTGCAAGGTGTCGGCTGAGGCAGAACGCCAGCCCAAACCCCAGAAGGGGAATGGAGAGAGGCCACCACCCTAGCTGAAGCGATCCACATAAAGAACCCAGTGTTGTCGGAGCCCCCATGGGTGGAGATGGCTCGCCCAGCCTTGGTTCATGACCAGCTCTACTACATGCACTATCCTGACCCATCCATCCCTTACAGCCATTTCTCACCCCAATGTTACAGATCAGACTTTCTGACTTCCCTTACCTGCATTGTTCCAACATTCCAGAGGGGGTTTACTTTGGAGTCATGCTTAGGATATGGGTACGGGCCTGTGTGAGATGTACACCATCTCCCTGGATTAAGAAGCACCAGTGAGAGCTCACTGTACACTACCAGAACTGCAATGCTTTCCAAGGCTCAAGCTCCTCTCTCTGGGCAAACCCATTCAGGGATACCCTGCCCTTCACATGGAAACTAGAACTCTCCCCAGAGTGCATGCCGGATTCTCCAGGAAATGTTGTGTTACCACAATGGATGCCATGAGCGTGCCCTTATAGGCCACTCTGAGTTCTGACCGCAACTCCCTTTTGATCGGCCGAGGGCAGCAGAGGCCATATCCTGTCCATTCTGAATGGTGCCCACCTATCTCTTAGGAATGACGGACCCATGTTCAACAGCTGTTCACATGGTACCATCCACCACTACGGCCTTCAAAGTTCTTGTTTGAAAATGCGCTACTACCACCACAATTTGCATATGTGGTGACGCCACTCGGGCACCCGCCTCGAGCTACCGTGCACACTGCAGCGCTCCTACTGGTAGTGGCTTAGGCACTGCGCCTCACAGCAGCAGAAGTGCTGGGTATGACCCCGTCACTCCAGCAGCATCCATTGCAAGGGCTACTTGATTCAGTAGGTGAGTTGTTACACACTCCTTAACAGATTATGACTTTCATGGGCACTGTTCTACTGTCTTTATCAACCAACACATTTTCTGGGGCCTGATGAGCATCAGCATTGTGTGCCTTAACCTGGCGTTTAATGGATCCTGCAGCGCCAGTTCTGCGTACTAAAAGTGCCATACTGGGCACTGGAATTCAGCGAGCCAGGCTTCTCACCCACATAGACTGAGAATCGGTTGAGATTGTTTAGGTCCCAAGACCTCTAATCATTTTCCTCACCAGCTAAAACATCAGAGGAAATCAGCTACTGGATGGTTCAATTAGTCTTCTGCTTACCCAGGTCGGACAACCTATTTGCATGAACGGACCGCTATGGACTTCCACAATAGCTAACTCTGGCTTTGCCCAGCCAAGGCATAGTTCTCCATCTTTAGGGTCCTATCACACAAGCTTAAAAAAAGCAGTTGAGAGGAGCCAGTGGTGTGCATGGTGGAACAGGCTCCCACAATAGCCAGAGTACACCAGCCCTCACCTTCATGTTGCCAAAGGGTTTTATTTGGCTTTCCGACTGGCACATGTGATAGACTCCTTGCTCTGTGTTTCAAGATGAGTTGGGTGGGTAACTAACATCACTGGAACCCCTAGGGCCCTTTGTGGGCCTCTCCACCTGATGGTGCAAAGTGGTTGGGTAACAATGCAGACAGTCAACCCAGTTGACAGCTGCTATGGGAGCAGGGGGACCAGTCTATCATCTCTGCCCTGGTGACCACCAAGAGGTTCCTGGACGGTTGCTTGAGGAGGGCGCTCTGGTGGTCAATCTCCATTGGCCCTGTGGACATGGCAAAACTGTAGCCAGTGGGCTGTAACATTCTCTGCCAGAGTGGAGAGCCACCTGCCCCCGGGGCATTCCCAGATGACCTGGAGCTGGTCACGGTGCACCACCATGGAGGAAATGTGCATTGCATGAGCTGGATGTCTGTTAGGAAAGATTTCTATTTACAGCACCTTTCCCTCCACTTGCATGTACCCCAAAAAGTTTTGCTTTTATTTTTAAATCTGACCTGAACCTTTTGCAGTGCAGTGAAGCCTTCACTACACTGGCTTTTGCTCATTTGTCAAGGGGAAAAAACTGACTTGTCCTTCAGGCTGTCAGTACTGGGAAACATTGTCTTCCTTAGTTTTGTTACTTTGTTGCCACTTTTGGTAACTTGTTTTCACTTTTGGGAATTTTGTATCATTGTAAAATGCATCTTACAATGCAGTACAATTGGGTACACTGTTTGTGTTGCCCTAGACTAACACTCAGAGCATGTTTGGTTATTTTAGGTGTGGCAGCAGTTACTGTTTGTTATTTTTAGATGTACTTTACTTTAGCCTTACCCATTAACCACGTTTGGCTACCTACTGTGGCTAGTGTCCAAACATGGCCATCCCACAAGGTTTTTCGTTTGTCCATTGGCCATATTTTTACTAACTCTTCTTCATGACCTGTGAGGACAGGAACATCCTTATATCAAGTGCCCGAAATCTGAGGCTTTTCGTGGGCTACTGCAGGGGCTATGTCTGTTGGATGCCAGGAAGTTGGTCGGGTCTGTTTGGTCCCAATCCACTATCTGGTTTCAGTGCGTCTGAGTGGAATGCATGAGCTGTGCCACCAGTGATCTTGATTGGCCCACTGATGGGATGTGTGTCTGAGCCAGATCTTAGATTGGCTACTGGGGGTTTCAGCTCTTACTTGTCTTTTGGATAAGAAGTGGACTCCTGTACCCATTCCAGAGAGATCCGGGAAGAAACCTGAAGCAGTCAAGTTTCCAGTCGAGCTGCAAAGAGGTGTTGGGAAACCGTGGACCCATTGGAAGAAGGACTGGCAACCAAATTTTGCTACTGTCCTAGAAGAACTGATAGGTGCTCTTCAGAAGACCTTCAAAGGAGATTTGACCGTTGGGTGTAGGGAACAACTATACTCGATGTCAGCTCAGAGACATGTGAAGAAGAGCTCTCAGAAGTGCTTCTGAACAACCCATTGGCTTATCAGCTCAGAGTCTGGGCTACCGTGCTGCCGACATCACTGTTCTGCCTTGAGTTCTAGAACTTTGGGGATTAACAGCATGTGCTACATTACTCACATTTGCCAGATTTTGTGGTTCCAGTAACAAGTGGTACTGAGAAACGAGGCAAAGTCTGACCATGACAAGGTGTCCCCCTGTGTCGTTGTGCATCAGTGACCATCATCCACAACAGCTTTCCTGCATCCCGCCTTGTCCTGAGAGGGCCCGATCAACAGGTTTTTCAGCATTCTTCACCCTGGAGACCTTGCACCAGCATTTGTCGCCGCCTGGAGAAGTGCTCGAACCTGCAACTCCTGGGCATCGAGGACCATAGCTGAAGGCAGGAAAAGTGAGCTTGGACCATTTTTAGGAGACCTGCCAAGTCCTAAGAAGAATCATAGTATAGTACTTACCTGGACCCCTATGTTCCCTTCAACAGTTTGCTAGGATACCCTGTCCCCTACACTTTTGAACTCTTCATTGGACTCCAGAACCCCTCCACTCACTTTGTTCCCATCTCAGAAAACTGTGTGGCACTTTTGTGAACTTTTGGGCACAAGGCCCCATACATCTTAGGGATGGACCTTTAAAGTTAGTTCTGTATCTCCGGGGACCTGTAATACTGCATACTAATACTTACCTGACTTTGAAAGGGTGTGTTATGTATTTTGCCCTACTCTAGTGATTGTATGTATGCATCTTTAATTTAGTGTTTTGTGATTAAATTACATGCTAGTAGTCATTTGTCATAGTGTTATATGGCCATGAATAAATACATATTTGTATAACTGTTTGTCTAAATATGTTCCTTGACTTTTCACTTTGCATACTCATTAAGGACTCCTTACCCCTCCTGAGACTTAGCCTTAACCGCTCGCTTTGCTACCTTGAACTGGTTTGGCTAGAGCTCCCAGAGTTGTCCCTGTCACTAAATTAGGTTGGCCTTCTATACATCTGTTCACCAGGCCAGGGTATAGAAAATCAGTCCTAACAATTTGCCCGGATGGTGGTCCTGCAAGGAGATGCGCTGTTCTGGACTGGATCACCAACCCGCCCACTGTGTTGAATCCCCACCCATTTACCTCTCGTTGGATTCATGTCCTCTTGAACTCACTCTACAAAGTGCTTTTCAAATTTCCCTTACGGTACTTGCTGGCTATCGGTCTCGCTCCCATACTTAGCCTTAGATGGATTCTACCACCCACTTTGGGCTGCATTCGAAAGCACCTGACACATAGATGACCAGATCCCGGCGTGCTGGGTACTGATACCATTCTAACACCATCCATTTGGTGGCCTCCCGCTGCTGTGCTGGATGTGTATTCTTCACTGGGGTCTTCCCTCTTCACTTACTGTTACTGAAGAAATCCTGTTTAGTTTCCTTACCTTCGCTTAGTCAGATGCTGACATTCAGAGGGGCCACAACATCTGATCTGAGGCTGCAGTCGGGGAGCCGAAGCTCAGCCAGCTGGCCTTGGCCTGAAGCTGTTGGTGGTTTCACCAGCATGGCACCTCTGGCATGGTTGAGTGTTTGTTGTGTCGATCTGTGCTGAAGCCCACCTGGGAAGAGGTTGCCTGACAGACATGGTTGTGAGGCCTGTGCCCCAGGCCCGTCCCATGTAGGCTGCCAAGAAACACCACAGACAGCCACATGTGGCACATCCAGCTTCCCGGGAAGGGGAATGCCCATTGGGGTGTTTAGGTCACCACCACCAGGTGCATGCTGGTTGCATGGCTCTCCTGACGCTGCAAGTGGGGAAATGGGAAGGACAGGAGGCACCATTAACAAGCCTCTGCACCTGGTCCATGGATCTAGTGACGGTGCTGATCAATGACAAACCTTAGGGGGACAAAGGGAACGGATTCCCTGTGACAGCCGCAGTTGCACCCCAGGTATGGTCAGAAGGGTGATTTATGTTCAAGCGAACCACAGCCAGATGTGACTCCAGGAGGAAGTTGGGGATGCAAGGGGAGTTTGAAGTGTTGATGATCAATCTGTCTTGCAAATCACACCATTCATTGCAGCTAGCTGTGTTCTTCATCAACGTTCGAGCCGAATGATCAACTGATAAGAGTCACAGACAACTTTCATTTATCCAGACATGAGCTTGAACCTGCTGGTGTATTAGAGGCTGGGGCGAGGCAGAGTGGCTGTCCAGCCTGCATTGTGTGACAAACCTGTGCCCAGTCTAGCTTCCCCATTTAGGGTTGGGCAAGACCATTGTGGTTTGTAACAAATGGGTTCCAGGCACTCATTCTGTGAATCCTGCTGGCCGTCCTCTGTGGCAGCATGACAAGGATTTCCACAGCAATGTGGGAGGGGAAAGCCATGAGCACACCTCGCACTTGACCTCCAGCTCGATCACAAGATCCAACTATGAGATTTTTAAGTGCAGCAACTTTAACATTTGCTATTGGAGCTGGACTGCTGAAACCTGACTTTCCCTCCAATTAATCCTTGTTAAAGGATTTGAAGTGTACACATTTCAATTACAGGAATTTGAAAGAGTCATATATTATTAATTCCCATCACTACCTCCCAGAATCGGGAGTAGGTAATTTGCACACTGGCTGCCTTTGTTTCTCAGGCAAACTCTCTCGAATTGAATCCTGATTCCCCCGCGACCTGTGATCACCATGTTAAACACGGGAAGTACCATCAGAAATTGTAGTGCAGACATCAGAATGTATTGTTTCCATCACAGGAATGCGCCTTCCAACCAAGCTTAGCTAGAGACACCTGCACCTCACCAGCAATGCACCATCACTACACATATCGCCCACATGCATACATGTCAACTGGATCTTCCACCTATGTGTAATGAGACAGTCAGGTGTTTTGCATGCAACATGGACAGGGGTGGAATGGGAACAAAAAGAGGCCACGGAAATGACACACAAAGTGACCCCAACTACAAGGCCAATCTGATTCCCATGAGAACATTTGGAACACCACACAAACGAGGCACAGGGTGCAGAGGACGACTGTGAGTTCACCAGTGTATCCAATAAGCCAGTCCACCCCAGACCATGGAGTGGCCACTGACATGACACGTGGCAGGAGACGGCATGTAAGGCTGACATGACAGGAGTGCAAATGGAATGTCACACATGAAATGGAGCTACTGCATCAGATAGCGCCAGAAGCATTTGCACAGGAACATCTGAAGGATAATGTCTCCAAGCAGAAATGTGTGAATGTGCAACCAGAAACCCAAAGCACATGCATGGCTGATCAAGGAGACATGCACCCACACAGACACATGTAGGCAAACTCAAATCTTCAGTGATAGTGACCATCACCCAAACATCACCAAATCACATCCTCCATGAAAACACTACATGTGCCATGGCATGCCGCTATTGGGGTGTAAACATCACCAGCCATGGACAAGACTGACAGTGCACAACCTTACCTGCAGATACAGCTCTGGTGCTGTGAATCCCTCACCACCTCAACCTAACACTGGGCTTCCCCATTGGTGCAAGGATTGCCAGTGTTCAGTAGAGAGGAGGGGTGCTAAGGTGTAAATAGGTTTCTGGGTCTAGATCTCAGGGAATGTGGGCACTGGATGAGGCACAATATATGTAACAACATAGGATATTGATTTGGAGTAGCTAAAGGAGTGAGTCATACAGACTGCTTATATAAGAATCAATGTAGATTCGGATGTGCACCTGTACGTTTGACGCTGTAGCAGTCCAAAACACAATGGGACTCATTACGAGGCTGGCGGTAGCCGTGCCTGTAATATATAATTCACGGCTGCCGCAGGTATTTTTCAGGTGTACAGAAATGGGCAATTACCGGGTCATTACGGCCTTGCCGGACCCAGTATTTGCCCATTCTTGGACGCTGGGAAAAAAATTCCCCATTCCTATTTGAGCCCCATAGGGCTCAATGGGAATGGGGAAGCCGGATGCACAGGCACCGTTATGAACGGTGGGGGTGCATCCAAAATGCTTTTGCCCACTAGGTCCAACCTGGTGGGCATAAAGGCACCCGGGAGCACACCTCATAGTTTGCCGCTCTGGGAACTACGGTACCGGCAAGCTTACCGGTACCACAGTTCCCAGACCAGCAAACTTATAATGAGGCCCAATGTCAGTTTACTTCACTGCACATGGCTGCACGTCCAGTCCTCTGACTTAAAATGCCCACGAGAGGGCAATGGTCCTGATATGGATGAGAAAAACAAATAATAGAGCCACCCTGGATGAAGACAACACAATAAAAGAGTCCACCTGGGACAGGGGTACAAATCAAATAGAATCCACTGTGGATAAGGACAAAAAATCAAAAGCTTCCTCCTTGGATGGGGGTACAAATAAAATAGATTCCACCCTAGATGAGTACAAAAAAATAAAAGAGTCTACATTGGATGGGGGTACAAATCAAGAGTCTACCCTGGAAGAAGACATACAAATAAAAAACTCCACCTTGGACGGTGGCAACAATCTAAAAAGAAGAAAAGAAATATTCCACCCCTTAGGGGGTGGTCCACAAATGTAAAAGAATAGAAAATCAAAATGCATACTCCTTCCACAGGCTCAATGAAACCAGGGCACATGAAGCAGAGGTGGGTTGACAAGTTGATAGGGGTATATGTGGACATGGCCAAGGGACACACATGCATGGTTAAACTGGAACCACCATCCTGTGGTGGATCCTCGGATGGTGCAGTACCAAAACCTGGTCCTCATTGGCTACAGCCACTCTTGAGTGGGATGGGTGCATGTGGGCCCCAATTGCGACAAGTTCCTAGTGGTATACGTTGTGAGTGGTCAAAGTGTCAATATGAATGCTGATTCTTTACGTCTCCAACTGCATGTTGAGAGATTGTCTCAAGAAAGATGTCTCTTGGTGGTGGAGGTCTCTTGTGGCAAATATTTAATCATGAAGAGACTGCCTCATGGGCTCTGTGTCTGGAAAGTGGGATTTCCTTGATGCCAACATCTCAGCCTGTAGGCCTTTACTCTGGGCTTCCGCGTCTCAACATAGGGATACCCTTGAAGCTACAATCTCCATGCATAGTGTTTGCATCCAGATGTCCATTACCTGCCCCTTTTTTTGTCCTTGGAAGCCAAAGTCTCATCATGCAGGGACTGCTGGAGAGCCTGGATTGTTATCATTAGAGAATCATAAGACCCACTGGGAGAGAATCAGTACTCTTTGTTACAGAACCAATACCCATTAGTACCCATTGATAGAGAACCATTACTCATTGTTACCCAGTATTATTCTGTTTAGCTATCCATTGTAAAATGCAGAAGTAGCATCCTTATAGGATCCATATATTAGACTGCCACTTTGCCATTTGCAATAGAATGACACACACGTATTTTGAAGTGTCATGTAGTGCTTTAGAGACACAGTATATTTGACATGTAGAGATGATGTTTTGTATTATGCATTATAGCGCTTAGGCTGAGAGAGAAACAAATTGTTTGCAGGAGAGCAGAACAAATGAGGCCTGGAAATGACACACGCTGTCATATTTGAAAATGACATGAAGAGCCATTTAGAATGGCATTGTTATGAATTGTAGTTACACATGTAGAGATATGATTGACACACATGTATGCATGTTGAGTGTGTATTTAGAATGAGTTTGTATATAGTTAGCGCTTGCATTGCGAGAAGAATAATGTAAACGCTAGGAAGCATTCAGCACGAGGCCTATGAGCCATTTCTGATGGAGACACACATAAATTGTTTGCACTGGGCTCAGTGCGAAGATTTTATTGTACACTGTGAAAGCAGGAATTTGTAAAGATTTGCTTGGCAGACACAGATAACAAACCCTTGTCCGAGTGTGGAGAGGGAAGGAGGCTTATCAGCATCAGCATGGCTGGTGTTCACGGAGACAGCAGAGGTTGGGGCCATGGAGTGAGTGACATGGGGAGATGGGAGGAGTGCCTTTTGCATGAGAGAGAGATGGTCTATTTTCTGGAAAGAGAGAGCATTTCGTAATGCAGAGAGATGCCAACTGTGAAGTGAATGGGGAAATAGATGGAATAGATGGTGTTTTACGCACCACACACAGATGGCCATGAAAGAGATATGATGTCCAATGTCACTTTGACACACTTTGACACAGCACATGTAGTGCACGAGACAAGAACATAACACAGACTGGCAGGCATTTTGTTAAACGCTGACAGGGAGAGACATTCTTAGGCTGTATGTATGTAACCATAGAAATGAGTGTGTCATTGGAAGAGTATAACCAAGGGGGAGAGGGGACTGTCTAGAGAGAGTTGCAGAGAGTTGCTGGGAGTTCCAGGAGTTAGTTGCTGAGGTGTGGCTGGGAGTTGCTGTTGGTGATGGTGCTAGATGCTATGAGAGAGAAGTGTCTTGGTGCAGCAGAATCTGTGGGCTTTGATGAGATCGAGAGCTTGGAGAGCTTGGCAGTTACCAGATCTTGAGGCCTGCCACTGACTGACTGATTGCAGAGTTGTGCATAGAGGAGAGCCCTGGCAGACAGAGCTGGAGACCAAGGGAAGCAAATGGGAAGTATGGCTATTGGCCTAGACTGACTGATTAGAAAAGACACTCACATGAAGGGGAGAAGGGGAAATCAGACAGGGATTGTTTAGAGTGAGAGTGTGAAGGATGTGTGTGGATTTGATCCTGCATGGAGGAGATGGATGCTGACGCTTGCATATAGACTGCATTAGAATCACAGGCTTGCATTAGAAACTAGCATTAGAAACCTGTAAGGCTTATAGTTATTGCATGGTAGATTTGCTTTGCACCAGAAGTATAAAAGGTGCAAATTGGACATTCCCAATAGTATTAGGATTGTCTGCATTAGGATTGCTGTGCATTATTATGCTTTGCATGTGTGTGCATAAATAAATATATTCCATTGTTATAATTGAATCGATTCATGTGTTTTCTTATGTGTGTCTTATGTTATTTGTGTCCACAGTAGTAAGATAGGAGTAACACAGTGCACATAGAGCCTGAGATACGAATGCAGCGGGGGCTGGGGGGTATAGTGATCCATAACCCCCTAGGGGATTATCAAAGATTGTCTGAGACCGGAGCATGCTTGCCCGGGGGGGGGGGCAAGACGATGGTTAGGGATTTGTTTTTTTTCAGACTAACAAATGGAGGGGACACCCGGATCTTCACGAATGCTGACTGATAAAATAGATTGCAGCTGGCTTGTTGGTACACTTATCGGTTTTGCAGAAGTTTAAACATCTTGTGCAACTGTGTTTTTTTTTCTCTGTTAGTTCATCGTGGGAATCGAGATTTTTTATGTTTCATGTTTTGTCTGTCTTGGGGATGTTATTGATTTAGCGCATGCTTTGTCCACAATTTTGTTCATCGTAGGAAGGGGAACGGAATTGTCTGACTGACCTTTGAATCTTTGTTTGGAAATCCACAGAGACTGACACTTTTTTTCTGAAATTTAACTAGATTTTGGTTTCCATTTGCTTAAGAATGTGTGTACACATTTTTGGCAAGATTACCATAGACTAGATGTGTTAGTTTTAGGAGAAGTCTTCGAACTTGTTTTTTTTTTTGTAAACTCACTGAAGTGTCGTGAGATTGGGAGAAATAATTGAATCTGCAGAATGAGTTCATTTCTTAGTGACCTGAAGGCAATAAGAAATCGGCTTAAAAACATGCTTGAGGCCTGGGATGTATCACAGGAACCAATTGTATTGAAAGTGAAAAGTGACATAGCTATGACAGAGAGGAGCCCATATATTGTTGAGTTGCATTCAGTAATATATCATCTCAGAGATATGATTGAAAACTGGGAAAATGTCCCATTGAAAGCAGAATCAGACCCATTGAAATCAATTTCATCAGAGTGATGGGCAGGAATATAGTTCCTAGAGTAATGTATATTGTTTGTGGGGAGGAAGAGCTACCTCAGAATAATGGGAGAGATAGTACAGATTTGACAGACATGTGCAGTGTGCCTAGAGAATTGGCTAGAGTAATGCATAAAGGGGTTGCCTATGAAGATTTGAGGCATTGTGAAACTGTATCATTGAAGACACTTTTGCATGAAAAGAGTTATGTGCATGAAGGTAGTTATGAGAAGATCTTTGATTTGAATAGAAATAATTACAGTTTTTGCATCAGTACTTTGCCTACGTTTTCGAGTGAAAAGAAAATATTGTCTAATAACATAGATAATATGATAGCATTGAAGGAGAATGTGAATCGTGCTGTTCGTGCTAAATTTGGATGTTTCGAAACCTTACATGCCTGGAATTTTCGTAGTTTCAATGTGTGCATGGAAAGGAAGTTTGTTGACTTTAGAGATCGCGCAGAACTGGCAGACTGTTTATTTGAAGCAGGAGTTAGCAGTGCATTGCAGGAATGTGTGAATGTGAATTGCATTGTATATGAGAGAGGCTGTTTGAATTAAACAGATTTGATTTTTCAGCATGTAGTAATTCAACGTTGTGAATACTCAATGATGAAAAAATGGGAGGTTGCTAGAAGACATGGAAGTGACACAGAAAATGCAGTTGTGACATTTTTGAATGTGCATCATTTGAATGTGAAATGTTTGGAGTATGTGAAACTGATTGTTTTGTTTTGTTTCGAAAAAGACAGGGATGGAGGCAGGAGTCATGCATTAAGCATGCATGTATTATGAGGCATGGTTAGACAGGCATGGAGAGACAGGCACAGTAGTTAGATGCACTGACACATTGATGAGTCACAGAGGGAGATAGCATTGATGTCTTTTGAGAGGCATGGGAAAGTGTAGAGAACTTGATGTACACTTCAACGCACAATGAGAAATGCTGTTTTATTTTTAGGCTTTGAAAACACCTGAATCTGTGTAAGACTGATACTTGCACTTTTGTTTTTTTTTGCATGAAATCTGGAGAAACCTTGACCAGACCGAGATCGCACAGACTGAGATCGCATTGATGACCAGACCAGATGGCATTGCCGCATGAATTGACCAGACCATGATTGGCAGCAGCATGACGCCTGAAACCGGCATGACCAGACCAGATTGACCAGACTTTGATGACCATCTGTTTGAGATCCATGATGGCTGACACCTTGTGACTTTGCATGGCTGTTTTGAAGCAGAACCAGAAAGAGACTGGCTTTTGTCACCTTGTAATGTGACTTTGCATCATGGCTGTTTGTTTGCAGCAATGATGAGACATTGGATGCTTTGCAGCAGCACTTTTGGGGAATGCCGACCGACCGATTTAGGGTGTGGCCTTGTCCAATGGCTGTGCTCTGAGAATGTACCCAGAAAACCTGCTGCTAAACAGACTTTGCGGCATGACACCTATTGCCATGGGAAGTGAAGATTGTGACCGACTGTGCAGAGAGAATACACCTTGCAGCATCTTGTGCCAAGTGAGAGAGAAAGAACAGTGAAAGAGATTGTTCAGCATTGAGCAGAGAAGAGAGAAATTCGAATTGCTTTGTGAGCAGCTTTTGTAATCTGCAGCGAGAAGAGAATCCATTTGGAATGCCTTACCTTTTGCACCAGACAAGTTTGTGCCTGAGGAGAAAGAGAACAATGCGAGAATGAGCAGGAAGACATGCTCTGAAAGCATTTCTTGCCTGGTCCACGTTTGAAAGCAGTGAAGCTTTGTCTCTTGAGTGAAAGAGATTGAGCATTGATCTTTGAAATTTGCACTCGCATTCAACGCTGGCTGGTCCCTCATTTGAAGAGCATGGGACTAGCATGGCAGGGACTGGCATGACATGGCCTGGCATGGCAACAGCATGACCTGGCGAGGAAGGAGAGAATTTGAAGCTGGAGTTTGGGCCTATCAAGAAGGGCCACTGTGCCAGAGGAGAGTAACCATCTGCATTGGCATGTAAACACTCTGAATGAGTGCACCTGTGCTTGTTTTTGCACTTGCCTTTGTTCATAATGAGTATGAAGGCCTAGGGAAAAGGGAGCGTATGCATCAATTTGCATCAATTGAAAGTCCTGACATATGGTTTTCCCGGTGCTACCTTTGAAAAGTGAAAGGGCATGTGTGATCACTCCATGGGGACAAATTGGGCGCATATGGTACCGACACTTGATGCTTGCTCCTGTCTTTTTGGAGCTCTGTGTGAAATCTCATTTAGCTTGCTGCCATTTATCAAGCAGGCCAGCCTGAATTGGCTTGTACACGTTTCTGCTATCTGAACACTATTGGCTTGAACACTTTGCTGCTTCACACTTTGTTGCTGTGGAGAACCTTGCTACCTGAACTTTGAAAACATTTGCTGAACACACTGATATGCTCTTAGTGAACACATTATCCAATTTGTGAACACTCCCTTCGCTGACACTGCATCTTTGTTGACATTCCTTGGCTGAAACCTTTTGCATTAGAAATTGGAACTGTGCACGGTTGTGAGAACACACATACCTCATGAGTGAGAACTTGGAAATACCTTGGACTGGAATATAAATGAATTGGCCTATGTGACCAATACACTGGATGTATACACTGATATGTATGCATTGATCTGTAATGGAATGTTTGGCCTGTTTGGCTACTGACATCTGTATTGACCTTTGACACCTGTGAAAGTGATTGTCATATTTTCTGCTTGACACATTGAATTGGAAACACCTGTATCCACAGTACTTATGCATTGATTCTATGCATTGCATTTTTGTTTTCTGCTTGTAGAGACTCTTTCACACTTTTGGCTTGTAGACACTTTTGGCTTGACTTTTGACCTTTGACATTTGGCTATGCTGTTCTGATTTCTGACACATTTGCAGTTATGCATTTGATTTTTAGCTTGCCACTGATAGAGTGAAATGCTTGCATTTTGAAAAAACGTTTTTTATGCATCATGAAACATGACTTTTCCTTTTTTCCACCATTTTGCTTGGTATTAGGATACCACATTGCTATGTTATGTTAGACATATGTTATGTTGTGATTATCTAACGATAAAAGGAGAGAATTGTGGAATATGATAAAATGAGATGCCTGGATTGTTATCATTAGAGAATCATAAGACCCACTGGGAGAGAATCAGTACTCTTTATTACAGAACCAATACCCATTAGTACCCATTGTTAGAGAACTATTACTCATTGTTACCCAGTATTATTCCTTTAAGAATGATTGCATTCTGTTTAGCTATCCATTGTACATTGCAGAAGTAGCAACATTATAGGATCCATATATTAGACTGCCACTTTGGCATTTGCAATAGAATGACACTTGCACATATTTTGAAGTGCCATGCAGTGCTTTAGAGACACGGTATATTTGACATGTAGAGATGATGTTTTGCATTATGCATTATAGCGCTTAGGCTGAGAGAGAAACATATTGTTTGCAGGAGAGCAGAACAAATGAGGCCTGGAAATGACACACACTGTCATATTTGAAAATGACATGAAGAGCCATTTAGAATGGCATTGTTATGCTTTGTAGTTACACATTTAGAGATATGATTGACACACATGTATGCATGTTGAGTGTGTATTTAGAATGAGTTTGTATATAGTTAGCGCTTGCATTGCGAGAAGAATAGTGTAAACGCTAGGAAGCATTTAGCACGAGGCCTATGAGCCATTTCTGATGGAGACACACAGAAGTTTTTTGCACTGGGCACAGTGCGAAGATGTTATGGTACACTGTGAAAGCAGGAATTTGTAAACATTTGCTTGGCAGACACAGATAACAAACCCTTGTCCGAGTGGGGAGAGGGAAGGAGGCTTATCAGCATCAGCATGACTGGTGTTCGCGGAGACAGCAGAGGTTGGGGCCATGGAGTGAGCGACATGGGGAGATGGGAGGAGTGCCTTTTGCATGAGAGAGAGATGGCCTATTTTCTGGACAGAGAGAGCATTTCGTAATGCAGAGAGATGCCAACAGTGAAGTGAATGGGGAAATAGATGGAATAGATGGTGTTTTACGCACCACACACAGTTGGCCATGAAAGAGATATGATGTCCAATGTCACTTTGACACACTTTGACACAGCACACGTAGTGCATGAGACAAGAACATAACACAGACTGGCAGGCATTTTGTTAAACGCTGACAGGGAGAGACATTCTTAGGTTTATAAAATGTATGTAACCATAGAAATGAGTGTGTCATTGGAAGAGTATAACCAAGGGGGAGACGGGACTGTCTAGAGAGAGTTGCAGAGAGTTGCGGGGAGTTCCAGGAGTTAGTTGCTGAGGTGTGGCTGGGAGTTGCTGCTGGTGATGGTGCTAGATGCGATGAGAGAGAAGTGTCTTGGTGCAGCAGAATCTGTTGGCTTTGATGAGATTGAGAGCTTGGAGAGCTTGGCAGTTACCAGATCTTGAAGCCTGCCACTGACTGACTGATTGCAGAGTCATGCATAGAGGAGAGCCCTGGCAGACAGAGCTGGAGACCAAGGGAAGCAAATGGGAAGTATGATTATTGGCCTAAACTGACTGATTGATTAGAACAGACACTCACATGAAGGGGAAAAGGGGAAATCAGACAGGGATTGTTTAGAGTGAAAGAGTGAAGGATTGGTGTGGATTTGAGCCTGCATAGAGGAGATGGATGCTGACACTTGCATTTAGACTGCATTAAAATCACAGGCTTATAGTTATTGCATGGTAGATTTGTTTTGCACCAGAAGTTTAAAAGGTGAAAATTGGACATTCACAATAGTATTAGGTTGGTCTGCATTGGATTGCCTGCATTATTATGCTTTGCATGTTTGTGCATAAATTAATATATTCCATTGTTATAATGGAATTGATTCATGTGTTTTCTTATGTGTGTCTTATGTCATTTGTTTCCACAGTAGTAAGATAGGAGTAACACAGTGCACATAGGGCCTGAGATACGAATGCAGCAGAGGAGGTATAGTGATCCATAACCCCCTAGGGGATTGCCAATGATTGTCTGAGACTGGAGCATGCTTGCCCAGGGGAGGGCAAGACGATGGTTAGGGATTTGGTTTTTTTCAGACTGACAAAACCATCCTCGCTAATCACTTGCTTCAGTTGCTGCATGTCCTCTCTCCCCTCCTTGTGCGATAGGCATTGTTCAGTAGTGTGTGCAGCAGTTGAGGACATGACATTTTCTATCAGGTGATGAATGTCGCTTGTCATCTCCTGCAGGACCCCACCCTGTTGGGCACTTGCATGCAACAACTGCTCCTCCAACGCTGAGTGTCTGGCAGGCACACGTCCACCACGTGTGCAATGCCTACCAAGCTGAGAGGCCAATGTCTGGGCCCGTTGCAATGCACTGTCAATGGCTGGCAGTCAGAAACCCTCTGAGTGACACCAGACTTCGCCTCTGGGTCCATATTGGGTGAAGGAAATCCTGCAGAAATGAATTCTACTGTTAAAGCAGGCCTTGCCACTTGCGGGCCCAGGGTCTTCTGGATTTCCTGCTCAGACTCAGTAGCCTCAAGGAACTCTTGGAGCTCCATGGCATCAGAGTGCTCATTGGTGTACCCTCCATCTCCCTCAGTATGCCCTCCCCAACAGATACATCTAAAGAGTTGGCAGGCTTGCGGATGATGCTCTGCAGCACTTGGGCTTACTCGCCGGGCACAACACCCTAGGCTGCACTAGGTATATGGTTGTGCATCATCCTCCTCCTCCTATGCCGCCTCCTCCACAACTGATGTGTCATCACCTGCACACAGATAGACAACATTATACAGAGGCAGAACATTCATTTGTGAATAGCATTGCATACAGACAAAATATGGCCAGCCACACATGCATTACACATTGGAACTGAGAACACTGTGACCTGTGAGCCATAGATGACTGACATTCAATGACCTGTGCAATCATGTCAGTGCATATTAGGACCTGAAATACGCCAGGGTTTGGAGGATTATGGGAACATGCATGCATACAGCCATGAATGAGAGTGGAATTCCCACCAGTGAACATTACTGAGCCCCTACTCTACTTCAACATTGTCTTCTTGCAACATGTAGATGTCTGATCTAAACCTGCATGCAGGCATATGTGTTATCATAATTCATCTAACCCACATTGCCCTTGCCCAGATCCATGGTTAGTCAAGGTCACATGTTTCTCAACCATGTATGAGAAGAGTTTGACATGGACATGACCAGTGCACACTTGCATGGTCACTGTACTATTGACACTCCAAATGTGGAATGTACATCACTCAAATATCTATTGGCCATCCACTGCAACTCCTTTCTGGAAGACTGCCTCATCCATCTTTGCACTGACATTGTCGATTCCATGTCCACTGGTGGCCAGAGCCATTGAGTTGAAGACTCTGACATCATCCACACCCTGGTGTAATTCCTTGTCAGTCATAATTTGCATTCACAATACACTATCCACACGCATGATTACCTGAAGGTGTACAATGAGATGTGTCTTTCAAGCCATTGCCACACATAGATGTATTGGCATAGCAGTGAAATCCTGTGTACAGTGATGTGTACTGTGAGATCGATATCAACCAAACATTGACACCATGTATCCACCTCCCTGAATGAAGAACATGTAATTGAACTGACCATGGTAGCATTACTGCAGTACCCATGGATGTGTGAGGAGGACCCCATTCAACTTTACCACAACCTCTGATAGCATATATGATATGATATGATATGCCATTCATAACGCGCCTGTACACAAGTGCTTCTAGGTGCGACAAGACAAGGGAGGGAAGACAGAGGGAGGACAAGACAAATGATCTTACTAGGCTTTGTGTCATTTAGATTGTGCAAGTGTGATGACGTAAAGTGCTGGGGGAAGGGAGACGGGGGAAGTGCCAGGGGGAGGGAGGGGGTAATGCAATCAGGGCAGCTCTGGGTAAGTGCAAGGAGGCAGGGGCTTGTAGGGTTACAGTTACAGCCCGTAAGAGTGCAGTAGGCCTGGTGCAGTGCAGGGGAGACTGACAATGGAGGAGGCTGGTACCCAGTAAGACTCTCATGGTAGCCAAGCATCCATATCATGCTTAGATGGAAGCAAAAATGACATGCACACAAGGCACTCATATGATGTGGATGCCTAGGTGTCCATGCCTCATTCATAACCACCTACTCACTGCTGATGAGTCCACTGTTGACCCCTTCAAATGTAGTCAGCTCTGCCCCCTGTGGTGATCCACCTACAGTGGCCTGTGCAGAGGCAACATTGCCGCCAAGCTTCTCCATTGTCAGTTACATAAGGCCCCCTAACCTCTTGTGGACCTCTGCCACAGTGTGCCTCTTCATGCCACAGGCATTGATGTGGTCTGTGCCCTCCTTCCACATCTCTACTACTGGGACATAGGAAGGGTACTGCCAGCGTAAGGGTACAGATCAACCTCGTGTTCAGTAATGTAATCAGTGAGGATTGTTAGCTCCTCACCTGAAAAGCACTTTTTCTGTGGTGCCCCTTTCTCCTTCATCTGTGCCTCTTTGTGGGGTGGTGCCTCTTCCTGCTCTGCAGGCTGACCCCTCTTTCCTACTGGATGTTTGTGGTGCAGTGGCACCTGTAGGCTCACCACCATCTTTCATCAGCCCTTTTCACCATTCTCATCATCTCCCTCTCCACTGAGCCCTCCCACTCATGGGGTCATCAGGACAAGGTAGCATTAAATCTGTCCTAAAAATATGTGTGGCACTCCCATAAAAATAGGCTCTGTGAAATGTGCATTTCACCCCTAACAATGTCCACTCCGGGCACGACAGGAATATGTTGCACCCCTAACTATCTCTGTGCATTCTGACTCTGTGTAGGCATTCAACCCATTATATGTATGCGTGATAAACCCCTGAAATTTCTTCGGCACATCATCAGTCAGTTTGGCATTCAGATTACGCTCTTAAGGCCCTTCCTCTGATCCTCTCATTTCTCCCTCCTGAATCACAGGAGACACATGCCTCCTGCTATTTATTGCCTCCTCCTGCCCTAGATTGCCTCCACACCTCACCATCCATTGCTGTCTGCTAGTTTGTGAATGCCTGCTGACCACCAGCACTGAATTGAAGTACCTGCTACCCCCCATCTAATGTTCTCCTGATGCTCACCTGTCAGCCTCAGTGACCACCTCATCTACTATCTTGGGAATTCCAACTCTCTGTTCCACCACCACAGCTCCACAGCAGACATTGACGGAGCCCAGCTGCACCCCACCAGCCTCAAGGTGGGGGCATGTTAGCTCCATGGACCAGCACTGCCAAGGCAAGGCTGAGGGCTGTCAACTTCACTGCCACTGCAGTTATCATCCTGGGTAAGCAGGTCCAGACCCATTATGATGCCCTCTTCAAACCAAAGATGTAGCTAGGGATGTGCGGACATCAGAGGATCTGGGAGGACATCACGGCTGCCATCAATACGAAGGGGTTGGCAATCAGTACTGTGGAACATACAAAGAAGCACTGGTGTGACCACACGATTTGTAGCCAGACAAAGGTGCAGTTGACAACGTGGAGGTGCACGGTTCAGGCAGCTATCTGTCTGATCCCTTCAACTCCAGGTCCTGGATAGGGGCAACCCAGCTGTTCACAACTATATCATTGACATGTAGGCATGGATCGCAGCTGCTGTGAATACCCACAGGGTGTACTATTCTACAGTATGTGTGTATTCTGCATGGGTTTACATGGCTGGAGGTAACCACTTCTGTACATGGCATGTGTGTTGCACAAATCTTAACCAGCATGCAGCCTCATGCTGATGATGGGCATATGTGATGGCAGACATCTGTGAAGTGGACAAGTTTAGGTATGTCCACTGTCATCTCTTGGTGAGAAAGTCTACTTGTGTGCATACAATGTCAGTTACTGAGTTACTGAGAGCAAGAACTCAGACAGAAACAGCTGCCAGATTGAGATGTTTGGGGGGCATGTGAGGCACACCTCTAATGGTTGCTTATTTGCAAATCATGATTGCATCATCCATACTCAGCAGCTGAAACTGACACATGTGTATGGATGTCTGGTAATGACATGTTGGTGCATTGGGCTTTCAGGGATGGCTCTGTAAATGTCAGCAAACTGCATGAGGGGTCAGACATTGCATGAAATAATGTTATTTGTTGGAACTGCGAGCAATAGCATTGCTGCTTGTTCCTCAGCAATAGGTGCCTGTACGTGTTGCATGCTTTCATGTCGGACTGTCAGGGGTGCATGTTGTTAGATGTGATTGGATGAACAAGCGCTCAAGCTCATCTCATAAAACAACTCCTCCCAATTGCATAGCCATGCTATGCTGAATCATATGGCTCAAGGGGTCCTGTATGGAACAGGGTATTTTGACAGCTAAGGTGTACTCATCGCACACTTTGCTTGTCTGGGTGGTCCCCTGGACCATCTATACTCACATGTATTTAGCGGTTGGCCGTCCTACCAAGGGACCACCACCCCTCCCACCCTGTGTATTCCCTTCTGGGTCCAAGCTGTGGGGGGTTCTTTACAAGGGAGACAGGGGCATGGTCTACCTGGGCCCATTGTGATGCTTTGAACTACCATTTGGCTGCTTTCCATGCTCAGCCATCTGGTAGATGACCATAGGAATGTATGGAAGGTCCAGATGGCTGGCCAGCATTGGAAGTCTGGAAAGACTCCAATCTGAAATGTACTCCTTTGGGTCTATGAGGAGGAAGAACACTTTTGGCCAGACCTCCTCCTCTGTCACCCAGGGTATACATATTTCATGTAAGCATAGTTGCCTTCCTCGGGCTTACCCTAGACATTATGTATGGGTCCAGTCTGCGCTGCACTTGGTTCTCGCTGCTATACCCAGGTTCTGCACATCCCCAAGATGGCCAAGAGTTATACCCCACACAATGTGCCAGCAGAGATTTGCCTTCTGGCAGCGCTTTGCTGAGAGACCAACTTAACTTCCAGGCCAGTAGGATACCTGGCCGACAAGAGAACCTCAGATGACTTGCAGGTGCCTGTCCATCTGCCTCCCTGAAGTCCACCGGATCACTCGGCCTTTGTTACAGGCACTGAAATTCCACCTGTCTTGGGATGGTGTTGACTCAAAAGCATGCCTCTTCGGGGAGTGCACCCTTACAATGGTGGCTCTCCCCTCCAAGCAGAGCAAAGGCTGGACAGCTTGGTAGTTCCCCAGAAGAAATGCAGAGATGAAGGGGTTTGGGCTGACCACATCTCCTGACCACCACGCAGTGGGTTTTGTCTCCCTTGAGCCATGCCCTTGCACTTCTCCACTGAGCTTCTTTTTCCACAGCAGTCCGGGACGATGACCGTTCCACAGAGTGCAAACCCACCCTTCCACATGCCAGTGAAGAAGGTGTGTGCACCTGCCGCCCCCTCTCACACAAGTTGTACTTCAGAGGTGCTGTTGGTGCTCGTGTGACTGACCTGGTCCCCCAACCTGCAGAGTTGGAGCATGCTCTGACCCTCGGGTCCCACAGACAGGCTAAGGGTGTGAAAGTCGTCACAAGGCCAGCCACCTGAGCTTCCTTTACCTAACTGAACACTGATCAGATGTGGCAAACCGCTGGTTTTAAGCATATTACTGAGTGAAGGGAAATGAAATGTCCAGGAGTCCCTCACTAATGGTGAATGAGGAGGGAAGTGGCAAGTGCAAAATTCCCATGCAGCAGCAGACACGGGGTAGGTGGCACACAATGGCCGACTCCCCTGCATCGCTTAGGGGGCACAAGTCCTTCCGATTGAGTTCAACCCGAGGATGATGTTAAGCCGCTAGCGGCCCACAGTGCAGTGTAGGCGACTTAAGACCAGGACCCAGGATGGTGGCCTTAATGCAAGCACAACCTCAAGGCTGCATGGCCATCTGTTCCTTCAGCCAGGACCAACTGTCCATGTGGATCGGCTGGGCCCACCAGGTGGCCTGAGTCAGGCCTGGCCTGCATGTTTCCTACATTTGTCTGCAACCAGGCTCCAAAGACCTCACTTTAAGTGGTCCTAATAGTTTTTGGTAAGTGTCTCCCTGTGGGTTGGACGTGTGACGCGGGAGTCCCAGGGAAGAACTACTGGGGCTCAGCAAGGCAGACAGGGGAGCCCCAGGCCTCTTGAGAGGGCACCGTTCTAGGGCATCGGCAGAGACTCAGATGGTCATTGGTGAAGACCTGCACTTGGGTGGCCCTGGCTAAACCATAGCTGTCAAGTTTCTCTTTTCCATGCGTGATTCCTCATGGCAGTCCTGGTTGTATTCTTTCCCAAACTGCATGTCTATGTGAGCGGAAGTGGTGGTATTGCGAACCATGCTATGGTGCTTCTGCAACATGTGCCTAGGTGCACTTCCCATGGCCCAGCCTGCAGCTTACACTTGGGTCACTACAGCATTGATACTATGATGTGGAATGATTTTTCTGCCATGTGCATGTGGCCACACGTCAATGTGCTGGTTCACATGTGCATGTCTCGCAATTGTGTGTGTGTGTGAGTGGCAGTTGCTGGTTGACTCATGTTGACTACATGCTGTTGTTACTATTGTGTATTCCACACATACATTGTCACTATTGACTGATGTCTTTGTTCTTTGTTCCCTTTTCCACTGTTGCTGTGGCTGGCGAAGAGGGTGGAAACAGTGTTGTGGAGCAGAAAGCCAGGGTCAATACCTCCAGACCCAGGCACAGACCCCAGCCATGACCTGCTGTGACCACCTCTTCAGAGGATGATGTGGTAAGACTGCTGAGGTTGAGTCCCAGGATATCATCAGTGTGGCGGACACCTCAGCAGCAGTTAGACAGGGTGGTGGCGATGTAGCCATACAGGAGCACCAGAGCATGGAGACCTCTCTGGAGGCATCAGGAATGAGGATGCCATTGCAGCCCAGCCCATTAGTTCAGTTGGTGGAACCCAGGGGGGTGTACACTCTGCACACCTGGCCCCGTGACACAGGGATATGCAGTCCACTGTGCAGGGGTTGGTACAACCTCCTGTCCCAGGGACATCTGATGCAGCGCTGACCAATTTCAGCAATGAATCCACCCACTTCTGGCAGATATGGCCATCTGGGATGAGGTGCTACCCCAGCTGATTGGTGCAATGAGATGGCAGGCTTCAATGTGTGAGGTTGTACAAGCATCTCATGAGATTCTTGTGCAACATCACAAGCAGATGGGCCACCTTTTGGCACAAGTGGCAGCAGCACTCCTCTGGTCTCCAGTAGTCTCTCTGGCTGGCCACTGCAAAGGCAAATGCCTCTTCCTTATATGTGCCTCAGTCATCCTTTGCTGAGGCCTCCATTCCATTTACCATGACAGCCTCCTGTGCAGGAGTTCCATCATTGCCCAGTCTTGATGTGCCAGAGTCCCTGGTCGAGGCGGGAGTCCATATGATGACAGAGTAGGTGGTTGCTGAGTCTGCACAGCACTGGAGTTACAGCAGGCACATAAGGGCAGTGCAGGGGCCCTGCTCCACCAAAACAGACTGTCATTGAATCATAGGAAGTACCTGTGTAGTGCACACAATGCCAGGCAGCAACAGATGATAATGGTGAAGAGGCAAATCATGCAGGGCATTTGCATTGTTAGGAGGCAAACAGGGACAGATGGGGGCAAACAGGGACAGTCTACCATCGTGACATCGAGCTCCCATCATTGCTGTGTGCTGCAGGAGCAGCACACACACCAGCATCCGGTCCACAAAGCAGAGGTAAGCTCCTGGCATATTATCAGTTGCCAAAAAGCATGTCTGAGAACATCCAATCCATTCTCCATAATCCCCGAACTGCTGCGCAGTATCCTGCCTCTTCAATATTCTGATGTGCTTTACTCACATTACCTTCTTGATTGCCCCACGACGCTGAAATCCGAAAATTACTACATGCTGAAATCCTCAAGGCAACCTGCTTATAAGATGGCAGCCGCATCGTAATATCTTTCTGCCTGACTTTGTCTCTCTAGTGCCAGGCCTGTAGGAGGGTGCTGATTGGTGCAGCTACCAACATTCCCCTTCTACCAATCGTCGATAGGTGCGAGCCGGCCATCGAAGTAAGGCCAAGAAAGAAGGCCGGCTGACTGAGCTGACCGAGCGCAACTGGTGTTAGGTGCCTGGCTCCATGCTCATGTTCTACTTGGTTCTCATCCTTGGGTGTTCTCAGTTACATGTCCTGGTCGGCGGTTGAAAGCTAACCTGAAATCCGGGTTATTTTCGCATTGGATCACGGTGAGGCCCGGAAGCATTTTGGATTTGTCTGAAGCAAAGACTTGTATATGCTGCTATCAACCAACCTAGGTTCACCTCATTCACTGCATTCACCCATTTAATGTGGTGTAAGTCACACCCTAGCTGAGGCCCTGCCCTCTCCCACGTCCCCTTGTGCAGATATTTACCAAACTTGGTCTGCCCCCATGCACACCCATCAGCGACTTACCTCATCTAACTCTTTTTCATTGCCTGCGCTTAATAACATTCGGTTGGGGCACCCGTGCCAGCATTCCGCTCCACATACTATTGGACCTGAAGCGCATCTCCTTTGCCAGAACGTTCCGTCCCAGCTCCCTACTCACCGCAAGACTCAACTGCTTTAGCCTCTATTTATTTACTTGGCCTGTTGCTTTGCCTAGTTCCTAGCCTACTATACTACCTCTGTAAGATTTGTTGGTTTGTGCCTTTCATCTATTTAGCTTACTGACATTCCTAATGCCTAATGCATTATATTATCTCACTGTACTTTGGGATGCCTTCTTGATTTCGTTTGTACCTTCTGCTCGGTCATCCTGACCTACTGTTCAGATTACAGCATACCAAATCTAACTTGATCATATCATTACGAGAGAACCTTGACTACTCCAGCTATGCCTTGCATCTACATTAGTGTGCTGTAATGACCACTGTCACCCAGCTCCTAGTATAATTTCATTTTTGTTGCCTTTTTTTACACTTCATATTCCCCTACATTATCCATCCTGCAAAATTGTGAGTCACCGCCAATAACTGATGTGTCTTGTAACTTGTTTCACCTGTATTGTTTCTCACCCATTGCTTTGGACTCCTTTGCCTATATGCCAGGTATACTCGCAATCAATCTCCTCTGACCTAAAGACTGAATAGTCTTACCTATGTTATAATACTATTGTTGCTCCTGTCTAATTGCAAAACCCATATCCCTACTGCCCCCATGCCACCTCACTCAGCAGTGACAAGTTAGACCCTGGGCACATATGATATCTGAACATCTGTGCTGTCTTCAAACTGCCATCTGCTACTCTCACCAACTCAAGCCAGTAGGCACCTGCAGCAGACTTTACGCCATGCTACAGACCACGCACTGTGTCTAATCATTTTGACCTGGTTACTTAACTTATACTACAGTGCTTCCATTAACTTGTCCACCCAGTTTACCTCAATTGAGACACCTATCCCCTTTACTCTGCCGCCATTCACCTACTCAGGACATAACATGGCCTTAAACCCGAAAGGACAATCATTCAGTCCTACTTTCCCCACTGTATTGCAGTCACGCGCCAATTCTACCTTGATCTCTATAACACCCACCTAAAACCCTTACCTTAACTTCCCAGCCCTTTGACTTGAACTCTTCGCTTCTAAACCCACCCCGAACCAACCCTGCACGGTATCTGCAAGGAATCTCAAACCTGGCTCCAGACTCTTATACATTGCCCGTCACCATCCCTTCAACACTACGCCATTGAATTCCACCTTGCCTCCTGCAACTACTTTGTCTCCTGGTATCAAGAACACTATCAGCAGTACTACCACACACACACCTAAAGAAACCCTGGTCAAGGCCACACTGATCAACGCCAGAGCCCTTCCTGCTCATGCGCTGGGCATCGCTGACTTTATCACAACGCTTGACCTTGATTTCTTCGCCATTGCTGAAACTTGGCTCTATGCAGCCTCAGGACCTCTACTTTCTCTGGCCATCCCTACTGGATACTCGATTATCAGAGGTGACCGCAATACTAGTCAAACCAAAGGAGGTGGTATCGCATTTATTCACAAAAATTCCATCGGCCTTAGAGTCATCCTTAATCTACAGATCCCCTCAGCTTAGTTATTATCAGTGAAACTTGCTACCTCTCCTAACCAAACTATCACGTTACACCTTTTCTATAGGCCGCCTGGTCCTGCCTCCACGTTTGCGGAAGACATTACCTCCATCCTTTCAGACAAAACTAAGATTAAATCGCAAATGATCCCACTTGGTGACATTAACCTAGGTTTCCAAGATCCTAAGGACTCTACAGCTCTGGATATCACCGACACTCTATTCAATTTAGGCTTTACCCACCACATCAGAGAACCCACACAAAACAAGCGTAGAACCCTCGATTGGTTAGCTGATCTTAATTGCAACATCAACATAGAATCTAACCAATCATGTGCGTGGACTGACCACCACCTGATTACCTTTAACATTACAGCTAATGACCTATACTCCAAACAGGACATTGCCCCTTCAATCTGTACAAGAAATAAGAGGGATTTAACCTGTGAAAAACTACTCTCCCTCCTCCTTCCAACCCTTAACAAACTGTCATCATCATGTACAGACCCCACTGTCCTAATGGACATGTTTAATCATACTATGCTGAAAGCACTGGACTCTATTGCAACCCAAAACATGCACACATCTCAACTCCTGGTTTACACCAAATCTGAGAGCACTACGTGCTGAAAAACGAAACTCAGAAGTCCGTTGGAAAAGAAACCCTACTGACCTTAATAAATTGAGCCTTCTTTTAGCATCATTGAATTACAAAGATGCTATCTTCCAGTCAAAAGAGGAAACATCCAACAAGCGCATCATGCAAGCTGAATCCAACACTAAGGAGCTCTTCAAGGTATTAAAAGAGCTTGAATCTCCCTCTACTCCGCCGGATACCTGTAATAAAGACAGAACTTGGTGTGCTAATATTCAAAAAGTGCTTCTTGGTAAATAGCCACACTCCAAGCCAAAATCAATGATAAAAAAATCAGTCTCCAAACTGACACACACTCTAACTCTCTGCATAGCATCTCCACACCCAGCACCCACGCTCATAAACCTTTCAGTTTTACGCCTCTAACCACCATCAAGGTTGAAAGCATTATTAATAAACTTAAACCCTCCAACTGTCAGGGTGATTCGTGCCCAGCTTCCATCAACAAGGAGGCTTCTCACGAGCTAGCTCCCTTTATTACTGCCTTTATAAATTCATCGTTTGACACAGCCATTGTCCCAGACAATCTGAAGGATGCTTAGTTCATCCCCCTTCTTAAAAAGCCCACACTGGATGTGAGCATACCCACTAATTACAGGCCTATAACTACTGTGCCTCTCCTGCTCAAACTTTTAGACCGTGCAGCTTATCTGCAGAGCCAAGACTACTTGGAACCCAATAAAATTCTAGGCCTTAGACAATCAGGCTTCTGGCCTAGACACGAAACTGAAACGGCCCTCATTGACTTAAAAACTAAAATTGAGGACCTTAAAGACAATGGTAATCTAGCTCTACTGCTCCTACTCAATTTATCTGCAGCATTTGATTTGGTAAATCACCAAATCCTCTGCCGACACCTCAAATCAGCTGCACATTTCTCAGACAAAGCCATCATTTGGATTAGATCCTTTCTAGACAACAGGACTATGAGGGTAATCTCCCCTACCGCTTCTGCTGATCCCTCACCAGTCACAAGTGTGGTTCCCCAAGGATTGTGCATTTCCCCTACACTCTATAATGTGTTTACAAAACCACTTTTTGATATTCTGGATTATCAGAGTGTCACCTACACAAACTACACCGATGACACCCAGATACTCATTCCCATCAGCAGAGACTACACAGCTGATACAAAAGCTGTAAATGTCATCTACCAGATCATCCAGGCCTGGATGGCCCAACACGAACTCTGTTTTAACGATGAAAAGACCGAGCTCGTTATCCTTGGTTCTTATTACAGACTCAACAGACTTGATCCTACCTTTAAATCTTTTGTCATTGATGGCAACACCATTAAAATATCTAATGATACTAAAACATTATGTATTTACCTTGATGCCACACTATCTCTCTCCAGACAAACCAATGCTGTAATCTCAGCATCTGCCTATACCTGCAAGCTCACAACAGCTTGACATCCATTCCTTTCCACAACCAATTGCACCACACTTGCCAGAACCCTGATTATGTTGAAAATCGACTATTGCATCTCCTATTATCTCGGAACTAGTCAGCGTAACCTTAACAAGCTTCGGGTTACTCAGAACAATGCTATTAGAGCTATGTGAAAATATCCTGGGGAATCAGCACATATCAGATTCCATGCGGAGCCTACATTGTCTCTCAGTATCTCAAAGAGTTTCACTCAAAACACTTACACTGACGCACAAATGTCTTGCCAACCAAGCTCCCAGTTACCTGGCTTGCCGTTTCACCCAACATACCTCTTACCGCCCCCCTAAAAGCTGCACAGGCCGACTGCCTTTCCATACCCAGATACAAACTACAGAAATCAGGCGGATCGAGTTTCCCAGCCCTTGCCTCGAAACTGTGGAATTCACTGCCCAACCCCCTTAGAGCTGAACCTTCATTCCACACCTTTAAGAGTAAGGCCAAAGCCTGGCTACTCACCCAAGACCCCCCCCCAACACCTCCAGGCCCTAACCAGCCCGCCAACCAATCTACCACTCCCACTAAACCTACTTCAAACTAGCCTTGACGGTAAATATTCTGTAATTATGCAATGTTCTGTATAGCCTTTTACTGTAAATATTCTGTAATTTGTAATTCTTTACTCTCCGGCAAACTTTATCTATCTGTATATGTATGTTTACCTACTGTATGTAACTTAAGATATGCGCCCAGAAGCCTTAGGGCCAGGCGCGCTATACAAATAAACAAAATACAAATACAGACTTTGCACAAGTAGGCATGAGGCACACCAGCGCCTGCAGTGTCTGGTGTCAGCCCAGGTGGACTACGTGAGGCAGCAGGAGATGGAGAGTCAGTGTAAAGTGGCAATAGCCAGGGCCAGTGTCGAGGTGGAGGAGAGGTTGGCAAAGGGGTGGGCCACCATCCTGGGGGAATCCTGCATTGCCTGAGAGAAGATAGGGACTCAGAAGAGGGAGTCCCTGCAAGCCCCTCAAGCAACAATGGAGGCCCGCAAAATAAAAGAGGTGATGACTGGGCAACCCTCCAGACCATTATTCTTTGTCTGCCATGCATTACGAAAGGGAAAAGACCATATGCAAATCTGGCTTCTTCCCACCCCAAAAGGGACATTCCAGTCTGAACTGCTTGGTCAAATCCCTTCTGCACGGCACCACAAGCATCTCCATACACGTTTTGGCGTTGTTGGGCCTCATCACTGAGGAGTTGCTTGGGCCTCCAGGCCCAGCAGGCACGGAACCCACATCTAGGCACCCCCATCCCACTCAGGGTGACTACAGCAAAACAAAAGAGGTCATTTCTGAAAGGTTTAGAATTACTCTTAACCTCTGGCATTGCTCTGAGCAACCCTCCAGACCATTGTTCTTCACCTGCCAACCAATTACAAAAGGGAAAAGACCATATGCAAAACAGGCTTGGTACCATCCCAAAAGGGGCCATCCAGCCCAAACCTCTTGTCACATCCCTTCTGCATGATACCACAAGCGTCCTCAAACATGTTGTGGGATGTCTTGACCCACTTTTGCTCTGCCATGTGGCATCACTGTGTTCTTATGGTGCCAGAAACATCAAAATGGCCGCAAAACCCATGTGCGCGCCAAAACCTCTGAAAATCGCGCTCTGCAAAGCACAAAAAGATGGCTGCCCAATCTACCACACATGTTGTCAGCGGTGGAAGAGAGATCTCACTCCTGAAATATGTCACTGGGCTCCACAACATGTGAAGATGGAGTACAGATGGAAAAGCAGTGCTCTGCTAAAAGAAATCCAAAATCTTGCTTTAAATCATTTTTCATTGTTGCTGAAACTACAGAATGTCGGTACAAAACACCCTCAAACCTCCAGAAATATTGCTTGGTGCTACAATTCACTTAGTATAAGAAATCATTGTGAACATACAATGTCCTGAAAAGCTGAAAGCATCAAGGGATTTCCACAGTAAAAGTTGCCTGGCTACGGATGTCAAAATCTGGGCGCAGTACCCTCAGCCGCCTGAATGACAGCTGTCAGAAGCCTGCAGGATTAAACTTTTAAACATGTATAAACTGAAATTAAATGTAGCAATCTAAGTGGACTGTTGCTGAGAGTAACTTATGTTGTAACTGTTTTTATCCCATGGTTTAAAATCTTGAATAAGTATTCTAGCTGATATTTTGAAATCACAAGTTTGTTTTAAACTATGGAAAAATGCAACAGAAATAACATTTAAATTTAAGCCTGGCTAAAACCACCCAAACTGGAAAAAACAGCTTTCCTCACAAAAGGAAGACACTTCCCCCCAGCTGAAACTCACAGGGAGGTGTGAATTGCTGGTAAGCCCAGGACTAAACAATGGACATCCTCCAGCTAAAGGAAATGCTAGGTGTGAACAGTCGTAAAATGGCCTCTGGCAAGGAAACAATGAGGAAACTACTCCTGAACTGAAGGGAGACAAAAAGAGGCGGAGAAAAACAACCATCTGTGGTTGGACATTCACAAACAACATTGTGTTTAAATACATATAACGTGCCACTGAAAACTGTCAAGAACAGAAAAATAACAGAATGGTAAATCTAATTTTTGGCTGCACATTTCAAGAGGCGGCGAGATCTTGTGACATCATTTGTAAGGAAACGGCAGAAAATGTGATATTACACAAAATTTATTTCTGATAGAAGTATGAAACCTTATACATGTATGCCCATGTTCAACACGCACATTTGTAGACATTTGCTCCTAAATTGGACATTGTGTTCCGGAATAAATGGGCAAAATTCTGTGGAAAGCAGACACAAGATCCCACAGCGACGGGGCTTGGAGGAGTAACTGCTGTACAAAATAGGTAATCTGTATATGTGGTTGTTATAGACATTGCACATGTGGAAATATGTATTGTACCAAAAGTAGATTTTGTGCTCAAGGAGCTAGGGGTGGACTCTAAGCCTCATAAACCCACACCATAAAGGTGACAGGCTATTTTTCTCCTCCTATCAAGGTAGAGAGGAGATCCTAACCAATCCCTGTCAAATGCGCACCCCCTTTATCATGAGCATAAATAGAGACAGCAGAAGACATAAAGTTACACACAGATTCACCCACTATCCTATATCTGGCGGAGCACCCTGCTGCAAAACTATCCATCTTACTTGCTCCAGACTCCAGAAACTTGGCAAAGCAGAAAGGCCCACTACATAACTGAACCATTTTCAGCTAGGCCTTACATTTCCAGAACCAGAACCAATCCCACAAACCTAAGGGGAACTAAACTACAGCCGGGCTACGCTGTACTGCTTGCCTGCTGAAATAATTATCATCAGATCCAGTCCTGTGTCATGCGGTGTCCAGAGCGCCTTGACGCTGCCAAGATCCGATGTGCCCTGCAGTCTGTCCTGACCAGAATCCTTCACCAGAATCCACAGCTTTCATTTGCATCTAAAACCGCATTCCCACACCCATACGGTTCTTCCTTAATCGCGATTATCGCGCACTGAAAAGTTTGCCGCAAATTTTGTTTTAGGGAAATTCTGCAACGTGTAAAACAGCTTTTGTTTGCTCCCGACCTTAATTTTAAGATTTCATATTGTTTCTTAGTATCAAATCATTGCTAGTGTTTGTGTGCAACTATTCAAAGAGGCTCCCATAAGAATGTAAGCAATTTCAGAAATTTAAACCATATTTAGTGTTTTTACCCAATCCATTCTCAAGATAACTTTAAAACCATTCTGACCGATTGCCAATCAATTCTGTTTTTCTCTTGTGTTGATGGGGGGAAATTGGGATTGATATTTGTTTGAATTCTGCCATTCCTGAATACCTGCTCTCTCTCCTCTTTTCTCTTTACATTGCCTATTGGGGGGTTGAGGTTGTGTGCAGGGGGAACTAGTAACTACACTGTTATTTGATCTGAACACACACACAGAAAGTATTATTTATGTGCTTGTTTTTCTCACTATTACTCCTTGTGTATTAAAGAGATTGTTTAGTGTTACATCACCCCATTGGTGATCATTGTGTACCCATTAAACATTGTATGATTAAATTGTGAATACATAAATAAATATTTTAACTTTGCAAACCAGCCTGATTCCTGGTTCAGTGTGACCGGGGTGGTTCCACGAGAGGGGCGTTATATGAGTGGTACATCGTTCAGAATAAAAGATCTTTTAGACAAAAATAAATAAGGATTTCAGTTGTGCATTACACGCTAGGCATTGACTTGGGTGTGTGCCGGACTGAAATCACTTACATTCTTTGGGTCTGGTGCAGAGGGGATGTGACTTAGCAGTTGCCCATAGCAATGCCAGAGGCTATGATTTATTCTAAACCTTCAAGCCATCACCTCTTTTGTTTTGCAACAATTGAGGGTTGGGGCAGGGGTCAGTGGGGTACTGGAAGAAGGGCAGACTAGCAGGTGTTTCCTGGGGTTGGGGGATTGTGCATAGGCCAGTGGGGTACTGCGAGGAAGACGGGTTTGCAGGTGTTGCCTGGGCTTGGGGCAGAGGTCAGTGGGGTACTGGGAAGAGGGTGGGCTTGCTGGTGTTGCCTGGGGTTGGAGGGTTGGGGCCTGGGTCAGTGCAGTACTCGAAGGAGTGTGGACTAGCGGTGCTGCCTGGGACAGAAGTCAGTGGAGTACTGGGAGGAGGGCAGGCTTGTGGGTGCTGCCTGGGGTTGGGGCAGGGGTCAGTCAGTTACTAGGATGAGGTTAGACTAATGGGCGCTTCTTGGGGTTGGAGCATGGGTCAGTGGGGTACTGGGAGGAGGAAGGGCTTGTGGGTGCTGCCTGGTTTTGGGTGGTTGGGGCAGAGGTCAGTGCAGTACTGAAAGGGGGACAGGCTTGCCGGAGCAGCCTGGGGTCAGGGGTTTGGGGGGTTGGGGCATTGGGCATGGGGCAGTGGGGTACTGGGAGGAGGGCAGACTAGTGGGTGCTACCTGGGGTTGGGGCAGTGATTAGTGGGGTACTGGCAGGCGGGTAGACTAGCGGGTGCTGCATGGGGTTAGGGCAGTGATCAGTGGGGTACTGGCAGGAGGGCGGGCTTGCGGGTGCAGCCTGGGGTTGGGGGGTTGGGGCAATGATCAGTGGGATATTGGGAGGAGGGCAGGCTTGTGGGTACTGCCTGCGGTTGGGGTTTTGGGGCAGGGGTCAGTGGGGTACTGGAAGGAGGGTGTGCTGCTTTGAATTAGGGGGACAAGTGCAGTTTCTCTGGGGTGTGCAGGCGTTAAGGGGACCAGGTTTAGTTTTGCCAGGGTTTGCTGGTGCTGCTTTGATTAAGGTGTACAAGGTGCAGTTTCTCCGGGGTTAGCGTGTGGTGCTTTAAGTTAGAAGGATCAAGTGCAATTTCACCAGGGTTTGCAGGTGCTGCTTTGAGTTAGAGGGTTGAGGAGCAGTTTCGTTGGGGTACTGAGATGCGGTCATTGTGGGCATTCTGGGTGCAACTCGTTATTGTTTGTGGTGCAGGTCTCGTTGCACTTTTGATTCCATGAATCGGCTCCCCATGCTATTCTTTTTACCCGTGTAATGTTCTTTCTGCCGCTAAGTACCTACCATGGACTTAGTGATTTTTTTTTTTTGTAAATTAGGCCATTAGTGGCTTAAGGATGAGTGTGGAGGCAGTTAATAAATAAATTACACTATGTGCATTCTGTAGATTTTCAAAGTATTTTTTGAGACGAAAGGGATATTTTACTTTGCAATTTAAAGTAATTTCATCATGTGATTGGGAGAGATACATGTGAGCGATTTTATGATGTATTTGAAGGCTGTATTGCTGCGCTCAGAAGGGTTGTATGCTGCATGTATTTTCAATTTCAAGACGCATTTGATACAGAGTTCATAAGGTAACATTTAACAATACGAAACAGTGTACATAATCAAGCTCACATCCTATCATGTTGGCACAAATCGTATATGTGACCAGAACTGTAGATTTTCTTTTTCTATAACACAGTTCCAAAAATCCAGAAAGAATTATTTCTTATTCTACATTGCATAAACTGAATTAATTCAAGTACCCTATTTATTTACTACTGTGCCTCATAGCTTCAAGAGTTGTTTCTTTCAAACTTGTGTCTTTCAGTAATCATTGCATTTGTTTTATCTTAATCTATTGGTATGGTGGCCATTAATTCTTGCATAGAATGCAAAGATTAAAGTGTTGTTCTTTCAATTTACTGCATAGAGTTAATATTGTATTACAAACATTGGGCCTCATTACGGCTTTGGCGGTAGCCATGCTGCTATTGGTGGCATGGCTGCCTCCAAAACTGGGTCCGGGTTCCCTGAATGGGGAATTACCGAGCCATTCTGAGATTGGAGGGCCCAGCAATTCCTCCCTCAGGGAACCCGGGCCCTGACCTTCCCCATTCCCATTCGAGCCCCCATAGGGCTCAATGGGAATGGGTGCAGGGAGCTAAAAACGGATCGATTACGACCGGGCTGTTGTTAGCTCCCTGGTCCCCTCGCGGGACCCGGTAACGAATACTGGTTTTACCAGGCGTCCTTACCGGGTCCCGCGAGGGAACCTCGTAATCAGGCGGAATGGGTTTAACGGGTCCGCATCCATTAGCGTCACCCGTTAAACCATTCCGCCTGACTCGTCATGAGGCCCATTGTGTCTTAAGTACGAGTAGATGTAACCTTCCTTACTTCAAATAATTTTTAATTGGATTGTCAATGAGGTGGCAATCACTTTTCTCCAGGTTTCTATTTTTTATTTCTTTGTTTTCCTTCTAGAAATGATATAGTGTCTTGGTTGTAAATACTTCTAAATTAGAATGTTCATGTTTCTGTCGATAAAGTGAATGAAGACTAAATTGGTATTATTAATTTAATAATACATGGACTCTCTATTCAAATAATGTTACTAATAATGAGAGACCCAATATTCATTTAGGCTTAATTAACGTTTTTTAGTTATAACCTGTGTCCTTATTTTTGAGCCCCGGCAATTATTGTCGCAGACTCACTTTTATTATGAAGTGGTGATAGTCTGTGCATCCATCAATCACAATGAACAGGTGTGAGCTATAGTATAACCCCAAATATGATGACATTGTGGGGAACAGCTATGGATGGTGGCAGCAGTTGTGGGGACATGCCCACCCACGGTGTCACAGGAGTACTAGAAAATATTTATGCCTTAGCACTTATTTGTTACAAATTAAGCACTGGGGGGCATGACAGTACAAGACCGCTCAACACACAAAGGGCTTCATTCGTCCCTGCTCGTATCCTGGCAGTAGAGCCGCCAGGATACCAGCAAATGTGGATACCATTTCCGGCACCCGGCCCGGCAGCATTGTCACCTGAATAAGGGTGCCGGGGGAGCAGTGTTGATCTGCTCCATGAGGGGATTTACCATCGTTACTGCCCTCCGGCAATGCCTGTGGTAGTGACAAGGGCTTTTTTAGCCGGTAGGGTGCCTAGCTTACCTCTATCATTTAGCTGGAGATAACCCAGGTGCCCCACGGCATTCCCGTAGTTGGGTGGTCCGGTAAAGTGCCAGTATCCTTGGATTCCGGTATTTTTTTTGCCCGACTCAGAATGAGGCCCAATGTTCAATCATGTAGGCTGGTGATTATACTTTCTTGTGCTATGAAAATCGCTTCAATTTTTGTTTTCTGTTTATATCTGAAAGCTAAGTGACACTACCTGAGTGATCATGGCAGGCACAACTTGTTTCTGTCTATTATTGAAAGCAAAGAGAGTCAACCTAGTGCCCATGGTGGATATGTTGAATACAGTAGTAGTGCAGTTTAAATGTTCTGTAGATTTCAACTTGTTATGCACAAAAATAATGCAGTGACCATAATGTGTACTGCTTCTGGCCATTATAACGAATCCCAGGATGTTGTCACTGGGTCTGTAGGTGGAGACCCTTCCCATGAGGCCAGGGAGGTGAGGCCACTACCCGATACTGCCCCTGGTGTAGTACTCAGTGGAGGATCTCAAGGGGAAGGAAACCCCCCATGGGACCAGTGACTACTGTTGTGACAAAACGCAGTATCCACCAAACACTTACACCTCTCCTTCACCCCTACTCTCTCCATCCCTACACTCCTATGCCATGTAATTCTATTAACAAATTAGGAAGGGATTGAAAGGCACACTGCCAACAACCAGTGAGACAAGGAAGAGGTGCAGAGTAATGATGACCACTCTGCAGAACCAATATGAGTGATCTAGATAAAAAAGGACCTATTAGGCACATCATGCTAATAAAAAGGATGGAAGGACCGCTAAAGAGGAGAGATCCACCCAGGAGGAACCAAGGGCCAGGAAGCCATTCGGCTTGGCGTGGGGAGAAGACTGCTGACCGGGAGGCAGTTGCAGCTCTCATGAGGACCAAAAACAATCTGAAACCGGCAGGCGGGTGAGGAGGATGGAGAACCAGGAGCCAGGGAAATGCAAGCCCAGCAGCACTTCCTAACTGCAGAGCTGGCACAAAGGAAGCTGAGCCACAGAGAGAGCTGTGATACGAACAGAGCTGCTGCAGCAGTTAGTGAGCATAGCCACACTTCCATACTGAGGATCCACCACAGAGGAAGATAATCTAGAGAGAGAAAGAGACAGAGAGTGGAGACTCCAACAGAGCTGCTGGAGCAGTCGCTGAGCAGAACCACACTTCCATACTGAGGAGCTGCCATAGAGGATGTTAAGCCAGAGAGAGAGCAGAGACCCGAACAGAAATGCCAGAGCAGTGTGGGGCAAAACCGGAGAAAGACACCCCACTCTGGCTACAGCGCTCATACTGCTGCAGAGCCACCACAGAGAGCAAAGAGCCTGGGAGAGAGAGAGACCGTGGAAAACCGAGCAGAGTGACTCGGAGCCTCAGTTGATCATGATGAAACCCAACATTCAACCCAAAGGTACTGGAGTTGTTGGGGAAGGTCAGAAAGGCACGGGGAGCCAGAAGGACAGGGTCTGGGACCCATACCAAAACCAAGAGAGAGTAAAACCCAAGAACATCTAGCAGAACAGTGAAACAAGTGTACCAAAAATAAACAGAAAGTAAATCCCTTTTTGGGACCATGGTATCTGGTAGGAAAGTGAACCATGTCTGTGCACAGGGGTCTGGAACCCCCAACCATTTGGAGGAGCCTCCAAACAACTTGTGTTCATCGCAGTACCTGGTAGAGATGGTAGCCAGGTCTGCTAACCAGGGACAGGGACCCACTACAGTTTGGAGGAGCTTCCAAACCACTCTTATTTGTCACAGTACATGGTAAAGAAGGGAACAAGGTCTACCAACCAGGGTCAGGGACCCACTACAGTTTGGAGGAACATCCAAACCACTCTTATTTGTCACAGTACCTGGTAAAGAAGGGAACCAGGTCTGCCAACCAGGGTCAGGGATCCACCACAGCTTGGAGGATCATCCAAACCACTTTTCTTAATTGCAGGACTTGGTAGCAAAGGAAACTAGATCTGCCAACCAGGGGCTGGGACTCACAGCAGATTAGGTGAGTAATGAAGCCACTCATACTCATTGCAGTACCTGGGTGGGAGGTGAACCAGGCCTGCCCAACAGGGCCTGGGACCCATATATGTGAACCAGGGAAGGAAAACATAGACCCCAACAGTTGAAACTAAACTTTGAGAACTTTAAAGCCAAGATCTGCCTTTTGTCCAGGGGGAAGGAACCCTTGTATTTGGTTTAGCCTAGAGTGTGAGGGACAGAGCTAGGATTCTGACATAGGACTATGAACTTTTGATTTTGGACATTCTGACAGAGACATTAGTCAGACTATCCAGTTTATAGCGGTTTTGGCAAATAAATCACAAAATCACTGTTTGCCACCATTCCCGCTAAATATAGGTCAATGGCCGTGAAAATCTAAACAACAAAGATCCCCCTCCTGACAGCTGACTGAATCGAGAGGAAGTGTTTAACTATTGCCCATCTTCCTTCTTTTGAAATGCAGAGCTACCCCACCTGCACCAAACAGCAGCTATATGCCCACAACCCCTTGATTTAAAATGATAATTTGGCACGGCAATGGTCTCTGGTGCTTTTCCATGATTTGGGGCATACTGAAGATTGAAATACCCAAGGCTCATAACTGAGCATGTGGTCATCTTGACAGAAGTCATTCACAAATCAAAAGGACTGATAATACAACCCTGGTGACTCGGTAATTCCGGAGGCGGAATTCATTAAATCGTCATTCCCATTGAGTCCCGTAGGACTGTAAGTGGTTTCAACCCAGGACTCCAACTAAGTCAATCCCTAGCGTGAGATGCCCAGCTGGAACCCTTATTTATATATTTTTATGTCAAAAGTTATTTTATTTCTGGATGATGTACCCTTATAACACACCCCTCTTTGAATCCCCCCGGTCTCAGTGAAACAAGAAGTAGGTTGTTTTGCAAAGTTAAAAGAAGTATTTGATGACTTGAACAATATATATCACACTTTGATGAATATGAACAATATCTAAATATCACACTTATTAATATGTATACACTGATCAGCAAAGGGTGATATCACAACCATCAACAATCTCTTTAATCAATAGGAGTATGGGTGAGAAGAATAATGTAGCAGAGAATAACTTTGTGTGGGATCAATGATATGAAATGAATGCAGCACAGAAATAAAACTTGATATGAATTCAATCAAAGATAATGTAATCACTCTTTCCCCCTGCTATTACTCAATCCCCCCTAATATGCAGTATGAAGAGATGGAATGAGGACACACAGGTTTGAGGAATACAATCAACAAATGCAGTTTTAATCCCTATCCCCCAGCAAGCTTATAGAACAGGAATGATTTTAAACAGGTCAAATGCTTTTGAATGTGATTTGAAATTAATGGGAAAAGTGCTAAAAATGGATTTTAATTCGCTAAATGGGATTCAAAACTAGAGGGAGTTGCTTTGGATAGGTTCAGGTAGACACTAGCAATGATGTTAGAATGACTGATAGATAGGTAGCTGAATTCAGAGATTGCATGCAAGAAATAGCAATTTTATATGGAATGAAATTGAGCCAAATGCAGAATCGTTGCAAACTTTTCAACGTGCGAGAAATGCGATTACAAAAAAACTATAAGGAGTGCAGTTCTTACATCATTTGAAAGCTGGGGATGTTAGATTCAATTTTGACTTTTAAATTTCGTTCCTAGCATGTATGGTTCAAAAGTTACAGAGGTTTTAGTAAAGGTAGATTTTTCAGAAAAGAGTCAAGATTTCAAATGAGAGATGCGCTGTTGAAGATTACAAACAAAGATTTCTTAACACTAACGGGCTATGAAGATGCAAGATACCAACGGTACAGCCACCAGTCAGAGGCGCTTCTGTCTGATCTTTGTCCGCTGTGACACTTGCCTTCTTCAGCAACTATATTAGCGCAAAGAAGATTTATCATTACAATTATCACAGGATTATGTGGATGAGAGAAGGATTCAGGATAGACAAAAGAGATTCTACAATACAATCTGAATATGTTGCAATGGGCTGGATAGGATTACTTAAAGCTAAGAGATGGCTATGGACAGTTCTATGCTAAATACTCACAACTACGGCTTTAGAATGGGCCGTCAAGATCTGGTCAAAGGTTTGGATGGGAATTTGCTCACCACCGGACAGGTCTCAGTGCTTGGTTCTGCTCTCAGCAAGGCACTCTGGTCTCTGCGCGGCCTTTGGTTCTGTAGCTGACAGGTGGTTCTGGGTTCTAGCAAGGGTTCTTGGCAAGAAGCAGCCAAAACAGCACAGCCAGGCTGTTGAATTGGTTGGGCCCCGTGGAAGTTTGGGGTTACAATCAGTTTGCAAGATTCTAAAGGCCAGCTGAGAAGGGTTCTAGAGTCTGGATAGTTCTGGAGTCTGGATTCTTCTTCAGAGCGCTTCGCCATTGGATCAGTGATGGGTGAATGTGTGTTTCTGTACCCTCAACAGTCCCTATTTATGTATTTCCCAAGGGGGTGGGGAGGCTGATTATACTAAGCCCACCCTCTAGGAAACTGATTGATCTAAGTATTCCCTCTCTCCTGATTTGAGAAGGAAACAGTGTGTCATGATGTGTCATGTTTATGGTCCAGGGAGAAAAAACTCCCCTTTGTGTCTAACCAGAAAATCTATTTTTCATAAAAAACATATTCACCATATCCCAAACTTGCTAATATTATATATTTACATTACAGATTAATTAAGGCACATGTCTGTCAAAGTCCCATCTTCTGGAGAGCTTCGGTTCACAAATGACAGTTTTTCGCGCTTTTGGTCATACTTTTGGTCATACTCAGTGTCATTTCTGTACCAATTTTCTCACATACATGCACATACCATCTGGGCATATTCCAGTAAATTCTCATATTCCTAGCATGATCACAATTGCTACAATATCAACATTTTCATGGTTCAGTCTCTGAACATCGCACAAATTCCAGAGAAGTTTCTACTTGTGGGCAACTTTTTCATTTTAATAACCTCTAAATTCCATATTTTTTGCCAGTTCGGCACACTTTTCTTTAAGTCTTTTTCTCAAATATATATTTTCTCCATTTTAAAATCCACATCTCAGTCTGGGCCTGCCTCCCAGGCTTGGCTGAGCCAGAGAGTAACTTGAGCTTCTTCCTGCCAGGGCTGGTTTCTATTGACGCCCCAAATTAGCATTTCCTTTCAGTTCAAGGGAGTCCTTTGTCTCCACTCAGAGCAACAGGCCAAAGTCCCCCTCCCAGTTCCTTTCACACCGGCCTGCCAGATCCTCAGCAGAGCACAGGGGAAAAGATTCCTTTGTTTGGGAGAAGGTGTGGAATGTCTTTGAAGCTCAGTGTGGCTAACTTTACTCACTTTTAAAACAGTGTTTAAATAGTCTTGTCCTAAAATACAAATGACATTTTTACAAATATATCCACAAATCTCTTAATTCCAGCCTTTTTAAATATAGTTTTGAATTGTATCCACCTCTATTGCTTTTGATAGGATTCTTTTACATACTTAGATCTTAATGTAGAAGTTTAAAGACAGTATAAGTAAATCGCCAGCTTCTGACACAGGTGAGTAGCGGTATTGCGCCCATTTTTTACATAGTTTTCCAAGCAAGCATCCTTCAATGCAGATTTTCTTCTGATAAATGTACTTCTGGTGACATTGTACTTAGGTGGATTCTTGAAGTAAAGTGATGTTTAACACCCACCAAGGAGGTTGGATCTTTGGTGAGGTTTGGGAACCATGATTTTTTCAAATTTATCAGCCAAGAAAAACGATTTTCAGGACTGCTTTTTCTCAAATAGTTTCATTTTCCTCTGTGGGCAGCCAAATTATCGGTTTTGGCAGTGGTCTCCTCTGTTACCATTGACATAGGCAAAAGTGGATTGGCGGCCTATTGTTTAGGTTTTTTCTGCGCATCTCTGGGTGATTTATAGCGAGCATAATGCTTTCCGGCAGCCATTTCTGAGGTTTCTGATGCAAGCAGTGCGTAGTAATGTTGCAGGGCATAGACTAGTGGGTTAAGACATCCCACAGGACTCAATGGGAATGCGGAAGTAGAAACACCGGCACCATCTCGTGATGATGCCAGTGTTTCTACGTCCGCCTGCAGGTCAGACCTGGCAGGAATGACACCTCTGCCTGCAGGATTCGAGATCACCTGGTTTGGAAACAATGGTGGCGGTCACTTTACCGCCACTGTTATTTACATACCGGGTGACTCGTAATGAGGCCGAGTGTCTAGGTTTGTGGGGGAAAAACACTTGGTTATCTAATCGATGGATGCATTTGCATAGATTGTCATTGTTAGAGCACAGGTGTTTTAAGCATCAGAATAATGGTTGCTCATTCTTCTGCAGTCTTGAGAACGTTGCATAAAGGTCGTCAGTGTGTGTTCTTAGAGCAATTAAATGGCTGCCAACAGAATAAAATAACTGTCCATCTGAAAAGATCGCTGAAAACACCTAAAAAAAATGCATTGTATCTTTGTTGTGAGGAGATCCTCCCTTTCCCTGGAGTAGCCCCTCCCCAAGCCTGTCATCCTTCCTGATTATGGCTGCTTTTGCTCCATGTTCATCCCTTTGTTTACTTGCCACTGTTTCTTCATCCCTCACTCTTTCCTCTTGCCACTATGTTTCAGTTGTTTATTTTTAAAACCCCTTCACTTTTTGCCCATTGGTTTCCAGTGCTCCTACCCCTTGCCAGTCTGATTCCCAATCATTCTAACTTCCCCCATGTACCTATTCTGACACCAAGTGTGCCTCCTGCTTACCCCCTCATGTGCAGTCCTTTAATCATGCACACTACTCTCACCAGTCTTGCACGCCCACATTCTCGCACCTTTGCGTCAGTACCCAAATCTCTAACCATAGCACACACACGCTTGTAAGCACTCTCCATCACTCTTCCACTCTTGCAAGCACACTCTCATCCTTGCATGCACTCTCAGGCTCCTGCTGCTTTCATGCATATTCTTGCACTCACATCCCTTCATATACCTTTGCTCTTACCATCACATTCAGCATCACACACAAACTCTGTTCTGCCTCATACTACTTCACAGCATCACACGCACCCTTTCTCTCAAATCTTACCCTGTGCCAGTGTCAGAACTGCCCCACCAGCACCACCACACAAGACTGCAGAGCCAACACCTCTACAACCCAGAGACTCAGTGGCAATACTGGCCCAACAGCTAACAAAATGTTCACACACTGGGCCCAGTGCAAATAGCACAACTAGCCAGAGCCTAAGCAATAATGCCCTGTGTGGCTGTGCCCTGGTCCCCGGCCATGCTCTCAGCTGCAGCACTGGTCTGATCAACATCTCCACTCCAGGCTGCAGAGGCAAACCCACCCTCACAAACCATGCTCTTGGTGGAAGTGTAACTCCCACCACCACCCACATGGATGCTCTCAGTGCTAGTCCCAAAAACACTGACACCACCATGTGCTAAAGAGGCAGAATAAACCTCACCACCACTCAAGGCCTCAGCAGTACCATCAGCCCCTCTGCCCCCCACCAACACCTAAACCACCAACCACTACCTTGCTGGAAGTGCAGCCAATACTATTGCCTGGGGCCTAACCAGCCAAGCCACCAATCATGCCTCAGCAGTGCCACTATGCCCACAAACACTACATGCAAGGCTTCCCTGAAAGTGCAACCAGCACATCCAATGCCACTGAGACCCATATGAGCCACAGTGCCACTGGTCAGCTAGCACCACCATCTTGGGGAGCAGAGGGGGATGTACGTGATTATTTAGAATACGAACATTCCGAAGACAAAAATCTTGCATTCTAAATGTTTGTATTCGAAATAAGCACCCCACTACTACATGGCCTTTCAACACCCTGCTCTTCCCACCCCTTACTTAGTACCATCTCCATAACCGCCCAGGTCCTCTGCAGCAGCACCAGCCCCACTGCCAACACCAATACCCACTGTCCAGTGCAACCAACACCACTGCCCTGGCTGAAGAAGCAGCATAACCCTCACCAATTGGGCTCATAGCAAAAGTGTCAATCCCACAATATTGTCACCCATTCCCTCAGTGCAAGCACATCCAACACCAGCCTAGGCTATAGAGGCAGCACCACAACCATCACTACCACACAGGGCCTGAGTGAAAATCCCAGTACCACCTCCAACACCACCCAAGGCCTTACTGAGGGTGTAGCTAACAATTTCACTCATGGTTTAACTGATAGCACCAACCGTGGCCTCATCGGCACCAATAGTCCCACAATCCCCCAGTGCTTCAGAAGCAACACCAGCCCAGTGGCCAACAGCACCATCCACGGCCCAGCTGGGAGTGCAACCAACAACATAAACGAGGCCTAATAGGCAGTACAATCACCACCCATGTCCTCAGAAGCACCACTGGTCCATCAACACCACTATCCTGGGAAGCAGAGCCAGTGCCATACTTGCAACCAATATTGCCCATGCAATTTAGAATGCTGAAAAAATTCTGCAAAAAAAGTTGTTGTTTGCCGCAAAACTTGCTTATTTGTGACGCAAATTTTATATGTCATGCTGCAACATCCTGGTGGGTCTGATTTGCATTTTGTTGAGGCTGGGGAACCCCTCCTAGAGTTAGGGCGAGATAGGGTTTTCTTTTCATTTTCTCACAGTAATACAAGTCTTTAACAACCACGATGACCCCTCCGTGCCCGAGACTTATTTCTGCACCCTTACACCATCTTAGAATTAATTGTCATAGAATCCTTAATAAACTATTCGATATATTAAAAACGTTATTGGACAATAATTCATAAATAATAATTCAATTAAGTAGCTCCTAATCTTAACACTGTTTACATAAACGTGAGTGTGAGTTAAGCATAAAATATATCGAAGAAACTACACCATAAGTATAAGTCAAGACCACTCTACTCCACATCAATATATCATACCAATTCTTTATGTATTTGCTCTTAAAAAATTGAACTTTGCAGCACAGGCATAGTTCCTTGATTTTCCAGAATTAGTTATTTCAGTGCAGCGAAAAATACATAACCTCTACTTTTGCTTCCATATGTAACACTAACGTGCCTCTTCATATGGGAAGTTCTTGCCATTTTCCACATTGACCAGATTATGTATTCACCTTTATTTATGGAATGTAATTAATTCTTATTAATCCCTTTCAATATATGTTGCACTTGAGATGTTCAACCATACTGCCTTTTAGAAGAGAGTGCACCTTTCTAGTTCTTGTTACAAACATTCAGGGAAACGAGGCATTATTTTAATACTGTGCTACCACCTACCTGGCGAATTGTTAAACTTCTTCCCAGTTGACTATTGCTCCCCTTCTGCAGCTTTTCAAATGTACTTGTATCTCAACAGTAGTAGTCCCTCCTTTCATACGTCTTCACTTTAACAACTGTTTCTATATCATTTGAAACTTGGTACATCTATCAATCAACTGCTGCGAGAATCATATTATCTTTAACTACACGAGTATTGATCTGTAAAACACATCGCTCTTTGTGTAACACTTCAGAACGTTTGCTCTGGGAAGAAATCTGTTTGCGCTTTGGGCCAAGGCTGTGCAATAAAAACCATTCTAAAAAATACATAAATGAATAAATAAATAAATAAATATAAATTCTTGATTCGAAGATATCAACGACGGACCACCCAGAATTAATTCGTTTTGTAGAAAGGTGTCAAATAGGGAACAGTGGTAACCACTAAAATGGAGACAATATCCACCGTAGTAAACAGTAAAACTACACGGAGGTAATGTTTGTCTTGAGAGTTTTCCAATAAGCCGCTTAACTCGTTGTGCACGAAGCAGAATGCGAGCTCCTGGAATGTATGCAACGGTAAATGCAGCAAAGGTCCAGCACTGCACTTAAATGAACATTCTGGTTCCCAGAATTTCTCCAATGGGTAAGGGGTGTTGCATTGTCATGTGTCTAGTGAATCTTTAGAGTGAGAAGAGTCGAAAGAAATGGCCATACCACTACTGCATCTGACTATGGGCTAATTCAGCATGTTGTGATGTCGCCGCAGAGACTTTACATGTGTACCATGAAAACGATGCAGGAACTCCTGTGCCTTGTCTCCTCATTTGAGGATAAAGAATGTTCTATTAAATATGTAATAAACAAATACAAATATGGGTAAAGCCAGTGCAGAAAATCGCTGTGCATGCGCTGACTTTTTCAACAACCTTTAGAACACAAGGTCAGCACACACAGCCCACCATAAAATGCTCAATGAACACCTATGAGGCACAAGCCCATAAGAAGGTGTGGGAAGACCTGCCCCCTTCATTGGACCACCAGAAACAAAACCTGGCTGCTGCTCTTCCTGATCCCTCCTTTCTCCTGTTACACAACAGTTTTTCTACTGAAACTATGGGCCTCATTACGGTCCTGCAGTAACCCTGCCAGTGCTAAGGGCGGGTTGCCGCCAGACCTGCAAAAAATTACCGACACCTGACTCCCCGGTGCCACCGGCCTATTCCAAGTCCAGTGGCAGGGAAGTTAGGCACCAGTAATTTTGTTAGTTCCCATTCCCATGAAGTCCCATAGGACTCCATGGGAATGGGGAGACGGGATCACGGGCACTGTTAACAACGGTGCCGGTGCTCCCGTGAGAACTCTGCAAGCAGGTGCTGTCCAGCCCGGCAGGGCTGACCCTGGCGGGCAGGATGGCACCCACCCGCAGACTTGTAGTGTGCCGGTCCGGAAACAACAGTGCTGGTAGGCCTACAGGCACCGTTGTTTCCGGAATGGCACACATTTAATGAGGCCCAATGTCCTACTTGCCCCCTACAGTTCTCTGCCTCCACTTGCAGCCTGCAAAGTCTCCATATCAAATTATAATGTCCTGCTTCAGTGGTAAATCCTTCTGGCAAAGTTATTGCCTGACCTGCTGCCCACCTTCAAAACTCCACTACATCTGGTATCCATCAAGTCCATGGATGGGAATGGACTAAAGCACCGTTTTGAGAAAATTAGCTCAGAGACCTGCTAGATGGAATTATGAAGTTGGAGCCAGAATCTTTAGGTCCAAGTTGAGTAAGCCTCTCACTCCATCTCCTCCATGTTGTGGGAGGTCATCTGCATTGGTTTCCGTGAAGGGGCTTCCACAACATAACGTTTAGAAGACATTATTAAACACTGACTTAACTTGAAGAAATGAATCTGGATCTGCAATTGGATCGAAGTACACTCGTAGGAATATCTAGCAGTGTCTCCACAACACAACCATTGGTGCTGTGGCGGCCATGGGGGCTCAAAGCCAATTCGAATATAGACATGCATGGCCGTACGAGGGAGGCAGGCAGAGAGACAATAGCACACGTTTAGTGCCAACCCAAATTCTCACAGCATTCCAACATGCAAATGTGTTTTTCAATGTATGCCTTTTGAGTCCATGCATCGGGTATACACCACTCAGATAGTTGATTGAAATGGTCATTTTGATTGGTGTTGGCTAGCTTAATTTCTTCAGACTGTACGCACTGTTACTATTCTTAGAAGAGCTGGTACAGTCTATTTAAATTAGTTGTGTACTTGTTGGCAAATTAATTGTCATGCAGGTTGCCATTGATCATCTTCTCTGCATGTATTTCTATGGTGTGCAGAACCCAAATAACTCATTGCATTTCACACGGAATTGGAATTTGTGCCAACTAAATCGCGCATTTAGTGGCTTGATGATCCATTTAATTAATGTGCATAGATAGATCAGAATCCTAATGAAATGGTCTGCCGGTGAGGATGTGCAAGGTGTTTGGGGTGTTTGTACAGCCCCAGCTTATATATACTTGTGTTAAATTGTGCAACATCCAGCAGCCCAGTTGGGTTTGTATTGCAAAGCACCATCCCCTTTCATTCCAGTGCAGCCACATACATGGTGGCTATCAGGACTCCAAGAGCAAGAGGTTCAGCCTTGCTGCCACATGTTATTGTACAGGTGCATCAGCCTTTCTTGTTGGGGTTATCCAGAGTCCCTAGTAAGAAGGTGCGGGGAAGGGTTATCGGTAGCGGATGTTGTGACTCAAAAGCTCTATTTCAAGAAGGACAATACAGGTGGAGATTAAGGACTCATAGAGTAATTTCATGTAATCAATAAATGCTCTACAACCTCTGTTCTGGGAGGCGGCAACTATTTTGCAGGGTCACTAAATGATGGCTCAACACTTGGAAGTATAAACAACAGACATGGCTGAAGAAAAGGTTTGCATCACAGAACCTTTGCAATTTGAAATTGTGCTCCATGCATCTGTTTGTGAAGTCCCAGAGATATGCTCCCTGGCCTTTGGAAAGACAAGATTATATGAGTACAGTCAAGAGCATCTATCATATTGAGGAAACCAGCCAAGGAAACCAAATGAGTCTTTGCGAAATTACTTGCACTTGATCATGGGATGCAAAACTGTGATGATGTTTTTGAAAACCATGGTTGATGTAGGTGATACCGTCAGTATGTTCAAAACAACTGATATTATTCATGTTGTCTAATTAATTGGCAAAAAAATCAATACACAATGTTTTAGATTTTATTTTAAGTGCCTCACTGTGAAGAATCAACTTCCAGGGCACCAGTGGTCCAGGGATGAATGTCAGTTTCTAAACCATCAATCAGCCTCACACCTTTAGAACACCAGAAGGTATCCAAACACATTGGAAACACAACCAAATTACAAACCTCTGTGTCCAATTTTATGAACGTGGACGGAACAGCAGGCTTACCTCCTCAAGGTTGTGGATCGTTGGTTTGTTGCTTTAGAGCGAAAATCCAATTATTACTGAATGATTAAAAGAGACTGTCCAGTCAAGGTTGTACACAAATATCTACTTTATTATCATTCAAAAGCCAGTTATAGCACACTACAAAATACAACCCAACTGGTAAAGGAATGCAGATGCCAGACAGTTTAAAGGAGGAAAAGGAATACACGCTGGATACTGACAGGAAGGTAGTCAGTAAAGTAATTAATCGCAATAGTTCAAGAACACTTGGTTTCAGCACAAAGGGAGCTATGGGTCATAAAATATCCCCAGAGGCCTTTAGAGAAGGACCAGGGGGACAGAACCACAATATACCTTGTGCTTGTAGAAGTTATTAGTGTTCGACATTGTAGAGTCGGTTTCAGGGTGCTTTGCAGCTTCTGTGACAGAGTTCAAAACGGGAGATAGCAGCGGGTATCTGGAGAGAGGCAGTTCAGCAAGGAAAGCTAGATGGATGGCTGCAGGCTGGCCTACACGGCAGCTCAGGGTCAGGAATCGTTGTCTCAGTGCTGTTTGGTGGATCTGAAGCACTGTTCAAGGTGTCTCGGATGATGTTAGCAACTGCAGCGTGACAATAGTCAGCGGTGCAGTCGGCTGCAGCTCGAGCAGCTTGACTGGCTCAAAATGTCCTTTATGGCAGACACTGGTTTATGCTTGTCGATGAACTCCTCCTAGCTTCTTCACTGGGCATGTGTCGTACTTTAAGGCAGACGACCTGAAGCTGAGGAGAGTGTTGCAGGCACCGGCCTTGTCCTGGGTTTGGTTCAAAGACTCTCTGGCACTTCCCACCTAGGATGCTTACTTGCAGAGTCTAGCAGGGCATGCTGTGTGCTGGCTGGGTACTGGTTCTGGAGCTGCAGGAAGGTCTTCTGAATTCAGTATCTCACTCTGTTCTCTTGGAGATGTTTAGGGGAAGGATCTTGCTTCCATCTTTGGAAATCCTGGCCTTCCTTTACTGGCTGAAGCTGTATGGCAGACTGTACCTTCAGCCAGGGTCCAAATAAGTTCTTCTTGTTACTCCTTGCAAAGTCATCACATGATCTGCCCAGAATAGGTGTTCATCCCTCTTTTAAAGCCAAATGGGCCACAATGATTGGTGTAGGCTCATGAACCAATCCTGGGTCCCCACAAACAATCTCCTGTATGTCTGAGGTCATAATCAGAGTGCTTTGCAACAGAAAAGGTAAAGGGGTGAAAACATGTAATACTAAGTCCCACCCATTTTCCTGTCTGTTGTGGATCAAATGGTCTCTCTAGTTAATAGAGATCTCTGTGGTTCCCTATTAAAGTGGTAGGTCTCACTCGAAGCTTCAACAGGACCAGACTTTATGTCTCCATCAAATCACATACTCCTACCATCTGAATGGGGTTTCCCTGCAGTGATGACTACTGTAATACACTCATTCCCAAACATGACATTTCAATGTCCATTGATTCTAAGGACGGGAGCTGGCTTCAGGTTGTCTCAGTGCATATCAAAGGTTGTTAGGTTTTCCTGTCTCCTTTGTTCACCTCAGCAGCAACGCCCCTTGTTGGCCTGTTTGAAGTATACTCTATTACTATGCTAATTATGTTAAATGCTGCCACCATTCTTCAGTGCTTACACAAAAGGACAGAGTGGATCCATGGAGCCTTTGATAGTTAATTAGACTGGCCATGGCAGGAGGAAGGTTTTGCCCTCCCCCTTCTGAGAGACAAGGTGGAATACTGAATGTCATACCTCTACTAAATATGACAGGAGGACTGCACCTGTAGGCTTTGTCCACCCAGAATACACAGGTCTATTTGTATTTCATGCAGTGAGCATTGGAAAATGTGTGCGGGTTAGCCCCACACATTTTGCAGAGACTGATCTACCATCATTACATTTCATATAAAATTTCAAAAAAGCCAGGCGAGCGTACACCCACCCTGCAGATTGTCAAACTCCTCATATGCCTCCCAGCCTCAACATGTGAATCACAACCTTACTGAAGGTCTAGTTCGTCATCAAGGTGAAATTATAGGCTGAGGCCATTTGCATTTCGATGCTGGGATCCTGGTTTATGCTGGATGTCCATACCTAATTCCTGTAGGGATATGGCCCTATTCAGAAGCTTAGGGTTCTCCACTTGCACTGCCATTAACCATCAAACAGGACGGTAGTCTGTCTGGATCGTAAAGTGAGACTCAAAGATGCAGGTTTTCAGCTTCTTTACCGCCCACACAACCACGTAAGCCTCTTTTTCAATGATGGCCCAGTTCCTTTCCCCCTTTGTCAATTGCCTCTTAATGCAGGTGACAGGTTCCTCTACCCCTTCAGAGTTCAGCTGAGCTAACACTGCTCCAATTCCAAAATCACTGGCGTCTGTCTGGATAATGAACTCCTGATCATAGTCTGGCACTTTCAGAACTGGGGCCCGGCACAATCCATCCTTTAAATACTGAAAGGAGGTTTGACAGTCGGGGGTCAAAGTTACCTTCTTTGGTATTTCTTTGGTATTTTCTTGGAATTTACATCATTCAGGGCCGTGACAACCATCCCATATCCCTTGATGAGTGACCGGTAGTACCTGGTGAGACTAATAAAGGCTCACACCTGTTTCTGTGTGGTGCAGATGTCCCATTCCTTCACAGCCTGTACCTTCGCTTCAAGAGGTTGTTTCTTACATCCACCAAACAGGTGGCATAGGTAAGTCACGGTTCACTGCGCTATCTGGAACTTTGTGGCATTGATACCCAGCCCTGCATTCTGCAGTGCCTTAAGTACTTGTCTCAGCCGCGATAAGTGATCCTCTCAGGTGTGGCTGAAGGCAGCATCTTCATCTAAATTGTCGACACTGAAGATTCCAGACCAGACAAAACCTGGTTAACCATCTGCTGAAAAGTAGCAGGGCCATTCTTCAATCCCAAGGGCATCGCAGTGAACTGATAATGTCCTTTTGGGGCTGAGAATGCTGACCTCTCTTTCTGTCCATCTATCAATCCGGCCTGTAAATACCCCGCCGTCAAAGGTACTCATGTACTTTGCAGTGCCGAGCTTGTCAATGAATAAGCTATTCTGCCCGAGGAATGGGGTGTGCATCTGTCTTTGTGACAGAATTTTGTACCCTGTACTCCACACAAAAGACAACTTCAGTCTCCCCATCACTGGTCTTTTTAGGGACCAATACCACTGGATCTGCCCTGATCTTCCCTGAGAGGTTTCCTGCCTCTATCACTCCTTCGCAGTCCTACTGCTCTTTTGAATGCCTCGTCTGCAGGCTCTCTCTCTTGCCTAGCCATTCCCTTACTGTGGCTACTATTTATAGGGCACCTGGTCAGATCTCCTCCTTCCTCTCTTAGTGGGCGGACCTCTCCTCCTCAGTCCTGGCCTTGACCACTCAACTCCTCCTGCTCTGAGATTTCAACATTCACCTGGATGCCTCCTGTCCTTCTTCTGTACTCTTTCGCGACCTCTGCGACTCTCTCTCACTCACTATTCTCCCCTCTGGCCTGACTCACTCTCCAGGGCATACTCTGGATGTTCTGATCTCCTCAGATCTTCCCCTCTCTGATCCTCTCTCCACTCCTCTTTCCTGGAGTGATCACGGTCTCCTCTCCTCCCACCTTACCCTCCCTATCACTCAGGCCAAGCCAACTCCATCCCTGCCACCTACCTTCTCGATCATCCGACCCATGAAGCGCATGTCAGCTGAGGCTTTCGCCACCATCTTCTCACACCCCTCCCCCCTTGGCTGACTCTGACCCTGACATATCCCTCTCCGTGCTCCACTCTGCCATCTCTGATACTCTTGATATCCTTGCCCCTGTCATGAGAATCCACCTGAAGCCCAAAGCCAAGTGCAACCCCTGGTATGACTCAGACCTTGTCACCCTAAAACGTAAGTGTAGGGTGGCAGAGAGGAAATGGCGTGCTTCATGTAAATCCTGTGACAAACTGGCCTGTCGCCTGCTGCAAAGGCAATACCAGCTCTCTGTCCTAACCAAGAAGAGAGCTCATATCCAGGCCCGCGTCTCTGCAGCATCTAACAACTCGGCTGAACTCTTTAAAATCTGCAAGGAACTGGTGCATCCTGCCGAAGTCTCTACCTTCCCTGTCCCTTCCCAGGCCCTCTGCACGGCACTGGCCTCTCATTTCATCTCTAAAACTCAGGACATCCTGTCCTCACTCTGTGCCTATCCCCTCCTTTCCCCTACTCCTTGCTCTTCCTCTGGCCCTCCTGCAGCTACCCCTACTCATTCCTTCTCTTCCTTTCCCCTTTTCTCCGCAGACAAGGTTTCTAGACAAGTCCGATCTATGGAAGTCCCATCAAAACAGGTTCACCCATGTTCCCCGGAAACTATCAAGGACCACATCGACTCCCTGGCTCCTGCCCTGGCTGATTTCTGCAATCACTTCTTCGCCGCCGGAGTCTTCACCTCCGCCCGGAAGCACTCCCTTGTGTACCCCCTTCTTAAGAAACCCTCTGCCGACCCGTCATGCCCGGCTAATTATCACCCAATCTCCATTACTCCCTTCCGGGGCAAGCTCCTGGAGAAACTGGCCATCTCCCAACTTAATATTCATACTGAATCTGCTGGTTGCCTTCATGACCATCAGTCTGGCTTCAGAGCTGCCAGAAGCACGGAAACTGCTCTCCTGGACATCCGTGAAGATCTGCTCTCCAATCTTGACTCCACTACCCCTTGTGTCCTCATCCTGCTTGATCTCTCATCTGCCTTTGATACTGTCAACCATGCCATCCTCCTCAACTGTCTCCGTGATAACCTGGCTATCACTGGTCAGGATCTGGTGTGACTGACTGCTTTCCTCTCTGACCGACCCTCCCAGGTCCAACCTGTGTCCTTCCTCTCTGCTACCTTTTCCTCTACCTGTGGTGTCTCCCGGGGGTCTAACCTCTCTCCCTGGCTGTTTAACCAATACCTGGAACTCCTTGCCCACCTCATCGCTGCTATCTGCCCCAACTTTCAGTGTTATGCGGATGACACCAGCTCATTTTCAAGCTAGCCTCTGCCTCCTCCTCTCGTTCCCTCATCTCTGACTGTCTGTCTGCGATCCAGGAGTGGTGTGGCGCCAATGACCTCTGCCTTAATGCCAGTAAGACTGAGATTCTCCTCATCGGCACACCTGCTCCCTCCTTTCCTGTTGCTCTCTCTCTGGCCTCTCTTGGTCCTCTTCCTGTTCCCACCTGCAAAGCCAAAAACCTTGGGGTCATCTTCGACTCCACACTCTCCTTCTATCATCACATCTCTGAGGTCCCCAAGACGTCACACTACCAGCTGCACCTCCTCATCGGTATTCTGCCTTTCCTCTCCTTCCCCCAGAGCTCACTGTGTCCAGATCCCTGGTTCTCTCTAGGCTGGACTATTGCAACAGCCTCTTTCTAAATATGCCTGCTTCTACTCTCCACCCTCTGCAACTCATCCAGAACAGGACTGCGAGACTTGTCCTTGGCCTCAAGCCCAGGGATCGTACCTCTCCAGGACTGAAATCTATCTATTGGCTCCCAGTGGCTGCGAGGATTAAGTTCAAAACCCTCTGCATCGTCCACAAGGCCATCTAGGGTCTGTGGCCTCAATACCTCCAACTTGCTCTTCCTAAATATCTTCCTTCTCGAGCTCTTCGCTGATCTGCCTCCAACTCCCTCAGGGTCAGTAGCTTCTCCAAGCAATGAGTTGGTGGTAGATCTCTCTCCTCGGCTGATGCCTCCCTCTTGAACAACCTCCCTGCCTCTCTTAAACTCCAGTTCCAGAAGCACCTCAAAACCTTTCTATTTGCTTCTGCTTTCTCCCCTCCACTCCTCTGCTGACCTCCTGGCTGACTCCTGTACTGCACTGGCTACCTGGACACCCTTCTGATCCCGGGACGAGGTCCCTCTCCTGCCAGCGTCACACACATGCACTGCCCACCTGGCAACCCCCCTTACTCGGGGACTGTTCTGTTTCCCTGCAGTCCCCCCACAAGTCCTCGATAGCTGATGCCCGCACTTACCCTTGCACTTGCCACATGCTGGCCGCTATTTTATTTATTGTTGTTATCTATTCCCATGTACTGCACTTTCCCTTCGTCCCTTCCCACACACTTGCACGATCTGAATGACACCTGGCCTAATAGGATCGTTGTATGTCCCCTTGTTCCTCTCCCTTGCCTCGTTGCACCTTGAAACACTTGTGTATAGGCGCGTTATAAATGCCATATCATATCATATCATTTATCATATCATATCATATCACTGGGCTAGCCCAAGTGTTATAGGAGGGCTCTACCACTCCCAGGGATATCATTTTCAAAACTTCCTTGTTGATGGTGTCCCTGACCTTATTGAACATCTAGTGAAACCTACTCTCCACTTGCTTACTGTCTCCAATGTCTGCCATGGGTGCACCAATCTGCGTGACCTGGAGTTTGTGAAAACAGACTTGAAAACTGTCCCCGTAAATGGTGACAGTCTGTCAGTTGCTGTTCTGACCGGTCTGTTGCAAGGTTGACACCTTCAACTGACTCATCTGGGGCTTCAGTGTGCAGGAGGTCTTGGAAGGGATCAGTCTTCTCCCCAGTCTCTCCTTCAGTGTGCAGGAGGTCTTGGAAGGGATCAGTCTTCTCCCCAGTCTCTCCATCAGTCATTAATGCCATGACCAAGTCATCCCGGTTATAATGGAGTTTTAGCCACTTGACATGAAAAACCCAGCACATCTGTTTAGGTAATTTCACATCAATGAGGTAATTCACCTCACTGACATTTTGCAGCACACAGTAAGGCCATTCCACTTGTACTGAAGGGCAATGGATTTTACAGGCTCTGTAATTCACACCCACTGGCCTGGAGAATAGACACTGTAGCCTTCTGGTTGTGCCAGTGCCTTTAGGTTTCTCATTGACTGTTCCCTGTACTTTGCTATTCTAGACTGAATGCCAAGTGACATAGTCTCCCATCCCTATTTCACTAGACTGGGGGGACCTCATACAGGGTTCCCAAACAGAAGCTCTAAGGGGCTAAACCCTACTCTGTTCTGTGGCACCTCCCTGTAGGCAAACAGAAGGCATGAGAGGAACATATCCCAGTTTCTCCTCAGGTGTTCTTCGAAGACACCTATCATGGCTTTCAGGGTTGTGTTGAACTACTCAACAAGCCCATTTGTTTGTGGATGGAAGGATGTAGAGAACCGTTAGGTGACTCCACACTCCACATAGCCTTCATATATGCTGATATGAAGGTTGATCCCCTGTCAGAAACGACTTCCTTGGGGAATCAAACAAGAGAGAATATCCCAATCAGGCCCTTCAGAACCACAGGGGCTTTGATGCTCGTCAGAGCGACAGCTTCAAGGCACCTTGTGGCATGGTCTGCCACCACCATGATGTATCTGTTCCCTGAGCTGGTATGAGGATCCAAAGAACCCTCAATATCTATGCCTATTCTCTCAAAAGGCCAACCAACCATAGGTAGTGGAATTTAAGGGATCCTGTGGGGCACCACCTGACTTGCCAGAAGCTTGACAAGTTGGGCAGGAGTGGACAAATTCCTTAACCATTACACCCTAATGTGGCCAGTAAAATTGCGCAGACAACCGGTCCAATGTCTTAATCACTCCCAAGTGACTGGCTAAACAAACTTGGTGAGCAAAATCCATAAGGAACTTTCTGTAGTACTGTGGAATCACCAACCTTCTGGTGCCCTCACCATCAGATTATTTTGGCTCACTGTACAGGAGTCCATCCTCCCAGTGTATTTTGAACAGTCCAGGGGCCTCGCCATAAGCTTGCTCCTCTGCCTGATTCTGCAGACCCACCAGAGTGTAACACTCTTTCTGGACTGTGAAGTAGTCAGTCTGATCTGGGCCCCAGATGATGCAAACTCACGTCCTTCAGGTCTGCACCCACCTAGTCCTCCACCTGAGGTTCCTGTGCTGTACCAGGCAACTCTGAAGTCACTGAGTCCCCTGCTACCAAAGGAGGGTCCTCAGTGGCTACAGGCCCCTCTTTCACAGGAGTAGTCGACTCAGTAGTCTGTGAAACTGAACTCGGGGCTACCGGCCACGCCGGTAAGCCCTCTGGAAGTACTCCATGCCCTAAGACTCTGAGAGTGCTCAATCTGCCGATCTCTTGGCCCTCAATCGGGTAGTCACTGCAACCATCTCGGGCTCAGGAAGACCATCACCCAACAGACATGGGACAGGGATGGAGTCGTCCACCGCTACACAGTGCCTGGTCATTTCACCTCGCCATCTGAACTCTATTTTTGCCAAGGAAGACTTAGTCTTTCCATCAAACCACTGATACTACAATCAGGCCCATCATGATATTGGCCTGGCTGTACCCACTGCCGGGTGACAGCAGTGACGCCTTTCCGCTGTGTCCCGGACAACAGGAGTTTTGTGTCCATTGATATACACATGTTCTGAATAGAGTTGAGTATTATTTGGAACTGGGATCTCTTCTGGAGACCCAGTAATGTTCCCTCTCAGTGTACCCAATTCACATTCGGCCACTCTTTGGCCTAGTGGGAAGTTGTCCACATTAATGATGGCCTCTTCCATGAGTCCAACATTCACTTTGGCTTACCTGTGTAAGCCTTGCAAGCAGGATCCCCTTTACTATGGCCCAGCTCCTTACAGACAAAACAACCTTTAGGTGGTGAGAAAACAGGTGTCCCAGTGTTAAGGGTGCCTATGCTCTTCTTTTCAATGTGCATAGCTGAACTAAAGTTTTGGGATGTCCCTTCATTCTTTAGGGGGACTGACTTTGAAGAGGATTGGGTTGGACCTTTGACCTTCCCTTTCTTGTTTACTTTTTTGTCTGCAGATCTCTCTTCCGGTTTGGGTGTGCATGCCTGCGTCTTTTTCTGAGCTTGAGTACTCCCAAACCTGTCGGCAGCTTTTGCAAGCTTCTGAGGGTCTGTTATAGTCTTGTCAACAAGATGCTGGTATAGGTCAACCTTCCAATTCTCCAATACATGCTCACATGCAATCAAATTTTACATCCCTTTAAATGTGTCGACTTTGTTTCCAGTCACCCATGCGCTCAGATATTGAAACAAGTGTGTGAACGCTTCAAATGTCTGAAAACGTATCTTTCCGAACACTCCAAAATTCTTGAGACACTGTTCTGGGGTTTTAAACAGAACTTTACTCAGAAGTTAACTGAAGAACTGCATAAGTCTCTGGTGTCGGTAAGCGACTAATCAGGGCTGCACCCCACAGGACCTCGTCGACCTCCTGTAGCTGAAATAACAGCACGAGTGCTTTACAACAGTCAAAAATATCATTCCCAACTCTGTAAGCCTGCACTCAGTCTTTGGGGATGTGCTGCTGGGGCTTATACCATGCACTCTGGTTTGAGCCATTACTGCTGCTTTTGCTAAAGGTCAATCTGTTGACCTCTTCTCTTCAAGCGCCAGCTTGTGCAGCTATATGGCAGGCCTGTCACACTCTATGGTGACCTAGCCCTGCTGTTTCTGTTCCTCTAGCGCTAGTCTTTCTAGCCGCTAATCATTAACAGCTGGAACAATTACTGGGACACTTAGAGACTGTGCTGAGGCCTGGGGCCTGTGGGATTCTGGACTATTCACGGACCTTACTAACACTCTAGAGTGTTGAGAAAACATGCTTGCCCTCCGGCAGGATGGTTAGCAAGAAAAACTGCTCATGCTGTATTCCTCATCATCTTCCACTCCCCCCCAACCCGGAAGGTCTTTTCCGTTTGGGTACACAGGACCTAGCCCGTCCTCTGGGGTGTTCACCCCAACTACCCTCACTTCTACCCAAGCTTGGAGGCTGATCAACAACTTAGGTTTATTAACCTTAGTGCTTAGGGGGAAGTCTCCTCTCCTGACATAGGATGAACAGGACATCCTTTATCATGCCTTTCATGGTCTACATGTCAAGATCCACGATTATTACAAATACCTAGAAGTATCTAAACATTGCCTGCAACAGTAGTTTTACCGTTGGGTGACTATGCTGTGCACAAGCCTCCATATAGATGCCATCACTGCCAAAAATGTGATGAATGAACTTCTGGGGCACCAGTGGCCCAGGGATGAATATCGGTTTCTAAACCATCAGTCAGCCCCACACCTCTAGTACTCAGGAAGGGATCCAAACATATTGGAAAGACAAGCAAATTATAAACCTCTTTGCCAATTTTGCTAACATGGACAGAACAGCAGGCTTATCTATGCAAGGTTATGTTTCGCTAGTTAGTTGCAACACAGTGAAAATACAATTATTACTGTGAGAAACCAAAGGGTGTCTCTCTCTCATGTGGATAGGGCATGGCCAAGACCTTTGGATCCAGACCCTGGGAGTGGACCAGCACAGGAGGATCACCTGGGAGATGGGTCTTTGGATAGTGGGGGTGAGACCGCTGACGGCGAGATGCGGTATTCCTCCTTTTTCTTACACATGATCCCTCCTGGTTCCTAGTATCCTACGATGTCCCAACACCCCTCCCCTTTCTACACAAACACTGGGGTGAGGAAGAGGGCGACTGAGAGTAATAATGCTAACACTTACACATCACATTGGGCATTTCCTGCTAATTGGGTCAGGCAAAGTAAGGCACTTGACTCTAAGTGCATACAAGTGATGCCAATTATCTCTCCTCACGCGGATAGAAGGTGGAACGTAGAAACACATTCAGAGCAAAGAGGAACAAGAGTAAGAGCAGAACTTCTGGGGCGAAGGCAAACCTACTGGAGAAGAGCAACAGACCGAGGGACGAGAGCCACGGGTGGAGAACCCCAGGAGTTCCATGCAGGAGGTTATTACCTCCTAAGACTGCGAAAGACACGCAGAGAGGGCTGAATCCCTAACAGGAAGGCTTCATTGTGTTACAATGATGCCAGTGACCCTCCCAGGTGAATGGCAGAGTTGAGGAGACAATGCCAAGCCTGTGATATTAACCTTAACTCGTAAACTGGGAGACAGTAAGGACAAGAAAGAAACGCACACAGCCGGTGAGTTGGCAAGCGACATGCGAGACCAGTGCGTGCTAAAGAAAGATTGAAGTGCAACATTATATCGCATAACTGAAGGATGCACATGTGTGGATGAGACACAAAGAAAGGCAGACCTGCAAATGAACCTTGAAATAACTAAAGCTGTAAAGTCAGCAATACGGAGTAATGTAGTGGTCCGGCAAAAGGAAGGAGCCCACTGAAAAGTCTCAGTAAAAGGTGAAAAGTTTGTAGCAATAAAGTGAATGAACTATAAAGCAAGGTTTGACTCTGAGAAAAGGGGAGAGTAAAAAAGTGAACCTTGAACTTTGGTGCATAATACAGTGAACTACCCAGACCAGCAACCACTCGGGCAAATAACATAATAGTGTGAAATGAAAGCTGGAAAGTGGTAGTGGTCCTGCAAGGCACTATCGAAAAAGCGACACACATTCGAAGGTCTCCGACATCAGGAAACGATCCACACCCGACAGAAGGAGCCCAAATGTGTAATAAGTTAGGAGAAGGGAACCCCAAAAGGAGGTGAAATAAGCTTGGGGAAGGGAACCCCTGCAGGTGTTTGTTTTTCTGTGAAAGGTCGAGCCCAACTGAGGGAGACTGATGTGAACTTTTACTGTGAAAGGTCTGAGCCTGATTGAGGGAGACCGATGTGAACTTTTTGCTTTAAGAGGTCTGAGTCTGACAGAGGGGGATTGATGTGAACTTTTGCTGAAATAATATTGGAAAGCAAGACTTTAACATGGAAGGCCAGGTGGGCCTCGATCCACGTCTCAAACTGCCTTTGTGTTAAGAGCCTGAGTCAGAATGTATCATCTTGCCTACAGACAACTCATTACACTGTGTTGTCCAACGTGGGGAGGAGAGCTGACTCAGCCACATTTATTCTTTTTATTTAAACACTAACTTTCCTTTGCATACATATTCTCCTTTCCACACTTTTTGTACAAGATATAAGGCAGACATTTGTTTTTATGTTAGTATAGGCCATTTTTGATTTGATGGACTCAACTAGTACTGTTTTGTTTATTATGTGATGGTCGAGACTACACCCATTTTAGCTATGGGGCAAAGTAGCAGTTTCTCCAACTCCACTGAAACTTCAATATAGGTTTTAGAAATTGTACCTTTGTGTTAGTGTATATACGTGTGATAAAATGCCTCCTTTACATTACCAAATGATAAAAGGGACTGTCTAGTCAAAGTTGCATACAAATATTTACTTTATTATTATTCAACAGACAGTTCTAGCACACTACAAAATACAACCCACCCTGTAAAGGAATGCAGAGGACAGTTTCGAGAAGGAAAGGGGTGCACTCTGTATACTGACAAGAGGGTAGTCTGTAAAGTAATTAATCACAATAGTTCAAGGATACTTGATTTTGGCACAAAGGGAGCAACGGGTCGTAAAATGTCACTAGGTGCCTTTGGAGAAAGTCCAGGGGGACAGAACCACAATGTACCTTGTGCTTGTAGATGTTCTTGGTGCTCAACAGTGCAGAGTCGGTTTCAGGGTGTTTTGCTGCTTCTGCAATTGAGTTCAAGATGGGAGAGAGCTGCGGGTATCAGGCGGCAGGCAGTTCGGCGGGCGATGATGGATGGATGGCTGCAGGATGGTCTGCAGGATGGGGTCAGGTCAGGGTCAGTAATTGTTGTCTCAGTGCTGGTTGGAGGGGTCTGAAGCACTGGTTGAGGCATCTCGGATTAGGTTAGAGACTACGGCGTGACAACAGTCAGCAGTGCAGACGGTTGCAGCTCGAGGGGCTCAACTGGCTCGAAATGTCCTTTAAGGCAGACTCTGGTTGATGGTTGTCGATGCAATCCTCCTAGCCTCTTCATTGGGCTTGTGTCATCCTTTAAGATGGCCTGCCCAAAGCTGAGGACAGAGTTGCAGGCACCGGCCTTGTCCTAGGTTTGGTTCAATTACTCTCTGGCATTTCTCACCTAGGAAGCTTGCTTGCAGAGTCTAGCAGGGCATGCTGTGTGCTGGCTGGGCACTGGACCTGGAGCTGCAGGAGGGTCTTCTGGATTCAGTATCTCCCTCTGTTCCCTGGGAGATGTTTAGGTTAGGGATCTTGCTTGCCTCTTTGGAAATCCTGCCCTTCCTTCACTGGTGGAAGCTATAAGGCAAACTGTACCTTTAGCCAGGGCCCAAATGAGTTCTTCGTGTTACTCCATGCAAAGTCTTCAGATTATCTTCCCAAAAGAGGGTCTCAGCCCTCTTTTAAAGCCAAATGGGTCACCGTGATTGGTGTATGTTAAGCCACCATCAATCTCCTTTGTCTGTGAGGTCATAACCAGAGTGCTTTGCAACAGAAAAGGTAAAGTGGTGAAAACATGCAATACTAAGACCCACCCATCTTCCTGTCTGTTGAGGATTAAAGGGCCTCTCTAGTTAATGGAGCTCTCTGTGGTTACTGATTAAAGCGGCAGCAGGTCTCCCTTGCACCTGCGGCGGGACCAAACTTTCTGTCTCCGTCAAATCACATACTCCTACCTTCAGAATGGGGTTTCCCTGCAGGGAGGACTACTTTTATCCACGCATTCCCAGACATTACATTTCACTGTCCATTGATGCTAAGGGTGGGAGCTGGCATCAGGTTGACAAAGTGCATATCAAAGATTGTTGGGGTTTCCCGTCTCCTTTGTTCACTTCTGCAGCCAGGCCCCATGTGGGCCTGTTTGATGTTCTCTCTATTAGTATACCAATTATGTTAATTGCTGCCACCATTCTGCAGTGCTTACACAAAAGGACAGGGCAATCCATGGAACCTTTGATAGTTCATTAGGCTTGCCATGGCCAGAGGAAGGTTTTGCCCTCCCGCTTTTGAGAGTTAAGGTGTAATCCTGGCTGTTATATCCAAACTAAATATGACAGGGGGATTGCGCCTGTAGGCTTTGTCCACCCAGCGTACACAGTCTATGTGTATGTCGTGCAGTGAGAATTGGAAAATGTGTGTGGATAAGTCCCACACATTTTCCAGAGGCTGATCTACCATCGCTCGATTTCATATAAAAAAAAAAATTAAAAACAGGTGAGCACACACCCACCCTGCAGATTGGTGAATTTGTCACACTCATGACAATTAAAGGAATGGTCTATTTTGACCTAAATTAAGCTCAGTCCCATTATATTATATATCCCACAGTATTGAAAATGCAAATTCTAACCTAACAAAGAATCAATGAAAAAAGGAAGAATCAAAAATATATTTAATACTTAGAAATCTGCTCACAATTACAAAAACACATGACATATGAACTGTCCAACACATATGGGCTTCATTACAAGGTTGGAGGTAGCCTTGCCGGTAAAACTGGCAAGGCTACCTCCAAACTTGCAAGAAAGTCTGGCACCCGCGAATGAGCAATTGCTGGGGTATTCCCGCCCCGCCGGATCCAGTAATTGCCCTTTCGCAGTTGCCGGAATCAGGTAATCCTCATTCCCATTTGAGCCCCATAGGGCTCATTGAGAATGGGGATTCCTGTAGCACCGGCACTGTCCATAATGGTGCCTGTGCTACAGGCATGTTGCGCTCGCGGGTGCCTTTCATTCCGCCAGGTTAGACCTGGAAGATGAAAGATTTCATTTGGGCTTTATTATTTCTGCAGCATGTGGATTGTGTTATGGTTTTATCATGTAAAGGGTTGTTTGTAGAGGGCACGCATCTCCCATTGGAATGCCACTTCCAGTGAATCATGATTACTTTGTGAACAAATACATTTTTAGAGCCTTCCAAAATGTCAGGCAATTCTATAGTCAATGAAATAAAGTCGATTTGTGCTCCAGTGTATTGCTGCCAACACAGTAAATCGCTGACCACCCAATGTATGCCTTTGGATTGTTGTGTCACACTCCCAGGGCACTGGAGGGGGACACATAGTTACCAGGATCACCCGGATGACAGAGCATGCTGCGATCACGCAGCTAAGGGGACCACAGGGGACACCATTAGCAGTCTGGAGCACCGGACCTGATACCAGTGCTGAGAGCACCCGGCCGACTTAGTAGGACAGGGGGCATCCTGTCAGCCCGTGGTCACACAGGCTCCTTTATGTCCTGGGGGCACCCAGGCCAACACCTGTGATAGCCGGAGTTGCCCAGCAGGGACACCAGCATTATTAGGCAGAGTTGCCCGGTAGGGGCTCTGCTACTGCACTACGACATGGGGGACAGCATTGCCCAGCATTGGTGCCGTCTCATATTGCCATTGGTATAGCCTCAAACGGTATGCCATCTGCCTGCTACGCAGTAGCATGCACAGCAAGAACAATACAGCAGGCAGGAGTCAGTTGGTTCCAAAACTGACGAGAAGGAAGCAGCTCATTACTTTCATTGTTTTCAAAGTCACGTGATCACTAGCACGAGACCTGGGAGATACTATGCTACCAGAAGGGGTGACACCACATGTATGTTTGGTGTCAATCTAATGCCAACCTGCGTAGGGCAGTTCCAATTTGAATGTCAGAAGCGGTCGATTCTTCCGGTCGGATTGAATGTGTAACTCTGTGCAATCTTTTCCTCTAGCATCTTGCTCCTCGTCCCTCATGCTCCTCTTAGCGCTGCTCTGTAGGGGCACCATGGAGAGCTGGTATCCAGGAAGCGAAGGGTGCTGCAGGGAGCCTTTCATCCTTCTTAGGTTGATAAATGAGTTCCAACACAGGTTGGGTGATATTTGTTCTATAAAAAAGAGTTTAAGCGTAAGTGCTATACAATAACATATTATCATTTGACCTTGGACGTCTGCTTGGATTCACAGTAATTTAGTGTCAGGGACAATGTTATTTGATTCCACTTCCTGTTTTGTCAAGGGGTGAAAGGTTGTGTTTCATCGCTTCCTGGGATGTCAGTTTGGGGTGGGGTCAAATGACATCACTTTTGGTGATGTCATCAGTGGTCAAATGTCGTGAGGCGAGGGGTGGGCCAGCTTTGTTTGGGTGACCGGGCCTATTTCTTGTCCCAGTCCGACCCTTGCAATCTCCCAACTCCCATGTGGGTGCTGGTAACGCATTCACAATGAGGGTTAGGACCACCATTGTGAAATGTTAACAAAAGCATTTCTGCCCGTTAGAGGGATTGAAAAGAAAATGATGGGACAGCATTGATTTGTAAGATGACTGTTCCTTTTAACAGAAAATGAATGCATGTATTCGCTCGTACCGATTCCACATAGTCATTGGACCATATGATTATTTTCAGTGCATTTCAAAGAGAATTTTGGGATGCACTTTGAAATGCACAGAACCACTCGTTATTTGCATAAATGTGCGCAGTGGGTGAACAAGGGCACATTAAAACACGCAAAGAGCACAGGGCGCACGTTTTGCAGTTGCAAGGGACAAGATGCACAAGTGCATCCCTTCACTTGCACCACGAAAATATCGCTAAATCCGCAAACGTTGCCTGTACATTTCAGGTCTCTGTGTGGCATCACAAATGATGCTTTGGCCAACCCTCTTGCACACATTAGTGTTGGAATCATGCTCCCGACACTAATTTACGACAGGCTCCCAGAGCTCGTTACTTGGAGTGCAGTGAGGGAACCTTAAGGTGCACAGTCCTGTCATTGTGAAACGTTAACAAGAAGAAAAAACAAGAACGCATTTTCATCCCTGTTCAAAATGCTGCTGTTCCATTTAAAAGAAAATTATGCAATATGCTCCATGATGCACTTGTTCCAAATATAAGCAGGGGAATGTGACTATTTCCTGTGCCTTTCAAAGAGCATTTTGTTTAAGGATTCGGGATGCACTTTGAAATGTGCAAAGGGATAAAAAAGGGCATCTGAATGTGTGCACCAATGATGCACATATGTAGAGGCTATTTGAGCATAGGGTGCAACGCTTTCTTTTTTGCGCAAGTGAGGAGATATGAAATGTTGTGTCAAATGTTTGGGAATCACCCCACCTTTCTTAACATCCACATTGATTTAAAACTATTTGTAAGCCAATTCAAGTCATACAGTGACCGATGGCTCGAATTGGCTACAGCAACCTGTCTCTAATTGACTAATGAGCTATGTCAATGGAGTCTCGAATGGCTGGAGCCATATCCAAACTAGTATTCACGTTCAGCACTTTCAGGCTCAAAAATTTCAAACATCTGGTCACTTTGAAGCATTATGAGCAGCGGTGAATGAGAGTGAAATTTGATGGATCAGAAAACAAGTCTGGTCTTCCTGCTCTTCTAAGGACCACCATGCTCGCCATTGTGTATGCAGGGTTGAACAGTGACTGTACCCAGATTGTTTAAGAATATAAACCAATTAATTATTGTGGCTTTAAAGGCAGAACCTCAGGCCCCACTGTGCCATTCGTTTCCTGACCCTCCACGTCGCCCTTGTTTCCCTACCAACATCCCTCTGCACCCCACCCACAACGTCTCACCTTGGTCCAGACACTAGTATCCCTAGTATCAGCTGTCAACCATTCTTCCTTGAAAATCTCCGATTTTTCCACCCCCTTCCGCTCCTTCAGTTACACTGAGTATGCAACCCTTTGTTTTGGTGAAGACTTTACCATACTGTATTTTGTTTTTGGCCTTGCTCACTTAATACAGGTTTTGACAATAGTACTAGTACTATATGCACTTGTTTATTGCACACATTTAAAGGGTGGCTAGCATAGTATAAACATGGAGTAGTTGAGTAGCATAACACAATGGCACAGGCATTACCCCATGATACACAAGGTTGTATTTGTTTAATACAGAATAAGCATTTACAGTCTGAGCTATAGGGTGAAATTCATTAACTTTACGAAATGTGTAACATATTAACTGGGAATCACATTAATATAACATTAATTTTATCTGCTCAAATGACTCAGACTAGATGAGAATATGAAAAGAGAGGGGAGAAATGGGGGGTGGGAACGACAAAAGAAAAAAACATAAAACCCAATCAAATTGATATTTGAACAAAGCAGAACAGTAATTTGTCCATAAATATGGTTTACAATGTATTAGTCATAGACAAATTAAGTATTTGTGTTATTCAAGTAATCAACAAAGAAACACCATCTTCTAGCATGTCTTAAGGAGAGCGAGAAGGTGGGTTAGCCATACCTTTTTCCATTCTGTGGACATCACATATGTTATTGCACCAGCTTGTTATGGATATTTTGGTGAAATCTTTCCAATTTCATGTAATTAGACATACAGCCAGAAGCATAAATAGGTCGACTATAATCAAAGATGATTTAATTCCGTTTTCTTTAAGAGCTAGGCTACCAAGAAGAATATTGGTCAGAGTCAGAGGAATAGAGGTCTTGAAATCCTTTGAAGAGAGGACTAAACCTGGTTCCAAAATTACTAAACCAATGGGCAGTCTAAAAACATGTGTCTAAAGGACACAGAAGCTGAGTAGCAGGACCAGCATACATCATCGTCTGTTAATTTAGACAGGAAGAGTTTCTTATGTGCGATAAATGCTTTATGCATGAACAAGTAAAGGGTTTGAGTTAAGTTTGCTGATGTAGAAATAATTTTGATGTTAAACCATCTGTTTGATCATAATTCTACTCCAAAATGTATTCCACAGTCTTCTTCCCATTGCAATTCAGATGACCATAGGTTATAGGGGGTTCTTTCAGACCTTATCATTTTATAAATGTTGGATGCTTTGACAACATCAGAGGATTCAATAATGTGCATTATTTGAGTATCAAAAAGTACTTTCTGGGAATCAGTTCTGCTGTTGACATCTACACAGGCATTCATTAGATGCCGATATTGACTGATAGGGACTGTTGGAATTAAGAATTTGTTTTAAAATTCTTCTGCAGACAGGATATTGCCATCCATAATTATTTGATCAATATTTTTAATCCCTTTATTAGTCCAAACGTTATGGAAAATAGGTCTGTTATGTAGGTTATAGACTGATTGCACCAAATGAGGAGGGAAAGAGCCTTAGCTGGTTTATTGAACTGGTAGAACAAACATTCCTTCAAATACAAGCCAGTAAGGCAAATCGTTTTAGAGAAGTCTAATTTTGGTCCACTAAAAAGATATATTGTATCTTTGATATCAAACGGTGCTACAAGAGCCCTTTCAACAGCTAACCAGCTAGGTGGGTTTATATCATCATTAGCGGAGAACACATTTTTGGCTTGTTTGAGAACAAAGGCTCTGTGATAGTTCTTGAAGTTAGGGAAGTTAACACCTCCATCAACCCATTGATAGTTTAGTTTCCTGGCGGCAATCCTTTTCTTTTTCTTAGGGCCCCACAGAAAATCTATAAGTATCCTGTCAATAGATTTAAAGTAGGAGAAAGGTAAAGGGATGTGAAGCATTTGCAAATAGTACAAGATTATAGGCGTGAACATCATTTTAATGGCCTCTAATCTTCCATAAAAGGACAAGTATAATGGAGACCATGTAGCTACGAATTTGGTTAGTTGTTATTGTAATTTATGTAGTTTGATTTTAATGATTTGAGGTAATGAAGAGGCAATTGAAATGCCAAGATAATTAATAGAGATAGGATTCCATTGGAGACCAAAGGGGACAAAATCTTCTTTAACAAAATAGGCATTAAGAGGGAGGATCTCTGATTTGTCCTTGTTTCATTTGCATCCTGAAAACTTTGAAAATATATCAATCGTAACCAATAAGTGTGGAAGAGCTATACTTGGGTTGTTAAGGAAGATCATTAAATCGTCTGCACAAGCAGCCAATTTAAATTCAGAGCTCCCACATCTAATACCAGCAATATCTCTATTGGTCCATATTAATTCTAAAAGTGGTTGAATGGCAAGAGCACGAATAGGATAGGTGATAGAGGACATCCTTGCCTTGTACCTCTGTGGAGTGAGACTATAGGAGAAAATTGATTATTGATAACAATAGAGGTTTTTGGCTCTGAATATAGAAGTTTAACTCATTTGATAAAACCCTTTCCAATACCATGCCATTTAAGAGCATGAAACAGGAAATCCCATTCCATATGGTCAAAAGCTTTTTGACGTCAAGAGGAATCTCCATATAGGGTGTTTTAGGGTGTTTTTTCTTATGTATATATAGTGTAAGAGATTCATGAAAAGTGTGGAGTTAGCCGAAATAATCCTACCTTTGATGAATCCCACTTGATCTGGCTTGATTAATTTATAAGTAAAGGGTTTGGTTTGATTGGCTTAAAATGTTGCAAATATTTTACAATCTGAATAAATGAATGAGATTGGCCTGTAATTCTTGAGCAATTCATTATCTTTATTTTGTTTGGGGAAAATAATCAGAAGGGCTTCCATAAAAGAACCTTGTGATTTAACAACCTTGGAAAAGACGTTGTAGAGTGATTCCAGCTTGGGTGAGAGGCTGGAAGAAAAATGTTCAAAGAAATCCATAGAAAACCCGTCGGGTCCCGAGACTTTGCCTTTTTTAAGATCCTTAATTGCTCTATTAATTTCATTAATATGAACGGGACCATCTAGGTTACTAAGATCCATATTAATATGATGGCTGCGATTCAAATGATTGAAAAATTCATTGAAATTCAGATTAATGTGAGTGTAGTCCGAGGAGTATCATTTTTCATAGAGTTTAGTGAAGACATACAGGATGTCTGTATCAGATGTTATTATTTTGCCTGCATCATTTCTACTACCGCCTCATCCTAAATCGCCAAGGGGCCTGGGACTTTCGCTTCTGATTCCCAACAGTGATGTGACGAATTGAGGGAATTTGTCCCTTCTCCACAAGGCTAAGCAACCCCACTGAGGGTAGGGAGGTAAGTCTGCTCTCCAACACCCTCCCTAGAGGTCCAGGCATGTGGGACCTCACCATGAGACACTCCCCCTTTGGGGACAAGGACTCCCATTACTGTGAGGAACTCTCTAGAGATGTCCAGATTATAGCTTACAAGACATGTTCCACAACATCAGAAGCCTTTGAATATCACGACTGGTAGGAAGAAACTAAAGGTGGAGACCAATATCTTACAGAGAAGGAAAATGTCACTTTAAACCCCAGTGTCCAACCACTCGACTGTGGAGGCTAAATAAAGGACACTTGAGAGGCGACGACGAGAGAGGCAGAGTCAGCACATACCAACAAGCTTGTGAGTTTGAAACTCACCTGAAGCAGGAGACAGGAACACTGAGAAGGAGAGTGAGAGACCGGCACACCAAAGTCTCGACGCTCAGCCAACATGAGAAATCCACAGAGAAGAAACCTAGAGAGAGAGAATGGGACACCAGACTTGCAAAGCCCAACCAGCGGGAGAAACCAGCAGGGGACAAGCCTAAAGGAAGAGATGAGAAGAGGATGCCGGTAACATGGCACAACCCCCACATAACAAGTTTGCAGTGCAGGAGCCCAGATAAAGGTGCTGTCAAGAACACAGAAGCCCTCTGGTGGACAGCCAGACCCTTCAACATTGCCGACACCACCACGAGGAGAAAGACTGCACTGAGGAGCATGCAAATGAAGTAGAAGCTATGGCGGCCCAACACCTAACAAGGGGTCACCAAAGGAGAAGGCTCCTAAGGATGTTCTTCCAAATAATGGAAGTTAACAGGGAGAACAGGCATCCAAGAAGGGATCAATATATATATATATATATATATATATATATATATATATATATATATATATATATATATATATATTACACAGCTGTATATTTATGGTTAAGTTGCTGTTTCGATAGGAAGAGCATTTTTTGGGTGGCTTATAACCCCGCTCACCCTGGACGATTCCTCATCAAACTTTGCAAAAAAAGTATATATGGCACTCTGAATTACTGTGCAAAGTTTGGTGATGTTTGGTCCAGGGGGAGAAAAGTTACAGGGGGGGGTCCCAAAACATCACTTTTTCCCATAGACTGAATGGGGGAAAAACTTTGCGCACGCCTACAGCCCAAACCGCTAGACGGATTGTTACCAAATTTGCGGCAGGGTCTTCATCCCGAAAGCATGCTTTTGTAAATTTGGTGCCAATCCGTCCAGTAGTTTCTTTTAAAACGACCAAAAAATATGTCTAAAAAAATGTGTGATATCTATGCCCACTCCGCGGTCACACTTCCCTGTTCGCTCACAAGTTATCGATTGGCCAGGGCGGTGGCGTCATGACCGCGGACACGCAACGTCTTTGCCGATTGGCTACATCGAACCATGATGTGCATCAGAATGTGTGGATGCGCCCGACATCTTGGATCCGAAGACAGCGCAGTCGCCACCAGAGGCGAAATGCTGTTTTGGAAATTGTTTTGATCTCCTACAGTGCGTGGGGAGGATCACAGAGTAAGAGATGAGTTAAATATTGTACTTGTTTGGGTGGCTAGTGGTAATGATGTATTTGCCATGCAAAATGGTGTTTGGAAAATTATTCTGACCACCTACAGTGCTTGGAGAGGTTCAGAGTGTAAGAGATTACTGAAATACTGTAATTGTTTGGGCGGCAACTGTTAATCATGTATTCTCCATTGCCGCCTTGTTCAGGACATTTGTACATGCAGAAAATGAGGGGTATAATAAGGGTAGTATTTCAGTCCGTGCTGTGTAGAGGCACCTTGAAAATGTTCGAAGGACATGCGTGGTGTTACTGATCATTCAAATTGATTACATGTCGTTATTACATTACATTTTCCTATGGGTCTGTAATTGATTTTTATGCCACCATGGTTATGACATGCTGCGGTGGTTGTGGCCAGGGCCTAGAGTCTTGCACACTGCACATCACTGAGGTGGTTGTGGGCAGGATGTAGAGTTTTGGTTGCATGGTTGCAGGCTGTAGCCCATACACCATACTCCTACAACCCTAGGCTCTGGCCACACCCACCACATCATATTACATCAATGCATACACCCATAGTATATGTTAGAATGTTAGATGGTTCTGGGGAAGGTTTACTGAAGGCCATGCACCCATAAACGACCTTATAAGCAGTGGAGTTATAAGCCAATGTACACGTATACATTCAAATATATGCGGACATATGTCCAAATCTCTAGGTCCAGCCCTCAACCACTGCAGCATATTAGACAGGCACATTAGTGGCTGTGTTGTTATGGTGGAGTTTCTGTTTCTATAGGAATAACACTTTTTGACTGCCTTAGAACTGTGCTACCCTTGGACGAATCGTCACCAAAGTTTGCAAAAAAAATATATCGCACACTGTGACTTTCTTTGGAAAGCTTGGTGATGTTTGGTGCAGGGAGGCACAAGTTATAAGGGGCAGGGGTTCTCAAAATGTCTCTTTTACCCTTAGATTGAATGGGGGAAAAAGTTTGTGCCTGCGAACATGTGGCTCTTTCCCTGATTGGTTGTAGGATAGCGTGAAGTAAGTGAGCTTTCTTCGGAGCCACCCTATGTTTTATTCATGTTTTAGTGTACGTGGATATCGCCAGTAACACATTGAAAACAAGACTGCATTGGACTTGACACACTCATGTAACAGTATTCAGAAGGTGACCTTTGAGGGGGCCGGAATGGGATGTGGAAGCACAAAATGAACAAGTGGAGCTTTTTTGTCACCAATGTGAAACGTTTAAATGGAAGTTCCTGCTTACTGCTCCACGACCAATTACTGCGTGTGGGTTAAAATGTTTTTGGAATAAAATTGCCATCAGACTGGCGTCCTCAGTTTTGTAAACTACAGCCACCATCTGCAGTGTTTGCTGGAAACATCGCTTCTGGAGGTGTATGGGAGTAGCGGTTCTCATAATTGGATTGCAATATGTTGCTTCAAAGAAAGAATGTATTTGGCTTCTGAGTGAACACATGAGTTACTTTTGTGGTTGAATGCTCAATACGCCCGCACATCTGAGTGAATGTATAAGGGGCAATTGTTTTTTGACCTTCAGCGAAAGGGAAACTTATTGGCAATTCACGGAATGAAAGGGTCGAAAAAAATAGCAATTGATAATGTTATGGTTTAAAGAGTTTGTAAGGGACATGGAATATCAGTATACGAAGATTCTGTAACGCTCACCTGATTCCCACGGAGGCGCAGGTCTGGCTTCGAGTGCTGGTGCTTCTTCAATGGTGAAGCGCAGGACTCTGAAGATGGACAGGAAGGGCCCCTCTACTCAGGCTTCTCTGGCTCGCAGGAATATTCCCCTGTGCGTGAAAAGGGAGTATTACCTACTGACTGAGTTATGCTCAAGCCTCCCACTCTCTTCCAACCCTTCACGATACCCTTCCACGATTCCCTGTGAAGTCTCACCTTAGGGTCAGGAAGAATGAGCTCTCCATCCTGCTTCTGATGCAGGGGGGCGTTGAAACCCAGTTACTTCACTGGATTGAGGATTGATGGGAGTTCAGGTAAGCTTGACTATTCAGGTAAGGCGCTGTAAAAGTTCTGCTGCAAGTTCAAAAGTCCAAGCATTATAATAATGTTCATTGTCTTGTTGCAGCAAGCGCTAATGCTTATGTCTTTTTCCCCTTAGGGGCCGGGGTTCGGAATGCCGGAGATATGGCGCCGACCCGAAGTGAAACGTGCAGTTCCAGTAAATGACAGGTAAGTTCTGGATGAGCACTCGGGTAATGTCTTTGCATTCGCTCATTCAATGTCTTTGTCTTTTTTCCCCATAGGGGCCGGGGTCCGGAAAATGCCTGAAAGCGGCAAGACCCGAAATGAAATGGGAATGACCCAACAGGTAAGTCTTAGAAGGAAACTGAGCTTTTCCTATTCCTTTCCTTCTATCACCTTGTTCTTGTCTTTTTCTCTCTAGGCTCTGGGAAGTGGCTGTGGATCCGGATGATCGCTGCTGAAGATGGAGGCGTCCAAAATAGGTGAGTGAAATGCAGCGCTGCAGCGATCGTAGCAAAATGCTTTTAAAAATGATGTCTTCCTTTTCAGGATCGTCGGTGTGATGTCTCTCTGGTGCTGATTTAGCAGGTAAGGTCTTTTGTCTCCCTTTGCAGGTGACCCAGGATACTGACAGGCGTGGCTGAGGTCCAGATGCAGGAGCTGACACGGTGAGCGTCCAGCTGCGAGGAGCAGAACAACGTGAAGCGTGAGTTGCTGATCGGGTGTGGTTTAAATAGCTTTGGAAGAAGTTCCAAGTGTGTATCCTTCCACCGATCAGGTATGTATCCTTCCCCGACCACACCCGGGTGGAAAGTAGTCCCACAGGTAAAGTAGTTCCATTCAGGCCTCAAGAGGGCCTGGATGTAGCAGCATGGTCTGCATCAGGTAAGTGCACATTAAAACACTTGAACACATGTCTAGCTTTATGAGCCTGGCGCCTAAGGCGCCAGGACAGGGGTCCAACAAGAGCCTGGCGCCTAAGGCGCCAGGACTGCGTCCAAAGGGCCCCATCTTGGGCCCGCTGGCACTCCCCTGGGGGAAATGATGCCTGCCTCTGGGGTTGCTGGGTCGGACCTGGCTCCTTGGAGGTAGGCATCATGACAGTACCCCCCCTCAAGGCCCCTCCCAAGCTTCTTTTCTCCGGGGGTTTTGGCTTGTTCGGAAATCTCCGGTGAAACCTTTGTACTAATCGAGGTGCGTGGACATGGTTACTAGGCTCCCACGATCTCTCCTGAGGTCCATATCCGTTCCAGTCAACAAGATAGAAGAGTTTCGACTTTACCACCTTGGAGTCTAAAATGTCTTTAACTTCGAATTCCGATACCCCTTCAATTTGAACTGGATCTGGAGGCTTGGACAATCGGGTTCCTGGTTGTACTGGCTTCAAAAGTGATGCATGAAAAACTGGATGAATACGCATTTTGGACGGTAGATCCAGTTTAAAGGCCACTGGGTTGATGATAGCCTTGATGGGTTAAGGTCCTGTGAATCTGGGATTGAAGGTTCGCGGGCCCTTGAGGGGTAAATGTTTAGTTGCTAGCCATACCTGGTCTCCTACTTGGTAAGGAGGAGTTTTACTTCGGTGCAAATCAGCGTTTTCTTTATACTTTTTCTTGGCTTGCTGTAAATGACTTGCAGCTTCTTTGAAGGCTCGGGTTATTGTGGAATGCAGATGATTTACTGCGGGCATTTCCAGGGTCAGAGGTGGATCTAGGTCAGAGGAATGGTGACCATACAAAGTATAAAAAGGGGTTTGTCCGGTTCCAGAATGCACTGAGTTGTTGTATGCATGTTCTGCGATCCAAAGAATGTCTTTCCAATTCAACTCAGATTGCTGTAACATGCACCGAAGATATTGCTCGAGAGTCTGATTGGTTCTCTCGGGTTGTCCGTCGGTCTGGGGGTGGTGGCTGGTGGATAACCGCACATCTATTTGTGCTAATCGGCAACACTTCTTCCAAAAATGGGAGATAAATTGACTTCCACGATCCGAGACTAATACGCAAGGGAAACCATGTATGCGAACTATATTCTCCAGGAATTCCTTGGCCAAGGTGGAAGCTGAAGGCAAACCTTTTAAAGGGATAAAGTGGGCCACCTTGGAAAATAGGTCCACAATTACAAGGATTGTGTTGTAACCAGCACAAGGAGGCAGGTCGGTTATAAAGTCCATTGACAGGGTGTGCCATGGTGCCGGTGGAATATCCAAGGGTTGAAGTAGGCCGGCTGGCCTTTTCTTTTGAGCTTTGTTTTGGGCACAAATTCCGCAAGACAGAACAAAAGACTTTATGTCTTTTCTCCAAGAAGGCCACCAGAAGTGGCGTTTGATTTTTTCCTCCGTTTTAGCGATACCAGGGTGTCCTTCCATTAAAGATTCATGATGATGGGCAATAACAAGTTCTTGCAATTCTTTACTTGGCAGAAACAACCGCTCCTGGAAGTAGGGTAAGTCCTCCTTAACGGTGTAATGAGGACCCTTTTGACTCCATTTCAGTAAGGTTGAAGAGTCTAGAAGTTGTTTTACTTGCGTTTGGATGTCCTCAATAGTTTGCAATGAAGTTAAGCCTAAGATTCTTTGCTCAGATATGATGGGCACAGGTTCTAAGCTCGAATTAGGTTCTTCCATGCCAATCTGGGATAAGGCGTCTGCTTTTCCATTCTTGCAGCCAGGGCGATAGGTAATTACAAAATCAAATTCCGCAAAGAATAGAGCCCATCTGAGTTGTCGTGAAGATTGAGCTTTGGCCGTCTTTAAATACTGTAAGTTTCTGTGGTCCGTAATTACGGTGATGGTGTGTCTTGCCCCGAAAAGGTAGTGACGCCAAGCCTTGAAAGCAGATTTGATGGCCAGTAACTCTTTATCGGTAATTGCGTAGTTGATTTCAGGAGGAGAACATTTTCTGGACCAAAAGACCACTGGGTGTAGTTGGTTAGTTTTTGGGTCTCTTTGCGACAGGACAGCTCCCATGGCCGAACTGGATGCGTCGGTTTCCACAATGTACGGGAGATCTGGGTTCGGGTGCTTCAATACAGGTGCAGAGGTGAATTTGGTTTTCAGGTCCTGAAAGGCATGTTCGGCCTCAAGAGTCCATTCGAAGCGTTTGTTTTTCTTTAGGAGAGTTGTGATGGGTTGGACTGTTCGGGAAAATTCTGGGATGAATCTTCGATAGAAATTGGCAAAGCCGAGCATGCTCTGAACTCCCTTCACCGAGCTAGGAGATGGCCATTTGAGGATGGCGTCCACCTTTCGCGAGTCCATTCGGACTCCTTGAGGTGTCAGGATGAATCCGAGAAAGTCAACTTCTGTGGTATGAAAAACGCATTTTTCGAGTTTTGCAAATAGTCTGTGCTGGCGCAATTTCTCAAGAACTGCCCTGACATGTTTTCTGTGATCAGATTCTGAAGAAGAGTACACCAGGATGTCGTCAATGTAAACAATGACACAGACATCGATAAGTTCCCGAAGAACATCATTCATAAAGTACTGAAAGGCGGCAGGTGCATTGCACAAACCGAAGGGCATCACCTGATATTCGAAGAGCCCAAACTTGGTGCGGAATGCAGTCTTCCATTTGTCGCCTTCTTTTATACGCACCAGGTGATAAGCTCCTCGGAGATCTAACTTGGTGTACACACAAGCGTCTTTCACCTGGTCGATAAGCTCAGGGATCAAGGGCAGAGGATAACAATTCTTAATCGTTATTTGATTTAGGGCGCGATAGTCTATACACGTTCTAAGGTCGCCCTCTTTTTTCGGCACGAAGAACAGAGCTGAAGAGACAGGAGACTTGGACGGGCGAATAAAACCATTGGCTAGGTACTGATCTAAATACTGACGCAAATGCAGGTTCTCAGGTTCCCTAAGAGCATAAATCCTACTACAAGGTAGTTGAGCATTGGGTACCAGATCGATTTTGCAATCATAAGACCGATGGGGAGGTAACGTGTTAGCCTGTTCTTTCTGAAAAACGTCTTGGAATTCTTGGTATTCTGACTGTAACTGTACAGGGGTGGAAGTTGCTGAGGCTAGACCCATAGCTGGATTTCTTGGATAACAAGTTGGTTCACAATCAGGAAAACGTATCTTCTTTGCTCGAAAGTCAATTCTGGGATTATGTGTTTCTAACCAAGGAATTCCAAGAATTACTTGAAATTGTGGGGTCTTGATCACATCAAACACGATTGCTTCCCGATGTCCGTCCTGACACACCAGTTTCACTTCAACAGTGGAATGCGTTACAGGCCCTGAGGCTATTTCGGTTCCATCTACTGTAGTAATGACATCTTGGGTTACTTTTGGGCGGAGAGGAAGCTTAATCCTGGAAACCAATTCACGGTCTATGTAATTTCCAATAGCTCCACTCTCGATGTATGCTTTTATAGCATGCAACTGCTGAGGCTGTTTTGGGTCCATGAGCACCATTGGCATGACAAAATGCGAGGTCAAAGAGTTAGTTTTCAAGCTCGGCAAGCGGACCCCTACGCTTGTCGGGCTAGGTCGTTTCCCGAATCAGGTGTCAATAATTCGTTATCAGTAGCTCCAACCACCTTCTTAGGTGGTTTAACTGGACAATTCCGAAGAAAGTGACCGGAAGTCCCGCAATACAGACAAAGTTGCATTTGCCGCCTTCTCTCTCGTTCTTTCTGCGTTAATGGTCCTTTAACACCACCGATTTGCATAGGTTCGGATACGTCGGTACTCTTGGAGTTAGCGTGGGTTTTGATCGGTATTCGGGTTTCGTACTTGAACCGATCTGCTTTTCTGTTTTGAAGTCTGTGATCAAGTTGAACCACCAAGTCTATGTAGTCTGCGCAGACTTGGGGTGGGTTTACTATCTGAGCTAGAACATCCTTAAGCTCTCCGCGCAGGCCTCGATGAAACAATGTGATCCTTTTGTTTTCTGGCCATCCAGTTTCCACAACCAGTCTGTTAAAGGTGGCAATGTAGGGCAGAAGATCCTGATTACCTTGTCGTAAGGAAAGCAGTTCGTTATCAAGGGCCTGTCCTTGAGAGTGTCGTTCGAACAATCTTTCCATGCTGGCCTGGAAGCCCTGAAAATTCTGGAGAATGGGATCATCCTGATTTACCAATGGAATAGACCAATCGGCAGCACTGCCACTGAGGTAAGATAGTATAAAGGCTACCTTGGTCTGGTCGTTAGGGACGGCTCCGGGTCTGCATAGAAAGTGTAAACGACACTGGTTCATAAAGACGGCATATTTCTTGGGATCCCCCGCAAAACGTTCAGGCGGGGCCAAAGGCATGTGTCCAGGTAGATTGATTTGTACCGGGTTATTCAAACCCATTGATGTGGAAATTTCTCCGGAATTAGGTAAAGGAGTGTGCCCTGCCTGGGCCTGTAATAACCTTTTGGCAAGGTCATCTGTTCTTTCCTTGGATAGGATCAGTTCTCTTTTGAGAGCGTTACTCTCCTGACGGGCTGAGTGCACCTCTGCCCCTAATTCCCCCAAAAGCTGGGCCAGCTGGTCAGTCTCGGAAGTCTCCATAGCGCCCGGGTGGGAAATTGTGGGTAGGCTTCGCGTTCTGTAACGCTCACCTGATTCCCACAGAGGCGCAGGTCTGGCTTCGAGTGCTGGTGCTTCTTCAATGGTGAAGCGCAGGACTCTGAAGATGGACAGGAAGGGCCCCTCTACTCAGGCTTCTTTGGCTCGCAGGAATATTCCCCGGTGCGTGAAAAGGGAGTATTACCTACTGACTGAGTTATGCTCAAGCCTCCCACTCTCTTCCAACCCTTCACGATACCCTTCCACGATTCCCCGTGAAGTCTCACCTTAGGGTGAGGAAGGATGAGCTCTCCATCCTGCTTCTGATGCAGGGGCGCGTTGAAACCCAGTTACTTCACTGGATTGAGCATTGATGGGAGTTCAGGTAAGCTTGACTATCCAGGTAAGGCGCTGTAAAAGTTCTGCTGCAAGTTCAAAAGTCCAAGCTTTATAATAATGTTCATTGTCTTGTTGCAGCAAGCGCTAATGCTTATGTCTTTTTCCCCTTAGGGGCCGGGGTTCGGAATGCCGGAGATATGGCACCGACCCGAAGTGAAACGTGCAGTTCCAGTAAATGACAGGTAAGTTCTGGATGAGCACTCGGGTAATGTCTTTGCATTCGCTCATTCAATGTCTTTGTCTTTTCTCCCCATAAGGGCCGGGGTCCGGAAAATGCCTGGAAGCGGCAAGACCCGAAATGAAATGGGAATGACCCAACAGGTAAGTCTTAGAAGGAAACTGAGCTTTTCCTATTCCTTTCCTTCTCTCACCTTGTTCTTGTCTTTTTCTCTCTAGGCTCTGGGAAGTGGCTGTGGATCCGGATGATCGCTGCTAAAGATGGAGGCGTCCAGGATAGGTGAGTGAAATGCAGCGCTGCAGCGATCGTAGCGAAATGCTTTTAAAAATGATGTCTTCCTTTTCAGGATCGTCGGTGTGATGTCTCCGTGGTGCTGATTTAGCAGGTAAGGTCTTTTGTCTCCCTTTGCAGGTGACCCAAGATACTGACAGGCGTGGCTGAGGTCCAGATGCAGGAGCTGACACGGTGAGCGTCCAGCTGCGAGGAGCAGAACAACGTGAAGCGTGAGTTGCTGATCGGGTGTGGTTTAAATAGCTTTGGAAGAAGTTCCAAGTGTGTATCCTTCCACCGATCAGGTATGTATCCTTCCCCGACCACACCCGGGTGCAAAGTAGTCCCACAGGTAAAGTAGTTCCATTCAGGCCTCAAGAGGGCCTGGATGTAGCAGCATGGTCTGCATCAGGTAAGTGCACATTAAAACACTTGAACACATGTCTAGCTTTATGAGCCTGGCGCCTAAGGTGCCAGGACAGGGGTCCAACATGAGCCTGGCGCCTAAGGCGCCAGGACTGCGTCCAAAGGGCCCCAGCTTGGGCCCGCTGGCACTCCCCTGGGGGAAATGATACCTGCCTCTGGGGTTGCTGGGTCGGACCTGGCTCCTTGGAGGTAGGCATCATGACAGATTCTTCGATGCGAACACATTGGTGTCTGACTTGCACAAACAGAATGGAGGCAGTAAATATTGTGTACGTTTAATTTTGCCCACTTACATTTTTCCTGTATTATTGCAGGATGCCCAGGTTGTACATTTGTGTAGGGTATGACTGCACTAATTCTTTTTTAGAATTAATATTTTTTGTTTGAAAATATAACTTTGTCCACATAGCTTTGTGTATACTGTTGCACCTTTTTTTAGTCTTCTTTTAAATCATGAGACATACATTTTCTTTAAATGTCCTTTTTTTTCATTCCAAAACTGAATTATCCTCTTCCTGTGTAGTTGCCATTTTTTTCCCTCTTGCGGCGCATGCAAAATCTCGACGTTTGTGGCCTGCACTATAGGTACACATGGACATTATTAACATTTTACTAAAATGTCATGTTTGACCACGTACATATGTGTACAAAGTGACTGCTTCAACGAAGACCCCAAAATGTGTGTATGCCACAAAAACACCATGTTCGTGATCTTCGACATTTGCAATGCCGTCCTTAGAACCATTGTTATGATTGTATTCAAAATGTCCTTACTCCGATGGTCTCTGCCAGTTTGTTGGTAAATAAACCTACTTTGCAAACTGTAAAATGTTCACGTTTTCTTTTACATTCAACTGTATTATTTCCAAATGTAAGTTATTAGGTTGCACGTCGCTGTATGTTTATTTACAAGTGCAGCGTCACGTCACATACTTGTGCTTTTTGCAGCCTACCATGGAAAGGGAAGAGGGGCTATGTATGGAATAACCGCCTTCCCTTTCTATGGTGGCCATCTTGAAAAAGGATTTTGTTTTGTAATCCAAACTACGAAAGCCGCCCCGGATTACAACAAGTAATCATCCTTTTCAGTAGCACACGTTACTGCTTTGCTAATTTAGAGTATTACTGGCAAAGATGATTGCATCTATGTACTTTACTGAGTAATATGCAGTATTTGGAGTGTATGCACATTTTTTTATTTTATTTTTCATTACACTGTGAAAGGTTGTTATTAACGTATTATTATCCTTGTTTACGGGTGGCTTTATTTTTTGGCACGCAGGCAATAAGGGAATTTGCAAACGGCAATGAGCAAGAAGGCAATAAAAGGTAATATGGGTTGGTAGTTGTACGGTGAAAAATGTTGTCTGTTTGTTATGTGCAAGGTAGCACCACTGTTTCTTATGCTTTCACATTACACCAGTGCTGCTGTTTCTTAGGGAGGAAGGATGCCTTTAGCTGATATCTTTTTCAGATAAGTACAACTTTTGCTAACAATATATAATGTGTAGTGCATTGGTAATCCTTGCATACCAATACGTGTTGGCGTTGTGTACGGCAAATGTTGAAGGTGGACGTTCCTACATGAATATAAAATCTATTTCCACACTGCCCACAAGGCATAGATCGTACAGTTAAGTGTGTACTGATTCTGGAACATGTCACAGTGCTGTAGGCCAGCATACTTTCATGTGGTATTCGTCGCAAGGTATATACTGTTTACCAAACGACCCTTGCTAAAGGGACGTTATGGTTACATTGCCCTACTGAAAATCTGTGACATGCAGTACAAAATGTCTTTCTTAGCAAGACCTTACACTTAAATTGTCCTACTAAAAACCTGTACAATTCACTAAAAAAAAAAAAAAAAAACATTGTTAAAGGGACGTTATGGTTAAGTTGTGCTACTAAAAACCTGCCAAATTCACTAAAAACAACTTTACAAACGTGACATTATGGTTCACAGTAAAACCGAAAAAAAACCTGAAATTCGCCAGTTATGGTACGCTAAGCAACCATAACTGCCCGCACCACTGTGCACTGCTAACAGTAACACGCAGGACATCAAAGATGACATCACAATTGTCATTGATGACATCACTGATGACATCACATGTGCATGTACTATTTAGACACGGTGTTGTGAATATTATTTTGGCAAAAAAGTATCAGGGATTATCAGGACATATTTAATAAACTACATACTTCATCACTCAATGTAGTGTTCTAAAGAAAAATCCATTGCAGTGTTCTTTCCAGTACAGGAATCTACTCATACATAAATGTAGGTATTGGCTGCAGCATACACCACAGAGGTGCTATATTTGTACTTTCCAAAGTTCTATAATAAATAGCTTCTGTATGAAACTTTTCTGGTCTGTGAAACATATACTAAGTTGCTAATAATGCATTGGTTAGTACATATTTCTAGTAATACACTCAAAACATAAATAGACTACAATGGATACAAATATGGGGCTTATATATGGAGAGTAAAGTAAGCAAACAAGAAGTAGTATCATTAGCAACTGTGTAGAATGTACATGATAGTATTGACGCACAAAAATGATTGCTGTGTTTCAGGCCTGATTCTTCCCCTATATATGTACATCATAAGATGCGATTAATTTCTAAGGAAAGTATTGTAAGAACATGTGAGAATATCAATATCTGTAAATGTAATACCTTTGGAAAGCTAAGTTTCTAAGGCCCTCATTACACGGATGGCGGTGGACCAAGGTGCTATTAGCACCTTGGTCCATGCCGGTAAAATAACGGCACCGCCTTGGTGGAAAGGGGAATTACCGCCCTATTCCAAGGTTGGTGGGCGGTAATTCCCCCTTCCCCCATTGCCCTACCCCATTCCCATTTTTGCCCCATAGGGCTCTATGGGAATGGGGAAGGCGCTAATTACGGTACCGCAAATTGCGGTACCATAATTAGCTCCCTGGTACCTTTGCGGGTTGGTTTTTAACGCCTGCAAAAAGCAGGCTTTAAATTCCCCAACCCGCAAAGGGACCTCGTAGTAAGGCGTAAGGGTTTACCGGTACCGGTAAAATACCGGTACCGGTAAACCCTTACCGCCTACTATGTAATGCGGCCCTAACTGTCAGTAAATAAAGCCACCTTGCCTAGATATGGCACTGAAGAAAAACGAAGGGGCTATACGTGTGATGTCATCAGTGATGTCATCAATGACATTTGTGATGTCATCTTTGATGTCCTGGGTGTTACTGTTAGCAGTGCACAGTGGTGCAGGCAGTTATGGTTGCTTAGCGTACCATAACTGGCGAATTTCAGGGGGTTTCGGTTTTACTGCAGACCATAATGTCACATTTGTAAAGTTGTTTTTAGTGAATTTGACAGGTTTTTAGTAGCGCAACTTAACCATAACATCCCCTTAACAATGTTTTTTTTTAGTGAATATATATATATTTTTTTTCCAACTCTATTTATGGATTTTCTCTTGAAACAAAACAAAATGGTACAGACAATAAACTCATCTTTTGCTGATGACAGTGATTTTCTTACAATATCGATGACCCTTTACGTTATCAACCTGTTGGTCTGCCGCTTCCAACCCCTCCCTGTTCTTCCCATGCCCCCCACATCCCTTCTTCTTAAGTCTGGGTGGGTTCCTCTGTCTGTTGTGATAGGGCGAATGTATGCTTTTTTTCTTTGCCTGTATCGGGTTAATTCGGTAGTGTGTGTTGTGTTGTACCCTTGTGGGGGCCATCTCCTTCATATGTAGGTTTCCAGGAGTTCCCAGTACCAGCCCCCTCTTGCTGGGTTGAGCTTCGATTGCCTTTTGAAGGCTGCACGCTCGAGTCTGCATGTTTTGTAGAGGGTTGTGGCCCACTCGGTACTGGAATGTGGTGTTGTTGCCTTCCAATATGCTATTAGTCGTTTGAGCGCTGTGAAAAGTATAAGTCTCATAAGTTTGTGTGTTAGTGGATCATTGTGCCAGTCTGATCTGTCCACGCCTAGGATCATTGAGGTTGGACTAAAGGCTATGGTTGCCCCATCAATGTTCACTAGTTATTGATGTACTGTGTGCCAATACGGGGTGAGTGTGGGACTGGCCCACATTACGTGTCCCATTGTCCCTATGCCCTTGCATCCGCTCCAGCACTAGGCTGTAGGTTGGACCCCCATTTTGTGTAGTTTGACTGGGGTGCAATATAGTCTTTTGAGGATTTTGTATTGAATTTCTAATTTTTTGAGGTTAAGGGAGGACGCTGGGATGTTCGAGAAGCTGTCGTGCATGTCTGCCGTGCTGATTGGGGATCCCCAAGTCATCCGCCCACATTGCAGCTTTTGTGTGGATTTTGCCTTTGTTATCTGGGATTGACACAGAATAAAATGTGCAAAACCGTGGGAATGTATCTACATTTTGTTCCATTACTTTCTTGCATTGGTCTTGGGGCTGTAGGCGTGACTCTACAGTTGTATGTCCGATTATTGTGGCACGGACGGTGTGGAATTTTAGCCAGTCCCCTGCCCCCAGTCCTAATGTACGGCATGCTTCTTGGAAATGTACCAGTGCTCCCTCCTCCGTGATGTCTATTATCCTCATGTTTGCCCATTTGGTCATCTGATTCTGGTGTATTGGCTGTGTTATCCCGTATGAAAAGATTGACCATATGCTGGCCAAAGTTGGTGCATTCTTGGTTAGTACCCCTTATGTTGTCCGGAGTCTATGCCATTGGTGTAGCATTTGTCCTTTTATCGGATGGGTTCTGAGCCACAGCAGAAGTTTCTTTGGTGGTATGGCCATGGTCTCTATTGGAGCACTAGGCTGTAGGTTGGAGCCCCATTTTGTGTAGTTTGACTGGGGTGTAATATAGTCTTTTGAGGATTTTGTATTGAATTTCTAATTTTTTGAGGTTAAGGGAGGACGCTGGGATGTTTGAGAAGCTGTCGTGCATGTCTGCCGTGCTGATTGGGGATCCCAAGTCATCCGCCCACGTTGCAGCTTTTGTGTGGATTCTGCCTTTGTTATCTGGGATTGACACAGAATAAAATGTGCAAAATCGTGGGAATGTATCTACATTTTGTTCCATTACTTTCTTGCATTGCGCTTGGGGCTGTAGGCGTGACTCTACAGTTGTATGTCCGATTATTGTGGCACGGACGGTGTGGAATTTTAGCCAGTCTCCTGCCGCCAGTCCTAATGTACGGCAAGCTTCTTGGAAATGTTCAGGTGCTCCCTCCTCCGTGATGTCTATTATCCTCATGTTTGCCCATTTGGTCATCTGATTCTGGTGTATTGGCTGTGTTATCCCGTATGAAAAGATTGACCATATGCTGGCCAAAGTTGGTGCATTCTTGGTTAGTACCCCTTGTGTTGTCCGGAGTCTATGCCATTGGTGTAGCATTTGTCCTTTTATCGGATGGGTTCTGAGCCGCAGCAGAAGTTTCTTTGGTGGTATGGCCATGGTCTCTATTGGAGCACTAGGCTGTAGGTTGGAGCCCCATTTTGTGTAGTTTGACTGGGGTGCAATATAGCCTTTGAGGATTTTGTATTGAATTTCTAATTTTTTGAGGTTAAGGGAGGACGCTGGGATGTTCGAGAAGCTGTCGTGCATGTCTGCCGTGCTGATTGGGGATCCCAAGTCATCCGCCCACGTTGCAGCTTTTGTGTGGATTCTGCCTTTGTGATCTGGGATTGACACAGAATAAAATGTGCAAAATCGTGGGAATGTATCTACATTTTGTTCCATTACTTTCTTGCATTGCGCTTGGGGCTGTAGGCGTGACTCTACAGTTGTATGTCCGATTATTGTGGCACGGACGGTGTGGAATTTTAGCCAGTCCCCTGCCCCCAGTCCTAATGTACGGCATGCTTCTTGGAAATGGACCAGTGCTCCCTCCTCCGTGATGTCTATTATCCTCATGTTTGCCCATTTGGTCATCTGATTCTGGTGTATTGGCTGTGTTACCCCGTATGAAAAGATTGACCATATGCTGGCCAAAGTTGGTGCATTCTTGGTTAGTACCCCTTGTGTTGTCCGGAGTCTATGCCATTGGTGTAGCATTTGTCCTTTTATCGGATGGGTCCTGAGCCGCAGTAGAAGTTTCTTTGGTGGAATGGCCATGGTCTCTATTGGAGTTAATGGCACCAGCAGGGCTAGTTCCAGAGTGCACCAGCTGGTGTTGTTGTTAGTATTTAACCACCTCTAACCTACTCTGTTTATATATATGTATATTCTTTCACGAGATTTGTCAATCATTTATTTGAAATGTTCTTCTTGTAGCCCTGTAACTTACTCTATAACTAAGCTTGAAGTATCCATGTATTCTGTTCTATGTTGCGCCCAGTTACCTTTGGGTTCGGTGCACCATACAAATCAATGAACAAACAAACAAACATTTCAGCCAGCATATCTGAGCCGCCTGGTAGTAGGCTTTTAGGGAGGGGGCTGTCAGGCCTCCATTTAACTTGTCCGCCTGTAATGCGGGGAGACGGATTTATGCTTTTTTCCCTCGCCAGATGACATTTGTAACTGCTTAATCTAGATCTTTTCGCAAGGTCGATTTTGGACTGATCGGCAGCATCATGGCTATATAGACTAGTTTGGGGAATGAGTTAATCTTCAGGGCATTTATTCTCCCTGTTATGGATAGGGACAGGGTGTCCCATTTATCTAAGTCTGTTTTAATTTTCCTAAGAATCTGTGGGTAGTTGAGGTCATGGAGTTCCTCTATTGAGGGGATAATATAAGTTTGCAGATATTTGATGGATCGGAGCTGAAGGGTGAATTGTGCTACCCCGCCGGTGTCCCATGGGATATCTTGCCTTAGAGGCATAATCTCTGACTTACCCCAGTTTATTTTGTATTCTACCATCGGGTCTATGTCCTGTAAAAGTAGTCAGATACAAGGGAGGGCTTTCCGTGTTAGGCTTATATATAGAAGGAGGTTGTCCGCGTAGAGCGAAACCTGGTTTTCTTTCTCCCCCTGGTGTATCCCCGGCCATTTTAAGTCACTGTGCAGTTTGATTGCCATGGGTTCTATGGATAGCGCATACATTAGAGGCGATAGTGGGCAGCCCTGACGCGTTCCTGATTGTAGCGCGAAATTGCGGAAAAGTCACCCCGTTGTGACCACTGAGGCCGTCGGTCCTGTGTATAAGAGCTTAATTAATTGGATAAGGCACGGGGGCAAGCCTTATCTAGCGAGGACACGAAACATAAATTCCCATTGGACTTTGTTGAACGCCTTTTCTGCATATACCGCCAGTATGGCTTCCTGCTATTACGTGCAGGAGCCTGCGGATGTTGTCACTAGAGTGTCTGCCTTTTATAAAGCCAGTTTGATCTTTGTGTACTGGCTGCAGGAGTGTATACTCTATTCTTTGTGCCAGACATTTCGCTAAAATGTTGGTGTCTGAATTTTTTAGTGAAATTGGCCTATAGGAGCCACACATTTTTCTGGGTCCATCCCGACTTAATGTAATACAATGATGTTGGCTGATAGCATTGATTCTGGTAGCTGTTTTAGGGTGACTGCTTCTTCGAAGACTGCTTCCAATTTTGGTGGTATTTCCTCTGATATGTTTTTGATTAGGTCTATTGGGATCCCGTCGGGACTGCTCGGGTGATTTCTGCGGCTGTGATGTTGGCGTCTAGGTCCATCTGCTGGTCTTCTAAGACTCGGGGCATAGGTATTGTGTCCAGAAATACTTCTGTGGCCTGGGGGGTGCATGTATCGGCTGCTGGGTATAGTTCATGGTAGTACTCCGCACATTTTTTGCATTGATTTGTTCGTCTCCAGTCACCACATTATTTGTGCTATCCCTAATGGCTGTTCTCATTTGTGCGGCTTGTCATTGTTTGAGGGTGAGTGCCATCATATGTAAGGGTCTGTCGCTCTCTAGTTAATTTGCTTGTGACCATCTTGTATATGATTTTCGTGCCCTATCTGTGGTGAGCTGTCTGATCTCTGTTATCCGTTTTTTTGAGTTGAGGTTGTAGCTGTGTGTTGTGGGTTGCTTTATGCCATTATTCCAACAGCTTTAGTTGCTCTGTCAGGCGGGCTTCTGTCTCCCCCCATGTTTTGCGTTTATATGCCCATTGCGAGATACACTGGCCTCTCAGGAAGGCCTTAAAGGTGTCCCAACATTTGTATGGGGAGTAGCCTGGTTGTTCATTGTTTTCCCAGAAATTATCTATGTTGTCTTGTAGGTGCTCTAGTATGTCTGGGTATTGCAGGGTGCGCAGGTTTAGCCTCCAGGTCGGGGGTTTGCGGCTCGTATAGGGAAGCGTGAGTGTGACCGGGGCATGATCTGATAGAGTGATCAGCATAATGCTGCTGTTGGTTACCATGTGGACTGTGTTAGCTGGCATCAACCAGTAGTCTATTTGTGAGTAGCTGCAATGACTGTGAGAGTAGAATGTGAAATCTTGGTGGTTCTCGTGGGTGTTTCTCCATATGTCGATTAATTGTAGATCAGTCATTAGTGTTTTTACGGTCGCTCTTTTCTTTTGACTGTGTAGATTGTTGGCTTTGGGCCCTTGGTGGTCTAGGTCTGGGTCTAAGGTTATATTCAGGTCTCAGCCTATTATGGTGATGTTCCCCATGTATTGGGTGCATTTCGAGAACACATGAGTGAAGTAGGACGGTGTGTCTGTTGTAGGGGGCACACATGTTTAGTAGGGGGTGATTGGGTGCAGTTGGATACAGCCCTGTATTAGTATAAATCAGCTTTCTTTGTCACTGCACATGTGTTGTAGTTGGAAGGGGATTTGCTTATGGACTAGGATGGATACTCCTCATTTCCCATGGCTTGGTGAGTGTGCGGCGTTGCCCACCCATCCCTTTGTTAGTTTGTCTGCCTCTGCTTTGTTGAGCTGGGTCTCCTGTAGAAATATAATATCCCCCTGTAGGTCTCGCATGTAGTTTAGCATTCACCTACACTTTATAGGGTGCCCCAGGCCTTGGATGATTAGGGTCACTAGGGTAAGTTTAGCCATATTGTAGCTGTGTGGGTTCCTCTAGTGTATGGTCTCGTGAAGTCTTGTTGCTAGGGTCTCTATGTGTGATTGCATATCCTGAGCTCATCCTCTGCCCTTGTCTCATACCATTTAACATGTGAGCCAATTCCCACAACACAACCGAACTCAGGCCCAACTGTAGGCCAGTATTGAACCGTAAACAGTAACATTGGGTGGGCCAACCAGCCAGCCCGTGCCCAATACTTGGCTGAAAAGCTCATAGATGGGGTTTGTGGGTGCAAGCTCGAGGTTTGCCTCCTTTTCCCAAATATAAAGTCTTGGTAGTGCCAGGGGGGTGGTAGATGGTCGATGTGACATAGGTCACTCCACGACTGATGGGCGAGCACCTTAGTTAGAAATATAGGTAGGGACCACTTATAGAGACAGGGAAAGTTAGGCTTTATCTTCCTTTCATAAATCCTAGTGAACCATGTCCATAACATATCTGAGTCCTTCTTCTGACCCGCCACAGTGGGTTGATGTAGAGTGAGGTAGGATAGAGTCGGTGAGGCAGAGTGGATGAGTGAGGTTAGGTGGAGTGGAGATAAATGGATTCTGGTCAAGAAGAGTGCATGATTGGGAGATGTAAATTGGGTGAGTGGAGTGAGATAGAGTGGTTAGAATGGGAGGTGGAGTGAGGTGTAATTTAGAGAGCTAATGTGGGGAGAGGTAGAGTGAGTGTGTGGGATAAGGTTGAGTGGGGTGAAGTAGATTGGGCAGAGGTAGAGCGGGATGAGGCAGAGTCTGTAAGTGTTTGAGGAAGAATGGGCTGAGAACAAGCTGGTTAATGTGGTGAGGCAGAGTGGGTAATTTGGGTGAGGAAACATTCTGAGAGGTAAACTAGGAAGAGGTAGAGTGGGTGAACTACAGCAGTTAGAGAGATACAATGCTAGTGAGATAGAGTGAGGAGAGGTAGATTGGGTTTGTGGAGTGAGGTAGTCTAGCTCAGGTGGATGGGGTGAGCTAGAGTGTGTTGAGGTAAAGTGGAGTGAGTGGGTTAAGGCAGATGAAGTGAGCAGGCTATGATAGAGTTTCAAGAACTAGAGTAGGGTGAGGTATTTTGGGTGAACTGGATGAGGTAGAGAGGGGTGAGATAGAGTGGGATGGGTACAGCGGGTGACTGCAGTGACGTACAATAGGATGAGCCATAGTGGAGAGATGACAAGTAGATGAGTGGGGTGAGGTTGAGTGGGAAGCGGTAAAGTGGGATTAGGTAGAGAAAATACCTAGAGTTAAGTAGAGTGGGTGAGGTCAATTTGTGTGGGTTAGAGTGAGTGAGTTGGTTGAGGGAAAGTGTGTAAATGGGATGAGGCACAGTGGGGCGAGGTAGAGTGTAAAGATGTAGAATGGCAGAGGTAGTATTATTGAGTGTGATGCAATAGAGTGGGGTGGGGTGAGGAAGAGAGTGGTGAGGTAGAGCCTGGGAAGGTTACATGGTTGAGTTGAAAGAGGCAGAGTGTGTAAGTAGAGATAAGTAGCATGGAGAGTGGATTAGGTGATGAGATAGCATTGATGAGTGGAATGACAAAGGGCCTCATCACAAGTTGGGTGGTAGCGCCGGCGCTAATATCCCTACCACCAAACCCCCAGGCGCTATTAGCGCCGGATCACAGGTTTGGCGGAAGGGTTATTGCCCATTCCCCATTGGGCCCATTCGGGAATTCCTCATTCCCCATTTGGCCCAATGGGGAAAATTCACGCTATTACCGCCGGCGGATTTCCAGTGGTAATCGTGCAGAAAATCAGCAATTTTGCCACGGATTTCCCCCCAGCTCAGAGCTGGGGGGAAATCCGCCAAAGCCATGATCTGGCGGACCCTTAAATGCAGCGGTAATAGCGCTACCGCCACAATTAAGAGTTACCACCAGACTCGTGATTTGTGGAGAGGTAGAAGGGGTGAGGTGGTTGAGTGGAGTGAGGCAGAGTGACTGTGGAAAAGTGGTTGACATTGATTAGTGTGCAATAGAGTTGGGTGAAGTATATAAAGGCAAGAAGTAGAATGAGTTGAGTGTGGTGATGCACAGTCGGTAAGTAGCATGATGTAGGGTGTGGTGAGGCAGTTAAGCTGAGTAGGGTAAGGCAAAGTGGGATGGTGGGGTGAGGTACAGAGGGCACGGGGGGTGAGGTAGAGTGTGGAGAGGTGGTGGGGCAGGTACAATGGATGTGTGCAGTGAGGTCAATATGGGGATGTGTGTAAGGTAGAGTTTGGAGAGGAAATGTGGAGTTATGGAGAGTGGGTGTGTGGGGAGAGGTAGAGTGGGAAGGGGTAGAGTGGTTACAGAAGAGTTATTGAGTGGGATGGTAGAGTGGGGAGAGATATAGTGCATCAGTGTTTTGAAGTAGAGTGTATGAGGACGGATGAGTGAGGAAGAGTGGGATGCAAGGGTGGTTGAGTTGGGTGAGGTAAAGTGAGTTAATTTGGATGAGTATGGAGAGACAAAGTAAGGAGAGGTAGTGTAGGCAAGTGTCAGACTGGAATAAGGTAGATTGGGGAGAGGTAGAGTGGGGTAGGTCAGAGCAGGTGAATGGGTTGAAAAACAGGGTGATGAGGTAGAGTGGATCGGTATGGTGAGGTAAAGTGTGGTAAAGTTGATGATTGAGTGAGGTAGAGGCAGAGGCGTTTTTGAAGATTCAGAGAGTGACATGAGATTACACCAGCAGATGTAGAGTGGCTTGTGGTAGACTTGGTGAGGGGGTGATGTACAGTGGGTTGAGTCAGAGTGGGTCAGTGGGGAGATGTATATTGATGTGAGTTAGAGTGGGCAAGTCAGGTGAGTTTGAGCAGTTTAAGATAGAATGGATTAAGTAGAGTGGGTAAGCTAGAGTGCAATGTGTTAGAGAGCGGTTTGGTATAGTGTGGAGAGCAGAAGGGAGTGGGTAGGTGTAGTGAGGAGGAGTGTGGAGTCATAGAATGAGTGAGTGGGATGAGGTAGAGTGAGTGAATGAGATGAGGTAGAGTGAAGAGAGGTAGAGCCAAGTGAAGTATAATGGTTGAATGAAGGTGAGGTAGAGTGGGGAGATGTAAAGTGGTGTGAGGTAGAATGGGTAGAGGCAGAATTGGGTATGATAAAGTAGTCAAATAGGGTGAAGTAGAGCAAAGAGAGGCAAAATGTTTTAGTGGCTTGAGGAGAGACATAGCTGCAAGGGGGAGTGGTGGATTTGAATGATGTAGAGTGGTGTGAGGTAGTGTGGATACATGGGCAAAGGTAGAGTGAATTAATGCCGAGTCGGTGAGTGTAGTGAGGTGGAGTGGTGTGAGGTGCAGTGGAGAAAAGAAGGGTGGTTGTGCAGGGTGAGGAAGAGTGTAGTGAGGCAGAGTGATTGTTGTAGAATTGAGTGAGGTAGCATGATTCAGTAATGTGAGTTAGAGTGGTATGAGGAATGGTTGTTTGAGGGAGAGTGGGGTGATGTTGAGTGGATGAGTGTGGTGTGGTGAAGTGAAGTAGGCTAGAGTGGGGTAGGTTAGAGTGGATGTCTAGGGTTGCATTTGGAGAGGTTGATGGTCGAATTAGAATTATTGAGTGGTGTAAGGTAGAATTGGTGATTATGGTAATGTAGTGTTGGGTAGATGCACATGTTGGAGAGGTAGACTAGGTGAATGGGGTACAGTAAGGTAGGGTGTGGAAAGTTACACTGAGGTACGGTAGAGGGAGATACGTGGCTTAGATGAGATGACAGCATAAGATTTGGAGTGATGTGAGGCAGAGTTGGGAGTGGTAGAGTACATTGAAGTAGAGTGTGTGAGTGCAGTGAGTCAGAATGAGTCACAATGAGCAGAATATATTAATGGGGTGAGGTACAGCATGACAAGTTAATGCTGGCTGAGGTAGACTGAGTGTGTAGAGTGAGGTAGCATGATGAGAGGTCGAGAGAGTAAGTCGATGATGTGGAGATGGTTGAGTATGGTACAGTAACCAACCTTGCAGCCCAAAACCAGGTGAGCAAGGCAGATAACACACAAAGGGGGTCATTACGACCCAGGCGGTAAGTACGCCAACTTTACCACCATGGTGTAAAATAGGGCATAGGGCATAATGGGAGTGGGGAAGGCGCTAATTACGCCACCGTAAATTACGGTGGCGTAATTAGCACCAAGGCGGTTTAGCGCCATGGATTTTAACGGCTGCTAAAAGCAACCGTTAAAATCGGAATCAGGAGTTAAGGGTTAACGACGGCGTTAACCCTTAACGCCTGAGTTGTAATGAGGCCCATAGTGACATTGATCCTGTTATCAAGGAACAGCGTTGCTTTTAGGTGCTAAACTGACGACTTTTTGGAGCAGTTGGTCAATGGCTAATGATCTTGCACAGATCTCTAAAGTGAAGAGCAGAAGACGGTAATGTAAATAAATAGTACTGTAACGTAAAATTACCACACTTTCATCAAGCACTTGGCCATGCTTTTGGAGTCCAACAAGGGGTAGTCACTGCATCTTCCATGTTTATGCTAAGTATGCTACTACGTTCACACAATTCCAGTTGTTCACTTGGATGGAAACACATTTTTCAAAGAAGCTTAACATCCAACGACATATTTCACCCCTGACTAGACTTTGTCACAAGGGAAATGAACACCTCTTCAACTAAAGTCGTGATACAGCTACACACACCCACACCTTCTATTGTCTTAAATGCTATTCTTCTGAAGGATGCAAGGATTTTGATCTATCAACAAATGTATGCATGACACTGGGCAAAGCAAAATAATATACACCTTAGTAAGTAAAACTTACATTTTCTATAAACAAATGTTTCATTTATTCAGACCAATGCAAGACAAACATACATTATTTTACATTGCAGCGACCTGGGTGGAACCAAAAAACCACTTGCGCAAATTACTCTATATAGGATTGGGTAAGGATTAGACCAGGGGTGCACAACTGATTTTGACAGAGGGCCGAAAGTACCTTACATGAGGGCTATAGTGGGCCGAAAAGTAAATGTGGGCGGGGCGGTAGGCGGGGCGTGGCAGGAGGCTTTTAAACCCCCAATTTCTACTAAACACATGGAAAAAGAATGTTTTTGAGGGGTAACGATTTTTATTTGCATTTCAAACTTACATTTTGTACTACACATTTTCCATTGTTATAATGTATTTCTATTTACTTATTGTATCTCACATGTTTAGTTAACTTATATATATTTTATTGACCCTAGATTGGACATGCCGTTATTTTGGACTGCTACAGTTTGCTATTTGGGTTGCCCAAGAGGAGTATGGCCTTCATTGAGTCAGGTTTCCTCAAAAAGCCAAAGATGAACATCTCCCAACTGTGCCTGTTTTAGCTTTATTATTGGGTTCACTCTTGGAGTGCAACACTATGACCCATGTCCCTCACCCCCAACCAAACACTATGCCCCTTGGCTCCCTCACCCCCAACCAAACATTATGCCCCATGGCACCCTCACCCCCAACCAAACACTATGCCCCATGTCCCTCACCCCCAACCAAACACTATGCCCCATGGCCCCCTCACCCCCAACCAAACATTATGCCCCATGTCCCTCACCCCCATCCAAACACTATGCCCCATGGCCCCCTCACCCCCAACCAAACACTATGCCCCTTGCCCCCTCACCCCCAACCAAACACTATGGCCCTTGCCCCCTCACCCCCAAGCAAACATTATGCCCCTTGCCCCCCTCACCCCAAACCAAACATTATGCCCCATGGCCCCCTCACCCCCAACCAAACACTATGCCCCATGTCCCTCACCCCCAACCAAACACTATGCCCCATGTCCCTCACCCCCAACCAAACACACACACACACAAGCACCCAACCAGACCCGAACCCCCACCCCCCAACTCAGCACACTCTAAAACATGCAAACATACAGACCCAAACCCCCACCCCCAACTCAGCACACACACAAACATGCACCCATACAGACCCGAACCCCTCACCCCAAATCAGCACACACACACAGACCCGAACCACCCACCCTCAACTCAGCACACTCTCAAACATGCAAACATACAGACCCAAACCCCCACCCCCCAACTCAGCACACACACAAACATGCACCCATACATACCCGACCCCACCCCCCAACTCAGCACACACACAAACATGCACCCATACAGACCCGAACCCCCCACCCCCCAACTCCAAACCCCCACCCCCCAAATCAGCACACACACACACAAACACCCAACCAGACCCGAACCCCCACCCCCCAACTCAGCACACTCTCAAACATGCACCCATACAGACCCGAACCCCCCAGCCCCCAAATCAGCACGCACACACAAGCACCCAACCAGACCCGAACCCCCACCCCCCAACTCAGCACACTCTCAAACATGCAAACATACAGACCAAACCCCCCACCCCCCAACTCAGCACACACACAAACATGCACCCATACAGACCAGACCCCCCACCCCAAATCAGCACACACACAGACCCGAACCCCCCACCCCCAACTCAGCACACACACAAACATGCACCCATACAAACCCGAACCCCCACAACTCCAAACCCCCACCCCCTAAATCAGCACACACATGCACAAGCACCCAACCAGACCCGAACCCCCCACCCCCAACTCAGCACACACACAAACATGCACCCATACAGACCCGAACCCCCACCCCCCCAACTCCAAACCCCCACCCCCCAAATCAGCACGCACAAGCACCCAACCAGACCCGAACCCCCACCCCCCAACTCAGCACACACACACAAACATGCACCCATACAGACCCGAACACCCCACGCCCCCAACTCCAAACCCCCAACCCCCAAATCAGCACACACACACAAGCACCCAACTAGACCCGAACCCCCACCCCCCAACTCAGCACACTCTCAAACATGCAAACATACAGACCCAAACTCCCACCCCCCAACTCAGCACACACACAGACCCGAACCCCCCACCCCCAACTCAGCACACACACAAACATGCACCCATACAGACCCGAACCCCCCACCCTCCCAACTCCAAACCCCCACCCCCAAATCAGCACACACACACAAGCACCCAACCAGACCCGAACCCCCACCCCCCAACTCAGCACACTCTCAAACATGCAAACATAGAGACCCAAACCCCCACCCCCACACACATCCAACACCCCCCCACCCCCGCATCTCAACATACACACAAAATACATTCAAATCCAAACAGCCGACACACATCCAACACCCCCCCACCCCCACATCTCAACATACACACAAAATACATTCAGATCCAAACATCCGACACACATCCAACACCCCCCACCCCAACATACACACAAAAAACATTAAAATCCAAACATCCGACACACATCCAACACCCCCCCACCCCCGCATCTCAACATACACACAAAATACATTCAAATCCAAACATCCGACACACATCCAACACCCCCACATCTCAACATACACACAAAATACATTCAGATCCAAACATTCATACACATTTGACACCCCCCCACCCCCGCATCTCAACATACACACAAAAAATATTACAATCCAAACATTCATACAGATCCGACACACATCCGACACCCCCCCACCCCCGCATCTCAACATACACACAAAATACATTAAAATCCAAACATCCGACACACATCCAACACCCCCCCACCCCAACATACACACAAAAAACATTAAAATCCAAACATCCGACACACATCCAACACCCCCCACCCCCGCATCTCAACATACACACAAAATACATTAAAATCCAAACATCCGACACACATCCAACACCCCCCCACCCCCGCATCTCAACATACACACAAAATACATTCAAATCCAAACATCCGACACACATCCGACACCCCCCCACCGCCGCATCTCAACATACACACAAAAAACATTAAAATCCAAACATCCGACACACATCCGACAAACATCCGACCCCCCCTCGCAACATACACACACAAACAAAGCAAAACAGACCCGACACACAAACACAAACAGACCACTTACCGGAGACGTGCTGGAAGGCAGGCAGGTAAGCAGCAGGTAAGCTGGAACGCTGGACTCGTACTACGGCTGGCGTGGTCCAAGGCTGAAATGCCTTCCGGCATCAAGCCTTATGGACCACGCCAGCCGTAGTGCTGGCCCTCCATTGGTGCAGCACACACGCATTACGTGGCTCGTAGGAGCGACGTGGTGCGTGCTGAGCCAATGAGGGCCAGTGTTTTGTCCGGCCCGGAAGACAGCAAAGACTTTCCTAATGTCCGCCCTCCATTAGGAAAGTCTTTGGCCTCGCGGGCCGGACAAAAGAGCATGGCGGGCCGCAACTGGCCCGCGGGCCGTATGTTGTGCACCCATGGATTAGACTAAGGATGTGAGAAATGCTGCGTGTCTAATCAGTTAGTGTTACTCCGCCCTACACCACAACATTTTAAGTAAATACCAAAGAGACTGGTTAAGGTTCTGCACAAATCAGTAATTATAATACATTCTGAAAAGCTTTATTAAGTTGGATAATTTTAATAAACAACTTTCAAAATTAATGTTGTGGAGTTTCTTGTAAATAAATTCTTCATGTATATCAATGTATCATTTTTAATGTTCACTAATGTAAATGAAATGCCTTCTGGATTGAAGGCACATTTATAAAAAAAAAGAAATAAAGAATTTGGTCAATCAAATATGTAAGCAAAATGTTCAACATGTCAATGGTACTGTATTAAATGTAATTGTGAGTAGTATGCGACTCATTGATCGCTATTACGTGTTTCACCCACTAGACGTATTGATTGCTAATGGACACATCTGCATATACCACAAAGCGTATATTGTGTACGTTTTTTATTAAAACTATCGCCCAAAAAAGTTATACAACACCTACTATTCTTGATGCTTGATCATCCATTTTTATGTGTGTGCATTCCCATATTTTAATAATAAATCACACAATTTTAGTCAAGATTGAGTCGTTTATATGATCAAACATTTAGATGCTGGCAAGAGCCAAACTAAGGGCCTAATTCACTGAAGCGTTTTATAATGGCAAAACCCCATTGGAAAACGCTCTGTCATTTAGGCTCTGAGACTGACTCCACTTAAACCGAGTAGGATAAATCATAATATGGCAGCAAAAAGTGTGAAATGCAATGCTGTTGTACACATCTGATGTTTGGTTGAACACAGATTAGAAAAAGTTGGCCAATGTTAGGGAGATACTGAAAGAACTCCTACAATTTGTGGAAGGCCTGGCGCAAGGTGTGTAGCACACACGTTAAAGATGGTTTCTGTCCACATGATGTCCGACATGATTAAGTTTGTAAACAAAGGGCAAACTGTGGAGGTTCTGCTCTCAAGAGCGGCCAGTGAGTGAGGTGATGACGGCACCTGCAGCCCTCTGCATTGTTGGGTGAAACTGTGAGAACATGTGCAGAAGGCGATCAAGAGACAGATACTGTATTGATAAGTCAACCCGTTCCTGATGTGCCAACTTGACTAGTTTTATGTATCTTTTTTCTATGTTTACTATTAACACATTTTAACTGGTCACATGGACTGTTGCTGAGACGTGAAGTAACCATGTATGTTGATATGTGTTTTATAAAGCACAGGCAAGGGAGTGGTGTATGTGGGGAATGCATAACATGAACGCTTTCATGATGTGTGCTGTGACCATGCACTTTAAAATGACGTATCGTTCGCCGTGAATCTTGTATGATTATGCTGGTTCATGCAACGGGCTAAGCATCAATTGTGTGTCTTGGAGTAGGCATGACAGTGACCACGCTTGAGAGGGACAAAGGCGTCTTAGATATACCACTTAAAAGGAAACGTGTGTGGTTTTACAGACATTCTTCCTCAATGACTTTCGTTTGAGACGGCAGGCAAGAGAGGGCAGCTTATTCGCCGAGAGCAGGTCGCCTCTCTGGAATGCACGATTCAGACAGATCAGAAACGCCTCGCCATTCTGTCATTCACAGGACTCTAAAAACACATCTTCTGAAAGCTGTCAGCAAAGACTTCTCGAGTGAATAAGCAACCGTTCTCGGGCACATCCACCGCAGAACAGGTTCTTAGAAACGTGTTTACTCCATGCATTAGCAGACACAATTGTAACACGGTAGGGATGGCAACATAGGCTTCTCAGTTAGCACCTACACACTTTTGACAGCCACTTATCACAGGAGAACTCTCACAAACAGTTACCAGAGGCGCATTATAATGTCTGGAGACAGTGTATGATAAATAGTCACCTCTGAAAGTTCACAGGCCCGTCAGTACAAAGAACTCTATTCTCCTGCTAAACAAGCCCATCTTTGTCTCCCTATCAAACATTTCCATCAATTATGTTAAAAGCCTGCAGTGCAAAAAAACTTGACAAAGAGAAGATATCACCGCTGGTATTAAACTAGGGCTCATTTAAGATGCATCCTTTGCGCTCCATTTCTGGGGTGCCAAATTTACTAAAGGAACGTTTGTCATAGTCATCAATTTTGATCACTTGCAAAAGTACTGCAATAACACAAAGAAATATGTTTCGAGTTGACTAATAATAATCCTAGCAACATCCCAATATCTCATGTCTACCATCGGCCTATTGTCTGGTCATTATTTTAGTGCAACAGCTGTGTGGTTTTTTTTTGGCATAAATCAGATGCTGCAAAAAATGCAGGAAAAGGAGGCTGGAAAACTGGAGGGTCGTGTACTTGAGGCACGGTCAGGATTTAAGCATTCTTGCAGGTTAAAAATCACTAAGGGAGAAAAAGCAGTATTTTTGTTCTCATCAGAAGAAAGTGCGGACATTGTGTTAACCGTAGGTTGTTCGTCTTCTTTGGCCAATATGGCAAATAGTTCAGTGAGCTGACAACTGTTCTAGTAACACCTTGAAACACCTTAGCCCGATTCATGGAATGGGGCGCATAAATGGCGCAAGATCAGCGCGCTGAGAAGGACCCTGTGCTAGCCATGGAACAGAAAACCCCTACGAGAAGACACGTACAACTGCGAAATCGCGCATCCCACCTTGCAAGCCCAGCAACATTGCGTGTCTCACTTCGCGTGTCTCACCTCGCAAGCCCAGGCTACAGACCAGCAAATTCACGCGTGTCACCTCGCAAACCTAGGCCGCTCCCCAGCAAAAACGTGTGGCCTCTCTCACAAGGCCAGGCTGCACCCCAGGGAAATCGCACACCTCACCTCACAAGCCAAGGCCCCACCCCAGCAAAATCGTATGCCTCACCTCGCAAGCCCAGGCCACACCCCAGCAAAAATGTGCGCCCTCCATCCCAAGGCCAGGCTGCACCCCAGTGAAATTGCATGCCTTACCTCGCAAGAGCACGTTGCACCCCAGCGAGAACGCGTGCTCTCCTTCGCAAATCCAGGCCGCACCCCAGCAATAAGGAGGGCCTCTCTGTAAGTGGATGCTACACCCCTTACGAAAATGTGAGTCCCCGCCTACACCCTCGGCATCCATTCTGGGCACATACCCCCCACTGCACATCAACCAATCTAGCCCAGAGAGAATCCCCAGTCCCCCTCACCTGTGACACACACCCGACACACACCCAGGCAGCCCCCTCCAGACTGGACACCACCCCCCAGCACCACTCACCTGTGACATGCCCCCAGAGTGCCAACTCCAGACTGGAAAACACCCACCAACCCCCCCTCACCTGTGACACCCCCCAAGGCAACCCCCTCCAAACTGGACACACCCACCACCCCCCCTCACCTGATTCACCCCCAGGCAGTCCCATCCAGATTGGACCCCCACAGGCAGCCCACTCCAGATTGAACAAAATCCACCTCCAGACTGGACACCAACCAACAGCCCCCCTCAGCTGTGACACCCCCAGGCAGTCCCCTCAAAACTTGACAACAGCCACCAGCCCACCTCACCTGTAACACCCTCCCGGCACCCTCCTCCAAACTGGCCCCCCCTAGGCAGCCCACTCCAGACTAGACACCCCCCAGGCATCCCCCTCCAGACTGGACACCACACACTAGCCCCCCTCTCCTGTGACACCGCCCAGGAAGCCCCCTGAAAGAGTCGCACAATACCACTGCAATGCATGTCTGCAGCTCACCCTTCCAGGCTTTAAGCAGACCTCCACACATGTGACAAGTGAATGGAAATCCGTGGGCATGTTGTCCATGGCAAATTGCCAAGGATTCAAAGCACAACTGAATGTGTACCCACGAAAGAAGAAAACCTACCAAAAGATATTGCAAACAATGGCCAGGCATGTCACAGCTTGAGCATCCGTGACCCGAGTGGAATGGGTGGCAAAATACCTGTCAGGGAACAACCACATGATAGGGCCATGCATGGGTGATGGTAGGGCAGTCAAAGAAAGCATGAGTCACAGAGACTGGAGAATTGTACTGACACTCTGGAAGAGCAAACATGCCCCACTACTGCATTCCATTGTTAGAGGTTGAGTGACACATGAGAGAAGGCAGTGTGTGAGTGCACATGATGGTGGGAGTGTCTGCCCAACGTGGTTTTTACACAACAATGACAAACAAACGTGCTGTTAAAGTGACCATGAACTACTCCACAGTGAGCCCACCTCCCTTCACCCCAACCTCACTGATGCCAAACACACAGTGATGCTGTACAAGTAAATCCAAATGAAAATATATAGTGCAGAGCCAGTCATCAGCTGGACTCACCCCGACATGTCGGCACATGTGCATCCTTTAATCCACAACCATACCAGCAACAACAACACATAAGCATGCACACCACAAGACACATGACTTGCAATGGAGAGATGCACTGGCCGAAAATCAAACTATCGAAGAGGCCGGCACACAAATGATCTGCATGAAGCGTGGAATGTAACAGACAGAACGATGTATTGGATATAAATGTGTACAAAAATAAATAGGGAATTAATCTCAAAGCAGTCCAGGGGAAATATGAAATAAAATTAATATCTTATGCCTAAAGAACTATATACAATTAATACTGGGGAGGAAAGTCTGCAAAGTCTGGGGGAAATAATAAATAAAAAAAAGAAACCTATACCTAAATAACTATGTACAAAGGCAGCGGGCTAGTCCTCCTTTCCAATCTCACTGAGCCTTTCCTCCAGTGCCGAGTCTAGTGCCACGTCCTCCCCTCAGGCAGGCCTCCGTTGTTGCCTGGAGGGCTTGCAGGTTCTCCAGCATCTGTGTCTCTATCACTCGGGCATCCCTGCACGTGGCTTCAGAATGTGGCCTTGCCCGATGCAGCACAATCACAACCCTGGCCATCAATACCCTTGCTTCCTGAGCCCGCTGCCTCTCTGCCCTGATCTGCTCTTCATATACTCGGAACATGGAAGACATCCTGTGCATCAGGTCCACGTGTACCTCTGGCCACACCCTACGTACCTGCCTCCCGTGGTGGTGTGCCCTGCAACAAATAGCCTCATCCTCATGGCCACTTGCTGCCACAGTGCCCGGTGCCTACTCTGTGGGTACGGCCTACGAGCTGATGATGATACACAGGGGTGTACAGCACCTGCACTGCTCATGGGTGCCTGCTGTCCGTTCATTGGCGGTGACCCCGTCGGTTCCTGGGTAGGCACAGTGACCACCTCATCTGATGTGCCATGTACTCCCAATTCAAGCAGGGATGTGGTCTCCGCCAGACAGAGCATTGTGGGTGGGACTGGTGCACAGGGGGCCTTGCTGGCATCTGGGCCATAAAGAACCCTGGACGACGACTGGCACATAGAGGAGGAAGATGAGGAGGTGGTTGCAGCAGTGAACATCCCATGGAGGACACCATGGAACAGGCATGCTACAAGCCAGCTGACAAGTCGGTATAGCTCACTGTGGTGAGGGGCAAACAGACTACTAGTAGCCTGCCCATAATCACAAATGACACCTGTCCACCTCAACAATCCGGCCAGCAGGGGTAGCACATAATCCTGGATGGCCACACCAGATGGTAAGGGGGTGTCGGTCTGGGTGGACACTTCAGCCAACACAGAGTGGTGGGTCTGGGTGGAGGTATCCAGCAGGCACAAACTACTGCATATGATCGCCTGGGACAAGATTTTGCACAGGCACCCCCACGGTGGCCTTCACAGCATCATTCCCCTGGGACAGAACTGCAGTAGGCACTCCCACCTCAACACCCCCACCTGACCCCATGGGCTGGGCTGCAATGACCACCTCCTCCCCCTCCCCCTCAGTCAACCTGGATGACTACAGGGTATATTCTGCCACCGATGGCCCCTGTGTGGCATCACCTGTCCCCACTGCTGCTAAGGAGTCTCCTCCGACCTCCATCTTCTTGGACTCACCTCCAGCAGCAATGCCAGATGTCACTGGCGCTGCCACAGCCACAGCCACATCGCTCCCCGAAGATGATCTGTCACAGGGGCACATACACATGTCATGCACACACATCAGCTGAGAGGCCCCAAGCAGTGAGATGACCAATCACATCAGAGCCCTGTGAACTGCAATGCCTCTCAGTGACTAAGCCAGACATCCAAATGCACGTGTTGTGTCGAGGCGTGAGTGATGCCCATTCACACATTCCCATTTTTGGCACATACACATGAGCATCATGCATGCCTAAGGCGCAGGCAACACTACCTCAACTGGCACACTCGTCACCCTGGCATGTCTCAGACACAGACACTAGTACAAGCCAGCACTACAACACACAGTGCAAGTGATAGCACATTTAAAATACATATAGGTCTGAATGCACACATGGAGAACAATGTCTGGGGCATGCACGCAGACATCCGTCTCAGAAACATGCTTGCTGCAAGCCTAAGGGGGTCACTGCCAACATGCCGGTATATGCACAGAGCACATGCACTGTAGATGTAAAGCATTGCACCACATGGCTACTCACCAGTCGACTCTAGATGTTGACGTAATTCACAGTCCTGGGAGTGCAGCGCTGGGTAGAACTTCTCCAGGACCCACATGTTGTTAGCTGACATCCGGCACCTGCGTGCACGGTGCACCTCTGCAGTGGTACCGGCCTGGACGTAGCACAGGGCCTTGCTGTGGGTCCTGGATTTCAGGTCCTCCCAGTGCTTGTGCATGGTCTTGAAGGAGCAGAATGCCACCCCCCCATGTTGACACATTCATGATCCCTTCGCAGATCTACTGACGTCCATCCTTGCTGTGATGCATCATATGGTGGAAGAGGGTATCATAATGCTCCAGGACATTCTCCACCAGGATGTTTACTTCCCTGGTGGTGAAATTGACAGCCCTCTGCCTCGCTGCCATGGGGTTGCCGCTCTGGTCAGAGGATGATGGTGCTGACATGGCAACCCCCAAGGCAGGTGTGGGTGGGCATGGTGGTCCTGAAGCTGGGCTGTGGAGCGGTGGTGGTGTAATGGCACTGTGGGAGTACAAGGAAACAGCTTAGGTGGTCACAGGGCCAAATACAGGAGCACAGGCAATTGCTGGACACAGCAGGCACTCCAAACGCAGTGTAGGAGGGCAGCAGGCACTCCCACTGTACAGGCAGCAGCAGATGGCAAAGTTGGAGGCAGCAAAGGACAGACGAAGGCCGGTAAAATGGCACGGAGTCAGGCACCTGAATCTTCCATGTCTCGCAATGTAGGCAGCTGGAAATAAAGTGAAGGGACGTTGCGTGTAATAATTAAGAAAAGAGTGGAAACGTGAAATAACAGGAAAGCCTCTCAGCACATAACTTGAGTGACAAGCACAGCATGCAGGCGATAAACATCCCATATCTGTGGATACATTAGTTTGTGTAGAAGCAACTCCGAAAGTGCATGCGAAGGGGAGGAGATTGACGAGGGGAGTACTCTGTATTTTGGGGTGCCATGCAATCCGTTCACTTCAGGGACCGTACAAACTTCTTATTTTGGTGGGGATTTGCCTCTGGCATACGTGTATCTACTTTCATTTTTTGAGAGGCTAACAGTGAGTCAAATATGCATTTATTCATCTCTGGGTGCCCGTGTATATTGCCTACCAATATTCTTACCTTTCTGGAAGCTTTCTGGGCTTCATGTATGCATTTTTTGTGTTGCTGGGTACCTCTGCGTATCCTGTATCATTTATTTCTTTTTTCGGAAGCTATTCTGGTATCGGGTACGCATTTATATTTATTTTGGGGTATCTGTGCATTGGGTATACCGTACTTTCCACACCTGGGGTACAATTGAGCCTTGCTGGACCACAAAACTACATATTGACGTGGACTGCCCCGTCACTAAAATTGGCCAGGACAATTACTTGGTGTGCCTTCCATATTTCTCTTATACCTGGAACATGAGTGGGAAGGCTTCAAGAGGGAAAGGGGCAGATGGGGCCTGGGTCAGAGACATACCTTGGAAACAGCTGTCCCAGCCCCAGGGGTTCCAGGATGTGCTGTGGAGGCAGCTGTCCCAGCCCCAGGGGTTCCAGGACATGCTGTGGAAGCAGCTTTGCCAGCCCGAAAGCGTAAGGGACGTGCTGTGGAAGAAGCTGTACCAGCCTGAAAAGCTAAGGGATGTGCTGTGGAGGCAGCTGCACCAGCCCCAGGGGGTAACACAATGCCATGGCCCATCCCACTTGTGGGCCGGCATCTGGACCCCAGAGTGGTGCCTGACACATAGGGGTGACAAGAAGGCAAAGCCTGCAGAGCAGGAACAGGCTCAACCCCATGATACGGCACAGGATACTGGCACGTTGAGGAAGAAGAACTTCCATGATAAAGAACTCCAGATCCTCATGGACTATGTGACCATTCACCACCGTGACATTTGCCAGCAACCGAGGAGCACACACACTAGCTCAGCATATGGTACATTGGCAGCATGTCATGGATGCGATCAATGCCTTAGGGTTTGAGAAGCGCAATGCTGCACAGGTATCAAAGCTCTGGAATTACCTCACCCATCGCACCAAGTTCAAGCTGGGTGCCAACCTAGACTCTTCTCAGGCAACTGGATGGGGGTCACCAAAGGAGGAGGAGCTGACCGAGCATGAAGAGGCCATGAACCAAATCATTCTACTGAAGAAGGTGCAAGGTGTAGGGGACCCGGAACATTGCGAGGACACGTCCGATGAGTGCCCAACATTGTGCATCCTGAGTACGTGAAGTAAAGCATCACCAAGATGTATAATTGGGCACGCATCTGGCTGCATTGGAATGACCCAGGTGAACCATGTCATGTGGTGTACTGACTCCTGTCCAGTGTTCACAAGAGTGCATACAAACCATGTGTTGTACATAAGATGAACATGTCTGTGTGACAGTGCTCATCTCCCACTAGTATATCCCAACGCCATCTGCAACATGATACCACAACATGCAGAATTGTTTACTGCATCCTTGATGTCAGTGACTCTGCTCTGCTAGTCACGTGCATGTGTCTGAAATCCGAGTTACACTTCATGCCCTTCAGGTATAGACTCTCTATTCACACATGTACGTATGTGCTTCCATGCTACGTAGAACATCCAAGATGACAACCAACACTCCTTATGGTGTGCCCTGAGTGAGCGTGCATATGTCTAGACTGTGCACATCTCTGCTGCCCCAATGGCAATGACTCCTGAGGCAAATTGTTGTGAGGCCTGCTCCCTTTTACCCTCCCACATTCAGCCCACACTCCATGGGTCCATGCCCCTCTCCTTCTTGTGGGTCATTGTACCTTGTTCTTATCTACAACTCCATTGACATACTCTCTCCACTTCACGGACCTTGCCTAGGTGGTACTCTTACAGCCATACATACACTGGGACTGTTTCCTTTTTTTTCCAGACTTATGGCATGTTCCCATTGTGTACCATCCCTGTACCGCGACAACACTGGTGTGGCATGTGATGGATGCAGACTTGGATGTGGATATGTGTGTCTGTCTTTTGCCATGTTTTGTAATTGCATGTCACAGAGCCACATGTCAATTCCCATTTCACTGGTATTAGTCAACTGTTCACAGTGCCATGGTCCATAATGTGTTTCTTAACGACCCTGCAGTTGGCAATGTGGCCACTGGCAGCATGGCCCTGAGCAGGGAATTTTGTTGCCAGTATGCATATGCCATACTCAGAAAGCGTGTTGTCCTTAGTGTATGGATGCTGTATGTCTTATGGCGACATGCCCTGCATTTTGTTGCACGACAGCAATGTGATACACATATTTACTGTAGACACGTTGCACATGACTCCACATGTCTCTTCCTGTCCATATGCAGGTGAGGAAGTACCAGATGCAGAGGAGGAGGAAGAGGATGAAAAAGAAAAAAGATTCTGTGGTGCTTCAGACCACCAGTGGAGGACATGGCGTGGCAGGCCCTGAGAATCCACTGGTGCTACAGAGCATCCTGAGCCATGCTGCAGACACTTATCACTCTTTGGACTCAAATAACTCTGATGCTGAACCGAATGTGCAGTTCTCAATGCTGGCAGAAGTGAGTGCACCAATGGGTGGAGCAGTTGGGGCCTGTGAGTCTGCAGGGAGTCAGGTGCCTCCAGAATGCCAGTGAGTGGTGGCACGCCTGTCTGTGGAGGTTGCAGCTACAAGGTCATGCTCCCATGCATTGGTTTCTGGTCCTTGAACAGATGTCCAAGGGAGTGTTGCAGTCCTGCAGCCAAGGACAGGGGCATCACAGTAAGGGCCATTCTCCCTTGGATCAGTCTGGCATGAGTCCAGCACATGTGTGGGATGTGTGCAGGCTGAGCAGACAGAGTGGAAGCAGCAGATGTTGTGTTCTGCACACCAATAGGGTGCTGTCTTGGAGAGTTTGTCTGATGGCATGGATACGGTGGCCACTTCCATGATACCCCCAGCAACACAGGTGGAGCAACAGCTGCAGGTCATGCAGTCCACATTCCACTCCAACAGGCTGTGAATAGAGACCAACATCAGGGGCTGACAGGCAGATCTGCAGTGTCTGCAGGCATCCCTGCCTGCAGAGGGTCAGGCACACAGGGATGCCCTAAGGCGTGAGTTGTTGGCCCACAGAGCTGCAATCAGTGAGGAAGAGGCAGCCAGCAGAAGACTGTTCTCTAGGAGATGTTGTCATTGAGGCAGACAATCTTGGAGGAACTCCGTGCAAGCCGTGCGGTTGTGCATAGTGACCTCCAAGCCCTCAGTCTGCTGGTGCATTCATCAGTGTCACGCATGGCAGCTTCCACTGAGGACCAGGCCAGGGCACTGCATGGTGGGCCTCCACCACCACTTCCACCATCAGATTCAACACAGGATGGGGGTGCCAGCACAGACATGCCTCCCGGTCCACCATAGACATGCAGTCCATGAGCCCATGCATGTGTTTTTCTATTTTTTGACGTTCACCAATGTGGATGTTGACATGCACCGTGCCCCCCCCAAAAACATTTTGATACTTTTGTAGACTCCAGGCCAGGATGCTGTCATGTCATTTTAGTGTTTCCAGGTTTAATTTTAATTTTATTTATTTTTCCTTGAGTTTTGCAGTTGCCCTCTCAAGGCCATGACATTTGCAGTGGTGGACATGCAGGCAGCATAGTGAGGTCAACTTGGTGGTGTGCAGGATGGCATGTGCAGGTAACTATGGGTTCAGTATATTGTCTCACATGTGTGCTGTGTGAATGGTACTTTACTATGCCTGTTGTCATGTCTTCTCCCATGTTGTTTCGTTAATCCATGATGTGGCGGTGACTGCTGTCCCGGGGGAGACACCCTGCACCCTTTGACATCATACTCCCCATGCCCTCCACCAGGCACTCGCCCTCCTATCACTAATTTGGAGAGACAGTTCCAGTTGAAGGTGATGCGGTATTCACACCATGCTGGCATGGTCAGTGGGTAAGCATGTGCACTGTCTTGCATGTTCAGCATGTGTCATTGTTCACCATGTTTGCTGCATGTGTATCTTTACATATGTGTAATTTGCATGCTACCATTCCAGGATGGTTTTTTGAGTGGTACTCATATCACTGTCCTACCTCCCTTGGTCAACTCATCTAGGCCAGCAACTACTGTGGTGTAGTGCATGTCATTGGCCATCTCCAATCCAGGCAGTGTATTCCTGGATGTATTTAACTTGGTCTTCCCTCTCATAGTCACTCTATCTCCCTCTCTCTGTTGTGCTATGCTGCACTCATGGCCAGATCACAATCTAAGTCCTGTCACCCTCTTGCACTCTGTGGTGCTTTTGCAGTGGGTGCTCTCTGCATATTTCCAGGATCCATTCATTTGTTATCAAGGATGTGCATGTTCTTTCTGTTGTTACTATGCATGTCATTGCATTTAGGGGATGTGTCTCCCGGTGGGTTGCATCGTATACAAGGTAGGTGGGTACCCTGTGCAGATAAGTGAAGGGCATTTGCAGACACTTGTGTGGTGTTTGGCTGGGAGTTTAGCACTATGTGTGATCACTTTGGATTGACTTGTCTTGTGAGTCACCAGTACTACTTCATGGGTGCATGTTCCAAAGAGTGTGGCTCTGGTGCTAAGTCTCGGAATTGTATTGTTTTTATGGATTGGTGGGGCCATTGGTTTCATACTCAGAATTGTGGGGGTTCCAACTGTGTGAGACTTTCTTAGGTGGTTTTGAGTGGGTGGCAGGGCGGGCTGTGGCAAGTGTTGATGGTTGTGCTGGTGTGTGTCTCATTGTACTTTGACCATGTGTACTGACACTTCACATCCCTTCACATCCCTTGCAATGTTTGTGGGGTAATGGTTCTATGGCACATTTGGCCACTTTTGCTTAGGGTTCTCCAATTATGGTGTGCAGCCCCAGTTGTGAGCCACAACCATTGAAACATTGATGCACATGTTTGGGATGTTATGTTGTGAACCAGCACATTATGTTTTGCAGTGTTGGTGTTTTCCCATGCATGTCCCATGCATGCTGCACTATGGTGTTTGCAGCTTCAAGTTGAACGCAGCTGGGTGCGTGGTACTGCTGTATTCAATTGAATGCACAATTGGACCAATTGTATGCTGTCACAATGAAGTCTGCATTGACCTTGTACTTTTACTTTGCATCCTACGTTTAGCATGCATGTATCCTTCCTTGCATTATCACATAGCATTGTCTTGTCTGCTTATGTCTTCCACGGCAGTTGCCACAGTGGCCAGCCTTCCAGTCTGACACTGGCCTCTGTGAATGGCTGCATCAAGCATGATCCTGCCTGGGATGCAAGAGGTGAGTATTTGTGTACTTGCATTCTTGTGCATGGGGTCCCATGACTGGGTTCAGTGCACTGTCCCAAAACTACCCAAGTGATGCCATGCCTTGTCATGTCACTGATAGTCTCCCAGGGGTGTCCCTGCTTTGTTGTGGGTTCAATTATCTGCATATGTGATGTCTTCTCGTGTTGATGCAGCATATTGACTGATGCATGCATTTTGTATGTGCCATCATCTTGTGAATGGGGATATGTGACATGCATATTTGCTGCATGTCATTCAGGGGGACAGGCAGTGTGGGGTTTGTTGTTGTTTGTCAGTGTGTGTGTTTGGTTTGTTTGATTTGCATGCATTGTGCAGGTGTTGCTGCATGTGTGCTGGGACACATGTTGATGGTTGTCTTGTGATTTGTTTGCATGTGTTGTATGTCACTGAGGGGGGCCCGTGGGTCTTGAATTGTTGATTGCATGGATATGTTAGCTGCACTCTGTTTCAATTTGCTCATTGTCTGCAGATCCTTCGTCTGGGAATGATGGCTATTTCATGGGATGAAATTTGACTGTCAACTGCATGCCAAGGGAGAGGTAAGATGTGCATTTATCTTGAGCGTTATGGAATTGCTACATTACTTGCTGCATGTCTGGATGTGGCCATTTTGGTGTGTCGCCCTCTTTGTCACAATTGTCAATTACCTCTTGTTAATTTTAGTTTTTGGGATGGTGTTTATTGTGGTCATGTTGCCAGGTTGTGTCACACGTGGATCGATACTGAGCTGCTTTTCTACACCCCACAATAGGGGCATGTCTGTGTGCATCATGCACATTCTAGGACATGTGTGCAGCAATATGACATTGTGCTGGTTGTATTTTGTGTCCATGTTAATTTTTGAGGCCATGTATGGCGTGCAGCTCAGACATGTTTCAATATTTATCGTTGGTTACACATTTGACAGGTATGTTAGTTAGTCATATGGGATATTGTTGGTGCCAAAGGAGTGATTACATTGAATGGTTGGCATGGTGGTAGTGGTGCCCTCCTCTTCAATGTGTTTCTTTGGGAAACACAAAATGAAATGTCCTTTTAGTTCTAAGGGATACACACACATTTGTACTTTCAAGGTAACTTTCTCAGGGTGGTTTTGTGGTTACACTGGATTGGCCCATTTTCATCATTGAATGGCACCTGTTATTTGGCGGGTTCATGTGCACTCTCCAGGGGAATGATTTTCGGTGAAAAAAGATTGCACAAGCTGGTACATGCAGGCTCCCCACATGCCCTTTGCCCAGCCATATGCAAGCGGTGTACCTGTGGCTGTGGATGATGTGCCACCACAATGTCCACCGGGATGCCACGCTGTGTTGCAACATTGTGCAGGACACACACGGCCACAATGCCCCTACAGACTACTGGTGGTGCATATAGCAAAACACCACCAGAGTAGTCAAGGGAGCGGAAACGTAACTTGAACATGTGCTCCACTATACCCTGAGTTGCAATATGGGCAGTGTTGTACCTTATCTCGGCAGGTGTGTTGGGGTTGCGTACGGGCGTCATCATGTATGTGCTCATAGGGTAGCCACTGTCCCCTGTATAGGTGGGAATGGTTGTCATTGTCATTTGTTGACAGTGTTTATTGGTCTGTGTGCAACAGGCATGCATCTGCATGGCCATTCATACTCACCAATGAGCCATGTGTTGCCATGCTTCCCAGCTTCCAGCGCCTGGTGCAGCGGGGACATCCTAAAGATGTGACTATCATGTGTGCTACCAGAATAGTTGGCATACACTAGAGTAATTATGCCCTATGCATCACACACAACCTGAACATTGATGGAGTGCCAATGTTTTCGGTTGCGGTAGATATGCACTGTTGCTCTAGGTGGATGTAGAGCAACATGGGTGCAATCAATAGCACCTTGCACTTTTGGTAAGTGTGCCACCCCATACAAATCTTGAAACAATGCCTTCCTTTCTGCCAGTGTTCTGTGCATATAGATATGCCGGCAGAAAGAAGGATGTGCTTTTATGATTGCCAATACCTGGTGTAAGTAGCAAGACTGTGTGGCCTGGGAGATGCCAACTAGTATGGTGGTGGTCCGCTGAAATGAGCAATTGGCTGAAAAATGCAGAGCAGTGAGCACCTTTTGCAAGGGTCTCAGTGCTTTGGAGCACATGCCGGGTGATGTGAGGTCATCTTCCCACTCCATGACCAGGTCTAGAATGATATGTGTGGGCCTCCTATAACTTCCATAGACCTGGTCATCAGGCATCCCAAAAAGGCTGGTCCTTTAGGTGGAAGATCCGGGACCTGGCCGTCCTCCTCCTGCAGTTTCCCTGGGTGATTGCTGCAACAAATGGTGCATTCATCATGGCTGTATCTGTGTGTTTGTGTGTTTGTGTGTTTGTTGAGCGCACATGCTTTTTATACATTTGGTAGTGTGCACTTTGACGGTTAGGCCTGCATTTGCGTGGCATAGGAGTTTCTGGATTTTCGCATGCTTTTTCATGACTCAGAGTTCCCTGCTCAATTCCATGAATACTTTTGTTTTGCATTCATTTGGGCAGTGCGATTGTTTGACAGTGGTATGTCCCTCGTAATACCCACATCTTTGCTTGTTCTTCTTTATTCCACGTGTTCTGCCCCTTTTTAGGTGGCTGCGCAGGCCCGGCTGGCCCTTCTCTTCGAGTCTCGCACAAGGCGTTTGTTGGGTCGCAGTGATGTGGTTGAACAGCACGGATTGCTCGCAAGTCCCGGGTAAGCCCCGCTCATTGTGTTCCATGAATCATCGAAAGGGGACCTGCGTGCAAATTTGTGTGCAAGTCCCCTATTTTCAGCGCAAATTATTCTATGAATCTAGCCCCTTGTGTATAGGCACCTTATAAATACCCAATACATAAAATAAATAACAACATTGACATCGATTTGACTCATGAGTATTTTTGTTTTCTTGTATTTACCTAAAAGCCAATGCCATCCCCCATACAGAAACTATGGCTCTTTACTGAGGTGAGACTGCGATATTGGAGAGAAGATTGGCATTGCCATGGGCCATAAGGGAAAATCTGATTAATAACTGCTAATACGCACTCTTACCCTTCATTCTCCCATCAGTGCTCTGTGATGAGAAATGGCAGAATGAATTACTAGAGCCCTGGAGGCAGTGAAGCCAACTCATGAATAACGCTGGGGCGTGCCACCCTCCATATTTTAGGGCAGTGGCATTAAAGTGTATTAACATTGTTAGAGGTCAGTTTTCCTGGGGGGTGGAGGGTTGGGTCCCAGAGCATCCCCTTACTCGGCTCCTCTGCCTCAAGGCCGCAAGTGCCCAGATATAACCATCTGACTCCCCAACCACTGTGCAGGGGCTGCATATAAATCCCACCCCAATGTCCACAAAACATCTTTGTGGTAAAGAGTGCAACTGTAACATGTCAGGTTATTATGTTGCTTGACCTGTGAACCCTAAAATGTAAGGGAATATATCTGTTAAGCTCACCTGGTCTCTGTGGAGGCGTTGGGGCACGGTTGCAGCCCTCCCTGAACTTGAATCACCCCCTTCATGCCTCTCCCTCAGTATAAAAGATGTGAGCGGTGGTATGTGGTGATACTGCTCCTGCGTGGAGATAACAGTGTGTGAGTGTGCCAATCTGTGATTGTTGTACCTCTTCAACCCTTCACCCCAAAGTACGGTTTCTGTGAGCATACGCCGGCCCATAAAGCTCACCTGTGAATTATGGAAGATAAACTCTCTGTCCTGCTACTTGTGGCAGGGGTGCGTATAACGGGATCTAGTTCCTTCACTGGTCCCTGATAAGGATTAATCCAGTCCAGCTGTGACTATGCTTCTCCTTATGATTGGTAAGTCTTTCTTGAGCTCTTGTGATGCTGTTCATTCTGTTTAATGTCTTTATATTTTGCTCCTATTTATACCCACAATAATGTCTCTCTTCTGTTTTCTTCCCTTAGATGGAAATGCAGCCTCAATGCAGCTGTGAGAGGCGAGATGCGACCGGATGGATGATGAATGCTACCGCAATGTTCGACAGCAGGTAAGTGATGGTTTAAGGCAAAGCGCAAAGTATGGCGAAGTGCATCCTTAAACTGACTGTTTTTTTATGTCTAACCTTGTCTTCTGTTTTTCCTTGCAGGCGCTGCTGTCGACAATGGAGCGTGTCTTGCTGCGGTTGCCTAGATGAAGATTTCGGTATTCCAGAAAGTGTAAAGATGAATACTTGGTTCGCCGAAGAGATGAACAGGTAAGAACAGCTGCTTTCCCCAGTTGGTAAGTATGCTGGCAGGAAGCAGGATGTCCAGGAAGCAGGATATTCAAAGATAAGTCTGACCTCAGGTGACGGTGAGCGTTACGTAGCTTGCAAGTGCAGAATAACACAAAGCATCTGTCTTGAGGATCGGGCAGCTTATATAGCTGAGATTGTGGGCACGCCCACTAGGGCCGACTTACCAGCCACACCCTGCCACTCCTAGAGAGTGAGCACGTGCAAAGGCAATCTATTAACAGCCACACCCAAGAATACACTTGGGGCTGCTTAATGGATAGAATGTTCAAGGTTAAGGCATCCTGCTTAATGGATGGAATGTTCACGGTTAATGCATCTGAAGTGCTATGTCCATAATAAAAAGCGTTTTGGTGTTAAATGGATGGTCTTGTTTACTTTTGTTCATGAGCCTGGCGCCAAAGGAGCCAGGACAGTGTCCACCCAGGTCTCCTGTCCATGCAACCCCTGCATGCCTGTGCCCCTGACTTCATGACCATGACAATATCCTTAACATACATAACATATTATGTTTGCAGAATGTTTATTCCTGTGTATTCCAGTTTTTTTTTTTTTTTTAAATGTAAGCCTTTTGTACTTACCTACCTTTAGTTGTAGATTGTTTTGGTTCCCCTTTTCGTAGATTCAAAGAAAAATAAACAGGTTCAATTTATCCATGGTGTGGGAGGCTTCTGGAGGTAATGTCATGGTATTTAGCGGCTTTTGGCATTATCTTACACTATTTGGGGGATTTCTAATATGTGTTTTGCTTTTAAAGGGAATTTCGTATTGTTTTGAGTTCTGATGCGGGTGTACAACAAAGGCAACAATTATTTGTTCTCATTTAGCTTCCTGCATCCTTTCCCACATGTGTCATCCTCCACTAAAATGTCACAGTCCTCAGCTGGGTGGATGGCTCACACATTGTTTTGCTGCCAGGCTGAAGGCTAGAAACTACAGGGAGCAACAGGGTCTGTCACCATGTCGGTCTCTCAAAGTTCCAAGCTGAACAAGGCGGTCAGGGAGCAGTACATGAAACTTTCGCAAGGGGGCAAGGTGCAAGTCACTTATGTTTGGGAAAATAGCACTACTGAGGGTGTTCGCTGTAAGGAAAAAAACGGTCTCTACAAACTGTGGAACATTTGCATCCCCTGCACACCTTTGGATATTGTATACCAAACAATGATTATGTTATTAGAAGCAAATTGTTTAAATATAAAACAAATTCAATGCGATAATATGGCTGTGTTAAATATTTTATTTACAATGCATGGTCTGTGTCACTACACTTAGTTTTGACAAAAAATTCAGAAATTGTAACTAATAATTCCACATTTTGGAGCTTCAATCTGGGCTCAACGCGTTTCAGGACTTATATCCCTTCATCAGGAGCAAAAGGTTCATTATGTCCTTCCTTCAAGTGTTCTAAGACAACAACTATGTATATACTCCATCACTAAGGTCCTATCATGGCCCACAGTAAATCCATTTATCTGGTGTAGCTCAGATCATCGAATAATCGGGTATCCTTAATTGCACTATAATCAAACTGGAATCCAGACCTGTTGGATAAGGAGGAGATGGTAAAAAACCTGGCTCCTTTTACTCTACTTCTGTAACTAAAAATCAAACAACTTTTCCTTACTTACAGTTGGGTAATCAGACGCCCTGTTCTTTTTCTCAGCTTAGCCTGTTAAAAATAATTTCAAATCAGATCCCTAATTACCAGATGTAAATATTTAGGGCTTCTCAATAATGGTTCTCAATATGCAAAATATACCTAAGTTCCATAGACAGCCTCATATGCTGTGGCAATAGAGCCACGTTCTAATTGTCAACGTGCTCATCTCTCCTTCCCTATAAATACAAGAGTAGAACATGCCTGCACTAAGTATTTTGTGGTCATAAGGACAGCTTGAGCACATCCAGTATTATAACAGTTTACCTCTCTGCACATTAACTAGTAAGTTGTTGGGATAATGACAATATCACAATCCTACTTCATTCCGGCAGGATTCTAGATATTCCTGAAAGTGAAAGGTAAATCTAAGGTTTCCCTTCCAGATGCTGTGCTACATCTTCTCCTAAACAACTCTATGTGGTAAAAGTATTGGTAAAAATGTGTTAAGGCTTACAGTACGGCTTGTAACTGCAACAGTATCCGGTTCCCAGTCTTGTGACAGCATTCAAGATGGATTCCTCAAGAAGACAACGTCATCGCTACGTTGTGCATGACGACATCCCATGTAAACAAGTGATGTAGCGCTTGGTCACGCTATTATATACGTTCTTCAAATTGCTCGTTTGACTATTAGTTAAACGATTGTACACATATTCATACTAGCAGCCTATCAATTAGCTAATAGTATTAATTGGGATCAAGAACTCTAGCAATTGGTCATTTCTTTTTGAAATTGCATGAATTATGGATGCAAAGCCGTGAAGGGAACATTCCCAGAACACTTGTCTAATCCCTTTTCTTCAACAGTTCTAATAAAGTATAGAGAGTAAGCCCATCTGTGGCACTCCAGGTGGATGTAATCAAACAATGGTCATGCTTACAATCTGTAATGTATGATCCAAATAAATTCCTAAGACATGTTGCAATCATCATGAAACATCTACAGAAATGCTCCTGAGAATTCTTCATTCATCCCTCCAGGGGCAAGACTGGCAAGTCTCTCAATCCAATCCAGTTCTCTTTGATTTAGTCTTTTGGCTAGGTTCCCACCACTATTGTGTTTACGTACCATTTCTAGAAACATACATCTCAATTGGGCCAACGTGTGTCTTTGTTCAGTGAAGTGTCTAGCAACTGGTGAGCATATGTTTCTTGTTCTAGTGTTGGTTTTATCTTAATTACATCTCTCTTTGATTTTTCTTGTTGTTTGGCCATAGATGACTGACCTGCATTTGCATCTGGCAAAATCTCTTAGTTTTATCTTCACCCCTGTACGAGGGTGTCTCACATAATTGCTCTTAATGATTGTATGTAGTTATTGCAGTGTAGACAGGGAAATGTCCCTTTCTTCCTGCTTTGTAGTGTAGTTTGGGCATCAAGTTTAATCCTTTCAGCCTTTACAAATTGATCCTCAATAATTTTAACTCTTTTGTAGTATATGATCAAAGGTGTTAGGAAGAGTTGTTGACGCTGGGTATCCAATTGTATTAGCTTCCAATTCTTCTTGATAAGACAAGTCACATGATGGCTTTGGCTCGAATATGTCAAAGTATACAAAAATTGAATATCTTGTGATTTGGTCTTAACTTTGAATAGAATTCCTCATTCTGTTTGTCCTGCTTTGATCTGGGCTTGCGTAATGATATTGTCTGGGTATCATCTTTGTAAGTACTTAGTAGTTCATTTCTTGTTTTCCATTTGCAATGTGTTGTCATCAGAAATAATTTGCTTCAATCTCAGAAATTGACTGTAGGGAAGATCAGCTTTCAGATGTTGCAGATGTTGACTCAGATACTGAAATGAATTTTTGACATCAGTTGCTTTGTGGAAAATATTGGTTACCAAGGTTCCTTCCCTCAGTTCTAATTCAACATCAGGAAGTGTAATTTGGGATTGCCCACTTCCATGGTAAATTGTATTCGTTCATGCATGAAATTTAAGTATGTCAGTATGTCAAGAATTAATCCAGTTCACTACAATCGCCTCTCCAAATTACAAATACATCATCGCTGTATCGTTTCCAGACCACAAGTCTGGCAACCCACTGTTGGTGTTTTAGTACTGTGTGTGTTTACATATGATGCATAAAATATTAGCATACACTGGGGCCATCGCTGTAAGAACAGGATTCTGGCAAAGAACCCAAGTGCAGAGAAGACATCTCCAAATGGAACTTTGACGGTTCCAGTATTTACCAGGCAGAGGGCTCCAACAGCAACATGTATTTAGTATCAGTTTAGATGTTCAGATATCCTATCTGTATGGACACAAACAAGCTTGTGATGTGTGAGGTGCTGAAATACAGCAGGAAGCCAGCTGAGACCGTCCTGAGAAACCTGTAAAGATGTGATGGAGATGGTGAAGGACAGCTGCACCTGGTTCAGAATGGAGCAGGTGTACACATTGCTCAGTATCAAATGACATCCATATGTTGTTTGGCCTGAGAATGGCTTTCAAGGACCACGAGGGCCATACTACTGTGGTATAGGTGCAGACAAGGTCTATGGATGGGATATTGTGGAGTCTCATCACAAAGCATGCCTATCTCCTGGTGTGGAACTAATGCAGAAGTCATGCCTTCCCAGTGGGAGTTCCAGGTTGAACCATGTCAAAGCATTACCATGGGTGAACATCTATGGATGAAGGGGGTATACGGGTGCGATCCTTAATGGAAGGCCCTATTGTGATTAGTTGGGCGGGTGGCTGCATGCTCCAAAACCCATAGACCACCCACATGGGCCTATAATAAGTGTCAAACTGTGAACAAAAGGAGCTGGGTCTTGGATGTCAGCGCTCTACCCTAATGAGTATCAAAAAGAATGAATTGTAAAATATATATACAGATGAATTCAATTGTCCATAAATAGTGGCTGTAAATCTATAATGTTTGCACAATTGCAGCCTTCAGGACGGCCCAGTGGGGTTCGAAACACGTGTCAGCTGAGGAACTATTGCCAATGGGATTATTAAAACATCCTTGATAACCACTATTTATGGACAATTGCATTCATCTGTATGTATATTTTACAATTCATTCTTCTTGATACTCATTAGGGTAGAGCGCTGAAATCCAAGACCCAGCTCCTTGTTTTCACAGTTTGAACATCTATGGATGGCTTGCTTTATCCTGTGAGGACTTTGGCATTGTGTGTACACGAGATCCCAAGCCCATGACTGGCAACTGGAATGGAGCAGGATGCCACACCAACTAAAGCACTGAAGCCATGCACAAAGCGAGCATCCTAAAACACATTGAGGATACCGTTGAGAATCTGAGTAAGTGGCACTACCACATCAGAGTGCATGACTCACCCAGGGGGGAAAACAACTCTCAGAGATTTTCTGGCCAGCATGAGACCTCCAGCACCCATTCATTTTCTGCTGGTGTGGCCAACTGTGGTACCATCATCCGTATTACAAGCCAGGTGGGCCAGGAAGTCTTTGGCTACTGTGAAGACTGTTGGAAATTTGCAAATTGTGACCCTTGTGTGGTCACTGAGGCTTTGGTGAGGACCACACTTCATAATGACATGGGCAGTCAATGCATAGACTACATCAAAATTACTTTTTAAAACCTCTGGCTTTTTTGCACCAATTCCAGTAATTTAACGGTACGTTCCTCAAGAGTTTTCATTCGAGTATTTGTGCCAAGTAGAGTGGTCCCTTTTTATTGTTCTCAAGGCACTATTTTGCCAATTTTCCAGGAGAGTTTGTTTTATTGGGTCCCCTGGCGTGGCATCGTCTGGTCATCGTTCAACTCTTCTGCATGTTTTCTTTCTCAGCCATCGTTGAGGACAATGCCAGGACTTTGGAAGTGACCTGTTTGCCGTGTGCATACTTCTGTTGACGGTTTCTGAGATCCAATTATTGGTGCAAGACCAGATTGTGCAGTGTTGTATGGCCATGTCTTTACACTTCTTTGGCGCTGCTCAGATGAGCTGGGAGGCGTACAAGTTGGCAGGCGCTTGCCAGCTTTCATACCAATCAGATATGGCTGCTTGTGTTTTTGACTGGATCAGTAACTTGCGGTTTGTGAGCTTTTAGGTTTGCATTGCAGTAAAACTGCTTGCTCTAGATCCCACGTGGACTTAAATGGCAAGGAGAGGTTCTCAGTCTTTAGTTCTGCCAAATGTGTAGGGGTTTCATATCTAGAACGGTTTGAGCGTCCACACCCGATGCCTAATTGGGGTTCTAGTCTTTGGATGCTGACCCTCCAGTTGAGGAAGCACTGTCTTAATTACATGAATTGCTCAACTGGTTCAAAATGACAGCAGTCACTCGTTTTTTATAAAGTACTGAGGGATGTTTACACCCTCGGCCTATTTATATCATGTTTGAAATGCTGGTGGGTAGCCTAGTTTTCCCCTGATGTAAATACATGTATGTATACATGCTGCTGGAGAATGTGTTAACCATATTCCAACTTTAATAAAACATGTGTAAATCTTGACTCACAGATCATGAGAAACACTGTCCTCAACACCATTTAGTACCAATGAAACGCCTCGAGGTATATTTTTTAATACATCTATGTGCTTTAATAGCACCATGTTTCCACTGCATGTTTTGCATTTGGTGCTTGCTGTCATTAGGGCCATCATTGCTACAACTTGGATTTACAAAATGCAACCTTTGTTTAATTTCTACCGTTCCTTAATTAGCGTAGTGCACAGGAACGTCATTTCATCAAAATGTCAGGGGTAGCGGAAGTGACATCACACGACTCTTGACCTCTGATGACATCAGGATGTCATTTGACCCAACCCTGAAGTGTCATCACAGGAATCTGTGGAACACGACTTTTCACCCGTTCACAAAATCAGAAAGGGGCATCACATAGCATTATTCCTAAGTGCACTAGGAAAATTATGGTTACAATATCGCTGTAATGTGATATACATTTCATACAAGAATGGATCACCATATGTACGTTAATATCAGTGTGTATAGGCCCATATTACCAAATTACTGTGAATGCACGCAGACGTCCAAGGCCAAATGATAATGATGTGTTGATAATGATGTGTTTTTTATAAAGCACTTACGCTTAAGCGCTTTATATAGAATAAATATACATACAATATCACCCAACCTATGTTGGTACTCATGTATTAACGTCAGATGGATCAAAGGCTAAATTGAAGTGTTTAAGAACAGACTCAATCAGTGACTCACCCCTGACGTGTGCCTGAAATAAACCTTTAATGAGTCTAGCAATTGTTTTATAGAATTCCAGAAAGATAAGTTATTTGTTATTCAGGTTCACTGCTCAAAGTGTTAGACCTTTGCAACCCCCTGCTTTTTAAGAGGCCTGAACTAGAAAACCAGCTACTCACGAAACAAAGAGCCACATGGCGCTCGCTGGTCACAGCCCAGGAGCTTCATTTTTTTTTGTACAGTTATTTTTTAAACTTCTTTTTAGAGGTTGTAAGGGAGACCACAGGGGTAGCAAGGGAGACCTCACCAATCACAGTTGTGACCCCTGGGCGACCCCAAATGACCTCCCGGTAGTGTAATTATGTATGATTAAAGAATATTCTTAGCGTATAGTTTCGTTTTCTTGTTTCTCGTGGTAGATTTTGTTCGAGAGGAAGCATCATTTTGCACATTGACTACGCAGCCTTTTTGCGAAATGGTAATGCATTCATTCAAGTGGTCCATTGAAAAGTAATGGACGTCAATTTTATTTTATACCTATGTTAAAACGTAGCAGGTTTAGAAACTATAAAAGGAAGGGCCCTAAAATCAATAAGCTCCTAAAACTTTATATACTTTATATAAATGTCCATGTAGTGAAATGTGGTCCACACCACCTATTGGAAAATAATTAAATTGCAGAGTGTTGCGACAGCATAACCAACAGAGCTGGTACGGCCCAGCCATTGCTGCATTATGGGAACATGAGATCATTCTGCTGCAATTCACAGATCAACAGAGTTGTTTTGAGAAGTGAAACACACTCTCATTCAGTATTAATGAAGGCAATGACAGTCGGCTAAAAGGATATGGTATATTTTATTTTGAAAGTATATATTATTGGCATTTATGTTTCTGAAATATGGGGAACTATGCTAGGAATCTGATAAGTTATCCTGTTTTCTATTGTGGATTTTGCAGGACCACTGGTAATTTGCCATAACATCGTAGCACCGTGTACATTAGTCTATAACTGGTGCCTGTGCTATCCATCAGGTATTATTTGAAAAATAGTCTGTTTCGGCTAGTATGGAAAGTATCCGAAAACCCATTTCTTTTTTTCTACATTTTTCCCAGTGATCACTCCGCATTTCAGACATCCACATGGACAGCAGCAGCTTTCCAAACGTGCCATCCTGTGGGTTGGAAAACAGTGTCTTGAAAATGTTTTGCCACAATAGATGAAGGGGTCTCTTCCACTTTTTTAGTATTTTCTTCGTTAAAGCCAATGACCAACTCATTTCACAACCACTGACAATAATTGGGACTCGAAACAAAACAGGTAACTTACATATATTGGGACTCTCTCATTCAAAGCATGTTTAAAGGGGACGAGCAATACGGTTTTCCAGGACAGTCCAGAGAGCATTACGGTATAGCGTGAACCTGCACAACTTTATGTATCTTCTCAAAAAAACATTGGTTTATTTGAAGGGTCAGCTCGTAGCCCAATTAACAGTAAAACACACCATGCATTTAAGGAAAAGACATATTCAAATAACATCACATGCAATGCATTTAATGTATTTTGTGTCCTACATATTCCTTTGTGTATTTCTTTTTATTTGATAGGCTAACAAGTCCAGGCCTAGTTCATTCTCTCTTGCAGCTTGCATCCAGGGACTCCCTCGTTTGTTGAAGAGTGGAAAAGCACAGGCCACCAAAATGAACTCTAACAGAAGCTGAAGCACCTGTGCTTACTTGACTCCACATCGTGATGGGGAAATACAAGTAGCAGATGATAATATATTGTTTAATTCATGGCTGTGTATATTTAATTTACATTTAGTTTTCAGGCTTTGGAATGGAGAGAGCCCGTAATTGTATTAGTTTTGTTTTATAAAAACAATAGTGCACCAAATGAATATTAAACGATCACATCTAGGGTACTACCACCATTCAAGCACTTTAATACACTGGCACAACATGATGATTTTGAACTGTAATGATTGTTTCCAACCCAGCATTGTGCTGTAGCATCATTGGGTGGCCCTGTTCTGACTGCTGATAAGGGGAGGACAATCTATTACATAATGGCACTGTGACGAGGAGGAATTGGAAAGGTGGGATCTGCTCATTTTATTTTGCCGCAAGATGTTTTGTAGCTCCAACTTAGTGATGTGGGTGATTGGGTGGGCTGACTGCATACATGTCATGGGGGGGCATAACTGGCACTGCTTTGAACAACTCAGGTCCTTTGGCTGGGATGGGCTAATGGGTGCATAAAGAGTGCTATATGTTCGAAGTAAGGAGCACAGAGGTTCACACACGATAAACAAGGGAGACCACCAGTCCTCACACCACATTGAGGAAACAAGGCCAGGAGGTGCTGTCCCTGCCCCCATAAGGAGACGGGACAAACTCCTGTGAGAATTGGCAAACTATTGCAAGATTTCGAATCCTGTGAGAATGCCCCTGGGAGTCTGCTTAATGTCACACCTTCTGGTACGTGTTGGCAGACTTTCGAGGAAGCCTGCCTCGAAGCACCCGGAGCCACTGCAAGCACAGCCAAGTAAAGAAGAGACCAGCCAAGAATAGGGGAAGAAGACAGGACACAAGAAGGATATCAGAGAAGAGAAGGAGCAGAAAAAAGATAGATGCATGAAGGAAAGGAGAGAGAGGAGAACACTCAAGAGAGCCGGCATTGCCTTGCCACTACCACTGCCAGCTAGAAGAAGGAGAAAGAAAGCAGGTTAATGCTTGCCAGAATGCAATCCGTGTTTATGAGACTGTAATCATTAAAGAAAAATACGTACCTATTGTTGATTGTACATTCCCTTCATTTTGGACTATGATACTCTATTGTTTGGGTCACTTTTGGTTCACCTTCACACCCCTATTGAGAGTATTGCCTTTGATCAGTATACATTACCACAAAAGGCAAAGGAGGTATGTATCTCTTAATGGTCTCTGTTTTAACTTTATGATTGCATTGTGTTTTAGTTTGTAGTAGTGTGAGGGCTGAGTCAGTCATTTTAGCCCTACTCATCCTTGTAGAGGTGTACATTTGTGTGGTTTAAAGTCTAGATCGAGGCTATTTTTTCTGCAGTTGTGTATCTTGCAAGGTAGATAGAATGTGTGGGTTAATCAAAATGTGCCATGCATTGCTTGGGTTTAAGCAAGAATTTTGAATTATTGGTCTTGCTGACAGTTACATCATTATGAGAGGGGGTGGCTTAATTGGTTGATTTCTGAATATGTCCTATGTTGTGGCTAAGATATTGTGGCAGACAGGGAAGGTTTACTCTTAGGAATTTGGAGTGCCCTGGTGTGATGTCATCTGGTAATTTTAGTGCCTTGCAATGTTCTAGTCAGAAGGTCACTTCTTGGTACGACATTCCCTTAGTTTGTATATGGGCATGAATGTCAATCTATTGAGAGAAGTTTAATTTCTGTTGCCTGATGGCAGTAGTTTAAGCTTTTGTTCTGTTAGACTTTTCCTGAATTATATGTGTTCCTTCAGTGTGTGGATTTCCCTTGGTCGTATGTTCAAGAGATTGGCCACCATAGTCGAAAAGGCATAGGCTTGCTGTCTTTGGCTGCAAAATCTTCTCGTTCCTAAAAGTATGTTCTTTCTCAATCTTCGGTCTCTGGTTGGTTGGGAGAGTGAGATTTTATGTTGGTGGAATACTGTTCCTGGACCTTACAGTGCTTTGTGGGAGATACAGGAGGTCTTAAAATGCATACTTATTTTGATTGATAGCCTGTGGAGGGCTATGAGAGCTTTATTTATATGTTTCCCCAGTTGAGTCTGAGTAGGTGTTTTTCTGCTTTGTTTTTGAACTGTTTAAGTCTTTTGAGAGGTAATCTGGCACAATTAGATAAATGGTGTTTGCATAGTTGATTCTTGAAAATTTCATTAAGATGATTGACAGTACTGGTACTACTGTGTGTGAAGTAGAGGAAGGGCATAATCTGTTGGATCGGGCAGGGATCATAAATGCGCCTTTTGACTGTTGCATTGAATTGGGTTTCCTGCGTGAGTCTGTAGTCCATCAATACGACTGGGCTGTTGATCACTTTAGATGACATAGGACAGTAAGGCCATGGTTAAGGATTTTTAGGTGTGGTGTGAGGTTAAAGTATCATTAATTCTGTTTTGTCTCAGTTGAGTTTTAGGTAGTTGGCCATCATACATGTATTTATTCACTTGAGGCATTCATGGTGGTTGTGGAGTTTACAACCTCTATTTTTTACATGTTGTATTATTTTTATTTTTTAAAGCACAGACCTAGCTTGAGAGCAGCAGAGCATTGAGTGTGGGTAGACAGCATTTAGGCTGCCATCTTGCAACAGTAGCGCAGTACTGTGCGGTCTGTGTGTTGGAATGTGCATCCATTGGAATTAGTTCTTGGTCAGGTGTTGCTTTAAATAGCCATGTTTTGAGAAGTTTGCAAAAGTAGAGAATTGTGGGGGCATTCCGTGCCGACACTGAGATCGAGTTCCAGGTGGCACATGACAAGATAAGGATTGTTTGCGGGTATTTGTTTTGCGGACGAGTTGTGATTCAAGCTGTTTGGTCAACAAGGAGCTTGTGCCACCAAATATTTGGAGCTTAGATGGCAGGTACGCTGCTGTGCCACTTCTGACTGCTTTGTACATGACACACAACAAGGACTCCAGGTGGCTGACTGAACACCAGGTCAGACCGGAAAGCATGCGGCACACACATTGCTAAATCTATCAGGAATTTACTCACCCGAAAACTGAATACACCACCAAATAACTACCATAACCACATGGACTACTAGAACTCAGCTAAAAACCCTCTTAGGTCATATAAGAAATGTATATATGTGATAAATAACTAACCTTCCTCGACAAATCCCGGGCGGGCAAAACTGTTGGCCATGCAGTTGGCAATCACCTTCCCTTTTTTATTGCCAATAACACGACAGGAGTTAGTAACAACAATATATGTTGATAAAATAAATACGGTAACATATGCAAGTCACCTAATATCAGTCTCACTGGAAACAGCATATAAGTGTTTGGAAAATCAATGGGAACTAGTTTTTGGTTTATGCCTAAAATAAACCAAACATTTAGGGCTGGATTCATGGAAGAGTGTGCAGAAATCCTGCAGTGCCCGCGTGCCGAGCATGTCACTGCGCAAGCCTGCTGCTCCATGTATTTATGGAATTGTTTGTGCAAAGTAACCGCATACACAAGTCGCAGCCGGAACACCCCCGACATGCCCCCACACAAATTAAAAAACAACCACCTTTGCATGATGCATACGCATGAATACATGCACACTCAAAAAAGTGTGTTGGGTCCCCCAAAATCAGGCCTACACTATCCTTCTCATGCATCCAAACATCATATTGCTGCAGAGATTACGGAGCACTGGTTTGTCCCCAACGTACAAGAAATGGTGAATGTGTTTATTTTGATCGGCACTGTGTACCAGAGTTATAATACTGGACAAACACTCCGGACAATACGTATTAATACATAGTATTACTGGTCCATTCCGGGAGCTCCATATTGACTACGCTGACATGAGGGAATGGTGCAACACATATCAGTATCTTGTTGTGCTGGTATGCTTTTTCTACCATTGGGATGAGTCTAGGTTGAGGCTAATAGTTGTACACATTCAGATGCTAAATTGGCTATGTTCTTTTGTGAGAGAGGTATTTCCTTGATGGGGTGTGTGCAACACTTTAAAATCTGATAATGCACACACTTTTTTAATGAGCTGTTTGAGAAAATAACAGCACGCTTGGGCATAAAGCATAAGATGTTTTCAATTTTCCACCCACAGGCCAATAGCATAGTGGAATGGATGAAGAGTCTCTTGAAAGCACAACTTTCCAAATTGTGTGATACACTCAGGAAAGACTGGGTCTATTGTTTGCCCTTGGCATGGAAATGCAGCCCTGTAAGGATCACCACCTGTTTCCCCACAAAATAGCGATGGGCCTGCGTATGCACACCCCTATATCACCTATCAGACGTGCCTCTGATTCTCACAGGGCTGCTTCAATCCTTGGGGATGAATTTAAACAGTACTTAGCAGTTTTGATATGCTCAATCAAAATTATCTCTCAACATCTCAACAGATAGCACCACAACAGGCAAATAAGGAACCATCACTGCACCAGAAATCGAAAGCTACCCACCTCTTCAGCTGTCACCTGGAGATTCCATGTATGTTAGAAACTTTATATGCAGATGGAGCAAGCCCAGGTATAATTGTCCCTCCACCGTCATGTATGTGACTCCATTTTGCATTCAAAGTAAAGGAGCTGCACTATTGGGAGCTCCTATCGGATATCCGACATCCCCCATACCACTGCCTCCTCTTCTAACATAGCGCCAATACCTGTTGACACACAGTGCTGTTGTTTTCATTCATTTTGCATACACTGCTGTTTAAAAATAACTAAATAACTGAAAAGGACATCTGTGTATATACGCTTTGTTTTTCTAGCACAACAAATATACCTCACCAACTCACCTACCGTTCAGTGCACTCAAGTACCCACCAACATTAGTATTTCTTGACATTATTATATGAGTTTTACAACTAAGCGTGTTTCTTTTCCTGCTCTGTCACAAATGTGAAGCACTTTTAAACATGTAATTATGCGGTGTAACTCCCAAAACAATTGTGTGATGTATTTTACAGTGATGGTAGTTTTAGATTTGTATTAACGTTAACAATTTATATAAATATTACCAATTTTATATGGGGGAGGCATATAAATGGTGGGGGGGGTGATAGGTGGGATAGCCCGGAATGTGTGCATGTAGGAGTAGATGTAGAAAGGAAGTTAACAACTGGCTCATATTCTGAATCAGTACTCCATTTGCAATTAAATAGTACTGTTATAAGGTCATATAGAAGTAAAAGATAACTGGACACCAGAAGAAAGAAATGGATGAATACAGAATCCTTGCTTTAGATACAATGGAGGACATGCACCATCCTGAATTTACTAATATGTGGTAAAATGTCATGCACTCAGTGTAGAAAGAGAGGGCAAATGGGAGCTGTTGCTATGTGTGCTCCTTGACCCCCATGCATCAGGGGCACCCAACATGTTAGTACCCCAAGAAATATTGTCATTAGACATGCAGTGCTTAGTCCATCCAGCGTTATGTCAAGTGTGAAGCTTGTTACAGGTGCATGGGATATGACTCGTACAAATGGAGAAAGACAGTGCAAAATGTGGCAAGAACACTGAAGGCCACATTGCATGCCTGGACCGCTCATAAAGATGAATGGGATAATGTTTGTATCCAACTGATGGAAAGGAGCAGTGGTTGGCTGCACAGCTAGAGGCCTGGTGGAGTTTGAAGAAGGAGTCATATGGAAAGTAAACAACCTGTGTCAAGAGATATGGACAGCATACATTTCCAAACTAACATGGATCGAGGCAAAAGAAGCGCCAGTGGATGTGCAGGTGCATGAAGAGTGCCAGATGTGCTTCCAAGGAAGTGGGACTGTTCCTGTAGGACTTTGCATATTCCAGATCTCATAAAGGGTACCGCAGCACTCATGGACATGTACAGGGCGTGTGGTCAGCAGGTGTTTTTGCACCTCCCACCATCATGGAGGGTCACATGTTCGTTAGCCACCCTGCATTCTGTGATCGTTGTGGTTCCTGAGGCACATTTGGGACAGCATCGAAAACTGGTGCAAATCCACCTGAATACCCCATGCCACAGCCTCCTCAACTAGGAAGAAATAAACACTCACTTGAATGACATAAGAGGATTTTTAACTACTTATCTGAGGACTCTTCTAAGTTAGTAAGATAAATCTCTGTACAATATTGGCTATTCCGCAAAGATGAAGTGTTCTTTGCATCAGAACTGCTACCAGGAGTGCAAGCAGCCACAAATGAAAAATGGCTGCAAATACTGAGGTATGATGACATCCAGTTGGCCAGCAATAGAGAGCACATTATAGGGGCCCTACATAAATGGAAGACAAACATGCAAACAGAAGGTCGAATTGATGCAGATGATTGGTTAAATGACATGTTCTTGTGGGCGCCATCCTGGGGCACTGGTGAAGATACTGGTCCCCATATTAGTGCTCCTGTTGATGATGTTCTGTACATACCAGATCATCCTTCGATGCTGCATAAAGAGACTCACTAATAGCATAATGATGATGGTACAAATGATGGCCAGGCCCAAACAGACGATCCCACCTAACAAGGGTTTGTGAGAATTGAGAGGTTCATAGATCCCTGAGAATGGTGACCACACCCCCACCAGATCCCGAGAACTATACTGAACATTGGATAGACCGGTCAGGGGATGGACAATGTATCTATATGGCATGTACTCCTGAACAATATACCCAGGCTGGGAAAGGGCAAGATGTGTGTAGGGTTTGGGTACACAATTAAGGAACTTGGAGGTATGAAGAAGCACAGTGAATGGCAGCAGAGTTAGTTGATGTAGGATTAAATGAAGGGGGAATGTTGGGATGCATGCCAAGCTCCATTGCCCCACCAAGTGGTTTAGACTGAGAGTAATACGCTAAGAGTGCATGCACTGAATTGCTCTGAGGAGTAGGATGGTGTATAGAAGGGATAACAGCGCTCACAGGAAATTTAGAGTTTGTAGGTGTTAGGTTTTCTAAGTGGCAAAGGCACTAAACCACTGGCATTTTGGATATTAGGCTGAGTTTGGCCAGGACTCAGCACTAAGGAATAATAACTGTAGCACTCAGCAAGAATACCCACCCCTCTCTTGCTCCCACTTCAGGTGATAGCGCAGAAGGTTATTCTTTCAATTAAGAATATAGACCTTTCTTGTCTCTCACTGTAGGCCCATGTAATTGAAAAGGAATGTGTCCAATAAAGCGTGGGCAGGGTTGTGCCTGGGTTTGAAGAGCAATCTCATGGGAAGCAGGGCAGAGATCTGAAGCTGCCAAAGCAGGGATCCCAATTTAGAACACCCATGTCCCCAAACTCCCAGCCTTTCTATTTGAACTACCAGAGGCACACTATCCAAAATCCTAAATCCCTCAACTGTCGATTGATTGGTGTGTCCGCTACAGGCAACCCAGAGACGGGGCAGATGCCAAGGTGGGAGCCCAAATACAATTTCCTATGATTTGCACTGCGAGGTGCGGATAACAAACTTAGGCCAATGATGGGGAGTTATGGCGGGGGCACCCGAGCATCTGGGATCGAATGAAGCTCCTCATATTTTTAGGGCTATCGTGACCTCAAGAGTATCCACTGAACTCATGTCTAAATTAACAGGTGCAAATCATATGGCCAAGCTTATCGAGGTCAAGGTCCATGTGGAAGAAGATCGACACTAGCAACAGCAGCCAATCATCTGCCAGTCAAAAAGGGGCTGACTGTATTTACACAGGGGCCCCACCAATGATAATGATGAAACAATACTGTATACTGTTTTCATCACAAGTGACACAATGCTTTAAAATGCTTTGTCTGCTTTGAACTAACCAGTGCACTCCATGGCAGCAGGGTTTGAATGCCCCTGCTGACTTTATTTTCTCTTTTTGGAAGTAAATAACTGTGTTATCCTTGCAAAAGGTGTGCCAAGCTTTTTTCCCTAGAGGGTTGCATTTATTCTGTATCTGGTTGTCAGGATGTCTGCCACACAGTGCGTATGTGTTGGTTTAAATGTATGTGTATATTTATTTACATTTATAGTTATTGAGCTGGTTGGGTATATATTTAACTAAGTTGTGGATTTACATAGAATGGGTTAGGAGTTTAGGTCAGTGAGGGGGTTAGCTAAGGAGGGGTTAGGGAGTACCCTGGCATGAGATGAGAAGGAGAAGCCTAGGTAGTGGGACTATCTTCTGGTGTTATCAGCTGGGATGATGGGGCAGATCCCTCAGATGGAAATCAGGACGGGGGAACAGAGATGGAGCTATCTAGAGTGGGAAATGTTTATTGTGCTACTGTGTGTTTTTTATTCAAGTTAAATGGGGGCATTGGGATCCCTAAAAGTCCCACCTTGGTGTCTGTTGCATGCTAGGCCTCAGGGCATAGTCCATCTCCTGTTCTAACATCAATTTTAATTGCAGGTTGCATAACCCTCCTTAATGTTACGCTAGTCTGGGGTGGTTACAGGTGTCTCATCCCTGGTCTGCGGTAGGGAAAACACTCTCCTTTGCTCAGACTGTGGCCAGAAAAGCAGACGGTATACTCCACTGCAATATATAACCAGGAGAGGTTTTGACTGCAGTTAGAGGGCTTAAGCATTGATATCGGACAGTAGGGTAGCCCCGGTTGAAAAGCACAAACAGTGATTGCCTGTATTGAACAATGAATCATCAGGATTTGTTTTTTTCAATACCCCACCTATTGACCATGTTTTAAATTCATACAATGCAGGTGAGGATACTTACATAGATGGTGGACATTCAGAGAAGATGGGCGTATGGGGTCACAATGGATTATTAACTTCTCTTGCCTAGTGGCAGAATTTATCAGAGGCCTTTCATTGAACATATTTCTTGAAAAGGATTTTGATACTGAACCACTGAGAAATATTCTATTCAGTCAGGGTGGATGAGAATGGCCTGATGTTCTGACCGCCACAAGTTATTTAATAGAGTATATATATGATAGCATGCCAAGATTTCCAAAGTACAGAATGAAAGTCAGAAATATTCTTGTCGTATCAAAAGAGAAAATATAGAAATACATCTGAGTATGTGTTGTGTATTGTCTATTATGAAAACTTATTTTGGTTGTAAAACAGTTTTATTGATAGGCTATCTTCTCAGGCTTGCATTTGAATCATTGGTATGGTGTCAATAACAGACACCATGGGCCTCATTCCGGGTCCGGTGGTAACCCTGTTGGTGCTACCAGCGGGTTACTGCCGGACTCAGAATAATTTGCCACCGCCTGACCCTTATTCCGAGTCCAGCGGCTGGGAAGTCAGGCACCGGTATGTTGGTAAATCCCCATACCCATAGAGTCCTATTGGACTCTATGGGAGTGGGGACACGGGAGCACCAGCACCGTTGCTAACGGTGCCAGTGCTCCCATGAAATGTCTGCCTACCATGATCGATGTGCCCGGCAGGGTCAAACCTGTTGGGAACAGCGGCCCCGGCAGGCAGACTTGTAGTTTGCCGGTCCAGAAACAAGGGTGCCGGTGAGCTTACCGGCATCCTTGTCTCCAGACCGGCAAACTTATAATGAGGCCCCATGTCTAAGAAAGGTCTTCCTGGGGATCACATTTGACATTCATAAAAACAAAGGACAGATGATAGTCCCATTCCCAGTCAAACCATGTTTTTTTATGATTAGAGCTTTGGTGTTGTAAGTGACTTCAATCCAGCACCAAGTCAATGCTTAGTATGGGATGCCCAATGGCAGCCCTTATTTATATATTTTTATGTCAAAGTTCTTTAAATCTGGCTGATGAACCCTTATATAACGCCCCTTTCTTTGAATCTCCCCTACCTCACTGAGCCAAGAAGGAGATTTGTTTTGCAAATTTAAAGGTTTATATGAAGAATTGAACAATATATATATATATATCACACTTTTATGAATAGAATAATATCTGAATAGCACACTTATGAATATGAACAGCGATCAGCAAGGATAATATTACAATATCAAAAATCTCTTTAATCAGTTAGGAGTAGGAATAGGAAGGATACGGTAGCAGAGAATACTTTGTATGGTTTCAAGGAAATTAAATAATAGGAAAGATGCAACACAGAAATAAACTGGATATGATTTCAATCAAAAGACCATATCATCACTTTTTACTCCTGTGACTACTCACTCCCCCCACTATGCAATATGAAGAGATGGAAATTAGGGCACACAGGTTTCAGGAATACAATCAATAATGCAGTTCAATCCCAGTTCCGCCAGCAAGCTTAGAGGAAACAGGTAGGATTTTAAAACAGGCAAAAATACTTTTGAATGTGATTGCAATAAAAGAGAAAATATTCTAAAAATGACTTTATTTCACTAAAGGAGATTCAGGATAAGTGACAGTTACTTTTGATTGGTTCAGGTCAACACTAGCAATTATTCATGAATGGTTATCAGATTGAAAACAAAATTCAGCAGTGGAAAACAAGAAACAGCTATTTTGACATGTGGTGTAATCTAACTAAAATGCAATTCGCGGCAGTTTTTCTGCGTGCGTGAAACGCGATTGCGGAAAAACTATGAGGTATTCGAATGCCGTTTGACATGACAGATGCGCTTTAAAGATTTACCAACAAGGATAGGCTTATACTAAGGAGCTATGAAGAAGCAAGACACTCAACGGGCAGCCACCGGAACAGCGGCACCTCCGCTCTGATCTCTGTCCATCAAAACACATGTCCCTCTAAGAAAATATCAGCACAAAGATGATTATTGCTACAATTATCAAGAATTATGTGGAGGAGAGGAGAATTAAGGATAGACAACAGAGGTTCTGTAATGCCGTTCTGGACAGATTTAAATGGATTGAATGGGATTACTTTAGACTAAGAGACTGGTTATGTGCAGTTCTAGACTAGATACTCACTCCTATGGCTTTGGAATGGAATGGGTCCCGTCTAAGATCTGGTCAAGGGTTTAGCTGGGATTCTCTCTCGCCACTGGAAAGGTCTCAGGCACTCTGGTCTCAGCACTGCACTGCGGTCTGCGCAGCCTCTTGGACGGGATGTGATGGGTTCTGGATACAGCTCTGCTTTCTGGGTCTGGATATTGGTTCTAGCACAGGGTTCTTGGTGAGAATAGCAAAACAGCACAGCCCGGCTGTTGAATGTGAGAGCCACTTGGACGTTTAGGGGTTAGGTTGCTAGGTTCTGAAGGCCTGCTGAGAAGGGTTCAGCTTTTGGGATTGGGCCTTTCTGCTTCAAGTTCTGGAGTCTGGATTCTAAAGTTGGTTCTATGTCTGGAGTCTGGAGTCTTCCTGCAGGGTGATTTGCCAAGAAATCGATTGAGAAGTGGAAAGTGTCTGTCTTGCCTGTCCTAAGCAGTCTCTATTTAGGTATTTCCAAAGTGGGTGGGAAGGCTGATTCTACAATGCCAAACCCTCTAAGGATCTGATCGGTTAGAGGATTCCCTGTCCCCTGATTGGAGAAAGGATCAGCGTGTCATCCTGTGTCATCTTTATGGCTTGAGGAAAAACACTCCCCTTGGTCTCTGTACAGCATATCTTATTTTTCATAAAACACATATTTACAATATACGCAACTTGTTAATACTACATAAATCATATGACAGATTAACTAAAGTACATTTCTGTCAAACTCTAATCTTCCTAAGAGCTTGGGTTCAGAAATTACCACTTTTTGCGCTTTTGGTGGGTTTCTCAATATTATTTCCGCACCAATTTTTAGATATGCATGCACACCCCATCTGAGCACAATTCTCTAATTTTTTATGTCCTTATCATAAACACAGTAGCTACAATCTGAATAATTCAGGGGTTTTGTCTCAGAACATCGCAAGGAGTCCAGCTTAGTCTTAAACTGTGAGCACATTTTTCATTTTAACAATCTCAAAGTTTCACATTTTTGTCCATGTGTTACAATTTGTTATAAGCATTTTTCTAAAACATATATTTAACCCAATGTGAAATCCTCATTTCAGTCTGGTCCGCCCCCATAGCTGGGCTGGCTCAGAAGTCACATGTCCTTCTTCCTGGCAGAGCAGTTTGTTGTCAGTCACACCCAAATTAGCATTTTCTATTCAGCCCAAGGATTCCTTTGTCTGCACTGAGAGCAAAACGCCAGGGTGCCACTCACAGTTCCTTTTGACACCAGCCTGTCAATCTCTTAGCCAAGGGCAGGGGGAAGTCCCCTTTGTCCAAGGAGAATGTGTGGAATTACTTTGAACACAGTGTGGGAAACTTTTAACTCTTAACCCAATGTCTAAAAATTGTCTTTTCTTATAATATAACCCACATTTTTAACCCATACATTAAACAGTTTCTTGCTTCAAGACTTTACAGAATATAGTTTTAAATTGTATCCACCTCTTAGCAAGTCTTTCATTGGCATAGTTTGGATTCCATGTTCAACTTCACTCAAAATGGTTTTAAAATGCCGGCTTCTGGGAGAGGTGAGTAACGGTATTACACCCATTTTTGACAGATTTCTTCCAGCAAGCGATCCTCAAAAGTGGACTTTGATCAGATATCATATACTTCTGTGGACCTTATATTTATGGGGATTCTTGCAGTAGAATGATGTTGACCCCCAACAAGGAGGTTGGATCTTTTTAGGTGGTTTGTGAGCCATGATTTTTGCACATTTTTGACAATCAAGAAAACGGATTTCCACACAGCTCTGTGTTTCTTTTTGGCAATCAGCATTGCTTTTTCAATTGATTTCAGGCTACTTTGTGGGTAGCCCAATGGTGGGCTTTGGCAGTGGTCTCCTGTGTTACCACTGACATAGGCATCAGTAGATGGTGGCCTATTTTTCAGGTTTTCACTCCGCACTTTCTTGTGATTTCTGGCAAGCAGCATGCTTTTTGGCAGCCATTATAATGTTTCTGCTGCCAGCAATGCGCAGTGATGTTGCAGGGCTTGGATTAGTGGGTTAAGACATCCCTCAAGCCCCCCGCTTGCGATGGCCATTGCGCTTCCATCAATCGAAATTCGCAAGACTGGGATGTCCGCCTCATCTCTCCGGATTTAACAAATGGCAAAATTCAGCATCTTTTCCTCCATCAGGGGTGGATCGCTTGGTTCTCCTCACCAATCCTGATGGGAGTATTGAACGATACTCCGGGCCCCTCAGATCTTTGCTCCCGGTCCCCGGGTCATCCTCCTTGGTCAGTGTCCATGGTTTATCTCTATCTCTTTCTCTCTCTCCTTCTCTCCTAGGATGACAAAGCAAAAACATATTTGTAGACATTTCCCCACCACTATTAATGTAGTGGGGCGGACATATACATTTGAGAAATCAGGAGACATTTGCATTATTGTATTTTATAGACTATATGTGGAATATTTTAAGGTCGGAATTTATGGATCTGGAGTGTCCCCCTCTGGGGTTCCAGAAGACTCCTCCAGTTGCTGCAGAGTGTGCTTAGGATGGCAACACTTTAGCCGATTAATATGGAACCACTTGTCTTCCCCTTGTGCCAAACTGCCTTTGGGGATGCGGATCTTGCATGCGACTGGTGCGATCTTGTCTACAATTTCAAATGGTCCCTTCCAGGTAGGCAGAAATTTCCGCTGTTTGGCCTGGTTCCTTTGGAACTTGTATAGATAAACCCAGTCTCCTACATTTTATTCTTTCCTGGTAGTCTTTAAGTCATAGTGGGTCTTAATGCTGTCGGCTGATCTTTCTAGATTTTGTTGAGTATAGGCAGAAACATATTAAAGGTGTTTTCTTAAATGTTTCAACATACTCATGAGTTGTGGAGGCATTTATCAATGTCTGCTCTTGGGCCCTGTAGAGCAGATGCTGGGGAAGCACCATCCTGCGTCCAGTCATCAGCTCAAACGGTGACATTTTAGTTGCAGATGAAGGGGTAGATCTGATTGCCATTAGGTAATCGAATATCCCAACTTGGCCCAGAATCTGCCACAAATTTTTTTAATATGCTCAAAATGGTTTTGTTGTATCGTTCCACTGCACCACTAGAGGCTTGTCAGTAAGCAATATGTAGCTTCATTTTAACCCCAAGTATCTCCCACATGTTTGTCATTACTTCGCTGGTGAAATGGCTACCTCTGTCTGACTCGATCCTTTGGGGTAGACCAAAACGCGAAAAGATGTTGCTGATCATCAGGGCAGCTGCTGTTTCTGCCTTGCAGTTTGGGGCCGGGAGACATTCCACCCAAATAAGCATGTCAAGGTCAACATGTACTTATTTCCCATAGAGGAGCAAATCATGGACCCGATGAAATCTACTTGCAAATCTGACCATAGCAGTGTCATCCCCCTCTTTTGGAGAGGTGCATGGTGTGTGAGGGATGTTGGCTGAAATTGTGCACACACAAGACACCCCTTCAAGTATTGGTCGAGGTCCTGCTCCATGTGTGGCCAGTATGCAACCTCTCTTAAGATTTCAAGTGTTATATGAAAACCCCTATGACCGGCTGTGGCCGCATCATGGGCGTGACTTAACATCAGGCTTCGGAATGAGGTAGGAACCACCGACTGATTATGGCCAGCTAGGGACTTCCTTACCAACAACCCGTCTTGGATTCAGAACATTTTTGGACATTTCATCAACACTCTGAGGTCCTCTTTCCCAATGTAATCAGTATCCGTCAGGGGAAAGTTCTCAGGGTCCTTAATGTGTTGATAAAACTTACCAATTATTGGATCCCCTTTTTGAGCCGTAATCAAATCAGCATCTGGCGTCTCCTTACTCCATTGTGCAGTTCAAAGATCATTGTGAGCATCTGTCTGGGACCTAGTGATAGCAGTGACCTGGATTTCCCCCAACAGGGACTCGATCTCAATTAGATCCTCTTGGATGGCCCCGGTTTTGGCCAGCTGATCAGCTAAGTCATTTCCAGTTTTGTCTGGTCCCTCTACTTTGGAATGACCCTTTATCTTTTTCCAGTAGACGGTCATCCCATTCGAGGTGACCAGATCATCAATATTTTGAATTAACTTCCCATATTTCAAGGGTTTGTTATTAGCACATAGCATGCCTCTGATTTTCCAGTTAACCAAGTGTTCCACGAACCCGTTCCGTACATAATCTGAATCAGTGATTATGACCAGTTTGTGGAGTTGATGTTGGGCAGCAGTGAGGATGGCTTGATGCACAGCCATCTACTCTGCCACTTGACTAATTTGGGGACCAATCTTGTACCCAGTGGAGGGTTCATGGGACTCATTCACCCGTGCATTCCCTACGCCGGCCACAAGTTCTTTTTCCCTGTTGTTGTCAACATGGTAAGAACATCCATCCACATACACAGTGGGCATTCCCTCACACTTGTCTTCTTCAAAGACTTTGTGTGGAGAATTGAGGTATCCCTCCATGTTCTCCTTGATTTTTAGACTTTCGTCCTCGAGACAGTTTTCTCTGGCACAATCATGCAAGTCAGCCAGACCTTGCGCGAGGGGACTCTTCTTGTTTTGGCCATATCTGACCTCCACAGGAAAGCCTGGCAATGACAGAATCCTGGAAGTAATTCGAGAATTATTCACATTTCCTTGCCGTATTCTGTCAGTTTGGAGGTATTGCAGAGGCTGGTGTGGAGTCTCCACTATGATGTGTTCCCCCGGAAGAACGGGCGGTAATTCTTCAATGCCCACACCGTTGCCAGAAGTGCCTTCTTACAATCGTTGAATTTTTCCTCCACAGAGGATAAAGTTTTACTCGCATAGGAGATTACTTTATTGACCTTGTCATGCTTTTGGTATGATACTGCAGTCAAGCACGTATTAGAAAACCCTGTCTACAAGAAGAACTCCTTGTTTCTGACAGGGTAAGCTAGACAAGGTGCTTTTGAGAGGCTTCTTTTGAGTTGTCTTACTGCCTCGGATTGTTTTGGACCCATTCCCACTTGACCCCCCCTTCAAAAGATGGTTCAGGGGTCTAGTGATCTCTGCATAGCCATCAATGAACTTTCTACTGTAATTAGTCAGTCCAAGGAGGCTCCTTAGTTCCCGCAGAGTTGTGGGGTCTTTCAGTTTCTGGAGTGCTTCCAGTTTCTTTTCCTGGGGACAGAGACCCTGAGGAATAATCTCATGCCCCAAGACAAGAAATTAACACGGGTTCTACACCACTGTGCTTTCTGTAAGGAATGTTTTACTCCGGCGGCCGCCAACTGTGTCAGAACATAACAGATCTCCTCTATGTTTTCCTCCACAGTTGAGCTTTTGATGAGGACATCATCTATATAAGCCAGGTTACCCCTTTCACCCAGGTCGGGCATGGCCTTATGTAGAAAAATGTTTAACTCATTTCCGGAGTTAAGGTATCTGAAGGGAGTCTGGGTCCATGTATACTGCTGGCCCACAAAGGTAAAAGCCAGCTTGTATTGGTCCTCCATACTGACAGGTACAGTCCAGTATCCATTGGTCAGTTCTATTGCAGTGAATACCTGTGACCCCTGGATCTGGGCTAGCCCTTGGTCAATGTAGGGAAGAGGCCATCGGGAAGTATGGACCCATTTGTTGAGCTCCCTAAGGTCGGCACAGAGTCTCCACTGGCCGTTTGGCTTCAATATCCCCAGCACCGGATTATTGAAGGTGCTGTGGACTGGACGGATTATCCCACGGAACTCAAGGTTCTTAATTATTTCAGTAAGGGACTCCATTGATGCGAGAGGCAAGCGATATTGCTTCACAAACACTGGAGTCATGCCAGGATCCATGGGAATTGTTGTTGTGTGAATATCGGTGCGACCACAGTCATATGAGTCCACCGAAAAGAGATCTCGAAAATCCAAGAAAACTTGTTTTATCGTTTGCTTCTGCTCCAGAGTCTCACACGCATCAGCTAGGTTGACTCTCTCTTCAACCTTCTGCCTGAAGCCTGGAAAGACTTCTGTTTCTTCTATCTCGGCGGCCTCTTCCAGCTGGGTGGAGAAGTCCCTGGTCAAAGTGCTGATTTGGACTGTTGGCTTCAGATGGGAAAGGCAGCCCTCATGGACCTGGAAAATCACCTCATCCCTCCTGAAGTCACAAGTCACATCTTCCTTACCATAAGGGCAGGAAGTGCACACCAGGAAGTTCCCCCCATGCTGAGTAAAGATCCTGTATGGTGTGTTGTCATCACTGTCACTTTCAAAACAGTCCTTGGGGATTGATCCTAACAGTTCATTTCCTAAATCTATGGAGAAATGTCGGTCATCGGCCGCCATTCCAATAATGGTGCCTGCGGCTAGAGTGATACTCTTTAAGTCACTGTTATCCACCTCTTTTGGAATGGTGTCAATTTCTATTTTGACTAATGGTGTTGGGTTTACCCCAAACCCTTGCTGTTGGAGAGAAGCATTCAGATGAATATAAGCATCAGGGTTTTTCAGTTTCTGTCCTCTTTTAACTTTCCCTTCCAGGGAGAATTGTTGGGTCCTTTCTGGGATGGTGACTTCCCCTCCAATCTGAATTTCAACTGCATAAGGTAGCAATTGAGCTGACCTAAATGCTTTCTCTGGATCAACAAAGCCCATGGGATTATCCGCTAATCGGGACCAAGCTTTGAAGTTTATTAGGTCCAAATTAATGGCAAAGCGATTGAGAATATCACTGCCTAAGTAAAAGGCGGCAGTGCTGTCTCGCAAGACCCAACAATTGTGAACTATGCTCTTGTTGCCAATGGAGATTACGAGCATACACCTGCTTGGCAGGAGATGTTTGTAATTGGGTGTTTCCATATCCATTTCCCATTTGTCTATCAGTTTGAATGTGGGAATGGCTGGATCTTTTGGGAGTTGGCGGAACATGGCTTCGCTGATGGAGCTCTTACCGTTGTTCACACACACTCAGATGAGAACAGAGTCCTTCCATTCATTTAACTGAATTGGGATGAACAACTGCTCTCCAATTTGCTGAATATCAGCCAGGCTCTGAGCTTTCTTTCTTTCTTTCTGGACTATAGGAGTGGGAATGTCTGATTGTGGATTGGTAAAGAATTTCAGAGTGTTTCCTTCCAGTGTGGAATGCCACCAGGAAGGTTGATTTTCTGATTTTCAGAAATAGAGAGGACCCCCATCACCAGTTTGTTGTCCCACTGCTATTACGGTCACGTCTGGAATTTGGTTGTTCTGGAAGTGAAATTCTACTTGGTCAGATTTTTGTTCAACCATGTGGCATGTGCCGTTTAAACTAACATGGTTGACACTCTGTTTCAATTTTATTGGTCGGCTAGTCTGGGTCCAGAGGACCTTGTTTACGCAATCTATTAGGGGTAACAACCTTCTCAGGAGGTCATTCCCTAGTAAACAAGGGGTGCCCTCTGGAGTCACTACTATGACCGGGTGTTTCACCTTGTGTTGCCCAATTTTAATGTCCAAATTCACAGTCTCCTCGACGGGAATTTCCTTCCCATCAAAGTTTTGCAGTTCTCCCCCTTCCCGAATTCAGTTCATCAAAGGCCTTTTTGGACAGAAGGGTAGCTTGGGATCCAGTGTCCACCAGTGCCAAAATTGTACCCTGCCCCTGTACTTGAACCGGGGCATAGTATCTTCCCTCCTTCTCTGCAAGGGGGCACAGATAATGCACATTTTTGGACAACTGGTGGGCTAGATTTTTAGTTGTGAACATGGAGAGAGAAGAGATTTGGGAAGAATTTGGTGGAGAGTCTTGGGAATCTGAAAGAAAAAGTTGGCAACTGGAGATGGGAGACGTTTTGAGTTCCCCTGGTTCCGGTTCTGGGCCCCCCCCTTTTTGGAGGCAGTCACCAGGATGGGTTTGAACCAGGGGATTTTGATGCTGTTGGTTCTGGGATGGGATGATGGGCAGCGGTAGCTCGGTCCCCACATCTACCCTGTCTGAATGTGAATCCATTGGGACCCATTTTTCTTTGGGAGGAGTTCCCCCATCTCTGAAGGAGAAAATAATTTTCCCAGGATCCTCTGAGGATAGTTCTCCTTTAAATTGGAAGATCTGTACCTCCTCCACAAAATGGGTCTGTTTGGGTCCTTTGTTTCTCCTACCCCCCCCTCTGCTCCTTGGGTGGCAGACTTTCAGGGGCAGGAGATTTTGTTTCCAGTTCCTGGGTTTCTAGGGGCTGTTTACAAGTGGGGAAGGAGGTTTCCTCCAAGGCTTTACATGCCCCTTCCCCTTGTGCCTCCTCCCTGGGAACTGGTGGGTTGTCGGGGTGCTGCCCCCGTCATTGTTCTGGAGCACAAGGTCCAGAGTTTGGGGCATTCTGCACCGGCATGCTCATCTGAGTGTTCTGTTGAGCCCTCACTATGCGACCCAGATCCTGTGCCATGTTTTGAACCTGGCGCTCTAACTGTGAAACCCGCTCAGGCTGATACGGGGTTCTGTTTTCTTCCCTGGGCTGATCCTGGGAAGGGTAGCTATCCCTTCTCTGGTAGTACCCCGGGTTGGGAAGATTTGGGTACCCCTACACCCTTGGCCACCCTTCTCCCGGATTAGGTTGTCTGGGCTCAGGAAAGTGGGGAAAGAAAGATGGATGATTTTGGGGTTGGAAGTTCTGTGGGTACCTGGGGAAAGGTTTCTGCCCAGGATTTGGGGAATTTCTGCCCTCCTGTGGGAAGTTAGGAGGGAAGTTCCCTGGGTTAGGTGCTTGGTTGGATCCCCCACTTGGGCCGGAGGGGTCCACACATAACCCAGGATGGGTTTGTTTCCCTTGTAGCGGGGACTTACATAGTCAGGGGATTGAGGGACCCCATTTGTGGGACTACCTCCTTGACTCCCTGTCTGTGACTGGCCCGAGGGCCTTCTGGGCTTGGAATTATTCTGTTCAGGCAAGTTTTTAGGCCCCCCCATCTCCAAATCCAAAATGGGGGCAACCTTTACCTCTGCCACCTTAGCAGCGACAGGGGTGTTGGTCGGTTTGGGGCTTTTCTGAGCATTATTTTTATTTTCTATGGGCTTCTGCACCACATAGATTCGGGTGGCCTGTTCAATGACCCAGTCTATTGACCTTTTCTCATGAAAATCTCTCACTAGCTGGGTCATGATTTATTTTGGTAGCACATGGAAAAAGGTATTAACAAATTATTTACTGTCCGGGCGCACCATTTTAGCACGCTTCAACTCCTGCACAAATTCTTGTGGGTCCTGATCCTCCCCACATTGTAAATTGTAGGCTGCCTTGCAAGCCTCTTGGGGATTTCTATGAACAGAAAAGTGCTTTAAGATGGCTGCCCTATATGTGGACCATCTTGAATGATTTTGGTCCTCCAGCCCCGCAAAGAAACTGAAGTATTCTGGGGAGAATGTCCATTTTACGTACTGAATGCAGCTACTGCTGTCTTTTAAATGGAAAGTCTCCATCATTTGCTCAAAGAGCTCTAAGTGTTCCCACACAGAATACTTGGTGTTCTTGTGATAAGACACTCCTTATTGCCTTAATCTGTTTTAAGGGGTCTTTAAGCAAGGCCCTTTTTGCCTTATTGGCCTTTTTGGTTCGGGTAACCCTGGTCCATTCATCCTCTGACTCAGAGGCACTGCTCCCAGAGGTGCCATCTGATCTTCCAGGTTTTCCCGGATTCTGCGAGCCTACGAATGGCTGGCAGAATTCGGTGACCTAGTCTCCTGTGTCCTAGGATGCTCAGAGGAGTCTTCTGATTCCTCCTTGCTCTCAGGATTTGATGGGTACCCCCCACTGTCCTAAATGGGCAGAGGTTTTCAGGATTCCCTTAATGGGCCTACTCTCCTGGGGTTCCCCACTAAATTGCACTGTACTTGGGTGCCCATACCGAGATGCCCGCCCATCCATTCCTGGGAGGTACTGGCCTCTGAGCCCCATACTTCGGACTGGATAGTAATCTGCCATCCCTGTGGCCCTGGGCTCATGTGCGCCAGGGACATGGGGGTGGCAGAGTCCAGGGACTGGGAGAGATGAAGGCCTCTGGTACTTGGGCTCCTGAGGTTATGCTCAGGTGTTTCCCTTTCCCAGCAAACCTCATCTCTATCAGCCCATGCTCCCTGTTGCCATGCAAGAGCCTGAGATTTCTGTTCCTCAATCAAGGCCTTACTAGACTCTATCAGTCTCTCTTGCATGGCTACCTGTCGCTGGAGCCTATCATTGTGCTGACAGAGAGCCTCATGACAGATTTCCTGGACTAAAGTATCCCTTTCCTGAGCAAGAGGCTGCCTCTGTGCCACCACGTCGTCCCTCTGTCTTTGAAGGGCACCAGCTTTCTGGTGCTCTTTCTCAAATTCTGCCTGGGTGCCCAGGTCTTTCAGAAATAATTTGTTGCTCTCTGCCTTTTTTCTATCTAGGTGGCTTTGCAGGGTGACTACCTGCTCTGCACATACCCTATTGAAATGCAGTTGTTGATCCAGCTTTTTCTGGCTCTGCAGTAGGGAGTATAAACCTTCTTGGTTCTCCTTCTGTAAGGCCAGAATTCTGGTATCCTGGTCTGCCCTTTCCTGTTGCAGGATACCATCTCTTCTTTGATTTTAACCAGATGTTGCCTACTTTCGTTCTCTGCCTCCTGCCTCCTCTGCAGGCTGTGCTCAGAAGAGTCCAGATCAGATTGGGCCTTCTCTAATGCCAACACTTGCCTACTTGCCAGATCTTGGCCTTCACCACATTTGTCCTGTATGGCTCCCATATATAAATATAAATATGCCGCTATCCTGGCAATCTTGTTGTGCTCATCCTTGGCCTTAGGGGCCATCTATAGTTCACTCAGGACCACATTTAAGGGACCCTCTTCTCTCCAGGTATCTTACCCTGTTGCAGTGTCCTGTTGTGTGATCGCCTGCAACCACACATTCTGGTCCTGCTCAGTCCACTCACCTCTCACAAATAGCTTATGTAAGAGGTGCTCTCTAGCTATCTTGATGTCTACCAATGTCACCATTCTGGAAATTGATTTCCTTCCTGATTTACAGAACTTTATTATTTTATTTTGCAAAATAGACTGTTTCCTGAGAGCTTTCCATTTTGAGGGGTGCTTTTACAGTGTAACACAGCATGGTAGCCCAACAGGATTTATGTATCCTATTAGTTAGCACACTGTATTAAACTGCACAAGTGGTAGTCCTAATCCAGAAATCCCGCGACGGCCCCCAATCTGTAAATGACTTCAATCCAGCACTCCAACTAAGTCAATGCTTAGTATGGGATGCCCAATGGAAGCCCTTATTTAAATATTTTTATGTCAAAGTTGTTTAAATCTGGATGATGAACCCTTATATAACGCCCCTTTCTTTGAATCTCCTCGACCTCACTGAGCCAAGAAGTAGCTTGGTTTTGCAAATTAAAAGGTTTATTTGCAGAATTGAACTAATATATATATATATATATATATATATATATATATATATATATATATATATATATATATATATATTAGTTCAATTCTATATATAATATATATAGAATTGAATATATATATATATATAACACTTTTATTAATAGAATAATATCTGAATAGCACACTTATGAATATGAACAGCGATCAGCAAGGATACTATTACAATATCAACAATCTCTTTAATCAGTTAGGAGTAGGAATAGGAAGGATAAGGTAGCAGAGAATACTTTGTATGGCTTCAAGGAAATGAAATAATAGGAAAGATGCAACACAGAAATAAACTGGATATGATTTCAATCAAAAGACAATATCATCAATTTTTACCCTGTGACTACTCACTCCCCCCATTATGCAATATGAAGAGATGGAAATGAGGGCACATGGGTTTCAGGAATACAAACAATAATGCAGTTCAATCCCAGTTCCCCCAGCAAGCATGTAGGAAACAGGTAGGATTTTAAAACTGGCAAAAATATGTTTTAATGTGATTGCAATGAAAGGGAAAATATGCTATAAATGACTTTAATTCACTAAAGGAGATTCAGGATAAGTGCGAGTTACTTTGGATTGGTTCAGGTCATCACTAGCAATGATTCATGAATGATTATCAGATTGAAAATTAAATTCAGCAGTGGAAAACAAGAAACAGCTATTTTGACATGTGGTGAAATCTTACTAAAATGCAATTTGCTGCAGTTGTTCAGTTTCATTGGAAGGCTTAATATCTTAGCTTCAAAATGACAGTTAAATTCCATCTCTAGGACGTGTGGTTCCAAAGTTACAGAGGTTTTTGTAAAGGTAGCTTTTTCAGAAATAAAGTCAAGATTTCAAAAATGACAGATGCGCTTTTAAAGATTTACCAACAAGGATAGGCTTATACTAAGGAGCTACGAAGAAGCAAGACACTCAACGGGCAGCCACCAGAACAGCGGTGCCTCCGCTCTGATCTCTGTCCGTCAAAACACTTGTCCCTCTTCAGAAAATCTCAGCGCAAAGATGATTATTGCTACAATTATCAAGAATTATGTGGAGGAGATGAGAATTAAGGATAGACAACAGAGGTTCTGTAATGCAGTTCTGGACAGATTGAAATGGATTGAATGGGATTACTTTAGACTAAGAGACTGGTTATGTGCAGTTCTAGACTAGATACTCACTCCTATGGCTTTGGAATGGAATGGTCCCCGTCAAAGATCTGGTCAAGGGTTTAGCTGGGATTCTCTCTCGTCACCGGACAGGTCTCAGGCACTCTGGTCTCAGCACTGCTCTGCGGTCTGCGCAGCCTCTTGGACGGGATCTGACGGGTTCTGGATACAGCTCTGCTTTCTGGGACTGGATATTGGTTCTAGCAGAGGGTTCTTGGCTAGAATAGCAAAACAGCACAGCCCGGCTGTTGAATGTGAGAGCCCCTTGGAAGTTTAGGGGTTAGAATCAAGTTGCTTGGTTCTGAAGTCCTGCTGAGAAAGGTTCAGCTTTTGGGATTGGGCCTTTCTACTTCAAGTTCTGGAGTCTGGATTCTAAAGTTGGTTCTATGTCTGGAGTCTGGAGTCTTCCTGCAGGGTGCTTTGCCAAGAAATCGGTTGAGAAGTGGAAAGTGTCTGTCTTGCCTGTCCTAAGCAGTCTCTATTTTGTTTATTTCCAAAGTGGGTGGGGAGGCTGATTCTACAATGCCCAACCCTCTAAGTAAATTGCAATTCATTTTTGCTCAAGATAATAAAAATTCTAAAACTATATGAACAAAAGTTTAGATGGCGCAAATTAAATTTCGTAGTGACCTAGCTATCAGGGACGGGAGCCTACTTGCCACAAGTTTCCAGACATGGTACGCTGTTGACATAAAAACCATTGACTTGGCGCAGAACACACTGCTCCAATATTTATCGACTAACTTTAAACTACATTTATTATATGGTCACTCATACACATCAGTGAGTGCCTCACATTGAGTCAACACATGTTGCGCAGATTCCACCTGTTTACAACACAGTTTGCAGATTCTGTTGTTATACAGGATTCACACCCAGGTCCCTGTAATTTCCAAAACCAGAGGAGCCTGCAGTTCCAAGGACAAAGGCTTGATGTGAATATTGTCCAAACTTCTGCAGGGATGCTAGTTGTGACAGTGCCTGATCTGCATCGAAAGACCAGAATTTCTCCAGGGTCTTGATGAGATTAAATGAGATTAAATTCAAGCCATGACTTAGGCAACAGAGTCACCCTTATCTGCCCAGGAATCCCCTCAGACTGTTATTCCGGTTCCTGAACCAGATAGAGTTAGACAGTCTCAGGGAGTGTTTCATCGTATGTCCCAGTAAAGAGTCCTTTCTCCCCAGGTCAAATTGTATGCCTGCACAGAATTTACAGGCCGCTACTGCCCACAATGAGGGTAAAGATTGGAGACCAAGTTCAAGGCTAATGGCATCTACCGGTGAACATGGATGGAGGTTCAACATTGACTGAAGAATCCTCCCCTCAAGTTTACTCAGTAGTGCCACTACTCTCGCGGGGAAAACTTCTAAAGCATACATCATTGTTGGAATGATCGAAGACTTATATTCTAAAATGTTTGCTTCGATACCTCTTCCTCCCTGCGCATCTATCATTTTCCTAAGGGAAAGCCAACAGACCCCCCCGACGCCCCTGAGAAAGTCTGACTCTGATCTCCGTCTCACTATACAACCCCTTTATAAAGTAGAGGAGCAACTGAATGTCAGCCTTCTCAATTGGAATCCATAGTTCAGATAGGGTGATGGTTTCACCCCTGGGTCCTCTGTTCTGGGTGCTGACCCTTTTCGTATCATATTCCTCAATTTCTATGTCAGTTATTTTCTTACTTCAAGTCTGGATGATAGCTGCACCCCTGGATCTCCCTACTTCGGGCTCGGACCCCTCTTGACTGTGGTACTCTGGTGATGGCTTCACCCTGGATCTCCCTCTGCCGGGCTCAGACCCCTCTTGACTGGTGGTACCATGGTGATAGCTTCATCTCTGGATCTCCCTCTGCCAGCCTTGGACCCTTCTTCTCTGGCACTTCTTCAGGTTCACTCTTGCCGTCTCTTAACTTTTGCTTTCACTTTACTCAATCTTGGGGTGACAACTTTGACCCTTGGATGCCCCTCTTTCAGACCCCGACCCTTCGCGATTCTTAGCCTCCGTTCACCGGGTTTACTGTGGATCTCGATCAGGGTGATAGTGGCTCACTCCTCTTTACTCTCAATGTTCTCTTTTTACACAGTTCAATGTTAGCGGGATTCACTTCCCTTTCTTTGACAGTGCTTGTAGACCAAATCTTTCGATTGTACAGGGATTTTGCTTGACACTCTGTATGACCACTTTGATCTATTTCGCAGGCCCTCCTACGGGCTTCTGGTAATTGTAATTTCACTCATATGGGGGTCGACCAGAGTCTCTTGAGTTAGCACTCACGTGGTGCCGGTTTCCCTCTTCAGCTGGTCTCCCTCTTAACACTTTACAGTTCTTTCAAAGTTCCTCGAACTTGGTTCAAAACTTGCCACTTTGCGATCACAGTTCTTATCGGCTCTCCCCTCGACTCACCGGCTGTGATGTACCGCTTGGCTATCCTCTTCATTGGGGTCAAGGCCAGTACCATGGACGCGGGAGCTTCCCCCACTCCTGCATATCGGCGTAGGCTTGCCCTGTGTAACGCTGACATCTTCTGCAAGACACTTGTGCTAATGTTCGCATTCTTTGGCTTTCTTCTTCGAAGGTTCTGTGGGTCTGGGATGAAAAGTGCAAGGTTACTTCTCTCCTCGCCACCCTCTCGATTCCTGCCATCTTTCTACTTCGTTTGAACTGCTGCACCTGCTTAGCCGTCTTGCTGCACCGTCTGCTGTGTTTGCCTTGCTCGTACTGTGCTCTTTTCCTCCACCTTTTATCCCTGTGGGAAAAGGAAGGGCCATCAGGTGTTTGTGATTCAGGTTAATTGCCTGACTCTGCCTGACCCTTGGGTTGGGACATGTCAAGTGCACAGTTTTATTCAACCATTGATTGTAGTGTGCGCACATGTTTGTGTCAGAAAAGGGGGAAGGTTTCAATGTCAGAGCATCCTACAGAGTCAGAAGGGAAAGAAGTATTGTATGGGATCATATCCTTCATATTTGGGTTTGGGGTGCTCTCGAAGGGTAGGTTTTGGAGGGTTTGTTAAATGGACAAGAATGACTGGGATGGAGAACAGAACAGAGAGGATTGTGGGAACGGTAGTATTCTGGCATAGTGGATTGGGTGTTTGGAAAATGACAATCAGAGGGATGGGATTGATAGGGTTTGTGGGGATCGTGAAATGAACAAGGGGGATTTTGGGAATGGTAGTACTTCAAATGAGCTAGTGGGAAGTGTGGAAAAGGGAAATCAGAAGGACGTGGTAAAGACAGATCAGGAGTATGCGGGTGCATAACAGGAAGACAGGGATTCTGGGAGATGTATTTACCCATGGCCCTGGTTTTGGGTTCTTATACGGTTTAGGAAAGATAGATGGATTATGGGTGTTTGCTGTGGAAGATTCATCCGGAGGAGCGGGTTTAGAATTGGAGTATCCTACAAAGGTCTTAAGGATCTCCTCCTCCTCTTCTTACTCGTCTTCTCCAGCATTATACCACATCTCAGCCGGGGTATTTTCCTGAGCACAACCCTGGGTTCCCTTACACAGGTGATCAACCCTCGCTCGTCCACCACCTGGTTTGGGGTCTGAGACCGCCAGCCTTTTCCTGGCCACCAAATAAGGAATTCTCGATGTCGTGTAGGGAGAGTACCCTCAGGTTTCGTACAACTGTGACAGCATTTCAGCCTCATAGAGGCCACTGTTTCTCAAAGAGATGTTAAACTGAGCAATAGTTTCAGTAAAGTCTATTTCCCTAGGGGGTTCACAACAGGACTGAGTCCCAGTCTCTTTCTTTGCCTGCTCACAGTCATATGGCATTTCAAAATCAGCATTGAATGATAGCTTGCCCGGGAAGATCTTATCTTTAATTCTGGGCTATATTTTGCTAAGCAGTCATTCGTAAAAATAACATCAATTCGACTATTATAAGTTCCATTATTCCAAGTCGTAGTTTCCAAACCCTCTTTAACCCCTATAGGGCACAGTTCAAACTGAAGCTCCCAACCTCTCCATCGCCCTCCTGCTAAGACCTCTTTTCCCTTCCAACCCATCCCCCCAAGGAAGGTTACCTACACAGTCAACACTGAAGTGACCTGTTAGCATGATAATTCCTCCTGGGAAAAAAATCAACCAGGTTCTAAAGGTCATTGCAACAGTATCAATTATTTCTGCTGTCAGCACACCCCCATCGGGTCATAGAGGGTTGCCAGCAGGGTATACTCATTGCCAATTCTCAGGTTCTTTATCTGTGCTGTGAAAGAATTGGGGTGGGCCTAACTTGGACAAAACTCAGTTCCCTTCCTCTTAATTACTCTATACTTAAGCGGGGCAGGGAATTGGGAGCATTTAGCATGGGAAATTCAGCACAGATGGCCTCCAGAGCCCCACTGTCCGATTCTGCTACCATATAGGCCCTGTCTTTGTCAATATTCTCCTGTCTAGGAGAGATGTGGCATTAATGACTCAGGGGGCTGCTGTCAAGGCTTCTTTATTGGCATGGTAATCCCTTACACTCCTTAGCATATTCACTAAATAGAGTACCCCCTCTATTAGGGACTGTTGTTCCTCTGCCATATTCTATCAGAGTATGAATAGTGCCTCTATTTTTGTTTCCAGTGGCCCTAATGGGTTATTCTCAATAGGGAAGGGAGGTAGCTTCAGTTCCACTGAACCCTCATTATCCTCTCCAAAACTGTCATCCATATCACTGTCCCCAGATGCGGATTCCGAAGAAGTCATACATTTTCCAAATCAGGAATTTGTGAGAGAATTTGTCATACATTTTCCAAATCAGGAATTTGCGAGAGATTTGAGGACAGTATCGTATATTCCAAAGTCTGTACATATGTAGCCATTTTTGACAAGTCCATAGGGTCTGTTATTTGTGTTGTGGTTTAAAAAGGATTTCTATTTTTGATTGTCTTGGAGTGAGTACACATGCTGGGAACATGGAGGGTTTTTTCCTCTGCGGTCCCCCTTTTAACACAGACTTATTCATCTTGGGGCTTCTGGTTCGTTTTCCTATTGTTCTCATAACTACCGTGATAAATGTTCCACCTTCAGAGGATGGGGGAAAACAGTAGATAATGCTTAATGGCGTTCTTTGGGGGGTCAGCTCAATCCAGAAGTGGGTACCAAGGTAGACAGATAGTCACCAAATAATTAAAGCCCCTTTACCTTCCACTGAGGTTATAGGCACGTTGGTTGACAGGCAGTCCATGGGGAGGTAAGGTTGAATAAAACACCTTAGTGTTACTAAGTCCCTCGGTCCCACAGACCACAAACCACTTAAAGCTTCACGCTCACACTCACCATGATCCAGGTAATGAGGCTGGGTTGCTCGCGCTAATTACGCATTGATGTTGGTCGCAACCAAGGCTCAGTGCTGTGGGCGGGCCGTCCCACCGTCAACCTTGTAAACTACTCCAGCTCCACTCTACGCCTGGGGTAGTCAAGGGGCAATACTTCTTGGGCAGTTCTGCAAATGCTTACCCCCCAGCTTATAGCTGTGCCACCTCAGCCGTCAAACCATCTCTGGCGTGCCTCGCGTTTTCCTCGCTCCGTGCTCAGCATTCCATTCTTAGCGCGTCTGCAGACTTTGGGCTCTGGACTGCCTTTTGTACATAATTGAATTCCAATTTTCTTGATAGATTGTCACCACACCAGGATGTGCCCAGAGAGCGATCTACCTTATAGAAAATCACATTTAATGGCACTATATACATCCTATTGGCAGACAGGTTGTAGCCTGAGACTATAGTGTATTGATTTATTTCAGCTACAATAAGAGATATAGAGAAGCCAGGGAAAATGGCTTTGTTGCCTGGTGCAATGCAATACCATTGGCATTTTATTAATGCTCAATAATAACATTATAAGGCTGATGGGCTTTTGGTGGGGCCATTCTGGGCTGCTCTCTCAATACCCAGGTAAAAGTCGAGAGGCAGCTTCATAACTAGATGAAAGAAAGTGGTTAATATTTAAATGAGACCCTTCCCTTCAGATCCTTCTAGAAGACCTTAGATTTTGAGGCTGTATATGTGATCTTTATTTTCAAGATTTTCACAGTGCTCCTTGATAGACTGATTTCCGTACAAGAGACTTCTTCATTGGTAACTCTTTGTTTTAGATACTCGACCATTTCATAAACTGACACCCATTTAAAATCAATTACTTTTGGTTGGGTATTAGTTGCAGCCATTCAAGTTTTAGGACTCTGACGTAAAGCATAATGTCCAGAGGAGAGGAAATAAGTAAGGATTAATCACTTTTAGCTCTCTTAAATGTGCTACTCAAGGCTGCAAACATGTCTTTTTTTTGTGAGGGGTATGATGGCCAAGAACTCATGATGTGCAGCTGTGTTGCCTGCTGGCGTACATTATTATATGTGTGTAGGTCTTAGGACAGAATTACCAGAAAGGGGACTATGCCGCTGAATCCTGGAATGGAAGAGGCATCAAGAGGTAGCTCTCAAGTGGAATCCTCAGGCACTATGGTGAGGGCACTGTGGTGAGGAAGCGTTGCTGAAACTGAACCAGCAGAAAATAAAATGTATGTAAACATCTCCAATATGGTTGAGTGCACTGGCAGGAAGACGAAGAGTAAACGATGCCCTGCTTGCTGCTTACTCCGTCTTGGCACAATAATCACATCTGTTTCCCTTCCCAGTGCCAAATGCTCCTTTCTTTCGAAGCACAGCCAGTATCTATAGCAGCAGGGTGTGGCAACCACTGGCCTGCATCCAGATTGGTGATGATGCGAGTGTGTTTAAGCTGCTAACCTCAGAACTGGGCACACACGCCCTGCTGTCACATTACTGGAATCTGGGAATGCGACTGCGGCTGCTAGTCAGCATTAAAATCGAGCAGCTGCCACCCCGAGCGAGGAGACACCAACATAGGGATTTACTGCCATGAATGGCAATATAGGGTCCAGAGGAACTAGCTTTCAAATGAGACCTATGCAGAAGACACAATCTCAGTGGTTGATAACGTCCATAATATATTGAATATTTGCTCTTTATGGGCAAAATGTTCGTTGTGTTAATATCAGTCCATGGTTTGCAAAGTCTATTGCGATTTTTGAACTAATTTGAACTAATTTGGGACTAACACTGGCCAGCAGTATTTCCTTGAATGCTTTGAAAATCCTAAAGTGTCTAATCGTGTCCCAGGTCTTTGCTATTATTGCTCTCTGCAGCAGCTATTTCACTTATTATCCAAACGTAAAGATATTGGGCCTCATCACGAGTTTGGTGGTAACCCTTAAATCTGGCGGTAGCGCTATTACCGCTGGATTTAGGGGTCTGCCAAATCAGGGCTTCGGCGGATTTCTCCCCAGCTCTGAGCTGGGTGGAAATCCGCTGAAAATTCGCGCTCATACCGCCGGTGGGAAATCCGCCGGAGGTATGAGCGTGAAAATTCCCCATTGAGCCCAATGGGGAATGGGGCATTCCCGAATGGGCTCAGTGGGGAATGGGGACTTCCAATATCACCAAACCCGTGATCCGGGCTAATAGCGCTGAGGGGTTTGGCAGTAGGGCAGATAGCGCCAGCGCTATTAGCGCTGGCGTTACCGCCCAACTCGTGATGAGGCCCATTGTATTCTTGTTTGATTAAGATTTTTTAATAACATCTGTCATATGTATCCCTTGTCCTTGTATGCTTGTGTGTTTCCTGTCTATTATCCAATGGGTTGATTACATGTTTTATTTCTATTGCAGACTTCCATTTCAACGGTCCACGCTGCCCAATTTCACAACAGCCAAGCAAACTATGTTAAACTAAGATAACCCTTTCAAAGAGTCCTAAAAAAAATCCATTGCATTTAAATCTCTCAAGGAATAGAACAGGTTTTTACTAATGGTATTTTATTTTTAGAAAATTATAAAAATATGTCTGCTCCATAATTAATGTAAACTTTTCCAAGAAAAATAATGAACAATTACACATACTGTCCATATACACACACAATGCATAGAATCATGCAACAATTACAAATAAGTAACTTGGAACATCTCAGAAATGTAGCAGAACCTTTTAACACCCAAATCAAGCTCGGTTTGTATCCCTGCAACAATGTTGCAATCATATATTAAAATGTATTAATAGCTAGGTGCAGTGGTGTATCATATGCCAAAATATCCTTCTTCCTCCATCTCTCACGCACAACACCATACACCAACACACACACACACACACACACACACACACACACTTGGCCTCTCTATATCTCTCTTTGTATGTGCTTTAGTGTGTGAGTCTCTGAGATCTCAGGACAAGAGGCACTGTCCAAACAGCCTTGGTGTGTTTTAGTAATCTTCATTTGTCATGTGAGATGCAAGGTTAGTAACTTGGTGCATTTTGGAAAGAAGTGGATAAGAGGGGGAGGCAGAATTGTATATGTAGGGTGACCAGGTTTTAAACATTCATAACCTGTGACATGCCAACAACATAGAAGGACAACAAATAATGCAGGAATGGGCAGGGTCAGGCATAGGGTGTTTGAAATGTGAAAATCTTGGCATCAATCAGACAACTTAAAAGCTAAACGAGGTTATCTGAACTCAAAAATCTATTTGACACTACCAAGTGTTGCCAATAAAGCATTATTGCATTGACGTTTCGTTTAATGTGCCAGTGCACGACTCTTTCACCCTGTTATTCAGGAGGTTGTTCGGGCAGAGAGCTGCTCAGAGAAGTAATGAAAAGGTGTTTTTTTTTAAATCAGTGTGACATGTGGGGTAAGGTTAGTTTCTGTACACCCCCTGTACCCTGTCCTCCAAGCCTCACATCTAAGACGTTGCTTGTTTCCCATTTGCTAGAGCCACCCCAGCCGTTGATGACAGCACAGTGACAAGAGTCAAAAACACTAATATCTTGGAGACGAGACGAGGGTAGGTGGGGATATGATTTTTATGGCTGAAAGTGGAATCGGATCAGCAGTGACAGAGGCATTGCCTGAGGTGAATACTGCCTGGTATTGGAGAAATACATTGGGCCTTATTATAGGTGTGCTGGTATCCCACTGGTAAATCTGGCAGGGTGCCACCAAACGATAATACCGCTCGCGCCCGGCAGATTGCAAGTGATGGGAAGAGTGAGAATTCCTCTTTCCATGGGGGGAACTGCCAGTATTCCCAGCTCCAGTAAAACCGGTGCCGGTAATACCGGCTGTTTTGTGCCGGTGAGGAGCCTGACTTAACTCCAGCCCTTGGCTGGAGGTAAACAAGGCTCCCCACCAGCAAACTTGGACTATGCCAGTCCGGAAACGTGCCGGTAAACGGAATTACCGGCTATTTAATTCCCGACCAGCATACTCATAATGAGGCCCATTGTCATCACACATGTCCTGCAGGAATGTTGCCATCACACTGAGGGCATATTTTCCATACAGGATGAGGCGAGCATGTGAGAAGTAAATGGGATGCTTACATGTCCAGAACAAAATACCATTCCTGAAAAATAGTAAAACTGAAATGGTACATAATTTGCATGCATTGAAAGGATTTTGGAATTAAAAATGTGTACCGCATGTGATACACTCAACAATAATATGGCCTGTTTAACCTGCAGTCAACTCCCTACATTAGAATTCGTGAAGGATTTTAGGGGTGGACACTGCACCACTCATAATGTACATTTTAAAGAATACATTTTCATATCATGTAATACGGGTTGTGCTGGGTTCAGAACTCTCTTTTATGAGCAATGGATACATAAAAAGGCAGTGAGGGTGACTGCAGACCCCATGCCTCTCTCACAATGCCCTTACAGGCGAATAATAGATGAACCCAAACATTTTCAGACACATTCTGATAAAGGTTGAAAATGTGTGGTCACTCAAAATAAGTATCTTTTCGGTGTCCCTCAAACAAATACACAAATACCTACTCTCCATACGTTGCTGACATATTTATTTTAATAAAACATTATGACTCCTTGTGAATATTCATTCGCCGTTTGGTGACTGTTCATATTTTAAACTTTTTACGGAAAATATATCGACAATCGGAAATGAAAATATCAGCCCACTTTATGCTGTTAGGAGTTCAGAAGAAGACGCGCACTCCTTTTAAAATAGGAAATGTGTGTCCGCGAGCATATCCGGCGTGCATTCAGGAGTTATATATCTCTCATCTGCAAAGGGGCAAGGCACATGCAAATGATGATAAATAATAGTTGCAATCGGGCATGTGTATCTGCACCACCTCACTCGCAGCGCACCCATGGGGTATACATTGCATGGAGGAGTCAAAGGTCGCAAGGATGCTGAACCACGTGAGGGGGAGAGTCAGAGAGTGCCCCGCCCATCGGAGCCATTGCACCACGTCAATGTGTGCACAGCTTTAACCCTGAGGAAAATAATGAGCCTGGGAGTGACGCTGCTGCGCTTAGGTGCTTCATGGACACGCTGTACTTGAAGCAGCAATACAGCATGACAATAGGGCGCAAAAGACGCGCAAAAGCCCAATCTTCTGTCTCCGCTGAATTAACTGCTGTCTAGGACTTTGCTAATTTAGCCTGCGTTTTTTTTTTAATAGAATATATAATTCATGTAACACATTTCCGTTTTACATCATTATCGTCGATTTAATTATCATGGTAAAATATTTAGACGCAATGTATATGTATTTGCAAATGCTAGGGTTCTGATGAAGGCTCAGATTCTGAAAGGTTTTTATGGGTCACCATTTTACAAAAGACGTAATAATTACGAGTTTATCGGTGGAAAACAATATTCACTCAATGTTACATTATTATGCATACGAATACACTCATATGGAATAGTGTTTGAATCACACTTCATAGTTGACTGATGAGACGTGTAGCGTTCACACTGCACGCAATGTACCAACGAGGGAGAAATGGATCAACCACACAGAACTGTGCCAAAAATGGCCGCCATCTTAACTACTACATCCTGCGAAGTACACCGAAGGAGAACGTGGTATTATTCTGTTCCATGTTCGTGTAGCGATGGCTGCGTGTTGGATGGTAATTACCGCGATTTCACAACGAGGAGAGTGATTGACGTGGAATCAGAGGTGACCTTTCGGAATTCACCACAAGCATCAACTCCCTGGAAAGAATGACATTATGGAAACACCTCTGCAGTTTCTGGGTGTGCTGACATTTCTCCAACGCCCACTAATGATCTGCAGGTATTAGCAAGCCAATGATGGAAAACACATCCAGGTGTCTCAATCACAGGCTACTGCAGTGTACTTAATCAGCGTTTTTAGGAGCGGCGTGCAAATTTACATGAACTAACATATCCAATTAATGTGACATATTGAGGCTAAATTTGTTTGGCAACCAACAAGCGCGGAGTAACCAAAGAGGAATTAAATAAAAGCGTATGCTTCTCCAATGAAAATGGTATCCCACAAAGACGATGCTGTAAATAACGTTGTTGGAAATATATTTGTGAAAAAGCATGGGCAAAAACAACATACACAGTAATTGCGGCCAATCAATCTACTAACTGGGGTGTATACAAAATCGAGAACAATTACGAATTGACAATTAAGAATTAACTAGACTCTTTGAGCCCTGATGCCCCAGGTGAAGTTGACAAATCGGCCTGCAGAAGCAGCCTTGCCTTCACAGTGGTTCGATTAATAGTGCTGTCCATCAAATCCTTTCATAATAAATAAACACAAAATTGAATTAAAACATTATATACATTGATGCTAAAAGTACAAACTCATTTTGACATTTTTTTCTAAATTCTGACACACAATAAGATAATTATATCGCATGAAAAAGGCGGTGACTTTGTTGAAATACCGTATATACATAATTCTCTCAGGATGTCTATGCATTGGGAACTGGACATGTGCACAGTTGTCCTGGGCGATGGAAAAATTAGCTTGGATGGGCTATGATGGAGTCACCATCTTGTGAGCAGGGGATAGTCACATGAAAGGCACAACAGCCCTTATTGGGCCCCTCAGATAACTTCAAGACACCCAGATCAATTGAGAAAGCCCAAGGAACTATCAGTGGTGAAACATGGACCGGAATCGGGATGGTCACCTGCAAAGTAGGATGGCAGAAAACTCTAAAGTGACCCTAGGCTGGTCTGCAATGACTGAAGGACACTAAAGAACATGTCCCATGCCCAAACACGCCCAAATATATAAATTAGAATAAATGGATGATCAGCTACCAAATACACCAGAAGAGTTGTATGACATTTAAGTGAAGTGAGGGGGCCTTCAGACTAAAAGCAGGAGAAAGGCTAACCCTACATTTTCACAAGTAGCCAAAACATGTAAAAGGAAATCGAAACTTGTGGAAAACCGAATATAGCCTCAGAACCTGACCCACATGTCACCAAGCATGTGGGACAGTATTAGTCAAGGTGGTCCATATTATACAAGTGCAAACAACAGCCCAAAGCACCACTAAGGAGGAGAGATCATGACAAATGAGTTATTTAGTGTTAAGCCTAGGGAGTGCTGGAATGGGTAGAGAAGCAGAACATGAGAGACCTTTGGCCTGAAGAGCACTTACAAGGACAGTGTGATGGAAGAGACTAGGAAGGATGGGATTCTTGTTTGTGGTAAAGAGATAGAGTTGTGGTGTAGAGAGGAGGGGGACATTGGGTTGGAGGACGAGTTTGCATTGTTAGAAGAGGAGACTCATACTTGAAGTAGAAAGGGGGTCCTGGATTTTTAAACAGACAGAAAGGTGAATTGCTTGGAAGCAGCGATGTAGGTATAACTTATTGGATTTGAAATGGAGATGTGTCCTGAGGAGAAGGAAAGTGAAGAGCTAGTATGTTATGTTATATTACTTTGATGAATACAGAATACTACTGCCATTTTAATGGTCTGCAGGTGCTCTGGTGGATCTGACAAGGGAGGGGGCTGGAGAAGGTTTGTTAGTTTGTGTGATGCTGGAAATACATTGGAGGGACAGGTCCTCCTTGTCCTGTAGTCCTTTTATCATGTGTGTTCTGTGTTATATTCTGCACAGGAGTCCATGTGGGACCCCCTACAGTGCACCACTTCCACTTTTTGGTTTGGTGAACAGACCCTTATTTATTTTACTTATTTTTTACATTTGTATAGCGCACAAACAGGCCATGGGCATTGCGGCACTGTTATGGTACCCATGGGTGGGGGTACAACTGTGTACCCCTAGTGTATGTTTTTGGGTACCTGTGTGTGGCCCACAGAGTAGGTTATGGGCTGGTGGCAGCTCCATGCTGACTTTGACAGGTGATGTGAGTATCCTCCATTTTGGGATACCCAGGCCCTGCCATTGGAATCAGTTGATTCCTGATAGAAGACAAGATGGCCCCTATGGCCTCTTGCTTTCTATTGCCGGTTATCTTGTTTTCCCGAAGTCCTGGGAAGCCAAGACTCTGTGAGGAGGGTTGTAGATGCACTCACCTTTTATTTTGAATTGTTTGTGCGATGTTTCAACCACGCATGCAAGCCCTACAACATCACTGTGCATTACTGACATGGAAACATCATAATGGCCACCAGAAAGCATGCTGCTGGCCATAAATCACCAGAAAGTGCGCAGTGAGAACCTGACAGACAGGCTGCCTTCTTCTTTTACCTCTGTCAGTGTTAATACAGGAGACTATTGCCAGCCCCATCCTTTGGCTGCCCACAGAACAAGAGCAGACAAAGGAATACAGAGCTGTTCAACAATTCATTTCTTGATTGTCAAAATTGCTAAAATCATGGGCATGAAACCACCAAAAAAATCCAACTTCTGGTTGGGTGTTCTACATTACTCTACTGCAGAATCCACATCAATACAATGTTAGCAAGGAGCATATGCTATCAAGTAAAATCCCCTTTTTGAAATATATTAATTTAAGGCAGCTGTCAAAAATGGGTGCAATACCGGTGCCCGCCACTGACCGGCTCTAGCAACCTAAATTCTGACAGGAGACTTGTATTTTAGGAGCTAAACAGTGAACCTGAGTTAGCTGGGACTTCAAAGGCTTGCTTGTCCATGAGAAATCTTCACACCTAGTATTCTCAGCAAGAAGGCAGGAAATCACGTGGTTCTGTTAATCAGATGGAGAGTGGCACCCTGGACTGATGCCCTGCTAGCAGGAAAAAACAGACAAAGGATTCCTTCAGCTGAATAGTGTATGCTGATTTTGGGTGTGAACTGTCAACACTGCTCTGGGCAAGGCAAGACATTTGACCTCTGAGCCAAGCCAAGTTTCTAGGGGCGGGGACAACAAATGGGTCTACTGCAGTGGAAGCAAATGCATGTTTAATTAAATTGCTTATAAAATATTGTATCAAGCTGACAGAAATGTACAATTTGGGAATTCTTAATATGAAAAATGCAGCTACAATTTGAGACGAAGCTGGACGCTTTAGGATGTTCTGAGGCCAAGCACTGTAATTATTAATATTGAAACGTCTGTGTTTATGCTAGAGACCTCAAAACTTACAGTAATATGCCCAGAGAGGGTGTGTACCTCCGTGTCAGATTTGATGAAAAACCAATATTGCGAATCCCATCAAAAGCGCAAAATGTTGTCACTTCTGCACCCAATCTCTTAGAAAGATCAGGGTTGAACAGAGACCTGTCTTAATTCATCTGTGATGTGTACATGTAATTTCAACAACTTGTGTATCTGGGAAGCATGTTTAGTTATGAAAAATTGTTTTTCTAAGTAAATGCTAAGGGGAGGGACTTCAGTCAAGCCATAAACATAGCATCACTCTGACTCAGTATGACTCACTTCTCCGTTCTCCAGTCAGAGGACAGTAAATCCTTTAACCTATCAAGGTCCTCAGAGGGTTGGGCATAGAAAGTCAGCCTTCCCACCCGCTTTCAAAAGACATAAAAAGAGCCACTGAGACCCAGATAGAGACATTCATTTCCCACTCTTTAATCGATTTCTGCACAGCACGCTGCCCGACCATATCCAGAACTTGGACTCCAGATAGACTCCAGAACATGAAGCAGAGAGGCCTGAACCAAAAGCTGAATCTTTCTCAGCAGGCCTCAGAATCCAGCAACCTAACCAAACTATTGTACAGCTGGGTGAGCTGTTTGATTCTGGCTAGAACCCTGTTCCCGACCCAGACCCAGGAAGCAGAGCTGTATCCAGAACCCGTCAGACCCAGACCAGACCGCTGTGCCGTGCCAATAGCAGACCAGAGGCTACGCTGTGAGCAGAACCAGTTCCAGAGACCGTCCGGTGGCGGGAGTGCAGTCCCAAGCCCATTCCAGTCCAAAACTAGGAGTATCAGCTAAGAATTGTGCATAGTCATCTCTTAGTCTAAAGTAATCTTATCCCATCCATTTCAACCTATTTAGCACTACATAGAAATCGTGTGTCCATTCTGTGATTTCAAAGCTGCAAAAGTGTCATCTGACATTCTGAAATCTTGACTTCATTTCTGAAAATCTACCTCCACAAAAACATCTGTATCTTTTGAACCGTATGTCCTAGAAGCGAGATTTAACTGTCACTTTAAAGCTTTCCAACAAACCCAATACGACATTCCTTATAGTTTTTCCATAATCGTGATCGACGCACTTGGAAAAAGTGCAGCGAATTGCAAACTAGCTCAATTTCACCACTTGTAAAAATAGCTGCTTCTTGCTTTCCACTGCTGAAATTCGTTTTCACTCTGATAATCATTCCTGAATCATTGCTAGTGTTGACCTGAACTAATTCAAAGTAGCTATCACCTACCCTGAATCTGCTATAGGGAATTAAAATCATGTTTAGCATATTTTTCACTTCATTGCAACCACATTTAAAAGTATTTGGCCTGTGTTTTAAAATCATCCCTGTTTCTCTAAGCTTGCTGGGGGGAACAGGAACTGAACTGCTTTTGATTGTATTCCTGAAAACCTGTGTACCCTCATTTCCAAATCTTCATATTGCACAGGGGGGGAGTGAGTTGTCACAATGCAAAAAGTGATCAGATTATCTCTTGTTGAAACCATATCCAGTTTATTTCTGTGCTGCATTAATTCCATCATTGCTTTTCCTTGAAACCATACAGAGTATTCTCTGCTACCTTATCCTTTCTATACCAACTCCTAAGTAATTAAAGAATTGTGCTACTGTAATATTATCCATTGTTGATCACTGTTCATACTCATAAGTGTGCTGTCACATATTAATTTATTCATAAATAAAAGTGATATATATATATATATATATATATATATATATATATATATATATATATATATATATATATATATATATATATATATTGTTGAATTTTTCCAATAAACCTTTTAATTTGAAAAACAAACCTACTTCTTGTCTCAGTGAGGTCAGGGGGATTCAAAGAGAGGGGCGTTAAATAAGGGTTTATCATCCAGATTTAAGAACTTGACATAAAAATATATAAATAAGGGCTTCCATTGGGCATTCCAGAATAAGCATTGACTTAGTGGGATTGCTAGATTGAAGTCACTTATAGAGTGGGGGCTCGTAACCGGACGTTTGGATTAGATCTATCACTTGTGCAGTGTGCTAACTGACAGGATACATAAACCCTGTTGGATCACCACACTGTGTTACGCTGTAAAAGCACTCCTCAAAGGAACACTCTAAGGAAACGGTCTGTTTTGCAAAATAAAATACTAACTTCTGTAAATCATGAAGGAAATCAATTTCCAGAATGATGACACTGGTAGACATCAAAATAGCGAGAGAGCACCTCTTACATAAGCTATTTGTGAGAGGTGAGTGGACTCAGCAGGACCAGACGGTGTGGTTGCAGGCAATCACACAACAAGTCACTGCAACTGAGTTAGATATCTGCAGAGATCAGGGCCCCTTACATGTGGCCCTGAGTGAGCTATACATGGCCCCTAAAGCCAAGGATGAGCACAACAAGATTGTCAGGATAGCGGCATATTTATATTTATATATGGGAGCCATACAGGACAAATGTGCTGAAGGCCAAGATCTGGCAAGTAGGCAACTGATGTCATTAGAGAAGGCCCAATCTGACCTGGACTCTTCAGAGCAGAGGCTGCACAGGAGCCAGGAGTCAGAAAATGATAGTAGACAGTATATCATTAAAATAAAAGAGGATATGGGTATCCTGCAACAGGAAAAGGCAGACCACGATACCAGAATTCTGGCCTTCCAGAAAGAGCATCAAGAAGGTTTGGACTCCCTGCTGCAGAGCCAGAAAAAGCTGGAGCAACAGATAGATTTCAACAGGGCATGCAAAAAGCAGGTAGCCACCCTGCAAAGCCAATTGGATAGAGAAAAAGAGGAGAGCAATACATTGATTTTGAAAGACCTGGATACCCAGGCAGAGTTTGATGAAGAGCGCAAGAAAGCTGGCGCCCTTCAAAGGCGGAGGGACGACCTGGCAGCACAGATGCAGGCTCTTACTCAGGAAAGGGATACCTTAGGCCAGGAAGTCTGCCACTTAAAAAAGAAAATGGAAGAAAATCACCTGGCCCTTCAGGGACTGGGTGAACTCCAAAAAGAGCATCAGAACTTGTTAGAGCACACTAGGAAGGTGGAAGATGCTCTGGCAAGAAAGGAGCAGGCCAGTAGGAACGGTACTCAGGGGGTAACCCTCCTGCAGCAAAGACTGGCCCAGTACTCCAAGACTAACCAGGAAGCACAGAGAGAATGAGGCTCTCTGCCAGCACAATGATAGGCTCCAGCAACAGGTAGCCATGCAGGAGAGACTGATAGAGTCTACTAAGGCCTTGATTGAGGAACTGAAAGCACAGGCTCTGGTAGGGCAACAGGGAGCAGGGGCTGATAGAGATGAGGTTTGCTGGGAAAGGGAAACACCTGAGCATAACCTCAGGAGCCCTAGTATCAGAGGCCTCCATCTCTCCCAGTCCTTGGACTCTGCCACCCCCATGTCCCATGGCGCACATGAGCCCAGGACCACGGGGATGGCAGATTACTATCCAGCCAAAAGTATGGGGCTCATGGGCCAGTACATCCCAGGGATGGTTGGGCAGGCATCCGGGTATGGGCACCCAAGTACAGTACAATTTAGTGGGGAACCCCAGGAGAGTAGGCCCGCTAAGGGCATCCTAAAAACCTCTGCCCAGTTAGGTCAGTGGGGGGGGGTACTCATCAAATCCCGGCAGCAAGGAGGAATCTGAAGACTCCTCTGAACATCACAGGACACATGAGACCAGGTCCCCATATTCTGCCAGCCCTTCCCAGGCTTGCAGAATCCGGGAAAACCTGGAAGATCAGACGGGCACCTCTGGGAGCAGTGCTTCTGAATCTGAGGATGAATGGACCAGGGTTACCCGAACCAAGAAGGCCAATAAGGCAAAAAGGGCCTTTTTTAAGGACCCCTTAAAACAGATTAAGGCAATCAGGAGTGTCATCACGCCTTATCACAAGAACGCCAAGTATTCTGTGTGGGAACACTTGGAGCTCTTTGAGCAAATGATGGAGACTTTCCATTTGAAAGACAGCAGTAGCTGCATGCAGTACGTCAAATGGACATTCTCCCCAGAATTCTCCAGTTTCTTTGCGGGGCTGGAGGGCCAAATCATGTAAGATGGTCCACCTACAGGGCTGCCATCTTAAAGCACTTTTCTGTTCACAGAAATCCCCAAGAGGCTCGTAAGGCAGCCCACAATTTGCAATGTAGGGAGGATCAGGCCCCACAAGAATTTGTGCAGGAATTGAAGCATGCCTTTGCACAGACTACCAAAAGGGTGCGCACGGACAGCAAAGAATTTTTTAACACTTTTTTCCATGCCTTGCCCAAATACATCATGACCCAGCTAGTGAGAGATCTTCATGAGAAAAGGTCACTAGACTGGGTCATTGAACAGGCCACCCGAATCTATGAGGTGCAGAAGCCCATAGAAAATTAAAGCAATGCGCAAGAAAAGCCCCAAACCGACCAGCACCCCTGCTGCTGCCAAGGTGGCATAGTTAAAGGTTGCCCCCATTTTGGAATTGGAGATGGGGGGGCCTAAAAACTTGCCTGCACAGAATAATTCCAAGCCGAGAAGGCCCTCGGGCAAGTCACAGACAGTGACCCAAGTAGGTAGTCCCACAAATGGGGTCCCTCACTCCCCTGAATATGTGAGTCCCTGCTACAAGGGAAACCGACCCATCCTGGGTTATGTGTGGACTCCTCCAGCCCAAGGGGGGGATCCAGCCAAGCACCTAACCCATTGAACTTCCCTCCTAACTTCCCACAGGAGTGCAGAAATTCCCCAAATCCTGGGCAGAACTTTTTCCCCAGCTATCCACCCAACTTCTAGCCCCAAAATTATCCATCCTTCTTTCCCCAATTCCCTGAGCCCAGACAACCTAATCCGGGAGAGGGGTGGCCAAGCGTGGAGGGGTACCCAAATCTTCCCAACCCGTGGTACTACCGGTGAAGGGATAGCTACCCTTCCCGGGATCAGCCCAGGGGAGAAAACAGAACCCTGTATCAGCCTGAGCGGGTTTCACAGTTAGAGCGCCAGGTCCAAAATATAGCACAGGATCTGGGTCGTATGCTGAGGGCGCAGCAGAACCCTCAGATGGGCATGCCGGTGCAGAATGCCCCAAACTCGGGACCTGGTGCTCCAGAACAATGACGGGGGCAGCACCCCGATAACCCACCGGTTCCCAGGGAGGAGGCACAAGGGAAAGGGGGGTGTAAAGCCTTGGAGGAAGCTTTCTTCCCCACTTGTAAACAGCCCCTGGGAACCCAGGAACCGGAAACAAAATCTTCTACCCCTGAAAGTCTGCCACCCAAGGAGCAGAGAAGAGGTAGGAGAAACAAAGGACCCACACAGACCCACTTTGTGGAGGAGGTACAGATCTTCCAATATGAGGGAGAGGGATCCTCAGAGGATCCTTGGAAAAGGATCTTCAACTTCAGAGATGGGGGAACTCCTCCCAAGGAAAAATGGGTCACAAGGGATTCACAGACAGACTGGGTAGGTGTGGGGACTGAGCTAGCGCCACCCATCATCTCAACCCTGAACCAACAGCATCAAAATCCCCTGGTTCAAACCCATTCTGGTGACTGCCTCCAAAAAGGGGGGGGCGGCCCAGAACCGCAACCAGGGGAACCCACGTCTCCCATTTCTAGTTGCCAACTTTTTCTTTCAGATTCCCAAGACTCTTCACAGAATTCTGCTCAAATCTCTTTTCTTTCCTTTTCCACCAGTTGTCCAAAAATGTGCATTATCTGTGCCCCCTTGAGGAGAAGGAGGGAAGATACTATGCCCTGGTACAAGTACAGGGTAGGGTACAATTTTGGACTGGTGGACACTGGATCCCAAGCTACCCTTCTGTCCAGAAGGGCCTTTGACAAACTAAATGCAGGAAGGGGGGAGAATTACCGTATTCCTCTCACCTCTCTTCCTGGACAACTTCAGAACTTTGACGGGAAGGAAATTCCCGTTGAGGGGACGGCGGATTTGGACATGAAACACCCGGTCATAGTAGTGACTCCAGAGGGCACCCCTTGTTTACTAGGCAATGACCTCCTGAGAAGGTTGTCACCCCTAATAGATTGTGTAAACAAGGTCCTCTGGACCCAGACTAGCCGACCAATAAAATTAAAACAGAGTGTCAACCATGTTAGTTTAAACGGCACATGCCACATGGTTGAACAAAAATCTGACCAAGTAGAATTTCACTTCCAGAACAACCAAATTCCAGATGTGACAGTAATAGCTGTAGGACAACAGACTGGTGATGGGGGGTGCTCTCTATTTCTGAAAATCATCCTTCCTTCCAGTTTAAGGTGGTATCCCACACTGGAAGGAAACACTCTGAAATTCTTTACCAATCCACAATCAGATATTCCCACTCCAATAGTCCAGAAAGTTGTGAAATCAGCCCAGAGCCTGGCTGATATTCAGCAAATTGGAGAGCAGTTGTTCATCCCTGTTCAGTTAAATGATGGGAAGGACTCTGTTCTCGCCCGAGTGTGTGTGAACAACGGTAAGAGCTTCATCAGCGAAGCCATGTTCCGCCAACTCCCAAAAGATCCAGCCATTCCCACATTCAGATAGATAGACAAATGGGAAATGGATCTGGAAACACCCAATTCCAAACTTCTCCTGCCAAACAGGTGTATGCTCAAAATCTCCATTGGCAACAAGAGCATAGTCCATAAATGTTGGGTTGTGCGAGACGTCACTGCAGCCTTTTACTTAGGCAGTGACATTCTCAATGGCTTTGCCATTAGTTTGGACCTAATAAACTTCAAAGCTTGGTCCCGATTAGCGGATAATCCCATGGACTTTGATGATCCAGAAAGAGCATTTAGGTCAGCTCAATTGCTACCTTATGCAGTTGAAATTCTGATTAAAGAGGAAGTCACCATCCCAGAAAGGACCTGACAATTCTCCCTGGAAGTGAAAGTTAAAAGAGGACAAAAATTGAAAAACCCTGATGCTTATATTCATCTTAATGCTTCTCTCAAACAGCAAGGGTTGGGGGTAAACCCAACACCATTAGTCAACATAGAACATGACACCATTCCAATAGAGGTAGATAACAGCGACTTAAAGAGTATTACTCTAGCCGCAGGCACCATTATTGGAACGGCGGTTGATGAATGACAAATCTCCATTGATTTAGGAAATGAACTGTTAGGATCAATCCCCAAGGACTGTTTTGACAGTGACAGTGATGACAATACAACACCAGACAGGATCTTTACCCGGCATGTGGGGAACTTCCTGGTGTACACTTCCTGCCCTTATGGTAAGGAAGATGTGACTTGTGACTTCAGGAGGGATGAGGTGATTTTCCAGGTCCATGAGGGCTGCCTTTCCCACCTGAAGCCTCCAGTCCAAATCAGCACTCTGACCAGGGACTTCTCAACCCAACTGGTGGAGGCCGCTGAGATAGCGAAACCAGAAGTCTTTCCAGGCTTCATGCAGATGGTTGAAGAGAGAGTCAACCTAGCTGAGGCCTGTGTGACTCTGGAGCAGAAGCAAAAGTTGAAACATGTTTTCTTGGATTTTCAAGATCTCTTCGTGGTCGACTCATATGACTGTGGTCGCACCGACCTCCACACAACAACAATTCCCACGGACCCTGGCATGACTCCGGTGTTTGTGAAGCATTATCGTTTGCCTCTCGCATCCATGGAGTCCCTTACTGAAATAATTAAGAACCTTGAGTCCCGGGGGATAATCCGTCCAGTACACAGCACCTTCAATAATCCGGTGCTGGGAATATTGAAGCCAAACGGCCAGTGGAGACTCTGCGCCGACCTTAGGGAGCTCAACAAACGGGTCCATACTTCCCGATGGCCTCTTCCCTACATTGACCAAGGGCTGGCCCAGATCCAAGGGTCACAGTTATTCACTGCAATAGACCTGACCAATGGATACTGGACTGTGCCTGTCAGTAGGGAGGACCAATACAAGCTGGCTTTTACCTTTTTGGGCCAGCAGTACACATGGACCCGGACTCCCTTCGGATATCTCAACTCCGGCAATGAATTCAACATTTTCCTACACAAGGCCATGCCCGACCTGGGTGCGAGGGGTAACCTGGCTTATGTAGATGATGTCCTCATCAAAGGCTCAACTGTGGAGGAACACATAGCGGAGATCCGTTATGTTCTGACCCAGTTGAGGGCAGCCGGAGCAAAAATTTCCTTTCAGAAAGCACAGTGGTGTAGAACCCGTGTTAATTTCTTGGGGCATGAGATTACCCATCAGGGTCTCTGTCCTCAGGAAAAGAAAGTGGAAGCACTTCAGAAACTGAAGGACCCCACAACTCTGCGGGAACTAAGGAGCCTCCTTGGACTGACTAATTACAGCAGAAAGTTCATTGAGGGCTACGCAGAGATCACCAGACCCCTGATTCATCTCTTGAAGGGGGGGGTCAAGTGGGAATGGGGTCCAGAACAATCCGAGGCAGTAAGACAGCTCAAAAGAAGCCTCTCACAAGCACCTTGCCTAGCTTACCCTGTCAGAAACAAGGAGTTCTTCTTGGAGACAGGGTTTTCTAATAAATACTTGACTGCAGTATTATACCAAAAGCATGACAAGATCAATAAAGTAATCTCCTATGCGAGCAAAACTTTATCCTCCGTGGAGGAAAAATTCAACGATTGTGAGAAGGCACTCCTGGCAATGGTGTGGGCATTGAAGAATTACCGCCGGTTTATCCAGGGGGCACACATCATAGTGAGGACTCCACACCACCTCTGCAATATATCCAAAGTGACAGAATCTGGGCCGGAAATGTGAGTAATTCCCATATTACTTCCTGGATTATGTCAATGCAAGGCTTTCCTGTGGAGGTCAGATATGGCCAAAACAAGAAGAGTGCCCTCGCGCAAGGTCTAGCTGACTTGCATGATTGTGTCAGAGAAAACTGTCTTGAGGACGAAAGTCTAAAAATCAAGGACAACATGGAGGCATACCTTAATTCCCCACACAAAGTATTTGAAGACGACAAGTGTGAGGGAATGCCCACTGTCTATGTGGATGGGTGCTCCTACCATGTTGACAACAATGGGGAAAAAGAACTTTTGGCCAGTTTAGGGAATGCATGGGTGAATGAGTCCCCAGAACCCTCCGCTTGGTACAAGATTCGTCCCCGAAGTAGTCAGGTGGCAGAGTTGATGGCTGTACATCAAGCCATCCTCACTGCTGTCCAACATCAACTCCACGAAATGGTCATAATCACAGATTCAGATTATGTACGGAACGGTTTCGTGGAGCACCTGGTTAATTGGAAAACCAGAAGCATGTTATGTGCTAATAACAAACCCTTGAAACATGGGAAGTTAATCCAAAATATTGATGATCTGGTCACCTCGAATGGGATGACCATCTACTGGAAAAATATCAAGGTTCATTCCAAAGTAGAGGGACCAGACAAAACTGGAAATGACTTAGCTGATCAGCTGGCCAAAACCGGGGCCCTCCAAGGGAATCTAATAGAGATTGAGTCCCTGTTGGGGGAAATCCAGGTCACTGCGATCACTAGGTCCCAGACAAATGCTCACAATGATCTTTCAACTGCACAATGGAGTAAGGAGACCCCAGATGCTGATTTGATTACGGCACAGAAGGGGGATCCAATAATTGCTAAGTTTTACCAACGCATTAAGGACCCTGAGAACTTTCCCCTGACGGCTACCAATTACATTGGGAAAGAGGACCTTAGAGTGTTAATGAAATGTCCAAAAATGTTCTGAATCCAAGACGGTTTGTTGGTAAGGAAATCCCAAGCTGGCCATGATCAGTGGGTAGTTCCTACCTCATTCCGAAGCCTGATGTTAAGTCACGCCCATGATGCGGCCACCGCCGGTCATAGGGGGTTTCAGACAACACTTGAGATCTTAAGAGAGATTGCATACTGGCCACACATCGGGCAGGACCTCGACCAATACTTGAAGGGGTGTCTTGTGTGTGCACAATTTCAGCCAACATCTCTCACACACCGTGCGCCTCTTCAAAAGAGAGGGATGACCCTGCCATGATCAGATTTGCAAGTCGACTTCATAGGCCCCGTGATTCGCTCCTCTAGGGGAAATAAGTACATGTTGACTGTGACATGCTTATTTACCAAATGGGTGGAATGTCTCCCGGCCACAAATTGCAAGGCAGAAACAGCAGCTGCCCTGATGATCAATCACATCTTTTTGCGTTTTGGACTACCCCAAAGGATTAAGTCAGACACAGGTAGCCATTTCACCAGCGTAGTAATGACAAAGATGTGGGAGATACTGGGGGTTAAAAGGAAGCTACACATTGCCTACCGGCCAGCCTCTTCTGGTGCAGTGGAACGTTACAACAAAACCATTGTGAGCATCTTAAAAAAGTTTGTGGCAGATTATGGGCTAAATTGGGATATCCGATTACCTCTTGTCCTAATGGCCATCAGATCTACCCCTTCATCTGCAACTAAAATGTCACCATTTGAGCTGATGACTGGACGCAGGATGGTGCTTCCCCAGCATTTGCTCTACAGGACCCAAGAGCAGACATTCATCAATGCCTCCACAACTCATGAGTATGTTGAGAATCTAAGGAAACACCTTCAACATGCTTTTGCCTATGCTCAGCAAAATCTAGAAAGATCAGCCGATAGCATGAACACCCACTATGACTTGAAGACTACTAGGAAAGAGAACAATGTAGGAGACCGGGTTTATCTATACATTTTCCAAAGGAACCAGGCCAAACAGCGGAAATTTCTGCCTACATGGAAGGGACCTTTTGAAATTGTAGACAAGATCTCACCAGTCGCCTACAAGATCCGCATCCCCAAAGGCATTTTGGCGGAATGGGAAGAAAAGTTGGTCCATATTAATCAGCTAAAGTGTTGCCATCCTAGGCACACTTTGCAGCAACTGGAGGAATCCTCTGCAATCCCAGAGGGGGCCGCTCCAGATTAATACATTTCCAACCCTAAAATATCCCACATATAGTGTATGAATTACCATAATAAGAATGCAAATGTCTTCTGATTAAAGTGTGAAATACCATAATAAGAATGCAAATGTCTCCTGAAAAAAAATGTATATGTTTACCCCACTACATTAATAGTGGTGGGGAAATGTCTACGAATATGTTTCTGCCGCTTTTGCTTTGTCATCCTAGGAGAGATGAAACCATGGAGACTGAAGGATTCCTTCAGCTGAAAAGGGTATGCTGTTTTTGGGTGTGAACTGTCAACACTGCTCTGGGGGAAGGCAAGACATTTGACCTCTGAGCCAAGCCAAGTTTCTAGGGGTGGGGACAAACAAATGGGTGTACTGCAGTGGAAGCAAATGTATGTTTTATTAAATTGCTTATAAAATATTGTATCAAGATGACAGAAATGTACAATTTGGGGATTCTTAATATGCTAAATGCACCCACAATTTGAGATGAAGCAGGACACTGTAGGGTGTTCTGTGGCCAAGCCCTGTAATTATTAATATTGTAACATCTGTTTTTATGCTAGAGACCTCAAAACGTACGTTAATATGCCCAGAGAGGGTGTGTACCTCCGTGTCAGATTTGATGAAAAACCAATATTGCGAATCCCATCAAAAGCGCAAAATGTTGTCACTTCTGCACCCAAGCTCTTAGAAAGATCAGGGTTGAACAGAGACCTGTCTTAATTCATCTGTGATGTGTACATGTAATTTCAAAAACTTGTGTACCTGGGAAGCATGTTTGGTTATGAGAAATTGTTTTTCTAAGTAAATGCTAAGGGGAGGGACTTCAGTTAAGCCATAAACATAGCATCACTCTGACTCAGTCTGACTCACTACTCCATTCTCCCGTCAGAGGACAGTAAATCCTTTAACCTATCAGGATCCTCAAAGGGTTGGGCATAGAAAGTCAGCCTTCCCACCCACTTTCAAAAGACATAAAAAGAGCCATAGAGACCCAGATAGAGACATTAATTTTCCACTCTTTAATTGATTTCTGCGCAGCACGCTGCCCGACCATATCCAGAACTTAGACTCAAGATAGACTCCAGAACTTGAAGCAGAGAGGCCTGAACCAAAAGCTGAATCCTTCTCAGCCGGCCTCAGAATCCAGGAACCTAACCAAACTATTCAACAGCTGGGCGAGCTGTTTGATTCTGGCTAGAATCCTGTGCCAGACCCAGACCCAGAAAGCAGAGCTGTATCCAGAACTCATCAGACCCAGACCAGACCGCTGTGCCGTGCCGATAGCAGACCAGAGGCCACGCTGTGAGCAGAACCAGTGCCAGAGAACGTCCGGTGGTGGGAGTGCAGTCCCAGGCCCATTCCAGTCCGAAACTAGGAGTGAGTATACAGCCAAGAACTTTGCATAGTCATCTCTTAGTCTAAAGTAATCTCATCCCATCCATTTCAACCTATTTAGAACTGCATAGAAATCGTGTGTCCATTCTGTGATTTCAAAGCTGCAAAAGTGTCATCTATCATTCTGAAAATCTACCTCCACAAAAACGTCTGTATATTTTGAACCGTATGTCCTAGAAGCGAGATTTAACTGCCATTTTACAGCTAAGAACCTAAGCGTTCCAACAAACCCAATACGACATTCCATCTCCTTATACTTTTTCCGTAATCGTGATCGACGCACTCTGAAAAAGTGCTGCGAATTGCAAACTAGCTCAATTACACCACTTGTAAAAATAGCTGCTTCTTGCTTTCCACTGCTGAAATTCGTTTTCACTCTGATAATCATTCCTGAAACATTGCTAGTATTGACCTGAACTAATTCAAAGTATCTATCACCTACCTTGAATCTCCTATAGGGAATTAAAATCATTTTTAGCTTATTTTTCACTTCATTGCAACCACATTTAAAAGTATTTGGCCTGTGTTTTAAAATCATCCCTGTTTCTCTAAGCTTGCTGGGGGGACGGGAACTGAACTGCTTTTGATTGTATACCTGAAAACCTGTTTGCCCTCATTTCCATCTCTTCATATTGCATAGGGGGGGGGAGTGAGTTGTCACAAGGCAAAAAGTGATCAGATTATCTCTTGTTGAAACCATATCCAGTTTATTTCTGTGCTGCATTCTTTCCATCATTGCTTTTCCTTGAAACCATACAACGTATTCTCTGCTACCTTATCCTTTATATACCAACACCTAAGTAATTAAGGAATTGTGCTATTGTAATATTATCCATTGTTGATCACTGTTCATACTCATAAGTGTGCTGTCACATATTAATTTATTCATAAAAGTGTGATATATATATATATATATATATATATATATATATATATATATATATATATATATATATATATTGTTTAATTTTTCCAATAAACCTTTTAATTTGCAAAACAAACCTACTTCTTGTCTCAGTGAGGTCAGGGGGATTCAAAGAGAGGGAAGTTATATAAAGGTTTATCATCCAGATTTAAGAACTTGACATAAAAATATATAAATAAGGGCTTCCATTGGGCATTCCAGACTAGGCATTTACTTAGTGGGATTGCTAGATTGAAGTCACTTACATGTTGACGGGTTGTGTAAGTTTATGTAATATTCTTTTAAGGTGCGGGGGAGGAAATGTGACCCTGGCACAGGGCCATAATTACCTATATGTAGAGAGGAGAAAGAGGATCCAAAGGTAGGAGCCCTCCCGTCCCTTGCACACTATTAATATACCATCATTTGACGGTTAAGCAAAAATCTTTGAAAAACATATCTAACAGTCTTTAGTGAAGCGAATGTACGAACAAACAATTGGGATCTAACCCAGCGAACTGGACACTTTGGGGATTTAACCCAGTTATATATGTTTTCTTTCTTCATGTAGTATATTGGCCAAGAATTGGAGTTCGCGCCTCACCCCCTCTTTTTTTACAAACAATGATTTAGGCATTCAATTGGTTAAAACACAATAGTTTAATCACTATAGCAAATTGTTTATCATTGAATCATTTGATGCTGAGAACAAATCAAATGTCAAGCAGTAAATGCTGTTTAGATGAGTATCAATCATGTACATATGCAATTCAGATGCAAAGGCTGATTCGTTTCGGGATCAACATCCCTTCTTCTTGAGCCAAAAAGTATGACCTGCAAAACAGTAAAGTAAATAAAAAGTGTGTCAAATAGTTGACAATTAGATAGACATAAGTATTGTGCTCAAGAAAAATGAATTCAAGAAAAAGCAGTAGCACCGGCCTACGGTTAATTAGCTTGGTTTCAAAACGGTAAAGATAGGTCTTATATACAAACATTCAACAGATGGTTAATAGTTCTTTAGAGAAGCTCCTATTGTCCAACAAACCTGCCTAAAAAAGGCTAGACATTGTGACCATTATGTAATTCTAACAATCTGTGCATCTCTAATTTAGGGATACATGTCTAATAACTATATTCCCCATGTCTGGATAGTGTTTGTTTAAATGCATTATGTAAAGCAAGGATAGAAAAAAGCTTACCTGTAAAGAACTAGTTAAAGAAACACGTGTTAGGGAAATTGGCATTTAATGATAATCCGAATCCTCAGACGTTTCTGGGGTACAGGACCTTCCTGTTGCCAGGTCGGCAACCTAAATGTGGACAAAGCACACATGTATAGGGCAGGCACAATAAATTGCTCAGACGTGATGTATTATAGGCATTTCAAGTGGTGAATATCTGTGGCAAATGTCATGCTAATAATGACCTGGTTCTACTGAAGTGGAGGCACATATAGTATAAAATGGTTACCAAAACCTCCAGATAACCTACAATGGGGTGTTAACGTTCATTTATAGAATGATAACTTCCGTCAACCTGCTCATCTATCATACGTGTCTGTTATAGTCTAAACAATTCAGGTTCTAATTATATATAAAAAAGGGGTTTTAGACATGCAGACTGACAATAGTACAATTTATGGGCTTACCTCTCAATGATCGAGAGGTGGGGTCCGAGAGGTTAATGTGCTACTCATTATCATGCATGCTTGAAAATGTGTTGCTCACTAATAACTTTCTGTAGTTATAGTCATTCTTATGACACTCTATAGCCTGGAACCTGAGAAAATATTAAGGTTTACTGTCATTCGTTGTGCGATTGCAACGTAACAAGTCAACTCACGACTGGGATAGCAGTGCTGTTATCACGTTCTGCTCTTACCTACTAATGCCAAGTGAGGTTTGTAAGCAAACACAGTGACAGCGTTAAGAACGCTGCCGATTACAAAACAGGAAGCAGCGGCCGCGCGTGTCTCAGTGCGGGCGATGCGTCCCTCGGGATAGTTGCGGTGGGATACACTGTTTCCCAGGAAACCTTCCAGGACGCTGGAAGGTAAGCGTGTGTGGGGTGACTAAAGCAATGATGTGCGTTCCTTATAGAAATAGAGAAGGGACTACTCTGAATGTTGTGTGAACATTCAGGATGACATAAGGTCAATGTAATCTGTGGGCGCCATATTGGAATGTTATGGAGCTATCCTCATATTCTCAGAATGCGAATGGCACCTAAAGTGTGGTAACTAAAAAGCTGTTATGTATGTATGTAGATGAATATAATAACAAAGCTACCGTTATCAGTCTAAATATTGATATTAGAGGCATGTGAAGATTACATAATAGTCACAGCGGATTGAGGTGCACTAATGGACATGTCTAGAGTTCACGACTCATACCATATTATGTATAGAGTAACATCCACTCAGTGGGCCGGTTGACAAGTCCCGGACTTTCATCATTTTAACAAGTGTTCCACTGTACGTTTAAACACACTTCAAATGTAACTACATCTGTGTAATGTTCATCATCTTAATTTACTCTATTGATGCATAGTCAATCAGTAGACTATCACAGTAAGCATATTTGAAATGGACGTGACCCCCGAGTTGGAGGGGTGGGATGCCATTAGTTGCTAATGCTTATTCTTATTCAAGTTAAATCCAAATACGGGCACACAAAAAAAATAATGGAAAGAAAGTTATTAATCGGTTGTATTTCAGATGAAACATCTAAGTGAGAACTCCTCATTGAGTCCTCTAGGGTTCAGAGTGTCCTGACTCTGTCCCTTCCCCTGACTGGCTGTTAGGTGGAAGTTCCATATATGGTATTGTGGGGAAGTCCAGGCAAGATGGGCTGGAGCCTTCCCAGTGATTGTATGTTGTGGGTACCCCCTTGGGGTGGGACCTGGGTGAATGGATGTGTGACGTGATATGCACTTCATGTTATGGTTGTCTGGTTTCTGGTATGTGACACAAATACTGAGACAGCCCTGCCCGAAACTGGTATGAATGCAGTGTGGAGTGCTGAATGGCTGGGTGATTTTCCCAATACACATTCATTGTTATGTCTGTCTGGAGGGAGGAGAATGGCCTGAATGCACTGTGAGCCTGATTGGCTGCCTGCCTGCATGAATGCCCTTCTGGATGATTGGTTGCCTGAGTGTGACCCAGCAGAGTAAATGAGAGACCAAACAGTATATCTGGGGACCTCTCACTGATAGAAATCATTCAGAAGCTGATATCGAAACTTGATGCTTGCTCTCAAAACCGAACCGCAAGAAGAAGGTCAACCGCTAGTCCCTTTGATGCAATCTGAAAGCTGCTCTGCCTTCAAGAACCTGATCTAAGAGAGGACCTGGCAAGGAGACCTCTTCCCGAGCTACGAACGAACATTGTGCACCAGCTAGCCTTTGCCGAATCGCCCGAGACGTCAGCCTTTGCAAGACTAACTACCGGAGATGGGGCCCACCGAGGAATCCGAAGAGAAGCGTCTGGACATCCGTCCACCACCGTTACCCAGGGTTAGGAGGACCACCGTAACCGCTGGACGCCCATCAAAGCTGTGTTGCCCAGAAGTGTCAACAGCTTGACGCCGTGCCACTGATCACCGGAGCCGCAATGCTCCGTTGCCTAAGAGCACTTGGAATCAAGGACTCCCTTGCTCATTACCGTCGACCGCTTTGTCCCGCCGGAGGAATACGTCTGTGGTTTAGTGTTCTGTGCTTAGTTGGGTTATATTGGTTGTTGCAGAGTGCATGCAGGTTGTGGTGGCTTTAGGTTTGTACACAGAAAAGGAGCACAATGAGTCCTCTTTTTTGATATAGGGGGCTTTTTTAGATGAGGACGTTACAACATCATGAAAAGCAGTTTCGAAAAAAACGACCCTGTTTGTTGCACATTCAGCTGGAGACAATTCTTGACACAAAGAGTGATAATACCATCTTTCTAAACATATATAAAAAATGGTAGTGATCTGTCAAATAATAAACTGTTCAATTTATTCACATAAACATATGTAAAAACATGGACCTCTCGGTTATACACTAATATAACACAAGAGAATCACTTAAAAATGTAAACAACATAAATCCTATTGTTCCTTGAGCAGTTTCATATTTTTTGCTCTTAATCACTTTTCTTTCAACAAGTAACCTATGAGTGTCAACAGTTAAATATGTTTCTAGCCTTGTTATTCTACTTTCAACCTTCTTGAGTGAATCAAATTTAGGTGCTAGTTCCAGGCTGTCTTCAGGACACCTGATCCCTTGATGGAGTAAACGTGATATAGTATGAGGATTCTTGTATTTTAAATGCTGAACACACGTGTCTAAAAATAAATACAAAAAAGAACATTAGGAACTGACTAGAATAATGCACATCTATTTCTTTCACTCTTTGTCCACTGCGTTCTACCAACTCCTCTATTCTCAAGTACACAGCATTACATTTCGTTCATTTTATCTTCCAATTTATTCATTATATTATGAGACATTTCCTTTTCACTAACTTTGTCTAAAAACATGGGAGTTCTCTCTCCGAAGATCATTCTAACCAATGATATACCCAAGGAGAAAAACACGAGTCTGTTGTATCTGTCATTTAGGAGACATCCAGCGCAGCTTTTTCTTCCACAGGGCCAGCAGTCGACCAGCAATGCAACTATGCCCTTTGGTTACAACATTCATGTTGAACCATTGTTTGGTATACTACAGTGTTTGTAGTTATAGCACCCACCTACATAGGCATTAGCTATTGGACCTTTTTGCACACAATTTGTTCCTTGTTCAAATCTTTTTTGGTGCCTGTCCCAGAGGTAGTCAGACATTCGCTGATTTTTTCATACATCTCCATGGGTTGTCACAAACACCAAGCCTGTAATAAAACATAGTCACGCCGGTGTTGTGATTGTTTTAGAAAAAACAGTCATGCGTTTGTTAAACTAATCACGCACCTGTCTCTACAAGCAAAGTCCGTAGGAAGAGATCTTCTTACTTTCTCTCCTACACATGTGGTAGCCAGTAAATGTGAGTCGTTAGCCTTTTTTCCCTTCACAAGACAAGTGAGCGCCCAACTCATTAGATCATGTTATTGACTTGTCCGGCAGTCACAAGGATATAAGGTTAGACTATCTCCCTGCCAGTTCTGTACCACTTACTTGTTATTCATGGACATAACTTTGTTCACAGCCGCTCCTCATACATTCAATGTTCTCGCTGTAGCGGTTGCGGTCACGTGATTTTTTAAGCTACGAGAATAAAGCCATGAACGTATCAGAATAACGTGCAGTTGTTTGTCTCCATATTGGATGTACTTTTACATAGTGCATCCAAAGCTTAATTGATGCCACTACTATTTCGCCATAAAGTAATAAGGAATGGGCAGAAACAGGTATCTTGCATAGACACCACTATGCAATAATAATACACACTGGCTCCTAAATAAAGCACACCTTACGTTAGATGTAAATTTAAATGACCTATGGAAAGGCTGGTTTACTCAAGGGAAAGGCAAAACGTCTTTCCTATATATGTTCGGTCGAGTAACATATAGAAGGACAAACTTCCTTACAGAAAGAGAAGGATAATCTTTGGTGTTTCCATGCCCGTATCACAATTGAGGGCTGTCCTCTGTCAGCCTACCTATGGAGAAATGAGCCAAAGGATGCCAAATAAATTAGCACAGTCACAACTCAATGATGAATGGAGAATACTACACTCTCCAAAGCTGTCAGATGGCCTAGATCTGCCAGCCCCTGTTTTAGATAGTAATTTAAAAATTCATTTGTGTCCTTTATTTGCGTATAAATAGGTTCCATTCAATATACAAGTTCAGCCAAGGATTTACAGAATCAATTGAATAAATCCACCTCTGTTCGAGTTTACGTAGACTCCGGTCACAATCACCACCACGTGGGTGTGGGTTAAGTGTCTGCAAAATGCACCAAAAGATGTCTTGATGTGTGTGGTGCGGTTTTTTGAAGTGTTCAATGAGCGGTTTATCAGCTATTCCATTTTTAACACATGAGCGATGTTAGCCAATCCTTTGATGGACTGGTCTTTTAATTTTCCCAATGTAGAATAAACCACAGTGACATTTGATGCAAAAAATCAGCCATTTTGTGGCACAGTTAGGGAAAGATTTTAATTGGCACTTTCTTCCATTGAGATCAATTTCTTTTAGGTTTCTGGTGAGATTGCAGACTGAACACTTCCCACATTTAAAATGTCCTATCACGGGTGGGAGATGCCAGAGAGTATCTTATGTCTGGGTGTTTAACTTTGGTTGTGTATATGTGTGGACCAGCCTACCTCTGAGATTAGGCATACGTCTAAACTCAAACCGTGGTGGAACAATCTTGAAACTTTTAGTATTATTAATGTTCCAGTTTTTAGTATCAATTTTCTCAGATCATTTCTTATTGGTGAAAAGGATGACACACATTTGATCTTATTGATCGATGTTCTGGTTTGTTTCGATAGACAGTAATTCCTAGAGACATTAGAGGCTCTTTTGTAGGCTCACCTTATGATATGTGCAGGGTACCCTCTATTCTTTAGATTGAGTTTGAGTTCTTCACTATGTTATTTAAAGTCTTCTTTCTCCGTGCAAATATGTCTCATGCATAAAAACTGCCCAAATGGCAGGTTCTGTCTGAGACTTTGGGGGTGAGAACTTTCAAACTGTAGTAGAATGTTAATGGGTGACACAAATGTTGGAGTTAAATTAGGTGTGGTTAATTCTAACTTTCTTTTTCATGTATGCTCTCCCTCTCTGCCCTTACTGACTTGTCATCATTCATCTCAGGTCTCTGAAATTCCATGCTGGGAATCAAACATCTTGGACATCTATGAAATAACTCTTCTCCTGGAGCCTCTCCAGTTGAGCAATAAGGGGTGAGTTGATAAGCAAACAGGAATTGGTATAGTGCCCAGCAAAGGCACTCACCCCGCCTACTGGCAATCTGAAATATCTTATTCAAAGTCCTCATAAAAGATTCTACTTTGCCGTTGGCCCTTGGCCACAAAGGAGTGACCTTTCGGTGATGAATGCCACTCGCCTCCATGAACAGTGGAAAGCCCTCGCCCTAAAATGGGGGCCCATTGCCCAAGCAGATATCTGTTAGGTACAGAGCCTCACATCGGCCAAGGTTGTTGATGCCACAAAATCCACTTCCGAGTTTCATGACCACAGGTCAATCAGGGCTGGAAAATGACTCGCAAGGCCTGCAGCTTCTCTCCAATGACTGAAGCATGTGTGCTGTCTGTTCTGGAGATGTTGCTTGGCACCAGCCACACAATTTCACATAATCATGCACCATCTCCTCCAGACCTGGAAACCACACCTTCTGTTAGATGTGACCTGTTGTTTTCACTGTATCTTGATGCACGTGATGGGCTAGGTCAATCACTTTTGGAATCAACTTTGTCGGGATAACCACTCGCAATCCTCAGAGTAACAACCCATCTTCAGCAAACATTAGTTCGTGTTTCACTTTCCACAATTGTTCAAGTGTGATCTTCGCTTGTTCGATGCGTTTTTCTAGGTGTGTTAAAACGTGTTTCAACTCCCCACTTGTGAGAGCCTGTTGCATTATTTTAAAAGATTTGTCTTCCTCTGAAGCTCCTTTTATTTTCATTGATCATCAACAAGTTGGGAATAGCTGCTTCCGTCATCAAACAGACATAGTCTTCCGTCACACACTCCTCTTTAACTGATAGTCTGCAGCATTTTCACTTCCGGGCTGATATGTGAGCATGATATATTCCTGCAGCACCAACAGCCATTTCTCAAATCTCGGTGGGGGCCGTGTAGATGACCGTGACATAATGTGGAGGAGAGTCTTGATATTAGTGATCACAGAGATGGATGTGCCATAGATAAACTGATAATAATGGTGACAGCCCCACTGGACCGCCAGAGGCTCTCGCTAAATTTGCGAGTATTGCTGTTCTGTGGCATAAATCGCCCTACTGGCATGTGCCACAGGTTTTACATCCCCACTTTCATCCATTTGTGATATCACTGCCCCCATACCAAACACACTGCCATCTACCTTCAATTTGGATCGACAGCTGGGGACAAATAACACCAAGGTACTGTCAGCTGTGAGCAAGGCCTTTATCTGGAGAAACACATCCTCTTCCAGAGTAGTCTATGCCATGGCATGTCCTTCTTTGTCATATTTCATAGGGGTTCGGACAGTGCTGCCAAATTCTTGACAAACCTCCCACAGTATGTTACAATTCCAAGAAAATCTCTCACTTTGGTCACATTTCCTGGAGCTTGGGTGTTTTGAATATCCACTACCACCTTTTTGGGTCAGTCAAAATGCCACTATCTTGGAAAATTTAGCCAGAAACTGCCAGCTTCCTTTGCAAAAACAGACATTTATCTTTGTGCAATGTCAAAGCCATGGACCTGATCTGCTCTAGTACCTTCTCCAGGTGTTCTAGATGCTCAATGTCAGTCTTAGCAAACACCAGTATATCATCACTTATATTGAGGGCGCCTAGTATATCCACAGGGGCACCCCTAACTGTGTTCTCTAAAACCTTGATGACCGAGGACACACCAAAACTCAGCCTTTTAGCACAATAGAGCCTTTGTGAGTCGTGAATGTGGTGATGTACCTGGAATCAGGGTGGTTGACTAATCGGTGACACCCAGACTTCAGATCCAACATTGAAAAGAAAGTGCCCATTTGGAGATCCAAGACCACGTCATCAATTGTGGTTGTCGGTTGTAGTCTGCGCTTTATGGCTTTAATTTATAGGTGCATATCAACGCATAGTCTCATTGAGTCTGTTTGCTTGCAACCACAATTGGGGACACCCATGGCATTGGGCCATCCACTCATTTGATGATGTCCAATTTTACCAATATTTCAATATCTTGGTCCACCTTTTCCCAAATGCTGAACTGTCTCATGAATGTGTAGCCATATTGGGTCACCCTTCTTCTGCCCAATACCTGTGAACATTGCACTAAATCTTTCCACCAGCGACTGTACGTCTTCTACATACACTCAGAATGCAAAATTCACAATTCTTAGCACCTCCACTGCCACAGCCGAGCAAGGTCTCCTCACTGACAGCCGTCAGAGAAAATTGTGCCTGAATTTGTTGATCTTCACGTCTAACCTTAGTGATGAAGGCGCCATCCAAGGGAAGGGGTTTGGTTCCTCCAAAAGGAGAAAATGTGAACTTGAGTACAAGCCAGCAGTGGTGTTTTGTGCAGTGCTTTATAATTTGATGCTGCCATCACAATGACAGAAGCCCCGGTGTCAATGAGTTCTGGGGTGTCTGTACCTTGTTTGCAGACTGTACACATCAATGTGTAATTGGGTACCCTTCTTCTGCCCAAAACCTGTTAATATTGCACTTAATCTTTCCACCAGCGACTGGATGTCCACTACACACTCAGAATGCAAAATTCCCAATTCTTAGGACCTCCACTGCCGCAGCTGACTATGGTCTCCTCACTGACAGCCATCACAAAAAATCATGCCTGAATGTGTTGATCTTCATGTCTAACCTTAGTGATGAAGGTGCCATCCAAGGGAAGGGGTTTGGTTCCTCCGCAAGACGAAAATGTGAACTTGAGTGCAAGCCAGCTGTGGAGGTTTGTGCAGTGCTTTATAATGTTATACCACCATCACATTGATAAAACACCCCTGTGTCAATGAGTACTGGGGTGTCTGTACCTTGTTTGCGGACTGTACACCTCAGCTGACACTTTCCTTTCCTCCAACATTGAGCCAACTTGATATGACAAATGCCACACTATCTTCATCCATACCTTGAGGTTGTTTGTCTTTTTGCTCTGCAGGGTCTACTTGTGCAACAATTTTCTTCCATTTCTGAAATGGTTGCCTCTGTTTGGCCCTGCCTCTGGGTTGCATCAATGGTAAATGAGCATAGCATACACTCGCAACATGTTTCAACAGGCCGCACATGCCACATTTATGTCCTTTTGCCAGGCAATCACCTGAGCGAGGTAGAATGTATCCACAGTGTGGGCACATTTTCAGGACGTTCCTCCCCTTTTGCCATATTCCCTTTCTTGAATGTTCTCTGTAGCTGGTTACTCACAGCAAAAACATCTTCCAGTTCCACAGCTTTCATGGAGGCACACACATCAGGCAGTTCATGCAATCTCCCTAATTCTAGTATCTGGGTCAGTGTGATACCAGGTTCTTGCAGTATTTGCTTCTGTGACTTAACCAAAAAACAACCTTGAATTAATTATGCATGAACCTCATCCTCTTCATTGAGCAGCACACATGTGAAAGTCAGCTTGCAGAGCCAAGTATGGAAAGCATCAAGTGTCTCATCCCGATCGCCAGGGTGACCCCTATTGTCTCCTTTTTGAGAGCGTAAATCCACTTGCTTGCTCCTGAAATAAGAGAGGGCAAGATGTATATCAAATTGTCTCCTCTCCCCTTCTGTAATAGAGGCATTGAGTTGTTCGGGGCCCAGGGTCCATTCCACCTCTCATGACCTATGCCATCATTAACTTGGCCTTTCTCTCATTTGTCCTCCAGTTCCTGTTAATTTCCCTCTTATCCCACTTTTTCTTTTGAATTGTCCCTTCTCCTTCTCCTTATCTGGAGGCCAGGGATCGCCGTCTGCCACACTCATTCCCCCCTCCTCCTCTTCCTCGTTTGAGACGACACAGTCTTCGTCACACTGTCCGACCCTTTCTCCCCCTTGTAAGACTCCTTGTTGTCCAATTTAAACTGTATCTTCCCTGATGTCCACCCTTCTCCTCCTCTGTTAGTCCCATGCCCCTTCTCCTGTCTCCGACCCTCCTTTTCTATCACCCTCTCAGCCTCCTTGAGCATAGTGTCCAACTACTGCTGTGTGCTCTTTTTCTATGTTGGTCAAATATTTTCGGTCACCTTTTCCTTTGGCTCCCTAGCCCCAGCCTCCTAGTGCTTCATTTTCCCCCTTTTGAGTTCCCCCCTGCTTGAGGACATGCACCATGGGTTGCTGTACCCAATGCCAAGCTTAAAAGTTGGGTATAACCCATTGGGAGGGGGTGAAGCCCTAGGTGGTCCTGTCACTTCGCTGCCCTGCCCTCTCGGGCTCCTTCTTTTTCTCTTTGTAGAGCTTCCAAAGTCATAACATGTTTTGACATGCTTGACTTGAGGTTTGATCCTTTATATGTTGCTAACAAGTACAAGAAAATAAGTTCTGTTATTCAACTATTGAACATTCCCTCTTCTGGCCATTTATGGAAACACCATCCTGGAGTGACATGGCCCACTGAAAGTATTATTTTATCATTATATTGAGGCAACTTATTACTTAATTGATCCAGGGGCATGTCCATCCTAAAAATCATCCGAACCCCGTATGTACTCCCTCTATGCTATTGTTGGGAGTTCCCTCCCACCTATTTCATTTAACCCTTCCGCACAATTTAAATTACCCTTGTGCCCTTTACACCTCCCCAAATCTCTGTTTCTCTCTCTCCATTTCCACACATCCCCTCCTTCACCTCATACATCCATGCTTAGCACACCTTCAGTTTACACCATATCCACATTCACTGGCCCTCTCCACAGACCCGTCCACTCAGACTAAGCACTCTCACTGGCCTTCTCCTCAGGCCCACCCACTAACTTTGTGCTAGTGCAACAAAGGTCCTCTCCACAGGCCCACCACGTTCCTAAATACTCTATGTAAATATACAGACGCCTGGCCCTGCCTCTCCTCCAGCCCTGTGTCTTCACCACTAAGCCAAGGACACGTATGTAGACATTATGTCTGGTGTTGACCCTGCCACCTCGAGTGACTCCACATAAACCAACGGATACTCCAACCACTACAACACCAGTGAGACACCAAAAAAAAGAACAAAAGACGCACCCAACATTTACTATCCTATCATGGACCAATCTTCAGCACATCTATAAGTCATAGACAGCCGATCCCAAAAATGACACAACTATACCATCGCCTGCACTATGCGCAACTCCCATCTATCGGGGTCTGCCACTTTCTACGCACTCTTCTGCTCTTGGAGTGGTGGAAAAAAATGTTTAAAAAATACTACAACCTATCGTCCTCCCCCTGAAGAATGACTCCTAAACAACATAAAAGATTCCTCCCCACTTTGTGGACATGCAATCATGGTATCACACATTCCTGCATGGTTACACTCATATGTCCTAGAAAGCCTTGAGTCACCCCCACATAAAGCCTTCCCATGGCCTGCCCCTCCAACTGAGAACAAGCAACACTCATGACAAAGACCTTTGTGAATTCTGAGTCGGCAAGGCCTCCTCAATTGAGCACGTGAGTCTGGTCTGTGCTCGCCTGACCCGTGGCTCCCAGGAGGGTCTCTGGCATGCCCTCGGCTGGCCAAGAGAAGTGAGGATCTTGCTGGGGCCTCCAAATGTATAGGGGGCCTAAACAAGGCGAGAAATTACTGGAACACCAAAAAAATCCAAAAAGGAGCATACACCAAGCAGGAAGTAACATAGTTTATTACAGGCCTAACTGTGGGCAACCTTTTTATATCTTTGTCAAATAATAAGCATGTACACACATTGTAGCATTTGTTAGACCAACCTGCAAAGATTATTGGCAGGACAGTCTCCCTATAGCTCAGCATATAGCACCTACTCATGATTGGAGCAGGCCATCCTGACCTTCGCTGTCCATCACCACCCCTCGCAACATCACAAACCTTCCCACACTGCCTCACAATTGCATTACTGAAACTCTTCTGCTGATTGGTCCCATGGCCGTGAAGAGACAAATGGTTTACTTACCTGTGGCCTATGCTCCAAAATGGCTGTTCTGTTGTTCATGTTGTACTACACTGCGACTTCTACCTGTTACCCCTGCCCCTAATTCCTGTCCCCCACTTGCCCCTTTGTCCCTCATCCCTTTGGTGCCCCCAAGCCTGCTTTTTCACCACTGACATCTCTAGGTGCACCTGCAGACTCGGCACATAGGTTATACTGTGCAGCTGTCAATGATATCCCCACCTTTGAGAATGCCCCTTCCCCATCAGTCCTGCAACTGGTAGGTGTGCCCCGTTGGCAGCACTGAAAATGCACCTTTACCGCACAATTATAGTTCACGATTACAAACAGCAACAGGAAAAGGAAAGGGACGCTGCAATACAGTGCAGAAGGCTGAGGTGAATTTAGTACAAAATAAATTGGCTGAAATAAGTAGAGAAGGAGCTGTGATTATGGGGGCACCCATACAGCAGGAAGAACAAAGAACATCTCTGGTGGAAGTGAGAATGGCACCAGATTGGACTGAAGGGGGATACCAAGGGTATACCCATAACAGAGGACACCAGGGTGGATTTAAGGGGAGTTACCCAGGATGTTATCTGGGAGGTTATCCACAGGGAAGAAGAGAGTTTCAAGGGGGCAGGGACAGTAGAGGAGGAGGGTTTGGCTGGATGGGGTCCGAGATTTGGTGGGTCAGCATTGTGTTGGTTGTGTGGGAAAATGGGTCACTTTACATTAGAATGTAGGAGAAGACAAGATAATGCATATATTCCCCGAGCATATCCTAGTGGACTGGCAGCACCAGTTATATACCTGCAGCAGTATAGCACAATGCCCATGAGTGTTCTCTATGGTGTGATGCACGCACAAATACCCCAGCAGTTACAACAGACCCAGTATCAATATCAAGCACCCACACCCCAGCAGATGCAACCCCCAGCGTCCAATAATGTACCAGTGTATGTGCAGCAGAAGACACAACAGTCAGCCCCTCAAGTTTGGGACAATAATGCTTTGCCTCACGGCACAGGGACAACATACACAGGGGCAAGTGTGATGGGTGGTAACCTTCGTGTTCCCAGGGTCAAACACATATCCCGATTAGTAAGGCCCACTGAGAGCCCTAACATGCCCAGTCCTATCAGTCACTGCCAACCTGGAAGAGGAACTCCTGGTAGGTGGAGGCAACAAATCATTAATTGTTATGTTTGACACAGTTGCAACAAAATCATGGATAAATGATAGGCACTTCCCCCCAGGTAAAGTAATTGACACTCAGGGATTCTCATGGCCAATACATTTGGTTCCATTGACACCACTAATGTTCTCAAAGTCGACACCATTACATTTGTTTGGAAGGGATTTATTATGCAAAATGAATATGACCATTTTGTTGTCAGAAGGAGGGGGTGGTGTGTTGAACTTCGGGAATTTGTTACGTCAGTGTCTTGGTGATCACAAGAGCATTGTTCATTGACGGCGTTAATAGCAGAGTACCTGTGCACCCAGATTTGTTTATGGAGAGTGCCATCAGAATTTTTGTTTAGACCAGCTGTGCCTGCAGACCATGTCCCTGGTGGTATTCTTACACTAGATTGAGGGGGTGTTCATTGCAGATTACAAAATAGTGCTCATATGGACAGATGAAGATGGAGGTGAGTGGCAAACTGTTTTTTGTCTGTTGACCCTGGTCAGCCATTGAGTGGAGTATCGGATGGGCAGTTGTTTGAAGATGCTGATGACAACGGCAGAATTATATTGGAAGTGTATATTCCCTGACATATAATGATTCAGCATAAGAATGTCCCATGTCCCACACTTATTGCTAGGAGTATTCCTGCACATTTACAAGATTACCTGTTACAGGTCCCATTTCACTTTATGGGAGGATAACCCTCATGATGTGGGGCTTTTGAAGAGCATAGGAGCAGTACATTAGGGAAAACACAGGAGCAGTGTTAACATAGTGTAACAGTATCCATTGTCAAGAGAAGCAGATGAGCGAATAAATTAGAGGATGGTTGCATTGTGGCAGCAGGGCATTATAGTATCCTCACACTCAATGTGTAACACGGTTTATAGTGATAAAATCGAAAGTTAAAATCTCGAAAGTCAAAATGTTGAAAAAAAAAGTCGCATTTATTTTTAATGCCGTTTTTATTCGAAATGGGGGGTTCCCCCAACCACCCCTTTTTTACCCTTTTTTTAAAATCCCGGACCCCAAAATAAATATATAATTAAAAAAAGAGTAATTAGAGATTTTTTTTCTCGAGATTTTGACTGACCACCGTGTAACACAGCAATATACCCTGTGAAAAATACAAAGGGGTCAGATTGGAGGTCATACAAGATTTACGTTCATTGAATTGCATAGTGGAGGCAGAATTCCCACTTGTACCAAACCCGCCACAATTCTTTGAAACATACCCAAGGAACCCACACATTTTACTGTGACTGGTTAGAAAAATTCATTATTTTCTATTCCATTGCATCCTGATTCTCAATACCTTACCACCCTTTATTTACCCCTGATAGCAATTTCAACACAACAGAATTCCACAGGGGTACTGTGAGTCCCTGAGTACTTTTAAAAGAGTATTGCACATGGATTTGGGCAACATACATGTGCTCAGCACAATCATCCAGTAGGTAGATGACCTAGTATGTGGCACGACGGAAGAGATGTGCAAGGCAGACTTCATCACAGTCATGACATTGCTTGCATTTAAAGGGTACAAGGTAGACAAGGAGAAAATGCAATATTGCGAGAAGGAGGTCATGTATTTGGGACAAATAATATCATCAGCAGGGAAAAAAAAGAGTAACTCCTGAAAGAGCTGCTGCCGTGCAGAATACACCACAGCCTACTACAGGTAAAGAGATGCAACACAACTTGAGTTTGTGTAAGTATTGTAGAGCTTGGATCTTTGACTATTCTAGTTACACAAAACCTCTTCAGCAGGGAATCAATCAAGAAAGAACAGAAAAGAAAAGAGTCACTGACATTGACAGTCAAAATGGTAACAGGTTTTGCAGAACTGAAAAATGGTACAAGTAATCCCCCACTGTTAGCCAGCCTCTTTTAAAAAACGGAATTGTATTTATTGTCACATTAGATTGGACAGGTGATGGCAGCAGGATTGGCTCAGCACCCATGCTTGGGACACAAGCCCTTAGCATATTACAATGGTAATTTAGATCCATTAATACAGGTTCAATTTTCTTGTGAACAGGCATTGATTGCAGAAGTATTTTCTATCGAGAAAAGTTTAACTACCAGTATAGCGTGCTAAATTACATTATATGTAGAACATGCTGTGTTTGCCATTTTGGAAACATCTACATCAACATTAACAAAACAGAGAGCATCAGTGTATGAAGTAATTCTTTGCGGCCTATCAATTCATAAAGTAAATGACTCCCAGTGAACCCTGCCATGTTTATTGCACAAGGATGATTTAGTGTGGGAAGCGGAGGACACATTGGAACAAGGGGAGGTCCTTTTCATTTATGGTTCAGCAAAGATTGATCAGGTGACTAGCCAGAGACACACAGCATGGCAGTGGTGCTCTTCGTAGATGGGGAATATGAGGTTATAAATAGGAAACAATTACAAACACATTGGTGCTCAGGCACCAGAACTAATAGCCTTAATTGAAGCATTAGAAGCATCTCAGGGGGGTTTGGTGATGGTTTACTCTGATTTGGCATATGTCACCGCCACCATACATACAGGGTTGCCCAGATGGCAAAGGAGGGGGTTTTGCAGGTCAGATGGTACCCCTGTGCAGCATGCTGTCTGATTAGAAAGATTAATGTATGCATTGCCCTGTCCCTATGTGGTAGTGGTAGTTAAATGTTCCGCCCACACTCAGAATACAGACCCAGTGTCACTCTGCAATGATGACACAGACAGAGCCGCCAAAGAAGCAGCACATTTAGAAGAACCAGATGTCACTGCATATCCTGATGTGGCAAATCAGCAGTTACAGTTAACAACTCCATACACTCCAGTACCAACTACATAAATAATTGCATTGCAGGGACAAGCAACCCACGAGAACCAGGATTTATGGGTGAGGAGGGGTTGCACACAGTCCCTGATGGACCTAATTTGGAGAAAAAATATTACAGGTAAGGTGGTAATGCTGCAGGAGTTGCTAATGGCTGCCTTAAGCAGCTGCACTACCCGGCGCATATTTCAAAACAGCACATTGCTGCAGATATTTCAGGGGAGTGGTATGTCCCTAATCTCCAGGAGTTCAAACTGCACAATGTGTCACCTGTGTATTAGTAGCCAGCTGCTCAGGACACTGCATGGCACATTCACCCATCCCACTGTGCTGTTCCAGTAGTTACACATTGATTATGCAGATATATGTAGTAATTACCATTAACTTATTGTAATGGTTTGTCCGTTTTCCCGATGGGTTGCGACTGGTCCCTGTGCAGATGCAAAATCTGCAACAACATTTCTGGTACGTGAGGTATATCCTCATTCGGGGTTGAATGAGGACCTATAATCAGATAACAGAACTCACTTTTTTAATGACTTATTTAAGGAAATAGCTTCTCTGCTGGGGATCCGGCATAAGATGTGGTCCATATACCACATACATGCCAATGGGATTGTTGAGAAGATCAACAGGCTTTTGAATAGTAAACTAAGTTATGTGTCATGTTAATGAAGAACTGGGTGCAATGTCTCCCTTTGGCTTTATACACAGGATTGTAGCAGGGAGAGGAATGCATACACCTCTTACTCCTACACGTGCGGCTTCAGATGCTCACAGGCAGCAACAGTTTTGGGAGAGAAGTTTCATGGGTAGTTGCATGAATGAACAAAATGAAAGTGCTCTATCAACAGATTTCCCCCAGAAGATAAGAGGTAGCAGTAACATCGGCAACCAGTGAACAGAATTTGCTGCTGCTCCAATTATTACGGGGTGACAAAATCTTTGTGCACAACTATGTCTGTTGCTGAAATGAACAAAGTTTCAAGCGATCCTCTACTGTGGTCTTTGCCACGTATTTCGCAATTAAGGAGAAGGCGTTGTGGACGTTCGGAGGTCCCCAGATACAGTTCCACCATCTCATGAACAAGCCCTAAGTATTGACCCAAAATAAAGCCACATATTACAGTGTGAATCAATTGTCTTATTAAAATTCAACTGTCCTAGTTAGTGACCTACTGTCAGTTGTATTACGCATACCTTGTTTTCTTGAGTTCCTATTGAGCATCACATTCTCTTGTAAACACGGTTACCCTTTAAAAAGGCGATTTCAGTACCTTTTTTTATAATAATGGATCTGCGATTCTTTGCATGGATGTCTGCTTTTTCTCTCCCTCTTGAGGTGCAACAACACGGACAGCATATAATATATATATGTTATGTTGTATATGTTTCCTTGTATGTTGTATATTGTTATTATGTGATTGTTTTATATGGTGGGGGCATATCAAAGGAGGATATGGGGATTGTGGAATGTTTTTGAGAATGAAACACTCTTGGGGATAACACACATTTTGAGGGAACCTGAGGAGGAGATGGAATACAATCATTATAAGGGTGTTATATTTGACACTGGGGCTGATGTGCACCACCCTGAATTGGATAACGTGGTATAACAACATGCATGATGGGGGAGGAAGAGGTCAAATGAGAGCTGGTATATATGCTTCTTGATACCTCATGTGATGGGCACCCCCAAGTTGTTTATACCCCAAGATATGCTGCTTCCTATAGCCCTGTGACTGGTACATTTAACCCTGTGCAGAGTGCCTTGTCTTTTCCAACGGAACACTGTCCAGGCCGTAATGATGGTCAGGGATGATGCAGAAGGTGCCAAGAAGAACAAGCGGGCACTGTGCTAGGTGTTACCATTTCTGAAGCTGGAAGCAACATTGTTTTCTAACAATAGATGTGTGGCAGTAGTAGAGAGATGTGCAGCAGGGGGTTACTGGGGTTTCGGATGATGTGGGGGCACGCGTAAACGAAAACTGTGACAGGATATAGGTTAAATAAATGCTGAATCTGACATGGATTTATGTTATTTTATTTTTGCATTTATAGCAGAGCACAAAGCCCTGAGGCATATAGGGGCTAGGTAAATTTACCAGATGGCTAAAGTTACAAGTTACATAGTTCGCGTCAGTTAGGTACAAATTATGGCATGCCCTGCTTGCTAGGTCCATTTTATGTATGATGGGCATACGGATCACAGCAGTCAAAAGGTGAACAGTAATGTAGTGAGGGCTACACATTGCAGATTACATAGTTGTTATACAGTTAGGTGCATCTTAAAGACAAACCCTGCTTCCTGGATTATTTTAAGCATAATGGGCATGCAGGATCACAGCAGGCAATATGAAGCAGTAATGCAATGAGAACAGGTGCACGCCGGACAAGCTGCACCCAATGAGGTTAGGAGTGGCTATGTCAGGTCTGTGCAGTAAGGCAAAATAGGATCATGAAGTTGTAAGAAGGGAACATACACTGCAGGTAAGTGAAGATCCTTTATTAGTAACCAGCCTGAGCCCAGCAGTGCTCAGCCTGCACAACACCTCTTCACTTGAACTCCTCAACGGCTCCCAATAGAATGTAGAACCATGAACAGATGTAAACATGACATCAGAGCAAGAGTGGAATTCTATGAGGTAGAATTCCACTCAAGAGCAAAACAAACATTATAACACTTCGCCCCCGTTTACCCAACAACAGACACGAACACATAAGCATCCACACAACCACATACACAGACGACAACACATGCACAAACGCAAGCACATACACACACACACACACACACACACACCAGCCCCAGATCCTACCTGAAGAAACAGGAAAAATGGAAGGAGTAAAGAACAAATGCCAATGAACTATGGCTCCGAAGACATGGAAGGGGAAAAGAATAAATGCAAATGAACTATGGAGTAAAGAACAAATGCCAATGAACTATGGCTCCCAAGACATGGAAGGGGAAAAGAATAAATGCAAATGAACTATGGAGTAAAGAACAAATGCTAATGAACTATGGCTCCCTAGACATAATCTTTGCACTTAGAGGGAAACTTCCTAACCCTGACAGGATGAGCATTACCCTGGACAGAGACAGCCGCCCAGTAGCAGATACCCCCTCATCACATTCACCCACCGGACTATGAGTGGTATCAAGGTTATGAAGAGAAACCGGAATGGAAGACACCTCATCCTGCCGGACATCCAAAGCCACCCCACTGTCCGTGGCTGGAAGTCAACTTGCCCCTCACTAGCTTCCCCAAAAGAAGAGCATCTTAACGGATGTCCAAACACCGCCCCAGCATCATTTATGCCGCAATCGGGCTCCCCCAACTCACCACCAGCAGAATCCACTTTGTCCTTATCTACCACTATCACATGCCTGAGGCTCCATCTGGACCCATCATCGAGTTTCACGTAACCACGACCACACTTCACGACTACTCGTGGTTGCATATACCTGCTGAGTCCCTTGGCCACAAACCTGGGATTCTTGATCTGCACCCAATCACCAGCCTTAACCGACAAGGGCTTCCTACGGGCCAGTTGCTCTCTCAATAAACACTGTTGCCTACCCCGCACTCGACCCAAAACCCCTTGCATATTCACCTGCGATTGGACACCACCACCCAGCGCAGGGACCCTCAACTTGGAGCCGGGTTTCCTTCCCCGCATCAACTCGAAGGGAGAATGACCAGTGGAAACAGAAGGAGTCAGCCTGTAAGCCTTGAACGACTCCGACACCACTCTCCCCCACGGAAGACCATTGGCAAGGGCCAACTGAATGGCCCCCTTGACAAAACGATTCATGCGTTCTACCATTGGCCTGTGGATTATACAATGCAACTCTATGATGACGTATACCAAGATCATCCAAAAACTTCTGCATGTACTCTGACACAAACTGAGACCCATTATCGGTAACTAAGCCAGCAGGCAGACCTTCCCTGTCAAACACTCCCTTGAGGAACTCCACAATTTTCTCGGCTGTAACTGTAGACAAGGCAGTGGCCTCGACCCATCTCGACGTATAGTCGACCATAACCATAACAAATCTCAGACCTCCCCCCAACGAGTCCATGGGCCTCATTATGTCAAGCGCCACCTTGGACCATACTTCACAGGGCACCTCCACAGGATAAATAGGTTGGGGAGCAGGAGCCTTGCTTTTATCACTGGCAGAACAGGCCGCACAATCCTTCACCACATCCTCCACATCAGCGTCCATTCTGGGCCACCAATAATCCTCTCTAAGCCTCCTCCTGGTCATGGACCTGCCTAAATGCCCCTCATGGGCCAAAGCGACAAGCTTCCCTCTAAGGGAATGAGGAGGAACCAACCTCAGACCTCTAGCCACGCCCCATGGACCCACAGACAATTCCTGCCATACATGACCATAAAGCTTGGACAATGCCGTACTAACAACACCACTACTGAGTGCTGTCCTTATTTCAAGCAACTCAGGATCACCCTCACATTCTGCGCTCCATTCTGGTTCCGACACAGCGGGCACTACGCTAGCAACCAAGGTACAATCGTCCCCCACTGCTCCCTGGACCTCATCAACACAACTAGAGCTCGGAAAACGCAACAGGCAATCCGCTACCGCATTCCTCACACCTGGGAAATACTCAACCTTGAAATTGAACTCTGTCATGTCGGGCATCCATCTCATGATCCTTGAGATGCATGAGACAAGCCTTTGGTCATCAACATATGTACCAATGGCTTGTGGTCAGTAAGAAGGGTGTACTCATTTCCCCACAGAAAGGTTCTAAAATATTTATAAGCCCACCCAGCAGCAAGAGCTTCCCTTTCTATGACGCATACCTACCCTCAGCCTCTCTGAGCAGTCTGGATGCAAAGGCAATGGGCCGAAGCTCGCCATCGACCCTTTGCTCCAACACAGCACCTATGCCATACTCACTTGTGTCCACGGTTATAAAAGTTTACCTGGCCGGAGAAAAGGAACTCAAGGATGGGGCTTGCCCAATCTCCTCCTTAAACCTGCGAAATTGCGTTTGGCACTGATCAGACCATGCAAAATGCACACCTTTCCTCAGTAAAGACCTCATACCCACGGTCTTCTCGGCATAGGAAGGCACAAACCTACTGTAATACTCTGCAAGACCCATGAAGGATCTTAACTGGTCTTTGTTTACTGGGGCCGGTGCGTCACTCAATGCCTTCACCAACTCACACTTAGGATGAATACACTTGGCATCCAGAGAATGACCCAGGTAAGTCACGCTGAGAACACCCACCTTACATTTGCTAAGTTTGACAGTTAGACCGCTATCCTTCAAGATACCCATCACCTCAAGAACCCTAGCATCATGCTCAACTCGCGACTTACCCCACACAAGAATATCATCTTGGAAACATTCCACCCCTCGAATGCCTACAAAGAGTTTCTGCATTGTCCATCTTACAAAAACAGAATGCGCCAAAAGGGGTAACAAAGGATGTAAGGGGGCGAGACTCAACATGCAGGTCTATCTGATGATAAGCAGACGACAGGTCAAAGGTAGAAAAACAGGATGCACCACACACTAAGGAAAGCATCTCATTGATATTGGGCAGGGGGTGTCTGTCAACCCATATGCTTGAATTAAGATACCTGAGATCTACGCACATCCTCATGCCCCCGTCACCCTTACGTGCCAATACCACCGGGGCCAACCATTCCGAACTCTCCACTTCCTCTATGACCCCAGACTCCCTGAGTTTGGCCAGCTCTTCCTTTAAAGCATCACGAGCCATGATAGGAACCCTTCTGACTTTATGGACAACAGGCACAGCACCTCTCTTGAGAACTATCTTGTGTGCAAAACCTTTCAACTTGCTAAAATTTGAAGTAAAAACTGAGGGAAACTTTCTTTCCAAAACTTCCGCCGTGAGTCCCAAAGGCAACACAGCACCCTCGTTCCCCTCACTCACACTCATCACAGGGACTGGTTTAACTGGCCTTATTTCTAGCTCCAGGGCACCTAGCTACACCCAATGAGGTTAGGAATGACTATGTCAGGTCTGTGCAGTAAGGCAAAATAGGATCATGAAGTCTTATGTCATGCACACTGGAAAAGCCACAACCAGTAGTACTGGGGGCTATGTCGGTGTACAGGAGGATTATAAAGAGAAACAGTTGTCAGTGTTGAGTTGATTTATGTACGCATCTCGTGCTTTCACTGCATCAAGGAGGATTGAACTAAACAAAACACAGCCAAAGTACAAAGGCCAACAGAGTATTATTTTTTAATTCAATGGAATGACACTGTACCCATAAGAAAGAACATCCATTGCAATATAAGTTGTACGTCCCCAATCTGACTGAGGGCACAGCAGCATTGATGGACATCTATTGGACATGTGAACACTGTGCACACCTACACCTCCCACCATCATGGAGGGGGTATGTTCGCTGACCAGCCTACACTCCGTGGTTCTAGTAGTTCCTGATTCGCATCTATCAGTTATAAATGTGTAAGCCCTAGAACCAAGCGCCCAATAGTTAAGTGCATCCATCGCTCACTAAGAGATCTAATTATCTGTCCAAAGACTCCTCTGAGAAAACAAAAGGCAATCCAGATGAATACCAGTTATTCACCAAGACAGAAACATTATTGACTCACTCCTGGTACAAGGTATCCAGACTGCAGCCAATGCAAAATAGCTGGAGATTACTAAATGGGAGATATTGCGATGGTGAATGAGACTGAGCAGGGCCTTAACTCAATCAAAAGTGAGCTGAGAGCCATTAGGCCTATGACCCTCCAGAAGTGATATGTTATGTTATATTATGTGCATTAATAAGGCGCCGGAGCCCGCAGGCATCAGGGCACCAGAGAAAAACACAGTAATAAGCAATAAGAAAGAGAAAAAACAGAGCAAAAAAGAGAAAGAAGAGAGATACCAACACAGCAAATGCATTGAAATTGGCTAGCCTTGAACCCTTTCCCGAATTTCAGTAGGTCAATTTCCAAACGCAGTTCTTTGGGCAATTGGTTCCATAAGGTAGCGGAGTGGACAGGAACAGATCTTCCCATACACCTGGCTCGCTTAATTCTGGGAATGGATAGGCAGACTGTGTCACTTGATCCGGTGGTTCTACACTGATGGTGAAATGTAATGCATTCTTTCAGATAACCAGGAGCTTTACCATGTAGACATTTATGGACAATACTCATGGGCGTAAATAGGATCTGCGCTTCCAGAGAAAGCCAATGTAAATTCCTTCTGTGGGAAGAAATAGGGTGGTGTCTAGCAATCTCTTTGACAATGTGTACCACATCATTTTGCAGGACTTGAAGGTGCCTAATGCTGTTCTTACTGTCCCCAATCAGCAAGGCATTGCAGTAGTTAATCCTTGGGATTATAAAGGGACGCACAAGAGTAGCCCAGTTAGCCTTGGTAACATAAGGTTTAATTCGCCTGAGAAGCTTAAGGAAATATTGAGCTTTGTTAAAGAAATTCTCTTTGTGCGCATTGGAATTCAAAGTTGATTCAAAAGTCACACCCAATGTCTTACCTTTGTCGATGGCTTTAATGAAGTGATTTTCAATCCAAAAGCCCACATATTGACTATCCAATTTAGATCTGGCCTGGGGAGAGCCAAATGGCATGAGCTCGGTTTTGGAGGAATTCAAACACATCCTGTTATTGGCCATCCAATATTGGATTGCTCCATAGACTTTATTTACACGTTCCACATTCTCTATGTATATGCCGCTCAACTCAAAGACAAGTTGGGTGTCAAGCGTAATTTGTAAAATGTACACCCAACCTGTTCAGGAGGTCACAGAGGGTGGCAATATATGTTAATTAAAGAGGGAGATAAGCAAGCACCCTGAGGCACCCTGAAGCAACCCACATTCTAACAACTTGTCTTACAAATGTTAATTGCCCAATACTATCTCATACATATGCCCGGTCAAAAAAGATTTCATTAAGGTCATAGCCTGGGAATAATAAGAACCTTCTGAGGATAAGTCACGTAACAATTTCTCATGGTTGACATGGTGGAAGGCGGCTGACAGATCTAACAACATCAGCAGCCCTGCCTTGCCATTGTCCATAATTTGAAGCATTTAATTTTTCATATTCAATAGTGCACTGTTTGTACCATAACAGGCTCTGAAGCCTGATTGCCTTGGATGTAAGATTCCAGATGTTTCAAAGTGCTCTTGCAACTGAAGAGTTGCCACTTTATCCAGTATTTCTAACAGGAAAGGAACATTGGAAATAGGTCTAAAGCTTGAAAACACCTTCTGGTCCAGGCCTGGCTTCTTTATTAATGGAGTCCCAGAGACCTTCTTCGGTGCCATGAAACTGGCATTTATAAAACGGACCAAAAAAGGGAGGAATAATTCTCTATTATTCAAAATAATTTTTGTTAGAAGGAGTTCCCCCCCACATGTTATGTTATGTTATTTTGCATTTGTATAGCGCCTTATGTACCATTGGTATGATCTCAAGGCGCTCATAGTTTGAACACCAAGTCAGTTGAGAGAGAGAGAGTTGTAAAGTGCGTGAGGGCACCAGGTATGTGTACATCCGGTGTGGTTGTTGCATGATATCTGCTTCTTAGCGGTAGGTGCGGTGCTGAGGAGATCAGTTGAATGTGTTCAGTCTGGAGGGTTGACAACCAGACTGAGTTATGGCTGCGTTAGGCCTGAGGAGACGCCTAAGATAGCCAGTGTGTGCTAGCTAGCTGTGTTTTATTAGGATGATGGGTGGTTTGATGGGTCATGTTAGTATGAGAACAGCTTTACCGAATGTGTCATAGTACTGCTGTGTTCTAGTTGACTGGTGGTGTATAGGGGAGAGTAAGCATAGTAGTGTGATATTGTGGTAATCAGTGAAGTGTATGCAATCAGGCACAATCTACCTACTGAATTTAATTTAACACAGTGACGCTATTAGGGCACATTCAATGTTGTTGGTGATACTATCTTAATTCAACTCTGATACAGTGACTCTAATAGGGAATGCTTCTAGGTTGAACTTTAACAAAGTGACGCTATTGGGGCATACGCAATGATGTTGGAAATATCGTCTAAGTTCAATATTAACACAAGATGTTACAAAGGCGCACTTTCTAAGTTCAGCTTTAACACAGTGATGTTATTAGGGCATACTTTCTAAGTTCAACTTTAAGATAAAGACGCTATTGGGGTACACACATTGATGTTGGGAATATTTTCTAGATTTAACTGACACAGTGACGCTAGTTAGGGTACGCTTTCTAAGTTCAACTCGAACACATTCATTCTATCAGGGCACACTCGCTAGATTCAACATTAACACAGTGACGATTTTAAGGCACACTTATTAGATTAAACTTTAACATGGTAATGCTATTAGGGCACACTTTCTAAGTTCAACTTTAACACATTGACGCCACTAGGGTACACATTCTAAGTTTAATTCTAGCACAGTGACGCTATTAGGGCACACTCTCAAGATTCAACCTTAACACAGCGATGCAATTAGGGCACACCTTTCAAGTTCAGCTCTAACACAGTGACGCTTCTAGGGCGGGCACATTCTCTAGGTTCAACATTAACACAGCGACGCAATTAGGGCACACTTATTAGATTCAGCTTTCACATAGTGACACTTTCTTGATTCAACTTTAACACACTGATGTCATTGGGCACACTCAAAGATGTCGGGGATAGCGTCTAGCTTCCATATTAGCACAGTGATGCTATTAGGGTACACGTTCTAAGTTTGATTATAACACAGTGACGCTATTAGGGCACACTCTCAAGATTCAACCTTAACACAGTGACGCTATTAGGGCAAATCTTCCAAGTTCAGCTCTAACACAGTGACGCTATTAGGGCGGGCACACTCTCTAGATTCCACATTAACACAGCAACGCTATTAAGGCACACCTTCCAAGTTCAGCTCTAACACAGTGACGCTTTTAGGGAGGGCACACTCTGTAGGTTCAAAATTAACACAGCGACGCAATTAGGACACACTTATTAGATTCAGCTTTCACATTATGACACTTTCATGATTCAACTTTAACACATTGTTGTTATTGGGCACACTCAAAGATGTTGGGGATACCGTCTAGCTTCCATATTAGCACAGTGATGCTATTAGGGCACACTTTCTAGATTCAGTTTTAACACATTGGCCCTCATTACGACCCTGGCGGAAATCGTGGTGCAAAATGCACCATGGAGCACGGCGGAAAGCTGCCGATAGCGCCATGGGGGTTGGCGGATTTTCCGCCCCATTCCGACCTTGGCGGGGCGGTAAATCCCCATCCCCCATTTTACCCTTCCCCATTCCCATTTTTGCCCCATAGGGTATAATGGGAGTGGGGAAGGCGTTAATTACGCCACCGTAAAATACGGTGGCGTAATTAACAACAAGGTCCCGTAGCGCCATGGATTTCTCCGCCCGGAAAAACCAGGCGGAAAACGCTCCATGGCACTACGGGAACTCGTAGTAGGGCGGACGGGTCCGCCGCGAATACCGCTGGCGTAAACCCACTCCGCCAGGGTCGTAATGAGGCCCATTGACTCTATTAGGGCACATTCTATTTATCACAATTCTGTCTAACTGTGGCACATGCTATCATTCACAATTCAACTAAGAGTGGGATATGCTATCATTCATCGTTCAGCTAAGAGTGGGAGCTGCTAACATTCACAATTCCAACTAAGAGTCGGATATGCTAACAATCACAATTCAGCTAAGAGTGAGACGTGCTAATATTGTTACACCCATCTCAATGTGAGGCTGGCTAATTATCACCTTTGTCTTTGGGAGTGGCAATAGTTAGCAATGCAAGTATGTTTGAATGTTATGCAGACCAACATTTAGATTCAAGCCTTGAATTAGGTTGGTGCTCGGATCTCTCTAGGTGTGCATGGTGTAAGTCATTCGCAGTCTGCGTTATGGAAAAGTAAGGTAGAGTGGCAGGGGCACTGGCAGGGGCTTTCCGAAGTAGATTAATTGCTCTACACCTCACCCATGCACAGTTTTGGTGGTGTCTGATTGCTGCTAGCTTCACTGGCTTCCCCTGCTGACACTTTGTGGAGCTGCTACTGCACAAGTCGCTAGACTGGAAGAAACAGGCCAATCATGGCACGGTGAGCGGGGAGGGAGGCGGGTGGGCCAGGGAACCAGGAAGGCAAGCAGTGGGGAGGGGAGGGCAGCAGGGAGCTACACAGGGTCTGGAGGCCTAAATTTGCTTTAAGGATGGGGTCGGGAGGAAGGGACTCAGGGCACACACACCTCGGATCTCCAGTGAGGGCCTCATGTTCTTCATAACATTCCATAATGCTTCAGAGGTATTCCTAAAGGAGAAAACTGGAATTGCACCTTGACCAAGCTTAACACTAATTATATGAGGATCAGTGTGTTCCATATTAGTTAAATTAATTGAAATTTGAAAGTGGTCAGAGGAGTCGATGTCCCGAGCAGATGCCATAAGAGAGCTGAGGCAAAGGTCCAAGTCTGTCTGTTGCATTTTATTGAAATGACGTCTGCAAACAAGATAGTATGGATTATTTTTCTGGGTTTGATGTGTTCTGTATTTACTTACAGCAATGGAAGGGGGCATTTATAAGAACATTGGACTGCCTTACTGCACATACTGACCTCAAACAATGCTGACAATGGATTGTTGTCCCATGTGATAGGGCCCCTCCACAGCTTGAGGACTTCAAGGGAGAAAGAAGCTGGAGTGAAGGCGATGATTGTTTTGATGCCATGTTTTCATGGGTCCCAGTGTGGTTAGAGATAGCTGTACAAATGCTGGTTGCCATCATAGTATTATTATAGTAATGTTATGTCCCTGTCAAATGATATTAGGTGCTATATGACAACCCTGCCGAAGAGGGCCACTATGATTGATTTCAATAAGGGTGGGTAAAGTAGACTGATAGGTTGGATGGAGTTGTTGAAGGCCAAGAATGGTAATAATAGAGCACCCTTTGGACCCACCCGGGACAGTGACCACACGCCTACCAGACCCAGAGAACTATATTTGCAAGGTAGGTGGATTTAGCAGGCGGCAGGCAGGACACAGGATAGCATTATGTGTGGGAAGGAAGGAAATAAGTGGACGATGGAGTTAGGAAGGTAGTATAGAAACAGCAAGGTTGATTTGTTGACTTGGCAGAAGTGATGCCATTTTAGATGTTAAGGCCTGCTACACAATGAACAGAAGAGAACAAAGGCCTTGGTGTGGAACTCCAGCTCTGTTAGTTCAACTCCAAAAATAAATCCCCTTTTCCATTCCCCAGGAGATAGGCTGAGGTCAGAGGAACTCATAGTATGCAGACAAGCACTAATTGTATACAGTTGCAGAGCCTAAATGTGATGGAATGGGAAGAGCAGGAAGGGATGCGTCCTTTGAAGGAGTAATTCTTGAGAATAGAGAACAAGGCCATGCAATGCCAATGAGCCAGGCAAAGATTTAGAACACTACTGCCCTCACTCCAGTGCAGATACCCCATATGAATTACACCTAGACACCCAACTTAAGCAAAAACATGCTCAAAATTTATATTCAAGAGTGGTGTCCTGGTCATGTCATCCCTGAGCACCTGGGGTAGGGAGTGCATAAGCAGGGAGCCTTGTCTGGAACATCTGGTGATTCAAAGACTGGGGGAGCACAGGTTATGCCAATACATTTAGTATAAGGTTGGGTGTGCAGCTAATGTGCACTATGACATCTGGGTTATGAGGAGGCCTATTGTCTCATCAAAAGCAGGGTTGGCCACACCAAGTTTCTTTGATCGCATTTGGAACAGGCGGGTGCACATCACATGATGGCCCCAAATGTACAAGATTATCGATAAGAACTCACTAATCAGACAATTGGGTTCAGCAGTAACACTATAGGTGACCACTTGACTAGAGAAATGGGGAATAGGGGTAGCACAGATGTGTCCAACCAGTCAAGGGACTATACAGGGATTAGCATGTTATATAGGTGGTAGCCAATGAGGGAGGTGGGATTATGTTGTACTCATCATTATGTATAAAAGGTGTAACACCTTGGGATAAAATTAGCTCTATGTCAGTTTGGTTCTACAAAACCATCTGATACCCTTTTTTATGTAATAAACCTTGTTTCCCTTGGAAATATGTACAGTGATTACTTTGTTCATTTGGATTGTTTTTATTCTATTCTTTTTTTTTCGATGCCATCCTTTCTGCTCCTTCTACTATGTCTGCCATCCTGGCCAAACTACTACTTGATTTCCACTGACTGTATCATCTGCCCACCAGAGTGGTAAATTCCCCCAACTGCCTCTGTGTAAGATCATCTCTTCCTGCCAGCCTGCTGTTGGAGTTGCTGACGCACCCATTATGTCTGCACAGATTCCTTATGTTAAATCAGTGTTCTTGGATGAGGTAACCAGTCCCTGAGGCACACAAGCACTCCACTTGGAGCTGCAACCTCTATTCACTGGGCTGTGTCAGGTCTATGCCTATTCACCCCTTCATTATCCTGGGTACTTATAGACACAGTGTAACTCCAGCAAGTCTGAAGGCCATGCACAGTGCACACCAGCGTATTCATGAAGCCTGGTGTGCAATGCCGTGGGCTGCTCCTATCCATGTTCATAAAGTGTTTGGTTAATCCGGTACCTGTTAGTGATGCCGGACACCTCCTCATCACCACTGTTGCGTGTGCCCTCACCAGCGTTTACCAAGAGGGACACACTTGCACTCGGAATAAGAGATTCGGGACATATGCTGTCAGTCTCTCGGGATTCGCTCGACCAAAGCCTTGCGTGTAGCTAAAAGTCCCACTTATTCCAGGGATGTGCTGTCAAATCAGCAGCATCATCCTTAAAGGCACTGTCACACATATATTGGCCTAGATTACTGGCAGGATTATACAGCTTGTTCACATCTCTGAGCAAAAGAAGACACATATCTTCATGCCTGGTTTCTTTCTTCAGTCTGCCTCCCCATAAAGGAATTCACTCTCTTTAAACCTTCTGTCTCAAACATAAATGTCTCTATGATTTAGAACGAATCACCATTTCAACAGAAAACAATCTTGAAATTAACATGGTAAAAATAAGATTATATACTTGGATTGTGGAAGAAAGAAAATTGGAATTATATCAGTACTTCAGAGGATGTTTCTTGTTTAACCTTTCTGTTTATACATTCTGTTAATGGACTCTTTATTGTGTACATCAATTTGAAAGCAGACGCTAAAATAATTCCTTACATGAGTGCCCTCAGAGGGACTGACACAAAACAAGGATGGTTATCCATGATGCTGACAACCAACGATTATTTTAAAAAAAGGAAATCCTAATTTAGGACAAGGGTACACTTTCAGATGGCTTGATAAGATGAGTGGATATTCTGGATACCAGTTTTGGCCTACCTCCCAGTACTAAGATACATTGGGTTCTATCAGTATCCTGGTGGCATTCTCGCTGGGATAACGCCAATGCAAATATCATTAATGCTACTCAGTTCGGCGCTATTAGCGCTGAATCACAAGTAGCAGTGTAGCAGTAAGTTCCCATTCCCCATTGGGTCCTTTGGACCCAAAGGGGTTGAGGGCGCTATTAGCGCCAGGCCAATAGCACCGAAAACATGAGTGGAAAATTGAGTATTTTACCTCCAGCAAAAAGCTGGAGGTAAAACTCAAAAATGTCTCCCCAAATCATGATTTGGCTAGCCTCATCATGAATTTGGCCTCAGCCCCTATATGCAGCGGTAACGCTATTACCGCTGCATGTAAGGGCTGAGGCCAAACTCATGATGAGGCCCATTGTATCCATTTTGAGTTAGCTTTAACCTCGTTATGCTCTCTATCAAAAATGTATGTGGAAGACATTAAATTTAGTGAACCTTTTAGGGGATAAGTCTATTTACTCTGATGAGAGAAATGGGGATAGGCCAGAATGTTTCTTGAACAACTGAAGAGGATGGTATATACATTTGTAAATGATATTGGTTGGAAGCTGGATAATACTTGCCCATATGCCCTCTTAAGGAGAACCCTAGAATAGAATGCAAAAGAATGGGATTGGATGAACAATGTTAAGATACTCACGGAATGCCTGTTGGCCAGGGAATATGCTAGAATTGCTCCCCAATAAGGTACGGTGCAGCAATATATTTTCCACTTTCAGATTTGAGATTTTGGGTGATTGTTTATACTGTTTCGATTTAATATTCGGGAAACTGGTGAGTTGCAGGGTGCTTGGAGGAAAATACCACATTTAATTAGAAAAATACAAAAAGGATGCATAAACACCCAAAAATAAATCCAGGACAGTGCGCCTTATAAGGTTTGGGAAGTATATATTTAATTCAATCATAAATGAGCCCTTATAGATAACACGTGTTTCGGCCACTTTGGCCTTTCTCAAATCTGGGCTAATATTGACAGACTGTTCGGAATTGAAAAATAAATGTGAGAACATGTATTACATCATACATTAGGAGCAAACAATAGTCATACAAATTGACCATTTGGTCACGTAAAAGTCATCGATTTCATTATAGCAACATAAAGCATAATTATATAATCAACGGTAAATTCAAATATAAATATAAGTAGGCGAGGAGAGATAAATAGGAGAAAGGGGAGAGACAAAAAAGGTGGGAGGGGGAAGAAAACGAACAAGAAACAAAGAAAGCAGATGAAATAATATTAGTAAGCGTTTACTTCGTACTCATTGAACATAAGTTACCAGAAAATTATTATTATCAAGCTCACGTCTATCCCAAGTCCAAAACTCACCCAAACCGGGGGTCATTATATCCTTATTCAAACGCAAACATTTTATTGGGTCAAATCCCATAGCAGTAATATTCTGTTAGGGTAAAAGAAATATACAAATAGGTTATGGAACAGGAAAAACCTGTTAGCCGCGTTGAATACGTCATTAATGTGTGCTAATAGTGCACTACTAGAAACCATATTATTACGCGCATTAACCCTAATTGGCTGGATTTAACCTGATGAGGGCTCACCGCTTTCTGCCCTGTCTCGTCTCGTATGGGATCTATATATTGGTAATATTTCACTAATGCCACTCATTCAGTACCAAGTGTGCTTACGGACACGCAACAGAGTTAAAAACTATTCACACGCTAATCGGAGATTATAGTATGGCGCCGTGTCTCCGCTTCCATTATATTAAAAAGAACAACATATAAGTCTAGTAACTGGATTCCCCATCTCCTTTCCTGACTAACAGGAGTATGTCGCTTACCTAAATCAGATGAAAATCACTCGCGTCGGCTTCAAACTGATGGCGGGCGCCATTTTAGAACTCTTTTAAAGGTTTCCATAGTAATTTAATGCTCCGCGCAGGCCGGCGTGTCGTTGCTAAGCAACTAACTAAAAAAACACACACAAATGTGTATAGAGCGGTTCAATAGGACTAATTTATCCATACCATCATCTGTCATAAAAGCAGGTGCAAATCCCTATTGCATTTTGCTTGTTTTGTAAATTCAAAATAAGCTTTAAGAAATTAGGTTGCAAAAAACGCGCCGGAGCAAGTAAAACACGTGGGAACACTAGTTTTAAAGGGGCAGTCACACAGAAATAATGTAGAACTGAGAAAATGTTTACTTTCCCTAACTTTAAGTTGGGAAAATACCTAATTTAAATTTCTCTGATTTAAACTGGCTAAAATGGGTAACTGTATTGTTACTAATCAGGCGTCACATCTAACCCGAAAAGGTGAATAGAAAGTAAATAACCCTTGATAGGTTCAGTATTACCTGTTATTACGATCCTCTTTACTTGCCGAGTAGGTCACAACAATTACAGGGTGACAAACGGGAAAGAAGAAGAGGCATATAATCCAACATGGGCGTTAATATAAACTAACCTAAACAGCAAAAAATCCTTAGCATAAATAATGTAAGAAAATAATTAAATGACAAGATACACTGTTATTAGAGGCATACTATCTGCTTAGATCATACATAAATTAAGTTCTATGAAAATCTTCAATCAGCAATGTTGTAAACATTATAAAAATGAGGACATTTCGGAATCTAAATTTAGACCCAAAACAGTGGTATTGAAAACACAGATCATTCTCGCTTCTGATTGTCGCAATGTCTGTACTCTATCTCCTCCCCTTTTGGATAGGGTAACATGTTGTAGGCCACTGAATCGTATGTTGGCCTTATCATCCATCTGATGAAACTCTTGCCAGTGTACTGCCAAAGGTAAGCTTGGATCTTGGCTACCTATTTTGGCCAAATGTTCACAAATCATAGTTCTCAATTCTCTTTTTGTACTCCCGATGTACAGTTTGGAGCAGGTGCCAGCTCGAAGGAAGCAAGCAAGAACAAATAAACAAAGATTTAGTATTGAACCTTTCGACAAGAACAATTACGAAAGATGAGAGGCAACTGTTGAATAAATGCCTCTCATTTGCACCAAACAGAAAACTAAACGTAATTGATATACACATTGATTTGTTTAAATTTATACGTAAATTGAGGTTAAAAAAATGTGTTGCTACCAAGGCACCAGGTACCAATGTGAGTAAAGACACAGTCGGTCCTGTCAGTGAGCTTTCCATACAAGATATTGAAGATACCTTCACATTAAGATCTTTAAACGAAGATGAGAATTTCGAAATGCACCATTTGCTAAATGAACTAAGAATTCAACCAGATCTTATGAACATTAAGGAATTAAAAACAAAATCAATATTCAATCCGCAACTAACTTCTGACAGCCTTATCGATACATTTTATAAAGTGGTGACACAAGATTTATATTCATTATCTGTACACAGAAAGAAGCATGAACAATATCAACATAATACGGATAATTGGACTAAAGGTGAAAGACAAGCATTGAAAACTCTTTCTGAAGACACATCAATAGTCATTAAAGAGGCTGATAAAGGATGAAATATTGTCATAACGGACAGAAAAGATTATCTACAAATGGCAAACAACCTTTTGACGGTACCAGGATGCTATAGGCAACTCAGTCTAATGGATCAAAAACGAATCTTGAGTCAAATTGACACCTCAATAATGAGCTGGCACAGAAAAGGCCTCATCACGGATGACGAACAAGCTTTCTTTATTACACGCAACCCAATAACCCCGACAATGTATTTCTTACCAAAGATACATAAAGTTTTCAAGATATACCGGAAGGTCGACCAATTCTAAGCGGGATTAGGTCGGCCACAGAGACCCTATCAGAATATCTAGATGAGATACTATAACCACGTGCAACCCAAGTCAGATCTTACCTATGGGATTCTTCGAGTCTCATACAAACATTAAAATCATTTGTTTGGAAAAATACATTCTTAATGGCAACCCTGGATGTGAAGGCGTTATACACGTTGATACAGCACAAATGGGCATTGGCAGCCATTGACCATAGTTTCAAAATGACTCAGCCTCCTACTATTGTCAAATAACAATGTTAAAAGAAATGTTACATAGTACTCTGGATTCAAACCTATTTACCTTTGATAACTGCCTATTCCAACAATTGAAGGGAGTGGCAATGGGGACGAAGTATGCACCCGCACTCGCCAACATCTTTATGGGAATGTTAGAAGAGCATACAGTGTATCCGGACCCGGCTTTTCAAGCTCAAGTAAAACTTTGGACATGCTATATAGATGACATTTTTTTGATTTGGGATGGTACATACCCCAGTCTCATGGAGTTTCTTGAAAGACTGAACTGTAATAAATTTGAAATTGAATTTACAGGAGAATATAATGATCACTCAATAAATTTCTTGGACCTAACAGTTCTGGTCAAGGATGACTGTCTTGAAACATGGACCTTCAGAAAACCTACAGAGGTCAACTCTGTCTTACATGCACAGAGTTGTCACCAACGTGCCATAATTCAGAACATTCCATTGGGGGAATATATTCGTGCAAGACGAAACTGTCGAGATGATTTGAAATTTAAAAATGAATGTCAATTTTTGAGGTCTCGATTTAAACAGAGAGGATACCCAAACAAATGTCTACAACAGGCTTTCGAAAAAACTAAGAATCTAAAACAAGAGGAAACTTTAAAGACCAAACCACCAAGAGAATCCCTACAAAGGAAACTTATGTTCATCACACAATACAACCAAGACCACCAGTTAATTAGAAGAATTTTAAATAAGCATTGGTACCTATTATGGTTGGATGAACACCTGCGAGAACATATTGATGCTAACCCTACAATTATTTTCAAAAGAGCAAATACCTTGAAAATTATTATAAGTCCATCCCTATTACCGGATCCACATAAGGACAAAGGACTTACTTGGCTCCCCAAAATAGAACCAGGTTTCAGAAAATGTGGTTATTGCACAATGTGCAAATTCGCTGAAGACAAATCTACCGCGATAACAGGACCAAATGGAAAAATATTTCCGATTAGACATACAATCAATTGCAGAAATAAATATGTTGTTTATGCAATCAGATACACCTGCTCCAAACTGTACATCGGGAGTACAAAAAGAGAACTGAGAACTAGGATTCGTGAACATTTGGCCAAAATAGGTAGCCAAGATCCAAGCTTACCTTTGGCAGTACACTGGCAAGAGTTTCATCAGATGGATGATAAGGCCAACATACGATTCAGTGGCCTACAACATGTTACCCTATCCAAAAGGGGAGGAGATAGAGTACAGACACTGCGACAATCAGACGCGAGAATGATCTGTTTTTTCAATACCACTGTTTTGGGTCTAAATTTAGATTCCGAAATGTCCTCATTTTTATAATGTTTACAACATTGTTAATTGAAGATTTTCATAGAACTTAATTTATGTATGATCTAAGCAGATAGTATGCCTCTAATAACAGTGTATCTTGTCATTTTATTATTTTCTTACATTATTTATGCTAAGGATTTTTTGCTGTTTAGGTTTGTTTATATTAACGCCCATGTTGGATTATATGCTTCTTCTTCTTTCCCGTTTGTCACCCTGTAATTGTTGTGAACTACTCGGCAAGTAAGGAGGATCGTAATAACAGGTAATACTGTCATGATGCCTACCCCCGGAGCACCAGGCCAGGCCCAGCACCCCCGGGAGCAGGCATCACGCCCCCGGGTAAAAGCCCAGCGGCCCTTTATAGGGGCTCTTTGGACTCTGTCCTGGTGCCGTTGGAGACAGGCTCATGTTGGGCATCAGTCCTGGCGCCATAGGCGCCAGGCTCATAAGGGGAAGTGTTTGGTGCACTTACCTGAAGCAGACCATGCTGCACACTCACCTGATGCAGACCATGCTGCATGAAGAACCAAGCCAAATGAGGCTTAGGAGGGACTATTTTTCTGAAGGAACTATTTTGTTACTTGGGTGGGGCTGTGGAAGAATACTCACCTGGAACTTCTTCCAAAGCTATTTAAGCCACGCCCGGACAGACACACACGTGCTTCGCGTTGTTCTGCATCCCAGCAGCTGAACGCTCACCGTGTCTGCTCCTGCACCTGGACACCAGCCACGCCCGCCTCGAACCTGGAACACCTGTAAGGGAATAAGAGAAGAGAAAGGTGAAAACCAAGAACTTATTCAACCTTCTTACCTGCATCCGGAATCTTCACGCCAGCATTCCTGAAGGAAGACTTCCATTTAAAAGCACTGCGTTGCTCGCTGCAGCGCCGTGCTTCACTCACCTGTTCCCGAGACGCCGCCCGGCTCCATCGCGGCTCTCAGCACCGGTCGCCACATCTCTGCACCTAGGGGAGAGAAGAAGAGACAAAAGGTGAGCAAGGGAACACAAGAGGAAAGCCGAATTTTCAACCATATTACTTACCGGCTTTTCTTGGTGAACCATTCAACATCTCGGGTCGGCGCCGCATCTTTGGCAGGTACCGCACCCCGGCCCCTATGGGGAAAGGACAAAAGACATTACTGGGGAATTATAAAGACATTTAGAGGGGTCGCCCTCATCACTAACTCACCTGATTTTACCACCGGCAATTTAACCCCTCAACGCATCGCCTTTGTTCTGCACCTGAAATAAAGGACAGAAAAAACAACATAAAAGGAGGCTCCCACTTGAACTTTTGCATCTCATACTTACGGCGTATCGCTCAGAAAAGTCAAGTGGATGTGCCAGCGCCATTCTGAAAACCAGTGAAGTAACTGGACGAACGCGCGCCCCTGCACCAGAAGCAGGATGGAGAGTTCATCCTTCCAAACCATAAGGTGAGCTTAAACCGGGGGTTTTGGAGGAATCAGAGAAGAACGAAGGGGGAAACGGGGAACAAGCACACTATTCAGCAGACAGTTAATCCCCTTTCTCATCTGCAGAAGGATATTCCTACGGGCCAGACAAGCAAGATTTGGGGGTCCTGTTCAATTGGTGGTCCGAATTCTGCGCATCACGTTTGAAGAGGCCACAGCAACCCAGACCAGACCAGCGCCTCCGTGGGAGCCAGGTGAGCATTACAATACTGACCCTATCAAGGGTTATTTACTTTCTATTCACCTTTTCAGGTTAGATGTGATGCCTGATTAATAACAATACAGTTACCCATTTTAGCCAGTTTAAATCAGAGAAATTTAAATTAGGTATTTTCCCAACTTAAAGTTAGGGAAAGTAAACATTTTCTCAGTTCTACATTATTTCTGTGTGACTGCCCCTTTAAAACTAGTGTTCCCACTTGTTTTACTTGCTCCGGCGCGTTTTTTGCAACCTAATTTCTTAAAGCTTATTTTGAATTTACAAAACAAGCAAAATACAATAGGGATTTGCACCCGCTTTTATGACAGATGATGGTTTGGATAAATTAGTCCTATTGAACCGCTCTATACACATTTTTGTGTGTTTTTTTAGTTAGTTGCTTAGCAACAACATGCCGGCCTGCGCGGAGCATTAAGTTACAATGGAAACCTTTAAAAGAGTTCTAAAATGGCGCCCGCCATCAGTTTGAAGCCGACTCGAGTGATTTTCGTCTGATTTAGGTAAGCGACATACTCCTGTTAGTCAGGAAAGGAGATGGGGAATCCAGTTACTAGACTTATATATGTTGTTCTGTTTAATATAATGGAAGCAGAGACACGGTGCCCTACTATAATCTCTGATTAGCGTGTGAATAATTTTTAACTCTGTTGCGTGTCGGTAAGCACACTCGGTACTGAATGAGTGGCATTAGTGAAATATTACCAATATATAGATCCCATATGAGACGAGACAGGGCAGAAAGCGGTGAGCCCTCATCAGGTTAAATCCAGCCAATTAGGGTTAATGCGCGTAATAATATGGTTTCTAGTAGTGCACTATTAGCACACATTAATTACGTATTCAACGCGGCTAACAGGTTTTTCCCGTTCCATAACCTATTTGTATATTTCTTTTACCCTAACAGAATATTACTGCTATGGGATTTGACCCAATAAAATGTTTGCGTTTGAATAAGGATATAATGACCCCCGGTTTGGGTGAGTTTTGGACTTGGGATAGACGTGAGCTTGATAATAATAATTTTCTGGTAACTTATGTTCAATGAGTACGAAGTAAGCGCTTACTAATATTATTTCATCGGCTTTCTTTGTTTCTTGTTCGTTTTCTTCCCCCTCCCACCTTTTTTGTCTCTCCCCTTTCTCCTATTTATCTCTCCTCGCCTACTTATATTTATATTTGAATTTACCGTTGATTATATAATTATGCTTTATGTTGCTATAATGAAATCCATGACTTTTACCTGACCAAATGGTCAATTTGTCTGACTATTGTTTGCTCCTAATGTATGATGTAATACATGTTCTCACATTTATTTTTCAATTCCGAACAGTCTGTCAATATTAGCCCAGATTTGAGAAAGGCCAAAGTGGCCGAAACACGTGTTATCTATAAGGGCTCATTTATGATTGAATTAAATATATACTTCCCAAACCTTATAAGGCGCATTGTCCTGGATTTTGTTTGGGTGTTTATGCATCCTTTTTGTATTTTCCTATATTTGACGGGTTTCATGTGGCTTACCGTCAATCCAGTGACCTGCAACCATTCCTAAATAACTGGTATGACCAAGTGGTTTTCCTGTCCCCGTTAACATTCCTATTTTTGTTTTTAACCTTATTTCTCTATCACTACAATCAATATAAGAGGAGTCGCCCCACAGACCAACTGCAACACTAAGCCTTATTCTTTGTTCCTATTTTTCTGCAGTTTGGCAACTGGGCAGACGTAGCGTTTTTTTGGGACCCCGTTTTTGAACAATAAAGTGGCAATGGCAGCATACCTTAAAAATAGGGATGAAGAAACCAAGAATTTGTTTACACAAAAGGGAGACATGACACATGCATTCTCAAACTTAAACAAATGTCAGGATGACCTTTGCACTAAATTTATTCGCTTGGAAAGAATGTCCAAAAAAGAAATTGATAAATATTGGGAGAAAGTCTCCCTAGAAAACTATGTTAAAAATGACCAAGTCCCAAGAGGCCTCAGAATTCTTATATTTCCCAATTTCACCAACAATGAGGATACAGATCTAGCGGAAGCATGGGAAGCTAATCTCAGTAATACCTCCATGAAAATGATGGACTTACTTTTGGAACATGCCTCGAGGGAACACAAGAGAGCGGTAGAAGGGATTGAAATCATTAAAAAAGAAATCAAGGAAATGAAATCCAATGAGGAAACAAAATTTAAGAATTATGAAAAAATTTATGATATCCTTCAAGTATACCAAGATGAAGTCAAAATCAGGAAATTAAGAAAAAGTTACCGAGATGATCGAGATTACAAAGAGGATCGAGTGTACACTTTTCAACCGAAATATGATAATTATCTGAAACCATTGTCTAAAAGTTCTACACCAAACACGTCATCGGCAAGTTCCGATGCAGACTCTGAACCAGATACAGTTGATACTGAAGTAATACAACCACCAAAACAGGATAAAAGTTACATGAACCAAATCAAAAGATACAAAAAAGGTAATAGAATCCAACCATTGAAAACAGTCAGTTTTCAACTATCCCCGAGGGTGAACACACCGAATATACCACAAGGAGGAGAGGAAGGAGGGGGGGATGCAAACGGAGAAGGACCAAGATTGACAGCGGAAAACAAAAGACAAACAAGAGCCAGCTCGAAGGAAGCAAGCAAGAACAAATAAACAAAGATTTAGTATTGAACCTTTCGACAAGAACAATTACGAAAGATGAGAGGCAACTGTTGAATAAAGGCCTCTCATTTGCACCAAACAGAAAACTAAACGAAATTGATATACACATTGTTTTGTTTAAATTTATACGTAAATTGAGGTTAAAAAATGTTTTTGCTGCCAAGGCACCAGGTACCAATGTGAGTAAAGACACAGTCGGTCCTGTCAGTGAGCTTTCCATACAAGATATTGAAGATACCTTCACATTAAGATCTTTAAACGAAGATGAGAATTTCGAAATGCACCATTTGCTAAATGAACTAAGAATGCAACCAGATCTTATGAACATTAAGGAATTGAAAACAAAATCAAAATTCAATCCGCAACTAACTTCTGACAGCCTAATCGATACATTTTATAAAGTGGTGACACAAGATTTATATTCATTATCTGTACACACAAAGAAGCATGAACAATATCAACATAATACGGATAATTCGACTAAAGGTGAAAGACAAGCATTGAAAACTCTTTCTGAAGACACATCAATAGTCATTAAAGAGGCTGATAAAGGATGAAATATTGTCATAATGGACAGAAAAGATTATCTACAAATGGCAAACAACCTTTTGACAGTACCAGGATGCTATAGGCAACTCAGTCTAATGGATCAAAAACGAATCTTGAGTCAAATTGACACCTCAATAATGAGCTGGCACAGAAAAGGCCTCATCACGGATGACGAACGAGCTTTCTTTATTACACGCAACCCAATAACCCCGACAATGAATTTCTTACCAAAGATACATAAAGTTTTCAAGATATACCGGAAGGGCGACCAATTCTAAGCGGGATTAGGTGGGCCACAGAGACCCTATCAGAATATCTAGATGAGATACTGAAACCACGTGCAACCCAAGTCAGATCTTACCTATGGGATTCTTCGAGTCTCATACAAACATTAAAATCATTTGTTTGGAAAAATACATTCTTAATGGCAACCCTGGATGTGAAGGCGTTATACACGTTGATACAGCACAAATGGGCATTGGCAGCCATTGACCATAGTTTCAAAGATGACTCAGCCTCCTACTATTGTCAAATAACAATGTTAAAAGAAATGTTACATAGTACTCTGGATTCAAACTTATTTACCTTTGATAACTGCCTATTCCAACAATTGAGGGGAGTGGCAATGGGGACGAAGTATGCACCCGCACTCGCCAACATCTTTATGGGAATGTTAGAAGAGCATACAGTGTATCCGGACCCGGCTTTTCAAGCTTAAGTAAAACTTTGGACACTCTATATAGATGACATTTTTTTGATTTGGGATGGTACATACCCCAGTCTCATGGAGTTTATTGAAAGACTGAACTGTAATAAATTTGAAATTGAATTTACAGGAGAATATAATGATCACTCAATAAATTTCTTGGACCTAACAGTTCATGTCAAGGATGACTGTCTTGAAACATGGACCTTCAGAAAACCTATAGAGATCAACTCTGTCTTACATGCACAGAGATGTCACCAACGTGCCACAATTCAGAACATTCCATTGGGGGAATATATTCGTGCAAGACGAAACTGTCGAGATGATTTGAAATTCAAAAATGTATGTCAATTTTTGAGGTCTCGATTTAAACAGAGAGGATACCCAAACAAATGTCTACAACAGGCTTTCGAAAAAACTAAGAATCTAAAACAAGAGGAAACTTTGAAGACCAAACCACCAAGAGAATCCCTACAAAGGAAACTTATGTTCATCACACAATACAACCAAGACCACCAGTTAATTAGAAGAATTTTAAATAAGCATTGGTACCTATTACGGTTGGATGAACACCTGCGAGAACATATTGATGCTAACCCTACAATTATTTTCAAAAGAGCAAATACCTTGAAAACTATTATAAGTCCATCCCTATTACCGGATCCACATAAGGACAAAGGACTTACTTGGCTCCCCAAAATAGAACCAGGTTTCAGAAAATGTGGTTATTGCACAATGTGCAAATTCGCTGAAGACAAATCTACCGCGATAACAGGACCAAATGGAAAAATATTTCCGATTAGACATACAATCAATTGCAGAAATAAATGTTGTTTATGCAATCAGATGCACCTGCTCCAAACTGTACATCGGGAGTACAAAAAATGAACTGAGAATTAGGTTTTGTGAACATTTGGCCAAAATAGGTAGCCAAGATCCAAGCTTACCTTTGGCAGTACACTGGCAAGAGTTTCATCAGATGGATGATGAGGCCAACATACAATTCAGTGGCCTACAACATGTTACCCTATCCAAAAGCGGAGGAGATAGAGTACACACACTGCGACAATCAGAAGTGAGAATGATCTGTTTTTTCAATACCACTGTTTTGGGTCTAAATTTACATTCTGAAATGTCCTCATTTTTATAATGTTTACAACATTGTTAATTGAAGATTTTCATAGAACTTAATTTATGTATGATCTAAGCAGATAGTATGCCTCTAATAACAGTGTATCTTGTCATTTAATTATTTTCTTACATTATTTATGCTAAGGATTTTTTGCTGTTTAGGTTCGTTTATATTAACGCCCATGTTGGATTATATGCCCCTTCTTCTTTCCCGTTTGTCACCCTGTAATTTTTGTGAACTACTCGGCAAATAAAGAGGATTGTAATAACAGGTAATACTGACCCTATCAAGGGTTATTTACTTTCTATTCACCTTTTCGGGTTAGATGTGATGCCTGATTAATAACAATACAGTTACACATTTTAGCCAGTTTAAATCAGAGAAATTTAAATTAGGTATTTTCCCAACTTAAAGTTTGGGAAAGTAAACATTTTCTCAGTTCTACATTATTTCTGTGTGACTGCCCCTTTAATACTAGTGTTCCCACTTGTTTTACTTGCCCCGGCGCGTTTTTTGCAAGCTAATTTCTTAAAGCTTATTTTGAATTTACAAAACAAGCAAAATACAATAGGGATTTGCACCCGCTTTTGTGACAGATGATGTTTTGGATAAATGAGTCCTATTGAACCGCTCTATACACATTTTTGTGTGTTTTTTTAGTTAGTTGCTTAGCAACGACACGCCGGCCTGCGCGGAGCATTAAGTTACTATGGACACCTTTAAAAGAGTTCTAAAATGGCGCCCGCCATCAGTTTGAAGCCGACGCAAGTGATTTTCATCTGATTTAGGTAAGCAACATACTCCTGTTAGTCCGGAAAGGAGATGGGGAATCCAGTTACTAGACTTATATGTTGTTCTGTTTAATATAATGGAAGCGGAGACACAGCGCCATACTATAACCTCCGATTAGCGTGTGAATAGTTTTTAACTCTGCTGCGTGTCCGTAAGCACACTCGGTACTGAATGAGTGGCATTAGTGAAATATTACCAATATATAGATCCCATACGAGACGAGACAGGGCAGAAAGCAGTGAGCCCTCATCAGGTTACACCCAGCCAATTAGGGTTAATGTGCGTAATAATATGGTTTCTAGTAGTGCACTATTAGCACACATTAATGACGTATTCAACACGGCTAACAGGTTTTTTCTGTTCCATAACCTTTTTGTATATTTCTTTTACCCTCACAGAATATTACTGCTATAGAATTTGACCCAATAAAATGTATGCGTTTGAATAAGGATATAATGACCCCCGGTTTGGGTGAGTTTTGGACTTCGGATAGACGTGAGCTTGATAATAATAATTTTCTGGTAACTTATGTTCAATGAGTACGAAGTAAACGCTTACTAATATTATTTCATCTGCTTTCTTTGTTTCTTGTTCGTTTTCTTCCCCCTCCCTCCTTTTTTGTCTCTCCCCTTTCTCCTATTTATCTCTCCTCGCCTATTTATATTTATATTTGAATTTACCGTTGATTATATAATTATGCTTTATGTTGCTATAATGAAATCCATGACTTTTACGTGACCAAATGGTCAATTTGTATGACTATTGTTTGCTCCTAATGTATGATGTAATACATGTTCTCACATTTATTTTTCAATTCTGAACAGTCTGTCAATATTAGCCCAGATTTGAGAAAGGCCAAAGTGGCCGAAACACGTGTTATCTATAAGGGCTCATTTATGATTGAATTAAATATATACTTCCCAAACCTTATAAGGCGCACTGTCCTGGATTTTCTTTGGGTGTTTATGCATCCTTTTTGTATTTTCCTATATTTGATGGGTTTCATGTGGCTTACCGTCAATCCAGTGACCTGCGACCATTCCTGAATAACTGGTATGACCAAGGGGTTTTCCTGTCCCCGTTAACATTCCTATTTTTGTTTTGAACCTTATTTCTCTATCACTACAATCAATATAAGAGGGGTCGCCCCACAGACCAACTGCAACACTTAGCCTTATTCTTTGTTCACATTTAATTAGAACTTATATATCATACAAGAAGTTTGGAAACATTGAAACAATTATTGTTCTTGAATGCGAAAACTGGAGCATACAAAACATTTATTTTTGGAGATTTGTGAATATTATTATTTTGAAGACAGACTTTTCTGGCAATGAGGTATGATTGGGACACACATCAGCTTGATCTTAGCCTTAACTAAGTACTGGAAAATAGTTGAGAAAAGAGGAAGGGAAAAAGGTCATTCATGATTACTATCTGGGACTGTTTAGACAAATGCTTAATGGTGTATTGTTGATATTGTTTTACCTATTATAAGATAATTTACTCTATTGTTAGTTATTTAAATGTGAAGGGTTTTATGTAAACCCAAACACACGCTTAATGAAACAAAAGCTTTTTTCCATCTCTTAGAGAAAATGAATACTGTCAACCTGATCGGCATCTGAATTATTTGAGGATACAGATCACTTATTAATCTTGGTTCCAATTGAACCTCAGTACAATCATTAAATAAGTATAGTCCATTCAACATAACATCAATAGAGAATTAGAATGTATTGTTACTCAATAAGAGTGCTCTTGGCAGACTATTATTAGCACTTCCGTTAGCTTGTCTGGTAACTGACACTCAAGTTTACAATCAATTGCATGGCCAGACAGTTTGTCACATGTGCCATTTGCTTTTTACCTCTTGGTAAAAGGAATTGACTCATACAATATGTAAACCTTTATTATAAGTTAATGAGCTAGCAGAATCTGAACTAGCTTACTGAGTTAAGTGTGCAAGATTCATGGTCTGTGTTCTACCCACAACTGACAGGTTTGAACCCCAGCCAGGACTGATTCAGCTATTCATCCTTGAAGTCAATATATTCAATATCAGTGACTTGGGTAACTGAAATGTATATCATTCATATCACTACAAAAGAGAAAAAAAACACAATTGAAAACCAAAAATAACATTAATTGTCACCATTGTAGTGTCCAGAGTGACTTTTACAGAGATTCTGCCAGTACATTTAAACCTTATGAATGCAATGAAGGTGTATTATTTCTGATACCTTATTTTCTTCAGCCAGTGTGTTATGTGAATGTCATATCTGTGTGATACTGTCATGCAAAAATAATGCTGCTGATAGTAGGACAGAAGTGGTAGGGATTCTTGCTAACTGGTGCTAAGTACACAGCTGTTGTAGATAGCATTATTTAGTCACAGTCATCTACAGTTTACTGAGCAGCCTTGAAGGTAAGATTGTGTAATTTTGCCATCACCAGGGGTAACAGTTGCTACTCCTGGCAATTCCCATTGTTTTCCGGCACTGCCGTTGCAACCCCTGGCTTAGTGATATCATGACCACTGGTCAACAGAAAGTAAAGCAGAGTCACAAGACAGCCCTCTTTGCTTACAACAATTTCTACCCATTGTCTCTCCCTTACCCCAAAGTAGATTTCCATTTGAGGATCTACCAAACAAATGTAATAGGATGGATGGTGGGGGCCTTTGGTGATCATCAATTGGGTGGTGGGTGTTAGAAGGGGGTTTGAACACATGGGATTGAACACATGGGCTTGAAAGGAACTGAGCATATGAGTATGTGCTTTACCAAATGACAACCTTGCCAAGAATACCAATCTGAACAATCTGGCAGTTATAAGTTAAGCTGGTCATGTGTTCCCACATTCACTGAATTTCAAGGTTTTTTTATGCTTTAAATATGGTCAACTTATCTACAATAACTAAAGTTATTCGAGAGTATTTCAAACATTTTGTCATACCATAGGTTTTTTCCGGGCCTTCAGCTGTGGCCACTGTACCTGTGTTTTGGGCTCACTTGCCAGGGTCTTGGCCCTGACCAGTGAGCACAGCCTTTGGCCATGACAACTCTATATTTTAAAACTCATGGTCCTTTTGAACAGCACTTCTCATTGCCCAGGTGACATTGAGTGTTTTGAACACAATTGGCTTTAAACTCTAGTCTTTGCATTATATCCGTGAGACACCCAACATGTGGTCCAAATAACCCAATAAATCTTCCCTCTGCATGCAGACAACTCTAATACTTATTCACTATGATAACCTGTTTGCAAGCATCAGGATGCATCTTGATACACAATCTATTGTGCTCTAGCCGGCCAAGTAGGGAGCCCCTTTAATGGACACATTCACCTTGCATTGGTCCCTCCATCCTTTGTACCTCGGCAGCAGCCAGGTACACCACACTAACATACTTTGTTTTAAAAAAAATGTATAGCAGTACACAAAGCTCTGAGCCGCTAGTTACAGTACAAGTGCAAAAGCACAGTCCACAAGTGCAAGACCATGAAAGGTTACACAATTGTGAATGCTCACTCTCCAAAAAGCCCCACCTCATGGTGTGGGGGCTGTTTCTGATGAACAAGAAGACATGAAGAGGAGCGACCGAGTAAATGCACATACAGATGAAGCCAAACCTTATGGTACGGGGGGCTACGTCAGGTGCACAAATAAATGTGAAGAACAGCATTAGTGTGGGTGCATATTTTGGTAAAGCCTTACCTCAAGGAACAAAGGGCTAAATGAGGTGTACTAATTAATATGAAGAGCAGCATTTGTGTGGGTGCAAATTCTGGTACAGCCTTGCCTCACAGTAAGGGGGCTATGCAAGGTGTACAAATAAATATGAGCCTCAAGACAGGCAAGAAGGGACATTAGCATAGTGATAGGCCGGGCACATTCTAGAAAAGCCATGCCCAGTGGATTGGGGGTTACTTCAGCAGTATGTGACTCTGGCATACAGTAGTAGGCTACATCAGCAATGTGAGGGCACTGGATTGCAGGTACAATTGAGTACTTTGGACTCAATTGCAGTAATTGCAGTTACCAGAGGTTACAAATTACAGGATTGCAGGATGAGTACAAGCGGTATGTAAAATCCGTTACTATGAAATCCATGACAAAGTAGTTAACCGCCTACCACAAAAGAGGCTAAAACATGCAACGTCTGTAGGGTCCAAGATTTAGGACGGCAGATGTAAGGGCTTGTAACAAGCAAGTAGGGAATATGAGTGCAGTGATAGGCCGGGCACATGCTGGAAAAGCCATGCCCAGTGGATTGGGGGCTACTTGGCATACAGAGTGACCAGTTTCAGGATCGATAGGGATAACGGTGGTTAAAGACCATTCTTACAAGTCGAGGAAGTCTGGGGAGCGGGGAAGAGGGTGCAGTGCTATGATGGACTCAGTTCCGCAAGGGTGTGGAAGAGCTGACACTCTTCTAAGCTATGAGCAGTGCAAGGTGGAGTGTCTGAGATTTCTGACAGGATTTCATTAGTTGCTGCAGGCCATACAAGTTTAATCAACCCAAGGCTGGCCTTGGATAGAATTGCGGCGAGTGTGGCGGAAGCAGCCGGAAAGGGGAAGACAGGGTCATTTGGCCTTGGAGGGCCTTTGTAATGGCCTGGCTTTGCCTGCCGTGGGTAAAGATAGGCCACTAGTAAACCTGCCGATATCCAATCATGATGCCCGTTGGTGGGGGCTTTGCTCAGCTGGACTGAGCAGTGCAGCAAAGCAACAGAAATGATGGCAGCAGCCATATCATGATGATAAACTGCAGCAAGAACATCATGGTGCATAGCAGTACCTTGTGGCATCTGAAGGTCAGGTTCAATGTCGGCGGGTGATGTGAGCGCACCAATGTTACAGGAGTCTCTGTAGAAGTGGAAGCAGGGCCAGGCATAATATTTCCTATGGTGTATGTAACAATGTGTTCAATGAGTGTTAAGGCAACTCCAAAGAGTTTTCAGTTTTTCTTGAAATTATAAAAGCAGTCAATAAGTGCACCTTTCACTCAACCTTTGAGGGGCTCCCACTTACAAAGCTATGTCTACCTATTCGAACAGGTCATACAGCAGTGCCAATTCACTAGATACAGGGTAGCCCTACTTTCTGGTTGATACCTGTTCTACAGAGGGCATAAAAGCTATGGTCTTGGTTGTATACGAATTGTTTGTTTTACAACTGTTCGAATTACAATTGACCTTTTCACAATTGACCAAATTGTGACGGTCAATTGTAACATATATGTGGGGGGAAACACCCCACAACCCCCCACGTAACGCCAAACCCCCCAAAACCCTATATATATATATATATATATATATATATATATATATATATATATATATATATATATATATATATATATTTATATATATATATATACGGTCAATTGTGAAAAGGTCAATTGTGACCCTTTAAATTCGGTCAATTGTTCATTCGAACAATTGTAAACGAACAATATGGGTAATACCATGGTCTTATCTATCTGACTCCATTCTCAGGTAATAACCAGGTGACCAAGCAGAATAGTCTGGTTGTCCTGGTGCCAATTTTCTACAGATGACAATATCTCAACCTTTGCCACACTGGCCTGTCTCCTCTCTTCTCTACGCTCTTCTCTGTTAATCCCTCTCTCTCTCTCTCTCTCTCTCTCTCTCTCTCTCTCTCTCTCTCTCTCTCCCACACACTCTCTCTCTCTCTCTCTCTCGCTCTCTCACTCTCTCTCTTTCTCTCTATGTCCCCATATACCATCTCCCTTCTCCACCCTCAAACTAATATCTCCTCTCTCTCTACAATCCATCTCCAGGTATAACTGCTCTCTGCCGTTCTCCTGTTTCCACCCTCAAACCAATCTCTACCCTCTCTGTATACCTCATCCCATGGTCTTTAATGCCCCTCTGTTCTCTCCTGATCTAATCCACTTCTCTCCAAATATCCCCTGTCCCAACACAACCCCTGAAACTGCTCTCCTTTACCATCCTGAAGGCCAAGAATGGTAATAATATAGCACCCTTTGTACCCACCCGGGACAGTGACCACACGCCTACCAGACCCAGAGAACTATATTTGCAAGGTAGGTGGATTTAGCAGGAGGCAGACAGGACACAGGATAGCATTATGTGTGGGAAGGAAGGAAATAAGTGGACGATCGAATTAGGAAGGTAGTATAGAAACAGCAAGGTTGATGTGTTGACTTGGCAGAAGTGATGCCATTTTAGATGTTAAGGCCTGCTACACAATGAACAGAAGAGAACAAAGGCCTTGGTGTGGAACTCCAGCTCTGTTAGTTCAACTCCAAAAATAAATCCCCTTTTCCATTCCCCAGGAGATAGGCTGAGGTCAGAGGAACTCATAGTATGCAGAAAAGCACTAATTGTATACAGTTGCAGGGCCTGAATGTGATGGAATGGGAAGAGCAGGAAGGGATGCGTCCTTTGAAGGAGTAATTCTTGAGAATAGAGAACAAGGCCATGCAATGCCAATGAGCCAGGCAAAGATTTAGAACACTACTGCCCTCACTCCAGTGCAGATACCCCATATGAATTACACCTAGACGAGGGGGCGGGGCTGACTGCCATGTGAGAAGGACGCGTCTTCAATCGGCTCCAGCGATGTGCCCAACATTTGGCCGCTAAAACAATATTTTGCCGCAACAACTGTTCCCGAATTTCTCCCCAGAGGTTGGAGTCGGCTGGAGGCGCTGCCTGCCGAGGTTTCGGACGTCTGGAGGACTCCGCTGAGGAGAAACGCCGTGGTTCTGGGCGAAGCGATCCGGCGCACAAAATGGCGCTTGCCCAACAACCGCAGCAGTGATCGGCACTGATCGGCCTAGACGCCTGGAGACTAGAGCCCGGCGAACTTCGCAAGGGTCGGAGCACGCATGACGAGGAGCTGGCGAGCTGAGGCGGAAATCGCTGGCGGCGAGTAGCTCTGAACCGGAGTAGCGCGACACAACACAAGACCTGGGCTGCTGAGGCCAGGAGAGGCAACGCGAGCGGTGGACCCGACGGAGGAGAAGAAGCGACCGGCCCCCGCCGGGCTGGGTTGATCCTCAGCAAGTCGCAACCAATACCCCGCCAAACGCAGTAAGGAGGGGGCGAAAAGGGTGCGGGGGCCCGGACTCCGTGGTGTGGGGGTGTGGAGGTTCCCCCCGTCCCCCCCCGCCCGCGCTGCAGTCACCTGCTGAGGCGAGGGCGAGTGCCAGATCCGCTCGGGGCCTGGGGAGTGCGCGGAGCTGCGTGGTAGCCCCAGGCCATAACACGCCACCTGTAACGGAGGCCGCAGCCCACAGGAGCCATTGAAACAGGACGGGGGGCCCTTCGCACACCCAGCGAAATACGTGAGCAGCCCTACGCCAGGGGACAGGGCCAGTGGCCGGCACACTTAAGCACCTTACTCGGATACGCTGATAACCCCGGGGGCTCCCCACTCCGAGTCAGGCCAACTGGGCGACGCACACTTGACGGAGGCGCCCCCGGCAGAGGCAACAACATCACCACACTATTATCACTCACCATATGGGTAGCAGGCGCGAAGGCTTGTGCGAAGCAATGGCCGCTAAAGGGGCCAGGAACAAGCAGAGGCAAACAACAATGGAGACCTACGCGGCCACGGGGGCTGCGGGGACGGACGCTGACCCTGGCCGGGGAGCTGCGGCGGGCACCGAGCCCCCCGAACCCGCTAATTCCCAGCTGCTGGAAGCCATCATGACGCTACAAAAAACGATGGAGAGTAAAATCGACGCAGTTGCTATAGACTTAAACTTGCTGAGGCAAGATGTACGATCCATAGCGGGCAGAACCGAAGTGCTAGAGACTCAAGTTAAGGAAAACTCGGAGGCAAAGACGCGGATCCTCCGGGAAGTAGACATTCTGACTCAGAAAGTGAAGAATCTAGAGGACAGGGCGGATGAAGCGGAGGGGCGCGCACGCCGTAACAACATCAGACTCATCGGCGTACCGGAGGGAATCGAAGGGAATGACCCCACCAACTACGTGGAGGACCTCCTGATCCAGGAAATTGGAGCTGGCAACTTATCCCAAGGATTCACCATCGAAAGGGCTCACCGATCCCTCACCAAAAGGCCACCACCTGGAAACCCACCCAGGCCAATAATAGCCAAGGTACTTAATTACAAAGACAGGGAAACGATTCTTGCTTTTTCCAGGTCGGGCGGCAGCATAATCAGGGACTCAGTGAAAATTGCCATATACCCTGACTATACCCTCCAGGTTCAAAGGAGCAGAGCCCAATTCATTCACACTAAAGTCAGACTGAAAAACGCAGGCCTGCGGTACATGCTCCTATACCCCGCCAGACTGAAGGTCCTGGTCAACAATAAAGCCCATTTCTTCGAGACACCAGCGGAAGTAGGTGAGTGGATGGATAGGGAACAAATCCCTGACATCGAAATCAAACAGCGTCGGCCACGGAGGTCGGCGCCCTGACCACTGCCACATTGGACCGAAACCTATAGACGGCAACACACTGCATGAAACTCTAAACGCGGCAACACAGAGTCAACTGGAGCCATACTAGAGACCAACGGCGAAGTAAGTCACCTGCTGAGCCAACCTATCTCTTACCCCCAGAAACACTTTTGGGTGATTAACCCACCCGTAGGGCACCTGTAGACATAGGTCAAACGGAGCGGAAACGGGATAGTCAGAGGGGGGGCAACCCCACTAGACTGGTTGTATTGTTTAAAAGTTCAATGGTTAATGTTTTTGGGACGGGGAACTTATATGTAACACTCCTGGAAGCCCGTCTAGGCGAGAAGAACCCCGACGGACCGGTTCATAGTTCCGGGATTTCGCAGTTATGGGGTCAATTTTGGGGACCCGTTGTTATTGGGAACTTTAGTCAGACAACACCGAGACCACAGGAACACTCCTTAACAGTTATGCCACTTGTAAGGCCTGGACCTGAGTGGAGGACAATCTACAGATATCTCGACACCCCTGGCTGGGAATATTAACGTAATAACGTGGAACGTCAGAGGCTTGAATAGCTTTGTTAAGCAACGCCGGATACACGCATACCTGCGTAGATGTAAAGTAGGAATTGCCATGCTTCAGGAAACACACTTGACAAAAGACAAACAAGAATCTATGGCCAAAATATGGCGAGGAACCCTGATTGGATCCCCCTACTCTTCTTACGCTAGAGGGGTCCTGATATGGATAGACCCATCCATCCCTTTTAGAGTTGTGAACACCAAGACAGATAACGAGGGTAGGATGGTTCTGGTGCATGGGACCATGGATGGGAGGGAGATATGTTTGATTAGCACGTACGCACCTAACCATGACGCCACAGCTTTCTTCCACTCCCTATACCCTCGAATTGGCCCCTATGTAGACTGCACCGTGATTTGGGGGGGTGATCACAACTGTACGTTAGACCCCACGAAAGACAGGTCCGACTCTAAACACTCCCGCCCTTCCCCCCCAGCCAAGGTACTCTCTAAACTAATAACCCAACTGGCTCTATGTGACCTGTGGAGAGAACAGAACCCCGAGAAAAGCGAATACTCCTTTTTCTCCCCACCTCACAAGGTCCATACCAGATTGGACTATATCTTGATAAGCCAAGGGCTGCAAGCTAGGTTTAGAGATGCACGTTACTTGCCCAGGGTGCTGTCAGACCACTCTCCCATGCAGGCCACCTGGGAGATATATCCACCTAAACCCCCAGTTCCCACGTGGAGACTTAGAGCCGAGGCCCTGCTAGACACAGCCTTCCGAGAACATATAAGAGACAGCACTGAGGAATACTGGCAGAACAACCTAGATAGTGTGGACTACATCGGAACTGCTTGGGAGGCTTATAAGGTTGTTATGAGAGGTGAGATGATAGCCACAATCGGGGGTACCCTGAAATCCATCACGACCTCCCTAGTGGGCGCTGAAAGAGAGCTGAGTGAGCTGGAGGGTAGGGCAAACTCGACCCCGGAACATATACAGAAAATAACCGAATTGCGACAGGCCTGTCTGACCCATTGGGAGTCGCTTGGGAAACTGAGCTACGCTAAACACTCTGAAAGGACACACGCACTAGGGGACAAACCTGGTAAACTTTTAGCTTGGCTCTATAAGAGAGAAACCCCCAGGACACCCATTTGTACCATACACAGACCAGATGGCACCACAGCACATACTCAAGATGAGATCAACCTGGTCTTCTCCGAGTTCTACCGAGAACTCTACTCCGAGACCCCGCCCCCCACCAACACTGAAATAGAAGATGCCCTGAGTAGTATTAAGCTACCTACACTAGACGCTCAAACGGCCGAAACCCTAGAGGAGCCAATTACCCCAGATGAGGTGTTGGCTATAATCAGATCCTTGCCAACTGGAAAAGCGCCAGGCTCAGATGGCATACCTGGGGAGTTTTATAAGACATATGAAGACGCCCTCGCCCCAATGCTAGCACGGGTATTCAATGAGGCATACGAGCGTGGCATCCTCCCCGACTCCATGAGGGAGGCCACAATAATTCCTTTGCTAAAGCCTGGAAAGGATGGAATAGACTGCAGGTCCATGGTTTTTTGGGGCAAGCTCCCCCTCTCAGTGGCGGGGCGGGCAGGTCTTCTCAAAATGGTAGCACTCCCCCGACTATTGCACTTCTTCACTAACGTTCCCTTTAACATTCCCCCCTCATTCTTCAGAGACTTGCACAAACTCTGTGGGAGATTCCTCTGGCAGGGGGGTAGGCACAGAGTGGCGTTGGAAATTCTCCAAAGACCCTTTGAGAGAGGAGGGCTGAAAGTCCCTAATTTTGAGCTGTATTACCTGGCCAGCCAGCTTAGACACGTGACACAATGGATGGCCGACGAAACCACCACTGATACCCGACTTCTCCAGCCTGCCCTGCCTACACTGCTGCTTCGGGACACACTGTGGGTCGGGAGGGAGACACTACGGCACTACCCTTATCTAGCTAAACTTGGGAACCAGCTCTGGAGGCGGGCCTGTGGAAAAGTGGGGTCTGTAGACCCTCTCTCCCTGCAGATTCCCATCGCCGCAATCATGGCTAAACACCCATGGGGCACACGGAAATACGCACCCTTTGGGAACCCTGGGGGGTGGCGGCGCTAGGGGACCTCACTTGTGAGCAGAAACTGGCGTCATTCATCGACCTCAGCGGGTCCACAGGCCTACCCACTGGCCAGTTTCTGCTCCACAGAGCAGTAATCCAAATCATAAAGAAGAGATGGCCTGAGACCACAGACCAGGTCATAGTAAACGAGACCATAGAGTCAATGCTCGACACTGCTGAGGGAGGACACGAAACCTCCAGACTATATGAAGCGTTGCTGCAGGGCACAACCAAAAACGAACTCAAATGCAAGAGCAGATGGGAGACCGAATTGGGCAGAGAGTTTGAAGACGAAACATGGGAGAGGATAGCCCACTATCACAAAAAAATCTCTAGGAATGCCCGCCTACAGCTCATCCAACTTTACATTACCAACAGAGCCTACCTCACACCAGAAGCCATATCAAGGTTCAAGGGAGCCACAATCCAGACATGCCCCAAATGCAATATGCCCAAAGCTGGTATGACCCACATGTTCTGGGGTTGTCCTGCTGTTCAAAGGTTCTGGGCCCAGGTGAAGGAAAAGGTGGCACAGGCTGAAATAGTAGTTGATATTCTTGACCCCGCAGCATGCTTATTGGGGACTTACAAGAGGAGCAGCAAAAACAAACCCCTCAATAAGCTCAAGGACTTAATATACATAACGGCGAAAAGACGCATAGCCATGAGCTGGAAAAGCGCAAGAGGCCCGAGTGAAGCCCTCTGGTGGGCCGATCTCAAAAGATGGATAGCGGCCGAGACTGCTGCATGGGAAACAGCAATACAAGTACAGAGATTAGAATCCAGCGAGGAACTACTCCGGTGGGTGGCATTGACGGTGCCACTGCTTCACCCAGCAGCGCTCGATAGCGCCTCAGAAGACATAGACAGTCCAGGTCCGTCAAGGAGCTAAAACATAGATTGAAGTTCTAGTGGTGGTCTCGGTGGAGGCGGGTGGGGAGGGAGGGGGGGAATTGTTTATTTTGTTTTTATGTTCTGTTGAAATACTCATACGGCAATGATTAATCTTCGATTCTTTTGATTACAGTTTGTTGTAAAATTAATAAAGAAATTAAAAAAAAAAAAAAATGAATTACACCTAGACACCCAATTTAAGCAAAAACATGCTCAAAATTTATATTCAAGAGTGGTGTCCTGGTCATGTCATCCCTGAGCACCTGGGGTAGGGAGTGCATAAGCAGGGAGCCTTGTCTGGAACATCTGGTGATTCGAAGACTGGGGGAGCACAGGTTATGCCAATACATTTAGTATAAGGTTGGGTGTGCAGCTAATGTGCACTATGACATCTGGGTTATGAGGAGGCCTATTGTCTCATCAAAAGCAGGGTTGGCCACACCAAGTTTCTTTGATCGCATCTGGAACAGGCGGGTGCACATCACATGATGGCCCCAAATGTACAAGATTATCGATAAGAACTCACTAATCAGACAATTGGGTTCAGCAGTAACACTATAGGTGACCACTTGACTAGAGAAATGGGGAATAGGGGTAGCACAGATATGTCCAACCTGTCAAGGGACTATACAGGGATTAGCATGTTATATAGGTGGTAGCCAATGATGGAGTTTTTTGTTTGTTGCAAATGAGAGGCCTTTATTCAACAGTTGCCTCTCATCTTTCGTAATTGTTCTTGTCGAAAGGTTCAATACAAAATCTTTGTTTATGATTTCTTGCTTGCTTCCTTCGAGCTGGCACCTGCTCCAAACTGTACATCTCGAGTACAAAAAAAGAACTGAGAACTAGGATTCGTGAACATTTGGCCAAAATAGGTAGCCAAGATCCAAGCTTACCTTTGGCAGTACACTGGCAAGAGTTTCATCAGATGGATGATAAGGCCAACATACGATTCAGTGGCCTACAACATGTTACCCTATCCAAAAGGGGAGGAGATAGAGTACAGACACTGCGACAATCAGAAGCGAGAATGATCTGTGTTTTCAATACCACTGTTTTGGGTCTAAATTTAGATTCTGAAATGTCCTCATTTTTATAATGTTTACAACATTGTTAATTGAAGATTTTCATAGAACTTAATTTATGTATGATCTAAGCAGATAGTATGCCTCTAATAACAGTGTATCTTGTCATTTAATTATTTTCTCACATTATTTATGCTAAGGATTTTTTGCTGTTTAGGTTCGTTTATATTAACGCCCATGTTGGATTATATGCCTCTTCTTCTTTCCCGTTTGTCACCCTGTAATTGTTGTGAACTACTCAGCAAGTAAAGAGGATCGTAATAACAGGTAATACTGACCCTATCAAGGGTTATTTACTTTCTATTCACCTTTTCGGGTTAGAAGTGATGCCTGATTAATAACAATACAGTTACACATTTTAGCCAGTTTAAATCAGAGAAATTTAAATTAGGTATTTTCCCAACCTAAAGTTAGGGAAAGTAAACATTTTCTCAGTTCTACATTATTTCTGTGTGACTGCCCCTTTAAAACTAGTGTTCCCACTTGTTTTACTTGCCCCGGCGCGTTTTTTGCAACCTAATTTCTTAAAGCTTATTTTGAATTTACAAAACAAGCAAAATACAATAGGGATTTGCACCCGCTTTTATGACAGATGATGGTTTGGATAAATGAGTCCTATTGAACCGCTCTATACACATTTTTGTGTGTTTTTTTAGTTAGTTGCTTAGCAACGACACGCCGGCCTGCGCAGAGGATTAAGTTACTATGGACACCTTTAAAAGAGTTCTAAAATGGCGCCCGCCATCAGTTTGAAGCCGACGCGAGTGATTTTCATCTGATTTAGGTAAGCGACATACTCCTGTTAGTCAGGAAAGGAGATGGGGAATCCAGTTACTAGACTTATATGTTGTTCTGTTTAATATAATGGAAGCGGAGACACAGCGCCATACTATAACCTCCGATTAGCGTGTGAATAGTTTTTAACTCTGTTGCGTGTCCGTAAGCACACTCGGTACTGAATGAGTGGCATTAGTGAAATATTACCAATATATAGATCCCATAAGAGACGAGACAGGGCAGAAAGCGGTGAGCCCTCATCAGGTTACATCCAGCCAATTAGGGATAATGCGCCTAATAATATGGTTTCTAGTAGTGCACTATTAGCACCCATTAATGACGTATTCAACACGGCTAACAGGTTTTTCCTGTTCCATAACCTATTTGTATATTTCTTTTACCCTCACAGAATATTACTGCTATGGGATTTGACCCAATAAAATGTTTGCGTTTGAATAAGGATATAATGACCCCCGGTTTGGGTGAGTTTTGGACTTCGGATAGACCTGAGCTTGATAATAATAATTTTCTGGTAACTTATGTTCAATGAGTACGAAGTAAACGCTTACTAATATTATTTCATCTGCTTTCTTTGTTTCTTGTTCGTTTTCTTCCCCCTCCCACCTTTTTTGTCTCTCCCCTTTCTCCTATTTATCTCTCCTCACCTACTTATATTTATATTTGAATTTACTGTTGATTATATAATTATGCTTTATGTTGCTATAATGAAATCCATCACTTTTACGTGACCAAATGGTCAATTTGTATGACTATTGTTTGCTCATAATGTATGATGTAATACATGTTCTCACATTTATTTCTCAATTCCGAACAGTCTGTCAATATTAGCCCAGATTTGAGAAAGGCCAAAGTGGCCGAAACACGTGTTATCTATAAGGGCTAATTTATGATTAAATTAAATATATACTTCCCAAACCTTATAAGGCACACTGTCCTGGATTTATTTTGGGTGTTTATGCATCCTTTTTGTATTTTCCTATATTTGACGGGTTTCATGTGGCTTACCGTCAATCCAGTGACCTGCGACCATTCCTGAATAACTGGTATGACCAAGGGGTTTTCCTGTCCCCGTTAACATTCCTATTTTTGTTTTGAACCTTATTTCTCTATCACTACAATCAATATAAGAGGAGTCGCCCCACAGACCAACTGCAACACTAAGCCTTATTCTTTGTTCACATTTAATTAGAACTTATATATCATACAAGAAGTTTGGAAACATTGAAACAATTATTGTTCTTGAATGCGAAAACTGGAGCATACAAACATTTATTTTTGGAGATTTGAGAACATTATTATTTTGAAGACAGACTTTTCTGGCAATGAGGTATGATTGGGACACACATCAGCTTGATCTTAGCCTTAACTAAGTACTGGAAAATAGTTGAGGAGAAAAGAGGAAGGGAAGAAGGTCATTCATTATTACTATCTGGGACTGTTTAGACAAATGCTTAATGGTGTATTGTTGATATTGTTTTACCTATTATAAGATAATTTACTCTATTGTTAGTTATTTAAATGTGAAGGGTTTTATGTAAACCCAAACACACGCTTAATGAAACAAAAGCTTTTTTCCATCTCTTAGAGAAAATTAATACTGTCAACCTGATCAGCATCTGAATTATTTGAGGATACAGATCACTTATTAATCTTGGTTCCAATTGAACCTCAGTACAATCATTAAATCAGTATAGTCCATTCAACATAACATCAATAGAGAATTAGAATGTATTGTTACTCAATAAGAGTGCTCTTGGCAGACTATTATTAGCACTTCCGTTAGCTTGTCTGGTAACTGACACTCAAGTTTACAATCAATTGCATGGCCAGACAGTTTGTCACATGTGCCATTTGCTTTTTACCTCTTGGTAAATGGAATTGACTCATACAATATGTAAACCTTTATTATAAGTTAATGAGCTAGCAGAATCTGAACTAGCTTACTGAGTTAAGTGTGCAAGATTCATGGTCTGTGTTCTACCCACAACTGACAGGTTTGAACCCCAGCCAGGACTGATTCAGCTATTCATCCTTGAAGTCAATATATTCAATATCAGTGACTTGGGTAACTGAAATGTATATCATTCATATCACTACAAAAGAGAAAAAAAACACAATTGAAAACCAAAAATAAAATTAATTGTCACCATTGTAGTGTCCAGAGTGACTTTTACAGAGATTCTGCCAGTACATTTAAACCTTATGAATGCAATGAAGGTGTATTATTTCTGATACCTTATTTTCTTCAGCCAGTGTGTTATGTGAATGTCATATCTGTGTGATACTGTCATGCAAAAATAATGCTGCTGATAGTAGGACAGAAGTGGTAGGGATTCTTGCTAACTGGTGCTAAGTACACAGCTGTTGTAGATAGCATTATTTAGTCACAGTCATCTACAGTTTACTGAGCAGCCTTGAAGGTAAGATTGTGTAATTTTGCCATCACCAGGGGTAACAGTTTCTACTCCTGGCAATTCCCATTGTTTTCCGGCACTGCCGTTGCAACCCCTGGCTTAGTGATATCAGGGCCAGTGGTCAACAGAAAGTAAAGCAGATTCACAAGACAGCCCTCTTTGCTTACAACAATTTCTACCCATTGTCTCTCCCTTACCCCAAGGTAGATTTCCATTTGAGGATCTACCAAACAAATGTAATAGGATGGATGGTGGGGGCCTTTGGTGATCATCAATTGGGTGGTGGGTGTTAGAAGGGGGTTTGAACACATGGGATTGAACACATGGGCTTGAAAGGAACTGAGCATATGAGTATGTGCTTTACCAAATGACAACCTTACCAAGAATACCAATCTGAACAATCTGGCAATTATAAGTTAAGCTGGTCATGTGTTCCCACATTCACTGAATTTCAAGGTTTTTTATATGCTTTAAATATGGTCAACTTATCTACAATAACTAAAGTTATTCGAGAGTATTTCAAACATTTTGTCATACCATAGGTTTTTTCCGGGCCTTCAGCTGTGGCCACTGTACCTGTGTTTTGGGCCCACTTGCCAGGGTCTTGGCCCTGACCAGTGAGCACAGCCTTTGGCCATGACAACTCTATATTTTAAAACTCATGGTCCTTTTGAACAGCACTTCTCATTGCCCAGGTGACATTGAGTGTTTTGAACACAATTGGCTTTAAACTCTAGTCTTTGCATTATATCCCTGAGACACCCAACATGTGGTCCAAATAACCCAATAAATCTTCCCTCTGCATGCAGACAACTCTAATACTTATTCACTATGATAACCTGTTCGCAAGCATCAGGATGCATCTTGATACACAATCTATTGTGCTCTAGCCGGCCAAGTAGGGAGCCCCTTTAATGGACACATTCACCTTGCATTGGTCCCTCCATCCTTTGTACCTCGGCAGCAGCCAGGTACACCACACTAACATACTTTGTTTTAAAAAAAATGTATAGCAGTACACAAAGCTCTGAGCCGCTAGTTACAGTACAAGTGCGAAAGCACAGTCCACAAGTGCAAGACCATGAAAGGTTACACAATTGTGAATGCTCACTCTCCAAAAAGCCCCACCTCATGGTGTGGGGGCTGTGTCCGATGAACAAGAAGACATGAAGAGGAGCGACCGAGTAAATGCACATACAGATGAAGCCAAACCTTATGGTACGGGGGGCTACGTCAGGTGCACAAATAAATGTGAAGAACAGCATTAGTGTGGGTGCATATTTTGGTAAAGCCTTACCTCAAGGAACAAAGGGCTAAATGAGGTGTACTAATTAATATGAAGAGCAGAATTTGTGTGGGTGCAAATTCTGGTACAGCCTTGCCTCACAGTAAGGGGGCTATGCAAGGTGTACAAATAAATATGAGCCTCAAGACAGGCAAGAAGGGACATTAGCATAGTGATAGGCCGGGCACATTCTAGAAAAGCCATGCCCAGTGGATTGGGGGTTACTTCAGCAGTATGTGACTCTGGCATACAGTAGAAGGGTACATCAACAATGTGAGCGCACTGGATTGCAGGTACAATTGAGTACTTTGGACTCAATTGCAGTAATTGCAGTTACCAGAGGTTACAAATTACAGGATTGCAGGATGAGTACAAGCGGTATGTAAAATCAGTTACTATGAAATCCATGACAAAGTAGTTAACAGCCTACCACAAAAGAGGCTAAAACATGCAACGTCTGTAGGGTCCAAGATTTAGGACGGCAGATGTAAGGGCTTGTAACAAGCAAGTAGGGAATATGAGTGCAGTGATAGGCTGGACACATGCTGGAAAAGCCATGCCCAGTGGATTGGGGGGCTACTTCAGCAGTATGTGACTCTGGCATACAGAGTGACCAGTTTCAGGATCGATAGGGATAACGGTGGTCAAAGACCATTCTTACAAGTCGAGGAAGTCTGGGGAGCGGGGAAGAGGGTGCAGTGCTATGATGGACTCAGTTCTGCAAGGGTGTGGAAGAGCTGACACTCTTCTAAGCTATGAGCAGTGCAAGGTGGAGTGTCTGAGATTTCTGACAGGATTTCATTAGTTGCTGCAGGCCCTACAAGTTTAATCAACCCAAAGCTGGCCTTGGATAAAATTGCGGCGAGTGTGGCGGAAGCAGCCGGAAAGGGGAAAACAGGGTTATTTGGCCTTGGAGGGCTTTTGTAATGGCCTGGCTTTGCCTGCCGTGGGTAAAGATAGGCCACTAGTAAACCTGCCGATATCCAATCATGAGGCCCGTTGGTGGGGGCTTTGCTCAGCTGGACTGAGCAGTGCAGCAAAGCAACAGAAATGATGGCAGCAGCCATATCATGATGATAAACTTCAGCAGGAACATCATGGTGCATAGCAGTACCTTGTGGCATCTGATGGTCAGGTTCAATGTCGGCGGGTGATGTGAGCGCACCAATGTTACAGGAGTCTCTGTAGAAGTGGAAGCAGGGCCAGGCATAATATTTCCTATGGTGTATGTAACAATGTGCTCAATGAGTGTTAAGGCAAATCCAAAGAGTTTTCAGTTTTTCTTGAAATTATAAAAGCAGTCAATAAGTGCACCTTTCACTCAACCTTTGAGGGGCTCCCACTTACAAAGCTATGTCTACCTATTCGAACAGGTCATACAGCAGTGCCAATTCACTAGATACAGGGTAGCCCTACTTTCTGGTTGATACCTGTTCTACAGAGGGCATAAAAGCTATGGTCTTGGTTGTACACGAATTGTTCGTTTTACAACTGTTCGAATTACAATTGACCTTTTCACAATTGACCGAATTGTGACGGTCAATTGTAACATATATGTGGGGGGAAACCCCCCACAACCCCCCACGTAACGCCAAACCTCCCAAAACCCCTATGTATATATATATATATATATAAATATATATTACCAAACAGATATATATATATATATATATTTATATATATATATATACGGTCAATTGTGAAAAGGTCAATTGTGACCCTTTAAATTCGGTCAATTGTCCATTCGAACAATTGTAAACGAACAATTTGGGTAATACCATGGTCTTATCTATCTGACTCCATTCTCAGGTAATAACCAGGTGACCAAGCAGAATAGTCTGGTTGTCCTGGTGCCAATTTTCTACAGATGACAATATCTCAACCTTTGCCACACTGGCCTGTCTCCTCTCTTCTCTACGCTCTTCTCTGTTAATCCCTCTCTCTCTCTCTCTCTCTCTCTCTCTCTCTCTCTCTCTCCCACACACACTCTCTCTCTCTCTAGCTCTCTCACTCTCTCTCTTTCTCTCTATGTCCCCATACACAATCTCCCTTCTCCACCCTCAAACTAGTATCTCCTCTCTCTCTACAATCCATCTCCAGGTATAACTGCTCTCTGCCTTTCTCCTGTTTTCACCCTCAAACCAATCTCTACCCTCTGTGTATACCTCATCCCATGGTCTTTAATGCCCCTCTGTTCTCTCCTGATCTTATCCACTTCTCTCCAAATATCCCCTGTCCCAACACAACCCCTGAAACTACTCTCCTTTACCATCCTGCTTCTTACATCCCTTTCCCTCTCACATGCACTTTGTCTATCACACACCTTTTCTCAACCCAGCCCCATGCTTTACCTGCAAAACTATTGTAGAAAAGGAATCAAGTACCCCCACCTCAATCACCTCGCCCATATTGCCTATATGTTGGGAGCCTGAGTATGAGACACATACATGGCCATTGAAACTACAGATACCAAGGAGAATCATGGAGGCAAGGTTTCCATTGAAAAAACCATACCTGCATACGAGACATTGTGACGATCGTTCGAATAAAACGCTGAAATAAACAGGACAAATAGCTGAATAAAAAAAGTAATGATGTCATACAGAACAGAGCAGACGTGTATAGAAGAGATGCAGAGATGAGAGAATGCAGGCAATTCTATAAGGCACCAAGAAAGTATCGAAGAAAAGTGACATTTTGGGATCAAGATGAAGAAGCTTATGCAATGAGATAGATGAAAATGTTGAACTGTTTTTCACATGTACAGATGAAACAAAACGCAAGCAGACAAAGTATTCTTGAGGCTAGCTGTATAGTGAATAGATTGCGGCATGCACCAATATATACATATATATGTGTCAGTAAAGAATGGATGTTTCCACCACGTACAATAGCAGAGCTGAGCAAAAGAATTAAGGCCGCTTTTCCAGTATGTTGCAGTAAGAAAAACAAATGAAATTACAGGTGAATCTCAGAAAGGCGAGGCTGGGTGAGCCAAGATGCCAAGGCTAGGGTGAGCAGACATTGGATACAAATTGTGTGAAAGAATGAAGCTCTTGTTCAGAAGGCATGGACGGAATAAAAGAAGACATCAAGGGTCTATAAGAGCTCGATTTTGTGGTCTTCAGTCACGTGGGGAGAAGTTGGACGAGCATGATGGTCACACCTACGAAAGAGGGCAGAGCGTGCCTTCCCACCCCTGAATTTCCCAGAGCAACGAACACTCCCAAGGACAAGTTTAAAGTCCTAATTGACAGCAAACCTCTGAGGTGATGATGGATGGATATGCTAATTGGCGGAAAACTCTGGTTAAGACAAGCTCACCAGCACCTGGCCGCTTAGTCTGCGTGCTGTTATACATAGGTTGAAAGGTGCTGATGGAGGTAGACGCCAACCAGTGATGGGATACCACACATTCAAGGGTCCTATAGTTATTTAGCCAATAGAACGTTGTATATTTAGTGACATTCATAGTGACCTGTTTGAAGGGTTGCTTCACAACAGTCGGAATGCAGCCTGGAGGTTATTACAGCTGTGGAGCGTTCGTCACTGCTACATGACATTAAAATATTACGTTCCAAGCCCACAGCACAGCGACTTTGCTCTGAGAACAAAATTTGCCAAGGAATAGATTACTCACGATTGCCTCATTTAAAGGGATTTATAGGCATAATCTGTGGTGCTATACCCTGATGAAACCACACATCTATGAGAGACCATTATTTGTTTCATAGTCTCCCAATTCAGACTATAACTGGCCGATTGATTTTCCACTGTTGACTTCACTGTGCATACAATGCCACTGCCTGACCAAATTGCTAGCTACTTCAAGCACTACGATGCATTTAGGGGCTGAATAGAGAAAAACGTTCTCCTGATGAAGGTGTTACATCTCATTTTTTTCACCCCCGAAACGCCAGCTTTGCCACTGTGTCAGCTTGGGATGTGAATGCGCATCCTAGACAAGAGAACGTGGCCTATCACGCATACATTAATTTATCGCAGCAGATGGCATAGGCTTTTTCTTTGTATCAGCCTCATTTTTATCCTGGTATTTAACCACCAGGAGGACTCTTTTCTGTCAATGCTATTTATGTTTTCCTAAATTATAAGATATTGTTTCTGTCGATTGGCACACCATGATGTAGTGATGAAATTAGTCATGATTTAGCCAGGTACAGCTAGTTATACTCCTGGTCAGGATTCCGTTTGGTGCCTTATTAACAATTTTAGTTTGCTCTGCATATTTATTAAATACATGTCCTCACAAGTGAGATTGCTTCTGTTAAACTTCCTCTTTTTTGTACTGAATGTGCCTTTCTAATCAACAGCTACTTACCCGTGTTTTCTTACACAGGTGTATGTTCATATAATTGTATTTTTTTCTGTTTGTTTGTGAACATTCAACAACCTTTTATTTTTAAAAAATGTGTTTGTCTTTCTCTCTGTTCTTTTTGATATACCATTATGGAGAACAACGTTTTTTGGTGAGATATTTCCCTCTTGTTGAATTTAATAACATTCTTGTATAATACATCAGATAATCTCTTTTTCTCTTTTCTTTTGTCTAATGAACTGCATATTGTATGTAAATGTATTGATAGGTACCACATCTTTACAAATTGTGTGATTAAATCACTGCTAGACCCATGTGTAAATGCTTTAAGCCCACTAATTATTTCAAAGTCTTCTTGACACAGGAACACCTTGTTGTTCTTGCTTGTTTGAAGGGAGGGCTTAGTTGCCCCACCTGATGTTAAGAAGCCTATCACGTTATTCCACTGCCTAAACGAGTATGGATTGTATACTTAGATGTTTTCTTAGTCCCTATCTAAGGTTTGCACTTGGTTTCTGTATTTTGCCATGTAGGATGACATTAGTAAAACGGAGGATAATGTCACCTATGACAACTTTCTGTTATATAAACACGTTTATTTTCTAAAATGCATTAAGAGATTTTGTGCTGAGTCATCCGCTGATGTCCGTTGTACTCCCTGTTTTAGATAATTGATATTAAAACAGTTATCCTTTTGCCAACTACCTGAGTTGTTTTGATTTTTGATGTTTGAATAATTTCTGCATCCACATCCATCTCAAGGGTATTGCCTTCTCATCTTAAAGGGCTGGTAGCTCCAGTTCCCAGGACAAATAAGCTTTTGGGTTCTGGAAATATTGCACAACCTCTGCCATTCGGCTGACAGGACGTGAAGCTCCCTGTAGATAGTGGTTTAGTTTAATGCAAAGTCTTGCAAGCCAGGTTAGATGGGTCCCCTTGTTTTCATGCAGAAACCCCTCCCGGCATCTACAGGAAGCTGAACGAATGGAAAGTTGGAGAGGCTATTGAAGAGGCGTACGATCCTGAGAGGTGGAAGTTGAAAAATTCCAATGATGAGTAAAAGTGAGTGAGGTGGCTAAAGTGTGAAAAGGCAGTGGGTGAAGAAAGTGATAAAGGGAAAATGAGAAATGGAGGGAGCTGGGGTTAAAGCAACTTGAGAATATTGAGTGTTATGAGGATGATGTGTGTTAAAAATTGTGTAAAATTGACTTGAGAGGAGACCAAGCAATTAAGAAGTAGTGTGAGGGAGTCCATGATAAAGAGTATGCCTAGATACCTGCATTTTGAAGAACGTAACAGAAGGAACAGCACCTAAAATCCCATAGTGGAAAACGTAGGAGATGAACCCGGTTAAAGATAGGTTTAATGAGGGCAGTTCAAACTCAGTAGGAGTGTTTTTAGAGGCAGGAGAAGTCTTGATGAGCAAGACTATGATATATGTCGCCGGCCGAGTGTGTTTGTTTTGTCTATTAGTTTTATGTGATTGTATAATAATGATGAAATAATAGACGATATTGAGAAAAGAAAAGAGGATAAACGCGAGAGTTAAAAGAACTAAGCGTGTATTTTAGCAAACTTGAATTGATGATATTTTTAGCAGATTAAAGTAAAAACGTGATAAAGAGGGTTTGGAGCTGCGACGAGTGGTGCACGCTCATATTGTTTTATTTTCTTTCAAAATTATTTTTGAAATTTGCAGAGTGAACGGTGAGTATTGAGGGTCAAAGAGTGATGTGTCAAAATGGAGGATATTACTCCGCTTGTACACCTTTGCAAACAGCTGCGGAAACGTGCACCTAAGCTTAGACAGTACAGTGCAGAATGGGTAAAGGAACTGCAGACACAATGTTCATGCCATGTCTACAAGGGGGATCGCTATCAAAGGCAGTTTTGCAGTATATGATGACATATTTGCATGCTGCATACACGGGGAAAAAGTTAGACAAGCGACTAGCAAGCTTAGAGCTCTGGAAAATGTACCAGGAGGAGAGAGAGGACCCGCCTCCTGTAGATTGGTTACTTAATGTATGCACAGATGAGGAGCCTTCCACTCCACCCACCACACCTGAAACAGACGGCAATAGTAAAAAGGATGACAGGCTGTATCCATTAAGGGATCATAAGGCAGTGACAGGGTATAGCATCCCGGCATATGAGTCACCTGCGCAAAGCAGCGACGAGGGCCCAGAGACAAATATTGAGAGAGATGTAACCTCTAAGGTCCCGAGGGACACAGAGAGATGCTATAAGGAGAGAAGTGAACGACCAATTACATCCTAAGATATAGGACGAGAAATAAAGAGATGGAAAGGAAAAAAGGATAAGGCTGATAAGTTAGCGCTTATACATGTAAGAGGATTCAATTCAGCACTACAGCCAAGTCAACGCCTAGTCTAGAATACTGAATGAAAACCCTTATTGATATATCTTTATGTCCAGTTCATGCGTTCTGGATGACTACCCCTATATAACACCCCTCTCTTGGAATCCTCCTGACCCCACTGAGCCAAGAAGTAGTTCTGTTTTGCAAGTTAAAAGGTTTAATTGATAATTTAAACAATATATATATATATATATATATCACGCTTTATAATAAATTAATAATTGAATATCACACTTAATCTGATATGATAAAGATTAACAACAGAGAATCTGGCACTAGCACACTTCTTGATAATCACTAAGGAGTTGACATGAAATGGATAAGATAGCAACAATACTTTTATGGTTTCCAATGGATGCAATGTGGAATGAAATGCAGTACAGAAAATAACTTGATAGGATTTCAGCAAAAGACAATGTAATCACTTTCTTGGACAATTCACCCCCCCTTTTATGCAATGCAAGGAAATGGAAGGGAGGCACACAATTCTCAGAAATGCAATTCAAACGTAATTCAGTTCACCCAGCAACTTAGACTACAGAAGTTGAAAACACAGGCCCAAATGCTTTTAAATGTGCTGGCAATGTAGAAAAAAATGTGCTAAAATGCTTTTAATTCCCTCTAGGAGGTTCAGGGTGAGTGGTATTTAGTTAATATTAGTCCAGGCTCACTTTAGCAAGGATCTAGGAGTAATTGGTAGGTTAAACGAATTTTTGGCAAATGAAAGCAAGAAGCTTCTGTTTTCACACGTGGAGAAATTTGCAAATCGCGGCAAAATTCGCGAATGCGCCGGGCGCTATTACAGAAGAACTACAAGGGCTATCTATATCGTTTTGGAGTCCTATGAAAGCCTAGGATCTCAGCTTTCAGACGAAAGTTACTGCAAGTCTCTAGCACAAACGGTCACGGAGATAAGAGCGATTAAATAAAGGTCGTTTTTCAGATTTGAAATTTTAAAGTTAAAAAAGACAAGTGCAGCTTGCAACTAGCAAATCACAGGTGACAGCTTTACAAATGGCAGGTGACAGTTAGGAGGCAGTTCTACTTAGATTAAAATAGCTTGGATTATATTATTTTAACTAAGAGATTGGTTCTGCACAGTTTTCTAGGTACTCACACTATATTCTTGAGTGAAATGGGCCTCGCCACGGATCTGGTCAGGTTTTAGACTGGACTCTGCACTTCACAGTGATCTGGGTCAGCTCTCTCTGGTTCTGCTAACAGTGATCTGGGTCAGCTCTGCTCTCTCTCTGGTTCTGGAAATTTGATAGATTTGAAGTCTCTATGTCTGCTCTCTGAAGGTTGATGGAGGTAAAGTATGGATTTTCCCGGCAGAGCTTCCAGCTGCAAATGGATTTGAAGGTCCCTATCTGTCCTGTCTCTCTGCTTTTATGTGTTTTTAAAATGGGTGTGTGTGAGCAGCATCACTAGCCAGCCCCTCTCCACTTATCATTGGCCAAGCTTTCATTTCTCCCCTGATTGGGGGAGCTAAGTTGTGTCAGAGTGATGTCATTTTACAGCCTGCAGAAAGTCCACTCCTCCTGTCAACTTGCACACAAATCTAGATTTGAACCAAATACATATTACATAGCTACACAGTGGTTTGAAATTACATGCACCCATCACATATCACCAGAGGTATACCCTGTTCAAACTCTGCTCTTCCTGGAGGCTTGCATTCAGAAATGGCGATATTTTGCACTTTTTAACTGGTTTGCAATCCCGGACATTACCCGCAAGGAGTATGGACATTAGTTGATGAAGTGTCAGATTTTTCACATGCACACATTTTGAGTAATATCCTCTTTTCCGCTAAAACCCCCCTGAACATGCCACCGGTTCTAAAAACCTCTTAAAATGTGGGCAGAAAAATCACAAGAATTATGGTGTCATTTATAAAATTTTCACAAATCCGCTCTATGAGTTATTCATCTTTTTCTAAAACCATATTCTGGCTATAGAGGTGTGTCTTTTCATGTCACATGGTACAGAAACCAGTCTTTCCAGTTTCTGCCAAGCTCAGAGACCCTGCCCCTCCCAGCTTCTGCCAAGAGGAAGCTCCATTTACGACTCCCGCCAATAAAACATTTGCCTGAGTCAGGACAGGGCTTTGTTCAGAGCTCCTGTATTCTGTGGGGGCTCCCCTTAATTCAATTATCAGAGAGATGGCATATCCTTAGTGTGGCCAGCAAAAGGCAGATAGGCCTGGGAACACAGCTGTGACTCAAGTTTCACTCCTGATGGGGGGTAGTTGCCAGGCAGAATTCAGTTCCTTAAGCCAGGTTTCAGATAAAATGTCACTTCTGTTCCCCAGTTTAAGTCAAGACATTTTTTTACATATGCAGCTAGGATGCTGATTCTAAGTTTAAAACTATGACATTTAAACAATTGCAACCTATGTGACACTCAAAGTAGGTCACTCATTTCTTTTAAACATTTAGATTTGTAGTGTCTTTCAGTCCAAATTTACTTAAACTGCTGAAATCCACAGCTCAGCCAGTCTTGTTATAAACCTTCAAGTCACTTCAGAATATAACTTTACATTGGATCCACCTCTCAGTAAGTCTTTCTTTGGCTGGCTTTGGGTTCATTTATTCAGTTTTCTACAAAAAGTAAAATCTGGTGTGGTTTTAAAACGCCGGCTTTTGGATAGTGGTGAGTACTGGTACTGCACCCCTTTTTGGGATTTAAGAAAATGAATTCCCAACAGTTATGGGTTTGCTTTTGGCAATCAGCATTGCCATTCCCAATGGTTTCAGACTACTGTGTGGGTAGTCCAATGGTGGTTTTAGGCAGTGTCCTTCTGTGCCCATAACATCGGCAAAAATGAGTGGCAGCCTATTCTTCATGCATTTCCCTGTGCATTTTCTGGGAAGCTCTGGCCATCATGATGTTTTCCATGTCAGTACTGCACAGTTTTGAGGTAGGGCTCGGATGCATGGGTAAATACATCCCACAAGCCCCCCTCTTGCGATGGCCATTCTATTTCACGAATGGAACTCGCAAGACCTGGGATGTTTCCTCATCTTCTTCCAATAGATGGCACAGTTCAGCATCTTTTCCTCCATCCGGTACTGATCGATCGGTTCTCCTCGCCGGTCCTGATGGGAAGATTGGGCGGTACCCAGGGCCCGTTGCGTCTCTGCTCCCGGTCTCCGGATCGTCCTCCTTGGCCCGTCTCCAGGTTTTCTTTCTCCTAGGACGACAAAGGAAGAGCGGCAATACCTATTCATAGACGTTTTTTTCCACCACTGTTGAGATAGTGGGGCAGCATATGCATTTCATCATAACGAAACATTACATTCTTATTTTGAAAAAAAAACAGTATAACTAAGATACAGTTTCATGCAAATCACAATATTTTAGAGACTAGATGTGGTATGTTTTATGGTTGGAACTGAATTAATCTGAGACAGTACCCGCTAGGATTCCAGAGGATTCCTCCAGTTGTTGCAGAGTGTGCCTGGGATGGCAACATTTCAACTGGTTTATGTGGACCCACTTGTCTTCCCCCTCTGCCAAAGGACCTTTGGGGATGTGGATTTTGTAGGCCACAGGGGAGATCTTGTCGATGATCTCAAAGGGTCCCTTCCATGTAGGCAAAAATTTCCGCTGTTTTGCCTGGTTTCTTTGGAAATTGTATAGATAGACCCGGTCCCCCACCTGATATTCCTTCCTGGAAGTTTTCAGGTCATAGTGGGTCTTCATGCTATCAGCCGATCTTTCTAGATTCCGCTGAGCGTAAGCAAAAGCATGTTGGAGGTGTTTCCTTAAATTCTCCACATACTCATGAGTAGTGGAGGCATTTATCAGTGTCTGCTCTTGGGTCCTGTAGAGCAAATGCTGCGGAAGCACCATCTTGCGCCCAGTCATCAACTCAAATGGTGACATTTTGGTTGCAGATGAAGGGGTAGATCTGATGGCCATTAGGACCAGAGGTAATCGGATATCCCAACTTGGCCCAGAATCTGCCACAAACTTTTTTAAGATGCTCACAATGGTTCGGTTGTAGCGTTCCACTGCTCCAGAAGAAGCTGGCCTGTAAGCAATATGTAACTTCCTTTTGACCCCCAGTATCTCCCACATCCTTGTCATCACTTTACTGGTGAAGTGGCTACCCCTGTCTGACTCAATCCTTTGAGGTAGACCAAAACGGGAAAAGATGTGGTTAATCATCAAGGCAGCTGCGGTTTCTGCCTTGCAATTTGGGGCTGGGAGACATTCCACCCACTTGGTAAACAAGCATGTCACAGTCAACATGTACTTATTCCCCCTAGCAGAGCGAATCACAGGGCCTACAAAGTCGATTTGTAAATCTGACCATGGCAGTGTCATCCCCCTTTTTTGGAGAGGCGCGCGGTGCGTGAGGGATGATGGCTGAAATTGTGCACACACAAGACACCCCTTCAAATATTGGTCGAGGTCCTGCCCCATGTGTGGCCAGTATGCAACCTCTCTTAAGATTTCCAATGTTGTGTGAAACCCCCTATGACCGGCGGTGGCCGCATCATGGGCGTGACTTAACATCAGGCTTCGGAATGAGGTAGGAACCACCCACTGATCGTTGCCAGCTTTGGATTTCCTTACCAGCAAACCGTCTTGGATTCGGAACATTTTTGGACATTTCATCAACACTCTTAGGTCCTCTTTCCCAATGTAATCGGTATCCGTCAGGGGAAAGTTCTCAGGGTCCTCAAGGTGTTGGTAAAATTTACCAATTATTGGATCCCCCTTCTGAGCGGTAATTAAATCAGCATCAAGGGTCTCCTTACTCCATTGTGCAATTGAAAGGTCGTTGTGAGCATTTGTCTGGGACCTAGTGATAGCAGTGACCTGGATTTCCCCCAACAGGGACTCAATCTCAATTAGATCCCCTTGGATGGCCCCGGTTTTGGCCAGCTGATCAGCTAAGTCATTTCCAGTTTTGTCTGGTCCCTCTACTTTGGAATGACCCTTGATCTTCTTCCAATAGATGGTCATCTCATTCGAGGTGACCAGGTCATCAATGTTTTGAATCAACTTCCCATGTTTCAAGGGTTTGTTGTTAGCACATAACATGCCTCTGGTTTTCCAATTAACCAGGTGCTCCACGAACCTGTTCCGTACATAATCCGAATCTGTGATTATGACCAGTTCGTGGAGTTGATGCTGGACAGCAGTGAGGATGGCCTGATGCACAGCCATCAATTCTGCCACCTGACTACTTCGGGGACCAATTTTGTATCCAGCGGAGGGTTCTGGGGACTCATTCACCCATGCATTCCCTACGCCGGCCACCAGTTCTTTCTCCCCGTTGTTGTCAACATGGTACGAGCATCCATCCACATAGACAGTGGGCATTCCCTCACACTTGTCCTCTTCAAAGACTTTGTGTGGGGAATTAAGGTATGCCTCCGTGTTGTCCTTGATTTTTAGACTTTCGTCCTCGAGACAGTTTTCTCTGGCACAATCATGCAAGTCAGCCAGACCTTGCGCGAGGGGACTCTTCTTGTTTTGGCCATATCTGACCTCCACAGGAAAGCCTTGCATTGACAGAATCCAGGAAGTAATTCGGGAATTACTCACATTTCCGGCCCGGATTCTGTCACTTTGGAGATATTGCAAAGGCTGGTGTGGAGTCTCCACTATGATGTGTTCCCCCTGGATAAACGGGCGGTAATTCTTCAATGCCCACACCGTTGCCAGGAGTGCCTTCTCACAATCGTTGAATTTTTCCTCCACAGAGGATAAAGTTTTGCTCGCATAGGAGATTACTTTATTGACCTTGTCATGCTTTTGGTATAATACTGCCGTCAAGCACGTATTAGAGAACCCCGTCTCCAGGAAGAACTCCTTGTTTCTGACAGGGTAAGCTAGGCAAGGCGCTTGTGAGAGGCTTCTCTTGAGTTGTCTTACTGCCTCGGCTTGTTCTGGACCCCATTCCCACTTGACCCCCCCCTTCAGGAGATGAATCAGGGGTCTGGTGATCTCTGCGTAGCCCTCAATGAACTTTCTGCTGTAATTAGTCAGTCCAAGGAGGCTCCTTAGTTCCCGCAGAGTTGTGGGGTCTTTCAGTTTCTGAAGTGCTTCCACTTTCTTTTCCTGGGGACAGAGACCCTGAGGAGTAATCTCATGCCCCAAGAAATTAACACGGGTTCTACACCACTGTGCTTTCTGAAAGGAAACTTTTGCTCCGGCGGCCCTCAACTGGGTCAGAACATAACGGATCTCCGCTATGTGTTCCTCCACAGATGAACTTTTGATGAGGACATCATCTACATAAGCCAGGTTACCCCTCGCACCCAGGTCGGGCATGGCCTTATGTAGGAAAATGTTGAATTCATTGCCGGAGTTGAGGTATCCGAAAGGAGTCCGGGTCCATGTGTACTGCTGGCCCCCAGAGGTAAAAGCCAGCTTGTATTGGTCCTCCCTACTGACCGGCATGGTCCAGTATCCATTGGTCAGGTCTATTGCAGTGAATACCTGTGACCCCTGAATCTGGGCCAGCCCTTGGTCAATGTAGGGAAGAGGCCATCGGGAAGTATGGACCCGTTTGTTGAGCTCCCTGAGGTCGGCGCAGAGTCTCCACTGGCCGTTTGGCTTCAATATTCCCAGCACCGGGTTATTGAAGGTGCTGTGGACTGGACGGATTATTCCCCTGGACTCAAGGTTCTTATTTATTTCAGTAAGGGACTCCATTGATGCGAGAGGCAAGCGATATTGCTTCACAAACACAGGAGTCATGCCAGGGTCCGTGGGGATTGTTGTGGTGTGGATGTCGGTGCGACCACAGTCATATGAGTCTACCGCAAAGAGATCTTGGAAATCCAAGAAAACTTGTTTCAACTTTTGCTTTTGTTCCAGAGTCACACAGGCATCAGCTAGGTTGACTCTCTCTTCCACCATCTGCCTGAAGCCTGGAAAGACTTCTGGTTTGGCTATCTCCGCGGCCTCCTCCAGCTGGGTGGAGAAGTCCCTGGTCAGAGTGCTGATTTGGACTGGAGGCTTCAGGTGGGAAAGGCAGCCCTCATGGACCTGGAAAATCACCTCATCCCTCCTGAAGTCACAAGTCACATCTTCCTTACCATAGGGGCAGGAAGTGTACACCAGGAAGTTCCCCCCATGCCGGGTAAAAATCCTGTCTGGTGTTGTTTTGTCCTCACTGTCACTGTCAAAACAGTTCTTGGGGATTGGTCCTAACAGTTCATTTACTAAGTCGATGGAAAAATGTCGGTCATCAACCGCCATTCCAATAATGGTGCCTGCGGCTAGAGTAATACTCTTTAAGTCGCTGTTATCCACCTCTATTGGAATGGTGTCATGTTCTATGTGGACTAATGGAGTTGGGTTTACCCCCAACCCTTGCTGTTGGAGAGAAGCGTTTAGATGTATGTAAGCATCAGGGTTTTGCAAATATTGTCCTCTTTTAGCTTTCACTTCCAGGGAGAATTGTCGGTTCCTTTCTGGGATGGTGACTTCCTCTTTAATCTGAATTTCAACTGCATAAGGTAGCAATTGAGCTGACCTAAATGCTTTTTCTGGATCATCAAAGCCCATGGGATTATCCGCTAATCGGGACCAAGCTTTGAAGTTTATTAGGTCCAAACTAATGGCAAAGCGATTGAGAATGTCACTGCCTAAGTAAAAGGCGGCAGGGACGTCTCCCACGACCCAACAATTATGGACTATGCTCTTGTTGCCAATGGAGATTTTGAGCATACACCTGCTTGGCAGGAGCTGTTTGGAATTAGGTGCTTCCAGGTCCATTTCCCATTTGTCTATCAGTTTGAATGTGGGAATGGCTGGATCTTTTGGGAGTTGGCGGAACATGGCTTCGCTGATGAAGCTCTTACCGTTGTTCACACACACTCGAGCGAGAACAGAGTCCTTCCCATCATTTAATTGGACAGGGATGAACAACTGCTCTCCAATTTTCTGAATATCAGCCAGGCTCTGAGCTGATTTCACATCTTTCTGGACTATAGGAGTGGGAGTTTCTGATTGTGGATTAGTATAGAATTTCAGAGTGTTTCCTTCCAGCGTGGAATACCACCTTAAACTGGAAGGAAGGTTGATTTTCAGAAATAGAGAGGACCCCCCATCACCAGTCTGTTGTCCTACTGCTATTACTGTCACGTCTGGAATCTGGTTGTTCTGGAAGTGAAATTCTACTTGGTCAGATTTTTGTTCAACCATGTGGCAGGTGCCGTTTAAACTAACATGGTTGACACTCTGTTTTAATTTTATTGGTCGGCTAGTCTGGGTCCAGAGGACCTTGTTTACGCAATCTATTAGGGGTGACAACCTTCTCAGGAGGTCATTCCCTAGTAAACAAGGGGTGCCCTCTTGGGTCACAACTATGACCGGGTGTTTCAACTTGTGTCGCCCGATCTTAATGTCCAAGTCTGCAGTCCCCTCAACGGGAATTTCCTTCCCGTTAAATTTCTGCAGTTGTCCAGGAAGAGAGGTGAGAGGAATTTGGTAATTCTCTCCCCTTCCTGCATTCAGTTCGTCAAAGGCCCTTCTGGACAGAAGGGTAGCTTGAGATCCCGTGTCCACCAGCGCTGAAATTGTACCCTGCCCCTGTACTTGTACCGGGGCATAGTATCTTCCCTCCTTCTCCTCAAGGGGGCACAGATAATGCACATTTTTGGACAACTGGTGGGCTAACTTTCTGGTTTTGGACATTGCAAAAGAAGAGATTTGGGCGGAATTCTGTGGAGAGCCTTGGGAATCTGAAAGAAAAATTTGGCAACTGGAGATCAGAGCCATTGTGGGTTCCCCTGGCTCCGGTTCCGGGCCGCCCCCCCCCTTTTTGGAGGCAGTCACCAGGATGGGTTTGAACCAGGGGATTTTCTTGCTGTTGGTTCTGGGATGAGATGGTGGGCGGCGGTAGCTCAGTCTCCACATCTCCCCAGTCTGGATTTGCATCCCTAGGGACCCATTTTTCTTTGGGAGGAGTTCCCCCCTCTCTGAAGGAGAAGATCCTTTTCCCAGGACCCTCTGAGGATCCCTCCCCCTCAAATTGGAAGATCTGTACCTCCTCCTCAAACTGAGTCTGTTTGGGTCTTTTGTTTCTCCTACCCCCCCTCTGCTCCTTAGGAGGCAGACTTTCAGGGGCAAGAGATTTTGTTTCCGGTTCCTGGGTTTCCAGGGGCTGTTTACAAGTGAGGAAGGAAGCTTCCTCCAAGGCTTTACACCCCCCTTCCCTTTGTGCCTCCTCCCTGGGAACCGGTGAGTTATCGGGGTGCTGTCCCCGTCATTGTTCTGGAGCACCAGGTCCAGAGTTGGGTGCGTTCTGCGCCGGCACGCCCATCTGAGGGTTCTGCTGAGCCCTCAGTATGTGACCCAGATCCCGCGCCATGTTTTGAACCTGGCGCTCTAACTGGGAAACCCGCTCAGGCTGATACGGGGCGCTGTTTTCTCCCCTGGGCTGATCCCGGGAAGGGTAGCTATCCCTTCTTTGGTAGTACCCCTGGTTGGGAAGATTTGGGTACCCCTCCACCCTTGGCCTCCCCTCTCCCGGATTAGGTTGTCTGAGCTCAGGGAATTGGGGAAAGAAGGGTGGAGGATTTTGGGGTTGGAAATTGGGTGGATACCTGGGGAAAAAGTTCTGCCCAGGATTTGGAGAATTTCTGCCCTCCTGTGGGAAGTTGGGAGGGAAGTTCCCTGGGTTAGGTGCTTGGCTGGATCCCCCCCCTTGGGCTGGAGGAGTCCACACATAACCCAGGATGGGTCGATTTCCCTTGTAACGGGGACTTACATAATCAGGAGAGCGAGGGACCCCATTTGTGGGGCTGCCTCCCTGGCTCCCTGTCTGTGACTGGCCCGAGGACCTTCTGGGCCTAGCATTATTAGGTGCAGGTAGGTTTTTAGGCCCCCCCATCTCCAAATCCAAAACGGGGGTGACCTTTACCTCTGCCACCTTGGCAGCAGCAGGGGTGCTGTTGGCTTTGGGGTTTTTCTGGGCATTACTTTTGCTATCTACCGGTTTCTGCACCTCATAGATCCGGGTAGCCTGTTCAATGACCCAGTCTAAAGATCTTTTCTCGTGAAAATCCCTCACGAGCTGGGTCATTATAAATTTGGGCAAGGCATGGAAAAAAGTATTAACAAATTCTCTGCTGTCTGTGCGCACCCTTCTGGTGGTCTGCGCAAAAGCACGTTTCAGTTCTTGCACAAATTCTTGTGGGGCCTGATCCTCCCCACATTGCAAATTGTAGGCTGCCTTGCGAGCCTCTTGAGGATTTCTGTGAACAGAAAAATGTTTCAAGATGGCCGCCTTATAGGTGGACCATCTTAAATGATTTTGGTCCTCCAGCCCCGCAAAGAAACTGGAGTATTCCGGGGAGAAGGTCCACTTTACATATTGAATACAGCTTTGGCTGTCCTTCAAATGGAAAGTCTCCATCATTTGCTCAAACAACTCTAAGTGCTCCCAAACAGAATACTTAGCGTTCTTATGGTAAGGCGTGATGACGCTCCTGATCGCCTTAATCTGCTTTAAGGGGTCCTTAAGCAAGGCCCTTTTTGCCTTATTGGCCTTTTTGGTTCGGGTAACCCTTGTCCATTCATCCTCTGACTCAGAGGCACTGCTCCCAGAGGTTCCTGTCTGTTCTTCCAGGTTTTCCCGGATTCTGCGAGCCTGGGAATGGCTGGCAGAATGTGGGGACCTGGTCTCCTGTTTCCTGTGGTGCTCAGAGGAGTCCTCAGATCCCTCCTTGCTGCCAGGATTTGCTGGGTACCCCCCCCACTGACCTAACTGGGCAGAGGTTTTCAGGATGCCCTTAAGGGGCCTACTCTCCTGGGGTTCCCCACTGAACTGTACTGTACTTGGGTGCCCATACCCGGATGCCCACCCCTCCATTCCTGAGTGGTACTGGCCTATGATCCCCATACTTTTAGCTGGATAGTAATCTGCCATCCCTGTGGCCCTGTGCTCATGTGCGCCAGGGGACATGGGGGTGGTAGAGTCCAGGGACTGGGAGAGATGAAGGCCCCTGGTGTTAGGGCTCCTGGGGTTATGGTCAGGAGTCTCTCTTTCCCAGCGGACCTCATCTCTATCCGCCCCTGCTCCCTGTTGCAATCCAAGAGCCTGCATTTGTGTTTTCAGTTCCTCAGTCAAGGCCTTACTAGACTCTATCAGTCTCTCCTGCATCGCTACCTGTTGTTGGAGCCTATCATTGTGTTGACAAAGGGCCTCATTTTCCCTCTGTGCTTCCTGGTTGGTCCTGGAGAACTGGGCCAGTCTTTGCTGCAGGAGGTTTACCTCCTGAGTCCCATCCCTACTGGCCTGCTCCTTTCTTGCCAGAGCATCTTCCATCCTTCTGGTGTGCTCTACCAAGTTCCGGTTTTCTTTTTGGAGGTCACCCAGCCCCTGGAGGGCCAGGTGATTTTCTTCAATTTCCTTTTTTAAGTGGCAGACTTCCTGGCCTAAAGTGTCTCTTTCCTGACTGAGAGCCTGCATCTGTGCTGCCAGGTCGTCCCTCTGTCGTTGAAAGGCACCAGCTTTTTGGCGCTCCTCATCAAACTCTGCCTGGGTATCCAGGTCTTTCAGAATCAGTTTATTGCTCTCCTCTTTCTCTCTATCTAGCTGGCTTTGCAGGGTGACTACCTGCTCCGCGCATGCCCTGTTGAAATTGATCTGTTGCTCCAACTTTTTCTGGTTCTGCAGTAAGGAGTCCAAACTGTCTTGGTGCTCCTTCTGCAGGGCCAGAAATCTGGTATCCTGGTCTGTCTTTTCCTGTTGTAGGATGCCCATATCCTCTTTTATTTTAATGATATATTGCCTACTATCATTTTCTGACTCCTGGCTCCTCTGCAGCCTCTGCTCAGAAGAGGCCAGATCAGATCAGGCCTTCTCTAATGCCATCTGTTGCCTATTTGCCAGATCTTGGCTTTCAGTGCATTTATCCTGCATGTCTCCCATATATAGGTACAGGTATGCTGCTATCCTGGCAATCTTATTGTGTTCATCTTTGGCTTTAGGAGCCATATATAGTTCACTCAGGGCCACATGTAATGGACCCTGATCTCTCCATAGGTCTGACCCTGTTTCAGTGACCTGTCGCGTGATGGCCTGCAACCAGGCATCCTGGCCCTGTTCAGTCCATTCACCTCTCACAAATAGTTTATGTAAGAGGTGCTCTCTGGCTATTTTCATGTCTACTAAGGTCGTCATTCTAGAGATTGGTCTCTGTCCTGACTTACAGAAGTTTGTATTTTATTTTTGCAAAACAGACCTTTTCCTAAGAGCGTTCCTATGAGGAGTGCTTTACAGCGTAACACAGCGTGGTGATCCGACCGGATATGTGTATCTGGTCAGCTGGCACGCTGTATTAATCTGCACAAATGGTAGATCTAACCCAAACATCCCGGACGAGCCCCCAATTTGTAAGAGGATTCAATTCAGCACTACAGCCAAGTCAACGCCTAGTCTAGAATACTGAATGAAAACCCTTATTGATATATCTTTATGTCCAGTTCATGCGTTCTGGATGACTACCCCTATATAACACCCCTCTCTTGGAATCCTCCTGACCCCACTGAGCCAAGAAGTAGTTCTGTTTTGCAAGTTAAAAGGTTTAATTGATAATTTAAACAATATATATATATATATATATCACGCTTTATAATAAATTAATAATTGAATATCACACTTAATCTGATATGATAAAGATTAACAACAGAGAATCTGGCACTAGCACACTTCTTGATAATCACTAAGGAGCTGACATGAAATGGATAAGATAGCAACAATACTTTTATGGTTTCCAATGGATGCAATGTGGAATGAAATGCAGTACAGAAAATAACTTGATAGGATTTCAGCAAAAGACAATGTAATCACTTTCTTGGACAATTCACCCCCCCCCTTTTATGCAATGCAAGGAAATGGAAGGAAGGCACACAATTCTCAGAAATGCAATTCAAACGTAATTCAGTTCACCCAGCAACTTAGACTACAGAAGTTGAAAACACAGGCCCAAATGCTTTTAAATGTGCTGGCAATGTAGAAAAAAATATGCTAAAATGCTTTTAATTCCCTCTAGGAGGTTCAGGGTGAGTGGTATTTAGTTAATATTAGTCCAGGCTCACTTTAGCAAGGATCTAGGAGTAATTGGTAGGTTAAACGAATTTTTGGCAAATGAAAGCAAGAAGCTTCTGTTTTCACACGTGGAGAAATTTGCAAATCGCGGCAAAAATCGCGAATGCGCCGGGCACTATTACAGAAGAACTACAAGGGCTATTTGGGGTCGTATGAAAGCCCAGGATCTCAGCTTTCAGAGGAAAGTTACTGCAAGTCTCTAGCACAAACGGTCACAGAGATATGAGCGATTAAATAAAGGTCGTTTTTCAGATTTGAAATTTTAAAGTTAAAAAAGACAAGTGCAGCTTGCAACTTGCAAATCACAGGTGACAGCTTTACAAATGACAGGTGACAGTTAGGAGGCAGTTCTACTTAGATTAAAATAGCTTGGATTATATTATTTTAACTAAGAGATTGGTTCTGCACAGTTTTCTAGGTACTCACACTATATTCTTGAGTGAAATGGGCCTCGCCACGGATCTGGTCAGGTTTTAGACTGGACTCTGCACTTCACAGTGATCTGGGTCAGCTCTCTCTGGTTCTGCTAACAGTGATCTGGGTCAGCTCTGCTCTCTCTCTGGTTCTGGAAATTTGATAGATTTGAAGTCTCTATGTCTGCTCTCTGAAGGTTGATGGAGGTAAAGTATGGATTTTCCCGGCAGAGCTTCCAGCTGCAAATGGATTTGAAGGTCCCTATCTGTCCTGTCTCTCTGCTTTTATGTGTTTTTAAAATGGGTGTGTGTGAGCAGCATCACTAGCCAGCCCCTCTCCACTTATCATTGGCCAAGCTTTCATTTCTCCCCTTATTGGGGGAGCTAAGTTGTGTCAGAGTGATGTCATTTTACAGCCTGCAGAAAGTCCACTCCTCCTGTCAACTTGCACACAAATCTAGATTTGAACCAAATACATATTTCATAGCTACACAGTGGTTTGAAATTACATGCACCCATCACATATCACAGGAGGTATACCCTGTTCAAACTCTGCTCTTCCTGGAGGCTTGCATTCAGAAATGGAGATATTTTGCACTTTTTAACTGGTTTGCAATCCCGGACATTACCCCAAATTTACACACATGTGTGCAAGGAGTATGGACATTAGTTGATGAAGTGTCAGATTTTTCACATGCACACATTTTGAGTAATATCCTCTTTTCCGCTAAAACCCCCCTGAACATGCCACCGGTTCTAAAAACCTCTTAAAATGTGGGCAGAAAAATCACAAAAATTATGGTGTCATTTATAAAATGTTCACAAATCCCTCTATGAGTTATTCATCTTTTTCTAAAACCATATTCTGGCTATAGAGGTGTGTCTTTTCATGTCACATGGTACAGAAACCAGTCTTTCCAGTTTCTGCCAAGCTCAGAGACCCTGCCCCTCCCAGCTTCTGCCAAGAGGAAGCTCCATTTACGACTCCCGCCAATAAAACATTTGCCTGAGTCAGGACAGGGCTTTGTTCAGAGCTCCTGTATTCTGTGGGGGCTCCCCTTAATTCAATTATCAGAGAGATGGCATATCCTTAGTGTGGCCAGCAAAAGGCAGATAGTCCTGGGAACACAGCTGTGACTCAAGTTTCACTCCTGAAGGGGGGTAGTTGCCAGGCAGAATTCAGTTCCTTAAGCCAGGTTTCAGATAAAATGTCACTTCTGTTCCCCAGTTTAAGTCAAGACATTTTTTTACATATGCAGCTAGGATGCTGATTCTAAGTTTAAAACTATGACATTTAAACAATTGCAACCTATGTGACACTCAAAGTAGGTCACTCATTTCTTTTAAACATTTAGATTTGTAGTGTCTTTCAGTCCAAATTTACTTAAACTGCTGAAATCCACAGCTCAGCCAGTCTTGTTATAAACCTTCAAGTCACTTCAGAATATAACTTTACATTGGATCCACCTCTCAGTAAGTCTTTCTTTGGCTTGCTTTGGGTTCATTTATTCAGTTTTCTACAAAAAGTAAAATCTGGTGTGGTTTTAAAACGCCGGCTTTTGGATAGTGGTGAGTACTGGTACTGCACCCCTTTTTGGGATTTAAGAAAATGAATTCCCAACAGTTATGGGTTTGCTTTTGGCAATCAGCATTGCCATTCCCAATGGTTTCAGACTACTGTGTGGGTAGTCCAATGGTGGTTTTAGGCAGTGTCCTTCTGTGCCCATAACATCGGCAAAAATGAGTGGCAGCCTATTCTTCATGCATTTCCCTGTGCATTTTCTGGGAAGCTCTGGCCATCATGATGTTTTCCATGTCAGTACTGCACAGTTTTGAGGTAGGGCTCGGATGCATGGGTAAATACATCCCACATACAGAATGGAAGGATGGCTGGTCAGATTTTGCCCAAACCCGATGGTTAAAGCATCGAGGACGTAAGGCAAAGGGAAGATCCAGACAAGCAGGATAAAAAGGACAAAGAAAAGGAAGAAAGATTGAAAGACAATGGGGCAAAAAGAAAGGATAGACAGAGACAGGAACAGTTGTACCAAGAGGAGCAATTTAGGAAACAGGAAAGAGCAGAGGAACAGAGAAAGTATGACAACAGACAAAGGGCGATCGAAGAGCAAGAAAGACCAGAAAGAAAAAAAAAACGAAGAGGAACAGAAATTGAGGGAAAAAAGAATGCAAAGACGTGGAGATGAAGAAATATGAATGGCACATGAGAGAAGGGACATGAAAAAGAAAGAGGAAAACAGGATACGCAAGGAAGCAAGGAAACAAAGTGAGTTTGATGATGAAATAGAACGAAAGAGAAAACAGAGAGAATGCGATCTTGGTCACATGGATAAGGAAGTAATGGATCCTGATCCAGTAGTATCATGGGAAGATTTAGAAGAGTTCTTCCCGGAACATGAGCCGATTGCAGGTCCGTCAAGAGCAAATCGAGAGGATGAGTTTGACTCTAGAAGCATTTGGGATGCAATTGATAAAGTCTATCATGATATGAAGACCAAAAAAGTATTGTAAGGAAAGGGTAAAAATGATCGACTTGAGAATACACAGCTGTATGACAAAGAGGGAGACTCATGCAGTTTTGAGCCAAAGGAGCTGTCTCTAGATAGACTGACTCTTGATAACAATGAGGAGGAGAGAGGTCACACGAGTTGGGCACAGGAGATGTCAGATGAAGATAGAGAAGCCTTCCGTGGGGAGGAGGGAGGTGACACATATGGACCTGAGGGATGTTTTAAAATAGATAAGGAAGTCTGATGGTCGGATTTAGACCTACCTATATTTCGAGCATTAGAATCATTGACACAAACACCACCCAAAGGGCGAACCTATAGTCAGAGAGGATGAATCGCCACCTTATGTGAGCAGGTTAAGGTCGCTGCCAGGAAGAAGGCAGTTCAGAGCCATTGTCCCTGTTATGGATAGGCAAACAATGGGAGATGAGAGTGAATTTGGGGTATCACAGTTTCCTTTTTAGAGAAGGGAAGGGCCAGACCACAGTATATACGTTGGCCACAGATGGACATGGATAATTTAAGGTTTAAACTCCCGAGTTGAACTGCTGGCGCTGGGAAATGGATACATGAATTAGAGAAAATGAGAGGAAACACGATAGCTATAGGGGACATTAAGGGTCTTCTAATTGCTATCCTTGAGGAAAGAGCTCATGACGTTTGGTCAAGAGCAGGATATTCTGGTGTTACCACGGTAAACACTGCTCATGATGGAGCACTATACAATAATTGTAGAGCGGCAGTTTGGAAAGGTCTTAGAGTGCTGTATCCGGACACATCCGCTATGGGAGCTATAATGACAAAAAAGATGCAGGAAGGGGATGATCCGCTTGAATACATTCCAAATTTTCAAGAGCAGTTGAGCTTGGAGACTCGTGACGCTTGGGGGAAATCTATACCTGTGTTATATCATATACTATGTCAAGGGTTGCCAGATCCAGTACAAAAGCAGCTCAAGAAGTTAGTGGGCATGGAAGCAAAGCCATTGTCGGAGATTCAGCTGACCATTGTGCATCATTGCAGGCTGTTGCAAGAAAAAAGTGAAGAGGCCAAATTACTGCAGAAAAAACTCTCCAAGTACGTTATTGAAGGGGCAATGTTGACTAGTGGAGATGGATCAGGTCCACAGCAATCAGCAAACATGCCACAGATGAATAAACAGAGGCAGTTTGACCAAGGTAATAATGGGTTAGATCACAGGGAAGGGGAGGTTTTTGAGAAAGAATTTTTCGTAATAATCAGGGGTATTTTCAGAATAATCAAGGTGGGTTTCAGAACATGCAGAATGGTAATCAAGGCATGCAGGGAGGACAGATGTGGAGACCTCCGCCTATATGTTGGACATGTGGTAAAACAGGTCATCTGGCTCGCAAGTGTAAAAGTCAAGGATTGTGCAGAATTATCAATTTTCAATGAGTGGGGACTTCAAAACTGCCTGCATATTTGCAGCAGAATGGAGATGGGTTTGCTTAGAATCAGACAGTACAGCAGACACAACCGCCGAGAGTGCAGCAAGACTTTCAAACACAGCGGGCAATAATGAATCCACCACAGGGGCAGGCACAGCAGTTACCTATGCAAATACAGCAAAGCATGAGCACAGGACAGTTAATGACTCGTAGAATAGGGGGTGTCACTCTTGATGAAGGGAATCCTTTCATAGGTACGGGGATGAGGCTGTACCCTCAATAGGACAGCTCACTGGGAGACTTGATGTGTTCAATACTATCAGTAACCCCTTATCCTCGTGAGGAACTGAGGGTTCATGTTAATATAGGAGGCAAATCATTTTCTTTTTTAGTAGGCACAGTTGCAACGCGCTCATGTATACTAGAGGGGAAATTTTCGATGTCTGAAAATGCCATGAATACTCAAGGGTTCACAGGAGCTACAAGTAGAGTTCCTTTTACTGACACACTACCAGTCTCTCTAGGAGAGTGTGACATGTCTGTACCATTATTATATTCAGGACAGACACCTGTCAATATATTGGGTCGAGATTTAATGACCAAATTAAATATGACAATTTCATTTACTGATGAGGGCATAGTGCGCTCAACACCAGGAATGTATTATTTAAACATGAGTGAGTTTGTGATAGCATTTACAGGACAAATAGCCATATGAGGACTGCCATTAGAACCAGAAGTGTTTCACTATGGTGTATGTATTTTGCTGACATGACTGCCAGGCTAGTGGGTAAGTCTGTGAGGATACCTGATGAATATTTATTCAGGCCAAAGATACCTATGGTTGAAGAGGAATGACAAGTCTTTCCTTTAGAGTTAAAAGCTGCTGTAGTTGAGGATAATTAGCTATGCTTGATGAAGTTGATTATGATGGCAGACAATGGGTCACCGTGATTGTCATTGGGGAGGGTTATAGATTGAGTGATGTCGCAGATGAAGACCGGTTAAGAGATTATCCATCAGATGACAAAGTAATCTTTGAAACAAGTATTACTTATTGGGTGAGAGCAATTAAATGAGAAGTTCCTCAGAGGATGATGTTAGCACAGAAACGTCCTGAGTATTACAATGAGGGCATGACAAAGATACCAGTTTCTTTATGGACAAAAGATCCCTATGACATAGTCCTATTGAAGGGTGCTGGGGAAGTAAAAATTAAACTGAAACCAGGAGCAGTTTTACCTCCAGCACGACAGTATCCCATGTCTCGAGAGGCAGATCAAGGTATCTGCTATGATGGAACAGGGTATATTAATGGCGTAAGAGTCATCGGGTAATATCGCAATCTATCTGATTAAAAAAGGGAAAGGAGGGTTGTGGTGTTTAATTCAAGGTTTGAGACCGATTGACCAGATTGTAGAGGCACAGTTCCCTCTAGTTCCTAATCCTGCAACACTTGTATGTAATATACCTGTTGAAGCACAATATTTCGCTTTGATTGACTTGAAAAATGCGTTTTTCTCAATCCCATTGCATAAGGATTCACACGATTTGACGTCATTTACCTTCAGACAAACTCACCTGAAGAGCATTTGTTTACCCCAGGGGTACTGTGAATCTCATCGATTTTCAATAGGGCTTTCAGATGGACTTAAGCAATATTGATTTAGAAAGTGTTGTGTTGCAGCAAATGGATGACATATTGGTCTTCAGCACCATAGAGGAAAAGTGCAGATGCGACTCTGTTCAGTTAATGATTATTCTTGCTGACAAAGGATATAAGGTTGACAGAGAGAATTTACAGTATTGTCAACAAGAAGTGTTATACATTGGCCAGTTAATTTCCCACGAAGGAAAGAAGGTTACTCCTGTAAGAGCTGAAGCTATATTACAAACAGTAAAGCCAGTTACGATAAAGCATATGCAGAGATTCTTGGGACTTTGTAACTATATTAGAGCATGGGTCTTTGATTACAGTTCATAAATAAGGCCCTTATTGCATGCTCTAAAGAAAGCACAAGCAAATCAAGAGAAAATTGTTTGGACAGAGGAGATGGAAGAAAGGCTTGATGAATTACAAAAGGCAATTTATACAGCTCCAGTTTTAGGGATTCCTAATTATGCTGAGGAATTCTTTTTGTTTTCGTGCACAAATGGCACTGTTATGACAGCAGTACTCACACAGAGAACCACGTTGTGGTACAAGCCCCTTGCATATTACAGTGGGATTTTAGACCCAGTAATGAGGGGTCACTTCCCTTGTGAACAATCTTTGGCGGCCGCCATCTTTACCGTTGAGAAGGCTGCCAGTATACTTATGGGGTGTTCTATGATGCTATGTGTTGAACATGCATTATTTGCCATCTTGGAGAAACCTTAAGGCACGTTGACATCTCAAAGGGCTTCTGCCTATGAGGTGGTCATATCGAATCCAGCGATTAAAATAGTCAGATGCAGAATAGTGAATACTTCATTGTTTGTAGCGGAACCACTGGTAGCGAGTGAGCACCCACATGATTGTTCTAACTGTGAGGCATTCTATCACAAGCTCCCAACGGTGAAGGAAAATGCATTGGCAGCTGGGAAAATTCTCATTATTGACGATTCTTCAAGAATCGATCAAAAAGATGGACAAAGATATACAGGTGCCGCTGTGGCAAAGCATGTGGCCAATAGAGGGTTTGAAGTACTGATAAGTGCACGACTACCGTATCATTTTTTAGCACAGGCTGCCGATTTAGTGGCACTGATTGTCACGCTCGAGAATCATGCAGACCAGGAAGTAACAGTGTACAGTGACTCCACCTATGTGACATCAACATTGCACGCAGGACTAGCATATTGGAAAAGGAGGGCCTACCTCCGAGCGGACTGCATTCCAGTGCGGCACACAGCCTTATTTGATAGACTCATTAAAGCACTACAATTCCCAGTAGCCATTGCAGTCATAAAGTGCTCAGCTCACACTAAAAGGACATATTTCATTTCACGTTGAAAATAAAAAAGCAGATGAGGAAGCAAAATGTATTGCATATACAGAAGTAATTATGTCATTTGGTATGCCTGATGAGAATGAAAGCATGGTGGTGATGATGAGTGTGCCAAATTGTTATAATAATTTGTCTAGAACTCAGTTGGGAGAAATCCAAAGGGAAGCGCCCCAAGACGAAAAAGACTTGTGGACACGGAGAGGGTGTCCTTTAAACCCCTCTGATTCATTGTGGTGACAAGACAGCACTGATAAACCGGTGATGCCTGTAACCTTATTAAGGGAGTCATTGGAACAGCTGCACTACCCTGTACACATCCCTAGAGAGAGCCTCGCCGCAACAATAGCAGAGAATTGGTTAATTCTAAATATAGTAGAAGCCGTTGCATTCTATGTAGTAAATTGTAACGTATGTCAAATGTTTATTGCTGGTCACACATTGCGCACAATTAGAGGAGTTATTCTGAGACCTAATGGTCCCTTTCAGCATTTACATATCGACTATGTCGACATGCTGCAAGCCGGTAATGGATACAGATATATGATTTTGGTAGTATGTCCCTTTTCAAGGTTGATTGAAGCTGGACCTTGTACACACCCAGATGCCACTTGTGCAGCTACATTTTTAGTGCAATAAGTGTTTCCTAGATGGGGAATATGTGAAGTATTAAGATCAGATAATGGCCCTCATTCTGTCAATGAAGTCTTTGAGACAAATAAGCTTGTTGCTTACTATAAAGCACACATTTTCATTGGCATATCACCCACAAGCAAACCGTGTCTGTGAGAGACTCAACAGCTTGCTTAAAGAGAGAAAAGCCAAATTGAAATTGACTATGAAGAAAGGATGGTTGCATTGTCTGCCACTGGCATTGTGTGCATTGAGAAAGCAGCCAGGTTCAGACCACCATTTTACCCTGCATGAGATAGTGACAGGGAGGCGAATGAGGACACCTCTCACACCTCTGTCTAGGGTTAGAAGTGATGCCCAGCCAACAGCAGAACTGCTAGGAAAGGAGCTATGTGATTACCTTATGAGTATGACTTCAAGTATCTCTGTCATTTCAAATCAGCTCAAGCGAAAGGGGTGTAGGGCAACGCAGAACACAGAAGGAGATGCCACAACAGCTGTAGTTGACCAGCTTTGTCTTCCGAAACTTTTCCCTGGAGATGCGGTCCTAAACCGCAATTTCACTAGGAAGTGGCACGCACCTCGTTTTAATGGCCCTTTCTTGATAGAAAACATTACGCTGTCTGCAGTCAAGGTGCAAGGCAGAAGTGCTTGGATATTCCTGGGCGACGTAAAGATTTATACTGGAGAATCCACATCACCCTCACCCCCACCCGAAGAGAGCATTGGGGAAGAACCACAGCACATGCAGACTAGGTCTATGACGAAGAAGAAGGATGCAGAAGCTGCTGAATAAAGACAAAGAGTTAATTTGACTGTGGCTTATTTCGGGACACTCTTTTCAGTCATTTAAAAAAGAGTAAAGGGAAGTTATTGAGTTCTTGAGCCACAGGAATTTGATGACATTGTAATGAGGCATACTTAAGCCTTGATTAAAAGAAGAAGAGATGCCAACTCTGGAATTCCTTTTTCGACAATTGGATAAGGGAGCAGTACCCAGATTCATTTCTCACTGAGTTCCTGTTTAGAGGCACGCACGATGGAGCCCAATGATAACGTTTCCTAGATCTTTCTTACAGTTATCTTGTTCATCTTGTGTGCCTACCCTGTTCTGGTGGGGAGAACTACTAACGTTCTGCAAAATCCTAAGAATGGTGCTATTGTGAGAAGATTGCTTGCAGCTATCATTGAACAGATCCTTCAGCTTCCTGAGTTCAGTGTGGAAAACACAAATGCCCCTCTTAACGGATAATGCATATAGACTGGCCAGTTTGGTATTCTGCTATCTGATAGAGGTATGTCCACATATTGTTGAGAGACAGAACGACGTCCACACTTTCCTGAGAGACTAGAGAAACAATGCAGCACTCAATGATATATTGAGGGAGATCATTATCCAAGTCAGTGAATACTCTGAAAGAACGCTGAGAACTGAATGAGGCTTGCGAGAGGGACAGATCCAAAGGTCTGCAAAGTAAGGAACTTTTGTTTCATGCTGAAAGAAGATCTTCATGACGTCTGTTCAAAGGCCAATTCGTGGCATCCATTGGGAATTTGAGGTCATTATTGTATAAATCAGCCTGTTGAAGCTGATTGAGGAACTTTTTGAGCCAACTCAGCAGATTCCACAAATAGTGCATGGTGTTGCCCCATTAAAGATTATTTTTTCCTTCCTTAAAAGTAATAATGGACAGCATCAGTAGCAACTTTGTTATGGCAGATCACGAGAGATGTCCACGATGTGCCAAACGTTATTGCTATAAGTGGTCATGTTTGCGTACGATTTTACACGTGTATTTTGTTCATAGTAATACTGCTCTCACTTACAGTACAAACAGCTTATTATGCAGACGTAAATAGAGTGACAATTCCTGTTTATCCTCCTACACAAGAGAAGGGTACAGATGTGGCAACTACAAGGCAGCCGATACCTTATGTGATTGTTCCTACCCTAGAGGTACACACAAGAGCATCTGGTCCTGTGATGAATAAACCTGAGTCACCCTTTAGAAGGAGATCACGTGTGGAGATTATGCAAGATATTTTTATGCTTAAAGTTCATGTTGATTGGATGAAACTTTTGGAACTTTCTCTTGCACAGGTAGCACATGTAAACACACCTAGTCTACTGATGAATGAGTCTATAAGTGGGCTAGTAAAGAAGAACTATGCTGACATGTTACATAAGATGGTTAAAGAAACTCGTAAGAAAGGAACAAGATCCAAGAGAAATGCTAGAGAAGATGATCATGAGCTAAATGATTACCTGGACAGTATGGCACATTCAGGGAATTACATTTGGTATTAGCATATGAAGGAAGTAGGAAGAAGGACCTCGAAGGAGGAATGCATTGTGTGTGCACTCCTGCCTTATAGCATGGAGAAGTCTAAGATCTTTATAGCTATTGAAATAGATGTCCAGACAGCACATTATCTGTAACACATAGCACTCTCAAATGGGCATCGGAATGGACAGATCCAAACGAAGATGACTATGTGCAAGACACAAAGACAAGAGATAGAGCACATACCAAGAATCATGTGATCAGATATGAAAAGGTTGGAGTAAAAGGAGCCAGAATCAGATGGGATGTAAACAAAATACCTGAGAGTCCAGGAAAACCTGAAGAAGACATCCGACATTGGAAGAACAGAGACCAAGTGCAGATTTGGGGATCAATGCTATCACCTAATGGATGGGAAGAAGGAGTGGTTATCTGCAGAGCCTGGATGATATATGACTGTTCTCAATCAACTGTTTGAAATTACCAGGTGCTGTGCAAACCATTGTGGCCGAGACTCGCTAAACTACTGACCTGAGTTGAAGACAGAGAAGGAGCCTTGCAGATAGTGCCTTTGGAAAGTTCAAAGCTGTTCTTCAGAAACAATGGCACAAGAAAAGTCAGAGAGAATCAAAACTGTAGTCAGATCTTTGATGGACCAAAGATGATCTTGGAACAGCAGTGATCATGGATTTCTATTGGGCCTGTGGAGCAAGGGCTTATATGAGACTACCCACAGACTGGGGACGAATATGCACCTTGGTGAATGTTCATGTTCCAGCATTGGTGATTCGGTGAAAGTGACTTAAATATTGATGGTTTCCCGAAAGCAGATGCTCATCTGAGGAAGAAGAGATCATTGGAGCTAATAAATCGAATGAAAAGAGAGAACTATTTCTCTGCCAAGTCAATAGAAGCTTTTGACTCCATCCCGTATGAACACAGACTGTTCAGCCAGACTTCGTCAGTTTTCACATTGATCTTTATGATGAGAATCTAGGTTGGAGCAAACACCAAATGGCTGCAGATTACCAGAGGGGAACTGCTGCAGACGATCAACACAACCATAAAGGGATTCTACGCTATCAGAGAAGAGATGAAAGTCATACGCCTGTTGACTCTTCAGAATAGATACGTCTTGGACATGATCACAGCTATGGATGGAGGTGTTTGTGCAAAAATCGGAGAATCATGCTGCACATTCATAGCTTCCCAGGATGACGAAAATGGAACTTTGACAGAGGCCATAGGGATGCTAATGTAACTAAACGTCCAGATGATAGACAAAGTAGAAGTCATTGCTGATGACAGCTGGTTTGGATCGCTCTTTTCTTGGGTTCCACATGTATGGCAGACATGTTCAAGTTCCTTGGAGCCCTGATCATGTTAGTGTTGCTGGGATTCCGTGTGATCAAGATAATAATCACACAGTGCAAGAAGACAGCAAAGAAAGCTATCTATAGGGATGAAAATCATGATTGATGTTGAATCCGGATGAAAGGCCAGAGATCTGACAGATGAAGAGATCAGAGACTTTGTGAAGGCTAGTATCCATGCACCCAAGGGAACGAAATTCCTGTATCCAAAGAACCATAAGAAGCATGTGGGAAGATGGATATATTGTAGTCCAAATGGACAGTGCATGCTCATGACTTGGAACAAGGATGAGCATGTGAAATCAGCTGGATGCCTGAAGGGATTCATAAAGATATGGATCCCTAAGAAGTATTTCTTTGGACAAAGATGTCTAGAGGTGACGAATGAGGAGAGAGTGGTCGGAGATTCGCCCAGAGGGGGTAGTGTAGAGAAGGAGTCAGGTACCCCCACCTCAATCACCTTGCCCATATTGCCTATATGTTGGGAGCCAGAGTATGAGACACGTACCGAGCCATTGAAAATACAGATACCATGGAGAATCATGGAGGCAAGGTTTCCAATGAGAAAACCATACCTGCATATGATACCATGTGACCATCCTTTGAATGAAATGATGAAAGAAAAAGGACAAATAACTGAATGAAAAAAGTGATGACATCAGACAGAACAGAGCTGATGTGTATAGAAGAGATGCAGAGATGAGAGAATGCAGGCAATTCTCTAAGGCTCCAAGAAAGTATCGAAGATAAGTGACATTTTGGGATCAAGATGAAGAAGCTTATGCAACGAGATAGATGAAAATGTTAAGCTATTTTTCACGTGTACAGATGCAACAGACAAAGTATTCTTGAGGCTAGCTTTATAGTGAATAGATTGTGGCATGTGCCAATACATACATATATATGAGTCAGTAAAGAATGGATGTTTCCACCACGTACAATAGCAGAGCTGAGCAAAAGAAGTAAGGCCGCTTTCCCAGTATGTCGCAGTTGGAAAAACAAGTGAAATTACAGACAATTCTCAGAAAGTTGAGGCTGGATGAGGCAAGAAGCCAAGGCCGTATCAGGCTGGGGTGAGCAGACATTGGATACAAATCATGTGAAAGAATGAAGCTCTTGCTCAGAAGGCATGGACGACAACAAGATGTCAGAGGACTATTATAAAATAGTATTTTTAATACACTAGAAGCTCCATTACGTGGTCTTCAGTCACATGGGGAGAAGAAGTTGGACGAACATGATGGTCATACCTACGCACGAGGGCAGAGCATGCCTTCACTCTCCTGAATTTTCCCAGAGCAAGAACACTCCCAAGGACAAGTTCAATGTCCTAATTGACTGCAGACTTCTGAGGTGATGATGGATGGATATGCTAATTGGTGGGAAACTATGGTTAAGACAAGCTCACCAGCACCTGGCTGCTTAGCCTGCTTGCTGTTATACATAGGTGGGAAGGTACTGACAGAGGTTAGAAGCCAACCAATGATAGGGGACCGCACAATCAAGGGTCCTATAGTTATTTAGTGAATAGAACATCATATATTTAGTGACGTTCATAGTGACCGGTTTGAAAGGAGAACTTAGTTACCCCAACTTGTGTTAAGAAGATTATCACTTTATTCCAGTGCCTAAACGAGTATGGATCGTATACTTAGATGTTTTATTAGACCCTATCACACTTGCCACTAGGTTTTTGTATTTTGCCACATAGGATGACGTTAGTAACATGCACCTATGACGATTTTCTGTTATATAAACTAGCTTTTTTCTAAAATGCATTGAGAGATTTTGCGCGGAGACGTCCGTTGATGTCCGTTGTACTCCCTGTTTTAGATAATTGATATTAAAACTGTTTTCCTTTTGCCAACTACCTGAGTTTTTTCAATTATTTTTTTCTGCATCCCCATCCATCTCAAGGGTATTGCTATCTCACCTTAAAGGGCTGGGAGCTCCAGTTCACTATTTACAATCACTCTCTCACTCGCATACACGTTGGTACTGCACCCTCAGCCCCAAAACCTTGCCTTTACTCTCACCAAAAACTCCTCTAAGCCCTCCTTTCACTGATGCACCCACCTCTCTGGTCTATTAATCCACCTCTCTTTCAATTGACTCTTGTGCCATTGCATATGCCTCACCTTCCAGCCTAGAAGTTTCCCTTTGCCTCCATTAGTTACTGAGTTGGCTGCTCCCCTTGGCAAATCACTGTGTGACCTTTTCATTTGAGGACAGGGACTGCCCATGGAAGTCTTCATAAGTTCCTCTAGCCCCACCCCCTTTACAGCCTCCATCTTTGCCATACAGTTCACACGGACCACTGTAGTCATTTGTTTATGTGTCTCCCCTACACTTGATAAGTCAGTGGTCCAACAGGGTTTGCAGAGAATTCCTAGCTGTCCCCTATTTTGGCATGATCTTTTTCTAGCCCCTTCTCAGCTGCCCTATTGTTCCCTGTATCCTCGTTGTGTTTTTTGGATAGTTGTTGGGCCTTTCACTTGGCTCCTGAAAGGGAAAGCCTATTGTTAAACAATTTGGCTAACCAGTTGATTCCTCTTTTTACAGGGTGGGGCTTGTCTGTTGAATACTTGTGCTTTTGGTACTTGCACGTCTTCTCTGAATGCTGCTGATTCCCAGAAAATCATATATTCATCAATCAGTCAAAATATATTTATTCGGATCAAAGCAATCCATCAAACAAGCACATTATACACACAATAAAAATCATCTAACAATTAAAATTTCACATTAACTAGTGTACAAATGTAATGTAGATGTGTTGGCTCAAAAAGCAATTTTAGCAGCCTTTCTCAAGGACATATTGTTTTTCTGTAAAGTCACCAAAGCTCATGCCACATAAGGGGGATCAGCAGAGAGAAAATAAAATAAATCTAGACAACATGTCTGAAATTAAAATGCGTGAGCACAGGAAGAATAGTTGCATGTCTGATAAGTTTATAGGCTGGGCAAATCAACACAACGTGCAAAAGATGCTCCACAAATAATATACATCCTAGGTGTCTGTGGAGGCTGGTGCATTCTAGGCACCAGAGACAATTGAGACAATTGAGAACTACCTAGAAGAGAATAAAAAGAGACCTGACCAGGACAGTGACTTACATGCATCAGCTCAGAGAAAGTGGCACCAGTGTGCATACACAACTCCAGGGATACCCATGATCTAGGGGTAGGGATTCCCCTCAACACTCCCTTCTCACTTGACAGAGTCATACCTATGACCCTATAACATGTAGCAGATTGGTACAATGGAACTCGTGGTCAGTCAAATAGTCGAAGAAAAAAAGTCGAATGACAAAAATGTCGAAAAAAAAATATCGAAAAAAAAGTTGAATGTATTATTTTTTTATTTATATGTATTTTTTGGGTTCGGTAAGTAAACAAAAGGGGTAAAATAAAAAAAATAGAAAAAAAGGGGGGTTGGGGGAACCTCCCCATTTAAAAAAAAACACATTGAAAAAGAAATTAAACTTTTTTTTTCAACATTTTTTTTTCTATATTTTGACTTTCGACATTATTTTTTTCGACTAAATGACTATACACCATGGAACTCAATATGAGTTTGGCAGTATATGATAAAAGCGGTAGTAACAAAATTACAGCCACTTCTACCATAGTGCCAAATTATCAGTCACTGCTAATCCTACTAGCGGAATTAGCCCTGGTGGCATTGGTGCAGTAGAATTACAGCCAACCATGGTGGAATTATCCCCAGTGCTAATTCTGCAATGGAATTATCGCTGAGATACAAAAACAGTATTTTTGCTGTATTGCAAGTTGAAATACTGCTGAAATACTGCCAAGAATTGGTGGTAATACCGCTAAAACACAGTGCAGTTACCTCCACCCTCCAGGTTCAGGTAAATGCATGCAGGTGATGGTAATTAAGCCACAGGTGCACCCAATCCAATCAGACAGGGTAAATAAGGCACACACCTTCCCCAAACATACTTAACAACATCAGCTGTTGTGAATATGGACATACAGCTGTTCCAGTTCTGCATTGAGCTGCAAAGGCTGCAAGAACAGCACTGGGCACAGGGCACAGAGAGGAGGAGGAGGAGGAAGAGACGCAAGCAGGTTATAGGTCAAAGATTCGAATGCAAAGGATCGAATGACAAAAGGGTCGAATCAAAACGACCTAAAACAAAAGGGTTGATTTTTTACTTTTATTTTTGTACATTTTTTTTGGGGGGGGGTCCCCCCGAAACCCTATTTTTTTGTATTAAAAAACACTTTTTCCAAAAAGGAAACCCCAAAAAAAAAAATTTAAAAAAAAAAATGTGACCCATGTTTTAGGTCACATTGACTCGATCCTATGGCATTTGATCCTTTTGGCTTCGAATCTTTGACCGGACACCAGGCAAGCAGCCATACCCCGGGTCAGGCCCTCACCCAGGACCTTGACTGACAACTAGCTAATCACCCTTTACCAGTTGAACTGGGAGACCATTGGTGAGCTGCTCTTCCTGATCCAGGATGACATGGAGAGCAGGATCAACATTAGTACAGCCTTACCCCATTGCTGAAGCTACGGTTGTTCCTGTATTTGTTTGGTAACTGGCACCTTAAAGCACACCTTGGGCATCCGGCAGGAGTGTCCCAGCCCACATTTTCAAAATTTGTGTTCTTGGATCAATCTCTTAACATGAAAGTTTACGTGGCCAGTACAGTCTCCTCTGCCACCTATTACATTAAACTCTTGTCCCATCTGCGACCTAATATTTCTCAAACCAACGCAGAGACCATTGCCTGAGCCATTGTAGGCTCCAAACTGGATTACTGCTGCAGTCTATTAGCAGGCTCCAGCAAAAAAAAACATCAACTGTCTCCATGTGGTACAAAATGGAGCAGCTAGAGTGCTATCTGGCCTTGCTTACAGGGCTCACGTTTCTGAGGCACGGCGAGCGTTGCACTGGCTACCTGTGGACTCAAGAATCTCCTTCAGACTCATAGTTATTACATTTAAATGCCTCAAGGGCAAGATGCCCTCCTATCTTCAAAGGTATATAGGAATAAAATCCTCGGTTAGAAATCTTCGTTCCAACAACCAGAACCTGCTCCATCAACCCAAAGTGAAAAGCAAAAAGCCACAATGCGGTGCCTTTCGCGTTTGTGGTGCCAGCTCTCTGGAATACATTGCCAGATCAACTAAGAAACTCGGCAGCACTGAGCATTTTCAAGAAGGGTCTTAAAACCTTCTTCTTCAAATAGTCGTCCATAGTCTGCGATCTCACCCCGATTCTCTCATCTTATTCTCTCTTTTTGTGTTTGTCTGCGCCCTCACACCTATGGGTCTATGGTTGTGCTTTATAAATGTAATACAGTAAAGTAAAGTAAAGGTACTGGAAGCACTCCTATTCCATTTCTCCTGGGCACATCTCCCTTCCCTCTCACCCCACACATGACATCCTAAAACCCACAGGACTTGACCTTGATTGACAATGCAGTATGAAGTCTCCACTGTATATTGACTCAACAGGCTAGCACCATACACGCACACAGGACTAAATGAACAACAATGCTACATTATGCATCCCTATACATTGAATGACACAGTCCAGCACTGCACCAAAATAATGCACCATTGGAAGTCGTAATGCCATGTACTCAGGTAACCATGTGTGTGAAGCCATCATGGAAAAGACACAGACAACACAATCCTCCAGAACTACAACTAATCACCCCTCAGGGCACAGCCATTGTGCCTGTGATGGGCACACGCACAGGCCCAACACAGGCACCATGGCATGCCAATCACAGACCCTGAAAGTGATGAGTGAGCTGTGTGCATTGTGTTACATGACAAAGCAAATGTTCCCCATAGTGAATGACTTCACATGTAAGTACTGTGATGGTAAATGATGTTGTGTGACAATACTTGTAAAATACATGCACAGAGTGTATATCAAGATGCTGTTTTAAAAGGCAACACATCCACAATGCTCTGTGACTGGCACCTATGTCCTTTGCCTTGCAGGTGACTCTAGATACCCCCAGCTAGTACGGCTGATGACACCTGCAGGGAATCCACAGACAACAAAGAAGGTGGCCTACAACAAGGCACATGTCTGGACCAGGCATCAAGGGCACCTTTGTCCTGTCGAAGGCTAATTTCTGGTGCATACACCGGACCAGAGAGGCCTTGATGTTACCTGTGCTATGCTGCACAACGTTTTCCTCAGGCAGATTGTCCCCCTCCCCATGATGAGGACATGCCATACCCAGAAGAGGAGGACTCAATACCTGCGAGTGCGGTGCTGTCACACAGTGAGTGGGAAGAGGGTACAGATGGACATCTGGTTTGTCAAGAACTGATGGACCATTTTGTTGAGGACATTGATGTACACATGCTACACACCTCTGAATACAGTCACAGTATGAATTCAACACATGCAGACAGTAAGGAATGCCCAGCATTGCTTAAAGTTAACCAGTATTTAATTAAGAAATGTCAAAACACACTGCCTACCCACCCGCTCTCCTCAAAACACCCTCCCCAACCGACCCTCCACACTCGCCTTGCCCCCCCAAAACACCAACCACAAAACACCCTCCCCACCCACCTCGCTTTTCACAGTGAACAAAATGTCTCTTGCCCCTGGCAGCCTGTTCTAGCACCTTAGGTGTGAGATGGCACTGGGAGCAGCACCTTCTGGTGCTGGACAGTGAACACTTTGTTGGGGTGACAGAGGTGGATGGCTCAGACCCCTGGCCCAGATATGCTGAAGAGTCAGCTGCATACAAGAGCTGAGGGACTCTGCGAAGGCTGACATGCCCTCCATATATTTCCCTCATACCCTGCCCAATCGTGGTGATGGTGGTCTGGCAGAAGGAACAGGAAATTCTGCAGTATGATCCCGGTAGGCAGTCCCTCATGACCTTCATGTGCTCCACCTGCTGGGAATCCAGTGTTTCCAGTGAGGCCTGGTGCTGCTCAATGGCATCCAGCCTTGCTCAAGTGGCTACCATGTCATGTTGTGGAACAGGTGATGGGCGGTGGGGAGGGATGGGGCTGAATCAAAGTGAGGGGAAGCCCATGACCTCCTCCTCCACATCAGTGGTGATGTTGCTGCCTGTGTTAGTATAGTGTTGGTGCTGCTGACGCACGTCCCTAGATGGGGAGGATGGGGTGCCAGTGCCCTTATGTGTGGATGGCTAGATGTGGACTGCATCCTCATGGATTGGCACAGGGTCCAGCTGTGGAGTGGCAGCATTGCATCTGCTGTGCCACCTTCATGGCCGGTGGAGGGAGCCACTGGGCACCAACGTAGGGACAGTGCTTACCTCCATGCATGCCACAGTTGCAACATCAGGGGTGTCCTGCTCTTCCTCCCTTTGCTTACAGGTCCGGCCTGTGCAAGGGTGGAGGTGGGCGAACTGGCAACTGTGGTGATGTCCAGGGTGGTGGATGACATGGCCGCTTCAGCTTCCCTGGACTCTGTCTCTGTTGGGTGGATAATTACATGCTGTCAGTCATCTTGCCTACATGTCAGTGGGCTAGCAAGACACTCATGTGACATTGGGTTTGTTCTGCAGGCAACATATTTAGCATGTTGGCCATGGGTGGTTTTAGGGAAGGGAGTGCTGCTGTTTCTAGGTGGAGGTAGTGTCTGCTGAGTGTGTACACAGTGCATACATGTGCACGTTGCCTGTTGGACTGTCAAAGTTGCATGAAGTTGTGGTGCATAGGGGGTTCACTTGCCAACATGAACTGACATGGAACACATGGGTGCTTCTCATGATTCCATGTCCTGGCATATTCCTGTACTCACTGTACTTTTGAACTGATTGCCATGTGTTTTCCCATTCCTTTGCCCATTGTGGCCATCTCTGTTGGGGGACACCTTTTTTTTCGGCAATGCATTCACTTGTTAGTGGATTCTGATAGACTTACTGCCATTGCTGTCGCTTGCTGCTCCAGACACTGCACTCCCAATCTCCTCAATCCCCTCCATGTGAAGGGTAGTGCTGGCCCTCTCCTCCCAAGGTGTGAGGGTGACAGGTTCCACAGGGCCACCTCCTGTAGTGGCACTCTCCCTCCTGTGGTGGAAGATGAGGCTACGGACCCTGGCCTTTAAGTCGTACCATCACTTTTGAACTTTTGACAGTCTTCAGAGTCACATGGCATGATGCCCGCTGCCACCACCTTGTTCCTGACGGATCACCATATGGCAACCTTCCTCTAGGAAGAGTTTATGTGCTGCCTGCTGCCACACAGCTTCTCTGCACAGCTCAAAACTTCATTCATCAGTACATTTAGTTCCAACTCTGTAACCTTCTGCTTCCACAGTCAGGTTTCCGGTAGTCTTGTATTTCCCCTGTGATATTTTTGCCAGCCATGGTAACTGGATGTCAACAGGAAATGGGAGATTGAGAGACAATTGTGTTTTTCAAGAAGGCCACTGGTTTGCTTGTGTAGAGGAGCAGATAAATGTTTTCTTGCCAGTACCCGCCCCCTCACCACCGTAATATTGGAATAGTTGAAGAAGGACCCCCTGTATTGTTCCTATACTATATTGAGTCTAGGAGAAGCATTATGCACTCAGGCAGCCATATAGAATATGCTCTTGTACTGAAAGTGTGGAAGGATGTTGCATGGAAAAAAGCTACATGGAAGGATGTTGCCTGCCAAGATGACGGAATGCATCTGGGAACATCATGGACAGACGTTAAAGTAAAATCTGACGAGGACACATTGATGTCATGAAGAAGACATATGAACCTGTGTTGAAACGATATGAACATATTAAGTAACAATGTAACTGAAGCACTGAGAGTAACAGGAACCTAAAACTAAAGTGTGGCATGCTCACACTCCCTTGAATGTTCCAGAACATTGTGCAGCAACAATGTCAACTACAAACGGAAGACTTTGGCTGATGACCTACTGATGGCACATGATAGACTAATTGGGAAAACTGGGATTATTCTGACGGGATTCAACACTTAGGTTTTGTTTCACGTAAGTGCTGCTAAGGAGCTAAAATTCCAAGGTTGGGATACCATGCCAACCAATCAATGGTGTTGGGCGACAACCTAACATACAAGTTGCGGGAGCCAATCTACTGATGTTTTGTCCATTACAATGAGAACGATATATGTTTAAAGGTAGTTCAAGACAGGTCCTTCAGACAAGGGGTAGCCGATAAAGCACTGATCCTTATATATTCTATAAGTAGATATGTTCCCTTCACCAATCCCTTTCCTCGATGGGTTTGCATTTTACCATATAGAATGACATCATAGATGAATCATATTGAAGTATACGACCTTCCTGTAATCAAACTTCGTTGTGAGTGTGAAAACATCAGTCTTATGTCTGCCAGCTGGCCCTGCTTTATTAAACGGAGAATAAAGTAGTACTTTGCCATACTCTTTGAGTCTGTCTGATTATTTTGTCTAAGATCTATTATTGTAATTCCACCAAGCATAAAAAATTCTTCAAAGTGCTAGAGCACACTTCCCGTTCCGGCGATGATATTACTTCTGCCTCTGGTAGCGATAATACCATCATGTACAGACAGAATTAGTGTTGGATACTCATTTTCAGTGGCTACACCATCGGACGGTATTACTGTTACCACCAGTGTTGTGCACCTGCTCCCGCCAAGTCATAATATGGCTGAGTAACCGCTGTATTAACATCCAACTCATAATGAGCCCCAATATCTATAGTGCTATCTCTTCAATAACCCCACTCAACACATGGACTCAGGATTCCTTCGAAAAGGGGGATTTTCTGAGAATCCTGAGTCCACTGTCAGTTCAATTTCTACACCATCGAAGCAAACAACTGCTATGGGGCATTTGCATTCCTCATTTCAACCACACTCTCTGCTACTACTAGGGAAATTGATTTGATACTCTGTGTGTCTACTTGCCATCGTAGTTTGACTCTTTCTCATATTGATCTTCATTATTGTTGATGTGTGGAGCTGGATTCTAATCCAAAGACACATTCCTAGCACTCCCACCTTGTTTACATCTTACCACCACTTCCCCCATCACCCGACATCTAGAAAAAAAAAGTTCCCAATGCCCCTACAGCTATGGCATGCAACTTTCCTCAGAATGCAAGGTGGCATATACTCCCACCATGGTAACAGACACGACCAGCATATCCTGAGAGTTCTACCATTTGTTCTCGCAGTTAGCGTTCCGCTGGGCCTTTGTCTGGGTCTACGTTAGGCCTCCACTTGTGACAATTTCATCCCTTGGCTGGTCAAGCGCGGATCCTGGTTGGAACAGCAGGCAATCGGACCTGACATCAAGAAGATTGAACCTAAGATTCATCACAAGAGGCCAGACTAGACCTCTTCTAACAGAAAGCCGAGTTAAAGACCCATTAGGATGAATATCTTTCAATTAACAATTTAGAGGACTATCTTTCATAAATGTAATCTCTCCTGATTAACCACAGACAACACTGTGGAGAAACACGTGTTGAGAGAGAAAATATGTATGCAGGAACAACTATGTGACAAGAGCAACATGCAAGATGCAGTTTTTGCTTGAATGTCTGAAAGTAATACATGAAAACAACAATTCTTTTGGAAAAATAAGGAAAAATAAAAAAAATACCAAAACATAGATATACTGGATTTGAATCATTTATAAAAGAAGATTTGAGATTGATTCTTGTTTGACAGGAAGCACACTCTGTATCAGTACTGTTGTAAGCTAAACTTTACCAAGAATGCAAGGTGGCATATACGCCCACTATGGTAACAGACATGACCAGCGTATCCTGAGAGTTCTACCATTTGTTCTTGCTTTTGGCGTTCCGCTGGACCTTTGTCTGGGTCTGTGTTAGGCCTCCACTTGTGACAATATCTTCCCTTGGTTGGCGTGGTCTCTCATTTGTAACTCTGCGATACAGTCACGTCTGTGCTCAACCTTTTTAGACATTGGCACTACTTTCTCTAGGAAAAAATCACCCTTGCTCGATAATTCATCTGAGACTTTTACACTAGCACACCTGACCATAAATTGGACTCTGAAGGCCTTAATGCATTATGTTCCAAAATCACATTTTAAGGTCAATTGACTAAGAGCTACAATGAAGTCTTCTCCTTTTTCATGCTGTACTCGCCTGTTTTGCAGAGTCGATTTCCAGTTTTTTGAAGACCACCTCAAAAACATTAAGGGCATCATCCCACAGATGATCCTCAGTTGGTATATTATTATATGTTCTCTCTTTTCATTGCACACGCACTGTAACAGCAAAGCTGTTTTGACCTTTTCCATTTTAGTTGGGGCCAAATGCTGCATGGATATGATTCATTTCCACATCTTCCATTGGGTTTAGGTTCACCTGGAGAAGGTAGGAAGGTGCTAGACCCACAATGTTTTGCATTTCGATCTGCTGGCACTAAGTGTAAAACAATAAGTTAATGTATCAAAATTGAAAAAGAAACTAAAACAATACCCCTCAGGCTGCCACACGTTTGCCAGTTGGTAGGACCGCGGCTTGTGCTCGTTGTGTCCTGATTGTGCACCCACTGGTACAGTTGAAAGTACATTCAGATTCAGTTCCTCTCTGAATTATTTCTCTTTACCACTTTGCCAGCAGACACACATATCCACATGTCATAAATGTGTTAATATCACGTGCCAAAACATGTCCAAGTGTCACTTAATCATTACCACCATGGCCGCTGCCTGCAAGTCCCTGGCATGTTGCAACCTTGAAACCCCACTGCACGGTTTGGGGCTTAAATGTGGTGAGCTGCTGGAACCTCTTTAGTGGGACTTGCAATATAAATGGAGGGTTTGTCCTTGGGGTGATCACTCTTTACCACCCCTGTGCTGCTCTTGGATATGTGCATCAGCTGCATCTCCCAGCATGGAAAGAGAATCAATCAGCGGGCCTGATCAGTGTGCTCACCTTCTTGTAACTACGCATTGATAAGTGAAGCTTTTTGTCACTGTTGTAAAATAGGCATGAAGGTGGTCCTTAGGTAAGTTCCTTCATTTTAAAATACTGCATACGTGGAATGCAGTATATATGTATGTAACCTTTATCCATGTCTGTAATAAGTGACATTTTCTAAGTAACCAACACTGTGATACCCTTGGGTTTGGGCGTGTAACAAATTAAATAAATAAAACAAATAAAATGCCCGGCTTACTCAACCAATCTTAGCCGCCTGGCCAACCATTATGGTTGGAATCCTCAGAGCCTCACACTCTTGATGGAATCCTGAGGTTCCAGCCCTAATGACCTCGCAGCTCTATTCACTTCACTGGCAACCAAGGCTACACAGAACCATTCCAACATCTTGAATTAATTTTGAGTTCTGCACATGCACTGGGTCTCCGTGCTCCTCATCAGGTGGACATAGAAAACATGAGTGTGATCTCTGCATTGCTCGGGAGCAGTATTTGGTTTTCTTAGCTTATGTGCGGTGTTCTACTCCAAAACAAAGTACATTTTCGACATGCGCGGACTGTCTTAAAGTGCGGAAACGGGGGCATCAACATGGCGTGTTAGTATCTCTTCAGCATCTTTAAATGTGCAGGAATGCTTGGGTACACATGGTGATGCCTGGCTTCCTGCACATGGCATGGTAAGGGAAGTAGGGGATGTTCCCCATACTACCAAAGGACCCAACATCACATGACCAGTGGTGGCGCCTGTCCCCTTCGCTAACTCACCAACCACCATAACGGTCAGGGTGGGAACTTCATCACAGCATTTCCCCAAGATTGTGCATACTTGACCTTGACCACTCAAAAATAACTGGACATAAAACGTGTCTGAAACAAATCAGTAGACTAGGCTCCTAATACAGCGCACATCTGCTCCAATTGAAACACCCTAAAAAATAGCTCCCGAACAAAATACCTGTAAAACTACAAAGAAAATAATCTGCATCATCAAGAAACAATCACAAATACAAATAAACAATCCAAAGAAAAACCTGCAATATCGTGCTCTTCCTAAATATCCTGCAAACCATTAAAAAATTAAACAGTCAACTGCTATGCAAGTGCAAGAATAATGGTACTGCTACACAAATGCAACCTTTAATTTAACTAATCCAATATGCCACTCGACATAAGTGCCTGTATCATTCAAAAATCATACATCATGTATCATAAATAAATCAAAACCATTAAAATTCAAATAAATTCAGTTCAGTACTCGCTGCTATTGACACAATAACAACACCAAATGCCACATCATATCATATCATAAAGAGACGGTTCCTGGTTACCTTCCGCTTAGTAATTGTTGAAAAAGAATGGATATCCGCAGAGATTTCACGTGTTTCGACCTCTAGGGCCTTTATCAAGGCTACAATGTTTAATGTGACATATTAAACATAAGGGTGATATAAGTGACAAGTGGTGAAATGAGTGACAGGTGTGATGGTTCTGCTTCAATTGGTGAATTGGAGTGTGCATCCAGAGGTTCATTAAAGCTATGTACAGATTTTTGTTGAAGAAAAATAAGCAAAGTGAAGACACAACATCAACAGGGTGGCATCTTCTTGGGGCAACTATTTGGTTCTTTTGCTTTAAAATCCTAATCAGAGTTACTCAAAACTTTGTGGTTTTATGATTTCCAGCATCTCTTTCTTGAATCTGCGGTTGGTGTACTTAAGTCATTTCATTCTCATCACTGGTGTAAGTGTACCCTGTAAGTTTGACACACATGCATTTATCTGCTTTCCCTTCACCAAGGTGGAAACTGAGGCACTGTATTCGTGGATGAGCCCACAGAGCTTCAATTAAAAGGTTGTTAGTTTGTGTTTGTCTAAAAGCCCCATCCTGGCTGCCCTACAATAAGCAGCAACAGTCTCATTCCTAATAGAGTTTTTCCTTCATGTCCAGTTATCTCCTCTTCAATCTGTCTCTTCTCTTGAACATCATTGATGCCTCACCACATTATTCTACCTCCATCCCTCCCTGCCTCATCTTTGTCAGGTACTGGGATTACCAATTCCTACTCTCTCCTTTCAACATCATCCTTGTATCTCCTACTCTTGCACCTAGTATCCTCTTCTGACATTTCATGGCTATCTCTTCCGGCCTCCTTCCTTTGTGTCCTTCCCACCTCCCTCATGTGCTCTCTCTCTGACTTCTGTTTGACTCTTTCAACATACTCCTGTTATCTCCTTCTTCACCTGTGATGTTCTCTTTATCCTTCTTCTGATAGCTGTCGCGGTTTATTATACGGTCACACGCAAGTCATGGAGCTCCTTCCCCCGCAATGAATGCGGCGCACAATGAAAATGCTTTTATTTATATCATTCAGGTCCTTTTTTATAAGGCCTCCACCCGCCTCGCACACCACCTCAACAAATACCCAGTGCCACAAGGGACTAGTAACTAGGCTAGTGTGTATTAAGTATGTATTTATACATTAATTTATTTAGCTAAATCTCATAAATCGATTACATCAGAAACCAATGTTGTGGCAACACACAAACAAAATAACCTTTTTATAAAGTACACACACACAGAGATGTCACTCACGTATTCAGTTACCATTGATTTCTTTTAAATCACCCACCAGGACAGAAAACATTTCAAAGCACACATGGATAGCAACAGGATTGTGCTTTTTTCCCATTAACCCTGATCCCCCAAACATCAATTTGGCTTCACTCTTTGGAATGGAAGGCAGTGGCAGGGAGTGGGAACACAATGGGAAAATCGGATGTGTGTTCTAGCTCACAGAAAACATATGGGTCCAAGAAAGGTCATGGAAAAATATGTTTGCAGAGCCAAATGGGAAAATCGGTTTTGGATTATTTAGCACAGGCCAATTGGGAAAGTATAGAAAAAAATGGGAAATTCATTTTTCTACACCTGAAAATATCAGACAGGGCTTTGGGGTTTTGGTCCGAACAGGATAGGAGAATCGGTTTTGGGATCTTGAGTGCATATGAAATGTGAGACAGAAAATGCAAATAGGAAATTCGTTTTACAGAGCACAATGGGAACACAGGTCAATTTTGTTTTCAGAGCACAATTAGAACACAGGGACAATTTTGTTTTGCAGAGTACAATGGGAACACAGGGACAATTTTGTTTTGCACCTTTCATATGCACATGCAGTACTGAGCTTCCTACTTCTACTTTAACATGAAAGGGATATGATATGATGATATGATATGATAAGATATGATATGATATGATAGGTAATTTATAACAGGTTCAATGGGTAATTTCCTTTTTACACCCTGCACACACGGGGAAAAAGCACTGTGGAGTTAATTCTTTTTGCAAATCTTTATGACTATACCGGCTCACAAAACACTGGGAAAAGAGTGTTGGTTTCGAATGCCAACAATACTGATCCTGTGAATTAAATAGGGGAATTAATGTATTTACTTTGATAAATATGCTAAGGATCTACACAGGCAAAGAGGGGATTTTTCAATGGGGGAAACAACTAAACAATGCTGAAAAATATATGGGATCTACACACTCTATGGCTTTTTGGGGTTAGTTCTACTTACAGGAGAGGTCTAGACTGTACATCAGGGAGCATCAGGGCACCACTGCTGTGACAGCAAGGGTCAGTCAATGTTCTCCTCACTTTCCTCCAAGGGGTGTCCTAGCTCCTGTCTCCACTGCAGGATTAGGCCTCTCTTTGCTGGGATTTTTTTCCAGGTTTCAGTAGCAGGTCGCTTCTCTGAATTATTGGGAGAAGTCTAGCTTTGAGGCAAGCTGGCTTAGTTATAGGGTAAATGGCATCACTAACTTGTCATGATTCCGTCACCAGGGATTGGTGGAGTATCACTACCCCCTCCCACCTCTGTGCTGATAGGACAAGGGAAAGGGGAAGTGCTTTGGGTTGGCAGTGGGCAGTGGGAGGAGAGAACTTCATCATCCCACTTTGACAGATGGGGTTGGTCTTGTTTTTGCACTTACAAATCTCACCACATGGCAAGTACCCTTAATTTTCACATCTTGACATGTATGAATACATTTTTGATAACTACATTTTAAGAAGAATCAAATGAGACTAAGATGGACTCTTTATCTCCTTTCTGTGCAAAGATACGCTTTTCCCCACTTCCTCAGGAGCCATATCAGTAAAACAAATATGCAGTTTTATGGGCATCCTATCAATCATAATTGTCACGCTTTATCAACTTTTCACATGTCTAGTAAACACAAGGAGGCCCAAATCACATTTTCATTAATAACTTTAGTTGTGTCTATCCCACAAAAATCGTTTTAACATGGTTAGAATGGGTTCATTATCACCTTTAATAAAAGCCTAAAATGACTATTGTGTGATGTACATTGTCAAATTTATGCGATGAAATGTGAATCTCTCATTTAAAGTCAATGTGCAATGTCACTCCTCATTCTCTCTGGCCCCAACCTTTTTTTTTAAAGTTTCAGTTTCCCTCTTCAAGCCTGACATCAGCAGAGGGGTCTGTGTTTAGATTAGTCTACCCCTTCAAGGGCTAATGCCCAAGCTAATGCATTGTTTATGGGACTGCTGCCAGAACAGACCATTCTTATCTGGTCTTCACAACATTTCTGATCTAAGAAGTAATTGTTTTCTTGTATATTTAAGGAATGGTTCTGGTGGGTGAAGGCAGCCAGGCCTGACTCTCCAGGGCAACATGGAAGCCCTGGAATCTAATTTCATATCTGAAGAAATCATTGCCCCTGTCCCTTGCAACAAACAGCTTGTAAACTCACATTTCACTTTTAAATAAGCTTTTAGAAGGCACAAAGTTTCCAAAAATCTGTGTAAGTTGCTTTAACATTGTCGATGGGGGTGAGCGTATGATAGGCAGAAACCAAGTTCACATTTTGACAGTCTGGCAAACATTTTGCTGAGCATGTTATTAGTTTAGAGGGGAAAAACAAAATGACACTATTTTGTTTACTGTACATAGAAATTCTCAGTTTCACTGCAGCTTCTTGGGAACTCAATTCTGGCATTTCATTTAGGATACTGTGCACTGCTGTTTCTTGAAATATCAGTGCAGCTCTCCATAAGTTTGTCAAAACATCCTCTTCCCTCGTGAAAGGCGTTTGCACACATTTTAGAATATTGGAGTTGAGGCCCACTTTCTTTTCTTTTGAGTTTGGATTCACTAGGTCTTTTGTCCTCTTAACTGACTATACCCTCATTATTTCAGGCATCCAGGGGCTATTTCACCCCACAGAGCATCTTTTATCTCCTCCTGATCTTGACAATTACATTTGTTCCAATTTTGTGTAAACCAGATCTGAAACTAATGCAAACCTGCTTGGACACATTTTTTCTTAAGCACTATTCCTTGAAAAGGTTTTACTTTCTGCACTATTTGATACAATGGGCCTCATTACAGGTTTGGTGGTATTCTGTTGGTAAATTCACTGGAATGCCGATAGATGTATGTACTGTTAGCGCTACTTGGTCTGGTGGAATTACCACTGGATCACAAGTTGTCTATTGCAGTGTTAGACCCCATTTATGGAGTCCATTGGACCACATGGGCTAAACGGCAAAAATTACCACTGGCAGTAATTTCACCAGTGGTAATTCTGCCAATTTTGCCAATTTCAGGTGGTAAGGTGGCAGAATTTGCTCCATTATATTGCTGGAGCTTTTTCCTCCACCTCACCGTCAAACCGGTACTATGGCGGGGTGGTACTAAGGCAGTAGCAGAGTTATCTCCATTTTACTGCCATTTATACTGCACTGCCACATTTATGAGGTCCTATGCTCCATAAAAAATATGGAATGACATTTATTTGAAATCTGTTTACCTTAACATGCACATGTTCATGTGAGCGGTTTGCTCCAGGAGATGTTATCTTTCTTTGCAACTCTCTATTTAATTTATTGGCACCCACTTTGTCACATACACAAATGATGCACTACTATTAAGATGGTATCCGTTTTGAGTGACCATGAGCATACAGTTTGCTTACTTTGCCAGCACAGTTTATGCCCAGCAAAAGGATACTTTTGTGAATCAATTCCAACATGTTTTACTATTAGAAAGGTAAGAAGGTGAAACTAGCGGCTAGAGCAGGACACATGACCATACGATAGGTGCTACAGAAACTGGGGCTCATGCTGGAGAGGCTTTAAGGCAATGACGGTTACAAAATCATGAAAAGGTGTTACCAGGGGTAAAAAAAATATGCACAAATGAAAGATCAGCTTTGCAAAAGTTCCCAACTAGTACTTGTTTGGGTGCCAGCAAATGCCTCAAGAGAGATGGTGACAGTAGACGTCTGTTTTATTGATGAGTTGCTCGTTCTTGAACTGGTTCTTTTGGATATTCAGGGTTAATTTTCCCCAGACAGTGACATGGTGGTAATGTGCTCTTGCCTACGTTCATCTTCTGCATTGTTCTCGGCAGAACACATATAAGGTGCTCTGTGGATTTTGAAAGAAGCAGATTATGATTTATGATTTAATTAATTATACATTCATTCTTATTCTGCTTTTGCTGTGCTACAACAGAAAAGCAACTCTGTCCTTAACCACTCCTCTCTCTCGCTAACTAATCAATTCAACTTTCAAATTTCCAGCTCTCCTACATTGCACATAGGTACCCCCACACACATGGCAGTCCCATGCATGGTAGCACCACCAAACCACAATAACTTTGACATAGTTGCTCAGAATCAATTGCACGTTTAATCACATTTCAAACGCTATCTCATTCCCCTTTCCGTAGAGCAGGGGCTCTCATACTTGCCAGCCATTCCATTACTTAGATATTGTGTGTTCTCTTTTGGGTAAAAGATATTGGGCCTCATTACGACCCAGGCGGTAAGTTACCGCCTGGGCCGTGACTTTACCACCATGGCGTAAACTACGTTTACGCCATGGTGGTTGGCGGACTTACCGCCCCATTCCGAGGTCGGCGGGGCGGTAAGTCCCCAATCCCCATTTACCCTTCCCCATTCCCATTTTTGCCCCATAGGGCATAATGGGAGTGGGGAAGGCGTTAATTACGCCACCGTAAATTACGGTGGCGTAATTAACTCCATGGTCCCTTAGCGCCATGGATTTTAACACCCGCTAAAAGCAGGTGTTAAAAGCGCCATGGCGCTAAGGGACCCCGTAATTGGCGGTAAGGGGTCGGCGCAGCTAACGCTGGCGCTAACCCCTTACCGCCAGGGTCGTAATGAGGCCCATTCACAAGTACCTCCACCAGAGCGTACATTCAATCAAATCAAATTGACACTCGAAAATTGGATACTTCTGGCCTGCACTCACAGACGACACAAGATTTGTACCTGCCTTTTCCTGTAGCCCCTACAGCCTCTCTGTGTGTTTGCTAAACTACACACTAGGAGAAAATAAGAAGGTTCTGGTCAAGACATGTGCATATGGGCCAATTCAAAGGCGATTCTTTCAAAGTGTAGAAATGAACATAGAAATCCAATGTTATTTGTAGCTGGAGACTGTATAGATTCACAGGGCATTTGCACATGTATATTATACATTGTTATCTATTATTTTTTTTATTTACAAAGGCATTTGTTTTTAAAAAGAAAACCTTTACCAAAACACACACATGTAATAAAAACAAACACTTAACAACAAAAAAAAATCAACAACACATATATACTATGCGCCTAACTTTTAATTCAGCATAGTTTTAGGAGTAGGTGCACCCCTGGACCCATAAAACAATAGTGTGCTGCATGTTACTCCTTTATGGCAATTACTTATGAGGTACATAAGACACGATAAAAGAGAGTAATCATTCCATTAGTTCAGTCAACTTGAATGTTTCTTTTAAAAACCTTATCAAAGCTAAAGTCCAAGTGAATTTTTCTCCTTGTATAAAAGGCAGCCACCACCTCTCTGCACACCATGATCCTTGCTCTTCCATATGTTTACCCGAGCAGTTTCGTTCTTAAATCAGTTATGCCCATACAAAATAAAACCAAGTCTTTTAAGGATTCAATGGAATGTTCCTTTTTACATAACCTGCACATAACATCTGTCGTTCGCTCCCTTTTATGAATGACCATTAGCTCTTTTGTTGGGTATAAATTGAATCTCAAAAGTATGTAGAGGTCTAAATTCCAAACTTGGAAATGTCATCAAGTAACCTGGCATAATACCCAACTTTTTGTTTTCCGGGGTGACCTGAGCATGCGTCTTATACGCTTGTCTTTGTTGGTGCGTCGTGATCCAATCTTTTCACCACAGCTTATACTTAACCGATTTCGCATTAGATATTATAGCATCCTCTGTGGTGTTCAGATTGTTCAATATTACACTGCAAATTGTTTTCCATTCGACAAGCACTGGCTCTGAATGTTTTGCCAATGCCCCATTTATCATGCAAAATCTCTTTAGGGGTTGCAGTTGTATGCATTTCCTATATAGTGCAAGGCGTTTTCAAGTTACCATCGTGTAGAGTGACATCAAACCCAACTCCATTCTTATAACTTGAATTGGAATTGATTTCAGCAGCCTTAATACTTTCTTCCAAACGAGCCCTACTAGCATTGGCCATGTACTTGCTTCTAGCGAAAAAAAGGCTTCTGCAACATGAGTCAAAATTGCAATCACCTTCATCCAATAGAATGAGACGACCGGTATCAAGAAACATTTCCCAAATATTTTCAAGATTTTGCAGCTCTGGGCCTCTAAATTGGTGGTTTTCTTCTGCAAGGCAATTTCCCTCGGGTTGTCTCTGACGCTATTGTTCAGCTGCATACCCAAGTATAGCAGCGTGTTTACTTCAATTACTTTTTCTTTTTCCAAATACCATGAAAACCGACCCCTCACCCTGAAACCAGGAGGCTGGAAGATCAAAATTCTAGATTTTGAGACTTTTATTTTTAAACCATTTTCTTCAGTGTAACCTTGCAATGCATTCAATTGCCTCTGCAGGCCAAATGGCGTTTGATTGATCAGCACCAGATCATCAGCGTATAATAAATTACTCACAGGTCTGCCATTGATCATAGGCGGAAAGCTTCTTACCAATTTCATTTTCTTTCGCAGATCTGAGATTAACAAATTAAAAAGCTCTGGTGCCAATAGGCATCCTTGCTTAAGCCCTTTTTAATCGGTCCTGTTAGTGATCCACTTGCATCCAGTTTCACCTTTAGAGATGTATCTGAATACAAGTCACTGATGGGTCCTACAATGTCGGTCAGACACTCCCATGATTTTAATTTGGCTCAGGGCCGACTTCTGTCAATGGTGTTTAAAGCTTGGACTAAGTCTATTAAAGCTAGGTATGTTTTCTTTTTCTTCCCAAGCACTTGTACTTTCAAGATGATGATTAAAAACACATTAAACGATGTTCCCATCTCTTTAAAAAAAAAACTGACTGCAAGGGGTCATAGTCCACCTTGCAAGCTGGTTTTGCAAATATCTCTCGCCGATACATGATGTAAGGCGACAGGCCTGTAATTTTTTGGTTCGGTCCTATTGCTTTTCTTGAAGATCAGGACTACAACAGATGTTTTCCACAAGGACGGAACCTTTTTAGCTCTTCTTAAAAGATCAACTAGCTCAAATAAGAATGCTGTCATAAGTCACCGTTCTCCTTTAGCATGATGTTCATCATCCTGTCAGGGCCAGGAGCTCTAGATCTACTTGCTTTTTTAATGAGGTCCTTAATGTCATCTCTCTCCATCGGAATTGACCCTTCTGTAGAGCTAGATTTCCTACACCTCACCTGTGGCTCAATGATATTGACATACAGCACTATGAATTATTCTACCCACAGTGCAGCTGGAATTTAATTTGTCATTAAGGCTGCCTGAGGGGAGTTAATAAGGTGCCAAATCTCGCTTGTATTATTGTATTGAATATTAGTTAGAATCGTTTTGGCATCTTTCTGTAATACCCAGTATGTTCTATTCTGATATTGGTGCTTTAGTGCTTTCAAGTCATCCCTTGCATTGTCACATTTTGATTTCAGGTTGATTACAGGTTAGTCCTCAGTTTTATTAGTTCAATTGCCAATTGCCCGTCAAACATATGGGCATGTGAAAATGCATTTTTAAACCTGTTTTCCTGCTCTGCATACTATTTGGCAATAGACCAGTATATTCTAATCCTGAACATAGTTGGTTGTCATTTAATTAGTTCTTTGCAGTGATAGATCTTTCTGTCAACTGTGTAACTTTTTTTGACTTCCTGTGTAGCCTATTTCCTCCAGGTGCTATCTGCATCCCTACCGGACAGGGCTCACCCATCACCCTCCCCCAGGCATTTCAGGTCAGTTTTAGAATATTATAGTTACTACTGTTCGTTTCAATGACTTGAAGGGAGTGAATTTCCGGATGTTTTTTCAGACACAAATATGTAGTCTAGCACCCCATTTTCCACATTCCTTCTCCAAGTTGTACTAGCATGGATATCCCCCATTGTTTGACCATTTACAAGATGGATAGTCTTAGATCTCAATTCCCTATGCCAGGTCAATGATGTTAGATCATCACACATCAATACATGCAAGGGTTAAAGCAATGTATGTTTAGATCTCCACAAACTATTGTTGTGAAGTCTGACAATTTTTCAAGAGACTTTTCTATAGACCCCATTATTGTTGTTTGGATATTTTCTGCCCTTTGGCCTTATGGTTCCAATAAAGGTTAAAAAGGATAGCCCAAATATTGGTATTATCCTACGGTCCCTCCATCCGAATTATTAAGATTTGAATGTAAGGATTTGGATTGATTAAATCCATTATAGTTAATCCCCTGCTGTTTTTTATAACAGCCATAAGGATGTCTGAAATAGGTCTTCCCCTAGAACCTTTGGTGACTTGATTTAAATGAATTATGTATACATCCAATACAGGAGTTTTTATTAGCCAAGTCTCTTGAAGGCATATAATGTCACATTTCTCTCAATTTAGGCACGAATTTCCAGACAGCTGCCAAAAGCCTCTCTTGCTCCAGCTCCCAAGATAAAGTCTTTGGGGAGATCAGGCTGACTCAATTACGATCGTCTTATTCAGTATGTGATTAAATGACGGGGACCGTTCCATCTCTCATGATCTTTCCTTCCATGTGATGACAACTCTCTCTGTGTCTAGATGTTTCACTTTGATCCAATGCTGAGCCTCTCCGTGCTAGTGGATAGGCGTCCTCCCCATTGCGAGTCCAAATACCACTTTGAAACTGGGTAACACTGCACACTGCATCTGAGGAGATATGGGTATGGCCACCAGCTCATATGTGACCACAACTCTAATACATAGAGGAGTCTGCTCAAAACTGCAGTGCCCTCTTTGCATGCATTGGCTGTATGCCCCTCGTTTTGGCAAGTAGATATGAATGCCATTTCAGATACTTACATAGTGAAAAAAGAAGGACGGCTGGTGAATAATTCTTCGCAGCCAATGATTTTGATGGAGTCATTTGCAGGTTGTGTGAGATGGCAAAGAGCATATTACTGGAAACTGAAGAATCTGCATAAACTCCTAGGAAAGATTGAGGACAATAAGGATTGCAGCTGCTGTGATTCATTGGGGCTCTCGCAATTATTCAAAACATTATGCCGTTAGATAATGCCACAGTCCCAAAGTGATTTTCCTTTGTCATATGTGTGATCACATTTGTCATGTAACCAATGTTTTCTTAATGTACTTGAGTCCTATGTGTATACACGGTGCAGATGACCATTAGGATTAATGCCGGACACACGTGTTAATGATCACCAGATCCATGTGCTATATCATATCATTTGACTAATGTGATTACATACATGACACATAAAAATGACTTACAACCTTTTACATTATCTTATGTCACAACAGCTGGAATCATTCCTTTCCTTAATGTCGGATCCCTACTAGTGCTGCAGTGCCCATAAAAATAAATGTTCATAAATTGCAGTTTTCCATGCCCATCTCTATGAAAGAGGTGGACATAAAAAAGCATTTTGGGTAATGAACCCTTAGAGCACTTTAGCAGGTGCACCCTAAGCAGAACTTGCACTTGCAGCCCAGGAATATCAAAGCACACGCATCCCCTTTGAAGATCAGGTTTCAGTATGTTGTGGCAGCCTTTTCAAATGATGCAATGATTTGTGAATTGATTGCTAACTAAATATATGCAGTGTGGCACTTTGCTTAAAAATCTCATGACACTGGATAATGTTTAAATGTTCACTAGAAAGCAAATAGGTATTTGAAAATCACTTTGGGTTCTTAGATAAGGGGAGGTTAAAAAAGCCTACATCAACTTCCAAATGGGCTCCAACATCCCTCCCCCTGGATTCTTAAAAATCAGCTGATTATTGAGTGGTGTCTGAACTGGATAATCTCCAAACAGCCCTTTAAGATGAGTAGCAGTGCCCTCGAGATAGACAGGGATGCAGATTTATACTCATGCATCAAATAATTAAGACAACTCAATAGTTTGGCAAAGTGAGTCCATTTAATGACAAGTTCATACAATGGGGAGTACAACGAACATCAGCAATCGCTCGATCTTCTTGCTCTCTTTACTTTTAGAAAAAACACAATATTTATAGCAAAAACTCATCATTGCTGACGTACAACCTGCTCATGTACTGACGTCATCCTACGTGGCAATCTTAAAAACCTAACATGCAATTTGATCGGTTATAGGAAGGTAACTTAACATAGGTGCGATATCTGTACATGGTAACGGGGAGAGGGGATTGGATAATACATGTCAGGTGCGACAACTAAGCCCTCCCTTCAAAATGGCCACTATGAACGTCACTAAACGTACAATGTCCCATTAGCTCTACTCACTGTAGGACCTTAGATTACATGGTCCACTATGATATCAACCCCACTCATACTTTTCCTCCTACATCTAGCAGCACTCAGAAAGAACATCAAGGTGAACAGAAGCTCGTCTGCACCCCAGCTTCCCACCAATTATCCTACAATCACTCATCACCTCAGTGGTCATGTGTCAATTACTGATTTGTAGTTTGGCCTTGTGTCTGTTCTGTGCTCTAAGAACTGTTAAGGAGTATGGGCATGGCGGCGATCCATGCATAGGTGTGAAAGCCTCCTTCCTTCTGCCTGCCTTTGTCATGTGACTGGACACTGTGAAATCAGCTTTTTTCTGTGTCTTTTCGTATATTTGATTTAATTCTGCCAGTTCTCTGACGTCTGTGGCTTATCTTGACTTTTCTGAACAGGATACTCTGTTCTCTTCTCTTCTTAATTGTATCCACTGTGTGCTTATTCCAGCCAGATAAGACCTCAGTTTCTTGGCATGATCATCCTTAGCTGAGTTTTGTTCTGTCTTGATTCTCGATTTTCCTACTGTGACACACTCCATCTGAGGCCTTTTGTAACCTTTGTTCAATTCTGCTCATATGCGTAGTGGACTTTCATTCATGCATAAAGTGCTTCTTGAGGGAAATACTTGTAAACGTTGACGATTGCTGCAATCTATCGACTATCTAGCATAAGCAAGTGAAAGTGAGCGTCCCCAAAAATGCAACAAAACACTCACCAATGAGAGTCCATAATGGACACACCCCAGAAGGGAATGAAACCAAGACCAAGTGCGGGTGAAGGTAAAGAGTACGTTTATCCAAAAACCAAAGTAGGGAAAGCAGAGCACTCTGCAAACTCCGAGAATGCTCTGCCAAACATCAGAAAGCATCTACATTTTGTTACAAATCTACGGTACCTATGACGTGGGAGCTAGGAATTACATGAATTGAGAAGATTGGGCAAAGGGGAAGAGCAGTATGGACTCTATAGGGTTGAGGGGGCGTGGCCAGCGCGCATGGCGTATAGAAGTGAACCCACCGGGCTCCAGTCCATGATCCTCCACTAGATCCTTTTGCGGCGGATAGTGGAATATTAGCAAGCAATTGGCAGCAAACCCAAGCAGGGGAACACTTCCCCCACCTCCTGGAGCGCATTCAGAAGAAAATCGGACCAGGGAGACTGCCGAAACAAGCGTCCAGAGCGGTCCCCCTGTGCCCTTCAAAATGGTGCCGCTGGTGCCTAGGCATGATTGGGAGGAGAGGAGCCTGGCGACCTCCCAATCTTGTGTCTCGGTGCTCGCAGGAGTCAGTGCCTGGCGAGTGCACAGAAACAAGCCCAGGGACATTGGAGCAGCGCCGCACAGAATGCGGCTCTGTAACAACCCTCCACCCATCCTCAGACCGCTGAAAGCCCAGGAGGCGTGCACGCGCATCATCCATGTGGTAGTGGCACACACTGCTGCCGGAGAAGAAGACAGACTCAACTAATGAAAGAAAGGAGAGGGGGACAACAGAGCATTGAAGCCCCAATACGCTGTTGCTGTGACCGGAGGCTATGGACTGCGGGGAAGGAAACCTGAAGACAGCAGTGAGGTTGGGACAGCCAGAGCCTGTGGGGAACCCGACTGAGGGACCCAGAGACAGACCACAGGTACAGGGGGACACCGATCTGCCACCATGGGTGAGGAAGTGCGGCAGACCCAGCGAACCCATAGCTTCTCCCTCAGGATCCTGCCTCCCTTCCCTGTGCACACTGATGCAATTGTGGTCCCTGCACCACACAGTAATATAGCACCTAAGAAATCCAGAGACTGGTGGATTCTGCCTCTCGCCACCTCTCACCCACAGCCTGGCCACAAGCACTTGAAGGACAGCGGACCCAAAGAGCCACACCAGAGCATGCTAGTCATTGTTTTGTGAACACTTACTGGAGCAACCCACCCAACTGGGAGATAAGACACTGAGTGGATGCTGGTAGCGACCCCAGAGTGTCCCTCACAGAGGGGTGGTGGCCCACTGGACTGCTGGGGCCATACAGGATATCCCAAACTCTCACTGGGTTACAATTATTAAAAGCATGCTGGACCAAGACCCTCGGCTCTTGCTCACCCTGCTACAGGCACCGGGACGCACGGCTCTTGTCCAAATAATTGGGCGGGCGGAGGAAGCAGCGGGGGCTCGACTGGCGGGCCTCGTACTGCCACGAAACAGACACAGTGGCCGGGGAGCTGCGAATCAAAATCACCACCTACGCAACACAGTGTGGAGAGCATGCTCTTGCCATCACGGACCCACTGAATTAAGTGGACACCCAAAGGGCACGATCCCGGCCACACTACTCACCTATTTACAGGCGGCACATGCTGACTGACACCTCGGGTGCGCACGGACCCCCGGGAGAAACCCAGTCCAGATAAGAGCATCCCAAAGGGTGGTCATGAAAACACGACGATCCAGTCGCAAGCACTTAAGCCATCACCACTGAGGAGCAATCCCATTTAAACTCTGGATACCGGAGATCACTACCCACCACACACACCAAAGCAACAATACCATGGGCTCAAGTGAATATGTCCCCCTCAAAAAATAAAGCTAAACCATCTATAATGGAATATTTCACAGCAGTCAAACCTAAACATCAACAACAACCAGATTCTCCCATGCAACAGGAGTCATCCCCCAATCCAGACAACACCAAGGACGCACAGGTGCTTCAAGCCATAGCGGCCCTCAGGTCATTCATCGACACCAAAATAGATGAGGTCAAGTCTGACATGCAGCTGATGCGCCAGGACGCCCGTAACCTAGCGGAGAGAGTGTCCATCGCAGAAGCTGGGCTACAAGAAACCACTGAGACCACATTAGACCTGAAAGAGCTGGAAAAGAGAGTGGCATACCTCTAGGCACATCTGAAGATGCCGAGGGGTGCGTTCGCCGCAACAATATTCGCATTTTAGGCATCCCGGAGGACATTGAGGGCGCAAACCCAACCGACTTTGTGGAAACCATGCTATTGCAGGAGATTGGTGCTGGCAACTTATCCCAAGGCATCTCAGTGGAGAGGGCTCATAGATCCCTACAAAAGAGCCCCCCCCCGGGGTCACTCCCACGCCTGATGATCGCAAAAATCTTGAACTTTCGGTACAGAGAAGTCATACTCAGGTACTCGAGAAAAGGAAGAGAAATCAATCGGGGAGACTCTAAAATAGCCATTTACCCGGACTACACACCAGTAGTGCAATGAGCTAGGAACTCTTTTGTTCCTGTAAAAGCAAGACTCAGGAAGCTCAACCTCAAAAACTTGCTCCTCTACCCATCCCGCCTTAAGATGCTCTACAAGGGGAAGGCAATTTTTCCTGAAACCTCTGAGGCAGCCAATATGTGGCTGGAACACAATAATGTAGCCGGAGATGACAAACCCGTCACTTGAACGAAAAAGGGCCCGGGAGGAGGGGGAATCATAAGAGACCATAAAAAGGCCCGCAAGAAGCTGCAACAACTAGATCATTACACTACACTACCGCTGTATTCTTACCTTAGTTTCAGGATTGGACGACAAGCCCGCTGATCAACAAGCAAAGAGCCCAACACCCACCCCACAGAAAGTTCAGTGCAGGCCTGTTGCCAGCACCTTCCCCGTGCCAAATGGCCTGGACAGACTCAGATGGCCGGTGGGTACCTGAGCGCTGTCCTCCTCCGGCGGCTGCTGGGAGCAGTTGTTCATTGTTATTGTGTGTTAGTCAGCCTACAAAGGCACCAGTTAAGACAGTTGCGGTATCTCCAGTAGAAATCGAGAACGATAAAGCAGGAATGTGGGCCAGGGACCTAGGGGGAATAGACCTCTCAACCAGTGCAGCTAAGGGGCACCCAAGCGCAATCCCTCAAAAAATAGTTGTGGGCGGAGGGAGGTCGACCCCCCAATGGCATCTAATATTGATATGACAAAGCAAATCGCAGTGTTAACCTGGAAAGTCCGGGGATTAGGCAGCTACCTTCATAGGAATAGGGTAAAGTCACACCTGAGTAGAAAGAGGGTGGGGATAGCACTAATCAAGAGACTCATCTGACAAAAGAGGCTATGGCTGGGCTGCAGGCACACTGGGGAGGCCAGGGGATTTGGGCAGCCTATTCCAAATTGGCACGTGGAGTGTTCACGTACATAAGTCCCCAGATTCCTTTCAAGCTACTCCAGGAAGAGTCAGATCAGGAGGGTGGAAATGTGATAGTGCAAAGTCACATAGAACAGATGGAGGTGTGCCTCGTAAACTCCTATTTCCCTAATTGTAACATCCCAGCCTATTTAGAGTTATTATACACCAAGGTAACTCACCACAGGAACAGCCTTTTCATTTGGGGGGGAGACTTTTACTGTGTCCGCGACCTTGATATGGACAGATCTGCCCTTCCTCTAAACCGCACTGTAGCAGCCTCCACTGCGTTGAACACAGCGCTAGAAAGACTGGACTTGACAGATGTCTGGCACGAGCTGCATCCAGGGGAGAGGGGCTATTTCTATTACTCATCCCCACATAATCCTTACACCAGGATAGACCACATATTCATTGAAAGGGTGAGTCTTGTACACATGGACTTGGCACAATATCTGGGAAGGTCCATATCAGACCACTCGCCACTACTGGTACGATGGAGTGTGGACGGGCCTAGGCCCCCTATCCCATTGTGGAGAATGCCGATAGAGACCCTGAAAGACCCAGCATTTAGAAGTGACCTCCAGGAATCCTTGGAGAAATATATTGAAGAAAATGAGGGCTCTGTGGATAGGGTGGGTACAGTATGGGAGGCCCTGAAAGTAGTGATTCGGGGGGAAATCATAGCAAAAACTGGTGGTATCAGAAAACTATTGAGAGAAGAGTTGGAACGGTGGGAAGAAGAAATTAGAAAAGTCAAATCCACCTCCCCTAGTACTTGACAAGATGAGGAGGCACTGCATCAGCTACGGGGCAATTGCCAGGACACATGGGGCAGAATGGCCAAGTTTGACTACACGGCCAGAACCAACAGGGCTCACAAAGAAGCTGACAGACCTGGTTGCTTATTGGCCTGGCTCTGCAAAAAGGAGCACCCCAAACACTTTGCAACAGCATTAAAAGGGGCAGACGGCACCCTACTCCAGACACAGCAAGGCATTAATGATGCATTCAAATCCTTCTACACCCAACTCTATTCGCATGACACCCTCATAGCACGCGAGAAACTTGAGGAAATTGGCCTACCTAAACTAACATCTGCACAAAGAGATGCTTTTGACACAGAAATCACGGCCGAAGATATCACAGAGGCTATAAAATCCCTGGTTTCCTCCAAAACCCCGGGCACCGACAGGCTGCCCACAGAGTTTTACAAAACTTACGCAACAATCCTCACACCATTATTACTCAATGTGTTTCAGGAAGCAAACGAACTAGGGTCCCTCCCCGACAGCATGAGGGAACCTCTCATTATCCTGGTGCTTAAACCCAGAAAGCCATCCGATGAATGTGATTCCTATCGCCCCTTAGCGCTGCTTAACTATGATGTTAAAATATTGACCACAATACTGGCCTCCAGGCTCTCTGGACAGATTGGTGAGTTAGTACAAGAAGACCAGAACGGCTTTATACCCGGCCATAACACCACGGCAAACCTGCGCCGCCTCCGGCACATCATAGCACAAACTGACCAACATAAAGGACCCTAGGCGCTACTATCATTGGACGCCTTCAAAGCGATGGACTCCATCTATTGGGAGTGGTTACTAGCCACGCTCTGGGAATTCGGATTTGGACCTGGCTTCATTAAATGGGTGAAAATACTATACACCAACCCCAAAGCAAGAGTGAAGTCCAGTAAACCTCTATCCTCGGCATGGGATATGTGTAGGGGTACCAGACAGGGCTGCCCTTTGTCCTCTGTGCTTTACATATTAGGACTGGAACCAATTGCAATCTACTTTAGAAAGCAATTTTTCGGTGCTCGCATCCAGCTGGGCGGGATGTATCATGTAATATCACTATATGCGGACAATGTCCTCCTCTATGTCAGGGACCCCCACTTAAATGTACCCTGCATGCTTGAAGTCCTGGATAACTTTTCCGCATTCTCAGGTATACGGTTCTGCAGGTGAAAATCTAGCCTTTTCCCGCTAGCTGGCCTTCAGTGAGTGAAAGTGGAAGACCTCCCCGAGGTCGGAGTCCAATGTCAACCAACCTCATTCAGGTACCTACGCGTCAAGGTGATGCATACCCCGGAACTAATGCATGAAAACAACACCGGAACCACACTAAAGTCCTTAGACAAGTCAATTGGCTTCTGGTCCAAACTCCCCTATCAGTGATGGGCAGAGCATCAATTATCAAATGACCCGTGTCCCTGAAAGAACTTATTTGGGCACCACAAACAGCTTTGAGCAGCGTACCCATGATAGCGCACCTAGGTCGGCAGATATGGAGCAGAACCAGGACACTATTACACTTAAAACACTTTTACTCTCCTGAGGTCCCACTGATTTCAAACCTATGTGAATCTAATACCGATCTGGAAAAAATCAGGCTCTGGGAGAGGAAGGGGATGTGTCCCGGGAGGATAGCTCGGCGGCAACGTGCACGCCTTGGAAGCAAGACGACACAAAGCAACACAGGTTCGATCCCTGGGTCCGCGCTTACAAACCTCTGGGTGTTTAAGCGCGTTATAAATACGCAACAAAGACCAAAAAAAACAATTACAAAACAAAGACAAAGACAAAAACTATTCCTGTAACAGCGCCTCGATGCATGCGAGCTGTGACGGTGCTTTATGAGCGCTTTAAAAAAATGTAAATAACTAACTAACTAACTAACTACACATGGGGGGACTTATATGAAGAAGGCATCTTTAGGTACTTTGCATCCCTGCAACCGGCAGATGGCATACTGAGTGGTCAATTTTTGTGGTACCAGCAAGTCAGGCGCATTGCACACATGAAGTTGGGTGAATGGCCGGAGGAACCTGAAGCGCACCCTCTCCTGACATTGATGTACAACCTGGGGTAAGGTTGGAGACTGGTATCTCAGATATACAGCTTGCTGATAGATAGACCCAACCCTCGCAGCGCTGAGCTGAAAACCAGATGAGAACGAGATACAGGACAGGAAATAACAGACAAGGAATGGGAGAGAGCTTTGGCATTCCCCAGTGAGGTATCCAGAAACGCCAGATTCAGGCTTATACAATTTAATGTGCTGTATCGCACATACATGACCCCACATAGAATAGCCCAGTTTAGCAAACAGGCCCCTCACGGATGCACATGGTGTAATAAAGAAAATCTGGACTTAAACCACATGTTCTGGAGATGCCCCAAGGTATGCCACCTTTGGTCCAGGGCGGAGCAAACGTGCCGGATAGCTGGCATGACAAGGTACGACTGGTCTCCCAAGGAATGCTTTCTGGGTACTTAAACTCGTCTGGCCAAGATGAAACATGTAACAAAACTTATGGACATGGCTTGTGTGTTAACAAAAAGAACCATATCAATGGCCTGGAAGCAGAAGAGTGCACCCCAATACCTATCGTGGCACAGGGAAATGAAACGCTGGGTGGAGGCAGAAACTCAGGCCTGGGAGGAGGGAGTTCTTAAATCCCCAGATGACGCAAGTACAGCACTAGATGCATGGAAAACTCTAACACACAAACTATTTTACCCCTCGGATGATAAACCGCCCAGAACCAGCTATTCTTCCAACAACTAGCACCCCAGGCTCTGGATGGTACTCCTGGGACTGATGACACAAGGACCAACATCATTGCCTCATTCAACCCCTCTCCCCTTCTCCCTCCACTCCTCGACCCCCCCATTTTAGCCCACCAGACACCCACCGCATCCACATATCTTGACTGAAATGTATACTCTCGAGAGCAGCGCAGTTTATCCGCATCGTTTGGTTTTATGTTGTGTTTATATGTTATCATTGGTATACGACCCAAATAAGAAGCTGTAACTGTAATATTGAAATGCCATAAAATGCACTAACATTTTCCCTTGTGGCTACACATACTCATTCAGTGTTAACTATAATTCATAAAGCCCTGTAAATCCTACAAGTTGTTACTATAACATCACAAGAGAAATAACACATAACTCTAGGTGCTCTTATCTCATCATCGTAAAAAAACACCACACAATAAAGGGACTGGTTCATGAGTTCAGGTGCCTTGTCAGGGGGCACATGTCAGGGATACCTCTAGCATTCTGTTTTGTAAGATCTAGTGGGGACATCTTTGTAGTATGTTAGTACATGAGTAAATATACTGCCACCATGGTCAGTCGTGGTTGGGGTGAGCTTGGATACTACCTAATCAGAGGGCACATAGCTGGTACATCAAAAGGCAGTGGGATGAGAGGCGTGTTGCCGATATTTCTTTTAACCAAGGTCTCAGGGTGTGGAAGAAGTTTTATGGTGCTATTGTAGGTCTGGGGCTTAGTGGAGGGTGAGAGGTTACAATTACTGCATCACATCGTCAATGAAAGAAGGGCCTTTAGATATCAGCCCAACCTGAGGGGTGAGGAAGGTGTGGGCTGAGTATGCAGTGCTGCAGGAGAAGGGAGAGAGGGCCCTGTGGCCTCTAGCTGGTCTGCTTTGCGGGGTTACATGCAAATCATTTAGAATACGAGGTAGGATTAGGCCAGTGTGGTTGCAGGTACATCGAGCAATATGCGAGCTTATGAACATTGTATAGGTTACACGTTTACATTTATCATGAGTACCGTGTTACAAAGTAAATTATATCTACAGCAGTCTTGTAACTTTACCGTCTTACATTATATACATTTGGACGAGTATGTAAATTGAGCATATTTTGTGAACACATGTATATTTGAAAAGCCAGTGAATGTCTGGATTGTGTACCTTGTACTATATTGATCGAGTAAATCAACATATCATACATTGGTGTGAGTGTTTTTCAAACGACTAGATTCGTTCAACAGTATGGGACTTAGACATATGACCAATAGCTTCATGTGCATTTAAAACAGGTGAGGGTCTTCTTTTTTCATTTTCTGAATTTAGCCCCTTAATACACACCTACATGAGAGGATTTATAACCTACACAGAGGGATTAGCAGTATGGGTGAACCAGGGTGGCACACAGGCGCTGGATCCATATCTGATACTTCAAAAGGAGAACAAGGTTGGGGGGTTATCCAGAGTGTATGTTATAAATGTGGCATCTGCAAGGGGACGGGGCATGTTTGTGGAGATAGATTGTTTTCCTTAAACCCAAGCCTTTGCCCGGTCATCCGCATGTCAGCGATGGACTGCGGAAGGTGAAAGCTACAGTGTTTGTCATGTAGCTTGTTCGCGCCTAGTCTCCCGCGGGAACAGGCCTTCTGCAGGGACGCAGAGGGGAGGAGGGTGAAGGAGATGACACGCTCGCAGTGTGTGATCTTAAGGGGAGAGCTGCAGCTCCGCAGGCAACCTTTATCTATGAGGCCTGTGGTACCATGAACAAATTGGAGTCTGGTTGTGGTACAAAATGGAGTCTGGGATCAGCTTTCTGGTCAATGTGTGCATACATATGGGTTGTCCCGCAGCCACCCTGCATCCCTGGCCACAGGTGCATGGGTGGCTGGAGGACAAATCATGATCTGCATGTGGGGTTAAAATGGAAGGGAAGGGGTCTCAAGTACCTTTCCTCCCATACATTCCCCCCTTTCGTTACTTAAGTAACAAATACTGCAATTCACCCAGCCTTTTATGCTCTTCTTCCTCAGCCACTTCCTCATCCCATGCGGGTGTGCCCTTTTGTGGCATCCATGCTCTGCACTCTGCTCTGAGGCTCTCCCCTGCCCTGGCATACTCATCTGGTGTGCAAGTCATATAGATACATCCCCCATCTCCCTCCAAATCCACACATATCTCGTTATACCACGTCAACTCCTGGGGTTCCTTTATTTTGGTGTGATATAATCTGCCTACAATGTACCCATCATTGTATATGGCTGTCATTCTGTATTTGGTCCTGCGTCATCCCCTGTTTGCACTTGTGCCTCTTGTGTCATCTGCACCACTCCTTTTGCATTGCCCATTGTCACCATCATCATTACACTGTTAGGTACTGTGTTTATGCAGCACCCAAGTCCTAATTGGCACACACAAATAATTAAAAGAAGAAAAACTATACCATGTGTCAGCAGTTTAACGGTCATTCCCAGCCACAATGGTACCCATGAAAAAATGATGTCGAACCAGGTACTGGGCTGTACCCCTTCTTCCACTTTCATCCGCTCGCCAAGGTTATGCACGGCTGCTATCATATGGGACAGAGTTCCATTGTCCATGTCTGCAGAGGGTGTGAAAGTGCAACATGCACTCATGATTTTTCGGCAAACACCTCCATCGATGGCTGTCAACTGGTCTAGGACATACCTGTTCTGCATCGTCATCAACCACAGGGCCCTTACTTCCACCTTGATCACGTTAAACCCTTCTTCCATGTCATGTGCCAGTTGGATCAGCTCTCAGCGGGTGGTCTGGAGCCATTTTGCATTGGCCTGAGTTTGGATGCTGGGAATGAGGGACACAAAGAATGTCTCAGCGAAATTAAACAGCCGAAATCGATCTGGAATCTGTGCCAAAAGTTCAGAAGATGCTTTGGAGATATAGTTTGATGATCTCTTTTTTTGTGAGACCGTGCTCTGCATGCTTTCCTCGGATATGGCATACATGGGAGCTTCTTCAGTTGGCTGCACAGGTTCTCAATTGTTGGCAGGCGGCAGCTGTTTTTCCTCTTGAATATGGCTTTCAGGTATCACCATCAGAGCGCAATGCAGCGTTGCCAGAGAGCATGTGCCCCTCCATGACTGTGGAAGGTGCAGGTACGCCTGTCTGCCGTAAACCCAGCATGTGTCCATTGAGGTGGCAGTTCCTTTTTTCATGCCTGGGATGATGAGCGTTTTGTTACAGTTCTTGCTGGTACCCATATTTACTTTTCCCTCTCGAAGTATAACATATCTGTATACCATTTATTGGATTGGTGTGGGTGTTATGGGTCCTCTATTGTATGTAATCCCAACCCGTGATATTCATCGTAGTTTCTCCGTCCCCCTTTCCATCTCTTAGTTTTCTTTTCAGTTTGCTGCATTAAGGGTACCCCGTCTGTCCCCCCTTTATTATATAATGCCAGGAATCTTTCGGCAGTTTTTTCACCCTCATTCACTATGCGCTTGGGCATCTTGTATCGCTCTGTTGTGTCATACTCTGTTGTGTCAGGTTCGAGTGATACAGTTGGGTCGGAAAAATCATTTAACCAGGGAAATTCAGAGGGGTCTGGGTCATTCATTGCAAGTGTGTTTAACTCAGAGTAATTATATGGGGCAGTGGAGAGAACTGTTATAATAGTGCCGGCTGTACTATTTGCAGGATGTATGTCATTCCTTTTCCTCCCGTGTTCCCAGATCAGTTTTACCCTGTCCCAGATGAGATGTGTCCCCTCCTGTACCATGCTTGTTCCATTTCCCCCCTCTTTTATGTCTATAGACGTAAATGCCACGGCCCAGTGCACTACCAAACCAAACAACATTGAAAAGAATATGACTGCGCAGACAAACAAACCGCACTCATAACTATATCTTCTTAGGCTGAAATTAACATTTCAATTTCTATCTACTCTAACATTATTGACATCGGGGTCCCCTCCATTGCCGTGCTTGTTCATGCATTATGATACATAAAGCGTATTAATCTACACATACATAAATATTTTGCCATTTTTCATAAATAATCTTTCTTATAGTTTAATTTCTGTGCATTTTAAATAGCATTTACACTAATTTAAATGTAGCCATATTAGAGAAAGAGAGAGAGAGAGAGAGAGAGAGAGAGAGAGAGAAAGACAGTCCCAATAGAAAGAAAGAAAGCATTTCCATCAACTCATTTCATTTCAATTTCCTTACTATCGTCACTTGCATCATGTATTGTTTATTTACATTACATTGTTCATTTCTTTCTTGGAGCTCCTCTTTAAGTTTGTGTCACCTCTTCTATCCTGTCTGCCCCAACTTCTGGTGTTACGCTGTCATAAGCTTTTCGTATGTCGGACAAATGTATCCAGTACCTCAGCCCTTTTACTTTCACAGCAGTTGGTGTACAATACACCACCTCATATGGGCCATAAAATCTTGGAGTATTCCACCGACGTACGAAGCTCCTCACATATACCATCTCCCCTGGCATGAGCTGACCTGCAGGGCTATCAGTGGCTAGTGTTACAGTGCCATTTGCTGCTTCCTGTGTGAATGGGGGCGCCAACGGTTTTACAATCATACGGACTGCTTTTGTAAGTTTTGTCAAATACTCATGAAATTCTTCCCCTAGTATTATTGCAATCCTGTGTGTATCAGACTGCCTTCGTAGTGGGGAGTGTCCTGTGTGCATGTGTCTTCCTGGCACTATCTCGTGAGGGGATAAATTGTGGTCCTTACTGGGCTGATTTCTTAACTTACCCAATTTTTCTTCATTGTGTTGCATAGTTTTGAGAGTCTGCTTTTCAGGAGTCTGTTTATCTTCTCAACAATGCCATTTGAATGTTGTGCCTTTCAACCTACAAGGCACCATGAGATTCCAGAGCTGCAGGCAAGGCTAAGATGGCCGTTGCACTAGCCTGACCTTCTCCCAGCAGCCTACTTGCAACACAATCCAATCAGGCCGCAGCACCTATTTGAACCAATAGGGCTGACAGGCAGGCGGAAGCCGGCACCCGACACTAAAGGCACCGCAATTAAGGCACCTGTCCTGTGCATGCCCAGGGACTGCAAGCTGGAAAAGGCATGAATCTAGGCTGAAAATAGCAATATTATTTGAACTATCATCAAACTGCACCAATACTGATCCACACCCCGGCGCAGTAAGACAATCAACTGTGATGCAAATTCTGATTTGCTAAAAATGACTTGCTTAAGCTAATTCTTGTATGTGTATATCTGCTGTTGCTAGCCTGCCATTTTGCCAAGCCCCATTGCGACTCAGTTACTGCCTTATAACAAAAAAATATATAATTATATAACCGATCCTCATATTTTAGTACTGTAAGAGTATATGTGCTATGACTAGCCTCTTCGAATGACAATCCCCATGTCGCACTTTATGCCGCCACTGTGATGATTGACTCTTAGTAAGGATGCATAATTAATTACGTATATATTGTTACCGAGTTCCTGTACGTCACAACCCAAAAGCGATTTCATGCTTGCTTAAGCTAGTTCTTGTATGTGTATATCTGCTGTCGCTAGCCTGCCATTTTGCCAAGCCCCATTGCGACTCGGTTATTGCCTTATAACAAAAAAATATATAATTATATAACCGATCCTCATACTTTAGTACTGTAAGAGTATATGTGCTATGACTAGCCTCTTCGAGTGACAATCCCCATGTCGCACTTCATGCCGCCCTGTGATGATTGACTCTTAGTAAGGATGCATAATTAAATTACGTATATATATTGTTCCCGAATTCCTGTACGTCACAACCCAAAAGCGTTTTCATGCTACCAGTGCCCACGCCAGGCTCATAAAACAACATCCATTCCGCTGCACACTTCAGTAGGCGGCACCTCTTGAAATCCCTCTAGTGCCGCACTCCCACTAGATCCCAGCACACTCTTGCTTTATCTGCTATAACTAAGATTATACCGAGTAAGAGTATAAACATTTGCTCACAGCGCCCCGCCTCCCCTATTACAACTCTGCAGACAGAGAGGCCCAACCACCGATGTCTCACTCGGCACCTCAGTTAACGCCTACCACCTCATTCACGGCACTACTCCCCAGCCCCCGCCCCACCCACCCTGCATCTAACATCCCCACCAGTAGACCCTGCTCTCTCCTGCCACATCCAAATCACTGTACCTCTTCAAGACCTATGCAGCACCAAAGAACACCTTCCCCAATGCCATCACTACCCACACTCATCTTTAAAGGCCATTCCACACAAATTAAGAAACCACACAGCAAAAACGTAGTCATCCCTCACATCACTAATTCAACCACACTCTACACTATTGCCTCTATCCTGAGTTTCCTCCTAGTACTACACACTACCGTACTTCACCAAATCATGTCCACCAGCATCAACAACAATAGTCCTTCTAACAGCACTCTTAGATTTTCGATAGTCATGCCTATGTTCAACACAGCCAGCGCTGCGGGTGCACCTATTATCCCTACAACTAGCCCTGCATGCTGTAAAGGCACTTTTACCTACTATAAGACAGGCCTCGCTCGGCTATACTGCTTCAAACAGTACCCCTTGCCTTGCCCTACTACATTCCTCCCCAGCCTTCCCAACCACACTACACCACCACATCCAAACGAGCCACGTCTAGGCAGTTTATGACGCCTACAGCTTTCCTCCAGAATGACTTTGAACCCAGCCCAAACTAAACCCCCCACAGCACCTAAAATAATTGCAAGACTCTCACCACGGACCTATCACCAAAACAAAAAGAAATTACACCATAAGCCAGCATATTGCAAACCTTCCCTTCAGTACTACAACACCCAAACCGCTGGTGACCCAGGAGAGCCCCGACCTTAGCCTACAGCGTAACACCGCCTCCAACACATTCCTGCATAAAATACCAAACACCCCAGTGACCTATCCTCAGACTAATATAAGCACACCTTCCAACCCACAAACTGTCGCTCAGCCCCCATTGGAAGCTCTTCTTAATGTTAGGTCCCTTGGTGCCCATGCCATTGATATACAACAACAGTATCCTAGAACTCAAACTTTACTTTCTAGTGCTCACTGAAACTTGGCTTCACGCAGCTTCAGGCCCTCAGATCACACTTGCTGTCCCTACAGAGTAGACCCTCCTCAGAAAAGACTGCCCAGATGCTATAGGTGGTGGAGTAGCCATCATCCATAAAACCACAATGCAATTCAGGGAATGCAAAACAGAATCACTTCTAGGTTACAAACTCCTTGCTCTTAAATTAGCCATCAACCCTAAAGTAGCAATCAATTTCCTAATAGTCTACAGAGCACCAAGTGCCACAAATAACCCAGACATAGACTTACCCCTCCTAGTCACGCCCTTCATCAAACCCAAAACAAAATACATCATACTAGGAGAGCTCAACCTAGGTCACAATGACCCCAAGGACAGCAAAGCAACAGCCTGCTACAATGCTTTCCAAGAGATGCAATTCACTTAAATAGTGAACGCCCCTATCCATTCCAAAGGCAGAATCCTTGACTGGATACTCTCCCTGAATACCTCAGTAACCTTATTAGACATCCTTAAGATGCAATGGACAGACCATTAACTAATTAAATTTATTATAAATCTCGACACAAACCCACTAGCCAAATTCAACAGCTCAACACCCATTTAGGTTGTAAACTCACCCCTGAGAATCTAAATCCCCTACTCAACAACCTTCTATATACTAAACCACCAAACAGGGTAAACATTGCGAGCATATCGGATCATTACCACATGTGCCTGAAAACAGCTATAGATGAAGTAGCCCCATTTAAAAACAAAGTGCCTAAGCCCAAGCACTGCGCACCCTGGTTTAATGACAAACTAATAGAACTCAGAAGAGGAAAAAGAGCCTTAGAACATCTAGCCAGAAAAAACAACTCCCCAGATCTCCAAACCAAACTACAAAAACACACTTAAGCCTACAAACTTAGTGTTCTCTCCCACAAAGTAGAATCACTCCTCAAACACATCTCCAGTGCAGCCTCTAATGCCAAAGAACTCTTTACTATTATCAAAGAACTAGATTCAAAAGCTCGGTGTACCACCATTCAGGACACCCTCTGTGTGAAAGTGAATACTCTCCAAAACAAAATAGCTTCACAAAAAGAAGTCCTAGACCGTTCAGCCAACCCTACCCACACGGCAGACATAACCATAAAGTCTGATGCACCCCTATTCAACTTTACTCAAGTTACCAATGACCAAGTCCTCAAAACAATAGCCTCCCTCAAGCTGTCCAACTGTAAAGGCGACAGCTTTCCGTCCAAATTGGTCAAAGATTGTGCTACCGCACATGCCCCTATCATTAGAGTTTGTCAATGAGTCCTTCAACTCCAATGACATTCCAGCATCTATTAAAGCAGCCCGAGCCATGACCCTTCTCAAAAAAGCCTCCCTAGACCCGGCAATTCCAACTAATTATAGGCCCATTACCACAGTTCCATTCCTCCTTAAAATAATCGATAAAATAGCATACACCCAAGTACAAACCCATCTTGAACAAAACCGACTACTAGGGGAAAGGCAATCAGGACTCTGTCCTAGCCACAGTACTGAAACTGCCCTTCTGGATTTAAAAAAACAGATGGACGCTATCAGAGACTCCGGTAAACTATGCACCCTATTAATACTAGACCTCTCTGCTGCCTTTTATTTAGTTGACCAAGACAAATTGTGCCACGCTCTAACAAGCAACTTCCACTTGGCAAAGAAAGCCACCACCTGGATTAAATCACTCCTCTCCGATCGTACCTTTAGTTTCACCCTAGGGGATGAGGCAGCAGACCCCATTCCGGTACCCCTAGGAGTACCGCAAGGCTCATGCCTCTCCTCCATGCTCTGCAATGCATATACAAAATTACTCTTCACAGGACTAGATGCCATGGGAGTAATCTACACAAACTTCGCCAATGACACTCAAATTCTCATACCTATCACAGGTAACCTTGAACAAGACACAGCTCGAATCAACAAATTGTACTCCCGCATCCAGAATTGGATGGTGAATAATAGTCTCTGTCTTAATGGGGAAAAAACAGAGATCCTTATAATCAGCTCCCGAGCAAAACTCAGCAAATTCCACCCGGACTACAACTCCATAGTGCTAGAAGGCACCGCCATCACCATATCACATAATGTCAAAACCTTAGGAGTCCACCTCGATTCTACCCTCACCATGAATAACCACATCAGTGCTCTTGCATCCTCCACGGCCTATATCGCCAAACTCATCACACTAAGTAGGCCCCTGCTTTCCGCTGAAAACTGCTTAACACTGGCTAGATCCCTCATCCTCACAAAGCTAGACTATTATAACATACTACTGTTAGGTACCTCAAAAAAGAACTAAAAGAAACTGCAACCTCTCCAAAACAAAGCTCTCAGAGCAGCCCGGGGCATTAATAAAAAGGACCATATCTCTCAACACAGAAGCGATGCACATTGGCTCCCATACAAGCGAGAATCCTCCACAAGACTCTCACCATTACCCATAATTGCATCTACGACAACGCCCCCACCTATCTTTGTCAAAGCATCTCTCGCAAAACTACCACCAGAGCACTCACATCCAATGCCAACACACAACTCCACATTCCACACTTCACATCAGCCAGAGCAGGAAATGCAAGCTTCCCCATAGCAGCCCCCCGCATCTGGAACCCACTTCCCAACCACCTGAGTAATGAAACTTCCTTCCCTAAGTTCAAGAAACAACTCAAAACCTGGTTGTTTAACAAATACTAATGGCATTGGCGCAAGTCTAAGATTGTTTGTAAATAAATGTACTGTCCCTTCTCAGATGTTGATTGTAAGCAGGTCTGACCGTGAGACCCAAGATATTTCTGTAACCAAACACCTAAGTTGCTTTCTAAGTATATAACCTATTGCTTAATGATGCCTACCATGCATGTAACCGAATGCTTAAGATACCTTTTATTTATGTAAACTACGCCATGATACCTAAGGATTTGGTCGTGTAACCAAATGCATTAAATAAATAAATAAATTTGATTGTGGGTGATAAATTGTGCACAATTTGTGTGTTATTCCTAACATTGCTGTCACTTCTTTGAACAGATCGTTGACGAAATGCGTCCTATTGTCAGAGCATACAACATCACATATTCCCTTGCTGTGCACATGGCATCTGGGTAGGCACAAGGGCCCACCTCTACCCACCTTGAAAAGGCACACACTACCACTATCATGTATCGGGAGCCATTGCATCTTTCGGCCATATCAGCATAACCTATGTGTAGTTCCCGAAATGATCCTATTAGCTTGGGCTGTGTTCCTCGTTATGTTCTCAGTGTCATCCCTGAATTTTACATTTGGCATGTCGTACATTCCATTGCCAGCTTTGATACTTTTTCTTGTAATCCTGGAACAAACGAACATTCCTGAATCTATGCTGATTAATGTTGTTTGGCATTGTGAGCTGGGAAATGTAGTTGTTGGAAAGCTATTTCTAGTAGTTCCTGAGGCATTATTACTTTCCCTGTGTTGTTTTGCCACTAGAGTAGATCTGTGGATGACTGGCTACAGCCTCTTTTTTACCATAGCTCCTTTTCCTCAGCCGGCACTTCTTGCTGTCACTCTAGTATTTGTGAAATTGGCATGGAGTTGTATCCCTCCCTGTGCTCTTCTTCTACATGTTTTTGTAAGATGTACTCACCTGTAGCTCCTTTAACTAGATATGATGCTTCTTATGCAGCAGCATCGACTCCTAAGGAAATTACGTCATTATTGTTTTTATGGGCCTGGCATTTCACCAATGCCACAACCGTCAGTTCTTTTAGTGCTTCAATTAACTCTACCAACAATTCAGCGTGCTGCACTGGGGATCCATCTGCTCTTCGAATTCCCCTCCTCCCCCAGCGTGCCAATCCCCCATGGTCTGTTGTGATCATGTATGCTGAGTCAGTGTATATTGTCACTGCACTCCCCTTGGCCATGTGTAATGCTTCAATTAGTGCCACTTATTCTGCTGCATGTGCTGAGAAATGGGCGGTCAACTTTTTCTGTACTACTACTTCATACTCACCTTCTTGTAGGCATACCACAGCTACCCCCACATGTTTTTCTCCTGTTTCACAATTAATTGAAGCTGACCCATCTTTGAAGTAAACTTCTCCTTCAGTCAGTTCATCCTCCCTGGCTGTGGGCGTACCATCATCTTCTCCACTATATGTAGCACAATCGTGTGTGCATGTCTTCCACCTTGCATGATTCTGTGAGGAAAGTGGCTGGGTTCACTGTTTTACATATCAGTATGTGTATATTTGCGCTTCAGAGTATGATCTCATATGATGTGGCTCTCTGTGTAGTCAGTGTGCTCTTGGATCTTTCTAATATTGTGAAAAGTTAATGCTCCACATACAATGTCATGGAGCATCCCATGACAATTGTTGCACTCTTTTCAATTGAGAACACTGCGGCTGTGAGAGCATGTTCGCTGGCGAAGTGTCCTTGCATCACTGTGTCTATTGTACCACTGTAGTACTCCAGAGGCTTGTGGCCCAGCTACGTTTTTTGTGTCAATACTGCTGTCATTAATGTCCTATTGCAATGCAAAAATAAATAAAATTCGCTAGGACATGTGCTGTTGATATCAGTTCTTTTACTGTATTGAAGGCAGTGTACATTTCTTGAGTCCATTGTATCGCTATGCTCTCTCTCTGTGCTTCTTTGAGGCCCTGTAGGAGTGGTTTTGTGTACCCTGCATACTCTGAGATCTATGTGCGGCAGTAATTGCACATGCCAAGAAACATCTGCATCTCCTTCACTGTCTTAGGTTCATTCAAGCTCGCACTGGAGTTACCCTGTCTGGGATTATTCTTTTGCCATCCTTAGATATTAGCTGTTCCAAGTACAACACTTCTGTTAAACACTATTGTAGTTTCTCCTTGTCTACTTGTACCCTCTGTGTGCCAAAAGTGTAAATAACACCACAGAATCTTGCCTGCATTCGTCCTCATTCTTCCTACATATCAAAAGATTGTCTACGTACTGAATGATTGTGCTCTTTGTGTCTATGTTTCCAAAATCTTCATGTAAGATCCTGCTAAATATGCTTGGGCTCTCGCAGTACCCCTGGGGCAACCTGCAATGTTCATATCTTTTTCCCTCTAGGGTAAAATTTTCAAATATTGTAATTCTGGGTCCAGTGGCACTGAGAAAAATGCATTCTTCAGGTTGACTACTGTGAAACAGGAAGCATGTTTAGGTATACTGCACAGAATTTACGCTGGATTTGGGACAAGTGGGAATTCTTTTCATATGATGTCATTAAGGGGGCGTAAGTCCTGTATTATCCTCCAGATACATGTGTTGCAGGGTGAATTTGAGGGTACTATAATCCCTTGTTGTAATAAGGCAGATATTCTTTCTTTTATCCCTTCTTTTGCTTCCTGTGATAGGGGGTACTGTTTCACCCGGGGCAGCAATGCCCCTGGTTTCAGTTTTATTTTCACTGGCGTAACTTCAGGCAACCATCCTACATCATGTGGGCCTGTTGTCCACACTTCCTTTGGCACAAGTTGCATGTCATTATTGAAAAATGTAGGTGGTGCACCCACCACCGTTGCTATTTCCATTATTATTTATCCGTCACTGTCTGAGTCAGTGAACAGTTCCTCATCAGATAAATCTCTCAGGGGTGTGTTAACATTGATGCACAACACTGTTTGCCATTCACAACCGTGTATGTCTACTCCAATTACTGCTATTCTATGTGTGGGCATCTGCACTCCCTGCAAGTCCAGGGACATCACTGTCCTCGGCATTATCTCAGGACGTGCTAAAGGGCGAAACACAAATTCTGCTGGCACCCTCCATTCTTGGAGTCTTAGTTCAGGTACCACCCGTGCTAGTGTCTTTAGCCCTTGAATTAACATGTCTGGATCAACTGGTATCCCACACACCTCTGGTGACATGGCTCGTGTCTGTGTATTACTAACATTGCCCACATTGGGCAGATCCCAGGGGTAGAACATACTATCCATCTTTCTGTAAAAGAAATGGTCATATTGAGCTTACTAAGGAGGTCCCTCCCCTGCAAATTTATTGGTGATTATTCATAATACAATAGGGGTGCTCTCACTGTTTTGCCTCCCACTGTTACCTCTAATTTTTCTGTATTTGGAACCTCAACTACCACCCCAGAGAATCCTTGCATCTCGAGTTTAAGATTAGATAGCAGAAACCTGCCTTCTCGTAGGCACGTTTTTCTGCTCCTGAATCTACCATTAAAATAAACTGTTTGTTTCCTATCTCCGCCCCCACCAGTGGTTCCTCTGCTTCATTGAGGGTCGTTGATAGTACGGGACACGCAAGTGCTCTTTGTGGGCTGTCCTACGCTGGATATCTTGTGTTTCCTTTGTTATCAAAAACAATTCCTGACACCACTGCCACTCCTCCAAAGGGTGTTGGGGTACCATTTGCCGTTGTGGCAAAGGGGTTACCACAAACAGGGGCCATATGTTCTTGTGACTGTGGGTGTGGTTGTACATTCTGTGGGGGTGCTCGGCGATCATCTGTATACCTCTGATCTGGTTCCTATTCCCTTCTCCTACCGCCCATTGGCAGGTTGAGGTGACCATACTGCTCTTCGTTTTGGTAATTGTTCATGGGACGGCTTCGACACTCCCTCGAGAAATGTCACCACCTCCCGCAGTTCCAGCAATTCCCGGGTCCCGTTCTAGGTCCCTGTCCCCCATACCCTCTGTACCCATATCCACCTCTTCTAGATCCTCTGTACCCACCTCTTCCTCCATGTGCGCTCCTTGTCTTCCATTGTGGCCCTCCATATTGTTCTTCACCATTCCACTGTCCTTGTCCATTCTCTGCCCAGTTTGCTGCCATCCTGGCTTGTATTGCTTTTGACCCTTCCTCCTCCTCTCGTTCCCTGTATGTGGGGAGGGCGGCTACTGCTGCTGTGACCTTCACTAGTTTCGTCTAAATTAATTGAGCCTCATCTGCCAGTCTCTTTTGCACTCTCTTTCTCTCTCTTTGATTCATTTGCAATGATGTACTATTATGCTCTGTATTTCTGGCCATCCTTTGGCTTCTATGCCAGCTATTTTATCAATCACCTTCTGAACTTCTTTGGTGAGGTCTCGTTTTATTATGAAATAGAATAGGGAGGTGGATTGGTTCCACGCCATGCCCGTCTCTGCTCTCCACATCTCCTGCACCCGTAAAATGAAGACCATTGCATGTTCCACCTCGGTGTCCCGTCAATTCGTCGAAAATAAATGATCGAATGACCATTTGGTCCAAACCAAATGGTCGAAAAAAAAATGGTTGAATTTTTTTTTTAATTTATTTAGATTTATTTTTAGTTTTGTTTGTTAAAAAAAATGAATATAGAAAAAGGGGGGTTGAGGTGGAATCCCCCCCCCAAAAAATAAAATGTAAAAAAAAAATAAAAAAAAAATTCGACCATTTGGATTTCGACCATTTGGTGTCGATCATTTGGCCATTCGACCATTTGGTTGTCGACCAATTGACTGGTAACCTTCCACCTCACCCATTGTACATTGCATTACAGACTGCAAATCTGGTGTGTCGGCAAAGGTATCATGTATCTCTTAATGAGTCCCATATTCTTGCTCTTAACGCGTTGAAGGATGCCCCATCATGGCGGTCACAATGTAATGTTATTCTGGGGAAACCTGCTTTCACCCAAAGCCTGTCTGCCTGATCACCTACTGCGGACACCAGTAAACCTTTGATGTCACCTATTGCTAGGGAAACCCCAGCAGTATCTTTCTCAAATGCATAGATCCATTTACTTGCCACTCCTGAAAGTGGGGGGCAACCATTTCAGTAAACTTCCCTTATCCATTTAGGCCCAGGGGATATAATTGCCCCCCCCATGGCAAGTGAGAATTGTAGCTTACTGTTTGTTGTTTTCCCTGTACTTACCTTTGTTCCCTTTTTACCCAATAGCCCCATTCTATTTCTCAATCTCCCATTCCACTCTTCTTCCATTGCCCTTCCCAAGGGTGTCTGTTCTACCCTCACTGGTGTTCCACCTGCTGAAATTCCCAGTCTTCTTTCCTCTTGTTCTTGCTCTTCTATGTTGCACCAAAATTCTTCCTCTCTGTCTGATGTCATGCTCCCTCCTTCCTCCTCCCCTTTGTTTGCTTCCTGACCTACCTTGATTATTCTTGTAGGTGTGTCATTTATCTGGAACAGGATCTCCCCCTTCTTCCATTCTTCATCAGCGGAGCTGTCAAGCAAGTGGGACATTTGTGTCTGTTCTACTCTGGGGTTGCCTTATCCCCCTTGCTCGCATATATCTCTCTGTCGGGATAGTTCACTTTGGGCCATTGTTAACCTTGAGTCTAAGTCTTGTGTACATTTCTCAATATCTATTTCCATAGTTCTCACCTGTCCACCCGATCTTGGACACTCATATGGGGGAGGTGCTGTGGGTTGATGTGTGGTTAGGGGCGTAGGTTTTGACACATATACTGGGTCACTATACCCTTCGGCTGGTACTGGTTTTGGCAGGAGGGGATACAATTGTGCAACCTCTATTTGACCTTTCTTCTCTTCCGCCTCCTTACCGCTATTCCCTATTGCCAGGGGAGATTAAACCTGAGCTTCCCTTTATATGAGACTCCTACTGATTACACTTTTTTCTCTTTTTACTCCCAGTACTAGTCAAGATAACACTATGCGGCAATTATTTTTTTTGCATCGCTCGCACTTGATACCTGTCCGTCTTAATCCGAGACCCTCCGGACCTGGTCTGTCCAGGTGCTGCCCCACACTCAATGGTGGCCCCCGGCAAGTGGTACGGTGTATTTTGCAAAGTGGGACCTGTACTCTCTCGCCCTAATGTGTGCGCAGGTCTAAGTGTACCGGTTGCCATAGGCGAGCAGCTCTCTTGAGGTGGCACGCCCTGGGTCTCTGCTGTGGCCGGGGATGTCTCGTGCCAAAATGAACAAAGGGACAAATCAAGTCCAGCGGTCAACACTTAAAAGTGAGCGTCCCCAAAAATGCAACACAACACTCCCCAATGAGAGTCAATAATGCACACATACCAGGAGGTAATGAAACCAAGACCAAGTGCGGGTCAAGGTAAAAAGTAAATTTATTCAAAAACCAAATTAGGGCAAGCAGAGAACTCTGCAAACTCTGAGAGCGCTCTGCCAAACATCAGAAAGCATCTACATTTTGTTACAAAACCACGTCAGCTATGACGTGGGAGCTAGGGATTACATGAATCGAGGAGATTGGGCAAAGGGGAAGAGCAGTATGGACTCTATAGGGTTGAAGCTCCAGGATTGGTGAGGCTCTGCATGGTGACATGGTGATGCTTGTAGGTCAGCTGGGCTCATCAGGGTGGAGGACCAGATCAGATGTCTTAATTGATACATCTTGGATGCACTAACATTTGCCCTTGTGGCCACACATACTCATTCAGTGTTAACTATAATTCATAAAGCCCTGTAAATCCTACAAGTTGTTTATCTAACATCACACGAGAAATAACAAATAACTCTAGGTGCTCTTATCTCATCATCGTAAAAAATGACATACAATAAAGGGACTGCTTCATGAGTTCAGGTCCCTTGTCAGGGGGCACATGTCAGGGATACCTCTATCATTCTGCTTTGTTAGATCTAGTGGGGGACATCTTTATAGTGTGTTGGTACAAGAGTAATACTGCCACCATGGTCACTCGGGTTGGAGTGAGCTTGGATACTACCTAATCAGAGGGCACATAGCTGGTACATCAAAAGGCAGTGGGATGAGAGGCTTGTTGCCTATATTTCTTTTAACCAAGGTCCCGGGGGATGGAACAAGTTTTATGGTGCTATTATAGGTCTGGGGGCTTAGCAGAGGGGTGAGAGGTTACAATTACAGCATCACATCATCAATGAAACAAGGGTCTTTAGATGTCAGCCCGACCTGAGAGAGGAGGAAGGTGGGGACTGAGTACGCGGCGCTGCAGGAGAAGGGAGAGAGGGCCCTGTGGCCTCTAGCTGATCTACTTTGCGGGGTTACATGCAAATCATTTAGAATGCGAGGTAGGATTAGGCCAGTGTGGTTGCAGGTACATCGAGCAATATGCAAGCTTATGACATTGTATAGGTTACACTTTTACGTTTATCATGAGTACCATGTTACAAAGTAAATTATATCTACAACAGTCTTGTAAATTTACCGTCTTACATTATATACATTTGGACGAGTATGTAAATTGAGCATATTTTGTGAACACATGTGTATTTGAAAAGCCAGTGAATGTCATACATTGGTGTGAGTGTTTTTCAAACGACTAGATTCGTTCAACAGTATGGGACTTAGACATATGACCAATAGCTTCATGTGCATTCAAAACAGGTGAGGGTCTTCTTGTTTCATTTTCTGAATTTAGCCCCTTAATACACACCTACATGAGAGGATTTATAACCTACACAGAGGGATTAGCAGTATGGGTGAACCAGGGTGGCACACAGGCGCTGGATCCATATCTGATACTTCAAAAGGAGAACAAGGTTGGGGGGGTTATCCAGAGTGTATGTCATAAATGTGACATCTGCAAGGGGACGGGGCATGTTTGTGGAGATAGATTGTTTTCTTTAAACCCAAACCTTTGCCCGGTCATCCACAGGTCAGTGATGGACTGTGGAAGGTGAGAGATACGGTTTTTGTCTTGTAGCTTGTTTGTGCCGAGTTTCCCATGGGAACAGGTCTTATGCATTGACGCAGAGGGGAGGAAGGTGAGGTAGATGACAGGCCTGTTGTGCGTGAGCTCAAGGGGAGAGCTGCAGCTCTGCAGGCAACCTTTGTCTACAAGGCCTGTGGTACCATGTACAAAATAGAATCTGGTTGTGGTACAAAATGGAGTCTGGGATCAGCTTTCTGGTCAATGTGTGCACACATACGGGTCGGCCCACAGCCACCTCGCATCCGTGGCCTCAAGCGCATGGGTGGCTGGTGGACAAATCATGATCTGCACATGGGGTTAAAATGGAGGGGAGGGGGTCTCAAGGACCTTTTCTCCAATACACAAGATTCACGATTTCTTTGCCTCTTGCAGTTACTTGCATCTGTACACGTTTAAACTAACTAAATATCTTCATCCTGTATGTGGCACACTCTTCTTCATCTTGACATCAACTTCTTCACCTTGGGCTCAAGATGTCATTTATCCATGGTATTTTATTTATATATTGTCTCCTGTCAGTATTCTTAGGTCATTATAGCTTCTATATGTGCGTCAGTCAGATTTCTTATGATGTCACCATTCAACTTCCTTCTTTCTCTTCTTTGATTCTTTGGGTATTTTATTCAAACAACCGTCATATTGTTTAGAATGTAAGTATGTTTTTTTTAATGGATACCTTACTGTCCAGGTTTTCTTAGGTGTCGTTATATTAATAGGTGCTGTCATCCTGATAGGTACTGGGTAGAGCCCATGTGCTGCTCTATGAAAATGTAACGGTTCTTTATACGTCTCATACCTTGGTGTGAACTCAATAGGTAATGGGAGGGGGAAACTGGAGTGGGGGTGATACTCCACACTTCCTCTTCACTCCCCCTCTGGGTGATTCATCGAGCACTCATTTCTTTCTTTTCATCCACTTTTTCTTCATCCTTCACTTTAATTTCATCATCTGTATCCAGACATTTTCATCTGAAGAGATGCTTCCTTGGGATCCATATCTTTATGACTCCTTTCAAGCATCCTGCTGTTCTCACGTGCTCATCCTTGTTCCATGTCATCAATTGGTATACTCCACTTGGACTGCAATAGATCCACCTTCCCACATATTATCTATGATCTCTTAGATACAGAAACCTGGTTGCTTCTAGTGCATAAATGCTGGCCTTCACAAAGTCTCTTATGTCTTCATCAGTTAGGTCTTTGGGCTTCCATCCTGACTCAACATCAATCATGATCTTCATCCCTATGGCTTTCTTTGCAGTGTTCTGGCATTGTGAGATTATTAATTTGATCACACAGAATCCAAGTAATATCATCATCAGCAGGGCTCTTAGGAATTTGAATACATCTGCCATCCATTGTGGAATCCATGAAAACAGTGCTCCAAACCAATTGGCATCATCAACTTTGTCAACTTCATCTATCATCTGATTCTGTAGTTTTTTCAGCATATCTATGGCCTCTGTTAAGATTCCATTCTCGCCATCGTGTGAAGGTACAAATGTGCAACATGATTCTCCAATTTGTGCACAAACACCTCCATCCGTAGTTTTGATCTTGTCTAAGACAAATCCGTTCTGAAGTGTCATCAGTCTGATTGCTCTCAACTCTTCTCTGATTGCATTGAATCCTGTTATGGTCATGTTGATGGTCTGCAGTAACTCCCATCTGGTTATCAGCAACCATTTAGTGTTTGCTCCAACCTGAATTTTTGGCATCAGGATTGTCACGAATACTGATGAGGTCAGGCTGACCAACCTAGGTTCGTATGGGATAGCATCAAAAGCTTCTATGGATTTTGCAGAGATATAATCTTACCTCTTCGTTCTCTTCACAAGTTCCACATATCTCTTTTTCCTCAGGTGAGCATCTGCTTTCGAGAAACTGTCAATGTTCACATCACTTTTTGGAATCACCAACGCTGGAACATGGACATTCACCAATATACGTATACCTCCCTAATTTTTCAGCAATCTCATGTATGCCTGGGATCCACACACCCATTACTGATCCATGATCACTGCTGTACCATGCACCATTCCTGGAACGTCAAAGACTCAACCACAATGTGATTATCTCCCATGTTTCCTGTGCCATCATTTCTGAAACAGAATTTTGGACACTCCAAAGGTATTGTCTGCAAGGGTCCTCCTCTGTCCTCGACCCATGTCAGTAGGTTAGCAAGCTTTGGCCATAATGGCTTGCATCCATTTTGCACTATGTCAATGGTAGCCTGGTAACAACCTATCACTACCCATGCTCTGCAGATCACTACTCCCTTTTCCCATCCGTCTGGTGAAATCACTGTTCCCTAGATTTGCATTTCACCTCTGTTTTTCCATCTGCGAGCTTCTTCTGAAGTCTTTCCTGCAGTCTCCAATTTCTTGTTCACTTCTCTTGTGATCTCTACTCCTTTTCCTTTTAGTCCAGGTTTTCATATTGTATCACAATATTCTTTGTTTTGGCATTGATTCTTGTCTTTATGTCTTGAACATAATCATCTTCATCTGGATCTGTTTTTTCAGTTGCCCATTTGAGAGAAGCCTCACTTTCCATGAACTGAACTCTGGTCTTGCACATTGCTATATGTGACAGATAGTGTGCTTTCCGAACAACTATCTCAATAGCTACAAAGCTTTTTGACTTTCCAATGCCGTAGGGAAGAAGTTTTGTTTGTCCTAACTACCCCCATTCTCTGGAATGTGATTCTGAAATCATTACACTAGACCAGGTGTGTTTTTACTCATTATCTGTATGGGTGTAACTTTCATCAATCCCTTGTCTGGTTTACTTTGCCGACCCTGTCTCTGGCGTTTCAACTCATTTGCTAAAACAAGTGCTGTGTGTGTGTCATTGCTCACCACACCCATTTCAAGCTCAGTCACTCTATCATTCCTTCTTGGAACAGGAATAACTATTTAAGGTCTTGGTGCTCTTGTGGGTATCATGCTTACATCCTCAGGTGGGTGCACGGGAACAACTCTTTATGTACCTAGAAAAAATATAGTTCTGATCATTAAGGACAGCAATATGATTATGAATATAATGCATCCATAGATAATGCAGCGATAGGTGAGCTTACAGCATTTGTTCATTGGACAATATGAATGTCTCTCCTCCTGAGGGATGACAATGCTGCTGCTTTGGCTCCCCATCTCGATCATCTAAGGAAGCAAAAACTGTGTTTTTTATACATTTTTATCATTATCACTTTCTTCTGGATTCTGTTGTCTCTGCTTCACAGATCGATAGTTCTGGACCAGTTGTCCACTGAATCTGGATAATGGACTGTCTCTTGTCCCTGGAAATAGTTCTTTTTTGCAATGTTATGTTCCAACAATGAACAATGACCTTGGTAAGTCTATAATACGTGTTCCATATAGACAAGTTCCCAGTATATACCTCCAATCTGCTACACTCCAGGTGACAGGCCGCTTCCCTGTCAGCAAAAGTGTATTTCTTGTCAACACTTCCATGATCTGTCCCTCAAATGAAAGTCTCTACAATGTTCTATGATTTTGATGAGAAGAAAGTGCAACCTGCACTATTATACTATGCAGATGCATACTCAAGTTTGTAGTGTTAGCTGGATCATGGATAAATGTGAGCACATCAACATTAGCCTGTCTCCCAACAAGGTCTGGAAAGTCTTCAATTAAATGAAAGAACACAGCAATTTCCACTCTATGATTCTCTGGTGATAGGTACATTTGTCTTGTTCTCTCTGTACTCTGCAAGCAAGAGAAATTGCTCTGCAATCACTGCGAGCAGTCTTCTTTTAATTTTTTCGTTGTCAGGATCTTGGAGAAATTCTGTTATGTTTGTCAGTCCCCCCACCAACGACGGTTAGGACCACAATACCAATTTGAAATAGGTCAGTATGTTCCTGGTGAGGTCACTATTGTGTGACACCATAAGTAAGTCCAAACAAAGACTTTTTATTGAATGACTCGGGATACTGTATTCTCTTCCAATTTATATATCCTCGATCAAAAGACTGCATTTTTTTCTAATCAAGGCATCAATGTGCCTCAGTCCAAAGTCAACAAGTTATTTGTGGCTCAATGCACATCTCTTCTCTCACCCTGCAACTAGGATGCACAGAGTGTTGGTAATTGGGTTCTTTTTCCTTTATTTTGCTCAAAGGAAATGTCCAGAACTAAGCCACAACTTTACAACAAAGTTCCTTGCTCTTTCACTTGACTGGTTATGCATCCTTCTTCCTCTCTTCCTCGTCAGAGTTCTCATTTGCACGTGGGATGGTACTTCACCGTTGTCTGTAGTCTCTCTGGGTTGAGGTGCTGGAAGAGGGGTCTCTCCGATATATGGCTTGATATCACCAAGGAAGATCCAAGCTCTTCTGCTCTGTAATGTGACTGCAGATGGCGTAATGTCCTCCACAGTAAAAGGGCTCTGGAACCTTGGCTCATCCCACCTTTTTCTTGTGTGATTCTGAACTAGGACGGTATCCCCAGGGTATAGTTGAGGTACATGTACTCTGGAACCTTGTCTGTTGTAGTATCTCCTTCTGTGTTCTGTACTGCCCTACACCTCCTCATCACTCCAGCTGTCCTGAAATTACAGAAAAACTGGAAGTCATACAGTTCAGGTAGTTTTGCATTTCCAATCCTAGCACTTCTCCTGTTGGCTGAGCATCACTTCAAGCTCTAGTTTGAGACATTAACGGCGTCCGCATTCTTCTGCCTGTCACAATTACATGTGGCGTAAGATGGTGGTCAGAACCAGGCTGGTTTCTGAGTGCATACAATGCCAGTGGAAGGCAGTGCAACCATCCTTTCTTCAGAGTAAGCTTCACCTTGGCAATTGTTTCCTTTAACAAGCCATTGAGCTTCTCATATATCCAATTCCCTTGCAGATGATATGCTGATGAAAATTTGTTCTTTAAACCAAACAACAAGCTGATCTGTTCAAATACTGTGTTAACAAAATGAGGACCGTTATCTGACCTCATTACTTCCCAAACTCCCCATCTGGGAAACACTTCCCTCGCCAAGAATTTGGCCACACAGGTAGAGTCTGGGTGTGTACATGGACCTACCTCTATACATCTAGAGAATGGACACACCAAACCAATTAGATACCTGTACCCATTACATACTTGAATTATACTTACATAGTCAATGTGCAAATGCTGAAAAGGACCATTAGGCCTTGGGATGACTCCTCTGATCACACGTAGTGTATGCCATCCGTACATTTCTGACAGACTATGCAATTTATCATAAAAAATACAACATGCTCTGCTAGGTTTGGTACAAACGAGTCTTCGGCAATGATTGCTGCTAGATTCTCTCTTGTTATATGTGCTGGAAAGTGTAACTGTTCCAGTGCTATTTTCAGTAGGGCTATAGGCATTACTGGTTTAACAGTGCTGTCCTGTCACCATAAAGTCTCAGAGGGGTTTAAAGAACACCCTCTTCGCTTTCAAATGTTCTTTTCTTCCTGTGGTGCCTCCCCTTAGAGCTCCATTAACTGTGTATTTGGCATATTACTATAGCCTTCCGGCTCACTCCTTACAACAAACATTTTCTCATGCACATCAGGCCTTCCCACATCCATCATTATTTCATCTTCAGTTTCCCCACGCTTGGCTTCAGCGTCTGCTGTTTGTTTTTCGCGTGAGATAAAATCTGTCCCTTTTGTGTGGGCTGCGCATTTCATGGCTGCTATGCCCACTGGGAGTTGTAGTGCCTTAATCAGCCTGTCCAATAAGGCGGCATGCTGTACTTTGCATGCTGTCCACTAAGAGGTAGCCTCTCCTTTTCCAGCGCCCTAAGCCTGTGTGCACTGTCGACGTCACAAAAGCAGAGTCACTGTATGCCGTTACTTCCTGGTTTGCGTGATTCTCAAGTGCGAGTATCAACGCCAATAGTATGCAGCCTGTGCTGAATAATGAGAAGGTAAACATGCACTAATAAGTACTCAAAATTCCCCATTTGCTGTGTGCTTCACCACAGCGGCACCTGTATATCTCTGTCCATCATGTTGATCGATCCTAGAAGAACTGTCAATGAAGACGATTTTTCCCTCTGCCAATGCATTTTCTTTTACTCTGGGGATTGGCTCTCCTTCAGTAACTGGCTCTGCTATAAACATAGCTGGGTTCATTATTGTGCATCAAACTATTTTAATCACTGCATTTGATATGACTACTTCATACGCGGAAGCTCTTTGTGATGTCAATGTACCTTTTCGGTTTTTCCAAAATGGCAAATAATGCATGCTCAAAGAATAACGTCATTGGGCACCCCATTACAATAGTTGTAACTTTCACTATGGCGAACGCGGCGGCATCCGAATTTTGTTCACACGGGAAAAGGCCACCCATCACTGGGTCTAAAATCCCACTGTAGTATGCAAGGAGCTTGTACCCCAACGTGTTTTTCTGTATAAGGACTGCTGTCATATCAGTACCATCTGTATGTGAAATCATGTAGAATTCCTCTGCATAATTGGCAATCCCTAAAACTGGTGCCATGCAAATAGCCTTTTTTAGTTAATCAAACCCTTCCTCCATGAACATAGTCCACACAATTTTTTCTTTCTTTGCCTGTGCTTTCTTTAAGGCTTGTAAGAAAGGCCTGGTATAAGAGCTGTAGTCGAAGATCCATGCCCTCACATAATTACATAATCCTAGACAACTTTGCATTTGTTTTATCATGTGTGGTTTGATTGTTTTCAAAATAGCTTCAGATCTTCCAGGAGTGACCTTCTTTCCCTCATGTGAAATCAATTGGCCTATGTACAACACCTCTTGTTGACAATACTGTAACTTCTCTTTGTCAACTTTACATCCTTTCTCAGCAAGTATAGTCAATAGCTGAATGGAATTGCGTCTGCACTCTTCCTCTGTTGTGCTGCAAACTAGAATGTCATCCACATATTGCAGAACAACACGCTCTAATGCAATGTTGCTTAAGTCCATCTGCAGGACTCTATTGAAAATCGAAGGACACTCACAGTAACCTTGAGGCAGCCTCGTACTTTTCAGACAAACTTGCCTGAACGTAAAAGATGTAAAATATTGTGAGTCTTTGTGCAATGGGATTGAGAAAAATGCATTGTTCAAATCAATCACTGTGAAATAGCGTGCCTCATCAGGTATTACATAGTATTGTGGATGGGATAGGGACTAGAGGGAACACGGCCTCTACTATCTGGTTTATCAGGTGAAGATCTTGTATTAGCCTCCAAGACCTGCCTCCCTAGACATGGGCTATTGTCATGCTCTTGGTAAAATTGCTCTTGGTTTCAATTTAATCTTCACTTCTCCAACTCCTTTCAATAAGCCTACGTCATAAAGGCTTGTAGTCCGTACTGAGACAGGCACTTTTGCCATGTCGTCATTGAAATATTCAGAACATTTTTGCGCGAGCATCATCCTTTGGGGCACCTCTCTTTTGATAATTTTCACCTAATAAATGAGCTTTACCTCAAATGTCATCTCATCCTCACCTAATTGTTATTCAAACAGATCATCATCAGTGACGTCAGTCAATCTGTAACCTTCCCCAATGGCAATTATTACACACCATTGTCTGCCTTCATCATCACAGCCATCAAGCAAAGCTATCTCCTCACACTATGGCTGTGTGTATTTTTAAGGGAAACACTTGTCCCTTTGCTTCATGCATAGGTATTCTTGGTCTGAACAGAAACTCATCTGGGCTTCTCATGGTTCTGTATGCAAGGACTGGTAGCCATGAAATGAATATGCACACTCCATATGCGAATATCTTGGGTTCTAATGGAATAGCTCTCATAGCCATGGAGTTGAAAACACTATGCCTTCCTCAGTGAATGAGATTGTCATATTCAACTTTGTCATCAAATCTCGTCCCAATATATTGACAGGCATCTGTCTCAAATATAATAGTGGCACTTTCATGTCACATTCTCCTATAGAAACTGTAAGTTCTTTAGTAAAAGGAACATGACTTGAAGCTCCTGTAAAACCTTGGGTATTCATGGCATTGCCAGATAAAGAAAACTTGCCTTCACGTATACATAAGCGTGTCGAACCCGTGTCCACTAGGAATGAATATTCTTTATCCCTATAGTGAGAGCTACCCTTGGTTCCTTGTGAGGGTTTGGTGTCACTGATAGAATAGAACACATTAGGTCTACCATGGAGCTGCACAATTTCGTCCCACGGTGAGTGAATGGATTTCCTCCATCACCATTGGCATTTCCTACTCTAAAGTTCAATACCTGTCCTGTACCTGTAGTCTGTAGAAGTTGCATCAGGTCTGTTGGGACTGCCCTTGCGGGAAATTGGTCACTGTCTGCTGTGGCTGCAATTTTTGCTGCACTCTCGGTGCTTGCTGCTGTGCAGTTTGATTCTGCGCAATTCCATCTCCATCCTGCTCTGAAAACGCAGGTGGATTCATCATCCCCTCTCTTGTAAATTGGTCATTTTGCACCATTGTTTGACTCCTGCACATACGCGCTAGATGTCCTGTCCTCCCACACATCCAATACGTTGGCTGTGGTCTGATCATTTGCTCATTTTGCATATTCTGATTTCCGCCTTGCATATTCTGAAACCCTTTCTGATTATTTTGCCATCCCCTTCATTGGTAGCCTTGTCCTCTTAGGTTAACCCCATTATTGCTTTGATCAAACTGCCTTTGATATTGATCTGCTGTGCATTGGATGAATCTGTGCTAGTTAACATTGCCCCATCAATGGCATATTTTGATAATTTTTTCTGCACTAATTTGGCCTCTTCGTCTTTCCTTGCATCATTCTTCTTGCAATTTTTCTCTTGCAGCGGCCTGCCATAATGCGCAATGTTCAGTTGTATTTCTGATCATGGCTTAGATTCAATTCCTACTAACTTCTTGAGCTGCTTCTGCACCTGTTCTGGCAGCCCTTGACATAATATATGGTAAAACACTGATATAAATTTCCCCCAAGATTCACGAGTTTCCAGTACCCATGCATCTTGAAAAGTATGAATGTAAAGCAACGGATCATCTTCCACTTGCATCTTACGCGTCATTATAGCTCCCATGTCAGAAGTATCCAGGTATAGCACTTGAAGCGCTTTCCATACCGCTGTTCTGCAATTGTAAAACGTCACTCTGTCATGTTCAGTATTAACTGTAGTCACACCAGTGTAACATGCATGTGTCCAAACATCGTAAGCTCTGTCACCAAGTATGGCGATGAAAAGACCCTTGATATCCCCTATAGCCAATGTATTACCTCCCGTCATTTTTTCTAACTCGTGTATTCATTTCCTAGCTCCATATGTCAACATTGGGAGCTTGTTTTTTTTAGATTCTCTCTATCAATTTGTGGCCATGGTATATACTGTGGCCTTGTCCCTCCCTTCTCTAATAAGAGAAGCTGTGACACACTAAACTCCTTTTCTTCTCTCATCATTTGTCTGTCTGCCACAGGGGTAATATTCCCACTGTCTCCCAATGTCCTTAACCTGCGTACATATGGCAGGTGAGACACCACACTCTGACCATGTGGCAATCCTTCATGCCGATCTGACTGTGTCACTGACTCTGGCACTTTAGATGTGGACACAGTTTAATCCAACCATCGTATTCCCTTACCCCTAGAGAAACGTCTCTTGTGACCTCGCTCTGTGTCTCTTTCTTCTCTTTCTTCTCTTTCATAGGCTTCCCTTTGTTTGTCTGATATTGCCTGTACCCAACTCATGAAACTTCTCTCATCTTCTTCATTTCTATTTAGAGTCAGCCTATCTAAAGACAGCTCTCTATGTCTGCTTCTGCATGAAGAGTCCTCTGTATGGTACAACTGAGTGCTTTCAAGGCGCTCATCCTTTCCCTTTCCTTGGGGTACTTTTTCTAGTCCCATCTCATCATATATTCTATCGATTGTCTCTCCGATGCTTCTAGTGTCAAAGTCATCTTCTAGATTTACTTGAGACGTACCTGGTACTGAATCGTACTCAGGAAATAATTATTCTATATCTTCCCATTCTACCAATGGATCAGTTTTTCTAACCTCCCTTTCCACATTCTGGGGATCATGCGTTCTCTGTCTTCGCGTGCGTTCTATGTCGTCATCAAATTCTCTATGTTTCCTGGCTTGCTCTCTAACCCTGTCTTCCTCCTTTTTCCTCATATCTCTTAATTCATTTGCCCTTCATATTTCCTCATTTTCTGTCTTTTTATTCTGTTCTCTCGTATCTTTTGTTCTTCTTCTATTCTCCTTTGTTCTATTGTTTCCTGGTCATCAGCTGTTCTCTGCTTATTATTGTGTTTTCTTTGTTCTTCCGCCTTTTCCTGTTTTCTGGCCTATTCATCATGATATAACTGCTCTCTTTTCTGCCTATCCTTTTTTCTCACCCCTTCATCTCTCAATCGTCCTTTCTCCTTATCCTTTCTCTCTTGTTTCTCTCATTCTCCCGTTTTTCTCATGTCCTCAATGCCTTTAACATCAAGTTTCAATAAAATCTGCCCTCCCATCCATTTGTTCTGTGTGAGTGCCATCTCATCAGTTCTATCCTCATCTCCTTTCCATCTCTTTACCTCTCTTCCTGTACCTAGAGATGTACTTGCTTGTGCTTGATCACCTTTTTCCTGTTTGTGTCTCTCCTTGCCCCTTGGGACTTTGGAGGTAATATTGCTTTCCCTTTCCTTCACTGGGCTTTGGTCACTACTCTGCATAGGTGACTCATATGTTGCGTTGCTATATCCTGTTGCTGCTTTAAGTTCCCTTAGTGGGTATAATCCTTTGTCTTTACTATCTTCATTTTTTATTTCAGACGGGGCGGATGGTGCAGAAGGCTCTTCACCCCCTCTTTGCATATATTTAGTATCCAATCTAACGGAGGCTCCTCCTCTCTTTCTTCTTGGTACATCTTCCAAAGTTCTAAACTAGCCAGGCGCTTGTCTAACTTTTTGCCAGTGTATGTGGCATGTAAATATGTCGTCATGCGCTGCAAGACCATTTTAGATAGCGATCCACCTTGGGGCCACGGCATAAACATTTTGTCTGCAGTCCCTTTAACCCATTCCGCACTGTACTCTTTAAGCTTAGGTGTGTGTTTCTGCAACTGTTTGCACATGTGTATTAACGGAGTGATGTTTTCCATGCTTAACTCGATTATTCCTTATTCATATAACACTTGCTTATTTTTTCACTTCACACTTTATTACAATTGTGTCTCAACAATAAACAATATGAGCCACCACCAATCATCGCATGCTCCAATCCTGTTTTTTCAACAATATTTATTACTTTAATCTTGCTAAAAAACAACCATCAATCCATGTCATGGAATCATTTCCTTTTACAATTTTACAATTGTGCAATTTTCATGCCTTTTTCACATAAAAAGATTTTTCGACTAGGACATCACGATTATATTTAAACACATAGAATAAACAGACAAACACTGGCCAGCCACATGAATCTTGTGCCATCTGCTCTCTCAAACACATCTTACCCCTAATGTTTATTCCGACATGGAATTTAAGACTATCTCTTTCGGATCGACTTTAATCAATCCTGTCTCCTACGACATCCTACTAATCAGGACTTTAGATAAGGGCTTCTGCTAGTGTTCTTTAAAACCTCTTATCACAGCCACACTAACGATAACTCTTTATACTGCTTGGCCACACTCAAGTCAATAGGCCTCATTACGAGGTGGTCGGTAAGGAGACCGGTGCCGGTAATCCCTTATCACCCAATTCTGAGGTACCTTGCCGGGAACCGCAAGGGATGTGTGGTCGGACCACACGTCCCTTACGGGTCCTGTTAGGGGACCAGGGCGCTAATTACTGGCCTGCCATTAGCAGGCCCGTAATTAACGACTTCCCCATTCCCATTGAGCCCTATGGGGGCTCAAATGGGAATGGCATTTTGTGGGATGTTCTGACCCACTAGGCTCTGCCCTGCAATATCACTGTTTGCTGCTTTCATCAGAAACAACAGGATGGCCGCCAAAAAGCTCTATGCGCTAAAAATCTCTGATAAGTGCGCAGGGAAACCTGAAAAATAGGCCGCCAATCCATTTTGCCTGTGTCAGTAGTGGAACCGGAGACCACACTACCAAAACCTGTCATTGGGCTAGCCATGGAGTGAAATGGAAATACCTGAAAAGGCAGGGATGCATTGCCAGAAAAACCCAGAAGTGCTTTAAAATTCATTTTTCCTTGGCTGTTGAAAGTGCAAAATCATGGTTCCCAAACATCAGAAAAGATCCAATATTCTTGTTGGGTGTTAAACATCACTTCATTTAAAGAATCCACCTAAGCACAATGCCAGGAGAAGCACATTTCATTACAAAAATATCCCCATTCAAAAAGGTGCTTGCCTGGAAAAATATGTCAGAATATGGGCGCAGTACCGCCGCTCGCTTGTGTCAGAGCTGTCATTTACTTATTCTGGAAGTTAATCTCTATGTTTGAAAAAGACTGGAGTTATGAGATCTGTGTGTATATTTGTTGAAAATGTAAGTTTATTTAGAAAAGACAATTTTAAACAAGGGTTTTTAAAAGTGAACTAATGTTAGCCACAGTACTTCAAAGGCACATTCCACAGTTTGCTCCAAACAAAGGCATCTTCCCCCTGCTCTCTGCTAAGGAACTGTCATTGATTTGTTAATGGAAGTGGGAGGTGATTTTGGCTTGTTGCTCTGAGGAGAGACAAAAGACTCCCTTGATTGAAAAGATATGCAGATTTAACTGCCAACAGAAAACAACTGCCAGCAGGAAGAGAGCCTGGGAGTGCTCTGGACCCAGCCAAACCTTGGGGTGGGACCAGACAGATATGTGTATCTTGACCCACAGGAAAATATCTTTTTGAAAAAGACTCACAGAGAATTGTGAACATTGTGTACAAATATGTAAATATAGTGTTGTTAAAATTAAATTTCTGCTTACAGTTTGAAACTACTCTGAACTCTGTCTGATGTTCAGAGAAAGAACTACCAAAATGTTGATGTTGTAGCAATTGTGATAATGCTAGAAATATGAAACTTCACAGGATTATGCCCAGATGTCATGCGCATATATGTAGACAAATGTGTACAGATCTGACACTGGGTAACCAATCAAAAGCATGATAAACAGTCAAATTTGAACCGAAGCTCTCACTAAAATAGAACTCAGATGGATACATGCTGTACTAAATCTGTGATGTGAATATGTATTATTAGCAAGTTGGTGATATTGTAAATATGATTTATGTGAAAAATAGATTTACTGTATGAAACAAAGGGGAGGTACTCCCTGGATTGTAAAATGCAGCATCACTATGACACTAGATTTCCTTGCCAAATCAGGAGAGGGGAAATATTCTAACCAATAGGATTCCTAGAGGGTGTGCTTAGTATAATTCAGCCTACCCACCCCTTTGGGAAATACATAAATAGGGAGAGTTTAGGACCTAGAGAAAAGACAGATTCACCCATCAACTGATTTACTGGTGAAGCACTCTGCAGGGGAACCCAGATCCAAGACTCCAGAACTTTGAAAGCAGAGAGGCCCAATTCCAAAGCTGAACCCTTCTCAGTTAGGCCTTTAAAATCTTGCAACCTGATTTTAACCCAGACTTCCAAGGGCACACCAAAAATTCAACAGCCTGGCAGTGCTGATTCTGCTTCTTGCCAAGAACGCTTGCTGGGACTCAGAGATCCAAACCAGTAGAGCAGAGCAGTAACCAGATAGCTGTAACCCAGAACGAACCGGTCAGATCAAGTCCAGAGGCCGTGCAGAGACCAGAGTGCCGTGCTGAGTGCAGAACCAGGTGCCTGATCCTGTCCGGTGGGCTAGCAGAATTCCAGTCCAAAATCTTTGACCAGATCCTGACAGGCCTATTCCAAAACCATAGTTGTGAGTATCTATAGCATAGAATTGTCCATAGCCAATCTCTTATCCTTAAGTAATCCAATCCAAAACCATTCTATCATATCCAGAACTGCATTGTAGAACCTTTCTTGTTTTTCTGAATCTTTCCCTCATCTATATAGCCTTTGTTAATTGTAGTGATACATTTATCTTTGCGCTAATATATTTGCTGAAGAAAGACAAGTGTCTTGGCGGGCAAAAGGCACAGCAGAGGCGCTGCTGTTCTGGTGGCTGTACATTGGGTATCTTGCATCTTCATAGACTGCTTAATGTAAAGAAAATCCTTATACTTTTCCCACTATTGCGTTTCTCGCGCCTAGAAAAGTTTGCCGCAAACTTGCGTTTAGCTCAATTTCATCACGTGTAAAACAGCTATTCTTTGCATCTGACCTCAGAATTCCGTTTTCAGTCTGAAAGTTATTCAATCATCCTTGCTAGTGTTCACCTGAAACTATCTAAAGCGGCTCCCACTAGTTTTTAATCCAATTTAGAGAATTAAATTCATGTTTCAGTATTTTTCCCATTCATTCAAAACCACATTCAAAAGCATTTGACCTGTTTTAAAATCATTCCTGTTTCTCTCTGCTTGCTGGGGGGGGGGGGAATTGGGATTGAAACTGTATTGGTTGAGATTGTATATTCCTGAAGCCTGTGTTCTCTCCTTCCATCTCTATATTGCATATTAGGGGGGATTGAGTAGTATCAGGGGGAAAGAGTGACATTGCATTTGATTGAACCCACATCAAGTATTATCCCATGCTGCATTGTTTTCCTATCCATATCAAGTCTAATTCCATGCTGCATTATTTTTCTTATCCATACTCATTCTGATTAAAGAGATTGTTGATTGTTGTGATATGACCCAATGATGATCATTGTATAAATATTAATAGTGTGATATCTAGATATTGTTCAAATTCATAAAAGTGTGATATATATATTGTTCAAATTCATAAAATAAATCTTTTAACTTTGCAAAACACCCTGCTTCCTGGTACAGTGAGACCGGAGGGATTCAAAGAGAGGGGCGTGATATAAAGGTGCATCATTCAGAAATTAAAGAACTTATAGACACAAATATATAATTAAGGGTTTCAATTGTGCATCCCACGCTAGGCATTGACTTAGGTGAAGTGCTGGGTTGAAATCACTTACAAGATTGGGGGCTCGTCCGGGATTTCTTAATTAGACATACCACTTGTGACAGTCTAATACAGTGTGCTAGCTGACAGGGTATATAGATCCTGGTGGGCTACAATGCTATGTTACACTGTGAAAAGCACCCCTCAATAGGAACCCTCTAAGGAATTGGTCTGTTTTGTAAAAATAAAATAAAACTTCTGTAAGTCAGGAAGGAAATTAATATTTCCAGAATGGCGGCTTTGGGAGAGATGAAGATGGCTAAAGAGCACCTATTGCATACATTATTTGTAAGAGGTGAATGGACAGAGCAGGATCAGAATGTGTGGTTGCAGGCAATCACAGAACAGAGCATTGCAACAGGGTTAGATAAATGGCAAGACCAGGGTCCATTAAATATGTCCCTGAGTGAACTATATATGGCCCCTAAGGCAAAGGAAGAGCAAATCAAGATTGCCAAAATAGCGGCATATCTATACCTATATATTGCAGCCATACAGGATAAATATGCTGAGGGCCAAGATCTGGCAAACAGGCAACTGCAGGCATTAGAAAAGTCCCAAACTGATCTAGACTCTTCTGAATAGAGGCTACAGAGGAGCCAGGAATCAGAAAATGAAAGTAGGCATACCTAACCAAAATAAAAGAGGACATATGTATCCTGCAGCAGGAAAAGGCAGACCAGGATACCAGAATGCTGGCCCTGCAGAAGGAGTACCAAGAAAGTTTGGACTCCCTACTGCAGAGCCAGAAAAAGCTGGAACAACAAATACATTTCAATAGGGCATGCACTGAGCAGGTAGTCACCCTGCAAAGCCACTTAGACAGAGAGAAAGAAGAAGGTAATACATTAATCCTGAAAGACCTGGACACCCAGGCCGAATTTGATGAAGAGTGCAAGAAAGATGGTGCGCTTCAAAGACAGAGGGACGACCTGGCTGCACAGAGGCATGCTCTTGCTCAGGAAAGGGACACCTTAGGCCAGGAAGTCTGTCATTTAAAAAAGAAAATAGAAGACATAGGAGAGTGGGGGGGGGGGCAACCATCAAATCCTGGGAGCGAGGAGGAATCAGAAGACTCCTCTGAGCGCCCCAGGACACAGGACACAGGACACTAGGTCCCCACATTCGGCCAGCCATTCCCAGGCTCGCAGAATCCGGGAGAGCCTAGAAGATCAGACGGGCACCTCTGGAAGCAGTGCCTCTGAGTCAGAGGAGGAGTGGACCAGGGTTACCCGAACCAAGAAGGCCAATAAGGCAAAAAGGGCCTTGCTTAAGGACCTCTTAAAACAAATCAAAGCGATAAGGAGCCTCATCACGCCCTATCATAAGAACGCTAAATATTCTGTTTGGGAGCCCTTAGAGCTCTTTGAGCAGATGATGGAAACTTTCCATTTGAAGGACAGCCAAAGCTGTATTCAATATGTTAAATGGACCTTCTCACCAGAATTCTCCAGTTTCTTTGCGGGGCTGGAGGACCAAAATCATTCTAGATGGTCCACCTATAAGGCGGCCATCTTGAAACATTTTTATATGCATAGAAATCCTCAGGAGGCTCGCAAGGCAGTCTACAACATGCAATGTGGGGAGGATCAGGCCCCACAAGTATTTGTGCAGGAATTAAAGTGTGCCTTTGCACAGACCACCAGAATGGTGCGCACGGACAGCAAAGAATATGGGAAGACTTTTTTCCACACCCTCCCCAAATACATCATGACCCAGCTAGTGAGAGATTTTCATGAGAAAAGATCACTAGACTGGGTCATTGAACAGGCCACACGAATTTATGAGGTGCAAAAGCCCATAGAAAACAAAAATAATGCAAAAAGCCCCAAACCAATCAACACCCCTGCTGCTGCTAAGGTGGCGGAGGTGAAAGTTGCCCCCTTTTAGACTTAGAGATGGGGGGCCTAAAAACCTGCCTGCACAGCAGAATAATCCCAAGCCCCGAAGGCCCTCGGGCCAGTCACAGACTGGGAGCCAAGGAGGTAGTCCCACAAATGGGATCCCTCACTCCCCTGACTGCATATGTCACCGCTACAAGGGGAACAGACCCATCCTGGGTTATGTGTGGACTCCTCCAGCCCAAGGGGGGGATCCATCCAAACAGCAGCTAACCCAGAAAACTTTCCTCCTCACTTCCCCCAGGAGGGCAGAAATTCCCCAAATCCTGGACAGAACTTCTTCCCCACGTAACCGCAAAACTTTCAACCCCAAAATAATCCATCCTTCTTTCCCCACTTCCCTGAGCCCAGAGAACCTAATCTGGGAGAGGGGAGGCCAAGGGTGGAGGGTTACCCAAATTTTCCAAACCGGGGGTATTTTCAGAGAAGGGATAGCTACCCTTCCCGGGATCAGCCCAGGGAAGACAACAGAACCCTGTATGAGCCTGAGCGGGTGTCACAGCTAGAACGCCAGGTCCAAAACATGGCACAGGATCTGGGTTGCATGTTGAGGGCTCAACAGAACCCTCAGAGGAACATGCCGGCACATAATGCCTCAAACTCCAGACCTGGTGCCCGAGAGCAATGATGGGGGAAGAACTCCGACAATCCACCAGTTCCCAGGGAGGAGGCACAAGTGGAAGGGCGGTGTAAAGCCTTGGAGGAAGCTTCCTTCCCCACTTGTAGAAAGCCCCTGGAAACCCAGGAACCGGAACCAAAAACTCCTGCCCCTGAAAGTCTGCAACCCAAGGAGCAGAGGGGTGTGTATGGGAAACAAAGAACCCAAACAGACCCATTTTGAGGAGGAGGTACAGATCTTCCAATTTGAAGGAGAGGGGTCCTTAGAGGATTCTGGGAAAGGGATCTTCTCCTTCAGAGATGGGGGAACTTCTCCCAAAGAAAAATGGGTCCCCGAGGATGCAAATCTAGACTGGGTGGATGTGGGGACTGAGCTAGCACCACCCATCAGATTCCCTAGACTCGCCCATCAGATTCCCTAGACTCACCACAGAATCCTGCCCAAATCTCTTCTCTATCAGTGTCCAAAACTAGAAACCTAACCCACCAGTTGTCCAAAAATGTACATTATCTGTGCCCCCTTGAGGAGAAGGAGGGAAGTTTCTATGCCCCGGTGCAAATACAGGGGCAGGGTACAATATTGGCACTGGTAGACACTGGATCCCAAGCTACCCTTCTGTCCAGAAAGTCCTTTGATAAACTGAATTCGGGAAGGGGGGAGAATTACCAAATTCTTCTCACCCGTCTTCCTGGACAACTTCAGAACTTTGACGGGAAGGAAATTCCCATCAGGGGACTGCGGATTTGGACATTAAAATTGGGCGACACAAGGTGAAGGTCATAGTTGTGACTCCAGAGGGCACCCCTTGTTTACTAGGGAATGACCTCCTGCAAAGGTTGTCATCCCTAATAGACTGTGCGAACAAGGCCCTCTGGACCCAGACTAACCGACCGATAAAATTAAAACAGAGTGTCATGTCAACCATGTTAGTTTAAACGGAACCTGCCACATGGTTGAACAAAAATCTGACCAAGTAGAATTTCACTTCCAGAACAACCAAATCCCAGACGTGACAGTAATAGCAGTAGGTCAACAGACTGGTGATGGGGGGTCCTCTCTATTTCTGAAAATCAACCTTCCTTCCAGTTTAAGGTGGCATTCCAGACTGGAAGGAAACACTCTCAAATTCTTTACCAATCCACAATCAGACATTCCTACTCCCATAGTCCAGAAAGATGAGATATCAGCTCAGAGCCTGGCTGATATTCAGCAAATTGGAGAGTAGTTGTTCATCCCTGTTCAGTTAAATGAAGGGAAGGACTCTATTCTCATCCAAGTGTGTGTGAACAACGGTAAGAGCTTCATCAGCGAAGCCATGTTCCGCCACCTCCCAAAAGATCCAGCCATTCCCACATTTAAACTGATAGACAAATGGGAAATGGACCTGGAAACATTATCTTTTTTCCAAGACGGCCACCAGAAGTAGCGCTTGATCTTTTCCGAGGTCTTGGTCATACCGGGATGTCCTTCCATTAAAGAATCGTGATAACAAGAGATTACCTTTTTCTGTAAATCTGTGCTGGGCAGGAATAACCGTTCTTGGAAATATAATAGGTTGTCCTTCACCGTAAAGTCCTTTCCCTGCAGATGCCAATTCTGTATGTCTGCTGGAGTTACCAGTAGCATGGCTTTATCCTTAACTTCCTCTATGGATTGTGTGGCGATTACACCTAGAATTCTTTGTTCGGGTATGATAGGTACAGGTTTAGGATTGATCAAATGTTCTTCCACTCCCATCCGAGAAAGGGCATCAGCTTTACCGTTTTTTGTACCAGGACGATAGGTAATTATGAAGTCAAACTCGGCAAAGAATAGTGCCCAACGGAGTTGCCTAGAGGATTGAGCTTTTGCGGTTTTCAAATATTGCAGGTTTCGGTAATCTGTAATCACAGTAACGGTGTGTCGGGCCCCCAGAAGATAATGCCGCCAAGCCTTAAAGGCGGACTTGATAGCTAGAAGTTCCTTATCAGTAATAGTGTAATTGATTTCAGGAGGTGAGAATTTGCGGGACCAAAATGCCACGGGATGCAACTGATTGGTTACTGGGTCCTTTTGTGATGGAACTGCCCCCATGGCAAGGCTCGAAGCATCAGTTTCAACGATGTAGGGGAGTTCTGGGCGAGGATGTTGGTGCAGAGATAAATCTAGTCTTCAAATTCTGGAACGCTTGTTCCGCCTCGGTAGACCATTCAAAACGTTTGTTTTTCTTTAACAAGGCGGTGATGGGCTGGACTATTCGAGAGAATTCGGGGATAAACCTGCGGTAAAAGTTAGCGAAGCCTAACATGCTTTGAACACCTTTTACGGAGGATGGCGATGGCCATTTGAGAATTGCATCGACCTTCTTTGAATCCATACGCACTCCGCTAGGTGATAATATGAATCCCAAGAATTCAACTTCAGTCACGTTGAAAACACATTTTTCCAACTTAGCGAAAAGTTTGGGTTGACGCAATCTCTCTAGGACCATTTTCACTTGTTTCCGATGTTCAGTTTCCGATGAAGAATAAACGAGGATGTCGTCAATGTAAACAACAACACACACATCTATGAGCTCTCTGAGGACATCGTTCATAAAATATTGAAAGGCGGCCGGGGCATTGCAAAGTCCGAAGGGCATGACCTGATATTCAAATAGCCCATACTTGGTGCGGAAGGCCGTCTTCCATTCATCGCCCTCTTTTACTCGTACCAAGTGGTAGGCTCCTCTAAGATCCAGCTTTGTATATATGCATGCTTTTCTGACTTGTTCCAGGAGTTCAGGGATCAAAGGTAACGGATATCTATTTTTAACGGTGATCTGGTTCAGGGCGCGATAATCTATACAAGTTCTAAGGTCCCCTTCTTTTTTTGGAACGAAGAACAAAGCTGAGGATGCAGGGGACTTGGAAGGACGAATAAACCCATTCGCTAGGTATTGATCCAGGTATTGTCGGAGGTGAAGATTCTCAGGCTCGGTGAGGGCATAAATTCTACTACAAGGAGGAGTAGATCCAGGTATCAGGTCTATCTGGCAGTCATAAGACCTATGAGGAGGTAAAGAGTTAGCCTGATCCTTCTGGAAAACATCTTGGAATTCTAGGTATTCAGGAGGTAACTGGGGAGCCTCCTAGGAAATTGCTGCCAGTGCAACACCAGGTCGAGGGTGACAAGTAGAGACACATTCTGGAAACTGAACCGTTCTTGCTCGCCAATCGATCTGAGGATTGTGCTTCTCTAACCAAGGAATTCCTAGAATAATCTGGAACTGAGGGGCCTTGATCACATCGAACACAATCTTTTCATGGTGTCCATCTTGACTTACTAGCGTCACTTCTTGGGTGGTATGCGTTACTGGTCCGGAGCCTATCTCCGTACCATCCACCGTAGTAATGATGTCCTTTACAGCCTTTGGACAAAGAGTCATATTCATCCTCAAAACCATTTCATGATCCACATAATTGCCGATGGCACCGCTGTCGACGTAAGCTTCAATCGCATGTAATCGATCCGGATGTTCAGGGATAATGAGGACCATAGGTATCACGAAATGCGAGGTCACGGAACTGGTGTTAACGCTCGGCAAGAGGACCTCTATTCTTGTTGGGCGAGGTCGTTTCCCTGATCAGAGTTTGTGACCCTGGTAACTGCAGCTCCTACTGCCTTCTTGGCTGGTTTCACCGGACAGTCTCGAAGAAAGTGCCCCGAGTTTCCGCAATAGAGGCATAATTGCAGCTGTTTTCTCCTTTCCCGCTCCTTTTGTGTTAGTGGTCCTTTCAGGCCCCCTATTTGCATGGGTTCCCCAGAGTCTACTCCTTTGGTAGGAGTTGGTGGTTTGGAAAATACTCGAGCATCAAACTTGGAACGATCGGCCTTCCTGTTCTGCAGTCTGTGGTCAATTTGAACGACTAAGTCAATATAGTCCGAACAGTCTTGCGGGGGATTCACTACTTGGGCTAACACATCTTTGAGCTCTCCACGTAGACCTCTATAAAACAGCGTAATCCTTTTGTCCTCAGGCCATCGAGTTTCCACTATCAGTCTGTTGAAAGACGCAATATAAGCCAAAAGGTCTTGATTACCCTGTCGCAATGAAAGGAGCTCATTGTCCAAGGCCTGCCCCTGTGAATGTCTTGCAAACAGTTTTTCCATACTGAGCTGAAAAGCTTAAAAATCATGGAGAACCGGATCATCTTGATTAACTAGAGGGATCGACCAGTCTGCCGCATTGCCACTAAGGTACGAAAGCACGAAAGCTACCTTAGCTTGATCAGTTGGAAAGGCTGCTGGCCGGCATAAGAAGTGCAACCAGCACTGATTAATAAATACTGTAAACCTCTTTGGGTCACCAGAAAATCGTTCGGGCGGAGCCAAAGGTACATTCCCAGGTAGGTTGATCTGCACTGGGTTCGTAGAGGATGTTGAAGGAAGATTTGCCCCTGATGCGAGTAACAGAGTTTGTCCGGCTTGTGACTGTAGCAATTGTCTAGCGAGATCGTCTGTTCGCTCCTTGGAAATAATCAGTTCCCTTCTTAGAGCATTCGTTTCCTGACGGGCTGCATGCACTTCTGCTCTTAGTTCCCCAAGTAACTGGGCTAGCTGGTCGGTATCCGAGGTTTCCATAGCGCCTGGGTGGGAGTTTTGCGGTGGGCTTTGCGTTCTGTAACGCTCACCTGATTCCCGCAGAGGCGCCGGTCTTGACTGGGTGAATGCCGTATCTTCAAAGGTGATGTGTAACACACGGTTGGCTCTTTGGGCTGGACCTCTGTGCACTGTATGTCTGACTCGAAGAGTAAGATGTCTGCAGATAGAAAATATGGGATTAATGAACTGGGGTTATTGGGTGCCTCTCTCCTCTTCCATTTCTCTTCTCCTGTAGAACCCCAAAGGTTAACGCCCTCACCTTAGGTAAGTGAACGCCGAGCTCTCCATCTGCCTCGGGGCAGGGTGCTGTAACCAGTTTCTTCACTGGATAAGGGTGCAGGCCTCTTGACCTCAGAGGACTGCTGTCCGTCGTTAACTGCACGAACGGTAAGTTCTGGGCACTTCAAATGTCTTAAAAGTCTTTTGTAATGATATCTCTTGTTTTACAGGGTTCCGGCGATGGCGGATGGCGGGCTGATGAGAGTTGAGGATCGAACCCGCGTGAGGAATAGAAGCGCCTGGAAGCACGTAAGTAAGCGCTTGTAGCCTGCTTCACGATGCGCACTAACTGTCCCTTTTATCTTGCAGGTACAAGTTCGGAGCTTTAGAGAAGCTGAAGGGTGCTGGAATACCCACTGGATTCGGCGTGGGAAGGAGTAATGGCACGTGAGTAAATAAGTTGCCCAATGTCTTTAAACGCACCTTCTTTTGTCTTTCAGATGCGGGATGCAGCGCCGAAGGCCTCCGGAGCGTGTGAAGAGCTGGTGAGCTTTTGTCTTTCAGATGCCGGAATGCAGTGCGAAGACCTCCGGAGCATGCGAAGAGTAGGTAAGCCTTTGTCTTTCAGATGCCGGAATGCAGCGCGAGGCGTTGGTAACAGCCGATGGACCAGGTAAGAGATGCGCTGCCACTGAAGACCGTAGTGCTAACCTGTTCTTTCTTTGTCTTTACAGGTGCTGCAAAAGACTGGATTCCAGGATGGTAAGCCTTTGTTCCCTAAGGCCCAGGATCAGAAGCAGAAGACACGATGAGCATTCTGCTGCAGAGAATGCAGAATAACGCAAAGCAAGATTCATCCATCGGATGTGGTTTAAATAGCCTCCTGTAGTGCTTAGGTGTCTCCTTCCACAGCCTCGCCTAGGTAAGAAAAGAGTTCCTGCTTTCCAGAAGAGTTCCAGTGTTCTGAACCTAGGGAGTGGCTCCTGCCCCACCCAACAGGAAAAGTAGTCGCAAACAGAAGAGGATCAGGGGCTCAACTGGTAGGTAAGTAAGCAGCATGGTCTGCTGCAGGTAAGTCCACCCAAGCATTATGAGCCCGGCACTTCCAGCGCTGGGACTGGGCATCTTTATGAGCCTGGTGCCACTGGCGCCAGGACAGGGTCCAAAAGGTCCCAATTGGGACTGGCTGGCAGTCGGAACCGGGGTTATGGGTCTGCTTCCAAGGGAGTCGGGCAAGTCCTGATCTTTTGGAAGCAGAGATCATGACAATGAGGTGATTTTCCAAATCCGCGAGGACTGCCTTCCCCACCTGAAGCCACCAGTCCAAATCAGCACTCTGACCAGGGACTTCTCCACCCAGCTGGAGGAGGCCGCTGAGATAGGAAAAGCAGAAGTCTTTCTGGGCTTCAGGCAGATGGTTGAAGAGAGAGTCAACCTAGCTGATGCCTGTGAGACTCTGGAGCAAAAGCAAAAATTGAAACAAGTTTTCGTGGATTTTCCTGATCTCTTTGTGGTGGACTCATATGACTGTGGTCGCACCGACATCCACACAACAACAATTTCCATGGACCCTGGCATGACTCCAGTGTTTGTGAAGCAATATCACTTGCCTCTCGCATCAATGGAGTTAGTCCCTTACAGAAATAATTAAGAACCTTGAGTCCCGTGGGATAATCCATCCAGTCCACAGCACCTTCAATAATGCGGTGCTGGAGATTTTGAAGCCAAACAGCCAGTGGAGACTCTGCGCCAACCTTAGGGAGCTGAGCAAACGGGTCCATACTTCCTGATGGTCTCTTCCCTACATTGACCAAGGGCTGGCCCAGATCCAGGGGTCACAGGTATTCACTGCAATAGACCTGACCAATGGGTACTGGACTGTACCTGTCAGTAGGGAGGACCAATACAAGATTGCCTTCACCTTTGGGGGACAGCAGTAGACATGGACTCGGACTCCCTTCGGATACATCAACTCCGGCAATGAATTCAACATTTTTCTACATAAGGCAATGCCCGACCTGGGTGAAATGGGTAACCTGGCCTATGTACATGATGTTCTCATCAAAAGCTGAACTGTGGAGGAACAGATAACGGAGATCCGTTATGTTCTGACACAGTTGAGGGCCGCCGGAGCAAAATTTTCCTTTCAAAAGGCACAGTGGTGTAGAACCTGTGTCAATTTCTTGGGGCATGAGATTACTCCTCAGGGTATCTGTCCCCAGGAAAAGAAAGTGGAAGCACTCCAGCTATTGAAAGACCCCACAACTCCGCAGGAATTTAGGAGCCTCCTTGGACTGACTAATTACAGTAGAAAGTTCATTGAGGACTACGCAGAGATCACAAGACCCCTGATTCATCTTTCGAAGGGGGGGGGTCAAGAGGGAATGGGGTCCAGAACAAGCCGAGGCAGTAAGACAACTCAAAAGAAGCCTCTCACAAGTGCCTTGCCTAGCTTACCCGGTCAAAAACAAGGAGTTCTTCTTGGAGACAGGGTTTTCAAATACATGCTTGATTGCAGTATTATACCAAACGCACGACAAGGTCAATAAAGTAATCTCCTAAGCGAGTAAAACTTTATCCTCTCTGGAGGAAAAATGCAACGATTGTGAGAAGGCACTCCTGGCAATGGTGTGGGCATTGATGAATTACCACCCATTTATCCAGCAGGAACATATCATAGTGGAGACTCCACACCAGCCTCTGCAATATCTCCAAAGTAACAGAATTCGGGCAGGAAATGTGAGTAATTCCCAAATTACTTCCTGGATTCTGTCAATGCAAGGCTTTCCTGTGGAGGTCCGATATGGCCAAAACAAGAAGAGTCCCCTCGCGCAAGTTCTGGCTGACTTGCATGATTGTGCCAGAGAAAACTGTCTCGAGGACGAAAGTCTTAAAATCAAGGACAACATGGAGGCATACCTCAATTCCCCACACAAAGGAGGTCATTACAACCCCGGCTTTAAGGGTTAACGACGGCGTTAACCCTTAACGCCGGATTCCAACTTTAACGCCTACTTTTGGCAGTCGTAAAAATGCATGGCGCTAACCGGCCATTGTGCTAATTACGCTGCCGTAATTTACGGCGGCGTAATTAGCGCCTTCCCCACTCCATTATGCCCTATGGGGCAAAAATGGGAATGGGGAAGGGAAAATGGGAAATGGGGATTTACCGCCCCACTCACCTTGGAATGGGGCGGTAAATCCGCCATCCACCATGGTGTAAACATAGTTTACACCATGGTGGAAAAGTTGGTGCACTTAGCACCAAGGTTGTAATGACCGCCAAAGTCTTTGAAGAAGACAAGTGTGAGGGAATGCCCACTGTCTATGTGGATAGATGCTCTTACCATGTTGACAACAACGGGAAAAAGAACTTGTGGCCGGCGTAGGGAATGCATGGGTGAATGAGACCCCAGAACCCTCTGCTGGGTATAAGATTGGACCCCGGAGTAGTCAAGTGGCAGAGTTGATGGCTGTGCATCAAGCTATCCTCGCTGCTGTCCAACACCATCTCCAAAAACTGGTATTAATAACTGATTCGGATTATGTACAGAACGGGTTCATGGAGCACCTGGCTAACTGTAAAACCAGAGGCATGCTATGTGCTAATAATAAACCCTTGAAATATGGGAAATTAATTCAAAACATTGATGATCTGGTGTCATGATGTCTACCCCCGGGAACCCAGACCAGGTCCAGCCCCCCGGAAGCAGGCATCAAGTTATTTTGAGGAAGCCCAAAAACCCCTGGTAGGGGCTGTTTGGGTGCGGTCCTGGCGCCTATGGCACCAGGCTCATATGGAGTGTCAGTCACTGCACCTATGGCGCCAGGCTCATAGAGTAGAACGTACCTGATGCAGACCATGCTGTAAGCTTACCTGATGCAGACCATGCTGCAAGAGCTCCAAGCCAAATGAGGCTTGGAAGGGACTATTTTACCTAGGGACTATTTTTTTACTCGGGTGGGGCTGGCAAAGAATACTTACCTGGGACTACTTTGGAGGCTATTTAAACCACGCCCGAAGAGCAGCACACTCTTCGCGTTATTCTGCATCCAGCAGCGTAACGCTCACCGTGCCTGCAAGTCTGCATCCAGTCTTCTGACAATGCCGCCTCGAGTTTGGAGCTCCTAGAAAAAAGGGGAGAAAGAAGGAGAAAAGGTTAGAATAAGAGCAATACCTTTGATCCTTACCTGAATTCCCGATCCATCGCACCTTCGAGCTGGAAGAAAGAAGTTATTTTATACGCGCCGCCTCGCCTGCTGCAGCGCCGCGCTAAACTCACCGGCCTTCACAGCATCTTCACATTCCACCGCATCCTCCTGCATGTTCCTGCCGCATTCCAGCACCTAAGGAGAAGACAAGAACAGCAAGGTTAGCCAAGGGAATACACAGAGGAATATTAGTTACCCCCCACAGACTTACCTGAATTTACAACCAGGGGTACTATTCCTCTTCATGGGTCGGCGCAGCTTCCACTGCATCTTTGCCGAACGCAGCCCCTAAGGGGAAACAAAAGCACAGCAAGGTGAAACAAAGGGACTATCAAGGGGAACCCTCCTCACCACAATAGACTTACCTGATTTTATCGCCGGAGGTATTATTCTCCGAGACTTCATACTTTCTCTCAGTGCCTGAATAAGGGAGAAAGCAACAAGTTACATATTGACATTATTTTATCGAACTGTGTTGGAAAATACAAATCCTTACCAGAATATTACCGGTTGCCACGAGGAACTCTTCACTAGGGTCAAGCTGCAACCGGCAAGGAATCGGACAAGAGTGAAAGTCAGGCATTTGAACTCTTACGAACGACATACTTTTCGGAGTCAATATTGTTCTGGAACTCACCAATTCCTTCGAGCAAGTGAAGCAACTGGTTATCAACGCGCCCCTGCGCTCAATGCAGAATGGAGAGCTCATCTTTTCAAACCATCAGGTTAGACTATAAGAGGGGACATCAAAGGTGGTCTGTGGGGAGAACAGCGGGGTTGGGGGGATTTACACTCAACTCCACAGGTGGCTAATTCCCTTTCCCCATTTGCAGAAGAATATTCCTACGGGCCAAGCAAACGAAGCTAGGTGGGCCAGTCCAGTCCGTCATCTCGGCCCAACACTTCACATTGGTGGAGACCGCAGCTGTCCTGTTCAGATCGACGCCTCTGTGGCAGCCAGGTGAGCGTAACATCTGGTCACCTCGAATGGGATGACCATCTACTGGAAAAAGATCAAGGGTCATTCCAAAGTAGAGGGACCAGGAAAAACTGGAAATAACCTGGCTGATCAGCTGGCCAAAACCAGAGCCATCCAAGGGCATCTACTTGAGATCGAGTCCCTGTTGGGGGAAATCCAGGTCGCTGCTATCACTAGGTCCCAGACAAATGCTCACAATGAACTCTCAGCTGCACAATGGAATAAGGAGACCCCAGATGCTGATTTGATTACGGCTCAAAAGGGGGATCCAATAATTGGTAAGGTTTATCAACACATTGAGGACCCTGAGAATTTTCCCCTGATGGATACCAATTACATAGGGAAAGAGGACCTCAGAGTGTTGATGAAATGTCCAAAAATGTTCTGAATCCGAGACGGTTTGTTGGTAAGGAGATCCCTAGCTGGCCATGACAGTGGATGGTCCCTACCTTATTCCGAAGCCTGATGTTAAGTCACGGCCATGATGTGGCCACAGCCGGATACAGGGGGTTTCATACAACACTTGAAATCTTAAGAGAGGTTGCATACTGGCCAACCATGGGGCAGGACCTCGACCAATACTTGAAGGGGTGTCTTGTGTGTGCACAATTTCAGCCAACATCCCTCACACACCGTGGGCCTCTCCAAAAGAGGAGGATGACACTGCCAAGGTCAGATTTGCAAGTCGATTTTATCTGGCCCGTGATTCGCTCCTCTAGGGGGAATAGGCACATGTTGACCGGGACCTGCTTGTACACTAAGTGGGTAGAATGTCTCCCTGCCCCAAATTGCAAGGCAGAAATAGCAGCTGCCCTGATGATCAACCACATCTTTGAGCATTTTGGACTAACCCAAAGGATCGGGTCAGACTGAGGTAGCCACTTTACAAGTGAAGTAATGACAAAGATGTGGGAGATACTTGGGGTCAAAAGGAAGCTACACATTGCTTACCAGCCAGCCTCTAGTGGTGTAGTAGAGATAGATACAACAAGACAATTGTGAGCATATTAAAAAACGTTTGTGGCAGATTCTGGAGGGGTCCTTTTGAAATTGTAGACAAAATCTCACCAGTCGCCTACAAAATCGCATCCCCAAAGGCAGTTTGGCAGATAAGTGGATCCATATTAACCAACTGAAGTTTTGCCATCCTAGGAACACTCTTCAACAACTGGAGGAGTCTTCTGGAACACCAGAGGGGGTCACTCCAGCTCCCTAGAATTCCCACTATAAAAAATATTCCATCTATATAGTCAATAAATTGCCAAATGAAAAATGTGTCCTGATTTGTCAAAATGTATGTGTCCGCCCCACTACATTAATAGGGGTGGGGAAACGTCTACAAATATGTTTTTGCTTTGTCATCCTAGAATTGGAAACCATGGAGACTAAAACCAAGGACGACCACCCGGGGACCAGAAGGAAAGCTCCAAGTGACCCGGGGTATCGCTTCATACCCACATCAGGACTGGGCGAGGAACTGGTCGATCCACCTCTGATGGAAGAAAAGATGATGAACTTTGCCATTTTTGGAACCAAAAGAAATGAGACTGATCATCCCAGTCTTGTGACTTCCCATTGATGGATGATCAACGCCAAATCGCAAGTGGGGGTTTGTGTTATGTTCTGACCCACTAGGCTCTGCCCTGCAACATCACTGCATGCTGCTTTCATCAGAAACAACAGGACGGCCGCCAAAAAGCTCTATTCGCTAAAAATCTCTGAGAAGTACACAGGGAAACCTGAAAAATAGGCCGTCAATCCATTTTGCCTGTGTCAGTAGTGGAACCGGAGACCACACTACCAAAACCTGTCATTGGGCTGCCCACAGGGTGAAATGGAATTACCTGAAAAGGCAGGGCTGCATTTCCAGAAAAACGCAGAAGTGCTTTAAAATCTGTTTTTCCTTGGCTGTTGAAAGTGCAAAATCATGGTTCCCAAACATCAGAAAAGATCCAACATCCGTGTTGGGTGTTAAACATCACTTTATTTAAAGAATCCACCTAAGCACAATGCCAGGAGAAGCACATTTCATTACAAAAATATCCCCATTCAAAAAAGTGCTTCCTTGGAAAAATATGTTAGAATATGGGCCTGTGTCAGAGCTGTCATTTACTTATACTGTGTCTTAAAATCAAATTGTGGAAAAGGAGAGACTTGCCATCAAAAGCAATATAGGTTGCTACAATTCAATCTCTATGTTTGAAAAGGACTGGAATTATGCGATCTCTGTGTATATTTGTTGAAAATGTAAGTATATTTAGAAAAGACCATTTTAAACAAGGGGTTTTAAAAGTGAACTAATGCTAGTCACAGTACTTCAAAGGCACATTCCACAGTTTGCCCCAAACAAAGGCATCTTCCCCCTGCTCTCTGCTCAGGAACTGTCATTGAGTTGTTGGAGATTTGGAACTGGGTGGAGATTTTGGCCTCTTGCTCTGAGGAGAGACAAAAGACTCCCTTGATTGAAAAGATATTCAGATTCAACTGTCAACAGAAATCAACTGCCAGCAGGAAGAGAGCCTGGGAGTGCTCTGGACCCAGCCCAACTTTGGGGGCGGGACCAGACAGATATGTGTATCTTGACCCACAAGAAAATATCTTTTTGAAAAAGACTCACAGAGAACTGTGAAAAATTTGTAAAAATCTGCAAATATATTGTTAAAATGACATTTCTGCTCACAGTTTGAAACTACTTTGAACTCTGTGCGATGTTCAGGGATAGGACTACCAAAATGTTGATGTTGTAGCAATTGTGATAATGCTAGAAATATGAAACTTCACAGGATTATGCCCAGATGTCATGCGCATATATGTAGAAAAATGTGTACAGATCTAACACTGGGTAACCAACCAAAAGCGTGAAAAACTGTCACATTTGAACCAAAGCTCTCACTAAAATGGAACTCGGATGGATACGTGCTCTACTAAATCTGTGATGTGAATATGTATTATTAGCACGTTTCTGATATTGTAAATATGATTTATGTGAACAATAGATTTACTGTACTGAAACAAAGGGGAGGTACTCCCTGGATTGTAAAGTGCAGCATCACTAGATTTCCTTCTTAAATCAGGAGAGGGGAAATATTCTAACAAATAGGATTCATAGAGGGTGTGCTTAGTATAATTCAGCCCATCCACCCCTTTGGGAAATACATAAACAGGGACAGTTTAGGACCTAGAGAAAAGACAGATTCACCTATCAACTGATTTACTGGCAAAGCATTCTGCAGTAGAACCCAGATTTAAGACTCCAGAACTTTGAAAGCAGAGAGGCACAATTCCAAATTTTGCAACCTGTTTTTACCTCCAGACTTCCAAGGGGCACACCAAAAATTGAACAGTCTGGCAGTGCTGATTCTGCTTCTTGCCAAGAACTCTTGTTGGAACCCAGAGATCCAAACCAGTAGAGCAGAGCTGTAACCAGATAGCTGTAACCCAGAACCAACCCGTCAGATCCAGTCCAGAGGCCGTGCAGAGACCAGAGTGCCATGATGAGCGCAGAACCGGGTGCCTGAATCCTGTCCGGATGGCTAGCAGAATTCCAGTCCAAAATCTTTGACAAGATTCTGACGGGCCTATTCCAAAACCATAGTTGTGAGTATCTATAGCAGAGAATTGTCCATAGCCAATCTCTTATCCTTAAGTAATCCAATCCAAAACCATTCTATCATATCCAGAACTGCATTGTAGAACCTTTCTTGTTTTTCTGAATCTTTCCCTCATCTATAAAGTCCTTTGTTAATTGTAGTCATAAATTTATCTTTGCACTAATATATTTGCTGAAGAAAGACAAGTTTCTTGGTGGGCAAAAGTCAGAGCAGAGGCGCCGCTTGGGTATTGGGTATCTTGCATCTTCAAAGACTCCTTAGTGTAAAGAAAATCCTTGTTTGTAATTTCAAAAGCGCGTCTTTCATTTGAAAATCTTGACTCTTTCTGTAAAAAATCGACCTCTGCTAATATCTTCATAACATCTGAACCGTGCATGCTAGAAACGAAATTTAAGTGTCAAATTGAAGCTAACTTCCTCATCTTTCAAATGAATCCAAAACCGCATTCCATTATAGTTTTCCCACTATCGTGTTTCTCGCACGCGGAAAAGTTTGCTGCAAATTTGTGTTTGGCTCAATTTCATCACGTGTAAAACAGCTATTCTTTGCATCTGACCTCAGAATTCCGTTTTCAATCTGATACTTATTCAATCATCCTTGCTAGTGTTCACCTGAAACTATCCAAATCGGCTCCCACTAGTTTTGAATCCAATTTAGAGAATTAAATTCATTTTTCAGTGTTTTTTTTCAAAACGACATTCAAAAGCATTTGACCTGTTTTGAAATCATTCCTGTTTCTCTATGCTTGCCGGGGGGAATTGGGATTGAAACTGTATTGGTTGAGATTGTATATTCCTGAAACCTGTGTTCTCCCCTTCTATCTCTATATTGCATGTTAGGGGGGGATTGAGTAGTATCAGGGGGAAAGAGTGACATTGCATTTGATTGAAGCCACATCAAGTAGTATTCCATGCTGCATTGTTTTCCTATCCATATCAAGTATTATTCCATGCTGCATTATTTTTCTTATCCATACTCATTCTGATTAAAGAGATTGTTGATTGTTGTGATATCAACCAATGCTGATCATTGTATAAATATTAATAGTTTGATATCTAGATATTGTTCAAATTCATAAAAGTGTTATATATATATATTGTTCAAATTCATAAAATAAATCTTTTAACTTTGCAAAACAGCCTGCTTCCTGGTACAGTGAGACCAGGGGATTCAAAGAGAGGGGTGTGATATAAGGGTACATCATTCAGAAATAAAAGAACTTATAGACAAAAATATATAATTAATGGTTTCAATTGTGCATCCCACGCTAGGCATTGACTTAGGTGAGGTGCTAGGTTGAAATCACTTACAATTTGGAATAGGGACTTACCGGGTCCACCAAGGGTGGAATGTTCCGGTAAGTCCCCACTCTACCAGGTCAGGCCCGGACACGATTTTGGAGGCAGCCATGGCGCTAATTGCGCCATGGCTACCTCCAAAGTCATAATGAGACCCAATATATTTCCCCTTACATATATTACATTCTGATGTTATTTTATTATCATGCCTCCCTCCGTTACCTTCCCTTTCTTGTTTTCTTACGCCATGCATGCTTTGCCAAAACATTCAGTCTTTTTTAGTCACTGTTAGCATGTCTTTCATCTACGGACCCTCGGGTTCAATTCCTTCATTACCGCCTCTCTGTGCCACTCGACTGATCCACTACTCGTAGATGTGGGAGGGGTTTTCTTCTTCAAAATAGGGGTCCCATCACATCTAACCTGTAGGGTTTTTCAATGAATCTAACCACTATCTACGGGGAGCTTCTCGTTCTATCAGCAGGATGGCAAAGTGCTTGTGATATTGACTCAACGTTATTTATGTCGACGGTCGATGGGTATCTTTATCTAATCCAATGATCCTTTGCTAACAAGTGAACTGGATAATCTCCAAACAGCCCTTTAATATGAGTAGCAGTACCCTCGAGATAGATGGGGATGCAGATTCATACTCATGCATCAAATAATTAAGACAACTCAATAGTTTGGCAAAATGAGTCAGTTTAATGACAAGTTCATAAAACAGGGAGTACAACGAACATCAGCAAGCGCTCGATATTCTCGCTCTCTTTACTTTTAGAAAAAACACAATATTTATAGCAAAAACTCATCATTGCTGACGTACAACCTGTGCACGTCATCCTACGTGGCAATCTGAGAAACCTAGCATGCAATGTGATTGGTTATAGGTAGGTAACTTAACATAGGTGGTATATCTGTATATGGTAACAGGGAGAGGGGATTGGATAATAAATGCCAGGTGGGAAAACTAAGCCCTCCCTTCAAAATGGCCACTATGAACATCACTAAAAGTATGACATCCCATTGGCTCTACTCACAATAGGACCTTAAATTTCATGGTCCACTATGATTGGGTTGGCATCAACCCCACTCATACTTTTCCACCTACGTCTAGCAGCATTCAGAAAGAACATCCAGGTGCAGCGAAGCTCGTCTGCACCCCAGCTTCCCACCAATTATGCTACAATCAATCATCACCTCAGTGGTCATGTGTCAATTACTGCTTTGTAGTTGGCCTTGTGTCTGTTCTGTGCTCTGAGAACTATTAAGGAGTATGGGCATGGTGGGGATCCATGTATAGGTGTGAACGCATTCTTCTTTCAGCCTGTCTTTGTCACATGTCGGGACACTGTGAAATCGGCTTTTCACTGTGTCTTTTCGTATATTCGATTTATTTCTACCAGTTTTCTGATGTCTGTGGCTTATCTTGACCTTTCTGAACTGGATCCTCTGTTCTCTTCTCTCCTTAATTGTATCCACTGTTGGCTTATTCCAGCAAGATAAGACGTCAGCTTCTTGGCATGGTCATCCTTATCTTGATTTTCTTACTGCAACACACTCCATCTGAGGCCTTTTGTAACCTTTGTTCAATTCTTCTCATATGCGTAGTGGACTTGCATTCATACATAAAGTGCTTCATGAGGTATAACTCGTAAACGTTAGCACTTGCTGCAATATATTGACTATTAAGCATGAGAAAGCTTCACAATTTCTTTGCCTCTTGCAGTTACTTGGATCTGTACACGTTTAAACTAACTAAATATGTTCATCCTGTATTTGGCATACGTTTCTTCATCTTGACATCAACTTCTTCACCTTGGGCTCAGGATGTCACTTATCCATGGTATTCTCTTTATATTTCGCCTCTTGTCAGTATTCTTAGGTCATTATATCTTCTATATGTGCGTCAGTCTGATTTCTTATGACATCACCATTCATCTTCCTTCCTTATCTTCTTTGCTTCTTCGGGTATTTTATTCAAACAACCGTCATATTGTTTAGAATATAGGTATTTCTTTTTTTAAGGAATACCTTACTGTCCAGGTTTTCTTAGGTTTTGGTATATTAGTAGGTGCTATCATCCTGAAAGGTACTCGGCAGAGCCCATGTGCTGCTCACTGCTGATTTAACTGTTCTACATATGTCACATACATTGACGTGAACTCAATAGGTAATGAGAGTCAGCAACCGGAGTGGGGACAATACTTGACACTTCCTCTTCATGTATCTTACTTTCTGGGTCTATCTCCTCCCTTTAGGGTGCAGGAAGGGCTAAATGCTGTAACCTTCTCTGACACTCTCACTCAGGGACTTTCTGAGGGGTCTAATAGGTTGCCTAGTTGTTCTGCCTCTTGGTCTTCCTTCTCTCTAACACTCCCCAACCCCCCACACACATAGACACATACACACACACACACACAGCCTGACTCACACATACTCTTTATTCCCTCTTGTCTCTATCCTTCCACCAAATATTTCACTTGCTCACAAACAATTCAATTGGTGCTACCCTCTAATATACAACACCTTATATTCACTTTCTTACTGCACTCCAACAGCATTCTTAAAGTCCTTTCCAACCTGCTGTACCCACCTCGCTGCTCCCTTGGTCCATCTCTTCTGCTCCTGACCTCAACCAAAGACATTTTATCTTCCTCTGCACCTGCTGGCTTTTTACAGCCCAGCCTTCCCTATTGTGGACATTCTCTTAGCTCCCATGGGCTCTCTTCATGAACTGTTCACTTTCGACAATCTCTTGCTGGGACTAATCAACTTCTGAGGCTCCAGTACTCCATGGGTGAATATCAGATTTGAAACCTTCAATCAGCCCCAATCCTCTAATACACCAGAAGGGATCCATGCAGATTGGAATAACAAGAAAATGATAAACCGCTGTGTCAAACGTTGGTCCAGTAACATGGACGGAATGGCAGACTTATCTCCAAAAGTTTGTGAATCCCTGGTTAGGTGCAACACAGTGAAAATATAATTATTACCCAATGATATAAGGGACTGTCAAGTCAAGGTTGTATAAAAATATTTACTTTATTTATATCACAACAGACAGTTCTAGCAAAACTACGAAATACAAACCACTCTGTAAAGGAATGCAGAGGACCAACAGTTTCAAAAAGGAAAAGGGATGCACTCTGGATACTGACAGGAGAGTTATTAGTTTGGTTACAAATCTCAACAGTTTAAGGTTACTTGGCTTCAACACAAAGGGAGTAATGGGTCTTAATGTGTCTCACAGGGCCTTCTGAGAAGGACCAGGTGGACAGAACCACAATTTACCATGTGCTGTAGGTGTTCTTGGTGCTCGACAATTTAAAATCAGCTTCAGGGTACTTTGGAGGCTTCTGTGACAGAGGTCAAGATGGAAGCCGGCTGAGGGTATCAGGCTGAAAGACGGTTCGACGAGTGAAGCTGAACAAACGGCTGCAAGCTGGACTACACGGCTGCTCAGGATCAGTAATCTTTTTCTCAGTGCTGATCAGCATTTTTGAAGCACTGGTCAAGATGTCTTGGATGTATTTAAGTGACTGTAGCTTGTCAGAGTTGCAGTCGGTTGTGGCTCGGGGTACTCGACTGGATCAAAAAAGTACATAAGGAGGACGGTGGTAGATGCTTGTCTAGGCAATTCTCCCAGCTTCTTCAATGGGCTTGTATTGTCCTTTATGGTGGACGGCACACAGCTGTGGAATGTTTTGCAGGCAGCTGCATTGTCCTTGGTTCTGAGTTCAGAGATGTTGGGACACTTCCTACATAGGAAGCTTGCTGCAGAGCCTAGCAAGGCATGCTGTGACTTGATGGGCACCGGTTCTTGAGCAGCTGGAGGGCCCTTTGAGTTCTTGATCTCCCTTTATTCCCTGGGAGATGTTTAGAGGAGGGATCTTACTTTCCTCTATGGAAATCCTGGTCTTCCTTCACTGGCAGAAGGTGTAATGCAGAGTGTACCTTCAGCCAGCGTCCAAGGTTGAGTTCTTATTTTTTTCTTCTTGTGAAGTCGTCAGATGATCTCCCAAAACAGGGACTCAGTCTTGCTTTACAGCCAAGTGGGCATGAGTGATTAGTGTAGGCTAAGCCTACCTTAATGAAGCAATCCTGGAGTCCCTACCAGCAATCTCTTGTATGCGGAAAGTCATAACTAGGATGCTTTCTAACAGGAACGGTAAAGGGGTGAAAACCTGTGATACTAAGTCCCACCCATCTTCCTGTCTCTTGTTAATAAAAGAGTCTCACTGGTTAATGGATCTCTCTATGGTTACTGATTAAAGGGGCAGGCCTCCCTTGAAGCTGCAGTGATACCAGACTCTCTGACTGCTGCAAACCACATTCTCGTACCTTATGAATGGGTTCCCCCTACGGGGATGACCTACTGTAAGCACACATTATCAGACATGACAGCTCACTTTCATTAATACTAAGGGCGAGAGCTGACTTCAGGTTTGCACAGTTACATATGAAAGGTTGTTGGGCTTCCTGCCTCCTTTGTTCACCTCTGCAGCCATGCCCCATGTCAGCCTATTTGACCTACCATCTAATTGGTATGTTCATTGCTACCACCAGCTGCAGGGCCGAAAAAAAGAACAAGGTGGATCCATGGAACATTTGTTAGTTAATCAGACTGGACATGGCAGGGGGATGCTTGATCCTCCTCCCTCCTGGAGATGACATAATGTACTCTTGGCTCTCACATTCCAATGACATATGCCAGGGTGGACTGTGTCTATAGGCTGTGTCCACCCAGAGTACGCAGGTCTATGCGTTTGCTGTGTTGTGAGCATAGGAAAATGTGTGTGGATAAGCCCCACACATTTTCCTGAGGTTGGTCTACCACCATTCCATTTAATTAAACATTTCAAAAATCCTAGGCGAGCATAGGCCCACCATGTGAACGGTTGAATTCCTTACACTTGCTGATGTAGTAGGCTGGGGGCCGGAATTTCCCCAGGAGGTCTTCATGAAGTCTTCTATCCACACCCTCTTTTCAATCTCCATCTTGGGCAGGCAGCAAGGCAGCTGGCAGCTGCTTGTTTGTACAGTGGTCCTCTCCAGGATTTGGTGAGTTTTGCTTCCGAATGAGTTTGGAGAGGATTTCCAGGTCTCCCCTTTTCACTTGCAGTCCTTTCCATTCACAGTCCATTGGATGTTAACCCCCCCATTGCCCTGGGCTGCAACTGGGTTTGGTGGGTTGGATGTTGGTTGCATCATTCCTTTATGAAAGGGGAAGTTCCAGTCCATTGCGATTGTGATCAGGCTCCATTCCCCTGGATCCAGGCCAAGTTGTCCCAGTTGAGCCCAGTTGTTTTCTGGCATTTGTGGTTACACTTGTCTGCTATTTTCTCTTGTCTTCCTGGGTCCAGGATTCCTGTAAGGGTTTTCAGGGTTTCTGAGCTCACAGGTCCTCTGGTTTTCTAAAAAAGAAGGAAAAGAGACAAAGAGACAAGGCCAGGAGAGAGGCTGCTAGATATTTAAGCAGGGACAGTAGTACCAATTTCACAGCATACATTGAAGCGCTCAGGGAGCAATGGACCAGTGTCCTTCTCAAATCCCATATGCTACCCTTCTGGTAGGACCGTCTGTGGTTGTACACTGATAGTCCACCTACCCCAGGTTGAGTGAGTTCCCTAGGACCCCAGACAGGGTCATATCCATAATCCCTGTCACAGCATGTTGCACAACAATATTGGGATGCAATGTATAAGCTGAATTCAGAGAGAATTAAGGGCAGGTACTTCTGTAGCTGGCATAGAAATAGTATCTGTAGGAGGACAAAGTGTAGCTGTTTAAATGTTTTGGGGAGTCAATGCACTTTTGGAAGTGATTTGAAATTCAATATTAAACCTAGAACGTGTTTGTTACATAGCCAATAGCCACTTTGCGCTAGCGAGGGCTGTTAAAACTAGCTATTGGGATTTATTTTTACCGTGTGAGCTTTGACTGAAAAGTGGAATCTTTAAAGAGTGTTTGCATGTTGAAGAAACCAGCACCAAATTAAAGTACATGTTCCAAACTGATGCATCAGCACACACTTTAATCTGCTCCTTTTGTGTCAGGCATCATTTTGAAGAAAACAGATGCTCAGTATAAACTTGCTTTTAGAGGACAGGCCTTCTATAGAACCATGGGCACATACTTTTGCTTGACCTTTCCTCATAACAACTAGAATACAGTGACATTTGTTACAGGGAATTGTGGTTGTTTTTCTATTTTATGATATGTCAATGGAATTATTGCAAATAGAGGCTCAGGCTTCACGTGTGCTGTTATGTCAGAGAGTACAATAATCACTCTAAATTACATTGGCATGGTAACGTGTGAGTTTCTAGTACACATGAGATAGGAATGCTAAAGGGCCACTGTGATGCTGGAAATGCATCGGAAGGACAGGGTCTCCGTATCCTTCTCCTTTACTGCTTTTTCTCGTGTGTACTGTCGTGTTTTCCGCGTAGGAGTTCATGTGCGACTCCTGGCTGTGCAGCTCTCTCTTTTGGTTTTGGTGAACAGACGCATGGGATACCCTTATGGCTCACATGGGCTGGGGGGTACAACCCTGTGCCCCTAGTGTATGTTTTTGGGCACCTGTGTGTGGCCCACAGAGCAGAGTACGAGCTGGTGGCAGCTCCGTGCTGAATGGACTGGTGCCCTGGGCGTCCTCCATTTTGGGATGCCCAGGTCCTGTCATTGGAATCAGTAGATTCCTGATGGAGACAAGTTGGCCCCCATGGCCTCTTGCCTTCCATCGCCTGTTACCTTGATCTGCCCTAAGTCCTGGGAAGCCCTGACTCGGTCCCTTCCCCCTGACTGGCTGTTGGGTGGAAGTTCCATATATGGTAGTGTGGCGAAGTGCCGACCAGACTGGCTGGAGCCTTCCCAACGACCGTATGTTGTGCATACGCCTGTGAGTGGGACCTGGGTGAATGGAGCATGTGACGAATATGCATTCTTGTTGTGGATGTCTAGTTTCTGGTGTTTGACACAATGACTGAGACAGACCTGCCCGAAACTGGTATGAATGGAGTGTTGAATGGCTGGGTCCCAATACACATAACTTGTTGCGAGCGTCTGGAGAGAAGTGAATGGCCTGAATGCACTATGCACCTGATCGGCTGCCTGCCTGCTTGACTTCCCTGCGCAGTGATTGGATGCTTGAGTATGACCCTGCGGAATCAACAGTATATCTGGGGACCTCTCACTGCTAGGAATCGTGTTCAGAAGCTGAAGTTCAAACTACAAAGAGTAACTGGAGTGAAACTGAAGCTTGACCTTGAAGCCCTGCTGGAAGAGAAGACTTGCCGTTGCTCTTCTTCATCAATCTGAAAGCTGCTGTGTCTCCAAGGACTAACCCAAAGAGGACCTGGTAAGGCGCCCTCTTCCCTTGCTACGAGGGACCATCGTGCACCAGCCAATCTTTGCCAAAGGTCACTGGAAGACAGACCTACGACAGGCTGCCGACTGGAGACAGGGACTGCCGCAGAATCACAAAGAGAGCGCACGGACTGTTGTCTGCCACTGCCAAACCTGCAAGTAGGATGGTTCTCCCAAGCAGAAGGTCGAATTTTGTGCTAGCCCTTATTGGGCTATTTCTACCAGCAATCATGTTGGAATTTGCCCTGAAGTCCTTACATTTTTGACTTGTTAGATTTTCTTTAAAAATGAAAACCTGCATGAAAGATCGTACTAAATGTATTAATCGATTTTGGTTCTCAAGTGAATAGAATAACAAAGAAGGATTTAGCATCTAAAATTATACTTTGTGATTGGGGAAACAATGCAAATTGCATTAGTAGTTTCATCCAAAATATTGCTCTGTGATGCAGTACATCTCAAAGTTTCTCAAGAGACAAGCGGCAAGATTATCTTTTTTGTAGACTAATGTTGTTAGGTGCTTGGATGAAAATTCCCCAACATATTTGAACATAAAATGTTGTCAGGATTATACAGTAAATACATCTTTGACACATGTCCTGTATTGAACATGATAACTTGGTTAGTCTGTACATCCTTTACTTTAAATGTTTTGCACATGATCCCAACGTGTTGACAACTGTGATATTTTAGGGGAGATCAATGATTGGTAGATTGATTTTGTTAACACTTTTTTTAGTTAATTATTGTAATAGATTCAACATCCTACAAATAGCTTTATTACATTGTGTACATCCACACACCCTAGAATGCAGCTATGGCTATGCTATTCCGGTCTAGCAGCACACATAGAGGTCCACACTCAAATCCCTAACATACCTCAACACCTCTGCCACTAGTATACAGTGACAACCAATAAAATGAAATGTGGTCTAGCTGGGCACACATCAAATCTTCAGCAAGAGCATTCTATCCTAAACCACCAACAGCACCTACCCATGTGACTGACCTCCGGACTGCTTATTGGAGCCTAGCTAGCCCACCTAAGACCTAAACCAGCAAAAACTCACACATGCATCTTTTAATTTAAACTCTTAGAACCTCCTACACATGGACTGTGGTCACCGAGGGTGTTCCAATCACAAAGAGCATTGAGGCCATACACATCGGAAAAGGGTGCTATATAAATTACAAATAGAATAAAGTACAATACATATTATGAGAAGTTTGAAGTTTTGTGTGAACCATGGCACTTGAATTATAAATAAATTAATAAACACATTTGCCCTGTTTACATTGACTGCAGTATTGAGATTACAAACTTTGGTCGCAATTCAAAGCAGACTTTAAATGCAAAAGTTGTGATTAAACAATTTATTAAAATGGTATCTTAATCATTAAAATTGTATCTTAATTACAGAATGAGCAAGGGAAGACTTAACAAGTGTCACTGTGAGTTTGTAAAAGCACTGCTGAAGTTGTATTCATTCGCCACAAAAGACCTAACGGAGGAAAATACAGCTGAAAGAAATATTAATGAACTGAGGCAAGAGTAAGAGACAACATGGCTTGAAACATTTGCAAACGAAATTAATTTCCAAACTGCAAGTGCAAATGGCATGTCTGCATAAAAAGCCTTAGGGAATCAGACAGTATGCCTAAGTGAAAACAAAATAATTGCTCAAGCGATATGTAACAAGATGTGTGCAAACTTGACAAGTGTACTTACAATTAAAAATTCACAAAAGCATTTAGAGAGAACATTTTTTCAGATTAAGTGCGGTTATAGTAACTAAGAGGGGCCCTGCAGGCAATATCATGCCAATGCCTTTTTCAGTAATGTTCCAAAGGGACTGCAAGGGAAAGCAAGCAGACAAATTGAAGTTGGCGGGCAAAATAAGGATGGATCAAGGGAACGTGAATTCTTTTCCAAAGAAGTGTTCCATTATGAATTTGTTAGTTATGTCTTTTATTTGTATTTAGCATTTATTAATTGAACATTTGGAATGCAATTTGTTGCGAAGCGACTTGCAAAGTAGGCAATACAGATTTGTTGAGGTAGTATCTCAGTTGGGTGTCTTTACACTAGAGAGTGGATGATTGATTGAGCGCAAGACCAGGTGGTTAGGGGAGTGGTGATGGGAGACATACCGCGGGGATGGAGACTGGATGTAGATATGAAATACATGTACATGTACATTTAGGGCCTAAAGCCTAAACACACAGGTATCAGTGTGGCAATATCCCAGGGGGTTAAATTGGTTAGTTAGTGGGCAGTGGCGATAGAATGGCAGACCCCCCACACCCCCCTTTGCTGCATAACTGTTTCATTTGTAAGTCTAGTATTATATAAGTTCACTAATGGACACGCTTTAATGCCAGGATGGGGAGCATTCCAGTGGAGAGGGGTGAGTAGAGAGAAGAGTGGAAGTGGGAGGAGGTGCAGTGTGATCAGGGGAAGGAGAAGTTGTGGAGAGAGGAAGGTGACTGAGTAATAGGTGGAGCATAGAAAGGGATGTAGCTAGCAAGTTACAGGGGTCAAGAACATAAATAGATTTTTAGATAAGTAGGAACTTAAAGAGGGAGCAATTTTTCATGAAGAGACATCTAGTATAGAGTAGTTTCAAAAAGATGGACAGGGTCTAGGTGCATTATAGAAGGTGCAGATAGTGAAGGTGATAATTTGATTTAGATGAGAAAAGAAACAAAATGGCAGAGCAAGGAATAGTTGTAACAGTCGTCTGTGTTGCAGTGCAGAAGGGTAGCCATTTGGGTTTCAGCTGAATGGTGGGTGAGGTAGGCAGATTTTAGTTACATTAAGTTCTTCCTGTGAGCAATGCCAGTAGACATGATGCATTTTTGGAGTCATGCGTTGTCAAGGAACTGTCAAACGATGGAGTGTCGAGATCCTCTCAGGTATCGTGACGTGTCGTGTCACCCCTACCCCAGCAGAAGTCCCCCTCCTGTTCATTATAATTAGAACACGATGTAGCAACTACCTCTAAGGCAGGGGCAACTTATCAATTGCACCAAAGAAGAAGATCTATCTCTGGCTACGGAGCTTCAGAGGATAACAAAACGTGAGATTTAGTAGGATATACTCATTTAAGGATTCAGAGTAAATATGAAACATATTATATAAATAATACATTGTAGCAGTTTACCAGGGCTCCTGGTGAGCCATGCGAGAACTTCCAGGATAGGAGTCTCTTCTTTCCGTACACAGATGAGAATATCATGAATGTGTTGAAGAATGGTACTCCAATAGTTTCCCCTGTTAGCATCACAAAGGATTTGTAGAACTAAAACCACAAAGATTCAATTTAACAAAAAAGTTACAAAAGAACAGATCCCTCCCCTATACTGAAATAGAGCGGGAGGGTACCAAGACAGGAAATGTGAGGCTTATGTGGATCCCAAGGTAATGCAGGATTATCACGGATAAGAAGTAAGCAGGACTGGGACCCCCCTCGGACCTGTCTAAATACCTAACTGGTCTCTGGCCTGGAACAAGGTTTAACACATGAATGGGAACTCTTGAGCTACTCAGCAGTTTGTGAGAAGGAGTGTCTTATTTAGGCAATATGCCCCGAGCTGGCAGGCATTACCACGTAAGGTAATGCCCCCAGGACACATAGTTAACAAAGGCCCTGGGAGCAGTATCGAATGTGGTAATGGCCCACCGGAGAGGGGCTTATTGTCATTAGGAACCAGGCCTGTTAGACTGGCGTACTAATGGTGTTTTATTTTGGTTGAGAGACGTGTTGCGTTTTGCAGCTGAAAAAAAAAGGAAATAAACGCCTGCAGCGGACTGGGAAACGTAGTCTGTTTTCCTTTTCTGTAGCAGCCATAGTAAACAAAGAAAATGTCCGCCATGGAAGGGGAGAAGGGACTAATTCTAGTCCCTTCTCCCCTTCCATGGCGGCCATTAAAGCAAATGAAAAGAAGTAAGCAAAAAAAATGGCCTCCATGAAACAGGATGAAGCGACCAGGGGTGTTGCTAGGTTTGGAAAAGATCCGGAGCTACATTAATGTTGGGATTGTCAGGACTCCAGGCTAGCTAGCCTTTTGTTTGTAGACCCTGAGATTCTATCCAGGGCTACCACCAAAATATCCAGGGCTATAGGCCCCCGAAACACCCCCCCTAGCAATGCCTCTGGAAGTGACTACGTGTAGTTCCTTCTCCCTTTCCATAATGGCCTGAAAGAAAAAACAACTGAGGTCCAGTGTGAGGGACGCACAAGGACGTGTGCGGGCTTATGTGGGGTGAGGCTTCCAAATGCACCAATCAGTGCATTTGTTTTATTTAACCTGTGCCGGGTACTAATGCTCCTTTTATGAGCAGCGTTGTTCTGTTATGCCAGGAAGTGCCTGGTGGCCATCTTGGTGTGGGCCTCCTGTTCACCACGGCTTTGGTGACAGCCATCTTCAAGGGGGCAAGCAAGTAGAAAAGGAAATAAGCAAACAGCTTGCTGGTACATATGTGTCCGCTTAGGCTGCCAGAGCCGACCCGGAAGGAGAGGGGCCTTGTGTCCCTGGACCCTAACAGTACGTACCCCTCCAGGCCCCACACCAGGAACCAGACATGAACCCCACTCCGGCTTACCAGGGTGGGTTTTATAAAACTTTGTAAGTAGCCTTGGGCATTTACATTTTTGGCCATCACTCCAGGCCTATCCTCAGGATTGTACCTCTTCAGTATAATCAAGTGCCCGATGGTTTTGATGGGCGTCCAATTTGTTACTTATTCCATACTCCTCTTCAGGAGATAAATATTACATGTGTATAACTACACTCTAGCCCCTGTTTTGTAAATAGGCTCCTGTTTCCTTCTGTCAGCAGAGCACCGAGACTTAACCTGGGATTGTTCAAGATGGATACAAGCTTTTTCTATCCCTTCCTGTAAATTACTGATTAGAGAGGAGGTCACAGAGACACCAATATAGGATCTAATGCTAGAAGGAAGAGAGTTTGGGTGATACAAATATGCAATATGAAAAGAGGTATCCTGGAGGGAAACATGGACAGCATCATTATAGGTGCATTCAACAACACGCAGCAACAACACCCAATCACCTGAATACTCGGATATATAGCAACACAGCTATTGGCCCACCCTCTGGTTGGCCTTCTCTATATATCCATCACTTTGCAGTTGGCAGGCCTAGGAAAAATGCAAATCGATATCCAGAAGTTTGCTCAAAGGCCTCCAAAAGATGGACACAAACTGAGAACCCCAGTCAGATATTGTAGTCATAGGGATTCCATGAAGATGGAAGATTTGTTGAACAGATGTAAGAGCCATTTGTGGGGCTATCAGCACATTAGGTAGGGCTATAAAATGCCAGAGCTTGCTGAATAGTCTATCATTGTTAGTATGGTTGTATTCCTGCCCACTGCAGGAAGATCTGTATTACAATCCATGGAAAAGGTGTGCCAGAGAGCCTCAAGCAATGGCAGTGGGAGCAGAAGTCTTCTAGGGGTCCAGCAAGGGGAAAAAGATATAAGCAAACAGTTTGCCGCTACCTATGTGTTGATGTAGGCTGCCAGAGCTGAACCAGAAGGAGAGGGGGAATATGTCCCTGTTTCCAAACTGGAACTCGGGAAGAAATAATACTTCTTTCTTGGAGCAATTAAGCATTAGGTAGCATAACACCGTACAATGATGTATGGCACTGAGGCAGCTGGGATTCCATAAGAAGATACGAGTGGTGAAGGAGGAAAATGAGAAGGAGATTTGACTTTCATCAGTGAAGCGGTGGTAGCAGAAGCCGAAGCATGAGATGGGTTTGTCTAAGAGGGAGGTGAAGACATTAAAGTGCAGGACTGATGCTTGGGAAAATTTTACAGGGAGTAATGTGGGGCAATAGGTTTTAGAGCTTCAGGGGATGAGGACAGAGCTGTCAGAGAGGTTAGGGAGCACACAGTTGAGATTTTTGCCCTTGAAGAAAAAGAACGCACAATGGGCCTCATTCCAAGCTTGCCAGTGAGGAAAAGAAGTGGCAGTAACAATGGACACCAGCACTTTTACCGGACCAGCAAACTACATGTGAGGTGGCCCACCATCGCTGGTAACACCAGCGCTGGTAAACAGGTGCCAGCAAATAAAGGCGCCAGTGAATCCGACCCCAATGAGCCCTGGCTGGCCTCCTCAGTGATGGTGTTAATACCACTACAATGGCGACACCGCCACATCACGGGGCTTACTCTTCCAGTAACACTGCCAAAAGAATGGCAGTGACACATCCAAAGGCTAGGTGGCGAAAGCTCCACCTGAAAGCAGGCGGTAAATGGCAGAAAATGCATGCAGGTGTGGGGAATGATGCCACAGGTGCACCAAATGCATCCATGTCCACCTAATGCAGCATGGTGGAGTTGAAAAATGCCACACCTTCAACTGACACACAACCAAATACCACAATACTGCCACAGGCTGCAGTTCAGCATTGACCTGCAGCTGTTCCAGACCAACATAGATCTGCAGACGCTGGAGGAACAACCGAGGGCACAAGTATCAAAGCACAGGAGGATGATGGGGAGGAATGAGAGAAGGAGAAGGTGGTACCATGCAGGGCGTGCACCATGCTCCGCATTGTCACACCATGGACTCTCAGTGTCATGCAAATCCTAACCCTGTACCACCTCAACAGGGAGAGCATAGCATATGTCCACTGCATGATCCAGGGAGACATCAAGAGAAGGATTGGCATCCGCACAGCCATAACACCTCTGGTGAAATTAGTGCCTGTCCTGCATTTCCTAGCAACTGGCACATTCCAGGATACTGTAAGTCAGCTGCATGGATTAGTACAGCCAACATTCTCCAAATTGTGGGTGGAGGTGCTAGAGGCACTCCTAATGCATGTTGGACAGCACCAGGCACTTCCAACCACCCTGACACAGGTGAACGCAACTGAGGTAAAGTTCTACCCCATGGCAGGCATGCCCAATGTAGTAGCTGCCCTGCATTGCATGCTTGTCAAGCTGATTTCACCGCATGCCCAGGAGGAAGTCTACAGGAACCACAAGCAGTCCATTCACTTAAATTCCAGGTCACCTGTGATGCGAATCTCATGTTCACCCATTGTTGTGCTCGGCCCCCAGGCGTAACCCATGATGCCATGGTTCTGTGCAACAGCACTCTGCTAGTGTACACGGAGAGGGCAATGTACCTGGGCATTGGGTGAGTAGAAGTCACAGTACACTGAGGGGGGAGTAGGCACATTGCCAATGACTGGGCCGGGAAGTCCCCACCTTACATCGGACCCACACCCACATACACAATAGAGGCTGCTCTCCACTGTCATGTGACATAGCTTAGCAACCTGCAGTGAATAAGCAAACTGCACAACCAAAACAGGCCACAGACACACAGGACCACAGGCACCATAATTTAACAGTGCAACACACACACTGTAAGTGATTTCAACCCGCCACTCCTCCTAAGTCAATGCCTAGCGTGTGATGCACAGTTGGAACCCTAAATTATCTATTTTTATCTATAAGTTCTTTCATTTCTAAATGATGTTCCCTTATATCACGCCCCTCTCTTTGAATTCCCCCGGTCTCACTGAACCAGGAAGCAGGCTGTTTTGCAAAGTTTAAAGATTTATTTTTATGGATTTGAACAATATATGTATATATCACACTATTAATATTTATACAATGATCACCATTGGGTGATATCACAACAACCAACTATCTCTTTAATCAGAATGCTTATGGATAAGAAAAATAATGCAGCATGGAATAATATTTGGTATGTGTTCAATCAAATGCAATGTCACTTTTCCCCCCCTATACACTACTCAATCACCCCTAATATGCAAGATGAAGAGATGGAAGGAAAGAACACAGGTTTCAGGAAGAAACACTCAACCAACACAGTTTCAATCCAAATTCCCCCCAGCAAGCATACAGAGAATTAGGAATGATTTCAAAACAGTTCAAATGCTTTTGAATGTAGGTTGGAATGAATGGGAAAAACACTGAAAAATGACTTTAATTCTCTAAATTGGATTCAAAACTAGTGGGAGCCGCTTTGTATAGTTTCAGGTAAACACTAGCAATGATGATTGAATAACTAGCAGATTGAAAACGGAATTCTGAGGTCAGATGCAAAGAATAGCTATTTTACACGTGATGAAATTGAGCCAAATGCGAATCCGCGGAAAACCATTCAGCGCGCGAGAAACGCGATTGCGGGAAAACGATAAGGAGTTGGAATACAGGTTCCTTTGAAAGCTGAGGATGTTAGCTTAAATTTGACACTTAAATTTCGTTTCTAGCATGTACAATTCAGAGGTTTTGAAGGTTTTAGTAGAGGTTGTTTTGTCAGAAAGAGTCAAGATTTTCAAAAGAAAATGCGCTTTTGAATTACAAACAGGAATTTCTTTACACTAGGGAGTCTATGAAGATACAAGATACCCAACCGGACAGCCACCAGAACAGCAGCGCCTCTGCTCTGACTTTTGCCCGCGAAGACACTTGTCTTTCTCCAGCAAATATATTAGCGCAAAGATTAATTTATCACTACAATTAACAAAGGACTATGTGGATGAGGGAAAGATTCAGGAAAACAAAAGAGATTCTACAATGCAAATCTGGATATGATAGAATGGGTTGGATAGGATTGCTTAAGGATAAGATATTGGCTATGGACAATTCTATGCTAGATACTCACAACTATGGTTTGTAATATGCCCGTCAAAGATCTGGTCAAAGGGTTCTGGACTGGAATTCTGCTAGCCCACCGGACAGGATTCAGGCACCCAATTCTGCACTCAGCATGGCACTCTGGTCTTTGCACGGCCTCTGGACTGGATCTGACGGGTTGGTTCTGGGTTACAGCTATCTGGTTACAGGTCTGCTCTACTGGTTTGGATCTCTGGGTTCTAGCAATAGTTATTGGCAAGAAAGCAGAAACAGCACAGCCAGGCTGTTCAATTGTTGGTGTGCCCCTTAGAAGTCTGGGGTTAAAATCAGGTTGCAAGATTTTAAAGGCCAGCTGAAAAGGGTTCAGCTTTGGAATTGGGCCTTCTGCTTTCAGAGTTTTGGAGTCTTGGATCTGGGTTCCTCCTGCAGAGCGCTTTGCCAGTAAGTCAGTTGATGGGTGAATCTGTGTGTCCCTCTAGGTCATAAACTGTCCCTTTTTATGTATTTCCCAAAGGGTTGGGCAGACTACATTATACTAAGCACACCCTCTAGGAATCCTATTGGTTAGAGTATTTCCCCTCTTCTGATTTGAGAAGGAAATCTAGTGTCATGGTGATGCTGCATTTTACAATCCAGGCAGTACCCCCCCTTTGTTTCAGTACAGTAAATTTATTTTTCATCTAAATCATATTTACAATATCGCCAACTTGCTAATAATACATATATACATCACAGATTTAATAGAGCAAGTATCCGTCCGAGTTCCATTTTAGTGAGAGCTTTGGTTCAAATTTGACAGTTTTTCACGCTTTTGGTGGGGTACCCAGTGTCAGATCTGTCCACATTTTTCTCCATACATGCGCATGACATCTGGGCATAATCCTGTGAATTTCATATTTCTAGCATTATCACAATTGCTACAACATCAACATTTTGGTAGTCAGAGTAGTTTCAAACGGTGATCAGAAATTTCATTTTAACAACACTATATTTACAGATTTTTACAAATTTTTCACAGTTCTCTGTGAGTCTTTTTCAAAAAGATATTTTTCTTGTAGGTCAAGATACACATATCTGTCTGGTCCCGCCCCCAAGGTTTGGCTGGGTCAAGAGCACTCCCAGGCTCTCTTCCTGCTGGCAGTTGTTTTCTGTTGACAGTTGAATCTGCATATCTTTTCAATCAAGGGCGTCTTTTGTCTCTCCTCAGAGCAACAGGCCAAAATCTCCTCCCACCCCCATTAACAACTCAATGACAGTTCCTGAGCAGAGGCGGGGGAAGATGTCTTTGTTTGGGGCAAACTGTCGAATTTGCCTTTGAAGTACTGTGTTTTACATTAGTTCACTTTTAAAACCCCTTGTTTAATATTGTCTTTTCTAAATAAACTTTCATTTTCAACAACTATACATACAGATCTCATAATTCCAGTCTTTTTCAAACATAGAGATTGAATTGTAGCAACCTATATTGCTTTTGATGGCAAGTCTCTTCTTTTCCACAATTTGATCTTAATGTACAAGTTTAACTAACAGTAAATGACAGCTCTGACAAAGGCGAGCGGTGGTACTGCACCCATATTCTGACATATTTTTCCAGGCAAGCACCTTTTTGATTGGGGATATTTTTGTGATGAAATGTGCTTCTCCTGGCATTGTGCTTAGGTGGATTCTTTAAATAAAGTGTTGTTTAACATCCAACAAGGATGTTGGATCTTTTCTGATGTTTGGGAACCATGATTCTGCACTTTCAACAGCCAAGTGAAAACGGATTTTAAAGCACTTCTGGGTTTTCCTGGCAATGCAGCCCTGCCTTTTCAGGTAACTCCATTTTAATCTGTGGGCAGCCCAATGACAGGTTTTGGTAGTGTGGTCTCCAGTTCCACTACTGACACAGACAAAATGGATTGGCGGCCTATTTTTCAGGTTTCCCTGCGCACTTCTCAGAGATTTTTAGTGCATAGAGCTTTTTGGCGGCCATCCTGTTGTTTCTGATGAAAGCAGCACACAATGATGTTGCAGGGCAGAGCCTAGTGGGTCAGAACATCCCACAAGGCCCCCCTTGCGATTTGGCGTTAGGCGTCCATCAATGGGAAGTCGCAAAACTGGGATGATCAGTCTCTTTTCTTTTGGTTCCAAAAATGGCAAAGTTTATCATCTTTTCTTCCATCAGGGGTGGATCGACCAGTTCTTCACCCAATTCCTGATGTGGATATGAAGCGATACCCCGGGCCCCTTGGATCTTTCCTTCCGGTCCCTGGGTGGTCCTCCTTGGTTTTAGTCTCCATGGTTTCCAATTCTAGGATGATAAAGCAAAAACATATTTGTATACATTTCCCCACCACTATTAATGTAGTGGGGCGGACACATACATTTTGACAAATCAGGACACATTTTTCTATTGGCAATTTATTGACTATATAGATGGTATATTTTTTATAGTGGGAATTCTAGGGAGGTGGAGTGACTCCCTCTGGGGTTTCTGAAGACTCCTCCAGTTGCTGCAGAGTGTGCCTAGGGCGACAACACTTCAGTTGATTAATATGGACCCACTTATCTTCCCCCTCTGCCAAACTGCCTTTGGGGATGCAGATTTTGTAGGCGACTGGTGAGATTTTGTCTACAATTTCAAAAGGTCCTCTCCAGCTAGGCAAAAATGTGCGCTGTTTGGCCTGGTTCCTTTGGAAATTGTATAAGTAGACCCAGTCACCTACATGGTATTCTTTTCTAGTAGTCTTTAAGTCATAGTGGGTCTTCATGCTGTCTTGAGATCTTTCTAGATTTCGCAGAGCATAGGGGAAAGCATGTTGAAGGTGATTTCTTAGATTTTTAACATACTCATGAGTTGTGGAGGCATTGATCAATGTCTGCTCTTGGGTTCTATAGAGCAGATGCTGGGGAAGCACCATCCTGCATCCAGTCATCAGCTCAAACGGTGACATTTTAGTTGCAGATGGAGGGGTAGATCTGATGGCCATTAGGACAAGAGGTAATCGGATATCCCAACTTGGCCCAGAATCTGCCACAAATTTTTTTAATATGCTCACAATTGTCTTGTTGTATCTCTACTGCACCACTAGAGGATAGCCGGTAGGCAATGTGTAATTTCCTTTTGACCCCAAGTATCTCCCACATCTTTGTCATTACTTCGCTAGTGAAGTGGCTACCTCGGTCTGACTCGATCCTTTGGGGTAGTCCAAAACACGAGAAGATTTGGTTGATCATCAGGGCAGCTGCTGTTTCCGCCTTGCAGTTTGGGGCCGGGAGACATTCCACCCACTTAGTGAACAGCATGTCACAGTCAACATGTACTTATTCCCCCTAGAGAAGCGAATCACAGGCCCGATATAATCGACTTGTAAATCTGACCAAGGCAATGTCATCCCCCTCTTTTGGAGAGGCGCATTTGGTTTGTGAGGGATGTTGGCTGAAATTGTGCACACACAAGACACCCCTTCAAATATTTGTCGAGGTCCTGCCCCATGTGTGGCCAGTATGCAACCTCTCTTAAGATTTCAAGTGTTGCATGAAACCCTGTATACCCGGCTTTGGCCGCATCATGGGCGTGACTTAACATCAGGCTTCAGAATGAGGTAGGGACCTCCTCACCAACAAACAATCTTGGATTTGGAACATTTCTGGACATTTCATCAACACTCTGAGGTCCTCTTTCCCAATATAATCGGTATCCGTCAGGGGAAAGTTCTCATGGTCCTCAATTAGTTGATAAAACTTACCAATTATTGGATCCCCTTATTGAGCGGTAATGAGATCAGCATCTGGATTCTCCTTACTCCATTGTGCAGTTGAGAGCTCATTGTGAGCATTTGTCTGGGACCTAGTGATAGCAGTGACCTGGATTTCCCCCAACAGGGACTCGATCTCAAAGAGATCCCCTTGGATGGCTCCAGTTTTGGCCAGCTGATCAGCTAAGTCATTTCCAGTTTTATCTGGTCCCTCTACTTTGTGGAGTTGATTATGGACAGCAGTGAGGATGGCTTGATGCACAGCCATCAACTCTGCCACTTGACTACTTCTTGGAACAATCTTGTACCCAGTGGAGGGTTCTGGGGTCTCATTCACCCATGCATTCCCTACGCCGGCCACAAAGTTCTTTTTCCCCATTGTTGTCAACATGGTAGGAGCATCCATCTGTATAGACAGTGGGCATTCCCTCACACTTGTCTTCTTCAAAGACTTTGTGTGGGGAATTGAGGTATGCCTCCATGTTGTCCTTGATTTTTAGACTTTCGTCCTCGAGACAGTTTTCTCTGGCACAATCACGCAAGTCAGCCAGACCTTGCGCGAGGGGACTCTTCTTGTTTTGCCCATATCTGACCTCCACAGGAAAGCCTTGCATTGACAGAATCCATGAAGTAATTTAGGAATTACTCACATTTCCGGCACGGATTCTGTCCCTTTGGATATAATACAGAGGCTGGTGTGGAGTCTCCACTATGATGTGTTCCCCCTGGATAAACGGGCGTTAATTCTTCAATGCCCACACTGTTGCCAGGAGTGCCTTCTCACAATCGTTGAATTTTTCCTCCACAGAGGACAAAGTTTTACTCGCATAGGATATTACTTTATTGACCTTGTCATGCTTTCGATATAATACTGCGGTCAAGCATGTATTTGAGAACGCTGTCTCCAAGAAGAACTCCTTGTTTTTGACAGGGTAAGCTAGGCAAGGCGCTTGTGAGAGGCTTCATCTGAGTTGTCTTACTGCCCCGGCTTGTTCTGGACCCGATTACCACTTGACCCCCCCTTCAAAAGATGAATCAGGAGTCTTGTGATCTCTGCGTAGTCCTCAATGAACCTTCTGCTGTAATTAGTCAGTCCAAGGAGGCTCCTTAGTTCCCGCAGAGTTGTGGGGTCTTTTAATTTCTCGAGTGCTTCCACTTTCCTTTCCTGGGGACAGAGACCGTGAGGAGTAATCTCATGCCCCAAGAAATTTACACAGGTTCTACACCACTGTGCCTTTTGAAAGGAATGTTTTGCTCCGGCGGCCCTCAAATGTGTCGGAACATAACAGATCTCTGGTATGTGTTCCTCCACAGTTGAGCTTTTGATGATAACATCATCTACATAAGCCAGGTTACCCCTTTCACCCAAGTCGGGCATGGCCTTATGTAGAAAAATGTTGAATTCATTGCCGGAGTTGATGTATCCGAAGGGAGTCCGGGTGCATGTGTACTGCTGCCCCCCAAAGGTGAAGGCCTGCTTGTATTTGTCCTCCCTACTGACAGGTACATACCAGTACCCATTGGTCAGGTCTATTGCAGTGAATACCTGTGACCCCTGGATCTGGGCCAGCCCTTGGTCAATGTAGGGCAGAGGCCATCGGGAAGTATGGACCCGTTTGTTGAGCTCCCTAAGGTCAGCGCAGAGTCTCCACTGGCTGTTTGGCTTCAAAATCCCCAGCACCGGATTATTGAAGCTGCTGTGGACTGGACAGATTATCCCACGGGACTCCAGGTTCTTAATTATTTCAGTAAGGGACTCAAATGATGCGAGAGGCAAGCGACATTGCTTCACAAACACTGGAGTCCTGCCAGGGTCCATGGGGATTGTTGTTGTGTGGATGTCTGTGCGACCACAGTCATATGAGTCCACCGCAAAGAGATCTTGAAAATCTAAGAAAACTTGTTTCAATTTTTGCTTCTGCTCCAGGGTCTCACAGGCATCAGATAAGTTGACTATCTCTTCCACCTTCTGCCTGAAGCCTGGAAAGAGTTCTGGTTTTGCTAAATCAGCAGCCTCTTCTAGCTGGGTGGAGAAGTCCCTGGTCAGAGCGCTGATTTGGACTGGTGGCTTCAGGTGGGGAAGGCAGTCCTCGTAGACTCGGAAAATCACCTCATCCCTCCTGAAGTCACAAGTCACATCTTCCTTACCATAAGGGCAGGAAGTGTACACCAGGATATTCCCCCCATGCCGGGTAAAGATCCTGTCTGGTGTTCTGTTGTCATCACTATCACTGTCAAAATAGTCCTTGGGGATTTGTCGTAACAGTTAATTACCTAAATCTATGGAGAAATGTCGGTCATCAACCACCATTCCAATAATGGTGCCTGCTGCTAGAGTGATACTCTTTAAGTCGCTGTTATCCACCTCTGTTGGAATGGTGTCATGTTCTATGTTGACTAGTGGTTTTGGGTTTACCCCCAACCCTTGCTGTTGGAGAGAAGCATTTAGATGAATATAGGCATCAGGGTTTTTCAATTTGTGTCCTCTTTTAACTTTCAATTCCAGGGAGAATTGTCGGGTCCTTTCTGGGATGGTGACTTCCTCTCCAATCTGAATTTCAACTGCATAAGGCAGCAGTTGAGCTGACCTAAATGCCTTCTCTGGGTCATCAAAGCCCATGGGATTTCCTTCCCGTCGAAGTTCTGAAGTTGTCCAGGAAGAGGGTTGAGAGGAATTTGGTAATTCTCCCTGTCCCGAATTCAGTTGGTCAAAGGCCTTTTTGGACAGAAGGGTAGCTTGGGATTCAGTGTCCACCAGTGCCAAAATTGTACCCTGCCCCTGTATTTGGACCGGGGCATAGAATTTTCCCTCCTTCTCCTCAAGGTGGCACAGATAATGTACATTTTTGGACAGCTGGTGGGTTAGTTTTCTAGTTTTGGACACTGATAGAGAAGAGATTTGGGGAGTACTCTGTTTGGAGTCTAGGGAATCTGAAAAGAAAAGGTGACAACTAGATATGGGAGAAGTTTTGGGTTCCCCTGGTTCCAGTTCTGGGCTGCCCCCCCGCCCCTTTTTGGAGGCAGTCACCTGGATGGGTTTGAACCAGGGAATTTTCATGCCGTTGATTCTGGGGTTGGATGATGGGCGGCGCTAGCTCAGTCCCCACATCTACCCAGTCTGGATTTGGATCCTTGGGAACCTATTTTTCTTTGTGAGGAGTTCCCCCATATCTGATGTAGAAGATCCTTTTTCCAGGATCTTCTGAGGACCCCTCTCCTTCAAATTGGAAGATTTGTACCTCCTCCTCAAAATGGGTCTGTTTGGGTTCTTTGTTTCTCCTACCCCCTCTGCTCCTTGGGTGGCAGACTTTCAGGGGCAAGAGATTTTGGTTCCGGTTCCTGCATTTCCAGGGGGGGTTTACAAGTGGGGAAGGAAGCTTCCTCCAAGGCTTTACACCCCCCTTTCTCTTGTGCCTCCTCCCTGGGAACTGGTAGGTCACCGGGGTTCTTCCCCCATCATTGCTCTGGAGCACCAGGTCCGGAGTTTGAGGCATTCTGTGCTGGCATGCTCATCTGAGGGTTCTGTTGAGCCCTCAGCATGCGACCCAGATCCTGTGCCATGTTTTGGACCTGGCGCTCTAGTTGTGACACCCGCTCAGGCTGATACAGGGTTCTGTTGTCTCCCCTGGGCTGATCCCGGGAAGGGTAGCTATCCCTTCTCTGAAAATACCCCAGGTTGGGAAAATGTGAGTACCCCTCCACCCTTGGCCTCCCCTCTCCTGGATTAGGTTGTCTGGGCTCAGGAAATTGGGGAAAGAAGGATGGATGGTTTTGAGGTTGAAAGTTTTGCAGGTACCTGGGGAAGAAGTTCTGTCCAGGACTTGGGGAATTTCTGCCCTCCTGGGGGAAGTGAAGAGGGAAGTTCCCTGGGTTAGCTGCTGTTTGGTTGGATCCCCCTTCTTGGGCTGGACGAGTCCACACATAACCCAGGATGGGTCAGTTCCCCTTGTAGTGGGGACTTAAGTAATCAGGGGAGTGAGGGATCCCATTTGTGGGACTACCTCCTTGGCTCCCTGTTTGTAACTGGCCCGAGGGCCTTCTGGGCTTGGGATTATTCTGATTCAGTGCGGGCAGGTTTTTAGGCCCCCCCATCTTCAAACCTAAAATGCGGGTAAAGTTCACCTCTGCCACCTTAGCAGCAGCAGGGGTGTTGGTTGGTTTGGGGCTTTTTGCATTATTTTTGTTTTCCACTGGCTTTTGCACCTCATAAATGCGTGTGGCTTGTTCAATGACCCAGTCTAGTGATCTTTTCTCGTGAAAGTTTCTCACTAGCTGGGTCATGATGTACTTGGGGAGAGTGTAGAAAAAAGTGTTCACAAATTCTTTGCTGTCCGTGCGCACCCTTCTGGTGGTCTGCGCAAAGGCACACTTTAATTCCTGCACAAATTCTTGTGGGGCCTGATCCTCCCCACATTGCAAGTTGTAGGATGCCTTGCGAGCCTCCTGAGGATTTCTATGCACAGAAAAATGCTTCAAGATGGCCGCCATATAGGTGGACCATCTATAATGATTTTGGTCCTCCAGCCCCACAAATAAGCTGGAGTATTCTGGTGAGAAGGTTCATTTCACATATTGAATACAGCTTTGGCTGTCCTTCAAATGGAAAGTTTTCATCATCTTCTCAAAGAGCTCTAAGTGCTCCCAAACAGAATACTTTGCGTACTTATGATAGGTCGTTATGATGCTCCTTATCACTTGGATCTGTTTTAAGGGGTCCTTAAGCAAGGCCCTTTTTGCCTTATTGGCCTTCTTGGTTCGGGTAACCCTAGTCCACTCCTCCTCTGACCCAGCGGCACTGCTCCCAGAGGTGCCCGTCTGGTCTTCTAGGCTCTCCTGGATTCTGCGAGCTTGGGAATGGTTGGCAAAATGTAGGGACCTAGTCTCCTGTGTCCTGGGGCGCTCAGGGGGGTCTTCTGATTCCTCCTTGTTCCCAGGATTTGATGAGTACCCCCCCCACTGTCCTAGCTGGGCAGAGGTTTTCAGGATGCCCTTAGTGGGCCTACTCTCATGGAGTTCCCCTTGGCTACCCATACCCAGATGCCCGCCCATCCATTCCTGGGAGGTGCTGGTCTATGATCCCCATATTTCTGATTGGATTGAAATCTTCCATCCCTGTGGCCCTTGGCTCATGTGTGCCAGTGGACATGGGGGTGGCATAGTCCAGGGATTGGAAGAGATGAAGGCCTCTGGTACTAGGGTTCCTGAGGTTATGCTCAGGTTTTTTCCCTTTCCCAGCTAACCTCATCTCTATCAGCCCCTGCTCCCTGTTGCCATGCAAGAATCTGAGCTTTCTCTTCCTCAATCAAGGCCTTGCTAGTTTCTATTGCATGGCTACCTGTCTATGGTGCTTGTCACTGTTCTCACAGAGAGCCTCATTTTCTCTCTGTGCTTCCTGTGTTGTTTTAGAGTACTGGGCCAGTCTGCTGCAAGAGGGTTACCTTCTGAGTCCTATCCATACTGGCCTGGTCCTTCCTTACTAGAGCATCTTCTGCCCTCCTGGTGTGCTCTAACAATTTTTGATGGTCTTTTTGGAGGTCACCCAGTCCCTGGAGGGCCAGGTGATTTTCTTCAAGCTTCTCTTTTAAATAGCAGACTTCCTGGCCTAGGGTGTCCCTTTCCTGAGCAAGAGCCTGCCTCTGTGCCGCCAGGTTGCCCCTCTGTCTTTGAAGCACACCAGCTTTCTGGAGCTCTTCATCAAATTATGCCTGGGTGACCAGGTCTTTCAGGATTCATTTATTACTCACTTCTTTCTCTCTGTCTAAGTGGCTTTGCAGGGTGACTACCTGCTCTGCGCATGCCCTGTTGAAATGTATTTGTTGTTACAGCTTTTTCTGGCTCTGTAGTAGGGTGTCCAAACTTTCTTGGTACTCCTCCTGCAGGGCCAGCATTCTGGTATCCCGGTCTGCCTTTTCTTGCTGCAGGATACCCATGTCCTCTTTTATTTTGGTTAGGTACTGCCTACTTTCATTTTCTGATTCCTGGCCCCTCTGTACCTCTGCTCAGCAGAGACCAGATCAGTTTGGACCCTTTCTAATGCCTGCAGTTGTTTGTTTGCCAGATCTTGGCCCTCGGCATATTTATCCTGTATTGCTCCAATATATAGGTATAGATATGCCGCTATTTTGGCAATCTTGTTTTGCACTTCCTTTGCCTTAGGGTCCATATATAATTCACTCAGGGCCATATGTAATGGACCCTGGTCTTGCCATGTGTCTGACCTTGTTGCAGTGATTTGTTCTGTGATTGCCTGCAACCACACATTCTGATCCTGCTCTGTCCATTCACCTCTTACAAATAATGTATGCAATATGTGTTCTTTAGCCATAATCATCTCTACCATAGTCACCATTCTGGAAATATTAATTTCCTTCCTGACTTACAGAAGTTTATTTTATTTGTGTTAGCCCAGCAGGGATTATGTACCCCACTAGTTAGCACACTGTATTAGACTGTCACAAGTGGTATATCTAATTCAGAAATCCCGCTATGAGCCCCCAATCTTGTAAGTGATTTCAACCCGGCACTCCACCTAAGTCAATGTCTAGCATGTGATGCACAGTTGGAACCCTTAATTATATATTTTTATCTATAAGTTCTTTTATTTCTGAATGATGTACCCTTATATTACACCCCTCTCTTTGAATCCCCCCGGTCTCACTGAACCAAGAAGCAGTTTGTTTTGCAAAGTTAAAAGATTTAATTTATGGATTTGAACAATATATATGTCACGATTTTATGAATTTGAATTTGAACAATACCTAGTTATCACACTATTAGTATTTATACAATGATCAGCATTTGGTTATACCACAACAATCCCTTTAATCAGTAGGAGTATGGATGAGAAGAATAATGTACCATATAATAAAACTTTGGGTGGGTTCAGTCAAGAAAGAAGTTGTAGCGTTGCAATACCCTTGGACTGTTCACCACCACTCTCTTGTCCTTTGCCGTGCTATCGCCCCTCAACACGCCTCCCTTTGGAGCCAGGGCACCCTTTGACCCATAGCGCGCAAGGCCCCCTGCATCCACGTGCCCAGCGCAGCGTGCTTTTGAGATTCCCTTCCTTGCAAGTGTGGCTGCTACTCGGCGCGCCTGTGCTACTCTCCTAACCCCTCCTCCTCTCTTCTCTCCCACTGCCTGCGCAGCATATGTCTGTATCCTCCTACTCCCACAGGTCGCACCGCTGCTCAGCGCAACCCCTTCGTTTGAGGACATGCCGGCATTCTCCGTGTGCGTCCGCCTGTCCCCCTTCACCCCACCTTAGCCACGTGCCGTGGCTACAATTTCGCTTGGGAGAACCGCAATGTCTTGTGCAAGCCCTATGGGTGATGTCACCATCTAGTACAACGTATTATCGATACACACAGTTGCAACATATAATGTGCACCAATTTCAACAACAGCAACCCCCACAATACCCACAGCTGTCTTCCCACCGCACCTAGAATGTAGTATTCATTAAATCACTTGTTATTATCATTGTGCTGCACCCGCTGCGTTGCCTGGCGTGTGAACACCCACTCACAAGGGGAGCTTACCAGCCAACTATCTTCCGCACTGAGAGACAATCTAGCTACCTCCTGCAGTAGATACATCATCTATTCTCTGAGCTAAAACACTACAACGCCGACTCATAGGAATACCACACCCCCATAGATGTGTTCGCGATCTGGACCTATCAGCGTGACCCTCCAGTCAACACATGAGAGCTCGGCGCCCCACCCAGTATACTCAATAACACAAGAAGGGACAGTCTTCGTTCCGTTCCCTACCACACTTCACTTATCGATCACGCTGATTGACCAAATTTTTGCAACACTATAAAACCACCCGCCACCCTATTCACGATTCCTCCCACCACCCGCACAATGTTATATTGTTGATTGTGTGTGCCATATTCACATCAGGCTCTCGCCTGCCGTTGCTGTCGGCTGTGGGCACCCCTCCCAATTGGCTCGCCGTCTCCCCTCATCTGAGCCGCTTCTGGACACTCGCCAACCGCGGGCAGGACATTTCTGAAGTCGGCTCTCGATGGCCAATCTCCGGATAGCGCAGTCCGGTCATCTTGCAGTTATCCAATGGTCCTGCAGTCCTCCAAAGAGGGCAACGGCAGAGGGGGCTGTGTTGCCGGGCCACCTTGATGCAAACAGTTTTGCTGTGATCTATCTCAGTATCTCAGCAGTGCCTCCAACATATTGGGGTAATTTTTCAGAGGTCGGCCGGCCCCCAGCGGTGGGAAGGCCCCAACTCCTTCTGTGTCCCAAAGGAGTAGGAGGCCACACAAGAGCAAAGGGTTACTGCTTTTTATTGCATAGAACAGACAGGGACAGGTTAATGGAGCATGGGTACCCAGGAACTTCTCACTCGAAATGGGCTCGCAGGCCCATTTTGTACCTGAGTGATGCCACAATGTGCGTCATCTGTGAAAACTCATCCCCAAACCTAATGCTACCCCTGGGTTGGTTCCCCGAGTGATAGGGTCAGTATAGGACAGTATAGAAGGAAAGGTTATTGGTAGAGAAGAGGTCAGGTGGTACGCTTGGGTCGTCCCTAAGAATTGCTACATGAAAATAGTTACATGAAGAGAGTTAGTGATTGGTTGTGTTGTGGTGCCGTCAGTGGTAAGGCCCTCTTGTTCTGATTGGTCCATCCTTGAGCCCCCAACCATGGGGCCATCATTGTTCCCTGCTCGCGTTGTACCTGGTGCTAGAAACAATGTTCTGGATGGGGTGCGGCTAGCTTGTGGAGGTGGGACGTGGCCATGGTGGTTCTTGACATCAAGGGCGGCAGTCAGAGAGTTGAACTCATCCCGCTGTGGGTGCTTGGGTCGTGACGTTGTTGGCCATGGTTTGTATTTGGGTCGGGGAAGGGACCATCCCATTTTCCATCTTCAGTCCCCTCTCTGGTCGTCTTGTCGACCACAAAATTATCCACTCTTTTGTCTCCTCATACTCGACATACCTTCGTTATTCCTGGCAGATGTCCGTACCGATCCACGTGATCTTCAAATGACCAATACATATACACACATCCACCACTGGGCTTGCAATAAACCCATTTTCCAACATAGCTCTTTGGATTCTGTGGATTCTCAACTTTTATTGATGGTGGATAAAAGTCTGTTTCCACTATCTGTTGGCGCAGCCATTCGGGTTCCTTGATGATGATGCCTGTGTGTAGATTGTCTTTGGTGGGCATTAGGATGTGCATGCGATCATTTCTTCTGCAGTACACTTTGACCTTGCCATCCATAGTTTAATTCCCATCAGTGTAGCCATGCCCAGAAACATGCATCCTGCCAAAACCTTGAGGTCGTCAGCTAACCATGACGGCATCCAGGACCAGAGGTATGAAAACCCGCTCACATCCTTTTTCACCCCCTTAGCTTCTTCTTCCATCTTGGCGTGCATCTTGGCCAGTTGAGATACTGCTACAGATAGAATGCCGTTATCCTCGTCATTCGCAAGAATGAACGTACAGCAGGAACTTCCAATTTTGGTGCAAACACCTCCTTCCATTTCCGTTAGAAGGTCCAGCACATAACTGTTCTGTAGGGCCACCATGCTTATTGCCCTTAGTTTTTCTTTTATTGCGTTAAATCCGTTTACTGTGGAGTTGATCGTCATCATCATCTTCCACCTGGTTATCTGTAGCCATTTTGCATTTGCATATGCCTGCACTCCTGGATGTATTAGAGAAGAAAAGAACATTGCTGCTCTACTGAATAATCTGTGTGCTTGTGGGATGTCACTAAATGCTGTTTCTGACTTTCCCCAGAGGTAATTTCCTGTTAGTGGTTCTCCTTTTCTTTTTGATCTCATCAGTGGTTTTTATGGGGTGGTGTGATGCCTATTTGTCCCAGTGACCTTCTTTTTCTTCTATTTCCCTCGCCCATTTTAGGGAAGTGTTCCATGTTGATGTGTTTCTGCGGTACCACCAGGCAGAATACGTTGATGTGTACCATAGTACATACTCCCTTCCATAACTGTGGTAGACTGTTGTAAGCTTTTGCTCCTCAGGCCCAATAGTGGTCCATCAGTACTGCTGTCCCCTCACAAAGCTTTATCATTCTTTTACACCCTTTGTTTACTCCAACATCAACTTCCCCGTCGTGCTAGTAACATAGCATAGGGGCTGCAATAGGAATTATCGTTATGGGTTCCTCCTCTTTGTCCAACCATGTTAGTAGTGTCACACTCTTTGCCCACTCCTTGTAGCATTTTTCATTTTCTTCATGTACTGTCATTACGGAGGATTTTGCCAATGTCAATATCTTGCTTCCCACAACTCCATCTGCCCATCCGTTCTTCGTATATACCTTGCCATAAATCAGCGTTAGTGGTCTTTCCCTGCATCCCGGTTCAACTCCAATCTCTCTTGCGTTCCATTTACATGGCAGGTAGTTCAGTGTTACTTCTTTTGTTTCCTCTTTGTCGGATCCGTCTCTTACGTATTGTAGCTCTTCAGTCAGCTGCCAATAGTTGTCAAACATCGGTAGTTTTTGATGAAGTTGTCTTTGTATGGGTATGTTGACCTTGATTTACATCTTAGTGTTGCCGTTTTCCCTTGGAATTGTACTCATGTTTGAAACAACGCTAAATATAAGAGGCATTCTGCTGTGGTCGCCTGCACTTCAGTTGCCACGAATGTTCTGGAGGCGCTCATGGCATGTGGGATCAATGAGCACACGTAGCAGTTGTCCTTTGTTGTGTCCTTACCAATTTTGAACATGCATTTATATCACATGTTGTTAGAGATGTGTGCGGATTCTGTAAAATATGTGTCCACCCCATGTACATCAATGAAAACACTACGTTTACCTCTTTCTGCATTTAGCCCCATGCTACTCGTACCACCTGACACAGTGCTCCGTGCAGCTGGGGTAGGGGAAATGTTAGTATTGGATTTTGCAGCCACACGTAAAGCATAGTAGGCCTGCTAGACAGCAGCAGTTATCAGACCAGTGGTCAAAAATATCCCCAACATTTTTATTACAGTAGTCATAACCACTGGCATGTTTACCTATACCTGTGCTGTGGTCCTGCTGCTATTTTACTGTAGATGGTATAGGTGCCCGCCTGAAAATGTCTAAAATTCTGCCTTCTTGTCATTAGTATTTGTTGTTCAAGCCCTGCGTATCAAGTGATCATTCAATGCCCAGGCGAAAAGCTCCTTCCACGCCTTCCTTACCGTCCTATCTCTCAGAGCAGGTAAGGCTGCGAGGAGGTGTGGATATGAGCGTAATATTAATAGGAGAAACGCATTGTAGTAAACGTGTAGCCGTCTGGGCCTTACGTACTTTGGCCTTTTACTTATATATACAAATTGGTGTGATAATGCTTCTGGGAGGTCATCAGTGGGTAGCATTTGAGCCTGGGCAGTGGAGGATGTTTTTGATCAGATATTTGCGTACAATAATTATAATGGACGATACCTGCATGTGCGAGACAAAAAGGAGAATAGAGCATGCACATGTTTACACAGTGTTGTGTGTATCGCTGATATCCTTGTCAGTATTCTTCTTATTAGTTGCTGTTAAGTGCCCTCAATTTGAACTTAATTTCTTCATTACGATGTCACCATTATAGTCAAATATTTATTAAGACTGCCGTGGGGACGTTTTGTGTCTGTGACCTTGTTATCATGGGGTGAGCTATGGGCTGTTGTTCGTTTATGTCCTTGGGTGTAGCTGGCATTTGTACTGTGTCCTTGTCACTGTCGGTTGTTGCTGAAGTGTTGGCCCTGACACTGCAGTGGTGGGGTGCGGTCTGTGCTTTGTAGGGCTTGATGTCGTGGAATATGTGACCAAATGTCTTTATCAGTTAACTTAATGACCCTGGGGGCTACTTTTTCAACAGTATAGGGCCCTGTAAATCTAGGGGCATTCCACTTTCTTCGATAGTTCCTAAGGAGAACTGTGTCTCCTTCTTTCACTGCCCACTGTCCAGTCTGCTCCTTACTGTTGGTTGCTTCCTGTTGACTGTTCTCTGACATGCCCTGTGTCTGTTGAATCTGTTGTTTGATAAAGGAAACACTAGTAACCAAGGAACAGACATACTCATACATTTCTTCACCAAAAAACAGTATCTGTTCCTTCACAGTCATACATTGCTCTCGTGGGTCAGGTCAGTGGGAGGTGCATTTGGCATCCAGTTACCACCTTGTGGGGTGTGAGGTGGTGGTCCGAACCAGGCTTGTTTCTCAACTCAGAGCCAGAGGAAGGCAATAGAGCCAACTATTTTTGGTTGCTTGCTGTGTCTTGGATATTGTTTCTTTCAAGAGGCCATTTAGGCATTCAAAGGAACCGTTGGCTTGTCAGTGGTACGCACAGGCAAACTTGTGTTTGATTCCGAGCAGGGCAGTTATGTGTTGAAATAATTAATTCACAAAATGGGGTCGTTATCTATCTCAATACTTTGCAAACACCCCAACGCCGGAAGACCTCCCTTACTAAAAATGTTGCTGCCCTAAATGCATCTGCATGGGAGCAAGGGCCAGTCTCAATCCACCTTGAAAAGGGGCATACTACTTCAATCATGTATCGATATCCTTGACATACATTGTTCATGCCCACATAGTCAATGAGCAGGTGTAGGAAGGGTCCTTCAGGCCGTGGTATTGTACCCTTGATCACTTGTAGCGTGTGACCGGCCGTAAATTGTTGGCAAGTGAGACAGTTGCTGATGAAGTTTGCAACATGTGAGTTTAGTTCAGGACAGAACCAAGATTCTTTTATTTGTGCTGCAATTACTTCCTTTCCTGTATGAGTGGGATGGTGCAGTTGGGCCAGCGATGTTTTCAGTAGGGCCAGGGGCATCACAACTTGCCCTGTGTTATTCTGTCTCCATAGCATGTCTGTGGGGGACATAGAGCATCCTCTTTTTACCCACAGTTCCTTTTCTGCCATTGGTGCTCCTGTCTGCAGTTCCATAATCTGTATCTCTGTGATATGCGTGTACCCAACTTTCATTATCATCTGTTTTGCCCTCCCCTTATCTTTTAGTTTTTCTTGGAGGTCCCATATTTTGCCAAAGTACGCAGCATATTTTGCATGTGCATCTGCTTTTTCATTACCTCTGGATATTGGGTCTTCCCCATTTGTGTGTGCTTGACACTTCACCAGCGCCAATTTGTTTGGGTATGTTATTACTTCTATTAATTCACCCAGGAGGAGAGCATGTTGCACTGGGGTACCATCTGCTCTCCTAAGTCCTCTTCTTAGCCATTGTATAAATCCAGAGTGTACCGTCGAAGTGACATTGGCACTATCCGAATATATTGTTATTCTTTTGCCGTTGCTTTCTTCTAAAGCCAACCACTTCCTCTGCTGTGAACTGTGCTGGATTAAAATTGCTACACCTGACTATTTTCAACTCCAGTCTTGACAAAATAATTTCATACCCTGTTGCTCTCTGGGTAGTCAGTGTGGTTTTTGGTTTGAGCAGGATCGCGAAGAGGGCGTGTTCCACGTATAGTGTGGTGGAGCAACCCACAGTAATTGAAGATGATTTTTCTACTGCGAAAGCTGCAGCAGCCAAGTGTTGTTCGCATAGGAAGTGCCCCATCATTACTGGGTCTAAGTGTCAGCTGTAGAATGCCATTGGTTTGTGTCCCATGCTTGTTTTTGTGTTAGTACTACCTTCATTAATGCACCATCGCAATGTGAGAAGATGTAAAACTAATTTTCATAGTTGGGGGTGCCCAGGACTGGTGCCGTTGAAATGGCCTCTTTAAGTTCATTGAATGCAGCAGTCATTTCTCTTGTCCACCCCAACTTTCTCGTCCCCCCTCTGCGCCTCTCTGAGAGCTGCCAGTAGGGGTCCTATGTATGTGCTGTAGTCGAAAACCCATGCTCTGCAGTAGTTGCACAGGCCAAAAAATTGTTGCAATTCCCTGATCGTTTGTGGCTGTGGTGTGTTCCTTATCGCTTGTGCCCTTTGTGATGCAATGTTCCTTCCTTTCTGTAAGATAAACTGTCCTATGTATAGGACCTGTTCCTGACAGTACTGCAATTTTCCTTTGTCAACCTTGTACCCTTTCTCGGCCAGTACTGTGAGCAATTTCACAGAGTCCTTCCTATGCTTTTCCTCAGTGGTGCTGCAGGTGAGAATATAATCTACATATTCAACACCATGCTTTCAAGCCCGATATTCCCCATGTCCATCTGTATAACTCTGTTAAAGATGGATGGTGACTCGGAGTATCCTTGTGGTAACTTTGTGTGTTTCCATTTTGTGTTGAGGTATGTGAAACTTGTCAGATCTTGCGAGTCAGGGTGCAGTGGTATTGAGAAGAATGCATTCTTGAGGTCGATCATGGTGAACCGCAATGCCTCTGCTGGTATTCCACACAATAATGTGGCGAGGTTAGCTGCTACCGGGTACTCTGCCTCTACAATGTGGTTAAGTGGTCTCAAATCTTGTATGAAATGCCAGGACCCTCCCTTAGCCTTGCGCACGGGGTATACCACAGTGTTGCATGGTGAATCTGATGGTACCAATATGCCTCTTTCCACTAGGGCACTTATTGTCTCATAAATCCCTTCATCAGCTTCTTTGGATAATGGGTACTGTTTCACTCTGGGCAGCATTGCTGCCTTTTTTAGTTATATTTTTACCCCTCCAATACTCTTCATGCATCCCACAGCATAGGGTCTAGTAGTCCATAGTGAGGTGGGTACAGCTGCCAAATCTTCCTCGTATAAGTCTGATTGTGTGGGGATGGGCGTTTATAGCACCATTGCTATTTTCTGGGCCACCTCCTGGTATGTCACCTTTAACCACATGTAGACGTTCATCTGGAACGCCATCTCTCCATCTCCTACTTCATCTGACAACAGTTCCTCGTCTGACACATGTGTCAGCCTGCATCCTTCTGCCAGTGCTATCACAGGCCTCCATGCCTTTACTTCCCTATCCTGGGCGTGAACTGCAATCAAATCTTTGTTTGCTACAATGCTTTCAATGTCTACTGATGTTATAGCCCATTCCTCCTCACGCGTGGGCGTTTCTGGCCTGAATAGGTATTCTGCTGGCCTCCTCCATACCTTACCCTCAATCCCTGGTAGTTATTCTAATGCCATGTCTGTCCTGTATCAGAAGATCTCCCCATCCACGGGTTCTGCCCTTGCCACTGTCTTGCCACAGTAAGCCTAAAGCATGTGTCGTGTCATGAGCATGTGTATGCCTGGTGTTGAGCATACTATTCCTTTGTCAGTGAAAGAAATGGTCATATTCAACCTTCTCATGTCTCGCCCTAGTATATTTACTGGTGATTGTTTTGAGTATAACAAGGGCAGGGATAGGTCATGATCTCCAAAAGATAAGGAGATGTTATCAGTAAAAGGAACCACCCTTCGAGCCCCAGAAAATCCGCGAGTGTGCATGGCATCACCGGACAAGTTGAACTTCCCTTCCCTCTTACAGGATCTAGTGGCCCCTGTGTCAACTAGGAAAGAAAATGTTTTGTCACCTATCATCACCTTTATGCGTGGTTCCTCCGCAGGGTTAGGTGTTACCGACAGGATGGGACACAACAAGGAAGTCTGTGAGCTGTCTTATTGGGGGTATAATGATTGTCTATTCCCTGTGTAGGGATTATGTCCCAGTATTGTTACTATCCCCATTTGTTGTCTGCGGTATTGGCATGTCAATGGGTTGTTGTGTGCTCTCTTGTACTTGTGTGAGCTGTTGCACCGTGTGGATGTGTTGTTGTGCCGCTGTCATTTGCTGCTGTGCTTGGTGTTGGGCTGGTTGGAGCTGTATCTGCTGTGTGGTGGTTGGTACGTAAGGTTGCTGTTGTGGCTGTGGTTGTGTCAGGCCTCCTTGCTGTTCCATGTGCATCTCACTTGCCTGTGGTGGTTGTAGTTGGTGGTAGTTGTTTCGTCCCCCGTTGTAGCCCTGTTGCCCTTGCTCCACATCCTGCTTGTGTCGGCCTTGCCCTGCATGTGCGTGATACGTGTCCTACTAATCCACAGGTCCAACACGTGGGCGCTCCCGAGCTTGCCATGGGTATCCTCCTTTGTTGTCCAAATACCCCTGCTGTCCATATTGTGAGTACCCTCTGAAAGCCCCTCCTTGCTTGTGTGCTGCTGAATCAAACCCCCTTCCCCTGTTTACCCCTCCTCTGCCTCTGTAGTTGTTAGTGTAGCCATTACCCATTTGCGTGTATCCTCCTCCTGTGGGTGGTGCATATTGGTGTTGTGCCGTGTATGGGGGCGTGGGTGGTAATTTCGGTGTCATATTGGGTACTTGCTGTGGCAGTGTTGTTGGTGATTGTTGTTGTTGTGCAAGATCTGGTGCCTGTGGGGCGGGCTTGTTATGAGTGCCCCTTCTAGGGCATATTTTGACAGCTTCTTTTGGACCAGTTTTGCCTTGTCTGACTTTCTATCTTCTTATTTCTGTTTCATCTTTTCTTGCCATAACCTACAATGGTATACTGTCGTTAATTGTATCTCTGGCCATGCTTTTGCTTCCATCCCCACCAATTTTTTCAAGGGCCTCTGTACTGGTTCTGGGAGTCTCTGTATCAGTATGTGGTCAAATATAGCTAATGGTTTGTCCCATGGCTCCTGCGTTTCCATTTCTCCTAAATTTCCTGGATGTAATTGACAGAGTTCTCATTCTCGCTCATTTTACATGATGTTATTGCCCCTGCGTCTGAAGTATCGGGGTATTGTACCCTCAGCTCTTGCCATAGCACGTGTCTGCAGTTTGCAAAGGGTGACCCGTCGTGCAATGTGTCGCTGATTGTCACCCCTGGGAATCCCGCCCTCTTCCAGATGTCATCCACAGGGTCACCCAAAATTGAGATTAATAGCCCTTTTACATCCCCAACTGTTGACATGTGCCCTGCAGTTAGTTTCTCCATTTCGTATATCCATTTTCCCGCCCCTCCACTTAAAGATGGTAGTCTACATTTAATGCTGTCTTCGTCTGCATGTTTCCATGGGACGTATTGTGACCTCGTCCCGCCTCTCTCCAAGAGTGCCATCTGTGTGTATTCTGCAATTTCCTCTGGCGTGCGTCTATGTGGTGTAATGTGTATGTTGTTACCCTCCTCCTCCATATCAGATAAATCATCGAAAAAGTCAGTAATGTGACCTACATGCTGTGTGTCCCATATGCCCTTATGGTCCCCGCGCTGACCTGTCTGGCCCTTGTTATGTGCCAATGTTGATCCTTCCTTTCTGCGCCCTGGGATGTCTCTAAGTCTGTTGGCATATGGTGTGTGCTTAGCGGGAGGCGTTACTGGTTGTATTGTCCCTTCCCTTTGTGTCTTTTGCTCTCCCATCCAGTTGTGTCTTCTTTTTGTGTTCTGCATTCCAATGATGATCCAGTGCCTTTGTGTGTGATATACAGGTTGCTAAATCCTTCTCCGCTCCCATCACTCTGTCCTTCGCATGATCCTTCCTCCTCTTCATCACTACAGAATTCCTCTGACAATGTCAATTTTGCGCGTGGGTGCGGGTTTCGTACTGTTATTGTTTCTAAATCTATGCCTGCATACTTATCTGTCCCCTCTGTGCCTGCCCCGACTTGGGGTGTTGTGGCTGCTTCGCCACTGCGTGCGTTAATTTTACTTCTTGTTGCTTTGTTACTTCCTCTTAGCTCTTGGTTGCTTGGTTCTTCATCCTCACTCTCTAACTCCGCTCTTGCTCTGAGAAGCTCCTTCATTATCGCGTTGCTTAACTGTCCTAACACCCTTGCATCTCCCTGTATGGCATCACTTACCTGACCTAATACCCTTGTATCTCTATCCTTGTCACTCCTTCCCCCGCCCTCTTTTGCCAGTATGCTGCCTATTATTCTACTTTCCTCGTACTTACGCGTGCTTTCTGACAGAATCTTTTTCTTCCAGAGCGTCATTTCCGTGTCGTTCTCTTCCCGTTCCTCTTCTTTCCTCCTAATCTCCAGTTGCTCCATATGTGCTACTCGTTCTGCAATCCCCCGTATGCGGTCTTCCTCCCTTTACCTTTTCTCTTCCTCCTGTTGTTTCAATTCTGTTTGCGCTTCCCTTTCTTTCTGCAGCTTTACCTTTCTTTCCAGTTCCTTTTGGTCGAGTTGTTTAGTGAATAAGCTTCGCGCCTCCCTTAATTTGGCTATTTTTTCTCCAGTATTGCCACTTCTTCCTCCGCCATGTTCCCTGCTTCCCTGGTACTTACCTCACCCTCCCTCTGCATGTGTCTTATTTCCCCTTTGTCTAGTTCCTGCATCACCTCCTCCTCCTTTCCTATCACCATCCCCTGTAGCTTCAATAACACCTGTGCCGCTATCCATTTTCCTGGTCCTATACCCACTACGTCTAGCTATGCTGTCTTTATGCCCTTAAAGTTCACCTGCGTCTCTTTGGTGTCTACTGCACCCCCTGTATCCATTTCCTTCTGGTAGTGATCTTCTTGTGCGTATGGGGGTAGGCTGTATGCAGGGTTTGAGTATCCCTCAGTGGCTGTTAGCTGGGGTGTGCTGCTTCTCTCAATTCTCTCATTGGGTACACACCTTCGGTCTCTTTCTTTACTTACTTGATTGGGTATTACCCGTCTGCCTCTTCCTTGCTCTCCTCAGCGCTCATTGCTGCGTCGCTCGGAGGAGGAGGAGCCTGGGGCGCATTATACCCTTCCCCTTCGCACACCTCCTCTTTCGTTATCTCCTGCATGCTCATCATCCCTGGACTATATCCCTGAAACATTCTCCAGAGGTCGAAAACCTCTAAGTGGCTTGCCAATTTCTTCCCCTTGTATGTGTTGTGTAGATACGCTAGAAGTGAATGTTGGGCTTCCATTCTAAAACTACCGTTGGGTGGACACGGCATCCTTATCATTTCGTCTGTCCCTTTGGCCCATTCAATACTGTATTTTACTATTTTATCTCTGTGCGGTGGTAGTGTTGCACAGATGTGCTGGAGTGGTGTTGTTAATATGTGGAACCCATTGTCGGCTCCTAACCACTAATACGAGGACATTTTCAAATATACAGATGTATGTACCACCTTTACCTGGCCCCTTAGTTGGGGACTTCCGACTCTTCGCTGTAAAGGAAAGAAGTTTTAGCTTTGCAATACTATTGGACTTTTCACTACCACTCTCTTGTCCTTCACCGTGCTATTACCCCTCAACAGGCCTCCCTTCGGAGCCAGGGCTCCCTTTGACCCATGGCGCGCAAGGCCCCCTGCATCCATGTGCCCAGCGTGGTGTGCTTTTGAGATGCCCTGCCTTGTCAGTGTGGCCGCTACTCGCCGCGCCTGTGCTACTTTCCTAACCCCTCCTCCTCTCTTCTCTCCCACTGCCTGCGCAGCGTATGTCTGTATTTTCCTACTCCCACAGGTCTCACCGCGGCTCAGCGCAACCCCTTCACTCGAGGACGTGCCGGCATTCTCCTTCTCCTTCACCACGCCTTAGCCACGTGCCACGTGCCGTGGCTCCAATTTCGCTTGGGAGAACCACAATGTTCTATGCAAGTCACCATCTAGTACAACGTATTATCGATACACACAGTTGTAACATATAATGTGCGCCAATTTCAACAACAGTAACCCCCACAATCCCCACAGCTGTCTTCCCACCACATCTAGAGTGGAGTATTCATTAAATCACTTGTTATTATAATTGTGCTGCACCCGCTGTGTCGCCTCGCGTGTGATACACCCCCTCACCAGGGGAGCTTAACCAGCCAACTATCTTCCGCACTGAGAGACAATCTAGCTACCTCCTGCAGGAATACGTCATCTATTCACTGAGCTAAAACACTACAACACCGACTCATAGGAATACCACACCCCATAGATGTGTTTGCGATCTGGACCAATCAGCGTGACCCTCCAATCAACACGTGAGAGCTCGGCACCCCACCCAGTATACTCAATAACACAAGAAGGGACAGTCTTTGTTCCGTTCCCTACCACACTTCACTTATCGATCACGCTGATTGACCAAATTTTTGCAACACTATAAAACCACCCGCCACCCTATTCACGATTCCTCCCATCACCCGCACAATGTTATATTGCTGATTGTGTGTGCCATATTCACAGCAGGCTCTCGCCTGCCGGTGGTGCTCGGCTGCGGGCACCCCTCCCAATTGGCTCGCCACCTCCCCTCGTCTGGGCCGGACACTCGCCAACCGCGGGCAGGACATTTCTGAAGTCGACTCTGATGGGCAATCTCCGGATAGCGCAGTCCGGTCATCTTGCAGTTCCGAAATGGTCCTGCAGTCCTCCAGAGGGGGCAACGGCAGAGGGGGCTGCGTTGCCGGGCCACCTTGATGCAGTTTTGCTGTGATTTATCTCACTATCTCAGCAGTGCCTCCAACATGTTGGGGTAATTTTCCGGAGGTCGGCGGAGCCGTCCGCCGACCCCCAGTGGTGGGAAGGCCCTAACTCCTTCCATGTCCCAAAGGAGTTGGAGTCCACACAAGAGCAAAGGGTTACTGTTTTTTATTGCATAGAACAGACAGGGACAGGTTAATGGAGCATAGGTACCCAGGAACTTCTCATTCGAAATGGGCTCGCAGGCCCATTTTGTACCTGAGTGACGCCACAAGGTGCGTCATCTGTGAAAACTCATCCCCAAACCTAACGCTACCCCTGATTGGTTCCCCGAGTGGTAGGGTCAGTATAGGACAGTATTGAAAGAAAGTTTATTGGTAGAGAAGAGGTCAGGTGGTACACTTGGGTTGTCCCTAAGAATTTCTACATGAAAATAGTTACATGAAGAAAGTTAGTGATTGGTTGTGTTGTGGTGCCATAAGTGGTTAGCCCATCGTGTTCTGATTGGTCCATCTGCGAGCCATCAAGCCTGAGACCATCGTTGTTCCCAGCTCGCGATGTACCTGGTGCTGGCAACAATGTGTGACCATGTGTCAGTGGCAGACAATGGACAGGTCTTGCTACTTGCTTTTAGAGCACTCCTTTCCCATTGCTGCCTGTGTCTAACATGTTACTTCTTTATTGCTGGCTGGGTCCCAGACGTGAGACCCCAGAGCTTCTCTAGTCCTTGGAGCTTGGCATCATATCAGGTCGGCCTGGTGACATGTTGAGAGACCATGGCTGAGGCAGAATTACAGGGATTTGATTTGTATTTCTGCTCCGAGGAGTCTTTAGCATTGGCAGGTGTTACCTTGGCATCGAGAGCGCGGCATGTTGATTGCAACTTTGCGACCTTGGCTGTGGGGATCCAGTCAGGGTTGTACTGCATGATCAGCATCTTGTAGCTCTGTCTGAGCTGCTTCGGCTCTAGGCCTCTTGTTTATGGCCTACCTTTGGCTTGGTTATATGTGGTGGTATAAAGTCCATAAGGCGAAGGTCGTGAGGGTGCAGATTGGTTCCTTATACATCAGTCCATCCACAGGGTCTTATCGTCAGGGTTTTAGTAGCATGAAGCATCTGCAAGCATGTACACAAGCTCTTCTAGCGTCTTGCGTTTCTGCGATGCGGTAGTTAGCCTATGTGAAAAATAATAATGATGCATTTCTGTGAGTGTGCACAGTCCTCTAAGTCATAGCACTGAGCATGTTCTTCGTGTGGGTTGGTGTGTGTCTGATCCAGGTGCCTGGCAGCACGTGTGTTTCTGTCCATGGCGGCTGTGTCGTCATGTCATCTCTAATGATGGCGGCATTGGTTGGTGACGTTTTAGTCGAGCTGGTCCATATGGTCGGCCTCAGCTCCACCTGGTTTCCCACCTCATGTTTTGGATGGGATGCGGCTAGCTTGTGGAGGTGGGGCGTGGCCAGGGTGGATGTTGACGTCCGGGCGGCAGTCAGAGGGTCGAACTCATCCCGCTGCGGGTGCTTGGGTCTTGACGTCATTGGTCATAGTTTGTATGAGGGTCGGGGGAAGGGACCGTCCCATTTTCCCTCTTCAAAACATTGCCACTGAGTAGACTGCTATGATTATCTTGGCTTCAGGTTCAAAGAAAATTCTTAATGGTCCTCTCAGCTAAGCGAAAGTTAATTAGTTCCAAAAAGACACTCTGATCTAGTTTGTACCTTGGACTTTCGACTTGGCAGTTGCCACCTATGGTTGCTATTGAGGTGCAAAAACACATTTCCACCCGGGAGGGGCACTCAGCCTATCAGTTGCCTGGGACAGCGGGTGAGAATACACATTCCATGCCTGCTTTTTTCGAGCTGACCGATGGCCTTCCCTGGTTAGCACCATCATTTTTTTTTCTTTTTGAATCTGGGGCGGCAACAGGTAGCCTCTATCCCCCCACTACCTGCTGGACCAGAGCTTTGTGCTAATGTCCTGGTGCTCCTCCCATCTCCTGGCTGCCATTGAAATGGACCTAGTCCTTCTTTTTCCCACGGTGGCAGTCATCTTTTTTCCCTCAGGAGATCAGTTGCACCCCGGGTAAACCCTTTGGTGTGAATGGCTTTCACCCCCACTATGCGTGGTGGACATGGCCAGTAACGGCTCTTAGCCCTTGATGGGACCCTTGCTTCGCTTTGGCCTACCATAGTGGTGGTGAATGCCATAATCCTTGCCAGCTGCACTATATGGCAGCGAACTCTGGGGTCATGCAAATTCATTGAACGAATCCTTGGTTTATTAGTTTATTGACAATCACTCCAATGAATCAATTGCTTATGGAAACTGCAGTTATGTCTGTCATATTCAATGCCTTAACAAACCATTCATTACTCGACTTTCTAAAGTTGAGTAAGTCATCCAACATGCAACATTATAATGAGATGCTCAGGAATGTAGTAAGGGCTCCAGGAGGAAAATCATGGAAATGTTTCAAACATGTAGCAACCTTACTGCATACTATAGGGGTGACTTCTCTTCTGAATGCTGGAATGGCAGTCACTGCCGAGACCTTTAAAGTGTTCAAGAAAAAACTTCATATTCTATACTTAGGAATTCGGATTCTTGATGTTCTTAGGCAAGTAAGATTCACGGGCTTTTTTTTAAATTTATTTTTTTAATACAATTTATCTCCGGGCCATATCTCAATGGTATGTTTTCTACTTACAACCATGCTCTGAATATAAAATTCAGTCTGAATATTTTTCCAGTTGCAAAATGTACTACTAAGTGGGTGTTGGGCTCCTGAAGGTTTTGCATGGTTTGCCCATCAGAAGCTGAGCACTATTTGCATCTGCCTTTAAACTGCCCAACGTATTACAAGCAGAGGAAGATATGGTTGTCTCCTATTGTCTGTAAAGCAGCCAAAGCCTAGGCACTATGCTAAACGACCTCCAATGAGTATGTAACATTTGCAGTTGTTTTGCTTTTTATCTGAGGCATGGCAGATTATGATACCATGAAAACCGCCCTAACCCAAGACAGACATAACTATTTTTAAAGTTCCCTGGCTTTCTTAGCATTCTTCTGAGCTTTTAGCACTCTTTTTTTAGTATCACCGATTTGGAACTTATATCGTGCACATCTCATTTATATTTTCTTCTTTTTTTCTGATTGTCTGTTTTATCTATTTGTATTTGTAAACTATTCTACGTTATTCTTTTATGGGCTTTCTGCCAAAATAAAGTTTGTTTATTGATTGGTTGAAAATACATATACTAAAAAAGACATTAGCTGAAAAAGACTTAAAATTTAATATTTGGAATATTTGGAGTACAACAGCAACAAGTTAGTTCATTTGTATTTTATTTATTTGTATAGCGCACAAGGTCCGCGGGCAACCGGGCGCATTATTTAGTTACAGGCAGGTTACAGTAAAAGTATTTACATTAAAAAATATACAAAATATACAAGTTACATAATCGATGGTGTGCAGGTTACACAGGCTGAGCATAATACAAAGGCAAGATGAAATGCAAAAGGCCTATGATGCTGAGATTAATGTTACAGTCAAGGTAATGCCTAGTCGTGGGTGGACAGCCAACCTTTGGCATTACGCCTGAAGGCAGGGAAAGAGGGTTCAACTCTGCGTAGGTTAGGTAATGTGTTCCACAACTTGGCTGCGCGGACTGGGAATCTGCAACCTTCATATTTTTGCAGGTCGAAGCATGGGATGACGAGGCAGTTAGAATGTGCACTTCTGAGAAGTCTCGCAGCTGAGTGATAGAACCTGTTGGAAAGGTAGCTGGGGGCTTGGTTAGTGGTGTGTGAGTACCAGAGCTTTAAGAGAGACTCTTTGGGTAACTGAAAGCCAGCAGAGGTTCCTTCTGTATTCGGAGATGTGTGAGGTCCTAGGGATGTTAAGGGCCGCTCTAATAGCATTGTTTTGGATAATTTGGAGTTTTCTGATATTGCATTGGTTGGTAACCAGATAAAGGGCATTGCAGTAATCAATTCTGGAGAGGACCAGAGTCCTGGCTAGAGTTGTACAGTTGGCTGGAGACAGAAAGGGGCGGTAGGCTGTGATGAGCTTGCATGTGTAAGATGAGGCTGAGGAGACTGCATTGGTTTGTCTAGATAAGGAGAGGGTGGAATCAAGGTAAATACCTAGTGTCTTGGTGTCCTTGGCCACTTTGATGGAATTACCATCAATGGTGAAGGACTTGAATGAAGAGTCAAGTTTACTGAGTTTTTAAATGGCATTGATAGCTAGGGAGTCAGTGTTGTGATCACCTGAATAAGTATCTGGGTGTCGTGAGCATAATTAGTGTACGTGACGCCCAGGCGGTTCAGGATGTCAAATAGAGGTTTTGTGAAGACATTGTAGACTGTCGGGGACTCACATGATCCTTGGGGGAATCCACATGTCATAGGGGAAGGTTCAGCAGTGGCGGAGGGGGAAAAGACCCTCATGGATCTATTGTCCAGGAAGGAAGTCATCCAGGCTGTGGCTTTCTCTGAGAAGTTGGCAGCAGTTTTGATGTGGTGGCATAGGATTTGATGATTGACTAAGTCAAATGCTGCGGAAAGGTCTAATAAGAGTAAGAGATCCAATTTACGATTGTCTTTTAAGTCTTCAATTTGCGTTTTTAGGTCTAATAGTGCAGTTTCTGTGCCATGGCGAGGGCGGAAGCCCGATTGCCTTAGACCCAGGAGGTTGTTGGTTTCGAGATAATCTTGGATCTGGCACCGTCGTGATTGGTCTGTAATTGGTGGGAGTGTTAGCGTCCAAGGTTGGTTTTTTCAGAAGAGGAATAACCCAGGCATCCTTGAGGTTGTCAGGCATGATCCCTGACCTGAAGGAGGAGTTTATGAGTGTGGTGATGAAAGGCGCCAGGTTATGTGAGGCATCCTTGATGATAGTGGCAGGGCAAGAGTCTCCCTGACAATTAGAGGGCTTAAGACTGTTAATGATGTGTTCAACTTCAGAGGTGGAGAGAGGTGGGATGCACAATGGTTGCAAGTATACAGTATTGGGTGTGTAGTTAGCCTGAGGGGCAAGCTGTGATATAAATGAGTGCAGGCTTTTTTTTTCTCATTAATTTTAGTTTGGAGCATGGTGAGTTTTCCCAAGAGAGCCTCTTGGATGTTTGTAGACCAAGTGCTGTCTTTGGAACAAGTGTCAGGAGGAGGGGGAGGGGATTAGACTTCCTTTAAGATTTTGAAAAGCTCCTTGGTGTTGGATTGGGCAAGTTCAATACGTTTATTGTATGTCTCTTTTTTAGCAGATAGTATGGCTTCTTTATAGTTTAGAGTAGCTAGTGCCATGCTTGCTTTATTTGATTCAGTAGGGTGGCTTCTCCAGTGAGTTTCAAGGGTCCTTTTTTCCTTACGTAAGGTTCTCAGCTGAGGCGTGAACCAGGAATTAAGGTGAGCCTGGGGTGAGCCTGGGGTTTAGGTTTCTGTATTTTGGAAGGAGCGATAAAATCAAGTGCTTTTAGCATAGTCTGATTGTAAGTGTCTACCAAGACAGTAGGATCCGAGCATGCCGAGGCAAGATCATTGAGGGCAGGGAGGATGAGTGGGATAAGTCTGGCACAAGTGATGTTATGCTTGTTCCTGGTAAATGTGGCAGGTGCTATGTTAGGGATGGAGTGGATGGTTTTAGTGGGGATTCTAAAGGTGATAAGGTGATGGTCTGTCCAGGCACATGGTGAGTTGTAATTGACCTTAGAGTCACAGTTAAGGTCAGCTATCCAATCTAGGATTCTGCCATTAGAGTGAGTAGGTGTGGTAACACGTTGTGTGAAGCCTAGGTTGAGTAGTAAACTATTGACATCATGGGAAGATGCATCGTTAGGGTCAAGGAGGCCTAAATTAAAATCACCTAATACGATTATTTGAGAAGTAGTCTTGGTGTTTTCAGACAGGGTGTGGGCGAGATCCTCAGTAAAGGTGGATATGGGGCCAGGAGGTCTGTATATAATGTGGACAGTGATGGTCTGGTTGGGGGCGATGGCAAGCTTAGCTGTGAGGGATTCTGCTGATTTGAATTGGCAAGGAGTGGAAAGACTGAGATTTATTGCTGTTTTGTAAATAATATCTATACCTCCTCCTTTAGTTTGAGCAGTGTTGCGGTCACTTCTGATGATAGTGTAGCCTTCACGGATTGCAAGGGATAGCAGGGGTCCTGAGGCCCCATGGAGCCACGTTTCAGTGACGGCTATAAGGTCCAGGTCATGAGTCGTGATAAGATCAGCCAAGTCAAGGGCATGGGCAGTGAGAGACCAGGAATTGATCAATGCTGCTTTGATACTTGTTGAAGGTTGTGTAGTGGACGGTAAGGTGCATGAATCAGGGGTGGGGTCCGAAGAAGGTGTGTCCATAGAGGGGGTGGGAGCATGGTATTGGATGGCTGCTGTAAGCTTGATGTCAGTTGGTTTGGCTAGCTGGGCACTAATAGAGCGGTGGTAGGAGAAGTGAGGCAGTCTGGACCCTAGTCTAGAGTTTCTCAATGAGGCAGTGCAAGGTTGGTTAGGTGTCAGTTTCCTGGTGAAGTGTTGTAGCCAGCGAGCTGGATAGTTAAGGTAGGGGTTGGCCAGAGGGATGTCCATGATTAAATTAGAAGGGAGTTGCTGGTGTACGTTGTCAGAGGTACCGCTGAGGCGTTGTACGTGCACGGTAGGGTGCGTGTTAAATATGTGTTGTGCGGCACAGAAGGATGACAGGAAGACATGAGTGTAGTTCTGTGATGGTGCTACTTTGGGGGTGTTAAGGCACAGTAATGCTGAGTCTAGATGTGCTATGAAATTGATTAAGAGGCAAAAGGCAAGTTGATGGTAGGTGAATGCTGCACTCTGGAGATGCATAATAGCGGGAGAGTAGGCAACGGGTTATCAGTTACTCAGTATATGTGCACCTGGCAGATAGGAGTGCGATGCAGTGTCAAATTCAAAAGGCAATGCAAATGGTCAATATAGCAGTTCTGCGCAATCACTCAGTATACGTTCTGCAGGCAAGTAACATTTCAAAGGGCAAAGCAAATGGTCAAGATAGCACTTTTGTGCAATCACTTAGTGTACGTTCTGCAGGCAAATAACTATTCAAACGGCAATGCAATGGTCAAGATAGCACTTCTGTGCAATCACTTAATGTACGTTCTGCAGGCAAATAACTATTCAAACGGCAATACAATGGTCAACATAGCAGTTCTGGGCAATCACTAAGTATGCGTTCTGCAGGCAAATAACAATTCCAAAGGCAGAGCAGATAGTCAACATAACCGTTCTGGGCAGCAGGGCAATCACTCAGCATAAGTTCTACAGGCAAGTATCCATACAACGCAGTAAGGAATTCACAAGGTAATGCAAAAGCAAATAACCATACAATGCAATAAGGAATTCCCAAGGTAATGCAAAAGGTCACAACCGTTCTGGGAGGCGGGGCAATACCTCAGTGTGCGATCCGCAGGCAAAAAATGAAGCGATGCAATCTCAAAACCAAAAGGCAATGCGAGAGGTCACATAACAGTTATAGGCGGCGGGGCAGACACTCAATATACGTTCGGCAGGCAGGTCGCAATGCGTTGCCATAACAGGCATAATGGCAAGTTCCTCCAAATGAAAAGTCACAGGAGGCTAGTCTGGCACCAGGCTGTGTCACTGGTTTTAAGAACATTCAAGCACATACGAATTAAGAACAATTTTAACTTCGGAGAGAGTATTGAACTCAGATAGTCTTTAGAGACTAAGGGGTTCCATGTCTTAAAATCCCGGCAAAAATGGCTGTAAATACAAAATATCGCGGCAAAAATGCTGTGGTTTTTTGCACCACAATCATGTAAAGGATGCAGGGGACACCCCTGCAACCCCCAGACCCATTATACCATTTAAGGGGAGCGGGGGACACCCCGCAACCCCCGCTGCTGTTAAATGGTATAATGGGGCACATCTTTACCGGGTCAAACTACGTGATTTTTTTTACTGCCAACCTTTTTGCCGCAATTCTATTACCTGATACCGACTAAGGCATCTTTTATTGTTATAGTTTTAAGGAGTTAAGATTGTTTGCAATAGCCTATTCATTTGCATGCCAGTCCTCTGATGAAGTCTTAACATGTCTCAGAGGATCAGGTGATGATGCCTCCTTTAACAGCATCATTGGATTTGGTAGAACCCATCTTGCACATATGTTTATGTTTATATTTATTCATTTATATTGTGCGCCAGACCCAAAGGTATGAGGGCGCAGGAGCAGCAGGAATATTCTCAGCTTGGTTACAGTGCTGTACAGTAATTACAGTGTGTACATGGGTAGATACATTTTCAGATGGATACATTGATATACAGAATATAGGTATACATATTTACATAATTAGCAACGTTGGTCAGTAGTTGGTTAGTGATATACAGTTAGCAGGTGAACATATTTACATGGATAGAATGGTGAGGTCAGTTATTGGTCCTTATTCTTTAACCATTGTAAGTAACTATGCCTAAAGTGGGGATAGATTTGAGGTGTCCCGAGGGAGGGTGGTAGGGAGTTCCAGTGTTGGGCCGCTTTCACCTGGAAGCTGTTACCGCTCATTTTAGTTTGGTTATATCTAGGAACTTTAAGAAGGTTGGTGTTGGTGGATTTGATGGGCCTGTTAGGGGCGTATCTCTTTATTCTGTTGGTAAGGTAGCGAGGGGCTGCATTGTTGAGGCATTTGTGAGTTAAGGAGGCTACTTTGAGCAGAATTTTGTCGGTGGTGGTGAGCCAGTTGTGAGTTCTCCTGATGTTGGAGATGTGTTCTCTCTTGGGGATGTTGAGCGCAGCTCTGAGTGCATTATTTTGCAAGGTCTGGATTTTATTAGTAACCTGTTTGTTGGCTCATACATAGAGGGCGTTACAATAGTCCAGATTTGATAGTACAAGGGCTCTGGCTAGGGTGATGCAGTTCTGAGTGGAAAGGAAAGGTTTGGCTGCTCTTATAAGCTTACAAGTGTAAGCTGTGGAGGTGGCCATGGAGCTAATCTGTTTATGGAAGGAGAGGGTGGAGTCTAGGTAGATTCCTAGGGTTTTCACTTCTTTGGCTACCTTGATGGGATTGGCATCTATAGTGAATCTGGGGTAGTTGTGGACCAGTTTATTTAGATTGTGGGTGGATCCGAGGATGTTGAGTTGAGTCCAGTCATCATTTAGGCATAGACTGTGGGAGGCCATCCATGCCTGGATGATGAGGTATACCCTGTTCACCAAGGCCAAATCCTTGTTGTAATCTCCCGTCAACGGGATGAGGATCTGGGTATTGTCGGCATAATTAGTGTAAGTGATACCCAGACTGTCAAGATCATCAAACAGGGGCTTCGTGAACACATTATACAGTGTGGGGGAGATGCATGAACCCTGGGGGACCCCGCATGTGATGGGGATAGGGTCGGCAGAAGCTGAGGTGGAAAAGACACGCATCGATCTGTTGCTCAGGAACGACTCAATCCAGCGATGGCTTCTTGAGAGAAGTGGGCAGCCGAGTCCAGGTGGTTTCATAACATTTTGTGATCTGCTGAGAGGTCTAGGAGGAGTAGTAGGGCAGTTTTCCCATTATCTCTCAGAGTGTCGATTTGGTCCTTAAGATCAATGAGAGCTGTTTCTGTCCCATGTTGGGGTCTAAAGCCTGATTGCCGGATTCCCAGGAGGTGGTTTTGTTCCAGGTATTTATGTATTTGTTGGTAGGCAGTCTTATCTAATATTTTGAGCAGAAAGGGGATGGTGGTGATGGGTCTGTAGTTAGTGGGTATAGATGGATCTAGGGAGGGTTTTTTAAGTAGAGAGAGGACCCACGATTCTTTGAGATTGTTGGGGATAGTGTCTGATGAGAAGGAGGCGTTAATGAGTTTGGTAATGAAGGGTGAGAAGTCTCTTGCTGCGTCTTTAATGATTTGAGAGGGGCAAGGGTTGCAAAGGCAATTTGAAGGTTTAAGGCTGAGGATGATTTTTTCGACTTCTAATGTAGAGACTTTGGAAAAGCTGAAACGGGTGAGAGGATTGGATATGGGGTTCTGAGGTGTGGGGTGGGGGGGTTTTGGTGGAGTTAGTGGAGTTAAACAAGGTTTCTCTCTTGTTGTTGATTTTGATTTGAAGGCTGCAACTTTATTGGCCAGTGCGTTTTGGGCACTAGTACACCATTGTTTATCTTTCACGCATGTATCTGGGGCACGGACCGGAGTTTCCAGTTCTTTGATGATAGAAAAGAGTTCCTTCGTGCTAGATTTGGCTTGTGAGATTCTTTGCTTAAAAGATTCTCGTTTAGCGAGAATTATTTATTTTTTGTACAAGGAGACTATTTTGTTGAGGATCAGCTTATAAGTGTCTGTGGGAAATTGTCTCCAAGCTTGTTCCTTTATGCGTTTCTCTGATCTGAGGTCTTTAAGGTGGGTAGAGAACCACGTGTTCAGATGTTTTTTTGGGTTACATTTTCTCAGTTTTAGGGGTGGAATAGAGTCTAAGGCTGAGTGCATGCTGTTATTATAGGTTTCTACGAGGTGGTGGGGGTTGGAAGTTGCTGAGAGTTGGTACAAAGTCGGTAAGATGAGGGGGTGAGTTTTTCAGCTGTGATATTTTTCTTGCTTCGCGTAGGAATGGCTGTGGCAAGAAGGTTGTCAGGGATAGGGCTTGAGGCTTCAAGGTTGAAGATGAGGAGGTGGTGATCGGACAAATATTGTGGGGTATTAGCATTGATGGAGGCCATACAGTTGTAATCAGCTACCCAGTCACGGGTTCTCCCTTTGTTATTGATAGTGGTGGATACTCTTTGGGTTAAGCCTAATTCTAGCAAGGTATTGTTAATGAGGGTGGCCTGGGGGTCTTTGGGGTCTTTGAATCCTAGGTTGAAATCTCCTAGAAGGAGACTCTAGGAGGTATTTTTTAGGTTGTTGGTGAGGATGGTGGTGAGGTCTTCCTCGAAGGAACGTACTGTAGAGTACGTGGATGTTGATAGTTTGGGAGTTGGCAGTGGGAAGCTTGGCTGTAAGTGATTCGCACAATGGGGTGTGGTTGGTAGTGTCAAGTCTAATGTTGAGGTGTGTTTTGGCAATTATGGCGAGGCCTCCTCCTCTAGAGTCTGTTCTGTCTGCTCAGAGGATAGTATAGTCATCAGGGATGGCTAGTGAGAGCGCTGGGCCAGCGGCTGCATGGGACCAGGACTCAGTGATGGCTAGGAAATCTAGTTTATTTGCTAGAATAAGGTCTGCTATGTCTGTGTCATGGGCTACTGCAGACCGCGCATTAATTAAGGCGCCTCTTATGGGTGGGGTGATAGTTTTGGTGCTGGTGGGTATGGTGATTGAGTTGTGAGCCTTGTGCTTGGTTATGGTGTTGGATAGGCTGTGCTTGGGGATGTCCGTGGGGCGGCTGGTGGTAGAGACCATGTACATAAGTGGGGTCTGGTTGGTCTGTGTGGACTCCGTGGCTCGAGGCTCGTATAGTTTGGGTAGTCTGGCCCGTAGTTTGGCGTTTCTAGCAGAGAGGCCACATGGTGTAGCGAGGTGCATATTGAGAGGGGAGGTGATGTCTATGGAGGCAGAGCTAAAGGTCGGGCTGGGCTGGCCAGATAAGTGGATGAGGTGGAAAATTACTCTCAGCAGTGCTGAGTAGATGCCTGGTAGGTACATTCTAATCAGTGTGGGTGGGATGTGGCAGTAAGATGGCAAGGACAGTGTTCTAAAATATCAAACTCAATCTGGGCAGAAGTACAATGTGCATGCACGTAGTTGCAGCTAGGCAAGTTTGTCTAAATTCAAAATCGTACCTGGGCAACAATACAATGGCATGTATGAACAACTAAGGCAGATCTGTCTAAATTCAAAAGCACACCTGGGCATCAATACAATATATAATGGCATGTATGTGCAACTAAGGCAAAACTGTCTAAATTCAAAAGCACACCTGGGCATCAATACAATATATAATGGCATGTATGTGCAACTAAGGCAAATCTGTCTAAATTCAAAAGCACACCTGGGCATCAATACAATATACAATGGCATGTATGTGCAACTAAGGCAAATCTGTCTAAATTCGAAAATTTAAAATATGAGACCCCCACAGAGAGCAAATCTTTGATTACCTTCATTGAGTTCACTGACTGCATTGTTAACATTCTGGTTTATTTAACATATTGATTTTTTAGCTAAATATCTAAGAGGAGCAGCAGCGGTGATGGATGCCAACGGGGGGTTCCGAACTCCAGTATGTTTTGGACACATAGAAGTTCAACTGAGGACACCCAGAATTTACCTTAGTAACCAGTTTGGAATCATTTCTAGGGGACTTGGGCCTGAGTACCTCGATAGTTCAGCTCCATATAGGGCAAACAATAATAGCTGAATATTAAAACCCTTGATGCATTTCATGAGAAGATGAACACCAAATTTGTAGTAAGATTTTAGAAGTCCCCCAGTCCTAAGATTTAACAAATTCCTGACTCTCAATGCATGTGCTATCCAGGACCTGTTAAGTATTACCCACATATGTATAATGTTATACAGCTTCTACTGAGATACCATCTAAGGAGCATTTAAATGAGCCTTTTTACTTTGCAAATGGTAGAACTGTAGGTTCCCACAGGTTCAATTTGAGTTTAAATAAGTGTTAGCATTGGGAAGGCTTTTCTGTAGTACTATCAGAGTTAAGCCCATCAGAACTGTGTCGCCAGCATGCAGCAAAGAATATTGTTTTTTTTTACCATTGAGAGAAGGTGCTGCAGGTTGGTGATCAGTGAGACATGATTAAAGGTCTGTCAATTGTAATTGTAAATTGTAAAGCAGCTTTAGCTTCCCTATTTGATAATGAGTAGGATATTCCTGTCCATCAAATCAAAAGCTAACTTTGTACCCTGAAAAGCCAGGGATGTAATTTCACCAAAATGCCAGGTGTAGCGAAAGTGACATCAGACGACCCTTCACCTCTGATGATATCACAGGAAGTGATGTCATTTGCCCCCTCCCCCCGAGGTCACAGGAGGCGATGGAACACAACCTTTCACCCCTTGACAAAACAGGAAGTGGCATTACATAGCATTGTTTCTAAGTACACAACGGAAAATATGGTCACGATATCACTGTAAAGTGATATACATTTGTGTATAGGCCCATATTAATAAATCAATGTGAATACAAGCAGATGTCCAAGGCCTTATGCTTAAGCGCTTCATATAGAACACATATACATACAACATCTCCCAACCTCATTTATAAACCTCAGCAGGAAGAAAGGCTGAGTTGACCTTGCTGGGAGCCGAACCTGCAACCTGCAGATCACACACACATTACAGCAGCCAGCGCTCAACCCACTGAGCTATCTTACCGGCTATAGCTATCAGAAAACCAGCCACTCCAGAAACAAAGAGGACCATGCGGTTAATGTCAAAGGGTCGAATCAAAAGATTAGAAAAACAAAAGTATTGAATCAAAAAATTAGAATTCAAAACTTTCGACATACTATTTTTAAAATGCAAAAGTGCATTTCTTTCGAAACCAATCCGTCGAGAATAGTCATGGATTGGTTTCAATTGAAATGTACTTTTACATGGTAAAAGTAGCATTTCAGAGCGGTTTTGGTTGTGACGTTTTAACGTTACATGGAGCTGTCCAGTGCTGAAATTACAGGACTGGACACGTCCATGTGACATTTCAAAGCTATTTGTGTATGTTGGCATTTAAATGCCGTTTTTTGTAACTTTGAAATGTTACATGTAGCTGTCCAGTCCTTTAATTTCAGCACCAGACAGCTCCATGTAACTCTGCAAGGTTTTAGTGTATATTGGGGGCGGGGTTCCCCCCCAGGCCCCCCAACCCCCACGCCACCCTCCCACCCCCACAACCCAAGCCCCAACCCTAACCCTAGTTTCGAAAGGAAAACTTTCAATTTTTTTTCGAACAAACTGTCATTCGAAACTTTTGTATTTAAAAAAAAAAAGATTCAAAAGTTTGCCTTTCGAAACTTTTGCGTTCGAAAAAATGACTAGACACCGGACCATGCTGCTGCCCACAGCCTAAGAGCCTCAAATAAAAAAAGAAAAAGAAAAAAACAGGTTTTATTTTTTATTTTAGGGGTAGCAAGGGAGATCACAGGGGTAGCAAGGGAGACCTCAGAGGTCGCCGTTGTGACCCCTGGCGACCCCTAAATGACGTCCATGTGAAAAGCTACATACAATCATCACACAGACCCAGTTGTAGTTATCTGCAAGGCAACTAATGACATACAATGGTCAATAGGTGAAGAGCATGGTCGAAAGATGGCTTGATTACTTGGAATAACATTGGAGCTAAGTATCCGATCCTCCAATCTGCTGGCAATATGGTAACAACTGTGCTTTGAAAGTCACTTTTTTTGTAAATGTTCTTGTGTGAGAACCCTCCAAACACTGCTTAGATGGGTTAGGTTTGATCAGACAGTGTAAAGTGAGTCCTCTTTGAAACATATTTCCAGTTTCACATTCGGTGCTCAGTCCACTCCTACATGGGCCTGCACACTGATTGTGCTGCCAGGCCACAGCAATACAGCATCAACAGCATTGTTGATTGTGGTGCCGACTAGTGGTGGCTCAGCATAAGTAGCAGCATTGGTGTTGGTGGTATCAGTACCCACAACTTCTGTGATGGAGCCCGTGTGGCTGGTGGGTGCAGCTGACATGCTAGTCCTGGTACAAGTTGCTGTCTTGGCAGTAGACTTCTGGTGAGTACCACAATTACGGGGGGCCAAGGTCATAGCAGAGGTAATGGGGTTGGTGTTGGCCCCTGAGTGTCCTCAGTGGTACGTACGATTGACAATGATATACTTAGCCAGGCTTCATGCTCCAGGGTGGGTTGTGATCCTGCTGGGTGACACATGATATGCAATAAGTCATCATATGGACTGGTGTATGTCATAGCAAGACACACATGCATTTTCGAGGATGCTGACCAAGGCTAATGGTGTTAGGGTGGGTTCACATGCAGGAGGATGACTAGCCAACAATTGGCACATATGGCCTCTGTGGTGCACATTCCTTTTAGCAAGATAGGGTTGACTTTTTGTTTGTTATGATCTGTGTTGCCAGGTCCAACTTGTACATTGTTCTGTGGAGTAAGCATGGTACTCTAGCATCATTGGCAGGGTATGTTGTCAGGGCCCACACACAGCTCATGCAAGGTTGGACTAGGACAGGGAGGCATATGAACTTATCTCAACATGTATATGGGCTGCCACTGGCAGATGCATTGATCTTGTGACATTTACAAAGGTCAGGCTGTTGATGGCACTGGTGTATTAAATGTGGGTTTATCTATTTTGGGTGTTTTAGGGATGCATCCAGGCAAAAGGGCTTTCATTTTACTGCATAGCCATGGGTTGCACTGATAGGCACATTTGAAGATTGCATGAGGACACATGGCCATTGATGTAGTGGTCAGTTTCTATATTTAAATGCATGTGGACATGTTGTGACACCATGATTGCCAGATGCATGTTGCTGCCCTAGCATTGATCCCCATATCTTTTTTAGCAGGACCTTGGCTCTACTATTGTGGGCAACTGATTTCGCAGTTTGACACGTGCCCTGATTGGAGCTCAGCTCATACATTTGAGAGATGAAGTTCCTACTCACGATGCTGGGATTGACTGGCTGCTCGAAGCTCTGCTCCTCCAATAGCCTCAATGCCAGCCATGTGAAGGACAATGCTGTTCTATTCCTCTTAAGGCACAAGGGTGAGTGGCTTGAGAATGCCACATCCAGTGGCAGCTGTCTCCTGCTGGTGGATGGAGAGTAGGCTACGTACCCTGGCCTTCAGGTCATTCCACTTCCTTCCACAAACTTTGTTGTCCCAAGGTAAAGTGTCAACTGCAACAACGTTCTCCATCCAATATCTCTGCCCCAATGGCATTTTTCCTCTGGAAAGAGGTTATTCTTTGTTTTGCCTCAAATAGCTCTTTTTGCATATAGACAAATTGTAATTCACTGCTTTATGAGTGCATTATATCAAAAAGGAATTTGCCAATACTTCTGTGATTTCTACTATTAAATAAAACCTGACCACTTTATGCACATTAATTCATGCATGTATTATGAATGCAAATGATAGAAGTTTCACAAATAATTTCAATTATAACAAAAGTGTAACAACATTACAATTCATACATTAGAAGTGTGAAGAAAATAACATAAATTGCATCAAACATTGCATGCAATAGCTACAGTGTTCCAACACGTGTTCAGCAGGTGAACACATTATTTGGCCACTGTTAGGATCCATGGAAAAACTCACTTTGTATAGTATTTACCTTCTTCCATAGGTTTGTGCTTATGAATCCATAGGTATTTACAAAATATATCTTGTCATTATCTTATTAAGGCCTCCATATTTGAACCTTTTGTGCAATTTAGTTGGCTAGGTGAGAAAATACTCAGTTCTTATGGAGATGGTACAATCTGAAAACGAAGAATTTAGAAAGGAAGACTATGCCTGCATATGCAGACACACCCTGCTTAGAGTATAGTGTCCTGGCACAATGTAGATGGGAAAAGACAAAGCAATGTGGGCACATTACACACAGTGGGCCTCATTACGAGAATTTAGGTAATGAAAAAAGGATGGCGGAATGGTAATACCGGCATCGTTAACGGGTCCGGGGCATTACGACCCGACAACCCGCCAATACCTCCACCGGCTGTACCGTGCCCCTTCATACCGGCACGCACGCGTCCACGCGCCCCTTCGCAGAGTAAATACTGGGATGCCGGTAATAGGAGGGCATCACAACTCACGCGGGCATGCAATTACCGGCATCCCGAAGGCGGCAATTAGGGCCTGCACGATAGTGGCCATGCAGGCATCGCGAACCACCCGTAAACAGCAATCTGCAGTCAAGGCAACTGCCACAGGTGCACACAAACACCACAGGTGGCGTCAATGGAGCCTGTCCCAGTATAAAAGGAGTACACCCACACACCACATCCCTTCCTACACCAAAATGATACCACTAACTGTTGCAATCATGGGGCTGGAGGACATGCCTATACTGCTACAACTACAGCAACAGTACCTCGCACGCAGCCACTAATCTCTTGCATCAGACCCAGTCCATTCAATCTAACCCCTGAGCAGATCCACACCCTGTACTGGTTGGTCCGGGACACCATCACCACTATAGTGGACATGATACACAACAAGATCGTCAGCCTCATAGAAATAAGCACTGCCATCCCCCCGCTACTAAAGGTGGTGTCTGTGCTCCACCTCCTGGCCACAGGCACCTACCAGCACACAGTGGGCCAGCTGCATCGCATTTCACAACCACTATTTTCACGCATGCTGACCCAAGTGCTGGATGCCCTCCTGAAGCACGCAAGCACCCACATATCCCTACCACAGACTGCCCAGGAGTTAGCCGACACCAAAGTAGGCTTCCATGCACTGGCAGGCATGCCCAATTGTGTTGTGCCCCCGACTGCACCCATGTCGAATTGGTAGTCCCCCCTACCACAATCGCAAGCAATACCACTCCATCAATGGGCAGATGGTATGTGACTCCAGCAAGATCATCACACATTGTTGCGCCCGATATCCCGGATCGACACATGATGCCATGGTGCTGCGTAACTCCACGCTACCCCGTCACATGGAGCGACATGCTGGACGACGTGCCTGGCTGCTTGGTGAGTTGCCTGACTGGCCCATGGCAATGCATCGGGGTGGTGAGGTGAGGGGATGCATACTCCACCAGGGTGGGAATGGGCGGTGACTGGAGAATTCACGCAGAGCTAAACACTCCCGACCAGAACCTCCCAACCTGAACATGACAAATCATGTGGCACACATTGGACCAATGCTGTATATCAATGACAACATGTAAGACGCACAACCTGGCCACCATGGGTATGTCAAGCAATGCAACTGTGCCAATGTGGCTAGTGTGAGTATGCATAGTGTAGTATACACAGCAAAAATAGGAGGCTAAACATCGTCCTGCAACCACAGTTCATCCGCATCAGCATGCAAGAATTCACCCTGCATCATCTGTACAATGGCATCCAGACTACCACACCATATTGCAGTATACAATGCATCTAAATAATATTTGTGCATACGTACAGGGACATGTGCATGTCAACAGCAAATTGCTGCGGCCATGGCTGTGAATCCAGAGGGTGGCAGCTCAGAGTGACTCACATAGACCTATTTATATTCTCTTGCAGATGATGGAGGATATCCCTTGAAGACGTGGCTACTTACCCCTGTGCGGAACCCACGGAACAGCCATGAAGAGGAGTACAATTGGGTCCATACCCCTACCCGTGTTGTGATTGAGCAGACCTTTGGCCTGCTGAAGGCGCAGTTCTGCTGCCTAAGCAGGTCTGGTGGAGCACTCCTTTATAGGCCTGAGAAGGTGGCAAAGATCACCATGGCCTGTGTCATGCTGCACAACATGTGCGTCCGGAGAAATGTACCACTGCCATCCTGACATTGACATACATGCACCGGGTGAGGATGATGAGGATGAAGACGGAGGAGAAGCAGCACCCCTGCCAGTACGTGATGCACAAGATGACCATGCAGTACGCCAATCACTGATTGACGAATACCTCTGACCCACAGGGACATTGATAGATATGTGTCAGTAACACATTGTACACTGGGTCCATGTGGACATGCACACAGGGAATGTGGGGAGTTGGGCACTGTGCACTTTCATGAATTAAATGTATACACACGAAATGAACAATGTCCAGGCATTGAATGATTTTTCAACACAACGAGTGTATTGATATCAACTACAGAAATGTGCTGCCCCCCACAAAACCAAAACTACCTATGCCGCCCAATGAACTCCCAAAACCTCCCAATGAACTCCCAAAACACCCCAATGAAATCCCAAAACCCCCCAATGAACTCCCAAAACCCCCACTGAACTTCCAAAACCCCCAATGAAATCCCAAAACCCCCCAATGAACTTCCAAAACCCCCCAATGAAATCCCCCTAATACACCCATTCACGACTGACACCATCGGACCCACTCCCATTGTTCTCCCACACTATTTCCTTGATTTCTTGTTGTCCGGGGGCAGCCTTTCTGAGTGCTTCGCACTACGTCTTGTTGGATGCACAGGGCTGGAGGGTGCAGAGGAAGCGGGTGTGGAGGATGTGGGTGTGGTGGAAGGGGTGGAAGCCGTGGTGATTTGCACGGCTGGTGCAGGTTGTGGCTGCTGCATGTGCTGCAGGATAGAGGTGAGGACCTGTGTGATGGCCCCAGACTGTCTCGCATCATCAGCGCAGTGGCATTAACGGCAGCTATATTCGCTGCTATGGCCTGTGCAATCTCACACCTCGTGTCCTCCCACTATGCAAAATATTGTTGGACAAGGTCCAACATTGAGTCCTGTCTAGCCTCCACCCTTGCTAGACGTGCCTCAAAGTTGGTGGTGGGAGCAGTAGTGGTTGAGGGTGCTGTGACCGGGCGTGCATTAGCAGTGCTGTTCTGGGGAGGAGCTGAGGTCCGAATCGTGGATCAAAGGATCCGCAATGCTGCTGATGGGTGTGTCCTGAGTGTGGGGTTGGGGGGTGGACACCGGGCTTGGGGAGTGTGGACATGCCACATGGGTTAGTCCATCCTTGTCCACGTACGCATCCACTGCAGCTTCAATGTCGCTCAGCGGGGCAGTGGCTGCTGCCTTGCCCACCAAACTTGTTGCTGCCAACAGTGTGCCACTGGCCTTGCCTTCCACTGGTATTGCCAGCTCTGTGGTCCTGGTGTCAGGTGTTGATGTGGGGCCCTCATGTGTGGCTATGGCCTGGGCACTCACCCTGGGTTTCGGTGTGGCCTGCAAGGCTGCCCCGGAGGTGGTCTTGCCTGTGGGAGTAGTCGTGTGCCGGGACGTGGATGCCCTTGAGGCTGTTTCCTCACTGGCATCCTCTCCATCGGTGCCTGGGGGGGGGTAGAACAGATGCAGGGCATCAATGATGGTGTTACATGCAAGATGCATTATATGGTGGTGTGGAGAATTTCATTAATCATGCATTCATATCTTACAGGTGTGTCACACAGGGTAGTATGAAGAGGGCATTTTGGCATGTGTTGTGACATCTCAGTGCAGGGATGCTGCATGGCAGGTGGCATGCCCTGGTATTGGGGTTTGTGTGATGTATTACATGTGCACAGTCCGTGTGTGTTGGCTGTGTGTTGGTAATGGGATTGGCGCTCAGCATACATTTCAGTGTGGGAGGGTTTGGGCCTCCATCTGTTGATGTGTGTGATGGGACATGCATTGCCTTGCCTAGACTCTCTTCCACATCACTTGTGCTACCTCATGGTTTCCCCTTATTGGGATCTGCAGGGTCACTCACCTCCATCTGCAGATGTTGCGGCACCCGTCTCCATCTCCCCAAAGCCCTTGATGGACTCCATCTGTATGAAGCTACTGCACGTCTCCTCCTGGCGTGAAAGTTTTGTGGGCCAGGACGTTCCGTATCCTGAGGCGGAGGTCATCCCACCTTTTTTTACAGTCCTTGACTGTCCGTGGGGTGGTGCCGACTGCCGAGACCTTGCGGGCTACCTCCTCCCAGATCTCCTTTTTTCATTGCTGCACCTCCATTTTCAGGTTGTGCTGGTTGATCTCCTCAGCATGGGCAGCAAGGGTGTCCACCAGCATGTTGAGTTCTTCGTCTGAAAAACGCTTTTGGCGCAGGCGGGGGTTTGATTTTTTGGTAGCTTTGGACATTTTCTATAGATAGGCCGTGGTTTGTCCTCTGTAGCAGTGGTGGTTTCGGAGGATTGAAATGGATTGTGTTTTTATAGATGACCGCCGGTGCATTTCCCGTTCTGACGCGATGACGTTACTTCCGGGTCCGGTGTTACGAGCTTGGTATTAGCATGATGTTATTACCGGGTCGGCATTAAGGGGTGCCTCCTAGGCGGAGGCGGTATCAGCGGGTCCCGTGATGGTGCTATCATGGGGTTGGAGGGCCTTTAGAGCCATGGCAGTGTGGCCATTACCGGCATGGGGGTTTGCGCATGCTTGTGCACTCATAATCACCCACTATTAGTGGCGTCATACGAGCACGGACCCGCTAGTTCCTCCATGCCGGTAATGACCCCGTTTTTACCGCACTTCTCGTAATGAAGCCCAGTGTGTAGATCCCAAAATCATAAGACAGTCCTGCAAATAATAGGGAACGGCTGGGCCATGTGACACATACTGCACATCACGCCGCTCAATGGGCTTGATTTCCAAAAGCATGTTTCAATCTTTATATATAAAGCTGAATGTCTGTGTGTGTGTTTGTCCGGCTATACAAATCCACACTGTTGAACCCACTGCTACCAAATTTTGCATGATTTCCTCATTTGTTTGGGGCAAGATCATAGTCTATGTTTGGATGCAAATAATCCATAGACACCCCATTTACTGATTCACTGGAGTAGGTACTAGAAGGAGGCAACATTTGGAAATGTTTCTGAAGCAAAATGGTTGATGCGTTGGTTATTCCTTTGAAATGTATTACTACTGTATACAGTTCAAAAGTGTTTATGTAAGTATTTTTAAAGGGAATTTTAAAAAAAGTATCACCCCACTCCAAATATGGGAAATGGCAACGTTACAGTTTACTTAAGTTTGTTCACGAGAAGAGAGCACAATCAATCAATCCTTCTTGGACATTTTCTCAATACCGCTGCACAAGGACTCACAAGACTTCACTTAATTTATGTACTGACAGACTCGTCTGAAACATACTAGGCTGCCCCAAGGGAATTGTGAGTCTCCATAAATCTTGAACAGGGTCCTACAGATGGACTTCAGCAATATTTATTTGAAAAGTACTGTGATACAGTACGTAGATGACATTATCATTTATAGCACTACAGAAGATGAGTGCAGACAATACTCGATTAAGCTAATGGCCACCCTAGCAGACAAGGTAGACAAGGAAAAATTGCAGTATTGCAGTATTGCCAAGAAGAGATGTTATACATAGGACAGTTGATTTCACATGAGGCAAAGAAGGTGATAACTGAAAGGGCGGCAGCGATTATGAAAACCACAAAACTGCAAACAGTGAAACAGATGCACCAATTTTTGGGGCTATGCAATTATGTTAGAGTCTGGGTGTTTGATTATAGTTTGTACACAAGACCCCTTTTGCAGGCTTTAAAGAAAGAACAGGTGAGCTGTGTTACAATGGAATGGACTGAGGAAATGGAGGAAGGATTGGAGGAGTTGAAGAAAGTAATTTGCACAGCTCCTGTTTTGGGAATCCCCAATTATGCTTAGGAGTTTTTCTTATTTTTTCACACAAATGGGACAGGCATGACAGCAGTGCTTACTCAAAGGACTACATTAGGGCACACACTTTTAGCGTACTACAGTGGGATTTTCGATCCAGTCATGAAAGGACACTTTCCTTGCGAACTGTCATTGGCAGCTGCCATATTCACAATTGAGAAATCTAAAAGCATTGTAATGGGCTGTTCTATGACGCTTTTTGTAGAGGATGTTTTGTTTGCCATTTTAGAGAAACCCAAGGGTACATTGACATCTCAGAGAGCTTCTGTTTTTTGAAGTGATAATTTTGAATCCAACAATCAAAATTGTCAGATGTAAAATAGTGACTACAGCCACATTTGTAGCTGTGCCAGTGGCAGAGAGTGATCATGTGCATGACTGTGTAAATTATGTTGAATTTTATGATGATATACCATGAACAAAAGAGAATGCAGTGTTAAGAGGGGAAAGTTCTCTTTATTGATGGTTCTTCATAAATTGATCAGACAAGTGGAGAAAGGCATTCCGGCACAGCTGTAGTGAGGCATAGAGCAAATGGAGAGTTTGAAATTGTAGCAAGTGCTAGACTACCGTCTCAGTTTTTAGCGCAAGTGGCAGAGTTTGTAGCTCTCATTGTCATGCTCGAGAAACACAAAGGGCAGGAAGTGACGGTGTGCAGTGACTCCGCCTATGTGATGTCAACTGTAGATGCAGGGCTAGGACGGTGGAAAAAGAGGAGCTACCTCCAAGGGGATGTCACTCCAGTGCAGCATGCATCCTAATTGGACAGGCTTATTAAGGCACTCCAACTCCCAGTAGCTATAGCGATAGTTAAATGCACAGCACATATTAAGTGAACAGATTTTGCAGCTTATTCATGAACCTATTTGCGCCGAAAAACGGGGATTTGTGCGCCATTCTGCCCGCAAATCCCCATTTGTTAAACAGGGATTTGCAAGCAGAATGGCGCACAAATCCCCATTTTTCGGCGCAAATAATTCCATGAATCAGCCGCTTTATGTCTTGCAGGAACAAAGCCTCATATGCAGAAGCCAAAATTGTTGTGTATTCATCAGATATTTCAAGTTTCGACACTCCTACTATAAGAAAGGGAGTAACCACAACTATGGTAATGTGAGAAGGGTATAATCATTTGCCAAAGACCCAATTATTGAAGATTCAGGGAAGTGCACCACAAGAAGAGCAGGAATTATGCAAAAACAAAAGGGGTGTTCTTTATCCCCCGCAGGAGCATTATGGCTACAGGATAGCAGTGGGAAGCCAGTAATGCTAGTAGCATTATTGAAGCTTGTGCTAGAACAACTGCATTACCCCGTGCATGTGACTAGGGGGATTCCCGCTGCAACAATTGCAGAAGACTGGTTTAGAATCTTTTAAAACATATTGCATTCTATGTAGTGAATTGCATTGTATGTCAGAAATGTACAGCTGGGCATACACTGAGAACGATTAGAGGAGTAATTTCTGGACCAAATGGTCCTTTCAGCATTTACATATTGACTATGTTGATATGCTGCAGGTGTGCAATGGATACAGATATCTGATAGTGGTGGTTTGTTGCTTCTCTTTGTGGATTGAGGCAGGTCCTTGTAGACACCCTGACGCCACTTGCACAGCCAAGTTTCTAGTATGTGAAGGCTTCCCGAGATGGGGTGTGTGTGAAGTGCTGCGATCCGATAATGGGCCACATTTTGTCAATGAAATATTTGAACAGATAGGGCTATTGTTAAGCATTAAGCACATGTTTTCTTCTTCTTATCACCGCAAGCAAACAGTGTAAGTGAGAGGCTCAACGGCCTCCTTAAGGAAAGGATTGCCAAGCTTAAGTTAACATTGAAAAAGGGATGGCTATATTGCTTGCCCTTAGATTTATATGCCCTAAGGAATCAGACTCGATCGGACCACCAACTCACACCCCACAAACTAGTAACAAGGAGGTGAATGACAATGCCTCTTATAGAGTAGTAGAAGTGATGCCCAGAGTACTGTGAAATTGCTAGGTGATGAGCTGCACAATTATTTGACATGTGTGACCATTATCATCTCTCTCATTTCAGATCAACTCAAGCGTCAAGGGGGTGGGTCTCAGAACACAGAGGAAAACCATTCAGCAACCAGATCTCTTGAATCGCTATCAAAACCTAGACTATTTGTTAGTGATGCTGTGCTAGTCAGAAACATCACTAGGAAGTGGCACGAGCCAAGATTTAATGTCCCACTTTTGCATTGCATTGAAAATGTCACTCCTTCAGCTATAAAAGTCCAAGGCAGACAAGCATAGATTTATTTGAATACTGTGAAGCTATACAACGGCAAGACCCCACCACCCCTAGCTGTTGATCCAGAAGCAAGACAAGAAGAAGAATTTCAGCATGTGCAGACTCGATCGATGACGAAGGAGAAGGATGATAAGGCAGCTAGCTGATAAATGCAGGTTTTGCATTTCGACTGTGACTCGTTTCAACACTCCTTATAGATATAGTAGCAGACGGGCACCCCTGGCCGAGAGACACAGGAATATTTTGAGAAAAGAACTTTAGAAAGTTGTTGATGTGTCACAAATATGCCTGATCTTGAATTTGAGTTTGACGATTGGAAGCGTGAACAATTTCCACTGTGTTTCTATTTGGTTGAATTTATGGTCCTAGCGAACAGAGATTCTCATAGACTTATTCTTGCTGTTTTCATATTTATCCTTCAAGCCTATCCTGCTGTTGTCAGAAGAGAAGTTGATGTGCACACTTTTTTATCGGATCCTAAGAATGGCCCCGTAATCAGAATGTTGCTTGTAGCAATAGTAGAGGAAATATTGCAGTTGCCAGATTTATTGCAGTTGCCGGAGTAAAAGTGTTTTTTCCTTAACAATTGAAGTACAAATTAGGAATGTTGAAGCTGGTATGATTTTAGGGAATGAGTAAGCCCAACCAATTCCAGAATCCCACAAGTGGTGGATGTTAATATGTTGGTTCTTGATATACGTATGTGCAACTATACTCTGTGTCTTTCTGTTTCTACTTGTTAGCATTCCTTATTATATTAATATTCCTATTGAAGTAGAGACCACTATGATGTATACTACTTTAGGAACTCCTTTTGGTTTGCCTACTTCCACTGAGGTAGATGTTCATATGATCCTCCCACAAAGAGAACTCTTTTTGGTATGCTTCATGAGTATTATTTAAACCATGCATTGGGGAGATACAAGAGCAATACGGAGGAAGATAATGGTGGGATAAACACAGTTCTAGACAATACAATACACTTGGGTAGTAAAATGTGGTACCAGCACATGAGAAAGGTGGGAGAGAGACCATTTAAGGAGAGTTGTTACCTGTGTTCTCTAGTACCTTATGCCATGGGAACTTCCTAATATTCATAGCTACAGAAGTACCAGTGAAGAAAACCCATTTCCTGATGCATCTCACAATTTGCCTGACAAGTGGACAATTCCAGGGCTGAACAGTATCGATAGAGTGGATGAATAAAGCAACAAATCAAAGAGAAGATAATTATGTGCAGAATTTAAAGACAAGAGAGGAGCCAGAAACAAGGCATTAAATAATAAATTATGAACAGACTGGCATGAGCGGATCAGGAATCAGGATCGAAGAAAACAAGACATTAAATTACCAAGGCAAGAATGAAGAAGAGATATGGATATGTTGGGGAAAGAGGACAATTACAATTTAAAGGAACCATGTTAACTCACGAAGAATGGGTTGACTGATTGGTTGTGTGCAAAGCAGCAGCATATACTGGACAGTGGAAAGACATTTTGAACAATGCAGAAAAGGAATGCAAGGATCTATGGCCAAAGATTGCAACATTGTTGACATGGGTCGATGAAAAAGGAGGGCCATTGCAAATACTACCACTGATGAGTGCATCCTTATGTTTCAGAAATAATGGCACGGGGAAAGTTGGAGAGAATCACCATTGTCGCAGAATTTTTGATGTACCCGGCATGATGGAAGGAACAACAGTCCTGATGGATCATTATTGGGATTGTGGATCCAGAGCCTACATGAAGCTGCCCACGGACTCGGGAGGTACGTGTTCCTTGGTGCTCATTCATATTCCAGTGTTAGTGATTCCACAGAATGACCTGAACATTGGTGAATTTCTAAAAGCAGTTGCCCATTTAAGAAGGAGAAGAGCACTCAAACTTCTTAATCAAACAAAGTGTGAAAACAAAGAGTGAGAACATGTAAAATCAGAAGGATCCCTGAAGGCAGTAGTAGAGATTTGGACCCCGAAGAAGCACTTCTTCAAGATAATAAATCAAAATATGGAGGTTAATGAAGGTGTGGTCGATGAATCAACCAGAGGGGGAGTGTAGAGGAGCAGCCGAATGCCTCTGCAGAAAGTCTTGGCCCCCTGCTACGTATATGTTAGAAGCCTGAAATCGTGCCATGCATGACACCAGTGGTTATGACTATTCCGCGGAGAGCATTCGAGAAAAGGTTTACACTAAGAAAACCCTATCTGATGTATCCCAGTAGAGATGACAATCTCTTGGAAGAGTTATCCAGTATGAAGAGGAAAGAAAGAGAAGTTTGTGACATCACAAGAGATGAGCGTGATGCACTGAGATGAGTGGCTGAAGAAGAGGATGTATAGACTTTATGGAATCTGACGACGAAGTAAAGAATGGAGAAAACGTTCATATGCGAACTGAAGATTGCACATGTGAAGAGCACTGCAGAAAATGAAGCCGTTTAATAACTGTACAGATGCATCAATGCAAGTAAACTAAATAATCTTAGAAGCTGGCTATATGTAGTGAATAGACTGCAGGCGGTGCTGCCATTATCTAGAATATGGACTTCTATGTTACAATTTTAGTAAGCTTGAGCCCATGGAGAAGTTGGCTGAAAGTTGTATCGCAGCAAGCAGGCAGCTCAAATCGAGGCAGGACCGAGAAAGGCTGTCTTGTCTGGTGTCAAAGACTGCAGCAGCCAAGAACTGGTTATCTATCTTTGAAGAACAGTGAACATGATCAGCTGAGTCATTCCTTGTTAAGGTGCAAAGAAAGAACACTAGGAGTGCCAAGGTTCATTCATTTAATACAATTAAATGCTAGAAATGAGCCAAATTGCGGTCTCCTGTCACGTGGGCTATGGATGGAAATGGAAGTTGGTCATGCAGATCTAGACTTAAGATATTGTGTGCTTACACTTGCATATATTCCCAGGAGCAAGAATACATTGCAAGGCCAGGTTCAAAGGCAATCTCCATGGCAGAAGACATGGACGATGAGAGATGTTGGACTAATTGCGTGGGGAGACATGGTCAAATTCCACCCACTGTCACCTGGGATAAGGGCTTACATGCTGCTAGTGAGCCGAATGTTCCAGAAGGGTGCAAGCGTGCCAACCAATTATAAAAGGCCATATAATGAATAGCCTTATAGTTTGATAGCCAATGATGGGCTGTGTGTGAAATAACTGTTGAAGATGACTTGCACTAGGGGTGGGCATAAGTTGTCCACCTGAATATGGAGACCCAATCACAACCCGATCCCTTACAGAAAGATACTTAGATGTTACCTTTAAGCCTTTAGCACAACACTGCATAGGTTTTTCTTATTTGCCTCATAGTGTGACATCAAGTATGATGAGTTTTTACTATATAAGTGTAATTTATTTATGAAACGCTTCAAGTGAGATTGTGCTATGCAATAACTGTTGATGTCCGTTGTAACTCCCTGTTTTAGACAATTGATAACAAAACAGTAAAAACGACTTTGCCTTCCTGAGTTGGTTTGATTATTTGGTGTAAGAGTTACTCTGCAGCCCATCTACTGCACAATATGCTACCTATTTAAGGACCATATGTTCAATCTCTACCGGCAGCATCTCACGGTTGTCCTTGGCAGTTGGATGTCTGGGAGATTGATCCTTGAGGGTGGGGCAGGAGGAACTGTCATGATGCCTACCTCCAAGGAGCCAGGTCCGACCCAGCAACCCCAGAGGCAGGCATCATTCCACCCACGGAAGTGCCAGCGGGCCCAAGCTGGGGCCCTTTGGACAGAGTTCTGGCGCCTTAGGCGCCAGGCTCATGTTAGACCCCTGTCCTGGCGCCTTAGGCGCCAGGCTCATAAAGCTAGACATGTGTTCAAGTGTTTTAATGTGCACTTACCTGATGCAGACCATGCTGCTATATCCAGGCCCTCTTGAGGCCTGAATGGAACTACTTTACCTGTGGGACTACTTTCCACCTGGGTGTGGTCGGGGAAGGATACATACCTGATCGGTGGAAGGATACATACCTGGAACTTCTTCCAAAGCTATTTAAACCACGCCCGATCAGCAACTCACGCTTCACGTTGTTCTGCTCACAGCTGGACGCTCACCGTGTCAGCTCCTGCATCTGGACTTCAGCCACGCCTGTCAGCATCCTGGGTCGCCTGCAAAGGGAGATAAGAGAGAATTGTAGAGAAAGAAGACCTTACCAGCTAAAGCTGCATCACGGAGACATCACACCGACGATCCTGAAAGGGAAGACATCATTTTAAAAGCATTTCGCTTCGATCGCTGCAGCGCTGCATTTCACTCACCTTTCCTGGGCGCCTCCATCTTCAGCAGCGATCATCCGGATCCGCACCCACTTCTCAGAGCCTAGAGAGAAAAAGACAAGAAAACAAGGTGACAGAAGGAAGGGAATAGGAAAGGCTCAGTTTCCTTCTAAGACTTACCTGTTGGGTTATTCCCATTTCATTTCGGGTCCTGCCGCTTCCTGGCAATCCGGACCCCGGCCCCTATGGGGAAAAAAGACAAGGACATTGAATGAGCGAATGCAAAGACATTACCTGAACGCTCATCCAGAACTTACCTGTCATTTACTGGAACTGCACGTTTCACTTCGGGTCGGTGCCATATCTCCGGCATTCCGAACCCCGGCCCCTAAGGGGAAAAAAGACATAAGCATTAGCGCTTGCTGCAATAAGACAATGAACATTATTATTAAGCTTGAACTTTTGAACTTGCAACAGAACTCTTACAGCGCCTCACCTGAATAGTCAAGCTTATTTTGAACTCCCATCAAACCTCAATCCAGTGAAGTAACTGGGTTTCAACGCGCCCCTGCATCAGAAGCAGGATGGAGAACTCATCCTTCCAGACCCTAAGGTGAGACTTCACGGGGAATCGTGGAAGGGTATCGTGGAGGGCTGGAAGGGAGTGGGAGGCTTGAGCATTATTCCATCAGTAGGTAATACTCCCTTTTCACGCACAGGGGAATATTCCTGCGAGCCAGAAAAGACCAGAGTAGAGGGCCCTTCCAGTCCATCTTCAGAGTCCTGCGCTTCACCACTGAAGAAGCATCAGCACTCGAAGCCAGACCTGCGCCTCCGTGGGAATCAGGTGAGCATGACAGAACGCGAAGCCTACCCACAATTTCCCACCCGGGCGCTATGGAGACTTCCGAGACAGATCAGCTGGCCCATCTTTTGGGGGAATTACGGGCAGAAGTGCACTCAGCCCGCCAGGAGACTAACGCTCTCAAAAGAGAACTGATCCTACCAAAGGAAAGAACAGATGACCTGGCCAAAAGGTTATTGCAGGCCCAGGCAGGGGACACACCTTTACCTAATTCCGGAGGTACTTCCACATCAATGGGTTTGAATAACCCGGTTCAAATCAATCTACCTGGACACATGCCTTTGGCCCCGCCTGAATGTTTTGCGGGGGATCCCAAGAAATATGCCGTCTTTATGAACCAATGTCGTTTACACTTTCTATGCAGACCCGGGGCCTTCCCTAACGACTAGACCAAGGTAGCCTTTATACTATCTTACCTCAGTGGCAGTGCTGCCGATTGGTCTATTCCATTGGTAAATCAGGATGATCCCATTCTCCAGGATTTTCAGGGCTTCCAGGCCAGCATGGAAAGATTGTTTGCTCGACACTCTCAAGGACAGGCCCTTGATAACGAACTGCTATCATTACGACAAGGTAATCAGGATCTCCTGTCCTACGTTGCCACCTTTAATAGACTGGTTGTGGAAACTGGATGGCAAGAAAACAAAAGGATCACATTGTTTCATCGAGGCCTGCGCGGAGAGCTTAAGGATGTTCTAGCTCAGATTGTAAATCTACCCCAGGTCTGCGCAGACTACATAGACTTGGTGGTTCAACTTGATCACAGACTTCAAAATAGAAAAGCAGATCGGTTCAAGTACGAAACCCGAGTACCGATCAAAACCCCCGCTAACTCCAAGAGTCCCGACGTATCCGAACCTATGCAAATCGGCGGTGTTAAAGGACCATTAACACAGAAGGAACGAGAGAGAAGGCGGCAAATGCAACTTTGTCTGTATTGCGGGACTTCCGGTCACTTTCTTCGAAATTGTCCGGTTAAACCACCTAAGAAGGTGGTTGGTGCCACTGATAACGATTTATTGACACCTGATTCGGGAAACGACCTAGCCCGACAAGCGTAGGGGTCCGCTTGCCGAGCTTGAAAACAAACTCTTTGACCTCGCATTTTGTCATGCCAATGGTGCTCGTGGACCGAAAACAGCCTCAGCTGTTGCATGCTATAAAAGCGTACATCGACAGTGGAGCTATTGGAAATTACATAGACCGTGAATTGGCTTCTAGGATTAAGCTCCCTCTGCGCCCGAAAGTAACCCAAGATGTCATTACTACAGTAGATGGAACCGAAATAGCCTCAGGGCCTGTAACGCATTCCACTGTTGAAGTGACACTGGAGGGTCAGGATGGACATCGGGAAGCAATTGTGTTTGATGTGATCAAGGCCCCACAATTTCAAGTAATCCTTGGAATTCCTTGGTTAGAAACACATAATCCCAGAATTGACTGGCGAGCAAAGAAGATAAGTTTTCCTGATTGTGAACCAACTTGTTATCCAAGAAATCCAGTTATGGGTCTAGCCTCAGCAACTTCCACCCCTGTACAGCTACCGTCAGAATACCAAGAATTCCAAGACGTTTTTCAGAAGGAACAGGCTAACACGTTACCTCCCCTTCGGTCTTATGATTGCCAAATCGATCTGGTACCCAATGCTCAACTACCTTGTAGTAGGATTTATGCTCTTACAGAACCTGAGAACCTGCATCTGCGTCAGTATTTAGATCAGTACCTAGCCAATGGTTTTATTCGCCTGTCCAAGTCTCTTGTCTCCTCAGCTCTGTTCTTCGTGCCGAAAAAAGAGGGCGACCTTAGAACATGTATAGACTATCGCGCCCTAAATCAAATAACGATTAAGAATCGTTATCCTCTGCCCCTGATCCCTGAGCTTATCGACCAGGTGAAAGACGCTTATGTGTACACCAAGTTGATCTCCGAGGAGCTTATCACCTGGTGCGTATAAAAGAAGGCGACGAATGGAAGACTGCATTCCGCACCAAATTTGGGCTCTTCGAATATCAGGTGATGCCCTTCGGTTTGTGCAATGCACCTGCCGCCTTTCAGTACTTTATGAATGATGTTCTTCGGGAACTTATCGATGTCTGTGTCATTGTTTATATTGATGTCATCCTGGTGTACTCTTCTTCAGAATCTGATCACAGAAAACATGTTAGGGCAGTTCTTGAGAAATTGCGCCAGCACAGACTATTTGCAAAGCTCGAAAAATGCATTTTTCATACCACAGAAGTTGAGTTTCTCGGATTCATCCTGACACCTCAAGGAGTCCGAATGGACTCGCGAAAGGTGGACGCCATCCTCAAATGGCCATCTCCTAGCTCGGTGAAGGGAGTTCAGAGCATGCTCTTCTTCGCCAATTTCTATCGAAGATTCATCCCGGAATTTTCCCGAACAGTCCAACCCATCACAGCTCTCCTAAAGAAAAACAAACGCTTTGAATGGACTCTTGAGGCCGATAAGATCTCCCTTACATTGTGGAAACCGACGCATCCAGTTCGGCCATGGGAGCTGTCCTGTCGCAAAGAGACCCAGAAACTAACCAACTACACCCTGTGGCATTTTGGTCCAGGAAATGTTCTCCTCCTGAAATCAACTACGCAATTACCGACAAAGAGTTACTGGCTATTAAATCTGCTTTCAAGGCTTGGCGTCACTACCTTCTCGGGGCAAGACACACCATCACCGTAATTACGGACCACAGAAATTTACAGTATTTAAAGACGACCAAAGCTCAATCTTCACGACAACTCCGATGGGCTCTATTCTTTGCGGAATTTGATTTTGTAATTACCTATCGCCCTGGCTGCAAGAATGGTAAAGCGGACGCCTTATCCCGGATTGGCATGGAAGAACCCAATTCGAGTTTAGAACCTGTGTCAATCATACCTGAACAAAGAATCTTAGGCCTAACTTCATTGCAAACTATTGAGGACATCAAAACGCAAGTAAAACAACTTCTAGACTCTTCAGCCTTACTGGAATGGAGTCAAAAGGGTCCTCATTACACCGTTAAGGATGATTTACCCTACTTCCAGGAGCGGTTGTTTCTGCCAAGTAAAGAATTGCAAGAACTTGTTATTGCCCATCATCATGAATCATTAATGGAAAGGACACCCTGGTATCGCTAAAACGGAGGAAAAAATCAAACGCCACTTCTGGTGGCCTTCTTGGAGAAAAGACATAAAGTCTTTTGTGTTAGTCTTGCAGAATTTGCGCCCAAAACAAGGGTCAAAAGAAAAGGCCAGCCGGCCTACTTTAACCCTTGGATATTCCACCCGCACCATGGCACACCTTGTCAATGGACTTTATAACTGACCTGCCTCCTTGTGCTGGTTACAACACTATCCTTGTAATTGTGGATCTATTCTCCAAAATGGCCCACTTTATCCCTTTAAAAGGCTTGCCTTCAGCTTCCACCTTGGCCAAGGAATTTCTCGAGAATATAGTTCGCATACATGGTTTCCCTTCCATATTAGTCTCGGATCGTGGAAGTCAATTTATCTCCCATTTTTGGAAGAAGTGTTGCCAACTAGCACAAATAGATGTGCGGTTATCCACCAGCCACCACCCCCAGACCGACGGACAAACCGAGAGAACCAATCAGACTCTCGAGCAATATCTTTGGTGCATGTTACACCAATCCGAGTCAAATTGGAAAGACATCCTTTGGATCGCAGAATATGCATACAACAATTCAGTGCATTCTGGAACCGGACAAACTCCTTTTTATACTTTGTATGGTCACCATCCTCTGACCTCTGACCTAGACCCACCTCTGACCCTGGAAATGCCCGCAGTAAATCATCTGCATTCCACAATAACCCGAGCCTTCAAAGAAGCTGCAACTCATTTATAGCAAGCCAAGAAAAAGTATAAAGAAAACGCTGATTTGTCCCGAAGTAAAACTCCTCCTTACCAAGTAGGAGACCAGGTATGGCTAGCAACGAAACATTTACCCCTCAAGGGCCTGCGAACCTTCAATCCCAGATTCATAGGACCTTATCCCATCAAGGCTATAATCAATCCCGTGGCCTTTAAACTGGATTTACCGTCTAACATGCGTATTCATCCAGTTTTTCATGCATCACTTTTGAAGCCAGTACAACCAGGGACCCGACTGTCCAAGCCTCCTGACCCAGTTCAAATTGAAGGGGAATTAGAATTCGAAGTTAAAGACATTTTAGACTCCAAGGTGTTAAAGTCAAAACTCTTCTATCTTGTTGACTGGAAGGGATATGGACCTCAGGAGAGATCGTGGGAGCCTAGTAACCATGTTCACGCACCTCGATTAATACAAAGGTTCCACCGGAGATTTCCGAACAAGCCAAAACCCCCGGAGGGAACAACATTGGGAGGGGCCTTGAGGGGGGGTACTGTCATGATGCCTACCTCCAAGGAGCCAGGTCCGACCCAGCAACCCCAGAGGCAGGCATCATTCCCCCCACGGAAGTGCCAGCGGGCCCAAGCGGGGGCCCTTTGGACACAGTTCTGGCGCCTTAGGCGCCAGGCTCATGTTAGACCCCTGTCCTGGCGCCTTAGGCGCCAGGCTCATAAAGCTAGACATGCGTTCAAGTGTTTTAATGTGCACTTACCTGATGCAGACCATGCTGCTACATCCAGGCCCTCTTGAGGCCTGAATGGAACTACTTTACCTGTGGGACTACTTTCCACCTGGGTGTGGTCGGGGAAGGATACATACCTGATCGGTGGAAGGATACATACCTGGATCTTCTTCCAGAGCTATTTAAACCACGCCCGAACAGCAACTCACACTTCCCGTTGTTCTGCTCCTCGCAGCTGGACGCTCACCGTGTCAGCTCCTGCATCTGGACTTCAGCCACGCCTGTCAGCATCCTGGGTCGCCTGCAAAGGGAGATAAGAGAGAATTGTAGAGAAAGAAGAACTTACCAGCTAAAGCTGCATCACGGAGACATCACACCGACGATCCTGAAAGGGAAGACATCATTTTAAAAGCTTTTCGCTTCGATCGCTGCAGCGCTGCATTTCACTCACCTTTCATGGGCGCCTCCATCTTCAGCAGCGATCATCCGGATCCGCACCCACTTCTCAGAGCCTAGAGAGAAAAAGACAAGAAAACAAGGTGAGACAAGGAAGGGAATAGGAAAGGCTCAGTTTCCTTCTAAGACTTACCTGTTGGGTTATTCCCATTTCATTTCGGGTCCTGCCGCTTCCTGGCATTCCGGACCCCGGCCCCTATGGGGAAAAAAAGCAAGGACATTGAATGAGTGAATGCAAAGACATTACCTGAACGCTCATCCAGAACTTACCTGTCATTTACTGGAACTGCACGTTTCACTTCGGGTCGGCGCCATATCTCCGGCATTCCGAACCCCGGCCCCTAAGGGGAAAAAAGACATAAGCATTAGCGCTTGCTGCAATAAGACAATGAACATTATTATTAAGCTTGAGCTTTTGAACTTGCAACAGAACTCTTACAGTGCCTCACCTGAATAGTCAAGCTTATTTTGAACTCCCATCAAACCTCAATCCAGTGAAGTAACTGGGTTTCAACGCGCCCCTGCATCAGAAGCAGGATGGAGAACTCATCCTTCCAGACCCTAAGGTGAGACTTCACGGGGAATCGTGGAAGGGTATCATGGAGGGCTGGAAGGGAGTGGGAGGCTTGAGCATTATTCCATCAGTAGGTAATACTCCCTTTTCACGCACAGGGGAATATTCCTGCGAGCCAGAAAAGACCAGAGTAGAGGGGCCCTTCCAGTCGATCGCCAGAGTCCTGCGCTTCACCACTGAAGAAGCATCAGCACTCGAAGCCAGACCTGCGCCTCCGTGGGAATCAGGTGAGCGTGACAGAACGCGAAGCCTACCCACAATTTCCCACCCGGGCGCTATGGAGACTTCCGAGACAGATCAGCTGGCCCAGCTTTTGGGGGAATTACGGGCAGAAGTGCACTCAGCCCGCCAGGAGACTAACGCTCTCAAAAGAGAACTGATCCTATCAAAGGAAAGAACAGATGACCTGGCCAAAAGGTTATTGCAGGCCCAGGCAGGGCACACTCCTTTACCTAATTCCGGAGGTACTTCCACATCAATGGGTTTGAATAGCCCGGTACAAATCAATCTACCTGGACTCATGCCTTTGGCCCCGCCTGAACGTTTTGCGGGGGATCCCAAGAAATATGCCGTCTTTATGAACCAATGTCGTTTACACTTTCTATGCAGACCCAGGGCCTTCCCTAACGACCAGACCAAGGTAGCCTTTATACTATCTTACCTCAGTGGCAGTGCTGCCGATTGGTCTATTCCATTGGTAATTCAGGATGATCCCATTCTCCAGGATTTTCAGGGCTTCCAGGCCAGCATGGAAAGATTGTTTGCTCGACACTCTCAAGGACAGGCCCTTGATAAGGAACTGCTATCATTACGACAAGGTAATCAGGATCTCCTGTCCTACGTTGCCACCTTTAATAGACTGGTTGTGGAAACTGGATGGCCAGAAAACAAAAGGATCACATTGTTTCATTGAGGCCTGCGCAGAGAGCTTAAGGATGTTCTAGCTCAGATTGTAAATCTACCCCAGGTCTGCGTAGACTACATAGACTTGGTGGTTCAACTTGATCACAGACTTCAAAATAGAAAAGCAGATCGGTTCAAGTACGAAACCCGAGTACCGATCAAAACCCACGCTAACTACAAGAGTCCCGACGTATCCGAACCTATGCAAATCGGCGGTGTTAAAGGACCATTAACGCAGAAGGAACGAGAGAGAAGGCGGCAAATGCAACTTTGTCTGTATTGCGGGACTTCCGGTCACTTTCTTCGAAATTGTCCGGTTAAACCACCTAAGAAGGTGGTTGGAGCCACTGATAACGATTTATTGACACCTGATTCAGGAAACGACCTAGCCCGACAAGCGTAGGGGTCTGCTTGCCGAGCTTGAAAACAAACTCTTTGACCTCACATTTTGTCATGTCAATGGTGCTCGTGGACCCAAAACAGCCTCAGCAGTTGCATGCTATAAAAGCGTACATCGACAGTGGAGCTATTGGAAATTACATAGACCGTGAATTGGCTTCTAGGATTAAGCTCCCGCTCCGCCCGAAAGTAACCCAAGATGTCATTACTACAGTAGATGGAACCGAAATAGCCTCAGGGCCTGTAACGCATTCCACTGTTGAAGTGACACTGGTGGGTCAGGATGGACATCGGGAAGCAATTGTGTTTGATGTGATCAAGGCCCCACAATTTCAAGTAATCCTTGGAATTCCTTTATTAGAAACACATAATCCCAGAATTGACTGGCGAGCAAAGAAGATAAGTTTTCCTGATTGTGAACCAACTTGTTATCCAAGAAATCCAGTTATGGGTCTAGCCTCAGCAACTTCCACCCCTGTACAGCTACCGTCAGAATACCAAGAATTCCAAGACTTTTTTCAGAAGGAACAGGCTAACACGTTACCTCCCCATCGGTCTTATGATTGCCAAATCGATCTGGTACCCAATGCTCAACTACCTTGTAGTAGGATTTATGCTCTTACGGAACCTGAGAACCTGCATCTGCGTCAGTATTTAGATCAGTACCTAGCCAATGGTTTTATTTGCCCGTCCAAGTCTCCTGTCTCCTCAGCTCTGTTCTTCGTGCCGAAAAAAGAGGGCGACCTTAGAACATGTATAGACTATCGCGCCCTAAATCAAATAACGATTAAGAATCGTTATCCTCTGCCCCTGATCCCTGAGCTTATCGACCAGGTGAAAGACGCTTGTGTGTACACCAAGTTAGATCTCCGAGGAGCTTATCACCTGGTGCGTATAAAAGAAGGCGACGAATGGAAGACTGCATTCCGCACCAAATTTGGGCTCTTCGAATATCAGGTGATGCCCTTCGGTTTGTGCAATGCACCTGCCGCCTTTCAGTACTTTATGAATGATGTTCTTCGGGAACTTATCGATGTCTGTGTCATTGTTTATATTGACGACATCCTGGTGTACTCTTCTTCAGAATCCGATCACAGAAAACATGTTAGGGCAGTTCTTGAGAAATTGTGCCAGCACAGACTATTTGCAAAGCTCGAAAAATGCGTTTTTCATACCATAGAAGTTGAGTTTCTCGGATTCATCCTGACACCTCAAGGAGTCCGAATGGACTCGTGAAAGGTGGACGCCATCCTCAAATGGCCATCTCCTAGCTCGGTGAAGGGAGTTCAGAGCATGCTCTTCTTCGCCAATTTCTATCGAAGATTCATCCCTGAATTTTCCCGAACAGTCCAACCCATCACAGCTCTCCTAAAGAAAAACAAACGCTTTGAATGGACACTTGAGGCCGAACAAGCCTTTCAGGACCTGAAAACCAAATTCACCTCTGCACCTGTATTGAAGCACCCGCACCCAGATCTCCCTTACATTGTGGAAACTGACGCATCCAGTTCGGCCATGGGAGCTGTCCTGTCACAAAGAGACCCAGAAACTAACCAACTACACCCTGTGGCCTTTTGGTCCAGGAAATGTTCTCCTCCTGAAATCAACTACGCAATTACCGACAAAGAGTTACTGGCTATTAAATCTGCTTTCAAGGCTTGGAGTCACTACCTTCTCGGGGCAAGACACACCATCACCGTAATTACGGACCTCAGAAATTTACAGTATTTAAAGACGGCCAAAGCTCAATCTTCACGACAACTCCGATGGGCTCTATTCTTTGCAGAATTTGATTTTGTAATTACCTATCGCCCTGGCTGCAAGAATGGTAAAGCGGACGCCTTATCCCGGATTGGCATGGAAGAACCCAATTCGAGTTTAGAACCTGTGCCAATCATACCTGAACAAAGAATCTTAGGCCTAACTTCATTGCAAACTATTGAGGACATCCAAACGCAAGTAAAACAACTTCTAGACTCTTCGGCCTTACTGGAATGGAGTCAAAAGGGTCCTCATTACACCGTTAAGGATGATTTACCCTACTTCCAGGAGCGGTTGTTTCTGCCAAGTAAAGAATTGCAAGAACTTGTTATTGCCCATCATCATGAATCATTAATGGAAGGACACCCTGGTATCGCTAAAACGGAGGAAAAAATCAAACGCCACTTCTGGTGGCCTTCTTGGAGAAAAGACATAAAGTCTTTTGTATTGTCTTGCGGAATTTGCGCCCAAAACAAGGGTCAAAAGAAAAGGCCAGGCGACCTACTTCAACCCTTGGATATTCCACCGGCAGCATGGCACACCTTGTCAATGGACTTTATTACTGACCTGCCTCCTTGTGCTGGTTACAACACTATCCTTGTAATTGTGGATCTATTCTCCAAAATGGCCCACTTTATCCCTTTAAAAGGCTTGCCTTCAGCTTCCACCTTGGCCAAGGAATTTCTGGAGAATATAGTTTGCATACATGGTTTCCCATCCATATTAGTCTCGGATCGTGGAAGTCAATTTATCTCCCATTTTTGGAAGAAGTGTTGCCAACTAGCACAAATAGATGTGCGGTTATCCACCAGCCACCACCCCCAGACCGATGGACAAACCGAGAGAACCAATCACACTCTCGAGCAATATCTTCGGTGCATGTTACACCAATCCGAGTCAAATTGGAAAGACATCCTTTGGATCGCAGAATATGCATACAACAATTCAGTGCATTCTGGAACCGGACAAACTCCTTTTTATACTTTGTATGGTCACCATCCTCGGAGCTCTGACCTAGACCCACCTCTGACCCTGGAAATGCCCGCAGTAAATCATCTGCATTCCAAAATAACCCGAGCCTTCAAAGAAGCTGCAACTCATTTATAGCAAGCCAAGAAAAAGTATAAAGAAAACGCTGATTTGCACCGAAGTAAAACTCCTCCTTACCAAGTAGGAGACCAGGTATGGCTAGCAACGAAACATTTACCCCTCAAGGGCCCGCAAACCTTCACTCCCAGATTCATAGGACCTTATCCCATCAAGGCTTTAATCAATCCCGTGGCCTTTAAACTGGATTTACCGTCTAACATGCGTATTCATCCAGTTTTTCATGCATCACTTTTGAAGCCAGTACAACCAGGGACCTGACTGTCCAAGCCTCCAGACCCAGTTCAAATTGAAGGGGCATTAGAATTCGAAGTTAAAGACATTTTAGACTCCAAGGTGTTAAAGTCAAAACTCTTCTATCTTGTTGACTGGAAGGGATATGGACCTCAGGAGAGATCGTGGGAGCCTAGTAACCATGTTCACGCACCTCGATTAATACAAAGGTTCCACCGGAGATTTCCGAACAAGCCAAAACCCCCGGAGGGAACAACCTTGGGAGGGGCCTTGAGGGGGGGTACTGTCATGATGCCTACCTCCAAGGAGCCAGGTCCGACCCAGCAACCCCAGAGGCAGGCATCATTCCCCCCACGGAAGTGCCAGCGGGCCCAAGCTGGGGCCCTTTGGACACAGTTCTGGCGCCTTAGCGTCAGGCTCATGTTAGACCCCTGTCCTGGAGCCTTAGGCACCAGGCTCATAAAGCTAGACATGTGTTCAAGTGTTTTAATGTGCACTTACCTGATGCAGACCATGCTGCTACATCCAGGCCCTCTTGAGGCCTGAATGGAACTACTTTACCTGTGGGACTACTTTCCACCTGGGTGTGGTCGGGGAAGGATACATACCTGATCGGTGGAAGGATACATACCTGGAACTTCTTCCGAAGCTATTTAAACCACGCCCGATCAGCAACTCACGCTTCACGTTGTTCTGCTCCTCGCAGCTGGACGCTCACCGTGTCAGCTCCTGTATCTGGACTTCAGCATCCTGGGTCGCCTGCAAAGGGAGATAAGAGAGAATTGGAGAGAAAGAAGACCTTACCAGCTAAAGCTGCATCACGGAGGCATCACACCGACGATCCTGAAAGGGAAGACATCATTTTAAAAGCATTTCGCTTCGATCGCTGCAGCGCTGCATTTCACTCACCTTTCCTGGGCGCCTCCATCTTCAGCACCGATCATCCGGATCCGCACCCACTTCTCAGAGCCTAGAGAGAAAAAGACAAGAAAACAAGGTGACAGAAGGAAGGGAATAGGAAAGGCTCAGTTTCCTTCTAAGACTTACCTGTTGGGTTATTCCCATTTCATTTCGGGTCCTGCCGCTTCCTGGCATTCCGGACCCCGGCCCCTATGGGGAAAAAAGACAAGGACATTGAATGAGCGAATGCAAAGACATTACCTGAACGCTCATTCAGAACTTACCTGTCATTTACTGGAACTGCACGTTTCACTTCGGGTCGGCGCCATATCGCCGGCATTCCGAACACCAGCCCCTAAGGGGAAAAAAGACATAAGCATTAGTGCTTGCTGCAATAAGACAATGAACATTATTATTAAGCTTGAACTTTTGAACTTGCAACAGAACTCTTACAGCGCCTCACCTGAATAGTCAAGCTTATTTTGAACTCCCATCAAACCTCAATCCAGTGAAGTAACTGGGTTTCAACGCGCCCCTGCATCAGAAACAGGATGGAGAACTCATCCTTCCAGACCCTAAGGTGAGACTTCACGGGGAATCGTGGAAGGGTATCGTGGAGGGCTGGAAGGGAGTGGGAGGCTTGAGCATTATTCCATTAGTGGGTAATACTCCCTTTTCACGCACAGGGGAATATTCCTGCGAGCCAGAAAAGACCAGAGTAGAGGGGCCCTTCCAGTCCATCTTCAGAGTCCTGCGCTTCACCACTGAAGAAGCATCAGCACTCGAAGCCAGACCTGCGCCTCCGTGGGAATCAGGTGAGCGTGACAGGAACCAATGGAGCATTCAGGATTATGTTTGTTATCAGGGGTTGTCAGTGTCTTGTTAAAGAATGAAGATGGCTTTTATAGGTTAGAAAGGTGGGGCCGGGGCTTGAAGGGATACTTTAACTTGGTCAAGGGAGGAGCCCATGGAGCGTTTTGTTTTGTTTGGTGATAGATAAAGGAGGGAGGAGTGATAGTTGAGTGCTAACATGTATAGCTATGGTGAAGTGGATTAGAGAATTGTCACAGGGTGTGTTTACTAGTGAGAGAAGAGGAGTGAAGATGGAGGGATAGGAATATGCAATACATGGAGTATATTTTTGCGTGGGTAAGAAGTTTATGCAGGGTGGATAGTGTGTGATCTGAAATGTGGATATGGGTAGGATCTGATGGGCCTTATTCATTTTGGAAAGTTTGAGATCACCCATTATTAAGGATTACACATCAGCTGGGAACATTTTGAGTAGTAGTTTGAGATCAGAGAGTAAGAGGTTCAGGGTGCCAGTTTGTTGCAACGTGAGAAGGAGGGTAAGAGTGGTTGAAGCAAGCATATGGAAAGCTATGTGTTTGCAGGATGAGGGAGAAAAGTCACTAGAGGGAAGATACGACAATGGTGTGTCCTTGCTGATCATCAAGCCACTGCCAGAAAATGTTTTAAAGAGATGAACGACATTTTAGGAGGTGGAATAGCCAGTGTGCAGAGTCATTGCAGAGGTAGTGTCTGGGTGTCAAGGATTCAGTGACAACCACCATAGAGAGTTTGGGGAGATGGAAGTCAAAGTGGTTAGTGAGAAATATAACCTTTGTTCTAGAGGCCCAGAGTGAAATGAAGGTGGCCAGAGAGTGAAGAAGTAGATGCAGAAGTGGATGAAGGGGTGCATTTAGTTAGGGTAGGTGAAGTTGCAGTAAATTGTATGGGGAGAGACACATGCACAAAGTTGTGTTTGGGAGGAGACTAGAAGATGGTGATGTGGAGTCAATTTGAGTGGGCAGGATGCAGTAGGATGGGAAAGGGTAGGCAAAGGCCATGGGAGATTTGGAGTTAGTGAACAGAAAGGAGTGGGAGTAGGATCAGAGTAGGCTCAATAGGATCATGAAGAGCAGAGGGGAGTAGGGAGGAAAGTATGGGTGTGGGTAACTATCAGACCACTTGGGGGTTGGTACTAGTCTTGGCAGTTTGGGTAAAAGACATCAAGATTCAGTGGCTCAAATTATAAATAAAAAAAACAACAACATCTAGCGCAATTACGACCAACAAAATAATGTTTCTGCAATAGGCCAGTAGTCACTAACAATAACAGTTTTGTGTACAATTGGCCGGAATGGACAACTACAAAATCATTAGGCAGTACACGCGGAGTGACCATCAAAATAAATGCATGTGCCAAAGGCGATTAGCAATACACAATACAATCTTTTTTGCAACAGGCTGGTAGCAATTGGACTTAGAAATGAAGGTGCAGTAGGGTTGTCAGGTCTAAGAATAAAGATTACGTGGTGCGAGAAAAAAAAGAAGGTTATGGTGCAGTTGGACAGAAATGTCAAAAAATATACATACAGGTGCAATAGATCGGCAATGGCAAACAATACAAATCATTACGTGAATGGACCTATTTATGGTGTGAATTGAGTGAATCGCCTGAGGCTGCCATGGTGGCTCTTTGTGTTAATTTTGACGGAGGATGAAGCCAGGGTTGGAGGAGAGGACAGTTTAGACAAGGGGGGACGGGAGCTTACAGCCCCAACGAGGATTCAAATAGCGTGCCTTGTGCAGTGCTACCCTTAGCAGGAATACCAGGCAATGGTGCACTTCAGGTTATGTGATTAGTTAAGTGACACATGGTCATTTGGCCAATAGAAGGCCTGCCCTGAAAAAAGTCCCAAGATGCACATGGCCACGACCGGGAAGGAAAGGCTAACAGGAGGCTACTGTGCAGAGGATGAGTGCCGGACATGATTAGATATATATGTCCTCACAAACATCACACTCGAAGATCCTGTTTGGGAAGGCGGAGTGATATGACTCAGGTGCTCTCTCACTTCCCGAGCTGCAGTGATAAAAATAACCACATTCCTTGTCGCATTATCATCAAAAGCTCCTAGAAGACGGCCTGAAGCCTCATTTGTAGAGCGTATGCCTTACCACGATGTGAAGGCAGCTTGCCACACAGTGGTATTGTGAACAGAAGTCTCACTTGTGGCCTGATTAACACATCTAGGCAGGCTTGAATACCAGCAAGCCAAGTAGACATCTTCCCATGATAGAGTATCCTTTTTTAGTGGCGCATTCTAACGGATGGTGTTTGCTCTTGCAAATTGTTTCTTTTTTAAGTCACATCTAACCATTGCCTTAGAACAGTTATGGTTCCTATTGAAACAAAGAAGGTGTGACCAGCCTAACAAGTGCACTTTTTCCTGGAGAGATTTGAGATATGGAGACGGAAAAAAGAACATCAGGAGTTATTTCCATGCTGTATCAGTTAAAGTAGAATTTGCAGCAAAAAAAAATCCTCTTGACTGAGTATCTTGCTGGAGAATTTAGAGCCCTCAAAAATATAGAATTGCTTAGAGTGGCATATGGAAAACTCTTACGGAGAAGGAAACGCCTCTTCGACAATATATTTAATTCACCAGATTGTTTCTGCATGACTATCAAGCCCCCATACTTCCTCAGCATTGGTCACAGAACTTCCTTAATTTGTCTTGGGGGATCCTGTCAACTTGTGGTGAAATGATATTTCCCTGTCGTCTAGCCATTTTATCATTGCCCTTTTGCTGGGAGCAGCCATTTTACAACACGTGAAATGTGATGTGCACAGCTGGTATTGTTTTAGATTTTCAAACTGAGAAAGGGATAATCATTCAACTGTGCTAATGAACCCCATCTAAAAATACTGTCCTAGCTATATTGTGATGAGTTTTTGTGTTATGCTTGTGTACTTTGCGTGGTCTGGGGTTGTTTCAAAGGTTTTTGTTCGCTGTTTTCCATTTTCTTACCCATTTGTCAGTATAGTGTTTGTTCATCAAATTGTTATTTCGCCACTGATAAAAAAAAGCACAAACAAACTCCTTTCCATTGGGGTTGGTGTCTTTACCCTTTTCTTTACTGTTAACATTTGTAATAGGCACAGAAAAAGATTCCCTGTCCCCTTTCATTTCCGCCAAAAATAACAAGAAAAACATTGTTTTCCCTTTCCCAGTTTCCCCCTGCATGTTGCCATCACACTGCATGCTCAATATATCTTTCATACCCTGACACCGGGACAGACATTGGGCCTCATTACACGGACGGCGGTGGACCAAGGTGCTATCAGCACCTTGGTCCATGCCGGTAAAATACCGGCACCGCCTTGGTGGAAAGGGGAATTACCGCCCTATTCCAAGGTTGGTGGGGCGGTAATTCCCCCTTTCCCCATTGCCCTTCCCCATTCCCCTTTTTACCCCATAGGGCATAATGAGAATGGGGAAGGTGCTAGTTATGGCACCGCAAATTGCGGTACCGTAATGAGCCCCCTGGTCCCTTTGCGGGTTGGTTTTTAACGCCTGCAAAAAGCAGGCGTTAAATTCTCCAACCCGCAAAGGGACCTCGTAGTAAGGCGGTAAGGGTTAACGGTCACCGGTACCATTAACGGTAACCGTTAACCCTTACCGCCGTCCGTGTAATGAGGCCCATTGTGTTTAAATGCCATCAGCCTGAGCTTTGGTAGGCCCCAGCGAAGCGAGGGCCTCAGCTCAGGCTGCGGGCCGTTAAACGCCATGTCTGTCCCAGTGGCAGGGCGTGGAAGTTATTTGCACAGCAGGATTTCCAGGGTGCAGATAATTTTCTTCTTTTTTAGCGATGTATTCAGGCGATGTGTTTAGTGCGAGCACATCGCCCGTCAGAATTAAAAAAAAAGGTTAAAAAAAGGCAGCCACCATAAACTAGAAAACATGTTAAAAAATGGCCCCCAAAAGGGAGCTAGTCCCTTTTCGATTCTTATGGGGTGGCCGTTTTTGTTGATTTGTTTTCTTTTTCGCCACCGGTGGCGTAGAATGCAGAATCGCCCCAGGTAAGTCGGATTCTGATTGGTTAGACCACCTTTCCCGGGTGAAATTTTTATTTGCAGCCTCACTGGATCGCTGCTACTTTCTCTCTCAAATATTATGTGAGTGTGTCTCATGCACAAGCTGGCCTTAGCGATTCTCTCTTCCATCGTGGTGATACTCAGTGCCAAGAGAAGGAAATGGGTGTCTCTTGTAGCCCTTATTCTCTGCTACTTTCTTCAATAAATATTGTCGTAGCACGTGTCTCACACAATGTGCCCTTATGAGATTACCTTCTGCTTCATCTCCAACGCCCGTGTCAGTCATGCACTTCAACGAATGGGCACCATATGGTAGCTGCCACCTCCCTGAATCTCAACTTTTTGATTCCACAAATATTGCAGGAGGGAGTGTCTGACACAAACTGGCCTGAGGGAATCTCCCATCCTTCCTAGTCTGAAGCCACAGCCTGGACACATGCTTTGTTTTCTCATGGCACGTGTGCCATTGACAAATCAATTAGACACTGAATACTTGGAATCTCTGGCCTCCCAAAAATATCTGTGTTTTCTGCAGAATTTTATAGGTCTCATACAAAAGCAAAAACCACGTGTGTTTCTTTCTTAGCCACCCAGCCTGGTGACATCCCGAGCCAGTTCATCTTACCAGACTCACCTAAGGGCTCTTGTGTTGGTCCGCCTTTTATCTCATGGAATGTGCCAAACAGTGTACACTGAAAAAACGAAACCTACCCCAATAAAACCTGCCCGAAATCTAACTCTGAGTCTTCAATAGCTTTCCTAACAATTCCACTCTAGTATTGTTACTTCAGTTTATAAACCCTTCCCAGACATTTCCTAAACCTGCCTCTCTGACGGCTGCCTAAGACTAAAAACTACATCCCACCAGGGGCCAGATTACAGAAACTTTGCGCTATTGCAAGTGTAAAGCTGCACGGTTTTAGCACTTGGGCAACGTTTGCCTTATTTTTAAAAACTCTGTGACATATTGGAAAACGATTGTACCATGACAAGTGCAATTTGGCATGGCATAAACACTAGGGAAAACATTGCCATAATGCTAAAAAGATACATTTTCAGTGTATTTGTTCACCAGGGCAAAGTTTGCCCCAATGCATTGGGGTAAACTGGTGTCCAGTCAACTGGTCGACAACAAACTGGTCGACTGCAATTTGGTCGACACCATTTGGTCGAATGCCAAATGGTCGAATTTTTTTTTTTTTTTATATATATATGTGTTTTGTGGGTTTTCGTGTGGGGAAAAAAAATAAAAAAGAAAAAAAAGGGGGTTGGGGGGGGGACCCCCCCCAAAAAAAACCAAAAAATGGGTAAAAAAAAAAAAAAAAAAAATTCGACCATTTGGCATTCGACCAAATGGTGTCGACCAAATTGTCTGTCTACCAAATGTTTTCGACCATTTGACTGGTAACCGGGTAAACTTTGCCCTGTTGCAATAATGCATTGAAAATGTAACTTTTTTTGCCTAATGGCACATTTTGCCCTGGTGCTTATACCATGCCTAACTGCACTAGTCATGGTGCCATAGTTTTCTAAAATATCCCAATGTTTTAAAAATAGGGCAAACTTTGCCCTAGTGCTAATACTGTGCTAGTTTGACCTTGCACCGGTGCAATGCTGCAGTTATGTGGCCTGTGGTGTGCCCCTTTATAGCAGAGGGAGCACAATGTGTCTGAAATTCAAGCTGGATAAGCCCCCTGAAAATCGGCTGAAACGGAGGTTCAACTGAAAATATTTGTCCAGAACTACTTATCACCTTAACTAAGCTGCTTACTTTCATTCACCCTCTCTTACATGTTTGCTTGCTTATGCAAGAGGAAATCATGTTTAGGAATCATTAATGTGTATTGCAAGAATAATATTGGGAATATGAAACGTGATCTTTTATTTTCCAAGTGTATGTGTATTCTGCCAATTTTTTGTGACACATACATTTAAAAAGATATGAATATGCATATTAGTTACTACTTCTCCTTTAGAATTATATAAAATAACTTATGTAGAGACTATTGAGAAGTTTGAACACAAGGTAGACACATAGATACGTCTACCAGTCTCCAAGGCTGCCCGAGTGTCCCTGGCAAAAATGGTGATCCTCCCGAAGTTGTTATATATTTTCAATAACGTTCCGGCTTGGCCCCCAATAAGATTTTGTTCACGACTCAGGAGCTTGATGACTCGTTTGGTCTGGGAAGGTGGGCAGCCCAGGATCTCTTATGACATCCGGATCCTCCCATTTAAACAGGGGGTCCAGGATTACCCAGATCTGCATGCTTACTACCTTGCAGCACAGATACAGTGGTCAGTGTGGGGGTGGTCCTCGACTCCAGAACTCCCTAATGTCCTACTCGACAAGGTGACCTCATACCCAGATGACGTGAAGGGTTTGCTCTGGAACACCAAGTGTAGTATGGCAAAAACTGAGATACAGACGTAGACATCACCTGAACAGCCTGGCACCAGTTGCTCCGGATCACGTACTCAGAAGCTTAGTTCTCCCCTAAATTGGCAATATAACGGGTCAATGGAATTCCTCTCACCCAAGAGAAAATATTTCGGCAACATTTTGAGAAATTGAGAGTTCAAACACTCTGGGATCTTTACGTGGGAGGTTCTGAGGGAAAAGGGAGAATGGACTTGTCTATGTGAGTCTCTTAGGTCTGAATGGCTGCACTTCCCTCAGGCACCCATGTCATCTACGGTACTTACATATGTTGCAGAACCCCCAACCAGTAAGAAACTAGTGTCATCATTGTATAGATGGATTAGGTCACAAAGTGTTACACACATCACTAATCATAAGGATACATGGGGATCAGCATTAGGGAAGGAACTATCAGACCCTCAGTGGACAAAAAAGTGTATTCAAACCCACAAAATATCTATCAACAATCTCTTTCGACTGATTCACTTTAAATTCATTCACCAGGTGTATTACTCTCCAGCATGGCTACACGGGTTCCCCAATGTATCAGATGCGGGTCTGATCCAGTAGATTTCCTTCATGTCTCCTGGTCCTGTCAGCAGCTTAGCCAATTCTGGGACAAAATAGAGACTGCACTATCCCAGATGCAGTGTACTCAGATCCTCTACCCCCCTGAATTATTGCTACTAGCTCTGGTCGAGCACAAATCCAAGTTGGTTAAGAAATTATTATTAATGACATCTGTTGTGGCGAGATCCCTGATTGCCAGAGTTTTTGTAGGCCTCCCAGCTTCCAAGAATGGATAAACAACATGAGCATGTGTGAGAGGAGGGAAACTCTTCCGGTGATGGGCAGAACTTTCGATTATTGGGCTCCCTTCTGATCTTATATGAACAATGAAGAAAGGGATGCATCATGCGTGCTCCCTTAGTATATACAAGGATTTGTAGATCTCTTGGTCGGCGTTGTCTGCCATATATATAATTTTTTATTTTTTTATTTTTTGTTTTGTTTTTTTTTTTTCTCTCTTCCATTCTGTGTGATTCGTATCCTCTCCTGTTTGTGCAGGATGGGGCGCACCTGGGTGTTAACAGTAACATGAGTGGAAGCATTGATAGCGGAAATGTATGTGCCCTAGTTGGCATTACTGTTCATGCCACAGAGCTGGCTATACATAGTACATGTGTACATAGTGCAAACGTTTAACCACAGTCAGATGACTTACTTGTTTTAAAAGGTTCATTATTCACAATGTCAAGAATGTGCGGCTCTAGCAAACGGTGCCAATGTGCAGGTATGGTCCTCTTTAAAGCCACGTGTTCCAGCTGGTGTTGAGTGTTTATTGAGACCATTCCTTCATCAGTGTCTATCTTTTTATTTAGATTTGGTTTTATATTGCGCTAAATCTCCCACAGGCCTCAGAGCGTCTAGCCTGCAAAGTACATGAGGCAGGGCTCATGTTCACCTGGCTTTCCCCAGACAAGTCTTCAACTATCGAAGGTTGGATGCCATGTTGTTTAAAAATCTGGCAAGCAAAAAAAAAAACAATTGTGTTCGCCTCTAAAAAGCAGTGAGACGATTGGATGAGTAGGCTATTTCAACGAACTGACACACACCACTACAAATAAATCAAAGCATAGCCTTACTATCGACGATGAATTGCACATGCTACAGCATAACATACATGTGGTGTGCCAATGCAGGAGGGAAATTGTGCGAAGCCCTGTCCAGGGCCCATATGAATACCACTATTTGAAATGTATTGCTCTTCCATCCCAAGACACCCATGTCTCATGCCCCGTAATCATGTGAGATCGTGTTCATGGGAGACCGGGAGATGTGCGGCTTTGAACACAGGGGTTTTTGAGGATTGAATATTAGTGAAAACATAATTTACGTATTGAGTCCAGAGAATGTTATCTGTTGAATGAATATTGAACAGGGATACAGTGAAATACGGGCATAGTCATTTCAACAAGCAGCATCTTTAATGTTGTTATTATGCTACTTACATGTAACACGATTAGGCTATTTGAATGGTTGGCAGCCAGGTAGAAGCTCAAAGTTCGCCTAACCTCCTTTTCACCTTGGATGCTTGAATGCATATTCCCCCACCCAAGTTGAGGGGGGTTTCTTTTGTTTGGCAAACGCTTAGTGCCAGTTTTTGAAGAGTCTGACATCATTTATTGCACAGCCATTTAAAACGACAGACATATATTCAGAAGATAATCAATTCGGTTGCTCTTTTGTCAACAGCATGGATGGCATTAATACGTTTGCCTACATACATCATGTCAACTTTGAGTAGGATTTTGACGAATGTCATCGTGAATAGTCAAATGAACATCTAACTTACCTGAGAATCACTTTTTGCATAAACATATCAAAACAGACAGAAATAAAATCTATGTTATGTTATGTTACTTGCATTTATATAGCGCCTTATGTATCATTGGTATGACCTCAAAGCGCTGGAAGGTTGAACGCCCTCGGGAACCATAGTTCAAGTCAGTAGAGAGAGGAAGAGTCATAAGGTGCGTGTGTGCACCGGATATCTGTGCAGCCGGTGTGGCAGTTGAATGATAGCTGCTTCTTAGCGGTAGGTGTGGTGGTTGGGAGGTCAGGTGTATGTGTTCATTCTGGAGGGATGACACCCAGACTGATTTGTGGCTGCGTTAGGCCTGAGGAGACGCTTAAACTAGCGGTGTGTGTTCAGCTAGCTGTGTTTAATTAGGATGATGAGGAGTATGTGGCGGGTGTTAGTATGAGAACAGCTGTACCGAATGTGTCATAGAATCACTGTGTTCTAGTTGAGTGGTGGTGTATAGGAGAGAGTTAGCGTGGTAGTGTGATATGGTGGTTATCAGTAAGGTGCTTGAGATCGAGCACTCCATCTGTACCATCTATTCTATCCATTTTATTTTCTCTGTCCGTTCATTCCACTTCGTCTGTTCATCCATTTTGTCTGTTTCATCCATTTAATCTACTAGTCCTCCCTTCATTTCATCTACTCAACTCATCATCCACATGATCTACTCCATCCATTCCGTAGACCCATTTCATCCTTCCCATCCGTTTAATGTGTTCTATCCATTTCATTCTTCCTATTCATTTGATCAGCTCTGTGCGTTCCACCCAGTCCACCAGTTCCATCCACTCAATCCATTCCATTCGCTCCATCCGTTCCATCCACTCGACGTGTTCCATCCACACCATCTGTTCAATCCACTCCATCTGCTCTATTCAATCCATCTGCTCTATCAGTTCCATCCACTCCAACTTTTCGATCCACTCCATTTATTCCATCCACTCCATCTGTTCCATCCGCTCCATCCGCTCCATTCGTTCCATCCACTCCATCTGTTCCATCCACTTCATCTGTTACATCCACTCCATCTATTCCATCCGTTCCATCTGCTCCATCCATTCCATCCACTCCATCTGTTCCATCCACTCCATCTGCTCCATCCACACCATCTGTTCCATCAACTCCATCTGTTCCATCCACTCTATCTGTTCCATCCACTCTACCTGTTCCATCCACTCCATCTGTTCCATCCATTCCATTTGTTTCATCAACTCCATCTGTTCTGTTTACTGTGCCCTTTTCATCCACTGCATCCGTTCCATCCACTCGATTCATTCCATCTGTTCCATTCGTTAAAACTACTCATCCTTTCCATCTGTTCAATCTGCTTGTTTGTCACATCTGTTCAATCCACTCATCCATTCCATCCATTCCATCCGTTCTGTCCGTTCCATCCGTTCCGTCCATTCCGTCCGTTCCATCCGTTCCGTCCATTTCATCCACTTTGTCCGTTCCATCCACTCTGTCTCCGATCTATGCTTAAGTAGGTTTTGCCATTTCAATATGGAATACAGACAACCTCTCTATCTGGGCCAAGGTGGACAGGATCAAGATGAGTAGGACCCACTGTTAATTTAGGCTGTTACGATGTGTCCTTTGCACAGACTTGTAAGCTTGAAATAAACGTCTGTCTTCAAGGGCTCCTTCTGGTTGAGAAAGTTGGGAATATGTGATCATAACCTCAATGGCCATTGAGGCCATGGCTGTGCGCTAGGAGCTCAGGACATAACTTGATGGTATGAAAGCGACATTCTGCACCATTCAAACTACTGATTGATCCCTCCATTACTGAATACCCCAAAATAGGGGGATAATGAGCATCCACTGGTGCAAGAGGCCCAACTTTAGCAGACTGGGCCAAGACCAGTAATCTAACAGTAAAAATAATCAAATTGGCATCAACCACCAAAAGGAAGATGTTCGCAAAAACTAAATCAATCTCTCATTATCAAATGCACTTATGTATTGAGCAATATACACATTACACCCTTACATTGGGTGTAGGCTGCGAAAAAAAAATGTGCATCTTGGTCCAAAACAGAATGGCTCTCTTTCAGCCGTCACATTTACAGCCATGCACTCGAGCTTTATTGATGAGATATGTTTGTTGTTTACACATTCCTGTGTTGCGATTTTGCAGCAGATGAATAGGTTCTGCTACATGTTCAGCAACCTGTATCCATTTTTCCAAACAGCAAACGCATTATTTCAAAGAACATCTTTACAGAAAGTATGCTGTCTTCCAAAAAACACAATGTAGAATTACCTGGCCATGACATGAGCCATGTGCTCCATATATGCTTCAGAAGAGCAGAAACCATGCAGGGGGACACAATGTTCGAAGCACTACTGTCAGTTGACAAAAACATTTTTGCTACCCGTCATATCTGCAGTGCATTGAATGATGGAAGTGCTTGATATTACAATGAGTGTTTTTTAGATGGTATGAAAGACGACCATTAGTAAATGTGTAGTCTAAAGTGATTTTCAATATTACAAAACAAATTGAAGTTGGTTTCCGAGAAATAATGTGCTATGACAAACAGACACACTTTTGACATATGCCCTGTGTTTGTAAAATAGCTGTCTGTGGATACACCCGAGCTATTCTCCTGCTGTGGGCATAGGAAGGCCATTCATATAGTGGATACATCTGTGCTTCTGATGTGGACAGTCCAAAGACAAACCATTAGGCGAAAGAATGAAGGGCCACATTTCAGATGCAATAATGCACACAGTCTACTGCCCCAGATCATACATGCATTAAAGAATAAGGGTCTAGAAAATGATATCAATCAGCAAAGTCGGAGAAGGTTCCACAAGTTCTCATTTCCATTTGTAAGGCCACATGTTAAACATTATTGGCATTAGCAATCATCCATTCATTCCCAGGGGCTGCATGCTAGCATCCTATGCATTGAATTCCAGGTGCTAGGTAGATGCTAGGTAAAGCCGAGATAAACAACCATTGCCCAAAGGAAACTATTGCAGTATGATCAATGATACGTTTTTAGTATAATCCGTTTTAAGAGAAGTAAACTTACTAAAACGATTGAAAGGGCAATATGTTTGTAGCGTATTTCCTTTCTTGGAGCTGAAAACCAATAAGTAAGTCCAGCCCAGCATGGTGTGTATTATCCCAAGTGACATTTTCAGATCACACTAGAATGTGAGCAGAGGAATTCCAAAGATTGGGCTACAAGCAAAATAAACCATTGCAGCTCGCTTAGGGGAGAACTTAGGCAAGGGAAGTTAACTGAGGGCTGAACCCTTTTATTTTCATGGAGGCCGAAAATAGGTGAAGCCAAAGAAGTACGGGAGCTCTGGCATAGGTCATATCATATCTAGCAACTTAGAAATTCCCAGCATGCTTAGTTCTGCCATCAGTGGCTCCACTAATAGCAAAGAACTCTAGAAATTGTCGCAAAAATAGGAGGAAGCTCCATCAGGAAGATTTTCCTATAAGATCCTAAAAGGACGTTTTGAAGCTTGCAATCCCCTGCTCGGATGAAAATATACATGGAAAGAGAGAACCCATCTGTTGGTTGCTTGTGGGAAGTTTACAATGAGAAAAGTCCCCTTCCATATGGATGGCTTCATCTGATCAGATACGAGCAAGGGAGTCCCTTCCCTAATGTTGCTGGGGAACATGAGGACACCAGCTGAAATAATGTGAACATTGCTTACAGCTGCAAACCATTAGACCTACGTGCCCATAGGTAGACAGTTTGGACCTCATTTCTGAGGAATTATCACCAAAGGTTAATACCATTACCACCATTTGAATTTGTAAGCAGTTTTAGATCCGCCCAACTACAGTGTCATAATGGCTCTGTTAATCTGCATTTTTGACCCTATAGGACTGACTACACTGGAATGTTGGAGGAATTACTGTGGGTAGTAATTCTGTCCATGGTAATACCTCCATATTTTGGAGGTAAAATTGAGGTGCTATCGCCAGCCAACCTCTTGTGATATCTCTCCCCCTTGAACGTCCTAAATTGTAATTCAGTGATGTGGTAAAAGTGGCGCTGATGTGTCATTAACAGAATTACCAGTGTTTTGTGGCTCCTTTCGCCCACACAGCCAAACTCTTAATGAGGCCCATTGTGCTTGAGGCATCTCAGCTCACTTCAAAGTAAAGGGAAAACAGCAGAATTGATCTCCAGCTCTTTGGTTTCCCAGAAGACACGTCTGAATACATTTGCTCTAGAAACTGTGATGGATCAGTAAACGCTTCAAAAACATTGTGCCTCATTACGTCCCTGGCGGTAAGAGGTTAATGGGGCTGGTAGAGCTGTAGGCCCCTGTTAACCCTGAGGAGTTTGGCTGTGAAGTGCCAGATCACTCATTGTCAAGAGGAACATTTGCAAGATCAGTTAATGATTAAGTGCAACAATAACACAATAAGGGAGGAAATGTGGAAGGAGCGTAACCCCACCCTAGCAAGAACAATTGAGATTGCAAAATGCAATGAGCACACTGAAATTTGCATCACAGCACTTCATCCTGACAAAGCTGCTGGAAATAGCAGGTTTGCAGCAGAGGGAGGCTCTGTGAACAAGAGTTCTAAGGCATCCCAAAAGCAATGGTCCAGACATTTGAAGAGGGGAGAGAGAATGGAGAGAAGGGAATAGACATTCCAAGTGACACCGGTTCGCACAACAATAGGAACACAGGATGGTCGTGGAGTTCAAGCCTTCCTTGAGTAAAAGAGGCTACAGGTGTGGCAGTGAGACTCACTGCGCGTATGACAAGGAGTGCGTGGCATCCCACATCATCTGTTGGGAGTGTGGACGTAAGGGACATGTGGCCTGCTGTTGTAAAAACTTCAGACCCAGTGGGCAAGTGCAAGAGATTATCGTAGATAATGAGAAAGATGATTATGGGAGTATGAGGAAGGAGATAATAGGCTCAGTACAAGTGGTGTCTGGTAAAGTGGGAAGAAGGAAACTCTTTTCCATCATAAAAGTCAAAAGTCAAAGGGGTGCCTATCTAGATGTTATTAGGCAGCAGGGCAAACTATAATAAACTATATCATAAGTGTTCAAGTGTGGAGGTACAAGTTTGGTTGCTGCACTCTGCAGGAGCCAGAGATAAGGGCTGATGCATATGGTGACGTTACCATAGACATTCTTGGCCAGTTCAGTGGAGAGTTGGAATTTAAGGGCAGACAAGCTGAGGGGAAAATGTATGTGTCATGTAAAGGAGGAGAGTTGTTATCATGGAGTGACCAGGCAGAGTTGAGATATGACTTGACTCAAGACACCCTGAGGAAGTGTTGGCAGTGGATGGGGCTAAACTTGGTGACAACGCAACAATATCATCAGAAATTGGGCAACACGCTTTTAGAGAAAAGATTAGGTTGTCTCAAAGGTTTTATGCACCGTATTAGACTAAGAAGGGGAGCTCAACCCTAGGTGGCCAAGTTAAGCATGATACCTTTGACTCTGCGCAAGGATGTAGAGGAGGCGATAGCCAAAATGGAGAGCAAAGGTGTCATCGAGAAGATTAAAACTTCGCAATGGATTAGTCCTACCATGGTTGTGAGGAAGCCCAATGGCTCAGTGAGATTATGCTTACATCTAAGACATTTGACCAGCATGGTGGTGGCAGAAAAGTTTCCACTCCCTAGGATTGATGACTTACTAAGTGGTATTGCTGGAGCTCAAATGTGTTCTATTTTGGACCTCAGATTGGCCCATCACCAGGTTGAGCTGCATGAAAGCTCCATGGGTTTAACTGCGTTTATTCCACACATTGGACTTTTTAGCTGCAGGAGGATGCCTTTTGGGCTTGTCTCATGGGCCCGTGTGTTTCCAAATGTTATGTACCGTTTGTTGGGTACTGAGAAGGGTGTGTTGTTTTACCAGGATGATGTGCTGAGTGAGGGGAGTGAGGAAGAGCATAATACTCCTTTGAGAAGAGTTTTGGAAATCTTGAGTGAGGCGGGTCTTACCATTGATATGATATGATATGATATGATATGGCTTTTATAACGTGCCTATAGACAAGTGTTTCAAGGCGCGATTAGACAAAGGGAGGGGCAACAGAAGGAAGACAGAAAATGATCTCACTAGGCCAGGTGTCATTCAGATCACGCAAGTGCAAGGGAAGGGGGAAAAGAAAAAAAGTGCGAGGGGGAAGGGAGAGGGGAAAGTGCAGTGCATGGGATAATAAATAAACAGTTCAATAAAAGAATGGAAGGTGCAGTGCATGGGATAATAAATAAACAAGATTAATAAAATAAAACGGCCAACAGGTGGCAAGTGCAAGGTGAGTGCAGACATAAATGCTGGTGGGGGGACTGTAGGGATACAGAAAACAGTCCTCTGGTGCTGGGGTTGCCAGGGAGGCAATGCGGGTGTGCAACTGGCAGGGCTTGGGCCAGAGATCGGAAGCATTGCCAGTCCAGTCTCAGTATCAGCCAGGAATTCAGCAGGGGAGAGGGGAAAGCAAAAGCAAGGAGGAAGGTTTTAAGGTGCTTCCGGAACCAGAGGTGGTTCTCCTCAAGTTTCAGGGAGGCAGGGAGGCTGTTCCAGAGGGAGGCCCAGCTGAAGAGAGAGAGATCTACCATCGACTCGTTGCTTGGAGAAGCGACTGACCCTGAGGGAGTTGTAGGTGGATGAGCGAAGAGCTCTAGAAGGAAGATATTTAGGAAGAGAGTTAAAGTTATTTAGGCCGCAGGCTCCAGAAGGCCTTGTGGATGATGCAGAGTGTTTTTAACTTAATCCTTGCAGCCACTGTGAGCCAGTGCTGAGATTTCAGTCCTGGAGAGATACAATCCCTGGGCTTGAGGCCAAGGACAAGTCTCGAAGTCCTGTTATGGATGAGTTGCAGAGGGTGAAGAGTAGAAGCAGGCAGATTTAGAAAGAGGCTGTTTCAATAGTCCAGCCTAGAGAGAACCTGAGCTCTGGAGACAGTGAACTTCTGGGGGAAGGAGAAGAAGGGAATTATACCTCTGAGGAGGTGCAGCTGGTAGTGTGACTTCTTAGAGACATCAGAGATGTGAGGAGAGAAAGAGAGTGTGGAGTCGAGGAAGACCCCAAGGTTTATAGCCTTAGAGTTGGGAGCAAGAAGATGGCCAAGAGAGGACGGCTGGAGAATTACAGGAAAGGAGGGGATGGGCCTGCTCATGAGGTTAATCGTAGTCTTACTGGCATTAAGGCAGAGGTCATTGACGGTACACCACTCCTGGATAGCAGAAAGATAGTCAGAGAAGAGGGACGGCGAAGAGGTGACCGAAGGAAGCTTGGAAATGAGCTGAGTGTCGTCCGCATAGCACTGAAAATTGTGGCAGAGAGCGGCAATGTGGTGGGCAAGGAGTGCCAGGTATTGGTTGAACAACCAGGGAGAGAGGTAAGACCCCTGGGGAACACCACAGGTAGAGAAAAAGATAGCAGAGAGGAAGGACCCAAGTTGGACCTGAGAGGGTCGGTGAGAGAGGAACGAGGTCAGCCATGCCAGGGCCTGACTGGTGATACCCAGATTATCATGGAGACAATGTAGCAGGATGGAATGGTTGACAGTGTCAAATGCAGAAGAGAGATCAAGCAAAATGAGGACACAGGGGGTGTTAGAGTCGAGGTTGGAGAGCAGGTCTTCACAGATGTTCAGGAGAGCAGTTTCTGTGCTTCTGGCAGCTCTGGAGCCAGACTGACAGTCATGAAGACAACCAACAGATTCAGAGTCTAGAATAAGCTGGAAGATGGCCAATTTCTCCAGGGGTTTGCCCAGCAAGGGAGTGATGAAGATTGGTTGATAGTTAGCCGAGCAGGCGGGATCGGCAGAGGGTTTCTTAAGAAGAAGGTGCATGAGGGAGTGCTTCAGGGGGGATGGGAAGACTCCAATGGCAAAGGAGTGGTTGCAGAAGTCAACCAGGGCAGGAGATATGGTGTCAATGTGGTTCTTGATGGTTTTGGAGGAACAGGGGTGAACCTGTTTTGACGAGACTTTCATAGATCAGACTTGTCTAGAAACCTTGTCTGTGGAGAACAGGGGAAAGACAGAGAAGGAGGGAGAAGAGGTGGCTGCAGAAGGGCCCGAGGACGAGCAGGGAGAAGAGGGAGGGAGGGCAGAGGAGGAGAGTGAGGACAGAATGCCCTGAGCTTTAGAGGTTAATTAAGAGGTCAGTGCTGTGCGGATGGCCTGGGAAGGGACAGGAGAGGTAGAGACTGTGGCTGGATTGGCTAATTCCTTGCAGATTTTAAAGAGTTCAGCCGAGTTGTTCGATGCCGCTGAGAGGCGGGCTTGGATATAAGCTCTCTTCTTGGTGAGAACAGAGAGCCGGTATTGCCTTTGGAGTAGGCAGCAGGCCAATTTGTCAGAGTATGTACAAAAAGCACGCCATTTCCTCTGGGCCAACTGCACTTGCATTTATGGGTGACGAGGTCTGCGTCGTACCAGGAGTTGTACTTGGCTTTGAGCTTCAGCGTATCCTCATGACAGGGGCAAGAATGTCAAGAGTATCAGATATAGCAGAGTGGAGCGTGGAGACAGCTGTGTCAGCGTGAGAGTCAGCCAAATGGGAAGAGGGGTGCGAAAGTGGTGGCGAAAGCCTCAACTGATACACGCTTCAAGGGTCGGATGACCAAGAAGGTGGTTGGCAGTGTTGGAACTGGCTTGGCCTGTGGGGTAGAGAGGGTGAGATGGGAGGAAAGGAGAAGGTGATCACTCCAGGAGAGAGGAGTGGTGAGAAGGACAGAAAGGGGAAGGTCTGAGGAGATCAGAACATCCAGAGTGTGCCCTGCAGATTGAGTCATGCCTGAGGGGAGAATTGTGAGTGAGAGAGATTTGCAGAGGTTGCGAAAGAGTCCAGAGGGAGCACAGGAGGCATCCAGGTGGCTGTGATGCCAAAAAGAAATTTACTTTCAAGGCACGCAAGGTAGTGTATTTGACGCATGAGATTTATTCGGAAGGGGTGAAACCAAAATATGATAGAGTAGAGGCCATCAGGGAGAGGGTATGTCCCAAAAACAAGGGCAGTGTTTCCTCATTCTTTCATAGTTTATTGTCAGACAGGATGAAGAACATGAGGAGACAGACCAGGAAAGGGGTTGCTTTTGATTGGAATGTGGCATGCGCCATAGAGTTTGAGGATGTAAAGCAGGCGATTGTAAATGCTTCAGTACTATCTAGATTTGTGGAGGGTATGAAGACTCTAGTATTTGCAGACACCAGCAATTCTGATCTTGGTGCAGTTTTAATGCAAGAGTATAGGGAGGATTTCTGCACCATTGTGTTTGCCTCAAGGACTTTGTAGGATGCAGAAGTGAGGTATTCGTTGGTGGAAAAGGAGGTTTTGGCTTGCATGTGGGCTGTAGAAAACTTGAAGATGTACTTGTGGGGGAATGATTTCACCATACAAACTGACCGTAAGCCACTCATTAGTATCTTTTTGAAAGGTGGGTTTGAAGGGTTGTCAAGGAGAATAATGACATGGATTAGTAGTTTGCCAGGGCTGCAATTTTGCATGGAGCATATTCATGGTAGAAACAATGTGGTTGCGGATGATCTTTTAGGGTCAGTGGTAGAAGGGAGAATGACTGATGAGGAGGTCAAGTGTGATGATGAAGATGTTGGAGAGATTTTTCAAGTACATGGCCCTCATTCCAACCCCGGCGCTAAACCATGGCGCTATTAGCACTATGGTTGGTGCCGGTGTTGTAACGAGTCCGCCATGGTGAAATGGGGAAATACCGCCCCATTCCAAGGTTGGCGGGGCGGTATTTCCCCATTTTACCATGGCCCTTCCCCATTCCCATTTTTGCCCTATAGGGCTCAATGGGACTGGGGAAGGCGCTAAGTACGGTACCGCAAATTGCGGTACCGTAATTAGCACCAAGGTCCCTTTGCGGCACCCTACTTTAACGGCTGGTAAAAACAGCCGTTAAGGTCGTGTCCCGCAAAGGGACCTCGTAATCAGGCGTTAAGGGTTTAACGGCACCGACACCTTTTACGGCGCCATTAAACCCTTAACGCCAGGGTGGTAATGACACCCCATGAGTGTATAAAAACGTTGCATTGGAATGTGGCATGCACTGAGCATTCTGAGTACAAATCATTTATGAATTTGGTGAGTACAAATTCTACAGAGACTGGTGATGAAAGGACCAAAGAGAGCAGGAGAGTGAAGAATGAACTTTGTGTTAATGATAAATATTTGTGCAGAGGGCATAAATTGGTGGTGCCAGAGAAAATGTGGAGTGTGGTAATGGATTTAGCGCATTGTGGTAATTTGGGGTTGGCGAAGACCAAGGGGCTGATTACATCTAATTTTTGGTGGCCCTGAATTGATAAGGATGTAAAGGAGTTGATTAAACATTGTGCTGACTGTCAGGAAGGAGATAAAGGTCTCAAGGTTCATAAAACTCCCATAGTGGTTAGAGAGAGTCCAAAAACACAATAGGGTGAGATTGCATTGGACTCATTGGGTATGTTTAATATTAAGTGGACCAAAGATACGTATCTCTTGGTGGTGATGGATCATTTTTCAACGTGGCCAGAGGTTTGTGTCTTAAAAGATGTGACCAACCAGTAGTAGCATAATATGGTTTTCGGAAGCTTTATTTTGGAGGGAAGGTTTTTTGCGCAAATGTCTGTCAGATAATGGTACCCAATTGTTCTTGAGGAAATATAAGCAGTTTTTGGATAGGCATGGTGTGGAACAGGTTACAACATCTCTTTATCATCCACAAGGCAATGGGTACGCTGAAAGGTTCAACCGCACACTTATGGATGTTATCAGGATTGCAGTGGCTACCCGGGGAGCCTGGGTGCCGGCAGTTATGGACAGGACATTCCAATATAGACTTGCTCCACATGCAGTTAGAGGGATATCTCTATTTGAATTGTTACGAGGTAGGAAGCCCAATACACTTTTGTGTCCGGGTTGGGTGGGCAGTTTGAATTGTGGTAGTGTGGTGGTGGAAGGTGCGAGAGAGAAAATACAAGTTAATGGACACAAATCCAAGCAGGGGTATGACAAGGTGAATGGTTGCAGACGTTTTTCAGTGAAGCCGGGTGAAATGATTAAAGTGAAGTTACTGGTGGAAGTGAGAAAGGGTAACTCAGTTTTTTGGAGCCCAAGGAGGTGGTTAAAGATATGGGTTACTCCATACTGGTCAAGGGTGGAGGGATTTGGAACAAGGAAAGATTGGCAGTATCACATGGGAATGGGGTGTCGGATAGGAGTGTAGGAGAAAGGTAAAGATGGGGTTGAGTAATGTTGAGGATCAGTGAGTTTGAAGATCTGTGATTTCATTTTCGATCTGTGATTTATTTTCCATAATTGTTGATTAATTGGTGCAATTATTTATTTCCTATGATTTGTTGATTTCATGCATGATTTAATTTTCCGAGTAAGATCTGTGCAAACTATATTTTATTGTATGTATGTACATTTTACGATGAAGGAAAGGAGTCCTTAGGAGTGCTCATTTATTGATTGCATGCATGTCTGCAAATTGTTATTCCATATATATATATATCCATGGCTTGTACATAGTTATTGATAGCTGGAATCTGGAGTTTTGCTCGTGAAGGTTCCAGGTTGGTCAGTTGGGGAAGTTGTGCTGGCTGGAGTCACTATGTTAGCAGCTTACTTGAGACAAGCATATAAAAAAAGGTTTTCTTGCTGATTCTGCACGCGTGTGATTCCCTTCATCCAGTCTTATCATTAATGCAGCGCCTAAACTGACATAAACAACTGTTTTATGTTATGTTTTTGTTGTCATCCAATAGGATTCACATTCAAATTTTATGTGGAGACTTGTTGATGCACTTATATTTGATTTGTATGTGACTCCAACAATGTTTCCTCTGTACGCATAGAAATATGCTCTTTTCAACGTACTCCCAGCCCCCTCCCAATTTTCATATTTAAATTACAGACTTGTATAGTAAATTATTGGCACTAAGTAATTCATGCATGTTACATGGGCTACACATAGGAAAACCGTTAAGTGATCAAGAGGGTGGATACAACAAGTTATGTCCTGTGGAATACGGAAAATAGTTGAATGAATGAATGTATGGAATTTACCGGGCAAATATAAATCAATCTATCAGAAAAAAGGAGGATTCAAACCGAAAGCCATTGTGCTGATGCGTACGTTCATAGGCCAGCAATGGAGGCATGAGTAAAGGCACATGTCAGAGGAGAGGAGCACACACAAGATCAGAATTGAGATGCAGAAGTAAACGTGATGACATTATCCATGAGGTGGAAAAGTCAAAAGTCGATAGTTATAAGAAAAAGGCAAAGCATATGGACATGTGTTGTAAATGGAAAATGGCAATAAAGAAATTACACCGTCCACGCCCACAACACCACCACCGTGTGCCCCTCCAGGTGACATGCAACAATTGCAAGCAATGACTCGCCAGCCTCCCATCTACATGTCATCCTCCACACCCATTCAGCTGGACCTGCTGACCTCAGGCCAATGCACATACATACACCCAACACAGTGAACACATCCCTGCCACCAATGACACCATACCCTGTGATGCCCTGAGTGCCATGAACCACCCTCCACAAAGTAAACACCTGGATCCCAGCATTTCACCTGAAATCACATTCTCAGCTTGCATAGATATGCAGTGTGTGAAAGTAAACTAACTGGACAGCCTTGGCCTTGAGGTGTCCCATATGGAACAAGGTAACTTGACACTATTGTCTACCCAGTGGCACCAACGGGTGTGGTAGCACCATTGTCCATCCATGGACCTGCCCTCAATAACTTTGAGCTTTGCCCTCCCGAGTGGGCTGTGTTCTTTGTGAGGAACTATGCAGAGTAACATTGCTGGCACGCTGCATCAGAGGCAAGTTCACAATGGCTGTTTTTGCGCCCCTGGATGTACAGGGCACTGGCTGGGACACCTCTGAGACATGTCATATGGAGAGGCTTGGGAATGGCTTGTCAAGCCTCCCTGCCTCCCTGCCTAGGCATGCACTGCAGAATAAAATAAGGAGTTTGTCAATGAATCATGCACGGCATTGTGATACTTGACAACCATGAACTGCTGAGCAGTGACCTCTGTATCCCTGGCCCTGCAAATCTCCAATGTGTTTATCAGCAGCCTGTCCTGCCAATGTACTTGCAGACACCACCATGCACCATAAAACCAACCGGGGCGTTCAATGCTGGGCCCACGCAGATGGGGTTGTTCTCTGCCAGGAGACATGGGTATGTGCCTGCTTCTCATGCTTGTTCGAAGAGCTATCTTCTGCCCTGGCCTGAGCTCCATGATGCCTGGGGGTGTCGCCCCCTTCCCTGAGCACCTGCCTTGAATGTGGGTCTACCATTTGCCTCAACAGCATTGTACATTGGACATCCTGCTGGGATTTTTTCCCTCCCTGGAGGGAAAGGCACACATGTGCCCTGGCCAAAGCATCACCGCTGCACCTCCTAATCCCTGACCATTGTATGCTTGGATCGCAAACGGATCTGCTGTGGCCCCTGCCCAGTGGGTCCTGCTGTCTCTTGGCTAGGAGGCCACATGGACCTTCCTGCTCAGGACTATTGGAATCCATTGTACTGCTAGATGACTGGATTCCTCTTGAAGTGCAGGTGGCTGTCAATTTCAAAATTCAGTTTTAATTTGGGCCCAGAAGGAGACAAGACGCATGCGGCCAGATCTTCCTGTCTGTCACCAAGGTTACACATTACCCGAGAAATCTCAGTCACCTTCCTCTAGATTACTGTACACAGTATGTAAGGGATCTGTCTGTGCCCCACTTGGTTCTCACTGCCACACCTGTTCTTTGTGGTGAAAACATTGTGCCAGTGTACGCTACCAGTCCAACACTGTCCATGTGGTGTGCACTGCACAGAAGGACTTTGCACCCTGAGTGACACTGTGGAGTCAGTCTTATGTACTCCACATTTTCTGCACACTTCGCTGAATATATATGCTGTGCTGGGCTCTTCCTTCCCCATGTGCTGTTAATGAGGGATTCCTGGTCAGTTACTACATCCCTGCTTAGCGAGGAGGTCACATCCAGTGTCTATCCACATCTGTTCTGAGACCATACTGGGTGATGAACAAGAGCTGTGGAGAGGGGATGATGTTTGACATGCATGCACCCAAAAAATACAATCACATACAGTGCAGTCACTCACTGTGCAATATATGAACAGCAATTTAGAAAAGCAAAGTCATGCAGTACTTTGAAGATGGCAAAACATACAGACAACCAACAGTAAACAGGTGACCTTTATGTGTAACAAAGGCAAAGGCTGTCAGTGGTCCACATCTGCCAAGCAACATAAATCTCGATGGTCCATTTGTGCTAAATCGGTTCTGTGGAGTGCAGGGGGACATACAGACATGCTGCCTTGCCATCAGTGCTCAAGTTAGCTGATGCACTCCTTTCGTCCAGGCACACTGTTGTTATGTTATCTTATGTTATGTTATGTTATTTTGCATTTATATAGCGCCTTATATATATATGGTATGGTCTGAAGGCGCTGGTAGGTTGAAAACACTTGGGAACCGAAGTTCAGATCAGTAGAGAGAGTAGAGAGAGTCAAAGGTGCGTGTGAGCACCAGGTATGTGTGCAGCTGGTGCGGTATTCATGTAATAGCTGCTTCTTAGCGGTAGGTGTGGTGGTTGAGAGATCAGGAGTATGTGTATGTTCTGGCAGGATTTAACCAGACCGAATGTGGCTGCGTTATGCCTGAGGAGAATGCCTGGCTGGGGGGTGTGTAACCAGCAGTGTTTACTTAGAATGATGGGGAGTGTGCGGCGGATGTTGGTATGAGAACAGTTATACCGAATGGTGTCATAGTATCTCTGTGTTCTAGTTGAGTGGTGGTGTAAAGAAGAGAGTAAGCGTGGTGGTGTGATATGATGGGTTATATGCTCTTTCAAATGTTCCCTGCATTCCAAACCATACTATATACGTCATGCGTTCGAGTCCGTTCCATGCACTCTTATCCACTCCATGCACCCCAGACTGCTCCACACACTCCGGTCCGCTCGACGTACTCATACACTCCAGTCCGCCCCGCGTGCATCAGTCCGCCCCGCGTGGTCTAGTCCGCCCCACATACTCCAGTCTGCCACACGGATGCACTCTTGTCTGCCCCACGCATGCACTCTTGTCTGTCCCACGCATGCACTCCTGTCAGCCTCATGCATGCACTCCTGTCAGCCTCATGCATTCACTCCTGTCCGCCACACGCACCCCTGGCCGTCACACGCACTCCTGTCCATCACACACACTCCTGTCCGCCACACGCACTCCTGTCCACCACACGCACTTCTGTCCACTACTCGTACTCCTGTCTGCCACACACACTCAGATCCGCTCTATTTACTCCAATCCGTTTCATGTATTCTAAGTTGTTTTATGCACTCCATCTACATATTTCACACGTACCATTCCGTGTATTCTAAGTTGTTTTATGCACTCTGTCCACATATTTTGCCCATAACATCTTCATACTTCATCCTTTCCATCCACCTATTTCACACATTTCATCCACGTACGTCACCCGTTTCATCCACATACGGCACTCGATCCATCCACCTACGGCACCCGATCCATCCACCTATGGCACCAGATCCATCCATATACGGCACCCATTCTAACCACATATGTCAGCCGTTCCCTCAACGTACAGCACTCGTTCCATCCACGTACGGCACCCGTTCCATCCACGTACAGCACCCGTTCCATCCATGTACGGCACCCGTTCCATCCATATATGTGATCAACTCCATTCACATATATCATTCGTTCTATTCATATAGAGTCCATCTACATACTTCACTCGTTCCGTCCGCTCTACGCATTCAGCAGCTCTACGTACTCATCCATTCTACGCACTCATCTGTACTGCATGCAATCTGCACTCGTTCGTTCTACGTACTCATCTGCTCTACGCAACTCGTCGGCTCTATGCAATACGGCCGCTCCACTCTAGGCACTCATTCGCTCCACTCTAGGCACTCGTTCGCTCTCGGCACTCGTTCGCTCTTGGCACTCGTTCGCTCTCGGCACTTGTTCGCTCTACTTTTAGGTGGAGTTTAGGAGGGCTTTCTAATTGTAGTTCTAAATTCAGTGGGCGCACGCTATTAGGGACCCTTCCAAGTTCAATTTGATATTAGACTATTAGCTGCACTTCTAGATTCAACTGTACACAGAGATGATATTACGTCTATCTCTAGATTCAATTGTGTATAGAGATGATATTAGGTCTACCTCCAGATCCAATTGCCAAAATGGTTCCCCTCGCAGGCCCACCACAGGAGATCCTGAGTGACACTCTTTGGAACCTGAAAGAGATCTGACATCCTGCCTGTGAATTGAGACCAATGAGTCGTGAGAGCCCACTGGAGGGATCTCATTTGCAGGGGCACCTTTGGCACCAGAAAAATGCAGAATGCCATGAGGCCGAGCAACCTCAGAAAGTCAAAGGCCGGGAGACACTGGACACTCTGGAAATTGGTGACCATCTGCAGAATGTACGGGTAGACGTGAATCCCCCCCCTCTCCCGAGACTCGCTGCCGCCACCGCCATTAACTTGATGAAAACCCTCAGGCAGAAGTCAGCCCAAATGGCAGAACTCGAAACTGATAATGAGAACTGCCAACGGCGAACATCAGGTACTGTCTGTGCTTGTGATGGATTGACACATGAAAGTAAGCACCCTGAAGGTCCAATGATACCATCCAGTCCTGAAGCTGGAGGGCCTGAAGGATCGGAGAAAGGGTAACCATTTTTTACTTGTCCTTCCTGAGGAATTTGTTCAATTCTCTTAAGTCTTAAATGGGTCTCAATCCTCTATCCTTTTTTGGAATTAGGAAATACGGGGAGTACCAACCCCTGTTCCTCTCCGCTACAGGTACTCGTTCTATAGCACTTTTCTCTAGCAGGGTCAGGATTTCCAGCGGATCTGGAACTTTGAAAAAGTTGTTCCCCGGTGGAGGACTCAGAGGCTTTCTTAGAAAGGGAAGGCAGTAACCCTGGGTAACTGTTTTTCAGATCCAGTGAGAGTCTGCCTCCCACTGGAGTCTTGTGTAATAAAACCTCAGAGGTTTTTAGGCAGCTGGAGCAGTGGGTGATAGTAAAGCAGCTGCTGCCTGGGCGGTTCGAGTACATCTTCCCGTCCACCACGGGGAAATCTTTTCTGACCTCTTTGATTGGACAGTCCTCACCCCCTTCCAAATGAGGAGTAAAAGCGAAAGGACCTACCCCTCCAAAGTGTGCGGTGGGGCGGTTTTGTATCTGTCTAATGGCAGCACCAAGGGACTTTGCTACCGCTTTAGAGGTCTGCAATTTCTCCAGGTTCTCGTCAACCTTGTTACCAAATATATTTGTGCCATCAAAGGGCATGTTAAGCAATCTGGATTGCACATCTAGAGCAAAACCGGACTTTAACTAGGCAAATCTGCAAATAACTGTGCTACCCGCCATGGACCTTCTGATGCAGTCTGCAGTGTTGTGCCCTGTCGGGAGGGATTCGCACATTGCATCTTTGTTATCCTTGACTAGATTTAAAAATCTGGCTCTTTCCTCCCCTTCAGGGATCTGATCAGCCGCCATTGCTACACATTCCCAAATAGTGTGAGAGATTCTGGCCAACGTACACGTCACATTTGCTGACTTTAGGGCCATACTTCCCACAGAGAAAACGTTCTTTATTGTTGTCCTAATAAAGCTGGACTCCAGATTACCAACACAGGAGTGACATGCAGTAGAACACTGCCATGGTCCGGCAGGGTGCCCCCAGCAGGCAATCTGTGCTGGAACAGTGTATGGAGTGTGGCCTTTGTCCAACTTGGGGAAGGAAAGAGACACATTTTGAGTGCCTTCCAGAAGGTAAGATGGTACTTCACTTGGTGGATGCTGAGTGGGAATAAGTTTCAGAGTGTATGAGCCTGGACAGAGAAAGAGGCACCTCCAATTTGAGTGGAATTGAAGGACGGGATCACAAGGAGGATTGCAGAGAATGATGTGAGGTTTATGTTGTGTTGGTAGCCTGTGATTCAGTGTTGGAGAAATTCAAGGCACATCTCATAGAGGGCACAGTTGGTGATGCAAATGGCCCTGAAGGTGGTGAGCCATACAATGGGAAGCCAGTGGAGCACCTGGAGTGCATGAGTCATGTGTGCCCTGGGTGTGAGTGCAAGGATGAGGCATGCAGCAGTGTACTGGGTCTGTTGTAGCTTTATGAGCTGATAGACAGGGATGCCAGCATGAATGGAATCAGAGCAGTCTCCCTGGGAGAGAATGATACCCAACATTGCCGTGACTCAGTCAGGGTAGGATAGGCAAGGGAAGGATCATCTAAGGATGTAGAGATGTAGATGACATGATCTACAAGCAGTGTAAATGTGAGGAGAAAGTGTTCTGTCAGAATCCCTGGTGCATCCCAGGTTCTATACTAAGCTTAATGCTGTGGGTGTAGGGTTTAGGGAGCACTGTCAGGTTGTGGGTTGGTGGAAGTGTGCTGCATAACCACAAATCAGGTTTCTACATTCACCAGGATTTAGGAAGAGGTGCTTAGCTGTCAGGCAGTGGTATGGGGACTAGGGTGGTAAAAGAGTGCTGGGTGGACCTCTCAGTGAGTACAGGTACTGGATGAGGCAAGATACCTGTAACAACATAGGACATTGGATTGGAGCAGCTTAAGGATTCATTCATGCAGATTGCACATCTGTAATATCAATGTCTATTACAATCTGCACCTGTATGTGTGAGGCTGTTGCAGTTCACTTAATCAAGGCAGTTGGCTACGCTGCACATGGCTGCATGTGCAGACCTCCACTCAGGAAGGCCTCAAGCGGGCAATGGCACATCACTCAAAGTGACAAAAAAAATAAAGTGTCAATTTTAGATGGGGTACAGATATGTCTATCCTGGAAGTTGGTGGGGGGAGCCACATAAGTAAAAAAAAAAAAAAATAGAAATCATACACCCTCCGTGGGGTCGTAGACATCAGGGCAGAGGTGGCAGAGGTGGAGTGGGTGGTCTGAGACTGCCGTCCTGTGGTGTATTATCAGGTGGTAGCATCCTGTCCATGCAGTGCCAAAGCCTGGTGTTAATTGGCTAGGGCCATTCATTACACAGATGCATCCATAAATAACCCAATGGCTGAGAGGTCACAAGGAATTTCCTCCCAAGTGGCCACAAAGTCTGAATGTGTGCTCATTCATGACACATCACAGTGCTGGGAGAGCATGTGCCTCAAGGAGTCCATCTCCTGGTGGAGGTGAGACCCTTGTTGATAAAATATCATCATACAGTGAAGCCCTCAAGCTCTCCATCTTATGGCAATGGGATGTTTGAGATGCCAACATCTCCGGCTGCAGGCCTTTTATCTGTGCCTCTGTATCTCGATTAAGGGAATCCTGCAGACATGCCAGATCATCCTGCTGGCTTTTGATGTTGGCCCCCATGCCTGGTTTGTGAGAGAGAATTGCGGACTGCATCTCATCTGCTGCTGATGGTCCCAAGAGGCCAGATGATGTGAAACCTGTGCAGCTGGTGAAGAGATATTTCTCAGTCAGGTGATGGATGTCCCTGGCTATCTCCTAAATGACGTCGCCATGTCAGATGCTTGCATGCAACACTGCAGCTCCCGTTCTCACTGTCCATCATGCACACATCCACCATGTGTGCGGGGCCGATGGCGGTGGGATTCAGGGGGCCAGACCCATCTCAGTGGGAACCTTGTCCTTGGCTGCAGGTCTGCATCCATCCATTGGAACACAGCCCCTGCTGTTGATTCCAACACAGGCGAAGGCAAACTTGCAGTGGACCCGTGACTGGCTCACCTCCTTGGACTCAACGGCCCCATCCAGACTGTCCAGTGGGGAACCCTCCATACCCCTCAGTGGGTCCTCTGCATCTGAATCAGCAGCTTAATGTCAAGAGTCTGAAGGGTCTGGAGAAGAGTCTGCAACCCTACCAAGGACTGCCTGCAGCACCAGGGGATTGTCATCGGGCATGACAGACAGACCTCCGCTGGGGATCTGTCATGTGCCCCCATACTCTTCCTGCTCTACCTCTTCATCTGCTGCATCATAACCTGCAGAAAGACAGGTAACAACATTCTGATGCATGAGTACTTGGCAGAACAGGCATATGTGTATTACAATGCATACAGATACAAAATGGTCAGCATCATACATCACACATTGTGACTGAGCACACTCTGACCTTTACGGAACAGACACATGGCATTTGTTGACCTGTGCATTCATGGCTGGGCATATCAGGCTGTGCAACATGGCATGATTTGTGAGATCAAGAGTACATACATACACACAGACATCATTCAGAGTGATTCCCATCAGAGGAAGGCTGGAGGTCTGTGCATCATCAGTAAGCTCCTTCTCTACGCACACCTTTTCTTTTTGCAACATGTGGAAGTGTGACCTGTACATCTGCGGACCCAAAATGTCATGATGTCATATCATATGTGTTGCCATGATCTACTCAATCACTATTGCAATATTTCCCCTTCAAGATACGTGGTTGGTCCCAATCATATTCATTGTAACCATGTGTGAGGAGACTGCGACAAGGAACTACCAGGGCCAGAGAATTGATGACTGTGACATCATGCACACATTGCTGCGATTCTACGTGAATCCTTATTGGCATTCACAATAGATGATACACATGCAAGATACTGTGAATGTGGACAATGAGATGTGTGTGTAGCATGCCATTGCCACACTAACAAGTACTGGCAAATCAGTTAAAGCCAGCGGACAGTGATGTGTACTATGACACCAACATATACCACGCACAGAAACCACACTACCACCTCCCTGTAAGCATCTCAGGTGATGGAAGTTTACACGGTAGCCATCAAGCAGTGCCCATGGATGGCTGCCAACTGCAGCCACCTGTACTCCAACACATATGTGAGCATGTCAAATTTATCAGCACATACAATACGCACAAATGCCACTGAACAGATATGTTGACATCAGTGTCTAGGCCTCCCACACCAAACACCTGCTCAGTGCTGACAATTCCACTTGTGAACCCTTCGAAAACAAGTCAGCTCCAACTCTGGTGGGCCTTCTCCAGTGGCTTGGACTAAGGCCAGGTTGCCACTGCGCTTATTCTTTGTCCTTCGAATGAGGTCCTCCATCTGCTTGCAGACCAATTTAGCAGTGTGCCTCTCCACACAACAAATGTTGATGAAGTCTATGACCTCCTGTCACATCCTCATTCTCTGAGCAGGAGTAAGGGTGCTGCCACCCGAGCAGTAGAGGTCCACTTAGAGTTCCTGCGCAAAGTCCATAAGGATTTCCAACTCGTCAGTGAAGTGCATCTTCCTCAGTGGCCCGCTCGCCTTCACCTGTGGATGATCATGGGGTGGTGCCTCTTCCTGTTCTGCAGAGTGTCCCTTCTTGGCTCTAGTTGCCCTTGGTGGTGCTGGGTGTTAGGAAATATTTCCCTTTACTGCAACTTTCCTTTCATCTTTATGGAAACCCCAAACTTTTTGCTTTTATTTCTGATCTTGTCTGTACTTTTTGCAGTACAATGAAGCTTTAAGCTTCACTGCACTGGCTTTTGCTCATATGTCATGGTGAAACTGACATGTCCACCAGGCTGTCAGTATTGGTAAACATTGTTTCCCTTAGTCGTGTTACTGTTTTACTACTTTTGGTTACTTTTGTATCACTTGTGGTAACTTTTTATCATTGTGCACAGCAGCTTAAACTGCAGTACACTGGGGTGCATTTTTGTTTTGCCCTAGACTAACACTCAGAGGATTTTCAGTTGCTCTAGGTGCGCTAAAAGGATAAGCTGGTGGCATCAGTGACTTTTTTGGAATTTTAGTTTTAGCCTTACCGTGTTTACTGTGTTTGGCTACTGTAGGTGCCTTTCCCCGGCTTACTACGTGTGAGAGAAAATAAAATAGCCGACACAACCCCCTGACGGGGAAAGAGGCACTGAGACCCGGCTGCAAGACTTCAAAGGATGGTTTTTTTCTCCAGCTAGGAAATAACCCAAAAAACTCCCACCAACATTTGCATCAGTGATAGTATATATATTAATTAAGGTAACTCTAACAAAAAATGCTAAATGGACCCGATTGGCCAAGCAGTGTGGTGCTGTAGGTGTGGGTGGCACCTCTTCCTTCTGGTTGGCTGAGTGGCTGACGAGATGACGGACGTCAAATATCTTGTGCTCCACGCAGGTCAGGGTCCGGTCACTGTGGTCACTATCTAATCTAACATGTTGCATTCGAAAAACATTAAATAACAAATTATCTAAACATTTTATGCTACTTTTCATATTTCTATACAAGTTACACATAACAATTATTGTCAGTACAATTGGGGCATTTGTGGCTTTAATTGGAGGCCTTGACCTTATTGTGCATGTGAAAGAATCAGGCTGTGTTTTGCATCTTTCTAAGGCTTCAAACTGATCAGTACAAGTAAAAACATATATATAGTAGTAAAATGCTCAAGGTTAGTAGTGGGTGTGTTGGGTGGGTTTCGCAGCATAGGCGAGGGTCTGGCACTTGAAAGAAATACCTTACAGGGGGCGCAGGGTCAAGATGACAGTAAATTGTTCTAAAATGGGGGTGGGTGGCTGGCACGTTTATGGGGATGAATCAAGCAGAAAGTGCTTAGCTCATTTTGGTTCACATGCCGGTTCTCAGGCGAGCAGTGATCTCAGAGGAAGAAAACGGTAGCATATTGATTGTTGCAACTTTCTCCGGCTTCAGCGTGAGAAATGGAAGCGCAGAGCTTTCCTTCGCAGGGGGAGTGCAAGGGTGGGGGCCAACCAGCTGCCTGCGCGCTTTGTGTGTGTGTCTCTGTCCTTGGCTGCTGCAGTGGAAGGGGAGCTGAGCATTGCTGTACTATCGCAGTGAGGCCTGTTTACCCAAGATGGAGTCGAAAGGGGGCACAAAAGATGGATGCCCCGTGTACTGCTCAGTAGTCCCATCTATGCAGCAGTCAACCGTGGTTAACTTTACATAAGGGCAAGGGGCAATCCCACGACCGGAGGCACGTGGTCCAAGCCTCGTACTGAGGAACGTATGACGCGAGGGGGCCTGAGGACCCCTCGCTCCCATACATTCCCCCCTTTCGTTACATCTAAAGTAACAAACTACTTTATCTCATTCTTTCTGTTCTCCCTTCGGTAGTGCTCAGCTTCAGCCACAGCCTCATCCCAAGCAGGTGTACCCTTTATTGGCATCCATGCTTTGCACACACTTCTTAAGCTGTTACCTCTTCTTGCGTATTCCTCTGGGATGACCATTAAGTATATTCCACAATCCCCATCTAAATCTATCCAAACCTCATTATACCACAGAAAGTTCTTTGGTTCTCTAATGGTAGTGTAATGTAGATTATCGACCACATCCCCATACTGCCTATAGATGGCAGTCATTCTATACTACGGTGTGGTGTATTCTCCGGTTTGTATTTGGGCATCTATCATGGTAGCCACTGTTGTCTGTCGGCCCACTGTTACCATCATCATTGCTGAATTAGGCATATTATTTTCACAGCATCTTAGTCCCAGTTGGCACACACAGAATATTAGGAGAAGAACGACAATAATGGGAATGAGTATCTTCGCTGCCATGTTCACCCATGATGGTATCCAGCTGAACAGATTGTCGAACCACGTGTCGTTATCTGCTCCACCTTCAGCTCTCATTCTTTCTCCTAAATTATGCACTGCTGTTATCACGTGTGACAGTGTCCCGTTATCAGCATCTGAAGTTGGTACGAATGTGCAACACCCCCCCCCAATATTTTTGCAAACACCACCGTGCATGGCCGTGATAAGATCTAAGACATATCTGTTTTGCATCGTCATCAGGCGCAGTGCACGGAGCTCTATTTTTATGATGTTGAATCCTTCTTCAGTGTCGTTGGCCAGCTGGATGAGCTTCCAGCGTGTTATCTGCAGCCATTTCGCATTTGCCCTTGCTTGAACGCCTGGTGCTAGAAATGATGCAAAGAATGTTTCTGCAGATGAGAAAAGCTTGTACTGCTGTGGGATTTCAGCAAGGAGTTCTGACGATTTGGATGAAATATAATTGGATCTTTTGCTGAGTGACAACTTGGTTTTCAAAGTTTCTTCTGACAATAGTTCATATGCTGGAGGCTCCGTGATTGTCTCATCGGGCGCTGTCGATGGTTCAGCCGATTGCCCTGCTGCCGATGTGTCAGCCAATTGGCCTGCTTCCGAACTTTCAGCTGAAGGCCTTGTTGTAAACTGAACGTGGCTCTCTGGTATCACCATTAATGCTGAGTGAAGTGTGGCTAGGGCACAAGTGCCCTCCAGGATGCTGGGAGATGCAGGTAAGCTTGTTCGCCACAGATCCAGTATATGTCCATTAATGCAGCAGTGCCTTTTTTCATATCTGGCATTATTAAAGTCTTATTGCACTGCTGCACGGTTCCCATATTCACCTTCGCTTCTCCATGGAAGCAAAGTTTGTGAGGTATTTCCTTTTGAATGTTTATGGGTCTCTCCAGGGGTGTGACCCATGTCAGCTTGGTGATATGCTGTGACCAGATGGGGATGCACGTTTCTTTTACCCACTTGTATGTTTCATCTGGCAGTCCTCGAAGCCCCTCAGCTTTGCATTCAATCGTTTCATCATGCCACTTGTCGTCTGCATACCTTGTCCCTTTTATGATGAAAAATGGTTCTTGGAGGCAGATTACTCCTTGTCGTCTGCTGGTGCATGTTTGTTTGTTTTCCAATTTTTCCATGGCGACTGTGTGTGCCTGAAATGTCTTTTTTATTCTACAGAGCATCAGATGAATCGAACATTGGGCCTCAGACAAGGGTACTTCCTGTGGGATTAACATTTTTGGGGTTCCAGTTGCATGAGGAATAAGTGAGCACACGTAGCAACTTTCATTACTTGCTTGCTTTGCTGCAGCGCTCATGTCTGAATACCATTTATTTGATTGGTCAGGGTGTCGCGGGTCCTCTATTTCATCTAACCCCAGGTTATGATAAATATCGTATCTGTTTTTTCCTACCCCCCCTTTTTCTCCTCCTTTTGTTTTTTAATTGGGTACCAACTTGTAAATGTTGCAGCGGGAATATTCTATACCATGCTTCATCTATGTTGTTCGTGGTGACGTGTGTATTCAGTAGTGGTTTCTGGTGCAGTGTGTGTGAGCATGCTTGTATTTCTGGAGTTAGTCAACCAATAGTAATCATCATTTACATTCCATCCAAGCTCTATTTCCTTGGCCATAGTATTACTCAATAATGGAATAGCAGTTTTGCTCATATGCAATTGTTCAAAGGGTGACGTTATATTTTTACTATTATATTCAATGTTATAAGTGTCCTTCAAAATAGTCGTTGCTTCAGTCCATATTAGTTTAGACCCTGGTTTTGTCACATCAGTTCCACTTCCCCCTTTATTCATTTCATTTGCCACATATAAAACAACATTATACCAAATAAAATAAAAAATCATTATTGCAAATAGTATGGCAGCATATTTTATAACACATTCTACATTGCTCAGTCTACTGGCCCTAGTGGCATCCCTATTTCTATATAACATTTCAGCCTGCTCAGCCGTTTCGTCGTATTGGCTCATGTTGAACCTATGTGGGTGAGACAAATTTGTTAAGTCATCATGAAAAGAAACATATTTGCAATTGTTCATTCTTTTTCATTTCTTTACTCAGTTAGGCATTTAACAGTTCCTTTTCCTTTTATCATAGAAATAATGAGGAAAAATAGAAAAAACAACACGATTTATATGAGAAGAAAAGAAAGATAGAGAGAGAGAGAGAGACAAAATATGTGAAAACTTTTTGCTTTTTCCCTATACTTTCCCTGTCTAAGTTGCAGTTTTCATCATGTCAAACTGTGCCAGCGATGGCATCCACACAGTCGATTTCATTTTGGGGAAGTGCAACACTGTGCGCCCTTCTCACATCTGAGAGGTGCACCCAGTATTTTAACGCCGTAACTTTAACTGCAGTTGGGGTGTGTATGGACCATGAAATCTTGGTGAATTCCACCCTCTTACAAAATTTCTGACATAAATATGCTCCCCTGGCATTAAAGGCCCCTCCGGGCTTTCTGCTGACGGCATGGAGGTGTCTGTTGCTACATCTTCAGTAAATGGCAGAGCAATTTGTTTTGCTATGCTGCGTACTGCACGCGTTAGCTGTGCTAGGTATTCCTTAAACTCTTCCCCCAGCACTGTGGCAGCCCTGTGTGCATCAGACGCCCTCCTAACAGGAGAGAGCGGCATGTGCATTCTTCTTCCCGTCACGATTTCGTGCGGGCTTAAATGGTGATCCTTGCCTGGTTGATTTCTGAGTTGGAACAGTGCTAGGGGCAGACAATATACCCAATTTTTTTTCAACGCGCTGCATAATTTCGATAAATTGTTTTTGAGCAGCCCGTTGATCCTCTCCACAACTCCATTGGCCATTGGATGATAAATCAAACATAGTTTATGTTTCACCCCCAGAAGGGAGGTTAGTTCCTTGAAGAGGTCATTCACAAAGTGTGTGCCGTTGTCTGAACGGATCACGTCACATATTCCCCACCGCGAGAATACTTCTCGCACAAGGAACTTGGCAGCACATTTTGCATCAGGATGGGGACAGGGGCCTGCTTCCACCCACCGTGAAAAAGGGCATATCACCACAATCAAGTATCTTGCTCCATTACATCTTTCTCCCATATCGGCGTAGTCGATATGTAGTTCTCTAAATGGACCTGTAGGGCGTGGCAAAGTGCCACGCAGAGTTCGTAATGTCATTCCCGAATTGTAAGTTTGGCATGCAGTACATTCAATCACAAATTTAGACAAGTATTCATGCAGATTAGGAACAAACCAATTCTCTTGAATATCTGAGGCAATGTGTTGTTTTGCAACGTGAGCTGGAAAATGCAGTTGTTGGAATGCTACTTCTAATAATTCTACAGGCATCACTACCTTGCCTGTCGTTTCCTGTCTCCAAATGAGATCTGTGGCTGATTGCTTACACCCTCGTTTGCCACACAACTTCTGCTCTTCCGGTGGGGCCCTTCTCTGGAGTTCTATCAATTGTGCTATGGGTGTGGTACTGTATGCTTCTGCTGGTTGTTCCGCTGTGGTTGTTTTTACAATGTACTCTGATATTGGCGTCTTATTGAATTACAAGGCTTCCTTCGCTGATGCGTCGGCTGCCGCGCTCCCCAGTGAGACGGCGTCTGTGTTATTGTTATGGGCTTGGCATTTAACCAATGCTACTACCGATGGCTCTGCTAAAGCTTCTATTAGTTCATTTATCAACGTGGCATGTTGTACGGGGGAACCGTCTGCTCTTCCGAACCCTCTCCTTCGCCAACGTGATATCCCTGAGTGAACTGTAGTGGTGACGTGAGCTGAGTCTGAATATATTGTCACGGCACAATCTTTGGCTGTGTCTAATGCACTGATTAGTGCGGTCAGTTCGGCTGCTTGTGCAGAGTAGTGTGAGGGGAGGTGCTTTTGAACAATCACTTCGTATGTGTCTTCTTCCATGCGCACTACTGCCATCCCCACATGTTTTTCTCCTGTCTCTGAGTTTATGGATGCTGACCTGTCTATGAAATAAATTTCTCCTTCTGTAAGGGCATTTTCTCTTGCTTTGGGAATGTCATTGCCCTCTCCCTCATATGTGCTACAATCGTGTTCCTGTAAATCCTCAGTTGTGCATGGCTCTGTAATGAAGGTGGCTGGGTTAACTGTCTTGCATTTGACCACATGTACATTTGGACTTGATATTATTATTTCATAAGCAGAGGCTCTCTGTGTTGTGATAGTAGATTTCGATCTTTCCAAGATAGCAAATAATGAGTGTTCCGCATATAGCGTCACTGAACATCCCATTACGATCGTGGCACTTTTCTCAATGGTGAAGGCAGCTGCAGCGAGGGCCTGTTCGCAAGCGAAATGTCTCTGCATTACTGGGTCTAATATTCCACTGTAATACGCTAATGTTTTGTGGCCTAGCGCTGTCTTTTGTGTCAATACTGCTGTCATTAATGTTCCATTGCTGTGTGAAAACAGGAAAAATTCCCTTTCATAATCTGGATTTGCAAGGACTGGGGCGTCTGAAATAAGGTCTTTTAATCGAGAGAATTGGGCAATTGTCTCCTGGGTCCATTTTATTGGGGCTCTGTTCTTTTGTGCTTCTTTCAGTGCTTGTAGCATTGGCCGTGTGTATGCTGCGTAATCGAGGATCCACGCTCGGCAATAGTTACATATGCCAAGAAATTTCTGCATGTCCTTTACTGTTTTTGGTATGATAATGTGTCGAATGGCAGTAGCTCTGTCTGGTAGTATTCTTTTTCCATCTTTAGATATTTGCTGACCAAGATATACAACGTCTGCAAGGCAGTATTGTAACTTTCCTTTGTCCACCTTGTATCCCTTGGCAGCCAATACGTTAAGCAGTGTTATCGAGTCTTCTCTACACTCTTCTTCTGTTTTGCTGCAGACGAGTAAATCGTCTACGTACTGTATAATGGTGCTCCCTACATCTATGTTGCCAATGTCTTCTCGTAGTACTCTGTTAAAAATTCTTGGGCTCTAGCAATACCCCTGTGGGAGTCTGCGATGTTCATATCTGCTGTTTCCTAATGTAAAAGCTGTAAGGTACTGCGACTCTGGTGCGATTGGCACAGAGAAAAAGGCATTTTTCAGATCAATGACAGTGAAGCAAGTTGCCTCTTTTGGTATACTGCACAATATTGATGCCGGGTTAGGCACTAAAGGGAACTCATTTTGGATGATGTCATTGAGTGGGCGGAGGTCCTGGACCATTCTCCACACCCCTCCTTTCGCTTTCTTAATCGGAAAAATCGCTGTGTTGCTTGGGGAAGTTGATGGCACTAAGATACCTTATCTTAGGAGTGCATTCACTGTTTCTCTAATACCTTCCTCTGCTTCTTTGGATATTGGGTATTGTTTCACTCTGGGTGGGAGGGCACCTGGTTTCAGTTTTATCTTTATGGGAGACACCTCATGCAATAATCCCACATCGTGTGGCCCTGTGGTCCAAATTTCAGGTGCTACCCTGGCCATGTCTTCCTCAAATATTGTCGGTGGGGCCTTTATATTAGCCATGAGTGGGTTATGTATTTCGCTGTATTGGATGATAATGTCACATGGTATGCTTATTTCCATTATTATTTCTCCACCCCCCTCGTAATCAGTAAACAATTCTTCATCAGTTATATCTTTTAGCATTATGTTTGGCTCTATGCATAGCACACTTCTCCACTCGCGTCCCTGCGTGTCCAGGCCTATGACCACAATGCATTTGTTGGAAACTTGAACTGCCTCAATATCTATAGATATAATTGTGCCTGGCACTACATCTGTTGGTGTGATTGGGCAGAATATAAAGTCTGATGGTAGTCTCCACTACTTTTGTGTTTTTTCAGGCACTACTCGGGCTAATACCTGTATTCCATTGATGAACATGTCCATGTCAATGGGAATCCCTCTTACTGCCACTTCCTTTGTAATCATGCTTATTATCAAGAGTGCCCGTACGGGGCATACCCCTGGCGTCGAGCACACTATTCCTCTTTCAGTAAAGGCTATGGTCATGTTTAACTTACTGAGCAAGTCTCGTCCCATCAAATTGATTGGCACATCTTCGTAATACAATGAGGGTGCACGCACTGTTTTTCCCCCCACTGTTACATCAAGATCTTTTGTATAAGGAACTTTTAAAATAATCCCAGAGAACCCCTGCGTCTCCACATTTCTTCCCGAGAGCTGAAACCACCCTTCTGTGAGGCATGATTTTTCTGCTCCAGAGTCTACCATAAAGATAAACTGCTTGTTTCCTATCTCTGCCGCCACTAGTGGTTCTTCATTTGCACTTTGTGTGGTGGATAGGACTGGACACGCAAGTGCTCCCTGTGGGCTGTCCTAGCCTTGGTATCTTTGCTGACCTGGCACTGAAAAAACATTGTTACCCACGACCGTTACGCCACGGAATGGTGCAGGGGCACCGTTTGTGGCCGCTGCAAAAGGGTTATTGTTTATGTTCCCTACTGGGTTTTTTCTCGCCATGGGCTGTAGTGCGTTTTGCTGTTGTGGTTGCTGCTGCTGTTGTGGGGCTGGCTGTCTCTGTTGCATTTGGGGGTCATAGCAGTATTGATCCTGTTGTCCCCCCCCTTCCCATTGGAGCTCCACAAGGGCTACCTGGGTATGGGCATCCCCACCCCTGTTCATTGTTCATGGGCTGTTGTTGCTGCCCTTGAAAATACCCTGATGGTCGCATTCTACAATCTCGTGAATAATGTCCCCATCTTCCACAATTCCAACACGACCCCTGTTGTCCTCCCCTTGGTCCTTGCCCACCATACCCTCTGTTTCCCATTCCTCCGTATCCTCCCCTCTGCACGCGGTACCCACCTCTTCCTTGGGCCTGCCTGTTCTGCCAGTGTGCTCCTTGGCATGGCTGTTCTTCTCCGTTCAACTGTCCTTGGTCCTCTCCAACCCACTGCGCTGCTATCTCAACGGGCCTTCCTCCCGCGTTTTCCTCTCCTTCGTTTCCTCTGTCTGCTGTTGCACTGGCAGTGAGGGCGGCGACCTTCACTAATTTCGTCTGTACTAATTTTGCTTCGTCGGCCAGCCTCTTTTGCGTGACCTCCTTTTCCTTCACTTTAATCCTCCTCCAGTGGTGTACAATTATGCTCTGAATTTCAGGCCACGCTTTGGCTTCAATCCCAGCTATTTTGTCCAAGGCCTTCTGCACCTCTTTCGGCAACCCCTTTTTAATGATAAAATAGAATAAAGCTGTTGATTGATTCCATGCCGTACCAGTTTCACTTCTCCATAAGTCTTGCACTCGCAAAATGAATTGCGCAGGATCCTCATTCTCTTCATCGTGCACTGCATCACTGCATGTAAATCTGGAACGTCTGGAAATGCACGCCGCAATGCATCCCACACTTGTGCTCGAACATTATTGAATGGTGATCCATCGTGTCGGTCACAGCTCATTGTTACTCCCGGGAATCCTGCTCTTTTCCAGATTGTGTCTGCTTGGTCCCCGATTGCTGATACTGATAGACTTTTTACATCACCTATAGCTAACGGCACACCTGCCGTGTTCTTCTCAAATACATGTATCCACTTACCTGCCCCTCCCGTCAGCGGGGGGAGGAGTTTTAACAGGTTGGTTTTGTCCATTTGGGCCCACGGAATATAGTTTCGCCTACCTGCTCCTTTATGTATCAGTGGCATTTGTAGTTTCTGTTTCTTTCCCGTTTTGCTCATCCTCCCTTTTTTCGTTTTACTTACCAGTATGTTTCATGTCCTCCCTCTTCGTTGTCTTAATCTACCTTGCCATAATGGTGGCGATAGTGTGTCTGGGTAATGGCAGTTTGGCAGTGGGGAACCCTCTGCGGCAGCTGCCTCTTCATATTCATCTAAATCATCCCATATTTCTTCTATTTCTGACTCTACCTCGTTGTTCTCCTCCCAGTTTTCCTTGGGCTCACTTCCTTGTCTTTCACTTTGATCTCCACATTGTTGACTCTCCGGTGTATCTGGGCGTGTAATTCTCACTGGTTTGTTATTCAATTGGAACTGGAACTGTCCTGACTGCCACTCTTGTTCTTGTATCTGCTGCGATGACGTCCCTTGCGATGCTATAGATTGCCCTGATCCCGATGCTGCTGGGGTTGCATTGCTTGCTGCCCCTATCGGGGGTGTGAGATCTGCTAGTGACAGCGGGGGTACCTCCCCTCCCCTGGCAGCATTTGCCCTTTATCACATAAGGCTCTCAACCGTGTTATTTCCATTTGTGCGTGAGCTAACTGGCGGTCTAAATCACCTGTTAAACGTGCTGTGTCCACAGGAGGTGTACTTGTGGGGCCGTACAGGCCTCCTTTGTCATATGGTGGAGGTTCGGGGGCTGTTGCCCCACCCTGGGCAATGGCGGTGGGTGGTATATACAGGGGTTCACTGAACCCTACTGCTGGCCTAGTCATTAAGGGATAGATTTTTGTTACTTCGTTTTCGGTTGTAGTTGTTGAGCATTCCCCTTTTGGTGTCCCGTCTATTTCTTCAGGGTTTTTCTGCTTTTCTGTCATTCGGCTTGTACCTACCTCTGCCGTGGGGGCGACTTCCTCGAACATTCGCCATAAATCTAACACTTCTTTGTGGTTCTGTAACTGTTTCCCTTTGTATCGTGCTAGTAAATGCGTTGATACTAGGTCCAACACTGTTTTGTCAAATGACCCTCCTTCTGGCCAAATTGGTGTAACCCCGTCTCCTTTTATCTCAGTGATCCATTGATCGTGATACTTCTGTATCCTGTCGCTATATAGTGGAAGGTGCTGGCAAATATGTGCTAGTGGTGTTACTCCCCCCATGGCAATGTTTCTTTTCCTTTCTTATGTATTCTGGTACCCTTGAATCTCTTCCCACCTCTCCCTTGGTATGTGGAAATAATACATTCTTTATCAATGCTCACAATTACCATATGTCACGTTAGATATCTGAGAGGTGTTACCTGGTCACCTCTCACAATTTATTTCTTTGCTTTATCTTATATTAATCACAAATTACTTGTTCTGAAATACTTTAGCGTGTTCAACAAGACATATACAGAAAAGCAGACCGACAAACATATAATCATGCAACACACACATGCACTGCCTGCACGTGTTTGTTCTTTTCCTTTTCCCGTTACTGTCCCTTGTTTTTTTTCTTCCCTATATAACCTATTATTTCACTCCCCACCTCTTTCACCTTTATTATGTCTCAAGATTTCTTACCTTCACGGAAAAAGAATATTCTAAAAACTACTCTGAGCCTACACGAGACCCCTACTATTTTTCTCTTTATCTCTATTCTGCACTTGGTCGGGACAAATGCTATGCGGCTCCACCTTCTACCCTGTACGGGCTAGGATACCACTTCTCTTCTTCTCACCCCTTTCAACACCTAATGGCCATATAAAGGATAGATCAGAAAAGCCTCACTGTCACTCACGCAGACCCTATTCTTAGCTACCTTCCCATTGTTGCTAATTCCCTTCTTCCCGTATTTCCCCTTACCTTCCTTTGGGGTCTTTGCAACTGGGACTCCACGTGTTCAGTCAGGTACTCCGAGGGTCGCCGCTCACGGCCAGACCTCGCTCAGGTCCGTCCCCCAACCAAGCCGTGGCCTGCCTTGGCGAGACGCTTTTTCGATCGGGTATTCATCAACCGGGAACCCTTGACCCTTTCTTCTTGGTGTGCACAGTCTGGTCGACCGCGGAGGCGATGGTTCTGCTGGGGGGCGCCCTGGATCTCACTGCCGGGCGGCGCAGGCTTCAAGGCACCTCTCTAAATCACGTCGCGGGGGTCAACAAAAATGTAGGTACCTTTCCCCGGCTTACTACGTGTCAGAGAAAATAAAATAGCCGACACAACCCCTTGTTGGGGAAAGAGGCACTGAGACCCGGCTGCAAGCGTTCAAAGGATGGTTTATTTCTCCAGCTAGGAAATAACCCAAAAAACTCCCACCAACATTTACATCAGTGCTAGTATATATATTAATTAAGGTAACTCTAACAAAAAATGCTAAATGGACCCGATTGGCCAAGCGGTGTCGTGCTGTAGGTGTGGGTGGCACCTCTTCCTTCTGGTTGGCTGAGTGGCTGACGAGATGACGGACGTCAAATATCTTGTGCTCCACGCAGGTCAGGGTCCGGTCACTGTGGTCACTACCTAATCTAACATGTTGCATTCGAAAAACATTAAATAACAAATTATCTAAAACATTTTATGCTACTTTTCATATTTCTATACAAGTTACACACAATTATTGTCAGTACAATTGGGTCATTTGTGGCTTTAATTGGAGGCCTTGACCTTATTGTGCATGTAAAAGAATCAGGCTGTGTTTCGCATCTTTCTAAGGCTTCAAACTGATCAGTACAAGTAAAAACATATATATAGTAGTAAAATGCTTAAGGTTAGTAGTGGGTGTGTTGGGTGGGTTTCGCAGCACAGGCGAGGGTCTGGCACTTGAAAGAAATACCTTACAGGGGGCGCAGGGTCACGATGACAGTAAATTGTTCTAAAATGGGGGTGGGTAGCTGGCACGTTTATGGGGATGAATCGAGCAGAAAGTGCTTAGCTCATTCTGGTTCACATGCCGGTTCTCAGGCAAGCAGTGATCTCAGAGGAAGAAAACTGTAGCATATTGATTGTTGCAACTTTCTCCGGCTTCAGTGTGAGAAATGGAAACGCAGAGCTTTCCTTCGTAGGGAGAGTGCAAGGGTGGGGGCCAACTAGCTGCCTGCGCGCTTTGTGTGTGTGTCTCTGTCCTTGGCTGCTGCGGTGGAAGGGGAGCTGAGCATTGCTGTACTATCGCAGTGAGGCCTGTTTACCGAAGATGGAGTCGAAAGGGGGCACAAAAGATGGATGCCCCGTGTCCTGCTCAGTAGTCCCATCCATGCAGCAGTCAACCGTGGTTAACTTTACATAAGGGCAAGGGGCAATCCCACTACCGGAGGCACGTGGTCCAAGCCACCCATACACTACTAACTGTGGCTACTGGTCAAACATGGCCGTGGCACAAGATTTTTTGCTTGTCCTTTTGCCATCTTGTTCTTTAGCTTTCTACCTGGCCTCTCAGGCCAGGAAAATCCTTATAAGAACTTCCAGTGCTCGGTAAAGCAGAAGCTTTTGGCGGGCTACTGGAGGGTTGTGTGTATTTGCTGGTAGGATGTGGGTTGGGACTGTCTGGTCCCAATCAACAAACTGGTTTCAGTCTGTCTGAGTGGTATGCATGAATGTTCCAGCCAGTGGTTCTGATTGGATAACTGCTGGTGTGTGTGTGTGTGTGGGCTAGTCCTGCTACTGGCTAGTGGGAGTTTCAGGTCTTACCTGCATTTTAGCATAAGAAGAGGACCCCTTCACCCATTCTTCAGAGATCCTAGAGAAACCTGAAGCCAAGTATCATGTCCAGCTGTGAGACCCGCGAAGAAACCTGACACCCGACTGAAGGAGGCCTGGCAAACAACTCTGCTGCTGTCTTGTCTTGCTTGTGATCTTTAACAGTCCTGCAAAGGAGCTGCAAAAATCTAGCAGTGGAGGGACCATCCATTCCTGATGTCTGATCGGTGCCCTGCCAAAGGAAGCCTTCAGTAGTGCCCTGGAAACGTCCTGTGGCTGACCAGCTTTAATTTTGGGCTATCATGCTGCCAGTGTCACCATTCTGAGTTACGGCCTTGCATCGATGCGGCTAATGAGTCCTTTTGCTCATGTGACAGGCGACCATGATTTGGAGCATTCTGCAGCATTTAAATGTCTTAAAAGAATAAAATGTGGCACCCTTGATGTTATTTTTTTGCACCTTAAAAAGGGATGATTCATCCTTGCACATTCACTGCTCTCAAGAATAGATAACTGACCTTGGCTGCTTCAGTTTTTATACCAGGCCAGACAGCCTTGCCATGCAGCTCCACGATTTTCAGCCTATTCTTGCTGCGACACAAATCTCTGCCTTTCTCTTCATGGGTCCTGGCTTACTAAATTCATGACACCGATGTCCAAATTCTATACAATGATGGCTTTGCCTGCAGTCTATTCATTACATACAGCCAGCTTCTAAGATTACTTAATCTACCTTGAGTTTCAGCATCTGTACAATTATTGAACGGTTGATTTTCTGCAGCACTTTGCACACATGCAATTTTTCTTCATGCATATGAAAGTTTACTCAATTCTTAGCTTCATCATTAGTTACTTTAATATCCATACATTCTCTTCAGCCAGTAATCTTGGGACCCCACATATGTCTCTTTGTGATCAATCATTTACAATGCGCACTAAATACAATCCCAGAATCTAGGCTTTATCACTGTCCTGAATCGGAAATAGCAGTATGCAGATATGAGAATCCTCTTGGATGCCCTGTTTCCCGACCCTGTAAATGGTTCAAGGGGAAACAGGACTTCCAGGGAAACCCTCTGGGGAAGAAAACCCTGCAAATCCTCTCCTGACATATTCGGAACTCTTCTGTGGGCCGGGTGGCTGGACTCAGGTGGTTCTTTACTGGTGGAGAAGGTACTTCTGTGCCACACAGAAGATGAGTGGTAAACTGAATAGACAGAGAGTGGAAAGAAAGTTAGAGAGACTACTTTGTGGAGGTTGGTAATTTCCGTGAAGTTAGGAACATAGCACTGCAGGCTGGAGCTAGTAACCTCGTCTGGTCTTAACAGTGAGCAATGGAGGATTGGAATCCTGGGAGCGGAGTGGGGAGGAATTGCTAGAATCCTAGGAATAGTTAAAAGTTGGATATAAAATATACTAATAGCATCTCAAAATAACGAAAACTACTCCAGTGTGAAGTACCAGAGTGGTGATCTAGTTATTAGAAGAACCAACCCACAGTGTTTGTATGTCTTGTGTTCTGTGAGATATATGTTGTATATGTTTTATATTGAGCTTTATGTAAATGTGATCATTTTATGAGTGTCAATTTCTATATGTTTAATAAAATACATTTTAATGTTCATGTATGAATCTTTGGGTATTAGATACACCATCTATCTTTTCTTTGTTGTGGTTCAGAAACCTGTTAATACATCTTTTTGTATAATATAGAGCTTCTTCATGTGGTAAGAGGTGTATGATCCCCATAGCATGGCACATGCCGTTTGAGAATAGTGAATAGTTAGATAACACACAGTAAAGAAAAAGCAAGCTAACAAGGGAGGAGACAGAAAATGGACAACCTACTTACCTGTTGCCAAGAGATGATGCATAGCGTTAATGATTTGCCCTGTTTTGGATGTGTTTATTGCTGTTCAAGAAATGCTGCATAAAGCAGTGAAGCGTCAAAGATTCAGGTCAGATGGTCAGAGGATCTGATTCTGACCGCCAAGCGTCTGTGAATATATAATCATAAGTGAATGACTAAAGCGCTAAGGCATGGACCCATTTCCATGCAGACGGAAGGAAGCTTTCTTACCTGGACGATAGCCGTAAGTAAATTCAGACTGTACCGAATGGGAGAAACACAGTGGAGTGAGGGATTCCTATGAGGGAGAAGGATAAATGAATAGTGAACTAGACAGATTAAGAAAAGCAATGTAAACACAGGACAGAAAACAGGCAAACTTACGGTACATTCGCTATGAAATGAAGCAATGCAGCGAGCAGCAGTCCAAACAGATAGATGAACAGTTTCCCTAAAAGGGGGCACAGCCTGAGACCCGTAAGCCTCTGGCAGGACTGAAACACTGCAGCAAGGAACAAGCTCCATCTTGGGAGTATCCCTCAAAGTCAAGCCTATCTGTTTCCATCTATGCCATAACGACCAGCGGAATCAGCTCCTCATGACACTATTGTGACATCACTAGCTTCTCTATTTGCTCCTTTTCATATTCCTTCAAGGAGTTCCTCCCTCAGATTGTTGTCTTTTTCGTAATAAATTTGATAGGGTTGTTTAAGAGGATACCTTCTTTTGAATATTAGCTGTGGTATTGGCACAACTGCTCGTGTCAAACATGGCACGATCTCAGGCTTCCAACATATAGGAAGTAGGGGGGGTGGGATTTTCTGCAGAGGCATGTAACTGCTCCTCTACATTCCCCCTTCTGGTTGAGTCCTTGACTACTTCCTCAATTGTCTCCACATCTTGATATTTTCTCTTGAATAAGTGCTTCTTTGGAGTCCATATCTTCATCACCCCCCTCAGGGTGCAGGCTGATTTGACATGTTCATCTACACTCCAGGTCATGTAGTTGCATTTTCCATTCCGTTTTCAATAGACCCATCGTCCCACGTACTTTTTATGATTCTTCGGATAAAGAAACTTTGTTCCTTCGGGTGCTACGATGCTGGCCTTTATATATTTTCTGACAGCTTCATCAGTCAATTCCTTAGGTCCAAACCCAAATTCGACATCGAGCATGATGTTCATTCCTACTGCTTTCTTTGGTGTTTTCTTGCATTATGGTGATCACTATCCTGATTACACAGAATCCAAACATCACAATCAGCAATTTTGCTCCAAGAATCTTAAATATGTTTGCCAACCACTGTGGAATCCATGAGAATATGGAAGCAAACCAACTGTCATCCTCAATGTCCACTGTGTTGTCTTCCATCTTGGTATGCAGGTTTGTTAACAACGTTAGGGCCTCTGTCATTGTACCATTCTTGTCAACATGAGAAGGTGTGAATGTGCAACATGAAGGCCCGATTTAGGTGCAAACTCCTCCTTCCATTGCTTTGATCATATCAAGGACATATCTGTTCTGTAGGGTCATTAGTCGTATGGCGTTCAGCTCTTCCTTTATAGTGTTGAATCCCTTTATTATCTTGTAATCTGTACCACTTGGTGTTGGCCACTGTTTGGATCCCAGGCATGAATGTAGTCGTAAGTATTGTGGCAGTCTTGCTGAAAAACCTGTGTTCATTAGGAATGTTCATTAGGAATGGGGTCATATGCTGTTACTGATTTGGCTGAGAAGTAATTCCCTCTTCTGATCTAACTGAGAAGTTTAAGCAATCTTCTTTTTCTCAAATGGGCATCTACTTTTGGAAATTCTCCAATGTTCAGGTCACTCTGAGGGATCACTAATGCTGGAACATGGATGAGCACCAAGGAGCATACTCGACCCCAATCCTTGGGCAACTTCATGTAGGCTCTAGATCCACAAGTCCAATATCGATCCATTAGGACGGCTGTCCCTTCTCCCATCCTAGAAACGTCAACTCTAGTTCTGCATTCCTTGTTATCTCCCACACAATTCTTCTTATGTCTTTGGAAACACAATGTCGCCTTAGCCAATGTGATTACAACCATTTGGCCTGATGTATCTTCTATCCATGTTTGTAGTTTGGCCCATGACTTCAAATACCCATCGTTCGCCCTTTGCACCTCTTTTACATATTCTGGCTTTAGTAGATGAGCTGCACAGGACATCATTCCTTCTTCCCATCCCTTCTTGGATTTCACTCGTCCATAGACCAAGAATTGAGTTTGCTCCCAACATCCAGGTAATCCAGCTATTTCTGTCATATCAGGGCAGTTCATTTTCTTCATCTCTTCAATGACTACCTCATCCTGTCATGCAGCAGGATATACAAGCATCTTGTTCTTCCATTCAGGTTCCTTTTCCATTTGTATGGTCTTGATATAGTCATGCTGGTTTGGAAACAACCATTTTGATCTCCATCGTAAAGTGGTCCAACTTCCCTGAAAATGTCTTCTAGTCAAACATGCTGCAAGATGACTGAGGCACCCGTTATTAGCTCCATCCCCATTGAGCCCTATGGGGCTCAAATGGGAATGGGGAATGGTTTTGTGCATGAGGAATGACCAGGTTCTCCAAGGTCGGAATGACCCGGTAATTCCTCATTCACAGAACCCGGTATTGGAGCCCGGTATGGAGGCAGCCATGCCCTTGTTAAGGGCATGGCTGCCTCCATACTCGTAATGAGGCCCTATGAAAGATGAGGAACAGAAAGACAAAAAGAACAATCATGCAAGTATATATTATGCATAGGAACATAGGCATTCAACCCCTCACACCATCCTACTACTCATTGCACTTCATCCTCTACTAGAACCATGCCACTTTCTTGGTTAATCATGTTTAATACAATTATCAAATTTATTTATGGTTGTAACTGTAAAATCTGTTCAATTATGGCAATAAGAAGCCTTCTTATTACTGGGCCATTTTAAGGATCCTGCAAGAAAGTGTGAACTTCAACGTCTCTTCTCACAAGAGCAATGTAAGTCTGAAGTACAAACACAAAGACAGCAAGCACACGCCTATTAACGTCACTATTCTTGAGTGCCATATGTTTAAATTATTTAACCAGGTATTCTCCATGAAATGAATCTGGATACTGATCTTGTTTCCAATTTCTAATCAAGAACTGACGTTTAAGCATAGCTCTGATGATTCAATATGTATTTCTAAGAGTTCATTTCAAAATTCCTGGAATTCGCTGCAAGTCTTTGCACTCTCTGCAAAAATATCTATAAGGAATGTCCACTGAATTCCATGCCAATGAATATTCTGTATTAACGGCTGGTTGCCTTATCATCCTTGTTCTTTGTCACTGATCAAATCTGCACATGCTGAAAATCTTCTTGTCTTGCTTCTGGGTCAGCAACGGCGGGAGGGCGGGTCTCGCCTTTATAGACCTTTACATCACTCAGGTGAAGCCATGCTTGTCTTCCTTGGACCTTTAAAATTGAAGGGGATACATTCTCAGCACAAAAGGGACCAATGAAACATGGCTCATGCCACCTTCTAGTAAAATTCTTAATGAGAACTAGGTATCCAACATATAACTTAGGTGCGATAATAGTTCACTTGGGTTGGTTGTTGAATTGTCTTCTTCTGTGTTCCGACACCAATCCTCCTTGCTCTTGACTTGATCTGAAATGAAAGAAATACTAGAGGTCATACATGTCAAATAATCATGCAGCTCCTCACCTAACATTTTTTGTACACTATGGAAATCACTTCTACTTCTAGATGGCGGTGTAAGGGGCATTCTCATTTGATGCCCTGTCACTAACTCATGTGGGATGAGGTGGTGGTCCAATTCTAGATGATTTCGGAGCATATAAAGCTATGGGTAAGCAATATAGCCATCCATTTTTCAAAGTCAATTTAATCTTGGCACTCCTTTCTTTAAAGAGGTTGTTGAGACTCTCACATATCCAGTTTGCTTGCAGGTGATAAGCAGAAGAACGTTTGTGCTTTATACTCAATAGAAGCCCTATCTTTTTGAAAAGCTCATTAACAAAATGTGGCCCATTATTGGATCTCAGCACTTCACACACATCCCACTTCGGGAAAAATGTGTGCACTAAAAACATTGCTAAGCAAGTGGCACCAGGGTGTGTACATGGACCTGCCTCGATCCACCTAGAGAAGGGACACACCACCACAAATAAATATCTATATCTATTACATACTTGCAGCATATCGACATAGTCGATATGTAATACTAAAATGGACCATTCAGTTGAGGTATTACCCCTCTAATGGATTTCAGTATATGCCTAGCAGTAAACCTTTGACACACTATGCTTTTTACCATAAATAGTGCAATGTCCTCCAACAAATTTGGAGTGAACCAGTCTTCTGCAATTGTACCAGCAAGACTCTCCCTAGTTACATGTGCAGGGTAATGCAATTGCTCAAGAGTGACTTTTAATAATGCTACTGGTATAACCAGCTTTCCAGTGCTGTCTTGTTGCCATAATGCTTGTGTGGGGGATAAAGAACACCCCCTTCATTTCCATACTTCCTGCTCTTCCTGTGGTGCACTCCCTTGAATCTCCATTAGTTGGGTTAGTGACAATTTATTAAACCCTTTTTGCACTAACATGGTTGTAACTACTTTTTCTTTTAAACTCTTAATTTCAAAACTCGAAATGTCTGGGGAATATACAACCATTTTGGATTCTTCATTTGCGGCTTCATTCACGCAAGAGATCAAATCTGTTTGCTTAGTATGCACTGCACATTTAAGAGCACTACAGCCACTCGGAGTTGTGGTGCCTTAATAAACATATCCAGCAAGGATATGTGCTACACTGGAGTGCTGTCTGCGCAGAGGTAGCCGCTCCTCTTAAAACGTGCTAACCCTGCGTGCACGGTTGACGTCACATAGGCAGAGTCACTGTACACCATTACTTCCTGCCCTTCATGTTTACCGAGCACGACAATGAGTGCTAACAATTTTGCTACTTCTGCTGAAAAGTGAGAAAGCAATCTTGCACTAGCTGCTGCTTCAAATTCTCCATTTAATCTGTGTATTACTACCGCAGCGCCTGAATGCCTTTCCCCACTAGACTGATCAATTTTTGAACAACAATCAATAAAGAGAATTTCCCCTGCCGCTACAGCATTTTCCTTCACACAGGGTATTTTATCATAAAATTCAACATTATTAGCACAATCAAGCACATGATCGCCTTCTTCTCCTGGCTCAGCTATAAACAAGCAGGATTCACAATTTTACATCTTACAATTTTAATAGCTGGGTTAGAAATCATTACCTCATAAGCTAAAGCTCTTTGGGATGTCAATGCACCCTTGGGTTTCTCTGAAATAGCAAATAGAAAACTCCCCACGAAGAGAGTCAGAGAGCAGCCCATGACAATACTTGTAGACTTCTCAATTGCGAACGCGGCAGCTGCCAAAGTTTGTTCACAAAGGAATTGTCCTCTCATAACTAGAATCCCACTGTAATACAGTAAATATTTGTACCCCAAATTAGTTCTCTGTGTAAGCACTTCTGTCATGACTGTCCCATTTGTGTGCGAAAACAAATAAAGTTCCTCCGCATAATTGGGAATACCTAAAAAAGGGGCTGTGCAATTTGCTTTCTTCTACTCCTCAAATCCATTTTCCATTTGTTCAGTCCATTCTATTTTTTGTTTTACCCACTTGTGCTTTCTTTAAAGCTTGTAGAAGTGGTCTTGTGTACATACCGTAATCTAACACCCAGGCTCTGACCTAGTTGCATAACACCAAAAATAGTTGCATCTATTTCACTGTCGTCGGTGTTGAGGTTTTCATAATTGGCTCAGCTTTGTAAGGTGTCACTTTCTTTCCTTCATATGAAATCAACTGACCTATGTATAACATCTCTTCTTGTCAATATTGTAACTTCTCCTTGTCTACCTTATATCCTTTGTATGCTAGAATAGTCATCAACTGAACAGAATCTTGTCTACACTCATCTTCTGTGGTGCTGTTACGCTCACCAGGTCTCTGCGGGGATGTTGGGGCACAGTTGGAGCCCTCCCTCAACTCGGCTCCTCTGGATCGCCTCTCTCATTCACTGCTGCTGCCCAGCCTGCTGTTCTGGATGCTGGTATTGCCCCTTAGAGAAGATGAGAGGCAATGAGAATGGCATGGTGGTGTTATGACTACCCTCGACACTCTCGCACCAAAATGAAGTGTGCAAGCGTTTTCCCATGCAAGCTCACCTGTTGTGTTGTAATGTTGAGCTATCCGTCCTGCTTCTTATAGCAGGGGTGCGTAGAGTGGACCTAGTTGCTTCACTGGTGCTTGGAAGGGTTCATCCAGACTGGCTGAGACCATTCCACTTATAAGGTAAGTCTTTTGGTTATGACTATCGTTCGTTTATTATAATGGCCCTCATTAGGACCCTGGCGTTAAGGGGTTAACGGAGCCGTAAAAGGTGTCGGCGCCGTTAAACCCTTAACACCTTACTACGAGGTCCCTTTGCGGCTCCCAACCTGAACGGCTGCTCAGGACCAGCCGTTAAAGTAGGGACCCGCAAAGGGACCTTGATGGCAATTAATTGCCGCCTTCCCCATTCCCATTGAGCCCTATGGGGCAAAAATGGGAATGGGGAAGGGCCATGGAGAAAGGGGGAATTACTGCCCCGCCAACCTTGGAATGGGGTGGTAATTCCCCCTTTCTCCATGGCGGACTCTGGCATGGACCATGGTGCTAATAGCACCATGGTTTAGCGCCAGAGTCCTAATGAGGGCCAATGTCTTTATCTTGATCATTAAGAGTAATTTTTGCAATGTCTTATCTCTTCCCAATAGGTGTGGAAATGCAGATCAGAGCCATGGAGCGAATCCGGGAATTCCCCTAAGGATGATGGAGCTCCAAATAAGCTGCTAAATTGGCCTTTATGATGGAACTCTAGTCTCAAGTACAACGCGGCCAAGCGTTCGTTATCAATATGATTTCTAACCTGTTGTGTGCTTTCTCCCTTGCAGGAGGAGGCCGGCAGCGTAGCGCGAAGTCTGGATGTTCGACACAGCTCCGCGGTTGCAGGATGAAGGTACAGCGAATCAGAAGAGAAGAAGCATAGCTCTGAGCAGCTGGATGCCCGGAATAGGTGAGAAGAAGGCTCTGACTCCGATAGTGATGAGATGCAGGTAAGAAGCGCGCACATCGATGGAGCAGCTGAAAGCAGGTAAGGTGCGCCTTCATCGGTGGAGTAGCTGGGTTCAGGTAAGAGGCACCTTCAGTGATGGAGTAGCTGGGATCAGGTAAGGTGCGCCTTCAGCTGTGGAGTAGCTGGATTCAGGTAAGATGCACCTTCAGCGGTGGAGTAGCTGGTTTCAGGTAAGAGGCGCCTTCAGCGGTGGAGTAGCTGGAATCAGGTAAGATGTGCCTTCAGCGGTGGAGTAGCTGGATTCAGGTAAGAGGCACCTTCAGTGATGGAGTAGCTGGAATCAGGTAAGATGTCTTCAGAGATGGAGCAGCTGGACTCAAGTGGATGCACATGTAAGGACAGCAGTAAGTGTTACGCTGCAGAAAGCAGACTAACGCGAAGCAAAGGCACGTGGATGGGTTGGCCTTAGATAGGCTGGCCTTGGCCCCTCCCTTTTGCCCCGCCTAGTGGCTCCAGCTTGCCCCTCCCAGGGACTCTTGCACGTGCCTTCCAGTGATGTTCTATGGCAGCACATGCCTTAGGCACAGAGTGTGCAAGGCACACTCTTTCATGAGCCTGGCGCAAGAGGCACCAGGACTGGGTTCATTTGGACCCTGGGGGTGAGGAAGGACTGGACCCTTCTCCAGTGGCCATGACAGCACTCCCCCGCAAGGCCCCTCTCAAGAGTCTTCCTCTCCCCGGTCCAGGTTTGGTGAGGTTGTTATGGTGAAACCGCCTGATTAGTCGAGGTGCATGGACACATTCCACAGGTTCCTAGGTGCGATCTTGAGGTCCATAACCTTCCCAATCGATTAAGTAGTAGAGTTTTGATCGTGCTGTTTTAGAATCTAGGATGTCTTTAACCTCGTACTCAGGTTCTCCTCTGATAATTTGAGGTTCTCGTGGTTTTTTGATTCTAGTCTCAGGCTTCACAGGCTTCAAGAGGGAAACGTGAAACACTGGATGAATTTGCATATTGCTGGGTAGGTCTAGTTTTAATGCGACTGGGTTGATGATGGCCTTGATGGGATAAGGTCCAAGATATCTGTGACGAAAGACCTGAGGTCCTTTTAATGGTATATTTCTGGCAGCCAACCATACTTTATCCCCAATTTGGTAATGTGGAGCTTCCCTTCTATGCCTGTCAGAAAACTTATTTTGTTGTTTCTTGGCTTTAGATAAATTCTTGGTTGGTTCCTTAAGGGTTTGGGTAATAGTCTTATGTAGAGAGGTGATTGCCGGCATTTCTAGCTCGTCAAGCGGGTCAAAGGAGGACGTAGGAGGATGCCGACCATTCATGATATAGAATGGGGTTTGTCCAGTGCTAGTTTGGATAGAGTTATTGTATGCAAATTCAGTTAACTAAAGAATGTCCTTCCAGGATCCCTCTGTCTGCTTCAGCATGCACCTCAGGTATTGCTCTAACGTCTGTTTAGTCCTCTCAGTTTGACCATCGGTTTGGGGGTGGTGACTGGTGGAGAGGCGAAGATCAATCTGCACTATCTTGCAACAACTCCTCCAGAAGGCTGAGACGAATTGCGTTCCTCGTTCAGAAATCAGTACTGAAGGGAAACCATGTAGTCTGATTACCTGTTCTAGGATTACAATAGCCAAAATGCCAGCAGTATGTAGTCTTTTTAGTGGAATAAAATGTAACATCTTGGAGAACAAATCTACCACCACTAAAATTGTGTTGAAGCCGTCGCATCGGAGGTAAATCGGTAATGAAGTCCATGGATAACGTAGGCCAAGGGACCGGTGGTATACTTAGTGGACGCAATAATCCTGCGGGGCTGGACTTTTGGGATTTCTGTTGTGCGCAAACTCTGCAGGTTGCAACAATGTGGGCCACGTCCTTTCTCCAGGTTGGCCGCCAATAATTCTTTCTGATTTTGGCTTGTGTCTTAGTAATCCCGGGATGTCCCTCCACTAATGATTTGTGGTCATTGGCTATAATCTTGTTTTGAGTTTCTTTATCTCTGATCTATAGTCTCCCCTGGAAATAGGGTAAATTGTCCTTGATGGAGTACTGATCTCCTTTGTTTAACCATTCTTGTTGGGCGGTTTGGTCCATTTGAGACTGGAGGTTGACCTTCAAATCGTCCCAGCAGGCGGTTACTGTGATCTGATTCTGAATTCGCTTCTCTGGAATGATGGGCACTGGTTCTGATGGTATGAATGCATCTTTGTCTTCTCCCACTCGTGACAGAGCGTATGCTTTTCCGTTATGCACTCCTGGTCGGTATGTGATCACAAAATCATACTCCGCGAAGAAGAGAGCCCAGCAAAGCTGACGAGAGGATTGGGCCTTGGCTGTTTTCAAATATTGCAAATTTCGGTGATCCGTGATAACAGTGACAGTATGTCTAGCCCCCAGGAGGTCGTGTCTCCGGGTTTTAAGGGCTCCTTTGATCGCCAATAATTCTTTGTCGGTTATGGCATAGTTCTTTTCTGGTGCTGTAAACTTACGGAACCAAAATGCTATGGGATGTAACTGCTCGGTGTCTGGGTCCCTTTGTGATAACACCACCCCCATGGCCACACTGGAGGCATCGGTCTCAACCACGTAGGGTAGATCGGGTTGAGGGTGCCGAAGAATAGGTGCTGAAGTGAAAGCCGATTTCAATTCCTGGAATGCTTTTTCAGCGTTGGGAGTCCAAGAAAACTTTTTATTCTTCCTGAGTAAAGAAGTGATAGGATGAACAATTTGAGAAAATCCCAAGATGAATTGCTGGTAGAAATTGGCAAACCCGAGTACACTCTGCACTCCCTTGGTTGATGTCGGTGATGGCCATTGAAGAATAGCTTCCACTTTACGAGTGTCCATGTGCACCCCTCGTGGGGTAAGCATAAAGCCCAAGAACTCGACTTCCGTGACATGGGAAAAGCATTTTTCCAGTTTGGTGAATAGCCGGTGCTTACAGAGTTTTTCCAGAACGGCCCTTACATGGCCCATGTGATCTTCCTTAGTTGCTGAATAGATGAGGATGTCGTCAATGTAAGCAAGGACACAGACATCCAGCAGTTCATGGAGTACATCGTTCATAAAGAACTGGAATGCTGCTGCTGCTGCGTTGCATAACCCAAAGGGCATGACCTGGTATTCAAAAAGCCTGTATTTCGTTCAGAATGGTGTCTTCCATTCGTTGCCCTTTTTCACTCTTACCAAATGGTAAACACCCCGTAGGTCTAACTTTGTGTAGATTTGAGCATTCTTTACTTGGTCAAGTAGTTCGGGAATGAGTGGCAGAGGGTATCTGTTCTACACGGTATTCTGGTTTAACGCCCTATAATCTATACAAGTTCTGAGGTCCCCTTCCTTCTTTGGCACGAAGAAGAGAGCAGAGAAGGCTGAAGACTTGGACCGGCGGATGAACCCATTAGCTAGGTACTGATCTCGATATGTTCTTAGGTGCTGATTTTCTTGCTCAGTCAGAGCGTAGATTGTGCTGCAGGGGATTTGCACTCCAGAAACCAGATTGATTTGGCAGTCGTAAGTTCTCTGTGGAGGTAGGGTGTTAGCTTGTTCCTTTTGGAACACGTCCAAAAAATCTTTATATTAGATAGGTAATGAACCCGAAATGCCTACAATGGGTTTCCCCTTGAGTTGTAGATTCCTCACGTCCTTATGGTAGCAGCTCCTTGCACATTCTTGAGGGAAGGTCAGCTTTCTGGAGCGCTAGTCAATCCTTGGGTTATGGGTTTCAAGCCACGGCATTCCTAGGATCATTTGGAACTGAGGGGCCCCTATAAGATCAAATGAAATGCTTTCCTGATGACCATCCTGACATGTCAACATTACCTTATCGGTGGGTTGAGTTACTGGCCCTGAAGACAGCTGACAGCCATCCACGGCAGTAACGTTTTCCGAGTGTGGTTTTTGCTGAAGTGGGAGGCCTATCCATGCAGCCAAATCCTGATCGATATAATTTCCCACTGCACCACTATCAATGTAGACTGCTAGAGCATGTACTCTTTACGGTTGTTGGTGATGGGTTATCAATACTGGGATGACCAGGTGTGAGGTCTGTACAACTTTCTTAATTCCACTCGACAAGTGGACCCCTACACTTGCTGGGCATCTGAGTTTTCCGACTCCTGTTCCTTTTCTTCAATGCCATTGTCTGTGGCACCTACCATCTTCTTGGGGGGTTTAATAGGGCAATCTCGCAAGAAATGTCCAGCCTTTCTGCAATATAAACAAAGTTGTTGTTGCCTCCTTTTTTCTCTCTCAGCCTTGGAAATGGGAGCTCGTAATCCCCCAATTTCCATAGGTTCAGTGGTTTCATGAGCCCTGGTCTGATTGTGCTGAGGTCGTATGTAAACTGATCTCCCTTCCACCCTTGTGCGGTCCATTTTTCAGTCTTGTAATCGGTGGTCCAATTGCACAGTGAGGTTGATATAGTCCGCACAACATTCGAGTGGATTGACAACTTGAGCTAGTACGTCTTTTAACTTACCACGTAGCCCCCGGTAAAAAAGTGTGGTCCGTTTCTCCTCAGGCCAATTAGTCTGTGCTATGAGGTGATTGAAGGTAGCAATATAAGTCAATAAGTCGTGGTTTCCTTGTCTAACAGATAGTAATTAGTTGTCTAACGCTTGTCCGTGGGTGTGCCTAGCAAACAATTTTTCCAAATCCCGTAGAAATTCCACAAAGTTCCGAAGTATTGGATCGTCCTGGTTCACTAATGGTATGGACCAGTCAGCTGCATAGCCTCCCAAGTAAGAAAGTACAAAGGCCACCCTTGCACTGTTGTTAGGGAAGTCTCCTGGTCGGCACAAAAAGTGGAGACGCCGCTGGTTCAGGAACACAGCATATTTGTTCGGGTCACTGAAGAAGCGTTCTGGTGGGGCCAGTGGGACTGCCCCTGGAAGTACCACCTGCACTGGTGGTGATGATTGTGGCAAGGAGGTTGGTGTAATTCCAGGTAATGGAACTTGTCCTGCATGTGCCTGGAGCATTTGCCTTGCCAAGTCATCCGTCCGTTCTCGGGGTACAATAAGGTCTCTCCTCAAGGACTTAGTCTCTTGTCTTGAGGCATGCACTTCAGCCCGCAGCTCCCCCAGTAATTGGGCTAACTGGTCGGTTTCAGAGGTTTCCATAATGCCCAGGCACAGATTCAGAAATGCTTCGCGTTGTGTTATGCTCACCTGGTCTCTGCGGGGATGTTGGGGCACGGTTGGAGCCCTCCCTCAACTTGGCTCCCGTGGATCGCCTCTCTCTCCCTGTTGCTGCCCAGCCTGCTGTTCTGGATGCTGGTATTGCCTCTGAGAGAAGATGAGAGGCAATGAGAATGGCATGGTGGTGTTGTGACATCCCTCGATCCTCTTGTGCCAAAATGAAGTGAGCAAGCATTTTCTGATGCAAGCTCACCTGTTGTGTTGTAATGTTTAGCTATCCGTCCTGCTTCTTATAGCAGGGGTGTGTAGAGCGGATCTAGTCCTTCACTGGTCCTTGGAAGGGTTGATCCAGACCAGCTGCAACCAATCCACTTAGAAGGTAAGTCTTTTGGTTATGATTATGGTTTGTTTATTATAATGGGCCTCATTACGAGTTTGGAGGTAGCCATGGTGCTATTAGCGCCATGGCTGCCTCCAAAATCGTGTCTGGGATTGGGTTCCCTGAATGGAGACTTACCGGGTCATTCCAACCTTCGAGGACCCGGTAAGTCCCCATTCAAAAAACCATTCCCCATTCCCATTCGAGCCCCCTTAAGGCTCAATGGGAATGGGGATGGAGCTAATAACGGGCCCGATAATAACGGGCCCGATATTAGCTCCTTGGTCCCCTTGCGGGACTCGCAAAGGACGTCTGGTCTGACCAGATGTTCTGTGCCCGTCCCACAAGGGAACCTCGTATTAGGGCAGAAAGGGTTTACCGGCACCATTACCGGTGCCTGTAAACCCATTCCACCAGCCTTGTGATGAGACCCAATGTCTATCTTGATTATCTCTTCCCAATAGGTGTGAACATGCAGGTTGGAGCTGTGGAGCGAATCCGGGAATTCTGCTGAGGATGATGGAGCTCCAAATTAGCTGGTAAGTTGGCCTTTATGATGGAACTCTAGTCTCAAGTACAGCGCGGCCAAGCGTTCATTATTAATATGATTTCTAACCTGTTGTGTGCTTTCTCCCTTGCAGGAGGAGGCCGGCAGCGTAGAGCGAAGTCTGGATGTTCGACACAGCTCCACGGTTGCAGGATGAAGGTACAGCAAAGGAGAAGAGAAGAAGCAGAGCTCCAAGCAGCTGGACACCCGGATCAGGTGAGAAGAAGGCTCTGACTCCGATAGTGGATAGGGCTCAATGGGAATGGGGATGGAGCTAATAACGGGCCCATTAATAATGGGCCCGTTATTAGCTCCTTGGTCCCCTTGCGGGACCCGCAAAGGACGTCTGGTCTGACCAGATGTTCTGTGCGGGTCCCGCAAGGGATCCTCGCAATAGGGCGGAATAGATTTACCGGCACCATTACCGGTGCCGGTAAACCCATTCCACCAGCCTTGTGATGAGGCCCAATGTCTTTATCTTGATTATCTCTTCCCAATAGGTGTGAACATGCAGGTCGGAGCCGTGGTGCGAATCTGGGAATTCCCCTGAGGACAATGGAGCTCCAAATAAGCTGCTAAATTGGCCTTTATGATGGAACTCTAGTCTCAAGTACAACGCGGCCAAGCGTTCGTTATCAATATGATTTCTAACCTGTTGTGTGCTTTCTCCCTTGCAGGAGGAGGCCGGCAGCGTAGCGCGAAGTCTGGATGTTCGACACAGCTCCGCGGTTGCAGGATGAAGGTACAGCGAATCAGAAGAGAAGAAGCGGAGCTCCGAGCAGCTGGACACCCGGATCAGATGAGAAGAAGGCTCCGACTCCGATAGTGATGAGATGCAGGTAAGAAGCGCGCACAGCGATGGAGCGGCTGGAAACAGGTAGGGTGCGCCTTCAGCGGTGGAGTAGCTAGGTTCAGGTAAGAGGCGCCCTCAGCGATGGAGTAGCTGGGTCAAGTAAGATGCGCCTTCAGTGGTGGAGTAGCTGGATTCAGGTAAGAGGCGCCTTCAGCAATGGAGTAGCTGGAATCAGGTAAGATGTCTTCAGAGATGGAGCAGCTGGAATCAAGTGGTTGCACAGGTAAAGACAGCGGTAAGCGTTACGCTGCAGAAAGCAGACTAACGCAAAGCGAAGGCACGTGGATGGGTTGGCCTTATATAGGCTGGCCTTGGCCCCTCCCTTTAGCCCCACCTAGTGGCTCCACCTTGCCCCTCCCAGGGACTCTTGCACGTGCATTCCAGTGATGTTCTATGGCCTCACCCGGCCCTGCAGTACGTGCCTTAGGCACACAGTGTGCAAGGCACACTCTTTCATGAGCCTGGCGCCAAAGGCACCAGGACTGAGTCCATTTGGACCCTGGGGGTGAGGAAGGACTGGACCCTTGTCCAGTGGCCATGACAGGTGCTACAAATCAAAATGTCATCTACTTATTGTATAACCACACTCTTGAGATCAATATTGCCTAAATCCATCTGTAGGACTCTGAAAAATATCGATGGGGATTCACAGTACCCTTGAGGCAGCCTAGTATGTTTCAGTCGAGTTTGAAGGAACCTGCATGAAGTCAAGTCTTGTGAGTCCTGGTGCAATGGGATTGAGAAAAATGCATTTTTCTTATTGATCACTGTGAAATATCGAGCTTCCACTGGGATGCTGCACAGTATTGTCGCCGGATTAGTAACTAGGCAAAACTCTGCATCTACAATCTGGTTAATCAGTCTCATATCTTGTATAAATCTCCACAACCCTCCTCTAGAGTTTTTGATAGGAAACACAGTGGTATTACATGATGATTCTGATGGCACCAGGATCCCCTGTTTCATCAGCGCTGAAATAGTCTGATATATACCCTCATCAGCTTCTCATGACATGGGGTATTGTTTTGCTTGAGATAAAATCGCTCCTGGCTTAAGCTTTATTTTAACTTCCCCTAATCCCTTCAATAAACCTACGTCATAAAAGCCTGTGGTCCAAAGGACGCTTGGCGCCTTCTCCAAGTCTTCTTGAAAAAACGCTGGATGTTGCCGCATTATCGCCATTTTCTGTGGGACTCCCCTTTTCTCTATCCTTATCCAGTATGTAATGCTCATGAAGAACACCACTTCATCATCTGTTTCGTCCTGCCTGAACATATTTTCGTTGGGTATGTCAGTCAATCTAAACCCTTGCTCAAGATCTATTACTGTTCTTCATGGTCTACCCTCATCATCTAATCCTTCGAGCATTACCATTTCTCTTCGTACTATGGCTGCTTCCAATTCTATAGGGACAGTCGGCCCACCCTCTTCATCCATAGGTTTTCGTGGTCTAAACAAAAACTCACCAGGTATTCTCACAATTATTCCCCCCAACCCAGGTAGCCATGTCAGTAAAATCCTCACTCCATATAGAAAAATCTCTGGATCTACTGGAATACCTCACAGAGAGACTTGCCCTGTAATTGCCTGTATTCATCCTCCCAAGTTCAAAAAGTGTATTCCTGGAGTGGAGCACACTATTCCTTGATCAGTAAATGAAATTGTCATGTTTAATTTTGTCATTAAATCTCCTCACAAAATGTTAACCGCTGTCTGTCGTGAATATAACAAAGGAACAGACATGTAACATTCTCCTATATAGACTGGTAGTTCATTAGTAAAAGGAACTCAGCTCGTAGCTCCAGAGAACCTATGAGCATTCATGGCAATACCTGACATTGGATATTTTCCCTCTCGTATACACCAACAAGTTGCTCCAGTGTCTACAAGAAAAGAAAAGGATTTGCCTCCTTTCTTCACATCGACCCTTGGTTCCTCTTTGGGGTCTGGTGTCTGAGATAGTACTGAACACATCAAGTCACCCTGTGAGCTGTCCTATTGTGGGTACAGGCTCATCCCCATCCCTGTGAAACGATTTCCTCCTACCACAGTGACACCTCCTATTCTGGGTGTCAGTACTTGTCCTGTGTTGTTTGCATACTGATGTGTCTGCATAGGAGTATGGTGTGACTTTCCTTGTGGTGGATTCATTTGCACTCATTCCTGCTGCTGTACCTGCTGTACTTGCGGCATTTGTGTCTGAATAACTGCGTGATCTTGGGTGAACCCATCTCTAGTCTGTGTGCTATATGGTGGAGGATAAGATATCCATCCCTCTTGAAAATTGCCCATTCTGTACATATCATCCTACAAGTCCAACATACTGGGGGTGCCCTTCTCACAAGCCCCCCTTGGTTATATCCTCCCTGACTACTCTGGTTCTCATTCTGTTCACCCTGAAACCCAACCTTGATTATTTTGGAATCCACCTCCTCTTTCTCTATAGCCCATACCTCTGCCTCGTTGCATGAACCCATATCCACCTTGATCCACTGTGTGCAGTTTGCTTGCCTGCGATGCACCCATTGCATTCTGCATTCACAATCCTTCTCTGCTCGTCAATACTGCCCCATCTATGGCAAATGTTGACAATGTCTTCTGTACTAACTTGGCTTCCGCGATTTTCCTATTCTCATCGTTCTTCTTATTTTTCTCTTGTAATAACCGACAATGGTGTTCTATCATCAGCTGTATCTCAGCCCATGGCTTAGCTTCCATTCCTACTTGTTTTTTTCCATTTGCCTCTGTACTGGCTCAGGCAACCCCTTACATAAAATGTGGGAAAATAATGCCTCTGTCTTTTCCCACAGCTTGCGAGTTTCAAGCTGTAATTTCTACTGAATATCCTGAATGTAATCTATAGGATCTTCATCTTCCTTCATCTTACATGTCATTATTGCACCCATACCTGATGTATCAGGGTACTGTAAGCTGAGAGCCCTCCAAACATCTGCTCGACAATTATTCAATGGTGCTCCATCATGCACTGTGTTTTGTGCTGTCACAATTGAATATCCTGCTCTGCTCCATATGTCATCAGTGTCTCTCTGACAGGAATAGTTGCCAAGAGGCCTTTTATGTCCCGTATGGCCAGCGTGTTTCCCCCTGTCATTTTTTCTAATTCATATATTTCCCAACACCGAAAGTCAAACTGTGGAGCTTGCACGTTAAGTTATCCTTGTTCATCTGTGGCCGTGGGATATTCTGTGGTCTTGCTCCCCTTCTTCTAACAATGGAAATTACATTAACCCTGCCCCGTAGTCGGATCCCACTATTAGTCTATCCATGGAGGGGATGATCAACCCTGTCCATCTCCTTGCGGGTAACAACCTTAACCTGCTCACATATGGCGGTGACTCTCCCTTCTCGCTGTGTAATCACCCTCAGGGACGCTATTGGATCTTGCATCCTATCTTTAGGCTGTTCCAAATACAACCACCTTACTTCCTTATCCATTTGCAGACTTCCCTCAGGGGCGCACATGCTCCTTCCTTCTGCCCGCAGACTGGACCCTCTTTCATTGTCTGATATGTCTAATCCCCACCTAGTATGACTATTATCTACCGCACCCCTGTCTACTTCCAATCTGCTCAAGGACAATTCTCTACGGCCACTTCTGAACAGGTTTTCCTCCTCATTTTGTGATTGAAGTACTGGGGACCAATCACCTTTCCCTCGAGTTCCATACTCGCTACCTTGCTTTAACTATTGACAGACCTTGGAGATCCTTTCTCCAATGCTTTCTGCATCAAATATTTCTTCTTCCAATACTACTCTAGATGCCACTGGCATTGCTTCCTTTATCGGAAGACACTCTTCTATTCTATCCCATCGTATTTCTGGGTTTGGCCCTACTGGTTCCTTACGAATGAAACTCGCATCAAGGCCTCACTGTCTCCTTTTTCGTTCTATTTCTTTATCTATTTCTCTCCCCTTTCTTGCTTCTCTTCTAATTCTTTCTTCCTTTTGCCTGCGTTCTTCTCCTCTCCTTATTCCTTCTCTTCTCTCCCCTTCTTCCCTTTGCCTCTTTAATGTTTTATTCTTAATATTTGTGCCTCTTCCCTCTTTCTTTCCTGTCTATCCCTCTCTTCTATCTCTCTCTGTCTATTATTGTACTTTCTTTGTTCTTCTGCCTGTTCTTCATTTCACTCTAGCTCCTCCTAATATATCTCTTCTCGTTTCTCTCTGCTCTTCCTTTTTTGCTCATCTTCTCTCAATCTCTGCTCTCAATCTTTATCTTTTCTTTCATTTTCATCTTTGTCTTCTCTTTGCCTAACTTCCTCGCTACTTTTCCCATCTATCTTGAGTAATTTCTGTCCTCAAATTCATTCGTTCTGCACAAGCGCTATCTCGTCAGCCTTATCCTTCTCTCCTTTCCATCTCTTAATCTCTCTGTCTATTTATGTTGACAATTTTGACTGCTCACTCTTTTCTTCTTTGTCTTGCATGATCTTATAGATCTCTCCTTGATTGTTATTCTCCTCTGGACTATCGTCACTACTGTAGGTGGGGGGTTCATACATTGGATTACTATACCCCGTCACTTCTTTCAACTCCTTTAAAGGATACACCCCTATTTCTTCTGTGGCAACACCCTTTGCTTCTGGTGAGGTAAGGGGAGCTGAGATTTTAACACCGTTGTCAGGAATGCTCAGGTCCCAGGTGCAGGAGTGATGCAGAACCAACCACCCCCTCTGTGGTCTTGGTGTCTGCAAGTCTAAGCTTACACAGAACTCCGTGACCAGAGCGGGGAAGGAGGGTTAGGGTCTCGATGGTTGGATAGGTAGGGGGATTATAGGGTAACCGGATTAAGGGATAGGAAGAGGTAATGGATAGGACTGGGAATTAAGGGGAAGGCGATGATTGCACACTTTTGTTAGCCAATACTTGTTTGACGCCCTATTGAGGGGGCGATGTTTCAACACCTCTACATGTAAAGGTGTTCTCCAGTACACATGAGTAAAGAAACCAACAAGAACCTGTTAACCCCAACATCAAGGTTGACCACGATGCCACAATGGAGTATCCAGCATAGGTTTAGCCCAAATACGTTTGCACCCAAGGTTAGTCAACATGCACTTGCACACTTAGCTTTCACAGTCTGTAAATCCAGTCCACCAAGAGCTGTTGAGTCCTGTGCCACGTCTCTGAAGTCGGTGGGTCCTTTTCACACTAAAAAGAAACAAAAGATTGTATTAGTATGCCTTTAGATTTGTTGGTCATTCATTCCTCACAACACATCCGACACACTCATTCCGCACATAACGTGCACTGGAGTTCCAAATTCCACCGACGTGCGCTGCCGCACGTGGCTGGTAACATCTATTGATGTTTATCTGCTCAGCACGGTCTTATGTCAGACCAATCTTTCTTGCCGTAACACGCTTTTCGTCTCATGTGCCCTTCGAGCTTAACGTTCCGTGAGGCGAAATAGCGCGTAGTTAAATGCTGACAAAAAACATTTTTGTAACACCCAAAATGTGCTTCCCCGGAGATCCCTGCCCACTTAGCTTTATGTCGGCGACGCAGGGGCTCTGGAGGGGTTGGTAACGCCCCCTGTGCTTTCCCCCTCTTTCCCGATGAATGCCAATGCCAAGCGGTACTTATCTTCTGAAAGCGAGGGGCCGGATCGCTGCTCCAGAGGCTCTGGGCCCCTCGCGTGGGATTTTCTCTAAGCTCCTGGGCGCACGTCCTGTCTCTCTGGAATGTCGAGCACAAGCCCCGTGCCTCGGGACTTGCGCATGCGCGTAGGCCTGCCACACCCGACACGGCTTCCCATTGGCTCGCGGGCCCGCGAAGCCTGCTGGGTAATGTAGTCCTGGCGTGCCTTTTGCCGGGTCTTGTAGTTTGTTAGTGTTTTCTGCCTGCAGAGAGGGCACAGCAGCCGTCTATACAGCTGCAATCTTTTAAACAGTGCTTTTTGTGATGATTCCAACCCCACAACCCCAATAGTTCGTGGCCCACGCCCAGTCCTGCCCCTGACAACCGTCCTCCTTACGCTGACCATGCATCCACTCCTCAGATGGTGTGTCTTCTCTTTCTTCTAGGTACAATTTCCAGAGCTCTAGAATCGCTAACCTTTTCTCTAATTTCTTCCCCATGTACGCAGTGTGCAAGTATTTGGTCATATGTTGCAATAATGCCTTTGACAATGATCCCCCTTGTGGCCACGGCATGAACATTTTATCTGCTGTGCCTTTTACCTATTCTGCACAATACTGTTTGAGCTTGGGCATATGCTTTGATAGCATTTTGCATAGGTGCATGAGGAGTGTCTCCCATAATGACAAGTCTCAATTGACTGTCAATACTTACCACACTGTTTAACCTCTTAATTGCCAAGGACGAGGTATCTCTGATATGCCCCTAAGGAAGGGGCAAAACAATAAAAAAAAACAAATTATAACTTGTTTTGAGTAGGTGCAGGGGGCCACTAAACCACCACGGATTTTTTCAGTGGACAGGGGGCTGGCCCTTTCCTCCCCACTCCAAATGGATGGGGGGCATCTCATGCAGCCCTCCCTGGGAGCAGATTACTAGCACAATCTGCCCCAAGGAAGGAGTAGATGAGATACCACCCCCAGCCATTTGAGGTTTGGGGGGATTGGGCCACCAGAAAACATTGGAATGTCTCCCCAGTGCATGGGGCAGTACCTTTTCTTCACCCTGGGGGCAGAAGGGCACATTAATGTACCCATCTGCGCATAGGAAAGGGGCAAAACAAAAACAAAACAAAACAATATATATAACTTGTTTTGGGAGGGCAGGGTGGGGGACACTGAACCACCATGGATGTTCATAGTAGAAAGGAGAGTGGCCCTCTCCGCCCCCACCCCAAATGGATGTGGGACATTTCATGTAGCCCTCCCTGGGGGAAGATTGCTAGTGCAATCTGCCTCTAGGAAGGAGTAGATGAGATGCCCTCCATCCATTTGGGGTGGGGGAGAGGGCCACTAGAATACATTGGAATGACCCCCAATGCATGGGGCAATACATTCTGACCACCCTGGGGGCAGATGGGCACACTAATGTGCCCATCTGCCCCTAGGAAAGGGGCAAAACAAAAATAAAAATAAACAAAATGTGTAACTTGTTCTGGGTGGGTGTGGGGGGCCACTGAAACACTGTGGATGCTTTTAGTGGAAGGGGGAGCCCTCTTCCCATCCCCCAAATTGATGGGGGGCATCTCATGTACTACTTCCAAGGGGCAGATTGTAGCGCAATCTGCCCCTAGGAAGGAGTACATGAGGTTCCCCCCATCCATTTGGGGAGAGGCGGGGAGAGGGCAACCAGAAAACATTGGAATGGCCCACAATGCATGGGGCAGTACATTTTTCCCTACCTTGGGAGCAGAGGGGCACACAAATGTTCCCATCTGCCCCTAGGAAAGGGGTAAAACAATATCAAATTATAACTTGTTTTGGGTGAGTATGGGGGGCACTAAACCACCATGGATGTTTTTAGTGGAAAGGGGGTGGACCTCCCCCCCACCCCAAATGGATGGGGGGCATCTCACATAGCCCTCCCTGGAGGCAGATTGCTTGTGCAATCTGCCCCTTGGAAGGAAGACATAAGATGCCCCCCCATCCATTTGGGGTGTGGGGAGAAAGGGCCACCAGAAAACATTGGAATGGCTCACCAATGCATGGGACAGTACGTTTTGCCCACGCTGGGGGCAGATGGGCACACTAATGTGACCATCTTCACCTAGGAAAGGGGCAAAACAAAAACACAAATAAAAAATATCACTTGTTATGGGTGGGTGTGGGGGGCCACTCAACCACCCTGGATGTTTTAGTGGAAAGGGAGGTGCCCACGGGTGTCGTCTTTTTGGAAATACATGGAGTTCCATGTTTTCCTTGGTGGCTTCGAAACCCAAGACCCAAATCTGTAGGTTGTCCACATGAGCAAAATCTGCTCTCCCGAAAGTCTTGCGGTTACCAGTGGGTTATCCTTTTCCGTTTGTGCCAGGTAGGTGCACCCATACATGTGAGGTACCAGAAAATCTGCTCTGCCGAATGACTTGGGGTTACCCGTGTCTTAGCCTTTTCCCTTTGCACCCAGGTAGGTGCATCCACACATGTTAGGTACTGTTTTTGTCAGGACACCTATGAGAACATGAGTAGGTATGACATGGGTTGTGTTCGTGTCGTTTTCATAATATTTCGACCCATTTGCTGCTGCCCTTTGTCACACACCCCTTTCATTTCCCAAATGTGACCTACATTTAGGCGCTGCTTTAGGCACTATACACTTTTGTAACCTGCACAAGTCACCGACCCTTCAAAAGGGCTGCCTGTGCTCTTTCAAAAAATGTATGCTTGCCCTTCCTCACCACATTTCTTTTCCTTATTTACACATGCTAAGTACGTCTGTTTAGGCCATAAGCATAAAACTCTGTGTACCATGGTTCTGTTTTTGGCTTGTGGTATTCCTTGTTTTGTGAAACATTACAAAATATGGGTGATTTCCTAACTGGAAGAGTTGCGGGAATGTACCAGAGCATTGCTTTTCTCAACATTCAAAGAAGCCATTGCCTTACCGGGCCAACCATGTTCACCACATACCTTATTATCTGTCATTTTGCTGCTTTTTACCCAAACTATGGAATTTTTCCCTACATAGTTGTTGCCTGACCTGCACAAATCACCCCTTCCTAAACTTAGAATTTTGTCTACTTGTATACTTTTCTGTCCTCCCATTCAGTTTTTACTATCCTTTTCTTCCATTCCGTCCACGCATGTCCTATTGGAAAAGAAGACCAAAATCGCCTACCTCTCACAAAACGGTTGGTAACCATATCAAAAAATATTTGTTTGAATTCCACTCAACCTGTTCTTGAAAACCTGGAAAATCAGGAATTCAGCACAGCAAACCATTCTTTTGTAGCACTTACAAGGAAAATACCACAGGCTTCTTTGTACATCATTTTATTGGCATTGTCTGAAATGTTCCTTTTTGGTTATTTTCTCTCACTTCCTACAGCAAACTGGGATTCCTTGGAGGTGTTACCACCGGCTACATGTGGGAAGAAAAGGGGCCAAATTTGGCTGAGATATCTCTTGTAATAAAAAAGCTACATGGGATTGAATGGAGACATACAGAAATCCCCAAAAAAGGCCTTGGCATGGTGGGGGAAAACCCATGGCAGTAAAGGGATTAAAATACACGTTATATCTTTTCTTAAATTGCTACTTTACTTTTTGATGTTTTAAAAACAATAAATATGAGCACACACACGCATTTTTACTCTCAACAAACAACATTCAGACTAGTCAAAAATTGCCCATTTATAAACACTGTTATCACCTTATCTCTTGCCTTCACTTTATGCCCTACACAGGGTTTGAGACGTCACCTTACGTAATCTTGATTACGCATTATTTGTTTAAGCTCTACCCCTGCTGAGATTTGAGATGTCTCCTTCTAAACTCCCTCTAGTCAGGACTCCTAGGCGCTACCTTTTCTTCTTCACAATATTTCCTGTTACTCAAAAATTATCACAATCCCATCCCTTTTATTTGCCATTCCCCATATTCTACTCACCATTCATTAATTGACTTGAGGCCTTCAGTATCGACTCCTCTGTCAATCTGACCACTTCGCCTTCTGTCTGTAGAGCACCCGTGAAAACCAGGCAGGGATTTCGTCAAAGGGGGACTGCCCACCATCTCATCTTGGTTATTCTTGCAAGTTTATTTCTATCAGCTGCTTTCCACAGGAAACTCAGCTATCTTCCGGCTAATGGCAGAGAATGCCCGATTTTCCAAAACACTGAGCAGAACTATTTTGTTCTTTTTCAACCATCCCCACTGCTACCATGTGAGTTTATGGTCCTTTAGTAACGTGCATGCAATGGATGGGGTTGCAGAATAACTCTAACACCAAATAATCAAACCAACTCAGGAAGATGGCAAAGATACTGTTTTATTAACAATTACCTAAACCAGGGAGTTACAATAGACATCAACAGACATTCGCTCAGTCTCTCAATGATTTTCTCATAAAAACATCCTTAGATGCAAAAAATATGTCAGAGATGATGTCATACTACATGGCAAATAATAAAAAACCTACTAAAGACTGTGATAGGCTTAAGGGGAACATACAAGTATACATTGCATAGGAACTTGGATTGTGGTTGGCTATCCACTATCAGGTGGACAATATATGCCTACCTCAAAAACATGGTATCTTTAAAACTATTAAGTACACACTTTATCATTGGTCCTCATACTATAAGGTCCTTCATTATATGGCCCTCTACTATTGGTTGTCATGTTTGTGCCATGTTTGGAACATTCGGTTCACTTAGCAGCATGTAAGCCCAGACCCAGGTGTAAGGAGGTGGAATTGACTTTACCTCCCCACCCAATTAGCCCAACATCTCTCATCACCCATGACTTCTGCCATTGTCTTTCAACTTGGACTTGCAAAGTATCCTTGTCTCTGGGAATATATGGGAGTGCAGGCACTCACTATCGTTGTTCTAGAACTCCAAGTTCAACTCTATTTCCATCAGACTATTAACCATCAGACTATTAACTAGTCATCATGATTGGAACCAGCCTTATAAGGAATTTACATTTTTTGACACTTCTATTAAGGGTTGGTGATTTTGGAGAAACGTGAGAAGGGTGAGCTTGATTTTTGCTTGATTCTCACTCATCTTATTCTCACTTCTAACATTCTCTCCGTTTACCTTTTCCAATAAGAATAATGGTCAATTTGACATTAACTTATCACAAAATTAACATTGTACCCTAATAGAAACCTACTCAGTTCACAGCGGGGTGTTGGTGTTTGTCGCTGCATGGTCTCACAATGTCAGGAAGACAACGATCTGGTGTCAACGGTGTGTAACCAATAATCACTCAGAATTGTATATCTTGTTACACTTACACAAGGAGCATGCAGTGTGCTTGATGATGGTGTATATGATTTCATAGGTAACTATATTTGTGACTTGTTTGTAATTTCTCCCTTTTTTCAAATTTTTCAATTTTAATCCTAATTGGGGTTTATCCCTTCTTTTGTTTCTTTTCTTTGTCTACATTTGACCCAATCTGTCCAACCCTGGCCTGACGTGTGACATTACATGGTATGGTTTATCAATGTAATATTGATGATATAATTTTGAATTGTATTTCATTTTTGCCATGATTTATACATGTAATATCAATTGGTATTGATTATCTGATACTATTACACTTTTGTACAATTATATTTTGATCAATATATTTACAGCCTTGACAATGACCAGAGGTCGAAACACGCGTTGGCTGTTTTCATCATAAAAGAATAAATACTTCATATTCCCTATTGGATCTCTTGGAATATTATATCATTGGAAACTGATGAACTATCTTAAATGTTTGGCTTTGAGCGTGAGATACTCTCCCGAGTCCTAATCCTTTTGTCTAACTGTTCACAAACTCTGTGGGAGCTTTGAGGGAGTTAGTTTTCTCGCTGCCACCAACTGTTCTCTCTATACATTTTGATCACAAACTAACATTGAAATAGTGGTAGCTAGCGCACCTATAGAGGTCGATCCCACAACCATAATTTCACTATTTCCATCCTTGGCTCACATGACAGGAGACCACAATTTGGTCCATTCTGCAGCATTAAAATATCTTAAATGAATACAACTTGGCACCCTTAATGTTCTTTCTTTGCACCTTAACAAGGGATGATTCATCCTTGCACATTCACTGCTTTGAAGAATCGATAACCAACCTTGGCTGATTCAGTTTTGATACCAGGCCAGACTGCCTCACCATGCAGCTCCACGATTTTCACCATATTCTTGTTGCAACACAATTCACAGCTTTTCTCTTCATGGGTCCTGGCTTGCGAAATTTATGACACCAATGTCCAGCTTCTATACAATGGTAGCTTAGCCTGCAGTCTATTCACTTCATATAGCAAGCTTCTAAGATTACTTAATCTGCCTTGCGTTTCAGCATCTGTACAATTATTGAACGCTACATTTTCTGCAGCACTACGCACACGTGCAATGTTTCTTCTCGTATTTGAAAGTTTACTCGATTCTTAGCTTCATCATTAGTTTCTTTAAGATCCATACATTCTATCAGCCAGTATTCTCGGGATGCCACATATGTCTCTTGTGACATCACTAGCTTCTCTCTTTGCTCCTTTTCATATTTCTTCTGGGAGTTCCTCCATCAGATTGTCATCTCTTTGAGAATACCTTTGATAGGGTTATCTCTGAGCATACCTTCTTTCGAATATTAGCTGTGGTATTGGCACAACTGCTGGTGTCAAACATGGCACGATCTCAAGCTTCCAACATATAGTAGGCAGGGGGCGGGATTTCCTTCAGAGGCATGTCGACTGTTCCTCTACAATTGATAACATTGGAGCCATGATTATGGCTATAGAGTGGGAGCCAGAGAAATCTATGTGTCTTCCTGCCCTGTGGCAAAGCAGCCCTTCTAATGTCTTCAGTGAAGATGATCTAGTGTCCCCTCACCTGACCTCACATCAGCAGGGTGAGCAGGAGATTCTGCTGAGGCAACCTCCTCCCTTGTTGTCACTGACATCTGTTATAACAGGTTGGTGTAAACCAAACTGTATTCTGGGAGTAAATGAACTCACCAAGTCTGGGTATTGTGGTAACTCAAAACAAAGAGTAAGCTCTGACAAGTGGTGTGAGATCCACCCTGTGTTGGAGAAAAGAGTGTTTGAGGATTCTGTATTGACAATAGAGCTCAGTATTCTGTCCCCAAGACAGAGACACACTCTCCACTGAGAGCTAACACCATAGTGGATCAGCTCTGCAGTGAAAAGTACAGTTGCTTTAATGATATATGCAGTGTATGGCAACATGTCCCTATCAGTCAATGCTGAGGAGGTAACAGCAGTTTTGGCCTTTTCCAAGCCTTACTTCATTGTATGGACTTCTGGATTGGTGGCTGCAACTGACACCTGTCAAATGAGCGTAGCCCCTGTTCTGAATGGGAAAATGGATGTCAGCAATACATGTCTGGATGACATGGCATATTTAACCCCCGCTTGGAAGCAACTGGGAGTAACTCAAGAGACTGGGTGTCAGGACGTTTATCAAGACAACTTGTTCAGGGAGACAACCAAGTGTCAACCTGAACAGGAGCCAATGGCCTTCCTCAAGCATGAAGTTGGAGTATGTGGGGATGGAACCTCTTGTCAGTGAAATACTTCATGTACAGAACTCGGCAACCCCCGCTACCCAAGCCCAAGTGAGGACTTGCCTGATCCTCACTGGGAAACACAGGAGCAAAGTGGCAGGCTGTAGCAATATAGCTGTCCCTATGAATGCCCTCATTACTCACAGGGGACCTAAATAGTACTTATGGACCTCTGAGTGTGAGAAGCCTTCACTGGCCTGAAATAATCTCTTGTCAGGCCCCAGGTTTAAGGGCACCAGTTTGTAAGAGACCTTTCTTAGTGAAGACAGATTCTTATGACATTCGGATAGTTGGAAAACGTTCACAGCTTAATGACAAAGGTGAGGAACATCCTATATGTCTAATCAGCAACCAGTTTAGGAGTGAAGAAATCAGTTGGCCCCAGGTGAAAAAGAGTATTTTCATTGTATGGTGCCTCAGGAAGTTGAGGTCCTACCTCCATGGGACTCACTTCAGTGTGTATGCTCACCCTAAGCCTTTGAAGAGGTTGATGTTAATGGAGAGAATCCAAAGTTGCTCAGGTGGTTCAGGAGTCTGTAGTCCTTGAACTATACTGTTGGGAATATGCCAAATCCCAAAGGTAGGAATTTTGATGGGATTTCCAACAGGGATAACCGACTGGAACAAAGGACCCATCCTGGGGTGTATTAGTCCTCCCTGTCCCTTAGTCTAGTGGTTTGGGGGGGCATGTGTTAGGAAAGAGTTCTCTTTACTGCACCTTTTCTTCCATCTTTATGGCACCCCCAAACCTTCCACTTTTTTTTTTTAATCTGACCTGTACTTTTTGCAGTACATTGAATCCTTAGGGTTAGGCTTCCCTGCATTGGCTTTTGCTTATATGTCATGGGAAACTGGCATGTCCTTCAGACTGTCAGTATGAGGAAACATTGTTTCCCGTAGTCGTGTTACTGTGTTACTACTTTTGATTACTTTTGTATCACTTGTGGTAACTTTTTTCATTGTGTACAGAAGCTTACACTGCAGTAAAATGGGGTGCATTTTTGTTTTGCCCTAGACTAACACTCAAAGGATTTTTGGTTACTCTATGTGTGCTAAAAGGATAAACTGGTGTCAGAAATGACTTTTTCACATTTTTTTGGAATTTTCGTTTTAGCCTTACCTCGTTTACTGCGTTTGACTACTAACTGTGGCTACTGGTCAAATATGGGTATGCCACAAGATTTTTCACTTGTCCTTTTTGCCATCTTGTCCTTTGGCCTTTTTCCTGGCCTGGGACTTCCAGTGCCTGGGAAAGCAGAAGCTTTTGGTGGGCTACTGAAGGGCTTTGTGTGTGGCAGGATGTGGGCTGGGACTTTCTGGTCCCAATCCACAAACTGGTTTCAGTGTGCCTGAGTGGTATGCATGAATGTTCCCACCAGTGGTCCTGAATGGACCACTTCTGGGGTGTGTGTGTGGGCTAGTCCTGCTATTTGCTAGTGGGAGTTTCAGCTCTCACATGGCTTTTAAGATAAGAAGAGGACCTCTGCACCCATTCTTCAGAGATCCTGGAGAAACCTGAAGGAGCCAGGTATCCTATCTAGCTGTGAGACCCAAGAAGAAACAAGTTTTCTTGGACTCTACCTCTGCATCACCTACCATCATTCTGTGTGGTGTACCACAAGGGTCATGCATCTCGCCCACCCTTTACAATATTTGTACGCGCCCCTTCTTCCTCATTCTAGATTCACTTGGTTACGCCGCCAATACCCAGATCCTCCTTATCCTAAAAAGAGATTATGACACCAACTTTATGACCCTGAATAAGATATACAACACCGTCCAAGCATGGATGGCAGTAAATGGAATATGCTTGAACTCTGACAAAACAAAGGTGCTCCTAGTTGGCACAAACAAAACACTCAGGAACCTCAACCCCAAGTTCAGCCACTTCAACATTGACAGTATCAGAATCCCAGTTGCTAGAGCAGTAAACATTCTGAGAGCCTACCTTGATTCTAAACTATCGATGACCAGACATGTCAATGTCATTGCCTCTGCAGTGGCCTACCACACAAAACTTATGACAGCTGCCAGACCATTCCTTTCTAAAGAAAACTCCATTACCATTGCATGAGCCATCACTGGCTCGAGACTGGATTACTGCAATGCCCTCTTCTTAGAAACTTCCACTAAAAATATAGCTAAACTACAGGTCATTCAAAATAATGCCCTACACGCAGCCTTAGGCATCCCAAAAAGACAGTATATCATGGCTGCAAGGAAAGAAGCCAACTGGGTTCCAATCAAAGAGAGAGTCATTTTCAAAGCCCTTGCTTTGACTCACAAATTCATTCACCAAACCGCTCCCACTTACCTCTCTGCTCACAGTGCCCAAATTCAAGAGAGCCCGAGCTGGTGGCACCAGCTTTCCCTGCCTAGCAGCTATGCAATGGAACGCCTTACCACCTCCACTTTGTGGTTAAATCTCACGCCTGGCATTCAGAAAAGCTGTAAAAACACTGCTTTGCACCTAACCACTGCCCACACCACAGCTAATCAAAACCCACTCTTGCTAGATATGCATAATGAAATGTTGTGTTTCTACAATGTTTGTAATGTATTGCTTTCCCTTCTGTAACCAAGTGTAATTACAAGTAACAGCGCTGCAATTTGCACGCTCCTTTGCACGCTATACCAATGTAAAAATAAATAAATAAAAATAAAACCTGAGACTCGACTGAAGGAGGCCTGGCAACCAACTTCTGCTGCTGTACTTGAGGAGCCCTGTCTTGCTCGTGATCTTTAGCAGTCCTGCAAAGGAACTCCAACCCTTGGAGTGGAGGGACAATCCATTCCTGACATCTGCTCAGTGCCCTGCCAAAGGAAGCCTTTGGAAGTGCCCTGGGACTGTCCTGTGGCTGACCAGTTAATGATCTTGGGCTACCATGTTGCTGGCAGCACTGTTCCGAGTTCCATATTGAAACTTGGGGGATCCTCAGCTGTCCCTACGTTTCTAATCTCTGTGAAATTCTGGTGTCTTAGCCTTGAGGGGACCTGAAATAGGAGGGAAAGTCCGACAGCGGCTGCTGAGTCCTTTTGTGTCACCAATGAGCTTACAATAAATCTTTATTTTAACAAACGTGGCTTTGCCTTAACTTGCTTGTGCAAGCCCCTTTAAGTTGGGACTACTTTTGGTAGTTATTTTTACTTGTATCCTAACCCTAAGAACCCTTCACTGGCCCCCCCAGACCCAACCTGCATTTTTCCCAGCATCAAGGCTTCTGTGGAACTTTTACCTGAACTATTGGGCAAAAGGCCTCAGACAACATAGGGCTGGACAATTGTAGTTGGGGATAATCGCTGTGGAGCTTAAGTGCATAATACTGATATAACCTTTCCTTTGTAGGAGTTTCTGATATGCATTATGCCCTTTAACAAAGTGAATGTATATATATACATTATCATGTGATAATCCTACTTGCCAGTAGTCATTTGTCATAGTATCTTTTGGCAATAAATAATAACTGTATTTTGATACATCCTGTCTAAGTGTCATTTGTGATTCCCATTGTGTGACCTCATTGTGGACCCTTTACAAGCTCACCACCTCTGAAGATCTTAGCCTAGACTGCCTGTCAACGCTACATGAACTGGTTTGGCTAGAGCTCCCCAGGGTTGTCCCTGCCACAATATAGGTTGGCCTTCTAAACATCTGTCCACCATGCCAGAGTATAGAAAATCAGTCCTGACACTGGGCTACCTCCAGGCCTCCAACCACGTCCTCACCTGGTGCCAGGTCACCTTTGTGATGAGGCTCACCACGTCCTTGCCTTGGGCAGGTGCAGCCTCACCACGTCCTGCTCCTGGTGCAGGTCTCATGTGTGTCCACACCACATCCTCCTCCTGGGGCAGGGTAATTTGTGTCATCACTACACCCCTGTCCTATCCCTGCATAGAGTGGTGCTGTAAGGCTCCAACACAACCCACAAAAACATTATGTGTTATGCGGTGCGTAGAAGGCCCTATAGCAAATAAAATGCATAAGCGATGCCATAGAGGCACCACAAACCCAAATAATTTGCACACAATGCTGTTAAGGCACCCAAAACCCATAAAAAACCCATGAAATACGTACGCAATGCCATAGAGGCCCCCAAACCTAAAATAGGAGTATGTCATGCGTTGAGCCACCCTCAAACAAAAGAAATGTGGTACACTTAATGCGAAGGCAACGGCTTGCTAAGCACCACCAAATGCGCATCAGCGATAGTAAATCTGACTGGGAATGTGCGTCGCACTTCTTAAATCACCCCATCACTGTTGTGGGCTCTGGAGGCGTCCTGCATGCAGCACGTAGCATGTAATTTACGCTGCCTCGTAAATCGATGACACTGATCTTTTTCCTCCTGCCTATTTGGCATTTATTTTGCCTCCTCCTGCCCTGTATTGACTCCAAACCCCACCATCTGCTGTTGCCTAGTGTTTATGAGTGTCTGCTGCCCACCAGCACTGTCTTGGAGTGCCTGTTTTTCTCCCTGTTGCCTGTTCTACTGTGGCTCACCTATGAGACTCTGTGACCACGTTTACTCCAGACAAGGGTCTTCTACCTCTCAGTGTCAGCATCACCGCTCTACGGCACATGATCAGGAGCCAGCTGCCCCACACCTGTCTCGGGGGTTGCCATGTCTGGTCCATCCTCCCCTCCATCGAGCGTCACACCCAGGGCAAGGTAGATGTCGACCAACTTCAATGCCATATACAACCTTGAAGCTCAGCTCGGGAAGGCCTGCTTGATTTAAAAACTACCACTCTAGAGGATCATAGATTGCGCACCGATATGTTCCGACTGGGGTTACCCGCTGTGGATATGCCTAAAAAGACAGCTAAAAATATCATTAATCGCACTGCCGCATCAGTAGCCGGTTGTGCTTTCACCATGTCAAAACATATATGGACACATTTCGAGCTGCTCAAAATGCTTGCATACGCCGCCCCTAAACAACCTGAGGCCATTCTATCCGTGGCCTCTGATGATATGATCGTCGCTATTTTGGAGATTGCTCAGAACACTTTAAAGGGACATATACCCCTAACACACCATCAAATAAGTGTGTTGAAAAAGAAGGTCATCAAGAATCTGGTCAATAAGCGAATATCGCTAAGGCCAAAAGAAAAGCGGTCACACAGGGTGGCGGATTCATAGGATCTTTGATAGGCATAGCCCTACCGGTAATCATCAGCTTGCTAGAGGGGCAGTGATAGAGCACACCCATAAAATGTATTTGATGGACAAGCGACAGTTAGAAAGTCTGATAACCCCCACACTCCTGTCAATTGGGACATACGGAAGGTTGCCACTATGCATCTCGACTCAGAACGGAAAGATGTTTTAAAGAGACCTGATTTACCAGCGCATGATAAAGCAGCCTTATGTACGGATACTTTGCATGGTGATGCAGAGAAAAACACACTAACTTTATACATGCTGCCCAAGTAATCTAGCGGTGTCAAGGCTCCACCAGGGCCAGAACTCTTGGACATGGCAAATACTCTTAACCAATGCTACAATCCTAACGCGGTTGCTATATAAGATGCATCTTGTAAGGGGTATGGTTGGCTGGCCCGATATGGGGATGTTTATTTGCAGAGTCAGGGCTGCAAGGAGTTTAAACCTGCACAATTTAGTACAGGCTGCTACGAATTAACACACCACATCCATAATAAATGTCCCCATCGTCTGGAACAAGTTTATGCAAGCGGTCGCTGATTTAAATATCCCGACAGCCATCACCCAATGATGTTTTCTCGAAAAGCTAAAAACTGGTGCCCCTGTTACACCTCGTCAACAACACAGCCCTCTAGATACCCCTATGAACAGCCCTCATCCCCCCAGTACTAAAGAGGCATGGAATAGTAGTTGGTATAAAGAATCTTTGCCCACCCCCTGTAAAGGCTCACTCCCTGACTTACCAATACAACCTCAAAAACTATAACACACCCCAGTAGGGAATGAGACTAAGAGAACAGGTTGCAAGATTTAAAAAGACTTTATATAAAGTTGGCATCCAGAGAACTCTGCTGCCTAGGATCCCGTATTCCTTTTTATCTCTTTGTCCCCAACAACCTAATGGCCATATAAAGGATAGATAAGAAAAGCCTATCAGTTTCACTCACACAGTTCCTCACAATAAAATTCAATTCCCCCTATTCATTTGCCCTTATCTTCACACCCACTATCTCCCAATTTTGGTCCTTATTTTGGGAATCTTGCAACCAGTACTTACTTGTCCGGGGTGGCCCGAGAGCCTCCATTCACGGTCTATCCACAATCGGGGCTGCACGCCAACGAAGCCGAGACCCGCCCCGGTGAGCAGTTGGGTATTTGCAAAGATGACAGGGACCTGTGGAACCTTTCTTTTTGTGCGCACACTGGTCAACCGTGGAGGTGATGGTTTTGCTGGGGGCATCCTGGATCTCGCCGCACGACACAGGGTTCTTCCTCAGCGCAACCTTCTCGATTACGTTGCGGGGGTCACCAAATGTAAAGGCTCACTCCCCAAATTACCCATACAACCTCATAAAATATAACACACCCCAGTAGGGAATGAGACTAAGAGAACAGGTTGCAAGATTTAAAAAGACTTTATATAAAGTTGGCATCCAAAGAACTCTGCTGCCTCGAGAGCGCTCTGGCAAACAATACAGTTACATGGAAATATAAAGCAAAAAAGCATCATCAGTGACATCATTAACATAGGGGGTTACATTAGTACAGGATTGGTTAGGGAGCGATGTAACATATCTTTATTTAGGCGCTGCTTTCTCCGGATAGGCTGCCCAGTTGGTGGGGCGGTGAGCGTCACAAGGTCCAACTGCCTGTGCCCGGGAGGGGTGAGGGTTACGTCACGGCGAGGTAGAGTTGACACTAACTAAGCTGGCATGAGAAACTACCACTAGACATATAAAAAACAACAATCATTAATGTACCTTTGAGTAAATCTTGAAAACCTATAAATTGCATAAATGTGATTACATCATCTTTCGTTGTGACTTTTATGGGTTACCCGGCTTAGGGGGCTTGTCCTCTGCGATAACCTGGGTGACTGGGCAGGTCTTAGCACATCAAAGGCGAGTGGGGAATTTAATTACATATGTTAATTTTAGGGCACAATATACTGCAACAGAAGTCTGGATTTAGTGGGGGCACTCTGGGGTGGGTTCTACAGCAGGGTCACACTTCTGGTACATCAAGAGAATACCTTAGGAGGGCACGGGTTACATTGGCAGTAATTTTTGAACAGCAGGGGCAACAGACTAGGCGCAGGTTTGTGGAGATGGATGAGCTACAAGGCATGGTGCAGGCCGGTTCACACACAGGGCAGTGATCACAGAGGAAGGGTGAGATGATACAGTTTTCTATTTGTTGCAATTATTCCCGGTACATCCGTGAGGAAGGGACTTGTGAAGCTTTCAGACAGGGGAGGAAAAGGTGGGAGCCATGAGCGTGCTGGGGAGAGAATTCTTTTCATATTATCCGAGTGATGCCTAGTCCAAAGATGGAGTCGAGGGCACATAAAATGGTTGCCAAGTGTATCTCGCAATAGCCCCAATTATGCTAATGTTAGCACAAGGGCAATGGAGGCGTCCCCCGCTAATGCGTGAGCAAGTGGTCCATATCGTGCAGAATGTGCAAGGGGGTCTAAACGACCCCTCACTCCCACACATTCCCCCCTTTCGTTACATCTAAAGTAACAAACTAATCCTTACGGTTATTTTCTTTCCGATAGTACTCTGTTTCTTGCACTGCCTCATCCCATGCCCGTGTCCCTTTACTTGGCATCCAAGCCCTACAATTACTTTGTAAGCTCCGACCTCTTCTAGCATATTCATCAGGTGTACAGGTCATATATATTCCCCTATCCCCATCCAGATCTACCCAGACCTCTCAATACCATTGTAGTTCTTGTGGTTCATTAATTGTAGTGTGATATAAGTTGTCCACCCTATCCCAAGGACTACGGTATACTGCCATCATGCAGTATCTAGAGGGACCTGACTCCCCAGTTTGGATCGGTGCACCTTTAATGTTGGCTAACGTTGTCTTTTTGCCCATTGTTACCATCATCATAGCAGAACTAGGCATTGATTTTGCACAACATCGAATGCCCACCTGGCACATACAGAAAAATAGCAGAAGAAAAACGATGAGTGGGACAAAAATGTTCATCATCACACTGAACCAGGACAGTATCCAATTGAAAATGTCATCAAACCAGTTGCTTGGTTCTAGTCCTCCTTCCTTCCGCATTCTTTCCCCCAAATTATGCATGTTCGAGATGACATGGGAAAGTGTCCTATTGTCTGTGTCTTCGTATGGTACGAAAGTACAACAGGAACTCCCGATTTTTCAGCAAACACCTCCATCCATTGCTGTGAGGAGATCCAGGACGTACCCGTTCTGCATTGTCATTAATCACAGGGCGTGGAGTTCTACCTTGATCATGTTTAATCCCTCTTTAGTGTCATTGGCCAGTTGGATTAGCTCCCAGCGAATGATCTGCAGCCATTTGGCATTTGCCCGCGCCTAGAGCCCTGGTGCCAAGAGGGAACCAAAAATGTCTCTGCAGAATTTAACAGTTTAGATTTATCTGGAATTTCGGCCAGGAGCTCTAATGATTCACTGGAAATGTAGTTAGATGACCTTCTTTTGCGGGACACTCTTTCTTGTTGTTTGTTTTCAGACAGAATGTCGTATCCGGAGGGCTCTGTTGTTGCTGGCTGAGGTGCTGTCGATATGCCAGCTGAACCTCTCCCCCCTTGGATATTACTTTCTGGAATCACCTTTAATGCCGAATGCAGTGTGGCCATAGCACAGGTACCCCTCCATGAGGACAGGAGATGCAGGTATGCTTGTTTGCCGCATACCCAGTACACATCCATGAGAGCCGCTGTACCCTTTTTCATGTCTGGGATGATGATCATTTTGTTACATTGTCTGTTTGAGCCCATCTGTACCTTCCCTTCACCATGGAAACAAAGATCATGTTCAATTTTATTTTGTGTTTTGAATGGTTTCTCATGAGCTGTAACCCACGTGAACTTTGCAATATGTTGGGACGATATTGGAGTGCATGTCTCTTTGACCCATTGAAAATTCTCTTCGGTCAGACCTTGCAGCGCCTCTGCCTTACATGTGATTGTCTCGTCATGCCATTTGTTTTCTGTGAACCGTGTCCCTCTGATAACAAAAAATTGTTCTTTGATGCAAATCACTCCTTGTGGCTTACTCGTGCAGATTTTTTCATTCTGCAGCAATTCTATTGTAACTGTGTGTGACTGGAATCCTACACAATACGAGATGAACCAAACGTTGGGCATCTGAAAAGGGCCCTTCTTGAGGTATAAGGACTTTGGGTGTGCCATAGGCATTAGGAATGAGAGAGCAAATATAACAGCTCTCATTCGTGGCTTCTTTGGCTGTGGAGCTCATGTCTGAGTACCATTTGTTGGATTGATGGGGTAGCGGGGGTCTTCAATCTCATCTAATCCCAGGCAATGGTATGCATCATAGCTCTTCCGTCCTGCCCCCTTTTCTGCCTCTTCCACCCCCCTTTAATATTATCTATCATTTTTACTCTCTAATACTTTACAGGAAAAACGTTTGCCCACGTTGCATCGCTTAGTTCACTAGCAGCTTGCCAATGTTGCGATACTGGAGAGTCTTGGGTGCTTGGGCCGATGGGGCTAAAGTGCATTACAGTACCGTATGAGGTAGGTTCTGTGGTTGCATGTACGTTTGAATATGTCAGGTCAGATGCATCGAACAGTGAATAATCACCATCATATTCGTTAGTTTCATTATCATTATTGAAACCCATAGCAGCAAGTGAAAAAACAGGGGTTTTGACAGTTTGGTTTTTATACCACGTTGTGAGATTATCATTTAAAGGGCCATCATGTTTCCAAATTGTCTTAACTCCGGCACATATAAGGCTTGATCCTTCTTGTATCAGGTTTACCTTACTCCCCCCTCTTTCATATCCCCAATTATGAAAGTCAAACTCCAGTACGAACCAAGGCAAAATAACATTACAGAAAACACTATTGCTACAAACGATAAGCCACACTCTTAGTTATAATACTTATTCACTCTGCTATCTACCCTATCACTATCTAAATTTGAGTCGTTGTTAGTGAAGGCCATCCTCTCTTCATGTTTCCACCTGAAGGGGCGATATAAAAGGGTTAAGTACACCAAAAATACTAATACTTTTCTAGTTACTATCAATCCGAAAAGGTAAACCAATAGATAGACATAGAGCAATAGTAGGAAGGGAGAGATATACTGTACATTTCATCTTCTTCTTGAACTCTTTTATATACATTTTCTCTTTTTTGCACCCCTTCTCCCTTAGTAATTCTTTTGACCTCAGCTATTTTCATTTTTCCCCTTTTTACTTCCCCATTTTATTTCTCATTTCTTCTCTTCTCTACTTTAGGGCATTCCAGCATCTGTATTTTGTTGTTGTTGTTCACTTGGGGTTGTGGTACTATCAAGTGCTTTCCTCATATCTCAGAGGTGCACCCAGTACTTCAACCCCTTCACTTTGACTGTGGTTGGAATGCAATATTTTACTTCATGAGGGCCATGAAATTGTGGGGAGTTCCATCTGCGTACGAAAATGCACACAAATACATTTTCTCCTGGCATTAGCTGCCCTGTGAGGCTGTCTTGTGCTGGTGTTGTTGTATCTGTTTCATTATTCCGTGTGAATGCAGGTGCTATTTGCTCTGCTATATTCCGTACTGCACGGGTCAGTTGGGTGAGGTATTCCTTAAATTCATCCCCTAGCACTGTGGCAGCTCTGTGAGCATCAGATGCTCTTCTTACTGGTGATCGTGGCGTATGTATGTGCTGTCCCGTCACTATTTTGTGCAGGCTTAAATGTTGGTCCTTACTTGGCTGCATTCTGAGTTGGAACTGTGCTAGGGGCAAGCAATACACCCAATTCTTTTTAAGTGTGTTGCATAACTTGGACAGTTTACTTTTGAGTAGGCCGTTGATTTTTTCTACCAACCCGTTTTCTTATTGGTGGTAAATGGAACATAATGTGTGCTTTACCCCTAACAATGTGGTCACTTCCTTGAAAAGATTGTTTACGCAATGGGTGGCGTTATCTGATATGATCACATCACATATCCCCCACCTGGAGAATTCTTTGCGCACTAAAAACTTTGCTGCACACTTGGCGTCGGGGTGGGCGCATGGCCCAGCCTCGACCCACCTCGCGAAGGGGCACACTATTACAATGAGGTATCTTCCGCCATTACATCTTTCTCCCATGTCGGCATAATCAATATGGAGCTCTCGGAATGGTCTCACAGGTCTTTGCAGTGTTCCCCGTAATGTCCTGAGGGTCATCCCTGAATTGTTTGTCTGGCATGTTGTGCATTCTATTGTTAATTTTGATAAGTGCTCTTGTAAGTTGGGGACAAACCATTCTTCCTGAATGTCTGCTGCAATATGTTGTTTTGTTATGTGTGTTTGAAAATGTAGTTGCTGAAATGCTATTTGTAATAATTCCACAGGCATCACTACCTTTCCTGTCATTTCCTGCCACCATATTAAATCTGTGGATGATTGTTAACATCCTCTTTTTTACCATAATCCTCGCTCTTCTGGGGGTGAACGTCTTTGTAACTCAATTATCTGCAGTATAGCGGTGCAGTTGTATCCCTCAATTTACCCTTCTTGGTTCTGTGTTTTTACAATGCACTCTAGTGGTTGGGGGACATTAAAGTATGCAGCTTCGTTTGCGACGTTCCGCGTGAGATTGCGTCCATGTTGTTGGTGTGTGCTTGGCATTTTACCAATGTTATCACTGACAGTTCTGCTAGTGCTTCAATCAAATCATTCAACAATGTTGCGTGTTGTACAGGTGAACCATCTGCTCTTCTAAATCCTCTTCTTCGCCATCGAGACAGCCCTGAATTTACTGTTGTTGTCACATATGCCGAGTCAGAATAGATTGTCACTGCACATCCTTTAGCTGTATGTAGTGCCTCAATTAGCAAAACCAACTCTGCTGCTTGTGCTGAGTAGTGTGATGGGAGGCGTTTCTGCACTATAACTTCGTACTCCTCCCCTTCTATGCTTACCACTGCTGCTCCTACATGTTTTTATCCTGTCTCGCTGTCTATTGATCCTGATCCATCTACAAAATATATTTCTCCTTTATCGAGGGCGTTCTTGATTGCGTTTGGGATATCATCTCCCTCCCCCTCGTATATCGCACAATCAAGTTCTTGCATATCTTCTAAAGTAGAGGGCTCTGTAATGAATGTAGCAGGGTTCACACTTTTACGTCTAACTACATGGACATTTGGGCTGGATATTATGATCTTGTAAGCTGTTGCTCTTTGTGTTGTGAGTGTTGATTTTGATCTTTCCAGAATGGCAAAGAGTCAGTGTTCTGCATACAGTGTCAATGAGCATCCCATTACAATTGTGGCGCTTTTCTCTATCGTGAAGGCGCTGCTGCGAGAGCTTGTTCGCATGCAGAAGTGTCCCTGAATCACTGTGTCTAATGTGCTGCTGTAGTAGCCCATTTTCTTGTGCCCAAGTGATTTCTTTTATGCCAGCACTGCTGTCATCGATATTCCATTGCAGTGTGAAAAGAGGTAAAATACCTGGGCATAATCGGGGTTCGCTAATACTGGGTCGTGTGTGATGAGATCTTTTAATTTGAAGTATTGTGCCATCATTTCCTGGGTCCATTTTATTGGGGCGCTTTTCTTCTGTGCTTCTTTCAATGCCTGCAATAACGGGCGTGTATATGTCTCATAATCCAGAATCCATGTACGGCAGTAATTACATATGCCAAGAAATGTCTGCATGTCTTTTACTGTCTTGGGGATTATTGCATGATGTATTGCTGCTGCTAAGTGGGGTATAATTCTTTTACCATCTTTTGAAATCAACTGTTAGAGGTACAACACTTCTGCTAGGCAGTATTTGAGCGTGCCCTTGTCTACTTTGTACCCTTTTGTAGCTAGTAAATTTAACAATGTAATAGAGTCTGCCCTGCACTGTTCCTCACTTTTGCTGCAGATGAGGAGATCATCGACATATTGAATTATCATACTGTCTACATCCACATTACCAAGGTCTTCATGTAAAATTCTGTTGAAGATGCTGGGGCTGTCACAGTACCCTTGTGGCAATCTACAGTGTTCATATCTGTTTCCCCCCAGAGTGAAGGCTGGCAACTGGGGTCGAGTGGCACTGAGAAAAGGCATTTTTCAAATTTACAACTGTAAAACACGTTGCCTCCTTTGGGATGCTACAGAGAATGGATCCTGGGTTAGGCACTAGAGGGAATTCTTTCTGTATGACGTCATTGAGTGGGCGGAGGTCCTGTATCATCCTCCAAGCCCCGCCCCTTGCCTTTTTGATCGGGAAAATTGCTGTGTTACAGGGTGAATTAGATGGCACTATTATACCCTGTTGTAATAATGCATTTATAGTTTCTTTTATTGCCTCCTCTGATTCCCTTGATAATGGATACTGCTTCACTCTGGGTGGGATAGCACCTGTCTTCAAATTTATTTGTATGGGCGTCACCTCTTGTAAAAGGCCCACATCATATGGTTGTGTTGTCCATAATTGTGTCATTACTTTTTCCATATCAGCCTTAAATATAGTGGGTGGCACACTGACACTAGTCATGAGGGGGTTATGTATTTCCATGTGCTGAATCATTATATCACACGGCACCCTTATCTGCATTATAATTTCCCCATCACTTTCACTGTCACTAAACAATTCTTCAACTGTTAAATAATGCAAAGCTATGTTTGGGTCTATAAACAGCATTGTTCTCTATTCGGATCCATGTGTGTCCAGTCCTATCACTGCAATATGTTAGCTTGATACTTGTACCCCTTCCAAATCAATATACATTATTGTACCTGGCACAATATCTGACTTTACAATGGGGCGGAAAACAAAATCTGGTTGCACTCTCCATTCTTTGCGTGTTATCTTGTGCACCACTCTAGCAAGTACTCGTATTCCATAAATGAACATGCCAATATCAATGGGCACCCCTTGTACTGCAATTTCGTTTGTCATAGTGCTGATTATTAGCATGGCCCTTACTGGACATACCCCTGGGGTGGAGCATACTATTCCCCTTTCTGTAAAGGAGATTGTCATATTCAATTTGCTCAGGAGGTCCCTTCCCAACACATGTATTGGCAAGTCTTCATGGTACAGTAGGGTTGCTTGCACTGTCTTCCTTCCCACCATTATGTCTAAATCTTTTGTGTAAGCAACTTTCAAAATAGCCCCAGAGAACCTCTGCGTTTCCAAATTTGTCCCCGAGAGCGGGACCCAGCCTTCCATGAGGCACGATTTTTCAGCTCCCGAATCCACCATAAAGATGATCTGTTTGTTGCCTATCTCCGCCCCTACCAGTGGTTCCTCTTCTGCACGTAGGGTAGTTGATAGGAATGGACACGGAAGTGCTCTCTGTGGGCTGTTCTAGTCTGTATATGTTTCTGTTCCGGGACTGAAAAGACATTGTCCCCCACCACAGCCATGCCGCGAAAAGGTGCTGGCGTGCCATTTAAAGTTGTTGCAAAAATGTTTGTATTCGCATTTCCCATTGTGTTTTGTTGTGCTACTTGCGGCTGCATGCTTTGCTGTTGGTGTTGCTGCCTAGGTACCATGTTTTGGACTCTCTGCTGGGGCTCATTCCAATACTGTTCATGTTGCCCACCCTCACCCATTGGTAACCCGTACGGGCTTCCTGGATGTGGGTGACCAAATTGCTGCTTGTTTCCGATGGGAGGGGGCCCTTGGTAATATCCCATTGGTCGCATTCGACATTCTCTCGAAAAATGCCCCATTTCCACAGTTCCAGCATGACCCTTGTGGTCCTCCCCTCATTCCTTGTCTTCCAAACCCTCTGTTTGCCATTCCTCCAAATCCTCCTCTCTGTCCCCTGTACCCACCTCGTCCTCTTGTGGGTCTGCCCTGCCATTGGGGCCCTTCCTATTGCTCCTCTCCTACCGATTGCTCTTGTCCGTCAAGCTGCTGCCATCCTTGCTGGTGTATATCCTGACCCCTCCTCTTCTTCTCCCTGTCTTTCCGTGGGTAGAGCTGAATCCATTGCTGCGACCTTCACTAATTTATTCTGAACTAACTTTGCTTTGTCGGCCAACCTTCTCTGTGCTATCTCCTTTTCTCTCTCTTTGATCCTCCTACAATGATGTGCTATTATGCTCTGAATCTCCGGCTAGCCTTTGGCTTCAATCCCAGCTATTTTATCCAAGGCCTTCTGTACCTCTTTCGGGAGCCCCCGCTTAATTATAAAGTAGAATAGGGCCATGCATTGGTTCCATGCCGTGCCCGTTTCTGACCTCCACAAATCCTGCAACCGAAGGATAAATTGTGCAGCCTCTTCCTCCTCTCCCATAGTGCATTGCATCACTAAATGCAAGTCTGCGGTGTCCAGGAATGTTTTCCGCAATGTGTTCCACACCTGCGCCCTCACATTGTTGAATCATGACCCATCATGACGGTCACAGTTTAGTGTTATTCCTGGGAAACCGGCCTTTACCCACACTCCATCTGCTTGGCCTCCAACTGCAGACACTAATAAACTTTTTACATCCCCTATTGCCAAGGGTACCCCTGCTGAGCACTTTTCAAATGCGTGTATCCATTTCCCTGCCCACCCGCATGTGGAGGGAGAAGTTTCAAAGGGTTGTTTTTATCAATCTGTGCCCATGGTATGTAGTGGGGCCTCCCTGCTACCTTGTGTACCAGAGGCATTTGTAGTTTGGCCTTACTTCTTTTTTTACTTACCATTACCTTCTTTGCTTTACATAACGACATATTTCCCACTCTTTGTCTCAGTCTCCCTTGCCATCTCGGGAGCCTCCCCCATCTTCTGGATCCAAAGGGAAGCAAGTACCTGCTGCTGCTGTCCCTTCTTCATACTCATCCAGATCACTCCATACTTCATCTACCTCCTCATCTGATTCTCTCTCCCCCTGTCCCTCTCCTCTTTGGCTGTCTGTGGCTTCTGCTCATACTATCCTTATTGGCTTGTCATTTAAATGGAATAAAAACTCTCCTGATTGCCACTCATGTTCGGGGCCATTGGCACATTCCCCTGTGGTGACGGAGATTGTGAAGACCCCCCCGCTCCGCTGAGTGGAAGTGTCAGATCACTAGCTACACTAGGTGGTACCTCTCCTCACCCGGGCAACATCTGACCCTATCACACAATGCTCTTAACTGTGTTATTTCCATTTCGGTATTAGCAAGTTGCCTTTCTAAATCCCCAGTAAACCGCGCTATGTCTACTGGAGGGGCACTGGTGGGCCCGTATATCCCTCTTGGGTCATAAGGTGGCGGTGCTGTGGTAGCTGGGGTTGGCGGGGCACTTGGCACAGGCACATACCTGGGATCGCTGTATCCTACTGCGGGCCAAGTTAATAATGGGTAAAGCCTAGAGAGGGTATTCTCTCCTGTTTTTACTGTACACTCCTCCACTCTTACTCCCTCTCCCTTAGTCGGGGCTGCAGGCCCTTCCGAGGACACTTCCTTAGTTGTGTCACTGCTCGCAGTTGTTTCCTCAAACATCCTCCATAAATACTACTTCCCATCTATTTTGCAGTTGCTTACCTCGGTACTTTGCTAACAAATGTGTTTCCACCAGGTCTAGCTCTCTTTTCTCAAAGGACCCTCCTTCTGGCCATATTTGGGATGAACCCTCTCCTTTTATCTCTGTAAGACATTGCTCATGATATTTCTGTATTTTTTCACTGTACAGGGGGAGGTGTTGACAAATATGCGCTAACAGTGTATCTCCCCCCATAATACCTTGCCTCAATTATTTTTGTACCTCGCTATTATACTAGATGTTTTACACAATGCAATCAAATAAACATTTCCAGAATTATTTTCAGTATCTGTTTACCCGCACCACGTTGAACATCAACAACCTTGATTACTTAGACCTTAATTTCAGGAACCTCAGAACACATTTTACATCAATACTTACATCATAAACAACATAATACGCATGTGCTTTATCGACAGACAAAAACAATTCACTTCAACAACATTTAACATGTAACATGTACTACCTTCTAATATGAATTGGCCCTCTACTTATTTCTAGTCTGTTATTTCTTATTCTTACTTTTTCATTCACTCCCCACCTCTGAGCCCCTTTAAGCTACCTCCTTGAAGAATTCTATCCGCACAGAAAGAGAATATTCTAAGTTACTACTCCGAGTCTACTAAATATATGAGACTCCTACGTTTTATTTTCTTTATCTCCACTTATACCCAGCACTGGTCAAGACAAGAAAATGCTACACAGCGCCGCCTTCTACCCACTTCGGAGCTAGGATCCCATATTCCTTTTCATCTCTTTGTCCACAACAACCTAAGAAAAGCCTATCATTTTCACTCACACAGTCCCTGACAATAAAATTCAATTCCCCCTATTCATTTGCCCTTATCTTTAAATCCATTATCTCCCATTTTTGTTGCTTATTTTGGGAATTTTGCAACATGAACTCACTTGTCCGGGATGGCCCGAGAGCCTCCATTCACGGTCTATCCACAATCGGGGCTGCACCCCAACCAGGCCGAGACCCGTCCTGGTGAGCAGTTGGGTATTTGCAAAGATGACAGGGACCTGTGGAACCTTTTTTTTTTATACGCACACTGGTCAACCGTGGAGGTGATGATTTTGCTGGAGGCGTCCTGGATCTCGCCGCACGACACAGGGTTCTTCCTCGGCGCAACCTTCTCGATCACGTTGCGGGGGTCACCAAATGTAAAAGCTCACTCCCCGAATTACCCATACAACCTCATAAAATATAACACACCCCAGTAGGGAATGAGACTAAGAGAACAGGTTGCAAGATTTAAAAAGACTTTATATACATTTGGCATCCAGAGAACTCTGCTGTCTCGAGAGCGCTCTGGCAAACAATACAGTTACACGGAAATATAAAGCAAAAAAGCATCATCTGTGACATCATTAACATAGGGGGTTACATTAGTACAGGATTGGTTAGGGAGCAATGTAACATATGTTTCTTTAGGCGCTGCTTTCTCCGGATAGGCTGCCCAGTTGGCGTGAGGGTGAGCGTCACAAGGTCCAGCTGCCTGTGTCCGGGAGGGGTGAGAGTTAGGTCACGGCGAGGTAGAGTTGACACTAACTAAGCTGGCATGAGAAACTACCACTAGACATATAATAAACAACAATCATTAATATACCTTTGAGTAAATCTTGAAAACCTATAAATTGCATACACGTGATTACATCATCTTTCATTGGGACTTTTATGGGGTACAGGGCTTAGGGGGCTTGTCCCCTGCGATAACCTGGGCAACTGGGCGGGTCTTGGCACATCAAGGAGAGTGGGGAGTGTAATGACATGTGTTAGTTTTAGGGCACAATATACTGCGACAGAGGTCTGGATTTAGTGGGGGCACTCTGGGCACAGTCATTTTCCAACAGCGGGGGCAACAGACTTGGAGCAGGTTTGTGGAGATGGATGAGCTACAAGGCATCGTTCAGGCCGGTTCACACACAGGCAGTGATCACAGAGGAAGGGTGAGATGATACAGTTTACTATTTGTTGCAATTATTCCTGGAGCATCCGTGAGAAAGCGACTTGTGAAGCTTTCAGACAGGGGAGGAAAAGGTGGAGGCCATGTGCGCGCCTGGTCCAAAGATGGAGTCGAGCGCACACAAAATGGAAGCCAAGTGTATCTCACAATGGTCCCAATTATGCTAATGTTAACATAAGGGCAATGGAGGCATCCCCCGCTAATGCGTGAACAAGTGGTCCATATTATGCAGAATGTGCAAGGGGGTCCACACCCTCTACTCCCACACATCCCTCACAAATCTATGATGCCCCTATACCGCTGAAGTGTCTAGGCATCGCCGTCAACACAACCCGCTATATGGCAATCCAATTAATGCGCACCCGATCATTGTCTGAATGTATACATTTCTCTTTTCTGAATTGGCATGTTTGTGGTATAACTTTCATTATCTCTGTATTAAGTATGTCTTTTTTATTTGTGCAAATATAAAAAAAAAATCCAATCATAAATCCGACTGGCTCTTTATCATGTTATATTATCTATTTTGTTCAATTACACGATGCTTGGTGAATAAAAAAAGTTATTTTATTAATACATGTATCACTAGATAAACGGCCCCCATTTAAATTTTTGACACACTGTGAACAATTTGCAACATCTCTACACATTAGGTAACATCTTGTTAACAAATCTGGCCACCATTTGATGTTTTTTATTGCAATTGCTTAAATATATTTTCAAAACAGCTGACAGCGACCTCAATTCAGACTTTGACTGATAAAAAATATACAGTGCTGACCACGGATTATGGCTTTGGGGTCTTTAATCGGCATATTAATATAAGGACAATACTTGGCGAGGCATTTCACATAGTCCATTAAAACTCCAGTGTACATGGGCTGTTGCAGGTAGTGCACCAAACTATCAAACACTGTTAGCACATCCCCCTCCAACCACAAAGCTATCCAATGTGTTCCACCATGGCCTGCAGATTGGTGTTCACCACCAGGATAACCGGACAATTCCTGGGCAGGTGCTTGGGACTTGTATCAGTGGCAAACACACTGTCAAATGTTTTCTGAATGTGTCCATTCTTACGCAAAAATCCTTTTATCTGGAGAGTGTCCATTACATATCAGAAAGTAGGATTCTGTGTGCGTTGATCCTGAGAACGCTATCGAAAACGCTACACACTAGCAGCGTGGCGGTTAGGTTTCTTTCAAACTTTATTTCAGCGTGTAGGTTTGCACTCTTCAGGAGGTTGAAATGATCCACTAATGCTCTGTCAAGTCTTAGATCAAAGGCCAGTAGGGTATAGGTGAGAGAGTGCTGGTTGCACGTGATTGAGACTGGTGGATCACGCTTGTGCTTCCCCATGACAGCCACCATGCCCATGTAGTCCCTGATTATGCTCGGAACTCCAAAGTTAGGAGCGTATGCTTTGGCAGGGTTCAGGACACCATCCTTTTATCACCACATAGTTCATGTTACAGTGTTTAAAGTCGGGTATATAATAGAGGTAACAAACACAGCCCCAAGGTAAAACCCACCTGGGGTTCACCTATCTCTGCGGTCTGGGTCAACCTAACAGACAGTGTTTGAAGTCAAAAGGATTTCGATCGAATGCGCGGGTCATCGATACTGTTTCAACAATACCCATGATGATTATTTTTGGAAGCTGTCACAGGAACAGGTTGTCATGACAGGTATCCCGGCTACCGGTAGGAATGTTTAAGACTTTAAGAGTGACTCTCTCCACAGGCTACTTCACGTTAAATATCTGCAGCACCTCTGCATATGCCAGTCTAATGGTCGGAGAGACGCTTACACGTTTGATGAATAAACTAGCTGATATGATTGCTAGATTGTATTGTTCGGTGTCACCGCTGATAAGACAAACAAAGCATCTGTGTTTCTAGATAGTTTCACTTTAAGGTCAACGCTGTTGATCAATAGTTCATCCTGGAAGAAAAGGTCAGCGTGTAGATGACCAACTAAATCAAATACTCTAGTGGTTCTGGGGTGAAGGGCTCTCTTCGTGAACCCCTTGTTATCACTGTCCAGAGCAGTGTTGTCAAAGTGCCCCACAGTGTCAACGTAGAATTGGCCTGCTTATCCAGATCACTGTCCCAGTGTTTTATTAGGCTCTCTATATAGTTTTTAATTGCACACCAGTTCTTTTTTGGGTGGGTTCTGGGCTGCCATGCAGCAATGACATCAACCTCTTCCTCTTAATGGTCCTGCGTGCTTTATGAATTAATGTTTATCCATCCTGGCCCTCCTTTTTCTGTTTGGCGAGACGCTCAGCTACCGCTGTTGTCACGATTTCTATGATGTCTTTTTGCAAAATTGGTGGCTGCCGTTTTCATGTGCAGTTCATGCAATTCAAAGCTGCGACATAGGAAGGGCATTGCACATCTGAAAAGACTTCTAAAGATACCATTAAGCCTTGCACCCTACATTACATGGGTTCCGCTAAAATATGGTGGGTTACTCCTTTGTTGATGACTCTGACAAGTTCCGGTATATTTGGATAATATTCCTCGGGGAACACACCTGGTCAGAGCCTCAGAGGGTTTGTTTGTTTTATGATAAATGTGGCTTCCCCTGGGGCTTAGTGTCCCATGATCAGATGTACTGTTCTGATCTTCTGTGAGCGCCATCATCAAAGGCCCCTACAAATATACGGGTCTGGCCAGCTTCAGAGCAAGGCTGGATATTTAGTTCCCCGGGAATGTCTCGGCTGAAGCATTGCTGGGAGCATAATATAGAAAGGTGCCGACTCCATGCCACCCTGTCACACACCTATGGCTTCTAGGGATATGGCGGGCCCCAAACTGTAGAATTTTTCAGGCCACCTGAGCCATTTCACTAGATACAGCTTGTTTAGAGTGTAGGCCTCCTGCCATGAAAGTCACAACTTGACCGCTCCCTGTGACACCTTCTCACCATCAGTTTGCAGTTTATGGCACAGGTTGTCAACCCTTCCATAACTACCAACTCCTCCTTCATCATAATATAGTTTCGACAGCTTCAGGCCAGACATGTTCACCCCATAACGGCTCAACATAAAGACACAACCATGTTTTATAAACAGATTTTTATTAACATTTAAAACATGTATTTTTATTCAAATTGTATCTGCATTCAAATATTAGAACAATCAGTCCTGCTACAGACTCCATAGTACATGCAATTACTGCACAGCTACATTGTACACCACCGCCTCAATAAGCAAACATGTTGGCATTCCATTAGGCATTCAAATAGATATACTTTATCCACGCCCATTTGAGAAGTGTTTTTTTCAATGATGTTTCTGAAAGCCAGGGGACACAAGCATCTAAACTACTGTATTTTAAATAGGGGGTTATTTGCTGATTCTCTAACCCATACTGTTTTAGATACACATTGTTCAGTCCCTATGCCAATCCTTATCTGTGTCAGCGGCTGCGTCAAGCGCAGCAAATGTACTAGATGTTTAGGGCTCAACACATAACATATTTTACGTAGGCAATTATCCGTGTAAGATATTCCCAAAAATGTTTGAGCATCCTGCTGTGGATCATCAGTTTTATGTTCGTAGCACTCTCTGTAAAAGTGTTTTCTAAACACGCCCGAGCCTCTATGGCTGTAAATCCCTGGATAGCCTGAATATCAATACAATAGAGAGCCATTATTGTGATTGTATCAGTATCCATTAGCAAGATACATTCCTTCCACAGACTGTTATCACTGAGGCTTCAAAATTGCTTTGAGCAGCCAGCACAATGAATAATAACATTTTCTTCAATGCTACTGGTCTCCATTAGTAAAACACAGTCCTAACATAGTCTATTGTCAGGATCCACTTGGTTTTAAAGTTGGTTTGAAAAGCAAACACACTAACTATTGATAGTCTCTGGTGCAGCTTGGTGCTCCTCACCCCCACACGAAGGAACCTGTTTTTCATGAAGTCCCAGGGGGGGTGGGATCAGTCTCCGGCATCATCACTGCCTGCAAAACCCTAGATTCACAATCCGTGTCTTCAGAGCTCACTTTGTTCTCAGCACTTGACCAAGAAACACTGTTTCCTGCTGATCCCATCTTTATATAGATTTTATATAAAATGCATATTCACTTATATCAAAACTAATATAAAATATATACACTCTTCCGATGAAAATATACATTTGATATACATTCGATATCAAACATTTTTTATATAATTGCTATATCAAATTTATGTTACCTTTATAACAACGCCTATTAAAAGGGGGTGGGACTAAGACCAGAAACAGGGGTCATGAACACCTGTTAGTATTTAACATGAAAGAAAAGTGAGCTCTTTCTACTACTTTTGTGTGATAGTCGTATATCATGGTTGAGTTTGTACTCCATTGGTGAATGTGTTCATGTGTGTTTATTGATGTTGTGTATTTTGTCAGTGCTTGCGATGTTGGCATTCTTTTACTTGACTTGGACATGTTTGTGTTTCAAATATAGGAGTGGGGCCATCAGAGGCTTGGGGTGGCAATGGCTGTTTATCTAATTCCAATCCATGTGCAGGGTCACCGTATGCTTAGTGTTGATGTGTTGGTGTTGTTGGAGTTACTTTTTTGGTGTGTGTGTAATGGCGTGCATACAGGGTTGGTTGTGGTGATCTGTGAGATATGTAATGATGGTGTTTTGGTTCTCTCTTTGGGGATGCATACTCACCGTTCCATGTGTGTTGCCACATGTTCCACTTGATTAAGTTGTGCATTGCATCTGGTGACAGCTCTTTCACCCCTGCACATCAGCTGCTGGAGTTTGAGCTTTTTGTAAGTTGAATTACTTTCCAGTCAACAGATGTGTCGGGGTTCCTTTGGTAGTTCCTTTTCAATGTGGAAAGGCTTACACATCATTCACTGTTACGAGTATTTTTCATTGTGGGTGTTCACTGTGGATTAGTGTGCTACACTCATCATGTGTGCACTCAATAGGAGATTGCTTTATCTCTCCCAAGGGACGGCCACCCATCCACCCACATCTGCAATCAGCCACTACCTGCTCACAAATAATGTATCACCTCTGCCGCTGGACTGCAGCTGAGACCCATGATTGATTGTACAGTCTAGCCGAACACATTATTGGCGTCCTTGAGTCACACTCTTTCTGACAACCTTCTCATCACCCATAAACAAACCTGTAATGCATGGGTCACTGGCATGAACTTTGTCACCCTTATCTACGTACCTTTGTACAGGCCAAAAAGCACACAAGCATTCTTGATGACTCAGACCAATTATGATTCCTCAGACTTGGGTCATCCAGGGCATTCTGCTACAGCACTTTAAAGCCATTGCAATGTCAGAACAGAACTTTACAAATGCCACATTGCTTTGAATTGCATGACTGTTTCACATGTTAATGTAGTGGTGGAAGTGTAGGTGGTGAACAGTATGCTGTCCTGTTGATGCGCAGCGCAGTGTGGTGTACCCGGGAGTCTTTGAAGAAGCTACAGTCCTGGATTCAACATCAGTGCTACCATTTGATTGTGTTGGTGAAGGATACATGGCAGGCATGCTTCATGGTGGAGGCAAGCCTGAGAGGATGCGATAGGTTGTTGCTCCATATTTGACTGGTAGTATGTGGGCAAGCAAGGGACTGCCTGGGGTTGGGGCAGAGGTGAGTGGGTTGGTTGAAGTAGGGCAGACTAAAAGGAGGTTTCCTGTGGTTGGGGCAGAGGCAGGTGGGGGTAGTGGGAGTATTAGCAGACTAGCAGGGGGTGGACAGAGATGAGTAGTGGGAGGTGTCAGGACTTGAGGGGAATGCCAGGGATTATGGACAGAAGTGAGTAGGGGTAGTGGGAGTAGGGCAGACTAACAGGAAGCTGCCTGAGGTTAGGGCAGAAGTAAGTCGGGGTAGTGGGAGTATTAGCAGACTAGCAGGGGATTGACTGCAGTTGGGGCACAGGTGAGTGGGGGTGATGGGAATAGGTCTGACTAGTAGGGGGCTGCCTGGAGGTGTGGTGGAGGTTACTGGGAGTAGTGGGCGGTCTCAGGACTTTAGGAGGCTGCTATGACTTAGGTGTTACCATCCACAGCTTCCCAGGAGTGCTGCCTTGCGTTATGTGTGAAAGTCGGCAGTTTCGATGGGGTGTGCTTTCAGTTACAGTGGATGGTCTGCAGTTTCTCCGGGGTGTTGCCTTGAGTTACATGTGAGGGTCCGCAGTTTTGCCTGAGTGCTGACTTGAGGTATGGGGGACGGTCCACAGTTTTTCCGGGTTGCTGGATAGTGGTGCAAAGCAGGAGCAAAGATAGTTTGTTGGTGCTAGTTTTTGTATGCATGAGCGTCCCAGTTGCAACTCTTTGTTGTGTGCACTGCGGGTTACTTTGCACTTTACAATCAATAAATCAAAAAACAGTGCAAGACTTTATGCACACAATTAGGCACAATGTTCTTTATGGTGCAAAGTAGTTTGCATAGACTTAACGCTTTTTCTATGAATTTGACCCTAAATGTTTGTAGTTTGATTTTTTTAAGGACATTTTCCATTTTGTGAATTACTTTAATGATGTTGTACACAATGTGATGGGGAGCAGTCTTAAAACAAGGTATAACTCCTGAGCAAAAGCATCATTGTATTTGAATCTTACATGCCTCACACCAAAGAAGCAAGAAAAGTGACCACATTTTAAAGAACTCTTAACTTTCTCTAACAGGTCCAAAAGCTCGAGTTTTTTAAATTTACTTTTATTTTTTAAGGACATAGCATAGAGAAGACCCACAGACCTGGTAATCTTCAGGTACCAAACAACACCGCATGTAGGGACATCACCTTTGAGACGTCATTTGGATAAGGTCACCTCTCAATCTTATTGACATTGAGTTTGTGGCCATACTCACTAGATCATTCACTAATTGCCTCCATTTAGTTTTAAAAACAACGGCCTGGATTTAATACAAATGAAGTAAAATGTCATCTGAATCAGCAGACATTTTGAGTCCTGCCACACAAATCTGTACTTTTGATTTGCAATGTTAACTTTATTCGTTCCAATAAAAGCTCCAGTGAGAGGATGCACAAAAGAGAGGAAAATGGGAACTTGGCCTGGCACCTCGCTTTAGGTGAAAGTATGCAACAAACTATTTGCATGAACATTTGTGTAAACTGTGCCTGTACACAAGGAAGAAAGAAGCACCCATACCACACCATGCTAGAATGGACCCTAAGTTGTGCCAACCCCTCATAACCTTAGAAGGAACCTACCCGTGCACATAATTCAGAAACCACCATACACAAACACTCTCCAACAAAATTCCATCAAACACCTAAAATGCTACTGCAATACTGGACGCCCTTACGGATACAAACAAACAAGTGCAAACAATTGTACTTCACCCTGACTGCATAAGACCCACACACACAACATAAACACTAGTACACATCTGAGGCAGAGTCTTACCCTTATTTATGTATTTATTTATTTTATTTAATGTGTTATAGTTTTTACAGAAACACTTTTCACATAATTAAATCAAAAACAAACATTACAAAACAAGCATATACTATTCCATACACATAATTAACAATAAATTAATGAGTATATAAGATCAGAAATTACCTGTTAAGATTAATTTAAAAATTCTTGTTGGAGGTAGATCCAATTTCCAAACTTTTTACAGTCATTTTGCAATTGTTTTACATTCATTTTGCATTCTGCCCTATTGCGTCTTTCCATAATTATTTAATTAAAATAATGTCTGTCAATTGCATTCATTTATTTTAGGCCTGTATTTTCAGGAGATTTATCTCTTTCAAACTTAACTTCCATACCCTATATAATGCTATCTGCAGGCCCATTGTACCCTTATGGTTGCAACAAGTCTGCCCACAGAACCAACCCACACCCAAGACAACACACACAGATGCCAGTTCCTCCTGATTCTGAACCTATTCTATCATCCTATCCCTGCCCGTTTTTCTTGTAGAGCCACGTGAGTGCCTGGAGACTCTTTGGTAGTGATGTGCGGTAAAAATGAACATAACATAACTTTAAATGTCACAGGATTGATGAGTTACTGCACCCGACCTGTACGGGAAAATAGGCAAATCACACTCACAGTGGTAGAATCACAATGTGTGATAGAATCACTGCCATCAGAATTGGACAGATTGGGATGCACTGCTGGGAATTCTCATGGGAATAAGTGTGACAGGGCCATGTTTCACACCGGTATGCCAGGTGAGGTCCCCCGTGCAATATCCTAGGAGGGTAATCAAGAACCAGCCCTGGAATCGCTCTGGTAGGAATGGAGGGATCGGCAGGTATTGCACATTTGTGAACTATACGATGGGCCACCCATGGTAAAGGTAACAACTGAAAAGGTTCAGTTAGTGCTAGATATCTGGGTAGACTTGCCACGCTATACGCCTAGAAGAATCTTAAAGTTCAACCCGGGCTGCTCTTGTTGCAATTAGTTGGAGCATAGACAGTTGCTGTGACTAACTGCTTTATCACAGGCTCAGGAATCGACAGAGGAAGCCAATTACCTGAGCGGGCGCACTAATAACAAATCACCACCAAATTCAGCTAGGTACGTATAAAGCACCACTCTGGTGGACACTGGTCTCAGAAATGGCTAGCCGCACGCATCAGAATACGCCAACGACTATGACAAAATGTGGTAGTGCTATTCACATAATTCTCTGCCTTCTTACAACAGACTACGCCTCAAAACCACTGAAATCAGAATGCAGCGAAGACCTATGGCAAATTTGGCCACGCTGAACACACAAAGAGTCTTTAGCATATCTCCTGACTCCTCTCAGCACCAATCCGCATGTCTGACAGCATGGGTTGCTCCCTACCCTAGCCTGGTCAGCCCTGCTAAGCCTTATTTGGGTGAATACACACACTCATCCTAATCCTACGCCATGACGTCAAACACTATGGACCTTCATCGTCCGAGGGCATTTCCACTAACAGCAATTGAGACTGTAATAATGGTAAAAGGCAGCTTTATAAATGACAAGTTCAATACAATACAATTGAAAGCAATTCCGTATCTAACACCATTAATGCCCAATGTTGGTGTGTTTATCTGCTCTTCCTTTGTAAGAACAGAGCATAACTGCCTTCTATTGGCTGAGAATACTCATCCCTTTACAAACCCTGTCTAGGCCATGCTTACAGTACAGGGAAGCATTATTTGCAGCCTTCTTGTTCAAATGTTTGCAAACATTTTGCATTCATTATTAAATCATTTTAAATGGCTGCCATTTCCTGAGAGGGTAACATGCCTTTTGGGTTTGGGAGAGCAATTATCCAAACATCCAAGAAGGTGCTTCATTGAGACCAAGTATATCCTTACCTATGATAAAGACATGAATACAGAGTCCTTGGAGTACACATGCTTTTCCTTTTTTAGGATGCTTAATGGCATTCACAATATCATCCGAAGTGTATTGAGATACCTTGTATTTTTTCTGTAACATTTCAATTGCAGGTAGTGCTCGACTTGCTTAAATTACCTGCTTCTTTTTATTTATGTTCACAAACTGGATTATGAGTGTACACAACGCTGATGTAAATGCATCACATTTAACCTGTCGTGTGCATATAAAAGACCCTGTATATTTGACAAAATTAGGATCTGCTAGAAAGTCATTGTTAGGTCTCTAGAGGCATACCCCCACAGAGTGCTCATCAATATCTAGAGTGAAAAGAAATGACTATTGAGGATATTTTGGATTTGAATAAAGGGGGGTATCAGGGATTTACAAAATATTTACAGTCGATTTGAGACTACTATCATGTAGACTCGTCCCAAATTCCCAAACGGATTCATTGTAGGCCTGCCTACTCCCACAGTTAAGTGGGAGGCTTAACTGAACACCTGAAAGTTAGATTCCCTTTCCTAGGCCATAGACATTTGAACCTGTATGGGCCCTCTAAGACGAGTTGGCGCTCTCATGGGATGGATCAGGATGCAGAAGTTACTCAAACATCAATAAAAAGAGCGACTCAAGAAGTTGGCAAAAGGTACACTGTTTTATTAAAAAGTATCTAAAAAAGGGAGTACAACAGACATTAACGGATGTCTCATAGCAAGGACTCTCTGATTTACATAAGAAAACACACTTTTATAGTAAAACGTTGTCATCACTGATGTCACACTGCGTGGCAAACTGTAAAACTTAAACTGGATTGGGGTTGATCTATGTGATACAACTACATTTACTTTCTAGGCGGTGTGTGGTTGTGATTGGGTCTCTATTGTCAGGTGGGCAAATAAGCCCTCCTCTAGTGCAAGTCATCTTCATTGTCATAAAATACACTACGATTCATTGGTTCAGAAACTATAGGGCTCTTTGATACGTGGCCCTCTATAATTGGTTGGCATGCTTGTACCTTTCTGGAATATTCCACTTGTTATCAACATGCAAGCTGGTACCCCAGGTGTTGGTGGGTTGGGCTTGACCATGCCTCCCCACCCAATTAGCCCAACATCTATCCTCACTCGTACTTTCTGTCATTTAATTAGCCTTTGAACATGGCCTTGGAAGCCTCACAACTCCTGGAAATAAAAAGGGAGTGTGAGCATGCTCTCATCTTCTCACCTCAATGTCGTCTGCCCAAGTCTATTTCCATCTAGGTCACATGACTGGAGACCACGTTTTGAGCTTCTTCTCTGTATTTAATGGTTTTAAAATGAACAGAACCTGGCACTTATTGGGCCTCATTACGAGTTTGTAGGTAGCCATGCCCTTAATAAGGGCATGGCTACCCCCAAACCCGCTGTCTGGGTTCCCTGAATGGGGAAATACCGGGCTATTCCGAACTTGGAGGACCCAGTATTACCCCATTCAGGGACCCCGGACCCGGTCCATTCCCACTCCCATTTGAGCCCACATAGGGCTCAATGGGAATGGGGGGTATGCAAACAGCGGGCCCATTAATAATGGGCCTGTTGTTAGCATGCTGGGCTGCTCGCGGAAACCGCTATGGATGTCTGGTAAAACCAGGCATCCTGAGCGGGTCCCGCGAGCGGACCTCGTAATGGGGCGGTAAGGGGTTAATGGCTCCGGCACCTTTACCGGTGCCGTTGACACCTTACCATCCTCCTCGTAATGAGGCCCATTCTTTTTGCTGTACTTTGGCAGGGGCTCAGCCCGTCTCTTGAATTCATTGTATCTCTTGAAGCTCGACAACCAGTTCTCAGCCTACACTGGCACTGGACCAACCAAGCCCTCTTGGATTCTTTCTTGCTTGTCACTTACTTTTATTAACTGTCCCACACTTTCAGCTTCTCTGCTCATGGAGTCTCAGTTTGCTAAAACACGAAACAGTTCATGAATCATGGTTTATGTCGGCAGTCCTTTTTCTTTGCATTACAAAGTCACTTTGAACCGTGCAAATAATTCAGTGAATCAGGCCCAAGGATTTTGTATGGTTCTTAGATGTAAACCTTGTCAATTGTGAAATTCAACTGGAATGTACTTTAGGAATGCCTTGGGATGCCAAAATGTTATTGTATTTTAAAGGTTTTAGTCTTTTTCTTCTGATCTTTTTGGTGATATTGATGAATTGCTGTATTTTTATTATGAATCAATGGGGATGCAAAAACCCTGTTTTTACATGTTTGTATTCGTATTCTGTGCACTTTGATGGCTTAACTACCAAATAAAGTAAAATGATGAAACCATTTTGCATCAGGGCAGCTTTTTCCCTAGTGATAATACCATTCATTATACATTGTGTTGTCACTGGAGAAATATTTCCATAATTCGGCCGAGGTTCCTTATTGAGAATATTCCTACCATAAAAAATCCCAAAGTTTAAATAAATATGCACATAGCCTAGGCAAAATTCTGTTTGACACATACTGGATGCTTAAGAAAGGGGTTGAGCAGGAGAAAATAAATAGAAGAGAAGAAACGGAGTGAAGCAAATGAAGCAAGATGAAGAAGAGTAGGTTCATGGTAGAAACTACAGAGAAGTGATGGGCGTATGATGGACCCAGATATCGCTCACACTTCACCCGTCACCTTAATGTGAATAATTGTGTATTCGTGAGTGCATATAGAAAAGATCAGTGATGTCACGTTTTCATTGCAAATCAATGCTGTGCCTATAAATCCTGTAAATCATCACAGTAGTTCATAAATAATGTGAGATGACTCTAGTTAAGGAGCAAGTCATCACTCATACAATTGAGTCTGCCACAATGAATCCCAAGGATGGACATGAGAAAGATACTGCCACGACTAGACAAGATGGCTGCAGTTTGTCCACAAATTACATTTGAAGACAACTAAGCATGTTGATTATTGAACAGAATAGGTCCAATCTAGTCAGTTCCTTTGCTAAGGTACAGGTTTGGCCAAATGCCCCTCACCGAAGGATATCTTCTTGAGAATCAAGAATAAACCTCAAAACCGAAAATGAGGATGAGAATGAAAACCAAATGGAGCAGTTAATGTTCCCTGTCATTGAGTGGTAGGCTCCAAATCAAAAAGCCAGACATACGACTATAGGGGAAAAATATTAAGTTTGTATTTTAGGAGTTTATCCTTTTAGAAGATGACAGACCTTCCTTCGTCATTTAGTGGGGAACATTCTATTTCCCTTAACGTTTCTTGAAATGCTTTGGAGTCCTCCTAGTGAATGTTATTTTATTGATACTGATCTTGCTTTAACAGGAATAAGAGATGTCATACCTGATTTTCAGTTGCTTGAGTGTAGGTCTCACCAAGAACAATTTCTTATGTTGCTCCACCTCCGACTTAGCCGCATCTTGAGCTGAGAAGCTATTGGTAGCATACGATGATAACCAACCATGTTCCTTATGTTGGGATGCATGCTCAGCATTCCATCATGGCAAAACAGTATAGGCAGTGAAAAACATGGTAGCCTCAACCATCAAAGAAACAGGTTTGCACAGGAGAAGGAGCACATATTGTTTTAGTTAGGTTTCACACATATTAAACACTCACATATAGCAACACAGAAAGAGCAACGCATGTACTACTGTTGCGTTTGCCAAGGTGATACGGTAGTATCATAGGCCCTGTGTCTGACTGATGTAGGTAACGAGAGGGGCCCATGTATTGTGCAAGAGTAGTCGAGGGAGCCGGAAGATGGAGTCAGAAAAGCACTGTGGTAACAGCAAGGACAGTGTGTTAGCAGGACAGGAGTAACACTATTCTGGTAGTGGGGGCCCAAGAATGTTATCAACAGAATAGAACGTGGGCCTTGCTGTGGAGCCATGATTTTTACTTTACTTTAATCAATTTATAATGCGTACCAGAGGCTTAAGGGTGCAGACATATAACACAGAACATAAGAAAATAACTAAATGGACACACAAATAAAGAAGATCTGATTACAATCCGGAAGCAAAAAATGGGTGTCAACATTGCATAGGGATTATCTGAACAGGTAAGTCTTCAGTTTCTTTCTCAGTTGCTCAGTGGATGTCAGAGTTCTAATATCTGGGGATTGGGGAATTTCATGCTTTTGGAGCAGCAAGATAGAAGGCTCCTTTCATAGCCTGAGTCAACCAATGAGCTGGTATTAACAGCTGATTAGTGTAATTTGACCTGAGAGATCTTGCAGATAATTTGTAGATGAGCAGCTCCCTCAACTATAACGGTTGAGCACCAATCAAACACAATAAGCGGAAGTGTCGTTTAGCTTCGATGGCCAGCCAATGCAGACTGAGACCTGATCTCGCTTTCCCTAAACCAGTATTCACCCTGACAACATTATTTTGTATGGTTTGTAATGTTGCACACTCAGATCTTGCCACACCCACCAAAAGGCTGCTGTAGTAATCTATTTTTGAGCTCACAATAGCCCTGCCTAACTTCTCACAGTTTACACGTGATGCGCAAGGCCGAATTTGTGCCAACACTTTAATGTAATTCGCCGGTCGAAGAGACTAGGCTGCTAACCTGGGCCTTCATGTTCAAAATCTGATTCAGATAAATGCCAACCTGCCACATAGAAATACTGATAATACTTACTCAACTTCTGTATTATATTTGCAGTGCCTACTATCATCAGTTCTGTTTTTTCTTTGTTGAGCTCCATACCATTAGTCACCATCCAAGTTTGAATAAGTCCATACATTTTATTAACAGTAGATTCATCATCAGTATGGTTGCCAGACAGAGTGACAACACATTGCGTGTTGTCTGCATACTTGGTAAAAGCGACATGATTTGCTTCTAAAAGATCAAAAGATGGGACAGTGAAAATATTGATGAACCATGGAGAAAGACAGGCCCCTTTGTGGCACAACAGACCTGAGGCAAGATGGTTGGGATTTAGCCTCCTTACTGCGCACTCTACATAATCAGTTACGAAGGAAAGAGCCAATCCATAATGCAGCATTATCTGAGAAAAGGACTACTTCTTTTAATCTGGTGACAAACAAAGAGTGGTCAACCAGATCAAAAGCTGTAGATAAATCCATCAGCATGAGCAGAACACGTTGACCCGTATCCATTGTCTGTAACAGTTTTGACTTTAAATCAAGGAGTGCAGTCTTGGTACCATACCCCTACCTGAAACCAGACTGCCACTTATATAAAATCACGTGCATTCAGGTAATCTGAAATTTGCAGGTAGGCTACCCAAATTAAATTTCTTTAAAGAGATGGTGTATTAGTAATGGGCCTATAATTTGTGGGTATGTCAGGTGATAGGCCAGGTTTTTTTTTTTTAACGGGAGAGTAATCCACACATTCTTCAGGACATCAGGGACATGATTTTCCATAAAGGATGCATTTATACATTTAAAATGAGCTCTCATCAGCAATGGAGTACATGCCTTAATAATCACTGCCCGGCATGTATCCCTTTACAGCTGGTTGGCTTCAGATTAGCAATAATCATTGCTAGTTCAGACACCAACATGGGTTTGAAATTAAACTGCTGAGCATACGGGCTGCAGTCCCTATGGTTTAGGGTATGCACGAGCAATCCTATAGATTTCTTGGAATTGTCAATGGTCTCTTTTATCTGTTCAAGCTTCCCAAGCATTGCTTCCTGATTCATATTACATACACAATGCTGCATCTTTAACCGGGTGATCAAATCTATCAGCACATGTATGTTCAATTTCCCTCAATATTTTAAAGAGTTCTTTTGAATCGGAGCGATCATTCAAAATGGTATTATCAAACATGTTTATTTTCGCTACTATGATAGAAGTCTTGTACTCTTTAGCAGCTTCCATGTAGAGATCCTCATCACTGTCATCTTCCTTCTTGGTCATCTGACCCATGAAGCATGTGTCAGTTGAGGCTTTCGCTGCCACCTTCTCGCCCCCTCTTCCCCCCTCGGCTGACTCCCACCCTGACACAGCCCTCTCCACTCTCTACTCTGCTATATCTGATATCCTTGCCCCTGTTATGAGAATCCGCCTGAAGCCCAAAGCCAAATGTAACTCCTGGTATGACTCGGATCTCGTCACCCTTAAACGCTTGTGCAGGGTGGCAGAGAGGAAATGGCATGCTTCATGTTCATCCTCTGACAAACTGGCCTGTCGCCTGCTACAAAGGCAATCACCAATAAGAGAGCCCTTATCCAAGCCTGCATCACTGCGGCATCTAACAATTCGGCTGAACTCTTTAAAATCTGCAAGGAGCTGGCCAACCCTGCTGCAGTCTCTACCTCTCCTGTCCCCTCCCAGGCCCTCTGTACGGCACTGGCCTCTCACTTCATTTCAAAAACTCAGGACATCTTGTCCTCACTCTCCTCCCATCACCTCCCCCCCTCTATTCCCTGCCCATCCCCTGGCCCTTCTGCAGCCACCCCTCCTCTCTCCTTCTCTGCCTTTCCCCTTTTTTCTGCTGATGAGGTTTCGAGACAAGTCCGATCTATGAAAGTCTCGTAAACACAGGTCCACCCCTGCTCCTCCAAAACTATTAAGGACCACATTGACTCCTTGGCTCCTGCCCTTGCTGACTTCTGCAATCACTCCTTCGCCTCTGGAGTCTTCCCATCCCCTCTCAAGCACTCCCTTGTGCACCCCCTTCTTATGAAACCCTCTTCCGACCCGTCCTGCCCAGCTAACTATCACCCTATCTCTATCACTCCTTTCCTGGGCAAGCTCCTGGAGAAACTTGCCATCTCCCAGCTTAATCTCCATGCTGAATCTGTCGGTAGCCTCCATGACCATCAGTCTGGCTTCAGAGCTGCCAGAAGCACGGAAACTGCTCTCCTGAACATCCGTGAGGACCTGCTCTCAAACCTTGACTCTAACATTCCATGTGTTCTCATTTTGCTTGATCTCTCTTCTGCCTTTGATACTGTCAACCATACCATCCTGCTTAACCATCTCCGTGATAACCTGGGTATCACCGGTCAGGCTCTGGCTTGGCTGACCTCTTTCCTCTCAAATCGACCCTCCCAGGTCCAACTGGGATCTTTCATGTCTGACATCTTTTTCTCTACCTGTGGTGTCCCCCAGGGTTCTAACCTCTCTCCCTGGCTGTTCAACCAGTATCTGGCACTTCTCACCCACTGCATCGCTGCTCTCTGCCCCAACTTTCAGTGCTATGCGGATGATACCCAGCTCATTTTCAGGCTACCCTCGGCCTCCTCTTCTCCTTCCCTCATCTCTGACTGTCTTTCTGCTATCCAGGAATGGTGTTCCGCCAACGACCTCTGCCTTAATACCAGTAAGACCGAGATTCTACTCATCGGCACACCCACTCCCTACTTCCCTGCAGCTCTCTGGCCGGCCTCTCTTGGCCCTCTTCCTGCTCCTACCTGCAAGGCAAAAAACCTCGGGGTCATCTTCGACTCCACACTCTCCTTCTCTCCTCACATTTCTGACGTTTCTAAGAAGTCACACTACCAGATGCACCTCCTCAGAGGTATCCTTCCTTTCCTCTCCTTCCCCCAGAAGCTCACTGTCTCCAGAGCCCTGGTTCTCTCGAAGCTGGACTACTATAACAGCCTCTATCTAAATCTGCCTGCCTCTACTCTCCGCCCTCTGCAACTCATCCAGAACAGGACTGCGAGACTTGTCCTTGGCCTCAAGCCCAGGGACCGTATCTCCCCAGGACTGAAATCGCTTCACTGGCTCCCTGTGGCTCTGAGGATTAAGTTCAAAACCCTCTGCATTGTCCACAAGGTCTTCTGGGGCCTGGGGCCAAATTACCTTCAACTCTCCCTTCCTAAATATCTTCCTTCTCGAGCACTTCGCTCTTCCGCCTCCAACTCCCTCAGGGTCAGCCGCTTCTCCAAGCAACGAGTTGGGGGGAGATCTCTCTCCGCTGCAGGAGCCTCCCTCTGGAACAGCCTTCCTGCCCCCCTGAAACCTGAGGAGAACTATCTCCGGTTCCGGAAGCACCTCAAAACCTTCCTCTTTGCTTCTGCTTTCTCTCTCCCTCTCCCCTGCTAAATCACTGAAACTGTACTAAATCAGCAACTGGGCCACTCACCAATCTCGGTCCTTGGCCCAGCCACTCTCCCCTGCACTGCCTTCCTGGCAACCCCTGCACTGCAGTACTGTCTTTGTATCCCTACAGCCCCCCCTTCCCAGCACTTGTCTGCACTTATCTTGCACTTGCCACCAGCTGGCCCTTATTATGTATCTTGTTCATTACTAACCCTGTACTGCACTTTCCCCTCTCCCTTTCACCCTTCCACTTTCCCGTCCCCCTTACCCATGCACTTGCACGATCTGAATGACACCTGGCCTAGTAGGATCGTTGTCTGTCTCCCCTCTTTCCCCCCTCCCTGCCTCATCACGCCTTGAAACACTTGTGTATAGGCGCGTTACAAATGCCTTATCATATCATATCATATCAGAGGTAACCTGCGTAGATCTCCATACATGAAAGCATTTAGCTTTTTTAGCTTTGAGTTCTTTTAGGTCTGAGAAGATCCAGTCTCTCCCTTTCCTATCAACAACAGATTTAGTGTGAAGTGGTGCAAGAGTATTAATATGCATGAATAACCACTAATTGTATCCAGCTGGGGGGGTAAGAATGTGGTGGGAATGGATTGTGAGCAGGTAGGGGTGAGACCTTTGAAGGATGAATTCATGAGAACAGGGCATAAGGTTCTGTGATGCCAAGAGGATAAGCAAACATTTAAGAGCACTAGTGCACTTCCCAAGAGTGGTCATCACATATGAATTACACAACTAAAGCAAATACTTTCTTGAAATTCAGATCTGAAAGTGATGCTCCAGTCACGTCCTTACTGGGCACCTGAGGTCTGAAAGAGAAAAGTGGGGAGTTGTGTCTGGAACGTCTTGTGATTTGAGATAGGTGGAGCAGAGGTGATGCCAGTAAATTACGTACAAGATTGGGGAGGCATCTTGTGTGCGCCACAACATCTGGCATAATGAGAGGGTTTATTGTCTTATCAAAGCAAAGCTGGCCTCCCTAGTTTTCTGCAGGCACGTCTGGGAAAAAAGTGTGTACATCATGTGGCAGCCTCGAATTATCAATATGCCATTATATTTGAGTAATCATACCCATATCTGGATCCGACAGTGACGATGTAGAGAGACAACGTGTTAGGGGAGTTGATTTAGATAGTGGGCCTCATTCCGAGTATGGCGGTAAGGGATAGCGGCCACCGGTAACGAGACTGGTGGCGGTAATCCCTTACCGCCATACTCCGAGTTCCCTCTGCGGCCTCGCCCTTAACGCCTGCTTTGAGCAGGTGTTAAAGTCGAGGGCGCAAAGGGGCCTCCAAGCCAATAACGGTGACCGTAATGAACGGTCACCGTTATTTGCATCTTCCCCATTCCCATTGAGCCCTATGGGGGCTCATTCGGGAATGGGGAAGAGCCTTGGTGAATGGGGAATTACCGCCCCGCCAACCTTGGAATGGGGCGGTGATTCCGCCATCCACCAAGGCGCTGCCGGTCCGGGTACGGCGTCAACCAAGGCGTTAATAGCGCCATTGGTTAGCACCGTACTCGGAATGAGGCCCAGTGTGTGGCCAAACAGTTGAGGGACGATAGGGAGCATTGGCATGTTCTATAGGTGGTAGCCAATGATGGTGGTGGGAAAACATTGTGAACTATATAACCACATTAGGCATTTTCCCACTATATAACCTGTAACTCCTTGGGATGTGACAAGCTCTATGTCAGTTCAGTTCTACAGGACTGTCTGAGACCTTTTGCACAAAATTAACCTTGTTTTCCCTTGGAAAGTGGAACAACACTTATTTGGCCTTCCTGGATTCTTTCCTGGGCTCCTTTTGGGTTGCTTTCCTTTCACTTAGTTGCCATAAGAACATTCATTAGTTGTGTGAATTACAGCAACACCATTAGAATTGACTTGTTCTTGGCACTGGTAGGCACAGTGGCCTGTTTTCTTCCTACACAATATGATCTCTGGATATTGAGGGCCAACGGCACTTTTATTCAGAGTTACTTAGTCAACTAATTCGAGAGGTATGGAGCAACACAATTTACCTTGACTCCATTGGACAGTTCATAAATGCAAAGATGGTTTCTTAAATGTATGTTGTCCATATACTTGTGTATCATTAGTTAGTTGAGCTATGTCGATTTCCAATTTTCAGCTTTGGCCTCAAATCCTCCGTATCACTGACCGTTTCTTTCAAAACCCACCCAGCTCTCTTCTTCCATATGTGTTCTCCCATTGGTTATCTGCATGACAGGTTGTAATACCTTGAATGCCACCCAATATTTGCTGTAAACATGGTGTCAGGAGGTTTTACCATCAGCAAAGGTGGGTCATTCTTAACTCATTTTAGAGAAGCTGCTTCCAATGCCTACACCATGGGTCCAATTCCTGGAAATGTGTGCAGAAATCCAGCAGGGGCCAGGCGCTGAGAAGGACACTGTGTGAGCCTGCACGCAGATTAAAAAATACAGTCTGACGTATTCATGGAATTTACTGCACAAAGTAACCATATTTGCAAGTCGTTCCCGGAACACCCCTGGCACACTCCCACACAAAGCAAAAGCAGCCAGGACAGCTACCTTTGCATGCTCCTCCCCGAGTACGAATACACACACTTTTCAAACAGTGCATGGGATCCCCCGCAAGCAGGCCTGCATCTCGGTGACCTTGTGCAGGGTCCCCTGTTACTGTATCCAGCACCCCGACAACATGGGTATGAAAAATCGTAACTCAGTTGAAATCTGCGTGTGAACCCTCATAAACCATCCTGCACCCCGCTACACTGTGTACGCCCACCCCTAAGTTGGATCGGAACCCCAGTTGCATACATACACCTCGAAATTAGACATTCAAACCCCCCTCCATGATCCAATTCCTATACGCAAGTGTGCTTACGCCTGCCTTTAGGTGGCGGACAGAGTGAAGGACTTGCCAGGCCATTTCCCGGCCAAGAAGTTGCGCAATCAAATGTGTTTTACTTATTTATTTTATTTGTAAATGTATAGGGTGCCGAAGCCCAGAGGCATCAGCGGGCCAACATGAAGACAGAAGATAAACAGAATATAAATGGGACACACAGCGATGAAGATAGAAAGACAGTCTGTGCTAATGATTACTTGAATCGGACGGTCTTCAGTGCATAAGGGAACTTTACATCTCTGAGTTCCAGTCTTAATGCAATTGGGATTGTGTTCCAGATCTTGGCGGCTCGAGGGGGAAAGGATCTACCCAGCCCATTAGTCCGTTTGTAAGCTACGCAATTGGTCTGATCCTGATTTCCTGAACACAGGAATCTACTAGGAACATATGGGCAGATCAATGATTTCAAATAGAGAGGAGCTGTGCCAAAGAGGCAGTGGTGTGCCAGTGTGATACATGTAAAAGATATCCGATCTTCCATCCTTAGCTAGTGTAGGTCACTTCTACTGGCTGAGATTTAGTTGCCTCTTGGTATGTTTTTAATAATGTGCACAGCACTATTCTGAATTGTCTGACATTTTGTCAGACAGGCAGTGTTTACACCTATTAGTAGCACACGGCCTGATGTTGCTTATTTGATTTACATGGCCTTCAGCGATCAATGAGGATTCCAAAGTGATGCCCAGGGGTTTTAGTTTGCCCAGAACCCAGAGAGCACTACTCGACAGGTCCACCAACACCAGCATTCCAGCGGTCCCATCATCCATTATCATCAGCACGTGAGTCTACAGGTCAATGAGTGCTGTCTCCATACTGTGAGCTTGCCTGAAACCTAATTGTTGTTTGTGTAGAATGTTATTATCCTCCCAAAAAAATTGGAGTTGCTCCGTTGCACACTTCTCAAGGATTTTCAACAGAAACTGGCAGTTAGTGATCGGTATGAAGTTACTGTGATCTTTGGTGTCCAAGCCAGGTTTTTTTTAGCAAGGTGTTGAACGTCACAGCTTTAATGGCTTCTGGAATGTAGCCGTCTCTAAAAAAGGCATTGACTATGCCAGTGAAAAGCGGAATGAACAGTTCTTGATGTTCCAATATGATCCTTGGGGGGCGGGCGGGAGAAAACATTCGGCACAAGGTAGGTCACATTGTAGTCAACATAACTCTAATATGGCTGGAGTGAATACAAATTTGTTTGGTTCTGGTAGCTCAATATAGTTTGTCTGACATCCTTAGGTCACGTTACAGTGAGACAGTGGGCCTCTTTACGAGTCCTGCGGTAACCGAGGCAGTAAAACCGCCTGGTTACCGCCGGACTCATATTACCATTCCGCCTCCGTGATTCCCGGAATTACCGGGGCATTACAACCCCGGTTTCCCGGGAATCACGGAGGCGGAAGGGTGTTAATCCCCATTCACATGGAGTCCTATGGGACTCAATGGGAATGGGGATCATGGAAACACCGGCAGCATCTTGTAATGCTGCCGGTGTTTCCTCGTCCGCCTGCAGGCAGGCGGTGTTAAACCCGCCAGGTCAGACCTGGCGGGAACATCACCTCCCGCTTGCAGGAGTCGGGATCAGGCGGTCCAGAAACAACGGTGGCGGCGGGTTTACCACCACTGTTATTTCCGGACCACCTGATTTGTAATGAGGCCCAGTGTCTGGCTATGTTTTTCTCTGGTTTTGAGCGTTTTATCTCCAAACACATTTTGTACTTATGCACAATCGTCAGCCGTGGGCTGGACAGTAATGGCAAAGGCCTTTGGCTTCTCGAGTGATCTAAGGATTTCAAAGAATTTCCCTGTGGAGTTTTGTGCCCTATTAATTTGGTTGTTATAAAAATCTTTCTTGGCATTTACGATGTTTAGTTTGCATATTTTTTCATATGCCTTCTAATTATTTTTATTTTCTACTGAGGCACATTTTAGCCAAATGTCCTCCAGCTTCCGTTTTTCATTCTAGAAGAGTTTAAGTGATGGTGCGAACCATTTTTGGTGGCCCAGGTTTGCCATGACCAATTCGGACTGAATAGGGGCTATTCTATCCAACAGATGAAAAAGGGGCCTCACACAAGTCATTGTCTGATGTATGGGCCATAAGACTCTGTGTACTAATACCAATATCAGGGGGAAGGATCATATTATAATTCCTACTTAGTACTTTTTGAGAGCTATTAGGAGTCTGTGGTAGCGTGCCCTGTAAAAAAACATGAAAGTCGATGCAGTAGTGGTCGGACTAAGCACAGGGCACAGTGTTATCAATGATGGTTTACAAGTTTTGGGACACCACCCAGTCGAGTATGTTTTTTTTTTGTCCAAGGTGGGTTCATTGTTAAGGACGACATAGTTGAGGTTATTGAGGGACCTCTCCAGGTCCAGAGCTTCTGTGTCCGTGGGATTACCCCGCCATCGGTTCAGGTCCCCCAGGAATAGGGTGGAGAGATTTGGTTCAGTAAATCCGCTCAATAGGCTGGCTATTTCCTCATTGAATCCTGGCATCACCGACAGTGGCCAGTAAATCACGATAAGGTTGAGACAACTTTAGGCTAGTGGGCGTTATTTTGATGTACAGTATTTCACATCCTTGGCATGAGCATGGGGACTGGAAGAAGTTATACTTATTCTTGAAGATGAAAGCCACCCTCCCCGTGTCCATGTTCCCTGTTACCGCAAAATATGGAGTAGCCCTCCGGGATACCTTTTTCAATCATAGGACCAATGGAGACCAGGAATCAATTTTCCGTAAAACCCAGGGCATCAATGTCTCTATCCAAAATGAGATCATGGATGCTGTGTGCATGTTTATTTAGTGACCTTGTATTAAGGAGGCTCATTCTGATTTATTCAGAGCTCCCAGGTAAAAGGATGGTTTTATTATCCAAACCCATCTGGGTTTTGCCAGAGGGGTAAATAAAGGGGTGAGGTTGACCGGTGCCGGGTGGGGATGCAGTTGAACAATAAAAAACCCAGCCGGAATGAATTAAAGAGGGATCCAGCGAGAAGTCTCCCCCACACAACTGTAAAAGGGCCCGGAGATGAGTTGGGGCTAAAGACGTGATTGTAAAGGTAGACAACTGCTAACATTAACTGCAAGCCTGAGAGCCGGACGCTGAGCACGTCGATGACCGGCGAAGACCGGCTTGTACTTGGTGCGCTTGTGCTGGTGCACTTGGATGCTAACTAAATACACTCAGGCTGATTGCACCTTTGTGAGTAATCAGGATTTCAAACCACCAGTCTACCGGAATCAGGAGGTGAACAAAAGCAATTTCAACAATGGCTCAGTAATACAAGCAACAAAGGATTCAGTTTTTTAAATTAGCAGTTTAGAACACAGAAATGTGGCATTTAATGAAAATCAAATCTAGGATGGACTCCAATTGTGATCTTTGTCCATACAGACTATCCAGCACTTGAAAATATAGCAGTTCTGTTTCTCAAGGCTAAATACAAATAGCAGTGAGGCACCAGTTTATATAGCCGGCAAAGACTGACATGCTCTTGCTGCTTGTTCTTTTTTTTGAAAAATTTTTATTGGTTTTTCAAAACATATAACAAACAGTGCGTGGTATGGCGGTGTAATATGTGTAACACCCACACAAAAAAAAAAAAAAAAAAAAAAAAAAACCCCCAACAACCTCAACAATCCCTCCCCACCCGTTCCGCCCCCCTCCCCCCGAGACCACAGGTCAGTCCCCAATCATTCAATATGCTCATGTGTCGAGCAGGGACTACCAGGACTGTTTGGAGTGCTGGCCGATGTCGCTGAACGGAGGAGCGGCTCAGTCAGTTCTACCCAGCGGAGAAGATCTGCACTGGAGTCAAGTTTTTGTACCTGGATGGCCATTTCCCAAGCCGCCGTCTCCGCGGCGACCCATCTCTTGAGATCGTACCACCAAAGGGCCTCACCAGGTCCTCGTGCGCTCTTCCAGCTCATGGCTATGCGCCTTTTCGCCGTTATGTAAATCAAGTCCAGGAGTCTATTTAGGGGCTTGTTCTTGGTGCTTCGCTTGTAAGCCCCCAGTATGCAAGCTGCTGGTTCGTGAATTTCGACTTCTATCCCGGCCAGCGCCACCCTATCTCGTACCTGGGTCCAGAACCTCAGGACCATGGGGCAGCTCCAGAACATATGGGTCATTCCTGCTTGTGGCGCATGGCACTTGGGGCATGATTGTGGCGAGGCCCCCTTGAACTTAGATATGGCGTCAGGTGTGAGGTAGGCTCGGTTCGTGATGTATAGCTGTATTAATTGGAGGCGTGCATTTCTGGAGGTCTTTTTGTGGTAGTGGGTAATCTTTTCCCATGCGTTGTCCTCGAATACAAGGCCCATTTCGCTCTCCCATCTCTTTTTGCATTTCAGTTCATTCGTTGTTGTTGCCTGTAACAGGGCCTCGTATATTCTGGAGGTTTCGTGGCCTCCCTCGGCTGTGTCCAGCAAGGTTTCGATGGTTTCATTCTCTGTAAATCGATTGTCTGCCTCAGGCCATCTCTTCCTTAAGGCCCGAGTTATTGCCCCGTGGAGCAAGAACTGCCCGATGGGCAGGCCCGTCGACTCGCAGAGGTCGGAGAATGTAGAAAGTTCGTGTTCGTGCATGAGGTCGCCCAGCGTCGCTACTCCGTGGGGCTCCCATACCGAGCGAGCCTCGGTGTGCCCCCATGAGGGTGTCGCCATGACTGCAGCGATGGGGATCTGTGGGGAGTACGGATCTCGCAGCCCCACAGCCTTACAGGCCCTCTTCCAGAGCTGGGTTCCCAACATGGCCAGGTATGGGTGACGTTGTGGAGCCCCCTTCCCGACCCACAACAAGTCTCTAAGTAGCAGTAGTGGCAGGGCCGGCTGGAGAAGTCTGGTGTCAGTGGTGCTTTCATCCGCCATCCAGTGCGTTACGTGTTTCAATTGGCTGGCCAGATAATATAGTTCGAAATTAGGGACTTTCAGTCCGCCCCTCTCGTAGGGTCTCTGGAGGATGTCAAGCCCCACCCTGTGCCTGCCTCCCTGCCACAGGAATTCTCTGCAGAGTTTGTTCAATTCTCTGAAAAAGGCTGAGGGGATGTTGTAGGGGACATTGGTGAAGCAATGCAGTAGGCGTGGGAGCGCTACCATTTTGAGGAGACCCGCCCTCCCCGCCACAGAAAGGGGAAGTTTGCCCCAGAAGGCCATGGAGTTGGTGAGTGCGTCCTTTGATCTGGCTGTGTTGAGGATGTGTTCTGTGTACGGGCTACGGTGTATGACAATGCCCAAGTATTTAAAGGACGTTACCTGCCACTGGAGAGCCAGTGGGGGCAGGGGTCCGCCCTCATTGCTGTGTAGCGCTGCGAGGGGGTAGAGACACGACTTGTCTTTGTTTATCTGGATGCCTGTGTGTTTTTGGAAGCAGTCCAGAGTCTCCAAGATGTAGGGCAGGAGATGCTCAGGGTTATTGAGGTAGAGGAGGGTGTCGTCCGCGTACATGGAGATGATGTGAGTCACTCCATCAAGTATAATGCCTCCCCCACCGTATTCCTGCCGGATGTACGCGGCCACTGGCTCAGCAGCAATGATATAGAGCATGGGAGATAAGGGACATCCCTGTCGTGTGCCTCTGTGGAGGGGCCATTTGTCAGAGTACGTCTTGTTGGTACGCACTCTAGCCTCGGGGTGTGTGTAAAGCAAATGGGTCCATTTAAGAAAGGCGGGTCCAATGCCCATCCTGGCCATGGTGGCGTACAACCATTCCCAATTAACCGAATCAAAGGCCTTGGTGGCGTCTAGTGATGCCACCGCGTATTTCTGGGTGTCATGCTCAGTGCGGTATATGATGTGGTGCAACCTGCGTAAATTTTCAGTGATAGAGCGCCCAGGTACATAGCCAGTTTGGTCGTGGTGAATCAACAGGGGGATCACCTTGCGTAGCCTGTTGGCGAGGAGTGCCGAAAGTATTTTGCAGTCGACATTGAGCATGGAGAGAGGTCTATAGGAACCGCAATCTGTTCCATCTTTGCCGGGCTTCAGCAAGGGGATGATTACAGCTTCCCTCATGGAGTCAGGGAGTATGCCGCGTTCGAAAGCCTCATTGTACACTTGTGCCAGCAGCGGGGCGAGGGTCTCCTCATATGTCTTATAGAATTCCCCCGGGAGACCATCCATACCTGGGGCTTTCCCAGAGGGTAAAGATCTAATGGTTGCCTTGACCTCGTCTGGGGTGATTGGGTCTTCCAGGGTTGCGGCCAACTGTGGGTCTAGTTTGGGTAACTCTATGCAGTCTAGGGCGTCCTCGATCCCGGTGTCTAACGGGGGCGGGGCTTGAGAATATAAGTCCTGGTAGTATTCGGAGAAGACCATATTAATATCAGCCTGGGTGTGCACCGCAGTGCCATCTGGTCTGAGGATGTGGCAGATGGGGGTCCTAGGGGATTCCCTTTTGTACAGCCAGGCCAGGAGTTTGCCGGGCTTGTCTCCCAGGGCGTGTGTCCTTTCCGTGTGCTTGGCGTAGCTTAGTTTCCCCAGGGACTCCCAGTGTGACAGACAGGCTTGTCTCTGCGCTATTATTTCCCGTACCTGCTCGGGGGTCGGGTTCGCTCTATTCTCCAGCTCCCCCAGCTTACTTTCTGCTTTTGCCAGGGCGTTCGTGATGGCCTTTTGGGTTCCCCCTACCGCTGCCAGCATGTCCCCTCTCATGACCACCTTATACGCCTCCCAAGCGGTGCTGATGCGATCTACGCTGCCTAGATTGTGTAGCCAATATTCGTCTGTGCTGTCTTGTACGTGGTCCCTGAAGGCCGCGTCAAGCAATGCTTCTGCTCGCAGTCTCCATGTAGGGATAGGGGGTCTGGGCGGGTGTACCTCCCAAGTGACCGACAGGGGTGAGTGGTCTGATAATACTCTGGGTAAGTATTGTGCCTCGCTGAAAGTGGCTTGCTGCTCCAGGCTGACTAGCATGTAGTCCAGCCTAGTGTGGACGTTATGTGGCGGGGAGAAGAAGGAGTATTCCCGTCTCTCCGGGTTCAGTTCCCTCCACAGGTCGCTAAGGGACAGATTGGAAATCAGTTTGGATAGTATCTTGGCGGGGGGGGACGGGCGGGAGTGTTTGGTGTCTGACCTATCTTTGAGGGGGTCTAAAGTGCAGTTGTGGTCCCCGCCCCAGATCATGGTGCTGTTTGCGTGGGGGCATAGTCTAGGGCTCAAGGAGCGGAAAAAAGCTGTGGCGTCATGGTTGGGTGCGTATGTGCTAATCAGGCATAGGTCTCTTCCCTCCATGGTACCCTGCACCAGCGCCATCCTACCCTCGTTATCCGTTTTTGTGTCCGTGACTTTAAAAGGGACTGACGGGTTAATCCACACCAGGACCCCCCTAGCATATGAGGAGTAGGAGGATCCCACCAAGGTCCCCCGCCAGGTTTTGGCTAGCGCAGTCAGTTTAGCCTCCGTTAGGTGTGTCTCCTGAAGCATGGCGATCCCTACCTTGCATCGTCGCAGGTATGCTTGAATTCTTCGCTGTTTCACGTAGCTATTCATGCCTCTGACGTTCCATGTCATCACTTTCACTCTCTCAGCCATAGTCAAGGTGGTGTACTCTCACTAGTCCAGGTCCCGGTCGAGGCCTCATTGGAGGTGCTGTGGTATTGGAGGAGTCCTGTGGTCTCGGTGTGTCAACTTTAGGGATCCCAACTAGGGTGCGGATATCCGGCACCCCTTTCCCTAAGAAAGAACTTCCCCAACAAATAACTGGTCTAACAAGGTGCTCCTCGTCGTGACTGTCCCGTTTCCGCTCCCTAGGACCTGGCATGGTCTTCGGGTGCCCTACGGGTGGGTAAACGTACCCTGAAAAAACAGAAAAACACAAGCTCCTGGGGGGTTGAGGGAGCTAAAACCTCGGTGTTCCGCGTGGTAGGATCCCTTCAGCTGCTCCTGGGGTTGGATTGCAGTGTTCTTATGGTGCGGTATAATACAGTAGTCTTAGGTAGGTGTATCAGCGCGGCCTGCGCCTCTTGTCGTCTATGTCTGGTAGTTGCTGCTCGTCCATCCAGTCCCGGGCTTGTTCCGGTGTGTCGAATAGGTGGGCTCTGTTCTTGTGTATTACTTTCAACCTAGCAGGGTAAAGGAGCATGTATTTCAAACCAGCGGCCTTCAACCTGGCTTTGGTGTAGATGAACTGGGCCCTGCTCATCTGCACTTGAAAAGTGTAGTCGGGGTAGATGGCGATCCTGGCCGAATTTCTCAATATCTGGCCCCCTGACCGAGAGTACGCCAGGACGACCTCGCGGTCTCTGTAGTTTAACACTTTAGCAATCATGGGCCTGGGTGGGCCACCTGGCGGGGGCCTCTTGGCAAGCGACCTATGGGCCCTTTCGATGGAGAACCCCTGCGATAGTTTCTCTGCGCCGATTTCCTGCAGCAGGAGGTTTTCCACGTAGTTGGTGGGGTCTGGGCCTTCGATGCCCTCAGGCAGTCCGAGCAGCCGGATGTTATTCCGGCGGGCCCTCCCTTCGGCCTCTTCCACCTTGTTCTCGAGGTTTTTGACCGTTTGCTGGAGGCCTTCCATGTCATGGAGAAGTTGGGTGTTCGCTTCGGAATTCTCGCGTACTTGAGTCTCGAGTGCCTCCGTTCGATTAGCCAGGGAGCGGACGTCTTGGCGGAGGAGTCCCAGATCTATGGCCACTGCGTCGATTTTATTCACCATAGTCGTTTGGATTAGCTTGATGGCCTCCAAGAGTTGCAAGTTAGTGGGTTCAGGCGTCGCTGGAGTAGCGCTCGTGTCCCCTGCGGCAGTCGCCATGGTCGGGCACTCAGGGCTGGGGGGTTCGGGGGCTGTGTAGGCATCCAGGGTGGTCTGCCGCTGTTTAGACCTGGTCCCCCTCCCCGCTGACTTATCCGGGCAGGACATCCCCTCACCTCGCTGTGGAAGTTGCCCGCTTGATGTCCTCCGGCGCTCGGAGGGTTATGGTCCACGCTTCGGGCCCTCCCGCGGGGCGTCAGGCGCTCCGGCGCCGGTTCTCAAGGGCCTCCAGGCACCGCGGGGTGCGATACGGCCTGGCTAGGCCTGATATGGTAGTTCGTGGAAAGTCTTCGCGTTTCGGCCCGCGCTGCTTTTCTCGGTGCCCGGTGGGGGGGGGGAACTCCTTTCTGTAGCTGCCCGTTCCGAATGCCGCGGTTCCAGCACTCCGCCCCCCGTGGCGCAATTCGGGCAGGGGTGCGCAGCTCCGGTGGTATCGCCAACCGGGGCAGCGCGAGGTGGCCGGTGCACTCGCACTCGGTGTAGTGCGCGATCTCTGGGCCTCGGTTCCAGCCGGGCCTCCGTCCCCTGCGGTTCCGACAGCGGGGCCAGCAGGCGCCCTCGTCCGCCTCAGTCGATCACTCGTTTTCGGGCTTGGGGCTCCCGAGCCTACCGCAGGGGTGGCCACCGGGGGGTCAGCAGGGGCACCCCCTCGCCGTTCCGCTCGGCGGCGCAGGGCGGCCCTCTCTCGGATGGCTCAGCAGATGTGAGCCGCCATCTTGGCTGTCCGCGTCGTGGGGTGCGCGATCCTCTCAGCTCGGCTCCCGGGCTTCCACCCTCGCGTGTGAAGGGTCCAGGAGGTTCTCGTCGCCGCCGGCGGCTCTCGGGATGATTTGTAGGCGCTGAGGCCGGCTTAAATACAGGAAAAACAGCTTATCGATGGCTCATCTTGCGGAGCTTGCCGAAGTCGCGTCCGCTCTACATGGCGGTTGGCCACGCCCCCCCTGCTTGTTCTTGTTGTCCTTGGATGCTAACTAAATGCTCTCAGGCTGATGGGAACTGTAGTTCCCTAGTCAGGCAGCACGTTCGTGAGCAATCAGGATTTCAAATTACCAGTTTACAGGATATAGCAGTTCTGTTTCTAATGTCTAAATTCAAATCCCTGAATATGTCTCTTTCCGGGCAATTGCGGGTGTGCGAGGGACTGCCTGCAGGCCATCTCTCGGAACGCCCACGTTTTTGCAAGTTCTTTCCCATTTTTGGTGTTTTGCCCCCTTCCCAGCCCTCTGTGCAAACACACCCATGGTCTGTGTGGTCTCTCACACAAGGGCCTCGACAGCTCGCAGAGGCGTTTCGAGCCTGCACGAACTCCATGCAAGTCCAGGAAAAGAATGCACATTCAATTTCATAAAACGATGAACGCAGTTTGGCGCACAAGTACCCTATTTTCCACACAAATAATTCTATGAATCAGGCCCTATGTCGTTTAACTCAGGAGGACTTGGAATGTTCATTTTTTGATAACCACAGCTACCTTGTCCAATTTTCACATGGTAGACATATTGATCCACACTTGAGTACCACACTTGCTTTACTGGATGTGACAAACAATGGCTTACACAGTGGTGGGTTAATGTAAAGAAGCCTGGGACTAGTATCACATTAAACCCACTCTGATGACAACAACAGGAAAACGTAATAAGCATGCAAACATGGCCGACCAATCACATGCAGTGACAAGTCTTAAACACATATTTTTTGAATTTACTGGGCAAATACACTAGGATGTATATTATTACATGCCGCGAAATAACATGGGTGACTAGATACTATGCACTGAAGCTCACCTTGAACAGCAGTCTGGTCACCTGCAGATGCACACCTCTTCACATTCTTTTTCTACCATAATATTGAACATTCATCACCAGCTTTGGCTTACAACATGGCCAGCAATGGTAACCGCATTCATCTGGAGACAGAACATGATGACCATGTTTATATCTAAAATGACAGAATGATACATCTTAAGACCAACAGAGGAGCTGTAGTATGAGGTGGGAGGATTAGGAAGCAACTGCAATAACAAGGATTCCAGATTGAGCTCCAGCAACACCTGTGACTTCCAATGCAGAGGTCCCAACTCCTAATGCCGTGCACTTCCTAATGAAAGGAACGGAAGCGTCAGAGCTTGAAAGGTCACAGAAGTGAACCCTCAACAGGAACCAATCATCAGGTTGCAGAATTGTCAGACTCTGCCTCTTATTCCAGTTGGCAGAGATCCAGTGTGTCCCCAACAGTCATACAAAACAAAGGAGGTGCCTGCCAAGCCATTACAGAACAGGGAAAGTCCATATGCAAATCAAGCTTGCTCCCACCCCAAACATGGTAGTTCAGCTCGAACTCCTGCATCACATCCGGTCTGCATGAGGCCACAAGCATCCCCAGACATGTTTCGGCCCACAGTAATGCACCAGTCAGGACACATGCTGCTCCCTTCTCAGATTCACACTGAGACAGGTTTATGAAAGTTTATCCTCTAATGCACTATGATTATGGCCCACATTTCTCAAGGAATCTGATATTAATTTGGTCTTCTAGCAGTAGAGGTTTTCAGCTCACTGAATCGTGCAATCTTGGCTGGCTGAGGGGGCGACTTAACCAACCGGGATTTACTATTACCCTTTCATTCTGTCTCACTCACAATGGATGAGTAAATAACCCTACAACAAGGACTCCCACACAAATACTCCTGGTTTTGGGAAGAAAAGGCATTCCTGGGATCTTGCTGGCAGTGCCATGGCTTCTGAGGAGAGGGAGAAGTTGCCCCATCCCCATGCGAACTATGAGCTCTTCCTGGGCCTGGCAATCACTCCTGCAAATGAGCAATCCTGGTTGTATCCTTGTGAATTGAGAAAGCCTCTGCAGTCCTTCTCTTCACTTATGCTTTGTTTAGGATTGCTCCTCAGCCACCATCGCCCTGATAGCTTATATGCAGGCCCCTGTAAGAGTGGGTGTCTCGCAGGCATAAGGCTGTGAGCGCCGCTTTGGTCCCAGTGCACAGTGGATGGCCTCTGTTTGTTTCTGTGCACCACAATGCAGGCAACTCCCTCAGTGTGAGAAGGGTGGAATGCATGCTACATATACAAGCTAGTCACTGTATCGAACTACATTTGTCGCAGCTATCCAATGACACAACTATTTTTCAGACAATTTAACTGCTAAAATAAATGTGAAACTTGGCAAAAAAGTCACTTTCTTTTTTCTTTTTTTTAAACTACTAAATAAGGAATGGGTCAAACTGATTTAGCTCCTAACTTGTGAAAATAAACACTGTGTTTGCTTTAGTTAATGTTTTGCTCAGTGCATTGCCTCATTAATTGTCAACCAGACTGCGCTGAGAGAAAAACCTGCTTATTGACTTTCTATGCATACATCAAAATGGCTGCAGCATGGATGTCCCAATGCTTTGCTTCAGTGCGCAGTTTAGAATAACGTGGACGAAACGTTTACCCGTACTTTATTTTGCTTTTAGGAGATTACAGAACAACGACGAGCAAGCTCTCGCTGTACAATTACTCCAATGAAAGCGTAGATTTTCTCATAAGTATCGAAACCGCAAAGTGTCCGTCTGATAGGTCTTCCCATGAGTGAACCTGATGTGTTGACATTGAGCGTATTCCATTCGCTAAACAAGACGTGTCTTCTGCAAGAGTGTAGTGCTGTTACAAAATAAAGCCTTTAATGTCTGCAAATGTTGAATGCTGGCATTTTCACGTGCAGAGGAGACATAGTAAAGAAATTACACCCGGCTAATGGCCAACATATGTGAAGCATGCAGCTGTTAATGCAATTGGCCGTAGTGGGTTTCCACTTTTGGAGATCACTGAGACATGGCAGGTTGTTATAATTTTGGAGGCTTCTTAACAGGATTTAGAATCTGCTTTTATAATTGTTATCTAAGAGCTTGACATACGTATGTGTCTGTTTTGAGGCTTTTGGTAAAACACTGTAAGACTAAAGAGGCCCAGATGGCTCCTTCGTACCATTATAAGGTGACCACAAGGTCTATTTTGGGTCTCAGAAAGTTTGATTACAAACACATTCCCCTCTGCATAGACCACTTATGGTTTTCCTCCATTGCACTGTGGGCCTGATTCTCAAAGTGTTTTTCAATGGGATGCACACTTTGAAAAACACTTTCGAATCATCCCACGCGTTTTATAATGCATTAATTGGTATTTGCTTTATTTTATCTTATTTTTGTTTGGTAAATTGTCAAAGCCTGTGTGCAGAGTACTTTCAATCACTTTGTAAAGCAGTGGTTAAAGGTACAGTGGCTAATGAAAGGGAAACCAAAACAGTGGTAGTGCAGTATAACAACCAGAGGAAAAAGGCAGTGCATCCTGATATACATTAACTTAAACTAATCAAGATGAATGCATTTACAATTGTGTACAAAGGGGTTGATCCGTCACTTCTCTAGGGGCGAACACATGCAGCAAAGAAGTGAGGAATGGTCAGAAGGATAGAGTGGAAACTAGGTTGACTGGGGATGGTTGGTGATGGAGCTAGAAAGGAATACGGATGGGCTAATTTCAAGGCCATTTCTTCTAATGTCTCTCCAGTCTGGTGGCCCTTAGGTTCGTCTCTAAGAACTTGCTGATGCTATTGCAACTGGGAAGGAGAGATAGCAGAGAAGATCCTGCATCTGACATGCTGTTTCTTAAATCTGGTGGCTGGTGTGAGGTAGTTCTCATTGGCGGATCTCAGTCCCTTGCTGGGACATAAGGTTGTAGAAATGGGGGCAGATACTTGGGTGCATTGCACTCATCACTTTTGTCCACGAGGCCCATTGATTTGAGAGTTATTGTGCCATCAATAGGCAGCCATGTTATAGCTTCAATGCCTATGGAGAGGTCGCCATGGTGTTTGAGGCCAAAGATTAGGCAATGTGTAAACCTAGTGTTAAAAACTTGTCGTTGATTTGGTGGGGGAAAATTGTAGTTTGGATGTTGTTAGCACGAAAAAGAGCTACACCTCCTCCAGCCTTTCTGTCCTATTGGAAGCAGTGATATTCTATCCTGGTGGAAGCAAGCAGGTTCCGCCATACCATTCAACTTTATTATCACAATTCTTCTTTGCATGGTATATTTTGGTGGCATCTCTCACTGCAGATCTGGCACTGCTGGCACCTAGGGTGGTTATTGCTGGTAAATGCAAACAAAGTCGTGGAATCAGTCTTGTGAGATGGGAGGGAAGTAGGTTTTGAGGGCTTCGTTTATGTTTTTCAGTTGGTCCTTGCCCTGTAAGCATTCCTATTCGTGGACAGAGATTTGTCACTAGCAAGTTTATGTGTGCCCTGAGAATTGCCAGATGAGAAATCAAAAATATTGGCCGTCCTGGTGCTGAAAAGCTTCTTGCGCATCAGCACATGGAGATCGTTTTTGACCTCCTCTAAGGCAATGCAAATGTTCCGAGTGCAGTCAATAACTACTGTATTGACTGCATTTTGAACATTCTTTCTTCAAAGGCAAATGTGGAAACAGCAATGCAATTTCTAGACACGATTTGTAAATTTACCTGCTTTCTCGGAGGAGATTTCTTTGCTTCAGCATTCTGTTTAACAAACAAAAGACAACTCTAACACATTGGAAAGCGATTGCACTTTATTGTCTTTTACTTTTGTAAAGGTATTTCTTTTTAAAAACCAAAACAAATAAATAATAATAAAAAATGCACTTTGTTCTAGAGACATGCAGGGTAATTCATAGAATTTTGCAGAAAAGTGTCGCAAGCGGCTGGCGCAGAGTGTCCGCGTGCGATTGTCTGCGCCAGCCGCGTGCGCTAAAATCGATTTCCGCGCACAGCGCATTCATGGATTTTCGCATCCAAAACCAGCCGTGGCGCAGCGTGGCGCAGCGACCCTGCAGCAGCGCCAGTTACGCCCCCAAGAATGCCCTCGCGCAAGGAAAAGCCTTCAAAATCCCCAAATAATCGCAAAGGGCTGCGCTAACCCTGAACCAGTTCACTGGGCTGGCAAACAGCAAACGCCAAGCGGGGAACGTGTATTTCAGTGGTTCGCGGGAAGTTCCACAGGCGATTGTCCTGTGTACGTGTGCATCAGGGGTGCGTGGGAAGTTCCACACCAAAATCAGCAGGGTACGTGTATTACAGGGATGCGCGGGAAGTTCCACACGCGATTACAGCAGGGTACGTGTATTTCAGGGGTGCACGGGAAGTTCCACACGCGATTGGCCCCGTGCGAGCAGGGTACGTGTATTCCAGGGGTGCGCGGGAAGTTCCACATGCAATTTCAGCAGGGTACGTGTATTTCAGGGGTGTGCGGGAAGTTCCACACGCGATTGGCCCAGTGCGAGCAGGGTACGTGTATTCCATGGGTGCGCGGGAAGTTCCACACGCGATTTCAGCAGGGTACGTGTATTTCAGGGGTGCGCGGGAAGTTCCACACGCGATTGGCCCAGTGCGAGCAGGGTACGTGTATTCCATGGGTGCGCGGGAAGTTCCACACGCGATTTCAGCAGGGTACGTGTATTTCAGGGGTGCGCGTGAAGTTCCACACGCGATTCCATCAGGGTACGTGTATTTCAGGGGTGCGCGGGAAGTCCCACACACGATTGGCCCCGTGCGAGCAGGGTACGTGTATTTCAGGGGGGCGCGGGAAGTTCCACACGCGATTGGCCCCGTGCAAGCAGGCTACGTGTATTACAGGGGTGCGCGGGAAGTTCCACACGCGATTACAGCAGGGTACATGTATTTCAGCGGTGCGCGGGAAGTTCCACACGCGATTGGCCCTGTGCGAGCAGGGTACGTGTATTCCAGGGGTGCACAGGAAGTTCCACACGCAATTTCAGCAGGGTACGTGTATTTCAGGGGTGCGCGGGAAGTTCCACACGCGATTGGCCCAGTGCGAGCAGGGTACGTGTATTCCATGGGTGCGCGGGAAGTTCCACACGCGATTTCAGCAGGGTACGTGTATATCAGGGGTGCGTGTGAAGTTCCACACGCGATTCCATCAGGGTGCGTGTATTTCAGGGGTGCGCGGGAAGTCCCACACGCGATTGGCCCCATGCGAGCAGGGTACGTGTATTCCAGGGGTGCGCGGGAAGTTCCACACGCGATTGGCCCCGTGCAAGCAGGCTACGTGTATTACAGGGGTGCGCGGGAAGTTCCACACGCGATTTCATCAGGGTACGTGTATTTCAGGGGTGCGCGGGAAGTTCCACACACGATTGGCCCAGTGCGAGCAGGGTACGTGTATTTCAGGGGTGCGTGGGAAGTTCCACACGCGATTGGCCCCGTGCAAGCAGGGTACGTGTATTTCAGGGGTGCGCGGAAAGTTCCACACGCGATTTCATCAGGGTACGTGTATTTCAGGGGTGCGCGGGAAGTTCCACACGTGATTTCAGCAGGGTATGTGAATTTCAGAGGTTCTGGGGAGTACTACATGTGAATTGGCCGTGTGGGTCCTCCCAGGTGTACGCTCGACAACCTCCACGGCCCCTGCAGGCAGCCCACACCACGGGGGACTACCCTGCACCCCTGCTCATGTCCCGCAGGCAGCCCATCCACCATGGGCATGCCCCCCAGCCAACCCACATGTCACCTTGCACTACTGATCAACAATGCATGTCTCCCACCACCCCCACCCCCCAGCAGTGCAGGGGCAGCCTCCACCAGGCCCCCACCCATGTCTCCCACCACCCCCACCCCCCAGCAGTGCAGGGGCAGCCTCCACCAGGCCCCCACCCATGTCTCCCACCACGCCCACCCCCCAGCAGTGCAGGGGCAGCCTCCACCAGGCCCCCACTCATGTCTCCCACCACCCCCACCCCCCAGCAGTGTGGGCCACCCTCCACCAGGCCCCCACTCATGTCTCCCAGCACCCCCACCCCCCAGCCACCATGGCCAGCCCCCACCAGGCCCCCACTCATGTCTCCCACCACCCCCACCCCCCAGCAGTGTGGAGCACCCTCCACCAGGCCCCCACTCATGGGCCCTATCACCCCCACCCCCCAGCATCCAGGGGCACCCTCCACCAGGCCCCCACTCATGTCTCCCACCACCCCCACCCCCCAGCAGTGTGGGGCACCCTCCACCAGGCCCCCACCCATGTCTCCCACCACCCCCATCCCCCAGCAGTGCAGGGGCAGCACCACCAGGCCCCCACTCATATCTCCCACCACCCCCATCCCCCAGCCACCATGGGCACCCTCCACCAGGCCTCCACTCATGTCTTCCACCCACCCCCACCCCCCAGCCACCATGGGCATCCCCCACCAGGCCCCCACTCATGTCTCCCACTACCCCCAACCCCCAGCCACCATGGGCATCCCCCACCAGGCCCCCACTCATGTCTCCCACCACCCCCACCCCCCAGCAGTGTGGGGCACCCTCCACCAGGCCCCCACCCATGTCTCCCACCACCCTCACCCCCCAGCAGTGTGGGGCACCCTCCACCAGGCCCCCATTCATGTCTCCCACCACCCCCATCCCCCAGCCACCATGGGCACCCTCCACCAGGCCTCCACCCATGTCTCCCACCACCCCCACCCCCCAGCAGTGCAGGGGCAGCCTCCACCAGGCCCCCACCCATGTCTCCCACCACCCCCACCCCCCAGCAGTGCAGGGGCAGCCTCCACCAGGCCCCCACTCATGTCTCCCACCACCCCCACCCCCCAGCAGTGTGGGCCACCCTCCACCAGGCCCCCACTCATGTCTCCCAGCACCCCCAGCCCCCAGCCACCATGGCCAGCCCCCACCAGGCCCCAACTCATGTCTCCCACCACCCCCACCCCCCAGCAGTGTGGGGCACCCTCCACCAGGCCCCCACTCATGGCCCCTATCACCCCCACCCCCCAGCATCCAGGGGCACCCTCCACCAGGCCCCCACCCATGTCTCCTAGCACCCCCACCCCCCAGCAGTGCAGGGGCACCCTCGACCAGGCCCCCACTCATGGGCCCTATCACCCCCACCCCCCAGCATCCAGGGGCACCCTCCACCAGGCCCCCCGCTCATGTCTCCCACCACCCCCACCCCCCCAGCAGTGTGGGGCACCCTCCACCAGGCCCCCACTCATGTCTCCCACCACCCCCACCCCCCAGCAGTGTTGGGCACCCTCCACCAGGCCCCCACCCATGTCTCCCACCACCCCCACCCCCCAGCAGTGCAGGGGCAGCCTCCACCAGGCCCCCACTCATGTCTCCCACCACCCCCATCCCCCAGCAGTGCAGGGGCAGCACCACCAGGCCCCCACTCATGTCTCCCACCACCCCCATCCCCCAGCCACCATGGGCACCCTCCACCAGGCCTCCACTCATGTCACCCACCCGCCCCCACCCCCCAGCCACCATGGGCAGCCCCCACCAGGCCCCCACTCATGTCTCCCACCACCCCCACCCCCAGCAGTGTGGAGCACCCTCCACCAGGCCCCCACTCATGGGCCCTATCACCCCCACCCCCCAGCATCCAGGGGCACCCTCCACCAGGCCCCCACCCATGTCTACCAGCACCCCCACCCCCCAGCAGTGCAGGGGCACCCTCCACCAGGCTCCCACTCATGGCCTCTATCACCCCCACCCCCCAGCATCCAGGGGCACCCTCCACCAGGCCCCCACCCATGTCTCCCAGCACCCCCACCCCCCAGCAGTGCAGGGGCACCCTCCACCAGGCCCCCACTCATGTCTCCCAGCACCCCCACCCCCCAGCCACCATGGGCAGCCCCCACCAGGCCCCCACCCATGTCTCCCACCACCCCCACCCCCCAGCAGTGTGGAGCACCCTCCACCAGGCCCCCACTCATGGGCCCTATAACCCCCACCCCCCAGCATCCAGGGGCACCCTCCACCAGGCCCCCACTCATGTCTCCCACCACTCCCACCCCCCCAGCAGTGTGGGGCACCCTCCACCAGGCCCCCACTCATGTCTCCCACCACCCCCACCCCCCAGCAGTGTGGGGCACCCTCCACCAGGCCCCCACCCATGTCTCCCACCACCCCCAACCCCCAGCAGTGCAGGGGCACCCTCCACCAGGCCCCCACTCATGGCCCCTATCACCCCCACCCCCAGCAGTGTGGGGCACCCTCCACCAGGCCCCCACTCATGTCTCCCACCACCCCCATCCCCCAGCCCCCATGGGCACCCTCCACCAGGCCTCCACCCATGTCTCCCACCACCCCCACCACCCAGCAGTGCAGGGGCAGCCTCCACCAGGCCCCCACTCATGGCCCCTATCACTCCCACCCCCCAGCAGTGTGGGGCACCCTCCACCAGGCCCCCACTCATGTCTCCCACCACCCCCATCCCCCAGCCACCATGGGCACCCTTCACCAGGCCTTCACCCATGTCTCCCACCACCCCCACCCCCCAGCAGTGCAGGGGCAGCCTCCACCAGGCCCCCACTCATGGCCCCTATCACCCCCACCCCCCAGCAGTGTGGGGCACCCTCCACCAGGCCCCCACTCATGTCTCCCACCACCCCCATCCCCCAGCCACCATGGGCACCCTCCACCAGGCCTCCACCCATGTCTCCCACCACCCCCACCCCCCAGCAGTGCAGGGGCAGCCTCCACCAGGCCCCCACTCATGTCTCCCACCACCCCCACCCGCCAGCAGTGTGGGGCACCCTCCACCAGGCCCCCACTCATGGCCCCTATCACCCCCACCCCCCAGCATCCAGGGGCACCTTCCACCAGGCCCCCACCCATGTCTCCCAGCACCCCCACCCCCCAGCAGTGCAGGGGCACCCTCCACCAGGCCCCCACTCATGTCTCCCACCACCCCCACCTCCCCCCAGCAGTGTGGGGCACCCTCCACCAGGCCCCCACTCATGTCTCCCACCACCCCCACCCCCCAGCCACCATGGGCACCCTCAGCCAGGCCTCCACCCATGTCTCCCACCACCCCCACCCCCCAGCAGTGCAGGGGCAGCCTCCACCAGGCCCCCACCCATGTCTCCCACCACCCCCACCCCCCAGCAGTGCAGGGGCAGCCTCCACCAGGCCCCCACTCATGTCTCCCACCACCCCACCCCCAGCAGTGTGGGGCACCCTCCACCAGGCCCCCACTCATGTCTCCCAGCACCCCCACCCCCCAGCCACCATGGGCAGCCCCCACCAGGCCCCCACTCATGTCTCCCACCACCCCCACCCCCCAGCAGTGTGGGGCACCCTCCACCAGGCCCCCACTCATTGCCCCTATCACCCCCACCCCCCCAGCATCCAGGGGCACCCTCCACCAGGCCCCCACCCATGTCTCCCAGCACCCCCACCCCCCAGCAGTGCAGGGGCACCCTCCACCAGGCCCCCACTCATGGGCCCTATCACCCCCACCCCCCAGCATCCAGGGGCACCCTCCACCAGGCCCCCACTCATGTCTCCCACCACCCCACCCCCCCAGCAGTGTGGGGCACCCTCCATCAGGCCCCCACTCATGTCTCCCACCACCCCCACCCCCCAGCAGTGTGGGGCACCCTCCACCAGGCCCCCACTCATGTCTCCCACCACCCCCACCCCCCAGCAGTGTGGGGCACCCTCCACCAGGCCCCCACCCATGTCTCCCAGCACCCCCACCCCCCAGCAGTGCAGTGGCACCCTCCACCAGGCCCCCACTCATGGCCCCTATCACCCCCACCCCCCAGCATCCAGGGGCACCCTCCACCAGGCCCCCACCCATGTCTCCCAGCACCCCCACCCCCCAGCAGTGCAGGGGCACCCTCCACCAGGCCCCCACTCATGGCCCCTATCACCCCCACCCCCCAGCAGTGTGGGGCACCCTCCACCAGGCCCCCACTCATGTCTCCCACCACCCCCATCCCCCATCCACCATGGGCACCCTCCACCAGGCCTCCACCCATGTCTCCCACCACCCCCACCCCCCAGCAGTGCAGGGGCAGCCTCCACCAGGCCCCCACCCATGTCTCCCAGCACCCCCACCCCGCAGCAGTGCAGGGGCACCCTCCACCAGGCCCCCACTCATGTCTCCCACCACCCCCACCCCCCAGCCACCATGGGCAGCCCCCACCAGGCCCCCACCCATGTCTCCCACCACCCCCATCCCCCAGCAGTGCAGGGGCAGCACCACCAGGCCCCCACTCATGTCTCCCACCACCCCCATCCCCCAGCCACCATGGGCAGCCTCCACCAGGTCGTCACAATCCCCAATCATGTGCGTTATGGTCAGCCTCCACAGCCAAAAAGCCCTACCAAGTAACCCATTCACCCACATGGAAATGGAAATTACATGTTACAACCCCAATGTTCATAAAGCTAATGAACCCATGTCCGTCACACACAATGGTTGCAATTGAATGGGAAAACACCCAACATGACATGCATGAAACCAATGAGATGATACCACACAGTGAAGTATGAAAACAAAATTGTATTAAAAAAAAAAATAATGCAAAAGAAATGAAACAAACTACAATGTGAATGAAAAAAAGATAAGCTGCATGTCCGTTTAAAAAAATAAAAACACCAAATCCTAATCCAAAAAAATGTCGTCCAAAGTCAAATGAAAAATAAAATCAATCCAATGAAGAACTATGTACAAAACATCCAAGGGTCCATGAGCCCAACTGAACAAAGGAAACCTACAAAAAACCCTAACTAAAATGCAACTATATACAAAAAGTGGAGCAGTGTCCGTCGACTCCAAATCATAAGAACAAACAAAGGAAACCTAAAACTAAAGAACTATATACAAAGGCGGCGGGCAAGTCCAGCGGCTCACTCCGTGGTGTTCCGGGCCAGGGCATCATCGAACTCCTGTTCGATGTCCCGGAGGCGGTCCTGTTCCATGGCCCGAGGGTCCGCAGGGACGACGCCGTGTCCTCCTCCAACCCCCTGCGGATTGCCTCGAGGCTCTCGGCCCGCTTCAGGGCCCTCCGCATGGAGTTCTCCGCCCTGACCATTGTGAGCCGCGCCTCTTCCGCCCGCCGCCGCTCCGCACCTATGGCGTGGCCCAACCGCTGCCACACGGAAGACACTCTCTGTCCTGGGTCCTCCTGCCCTCCGGCCGATGCCTGCCCCTCCGATGTTGAAGGCCCCGAGCTTTCATGGCCCCCACCACGTTGCTGCTGCTGCTCCGCCTCTGCCCGTGCACTGCCTCCTGCTGCCTGCACATCCTCCGCCGGCTGGGGTGCAGTTGTTGATGTGGCCACCCCTGCTGGATGTCCGACTCCCGACTGTGGCAGGTATGCCTCCTCCACCAGCCTGGCCGCACCGTCAGAGGCAGCTCCACAGGGCACCCAGGTGACTGATGGGTGGGAAGATGGCACAGAGGACGACTGGCGCGTAGGGGGTCCAGTTGAGGAGGGGGTCGGAGCAAGCCCCATCAGACGGAGGAATCCGGCCTGGGTGACCTGTCCCAGCAGGCTGACGTGGTCAACGAGCCATTCGAGATGACGTGCAGTATCTCCATGAAAAGACTGCAGGTCACCTCGCGTGGCCCGTTGACGCAACGCCACACCAGCCAGGACAGGCTCAACCCGGACCTGGATAGCCACGTCCGCAGGCAGAGGAAGGCCAGTTGACGTCAGCTCATCCCCTGCCTGAAAACGGGTCTGGACGTAGGCATCCCTGCTGGTGCAAGATGATGCAGGGACAGGATCGGGGACAGGATTGCACACAGGCACCTCCGCGGCGGCCTGTGCTGCCTCCTGTCCCTGATCCTGCACTGCACCACTAGCACCAGTGGGATCCCTACCTCCAGACCCCGTCTCTGGTGCTTGCACGGCCTCCTCCTCCACCAAACCCCCCACCAACCTGGATGACTCCGTGCCATCTTCCCCTGTTGGGCCCTGTGGGGTCCCAGCTGCCCCTTCTGCTGCCGAGGAGTTCAACTCCAACCTCTGCCTCTTGGACCTCCCCCCGGCAGCTGCGGCCTGGGACGCGGCACCGGACTCCTCACTCCCCGACGAGATGACAACACGGGAGGGGAGCTGGGCCTTGCGTCTCCGGCTGGCGGTGGGATCCCCGCCGCTGCGCTCCACAGCACCTTCTCCGCCCTCTTCATCAGTTGACGCTGCAGACAGGGAGAAACAAAACACAGGCATCAGGGCACTGTACAATGGACACATACACACATGAAAGTTGCACATGAGTGGCATTGCCAAACCTCAGACATGTCATCACAATCCCCAACACACATGTCATTACAACTCGCACACATGAGCCATACCACAGCCATATCGCAACTGCCACCACCATCCCTACACATACAACAGCATGAGCAGCCAAAGGTGAGCCAGACATCACATGCAACAGAGGAAGTGCACCACACATGTACACACACCACCACACTTTCATGCATGTGTACACCTCTGCCAAGTGTCGCACTGTTCAGACGGGCATCCATGTCACATCTGCCAATCAGGCTTCCACATACCGCTGTTACATGCATCCATGTTGCATCACTGTTGCACCCTTGCCAAATACACACACACATGCACAAGTACACAGTGCTCATACATGCAGCCGAAAACAACATACATGCGTGACATCACGGACATGTCTACTTACATACACATTCATCCAAACATGTGTGCCCACACAACTGCATTTGGCATGCAAGCCTACACACACAAGCACCATCCATGTCTCACACATTACAGCCCTCGCATGTGTCAGCCCCACGGCCCTGTACACCCCCACCCATACTCGACCCCATACAAACAGATGTGCAACCTGCAAACTAACGAATAATCACCACACGCACTGCTCACAATCAGGATGCATGTACACTCACCGCTCGACTCCAGACGGGTCTGCTTCTCTAGGACCTGGACATGGAGCGCTGGGGATATGCGTTCCAGGACCCTCATCTGTTCTTCCGACAAGTGACCCCGGCGCCCCTTGGCATCCGCTGCCTTCAAGAGGCGCCGGGCCTTGTTCAGGGTCCTGGACCTGAAGTCCTCCCAGCGCTTCCTGACATGTTGTAAATCGCGGACTGCCACCCCCTCCGCATTGATGGCAGTCACAATGTCAGTCCAGATCCGAGTCCGTCCTTCCTTGTCGGCGCGGGAACTTCCAAAGAGGGCATCATACTGCCCCAGGACTTGCTCCACCAGGACACCAACTTCGGTGGCACTGAAGCTGGTGCCCCTCTGCCTCTCTGGCCAGGGGTTGTCAGTGGTCCCAGATGGTGTTTGCCCCGACATGACAACCCCAGAGGCAGGAGTGGGTGGGCAACTGGGTCCTGGGGCTGGGCTGTGGAGCGATGGAATCCCAGTCGGGAGTCTTCGGTTCCAGCAGGGGTGGTCACAGCAACAGCACCCCTAGCTGATGTGCAGGCAGCAAATGGCAGTGCACATGGGCAGCAGGCAGTCAGGCAGCAGCAGATGGCAGGTGGGAGCGTGCTCGGGGTTCTGGGGGGCAGTAGTTCGGCCTTCTGGGCAGGAGCGTGGTCTTCCGTGTGCTTACGCGTGGCCTGCTTGATACGGAGTGATTTGGCACATGAAAAATCCAACACGTCTGCGTGTAAATCGAGGAAAGGCCCTTAGCGCGTAAACGCGTCGCCAGCGTATGCGCGTCTATGAAGTCACATGCACGTTGAATTGTGCACACGTTTGAAAATGTTGCGTGTGAAAAAAATGAAAGACACGTCCGAGTGTCAAAGCATGTAATTGGTGGGAATGGGCCTAGCGCGTACACGCGGCAGTGACAAAGCGTGTAATTGGTGGAAATGGCCCTACACGCAGAAGTGACAAAGCGTGTAATTGGTGGAAATGGCCCTACACGCAGAAGTGACAAAGCGTGTAATTGGTGGAAATGGCCCTAGCGCGTACACGCCGCGTAAGTGACGCTGGACGTGTGGGCCTGTATAAAAGGTACGTGTAGAACACCATTTCCTTGTACGTGCTTTTCGTGGAGAGCGAGTGGGTGAATTCTGTACTTCTTGTCGTTTCACACGCGATTTACTTCACGGCGTTTCAAGTTCGTATTTCCTGTTACCTCTGACAGCTTTTTCTCTACTTTCTCTTTTACTGGTTTACCTGGGCCTGTTCCCTCAAACAGTGTTCCCTTCTACTGTTGTCCTGTCTCCTCAGACAGCGTACAAGTCTTCTTTTGGCGGGGGTGTTGCCAACCAAACGCGCTCCTTTTTCACGCTCTTTTACCTGGCAGACAGTGAGTCACGCACGTATCTAACATCTGTGCTTGCCCCGTGTGTAGCCTACCCCTTCAGAGGTCATTCTAGGCTTTGTGTGACACGCATACGTTCATTCTTGTGTTACTGGGTGCCACAGCGTAGTGCAGGTTTTTCTTTCTGCACACGTGGTCTAGGAGGGGTTGCGTGCACGTCATCTCCCTTTTTTGGGGCTCCTGTGCGTAGTTTGACCCGTCATCTTTCCCCAGGGGTTACATTCAGCCTTGCAAGAGCACTAGGGTACAATTACCATCTGGTACCCAACCCCTTTGACCCCCAATTGCCCAGGACAATAGTTTACATCCACTCCCATACGCACATTAACATCAGTGCCATGGCTGGGAGGCGAGGATTCCGTAAAGGTGGCAAAGGTGGAAGAGCCACAAGTGGTGGCCGTGGTGGATCCGGTAGGGGACGTGGTCGTTACTTGCAGGGTGAGCCTGTCCCCCCATGTGTGGAGGACCAGTCAAGGGCACCCATAATCCCCCCCCTCCCGTTGAGGCTGATGTGGCTGACACCATCCATGCTCAGCCCTTGTTGGACCAGCCCATTGTGGCACCAGACCTGGCTGACTCCATGGCTGACTTCCAGGTCAGCAGGCCTATTAAACGTGCACTGGTGCACGTTGATGTCATCATGCCACGTGCATCTGGGGCAGCAAGGTCATCTGCTGCCCCAAGTAGGTAGGATGGAGAGGCTGCAGGGGCAGCTGCGGCTCCATCCACCCCAGCTCTCACACACCCAGCCAGGACAGTGTCGGTCCTAGTCCATCCTGCTGACATTCCCCCTGACACCATTACACTTGAGCCAATGCCTGCACCAACTCCCATGCTGAGTGTGCAATCCCACACTCCTGATACAGAGTCCACCAGGGCTCCTGCCCCTAGTGTCCAGAGCGGCGCAGGACACTCAGGATCACCACCACCTTCCAAGCGGAAGAGGAAGAGTGCTCGTCCGGCACAGGCTGATGCCCCAGACACGGCTACACAGTCCGGCTCATCCAGGAAGCCCAGCTTCACGGATGACAAACTGAATGCACTTGTCGAGTATGTGTCCGCACATGATAACGAGATGGTCATTGTTGCAGGATCCAAGACCACACCTGCACAACGCCAGGCACACTGGCAGACCGTTGCGGACATCGTAAGTGCCCTTGGAATCGTGAGGCGCACAGCCAATGATTGCTATAAGCGCTGGAATGACCTAAAGCGCAGGGCAAAGAGTAAGCTGGCCTCAAGTCATGCCGCAACTCTAGTGACTGGAGGTGGGTCTCCAGTAGTAGACATGGAACTCACTCCACATGAGTCAGTCGCTGGGACCTACGTCACAGAGGAACAGATCCAAGGCGTGGGAGATCTGCCTGATTATGAGGCATTGTCCGGTGAGTGCACATGCATGTGTGTGTCATCCATGTGCATGGTGTGTGTGAGGGCTTCTGTTTGTGTGCCAGGTGAGAGTGTGTGCGCCTGAGTCGTATGGGTCAGCCATGTGCTTCATGCAATACATCCTGCGCAGCTGCATTTGGACATAGCAGTATCCCTTCTGCCAACAGTAGACATGTAGCCCAACTGCACGCCAGTTGCCCTTGAAGTGTCACCTTGCCACAACATTGTTGCTTATTTTTCACTGTTCATTCAGTCAGATTGTTTGCATTCCACCACTTTTACTAGGCATTTCGCAGTCCTCTAGTCACATGTCTGACATGGCTATGGTAAAGTGGAGTGACTTTGTTACCTGGATATCATTTGTTCACACATGTCCCTGTGCAATTGGACCATTTTGGACTGGCAGCTCCAGGTGAAAAATCTGACCTGTTTGAATTAGAAAAGCTATTACATGCGGGAACTGGACTGAATGAATAGGTGCTGCCCTCCTCTCCATCTTCACTCAATAGCAATGGTACATGCCATCTGTGTGATGGCATGTGTGTTTCACCTGGCAATCACAGGCCAATGTGTGATGCCACTGCCAGGCAGCATGCAGAAAATGTGTTCATCTTCCATCTTGGTGTCATCAGTGTGTGCCATTTGCCTGCCCTTCATATGCAGTGAGGGTGCATGCATGGGAAGGTTTTAGTCATGTGGGACATGGGTCAATCAAGTACTGGTTCTCTTGCTTCTCAGCCCTCATTGTGTGCTGTGGTGCTAATGCCTGTTTCCATTTCTTTGTTTTTATGTCTTTGCAGGGGAAGACGCACCTGATACTGCTGGGGTTGTGGAGATGGTGCAGACCCAGGAGGGGTCCGAGGGCCGACCAACCACCAGTGAGGGACGTGGTGTGGTGGTGGGTGAGAACCCACAAGTGCTGCAGGTCGTGCTCTCAAGGGGTGTCTCTGGCTGCACCTCCCCCGAGCTGTACTCAGTTGTTGATTCGGATGATGAGACCTACGTGCCGTCGCAGGTGAGTGTTCCAGGGAGGGATTCTGTTCTGTCCCACCCACCTGCACCAGGGTCAGAACCCTCAATGGGGATGTCAGTGTTGGCAGCTGCGCCTTTGGTGGTTACGGATGCAGGGTCACACTCCGCGACATCTGATCCTGTTCCTGGGCCAGCAGATCAGAGGGGGAATGCAGTCCTGCAGCCTCAGGCAGTGCCGGCACAGCAAGGCGCAGTTCGCTTTGTCGCAGACAGGTGTGGTGCCCGCCGACGTGGTGGCCGTACGCCACCTGGCAATACCGCATGGGAGCAATCCATTTACGGTATGGCAACCCAACAGGCAGCATCATCCGAGATGATGGCTCAGGCCATGGATAGGGTGGCATCTTCCATTGTCCCCCCTGAAAGGCTGATGGAGCGACTACAGCAGGCAACCGACTCCATCTGCCAGTCACACAGGGAGGACATGTTGGCGTCCAACAGGGACAGGCGGGCGGCACTGGCGACTCTGTAGGAGGCCATCTCCATAGAGTCCCAGGGCCACAGGGAAGCCCTGAGGCAGGAGCTCCTTCACCTCAGGACGACTCTTGTTGAGCTTGAGGCTTCAACACACCAAAGGACAGAACAGCAGCTGGAGCGTCTCACCCGTACGCTCTCAGCTGAGATGCAGGCAACGAGGGCGGAGGTCCGGGCATCCCGTGAGTTGTTGCATGGGGATCTCCGCACACTCATCCTCCAGAACGAGACCTACCACACCCGCATGCCTGCAGCCATGGAGGAGCAGACTAGGGCCTTGCGTGGGCTGCCTCCCATAGTGCAAAAACCTCCGGATGCAGCTGCACAGGGTGATAATAGCGACAGCAGTGATACTCCCACAATAGGGTAGCCGTGTGGGCCATGAGCCCATGGAGGTGTTTTTTTATCCCAGGATCCACACAGGTGGGTTTTGGTGTGCACCCTGTCCTCGGACCTCCTGGGTGGCCTCCCCAACCCCCCCGGGCCCATCAATGGCCATTTTTGATTTTGTTTTATTTTTATTTTTATTTTTATTTTTTTAATTATTTTTTTCCCAATTTTTTTGGGACAATTTGTTGCCTTCCGTGGTTCCTGTGGGCATATGCTGCATTGTGGCTGGGCACATGCAGGCTTGTCATGTATTTGGTTCAGATGCTTGGGTTTGAGTCACACACACCCCTCCTGCTTCCCGTTTCCATGGGCTTGCAAAGGGTGTGCCCAAGTGACATTGACGTACATGGTGACATTGGACTCCCACTACATGTGCGGGTAGTCTAGTCAATACTGTGTATACATTCCTAGTGCATATTGCTGTTGTGTTGTACACTGCATGTTGCATTGATGTGTAACTCATCATCTGTGTCTACCTCCCAATTTGCAGGTCCCTTCCTCATGTCTACACAAGGCCCTCTAGTTTGGAGATGGGGTCCATGTTGGCAGCAGTGCACCTACAACTCTACCTGGCGCCAACACTGCACAGTTGGTAGTGGTGGGAGTGCAGGCATTTCCAGGTGCTGAGACTACTAATTTATAACATTTGTGATGTCATGTTAATGGTAGTACCTGCTCAAGTTTGTTGTTGGTCCTGCATTACTGTGAGCATTTCAGGTGTTGCAAGTTTCAATTAGGGACACTGAACATCGTGACACTAGTGTCATGTTGTGGGGATTACTTTGTTTACCTGCAAATAGCATGACATGGCACGGTGTGTCGTGTGGCGGTGCTGGGAATGGGTTGGCTGACATGGCACTGTCCTCTTGTTGCATTTTGCAAGTGGGTATTCATTTTAGCTGCTTGAATGTGTTTCTTCACAAAACAGCATTGGTGGTGTCTGTGTGGGTAGGGATGCACACATTGTAACACTTCCAGGTGAACAATCTCAGGCTGATATGGTTTTCACGGTTGATTCTCCAGACATTCAGGATCAGTGTCAGGTTGAGTCATCATTGATTGTCAGATGGAATGTGCCAGGGCAGTGTGCACTCCACAGGGGTGTGATTTCTATGTGAAGTAATTACCCACTAGCTGTGTACGGGCTGCCTCCCCCCGTGTCCTTTCCCCTCCCATGCGCAGCGGCTGTGCATGTGGTTGGGGATGTGGGGCCACCACCATGTCCACGGCCAGGCCCCGGCATGTTGCAACGTTGTGCAGGACAGATGCTGCCACTATGATCCTGCACACTACTGGGGGAGTGTACAACAGCTGCCCGCCAGAACGGTCAAGGGAGCGAAAGCATGACTTTAGCACTCCGAATGTGCGCTCCACTATGCCCCGGGTTGTAATGTGGGCTGTGTTATATCTTACCTGGGGTTGGCGTGGTGGGGTTCCGAATTGGCATCATCATGTGGGGGCTGAGAGGGTAGGCACTGTCCCCTGTGGAGGTGGTGATTGGTATCATTGGTGGGGTTGTGACCTTGCTCAGTATCCGACAACCATGCATGTGCAGTGGCATTCATACTCACCAAGCAGCCATGTATCGCCATGCCGCCCAGCTTCTAGGTCCCGGCTTAGGGTGGACATTCGGTAAATGAAGCTGTCGTGGGTGGACCCGGGATAGTTGGCATATACTGAGGTGATGATTCCCTTGGCATTACATACTACCTGCACGTTGATGGAATGCCAGTGCTTGCGGTTCCTATAGATGTGCTCTGATGCCCTGGGGGGACGTAGAGCCACATGGGTGCAGTCGATGGCACCTAGCACTTTGGGGAATCGTGCCACACCGTAAAAATCCAGGGCGGCAGCATGCCTTTCTGCAGGTGTTCTGGGCAGGTATATGTGCCTGCGGACTGATGGGCGTGCAGTGATGATGTTCAAGACCTGGTGTAGCCAGCGTGACTGGGTGGCCTGTGATACCCCACCCACTATGGCACTTGTCCGCTGAAATGATCTAGTGGCTAAGAAGTGCAGTACATTGAGGACCTTCTCCAGGGGGCTGAGTGCTTGGGAGCACAGGGTGGGTGATGTGAGGTCATCCTCCCACTCACTCACCAGGTCCAGTATTATGTGTGGTGGAAACCTGTACCTCCCATACACCTGGTCATCAGGCATCCCGAAAAGGCTGGTTCTGGGTGTGAATATTCTGGCCCTGACTATCCTCCTCCTCCTCCTTTGGTAGCCCACGCCCACTGCTGCTAGGAACGGTATGTTCATCCTGGGTCTGAGCTTGTTATTTTGTTAGCGCGCAAATTTATGCGTTGCACGTGTTGTAGGCGAGCGTGTGACCCGCGCACCCCTGAAATCCAGTACCCAGTCCAATAGCGTGTGGAAATTCCCGCGCACCCCGGGATACAGGTGCGCTGACGTACTTGCGTGTGTAAGTGCCCGCGCACCCCTGATATACACGTACATAGGCCAATCGCGTGTACGCGCACTTTTGTCCAATTACACGTGATGACACTCTGACGTGCTGTCCAATTACACGCGATGACACTCTGACGTGCAGTCTTTCCACGTGTGCTCTGTCATCACGTGCTGTGTGGGAAACACCCGAGCGGGTCACGTCACAGACGTGCTTACGCGCTGAGGGCCTTTGGTCCAATAGAATCGCATATGCGTGCTGACGCGCTTACGCGCTAAGGGCCTTTCCTCGAATTTCACGCTGACGTGCAGGATTTTCACGTGCCAAATCACTCCGTATCAAGCTGGCCACGCGAAAACACACGGAAGACCACGCTCCTGCCCAGAAGGCCGAATTACTGCCCCCCAGTGCCCCGAGCAGCCTCCCACGTGCCATCTGCTGCTGCCTGCCTGCCTGCCTGCCTGCTGCCACTGTGCCCTGCCATTTGGTGCCTGCACATCTGCCATCTGCAGGGGTCCAGTTGCTGTGTCCACCCCTGCTGGAACTGAAGACTCCCGACTGGGATTACATCGCTCCACAGCCCAGCCCCAGGACCCAGTTGCCCACCCACACCTGCCTCTGGGGTTGCCATGTCGGGCACTTCCACATCTGGCACCAGTGGCAACCCCAGGCCAGAGGGGCAGAGGGGCACCAGCTTCACTGCCACCGAAGTTGGTGTCCTGGTGGAGCATGTCCTGGGGCAGTATGATGCCCTCTTTGGATCGTCCCGCGCCAGCAAGGAAGGACGGGAGAGGATCTGGGCCGACTGTGTGGTTGCCATCAATGCGGAGGGGGTGGCAACCCGTGACGTCCAGAAGATCAAGAAGCGCTGGGAGGACTTGAGGTCCAGGACCCTTGTGAAGGCCCGGCGCCTCGTGGAGGGGGGCCGGGGCCGCATGAGTTCCATCCAGATGAGGGTCCTGGTCCTGGAACGCGTACGCCCAGCGCTCCACGCCCAGATCCTTGAGAGGGAGACCCGTCTGGAGTTGAGCGGTAAGTGTCCAAGCATTGCTGTGTGAGACAGGGCATGTTGCGGTGTGCTGGTTCTCTGATACTTGCCTGTATGTGTGACATAGGCCATGTATGCATGTATGTGTGCAGGGACATCATGGTAATGCATGTGCGACCAGTGATGTGTGAACCACATGGTTGTTGCATGTGTTTAAATGCCACATGGGGAGCCCTATGCAGATTTTAGACATGAGAGCATGCCAGTCTCTGTTCCTGGACATGGGTGGGGGTGAGGGATGGGTGCTGATGGCAGGTACATATATGGTAGCCATGTCTGTGTGCCTGACCTGCGTGTCTGTGACTTGTGCATGCCATGGATGCATGACACATGTGTGTGACAATGCACAGGTTCACTGATGCAGCCTAGTTACCCTTGTATCCGCTGTGTTTGGGGTGTATGGGGCCAGATGGATGTGACTGAGGTGAAGTGTGTGCATGTGATAGGCATGACCATGATGCGAGTTCCATATCATTGTATGTTTCAAGAGTCCATTGGACATGTATGGAAATGTCCATGGCATGCACCATTCCTGTTACTGTGTGTGTTTTGCCTGGACTGACCCATGTGTTGTGGAGGGACATGATGGAAGTGTACTTTGACAGTGGTACTCATCTGCTATTGCTTCCTGTCTAGGGGACCATTGTACAGTACCCTGATGCTTGTGTTCTTTGTCTCCCTCTACGCAGCGGCTAGTGAAGAAGAGGGCGGAGACGGCGCTGTGGAGCAAGGCGGCGGGGTTGCCCCCACAGCTGCAGCGGAAGGGGTGGGTGAGCCCCCACAGGGGCCTGCTATGGTGGAAGACGGTGAGGAGCCATCCAGGTTGGTGGTTTCCACAGAGGAGGAGGAGGCCGCCACAGGGGCACACATGGGGCCTGGTAGGGGCATCCCTGCTGGTGCAAGTGGTGCAGTCCAGGGCCAGGGGCAGGAGGCAGCACAGGTCACCGTGGAGAGGCCTGTGTATGTCGCTGTCCCTGACCCTGTGAGTGCACCACCATGCACCAGCAGGGTTGCCCCGTCCCAGGCCCGTCCGCTGGTAGAGGGGATGTCCATGTCACCTGACTCCCCTCCACCTGCGGACGAGGGGACCCGTGTCCGTATGGAGAAGGTCCTGATTGGGGTTGCGATGCGCGTGGGTGCAATTCGTGATGACGTGCGTGCTTCCCGGGAGGAGCACGCACATCATAACGAAGAGGACCGTGACGACTTGGCCCAATTGGGATCTTCCATGTTCGGGGGTTTCCCGCATGTGTCGGCCAATCTGGCGGCCCTCTCCTCCTCTGTGGAGGCTATACGCCAGTCGTTCTCCTTGCCGTCTTCCGGCCCAGATGCCACCAGGGCCCCCTGTGGACCTGCCCTGACCTATGCAGCCAGCTCGGTGGGGATCCCATCCCTGCCACAGTCGGGAGTCGGAGGTCAAGCAGGGGTGGACATCACAGCAACTGTACCCCAGCAGATGGAGGATGTGCCGGCAGCATCAGGCAGGGCACGTGCACGACGGCGTCGGTGGATTCCATCAGCCTGGATGCCGTCGTGCTGGCAGAGGCAGTTGCCTCGGAGGCAGCAGCAGAGTCAACGTGGGAGGCATCATGGCTCGGGGCCATCAACATCGGAGGGGCAGGCATCGGCCGGAGGGCAGGAGGACCCAGGACAGGAAGTGTCTTCCATGTGGCTGCGGTTGGGCCAGCAGATAGGTGCGGAGCCGCGGCGGGCGGAAGAGGAGTGGCTCACGATGGTCAGGGCGGAGAACTCCATGCGGAGGGCCCTGAGGCGGGCCGAGTGCCTCGAGGCAATCCGCAGGTGGTTGGAGGAGCAGATGGCGTCGTCCCTGCGGACCCTCGGGGCCATGGGACAGGACCGCCTCCGGGACATAGACGAGGAGTTTGATGATGCCCTGGCCCGGAACACTACGGAGTGAGCCGCTGGACTTGCCCGCCGCCTTTGTATATAGTTCTTTAGTTTTAGGTTTCATTTGTTTATTCTTATGATTTGGAGTCGACGGACACAGCTCCACTTTTTGTATATAGTTGCATTTTTGTTAGGGTTTTTTGTAGGTTTCCTTTGTTCAGTTGGGCTCATGGACCCTTGGATATTTTGTACATAGTTCTTCATTGGATTGTTTTATTTTTTAATTTTATTTTTTCTTCTCCATGGAGCAATGGTGTTTGGATTTTTATTTTTTTTTTCTGTCGGATTGATTTAATTTTTAATGTGACTTTGAAGTACATTTTTTTTGGATTTGGTGTTTTTCATTTTTTGGGACGGACATGCACCTTTTCTTTTTTTCATTGGCATTGTACTTTGTTTCATTTCATTTGCATTCATATTTATTTAATACATTTTTGTTTTCATACTTCACTGTGTGGTATCATCTCATTGGTTTCATGCATGTCATGTTGGGTGTTTTCAAATTCTTTTGCAACCATTGTGTGTGACAGACATTTGTTCATTTGCTTTATGTACGTTGGGGGTGTAACATGTAATTTTCATTTCCATGTGGGTGAATGTGTTACTTGGTAGGGCCTTTTGGCTGTGGAGGCTGACCATTACGCACATGGTTGGTGATTGTGAGGACCTGGGTGAAGGGGGACATGGGTGGGGCCCTGGTGGAGGCTGCCCCTGCACTGCTGGGGGGTGGGGGTGGTGGGAGACATGAGTGGGGGCCTGGTGGAGGCTGCCCCTGCACTGCTGGGGGGTGGGGGTGATAGGGAACATGAGTGGGGGCCTGGTGGAGGCTGCCCCTGGTGGCTGGGGGGTGGGGGTGGTGGTAGACATGAGTGGGGGCCTGGTGGAGGCTGCCCCTGCACTGCTGAGGGGTGGGTGTGATAGGGGACATGAGTGGGGGCCTGGTGGAGGCTGCCCCTGGTGGCTGGGGGTTGGGGGTGGTGGGAGACATGAGTGGGGGCCTGGTGGAGGGTGCCCCTGGATGCTGGGGGGTGGGGGTGGTGGTAGACATGAGTGGGGGCCTGGTGGAGGGTGCCCCTGGATGCTGGGGGGTGGGGGTGCAGGGGGACATGAGTGGGGGCCTGGTGGGGGCTGCCCATGGTGGCTGGGGGGTGGGGGTGGGTGGGAGACATGAGTGGGGGCCTGGTGGAGGGTGCCCCTGGATGCTGGGGGGTGGGGGTGCTGGGTGACATGAGCAGGTGTGCAGGGTAGTCCCCTGTGGTGTGTGCTGCCTGCAGGGGCCGTGGAGGGTGTACAGGGAATACCTGGGAGCACACAGCCAAATCGCGTGTAGAATATCCCGCTTACCCCTGTCATACACGTGCCCAGCCAAATCGCGTGTGGAACTTCCCGCGCACCCCTGAAATCCACGTACCCTGACAAATCGCGTGTGGAACTTCCCGCGCACCCCTGAAATCCACGTACCCGGCCAAATCGCGTGTGGTACTTCCCGCGCACCCCTGAAATGCATGTACACGGCCAAATCGCGTGTGGAACTTCCCGCGCACCACTGAAATCCACGTACCCTGACAATTCGCGTGTGGAACTTCCCACGCACCACTGAAATCCATGTACCCTGACAAATCGCGTGTGGAACTTTCCGCGCACCCCTGAAATCAACGTACATGGCCAAATCGCGTGTGGAACTTCCCGCGCACCCCTGAAATCCACGTACACGGCCAAATCGCGTGTGGAACTTTCCGCGCGCCCCTGTAATCCACGTACCCTGACAAATCGCGTGTGGAACTTCCCGCAAAACCCTGGAATTCACATGCCCTGCCAATTCGCGTGTGAGACTTCCCGTGCACCCCGGTATACACGCACACGTATTTTTTGTCAGCGGGTGTCCGTGTTTGTGGGTACCCCTTTGCACGTCATTTGTCCTGGAGGGCCACAGTATGGGACATTCATCATGGCAGTATATAGGTGATATTTTTTGGCGCACCTTTTGGCGCACATTTCTTCCAGGCGCAGAGACGCTACCGCCTGCTTTCTTGTGGCGGTCGTGTTTGTGCCTGTGCGCTGGTTTGAGCGTGCGCTTTTTTGTCCTATTCTATTCCATGAATACGTGTTGTAGGCGAGCGTGTGGGCGTTCCGCGCACTTGTACCCTGTACTTCCCCCGTGACGCCCACATTTTGGCAAGTTGTTCCCCATTCCGAGTGTTACGCCCCGTGTTCCGCCTACTTTTGTTGCGTGCGCCGCGCTATGTGCGATTTTCGCTGTGGCCTGTGCAATTTTCGCTGTGACCTGGCGCACGCAGTTAGATGGCCTGTGCGCCAACGTGCGCCGCGCACTTTTTTATCGCACATCCGATGGTTTTCTCGCGCACGGCCTTCCATGAATCGATGTGCGCTGCTTTTCGTGCGATTTTCGCACTTGCACTGCGATTTTCGCTATTCCACTGCGATTCGCACGTTTTTGCCCACTTGCGCCGCGCTAATTATTCCATGAATCGGCCTGATGGTTTCCTTGTACACGGCTCCTGCTACATACTCATGTTAAACCTGTTCCATTATAAGCATGTTTGTAGTTTAAATGCTTAACCTATGAAGACAACCGTATTTACATTTTACAAAATGAATTTACATTTAATTCACTAACTCAGTTTGTCTATTTACTGTACTCACTATCAAATAAACGTTGTTACTGCACTGTGAACACTCCAAAACATGTATTGCTACTACCACGATGTGCCAGACCTTGGTGGGGGATAAGAAGGGGGGAATGGCCACTGCTTCAGTCTATACAGCTATATTCCATTTAATTTGATGTTGCCATTGGTATACATTTTGTCAGTTTCTTATATTACTTAGCATAGGGAGGAGTCCCTCAGGACATGCTGACATTAATATGCTGTTCTGCCGAAATAATGAAGTAAGTTTTGAGGGTGCAGCTGAGTTTTGAGATGTTCTGGGGATGACCCATAATGTCCATCTCCCATCCCGGGTTATTAGATGACTTGTAACTCTCTGTGAAAGGGGGCTTACAATTAAATGTGAAAAGTATCTGTTTCTTCCCTTTTTGCCATGTGTTTTAGTACTCTCCCGAGGGATTACCGTGAGAAGGCAAGTACAGGACTTGTGGGACATGAGGAGAGTTATGATGAGGAATGTGTCAGGCATGGGTTCAGTCTCCTGAGAGAAAACAGTCTAGGGTGACTCTCAGTTTTGAGGATAATGCCACACTGAAAGGGCAGCCAGTCCGTGGGGGAAAGGGGAGGCAAATCGCAATATATACCTTGAACGTTCCCTCTAAGTGTCCAGCTGATGTGACTAATAAAGTGCCTAAGAATTTAAATGGCAATAGGGCATAACTGGCCGGCAATCAAGATAACGATATATCTGCAACAACATAATAGTTAAGGACACCTCCTCAGATTGCTTGTAAAAGAGTGAGTCCGACACAGGGGCAAAGTGGCATTATCAATACTAACTTCCCTTCACCTGTCTATCGGGCTGTGCCAGCCTTGTTGAGAGCTTCAATAGCAGCAGAAAGTGATGGTCATGTTATGTTGGTGGGACCAATCAGGCTGCAGTCAACATTGCATGATGTGGGATGGGCAAACAGTTGGTAATAGTGTATCTTTCATTGTGAGGGTGCCCAGTGTATTTATGTTCCTGGCAGAGAAATAAAAGCAACAATTAAAAGAAAAGCATGATGCACCCCAGATCAAATTTTAATTCTGTGGATTGGTCCAATCATGTGATTGTGGTTGTTACAATTATGCCACATCAGAATTAGATCATTGGTTTGATAGGAAGTTTCCAGGTGCTTGACTACAGACATGAAGAGCAAACCAGGACAGATCCAAGACCATATTTAAATACCAGAGCTCACGACGGTCCCATGGAATCAGATGGCCCAATCAGGCTGCTGCATTGGCAGGATCAGATCCATAGCTTCATAAGAACAGAGCAGGCACTTGGCGATCATATGCCTTCCCTGTCGGTGCTTGGGGTAACTGGGGCAAATATGTTATTTGCTTCACTGAAAGGCCAGAACTTAAAAAACAAAGCATGGCGGGCCACTTCCCAAATTTAAATGGCAGCGTTCACGCTGGTCTCCTGATCTCAGCTGGCCCAAACAGATTGTGGCATCTGCAACGCCAGGTCAAAGTACTAACTGGAGGCAGGCGGGCAATCAGAAGATCTTTCATATTGGGGGCCCAGAAAAAGTAATGCAAGTGTGTTCTTGACAGCACTACAATGGTAGAACTTAAAAAGGCAGCCTTGATCTCTGACCCAAATTACATTTCGGAGATGAAGCCAGACATATGATATCATCTAACCATTCAGGCCATGATATTGGCGGCATCAGGTCAATGGATGATGATGATGGGTGGCATGCAGGCGCTTGGCAGTGAAAGGTCTATAATTGTGAGGGCACACACAAGGGTATTTATTGTAAATACAATACCTCCTCTACTTGACTCCGTACTAGCTGCTTTCTGGATGATATCTAGACCAATAACAGCAGGTACAATACAAAAAAATAAAAACATGTGTCAAAACCCAATGACTAAAGCATGTTTTATGGAGGAGGGGTGGGCACCAGCCTAGAAGTATCGTACAGTACTGGTAACAATGTGAACAAAATAACACATTTGTAGGTCTAAGCCAACAAAACCATCCACGCACTGGGAGGACAATATAAAACGAATGTCGGGCAACTAAGGGTCCGATTCCGATTTATCATAAACGTCATGTGGAAAGCTGACATTCTTTCCTCCAGTTTTCAGCACCACCATTCTGAGATGGATGGAAGGATTGAAGGGGAGGTGTCTTGCTTCCTGCAGTAAAAGCTGCAAAAATATATCATAATTGGGGAAACGTGTGCTCCAATATCACCACAAGCATTTCTGTAAAGGCTGCCACTTTTCTAATTTGATAACACGTCCTTAAGCTTTTAGCAGTTCAAAAGATGTGTGCTAGGAAATGCCATTTTTAGAAAGGGACAACATATGCAATGGAGGTGAACAGCACTGCCACCTAACAGGAGTTGTATTGGAACTCCTGTTATTTTTGTACATGCAAAAGCAGGTCTCTGCCAGGAGAATGCCCTCACAGTCGTTGCTTCTTGCATTTCTGATGGTTACCAGGGCCAGTAGAGACTTTCATGTCCCTCCACCACTTTCTTTCAAATTTAGATTATGGTACTTTTAAGGAAAGTGTGCCTTCTTCACGAAAGAACACTTTTTTATTTTTGCATGCAGCGCATAATCGGCCCCTGATGGATTAAGCCCACAGTTATGGATTCACACTACCTACTAGTGAAAAAACACTATTCTTTGTACAAAACAATTTTCAATTTCAGGATTTAAATTAGTTTTGTTTAGTTTACTTTAGTTTATTATTTATAAAGCTCACTTAACCCTTAGGTAACTGGGCTCTAGAGCTTATGACAGAGTTACAATGCATGCATATAGAGTACATAGGACCAACGTGCTTGTCGACAATAGGTTACAGGTTAGTCGACTTGCATATTAGTAAGTATAAGAGCATAGAGTTGTCGCCGGCGGTTACAGTTTGGCGACAGTGCATGAGATACAATACTGCATTGTGAAATGTAATACGGTACATAGGTTTCAGCAGAGCAATATCGTGAATTGCCTGGGGCCTGTTAGTGTTTCTTGTCGATGAGCCAGTTTTTCACTTTAGCTCTGAAAAACCAGAAGGAAGGTTCAAGTTCATTACAAACGTAGTCGGAGAAATAAAGTGCATTAAACAAACAATGTTAGAGAAATCAGTGATCAGGCAGACATGGCCAATGTGAATGCATTTTGGACCACATGTGGTCCTTCTTCAGGGTGGAGTCTAACAAGAAAAAAGAAAAAGAAATCTTGTTATACATGCGCAGCCCTGAAAAAGGACCACTTTTAGTCTGAAATGCATTGGCCATTGATGTCTGCCTGATAACTTGTTACATTTTTCCACCACTTATTGTTTACTGCACATATGTTATCGCTGACTACGTTTCTATTATGATATAAATCTTGGCATTGAAAAGTGTTTCTATAATGAATACTGTTTTTCGCTAGTCAATAGTGTGCAGACATCACTGTGGGTTTGCTACCTCAGTCTCCTGGTACTAAAACATGTGTTATAACATTATGCACTGCATTAAACAGCAGCATAATGTGCAGTAGAATCCCAGCAGTGTGGTTTCTCCTACATTTAGAGAACATCACTCTGGAGTTCTCCTAACAACGCTGGATTTCATATGTGCATGTGCACAATCAGGCACACAGCTGAACACAGCTAAGAAACAGCCTGTCAGCTGAATGATGTTTCACCTAGGCCTGAACATGACATGCCTCCAGCTCTCGCTGTGATGTATTTCATCGGCCACCATGGACATCAAGAAGTAGATCTGGAAGCACGCTAATAAGCAGTGCACATTATAGGGAAATGTCCTGATATGATAACAGATGAAAACATGGCTGTGCTTCGACGCAGATTTACTAGCAAAGGACGCTTTGGCCGCTTAAAAAGCAGGTCTGACTACGCTCAGTTGCCATTGTTCTTCAACATCTCTTCAACATCTCTTAACTAAATAGTCTCTATGGGATATTTGCTTTAAGGAATTCAACCTCAATGGTCAGTCCTCAGATCCACACCTGTTAGCAAGGTAACCAGTCCACACATTGACCAAAAGTAAAACACAAATCATATTACTTAATTAAATAAGATATGATCTTCGTACATCTGTTTAAATAGTTCCTCACACAATACATGCTAGGGATACATATTAATCAATCTAAACTTTATTACTAATCATAAAACATGCACACATAATAATACTAAAGTTCTACTGGACAATTATTGTTTTTGTATTACAAACACAAAACTAATAGCCTAGCCCATACACAATAAATACTCTTTTAACAGTTACAACATAAGTCCAGATCAATCTATAGCAACTGCAGTCAGCGATAGTTCTGGCATTTGGATTCTTTATTTTCACTACCCTGGCCTTCCTTAAATTCATTGTGTTAAACCAATGGGAAACCCTTTGACCTGCGCTTGGCAATTGATTTTCAAATCCCTTGAATACTGTAAGGTCATCCGGTGTCTCTGGTTGTTTCTTTATATTTACCAGTGATCCAGAGACATGAAATTGTTTAAGATGGTTTCACTTAAATTTGAATCCTCAGCCCATTTTTCTTTCAATTATTGCAAGTCTAACTCAAAAGCCCAATGAACGCTGTTTAAATATCGCTGACCTTTCTTGTATATTTAGTTTTGGGATATCCCATTTTTCTAATGTCCTTGTCTTGCAATGGTCGCATTCATAGAGGTAACAAGTAGTTTTCTAGCTTGTATGCTTAATTGTGTGGACGGAATATCCCCAAAGTTAGATTGCATAATCCATAGCTGCCACATTAGATGGATACATTATCCAAGTCTATAACTTTGCAGAATTCATCAAGGAGCAATGATGTGATAATTTGTGATAGATCACCCAGAGTTTGCCAATCATTAAATATCTCTGTGTTCTCAAAATGCTAACAGAATTTAATGTCCGCCAGGTATGTCCAATCACAACCTCAGATTACCAAGAATCCACAAAGGTACAGACTATAGAGCTATTAAATGAAGACATATGAGTATAAGGCACACAGAATCTGATCATCCCAGACTTGTGATAAGGCGCACCGTATTGATGGAATATATCATTTGGTACACACACAAGCATGCACACAGACACACACACACACACACACACACACACACACACCGAGCAGTAAATAACCGAATAATGATGGCAGCTCTGTAAATAACACTTGGTACTCATGACCAGAAAGTAGTTCCTCCTAAAAAAAACAATTCTAAACATACTACTGTGGTCCCATATCCAGCACTGTCTCAATTAGGATTTGCAGGGATTGTTAATGTTCTCTTCTGTCTGTGTCTGTTTTGATTTTCTAACCAACAAGAGGAAACTCCCCCCCCCCAGTTAATTACAAATAGACTTGTATGTGTTATTGACTCGAGAGCTGCCTCTGGTTCATAGTAGAAGAAAATGGTTTAATTAGAAATCTGCAACACACATTGGTCCAATGTTATGACATAGACAGATAATGAAACTGCTATTGCATCTATATTGGTATATATTTGAATAGTATTGTTTATTAAAAAAAGGAATACGATTCCTATCACGCCCACATGTGTTCTTTAGACCATTTAGAAATTTATTTTTAAATAATCACTTTTAAAGAGAAGAAAAAGTCAATCTAGAAAACAGAGTCAAAATGTAAGAAATCAAACTGTTTCATTATATTAGCAAACAAAATCTTAATCACCAAAGATGAGCTGTAGGAATTCAAATCACATGATTATGATTCATATTGTGGGGTTTAATCACAGCCCTAACAGATATAAATTCAAGGCCAGGTTAGGCATTACTGCAAAATACATTGTTCTTATGGCTAGGCCCGCTCGTGAATGAAACGCCAGCCTTAAAACTTCAATCCTGCTAAATGGGCCTAACAAATTAAAATGTAAGTATTTCTGCAGTTGACACAAGGCCGATTGTAACATGGAAAAAGGCACATCACTGTGTTGGCTGACAGAGGCCGGAGGCAGCATTTAACTTGTATCTGCCACAAAAGAATGAAAGGCTCATTCTCAATGGAAAATGTGGCATTCACTAGCCTAGAAATAGTCTCATGTAAAGGGCCTTAGATATGTGTTTTCAGTCAAATGAAGACATTAAGAAAAAGTTTCCCATGCTAAAATAAATATATCATGGAATAAACGGAATAGTAGGTTGTTTCTCATGCTAAATACATGTCATAGAGTGAACTGGATATTTTTTCAGGTGAAATGAGGCTTTTGTGGGCCCAGGAAATGGATGGCTTTGAGTTTCAATTCCTGAGCCTTCTGGGGTGCATTTACAGGACCTAAACAGAAATCCCTGTCACCTGAAAAGCTGCATTAAACATTGCCACCAGAAAACGGCTGGGCTTTGCTTTCCCTGGCACATGTGTGGAAAAGTTAAAACATTGCACCAAGAACGGCTCTACGTTGCTTTCATTCCATCTGAATGACAAAAAGTTAACCATTTCACCAAAAAGGGCCCTGATTGCTCTGATCTCAATGACAAGAAGTATGCATTACATCTAATAATAGCTTTGTTTGACTTTTAATTCACATGAGGGGCAAGAAATCCAACACTTCACTAGAAACAGGTTTGTTTTCCCTTCCATGTGAACTGCAGCATTTTCCACACGGCAAAAGAAAAATGACTTTTAAAAGCCACAGAGAAAAGACAGCACTGCTTCAGGGAAATCCATGTGGCGGGAGATTGACTAACGCAAGGTACATTATGTTTCCCACACAAGGCTGCAATCAACTTTGAAGTGTCCGTCAACACTGGACAAACTAGTTTGACCTAAAGCAAGAAACTCCAGAAGGAAATGCCCCGCTATCACTGAAAGTCTCACCTACCAGTGAACTATTCCGCCGTGACCTTTAATGTGATTAAGGGTGACATAATTCCCTGCTCTGCCAGACACTAAGGCAGGGGCACAGGGAGGACAAAGAAAGCGAAGTGTGGATGGAGCATGACTAGGAGGGGTGAACCCTTTCTGCAACCTCTACTAAAGATGAACTGACAGACTTCAAAGAGGGCCGTACAAATCTCTGGTTGAAAGCTGACCCAGGAAGACAGTGGGCTGTGGGGAATGTTGCACCCCACCACAGAGAAGGACAGATTCTTTCAATTGACATTTAAAGATTGATTGCAATTTAGGTATTTTTCACAGCACTATGAATAAGAAATACTTTCATTTTATGCTATTTCACCATGCAATTTCAAGGCAGATTTTAGAGAGTGTGGTTCCTAGGACTTTGTGGACTGAAACAGCCATTAAAGTCTAGTTTCTGGCTGATTTAAAAATGCGACAAATATGACAGTTGGTGGAAAGATGGAGATGGAAATTATGAATATGCCTGATAATTTGCAGAGTTATAACTGTTATACATTGTGTGAAAAAGACAAATATGCACAAAATGGCCATGCTACATCGCACGGATTTGGCAATTGATTTATCGAATTCCCCATGACCAGCCACAACTATATATCTGGTTTACCTGGCTGGGGCGACTATAAGTATGAAGTTATGAGGCATAACTCCGTTTTGGTAAAAAGTTGACCTGAGAACAAGGAAATGTAATACATGCCAAACAGACAGTTGGTGCTTTCTCCCCTTGAACCAATGATGCCAGGGGGCGGAGAGAGGAATGGTAAGCTGCCCTATCCCAGGGTAGGAGTCGTTATAGAGTACTCCCCCTAGATTGTAAAGTGAGTGATGTCATTTGGGCTATATAAGGGGGGACTGTCCTGGACAGAAAGATACACACAAGAATCCGGTGAGACAGGAGAAGGAGGACGGAGAGGAGGCAACTGAACTATACTAAGGAGAGTGCAGGGTCAGACCCCTTGCCTAGCTGTCCAGAGTGTCCTGAGATCCAGCTGGCTGTCCAGAATCCCATCCAGGAGAGTACAGTGACAAGATCCCATGCCCTAGCAGTCCAGAGTGTCCTGTGAACCAGCTGGCTTTCCAGAATCCCAAACCGAGGCTCACTTTGTAAGTAGCAGATAACTCCATTGAAAATCCCATTGAAAGTCCCAAATTGTCAGTATAATTCATTCAGCTTCCCATAGAAGAAACTGTATTAGCTTGTGTATGTTAATGTATTCCTTTGATAAATCTCTCATTTGTCTGTTGTCTGTATAAATCGTTAGCATTATTTTGAAGTAAATCAATTAATTCCCCATTGAATTTCAAAGTACGAGTTAGTTAAAATTCTAAATTAACTCCCTTGTCCCTAGTGTCTTTCTTTAATAACTATATTCATTAAAGTACAGCCTCAACAGAATTTACCCGTGTATTGTTTGCATCACCCCACAAACTCCTAATTTGCATCTGTCCTATTAAAAAACACAAACCGTAGTCCCATTGAGAGCAACCCGTTTGTCTAGAATGCTATTGGTTATGTACCTCTGTCCTTGTCCTTGAAAACCAATTTCAGATTTTGAAAGCTATACCCCTTCCCCAGTTACCTGTCATTGTAAATCCCATGTAAAACGAATTTCCATTTGCTGTTTGTATTTTTCCTTTGTATTTGCTTTCTCCCAAAACCAATTGTTTCTTTCCATGTTGCTCTAGTGTGCTGATTAATATACTCTAAGCTTCCCTATCTCCTCAAGTATAGCAAAACAAGTTTCTTTTCATTCTGTCTCATTGCAGTTGTGAGTAGCCGTTTGAGGAATAATCAAAATCCAATTCTGCCGTTTTCCTCCAAAAATGCGTTTCACTTTCTTTTCTAGCTTCGCATCTTGGGGTCGTGGGCTTTATTCCAAATCTAATTTTCTCCGTCTATCCTTACTCCTTGCTTTATTCCTTGCCACTGCCTTCCATTCAAATGAATTAAGTTAGCTGAAGTTTGGGGGTGAGTGTTGCAGGAGGGAGTGCTAAACCTGATTAAAAACTGCTCTTTTTCCTGTTTTGCCATTAAAGATCAATGTAAATTGTGAGAGGATATCTGAACCAATTGTTCTGTAGGAATCATTGCATTTGTGTTTCCACATATTGGTGGCTGCTGTATTTTGAGTATTTGTCCCTGTTTATTAAATAATACATTATTAAATGTCTTATTGATACACACCAGCCTGGTTCCTAGTCCATTGTGACACAGGGTGTTTGTGAAGGTTGGGTGTGAGGCGGGTTGGAGGCCTATTCAGAAAGAATCTGTAGTATATTAAAGATAAAAAGCATTTTTATTGTGCGCCGCTTTCATTGTCGGGTAAGGAGTCCCTGGCTGGAGTGTGCCATATTATAAAACCGTGACAGTCTGTTGATATGCAGAACCCTGAAGGAAGGATCAATCTATCTGAGGGCTTGGTCTCTGGCAGGAGCAATAAAAATGACCATTAGCCCTGAAAAACGAGAGCTAATGCATTCATAGCATACTATATCAACATTGTAGCCCAACAGACTTTGAACCACGTGATTTTAAGGAAATGAAACCAGGAAATGGGGCTATGATGTGAAACTAAATGTACTATATGTTAATTGTGTGGCCATAGGCTTTCATTGCAAATTCTATTTTCTGTAATAATGTGGAAACTTTGAGACTCACAGACTCGGCACAGGTCTCATTTTAAAGCTAATAGAAAATACTTTTCGAGGAACCTTATTTGTTTGGGCTTCCCTTTGAAAAACCTCAGTGCCCTTACAGTTTCCAGATACTACACTGTTTTGTTAAGACCTTTCACTTTTTCGTGGTCACATGTGATTATAACCACGAATCTCCGGTTCCTCAACTCCGTTTTGATTAAGACACAAAAGCAAACTTTTTGGTTACTATTTCTCTCATATGCGCCCTTATGCTTTGAGAAGAAAAGAAAAAATCCACCAGACTCTCCTTCTCTTGATTTTGTATAAGGATGGATATCTTTTATTGAAACTCCTTAATTGTACTCTTTATGTTGCCCTTTGTGATTACACGTGTTTCGACAAACACATCGTCTTTTTCAAATCAGGGCTGATTTATAGAAAAAATTTCAAAACACATAAACAATTAACACATTTCAAAAATTAACCAAAACATGTACGGTGAAGTCCAAATGAAATTCAAGTCCAAATGAAATTGCAAAATAATATGTAAACCATTTTTTAACATTCAGTATAAACAAAACATTTTTTCCATTACAATAGACGGCCATTTTGGGGGGGTAAAAGGTCGGAGTGTTGAGGGTTACGAAAAAACCACAAAACATAACATAAACAGAGAGAGAGAGATGTTTGCAAAAAAATGTATTAGTTAGTTACCACTTTCATGTTGTTCATAAAGTGTAAGAAAGTATTAGGTTTTATATTTTGGTAAATGTAAGTGGTAATTTATATCTTCTTACCTAATGTTTCCTGATCAATACTCATATTGCTTTAGTCTGTCTCTATTGTTGATAACGGGTTAAGAATAACAGTTAAAATTGAAGAAACTAAAACAGAAATCAAGGAAGCCAAATCCCTGGAAGTAACCAAAGAGAAAAATTACCAGAAGATGTTTGAGATCCTAAAAGAATATCAAGATGAGATCAAATTAAGAAAAATGCGAACATTTTTCAGAGATAACAGAGACTATGAGGATGACAAGGTGTACACCTTTCAGGACAAATATAAACTACTCACCAAACCATCCTCGCATGAAAGTACACCGAACACTTCCCCAGGGAGCTCAGATGCAGACTCTGAAGGAGATCAGGAAACCACAATCGAGACAACAGAAGGACAAGGTTTTTTAAACCAAATTAAAAGGTACAAAAAAGGAAACAGACTCACCTATCAAAATCAAAAACAAGTGCATTTTTTATTGCCACAACAAACAATCCAACAACAATCACCCACAAGAGGAGGGGGAAACGTGGGAGTGGTAGACTCAGGAAAGCAAGATGCTTTAGAAGACTCTGAAGATTGACAAGAGCCAAAACAAGGGAAGCAGCAAAAAAGCACATATAAATGATCTGATACTGAACATATCAAACCATCAGCTCAAACCAGAGGAAATCTCATTATTAAACAAAGGGTTTTCTTTCGCACCGACCACAACCTTTGACAACATAGAAGTTCACATTGACTTGTTTAAATTTGTAAGAAAATTGAAATTAAAAAAATACTTTAATACTCAAATAACAGACTATCGGACCAAGGAAGTGAGAGTCAAAGAAAGTCAGTTAACTATTGAAGATTTGACCAACATACACACAACATACACATTGAGAGCCATACAAGAAGCAGAAGACAGACCAATACAGACCAATACATGAGACATTAAATGAACTCCAAATAAATCAAACCAGCCTTTCCGTCAAAGAATTGAAACAAAAATCAAAATTTACTCCCCAATTGATGCCGGATAACCTAGTGGATACTTTTTACAAAGCAGTGATGAAAGATTTAAATAATCATACTGATTCAATGAGGAAAAACAAATCTGAATCAAAAAAACTTTTTGACAATTTAACAAACAAGGAAAGACAAGCACTTTTTGAATTGAGACAAGACAAAAATTTGGTAATCAAAGGAGCCGATAAAGGTGGAAGAATAGTCATAATGAACAGAGAAGATTACGTCAAATGGCAATGAACCACATTAATACACCATGCTGTTACACCAAATTGAAATCCAATCCAAAATTGGAGATAGTAATGGAACTTAAAGAAGCCATTACATCTTGGCACAGACAAGGACTCATCACTGATGAAACCTACCATTCCAACAGTATACTTTTACCAAAGATACATAAGGAATATGACACAATTCCAGAAGGAAGGCCAATTCTAAGCGGTATAGGCTGGGCGACTATGACTATGGCACACTACATAGATAACATCATTAAACCTTTGGCCATGAAAACGAAATCTTACTTGAGAGACACAACTGCAACGATAAACAAACTAGGTGCAATTGAATGGCAAGAAAATTTCCTATTAGCAACTTGGGATGTAAGAGCATTGTACACATCCATAAGGCACGACACCGCATTAGAAACAATTGATTACACTTTTTTGCAAGAAACAGCATCAAATTATCAATCCGTCAGTATGCTAAAAGAAATGTTATTATTGACACTACAGAACAACATCTTTATATTCAATGGTCAATTCTTCAAAGTAAAGTAAAGAAGAGATAAACTTTTTAGAACTGAACATATATGTTGCACAAAACCACCTCAACACTAGAACCTTTAGGAAGCCGACCGAGGCAAATTCAACTTTATTTTCAACAAGCTGCCACTATAACTCTGTGATCAAGAATATACCGAAGGGTGATTTTATAAGAGCACGTAGAAACTGCAGTGAACAGAACGTTTTTGACGATGAATGTAAATTATTAACAAGCAGATTCAGAGCAAGAGGCTATGGAAACAAGACGATATTACAGGCACAAGAGAAAGCATCCAAATCAAACAGAGAAAGTGCTCTTAAACTGACAGACCTTAAATCAGTGAGAAAAGAAGAAAAAGAAGAAAAAATAATTAACTTCATCACAAATTACTGTGCCAACAACAAGATACTGAGAAAAATTTTATGAAAGAATTGGCACTTGTTACAACTGGACCCACATGTGAAAAAATACATAGGAACAGATCCTACATTGATCTACAGACATGCGAAAACCATCAAAAACACTTTGAGTCCTTCTTTTCTTCCAGAAGATAAAAAAGAGAACCCCATTATGTGGCTTCCACCACCACCGGCAGGGTTTCGAAAATGTGGCACATGTTCGATGTGCAGACACGCTTCAACCAACACAATAACTTTCAAGGACACACATGGCATAAGTGAAAAAATTGTAGACTCCATTAATTGTAAAACCAAGTTTGTGGTCTATGCGATTGTTTGCCACTGTAAGAAAATCTACATAGGGAGCACAATTAGAGAACTCAGGACTAGGATAAGGCAGCATTTCTCAACCATTGGAAGCCAAGACACAAACTTACCCCTTGCACAACATTGGCAAAGGAATCACCAATTAACAGACAAACATGAACTCAAATGCATAGGGCTCAAAAAAGGGACTCTAGGACCAAGAGGAGGTGATCAAGAAGCCAAACTTAGACAAGAGGAAGCAAAATTAATTTGTAAATTACGTACAGTTGAAAGGGGTCTTAATTCAGACCATGAAATGGCCTCTTTCTGTGAATTTTATTCTTTTCAATTTTTAATACATGGGATTGTAGACATTGTACTATTGTTACTTAAAGGAAATTAGCATTTTCAAATCGGATTCTAACACTATAACCATTAGCTTTTTCCCTTGGTATGGCTTTTTTGAGAGCAGCATTGAAACCCCTAAAAATGTTTCAATTAAAAACAATTACTTGCTTCGTAGCAATGGGGCCACCGATTAATTTTCAAATTATTTGTATTAAACAAAGTAAATTACTTTCAAAGTGCACATCATTATAGAACTTCAATATTTCAATGCCGTTTGCCCACAAGATGGCCGGAGGTATGGAAACAGAAGAAGGACAAACCGAAAGGGAAGTAGTAATCACAAACAGTACAAAAGAAACTAGCAGACGAGTTAGTGTCAGTGTTAGTGTAGGTAGTGCTCAAAACACTAAAAGGAAATAATATTTCAAATACCCAAGGATTAACATGAATAATGTGTTGAAGACGGAGTGAATTTTGGTCCATTATTTTCGATTTAAAAATTGGGCGTTAATTCGATATTTTCATTGTTTCAAATATGCGCACATGCGATTGATACTATTTTTCAATATAGAGTACACACAACAGGACCTGCATTATTATTAGGGCCAGCACGTTAGCTAAGTGAATCAACATGGTGACCGCAATAGACATAGTTGTGGGACTTGCTATCCCACAAACCAACATGAAGTAATGTAAACAGGGAGACGAGACAGAAACACTAGGACTACTTGGAACAGGACATGCGGCCACAGGTAAGCATGCGAGAGGGTCCCCTGAGGGGGCTGCATTAATTTCAATGTGGACACGTGAGTCCACATGGAGGTGCGGAAACTAAACGGCAAAATTAGAGAAAGTGATTTATAATTATTTCTGGAAGTATATCGTGGGGCACACAAGGACCTTTTAAAGCAGAATTAACTACTGCGAGTTCCATTTTATTCAGATTAGTCAAGAATTTATGAGTACGTTCAAATTAATTTTGGGACACATTTGGATTCATTTTCCAAACACTATTGAGCAAATAAATGATAAGTATAAACCCTGGTGTTACATGTAGTGTTTTTTAATTCACAGGGATTTAACCCATGACAAACCCGTTATTAACAATAGAGACAGACTAAAGCAATATGAGTATTGAACAGGAAACATTAGGTAAGAAGATATAAATTACCACTTACATTTACCAAAATATAAAACCTAATACATTCTTACACTTTATGAACAACATGAAAGTGGTAACTAACTAATACATTTTCTTGCAAACATCTCTCTCTATATGTTTAGGTTATGTTTTGTGTTTTATTCGTAACCCTCAACACTCCGACCCTTTACCCCTCCCAAAATGGCCATCTATTGTAATGGAAAAAATGTTTTGTTTATACTGAATGTTAAAAAATGGATTACATATTATTTTGCAATTTCATTTGGACTTGACCGTACATGTTTTGGTTAATTTTTGAAATTTGTTAATTGTTTATGTGTTTTGGAATTTATTCTATAAATCAGCCCTGATTTGAAAAAGACAATGTGTTTGTCGAAACACGTGTAATCACAAAGGGCAACATAAAGAGTACAATTAAGGAGTTTCAATAAAAGATATCCATCATTTTAAAAAATCAAGAGAAGGAGAGTCTGGTGGATTTTTTCTTTTCTTCTCAAAGCATAAGGGCGCATGAGAGAAATAGTAACCAAAAAGTTTGCTTTTGTGTCTCATTTTAAAGCTGTTATCAAGACAATGGTGCTGATGTCATTTGTATCTGTATTTGAAGTTGTTTAACCCTGTGACAATCCCAAAGGTGTTTCTAGCTGCCCTGAAAATGTTAGAAACATGAATCTTAGCGAGCTGATGGCTTGTTAAATTAGGTATCTGGATATTAAACGTCATATTCACAACTATTATACTTTTTGTGTAAAGGGTGAAAAATCCTAGCACGCCAATGCAATAAGGTGCAGAAATGAAAATAACTTCTAGTGATCCGTCATGTGGAAGGGAACATTAATATCTATATATCATGGCAGTTATTTGTAAAATTTAAAGGTTTGCCAAATTGGACTTTTTGGAGGGTAAAACTGAACATGAAAAAAAAAGAATCTCAAAGGGGAGTTGCAATATTTCTCTTCTGGACTCTTGAACTAATCCTTATAGAGGGGTAGGACTTTGGGGGTGGCGAAAAATGTAACTGTCCAATCCTGGCTCAAGATCATACGTTAGCACTTCCTAATATTAAGTTTCCATGGGAGGGGCTTGGAGAGTAAAAAGGACTTGCACTATGGAAAAGGGTAACTGGACAGAACTGGGGATATTGTGCCTAAGAAGCATCTTGCAAAAGCAGAGCTGCCAAAGGTTTTGAAGGACAACTGGCCCTGGGGGTGTCCTGAGACAACTGCCTAAAACCAACTTGGGTGGAGAGGTCTTAACATAGAGAGGTCTTAAACCTTACCTGGGAGAGTGACACTGGGGAAGCCAACAGCTGACTGAAGTGGCCAGAGCCTGTGTGTTCACAGACAATCCAGGATGTCCTTCCTGAGCGCCCCAAAACAGAGGTCCAATATAAGTGGAATTGATCCATTTGAATATAAATGTGTGGGGGGATCTGCCTGCCTTAACTCTTTTCCCTTAATATAGGTGGGGGACAAAATGTTATAGACCCTTAGCATATTTGATTGCATATTAATTTAATTAACTCCCAAATAGTTTGACACAAGGGGGAGCTTGGAAACGTTTGAAACTTCCACCTCTCTCCTAGCAGGGATAAAGTTATGGTCACATAATGTAATTGGGGTATCCTGGCCACAAAAATGCAATTGATCATTGCCATCATTCTTAACCCTAGTCTTTAAAACAGAAAGGTGTCCTTGCCACAAAAATGAAATTCCCAATTATCACCACTCTTTCAACATTGTATTTAACAAAGGGGTACACTTGGCCCAAAAACACAATGTATAAACTGTCCCCATCCTCTAGACCTGCCATTTGTACACAGGAGTGCCATTGGCCCAAAAACGAAATGTCTAAACTGTCCCTACTCCCTAAAGATGGCCTTTGAACAGAGGGGTGCTGCTTGCAATTGATGCCTGGGTTTTCGGTTCTGAGGGAGATGTCATTTGCGGAGTGAAACTAGTGCAATTTCCATTGAACAAGATACACTCTCTCTTTAGAGTAAGTGGCCCTAATAGCAGAATGAGTGTGTACTGCTTTTGGGTGACAAGGAAACAGGGTGATATTCACCACATGTATCTTTAAAAATTGCTGTTTTCAAAACTGCAAGCATTTGCGAGTGTGCAAAGAAAACGCATGCATCCAGCATTGTGCATGTAATTTGTCATTTATTTTCAAAACAAATTTGTGCCTGTGTTTTAGAACTAAACCCATCCCAAGAAATGCTAAGGGTTATGCTCTAGTAATGTGCTGTGTTATTATTATTTCATTTCGATACCAAAGGCGTTCCTGGGCCAGGAGTTTTTAACTGTTTATGCAGCCATTGTGGCATGTACCTGAGACAAAAAGGAGAAAGTAGTTTATATGTTGAAGCTTTGTTTTGTTCTACAAAGAAGGTGGTGTGTGTAACATAAACCAAACCTCATTGAACCTAAACTTTAAATAAATATACATTCTTCCTGTACACCGGCTTGGTCCTTGGCTCATTGTTGGCACAAGGGGAGGGCTCCACAGGGTTCTATATGAATCATAAATCGAGCATATTTGGATCCTAAATTAAGGGTATGCTGTGGGTTTCTCTAAAGTGGGGGGACTCCCTTTGTTAGGTGTGGTCTCTCTATATATATCCTTGCTATCGAAATAGTCAACTTGTCTCAGCAGCACATCACACTAAGCACCACACCCTCTGAAGGACTAATTATGTCCCAGATTAAGGGATCTTGTTTTTAATCCACATTGTTTGATGTAGTATAGCACAATTGTATTTTCCAAGCCGACACAAAATCACATTCATGAACAGTATCTTGATGTTACACAAATATGGTAATACATTCTAGGGCCCAATTTTACTTGCACCACGGTCATTGATATATGGTGTTCATAGGTGTTCTGCATAAATCATTTGACTTGTAATCAATTGACTGCTTTGCAACCTCAGATTCCATGAGAACAAATGCATAGGCAATGTAGTGTGTTTAAAAGTATTTTGATGGACATAGAATTCACTTGTAATACAGAATGAAGCTGATCTAATTCATAATACAGTGTTACAGTGGATAAAATACTGGGACTGATAACTGTATTTTCAAGATTTTTAAGGCTAGATTTCAGCAGACTTGATTTCATTTGGATAAAGCAAACCTGTATTCCTCATGCTATTGTGAATCAGAAATGCACCTCGGTACTGCCATCAGTGCATACAACATAAATACATAATTTCTACTGTGCTTCAATGCTACCTTATGGTATACTTTTTCGTAATATAATGTTATTGTTTACCATTAGGAGTTGCCCTATGTATAGGTGCGCTATCGTTAAAGGTCATGTACTGGAATCCTGGCATTCCTTTAATACAGATCAAATGGTCAGTGGGTGCCCACAAATGTATACCATCAACTGCATGTGATGTCAAAGGAGATAATCCACAACATCCACCATCTTGTATACTGAAGACATTACATGCAATTGAGTGTGCTGGAGTGGCAAATGTACTGTGCTATCATGGGTGATGGTGTGTTATGATCAATGTGATCGAAGTTCACATAGGAAAGTGAGAGAACGGTCTCGCCTATCACAGGAATTCAATGATGTCGTACAGTAACATGGTTCATCATTTCATTGTATTTTACATAATGTATTTGATGTTGTTGGGAGGGTATGTTTCAAATCACACACGTTTAGCGACTCAACTATTTAGAGATTTTCATGTTGTCGGGTATATTGTATTTCAAGCATTGCACCTTAATTCAACACATTGTGAGTGCTGTTTTTTTTCTTGTTTTGTTTGTTTTTAAAGTGTGGTCCCACATTGTATATTAGGTGCTCTTTGGTCGGAACAACATTCTTGCTCACATGTGCTTTCTAGAGGCGTGCGCATTTAGAAGTGTAGGTTTATACCGTTTCTTTGGATTCTAAAGGGAGTGAAACAGAGTTGTGTCGTGGAGAGTGAAAAAAGGCTTTCTGTGTATGATATACATCGGCCATTTTCCTCCAGGTTTGTTTGCCTTACTTGTTGCCTTCTTGTCCTAGATCTCAGTGCTGTCTTAGAAGTTGGGCTGTACCATTTGTACAGCTGACAAGGTTAATACATGACAATCCAGCATTATAAATTATGACTAAAGGAGAAACATTTATTTGCTGAATCTACCTCTACATACCTGAATTATGCAGTCAGATCGATTTATTTGGCCTATACATTTACTTGAAGTGGCAGAGTGAAACTCTCATAAGTGTAAGCACATTGTGTGTTTCTCTTGCTGAAAATCCTAGACTGAAAAATCCTAAAGTGATATCTTGGACTGGCTATTTAAATCATGCTCTCAGGATAAGGGCAGTCTCAACACATGTTCTGCTAGTCTTCTACATGTATGCACGTAAAGGTGTGTACATAGATGTAATCTGATATTGGTATTATGAATGGTGTTCAGCTATTTTGTGTCTGTGTATAATTGATGAAAATAGAAAATGTATCTTTGGCATAAGCTTATTACCAAAGAGAGCAAGGTGGTTCTGTTGTACAATGTAAAATATATAATAGTGTGATAAAGATAATGTGAGAGATACTAGATTAATTAGGGCATAGTCTTAAACGGAAATGAATAGCCTGCCTGTGTGCACCTTTTAGAATGTGCCATTTTCTTATACGAAGCCATCTTAGATGATTGCAGCACTAACGTATTGCATTCAGCACCGATCTCTAAAATATCATACACGTAGACAATTGCTCAAATTTGCAAAAAGCACTTTTGGAATTTTGAACCATGGCATCTCAAAAGTCCACACTGTGCGTGACTATTTAATGCAATTTATATTGGTAATGAGCATTTACTTAGAATTGGGCTAATTATGAAGAAACAACGCACACGAAGTGCGAGGAAAAGTCAGTTTGGCCAAAGGTAGCAGGGACCCTTTTCACGGAAGTTGTAATTGCATGAAAGTGGCTGCCAACATTTACATTTATTTACATTTAGGTGCAATCCAAGTAATTTTCAATATTGTCAAGAGGGACTGTGAAAGACAAGCATTACATGTTGCAAAATCATGATGCTGCTGTGGCCTGTACCTCTAGCTTTGCCAGAGGCATTTGATTCAGTTAGGCATGCAGTTCACATTGATTTTTATCATCCTGGCTTGGTTTTCTTCCTTTCTGAACACTTATACACAGTTTGTTTGCAGTTGGACCTCACAGGCTGGGCTTCTTTTCCATGCATTGCAGTGTCCCCTAGTTCACAGTAGTGTGTGTCCTTCATATTGTGTTATAGCTACATGCTCCCACTGGGAGTTCTCGTCTTCAGAATGGGCCTCTGGATTCACTCAGATATATCTTTAAGTATGGTTCATTAAGTATGGTTAAGTCTGATAGGGTTTGGAAATTGTGGGTGTTTTACGTTTGCTTCTGAAAACATCTTTTACTCATGTTTTGTTGTTCCGTGTACCATGGAAAAGATTGTTTGACTCTAATGATTTGTTAAGATTTTCTTTTAACTACATATTTTTGATATCAGGGAAAAATATAACAACATGTACATTTCCATGTGAGTTCATGTAGTTTTATGACTGTACAAACACAAACACATACAAGCAACTGTTGGGGGGAATGACTCACACATTATTAGGTTACTCTGGTTAGTCTTTTATGTCTATGGTCGATATTTCAGTGGTTCAATAGAATAATAATTCAGTCATGTGGTCATCATGCTTCCACCATATTTTTTAGGATCAGTTTAAAAGAGAAAGTTATTTCAAACATATCTGCTCTCTGCAACAATCCTGATGATATGGCCGACTTGGGCACTTCTCAAGTCCATCACACAACCTCACACAAACCACTATTAGCAGCAGGCATCTTTTCCAGAAACTGGGCCTCATTACACGGATGCCTTACTACCAGGTCCCTTTGCGGATCCCTACCTTAACGGCTGGTTTTACCAGCCGTTAAGAACGGGACCCGCAAAGGGACCTTGGAGGTTATTACGGTACCGCAATTTGCGGTACCGTAATTACCACCTTCCCCATTCCGTTGAGCCTTATGGGGGCTCAAATGGGAATGGGGAAGGGCCAAGGGTGAATGGGGAATTACTGCTTGCCAACCCTGGAATGGGGCAGTAATTCCGCCATCCACCATGGCGGAATCAGTAAATTACCAGCGGCAACCAGGGCGCTAATAGCGCCATGGTTACTGCCTTCCTTGTAATGAGGTCCACTGTCATTAAAGTTAAGTCGTCCTTGCAAAATGGGCTGCTTATTCCTTACATTTTCTCAAGTGCTTACGCTAACTAATCACAGGTTGAAACATGAATTCAGGCTAACACAACCGTGATCCCTCCTTATAACCTTGTGTGCTTTCCCTCCATTAAGTTGTTTGCCCACTGTCTAATCCTGCATTCCTAACACCCCCTTTCCACCCAACCTTTCTTCTTTTATATCCACAGACCAAGCCCTGATGATAACCTGGCAGGGTCAAAATGTGCCACTTCTCGGACAAGGTCAGGCACTGTAGAACAACTGTATAGGGGAGGAGCACAGTATAAATACTTAATACTTAATAACATAACTTAAAGTAACATAACATAACACATACAGTGGAACATACATTTATTTATTCTTTGTACTAAACAGGGATTATTGTTTACATGGATACTTGTACACCATTTAAAATTAACTAAATTAACAATTCTATTTCTCAATACATTGTCATGTCTGACACAAGCATGGTGTGTTATTCATGCAACCTGAAGTGACTGTTTCAGAAAGGCAAGTTGTACCTGTCTCAGTAACAGGAATGTCGATCTCTTATTTAAATTGAAATTAGTAACAAGATAAAAATACAGTGCCCTTCTCCAGCATATCTCTGAGAATACAATGCATACCTATCAAACAATTCATTATTCAGCTTGAGATGTTTACTGTCCAAAATTCATCCCAAACAATATGACGCCAAATGGAATGCTCTAATTCTAACTTTCTGCTGGGTCTTGTAGCAACAGCTGACCTCTGGACATACCACCTGCATAAACCTTGCAAATTTACTGGGAAGGGTCCATTAGTAGCTTTGCAGCTGGCGGCCATGAATGCTGCTGTTTATTTGTTGCATTGTGATCCTTAAATAAACATCAAAGAATGTTTCGAGGGGGCTCGTACCATCATGCACTATTCACTGGCAAAAACATAAAGGAGAGAGAAGGTTTGAATTGCTCATGGAAGTGAAAACAGCCGAATATGCAATACACAGGTGTCACCTGTAAGAGGAAGAGGAATGGAGTGCAAAAAATAAAGAATCAGCACGGACTACAAAATGGAGCATGCACATGGAACTGCAGACACATGGAAAAACAACAATTATACATATTTCAATACTCAAACCAGAGACTAGCAATCCCACAAAATTACAACAAACAGATACACACACGGTAGGAGTCAATAATTTGCATTAAGGATTAAACCATGTATATCATGGGCAGAGAACCAGGCCAACATATCAACATATAAATGTATAGATTCGACAAGTTTACTCAAAGCTTGTAGGGAGCCTAACACCATGTTGCATGTAGAGATATTTTGTGAGATAAATTAAGGACGCAATTTAGATGATAGAGAATGGGAAATGTTATTTGCATATTAAGGACCAAGAGAATTCCTAAATCCTGCGAAGAGGGAATAACAAGAATGCTACTAAGAGACTATCGGGGTGATTCATGGAATGATTGTGCCCCGAAATGTGTGGCGCAAGCGTGAAAAACGCAAAGCACACGTGCGAAAACACCTGTGTCCCGATTGATGGAAGGCGCTGCGCCTGGCTTACCTGGGACCTGCGCCGAATCCGCACGTGGCGCACACATCACTGTAACATCCCGAAAGCTGTGCGCGAGTCAGCCAGTGAAGGCGCACAATGTCCAGCGAACACACCTAAAAAGGGGGCGGAACACGTGGAATGGGGAACAACACGAGAACATGTGGGCATAACGGGGGAAGTTCAGCAGCGAAATCCCCACAATGCCCACACGCGCGCTAGCAACATGCATTCATGGAATTGAACAGGGCAAACCTCTGCATGAGGAGGTGATGCAGGCTGGTTCTTAAGCACAGTGTAGTCCCCAAGCACCCACAAAGGAATGTCCGCACACTGTATTAGTTAAAACACAGTCTTTATATAATTAATATTCAAGGTTATGTACAATATAACGATAACTCACTTTGTACTTGGTTATCTATGATGGCAACTATAGAGTTCTACGTGGTACCACAATAACTATTAGATCTCTTTAAAGTGCATCAACTGTACCGTTAAATGTCACACAAATCAGTTAGTAAAGGAAAAATACAATAGATATGAGGAAAGCAGAATACTGGCCCTGCTACCTAGACACAGTTCTGTGTGGAGATCCCCCCACCTGGGCAACCTGTAGAATAAAGATATATCACAGGCCCAGTCCATATATTGTTCACAAGAGACTTTCCAATAGTTCTGCAACCCCAAAGTACCTGGCTTTGTAGCATTCCTCGTTGGGGAATCGACGGCCCTTCTTGAGTGCCCTCTATTTAAGGCAGAACTCACGGGTCGTCGAACATCCGACGGAGATCTGGGTGAACTACGACGGTGAAGTGGCAGTTTCTTTCCTAGCGGTGCTCATCGGCGGGGAAGCGCAAACGTCCTGCAAGGAACAGGCATGCGGGGCACTTCAGTGTCGATAGTTCAGGACCGCAAAGAGTTTGAAGAACTGTGGACCAGCATGGGTGTTGAGTCTTTGGCATCTCTGTGGTCTTTGGGTGGCGGGAAACCCACCAGCGGATTCTCCTTTGCTTCTGGCCTTCTTCGAGCGCGTCCGTGAATCAAAAGTTCTTAGGCAACGGGAGCACGGCGGCTCCGGTCGGTGATGGCGGTCGACAGTGGCAGACAACAGTCCGGGCCCTTCTCTTTGGGATTCCACGGCAGTTCCCATCTCCGGTTGGCAGCCTGTTGTAGGTCTGTCTACCAGGGAGCTTTGCCAATCTGGTGCGCGATGGTCCCTCGTAGATCGGGAAGATGGCACCTTACCAGGTCCTCTCTGGGTCAGTCCATGGAGACACAGCAGCTTTCAGATTGATGAAGAAGGGCAACAGCAATTCTTCTCTTCCAGCAGGGCTTCAAGGTCAAGCTTCAGTTTCACTCCAGTTACTCTTGGTAGTTTGGACTTCAGCTTCTGAACACGATTCCTAGCAGTGAGAGGTCCCCAGATATACTGTTGATCTCCTATTCATTCCCCTGGGTCATACTCAAGCATCCAATCACTGCAAAGGGCATTCATGCAGGCAGGCAGCCAATTAGGTGCATAGTGCATTCAGGCCATTCACTTTTCTCCAGACACTCACAGTTATGTTTACTGGGACAAGTACCCAGCCATTCAACCCTCTACACTGCATTCATACCAGTTTCGGCAGGGCTGTCTCAGTCATTGTGTCAAACGCCAGAAACTAGACATCCACAACAAGATGTGCATATTTGTTACACACTCCATTCACCCAGGTCCCACCCACAGGTGAAATCACAACATACAGTCGTTGGGATGGCTCCAGCCAGTCTGGTCGGCACTTCCCCACACTACCATATATGGAACTTCCATCCAACAGCCAGTCAGGGGGAAGGGACAGAGTCAGGGCTTCCAGGGACTTCGGGAAGATCAAGGTAACAGGTGATGGAAGGCTAGAGGCCACTGGGCCATCTTGTCTCCATCAGGAATCTGCCGATTCCAATGACAGGGCCTGGGCATCCCAAAATGAAGGACGCTCAGGGCACCAGTCAATTCAGCACAGAGCTGCCACCAACTCGTACCCTGCTCTGTGGGCGACACACAGGTGCCCAAAAACATACACTAGGGGCACAGGGTTGCACCCCGACCCATGGGTGTCATAAGGGTATCCATGGTCTGTTCATCAAAACCAAAAGAGAGAGCTGCATGGAACACGCAAGGTCACGCTCACCTGACAGTGGCGAGCGACGTGGACCTAACCAGCATGGATATCGTGTGTCTCCAAGAGACATGGCTTTTAGAGAAACCGTCACTAGATGGATTTGAAGTGGAAATATCACCGGCCATAAAAGGCTTGTTGGGTCGTCCATCGTCGGGCCTGTTGACCGCAATAAAAATGGGCTCCGGTTTGTCTTCGCCAAAGAAAATAATGGAATCTTACGAGTTGCTGGTGACAACCACAACGTGGAGCAAACAAATGACACCGAGGGAACAGGAAGACACTATTCACCTAGCAATAACACATACATACATATTGGAACCCCCAACGGACAAACACAAAAGCATATTGTAGAAAGATGGGTGAGACAATAGACTGGATCTACGCGGAGTTCGAAAAGATTGAGATTATCGTGTGTGGCGACTTGAACGCTGATTGTGCAGTACCACAGTGGACCACAAAAGACAAAGCCCTACAAGGTAACACAGTGAAACAGGGAAAGGCCTGGAGGGCGGTCGCCAAATCGCGAAATTTACATAACATCGAAACACTATTCCCTAACCAAGTGAACATCCCGACCTGGGAAAACCTGTCCTCCAAAGCCACTTTGTATTACATCTTCGCCTCCCAGGGTCTTCTGACGAGTATCCTGGAATTCAAAGTACAAAGAACTACGCACAGTGATCATAACCTTGTGATGTGCGCATGGAATGGGAAGCAGCCGGCCAACCCAACATATCAGTTTCAAGTGGAGGTGAATATCCAGCAAACCCGATTGCGCCTGACGGAAACAGATATTATAAAGATATCCAGAAACTATGGGTGGCCGACTGAAGTAGACGCAACTAATGGCGGCGCAGAGCGTCCAAACTATCTACCGATGTTGCTTCCATTTAGAAGAGTAGTCGCTGGTAAACAAAGACAGGCAACGCATCCTAAACATACCTATGACAAACTGGTAGTCGAAAAGAGGAAAATTGCTCGCAAAGCGAAGAGAACTGCGAAGAAAACAAACACCAAAGAAGCATGGGGGCAGTGGCAAAAGGAAGCAAAAAAGTACAAACATTGGTTAAAACATCACAAACTCCAACTGTACCAACAAGATGCCGAGAAAATGTTGAGAGCCCTCAACGCAAAAAAGTCAAGCAATTTCTGGGCACTAATTAAAACTACGAACTCGAACACGGCCACAGAAATCGCAAACTCAGTGTCAGAGGAGAAATGGGTGTCATATTTAACGGCCCAATTCAACCTACCACAAGAGAGAGCACTGGAGAGTGACGAAGATGCCACAGCAGTGTGGGTAAACGTGTCGAACGTGGCAGAAATCGAAAACGCCATCCTCAAACTAAAAACCTCAAGAGCTCCCGGTCCGGATGGATTGACCAACGCAGATCTGAAAAAATCACCAAAAGCATGGGTGGGCGTGATCAGCAAAATCTTCTACCACTGTAGGAACACTAACATGATCCCCGAAACCTGGCTGAAGGCTATAATCGTCCCCATTTACAAAAAAGGTGGCAGAGAAAATCCAGAAAGCTATAGATCCATAGCATTGCTAGATATCGTGGGGAAGATTTTTGCATCACAGTTATTGAACCACTTTAGAACCTGGGCCAAAACGGCTCGATGCATCGATGCCTTTCAAACAGGGTTTCAGAAAAATGGGAGCACCTCTATAAACATCCTATTGATCAACATACTAAAGGCCAAAGTGAGAGAAGGCGCCCCAACAGTGTATCTTACATTTGTAGACCTGTCGAAAGCCTTCGATAAAATAGATCGGGCAAAACTCTGCGATAAGTTAAATCATTGGAATTGCCCCTTGGCAATCTTGAACCCGATCAAAGCACTCCATGCCGACACGAAAATCAGGGTGAAACTGAACAAAAAAGGTGCCCTGTCAAAGGAGATCCAGGTGAAGCGTGGCGTTAAGCAAGGCTGCCCCTTAGCTCCGGATTTGTTTATCACGTTTTTGGGGGACTATCAATCGGAGGAGGAACAAATCAGACCCTCCCCCCTAGGATGGGTAAAGCACAAATATCACGACTACTCTATGCAGATGACGCCATCATCATCGACCAAACGCAAATTGGACTCTCCAGCGCAAATTAACAAACTGGGAAAAATATATGGAAACAAACCATTTGGAAATCAATATAGCAAAAACAAAAATGCTAGTTTTCGACAAATCAACAAAAAAGTTGGCGCGACCACCAAAATGCTACCTGAACAAAACAAAAATTGAGGTGGTGAATGAGTTTAAATACTTGGGGGTGATCATTGATGGTTCAGCAAGAGACAAAGCAATGCAAGAACACCTATGGAGCAAGGTGAGAATGTTAACAGCACAGACGAGAGCGGTGGACAGAAAATTTGGAAAAATCTCTATGCTACCGGCCATCAACTTTTATAAAGGGAAGGTGGTCCCATCGATAATTTACGGCATGGAAGCTTCATTAAACATCCCCAGAAGCGTGTGGCAGAAGCTGGAAGGCCACGTCTGGAAGTCTGTTTTGGGTCTACCGAAGCCAACTTCCATGCCCGCGATCAGGCGCGAACTAGGCCTTGTCTCGCTAGCCTCGCTGGTAGAACAAAGCAAAATGAGATTATGGAGAAAAATCTTGATGTCGGACACCCTACCAATTTACAACATTATCGCAGAAGAACTAAAGAGTGGCTCATGTAAGGCTTTCAAGATGTGGACTACAAGACTCCAACTCATCTTGACAGAAATAGCCTGTACAGAAGAAGATCTGATATCCAATCCGGACCGGGTGAAACGGAAAATGGAATGGAGGGACTGGATTTCGACAATTGAAAAAGCCAGTACTAACAAACTACTGGCCCACCTCCCGCCAACATTTAACAAAGTCAAAAAACCGCAAAACTATTGCCTGAAATTCCCAAACAAAGGCATGCGATGTATGATCTTGAAGGCTAGACTCAATCTACTAATGACGCACGAAATCTTAGCCACCCGCAGTCCGGCAATGGACAACAGCTGCCGCTTATGCAAGAACATGGACAAAGTGGAAACCTTGAAACATCTGATGCTCCAATGCCCTATGACCAAACAAAGCAGAGCCACATACCTTCAACCTCGACTCCAAGGGGTAACAACGGTAGAGGAAGAGGTTTTGTGGAACAGGCTAATCTCAGGAGAGACAACACGTTGTTCCTTGACATTGGTGAAACTAATAGAAGCAGCCTTTAGATTGATAAACAGCTAGGTTCAGTGAGAGAGTCACTGAAATCAGGAGACTAAAGCTCAAAGGCAAAGAAGGAGGCATCTGCATCGCTTAAAAACCAAACAAGAAAAGAGACTGTGAGGAAAGGAATCCGGACTCAGAAGCACTCGTTTTTCGCTTCGGGATTCTCTAAGTTGGGAAAACCCTTGTAAAAATTAAAAATTTCTTTTTAATTAAAAATTCAAGTAAAAAAAAAAACGAGAGAGCTGCACCGCCAGGAGTCCCACATGAACTCCTGCGCAGAAAACACGACTGAACACACGATAAAAGGCAATAAAGGACAAAGATACGGAGGCCCTGTCCCTCCGATGCATTTCCAGCATCACAAGGATGACCTCACATCACCGACCTTGTGCTCCCAAGCACTGAGCCCCTTGGAAAAGGTGCTCAATGTCCTGCATTTTTTGCCCACTGGGTCATTACAGTGGACAACTGCCATAGTTGGGGGCATCTCACAGGCCACGCAGTTACCCTGCCTACACCAGGTGTTGGCAATCATGACTGCACGCCCCTCAGCCCGCAGGCACATATACATGCCCAGAACACCCGCAGAAAGGCAGGCCATGGTCCAGAACTCTTACAGGGTGGCACACTTCCCCAAAGTGGTTGGTGCCATTGTGTGCACCCATATGGCCCTACGTCCACCTAGGGTGACTGAGCACATCTATCACAACCGCAAGCACTGGCATTCCATGAACGTGCAGGTTGTATGTGACGCCAAGGGAATCATCACCTCTGTCTATGCAAACTATCCTGGGTCCACCCATGACAGTTTCATATTCAGAATGTCAGCCCTACACCGGGACCTGGAAGCTGGGAGGCATGGCAACACATGGCTCATAGGTGAGTACAAATGCCTGTGCACATGCATGTATGTCACACACAGACAAATATACAAACCCAAATAATGACAACCATTACCACCTCCCCAGGGGACAGTGCCTATCCTCTGAGCACCTACATGATGACGACAATACGGAACCCCACCACACCACTCCAGGTAATATACAACGCAGCCCATATTGCAACCATAGTGAAGTGCACATTTGGAGTGCTCAAGTCACGTTTCCGCTCCTTTGACTGCTCTGGTGGGCAGCTACTATATACACCCCCAATAGTGTGCAGGATCATTGTGGCAGCATGTGTCCTGCACAACGTTGCAACCCGGCGGAGCATTCCGGTGGACATGGTGGTGCCCCCAAATATCCAACCACATGCACGGCTGTTGCGCATGGGAGGGGAAAGGGCACGTGGCGAGGCAGCCCGTACCCAGCTTGTGGCTAAATTTTTCACCTAAACTTCCCCCCTGCTGAGTGCACAGAGGCTTCGCACATTTCAGGTGACAATCGATGATGACAAAGGGACAGTCAACTTTCACAATCTTAACACCCTGAGAATGTGTCCTTGGAGTTGCAGCATTGTGTGCATCCCTAGCCACATAAACAAACACAATCCCATGTGACCAAAAGCCACACATACAAGCTACAGATTCCACCGCCCCATGCAGAATAGCACATCCAAATGCTGGTATGTCTCCTAAACCTCCCACAACCCCATTTCACCCACCTGACACACCATGCCATGGCATATAATGTGAAAACTACAATAAAAATGTCAACACACATGACACAACTGTCACAAAGTGCACTGTCACAAATAGAAACAGGCCACAGACAATCCCCTCAGACACGAACTCTGAAGAAAAGAGTGAGCAAAAATATCCAACCTATACTAAATTTATGTAAATGCATGCCACCAAAGGTGTGAACACCAAAACCTCAAACCTTTGGTGGCATGCATTTCAGGGAATCTCAGAAAAGAAAATGCAGGTGCTGCGGGGTTGTCCCCGCAACACCCAGATCACTACACAACTTAGTACAGTGAGTGGTGTTTGAGGCCTGGAACTCTCTGCAGCTGCATAAAAAACAAAGCAAAAAAATGAGCCTGCAGTGCCAGTTCACGATCACGAAAGTTAATGTGAACTTGTGCATCAGGGACACAGCATGTCTCAGAAGGCAAGTAGTGTGTGCGTGGCTGGATGTTGGGGTGGTGTTGGGGGTGGGGTTGGGACTGTGTTGTGTGTGTTGTGGGGGTGTGTTTTCAGGGCTATTCACTGCATGTTAGCATGGGAAATGAATGAACCTTCAGTGTAGCGTACCTTTTCCATGTGAACTACTCCGTTGTGGACACATCTGCAACGGAAACATATTGCCGATCCTGTGACACATCATAAGCAAAAGCAACACAGGACTATCAATTTACCAGCATAACATATCATGAACACAGGACCCAACATTGACAATGTCAGACAGTGAGGAAACACCATAGCACAAGTGCCTCAATGTGATATTGCCACCACACATTCCCCTACCATCATGAGAGTGGTTTTAACAGCTAAAGGGGGCATGGGACCGCATGCAGCATGAAGTGCATCAACAATGTATACAGTCAAGGCAATACATGAATATGCAAATTTAAATCATGCACAGTCAACAATATACTCACCAAAATGCAGTCCAACCATGCACTGGAGAAACCATCATGAATCCCCATTAGGGGTGTATACACAAGTTGGACTTCAGACTGACCACATATACGACGGAAGTCCAATGCCTCTGTGTAAGTTACTGTCACACGGTGCCATCCTTGCGAGCCCATGGAAAAGGGCAACAGGAGCGGGATATGTGTCCAGACCTTAAGCCACAAACACAAACATGAGACAAGCCTGTATGGGCCAAGCTGGAACACACAGTGGTTGCCATCGGATGCCACATAGCACCACACTGTAACATAAATGCACAATAGACATAAAAGAAAAAAATGGCCATAGTGGACCTGGGGGTATGGGAGGTCGGAGGGCACCCAGGAGGGGGAGGTGCAAAGTGCACCTCAACACCCACATGCGATGATGTTGAGACAAAAAAGAAAATCCTCCATGGACTCATGGTCTTCACGGCCCAACCTGAGTGAGAGATAAGTCGTCGTTGTCACCCCCTGGTTGTACATCAGGAGATGCAGGTGGCACAGGGGCCTGACCTTGCATAGCCCCAGCAAGCCCTTCCACGGCAGCAAGCATGCAGGCCTGGTGAGCCTGGTTCTGCAGGAATATGGCATGGAGGTCCCCAGGCAGCACCTCATGTGTAACACAGAGTTCCTCCTGCATGGAGTCACGTGTAACACAGAGCCCTTCCAGCAAGGCCTCACTTGACAGACAGACCTCCTCCCGGCTTGCATGGAGTTCAGCCGAGATCATGTTTTCCAGCTGCTCCATCCTCTGTTCTGCCTGTGGGCCTGTCCCTCAGCAGCAATAGCTGAGCACAGAGCCACCAGTTCAGCCCATCGAGCCCTGTTTGAGGCCGCCGTGCCCAGCCTAAGTGAGCGGCATGTGGACTGCGTTGCCTGCTGCTGGAGCTCCACCTGCCTATCTGGGGGGAGAATGGAAACAGCCATACGTGCCATGCCTTGAGCCAACATCTCAATCGCTCCCCCCAGTTTCTCTGCAATGGCAAACATGGCATTCTCCCACCCAGTGTTCCCCGGTGGCGCACGGCCACCGCTTTGCTGGACACCACACCTGTTGGGCCCAAGGAGACGTGGCCCTTGCTGTGCTGGCACTGCCTGTGGCTGCAGGTCTGCATTCCTCTGTCGATCTGCTGCCCCAGGGACAGGAGCAACTGGTGTGGAGCATGACCCTGCACTGTACCCACTACAGGCAGACATTCCAACACTGACTGGCCCCTTGAGGGTTCAACCCCCACTGCAGGTGTGGCGGACAGAACAGCGTCCACTGCAGAATAACCCACCGTCAACGGCATTGACTGATGAGCATCCGATTCAGAGTCAAAGAGATCCTCAGAGCCATACCCACAGGCAAGCCTGGACAGGATGGCCTGGAGCACTGATGGATGATCGCGGCCTACCACTCCACGATCACCACTGGTGCATGGTTGTTGACCTGAACCCTCCACCCTGTCTGCCATCTCCTCCTCCTCTGCTTCCGGTACATCATCCCCTGTAACAAAATAAAAATAGACAACACACTATTAACGGCCAACACATGAGACAGCCCTGTCACTCACGACACAACCACTGGAATGCATGCACTGGCAATGAAATGGAATGTGACCCCGAAAGCAGACATGGATGCATGTTAAATGTGAATCCCACACATGTACTGCATGTTGCATATCACCTGCATCACACACAATCTTCTGGCAGGCATAGATCTTAGCCGAAAATGACAGATGTCAACAAAGAGATGGCACATAGCATAGCTATGGCACAATTTCCAAATAGCCACAGCAGTAAGTCAAATAGAACTGTCCATGACACATGTAAAATGTATGTCAACATGCACTACAAGAAAATAAATATCCAAAAAAGTACACGTGTCACAGGATGCATCAAAGCAAGTGCATTGAAATACAGTGAAGGGAGGCACATGTATACATGTATGCCAGGTCACTTTGACATCACACAAGTGAATATGCATGTTGAAGGGTGAAACATGGCTCAGAAGTGCGTGGGTGCAGTGCAGCACATGTGTACATCCTCAACTATCAACAGAACCAAAAATGTAGTGATGTCAATCTCGTGACATTACTGCACTGTAAGGGCAAGTGCAGTCATCATGTGCAAAGTGTTGGCACTGGGTTGTAGGGATGCAGTGAACCACTCCCCCCCTCACCCCCGGGGAATGGCAGGGAGGCAGTGCATGGATATGAATGGCTGACTAGAGTACTATGAAGTTGCAGTGTTGGCAGGTGTCAATTGCATCATCTCAGTCAACTGAGACTACAGCAAATGAGAGGGGGACAGAAAGCAGGACACATGAGGAACCATCACACTATACACTATACACGCAGAAGCCACAACACCAGTTGCCTAAGGGCAGAGTGGCTGTAACAGAGGGAGGCCTGTGCTCGACACAGACAAGGACACCCTAAACATATGCGTGATGAGGAAATTACCCTGAGTGAGCATGATATGGATGACCAAATACCATGAGACAGATAAAATACTGGATATGTAGTACAATGAGTAGCCTGCCACGGACACATAGAGGCTTGCAGGGAATGCACATGGTCCATGAATTAACACACATGTCCACTCTGAGCCTGTGCCATTTGCACGGTCCAAGTGAGACACCCTGCATCATGGACAAAGGATATACCCCACAGTACAGGTTTGGCAGAGGGAAGTGTGCATGTACACAGGAATGGGGAACAGGCCATTGCATTAGTCCAACACAGAAATCACAAGGGCCATGGAGACAGTGAGCTGCAGGGTGGTGGAGAGGCAAGGAAGCATGCCTGTGAGGAGGAGCATCCTGCAGGGTGACCTTACATAGGCGTCAGTCATGTAACAACATAGTCTGAGTGTTGAGTGGAACAACACCACAGGCTATATGCAAACATGTCAGTGAGCTTGAAAATAGACAGGAGAGGCCGCCGAGTAACTTTCATGTAAGTAGGGTGCATGTGTGCTGATGAGGAATGCCCCCATGTGTATCACATTGCATGCATGCAGACTGCATCACTACAAGCACGCATCCGTCAAGCATTGCATGTGTCACACATGGCACTCATAAATGCATAGCCTGAACTGGCAGTCATTCACAACACATCACACTAGCAGCACACACATGGGCTGGACACACAAGCATCAACACTCACCGGACGTTGCATCATAATCTGGCATCTCTCCCACTCCCTGGATAAGTCCCTGATCGATGAACTTTGCAGGTATTTCCTCGTGCGGAGTGAGTTCTTCCTCCTTTTGGTGGTGGCCCACTGCCAGTCACCAGGGTCAGGGAGTAATTAGAGGTCCGCTTTTGTTTTGCACAGTGTCAGAAGTCAGTCCAACACTTGTAGCAATCCTGAGCTGTGAGCCTCTTATATCCCATGGCACTGACACTTTCCGCAATGCACTGCCAGTGGACCTGACATTGGGCAGGTGTAGTATGGCATCCTGAGCCGACCAGCATATCGGGGTCATACACTTGTTCCACAAGGAATTCCAGTCCCTGTTTGTTGAAAGGCTTCTTCCTTGACGTGCTGGAGGCCAGAGCCGTGTCTGGGGTCCCAGCCTCTTGCGCAGAAGCACACTTCCTCCTCTTGGCTGGTTTTGCGGACCTTGAGTGGCTAATGCCGCTCTGGTTAGTAGGGGCAGTGGCGATGGTGGACTGGCCAATGGGAGTACTCTGGATTGGGTAATTGGCTGCTGGGTGCTGTTGCCAGGACCCAGCGGCACAACTGCCTCAGTGCCAAGGGCTGTGGCCAACAGAGTCCTGGCTGGAAGACTCACTGCCAGGGTGGTGTTGGCTGCATTTGCCACTGCAGCACCCACCACCTGGCTTCTCGGGGCAGCAGATGTCACCACTGCCCTGCATACATGTGCCTTGGTCACAGCTACCTTAGGCATATGTGGCTTGGTCTTCCTGACCTGAAAATCTGCATGGGAGTCCTGTGTCAAGGCAGCTTGCGCTAGCTGACCACGAGAATGGGTGGTGGTTGCCACAGCTGCACCTGCAGCATCCACTACCTGGTGGCCTGTGCCAGCAGATGACACATACTGTGGTGTCAGATGTGTACCTGGGATGTCTGCAGCAGCAGCATCTCCCTGAGGCGCTGGTGGTGGTGTCATGGCTGTCCCAGCATGTGGCTGGAAATCCTGCCCTTGTGGAAGACCCTGGCAAAGTACCCCTCTGTGTCCCCCTTGGCCTCCCTGTACTCCCTGGACTCCCTGGACTCCTAAGCAACCCTGGCCAAGTGCCCCACCACCCCCAGCCCTGGGAGGTCACCCAGCTTTGCCGCCCTTACCTTTTGGTGGCTTCCCACCCATGGCACAGATGGACTATTGCCAATGGGAGGTGCACACAACAATTGTCCTGGGCAATTGGGCTGAAGGAGGCAGGGTACATGATGGTAGACACACCCCTGTGCTCCTATGAGACTGTATGTGACCCCTGGTGAATAAAGACGGGTCACACAACGCTCAAGCACCCCAAGTAAAAACAAAAAAAAAAATGTGCAGGCAACCCCCGGTAGCCCAAGTGCGTTGAGTAAACCTCCTGCATTACGCTGTGGCGCCCAGGGACACAAAGAAGCATACATGTGGAACACGCAGGCTACTCTGACCTCGAAAATGAGGTACGCGACACACAGGGGCAACCACAGTGGGAAAAATAAGCATGCACGACACCGTCTGCCTTGCGTGGAAAAGAAAAACACATGCAAGTGTGCACGTAGGCAACTCCCCCACCAAAACAAGAAGTACAAACTCCAAGCGCTGTGAAGATGTTGTGTGTGAACTCACAAGTATAAGAAACACACGTGACGGTCTCCATGAAAAGCACGTACAGTGAACTGCTGTCCCACGTGGACCATAAACCCGTGCCGAAGGCAATGCCTGCATGTGTCACGTCACTTATGCGCTCGAAGTTCACGCTAACGCGTTGTATTTTCACATGGGTTGTCACTCTGCATTGATCTGGCCATGCGACTACACAGGCCATTTACCTGCCCCACAAAGCCATGAGCAGCCTCCTACGAGCCTTCTGCTGCTGCCAGCCAGCCTGCTGCTAGCCTGCCCTGCTATTTGGTGCCTGCACAGAAGACATTGCCAGAGGTCCTCTTGCTGCGACCACCTCTGCTGATACAGAAGACTCCCGACTGCTGCACCATCTCTCCACAGCCTAGCCCCAGGATCCAGTTGCCCACCCACCCCTGCCTTAGGGTTTGCCATGTCGGACCAAACACCATCTGGGGCTAGTGGCAACCCCCAGTCAGAGAGGCAGAGGGCTGCCAGCTCCACTGCCAATGAATTTGGCATCCTGGTGGAGCAAGTCCTGGGCCATTATGATGCCCTCTTCTTGTCATCGCGCCTCAACAAGGAAGGATGGAGAGGGATCTGGTCGAACATCGTGGATTCCATAAACATGGTGGCGGTGGCATCCCGTGACTACCAACGTGTCCTGAAGCGCTGGGAGGACTTCCGGACTTCCGGTCCAGGACCCACAGCAAGGCCCGGCGCCTCGTTGCGGCTCGTGTAGAAGTGGGGTGCCAGGACCAGTTGAGCAACATCCAGTTGCAGGTCCTGGAGCACACACACCCAGTGCTTCACTACCAGGTCCTCCAGTTGCAGACCCGTCTGGAGTCGAGTGGTAAGTGTCCATGTGTTCTTGTCCAACATACTACATGTTGAGGTGAGTCAGGAGTGGGCACCTCTGCCATATATCTTGCATGTATGGATGTCTGTGTGCAGGGATGTGACGGTGCTGCATGTGAGTCCAGTCAAGTGTGTTCCACATCAACGGTGTCTGTGTTGCAATGCATGATGTGCACCAGACCAGCATGTGATGAGGCACACAGGTTTGCATGCCTGTGTCTGTACTTGGCCATGTTTGTGGTGTGATACATGGATGCTTATGTCACCCTCATAGATGTGCCCGTTGTACATGTGCGTGTGTCTGAGTGGGGAGTGTGCGACTGGGAATCGCCATGGATGCATGACACATGCATGATTGACTGATGCGGCTCAGTTGCCTATGAGTGCTCTGTGACAGGATGTAGACATGGCCATATGCATGACTGTCCGGTGGTGTGTGTGCATCTTATGTGCATGTCCCATGATGCATGTACAGTTCAGCACCCCTTCTGATGTTCCCACAGTGCCTTGTACATAGATGTAAATGTCTGTTGCATGTGCCATGTTTGTTTGTGGATGTATGTTGCTTGTACTAACCTGTGTATTGTGGAGGGTGATAATGGTAGTGACGTTTGACAGTGCCACTCATGTGCAATTGCTTTGTGCCTAGCAGACTATTGTTCGATACCCTGATGCTTGTGTTCTATCCCTCCCTATCTACAGCTGCAATTGACAAAGAGGGTGGAGACGGCGCTGTGGAGCAAAGCGGCGGGGATGCCTCCACCAGCCGGAGGCACAGGGCCCAGTCACCCTCCCACCATATGTCATCTTCTGGGAGCGAGGGGACTGGTGCCGCGTCTGCAGCGGAAGGGGCAGGTGAGCCCCCACAGAGGCAATCCAGTCTGGAAGATGGTGTGGAGGCATCCAGGTTGGTGGTGGTTGAGGAGGAGGAGTAGGCTGTATCAGACTCGCACATGGGGCCTGGAGGGGGTGATGCCACCGGTGCAGTCCAGGGACAGGGGCAGGAGGCAGCACAGGTCGCCGCAGAGGGGCCTGTGCCTAATCCTGTCCCTGATACTGAGACTGCAAAACTGTGCACCGGGTCAGATGCCTAAGACCAAGCCCGTCCGTAGGTAGGGGAAGGGTCCACGTTAACTGACATTCCTCTACCTGCGGATGTGGCAATCCGTGACAGGGTTGAACCACTCCTAGCCAGTATCGCGATGTGCACATGCGTCATTCGTGATGATGTGCGTGCTTCCTGCCAGGACCATGCATGTCATCACGAACAGGTGTGTGCCATCATGATCTTGCTATGGCGGCTGCAATGTCGGGGGTTTCCTCCATGTGCTGGGCGCTCTTGCGACCCCTTCCTCCTCTTCAACCACTATGCGCCAGTCGTCCTCCATGACGTCTTCCGGCCCAGATGCCACCAGGGCCCCCTGTGGACCTGCCACATCCACCGAGGCCAGGCTGGTGAGATCCCATCCCTGCCACAGTCGGGAGTCAGAGGTTCAGCATAGGTGGTCACCCCAGCAACAGGACCCCTGGCAATAGAGGTTGTGTAGGCACCTTTGGGCAGGGCACATGCACGACAGCCCCAGAGTTTGCCATCTTTCCGGAGGCAGTCATGTTGGAACAGGCAGATGGCTAAAAGGCAGCAGCAGGCTCGACGTAGGAGGCGTCAGGACTCGGGGTCAAGTACATCAGAGGGGCAGGCATTGGTCGGAAGGCAGGAAGACCCTGGACAAAGTGTGCCTTCCGTGTGGCAGCGGATGGGCCGGCAGATAGATGCAGAGCGCCAGCGGGCCGAGAGGGCGTGGCTCACCATGGTCAGGGCAGAGAACTCCATGCGGAAGGCAGAGAGGCAGGAAGAGTTCCTTGAGGAGACTCGCAGGGAGTTGGTGGAGAACACAGCAGTGTTCTGGCGAGCCCTCGAGGATAGAGCACAGTCCGACTACGGGCTATAGACACTGAGTTTGATGATGTCCTGGCCAAAACTCTTGGTAACAACGGTGAGCCATATGCTAGCTACGACCATTGTAAATAGTTATTTAGTGTTAGGTTTCCTTTATTTTTCTTTTTTCTTTGGAGTCCATGGACATTGCTCCACTTTTTGTATATAGTTGTTTTTTATAGTGTTTTTTTTAGGTTCATTCAGCCTTTTAGGATCATGGACCCTTCATCCTTTCTTGTACATAGTTGTACTTGGTGGATTGTTTGGCTTTTGTTTTCCCATGGAGTAATGGTTTATTATTTATTTTCCTTTAGAACTGCACACTTTACTTTAGACATGGACCACTTTCAGGCATTTATCTTTTTTGGATTTTCATGTTCATTTGGATTTCGCTTTTCAATTTGTTAACGTTCATTTCATTTACATTCTCATTTTTCTTTTATATTTGGTGTATTTTCTTTTTTTAATAGATTTTCATTTAGTCGAGGCCTGCATGCAGATGGCCTTCACTGGTGGGGTGGGGGACATGAGTCGGGCCTGCATGCAGGTTGCCGTCACTGGTGGGGTTGGGAGACATGAGTCGGGGCCTGCCTGCAGGTTCCCACCACTGGTGGGGGTGGCATGAGTCAGGGCCTGCCTGCAGGTTCCTGTCACTTGTGGGGTGGGGGGACATGAGTCGGGGCCTGCATGCAGGTTGCCGTCACTGGTGAGGTTGGGGGACATGAGTCGGGGCCTGCATGCAGGTTGCTGTCACCGGTGGGTTGGGGGGACATGAGTCGGGGCCTGCTTGCAGGTTGCCGTCACTGGTGCGGTGGGGGGACATGAGTCGGGGCCTGCCTGCAGATTCCCATCACTGGTGGGGGGGACATGAGCCAGGGCCTGCCTGCAGGTTCCCGTCACTGGTGGGGTGGGGGGACATGAGTCGGGGCCTGCATGCAGGTTGCCGTCACTGGTGGGTTGGGGGACATGAGTCGGGGCCTGCATGCAGGCTGCTGTCACTGGTGGGGTGGGGGGACATGAGTCAGGACCTGCTTACAGATTGCCATCACTGGTGGGGTGGGGGGACATGAGTCAGGGCCTGCCTGCAGGTTCCCGTCACTGGTGGGGGGACATGAGCCAGGGCCTGCCTGTAGGTTCCTATCACTGGTGGGGTGGGGGGACATGAGTAGGAGCCTGCATTCAGGTTTCTGTCACTGGTGGGGTGGGGGGACATGAGTCAGGGCCTGCTTGCGGTGTATGGTGCCATGTTCCTCCCTGCGGCCATAGTCACGGGTCATGGGGGGCTCTCGTGGTGTGGGCTGCCTACGGACATGGTCACGGTTGATGGGGGTCCCTTGTGGTGTGGGCTGCCTGCGTCCATGGTCAGGGGTGATGTGGGGCCTTTGTGGTGTGGGCTGCCTGTGGCCATGGTCAGGGGTTATGGGGGGTCCCTTGTGGTGTGGGCTGCCTGCAGCCATGGTAACAGGTGATGGGGGACCCTTGTGGTGTGGGCTGCCTGTGGCAATGGTCACAGGTGATGGGGGCTTGTGGTGTGGGCTGCCTGCGGCCATGGTCACAGGTGATGGGGGGCCCTTGTGGTGTGGGATGCCTGCGGACATGATCATGGGTGATCGAGGGCCCTAGTGGTGTGGGCTGCCTGCGGCCGTGTTCAGGAGTTATTGGGCGGCCCTTGTGGTGTGGGCTGCCTGCGGCCACGGTCAGGGGTGATGGAGGGCCCTTGTGGTTTGGGCTGCCTGTGGCCATGGTCACGGGTGATAGGGGCCCTTGTGGTGTGGGCTGCCTGTGGCCATGGTCACAGTGGTGGGAGGCCCTTGTGGTGTGGGCTGCCTGTGACCATGTTCATGGGTGATGGGGGCCTTGTGGTGTGGGCCGCCTGCGGCCATTGTCAGGGGTGATGGGGGTCCCTTGTGTAGTAGGCTGCCTGCAGCCATGATCAGGGGTGATTAGGGGGACCCTTGTGGTGTGGGCTGCCTGTGGACATGGTCACGGGTGATGGGGGTCCCTTGTGGTGTGGGCTGACTGCAGGGTGTGTTCGCGGGTGCTGCCAGCACACGAGGCATTTATCCCATGATTCGGCAAGCACGAGCGGGGTACGCAAGTTCACGGGGGTACGCAAGGCGCTTTTCATGTGATTTTGTTTGTGCAAGCGGGGTACGCATATTCGCAGGGTTACAGTAGGCACTTTTCACGTGATTTGGGTTGCACGAGCGGGTTACGCGTATTGAAGGGGGTGTGCAAAGAGTTTTCATCCATTTTGGCTGGCACGAGTGGGGTACATGTATTGAAGGGGTTACGGTAGGCCGTTTTCACGCTATTTGGTTTGCGTGAGCTGGGTATGCATATTTAAGGGGGTGCACAAGGAGTTTTCACGCGTTTTGGCTGCCACGAGCGGAATACATATATTGAAGGGGTTACAGTAGGCCTTTTTCACATGATTTGGATGCGTGAGTGGGGTAAGCATATTCAAGGGGGTGAGCGGAAATATTTTCACACATTTTGGCTGACGCGAGCGGGGGATGCGTTTTCAAAGGGGCTGTATGCTGGTCCGGGGTTGGCGCGTCCCTTTGCGCCGTATTGGGGATTTCTATGGTTTTTTATGGCACAAGGGGCGTTCTTGGGTACTTTACTGGCGCTGCTGCATTTTCGCTGCACCACGGCTGCAAATGGCTTGGGAAATCCATGAATACACGGTGTGCCAAAATGCTGTTTTGCGCTGCGCCTGGCACACACGTGGCACACGCTCCCTCTCTGCACCAGGTGCTTGCGCTACTTCTGTGCTGAATTCTATGAATTGACCAATATAAGTCAATCAGGGGTATAAGCCATAAAGGCATATCACCCTACTGAAAATGGACCTAAAAAAATGTGTGGAGATTCTAACTGATAGATTGTTCGGGTAAGCCAAGAGCTGGTAGGGCAGGAAGCACTAGAATTTGTTTTGGGATGTAATTTTTCACAGAACAGTAACATTATCATCAGTAACTGAGATATGCAATGACAATGCTTTACCTCTCTCAGTCACAGAAAAGTGTTTTGATGGGGTAGCCCGGGAGTACTCATGGGTGACAATGTGAACAATGGGTTTTAATGAGGTTATTATACTCATCCTTAGATTGGAGATGAAACCTTTTAGTTAGGCTGCTTGTGACTGGATAAATATCCCATACATTTTCCAATACTAAAAACACCCAAACGGGACACCCTTCCTTCTCCTTTTCATTATCTACATATGGGGTATTTTGAACAAGGAATTATAGACCAGAAGGATTAACAGGGGTTTTAATGCAAGGCGTTTGAATCCTAATGTGTCTTATATGTGTCTGTCTTATTAGTACCATTGCAAAAAGCATGAACAGGAATATCAGTATTGGAAAATGTTAGCAAGGAATTCTCCGAAAGCTTTTGTTTCATATTCTTAGTTTACACCCTGAGTCTTTCCCCAAACAACTCAAGCACCAAACAAATAATGTCAAATGTGGCCACAATGTTCAGAGGAGGGCTTGGAAGACCTTAGCAAAATATTCAGACTTATTAGATTTAGAACTCCCACACTTCAAGACATATTGCAGAGAAGAAATTCTTAGAAACATAGGAAAATGAGGAGACCAGTGTAATTGACTATATACACTTAGGAGACTTATAAAAAGAAATAATCATTCCACAATTGTGAAGAGAGTTAGGGGCCTCATTACAGGTTTGTCAGTATTCTTGCGGTAAGTCGGTTTTTACTGTTACTGCCACTTGGCCCAACGGAATTAACACTAGATCACAAGTGGTGCTATGCTGGTGTTACTGCCCATTTATGGAATCTGTTCTCCGTGGGGACTTTGGGAGAATTACCACTAGCGCTTATTACACTGGTGGTAATTACACAGATTTTGCTGTTTTTTTGGTTTTAAGGCAGTAGAAATACTTCCAGCATTTTATTGGAGGTTTTGCCTCCACCGAACCGCCAAACTTATAGTACAGTGGTTCAGTAACACACCTGCAACAGAGTTATCTCCATTTTACTGCTGTTTTTTACTACCTCACCATACTTGTAATAAGGCCAAAATTTGACTTGAAATATTGCAAGAACAAATGTATTAAGACAAAAACAAACAATTAGAATTACATTGAAAGTATAGAGAGATGTGGCGGGACGACATACAGAATGTGCCAAACTCCCTAATCTGGAACAATGTTGGCATCCCATCAGTCTGCATGGAAATAAACATTTGCAGGGAAACGGTGGGGGATACAAATAAAGTTGGAGGCTCAATGTGTGATGGCACATAAAATATGTGCAAGAAATACAGGATACAATGTATCGCTTGAAAATGATTTTTATTAGTACTGCCGAGTAGATGGTGTCATTAGGGAAGTGTTGGGGCTTTGGAAGAAAAGAAAACCAGAAAGAAGGTAGGATAAGATTGAAATTCAAATAAATCAGACAAAACTTCACCTGAAGGTACTTTGATATCCTCAGAGATACACAAAGTAGAGAAGTATATACAATAATTGAATGAAAAAACTTTGTTAAAGGGACGTTATGGTTAAGTTGCACTAATAAAAACCTATGAAATTCAATGAAAAAACTTAGTTAAGGGGACGTTATGGTTAAGTTGAACTAATAAAAACCTATGAAATTCAATGGAAAACCATTGTTACAGGGACGTTATGGTTACAGGTAAAACCGAAAAACCTCTGAAATTTGCCAGTAATGGTAAGCTAAGCAACCATAACTCGTGTCACCACCGTGCACTGCTAAGACTAACACCCAGGACATCAAAGATAACATCACAAATGTCATTGGTGACATCACTGATGGCATCACATGTGAAATTAATGGTGATGAAAAGTCCCTACCTACAAAGGGTTGTTTTTATTATGTTGGTAACAAGATGTCAGGGGTGATTGTGTAATGTTAAACATGTAATAACTAGCTAACAATTCAAGACTTACTACACACTTGTGCTAGTACAAACAATACAAATGAAGACCCATATATAATGCATATAAGTCAGAGACACATACAGGGAAACTCTGTGCACTTATGGCGTCCCGCTGTAAGAAGGAAGGATTATCCTTCCTACAGCGGGGCGCCCCTATAACTTTGCCCCACCTGGACCAAACCTCACCAAACTTTGCAAGATGATTCAGAGTGGGCCATATACTTTCTTCGCAAAGTTTGGTGAGGATTTTTCCAGAGAGAGCAAAGTTATAAGGCGCCCAAAAAGTGCTCTTCCTAGGGGTTTAGCAACTAAACCCTAACTACATGGCTGCTACCGCAGGCCATGTTATATACAATATAGTCTTGGAGATAAGTATCACAGTAGATGGTTGATAGATGATGTTGGGGTAATTTCCATATACCTCTAAGTAAACTATCCCTTGTAATAGCACAATATTATATTTGAAGGCCTATCTTAATATTCAACCCATATTTACAGTGGGGATAATTTAGGAGCAAAGGCAAAAGTGAACTGGTTCACATTCTAGTATCCTGCATAGTGAGTTCCTTTCCCTTGTTGGTCTCAGGTTGTCTAGGGTGCCTCACTGTTAGGGTGTGGGATTGCCGGCTCACTTCATCATCTCTGTGCTATGTCCTTCTCTGCCACATAAGGACAAAGCTTTCTCTCTCTCTATTTTTTCATTCTCTCCACTCTCCCTGGTAGTGCAGACGCCTCGGAGTGGTTTGGTGGTTGCGCTGCAGATTTATGTCCTCTCGGCAACTCTCCATTCCCCTATGGATGGTCTCTGTTTTGAGATGCTAGTGTGTTCTCACTTATTGGGGCCTTTCTCTGGCATTCTGATGTTGGCACAGGAGTACTGATAAAACAAGGGAGACCTTGACAAGTTTCTGCTTTCTGAGACCAGACCAGAGTGAGTGGTCTTCAATTAAACATTTTGGCACAAAAGAGGTATGGGGAAAGAAGGACCCTCTCAGTGCCCTCTGTCCACCTCAGAGGGTACTCTGGATAGTCTGGTTGTAGGGCTCCCAACCCCAACTGATAGGTGCTTTCACTCCTTCTTGACAAGGTCAGATTACTGGCCTTTTTACAGTATATTCTGAATCCTGAGATATACTTTATGTTTCTGCCACTTCATGCATGATCTAGTTCTTAAAATAAAGAAATCATGCACACAATATATATTTTTCAGCAAGATAAATCATTCAGAAACTACAGTAAGAAATGTATAATTCCAAATGTCATTTTGAACGCATATTTATCACGTTGATTTTAATAAACATCAGCTGAGCCTCATCTGTTTGGGCTACATTATGATCAATAGAAACCATGTGTTGCTTGAGAATGTCCTTCAACTTGACAAAAGAAAACAAATAATGTATTCTTCAATACTAAGGCCTAGTGCAACAAATGCACCATCTTTGAAAAATAATGCTCTCCCAGTTTGTGTTTGGATGAACCTCTCTATGCAAATTCTTCTTTTAAAATGTACTGAATGGCCCACCTATTACCCATTAATCACACTACTTGTCTTTCAGATTTGATTGAACAAAAATAAAACGAAAGGTTTTAGACTGGATTTCCAGTATGATGCTTGCAATTACTGTTAATATTTAAGTTTAGCCCAGGGCCCATTGTCTTGGCTAAACACAATTACTATGCTTATATCGATTAATTGATGTAAGTGGTATGCTAATACGATCTGGAGATTCTTGTGTTTAAGAGGTTAACTAATAGCTATTTTGCATGTCATGGTAATTTTTAGTTCACAACATCTCATTTTTGCATGTAAAAGAGAGAAAAGTTCTAATTTGAAACATGTTTACTTGTAATAGTAATCAAAACATTAGTTGGTCTGCTTACAGGTAAAATTATGCTTTGATGTATAATACACATTCAACCTTTATAAACAAATGTGCATTATGTCCTTTACCTTATAACACTAACATTCAAAATGCACAGTTTAATATATCGGTTTTCAAATGCAGAAAACCTGCAGAAGCACTTTCAAAATTACATTTTAATTTTGATAAAGCTTAAAACCTTCACCCCAGGCCCATACTAAATACCTTTACCCGCTTTGACCCTCGCCAGAGTCCACTGTGCCCCCTCTGTCTCAATTCTGGATTCCTCCTTTCCACATGCCTTAGTCAACAGCAAGGAATGTGTTTTCCTGTCCGACCACCGAGTGTGTATTGCTTTGTGCCCATTCACTCGTGTCTCTTTTCTGTTGCTCCTTCCAACATGCTCTGCATAGCACCTAGAAAGGCGGTTGGGTGCAAATAGCAACATTGGCCAAGGCTGCAGAACAATATATCTTTTAAAATCGTGTATCCCTACTATGTGGCCTTTTTATGCACATTTGCAAATGTAATTTAGTAAGATTTCGTCAACGGCATCTCAAAAGTGCTAAACTCATCTCCAGAGTGGCCCCAGTTTTAGACTGTGTGAATCAGGGAAAAGGCAAGAGATGCAAATTCAAAATTCTCATGTCCATCACCTCATTTTCTCCAGTGAAATTATTTTTTTTATCATTTGGTGTGTAATTATATGTGATTCTTTGTTTGTTTCAATGTAGAGATGGCATTTCCTTTTCTAAACTTCTTTGTTGTTTTTAACACATAGATGCATACATTGCTATGAATGGGACCTCTTTATCTAAGATTTTAAACATTATATCCCAATATTGTTTCTGAGCTACTGTTCTTGATTGTTTCCATAACGAAAATAATGTTTATTGATTGGTCTGTACTCTTCCATAACCTAATGTATACGTTCAGTTTCCATTTTCTGAGGGTGCCAAGATCTGCCATAGTAGTTTTTATATTCCATCTAAGGTTGATAAATACTATATTTCTTTAATTTCAATCTGCACATATTATTGACAAAATCCACTTTGGTTTCTTGTACTTGCTATTCCCCCATAGTTGTTACCAGAGTTGTAAGGAAAACAATTAAATAAGGAATGATTGCATTAATGAACCGACAAGTGTATGTTCCTTTTTGCCATGTCTTTTCATTAAAAAAGCAATGCACATATATTATAACAAGGTAGATTTTTGAAACATTATTAATTTGCCAAGATCCTATTTTCGTTTGTATATTCCTCTCTTCATCTGCCATTTACCTTTTTAGGCTGTAGTCTGGTCTTCCCTCCTTGTCTGTCACCTTCCACTCATAGCAAAAATGGAAAACAAATTATTTGATCACACACATCGTTGTATAACTCTTTCATTCGAATGAAGATGTTCGAAATATCAAGTGTGTGGTACAGTGCAACTCTCTCCTGTTCAGGGTAAACGTATTTTACCTCAGGTTCTATCGTTGTGTCTGTATGTGTTTGAAAACTGTTTGTTTCAACATGATGTTTGTTTTTATTTATTTATTCAGTAGTGAATGGATTCTTTTTTGTTCGGGGGCATGCAAATATTTCTGGTCACCCAATTTAGCAAGGGGGTCTGAACCAATCTCCTCCCAAGAACATTGTTAAAATAATTGGTTAAACAGATGCATTTGACAGCACACGTTATGAAAACTTGGTTACAAAGCCACACAGTTTGTAATTGATGGTGTAGGTTAGCTCATGAAAACATCCAATAAATGCAAGTCACGAACAGGGCACGGGAGCGTTTCAAAATGCATGTTCATGGTGCCTTTCTGACAGTATACAAGAAAATGTTATTCTGCCTGTGCTCCTACATTTATATGCTGGCTGTACCTATGTCTGCCAGCATTCTCATTTAAAAACATAGACATGTTTGCTATGTGCCTAATACCAACATTGATGCTATAAGAAAACATACCCATGTTGAGTCTGCCAATACATGCCGATATCCCCATGTAAGATCATCATACTCTTGCTAACTTTGCAAGTAAAACGGCCATGCCACTATAAGAACACGTGTCGAGACTGGCTTCACCAATATAAGCCAGTTTTGTCATGTGAGAACACACTTTGTATTGACTTTACCCTTAATGCCAGTGAAAAAAGCAATGCAACATGAGAAAAAATATTCAGATTGGTTGCACAAAGGTAGGGCAGTTTAGCCATGTAATTACACTTATTATGTTAGCTTTATTCATGATGCCCATTAAATAATTCCATGCCACACTAAACAATAAACCCAAAATCGCCAAACAACATAGACCATTCCTGTCATGTAATAAAAAAAGGGCATTAAGAATAAAGCACCCATGACTCATGCTGTCTTTACTAATGATGCCCATTAAAACAAACATGCTATGGCGCAGGTCCAAATACACTGCCCCATCAATGTAGGCCAGTCTTGCCATGTAATAACTCTTATCATGTTTGTTTTAATCTAGATGGCCTGGCAAATATCTCCCATCAATCAAACTCCCCTCTCCTCCCACGCACCTCCTTCCTTTTCCCTCTGAGCATTCAGAGGCAGGTCAGCTTCCCGGCACACCTGCATGCTTCATACACATTCATCCATTTCTCTCATTCACACACGCATTCATACGCCCATCATTCTCCATTTGCTTGATCATATAACAGACAATCTCTCATTCCCTCGCGCTCACAAACAATACAATTAAACACTTGCATGCGCACATACACACATTGGGCCTCATTCCGACCCAGGCGGTAAGTTACCGCCTGGGTCGTACCTTTACCGCATGGCGTAAACTACGTTTACGCCATGGTGGTTGGCGGACTTACCGCCCCATTCCGAGGTTGGCGGGGTGGTAAGACCCCAATCCCCATTTACCCTTCCCCATTTCCATTTTTGCCCCATAGGGCATAATGGGAGTGGGGAAGGCGTTAATTACGCCACCGTAAATTACGGTGGCGTAATTAACATCAAGGTCCCTTAGGGCCATGGATTTTAACACCTGCTAAAAGCAGGTGTTAAATCCTCCATGGCGCTAAGGGACCTCGGAATCAGGCGGTAAGGGTCGGCGCTGTTTACGCTGCCGTAAACCCCTTACCGCCTGGGTCGGAATGAGGCCCATTGACAGCTTTATAGATAGACAGGCAGATAGATAGATAGATAGATAGATAGATAGATAGATAGATAGATAGATAGATAGATAGATAGATAGATAGATAGACACATACATGCATATATACAGGTTATAGTTTTTCCTTACCTACAACCCTGGTCTGGACACCATTGTCCATGAAGGCCCTTAGGCTCCAATGCAGCATTAACAGGAACCAGTAGGCATAGAGTGCTTCCTGGATCCTGGGGGCATTGTGGGGAGGCCTGGCACATTTAGGGCTGTAGATCCCGAATATAGTGCTCTATCCTTTGGAGAACGTGGGGAACTGGTTATCTGTATTTGCAAAGAATATTAACAGTTTAACTTTCCATTGACAAGAATGCTGTACATGTGCATAATGGCAACTCTGAAGGCTCTTCTTGATCTACTACACAGAGAAGGACTTTCTGTGATTGCATATGTTTTTCTCTTGAAATTCCTTGCATCCTTGCCTCAAAGCTATAACTAAATGTAAAATCATTAGCGCCAATGTAAATAATGGGCCAATAAAAGTCCAGCAGACTTGGACAATGTTGAGGCTTACCTTCAACAGTGATGATAGTGTAGGCTAATACCCTACATGCAGAGAGACATCTGAGAAAGGCCTAATAAAGTGTTTTGCCGTTGCAAGCAAATGATGTTTATAATAACATACCCTGTTATGTCTGGTGAGAGCAGAACAAATTCTGATGGATTTTCTTTAGTCACTTCAAGGAGATGTCAGAGAGCACCAAAAGGATCTCCATAATCCTGCTCCCACGCACTGATTTAGTTTTTCTAGGGGATAGGACTGAATTGCAACTCTTCCAAGTGACACCTCTAACAATGTTTCTAAAACAAGAGACAGTCTGAAGAAACCATCAAAACTGCCACTTCAGACTTGCATACAGTTAGTTTACTCAGGAGTCTGTCTTGCATCCAAAGTTATTATGATGCCGATGGGGAGGAGGTTCCATAGTCTTGGGACGCTGGCAGAGAAGGCTTATTTTCTAGTCCTTTACTTTTTGCAGCAGTTGATTTTCAAGTCTGCATGTGTCCTGGCTTCTGGTGGTGCGTTGTCCGCCGGAGATGCAGTGTTTCTCTGCAAGGTAGCTAGGCTAAGCTTGAGGGTGACTGCCATATAGATGATGCAGGAGGACTTGAAGGTGATTTGAGCATGCAGTGGGTGACAGTAAAGGTCTATGAGGACCAGGGTGATGTGGTTGTATCTGCTTAGACCCTTCATGATGCATGCAGATGCATGTAGGACACTTCTCAGGGGCACAAGGGAGGATGAAGGGAGACCTTTGAGGAGTGCATTGCCACCATCCAGGTGGGATAGTACCAGTGCCTAAATGATGGATTTAAAGCTGTCTGGCGGGAGGAATCGCTCGACTTTTTAAAGGAGGGAGATCTGATACCAAGCTGTTTGAGTTTTTTCTTAGCTAATTGTGTCTTGAAGGAGAGGTGCTTGTCGATGTGCAATCCCAGGGACTTGGTGCAGGTGTTTAGCTTGGGTGTGAAGCCCTCAGAGTCCATGGTTGATGGCCAAGTTTGTATGTCTGGGTTTTCAGTGTTGTTGTGAGGAATAGGAATTTCGGTCTTGGAGGGTCAAGTTAGTTTGCAAGGGCTCATTACAAGTTTGGCATTGCAGGGAAAAAAGTGGTGGTTATTCTATTACCAACACTTTTGTTGGTGTAACATCAATTACCACTGCTTTCCCCACACTAACAAATTATAGCATTGGAGGAAAAATGAAGGCTTTACTGCCAGCAAAAAGCTGGAGGTGAATCTGCCACTTTGCCACCAAGATTCAGTGGATTTATTGTGCCAAAATTTCACTGGCAGTAAATCCTTTGGACTGCAAAAATGCAATCCTGTGGTAAATTCACAGAACCAAGTGGCAGCAACTGTAATTGAGTTGAGTGGTAATTCGCCATATTTACAGCCAAATTACCACCAAACGTTTAATGAGGCCCTTGGTTTGCCTACAAATGGTTCACACAATTGTAAATCTTGGGATTCTGTTTTGAATGCTAATAACATCGGATATTGACATTTTCAAAAATGTATGCTAGATAGAAAATAGCTGGGTTCTCTTTTCATGCCAACAAGTCTTCTTATCTTTAAGGAGCTATTAACTCACACAACATGTGACTGCTAATTTAAGAGAGGGGGGACACTGAGTGCAGCTCCACATAGTAGTCATTTGCCCTGCAAAAATACCTGAAATTAACTCATATGTTTAGAAGCGGGGCACGGCTGCAAATCTTTTTTTGATCCCTTTTTAGCATTCTGGACTCTAGCTGTCATGATAAGGAAGATATATTTTCTTCAATCTTCAAATTGGCTGAATGACTTTCTACACTCATTATAATTTGTGACATTAAACTTAACAGTATTCTTATTGCATATAGGATAGATTGAGTGGGACCTCTTTAAACACAACCAGGTGGATGTTACTGTGGTATCTGTTTGTTCCCTGAATTCTGGTATTTAGCTGCTCAATGTGATCAGCAATCCCATCAATACATCTAATTCATTAATTGAGATCGTGTCATTTTGCACTTTTTATCCCTGAGTTTTCTGTACCTCCAGCATTTACACTTACCACTCAGGACATTTACACTTACCACTCAGGACATCATGTAAACTGTATTGGTGCCATAGAACCCAACTAATATTTTTTACAATGCTGTATAATTTCAAGGATTATAAAAGAGTCCACTAGATCAAATGGCCATTATTAGTGGATCACCAAGGAACTGAATAACATTAACTACATCAAATATGTTTGGTATCCTGACCTCTGACAATGTAGATGTTCCCTTCAATAGGGGTTTAACCTGCAATAAGCTGCTGAGTACTCCAAATTTAGCAGCCTCAACTCATACAATGTCACATATCGTTGGAGCCAATGACAATCTAAACCCACACAACACATATACAATGTTATCCTGGAACATTGTGGTTTGGGAACAAAAGATGAACAAGCAGATTTGATAATCTTTTGTCAAGGATTTTACATGTTATTACCACAACAGACCTGCTATCTGGTGTTCTCTGTCCTTTATGGGAACATTATGTGCAAAGGCTGAATCTATGAAGAGGAAGGGTTGAAATGAAGGTGGGGTTATGTGTCTGGATTGCAGTTGGGCTGGATTTCAGAACAGAGCTTGGTGGGAAGCTGTGGGCTTCAGTCTTTGTTTGTTTGACATGGAGTGGGGCTAAATAGTGTGTGGAGGTGCATTTTCCATGTTTTGTGTCTGTGTGTTTGTTATGTGTATGTGTGCGTGCATGTATGTGTGTGTGTGTGTGTGACTTTCTTTGATGTGTGTACACTTCCTAAATATTTGGGATCTGGCAGAGGAGGGCAGTAGCCTGGGATGGGAGGAGATGGTTGGACGGATGGAAGGCTGTCTGATCCTGTCAAAGGGGCTCACTCAATGTATTAAAGCTTACGTTGACACACATTGCATTAAACTCCAATAATAGATATACCTATAAGGCACTATCTAATACCACTACACTAGAGTGAGCTCACAATGCATCCTCTGACCTAGAGGGCCGATCAAAGATAAAGGCAGAAGAAAGGTTTGAAAACTGAACGCTCCTAGGCAAAGAGATCTTGGAGTCAAGAAGTCATATTTCTCCTTCTTTGTGGATAAAACACTGTGTACACAGCTACAACTTTGATTTTCTGATTCCAAACATTTATCTATGTTTAAGAAACCTAGGTGTCTTTGATGAACATTTTTACTTTGCTGGACGTTATGGAGGCTAATGTCTCACAACAGTAAGAGCCTGTTTCTATATTCTCCAGCCATGGACCTTTTCAAATACGCCAAGGAATATTGACACCTCTACTCACAAGACTGTTGAATGCAATTTGGATTATAGGTGTAGTCTATCTTTCTTGGCATCAGGCACTTATTGTTCCTGTCTTCAAAAAGGAAGATCCACATGATTGTGCTGTCTCACCTTTGCATGACGTTCGAATTTATTTGGTTAACATATGAACCATGTAACAGGCAACTAAACTGATATCTAAATATGCCTATACAATAAATCCAGTCTATGTGGCCTTCATGAACCGTACCTTTGCCTTCAATATGCTAAATCAGATGTGGGTCTTGATTGTCTTGAAGGACCTAAGAATTGACTCATTCCTTCCTTGAATAATCCATTTACTATGCTCGGACACTAAGGCTAGAGGGATAATCTTCATTGGTGGGGAGTGGGCTAATACATTTCCTGTCACTATAGAAATTCAACAGGAAAATGAACTGGTGACCCTTCTTTTCAACCCTCACACCAACTCCTTCCTGGAGGAGCTGTTTAGTAAGGGGTTGAACATTCCATCTGTTGCGGGTGGTGCCAGTACCCAGAGTTAAGCTTTGTAGATTGCACAATAGCATCCCGGCAAGAGAAGGTGGATTGTGGCAGCCTCCCACTCAATCAAAAGCCTCACTACATTGTCTTCTTGGAAGCGGGAGGCCTCCATTTTACCCACCCTGGCAGCAGGTAAGAGCATGCAATGCCCCCTTCCCCACCTTCCCCTCCTCATCCCCACTCACAATTTCCACATTGCTCACTCACCCCCAACCCACTACCTGGCACTCCCTTACCCCTCGCCAGCACTGGTTTTCAAAGTGTTCCCAGAATATCTCTGTTGTGGCAATTGACACCATGGAAAGGGGGAAGCGACTACTTGCAGTTCCTTTCTCACTAGTTCATGGTGGCCATCTAGGTTTGTAGTTTTTATTCAAGTTAAGAAATGACAAACATGCAATTTCTCAACTTGAGTATCCAGGTAATACCAGTAGCAATAAACCCGCCAGGGCGAGGGGACTTTACTGGGAAAGGTAATGCCTGGTCTCACATTAAAGCTCTTGCTTCACAAAGGCTTGTAACTGGGCTGGGCATTACCTGTCCCAATAAATCCCACACCCAGGGGGGGTTTATTGCTTAAGTCTTGTTGTCGAGAACACCCTAAATTTTACAGCGATTGAATGAACTCTATACTACCTTTGTTCATCACAGTCATGTTCCATTTTATTCATTCATGCATGTATTTATTGTTTGCTTGTATATGGCTTATACAGCAAGTAATATACCATTTCAAATCGCCTTCATGGCCGGGGGGGGGGGGCAAGGGAGTGAAATACATTACATAACACAATAAATTAATAAGAGCAATGGAGGGAAAAGGAGGAAGGATGAAACTACTAAGCCTTGTGAGTATTCAGAATGTGCAAGTGCAGCAAGGAAAAGGGCACAGGGAGTAAGTGCTGAGGAGTCCGGGTTCATGGGTGAGCCACAGAAAAATGTCTTGGGTTGTTGAGTGCTACATGGCCAATTGCCATGTTAGGAGTAAGATTGATCCTCCAGGGTGGAGAGTGTGCCAGGGCAAGTGCTGAGGGAAGACAGGAGCTGGGCCGAATGGGTGTGGGGGGTCATTGGCCCCCAAGGATGCATAAGGGCCCCAGACACCAATCACAGCAACTGTGGAATTAGCAGAGAAGAGAAGAATAGAAGGAGGAGGTGAAGAGAAAGGTCTTGAGGAGCTTCTGGACTTTAAGAAAGTCCTGCTCAAGACACAGAAGTAGGGGGAGGCTGTTCCATAGTCCATGCTGAGGAAAGTGATCAACCACCTACCCTCTGTTTAGCAAAACGCTTTACACACAAAGAGTTGATGCCATAGGAATGAAGTTGTCTAGAGGGAGAGTATTTAGTAAGATAAAGTTAAAGGTAGTGTGGTCCCATGCTCCAGACAGCCTTGTAGATGATGCAGAGGGATATGAATTTAATCTGTGCAGCAACTGGGAGCCAATGAAGACTTTTTAGGGCAGTAGAGATGTGGTCCCTGGGCTTAAGGCCAAGACTAAGTCTTGCTGACCTATTCTGGATTAGCTGAAGTGGTCGCAGAGTGGAGGAATGTAGATACAGGAGGAGGCTCTTGCAATAGTCAAGTCTAGAGAGAACCAGGGCTCAGGTAACATAGAGCCTCTGGCGGAAAGTAACACAAGGGAGAATTCCTCTGAGAAGGAAGAGCTGAAAGTGGGACTACTTGGCAATGTCCTGAGTGTGAGGGAGAAAGGAGAGAGAGGTGTTGACGATGACTTCAAGGTTTCTGGCTTCAGAAGAAGGAGCAGGCTCCTTGGAGAACTTAAGGAGGAAGGCCAGAGTGAAGGGAAGAAGGAGGGAGCAGGGGTCCCACTGGGAAGGATCCAAGTTTTAGAGGCTTTGAGGCAAAGATCATTGGAGGTGTACCAGGACTGGATAGCAAATAGGCAGTCAGGGATGATGGAGGGTGCAAGAGGGTCAGCAGGAAGTTTGAAAAGAGCTGTGTGTCATCTGCATAACACTGGAAGTTGGAGGAGTAGGAGGAGATGAGGTGTCCAAGCAGAGCAAGGTAGATGTTAAAGACCAATGGGGAGATGATAGAACTCTGGAGGACACTACAGGTGGAGAAGGAAGTAGGAGAGGAGAAGGTGCCCAAGATGACTTGGAAAGGGCATTGCAAAAACAATCTTTAAAAAAAAATGAATGGTTGAAATGATTGGATTTTTGCTGTACCAAAATTACGTACAGCTGAAAATGCTGAATACTTCAACCATGCGGTTTTCATTATAGCAAACATGGGAAGCAGGAGTTGCAGGTGTGTCCTCTGCACCCCTCTTCTCTATAATGGAATTGAGGGTGGTGGGGGTGTCCCCTGCACTGAAAACAACAACTTCTTTGAAAAAGAACAGAGAAAAGGACCCTGCAGCGCCGGTTCCCATCCACGGAAGTGAAGGGAACTGGCACTGAAGGGACTCGGTGGCACACAGTGAAGTGTGGCACCAACAGGTAAGTAAAGGGATGGGGGAGCAGGGTCTATAAAGGCCATTTGGCTGTGGGGTGCTTATTTCGAATATGATCATTTAGAATTTTACATTTTCATCTTCGAAATGTTCATATTCAAAATAATCACATACATCCCTTTGGAAGAGCGTTCAGTAAGGAAGGATATCAGCCAGTCCAGTGCCCGTTCCGATATACCAGGGGTATCATGTAGCCTTTGTATGAGGATGGAATGGTTAATTGTAACAAAGGCTGAGGAGAGATCAAGAAGGATGAGGACAACTAGGAAGTTGGAGTCCAGAGAAGCGAGCAGTTCTTTACAGGTGTTCAGAAGAGCAGTTTCCATGCCTCTGGATGCTCAGAATCCAGATTGATGGTCGTGGATACCATGAACAAGCTCTATGTGTGAGTTGAGTTGGGGCAATGCCAACTTCTCCACCAGTTTCCCCAGGAAGGGTAGGTATTGCTGAAGGTTTTTTAGGAGTGGGCGTACAGACAAGGGAGTGCTTAAGGGAGGAGGGGAAACATCCAGTGTCAAAAGAGTGATGGCAGAAACCAGCGAGTGCAGGGGCAAGTGAGCCTATGTTATTCTTGACGGTTCTGGTTGAGCAAGGGAAAAACTGTTTAAAAGAGACCTTCATTGTGTGGGCAACTCTGGTAACTTCAGGTGTGAAAGGGGAGAAGGAGTGGAAGGAGGATGGAGGAGGGTCAGGGGCTAAGGGAGGCAAGGGGGTGAGGGTTGGATTAGGAGGATGGCTAGCAAGAGCATTCATGATGTCCTGAGTTTTGGTGGGAAAGTGTGTGGCCAGTGCATTGCAGAGGGATTGGGAAGGAGAAGGGGAGGAGGAGACTTGCAGAAGTGTAGGTTAGTTCCCTGCAGATCTTGAAAAGTGCAGCCATGTTGTTTGATGCACCGAAATCCATGCCGCTATGTGAGTTCTTTTCTGGGCAAGGATGGAGAGTCTGTATTGCCTTTGGAGCAGGCGGCAGACCAGTTTGTCAGAGGGTGAGCCTGAAGTATGCCGCTTCCATTCCACGGCCCTGCACTTCAGTTTTGGGGCTGCAAGTTTGGAGTCATACAAGGTGTTACACTTAGAGGGATATTTTATGACTGGGGCAAGAATATCAATAGTATTGGTGATGGAAAGGTGGAGGTTGCTGAGAGCAGAGTCAGAGGTAGAATCAGAGGTAGTATCAGAGGTAGAAGGTGAGGGGGAATGAAGGTGGAAGTGAGACAGCATCTGACACTTGTTTCATCGGGCGGATGTTAGTGAACAAGGGTGCTGTGGCTTTTTGGGAGCGGTTAGTGTGCCAATGGAACACAGGTGGGAGGAGAGGAGAGAAGGGTCTGACCAGGAGAGGGGGGTGACTAGTGGAGGGGAGAGAGAGAGAGGTCAGAGTGTATGAGGGCTTCCGGAGTGTGCCCAGCTGAGTGGGTTGGCCCAGAAGGGAGAATGGAGAGGGAACGAGAGGTGCAGAGGTCAGTGATGAGCGTGGATGCAGAGCCAAAGGAGTCAATTGGATGTTGAAATCCCCCAGGAGGATGCAGTTGAAGGTGGATGAAAGTAAGGAAAAACATAAATCAGCCCATTCAGAGAGGAACATGGTGGCGCTGCATGGAGGCTGGTAAATGTTCAGGGTGGAGATGGGAGAAATGACTAACTTGAAAACCAGGCTTTCAAAGGAAGGTTAGTGCTGGGTGGGTAAAATGGAAGCAGGAACCCACTCAGGGAAGATTAGGGCAACCCCCCACCAGTGCGGTGAGGTCGAGGCTTGGAGATGATTTTGAAGCTGTCAGGGAGGAGGGAGTCAAAAGAAGTGACTGAGCTGGCATTGAACCATGTCTCGGTAAGAGTGAGAATGTCGAGGTTGATGTCAATGTCTTCAAGAAGGCTGCAGATGTCAGCCTAGTGTTTATTGGCTGAGTGGGCATTTAGAGTTTCCTGATGGAGGAGGTCTCTGCCTTCGAAAGATTTATGAGGTGGTGTACAGGGGCCTGGTACAGCAGTCAAAGGTGGTAGAGGGAGAGTGGGAGGTGGAGATGGTGGAGAAGGAAGGATGTTAATGAGAGAACGCAGAATCCAGTCAAAGAGTTGTGTTTTGGACCCTGAACCAGGATAGTGCATGTGTGATAGAAATTAATGAAGCAACTCGAAGATGAGAAGCCAGCCAAGAGAACTCCCCACTTTGTGGCACCATTAATGGTAGACAATGTGGAAGAAGCGAGAGTGGAGATGAGATGGGAGTCCATAAATCTGAAGAGGGGACAAAGAAGAGGATATCAGTGAAAACTTCTCTGGAGAAAGCACTGCCGTAGGTGTCTATGATGGGAAGTCCAGGGTTTGCACTCAAGATGTCTTTTTGTGCTTTTTTCTACCAGACTTCCTGAGAGAGGGGGGATAGGTGATAGTGTACCAGTTAGAAAAAAAAGGAGAGATGGGAAGAGCCATATTGGCATCAGAGGATAGTAGAGGAATGCAAGAAAGGTGGCTGCACCGCACAGTTCTAGCTAAACTCGTCAGATGTCCAAATGGAAGTAGTCATAAAGGCATAAATGCAAAAAGGAATACAGTATCACGAGATAAGAGGCACACAAATATAAAAGGTACACACAGACTAAAATCTAATTCTTTTTTTTTAAATAGGCACAGATACAATGCAAGAGAGGTGCACAGACATAAAAGCTACACAAAGCCTAAAAATCAAATTGTTTTTTAAAAAGGCACAGATGCAATACAAGAGAGGTGCACAGATGTTAAGGCTATAGACAGCCTAAAAATCAAATTGTTTAAAAAAAAAAAAGCACAGATGCAATATAAGAGAGGTGCACAGATGTCATAGCAAAACATAGCCTAAATGCAGTGATAGGAGATGAAGATTAGTAGTGGCAAGGAAGGCAAAGTACAAATGCAGGGAAGAAAATTTCCGTAGGAATGGTAGAGGTGGCAATGAAAGAGTACAGCCATCACTCACTTCAAGTGATGCAGAGAGCATGGATGTCCACGGATCAAGTCTGGAGGCGGAGGCATAGTTTGTGGGGGCCCATCAGACCCTTCTCAGCCGAGACAGGCATAGACAGGGCCTTAGATGGAGAGGCTGGCTTCCACTTACCAGGTCCCTTGATTGCAAGAAATAGGAATAACGCAGCCAATCGTAGAGGGGGCAGGCTCCAGGCAATTGATGGCTCCTCTACCCTAGGTAGGGGTGGCCATCTTGGATAATGCATTCAAACAGCCATGGAAATGCAGGAAAATATTAAAGTGCCCCTTATAAGAACTTAGAGAGAAGATTGTATTACCTTTATATAGTGCCTACAGACTAGGGGAGTTTACGGAATGACAGGCAGAAGCATAAAAAAAAGTATGAGTTCATTTTTTACTAATAATCCAATCTTGGTATGTTTTGGATAGAGTAGATGTCCTGAGCCCTAATGTTTTGTTCACAAAAGGAAGTAAAGTTAGTCCCAAGTAGAATTTATATGATTGATTTCCCTTAGTGTTATTTGCACAGTAAGAGATCGTTCTTGTTACTTGGGTCCTTGAAGTCCTTATTATTTCCTCATAGTAAGGTTTTGGACCTTTCTTGTTGCTTGTGTCCTTGAGGTCCTTATTATGTCCTCATAGTAGGATTTTGTAACTTGATTCTTTCAGGGTCTATTGATTTAACTAATTGTGGCTCTTTAGGGTTGTTTCCACAGATAGAGACCTAGGTGTTGCTGAACTCTGTTGTTTCTACAGGTAGAATCCTAGGTAGTTGCTTATGTCCTCAGGGTCCTTAGTTATTACTTGATAGTAAGGTCCTTGGTGTACCTAATTCCCTCAACACGTGTTTCTCCAATAGTGTAGTATTGGTTCTTCAGGAGGGTTGTAAGTATCTTGTACAGTATGTTTTGGGCCTTTGTTTATGACCTGGTTTATTCAATGTGTTGTTTGAGCTATATGGAAATACAGTTCTTTGAGTTGCTAATGAGAAAGAAGACAATAAGTGAAAAGAAATGGGTTAGAAAGGTGATAAATTATATAGATGTCTGTTGGTTAGTACAACTATGCATACCTCTGCTAGGTAGTCTAGTGCGGTTAAGTAGTTGGAGCTCAAAATGGTTCTTAGCTTGATTGGCAAACGAGGCTCAGCAGAAACAGATACATTACTGCTTGACGGCTATGTATGGTATTATAAAGGGTATTATAAAGGGGAAGACCAAATTTAAGTGCATAATAATAACATGTTTGCGCTTAGGGAATGGTGCTTGCTGTGTAGAAAAGCCATAGGGTTCACATTAAATAACTGATTGCTGTTGTCTAATGGTAATTACATAAAAGAATCTTGTCTGTAGGCACTATATAAAGGTAATAAAATCTACTCTCTCAGTTTTTTCATCCATTCGACAACCTCAATGGCATTATTACCTTGCAGCCCCAGACACCTCATCACTCAAAATTAACAGCCAACAATATTGAGCTTGCTTTAAAGATTGCGATTAGGTTGCAAATAATACTTTCAGGTGCCACTTATAAGAATTTACCAACACAGATGCCTAAGTAGAAAATAACGCTTTGATGTAAATTCACATTAACAGCTATTGCACTAATTTACAGCATGTCACACGCTCGGCAGCGACTTTTGCATTAAGTGAGGAACAATTTGAAATTAGTTGTAAAAGAGGTTATCAGCGGATTTCAAAGCCCCATTGGGCTTACCTTGATGCAGTGCCTCTCCAGATGAAGGCTGGATGGTGGAAGCCGATGGTTATACGATGTTACTGCTTCTTCTTCAACTGATAACGAGGACACTAGTCAACAATGTGTAGGAAGCAGAACACACAGTACCATCTAGTCCCCCTTGTAATACAGCGAGTGTGCACCATGATCCCAATTATTTCTTGCTTGGCAAGATGGTCCCCGACAAGCGTGCTGCAATCAAGCAGGTCCATAGGCAGTCCGTGTGCATCTCAGTAGGCCCCACAGAGTGCACAGTATGATGTAGGTGGCAATATCCCCCTGCTACAGCAGTACAACTCAGCGCAGTATTCTCCAGTCATGGGGCAGGTGTGCCGCAAGCAACGGTGGGCCCTCCAACACCACGGCGGCCGCTAGCCATAGCCGTGCCTGCACAGCGGACAGGATAAGGGTTTAAGGAGCTCGCCAGGCTCAACACCCAGGGATCCAGCGGGGATCGGACGAAGTAGTCTTGCAGCAGGCAAGGCTTTCTCTCTGGATGTTGGCCCCTCCTGCCCCACACACGCACCTTCTCAGCTCTGTTCCTCTGCCGATGCCACTCAGGCCTAGACTGAGATATCTACTTCGGGGAGCTGGCCGCAGTCACCAAACTAGAACAGAGTTCACACAGGCTGTTCCCAGTGCAGATTTCAAACAGCAGCGTAGTCCAACTCTCTCTTCTCCAGCAAGCAGGCAGACCCAAAGGTCATCTGGTACAGAGGATGAAGCAGTTGATATGCATATGCATGAAAAATAACAATTAAAAAAATCTCTGTGAAAACATAAATATTGATTGTGGATGTAAGAAGAATTTTTCCCAAACATTTTCCTTAAATGCTTCTAAACTCAAGAGGGTAAATAGATTTATTTATCTCAGGGGTGTTTTAGCTGAAAATCTCCAAATGTACACATATTTAAATACACTAGCACATTTCCTGACAAAGGTTTATGGTGCACTCTTACAGATTCCTTATGATATGGGAAGTCAATTGATTGAGGGGATTTTATGTATTTATCAGGTAAAACCTTGTTGTTCTGAGCAATGGGAGTGACAACTTGTTAAATCACTTAAATAAATGTAAGATCTTTTTTTTTTTAAATCTTAATTTGTGAAGTGCAATAAATCAAGGCCATGTACGGATGAGTTAATAATGAGACCGGTCCAAATATGAATGTCAACAGGGAGTTATCCCGTTGCCAACTTCTCGTGGAATATGTAATGCTATCCAGTAGAGGTTTGATATTGGACAGATGCTGTGGATTTAATATGCCAAGGATAACGTTTTCCTTATTAACGGTACTGGGTAGTACATTTCACATGATTCCTTAAAGGGAAACACAGGTTAAATACTAGGAGATGAAGTGTCACTTAAGACAGGGCTGTGTAATGGCCCCATATTGATTTACGTTATTCATTAATGCTCTTGCATATTCCTTATATTTTCTACAATGCTGATGAGCCTGAAGAGGGTCTTCAATAATTTTGAATTGCTGTGTAGTCATATGACTTTAACCGTCAACAGAGCAAAAACAAAGATCATAACATGCAGCAGGAAGAGAAAAAAATCACAACCCCTGATTGACCTTAGCCTAAACAGTATTAAAATAGAAAATATTGAATTCTGTGATTATTTGGGCATATGATTTAATAAATATGGTGTTTGGATCCCTCATATCGAGAAGAGGAACTTGTCCATGAATAGATGCATCATAGCTCTTTGAGCTTCCCAAAAACATCTAGAGGTCATGCAATTTATTCCACCCTGGAGGTGTAAAAAGCTCAAATGCAATTTTCCATATTGTATGCAGCCAACCTATGGGGGCTCTGTGAAATACCTAAAATGAAAGTCGCTGAAAATAAGCTTTTTAGAGATTTTTAGTGGTACCCATGAGTACATTTGGTATTGTGGGTAATTTGTGGGTAATTTGGAAATGGGGGCAATTTGTGATTCTTTATGTTGCTCAATTGAATTGTGTTGAATTGTGTTCTTGATTAAAATGTGGTCTAGTCCAAAATTAAAAGTCAGCAAGGAAGCTTTGATGGCAGTCTTCACAAATAATCATGTTAAGAAAATTGGCCTGGTTTTCCCATGTTGAGAATGTCCTAAAGGTTGGTGGTTCAAATCCTTCTGGAATATCCCAGTACTGTTGGTGCCAGCAGAGCAGCATACATTAACCGCCTTTTATTTGGATTGGGCTTAAAGGACTGTTTCTATAACAATGAAAGCAAGATTACATTTCAAAATTATCGCAACATTAAAAATAAGCTAGGCTTTGAACAATATTTGACCTTGATTCACCAGCCTCTCTGTGGAAAGTGCAGTAAGAAGTGTGCCCAATAGCCTCTCTGTGAAAAGGGAATTTAGAAGTGTACCCAATAGCATCTCTGTGAAAAGTGCATTTAGAAGTATGCCTAATAGCCTCTCAGTGTGGAGGGGATGAGTGTGTGGAGGGGATGAATGCGTGGAAGGGATGAGTGCGTAGAGGGGATGAATGCATAGTGTGTGTGAGGACATAAAACGGACGAGTACGTAGAGCGGGTGAGTGAGCAAAACAGATGAATGCATGGTGCATGACGTACATAGTATGGTTTGGAATGCAGGGAACGTTTGAAAGAGCATATAACCCATCATATCTCACCACCACGCTTACTCTCTTCTTTACACCACCACTCAACTAGTACACAGAGATACTATGACACCATTCGGTATAACTGTTCTCATACCAACATCTGCCGCTCACTCCACATCATTCTAAGTAAACACTGGTGGTTACACACCCCCAGCCATGCGTTCTCCTCAGGCCTAGCGCAGCCATATTCAGTCTGGATAAACCCTGCCAGAACGATCACATACTACTGATCTCGCAACCACCACACCTACCGCTAAAAAGCAGCTATTACATGAATACCGCACCAGCTGCACACATACCCGGTGCTCACATGCACCTTGACTCTCTCTACTCTCTCTAGTGACCTGAACTTCGGTTCCCAAGGGCGTTCAACCTACCAGCGCCTTCAGACCATACCAATGGTATATAAGGCGCTATATAAATACAAAATAACATAACATAACATAATAACATAACATAACATAGCCAAAGAAATGTGTATATGAAACTACTCCTGGGCATCTAACCCGTAACATATAATACCAGAAACTGGTGGACCCAGGACAATACATGCTGACCGATGTTCAAGGCTGAAAGGGAGGAAGAATAGGACTTTTTATTCTTCTGCCTGGAAGTAGGACAAATTAGAAGATTAAGTCTTGGCCCTACATTCAATGAAAGTAAGATTACCATCATGGTCAGGGCCCTGAAGTTTTGTAAAACACCCAAAGGTTTGTCTAGAGTGTTTGAGCTTTCCAGTTATCTGCTTAGAGCTTGGACTTGCAGAATAAAATACTACGAGAACCAAATAATACATAGCTTTAATCAATGTTATTTTCTCAATGTTTCTCTCATTTTGTATATGTGTTAATTATCTATGTGACTATGAATTGATTTTATTGTGTATTTTGTCATTGACAAATTGTATACATTTTGGTGTTTAAATCTTTATTTTTTTTATGTATGTTTCTCTTGCTTTTAGGTTTTTTAACTGGAATAAAGCATACATTCATTCACCTTCATTTAATATGAGGAAAATAGAAAGGTCACGCAAAAAAGAGCAGAAACTGCACTAGCAAAGTTTGATTCTACTGAACAGCAATTGACATGGATACTTGAACCATCACAAGGGATATGGTTAATTAGATTACAATTGAATTTACAATCCATATGATGCAAGCTAGCAAAGTGATTGCCCCCCACAGAACTTATCAGTTTGTGTCTATTCAATCTTCATATTGAGGAAACTCCAATGCATGTTTTGCTATTTTGATCTAAATGTCAATGCATTTGCCGACTCACTATCTACCCAATTCTAAAATCCAGAAGGTATGTGCACTGTTGACCTGCTTGTGTATATCTCCAGCTCATTTCTCACCACACTGTGGCATGAACCCTTCTGATTACTTTGTTAATGCCCTTTGAATCCGAGGAAAATAGTTATTAGTACCCGGCGAGGGTCAATCAGAATGTACCAACCATTCTGATTGGCCCTCGCCAGGGCTTTACCAGACCGGGTATCCCTCTGCTTGGATTCCTTGCCATTGTTCCCGGCAGGGGGCGTGGCAGTCCCTCAGCCAATGAGGCGGCTCAAAACGGGGCCATTCCCGCTCAACCCTCCACACAGCTGGAGGCTGCCATCCTCCCCCCCAGGGATTCAGGTAAGTGCATTTTTTTCTCCCCTCTCCCCTACAAAAAATCCCCTCCACGCCCTCCCAACCCCACTTACCTTCTTATTTCTCCTTTTTCGTGAGCGAACACGCTGGAAACACTTCTGTTCCCCACGCGTCCGCTCCCGATGGCATCCATGGAAAGGGAAAATGGACTCTGTTTTCCCTTCCTCAGCGGACATTTTCTTTGGCATTTTTTTGTCTGTGTTTCTGAACAGAAAAAATTTGATTAGTACCCCTGTCTTGTCGGCCGGGGTACTCATAGCAATAAGCCCCTCGTCGCTCGGGCATTACCAAGTTAGGTAATGCCCCATGGCGTTTGTTAAGGCCCTCACTCTGCTCGGGCCTATAACTATGGGCACTGGGGCATTACCTGACTCAGTAATGCCCCTGCGGCTCGGGGCTTACTGCTTAATTAGTTTCCGGGGAGGGTCAACCAGAATGTAACACACATTCTGATTGGCTCTCGCCGGGGAATTACCCAACCAGGAATCCCTCAGCCTGGATTCCTTGCCATTGTTCCTGGCTGGAGGCCAATGAGGAGGCTCGAGATGGGGCCATCCCCGCTTGTGCCTCCACACGGCTAGTGGCTGCCATCCTCCGCCACTGGGGATTCAGATAAGTGTTTTTTTTCCTCCTCTGTCCCCTGCCAACAATCCCCTCCCTGCCCTCCCAACCCCACTTACCTTCTCATTTCTCCATTTTTGGGAGTGAACACTTCTGTTCCCAGTGCGTCCATTCCAGATGGCCGCCATGGAAAGGGAAAATGGACTCTGTTTTCCCTTCCCTGGTGGCCATTTTCTTAGTTATTTATAAAAAAAATCTGTTCCAAAACGCTGCAGTGGCCTTTGTTAACTATGGGCCCTTGGGCATTAGCTGTCTCGGTAATGCCCCCGCAGCTCCGGGCTTATTGCTTAAGTAATATTGCCCATCTAATTATAACTTTGAGCAATTAATTAAAGGCCACTTAAACTATTTTTTATTATTTTATTGTTTGATGTGGTCATTTTACTTTGTATTTGTGTATTTACAAATGTTTTATTCTAAATGAATTAATTTGTGTGCCACCTTTCAATTAGTTGAGCCTGTGAGGTTGGGTATGTCTTTATAATCTTATGTTCATGCTCAACCTTTCCATAACAAAAAGACGGTATGTTGATTGATTGATAGATTGACTGTTTAGCTTCAAGACTGGTACAATGACAAGCAACGTGAATGAGGGTTGATGGTGTCAAACTATTCCTTTTTACTGAGAAATCATCTGTAGAGGTGTTCCCTAAATCTGTTTGTTATAGCTTGTTGGCTTTAATGCCCCTGCCTGTCTTAAGGAATTGATGGTTGTACCTAAAAGTTTTTGTCTGAAGGTGTGGTTAGAATCACTTTAAATGTTTAAACCCCCAACTGAGCTTTCTAATGAGAGGATTTAAAATTGATACAACACATGTTTGCCTTGAAGTATTTTTAATCGCCAATGATGTGATTCAACATTAATAAAGACTTATATCAAAATGATGTCTTATCAAATAGAATAAAACAAGAATGGAAACAAATATATTTTAAATAAACACAAGACTGAAAATGCATTACTTACATGTTTGAACTGAAAGGAGACAACAGGTACTCTATCTACTCAAGCCACTTGTTTGCATTTTTTCATTCAGTTTGCGTTTCAGCTCCCAGCAGGGTGTTACATTTGAATATATTAAAATCCCAGAGGTTTGCAAGAAATCTGAATGGCTTCAACCATCCATAGTTTTCAAAGCGATGTCTTGTTGGTAGAGATAAAAATGAGGTAATTCTTCTGGGTCTGCACATTTGTCAGTAGAGTTCTTTCTGGGTTTTGACAATCAGTTCTTATTCCAGGTCTTTAACAATGCTGAACACATGTTTCTAACAGCCATTTAATTGTGTTATAAGCCCATGAATGATAACATGTTTCGGCTCGCTCAGAGCCTTTTTCAGATCTGGGCTGGTTTGACATCAAACACAATAAATAATGAAACATATCAGAGATTTTGTGACAACAGTATCAATGAAAACATAACATGACAAAGAAAATGCAGTTATTGAAACATTAAGCCATGGTTGGCATTGACAGATAATGAGATCGATAGATAGACAGAGAAACAAGGGTTGGTGAGGGGGCGGATGCAAAGGTATAGAGAAATATTTCACCATATATAATAATAATAAGTACATTGTATCAAAAAACAACCAAGAACATAGCACAAAACAATATGGGGACAGTGCAAAAAAGATGAGAAAAGGAGGAGAAAACAAAAGGAAGTTTAGTGATTATTGAGTAAGTGCAACTTACATAAATAAGAGCAATTATTCCAAATAACAACTCCAATGAAAATGTAATTAATTGTGCTTACCCAAATTTCGATTAGACAATCCGAAAGACTAAATGTCAATGTGGTAGTAACGGGGTCAGATCCCCACAACTAAATCTGCAAATAAATAAACTTGAATTCAGGTATCACTATAGTAAAAGAAAGCGCTCATTATTTTGCAAAAGGACGTTGTATCTACTAATCCTTGATTACGTGTGAGTACCTTGCAAATATCATAATGCACTGTCTCAGTTAAATCTCAGAGGTTTCAGAAGTGTATGTGCGCTGTGGTTGTGATACACCCGAGAAAAGCGTATTGCACGTTAAACGTGTACATGCGAAATAAACCAAAAAATGAAATGGAACCAAGATCCCTTTAGACCAAATTAAGAAGCTGGCGCGACAAAAAAAGTTGCCATTTCTCCTTAAGGTCTTCGTTAATATCCAATTCCAAACAACAAGGCTACTAGTAGCTTACCTTAGATCAGCGGGCAAAGACAGTCACACGCATTGGCAAGGAAAGGAAAATGGCCAATGTACGCCATTTTAACAACTATAGCTAAGACGCTGTCCATGGCAACGCGTCCACCGTTGTCACGCGATACTGCGTGTCATCAAGCGTTCGAATACGTCTGCCGTGAAAAGGTTTCCTCCATATTGGAGATGACGGCCGCCATATGTAAGAGCGGTCCGAATGTACGAAAGATAAAGTGTCCTCAGCGCACATTGACTATAAATCTCGTGTGTGCTCAGCCAAGCTAACTTGTATAAGTTGGCGCTGTGATGTTAACAAAAATACAAAAAATGATTGCATGAAGTCAATCAAAAAGTGCTGAAATGTTACCAGAGGCGTTCGAGTACGGCCCCCATACTGGGTTACCTTCAATTTAGAGATGACGGCCGCCATATGCAAGATCGGTCCGAACGCACGAAAGAAAAGAATGTTCTCTACGTACATTTAATATAATTATCAATTTAAAAGGATAATCTTTCACTCATATTTAAATTGATTAACCGGATAATATGAGCAGAATAAAGAGAGTGACTGTATAGAGTCATTCAAGTGTGTCAACATGTTAACATAACAGGCAGAATAATTACATGTGATCATACAAGTATGTATAGAAAGACAATATGGGTGTCAAATTACTAACCGAAAACTAGGCTTCAGAAAAAAGTGGAAATTCCTCTATGAGATAACTTGGATCTTAGTAAGGATTGAAACACAAAAGGTATTAAAGAGATGTATGCAGAGATGGTAGCTGTGTAACAATTGACCAACATTACAAAAAAGAGATCATTTCATTGTCACTGTTGAGGCCTGTGGTTGTAGAGTTGAAAAAACATATTGTTCTGTCATCCATCAGCTCTTCTCAAAGTTTTCAACCTATCCTCACCCCTTTTGTTCAAAATGACCTGGTGCAACCCAATAAAACGAATATCTGATTTATTATGTAATTGGTGCGCAGTTTGCCAATGTGCCGCTAATGGTATGGATGGGTCCTGGCTGCCAATTTTAGACAAATATTCACGTATCCGAATTCTTAGAGATCTTTTTGTACTGCCAATGTATATTTTGTTGCAGACACAGATGATGCAGTACACGACAAATTTTGTTTTGCAATTAATACTCTGTTTAATAGTCCATTGCTTTCCATTGGTATCTTGAAACTCCGTAGTGGGGACATGAGCATATTTGCATTGAGGACATGTGCCACATTTTCTAAAACCCAAATCTTTGACACATGCTTTTGTGAATCTTGGCAATAAACAAGATCTACGATCCAAATGTATTAAACTGGAAAGACTTTCCAAGAAAGAAATAGATAAGTATTGGGAGAAAGTTTCTCTTGAAAACTATGTAGCAAATGATAGAGTGCCGAGAGGCCTTAGGATCCTCATTTTTCCTAATTTCAATAATGACTTGGATAAAGACCTAGCTGAAGGCTGGGAGGCTAATTTGAGCAATAGCTCAATGAAAATGATAGACCTATCGATCGAGCATGCGACTAGAGAACACCAAAGAGCACTGGATGGGATTGAAGCCACCAAAAAAGAAATTGCGGACGTGAAGTCTAATGAAGCTACAAAAGCAAAAAACTTTGAAAAGATGTATGAAATCTTACAAATATATCAGGATGAGGTCCAAATTAGGAAACTGAGGAAATGTTCCAGAGATGAACGTGATTATAAAGAAGATTGTGTATATACATTTCAAACTAAATATGACTCGAGTCTCAGACCATCGTCAAGAAACTCAACTCATAATACCTCGTCAGCTAGCTCGGATGCTGACTCTGAAACTGATAATCAAGAAAGTTCAGGTTCAAGATCACAGGAACCAGGTGGCTATATTAATCAGATCAAACGTTATAAGAAGGGCAACCGTAATTTCACGCAGAAAACAGTCCGTTTTCAACTGCCCACAGACAACAATGCTCTGTCTCCAGTCCAAGGAGGAGAGGAAGGAGGGGGGGTAGAAAACAAGGACAATGGAGATGCATCACAGAAAAACAAGAAACTCACAAGAGCCAGTTCCAAGGAAATGAGCAATATCAAATAAAAGAAGATCTAGTTCTTAACTTGTCTGACAGGGATATCTCTCCCAATGAAAGATCTCTTTTGAACAAGGGTTTGCCTTTTGCACCGTCAAGTAGCTTCAGTCAAGTGGATATCCATTTAGATTTGTTCAAATTTATCAGGAAACTTAAACTAAAGAAATTTTTCGCAACCAAAGCACCAGGGGATTTTGAACCAAAGAAACTAGACATACCAATCAGTGACATGTCAATTTAAGATATTGAGGATACCTTCCTAATTCGGTCACTCGTTGAGGATGATCAATATCAAATGCTTCACTTGTTGGATGACCTGAAAATTCACTCAGATACAATGACAACGAAAGAGCTTAAAGTGAAATCCAAATTTGTGCCGCAATTGGCACCTGACAACCTTATTGACACATTCTACCAAGCAGTCTCACGTGATTTCTATAAATTGAACCAAGGCAGTACCAAATATAAGAGAACGAATAACAATCTGACAGCAGCAGAAAAAGCGGCTCTTCAAGCTTTGAAAACAGATACTCGAATAATGATCAAGGAGGCAGATAAGGGGGGGAACATTGTTGTAAGGAATCGGGAGGACTACTTGAAAATTGCGTTTCTACATCTGATAACCCCCGATTGCTATATCCGAAGTTTAGATGACTATAAATCTATATCAGTACGTAAGTTGAAACCTATATTTTGATGTGGCACAGAAAAGGCTTGATTACTGATGAAGAACATGCCTTTCTTTGCATCAAGCAACCTGTATCTCCAACAATGTATTTCTTGCCCAAGATCCACAAGAATTATGACAAGATACCAGAGGGTCACCCAATCATGAGTGGCATTGGTTTGGTGACTGAGAACATTGCGGAATACCTTGATCACATCCTTAAACCGAGGGCCAGTCTTTTGTTTTCATACCTACGGGACTCAACAATCCTAATACAGAAATTACAAAATTTCACTTGGCACAAAACCTTCCTATTGGCCACTCTCTTGTGAAGGCACTATATACCTCCATTCAATATCAATGGGCTATGACAACAATTGACTACACATTCAGACATGAATCGGCTTTTTTTTACAACCATCTACAAATGATCAAAGAAATGCTACAGCTCACTTTGGACCTTATTATCTTTACCTTTGATAACCAACTTTATCAACAAACCAAAGGGGTGCCAATGGGCGTGAAATTTGCCCCAGCACTAGCAAACCTTTTCATGGGCATGCTAGAAGATAAAGCAGTTTACCCGGAACTCTTTTAAAGGACCAAAATTAAGATGTGGACACTCTACATAGATGATATTTTTTGTATCATTGATGGAAGCACAGATGATTTTCAGAATTTTGTGATAGACCTCAATCTTAATGGTTTTGATATACAATTTACAGGGTATTGTGATCAAAAGTCAATCAACTTTTTAGACTTAAAAATACATTCTGTTGGTGATCAGCTACAGGCATGGACCTTTAGAAAACCAGCCAAAGTCAATTCAACATTACATGCCAGTAGCTGTCATTCAAACTCAACCATTTTTAACATGTCATTGGGAGAATACACCAGAGCACGACGTAACTGCCAATGTGATGACAAATTTGAAGATGAGTGTACGCTTTTACAACAACGATTCAGAAACAGGGGTTAGTCTAACAAATCCATAACAAGGGCATACAAGAAATCCAAAAGAATGAAACAACAAGATACCCTTGAGCACCAACCTAAGAGTACCTCAGAGGTGGGCATGGCAATAAGTTTTATTACTCGATACTGTTCTGACCACCGCAGAATTCAAAAAGTACTTAGGAAACATTGGCATCTATTGAAAATGGAAAATCACATTTGTAACTTTGTAGGTGAAAATCCACGTATGATCTACACAAGAGCAAGTACACTTAAATCCATTCTTAGTCCAAACTTCCTTTTTTCGATGTTTCTAACAGCCTCTAGCTATTGATCTTTGTATTTTATATTCCTTTGTACGTGATATCACAGTCTTCTAGAATGACCATCCCAAAGGTTTTATTGAGCACTCGTTGGTGGACCAGTTATGGCAGATTGACTACCCTTTCTAACATATTTAGCTTTCAAATTAGAGTCTTTGGCATGGAATTAACAGAGTCAGTGTTGAATATGACCTCAGGTGTTCTTACTTTCTGACTAGTACTCTCAAGCAAACCTCATGCAGGAAATTCCTCAAAACACAGATCACTGTACAGCATCTGGTAACATGACTGAATGCTCTCAGTAGTGAAGAGGCTGCTCCCTTGTACAAACAATATCACGGAATGCCACCTTGAAGCTGCTCTAGTGCACTATCATACCTCAGATTCTAAGGTTGTCAAAAATGTGTTTGGCTATAAAACATGCATCCTCCTCCTACTGGCAAATAGGTGCACATCATGGTGCTGTTTCTTTGTCAACCATTTAGCCCAAGCTGTTTTTGATTTATCTTTGGCTGTCAGGGTCTGATCCCTGTTGCCATGACAAAGTTGGTATAGCAATTCTGCTGTATACCTAGTAGCAAAATTTTGCTGTACCATAAAGTATTCTTTTCCTTCCTGACGTTATGGTAATAATGTTGAAATTGAAGCAGTGGCTTGAGGCTGTTCAAAAATCTTGGGTTTTGCATCCAAAAGGATATCCCTTCACACATGGCCCATAGTAATTTAACAAAGAAAACCATTCAGGAGTTTTTGTGTCAGATGGTATGGTCCAGGGTTGCTCCCTTGGAATGCTTTGCCGATTATAAATAAAATCTTGACTGACTCAGAATTACATAATGAGCCAATTAAAATGGCCATTGAGATGCAGGCAATATTGGTCAAATGCAGGCACACTGTTGCCATCTCACAGCCAAACCACTATTAGTCTTACAATTCACAGCAAAGGTTAGGTGTGAGGGCTATGTACCTGCGACAAAGATCTTTTGATCAAGAAATAGTTGAGTTTGTCGCATCCACTGAGTACTATAAGACACACCCTTTCCTTAAGTTTGATTTAAGTTTTCTAAAATGAGTACTCTTAGAATGCACCAGGCATTCAAAAAATTGTTTTCCGAAACCAATTTGTGTTCATGATTTGCAATGTATTCATGAATTAATTGAGTGCCCATTTGTGTTGAAACCTGTTTCAGCCACTTAGGCCTTTTTCAAAACTGGGCTCGATATTGTTACACTTTTATAACTCATGTGAATAAATCATATTCTGTATCAATTACATTCATTACATGTATGTACACATTATTGGTTATGTGGACAGAGAAAAAGGAATTGGTGTTCGGTAGGATTGGTAGGATGAGAGAGACAGTACCATACATCATTAATAACATTGTTCTTTTGATTAAAAAATAATTTTACATTTACAAATGTCTAAAGTATTTGGTGTTGGTGTAGCGATACACATAGCAATAGCATTCTTATGTTTACTACAGGTCCCCTCCATCGCCAGTCGCACACCTGCACTGAATCCCTGGCTGAAACTGCACCGGTTTCCTGGTCACCCTCTGATCCCGGGCCCAGGTCCCCTCCACCGCCAGTCGCACACCTGCACTGCCTTCCTGGCAACCCCTGCTCTCGTGACTGTCTCTGTATCCCCACAGTCCCATTACCAGCACTTGATACCTGATGTCTGCACTTACCCTTGCACTTGCCACCAGCTGGCAGTACTTTACTTATTGTTATTATTCTTTTATCCCATGTACTGCACTTTCCCCACCCCCTCTCCCCTGCACTTTCCCCCTTCCCCGTTCCCCCCTTCCCATCCACTTGCGCGATCTGAAAGACACCTGGCCTAGTAGGATTGCTGTCTGTCTTCCCTCTGTCCCCCGTCCCTTGCCTCATCGCTCTTTGAAACACTTGTGTATAGGCGCATTATACATGCCATATCATATCATATAATTTCATTGTTACTTATTTAAATTTGTTATGTCAATAGATTCCCCAGGTGACTTCCCTGAGTGAGTCAACTCATATCACTTTATTCCAAGAGAGTTTAAAATTCAAATTAACTTCGCATTCATTAGATTTATTCATGTACTCCAAAATATGCACCCTTTCAATGTGACCTTCATCACCAATGTAAAAACTTTATCAATGGCCCTATAGAGACTACTACCCACCACCATCATCCTTTAAATTTCCTTGTAATTCCTTATACTTAAAATAGTTCGGAAAGGATCATTCTTCCAACTCCTATATCAGGGATATTATCCTAGGTCCTGTAAAATAAATTCAAGTTTTATCTACCTATTTGATTAAGAGAATCTCTATCTATATATTATTTAATTATTTTAGCTGACCTAAAAAGGTAACGCTACACCTTAATCCCCCCCTGGTTACTTCTTTTCACTACCATATTACACATTCACTATTCATATTATCCTTATTTTTTTTTTTAAATAGGCTGCCCGAGTGCCTTGAAAACTGCATTATATAATTAAGTTGTTTTTTTATGTTTTGGTTCCTCCAAGAGCATAGTAAAACCCCCTGATAGTAATTACCTCATCCCTTTGCCAAAATCCCCTTCAGTGCTTACCTGATTCTCCTCTAATGAGGCTCCTCAAGCATCCAGCATGCAAATGCACACCTCAGGAACCATTTCAGACGCATTTTGTGTTTGACATCATCGCTTCCCTGCATCCCCGTGGCCATGTTATGGGAAAACTCATTGTAATCCCAAGCTCCACACTGCCCACTAGTCTTCCTTAATTCTAATTAATAGTGCCAACCCGTATCGACTTTGACCACTTTGTGCGCAAGTTACGTTTAAAAAAGTTTTTTGCCACTACAGAATGTGTTAGTAGGCGTACACCAAAAGAAGGCGGAAAAACAGAAATAACTATCAGGGATCTAGAAGCTCTAACAGACCTAGCTGAATTATCAGTATTTACCAGTATTTATATCAGAGTAAAAATCGATTTTTTTTGTGTAAATGATATATCTATATATGATTGTGCCTTTTGGCTATTAGCACAAGGCACTTTAACTTATGGACATAGGAACATTTGAAGCACTATGCGCTTTAATGTATATACATAGGAATGTCTGGAAGCAGATTATTATGCAGCACTTTATAGGCACTATGCACTTTATTGGAATTGCACTATGCATTTCACTTTATAAATGAAGTTAAAGGCATTTCAGCTGCAAAGACACCAAAATGTTACAGACAATATTACTGAGAGCTACAAGCAACAAGCATGAAGCAATATTAATGGTAACATATTGCTTTTCATGTATTCCTGTACAATGCATTTCACCATTAATTAATTGTACAAGCACTAAGCAAATATTGTACATGTCAGGAGAAATCAACTCCAAAGAAAATGTAATTAATTGTGCTTACCCAAATTTCGATTAGACAATCCGAAAGACTAAATGTCAATGTGGTAGTAACGGGGTCAGATCCCCACAACTAAATCTGCAAATAAATAAACTTGAATTCAGGTATCACTATAGTAAAAGAAAGCGCTCATTATTTTGCAAAAGGACGTTGTATCTACTAATCCTTGATTACGTGTGAGTACCTTGCAAATATCATAATGCACTGTCTCAGTTAAATCTCAGAGGTTTCAGAAGTGTATGTGCGCTGTGGTTGTGATACACCCGAGAAAAGCGTATTGCACGTTAAACGTGTAAATGCGAAATAAACCAAAAAATGAAATGGAACCAAGATCCCTTTAGACCAAATTAAGAAGCTGGCGCGACAAAAAAAGTTGCCATTTCTCCTTAAGGTCTTCGTTAATATCCAATTCCAAACAACAAGGCTACTAGTAGCTTACCTTAGATCAGCGGGCAAAGACAGTCACACGCATTGGCAAGGAAAGGAAAATGGCCAATGTATGCCATTTTAACAACTATAGCTAAGACGCTGTCCATGGCAACGCGTCCACCGTTGTCACGCGATACTGCGTGTCATCAAGCGTTCGAATACGTCTGCCGTGAAAAGGTTTCCTCCATATTGGAGATGACGGCCGCCATATGTAAGAGCGGTCCGAATGTACGAAAGATAAAGTGTCCTCAGCGCACATTGACTATAAATCTCGTGTGTGCTCAGCCAAGCTAACTTGTATAAGTTGGCGCTGTGATGTTAACAAAAATACAAAAAATGATTGCATGAAGTCAATCAAAAAGTGCCGAAATGTTACCAGAGGCGTTCGAGTACGGCCCCCATACTGGGTTACCTTCAATTTAGAGATGACGGCCACCATATGCAAGATCGGTCCGAACGCACGAAAGAAAAGAATGTTCTCTACGTACATTTAATATAATTATCAATTTAAAAGGATAATCTTTCACTCATATTTAAATTGATTAACCGGATAATATGAGCAGAATAAAGAGAGTGACTGTATAGAGTCATTCAAGTGTGTCAACATGTTAACATAACAGGGAGAATAATTACATGTGATCATACAAGTATGTATAGAAAGACAATATGGGTGTCAAATTACTAACCGAAAACTAGGCTTCAGAAAAAAGTGGAAATTCCTCTATGAGATAACTTGGATCTTAGTAAGGATTGAAACACAAAAGGTATTAAAGAGATGTATGCAGAGATGGTAGCTGTGTAACAATTGACCAACATTACAAAAAAGAGATCATTTCATTGTCACTGTTGAGGCCTGTGGTTGTAGAGTTGAAAAAACATATTGTTCTGTCATCCATCAGCTCTTCTCAAAGTTTTCAACCTATCCTCACCCCTTTTGTTCAAAATGACCTGGTGCAACCCAATAAAACGAATATCTGATTTATTATGTAATTGGTGCGCAGTTTGCCAATGTGCCGCTAATGGTATGGATGGGTCCTGGCTGCCAATTTTAGACAAATATTCACGTATCCGAATTCTTAGAGATCTTTTTGTACTGCCAATGTATATTTTGTTGCAGACACAGATGATGCAGTACACGACAAATTTTGTTTTGCAATTAATACTCTGTTTAATAGTCCATTGCTTTCCATTGGTATCTTGAAACTCCGTAGTGGGGACATGAGCATATTTGCATTGAGGACATGTGCCACATTTTCTAAAACCCAAATCTTTGACACATGCTTTTGTGAATCTTGGCAATAAACAAGATCTACGATCCAAATGTATTAAACTGGAAAGACTTTCCAAGAAAGAAATAGATAAGTATTGGGAGAAAGTTTCTCTTGAAAACTATGTAGCAAATGATAGAGTGCCGAGAGGCCTTAGGATCCTCATTTTTCCTAATTTCAATAATGACTTGGATAAAGACCTAGCTGAAGGATGGGAGGCTAATTTGAGCAATAGCTCAATGAAAATGATAGACCTATCGATCGAGCATGCGACTAGAGAACACCAAAGAGCACTGGATGGGATTGAAGCCACCAAAAAAGAAATTGCGGACTTGAAGTCTAATGAAGCTACAAAAGCAAAAAACTTTGAAAAGATGTATGAAATCTTACAAATATATCAGGATGAGGTCCAAATTAGGAAACTGAGGAAATGTTCCAGAGATGAACGTGATTATAAAGAAGATTGTGTATATACATTTCAAACTAAATATGACTCGAGTCTCAGACCATCGTCAAGAAACTCAACTCATAATACCTCGTCAGCTAGCTCGGATGCTGACTCTGAAACTGATAATCAAGAAAGTTCAGGTTCAAGATCACAGGAACCAGGTGGCTATATTAATCAGATCAAACGTTATAAGAAGGGCAACCGTAATTTCACACAGAAAACAGTCCGTTTTCAACTGCCCACAGACAACAATGCTCTGTCTCCAGTCCAAGGAGGAGAGGAAGGAGGGGGGGGTAGAAAACAAGGACAATGGAGATGCATCACAGAAAAACAAGAAACTCACAAGAGCCAGTCCCAAGGAAATGAGCAATATCAAATAAAAGAAGATCTAGTTCTTAACTTGTCTGACAGGGATATCTCTCCCAATGAAAGATCTCTTTTGAACAAGGGTTTGTCTTTTGCACCGTCAAGTAGCTTCAGTCAAGTGGATATCCATTTAGATTTGTTCAAATTTATCAGGAAACTTAAACTAAAGAAATTTTTCGCAACCAAAGCACCAGGGGATTTTGAACCAAAGAAACTAGACATACCAATCAGTGACATGTCAATTTAAGATATTGAGGATACCTTCCTAATTCGGTCACTCGTTGAGGATGATCAATATCAAATGCTTCACTTGTTGGATGACCTGAAAATTCACTCAGATACAATGACAACGAAAGAGCTTAAAGTGAAATCCAAATTTGTGCCGCAATTGGCACCTGACAACCTTATTGACACATTCTACCAAGCAGTCTCACGTGATTTCTATAAATTGAACCAAGGCAGTACCAAATATAAGAGAACGAATAACAATCTGACAGCAGGAGAAAAAGCGGCTCTTCAAGCTTTGAAAACAGATACTCGAATAATGATCAAGGAGGCAGATAAGGGGGGGAACATTGTTGTAAGGAATCGGGAGGACTACTTGAAAATTGCGTTTCTACATCTGACAACCCCCGATTGCTATATCCGAAGTTTAGATGACTATATATCTATATCAGTACGTAAGTTGAAACCTATATTTTGATGTGGCACAGAAAAGGCTTGATTACTGATGAAGAACGTGCCTTTCTTTGCATCAAGCAACCTGTAACTCCAACAATGTATTTCTTGCCCAAGATCCACAAGAATTATGACAAGATACCAGAGGGTCACCCAATCATGAGTGGCATTGGTTGGGTGACTGAGAACATTGCGGAATACCTTGATCACATCCTTAAACCGAGGGCCAGTCTTTTGTTTTCATACCTACGGGACTCAACAATCCTAATACAGAAATTACAAAATTTCACTTGGCACAAAACCTTCCTATTGGCCACTCTCTTGTGAAGGCACTATATACCTCCATTCAATATCAATGGGCTATGACAACAATTGACTACACATTCAGACATGAATCGGCTTTTTTTTACAACCATCTACAAATGATCAAAGAAATGCTACAGCTCACTTTGGACCTTATTATCTTTACCTTCGATAACCAACTTTATCAACAAACCAAAGGGGTGGCAATGGGCGTGAAATTTGCCCCAGCACTAGCAAACCTTTTCATGGGCATGCTAGAAGATAAAGCAGTTTACCCGGAACTCTTTTAAAGGACCAAAATTAAGATGTGGACACGCTACATAGATGATATTTTTTGTATCATTGATGGAAGCACAGATGATTTTCAGAATTTTGTGATAGACCTCAATCTTAATGGTTTTGATATACAATTTACAGGGTATTGTGATCAAAAGTCAATCAACTTTTTAGACTTAAAAATACATTCTGTTGGTGATCAGCTACAGGCATGGACCTTTAGAAAACCAACCAAAGTCAATTCAACATTACATGCCAGTAGCTGTCATTCAAACTCAACCATTTTTAACATGTCATTGGGAGAATACACCAGAGCACGACGTAACTGCCAATGTGATGACAAATTTGAAGATGAGTGTACGCTTTTAAAACAACGATTCAGAAACAGGGGTTAGTCTAACAAATCCATAACAAGGGCATACAAGAAATCCAAAAGAATGAAACAAGATACCCTTGAGCACCAACCTAAGAGTACCTCAGAGGTGGGCATGGCAATAAGTTTTATTACTCGATACTGTTCTGACCACCGCAGAATTCAAAAAGTACTTAGGAAACATTGGCATCTATTGAAAATGGAAAATCACATTTGTAACTTTGTAGGTGAAAATCCACGTATGATCTACACAAGAGCAAGTACACTTAAATCCATTCTTAGTCCAAACTTCCTTTTTTCGATGTTTCTAACAGCCTCTAGCTATTGATCTTAGTATTTTATATTCCTTTGTACGTGATATCACAGTCTTCTAGAATGACCATCCCAAAGGTTTTATTGAGCACTCGTTGGTGGACCAGTTATGGCAGATTGACTACCCTTTTTAACATATTTAGCTTTCAAATTAGAGTCTTTGGCATGGAATTAACAGAGTCAGTGTTGAATATGACCTCAGGTGTTCTTACTTTCTGACTAGTACTCTCAAGCAAACCTCATGCAGGAAATTCCTCAAAACACAGATCACTGTACAGCATCTGGTAACATGACTGAATGGTCTCAGTAGTGAAGAGGCTGCTCCCTTGTACAAACAATATCACGGAATGCCACCTTGAAGCTGCTCTAGTGCACTATCATACCTCAGATTCTAAGGTTGTCAAAAATGTGTTTGGCTATAAAACATGCATCCTCCTCCTACTGGCAAATAGGTGCACATCATGGTGCTGTTTCTTTGTCAACCATTTAGCCCAAGCTGTTTTTGATTTATCTTTGGCTGTCAGGGTCTGATCCCTGTTGCCATGACAAAGTTGGTATAGCAATTCTGCTGTATACCTAGTAGCAAAATTTTGCTGTACCATAAAGTATTCTTTTCCTTCCTGACGTTATGGTAATAATGTTGAAATTGAAGCAGTGGCTTGAGGCTGTTCAAAAATCTTGGGTTTTGCATCCAAAAGGATATCCCTTCACACATGGCCCATAGTAATTTAACAAAGAAAACCATTCAGGAGTTTTTGTGTCAGATGGTATGGTCCAGGGTTGCTCCCTTGGAATGCTTTGCCGATTATAAATAAAATCTTGACTGACTCAGAATTACATAATGAGCCAATTAAAATGGCCATTGAGATGCAGGCAATATTGGTCAAATGCAGGCACACTGTTGCCATCTCATAGCCAAACCACTATTAGTCTTACAATTCACAGCAAAGGTTAGGTGTGAGGGCTATCTACCTGCGACAAAGATCTTTTGATCAAGAAATAGTTGAGTTTGTCGCATCCACTGAGTACTATAAGACACACCCTTTCCTTAAGTTTGATTTAAGTTTTCTAAAATGAGTACTCTTAGAATGCACCAGGCATTCAAAAAATTGTTTTCCGAAACCAATTTGTGTTCATGATTTGCAATGTATTCATGAATTAATTGAGTGCCCATTTGTGTTGAAACCTGTTTCAGCCACTTAGGCCTTTTTCAAAACTGGGCTCGATATTGTTACACTTTTATAACTCATGTGAATAAATCATATTCTGTATCAATTACATTCATTACATGTATGTACACATTATTGGTTATGTGGACAGAGAAAAAGGAATTGGTGTTCGGTAGGATTGGTAGGATGAGAGAGACAGTACCATACATCATTAATAACATTGTTCTTTTGATTAAAAAATAATTTTACATTTACAAATGTCTAAAGTATTTGGTGTTGGTGTAGCGATACACATAGCAATAGCATTCTTATGTTTACTACAGGTCCCCTCCATCGCCAGTCGCACACCTGCACTGAATCCCTGGCTGAAACTGCACCGGTTTCCTGGTCACCCTCTGATCCCGGGCCCAGGTCCCCTCCACCGCCAGTCGCACACCTGCACTGCCTTCCTGGCAACCCCTGCTCTCGTGACTGTCTCTGTATCCCCACAGTCCCATTACCAGCACTTGATACCTGATGTCTGCACTTACCCTTGCACTTGCCACCAGCTGGCAGTACTTTACTTATTGTTATTATTCTTTTATCCCATGTACTGCACTTTCCCCAACCCCTCTCCCCTGCACTTTCCCCCTTCCCCGTTCCCCCCTTCCCATCCACTTGCGCGATCTGAAAGACACCTGGCCTAGTAGGATTGCTGTCTGTCTTCCCTCTGTCCCCCGTCCCTTGCCTCATCGCTCCTTGAAACACTTGTGTATAGGCGCATTATACATGCCATATCATATCATATAATTTCATTGTTACTTATTTAAATTTGTTATGTCAAGAGATTCCCCAGGTGACTTCCCTGAGTGAGTCAACTCATATCACTTTATTCCAAGAGAGTTTAAAATTCAAATTAACTTCGCATTCATTAGATTTATTCATGTACTCCAAAATATGCACCCTTTCAATGTGACCTTCATCACCAATGTAAAAACTTTATCAATGGCCCTATAGAGACTACTACCCACCACCATCATCCTTTAAATTTCCTTGTAATTCCTTATACTTAAAATAGTTCGGAAAGGATCATTCTTCCAACTCCTATATCAGGGATATTATCCTAGGTCCTGTAAAATAAATTCAAGTTTATCTACCTATTTGATTAAGAGAATCTCTATCTATATATTATTTAATTATTTTAGCTGACCTAAAAAGGTAACGCTACACCTTAATCCCCCCCTGGTTACTTCTTTTCACTACCATATTACACATTCACTATTCATATTATCCTTATTTTTTTTTATTAAATAGGCTGCCCGAGTGCCTTGAAAACTGCATTATATAATTAAGTTGTTTTTTTATGTTTTGGTTCCTCCAAGAGCATAGTAAAACCCCCTGATAGTAATTGCCTCATCCCTTTGCCAAAATCCCCTTCAGTGCTTACCTGATTCTCCTCTAATGAGGCTCCTCAAGCATCCAGCATGCAAATGCACACCTCAGGAACCATTTCAGACGCATTTTGTGTGTGACATCATCGCTTCCCTGCATCCCCGTGGCCATGTTATGGGAAAGCTCATTGTAATCCCAAGCTCCACACTGCCCACAAGTCTTCCTTAATTCTAATTAATAGTGCCAACCCGTATCGACTTTGACCACTTTGTGCGCAAGTTACGTTTAAAAAAGTTTTTTGCCACTACAGAATGTGTTAGTAGGCGTACACCAAAAGAAGGCGGAAAAACAGAAATAACTATCAGGGATCTAGAAGCTCTAACAGACCTAGCTGAATTAGAGAGAGAGGCACATTCAGATGTCACAAATGTGACCAACGCAGTGGACCTTGGAGATTATGACATTAGAACTGATTGGACAGCGAAAAGCAAACTCAAACCGAAGTCCAAATTCAACCCTGTAAGCAATCTAAGGAAAATTATCGAAGCCTTCCAGACATTGGTCATCGAAGATCTCAAGCAGTATCGCAAGAATAAGAAAGTAAGATACAAATACAACCTGACAGTTATGGAAAGAATGGCAGTAAAAGAATTACAGACCCTCAGCAATTGTATAATTAAGCCCTCGGATAAAGGTCGAAACATCGTTCTGATGAACAGAGAAGACTACATCAAGAGTGCTTACAAACAATTGCATGATCGAAAATGCTACGAAACAATTGGGGGGTAATCCAACAAAAACCCTACAAAATAAAGTAAGGGACTTCCTTGCAATATGGGAAGAAAGAGGGATTCTTACTGAGGATAACTGTAAATTCCTGAGGACGACAAACTCAGTGATTCCGACAATATACTTTCTTCCGAAAATCCACAAGGATATTAAGAAACCTCCAGGCAGACCAATAGTCTCTTTAATGGGCTCTGCCCTTGAAAATATGTCTAAGTACATAGATGAAACACTTTTTCCTTTTGTGTCCTCTCTCCCATCTTATATCAAAGACACCATGGATTTCTTGAGACACATTGAAAATATGTCCTGGCAAACCAATTATATCATGGCCACTATGGATGTTGTTTCCCTGTACACATCCATAGAGCATGAATATGGGAAAAAGGCATGTGGAAGCTTTCTGAACACAAGATCTCTAATTTTTTTAGAATACACGAAGATGATTCTTGAGATGATAGATTTGTGCCTGACGAATAAGATTCTCATTTTTTACAATGAATATTTTAGACAAGTGCAAAGCACAGCGATGGGCACAACGTTTGCCCCATCCTACGCAAATCTGACCATGGGAGCGTGGGAGGCTTCGGATGTGTGGACAGAAAAAAATCTTACAACTACTGACAACATCGTCTTGTGGCTCAGGTACATTGATGACCTCTTCATAATATGGAAAGGGTCGGAAAAAGCATGGACAACATTTGTCAAGCTCTTGAATGACAATGACCACAATCTGAGATTCACAGAGACACATAGCAAAACCTTCTTAACCTTTTTGGATGTGAATCTCCGAGTTGTGGATGAGACATTCACTACGGAAATACATAGGAAACCAACTGGTACCAATACACCTCTACATGCAACCAGCGGCCATTCTAAAAACTTGATATGGAGCATTCCGTATGGTGAGTTTATAAGAATCAGGAGGAATTGCTCAACTTTGAAGGCCTATGATTCTGACAGCAAAATTGCAGCAAAGGGTTTTCAGAATCAATGTTATCCAAAGAAGGTCATTGCAAAAGCTTACATAAAAGTGAGGAAGAAAGAAAGATCTGACCTGTTGACAGGAACTTGCTTGGCAAATGAGCCCATGAAAGACAATGATGCTACAAGATTCATTCTGACCTACAACAATGAAACATCTGAAATCAAACGTATACTACAAAGACACTGGAAGATTTTACAAGTGGACAAAGACTGTGCACCTATTTTGAAAACTTATCCAGAAATTAGTCTCAGACGCAACTGCTCTCTCAAAGACTCCCTGGTTCAGAGCTTTCTAGCACAAGAAACAAGGTCTGCACAAGAGACATGGCTGACAAAACAGAAGCCAGGTTTCCGGAAATGTACAAGATGTAACATTTGTAAATATGACAATAATTGTTCAGATTACATACACCCGATTTTAGGTGACTCAATCAAGATTACAGACAACATCACATGTGAGACTGAGAACGTGGTGTATGTACTTGCATGTACATGCCAGAAATGGTATATTGGCAGCATCAAATGTAAACTGAAAATAAGAATTCAGCAACATGTGAAGGCCATTTTACATCAAGATCCGAATTATCCAATGGCCAAACATTTCTATGACTGTCATCATTGTAATCTGGAGGATTTTTATTTCTTTGGCATTCATAAAATCGAACAAAATATAAGAGGCGGAGATAGAGAAAAGAAACTCCGACAGAAAGAGACATGTTGCATCTTAGACTTTGAGAGTAAGTACCCTAAAGGGCATAATATAGACGAAGAGATGTACACCTTTTTAGGCTGACATATCTAATGAATTTACGTGTCAAGAGCATCATTAATCTATTTATCTTCTATTTATGTGTTTTCTCTGGGTTTTTTTCTGCTTTTTCTGCTTTTTCTCTCTTTCTAGTGCATAAGGATGCATGTTCTCCCTTTTAGTTTGGGAGTTTATTTAATAATATTTCTATCCTGTATGGACAATTTTGATGATTTGTTTTTCTTGTACTTACTACCCCCCTGATTTCCTTAGGTTAGTTTCCTTAAGGGTGTGATTTGGTCAGAACTTCTTTAGTCTCAGTAAGGGTCACAAAATATGGTGCTAATTTTGGTGTTTTGGTGTTTTAGGACCCCAGTTGGGGGCTCATTTTTTAAAGTAGTACACTAATGGTGGACATTTTAACTATTTTTTGCGAATTTTAACGTGTGTATGGTGTAAATAGGCTATGACGAGGAGATGTGTGGACACAATTCTCATTTTTGTTATGTACTTTAACTAAGAAATCAAGCATGGCCACTGGTTTGCCAACTGTGGATCCTCTGTTTTAAAATCTGTTTTAATATGTACTGTTGCAGGCTTTTTACCAGTATTTATATCAGAGTAAAAATCGATTTTTTTGTGTAAATGATATATCTATATATGATTGTGCCTTTTGGCTATTAGCACAAGGCACTTTAACTTATGGACATAGGAACATTTGAAGCACTATGCACTTTAATGTATATACATAGGAATGTCTGGAAGCAGATTATTATGCAGCACTTTATAGGCACTATGCACTTTATTGGAATTGCACTATGCATTTCACTTTATAAATGAAGTTAAAGGCATTTCAGCTGCAAAGACACCAAAATGTTACAGACAATATTACTGAGAGCTACAAGCAACAAGCATGAAGCAATATTAATGGTAACATATTGCTTTTCATGTATTCCTGTACAATGCATTTCACCATTAATTAATTGTACAAGCACTAAGCAACTATTGTACATGTCAGGAGCAATCAATGAAAATTATAACCACATCAGAGGTTTCATGGATAAAGACGGTAGACAATTGGGCAAATAGATGCAATTGTGAGTAATTAGTCCCTCTTTTATGTCTATGTTTGGGCTTTGCCTATTTAGAGATGGCCGACAATCGGTCACCACATGAAAGTACCTCTTTCTATGCCTAAAACCATGCCACATGAGCCATTTTAAATGTTTGGTAACATGGATCAACTGTTGTGATCAAGCGGTGGGGAAATCGAGAAACGTGTAAACTCTGCCATGCAAGGGCCACATGTTTTGGGAGAACCACGATGTTAGTGGATTTTTATGAGCCATATGCTGCGCATTTTTAACTAATAAAGAATATTTTTTGATACTGAACACCGGTTTCCTAGAGTAATACTGTTTGACTGGGGGAGTGCTTTCCATAGACTGCAGAGGAAACAATCTTTTCTGACATATATATAGTATATAAACAACACATTTCAACAGTAGCAGGCTTCACATACATTTAAGTAGAAATAGAATTCTAGGTTGTCATATTTTTACAAGTGCATATTTAGTAACCTCTACCTTACAAAATTAACTCTTACGATCCTGAAGAGATGTTCAGTCACAAAGATGAGCTCTTCTCGTGGTCCGTATTTAGATCAAATTCAGTGGTTTGCATTTTACAAATTGTCCATGCCTCTATTTATCTCAAAAGACGTTCCTTATTTCCTCCTCTTTTTCCCAGGATAATCTTCCTTAAACCAATGAATCCCAAGTTTTATTTGCTCTGCAATTGGTGTACGATTGCCAAGGATGTGCCAATGGGAATTTGGGATCTTGACTCCCAATGCTAGCAATGTGTTGCTGATTCTGATTATCAGTTCTCAAATTGAGCTACCTATGTATATTTTCTTGTATACATATATTGCAGCATAGAGGACATATTTAGATTTGCAGTTGATATTCTCTTGAATTCAGATTTTTGTTCTTCTTGAATCCATGAATTCCTAAGTGCTCACATGTGCATACTTGCACATAGTGCACATGCCACATTGTTGAAAACCATTTATCGCCGGTTGTAGCCATGTCAGTAGCAGTTCCGATTTACAGTTTGTAAATATGAAGGGCTTAATTAGTTCTTCAAGGTTTGAGTCCTTTTGAAAATCAAAGTGGGTCTGTCTTCTATATACTTTGTAAGATCCTTATCAAGATGTAATAAGTGCCAGTGCTTTTGGCGTACATTCTTAATCTTGTAGTAATCCTTGCAAAATGTCTTTATAAAGTTAATTTTATTTATATCTGTATAGGTTTGACTTGTCCTCTGTTGTAAAGTTTCACCTCTTTCAATTCCTTGTGCTTTCACTTGGCCTTTACTTATACGTTATGACGTGTACCCCCTTTCCTGAAACCTATCGGTTAGGAGGTTACATTTTTCCTAAAATTTCTTTGTTTCCACGCAATTGCACCATGCCCTTATAAACTCCCCAGTAGGTATGTTATGTATCACACTCTGAAGATGGCAACTGCTGGCATAAAGGATGCAAGTTTACTTCCGTTGCTTTTCTATAGGTCTGTGTATTGAGGCTGCCCGATTATACATATATCGTAAGGTCCAAAAAGTCAATTTCACTTGGATTAGAGTTTCCTCTAAAAGAAATACCAACTTCGTTGAGATTCAATCTCCTTATGAATACATATATTTCATGTTCAGTTCCTTTCCATATGAATAAAACATCATCAATATATCACAACCACATTATCACCTACTGAAACGCATGATCTGTATATATGAAGTTGTCCTAAAAAAACCCCATGAACAAATTTGCGAGAGCTGGTGCATACTTTGTGCCCATAGCAACCCATTTAGTTTGCTGATAGTGTGTACCATTAAAGATAAATGTGTTATGCTCCAATGTAGCTTGTAACATCTCCTTTACATTCATACATGCTGATAATAAGAAGCAGCACTGTCTCTAAATGTGTATTCTAATGTTTGCATTGCCAGGTTGTGTTGCATTGATGTGTACAGTGCCCGAACATCCAATGTGGCCAGAATGTTGTTAGCTCACCTGGTATCCACGGGGGCGAAACACGATGATGGATGGGCGGCTGTGCACTATATAAGACTTTCTCTGCTTTGTTATGTGCCGGGTGGTGGGTAGCACCTATGACAGGAGAACGGAGTGACTAGGTTTGGGTCCATGGTGGGTGGACTCCCACCTCCCTCTGATCCCAAATTCCCTTCCCCTGGGATTATTTCTCACATTGGGTTTTTATGCGTAGAGCTCTCGTCCTGCTTCTCTGTGCAGGGGCGCATTATGAGTGCGGGGGTTCCGTTGGACCTAGTTGATTTACTGGTCCGTGGGCCCTTGCATCAGGTCCAGACCAGCTGTGACTCTGACTCTTCTTGCTGTCTTCAGGTGAGTTATAGTGACTTTCAGTTTCTAATTTGTCTCTTTCTCCTCCCTCCGTTTTGTCCTTCTTTTCGATGTTGCCTTTTCTCTACTATGCAATTCCTCTAATAATGTCTTTTGTCCCCGCAGGAATTGTTTGCAGTTGGAGTTTTCGCCTGTGCGCCGGATGAAAATGAGCTTGCAGCACTGGGCGGCGAAGATTACAGGTAAGTGCTGATGCGCGAAGCGCGGCACTGTTGTTGGATTTTTGTTGACACCCTGTGTTCTCTCTCCTCTTTCTCTGTGCAGGTTGCGTTGATGTTCCGGAGTGGTGGGCGAGCGAAGCACAGAATGATGCCAGGATCTGCTTCTTGCCAGGTAAATGATTTTAATAATGCTGTCCTTGTTTCTTCCACCCTTGCAAGTTGCGTTGAGGATGAGGAGTAGCGGTCGGTGGATGAAGCGCAGAATGGGTTCAGGACTCGTTGCTTACTCGGGTAAGTGTTAATAATGCTGTTCTTGTTATTCTAGGTTGGTGATGGCATCCAGATAGATGGCTTCAGGATCGGGCCAGAGGCAGGCAGCTAAACAGGAGCTAGACACGGTGAGTGTTACGCTGCAGGAGTGCAGAATAACGTGAAGCGTGTGTTCCAGTATGGGCGTAGCTTATATAGCAATCCACACCTGAAGGCCCGACCCCACCATAAGCACTGGTCGGCACAGTTTAGTTCTAAGAACTGTTCTGTGTTACAGGCCTCCATGTTGGGTTGAGATCCATAACTGTTACCTGCCCTATTCCTGATAATGAGCCCGGCGCCACAGGCGCCAGGACTGACTACAAGTGTTCTTGTGATAGCATTTAAAGGCCCTTGGGGCCACTTTTAGGGGCTGTAGTCCCATTGTTGCCAGAGGGCTGTTACACTTGAGGGGGTCAGGAGCATGAATCGTGACAAAGGTAGTCTGTTTGACATGTTATGTCCTTGATGATATTCAGAATACTAGTACGGCCCATTAGGTAAACTGCTAATTTAATGAACAATGGATGGATAATATTGTCCAGATATTCAGATATTGTTTCTGTTGCCCATCCAATCCCACTTAGAATGGCTCTCGCCTCCAGTATCCATTCATATTGCTTATGTATTTTGGGGAGATAATACATAGTGGGAAGTACTGGCTCCTTCACATTTAGATATGTTTTCTCTGAATCCGTTATTAGAACTTGTTTATGCCACTTCAGAATCTGCCCACCTAAGTCCTCTTTCACTCCGTTTCTAGGGTCTGAGTGTAAGACCCTGTAGCAATTTGGGGTTTCTAAACAAAACATTGCCATCTCAATGTAGTACTGTCTGCTCATAACTACAATGTTCCTCACTTTGTCTGCTTCTTTGATCACAATAGTTTTGTATTGGGCCAGGCTTCTTAAAGCTTTAAATTCATTCCTTGAAAGATTTTCATGATATTAATACTTCCTTAAATTTTGTGTTTCAGTTTCTCGTTTAATACCTTACACTACCACTCTCTGAAAAATGTCAATCATGTTGTCCGTTGGCATTGGAGAGATACATCTTGATTTAGGTTTAAGCTCCTCCATATGTAGGTTTTGGTGTTTAATATGTCATTCTTAGAACACATCACTTATGTCAAATTCTTCTGGTTCTTCAAAAGATCTTAGGAGGCATGCATTTTCAATATCTCTAATTGAGAATTCACTACACTCCGGCATTTGACTATATTCACCTGTTTGTGGTATTTGGGTTGCGAAAAAAACATTTAATTCAAATTTTCGGGTACATATGAAAATAACAATTTGTAATTCCGTCGGGTCATAGTAGGTGGATGGTACAAGGATGTTTCCACTGATGTCATGGTTTGTTCAGATAAATGGATCACAAGATTATTTATTTGTTCCACTTAGTCACATCTCTTCTGCTGGCTCTGGTAATTCTTTTCTTTAAGTCGCTTTGGGCAACTGGGTCTGTTGAGCTTCCTGCCCTATCTTCTTCCTCTCCTCCTAAAACCGGTTTTGTAGTACTTGAGCTTGTTGGTAATTGAAAACAGACTTTTTTAGTGATTGCATTCCTGTTACCTTTTTATATCTGCTTATTTGGTTAATGAATCCTTTCCCAGTCAGAGGATTAGATGTCCCGACTTCCTTGTTGCTACCACTTGTTCAATCTGGGACTGATTCAATATCTGAACTCCCCGGTGATGATTTGGGTGTACTTCCTCTTGGGGGTGAGCAAGATTGTTTGTTAAACTTTTCTTGAAATGTGTATACATGGTCTACACGATAATCCCTATCAGCCCACATTGCTTTCTTATTTTACACAACTTCACTTTGTCCTGATATTCCTTAAGAATATTGAATGTTTTCTGATAATTCTTCACTTTGGTCGTCTCCAAAGCCTTCATCTCTACAATTTCCTTCTTTGTCATTTCTATTTGCTCCCTTGCTCTTAGAAGAGTCTTGGAGTATCAGAATTAGCAGACCCCTCGAGATCTTGTTATTCTCCATATAATTTTTTTATGATACCGTTTCCTATTACTTATTTATTTCTTTTTTCAAAGCTCTTTCCAAATTGACAAATTTGTATCCTTTCAAACTGTATTAAGTATAAGGAATTACAAGGAAAGGAAGGTCACATTGAAAGGGAAATGTCACTAAGGGTGCATATTTTGGAGTACATGAATAAATCTAATGGATGTTAAGTTAATTTGAATGTTTAACTATCTTGTTGTAGTAAAGTGATATGAGTTGACTCACTCAGGGAAGTCACCTGGGGAATGCCTTGACAGAACACATTTAAATAAGTAACAATGACATGTAGTAAACATAAGAATGCTATTGCTACGTGTATCACTACACCAAGTACTTTAGACATTTGTAAATTTAAAACTATTTTGTAATCAAAAGAACAGTGTAATTAATGACGTATGGTACTGTCTCTCTCTTCCTACAAATCCTACCTAGCACCAATTCCTTTTTCTCTGTCAACATAACCAATAATTTGTACAAACATGTAATGAATGTGATGGATACAGAATATGATTTATTCACATGAGGTATGAAAGTGTAACAATATTGAGCTGAGTTTTGAAAAAGGCCTAGGTCGCCAAAACACCTGTCAACACACATGGACACTCAGTTAATTCATAAATAAATTGCAAATCATGAGCAGAAAAAACTGGTTTCGGAAAAAATATTTTTTAATGCCTGCCACAATCTCAGAGTGCTAATTTTAGAACACTATTATTCTTAAAGTATTTTGGTACGCCACATTTTTTATTTCACAGTACTCCAATTGTTGCAGTAGCAATTATCTGAGTGTGGGAAAGCTTTTCTGAAAATGGTGTTATTTGATGGGATATTATATTGGTGACTTAATTTATTACTCGTGAAAGTAAACTTCAAGAAGAACGTAACATGGGGATTCTCATTTATCTCCACCAGTTTACATGCATTGACTAAGGAGTGGGGACTGATAAAGAGGCTGGCTTGTTTTCGCTAGCTGCAGAAGTACCTCTACCATGAACAAATGTACACAGATGTAGTTTTACTTCTTCACCATGTCATAGAAGAAGGCCAGATAGTTTATCATGTTGCCTCAGTGCTTCATTTTCAAGATCTAGGCCCTTAATGGGGTTGGATGTAGGTGTTGTCCATGTTTATTTTCATCGATAGCTCAAGCGTCTTGATGACATGGGTTAATTATCACATGTAGACATTACAACGCAGAGGTGACTGGCACCGTGATTTTTTATGTCACAATTAAAGTACTTCTTTCTTTAGAATATGTATGTTGTTTATGGCGTCCATGAGAACATTTTAGCAAATATTTTAATTTCAAAATTATTTATCCTCCTAATGTGAAGACACAGCAGAAGACTATGAAGTTCATAATTTTCCGCTAGGATATCATGGCAAAATGGCACATCATTTTCTTTGCCTTTGGCAGATCTCCAAAGACACAATGGAAGCAGAGAAGCCGAGTGACCCACCACATTAATCTGCGCCGGTATGACAGCGTGGGAGCCTCACAGTTTCAGTGAGCAACTGTTCACTTTTTCAAAGGCAGCCCATGGTTCTAGCATGTGTCAGTGTGAGAGCCATGGCTAACAGAAATTGCCAGTCTCCTGGCTCCCGTAGTGTCAAGGAGCCAGGACGGGTTGCAGGAGGCAGGAGGTGGGGGTGGATGTCTAGCCATACCCTGGGTAGCATGTATTCTCATCAGGGAGAATATAAACACAAGTGAGTTGGGGAGAAGGTTACAGGATGCTAGTAGTGTATGTTATGCTTGATGGAGAGGATATTGGAGTTGGTAAAATGACAGGATACTACTATAAGCACTTGCCACTTGCTGGCCGTTACTTCTACGTATTGTATTATCTACTCCCATGTACTGCACTGTCCCTCCCCCCATCCCTTGCACTTGCGCGATCTTAATGACACTTGGCCTAGTAGGATTGTTCTCTGTCCTCCCTGTGTTCCCCCTCCCTCGCCTCATCGCGCATTGAAACACTTGTGTATAGGCGGGTTAAAAATGCCATATCATATCATAACATATCATATAAATGAGCAACGGTTGCCATTCCATCCATCATATGTCCTATATCCACTCCCTTCAATATGGGTCCATACGTAAAGTGCGAATGGACGGAAAGGACAGCAGGGCATACCATATACAACATATAATTGTAGATGCACAGCCATCAACTACTCTAACTTTGGCTTCTGAGTGACACCATAGACAACTTCTATCAAAAACCACTTAGTAACCCCTTGTGGACTATGTTTCCAGCAGTTCATGCCTACCCAGCTTTAAAAACCGAATGTGTACTTCTGAATCTGGCCTAACAACTATGTTATTTACCTCATTTTAATCTCGTCAGCAGATTGTGTCATCTAAAGTTAAGTTGGAATGACATGAATTCATGATGTTGAGAAAAGTACATATTGTACTTGTGTGCTTTGGACATCCCTTAGTGCATTTGTGCTTTACCTATAAACTGGACAATTGGCAGACAAGTAAAAGAAAAAGAAGTCCATAGGGCACACGCACAGCTAGTCCAAGAATCCACTTAAGTGATGTCTGGGTGGAAGGGCATTGATAGGTGGAAACTATGTAACTTAGTCATACTGCAAGATGAAGAAGCCGAGGATTGGTAGAATAATTCATGTGTGCGTGTGCAGCTAGACAGAGGACATGAATCTATGATTAGAGCACAGCACACTCACAAGGGATGCCTTCTATTATGGAATGATAATAGCTTCAAATGCGCCACCTAACAACAGTCAATAATTCACCGAAACATGGATTTCGAGGAACGCTGCTTGCATTGGAGGCTGAGCACATAATGGCAGGTATATGACATGTGCAATCAGAGCACAAAGGAAAATCCTTTTTGTGCTTTCGTGATCGGATCATGAAGGCGAAATCAAAACCCGCTCTGCCCGTGTTGCCGCTGCTGACGGCAGGGTACTTGATACCGTAAACATAAGACATTGTTGTCTACTGCGATCATTGGCAGCGTGAAGTAGGTTTCCAAACGGCAAGCGCCAAATGGGTGACACCTTATTAGTTTCTCTTTAAAACATGGTGACAGCTCGCTGCTTTCAGATCTACATGCAAGTGCTGGGGCCAATGGCTGAGTTATTTCCTTTGTCGTCACACCTTATCTGTGCACTTACGGTCACGCCGTCCCATCAGACATGTATGTTTCATCAACCTCGGAAAAGCACCTAGCACCATTGAGGTTAACATGCAGATGCAGTTGACATAGCACCTCGTTTATATGCAGAGCACAAATTAAGATGGCAGCATAATCACGCCGTTTAAAATGTGTAAATTAAAAGTAAGGTAAACATGTCATATGGATACAATGCAGAAGATTAATGTGCAATAGTTCATTGCATGAATTAGCCAACTTTAATGAATATGTTTGGTGAGTGTAAGCACATTACATATTTGCTTTAATTTTAGTTTCCACATTTTGAAATATGTGTTTATAATATGTTGTTGGCCGCATACCATGTACCATGTGGATGTAGGTAGTATACATGTAAATCATATGAGTGTATGCCACATGAGTGTATTAGCATATGAGTGTACAGCGTATGAATGTATGCCCTGTATATATATGTTGTGTGAATGTATTGCAAGCCGGTGTATGGCGTTTGAGTGTATGGCATGTGAGTGAGTATGTGGAGTGCAAGTGAATTGCATATGGCCTGGGAGTGAATGACGTATCTCATGTAAGTGTATGCTGTATTTCTTTATGTGGTATATGACGTAAGGCATATGAGTGTATGGTGTATGAGTGGCACATGGCTGTTTTGTATGTGAGCATCTGGCATCTGAGTGTGTGGCTTCTGGCATCTCAGTGTATTGTGCAGAAGTCTCAGGTTTACACAGTATGGGCAAATACGCATATGCTGTGTGCGTGCATGGTGTATAAGTGTGTGGCGTACGATTATATGATTATGTGTTTATGCTGTATACATGTATAGCATATGACTGTATGACATTTAAGTGTTTGGCAAATAGATGTATAGCTACATGTCATGTAGAACTACATAGCATTTATAATTCGAGACATACCATCAAGCAGTATCGCTTAAGCAGCATGTGTGTGGTCTCCTGTATTCTGTGGCTTCTGAACTGGGGAATTTTATCATAAACTCCTTGAATAGCATATTGCTTGAAATAGCACATAGATATGGCATATTTTGTATGGTATATGAGTTTATCAGTGGTATTTCAGTGTTTGATTTATGAGAATGTGGCATATGTGTTTCTGGCATATGACTGTCAGATGTCTGGGTTGTTTGTACATGGCATGGCAGTGTGAGTGTATTGTGTAAGAGTCGTGTAATAGTACATGATATAAGTGTGTGTGGCTAAAGAGCATGGAACATAAACTTAGCATTAAAGAAGTAGCCTACAAGTGTGTGGCATATGATCGCATGGCATGTGTGTATGTGGCATAAGAGCATGAACCGTAAGAGCATGTGCTGTAAGTGTCTGTGATTTAAGGTCAAATGGGGTGAGAGTACATGTTGTAAGCATATGTGGTGTGAGAGTGTGTGTTATAAGAGGTGTGTTATAATAGGGTATGTTGTAAGAGTGTGCATCATAAAAGAATTTGGTATAAATGTTTGTGGCATGAGAGGGTGATTTAAGGACATGTGGCATAAGAACATGTTCTGTAAGTTCATGTGGCATAATAGTGTGTTGTGTGTGTGCTCTAAATGTGTATGTTATAAGAGCATATGATTTAAGAGTGGGTGTCATAAGAGTATGTGGCTTAAGTGTGTTACATAATAGCATATAAGGTAAGAGCATGTGGCGCAATAACACATGGCATAAGAACATGTGGTGTAGGAACATGTGGCATAAGAGTGTGTCATCAGGGTGTGTGTCATAAGAGTTTTTCATATGGATGTGTTGTAAGTGTCTGTGTGTTGTAAGTTTGTGTTGTAAAAGCATTTGATGTAATTGTATGTGCCTTACGAGTGTGTGTCAGAGAGTGTGTGTCATGAGGGTTTGTGGTAAAGGCATATGAGTGTTAGGTGTGTACATTGCTGACAAGTGAGTGTATGGTGTATTATTAGTGCATATGCATTTGGTGTCATAAGAAAATCACATGGTCACCTAGAGATATGACAACTCATATTAAAGTGATTTGATGTGAGTTTCTATTGCATAGGAGGCATATAACAGTTTGACATTTACTAAATGTCTGCAAGTTGCATCTCATATGCATGTTTGCTTGCAATGTATGTTAGAGTTACTATAAGAAGCACACACAAATGTGCACAGTTCGTATTGAAGATGTACATTCATCCTGGGCATGTGTTATATGCCTCCTATATGTATGAAAACTCACATTAAAGTGCCATCTAACCTTGATTTGAGATTGTATATGTGATGGAGCTATATTTAAATTAAACATTTCATGCATATACCTAGTTCTAATCTCCCATACTTCTCACAGACATATGACAAGTCACCTCAATGTTATTCCTGATTTTGATGCAAGTTTTGAAAGTTATAGTAGTGCACTCGTAAGATTATTCTAGTTTTCTACTATTTACATGTAATTAATATGGTAGCTAGATGGTGGACTTAAGTTACACACCGAGGGAGGCCATCTCCAACTGACACTGGTTCAACCTTGGTTGGAAGAACACTATGGTGGCATCACACACTTATGATGTAGCCCACAATGACACACAGAGACAGGCTCTCCGGGAGGGATGACACCTTGCTCTGGTAATGTCTGAAAAAAGAAGGAAGGTGTTGGAGACAGAAACAGATCATTACATCATCTCACTGGAGTAACAGTCTAAAAGGCAATAAACAAACTTTAGTACACACTTCAGGGATAAAGGGGCTCCATTTTAGTGAGTAAGGGCATTTCTTTACCTGGACACGATTCACACTCAAGTGAGGGATCCACTAGACCGAACTAGAGTAACTACAAATCTCACAAGCACTACAGAGAGGTACAACTACACCCAGCACTAGAGTAACCTAGAGTCAGAAATGCACCAAGGTCAAAGCACGCATGTGGGGTTCCACATAATAATTTACTGCAGTTTGGTATCTTTTTATCCAAGAGGTACTCAGATAACGCTTGCGTCAGGCTTGTACAGACAATTGAGCTCGTGCTGGTGATGTGTGCATCCTCTGTGTGAACACCTGAAACTGTAGGGTGCAAAGGGTGCATGTGGTACTCCTTTTCTATGCCTGTTCCATCTTAGTATGCAGCATTTTTGTTAAGTCTGGATGGGGCAAAACAAAAGAGCTGATGGTTGTACGTTTTAAAATGAATCTTAACCTATGGCATCACTCTGGGAAACCATCCAGACCATTGTTCTTCACCTGCCAATCCATTTCAGAAAGGGGAAAGACCATATGCAAATCTGTCTTGGACCCACTCCTAGAGGGGCTGTCCAACCCAAACTGCTTCTTTAAATCCTTTCAGCATAGAACCACAAGCAACACTGGCTATGTTGCTGCCTCATTGGACATAATCAGTGAGGTATAGCTTGGATCTCTAGGCACAGCAGGCACGGGACACATGTCTAGACATGCCTACATTATTGCTGATGACTGCAGCACAAGAAAATAGGTGATTGCTGGAAGGTTTAGAATTAAACTTATCCTCTGGCTTTGCCTTCTGCTCAGAACCACCAACTTGGGTGGCAATGACCTGCCACACAATCGAGCTCCTTGGTGCAGTCTCTAAATCTCTTCATTATGACGTTGTTTATCATACTCCAGTGAACTTGAACAAACTTGGGGTACAATTCTGATTCTAATGACTTTTGAATCACTGGACAAATCTGTCTGAAATTTCCCAAAACAAATGTTTAGTATGGTCCCCACCAAAATGCAACTTTTGGGGCAAGATCATCTAACGGTTGATACTAAGCAAATAATGAAGCGATGTTCAGCCTATTCCCATTCATTTTCACAGAGACAAAAAGGTATCCTGATTGGCCAGGCACACAGCAAGAACCATTGGAAGTTTATGTGCCAAATGAGAAAGAAGTTGCGCACAAAGCGTTGCACCAAAAAAGAATCTTGTTGGGTACACAGATTGCAGATATTCCTGTTTTCGTTTGTTGAAAATCCATCCCGTCCTTGTTTAAAAAATCAACAGATAAGTTGGTGCCTCTGGTTCAAAAAAAGTAATTCCCCTTGGTAATCTTTCTGGAGGGTGAAACATGAAAGAACTTGCAATGATATTCGGTTGTTTTCACTTCCAGGTCGGGGTCTGGAGGGAGAAAGAGGACAAAATGGTTAGATGTGCATTTTTTTGGGCGGGGCTGAGAGCCTGCTTTGTGTTAGATCATGTTCATTTTACCATGGGAATCACGCGGGTTTCCTGTGGGATCCGCATGGGGAAATTGTAAGATGCAAGGTGTATCAGTAAAAAAGTGTATCATGGGAAGAGGTTCGTGCAGAGGGTCAGGAAAAAGGAAACAGTGGGGGAAGTTCAAGGATGTAAAGAAGAGGAGCGTTGCACATGTAGACGTGTATTGGGGATGCGGGAAAGTCGTTTTAAATTTTAAGCAATGCTGCATTACCATGGTAATCATAACATGCTGTGGTTCTTTGGGAGTGATTCTCTTGGCAGTACATGGCAGCATCAGTGTGAGAATGGTTGTGGTTCAAAGGGAATCTATTGGGGAAAATGTTTGGAGGAATTAAATAAGGGGAAAAATAAAAGAGAGGGGATCGGCCATGTCCAATGGGGCATGGACATTTATGACTGAAGCAGATAAGGGCCGACGACAGAGGCTATGGCTGGTATAGCAAAGACCATTGGGTCATGGTCTTTTTGTCTAATTGGGGCAACTCGACAGTGGGACTTAGTTATTTACTAGTGAGGTGGATATAGTAAAAATATTGTGGAATGGACAGTGGCCACAGGCAAAGGAAATAGCCACTGCCATGAATGAAGGCAATAGCCCTTGGAGCATAGTCATTCACTAGTGACAGGGATATGGGCCATGGCCGTAGGCCAGTGGCCACAGTCTTTGGTGTTAATTGTTACAGAGTGGCCATCATTAAGATATAACATAACAAAACCTTTGAATTTCAGTTAAAAAACTCCAGTTGAGGGATAGTTAAGATGAACCACTTTATTGCAACACATGTGTAGAACTGTAAGCATTATAACTTCTTCAAATAAAAAGAAGGTACAGATTGAAAGAATATTTTCTTGTGAAATAACATGGCGGGCCAATTGCAGCAGAAGAGTTTGTGAACTGTAATCGCAGAAAATAAATCATGAATTCTGGTGTTAACATAATTGGAAAAATGTTGGACCTTAGGATAATCCTTGTATGCACTCCAAAAGATTGTTGTTGCTCCAAGCCATCTTTTTTCTGCTGTGACAGCCCATCACCACAGAGGCTTTGTCCTGACACCATGCTCTCTCCTGTGTTTATTACTAAGAGCCAAGCTTTGCTATGAAATATTCATCCACCGCAGATCAGCCTGCGCTCTCCTGTCAAGTGGATGACTATCAGACTGCCTGGCAGCTATACACGTGAATTCATTATCCAGTTTCATCAGGCAAAATAGTCCTCTAGATTTCAAATGATGCATTATCCGTCAAATTTCGAGCACCGTATGTTTATGACATTGACGCCAAATTGGCTTCAGTGAATTTGCTTGTGAGATAATTCCTGGCTGTTTGCGCAAGTACTAGAAATGAAACCTGTGTAGGATAAGTCTGTGTCTGGACAGCTCTGTCCGGCTGAATGGTACGGCACGCTACCTTAAAAGGCAGACACTCCATTCCAGTCTCAACGCTACCGTTTGGCATACCAAACAGACCACTAACACCTAAAGCAATAGTTTTGGGCACAAACATGTTTACCTGCACTACATATGCATCTAGAGTAATAAGGGCTCAAGTTACATCCACGCTGCATGCATACAGTATGATGCACTGCCAATGTAGAAAAAAAGTGAACGCCAATTTTAATGTAATCGGAAATAAAGACGATGAGGTGTGACTATCAAGTAGTAGAAAATGCCACACCTCATTCATTTGTATCTACCTAGAGTATACGTTGAATGAATTAAAATTAGAAAAAGACACTCAGCATAGAGTGCCAAAGGCCCAATTTTACTATTTGGTTGGTCACCTTGTGCAATACCTTAATTTCTTTGCATATCATGGGGTTTGTCTTGAAGTTCTAACAGGTTACTCTCCATATGAACTATCTTGATTAAATGTTTGTTTAACTCATTTGTGAGCTTACAATTGTCATTTGTTTGTGGAGGGATGAACGATAAAATGTACATGAACAGAAACCTTAGGATTCGTGTGTTGCATGGCACGACTGCATGAAGAGAACACCATCTGCCTGTAGTGATCATCCTATCTAAACATTCATTTCTGGAAAATGAACGCAATGTAGGTTATCAGACAACTTTTTTTCGATAAAAACATATGAATGCCATGAAAATGCACTTTGCCCTGTTGAATGTAACATGAACACAAACATTAAAACAATGATAACGAATAGCCTCTTGTCATGGAATGATTAACGTTCTGATAGTCCCAAGGCATTGCAGAAACAAGTCAGAGGATCTGAATGCAGAGTGCAGGCTCACCCTCACAATTATGGTGCAGCCTGAGGATGAAAATGCTGCTTTTCAGGGCAACTCGGGTCAAGCAGCCTAGGTTGAGCATGATCTACTTACTCAGAATGTCCAAATGATTTTAGCTGAAATGCTGGCAAAGACATGCATGAATTGCTGAATTCATGTGTGCTGGACTAACAGGCCCTTAAGTGGCAAGGGATGTGATCCAGACGCATTGCCAGAACATGTGAAGAATTGTACCTGCACAGTCAAGGGTGTGTGCATATTATTTCTTGGCTCAGAGGACGTACCCTACACAAGTGTACAGGTGCGTTATAAATGACTCATCATATTATGCCATATCATGCCATTTGTTTCCCAGGCATTCTGATTTGGGGAAGAAACACCTTAGGGGTTTTGACTAGGGAGATTTGTTCCAGGATTTGGGTTAGTAGTGACCTAGCATTTCTGACTCTGACATTTTGTAGGGGTCAATTTTGAGACTGGATCTACAGTGCAGTTAAGTTGAAAATAAAAACAGGAATGGCATTGGTCAACATTGTATGAGAATGTTATGAAAGATGTTGTGAAATTTGGTAGTAAATCGTTAGAGGCATTATACAAAACAACATTAAAATATGATCTACTAGGCAAAAATGGCATGAGAAAGTTGAAACTAGCATATGCATTTCCTAGAAGCAGCGATTAACTGAAATTCTAATGTTCTATTATCAATGTAGCTATTAGCATAACAATTTAATAACTGGGGCACAAATTGAATGACATTATTGAAAGTGAATTTCTTTATTTTGTTTGTATTAAAGTGTTTTGGTTACATGTACCCTTTTTTTTTTAAAACTTGTTTTTATTGACAATATTCACATTCGGTTAGGCCAAATGGCCAATTGACCGGCAACAACTGTTGGTTAAATCTCATTGTCAGTAACATTTTCTTATTTCCATTATCTAAACACCCTTCCCATTTCCCTTCCTTCCTCCCCACCCTCCCCCACAAAAAAAAAAAAAAAAAAAAAAAAAAAACATGCCAAGTTTTTAGAAGAAAAGCAAATAATTACAGTTTATGGGAGAGCACTTGCATACCACTCGATTGTCCAGTGCATTCCTTGAATCAGTGGGGTTCTGCCGGGATACCATTAAGCACGGGTAGGGCCAGGTCTTTGAGGGGTGTGAGGATATGTGTTATGAGTGCTTCTAGTCTGTCTCCATTCTACAAGCGCATGGAAACACAATCGTCGTGCAATAGAACAGCTGTCCATTCTTGTGTAAAATCAATTATGGTATCATTTGTTATTGCAGTCAGTTTTTCATAATTAAAAAGTGCCCTAAGTTTGCAAAGCCACTCCTCTTTTGTGGGGGCCAAGGCACTCTTCCATTTTTGGGCTAGTGCCAACCTCCCCGCTCGCAACATATCCCCGATGACCCTGGGGTAGCCATTTACTTCTGAGTCCGGCGTGGGGATGCCCAGAAGGATTTCCAGCGGATGTAGTGCCGGACAAAACCCCTCGATGTCCTTGATCCAGCTAAGCAATTCCGCCCAGTAAACCTGTATGGCCTGACAATCCCACCACATGTGAAACCAGGTTCCCCGCTGGTGGCATCCCCTAGGACAAAAAGGGAAACATCCCGAAACATCCTTGACAACAGGGCTGGGGGGCGATGCCAGGAATGGAGGACCTTGAAGCTATGTTCCATGGCAGCCGTGTACAGGGAACCCGTGAAAATGCCCTTAAAAACTGCCCTCCAGGTGTGATCGTCAAGGGACATCCCCAACCTTTCTTCCCAAATGCGCTTGAAGGGCTGTCTACCCTCTAGGTCGGACGTTATTAATACCCTATAGAGCTTGGACAGTGAACCCTTTCGTGATGTGCTTTTAGCCAGTACTAGTTCAAACGGGGTGAGGGGGCGACCAAGCTGCTCGGCCCACCGGGTTTGGGTCAAGGTCCCTTTCAGTCGCAAGTATTCAAAGACCGTGGGGGGCCTATCTACCAAGGCTTCGGCCAGGTCTTCATACTCTATAAAGCCCTCTTCCTGTTAGAGCTGGGAGACTCTTTCCAGGCCCATATCAGACAAGGCCTGCATGTCCCTAAAACCCCTTGTGCCCAGGTCTATGGGCGTGCCCCAAAGCGAGGACAACGGAGAGGGCCAGGACGACAGCAGCTTATTTGCCCTACTGGGTTTCCATGACGCCCACAGGGCTGCCAGGGTGGGATGCGTCTTGAGCTGGGATGGGAGGGTCCTAGGAGCGGTCCAGAGAAAATCCCTAACCTTCCTCGGGTGAGCGTGGATGTCTTCGATATACGTCCAATACGTTCGCATTTCATCCCGCATATGTTCCAGCATCACCCTGAGCTGAGCAGCTTTGTAATAGAGCCTGAAGTCGGGAAGTCCGAAGCCCCCGTGAGTCTTTGGGAGGGTCAAGGTGGATGTTTTAACCCTCGGTCTTTTACCATTCCAGATGAAATATAGGATACGGGTCTGGAGAACCTCGAAAAAGGATTTGGGTATTCCAGCGGGAAGGGCCGTGAAGAGATAGAGAAGGCGTGGTAGGATATTCATCTTCACCGAGACCATGCGTCCGAGCCAGGAAAGCGTGAGGGGTGCCCATCTTTTAAGGTCACTACTGACCTGAGCGAGGATTTCCGGGAAGTTGCACTGGTATAATTGCGATAGGTCTCTGGGGATGACGGTGCCCAGGTATCTAGTGGATTCTCGTTCGATTCTAACCCCCATAATGTCGGCATTATTCCCGATGTCGTGATCCCCCGGACCCATGGGCATGATACTTGATTTAGAGGCGTTTATTTTTAGCCCCGAGAAGGAGCCAAAGTATTGTATGAGCTCAAGCAATCTCGGTAGGAATTTTTGGATATTGGTTAGGTAGCCTAGTATATCATCTGCAAATAGGGAGAGCTTGAATTCACACTCACCGCACCGTACTCCAGTGATTTCCGGGTCCATCCTAACCGCTATAGCTAGGGGCTCCATTGCCAGGGCATACAAGAGAGGGGACAGGGGACATCCCTGCCGGGTGCCCCTGGAGAGGGAGAAAGGCTCTGAAGTACCTCCATTGACCAGCACTCTCGCCGAGGGAGCATTATAGAGTGCTGCGACCCACCCACAGAAATTGTCCCCCAGACCCATCTTCCGAAGCACCTTAATCATGTACGGCCACTCGACACGGTCGAAGGCCTTTTCTGAGTCAAGTGAGAGGAGGTACCCCTCCATTTTCTGTACAGCCGTTTCGTGCATAAGGTCAAGGGTTTTTCTTATATTATCAGACCCCTGGCGCCCCGGGATAAAGCCCACTTGATCCCCATGTACCAAGGTAGGGAGGAGTTTTGCCAGTATTTTTACATCGGTATTAAGAAGTGATATGGGGCGATAAGACTGGCAATAGGCGGGGTCTTTGCCCTCCTTAGGCAGGACGACAATTAAAGCTGACATCATCGTGGGAGGGAGAGAACCCTGATCCAGTGCAGCATTGAACAGCTTAGCCAAGAATGGGGCGAGCGTAGACCTATAGGTCTTATAAAACTTAACTGTGAAACCGTCATCACCCGGGGCAGTGCCACTCTTCAATGAGGATATGGTATCAATTACTTCTTCAGGGGAAATGGGGTTTTCCAGTGTCTCGGCTTTGCCCGGGAGAAGGCCCGGGACGGGGAGGGAGTCCAAGAACCTGTCGATGTCTTCCCCATCCCCCATATATTCGGTGCAATACAATTTCTCGTAATATAACCTAAACTGTTCCGCTATTCTGGAGTCCCTTGCCGTGGAGATCCCCTCCACGGTGCGGATTGAGTTCACCCTCCTGCTTTGCCTGAGCTCACGGAGTCTCCAGGCTAGTATCCTGTCCGCCTTTTCCCCTTTTTCCATGTATTTTTGTTTCAGAAAAGAGAGCTTCCTCTCCATTTGTCCCACCTGTAGGTCGGCCAATTTGGCTCGTAGCCTCTGCAATTCCTCCCACTTCCCCGGGAACATCTGTGTTTTCAACTTCCCTCCTGGTTGGATAGCTTCTATCTTTCCCTTCAACACTCTCTCTTCCCGGTCCCTCTCCCTCTTTTTCCCCGACCCAATACCAATAAGGGTGCCCCTTATAGTTGCCTTAAATGCCTCCCACACTCCCATGGTGTTGACCTTCCCGTTGTCGTTGAGAGTGAAGTAATCCTCTATGGCCATTAGGAGGGTTTGGCGTATCTCCTTGTCGTGTAAGAGGAGGTCGTTGCAACTCCATCGGGATCTGGCTGCCGGGGCAGGGGGAGGCCAATCCTAACCTTTACCATGTCATGATCTGTCCAGGGGACAGTTTCTACCCCTGAGCCCGAGACCTCTCCCTGTAGTGCTGTGTCTACCAATATGTAGTCTATACGAGAAAAAACCCCGTGTGGTTTAGAGTAAAAAGTATAGTCCGGGTTCAGGTCTTTCCCAGGTGAGCACGTATCACTGAGCCCCAGTTCCCCATTCACTTTTAGAAAGGCCGACGCCAATTTTTTGTGGTAACGGATGTTGGGGCAGGGGTTCACCGATTTCCTGTCCCTCTCGGGACAGACCACCATATTGAAATCCCCCCCCCACCAGGAGGGTGCCCTCAGCGAACGCCATTATTATCCCTTTCATACCCTCCCAGAAGGTGTCCTGCGCCTCATTTGGCGCGTATATGCAAACCAAGGTGAACAAACGCCCTCTCACATCCCCTTTCACCATGAGATACCGACCATCCGGGTCCATCCTTAAAGCTTTAAACCCAAAATGGGCCCCGGGCGATACCAGCAAAGCTACTCCCCTCTTCTTTGCCTGGGTAGAAGCCATGTACACCTGGTCTATGGTTTTACCCTTAAGTTTAGGCTCCTTCCCACTAACCCAGTGAGTTTCCTGCACGAATAGGAAATGTAACCTTGTCCTAGCAAATTCTCTTAAAAGTAGCGACCTCTTCGTTGGCGAGTTAAGCCCGTGGACATTCAGTGACCCCACTGTCAAGGATTGAAGCGAATCATCCATTGGGGCTTTGGTCGTCGCTCATGACTCCTTTTTCAATAACGCAAGTGTCGTTGCTCCCATGTTGCTTTGGCAACCTCCGGTGGGCTCGAGGCCGCCCCCGGGTTGCCAGATAGTCCCAAAAACTTGGCTTTCTATAACTATCCCCCCGCCTACCCAACTCCCCCGCCCTCCCACCCTCCCCCCTCCCCCCTGATCGCCTGGTTGTGTTGTGTCATCGTCCCAAGAACTCACTCCAGGCCACCAATGTCTCCCCCCCTCCGGGCTCATAAACTCTTCGTAGACCCCAACTCGAGCCCCCCCCCCGAAATCTATGCAAAACATGAGTTACCACAACCCCTCCATCCTACAGCAACAATGATTGAGTTATTCGTTTATCTCCATTAGCCCGCTTCAGCCATTCTGGGAGCCCGGTGACACCGGGGCAACTCTCCTGAATTTCCTCTGGCCTCGGACTCTGCGCCTTTCCTTGGAAGCTTTGTTCTCTTTCGGGCCTGTCGGGAAACGCTCCGGGTCTTGGTTCCCTGGCCCCCCACTTGGGCTATCCAGGAGTTCGCCTGTAACTCTCTGGATGTCATCTTCAGTGACCAAGGCATATTTATAACCCTCAAGTTCAAAAGAGAGTGAAAATGGGTACCCCCATCTGTATCGGACTCCCCTGGATTGTAGCATTTTGGTCAGTGGGGAGCAAAGGCGTCGTCTTGCAAGGGTGAAGGCCGAAAGGTCTTGATACACCGAGATCTGGGCCCCCTCCCAATCCACTGGGCCCTTCTTGCGTGCCAGTTCGAGGATCCTGCTTTTCTCAGAAAAGTAATGAAATCGGACTAGGACGGATCTGGGGCCCCTGGAGGAAGCCCCTGCTCTATGGGCCCTGTCAATGGTGGGTTCATTGGTGTTGGCCCCCTCAAACAACACTCCTACGACCGCGTTGACGGCCTTGACGATGTCTGCCTGTGTTTCCCCGTCGTGCTCTGGGAAGCCCAGGAAGCGTAGGTTACAGCGCCGTTCCCTATTTTCCAAATCGTCCATTTTTAAAGAGCATTTCTCTTCTCTTCTTTCAAGTTCCGATAGGCGCATGTCAAATTGTGTCTCGAGTATATCGCTCGAGGTTGTATTATTCTCCAATCCCTGGACCCTGTCATCTATACTGTCCACCTTTTTGTCTAGGGTGTCCAGCCGTAGGGCAATATCCGCTCGGAAACCTCTGATTTCCTCCAGCAGGGCCGCCATCCCCCTAGAGACCGCACTGGCATCAGCGGATTCCTGCTGCGACTGGGCCGCCATTCCAGGGGTTATCATGGGCTCGGGAGGTGAGCGTGAACGGCGGAACTTCTGTAGGGACTCTCTCCAGGTCATAGGCCCTCCCCGAGCTCTCCTGTTCCCTGGGGGTTATCTTCAAACGTTTGTAGTGGCTGTGGTCTGCTTCTCACCCCAGCTCCTTGGGGGGGGGTCACTGTCAGCCTTGGGGGCTGGGGGTGGCAATTTCGACCTACGACCCGCACCGCTCCCACGAATGGGGGTCCAGGCGCCACGGTGCTCCCCCAACGTCTCTCGCCCCTATCAGAGCCGTGTTGCCGTATGGTGCTTCAGAGGCAGGGCGTGCTGTGAAGGGGTCCTGAGGTCCTCTGCCTGATAATGTGGCCTTGGGGAGGTAGTCCCCCTCTGCTGGGCCCCTTGTGCTCCTCAAGTCCAGAGAACTATGCCGGGGGCTCCTCGCTGTCCCCGGGCCCCCCGGAGTTCCTATGCTCGCCAAGGGCAGTTCTGGCCTCCCTCCTTCTTCTCCCTCGGTTATCTGGACTCCCCCGGCGGTCGCCCAGGCCCAGGCCGATTCCCCTTACCTCGGATGCTTGGCTGCGCCCTCCGGCCTGTGAGCAGTTCTCGAGTGTAAGCCCCGTCCGGGGCCGCCGGGGTCCTCGTGCTCCCAGGGCGGTGCACCTCCGCTCCCGTCTCCTGGATTGCGAAGCTGTCCTCGCCCTGGGTCCCCGCCTCCAGGGCGGCCGCTTCTGCCTACAGGCGTGTCCCTCCGGCCCCCGGCGATGCCCGACGGGGGTGGGGGCCGCCCGCCTGGGTTGTCTGGGCCTCTACAGGCCTCGCTCGGGCCCGGGCTCAACGCCGATCTCCGCGGAGCCGCTGGGCCGGCAGGGGGAGGGGCCTCTGTCGCTCGTAGCTCGCAGGGTCAGAACTCCGGTACCGTTCCACCCCGGAGACTCAGACTTGGGCCAGGGGTGCCCTGCACCTTCGTGTTGGCGGGGGTGGTGTCGGCTCGTCACTGCGGGGGTGTCGGGGGGGGCTCGGGTCCCGCGATCAGCGCCCTGTTGGAGAGACGAGCTGAGATACGTCAGAACATCTCTGCGCCCCCTGGTGGATCCACATGTACCCTTTTAACAGTCCGAATACAATAATCAGGTAAATAGCATTAATAAAACCATTTAGCATACATTAAGTAAAAAATAAAATACCCAATTCAGATACTGTTATTTTCCAAATTCGAAAACTACCATCATAGTATATTCTCAACAATTAAAACCAGCATTAACGGATACACTCTTTTAAAACCAGTTCATTCATCAATTTAAAAAAATGTCTTGCTATATATAAACATTGCAAAATGCAAAACAAGATGTTCACCAGAATACATTATTGACCATCATTGATCTGTTTGAAGAGTTCTTAAATCATGGAAGAAATTCAAATATCCCTTTGTGTGCACACTAATAAGTTTAGGATAACAGGTCAATACATATTGTGGAGACACAGCTGTCATTTTGGAAATACTGCATAGCCACTCTTGATAAGGGACCCTGGTCTTGGCTCTCACTCTAGAATATGTACGTAGCTGTTCAAGTCATAGTTATATTATACATCGTTGCACTTTAGCATTACAAAATGTATTGATATATCTAACCGGAGTATTAATCGGAAAGCTTTTGCTGCAAATTTCGATATATTATTGGATCTACCCCAGACCTGAGATTTATCTTTAATTTCTCTCTCTGCAGATCCTACGTTTAATGGAAGAGTAAGAGAGTAACCAATATCTATAAAAAAAAGTATGAATCTCCTTCTCCCAAGTTTTTAACACTACAATAGGATGATAAAGATATAAGTAGTTAGCAAAGCTCGAATAAATACAATCATAATTCTCTTTCTCATTCAGTGGCATTCAGTTGTCTATAGGCAATGTAAAACTGTTATCAATTTCTAGAACAGAAACGGGCATTAAACTGGTATGATTATTTCACATCAATGGATAACCAATATGGTAATTGTTTGTGGTCATGGTGAAACTGGCATAATTGTATGTTCAGCAATCTAACATTGGCATTTAACTTTTGTAGATGGTGTGTCAACATTCTTGAGGCAATATGAAAAAATGACATAGTCATTTCTTTTTTAGAAATTATTGAGGCATTGCATCACTGTGAGGCTGGCATGGCAGTGATGAATCTAGCCTGAAATAATTACATGAGGAATTATGTGCTTGCCATTTTTTTAAACATTCCTCTTTTCTTGAGGCAGTGTACAATACAAATGGTACTACTCCAAATGCAATAAAGACACCAGCATTAAAGTATGCTCTATAAAGTACCTTGGCTTACACATCCATTTTTGGGAGATGACAGAGACAGTTTTATTGTTATGTTGCAGCACACGTATAACAGCAATCTACTTCTTTTGGGAACTCACCACAACAACCCAGCCTACCCTCCACACCCCTTTAGGTATCCATAGAATTGCTGCAGATGATAAAATCAAGTGTGAGAAAATGTCGAATGTGGCAACAAAACGAAAACACAAATGTCGAGTAAAAAGAGTTTCACGCTCTCCTTTCTCAATAATATTTGGTGGTGGGGGTGTCCCCTTCTTCCCTAAAAAGCAATACAGGGGACAAATAAGTTTAAAAAAAAAAAAGCACCCTGCAGTGGAAGAAGGCGGTACTTGCCGTGGAGGGATAGACCCATGCAGAAGAGCAGCAGGTAAGTCATTCGCAGAGTTAAGTATGGATGGTAGGGTGGTAGAGGGTGGGGGATAGTGGGCATAGGGTGATGTGTGTGATTATTTCGATACGGGCATTTTCGAGTTTGACATTTTTGTTTACGAAATAATCCCATAGATCCCTCCTTTATAGGTCACTAGCCAGATGACAGATTTGAAACTTAAGAACATTCTGGAGACTCCCATTAGGCCTTCTGGCAAACAAATGTACGCTTCCTGAAAACACAATACAACCTTCATTCACATGTAATCCTCCTTTGGTTTCTACTTCCGAATACCAGGTCACATGACAATTCCTCCAAGAATGTCTTCCACCGAGGGGCGAAGGTATCTCTCCCATCGTCTTGTTATGTGTGTTCTCCGAACAAACCTTTGTCTGTAGTGGGCACAAAGGGTTTATCAAGAGACATGTGCTTGAAAGACATTTTCGAACACATTCCTGCAGACTTATATTCTGGGGATGCTCAGGAGTCTACTAGAAGGCAAGCATTGGCATAAGCCAAGTTTAAAACAACTTATCAAAGCATAACATTCGCTGGAAAGGAAGACCAATGAAAAGAAAGGTGCGGTAGAAAAACATTATTTCCTCAACAGCTCCATCGGGAACATTTGAACATGGAAAGGCACTGTTGGAACTGTAATGCCACTTTCTAGAGGCAAATTCAATTTTGTATGGTCATTTTCTGGCAGCAAGAGAGAATCTGTCATGACAAGGAGCAAAGCTGGTGCAATGTGGACATATTATAACCCCGTTGAAACTGAAATGTTAGTATCATGGAGCAAATAACCTGGCATGACATTTGACTGAACTGTAAAAAATGTCAACTGTCATGGGCGCCCTGAAACTAGGTTGCCAATAGTAAAACGAACATGATTATTCCATTTGTGAAAATAAACGCTTGAATATGTGAGGCTCATGTAATGTAGTGCTCTTATTGTTAACTGGGTTTCTTCATTAAAACAAGAGCTACTTTTCCTCACCACTCATGACGTGAGGTATGTAACCATGTCAGGTATACATGCAAGTGTGATGTTCCTTTAAATTTAAATTTAAATAAACATTTAAAAATGTCCCCCTGGTTGTTAAGCATCAAAACACTAATGCAGAATCCTGTCAGTTGCCCCCAAGCAGTACACCAGTGGTCCATGAATTGTATGTGGCCATTATGAAATCCAGGGCGGTGTGACTTATCGCAATTAGGCAATAAGCCCCAAGCAGGCGGGCCATTACCTCATCAAGTATTGCTGCCGATGACCAAAGTTAACAAAGACCGCAGGGACATTACCGGGCATGTTAATGGCCCGCTGGTGAGAAGATTATTGTTATTAGTTCACTGGCCCGTTAGACCAGGGTTCTAATGGTCTTTTTTTGGTTCTGAGACACTTTACATTTCGTAGCCCAAAAAAAAGGGAAGAATGGCCACTATGGACTGGAAAACACAGTCAGTTTTCACTTTCCGTGGCACCATAGTAAACAAAGAAAATGGCCAACATGCAAGTAGTCCCTTCTCCCTTTCCATGGTGGCCATTAAATTAAATGAAAAAAATGTTTGGAAAAAAATGGAACATGGAGATGTGAATATCTGTGTATTTCATTGTATACCTGCCCCCGCCCCCCACAATCCACATTGCCACACCCTCTCCCACACGCAAACTAAACCCCAAAACAAACACACCTGCTGTTTAAGGGAATGTTCAATGCAGTAAACTTAAGTGCACAATTCAACTTCATCCTACACTTTTATTTTAAAACGAAACCATTCCATAATAGGTTCTTTTTAAAATAAAAGTATGGGAACAGTAACAATTTGTTTGAAAAGTAGAGGAACAGCGCTCCCAATCTCTCCTACCCACTTCGAACACTGAGACCAATTCCAAAAAGTGTTTGAGGCAGTGACTCACTTCTTTACAAAATAACAATCCCATTGCACCTTGCCAGAGTATGCAAGTCTAATTGTTGATCCAGGTTTTTCTGATATAATAGCAATGGGCTATGGACATCCAGTAGATATGGATTTTTTAATCTTCTGCAGAGTGCCCAGTACCACCTGTGGTCACTAACAAATTGTTTTCACATTTTAACATAGGTGATTTCTGTCTGCCTGTCTTGAAATACTTCAATATACCCTGATTAAGGCACCAAGGCTTAATGTACATATTTTACACAGTACCTTAGCAATTAAACTGTTGACATGTATTTGCCTTGTTCACCCCTCCTCCTACGAATGGACCTAGCTTTGGAAGCAAAAGAGCGCTTTACTAGTCATATTGGGAAATGCAAGGTGAGGGACGCAGATCACAACAGACCAATACAAGGGAGCAGGGAATTCACGTAGGGTGTGTTTGAAGGTGGGAAAGTGGCAGGAAGGCATTTACAATTAACTATGGGATGAAAGAGAAGGGGTGCAGATCATCCTGTCTCAGATTACGTGGAGAGCGGAAGAGTTGTGAAACTGGCTATTCAAGAAGAGTCGATTCTTGGAGAGTAGAGTATTGAGCTTCTTCATGAATGGTAGAAGTGATGGGCTGAGTTTGGTATTGATGGCGAAGAGGTTCCAGAGTCTGGGGACTTTGGCAAACTAGAACAAGGACTCAGACAAGTGGAGTTCATGCTCAAGAGATTTTGTTCAAATTAAAAGGGTAAAAATGCCTAACCCTTTCGCTATGAAGGACGTTCCTTACCTAACAAAATAATAGCTAAGGTGGGCTTTAAAGTCCAAATTAAAGTGCTTCAGTCCAAATCCTATCCACTAACTGGCCCCACCACTTTTAGAAAAAAAACATCTAAAAGGGAAATGGGAGGCTTTGTTCAATAGCAGTGATATTCTTACCAGTCTTTGTGTCAAGTTAGGGTTTCACTTTCTCCTGTTATCAAATAAACTGTCTCTTTCTATCATTTCTATTCTTCTGGGCATTATTGAAACAACCAATATAGAATTCTGTACCTTCTGTTACTTGCTCAGTCTTAGTTCAAAGTGTCCATATCTCTTTCTCAATCTCCTTTCATAGGATGTTTGCACCTGTAGGTTTCTCAGGCTCCCATAACCTTGAAAGTTTTCCCATCTCTTAGTCACAATCTTTGTATTTTCCCCAGCCCCCTTTTCATAGGGCATTTGCATATTCAGGTTTCTCAGGCTCGTGTAACCTCAATAATCTTCACATCTATTTATCACAATGTTTGTACCTTTTATTGTCATGCTCTCTGTCAGGTTTCTAAGGCTCCTGTAAACTCATCAACATTTCCCTTCTCTGTAGCTACGGTCTGACCTACGTGAAGCTCGGAGACGCAGGCTCACTCCAAGTATCTGGTAATGGTAGTCCCCTATATTTATGCTGGTGAAGTCACCACAGTATAACGCACACATAGGAATCAATTCACTACGATACACTACGATACAAAACACACAGAATGATTATGAATAAAACGCACTATATCCCATTATAACAATTTTTATGCATTTTATACAATTTAAAATTGGCATTGCCACTTGTTGGCCAGTGTGTTCACTTTTCAAAATGATTTCTTTTCTTCAGTATCAACAACAAGTATTGGTGTCAGAGAAAAACTACACAGTAATGACATTACACTCTTATTGCATATAATATGCACTCCCTATCGTTAACTGTGCTTCATCAACTTTAGTTAATTACTATTTTGTAAAAAAAATAGAACTAATTAGAGAACACATTGCTCAATCTGTATTTATGGAACCCGAGGAGCAAGTGGATGACAGTGATGTCATTAAGTCAGGTGGCTTAATAATCCAAAAACCTTTTACATTTACAAAAGTTTCGGAGGCGATTTTATACTCCTTGCTCTCTAATTTCAAACCCACCAATGACACTTTATTTGTGATTCCATCTTTGGTAGCAAAACGATTCACCTCAGATTTCTCCCCCTTCATTACGGAGTTCATAAATAAATCCCTACCCACAGGCATTGCACTTGCAAACATGAAAAAGACAGTAATCACCCCACTTTTGAAGAAAACAAAATTAGATCCCACGTACCTGCAGAACTACAGGCCCGTGACAGGATTGCCATGGATTGGAATAATTCTAGAGAAAATAGTTACATCACAGTTACAGGAGTATTTTGGAAAGGAGGGACTACTGGATACTTTACAATCGGGCTTTCAACTGGGATTCTGTACAGAGACTGCCCTCCTAACAGTATGGGATGATCTTCTTGCGATGGCAGATAAGGGGAATATATCACTTTTGATTATGTTGGACCTATCTGCCACATTTAATACAGTAGACCACAAGATTCTGTTGAGATGCCTTGATGAGGTTGGAAAGATCTCTGCACAAGCTCTAGCGTGGTTTAAGTCATTCTTGACTGGTCGAGAACAAAGGATTAAACTCAGAGATTTCATTTCGGACTCCCTTATGCAGATTTCTGGTGTTCCACAAGGCTCTTCACTCTCCCCTCTCATGTTTTATTTATATATAAAACCTTGTATGGATATCTTGAGGCGACATCAAGTTAAATTCCACTCATATGCTGATGACACTGAAGTATTTTTGAGAGTAGAGAGATCAGAGGAGACGTTCAAGGTAGTAGAACACTGATTAAAGGAGGTGTAAGCATGGACATGTGCAAACCAGAATTTGCTAAATGCTAACAAGACAGAGATGGCCTTGATTGGTTCTAAACATCAAGTGCAGCATAAAAAAGTGGATACTGCCCCCATGCTTTCTGGGATTACAACTGCATTTCTCCCCCAAGATAAAAAATGTGGGTTGTATCTGGGAAGAGGACATGGACAGTAAGTCACAGGTTAGTGCAAAAGTCCAATATGTATTTTATTCCCTACGGATGCTAAGACAGATTGTGCCATTCATAGCAGACAAGGACCGGGCAATAGTCGTTGGGACTCTTATCAACACATGACTAGACTATGGTAATGCTTTGCTAACAGAAATTCCAGCGACCCAAATTCAGAGACAGCAAATAGCTCAAAATGTGGCAGTGAGACTGGTATTTAGGGTAGCAAAACCTTCCTCTTTTTCTAACTGAAGGCAGTCATTACACTAGCTAGCCATGAAGGAATGCATAGATTTAAAAATCCTCTGCATTATCTTTAAATGTGTGAACCAGCTAGCACCAAGCAATTTGTCAGATAAAATTAAGATTTACACTCCAGGCCGTCAGTTGCGCTCTTGTGATAAAATGTTGTTGCAAATGCCACAATCAAGATACTTGAATAAAGGGGTTTGAAGGTTTGGTGTTTACGGCTCAAAACTTTGGAACAGCCTCCCGAGACTCATTCAAACTCTTATTGCATTCCGAAAATCCTTGAAGACCTATCTATTTTGTTAACTGGAATACTGATGTTTAGTCATTGGTGTGTGAAATTTCTGAACTGAAAACACTTCAATAGATGGTTGAATTGGCTACCAGGGGATACATCTTCACCCAGATATGATTAATTTCATCAGGAGCACACTTACAAATAAATCGAAACAAAATCAATTTGCTGCAATGTGCAATGCAGTATGGTAAGTTTCTAACCTATTCATGTAAGTGAACTGCAAGCTATCATATATTGCATTTACTAGCTTGGGTTTATGAAAGCTCTGCTTTCATTTTAGAAGGTGCAGAATATTGGTTCATTTACACTTTGTATGAACCCAAAAATGTAATTTTTTGTAAAGACATCAATTATCCAACCAATTCCCTCAGATGATTTCGATATATCTAATTCAGGGTCATCCCACTTCTACACAATGTCTTGAGAGGGATTTGAATGTTAATGTAATATTTCATCATTTTCTATGAATTGGAATGTGTCAAGCAAACTCTCTTTCATCCCTCTAGCATGAAGTTGGATTTTCCAATAATTTGCTTAACTGACTATGGCATTCACAGGTCTTCATTTATTAATCCACTGTCAGGCTATTAAGCATTGTGCATCAGTTGATAGACCCCATCACCGACTACACCTGTGAAAACATGGGGTTTCATTGACTTGGCAATCGGATCCCATTTGGCTTTGAATATAGCAAGAAAGCAATGTGTATTTCAGAATTAATGCAGAAGCTTTCGATTTATTTGGAATAACCCCCACTTCTTTGTTGAGACCTATGAGCAGAAAGGTGGTTTGATAGGACATCTATCTAATTACATTGTGGCTTTTTATACTCACATTGAATTATTATTGAATTAGAACCTCACATCTTCCATGCAATCTCCCCCAGGGCGCCGTAGTGTCTGTGCGCCCCCCCTGCCCCGCCGTGAGTGTCTGTGCACCCCCACCGCCCCACCGTAGTGTCTGTGCGCCCCCCCCTCCCCGCCGTGAGTGTCTGTGCGCCCCCCCGCCCCACTGTAGTGTCTGTGCGCCCCTCCCGCCCCGCCGTGAGTGTCTGTGCGCCCCCCCACCCCACCGTAGTGTCTGTGCGCCCCCCCTGCCCCGCCGTGAGTGTCTGTGCGCCCCCCACCCCACCGTAGCGTCTGTGCGCCCCCCCGCCCCGCCGTAGTGTCTGTGTGCCCTCCCTGCCCCGCCGTGAGTGTCTGTGTGCCCCCCCACCCCGCCTTGAGTGTCTGTGTGCCCCCCGCCCCACCTTGAGTGTCTGTGTGCCCCCCTGCCCTGCCGTAGTGTCTGTGCGCCCCCCTGCCCCTCCGTGAGTGTCTGTGCGCCCCCCGCCCCACTGTAGTGTCTGTGTGCCCCCCGCCGTGAGTGTCTGTGTGCCCCCCGCCGTGAGTGTCTGTGTGCCCCCCTGACCCGCCGTGAGTGTCTGTGTGCCCCCCCACCCCGCCTTGAGTGTCTGTGTGCCCCCCGCCCTGCCTTGAGTGTCTGTGTGCCCCCCTGCCCTGCCGTAGTGTCTGTGCGCCCCCCTGCCCCTCCGTGAGTGTCTGTGTGCCCCCCTGCCCTGCCGTAGTGTCTGTTGCACCCCCCTGCCCCTGCGTGAGTGTCTGTGTGCCCCCTGCCCCTCCGTGTGTGTCTGTGTGCCCCCCCGCCCCGCCTTGAGTGTCTGTGTGCCCCTGCCCCTCCTTGAGTGTCTGTGTGCCCCCCTGCCCCTCCGTGAGTGTCTGTGTGCCCCCCCGCCCTGCCGTAGTGTCTGTTGCGCCCCCCTGCCCCTCCGTGAGTGTCTGTGTGCCCCCCTGCCCCTCCGTGTGTGTCTGTGTGCCCCCCTGCCCCTCCGTGAGTGTCTGTGTGCCCCCCCGCCCTGCCTTGAGTGTCTGTGTGCCCCCCAGCCCCTCCTTGAGTGTCTGTGTGCCCCCCTGCCCCTCCGTGAGTGTCTGTGTGCCCCCCGCCCCCGCCGTGAGTGTCTGTGTGCCCCCCCGCCCCTCCTTGAGGGTATGTGTGCCCCCCGCCCCGCCGTGAGTGCCTGTGTGCCCCCCCACCCTGCCGTAGTGTCTGTGCGCCCCCCACCCCTCCTTGAGTGTCTGTGTGCCCTCACCCTGCTTGCTCCGCCCCTCTTTTGCTCTGCATTTCACCCCCCTTCCTGCCCCCTTCACTTCCCCCTCCTCACTTCCATCCTCTTCCACTTCCTTCTTACTCCCTCCCTTCTATATTTTCCCTCCTCTCAGTCTTCCCCCTCTTAGCACTTACTCCTATCATCTGTTCCGTGACTCTTGATAGCAGCTTGTCTGTCCCAAACTCCCCCCCTTGTTCTCTCCCTCCCCCCTCCCCTGCTTTTCAAATTTGTCACCGACATTTTTGCTCAGTAGCGTGCCTTGTTCTCCCTCCCCCCTCCGTCCCCTTGCCCCCCCTCCCACCCCGGCTCTTGTTACCACCTGCACTGCGTAAATTGTCGTAAGACATAGTAATGTTACTGCTTGCTTTGTTCTCCTTATTTTCCACTACCTCTTGCCTTACTTGTTTCTATGCACTTGCACTATCATAAATGTCGACAGGCCTATTTTGATAGTTATTTTCACATTCTGTATTGTTTCAAGGACTTTTGCGGAATGTAACTGTATTTTCCTTTGTCCCCTCCCTCCTTGAAGCGCTTTGAAACACATTGTGTATAGGCGCTATATAAATAAACTATCATATCATATCATATCATATCATCGCACCTCAACTATCCACTTTTTCCACCACTGGGAAATAAGGTCTCACTCCAAGCAAAATTTGCTTCAGGCTTCCTAGTGAACAAGGCCCATGGCCGCCCCCATCTCAAGATGTCATCCCACTCCATCACTCATTCGTTTGAATAAAGTTTCACAGTCTTCAACATTCAGAATACTTTTTTCTACTTCTTGTGGGTTCCAACTTATAAATACTTAAATTCTTCCCAGAATGTGTCACACTAAATCACAATATCTGATTGATTGAGTCTCCCCATGGGCTAGTTTAACAGGTTGACATTCCCAGAGAATATTTATGTGATAGGTCTAAAATATTTTGCGTGTGACAAGGGAGAACTCTTAACACTTTTGTGCTTACCTTCATATGTCTACCATAACTCCTGACTGAAATTGTTCCCATCAATGAGATATGGATTTACAGATGTGCATGATCAAGCCAAATTCATACATATGTGACATGACTTTGTGAGATCAACATTGAGAAATGTATTGATACGTATATGATGTATCAATTATTGATGAATATTAATATATCATGATTGGTCTCCTCTTCAAGGCGAGAATCACACACTAACATAATTTTTATAATTTTTCAAAAATAGTTAAGCAAGGTAAAGTTATAGCCAACATTTTATTTCACGCACCCACATAATGTCATATATAATCCTGCAATAAATGCAATGTGCTGCAAAACTTGCATTTATTATGCCGTAAAATATTTCATGCCACAATATCCTGGAGGATCTGTTTGAGACAACGTCCATTATATCAGCAGATGATGAATTTGTGGGCAGGAAAAGTTCACACAGGCTACAATCCAAATGGAAGTAAGTTACTCAGATGCATTGTATCACAAATTGTGCGCATCCACCCAGTGACCAGTTCTAATTGTATCAACTATGGTAACCATGTTTTGAATTGATTTAGAATGCAAAAGATGTATATCTAAGGTATTTTTCTAAGCCTTGAGCACATGAACATTTTGTTATACTAAGTTTAAAGTCTTCCTTTGATTTCTGGAAAAGTGGACCATTTCTCCACATCTCTCATTTGTACTGAAGTTTCCTTGTATCAGGTTCACTGAAAAACAGACAAGAAAACGTGTATGCAATGCCATTCTTAGAAATATGCTGTTTGCAAAGTACAATATATTCCCTTTATGGTTTCTAACAGTTTACCACATACTTATCGACTGATGATGTATCTAAAATATGCTTTCATGCATTCACATATGCATCACAATGCTTTCTTTAACCTCTATTTATAGAGGAATGATTGTGCATTATGTAAATCTATTTCTGTTAAGGCAAAAGTCTTTGTGCACGCGCTTGTCGGGAACCACATATTCTGAATGAGAACTACAATTAAAAAAATAGTGTCAGTTCTCAAACAAACAAACAAACAAAGGATCTTTACAACATGAGGTCGTATGGTTCTAAATACATGGTCGCTTTCTGCACTACACTTGAAAACACATCACAGCATTTACCAGGTGATGTGCAACAGAACACTGGTTCTTTGGCTTTATCACATTTTCTGCCTGCGCTGTTCAATACATATTTACGAATGATTGTCATAAGCTCCACAAGATTTGTAGGGAATGGTGTCATATATTGTCGAGAGAAAATAATGGTCTGCATTTCACAGTCTCCATATTTCTTGTTTGTTAAGTTTGCTGAGTTTGATAAAGGCCATTGTGTTAATTTAATAAACGCCCATGCATTTTGTTCATGGTTGGAGAACATTTATTCCATATATAATTCATCAAGGCACCATTTCAGCAATGATGCTCTGATGCCACCAGTCTCTATTTCCCTTAATTTGTCTCTACAAAAAAAGAATAATACTCAGAATACTAATACATTTATTGATAGTTATAATCACTGTGTTGTTTCAGTGATGTGATATCTTTATTGATATTGGCACTACAGTTTCAGCTGTGTTTCCTCATCATATAACATTCTTACAGTGTCTTTGAACTGTGGGTTACCATTCGGTTTTCACACAGGGTCCTGTGGTTGCAAGGTAACAATGGCTGAAGTAGATGAGGTGAGTGAGTGATTCATTGAGATGTGCACTTAAAGTGGATTGTTTATTTTTGTGTTTTGTGCAGTACATACAAGTATGCTCCAGACATTGTCAGGGTAATTCATAGAAATTTGCACAAAAGTGGTGCACGCGGCTGGTGCACAGTGTCCCCGTGCGATACACTGCGCCAGCCGCGTGCGAAAAAATCCTTTTCATCGCACAGCGAATTCATGGATTTTAGCCTCCGAAACCAGCCGTGGCGCAGAGTGGCGCAGCGACCCTGCAGCAGCGCCAGTTACGCCCCCAAGAACGCCCTTGCGCAAGGAAAAGCCTTCCAAATTCCCAAATCATCGCAAAGGGCTGCGCTAACCCTGGAGCAGTTGACAGGGCTGCCATACTGCAAACGCCAAGCGGGGAACGTGTATTTCAGTGGTTCTCGGGAAGTTTCACACGCGATTGTCCTGGGTACGTGTACATCAGGGGTGCGTGGGAAGTAACACACGCGATTCCATCAGGGCACGTGTGTTCCAGGGGTGCGCGGGAAGTATCACATGAAAACAATACGGACAGCGTTTTCAGGACACCCCCTACGAACATTTCAGAACAACGCGATAGTTCTTAGAACACTTTCAACTTGACAACGAACAATACGGACAGTGTCCTCAGGACACCCCATTTTGTTTATTTGCGCACATTTCAGGACACTGCGAGTGTTCTTAGAACACATTCAACTTGCCAGCGAACAATACGGACTACGCCTTCAGGACACCCCCTACGAACATTCCAGGACACCGCGAGTGTTCTTAGAAACGTCTTCAGAACACCCCCATTTTGTTTATTTGCGAACATTTCAGGACACAGCGAGTGTTCTTAGAACACATTCAACTTGACAACGAACAATACAGAGAGTGTCCTCAGAACACCCCCATTTCGTTTATTTGCGAACATTTCAGGACACCGCGAGTGTTCTTAGAACACATTCAACTTGACAACGAACAATACGGACAGTGTCCTCAGAACACCCCCATTTCGTTTATTTGCGAACATTTCAGGACACCATGAGTGTTCTAAGAACACATCCAACTTGACAGAGAACAATACGGACAGTGTCCTCCGGACACCCCCATTTTGTTTATTTGCAAACATTTCAGGACACTGCGAGTGTTCTTAGAACACATTCAACTTGCCAGCGAACAATAGGGCTACGCCTTCAGGACACCCCCTACGAACATTCCAGGACACCGGGAGTGTTCTTAGAAACGTCTTCAGAACACCCCCATTTTGTTTATTTGCGAACATTTCAGGACACCGCGAGTGTTCTTAGAACACATTGAACTTGACAGAGAACAATACGGACAGCGTCCTCAGGACACCCCCTACGAACATTCCCCGGACACCGCAAGTGTTCTTAGAAGCGTCTTCAGAACACCACCATCTTGTTTATTTGCGAACATTTCAGGACACCGCGAGTGTTCTTAGAACACATTCAACTTGACAACGAACAATACGGACAGTGTCCTCAGAACACCCCCATTTCGTTTATTTGCGAACATTTCAGGACACCATGAGTGTTCTAAGAACACATCCAACTTGACAGAGAACAATACGGACAGTGTCCTCCGGACACCCCCATTTTGTTTATTTGCAAACATTTCAGGACACTGCGAGTGTTCTTAGAACACATTCAACTTGCCAGCGAACAATACGGACTACGCCTTCAGGACACCCCTTACGAACATTCCAGGACACCGGGAGTGTTCTTAGAAACGTCTTCAGAACACCCCCATTTTGTTTATTTGCGAACATTTCAGGACACCGCGAATGTTCTTAGAACACATTCAACTTGACAGAGAACAATATGGACAGCGTCTTCAGGACACCCCCTACGAACATTCCCCGGACACCGCGAGTGTTCTTAGAACCGTCTTCAGAACACCACCATCTTGTTTATTTGCGAACATTTCAGGCACCGCGAGTGTTCTTAGAACACATTCAACTTGACAGAGAACAATACGGACAGCGTCCTCAAGACACCCCCATTTTGTTTATTTGCGAACATTTCAGGACACCGCGAGTGTTCTTAGAACACATTCAACTTGTCAGCCACAACCCCCATTCATATTTGCGAATATTTCAGGACACAGTGAGTGTTCGACAACGTCTTCAGAACACCCCCATTTTGTGTATTTGCGAACAATTCAGGACACCACGAGTGTTCTTAGAACAGTTTCAGTTTGCTTGCGAACAAAACGGACACATATTGAGTCCTCAGAACACCCCCCATTCAGTTTATTTAGAACATTTCAGAACACCTGTGATGTCCGCAGACAAATCGAACACAAAAAGAACGTCTAACACATAAAAACACAACTTTCATCCTATCTCATACACTCCCACCCTCCCCAAACACTCCTACACACCAACACACTCTACTAAATACACATTTTGAACAAAGTTTCACCGCGCTGTCCGCGGACGACCGCAAATCCAAGATGGCGGGCGCTACCGAAAATCTGACGCGCTTAACGCTCCACGCCGTCCAATCAGCGAACACGTTGCATGTCCGCGAACATCACGCAAGCCGATTGGCCAATCAGGACACTGTCCGCGGAGCGAACAGGGAAGTGTGTCCGCGGACCGAACACAGATATCACTAATTTTTCGGGACCAAGCCGCTGCTCCTGGTCCAAATTTGGTGAAAATCCATCCAGCGGTTTGGGCTGTAGACGCGAGCAAAACATTTTTCCCATTCAGTCTATGACAAAAAAAAAAGTTTTGGGACCCCCCCCATAACTTTGCCCCCTCTGGACGAGTCCTCACCAATTGCAAAACAATTCAGAGTGACCCAAATACTTTTTTTGCAAAGTTTGGTGAGGATCCGTCCAGGGAGAGCGAAGTTATAAGCCGCCCAAAAAGTGCTCTTCCTATGGAAACACCAACTTAACCATAACTACATGGCCACTACTGTGGCCATGTAATATATATGTGTTGTTTTAATTAATTTTAATATATATCATAAACTTTTCATTTATATACATAATAAAAATAGTTATTTAATGAGATTTATCATTTGTTTTGTTGTTAGACTCTTATGCAATCAGGTCTGTCCTTTTTGTCTCAGTTGTTCTGTAAAGGTCTATGTAAGATCAGTAATGGTTTTGTCTGTCTTTTTGTCTGGCTGGCATGCAGTGGCATGCACTGTTAGCCATTACGGTTTACGTGATTGTTCTTATCCTGGGTATTCTCCTTTTTATTTTTATGTTTCTTCTTCTTTCGTAATGCAAGTCCAAAAGTGTACAATGGTGTAGATCATTTTCCATCTTTTTCCGGATAAAATTTGTGCCCAACGGTCTGTCGGGTCCATTTTGGTGCTGGAAGTAGTATACATTCCCTTAAATTGATTCTGCTTTTCTGTTTATGCCAGGCATATCATTATCATGTGGTGCAGAGTTTCTCCGGATTCTGGAGATTTACAGAGCTGTTGATTCTTCTGTATGATTTTCCTCTTTGAGAGCACTTCTCGAGTTGGAAGTGCATTCAAGCATAGTCTTAAGAAGGTATCTTGTATCTTCTGGGACAGAAAGATTTTGAGGTAAGACGGTAGAGTGTTCAGTGCTCTCAGTTCGTGGTCACAGTATTGATCCAGGTGGTATTTAGCCTTGAGTTGTTGGGTGTTGAGACAGTCATTATTGGCAATTTCTTTTTGGCTTTTTGTGGTCTTTTAAACAGCATTTCTATAGTTATATCTGCTTGTATCTTTTTTCCTTCAAAAGCATTTTGCCAGGCTTTTAGAATTGTGTCATTGCTCATAGGGACTTTGGTGTGAAATGTTTCCATTGCTCGAATAGAGTCACCGCTGAGTATTTTCCTGTAGAGGTCCAGTTGTTTCCATGAGATCGTTTGTTTCAATGGATTGAATTGCAAGTTCAAAGCAAATTCGAGGCATTGGAAAGGATTTTGGGAGTGACAAGAACTTTCTCCAGAAGATTGTCTTCAGTTGTTGCCAGATTGATGAGTCTAAATTGATCTTTGTCTCGCCTTCGTATGTGAGCATTGCGGCCATCTTTTGTCTATAGAAAGTTACCACTGGTGTTAGGGAGAATCATCCAAATTTGCGGTGTAAACAAAAACCTTGGCAGGCTAGGGCGAGAGCCTTGGATTTTAAGTGGGCTCGCCACTCTTTTTCTACTTCCGATTGATTAATCCAGATTCCAAGATATTTCATTGTTTTGCCTTGTGTCCATTTCTGTTCTTGTAGGTAATATGAAGCTGGCTTCTTTTTATATCGGTGTTCATGGGTTAAGGGCATGATTTTAGTTTTTTGTGCGTTGATCTTCAATTCATTTCTTTCTATGTATGTGAGGAGATTGTCTAATACTAGTTGAAGTCCTATTGGTGTTTTTGCCATAAGCACAATATCATCAGCATATGTCAGGCACGGGAGTGTAGTTGCATTAATTCTGGGAGGATTTATCATAGGAGTTTGCATGGAATCTTCAAAGTCCGATGTAAATAAGTTAAACAGGAAGGCCGCCAATGGGCACCCCTGTTTTAGACCATGCCAAGTTTTAACCGGATTTGAAAGTACTGCGTTATTCGATAATCTAATTCTGATGTAGGTGTTGGAATATAGTAGCTTTATTGTCTCTAATTTGTCTGGTGGACAGCTTGTTTCTGTTCACCAAGTCGAAGGCAAGTTTAAGGTCGACAAATGCTGTGTAAACTTGCGTTTTTGTATATATTGCTCCTTGTTTAGCAAGATTTAGGAGCAGTCGATTAACATTTGTGCTGATGTTTTTGACAAATCCAGTTTGCCTTTTTGCTAGTCTGTTTACCTGCTTTGCCCATGTTTGTAATCGTTCTAGTAGAAAGGTGGCAAAAATGTTCCCTAACGGGTCCAGTAGGGCTATTGCCTGGCAGTTTTGCAGATCTTTATTCTCGTTTTGTTTATGTAAAGGGATCAGAATTGCCTGCTGCCATGTCTTCGGGATTAGATTTGGTTGATGTATCAGATTGAAGATTTTCCCACATATTTCTGCCCATATCTCTGGATTTTGCTTAATGATGCAATTTGATAGTCCATCCGAGCCTGGTGCGCAAGAAATATTCATTTTCTTGATTGCTCTTGAAATGTCCTCCTTAACCCATATGAGGTCCCATCGAATTTTGGGGTCTCCTTCTTTTTTTGGGCTGGCAAGGGATCTGTCTTTGTATAGCTCTTTGAAATGTGCTATCCAGCGTTGTTCCAGACATCCAATATCATTTTCCCTTTTTTGGCCGTTTGGTGGCTTAGAAGGTTCCAGAGGTCTCTCGGGTTGTTGTTTTGAAGGGAGTTCAACATGATTTCGGCATCATGTTGTAGGAGTGACCATTTTGTTGTTTTCATCCAGTTATTGTAGCTTTTTTTCGGTTCTCATCATCTGGTATTTGTCCACGTGGGTGGGGTTGTTGATGGCTTTCAAGCGCTTCCGGTGTTCTTTCTTTTTACTGACTACTTGTACATTGAATTGATGGGCTTGAAAAGTGTCTTGCTTATTTGGTTTGTCTTGTTTGAATGGACAGAGAATCCACTCATAATTCATTTTCTCTATTCCTTCCAGATTTGTAGTTGCGAATATTCCGGGAAGGGCTCCCATTTGTCGTTGGGGTATTCTAAGTCTGGTAAGGCCTTATTTAATTTCCAGTCTCGGGAGATTGAGTCCCCTTTTTTGTGTGGTTTTATAAGACCAAGAGTGGATCATAATGTAGTGGTCACTATTGGGTGAGCATATGTTTTTTGTTTCACATATGTTATCATTTATACCATTGGTGGAATAGATATAGTCAATTATTGCATTTGTTTTTCCTCGGGCGCATGTAGGGGTGGAGGGGCCTGTTGTTTTATCTAGAGAGTCTGAGCGGTGCAAGTTTCTATTTTATATTTCTCTCTGCATTGTCGTGCTCATGGTGTTATCTTTTCATCTTCCATGATGCTTCCCGCTGAATCAAAGAGGTGGGTGTTTAGGTCTCCGCATAGTATGAGTTATATTTGTTCGTATTTCTCCCGGTCGTCATCAACTGCACTCAAAACTTCATCTATGAATCTTTCGTCACTGATGGCGATTGGGTTCCAATACATACTGTGTATCCCCACTGTACCAATGGAGCACAGAGAATATTATTCATTTGATGATCTGGTAGTAGTTGTAGAGTATTGAAGGATTGTTAATTGCAGCCAGTTATTTAGGTTTATTGACCCTATTATTTCCATGTTTGCTTCTACATTAATCATGGTCTATTGGCCAGAGGATGGGCGACCTTTCTCTTTTCGGATTGCCGGATTCATGTATGTCAAGAAGCCATTGCAAGTTGGTTGTTTGTCTAGCCATGATTCTTGCAGGTATATTATGTCATAGTTTGCCAAGGTCTGGTTGTTAATATTGAAGAGTTGGGCATGGCCACGTGTATTCCATGTGCAGATTGTAAGAGTTGTGCGTTTTGGAGCAGTTGATTGTTATTGATGATCATTCGCGTTCCCATTGTATGTCCGATTTGTGTTATCATATCTCTCCAGAATAAATGCTTCATTGGGTCCTGACTTGAGTTGCTGGTGTGTTTTTCTTCATATGTTCTCTTTTCGCTCGTCTTTTGCCTGCTGTAATATGTTGTCTCAGATTCTTCAACAGTGTAACTGCTAATTGTTGAATTGTATGTCAAATCCTGTCTCCGTTGCGATTGACTGATGTTTTCTTCGGAGGGTGGTCTATCTATCCTGTCGACAAAGCTAGTGATGAATCCTAAGCGTTGCAGATGTTTTGTGTTTTTTTGCATTCATTTCAGAGTTTTTGATGATTTGAAATGTACCAGTACCCTATCTATTTGTTTGTCAATTAATACAATGATTTGTATGTCCTTGGATACTACTGCTTGGAGTTTACGGATAGCCTGTTATAGTCTCAGGATGTTTGTTTGGCATATGAAAAACAAAGGACTTCAGGAACACAAAAAGAGAGATTTTGAAAAGACTGGGAAAAGTGCATTACCTGAACAAATACTGTAGAAACAGACGTGTAGCACAGAAAGTCTGGCATCATGAATTCCCAACGTGAAAGAGATCCCAGAGCTCAGCACATTACATACATTAAACGAGTGGGCAACCACTACAACCCTAATCAATGAATGAAACAGTAAACTCTCTGGGCTACCACAACACTTACAATGCATGCACTAGGATTGAGCAAACACATGCCTAAGTGTCGCAGATGACATAATAAAGACAAAATGATGTAATCGTGCAGTTAAGTACAGTTACAGTAAGCAGTAACCCTAAATAGATACAGTAAGGATAGCATCCATGATAGAAATAGAACAACTAAACAGCTGAGAAAGTACAAAATAAATAAATAAAGGAAGGAAGGAAGAAGGGAATAAACAGAGGACGACCCAAAGAAATGGAACTTTGCAAGATACAGAGCAACACACAACCTTCTGCACTTGTGCTGATCATGGGAATCTGTCAAACGGGAGTATTGGTGTTTGGTTAGGTGTTTTATACTCAGCTGGGTGAATGCTTAGATGTTTCCTGGACATGACTAATCTAATAGAGTAAGGTCTGTGATGAGGAAGAGGGGTTAAGGGGTAATGTAAAATACTGGAAATTGTTGCATTTTGAGAGATATATTCGCTCTCCCACCACTGTTATCTCGCAACAATTCTGGGGGAGACTGATGAATGGGAACCACGTGTCTCTCTCAATTGCCTTAGTTGTGTTTTTAATGGAAGTGTTCTCCCTTTTAGCCAACAGTGCTCAATTAACGGGCCTGATTTCAAGTCTAGAGGGTTGGGAGCCACAACATGTTATCAAAATCTGTAAGCGGGCTAACAAAAGCACACCAAACCAAATGAGGGTGCAGTAGGGTGTTGATTTGCCTATGGCTAATATGTTAACACATTCAAAACACCAGTCATCTTTTCTGATGTTAAGCAAATCATTATTGTGTGGAGTAATTACTTTATGGAGTAAGTGATGTTTACGTACTGTGATGTTTTTGGCATGATTTTAAATTGGATGGATTTGTAATAATGTTTAATTTCTGTTTTTAATGCTGCGAAAGGTTTACATTTAAACCATAACACAATACAGACATTTCAAAATAAACTCATATACTGCTTAAGTAGAAAGTGAATGTGCGTAAATGAAATAACATTTTATTGCTGAAAACTGTCATGAAATAGTCGCAGGATGATATTACAACTCGTATGACATTGGGCCTCATTACGAGTTTGGAGGTAGCCATGCCGTTTTTAGCGGCATGGCTACCCCCAAACTTGGGTCCGGGTCCGGGTCCCACAAAAGGGGACTTACCGGGACATTCCGACCTTGGAGGGCCCGGTAATTCCCTTTCGTGGGACCCGGGCCCGGTACATCCCCATGCCCATTTGAGCCCCATAGGGCTCAATGGGAATGGGGAGGATGCTAACAACGGGCCTGTTGATGACAGGCCCGCTGTTAGCATCCTGGACTGCTAGCAGGTCCCACTCTGCACATCTGGTCTGGCCAGGACAGGCGTCCAGAGCGGGACCCGCTGCCGACCTCGTAATGTGGCGGCCCGGACTGAACGGTGCCGGTCTCTTACCGGCACCGTTCATTCAGTAGCTGCCACATTCGTAATGAGACCCATTGGGCCTCATTACACGGTAGGCGGTAGGGATTTACCGGTACCGGTAAAATACCGGTACCGGTAAATCCCTGCCGCCTTACTACGAGGTCCCTTAGCGGGTTGGAGTTTTAACGCCTGCTTTTTGCAGGCGTTAAATACCAACCCGCTAAGGGACCTCGGAGCTAATTTAGCGGTGCCGTAATTAGCGCCTTCCCCATTCCCATTGAGCCCTATGGGGCAGAAATGGGAATGGGGAAGGGCAATGGCGGAAGGGGGATTTACCGCCCCTCCAACCTTGGGATGGGGCGGTAAATCCCCTTACCGCCAAGGCGGTGCCGGTATTTTACCGGCATGGCGCTAATAGCGCCATGGCTCACCGCCTACCGTGTAATGAGGCCCATTGTGTTAACTAGTGAAAACTGTATCTATTATGGCAGTAGCTAAACCGACAGTTTGCACATTCCTGGAGCAATGCAGAAACTGACATGACTGTTCTAGATTATGTAACTGACACATGTTCACTTTTGAAACAGAAATTAAAAACGCGCATTGCACGGTTGAACATGGCTTCCACTTACGCGCGGACAGTTAAAAGACATGTCCTGTGGACTTGCCAAAGGGCTGTAATATACAACAGGTATCAAACATCAGCTGGCAATGTCTTGGTGCAATGAATCCACATTGAAATGCTCTGCTGTAATTCTTGCAATAATCAGTGATGGCACTGCATTGTTCAGATAGAAGACCAACAAGTACAAGTACAATAACAGTGGGCAGAAACATACTACCTTCATGATGTTTTGTGGCAACCTGTGGTGCACCAACAAATGCTGCATGCATTTATTGCATGGTAAACCCACATTATAATTGATAATTGTTCATTTATAATGCGCTTAATAGTAATGAGTGGTTTCTAAGCGCGCAATCAGGATGTTATGATGTTAGGAAAGCGAGGATGGTAGATGCAATGTCAGCAGTAACAAAGCCCAACTCTTGGTATCAGGGGCTTAGCCATTGTGCCAACACCAGTCTATATTCTCACAGATATCCACTCCTCTGCGATACATGCTTCAAATACTTTCACAAAGCGGCCTTGTGCCAAACTGCACTTTCTTGCTACCACATGGTGTACTATGAGATCAGGAAATCTGAAGGCTCTCAGGGGATGGGACATCAGTGTACACTCACAGGGCCTCATTACACGGATGGCAGTAAGGATTTACCGGTACCGGTATTTTACCGGTACCGGTAAATCCTTACCGCCTTACTACGAGGTCCCTTTGCGGGTTGGGGGATTTAACGCCTGCTTTTTGCAGGTGTTAAAAACCAACCCGCAAAGGGATCCAGGGAGCTAATTACGGTACCGCAATTTGTGGTACCGCAATTAGCGCCTTCCCCATTCCCATTATGCCCTATGGGGCAAAAATGGGAATGGGGAAGGGCAATGGTGGAAGGGGGAATTACCGCCCTGCCAACCTTGGAATGGGGCGGTAATTCCCCTTTCCGCCAAGGCAGTGCTGGTATTTTACCGGCATGAACCATGGCGCTAATAGCGCCATGGTTCTCCGCCATCCGTGTAATGAGGCCCACAGTCATGTAGACAATACTCTGTGTAATGGTCCACATATTCATGATGAAATTGACTGTGTGGCACTCTGAATGATCTAGTATCTGTCCTAGTGCATAAAGTACCTTATTGTGCAACTGTGCTACAGACATGGGTATACATTTTTTGTTAAATGGGAATTTTCATGTGGTGAGACTACTCATAAATTGACAGAAACTGGGGGTCTAAACAAAAGAAGCAGCAAGACATGAACAGACAACAATACGTTTAGGTTCGCTTGAGCAAGCAAACTCTTTCATGCAACCTCTGATGATGTCTTGATGGGTTTAGACATATCCTACTGCACTGATCAGAAAATGTTTTCTTGTGTGGTAACTGGAGAGAAGACTATGGGCCTCATTACACGGTAGGCGGTAAGGGTTTACCGGTACCGGTAAATCCTTACCGCCTTACTACGAGGTCCCTTTGCGGGTTGGAGAATTTAACGCCTGCTTTTTGCAGGCGTTAAAAACCAACCCCCAAAGGGACCAGGGAGCTAATTACGGTACCGGAATTTGCGGTGCCGTAATTAGCACCTTCCCCATTCCCATTATGCCCTATGGGGCAAAAATGGGAATGGGGAAGGGCTATGGGGGAAGGGGGAATTACCGCCCCACCAACCTTGGAATAGGGCGGTAATTCCCCTTTCCACCAAGGCGGTGCCGGTATTTTACCGGCATGGACCAAGGTGCTAGTAGCACCTTGGTCAACCGCCGTCTGTGTAATGAGGCCCTATTTCTTTTATGTATAACGAATCATACAGGAAAGCATCCCCTTTTAAAATATAATGATTAGGCACCAGCTGTGAAACTCCTAGATCTGTCTTGCATGTATCTGGATTGTAAACTGGCAACATGCAGTGCAGAAGAAAGGAAAGTGTACAGCCTGAATTGTAACTTTCCTTCTCAGAAAATAGGAAGATCACTGGACAGATATACCAATGTCTTTGATCTCGAGGCCCCTATATGATTTAACTATTTTTTTATTTGTATTTTTTGCATTTATATAGCGCCTTATATACCTTTGGTATGGTCTGAAGGCGCTGGTAGGTTGAACGCCCTTGGGAACCAAAGTTCATATCAGTAGGGAGAGTAGAGAGAGTCAAAATGGTGCGTGTGGGCACCGGGTATGTGTGCAGCTCGTGCGATAACCGTGTAATAGCTGCATTCTAGCGGTAGGTGTGCTGGTTGAGAGGTCAGGAGTATGTGTTCGTTCTGGCAGGATTTATCCAGAGCGGATGTGGCTGCGTTAAGCCTGAGGAGAGCGCTTGGCTGGGGGGCGAGTGTTACCAGCAGTGATTACTTAGAATGATGTGGAGTGAGCGGCGAGTGTTGGTATGAGAACAGTTATACCGAATGGTGTCATAGTATCACTGTGTTCTAGTTCAGTGGTGATGTAAGGAGAGAGTAAGCGTGGTGGTGGGATAAGATGGGTCATATACCCTTTCAGATATTCTCTGCATTCCAAATCATACTATATACGTTGCGTGCTCCAGTCCGTTCCATGCACTCCAATCCATTCCATGCATCCCAGTCTGTTCCATATATTTCGGTCACACATTCATGCATTCGGGCTTGTCGCGTGCGTTCGAGTTCATTCTATGCGCTCTAGGGGGAGTGATACGTTTTTTTTTTCGATATGCACACTTCTGGGAAGGCCTAGTTAAATTTGAGAGCACTAGGATTGATTTCCATCCCATACAAGATTGTCGGGATCACTTTCCCTTTGTATAATTTTAACAAAGGTAAGATCGAAAATCTACACAATGACTTCAACAATTTTTTTATCTTTTATTGGCTTATGTATTGTGTGGACTTACTCTCTAATTCATCAGTCAGATCTTTTGAAGACTGGGTTGTTCTAAGATTGAAGCCTAGATACTTGATTTTTTTTAAATACTGGTAGGGTGTAGTTGTTCATACACCGTTTAGGTTGTTTTTTCCTGTTTGACTGTTGCCCTAAGATCATTATGTTGGATTTTGTAGGGTTGATTACTATCACATTTGTACCAGCATTTTTTTCATGCCCTTTATTCAGTGTTGTAGTCCAATTGAGGTGTGATCAATCAAAGTGACATCGTCAGCATATGCCAAAAAATGAAATGGACATTTTCGTAGATAAGGGCAAACAAGCGTATGTGAAAGCAAGAAATCCACAAGAGCTGCAAGGTAGAGGTTGAAAAGGAAAGCAGCTAGGAAATAATCCTGTCTCACTCCATTCGCAGTTGATATGACCTGAGATAGTCCTCTGTTTAAGTTTAATCTGACCTGAATTGTAGTATGCTGGTGGGGGGATATTAGGATGGCAAACAAGCCTTCCGGGATTCCCCATGTCTTTAGTTTTGCCCACAATTTAGCCCTATTGACTAAATCAAAAGCTTTTGTTAACTCGATTAGTGCAATATATGTTGGTTTAAATTTGTTTTTATATGCTTTGGTCTTTGATGGTATAAGGAATTAGGCCATTAAGTGTGGTGGATAGTCCCTTACGAAACTCTGTTTGTTGTTTAGCAAGAGTTGATTTACTATAGGCCCAAGTCTCAAGATCTTTTAGTACAAGTCCAGTGAAGATTTTACAGTTGCAGTCTTGGAGGGGAATGGGTTGACAGTTTATGGGCTCCATTCTATCACCCTTTTTATAGATGGGGATAATGATGACTCACTTTCAGGAGTCGGGCAGGGATGTTGTATGTATAATGTTTTCAAAGAGACCTTACAGTATCTTGGACCAAGTTGTGGAGTCAGTTTTTAAGATCGCATTTGTCAGGCCATTTGGGCCGGCGACTATGGACCTTGATGATTTGATGATAAGGCACTCAATTTCCACTATAGACATTATGAGAGACCATTTGGTTCTTTCCCTGCAAGCAACTAGGTCCCAATTTGCTGTTTTTGATTTCTCAGTAAATAATTCTACCAACAAGTTGCTTGTGATTGTGGATGCTTACAACATACCCTCAGTTAGAGTTTGATGGTTAATTATCAACCAGAAATTCCTTGTCTGTGTTGGTAGTAAAGCTTGGAGCATGGTTTGGCAATCTTGGATGTTATGTGTTAATCTATGAGCGTGGGACCAGGGGCAATACCAAATTCGATGCACTTTCTTTTTTATCTTCAAGTGTATTTTTATCTAGGGCCTCCTTTTTGAGAGCACGCATGTTTTTGTTCAGTTCTTTTTCTTTGTGTAAGTCTCTACATCAAAACAGCATGAGAGAGACTTGGCTTTTAAATACTTTTTGGCTTGGGGAGGGTCAAGATCCCATAGGAATTCAACGTAGCTACCTGGAGCACATAGATTATTTCCCCCACATGGCCATTTTTTACTGTTTGACTTAGTTTAGAGTTACGTTTTTTGCCCTGCTTTGGAAAGATTACTTTGTGGTTGCCTTGTTCGGACACTTGACATTAAGTAGGGTATAGGTTTTTAGTATGGAAACATTCAAGAATAAAACAGGCCTGTAAAGATCGATGGTCACTTTGTTTCATATGGAAGATTCTAAGCTGTGTACAGTAATGAAACACTTGTGACACTATGATGTAATCGATTGTGGACTCAGCCTTGCCATTTGACCATGTAGAAGCAAGTATCAAATTGTTACTCATATTGCCATTAAGAGTTATCAGATTCCAATCAATTAATAGTCTCTCCCACAATTCACTGTTATAACTATTCAAGCCTGATTTTGATGTTTGTCTAACAGTTCTTGAACAATAACCATTAAAATCTCCTCCCAAGATGATAAAATCATCGCTGAAGGAAATATTTACTTCAGTGATGATAGCAGAGAGATCTTTAAGAAAAGACAAGAAGTCTTTCGTTGCTGGATTCCAATAAACAGGTTCCATGTGTTAATATCCCCGCAAAAATATTGTGATACCAAAATATCGCCATATTATTGTGGCGCTATTGAGCCATGGACCCTGCGGGAGACACCCCTGCAACCCCTGTATTATTTCACCCCATTTAACAACACATCTTACAACAAGGATTCCTTGGATGTCAACCCCTATGCAACTAATGTCACTGGCAATGTTGTTTCTGATAGCTATCAACAGGCATCCTGATAGTCTTCCACCATTTGGACATGTGGCAAGTTGGCTTACTGTTGAGAACCCATATACATATATGTTTTGCATGAGCGATGTCTCTAAGAGCATTAGATCATGATCTTTGAAAATAATTTTACTTGTTTCACAGTCTCACTACGATGTTGGTCCTCTTGAGTTCCAGTTTAGGATGTACAATTCCTTTTTTCCCTAAAGCAAGTCCTCTGTGGCGTTGAGCCTCTGGAAGACTTCTTACAGAATTTCGGGGAGGAGGGCCCATAGTTTGGATTTCTCTTTGATTGAGTCCTCTTTACTGACATTCCTTGAGGTGATGTTTTCAGAGTCTCTAGTTTTGGTCTGAGTGGGAGTTGTTTTGTGGGCATTTGTTGCTGTGATATCTTGTTTATTTTTTGGATCCATTGGGATTATTAGAGGTAAGCTATTGAATACTTCAATACCCATGTACTCTAATTCACCAGCACATGTTAGTAGTCCATTCATTCCTTCATTTGTTTTTAGAATAAGTTCCACTGTGGATGTACATTTTTCGTGGGGGAAGGAGATATGTGCTCAATGTCTTTGCTTGAGAATAATTATTTGGTCTACGACAATATATTGCTGCAATTGAGTGCTTTTTGTTTGTCTTAGCCATAATTTGGGTATGGAACTGGTTTAGCTTCTGTATGGCATGTTGGTTGGGCTAATTTGTGTTTGACTCTATTTGGTCGATTGGTCGATTGTTTCTGATGATACTTGCAGAGACTTTGGTTGAACATTTTTAGTTTCATCATATTCCGTTGCATTTGTTTGATTTTTCTTGTGGAAAATAGGAACTAAGAGTAAAGGTTTTAACAGGACTTTACGTTTGGTCATGGGCTCCACTGTCTGGGAGCCAGTGTTAATTCTCATTTTTGGATCTTTCTGGTGGGCCGAAGTGGGTTGCACGTCTATGGATTTTGCAAGATCATTGTTTTTAAGTTTTTCATTTTGTCTGCATGTCTCACAGTTGTGTCCACAATTATGGTTTTGTTTTTCTTTGCTTTCAATCTGTCAGATTGTGAGATCTTATTTAAATCTTTAAAGAAATAGTTTTTGCTTGTTTTTTTTTTATTTCTTAATTGTGTTTTATCACCAGGTTCAGCAATTTCTTCTGAGTCTTCCACAAAGATCTGAGGATTTTTCTTATTTCGTTTTAATTATTATTATTTTTTTTGCTGTGTCTGTTTGTAGTATTCTCTTCCTCATCCTTGTCTGGGTTTCGGTTTATCTTTTCCACTTGCTTTGTATTTTTGATTTCATCATGCATTGTGGGGGTTGGATCTTGGCCTTTATGATTATCGATAGTTGCATCTGATGTAGGCTCTCCTATTTGCTTTAGTTCTTGATCATCTACCATTTGAGCTAGCCTCATAAACTCTTCCAACGCTGAAGCAGAGAGCAGAGTATCATCGCTGTAAAACAATTAATCACAGTGTGAGCCTGCAGGTACTTTCTCTTTATTGACAGGGCTCTTCAAGAGTGCCAATGTGGATTGCAGATCTTTCCACACATACTCGTGATCTTTATGGCAGCTTTGATCTCTGTTTAATTCATTCAGAGTAGCTGTTTGTTCTTTACCAATCGATTGAAGTAAGTCGATGGGATCTTTTAGTTGGGTGTTTATGGCTGAGCTCAAGCCTTCCAAAGAGGACTCACAGCAGCCCACTTCTCTCAACATTTCCATTACAATTCCTGAATCCATGTTTACTTATTTTTTCAAGGATTTAAACACATTAACAAGAGAATTGAGTGCAAACCTCAGTACTGTCATGGTGGTTTCTTGTGATTTCCCTGCTTTAATTTGGCCTTGTGTGGGTATATTGCAGTGATGTAACTGGTTGGGTCTCTCTCGTATGTTTGTGCTCCCACCAGAAGGGGCAAACTGAATGTTCTGCAGTGGTTTTGGTGTTAGTGGTGTTTTTCTGCCTTCAAGGTGGTATGTCAGTCTCTCGCGAGGGTCTCTTTCCGTTTCAATAGAGATCTCCTTGCATGCCTCTTTGTGAATGGGGGAGTCTAATATAATTCTTTCGTTGTGAGAGCATTGTTGTATTGTTCCAGCTACACATGATAAGTTGTTTAATGTGTCAAGACTCTGTGACAGTCGTTTGCTTCTTGCCAAATCGGAAATGTTCCATTTCATGGTGGGTATTTAGATAGTATATTCCAGGTTATCGATTGCAATTTCTTTGACCAAATATCTGTGTACTGGAGATATTTAAAAAAGGTGGGGTTCTCTATTGACTGAATCGATGGTTTAATTTAAAGTGGGTGGGGTAAGTAAATTCAAAGTGTCTGCTGAGGGCAGGAGACGAGCAGGATTGGGCATATTGTTTTGCGTTAGTTGTGTTTCACCTAGGGGTTCAAAATCAGGGGCTCTCAGGTCATCTTTCATTGAGGTGCTTCTCAAATTCTACATGATAGGTATGGTAAAAGAGAGTAATGTCAGTCTCTCTGTTTTGAGGTCACGCTTGAGATGGGGGTCAAACATGCTTGTATTTTAGCATGGGCTCTCAGAGTTCTCTAGGGCTATCCAAGTTAAATCCGTGGATGGGGACGGTACCCCAATAAAGTCTTTGTGTGATCACTTCTGATCATACGCTACACGAGAGGGACACTCAGAGAGCAGCCAAGTGCACAGATAGCCGTCCAACTCTCCGACAGGCTGGGCTACCTTTCACAGTACACCCAGCAAGTGTCTGCTTTGTGCTGGCGATGTGGTCTGGGTTCAAAGAGAAGGAAAACATTCTGACCCAACAGTCGGCTCAAAGGGTTGAAAGGGAGAGGGAATGATGCTAAAGACTGAGGCCCGCCGTCACCTGGGTTACCGGCTAATGCACTGGCAGTAAGATTGATATGCGCAAATACGAAACTCTTCATTGGTGATTAGTTTTATGACAGTAATATGAACTCCTTTCGAAAGATTATGTGAGGTGTTGAAGTGGGGGTCTCTCTCCCTGGTGGTGTGGTCCAAAGCAGGTGCCTCTTCCACTTAAGACCGCCAAAGACCAAAGACTCATGAAATGACTCAGTGAACGCTCTGTGTTGCATGGAAGTCTTTATGCCAGTACTCCTCATCCTTGGATGAGAGTGTGGAAAGACTGCTCTCTACAAAAAAACAATGCCAAAGACCAACGACTCATCAAATGACTCCACAAGTGCTCTGTGTTGTGTGGGATTTTTTATGCGATTACTCCTCATCCTTAAATGAGAGTGTGGAAAGACTGCTCTCTGCCAAACACCAACGGCAAAGACCAATGACTCGTCAAATGATTCTGCGAACTATCGGTGCCGCATGGGAGTCCTTATGCCAGTACTCCTCCTCCTTAGATGAGAGTGTGGAAAGACTGCTCTCTGCCAAACACCAACGACAAATAACAACAACTTGTCAAATTAAATCAGATTTGAAGGGATCAGATTTGAATGGAAACAGTGAGTGAGCTTCTTTCAATGGGGTTGGTTTGAGTGACATTCTGACCAGATGGTGGGAGGGGAGAAATGGAACAATCACCGGGGACAATGCATGGGTGGACATTCATAGATTAAGGACAACCAAAATAAGACATTTTTAAGTGCAGGTAGGCAGTACGGTCAGCTGGATTATGGATGTGATGAAGTGCTAGCTTGGAGGAAGTAGAAAGTGAGGGATAGAGGCAAGGAAGAGGAAAGGGACAAATATCAGCTAGAAGGCAAATGAAAAATAGGTAAAGAGGGTTACTCAAAGGCGAGGAGGTATGTTTTTAGATTGTTTTTGAACAAATCGTGTTGACTGTTTCTCAGCTGTCCGGTGGAAGAGAACTCCATGCAAGTGGAGCAAGAAGAGAGAAAGAGCAGAAGAAAGAGGACGCGAGAGGAAGCATAGGGAGAGTGAGGTGCCACAAGGGTAGTCAAGGAGGAAGAGCAGAAATTATGAGAAGGCTTGCAGAGTTGGATTGATGAGGATAGATACAGTGGTGCCATTCTGTGGATTGATTTTTGAACCATGATCAGCAATGTTAATCTGGCTCTGTTTTGCACTGTCAGCCATCCAGCCTGGTGATGGTACGTACATAGTAGATGTGAAGTGAGGGATTTCAAAGAGAGTCCTAGTAGCAAAGTTAAGTGATCTTGTCGAGAAGACAGAAGGCAAACAGACCGAAGAGAATGCTGAGACACTAGTCCTGTTTAGAGAATACAAGTACAAGATACAAGAGTAGTTACGAGATGCTTAGTCGTGTTGAAAGGAAGGAGGTGTCTGATTTTCCTAATATTTAGGAGGTTGAGATGAAGCACTGTTGTAGTTTTTAGATGAAAGTGGAGAAGGTGTGAGAAGGGTCATAGAACACTGAGGTTTCTAGCAGAAGAAGAGTGGGGGAGAGTGTCAGGTGGGAACTGGATAAGCAAGGGAAGAGATGAGAGAGAGTATTTGGCAGGGAAGGAGAGCACCTCTGATTTGTTTGAGTTTAACATCAGAGAGTGTGAACCCTTATAATAGTTAATGGCAGAGACACAGTTTGACATTTTGAGAGATCAGAGGAGAGTTCAGGAAAAGAGAAGAAGATTCAGGTGTCATCTGCAAAGAGCTGGTACGAGAATCTAAAGGAGATTAGTGCCCCACATGCAGAGGTGTAGAGTATAAAGAGGAGAGGACCGAGATCAGAGCCTTGTGGAATGCAAACAGTTTGATGAGTGAGTTGAGAGGTGTTGTTGTTCCAGGACACAGAGAACTGACAAAGTGCCATGTAGGATTCAATCCAGGTAAGGGCTCAATCATGAATCCAAAGAAGAAAGAGAGTATTATGGATCAACAGTGTCAAAGGCAGCAGGCACGTAAAGGATATTCAGGATAGAGGATAGGTTGGTGTGCTTAGCAGAGGATATGAAATTGGGGACATTCATACGAGCAGTTTCAGGAGAGTGACAGGAGTAGAAACATACTTGTAAGGCGTCTCAAAGGTTGCTGATGTCTAAGAAATGTGTAAGACAGTTGAATACAGCCCTTTTGAGCACTTTAGAATAGTGAGGAAGGAGAGACACAGAATGAAAGTTAGCTGGTAGATTTGGGTCAGCCCCTTACTTTTCTAGGAGCAGAATGACTGTGACCATTCTGAAAACAGAGGGAAAGCAAGTGTAGTCGAAGGACAGGTTGAAGAGTTCAGTAAGGTGAGTGGTCACTAAAGGGGCAATAGGCTTGACTAGCTGAGGAGCAAGATGGTCTAATGGGACACAAGAGGGGTTAGCCTTGATCAGTAGAGATACGGGAGAAAGAGGCAGAGGATGATGGTAGAGTAGGTGGAGTGTGGACTGTCGGAGTGTGAGTGTGAAGAGGTTGGTGAACAAGTCTCTAATTGTGGAGAATTTTGCAGCAAGGTATTTGGCTAGCTCATTAACTGTGAGAGTGGAGTTGATAGTCCTAGATTTAGGAGGAGTGATGTGTGAGTTTGGGGTGCTATGTAGCTGGTGAGGATGTTTAGATTGAGAGTCAATGAGGGTGATGCAGGAATCTGTTTTCGCTCTAACAAGAGAGGACTTGAGAGTGTTCAGGGCAGACAGGTAGAGTTTCAGGTCCTCATGTGAGTGGGAAGCCTCCATTTATATCCACTTAACTTTCCACTTAACTTTCTAACAATTTAGAGTTTGCAAAATAATGGAACCAAATGTCTGCAAGATATTTTAGAAAAGCCAGACACAATGCAAACAATCTCTTTTAATGTTTAAGTTTACATCATCTGTATTCACAACTATTTGCAAGCAAGTCTATCACTCGATCAGAACATTTTGGGTTTGACCCAAAAAAGACATGCAGTGACTGCTGTTAAAATGTATTCATGATTTTCGATATTGATATAGTCTATGTTTCTTAGAAATTCTCTGTCATTCTCTGAAGGTACATGATGATGTGATTGAATATACATGTACACTTCTCTGTTGACTATGTCAACTCGTGTTTAATTGTACACACGTGTCACTAACTTAAATGCCATTCTTTGAAACACCATTGGCAATGCAATGAAATCATCCAAATTGTGAGGAGATTCTGGTCACTGTGGTTTTGGTTCATCATGCTGTGACATGGGCTCTTTAGTTGACAGACAGCAAGGGACCAAGTGCCAATTCAAGCATACCCTAGTGTGCTATGGTATGGATTGACTCACTAATAATGTGCCACCGGCCACTTTTTCTGGAATGTCTTGCCCATTACCCAAATCAGAATATGACTTCATTTTTTCTTATCAGGTGTCTCTATTCCTTTCAGATAAGACCTGTTCTTCTAATTGTGTGACTGCACATTATTTCTGAATGAGATGTATGGGTAGTGCCTTGTTGGGTGCTCCACTGGTCTTAGCATTCCTGAAAATAAATCCTGAACAAGTGACACATAAGAATTCCATGAACATTTATCCACAAGCTTTTTTACAGGTACGCATGTCAAGGTGTTTCTCACAGATAGACCATCATGTATCATATATGCTCCGCCTGTATAGGTGTTAGTGTTATGATTTCCTTTATGGTGACATTTGTTACCCCAAGGTCAAATTCCTGTGGCTAATGCAAAACTGGGACACTTAGATGTTGCAATTATATCCCCTTAATAAATAAGTGAGTCAATGCATTCTATGACCTTTAATCACCCTACCACCTGCTGCCACATGCAAAAGCCCCCCCACCCCCGTGAAGTGAAACAGCATGGCTGATCAATGCTTCCTCATTCACGGACTCCGAATATGGGTGTCAAGGAGGGTCTGTTGGAGCACATGGTGAGTGTGGACATTATGTCGGTTGAAAAGAGAGCATATCTATGCCCTGCATTGCTTCCCACCTGATGTATCACAGGACATAATGGCTGGCCTTGTAGTTGGCATAACTACCGTGCCCTAGAGTTTTGTTTAAATCACACAGACATGTATCATCTTGCACAACAACTATATGCACATGATGTACCACTGGAGAAACAATCCTTTAATTATGGAAAATAACCTAAATATTTGCACTGTGGTCATCCAAAACAAGTTCTCATTCATACAAAGAACTGTAGAGCTAGTGGATGTTTTTTTTTGTTTTTTTATCATTACCATGCCCATGTTTTCATGTAATACTTATTACATAGAGCCAAATCCCACTAGGCAGATTCATGTGCTTGTTCTAAATGGTGCACCCAACAGCATTTATGGATCACACTTTAGATATCAAAAGCACACTTCAAAGACATCCCAGCATACCACCCACTTACAAATACGATTCCACCCTCTAAAATTCCATCTTCAATCACAACTCTTCCCTGAGTACAAAAACCAACCCACTCTTTGCTAACCTTAACTCTCATGTTAAAACCGCTGTGACCCAACACACTCCAGACCCCTCTACGTTGGACATGATTGAAAACCACAATAAAACAGTATAGGAAGTAGAGAAGCTTTCCTAGTTTGCTCCTTTCATATAACAGTATTTTCCTCACCATGACCTTGGCTTTTGCTCCAGTATGGATCAGAGCCCATTGCTCATTAGCCTCCTTGTATGCTGATGAGTGAATACCTCATCAGACCACCTGGTAATGTTTAAGGGTCATGTTCCATATGGCACCTGGCATGGCCCACCAATTGCCAACCAGTAGCCCTCATCCAATTAAACGACCCTAGATTGTACCTCTCTCCCTGCGCTGTCACCTTAAAGGAATGTCAGGTGGTTCAGAACTGGCACTTCTGCGACAAGCCGGTTTGCATCAGCCCATGTCTAGCCGTGGTGCTCTGGTGCTGCAATCTGTTATTCCTGCTCCCCTCTAAACGTGGTAACCATTTTCAGTGCCCTGCTTCTGTCTACCCCAACCCTGCGGTACTGGGTGTGTGCAGCCCCCACCTTTTATCATCTGTTCACTATACACATGTGATTCCCCTGTAACCTCCAACATGGGATATTTAGATGACCATCACCTTCTACTGGCTACCCAAAAATCAAGTTGGTTGGAAGTTGTTAACAAATATGTTAACATGGGGTTGGACTCTCTCCTTGCTGCTTTGATGACCCTACCCCTGCTTTTCCCCCTAAAGACCGACTGAGTTCCCGGTTCGCTCCACTAGAGGCCCTTACTATCAACAATAATTCTCAACTACAAAATAAACCTGTAGCCCCACTGCCCACTCATGCAGACATTCAACATCTACGTACCTCCATAAAACACCTCCAACCCACCATCAATGCAACACCCGAGAGCATGTCAGATGTCAATAAAGGTGCCAGTATCTTGGTTATGATATGATATGATATGGTATTTGTAACGCGCCTATACACAGGTGTTTCAAGGCGCGACGAGGCAGGGAGGGGAGGGACAAGGGGAGACAGACAACGATCCTACTAGGCCAGGTGTCATTCAGATCGCGCAAGTGCAGTCCCCATAATACACTAGCCCACCCAACAGCTGTAGTGATGTCCCTAATCCCTTGAAAACCATTGCTCAGTGGCCAGAAATACATTCTTTATTAATAACAGCAAGTCTAAATGACTTGATTCCTTTCTTCCTAATACCTTGAAATGTGCTCTACATAACACCAGCTCCCTAAACAAGCACACCACAGACATCCACGACTACATTGTCAACCTCAATCTGGATTTACTCACAGAAACCTGGATTAACGAAGCCAGCGGGCCTCAGATAATGCTGGCCACAGCTCAAGGCTACTATATCTTTTGGCAAAATTGAACACAGGGCAAAGTTGGTGGATTTGCAATGATTGCTAAGAACCATTTAACGTTCTTCATAAAAAACATTGCCTGTCAAGGAAGTGAAATAATTCATCTTAAAATAACCTACTCTGTGGGTAGCTGCCTAAACATTATTCTTCATTACCGCCTCCTACTGAGATGCCACACCTCAGTAGTGAAATCATCCACATCCTTAGCGACATGAACGGGCATAACTGTTCCACCCTACTAGTCGGTGACCTAAACCGTTGTATAATAATTCCTCTGATAAAGAAGCCATAGATCTTGAGTAAGCCTTGAACAACCTTACATTTTCCCTGCATATCTCGAATCTTACCATGGATAAGGGTCACATTCTCGACTCGGTGGCTTCCAGAAGCCTAACTACACAAATCAAGAGCACCACCCTGTGTTTGTGGTCTGATCACTATGCTATTATTCTTTAAATATGTCCCCCAGGACTACCCTCAAAATAAATAAAACCTATAAAAAGAATCATGAGTCGCAACTACAAACACATATGTGAAGCTGATTTACACAAATGTCTACTTCATGTCATGTCATCTACATCAAAACCTGACCACCCCTCCGACCTAGTACACCCATTTTCCACCACTCTGAATACCATGCTTGACAGAGTGGCCTCTATCTGACCCAAACAAGTCAGAGACAGCGTGATACATCAAAACTGGTTCTCAGAAGAGCTAGTCTCTCTTAAAAGGTGTAAGAGAAGGTCCGAGACTAAATGGCTTACACATCCTTCATTAATAAACACATTGAAAATGCTGATAACAGCTCAAAAAAACTCTTTTAAAAGTTCAAATCGTTGCAAAGAGCCAACGTTCTATCACAACCCTATGACTCACACAGACCAACATGGTACAAGAATCCAACTGGCTTTCGAAGTCAACATTCCAACAGCCATAGCTAAGATCCAAAGCATCCTGGAGAATATGTCTCTCCCGTACCAAACAGAGATGGAATTGACAGGCAAAACAGTGCATAACTAGCTTTTCACCCTTCACTACGTTAGATATGGTAAACATTCTGTCCTCCGTACGCCCATTAAATAGCCCTGAAAATGTAATTCCCCCAAATGATCCTGCACCATAAGGGCCACCATCTCCCACCTGATGAAAAATCAGGTCTGGATCCCCATGACACGAACAACCTGCAACCCATTACCAACTGCAACTTCCTGCTCAAGATACAAGACAAAACTGCCACCTTGCAACTTCAGACTTGTGTTGAAGAATCTTGTGTCGTGCATTCTAGACAGTCCTGTTTTAGACCTGGCTACAGGTGTGAGCCAGCTCTAATTGACCTACAGACCCACCTGCTAAGTATCTTCGACAAAGGTAAAACTGGCCTATTGGTGCTGCTGGATTTATCTGCAGTGTTTGATCTCCTCAATCATGACCGCTTGATCCAGACACTGAGTAGCACTGATTTACTTAGCCCTGATTCAATCACATGGCTACACTCATTTTTGTCCAACTGTTCCTCCACAGTCTGTTGGGGTAAAACTTCCTCCCCACCATTACCCATTGTATACAATGTTACAGACGGGGCATGCATCTCGCCTCTACTGTTCAACATGTATCTCAAACCGCTATGTGACTTGCTACAAAGCTCTGGGGCCTTTTTTATCAACTACGCTGACAATACTCAGCTGGCCCTGGAGCTCTGTGGGAACTATGAGCAGGACATAGCTAGGCTAAATGACCTCTTTCTCCTTGTGGAAACCTGGATGAACCGAAATTGGATGTGTCTGAACAACAATAAGACAAAACTGATAATCTGTGTCCTCCCTAAGGGCCGGGCTAAGCTTGACCCAAGATACCAATCTTTTAAAATCCATGATTGCGATATCCCAGTGGTCAAAAAAGTTAAGAACCTTGCATTCCACCTCAATGCATCCCTTAAGGCTGATGCACACATCAACCAGGTGGCAGCCAATTTCTCATATTATCTCTGGCTTCTAAAATAAATCCACCCAGTTCTATCTGAACTCAACAGTGCATCCATTGCACGAGCAGTGATCCTTCCTAGGATTGATTACTGCAACACCCTACTGGATGGCACAACAAAAATTTAGTTTTTAAAAAACTCCAGGTGGTCCAGAATGATGCGTTCCGCATTAATAAAAGAAAAACCAGAAAAGAACACCTAACCGAATGCCGGCAATCACTACATTGGCTACAGGTCTCTAGTGCCACATACCTTAAAAACCTGATACGGCCATACCAGCCATCAAGAACCCTGCAGTTCTTTACCTTATCCTTGATCTGCCACAGTTGACCATGGCCTCAGTAAATAATTACCTGCAAACACAGCCGAACATTGGAACACCTTTCCGCTAGAACTCAGACAACAGAAAGACCCTAAAATCTTTCACGCAAAACTGAAGACATTGCAGTTCTCTTACTTTCACCCACTATCCCAAAGGTCCCACCATTCCCCCACCCTCCTTGCTTCTGTTTGTCCTGTTAACCTAATGTCTTTGTGTGTGTGTTTCGGTGCCCTGATGCCTGCGGGTTTCGGCGCCATATAAATAAACAAAAAAGTAAACTGTAAACTGTGAACAGCGAGATACTGATGGTCCCATTTTAGATTTTCGTTTTGATGTATTAGCCAAGAAGGATTGGTCATTCTTACACTGTGTATTTCTAGCAACATTTGGTGTAAAAGTATGCTTCACTGGATGGACACAAGCTGGGATAATGACGTGTATCTTCCTCACAGAGATGCTGCGTGGTCTGGATTTGTTTTTACATCAGGGACTCTAACCATGACTGGTGTTCCTGAATCTTATCAAATTAGGCTCCATGCTTATAGTTCTGTTTTCATGGTATATGATGATTACATTGGAGATCATGTTACTCATTTTTGTAATTTGTCATTGGGGACCTGCTAAGTTTGCAGTCGGTGGAGCCTGCAATTGTGCAGAGCAAAAGGTGGCATACACACGTGTATGCAGTCTTTTGCCCTGTGCTTTTGCACTCAGTCACGCAAAGTGAGTAAACGCTGCCTGCCATGTGAGCATGGGAGGAGGTGTGTGCAATTTCAATTAAATGCTGCCCGACATGCAAGCATGTCGGGTAGCATTTACTTTTACTTGTGAATGCTACTTGTCATGCGCGCATGGTAAGCAGCATTCACAGTTACAATTCAATGTTGAATGGATCCCTATGGGGTCTGCCTGCTTTATGCTGGTGCATAAAGCCGGCAGAACACCATAGGGATCTCCAACATTTGCATTGGCATAAATATACATGCTGCAAATGCTGGAGCATGTGAATGGTGAATGGTGAAGAGGAAGGTAGTAGAAATACAAGTTGCATTATTCACCTCATCTCCGCCAAACAAATGATTGAAAATGGGGCGTAGCATTAATGGAAGGCATTAAAGTGTTACTCACTGCTTTTACGCCTTTCATTAATGCTAAATCCAATTTGAAAATGAGCTCCATTGTCTGTTGTTTGTTAATATCATGATGTTTGTGCAAGAGATAAGCAGTATCTGAAAGTATGTGGTCAGATGTTAACATGATTGAACCATAAAAATAACATGCCACCATGTACCTGACAAAGAGTAACCCCCTGGAGTTTATAGCTATAGATAATGTTCACTGAAAAAACCTTAGTTAAGATGCATTTAAGTTGCACAGATTTAACGTGCCAAAACCCTTGAAATTCAGCAGATGTGGGATGGCATGATCAGCTTAACCCGGCAAACTCCTGTTGATGTCCCCCATAATGTCATGTCCCCCATAATGTCATTTTGTATGTCATTGTCAATCCCTTCTCTTGTAATATGCATTTGTTGATGGGCTTTGCAACGGGAATGCACAGAGTGAAACTGGTCATGACTTCCCATTTCAGCTGAATTTCAAGAGTTGTGTTGCATTAAATCTGTCCAATTTAACTGCGCCTTAATTAAGGTTTTTCTGTGATTATCGAGGGTTTTCCTATACTATAGTTATTTTATGTGCCACTAGTCATGGCCATGGGCAGGGCCTTCAGCCATGTCCACTGTACATGTTTCCCCAATTTGTCAACATGTTTATTTGGGCCCACTAGGTGGCCATAGCCTTTAGCCGTGACTCTTTAAATGTATTTCAGGCCCACTAGCAAGGGCCTTCAGCCCTCGCCCCGCCGTGCCCCCTGTATATTTTAAAACACTACTGTGCCACTAGTCATGGCCTTTGGCCATGCCCACTGTACATGTTTGCCCAATATGTTCTTTTGGAAGCATTAGGTGGCCACGGCCATCACCAGTATACATGTCTTTTGGACCCTTCAAGTCGCCATGGTCGACTATACATGTCTTTCATGCCTACTAGCCAGGTTCGTCAGTCATGCCCTCCGTATATTTTAAAACACTACCGGGCCACTAGCCACGACCTTGAACCATGCCCAGTGTACATGTTTTCCCAATACGTTTCTTTTGGACCCATTATTTGGCCATGACAATCACCACTATACATGTCTTTTGGGCCCACTAGCCATGGACTTTGGCCGTGTCCACTTTCCATATTGCACCATTCAGTTCCTTAAAATAACCGAGTACCTTTCCCTTTCCTGAATGTCCTGTCTGGTGGGGCATGTGTCAATCTTATTGTTTCCACAATATCAACCAAATCCATCATGCAAGTCAAAAGTTATTAACAATTCAATGTTCATGTTTCCGATGGAGCTTGATACTCAACTTAACTATAGTGCATCGACTCCTACTACTGACTGACTGATTAATTATATATTATAACATTTATCATTTTGTATATGCATTGATATCTTTTTGGTTGCAAATTAGAAAAGGACATACTGTGAATGGATCATTCACATTTATTGGTGATTAACAATGGAAATATGGATGACACATACACTTTTGATTAACCGGATTCAGGGGAACATTTTGATTTGACAATATGAGTTCAATAAGTTGCTTAAAGACTCTGTAGGAGGAAATGAAGGTCCTTTTTTTAGACTTACATCGTTGTTTCTCAGTACAAGCTATTTACTTTCAGTCTTCAATTCGTTTGACTATCAAGGAGTAGATGTTTGTGTTTTCATTTCTACCTGGTGCAATGGAGCAAAGGAATACGTAGCAGAATGAAAAGCTTTTGAATAGTCTGAAGCCATAGAAAATAACACTAGTGGAGGCAGAATGATTAGGATTCAAAAAACATTGACAGAGAATTGGAAATTCAATCAGACAAGGCTTTCTTAAAAGATTGATTCAACCAAGAATGAGAGTATTTCACTTTAGAACAAGGAAATAAGTTGGAAAAAGAAGGGAAAATGGAATTGCCACATAATCTGAACAAAGAAGCGGAAAAGGCGAATCCTAAGATATCAAGGATAGACATTAAGGGATCACGACTGTTGGCTTGTCAATGGCACTATGGATGAACCCTAACCTCATGTTTCTTTGCCACTGAACATAATTCCATGTGCACAAACAGTCCACAACAATGGTGAGGACTCTGCATTGCAGAGGTTTGTTTAAGGTGATTCTGCTCCCTTCCTATTCTAAGTTGGGCAAAACTGAAAGAACAGAAATAAGGACTGCTTTGCATTTTCTTTAATGGGTCACAGACTCTCATCACTTATAGTTCTTCCCTGTCACTTTCACACATTGCATCAGCTAGATTTCCCTTTTTTTCTTAAGTTTTGAATTACTGTAGCAGGTGTTTGGTTTCATCTTTGCTGCACTCCAACCACCAGATGGATGGGCTGCAGCCCTGTGTACGGCAAACACAGGACCGTCAAAAGCATGTTCTTTCCATGTCGGTTGTTTGCCTTGCAGAGAAAGGAAGTGGAGCATTGTGCAGCTCGTAAGTACATGTGAGTAGAGCATGGATCGTGGGGTGAGAGAGTGGGGTTAGTGGGCATGGGGCAGGTTGGGTCACCGGGCTGAGGGAATGAGGGTTGGAGTCCTCTGTTTACGCCAATGTTTAGAATGGAGTGGAGGCCGGGGGGTTTGTGGAACAGGGTATGGGGCAGAAGAATCCATTAGAGAACACAGTGTGGGCATGGGGCTGAGGGAGGAAGATTACACAAACTGGCCTTAGGCTGGAGGAACCATAGAGAGATGTTTGGTGGGTGGCTTTCAAAGGGGGAGGGATTAGGGAGAGCGGGATTCAGCTTCAAAACATAGATCCATCATGTCATGATGCCATTATTGTATGTTTTTTGCCTGACCTACTTATGTCACAATGCTTACCTTTGAATGTGTATCTTGACTTTTACTATTCTCAATGTGGTAGAAATCTCTTGCCTGGTTCTTGTGTTGATTATCCCAACAACAGATATCTACTCCTCTTGAGTCCAGCTGATCGCCAGTTTCTCTGCTTGCATCATCTGTGATGAGTATAGTTTGCCTATTCCTGCATTTCCTGAATCATGTTGTTATGTGGCACCATTTGTGTCTGCTTCTGTCAGCAGATACATCAAGTGTTTCCTCAGTGCTGGGATATAGATCACTTCTGAAGTTGTGTGTATGGCTGCTGTCCTCATCTTGCCCTGTGGTCTGCTGGAACTGCTGTTGTAATTGAGGTGTTATGCTCAGTATGCCTATGTTGCCTTTCTGACATAGCAGCACGTATTTCCTGGCAGGGCATGGAGGTCCTTCTTTCACTATGTTGTGCTCTCACTAATAGATAGGATATACGGTAGACTGGGGATATGTTCTTTGTGTTTGGCTACTTTGCAGCAACCTCCACATTGCTGCAGGACTCCTGGCTTCACCTTTGATGTGACATACATTATGTTATTTATTATTATTTTTTTACACCAGAGGTATTCAATCTTTTCAGTTGAGGAAGATGTTTACAACTGCTGGTCTCACCTGAGTATCCGTGATCTCCCCGCCAGAATAAATGTTCATTGGACTTAGTAGCAGTTCAGACGAAGGAAAACCAAGTAAGGATTTTGAAATGGAGACCCACAGGGTGTCTATTCTGCTTTCTGCCCAATATGACAATGTGACATACTATCGAGCAATGGTTCTTGTTGGTGCAAAGTAACCAGGTGTGAAATAATTCCACCAATTTATGAAAACCCAAATATTAAGCCTTTCTGCAGAGCCAAGATCTTTCAAACATAATACATGGTTGTGCAAAATATTTATTGTGGCCGATGTAAAATGTGATAAGTAAGCCATGAATAGTTTGATTTCATGATCAGACTTACAATGCAGAGCTAAAGGCAGGAGATCCCTGAACAGTTCAGGAAATAGGCCTGATTTCTGAATAAGGTAGAACATTAATAGGATTGAGTTGAGGGTGAGATAGAATATTTAAATAGAATTTTAAGGTGAGGGCGAAGGGGAACATTCACTTGGGATTTAGTTAATGGGGATGACGAACATGAATATAGAATTTAATTTAGGGAGAGGCAGGACCTTAATTAAGAATAGACCATTTTTTGTGATTACTGATTACGACATCCCAGAGATCACTTCAATGCCATAAACACAGGTTTTGGTTGCAAGTATTGCTTAGTGACAGCCGTAAGCTCATAATTGCACTGGGGCACTTTATTAAATTGATCTATGCAAAGTGGGGAGAGAGTTGGCCCTTTGGGTATCCTATTACGGAAAACAAATGACAAAGGTCTAAGTAAGACCATGCTTGAGATCATATAGTTTGGACGGTGTCTGGATTGGGGTGGACTAATCAAGAAAATAGGTGAGAAAAAGATCAAGGGACCCTTCAATAAGTTCATTGAGTAAGCCTATTGTTTCCCACTGTCTGGGGACACCACGACAATGATTTATAGTAAATAAGGAAAACAAACCTAGTTATTTCTACAAATATAGATGGTGTCGCACAAAGGCTAGTTTATAAATCCAACCATATCTAATATAAAACATACATATTTTATTTTGAAAAAATACACAATTTCATACACGAGGCTTTGTGGTTTGGGGTCCACCTAGTGTTATTGATGTGTGTGTATCTGTGTGTGTGTGTGGGTGTTTGTGCATGTGCGTGCGCACGCACGCATTTAGGTACTATATGAAATGTATTGTATTTTAATGAATTGTAACACATTTTATTGAATTTTACAGAATAGTTAGCCTACATGGAGGTCTTGTTGTAGTGATGTCGATGAAGGTGTGAGATGATATGTGAAGATTATGAATTGTAATGATTTCTGAATTGGATGAATTATAGTGTTTTGTACCATTGCAAATGTAATATGTGGGGTTTTAGTGTATTAAATTGATTTATGTATAAAGGTTTTTATAAAACAAATATACTAAATAAAAAAATAAACACATGTCACGTTATTGTCAGCATGAGAAGAACATCCCATAATTTCTTACAGCCAAGAAGCAAATTGCATTCAGTGGCTGTAACTGAGTGTGCCTTCCTTTATTCGAACATATAAAATGCCTTAAAGTTCTTTGGATGGAGGGCAGAACATTATTTTTAATGGTTGTAACTCTTTTTTAAACAAGGCAAAATAATAGTTGGCTGCAAATAAAAAAAGAAGTTGGTTGCAAATACAAATTGTTTGAATGCATTTATTTATACATGTATTATTCACTATGAAGAGCTTTCAGCAGAGCGTTGAACTGAGGAAAACATGCAGTTACAAATCCAAGCTAAAGGTACAATTGACAAAAAACACAAATGTCAGCAATTAAGAATGAGAGGAAGACAGGAAGTAGGCCTTAAGTAGGTACCATAAAATAGCAAGGAGATGAGTGCAATGATAGAAGAGCTTTTCCGAGCTTGCAGACAAGAAGGGAAAATAGCAAAAATGTGATTATGTACATGGGGGATGATGACCAGCTAAAAGATGATGAGGAGATGGGCAAAGGGATGGATTATCAGAAGAATCAAGAGAAGACTGATTGTAATGAGCAAGATCATAAACACATTATACACATTTATGAACAACTTAAAGATATCAAGAGGAAAAAGGGTAGCCAGGGGAAAAAAGAAAGAGAAGAAGCATTGCGAAAAAACTGAGGGTGATTCAAGAGTATGTGAATAGCAGATTTAAAGATATGGAAAGGGAAAGGATTGTAACTGTTAAGAGGGTATTTCCATGTGTTGGTTTATTGGAGTATTTCATCCATCTCTCAAGTATAACTTCTAAGGTTAAGGGGACCTTAAGGAGGGCTTACATGGAGATCAAAGGTTCCTTCTTTATGCCTCTGGTCAATAGAAATTGCCTGACATATCTTTTCTTTCACATTATTATGTTAAAAATGATCTTGTAAATTGAAATATATATATTTAATCCATCTAGAGGCAATGTATACTTGGGTATGGACGAACCAATTACCTCTGTCCGCTAATACAGCAAAATGGTCTCACAGTGGGAGAAAGTTCTGTTATTGTATTTCTCGAAAGAGCAAGGTATGTACATCCTTTGCTTAGAATACATAGGTTTACACAATGCCATCTTGCATTGCATTATCTGTTAGAAGCCAAGGACACTTGTGCATGCAGAAGCCTTGAACATTTTCCAATAGCTGATCTGAGAATATGAAGGATGATTTTTCTTTTGCAGTGAGATCTTGTAAGCTATTTACCATGGAAATGTTGATGTATTGTGTATCTTATTTTTATTGTATTAATTAAATTATTTTCAAATAAAGCAAATTGACTAACTAATTAGAAGTGTGGCACCTCAAGTTAAAGTTGTGGAAGATTTTTTTTCAACTAAATGTTTCAACTGCAGAACCCCTTCCCAGTATGGAGATGGCAGCATCCAGAGCCATCCCTTAGAAAGTCTAGAACAAGTCCTGTGTGTCGTCTTTGCTTCCTGCGCCAAATGGAAAAGGGTGCATGTTTCCTGTCCACCAAAATAGAGAGGCACATTTCCTTAGAATACTCCAGACATAGCAGTTCTATCCTTTCAACCTCTGTTCTTCAAAGTACACTTTCTGGGGGTTGATAAAGGAAATATCAGGACCATTGTGGGTGCAGAATTGGACTAATGCAATGCCCGCTGTGCATGTGCTTCTGAATTATCCATCTATGGTATTCAGCTGCTACAAAATACTGCAGCTTGTACTGCTTCAAGCATGCCTAATAGTGCCCAAATCAGACCTGTTCTTAAAACACTGGCTTCCTATGAAAGACAGAATTTCCTTCAAATTACTAACCATTGACCATAAAGCACTATTCAGTGAAACGCCTTTCTCCAAAAAGAAACACTGAAAATGACATATTTTCTGCCATCCACTGAAAACGCTTTCCAAATACACCATCACTGTTTCACAATTCTGTCTGACTAGAGCATATGGCAGGTAAATAGTAGTCCAGGCTGCCAAGCTCTGGAACAGCTTCCCGGATAATCCATGTAGCAAAGAAAACCATCACACCTTTTGAAAAAGCATCAAACCCTTTCTATTCTGATGTCCTTCAGTTCTCTTTTCTTGCCCCGCCTACCCCATCTGCCCCCTGGTTCTTGTGAGTCAGCATTCATGTTTTGATACTTCCAGGTAGTAGCATCACCAAGCTCCCTCTTTTTTAGATTGTAAGGGATACATACAATTAAATTAAATTAGATTAACAGAAGTGGAGAGGGATCCAAGGATCCTCTTCAGCTATTTGGAGGAGCAGAGGGAATCATGGCTGCGAGGCAACAATGGAATTATTGCAAAGACCCAAACCTCCTCATCTTGACTCTTCATGAGGAACTTTGGAATATGGGGAAAAAGATGTCAGGCATGGCAATTCCCTTATGCCAAGCTATTGCAAGTACGTCCAACATCCATGACTTGATCACTGGAAATGAGATACAAAAAAAAAGTACCCAATTGATGAAATCATATGTAAATAGTTCTTCTGTCAGCAACCCATACCAAAGACCAGTTGTTTGAACAGGAAATAGAAGCTCTAGATAGGAGGATACATACTTTCCCAGATCATCTGTAAACATATTCTCCATACCCTTAACATAGGTTGCTATTCAATATATCCAAATGCCACTGTCTATTATGGCTCAGGGCTTTCTTTTTGTACCCACTTGTACCCCCTGAATGATTCAGGTAGTATTTTGCCACCTGATTGTCTGCATGTACCAACTCAGTAATGTGGTAGAGAACCGGGGCAACATGCAGACGTGCCTTCAGAATTGCTTGCAGGTTCCATCAATTACAGGAGAGGGATAATTACTGTGGGACCAGTTTCCCAGCAATGTCTGCACCTCCAGCGTGTCATTCCACTGCGAGAGTCTAGCATCGTTCTGGAGGATGTTGGGAGTGGTGCATACGTATACTCCCACGAAGAGATTTCTAGTTTGAAGCCCCCATTTGTGATTGACTTTGTGTGCAGTATCCCAAGGAATCAGAAGGTCATACTGGAATGAGGAAAGAGAAAAATATTAGATGGTTCACTAGAGGTTTTAAATAAATTAAGTCTTGAGAATAACCTGTGTTTACACTGACATATACCCTTGGACACCCATCCACTCTCTGACACAGGGACTTCCTTGACTATGAGGGCATGCATCCTCTCCTGGATTTTGATAACTCTGTCATGCGGTAGGAATGATCATGCTATGGATTTATTACACATGACACCTATCACAGTGATAGTCTGGAAGGGTGTAAATTGACACTTCTAACAGTTGTGGATGAATATATACTGCTGCAAAATCGTACACAAGAACTTAGCATCTTGGGTGTCCTTAAATTCCAAATTGTCTGAGAAAAGCCAGTCATCCAATTAAGGTAACACACTAATACGTGTCTCATGTAATACGCTGACAAAAGGGGCCAGGAATTAGCTAGAGGACATTTGAGGCCATGGGGAAGAACAGCGAACTGGACATTTTGCTATTGGTATATAAAATCCAGGTAGGCCTTGTCTGCCTTCCAGACTTGCACATAAAGATAAGCACCACACAGGTTGCTAGATGCTTTCAAGTACCCTGATCAAGAGGAATAATTGCATGCGACATACAAATCTTTTGGTACACCCCTTGGCCTCTTTCCTGAAGGAAAACGGATTGTATTGCCTTGCTCTCCTGTAACTCCATGTTTTCTTTGCTCTGGGAATGATCCCTGATGGTGGTAGAGGTGGTGATTAAGATTGTTTCACAGCGCCCAGAGGGCAACAGGATGGGACATGGGAAGGTAGACAATGAATTACAACACAGATAAATATTTGAATTAATAGTACAAACAAATCATGAGAATAAAAAGGAGGGGAGAAGAACCTACTATGCTTTGTGAGTTTTCAGAAAGTGCAAGGAAAGGTTACGATTATTGTTTTGATTTGTCAAAAAAAAAAACGCACACTACAAAATGGTATTGAAGCTGGGTTTTCAATAGCTTTATTTTGCCCATTTCTTAACCATAAACTTAAAAAGGGGTGAGCCTGAGGGCCAATTTTGACACACTTTTGCCCCACAACGAATTTCATTAGATATTTAGAACAATGGCTCAAAGTAGTATTGTTCACTTACTCCAGAGATATTATTGTAATTCCTTTACGCCGGTTGTACACAATGTTTTAGAAATTCATCCCACTTTGTCTACCAGTTTCAGTGGAATTATGTGACCTTTGACCTCAGAACAGGGGTTACCTAATGTAATGTTATTTTATATTACGACAATTTCATGGTTTTAAGAGTTAGGAGAAAGCTAGCAGCCATCTAAAACAAATAGGTCTTCAGGGCTTTTCTAAATAGAAGGTGATTAGACAAATTCTTCAGCGGAAGTGGCAAGGTATTCCACAGTGAGCTGCGGCCACAGAAAAGGCCCGACCTCCAATGTGAGCACGATGGAAAGGCGGCACACAGATCAAGCTGGCCGAAGCAGATTGCAAAGGTCGGTTTGGGCAATAGCAGGTGAATTTAGCCCTCAAATATTCTGCTCCATCATCACTCAGGGCAGAGTGAACCAGGCAGAGTGCCTTAAATTCAATACGTCTGCCCACAGGCAACCAGTGGAGAGAACTAAAAGCTGGTGTAATATGAGTGCCATAAAGCGATCCAGTTGCCACACTAGCAGCTAGATTTTTCAAACATTGGAGATGTTGGACAAGGCCCATAGGTTGGGCCAGATATAAGGGATTGCAATATTCCAACCGGCTCACAACCAAGGTAGCTACCACCGGGGACCTCAGCTCCACCGGTAAAAAGAGAAGTACCTTCCGTAATATTCTCAAATGATAATGGCAAGCTTTACAGACTACAGACACCTGTGCGTTCATCACCAAGGTGGAAGAGATGGCTACTCCCAGATTCTTAACCGTTGTGACTGGGACAGGAAGCAGGCCCCGGGAAGACGGCTGAAAAGAGGACACCCAAAGTGCAGGGTCAGGGGGAGAACCAACCACCAGTACTCCGTCTTGTCTCCATTTAGCTTCAGCCCATTTTGTTTCATCCACACCCCCATGGCTGACAGGCACCGGTGCAAGCACAATGACATCTCAGCCTAATCAATATCAAGCCGGATCAGGAGTGTTGTCAGCATATGAATAGCACCTGAAGCCGAAGGAGGGGATGAAACACACCAATGAGCAAATATAGATGTTAAAAAGAATAGGAGACAGGGCAGAGCCTTGGGGCACCCCACAACCAAGAGAACAGAAACAAGAAAGAAAGGGGGGAAGTGAGAGTCTTTGCTATCTGTCTCTCAAAAAAGAGGTAAACCAAGCTAATACTTGGCCAGAGATTCCGACCTGGACGAGGCAAGCCACCAGGGTAGGGTGGTCCACAGTATCAAAGGCCACTGACAGATAGAGTAAAATCAGGGCAGCCAGCACCCCCGCATCAACCAGCCTCGCCATGTCATCCTGCACTGACCCCAGCATGCTTTCTGTACCTCGTCTGGGTCTAAAACCTGTTTGGGCAGGATCTAAAATGCCAGATGACTCCATAAAAGAAGAGGTGAGATCAAGGACTCCAAGAGTTTCAGGAAAGCAGGGAGAAGTGAAATGGGATGAAAATTTGGAAGGTGGTCAGGATCAAGAAAAGTCTTCTTGAGAAGGGGAATCACTGTCACCACCTTCAGGTCTTGAAGAATATGACCCATCTGACAGGAGGCATTGATAGCTATAGTGATCTCATCTAGTAGGTCAGGAGAAATGTACTTCAATACTGCCAGAGGGACTTAATCAGGTGGGCCGCTGATTTAAGTCGGCCAATAGTGCTGGAGATTTCCAAATCAGAGAATTTAAGAAAGAAGGAACATCTCCCATGATTACCGACCCCCTCTGATTCATATGCCATATGGGGACAAGGCACCAACTTCATGCCCCACGTAGCACTATCTGCAAGGAAACATAAAGAGAGACATTTTTAAATGTTTACTTAAAACTTGCTTGTTCACGGACAAGAGATATCCGGTTTTGGCGGAATCTGCACAAAAGATATTAAAATGCGCCAGGAATGTCAGTAATTAGCCCACCAGTGCATATTATGACTTTAGTCTGCACGGGATGGGTGGCGATGCCGAGCCCAGTCAAATTTCATTTAGGTAGCCTGCTCCCAAGTTAAGCCTGAAAGCAAACCAAGTTCGTAATTGTGAACTGGTTAAATCACCTATGCCAAGATTTGTTCTTTCTGGCATATGCACAGGTTTTATTTGAGGGAGGGGTATTGTACCTTAAAGGCATCTTACCCCGTATATTTTTTCTTTACCAGTGGGCTGTGTTTTATAATATTTTTCAATCTGGTGTTCTCAGATGCTCATAGCTTGCTTGAGCATTCCATGCCCTAAGAGACCATTAAGAGCCAATATTCAGGAAATTGGGAGTATGAAAAGGAAGCACCTAATCATTCTTTACTGCTAAAGATGGAATTTGGGTTGTTTAACAGTAACCAAAAAGATTGCGGTTTACATGACCGTAGCTAACTTGACAATTGCATTCAATCAACCCATACACTAGAAATACACTCGCCCTCCACTCTCCCTTACTTACATTTTTGTGGCGCACCTGTTGGGTGCCGCCGATTGCCTTGATTCCCTGCAAAACCAGTTCCCTTCACGTACGTGCTTGGGAGTGGGCACCGCAGGGTTCTTTCCTTTTTTTAACATTCTTTCCCTATGCGGGGGACACTCCTGCAACCCCCATTCACATTATAGCAAATAAGGATGACAGGTGACACCCTGGCATCCCCCGTCCCCCTTGTTTGCTAAAATGGGTTTGTATGGCATATTTGTTCAAATTTTTAGGCTACATGAAATTTTCGTACAGCTTAATTCTTTCAAATATGCCATACATTTGTTTTGTATTCTGTGTTTTTGGGTATTCCCTTTAATCCCTAAAGATGCATTATTTCCCGCAAAAGGGAAACAGACTCATTTTTAGGAGCAAGCCCTGCTCCAAATTCCCATGTTTATGATGTTCAGTGGATCGGCGAGTGATCCTTCGGTGTTTGTTAGTTACGCAGCAGTCAGTGACCGAACCTTCTTTGAGAACACCCATCAAACAAATCATATGTTGTCAGCTCCACCATCTTAGACTGAAAGATGCAACACATTCTTGAATTAAAAGGTCTGTAAATTGGTGTTGTTTTCTTTAAGGACTTCTGCTGGCTTTTTTCATTGTATTATTTCCAATCTAGTGTATCTCCAGGCTGCTAAAGATATGTATGAGCATGGGTACAAAATTAATGTGCATTGTGTTCATTCTTCCTATCAAGGATATTTCTAAGGGGCCCCATCTATTTAGATCTTTCTCTAAGTCTGTGAGCAGCGGCAGCAAGTTATGTTTCAGAAGCTTTCTAGGGTCAGGGTTCAATTTTATTTAAAGTACTCCATTATGGGTTTTGACTAGTTTATGGGAAACTTCTGTGTTAGGGTTTCTATTACTTCCTGTGGATCTGAAACATTTAGGCCTTGTGACTTGTCATAATTCTTTTTGATGCCAGTCACTGCTTCGAATCACTCCAGAATCTCCATTAGAAGTGGCAGGGATCTATTTGTGTGCTTACCGAGCAACACGAGGTCCCCTGCATACAGGGCTTTCTTATGTTCTCTGTTTACCCAATATATTCCAGCAATCTGGTGATTGTCCTTGATTCTTTTAGCCAGTGATTCGATAGAAAGTGGGAACAGAAGTGTTGAGTTTGTAAGTATTTGTACGTTTGACGGCCTTGTCTGGTGCTGCGCTTGGGTCTGATCATGTCGGTATGCTGTTTATTCACCTTTGTATTGGTAACCTGGGAGTCAAAGTATGCCATTATCCAGGCCTGGGTGTTGGGACCCAGGCCCAGTGCTTTGAGTGCTTCATGCAGGAGCCACCAGCTCACTCAGTCAAACAGTTTGCGGCCATGCAATGCCAGCAGGAAAAATAGCTTCTTTCCACGTATTCCTATTTCCAGCCCATTGATGCTTCTGTGGATGTTGTCTTGCATGGACCTATCGTTTATGTACCCTGATTGGTCGGTTGCTTTAGTTCGGGGGAGGATTGGTGGTAGCCTCTTCACCAGGATCTTTCTGAAAATGTGTACATTGTGGTTTAACAGGGCTATTGACCAAAATGAATCATGCAGTGTGTTGTCTTTACATGGTATGGAGATTAGGATGGTGGTGGATTCCACCATACTGGGTTTATCTGTCTTAGTGGTTAAACAAAAAGTTAAATAGGCATTTCAGTGGCTTAATGAGTTGGGTGTAAAATGTGTTTTAGAATGAAGAAGTGGAACCATCTGGGTCCAGGGATGTTTTTGTAGGAAGAGACTGAATTACTAACTATGCTAAGTCTGGGTTATGGCCTGCTCTAGCTCAGCCCTCTCTACTGCGGTTATTTTGGGGATTTACACCTGCCTAATGTGCTCCCATTGGACTTTCTGGTTTGATTTACCCCGTCTGCTGCACCACCTGTCACTTTTCTTCCTCCCCATAGAGGAGGTTACCCCTGCAATCCTGTATTCCTGTGATGTGGCTTCTTGTCTTGATATGTCTGGGTGTATAGGCCAGTAGTCTGCCTGCTTTGTATCCCCTGGCGTAGCATCTTTGTTTCGTAAGTATAAGTGTATGCACTGTCTTTTCTGATAAGTGGGCCTCTAGATGAGTCCTGGCTATTAGCCATCTATGCAGGTCTCTAATGGAGCGTGTGTCTCTGTGTGCTCCCTCCGGTTTCTGTGCCTCTTTTTCTAGCTTTGTGCGTATATCTGCATTAACCCCTGTAAATGTGGTAACCCTGGTTAGGCTTTCTCCACTAAGAGTTGCCTTAAAGGTATCCCAGATCCATCAACCACTTAACTGGCTCCAGTTCGAACTGCAGCGGAGACGCTGCTGTAACGCGGAAACGCTACTTTATATGTTGTTGCAACTGCAAGTGACAGTGGAGCCCGAGAGAAATCGATAACTAATCACTTACCATAATCTGGTTCTCAATTGAATCAAACCTGACTACAGCCTCAGTGGAAGGGCAAGTGCCCGAAACACGTATCAGGCTACTTCAGCTTTCATTAAAAATCATTATACTATTTTGGTCGTAATCAGTGTCGTTGCGCAGTGTGATTGCAAAACTCACATCTTATTCCACTTAACTTCTGGGATATTGTTCCGATCAAATAAATCCTTTATCAGATCCACAAATTCCCTCCTATTGGTTTAGTCTTGCAGTATTGCATCTTGCAGTTGCCAGGGAGGTTTGAGACTGAGGAAAAGTCTGTTTACTAGTATGTGGGCCATCACAGGGGAGTGATCTCATAGAATTATCTGCCTGATTTTAGTCGTCAGGAAGTGTGACAGCAGAGCTGGGGAAGTTAAGATTAGTTCTATACTTGATTGTCCCCTATAGACATTGGATTAGAACGTGTAATCTTTCACGCCCATGTGTTGTATTCTCCAAATGTCCACTATCTGCAGATCCTTCATCATGCCTAACAGGCCATTTATGATGTTCCTGTCCTGTGTTGTGGGGGGAAGGGTTTTGTCCACATTTGAGTCGAGTGCGGTATTGAAGTTGCCCTCTATCACTATATGCCCCACTGAAAATGTTTTGATTCACTGGCATAACCACTCAAAAAATGCCTCCTGGTTATCGTTGGGCACGTACACAGATACCATTGAGACTTGATGACCAAACAGGAATCCTTTGAGCATTACATATCGCCCTTGGGGGTCCGTGCGTATCACTTGCTTATGAAATGGGATTTCTTTTCCTATCAGTATTGCTACCCCCCACCTCTTCATCTCATTTGACGCAAAATACTGGAGTGGACATCTCCTGCCTTGCATCCAACTTTCATCCCCATGGAGTAGGTGTAGTTCCAGCAAGAACATTACTTTGCTCCCTGCTGATGCAGATGTGTGAGTATATTGCTTCGCTTTATGGGAGAGTTCAATCCCTAAATGGGCCAGGAATATTTAACTTGTCATTGACTATGTTAATGCAGTGTCATGTTTTACTATCGAAGTGTGTGGTAGTGTCTGCACGTAGCGCTTGCCTGTGCCTTGTATGTGCATAATCACTGTGATCTTATCACTTGTCTATGAAACCATAAACCCATAAACCCAACTTGTCAACATTTTAACAACTTGCCTGTGGGTCAGGTTCTAACTTATTCCAGTCATTCACACATTCCTTCTTCAAGGATTGTTCCAGCTGCTCACCGGTGGTGCCCCCTCAGTGGCATGATATGCATGCCTGTATGAGAGGTATTTCTACGTGCAGAGTCTGCCTTCTTCCTTTCCTTCGGGTGACCACTCCTCCTCTTGTGCTTTTCTTCAGGTGTTAAAATTCATGATGAACGGGCCGGGCTGCTCTGAGTCCAACTTGTGCTGATGGGATTTCTTGGTTCTGCTGGCCCATTTCCAGCCTTACTGTGTCAGCCTCCTGGGTCTCTGCTTTGTCTGTTCTTGGTGCTCTCAGTCGTCGTTCTGAGTGGCGTCTCCTGTAGACAATAACCACTCTGCTTCTTTCTCCAATGTTGTCACCCAGTTCTTTCTTGATACATAAACAGGAGGGTGCATGGAAATCCCCATCTACATTGTACCTCCTTTCCACTGATCCATGTGGTGACGGCTCCCAGCTTTACCTACAGGCTAGAGTACCTGGAGCCAGATCTTGAGACAGTTTAAGCTTGGATCCCTCATGTGTGATGTCCCCCATCCGCGATGTCCCCCATCCGCTTTGTCATTTGCAGAATGTTATTGGTGCTCAAGTATCTTCTCATTTGGTAGGTTTTTGGGCCGCTGTCTCCCCACAGGAGAAGTAGAAGGGGAGCTGCTGGTGCAAAGACCCCATCAGCTCTACAGTCTCAACCCACAGGAGTGCCCAGCAGGAGATCTCTGGGGCTCTCCATCTCACGGCTTGAGCCACAGCCTCCAATAGCCAGCTGGACACCCAGCTTCCACTGTCGTTTCTTGCAGCATCTTCCCCTGCTGGGGAACACTTCCTGTGACACCCGCCATCTACCACTGCATTGCTTCGGGGACTCTGATGATGCTCCCCTCATCTCAGCCCCATCTACTGTGTGCGCCTGTTCTCTGTGCAGCAGGGACGTCATTTCACCAAAATGCCTGGGGCAGCAGAAGTGACATCACACGACTTTTGACCTCCAATGACATCACAGGAAGGGATGTCATTTGACCCCCACCCACCTCAAAGTGACATCACAGGAAGCGCTGGGACACAACCTTTCACCCCTTGACAAAACAGGAAGTGACATCACATATTGCAATATCACTATCTTTTATACATTTCATACAAGAATGGATCACCATATGTATCATTAATATCTGTGTGTATAGGCCCATATTAGCAAATAACTGTGAATGCAAGCAGACGTCGAAGGCCAAATTATAATTATATGTTATTATATAGCATTACCCTCAAGCGCTTTATATGGAACAAGTATACAATATCATCCAGCCTGTGTTGGTACTCATTTATCAATCTCAGAAGGGTGAAAATCAGTGACTCACCCCTGAAGTCTGCCTGGAAATAAACCTTTATGAGTGTAGCAATTATTGGATAGAATTCCAGAAAGACAAATTATTTGTTATTCCTATTCTTTCTTTCCTCAAAGTTTTACAATTGTGGAACCCCTTATTTTTTAAGAGGCCTGAACAAGAAAGTCAGCCACTCCAAAAAAAGAGCCACATGACACTGGCCACAGACCAGGAGCTTACATTTAAAACAACAAAAATGTTTTTGAAAAAATGTCTTCTAGGGGTAGCAAGGGATACCACAGGGGTATCAAGGGAGAGTTCAGGGGTCGCAAATGCGACCCCTGGTGACCCCCAAATGTCGTCCCTGCTGCTCAGTGGACACCTCTCACTGGGCCCACGCGACCAGAGCATTCCAGACTGTCATCCTTCGCTCTGTGCTGCTGCTGCCCTCTCTCACTGCGGTGTTGGTCAAAGGAGCCGTTTCTCGCCGAGGACTTGTCTTGCTTGAACCAGAGCTGCACGTGTCCGCTGAATGCACAGCATAAGGTCTGCATTTCTTATATAACTGAAAAGATTGAAATTAAAAGGAAAATGGCTGGCAGACTGTGCACTTTCTTTTCCAGATGAAGACAGGAACCACTGCATTATTCAAAAACAGGCACTTCTTGCCAAGCCTTGAACGTCTGGTTTAATGCTTTTTCCATCTCTTTTGTCTAGTCTGCATTTAATTACAGCCAATTAGATGACAAACACGCCGGTACTTTATTCAGAGAGCCACAAGGAGGTGTTTGAACTACAAAAATCTATTGAAAATGCATTGTTGATTCATATGAATGCACTGGAGACACAGCCAAAATACCTTGAATAGACAGACACTCGATATTGTTATATCATGTGTTCTGAACACTGGTGGTGAGATAAGGAAACCTGGGAGGCCAACCTTATTCGTCAGGAAAGAGCAGCACAATTTAGCAGCAATGGTAGAATTACAACCCCCTTAAATCCAAACAGCAACAACACATAATTGAGAACAATGAGAAGCAGACATGGACATATTTAAGCAAAAGGGGACACCTCCTGCCCCCTCTGACACATCCACCTATTAGCAAAATGTGGCCGGTACTGTTGGCATTATGTGAAAAAATGATCCTGAAAAGTGTTTGAAGTTAGTCTTTATTTGTTTATTTATTTTATGTATTGGTTATTTATAATGTGCCTATACAGAAATTATTTCAATGCAAGTCAAGTCAAGGGGGGCTGTTCACGGATGGCAAGACAAAAAACGGAAGTGCGGGGGAGGCGGGTAAATGCTGGACAGGGCGTAGGCGCCCGAGGGTTAAGCGCCAGATGAACAGAGACAGGGAAGGCAGAGAGTGCAGGGCAAGGGGTCCAAATACAAGTAAAATGCCATTCCATTTTACCTAGGAAATCTTAATGCCAAAGTTGAGCATGTATCCATATCAAAATGTCCATTTTTAGAGTTCTACAAAGTGAATAGAGCATCCACTAAAGGAACAGTACGGGGAAAAAGGACCCCCTTGTAAAAATAGGATTCTCTCCATCGGAGCCGGAGCCGTGTCTAGAGGAATATGTTGCAGACATCACTTCTGACCTCGGGAAACACTCCATAGCAATCCCTAAACACTTTTCACGGATTGCTAAACAAAAAAGTGAATTGTGTGTCCGTTCACAACAGAAAAACTCTGTAACTTTGAACCAAATTTGCTCTTACCAATGTTTTTTTTTTATTATTTTTTTTTATTATGCTTACCTGAATTTGCCCGTATGCCCAGGCACGGATAAGTGTCAGGTAATGTAAGGTATTCAGCCTATTCTTCCTACATGTAGAAATTGGCAGAAGATACACCCAAAATGTGCACATACGAAACAATGGAACACTTAATAAGATGACACATCTGTCTCTCTAGGTATTGGTGTGCTCACTGACACGGGTACATCTTTTTTATTGCAATGTTTTACTTCTGTAATCAAAAGGTGACCGCCCATGTTTTGCTCTGGAAAAATGGTTAATAAAGGCTTCGTGTTCGGCTACAACGTGTACATTGTGTCAAGTAGACATTGTTTGGGTTCCTGCTATTCCAGAGGACCAGAAAATGTTTGCCTAGGGCGCTCCTAGGGTGTCTTTGCTCACCATCACACTTACTGGGAGGAGCAGCACAAATTGAAACTGCGCCAATCCACATGCTCTGACAGAGTTCAGGAAGTGAGTGTCCTACCATCAGATCAGTAGTTAATAACCAATTACTTGCCACCACTAGTCATGCAATACAATTTAAGCAAATGTCAGAGGTTCAGATAAACGCTTCAGATGGAGAAGTGACATGAGAGGCATTTGAAGGAGCTGTGCTTTGGATTAAAATTGAGGGGTGGTCGATCTTATGGTTGACTGCCACCCCACCTCCAGTTTTCCTTTGTGGTAAGGTTGTGGGCCACTGCATCAGTGGGGTAGGAGGACAACGAAGATGTAGGGAGAGCAGGCTGTAAACCAAGGTTTCAGTAATGAAAAGGGCATCAAGATCGTTGCTGGTTATGAAGGGGGCATTGTCAGCAGACATTAATAGTTGGCGTAAGTTGCAGGGCTGTACGAAAGTTATTGCATAGGTTTGCCAGGATAGCTGTCTGGGGCTGCTTTGGTCATGTGATCACGTGAGAGGACGAGAATGGGTTGGGCAAGAGGAGACACATGGTAATGTCTAGTTGATGTAAGACAGGCAGAGTAACTGGCACCTGGCCATTTTCAGGCCCTAACAGGACCAAACGGGGATTGCCCTTTTCTTTATCTGTCCACTTCAGAAGCCGAGGTGAGAGACACTCTGTGAACTAACAGTAAAGAAGGAAAGGTCAGAACTAAGCGGGTGAGTATGGTTTAGGTCATGTGATCTAGATCCACTTGCACTAGATCGCCACTGCAGAAGAAAAGATGATGGAGGCAGCTTAAGTAGGGGAAAACAGAGCAGCAATACAAAAGGCATGAAAAGATTAACAGTGATTGACAGGCGGATGGGGTTTAGGTCACATGACCTAGATCCCCAGCTCCAGCTCACCAACTGCAAAGGAATAGAGGATGGAAGGCTGCTTAAGTTGCAAAAAATAGCAGCAATACAAAAAGGCACTAACATATGTATGTGTTCCTTATTTAACACGTTTATGGAGAGATACAGTTATGCCACTACTTTACTGTGCAGTCTGAAAGGGAGGTCTGATCCAGAATATTTTTGCAAGTGAAGAGAATTTTTTAATGGGTAGGTCCTAAATCAGTTAATATAGAAAGCATTGCCCTTTGTTGCTCTATAAATAAATCTTAGTGTGTTAACATGGCCTTTGCCATTTGTTTCTATACCACCTTGTTGAGTTGGGATGTAGGTCCTTCCCTTACCTGTCATCCATTGTCTTGTCATTTCACCTTATAACTTTAGACAACCCTAAAGAAACAAGAACTAGCAGCAAATTAGATGGGACAAACAGCAGGAAACCAGGAACAGGATGAAGAAGCAATGTATCATTAGGGACACGTGGAACATGTTGCCAAATATTTCAGCCACTTCTGGACAGTTTTTGTGAAATCTCAATGGAAACCAGATGTTCCCTGGATACGACCTCTGATTTTGAAGACCGCTGTAAGATTGATTTGAGTAGATGTGTTTTAATAGTTAGCAACACAACAGAGTTGCCACTCCGCGGCACATCTTTCCTGAAGGTTGATACTGCATAAGCAGTTATCCTTTCTAAGTAGGCATGTGTTAACAGAGACAGGACATGGAACCGCTATGCACAGCTGAAAGTGTGGGCGGTATGCCCTGTCATACTAAGGAGACTTGACAATGCACTTAGCCTTGTGGGGACTCCAAGTTAAAAAAGACACCCCAACCCCTTAAGGTACCCACACTTACAACTGGTACAGGGCATGCTCAGTACCTGACAAAGGCCATAATACATCAGTATAATCCCAATAGACTTACCCTAATAAAAGGCATACATTGAATACAGGGACACACAAACCGAAGTGTATGCTCCCAAGAAGTATGGTAATGATTGTAGCTATTCCAGAAAATGAGGTACTACAGGCAACACCTGTAGACTTTAGCACAATATATCATTCCTAGCTGTTATAACTAGGAAGCTCATCTAAAACTGGAGGAGGAGAGCAATGGCATTGAGATGGAAACTGGCTGAGATCTGCTATATTCAACTGAGAAGCATTATCAAGAGAATGCAGATACCATACAACAGGCAACTGCAGTTGCTTAGCAGCCGTGTTGACCATTAGCGTGATCCTAAAGGGTCAGCAATCAGGACTGAATTTTAGGTAGTGAATGATCAGGAGAACAATTAGCTTGATAGCAAGCTATCTGACAATTGTGTTGGCTAACTGACAAGTCATATGTCTTGGGCTAAATTGAAATGTCCCAATATTGAAAAAAAATAAAGATTGTAGTCAAAAAGGAAGTGAAGCTGTACAGGAATTGTCAATTAAGGTATGCATTATCCTTAGCAATATCCTCAGATATTGATAGGATCTTCCACTTATTACTGGTACCATTCTTGTGACAATAAGTATACAGTTTTAAGATCTTTTTGTAACACGTTATGTCTGTTGTTCGGTTTGCCTAAAGTAGTCAAACATAAGGCTTGTACTAATCCAAGAAAGGTAACCAGCATCAAAGATGATTTATATAGCTATCACTTTTAAAAGAAAATACGCTTGATCAATACTTGACCATCGGTAAGTCCTAAAGGGACAGCAAACTGCATTTTTAGTGCACACCAACCTTGTAAATCATTCAACTAGAGAGAGCAGTGCGTATGAGAGGAAAAGTAAAGCCTGCTGGTTCTTGTCATTAGGCACACATTTCATAAAAGTTTGCAAATTGTTTACATTATGGTTGAGGAGTGTCAATTTCTGGAATAGAAGAGACACAGTGGATTTAAGGTATGGAAGAAATAAAAAGCCAATGCCATTCCTGCCAATCTATGTCTGATTCAGGCGCAAGTATTTTTTAGATTTAAGGGTTCATGCGTGTCAATTTCCTGCTCCGGTTACAACTATCTTCTGCACAAGGTGTCTACCACCTTGTTGTGTGTTTTGTGAACCAGCCATGAAAGTCATTAGGACACTTCTTCAAGATCTCCAAGAAGCAGACAGCTCAGTGTTTGATAAATTATGTTTTTTGTATTGATTAAGTGCATATGGTAATACACAGAACACCTTTTGTACAAACTATAAACAACAGGTAAAAACATAAATACAAAATCATTGATTACAAATCAATAATATATAACCATTATACAGTCTGCGGATTAACAAAGTGGAAATCAAAACCCTTTAACAAGAATTGTAGGAGCCAGATGATAAACAACATAACTTTCCATTAGATCCTCTCAAGTAGGTCTGCAGCAACTTCCCAGATATAAAAGGAGGCCCCAGTAATAACTAGTGATTTAGATATGCAGGCCTAAAACCGATCGGTTCAATGCCAGCTGTAAAACAAATACACTTGTTGGAACCTTTTAAATAATGTGTCAATATATTAGGACAATTTGTTAGCACAGATGTCTGGCAGTTTCTATCCCAATTTCAATTTTTTGCACAAACAGCAAATTTGTTAATCATACTCCCAATAGGCCCCGATATGTTATAGGGTTTGAAGATTGTTGAGGTGTAAGTACAGAATATACTGTCTAAGTTCAGGATTGCAGTAGTACAACTGATAATAAGTACAAGGTAGTTTAGAGAAAAACCTTATTTTACACATTTTGTATATCTCTTTTTTAGTGGCAGTTCTGAAAAGATTATAATTCCTTTCCCAATCTGCCATTTCTGTTTAAACTTCATAAATAATTCTGCTCAATTAATTTCAAAAGAAAAATCAAGATAATTGCCTTAAATAAGACGTTACATGTTTTCTGCAATCCTACAAAAGCACAATTGGTACGAGCCTTTTGTGCACCAGAAGCCACCAGGCCCAAGCTGGTTTTATCATTTCCCTCCATTCAGACAAGTTTCACATATAATTTACAGCATTGGACCTTCCAGAGCATCAATAGTGAGACGGTTCCCAGTTCACATGTTAAAGCTTCTACTGGAACAGCACTTCAAGATCGTCTGCCAAAGCTTATCCTCAAATTTCTCAAATTTCACAAGCCAATATACATGTTTTTCAGAAAGGGCTTCAGAAGCATTCAAATATGGAAGTAGCCACCTTATTTCATTTTTTCCATCAACGTGGTGATACTGGAGATACTCCTAATAATAGTCAGTAGGTCAATGTGCCGGCACCTTCTCAGGATCAAGAGCAAACATCAGTTTATCGAAATACAGAGTATCGTGTTGTACATGGAACTTAGTCTTTACTACAAACAGCATGCAGCCTTGGTGAGATTAACTTGCCCTGAGTTTAGTAATGTTTAGAAAAGCAGGAGCAATAACATTATCATTGAAAGATGATAAAAATACCATATCAAAGACTCTGCTATGACATTTGGAAGCCAGCCAACACAACCTACTTTACAAATGGCATAACTCATCATTTTGAGATCCAAATGTGGTCCTTGTGGCTCTCTTGTGACAGTTCCACGCAACTTCTCCCTTTATGCTAAAACAGTATTGATGTATTCTATGTTTTAAGTGGCATTCTGGGGATTCCATTTGCTTTAAATAATCATTGAGTTGGAATGCCACTGGAGAGCTGCAGGGTGGAGACATGGACACAAGGAATGGTTGCATGTGTGGCAGAGGAAGTAACACTGAAAGTAACTAACAATCTGAAAATAAAACAGGAGTTAAGTAGTGGGCTAACTGAAGTTTACATATGATGACTTTCATTCACCTAAATAACACCAAAATGAATAAAATAAGTTGCACACTCATTGGTTCCTGCACACTTGTTTAACTGGATGTAGACATCACAAGAGCTTACCCAGAGCATGAAATTCACTCGACGCATTCTTGGATAGTGACGACCTCTACAAGATGGGGATTCAGAAAGCTCTTTAAAAATGAAATAACTGAATGGTGTCATATCTCCTTAAATTGCACACTGGTTCTAGAAGCCTCATTCTCTGTAGATGCACCTGCGTTTGGAGGACATTCATCAACATAGAGTTCACATTCACCATTAGTCATACAAACAATCTACATGTATCTTCCATGGTATGAAGTCTTGTGAGTACTTGTAAACTGGTGGACACTATAAGCTGAATATGACCCTCCCCCATCCAGCACCAGCTAACATTATAAAGGTTAGGGACATTCCAAGTAACATATACAATATTTGGTATGTACAAGATCTAAAGTCATGCAATGTTTTGTATTTAGCACTTTCCCAACACGATAGATATGATTGCAGGATAGCACTTGGGATAATATATGAGCTCTCTTCTTATCTAATTTGCTTTCTGCTGTACTGCTATTTGTATGTTTACCTTCAAGGTCCACTCTTTATCCCCATACCTTTTCAAGTTTTACACAGTGGTTTACTGATTGTCTCTATATGTACTGATTAATGGTTAAGTACTGAATGGTTGTCTGCCCCATGCTTACATAATTAGTGGCTGTGTAGTTATGGTTATGTTGCTGTTTCCATAGGAAGAGCCCTTTTTGGGTGGCTTATAACTTCGCTCTCCCTGGACGAATACTCACCAAACTTTGCAAAAACAGTATATGGGTCACTCTGAATTTTCTTTGCAAAGTTTGGTGAGGTTTGGCCCACGGGGGGCAAAGTTATAAGGGGGTCCCAAAACGTCTTTTTTTCCCAGAGTCTGAATGGGGAAAAAACTTTGCTCACGCCTACAGGCCAAACCGCTGGACGGATTTTCACCAAATTTGGACCAGGAGCAGCGGTGTGGTCCCAAAAGCGTGCTTTTGCAAATTTGGTGTTAAATCCATCTAGTATTTCTTTTTTTAAAATGACCAAAAATTAGGTCACAAAAAATAAGTGACATCTATGTTCGGTCTGCGGACACACTTACCTGTTCGCTCCACAGACAAGGTCCCGATTGGCTGGCCGATGCGCGTCGTGTCCGCGGACATTGGACGTGTTCACTGATTGGGTGGTTGAGAGCGTGTGGTGCGTCAGATTTTCTGGGCATGCTCGCCATCTTGTTTTCGCAGACATCAGCGTACAGCGCGGTGAAACTTGGAGGAAAAACACTATTTAGTCAAGTGTTTTGGCATGTAAGACTGTTTGGGGAGGGTGGGGGAGTAAGAGATGGGTTAATTGTTGTATTTATTTAGGTGGCAGGCACCCCTGTTGTGTTCGTTCTGACCGCGGACAATACGGGTGTCCTGAAATGTTCGTAAATAAACGAAATGGGGGTGTCCTGAGGACACTACAACTGTCTGTATGGTTCGTAGGCAAGTTGAAACTGTTCTAAGAACACATCAAGTGTCCTGGGATGTTCGTCAATAAACAAAATGGTGGTGTCCTGAGGATGCTATGCCTGTCCGTATTGTCCGTAGACAAGTTGAAATTGTTCTAAGAACACATCAAGTGTCCTGGGATGTTCGTAAATAAACAAAATGAGGGTGTTCTGAGGACGCTATGCCTGTCCGTATTGTTCGCAAGCAAGTTGAAACTGTCCTAAGAACACACACAGTGTCCTGAAATGTTCATAAATAAACGAAATGGGGGTGTCCTGAGGACGCTGCCCGTATTCTCCGTAGGCAAGATGAAATTGTTCTAAGAACACATCAAGTGTCCTGGGGTGTTCATAAATAAAGAAAATGGGGTGTTCTGAGGACACTAGGCCTGTCCGTATTCGCAAACAAGTTGAAACTGTCCTAAGAACACACACAGTGTCCTGAAATGTTCGTAATTAAACGAAATGGGGGTGTCCTGAGGACGGATGTCCGTATTGTTCGTGGGCAAGTTGAAATTGTTCTAAGAACACATCAAGTGTCCTGGGATGTTCGTAAATAAACAAAATGGGGGTGTTCTGAGGTTCTAAGAACACACACGGTGTCCTGATATGTTCGTAAATAAACAAAATGGTGGTGTCCTGTGGACGCTGTCCGTATTCTTCGTGGGCAAGTTGAAATTGTTCTAAGAACTCATCAAATGTCCTGAGATGTTCGTAAATAAACAACATGGGGGTGTCCTGAGGACGCTATACCTGTCCGTATTGTTCGTAGGCAAGTTGAAACAGTTCTTAGAACACACGCAGTGTCCTGAAATGTTCGTAAATAAACAAAATGGGGGTGTCCTGAGGACGCTGTCCGTACTGTTCATAGGCAAGTTGAAATTGTTCTAAGAGCGCTCATATTGTTCGCGGACATTAAAAGTGCCCATATGGCATAGTTAAAATGTTTGATTCTATGGGTGTGGTCTATGGGTGTGATATGCTGCGATGGTTGTGGCCAGGGCCTAGAGTCTTGGGTGCATGGCCAAGACCAAATTTATAAGCACCGAAGTTATAAGCCACTATGGGTGTGATTTGCTGCAGTGGTTGTACTTATTATAATATACGTACTGTTTGGTTTGGTAACTGGAGTACATATATTCCTTGTTAATTTTTGTGATAAAAGAAAAGATCATGTTAGTATTGGTAGTTTGCAACGACTTATAACTTTGAATAATCGACATTTATCAATTTTTTTGACCCTCATATTTAGTAGATTACAAACCAGTGTAGTGTGCAATTTGCTCAGTTTCTGTGTTTGTTGCTAAAACCATTGGGTCTGTGAAAAAGAAAATCCATGTTGGATTAAAAAAAAAATATGTTTTTGGTATGCTACCGTCTATTTGTTTGTTTGTTTTCAGTGTTCACTTGTTGTTTCTGGCTAGTGTTCTATATGTTGGCTTGTTGCAGATTTTTGGAGCAGTTAGATACCTGTTGGCATATTCTAACTGTGTATTTTTTGTTATAATGAAGTGGTATTGATTTATCTGTTTGGTTATTGAAAATCTTGGGGCAGTTAGATACCAGTTGACGTATTCTAACTGTCTATTTTGTGTTATAATGTAGTCGTAGTGATTTATCTGTTTGGTTATTGAAAATCTTGGGGCAGTTAGATACCAGTTGGCGTATTCTGTTTATCTTTTTATATAATTTAGTTGTATTCATTTATCTGTTTAGTTGTTGTAGAATCTTGGGCCAGTTAAATACCTGTTGGCATATTCTAACTGTCTATTTCTTTGTTATAATAAAGTGGTATTGATTTATCTGTTTGGTTATTGAAAATCTTGGGGCAGTTAGATACCAGTTGGCGTATTCTAACTGTCTTTTTTGTGTTATAATGTAGTGGTATTGATTTATCTGTTTGGTTATTGAAAATCTTGGGGCAGTTAGATACCAGTTGGCGTATTCTAACTGTTTATTTTTTTTATATAATTTAGTTGTATTCATTTATCTGTTTATTTGTTGTAGAATCTTGGGCCAGTTAAATACCTGTTGGCATATTCTAACTGTCTATTTTTTGTTATAATAAAGTGGTATTGTTTTATCTGTTGTTTAAGTACAGATTAGTTAATACATTTTGGTTTTAAGAAGATTAAATAAGCGTTTGTAAGATTTGCTGGTAATCTCTGTTTTAGGCTAATGGTACTATCATCACATTTGAACCATCCACATTTCTTTTTTATATATGCAGTATAGTGACCTGCATTGGTTGTGGCTCCTGTGTAGTAGATTATACCTATTGTTGTGAAGGTTTATTTTCCAAGTGATACTTGACCATGTGCGAATCCAGTCAGCTTGCAGTTGTTTTTGGTACCATCTGCATTGTAGCTTAGAAGCAATAGTATTAAGTATTTACTGTGTGTTTTTATTCGTAAGGTGGAGCGATTATCCAAATTGCAGGTAGTAAATTATCTACCATGGTTTGCATTTTGTGCAAGTTGCTGAAATGGAACGGATTCACAATTGGGTATGGCTACATACACAAAGCGCTCATTGGGGATTTGTTCCTGTGTCACATTGTTGCAGAGAGTGCATGTATGTTTCCACATGTATGAAATCTAGAAGATTTCATTTATAGGTATGTTTTTGTTTTCCAGTACTTGTGGTAGGTACATTAGCAATTCTTGTGGATCTTCCTGTGAGTTTATAGTGAATTCCACCATTCCAGCACAGTAGTCCAATTGTTGTCTTATTCCATGAACACTATACGTGTAGTCAGGATTTTTTGTTTAGTTTCTATGAAGTACTAACATTTGCAAACACAATTGGTCTATACTGTGTAAGTAAATGTTGTCAACAATTGGTGGTAATTGAAATAGAATATTCATTGCTACATTTGCGTAGCAACTTACACCAGTTATATTTGAAAATTTAAATGGACCAGATAAGTCTGTGTCCAAGTCATTCTTTCAGAATGTGTGTTGTTTCTTTGAACAAGTACTTGAGTTACTTTGAGTAATAGGTTCTTCTTTGGTGTGGCAATTGATGAAGTATTAGTTTATATTACTCTCTTTGGAGGATTTGCAGTGACATCCTGTTGCATTTCTGCTTGATTTAGTTTTATTTTACAACATTTTACTTTTTGTGTAACAGGATATGTTTTTAGATGGGGGCTGTATAGTGAACAAACTCTATTGAATTCTAAAATGCAAGGAATATCAGCGTTTACTTTACTTGCATCAAAGTTGATTAAAAATAGACCGTCAAGTGTACGTAAGCGTGATAGTGCTACGTAGCTCATGCCTTCTTTAAAGATTGTGTTACCAATATCTATCAATGCTTTGTCTAGGGTAAGACCTTGTGATTTATGAATGGTGACTGCGTATGCAAGAGTTAGAGAAAATTGTTCTCTGCGTACATACATGTCTTTGAAGAGAAGGAATTGAGCTGTTGAGCATCCTATCCTTTTCACTTCTGAAAGTTTGTCAAAGAGAATATTGACAAACTGAATGTTGTTGTCACGTGGGTATGTTTAAAAGCCAACAACTGTACCCATTGCTCCATTAACTAGTCCTTGATCCATGCCAAGGTTACGTTTAAGCATTACTCTACAGTTTAAGGAAAATTTTAATATTTTTTCCAACCCAGCTGTGTTGGAGATTGAATTTTCTAAACTATTTAGTCTTGTTGTGGCTTGCTCACACATGGGTAGTGTCATACCATGTATGTCTAGTTTGTCTGTGGCGCTTATTTCAATTATTGGTTGTATTTCTTTTTTCAACATTGTTTCATTGAATTTGGAACAGCTTGCAAGAGTTGGCATTAAGGCCATACAATTGATATTTTTGTGTGCTAATTGTTCCATAACATCCGTAGCACATGCATTATCGCCATAAAGTGCATGAATGTGCCGGGTTTTCAATATTGTTTATGCTTCTTGAGATAGTATACCAACTCTAATACTTTTTAAGATGTTGGCATAAGTGAGATCTTCAGATTGCCGCATGTTTTCTGTTAATTCTCTGTATTGGAAATGTTGCCAAAGATTGACATTTCCTATGCTGCCAACAGTTTCATGGCAGAGTTTGTGTCCTAAGGTTTTAAAAATGTGGACTTGTCTGCAATGTGGTGCACATCTATGTTTGCATTCCATAAGAGGGCAATGATTGCATTGTAATCATTAATATATTTTTCTTCTTCTGTTCTTTTTATGTAATATGTATTTTTAGGTGATTTACCTTTAACACTATGTCTAACTGAAGACATGAAGTTGTTCACTTGACCTGTTTTTGTAACTGGTCTAGGGAAACCAAAGCGGCATTTGGTATAGTATTTCCCTTTGTTTTTGTATTTGCAACGACAATATTTGCCACATTTGTGTCTTTGAAATTGTAAAATGTGTGCATGAAGATCACTATTTGTTGCTTCCGAAGGAATTTCACAAGTGACATATTTTTCGATAAACTGTAACACAGTGGCATCATTATCTTGACCACATTTAGGAGCATCTTTAATCCATAAAAGCATGTGGATATGTGGTGCTCCTCTGGCTTGGTATTCTTTTCTCCAAAAGAAGTGTTGCACTTCTCCGAGGGGAGGTAAAGTTTTATTACAAATAAAGTGTAGCATTGCAATGTAGCGATGATGAAAATATCTTGAAACATTAACAGGATCTAGACAACAAAGATCTCCAAGTGTTATTATATCTATTTTTGTTTTGTTTTTGTTTGATATGCTAGGAAATCATGTCAATCTTCCCATGCATATTCTGCACAACTTAATGTAACAAACCAAGTGGATGGGCCAAGGTTTCTTATCATACAACGTACATCTCCATGACATCGGAACCAGTACTCTTTAGTACCATGCATGTTTGCTAATAGATTTGTAATGCTTGATTGTAAAACCTCATCTTTTTCTTGCACTTTTTGTAATAATTGTATAAGTGACATATTTTGAAAGTGGCTCCTGATTTCCGGAGTGTGTGCAACTCGGTAACATAGAGTTGCTAGTTCACTTTCAAAGAGTAGATGGAATATGTATTCCACATTTTGTCTAAATCTGGGATCTTCAGAATACATCCGTAACGAGCGGTATTCTGATGCTGTTATTTGAATAGGTCTATCATCGTACCTTCCTCCTTTGCCAGTAGGAAAGAGCAGAGGAAAAGCACGTGCTTCTATACTTTTTTCCCAAAGGCTGATTGGTGATCCTTTTGTTTTTCGCATTTGGTACGTTTCCTGTGCATCTTCTATGGTGTCATTAGAGTGCAATGGATGAATTGTATAATGGTCTAAAGTATTGGATACTGTAGCAGGATCTAGAAGCTCAAATTGACCAGTTTCTGGTGACTCTTAAATTATTTCAGTGGTTTCCTTCAAGTTTTCTTCAATATTAATTTCTTTGTAGTATTCATTACTGTCTTTTAGATATTGCAATGCTTGTCTAACTTTATGTAAGTCTACCAGTTGTTGCCAAATTTCTTTGTCTTTTGTAGGTACACCATTTACTAAGATAGTTGAAGATTGCTCCATTGGACGTTGCACTCCGAGAGTGTGCGCATTTTGTTTTAGTTCTAATGGTAAATACACTACTTTGCCACAAATGCCTTTCACCAATTCAGAGGGAGGTAATTTTGCTGTTTTTGGTTGAAGGCGTATTATTGCTTGAAAGGGGTGCACTGTTTGAATTATGATGCGCTCATATAAATTGAGTTGTTGTAGGGGTTTTGGTAGTGGGAATAATTCCAAATTATTTGTGATAGCACATGAAGGAGTTTGGTTGTTGTCAAGTTTTATAGTGCAGTATCTGCAAAGTATTAAGGGGTCAGTTATTTCGTATTTGTTTTCTGCTATAAGGTAGAGAGCTAATTCTAACTATTTAGAATCTTCATTGTCTTCTATTTTGTATGTTAGGTCTACAGTTTTTGTGTTACTTTTATAAAAAGTTCTGCTGCAACATACACACACATGGTTTGGTACTTCAGCAGATGTACTTTTAAATTTCAGTATTTCTTTTTTGTATGTGTGTAGAAGAAGGTTGCCATGCATAGAATTGTTGTTAGTCTGTTGTAAAGCTATTGAATTTTGTAAGTGGCTTTCACTTCCAAAATATTTTTTCTGGATATAGTCGATTTCTTCAAGTAGGTCTTTGGCTGTACGATGTAGAAGAATGTTATTTAAATTGGCTAGTGCTAAAGCAGGACTTTTAGCATAGTACAGTTTATACACTAGATTTCTTACAGTTGAATGATGTGTTGATATCATTTTGATATGATGGAAGGTGGTTTTGCAAATAGGTCCTGAAATGCAGGCTAATGAATGTCCTTGTAGTCCTGTGTACTTGCGCACTGGACAGGTAGCCATATTTTGCAGTTTCATTTGATTTTGTCTTTGCCTTTCACATACTGATTGATGAATTGGCGTAAAGACTTGAAAGATTTTTTGGGAATGTTACACATTGACGTGCATGGCCATTTGTATACTTCACATTCTGGTTCAGTTGAATGGAGAGGTTATTCTAAGTGTTCTGGGGATATTTTTGTAAGCAGTATTTCTTGTTCCATTATGGTATTATTAACTTTTTCATAACCTCGTCCACTGCTATGTATGGCAATTGTATTTGTTTGCTTTTGTTTGTATGCTTCTTCATTGAAATATGGTTCTGTGCTTGTGGTGTCACTCCACTCACCTCCACAGATATTTAAGAAGTTATTTTTGTTGACATTTCGTTTATTGAGAAGTCATTTCGTTTATTGAGAAGTCTTTTTTGTAATTTAATCATTAGATTTGTTAGTGGTTTCATTTTGTTTAACACTAAAATAACTAACTTTCTTTTGATTAATTTCCTACGGTAGGTTTTAAGGGTTATGCATGATTTCTCTCCTGTTTTTATAAGATTTTGAAGGACTCTGTGGCAGAACATTTTTGCTAAAATACTTGTTTTGGTATGCTTACTTGGCACAATATCAAGATTTATAGGAACAGTTTTAGCAGTAGTGGTAGCTATATTCTTGTTAATCGTTTTCTGTTTCGTTTTATATTTTGATAGAGGAGGCAAAGTTTCTGTACTTGAAGCTTGTTTTGTTTCACTAAATGACTGTATTAGCTGTTTTGTTTGAACTTCTTGTACATATTCTGCTACAGATGGATGCTTATTTTGGACACTTCTATTTTCATTTGCTCTACTTCTGCGTTGCTTCCTACGGACTTGATTTTTGGTAGGCATTCTTTAGGGTCTGTTGAAAAAAATAAAGAAGGTATGGGTTGGGGTGTTATGCAATGTATGTGTGCTGTGTGCATGTGTGTTTGAGTATGATGATAAAGATGTATGTGATGGTGTGTGATTGTGCATTGGGCAACAACTAGTTGGGGTGGGTATTCTTGAATTTATGTGCTACTAAAATGGGGTTCAGATGACAATAGAAAGTAAGCTAGTGGTGAGGAGAAGCACACATAGTAAATCTAACGGTATAGAATAAAAACAGTTCTTTGTACTATAATATTAAAATTCTAGTGGCTGAGTTATGTCATTTGTGTGTCGAAAAATGGGGATTTATGTGCCATTCTGCCTGCAAATCCCTGTTTAACAAATAGGGATTTGTGGACAGAATGGTGCACAATCTCTGTTTTAGGCGCAGAAATACCATGAATGAACCCCACAGTGTGTTTGAGTAATAGTAAAAATATTATGGTGGTATTTAACTTACTTGTTTTGTGGAATGAGCAGGTTTCTTCTGAGTTGTTGTTTGTACTTCAGATTCTGCTGCTGCTTTTCAGGAGAGTTGTCTTCACTGCAATTGTAAAGGAAAGAAATGAGTAATTTTGTGTGTTTATGTGCAGTCTTTATATTTTACTTTAAATATGTTAGTTCAACATGCTTTGCACATGTGTGTGTGTAAAAAGAAATTAAATAGTAGATAGGTTTGGAAGTGACAGTTGATTATAGCAGATGGGAAAAATGACAGTAAGTTCATTTTATAGGTTATACAGGTTAAAAGACAGTTTATCTGTTTATATGCATTTATTAAAATTGTACATGTACTATACAGAAAATATGCATACCTGTAGTTTGTGTTCATGCATGTGGATATGCATGCAGCTGCAAGTAGAAATCTTGGAGACTTGTACAGTAGTTCTTGTAGTAGGTGCTTTCCAATGATATGACACTTGTGCTCAGAGTGATTAACAGTACATTTGAAGTGCTGATCTATGATGATGGAGTTAGATGTAGAGGTCTTGGGTGTGATTGGTGGATGTTTGTGTGACTGCTGATCTGTATCCAATGAGGGAATGGCACAGAGAGTGAAGTGGAAATGGTAGAAGGGCTGTCCATGTTACGATATGTCCGCAGACATGGCGGTAGTCCGTGGACATTGTGTGTTACATACAGCGATTTTGGGGTGGGTAGGCATGCAAATGAGAATGAGCAGAGCAAGGGATTGGTCAGTAAAGTTTGGTGGGTGTGTTGAGTCAGGAGAAAGTTTGTCAAAAAGTATTTTTCCTGAGAGAAGAACAGATAGCTATAGCTGTGTGTTTCATAAAACAGATTGTCTGGATTTTGGGAGACTCATGGATACATTGGTTGAAGGTGCATGCAGAAAGCTGTGGAGTAGCTGTAGATTTTGGATTCCCACATGTGGAAGTGCACTGGCATGGAGTGCGTGAAATGAAGTGGCTGGACTTGCTACCTCTCTGTGCTACTTTGGAGACAGAGCATCATCCAGACATAATGATAATTCATTGTGGAGGGAATAGTTTAGGACATGTGCCTGGAACTTCTTTGCAATTTGCAATGAAAGAAGGACTTGGGAAGTTCATGGACATGTTTCCAAATTCTCAAGTAATGTTTTCTCGGATTGTGCAGAGACAAATGTGGCTGCGTTCTTCTTCATTTGGTCCACAAATGGAGAAAGTGAGGTGCAATGTCAATAAGGCTGTTTGTGCCTTTCTAAGAGATGTTGGCATGTCCTCTTTTCACAATGAAAATATTATGTTTCTTAGCGCATACATTTTTCGCAGAGCTGGAGTCCATCTTACTTATGCTGGCAATCAGAATTTTCTGAGAAATGTACAAAATGCATTGCGACCTTTTTTGGAATTTCAGCCATCGATTTTGCAGTAGGTGTTGACCATTTCAAGTTTTTCAAACACAAACAAACACCACCAAAAGTCTCCTTTCAGAGCCACCACTTCCTCCCAGAGAAAAGTGCAATGGTTATGATAGGGCACACCCCAAAATTTTAGATGTCTGCGAACTGTCCGCAGACTTCTAAAAAATACACAGGGCACTGCTCCATTTATTTGCCACTTCTATTTTTAAACTGTGAAAGGCGGCTCTGAAAAGACCTTTCATTTTTTATTCTTGTTTTATATTTTTGGGTTTTTTTTACACACGACACACTAGGAGAGGAGGGGAAAGGAGGTTAAGGGGGCACACCAACCACGGGGATAAGAAATGGCAGGTGGCGAGAGAAAGATGTAGGGTGGGCCTTACTTAGGTAGTGGGCAGGACTTTTCGTGTTCTGAGACCGTAGTCTCAAAAGCACTACAAAGTCTCTCCCCCCTGCAAAGTACTCTGTCACAGTACATACACACAACTGTGACCCTCGAAAGGTAAGGGTCATCAGCATTGCAAATGGCCTGTGAGGCAGCTGGAGTGATACGCTCTCCCACAGGAGGGTTCCTTGTGGTGACAGGATCGGAAACGGAGGATGTAGTAGAGGATCTCAACCTACTACGCTCCACGCAAGGTACAACCTTGCGAATGGCCCCACCGTGGAATGACCTTAGGTGTCGCTTCATAGTTGTCATACCAAAGCTGTAGGAACCAAGCACCCCGCGACTGAGCACCATTTTGCACTTGTTGCAGGTGACTTTGCTCGCACGCACCTTGGGTACGTTACCATGAATGGTAAATAACTGCCACACCCAAGAGTCACGGCGAGTGCTGGTAGTAGGGACTTCCACTACCTCATCCTCTTCATCCTCTTCATCCTCCTCTGCATCCTCACTCCTGTTCCCCTCTTCAGGCCCTTGGGGAGGTGGTGGTGGTGGAGGGGGTGGGTTGGTGCTGAGGCAGATGTAGAACCAGGTGGCAGTAGTGGAGCCATGGATACTATCAGGTTTCAGAAATATATCTGGAAAGTTGGCAGCAAAAATGCACTATGTTCAGTAAGATAGCCAGAAACACAATGAGGATGAGCTCTGGGGTGTGGCCTTTTATAGGGGTGCAGGTGCGCGCTTCGCAGACACCCGCGCTGTCCGCGGACAGATCGAACAAGAAAAAACCGCTCAAAAAGTCCCAAAAAGTATGTAGAAAGTCAGGATTATTGTCTGGAACTTGTGCTATGATGATTTATTATAATAAAAAATTGTGGATTGCCTGAAAAGGTCGTTTTTAAATTGTTCGGAGACACAAACAGTGTCCGCAGTCAGAACACACGCTCAGCATGGGTGCGGTCACATGATGACGTCGCGAACATGTCCGCGAAGGGAAAGGGTGTCCGCAGGACACCAAATGAACTGAAGCTGTTTTGCACATGCACGTTGGTGTTCTACAGACACTGTTCGGGTCCTGAAACTAATTAAAAGTGTGTCACAAGTGAAACGAACAGTTACGGACAGGCGTTTGTTCTTAGAACAGTTTCAACCCGCCTACGAACAGTACGGACAGGAATAGTGTCCTCAGGACACCCCCATTTCATTTATTTACAAACATCCCGGGACACTTGATGTGTTCTTAGAACAGTTTCAACTTGCCTTCGAACAATACGGACAGGTATAGCATCCTCAGGACACCCCATTTTGTTTATTTATAAACATCCCAGGACACTTGATGAGTTCTTAGAACAATTTCAACTTGCCCACGAACAATATGGACAGCATCCTTAGGACACCCCCATTTTGTTTATTTACGAACATTTCAGGACACCTGTGTTCTTAGGACAGTTTCAACTTGCTTACGAACAATACGGACAGGCATAGCTTCCTCAGAACACCCCCATTTTGTTTATTTACGAACATTTCAGAACACTGCGTGTGTTCTTAGAACAGATTCAACTCGCCTGCGAACAATACAGACAGGCACAGCGTCCTGAGGACACCCCCATTTTGTCTATTGACAAACATCCCAGGACACTTGATGTGTTCTTAGAAAAGTTTCAACCTGCCTACGAACAGTACGGACAGGTATAGCGTCCTCAGGACACCCCCATTTTGTTTATTTACGAACCTTTCAGGACGCCGCGTGTTTTCTAAGAACAGTTTCAACTCGCCCTGCGAACAATACGAACAGGTATAGTGTCCTCAGGACACCCCCATTTTGTTTATTCACGAACATTTTAGGACATCCCTGTTGTCCGCAGACACCAAAACTGGCTTTTTTTAAAAAAAAAAAAACACAAAGGACTAAATTAACACACACATAACATTTATTTTCCATTACATTATATATATGTACAATTTATGATAGAGAAGGGGTAGCAGAAACGGACACAAACACAGGGGAATAGGGGTTTTCAAGAGGATTGATAGGAGGAGATGAAGGGATGGAAATCTCATCAAAACGTTTTTCTATGTGGTGAGGGTTTGGGGATAATGACTGGGATATGGAGAGGCGGTATAGGTACATGTTGCACAATGGTATCTAATTTTTTCTTTTATACGGTCCTCCACAAAATCTTTCAAAAGGTGGAAATTTGTCATGAGCTTGTTCATTTTTTCTTCCATGCGCTGGAGAGTTTGTTCTAAAGTGTCTTGTTGTGTATTGTTTTCATTGTTTGTATGGTCCGTTAAAAATAAATATATATATGTATATTACATGGACGCGGTAGCGTCCATGTAGTTATGGTTAAGTTGGTGTTTCCATAGGAAGAGCATTTTTTGGGTGGCTTATAAATTCGCTCCCTCTGGACGAATCCTCACCAAACTTTCCAAAAAAAGTATATGGCCCACTCTGCAAAGTTTGGAGAGGTTTGGTCCAGGGGGCGCAAAGTTATAGGCGGGGTCCCAAACTTTAGTTTTTTCCCATAGACATAATTGGAAAAAACTTTGCGCCCGCCTACAGCCCAAACCGATGGACGGATTTACACCAAATGTGCGGCAGGAGCGGGGGCTTGGTCCCGAAAGCGTGCTTTTGCAAATTTGGTGTAAATCCGTCCAGTAGTTTTTTTTTAAAATGACCAAAATGTAAGGCAAAAAAATTTGTGATATCTCCGTTCTCTCCGCGGACAGACTTCCCGGTTCGCTCCGCGGACAGTGCCCTGATTGGCTGAGCAGCTTGTGTGATGTCCGCGGACATGTGCCGTGTTCGCTGATTGGACGGCGTGGTGCGTGAAGTGTGTCAGATTTTCTGTGGCGGCCGCCATCTTGCATTCGCGGACGACCGCGGACAGCGCGGTGAAACTAGAATTAAAAATTGTATTTAGTGGAGTGTGTTGGTGTGTAAGAGTGTTTGGGGAGGGTGGGGGAGTCTGAGATAGGTTCAATGTTCTATTTGTTTATGTTCTAGACACTTTTGTTGTGTTCGATTTGTCTGCGGACAACAAGGCTGTTCTGAAATGTTTTATATAAACTAAATGTTGGGGTGTTCTGAGGACAGAGTATGTGTCAGTTTTGTTCGCAAACAAGCTAAAATTGAGCTAAGAACACTTGCGGTGTCCTTAAATGTTCGTACATAAACAAAATGGGAGTGTCCTGAGGATGCTGTCCGTATTGTACTCTGGCAAGTTGAATGTGTTCTAAGAACACTCGCGGTGTCCTGAAATGCTCTGATTACTTACCGATAATCTTCATTACTCCTAGTCCTACTCTTCCTCGTCAAGGTACTGACGTCCCTCCTCTCCATCCCTGCGGGGAAGGTCCCATGCTCCAGCTTGGTAATATGAAGCTGTGTGATGTGGATGTGGCGGAGGAGTTATAGGAATTTAAAGAAATTGAAGAAGGTCCTGTGTCGGAGGTAGGGGCCTCATGAAGTATGTACTGGGACGAGGAAGAGTGGACGTGGAGGTAATGTTTGCAATGAAACAAAATGGGGGTGGTCTGAGAACGCTGTTCGTATTGTTCGTTGTCAGGTTGAAAGTGTTATAAGAACCCTCCTTATGTCTGTTGACATTACAATTTCCTATGGCCCATACCCGACTTTTTGTCCACTAAACAAACGATAAATCAGGCTGCTGTGCGCCGACATTATGTGATAATCCTATCACTTGCGCCATCGACCTGGCTGACCTGCTTTTGAGACACTAAATCATATCTCCCGCCCCTAAGCCTGACATTATCAAAGCATTCATATTCCCTGACTCTCTCCGTGACGTTATAGGGTGTGTAGCCAAACGCGCCCAGTCGTCTCCAGTCCTACGCGATTTTACACAGAATCCGGAAAACAACACAGATCATCTCACAACACAGCGCGCCACAATTCGGAATATGAAACTGTGATTTAAAAGCAAACAGGAAGATTGTACATTTTGCAAAGTACTTTTATTTGACATCGATTGTTTAGAGAATATTCAGCGATTTGCATTTGTCTTTGCTGTTGATCCGCAAAAGTTCATCTTGAGTCACGCGCTGTTCCTTTGCGGTACACAGGGTGTTGGTTTATGATAAAAGAAGCACTATGGTCGCACTGATAATCAGAAGGCTGTTCCAACAATGAGGCATTAGACCACCATAATGGTTGGTATGTTGCTTCTAGCCGCTAGTACGGCTGATGTCCTGGGTGTTAGTCTTAGCAGTGCATGGTGGTAGCACGAGTTATGGTTGCTTAGTTTACCATAACTGGCGAATTTCAGTGGTTTTTCGGTTTTACTTTGAACCATAACGTCCATTTAACAAAGTTTTTTTCACTGAATTTCATAGATTTTTAGTAGTGCAACTTAACCATAACGTCCCCTTAACAATGTTTTTTTACTGAATATATATATATATATATATATATATTTTTTTTTTTAATGATATGTTTTTGTCCAAACTTTCCATTATCTTATGACTTTATGGCTAACCTTGTCTCTGTTGTTATTTAATTCCATTATGTGTAGCAAGAATTTTATGATAGTAAACATTAGGGTTTGATTGGTGTCACCAAGAATTTGGGTCCATCTTTCCTGCGTTGTTATCTGTTTTGATGAGATATTGAAAAAATCTCTGAAGAGGTTTTGTTTTTCTGTCAGTGCAGGAAATATCATTATTAGGTGGAAGAGAGATTCAGTTATACTTTCTTCTTTACAGAATCTGCATTTTCTTTGCTCTGTGTCTATTTGTTTGGTTTGTGCTAAAAATTCTTGAGTTGGCAGTATATTTAGTCGAAAACAGATAATGGTCTCGGATTTTCTTATCTGGAAATTGGGCTAGATAGGGCAGCAATTCATTTAAGGCTTTAGATTCCGTGTCGCACCGGAGAAATATTTTGTAGTTCATTTGGTATGCTTGAGTTTTAATCCAGTCATTGTGTTGGAGTTTTCTTTTCGCATATTGTGGGGTTAATGTCATCATCTCTTCAGAGATTTCTTCCCGTTGCATTAGTTTCTCTATCTGCGTTGCCCATAGAGTGAGTGCGGTCACGTGCATTGCGTTTTTTTTTCTTCCGAAGAATCTCTATTGCTGTTATTTTTTCATTTCCTATGATTTTCCTGTACATGTCCATTTGCTTCCACACAAGTATTGATTCAAGTGATTGTAGCACAAACACATATTGTATTCTTGGCAGGGGAAAGTTTGATGATAGAGTTAATGTTTTCCTCCAAAATATTGCTTCATAAAGATGCCATTTTACGTGATGTTGGTTAACCAAAGTTTCTCCAGCGTAAGTCAGGATTGGGATTACTTTTTGTTTGAATAGGGTGACCGCTGGTTTGAATGAAAATATACCAAATTTGGTATGGAAGAAACACCCTTGGTGTGCCAGAGATTGAGCTTTAGTTTCTAGATGGTCTTTCCATTCCTGTTCGTTAAGAGATGGATTGATCATTGCTCCTCGGTATTTACTGTGTTTTACAATTTTGATCTGTTCGCTTCTCAGCGTTACTAGTGGTGGTTTCCATTGCCGTCCTTTAGGATTTTATAATATCATCAGTTTTGTTTTGGTTGTCTTTGATTTGAAGTTCATTGACCATCATATATTTCTCTAGTTTGTTGAGTCTTACTTGGAGACCAGATGACGTTTTGTCCAGGATGATGATTTTGTTTGCATAAATGAGTGTTTTGACTGGTTCATCATTTAATTTGGGAGGATTTGTGGCTGTATCATGAATTGCTCGACAAAGTCTGAAGTGTATAGGTTATACAAGATTGCCACGAGAGGGCATTCTTGTTTCAGACCATTCCAAGTTTGTATTGGAATGGTTACCAATCCATACTCCGTTAGTCTGACTTGGATTGTGGTGTTCGCGTACAGTTGTTTAATTGGGTTCAGGATTGCTTCAGGGCATATCCATGCTGTTAATTTTTCCCATAGTTTTTGGCGGTTAACTGAGTCGAAGGCTAATTTTAGATCTATGAACACTGCAAATACCTGTTGTTTTTTGGTTTGTGCTTCTTGTTCTTGTTTTATCTTGTGTGATCAAATTTAAAATTAGTAGGTTGATGTTAGTTCCTAAGTTACAGACAAATCCGGTTTGACGTTTCACCAGTCTATCGTTGTTAGTTGAGTCTGTTTTTTCTGGAGGAAGGACGCAAACAATTTCCGTAAGGGCTCTAAAAGTGCGATTGGTCTGTAATTTTCCATTTTTTTTTCGATCACCTTGTTTATAGATTGGATGTTTATTGCAGTTTTCCAGCTGATTGGAAGTTGTTGTGTGTTCTCTATCAGGATGAGGAGCTGTGCAAATAATGTGGCCCACTCTGCTGGAGCACGTTTTAGGTCACTGTTTGAGAGACCATCGGGTCCAGGGGCTCTTGATAATTTTAGAGCCTTGATCATGAGTTCGATGTCTTCTGTGTCCCATTTTAAGTCCCATGGTTTGGTTGGCTTTGGTGTGTCCAGTGTTGCACAGGTATTCCGTTCTTTATACATGGCTGTGAAATGCTGTTTCCAGTCTTGTTCTTCTACTTCTTGGGTCATTTTAGATGATGATTTTTCGTCTTCATTAAGAAGCGCCCATAGTTGTCTTGTATTTTTTTGATTTAATGCTGCCAAGATTGCTTCTGCATCTGTTTGGTATAGAAGAGCTTTGGTTTGTTAATCCAGTTTTTGTATTTTTGTTTTTCTTTTTTCATTTCTTGACTGGAGTTAGGTATATTATGTCTTTTCAAAGTGTGTAATCGTTTCCGAAGACTTTTTTCATCTGGTTGATCTCTTCATTGAAGTAGTGCTTTTTTCTGGATTGGCCTTTTTTGTGTTGTTTTGCCGCTATTTTTGTAGAATCCATTCGTAATTTAGTTTGTCGCTATCTGATTTCTTTGTGGATTCAAAGTGGTTTAATATGGCAGGCATATGGTGTTGTTTTATACAAAGACTTTTTGTGCCATTGGTTAATTCTAGTTCAGGTAATTTCAATCTCACTGGTTGGATACGTGCATTCATCCAAGTAATTACTATCAGATGATGATCGCTGTTTTCTTGCGGATAGTTTGTTGCAGATGTCAGCGATTGGACTATTCTTTCTGAAGTAAAAATGTAGTCTATGATGGCTCTTGATTTCCCACGTGACCATGTCGGTTGCAGATTGCCTTGATCGTCTAGCGGTTTCCCTGTCAATGTTAGTTGACGGATCGCTATTTCTTTTGTCCATTTTCTGCTCTTGGAGTGAGATCAATTGCATATTTTGGTGTTCCATTTGCGGTGAATACATGGATGTTCAGGTCTCCCACAATTATGATTTTGATGTTTGCATAGTTTGTTGACATATTGTCTATTTCATCGCATATTAAGTCTACAAATTGGTTGTCATTCATTGCAGTAGGATTACAATAAATGTTAAGGATGCCCAGATGTTTCTGTGAGCTTGCCGGTTGGCTGGTCTCTGTTGGTGCCATCAGTAAAATGACATGTTGGGCCCACGGGTGAAGGTATTCTTGGATACTATTGCCCAGTTGGAATCCATTCTAGTTAATATTAACATTCCTGTAGATGGCCTGCCTTGTAGTGGGTGGATAGCTGGATTCATGTGTGTAACGTAGCCTTCACAAGTTACTTCCGACGTCAGCCATGTCTCTTGAAAACATATAATGTCTGTTTTTTTCAGCTCAGTTGTGCCATCCATAAGGAGGTTACTATGTCCTCTGGTGTTCCACGATCCTAAGGAATAATCTTGTGTCGGCTGGTCCACACTGATTGGTTGTTATAAGTATGCTGTCCTGGGGTTTTTAGATCTTTGTTCATATCTTGGGTGTTAATTTTGTATTGATCATTGTAGGTCATGTGTCGCCAGATTTCCTGTCTCCTTCGTGGTCGTATTTTTTGTCTTTGAACAGGTTTCATCATCTGCTTTAGCAATATCTTTTGGGGTGTTTGAAATATGATTGATCTCATAGTGCTTCTGGTTGTTTCTCCATGGTTTGTTGTTTTTTTTATTTCCGTATGCATAGCTTCCTGGGATTTCGTTACAGGTGAAGCCCAATTTGGCTAGATGCGTGCGCGCAATATGTGCTTCATTGTTGTTTCTCGTTGTAGGTCGATGTGGCCTAGGTTCAGGTGGTCGTCTTCTGGGAAAAAGATCTGATCAATGTCTTTGGATCAAATTGTCTTGAGGGGCGGAATTACGTTAAACAGGCGTAGTATGTTGTCTCTGTTTAGGATTGGGTTCTTGTGTGTTCCTGTGTTTTGCTGATGTAAACAGATTCGAAAAGCTTTGGAGGCGTTTCTTGGGTAGACAAATTCCGGAAAGAGTATGGAGTGTTCTTGACTGTCCTGTTCCTGACGTTCGGCCTGTGACACAGAAGACCTTGCAGAGTGGATACTTGTTTCAGAATCCAAGATGGAACAGTATGACAAGGTGAGATTCATTGATTCAGCATTAGAAATGGAATGAATTGACTGAGTTTCCTGATATTCGTCTATCATTATTAGGTCTTGGTCTTGTGGATGTTGTGTCAAGTCTATTGTGAGCACTTACTATTCTGTGTGATCTGTTGGCAAAGATGCCTGTTCACGAACTGAGTGGATGTTTAGGTGGGAATTTATCATTCCTATTAAGACATCAAGGGGTTCTTCAAGTTGACAAGGTGTGACTGGCTGTGGACACTTTGGATTTGAGTTCTTTTTGTTGGTCTGTTGTTGGATAGGCTGAACACCTTTTGTCGACTTCAGATCGTCATGGTTTTGTGTGACAGTTAATTGTAATTTCCTTAAGAAGGTTCTTGAGCCTGTCTGATGGTTTTTGATTACTTTCTTCTTGTTTTGGTTTGTTTGAACTTCTCGTTTAGATAAGTTGAATATATCAAAAGGAGTACATGGAGGAGGCAGGGCTTTATTTGCTTGTAAAATGGAAAGTTCTTCTTGCGGGTTTGGAATCGGACACTGAGTTGGTTGTTGAGGTGGGTTTAGTAGCACAAGATTAATCTTATCAGGATGAGTCTCTACTGTATTTGGAGGAATTGAAATAGCTGGATCCTTTTGCCGTTTTTCGTCTATCATTCTTTTAGTTATTGTTGCCAGGTTTTCGGTCAAGTATTGTATATCTTCTCGATCTGCTCGAGCCATGTTCACTAGTCGAACTTGCCATATTCTTGTGTTTTCTGTTTCGTGATTTATCCTATCCTGTAGATTGCTATGAATGATTTCCTGTATGTCTGTTTAGTGTGGATCATGGGAAAGAGTGTGGCCTGATCTTTTGTGGCTTCAACCATCGCTTATTGAATTGTAAGAAATGGGACCATTGCTACTGAGAGGACTGAAATTAGTGTGTTCTGTAGGTCAACCATGGTGGTTGTATTCTGTCATGGGGGTTAGACCTGTTATGTCTTGGATGGTATTGGTCTTCCTTGTGGGTGAAGTCCAACGTCGGTTTAGGAGAAAGTTCATGTGTCAAATCTGGTGGATTATTACGTGTATTGTTTGGAGAGCTTTTGGGTAGTATTGTTTTGTGTTTTGCTAGATTTGGAACTGGAGTCGAAGTTGTATGTTTGTTACTGGGTATCATGTTGTACAAATCACCAAAGCTTTCATTTTTCCTTTCGTGTGAATTCATTATCAATTCAATTTCTGCTATGTCCAGCGATAATCTTGCAGCTCGCCCACTAGATTGAGGGAGTGTCTTTTCCCATGGTAAATCCGTTGTGGCTAGTTGTCTAAACATTGTTTGCCATTTTTGCTTCGCTAGTCTCGCTTTTTCTTTGAAACAACTGTCTTTTGGTGTGTCTTCTTTTATATTTTTGACACTGGTTTGGTTTATCTTGGTACTGATCTTCTGCTGTGAAGGCATTTTATCCTATTTAATAACTCTTCATGTCGCCAGGATAGTATTCTTCGTTGTGGAGAGGTGGGTCAAGAGTTGAGGCTGTGTGTTCGGGTGAGGGGGGACCCTACTCCCATGTAGGGCCAACTAGAGGCTGATCCCTGCTGCCCTTCATGAAAAAATCGTGTGATGTTTGGTGGACCCAGCATGTGAGCTGTGCATGGTGTATTTGGTAGACCCAGCGTGTGAGCTGTGTCTGGCTTTTTGATTTTGCAGTTGACTTTCCTCTGCATCCTTTTTATCTTTTCCATGCCTGGTGGAGAGTTATATGCCATTTCTTGACCTTTGAGTGCTTTTGCATGCTTTGAGGCATATGCATACCTTCTTATCGCTCTGGTGTCCCACTTGTGATGTGGCCTCCTGAGGGGTTTTAGTAACATTTTATCCTTAGAGGTGAATTCTGGAGCATTGGATTGCCTTCACTTGTCTTCAGTTTGGGTGCATTATCCTTTCCTTGATCTCTTTTTGGTGAGGCGTGTGAACCTGTTACACTGTGTTTAGGCATCCTTTTTAGCCCTCTTATATCCACTTGTGATACGGGCCCTGGTGAGGCGCTATTACTTTTCATCCTCAGAGGTGGGTTCTTGAGCTTCCACTTGCAGGCAACCTGATCTAGGCTTAGGGCTTTGTGCCCTTCCATGCCCTCAGGTTGAAGAAGGAGGGATCCTGCCTCCCCCTCCATCTGATCCACTTGTGATACGGCCCCTGGTGGGGCGCTATTAATTTTATCTTCAGAGGTGGCTTCGCGAGCTTCGGCTTGCATCAAACTTTATTCAAGTTTTTGGGATTGCCCTTCCCAAGTGCCCTGGAGAGGCATTTTGCATTTCCCCAGTGTTGTGCGCCTTTACTCCTCATTCTGCAGCCTTTGTCAGCCGTTTTTATGCTCCATGATCCACTTTGGATTTGGCCCCATGTGAGGCGATATTGATTCTTATCGTCATTGGTGGATTCTTGAGCTCTGCCTTTTATCAAATTACTTCAAGTTTAGCATCCTGTCTTTTGTTTTTTGGTTATTTACTTGATTTGTTTTATGAGGCCTTTGCCCTTTTAGGTTATCTGATTTGGATATTCATTTAGATGTATTTAGTTCTATGAAAACTTTTTTATTTTGCCTATTCCTATGACCCTATGTCCTTCCATTTGGTGCCTGTTCTATGTGGCGGGTTTTCCTATTTTACCATTAGTGACTGTCCTGTTAGATCCCTGATTATACGTCAATATTACCACTATTTAGTGGGAGGGAGGGTGTTTTAATCGCTCCCCTCCCACTAAATAGTGGTAATATTCCCCTGTCCTGGCAGCTCTGGATTGCTGTCAGGACAGGGGAACAGATGCTGGGGGTTACCTTGACCACCCTAGTTATAGGCCTTTGATGTGAGGTATCAGGGGCAGGGACTTCCTGATGTCACCTGCCCCTGCTACCTCCCTACCGTGGGAAGCGCCCGGCAGTCTAGGTCCCCATTGTAATGGGGACCTGGCACTCCGCCCTGGCACCCGCATGGTAATGAGGCAAGCACCAAAAGAGGGTGCTGCCCTTGCCGAGCCCACAACAACCCCACCTCTCAGCTATGCCCTCGGGCCTCCCATGCTGCAGGGCCCATGTTTATAAGCTTGGAAGTGTTTTAGTGCAGGAGGAGAGGCATGCAGGTGACACAGTGACATTGATGACAGGTATGACAGTAATGACAAAGTCAGCAAGGAGGAGGCCAAATGAGATGTGAGGTCCTCTGCATCCTTTTTGTCTTGTCCATATCTAGTGGAGAGGTATATGCCTTTTCTTGACCTTTGAGCACTTATGCACGCTTTGAGGCATGTGCATACCTTCTTATCACGTTGGTGTTCCCACTTGTGATGTGACCCCCTGAGGGGTTTAGTATCATTTCATCCTCAGAGGTGAATTCTGGAGCATTGGATTGCCATCGCTTGTCTTCAGTTTGGGGGCATTGTCCTTTCCTTGATCTCTTTTTGGTGAGGCATGTCAGCCTGTTCCACTGTGTTTAGGCATCTCCTATTCTTTCACTCACCCTGACCACCATCTACAGGCCCCCTGGCCTCATCTCTCTCTTCCTCTCTGAAAGGGCTGACCTCACCTCCTCCCTCTACTTCCAAACTCTTCTTCCTCGGTGACTTCAACAGTCACCTTGACTCTCTTGAATCAACTACTTCACAGATTTGCGAACTCTATGACTCCCTCTCTCTTACTATTCTCCCGTCCGGTCTGACACACTCAGCCAGACACACTCTGGATGCCAACATCCCTATCTCTAACCCAGGCACCAGCCCCCTATCTTGGCCCAACCACTCTCTCCTTCCAATTGGGGCCCCTCAGCCATCTTTACGAGCTGCCTCCCGTACTGCCAGCCTCCTTAATTTTCATTTGACTGATGAAACGAGTGTCAGGCACTGTTTTTGCCTCCACTGTTTTTGCCTCCCACTGCTACTTCTGAATCTCCCTCTGACTCTGCCCTCACTAACCTCCACCTCTCCATCGCTAACACCCTGACACCCTTGCCCCTGGCATGAGGATCTGACTGAAGCCTGCGCTAAGTGCAATGACTGCTATGACTCTGTTCTAGCATCCTTGAAACATACATACAAGTTGCTCAACAGAAGTGGCAGACCTCAGGTTCATCTTCAGACAAACCGGGCTGTGCCCTACTCCAAAGGCAATATCGTTTTTCTATCCTCTCTAAGAAGAGGGTCCACATCCAAGCCTGCATCTATGGAGATGTTAAAAACACGGCTGGACTTTTCAAAATCTGCAAGGAACTACCATCCTAACTGCAGTCTCCACTTCTCTCCTTCCATTCTAGGCTCTCTACACTGCTTCAGCCTCCCATTTCACTTCTAAAACCCTGAACATCCTGTGTGCACTCTCCTCTACCCACTCCTGCCCCCATGCCTCCCTTGGCTCCCCTCCCTCCACCCCTCTCATTCTCCTCCCTCCTGCTCATTGCACCTGATGAGTTCTCTAAAGTTGTCCACTCCATGAAGTTCTCATCCAAACAGAGATCCCCCTGCTCTACTAGAACCATTAGAACAACATCTCCTCTCTTGCCCCGGCTCTTGCCGACTTCATTAGCCACTCCTTCACCACTGGTTATTTCCCTCGATCCCTCATGCATTCCCTTGTGCAACCTTGCCTAAAAATGCCATCAGCTGACCCCTCATGTCCAGCTAACTATTGTCCTATCTCCACCACCTTCTTCCTGGGCAAATTCTTGGAGAAGTTGGTTCTCCCTCAATTGATCCTTCAAACTGAACTGGTTGGTTGACTCCATGACCATCAATCTGGATTTCGTCCATCCAGAGTTATGGAAACTGCTGTCCTGAACACCCGTGAAGAATTGCTTGCAAATCTTGACTTTAACTCTCCTGCTCCGCTAATTCTCCTTGATCTATCCTCTGCCTTTGACACAGTTAACCAGTCTATCTTCATAAAATGGCTCTGTGATACCTTCGACATCACAGACGGGGCACTGGATTGGCTGACCTCCTTCTGCACTAACCACCTCTCCCAGTTGCAACTGGGCTCTTTCTCCTCCATCACCTCTCTCCATACCTGCGGCATCCACCAAGGCTCTTTCGTATCTCTGTGTCTTTAATATATATCTTGCCCCTCTTGCGCACCTGATCTCTTCCTTCTCTCCTCATTTCCAGTGTAATGCTAATGACACACAGATTTCCTTCAAACTTCTCTCTACTACCACCTCTTCCTCCTCTCTCATCCCCAACTGACTGACCGCCATCTAGGCATAGTGAGCAGCTAAATATATCTGCCTTAATGCCAATACGATGGAGATCCTTCTCATTGGGACATCTGCACCCTGTTTCCCTCCTACCCTCTGGGCACCCTCCTTGGTTCCTCCTACCCTCAGGTCACCCTACTTGGGCCCTCTACCCTCACCATCTGGTCTGGCCAAAATCCTTGGTGTCATCTTCGACCCCATTCTCTCCTTCACCCTTCACATTTAGGACCTTGCCAAGAAGGCCCACTTCCAGCTTCACTTCCTTAGAGGTAGTGTCCCTTAAATCACCTTCTCCCAGAAGCTCAATGTCTCCAGAGCTCTGGTCCTCTCTGGGCTAGACTACTGCAACAGCTTCTTCCTCAATCTCCCCCTTTTCTCTGTACGCCCCTTCAGGTAATCCAGAATAGGGCTGCAAGACTTATCTTTGTCCTCAAGCCCAGAGACTGTAACTCTCCAGCCTAAAATCTCTCCACTGGCTCCCGGTGCTCTGAATCATCCACAAGGCTTTCAGGGGCCTGAGACCATGTTATCTCAAAGTTTCTCTCCCTAAATTCCTCCCGGCCGCAGCCATCCATTCCTCTAATTCCAACTTGCTGCATGTCAAATGCCTCTCCAAGGAGAGAGTCGGGGACAGGTCTCTCTCTTCGGCTGGTGCCTCTTTTTTGGAACAGCCTCCCTGGCCTCTGAGCCGTACCTCATTAAGTTTCTGGAAACTTCTAAAAACATTGCTATTCTCTACTTCTTTCCCTCTTTTCCTCCCATGTTAACCATATCCTGTACGAACAAATGAAATAGGGGATATGGTTTCTTCTGATAAAGCTATTTTAGATGTATTTATTACATTTTATAAGAAGTTATTCACATCAGAACCTGATGAAATACGAATTGACTTTAAACTTTTTTTATTAAATCAATAAGAATTCCTATACTCATTCAGATTTCAGTTCCTTAGAGACTCATTTAGATTTAGATCAAATGTATAAAGCTACAAAAGGTTGTCTATGAATTTTATAATGCATTTTCTTCCAGTTTAGTCGCACATGTAGCTACACTGTTTAACTATCTTTCTACACAGTGGAGGACATCAGGATAATTTACTGAATCTCTATTGATTCATTTCCTGAAGCCTCGCAATAATAATGAGCCCCCTAAGATTTGCAGACCAATATCTTGGAAGAATTATGATCGTAAAGTTTTCTTGAAAATATTAGCCGTTAGAATTGAATTATTTTTGCCCAAATTAATAAAATCGTATCAGGTGAATTTTGCAAAAGGAAGAATAGATCATCTCATACGAGAAAGTGTATTGATTTGCTTTGTGTTATTAAACAAAATTATATTCTAAATAACAGTTTTATGGTGATTCCACTGGATTCAGAGGAAGCTTTTGATCGGGTGGAATGCTGAGACTATTTATTTGAATCTTTAAAGTGACATGGCTTTGTGCGTGCCTCTTATCACTCTAATCATTTGTACAACCTTTATATTCAGATGATAAAATGACTGTTTTTGCTAATGGTCATTTCTCCTGTTTTCATTGCAGCAACAAACCCATGAAGGGTATCCTTTGTTACCAATTATATTTGTGTTATTTTGGAACCATTGCTAGAACTTATTTGAAAATAAAAATCAACACTCCTGGTATTTTAAGTGGTAAGTATGAGGTCAAACTTGCTGCACATTCAGATATATTCTAATATGTATGAAAAAGCTAAAAGCTAATCTCCCCAAACTATTAGATACTATAATAATGTTTTCTGAGGTCTCTGGCTATTAATTAAATAAAAACAAATCAGAAATTTTACCAAAGAATTCTTCCTGTCACAAACATGAACTGAAGACAATTGGTGTGAAATGGTGTAAGAATTCATTTAAATATTTAGGGATCTCCATAGCATCATCTAATGCAGATATGATTATCGTAATTCAATAACAACACTGTGCAATTCTGCGGCATCCAGGTCACCATTACACTTAATGTGGCTGGGAAGACTTGAAACTATTAAAATGATTTTGTCTCTGGTAATATTAGATTAGTTACAGATGCTTATTATCCCCCGTCAAGCTTCTTTATTTGGAAGGATTAATATAAATCGTTTAGAGTTGTTGTGGGGTAATAAAAGAAAGAGCAGAATCTTTCTTAGTACATTAAAATTTCCTATGTGGCTGGTTGGTTAATTTTCCTGATTTTAGGCGTTATGGTGTTAAGGTGTTAAGGCTTTTATATTAAATCAAGCACAACACTGTTTTTAAGTTAAGAAGATTGTGAATGTTTACCAAACTGGCTAATGGTAGAGAAGGAACTAATATCTCCTTTGCTTTTAAAGACTTGTTTTTATATCTATAATTGTTCAAAACATATTTCTTCAAAATGAGTTTACATACATAGATCTATTTTCAGAGAATTCCTGTTTTCGCTTATAGATAGACCATCAAGTTCCTTCTAACCATATATTTGGAGTACACATATAACTGTTAATGGGAGATATTTATTGTGGACACCTTGGTTAAATAAAGGTGTTACCTTTAATAATCAATCATTAATCATAAATCAGCTTGTTTCACTTACTACTGTTCTTTGATTTGAGTATTTTAAAATCAAATTCTAATTTCCTAATTCAGATTGCAATCAACGTGTTAAAATGATCAATTCATATATCAATAACCTGGATTCCATTGCAGAAAGTGAATTCATTTCAGATTTTTAAAGACTGCGTTCAATGGAATTGTAGAGCTTCACATTTCTAAAAAATATCAATAAAAAACAGTCCTCGTAATATGAAATGGTCTTCGGAATTGCTATGGGCAATTGACTGTCAGAAGGTGTTTGGGTAGTTTACTTGGTCTTCTTTTTGCACTTTGAAATTGGTTAATGCTAGAATTGCAGCTCATGGAAATTGCTGGTCTATTAACTCAGATAACAGTTGATTTAAGCATATGCTTTTTTAATGAAATGCTCACCTGAGTCCCTCTTTGGCGTACATTTTTCTGATGGCATTATAACTACAGCTATGTTTACTCTGTGGTTAGGATATCGGTTAACCAAATTTATGAAAAAAGCATTGGGTAAGGTGAAGCTTTGGATGCAGGATGAATTATGTATAGGTGAATGTAGCTAAAGTTATCTCCTGTGCGAGAATGTTGTTCACGTTTGAAAATCAGTAAGAATCGTTCACTGCCCACAGAGACAGGAGGTAGCAAAGTGCCTGTAAATATGGTTCCTGTCTTTACAGCCAATTACATCTAGGAATAGCGACTTGCTTGTCAAAATTCCTTTCTGGTCCTTATTGTACCAACATGGATTTAAGTACCATGGCATATTAACTACAGCATGTAAATATATAGCACTGTTAGACAGAATTGCATGCAGTTCCCTCTGAGACCACCACATACAAACAGGGCTACAGGTGTAAGCAAAATCAACCTTTGGTATAAGTCCGTACTACACAGTTCAGTGGTAGCAGGGCTGAGCAGTCAGGCTTACCTCAAGAGGGAATGTAAGCAGTACAATATATTACACACAGGACTTACAATCACAGTGGTTCAAGTGGACACTTATACTCAAGGTTGCTTGGTAAAAAACAAGTATTGATCTGTTTACAGAATCATTTATAAAACAATCACTAGTGTTAGGCAACTTAATAATAGACACAGATATACTTCAGTACTAAACCAATACGTTTCTGAACAAGTTCGGCTCCTTTGAAGTGGGAGCAGGCACTTCAGTAACTTTCAAAAGGAGTAAAAAGGCATAAAGTAGCAGAATATACTTGTAGACAGTGCAAATAGTTTCATTTCACCAGAATAGTTAAATTCAAGTCAATTGGCCAGGCCAAAGTCAATGGGCTGGTGTTCTGGATAGGAAAGAGCAGTTCTGGTATCAAATGGTAAAGTCTTTGGAAAAGTTCTTAAAAGTAGTTTTGGCGAAAAAGAATCATATGTCGGGTCACAAGTGGATTAGGCCTGCAAGTTGGGAAAATGTCTCAAACTTTCACTGTGAGAGAGAGGTTTTCTCAATCTAATGGGCACAGTACCTTATTATGAAGAAACAAATACTGCTGAAGTTGTGGTTTCCTGGCAGTTCCTGCAGGACTCATTGTTCCTGAGCCTCATTCGTGGAGACAAGAGGGAGGATGTCGGGGGACTCTTGCACTGCACGGGATCATCGTAGAAAGCAGACAAGATGGAGTCACTTCAGTTTCCAGTAGCTGTAGATTTAAGAACACACGCTGGTGTCCCTCTTCCTGGTTAATCCTATCCAGCCTTGAAAATGGTATCCAGGTGTCTTACGAGTTGATTGGTCCCACCAACTCAAAGGAAGAAGCCATCCTTAAAGGATCTGTCAAAAGGAGCTTTGGCAATTCCAACCTGCAGAAGGGCATCACCGGGAAAACCAAGCATCCAGGAGTTGCAGCAGCCATCCTCTTCCAACTTGTCTTCTGTTCTTTTGTTCCAGTGGTCGACTCTGCCTTCCAATCCAGGAGCCTCACCTTTTAAATTGTTTCCTCCAATTCATTCCAGCCTAGCTGTCAATCACCCAGCAGGGTGGCTGCCCTTGCCAGACAGGCAGGCAGTCAATCATGCCAGAGTGCATTTGGGTCTCCTAGGAGACTAAGCACAGGGAGTTCCGGGCACCTCCTTCACTTCCTGGCCACCACAGACACTCAGACGCCAGAGGCGGTCTTCAGTCCTGAAGCCTGCCAAAGGCGCACAAATGAAGGGAACAAGGCATAGAAGGACCTTTCCACAAAGAAATGGCAAATAAAGAAAACTGGGACCTGCTTAAACAAAGGGGCTTAAGGCGCTATCTTGAAAAACATGGCTCCTGTTATTTTTAGCTACTGGTGCTCAGAGTCGTTAAAGATCATGGTAGTTTGTTGTAAAACTGTTGCCACCAGCCTTTTAAAATAGGAAAGGGGAGCATTTGACTGATACATGAGTATTTAGATACAGGGGATACTGTGTAACCCCTCCAGCACCCCATTGGAAGATGGTGTGTGCTGGGTCTAGGAAATTGGAAAGACTAGTAAAGTCATTGGGCCTCATTATGAGTCCGGCTGTAACCGAGGCGGTAAAACCACCTGGTTACCGCTGGACTCGTATTACCATTCCGCCTCTGTGATTCCCGGAATTACCGGGGCATTACAACCCCGGTTTTCCGGGAATCACGGAGGCGGAATGGTGTTAATCCCCATTCCCATTGAGTCCTATCGGACTCAATGGGAATGGGGTTCATGGAAACACCGGCAGCATCTCGTAATGCTGCCGGTGTTTCCTCGTCCGCCTGCAGGCGGGCTGTGTTAAACCCGCCAGGTCAAACCTGGCGGGAACATCACCTCCCGCCTGCAGGAGTCAGGATCAGGCGGTCCGGAAACAACGGTGGCGGTGGGTTAAACCCGCCACCACCGTTATTTCTGGACTGCCTGATTTGTAATGAGGCCCAATTTCACTTTACATTCTCTGGGAAACAGTATTTTATCCCAGAGAAGGTATGTAAACCTTTGGGAAGTCTGAAAGATATCCCTGTGTCACTGCACTGAGGGTGCTGTGTAACACACATGAAAAGATGATGCCTATGGAGTTCTCTAAAACTCCATAATCAAAGAACACAAGTGTAAAACACACATCAAAACACATGAAAGAGTGGGAAAAAGGCTCACACTCTTTCCAGGTACAATAATCAAGTCCTCAAAATCGAGCAAAGTTGTTGGGGGTCTATAAGGTGAAGGGAATTAGCACATTTATGAGAGGACTCCCTAACAAGCACCTTTTACATTTTCATATTCTGACTGTCAGTGAAAAAAAACACCTGGCCTATATATGTCAGTTAACAAAATCAAGTGGCCTTCCTATGTGATGTCATTAGTGATGCCATCAATGACATTTGTGATGTCATCTTTGATGTCCTGGGAATTAGTCTTAGCAGTGCACAGTGGTGTCACAAGTTATGTTTGCTTGGCTTATCATAACTTGCATATTTCTGGGGGGGTTTCGGTTTTACTTGTAAAAATAGCATTGTTTTAACAAAGGTTTTTCACTGAATTAATATGTTTGTATTAGTGCAACTTAACCATAACATCCCTTTAACAAAGTTCACTGAATTTCATAGGTTTTTACCAGTGCACCCTTAATTTGCTACACGTTTCTCATATTTTACTCACCCCCAATGTAGCAGCTGTAGAGTCCATGGACAGTACAGAAGTCAGCGGACAGAAGGTAGCATTCACAAATCCCAGAAGCACAGGGGAGAACAGAACATTTTCTACCCATCAACCAACAAACACATAGGGCCTCATTACGACCCAGGCGGTAAGTTACCGCCTGGGCCGTGACTTTATCACCATGGCGTAAACTACGTTTACGCCATGGTGGTTGGCGGATTTACCGCCCCATTCCAACCTTGGCGGGGCGGTAAATCCCCATTTTCCCATTTTCCCTTCCCCATTCCCATTTTGCCCCATAGGGCATAATGGGAGTGGGGAAGGCGTTAATTACGCCACCGTAAATTACGGTGGCGTATTTAACATCAAGGTCCCTTAGCGCCATGGATTTTAACACCTGCTAAAAGCAGGTGTTAAAACCTCCATGGCGCTAAGGGACCTCGGAATCAAGCGGTAAGGGTCGGCGCTGTTTACGCCGCCGTAAAACCCTTACCGCCTGAGTCGTAATGAGGCCCATATACATAAAACAACATTACTTATATTTACTGCACCCAAAAGATACCTTTTTATAAAAATGAATACTTCAAAATGTACACATTATTTTCTATTTATAACACACAATATAATGGAATGCACCAAGCATAAACCATTAGTGTACACTTTACATTATCACTTCAGTACAACTGCTCATAGAGACTCACATACCTCAATCTTTATTCCAAAACAATCTCTCACCAAACAATAAGTACACTGTAGTTTATTACCATTCATTATGTAAACATTTCTTATAAGGAAATACCATTTTTTTTTTATTTTAACAGAAATGGCAAACACACTTCAATGGTTGGAAGAAATCTTTCCAACAGAAGAAATGAGTGACGAAAACATGGCAATCAATACATCTTTTAGTATAAAGAAATAATATAATTTATACAGACCTCTGTGAAATAATAATGTTTTCTTTTCTTATAGTTCATAGTTTACAAGAACAAACAACACCCCAATTTAATTATGGAGAATCCCAAGAATCACAAAGACAATCTCCATTCCCAACTGTACATTATGAAATCATGCTGTTGTCTGCAAAACTAGATACACTTTGTAATGACTTTAAGGAACTTTTAAATTATCTTAAAATCATGTTATTTAAAATGCTGATTATCACTGTCCTTCTTGCACCTGTCCCCCTTGTCCTAAGCAATCGTCCCCATCAAATCCCCAAAATATAAATTAAAGATGATTTGATGAACTTCACTGCCTTCCTCCCCTGATCATTATTGTACATAAATTTAAAATTCACCATTTATGTTTTCCATTATGATACTCTATCGCTTTCATAAATACATTTATTTTTTATACTATGAATATTTTGTATATTGTTCTATCATATTGGGTTTTTTTAAACTCCCAATTAATAGTTTGTGGTCTATATGACTGTCCGGGGGCAACTCCATTTTTAGAACAGACCGGAAGGGAGAATAGTAAGAGAGAAGGAGCCACAAGGTTCACAGAACTGTAAAGTAGTTGATTCAGGAGAGTCAAGGTGAATGTTGAAGTCACTGAGGAAGCAGAGTTTGGAAGTAGAGGTCAAGAGGGAGAAGGTGAGGTCAGCCCTTTCAGAGAGGAAGAGGAAGATAGGGCTAGGGGGCCTGTAGATGGTGGCCAGGGTGAGTGAAAGAATAGGAGATGCCCCAAGCATGCAGAACATGCATTCACAAGAGGTATAGGATTGAGTAGGTATGATAGAAGCACGGGATGGTTGGGCCTGGGTTTGTAGAGGAGTTTGTAGCCTTCAGGAAGGAGATTATCAAGAGCAGTGACAGATCTGGCATTGAACCACACGTTGGAAAGGGTGAGGACTTTGAAGTCAAGGTCTTCAAAAAGGAGACAGATGTCAGAGGAGTGTTTGACAGCAGTCTGAGCATTCAAAATAGTCAGTGAAGCTGATAACCACCTTTGAAAGTTTTCCAAGGAGGGGTACAGGGACATGGTATAACCATTGGCAGGGCTGGAGAGGTTAGAGAGGAGGAAGGAGGATTTTCAGGAGAAGGGAGGAAGTTAATGACAGAGGGCAGGCTCCAGTCAAGAAGGGCAAGAGTAGGTTGAGAACCCTGTACCATGTTAGTTCCATTGTGAAAGAGATTACTGATACACCTAGAGGATGAAAAGTATGCCAAGAGTACTTCCCATCTAGTGCCACCATTAATGGGTGAAAAAGAGAAAGTGGATAGATTAGAGACCAAGTGTGGAGTTCATAGGTCAGTGGAAGGGACAGTGAAGAGGATGTCAGTAATAATCTGCCTGGGAGTGGCATTGATGTAGGTGTCAGCAATATGTAGGCCTGGCTTCGATGCCAAGAGAGCTTTTAAGCTTCTTTCTTCCAGACTTTGTGAGGGAGATAGGAAAGGTGATAGAGTAACAGTTAGAGTAGATAGGCGAGACAGAGATCATCATATGAGTGGTAGGGGAGGGAGAGAGACAGACAGCGGGACTGCACAGTGCATGGATAAACTCACCAGGAGGCCTAGCAGCCAAACAGGCACAGATGAAGGAGGTACTTGAACAGGATGTGCACAAGGTAGCAGACGTTAAGGACCTAGACTGGGTGGGTGCTAAAATGCAGCAGGCATCGGTCAATGCGTAGGTTTAAGGCACATCTAGGGTCAACTTTCCCACAAAGCACTAAAATGCAGCAGATAACTGCCAATTCATAGGTGTAAGGTACATCTAGGTTCAACCTTCCCAAAAAGCACTAAAATGGAGAAGATAACGTTCAATGCATAGGTTTAAGGCACATCTAGATTCAATTTCCCACAAGGCACTAAAATGCAGCAGGCATCGGTCAATGCGTAGGTTTAAGGCACATCTAGATTCAACTTTCGCATAAAGCACTAAAATGCAGCAGATAGCGGTCAATGCATAGGTTTAAGGCACATCTAGTTTCAACTTTCCCAACAAATCACTAAAATGCAGCAGAAATCAAGAGGAAGAAAGGATCACAAGGGAGGGCAACACACTAGGGATGTAGCAGAAATATATTGAAAGAGCAAAACAGATAAAATCTAGGTGTAATTTGCCTACAGCATACTAGAAATGCGTGGCCAGAAGTGGATTCAGGAGGCAAGGAAAGCATACATCCAGATTCAAAAATTCTACTGCGCACCATTAAACCACAGTAAGTGTTGAAAAGAGCCAGGTAAATTACATTTAGAGTTGTTTTACTCACAGGATAATAAAATGCCAGGCTGCATAGTTAATTTGAAAAGAGCAGAGTAAAATACTTTTACAGTCCCTTTACTCACAGTACAAGAAAGTGCAAAGCCATATTGCAGTTAAGGTCAGAGTGAAATTGCATCCAGGTTCGATTTTCCCAAATGAAAGTTATAAGCCTGGTTTAATTGAAAAGGCAAAGTCATCAAGGTTCCAGCCGAGCGGGCGCAGGACATCATGGATGGTAGGTAGGGAGGGAGAGGCCTGATCTGATATTATAGTTTTCTCAATGATAGATTCCACAACGATGCTGAGATAGATTTAGAGATACAAATGAGGTCTATATGGGAAAGGGTATCATGAGGAATGAAATGACACGTAAACGGAAAATCGGTAAAATGCGCTAAATGCCAGGAGTCTACCAAGCCAATCTCAGAGATACAACGTAGGCTTCCTTATGCATTCTATTACATTTGAGCTGACATTTCAACCTTATATCTAGAAACAGATCCACAATGTTGTTAAAATCCCCAAATACAATTATAATATTCATTTTTTTATATTGAAACATAACTCCGGATCAGGCTTTGTTGGTCCATAAATATTGACAATGGAGACAATTTTTAGAATTCATTTGTAGCTTTGACATCAGATGTGTGATACAATATTGTATAATTAATTCCTTTTTTGAACAAATAGCAACCCCCCCTCTCACTTCCCTTCCACCTGCATAGCGATCACTTCTCCCACCCAATATTGTTTTCAATTTCATGGATTCTTGTAAGGACTGGTGAGTTTCCTTCATGCGCAAAACTGAAGGTTTGAATCTATTCAAATGTGCTAGAGCCTTTGGCCTCTTCACAGGTTGTTTAGCCGTTTAGCATTCTGGGTAATACACTTAGAGCCTGATTCATGGCATTATTTGGTGTAAAATAGGGATGTGCATGCCATTCTGTTCACAAACCCTTGTTTGGTGAATGGGGATGTGCGGGCATAGCCATCATGGGCTATTTTTGTGAGCTTTTCTGTGCAGCCCTTTGATTAATAACATGTTTACATTTACAGGATTATGATATGTTATTCTCTTAAAGATGTTTATACTATATATGTATTTGATTCCTCTTGCTCACTCAAGTTAAGCCAAATTTCAGAAGCCTGTAATTCCATCAGAAATAATATGGCTGCCAATTATCACTATAAAACATCATCCTTATTGTCTCCATATATGGTGCTCTGCATCCTCAACGTGTTGTGTGGAAATCTGCATCCTTTGGGATAAACACAGCAATGTGCTACACCATTCTCTTCAGGCCTGTAGGTGGTACAGCAGCCAGCAACACAGAGCTCCACTGAAGCACCACTGAACGAAAGTTAGAATCAGACAGCCATCTTTCACCATCGGATCTGCTCCACTGCTTCCCTGCACACATCTGAACATCCGCCACCACGGAGCACTTTTAATCAAGGTGAGTGATTCCAGTGCATTCATGACGTCACTTAAAACGGGAGAGAAACGGTTACACCGCCATCTTGTAAAGTGACAAGCCACACCCCCATCTGCTTTTACCTATTTGAGTGTCACTGATGGTGATGGTATAAATTCAAAGGAACATCAACAGAAGGAACACCGTACATCACTGTGCAGGCGTTAAATGGTATTGATAGTAAACTTTGTGGATACACACATAAGTCACTAGTGAAGACATACAACTCAAAAGTAACTCTGACTATAATGTCTTGGGTAGTTATATGGGCAATAGACGACACATCATGCCTCATATCCATACAAGGAATATTTGGAGAATGCTGTGGTAGTGGCAAATGTTATGTGTGCCATTGAAATCCTGAGGTTGGAACCTGTGTTCATTTCCTGGATAAATCAGGCACAGGATAAAGTTCTGATTTATATGTCAAAGTACATTTCAAAATGCCAGCTGGAGGACTATCCTTGAGCTTCTTGGCCAACAAAGAATACATTAGTCAAACAAAGGGGGTGAAAGCTATCGGATGTTTATCAAGTTGAAAATTGATATAAAACGAGAAATGGTACAGTATGAAAACATGTGACAGTATTGTATTTACAAGGCCTGGCAAGAGTGAAGATATTTCAAAACATATCCTAAGGCATATCTGGACAGCTTTCCATGTAAAAAGGAGAGGTGATTGTGTTTTGTAAACTCGGAATCAAACAGCTAACCACAAATGATGTGGTGGCAACCTGGCTTAAGAGGGCTTAACAGGAGCATGGGTGTAGAGTATGCAAACAATCAGACATGCGGAAAACCTATATAAGGCACACCACTGAATGTAATGAACCGGGTCTGCAACGTTGGTACCACTTACACATTTGTGGAGATGATTGTAACTATATGAAACCGGAAGCTGTCTGGGTTTATTTTTAAAGAGGTTGCAATGTTTGCTGTTGGCAGGACTGAGATAGTGGGAAAGAAAAACATGAGCAGGGATGTGAATGTGTTTGTATGTGTTTATGCTTGGTATTTTCTTGGTGTTTTATATTTGATTAAATGAAGATTTATAAAAGGTTTGCTTGTATATGTATAAACAATCATATCAATAAATGATGAACTCATCAGTGGGTTGCAGAGTGAGTGGGGGAAGTGGACAGAGACACTTGCAGGTTGTCTAGATGTCCAAACCTCTGTTCCCCTCCACATTAGACACATTTTCCAAAATGAGATGAGTGCTCTTTTGCGAGGCGTAGAAGACATAACTTATTGACCAATGGGGTGTCGATGGGACACAAATCTATTATAGGATGGAGTGTATAAACAACCCGCAGTACAGCCGAATCTCCATGGACTGCTGGTGTATGTTGAAAACATTTTGACAGTGCGAATGCTAATGTATTTTGATGTGTTGCGGTATACATGCTAAAATAAAGGCGCTTTGTTTTCTCATGGAACTGTGCATTCAGTCGCTGATCAAAGGGGACGGACAGGCAGGGAAGCCATGCAAGATAAGTCCAGGATTCAAAAGGCAGAAGACACAGATGACCTTACTGTACACTCACAGGGAGAAGAGAGAGTCATAAACTATCCCTACTTAACCGTGTTAACTACGGTAGGTTTCCAATAGGCGGGAAGCTAGTTTGTAATTGCTAGCTGTCGAAAGTCACAAAAAAAATATATATATAAGAATGGAAAGAAATGTTTGGTTTATTCAGACATACATATAGAGTATAGAATTCATAGTAAAGAAAAAACAGTTTAAAATGAAAGATCACATGCAAGCCTTGTTTGGCTTGTAACAAAAGCACACAAAAAAGTAATAAGTACAAAACTATTGTTACATCACAGTTTGGTAGGTGAGGGTTAGTAACATATATTGTGGATTTCAAATACTACAGTCAGATTGGTAGTATATCATAGTGGTCGACACATTGTTATAGGTGTTTCTGGTTCGGGGGTTATTCAACCTTCACTGAGTAGATAATGTTCACAGATGAAGGGTCCGAACTTTCATCAGGACGTTGTTGGGAATGCCTATTGGGAGGGAGGGAGAGGAGAGTATGTCAAGAGGAAAAAGTGTGACCACACAGAGGCATCCGTATGAAAAGAGTGCTGCACTATAGGAAACCTACCTATGTTCTGTCAATGGTTGAACTGAATTCAGGGAGACAAATAAATTGATCTGGTGTCCGTGGTGGTAATCTACAATAGGAAAAAGGGGGCAATGAATGCACCTTGATGGTATGAAGGATCATACATGATGGGTCGAATAACAAGAGTTTTGCATACCTTAATTGATGGTATGCGGTCCAATTTAGAATTGTTTTGTTACACGGGTGCAATTTCCGTGTACTTTGAGGCTTTTTCAGGTTAGAAACATAGCTTATGCTGCTGTGTAGGAAGGAAAAGGATATTGTTTAGTGGCTAAAAAGGTGTTTTTGCCTGGTGGTTAAAAACGATTTGGAGAAAAGTGTCCTTATTGCTGAAAGGGAGAACCACGGATGGTTGAGCTAAGTCACGACCGGAGGCAAAGTCTCTATGATAATTGTTATGGCAGTGAACTACTGGATGCCTGAGCGGGCTCGAAAGTGTGGTATAGTGTTAAAATATGATTTCCATGGCCATTGTCAATATAGAACCGTCATGACCGTTTATCGAGTATAGAGCGCAATTAAATGGTGCAAAACCCGAAAATATCCAGTACAGCATGAGGTAAGTTCACGTCTGTACTGTCTATTGTTGGTTGTACGTTTTTGTGGTAGTAGTTTGGGCTAGGGCCTGCCATCCGATTAGGTATGTGCTCGCGATGCGGCGGTGGTTTGGGCTAAAGTGTGCCAAACAGAAGGGTAATTATTTTGGTTTAAGCGAAATAATCGCGGTGAGGTTTTGTATTAGTGATATACAGTCTAATATTTAACTCTAACAAAGTGGTTGCAGGGTCATGGCAAGCTCGATTTCTTACCTGAAAAAGGAGCGTGAGGCGGATGAATGAACGTCTGCCTTGCGGATTCGGAAACCAAATGATTACTTTGGGAGAGGCGCGTAGTGTAAATACAAAATATGGCCGGTATGGCGCATGCGTAATGGCAACATTACTAGGGACACTATGTTTGAAAAGGGGGTGTGCATGCGTCGTAAGGTGGTTTGCACGCATGTGCGATGGGCCTGGATAAGGACACTAATAGGTATTAGTGTAGAAAGCAAATGACAGCCGTGGTGGAAAAACATGGTTAACTTCATGTATTAATGTTGGTGTGACTGAATAACATGGACATTCTTTTGGAGCAAAAAGCATAGACAGTTATTTCGACAGATTATTCGGGTTAAACATACATTCGAGAGAGTGGTATGTGTTAAATAATCAAGCTTTAGTCTCATCATGCAGAAGGAAGGCAAGAGACATCTTAGTTAAAGATACATGATTAAATCATTACAATAGGAAATATTATTTGAAAGGACAAAAAACACGTTCTTACATGACTCATAATTTGTAATGAGGATGTTCAGTCTGGTGGTAGGAGGCACGTGGCCTGTTGAAATATTTCCCAAGGCATGTAGTAAGAAACATATGACAAGTAGGGCTAAAAATAGAGATTTATTTGAAGAATAGATTCCATTCAATGGCTATATTAAGGCCCTGTTTGACAGAATTGAGGTGGAAAATCCATTTCTGCTCTAGCTTTCGAAGTGAGAGGTCTCTATCGCCACCTGTGAAAGGGTTTCTGGCTATTTCTAGAACAAACCAGAAAATGTCATTGTGGGTGTGGTGTTTCTCTTGGAAGTGTGCCACCATTGGTTTGTCTGGAACAGCATTTTTGATGCATGAGCGATGTTCACATATGCGTTGTCTAACTTCTCTCTTACATTTGCCGATGTATAAAAAATTGCAGGGGCATTGAATTGCATATACTGTCCATTTGCTTTTACAGTTGGTGAAGGACTCGAAATTCCAGTTCTTTCCGTTTAGATCAATGGATTTCATGTTTTTTGTCAAAGAACAAACTGAGCATGAGCCGCATTTAAAATGTCCTTGGACGGCAGGTAGATTCCACAGGGTGAGTTGTTCTTTTAGCTTGGTGGGTTCCGTATAGGTGTTCACCAAACGATCTTTGAGATTTCTGCTCCGTTTGAATGCGAAACGGGGTTTGGTAGGTTTAAATGAATCAGTTTGAAGAATGTTCCAATGTTTGAGTATGGTTTTCTTTATTTGATTCCTGAGTGGTGAAAAGGTAGTGACACAAGTGATTTTGTCCTTGCAACGCTCTCGTGGGGTAGGTTCAAGGCATGATTCTCTGCTTTGTTTTTTTGCTCGTTTTCTGGCTTGGCAGATTGTGTGGTTGGGGTAGCCTCTTTCTTTAAGTCTTGTGGTAACGTCTCTGCAAGTTGATTCGAAATCTTCTCGTTTTGTACAGTTACGCCTAAGGCGCAGAAATTGGCCAAATGGGAGGTTTTCTTTGAGACTAGGCGGGTGGAAACTCTTAAACTCCAGAAGTGTGTTTTTGTCTGTTGGTTTCCTGTATAGGGTTGTTGCTAAGGTATTGGTGGTGGTTTTGTAGACTGTGAGGTCTAGAAACGGAATAGAGTTTTTATCTGACTGAATTGTGAACTTGATGCAGGGATCTTGACTGTTGAGCCATGTGAAGAACATTTTTAGTTCTGTATTATTTCCTTTCCATGTCATAAAAATATTGTCGATGTACCTGATCCAGAGGCCTATGTTTTCTTTGAAAGGGTTGTTGATCTCATAGATGCATTTGTTTTCAAAAGAGTCCATGAACAGGTTGCCTACGTCTGGTGCGAAAGTTGCTCCCATTGAGATCCCGTGACATTGTTGGTAAAAAGATGTTTCATAAATGAAGTAGTTTTCGGTTAGCGCGATGCAAATGCATTCTAGTATGAAGGCTGTAGGTGGTTCCATGTTGGTTCTTTTTCCAAGGTATGTGGCCAAAACATTGATGCATTTGCGTTGAGGAATGCTAGTGTATAGTGAATCGACGTCCAGGGTCACTAATAATTCTTCTTCATTGGTGGTTAGGGTGTCAAGTTTTTTGATGGTCGAGGTAGTATATTGCACGTAGGACACCATTTGTTTAATGAATGGGCGTAGAAAGTAGTCAATATAAATTGACAGCGGTTCTAGGACAGAACCTCTACCTGCTACTATCGGACAACCTGGTGGATTATCGGCGTCTTTGTGGATCTTTGGAAGTAGAGAAAATGCAGGTAGTATTGAATGACGGTTTATCAGGAATCATTTTTCATCGTCGTCTATCCAGCCTTCTTGGAATGCATGGCACATAATACTTTCTATTTCGTTAAGGAGTCTGGTGGTAGGATCGATCGGTATCTGGCGATAGAACTTGGTATTGATGAGATGTTTAAGGACTTCTGTGTTGTATAAAGTTTTGGCCCATAGGACGATACCTCTGCCTTTGTCGGCAGGTTTAATCAAAAAGGTGAGATTGTTTTCAAGGTTTTTAAGGGCTGTGCGTTCGTTTTTATTTAGATTGTCGGGGTGTCTGATGTTTTTCTTGAAGAGTTTGTTGGTTTCTAGAAGGATATGGTTTTCGAAAGCTAGAATCTCTGGGCAAACCATGTGAGATATTGGAGTGAAAGTCAAAGGCGGTCTCAAGCCAGTGGATTTTGGAGGGTCTTTTTCTGGTTTGTTAATGAAGAAAAATTTTAGTCTGGTAGTCCGGAAGAATTTGCGGAGTTCGACTTCTGTTTGGAATCTGTTGGTGGGTGTGGTGGGGATGAAACATAATCCTTTACTTAGAACGTTGGTTTCTTTGTGGGTTAGGATGTGGTCACTGAGATTAAAGATAGGTATCACCATGATTGGTTCCCGGGGGCATCCATTGCCGTGTTCGCATGGGGTGTTGTTGGTGTAGTCTCGGTCGGCCTCGTTGTCCCGTCCTTGAAAAGGGTGTTGTTGATTTGAACTTGAAGGTGCAGATGTTGCGGAACTGGAGTCGCTATTGGAACCACTATTGTTGGAGCTATTGGAAAAAGTTACAAATTTCTTCTGAGGTCAACGTGGGTTATGTATGTTTTGTTGAGTGTTTTGGTTTATCTGATTATAGAAACCAGGTACTAGGTATGGGTATGTTCTTTCTTCTTTGTAATTCTTAACGTCGTTTTGTAGTTTCCAGACCTTCTTGTCGATGGTGAATTTTTCAAATTTTTTAATTTAATTCACCCCATGCGAACACAGCAATGGATGCCCCCAGGGAACCTATCATGGTGATACCTATCTTTAATCTTAATCTCAGATTTGCATTTCTTGGGGAAAAAAACAACCCTAGAAAAGTATTTGGATTGTGATAGGATCCCTTGTGGACTTCGCTGTGTGTTTTTCCCAACATTGCAGATGAGGAAGATGAGGAACTCAGTAGACAGTGGGAAGAACACCTCAACAACAGTTCTATCGTTATGGTTAAAATGTTAATAGAATATGCTGAAAAAGTTTTCCAGAAAAAAACAAGTGAGCAGATAACTTTCATTCGCACTGAAATCGACAACATAGACCTACCAGAGGCCAAACAGAAACATTTTGAGTCACTGAACAGATACCTCAGACAACACCAAGATGAATTCAAATTGAAGAAAAGCAAAACTTTTCTATTCAGTGATGAGCAAGACTACAAAGAGGGCAGTGTCTATGCATTTCAAAACAGATATGAGTCTAAATACCATCCAATGAATCACACACCACCTATATGACCCATCAGTTCTGATGCAGAAAGCACAGAAGATTCCAGTGAGGGAGAATCATCAACTACAGACACTGCACAGACTTCAGCTAGACATATGTACAGACACTTTGCAGCTGAAATCAAACAACACAAAAGGGCCAATTTATTTTTTAAACCAGGAATCATCCCAAAAAAGTCACATTTTCGGACCCACTCTTCGCAAAGTCAGTTGCATTAACAAACATGGCAGAGAAGGATAGTACAGGGCAACAAAGGTCTCGAAAGAGACAGATCACATGTCATGATGACCTGGTCCAGGGGCTGCATGTATTGATTTCATCTGTCTTGGTCATGAACCTATTTGCTCATGTCTTAAGCACTAGTGAAAAGGCTGTCCTTAATAAAGGTCTTTCCTTCTCTCCACTAGATGCAGTCACATCACTGACACATACATAGATCTTTATACATTTGTAAGAAATCACACTTAAAAAAAAATCTTCTTAAATAAGGACTTTGAAAAAGTCAAAGAGACAGAAATCAGGACACCTATGCACATGACACTAAGGGAACTATCCCACACTAAAATATTACTGTCTCTAACGGAGGAAGAAGAAATCAATGATATTTCTCTGTTATCCAATATTGATATAGAATATGACGTACCATGTTTAAGTGAACTAATGCAAATATTAACAGCTGGTTACCTAGGACCTTATCAAATTGAAGAATAATCTGAAACATACAATGGACAATTTGTCTCGGGAAGAAAGAAAAGCCCTAAACAATCTCATGTTCACATAGTCATAAAACCAGAGCACAAAGGCAGCAATGTTGTAATCATGAGTATGGTTGACTACATTGCTGCTGCAAAAAAATCACCTCTCCAAATCAGATTGTTACTTTAGAATAGAAGCTGCTGCCACACCGGGTTGTGAAAAATAATCTGTTGCGTCTAATTGACAAATGGTACTCTTGTGGAATTCTGTCTAAAGATGAGAAAGAATTTCTTTTGCATTCATCAGGTCACATGCCAACGATCTATTTTACCAAAGGTTCAGAAAAAATGTCTGTCGGTACCCGACATGAGATCCATCATGTCCGCCAATGGCTGGGTATCCAAACCTCTCTCCAAACATATTGATATAAAGTTCTGAGAGGAGGTCTAAAATTACAATCCTACACCAGAGACTCTATAGATGTACTTACCATGCCAAAATATCATGTTAGAAGAGCATTACCTTTTGGTGACGTATGATGTCAAGACCCTCTATACAAACATAAAACTGGACCTTGCATTAGCCACTTTTGTATACTGGCTATGACACAAATCTGCATCACACTACCTATTCCGACAAATGATCACAACAATGCTAGACTTTGCTCTAATAACTATATTTTGATCAATGGATCATATTACACACAATAAAAGGAAGTAGCTATGGGAACGAAGAATTCTCTGACTTTAGCAAATCTTTTTATGGGGGAGTCTAAGACTCCACATGCACTAGCCCCCAGTACTGATGGTCTGGAGAATACAGTGTTACTGTGGAAATGGTACATAGATAACATACTTGTCATCTGGACAGAAAACCAGGACCAACTTGATACGTTTGCCAGAAAATTAAATGACATCATGTATGACATTGAATTAACCTGTAGGCTCAGTCCCAACCACATCATATTTCTGGACTTGAAATCCTGGCCACTGATAACATTACCGCAACTTGTACTGTGTAGAAAGCCTAAAGAGGTAAATGCTGTCCTCTATGCTCTCAGTGGTCACATAGAGGTGAAATGTTACAGGCAGGACGCAATTGTAGCAACTTGAAAGATCTTGAATCTTAGATGAAGATGATTGGCAACAGATTCAAGACCCGTGGATACAGGTTGCAAGACATTAACATCACCAAACCACAGGCCAAAATAATTGATCACAGAAAGTTACTATGACCCAAAAACACACTCAGAAAACCAACCATTGAACATGTCACCAAATGTTCACCACAAGGTAATCAATAACATACTCAGACAATACTGGAAAGTTCTTAGACTGGATCAAGACCTGCAACAATTCATCACAGACAAACCTCAGATGGTACTCACAAGAGCCTTAAATATTTGCAACATGATCAGTCTAAGTTTCATGAAAAAATATTCTGAACCACAAACTGTGACATGGCTTCCACCATCCCTGGGTTTTCATACGATGGTCATAAAATTGCCATTCATGGATTCATTAATTGCAGATCTTCTTATGTGGTATACTGTATCATTTGTGTCTGCCAGATGTTTTATATTGGCAGTACCAAACGTGACCTGAGGGTCCGAATCCGAGAACACTTATATGCAATCAGGACCTAAAATAAGTTAAATCCATAAGCCAATCCCTGGAATCTGGCACATAGAGATTTTGATATTGGGGGCATCAATTTCTTTGGTATCCAGGAATTTAAACAAAATGACAGATGTGACAACAGATTGTTCGCCACGCGGCAAATAGAAGCCAGATTAACTTTTGAATTACAGGACACCAGAGATTGTTAGAACACAGACCATAAAGTTCATGTGTTCATTAATCCTGACTCATTCAAAAATACTGTCTATGTGCCCTTAGCGTTTGAGAATCTATAGCCACTGGACACTCTGATATCAGAGGCATGGGAATTCACCATGTGGTACAGCTGGACATAACACTACACTGTTACCTACATATCTTTGCTCACAGACCAGTCCATCAGAGGCTGAGAATCAGATTGGAGCGACATACACCAACATTAACATTACTGATACACTGGCACATAAAAAGATTCTTTGTACCACAATTACAGTTTGAGCCATCCGCCCATGTTTTTGCACTTTTAACATGTTTCTATTATGTGAACTTGTATAATGGGGCACACATCAACATCATGAAGTTCAACTCTCTTGGGCCATTGTACAAATATGCTATAGTTACCATGCTTATTTGGTCTGTTTTCCCCCTTCATTTTCATTATTACCTGCCTGACATATATGCCGAGATGCATCTAAATGTCTAAATATATGTCTAAATATACACACGTTATAAGGGGAGCACACTCAATTTGTTGAGAATTCATTCTCTTCATGGTTTAGCCATGAGACAATCATGATTAAAATATCTTGAAACAGGTTCAAGATGGAGCCATGCATTCAGCAAAATGCAGACGACCAGCACACTAGTCCTTCCTTTGTATCCATCATGTAATGTATTCATATATGTTGCCTGGCCTGGCTTCCACGCGGCTATCATACTGCAGCCGTCTCCGGGTCCCGATCAAGACCTTTAATGCTTAGATTAAATCATGGTATGCTAATGCATGTGTTAATTATGTTTTTGATTGTTTAAGGACTTAGGTTTAGCTACCCTAAGTTTCCTAAGATCCTCCAGACATGGACCCCTTACTCACTGCCCTGAGAGAGGCAGAGCTCCACCCCACTGATGAGACTCAGCAAGGCTGAAGCATGTGTCTGGGGTTGTTGGCTGTACACTTGTTCAGAAGAGAATTGCCATAGCGTTTTGGAGATGGACTGCCCATGTGGGCGGGACAAAGACTGATATACAAATAGTTGTTTCTCTTCTGTGAAATGTACAGTGAGCTAAAGTGTGGCTGCAGACTCTTGAGTGGGTACGATCTGAAAGAACAGGTAATGTAGCCCTGTTTGTTCTCGCAGAGGGGTGCCGATGACTATTTTTTGAACTTATGGGACTTAGTTGTAGTCACCTTAAGTTTCCTACGGTCATTCAGACATGGACCCTGTGCTCACTGTGCTCAGAAAGGCACAGCTCCACCTCACTGATGATTCCCAACAAGGCTGAAACACGTGTCTGGGTTTGCTGTTGGTAGTGTTGTTCAAAATAGAATTGTTATAGCATTTGAGTGCTGGACTGCCCATGTGGGCGGGACAAAGACTCAAATGCAAATGGATAATTCCCTTCTGTGAAAGGTACAGTGATCTAAAGTGTGGCTGCAGACTCTCAAGTGGTTACCTTCTCAACAACAGGTCATTTAGCCATGCTTATTCTCACAGAGGGGCACCCATGACTATTATTTTTGATGTACACTGACTTAACACTCAAACCACATGTCAACAAGGTAATAAAGAAGTGCTTCTTCCACCTGCACACAATCAAACAGTTACTACCTTTCTTCACCTTCCCACATAGAGCACTCACTGTCATCTCCCTTGTCATGTCAGGAGTAGACTATGCCAACAGCATCTATCTCAGAACGCCAGACTACCTCACAAAATAATTACAGTGAAAACTGAATGGAGCTGCAAGACTACTCCTCAGACTCACTAAGACCACACCAGCAGTGAGAACCCTACATTGGTTACAATCCCAAAAAATACATTTCTTCAAAACACTCTGCTTACCCCATAGAGCAATCCATGGCAGAGTAGAGGAATTTAAACAGGGAAAAATCTCCATCTACAAACCAAACCGATCACAGAGGTCTAGTAACATCATATACCTTGATCCAAAACAACACTCAAAGCATAGGTTTGGTGGATCTGCTTTCTCCTGCATCTCGACAAAACTTTGGAACTCAATTCTGAAAGAAATATGAACAAAAGACCACATAAAATTCAGAAAATTGCTCAATACAATGTTCTTTAACTCACCGAGCTAGAACAGAAACACAGTGAAAGGGAAGCAGCCAACACACTGCAAGTGAAAAACACAAAGCAACCACACCCTAATTAAGTGAAAGCTAGATACCCCAACCAAATAAAGCAATTTAACCGAACCACCATAGAAGAATATGAACCCTACCCGACCAACATAACCATTTCATTGAAGTGCAAAGACTATTAACATTATTAACTAACCCTCCTAAAAACTATCCAATATCCTGCATGATCAACCCTCAAACACCAAACAAAACACAAACATACCTCCACCACGGCTGAAACCTAAAACCACCCAAAAATACATGCACTCAGCAACATCTAACTAATCACAACACATTACAGAAAAATAAACCAATTAGACAGAAATCACCATACACACATTCATTCAACAAACAACACCTATCTCTAAAAGCAAATCCAGCACATAGTGAGCTGTTTTTCCAAACAGGAGCTAGCAACATCACATCAAACCTCTCTATCCCACTTACTGAGCTGTCCCAGCCTGCCTTCCTTTTCAAATCTGCCAGAGCGACTGGCGACCATGAAAAAGGCATCAGAGGGAGATATAAATCACAATAGCATAACTTAACTTAACATAACTTACACATTTGTAAGGGATTTGTCAGACAAGTCTTTGAGCATTGTGTAGCGAACTGTAAACATGATTTTCTGTTTGATCAGCAAAGTTTGACATTTTTTATTTAACACCCTTCATTCAAAAAAACAGAATATAAAACCGAAATTATTAATCTAACAACAACTAAAATAGACATTGGGCATGACTTGACAATCATAAAACATAGCACAATTACTATTAATGTAATATGACTGTGTCATCATGGAGTTACTGTAGTTCAGGGAATGGAACATCACTTGTATCTTGGTGGCCTTGGCAGCTGACCCTGTCTCACACGTTATCTCCTCTGTGCAGCCTGAATTCAGCTCTGCTCGGCTCTTGCTAAGGGTCTTAGCCTGTGGTGATTTTCCCAAGCCACAGCATGGCTTCTACCTGTTAGTGCTATTCTATACCTCTCCATTTGTTAGTAGTGCTGTGGTTCTGTCAGGTCCCATAGGTGTTCCTGCAGTCTCAGTGGGTTATTTGCATGTAAGCATCTGCAAGCGTGTTCATGATCTCTTACTTCTTGCTGTTTCTGCATTGCTGTGGTCAAGCTAATGACAAAATAATAAAGCAAATGCAGTATCTATATGTATCCATCCTCTAGCTTATAGAACTGTATGCATGTGTTCTTCATGTATTCGGGTGCGTGAATGTGTCCCAATGTGTGGACGACATGTGTGCTTCGTTTCTAACGCTGTTATGTCATGGTGTCCCTAAAGACGTCAATAGCACAGCTTCTTGGTGCTTTAGTCGAGACTGTCAATTGCAGTCTCTTTATTTGCATCATGAGGCTCCTCGTCCACTCTAGGTAATGTAATGTTTGTGCTCCTAGTGGGTTGTATGGCAGGCGAGTGGGTACCTTTCTGCATACTTGTCTGCCATGGGAGTACTAGGAATTGGTCCAAAATGGTGTGGGTGACCGTGGTATTTGCGGTCCGTCTTTGGGCCATGTGCCTTGTGGGAGGGGTGCAGGGCTAGGATTTGAACACCCCTCTTCAGCCCAACAGGTCTGACCCTTTTGGGCACAGCAGCCATGGTAGGCAGACTGGTGACAGAAGCGCTGGCACCGTTGGTAATGATGCTGGCTCTTCCGAGTCCCCACTCTCACTCCCAGTCCTAATGGACTCTATGGGAATGGAGACTTACATTTTTACCAGTGCTTGACATCCCGGCTGCCAAACTCGTAATGAACCACTGGCACCAGGAAGTCAAGCTCTAGTAAAGCATTATGAGTCCAGCGGCAACCCGCTGGTAGGACCAACAGGGTTACCGCCGAGCTTCTAATGAAGCCCATCATCTACACATGACTTGCATCATGGAAAGAACTGGAATCAGTAAAACAGGAGTCTTTGCAGTTGACTGAAGTTGAAGCTTCATTTGCAGTTTGTAATATTGGTGCACTCATGAATGAAGTGCTGTAAGTGGTGCTGGTGTACGTCTACACAAAGAATGGAACCCATGCAATTTTCTTGTATAGTGTTTGTGCATTTTCCGATAGTTATTATCGACGTTATTCCATTGGACTCACACTACATGATTAATTATAATAGATATTCCAAGGCTTTCAGATGGAACATTGGAAGGCCCAAAGCATAGAGTTTTGTTGCAGAATGTGCAAAGTACTTCCTCTGCCTCTTTCCTAGAACAGTGTTGTTTAACTTTAAAGAGGCACCAATTGTCAGCAGTGATTTCCAACCCAGTTGCCTTCTTCCTCGGTGGCGATGGATTCGGAACCCAAATTATGACGTCATCACTGCTGGTACTCTCATGGTCGGACATGTTGGGAAAAGTCCAACTTGGAAGGAATATGTAAAAGAATAAAAATGACAACCTAAAAAAAGACAATGTGCCTCATTACGAGTACGGAGGTAGCAATGCCGCTATTTGTGGCATGGCTACCCCCATGCCGGGTACGGGGTCTGGGTTCCCAGAATGGGGAAATACCGGGCCATTCCGACCTTGCAGGGCCCAGTATTTCCCTATTCAGGGAACCTGGACCCGGTACATCCCCATTCCCATTTGAGCCCCTATAGTGCTCAATGAGAATGGGGACGATGCAAACAACGGGCCTGTTAATGACGGGTCCATTGTTTGCATCCAGGTCTGCTCACGGGACCCGCTAAGGATGCCTGGTTTTACCAGGCATCCTTACAGGGTCCCGTGAGGAGACCACGTACTGGGGCGGTAGGGGGTTAACGGGGCTGGCAGCTCTATCGGCCCCATTAACCCCCTACCACCAGCGTCGTAATGACCTCCAATGCCTCAAAACTTAAAAAACGGATTATTAGAAGGGCAACAACTTACTTTTTGCACAATGTCACACATATTCAAATGTCCAACTGGTGATGAAACTATAAAATAACAAAAATTACAACTCTAAAAAGACAATGGGCCTCATTAGGATGCTGGCAATGACAATAGGAACGGTGCTGGTAAGGCACCGGCACCGTTCATACCGTCCTGCCACATTATGAGTTCTGCTTGCGGGTTCCTGACAGCCCATCAGGTTTTACCTGGTGAGCTGTGCGGCACCCGTGAGCAGAACTCGTGATTGCACCGGCACCGTTATCAACAGTACCAGTGCAACCATGCTCCCCACACCCATTCTGCCCTAATGGGGAGAATGGGGATCTGGATCCCGGCATTACCGCCACCAGCAAATGGGCAATTACTGGCCCATTCAACTTGTAATGGGCTGCTTATTGCCCAATCTCGGATGGCGGGGTCGGTAGCGACCTTGGCGGTAGCCGTGCCTGCGATACAGGCATGGCTACTGCCATTCTCATAATGAGGCCCATTGTCACAAAAAATGAAGCCACCTCTATGAACCTCTCTACCATTTCTAATAACTCTTCAAATAGAGTGCTCCTGTGCTAACATTGTTTAAAAGCTGTTTCTAGCAGCACCTTTAATGGGTTGCAGTTGATTATGAACAACCATCACTCACAGCTACAGTAAAGATATAAGACCACATATAAACCAAAAAACACTGCAGCCCAGTATGGTCCAGACCATTGCATGCAATTTCCAATACACATCATCCACATTATTCCTAGAGATTCACAACAATTAATTTATCATAATTAATGTTCCCCATCTTTTTGACAGAACATTACAAGAGCCATGTCTTAGTGGTTTATTGCACAATGTTAGACATATTCAAATGTCCAGCTGGTGACAAAAATATAAAATAACAAAAATTGTAACTCTAAAAATACAATGCCACAAAAAAGCAAGCCTCCTCTCTAGAATTTCTAATAACTCTTCAAATAGAGTGTGCCAGTGCTACCAGTGTATGAAAACTCTGACTGTTGCTAGCAGCACCTTTAATGGGTGGAGGTTGATTATGCAGAATCTACTACTAAAGAGCTCTTCAAGATTCTCAAAGAACTTAAATCTCCCATAACCCCCATCGACAAGTGCACGACAGGCACCATATGGTGCACTAATATCCAAAAGGCGCTTCTCGATAAAATAACTACACTGAAGACTAAAATTAATACCAAAAAATGTAGCCTGCTTGCAGACCCATCTTCTATCACACCCACAGTTACACTCACCCATCCCAGCAAAACCATTCAGTTTCTCCCACTTGTCCATCAGGGAAGTGGAAAACATCATTAAAAAGCTCAAACCTACAAACTGCCAAGGTGATTCCTGCCCTGAGACTGTCATCAAGGAAGTTGCCCATGACCTAGCCCCATTCATTACCACCGTCATTAATGCTTCATTCAAATCAGGTATTGTCCAAGTTAATCTCAAAGATGCGTGGCTCATCCCTCTCATAAAAAAAAACCCTACCCTTGATCCAAGCAACCCCTAAAACTACAGGCCCATTACCACAGTGCCTTTTCTCCTGAAAATCTTAGACCAAGCAGCTTATTTACAAATCCAGGACTACCTCGAATCTAAAAAACTCCTTGGTCTCCGGCAATCAGGCTTCTGCCCCATACATGGAACAGACACTGGCCTCATTGACCACAAAACTCAAATTAAGGACCTTAAAGACAAGGGCAAGCTAGCCTTACTACTGTTACTGGACCTTTCTGCAGCCTTCGACCTGTTTAACCACCAAATTCTCTGCCATCACCTCAAAACTGCTGCCCACTTCTCAGACGAATCCACCTTGTGGATCAGTTCCTTCTTGGAAAACAAAACCATGCGGGAATTCTCCCCCTCTTACAGCTACAATAAACATATCAGACCACATATAAGCCAAAAAAGACTGCAGCCTAGTATGATCCAATCCATCTCATGCAATTTCCAATGCACATCCCAAGAGACTCACACCAAATCCTTTATCATAATTGATGTTCCCAATCTTCTTCCCACATCTTTTTTTCTTTTCTCTGCTCTGAAATGCTGGTGTGTCTTCAAGTAAATAAATACACTATTAGTACCGCAGAATGAAGTGGATGAAATTTTCAACAGATAGATGGCATAAGAAAAAAAAGATCCTAGGAAGACCTCTTGCTCATCGAAGTCCTACTACTGCAGATAGGAGAACCACATCTGTAAACACTTCATGAAAAGCCTCCTCTCTGAACCTTCCTAGCATTTCTAAAAACTGTTTAAATAGAGTGTTCCGGTGCTGCCAGTGTTTTAAGACCCTGCCTATCACTTGCAGCACCTTTAATGGGGGGAAGTTGATACTCCACAACCACTGGTCACAGCTACAAAAAAGATAAAATACCACATGTAAGTCAAAAAGGACTGTCCTCCAGTATGGACCAGACCATCTTGTGCAATTTCCAATACACATCATCCACATCATACCAGGGCACTCGCCCCACATGATTTATTATGATTGTTATTCACAAACTTCCTGACAACACATTGGAAGGGCCACGTCTTAGTGTTTTCATGATCAATGTTGCACATATTCAAATGTACAAATGGTTACGAATATATAAAATAACACAAATGACAACTCTAAAGAGACAATGCCACAAAAAATTAAGGCACATCTCTAGAATTTCTAATAACTCTACACATGTGTGTATCATGCCATCCTACTTTCCTCACCTGATATGCCTACTTCTATGCTTTCTCGCTATTTAACTGTTTTACCTTGACTGTTGTAACATGTAAGAAAAGTGCGCAATTGCCTCAGGGCACACAGTTTCCTCAGGGCTTGGCTTGCGCTCTACAAATAAATAAAATACAAATATAAATACATAGAGTATGCCAATGCTGCAAATGTTTGAAACCTCTAGCTGTTGCTAGCAGCACTTTTAATAGGTGGAGGTTTATTATACACAACCACAGCTCACAGCTACAGTAAAGATATCAGATCACATATAAATAAAAAAAGACTGCAGCACAGTATTGACCTGACCATCTTCTCCAAATTCCAATACACATCATGCACATCATTCAAGAAGACTTGCACCAAATTACTTATCATGATTAATGTCCCCAAGCTTTGACACGGAACATTTGAAGTCCCACGGCGTAGATCTTTGTTTCAGAATCTGCAAAGTTCCTCCTCTGCCTCTTTCATGAACAGTGTTTTTTTAACTTTGAAGAAGCGCCAACTCTCAGCAGTGCTATTCTTATAAGTTGCCCGCTTCCTCAGTAGCAATGAATATAGACACCAAATTATAACATCATCACTGCTAGTACTCTTGTGATCAGACACGTTGGAAATGTCCAACCAGGAAGAAATATGTGAAACAATAAAATGACAACATGAAAAGACAATGGGCCTCATTACGAGTGCAGCGGTAAGGGGTTAACGGCGCTGGTAAGGATGCTGGTGCTGTTAACCCCTTAATGCCGCATTACGAAGTCCCTTAGCGGGAGCCGCTAAAGGACCAGGGAGCTAACAACGGGCCCGTTATTAATGGGCCCGTTGTTAGCTCCCTCCCCCCTATGGGGGCTCAAATGGGAATGGGGATGGGAAAATTGAATGTGGAATTACCAGGTCCTCCAAGGTTGGAATGGCCCGGTAATTCCTCATTCAAGGAACCTGGACCCGAGTTTGGAGGCATCTTGTAATGACCCCCAATGTCACAAAAATAAAGCCTCCTCTTTGAACCTCTCTAGCATTTCTAATGACTCCTCAAATGCAGTGTGCCAGAGCTACCAGTGTTTGAAAACTCTGGCTGTTGCTACCAGCACCTTTAATAGGTGGATGTTGTTTATGCACAACCACAGCTCACAGCCACACTAAAAATATAAGACCACATATGAGTAAAAAAAGAATACAGCCCAGGATGGACCACACCATCTTGTCCAATTTAAAATACACATCATAAACATCAACCTAGGACACTTGCACCAGATAATTCATCATAATTCATGTTTGCAATTTTTGTGACGAAACATTAAAAAGCCACATAGGACCTCATACAGAGATTGGAGGTAGCCATGGTGCTATTTGCGCCATGGCTGCCTCCAATATCGGGTCCAGCACCGGTCTGGTTCAATGGGGACTTACCGGTGCAATCCGGCCCTGGAGGAACCGGTAAGTCCCCATTGAACAAACCATTCCCCATTCCCATTTGATCCCCCATAGTCCTTTACGGGTCCCGCTAAGGGACCTCGGAATTGGGCGGTAAGGGATTACCGGCACCGGTCCCCTTACCGGTGTCCGGTATCCCTTACCGCCCAACTTGTAATGAGCCCCATATTCATGATTTCTAACTCAACGTGATTTTTACTGACCATAATTTCTCTTAAATTTTCAATAACCTTTTCAATTGATTGTACTTCGTTTCCAACATTAATTAATCGTCAATTTAATTGTTTTAATTAATCCAGGATTAGTTTGGTGAGTAGTTTTTGTAGTGCTTCTTCTTTCATTCTTGGTCTTACTACAATAACTTCTTCACCTGTTTGAAAATATTTCAATATTTGAAACAATTGAAGATATGACATTAACGGACGGAAAAACTGGAACATGTAAAGTAGACACTAAATCAACAAAATCAACAGTTCATTTAGAATTGGTGGCATCGCACTGGGGGAATCACCTACTTGACGTGTAGCCAATTTCCATCCACATAACACATGAGCCTCAAGCATTTTATTTTTTGTAGTACTCATGCAATTTCCAATATGCATCATCCACATCATTTCAGGTCCTCGCCAATGCTCCTTAGACGGTTTAGCTGGAAATCCGACCATGTTTTATATTTTCAAAACTATCAAACTGTACGTACATATAATAGTCACATGACTTAGCCCCCACTTCACAAAATCCATTCAGACTTTGCACGAACATTCAAGGTTGGGTCTATGATCTTTCTAAAAACTTTTCTCCACATCTGTCAAATGGCAAAACAATTATAATCCATCTAAAAATGTTGAGACCTCCCTCTAATTTTGCATGCTCTTCACAAAATCCCATTGAGCCCCAAGCATTTTTTGTGATTTAATGCTCATGTAATTTCCAGTACGCATCATCAACACCATTTCAGGAAACTTGCACCACATAATTGATCATATTTACTATTCCCACGCTTTAGAACAGAACATTAGATGTGCCACTTCATATAAATAAAAGAACAATAAAGCTCCTTTAAGAAACATATTTTTTGCAACACATACTTATGTCTGTTGTTATCAGCAGAGCATGCCGGGGATGGAAACCATCATTCAATTGCCTCTGCTACAAGGCTCCACCATGAACCCAGGTGAGCCAAACAACCCCTATTATTCACTGCACCTACCCTGCATTCTAGTTCAGTCCCCACTGTACCATAATAATGTAACAAATGGTCCCTGCTGAAGGATTAAAACCAAGGCAAGTCTCCAAAATCCATGGAACAAAGGTATCAGCCATGCCACATTCACCAATAAGCAAATCCGAGGGCACATTTGCGTTTTCCAAGGGTCAGGCCCACTACCAAGACACCAAATGTATATCACTAGTTTTTCTACTTACATTGTTACACTTTGGAAAAATAAACCACAACACATATTTCCAAAAAACCTTCCCGCAGGTGCTTGCTAATGCTTGGTCGCATAAGTTTGTTGTAATCTAGTTTGCTGTAACCACAAGCTAAATATGTCACAAATAGCAAACTGCAGTACACATTTATCCTTGCTAACACCCACACCCACTGCCCAGTCACCAGAGTTTTATCATTATGTTGTGCACCAACTATTTATACTTAAAAAAATAAAAACACAGGACATATTTGCAAAACCATGCTTTCCAGTTTTTACTGACCCTCCTCATATATATTTGCTTCAATCATACCCAGCACTTCAACCTGTACCCATGAGCCCATTTGTTTTTCCCTGTCATACCTATCCCGATTTCAAAAAAACCTTGCCACCTAGCAGTCTCTTGTGCACATGGCCACTTTAACCCCATTGGTCATCCCTCGTGTTCATGGCCATTATCCAGATTTTTCAGGTCATGACCTTATGCCTTGACCCAGCCAATCTAGCCACTGCCTATGGCCACAGGCTATACCTCAATCACCACAGATATATCACTATGTTTTCTACCTACATATGCAACTTGTCAACAAATAAGCATGCTTTCAGATCCTTGTCAATGCTCCTTACACAACGTTGATGGAAATCCGCCCATGTTTTATGTTTAAAACTGTCAAAATGTATTGTCCATATTATAATCATATGACTTAGCCCTCACTTCATAAAATCTATTAATACTTTACACAAACATTCAAGGTTGGGTCTAACACATTTTATATCACCCCAAAAATCACATTAAGACACACTATAAGTGAGTAAAATGCATTGTAGATAAAATCACATTTCTACTGCTCTGTGATGAATCTTTTTATTTTGAAAACAAGCATACCTCATGATTGTATATGATGCACCTCATTAAAATTCAGTTTCGTTCCTAATAAACAACCTTCAATAATTATTCCCACCGATTTTCTGCATATACATCAGCAGCACTGTATTGTTAACAAATACAGTAAACAACAAAGAAAACCACAGAGACCTATTATGAACATATTGTCAAATCAAACTTTCAACACAACAATCGCCAACAACTGATTAATGCCAATCATATTTTATCAGAGGTAACATGAACTGCACAGTGTGCGTTTTGCAGTGAAAATGAGAAAAGTAGACAATGAGGAGACTTTCATACTTTGCAAAATCAAACAACAAAACGAAGACTATATTATAAGAAAGCTAATAAAATGGCTGACATGTTCACTGCAACCTATCATAATGAAGTACACATTAACACATTTAACACTACCCAATTAGAAACACCAAAACACATACAAACCCTGCTCAGCATCAAACATAGCTGTGGATATTGAACACAGCTACAACGCTCCCTTGTAGCCGCGGGTCCACATACATTTTTCTGCAAGCCCTGAATCAAACTAAGTTTGCCTTGAAATCAAATAAGTGAACAACCAAGTACATGAAATAACATACACAAATAAAAATCTGTACTGTACCGTCCACATAAAAGTATGATTTTTGCACAGAAAATGTATATTTATAGACGCAGCTTTAAATAAACCTGCGGCTCCAGCTGCAATGAATGAACACAGAGCAGTATCAATGCACCTATGCACATGCTTTTTTATAGACGTGGCTATACAAGAGCTCCTCTTACATGTCTGTTGATATCCGCGGCTATACGCAAAAACGTCAAATTCAAAATTACATTTCCACTACACCAAACTCCTAAAATGGTCCCCAACATGCCTACCAGCCCCCCTCCATTCCTCATAATCCTCCTCCAGTCTCCTAGTCTCTTATAATCCCCAGAACACTGAATGATTATAACATGCCACCCAACCCAAAATTTCTGATAGCCACAACTACCACACGTCCACAAACAGACAACGTTTCACTTGCTCTGCTATAGCCACGGCTGCAATGGGTGAGATGTTTACCCGTGTCTTGCAAAGCCGCACGCTGGGCGGCTGTTCGTTAGCTGCGAATACTAACAATAGTACCATCCACCAATTACAAAGTGCAACCCACACAAATCATACATACCCTACTCATACAAACTACTAGAAATTTAAAGGAGGAATAATTTTCCTGGGAACAGACAAATACTGCAGATATCATGACTGCTTTCAAAATGGTATGGCTGATTGGAGACAGTTGGCTGTTGGTTTCACATTTTTCCAAAATTGTAAGGTCTGAGAAGTACAGGGCACCTAGACGTCATACTAATTCTGTGTGGAGACAATGATTTGGGGCAATGTACGAGGGGTGTCCCTTACTTTAATGATGAAACAAGACATGGAAAAACTAATGGAACAATTTCCTCAAACCATATTCATCTTTTCCAATCTAATTCAGAGGCAAAAATGGAGATGGACAACCAGATTTAATGGTAACATTGAGAAATTCTGGAGAAATGTTTCAGCCTTCATGAGATACCACAACCATTTATGGATTTCAAAAAACAACATACATTTCTACATGGCCAATTTCTATAGGCATGACGGAGTACACCTAACCGACGAAGGAAATGCAGTGTTCCTTGATAACATCAAAACAGTACTCCTGATGCATGTCTACAACCCAAACTGCTGGACGCATTTGCACCAAATTTGCAGCAGGAGCGGCATTGTGGTCCCAAAAGCGCGCTTTTGTAAAGTTGGTGTAAATCGTTTTAGTAGTTTTCTTTAAAACAGGCTAAACGTAAGTCAAAAAAATTAAAGATATCTGGCTCCGCTCCTCTGACCCATTTCCCTGTTCGGTCCGCGGACTGTCATCTGGTCAATCGAGCAACAAGAAGTCCGCGGACATCGGGCACGCCTTCTGATTGGATGGACAAAAACGTGAAATGTGTCGGTTTTCCTGAAATGCCTGCCATGTTGGATATGCTGACTTTTGCCAGACACTGCAACGAAAAAAAATAAAAAATGCAACATTGCACTTGTCAAACTCAACAAACAATCTCTTTGGAAGTGGGGGAGATGAGGATGGGATGGGATATGACCATAAGAAGCCAACGAATGGGTGGTTTTAATCCCCAAAAGTCAGCGAACACTCCAGATGTCCTGGGACAGTTCCCTGGTGTTCACGGACACTTCAGATGTCTTGGGACATCTGTGCCCATTTCTGCAGTACAGGGTTGGTGAAAAGCAATTTTTGGATGGCTTATAACTTTGGCGTCACTCAATGAAACTGCATGTAATTTTGGAATTTTATTCTAGACATAATTCTGAATGGTTTTGCAAAGTTTTGTGGGATTCTATCAAGAGGGGGCAAAATCAGAGGTGGTCCCAAAACATTGTAAAGGCTTATAAATGTGGTGCCATTTGACAAATCTGCACAACAGTTGGCAAAACAATGTTGGATCTAGATATAAATGGTTTTGCAAAGTTTGGTGGGATTCTGTCAAGAGGGGGCAACATTAGAGGTGGGGTCCCAAAATAATGTAAAGGCTTATAAATGTGTTGCTATTTGACCAATCTACAGAAACGTTTGCAGAAAGATTTTAAGTTGAGATATAAAGATTTTTCTAAAGTTTGGTGGGAATTTCTCAAGAGCGGGTGAAATTAAAGGGGGGGGGCGTCTCAACATTTTTAGATGGCTCATAACTTTGTTGCCGTTTGACGAATGTGGACAACAGTTTTGAGAAAGATTTAGACCCAACCATCAATGTTTATGTAAAGACTGTATGGATTTTGTCAAGTGTGGGCTGAGTTATATGTCTATTGTATGTACATACATTTTGACACTTTTGAAAACATAAAAAATGGGCGGATTTCAAGCAAACATGTGTAAGAAGCATTGGCAAGGAAATTAAAGCATGGTTTTGCAAATGTGCCCATGTTTTATTTTTTGACAAGTGTCATAATGTAGGTACAAAAATAGTGATATACCTTTGGTGACTGAGGTATAGCCTGTGGCCATGGGCAGTGGCCAGATTGTCCGGGTCATGCTATATGGTGATGATGTGGACAATCTGGCTACTGGCCATGACCGCGAGGGACGACAAACTGTGTTAAAGTGGCCATGTCCACCTGGGACTGGCTATGTGGTAAAGTTATTCAAAGGTAGGATGGGTTTGCAAGGGAAAAAAAATGTGCTTGTGGTAATATGGTCATAGGGTTCTGCATGCTGCCATGAAAAGGGAAGAGGGGCTCTGTACGGAGCCCTGTCTTCTCTTTCCATGGTAGCCATCTTGGAAAAGGATTTTCCTTCCTACTGTAAGAAGAAAAATCTATTTTATAGCACACCGGGTTCCCACTTTGGGAACTAGAGGTGATAATGGCCTTTATTGGCCTTTCTTAGCAAGAAGTAGGCTGTCCTCCTCCACATTATCTTCCTCAAACAATACTGTAATCACACAGTCTACTTCTGTGGGACGCAAAATCCCACCAGCTACCTTGCAAGCAATAAAAGAGGCTGTTGATCCATATCTTTGGAAGACAACAGTCCTCTGTATATACGATTGGTCTAGAGGGTGACATGATGTCGGCGAACATCTGACGCGGCCCCTGATTGGATGGTGAAAAGTGTGAAGTGCGTCAGATTTTTGGAAACCCCCACCATGTTGGATTCGCAGACATCCGCCGGTGTCCGCGGACATAGCAGCAAAAACATATAAAAAACACAACATTGCACTTGTCAAACTTATCAAACAATCTCTGGGGAGGTGACGGGTGAAGAGGATGGGATGGGATATGGCCATAAGGAGCCAAAAAACTGGTGTTTTTCACCCCAAAAGTTAGCAAACAGTCTGGATGTTCGGGGGGGAGCAGTCCTGTGAAGTTCACAGACACTTCAGATGTTTGAGGACATCTATGCCGATTTCTGCATTACAGGGATGGTGAAAATCAGCTTTTGGAGGAAGGTCCCAAAATAATTTAAAGCCTTATTCATTTTCAAAACATGTTTCCTTTAAAGATATTCTTTTCATTCATGTTGGAGACCTTAGTGGTTGCATGCTTTCTAGATTCTGGAGCCTCTTGATAGTTAAATGACCAAGGTTCTGCAGATACACATGGGTTTGCTAAATTACAAAAGGCCTGACCAGAACCCAAAAGGGTAGTGGATGGGAGACCCTTAACATTAGAGAATGTATGTCAGGAGACTAAACCATTGATTATGGTGACTCAAGCCAGTCATCTGGAAAAGACTACATTTGATGGCATACATTCACCAGACTTCCCAGTCATTCTAAGCATAACATGCCTAAGAAAGAATAATCTCTCTATTGATTGGGGAAATCAAACTGTGACTTTTTCCCCAGAGTGCTGTAGAGACCATTGTAGTTGACACAACCAGGCAAGATCTATCAGAAACCATGGCTGCTTTAATAAAGGAAGAACAATAGAAAAGATAGGGATAAAAGATATGTTATAGAGAATGATGTGCATCAATTACCACCACAAAAGGAATATGATTGCCCAAATTGAGCTATTACCTGACTGAAAAAACCTGTGTGGCCAAATGTATGCCTTAACTGTAATAGAAGATACAGAGTTGAATAAATACCCAAAGAAAATACTACCTCAGACATTCTACAGTACCGTAGAGGCATGTGGAACATTGAGGCAGTGTGTGGTTTACCAAAAATGGAAAGTGGTTACTGTGCAAATGCAGCTGATAAATGGAAGATGGTATTGAATACTAGGAAATGCCATTTTGAGTACTTGATAATAAGATTTGCCACATGTAATGCCCCCACAATTTTTCAACATCTAATCAACAATTTGTTTTAGAACGTTTTGGACAAATTCATAATTCTCTATCTAGACGGTGTCTTGATTTTCTCAGAAACCTTAAAAATCCATAGGGGGGAATGTGAGAGATTTTTTAAAGAAGCTATGAAAACATCTGTTAATAGCCAAGTTGGAGGAAATGCCAATTTGATGTGTATTCCTGATCTTTCATAGATTTTAGAGTCTTCGGCTAAAGGGATTGAAAATGATCCACCAAAAATGGAAGCAGTACTCAAGTGGCATGGATAGTATAGCTCAGTGGCAACGCGATCAGCTTCGAAGCAAGACATCATAGTGCCACACAGGTTTGAATCCTGGGTTTGTGCTTAGAAACCTTGTCGGTATTAAGCGTGTTATAAATAAACTAATTATAATCTGTGAAAAAGTTTAGAGGTTTGTGGGACCTGCACAGCACTATAGAAAGTCTATGCAGAACGTTTTTGACAATTTTGTCATTAGTGCTATACTTTCTCAAAGGGTCAAGGGCTGCGCAGATTCCAATTACATCCATCAATTGCATTATCCTCTAGAACCCTCTCAAGTCCTAAGCAGCATTACACAAGCATGAGTCTGGCCATACAAGTGGGATTCAATACTATGGCAACATCATCTTGAAGGATCTGCAGCCAAAACACATGTTTGCATGGATCACGCAAACGTAGGGTTCATCATGAATATATAAGGTTCCTACCACAGTCTTAATGGAAGATTTAAAATCAATTGTCACAGAACACTAAGTAAACCAGAATCTGTAGGTAGAAGCAAAAGCAGAATGAAGATCACCTTTTAAGAAACATTCCTTATTTTTGTTCTTACCAGGGGTAGATTATGGAGCAGTGCACTGAATTGGTCGCATGATGTTCTGCTACCAGGTCACACAGGAACAAATGCATCATAGACCTATTAGTGCATTCAATCTGGTGGCCCCTGATGAGGGAACAGATGGCATGTTATGTGCAGTCTTGTACCAGAGTAAAGGGACCTCCATCAAGACCAATGGGATTGTTATTCCCATTGCCTACCTCAAGCAGTTTGTGGGAGCATATTATTTAGATTTTTTGTAAAGCTACCTAAATTGCAAGTTTCAGCATAGCTTTAGTGGATGTGGACACATTTACTGAATTAACACATATTTTACTGTGAGGCAATAACTTATGGTTCTGATCATAGCATTCAGAAAATAGATTATAAAATAATATCCTTTGCCAGATATAATTATCTGAGTGAGGGGATCCTTATTTGTATCAAGATTCAGATTGGATCTCTGCAAAATATTGGACATCACTTGTAACAAATCATCCAGTTGTCATTCAGAGTCAGACAGGTAAACTGAGATAGTTACCTGATCATGTGACAACATTTTAGATGTTTTATGACTTAATTTAAAATGATTGACCTTTGTGGTTAACATTATCAGAATTCACCTACAACAAATTCTTGCATGTCAAAGGTAACTTTTCACCATACTTCTCTACAGGGTTTGTGGGACCATCAAATGTATTTTGTAACTTTCATCATGCAGCAGTACAATTAGGCCTACCAGTAATCATGCATAACTATCCAGTTGTCATGCTTTGCTGCTGAAACCTGCACTAACACATTTGCACTAAAAGAATCAACAACCTACTGTCATCACTAACAATAAATCCCCAGAAGCTAGGGTATAGAGTATTTTGGGCTCTCTGATGTGTGGAGGCCAATTCCCTTGTCTAGTGGAGAAGAAGGGGTATCACTGTGTGGAACATTCTTGGGAACCATTAGAATGTGTCCATTCTCTTCATTTAATTAGCATTTATTTGGAATATTTCACAGAAAATTATTGAAGAAATGCAAGCAGTGGAAGAGGGAATGTTATTTTGTTTCAACATTGTATGTCCTTGTATATTTGAATACATGTGAAAGGTTTCCTGTAAACCATACAACAATAAATAAAAATAAAAAAGCAAGGAATTTATTGAAGGGGTGAGTCAGGATCCAAGGAACAAGAGGATTGCTGAAGTGGAGTAAAATTAAAAGGGGTTACAGAAATGTTGGAATAATTAGCACAGATGGTCATTGGGTAGAAAAGCCTATATAGGGACAAAATGCTATGGTAGGTGTCAGAGAATGTATTGTAGGAATCCAGTCAATGGTAAAAATAAGATAGACAAAGGTCTAGCCTCACTAAGAGAACTGACTTTGAGGGGCCGATTCATGGAACAAACGTGCACCGAAAATCTTGGCGCAAGCAGGTGCAAGCAGGCGCAAACGCGAAAAAACAGGCGCACCCGCACGCGTGCGATTCATGGAAGTCCCTGTGCGTGTTTTCCTCGGGATGTGCGCCAAACCCGTGCATGGGGCACACGTCACTGCAACATCCCGAACGGCGTGCGCGACGTGCACAGTGAAAGCGCACAGCCTCGGCGCATACACCAGAAAGTGGGCGGAACACAGGGCGTAAAGCACGGAATGGGAAACAACACGCGAAAATAAGGACGTAACTGGGGATGTACTGCAGGGAAGCAGAAGGAATGCCCACACGCACTCGAACCACACGTATTCATGGAATCGAATAAGGCAAAGCCACTCACAGCTGAAGACACGCACAAGCCGAAACACGTCCGCCACACGAAGGCAGGCGGTAGCGTCCACGCGCATTACAAAAGTGGCAATATACAGCAATGATGAATGTCCCACACTGCGATTGGGCCTGTGCGAGCGGGGCATGTGTATTTCGGGGGTGCGCGGGAAGTTTCACAGGCGATTGAGCGGGGTACGTGTATTTTGGGGGTACGCAGGAAGTTTTACACGCGATTGAGCGGGGTACATGTATTTCGGGGGTGCGTGGGATGTTTCACACGCGATTGAGCGGGGTACGTGTATTTCGGGGGTGCGCGGGAAGTTTCACACGCGATTGAGCGGGTTATGTGTATTTCGGGGGTGCGCGGGAAGTTTCACACGCGATAGGCCTTGGGCAAGCGGGGTACCACTCACCGTCTGCGTGTAGAAGAACGCATAGCCAACACCCACCCGCTGTGAAGTAATAGCGTGTGAACCCCAACACCTGGAAAACACACGCACCGCACCCCACGGAAAGCACGTACAGAGCAATGGAAATCCACGTGGGATCTTCAAGCCCTGCCAGGGCAACGCCTGTGCACGATACGTCCAAAGGGCCTTTGGTCCAATGAAATCGCGTGTGCATGCAGACGCGCTTACGCGCTAAGGGCCTTTCCTCGAATTACACGCTGATGTGCAATTTTTTCACGTACCAAATCACTCCGTATCAAGCTGGCCACGTGAAAACACACAAAGACCACGCTCCTGCCCAAAAGGCCGAATCACTGCCCCCCAGAGCCCTGAGCACGCTCCCACCTGCCGTCTGCTGCTGCCTGACTGCTTGCTGCCCTAGTGCCCTGCCATTTGGTGCCAGCACATCAGCTTCTGCATGGGTCCAGTTGCGGTGCCCACCCCTACTGGAACCGAAGACTCCCAACTGGGATACCATCGCTCCACAGCCCAGCCCCAGGACCCAGTTGCCCACCCACGCCTGCCTCGGGGGTCGCCATGTCGGGGCAAACACCATCTGAGACCACTAGCGACCCAGAGCCAGAGGGGCAGAGGGCCACCAGCTTTAGTCAGAAGGAAGTTGGTGTCCTGGTGGAGCTTGTCCTGGGGCATTATGATGCCCTCTTCGGATCATCACGCGCCGACAAGGATGGACAGGATCTGGGAGGACTTTGTGGTTGCCATCAACGCGGAGGGGGTGGCAACCCGCAACATCAAGCAAGTCAAGAAGCGCTGGTAGGACTTGAGGTCCAGGACCCTCATAAAGGCCCGGCGCCTCGTGGAGGGGGGCCGGGGCAGCATGAGTACCATCCAGATGAGGGTCCTGGAACGCATACCCCCAGCGCTCCATGCCCAGATCCTTGAGAGGCAGACCCGTCTGGAGTCGAGCGGTAAGTGGCCAAGCATTGCTGTGTGAGACAGGGCATGTTGCAGTGTGCTGGTTGTCTGATACTTGCCTGTATGTGTGACATAGGCCACGTATGCATGTGTGTGTGCAGGGACATCATGGTGATGCATGTGAGACCAGTAATGTGTGAACCACACAGTTGGTGCATGTGTTTAAATGCAACATGGGGAGCCCTATGCGGAATGGGCACATGAGAGCATGCCAGTCGCTGTTCCTGGACATGGGTGGGGGTGAGGGATGGGTGCTGATGCCATGTACATGTATGGTGTCCATGTCTGTGTGTCTGACCTGCGGTCTGTGACTTGTGAATGCCATGGATGCATGACACATGTCTGTGATAATGTTCAGATTCACTGATGCAGCCTAGTTATCCTTGCATCCACTGTGTCTGGGGTGTATGAGGCCAGATGGATGAAACTACGGTGAAGTGTGTGCATGTGATAGGCATGACCCATGATGCATGTGAGTTCCAAAACAACATTGTATGTTTCAAGAGTCCCTTGGACATGTATGCTAATGTCCATAGAATGCACCATGCCTGTTACTGCATGTGTTTTGCCTGCACTGACCCATGTGTTGTGGAGGGACATGATGGAAGTGATCTTTGACAGTGCCACTCATCTGCTATTGCTTCCTGTCTAGGGGACCATTGTACAGTACCCTGATGCTTGTGTTCTATGTCTCCCTCTACACAGCGCCAAGTGAAGAAGAGGGCGGAGACGGCGCTGTGAAGCAAAGCGGCAGGGATGCCCCCACGGCTGCAGCGGAATGGGTGGGTGAGCCCCCACAGGGGCTTGCAACGGCAGAAGACGGTGTGGAGCCATCCAGGTTGGTGGTTTCCACAGAGGAGGAGGAGGCCGCTACTGAGCTGCACATGGGGCCTGGTGGGGGCATCCCCGCTGGTGCAAGTGGTGCAGTCCAAGGGCAGGGGCAGGAGGCAGCACAGGTCGCCGTGGAGGGGCCTGTGCATGTCACTGTCCCTGACACTGTGACTGCACCACCATGCACCAGCAGGGAGGCCCCATCCCAGGCCCGTCCACAGGTAGGGGGGATGTCCATGTCATCTGACTCCCCTCCACCTGCGGACGAGGGAACCCCTGGCCGTATGGAGAAGGTCCTGATTGATGTCACGTTGGGCACGAGTGTCATTCGTGATGACGTGCGTGCTTCCTGGGGGGAGCACGCACGTCATTATGAAGAGCACCGTGCCAACGTGGCCCAGTTGGGAGCGGCCATGGTCGGGGGTTTCGTACATGTGTCGGCCACTCTGACGACCCTCTCCTCCTCTGTGGAGGCTATGCGCCAGTCGTTCTCCATGCCGTCTTCCAGCCCAGATGCCACCAGGGCCCCCTGTGGACCTGCCCGACCAACGCAGCCAACTTGGTGGGGATCCCATCCCTGCCACAGTCAGGAGTCAGAGGTCCAGCAGGGGTGGACACTCCAGCAACTGGACCCCAGCAGATGGAGGATGTGACGGCATCATCGGGCAGGGCACGTGCACGACGGCGTCTGTGGATTCCATCAGCCTGGATGCCGTCATGCTGGCAGAGGCAGTTGCATCGGAGGCAGCGGCAGGCTCGACGTGGGAGGCATGATGGCTCGGGGCCATCAACATCAGGGGGGCAGGCATCGGCCGGAGGGCAGGAGAACCCTGGAATGGGAGTGTCTTCCATGTGGGAGCCGTTGGGCCAGCAGATAGGTGCGGAGCGGCGGCAGGCGGAGGAGATATGGCTCACAATGGTCAGGGCGGAGAACTCCATGCGGAGGGCACTGAGGCGGGCTGAGTGCGTCGAGGGTATTCGCAGGCAGTTGGAGCTGTACACTGCATTATCCCTGCGAGACCTCGGGGCCAGAGAACATGCCCGCCTCCAAGCCATTGAACAGGAGTTTGATGATGCCCTGGCCCATGACATCAACCAGTGAGCCGTCGGACTAGCCCGCCACCTTTGTGTATAGTTATTTAGGTTTAGGTTTCATTTCTTTATTATTATGATTTGGAGTCCACAGACTTTGCTTCACTTTTTGTACATAGTTGTATTTTAGATAGGGTTCTTGGTAGGTTTCATTTGCTTTTGGGATAATGGACCCTTCAGACTTTCGTTTTCAATTTTCAGGACATGTATATACTTTCTTTTAGTCATATTAACATGGAGTAATGTTTTTTTATGCTTTCCATCTTTGGATTTCGTTCTATGGCCTTTGGGGATGCACCACATATATTTTTTCATGTTTTAGATTTCTTTTCTTGCTTGGATTTGACTTTCTTTTTCTTATTTCAAAAATTATTTCTTCATTTGCATGTGTGCTTTTCATTTTGACATTTGTTATACTTTTTAATACATTTCTTTATCCAACATTATTGGTGTGGTGTACAGTGATGATTTTGGTGCATGTCTCCATGAGCATTGGCACAGTCATGTGTTGCAAATGTTTGGCTCTGTAGGACATTTGCTGATGGGCATGCTGGTTCTTTTCAGACTATCATGGAATGGGTGATTTACTAGGGAGTGGGAGCAGTGGTTCGTTGGGTGTTTGCACTGGTGGGTGGAGGGGTGGGATTTGGGTTGGCATTAGGGCCATGGGTCTGTATAGTCATGGCGTGGTGTTTTGGGGACATGTGTGGGGGCCTGCTGGCAGGTGCCCCTGACTGCTGGGGGTGGGGGTGCACAGGGACATGAGTGGGACATGAGTGGTGGCCTGCTGGCAGGTACCCCGGACTGCTGGGGGGTGGGTGTGCAGGGGGACATGAGTGGGGGCCTGCGGGCAGGTACCCCGCACTGCTGGGGGGTGGGTGTGCAGGGGGACATGAGTGGGAAATGAGTGGGGGCCTGCTGGCAGGTGCCCCACACTGCTGGGGGGTAGGGGTGCAAGGGGACATGAGTGGGGGCCTGCTGGCAGGTGCCCCACACTGCTGGGGGGTGGGGGTGCAAAGGGGACATGAGTTGGTGATCAGTAGTGCAAGGAGACATGTGCCTTTGCTGGGGGGCATGCCCATGTTGGGTGGTCTGCCTGCGGGACATGACCAGGGGTGCAGGGTAGTCCCCTGTGGTGTGGGCTGCCTGCAGGGGCCGTGGAGGGTGTACAGGGAACACCTGGGAGGACCCACACTGCCAAATCACGTGTAGGACTCCCCGGCACCCCCGAAATATACGTACCCTGCTGAAATCGCATGTGAAACTTCCCACGCACCCCTGAAATACACGTACCCTGCTGAAATCGCGTGTGAAACTTCCCAGGCACCCCTGAAATACACGTACCCTGCTGAAATCGCATGTGAAACTTCCCGCGCACCCCTGAAATACATGTACCCTGCTGAAATCGCGTGTGAAACTTCCCGCGCGCCCCTGTTATACACGTACGCTGCTGAAATTGCGTGTGAAACTTCAAACGCACCCCTGATATACACGTACCCCGCTCGCACAGGGAAAATCGCATGTGAAACTTCCCACGCACCCCTGTAATACACGTACCCTGCTGAAATCGCGTGTGAAGCTTCCTGCGCACCCCTGAAATACACGTACCCTGCTGGAATTGCATGTGAAACTTCCCACGCACCCCTGAAATACACGTGCCCTGCTGAAATCGCGTGTGAAACTTCCTGCGCACCCCTGAAATACATGTACCCTGCTGAAATCGCGTGTGAAACTTCCTGCGCACCCCTGAAATGCACGTACCCTGCTGGAATCGCATGTGAAACTTCCCGTGCAACCCTGATATACACGTACCCCACTCGCACAGGGCCAATCGCATGTGAAACTTCCCGCGAACCCCAGTAATACACGTATCCTGCTGAAATTGCGTGGGAAACTTCCCGCGCACCCCTGAAATACATGTACCCTGCTGAAATCGCGTGTGAAACTTCCTGCGCACCCCTGATATACACGTACCCCGCTCGCACAGAGCCAATCGCGTGTGAAACTTCCCGCGAACCCCAGTAATACACGTACCCCTCTTGCGGTGCTGGTACAGGGTTAGCACAGTCCTTTGCGCTGGATTGGGGATTTTGATGGCTTTTCCCTTCGCAAGGGGCGTTCTTGGGGGCGTAACTGGCGCTGCTACAGGGTCGCTGCACCACTGTGCGCCACGGTTGGTTTTGGTAGCTGAAATCCATGAATACGCTGTGCGCGGAAATGGATTTTAGCGCACGCGGCTGGCGCAGAGATTCACACGCGCACACTGTGCGCCAGCCGCGTGCGCCAATTGTGCACTAAATTCTATGGGCCTCATTACACAGATGGCGGTGGACCAAGGTGCTATTAGCACCTTGGTCCATGCCGGTAAAATACCGGCACCGCCTTGGTGGAAAGGGGAATTACCGCCCTATTCCAAGTTTGGCGGGCGGTAATTCCCCCTTCCCCCATTGCCCTTCCCCATTCCCATTTTTGCCCCATAGGGCATAATGGGAAAGGGGAAGGTGCTAATTATGGCACCGCAAATTGCGGTACCGTAATTAGCTCCCTGATCATTTTGCGGGTTGGTCTTTAATGCCTGCAAAAAGCAGGCGTTAAATTCTCCAACCCGCAAAGGGACCTTGTAGTAAGTCGGTAAGGGTTTACCGGTACCGGTAAAATACCGGTACCGGTAAACCCTTACCGCCTACCGTGTAATGAGGCCCTATGAATTACCCCCTAAATAAGGACTGAAGTTAGAAAATTGTTTGGCATTGTCCTCTTGCATGCCCTGATTGCTTCCCTTACTTGTTTAGGTAGTCCAGTCACCTGCTATATCCCGCTATCATGTTGGAGTATTGCTCTGTATTCTATTTCTGATTCCCTCATCTCTCTGCATTAAGTCTCTCCTACCACCCTGCTCTGACCTCCCATTCTGTGTTCTCCCTTGTGTATCCTTGTGAATCTCCTCTACAGTTTCCTATGCTACCTGGCTTTCCCTTTCCTTAAGGCACTCACTTTTGCCACCATTTCAGAACCACTGCTGCAGTTGTCCCTCCACTATCCTAGTTCTGCCTTTCTTCTGTGCCTATCAAGCATGCCTATTCTTCCTGCGTGTGCTTTATCAGTGTGTGACCATCCTGCTCACCCAAAGTTGGGCAACCTGAACGTCTCAGTATTTCTTTTTATTTTTTTTATTTTTTTATTTTGTGTTTAACCCAAATTGTTTTTTTACAAAGGATCTGTGTCAAAGTGTTTTCCACCTTGTGTGGGCTACTTAGGACACCACTCCGGCTCGAGCGAAGATTTTTCAAGTTCCAAGACTTCTAGAGCTTCTAGAGCTTCTAGAGCTTCAGAGCTTCTAGAGCTACTGCAGATCCAAGGAGCCGAGGAGCTGAGGAGGCTGGTCGCCAATCGCCAGATGTGAGGAGACGTCGGGTGCGCTGGCTCTTTTGAGGGCCATTTCCAAGAATTTCGCTGCCATTCTTGACCATCTGGTGGAGTCACCTGCAATCAGCCAAAACCATCTGTTTTATTCGTCTAAAACTGACAGCTGTGTAATGAGTGGGGCCAAGTATGCCTGTCTTTCAGATGTTAATGCTGGACACGATGTAAGGAGGTGGCACACTGTCCCATCTTGATCCATAACTCCGCACAGGCGGCAGTTTGATACAGACGAAAGTGCTCTTGTTGGCAAAACTTCCCTGGTGTGAAGCAAGTTTAAACGAGCACGCATGTAGGTTTTCCTCAGATCTTTCTCAGGGAATTTTTCACAGTACCTCAAGGGAGCCTTTAGTTGACTGTGGCTTGGTGGAAGATGTTTTAAAGATTTGTACGGTACAATTTTCTCATTTGTGTTAATCCAGTCTTGTTGGTAGAGTTTGATCTTGACTCGTCCATGATTAGAGATGAGCAGATCCTCGTTACATAGTACCTCTTCCAACTTGGTTTGGATTTTCTTGACCCACTCTACTAGCGGTTTGCAGGATCCTTTGCTGATTTCAGCGTCCACGACCTGAAAGATCTTGAGAGCGCTTGGCATCCAGATGTTCCTGTAAAGCAAAATGGCGCTTTGCATTACCATGGAGGCTAAGGATGATAGGCAAGGTCGTGTCGGATAGCTGGCATTGGGGAAGATTTGGGCAAGCCCAGCACCGATTTCCACAAGAATCCTTCCAACTGAGTCCAAAACCCTGCTGCTAAATTTAGATTGGCCGCCATTCCATATGTATTCGCTGGGACTACTTTTGATTTGTAGAACTGTAGGGCAGGTGTCCATGAGAACTTTCCGAATTTTCTATCCACTGCACGAGTTTGTGCTGTCAGATTTCTCATCTTTGACCACAGAGAGTTTTGTAGAAAATTTTCATTGACTGTATTATCTAACTGGACTCCCAGATATTTAAATTCTTTGACCACTTCGATTTTTGTTTTATCCAGAAACCAAGATGGACTAGCCTGGCTCTCCTTGGATATTTTGGAAAATGACAGAATTTTTGTCTTTGTTTTGTTGATTTGCAAGTTGTTACTTTCCATGTATGTGGACAGGTTTGTGAGTTTTCTCTGAAGGCCAATCGCCGTCTGGTCCATTAGGATCAGATCATCTGCGTACCATAGTCTAGACACTTTGGAGATACCAACTTTCGGCGGGAAGGATCTTACCAATTTTTCGGACTCTTGAAAGTCGCCAATGAAGGCAATAAACAGGGCTGGAGCCAGAGGACAGCCCTGTTTAACTCCACGCTCCATGTGAATCTAGTCTGAGAGGATCCCCTGCTGACTTAGACGCAGTCGCAACAAAGTCGATGAATGAAGCGCCACTATTGGATCAAGAATCGGGCCCGGACAATTCCAAGATGTTAACTTAGACCATAGTTTTTGACGATCCACTGTGTCGAAGGCCTGAGAAATGTCCACCATTGCCATGTGGACCTTGGGCGCTCCACTCTTCACTTTTGCTTTAATGATGTTCAAAATCAGTTTGGAAAATGTCAGCTGCCGGGGAAGTACAGGCCCAGGCTTTAAAGTGACGCAACAGCAGAGATGCAAAGATCTTTCCAATAATGTCAAGTAGAACTATGGGTATGTAGTTTACCGGGCTGTCTCTGTCCCCCTTTTTGAAAATCGGCACCAGAACTGCTTCTGTCCAAGTTTTTGGAATTTGTTTGATCTTTTGGCAGTGTTTGAATAGCTCGCCAATCGCTCGTGCCCAGACGTACGGGTGTTTCTTGAGGTCTAGGTTAGTCAGCCAGTCCGGCCCCAGGGACCTGGATGATTTTAGATTCACAATGACTTCCAGAATGTCTTCGATATTCGACAGGTGGATCCATAGGGCATTAGTCAGCGGAAATGGCAATGAAGTTGAAGTGGGTGGCCGTCGATAAAGCTCAGTGAAATGCGAGATCCACTTTTGTTCTGGTACAGAGTTTGAGAGAGAGTTTGCCTTCTGTCCATTTGTGCTCTTTAGCAATGACCAAAAGTCTCTTGTATTTCTTGATGCCCAGGTGTGAAGCATAGCTTTGGCGTCATTTTGGTACATCCTTTGCCTCTGTTGCTTGAGCCAGGATTTATAAAGCTTGAATTCGGTGTGATACATAATCCAGGCTTCAGAGGTTTCTGTTCTCAGTGCCAGTTTTTTTAGTTTGTTCACTTTTTGCCGTTTAGCCGCCACCGCAGAGTTAAACGTATGGATGTGAGTTGGCTGATTTTGGCTCTTGCCCGTGAAGCTCACTTTGTGGGGGGCCAACAGAGTCACGTACTCGGGACGATCTTCAGCCGTACCTTTATTTGCTTGATCAAATTTCGTGGTTAGTTTGTCCTTGAAGGATCTGACGTTGTCGGGTGATAAACGCAGTCGATTTTGTTTTAAATTTGACTTGATGTCCGGTGCTTAGTAGAGTCTTGTCGGAGAGGCCCTCCCCCCACGGCATCTGGAGGAGATTGTATCACTTTCGGTTGTTTTTACGACTACGAAGTCAGTGAAGTGCGGAATCAGACCTTCCGTGATGAAGATGTAATCGAGGGTAGCGGCCGAGCCTAGCCTTTCCCAAGTTGGAATTTGGCTTTTCTTCTCCTGGAGGGACAACACATTGTGGAACTTTCTCATCTTCATTATATTAGACCAAGCTCGCCCTCTTTCATCCATCCGCATGGTGATCGTACGGCCATGGTCGTCAGCCGTTCCCTCACAGCATTTAGCATTCAAGTCTGCATATTATAATGTTTGGCACTTCTCTGTCAACTCTTAATTCATCAATTGTATTAGCTACCAGGATACAGAATTATTTGATGGTTGTTTTCTCAGGGTTCCAATACAAATTGATTATGGCCAGTTCGGAGTTTACCCAAGAGTCTCGTCCCCGGTCTTGATGGAACCATGAGGTCAGCGTGGCAAGCATGCCATACCCTTCTGCAATTCTTCCCTTTGGTGTAATCCCAGAACCCAGGCGAATTGCCGTCAGTAGGCCTGCTGAAGGGTGTGCCAAAATGGATTTAGATGCTAGCGAGACTTCAATTGCAAATCCATCCAAGGAAGGTTTGTCTAGGAGCCATGTTTCTTGGAGGCATATCAGGTCGAATGAGCTCAGATTTACATTGCTCGGTGTAGTTAAATGACGGTGACCTCTAGTTATCCATGATGCGATGTGCAGGGTGCTCTTGCTTAGATGGTTGTGAGGTTCGTTTGGCTGCCTCTTCGTAACAGTGGTGCCTTGCGTTCGTTGCTATTTCTTGTGGTTGCGGGAGAAAGTGTCGGCTATCCATATCCATGGTTTGGACGCGGCTGATTCGTTCGATTTCATCCTTGACGAGGGCCCCTTTGTTCCTGTATGATAATCCTCCTGGGCACTCTCCGCAGATCTTTTTTGAGTTTTGGGCGTTTCGTATTTGTCATCTGTCCAGTTCTTTGCATTGGCGGCATGATGAGTCCGCCACTCCCGGTCCTTTCTATTTGATGAGTCGGTCCTTCTGGAGTCCTTTGGCGGGTCCCTTTCTCTGCGCTGCTCTCGGAGATGTCTCGAAGATTCCCTCATGTCCCTACCCCGGTCTGCTAGGGCCGGCTCAGGCTTCTGTAACTGATGTAATTTTCGACCCAGACGATGCAGATCTTTTATTACTTCGGGGGAAAGTTCACTTATTACCTTGCTTCTTACGTGTAGGTACGCTTTGGCTCTGTGCTCACGATGGTAAGGTTCGACAAGTTTCAGGTCCTCAGTTGTTAGGTGTCGAAGTTTGTCAACTTTCCCCAGTATTTTTAGAACCGTCCTTTGGTTCAAAACCAGGTAACTCTCCTTTGCTGAGATTTGTTCCAGTTTGAAGAGTGGCGTCCCTGCCAGTTTTATTTCTTTCTTTAGTTCGGCCTCTGTGGGTCTTTTGGCCTCCTTGTGGGATGGAAGTCGAGACCTGCCTTGCCGATAGTTTTGTTCCTGTCTCGAGTCACTTTCCCAGGGAGATTCGTGCTTGGGTGTTTTTTTTGTTTTCTTTAGGTTTCTTAGTGTCTCTAATGCAGCACTTGGGGAGTTTGAGCGAGGCCATTGGTTATAGTCTAAGCGCAGGGGTCTGCAACCTTTGGCTCTCCAGGTGTTCTGGACTACAATACCCAATCGCTCCAGCCAGCATATTCATGGGTAAAAGATCATGGGAGTTGTAGTCCAAAACATCTGAAGAGCCACTGGTTGCAGACCCAAGGGATCTTCGACCCAGCGTTTCATTACAACTTGGGGGTGGTGCTCCGCTTGTGTTGTAGGAGTTTTTTGTGTAGTCTTTAGTGGTACCGCTGACTTTGGCAGAGGTGAAGAATTCACTTCCACGGCATCTGAGTGCTGTGATATATTCAGCAGGTCCGGGGGCGAGTCCGGGTCATCGTTTGTTATTAGTGTGACTGATGGTCCCGCCTTGGCTTGGTTAGTTGGTGTTTGAGGTCTATTTTTGACCCGCTGCTTCATTGGCATGTCAGCCGCTTGGATGAGGCCTGGTGACAGCGCGGCTTCTGTTAATTTTTCTTCGGTGCGATAGGTAAATTGCACTTCCTTTGCGGCTTGGCACTCCCTGAGGACGTACATGCAGTATCCGAAGGGGCAAGTTGTGAGGCTGGTTTTGACGGCATTTTCGAAAATATTGGGGCCATGTCTTTGTACTTCTCGCTCTGTGAGGTCTGCATGGCTTTAGTCAAGGCCAGTGTGTTAGTTTGATGTAATTTGCCTATATTTTTAAGATCTTCGGTCAATTTGTTTTTTTTTTCTTCCAGTTTTAGTTGTGCGTTGCTCGAGTTTCTTTCAGTAGCAGTTAGGTACCCTTCAATAAAGGTCAGTTTGTCCCTCATTTCGCTTATCATTGTTGTATTGTCTTTAAGAGCCTCATGGATTGATTCATATAGCTTTCCGAAGGGGTTTAAAGCTATCGTGAGTGCTGACATAATAGACAGTAGCTCTGTCTTTTTTTTTGAGGGTGTCTCCTTTTCCGACATATTTGGTATTTCGCTTAACTGTCTGGTTTTGAGGGGGTTATTTGGGCCTCTATCGCTTTGGAGCAGCGTAAATCTCTCAGAGAGCCTCCTTTCTGTGGCTGCGGTTTGTTCTTGACTGGTATGTGGAGTTTCTTCCAACGTTCTGCTCGAATTCCCTTGAATGTGTGGTCGGGTCCATGCATAATGGTCCGCCTTATGGCTGAATCTGTAGTTTTGACTGGGTCTGTCTTTACCAGTGATATCTGGAGATTTTGCAGTCACTGCACAGGCCTCAGGTCCAAGCATGGGTCATCTTTTGGTGTTTCCCTGTTCACGGAACCGGCTCCCATTCCCGTGTGATGGATCGATCTTGGTTCAGAGTGAGGATCTGTTGACAACAATGGTCTCTCTATCTCTGATCTCAGAGTCGTAGTTGAACCTGATTGTGGGGGCAATTTGGGGCTTGAATTGCGCCCTCGAGGGTTTAAGTCCGTTTTACATGCTTTATTCAACGGTGAGTGGTCTTGGATAGCCTCCAAGATTTCTGCGTCTGACAGCTCTGGCTCTTGGCCTAATTTCCTTTTGTGCTGTTTTATTAAATATTCTTTCAGGGACGATGAAGTCAGCAGGGCTAGGCCACCTTTTGAACTCCCCTGGGGTTGAAGGCTGACTTTCCTCTGTTTCTTTATAGGCAACTTTTCCAACGTTGTTTTCGGATTGAGATTTCCATTGTTAAATAGGATCTTGGATACCTGGATTAATTTCTTTGGGGGTGAGCAAGAAGGCTCTGAATCCCTCTGATGGACCTCGCTTGGGTCTGGGGGACTGCCAGTGGTCAAATTTGGATTTGAAATTCAGGGTGCCGAACCTAGGTGGGGTCCTGCTCCTCCAGTGGCCACTGCGTCGGCCGAAGTCTGCTCTTTGCAGTCTCTGATGTCAAGTCATGGTGCGTGGAGTTTGCCATGTGACTTACTTCAGCAGCCAAAGCATCTTCCGACTGTCTGTTGGGTGTGAGCACCTGGTCCTCGATTTCGGTATCCCAGGAGTCATTTAGGCTGATTCTCCGGGGGGCGGCTTTGAACCTGCGATGTTGTGGCCACTTTGGCTGGCCTGTGGGTAGCATTCGGTTGTGGTGGATTTGGGCTGTGATCGATGTGCCTCGGATGTTGCTTTTGCCTCTTTTGTTGCCCAACGTCGCGTTGTGTTCCTTAGGGTCCTCTCAGTCGCTGGGGCTGGGACTGGCCACCCGAGATGGCAAATGGGGGCCAGCCGAAGAAGAGAGTTGTATGCTTGAATGTGGACTTGTGCGCGGTTGAGTTTGAAGCACCTCGCCCGGCCATTTAGATCACCATCGCAACCGTCCTCCGACAGTCTCCGGTGAGGAATCGGTCGTCAAAACTGTGATCCGGCCGGGAGCTTTCAACTGCGAGAATCTTGAAGGTGAGCTGGGAGGATCGGTCTCTCTAGCAGCAGGTGAGGCGCCCCCCCCTTGACCCTGGAGGGTGCACATTTGTGTGAACACCCACATCCACTGTGACGTCTGAGACGCCTGAGCCCACGGGCTGCAGCTGTGGTTCGGGGGCCGTGAGGCCGTGGTGGTTGCCGGGGGAGAGGGGTTGTTGCCAGAATCAGGGCTTGCAGAAGCGGTAGCTGTCGGAGGACCTTTTCCAGTTTTGCGAGCTTTCCCTTCGCTCGGGTGGTGATGGTCCTGTTGGTCCTGGTGTGTTTTGCTGCTTCGCAGGCATAGGCTTATGTCGTCTTCACTGGGGGAAAGTGGTGCCATGTAGGCGGACGGGGTGAGGGGAGGTATTGGTACTGAGTGGAGTGCTCGCAGTTTCTGAATGGAGAGAGCCTCGCCGTCCCGACTCCCGCCACCAGACACACTGCTTCGCACACCGCGCCGCGCTCCACGCCTGCGCGGTGCTTTTGTAGGAGGTTCTCAGGAAGTTCGGTGAAAATTGAAAGCAGACTGCAGGTCCGTGTAGCAAAACAGAAGGTGAGTTTAGCAGCGGTCTATCTTCGCTCCTTCACCAGACTCACTGCTTCGCACACTGCTTCGCACACCGTGCCGCGCTCCGCGCCTGTGCGGTGCTTTTGTAGGAAGTTCTCAGGAAGTTCGGTGAAAATTGAAAGCGGACTGCAGGTCCGTGTAGCAAAACAGAAGGTGAGTTTAGCAGCGGTCTATCTTCGCTCCTTCACCAGACACACTGCTTTGCACTCCTTTTTGGGATTCTGTGTTCCTCCTTGGAAGACTCACAACAGCAATTTTTCCCTGAACTGCCAGGATGTTACTGTGCCCTTCAGTAGGACTAGGGAGAACACGAATGGGGTTGGTGTGACAGCAGAGAATCATGTCCCTAGGAAATCTACCAGATAAGTGCACTGCTGCAGTCACCTGTTGATCTGTGCTGACACCGTATTCATGCCCTCTTGTACCTCAGAGGAATCCTGTGAAGAGCTTGCTTCTGACCTTACCTTGTTTTGTCTCCTGACCTTCACATGAGTTGTGTGGTGTGGTCTTCATCCAGAGTTTATAGGGTCAAGGTGAAAGGGAGGAGTTTGTGTCCAATTCTGAGGAAGTGGCTTTGCAAATGTCACAACATGATAGAGCATTGTCGGCAAATTGGATACCAGGCATCCCACAACAGCACTAGGCCTAGGAGTGCTTCTTAAGTTGTTGACTCAGCTGATCAACCGTTCAGGTGTCTCTGGGCCTGTCGTCCTGGCTCCAGCATAATTGGTTGCAGGGCACCATGCTCTTGCATTTTGTGAATAAACCAACATCTATATTGCTGGCCATTTTGTTTTTGGTTTATCTTAATTTGTTTATTACAATGTCAGAAAACAGGCTTTAAGAACAACAGTTACTTTCCAAGTCAAATTCAGATCCAGTGAACACGACCAAAATATGACTATTTTTGCCCACATCAATGAAGTGATATTCCACTAAATGACTGATCGAGTTCTCATCTTGCATGAAGCATATGTTCTGGGCAAAAACGTTTCTTTTTTTAGAACTATTTTGACAATTGGTGTAGCCAGATATGAGAAATATAAATTCGAAATATTTTTCAATGAATTTCAAAAACATGAATTCGTGTTTATTTGCAAATTGTAAAGGGTCACAAAGCAATTAGCAAAATACATAAGAAACACGTTGAAATGTCACATACCTAATGGAAAGTATAATGCAACATAAACTGTACTGCAACTCGCAATCCACAAAACTCAAAAAGGAGTGCACCACTTTGCAAGAAAGAACACTTGATGTATTCGTACATCACAGCCGGGAAAATGAACTGAACATAGCCAACTTCAACACACCCCTTGCAGGCTGGCCATTTTATAGCTCCAAACACATAATTAGCATATTTCAGAAGAAATGTAACAAAAACATGATAATAACATGATCATTGGCTGGTTGTCAACAGTCCCCTAAACACCCCTCTAAGTTGTTCAAAAACTATTGGCAGTTAGCTTCTCGTCACAAAAAGAAACACCACTCACCCAACATGACCTCATGCCCCTGAGTTAGCAAAACATTTGCCAATCCCATCTCTGTGAATCAGTTTCATAGAGGGCCACATCCTAATTGGTCCAAGCCACCTCAGACAATTGGGGCTGCCATATCACACCAGGTTGTACCAATGAGCAACGAACCAACATGGCACATACATCTTCTATGCATTCCCCATTCCCACTGTGTGCACCTGTTCACTATGTAGCTCCCTATCTTTGATAAATGTTGTCAATCCTGGTACACAATTTTCTACTAACCTCCCTGCAATGAATGGTCTCCTAGAAACAAACAAGGCAGGTCCACTGCTGAACACCACTCCTGGACCATAATCTATTAATGTATCCATATTATTCAGCTAATTTCCCACTGTGGCTGCCTGAGGACTAATTCCACCCCTCGCTATGAACTTTCACAAACATTATGTATTATTTCCCTATTTGATGATGCTGCATTTGCTGGCTGGGACTTAGCATTCATCCCTTGAGAAATGCTTCCCTTGCAATAATAGCTGACAACTATCTCATTGCAGTATAGAACACAATTCAATCAAGTGCTCTCAACAAATGCTATTGCCTAATACACTACAACAGCAGCTCAATACCTCTAACTGAGGCCTGATGGAAAATGGCAAAACTCTTGCTCATAATACCTAATGTCCCTACAGGCACAAGAGACAATAATGCAGTGCTGTGTGATTTACACTAGGTGTTCTATAACTACCAACAACAAAAGGTGCACCTGTTTGCCATGAGACAGAATAGAATGTGATGGCCTGTGTATGTGTGATGGGCCAGAAGCTGAATGTACGAATGCTTGTTCTGCAACTTCTACCCAGCTGCCATGCAACTCGAGAAAATGTGGTGACCTGAGCTTAATTGTGGGCAAGAGTACTAGACAATGTGCGGGGTGTTTTCTTTTAAGTGTGATGCATGTGGAATTTGGTGCCCTGCACCAAGTATTTTATGAAACAATGTTGTGCAGGCGAAGTGTAGTAAGTCTGCTACCATTCAGTGTGCTGTGTGTCATGCTCAGACGTGGGGCAATCTGCTACATTAAAAAGTATGTGCTGTGTCCTTAATGTGAGGTGCAGTGCATGCAAGCAATACAATATTATGTGCCACAAAGCAAAACTATAATTCAACAACTGCCTGTGTTATGTAAAAAGCAAAATGTACTACTGTGTGCTGTATTGTCACATCTTAGCTGTTAACCTAAAATCATGAGCACTACTACTGTCCACATGGCACTTGGCCATTACGTCACTTGTGAGATCCTGATGCCCTGTTAAATGATCTTTCTCAGCCGGTACCTGCGCTCATATTATGGGTGGTGTGCCTGCATCGGAAAACTGTGATACCTTTTTCTTGTAGTTGGAAGATGTCAAACAAAACATCTGATTTCAGTGATAACCTTCACTTTAGAAGTATGAGATGCATTTGTTCAGGTCATTCGACTTTCCCTTTTTTATTGTAAACACACTTGAGATACTATTTTTTTTTCACAATGGGGTTCAGATTCCTGTGACTGTTGCAAAGCAGCCTTTATTGATTCCTGTTCTCCACTGCTGCTGGAAACCTAGATAATGATGTCGTGTTGTTCTGTTGATCTGTGTTTTTGTGTATTTCTCTTTATTCATAATTGTGTCTATTAATGTATTTTTTGGCCGTCGGTCCATTCCCATATTTGTGACTGAGACTGTAATTCTTACGCATGCTGTTTCATGATTTACAAACGTTCATGCTGCTCTTTGGTTGAACAGTTTTTCTTTGTGAGTTAGGGCATTCTGTCTTTGTTCCAATATGCCCTTATTTCAGGGACTGTGTAGCTCTTGTATTGCTATTTTGCTTGTCTACTCCAGAATACAAACGGTGTCAAAGTCGATTCATTGTCCTCGTTTCTTTTTATTTCTTTATTTTAGCATCATCCTTGTTATTATATTTTATTTACTTTCGTGTTGAACTGTCCATCATTAACTATGCTAACAATACATTTTTAACAATTGAATTTGCCAAATAATACATATACTAGCTGTACTTGGAGGACATTCACCAATGTGGCACTCTCTCTCTTTTTCTCTCTACCTCCCTGTGTTTCTTTCTCTCTCTCTCTCTCTCTCTCTCTCTCTCTCTCTCTCTCTCTCTCATTCTCTGTCTATCTGTCTCTCTATCTGCTCTATGGTTCTCTCTCGCTCTCTCTCTTTCTCTCTATGTCTCAATCTCTTTCGAAGCTGTGGAAATTGCATTCCTTTGCATGTAATATGGGGCCAAAGTTAGAGAAGGTGCAGACAGCATCAGAAGGTAGTAAAACAATAGAAAGTTCAGAACACAAGAGAAGGTGCAGAAAGTAAAGAAGTGGATCAGAGCAAGGAAAGGGGCAGAAAGCAAGGCAAGGCGATTAATGCAATACAATGTGAAGAAAGATAAACAAGTTGCAAGCAGCAAACGACAGTGATTGGAGCAAGGTGAGTTGCTGAAATGCAGATAAAGTTATTAGCGCATAAAAATAAAAAATGGTGCACAATGCAAGAGAAGGTGCATTAAGCCACAGAAGGTGATTAACTCACACCAGGGTGCAGAAAGAGCAAGATACGGCAAGAGAAGGGAAGGACAGAAACAGAAGGTGAAGCATTCATTGAGAAACATGTTTTTGCATTTGTGAATTTGATCAAAATGTGATCTTACACACATATAAACACCTTAAATATATTTATCAAAATAAAACACACATAAATACCATCTGAATACGTTTGTCAAAAATAAAACTTCTCCAAAACTCTCAGCTCAATTCAAATTATATTCCATATGGTCGAATTCCAAACTTATTGATCGCTTATACAAATAAACCCAATTCATCCAACATTTGTACAATAGCATACATTAAAAATTATTTCGATCCCGCACACATGCAATTCCATAAATTATCTACATTAACAAGTGCACTCAAGGTGTGAAAGAAACGGCCCAAAAATGTTTTTCTTACGGACTCACACCCGAATATTCAACCAGTATGTGATGGAAAGTTTTGAATTTGTCCTTAGTATTACAACGTGTGCAGGTATTGATGTTCTTTTCATTTTGATTGCTGTAAATTGTACCTTCCCAGTTAGCAAAAGGTTCAGACACAAACCTTAGGAACTGCTGTCTTGTGACGGGACACAAGGATTGGCATAGGTAGTTTGGTATTTGTCTCAATGATTTATCTACCAGTGAAAAGGTTGGGTAAAGTTGATATCCTCTTGCCCGATCAATGGTTGCAATCCAGTCCCTCTCCTTAGTACCTGCCTTATGCTCAGTGGATTGTCCACTAATTTTTTGCCGTCTTTATCAATGTCTGCTAACAGTATCTCCGACACTGATGACATCATGGCCAGGAGTGTCGAACCTTTCTTTTTCATACACTCATTTAGATTCGTATAAAGAGTGTTTTCCATTGGTGATATAATTTTAGCAACAAGGGAAAGCACACACCAATTGAACCAACACTGTAATGACAGAAGACCCAATTCAAATTGTAAAGAAGCTTTGGGAAGAAAAGAGGGCAGACCCAAGACCCTCTTCCAAAGTCTGCCCTCCAATCGATCCGAATCGATGCCATAGGCAGTACAGTCAATTTATATTCCATACAAGATCTTCTGTATCACTTTCCCCACATAAAATTGAATAAGGGGCTTAATGGAAAATGTGCATAATTTAATTTGAATCCGCTTCATCTGGAAGGCTAATTGATCTATTTTCCCCTTAAGATTCTTGACCATCAAGAAGCAATTCGAAGATCTGTACAGGTTGAAGCTCAAATATACGTCAGGCTCCCTAGACTTCATCTTCATGTTGTCAATGGTCCACCCCACTCTCCTACTGTTCTTTTTACAACTTCCAAATACAATCATGTTACTAAAAAATGTATTATCATGTTGTTTGTCTTTGCAAACAAATTCACGGCTCATAACAACCTTTGAAGCCCAACAGGTGAGCAGTCCAGAAGTGCCACGTCATCCACATCGGACAACCAACTGATGGGGTAGACCCCCACCTTTGGGCTAATCAGAGTAGCCTTACCCAAGGCCTCATTCAAGTCAGCTAAATATAGGTTATATAAACACATGGCAAATACACAGCCTTGGCGTAAACCTTTTGTTGTGGGGAATCTTCCTGAGAGAGAACCCCTGCATCAAGCCTGACCCTTACAGAAGTTCCCTCATGTTTATACTCTAAGATGGCCCACAAGGCTGGAGGGATGCCCCACTTTTTCAACTTAGCCCACAACAGTTTATCATTCACCAAGTCAAAAGCTTTAAAAAGTCAATTAGTACAATGGAAACTTGGTTTGGGAAACCCTTAACCGTAGTCCTCGTACCATCTTTCATCACCGACAAAATGAGCCTAATCAGTATAGTCGATTGCCCTTTTCGAAAGCCACGTTGGTTTCTATGTAGAATACCCCTTTCCTTGATCCACAACTCTATCTTTTCCAACACCAATCCCGCAAAGATTTTTCCATCACAATCAAGAAGGGCAATCGGTCTGTAGTTGTTAGGATCAGATTGATTGCCCTTCTTAAATATTGGGACAAATTAATTCCAAGAACCAGATATTGCACAGGTTTCTAAAATATCCTTAAATACTGCTCTTAACACCAAGGAACACAGATCAACATTTGACTTAAATATATCGTTTGTAAGTCTGTTAGGCCCTTCTCAGTGAGAGTATGATGCCCTTCTAATAAGGCGTTCAATATTTTCCCGTTCAAACTGTACATCCCAGTCAGGGAAACAGCCTCTTCTCTAATTCTTTATAAGGATCCCATCACACATTTTAGCACATTATAGCTTCCAGTCTGATTCTCCGATTGAATTGCTTTGAAGTTCAATTTGATTGGTCATGTCATTATTAATTATGGACCAAACATTTTCCAATCCAGGGGATGACACAAGCAATACCCTTAGACTGCCCATACCGAGTCGAACGGGAGAACTTTCGCTAATTGGGCATCAGAGTCAAAGTGGACCTTTCTAGATATCTCACTTACAACCTATACCCGATTACCGAATGCTTTGCTTTTCAGCACTGGAAGGTACTCTCATTCGCCATCTTTAAAATGTTCACCTTACCACACATCCTATACATTATACAAAGTGCCCCCTTATCTATCCCAGACCCAGGATTACATAGGATCAACACTATCCTTAGGGACCTTCTTTGGGCTGGTGGACATCCAAGAATCACCCTGGCCACATTGCAACAATCTATCTGGGAGGGTGGAATCAGACTGCCCCATATCAAATCTTACTACTGGGCATCCCAGATGCGAGACTGGGACTTACCCCACATACGGGCAGAAATCATGAGGCTACAAGGCAAGACCCCAATTGCATATCTGTATCTAAGGGTAGGAAGCCCCCTGCCACACTGGCAATCCACATGAAACATATATGAAAAGACGCTCATAGACATATTGGCTGGGACAGTGAATTGACTTTGGCACAGCCCTTATGGAAGTATAGGAACTTGCCAGAAGTGAACAAATTGCTGATGTGGACAGATGGGTGTAAGCCGGCATCAGGAAAATAGGGAACATGCTCACAGAGGGATCCCTTACCTCCTTTCCAGAACTGAGGGCCACCCCCCTTCTCTGCCTTCCCTCTCTTCTCCCCTGACAGGGTTTCTAAACAAGTCTGACCTATGAAAACCTCATCAAAACAGGATCTTCCCTGTTATTCCAAAACCATCAAGGACCACATTGACACCCTTGCTCCAGCCATGGCTGAATTTTGCAACCACTCTTTCGCCTCCGGAACCTTCCCCTCCCCCCTGAAGCACTGTCTTGTGCATCCTCTTCTCAAGAAACCCTCAGCCAACCCCTCCCTTCTGGCTAACTATCGTACTCCTTTCCTTGGTAAACTCCTGGAAAAGCTGGCCATCTCCTAGCTTAATGTTCACACTGAATCTGTCGGTTGCCTCCATGACCATCAGTCTGGCTTCAGAGCAGCCAGAAGCATGGAAACTGCTCTCCTGAACATCCATGAAGACCTTCTCTCTAACCTTGACTCTAATCTCCCCTCTGCCCTCATCCTACTTGATCTCTCTTCTGCCTTTGACACGGTCAACCATGCCATCCTGCTCAACCGGCTGCAGGATAACCTGGGCATCAATGATCAGGCTCTGGCCTGGCTGACTTCTTTCCTCTCCGACTGTCCCTCCCACATAGAACTTGTGTCCTTCCTCTACTATATCTATTTCTCCCCCTGCAGTGTTCCCCATCGGTCTAACATTTCTCCCTGGTTGTTCAACCAATACCTGGCACCTCTCACCCACCACATTGCTGCTCTCTGCTCCAAATTCAGTGATATGCTGATGACAACCAGCTCTCTTTCAGGCTCCCATCTGCCGCATCCTCTCCTTTTTTTTTGTAACATATTTTATTAACTTTTCAACACACAATACAAACCAAACAAACAGTGCAAGGAGAATCAATAATCAAATATTAATTGTTACATCCAGGTCCACTGCTCCTGCCCTTCCCCCCCGAGCCTACCTCCTTCTTTTTACGCCTCTGTTTCCTGCGTTAAGGGTTCCTCATTGTTCGTACACATTGAGTCCTGTCCACTAGACTCCTCATACGTGAGCCCAAAAAGTTCTGTTATCAGTTGCCTCCAAATAGCCAAAGAACCTGTCTCTTCCTCTTCCCCACCCCTGTCTGCCTCCTGCCACACCACCGTCTCTGCCTCTGCCCATTGCTGTAGATCTTTCCACCATAGTTCGAGTTTGGGTTTGTGGCCCGCCTTCCACCCCATAGCGATTCTTCTTTTTGCCAAGATATACGCCAGGTCTTTCAGCTTGCTCACATGCTTAAGTTTACGTGGCCTAGGGAACCCTCCTATTAGGCAAGCCCACGCTGTGTCTACCCCCATTTTGATTCCTTTGCCTCCCATATTTTGTGCGATTTCCCCCCAGAATTGCTCTATTATCGGGCACGACCAGAACACGTGCGTCATTCCGACATTTTCTTCATCGCACTTCGGGCATGCTTGGCGCCCTGCCTTCTTAAATTTGGCTATCCTCTGGGGTGTCATATACGCTCTGTGGGTTACATATAACTGTATCTGTTGTAATCTGGCGTTTCTTGACACTTTTTTGTGGTACCATTCAGCCCGTTCCCATATCCCATCACTCATCTGGGTTCCCACCTCTTCCTCCCAGTCCAGTCTAAGTTGCGTCACCTCCTTCCCCACCTTAATCATTATCATCTCGTATAACCTAGATGTTTCGTGCCCTCCCTCAGCTATATCATATATCATATCTATGGTGGAATCCGACTCTTCTGCCAGCACAATCTCCGACCAGGTCTCTCTGATACGCCGTACCATTGCATGATACACGGTGTACTGGCCCGCATGCAGCCCCGTATCTTCCACCAGTCCTTCAAAGTCCCGTATTGTCCCCTCTTGCCATACTTCCTCCTTTATTGATACCCCGACTGTTTCCCAGTATCTCCTAATAGCCTGTCTCAGCTGCCTGTCTTGCCCGCCACACCGCCAATGGGATCTGCGGGGAGCATGGGGCCGGGTTTCCCATTAACTGACAGGCCTTCTGCCACATCTCCCACCCCAGCCTCATCATCCCCGGGCGTTTCCCAATTTCTTGCCTGGGTAATCAGATTACTTCCTTTAGAAAAAATGTGGCGCTATCCCTCCGGAACAGCTTGAGTTCCGAGGTCTGCTCATCAGAGAACCATTTAGCTACAAATTTCAGCTGGCTGGCAGTGTAGTATGCCTCAACGTTCGGTAGTTTAATGCCCCCCTTCTCATATGGATTGTGTAACTTCCACAGGGCCACTCTGTGCCTCGTCCCGTGCCATAGGAATTCCCTGCATACACTGTCCCACTCAGCAAAAAACCCTCTAGGTATCAAGTATGGAATGTTCGCGAAACAGTGCAGCACCCTGGGCAATACGACCATTTTAAGCATTGCCCCCCTTCCTATCATTGCCAGGGGAAGCTTAACCCAAAACTTCATGCTGTTCTCTATTTTCTTGGTCACCCTCTCCGTGTTATGTTCATGTTCTGCTTTTACTGTATGGTATGTGTTAATGCCTAGATATCTGAAGGTGATAGCCTCCCACGGTACTTGTAGGATCGGCAGCCGCTCCACAGGGACCCCCCTGTACCTACCTAAAGGGAATACACAGGACTTTCCCGGGTTCACCGCTATGCCAGAGAGCCCCACGAATTGTTCTATCACCTCCAATATATATTTTAGGTTCTCCTCCGGGTAACGTAGGTATAACAGCATATCGTCTGCGTACAGGGAGATTAACTGCAGCTCCCCTCCCAGGGGGATACCTATCATGTCATACTGCTGCCTCAGGTATATAGCCAAGGGCTCTAATGCCAAAATATACAGCATAGGGGACCACGGGCATCCCTGCCTGGTACCCCTTATTAGTTGCCACCTCTGCGATATAACAGCCCCTGTTTTAACCCTGGCCAAAGGTGCACTATATATGAGCTTGGCCCACCGAAGGTATCCCGGTCCTATGCCGTAGCTGCTCAGCGCCGCAAGTAGCCAGGGCCATCTGAACGAGTCAAACGCCTTAATCGCGTCCAGCGATACCACCGCAATCTCCCCTTCATCCTCCTTCGTGTACTCAATAATTCGGTGAAGCCGCCTCAAATTATGCGATATGTTCCTGTTGGGAACATACCCTGTCTGGTCGGGGTGTATTAGCTTGTCTATGACCCTCCTCAACCTGTTTCCCAGGACTGCCGTTCAGATTTTGCTATCCTGATTCAGCATTGAAAGGGGTCTATACGAGCCACAATCGCTTCCCATCTTATTTGGTTTAGGGAGTGGTATTATAACTGCTTCTCTCAAGGACTCTGCCAGTTTTCCCGTCTCGTACGCCTCGTTCAACATCTCTAGCAGCGGGCGGAGAACCTCTTTTCCATATGTTTTATCAAATTCTCCAGGTAGGCCGTCATTTTCCAGGGTCTTATTAGTAGCTAATTGTCTCACCACCTCCTCCAGTTCCTCCAGGGTGATCGGGGAGTCTAGTTCTTCCCTTTCTTCCGCGCTAATCTGTGGCAGCCCAATATCTTCCAATGTTTCTCTTATTTCCTGGTTATTGCTTACCGCATGGTCATCATACAGTGTCCTATAATATTCAGCAAATTCCTTATTAACATCCTCCTGGGTATCCGCTATGCTCCCGTCCCCCCTCTCAATCGTCCTGATGGTGGGTCTGGGTGTCTCATTTTTATACAGCCAAGCTAACATTCTCCCAGGTTTGTCTCCCCCTGCATGTTTTCTCTCTATGTACTTCCTATAATTTAGGTTGCACAGTCTCTCCCAGCACCCCGCACTTTTTTGTTGCAACTCAAGTACTACCGCTGCGTATTCTGTGGTATTCCCTCCTCTTTTCACAATTTTTTCTATCTCTGCTTCCATCGTCTGTAATTCTGTTACAATCCCACACTGCAACCCTTTAGATTCCGCTATGGTTATCCCTCTCACCACCACTTTGAACACTTCCCAGAGCGTGCCCGCCACCTGGACACTGCCCTTGTTTATTTCAAAAAAGCGAATTATTTCCTCTCTCATATCTTCTCTATACACGTTATCCTTCAAAGCCTCTCCCCTTAAGCACCATGTTGGTATTCTTGCCCTGTGGGGCCTGAATTTACATACTATTATCATCGGTGAGTGGTCTGAAAGGACTCTCGCCTTATACTCTGCTTGCGTTATTTCTGTCGTCTGTTCCTGTGTGACGAACACATAATCTAGTCTGGTATATAGGTTGTGCGGAGCTGCATAGTGAGAGTATTGTCTCTCATTCGGGTGGAGTGTCCTCCATACATCATCTAGGCCAAACTCCGCTAACAGTGATTGTAACGCTTTGGCCGCAGGGGTGGGCTTATCTTGTTTGGTGTCAGATCTATCAATTTTCGGGTATAAGGTGCAATTGAATTCTCCCCCCCAAATCACTGCTCCCCCCATAGCCCCACTTATTTTACCATATAAGGATCTGAAGTACGCCGCTGCGTCCTGGTTCGGAGTGTAGGTGTTCACTATGCATATCTGCCTATTTTCTACTAGCCCTTTCATTATCACCATTCTCCCGTCCGGCTCTGCAGTGTGTTGCAATAGCAGGAATGGGACATGCAGCGCAACCCATATGATGACCCCCCTCGCATAAGCTGAATACGCCCCCCCCACCACCGTGCCCTTCCATTTCTTACACACCATTTCCAGCTTTGCCGGCGTTAGGTGTGTCTCCTGCAGCAGGGCTATGTCAATCTTTTGTCTGTGCAGGTACATCATCACCTTATTCCTTTTCAGATAACTGTTGAGTCCCCTAACATTCCAGGTAACTACTTTAAGGTCTCCCATGGCTCATATTTCTACCAGGTACGTAGGCTCTTACCATGTCCCAAACTGTCCCCCCCTGCCCCCCAACCCTAACTCCACACCCCATCAACAACCCCAACTCCCCCGCCCCCCCATAACCCCTGCCCAAATTTCCACTGCACTCCTCTTCCCCCTCCCTCCTGTCCCCAACTGTTGCCCAGCTCCATCCCTGGATCTCAGGAACCCCACCATCTAGCCCTTTTCCGGCCTAAGCCGTACTAGCAGCACAACGGGGAATCGTTACCCTATTGGTGACCTAACTATTCTACTGCCGGGGGTAAGCCTGTCTCAACATATAGCTCCTGCTAAGTACATCGGCCTGACCGCGGCATTCGCTGCCCATCCCGCATTTTACTGTCAACTGATTATATTCAAGTCCAACATGTCCACATGCCATGAGTTTAACTTATCTTCTCGCATCTCTATACTGTATCTCAATTCTATTGCTCTTTACTGGCAGCCGGCTCCCCTCTCACCAACTCCAGCATTACTGTCACTTATCGCGTTCTTGCTGGGCCTGCTTCTCCTCACAATCTGGACATCCATGCGCGTCCAGCCACGTTGCCGCTTCCTCCGGGGTGTCGAGAAACAGCACCTTATTCTTGTAGACAATTCTGAGACTCGCCGGATACAGGAGCATATATTTGTATCCAGCTGTGCGCAGTCTCCGTTTAACCGCCACATAGCTATATCGCTGTCTCTGCACCAGCATGGTATAATCCGGATATGCCTAGACGGTCGCCGCTCCTCTTTCTATTGTCCCTCCTTTCCGAAAGAATTCTAGTATCTTCTCGCGGTCTTTGTAATTTAGGATTTTGTCTATTATTGCCCTAGGGGGAGCCCCAAGTTGAGGCCTTCTCATCAGTGCTCTGTGGGCTCGTTCGACCGCAAACCCCTGGGACAGTTTGCCTGCTCCTATTTCCTGCAGCAACATGTTTTGCACGTATGTCGTAGGATCCTGCCCCTCTTCCCCCTCCGGCAGTCCAACAATCCTGACGTTGTTGCGCTTCGCTCGGCCTTCCGCCTCCTCCACCCGGCTCGCCAGGATAGCCACCTGCTGTTTCAATATATGGACCTCTTTGACGTTATTCGAACTAGAGTCAGTGTTGGTCTTCACAGCGCTTTCTAGTTTGCTCGTTCTCTCCGCAAGGGCCCTCACGTCCTGCCTCAGCAAATTCACATCGATCCCCACTGCATCAATTTTATTCTCAAGTGCCGATCTCATTTCCGCCATCGTCGTGCCCCACTTGGTGTTCAAATCAGCTATGGCAGTTAGAATAGCGCTGTCTTCGCGTGGGGCGCCTGTTTCCATCGGTGTGCTTGTTGCCCCTTGCACTGGGGTAGTAGGGGTCTGTTGGGCCTCTGCAAAATTGTCCATTGTGGGCTGTTTGCTCTTAGCTTTTCCGCCCCTACCGGTCATTGTTCCACAGCGATCCAGCCCCAATGCCTTTTCCCGTCTGGGGTGGATAGCGCAGTCAGCCCTCCGCCTCCTGCCTGAAGGGCAAATTCTGATGCGCCTCAGTGGTAGTCCCTCCAAGGCCTACCTCCGCATTGGAGTTATTGCGGCTTTGGTGTGTCACACAGGTCTTTGTTTACAATTATCTTCACCTCCACTGCGGCCCTTACTCCTTACCCTGTCCGTAGTTTCGTCTTCGGCATGCCCTTCTTGCCCCCCAGCTCGCTTGTCACTCCGATAGTCTGTACTATGCTTCCCATAGGCCCCTTCCGATCGATGGCCAGGGTGCGTGTGCGAGAGTCACTTGCCCAACAATTTGCTCCCCATTGACACCCCTGGGGAGGGGGAGCTCCGCTTCACTTAGCTGTACGCGTTGGGTGCCAGCGTTCTTGCCAGCCACTCTGGGAGCATTTCCAGCCCACGCTTGCCCTTTTTGGCTGAGGCAGGTGGGCACGTGAGTATGCCAGGGCTAGGGCGCACGTCCTGGAGTCACCTGCCTAGCAATTTGCCCCCTCTTGATATCCCTGGAGTAGAGGGGCCCTGCCCCACACAGCTCACCTTATTAGGTGTTGGTGTACTTGGTTAGGTCTTCCGGGAACGTATTACCTCATAATTGCCCTGCTTATCACGGGAAAGTGTGCAGTGTAAGTGTTCTGTATCTCTTATGCGCCCCTTCACTGTATTACTGTTCAGCTGTCTCCAGTCGGGCTCCCCGCGCCTGCCGCGGCTTATATTGCAGCGATCAGCTGTGGGTCCTGCGATATTCATTTCGGTATGCCAGCCTCCGCCCACCTCTGTGTCTGCGGGAGCGTCTGTCTGCTGGCTGGCCTTCCGCGCAGACTCGGCTTCTGTCTTCTCCTCCCTTCTTTCCCTCAGGGGGATTCCGTGCCTTGGGTAGCCGTCACGATCCGGGCCACAGTTCTTCTCACTCACATGCACTCCCTCAGTGCCTCCACGCCAGCAGTCCCCGCTCGGCTCACGTCTCCTCGCTTATTCTCGGTCGTGCAGAGGAGGGCACGCTGCAGTCCCACGGAGCACGTCCGTTGACAGGGATTACTCGCCGCTTCTCAGCAAGCCTCTCCTTTCACCGTGTTCTATCACGGGCCCCTCCGACTCAGCCTCGCCGCCATCTTGCCTTTGTTCTTCCCGTCTTCTCCAGCTGCGAACCCGCAACAAAGTAGCATATCTGGCGAACGCCCTGGATCCGCAGCTTGCGAACGCTTGTATGCTGTTCCAGGCGCCTTTATGCACCGCTGGTGCTATTTTGTTGACAAATGTTGCAGGCAGGCAGATCACGGAGCTTGGTGAAGATGCAGCCTACTCAATGGCTGCCAGGCCACGCCCCTCACCGCATCCTCTCCTTCTCTCATCCCGGATTTTCTGTCGGCAATCCAGGAGTGTTGTGCCAACAATTATCTCCACCTGAATCGCAGCAAGATGGAGATCTTCCTCATCGGCACACCTGCACCCCTCTTTCCCGCTAGTCTCTGGCCCTCCTCCTGCTCCCACCTGTGAGGCTAAGAACCTTGGGGTTATCTTTGATTCCTCACTCTCCTTTTCTCCTCATAATTCCGACCTCTCTAAGAAGTCAAACTACCAACTGCACCTCCTCAGAGGTATTTTTACTTTTCTCTCCTTCCCTCAGAAGCTCACTGTGCCCAGATCTCTGGTTCTCTCTAGTCTTCACTACTGTAACAGCCTCTTTTTAAATCTGCCTGCCTCTACTCTCCGTCTTCTGCAACTTGTCCAGAACAGTACTACGAGACTTGTCTTTTGCCTGAAGCCCAGGGATCGTATCGCTCGAGCACTGAAATCTCTCCATTGGCTCCAAGTGGCTGCAAGCATCAAATTCAAGAGCCTTTGCATTGTTCACAAGGCCTTCTTGGGCCTGGGACCAAAATATCTCTAGCTTTTTCTTTAGAAGTATATTCCTACGCGGGCTCTTGGCCCCTCCGTCTCCACCTCCTTGAGGGTCTATCGCTTTTTCAAGAAATGAGTTGGGGGCAGATCTCTCTCTTCAGCTGCCGGTGCTCTCTGGAATAGCCTCCCTGCCTCTCTGAAACTTGAGCAGAGTCATCTCCGGTTCTGTTTGCAGCTCAAGACTTTCCTTTTTGCCTCTGCCTTCTCTCTTCCACTACCTTTCTGATTTCCTGTCTGAACCACGGGCCCAAGGCCCTGCCCTCCCAGTTGCACACCTGCACTACCCCCTGGCAACCCTGCACTTGGGGCTGTATCTGTAACCCTGCAACCCCCCTACCTGCACTTATCTAATACGTGTTTCTGCACTTAAACCTGCACTGCCACCTAGTGGCTGCACTTCTTGCTTTTTCAATGTTTAATCCCATTTCTTGCACTTGCTCCTCCGCCCCTTCCCCTGGCAATTCTCCCCTTCCCTTTCCCCTGCACTTGCGCAATCTTAATGTCACTTGGCCTAGTAAGATTGTTCTTGTTCCCCCTTGTTCCCTCCCCTGCCTCGTCGCACCTTGAAACACTTGTGTATAGGCGTGATATAAATAAAATATCATATCATATCATATCAAATTTGGCCTACCAAATATGGAACACAATTCATGTAGATTACTCATGCCCTAACCAAACATCTCCCATGTTCATCAGATATGCCACACTGCTCATCACTAGAACGTAATATCCTCCTAGAACCCATTACTACCAAGGTCACATCTACACTATATCAAGCAATCACAGCCTTTGCATCTTCAGAATTGTCTAGCCTCAAGACACAAGGGGAAAAGGATGCAGGAATCACTGATCCAGAAGACTGGAGACTGGCAATGATGCACCCACGTGAAATCGCAATCGCCTCCAAACTTCACTTGATACAATTTAAGATTTTTCACACAATATACTAGCACAGAATTGTGCTGTATCGCTGGAATAGAGCGACCAGGCCTAACTGCCTACGCTGTGGACTGGAAGAAGGCACATCCATCCATACCTATAGGAATGCCCCCAGGTCCATACCTTCTGACAATCATGCAGCAATAAGCTATCAGGAGTAGTAGGAGTGGAAGTACCACTATGCACAATAATAGGTGTGCATTCATGGAACTCTGTGTTTATACTGCTCAGGGATGTCCGGAGTAGGCTGTTAAGATCTGGCACACATGGAAAGAGAGGGAAGAGAGGGAAGAGAGGGACGGGTGAGCCAGAACAGTTTTAATTGAATATGTAAATTGTGGGGCATAAATGATTGGGCATAAACTTCCAGTGCTACTCTCTAATATCTGTGGGACTCCACTATCACAGCAAATGTAATTAAGCAAAGTAATGATGACAAACCAATCGAATGTTATTGATTGATTGTATGTCGTATGTTTCAAAACCTTAACAAAATGTTACATTAAAAAAAAATATATAGACCAAAATGATCTTGTGTTACACTGGCTAAGTGTATGCAGCATCCTCTCCCCATTGTGCTGTAGCATTTGGAACCTGTGATTGTGCGACCAGGTTTTCAGACCTCTTGTTGCTGCCTTCTTTTTTTGCATGGATTTCTCTATAAAGGAATTTGTGATGTAATGACGCCAACTCTACCCTATGTTTTTTTTCTTTCGCTCCCACACCTCCACATTGTGTGACCCTGGATATTCAGCCTATTTATTATATTCTTGGGTTTTTCTCTTTCCCATATAAAGTCCCCAAAGCCTTTACTTGTACACTTTCCATGAATATTTTCAATTTTACCATGTGGCCTTCCAACCTCTTTGTTAAATTCGCCCCTTTTTTACTACATTTTTTAAATCGGTTGCCCCCACAGCTCATAACAAATCCCTGAAGTTGTTCCCTTACCTTGGATGTGCCATACAGTTCAAACATGGTTGTGAGTATGTAATGATCACTTCGCTCAGTTGGACTGATTTCAAATCTATCACAGCACTTACACATTAGGAATGATAACATAGGATAGTCAATATTGGATGCTTGCCGCCCTCTTTTACATGTTGACCTCTTTCCTAGGTCACCCTTGACATTCCCTTTGGCTACCAACAGGTCCCAACTCTCCAGTAATTGGGTCCACCTCCTATTGTTTACAGAAGTGATCCCATCACCTTACACCTGCACACCAATTTTGACTCAATTGATAAACCGTTACTTGTGGGTGCAGGAAATCTGCATGGCAAAAAGAGAAAACACACAGGAAGCTCGAAATCCTTGTGGATGAGGTGATCAAACATGAAGCACAATTGTGCTGTGCCAAAGTACCAGAACACCACTGCAATGGAATTTGGAAAGCCATATTAGAGAAGGTCAGTGGAGATGCTGTAAAAAGGGACACAGGAAATCTAAGAAAAAGATGGTACAATCTTCACAGAAGTGTGCACATGAAGGCACAGGTGTGCTATGAAGACAGTAGGGCTACGGGTGGTTGTGCAGTCTAGGAACCCATCAGTATGATAATGGATGAGGAAGATGTGTAGGGCATTTGTAGCATAGGCACGAACAACATGAACTCAGTGGAGCACAGCTCAGCCTGCAGCCCAACAATCCCTACTTGTGTCTCTACTGTCCCATAAATTCTTTTTAGCAACAATGGATTGAAACCTCTTGTGATGGAAAAGTACTGTGGTTTCCAGTATGTGCTAAAACAGGTTTTCAGAGGGTCATACTGGTGCAATGGAAGTGGACAGCAAAAGGAAACCGATGACCATCTGAGGAGTGCAGCTTTGAACGAGCCGACATCATCAATCATCACAATTCCCAACACACTCTACCCTCTGAGGACAGTGTCACTACTGCAATATGAGTGTTGCCTGACTATTGCATTTGTGAGGCCTTTTTGTACGAGCACACATTCAGTTGATGAGCAAGATTGTTCAACAATACCAAAGGATGTGTGTGGTACCTTGCATGCACGTGAGCTAGGTGCCGCTGTGAGATTGATGAATGGAATGCAGAATGTGAGTAGCTGCAGGTTCTCTGAGTGACGGCTGCTGGAGAATTCAACGTGGCACCACGGTAAGAGTAGATGCAGTGGAGTTTGGGAGTTTTGGTACACCAGGTAAGAGTAGCATTTTGGTTATATTGTTTTAGGAGCTTTGACACCAGGCAGGAGTAGATGCTTGTGTAGTTGTAGGGCATTCTGGCACAGTAGTGCACGATTGATATAGGAGTTGTGACACAAGGTGCATATTAGTGTCATGAAGTTTTCTGCCATTTGCAGTTGTATGTTTTCAGGGTTACCGTGATGAACTAGCACCTTTGTGCATGTAGGTACATCACGTGCAGCAGTTTTGTTGGCGTGATTTGGCAGACGTAGGTTGTGTAGGAAGTAGTGCACTTTAGTAGTATAGCTGGCTAATTGTTGTAATTATCTATTTGACAACAGGTGGTTGTGGTACGTGGACGATTGCGTTGCCAGTAAAAGGTACTTTGTCTGATGGGAACGGCAAAGCTGTACACCGCAGTGCTGGAGGGACATGACCTGCTGATTAGGTGTTTTCATGTTTTGGAAGCAGCCTCACCGGAGGAACACTTCCTCATGTCTTGGGCGCAGCGCCACCTACAGGGATAATACTGTGCCGTTTCGCTAAGAAAAGCAGAGACGTTTATTTTGTTGAGAGGGCAGGAACAAGCAGCTCATTCCATCTAAGCAAGTTCACTTTTTTTGTGGGGAAAGCCTATTGTCGCTGTGGAGGCTTATTTGATATTTAATGTAAATATTTTAACGCATGCTAATTTAGAGTTGGTGAGCATTCCGTTTAGAGTTGGTGAACATTTACTAAGTTTATCTAACGCTACAGTGACAGGTTTATGAATGTATAATGTGAAATCGACTAAGGTGAATTGATAGAGTGCCGTGAGCATTTCTAATGCAGAATGTAGTGTGTTTCCCAGCGTGGTGGTAGCGTGGAAGGTTGTTTATATCATCTGCCCCTCTGTTTTTGGAAAGGTGGGAGGCTGAGTAGGTGAGGGTTCGTGACTCTAGGTTGCATGGACTGATTTTGGGGTGTCATTAGTGCATCATTAAGTGACAGGATTGCCACCACTAGAATTAATCTCTGAAAAAGAAGGACACCCCAGCCATAGCTGCTTTACACCCACACTTAAAGACCAAAAGAAAAAGAAAAGACAGGCTGACCATGTCTGGTTAAAAACCAAGTACGACCATCACAAAATAGCATGGAACCTTTAGAAAAAAAAGTGTCAAGACCGCCATCCAAACAATTGCTCAAAATAATTGTTTACAATTCTGAAATCTCTCGAGAAGTCCAACCTCACATTTTTTTACCCAACAAAAATGATTGCTCAAGGGCACAGCTTGCCTTTGTAGACATAATCGCAGTTGCGTGGGAAAAATATTAATCTAATTCCCAAGACATTTTCATACCTACTCCTGTTGATAGCACTCAAAACAGAGAAACAGAGAAAGAGGAACAGGCCTGCGACTTTTCCATCTTTAATTTTAAGACTGTGATGATCCTTGACTTGACGGAAGCACTCTCTCTCATGAACCACACTTTCTGCCCTATCCTGCAAGATCATTCTGAAAACACAACCAATTTCTCATTGTTTTGTGTTTGCTTTGTAAATGCCTCCTCTAAGCACAGCACTGTGCCTGCGTGCATCAAAAATGTGACCATCACCCCACTCATCAAGGCTCAACGCAGACGTTACCACCAATCTTAGACCCATCCCAAACTCCCTCTTCCTTCTGAGAGTAGTGGATAAAATCGCCATGAGGCAATACCAAGATTTTTAGACCAACATTGGATTCTACACCCTAAGCAGTCTGGCGTCAGGGCTCACCACATCACCGAGAGTGCCCTTCTACACCTTCAGACCAATATGTTACACATGGTCGATAACAACAGGTGTGGGCTCTTGGCACTGTTGATGTTTTCTGCTGCTTTCGATTTGCTGGAGCATAACATCCTCCTCCAAGCTCTTGAAAACATTGGTAGATGCTCCCATCAGGCTACATCTTGGATCTGCTCCTTTTTAGCCAATAGATCCTCAACCATATACTGTGGAGATTACCACTCTGACCCCGTCACTATTAGTTGCGGGGTCCCTCAGGGAGCCTGCCTGTCACCTGCACTGTTCAATATATACGCTAAGCCATTCTTTGACCTACTGGATGAAGCAAATGCCCTTTTTCCGAACTATGCAGATGATACCCAACTCCTACTGACCATGGATGGTGATTACGATCATGATGCTGCCAAACTAAATACCATCTACCACAAGGTAAAGGAATGGATAACCACTCATTCAATGGGCCTGAATAACGCCAAGACTGAGCTTGTGCTCTTCACTCCCAAATGTGCCAGATCCAAATCAGGTACACCTTATGCCAGTTTTATTATTGACAACCACACCATTCCTACTATGACTAAGGTTAAAACCCTTGGAAATCATTTAGACTCCTCTTTGAGTTCCAACTCCCAGACCAATCACATGATAAAGACAAGTCAAGTCTTTTAGCTCAGAAAAATATGGTGAACCCTTGGTGAGAGCAACCGTCCTCTCTCGGCTTAACTATTGCAATGAGCTCCTGAGTGGTGCCACTAAGAGCAATATTTTTTGAAACTACAGATAGTGCTCAGTAATCCCATCCACATTATCAAAAATGTGATTCGTAGTGAGCATATCACAAAGCACAGAAAAAAAAAAACTTTCACTGGGTCCCAGTTAACTCAAGTACCCACTTTAAAACCCTTACCTTGGTACATAAAAGCATCTATGGCAGTGCTTGCTCATACCTGATGGAGAAACTCCAAAGCTACTGTTTGCAGAGAACAATACGATCCACTGATAGCAGACTCCTGGTATGCCCTGAATTAAAAAAGGCAAATAGAAATGTTATGTTATGTTTTGTTAAGTTGATTTGTACCGCACATCCCCACCACCTAGGGCCTGTCTCCAGGTGCTCACGTTTTTCTGCAAGAGAGGGGGGTTAGTGGGGAAAAGGAGGAGAGGATATGTTCAGAACCAAGAGGAAATGGTATCTATGAGTGTTTTTTTTGCATGTGGTAGTTTTGGGAGAGGCCTCATGCATTGTAACCGTAGGGGTAAGATTCCATGTCTCAGGTGTCCGGTAGTGTTTTTGTGTTGGTGTTAATGTGTTGTGTGGTTATGATGGGTTGGTCATGTGCATTGGTTAGATAATGACCATAAGGGATTCAGAGCCACATGCGGTTGAAGCTGTATGGAAAACCGGCATCTTGGTGTGTAGTTATTTTGTATATGGTTTTGGACTATCTGTGTTGTTCACTCTCTGTGTAGACATAGTAATGGTTCTCATTGTTTATGTGTAGCACATTTGTTCCAAGATCTGGTGCATTGACATCAGTTAGGTAGGAGAAGCAGGAAGGGAAAAGAGTTAGTAAATGTGGTTACTTTGTTTGTTGGGGCCTCTGGTGCGGCCCTTTGGATGCCGTTTGATGGTCTCTAGCCAGGTTGTGTTTGAGGTTCTTTTGGTTCATCTTGTCTCCTCTTTAGTTGTTTGTCTGCAGTGGTGTTGTTGCTGGTGTTTCTTCTTGGTTGTCATTGTCTGCTGAATAGCCAGGTTTCAGCAATTTCCTGAAGGTGATGTGGTTTTCTGAAGGAGAATCTCCAAAACTACCGTCCGCAGAGAACAATTAGATTCAGTAATAGCAGAATCCTGGTATTCCCCAAATTAAAAAAGGCAAATGGAAATGCTATGTTATGCTATGTTGTTATGTTGATTTGTACCGTGCACCTTCACCACCTCGGGACTGTCTCCAGGTGCTCACTTGGTTCTGCAAGAGTAGGCGGGGGTGAGGTTAGTGGGGAAAAGGAGGAGAGGATAGGTTCAGAACCAGGAGGAACTGGTGTTTGTGAGTGTTGTTTTGCATGTGGTAGTTTTGTGAGAGGCCTCACGCATTGTAACCGTATGTGTAAGATGCCGTGCCTCTGGTGTCTGGTAATGCTTAGTGTTGCAGTTAGTGTGTTGTGTGGTTATGATGCGTTTGTCTGTGCACTGTTTATATAGTGTCCATAAGGGATCCATAGTCACAGGTGGTCGAAGCTGTATGGTAAACCAGCATCTTGGTGTGTAGTTGCATTGTAGATGGTTCTGGACTATCTGTGTTGTTCACTCTCTGTGTGGACATAGTAATGGTTCTCTTTGTTTATGTGTGGCTCGGCTAGTCCAAGATATGGTGTAGTGGGATCAGTTAGGTAGGAGGAGTAGGGAGGGAAAAGGGTAAATACAGTCGGTAACTTTGTTTGTTGGGGCCTCTGGCACGGCCCTTTGGATGCCGCTTGATGGCATCTAGCCAGGATGTGTTTGAGGTTCTTTTGGCCCATCTCGTCTCTTCTCTAGTTGTTTGTCTGTGGTGTTGTTGTTGCCGGTTTGTCTTCTTGGTTTTCATTGTCTGCTGAATAGCCAGGTTTTGAGCATTCTCATGAAGGTGATATGGTTTTCTGAAGAAGAAACTCCAAAACTATTGTCCGCAGAGAACAATTAGATCCAGTGATAGCTGACTCCTGGAATGACCCAAATTAAAAAAAGCAAATGTTGTATTATGTTATGTTATGGTGATTTGTACTGCGTGCCTCCACCACCCAGGGGCTGTCACCAGGTGCTCACATGTTTCTGAAAGAGAGGGGGGTGTGAGGCTGGTGGGAAAAGGGGGAGCGAATAGGTTCAGAACCAGGAGGTACTTGCGTCTGTGAGTGTTGTTTTGCATGTGGTAATTTTGTGAGAGGCCTCATGCATTTTAACCGTAGGGGTAAGATTCCGTACCTCGGGTGTCCAGTAGTGTTTTGTGTTGGTGTTAGTGTGTTCTGTGGTTATTATGGGTTGGTCTGTTTAATGGTTAGATAGTGTCCATAAGGGATCCAGAGTCACAGGTGGTTTGAGCTGTATGGTAAACCAGCATCTTCGTGTGTAGTTGCATTGTAGATGGTTCTGGACTATCTGTGTTGTTCACTCTCAGCGTGGACATAGTAGTGGTTCTCTTTTCTTATGTATAGCATGGCTAGTCTAAAATCTGGTGTACTGCCATCAGTTAGGTGGGAGGAGCACGAAGGGCAAAAGGGTTAGTACAGTCAGCCAGTTTACTTGTTGGGGCCTCTGGCACGGCCCTTTGGATGCTGCTTGATGGTATCTAGCCAGGTGGGGTTTATGGTTCTTTTGGCCCATCTTGTCTCCTCTCTAGTTGATTGTCTGCAGTGTTGTTACCGGTATCCCTTTTTGGTTGTCATTGTCTGCTGAATAGCCAGGTTTTGAGCAGTTTCCTGAAGGTGATGTGGTCTTCTGAAGGAGAAACTCTAAAACGTAATTCCCTTACTGGGCAATACCGGATAATCTTGTTTTGGAGGAATTCCTCGCTTTGTCTATGCAAGGCTTTGTGCTCAATGCAGAGTGCTTTGTATTTGATGCACTTTTTGACTAGTAACCAATGCAGGCTTTTCAGTGCTGGGGTGATATGGTCTCTTCTGTTTAGTCTTAATTGGATCCTGCTGTATGTTGCACCCTTGGGAGTGTATTGGTAAGTCTTTCTGGCATTCCTATGTAGAGGCTGTTTCCGTAGTCAATTCTTGTGAGTATCAAGAATATGATTGTGAGTGTTTTGTGGGGGAAGTAGTGGTAGGGGAGTAATCCTCTGAGCAGTTGTAGGAGGAAGAACATTGTTTTGCCGATTGAGCTGACTATCGATTTCAGCGATTGTCTGTTGTCCATGAGTCTTCCTAGGTTATTTACAAGATTGGTAGTCTCTAGTTGCGTTTCCATGCTGATCGGCCAGTCCAGTTGTGGGTTCCCTCTGTCGAATCCTATGGGTGAGAACATAATTTCTGTTTTTCCAGCTTCAGTTTGAGGTTGATCATTGTCATCCAGTTGTAAATGTCTGCAAGGTAGTTGTTGAAGTTGTTATTTTGTTCCTATGTTCTGTTTGTTTTCACTATCAGTTGTGTGTCGTCTGTACATTTGTAGTCCGTGGGATCAAATGATTTTCATCAGTGGGCACATGTAGATGTTGGAAAGTAGAGGGGAGAGGCTGAAACCATGTGGAACTCCACAGGATATATTTTTGGTGCTTGAGTTGAAAGGTGCTAGGTAGGTTTGGTTTGCGTGTAGAATGGTACACCATGAACATGTATTTGAATGTACCATTTAGTATGTGTTGTTTTGCGTAAGCATCTTCTATTATTTGTTGAGAATGACAGGGCTTTAATGTGGAGAACCTAGGGGTGGGAGGGTTGCCTGATCAACACCTCGCCTAAAGGGTTTTGTTGCATTCTCATTTAGAATACCTGTGTGTATGTTTAAGAGTGTCTCTTTACATGGGAATTGAAGTTTGGAGTGATTGGAGTGGATGCTGTTGTGTAGTGTTGAGTGATTGGTGCAAGTGTAGTTAGGAGTTTCTGACACCAGGTAAGAGTAGGTGTTTGATTATATTGTTGTAGACCTTTTTGACACCAGCTAAGAATAGGTGTTTGTGTTTAGTTGTAGTTGTAGGGCATTCTAACACTTATTTTGCTGGGGTTTTTACCTACAAGCTTTTAAGTGTTTTGGAGTTGTTGTCATAGTAAGGTGTTCTAACATGTATTGTGCATGGACTTTTACCTAGGAGCATGCATTGTTAAAGTATATTTTACATAATACTGCTTGATAACGAACATTGGCCTAAGCACATTTGCATCACAGTGAAAAATGCATTTGAATGAAACTGAATAAGGCTGACTACGCCTCCATTTTGGAATCATCCGCCATTTTGTTTAACTCCTTTGTCTGCCTCATGTTAAACATTATGTTTTTGGCTCCATGCACTGTGTCAACGCAGATAAACATGTTGTGGCTGCTGAAAGTAGATTGTCTGTCCTGCACTAAGAAACCTTGGAGCTAAACTAGAGTTGAACTGAACAGTAATTTAGATGTTTTTCTGTACCGATATCATCATCATCGTTCAAACAGTGGAACAGAATGCTGAACAGCTGAAACCGTGTGTCTTTTCAGAAATCCGTGTGTACTTTCATTGAAACTGGATTAACTTTAAGCTTGAAAACAAATGTTACCATTGTATCATACTTGCAGAAAAACATTTCTAGTGTTTGAGGAAAACATTGAACAATGTACCGTTATTTGTATCTGTATTAGTATGTGACCGGGCTGTGAACCCTAATGAATATGTAACTTGAAGATGGGCTGGACGATGTGTCCGGGATTATGAAAGATAAGTATAAATATGCTTGCTTTGTAATGTCCAGCGCTTTGTCCTCTCACAGTGTTTGCTACCACACATTGGGAGGTGTTGAGAGACCAGGCAACTGTTCTGTAAATTAAAAGTGTACTTTTACCATTGTACTTGCGCCTGGCGTATTTCTATTGAGTGGTATTTACCATCGATATTTCTTTAATCTTTCAGATGGCGCCCGAATAGGGACCCTCAGGATCGATGTCACACCGCTAAGACAAAGACGAGTCTGCTGGACAGGGATCAGAGAGTGAAGGGGGCCCCTGCAAAGTGAGATGTGATTCCTCTGCAGTACCGCACGCAGAGGAATGACAAGTATGACGGTCCCCATATCGAGTTCTGTTTTGCAAAAACGCCAGCCACGCCGATTTATAATCCGATCAGACCCTTTGTATTTTGAAATCAGGTGAGTCGTACCCCGATTCCTAAGAATCCTGATATTGATTGCAGATTTGTCTTTGCTAAAACAAATGAAACCAGGTAACACCAGTGATCTAATATGCCTGGGAAACTGTCATCCTGTTTCAGGGTATTATTCTGTAGAGATAGACAATCTTTGGAACAAGGCCTACCGGAGCCACCCGATGGGTCACCAGCTTTTTTAATGTACTGTAAGTATGGCCTAGGAACTATCGTTTTTAATGATATTTGGCACAGACAGACTAGACATGTTTCCAAACTTCAGTGGACAGTTTATGGCAGTTTGAAATTGCCCGCCTAGAGCATTTAGAAACCGTATTGTTGAGGAAAAATGCTGCGCCTGCAGCATTTGATGCAGTTAAAGATTGGAGAATGGAAGCTTTGCAGCAAATCAGAAGTAAAGAAAAGCATGCACGTAGACATATGATGAATGTTTAGAAAGCACTAATGAATGACCAGCAGAAACAGTCACAATCTATTAGATGTATGGATAGGGCTTTCCAACTTAATGTGCAAAAAATATATGCGTCTCAAGATTTTCATACATCAGATGAATTAATTAATACATTGCTGAATGAACGTAGAACTGTTTTCACTGCACCACCTCCTTATGTGCCTCCTTCTGTTGTAGTTCCTCCTCTTCTCGTTTTTGTTCCTCTTCCTGCACCTCCACCCTTACCGACAGTTGCCGTCCCCCTTAGATGGATCTCATATGTTTCAATTTCTCCCATTGAAGTGCATGACACGTTTAGCCAGTATGCTCCGACAATGCAAAGGAAAGTGTTACAGGTGATTGTAGAGTATCTACAAGATGAATTTATGAAGAGAAAGGTTTGTTGTCCCGCAGATTTGATGGTCATTCATAAGAGAGCATTTTCACCCGATACTGCTTTGACTAATTTGTGACTTGATTTAGCCTGGTTGCTTAATAGACGCTCAGATTTGCCTACTTTACAACTGCCGATGAGGGAGGTTGGTCCGAAAAAAAAATCTGAAAGTAGAAATTCAAGCTAATGCCGCAGCAGGAACATATGCTATTACTGTTGAAGCACATCATGTCTCACAGTTTGTTCATGTCCCATTTTCTAAACCGGAAGTGAATACTATCCGACAAACAATTCCAGATATTAGGAAGAATCCAACAGGATTTTTATAAAGAAATCGAGTCTGTCTGGCACTCGTCAGTTTTCACACTGGGTGATATAGATTTTTGGTTTCCTGTGATCCTTCCTGCTGATTTATGGACGCAGATTATAACTGTAGACGATCAGGCAGGGATGGGGATACATGGGATGCTTTAGTACGAATAGATGGGGAAAGGAATGCTGTTGAGAAACTGCCACAAGTGATAATAGTGTTGCCAGACAGAATAGTAGCTAAAAACTCTGGTTCCTGAGAAAAGAATCATACGTGATAAACTTACGGCTTGCATATAATTGAAGTCAGAGGGTGCAACTGAATATTTGAATAGGTTCTAACAAGTGTTCTCAGATTTTAGTGGTGAAGACTTAAGTACAGAGTTAGGAAAAAGGATCTATGTAGACAAGTTTGTGCGTGGATTGTTGCCTGAAATCCAATCACAAGTTATGACTTCTGAGAGTGCTTGGCAAGCAAAATCACAGTCTGAAGTATTACATATTGTATTACATATTGCTCAGTACTATGAGAATGGGGTTAATACAGAGAAGGAGAAGGTGGAAAAGAAGAAGGGAGACTTGAAGACTAGAGTACTATTGCAGCAAATAGCTAAAAGAGCTAGAGTCGGAATACACAGTTTAGAGGACAATTTACAACACAAGGTAATGCACAACTGGGTCCTCTACACATGAACCAATGTGCACATTGTAGACAGGAGGGTCATTGGCAAGCACAATGTCTGATAGTTCAGCAGAGATCGATTGCACGTATGGTGCCATGGGTAGACGATTTAGAGGCCGTCCTAGGATAGCGGGTCCTGGTAGAAGTCAGTTTGCACAAAATCAACAGACACCTTCACAAGATAGTCAGCAACAGAGTGTTACTAGAGGGAACATTTTTGATAATCCTTCAACTGTCTATTTTCTAAGGATCTTGCATTTGACGATATACTGTTCCGTTAGGACAGCCCGAAGCAGGGTCTGGAACCAGTACCTATTCCCATTGATCAGAAAGGGCCCTACGTTGAAATGAAGGTGGGGAATAGGGAGCATCTATTCTTGATAGATATAGGAGCACAGAAGTGTTCTGTTGATCATTCACCGGTTCCAGACATTCAACGATCAGGGAAGAACAACATTTCTGTAAGGTTCTCTGGTATGCCAGTGGTTAGCCCTGTCTCTCTGCCGGTACCGATTTCGCTGTGACCATTCACTGATTCTTGTCCATATTTGTTGATGACAAATTGTGACAAAAATTTGTTGGGATTAAATTTATTGAAGAAATTGTATGCTGTGATCTACTGTTCTCCGGATGGAGTGCATTTAACGATTTCGCCTCAACAAACTTCCGTTCCACAATTCTTATCTAGGCCTTTACCAACTGAAATGAATAATGTTCCTACATGTCTATGGGCCATTAATGATAGTCACATTAGCATTTTATGAATGAAACAGTTAAAATTGTGTTGATAGGTATGGGTTCACATTGTAGACAGTGGATCCCGAATTTTTCATTAATGATAAAACCTATGATGGCACTGACAAAGAAGCGTATTTCTTTGCCTTTACCGTGGAACATGGATTGCCAGAATGCTTTTGATTTTCTGAAGGCTGCGTTGTGTTCAGCACCAGTTTTGGGCACACCAAATTACAACAAGATCTTTGTGTTGTGTGTGCATGAATGTGATGGTTGTGCTTTGGCTATTTTGACACAGGAACATGGGGGTAAGAATAGACTGCAATTATTTTTCCTCCACGTTAGACCCTGTTGCATGCGCTTTGCCGAGATGTTTGAGAGCTGTAGCTGCTGCTGAATCCGTGAAACAAAGTTAGGGTATGCTTTTAGGCCATTCTTTAACTGTGATGATACCTCACTCCGTAGACGTTCTATTGAACAGAACGCAAATGCAACATCTCACATCGGCTCTTCTAACAAGGTACGACCTGATTCTCTTTGCTCCGGATATCCAAATTAAGAGATGTTTCTCGTTAAATATGGCTGAACTATTGCCTCTTCTGCAATAAATAGATTGTAGTGACAAGATGTCACATGATTGCTTTCATATCACAGAACAAGAACCTAAGGGCAGAATTGATTTAAGTGATACACCCTTAAAGAATCCACAAGTGGAGCTGTTTTGTGATGGCTCCTGCTTTAAACTTCCGGATGGTACATCCACTGCTGCTTACACAATCACCACATTAGGCACTATTGTGAAAATCAAATGAATTCTGCATATTTCTGCGCATGCCACAGAGATTATTGCGTTAACCAGAGCCGTGAACTTTCTGAACGGCTTAGGGTGAATATATACACAGATATTGCCCTATGACAAAGGGGAGGAGAAGGGAATTGGCGAACCTCGATGATCACAACAAGCCTCCCCTGATCATCACTGATGGTGTCATGAAAGTCCTTCCTGAGCCCGTGGGGCCTGGGGAGATTGTTGCTTCTTCTTTTGGGGTGCTTCACAACTTTGGTCGACTATGGGCTGAGAGAGGTTTCTTGACTTCACATGGAACAAAAATTTAGCAGGGTACCTTAATAGTTCAGTCACTTTCAGCACTTGCGCTTCCTACACAGTTAGCAATAATGAAGTGCGCCGCACACCAGAAAGTGACGGATGAAGTAGGAAAAGGAAACGCTTTTGCTGACAGAATAGCCAAACCGACTGCCACTGATTTGCATTCAAAAATGTATGTGTTAGATCCAACAAAGGGGGTCACTGACACTTTTATGATAGATGAAGGGGTTAGCTGTATAAAAGGAATTCAGGCTGAAGCTACTCCAGAAGAAATCAAACAGTGAGCTGAGGGTCTTCGGGTCTAGATGATGAAGGTTGTTGGGTGGATAATGAAAAGCAAAGATGGATGCTACCCAATGCCTATGTCACTGCTATGGTTACAATGGCTCATGGTCCAACACATATATGTGCTAAAAAGATTTGCAAACATTTATTTCCTGCCTGGTATAAAACCAATATTCAGAAAACTGCTGAACGTTTTGTCCAAAGTTGCATTATATGCTTGCAAAATGACATTATAACACCGACACCAAAGGGCAGTTTTGCTCCCTCCTCCATGCCCTTTGAGGTGATTCATTTTGATTTTATTGAGATGAAACATTGTCAAAACTACAAATATGTTTTAGTCATAATTTGTGCTTTCAGTAAATGGGTTGAGGCTTTTCCTCTAAAAGATGCCCCAGCAATGTCAACAGCAAAGACCATGCTGAAGGAATATTTTCCTATGTTTGGCTTGCAGAGGGTAATTTAATCTGATAATGGTCCATATTTTATCACTGCTGTCATCCTGCAAATCTGAGTGGGATTACAGATTGACAAATGATTCCACTCAGCCAGACCCGCTCAGAGTGCCGGTCTTGTGGAACGCCATAACGGAATTCTGAAGAACAAAGCAATTTGAAATAGCCTTATTATCAATGCGGACGACCAGACAAACCAAAATAGGGCTCCCCCCTGTGAAATTATAATGGGAAGACCAGCAAATATATTGAATGTTCCAAAACCCAAGCAGTTGAAAGAAATCCAGTATCCGCTTTTGTCCGATTATTGGGACCAGTTGACTCAAACCTGTATTTGATTCATCAACATGTGCAAGCAGACCTTCCTGTAAAATATGAGGGTCCATGTCATCGACTCCAACCTGGCCAGTGGGTCCTTCTGAAGAACTTTGAGAGGGGTTCCTGCCTTGCACCTCATTGGAAAGGACCACGAGTGGCTGGGAAGAAGCATTGGATCCATGTGACACATGTGAAGAGGATTCCTTTTCCTCTGCCCTACGACAAAGGGGAGGAGAAGGGAATTGGCGAACCTCGATGATCACAACAAGCCTCCCCTGATCGTCACTGATGGTGTCACGAAAGTCCTTCCTGAGCCCGCGGGGCTAGGGAGATTGTTGCTTCTTCTGCAAATCCTTCTTCACTGTGATTCAATCTTGCTTCTGCTTCTTCATCTTCTTCAGGAAACAGCAACACTTTATTCACCGACCATTCCGTACCTGGAGTCTCACGGTATGATCTGCAACCACAGAATCAGATTTACATTTAGAGTTGCTGATATTACATTCATTTAAGTAGGATAGAAAAGTGCAGCTAGGCTGTGCTCACAAGAAACCCAAAAGAAACCACAATCGAGCCACTCCCTTGTCTTTCCTCTGCTACATCAAATAAGAGGCAGGGACTGGCAAAGTTACCTTCAAGCAACATAGGCAACGTGGTCAGGTGCCACCCACGGATGAACTTAAAAAGCATAACAATAAGGCATCTTAACAGACACTGAGAAACTATGCCTATTTTAGAGGCCACTAATACAAAAAAAGAAGGTTGGTTACTTTTCTGATGATAAATCTACTCGTCAAGGGTCAAGGTCCCCTAGGACCAAATGGACACTGGTCACAATAACAGCTTGTTTTATAATTATAATGACATTTGGATTCTGGTTTTTGGAAAATGCACATCCGCTTGATGTCTTGTTACTGACTGCAAGTATTCCCACTGTGAATCAAACGTATGTGCATTTGCACACTCTTCATCCTTGAGACCTCCAACACAGAGGGGGTTATCATATTAACACTATTTTAATGATTAGGAATACTACACATGCCATTCTGAATAAAACAAATTGCTCGGTGTGTTCGCATTTGCCACAACATGGGCAAAAGGGACTGGGCTGGTATATACATCCTCTCCCTTTAACTACTGCTTGTTACGCTTCACTTAGGGCATTATTCTTTGGCCGATGGTAGATAGTGTTATGGGGAATGTTGATGGGACTAATTTTACTGAATTTGGAAAGCGAGTTTTAACACCTTTCGGATGCTCTTTGTTTGCGAATTGGAACAAGCTGAATGTTGCTTCTAACATGGCCTTCTGACAGACTCTCTAGACCTTTTCAGTGATTGATTACCTTCAAAATGACTCCCGTAGGTAATAGAGATGCCATGCCTCCTTCCTATACCATCAACCATAGTCCAAACTCTGTTCCATTCTGCATATAATGAGAGGGTTCCCAACAAATGGGTACATTTGAGGTATGTGCAAATACTGCTATAATAATCAGTGAGGATAGACCTCTATACTTTGCAGTGATGAGGCATATCCATAGTTACCCAGAGATTGGGGGGTTACTTGTTATTTGGGCATATTGTTGCCAGGAGTATATGTCGCCACCACTGCTGAAGTCTCTAGAACTTGTCCCAGGCGGGATGAGTATGGTGCCACTCATTCGTAAATTCTGGGTGATGTTGCCAAATCCTTTGTGCCATTCTGGGGACAAATAATAAACTCCCAAGATATTTGAAAATTGGCAAGAGTGTTAGAGAAAACAATCAATGAGACCACTGACATCCTGTATAATATGAGGCTGGAGCAAAAGGATATTAGATTAGTGGATCTCCAAAATAGGATGGTGCTAGACATCATTCTAGCTGAGTGTGGTGGGGTATGCAAAATGGTGGGATCTGCGTGTTGTGTCTTTCTACCTGATTCCTCCCACGCTATATTTAAGACGATTAAGAATTTTAAATGCCTTAAGGACTGAAATAAACATTCCAGAGCGAAACCGGGATATTAGTTCATGGTTCTGGGACTTGTTGTGATCTTGGGGTTGGAAATATGTGCAGTCTTAATGGTATACTGTTTTGCTGTTTTTGCATACAATGCCTGCCTGTCATGTGTTCGATGATAGGAGGAAGTTGTGCACAGGCAATAGGCACACTACAACCAAAGATACATATGTCCGGGAAAACTTCAAATGTCTTAGTAATGCAGGATAGTACCATCAAGGAGTTAATGGCGATTAATGTTTTCGAAGACAGCGATTCAGGATGTTCTGACAATGATTAATGTTTTTTGGATAATGCTGATGTTTGAATGAATGCTCATGGATTAGGCCAAAAGGAGAGTTTGTTAAAGTATATTTTACATCATACCACTTGATAACGAACATTGGCCTAAGCACATTCGCATCACACTGAAAATCGCATTTGAATGAACCTGAATAAGGCTGACTACACCACCATGTTAGAATCATCCGCCATTTTGTTTAACTGCTGTTCCTGCCTCATGTTAAAATTTGTGTTTTCGGCTCCAGCAGAGACTGATTAACTTTGCACTGTGTCAACGCAGATAAACATGTTGTGGCTGCTGAAAGTGGATTGTTTGTCCTGCACTAAGAAACCTTGGAGCTAAACTAGAGTTGAACTGAACAGTAATTTAGATGTTGTCTGTACCAATAACGTCATCCACAGTGGAACAGAATGCTGAATAGCTGAAACCATGTGTCTTTGCAGAAATCTGTATGTACGTTCATTGAAACTGGATTAACTTTTAGCTTGAAAACAAATGTTACCATTGTATTATACTTGCAGAAAAACATGTGTAGTGTTTGAGGAAAACATTGAACAATGTACAGTTATTTGTATCTGTATTAGTATGTGAGCGGGCTGTGAACCCTAATGAATATGTAACTTGAAGATGGGCTGGACGATGTGTCCGGGATTATGAAAGAAAAGTATAAATATGCTTGCTTTGTAATGTCCAGCACTCTCTCATCTCACGGTGTCCGCTACCACACATTGGGAGGTGTTGAGAGACCAGACAGCTGTTCTGTGAATTAAAAGTGTACTTGTACCATTGTACTCAAGCCTGGCATATTGCTATTGAGTGGTTTTAGCTTCAATATTTCTTTAATCTTTCAGCATGTGTTTTGAAGGAGTATGTGCAGGGCGTTCAAGCACAGTTGTGCAGGTGTTATGTAGGAGTTGTGACACAGGTACATATTAGTGTCATTGAGTTTTCTTCCATTTGGAGGTGTATGTTGTCAGGATTAGGGGAACATCATAGCACTTTTGTGCATGTATGTCATGCGTAGCAGTTGTGTTAGCATGGTTGTGGCAGACGCGTGTTGTGTAGGAAGTAGTGTGCTGTAGTATACCTGGCTAATAGTTGTAATAATGTATTTTCTTTCAAATATTGTAGTGTTGGCTAAACATGGGACTGACCAATCTGTGTTTGGCTGACAGGTGAGGTTGCATGTGACCATGGGATTGGTCTCCTTTGTTAGTATTTCTTGTGACGTGCTACTCTCTGTAGGGGTGTTTGTTTTAGTGTGATCTTTGTGTTTTGCAGTTAGGATGTTGTTTTTGTGTAGCAGGTACACTCTCTTGTGGGTAGTTCATGCTTGGGTGTGGTAGACCCACGGCCATGGGCATAAGAGAGTATTTATTTATTCTGGAATGTAAGTTATCCTGTTGTGCATTGTGTCCGTAGGTTTTGCTTCTGAGTGGTTGTTTAAGGTTGAGTGCTGGTTGGTTCTTGTGTTTTGTTAGGGAAGGAGGTGTGTGGTACCTTGCATGCATGTGAGCTAGGTGCCGCTGTGAAAATGATGAATGGAATGTAGAATGTGTGTAGCTGGAGGTTCTCTGAGTGACAGTTGCTGGGGACTTCAGCATGGGACTCTAAGCGGGAAAGATGCGTTCTCTCTGTGTTCCCATATTGGCCTACAACTGTAACTGAAGAATAAAGTACTTACCTTCTTCTATATTTACTGTGTCCTGGTTCCTGCGGTATGACCCCATGCTGAATAATACAATGGCAAAAATTTGTCTGAAACAATATCACCAGCGATTGCAGAAGCACCTCTTAAAGCTACAATCCTGCTTATAAGTACTGCAGAAGAGTGGTGCAGTTTTATGGGCAACCTCACATAGTGTGCATGCCACAAGAAATTATGGAAGTTACAGCCTGAGAATCGGCTAGCAATGTGTGCATTCCTGCATAGCCAGACACTAGCCAATACCTGTTTCACTGTTGTAATTGCAAACATGAAAGCTGACACCTTGGTTCTGCACAACAACTTGCTTGATGCTATGTTAGCCAGGGATAGATACGTATTACCAATAATCATGAACTCACTACCCTCACCTATTCACTGCACAACCAAGAAGAGGAGTGTTTTCTCTTGCAGAAATAGTAAGACACTGTTTGCACAATCATCATAGGGCATTTCAGAGACACCATCATACACATTTTGCAACCATGAAAAACTGCATCCCTCCACCCTCACAGCACACAACAAATCCAACAGGAATAGTTCCTCAAATCTCTCTAATATCCAAAGAAAGGAACACAACTGGAAATTGAAGTGCACATTAAAGGTTGCACCAGTGTAACAACATTGATGCACCTTTGGTTAAAAAGAAGAAATAGAAGTTACAGCTATCCTAACCTGTAGGAACCATGCATGTGTCCCAAATGCTATGAAGCAAGCACTTGTTATTCCCTTGCTCAAGAAGCCCTCTTTGGATCCTTCTGTTCTTGCACATTTTCTCCCCATCTCGCTTCTCCCATTTTTGATGAAGTTGTTGGAATCTCTAGTTGCACCCCTTCTTTCTTCTTTTCTTGAGTCATCTGACTTCTTCAACTCTTATCAGTCAGGTTTTCGGCCTTGGAGGGGTACGGAATCAGTCCTCACCTCGCTGCTGGATGACCTGGCCCACCTGGTTGATCAGGGTGGCGTCGGTGCAATGATACTGTTAGATCTATCTGCTGAGTTCAACACTGTCGATCACTGCACCCTGGTCACCCGGCTATCGGCAGTGGGCCTATCTGGCCAGGTTCTCTGCCTTTCTAGCCGGCCGCTCCCAGTCAGTGCCTCTTCCCCCTCTCTGTTCCAAACCTGTTATGCTATTCTGTGGTGAAACACAGGGCTCTGCACTGTCGAAAATTCTATTCAACATCTATTTTAGGCCACTTCTCCGCCTTATACAGTACCATGGCTTCAAGTGCTACTCCAACGATTATGATGCGCAGATTCTGGTCTGTCTCGATCTCTCTCGGCCAGATACTGCGGCTCGGCTTAGAGGTTGCCTTGATGACCTCGGCTCCTGGATGATGGATAACTGGCTTAACCTGAATGGTGACAAAACAGAGGTTCTGGTGGATAGGACCTCAGATCCTCTTTCTTTCTGGAGGGCTGAGTTCTGGCCTAGCTCCCTGGGCCCCCTCCCTGTGCCAGGACACCTAATAAAAAATCTAGGGGTAAACATCTCTGTATCTCTGTCTATGGAGAATCATGTTGCAGCTGTCTGTAGTACTGGCCACATTAAGCTTAAAATCTTGCAGAAAGTACTTCTGTTTATTCCAGCAAAATGTCAGGCACCATTTGTAGCTGCTCTTGTGCTTAGTGCAGTTGACTACTGCAACTCGCTCTATCTGGGTCAACAGTGGTATCAATGAAATGACTCCAGCTTCTCCAGAATGCCACCAACAGATCTATTCTTCATCCTCCTTTGGGGGCTCACCTGACCCCTTTGCTTCAACAGCTTCACTGGCTTCCTGTTGAGAAGCGTGTTCTTTATAAATCCCTTTGCATCGTTCATCGTGCTTTCTATAAAGTTGGGCCTGGATATCTTCAGGAAAAATGTCCTTTGTATGTCCCATCTCGTTCTCTCTGTTCTCAGTCTGCCTTTTCGATTTCTGTTCCTCGGTTTCATCTGTCTCGTGTGGGTGGGCGTGCCTTCTCAATTTCAGCTGCAAAGGCATGGAGCGCTCTTCCCCTTTCCATGCGAGCTACCTCTGATCACTTGGCTTTTTGTCGTTCTCTCAAAACCTGACTGTTCTAGGTCCCGAGTCAGTTCTGTTTGCCCGTCTAGCACCAAGATGCCCTTGGGAGTGCATGTGCTGTATAAATCCCAATAACGTAACATAACATAAAATGCACAAATATGCATGCATATTTTCATTAGTATTTTGACTTGTTTAATGAGGTTTTTGAACATTTCGACAGTTACTGCTATTAATTTCCTAAGAATAGTATAAGCCACTGTCTTCTTGCTTAATATGGTTGATGTTAGATGGACAATCAACTATCGCTAATAGGTACTTAATCAATAACACTTTCAGTATTGCAACCGTAGTACGGTAGAAATACACAGCATTGCTTTCTGTCAAGTGATAGGCGTTATATCAGCCAGAAAATGGCAATACAGAGGTTTCTACACTAAGAAGTTCTGCTTATTTCGGTATCACAACTGAAAGGAAAGTGCTCTAACTTGACCTTCAATGCATTGAACATGCAGTCACTAATTGTTTTTTAACATTTTAATATGCTGAGAAAAGGTTTAATTCCCAGTAGTCTAGTTTTAAAATCAAACAAAATCCAGGTTTTGATACCTTTTATTGGACTAACTAAAAATATGTTCCTGAGATGTCAAGATTAATAAGCTTGCAATATCCCATGAACGTGTTTATCAGCTTATGGTCACACAATTAAAGGAACAACAAAAACAAACACTGAGTTATATTTTACATTAAAAAAAAATCTTATATTTTCACAACTCCATTGACTACAGGAAAGCATATGCAAGGAGTTCATCCTCTTTATCTGCTTAGCAATTCATTTATGATAAGATGCAGACAACTACTCACATCCATTGGAACACAGTTCTTAATTCCAATACTGGGAAATTACATTGTAATCAAGTCCACGTTACTTACACAATGTTTACACAATATGTGCCCAGTGTTTTGCATTACATGTTACACTTAACATGCAAAACATTGAGCAAATACGGCACATACGTAAGAGGGATATGTTCACATGCCACTCCTAACTGTAGACAGCACATTATTCTTCACTCGAACTTCCAAGAACCAATTATAAACATGGAAATACCGTGGCTGATTATTACAAAGCCATTTTCTTATAAAACCATCATTTTGCATCAAGCAAATAAAATAATGTTGCAAAAACACACACATAATGGGCCTCATTACGAATCCGGCGGTAACCGAGCCTGAAAAACCGGCAGGTTACCGCAGGACTCGTATTACCATTCTGCCTCTGTGATTCCCAGAGTTACCGGGGCATTACGACCCCGGTGACCCGGGAATTCCAGAGGCACAATTGTTTAAGTCCCCATTGCCATGGAGCCCAATAGGACTGCATGGGGATGGGACCATGGAAACACTGGTTCCTTATATGAGAGAGCCGGTGTTTCCATGTCCGCCTGCAGGCAGGTGGTGTTAAACCCGCCAGGTCAGACCTGGCGGGAGTGACACCTCCCGCCTGCAGGCCTCTTAACCAGCCGATCCAAAAACAATGGTGGCAGCGGTTTTACCACCACCGTTCTTTCCAGACCGGCAGGGTCGTAATGAGGCCCAATGTCTTGCTGCAATTTAGAACCTAATGAAAGCCACACTTGTCAAATTGAATTTGCCATTTCAAAGTTCTCTGCAATAATCACCAGTCCCTGTTGTTTCACCTCAACCTTCTGTTGTGGTAGATATTCTGAGCCGATCGCCCAGCCTAAAACGGGTAGGGAGAGTGATGGGCGAAGAGGGCTTCATTTTGTCTCAGAGGGCTGCAAACGTTAGCACCCATTGGTCATATGAAGGCCCGTATTGAACTGTCACTGTTCTTCAGTGTTGCAGACTGATGTGTGATGTACCGTTGTGTAAAACATGCCTCTATGGCCGATTATGTTGTAGCCGTTGTGGATGGTGCACGCTTGGATCAGGAATTGGGTGACAGTAGTTTTAAAAAAAAAAGCTCTTCAAAGAAATGCACTAGAACAGCACATAATTCAGCACTTTTGCTGAGCAGATTCACACATGGATAAACGACATGCCGGCACACCTCGAAGTGGAGTGCCGTTTCACATGTAATGGGCCACATGTGACATCTGCAATGAATGGTGAATGGATTAGCTCCTTGTGTTCCATAGATTAGATCTCTTCATATTACATGCAAAGGAAGGCATATAACACAGCATTGATGGGTAGCATGCCGGTCAGGCTTTTCCTGCAGTTGCCCTGACCTTGGTACACGTACAACACTGTGCAGGATGACAGACACACCACTCTTTGACTCCCCTATCTTTGTTTATTTGCCCTTTACCATTTGGGTTTTCATGTGCTTTCTTTTCTGTGCTACCCTTGCTACTTTTAGGAGAGGGGTTCCCTTCTATAGCCTCTAGTCCATCTCCTCCAACATGCCAACAAAGGGGCATCCTTTGTCTACCCTCATCCCTGTCACCTCTTCTTCTACACTCTGCCCTAATCCGCACCCACATATTTGCTCAGCCAGTCAGTCTGTCTCCTTCCTTCTGCAGCAACTGTGCATCTCCCAACTTCACTACCCTCACACACCACACAAACACCCTCACTGCCCACTCATGACTAGACATGCCCGCTGCACAGTCAAGGCCTGCACTCTACCAGCACACTGTTTGTTGCAAAGTTCAGACGTGCAACAAGCCTTTGTTTTTGCAAAGAATAAAAATATTTTGGGATTCTTGCACTGATTGAATGCAAATCAGCATTTTTATTTGGTTATTATTTTTTCATTTGGTTTTTTACAAACCTTTTAGCAATCAGTACTAAAACAATTCTCAACATATACAAATAAGACACAGAAAAAGACAACGTTGCTTTAATAATACATCCTGTTTAGTTTCTCATCTTTGTGATTATTAACACCATCCAATTAATTGCAGATCAAATAATTTACACAGATATGATTTCTTTAAAAAATATTGGATCGAAAAATGCTATAGTTTCTGAGACTATGTGGATATTTTCTCCACCTATTAGAGTAACCCACTATTCCTCTGGAGCTGAAGAGCTTACTTTGGCAATTAAACTCGCAGAATATTCTGGCCTTATAGAGGTTAGTCCTGTACAGAATAGTATGATATTCTGCAGTGTTTCACAGTCGTTGTTTCCCTTGCAATGCCTGCAGGCCAGGTCTCTATTCCCAGTGACTAGTCGTGTGGCAAGATCCTCTTTAGTCTGGTATAAATTAAACCTGAGTCTGAGAAACTGATTTTTAAAATAGCCACTTGGGATTTTGCTCGGGTACAGGCGTACTGAACCGTATGATTTTGATTCATGGTTAACATGATAAAACAATTAGAATTGTTTACCCTCTTCCTGCTTGCTAATCCAATCAACTCTCCACATTTTTTTCTTGACATTCTCCTGGTTGGCTGTTAGATCATTCTCTGTAGCATTTAACTTGACCAATATGCCTTTACAAGACTTACCTCACCCAACGAGGATACTCTCCCTAACGTTATCTAGTGAGGCTTTCAGTATTTGGAACACTGGGGGAGCATTACTCATTATGCACTTCGATACAGCGCTAAGGCTTTCCAACTTACCATAGCACGTAGGGAAAGCAGAACCAGTTTGTATCTCACAACCTAGATTGGGATGGAACTTGGGAGCATTAAAACTTTCTTCCAGAATATTCCTTCCAGAATTATGATGATTCAGCTCGATAGGTCAGGACAGCGACCACCTTTGGTCTATAGAACTGAAGCACCTGTAGCACAGAAAAGTGGCCACATTTTATGTGGAGCATCACTCATTTGATTGCTAAACCTTTAGCTCTCATTCTAAACACCATTTCACTCGGGACATGTATCCTACTCAAGTTAAAACTACGCTCCAGGTATCTGAAGGTGTTTACACATTCCAGGGGCTCATCTGCCAAGCATTGTGCAATCTGTCGCCTTTTCCTTATAAGATTGGAGGGTTAACATTTTGGTTTTTGGAACATTCATCTGAAAACCTTTTATGTGGGCATAGTCATTCAGCTTGTCCAGCTGGCACTGCAGGCTGACCGGCATCTTGTCCAGAAGGACCAGGTCATCGGCATGTAGAAGCCAGCCAACAGACCTCCCTTCCAACTGTCGGGGAAAGATCTTGCCTGCCCTATTGTGTCTCCCAGATCTGAAATAAACAGATGAAATGGGGAAGGTTCTAGGGGCAGCCCTGTTTTAAACCTCTAAACATCAGTATCTCTCCAGACAGGGCTCCAGCAGAGCTCAGTCTAACTCACAAGGAGGTCAATTAATTTAGTGCTATTATTGCCTCGAGCAAATATCTCGGAAAGCCCAACTCAGCATTTTACTCCATAAGAGTCAATAGTTTATGCTGTTGAATGCTCGGGCTAGATCAACACATATATTTTTGACCTCCTTTCGAGTATCCGGCTCTTTAGTATGTTTATAAAGAGGGTGTTTACACTAGTCCCCAGTCATTTAACGAAACCCTTCTAGAAGGTGACTCTGAGCCCAACTGACTCGGTCCAATCCATCAAGTGCCTCAGCACCAAGGATGTAAACATTTTTCCCAGCTACATCCAGAAATGCAATGGGTCGTTTATTTTTAGGGTGAACTCTATTGCGCTTTTAAATTATTTGGACTATAATGTCTGCCCTCCAAGAAGGTGGTATAGCCATATGTTTAACTATCTGTTCAAAGTGAATCCACAGAAAGTCAGTCCATAGCTCAGGTAAATTTTTAGGATTGCACTTGTTAAACCATCGGGCCTAGAGCTCGGGAGCTGCTATCTTTCTCAACCAGTCTCAAGATCTCCTCTTTTTTGTGAATGATATTCTAATCTCTACCAGACCAGCTGTCTTCCCCTAATGTTAACATTTTCAGGCTATTGAACAGGTGTGTAAATGGTCAATCCAAGACCTTTCGTCTACCACAAAAGTCTGGAGGATTGCCTGGGGTGTGGCATTCTGATTAATCAGCTCCCATATTTCTCCTGTCCTCTTTTTACAAATTGCCCTTAGCATTGTTTCAGCATCTAGTTGCAACATTGTCGACTTATGGGTATGTAGCCAGTATTTATATTGTTGCTGTTAGGCAGAAACCTGTGCAGTTCCCTCTGGGACCACTGCAAAAAGTTTAAGTCTACAGGAGTTAGCAGTAAACCCAATTGGTAGCAGTCTGTACCACCCAGATTTACCTGGTAGCTGTGGCTGAGCAGTCAGACTTCTCTCAAGATGAGTTAGGCAGTATTTAGAGTATACAAGATAGGGCAATTTGCACAGTAGAACAAGCAGACATGGATCAGAGCTTGGGTGTAAAGATATATAATTATTTATTTAAAAACACATCTATGGAAAACACACTGGCACTAATACGGCAAACAACTTCAATCACAATTACTATAAGTAGATATCAATCCCCTAACAATATTTCGACAAGTCTAGGTTCAACGGCACCACTTATTTGCAGACAGAGGTGAATGCTTTAACCTAGATGGCACTCTAATATTCGTTAGAACGGGAGAGAAAAGGCAGGGTATGAAACCAACTCGGTACCAACACTTTAACGAAGCAAATGCAAGGCAAGCAGGGCAGGGTCTACTGTAGATCACAAAGTTCAGAGGCCAGGCCCACTCGGAGAGAGGCAAGGCGGTATGTCCCAAAAGTATCACAGTGGAAATGCACTTCAAGTCTTTGTAGCAAAATGTCACAAAAAGGTTGGACTAGTTTTAGAACAAGAAATTAAGAAGGTCTGGAGGCGACCCAGTGGAAAGGTAAGGATTTAAGACACCTCACGCTAACCGTCACAAGGGAGGCCAGGCGGACACAGTACCTTGTAGGTGAAGAGACAGCTCCGGCGGGGGCAGTTGTTCCTGGTGGTGGATGCAAGTCGGGACTTTGCCAGAAGAAGAGATGATCTTGTCGTTGAGGAAAGCGAAGATCGTTGCACCACCAGGGAAGAGACCAGCCGCAGAGTGCTCCGTCACAAGGCACCACCTTTTGGTCATGGTACAGTGGTTAGTGGCTATCTGGTTGCCGGGGTGCTCAGCACGGGCAATTCGACCACTACGTCCTGGAAGCAAAGAAAAAGCAAGAGATTGGTTGTTCCCACCAGTCAAGGGAAGAAGACTCTCCAGCAGGGAGATCTCCTCTGTCGTTGGGAAGTGGTGAGTCGGTTCAGCAGGGCTCCACTGGTGGTGTCGTCATTGCAGGTCGGCTCAGCTTTACCCTCGTCGGATTCTTAGGTCCTGTGGCGACTTCTGAAGATCCAGTCCCAAAAGCCCTGCTTTTATGCAGAAAACCCCCATTCATTCAGCCTAGCTGTCAATCAAAACACGCTAAGTGGTGAGCGGGGTGGCTCAACACTTGGGCCAATCACACCAGAGTGTGACTTGAGTTGGCAAGGCAACTCAGTCCAGGGTGCCTAAACCCCCCCACACCCCCTGTGGTACCCAGACAGAATGGCACCACTCTGGAGGGCTTCTGTGCAGAAGCCCGCCAAAAGTGGAACAAAGGGCTCAACCTTTGGTTCGGAGTTAGAGAGGCGAACACATACGCCATTTTAAAAACCGAGTTCTGGCAGAAAATACCAACCGGTGGATTTATTTAAGATAAATAAACCGGCGGCATGTTAGAGACTAAGGTGAAAAAGTATTAGCCTCCAACAATGGGAAGAATCCCATAGGAATATATTCGCAGTCGAATATAAAAAGTAGTATCCACTGCCACCAGCCAAAACTCGACAAGGGGGGAGGGGACCGTGCCCCCCTCGAACAACAGACACAGGGGTAATCGGATTACCCCTACCAGTACATCCACATAGGATGGTTTGTACTGGTCCTGTTAGTAAATTTAGGTCTAGTAAAGCCAATGGTGATTTTACATGCCCTGGGAGACAGTAATCAGTCCCATGGTATGGGGTCTATGGTGGGGATTCTCTAGGACACCCCAGTGTTACGGCACAGAGGGTGTGGTGTAACACACATAGCAAAACACATGAGGCCCTATGGAGTAAAAGACCCCATTGCCCATAGAACACATTGACATTCAAAGAAATCAACCACATTCATGTCCAAGTGTGGGAGGAAAAGAGTCTCACTCTTGGCAGGATGAAAAAAAACAAACTCCAGAAATCCAGCAAAGCTGCCGGGGGACTCACTAGGTTAGGAAATTCAGCCTAAACAGAGAATTCTCCCTAACAGTTGCTTTTTCTTAATCTAAACTGGTCCCACTTCTAATACAGGCAGCTTTTAATTTGTCTCATATCTTGTCTTAATTGCTTCCGGTTGGAGATCACCTCAGTGTTAAAGGTGTGGTGTTGATGGAAAACCCTCCTCTGACTCCTGTTTTTCCGAGGAGTCATAAGTGTGGGACAGCCTCATCCAACATCTGATTCCCCATGTTAGAATCTAGGTGTAGAATAACTCTGTCAAGTTGATCCTCATTTGCAAATTCAACCAAATTCATGTCCCTTGAATAAATTCGTCTAAGGGATACAGTGTAACAGCTCCATTAACAAATCAGGAGTGGTGTCATCATCTCCCACCTTTAGTTTGTCCTTGTGGCTCTGTGTATCTATATTTGCAGCACCAATCATTTGCATTGTTACGGTTGACTTACTTTGCATCCTCTGCATTGTCTGCATTGTTTGATGCTCCGGATTTCCGTGAGTCATTTCATCTCATCTTCAATTGACAAATTTGTTTTTTTGCTTTCTTTGATGCCAATTTATTTCCTTGTCTTTTTTTCTTGTTTTGTCAGAAGGTTGAATAGTTCACCAGTGAGTGCACAAGGTTGATGTCACTTTCACCTTTAGACTCGTCTGCTACCAGTTTTTTTTCCTCAGAGAATGTCAGAATTAATTGACATCTTTCTGTTGACGGAGCTCTTCTTCCAGTGACTGTCATCACTATAGGTGTTCCCTGTGATACCTTTTGTGCAGGGGCCAGATTTAAGTGTGTCCCAGTTTGCCTTTTTCGCTGGCTACGCAAGGTTATAGGAGTATTCATTACTTTGATACTCTCCTCGTTGTTTTTTCTCTCAATCACAGGTCTCCTCTCAGAGGTAGTGGGGTGTCGGAGGGCAGGGTCGGACCAGTGGAATCCTTCTGTTTAACAGCCTCTAAGTTGGCCACTACCCTCTCTGCTCTCTCAGCCTCAGTCCTTGTTGCTGTGATATGGCCTTCCAAAAATATTTTTCATTCATATAGCTTCAAGAAGGGATCCAAAGTAATCATCAAAGTGGAAATTATGATGAGATTCTGCTGTTCAAGGGGTTTTAGGGTTCTTTTGGTCAGGTGGGCTCTTGGCTGTCTAAACTCGACTTCCATCTCTGAGATCGTTGAGTCAGGTTTTGAAGATAACATTGACTCCTGAGGGATTCCTTGAGGTGCAGTGCCCAGTTGCAGACATGGTTTGATCATGCCCAATTCAAATTAAGTTCTCTGTAAGACTAGTGCTTACTCATGTCCCTCCTTTTTGTAATTTTCTATCAGTGCCACAGCTGTCTGCACACAAGGGGTCAGATGACCAGACTCAACTCTTTGTATCATGTGTGCGATTCACCTTATGGGCCTGATTCACAGAAACGTTTTTCCTGCCTTCTAGAATTTCTGCATTGGTGACCTCACCCAGGCCCCTCTGCCAGTTGTCATTGCACAGTAGAAGAGGTTTGGGGAAAATGCTGTCATTGTTCCCTGTTGAATTTCTTTGCAATTGCGGGCAAAATGTGGGACTGCGTTTATTCCCCTTGGACTCACTTGATGTGGCAATGAGGTCAATAGCCTGGGCTCTGGGCTCTCAACTTCATTGATGCAGCTCCAGGTCATCAGACATACAGGATCAACCATGCCGAGCTCATGACCCCTGCTGAGCCCTCGGTTTAAAGCCACACTTGACACGATTCCCGGTTCAGTTCCCAGTTCAATTTGCGAGACCTTTGCCACCTGTTTAAAACAATTTTTAATTGCAGCATGAAGCCTTTTAGCAGCACCTGAGTCATGTACCAGTGTTTTAATAATTTGTTTTGTTGTTGTTGTACTTAATTTTGAGTCAGAGTAGGCTGTTCATATCAGTCATTATCTTTATCACAGTTGCTGCAGGAGTTACTAGTCATACTAGCTCACGCTGCTTCCGTTACAACTTTCTCATGGGCAACCTTCACAGCATTTATGGCATTCACAACACCACTCACTGTGGGGCTTGTTGGGCTTAACCCAAAGCATCTGCCAGGTGAGGTGAGGGTGAGCTCTTCTATCATCCTGTCTTGCCCTGTATCCCTCAGCGTTCGATTGCTCCTGAGGCTGTAGCCACCATCATCTTTCATCATGACTGAGTCCTCCTGCGGTCCTCCTGTAGTCTGACTGAAGAGTAACTGCACTCTGCACTACACTCTTTGCACTGGTGCTTAACCCTCAGCTGCCTTTTTAAATGCACCATCTACCCACATCAGAATTAAAGGGCAAGCAGGCTTTCTTTGAGATCAGTTTCGGGGGAAGCAAATTCAATCCAGTCACCAGGAACACTGCAGAGTGACTGCACTCTGCAGCTCACTCTTCGCAGCATTTGTATTATGGAGACACTGAAAGAAACTGTCTCAAGATGCACGTAAATAAAGCCTTTTGCGAAACTATAGACAATGTATCTTGTTTCTTTAAACAAAATAAGGACAAACAGAAATATCTTGTATTCCAAAATGTTTAGATGCCAAACATAGTTTTTAATATTTTCAAATTAAAACTTAGATGTTCTAAACAATAACAGGATGGAAACCGTCCTACCAGGTGTTTGGAGTGGTAGCATGGTCCTAACAGATAAGGTTCGCAATTATTTTTAGTTTTGGCCTTAGAGGTGAAACATGCACATTCTCATTGGCAGAAACACTGTTATTTAAGCTTATGGGCAGAGTACTTTGTCTTGCTTTTTGATTATTCTACTGTATGCATCAAAGGGTTATTCAATGATCTAGCCCTAGTCCGTCTCGTTCCGGCCTTAGCTAAAACATCTATTTCTCATTGCCTCAGTCGGTCCAGTGCTGTGAGAAGCACAGTGTGCACTGCAAATATAAACCCCCACCTCCATACCAAGAGCAATGAGAAAAGATGTGTGTATGTAAAGTAACTCCTCATAATCAGACAATGGCCACCCTCATCCCATGGGCTCTAGGCAGAGCAGTGCAGCGTCAGTGTCTGGCCTTATCCATCCCAATTAGGGCATCAGAAACACAACTGAGTGATGGTTGGAAGGTTCTGAATGAATCATTGAACTTACCAAATAACCAAATAACCATCATGAGAAGTATATCATTGAATAGAATACAGGTAGCTCACCACAATATATATAATATATATATAATTAATGTGTTATAATTAATAGCTCAAATGTTATAATTGTAATCAATTAATATAATAGGTAACCATACGTAGTCATCATAATATGATAATATGATATGTGAGATGATACCATTAGTGATTATTATATTTAACCTTATTGTTGTAGCAGAAATGAGTAGGTGAATTGGTAAGCACCAACCTTTAAGTTGCATGCCTCTGTCACCTTAAACTATTATTGTACACAAGGAAATGCACTAGCAAGGCAAGAATTGCCTTTTATTTGAACCTCTTCTTTACCTGCCACAGGTCCGTCCTCAGTAAGCCATAAAGAAACAACCTCCTTCATATATTTATGTGTGTTCCTGGTTGCACTAAGGCAACCTTACACAATGTTAAAACAGGCAATCAGTCAATACAAATGAAAACAATAAAATCATCACAATTCATGACAATATAACAAATCATTAAAAAGCAACATTCAGCAAATTCATTAACCACATAAACCAGCTTCATAGTTAGGATTACATTATCTTAAGTTTATCAAACGTGCCTCCTGTAAACATTTTAAAACAGCAATCATAAATAACATTTCGTCTCCACTAGAGATTCTGGCAAAAAAGTGATCAGTATCCAGGACTGCTGGATTGTAAATAAACCGAGTTAAATTGATCGATCTGACCTGGGTCAGGAATGTGCAGAATAATAAGATATGTTTTCTGTTTGGACTGCCAATGAATCCTTCCATACATGACATGCTAAATTTACTTCATTCTGCGCACTGACTTGGCAGATCTCTCCGGTTGGGAGAAGATGACGGTGGTACCGCAGAAACTGGTCTGCCCAGTATGAGTTTGGCCATTTCTTTAGGTAACCTAATTATCAAAAAAAAATGTTGATTTCTATTGAAAATGTAAATACCTCATTTAAAAATTGCTTCACCACATGGTTAATTACTTCACTTCACAATACCTTAGAAAGCATCCGAATAATTTGGAATCTACCACTAAATTGAATTCTGCAATGCCATGAATGAATACCTAGCACTGTACCAAAACAGGCATGACATCGACCAACATTCTATTTTTTACAAAAGGTACATGTCATTCAACTTAACAGACATCACATCTTCACATATATACGTCAATATTCACATACTACTCATCATTCTATATGGCAATGTTGTAATCCACGTTAGAATATGAAAACATTATTTGAAAATCATAAACATCATATTCCAAACATTCTTCGCAGCTACATTTTGCTTCAATCCCTGGGCTTCTTTAGCAATGAGACGGTCAACACTGGCCCGTCACTCTCTCCTGCTCCTCCCAATGTTCTGACTCTCTATTGACAAATTGATAATAGCTTTGGTCACTACCTGTCCTCGAAAATCTCTAAAATGTCAATTGTCCACCACATTACCTGCTACCCATTCTTTTCCCGAATACTTCTACCCTGCCTAGTGGTTGTTGGAAGTGATGAGCTTCTTGACGCAGCATCCCCACTATTCATGTCCCCCATAATGCCATGTTGTATCTCATTTTTAATCCCTTCTCTGTGTTGATGTATGTGCTCATGGATTTTGCAACGCAGGAGGTGCTGAGTTAAGCTACTCATCATTCCGACACCCGCTCATTTTCACGGCTTTTGTTGCAAGGAATCAGATCACCAGAATTTAAAGGGATTTGTTATACTGTAGATTTTTGCGACCCGCCATCTATGGCCTTTGGCCACAGCACATGTTGCACCAATGATTTTAAAAGAGTTAAGTCCACAAGCTATAGCCTTTGGCCACTGTCGGTGTTCCCAGCCTACTGATCAAGGCCTATATCCATCTCCCTACTAACAAACCAGATACCACTAATCATGGCCTTAGTCAACGGCCAGTGGCTTCAGGGTCCATTGCCTTTCGGGCTTTGCCAGTGGCCCATTAGCCATTGCTATCAGTCGTGCCCACGTTCCATCTTGCCCGAAACGTTAAAAAGCACACAATTTAGCTAGCTGCCTCAGAGCCCACTGGCCACAGCCTTTGGCCCTAACAGCAGAACATGTTGCACCAATTATTAAAATAGACTCCTATTCTCCTGCTTAAAACCGAAGAAAAGAGAAAGGAATGTTTTACAATGGCAAAACTAGTACAGTGCCTCTGAAAAAGAGCACAGTCATCGCAACAGGTTAGTTATTGTACGGTACTATGCAGTGTGTGTGTTTTCAGTCTCTTTGTCATCTATAAACCAGTATATATATTCCATGGGCCTTAGAGGCGTTTGATACAGGCTTACACACATGAATGTTTGAGCTCTGCAATGAAGGCCATGTATAAACAAAGGTACAGGACAGAGCCCTTGAAAATATCATAGTCAGAGATTTGTGAGCCACATTTGTTTTTGTACTTGTTCATCAAGGGACACAGTTCACAAATTGCCCCTTTTGCTATAGGGTTCACCTGCTTTGGTTTTATTTCCAATGCCTTTCAGTTGAATTACTATCCCACCAATCCAACACCAGCTTCCATGGTCATCTCTGTTGACTAAAATGGTATCCCCTCCAAAGCAATTTAACTTTACCTTCACTTTACTGTGAAAACTGTAAACCAGTGCCCAGGGCATTAACATGCTCTAGGTATGTTCGATATTGTGCCAACATTTGTAGCTTATCTTATCAATGCTAAAACTAATAGTTAAAATAGTCTTGAAGGCATTGCAGAGAAAGCCGCTAGATGTCGCTTTCGAGGTGGTGGACAAGCAGGGCCAGAACAACCTGCATATCAACATGATGGTGGACCAGCGATACAACAAGAAGTGAATGATGCTACAGTAATTGATTGTGAGAATTCCTCCAATGCAGAAGAGGAGAGGTACTTGTGGGTGCCTCTGAAATAGGCTGTTTCCAGCTCAACTCTTTTGGTTGCTCAGAATTTGCAATGAGCTGTGAACCAGAAGTGAACATTGCACTATGCCAAGGGACTGTGAAAAACAGAAATAAAGTTGGGTGCCCAAATCAAGTAGTAAAGGATAATTCACGGGGGAACTGTGAGAAGTCATATGCTGCCCATCTGCAACTCACTGAGGAAGCCCAGTAAGGTTGAATTGCACTGTTTTCATTCAGAAGAAACATGGCCAAATAGTTCTTAGTCATCACTCTCATCCGTGGCAGTGGGAAGACTTAGGTCCTTATTACGAGTCTGCGGTAACCCACTGGTTCTAACCGCGGGTTACCAGCAGACTCGCCTTACCATTACCGGTGCCATATATTCCAGTGTTAACAGGATATTACGGGTGCCTGCAACGGCAGAAAATTCCCATTACATGGGGTCCGATTGGACTCCATAAAATGGGTTTGTTCCTATCTCCGGCACTGGTAGTAATGGTGCCGGTGGTAGGGGCACTTAATTGCTGGTAGGGGCCTGAACTACCAGTGGGTCAGGCCTGTCATTAGTTCACTGCCCCTACCGCCAAACTTGAAGTATGCCAGTCCGGAAACAATGCCAGATCTGATATTACCAGCCATTTTACCAGCATTTTACCTGGACACGCATGCTCGTAATGATGGCATAAGTCCCATGTAGTTTGTGCCCTTTTACAATTATAGAAGTAGGTAAAAACCAATGGTGTGCAAGGTTGCCTAAAGCAATGCTGTTATTTAAAAAAAAAAATTAAAATGCTTTCACTCAAGACATTTCTGTTTCAGTTTGCCATCCTAAATGAGATTGTGTATGCACACATGTGAGTTCTGTGATTACGGTGGAATAGGGGACCAATATGCCCTTCTCTGAGGAGGCCCATCAATGCCAAAACATCTATAGGGTATCTTGTGTTTCAATGCAGATGGGCAATAACCTAGAAGTTAAGGTTTGACTGGTTTTATTGCTATAATGCAAACATTGATTTGCATATGGATGGTCCGCTTTATTGATAGCACCAAAAGACATAGAAATAATGTGTAAGATTCCCCACAACAATTTAACACCTTCCACACATCACATTTTATATTCATAGTTTGACTCCCAAATTGAGACAGCATATGCCCAGATGTGGTTCTCTTGATTGCTGCGCCATTGGGAGCAAAACTGCATCGCTCTCTTGTGGACCAGCAAAGCAAAACATGTCTGTGGTTGCTTGTATTTCCATACAAAGGGGACATGGCCAAGCAGAGTCAGCTGGACTTGACTGATGCAGCTGCAAGACTGGTTTGAATTTGGCTAGTCCTCTTCTACAAAGCTGCATATGGACTAAAAAACAATGGCGTGGAAAGTGTATCAAACTTAGCTTTGTTTTTCCAAAGCACTTAAGTTAGAATCTTATGCTCACCTGGTCTCTGCAGAGGTGTTGGGGCACGGTTGCGGCCCTCCCTGAACTTGAATCACCCCCTTCAGGCCTCTCCCTCAGTAGAAAAGCTGTGAGCGGTGGTACGTGGTGATACTGCTCCTGTGAATCCGTCCTGCTACTTCTGGCAGGAGTGCATCAATTGGGATCTAGTTCCTTCACTGATCCCTGATAAGGATTAGTCCAGTCCAGCTGTGACTATGCTTTTCCTTATGATTGGGAAGTCTGTCTTGAGCTCTTGTGATGCTGATCATTCTGTTTAATGTCTTTATATGTTGCTCCTATGTATGCCCACAATAATGTCTCTCTTCTGTTTTCTTCCCTTAGATGGAAATGCGGCCTCAATGCAGCTGTGAGACGCGAGACGCAGCAGGATGGAAGCTGGATGCTACCTCAATGTTCGACAGCAGGTAAGTGATGGTTTAAGGAAAAGTGCGAAGTATGGTGAACGCAACCTTTAACTGACTTTTTTTTATGTCTAACCTTGTCTTCTGTTTTTTCTTGCAGGCGCTGCTGTCGACGATGGAGCGTGTCGTGTTGCGGTGCCAAGATGAAGATTCCGGCGTTCTGGAAAGTGTAAAGATGAATACTTGGTTTGCCGAAGAAATGTACAGGTAAGAACACCTTCCACAGTTGGTAAGTATGCTGGCAGGAAGCAGGATGTCCAGGAAGCAGGATATTCAAAGGTAATTCTGACCTCAGGTGACGGTGATGGTTACGCTGCTTGCATGTGCAGAATAACGCAAAGCGTCTATCTTGAGAATCAGGGCAGCTTATATAGCTAAGATCGTGGGCACGCCCGTTAGGGCTGGCTTACCAGCCACACCCTGCCACTCCTAGATAGTGAGCACGTGCAAAGGCAATCCATTAGCAGCCACAACTAAGAATACACTTGGGGTTGCTTAATGGATGGAATGTTCAAGCTTAATGCATCCTGCTTAATGGATGGAATGTTCAAGGTTAATGCATCTGAAGTGCTATGTCCATAATAAAAGCCTTTTGGTGTTAAATGGATGTTGTTGTTTACTTTTGTTCATGAGCCTGGCGCCAAAGGTGCCAGGACAGTGTCCATGCAGGTCTCCCTTGCATGCGACCCCTGCATGCTAGTGCCCCTGACTTCATGACCATGACAGCACTCCCCCTCAAGGCTCCTCTCAAGGGTGGTTCTCCTCCCCGTCCTGGTTTGGTGGGATTATTGCAATGGAACTGTCTGATTAAATGCGGAGCATGGACGTGTTCACTGGGTTCCCAGTTCAGTCTTGAGGTCCGTAACCTTTCCAGTCAATTAGGTAATACAATTTTTATCGAACCAACTTGGAGTCCAGGATGGATTTGAATTCATATTCTGATTCTCCATCTATTACTTCAGGCTCTGGCGGAGAACTAAGCCGTGTATTTGATTTCATGGGTTTGAGGAGAGAGACATGAAATACGGGGTGAATTTTCATGTGAGATGGTAACTCCAATTTCATGATGACAGGATTGATTATGGACTTTATAGTATAGGGGTCCCGGTATCTTGGGTGGAAATCTCTTGGCCACTTCAGGGGAATATATTTGGATGCTAACCACACCTTTTCTCCAATCTGGTAGGCGGCAGCTTCCTTCCGATGTCGATCAGCAAACAGTTTTTGTCTTTCCTTAGCCTTGGTCAGATGCTCTGTCGCATCCTTAAGAGCCCGAGTGATGGTTTTATGCAAGTTTTTTATGCCTAGCATTTCCAGGGTATTGGGTGGGTCAAGTACTGATGTCCTCGGAAGTCTTCCGTGCACAGTGTAGAATGGAGTTTGCCCTGTGCTTGTGTGAACTGAGTTGTTGTATGCATACTCAGCTATCCAGAGTATATTTTTCCAAAAATCCTCGGACTGTTGCAACATACACCTGGGATATTGCTCTAAAGTTTGGTTGGTTCGTTCAGTTTGCCTGACAGTCTGAGTGTTAGGGCTTGTGGACAACCGGTGATAAATTTTGGTAATCGTACAACACTTTCTCCAAAAGGAAGAAACAAATTGAGTTCCACGATCAGATACTAATATTGATGGAAATCCATGCAATCGAACAATTTGCTCTAGGAACACAGAAGCAAGAGTTGACACAGTGGGAGTCCCTTCAGAGGGATGAAATGGGCCATTTTGGAGAATAAATCCCCAATGACTAATATGGTGTTGTATCCATTGCAGGGTGAAATATCTGTGATGAAGTCCATTGACAGGGATGCCAAGGTGCTGGTGGTACTCTTAGGGGATGTAGTAAGCCTGCAGGGTGCTGTTTCTGAGACTTTTATTGTGCACAGACACTGCAGGGTTCAATAAATTGGGCAATGTCTTTTCGCCAGGTTGGCCACCAGTAGTTTTGTTTTATCTTAGCCTGAGTTTTGGTTATTCCTGAGTGTCCTACCACTAATGAATCGTGGTAGTTTGTGATGATTTGCTTTTGCAGTTCTTGGTCTTGGACATATAATCGTCCTTGGAAATACGTTAGATTGTCTTCGATGGTGTACTGATCAGGGATTGAAAACTGGTGCTTTGGTCATCCACAAACGTGGTGGCAGCTATTCTGGTTTGAATCCTTTCCGCAGGAATTATGGCCATGGGGTCGGATGCTGTAAAAGCCTCTTTTTCTTCACTCATGTGTGATAGAGCTTCTGCTTTCCCATTGCGTACTCCAGGTCTATAAGTGATAATAAAATCATATTCTGCGAAAAAGAGAGCCCAACGAAGTTGACGTGAGGATTGTGCTTTGGTGGTTTTCAACTATTGCAAGTTACGGTGTTCCGTGATGACAGTGACCATATGTCTCGGTCCAAGAAGGTAATGTGCCTCATTACGAGTTGGGCGCGAAGGGATACCGGGCACCGGTAAGGACACCGGTGCCCGGTAATCCCTTTGTGCCCTATTCCGAGTTCCCTTAGCAGGTCCCTTCCTTAACGCCTGGTTTTACCAGGCATTATGGACGGGACCCGTTAAGGGAAATCAGAGCCAATAACGGTACCGCAATTTGCGGTACCATTATTGGCACCTTCCCATTGAGCCCTATGGGGGCTCAAATGGGAATGGGGAATGGCTTTTACAATGGGGACTTACCGGTCCTGCCAAGGCCAGACTGGACTGGTAAGTCCCCATTGAACGGGACTGGACACGGTCCCATTATTGGTGGTAGTCATGGCACTAATAGCGCCATGACTACCGCCAAACTCGGAATGAGGGCCAATGTCTCTAGGTCTTGAATGCTGCTTTAATCACCAGTAATTCCTTTTTTGTGATTTGTTAGTTCAACTCGGGGACTGAAAATTTGTGGGACCAGAATGCAACAGGGTTTAGTTGTCCTGTTTCATGGTCTCGTTGTGACAATACTGCTCCCATGGCTATGTTTGAAGCATCTTTCTCAACTATGTAAGGTAGGTCTGGTCGTGGGTGTCGAAGGACTGGTGCTGTAGTGAATGCTAGTTTCAACTTCTGGAAGGCTTCTTTAGCTTCTGTCGACCAATGGAACTTTTGATGTTTCTTTAACAAGGGGTTAATTGGATGCATAATTTGTGAAAACCCAGGTATAAACCAACGGTAAAAGTTGGCGAATCCAAGCATGCTTTGCTCTCCTTTCGTGGATGTTGCTGAGGGCCATTGGAGGATTGCATCTACCTTTCGTGCATCCATATATACGCCTTGTGGTGTGAGCATGAAACCAAGAAACTCAACCTCGGTTACATGGAAAAAACATTTTTCCAACTTGGCATATAATTGGTGTTGTTGAAGCGTCTCTAAGACTGCCCGGACATGGCCTACATGTTCTTCCATGGAATTTGAGTAGAGAAGAATGTTGTCAATGTAAACAAGAGCGCAAACGTCCAGTATTTCATGGAGTACATCATCCATAAAGAATTGGAACACTGCAGGGGCATTGCATAGCCCGAAGGGCATGACCTGGTATTCAAAGAGGCTGTACTTTGTGTGGAAGGCCGTTTTCCACTCGTCTCCCTCTTTACTCTTACAAGATGGTATGCTCCTCCTAAATTCAGTTTTGTGTAGATTTGAGCATGTTTCACTTGGTCCAAGAGCTCTGGTAAAAGTGGTAAAAGATATCAATTTTTTACTGTGATCTGATTGATGGCTCTATAGTCGATGCAAGTTCTCAAGTCCCCCTCCTTTTTAGGCACGAAGAATAAGGGCGAGGAGGCAGGTGACTTGGATGGGCGAATGAAACCATTTGCCAGGTACGGATCCAGGTAAATTCTAAGATTCTGATTTTCCTGTTCTGTCAGAGTGTAAATTTGGCTGCAAGGGATCTGGGCTGGGCTTGTGTATAAGATCTATTCGACTATCATAGGGTCTGTGCGGGGGCAGAACATTGGCTTGTTCTTTTTTGAAGACATCCCGGTAATCTTGGTATTCAAGCTGTAAGGAGCTGATGAGACCCAACACAATTCCTTTCTTCGGTTTCAGATTGGTGTCATCTTTTTTGTAACATGTGTCTGCACAATCATGAGGAAATGTCAGAACTCTTTTTCGTCAGTCGATCCAAGGCTTGTTGGTCTCCAGCCAGGGCATTCCCAATATCATCTGGAACTGAGGAGCACCTATGAGATCAAAAGTAATGTCTTCTTGATGCCCGTCCTGACACAGAAGCTTGACTTTCTCGGTGTATTGTGTCACCGGGCCGGATGATAGCTGAGGACCATCCACAGCAGTGATGTTTGCTGATTTCTGCTTCTGTCTGAGAGGAAGGCCTATTCGGAGAGCCACATCTTGTTCAATGTAATTACCCACAGCTCGACAATCAATATATGCCTCGAAGGCATGTATTGTTGATGTTTGCTTGTGATTCACCAAAACCCTTCTTTTTGTCAATTGGAAAGGGGGCTTCAAAGATCTGTCTCTATCAGAATAACATAACTTTAAATTAAATCAAACCATTTTAGAATACAGTTCTATGCACACATCCTCCCGGAAAATATAAAGAATAAAATCACCCCACTAGGTTTCCAAGTGTGGAATGACCCTGCATCTTTGCGGTACTAAGATGGTACCAAGATGAAGATATCAGTGTTCCGGAAAGTGTAAAGATGAATACTTGGTTTGCCAAAGAAATGTACAGGTAAGAACAGCTTCCCCCAGTTGGTAAGTATGCTGGCAGGAAGCAGGATGTCCAGAAAGCAGGATCTTCGCAGGTAAGTCGGACCTCAGGCGACGGTGAGCGTTACGCTGCTTGCAAGTGCAGAATAACGTGAAGCATCTGTCTTGAGGAGAGGGGCAGCTTATATAGCTGAGATCATGGGCACGCCCATTAGGGCCGGCTTACCAGCCACACCCTGCCACACCTAGAGAGTGAGCATGTGTGAAGGCAATCCATTAGCAGCCACACCCAGGAATACACTTGGGGCTGCTAAATGGATGGAATGTTCAAGGTTAATGCATCCTGCTTAATGGATGGAATGTTCAAGGTTAACGCACATGAAGTTCTATGTCCATAATAAAAGCCTTTTGGTGTTAAATGGATGTTCTTGTTTACTTTGGTTCATGAGCTTGGTGCCAAAGGCGCCAGGATAGTGTCCATTCAGGTCTCCTGTGCATGTGACCCCTTCATGCCAGTGCCCCTGACTTCATGACCATGACACAGACACAGGAAACCGGCTTCAGCAAAAGTAGCCTGTCAGAAAACAACATAGATTGGTATCATCAAGGAATGACCAGATGAGGTCAATTCATGTATTCTTAAATCCTACTAGGGAGAGATTTGCACAACCATCTGGTGAGAGGTATCTAATCATAGATACCAATGGTAGAGAACATGGCTTACATTCAGAAGAGAGGGAGGAAGGATAGCAGGGAAGGAAATGTATTCTCGTTAGTCACCATAACAGCATACGCCACACTGGTATATTAACAATACACTATTTATAATTCCCACAAAAAAAATATGAATGATAGGAAGATAATACATTCTCGGGTTACTCATAACAGATAAGAAGATAGGGTGGATGAAAAAAACAGTAAATGGCCAGCTAAGATAACTCACTCTTTACTCTAAAATGTAAACCCTATATCTGCTGCTACACATAATTATGGTGGCCATTGAAAAAAGAAGAAAAAAATCAAAACAAAGAAAATGGCCACCATGGATAGGTGTGACTGGACTACATGTAGTTCAAGGTGCAAGCAAGCAAGTTCAAAGTACCTCACGGTACAGCATCCAGCTTCAGTGACTTCCCTCTTGTTCCAGGTGCAGTGAGCACAGAGTGACCAGTTTGGTGCATTAGCACAGGATGTTGCGGCTGGTCTGGCCCTCCGGTTGCTCAGAGGACACTTTGCAAAGGTAGGATTGTTCCATTCAGGGTTTGTTTTCCCAGCTCAGGAGATTCAAGTGCAGAGTGGTAGGTCCTGATCCACAGCAGAGGTCACTCCTGATGTGCCCTGGGAGTTGCTAGGGAACAGATTGTCATTCTGTCTTGGATGATTCCTTGTTCACCTCAGGCTGAGGGCCTTGGAAAGTACAACTTTTCCAAAGGAAGACAAGCAAGATTTTCAGATCAAATCTGCAACCTTAAAGGATCGGCGAGGACCTTAGAGAATCTGAAGAAGGATTTGGAGACCACTTTGTAAAGGCAAAAGTGCTCAGGTGTTTGGACTAAAGCTGGCCTGCTCTTGAACGGATCAGATTGTCCTTCTGATGTCACATCCAAAGTGCTTTGCTCTAGATGAAGTGGAGGGAACAGGAAAGGGACAGAGGGACAGTAAAAATCAAGATTTTGAAGTCTCCTTCCACTGACCAAAACCCTCCTACCTATCATAATCCTGCCCCTTCCCATCTCTCTGAGAACAAAGGCCTTTAGTGATGCAGCTCCCTGGTGTGAGGCTACTCCGTTTGAATGGGTGTGCTCCTTTAATCCCCCAGCCAGGACAGCTGCCTGTTGCGTATCTGTCTCAGGTGGAGGGTATTACCTGCCCTTATGAAGAGGTCCGAGAGGAGGCTTAGCTCTCCAGATTTCTGCCCCTCCATTTGGTTTGCTACACCCGGCTGACCAAAATACACATCACCTTCAACAGCCGAGCTGGCTCACAGGAGCTCACACATGTGGCATATCAATTTAAATGTGACCGTCATGATCATTAGTAGTACCATGCACTATGTCTAAACTCAGACATAGATTTACATTAGAGATTATCCTGCCCCCATCATGGGCTACTTACAATCATCATAGCTTTGGTACAGAGGTACATGTCTTAAGTGCAGCTCCTGCGCGGCTGAGATGTTTTTGTCCCTGCTGCTATCAGTTGGGCATTTGCAACCTCTGACCATGCTCTGTGCCACAGGTAGAGCAGGCACTGTGGATCAGGATACTTATGCAGCAGGACACAGATGCATTTGGCATGGAGCTTGTGAAATGGGAATCTGATCAGCAGATTACCCTTCCAGAGTTGGAACAACCTGTATCATTTCATTATTCAATACAAATCAAAAAAGCCAGGGCTTTGCGCCCTTGCCAGATGGCAATTCCACACACAAGCCAAAACTATATACTACCCTTAAAGAGAATTTAATGTATGAATTGGCAGGGGGAATTACACAGACCACAAAACATAAATTAGAAACAAAACAAGCAAAAAGATTAAGGAGTCCCATAACATGGAATTACAGAACTACCAAAAATGGAAATCTGCCCTAGCAAATGGCTTCCATTCATGCACCCCAGAACGGTAGAATCTTCATTTTAGGGTAAATGACAGCTCTGGCAATAAGTGACATTTGGAGATGGTGAACTACCCCTCTTTCAAACCCTACTAGCTCTGCTGCAGCCTGTACAGACATGTCCTGCCACAGGAAAAATCACAGCCAGGGTTATTTGCAATGTTAGATTAGCTAATAATTGTCTAATGTATAATGTGCTGCATTTATGAGAACAAAGAAACTGTACATTGTTCCACTGAGAACTGGTATCACAAACACAGCTCTTTCATTAATGAATGCCTACTTTTTCAACTGTTGCCTAGTAGTGGTACCTGCTTACAGACACCCTAATTTTCTAAATAAATACTTGCACTGCGTTGTTGTTCTCTCTATATGACTTAAGCACGCGACTGAAAATAGTTTATTGCTGACCTGACTCCTAAAATGAGTTAGTGAATCTATTCCATGACAATACCTTCAAGTACCATTCCCCACGCTCCACAGACTACTTTCCACAAACTGACCACACCTCCGTGCCTTTTATAATATGATATGATATGATATTTTATTTGTATTGCGCTCAAACACAAGTGTTTCAGACGTACACAAGTGTTTCAGAGAGCGACTAGGCAACGGAGGGGAACAAGGGAGAACACAGCACAACATAAAAACGATCTTACTAGGCCCAGTGACATTGAGAATGCGCAAGTGCATGGGAAAGGGAAAAGGGAAAAAGTGCATGGAAGGGGGAGAGTGGAAAGTGCAGAAGCCGAGGAGCGCAGATAAATAAAATAAATAGAAAATTGAGGCAAATTGTGGTAGTGCAGCCAGCAAGTGGCAAGTGCTGTGTTTAAGGCAGCAGACTGGGTAAGTCTGAATAAGTGCATAAAAAGAAGAACAATGGGGTGGGGGGCTTTATGGGTACAGATACAGTCCCCAGTGCAAGGGGTGGCCAGGAGGCAGTGCAGGAAGGTGGCAGGGTGAGCAGGTACCTGGGCCCAAGGGACAGAGGGTGGCCAGGTGCACAGTGCTAAGAGAGCAGATCAGCAGGGGAGAAGGGGAGCGAAGGCAGAAGCAAAGAGGAAGGCTTTGAGGTTCTTCCGGAACCAGAGATGGTTCTCCTCAAGTTTTAGAGTGGCAGGGAGGCTGTTCCAGAGGGAGGCCCCAGCCGATGATAGAGATCTACCCCCAGCTCGTTTCTTTGAAAAACGACTGACCCTGAGGGAGTTAGAGGTAGAGGAGCGAAGAGCTTGAAAGGGGAGGTATTTGCGGAGAGATAGCTGAAGGTATTTTGGACCTAGGCCCCTGAAAGCCTTGTGGACAATGCAGAGGGTTTTTAATCGTTGCATCCACTGAGAGCCAATGGAGAACGGAACCCTTGTTCCGTTGGTGTCTCCTAGCAAAACCTACTCTACGGGTATGAATATTAGTACCCAATAACACCATTGCAACACCCTTTCATGTCACCTCTCCACTTGGCAGCATTGCTCATTGCAGCTTCTGCCACAGCACTACTCTACTGTGTACCAGACATGGTCACTCTGGTAAGTTTGGTTTCTCCTGGCAGACCCCTCTCCTGTTGCTGCCATTGGTATTGCATGTCCTTCTCCACTGCCCTTGCGTTCAAAGAAGACACACAAAGGTGCCCCGTTGGGTGGTTGTAGATAGAAAGACAAAACTGTAAAGGATGAGCATGAGATCATTAGCTCTGCAAGCATTCTCTGGGTGAGATGATGAAGATTTTCTTTTACGATTTGGTGAAAATAGGACAGAATTAGAAATGTGTGTTAAAGGTTAATGTTGATGGATCAGATAAAAGGGCGCATTTGACTTCTAAATCTGAGGACCATGATTCTGTCCATTGCCTTTCATGGTTCATAGGTGTTTACATCCATCCATCACAGCAATAACAAAATAACTGAGATGTTGATGATTGAAAGATGTTATCCCACTCCCCATACCCTCAACCAACACCAGATCCCTCCTTAGTCCGGCAAGGCTCTGCCCCATTCACGTCTATATTCAGTACATGTCTTCCACATTATTAAACATCTAAATATATAGTGTTAAGGAGTAGGGCTGGCTGGTGCCCCCATGCCTCTTCATCATTGTTATCACATTGAGTACGCATGTGCATGGCTGTAGCATTGTGTTGCTCAACTATCACTGATGTCACTAAACCCCTAAAACTGCTGTGTAGATAATTACTATACACTCACAGTTTCTGTATGGTTCTTTGACTGTGGAAGGATATATTGTTTGCTCATTGTGAAGAGGACATTTTATGGGCAGCCAATATATGGAGTACTACTTTGTGTCCCATATACGTTTCCCACGTTACATGATTTGGTCCACACCATTGGCATGCATATAAATGCTGCAGTATAAGGAGCATCATTCCCAGAATGTGTGAGCTTCATTAAAGCAGAATTTTGCTCTCATGTTATGTTGCGTCATGGTATTGTGATTTATACGGCGCACCACTGCCATGTTCATTGTCTCCAGGTGCCTATTCACAAATAGTTTCAGAGAAAACTAATCAAAATGTTTGTTTCCAACTTTATTCTGAGAACTACTTCACTTTTTGATTAAGAGGCCGATTCATGGAATTAATGTGTGCTGAAAATTCCTGCGCAAGCGTGAGAAAGCGTGCAAATCGAAGTGCAAGTGCGAAAATCACAGCGAAACTTGCGCACAGCGATTCATGGAAGTCAGTGCGCGCGTAAATCCATGGATGTGCGCTAACATCCTGCGTGGCGCACGCTGGCGCATACGTCTTCAAACAGCGTGCGCTATGCGCACAGCGAAAGCGCACATAGCGAAGCGCAAACAACAAAAGTAGGCGTAACACGGGCCGTAACACACAGAATGGGGAACAACGCGTGAAAATGTGGGCATCACGGGGGAAGTACAGGAGGCAAATGCGTGGAACGCCCACACGCGCGCCTACAACATGTATTCATGGAATCGAACGGGGCTAACGCGTGTGCCATAAAAGACGCGCTAATCCGGAAACACGTTCGCCAGCAGGAAGCAGGTGTACATGGACCCGCGCAGCATAAAAGTGCGAGCAAACAACAAACAAGCTCAGTCGCCAAGATGAATATACCGTTCCTCGCAGCAGTGATCATGGGATACCAGAGGAGGAGGAGGAGGATAGTCAGGCCCAGAACTTTTACAGCCAGAACTAGCCTTTTTGGGATGCCTGATGACCAGGTGTATGGGAGGTACAGGTTTCCACCTCACATAATACTCGACCTGGTGAGTGAGTGGGAGGATGACCTCACATCACCCACCCTGTGCTCCCAAGCACTGAGCCCCTTGGAAAAGTTGCTCAATGTACTGCACTTCTTGGCCACTGGTTCATTTCAGCGGACTACTGCCATAGTGGGGGGGGTCTCACAGGCCACGCAGTCACGCTGCCTGCACCAGGTGTTGGCCATCATGACTGCACACCCATCAGTCCGCAGGCACATATACCTGCCCAGAACACCTGCAGAAAGGCAGGCTGTCGTCCAGGATGTTTACGGGGTGGCACACTTCCCCAAAGTGCTAGGTGCCATTGACTACACCCATGTAGCTCTATGTCCTCCCAGGGCAACGGAGCACATCTACAGAAACCACAAGCACTAGCATTCCATCAACATGCAGGAAGTATGTGATGCCAAGGGAATCATCATCTCAGTATATGCCAACTATCCAGGGTCCACCCATGACAGTTTCATTTACAGAATGACAACCCTAAACCGGGACCGAGAAGCTGAACGGCATGGCGATACATGGCTGCTTGGTGAGTATAAATGCCCCTGCACATGCATGCATGTCAGATACTGAGTAATGTCACAACCCCACTAATGATACCCATCATCACCTCCCCAGGGGACAGTGCCTACCCACTGAGCACCCACATGATGACGCCAATTCGGAACCCCACCACACCACCCGAGGTAAGATACAACACAGCTCATATTGCAACCCGGGGCATAGTGGAGCGCACATTCGGAGTGCTCAAGTCACGCTTTTGCTCCCTTGACCTCTCAGGTGGGCAGCTTCTATACGTGCCCCCAGTAGTGTGCAGGATAATAGTGGCAGCATGTGTCCTGCACAACGTTGCAACACGCGGGGCCTGCCCGTGGACATGGTGGTGCCCCCACATCCCCAACTACAAGCACGGCCGCTGCACATGTGAGGGGAAAGGGCACGTGGTGAGACAGCCCGTACGCAGCTGGTGGCTAATTACTTCACCTAAAATCACACCCCTGTGGAGTGCACACAGCCCTGGCACATATCAGCTGACAATCAATGATGATGACATAAGGGACAGTCAACTGTCACAACCATACCAGCCTGAGATTGGTCACCTGGAATTGTTACATTATGTGCATGCCTACCTGCCGAAAGACAACCAATGCTGTGTCACAAAAATACACACATTTATGCTGCATGAAGGACTACCCCCTTGCAAAATACAACATGAAAATAGCTCCATGTCACCCAACCCCTCCCCAGCTCCGCCACCCAACACACCATGGCATGTCATGCAATGTGAAAGCAAACAAAGCAATGCACAAGACCTGACACAAGTGTCACAAAGTGCACTGTCCCAAATGGAAACTGCCCACAGACAATATGGTCCCAGTAATAAATAACAAACAGCACACATGAACAAATACTTACCACCAACACAATACAGCAACACACCATGAAACATTGCAAAAACATGACAGCACTAATTCAAAGTAGTGGTAGTCTTACAACCTGAATAGGCCAGCACATCGACCCCTTCCAACTGTAGAGTGTTGCTGCCACGTAAATGTGTCAGTGCACTGCATACAACATGAACTCCATCTGCAAAGGAGACGGCCTTGCGAAGACATGAGGAAGGAACCTGCAAATTAGGAGGAAGACATGGATGCACAAGCACATATCAATACACCATGCAGTGTACAATACAACAACAATACCCACTATGGATGTACACACAGTATTGACTAAAGACTGCCCGCACAGCTCATGGGAGCCCAATGTCACTGTGTAAGTCACTGTCACTTGGTCACACCCTTTGCAAGCCCATGGAAACGGGAAGCAGGAGGGGTGTGTGTGTCATGAACACAAGCATCTAACCCAAACTCAGGACAAGCCTGCATGTGCCCAGCCGGAATACAGTGGATGCCCACGGGAACCACACAAAGCAACACACTGTAAAAAAAAAAAAGAAATTCAAAAATGGCCATGTGGGGGCCAGGGAGATGGGGAGAGGCCACCCAGGAGGTTCGAGGACAGGGTGCACACCAACACCCACCTGCGTGGATGATGCAAAAAAAAAATACCTCAATGGGTTTATGGCCTGCACGGCTATGCCATTGTGGGAGAACTGCTGTCGCTCTCTTCACCCTCTGCTGCTCTATCAGGAGGTGGTGGCACTATGGGAGGCAGCCCACGCAAAGCCCTGGTATGGTCCTCCATGGCAGCAAGCATGCAGGTCTGGAAGGTCTGATTCTGGAGGATTAAAGTGTGGAGATCCCCATGCAGCACGTCACGGGTTGCCTGCACTTCTGCACGCATGGCCTTGCGGGATGCCCGGATCTCCTCACGTGTTGCCTGCAGCTCAGCTGAGAGCAAACGTGTGAGCTGCTCCAGCTGCTGTTCTGCCCTAAGTTCAAGCAGATTCTGCCTGAGGTTATGGAGTTCCACCCTCAGGGCTTCCCTGTGGCCCTGTGACTCTATTGATATGGGTTCACGCAGAGTCTCCAGTGCCGCCCGCCGGTCCCTGTTGGACGCCAACATGTCTTCCCTGTGTGATTGGCAAATGGAGTCTGTTGCCTGCTGTTGTTGCTCCGTCTGACTTTCAGGGGGGATAATGGAAGGGGCCACCATCTCCATTGCCTGAGCCATCATTTCTACTGATGCTGCCTGTTGGGATGCCATACCGTACATGGAGTTTTCCCATACAGTATTGCCTGGTGGCGCACGGCCACTGCGTCGGCGGGCACCACACATGTTTAGGGCAAGGCGATCTGCACCTTGCTGTGCTAGCACTGCCTGAGGCTGCAGGACTGCATTCCACCTCTGATCTGCTGGCCGAGGAACAGGATCAGATGCTGTGGAGTGTGACCCTGCATCCGTAACCGCCAAAGGCGGAACTACCAACACTGACATCCCCGTACAGGGTTCTACCCCTGGTCCAGGTCGGTTGAACAGAACAGAATCCCTGCCAGAAGCACTGACCATCGACAGCACATAAGTCTCATCATCCGACTCAGCACCTGAATAGAGGTCTGGGGAGCATCACCCAGAGGCACCCCTCGACAGTATGGTCTGCAGTACCAAAGTGTTTTCACCCACCACCACACCACGTCCCCCACTGGTGCCTGGTCGTGGCTGAGAATCCTCCTGGGTCTGCACCATCTCCTGAACCTCACCAGCATCAAGTGCGTCGTCACCTGCAAAAACATGAAACACAAGAAATGGAAACAGGCATGAGCACCATAGCACATACATACGCCTGACAAAAGAGAGATCCTGTACATGGTTAACACATGTCCCACATGACTATAACCCTGGCTTGCATGCACTGTCAATGATTCTGAAGGGGAATCAAAAAGGCAGACAATGGGGACACCAAGATGGAAAAGCAACATATTTGCAGCATGTCATGTAGCACTGGCATCACACATCAGCCTGTGAGTGGCATGTCCAATACACATACATGACACATGCCAGCACACAGATGTCATGTACCATAGCCATGGTAAATTAGACAACTACAGCGATAGGTCAGTGAATGAGTCCTGTCACACATCCATGTCACATGGACATGATGAGAAGATTAATGCAGAATAGTGTTGCAAAATATGCATGTGCCGCACACTGCAACACATCCAGTGTACACTTAGACAGTGATTGTAGGCAGATGTACACATCAATGGTTGCTCACTTCAACATGACAGGAAACAATTATCATGTTCCACATGCAAACAGGCCCTAAAAATATATTTCAGCAGGCCAATAATCCCTCGCCCTGAATGGTTTAAACATTCACATAACCAGGTAACTAAAGTGGCACAATGTGGGGTGTAAACAATGACAGAAGCATGTCACATATGTGGCATTAGGGATGAAAAAAGCATATGAAAAATGGGATAACCTAAACAATCAGCCTGAATGAACCCAGAAAAAATCAGAATGATGTTGTTGCAAGATGATAGTTCAAGTGCAACAGCAGTAATGTGGGGATAATTGGCTACTGTGGGCAGAAGGGATACTGTCATACCCAAATCAAAGCCACATGAATGTATTGGAGGAAGCACATGGGTGACCCATAACACTCAGGAGTATACACCCTCACCTGGCACTCAATCAGAACCCGTCACCCAAACAACATACACATGGATTACACACACATGCATGGGCACTCACCGGACAATGCCTCGTAATCAGGTAGCTCTCCCACACCTTGGATCTGTTTCTCTGTGACGAAGGTCCCAGCAACAGACTCGTATTCAGTGAGTTTGTTGTCCTCTGGTGGAGACCGACCGCCAGTCACCAGAGTAGCGGCATGATTTGAGGCCAACTTGTTCTTTGCTCTGCGATTCAGGTCATTCCACCGCTTGTAGCAATCATCAGCTGTGCGCCTCACAAATCCAAGGGCACTTATGCGGTCCGCGATGGTCTGCCAGTGTGCCCTACCTTGACCAGGTGTGGTCTTGCACCATGCAGTCACCACCATTTTGCGGCTATGTGCCGACACATAGGTCACAAGTGCATCAAGGGCGGGGTCATTAAAGCTAGGCTTCCTTGATGTGCCGGTCGGTGTAGCCGTGTCTGGGGTCTCAGCCTGTAGTGCCAGAGAACCCTTCTTCCTCTTTTTCAAAGGTGGAGCAGAGCCTGAGTGGTTTGCGCCGCTCTGGTCAGTAGGGGCAGAAGCGCAGGTGGACTGAGTACTGGGAGCGTGCAAAGGCACAATGACCATAGGTCTTGGTGCAGGCATTCTCTGAAGTGTGATGTTGGCAGTGGCAACGTCAATTTGATGGACCAGGACCGACACTGTCCCGGCTGGGAGACTCAGATCTGGGGTGGATAGAGCTGCAGCTGCCCCTGCAGCCTCCCCACCCTGCCTACTTGTGGCAGCAGATGACATCGCTGCCCCAGATCCACGTGGCCTGGTGACACCAACTTTCACCGGCACATGTGGCTTAGACTTGCTGACCTGGAAGTCAGCCTGGGAGTCATCCTGTGCCGGTTCAGGTGCCACAATGGGCTGGTCCAACAAGGGCTGAGCTGGGATGGTGTCTGTCACGTTTCCCTCAACCATGGGGGGCATGGATGTCCCTGATTGGTCTCCACACATGGGGGTCTAGGGGCACCCTGCAAATCCTGGCCACGTCCCCTACCGTGCCCACCACACCCACCTTTTGGAGGTCGGCCACCTTTGCCACCCTTACCGCTTGTCGCCTCCCAACCATGGCACTGATGTTGTTGTGCATATGGGAGTTGCAGTAAACAATTGTCCTGGGCAATTGGGGGTGAAAGGGGTAGGGTCCTAGATGGAATTTGTACCCTAGTGCTCTAGCAAGGCTGTCTGTGACCCCTAGGGGAAGATGACGGGTCACGCAATGCACAAGCACCCCGAAAACAAAAAGTAACGTGCACGCAACCCCTCGTAGACCACGTGCATGGAAAAATGAACCCGCACTACGCTGTGGCACCCAGAAACACAAAAATAAGCGTACGCGTGTTACGCGCAGCCTACAATGACCTCTGAAGGGATACGCGACACACGGGGCAAGCACAGTTGGTAAATGCGTGCGCGACTCACCGTCTGCCTGGAAAAAGAATGTGAAAAAACGCGCGTGTGCTCGTTGGCAACACCCCCACCCAAAAAAGATTTGTACGCTGTCTGAGGAGACAGGACAAAAGAAGAAGTGAACGCTGTTTGAGGAAACAGGCCCAAAAAAAAATGAACGCTGTCAGAGGTAACAGGGAGTACTAACTTGAAACACTGTAAAGTAATCGCGTGTGAACCGACAAGAAGTACAGAATTCACCCACTTGCTCTCCACAAAAAGCACGTACAAAGAAATGGGGTCCTACAAGTACCTTTTAAAGCGGCCCCCACGTACAGCGTACTTATGCGTATACGCGCTAAGGCCCTTTCGTGAATTACACGAGCTGACACTCGGACGTGCAGTTTTTGGACGTGTACGATGAACATGCACCCGTGTTGATGGAAATGCCTGCGCGCGTCACGTCACTTACGCGCATAGGCCCTTTCCTCGGATTACATGCATTCACACGCGGACGTGCAGTTTTTCAAGCGTGCTGAACCACTATGCCCACGTCACGAGGGAAACGCCCGTGCGAGTCACATCGCAGAAGCGCTTACGCGCTAAGGGCCTTTGGTCCAATGAAACCGCGTATGTGTGCTGACGTGCTTAAGTGCGAAGGGCCTTTCCTCGAATTACACGCTGACGTGCAAGATTTTCACGTGCCAAATCACTCCGTATCAAGCTGGCCACGCAACAACACATGGAAGACCACGCTCCTCCCCAGAAGGCCGAATTACTGCCCCCCAGAGCCCTGAGCACACTCCCATCTGCCATCTGCTGCTGCCTGCCTGTCTGCTGCCCACTTGCCCTGGTATTTGGTGCCTGCACATCATCCAGGGTTCCAGTTGCTGTGTCCATCCCTGCTGGAACAGAAGACTCCAGACTGGGATACCATTGCTCCACAGCCCAGCCCCAGGACCCAGTTGCCCACCCATGCCTTCCTCAGGGATCGCCATGTCAGGGCAAACACCATCTGAGACCACTGGAGACCCCCAGCCAGAGAGGCAGAGGGCCACCAGCTTCAGTGTGAAGGAAGTTGGTGTCCTGGTGGAGCATGTCCTGGGGCAGTATGATGCCCTCTTCGGAACATCACGCGCCAACAAGGAAGGACGGGAGAGGATCTGGGACAACATAGTGGTTGCCATCAACGCGGAGCGGGTGGCAACCCGTGACATCAAGCACATCAAGAAGCACTGGTAGGACTTCATGTCCAGGACCCTCCACCAGGCCCGGCACCTCGCGGAGGTGGGCCGGGTCAACATGAGTGACATCCAGATGAGGGTCCTGGAACACGTATGCCCAGCGCTCCACGGCCAGATCCTTCGGAGGAAGACCCATCTGGAGTTGAGCGGTAAGTGGCCAAGCATTGTTGTGTGAGACAGGGCATGTTGCAGTGTGCTGGTAGTCTGATACTTGCCTGTATGTGTGACATGGGCCATGTATGGATGTGTGTGTGCAGGGACATCATGTTCATGCATGTGAGACCAGTAATGTTGCAATGCAACATGGGGAGCAGTGTGGCAAATGCACACTTGAAAGGATGCCAGTGTCTGTTCTTGCACCTGGAGGGGGTGTGAGGGATGGGTGCTGTTGTCATGTACATGTATGGTGCACATGTATGTGTGTCTGAGAAGTGTGTCTGTGACTTTGATACGCCATGGAATCATGACACATGTCCGTGATGATGTGTACATTCACTCATGCAGTGTGGTCACCGTTGTATGCACTGTGTCTATCCAATGTGTCTCTGGTGAACAAGGCATGATGCATGACCCTCCGTTGATGTGTGTGCATGGGATCAGTGTGAGCCATGATGCATTTGAGTTTGAAAGCAACATTTGGATTAATAGAGGCCCTTGTACATGGACGCTGATGTTCATTGCAGGCACCATGCCTGTTTATGCATGTGTGTTGCGTGCATTCACCCATGTGTTGTGGAGGGACAGGATGGAAGTGACGTTAGACACTGCCACTCATGTGTTATTGCTTCCTGTGTAGGTGAATATTGTACTGTACCCTGATGCTTGTGTTCTATGTCTCCCTCTATGCAGCATCAAGTGAAGAAGAGGGCGGAGACGGCGCTGTGGAGCCAAGCAGTGGGGATGCCTCCACTGGGCGGCGATGCAAGGCCCAGCCACCATCCCAGGACTTGCCATCATCCGGGAGCGAGGGGGCTGGTGCCGCGTCTGCCACTATGGCTATGGCGGAAGACGCCCCCACAGGGGCTTCCAATGGCGGAAGACGGTACAGAGACATCCAGGTTGGTGGTGTCCACAGAGGAGGAGGAACCCGCTACTCAGCCTCACATGGGGCCTGGTGGGGGTAGTACCACTGGTGCAAGTGGTGTAGTCCAGGGCCAGGGTCAGGAGACAGCACAGGTCATCACGGAGGGGCCATTGCATGTCCCTGAGCTTGACCCTGTGACTGCACCACCATGCACCAGCAGGGATGCCCTGTCCCAGGCCCGTCCGCAGGTAGGGGAGAGTGCCACGTCATCTGCCTCTCCACTACCTGTGGACGAGGGGTCCAATGAACATATGGGCTCCATCCTGATTGGTTATCGTGTTGTCTTCCTGGGCGGAGAACGCACGCCATCACGAACAGCAGCGTCGCAACGTGGCACTGTTGGGAGGGGCCCTGGTTGGTGGTTTCCTACGTGTGACGCGCACTCTGGCGGAACTCTCCTCCTCTGATGCGACTATGCGCCAGTCGTTCTCCCTGCCGTCTTCCGGCCCAGATTCCACCAGGGCCCCCTGTGGACCTGGCCTGACCAAGACAGCCAGCTTGGTGGAGATCCCATCCCTACCACAGTCGGGAGTCGGCAGTCCAGCAGGGATGGACACCACAACTGGAGACCAGCTGATGGAGGATGTGCAGGCATCATCGGACAGGGCACATGGACAGCAGCAGCAGCAGCAGCAGGAGCAGGCTCTAGGTGGGAGCAATGATGGCTCAGGCTATCGACATCAGGGGTGCAGGCATCGGCCAGAGGGCAGGAGAACCCTGGAATGGATGTGTCTTCCGTGTGGCTGGGCTTGGGCCAGCGTATAGGTGCGGAGCGGCGGAGGGCGGAAGAGGCGCTGCTCACCATGGTCATGGCAGAGTTCTCCATGCGTCGGGCGTTGAGGTGGGCAGAGTGCCTCGAGGCGACTCGCAGGGAGTTGGAACAGGCCTTGAGTGCCTCCCTGTGAGATCTCGGGGTCAGGACAGAGGCACGCCTCCAGCAAATAGACATGGAGTTCGATGTAGCCCTGGCTGAAAACATCACTGAGTGAGCCGCAGGACTTTCCCGTTGCCATTGTAAATAGTTTATAGTGTTAGGTTTCCTTTTTTTTCTTTATTTTGGTGTTTTCGGACTATGCCCCACACTTTTGTAAATAGTTTTTTTGTTAGGTAGGTTATTAGATAGGTTTCATTTGTTTCGTTGGGCTCATGGACCCTTGGAAATTTGATTGTTCATAGTTGGACGTTGTTGGATTGATTTTGATTTTGTACATGGATTAATGGATTTTTCTTTTGTACAATGGATTGTACATAGTTGGACAATAGATTATTTTGAACTTTTTCTTTTGATTTCACCATGGATCAATGGATTTATTTTAACGATTCCTTTGGATTTGCATTGGTGGAGGGAGAGTTTGGACTATTTTTCTTTGTGATTTCTTTGTATTGGTTATACTTTTCATTTACTCTTCTTTTGCACATGCTTTCCATTTCATGTTTGCTATTTTGTTATGCTTTCATTTTATTGATTTATTTTTGTACATAATACATTTTCATATTTTAGTTCCATGTGTGGGATTTGCTCATTGGGTTAATGCATGTGAAAATGTGGGTTTACACAATCAATGCCAACGAGTGTGTGTGTGTGACGGACATGTGTTGATGTACATAGTTGACTTTTGATTTGTGTCTTGAGATGGGCATGTCAGTGTGGGTTTGATTGGGAAACCATTGCATCTCAGTAATGGGGTGGCGTGCTATGATATTTTGGTGTAGAAGTGGGCCATGATTGTGCATCTTTATTTCATGTAGGGGGGACATGAGTGGGGGCCTGCTGGCAGGTGCCCCTCATTGCTGGGGGGTGGGGTGCTGGGGGACATGAGTGGGACATGAGTGGGGGCCTGCTGGCAGGTGCCCCTCATTGCTGGAGGGTGGGGGTGCTGGGGGAGATGAGTGGGACATGAGTGGGGGCCTGCTGGCAGGTGTCCCTCACTGCTGGAGGGTGGGGGTGCTGGGGGACATGAGTGGGGGCCTGCTGGCAGGTGCCCCTCACTGCTGGGGGTGGGGGTTCTGGGGGACATGAGTGGGACATGAGTGGGGGCCTGCTGGCAGGTGCACCTCACTTCTGGGGGGTGGGGGTGCTGGGGGACATGAGTGGGGGCCTGCTGGCAGGTGCCCCTCACTGCTGGGGGTGGGGGTGCTGGGGGACATGAGTGGGGGCCTGCTGGCAGGTGCCCCTCACTGCTGGGGGTGGGGGTGCTGGGGGACATGAGTGGGGGCCTGCTGGCAGGTGCCCCTCACTGCTGGGGGGTAGGGTGCTGGGGGACATGAGTTGGTGATCACTAGTGCAACGTGACACGTGGCCTGGCTGGGGGGCATGGCCATGGTGGACGGGCTGCCTGTGGGACTTGTCCAGGGGTGCAGGGTAGTCCCCTGTGGTGTGGGCTGCCTGCAGGGGCCGTGGAGGGGGTAGAGGGATACCTGGGAGGACCCACACTGCCAATTCACGTGTAGGACTTCCCGCGCACCACACTGGATACACATAACCTGCTCTGACAGCAAATTCACGTGTGAAAGTTCCCGTGCACCCCAGTAACACACGTACCCCACTCGCACAGGGCAAAACGGGTGTGAAAGTTCCTGCGCACCCCAGTAACACACGTACCCCGCTCGCACAGGGCCAATCGCGTGTGGAAGTTCCTGCGCACCCTAGTAACACACGTATCCAGCTCGCACAGGGCCAATCGCGTGTGAAAGTACCCACGCACCCTAGTAACACACATACCCCGCTTGCACAGAGCCAATCGCGTGTGAAAGTTCCCGTGCACCCCAGTATCACACGTACCCCGCTCGCACAGGGCCAATCGCATGTGAAAGTACCCGCACACCCCAGTAACACACGTACCCCACTCGCACAGGGCCAATCACGTGTGAAAGTTCCTGCGCACCCCAGTAACACACCTACCCCACTCGCACAGGGCCATTCGCATGTGAAAGTTCCCATGCACCCCAGTAACACACGTACCCCGATCGCACAGGGCCAACCGCGTGTGATAGTACCCACGCACCCAAGTAACACATGTACCCCGCTCGCACAGGGCCAATCGCGTGTGAAAGTTCCCGCGCACCACAGTAACACACATACCCCGCTCACACAGAGCCAATCGCGTGTGAAAGTTCCCGCGCACCCCAGTAACACACGTACCCTGCTCGCACAGGGCCAATCATGTGTGTAAGTACCCGTGCACCCCAGTAACACACGTACCCCGCTCGCACAGGGCCAATCGCGTGTGAAAGTTCCTGCACACTCCAGTAACACATGTCCCCACTCGCACAGGGCAAATCGCGTGTGAAACTTCCCACGCACCCCAGTAACACACGTACCCCGCTTGCACAGGGTCAATAGCGTGTGATAGTACCCGTGCACCCCAGTAACACATGTAACCCGCTCGCACAGGGCCAATCGCGTGTGAAAATTCCCGCGCACCGCAGTAACACACACACCCTGCTCGCACAGGACCAAACGCATGTAAAAGTACCGGCGCACTCCAGTAACACACGTACCCCGCTCGCACAGGGACAATCGTGTGAAAGTTCCCGCGCACCCCAGTAACACACATACCCCGCTTGCACAGGGCCAATAGCGTGTGAAAGTTCCCGCACACCCCAGTAACACACGTACCCCGCTCGCACAGGGCCAATCGCGTGTGAAAGTTCCTACGCACCCCAGCAACACACGTACCCCTCTCGCACAGGGCCAATCACGTGTGAAAGTTCCTGCGCACCCCAGTAACACACCTATCCCGCTCGCACAGGGCCAATCGCGTGTGAAAGTACCCGTGCACCCCAGTAACACACGTACCCCGCTCGCACAGGGCCAATCGCGTGTGAAAGTTCCTGCGCACCCCAGTAACACACGTACCCCGCTCGCACAGGGCCAATTACGTGTAAAAGTACCCGTGCACCCCAGTAACACACGTGCCCCGCTCGCACAGGGACAATCATGTGTGACAATTCCCGCGCACCCCAGTAACACACGTACCCCGCTCTCACATGGCCAATCGTGTGTGAAAGTTCCCACGCACCCCAGTAACACACGTACCCCTCTCGCACAGGGCCAATCGTGTGTGAAAGTTCCTACGCACCCCAGTAACACACGTACTCCACTCGCACAGGGCCAATCGCGTGTGAAAGTTCCCACATACCCCAGTAACACACGTACCCCACTTGCACAGGGCCAATCACGTGTGAAAGTTCCCGCGCACCCCAGTAACACACGTACCCCACTCGCACAGGGCCAATCGCGTGTGAAAGTTCCCGCGCACCTCAGTAACACACATACCCCACTCGCACAGAGCCAATCGCGTGTGAAAGTTCCCACACACCCCAGTAACACACGTACCCCACTCGCACAGGGCCAATTGCGTGTGAAAGTTCCCACATACCCCAGTAACACACGTACCCCACTCGCACAGGGCCAATCACGTGTGAAAGTTCCCACGCACCCCAGTAACACACGTACCCCACTCGCACAGGGCCACTCGTGTGTGAAAGTTTGCGTGCACCCCAGTAACACACGTACCCCGCTCGCACAGGGGCAATCGCATGTGAAAGTACCCGCGCACCCCAGTAACATACGTACACCGCTCGCACAGGGCCAATCGTGTGTGAAAGTTCCCACGCACCCCAGTAACACACGTACCCCGCTCGCACAGGGCCAATCGCGTGTGAAAGTTCCTGCGCACCCCAGTAACACACGTACCCCGCTCGCACAGGGCCAATCGTGTGTGAAAGTTCCCGCGCACCCCAGTAACACATGTACCCCGCTCGCACAGGGCCAATCGCGTGTGAAAGTTCCCGCGCACCCCAGTAACACATGTACCCCACTCGCACAGGGACACTCGTGTGTGAAAGTTTGCGTGCACCCCAGTAACACATGTACCCCGCTCGCACAGGGGCAATCGCATGTGAAAGTACCCGCGCACCCCAGTAACATACGTACCCCGCTCGCACAGGGCCAATCGTGTGTGAAAGTTCCCACGCACCCCAGTAACACACGTACCCCGCTCGCACAGGGCCAATCGCGTGTGAAAGTTCATGTGCACCCCAGTAACCCACGTACCCCGCTCGCACAGGGCCAATCGTGTGTGAAAGTTCCCGCGCACCCCAGTAACACACGTACCCCGCTGGCACAGGGCCAATCACGTGTGAAAGTTCCAGCGCACCCCAGTAATACACATACCCCTCTCGCACAGGGCCAATCACGTGTAAAAGTACCCGCGCACTTCAGTAACACACGTACCCCGCTCGCACAGGGACAATCGTGTGTGAAAGTTCCCGCGCTTCCCAGTAACACACGTACCCCGCTCTCATATGGCCAATCGCGTGTGAAAGTTCCCGCGCACCCCAGTAACACACGTACCCTGCTCGCACAGGGCCAATCGTGTGTGAAAGTTCCTACGCACCCCAGTAACACACGTACCCCGCTCGCACAGGGCCAATCGCATGTGAAAGTTCCTGCGCACCCCAGTAACACACGTACCCCACTCGCACAGGGCCGATCGCGTGTGAAAGTTTCCGCACACCCCAGTAACACACGTACCCCGCTCGCACATGGCCAATCGCGTGTGAAAGTTCCTACGCACCCCAGTAACACACGTACCCCGCTCGCACAGGGCCAATCGCGTCTGAAAGTTCCTGTGCACACCAGTAACACACGTATACTGCTCACACAGGGCCGATTGCGTGTGAAAGTTCCCACATACCCCAGTAACACACGTACCCCACTCACACAGGGCCAATCACGTGTGAAAGTTCCCGCGCACCCCAGTAACACACGTACCACACTCGCACAGGGCCACTCGTGTGTGAAAGTTTGTGCGCACCCCAGTAACACACGTACCCCGCTCGCACAGGGCCAATTGCATGTGAAAGTACCTGCGCACCCCAGTAACACACGTACCCCGCTCGCACAGGGCCAATCGTGTGTGAAAGTTCCCGCGCACCTCAGTAACACACATACCCCACTCGCACAGGGCCAATCACGTGTGAAAGTTCCCGTGCACCCCAGTAACACACGTACCCCGCTCGCACAGGGCCAATCGTGTGTAAAAGTTGCCGCGCACCTAAGTAACACACATACCCCACTCGCACAGGGCCAATCACGTGGGAAAGTTCCCGCACACCCCAGTAATACACGTACCCCACTCGCACAGGGCCAATCGCGTGTGAAAGTACCTCGCACCCCAGTAACACACGTACCCCGCTCGCACAGGGCCAATCGCGTGTGAAAGTTCCCGCGCACCCCAGTAACACACGTACCCCACTCGCACAGGGCCAATCACGTGTGAAAGTTCCCGTGCACCCCAGTAACACACGTACCCCGCTCGCACAGGGCCAATCGTGTGTGAAAGTTCCCGCGCACCTAAGTAACACACATACCCCACTCGCACAGGGCCAATCACGTGGGAAAGTTCCCGCACACCCCAGTAATACACGTACCCCACTCGCACAGGGCCAATCACGTGTGAAAGTACCTCGCACCCCAGTAACACAGGTACCCCGCTCGCACAGGTCCAATCGCGTGTGAAAATTCCCGCGCACCCCAGTAACACACATACCCCGCTTGCACAGGGCCAATCGCGTGTGAAAGTTCCCGCGCACCCCAGTAACACACGTACCCCGCTCGCACAGGGCGAATTGCATGTGAAAGTTCCTGCGCACCCCAGTAATACACATACCCCGCTTGCACAGGGCCCATCGCGTGGGAAACTCCCCGCACCAGGGTGTACATGTATTCGGAAGGGTGCACAGGGAGTTTTACTGGCGTTTTCGTGTTTCTGGGCCTGTGCGCCATGTACGGGATTTGTGCACTGTGTATGGTGCACGGGGCGGTTTGGGGGCATAACTGGCGCTGCTGCAGGGTCGCTGTGCCACTCTGCGCCACGGCTGGTTTTGGAGGCTAAAATCCATGAATACGCTGTGCGCGGAAATGGATTTTAGCGCACGCGGCTGGCGCAGTAAGTCGCACGCGCACACTGTGCGCCAGCCGCGTGCACCACTTGTGCGCTGAATTCTATGAATTACCCTGTTAATTGGAGGTGGGTTTCAGGTCGATATAATGTCATACTTTAAATAGATGCACTCATGAAAATCAGATAAAATAGAATCGCAATATATATGTCTTTTTATATTTATGAATGTGTGTGCAAATTTGAATGAAACATTATTGAAATGACAGCACGCAGGTTGCTTTTTCTTGTGTGGATGACTTCCCTAGCGTTGTAAATTAGGGACAACCTTTAATTCCTTGATTTATTATTTCATACTAGCTGAGGTACCCAGCGTTGCCCATGTGCAGGTCAAGTGGTTTCTCAGGTGCCCTGGAGGATGTTGCTCTGGTCCTCTTGTCGGCAAGTCTTGCTTCAGTTTGCTCCGGTGTCTCATGTGCCCTGGACGATGTTGCTCTTGTCCTCATGTCAGCAAGTTTTGCTTCAGTTTGCTCTGGCATTTCATTTTCCCTGCAGGAGGTTTCTCTTGTTCTCTGGTCGGCACGTCATGCTGCGATTTGTTGTTGTATTTCAGAAACTCTTGATATTGATTTTCACTTTGCATCAAATGGAGTTTTCCAAGTGATGTTTTTTGTGCGGCATGTTTCAGTCACTCAATGGCAAAATGTTGAAGAAAGATTGATTGATTTTGCTCTCTTCTTGTTAATGAACTTAACCTTGCCAGTTCATATATTTGGAGTGGTGTAATAATAAAAAAAACATTAATTCACTTTAACAATGCATTAATAAACACTTTTGAACTGTATACAGTAGCAATCAATACATTTAAAACGAATAACCAACATATCAAACATTTTGCTTCAGACTCTTTTCCAAAAGTTGCCTCATTTTAGTACCTACCGTAGTGTATGGGGGTGAGCATCAGTAAATGAGGGTGTGCATAAAGTGACTTTTTTGCATCCAAACATAGACTGCAATCTTGTCCCAGATAGATGAGGAATCCATGCACATTTTGGTAGCAGTGAGTTCAATGGTGTGGATTTGTATAGCCAGACAAACATACACCCACATGTCCAAAATGTATTTTTGCATATAAGATTTTTGCATTCAAACATAGACAACGATCTTGCCCCAGACAAAAGTGCAATCCATGCAACATTTGGTAGATGTGGGTTCAACGATGTGGATTTTTATAGCCCGGCAAACATACACACAAACATACATACAGTCAGCTTTATATATAAAGATAAAACAAAACATTTAGATCAAAGAGCCTGTTTATTGTACCAGATTGTGGAACTGCTGCATTAGGAGTAGCACTGAGTTAGTGGCATTATACTATAAAAATAATGACTTGAAAAATACATATATTTCATAGATATATACCGTCTCGGGAGGATAGCTCAGCGGCAACCTGCTCGCCTTGGAAGCAAGACGACATGGAGCAACAAAGGTTCGATCCCCAGGTCTGCGCTTAGAAACCTCTGGGTATTAAGCGCGTTATAAATAACCAATCATATCTTATCATACAATGGTCCAGGTTATCAAGGACTCTAAAAGAGAAAGCTGCACATGGCAGCACTACTGTTGCATAACTTATGCTTAAGGCTTCAGTATGCAATTACCTCTACCATTACTGATTACTGTACAATAATGGAAAATGTGTATTGTTTCATGAACAAACCAGATCATTTCATGTCTTTATGATTATTATTTTTTTATAGAGAAATGCATGTGCTGTGAATTGACTCATTATGGGTGGCGTGGTGAAATCTTGTGTAGTGGATCAAATACGACAACCCGTTCCTCTCACAAATAAAGGTAATTTCTCAGGAGACAAGCATGTATTGTACGCAGAAACGACACTTGTACATCTGACTATATTTCCACACAAGAAGTTGATATTTCTTTGACACATATCACCACAATTTTGGCTCCAAGATTACCAAAATCTTGCCTTAACAAAGACATAGGATGTCTTGCTATTCAATAGTTACATGTGGGGATTCTATCTGAACACTGTAAAACTAGGTGGTCTTTTACCAATGACTGAAAAATTGACAACATATTTTATGTATTTCTCCAAAATATTTGACTAATGATGGGTTAAGTATTGCATACGGTTAATTCAATCATTTACAGTAAATGTTCTTCCCAAGCCAAAGACAGGGAAGTGGGAAGGTCCAGCACAGTCATAGCCATAAAGCCTTCTCACATAAGGCATTGGTGTTTCACGCTTCTCCTTGAAGAACGCTTCTTCCATTATCCTGCTAAAGATGACTAGCTGTGTTGAGCATATTACACACCGATATGGCACATCTCTCTCTCTCTCTCTCGCTCTCTCTCTCTCTCTCTCTCTCTTTCTCTCTCTCTCTCTTTTTCTATTTCTCTCTCTCTCTCTTTCTCTCGTCAACGATTACAGTGAAGTATGTTTGCATTCGTATTGTTAACTATTAGTGTTTCTGCATCCTGTAACACATATTCTGCTAAAACATCATTACTCACACAGTGGCAAGCATGCACAAGTAAACATTTCGTTGATGCCCACTGAAGAAACAGTTCATTTGGTTTACTCTGAATGTGGTAAGGAATAGGAACATTTTTAGAAGCAGAAAGGAGGTTCTCCTTGGCAAAAGACGCTACTAAGAAAATTGTAAACTGGCTCCATTTAAAAAAAATGTTACAATGTTCAGTTCTGATGATAATTTCTAGTGTATACTAAAGTCATTGTTTTCATTATTTTGTATTGTGTTGAATTGTTTTATTATATAGCACAAACTTGGCCAGGAATCAATTGAGTGCTGTGCAAGTAATATTAGGTTGCAGAGGTCGGTGAAAGGGGAGGTGACATGTTTAAATACTATGTGATGCACTATACATCAGCGGAGGTGAATACCCAGAGTAGCAGGTTCCTGCAGTATCCAGGGGGCGAAACTTCCGAAAGGACACACCCTCATTAAAATCAAACACTTTCCCCAAATGTTCTACAGTGGGAGTTTATAATATGAATGTATACCCTTCCAAGAACTTTTGTGGAAACTATTTATGGGACAGGAAAAAAAAATTCTCCTACCTGGCAACTTTTTCCAGGTGACATTATCACATGGAACCATTGTAACTTAAGTAGGATCTTGTGTTCCTTCTAGAACTGTAAGAGCATTTACACAGCTTGAATTGTTTCTGTGATCCTGTTTCATTAGGGTTTAGATTTGGAAGTGAAGTCTTGTTTCCTGTTTTTCTCTTTACTTGCCAGTTTAGAGTCAAGTATCACAATGTTCTAGCTCCTAGAGGATCAAGTGTAATTCCTTTAGGATGGGGGACATGTGGTAACATGTTTTAGCTCCTGGTATGAAGCATGCTACAGTGTGTTGTACAACCCAAGGGGGCCAGGTGTGTGGTCAAGATGTCGGTGTGTGGATGATAAAGGTGTTCCCTCCATTGAGGTCTGATTTTGCTTAGGCCTAGCTTGTAGTTTTTTAAAGCCTCATGTGAGAGGAAGGGTTTTATCTTCTGGAGGAGTAATAATTGATACCAGGTAGTTTGTGTGTTTTGTTGTTGTTGTAGGAATGAGGAATGCTGTCAATAATAGGTCTAAGTGATTTGACACTGGGGCTAATTGCAGTGTGAATCCATAAAATTGCTGTCAGTCAGCCAGTTTTGGATGGCCTGTTGAGATGAATTGCCTTGAACAATGAATTTCATGTTATTCAGTTTGAGCTTCAGATGGGTGCATGTCATTAAAGCTTGGGTGGAGTCAAGTAATTTCCTTAGGCATTACATGCCTTAAGGATAATTCACTTTGAGGTATAACTGAGCATTGTCTTTGAATTGGTGAATTGAGATATTAAAGTAGTTGAGAAGCGACTCACAGGATTCCATAAAGAGATTTAAGATCAACAGAGAGAGTATTGATCCATGTGGGACTCCATAGGAGACCAGGCAACTATACGATTGGAGGTTACCTATCTGTACTGCTTGGTATCTCTGCAAGAGGTAGGCAATGAACCTGTTAAACCCCATTCTATCTATGAGTAGGCTTGCATGCGTGAAGTGTTTAACTATGTCAAAAGTGGCAGAGAGGTCAAGGTGGACAAAGCGGAAGGACTCACATTTATCAAAGACTTTGAAAGCATAATCTATTATCTGGATTGTGGCAGTTTCCATTCTGCATTGGTGCTTATATCTGGATTGATAGTCACAGAGCAGCTTTGTTGGTTAACCTGATTGTAGTTTTGGTTCACAACTGTCTTTACAATGGTTTTAGCTATAAAAGGAAGGATAGTGATCACACAGTAGTTATCAATCCTGTTTTTTTAGTGGGATTTGGAGGAGTTGACAGACTCATTCTGCTTGATATGATATGATATGATATTGTATTTATATCGCGCTCTTACACAGGTGTTTCAGAGCGCGACCAGGCAAAGGGAGGGGAACAGGGGAGAAAGAAAAACAACAATCTTACTAGGCCCAGTGACATTGAGAACGCACAAGTGCATGGGGAAGGGAAAAAGGGGGAAAGTGCAGAGCATAGGAGAGAAACAAAATAAATAGTAAGTACATAAATAATTAAATAGCGTGTTAGCAGTGGCAGTGCAGCCTGTAAGAGGCAAAGGTGCTATGTTAGTCAGATAGGGAGTATCTGATAAGTGCAGAAGAAGAGTGGGTGGGGAACTGTATGGGTACAGACACAGGCCCCAGTGCAAGGGGTGGCCCAGAGGCAGTGCAGGAGGATGGCAGGGTGAGCAGGTACCTGGGCCCGAAGGGCAGAAGGTGGCCAGGTGCAGAGTGCCGAGGGAAAAAAGCAGATCAGCAGGGGGGAAGCGGGGTGAAGGCAGAAGCGAAGAGGAAGGTCTTGAGGAGCTTCCGGAACCATAGATGGTTCTCCTCAAGTTTCGACGTGGCAGGGAGGCAGTTCCAAAGGGAGGCCCCGGCCGAAGACAGAGATCTGCTGTCATGATGCCCGCTCCCGGGGAGCTGGTTCAAGCCCTGCGTCCCTGAAAGCAGACATCCAGTCCCCAAGGAAGGACCCAGCAACCCCATATAGGGGCCCTTTGGACAGTGTCCTGGCTCCTACGGCGCCAGGCTCATAAAAGACATCAGTCCTGGTGCCATAGGCACCAGGCTCATTATGGGAGTGCTTGGGTGCACTTACCTGATGCAGACCATGCTGCAGGATCCCGGCCTCCTTGAGGCCTGAAAGGAACTACTTTACCTGTGGGACTAATTTACCATCCGGGCGTGGTCGGGGAAGGATACATACCTGATTGGAGGAAGGTTACATACCTGGAACTTCTTCCAAGGCTATTTAAACCCCACCCGAACAGCCACACGTGCTTCGCGTTGTTCTGCATCTAGCAGCTGGATGCTCAACGTGTCTGCTCCTGCATCCTGACTTCTACCACGCCTGCCAGCATCCTGGATCACCTGCAAAGGAAGAGAAGAAGAGAACAGAAGAAGGAAAAGTCCTTACCTGCTAAATCCGCACCCTGGAGACATCTCGCCGACAATCCTGAAAAGGAAAACTTTTACTTAAAAGCTCATCGCGTCGATCGATGCAGCGCCGCATTCCACTCACCTTTACAGGGCGCCTCCATGTTCAGCAGCGATCATCCGGATTCGCAGTCACGCCCCAGCGCCTAGGGAGAAAAAGACCAGAACAAAAGGTGAGAGAGAGAAGGGAATAAGGAAAGCTAAATCTCCATGTTAAGACTTACCTGTTGATTCATTCCCTCTTCATTTCGGGTTCGCGCCGCATCCTGGCATTTCCGTACCTCGGCCCCTATGGGGAAAAAGACACTAGCATTAGTACATTAATGCATGGACACAAGGGGAACCTCTTATCAAAAAACTTACCTGGAAGCCAAGCAAGTTTGGTTCTCACCAATCCGAAAATCCAGTGAAGTAACTGGATACCAACGCGCCCCTGCATCAGAAGCAGGATGGAGAGCTCGTCCTTCCAGACCTTAAGTTGAGACGCTACGAGGAATCACAGAAGGGTTTCGAGGAGGGTGAGAGGGGAAAGTGGGAGGCTGATTGCATTACCCCGCAGACAGTTAATCCCCTATTTTCGCCTACAGAAGGATACTTTTGCGAGCCAGACAAGCCAGATTTGGGGGGCCCGGTCCAGTCCGTCTTCCGAACCCTGCGCATCACCTTAGAAGAGGTCACAGCAGCGCAAACCAGGCCAGCGCCTCAGTGGGAGTCAGGTGAGCGTAACATCTACCTCCAGCTCATGGAAAGATGCATTGATCAAGCAAGGCACTGACTCTTTGGAAGAGGTGCTAACGGCAATCCTGAGAAAGTTTTTTTGATGGTGAAGGGAGGATAGCTCAGTGACAATGCACGTGTCTTGGAAGCAAGACCACACTGAGCAATACTGGTTTGAATCCTGCATCCGCACTTAAAAATTAAGTGTTTTATAAATACCTGCACTTGCATGATCCGAATGTACAAGGCCTAGTAAGATCATTCCCTTGTCTGGTTGCGCCTTGAGACACACATGTGTATAGGCGCATTACAAATTAACATTAAAATAAAAAAAGATATAAAGCATGTCATGCTTAAATGATGTAGGTTATAGTGACACAAAAATGTCTTTAAAGTCCTTGTGGATGAGGTGTGATAAAACTGTCTGTTGTTAAGTTTGCAAGGGGAGATTTTAAGTGTGAGGTCTACCAATGTCGATGCATTAAAGTACCTTCTGAATTGATCTTTTTTACTGATGAGGATGCTGTTAATTGTGTTACATTTTCCTGTGGACTAGCTTACTGGGCCTGGAATTCGATTGGAGCAGTGTTTGAGGGCCTTACTCCTTTTTGACATTTAATGACCACGACAATAGTCATGTAGTAATACACAGCTTTAGTTTCGGTGATCAGTGTCTCGCATGTACACCCTTAACGTGGTAAGGCCCTTGTGCTGATGTGATTTATGCAAGCAATTATTTTTTGTTTGAATAGTGTGTTTATTATCTGTCACTTCGTGTGCATACCAGGGGTGTAGGTGTTAACCCTGGTGCCACATTGTTTCAGGGGTATATGCTTGCTACCAGTTTCTTCATGATTTGGTTTTAAGGTTGATAACAAGGCTTCAACATTGGGGCTGGTTGGGGTACCCAGCATTGCAAGACTGTGTTCTAGTACTTACAATTACATTGTTATATATGTGTTGATAGAAGGTTTATTATTCCAAGAGAGACAAATTGATGCACTCCTATTGCACTCTTTCAAAATGCCTGTCCTAGGAAAGGGCAGTGGCCAAATAGCACCAATTGGGGTTTCAAGCGTCATTGCATAAAATCAAAGAATATTTTGTAAATATAGGAATGACCACAGATCTTTAAATGCAACAATTATGTCTTTGAGACCAGGGTGTAATGCTTGTATCTCTAAGTGTATAAAGGAAACAGAGTGTTGTTCTTATTTCCTCTTTCATAGCACTCACCCTAACATTACTGTATTATTAACCATGAACTAGGTATACTCGTTCAGACAGCTTCCAAATTTGGATGTGAGCAGAAATGGCAATGACATCAGTCACTCCATTAGGAGCCAAGCATTTTAAAAGAGGATAGGCAGCATCTCAGCTAAGGATATGTGCATAGGAGTCTGCACCCATGCCCAGTACTTATGTATGTATTTGTTTTTTCATTTATATAGAACACTAAACCCGAGGGCATCAAAGTACTGTTACAGAACCAGTTACATATAAGTCATTTTAACACAGAAGCAAAAATGTTTGGACATTTGCATGCTAAAATTATGTGAATGGCCACGTTTTCAGGGCACTTCTGAACACCCAGTAAGAATGTTCAGCTCTCCATGAGTTCGGGAGTGAGTTCCACTGTTTTTCTGCAAAGGTGGGGATGCTTGATCCTCCTGCTTTAGATCGTTTGAATTTTGACCGAATGAGTCTATGTGAGTAGGCCAACCTCAGGGCGCTGGTCGAGTGGGCTCTGGTGGTTTCTTTGTAACAAGTACGGTGGGGCAGTGTTGGAAAGGCATCTATGAGTAATTGATAGAGCTTTGGAAATAATTATTTCTTGAATTGGTAGCCAGTGTGTCTCAGATGTGGTCACATTTTGGGATGGTCGGCGCTGCTCGGACCGCATTGTTTTGGATTACCTGCATCTTTTGTATGTTCTGCGTGGAGGTGCCAGCAAAAAGGGTATTGCAATTGTTAAGTCTTGCCCCAACAACAACACTGTAAGCCAACTATCTTGGAAAGGAAGGCTCTGGATGCATTCATCAATTTAGTTGTGTATGCAGCGGATGAGTCAATGGCGTTTACCTGTGGGATAATAATCAAGGTAGACTCCAAATGTCTTCACTGAAGATGACACCATGATGTGCGTGCCGTCAATATTGAAGGTGGGGTATTGCACAGAAAGCTTCCTAATCACTAGGCCTATGAGGAGGATCTTCATCTTGTGGTCGTTCAGAGTCGATATGTGGTCATCTAAGCATGGATCATCGAGTATACAGTTTTTAGGGTCTGTGCGTCTTCAGTAGACCTGCCAGAGCCGGAAGTAGGATTTGTGTGTTGTTGGCATAACTGGTGTAAGACATGCTTATCGAGTCTAGTAAGTCAAATAATGGTTTGGTGAATATGTTATAGAGGGTCGGGGAAACACACAACCCTAATGGCACTCCGCATGAGATTGGTGCAGGTGGGGACCTGTCATTCTTGGTGAACACTCTGATGGTTCTACCTTCCAGAAAGGAGGCAAACCAGTTGGTGGCTTCAGGTGAGAAGTTGGCAGCAGTGGTCAGATGATGGCATAGGATTTGGTGATCGACCAGGTTAAACGCAGCAGAGAGATCAAGGAGGAGGAGGATTGCAGGTTTCCCCTCATCTCTGATCTCATCAACCTGGTTCTGAAGGTCGAGCAAGGCAGATACAGTTCCATGCCCTGGCTGAAAGACAGATTGATGGGTACCCAAGATATGGTTGATCTCAAGAAAGAACTGAATTTTGATGAGTGCTGTGCTATCCAATATTTTCAAGAGATAGGAGACAGTATTTGTTGTTCAACAATTTTTAGGGGCAGCAGGGTCAAGTGAGGTTTTTTTCAGGAGTGGGTGTACCCATGTTTCCTTCAGGCGTGAGGGCTACCAGCACTACTGAGCATTCCTTGATGATGTTGGGTTGGGGGAGATGTCTCCTTTACATAGGGAAGGTTTTAGGCTCTTAAGAATTATTGCAAATTCTAGCTCCAAGATATTTTTGAAACTGAACAACTTGCAAGGAACCTCAGTTGGCCAATGGGTAACAGGATGTGATTGGGACATTTTAAATACTTATTGCTTGTGGCTGCTTTATTTCTGTAGGATGTTGATTTTGTGCAGCATTGGCATTTTGAATGTTCAGGCACCAAGACTCACTTTTGGAGATGGAGGCAGCGGGGGCTGTTGACACTTCGAGTTCCCTTAAGATGGTGAATATCTCGTGTTAGATTTGGCATTGACAATTCTGGTATTGTAAGAGGAGGATTTAGCCAGGATAATGGCTTGTTTATAGCTTTTAGCTGCCGCAGTGAACAGAATCTTTTGGGCGTCAGAGAGTGCTTTCTTCCAGTTAACTTCTGCAGGTTGTTTTTTGACACATAGCTGGAGGAGTCCTGCGATAAACGAGGAGTTGACATGGCCTGATTGGTTAGCTTTGCGGGGAGCTAGATGTAATACACATATACTGGTAGAGAATACATTAAAGTATAGGAAACTGGATTTTGAGTAATTATTTCATTCCTAGATATTCTTGTAGATGACACACACACACATGGATTGTATTTAGATCTTATGTCTGTGGTTTAATTCCTTCCAAAATTTAATTCATTTGAGACTTTCAAGTATGATTGATGTTCTTGTCGGTGAACAGCCTGTGGGTGAAGTACACCTGGCTCCATGCAGTGCTTTGCGTTCACCCCATGCTACTAGCTATGCAATTCATTCGTCATAGATGAGAGTTCAAAACATACCAAAAACCCAATTAATGCCTTGTGTTAAGTGACTTCAATTCAGCAATCCCACTAAGTCAGTGCCTCGTCTGGGATGCCCAAGGGAAGCCCTTATTTATGTATTTTTATGACAAGTTATACTCTGGATGATAAACCCTTATACAACGTCCCTCTCTTTGAATTCCCCTGACCTCACTGAGCCAAGAAGTAGGTTTGTTTTGCAATTTAAAAGGTTTATTGGAAAAATTAAACAATATATATATATCACACTTTTATAATAAATTAATATTTGATAGCACCCTTATGAATATAATGTTGATCGACAATAGATAATCTGACACTAGCACACTTCTTTACAATCAATGAGGAGTTGGTATAGGAAGGATAAGGTAGCAGAAAATACTTTTATGGTTTCAAGGAAAAGCAATGAGGGAAAAATGCAGCACAGAAATGAACTTGATATGATTTCAACAAAAGATAATATGATCACTTTTTCTTTGACAATCCCCCCCGCCCCCATGCAAGATAAGGAGATGGAAGGAAAGTACACAATTCTCAGAAATGCAAAATGCAATACAAATTTCCAGTTCCCCCTAGCGAGCTTAGAGGAAAACAGGTATGATTTTAAAGCAGGCAAGATCCTTTTAAATGTGTGTGGCAATGAAGTGAAAAATATGCTGAAAATGCTTTTAATTCCCTCTAGAGGTTCAGGGTGAGTGAGAGATACTTTAAATCAGTTCAGGTCAGCCCTGCCAATGATTCAGGGATAGTTATCAGTTTGAAAACGGTATTCAGTAATGGAAGCAAAAGACAGATATTTTTACACGTGGTTAAAATTAAGCAAACTGTCAATTCGCGGCACTTTTTTTCCGAGTGCGTCGATCGCGATTACGGAGGAAATTTATGGAGTAGCGAGTCGGTTTTAGGCTTGTTGGAAAGCTTAGAATCTTAGCTTTAAGATGAAAGTTAAACCACGTTCCTAGCACACGCAGTTCAAAAGATACGGACGATTTAATGGAGGTAGATTCTCAAAATAAAAGTAAAGCCCAGAATGACAGATGACAGTTTTGCAGAATGGACACACGATTTCTTATGATGCAGTTCTAAATAGGTTAAAATAGTTTGAATTAGATTATTTTAAACTAAGAGATTGGTTTTGCACAGTTCTGGATGAGTACTCACACTATGAATTTGAAATAGGCCGTCAGGGTCTGGTTAGCAGGTTTGGACTGGACTCAGGGCGGTTTCTGGTACTGCTTCTCTGGTTCTGGATCTCTGGTTCTGGTCTGGTCTGTGGTTCTGCTGTCGGAACTTCACAGCGGTCTGTACTGTGGTTCTGCTGGTCTGGATCAAGTAGATTCTGGATACAGCACTGCTTTCTGGGTCTGCTACCGGTTCTGGCAAACGTTCTTGGCAAAGAATCCAACAGCTTGCCCGGCTGTAGAATGGTTTGGTTGGATTGCTGGATTCTGAAGGCCTGCTGAGAAGAGTTCTCAGCTTGTGGGTTAGGCCTTTGCTTTAAGTTCTGTAGTCTATCTGGAGTCTAAGTTCTGGTTGTTCCTTCTAGATGTTGTGTGGTCCGGCAAAATGCTTCACAAGAAAATTGAAAATTAGTGTCTTGCCTGTCCAAGCAGTCTCTTTTTATGTGTTCTGCAAGTGGGTATGTGCGTGGGCATAACTAAGCCTGCCCCTCACAACTTATCATTGGCCAAGTCCTCCTCTCTCCCTTGATTGGGGAACTGGGTTGTGAGTCATCCAGTGTCATTTTTATGGCATACAGAAAGAACACTCCCCTTTGATTTCACTTAGAAAATCAATTTTCATAACTAACCATATTTCCCAGATACACAGTTTGTTGAAATTACATGTACACATTGCAGATGGATTAAGGTACATTCTTGCCCAACTCTGATCTTTCTAAGAGCGTGGGTTCAACAATGGCAACATTTTGTGCTGTTTAGTGACTTTCACCATATTGGTTTTTCCTCAAAATGTACACAGACCTGCACCCCTTCCCTGAGCATATTACTGGAAATTACTATGTCTCTATCCTAAACACAGTGTCTGCAATATTAATAAATAGCGGGGTTCGGTCCCAGAACATCTCACAAAGTGGAATTTGGTCTCAGATCGTGAGGGCATTTTCCATATTGAGGACCCCCAAATTGTACATTTCTGTGAGCTTAATACAAGATTTTAAAAGCAATTTAACTTAAACATATATTTGCTGCAATATGAATTTACAATCCAGTCTTGCCCGCCCCAGAAGCTTGGTGAGTCAGAGTTCACAGCCCTCTACGTCTTGGCAGGGCAGCTGTTGCCCGCTACACCCTAATCTGCATTTCTATTTAATTGAAAGGGTCTATTGTGTTGGGTCCTGCAAGCTGCAGGGGAAACCCCTCCCTCTCAATCAACAGGGCTATGTGATATCCTGGGCTGTTGTGTGTGTCTCTGAGGTGTCAATGGTTCTCAGGAAAAGCAAGTCTTTTGAACTTTTAATTACATAAGACCCCCTTCCGTTCACTGCACAGTTCTGCAAGACAGCTCTCCTGTCAGGATTTATAGAGCTCCAGCGCCTGTCAGTGTCCAATGCCGGTACTGCACCTATTTTTGACAGCTGTCTTGAATTAATACATTTCAAAAAGAAAGGATTTTACTTGATAATATATGATCCTTGCTTGTCATGGCATTGATGTGGATCTGCAGTAGAGTAAAGTAAAACACTCAACCATAGTTGGATTTTTGTTTGGTGGTTTTGGGCCCATGATCTTAGCAATTTTTGACATTAATAAAAACGGATTTTGAACAGAACCATCTTTCTTTGCACTGGTGGGTGGCAGGTCAGGGGACCATTTTGGTGTGCGCTAAACTGCACGGTACTCCTGGATTCTGGCGCAAATGTGGGCTTTTCCGCCATCTTGGATTTCCTAAGCCCACAGCACCAAATGTTGCAGAATAAAAGTCCAAACGTGGGTCAGGACACCCAACAAGCCTCCCCTCCCGACTGCACTTTGATTTCGAGTCAAGGGGGAGTCGGGTGCAAAGGATGTTTTGATCCACGCGCTGGGATGTCCGCATCATCTTCTCCCGATTCCGCAGATGACAAAGTTCAGCATCTTTTCCTCCATCAGGGTGGATCGATCGGTTCTCCTCGCCGGTCCTGATGGGAGTATTGGGCGGTACCCCGGGCCTCTCGGATCTTTGCTCCCGGTCGTCTTCCGAGGTCAGTCTCCAGGTTTTCTTTCTCCTAGGATGACAAAGCAAAGCGGCAATACCTTTTCGTAGACATTTCTCCCCCACTATTGATATAGTGGGGCGGCATATACATTTTATAAATCAATAGACATTTACATTCTTATTTTTTTAAAAAACAAGATATAATCAGAAGACATTTTCATTCAAGAATCATAATATTTTAGAGACTATACGTGGGATATTTTAGGGTGTGAACTGAATTACTCTGGAGCGGCCCCCTCTGGTATTGCAGAGGACTCCTCCAGTTGCTGCAGAGGGTGCCTGGGATGGCAACACTTTAACTGATTTATATGGACCCACTTGTCTTCCCCTTCTGCCAAACTACCTTTGTGGATGCGGACCTTGTAGGCAACTGGGGAGATCTTGTCTATAATCTCAAAAGGTCCCTTCCATGTAGGCAAAAATGTTTGCTGTTTGGCCTGGTTTCTTTGGAAATTGTATAGATAAATCCGGTCTCCTACGTTGTACTCTTTCATGGTGGTTTTCAAATCATAATGGGTCTTCATGCTATCAGCTGATCTTTCTAGATTCCGCTGAGCAAAGGCAAACGCATGTTGAAGGTGTTTCCTTAAATTCTCCACATACTCATGAGTTGTGGAGGCATTTATCAATGTCTGCTCTTGGGTCCTGTAGAGCAAATGCTGGCAAAGCACCATCTTGCGTCCAGTCATCAGCTCAAACGGTGACATTTTAGTTGCAGATGAAGGGGTAGATCTGATGGCCATTAGGACCAGAGGTTATCGGATATCCCAACTTGGCCCAGAATCTGCCACAAACATTTTTAAGATGCTCACTATGGTTCTGTTGTATCTCTCCACTGCACCAGAAGAGGCTGGCCGGTAAGCAATATGTAGCTTCCTTTTAACCCCCAGTATCTCCCACATCTTAGTCATTACTTCGCTAGTAAAATGGCTACCTCTGTCTGACTCAATCCTTTGGGGTAGACCAAAAAACGCGAAAAGATGTGGTGGATCATCAGGGCAGCTGCTGTTTCTGCCTTGCAGTTTGGGGCCGGGAGACATTCCACCCATTTGGTAAACAAGCATGTGACCATCAACATGTACCTGTTTCCCCTAGAGGAGCGAATCACTGGGCCTATGAAGTCGATTTGCAAATCTGACCATGGCAGTGTCCTCCCCCTCTTTTGGAGAGGCGCACGGTGTGTGAGGGATGTTGGCTGAAATAGCGCACACACAAGACACCCCTTCAAGTATTGGTAGAGGTCCTGCCCCATGTGTGGCCAGTATGCAACCTCTCTTAAGATCTCAAGTGTTGTATGAAACAACCTATGACCGGCGGTGGCTGCATCATGGGCGTGACTTAACATCAGGCTTCGGAATGAGGTAGGGACCACCCACTGATCATGGCCAACTTGGGATTTCCTTATCAATAAACCGTCTTAGATTCAGAACATTTTTGGACATTTCATCAACACTCTAAGGTCCTCTTTCCCAATGTAATCGGTATTCGTCAGGGGAAAGTTCTCAGGGTCCTCAATGTGTTGGTAAAACTTACCAATTATTGTATCCCCCTTCTGAGCCGTGATCAAATCAGCATCTGGGGTCTCCTTACTCCATTGTGCAGTTGAAAAATCATTGTGAGCATTTGTCTGGGACCTAGTGATAGCAGTGATCTGCATTTCCCCCAACAGGGACTCAATCTCTATTAGATCCCCTTGGATGGCCCCGGTTTTGGCCAGCTGATCAGCTAAGTCATTTCCAGTTTGTCTGGTCCCTCTACTTTGGAATGACCCTTGATCTTCTTCCAATAGATGGTCATCCCATTCGAGGTGACCAGATCATCAATGTTTTGAATTAACTTCTCATGTTTCAAGGGTTTGTTATTAGCACTTAACATGCCTCTGGTTTTCCAATTAACCAGGTGCTCCACGAACCCGTTCCGTACATAATCTGAATCTGTGATTATGACCAGTTTGTGGAGTTGATGTTGGACAGCAGTGAGGATGGCTTGATACACAGCCATCAATTCTGCCACCTGACTACTTCGGGGACCAATTTTGTATCCAGCGGAGGGTTCTGGGGACTCATTCACCCATGCATTCCCTAAGCCGGCCACAAGTTCTTTTTCCCCGTTGTTGTCAACATGGTAAGAGCATCCATCCACATAGACAGTGGGCATTCCCCCACACTTGTCTTCTTCAAAGACTTTGTGTGGGGAATTAAGGTATGCCACCATGTTGTCCTTGATTTTTAGACTTTCGTCCTCGAGACAGTTTTCTCTGGCACAATCATACAAGTCAGCCAGAACTTGCTCGAGGGGACTCTTCTTGTTTTGGCCATATCTGACCTTCACAGGAAAGCCTTGTATTGACAGAATCCAGGAAGTAATTCAGGAAATACTCACATTTCCGGATCAGATTCTGTCACTTTGGAGGTATTGCAGAGGCTGGTGTGGAGTCTCCACTATGATGTGTTCCCTCTGGATAAACGGGCGGTAATTCTTCAATGCCCACACTGTTGCCCGGAGTGCCTTCTCGCAATCGTTGAATTTTTCCTCCACAGAGGATAAAGTTTTGCTCGCATAGGAGATTACTTTATTGACCTTGTCATGCTTTTGATATAATACTGCAGTCAAGCATGTATTAGAGAACCCTGTCTCCAAGAAAAACTCCTTGTTTCTGATAGGGTAAGCTAGGCAGGGCGCTTGTGAGAGGCTTCTTTTGAGCTGTTTTACTGCCTCGGATTGTTCTGGACCCCATTCCCACTTGGCCCCCCTTTCAAGAGATGAATCAGGGGTCTGGTGATCTCTGCGTAGCCCTCAATGAACTTTCTGCTGTAATTAGTCAGTCCAAGGAGGCTCCTTAGTTCCTGCAGAGTTGTGGGGTCTTTCAGTTTCTGAAGTGCTTCCACTTTCTTTTCCTGGGGACAGAGACCCTGAGGAGTAATCTCATGCCCCAAGAAATTAACACAGGTTCTACACCACTGTGCTTTCTGAAACTAAAGTTTTGCTCCAGCAGCCCTCAACTGGGTCAGAAGATAACGGATCTCCGCTATATGTTCCTCCACAGTTGAACTTTTGATGAGGACATCATCTACATAAGCCAGGTTACCCCTCGCACCCAGGTCGGGCATGGCCTTGTGTAGGAAAATGTTGAACTCATTGCCGGAGTTAAGGTATCTGAAGGGAGTTAGGGTCCATGTGTACTGCTGGCCCCCAAAGGTAAAAGCCAGTTTGTATTGGTCCTCCCTACTGACAGGCACGGTCCAGTATCCATTGGTCAGGTCTATTGCAGTGAATACCTGTGACCCCTGAATCTGGGCCAGCCCTTGGTCAATGTAGGGCAGAGGCCATAGGGAAGTATGGACCCGTTTGTTGAGCTCCCTAAGGTCAGCGCACAGTCTCCACTACCGTTTGGCTTCAATATTCCCAGCACCGGATTATTGAAGTTGCTAAGGAATGGACAGATTATTTCCCGGGACTCAAGGTTCTTAATTATTTCAGTAAGGGACTCCATGGATGCGAGAGGCAAGAGATATTGCTTCACAAACACTGGAGTCAAGACAGGGTCCGTGGGAATTGTTGTTGTGTGGATATCGGTGCGACCACAGTCATATGAGTCTACCGCAGAGAGATCTTGGAAATCCAAGAAAACTTGTTTCAACTTTTGCTTCTGTTCAAGAGTCACACAGGCATCAGCTAGGTTGACTCTCTCTTCCACCATCTGCCTGAAGCCTGGAAAGACTTCTGGTTTTGCTATCTCAGCGGTCTCCTCCAGCTGGGTGGAGAATTCCCTGGTCAGAGTGCTGATTTGGACTGGAGGCTTCAGGTGGGAAAGGTAGCCCTCATGGACCAGGAAAATCACCTCATCCCTCCTGAAGTCACAAGTCACATCTTCCTTACCATAAGGGCAGGAAGTGTACACCAGGAAGTTCCCCACATGCCGGGTAAAGATCCTGTCTGGTGTTGTGTTGTCATCACTGTCACTGTCAAAACAGTCCTTGGGGATTGGTCCTAACAGTTCATTTCCTAAATCAATGCAGAAATGTCGGTCATCAACCGCCATTCCAATAATGGTGCCTGCGGCTAGAGTAATACTCTTTAAGTCGCCGTATTCCACCTCTATTGGAATGGTGTCATGTTCTATGTTGACTAATGGTGTTGGGTTTACCCCTAACCCTTGCTGTTGGAGAAAAGCATTTAGATGAATATAAGCAACATGGTTTTTCAATTTTCATCCTCTTTTAACTTTCACTTCCAGGGAGAATTGTCGGGTCCTTTCTGGGATGGTGACTTCCTCTTTAACCTGAATTTCAACTGCATAAGGTAGCAACTGAGCTGACCTAAATGCTTTTTCTGGATCATCAAAGCCCATGGGATTATCTGCTAATCGGGACCAAGCTTGGAAGTTTATTAGATCCAAACTAATGGCACAACGATTGAGAATGTCACTGCCTAAGTAAAAGGCGGCAGTGACGTCTCGCACGACCCAACAATTATGGACTATGCTCTTGTTGCCAATGGAGATTTTGAGCATATACCTGCTTGGCAGGAGATGTTTGGAATTGGGTGCTTCTAGGTCCATTTCCCATTTGTCTATTAGTTTGAATGTGGGAATGGCTGGATCTTTTTGGAGTTGGCAGAACATGGCTTTGCTGATGAAGCTCTTACCGTTGTTCACACACACTCGGTGAGAACAGAGTCCTTCCCTTCATTTAACTGAACGGGGATGAACAACTGCTCTCCAATTTTCTGAAAATCAGCCAGTCTCTGAGCTGATTTAACATCTTTCTGGACTATCGGAGTGGGAATGTCTGATTGTGGATTTGTAAAGAATTTCAGAGTATTTTCTTCCAGTGTGGAATACCACCTTAAACTGGAGGGAAGGTTGATTTTCAGAAATAGAGAGGACCACCATCACCAGTCTGTTGTCCTACTGCTATTACTGTCACGTCTGGAATTTGGTTGTTCTGGAAGTGAAATTCTACTTGGTCAGATTTTTGTTCAACCATGTGGCACGTGCCGTTTAAACTAACATGGTTGACACTCTGTTTTAATTTTATTGGTCGGCTAGTCTGGGTCCAGAGGACCTTGTTTACACAATGTATTTCGGGTGACAACCTTCTCAGGAGGTCATTCCCTAATAAACAGGGGCTGCCCTCTGGAGTCACTACTATGACCGGGTGTTTCACCTTGTGTCGTCCAATTTTAATGTCCAAATCTGCAGTCCCCTCGATGGGAATTTCCTTCCTGTCAAAGTTCTGAAGTTGTCCAGGAATAGAGGTGAGAGGAATTCGGTAATTCTGCCCCCTTCCTGCATTTAGTTAATCAAAGGCCCTTTTGGACAAAAGGGTAGCTTGGGATCCAGTGTCCACCAGCGCCAAAATTGTACCCTGCCTCTGTACTTGTACCGGGGCATAGTATCTTCCCTCCTTCTCTGTAAGGGGGCACAGATAATGCACATTTTTGGACAACTGGGGGGCTAATTTTCTGGTTTTGGACATTGAGAGAGACGAGATTTGGGCAAAGTTCAGTGGAGAGTCTCGGGAATCTGAAAGAAAAAGTTGGCAACTGGATATGGTTTTGGGTTCCCCTGGTTCCGGTTCTGAGCCACTCCCCCCTTTTTGGAGGCAGTCACCAGGGAGGGTTTGGACCACAGGTTTTTGGTATTGTTGGTTCTGGGATAGGATGATGGGCAGTGACTGCTCGATCCCCACATCTACCCATTCTATTGATTCGGTTTTAGGTTCCCCTGGTTCCGGTTCTGGGCCGCCCCCCCCTTTTTGGAGGCAGTCACCAGGATGGGTTTGAACCAGGGGTTTTCATTATTGTTGGTTCTGGGATAGAATGTTGGGCGGTGACATCTCAATCCCCACATCTATCCAGTCTGGATTGGAATCCCTTGGGACCCATTTTTCCTTGGGAGGAGTTCCCCCATCTCTGAAGGAGAAGATCATTTTCCCAGGATCTTCTGAGGATCTCTCTCCCTCAAATTGGAAGACCTGTACCTCCTCTACAAAATGGGTCTGTTTGGGTCCTTTGTTTCTCCTAGCTCCTCTCTGCTCCTTCGGTGGCAGACTTCCAGGGGTAGGAGTTTTTGTTTCCGGTTCCTGGGTTTCCAGGGGCTGTTTAGAAGTGGGGAAGGAAGCTTCCTCCAAGGCTTTACACCCCCCTTCCCCTTGTGCCTCCTCCCTGGGAACCGGTGGGTTATCGGGGTGCTGCCCCGTCATTGTTCTGGAGCACCAGGCCCAGAGGTTGGGGCATTCTGCGGTGGCACGCTCATCTGAGGGTTCTGTTGAGCCCTCAGTATGTGACCCAGATCCCGTGCCATATTTTGGACCTGCCGCTCTAACTGTGAAACCCGCTCAGGCTGATACGGGGTTCTATTTTCTCCCCTGGGCTGATCCCAGGAAGGGTAGCTATCCCTTCTCTGGTAGTACCCCGGGTTGGGAAGATTTGGGTACCCCTCCACCCTTGGCCTCCCCTCTCCCGGATTCGGTGGTCTGGGCTCAGGGAATTGGGGAAAGAAGGATGGATGATTTTGGGACTGGAAGTTGGGTGGATACCTGGGGAACAAGTTCTGCCCAGGATTTGGTGAATTTCTGTCCTCCTGGGGGAAGTGCAGAGGGAAGTTACCTGGGTTGGGCGCTTGGTTGGATCCCCCCCTTGTGCCGGAGGAGTCCACACATAACCCAGGATTGGACTGTTTCCCTTATAGCTGGGACTTACATAGTCAGGGGAGCGAGGGACCCCATTTGTGGGACTACCTCCCTGACTCCGTCTGTGACTGGCCCGAGGGCCTTCTGGGCTTAGAATTATTCGGTGCAGGCAGGTTTCTAGGCCCCCCATCTCCAAATCTAAAACGGGGGCAACCTTTACCTCGGCCACCTTGGCAGCGGCAGGGGTGCTGTTGGTTTTGGGGTTTTTGGGCTGATTCTTATTTTCCACTGGTTTCTGCACCTCATAGATGTGGGTGGCTTGCTCAATGACCCAGTCTAAAGATCTTTTCTCGTGAAAGTCTCTCACGAGCTGGGTCATTATGTATTTGGGTAAGGCATGGAAAAACGTATTAACAAATTCTTTACTGACCGTGCGTACCCTTTTTGTAGTCTGCGCAAAAGCACGCTTTAACTCCTGCACAAATTCTTGTGGGGCCTGATCCTCCCCACATTGCAAATTGTAGGCTGCCTTGCGAGCCTCTTGGGGATTTCTGTGAACAGAAAAATGTTTCAAGATGGCTGCCCTATATGTGGACCATCTTGAATGGTTTTGGTCCTCCAGCCCCCAAAGAAACTGGAGTATTCTGGGGAGAATGTCCATTTGACATACTGAATGCAGCTACTGCTATCCTTCAAATGGAAAGTCTCCATCATTTGCTCATAAAGCTCCAAGTGTTCCGAAACAGAATACTTGGCGTTCTTGTGATAAGGGGAGATGACACTCCTTATTGCCTTGATCTGCTTTAAGGGGTCCTTAAGCAAGGCCCTTTTTGCCTTATTGGCCTTTTTGGTTTGGGTAACCCTGGTCCACTCATCCTCTGACTCAGAGGCACTGCTCCCAGAGGTGCACGTCTGATCTTCCAGGTTTTCCCGGATTCTGCAAGCCTGGGAATGGCTGGCAGAATGTGGGGACCTAGTCTCCTGTGTCCTGGGCCGCTCAGAGGAGTCTTCAGATCCCTCCTTGCTGCCAGGATTTGATGGGTATCCCCCCACTGACCTAACTGGGCAGAGGTTTTTAGGATGCCCTTAGTGGGCCTACTTTCCTGGGGTTCCCCACTAAATTGCACTGTGCTTGGGTGCCCATACCCGGATGCCCGACCATCCATTCCTGGGAGGTACTGGCCTATGAGCCCCATACTTTTAGCTGGATAGTAATCTGCCATCCCTGTGGCCCTGTGCTCATGTGCGCCAGGGGACATGGGGGTGGCAGAGTCCAAGGACTGGGAGAGATGAAGGCCTCTGGTACTAGGGCTCCTGAGGTTATGCTCAGGTGTTTCCCTTTCCCAGCGAACTTCATCTCTGTCAGCCCCTGCTCCCTGTTGCAATGCAAGAGCCTGTGCTTTCAGTTCCTCAGTTAAGGCCTTACTAGACTCTATCAGTCTCTCCTGCATGGCTACCTGTTGCTGGAGCCTATCATTGTGCTGACAGAGAGTCTCATCTTCTCTCTGCGCCTCCTGGTTGGTCCTGGAATACTGGGCCAGTCTTTGCTGCAGGAGGGTTACCTCCTGAGTCCCATCCCTACTAGACTGTTCCTTTCTTGCCAGAGCATCTTCCACCCTCCTGGTGTGCTTTAACAAGTTCTGATGCTCTTTTTGGAGGTCACCCAGTCCCTGGAGGGCCAAGTGATTTTCTTCAATTTTTTCTTTTAATTGGCAGACTTCCTGGCCTAAGGTGTCCCTTTCCTGACTAAGAGCCTGCATCTGTGCCGCCAGGTCGTCCCTCTGCCTTTGAAAGGCACCAGCTTTCTGGCGTTCTTGATCAAACTCTGCAATGTATTGCTTTCTTCTTTCTCTCTGTCTAGTCGGATTTGCAGGGTGGCTACCTGCTCTGTGCATGCCTTGTTAAAGTCTAGTTGTTGCTCCAGCTTTTTCTGGCTCTGCAGTAGGGAGTCCAAACCTTCTTGGTACTCCTTCTGCAAGGCCAGAAATCTGGTATCCTGGTCAGCCTTTTCCTGTTGCAGGATATCCATATCCTCCTTTATTTTAATAATATACTGCCTACTATCATTTTCTGACTCCTGGCTCCTCTGCAGCCTCTGCTCAGAAGAGACCAGGTCAGATTGGGCCTTCTCCAATGCCATCAGTTGCCTATTTGCCAGATCTTGGCCTTCAGCACATTTGTACTGTATGGCTCCCATATATAAATATAAATATGCTGCTACCCTGGCAATCTTGTTGTGCTCATCCTCGGCCTTAGGGGCCATATGTCTTTCACTCATGTCCACATGTAAGGGACCCTGATCTCTTCATATATCTGACCCTGTTTCAGTGATCTGGGGGGCGATTGCCTGAAACCAGACCGCCTGGTCCTGATGAGCCCACTCACCTCTCACAAATAGCTTATGTAAGAGGTGTTCTCTGGCTATTTTGATATCTACCAAGGTTGTCATTCTGGAAATTGATTTCCTTCCTGACTTACAGAAGTTTGTATTTTATTTTGCAAAACAGACAGTTTCCTTAGAGCGTTCCTTTGAGGGGTGTTTTTACAGTGTAACACGGCGTGGTGATCCAACAGGATTATGTGTTCTGTCAGTTAGCACACTGTATTAATCTGCACAAGTGATAGATCTAATCCAGAATCCCCGTCTACAGCCCCCAATCTGTTAAGTGACTTCAATTCAGCAATCCCACTAAGTCAGTGCCTCGTCTGGGACACCCAAGGGAAGCCCTTATTTATGTATTTTTATGACAAGTTATACTCTGGATGATAAACCCTTATATAACGCCCCGCTCTTTGAATCCCCCTGACCTCACTGAGCCAAGAAGTAGGTTTGTTTTGCAATTTAAAAGGTGTATTGGAAAAATTAAACAATATATATATATATCACACTTTTATAATAAATTAATATTTGATAGCACCCTTATGAACATAATGTTGATCGACAATAGATAATCTGACACTAGCACACTTCTTTACAATCTATGAGGAGTTAGTATAGGAAGGATAAGGTAGCAGAACATACTTTTATGGTTTCAAGGAAAAGCAATGAGGGAAAAATGCAGCACAGAAATAAACTTGATATGATTTCAACAAAAGATAATATGATCACTTTTTCTTCGACAATCCCCCCCCCCCTATGCAAGATAAGGAGATGGAAGGGGAGCACACAATTCTCAGGAATACAAAATGCAATACAAATTTCCAGTTCCCCCTAGCGAGCTAAGAGGAAAACAGGTATGATTTTAAAGCAGGCAAGATCCTTTTTAATGTGGTGGCAATGAAGTGAAAAATATGCTGAAAATGCTTTTAATTCCCTCTAGAGGTTGAGGGTGAGTGAGAGATACTTTAAATCAGTTCAGGTCAGCCCTACCAATTGTTCAGGGATGGTTATCAGGTTGAAAACGGGATTCAGTAATGGAAGCAAAAGACAGATATTTTTACATGTGGTTGAAATGAAGTCAACTGTCAATTCGCGGCACTTTTTTCCAAGTGCGTCGATCGCGATTACGGAGGAAATACATGGAGTAGCAAGTCGGTTTTAGGCTTGTTGGAAAGCTTAAGATGAAAGTTAAACCACGTTCCTAGGACACGTGGTTCAAAAGATATGGACGATTTAATGGAGGTAGATTCTCAAAATAAAAGTAAATCTCAGAATGACAGATGACAGTTTTGCAGAATGGACACACAATTTCTTATGATGCAGTTCTAAATAGGTTAAAATAGTTTGAATTAGATTATTTTAAACTAAGAGATTGGTTTTGGACAGTTCTGGCTGAGTACTCACACTGTGAATTTGAAATAGGCCGTCAGGGTCTGGTCGGCAGGTTTGGACTGGACTCCGGGCGGTTTCTGGTACTGGTTCTCTGGTTCTGGATCTCTGGTTCTGGTCTGGTCTGTGGTTCTGCTGTCGGCACTTCTCAGCGGTGTGGTCTGTGGTTCTGCTGGTCTGGATCAAGTGGATTCTGGATACAGCACTGCTTTTTGTGTCTGCTACGGGTTCTGGCAAAAGTTCTTGGCAAAGTATCCAACAGCTCGCCCGGCTGTAGAATGGTTTGGTTGGATTGCTGGATTCTGAAGGCCTGCTGAGAAGAGTTCTCAGCTTGAGGGTTATGCCTTTGCTTTAAGTTCTGTAGTCTATCTGGAGTCTAAGTTCTGGATGTTCCTTCTAGATGTTGTGTGGTCTGGAAAAATGCTCTGCAAGAAAATGGAAAATCGGTGTCTTGCCTGTCCAAGCAGTCTCTTTTTATGTGTTCTGCAAGTGGGTGTGTGCGTGGGCATAACTAAGCCTGCCCCTCATAACTTATCATTGGCCAAGTCCTCCTCTCTCCCTTGATTGGGGAACTGGGTTTTGAGTCATCCAGTGTCATTTTTATGGCATACAGAAAGAACACTCCCCTTTGGTTTCACTTAGAAAATCATTTTTCTTAACTAAACATATTTCCCAGATACAGTTTGTTGAAATTACATGTACACATTTCAGATGGATTAAGGTACATTCTTGCTCAACTCTGATCTTTCTAAGAGCTTGGGTTCAAAAATGGCAACATTCTATGCTTTTTAGTGACTTTCACCATATTGGTTTTTCCTCAAAATTTACACAGACCTGCACCCCTTCCCTGAGCATATTACTGGAAATGACTATGTCTCTATCCTAAACAAAAAGTGTCTGCAATATTAATAAATAGCGGGGTTCGGTCCCAGAACATCGCACAAAGTGGAGTTTGGTCTCAGATCGTGAGGGCATTTTCCATATTGAGGACCCCCAAATTGTACATTTCAGTGAGCTTAATACAAGATTTTATTAGCAATATTTGCTGCAATATGAATCCACAATCCAGTCTGGCCCGCCCCCAGAAGCTTGGTGAGTCAGAGTTCACAGGCCTCTCCTTCTTGGCAGGGCAGCTGTTGCAGCTGTTGCCAGCTACACCCTAATCTGCATTTCTATTCAATTGAAAGGGTCTATTGTGTTGGGTCCTGCAAGCTGCAGGCGAAACTCCTCCCTCTCAATCAACAGGGCCATGCGATATCCTGGGCTGTTGTGTGTGTCTCTGAGGTGTTAATGGTTCTCAGGAAAAGCAAGTCTTTTGAACTTTTGATTGCATAAGACCCCCTTCTGTTCACTGCACAGTTCTGCAAGACAGCTCTCCTGTCTTATAGATTTATAGAGCGCCAGCGCCGGTCAGTGTCCAATGCCGGTACTGCACCTATTTTTGACAGCTTTCTTGAATTAATAAATTTCAAAAAGAAAGGATTTTACTTGATAGTATATGACCCTTGCTTGACATGGCATTGATGTGGATCTGCAATAGAGTAAAGTAAAACACTCAACCATAGTTGGATTTTTGTTTGGTGGTTTCGGGCCCATGATCTTAGCAATTTTTGACATTAATAAAAACGGATTTTGAACAGAACCATCTTTCTTTGCACTGGTGGGTGGCAGGTCTGGGGACCATTTTGGTGTGTGCAAGACTGCACGGTTCTCCTGGATTCTGGCGCAAATGTGGGCTTTTCTGCCATCTTGAATTTCCTAAACCCACAACACCAAATGTTGCAGCATAATAGTCCAAACGTGGGTCAGGACACCCAACACTTGAACAACACTGAACATAAATGCTGAACAGCTTTTTTGGTCATTTCCCCTTATGTTATAAACACTCCTATTTCAACTGGGTATTTGTAATGTTATATTTCATATAATTTAATGCCATGAACCAACACAACCCACCTCTCATTCAGTACACTCACTATGTTTTTCTGTATCTTAGATAACGCACATTACCAAGAAACCTAGGACTAATGTACGAACTTATGTTGCTGGGGTCTGTGGATTGAAACACAGTGGCCTGGGATGATGCTGCCTTTCCTTGCATGGCCACGCCCCTTTGTTTATGTGGTGTGCTATTTTCATTTGAGCATCCTCCAATGGCATGTTTTTTCCTGACATGATTTCTAACACTGCAGTGGCAGATTAGTTTGTTTTTCAGTGGTAGCCATGGAAAAAAAGTGGTCTTGAATTCTATTGACTATGTGTCAAAGCTAGTGTCAAAATGTGAAAAGCTCTTTTCTGGTTTTGCAAGAAATGGTGTGGTGACTGATCTAATTGTTCAGTCATACTGCATGCTGCTTTTTTGGAATCTTGGATAGAGCAATATGGAGAGAATTGCTTTCTAATTTCCCTTTCAAAGTCATTTCATGGTTAATTCTCCTGTTTATTCCAACCTCTTAATAAGCTAGCTGAATTTGAGTTCATGGTGAGATGGACAATTCTGGCATGTTGAGCCTTGGGGATACCTGATATCTGAAATAGCTCAAGAACAGCTTCCAAGTGTTCTTCACTGCTTATACTTGAATCTATCCTGAATGGTTTGATCAAACTTTTAATAGTTTCATGATTTTGATCACATTAGACTGCAATTCATCTTGACTGGTCTTTCCCTTCTCTGAGTAAGCAGGCACATTCTCGAGCATTGGAAAACAGCCAGTTCTAGTCGAGTGAACAATAGCTGGAAAATTTCCCAGACTGTGGCTGCATTCAGCCTCTGTGAGAGTAATGCCCAGCTGCACACAGGGATTCAAGAACAGCTCTGTACTCCTGACATCACGGACACCCGAATTCTGTTGCCTCATTTCCTTACACTATGTATGAAGCTGTTGTGTCTCCTTATAGAATGCACAGTTTTCTCAAATTGATTTTTTAAATTAAAATGTTTTTAGCACACAATGCTGTTACATTCTATTCAAAAACATTATTTAAATAAAACATTGCTTTAGAGTATATACAAAAAACTAATTATACAGCAAATTCAAATTTCTTAGAGACTGACACTTTCAATTGCAGGTCTCTTCAAAAACTAACATATGATAAATCATAAGGCACTAGTATACAGTATTGTTATACTGTCTTGAAAACCAAAGAAGAAGAGAAAAGGACAACAACAAAAAAGAGAAAAAGTTAAAAAAAACAACTGAATTTAATAACCTCTATTCTCCCTGCCTGTAAAACACTCTCTAAGTGATCAAAAATCCACATCAGGAGTTTCACCAAGGCTAATATGAGGGAGAGGTGGGACGTTGTCAGCAACCTGTGCCACAGTTCGGCCCATATACCCCAGCCAGTGGGGTCACAAATGGTCCCAGAAATAGTGTCCTTTTATCCGACACCAATTGAAAGTCCATTATCTAGTGCTTCAATGATTCTGTTGACGTGCCACATAATCTGCACAATCTCATCTCCGGCAGAATGCCGCATTTGGACCCAATTACATCTAAAGTGGGAATACAGTTCAGTCTAAACTTCAAGTACCATTTGTGAAATCTAGCTGATGGAAACTTCCTAACATATAATCTCAGGAATTTCATGGGTAGAAATGCTATTTCACAGCCCTTATATATTCTCAGTCTAACTGAATCTTGGAGATCTGGTATATTATCCCATCTTTTAATCCTAGCCTTTAGCAACCCATCAGACACTGGGGCTTGCAGATCAAACACCTCCATGAATCTATCACACTTACTTTTAAATTTAAGCAGAAAAGAATTCCTGCCTTTAGCCATATAAGCATGCAGAAAGTGGTGTATTTGAGGTTCCACTGCCACCCTCATCTTTAAATGGAGGGTAAGCGTGTGTTTCATGAGTTGGGCCCACCACAACATCAGACCCAAATCTAGTTTAATCAGACTCACAGGGACAGCCCTTGGCAGACCCAAAGCTCTTTTCAGTGCCCTCTCTTCCATAATATCAAAGAACTTCCTATCTTTGCACGTTGTTAATTCACAGCCATACAGGACCAGAACAGATGTCTAAGCCTGATAAAAGTCGAAGAATGGGAGGTGGGAAAATTCACACAGGGTTGTGATAACTCTCCTGGCCAGTGAAACACAAGTTACCACCTTCCCTTCCATCCTCCTTTCTTCAACTCTCCTTTTAATTTTAAATGCCACAGGAAACCCCAAAATATTGCAGACAATGGACCTTTGTGAGTGAGGAGTTATGTATTCTCCATCTGTTTCCTTTTCATAGTGCATGTCATAACCATAGATTTCACAGGATTCACATGAAGGTGAGTTCTTTGCAGATAAGTACCCAGCCCAGTAAGGCAGCTTTGTAATCCTGCTGGAGTAAAGTCCACAAGTATTACATTGTCTGCGTATGCGATGAACACCACCTTAAGCATGTCCCACCTAGGAGGAAATCCCCCCCAAGACTTGACTTCCTCCCACAAGTCCAACAGGTATAGATTGAAAATAGTGGGGGCAACTACACAACCTCGTCAGACACCCCTTTGCAACCTGTTTGTCCATAGACAGGTCACCTTTACAGTTGGGCTTAACTTTTGTAGTGTTGTTGGAGTATAATATCTGAATCATAGACAGCAAGCCCTCATATATGTCCAAATCTGCAAGCTTCTTCCATAGACGTAGATGTACTACATTTTCATAGTCCAAAGTCAAATCGATGGAGGCCAAGTACAAGGTTGGATGTGAGTTACCTCCACTCTCTGAAAGGCAAGCCTGGAGGATCATCCCACTCTGTAAGTACCGACCCCTCTTCAAAATCCTGTCTAGAGTGGATGAAGACAATTGGTTTTCTCTGCCCACAATCTCAATTCCCTATGAACCATGGAGGTAAAGCCCTTAGAAGTTTTTTCAATTAGGGTGATGGGTTGATAACTCACTGGGGATGCCCTGTCTCCCTTTTTAAAAATGGGTATCAGGATGGAACTATGCCATGACTCAGGACAATTGCCTGTATGAGTGACCTGTCTAAATAAAGTCTTGAAGATATCTGCCCAGAGATGGGGATTATTTTTCATGACGGCATTTGTAATGCCATCTAGACCACTCGCCCTGGAGTTACTGAGATTAGTGATAAGCAGTTCTATATCTTCTTTCCTAGAAACTGACGTCACACCCCATGCGTAAGGAGCCGGCCAATTTCACACCACTCTGTTGTCCCAATTGGTCGCTAAATGTAATTTTAAAGAATGCTTCCCAATCTTTCTCAGTCATGGCTGAGGATTGCGGAAAAGATAGTGTAGAGGAGGAGCCAAGTACCCAACCTCAACCGTTCTGCCCCGATTGCCTGTATGATGGAAACCAGAGTATGTGCATTACACAGAGCAGTTGAAACAACAAAGGCAAAAAGGAATCCTAGAGGCACGATTCCCGTTGAGGAAACCATACTTGCATACGAGGAAACATGATGGTTGTTTAAATGAGATTCCTGAAGAAGCAGGGCAAATTAAGGGTCAAGACGAACTGTGATATCACCAACTCACCAAGTCACCAACCATCGCCAAGTAAACATCACACTAAGCTGAGCTGACGTACCTAGAAGAGATGCAGAACTCAGAGAATGCAGCTATTCTATAAGCCATCAAGAAAGTATCAAGGATAAGTGACATTTGGGATCAAGGTGAAGAAGCTTATGCCACAACAAAATAGATGAAGATAACAAGCTATGTTACAGGTGTACAGATGCAAAAGAAATGCAAGCAGACAAAGTAATCTTAAGGCTGGCTTTATAGTGAATAGATTGTGGCAAGTGCCAATATATATATATGAACAAGTAAAGGATGGATGTTTCCACTACTCATTATAGCAGCACTGGACTTCAGCAAGAAGGCAGAGAAAGCCTCATTTCCAGCGTGTCACAGTTAAAAAGCAAATTGAATTATAACGTGAATCTCAGCAAATGAGGCTGGACGACCCAAGGGAGCCAAGGTCTTATCAAACTGGAGTAGACTGACATTAGATACAAATCGTGTGAAAGAACAGAACTCCTGTTCAGAAGGCATGAACAAAACAAGAAAGACGTCAGAGGTCTACTGAAAAATAGTATTAAAATGCACTAGAAGCTCGATTCCATGGTCTCTAGTCACATTGAAGCATGAAGTTGGATGAACGAGATGGTCACACCTATACTAAGAACACTCTCAAGGCCGAGCTTCAAAGCCTAATTGACAGTAGACCACTGAGTTGATGATGGATTGATATGTTAATTGGTGGGAAGCAATAGTTAAAGCAAGCTCACCAGCACCTTGATGGCCAGCCTGCATGATGCTAGACGTAGATGGAAACGTACTGACGGAGGTTAGAGTGCCAACCAGTTGTAGAGGAATGCGTAATTAGGGGTCCTATAGTTATGTAAACCAATGGGACATTGTATATTTAGGGACGTTCATAGTGTTCATTTTTAGGGGAGGGTTTAGTTGCCCCACCTGATGTTAAGTAACCATTCACATATTCACACTTTTTTAGACTAGTATGGATTGTAAACTTAGATGTTCACTCAGAACCAATCACCCAGACTCTTAGGTTTTTGTAGTTTGCCACGTCGGATGACATTGGTAGTGACGCAGGTCAATGTCTTGATGACAAGTTTTTTGTATATATTCTGTATATTTGTATAGTTCTTTCTTAAATGCATTGAGTAAGAGGATCAAGTGAATTTGTTGATGTTCGTTATGCTCCCTGTTTTAGATAATTGATATTAAAAGAGTCTTCCTTTTGCCAACTACCTCAGTCATTTTAATTATTGATGTATGAATACAAATCTGCATCCCCGTCCATCTCAAGGGTAACTGCTGCTCATCTTAAAGTTCTGGGTTATCTAGTTCAATAGCATTCCACTTTTCTGGTTTAAGATCCACCAAATTCTCCAGGTGTCTTTTTTAATCAATTTCCATAGTATGGCCTTGTTATTATGAGTGTATTTTTTAACCCTGTGGTAGCTCCTTCGTGATAATTATTTCTGCTTTGTGAGAATTATGCTCTTTTTATCCTGAGTACTGTCCTTCCACACAATTTTTTTATCTTTCTAATATTTCTGGCTAACTGGCGCTTGCCTGCACTCACCTCTTTATCATATTCATGGGCATGGCCCTCTATGCAAGCCCTAACAGGTTCTCCTGCGGTTCCCAATTTGTCTAGCAGATTTATGAACGTGTGCAGAGTGCAAGCCCTTCATCTATCATCAGGGGTTAGAACCTCCCACCACCATGCCAACTTCTCATTAATTCGTCCATCGTTAGAACTTCTCAGGATCAATCGCACCCCTTATCCCCCAAGAGAAGATCTCTAGCACCCATGGATTCCATAGGCTCCCTCGGAAATTATGTCATTAGCTTCAAGAAGAGAAGGTTATGATCACTGCAGTTGGTTTTCCAAATTTGCATATTGTGTATAGCCTCACGAGATATATTCCTTATAAAGATATAATAAATGATTGCAGCGTAGAATGCATTTGCCCAGGTCAGAGTATCTTTTAACTGACCGTCCCACAGTAAGTTGGATTGAATAAAGTCCCACCTTGCATGAAAGTGTGACCATTCCTTCCCTATGTTGGCTCTACCCCAGAAACCCCGCCTTCAGTTGTCCTGATGTTCTGCTCCACTAGGTCACCCTGAATGACCCTGCACCCACAATTGAAAAATCCTCCTAGAATGATTAGGCTTCCTTCAAATTCTTTCTCCCATTCTAATGGAACATTTTCAATTTCATCAAACACTCTTTGACAAACACCGGTTCGTGGAATAAAGTAAATGTTAATTAGAAGGGAATGAGCCGTGATGGCCCAACCTACGTCAGTTACTTTAAGAAATATCAGAACCTGATTTGGCAGATAGACCTCCGCCTCTCCATTTTGATTGTTATCACTATCCGCCACCATCGGTCTACCTTTTAGGCCCTCTTTGCGTTACTCACAAAGGACATATAGCCATCTAGATTAGGTGTCTGTCTTAACCATTTATCCTTTAGGAAAAATTATGTCTGCCCCCTATAACAAAGTATTTGAGTCAGTGCATAGAAAAGACTTATGACCCTTGGAGTTCCAGGTGCAGATTGTCAGGGTGGATTGAATAGAACCCCGGCCTTCCTCTTGAGTGGATTGGGATCAAGCTGGATAACAACCTTCATTCACGAGTATCATCATTCTGGTTGACCTGCCTCAGAGGTCCAATTTCGAAGAAGCATTTTACAGTGAGATTCACTTTTCCTCTGACAGATTGTTCTGCATCCTCCGCTTTCGTATAGTAGGTTTTGAAGGCATTAAGCAAGAGCTCCTCTTGACAACTGCTTACTAGCTCTTCCACAAATTTATAGTGGAAGAAGACTTCACATTTTCCTAGCTTTTAACGATCGAACAAATGCACGAAACATATGTCCGACGAGGATATAGACTTTAGGCCTGGAATAATGCTCAGCATGGTCATAATACAATGCATATTGAGGGGAATATTTTCTTCCTCCTCAAAGACGGATTAAAAAATAATAAGCCAGATTCCCTGATTCAGCCCTGGTCGACCCTTTGCCTGTTTTTTCCTTCTTCCCAGCTCATTTGCTCCCGGGTTTTGACAGGACACTGAGGGCCTTGAACTTTCTCTGACATTTTTATCAAGTTCTGCTTGCGAGGCTGCTGGATGCGTCAGGCCTCCGCTGTTGTATGTGACAGACCTTTCCTCACTGAACTAGCAGCTTTGTGAGGAATCAGCATCATTATATATTGATTTATTTAGTTGTTTTTAGTTCAAAGAACAATACAACTTTTACATCTAATAGACATTACAACAGCGGCCTCAACAGCGATCATGAATTATCTGTGTTTCTTTGAAGTCATTGCTTACTAATTGCATTAGACTAGTATGGGGCTCCATACATGTCAGCTTACACACTGTGATGGGAACCGTCTTGTGCAGACAACACTGGTAGCCATTTCTGTGCCACGGTACAATAATTTCATAATTAATTTCAATTGGTCTGCATGCACGCGTCACTGGGAACTGAGGGACACTGCGATTCCTTTAATGGTAGTTCATCCACTTACATTAACTTTTAGTGTTGGCCCGCAACAGCCCACTTTATTCCGCCCCCTATATCCCTGGGAACAGAACTCTGGAGTGGATCTCATCATCATGATGTATCAATTGCTCTACAATTTATGGCTAACCCCCCAATTGCTAATATTGGTGCTCTTGTCCAGGACGGATTGATTCTAATTGGCCGTTTATTGATATTACATTATAACATGCAAATCAGGCCACATATACTTGTTGAGCACATCCTTAGTGAAGTTCCGTTCCTACTGGCTATTAATTCAATTAGCAACATCTTTTAATTTTCTTCTTCTCAATTTTCTTCACCCGGGCGCATGGAATATACTGTGGATTTCATATCCAATGTGGCCGCCCTGAGATAACGGTTGAGGTCTAGTTGCTCACACAATGCCGGCTTCATTGTAAATAGGAGCCCAGCCATCACGCGCGCGGCTCCAGTCTTTCAGTACGGGCGTACGCGCAGGTAAGTTCAGGTCTTTCGCACAGGCCCCTACAGACAAAAGGGCCTGGGGGCTTGCGAATGTGACCGTCTCGCACTTGCGAGCCTTAATTTCCTTCACTAATTAGTTCCTTCCCCGGCTGTCTCCCATTTCACCCGGCGTCGCGTGCATGCTGATCCACATCCTTAATCTCCTTTTGCATACCTGCTTGACAATTTCAGGTTCAATACGCACTTGCGTCTATATAGGTATGTCAACTTTCATTATTTTTTCATGCACGGCATTAATTGACATAACTGATGAATTGTGACTAATTTAGCAATGTTTCCGCTTGCAGCGGAGCCCCAATTCTACTCAGATTGGACATATAATTTTCAAACATATAGGTAAGAATTTGCTTAGCACTTGCTTGAATTCTAATTTCGGGAATTAATAAAAACGGGTATTACTCTGTAAACCACCCAAGATGATTGGTTCTAATATTCATTCTGTATACCAGCAACACAAATCACTTTTCTTTTCCCGTAGTACCAGAGTTACTGCCAAGCCTCCTCAGGTTAAACCGATTCCCTCATTTTCAATTATATGGTCAAAAACGTAACCAGTTTTGTACTCGCTGGACTGTTCCCATCATTGCTCTCATTGTATATATTTTTCTTTTTCCCTTGTTCTTCCTACACATGGCATCCGATCCGTCTGTCAAACGAATATCAATGCACAATGATTGTATATCCTTTTTATGGTAATTATATCACTGCTATGACATGTCACTGTTTTATTTTGGCAAATTTTGTTGGGAAAAGCTGTGACCCCAATATAATACACCACTTCTATGTTCGCTCTATATCTTCTGGTCTGGCTGATGCACAACTGTTGGTAACCCAAACCTATGATTATGATTGTCATAAATGCACATATTTGTTATTAACCTTGCAGCCTTGGAAGAAGAACTTGTGCTCGAAACACGTGTCGGCTGTCTTTGTTTTGAATTAAACCACGCTTAAACTGAGCACTATAACCTTTGGCTGTGTGCGCAATTTTTTGGAGCAACCAACCTTCATCATATTCAATTTATGTGCACACTTTAGGCAGGCTGTTCACACATTGCTCCCATTTGTTGGCCGCCTACCTCCTTATCCTTGGTCAGTGTGCCTAAACCTCACCTGTGCTTTTCTGCCCAAATTCCTTTCAAAAATAGGAGACCACATTTTTGCAACACAATAGACCTCAAGGATTGCAATCCAAACTCAGAGCTAATGTATTGAATTGGACACAATGGAGGCAGTCCCATAACATTACGCCAGAAGAAACCTCTATCTTCTCCAAACATGATAGATTTTCCATATTGATTGCATTAATTCCATATGTTATAACAGGGATCAGCCACTGGCTATAGAGCATCAAGGCTCCTTTCAGGGAATATCCAGCATAGTTGTTTATAAATCTTTTCACAAGCTTCATTATTTGCTTTGCGCATCGTATTCTGGTGTCGATCTGTTTTGCTGTATTGAATGTTACCCCATGATATTCCATTTTCAATGTATTGATCTTTTGATGGGAGAATACCATTACTTGAGTCTTCCTCAAGTTTATATTTAGGTGATGTCCCTTAGCGAAATGTCCAAGTTCCTCTAATATTGATTTCATGCCACTGTACGTATGGTCGACGATAACAATATCATCAGCATACAGGAGGGCTGTAACCATCATATCTTTTAACCTGGCTGGGCATTTTGCTTTAGCTATTAATCGCTGTATCAAATTAGCCAAATTAAGGTTAAATAAGTGAGCTACCAATCCGCAGCCCTGCTTTACACCTTTATTAACACTTATTGGCTCGGATAGTCACCCATCACTATCCAGTCGAATTTGAATGCTGTTGTTTGTATGTAGTTTGATCAAAATATCAAACAATCAAGCAGGACAATGCATAGTATTTAACATTTCCCAAAATGTCTGTTGTTTGATGCTGTCAAAAGCAGATTTAAAGTCCTCAATTGTTATGTAGACTGAGGGGTTATTTTTCAGCTTGGCTCTCGACGTTATTGCGTTGAGTAAACAGATGTTGTAAGTGGTGCTGGTCCCTGCTCTAAAGAGAATTGTCGTTAGCCCAGCATTATAAGTGATCTAAAACAATGGCTGCAAACACTTTACTCGTGGTATCCAAAATTGATATCAAACGATAGTTTTCTGTTTTTTCTCTAGATCCAGCTTTGAACATAGGAACTACAATAGATGTGTACCAAGAATCGGGAATATGTTTTCCCCTGCATACTGCCCTGCACATTTTATAGACCAATTCAGCCCATAAGTGGGGTTTCTGTTTAATAACTACAGAGGCAAAACCATTAGGTCCAGGGGCCTGTGAGTTCTTTAAACGCATAATTATTTCCGTTACACTTTTAATTGAAAATGTTTGTGGCCACATTTTGGTGATGTTTCTTGTTATTTAAGTAACCATATGGTCATACATCATCTTAGAAATGTAGGTACCCCATGTATCTTCTCCTAAGGGGTTTAATCACAATTGGGGAGAGTTAATCCTCGCTCTGTTCAGCATCTTCCATACTGAACACGGGTTATTCTTCTGGAGAACACCTGTAATATTTTGCCATCTCACAATTACTTTGGTATAACGCCTTCGCTTACACCAATTACAATAGGTATTCATCAAATCATCAAATAATTGTTTTTACGTGTATATTCCGATATCGGGAAGTTCTGTTTTTTCAGACTGTGTAGTTCTTTTCTATATTTCTGTTTTACCACTAACAGTTCCCAATCATATGATCGATTGATAGTTTTTCCTGTAGCAATATCAGATATACCATGTGATATTGCAAAATCAGTGGTTATTATTTTAATTAAGATTTCTATATCGTCGCTGCTCATAACAGTGGCATCAATATTCAAAGCTTCAATCAGGGAGGGAATTCTACGATTCATGTTCTTACATTTCGAGGGATCCCATTTTATTCTCGTTCCTCTGTTATCAGTGTGAATATTTTTGAGACTGCTTAAGCCCATTTTAGACAATGGTAAATTCAATTTAGCTCTCATCAGCGAGTGGTCACTAAACCCAATATGTTGGACCTCAAAGTCACAAATATACTTAAGGACATTTGAATTCCCTCAAATGTAGTCTAAGGTGGCCCATTTTTTGCCACTACATCGTGTAGCTTTTCCTGGGTTGTTACTTTTGGTTCGTCCATTTAGTATATTTTAAACCCATTCATGCATAAAAGACCACAATTTAATACTCTGTGTGTTACTTTTTGGGTTGGAGGTTACATTAGTTTGCATTAGATTCACATAACATTTTTCCATCCGAATTATTCCACACTCTGCGTTAAAGTCGCCACCCACAATGATCTTATTATTGTGCTCAACCATAAGCCAACTACTAATAATCTTGTCCAGAGTGTCGAATGTTCTATCAGTATATTCTCCACTAGGCAGATCATATATATTGATTATTATCATTTTAGGGGTATCTACACTCTTCTTTGGACAAAATTCTACTGCAGGAATGTTTCTATTAGGATGTGTGGGTCGAATTTCACTAGCTTGAAAGTTGTGAATAATCCCTATCACAAGGCCACCAAATGGTCTTCCTTTGGGGACCTTTAGTGCATTATGTTGGAATGAAACATGTGGATCCATATGGAAGTCATTGACCACCACGTTTCTTGAAATAACAATAATGTGATAATAGCTTTAAGGGATGCACCCACTGTAGTAAAGTGGGTATGACCCTGTGTGTTCCATGAGACCATAGAGCTACCTTATGGGTATCAATTTTGCATTTGGTTCACCAGCTGTTGCAACCAATATACACCAATTTGATTTTCTGTTATGGGTGTATTATTATCTTTTTGTTTAGTTTCAGTTTTAAATTTGTTGCAATGTTGACATTAATTTAGTCCATTCATCGGAGGAATCGATTGATCAAGTTTGTAACCGAGGAAGTCTAGAGAATGTCCCTTAGAACATATCAGTGCGGCAGTCACTGGCAGTACAGAGTGTACCAAAGTTATTGCACCAAAGGTTCTCTTTAACGGTTCAACAAACTCTATATCGCAAGACTTTAGAATCCGCAAAGCAGGCATTTTAGCAAATAATGACATGAGAGTGGTTCGATTGTTGGCATTCTCAGATCGTTTATCTAGGTTTTCACTTACAGTTACCATTCAACTATTTAAGACATCATCAGGAGTTTCAAAAGTAAGTTCCGAAATCACTTTTTCGTCTGTGACCTTTTCTTTGCGTTTCTCTGCTTGTGGGTGGGAGCATGAGCTAAGCAAAGAACAATCTGATTCACTCGTAGATTAATTCTTTCTTTCATCACTACAGTTGGATTCTGCGTTAATACCGGCTCTCCCATCAGGCAAAAGCCAGTTAATTAGCCTGCCAGCTTTCATTTCTTGTCTTTTCTTCCTTCGATTAGCACACTTCCGTGTTCGCCTTGCATTACATTTTCGATTATCTGTGATGTTGATGTGGAGTTAAGGGGATGGGCTTGATGAGTCAGTACTTCCTCAGTATTTGATATAGACAGGATTTTTTAGTTTTGTTGTTTTTTAATTTAGCTTATTTTATTGATTGTTTGCACGTGGGATATCTTGTAGGAACGCCTATTATAGATTGAGGTGTGTCTGGGGATCAAGAAATACCACTGATTTATCTTCATTGTCTTGTCTCTTATTTGAAAAGCCAGGTAATTGTGTGGCATTATTTCCGTTGGCCAAATTATTATAATGAAGAATGATTTCTAAAATATTACTGTGTTTTACTGACTGTGTATACTCTATCAAACAGTTTTATTACAATGTTAAGAGCAAAGTGGAGTAAGGTAGTTGAAGGGTTAATATTAGAGGCAGTTGGAATGTTCGGCTTCATCCTCGATTCCTTACATTCAACATCATTGACTGTGTTCACATTTGCATTATTTTCAGTTTCTTCTTTAAGGGCGCTTCTAAGTTGATAGCTGGGCACATTCGATAAAGGAAGCAATGATGCATGCTGGATAGTCTCGGAGATGTACACTGTTGGCTATTCTCTGCCCTCGGGGTATAGTGAGTAGGAAAAATTGTGTTCGTTTCACCTCTATTATCCTGCATTTCCATTGCACTTCTGTTAGAACCACACAGCAGGTAACATCGGTCCAATAGCGAGTTATCATCTATCGCACCAAAAGAACTTACGAATACCAAACTCAAATTTCCAATACCTTCTCTTGTATGGACTTGGGCAATTGTTTTCTTGGGAAGCTCTTAAATACCTTCTTCATTGCTCTCTTTGCCAGGTTTAAAAAAATAAGTAATTTGGCCCGGAACTCTTCCTGACAGATTTTTGTCTTTCTTTGGGTCTTTATGTACAGGAGATCTAATAGTTCCGGAGGAAGCCTTGCTTTCTGTTCCAATGCAGCTTTCCTGATTAAAACCTGCAGCTTTGCTGTACGGTTTAGCTTTCCAGAGATTGTAATGCTTACTCTTGGTTTGGGTTTTGCCTGGCATATTAGAATCAGTTACTTCAAAGCTATGCTGGCAGGTCATACCAAAAAGTCAAGCTTTGCGCTTCACGCCTCAATAATAAGTGTAAATAGTTTATGGTTTGGATAGGTCACGCATTAAAACCACAGCAAGCAAAGACAGGAAGCTTTTATTACCTTAATAGATGAAGCCTCACCTCGCCAAACACCACCAAACACTCTGCCACACACTCCGCTACACGCTACACACATAGGGCTATGTGGATATAGAGTGTAGAATCCAGTCCAGAGCGGCCAAACAGCACAGGCTGTAAACAGACTAGAAACCTTCCTTGAGCACAGAAAACAGACCCAATACAGTAAGGAACGTTCAGCATCACCGCCAAACCCTCTGCCACACACTCCGCTACACACTCCGCTGGTTGCATCGGGCCTCCGCTGTTGCACTATTCATATGTGACAGACCTTTCCTCACTGAACTAGTAGCTTTGTGAGGAATCAGCATCATTATTGCAGAGTTTGCCTCGTAATCAGTGGCTTCATTTGACTTTTGCTGAAAAGCTCTGATGCAATATTGTGCAGGCTTCTTCACCTACACTATATTGATAGTAAAATGTGCTGTGGCTGACCCTTCTGCCTGCAGCGGAGGCGATGACATGATTATTCTTGGAGCCTCCCTTTAGTCTGTGGCTCATCTCCTTCATTTTATTGGCCAAAAAACCTTACTTTATCTTTGAGGCCACTGACCATATCATTCTTAGAAATGTCCTAGAGCTCCTGTTGCAATCTTTACCTCCCATCTTCATATTTTTTTTTCATTTCTTCTTGATTACTTCCACTCTTCCTTGAGGGGGGATATGTATTGAGCCATCCATCATGGGGCTAGTATCCTTAGTACTCTGTTCACCAGCTAACAAGGTGGATTTCGGATCCGAATGTGAGAGTAGAAAACCCATGGGAGCTTTCTCCCTCCTGATCTTCCTCCCTGACTGGCCTCCGGACATTGTTCCTGAGGATGAATGGTGCCCCCTTCTCCAAGTCTTTTATTAATCTTTTCCAAGGTAGTGGTGTTCGCTTTTACCTCCAGAGCAATGATGTTGTAGAGCCTGATAAACACCTGAAGAACAGTATTTAATGCCAACAGGGGGCTAGAATCAGTGTCATAAAAGTCGAACCCCAATCCCATTCCCCCCAACAGGGAGGAAATCTGATTTTTCACACTGTGTCACCGCCTTTCCTGTACTGAAAGGGGTATTATTATTATTATTATTATCTTTATTGTTTTTGGTTTATACAAACCTTTACAAAATAAATTCTTTTCATAATACAATCCAATAGTAGAAAAAGTTTACATAAAGATACATCATAAAAAAGAGGAAAATACAATAGACTATACTACACTTTTTAAAAGACATTTGTCTAATACAAAACCGAACCAGCAATACATTAAACAGCTAAAAACGGACAATTCATAAAAAACACTTTAGGTCTAATATTTCTCAATATACATAATTATTATTAATTAACAACATTATTAATAAACTATGGCTTCAACTCATTGTTACTTAAAAGGGGTATTGGGGTGTTGTACGGTTGCCCTTTCTTGTACTTGTTTATTGAAGAGACATGGTGACATGCTACGGCGTTCATACTCCTTTTTTGCCTCACTGATGTATTTCTCCAGGGTGTGGCACACTTCCATGATGGGTAGGCTTGCCTCAAATTCCACCTGGGAGAGCACCACCCTTGAGATAGCCAAATCTGTCCTTGTGACCTCCAAATCCCTCAATTTCCTGCAGTCATTAGGCTATTAGGCGGTGGATCGGACATTAGTACTTTGCTGTAGGCTTTTGAAATCTTGTGTGGGAAAAAACCTGCGATTTTTTCCTGTGCAGAGATGCACCCCTTTGGTGGACTCCCAGCTAAACCACACATCCTCGTCCTAGGTGTAGCAGATACCAAATGGAGCTCTGAACACCTCAAATGATACTGTTTGGTGCTTGCTATGAGCTTCCTCTTCATACCGTGATAATAGTTTGTAGTTGGTCAACTCTGGTCCAAGCAGGTTAAATGGATTACACCCTGCTGTCCCTGCTCGGGTGTTTGCACTACCAACAGAACACTCTGTGGGTAGTTTCAGAGTTGATTGCTCGACCATCAGTGCCCAAAGAGTCCCACGCCACAATACTTAAATAAGTCTGCTGTGTGCTAGCCTTAAAACACAACACCTGCACTTGCTATGGGCTTTTCTGCCGTGCCAGGCCTCCACAACCACCCACCTTTGGCCCTGGGGGACCCCTACTGCCCCCTGCTGCCCCCTTACTGCTTGCTGCTTGCAAGGCAGAGGGGCCTTCAGATTGTATGCTTTACCCACTCCAGCCGGAGGCCCAACCTGCTCACCGGCTCGTTACGTCTCTCTGATTATTAACACATCCAATTCAGTAAATTGGTTCATATAATTATCAATCACTTCCAGCTATCTATCATTCCCAGACATTAATCAAAAAATCTAACCTTCCAACGGTTGTATGTCTTTAGCGTATTGAGGACCACACTTGCTTAGTGCCTGTACCTCTGATGGCAAGATCTCTATCTTTTTGAATACCTTCCGCTATATTCTTTAGATGATACATTTTTCCTTCAGATCCTGCCAACTGCCTATCATTCTGTCTGAACTGCACATTTAAACTGTCTCGCTGGTCAGTAATTGTACACTGAGTTCACTCTGTTTTAATGTCTCTTCTAATTGAAACATTTCTTTGCTCATAGTTGCAAAGTCATCTCATTATCCTGCACCAATCTCATTATCATTTGTTCTCAATTCAATTTGACAATGTAAAACAAACCACACCTTTACTCCCAGGTGGTCCAAACCATCAATCTGTTTCTTACGATCCTCAGAATTAACCAGTCTTAATAGACACATCTGTAAAACAGTCCCTTCTGCAAACAGTTTCTCAGGGCATTCGACCCTTATCTCTGAGACTATTCATTATCGCCAACTTGTAATATTTCCAAACACATATTTATACGCAACCTTGAAATATAATTGATACTTTAGCAGGCCTGCAAACTCCCACATTCCAACAAGTGATACCTGAGCACAGGAAAATATATCTATTCTCTAGTGCCATAATGAGGAAATGGGTTTTCTTTCCCTTGTGTCTAATTTGACACTTCACTAATTAGAATAATGTTACCTCTAATTAGATATTTCTCTTTTATTTTGTCACTTATGCTTACTAAGGGCTCAGTGTAACTTTGCATAGCTGCAGAGAGGTTGTGGGATGTATTTACCCATGCATCCGAGCCATACCTCAAAACTGTGCAGTACTGACATGGAAAACTCATGATGGCCAGAGCTTCCCAGAAAATGCACAGGGAAATGCATGAAGAATAGGCTGCCACTCATTTTTGCCGATGTTATGGGCACAGAAGGACACTGCCTAAAACCACCATTGGACTACCCACACAGTAGTCTGAAACCATTGGGAATGGCAATGCTGATTGCCAAATGCAACCTAGAATTGTTGGGAATTCATTTTCTTAAATCCCAAAAATGGGTGCAGTACCAGTACTCACCACTATCCAAAAGCCGGCAGTTTAAAACCACCCTGTGTTTCTCTGAAGGCAAGCCAAAGTGCCTATTTCAAACATTGCAATATGTGCAAAATATTCACTGAACACCAGCAGACATTTGGTAGAATGGAGTTTTGTGTGCCTACAAAATCTGGGAAATGAAGATCATAAGACAAGGTTTATAACAAGACTGGCTGCGCTGTGGATTTCAGCAGTTTAAGTTGCACTGGATTGAAAGACACTAAAAAAAAAAAAATCTAAATGTTTAAATTGACTGAGTGACCTACTTTTGAGTGTCACATAGGTTGCAATTGTTTAAATGTCATAGTTTTGCACTTAGAATCAGCATTCTAGCTGCATGTGTAAAATTGCAAGTTAATTTAAAAAGCAACAAATAACATGACAGTAGCTGAAAGTCTGGCTTAAGGAACTTGATTCTGCCTGGCAACTACCCCCATCAGGAGTGAAATTTGAGTCACCACTGTGTTCCCAGGCCAACCTTCCTTTTGCTGCCCACACTAAGGATATGCCATCTATCTGATAATTGAATTACCTGTGCTCTGCAAGAGAGTGAACAAAGCCCTCTTCACTCAGGCAAAGGTTTTTATTACCGCAGTCGTAAAATGTAGCTTCCTCTTGGCAGGAGCTGGGAGGAGCACTGCCTGTGAGAGCAAGCTGGCTTGGCAGAAACTGGAAAGACTGGTTTCTATACCATTTGACCTGGGAAACCACACCCCTTTGGAGCCAGAACATAACTTTAAAAAGATGAATAACTCATAGAGCGGACATGTGAAAATTTTATAAATGATACCATAATTCTTGTGATTTTTCTGCCCACATTTTAAGAGGTTTTTCGACCCGGTGGCGTGTTCAGGGGGGTTTTAGCGGAAAAGTGGATATTACTCTAAATGTATGCATGTTAAAAATCTGAAACTTCTTCAGTTAATGTCCATACTCCCTGCACACATGTATGTAAAGTTGGGTCAATGTCAGAAATTGAAAAATCAGTTAAAAAGTGAAATATGTGCCATTTCTGAATGCAAGCTCTTAGAAACAGCAGATTTGGACAGAGACATGGTTAAATTCAGCCACACCATGTATATGTAATTTCAAACAACTGTGTAACTCTGAAATATGTCTTTTATTATCAAATATAGAATATGTGCAATCTGACAGAGGAGTGTCCTATCTGCAAGCCATAAAATGACATCCCTCTGACTCACAGTTCATTCCCCAATCAAATGATAAATGGAAGTTTGACCAATTAGAAGCTGAGAGAGAGGTAGGGTCAGTGATGCTAGAACACACCCACATTCTAAACACATAAAAGCAGACAGACAGGACAGATAGAGACCTTCAAAAATCCATCTGCAGCGGGACGCTCTGCCGGAAAAATCCATACTTACCTCCATCAACCTCCAGAAAGCCAAACTAGAGACTTCAATCTATCCAGAACTAGAGACCAGACCAGAGGGAGAAAGCAGTGCTGTACCCAGAGAGAAAGCAGTGCTGTACCCAGAGAGACCCAGACCAGAGAACCAGAGAGAGCTGACCCAGATCACTGTGAAGTGCAGAGACCAGAGGCGAGTCTAAAATCTGACCAGATCCGTGATGAGGCCCATTTAATTCAAGAATATAGTGTGAGTACCCAGCAGAACTGTGTAGAACCAATCTCTTAGTTTAAATTCATCTAATTAAATCTATTTAACCTAAGTAGAACTGCCTCCTAGCTGTCACCTGTCATTTCTAGTTGCAAGCTGCACTTGTCATTTTGAGCTTTTGAAATTTGCAAACCCAAAAACGACCTTTATTAAATCGCTCATATCTCCGCGACCGTTTGGGCTAGAGACTTGCAGTAACTTTCCTCTGATAGCTTAGAATCGTAGCTTTGAATCGTACCAAGAACCGCATTCCTACCCCTTATAGTTTTACCGCAATCGCGGAACACGCATCCGCGAATTTTACCGCGATTTGCAATTTCTTCACATGTGAAAACTGCTGCTGCTTGCCTTCCATTTGCCAGAAATTCGTTTGACCTGCTAACTATCCCTGCATCATTGCTAGTGTGAGCCTGGACTAATATTAACTAGATACCACTCACCCTGAACCTCTGAAAGGGAATTAAAAAGCATTTCCAGCATATTTCTCATCCATTGCTAGCACATCTCAAAGCATTTGGGCCTGTGTTTTCAAAACTCCTATCTGTGTTTTAAACTTCTGTTGTCTAAGCTTGGGGGGGATTGAACTGATTACATTGATTGCATTTCTGAGAACTGCGTGCTTTCCTCCCATTCCCTTGCATTGCATAAAGAGGGGGGGAGTGAATAGCCAGAGAAAAGTGATTACATTGTTTTGTTGAAATCATATTGAGTATTTTCTATACTGCATTTCATTCATTCAACCTTGCATTTCCTTGAACCCTATAAAGCATTTTCTACCGCATTATACTTCTGTACCTATTTACCAGTGTGCTACCTTATCCATTTCATCTCAACTCCTTAGTAATTATAAAGAAGTGTGCTAGTGCCAGATTCTCCGTTATTAATCTTTATCATATCAGATTAAGTGTGCTATTCAATTATTAATTTATTATAAAGTGTGATATATATATATTTTAAATTATCAAATAAACCTTTTAAACTTGCAAAACAGAACTACTTCTTGGCTCAGTGGGGTCAGGGGGATTCCAAGAGAGGGGTGTTATATAAGGGTAGTCATCCAGAACGCATGAACTGGACCTAAAGATATATCAATAAGGGTTTTCATTCAGTATTCCAGACTAGGCGTTGACTTAGCTGTAGTGTTGAATTGAATCCTCTTACAAATTGGGGGCTCGAGCCGAGACGTTGGGTTAGATTTACCACTTGTGCAGCTTAATACAGTGTGCTAACTGACGGGATACATACATCCGGTCGGATCACCACGCTGCATTACGCTGTGAAGCATTCCTCAAAAGGGACACTCCAAGAAAAGTTCTGTTCTGCAAAAATAAAATACAAACTTCTGTAAGTCAGGACAGAGACCAATCTCTAGAATGACGACCTTAGTAGACATGAAAATAGCCAGAGAGCACTTCTTACATAAGTTATTTGTGAGAGGTGAGTGGACTCACCAGGACCAAACAGTCTGGTTGCAGGCCATCACGCAACAGGTCACTGAAACAGGGTCAGATATATATAGAGATCAGGGTCCATTACATGTGGCCCTGAGTGAACTATACATGGCCCCTAAGGCCAAAGATGAACACGACAAGATTGTTAGGATAGCGGCATACCTGTACCTATATATGGGAGACATGCAGGATAGATGTGCTGAAAGCCAAAATCTGGCAAATAGGCAACAGATGGCATTACAGAAGGCCCAATCTGATCTGGACTCTTCTGAGCAGAGGCTGCAGAGGAGCCAGGAGGCAGAAAATGATAGTAGGCAATATATCATTAAAATAAAAGAGGATATGGGCATCCTACAACAGGAAAAGACAGACCAGGATACCCGATTTCTGGCCCTGCAGAAGGAGCACCAAGACAGTTTGGACTCCTTGCTGCAGAACCAGAAAAAGCTGGAGCAACAGATCAATTTCAACAGGGCATGCACAGAGCAGGTAGCCACCCTGCAAATCCAACTAGACAGAGAGAAAGAGGAGAGCAATAAACTGATTCTGAAAGACCTGGATACCCAGGCAGAGTTTGATGAGGAGCGCCAAAAAGCTGGTGCCCTTCAACGGCAAAGGGACGACCTGGCGGCACAAATGCAGACTCTTAGTCAGGAAAGAGACGCCATAGGCCAGGAAGTCTGCCACTTAAAAAAGGAAATTGAAGAAAATCAACTGGCCCTCCAGGGTCTGGGTGATCTCCAAAAAGAAAACCAGAACTTGGTAGAGCACACCAGAAGGGTGGAAGATGCTCTAGCAAGAAAGGAGCAGGCCAATAGGGACATTGCCCAGGAGGTAAACCTCCTGCAGCAAAGACTGGCCCAGTTCTCCAGGACCAACCAGGAAGCACAGAGGGAAAATGAGGCCCTCTGTCAACACAATGATAGGCTCCAACAACAGGTAGCGATGCAGGAGAGACTGATAGAGTCTAGTAAGGCCTTAACTGAGGAACTGAAGGCACAAATGCAGGCTCTTGCATTGCAACAGGGAGCAGGGGCGGATAGAGATGAGGTTCGCTGGGAAATGGAAACTCCGGAGCATAACCTCAGGAGCCCTAGTACCAGAGGCCCTCATACCTCTCAGTCCCTGGACTCTGCCACCCCCATGTCCCCTGGCGCACATGAGCACAGGGCCACAGGGATGGCAGATTACTATCCAGCTAAGAGTATGGGGCTCATAGGCCAGTACCACTCAGGAATGGAGGGGTGGGCATCCGGGTATGGGCACCCAAGTACAGTACAGTTCGATGGGGAACCCCAGGAGAGTAGGCCCATTAAGGGCATCCTGAAAACCTCTGCCCAGTTAGGTCAGTGGAGGGGGTACCCATCAAATCCTGGCAGCAAGGAGGAATCTGAAGACTCCTCTGAACTGCGCAGGACACAGGAGACCAGGTCCCCACATTCTGCCAGCCATTCCCAGGCTCGCAGAATCCGGGAAAACCTGGAAGAACAGACGGGAACCTCTGGGAGCAGTGCCTCTGAGTCCGAGGAAGAATGGACAAGGGTTACCCGAACCAAAAAGGCCAATAAGGCAAAAAGGGCCTTGCTTAAGGACCCCTTAAAGCAGATTAAGGCGATCAGGAGCGTCATCACGCCTTACCATAAGAACGCTAAGTATTCTGTTTGGGAGCACTTAGAGTTGTTTGAACAAATGATGGAGACTTTCCATTTGAAGGACAGCCAAAGCTGTATTCAATATGTAAAGTGGACATTCTCCCCGGAATACTCCAGTTTCTTTGCGGGGCTGGAGGACCAAAATCATTTAAGATGGTCCACATATAAGGCGGCCATCCTGAAACATTTTTCTGTTCACAGAAATCCTCAAGAGGCTCGCAAGGCGGCCTACAATTTGCAATGTGGGGAGGATCAGGCCCCACGAGAATTTGTGCAGGAGTTAAAGCGTGCTTTTGCGCAAACCACCAGAAGGGTGCGCACAGATAGTAGAGAGTTTGTCAATACATTTTTCCATGCCTTGCCCAAATATATAATGACCCAGCTCGTGAGAGATTTTCATGAGAAAAGATCTTTAGACTGGGTCATTGAACAGGCTACCCGGATCTATGAGGTGCAGAAGCCCATAGAAAATAAAAGCAATGCCCAGAAAAACCCCAAAGCCAACAGCACCCCTGCTGCTGTCAAGGTGGCAGAGGTAAAGGTCACCCCCGTTTTGGATCTGGAGATGGGGGGGCCTAAAAACCTACCTGCACCTAATAATGCTAGGCCCAGAAGGTCCTCGGGCCAGTCACAGACAGGGAGCCAGGGAGGCAGCCCCACAAATGGGGTCCCTCGCTCTCCTGACTATGTAAGTCCTCGCTACAAAGGTAACAGACCCATCCTGGGTTATGTGTGGACTCCTCCAGCCCAAGGGGGGGGATCCAGCCAAGCACCTAACCCAGGGAACTTCCCTCCAAACTTCCCACAGGAGGGCAGAAATTTACCAAACCCTGGGCAGAACTTTTTCCCCAGATATCCACCCGACTTCCAACCCCAAAATCATCCATCCTTCTTTCCCCAATTCCCTGAGCCCAGACCACTGAATCCGGGAGAGGGGAGGCCAAGGGTGGAGGGGTACCCAAATCTTCCCAACCCGGGGTATTACCAGAGGAGGGACAGCTACCCTTCCCGGGATCAGCCCAGGGGGGAAAACAGGGCCCCGTATCAGCCTGAGCGGGTTTCCCAGTTAGAGCGCCAGGTTCAAAACATGGCGCGGGATCTGGGTCACATACTGAGGGCTCAGCAGAACCCTCAGATGGGCGTGCCGGCGCAGAACGCACCCAACTCTGGACCTGGTGCTCCAGAACAATGACGGGGGCAGCACCCCGATAACTCACCGGTTCCCAGGGAGGAGGCACAAGGGGAAGGGGGGTGTAAAGCCTTGGAGGAAGCTTCCTTCCTCACTTGTAAACAGCCCATGGAAACCCAGGAACCGGAAACAAAATCTCTTGCCCCTGAAAGTCTGCCTCCTAAGGAGCAGAGGGGGGGGTAGGAGAAACAAAAGACCCAAACAGACTCAATTTGAGGAGGAGGTACAGATCTTCCAAGTTGAGGGAGAGGGATCCTCAGAGGATCCTGGGAAAAGGATCTTCTCCTTCAGAGAGGGGGGAACTCCTCCCAAAGAAAAATGGGTCCCTAGGGATGCAAATCCAGACTGGGGAGATGTGGAGACTGAGTTACCGCCGCCCACCATCTCATCCCAGAACCAACAGCAAGAAAATCCCCTGGTTCAAACCCATCCTGGTGACTGCCTCCAAAAAGGGGGGGGCGGCCCAGAACCGGAACCAGGGGAACCCACAATGGCTCTGATCTCCAGTTGCCAACTTTTTCTTTCAGATTCCCAAGGCTCTCCACAGAATTCTGCCCAAAATTCTTCTCTCGCGATGTCCAAAACCAGAAAGTTAGCCCACCAGTTGTCCAAAAATGTACATTATCTGTGCCCCCTTGAGGAGAAGGAGGGAAGATATTATGCCCCGGTACAAGTACAGGGGCAGGGTACAATCTCGGCACTGGTGGACACTGGATCTCAAGCTACCCTTCTGTCCAGAAGGGCCTTTGATGAACTGAATGCAGGAAGGGGAGAGAATTACCAAATTCCTCTCACCTCACTTCCTGGACAACTCCAGAACTTTGACGGGAAGGAAATTCCCGTTGAGGGGACTGCAGATTTGGACATTAAAATTGGGCGACATAAGTTGAAACACCCGGTCATAGTTGTGACCCCAGAGGGCACCCCTTGTTTACTAGGGAATGACCTCCTGAGAAGGTTGTCACCCCTAATAGATTGTGTAAACAAGGTCCTCTGGACCCAGACTAGCCGACCAATAAAATTAAAACAGAGTGTCAACCATGTTAGTTTAAACGGCACATGCCACATGGTTGAACAAAAATCTGACCAAGTAGAATTTCACTTCCAGAATAGCCAAATTCCAGACGTGACAGTAATAGCAGTAGGACAACAGACTGGTGATGGGGGGTCCTCTCTATTTCTGAAAATCAACCTTCCTTCCAGTCTAAAGTGGTATTCCACGCTGGAAGGAAACACTCTGAAATTCTATACCAATCCACAATCTAAAACTCCCACTCCTATAGTCCAGAAAGATGTGAAATCAGCTCAAAGCCTGGCTGATATTCAGCAAATTGGAGAGCAGTTCATCCCTGTTCAGTTAAATGATGGGAAGGACTCTGTTCTCGCTCGAGTATGTGTGAACAACGGTAAGAGCTTCATCAGCGAAGCCATGTTTCGCCAACTCCCAAAAGATCCAGCCATTCCCACCTTCAAACTGATAGACAAATGGGAAATGGACCTGGAAGCACCTAATTCCAAACATCTCCTGCCAAGCAGGTGTATGCTCAAAATCTCCATTGGCAACAAGAGCATAGTCCATAATTGTTGGGTCGTGCGAGACGTCACTGCCGCCTTTTACTTAGGCAGTGACATTCTCAATCGCTTTGCCATTAGTTTGGACCTAATAAACTTCAAAGCTTGGTCCCGATTAGCGGATAATCCCATGGGCTTTGATGATCCAGAAAAAGCATTTAGGTCAGCTCAATTGCTACCTTATGCAGTTGAAATTCAGATCAAAGAGGAAGTCACCATCCCAGAAAGGACCCGACAATTCTCCCTGGAAGTGAAAGTTAAAAGGGGACAAGAGTTGAAAAACCCTGATGCTTACATACATCTAAATGCTTCTCTCCAACAGCAAGGGTTGGGGGTAAACCCAACTCCATTAGTCAACATAGAACATGACACCATTCCAATAGAGGTGGATAACAGCGACTTAAAGAGTATTACTCTAGCCGCAGGCACCATTATTGGAATGGCGGTTGATGACCGACATTTTTCCATCGACTTAGTAAATGAACTGTTAGGACCAATCCCCAAGGACTGTTTTGACAGTGACAGTGATGACAATACAACACCAGACAGGATTTTTACCCGGCATGGGGGGAACTTCCTGGTGTACACTTCCTGCCCCTATGGTAAGGAAGATGTGACTTGTGATTTCAGGAGGGATGAGGTGATTTTCCAGGTCCATGAGGACTGCCTTTCCCACCTGAAGCCTCCAGTCCAAATCAGCACTCTGACCAGGGACTTCTCCACCCAGCTGGAGGAGGCCGCTGAAATAGCCAAACCAGAAGTCTTTCCAGGCTTCAGGCAGATGGTGGAAGAGAGAGTCAACCTAGCTGATGCCTGTGTGACTCTGGAACAAAAGCAAAAGTTGAAACAAGTTTTCTTGGATTTCCAAGATCTCTTTGCGGTAGACTCATATGACTGTGGTCGCACTGACATCCATACAACAACAATCCCCACGGACCCTGGCATGACTCCTGTGTTTGTGAAGCAATATCGATTGCCTCTCGCATCAATGGAGTCCCTTACTGAAATAATTAAGAACCTAGAGTCCCGGGGAATAATCCGTCCGGTCCACAGCACCTTCAATAATCCGGTGCTGGGAATATTGAAGCCAAACGGCCAGTGGAGACTCTGTGCCGACCTCAGGGAGCTCAACAAACGGGTCCATACTTCCCGATGGCCTCTGCCCTACATTGACCAAGGGCTGGCCCAGATCCAGGGGTCACAGGTATTCACTGCAATAGACCTGACCAATGGATACTGGACTGTGCCTGTCAGTAGGGAGGACCAATACAAGCTGGCTTTTACCTTTGGGGGCCAGCAGTACACCTGGACCCGGACTCCCTTCAGATACCTCAACTCCGGCAATGAATTCAACATTTTTCTACACAAGGCCATGCCTGACTTGGGTGCAAGGGGTAACCTGGCTTATGTAGATGATGTCCTCATCAAAAGTTCATCTGTGGAGGAACACATAGCGGAGATCCGTTATGTTCTGACCCAGTTGAGGGCCGCCGGAGCAAAACTTTCCTTTCAAAAAGCACAGTGGTGTAGAACCCGTGTTAATTTCTTGGGGCATGAGATTACTCCTCAGGGTCTCTGTCCCTAGGAAAAGAAAGTGGAAGCACTTCAGAAACTGAAAGACCCCACAACTCTGCGGGAACTAAGGAGCCTCCTTGGACTGACTAATTACAGCAGAAAGTTCATTGAGGGCTACGCAGAGATCACCAGACCCCTGATTCATCTCCTGAAGGGGGGGGTCAAGTGGGAATGGGGTCCAGAACAAGCCGAGGCGGTAAAACAACTCAAAAGAAGCCTCTCACAAGCGCCTTGCCTAGCTTACCCTGTCAGAAACAAGGAGTTCTTCCTGGAGACAGGGTTCTCTAATACGTGCTTGACGGCAGTATTATACCAAAAGCATGACAAGGTCAATAAAGTAATCTCCTATGCGAGCAAAACTTTATCCTCTGTGGAGGAGAAATTCAACGATTGTGAGAAGGCACTCCTGGCAACGGTGTGGGCATTGAAGAATTACCGCCCGTTTATCCAGGGGGAACACATCATAGTGGAGACCCCACACCAGCCCCTGCAATATCTCCAAAGTGACAGAATCCGGGCCGGAAATGTGAGTAATTCCAGAATTACTTCCTGGATTCTGTCAATGCAAGGCTTTCCTGTGGAGGTCAGATATGGCCAAAACAAGAAGAGTCCCCTCGCGCAAGGTCTGGCTGACTTGCATGATTGTGCCAGAGAAAACTGTCTCGAGGACGAAAGTCTAAAAATAAAGGACAACATGGAGGCATACCTTAATTCCCCACACAAAGTCTTTGAAGAGGACAAGTGTGAGGGAATGCCCACTGTCTATGTGGATGGATGCTCTTACCATGTTGACAGCAACGGGGAGAAAGAACTGGTGGCTGGCGTAGGGAATGCATGGGTGAATGAGTCCCCAGAACCCTCCGCTGGATACAAAATTGGTCCCCGAAGTAGTCAGGTGGCAGACTTGATGGCTGTGCATCAGGCCATCCTCACTGCTGTCCAGCATCAACTCCACGAACTGGTCATAATCACAGATTCAGATTATGTACGGAACGGGTTCGTGGAGCACCTGGTTAATTGGAAAACCAGAGGCATGTTATGTGCTAACAACAAACCCTTGAAACATGGGAGGTTGATCCAAAACATTGATGATTTGGTCACCTCGAATGAGATGACCATCTACTGGAAAAAGATCAAGGGTCATTCCAAAGTAGAGGGACCAGACAAAACGGGAAATGACTTAGCTGATCAGCTGGCCAAAACCGGGGCCATCCAAGGGGATCTAATTGAGATTGAGTCCCTGTTGGGGGAAATCCAGGTCACTGCCATCACTAGGTCCCAGACAAATGCTCACAACGACCTTTCAATTGCACAATGGAGTAAGGAGACCCCTGATGCTGATTTGATTACTGCTCAGAAGGGGGATCCAATAATTGGTAAATTTTACCAGCACCTTGAGGACCCTGAGAACTTTCCCCTGACGGATACCGATTACACTGGGAAAGAGGACCTAAGAGTGTTGATGAAATGTCCAAAAATGTTCCGAATCCAAGACGGTTTGTTGGTAAGGAAATCCAAAGCTGGCCACGATCAGTGGGTGGTTCCTACCTCATTCCGAAGCCTGATGTTAAGTCACGCCCATGATGCGGCCACCGCCGGTCATAGTGGGTTTCACACAACATTGGAAATCTTAAGAGAGGTTGCATACTGGCCACACATGGGGCAGGACCTCGACCAATACTTGAAGGGGTGTCTTGTGTGTGCACAATTTCAGCCATCCTCCCTTACGCACCGGGCGCCTTTACAAAAGAGGGGAATGACACTGCCATGGTCAGATTTACAAATCGACTTTGTAGGCCCTGTGATTCGCTCGGCTAGGGGGAATAAGTACATGTTGACTGTGACATGCTTGTTTACCAAGTGGGTGGAATGTCTCCCAGCCCCAAATTGCAAGGCAGAAACTGCAGCTGCCTTGATGATTAACCACATCTTTTCCCGTTTTGGTCTACCTCAAAGGATTGAGTCAGACAGAGGTAGCCACTTCACCAGTGAAGTAATGACAAAGATGTGGGAGATACTGGGGGTCAAGAGAAAGCTGCATATTGCTTATAGACCAGCTTCTTCTGGGGCAGTAGAGAGATATAACCGGACAATTGTGAGCATATTAAAGAAGTTTGTGGCAGATTCTGGGCCAAGTTGGGATATCCGATTACCTCTGGTCCTAATGGCCATCAGATCTACCCCTTCATCTGCAACCAAAATGTCACCATTTGAGTTGATGACTGGGCGCAAGATGGTGCTTCCTCAGAATTTGCTCTACAGGACCCAAGAGCAGACACTAATAAATGCCTCCACTACTCATGAGTATGTGGAGAATTTAAGGAAACACCTTCAACATGCTTTTGCTTACGCTCAGCGGAATCTAGAAAGATCAGCTGATAGCATGAAGACCCATTATTACCTGAAAACTTCCAGGAAGGAATATCAGGTGGGAGACCGGGTCTATCTATACAACTTCCAAAGGAACCAGGCCAAGCAGCGCAAATTTTTGCCTACATGGAAGGGACCATTCGAGATCATAGACAAAATCTCCCCTGTGGCCTACAAAATCCACATCCCCAAAGGTCCTTTGGCAGCGGGGGAAGACAAGTGGGTCCACATAAACCAGTTGAAATGTTGCCATCCCAGGCACACTCTGCAACAACTGGAGGAATCCTCTGGAATCCTAGCGGGTACTGTCTCAGACTAATTCAGTTCCAACCATAAAACATACCACATCTAGTCTCTAAAATATTGTGATTTGCATGAAACTGTCTCTTAGTTATACTGTTTTCTTTATCAAAATAAGAATGTAATGTTTCGTCATGATGAAATGCATATGCTGTCCCACCATCTCAACAGTGGTGGAAAAACGTCTATGAGTAGGTATTGCCGCTCTTCCTTTGTCGTCCTAGGAGAAAGAAGACCTTGAGACTGGCCAAGGAGGACGATCCGGAGACCGGGAACGAAGATCCAATGGGCCCAGTGGACCGCCCAATACTCCCATCAGGACTGGCGAGGAGAACCGATCGATCAGTACCGGATGGAGAAGAAGATGATGAACTGTGCCATCTATTGGAAGAAGATGAGGAAACATCCCAGGTCTTGCGAGTCCCATTCGTGAAATAGAATGGCCATCGCAAGAGGGGGGCTTGTGGGATGTATTTACCCATGCATCCTAGCCATACCTCAAAACTGTGCAGTACTGACATGGAAAACTCATGATGGCCAGAGCTTCCCAGAAAATGCACAGGGAAATGCATGAAGAATAGGCTGCCACTCATTTTTGCCGATGTTATGGGCACAGAAGGACACTGCCTAAAACCACCATTGGACTACCCACACAGTAGTCTGAAACCATTGGGAATGGCAATGCTGATTGCCAAATGCAACCTAGAATTGTTGGGAATTCATTTTCTTAAATCCCAAAAATGGGTGCAGTACCAGTACTCACCACTATCCAAAAGCCGGCAGTTTAAAACCACCCTGTGTTTCTCTGAAGGCAAGCCAAAGTGCCTATTTCAAACATTGCAATATGTGCAAAATATTCACTGAACACCAGCAGACATTTGGTAGAATGGAGTTTTGTGTGCCTACAAAATCTGGGAAATGAAGATCATAAGACAAGGTTTATAACAAGACTGGCTGCGCTGTGGATTTCAGCAGTTTAAGTTGCACTGGATTGAAAGACACTAAAAAAAAAAAAATCTAAATGTTTAAATTGACTGAGTGACCTACTTTTGAGTGTCACATAGGTTGCAATTGTTTAAATGTCATAGTTTTGCACTTAGAATCAGCATTCTAGCTGCATGTGTAAAATTGCAAGTTAATTTAAAAAGCAACAAATAACATGACAGTAGCTGAAAGTCTGGCTTAAGGAACTTGATTCTGCCTGGCAACTACCCCCATCAGGAGTGAAATTTGAGTCACCACTGTGTTCCCAGGCCAACCTTCCTTTTGCTGCCCACACTAAGGATATGCCATCTATCTGATAATTGAATTACCTGTGCTCTGCAAGAGAGTGAACAAAGCCCTCTTCACTCAGGCAAAGGTTTTTATTACCGCAGTCGTAAAATGTAGCTTCCTCTTGGCAGGAGCTGGGAGGAGCACTGCCTGTGAGAGCAAGCTGGCTTGGCAGAAACTGGAAAGACTGGTTTCTATACCATGTGACCTGGGAAACCACACCCCTTTGGAGCCAGAACATAACTTTAAAAAGATGAATAACTCATAGAGCGGACATGTGAAAATTTTATAAATGATACCATAATTCTTGTGATTTTTCTGCCCACATTTTAAGAGGTTTTTCGACCCGGTGGCGTGTTCAGGGGGGTTTTAGCGGAAAAGTGGATATTACTCTAAATGTATGCATGTTAAAAATCTGAAACTTCTTCAGTTAATGTCCATACTCCCTGCACACATGTATGTAAAGTTGGGTCAATGTCAGAAATTGAAAAATCAGTTAAAAAGTGAAATATGTGCCATTTCTGAATGCAAGCTCTTAGAAACAGCAGATTTGGACAGAGACATGGTTAAATTCAGCCACACCATGTATATGTAATTTCAAACAACTGTGTAACTCTGAAATATGTCTTTTATTATCAAATATAGAATATGTGCAATCTGACAGAGGAGTGTCCTATCTGCAAGCCATAAAATGACATCCCTCTGACTCACAGTTCATTCCCCAATCAAATGATAAATGGAAGTTTGACCAATTAGAAGCTGAGAGAGAGGTAGGGTCAGTGATGCTAGAACACACCCACATTCTAAACACATAAAAGCAGACAGACAGGACAGATAGAGACCTTCAAAAATCCATCTGCAGCGGGACGCTCTGCCGGAAAAATCCATACTTACCTCCATCAACCTCCAGAAAGCCAAACTAGAGACTTCAATCTATCCAGAACTAGAGACCAGACCAGAGGGAGAAAGCAGTGCTGTACCCAGAGAGAAAGCAGTGCTGTACCCAGAGAGACCCAGACCAGAGAACCAGAGAGAGCTGACCCAGATCACTGTGAAGTGCAGAGACCAGAGGCGAGTCTAAAATCTGACCAGATCCGTGATGAGGCCCATTTAATTCAAGAATATAGTGTGAGTACCCAGCAGAACTGTGTAGAACCAATCTCTTAGTTTAAATTCATCTAATTAAATCTATTTAACCTAAGTAGAACTGCCTCCTAGCTGTCACCTGTCATTTCTAGTTGCAAGCTGCACTTGTCATTTTGAGCTTTTGAAATTTGCAAACCCAAAAACGACCTTTATTAAATCGCTCATATCTCCGCGACCGTTTGGGCTAGAGACTTGCAGTAACTTTCCTCTGATAGCTTAGAATCGTAGATTTGAATCGTACCAAGAACCGCATTCCTACCCCTTATAGTTTTACCGCAATCGCGGAACACGCATCCGCGAATTTTACCGCGATTTGCAATTTCTTCACATGTGAAAACTGCTGCTGCTTGCCTTCCATTTGCCAGAAATTCGTTTGACCTGCTAACTATCCCTGCATCATTGCTAGTGTGAGCCTGGACTAATATTAACTAGATACCACTCACCCTGAACCTCTGAAAGGGAATTAAAAAGCATTTCCAGCATATTTCTCATCCATTGCTAGCACATCTCAAAGCATTTGGGCCTGTGTTTTCAAAACTCCTATCTGTGTTTTAAACTTCTGTTGTCTAAGCTTGGGGGGGGATTGAACTGATTACATTGATTGCATTTCTGAGAACTGTGTGCTCTCCTCCCATTCCCTTGCATTGCATAAAGAGGGGGGGAGTGAATAGCCAGAGAAAAGTGATTACATTGTTTTGTTGAAATCATATTGAGTATTTTCTATACTGCATTTCATTCATTCAACCTTGCATTTCCTTGAACCCTATAAAGCATTTTCTACCGCATTATACTTCTGTACCTATTTACCAGTGTGCTACCTTATCCATTTCATCTCAACTCCTTAGTAATTATAAAGAAGTGTGCTAGTGCCAGATTCTCCGTTAGTAATCTTTATCATATCAGATTAAGTGTGCTATTCAATTATTAATTTATTATAAAGTGTGATATATATATATATTTAAATTATCAAATAAACCTTTTAAACTTGCAAAACAGAACTACTTCTTGGCTCAGTGGGGTCAGGGGGATTCCAAGAGAGGGGTGTTATATAAGGGTAGTCATCCAGAACGCATGAACTGGACCTAAAGATATATCAATAAGGGTTTTCATTCAGTATTCCAGACTAGGCGTTGACTTAGCTGTAGTGTTGAATTGAATCCTCTTACAAGGTGTTTTCTACAAAGCAGACAGTCTCTCTCCAACTGCCAGCTGCCTGCCGCAGCTCTACCACAGTCTCCCACATTTCCCTCTCTCTGCACTGCCCCCGGCTCCCCACCCGCACAGCAGTTTCACTGTTCACAGCCAGCCAGCACCCAAACTCTTTAAATGTCCATTTTCTCCTCTCTTCCTTCTTATTCCATCCAATCTTTCTCTCACCAACCCCCTTCTTTCCTCCAACCCCAGCTTTTAAGCTCTCTTTTCTTCCATCCCCCTGCACATGGTTCACCACCCACCTTCATGCATCCCGCCGTGAGATCATCAAGCAATCAACTCCCCTTTTAGCCAACACCCCAGTAATTTTCCAAAACCATTCCAGCTTCCCCATAATCACCTTTATACAGCACACTTTCTCCGGCTCGGTTGAAATGTGCTACATACCATCCTGACATCAATGTGTTTTTTTTTTCTGTTTAAATAAAGGAGCTGTTTTGGCTAGTGCACGTTCTACTGTTTCATAGTGCTCTGAGCTCCATTTCCCCCAAGCACACTGCAAAACAGCTTTCAATATTCAAGTTTATTTTCTAAGCCACATCACAGTGTAAAAGTATCTGCACCCCCAGCTTGGTTTGTAGTTAATGTTAATTGTTTGCAGCCTACAGTACACTGTGCTGAATTAACTCCCAAACGATGCATCACATCAGCACTAAGTCACACACCTAGCACAACATTATCACATTTGTGCATGGTGCACATTACCCCTATTGAATTCATAGGCACTGTTACAATTAGTGCACAGTTGAAATGTGCGCCCTAATTATCCCTACAGTATGCACTGCAGAAGGCTATGCTCAGTGACCAGGGACAAAGGCCCTGGATAGTGGGTCCAAAAGACATGTATAGTTGCCAGGGCCATCTAGTAGGTATGAAAGAAACATATTGGCAAACATATACCGTGGCCATGGCCGATGGCCATAAAAAAAAAAATGATAGCATAACAAACCCTTGAAATTCACTGAAAAAACTTTAGTTAAAGTGCAGTTAAGTTGACCAAATTGAACACAACAAAACTTTTGAAATTCAGCAGATGTAGGAAGTCATGACTATCTTGACTCTGTGCGTTCCCGTTGCAAATCCCATGATATCATACATATTATAAAAGAAGGGATTCACCATGACATACAAAAGGGCATTTTGGGGGACAACAGCAGGAGTGTGCTGATCATGAATTTCAAGGGTTTTGTTGCATTAAATCTGGTCAATTTAACTGCACTTTAAAGTTTTTTCAGTGAATATATATGCATTGGGCTGATTTACAAAGCTAAAAAAATGGTTTAAGTAAAACTAAATTTGCAAATCTCAAAAGAAGTGGGGTAGGTAAAATTAACACCAAAAGTTCTACTCACACTATTTCTTTTAGCTTTATAATGAGCCCCATATGTGTCACCGGTCTGGTGCTACTTGCACAATGATGTATGTTTCTGGACCATTAACGTAGATGAAGACTATAAGAGTCTTGAACTCCTCTGAGGTTTGCAGGCTTCAACTATTCTAAGAATTTCAAGGTTTTTCTTTATCAGATGTGGGCACATTTTTCTCATTGCGAGACACATGTGTAATCAATTCTAAATTAAGTCAATAGTGATACCAATTCAGGCTTGCCGGAATGATCCCAAGATGCACTCAACACAATCCGTCTCTAAATTGAGTGTTTCATAGTCCTGTTAATGCAGGCACTTACAGGTGGCGACCATCCCTGGAGAAGAATTATTTATTTAGGATAAACAACGATGGCTCAGTCAGATAACATTGTAAAACATTTGTTTTCCAAACCTTACATTTCCCAGCTGGAATAAATAGGCAATTTGCCAGGTGATTGTGAAAGGCCCTGTCTGCAAAAAGTCAAAGTTCACGTACAGAAGCAGAGGCTTGCGGGGCTCAAACTAGCATCACAAAGAACCTCTTTCTGAAGAAACATGTCTAGAATCGTTAATGCGCGTGCACTCTGATAGGTGAGCTCGGCCTGCTTCTCCAAACCTGTGCTGCACTTAGAGAAAGTGGCGTACTTAAACAAGGCAGCTATAATGCTGTTTATTGCAAAAAGCGGTGAGCGCACGTGGACATTATGCGCAAAAGCAATAATCAAATCAGATCGTCTGTATACAAAGAACACAGGAGCAAAGGCGGCGCTTGGCAAATTGTGTTCCCTTCAATGCTGCATTGACATTTCAATGACCTCACATCTGAACCAACGTGCGGGCGCTCCGGCTCATTTTAAATGAAACACGTATGCTCACCTAGCAACAATTCTTTGCTGATGATGAATTTCAGAAATCAAAGAGCCGTGGTAGGGAACTTGCTCCTATCCATGGCGTCCAAATGGCCATGATCATGACACCCACCTGTGTCAGCTCAGATGAATATTTAACTGAAGATTTTGGGAGAATGCACATTTCTCTGCTGGTGTCAGAGAAATTAATGTTCTGAAGACTGGAACAATTATGAAGCCTATTTGGAAGGCTCAACTCCACTACGGATAGAAGGCTTAATTTACAAAGCGTTTTTCAAAGTGATGTTTCCATTGAAAACCAGGGATGTCATTTAGGGACCGCCGGGGGTCGCAGCTGCTACCCGAGTTCTCCCTTGCTACTCTTGTGGTCTCCCTTATTACCCCTAAAAAGAACGTGTTTTAAAGCAGCAGCATGTGGCTCTTTGTTTCTGTAGTGGCTGATTTTCTGACAGTTATAACCATTAAGATAGCTCAGTGGGTAGAGCACTCGCTGCTGCAATGTGTGTGTGATCTGCAGGTTGCAGGTTTAACTCCCGGCAAGGTCAACTCATCCTTTCATCCTGCTGAGGTTGATAAAGGAGTACCAACACAGGTTGGGTAATATTGTATGTATATTTGTTCTATATGAAGTGCTTAAGCGCAAGTGATATATAATAACACATCATTATCGTTTGCCTTGGACGTCTGCTTGCATTCACAGTAATTTGGTAATATGGGTTTATACGCGCTGATATTAATGATACATATGGTGATCCATTCTTGTATTAATGTACATCACTTTCATTTGATATCATAACCTCATTTTTGTAGTGTACTTAGAAACAATGCTATGTGAACCCACTTCCTGTTTTGTCAAGGGGTGAAAGGTTGTGTTCCATCGCTTCCCGTGAGGTCAATTTTGGGTGGGGTCAAATGACATTACTTCTTGTGATGTCATCAGAGGTCAAGTGTCGTGTGGTGTCACTGTCACATCCGCTACCCCAGGCATTTTGGTAAAATGACATCCCTGTCAAAAACGCTCTTGTAAATCAGGGCCAGAGTCTTTACTTTCAATACGAAATTTGGATGGTGATAAACTTTGCACTGTTGTAACATATAGATGAGTTATTTCCCTGAATAAAAGTTCACTCTAAGCTGTGTCATACTAAAGTCCATACTTTAATTCTCAAAGTATTATACAATGACCTCTCCCAGTTATGCTCTATTTGCTCCAGTTCTAGCCGAGAGTGCACTTGTGTTGATCTTAGATCATTCACTTTAGCCTCACTTGGCCCTGCTTTGTTTCTTTTTGATTTGATACACACGTGTCTGTCTTGATGCTCGGAAATATATTGAACACATGTGCCCCTCAGAGCGTGACTTATCAAGGTCAGTAGTGAGCCCACAACACAGCTATGCCATCACATTTCTAAACGCTGTGATAAGAAGAGGTTTCCTTTATAGATCACTCAGGAACCTGAGGTACAAAAGGAAACTCTTTACTTGGTTACAGTGCAGATAAAGTAAAAACACTGGTTACAAGTTACAGGTACACTGGGACAAATCCACCGGCCTCCATCTCTACAGCCAACTTCTCATCATCTGCCACTCGTAGTACACTCAGCAGAGAGCATGCCATGTCCAGGCACCCATGGCATCACATACACATTGAGCAGAGTAGATAAGGAAAGGTATATCACAACATGTTGCCATACAACCACACTGTCAGGAGAGCATTGATGCATCAAGATCACCAGCATTCTGCCCATGCCATCTGCAAGCTGCCTCTCCTGCCCTCTGACATATAGCATCAAAGACTACACCAATGTAGCCATTTTAGTCATGGTGGATATGATACTCTGACAGATAACAGCAGACTCAAGACTCTGTAAAGGTTATCAAAACATGATCATTGAATGTAGGGGACCGCAAAAGTGCTTCTGTGTCCCCTGCATGCAATTTTCAACATTTACAAGGCAGAGAGTAAATTAAGAGACTACAATTCACTTATTTATTCGCGTTTACTCTCCGTCTTGCAAAAAAGAAAATTCCACCGGCAAATTATGCTTTGCAGGTGGCATTTAACAATCAATTCCTATGTAATCTGTCTGTTTTTAGAAGGAGGTAATTGCAATCGGATTTCATGGGAACCTGTCTGGTTTACACCACCATGAAAGTGTCATTCTGGTGTAAAATAAGAGAGGTCCCACAGTCGAGTGTGGAGAACGAGGTGGAAAGGTATTTACTCTTCCATCTCCCACTCTGACTGCAATATCATGACAAAGCGCACTCGAGTGTTATACAAGGTTTACGTAACTTCACGCCTTGTTTTCAAGCCTTGCTATGCCGCAGTGTGTCTTGGCTGGCAATGGCTTCCTCAAAAATGTCTGTTACTAGGGAAGGGTCCAAGCACATCTTCACCTTCCACAAATGCAGCAAGTAGCTTCACTGGGCAGCCTTCAATGTGTCTTGCATGTCCTGCTTGATCTGTATAACTGTTTGTTTAACTTGAGCTCTCAGCTGCTCACAACCCCAGCTGCCTTCCACTAGAATTTCGACTTCAGTTCCTGTTTTGGCACTTCTTTTTCTTGGTTGTACATGATGGCGAACCCCATGTAGTTACTGGGATTGCTTGATTCTATATGCTGTTATCATAGGTTTAAATATGCAGCTTTCACATGAAGTTCTGAGTCACATAATAAAGGTATTGCGTGTAATATTGGCTTTGTCTATTGCATTCCCACACCCTCTCCCAAACCCATGTGGTCTCCTCTAGTGGGATACATCGGGCCTCATTACAAGTGTTCCGGTATTTTGACAGTGATTCTGTTGCGGCAGTGGCACCGTTTCTGGCAACCACAACAACAGAATCAATGGCACATAACAGCGTTCAGAGGCGCGCACTGCGGCATGCCAGTAACAGTGCGACCGGCATGACGGAAACACTGTCAGCGTCTAACAAAATTGGTGGCACAGTCACCAAAAATGCTGGTGGCATCATTCCTGTTGTGTCTGTCACAGAACCACCAGCAATGGAAACACTGGCACCGGAAATAACGTCATTGCCAGAACTGGAAGCTCAACAGCGGCCATTTTGGAAAACACAATCCATTTAAAATCACCTAGTTCCTCTTGCCATTTGGACACATAGATGCCGGCATCTCCTCAGCAGGCATGTAATCTCGGGCTCTGAAGTGCAGCAGTGGAAGCCACACTTCTCAGAGCAGGAACTAAACATACTTAGTGAAACCATAGTGGAACTTGCTGGTGAGCTGTTTACCACAGACCACCAGCGCAGTACACAACTACACGAAAATTACATCTGGGTGGAGGTGGCACAGAAGGTGTCAGCTATGGGAGGTGTGCCATGCTCAGAATGTGATTGCCATAAGCAGCGGAATGACCTCTGCCTGAGGGACCCGAACCTTCTTTTGGCCCACAGGAAGGAATTCTTGGTCACTGGCAGTGGGACATTCTCATCAATCAAACTCATGCTATGATAGGAGAAATACAACAGTGTGCTGCACTTCGAAGTCGAGGAAGTGGGCGTGGCAGAGGCTGGTGCCGGGACATATGGAGCAGGCTGTGAGTACAACGTGCCACACCAATACAACAATACACAGAGGGCAGAAAAATGCAGCGCATACTGCACAGAGACATGTCCAACTGCATGCCACCAAACCACATCAAAGCCAGAGAGTGGCCAATGAGCACCGGAGCATTGCCTCTTCAAACATCCAAACACACATATGCCCACAAGAGGCCTGGTCATGTGCACAAAGTGATGACATGACCAGCAACACATATAGGAGGCACACACCCTGCATGTTGGCGTGTATGAACCACGAGCAATGTTCCCCTGAAACACACTCAAATGCATACACACATCATCATGAATCGGGCCATGGCATGGTTGACTGCCTTCCTGTCAAACCAACCTTCACAGTTGCAATTGGGCCCTTCCCACTCTTCCATCTCACACACTACCTGTAGCGACTCTCAGGGCACGATGCTATGGCTATGGCTCCTCAACATCTACCTTGCCCCTCTGCCCCACTTCATCTTCACCTTCCCTCTTCACTTCCAGTGTCATGCTGACGACATACAACTCATCCTCAAGCACACATCTGCTACCTCCCCTACTTCCGCTCCCATGCATGATAGCCTGAATGCTATTCATGCATTGTGCACTGCCAACAATCACTGCCTTGATGCCAGTAGGAGAGAGTAGGATCTCATTTTCATGTCTGTGCCCTGTATCCCACATACTCACTGGCCAGCTTCCATGGGCCCCTCCCTTAACCCACCTGTGAGGCCAAACACCCACGACTCCACCCTCTCATCCTCTCCGCACATCACAGACCTTGCCAAGAAGTCCAATTTACAGCTCCAACCCATCAGAGGAACCCCCACTTTCCACACCTTCCACCAGAGGTCCATTGCCTGCAGAGCTCTGGGTCACTCTAGACTTGACTACTGCATCAGCCTCTTCTTCAATCTACCCCTTTCCTCCCTTTGCCCGCTCAAACCAACACTGAATGGGACTGCGAGAAACATCCTAGGCCACAAGCTTTGGGACCACATCACTCCAGTCCTGTAATCTCTCTACTGCCTCCCGGTCACTGCAAGGATCCAAAACCAGACCCTTTGTATCATCCACAAAGTTGCCTGGGGCCTGGTCCCTCATGAGTTCCACTTGGGCCAATCCATCCTCGACCAGTATCCCCCAGCATACCTGACTAGCACTTGCCATTGGGCACTCTTCCCGGGACTAGCCTGATTCTGGTCCACCCTATCCTTCGCACTGTACTCCCCTCCCCCATTTTGCCCCTTGAACCTGCCCCTGGGGATCCCATCAGCACCAGTTCAGCCTCTTGTGCCCCCCTACACTCCAGACCCTCCCATCCCTGCCACTTCACTCCACTCTCCCCAGCACATTTCAGTGCTGTGCACTTGCACAGCAAGAATGTCACAAGGCCTAGTGTGACTGTTGAATCTGTATTTTCCCCCCATGTACCACCCCCTTTCGTCATGTGGCACCTGGAAACAAATCTGCATAGGCCCCATGAAAATGTCCAATGGATGAACTGAAAAACTCCATGCACAGGCGTCATGTCACTCAATGTATGAACTGCATATGTGATAGGATGCCACAGAAGTGAATAATAGCATGCCCATCTATCCCCACAGGCACCTCGTCTGACAGCGACCAAGGTCGACCAGCACTTCACGTCAACCCACACAGAGGTGGAGAGCCATGCCCCACAAGACTACTGCCAAGACCACATCAAAACTGGCCACGCAAACCAGGGACCAAGTGAGCATGGCACCTTTCCCTGCAGCAACAACCGCTATGCCAACAAAGGCACAGCCAGCTCCCCCAGCATCAACTTCACTGGAACCCGGCCCTGCAGCAACACCGCAGGCAGCTGCCCCAGCAGCAATTCCACAGGGAGAAGTCCCTGCAGCAACACCAGCTCCGCCCATAGAGGCACAGCCAGCTGCCTCTGACACATAGCAGTGTGGGCCAGCTACCCCCCCACCAGACTTTCATGTATTTCACCACTTCAATGGATGACAAATCTGGGCAGGGACACCACTGATGGTCGCTAGAACACACCCCCTACCAACGTCCATCATTCAGCCCCTCCGACCTCCACAGTCCACTTTCACCACTGATCCCCAGTATCTGAGATATTGATGCATGCATTCAGCGCATCTTGGCATGGCATGAGGAGGTGGCAGGACTTGTGTGCCAGCTGCTGGAGCAAACCTGAATGATGCACTAGAGTGTGCAGGCCACTGGCTGGCACTGTGCATGTGCCCTGTGCTGCTCCTCATGTGCAACAGTTCTGCTTGCACTGAGGGTCCCAGAAGGGAACAAGGCAATCTCGGCACTGGCTGAGTCCCACATCCTTTCCCTGCAGGCAGCCCTGGAGTGCAGGGACACGGCAGGTTTCGACCCCCCCTCAACCATCACCACGCCTGCCTGCTCCCAACAGAGCATCATGAGGTGCTGATCCTTGCAACTGTCAGGATCACCACAAAAGTGCAGATCCAGTGAGAAGAGCCCACGTAAGTGAAGCAGTTCCAGACCTCCTGTGACAATTATGCAACCTAAGGGGTGTTTCTGGAAGGGTTTGTTTGAGAGGGTTAGTTGGAGGGGGGGTGGTGTTGAGGGTAAGTTCTGGAGCAGGTGGTTGGCCACACGTTTTTTGATGTTTGTTCAAGCCACAATTCACATGGTTATGCAAATGATATCCTGTCTGGACATTTAATTTGTGAAGTGGTGTGTTTTATTTTTGTGCTGCATAACATGCAGTGTGTGCCATAGGACATGTACAAGTGCTGTGTGCTCAAGCATTGTTCTCAATGAGTTCCTGGTGGCCTACAAGGCCACCCCTGACATCCCTGTGATGGTGTATTGCATGTCTGCTGCTGGATCCAGGTCACCATCATCATCATCGTCCGCCGGAAGCATGTTCATGACCGGGAGCAGGGGAATTCTATGCAACATGGCACAGGACAGGACTATCTTCCCCACTTTCACTGGCTTATACATTAGTGCCCCCCCCCCGGAACAGTGAAGGCACCAAAAATGTGCCTTCAACAGCCCGAAGGCCTTCTCAATTGTTGTTCTTGTTCTGATGAGAGCATGATTGTATACTATTTCCTGGTGGATCCATGGATCTCTCACATTGGTCATCAGCCATGGGAGTAAGAGATAACCACATGCATGGAATGGGACACAGGGAGGGCCATTTTATTGAGGTGACTGGGCAATGCATACATATTGGGATGTGAGTGTGTGATACATGCACCTCAGTCTGTCTTCTTGCAGGCCCTCATTCACCCTGTTGCACCTTGTGACAGGCAATGCTGGTCAGGCCATGTGTTGGGTCTGACTCCCAAGGATGGGTTGGTGGTGGTGGGTGGGGCAGAGACAGGATATGCTGTGTTTTGTGACATGGTAGTGATGCATTCTGGTACATGTAGTGCATTGCATGTGCCTGTGCGTCTGTGCTCAGATTGTGATGTGTTTCCATCCGTTGACACATGTGGTAGATGCCAGTCGTGGCCACCCACTTGTGCATGCCCAAATGTTTCCCTGGATTGGAATAGTACCTATGGTCCATGCACTGGTGACAGTGAATACCCCCATGCCCTGGTGCACATGCAATATGGTGTGCGTGCTGGTGCTTTTAGTCACCCAATACCAAAGTCTGATACACCTCCTCTGTGGAGTGGGGAGCCACTAGCACTGTGTGTGTGCAGTCGACTACTCCCAATACAGTAAACATGCCCACCATGGCATGAAAGCGGACCTTGGTGGTGTTGATCTGTGCATGTGTCGCTTGTAAGGCAATGTGCTGGGACACATGACGCAGGAGGTTATCCAGAACCTGCACAAACACAATTGAAAATGCTGGCTGGGAGATGCCATGCAGCCCCCCGACTGTGGGTTGGAATGTATTGGAATATGCCTGGGGCAATAAAGTGCAGCACAAACATCACCTTCAACAGGGAGGGCATGGCAGTCTAGATGCCAATGATGCTGTGGATGTCTTCTTGGATGAGCTCCACGATTTCCAGGATGCTCTCGCTGTAAAGGCATTATAGTGTGTGAATGTGCCTGTCAGTCAGGGACCAGGGTGTGGCCCTTGTGCGGGGTATAGGTGCACACCTACGGGGCACAACTTGCTGTCCATTGCTCATCTGCATTATACTTCCCTTCCCTGTCGGCCTGTGGTGTGTGTGTGTGTGGTCCTTTGCAGCAGTACCTGTGCTCATTGTGTGCAGCTGGGTCAATTGGGTGTACTGGGCCTTGTTACCGCTTGGTCCGCGATGCCAGTGTTTCCAGCACGGTTACCCCAGTGGTACAGGCCTTTTTGTGCCTGTGTTTCTAGGGAAACCGCTGTTGTAATGCCTCCTTGTTTCCATGGAATTGCTGTTTCTGGCACTGATTCCGGAGGGTTCTGCTGTTTCGATTCTCTGTGCTACTGGCAACGGGAGGACAGTATCTGCTGTTAACGGCACCATTGTTACCGGCATTATCCCTTCTAGTGCTGCAGTCTGGAAATAGTGGTGGTAATCAGAATTACTGGCACGTTGTTTCCAAACTGCCACACTTGAAATGAGGCCCCATGATAATGATGAGCACAAGGGGGCTGTTAACAGGTACAGAGGTCACACTAATCGCTGCATGTCAGAAGTGGTGATTTTGGAAGTCACATCCATGCAAACTCCCACAACATTCATTTTTTTTATTCTGTAGGGGATTCAGTGTGCCCTATTGTTCTCGCTGATGACACCTATCTTGGCCATTCAGAATCAACATAAACATTGGGGCAACAATGCAAATCTCAAGACCCATTTCAAAACATAGCAGGCATTTTGAATACTAAAGGGATATATCTGGGGCTTGCACAGACAATTTGGTGCTATCCTGTGTAGTTCCTAAAAGTTGGGAGAGATAATCATGCTCCATAACTGCTGAACCCATTTGCATGCATAATTATTTGCAGACCCCATACCCTCACCCGGAATAATTTGGCTCACAAATTGTTGTCAAGTGTTGGCAATAAAAGGCAGTAGGTTTTTATTGTACAGATATGGTTATGGAGATAACAATAATCACATATCATTTTAGTAACATACTTTCGGGCACCGGGTCTTTGGATTACCCCCTCTGGCCCGTGCCCACCTTCCCATGTCCCACGACTTGTTGTGGGCACCGTACAGTGCCTTGTACTTCTTTTCCTTTGTTCTTCTCCCTTATTTGTAGGGTGGGAGGGTTTTTGGTAAAGAGGCAAAGGTTTGAAAGGCACTGAGTAAACAGTGCACCTCCTGTGTGTTTTGGTCCCCGTTCAGGGTCCACAAACTGTTTGGGTTTTCTCAGAACATGCCGCTCTGTATTTATAAGACCCAGGGGAGCCCTTGGTCTTTGATATGTATAGTAGTGGGGGCTGTTGTGTTCCAGCCCCCGGCCGGATAGCCGACTGTCTGGCCCCCTGGGGGGGGGGCAGGTCTTTGAACCTGATCCATGCCTGACTGTTGGTTTCCTTAGGTACTTAGCACCTTGCTGTATGGAGGAAGAGTGAGGTGATTGTTCACACCTCACCCTTCCTCAGCTTTGTGTTGCACAGACTGCATGTCGCTCTGGCTTGGGGGAAGGAGAGGAGCAGAGAATGGGAGAGGTTGGGCTGCCCCTCTCCAAGCCTGCTGATGGTAACAGCAGTTACCCTGCCTCACTTTGGGTGGCCCTGCAGCATTTCCCATAACTGCTGAACACATATGCATGTATAATTATTTGCCGACCCCATACCCTCACCCGGAATAATTTGGCTCACACATTGTTGTCAAGTGTTGGCAATAAAAGGCTGTAGGTTTTTATTGTACAGATATGGTTATGGAGATAACAATAATCACATATCATCTTAGTAACATACTTTTGGGCACCAGGTCTTGGGGTTACCCCCTCTGGCCCGTGCTGCCACACGTTGGCAGGTTGGTGGCTGACCACGTTCCCCCGAAAGTATCTCCTAGTGGCAACCCCTCGAGGCAAGAGTGGATGAAATTTCTCTAAAGAAATGTTCCATGCCCTAGTTTGATAAATGGGTGCCGTCTTTGTGAAAAAGGTCTGGGTCAGCCAGTATAATGGCCGGGTGCTTTATGAAGTCCAGTCCTCTTGCTGTACAGAATTTCTCTAGCCCCCTGTTGAGTTTTCTTCTAGAAATGTCTATCGATTTGTAGCAGTTGGCCTCTTGCCCTTTCTTTCTGGGTAGGATGGTCGAGAAATATATTTCTGTTCCCCTCCAATTATGTGAAATGCCTGCTAGAGAGGAGCACATGTCCTCGAATAAATTTCTCCTTCCACTGGATACCAGGTCATTGCCCCCTATGTGTGTGACCAAAGATTCTGGCCGGTCTCTGTATGCGACGAGTTCTGCTAGGGTTTCGTGGATCTCAGCCCATCGTAGGCCTCTGTATCCCCACCATGAAGAAATGGTGTTTCTGAAAGGTGGCCTTTCTTTGGTCTCCTCTGCCCATCGGCCCCTCCTGAAGATAAATGAGTGGCCGACTATCCATGCTGATTGGAAACAGGCCCTCCCTTTGCCTGTTGTTTCTGTAGGAAGGGGGAGAAAGCTGTGGTCTGATATATCTTTTGTAGCAATCTGACTTCCATCCCCCTATGTTTTTTTAGTTGTTGGGGAGCTAGGCCTCTTTGCCATGCTGAGGTGGCGGCACCTATTCTGAATGAATGGGTGCCAAAACCCTTGGGGTCCCACCCTGCTTTGCTGATTGCTTTCATCAGCACCCCTTTGAATTGGTAGTGGCTTAGTGCCGAGGTGTCCTTGTGGATTAGAAACCTCCCCCCTACCTTGGGCCTTTGCGTGTGATAAAGGTTGGTGATACATACCGGGCAGTTTGCTGCGTCATCAATTCAACAAATGTTGATGGTTCTTTTGGCCCCAGTTTTTGATTGCTGGATTTCTATGCTGACGCTCTCTTGTCTAACCCTGACCACCATGACACCCAGGCCGTTGGTAGCCTTGGTGCTGGAGGCAATGAGCTCTCCAACACGGAGAGCCCCGAAGTATGCCAGGAAAAAATCTGTTTTGAATAATAAGATCTTGTATGGATGCCAGCATATGGAATCCAGCTGGTTTGCAATTTGTACCATTTTGTTGAAATCCAGGGGCCGGCGGGTGTCCACTTGGGGGCCCTCTATTCTACCCCATCCTTTCATTGCGTAGGAAATAAGAGCGCTCTGCGTGGGGTCTGAATAACCCAGTATTTTTGAAAAATACGAGATTGCAACTAGGTGTCTTTTTGCCCAATCTCTCTTAAAGCCTTGTTCATGCGCCCATTTTAAAAATATTTCTATGTCTTTAATCGTTATTAACTCTACATGGTTTACACCTGTGGCTTTAAATACTGTTTGTAAGCACTTACTGTACTGCGCCGTGGTGGTGCTTGCCAGTGCTTTCTCTGCAATCTCTATTAGGAAGCCTAAGGAGTTGTTGCCACCCGTTATTGAGGTGCCTGGTTCTTGTTGGGCATCCCGGCCATGGCTCTCTGGCACTGGCATTGATGCCGTTGTTTTGTTGGCACCCGTTTTTGAGGCACCTGGTTCTTGTTGGGCATCCCAGCCTGGGATCCCTGGCGCTGGCGTTGATGCCGTTATTTTTGATTTTCCATTATTGCCCAGCATTATTGGTATTGGCGTCATCTGTTCCTGGGCGTGAGGCACTAGCTCCCGGAATCTTGGCCACTGAAAGCGAGATAAAGCATCTGCAATGTTATTATCCACCCCAGCGATGTGCTTTGCTTTGACCACAATGTTTTCTTGTAGTGTGATTGCTGTGCTGGCTCGTAGGACTTTTAGCACTAGAGGGCATTTGGTAGACCTTCTGTTTATGGAGCCTACTACGACCATGTTGTCGCACCAGACCAAGAGTTCCGTGTTAGCTAGCTGCCTGCCCCAGATGTGTAATGTTAGCCAAATGGGAAATCATTCTAGGAGGGTGATTTTCTTAGTCCACCCCGCCTGTTGCCATGAGTTGGGCCAGTGTCCTCCCACCCACTCTGAGTCTAGCATGGCTCCAAACCCCTTACTCCCGGCTGCCTCAGTGAAAAGGACCCTTTTTGTCCATGTGTTCAAAGGTGTACGCCAAAGTGAGGTCCCGTTGAAATCTTTGAGGAAATTCCCCCTAATTTCCAGGTCTTGTTTCACCTCTGTGCCTAGCCGGATGTGTAGGTGGAGTTTGGTGTATGATTTGATTTTTAGTTCCAGACTTCTGGAAAATACCCTCCCTTAGGGGATTATTCTAGCAGCAAAGTTGAGACTCTCTGCTAATGATTGAATTTCTCTAACTGTGCCCTTGTCTTTTGTTGTCAGGCCTTGTATTTTCTCCAGGAGTTCTGCAATGTTTGTCTTTGGGATCTTGCACAGGCCCTGTACAGAGTCAATTTCAATGCCCAGGAAAATTATGTTGGTGGCAGGTTTGGTCGTTTTATCCTTTGCTAAAGGTATGCCCCACTTTGCAGTCATTCCTTTTAATTTTGCCAGGGCCTTGTTGCATTCATCAGAATTTGCTGGGCCCATTACCATGAAATCATCAAGGTAGTGTACTACTTTGGTCCCTGGTCTCTGTTTTTGGAAAGCCCATTGAAAAAAGGAGCTGAATTGCTTGAATAGGGCGCAGGATACTGCGCACCCCATGGGGAGGCATCTGTCCACATAGAATGTGTTGTTAAAAGTAAAACCTAACCATTGCCGGGAATCTGGGTGGATTGGCAATAGTCTGAAAGCAGATTTGATGTCTAGTTTGGCCATCAGGGCGTTCCTGCCACATTCCTGTATGAGTCTTACTGCCTCCTGGAAGTGTGTGTATGATACCGCGGATTCCGTGTGTGGAATGCCATTGTTTAATGATTGGCCTTTGGGATAGGATAAGTGGTGAATTAGCCTCCTTTTCCCAGGTTCTTTTTTGGGGACGAGCCCTAGTGGTGATATTATGTCATCTTTGAGGGGCATGTGGTCCTGCAATCCTGCCTAACATCAATTCCTTCTTGATTTTGCTCTCCACTATTTGGGGGTTGTTCTGGCCGACATCAGGTTCATTGGGATGTTCTGTGACCCTGTGACCTTAAAAGGGATGGTAAAACCCTTGGTGAAACCCTGCCAGATTGCCTCGCTGGTTTCCCTGTCTGGGTAATTCATGAGTGCTTCTCTAAAATTGTTTGGGTTGATGGGGGTTCTGCCTGGTGCCAAACCTGGGGTTGAAAGGGAGTGGATGGTGCTAATCTTTTGCATTTTTGGCTGGCAGTCTGGTGCAGTTGCTTGCTGCGTGGTCAACGTTGCAGTTTGTGCAAGCGTGTTTGTACCAGCAGTCCTTACCCCAGGTGCACTGGTTTTTTCCAAAATTCCTTCATGGAATGTTGGCTTTTGGAGAGTGTTTTTTGTTCTGCCTGTGGGTATTAGACTTAGCCGCCCATGGCTGTTTCTTCCGAAAGGGCTTTTGCCCCTTTTTATGTTTCTCGTTATTGTTATTTCTGGGACCCTGTGCATTTTTGCTATTTTTGGAGATGTTCTGTGAGCCCTCTTTCTCCGATGGGGGCTCAGCGTTTAACATGTATAAATCATTTTGGACCTCGTCCCATTATTTATTTATACATTTATAACACGCCGCAGCTCGCGAGCATCAGGGCGCGACAAAAACACAAAAGGACAGAGGTCACAGGACTACGTAGAAAGAAAAAGGGGGGACTCTAAGGAGTCCAAGCAGGAAAATAGCGAATTACCGGAAAAGTAATGTTTTCAGCTGCTTCCTGAATGAGGAGTGACTGCTTTCCAGTCTGAGGTTATCTGGAAGCTCGTTCCAGAGTGCTATAGCTTTAGTGGGGAAAGCTTTCCCAAGTCCAGTAGCTTTTATTCTGGTGTGGCTGACTTTAAGTAGCCCTTTTTTGGATGATCTTATGCAACGGCTTGGTTCATACCAGTGAAATTCCCTTTTGAGGTAGGATGGGGCCGTGCCGAATAGACAGCGGTGGACAAGAGTCAGCGATTTGAATTTAATACGCTCCTCTATAGCAAGCCAGTGGAGACCCATTCGGTCATGGGTGTTGTGCTCGCGCCTGGATTTCCCGGTGATAGTTCTAACAGCGTTATTCTGGATTATCTGGCATTGTTTGATGCAGGAGTTGCTTGAACCAAGCATCAATGCATTCCCATAATCCAGTCGAGACAAAATCGTGGCTCTAGCGATGGTGGCGCTGTTTTTGGCATTGAGATATGGCCTAATACGACGTAGTAATCTCTGGTAATATTGGCAGTTCTTTTTGAGGTATGAGACCTGTGCGTCGGCTCCTAGTGAGGATTGCAGATATATGCCAAGTGTTTTCACTTTATTTGTGACCACGATGTTGGAGTCATTTATAATGAATGACGAGTAGACAGGGCCTAGATTGGATAAAGCTTTCGTAGATCCAAAAGTCATAAGTTCTGTTTTTGAACCATTCAGACACATCCAGTGGGCCTTCATCCAGTATTCTATAGTATTATAGATTGCTGACAGCCTATTGTTGTCTGTAGTGTGGTCTCTGCTGAGTTCTATAATCCGTTGTGTATCATCTGCAAAGTTGGTAAAGTAAATTCCCAACTGCGAGAGAAGGGCGCAGAGACTACGAATATATAGGTTAAACAGAAGAGGGGAAAAGCTGGCGCCTTGTGGGACGCCGCAGTCCACAGGTTTCGTACTGGAGGAATAACCACCCCAGGTGATTTTAGATTTTCTGTCCTCTAAGAAGGAGGATATCCACTCGATGGCTTCCTCGGAACAGTTTCCTGCTTTTCCCAGGGCCTTCCGAAGCTTTCCATGATCTAATAAATCGAAAGCCGCTGAGAGGTCTAACAGGATGAGCAAGCCGGCCTTTCCTTTATCAAGAGTTTCCAGCATTTTAGTCTGAAGGTCGAGTAATGCAGATTCCGTGTTGTGTGCACTTCTGAATCCTGATTGCTGGGGGTGTAGCAAGTCGTGCTTGTCTACGTACTCTTGGAGTTGGTGCGTGGCTAATTTATCAAGAATCTTCAACAAGAAGTTGCAGTTCGTGATAGGTCGAAGATTGGCTGGGTTTTGCTGGTCAAGGCCAGGCTTTTTAACCAATGGTGTGACTGTTACTGTTTTTAGACTGGTGGGAACAGTCCGGTCTCTAAAGGACGAGTTTACCATACGGCAGAGGAAGGGTGAGAAAATATCTGCATTGTCTAGGATGAATTTGGGGGGCAGTATGTTTTCAGGGCATGATGTGCAATTCATGTTGGAGAGCGTGTCCAATATGATTTCTGGTGTGATTGGTATGAAATGGAACTTGGGTACTTTAATTTCTGGGTCATCTTTGTTAATCGTCGGTGTGGTGTCAATGATATTGCAATTTAAGATAGTATCTCTAGCTTTTGAAGTTTTTTGTGCGAATGCGGTTTGAACTTTTTCGCAGTCCAACAATGTTGGCTGGAAGGGAGGGGTGAGAATGGATGGTTTTTCGAGGCTTTTTAGAATTTGAAACAACTTTCCTGTGGAGTTGGATGCACCTGTAATTTGCTCATTGTAATAGTTTTTCTTTGTTTCGGTTATTTTATTTCTGTACAGGATGTCAGATTCCGTCCATTTGTCTTTATCGAGTTCTGTGGGGGTTTTAAGCCACTGTCTTTCGAGTTTCCTTTTGGCAGTCTTGAGGATGCCTAGTTCCACGGTGTACCAATTTTGGTGGTTAGGGTTAGGGCGCACTTGTTTATTTTTTAGTGGGGCATTCTTATCTAGTAGTTCTTGGAAGTGGTTGTCATAGGTGGTGATGATAAAGTCACAGGGATCATCATCTGAGGTGTTATCCAAGATGTATGAGATCCCCTGCGAGAGGATATCTGGCGTGATTCTCTTGAGGTTTCTGCTCTGAATAGTTTTAGGTGTATTGTCGGGGAGGGTTTTTTTAAATGACAGTGAGAGTGTGGCTTCAATTTTGTAATGATCGCTCCAAATACAGGGCTGTGTGTTTGTAACTGTGAGGTCTATATTGTTAGTAATAATCCAATCAAGTTGGTTGTTAGAAATGTTGGTAGGGCCATTATTGGCAATCAAATAACTGATGTCGGAGAGGTTTTTTTCTAGACTAATAGCCTCTTTGTCGGTGGGGTTTCCCCTCCGTCTATTTAGGTCGCCCAGGAGGAGTGTACCAGAGTTCTTTCCTTTGAGGTTGTTAAGAATATGGCAAAGGTCGTCATTAAAGTCCGATATGAGTGAAGGGGGTCTGTAAATTACAATAAAATTGATGCAATTATTTGAAGAAGGGGTGAATTTGAGATGGAGAACTTCGCACCCCGGGCATTGAATGGGAGATGTGAAGAGATGTATATCTTGTCTGGCTATGATGGCGACACTGACATGCTTCTCCTAAATCTGATATCATATGCTAGCCAGGTCTTCCCTTTATGAGTGATTTTTACTTTTCTTATTTTATCCATGTAAGCCCATAGTTTTCTGCCATCATTGGGGAATTTCTCTTCGTATATTGTTGCCAAGATGGCGAAGGCCTGTAGCCAGTTGTTCCAATTCTGTTCTACCTGGGCATTTCTGGCTATGGCTTTTCTCTTCTATCTTTTTGGGATCCCTAAAAGCATCTTTCCCTTTGCGTTGGGCTTCTATAAGTGAAAAGATTTCTATGAACTCTTTGGCCCATATGGCCTCTTTGATTGTGGTGTCAATATTCCATGCTAGGCATCTTTTATATCTATTCAGTATTTCAGTCTGGAAGGATTTCAATTTTAATTCTAATTGAGCATTGCAGATCATTGCTATGTCTGTTGGCTTGCTGTTGCTTTGCCCTGTCTGTCGCAGTGGTTCTGTACTGGGGGTTACCCATGCTTTTAAAGCACCTGTTGGGTCTGCTGTGGCTGCAGTTGGCGCAATTGTGCTTGCAGCTGTTAGCATTGTTGGCACCTGTGGCAGTGGTGTGGCTGGGGCTGCTGTTGTTGGGATCCTTGCTGGTGGGGGGGTCACCGTTATGGTAAGTACTAGGGGTATGTTGGGGTTTGTGGGTCCCTGCTCCCCTGTTTGAGGTAATTGTTTCCCCCTCATTTCGCGCAATAATTGTTGCATTTCCGACATGTTCTCACACAATTTCGCCAGTTTTTTGTTACCTTTTTAGTGCCATCTGTCACTTTCTGTCTCTTTGGTGGTGTTGTGACGTCATCTTGATAGGGTGGTATGGGTGTCCCTTCCCTTGGTAGGGCGTACATATTCTCCCTGACCCATGCCCAACCTTAGTGTTCCGCTGCCTCGATGGCTGCAATAAGGTGGGGTGATTTGGGTTTCTGAGCTGGTGTTGTGGGTTCCTGTGATTTTCGTTTGGGACCCATGTTTCCTTTCAGCCTGTTTGAATAAAAGAAAGATATTTGAAAAAGGTTGTGTTTGGCCCTGCAGGGATCTGAACCCGTGTCAGCAGTTTCTTCACAGATGTCAAAGTGAGCTCTCTACTCGTTGTGCAATAGTACCGTCTATCATGCACATTATAATGCTTGTTGTATTATTTGTGGATTCTTGTAGGCTTGCAAAAAATGCTGTTTCCTGTGCTGGGTAACTGTAGAGTGTTGCCCCAAAAAATATTTTGGTTTATGTTCAGACAAACTGCAGCGGTGGTCTTTGGTGAGCTGAAATGATTTCTTGTGCCCAGGTTCGAGTTATGCGTATACACTATGCCTTTGTTGTTCACTGCAATTAATTGTGTGTGCCCTGTTGGCCTGGGCCTTAAAAAATGCCCCAAATGCTGTATGAACCAAAAGTTGTCTGCCTACTGCCTCAATTAAAATGTTCGTTGTACTTTTGCAAAATAAGGTTTCCCGAAACAGGGTTTCCCCGCAGCCTCAGTGTTTAAACTCGCAATATTTCTATTGAAATTGTCGTGCTGCGTGCATTCTGGGTCCGCCAGCGTGCAGCTGCCCGTGGATGTTTATCTTTGTTGCACGCGGTTAGAAAAAACAGTGTTCTATTTCATGCTCGCAGCCTGGCTTGACTAAAGCCACCGCCTATGCTGGGCTGCTCTGCAGGTTCCACCTTCCTTCGTTTGTGCTGGTAAGTGGAGTCCTGCTTCCCTTCGGTACATCCCGGGAGACTTTCTTTGTTTGTTTAGTGTTCGCTGCTTACTGCCGTGCAGAGGTTCATGAAGAGTGCAATGTTCAAAGGGAAACAAAGATGCTGCGAAAGCAACAAACTTCAGAGTTTGCTAAAGAAGCAAAGGTTTGGAAGGCACTGAGGAAACAGTGCACCTCCTGAGTGTTTGGGTCCCCGTTCAGGGTCCACAAACTGTTTGTGTTTTCTCAGAGCATGCTGCTCTGTATTTATAAGACCCAGGGGAGCCCCGCATCTTTAATATGTATAGTAGTGGGGGCTGTTATGTTCCAGCACTCGGCCGGATAGCCGACTGTCTGGCCCCCTGGGGGGGGGCAGGTCTTTGAACCTGATCCCTGCCTGGCTGTTGGTTTCCTTAGGTGCTTAGCACCTTGCTGTATGGTGGAAGGGTGAGGTGATTGTTCACACCTCACCCTTCCTCAGCTTTGTGTTGCACAGACTGCGTGTCTCTCTGGCTTGGGGGAAGGAGAGGAGCAGAGAGGGGGAGAGGTTTGGCTGCCCCTCTCCAGGCCTGCTGATGGTAACAGCAGTTACCCTGCCTCGCTTTGCGCGGCCCTGCAGCGGCCCTGCAGCATTGCCCATAACAAGTGTATAAAACATTGTGGGTCTCATTTCTAAAAAATCACCACATTTCGTAGAGGTGACTGCTTACATTTGCACTTTGCCTTTGGGCAATTTTTGTCTTTTGCACTATGGAGTCCAAGGGATATGTGTGGCAGAAGCACCTTCATGACTCCCTTTTGCACTCTGCAGTGTAAAATTCATAAACGCTGCCTACCCTTAATGCATGTCAGGCAGCGTTTAAACTGGATTTATTTATTAAACTGATTTATTTATTTTATATTTATAGAGCTCCAAAGCCCAAAAGCATCAGGGTGCTTACAAAACCACAAAGGACCATTGAAGACGGAACAAAACATTAACTAGCAGATGGATCATTTACCAAAGTGTGGCGGCTGGTGAAACAGAGAGCATAGCAAGTGAGAACATATATTCAAATAGGAGGGTTTTAAAATGTTTCAGAAACACCAGATAGCGTGGTTCCAAGCATAAATCCATGGGCAGCCTGTTCCAAGCTTGCTCTGCAAGGACAGGAAAAGATCTCCCGAGCCTCTGGCTCTTTTACATCTTGGTACAGTGAAATATCTGCAGTTAATCGAGCAGTGCTCTTGAGGAGGCGATTAGGGTCTCTCATTCCTTAAGGTAGACAGGTGCACCTCCATTGATACATTTGTGGATAAAAGAAAAAAAGAGCCTTAAAATGTATTCTTTCTGACACATTCAGTCAATGAAGATTCCTTCTAGCATGGGAGATATGTTCTCTCCTGGGGATGTCACAGATGATTCGGACAGCTTCATTTTGATGTACTTGGAGTCTGTTTATGGAGTTTTTGCTTGCCCCAAAAAAGAGGGCATTATAATTATCCAAGTGTGGTATGACGATGGCTCTGACCAGAGTGTGACTATTTTTCAAGGAAAAGAGAGGTTTGGCCTGCCTCAACACCTTTAGGGGATCGGGGTGTGACAGACCACTCCGTCAACATGTGTGTCAGAGCCAAGAGAAACTTTGGCATACACCCCCAATGTCTTAACCTTATCTGTGATGTCTATACGGTTTCCTTCAATGTCATGTGGGTGTATTCTGAACCCAACTTGGCTCTGGACTTCGTAGATTCAAAGATCATCAGCTGCGTCTTGGCGCTGTTCAAACACATCCAGTTACTAGACATCCAGCTTTTTATCATACCATAGAGGTGAACCAGTCTGAATGAGTCAGCCAGGTAGTCTCCACTCACTCAACCAGAAAATACTAGAAAATATGAGAAGTGCATGTTGGTCTTTGCTAGAAATGCCCGAAACCTTAAGATGTTGCTGAAGCTGGAAGTTGCTACCTTGCCTATGATTTTCAATAGAAAAACAATGTTCGTGATGGGGCGCAGATTATTGGGTTCTTTGTGGGTTCAGACCAGGTTTTTTGGGCAAGGGTGTAATAATGACCTGCTTGATGGTATCAGGAATGGATCCATAGCTGAGGGAGGTGTTGACAAAACATGTCAGGAGGGAGTGAAGAGTCCAGGATGACAAATGATGAATTCAGCAGGCATGATCTCACCAGGATAAAAGGTCGGATGCATGGAATTAATGAAGGAGCATACCTCTACCCTAGCTACTTATTTAAAGGAGAAACCTGGGATTTCTTTATTCCCGGTTATCTGGGTTTCCTGTTGGATATCAGTGATCAGGGAATCGGATATTCTGTCACAGGCAGTTGTGATTTTATTTGGCAAAGGCATGTTACACTCTGCTGCAGTTTTCATTGGATGGGGTAAAGGACTGGAGATGGGACGTGGGTTTCGCAAGACTTCTATATACCTTGATTATGTCTTTGGTTTGATTACCTGCCAACTCAATGTCCTTGTTATAAAAGTTTCTTTTTAGCTTCATAAATGAGTTTTGTTAAGGTTTTCTTTGGGGTTATCCAAGTAGCCTTGTTTTCAGTTATTTTGCTTTTAACCCAGAGTCAATCTCCTTTTTATTTTTTTATTTTTTTTATTTTTTAGATCGAATAGGACTGGAGTATAACAAGACTGTTCACATAACTTATTTCTGACCATCTTAGATTTTAAAGAGGCCATTTTGTCTAGGAGGTGCTTAAATTGGGTGATATATATCGTCACCAGTGTCTCATCTGAAGTAATGTCCAAAAAGTGTTCAGACATAATTCCAGCTCCTCTGGAGTAATTATTCTCAGATTCCGGCTACCAATTGTTTTGGGTAAATTGTGAACTTTAAGAGGTTTTCAAGGAAGTGTAATAGAGCATTCCACAACAATAGGGTGGTCAGACGGTATGCAGGCATTGACATTTACAATCTTCATGGGAACATTTCTAAAGGCAATCCAACCCAGAATATTTCCACCTGTGTGGGTCAGCTCAGTGTTATGGATAGTAAAATCCAAGCTTTTCAGAAGTCTTTTCAGATCTGATGCTTCCTTATCTGCATGGGTTATTCAGCCAATGGTTGAAATCTCCAAGTAGGATGGCAGAAAAATGTGGTTTATTCAGAGGGGCTGAGAGAAGTGCCAGATCTTCATTGAAATGTTAACATATTCTCTGGAGGTTGATACATCAAAATGACATTTATACAACAATTGTCACTGAGAAAGAATTTTAAATGTATAATATCACAGCCTGCACATTCAATGGCTGATTCGAAGAAGTGCATATTGGTCTTTGCTAGAAATGCCACTCCTCCTACATTCCCATGAACGTGATCCTTCCCAAAAAAGCTAAAGCCTGCAGGAGTGGATAATCTTTTTTTAGGACTACTCCAGTCCTTAAGTCACATTTCGGTAATACTCATCACGTCCAGGTTTTCATCCTGAATGTGGTTGTGTACGTCGATAGCATTACTATTTAATAAACGAGGAGTTCAGGGCCGTACAAGCAGTCTTCGGCAAGTCAATGTTAATGGAGTTTGTAAGCGGAGTTGTTGAAGACACATGGTTCTCAGGAGACTGATGTACTGGAATCAGTGAGTTTGGTGTATCTGTCCCTAAATCTATTGGGCCTGATCCACTGACGTTGTTGAGTTTGTAATTTGTAGTTCTTATAGAGGATACAGTAAGGAAATCTTATCTGCCACTTCGAGAGTGTTTGTGGTATTCTGGTTGATTGAACAGTTAGACACGATTATGGGGACAGGGGAGAGTGAGTTAGGTACGTCATGCTCAACCAACTTTGGAGCAATGGTAGTGTTCGGCAAGGCTTGGAGTTCTGGGATGTCAACGCTGCGTAACTGGCACAAGTAATTTTCTACAGTTCTCTTCTGCCGCAATTTCTGGGTACGAGAAGTAGATCAAAACGACTCATGTTTAATAGAGGTCGCACAAAGATAAGAGAGGAAAATCCAACGAGGCTTACTGCGAAAAAGCATGGAGCAGCAAGCGGCACATCCGGCGGGCACGGACCAGCAAAGGCCAGGCTTTGATCGGCAGCACCAGCGTAGATGCATCTGGTCACTTCTTTAGTAAGACACTAGTGCAGCAGGGAAAGTTAGTTTTTCCCTGACCAGAGATTCACAATCAAATATGTTGTGCAACACAAACACGGGTCCACAAGTCAACCACAAACAAAAGTATGTCCACTAGGGGAGCACAAGCCACTTTTTCCACCTGATTTTTGCTGGTGTTAAAAGGAGATAGACTCCAGAGGAATCCCTTGGTTTTACCCCAGCATGAAAATGTCATGCTAGTGTAAATCCAAGTTGTTTTTGAAGATGAAAAAGGGAAAGGATTTGGAAATGTAACTCCCAGCAAATGTCTAACAAATATCTGCCACCTGGCTGTATGTCACAACATTGATTACAAGTACATCATTAAACAGTATCACTTGAATGATTCCATTGACCCAAATATGTATGCTTAAAATGTGTATAATCACCACAACTCAATACCCTAGATGCACCTGATTATAACAAGACATCCTACTTGCCTGTCTCAATGGCCAAACACCTTATATGTGAACCCTGTGAAACAATCAACTGATCTACATGATGAAACAATCAACTAGTCTACATGATAAACACTAAGTCTAATTATATCTCTAACTCTACACTCTAACCTCCAAAACCTGAACTCTTAACTGTGAACACTCTCAGCCATAGACACTCCATAACTGTGGACTTCAAACTAAATGTAACTCTAAACTAACTCTAAACGGCACCAAATGCCAAACTATGCTATGTAGACAATGATTCCATACTATTTGTATATATTTCTGTTTTCTTTTCGCAAATGGAAATCAGGAACCAGAGCTGGGATCTTCCAGTAATGCTTAAAAGTCACACTGCCAAAAAGGTTTGCGTTGGAGGAAGAACTCTACCGTTAGCAGCAAGCAGTGAACGTTAGCCCAAGTGGCACTGACTCTAACACACAATGCCAGCACCCACACTGCAGCCTTCAGGGGCTGTGGAACAAAACAAATGGAAGTTCAGGAATTGCAAAAACTAGTTGAAACACATGGAGCGTTTTGATTTTGATTGGGCGTTTTGAGAAGAAACTCGACAGGTCCTTTTGCAGGGATGGCCTTTTATCATTTCCATTTCCCTTGCTGAATGTCTTTCACTTTTTATTTGCTTTTACAGTTACTTTTATCGTGTCCGCACAGTGGGGAATTAAAATTTTTCCTTTTACCTAGATTGTTGTGTTGCTTCTATGAGGGAATACTATATTTCTTGGCCACAAAACTCTGAAACAACCTACCAAAATATCACTGCCTGCAAGTGAAACACCTGGAATTAAGGAAACACCTTGAACAACTTGGGAGAAAGATCTATGACACAATAGCAGTGCAAAAGACACCCTCCTGATTCTGGCACTATCCTGAGTATGTGGACAAGGGGTCCAGCATGTCGTGCATGCATTCTATGTATAGGAGCTATTTGGGATAAACAGGACCTCAATAAAATATTTCCTTTAAATTTAAAATAAAAAATCCTTCTGGGGGTCTTGGTCACTTTGCATCATGCAATGCAAACCACTGTGCACTACCATTTATGGGATACCATGTCGGTTTCTGGCTCCCATGCCGCGTTACATTGGACCACACTTCAATCTCTCAAAGACATTCCGAACCAGGACGCATAAAGTGACAGAACCTTAACCTCTCCCTTTTCTCCTACCCTCCCATCCTTCCACTAAGACCTCACTACGCTTCGCTCACACTCATCAAGTGACAGACCATGGTTCAGGTTGCGCAAACCTATTTTTGGTGCGAATGACATTTTGCATTGTATTAGCCCTATGGTAAAGTTTTACCTAGTGCAAATATTATTTCAAAGCAGTTTTGCACCATGGCAAAGTTTACCCTCGTGCTAATAATGAATTAATTGAAACATAGTTGTTGTGCACTACGGCAACTTAACTGTGCCTTTGTATTAATACCATGCACAATTGCACTTGCACCAGTGCACACTTTCTGTTATCCAGCCCCAGGTCTAATGTACTTAAAAGGTTCCTAACACACTCATCTCTTTTTAACAACCACTGCAATCGTTGCTTCCCAACCAAGAGGCTGCCCGTATTGATAGGTTCTCAGTCCGCAGCTGCTGATCTCTCCCCAATTCACTGTGGCATCCCTCAGGGTTCTTGTGTGTCACCCACACTCGGTAAGGTCTTTACTAAACCTCTCTTCGATGTACTTGACTATCTGGGTGTCTTCTACACAAACTATGCCGGCGACACCCAGATACTCATTGCCATCCCTGGAGACTACATAGTTGACACCAAGGCCCTGAATGACGTCTACCTGGTCATCCAAGCCTGGATGGCCCAACACCAGCTATGTCTCAATGATGACAAGACGGAGCTCCTCATCCTAGGCGCCACTCAACGCCTCTGCAAACTTGAGCCATCCTACCAGTCATTTATCATTGATGGCAACACCATCCAAGTCTCGAAAGACACAAAAACATTAGATTTTTACCTTGACGCTACCTTATCCTTATGGCGTCAAACAAATGCAGTCAGATCAGCTTCTGCATATACCTGCAAACTCATTGCAGCCTGCAGACCATTTCTGACTACTCCGAACAGCATCACACTAGCCAGAACCCTCATTGTGGCTAAAATTGACTATGGTAGAGCCCTCTACTTAGGAACTAGCCAAGAGAACCTGAACAAACTACAAATCACCCAGAACAACGCTATTAGAGCTGCCTTAAACTTCCCTCGTAACCACCACATCTCTGAATCCAGAACCAACCTACAGTGGCTACCGGTAGACAGAGAATTACACTGAAATCACTCGCCCTCACGCACAAATGCTTGGCCAACAAGGCCCCTTTGTACCTCTGCAGTCGGTTATCACGCCACGTGCCTATCCGACCTCAAAGAACTGCCCAGGCCTACTGTCTACTGTTTATTGATCCCTAGGTACAAACTTCAAAAAGCGGGGGGCACAAGTTTCCCTGTCCTTGCCTCCAAGCTTTGGAATGCTCTCCCCATTTCCATCAAATCTGAGGAATCCTTTAACGCATTCAAGTCCAAAACTAAAGCTTGACTTTTCAACCAGCATTGAAACGTGCTCTCCACACCACAGCCTTTCTAGCATCGGTCTACTCTTCTCACCTGCTGCACGTTTTTCTCACTATGTCTCATGTAGAATATTTGCTCTGTAAATATTGTATATTGATATACCCTTGAATATTATGTACGTACATTCTCCTTTGCTTAATTTCTTATGTATTTATGCTCTGTATGTATCTTTGCACAAGTTGCGCCCTGATGCCCCCGGGCCTGATGGAGCGCGTTGCAAATACAAAACAAATACAAATTGCTTGCACCTGAATATACCCTGCACCAGAGAAGACAGAGTTTTCGTTTCTGCACACAGGTAAGAGAAGTGTCTGGCCTGAACTCATTAACGCCACAGGTTTACCATTTCTGCCTTTGTGCTAACTGAGAAAAACCACCCCACCCATCTTCCTTGCAAGAAGAGTGCCCATATAAAACAACTTACCTTAATAAAAAGGTGCTTTCAGGGGCGTGGCCTGGCACGAGCCTAAAGGAGTTGAGATAATCCTATGCTCTCTGGTGCTGCTGAAAAGTAAATAACATCCTGCGATGTAGTGTTGATCTTTCAGATCCCAGACCATAGTTGTATGGCTATAAGCATGTGGGGCATCCTGTTCTCGGCTTAGCAGAGTGATCTATTCTATGGGGGTCATTCAGAATTTGGAGGTAGCCATGGCACCATGGCTGCCTCCAAACCCCGGTCCGGGTCCGGGTCCGGTCTGGCTGAATGGGGATTTACCGGGTCATTCTGACCTTGGAGGACCCGGTAAATCCCCATTCAGTAAATCATTCCCCATTCCCTTTGAGCCCCTACAGGGCTCAATGTGAATGGGGAAGGCGCTAATTACGGGCCTGCAAATAGTGGGCCCGTTATTAGCGCCCTGGTCCATTAGTGGGACCCGCAAAGGACGTGTGGTCAGACCACACATCCTTTGCGGGTCCCGCTAAGGGACCTCGGAATAGGGCAGTAAGGGTTTACCGGCACCGGTATCAGTACCGGTGCCGGTAAACCCTTACCGCCCAACTCGGAATGAGGCTCTATATGTCGGTAGTTAGGATCAGAGCCTGAGCTCTCCTGGGATAGCAGCCCTCTGTCCTTCTTTGCACTAGAGGCTGGAGAGTGAAGCATGAGCCTCGGTGAGGATTGCAGAGACCTGACAGATGATCCACCCACAGTGATTGTGAGGCTGAGGGTGGTTCAGCAAGAGTGATACAGCTTGTTCAAGTGGCTTGCTCAGGAGGTGCAGGCTCCCCTCCCACCTTCCTCTGTTTCCGCATGGATACAGCTGAGGGAGGGAACATTGGTGGTGACCTTGTGATCATGTGAGGAGGTGAGGGCTTAGATCTGCTTGAACCAGTGCATTTTTTGAGCTGGCGTTTGTCGTGGCTTATAGAATGTGGAATACAGTGAGAATAGAACTGTAATGGGAATGGAATGGAAAGGAGAGAAAGGCAGTCAGCTAATATGGATCAATAAAGATGGACAGATGTATAAGCCGTCTTGGGTATTATTCAAGGTATGAAAGAGGTACATAGCAGCGTTAATAACAGGTACTGTGGCCTAGCTTTGTGCTTTTTCCTTAGCAGTGTCTGCAGCCTGGTTGGGCAGCCTGCCTGGGCTCCCTGAGGGATCACTCTGCTACCCCACCAAGTAGGTCTGAGGTGGTGGGATGAGATCTGTATGCATGTGGCGACTCATTAGCCCTATTAAAATCACAGTAAAGTCCACTCCTATTTCCTGAAACTTGATTTTAAAGAATGGCCTGGCTCTAGCGATCCTACTCCTCCTTTCATGCCATGTAAGCAGGCGGTTGTTCTTGGGGCATTGTCGAGAGACATCTTTGGGAGAGTTTGTTGCCCTAAGCTCCCACCATGAAATATCAGAAGTTAAAAGATTAATCCACCTCCAGGGTCTGATTGGCCGATCAGAATCTCGGCCCGTGGCCGGGCCGAAATCATTTGTATGCGGGTGAGTCCCTGGGGCTGGTTTCTGCCCATGTCTGGGCCGGTTTGAGCGAGAAGAAAAAAAAAAGCACCTGCAACGACATTGGGTATGGGGGCGGAGCAGCTCATTGCCGCCATGAGTGCTTTTCTGGCACCCCCCCTACGTGTAAACAGCAGGACACCAGGGCAGCAGGCCTGCCATCTTGAGGATCCCGAGCTGCCACATCGTCGTCTGGTCCTCCTCCCTCTCCTTCAGCTCCAGGGACATTGCAAGGGGCACACAATGCATCGGACTCAGCATGCACACGGACAAAGAAGAGGTGCGTTTTATCATTCAAACACCTAAGGCCACCACGCAAGTCTGAGAGTATCCTCAGTTCCCACCTTCACTGCAAACCGGGTCCTCGTAATCACTCCGACAGAAAGCATGGTCGTTAGAATGAGATCCCACTACGCTGATACTGCACGGTGTGAGAAAAAACACTAGAAAGCACATCCCAAAGCTTTGTGTGTGTGTGTGTTTAAATATTCTGGAGCCTGCTGCTGGATTTGTAATCATCTGGAGCCTTCTGCTGGAGCTGCCATCATCATCTGTATTCTGGACCTTGCCATTGCCGTCACTACTGGTAAGTGGTAAGCACTTTTCTTTTAATTCAGCTTTACTCTTCTGTTCCTATGCTTTGATTTTAAAAAGAAACTGCTCCAGAGTGCTTTCGTTGTAAAATAAAAGTGTAGGATGAAGTTGAAACTTGCACTTTGAGTGCAATGTACTGAACATTTCCCTAAACAGCAGGTACATGAGTTTTGGGGTTTGTATTGTGCGTGGGGGTGGGGGTGGAGATGGTGTTTGTGGGGAGCAGGCCAGTAGGTAAAATAGTTCCACTACTTCTTTTCGTACACTTCGACCACTGATTTCTGGATGTTTTAAGTTCTGACAATACAAATAATGTTAGCCAAGCAGTCCTACTGGATGCAATAAAAGGAGCACTATTGAGTAGTTTGGTTTATTAACATATGCAAAACTTTCAGTAAACAATTCTGATAAAACATCTTATGCATAGAGAAATTGTTTTCTGTCTTCCCAGGTATTGTCATCAAATGCCCAGGTGCTCACAGCACACAAGATATGGACAGTGTATGCTATACTAAGTACTCAAATCATAAGGTCCACCCCCTCTCTGCCAAGCACACACAACCACACTCTCTCTCTGACAGATCAGGGTGCCGGGGCAATACCATTTTGCCTCAGGTTCCCCCTGTATTTGTGTTGTGTCCCAAGTCTGGAGGGCACAGGAATTAATGCCCCATTCCATGTATTACACACCCATGGACACATTATGGCAAAATGAGACCATAAACAGACCTGAAACGGCCAACCCTAAAATACATGTGACATACAAGAATGGCTAAGCCTATAAAATAATGTGGACTAGGTGTGCAGTCATCAGTCAATGGTCAACTGTTCAGCACCCAGAGACGACAGGACATTTAAACATCATAACAGTCATATGAAAACAAAAGTATCCATATGTTGGTGCGAACAAATGGCGCTGTATAAAATCCTGTGCGCTACAAACCATTTTTGAGCCTTCGCACGTAAAGTGTTCTGCAAAGCCATTTTGAAAAGTTGGCCACCCTATTGCAAATGGCAATTTATGCAGGTGTGAGTTTTTAGGATAGCATTGTCTGTAAAGTCATGAATTGACACGATTCAGGGATGATGGTTGGAGCGCCATTTTTGTAGGCGAGGGGTGGGACACTTTTTTGAGGCGAGGGGTTGGACACTTTTTTTGGGTGCCCGGGCCTATTTCTTGTCTCAGTCCGACCCTGTCCACCTCCTCCATTAAAGATATGCTTTAATTAACCTAAAGTATTCTGGCTGGTACATAAGAGTCACTGCTTTCACCTACATCTGAGAAGGAGGATTACTCAAAACTTGCAACTAAAGGTGATATTACCCAATGACTGCAATCTATATTGAAGTATATGGCAACCACATTACAACAGTTGAAAAGCTCATTTCAGGAACTACCCTAACATGTACAAAATGCTGAACAGCAGCTGGGAGATTTTGAAAACACGGTTTGTGAGCAGGAGAATCACCATTCCAACCTGGAACTTAGTGTCAATGATTTTGAGCTACAGAGTACATCTTTGGAAGAGAAGTTGGAGAATATTGAAACCGATTGCGCAAGAACAACATCAGACAAAGGGGAGTCCATAGCGAGATGACTAATCATGACTTGGACGATTATGTGTGAGGCTTGTTCCTGGAAGTTCTGGGGGATTCTACTGGAGTAGACCACGCTCTGGACCATACGCATAGGGTGTTCTAGAACTTTCGGCGACTCCAAAACATTATACCTGACGTATTGACGAGGGTACACATTTTCAAATCTAAGGAACTGATTTTCTAAAAGTCACAAATGCTAAATGGAAACTCTTTCAGGGGTAGCCCCAAGCCCCATCACTCTCTTTCAAGAACTGGTTCCAGGCACAATTTAAAAGTGTAAACTGTTGAAAACGCTCAATCACCTTAAGGCGATTCTTTATACTGGGGATATCCCTTTAAGATAATCTTTACTAACGGAGGTACCCAACATCAATACTCTACTCTTCGGACAGCAGTGAACGTGCTTATGATCCCACAGGGAGAGATCCAGATGCCGGAATATGGGAAATCCCTCAAACTCACAAGCTAGTTGGGCCACAGCAGGCTCTCTTAAGACCAGGTTTAGGGATCGCTGAGGACAGATGTGACAGAAGCTTAGGCTCCGGTGTGGCACCTTGAGTTCTGATTTGGGGCGGGAGTGGGATTCCCTACTTTCTTAATTTTATTATTATTATTATTATTTATTATTATTATTATTATTATTATTATTATTATTATTATTTTTGAATTTATTGATTGGAGACCTAGCTTCGAGAAGCAACAGAGTGCTTTACACAAGTATACAACAATATAGATACACAACAGTGCGCTTTACGGAGGTATACAAAAGTACAGCTGTATAACGCATCACTTTTCAGAGGTAACAACAGGACACAACAGGTACACAGCCGGGGTAGTATACAGAGGTTCACAGAGGAGGGGTACAACTGTCCTGCCGCATGCTCGAGGGGCTGTGTGGTGACCCATGGAAAGCAACATTCAGAATCACGCATGAATGTACAAGAGGTGGACAGGAGCCGCTTTTGGAAAATTCCTGCCCGTTGTGGTAAGCCGGTGCCTGAGACACCTCAGCAGATCACGGAATGTAAGTATAGACTCAGCTATAAAGCAAATGTGGGGAAAACAGGTCTTTCCACGGCTTCTGATTATGTTTTTCTGGGGTGGTGTAAGGATACCTGTTTGTTGGGCAGTCAGTTTGGCTGGTATGCTTAGACAGTCAGCATAGCTTGCAGAAGTAGAAAACTTTGAAAACAAAAGAAAATATATGGTGGTTTACCTGGGTATATTGGTTAGCGGAAAAAGGCTGCCTTATATTACGACAGGTGGTTTCCTACGTTTCTCTTTGAGATGTAATTCTGTAAGGTGATGCAACAGAAGAGGGACCACAAGATTGCTTGGTTAAACCTGTTAGAAGAGAAAGAAGGCTTCCATGTATATGTTATGCTGTGTCTTGTTGTGGTGTTGCAACACTATTTCCTCCATGCTAGAGGTGTCATCACCAATGTGTTTGTTCAATAGAATTTGAAGTGTTCAGAACATGGATAAGTCTAGTAGGTGATTTACCGATTTTGGTTGAAAAGCAGTGTTGTACCATTGGGGCGGAGCGTGAGGAGCATGCAAGAGGAATTGTGGATTAAGCTTTCAGGTCAGAGAGCTTCAAAGGGGCAGTGTGTGCAGAGCATATCTGTGTTTCAGGTGTTGAGCCTGAGAGGCTGAGAATAAGATATGTTATATTGTATTGATTAGAATCAAATGTGTCAAAAACCTTGATTTGAGGTCAAGTAAGTATTTGACAAAGTACTGTTTAAACTAAGGCATTGAGGATACACCTCTCCAACACTTATGCAAGTCCCTTCTGCAATATCAAAACAAAATAATCAAGTATAGCGTGGAATGGACTTGTGACACAGAGAGCAGGTTGGCAAAGCCATGGTCCAAAGACGGAAGCTTTTCCATCACGTATCTACAGGCAGCATATAAGGGGAGTAAATTAGGCAAACAATTGCCCATAGTAGAGTTGTGGAAAAGTTTTCAGGATGAGGAAGGGGTTTTGACTCAGCAACATTGGATGCTGAGCCAACAGGATGATGAGCGAGTAGCCCTCGGCTCCCCTCCCCCTCCACCTCCTCAAACAGTAGATGCAGACCCAGCAACAGAGAGCAAGGTATTTTGCCCGATTAAAGAATTAAAAGCAGTGGCAGGATACAGAAATCCTTCTTTTTTGCCACCAGTGTATATTAGTGGAAATGCATGCAATAGCGCAAAGCAAGCAAATTAGTGATAAGGGACAATAGCAGTGAATGTAAGGAGTTCAACAAGACACAATTGAAATTATGGAAGAATGATGCAGGATAGACAGGGCTCCCTACTGGCCAGGAGATGGTAGCATCGAATGAATGGATAGGTGGAGAGATAAGGCTCAAATTAGAGAAAACCTGCAAGTAAAACAGCCAATGTGAAAAAGGAAGACAAGGAGGACGACGCTAAAGAATAGGTCTCACAAAAGAAATGTACATTTACATTTAACTGTTGGGTTTACTGCATTTAACATTCTGAAGATTGTTTATATTGACCCAATGAGTAAATCATTGATAAGTGCTACCTGTGATGATGAGGACAATTAATAAATATTTCAAGTATTAAGCCATGATTGGTCTAATTAGGTGCCTCACAAAAGAAATGTACATGCACTCTTACTTGTTGTGTTTACTGCATGTAACTTTCTGATGACTGTTTATATTGACCCAAAGAGCAAATCAGTGATAAGTGCTACCTGTGATTATGAGGACAATTAAGGTAGTTTCCAAGTAGAAAGATTGAGTCACATATATGCAGACTTGTGTGCTGTATTCGTGGAACATGACATTAGCAAGGAACATTCAGAGCAGTAAGATTACACATATACAGACTCGCCTGACCAGTCGCTTAGATATAATACTATGAACATTGTGAGAATCTCTATTAGCAATCAGTATTAATTATGTAACAGTATGTTTTTTATAAATTCTTTGATACAGCAATGGATTGAGGATGACTGTACCACGTGGTGATGACTCAAACTGATTAATGGAATTCAAAGAGGACACACAAGCACTTGCCCTACTGAGGTAACTTTGAATGTAACACTTGGGCGAATGTTCCAATTCACCATTGCAGGATTAAACGCTCAGATGTTTGCCTTAATTCCAGCTGGAATACGCAATTACACATAGCAATATGATTCCTTGTAGAACGTGATGGATCAGGAATTAGTACCTTTACTTATACATAAATAACTTAACCAATGTTAATATTGACCATTGTTTGAATTCTCTGATTTCACTTGACACATTGCTATGAGTTCACTTAATTACGTTTCACATTTGCTATCGATCACTGGGTACGCGCTAAAGGAACATACACTGAGAACAACACTGAGTATTAGTATTAGCATTGTCATGGAGAATATCCCGCATTCCTGTTACCATGGGAGGGTGGGACGTGAGGCGTACGTGCACCGGCACTTCTGAGCCAGAGCACGATGCCTAGCATCAGTCTCCATGACAATATTTAAATACAGAGAGGAGCTGCGCGTCCTCGCAGTTTCCTTTTCGTGGCTCTCGTTTGGAACACTGAAGGTAATACATGACAGTGCAAATCTATGTACCTCATCACACTGTATGTGGGTGCTTTGCGTACTGACATATATCTACTTCATAGGTACCGCTCTCTTCGTATTGCACAGGCGGCTGACCACACGATGTGAGATACGAGTTACACGTGCCATTTTTGTGGTAACTGAATACGCTACAGAGGTATGAGCATTTAAATATAACAGAATGTGATCATGGACATTCATCTGTAGTTTACTGCTGCATACATTTAGAAAGTTGCTGATTCAGATTTTCTCTCTGTTTTACCCTTGGTGATGACATATATGAACACATTTGGCATAATATGGTACGTACATAATTTACAACGACAAAATATTCAGTATATATGTTTTTTTCTGTTTGTATGGCTTAAAATCCTTTTATGTACAATCAACATAAGTTTGCATAGCCCTGAAGATGGTATTTTATACCGAAAGGCAATGGCTTTTTGCATAAGACTGACCACTGTATTTATTTCTGCTCTTAAATAACGCCACCTTTTGTAACTAACAGGAATGTGAATAAAACATTACCTGCATTTTTCATAAGAATCTATGCTTCTTTTTTGAAAGACTAACATTTTACCTCATTTGCAAAAAAGGAAAAAAGAAATGTGAAGAAATACAAAATGTAAACACAGTAATCTTGTTATGCTCTTATTGAGCTAACTGAGAGCATCAGAAACGAAGATGAAGGTTGGCTGTCATACATATTCTCATGGATGCCAACATGGATGGCCAATGGACTCAAAGTTTTGGCAGCAGCATTAATACTCGTGTTGCTAACACTTTGTGTGATACAGATAATAATAGTGCAGTGTAGAAAAATAACTAAGAAGACTTTAGAGATGAAGGTGCTGATTGACGTGGAGACAGAAGAAAATAAGGAGACAAAACATGAAATGCATGAAAAACACAACTGTCGCAGTGCCCTCTGTTGCCAACAGGAGCAATGTTTGAGTACCCATACAACACATGTGACTATTGGGGAAAATGGGTTTGGTGCACCCCTGACAGAGACTGCAGTTATATCACATGGAGTCTAGATGACCATGCCAACTACTACAGAGATCTCGGAGGGATAAGGAATGTGTGGCTCCCAAAACTGCAAATGAGTAGAGAAATTCATGTAGGTAGTGTGGTCGACTTGTCAACCAAGGGTGGGATTGTAGATGAGGGGCCAAATCTGACCCTCATGCCCCGTGCGTGACTCTCGACATGTAGACAGTGAAACGATAGATGTGCCTCCTAGTTAGGCCTAACACCTCAATCATCGATGTACTGCAGGTGTGAAAAGTGATATTCTCCTGGACAACCATTCAGACCATACCCAATTGATGATTTGGATGACATGGAACTGACATCAATCGATCAAGTCGACTGACTGGGAAACCAGAAACCAATGACATCATCACTGACATCACGATGTGCCACCCTTATAAATTACCACGTGTTAGGTCACCCTCTAGCCTGGCTACAGACAACCAAGAACTTTTCCATTTAATGTGTTTGTTTTGGGTTGTCTTGCATCTGAACACACGATAATCACTTGTCACTAATGGTGAAGGTTACTTTGTTCTTTTGTTTTATCGCATTTTGTCAATTAATTTGGCCATCACAATGATGTGTGGACAGGGCTAACCAAGTATCTCTGAATGTAAAATTTGTTTCGCATTCAGTGTTGGCTCTCGGTACAAACAGTCTTGTATCAACAAATACGGTTGCATGATTTACCAAATGCACCCAGCAGCAAAATAAACTCATAAGCTGTATATAATACCTATTTCTGTCTGAACTACTTCATGTACATTTTCACATTTACAGTGTTTTTGTATTTCCTTGGACACAATAGAAATTACTTGGGCATACTAGAATCAGAAAGTAGTCCCGCTCTTACAATTATACACGGCAGAACAAACCCCTCTTTGTTAACCAAACCCTTATAAATTAAGCACATTTTCATCCATTAATGAAGCTAAACAGACCTGCACTAGTTTATTGCATATAGGTACTAAGCACATGCTTATTACTCACCGTGGCAGAGGACGAACACAGATACATAAGCTATATTCATATCTTTTGCCATAGCTGAACCTCAAGTTGCACATAATTCATATATCTATCTTGCACATACTTAACTGCTATTAACATGAAGTAGTCATAAAGTATACTAGAAAAGTTATAGGACTCTGAAATGAACAAGAAAGGAGAGGCAGATTCTGACTGCACAGACAAGCTGACATAATTACCGCAGCTCGAGGTGAGCTGAAACAAGACAACCAGCCAAGGACGGAGTGGTAGCAGGAAAATTGCAGCTACCGGGATAGTGAGCCACCTGCAGAAATCCAGGCTAAAATCCTCATAATTGCAGATGAGAGGGCTTTATTTTGTGGTCTTGACACACACGTGACCCAGACTGAGACAACTGTTCTCAGAGAACCAGAGAGAAGAAGATACATGGGTTGCCCATGATTTGTTAACTGACTGCACTCTCACAAGGTAGAGTAATAAGAGAATAGCACCATTAGGGGATGCTTTGCACCTCCATGTTCTTTCTCACTACCTTGAAGAAGTACATTCAATCTGAGAACTGTCTAGAGTCCCAGGGCTGGGAGGACACATTCTGCCCAATCCAAATTCACCTTTACGTTGGGATATGTTGCAAGGCCATTGGTCTTTTAGTGACCCTGCAACATTGTAGACCAGTGCTAGTAGAGGTGGTCCTATGAGGAGTCACTGGATATGGCCAACCAATCACCAAACTAACCTATACATTCTTTACATATAACTTAAATAAACTGACCAATGTAAATGTCTGATATATTTCCAGGAGCGAACCTGGTTTTGTGACATCACACTGGGATGAAACCAGGTGGTACAGGCTTAGAAACTGAGAGCTCTAGATGAACCTTGTTTTTCTGTTGTGATCACTGTTATGTTTATTTTCTAATAAACACCAGTAACTTTGCCCCATGGCTGAGTCTTCCATTCTTGTGGCTGGGAGTTTTCTGAGGGGCCCAAGTGTATTCTGCTAATAATCAGGGTGGCTGCTAGAGGAACCAGGCCACGTTATACAATGCAGATGCACACAAAGTAGCAATTCATTTGGCAATTAGACATGAACGAGTGAATCAAAAAAGTTTGAAATGATTACAAAGCAATAGATAATATAGGTTTCAATGTGCAGAACAATGGGATACAGAGCTACATTGTCTAGTTTAAACCAAATCCTTGAGAAATAAACCTGGCATGAGTTGTCTTCCCAAAAATGGACAATCATCAAATGGAGTTTAAAGTGATTGCAGTCTTTGTGGCCTTATATTGAGAAAAGTATCACAACAAGGACTTAGGTTTCTCAGGGTCCCACTCCCGTGGTGCACTGTGAAAAGAAGCTGGGTCCCTTCTTGAGAAGCTATTTGACTACAGTAGATAATGGAGCCTCACCAGATATATGAATCAGCAGTCTCAATTCATGTTTCTTATTCATGCTAAAGAAGCAGTGGCAGGTTTGAGAAGGAAAGACAATATTATTTTTATTGTACAGCCAGATAAATCTTCAAACCAAAGTGGGGCATGTCAAACAACTATTATTTTAAGGCAGGGAGGTCATTTGTGGGGTCACTAGATATTGTATCTGTGACCCCTACTGTCTTCCTTTGCTACCTTTGTAATGCCCTCTGTGACCCCTATTTAAAACAATTGCGGGCATATAAATAGAGCAACATGGAAGCTGCAGGGCTCTGGGTTCCACTGGGTCTCTTCTAGTACTATCAAGAGTTCTGTAACATCAGTAGCTGCTTAGCAAACACGAAATCTGTGATTTCAAGCGCCTGTGACCTAGGTCAGAGGGAATGTAGAGCAGACTGCAGTCCAGGAGAAAGAAGCTGCCAGCCCATGCAAAGTCTCATGCCTAATCTGTCTGACACATCATTCTGGCAATCATTTCAGATGGTTGCAGCGGACTGAATTGGCAGTGACAGTGGAGAAGCGTTTTAAACACCGGGTCAGGCGCAGAGCACCGAAGTGTCAGCTGCAGATTTCAGTTGGGGATGATGGGTGTGATGTTTATTACATCAACAGTTGGATCCTACAATTTCACTCACCCTGGCCCAAATGATTGTGGAGCAGCGGGACGCTGCCCAGTGAAAAACCACACGACCACCTGATGAGGTGCATAAACCCGGACTGTCGTTATGACGCCAGTTCCGGTGGTACCTTTATTCTTCCAGCTTCCTGGTTCCCCATGTCACGTGACCGGCTACTCCCCGGCACGTGACACCACAATGGGGAGCCACACAGAAAACTTGGGATTTAATGGTACTATGGCAGAAGGTAAGACTGTTGGATAGTGAAAGATGAAATTGTGCGCGGAATATTGACAAAAATCAAAACATAACATGTCTGATTCTATCCCACCTGCCCCTCCTCTCGATACTATCTACGTTGTGCTACAGAATTAGAAGCTGTACGGATTGTCAGCATCGGCGGAGGTTATAACATATAACCATATCAGATGATGCTTTAATAAATAATTGCGGCCCAAATCACACGTCTCAGCCTAGTATCGTAAACTCTCATCCAGTGATGGGTCTGTCGGCTATGGACAATGTGGCTGGGTCGGATGAAAATACAGTGGAACATATGGCTGGTTAAAAATGTTACTGTAAGAAAGACGTGGCGCCTCATGAAATGTAAAATCGTCCGGTGGAAGAGGTTGAATAAACATTTGTATGATTATGTCACAGCCTAGAGTAAGAGGGCGATAGGGACTTGAGCAGGTGGGACCTAGAACATCTCTCTGCAATGACAGATCCTTTTGCAAACCCCCTCGTGCAATCCTCGGACTGAGTACAGTGAAAGCAGAGATCCACTCGAAGGCCGCGGGACAGGTGCAGAGAACACAAAACCATTGCTTGGAACCGTCTTCCGTCATTAAACGTGGGTCAAAATGGTTAAATAAACGTCCTCGTTTTAAATAAAAATGCAGAGAGCGTTTCAAAAGTCTTTCCCCATATTAAAAAAAAAGCTAGATGGGATTGCTCATTACTCCAAAATATGTCTAACCGCTAAACACACTTCAAAATGTAATCTTCCCAGATTTCTTTATTTATGGTGACGAAAGGAAAACTTAAAATTAGAAATGTTTAATCTGAGAAAAAGCTTAATGCCTATTCACATGTACCTATGTGTATTTTTTATTCTCCACTGTTTAAGCCTGTAGCTTTTTTAACATGACTACATTAGAAAATAATACCTATGTACACACCCACACTGTATTTCACCCAACCTTGCAGCTAAACGTTTTACTTTCACCTTAACAACAGACTATAGCACGAGTAGATCCAGCAATTTTTAAAAGTCCAAACATAAAATACACGACTTAAAGTAAACAGCTACTTCAATCCATCAAAACCTGCACCATTTCCTAAACGCCCATAGCCTATCATAAGAAATGCTGAACGTTAGCAGAGAATCTAACTATTTCGTTTTTGTAAGGTTCAAATATATTTTGGCTAGCTAGAAATGTGAGGTGCCCTTCGCTTTTCAACACGTCCTCAATGGCAACATCTTTGGAAGGCCAAAACATATCGTTGAACAGTTTGGCGGACGGTGGTATCAAATACATCGGAATTATCCATTCACCTAACATAACATTACACAGCTTTAAGGTATATACCCCTCCATGTTATACATTGCAATAATGGAGTCTGCACAACACCAAAGCCAACATTAAGCACTTGTATTGTTAACCTTGACAAATACAGTGATTTGGTGTACCAGCTGCAAATGCCCATTAATTTTTTTATTTATTTATTTATTTAACATTTATAAAGCGCTCACACAGCCCGCAGGCATCGAGGCGCTGATTAATCTACCTGTATATGCTGTGGCTCCAATTTTGGATGACCCGGTTTCAAATCAGGTGACATGTGAGTCAGGTGTGGGCCAGAAGAGCAGCACCTTGGGGAGGCATCCATACATATATTATGCATTTAGTTAATTTTTTCATTTAATGGTTATTATTTATTTGTTTATTTGTTTAGTCATTTGTATAGCGCACCGAACCCGGAGGCATCTGGGCGCTTTGCTTAAGAAAGTGGTTACAGCAGTTACGCAGAGCAAATGATACATATTTTGATTCCATTGTTGCGAGTTAGTTATGGTAAACAAGTAGTACAGTTTGGAAAGCCTCGCCTCAAGATGCAAAGGGGCTACATCAAACATACAGTAACGATTGGGAGAGAAACAGTATAGGTGCAGGTGTTATTTACAAGTTGCACATGCAGTAGGCTATGGGGACATAGAAGAGTTGGTAAACATGTCAGGCAAAAAAAATAGGCAACAAGTTGTTTTGAGAAAAGCCAGAGGCTTACATAACAGCACACCACGTGGCCATAACAGGTAAGATTGCAAGATCGATGTGGAGCAGTGCAATATTAGGTTGGTCACTTTAGATATATTGTAACAATCGGATTAATCAGGCACAGCATACTATTGAGTTAGTCGCATTCGATAGTTACAGAAGGTAGGCTTGGCGCAGTGCAAGGATATGTTGGTCAAAGTAGGTGATTGCAAGTAAGACAAAAACGTACTGCTCAAACCAGGGTAAGACGTTTTGTAAAGGTAAGTTGGAACATGCATGTGCCTCGTAAGGAGCGGACAGTATCGGAGGTAAGCAGCAGGAATTCACAGGACCGTAGGCGTGTTCAGTTACTATGGCTGTTTCAGGTATACATACGTGGTGGGGTGGGTAGAGGTAAACAGGAATGGACAAAGGAGCATAACAGTGGTGGGGGAAATGTAGACATGGATATGATATGATAGGCTTACAATGTTAATGTCAGATCATAATGGAACAGCAAATAGTTTTGCAGTTCAAATTCACAGAGCAGTGTTGCAGAGTCAGTAGGATGGAACAAAGTCAAGATAGTTAATGTTAATTTAAGGAATTAGGTTCTTGAGATGTGTACACTTACGCACATTGTTCGGTGACCGATTGTAAGTGGAAGGGGTGGTCATGCAAGCAAGAGAGTCTGCAAGGGGGGGTGATCAGCTCTTACCTTGGTCAGATCTGCATCTGGCATCCAGGCAAGACAGCTACAGACAGGTCGAGTGGCCTTGAAACAGGACCTTGTAATGAGGACCGGCTTTGCCTCCCGGCTTGAAGCCGGCCTCCTATTTGCAGTGCAGAAGGTCAAATCAAGGTGTAGGAGACTGCTGGGTGCCTCAGACTGGAAGAACAGAGGCAAGCAAGATGTTGTGTTGCTCCGCCAGCCATCTTGCTATGGATCCCGGACTGGAGAGGAATAAGGGGTCAGGGAGGGAATGCAAGTGCTGAGGTGGTAATTGCACAGCCCCCTCTAACGTCCTTTCAGGTACAGACAGTTCGAGTGGCCTTGAAAAAGGGCCATGTAACGGGGGCAGGCTTTGCCGCCCCGCTTGAAGCCGGCTTCCTATTTGCAGTGCAGAAGGTCCAATCAATGTGCAGGAGACTGTCGGGTGCCTCAGGCTGGAAGGGCCGAGGCATGCAAAGTGTTGCGTTGCTCTGGCAGCAATCTTGCTATAGATCCCGGACTGGAGAGGAATAAGCAGGTCAGGGAGGAAATGCAAGTGCAACGGTGGTAATGGCACAGCCCGCTTCGACCTTGTTCCAGGTACAGACAGGTCAAGTGGCCTTGAAACAGGGCCTTCTAACGGGGGCCAGCTTCACCTCCCGGCTTGAAGCCAGCCTACTATTTGCAGTGCAGAAGGTCCAATCAAGGAGTAGGAAACTGCCGGGTGCCTCAGGCTGGAAGGGCAGAGGCATGCATGGTGTGACGTCGCTCCGGCAGCCATCTTGCTATGGATCCCGGACTGTAGAGGAATAAGCAGGTCAGGGAGGGAATGCAAGTGCCAAGGTGGTAATGGCACAGTCCCCTCGGACCTCGTTCCAGGTACAGACATTTTGCTTTGTTGGTAGTGGTTGAGGCACACATTAGATGGCTATGGGGATCTGTCCATACAGCATAGCATTTATTACCACATATCAGAGAGCACAGCAGGAAATCATTTGCATTTACAAATGTCAGGGAACATGGAACCTTGCCAAATGGGCGTGTGTGGGTTAAGCTGTAAAGATGTGTGGTCATTAGGGACACTAGTCTGAGTTGTAAGTGGGGGACAGGGTGGGTCGGGCCCTTCAGTGGCAGTTACCAGGAGCTATGTTTGGCTGCGCAGGCCAATTGCTGCTCTACACAAATGCAGATGTGACATTAACTTTGAGTATTGGAGAATGCTAATAAATAAAAATGAGGGCACATTTAGTACATATAGAAAGATAAAGAATCATACATAATGAACAAAAATGTAAAGTGTGCAACTCATGTGGAAGTTAGATTTGCAATGTGCTGGGTACCTGCTCCTAGTTCTCCAGCGGAATACAGCAGCCACCTGCAAACCATCAGTGGGTGGAGGTTGGTGATTTAATTTGAATCTGCTCTCCCCCCAAAATATTGTGCTTTGTATATTGACTTGACCTGACTGATTTACAGAGCCTTAGCAGGCAGGATAGGTCAAATACAATAAACTGTGTCTGAGGCTTTACAGCTGATAAAGGCCCAGCAATTACTAATGTAAATTGATTAATTGTTAGCACTTGAATTCGTATGCATACGTTTTTAGGCAATTGAAATCGTGATGTGGGGTTAGTACTTGCATGTCAGGTGAGTATTGGAAGGGTAGGGGGTCAAGAGACCACACATTCTCACAGCAGTTCTTAAGTAGATGCTTTTGGGTGTAAAGGAGAGAGCTAACTGTAGTGCACCATTTGTATAGCACCTTTCACCATTGGTATGGTCACAACGTGCTGTAGTTTGAAAGCCCTCCTGGGGGGACCGAAGTCCAAGGTTCGGGAAATTCGGCAGGAGGTGCGAGTATGCTTGTGTGCATTATAGCCAATACAAGGTTGTGAATAGGTGGCCAAGTCCCTGCTAGCCACCCATGTCTAGATGGCATGTGGGTGGGTGGAGAAAGGTGGTCTAGAGTGGTAGTCTAAAGGGGATATGCGACTGGATAGTCATTATATGTGTAGCTACAATTCAAATATTTAGTGTGAAAGGTAGCTGCATTCTTATGGCAGAAGTGTTGTGCAAAGTGCCATTCGAGTTGTGTATGAAAGCAGATGATGCCACTTCCCGTGATATCAAGTGGCGAAAGGTTGTGTGCCACAACTTCCTATGATGACATTAAGGGTGGGGGTCAAATTACATTATACCACTGTCTGTGATGTTATTTGGGGGCAGGGCCAAATTACATCATATCCTGCGATGTCAATGGGGAGGTCAAGGGTTGCGTGATGTCACTTCAGCTACCTCTGGACTTTTGGTGAAATTACATTCCTATAGCAAGGGCAGACTGGAACTTCTTTATTAATATGTTGGCAGGAGTTTATGTAGGATTATTTACATTTTATATAAGAGCCATCACATCATAGCAACATATCCCCCTGTCTATATTCACAAATGCAGAAAAGGTGTTTAATGTGGTGGTCTGGCTGTATTCGCGGAAAGAGCTATGTCAGATAACAAAATGTGTATGTTTAACAATGATAACATACAATTAGCTTCATAAAAGGCCCAAGACAGGGATACCACTTTGACAGCATACTTCAAGTTGCATGCACTAAGAAAATATATACATTTAATAAAAAACATATAAACAGAAATTCAATGTATGCACAGTTTCTCTAATAAAATAAATTACTTTTTGTTTCAATTTACTTATTGATTGTAATATTTCGTGGTATGCATTAATATATCAAAAATAATCTTCATGTACGTTTTAAAGTTTGACTTCAATTTACTTTAATTTATGGTCACATGTCTACTTCGAATCATGCTGCACATGAATTATATTACTCTGACATCCCTCAACATTATGTATTTGAGTCCAAAACCTGTCAATGGAATCCAATACAATAAGGAGCAGATACAACAATTGGCCATATGTACAATGTTGAACTTTCAACAGATTCTGTGAGATTTGAGGCTACTACTCCTCCATGTAAAAGGAGCAAGATCCTTTATAAAATGTTTTTTTTATTAACATAAATTACGTTAAAATACACCACATAATGTATTTACACTCTGATAATGTCTTCTTTCACGCACATTAGCCTGTGTACACAGACTTTTCCACTACTTAGTTGTAAACAAAGAAGCAAATTCTCATGTTGCATTCAGGGGTGACATTGCTCTGCATAGCAATGCAACATCCTTATAGTAACCTTGAATCAGGCAATATATAGGGTGTTCACCAGAACCATTTACTTTGAGGAGTGTGTACTTAAAATCAGCCACTTTTGAAAGATCTAAAAGTATATACCCCAGAGATAAAATTAGTATTCCCCAAACTATTGCATAAAATATTAACAAAGTGAAAAGGAGAGGAGGCTGCAAGGTGTAGTGAAAAAGTAAGAGCATTGAGCTATTGGAGGCAAATGTCAAAAATTAAAGATTTGAAAAAATGTTTAACACATTGGGCCTCATTACGACCTCGGCGGTAGCCATGCCACTATTGGCGGCATGGCTGCCGCCGAAATCGCGTCCGGGTCTGGGTCCTCAGAATGAGGAATTACCAGGCCATTCCGAGTTTGGAAGGCCCGGTAATTCCTCCCTCCAAGGACCCAGACCCGGTCCTTCCCCATTCCCATTTCAGCCCCAATAGGGCTGAATGGGAATGGGAGAGGGAGCAAACAACGGCCCATTACGAGTTGGCCCGTTGTTTGCTCCCTCTTCCCCTCGCAGGACCCGGTAAGCACGCCTGGTTTGACCAGGCGTTGCTTCCTGGGTCCCGCGAGGGGACCTCGTAATGAGGCGGTACGGGGTAAACGGCGCCGGCACCTTTTAAGGCGCCGTTTACCCCGTACCGCCAGAGTCATAATGAGGCCCATTGTCTCTTCTTTTACAGACTATGTCACTTGATAATATTGGGAAACATTTTGTCTCCAACTAATAGGTTAATTAATGAATTCATTAATTGGAAAACTGTATCTTGTTTTAGTGCACCCTTTTGCACCAAATTGGACATCATGAACAATAGGTGATCCGAAAAGTTCAGATTAATTTCATAGGGGTACATTGCTAGACATGATTAAACATGGTTTCAGCTAAGTGCTCAATTAGCTTAAAGAAAAAATAACACTGACAAAAGGTTGTGTGATGCGCCCCTCTGATTAATTGGACTGTCAATCATAAACATAGAGGCTTTTTGGCTTACTGCACAAAAACCCAGACTCATTTAAAAGTGGAAAAGGTCGCTTTAATGTGACAGGCCAAAGCTTACAATTCAAAATGCTTAACTGGCTCCATGGCCTAACAAACTAAATAAATATTACAACAAACAATTAAATAATTAAACATTCTCCTTTTTCATTTTCATCTTCCCAACAATTAAATAAATAACTCATCTATCTCCTCCCTACTTACCCCTTGGAGCCTACCGTCTCCTTGCCCTTTTCCCAGGCGTCCCGCTTTCTCCCAGGGGCCATGCCCCTCCAGGCTCAATACCTGCTCCCCTGGGGTGACCTGCTTGTGCAAACAGCGCCACCCCCTCCTTTCCCGTGTCATTCCCCATTGTGCTTCCCTCCCCTCACATCAAAAGGGGCCATGCCCCCAGCACCAGAAAAACCCTCCCCTGAGGAGTTCTTTCTGCCCCACTCCCCTTCCCCCTTTTTCCTTCCTATCTCCAACTTCTTACCCAGTCTCCCAGCCAGGAACTCAGATCCGCCAGGTAATGACTATTCCCATACATGGACAAGTGTACTCCGTCCTCTCTAAAAATAAGGAGCCCTTCATACGTTATGTCTTTGTGGTCCATCACCTGTACCGCCGCCGAGGCACAAAACTTGACCATTTCCATGTTTATCCCTTTCCTAGTCCTCTCTATTGCTCCCTCATTTCTCGTCCCCCTCCAAACTCTCCGCGGCAACAACTTGGTCCAAACCACCTTTGCTTTAGGCCACATTTCCCTCATCCAAACTAAATCCCTCTTCATCTTCCTTCGCAGAGAGACCCCCGTATCCTTCACAAGGTCATTCTCTCCCGCGTGAATAATTACCACATCTGGAACCCCATAGCGTTCCCTCATCCCTGCTAATATAGGAAGCAGCTGATCCCAGCGCAGACCCCCCAAACCGTGCCATCTCACCACCACCTCCTTATAGCTGCATCCCAGCTGCCTCCCAAACACCCTTTTTTCCCCCTCCTTCCCAGCCCACTTAACAATTGAATGGCCAACAATCCACACTTGCGCCAACTCCCCTTCCTTTCGCGCAGCATCTGAAACAAGAAAATTAACAATCACTGGCAAGTCAAAACATCACAATAAGAACAGTCCTCCCCAAAATCCTTTCCCCCAACTCATCACACATTCCCCTTATCAAAATCCCTGACGTACCCCTTGTATTTCCCAGACCTCCAACGCCCCAAGCTTTTCACTTTGTCTTCGGAAAATCCCAACCTACTGCCTTCAGATGCTGCGCCCATCCTAAAAGAATGAGTCCCAAAATCTTCAGCCTTTTCACCCGCCACTTCCACCGCCTTCCTCAATACCCCCAGCACATGTGCCGCTGCCACCGGTGACCCATCCTCATGCTGAAACACCAAGCCTGCCCTACCCCCACAACGCTCCTTCCACACCAAACCTACCTGTACTGGACATAAAGTCCTACTCCCTCTACCCAGTAAAACCCAAGAACCCCTCCCCTTATGGTCAGTCTTGGATCTTCTGATCTTGATGTCCAGACCTTCCTCTGTAATTCGTACATCATCCCATTGCAGTCCTCCTACCCCACCTTTTCCCCCTACCAACTCAGAAACCCTGAAAGCCCCAAAAAATAACCAAGTAAAACAAGTCACAAACAGTTCCCCCTCCCATACTGACCAGCAAACTCCCCCCACCACCTCAGTCAGCCTCTGCAACAATTCCGCCGATATCGGCCTCCTCTTATCCTTGTCCCTCTTACTCTCCCTAGCCCAACCTTCCAACATCCTATTTGCCATTTCCCCCCACTTGGTTGAAAACCCCAAAACCATTTCCCATAGAAAGACATCCCTGCTAACTTCCCCACAATCGTTGCCTTTGACCAACCCCTGTCCATACACTTCAAGAGAAAATTCATAACATCATCTCTCCTCCTCTCTTCCGCGTCCCATCTACCCTTCCAACTACAAGCTCCCCCCCTAATAAAATCCTCCCAGGCCCTCCTATATGCCTCCTTAGATGCCGATGCCAATGAACCCTCCACCAGTGAAAGCGCTCTCAGCTTCCTATCCTCCACAGCTCCTCCGTAATCTGTTGCCCCTCCTTCTCTGCATCTGGAGCCAATCCATGGAATTTCTGCCATTGAAAACGAGATAATGCATCAGCGATGCCATTATCCTTCCCCGGCACATGTGTTGCCTTAAACACCACATTCCATTCCATGCACCGCAGCACAAATTCTCTCATCAATCTCACCACCCTCTGATCCTTAGCTGACTGCCTATTCACCACGTGAACTACGCATTCATTGGCAACATTAAAATTCACCTTCTTATTCTGAAAATCATTCCCCCACAACTGCAATGCAACTAGAAGTGGAAAAAATTCAAGAAATGCTATACTCCTTCCTTCCTTCAACCACCGTACCGGCCATTTCTCCGCACACCACTTTCCTCCCCAAAAAACTCCAAAACCTCCCGCTCCTGCTGCATCAGAAAATATCTGAACTTCCCAAGTCACCGGGTCTCCCTGCAACCACATTGTCACTCCGTTGAAATTCTCCAAAAAGCGCAACCAGATTCTGCAATCCTCCCTCACTGCCCCTGACACTCTTATTCGATGATGTGGGCACTTCGCTCCCGCCATAGCCCTCGCCATGTTCCTGCAAAATGTTCGCCCTGGGGCCACCACCTTGCATGCAAAATTCAAATGCCTCACCAAACTCTGCATTTCAACCAGCATCATTTTCTTGGCCACCACCGCTTTTTCCAACAAAACCACCATTTTGCTCACCTTGTCGTGCGGCAAGCGTGAGGTCATGGCCACTGAATCCAACTCAATTCCTAGAAATGTCAATACCACTGCCGGTCCCTCTGTTTTATCTTCCGCTAAGGGCACCCCCAGCTCCTCCATCAGCTCCTGAAACAACTGTAGCATTTTTTTACACTCCTCCACTCTTTCTGCCCCGCTAATGAACAGAAAATCATCCAAATAGTGCAGCACACTCTCCCAACCCGAACTAAATGAGAAGACCCACTGTAAGAAAGAGCTGAACCGCTCAAACAAAGCACAGGAAATTGCGCACCCCATTGGCAAGGCTTTGTCTATGTATATACCTTCCTCAAACTGCAAACCCAACAACCAAAAATCCTCCGGGTGCACCGGCAATAGCCTAAAAGCCACCTTGATATCACACTTGGCCATGAAGGCCCCTCGCCCTTCCTTCCTTATCATTTCCACCGCCTGGTCAACACTGGCATACACAACTCCGCACTCTTCCGGAGCAATAAAATCATTAACTGACATACCCTCTGGCCATGACAAATGATGTATCAGTCTGAATTCCCCGGGAGCTCTCTTTGGCACCACCCCCAATGGGGATATTACTAAATCCCCCGGCAAGTCAACAAATGGGCCCACTATCCTTCCTGCCTCTATTTCCTTGGTCAATTTATGTCTCACAACGTCAACCTTTTCTCTTGCTGACTTCAAATTTTCAGCCCACCTGCGCACTCTTGGGCCCTGGTACCCTAATCTGAACCCCTGACAGAAACCCTCACTCAAGATCTTCGCCCCTTCTCTGTCCGGATAAAATTGTAACCATTTTTCGAGCACCCCTACTTTAATTGGAGTAAAAGCTTTTCCCCACAACCCCTCTACCTGTCCCCCTCCCCCTCCCCCTGTCCCCTTGCTGGAAACACTGCGTGAGAGGGTGTTTTCCACCACACTTGCTACACTCGTGCCTGAACCTACACAGGGTCCGTGCGCAGCCATCCTTATTATACCCCGAGCACGCTGCTGATGACTGCCCCCTACCTCCTCCCCCCGCCCCTTCGTGGGCGGGGCGACCAAGAAAGGGCCGGAAAGGTACGGGCAGCCCGCTCGCCGTGTGCAGCGTCGGGGCAGGCCTCGTTGGAGCCATCCATTGCAACCAAAGATCCATATCTATCTCCCCCCAGACCACCTGACTGTCCTCCGCCAATCTCGCTCTTAATTCCTCATCATACCTTACCCATGCAAAACCCCCAAAACTCGTGAAAGCCTTCCTGATAACATCCATATATTTAAGCAGAGCCACGCAACGCTCTGGAAATTTTTCACAATAAACGCTGGCATAAATGATAAATGCCGACGTCCAATTCTCAATAGTCACCGGGACCCTTGGGCGCAACGCCAGTTCCCTTTCTTCCTCTTTAGACCCCTCTTTTGCTCTCACTTCCCTATGCAGCAATTTGAACACATCTACAAACTCCCCTGCCTGAATCTTCTCCCTTGTCGTCGCCATCAAGTGTGCCCCCAATGGTTTTGTTATCCCCATGTACGGCAATTTTTTCTCCTTTCCTTTCACTTCATTCTCTTTTTTATTACCAGCTTGCACTTCAAGCACCAATGGCTCCATCGCCTTGTCCGTTTGGACCTCCACTGAGCACATGCTCTTTTCAACCCCCAAAGCTCCAATGGCCTGCACACCAGCTTCTTTTCTTACCCCATGCAAACTCGTCCCTTCATTCCCCGTCACCCTTCTCGTGACCCCTCTCTGCCATGCAGAGGACCATTCCCTTTCCTGCTCACCTCTTTCCACGCCCGCCGTCTGTGGTCTGGCGTCCACCCCGATGCTCCTCATCTCCTTTCTTAGAGGGCTCCTACTGCGGGGACAAAACATGTCAACAGACTCACCCAACCAATAATTTCCCCGACCCCTTACCCCCCTATCCCCCTGCCTTTCCATATCCCACATCAAACTTCTTTTCTCTTCCCCCCTTTCCCTTGCCGATCTATGACCCTCTGCCTCCCACTGCCCCATATATTCCTCCAAACCAACTTCATCATCCCTTATGTACCACTGCTGATGCGAGCTCCTGCTCAAGTTGAGGCGATCTTCTTCTTGCGAGCCCGGGGCGTACGCCCCGTCACTCCTTTGACGTCTTCTCGGCGGGGCGGGGGGGACCCCTGCCTGGTCCTCTTCTCTTGGGCGAGGCGTTCCGTCCTCCACCCTGTATTCCTCATTGCTAGGGGCCGTGCTGCACCCTCTAGGCTCTCCTTGTGCCGATCGAGGTGGGGCCGTACTAAAACCCGCAACCTCACTCTGACCAGTGGGGGCTGCGCAGCGCCCTCCACCCTCCATCCTCATACCCCTGGGGGCCGTTCCGCGCCCCACTCCACTTTCCTCAATTGATGGGGACCTCTCCCTCCTTCTCCCTCCTGCACTCTTCTGCAAATATTTTCCCCCTCTCCCCCTCTGCCCTGCCACCCCCCTCAGCACCCCCTCGCTCGGGTCCCCAAGAGCCCTCTCCATCTGCGTACTCCCCTCTTCCTTAGGGCTATTACTCACTCCCTCCCTCAGAGGCTCCCTACCTGAAATCATCTCTCCCTCAGACGCTCTCCTGTCTATCTCCCTTCTCAGCCTCCTTCCCCTGGATTCCCATACCTCCCCTCTCCCTGCCGCAGGGGTGCAAGCCACCACTGCTGCGAGAGCCCCATCTGCCGCTGCTCTCCGCTGCGGCCTCCCCCCACTTATCTCCCCCTCCCCCGTGCCCTCTCCCCCAGTGACCTCCCCAACTGCCCCTTCCAATTGGGCCCTAGATGCCCTACTTATTATTTCCAAAGCCTCCTTAAGAGCCTTGGCATCAACCAACCCCTTCCTGTTGGCTCCCTGGCCTACCATCATGCACTACTAATAACTTGTTTGTGCACCACAAATATATATATATATCCCCTTGAAAATGACCTAGCAAAACCTAAGCCCCCGAGCCGAAACTACCCGTGGAAATCTACAAAATAGGACTGCTAACTCTGAACTAAGCTTTTAAATTTTTTTTTTTTTTTATTTTTTTTTATTTTGCCCCACTAAATACCCCTAAAATACTGCCCTAACCCTTGTAGCCCCCTGCCCAGGCAACTAAGTGCCACCCGCTAGCGAAAACCCCCACCAAAATCAACCTCACCACAATACAGTACTGTTTCTTTCCCTGTCACACTGCCCCCTGGCGGCTAGTGAGCGCCACCGCACCTCGGGCCCACAAAAATGGACGAGGCCCCTTTAAATAGGAGCGCTCTGCCCCCTCTGTCCTTCGAAGGACACCGCACTCACCGATCTCCTCTCCCTGCAGGCAACACGGGACCAAGGATCCCGTATCAACAAAATGATCCCTCTCACACCCGCTCCTGAGCGGATGCCAATTCACGAAAGCCCGATGCTTCCCAAACACCCCGCCCCCCGCCGGCGAGCAAAGGAGCACGGATGCTTTTACACAAAATAACCCCCGCACGCCCACGGCACCCCGCGCCCTCGGACCAATAAAACCTGTCTACCGCGACGCGGACCCGGAGCTAAGGTAAGTAGCGGGTGTGTCTTATTTACGGCACCCCCAATAACCCTTCCCTAAACTGTATATAACTGCTAATCTGCTCTTTATAATTATTATATATATATTTTTTTTTATACTAAGAACGCTATCTGACCGCCCACTATACCAACACTACCCTCAAAATCACCCACCTCACCTGCTCTACCCTTCCACACTCCTAGGCCCAGCTACACAGGGAAGGCTCGGGAGCAGGCGACCAGGACAATCTTCAAGTCCTAACCGTCGCCTGGCTCCCGAACCTTCCCTGAGCCCCTTAAATACCCCGGGAGACACTCTGCCTCCCACGGCCACTCGCTGGCCGTGTGCAGCGCCAAAAATCTCCCCGGGGGGAAACGCTACGCGTTCCCCCCGGGCCCCCCTTTTCATTTTGCAACAAATGGCAATTGCATGCAGGCGACCAAAAATATTTACATTTGCATATTGCTGGGCTCCTGAATGCAATTTTAAACACTCACGAAGTGGAGTGAAACATTGAGGACTAAATGAAAGAGAAATCACCTTCACTCTTCACTTTTACTGTCCTACTTGAAACCAAGTTGTAGTATGTGATCACTCCTTGGTCTGATGCCAGCAGATATTTGCCAGTCTCTAGAACACTTCCACCATTGTCACACACTGCAACATTGTTGCATCTTTTTAATTTATGCAGCATGGACTCTTCTTCTCTCACACCAGCACTGAGGTTTGCACACATGCTTTTTTAACACAGACCCATGACGCAGTCTTTTTCTTTCACGTACCTTTGCTCGCAATTTTATTTGGAAGGCACAAAAGTAAAATTCCAGGTGGTTTCTCATGATGATCACTCAGTACAAAGAGATTGTTCTAATTGTTTTCGTATTTGAGATGTACTGCAGGATCTGTGTGATATTTCCATTGCAGAAAAATCTGCGACAAAAATGTTTGCATGGGAAATGTACGCACTACAAATGTTCGCACATTTCCCATGGGAACATCCAATAGAAAACCATACATACATACACCCACACCCACAACACACCCCCACCCACACCCCCAACATACCCCCACCACCCCACTTACCTTTCTTCCTTCGCGCTGTGTCCCTGCAGCGCCGGTTCCCTTTCACTTCCATGATCGGGAACCGGCGCTGCAGCGTCCTTGTCTTTTTTTTTTGGACAGCTGCAGGGGTTTCCCCCGCAACCCCTGCTCACTATACTGTATAGTAAAGTGAGCAATGTATTGCGGGGGACATCCCCGCCACCCCTGGCTTTTTTTTCCCAGGTGGTCTGCAGGGTTGTCCTTCATAGTACCACGCTCACTATACTGTATATAGTACCCCTGCACCCCCCAGCTTTTTTTTCTGACAGGGGCCTGGGGGGGTGTCCCCTGCAACCCCTGCTCACTGTAGTGAGTGGGGTGTTGCGGGGGAAACCCACCCCAACCCCATACCGACCCCATTGAAACACCTAAACACATACCACAAAAAGTTCGAACTTTTGGTAGTTAGAACTTTTCATGGTGTGTGTTTTAGGTCTTTTGGTGGGGTGGTAATTTTTATCCAGACATTTCGTCCAAACCCAGATTGCAAACAGTACATCTCTTCTCCCCTACCTTGTACCTGACACCAATTAATTTTGTATGAACTAATTCAAGACTCAAACCGTTTTTTGTATTTATGCTATTCGTGGATCAAGCCTATTTGATTCTCTCTTCTTAATCACGGGTACTTTTATGTTCTTTCGGGACTCACTTTTCAGGTGATCATCAATTTGCTATATTTGTTAACTGATACTTTTGCCACAGCCTTGAAAACGACCTATGGTCGAAACAGGTGTTGGCTGTTCTTTGTAAAAGATTTGTAAATCAGAACCAATGTCTACCAACAGTCTGATTCAAGAGTTACTGGAATCATTAAATATTCTGGAAAATCACATGACTTGGATATATACTTATCCTGTTCAATGTACTGCTGCATTTTTTGTGACGTGCGGAATTTCCACCAGTACATGCCATTTTATATGGAGATCCCGATGGGATCGAAATCTGTTAAAATGTGTTTTTTGTGCCTGGTCTTGTTGCCCAAGTTCAGAACACAGTCTCGCAATTTACATTATCTGGGATAAATAGATAGGCATCTGTGATTCATGATCACTGCAGTGTGCATGATCACGGAATAGTGTGCACTGCAAAAGTTTGGGTAAATTGCTGCAACCATGTCATAGTATACAGAAATAAGTCTTAAATGCCTATATTTTTACCACAGACAGGGGATCTCATTAGAATTCCACAGAGATGTCCCAACTTCAAGAATTGATATGAGTAGCCTATATGAAAGGGACATTTCTGATTCTTTAGAGCGAGGCTGTTGGTTCTTCATTCAATTTGCAATCAGAAAGATGTTTTTATTACAAGGAAATATAATACGTGGTTTATATATTCTCTTTGTTTAAAAAGAAATATATATTTGTTGAGCAAATTCCGGAATTGAGAGGTTTTCATTGAGCATTATAAGCACACATCATTACTAAGCGCATTTAGAAAAATGCCTAAGAATGTGGTGCTTAAGATTGATGTGTGGTTGAAGAAGCGAATATTGGAGTGCAGGCAGTATTTCATGTTTTTGGTTTATTTACTTGATTTGAGCATTGTTTAAAAGTTCTTATTTTCATGCTACTATTCTAGATTTCTTCTGGAGTCATGTGTCAGGGTTATGTTGTGAAATGCAATGTTACAGGGAATTATACCATGCACTACTGCCAGTTGCATGTCCTCCCTGCCATCTGTGGATCTGAAAGAGTGGGGTGTGCGTTAGTGGGATCGAGGTTAAATGCAAGATCGCATTGATGACGTGTTTTCTTGCTCGCAGTGTGTCCTTTAGAACACTCGAGTTTCTGTCTTGATTTCAGTGCTAAGATATTGGGCCTGTTGATAATCCTGGAACCCTTTTACGGAGAAAAATTCGGCCAACCGTAGCCCGTTTTGGGAAAACCCTTTAAATTAAATTACTGGTTTCGTATATTGGTGATGAGCTTCCTCTTAAAGTTTACACTAACTCAACTACTATTTCTTCTATAACATTGTGTGTTGGTTATTTGTTGTGCGCTCTAATGCCCCTCTTGAACTGTCTCATGCTATATGAAACTGTTACAAAGCTATATACTTGTATACATTTAACTTAGCTGCAAACCTTTTTTGTATAATAATAATTTCTTTCAAGACATGATACTCTTGGAGACCAGAGGTCTTGACATAAGAGGGGATATAAAAGTCTTGGCAGCAATACACAAACAAATTTTGAGGTAACAATAATGTGTGCATAGAACAATCTACCAGCAGAAATGTTGAAGCTACAATTACCTCGTGTGCACACAGTGGAGAGAACACGAGGAAATAAGCAAGGATGCATTGAGAGAACATTTCTGACCTTTCTTTATTTGTCTGTTGTCAACAACATACAAGAACCTTAACAGACTTTGCTGGACCGTGTAGCCCTTATCTGCTAACACAATGAATGTGCCAATGAGCCTAATTATATCATGGCATCTGGGCACTACTGCTGATTGTGACATGCCACCCCTGATGAAGTCTTGATATCCATTACAAGAGGCTGTAGAAGTGCAGGAGCATGTGCATGTGGTTAGTCTGCCTCATCCACATAACCACAGCACAGCATTTTCCTCTGTTGCCAGTTTTCACGGGGTCTACCCAATGCATATGCTGATATTTGTGCTTTCCATTAGCACCACAAGCATGTGCAAGATTGCAGGATATGCTTAATTGTTATAGTACATAACCACCAGAAATAAGACCATACACGCCTGTCACCTGTTCTTGCCATTACAATGTTGTAGAAGCTTGTGCATATGTGCCAACCCCAGCCCAGCCACTCCCAGTGATAACAACACCTTCTGTTCATACCTGAGAAAGGAGTTTAACTGAAGCTCTGAGGAAACCCTATCCATGCCTTCAATACTGTACAGCATGGGCCACTGTCACTACCCCTACTGGTGTATAGAGACCAATGTACACATCATTTATAGAGCCCAACCTGCACCTCCATCATACTGGAAGAACAGCAAGAATACACTTTGCATGACACCTGCTATTTTCCCAATACTACTTTGAAGGAATGAGAAACGTTATGCGCTCAGACAACTATATTGGTAACATAAGACTGCAGACACCACCGGATATAGAAGAATTATAAGTAAAGTACGATAGATGAAAAGTGCGAAGATACGTGGACACACTAAACCTGATGTATGGATATCTAAAGAATGAAGATGTATTTGAAGCAACAAAGTAAACATATATGCAAATAAAAACAAAACCATATACACTAAGAAGATAAGTGACAAGAGATGTAATAGATGTATATACGCAGAAATGCAAGGTAGATAAGTCAAAATAGTTGCTTTCTAAAGTAGAACATTCAGCACGAGTAAAGCAGTCATCTTTATTATCTGTATTTTACATAGTTAGAGGTAGTTGAAGGCACGCCTATGACATAAGGGGCATCCAATGATGATACTAACATTCATGCAAACTGTATGTATACATTTCCCTAATGATTCCCTCCACCCAGTAGATTTTTACTGTTAGCTACATAGGATGACATCATAGCTGATGTATGTCGGGGTATAAACCATTTGTGCAATTGAAATACTTTGAGAGTGTGTGAACTGCAATCTATTTGTTCTCCAGGTTTCCCTACTTTATTGAACCGATAATAAAGTAGTATTTTGCTATATTCCTTGAGTGTGTCAGTTATCTGGACCTGAGATCATTTATTGTGGTAATCCTATTCAGCACTTGGAAAGCTCCAAGAGCTATTGCACATTTGGTAGTGGTGCGAATGGTTTAGATCCAGATTTTGGGATTTTGTACAGCCGGAACAACGCAGAGTTTCCTGTGGAGAGCAGAAGAATTGCGTGTGTAAATTGAGACAGTCAGTATGTGCCTCTTTGAAGACATTCCTGTCCGGTCCCCACGTCGCATTCCGCAGACTGAAGGCGAAGAGTTTGATTGGGAAGAGTTGATACCAAAGAGCTCGAACTGGGCAACGGACGTAAGTAGTACATCGAAAGTGGCAAATAAAAGGGAGGTATTGTATTGCATGTATAGATATATATTTAACGGGGAAACGTAACATAAGGCCTAAGAAGGATGTGTTTCACACTCCAAAATGGAGTAAAATAGAGATGAGATACTTTTACTGGAGAGAGTAAAAAAGAGGTTCGTAAGAATTAGACTTGTTTTTAAAAAGACACATGTTTTTATTACTTGTGAAAATGTAGGTTGTAGACTGAAAATATAGAACAATAGTACTAATTTAACAGTTTTTAGACCCTAAAAACAAGAGATTGGCACCAATCATAGGAGGGTAACAGTTGAGGGAAGAACAATTGCAAATTAAGATTCTTAGATTGTTAATAATAAAACAGTAGGACAGTGAGAATCAATAGAACTGTAATGAAGAAGCAAAGAGAATATTATTGGGTAGGCTTAGAAATTGTTGGAAGAATCCTTTTTGACAAATTGGCAGAGATTGATGGCAGAGATTGATGGTGCTTGCCTGAAATGATTGTTGTGAAATATGAATTTTTGTGAAAGAAGGTAAGAAGGAAAGAAGGAACAAATAATGTTGATATAATACTAATTAATTAAAGTAATAGCAGAATAAAAGGTCTGGTAAGTCTTGATAGTTAGAAATGACTTATCATCATCAAAGACACTCCTCTTCCACACTTGTGCAAGCCATTACTGAGGTACACACCTAAGATTTCGAAATACCATGCTGAATGTCTAAAGGGCATGGCTTACAAAAGGTTCATGCTTTGGCCTCGATAGGAATCCCTATCAACAACGGTATTGCAACACATCACAACAAACATACGTGCTGCATATACAGGAAAAAGGTTACAAAAAAGTTAGCTATTTTAGAGCTATGGAAAATGTATCAGAGCGAGAAAGAAGACCCAGCCGAGAAGGAGTGGATGCTTAATCAGCATGAAGGGGAGGGTACAACAACCTCCTTTCTCCTTCTGAAGACAATGGTACAACCATTGAGAAACAGGGATTTTATCCTCTAAAGGAGTTGAAAAGCAGCAGCAGGGTATATTAAGCTGACATATGCACCACCTGCCTATATTAATGAAGATAGAAAAGACCAAAGTATGATTACAGAATGCAAATCAATGTCCGGACGTAGTAAATATGAGGAGCGTAACGAGAGAAGGGACAGACTGATAGAGATAGAAGAAGAGTCTAAGAGACAAAAAAGAGAGAAAGATAGAATCACTGATGTAGCAATTGTACAGAATGAGTGGATGGGAAGACAAATATTACTCAATTTTGACGGAAAGGGTATCAATGATGTTAAAAAAGAGAGGAATGAGAGGACATGGGATGAGAAATGGCATACAAAGATGAGAAGGAAAAAGACAGGAAGCGAAAGGAAAACTAAGAAGGTATGACGAGCAGTTAAAGGAGAGAGGGAGAAAAGATGGGGAGGAGAAGAAACATGAGGAAATAGAAGCAAAGAGATTGAAAGAAAGAAGGTTATAGAGAAGAAGGGAAGATGAAGATAATAGAGGGATGAGAAGACGGAAAGAGGAAGCCAAGAAGGAAAGGAGAAGGAGTAAAGAACAAAGGGATGACAAAATAGATCACATCATTCATAGATGTGTAATACTAGTTGAAGAACCAGAACAATGGGGGAATGCAGAAGGCCACAACAGCCCCACAGAGTGATGCATGAGATACCTAGAGCAGCGAGATGTGCTGATGAGCATAAGGCAGAAGTCATAAGGAAAAGGATGGTGTTATTATATAGCCAGATGAGGAGAAAAGATGGTAATGAGACCAGAGGGAGAATCAAGGGATCCCCACTGAGAGAAAAAAACAGGTAGATCGGATGACGTGATGATGGACAAGCATACAACTATGTCCCTAAGCAGACTCGATCTTGATGATGAGGAAATGGATAACACCCAGACCAGTTGGGGAATAATGATGTCAGATGAAGAAAGAGAGGAAAACGAGAGCGTGTGAGGAGAGGTTGAATGTGGCTCTTCAAGAGATCCAAACATAGGAAACGGGGTGAAATGGCCAGATTCAGGAGAATCGGAAGGAAAAACAACAGAACCTATATCATATCACGAACGACCACAAGGACGGTGCATAGCATAGGAAAAATGTCCCCGCCTTATGTAAGTAGAATAAGGTAATTGCCAGTATGAAGATGAGTGGACAAAAGTAGCCCCACCTGAAAGACAAGAAGCATAGGTGGATACGATTATGCAACAGGATTTACAAAATTCCCATTATTAGAGAAAGGAGGAGGGCGACAACCATATGTACCATGGCCAAAGATGGATAAAGATCATTTGAAATGCAAATTACCTTGTTTAACTTCAGGAGTGGGTGAATGCATTCATGAGTCAGAAAGAATGACAGTGGGAATGACATTAGCAGTGGGTGATGTAAAAGGCATACTAGCAGCTATTCCAGGGGAGAGAGCTGATGACATTTGGAGAGGAGTGGGATATGCGAGTGTGACAGCACAAAACACGGCACAAAATGGAGCCTCATTTAATAATTGTAGAGCAGAACTATGGAGGGCACTTACAGTACAATATCCTGATACGCCAGATATGGGCACAATTATGACAGGAAAATGGATGAAAACAAAGATCCTGTTGTTTACATTGAAGAGATTCAAGAACGATGGCATCCTGAGATGAGGCAACCGTGGGATATAGCTGTTGTGTTATTTTATCCTATTTTATGTCAGGGATTGCCCGAGCCACTGCAAAGGCAGATGCAAAAACAGGTAGCGATGGAAGCGAAGCCATGGGCAGAAATACAGTTGACTATTGTACATGATTGTCGATTGTTACAAGAGAAGAATAAGAAAAATCAGAGAATAGGAAGCTTGAGGGAGCAAAGTTAGTCCCAAAAGTGTTGTGAAAATGTGCTATAGTAGGAGCAGAACTGACAAGCAGCAAAGGAGTAGTCACACATGAGGTACCACCTAAGCAGCTAATAAATGTAGGGTATCTGTTAGATCAAGGTGGGTACTATTTTTGGCCAAATGGTAGATTGAATGGATTTAGAGGACGAGGAGGCAGATTTCAAAATGCTCAGGGGGGGATTTAATGGAGGACAGCAGCAACAGTGCTGGAATTGTGGGAGGACAGGACATATTGCTCGAGCATGTAGAAGAAGAGGGGTATGCCGCAGAACTGGCAGACTCCTAGAGAGGAGACACGCTATTTTTCACCATATAGTACAGGACCACCAGAGTATTATGCCCAAGATCACACTCAGTATCAGACAACTGCACCACAAATGGAGCAAACACTGCAGGTTTCACTGCAATCACAGTCACCACAAGGGATAACCACAGCAAGCCCCTTTGCAAACACAAGTACAGACACACCAGGTTATAATGCCACAATGAAAGGCAAATACAGGATCCGCAAGACCACCTACATACAGAATAGGGAGCGTGAAAGCAGTAGGAGGGAATCCTTTTACTGGTACAAGGATGCATTTACACCCACAACCGGAAAGCCCACAGAGTGACCTGATGTGTTCAGTACCATATGTGACACCAGACCCCAAGAGGAACCGAGGGTCATGGTAACCATAGGAGACAAGATATTTTTATTTCTTGTAGACACAGGAGTGACTGTTCCTGTTCCGAGAGGAAGGTATCCAATGTGTGGTATTGTCATGAATATGCATGGATTCTCTGGGCTATGAGTTTGGTTCTGTTTACTGGTGATTACCAGTTTCAATAAGGGAACATGACGTGTCTATGCCATTATTGAATTCGCGATAGACACCAGTTAATATATTAGGATTTTACTTGGCGACATAACGTAATATATATTGTTTTTTTAGTTATTTATAACACGATGGAACAAAGCCCTTTGGCATAGAAGCACAAACAAAAACATACAACAGAAAATAAAGGGCTTGCTATTAGGAGTAAGTTATTTGAAAGAAACAATTCATTTAAACAGAAAAAGCTTAGATCTGCATTTAAAGGGCACCAGATAACTATTGATTAAAATTAATTAATCACAATTCTTACATTAGAAGTAATTGTTATATTGGTTAAGTTATTACATAGGCTCATAAATTAAAGAAGGCTGCTCTGACCACAGCCTATAACAATACAGTCAGTGTTGGTCCCCGTGCACCATTCTTTAATATATATCCTTCGCAGGAGTCTAAAATATCATCCTCTTACACAACCAGGGCCCAGTTTAGAATTAAGTCAAAACAAATCTTTTGTTCATGAACACCTTTCTAGTCTTATTTAGGGGTACAAAGGCCCCGCTCACCACTTCTACCAAAGTAGAGCCCATGTCATGGGACTTGATATTGCACTGAGATGCTTTGATCTCATTTGCTGGGTTTTCCTCACTGGTACTCGTAGACACAAAAGCTTGACATGCTGAATCCATTGTATTGACTTCTGGCTCTCTCAAATCACATTGACAAGCTTTATCAATCATATTCATCGGGGAGTGTGAGATAATCCCATCAAAGGGAGGATAGCCCAGTGGCAATGTGCTTGTCTCGGAAGCAGGAATGTGGGGCAACACAGGTTCAATCCCCGGGTCCATGCTTAGAAACCAATGGTTATTAAGAGTGTTATAAATAACCAATAATTATTAAATATAATTAAAAGGAGTCCATCCAATTGCAAAAAACCTGATAAGTTTTACATTGATTCAGATCATAAATGATTCACTTAACAAACAGGAATTTATTTGTAAGGCAAGTGCTCTAGTAATGAAAATAGCACAAAGACTAGGTAATTTACAACCACAAAGGCATGGAACCGCTGACGCGAATCTGAACACAACAGACTGGACAATCTAAACCAATTGAAAAAGAAATTATGACAATGTAATTTACTGACAAGGGTATACTATGTTCCACTACAGGCATACATTATATGAATGTAAGAAAATGTATATTAGTATTTCCAGGTCATAAGGCTCTGTGAGGTGTTCCTTTAGACCCAGAAGTATTTTTGTATGGGGTAAATATTTTGTTGACATGACATCCTGGATTGATAGGTACATTTCAGAGGACCTGGAATTGTCTTTTTTTAGACCAAAATTATGATATGATATGATATGATAAGTCATTTATAATGCACCTGTACACAAGTGTTTCTAGGCGTGAGAAAACAAGGAAGGGAGGACCGAGGAGGAAAAAACAATGATCTTACTAGGCCTTGTGTCATTCAAATTGAGCAAGTGCGGGGGGAGTGAGGGCGAGAGTGCAAAGTAACTAGTAAGTGCAGCCGGGAGGTGTCTCATAAGTGCAGAAAGTCAGGGGGCTGTAGGATTGCAGACACAGTCCCTTATGTGGGTGGGAGGCCCGGAGGCAGTGCAAGAGCAACCATTCATGCAGGAGCCTAGTCACGTAAGTTCAGTGGGTGGCCAGGTAACTAGTATGCACAGCAGACAGGGGCATCCGCGCGGGAGAGGGAGAGAGAAAGTGGACATGAAAAAAGCCTTGAGTTGCTTCCGGAACCTTAGGAGGTCCTGCTCAAGTTTCAGAGAGGCAGGAAGGTTGTTCCGGATGGAGGTCCTGACCGAGGAAAGAAATCCCCCCACTCACACCTAGAAACACTTGTGTACAGACGTGTTACAAATGCCATATCATATCATATCACTCTATGCCTGGCGAAGCGTCTGACCCGTGGAGAGTTGAAGGTGGATGAGCATAGGGCTCGGGAAGTAAGATGCTTAGGAAGAGAATGTTCAGTATAGTGTGGTCCCCTGCCCCAGAAAGCCTTGTGGACGATGAAGAGTGGAGTCTTTAGGCAGAATTATATGCAGTACCCTTTGGGAACACTACACACAATTAGTACTACAAGTGACAGTACAATTTCACCTTTGGTACAAGCCTGTACTACACAGTTATAGTGGTAGCATTAGCGGAGCAGCCAGACTTATCTCAAGAGTAAGTGAGCAGTACAAATAGTTACACAAAGGACAGCAATTACTATGGTTCAGGCAAACACTGAATCAAGAGTTTCTAAGTAAAATAATATATATTTATTTACTCAACAGTTGTGTAACTTTTCACTCTTATAAGCACGTTAAAAATCACAATCATAAATACACCACACCACTTCCCTTAAATTCCAGACAAGTTAAGCTCACAAAATGAAGTGGGAGCAAAATGGCACTCCAGCAATTTAAAAGGGAGGGAAAGACAAAGTTATTAGAAATTAGGCAAAACCAACAGGTAAGTAAGCAGTGCAACTGAACAAGAGAGACTACAAGGTTAAAATCAGATACAAAAGGCTTAGGGCCTAAGTCAATGGTTCAAAAGTCTTTTGCTCAAGTTAATAGGTTCAATGTAGTTTGCGGTAAAGTTTGTGGCACAGATTCCGGACGAGGTTTGTTGGTACAAAAGTTAGTTCAAAGAGAAGAGATGGACAAGCCCTCGGAATGGAGAAAGATATCAAACATTTTCACAGCAGCTGAGCGAAACGCACAACCGCGTTTGCACAGTACCTTATAAATGGAGAGGGAGCTGTATCTGAGGCGGACGTTCCTGGTGGTTCCTGCAGGCTCACGGTTCCTGAAGCAACTGTGGGATTGACACGAAGTAGGAAGACTGGAGGGTCCTGCACCACCCAGGGAAGAAACCAGCAGCAGAGCAAAACAACAAATAAAAGGTGCGCTCTTTAAAAGGCAAGCAGGGTCAGACCTTCCTAGCTATCCGGCCCACTGTAGCTCTGTACAGCGAATTCAACAGGAGGAGGGGTCCTGGCATGTAGTTTGGGCAAACTGGTTGGTCCCGCCAGCTCAAGGGAAGAAGTTTCCTGGAAGATCTTCTCTGTCATTGGATTTGGAGATTCGGACCTGCATCAGGGCTTTACCGGGCAGTTCAGTCATTGTAGGGGTCCTCTTCTTCCAGTTCCTCATTGGTTATTTCGTTCCAGTGGCGGCTCTGCTCTTCCAGTCCCAGAGACCTGCTTTTTATGCAGTTTTCCCCCATTCACACAGCCTGGCTGTCAATCACACAGCAGGGTGGCTGGCCTGGCAAGGCCTTTCCCCTTAGCCAATCAGACAAGAGTGTGACTTAGGTTACTAAGGCAACCAATGGCAGGGGTCCGAGGTTCCCTCCCTCACATCCTGCCCCTCTAGACTATCAGGTGCCTAAAAAGTGGGCTTCTGTGCAGAAGCCTGCATAAAGACAGCGAACAAAGGAATCATCCCCGGTTCGGCGCGCAGAGAAAAACACGAGAAATACTTTAACAAAAAGAAATGGCGAATAAACCCAGCTGGAACCAAAATAAAATGTATTTGGTCAAGCAGGTTTATGTTCGAGGCTACTATAATAGCCTGGAACAATACCACGTTTCTATAATATAATTGCGGTAGAAAGTTAGGGTAGATACCACTGCCACCAGCCAAGTCTTAAAGTTAAGGGAGCAAAACAAGGCTCCAAGAGGCACAGACTAAAAGGGATACGAGTTAACACTTTCCAGTACTCCATGTAAGATGGGATGTACTGGGTCTGCCGTTTAAAGTGACTATATAAAGTCAATGGCAACTTTACCTGTTTCTGGGGGACAGTAGTCAGCCCCAGAAAAATGGAGTCATTGGGAAGCCTCAAAGACAACCTTGTGTCACTGCACTTAAGGTGCAGTGTAACACACACAACAAGTGGTGCCCTTGAGTAGGTAAGGCTCCAGTGCCCAAGATCACACAAAAATTGAAAACACACACAGCAAAACACATGTAAGAGTGGAAAAAAGGCCCACACTCTTACCAGGTGAAGAAAATAAACCCTACAAATCCAACAAAGCTGCTAAGGGACTCATTAGGTAAGGGGAATCAGCAATGTATTGAACATTCTCCCTAACAAGAGTGAGTCAGGCCAGAGGGGAGGATAGAAAGGGAAAGGGAATCACAGAGGTCACAGAAGAGTACAGAGGAGAGACAATGAGAGTCTATGTGGATATTGAGGTCACCTGGAGAGAGGAGTTGAATGGTAAAGGCCAGAAGGGAGGATGAGAGGTCCACCCACTCAGAGGTGGTCTGGCCAGGGGGCCGGTAGAGAGTAGCCATAGTAAGAGAGTTGCTAGGAGAGATAGAAAGCCTGCAGACAAAGCATTGGAAATAGGAGTAAGTCTGAATGGGAATGATAGAGGCAGAAATCCACTCAGGAAAGATCAGGGCTACACCACCTCCAGACTGGGTAGATCTGGGTGCGGAGAGGATCTTGTAACCATCAGGGAGTAGAGTGTCAAAGCTTGTGACAGTGCTGGCCATGAACCATGTCTCGGTGAGACCAAGGACATTGAGGTCAAGTCTTCCAGGAGGTGTTAGATGTCCGAGGAGTGTTTGACAGCAGAGCGAGAGTTGAGAGTGGCAAGATGAAGAAGGTTGCCAGCCTTAAAGGACTTCCGGCGGGGGGTACAGATCAGAAGTATGCCCTGCGGAAGTGAGGATGGAGCCCGAGGTGGGGCAAGAGATGAGGGATGGAGAGTGCAAGGTAGCCAAGGGGTGGGAGGAGGGGACAGCAGGAGATGAAAGGAAATTGATGATGCAGGGGAAAAGCCTATCAAAGAGGAGGAGATTGGCCTGAGGGCCTTGGACCATGACGGTACCATTAAGAAGACATTAACGATGACCTTAGAGGAGTCGAAGGGGGCCATGAGGGCTTCCCACGGGTGCCACCATTAATGGGAGAGGAGGAGAGAGGACCGAGCACAGAGATCATATGAAGAATCCATAGATCTGGCGAAGGAACAACAAAGAGGATGTCAGTGAGGGTCTGTCTGGAGGAAGCACTGGAATATGTATCAGCAATGGGGAGACCAGGGTTTGCGGCCAAGATATCCCTTTTAAACTTTCCTTCCAGACTTAGTGAGAACAGAAGGATAGTTGATGGAGAAGCAGTTGGAGAAGATAGGAGAAATAGAATGTGTGCCATGGGTGCACGGAGAGGGCCGGAAAGAGTAGAAAAGGTACAGCGCTATGGAACAGTCACTGGGCCAGCAGGTTACAGAAAAGCAAGTAATTCAGGCAGAAAGGGCACAGCAAGTCTATACAGGCACACTGCTAAGTTTGACTATCGAATAGAATGCACAAGCAGCATAGCTAAGCTTGACTTTCAAATAGAATGCATAAGCACAGCTAAGTTTGAAAAGTACAATTGGATGTGGATGCTAGTGGTTGGTGCACAATTCACAATGCTGTTGAGGACATTAATCTGGCAAAACAGGCAGAGAAGGAAAGTGAGGACAGAGAGGGAAGGGGTGATAAGAAAGGAGGGAACTAGCCCACAGTACAAGAGGTGTGAAAGTGAAGGCAGTCCAGGATTCATTAAAGAGTGAGGTGGCAGCATCATCAATGTTCAGGTTTAATCCACCAGGTGACTGCTCACATTGCAATCGTCGATGGAACAGCACATTATTTCCAATTTCATTACAAAGGTTTCTGATATGCGTACACCAGGTGTGGTATGCAACAAATGTCACAGCTTACCCCAACAAACTGCACTGCCCTCAGGTGAAACTTCTACATTAGTTGAAGGCTTCCAAGGCACAAAAGCAAGACTCCGGGTCTTGTGATGAGAAGCAGGAATGAAATGATGGCCTCATCATAGGCCTTAGTCATTAGGGCTGGCTTCCACCTCCCGGTGGCTGTGATTAGCCTATCAAGGCCAAGGCAGCCAATGGGAGGAGGAGTCAGGCCAGAACAATGAAGAAGCAAGCTGGAATTATTGCTATCTGGCCATCTTGAAAAGGCCAAACCACATGGGTGAACAAATATGCAGATGTGGAAATGAGGTAAAACATCCCAAAGAATGGGTTTAATCCACCAGGTGATTGCTCACATTGCAATCATCTATGGAACAGCACATTATTTCCAATTTCATAAGAAAGTGTTCCGAAATGTGCAAACCAGGTGTGGTAAGCAACAGATGTCACAGCTTATCCCAACAAACTTCACAGCCCTCAGGTGAAACTTCTACGATGGTTGAGGGGTGCTGGAGCATGAAAGCAAGGCTGAAGGCCTTGTGATGAGAAGCAGGAATGACAAGTGACAAGTGCAAGATTTCCTTCACATTGTTAAACACAAGCTGGAGAATTAATAGCAGATATTGCAGCACTAGAGAGATCTGAGGATGAGGAAGTGACAGTGTACTCTGACTTCGCCTATGTGATGTCGACCGTACAAGCAGAATTGTCACGCTGGAAAAGGAGGGGCTTCTTATGCACAGATGGTACACTAGTGCAACATGCGTTGCTATTGGATAAACATAATAAGGTACTAAAGCTCCCATTGGCTATTGCCATGGTTAAGCACGCAGCACATACTAAGAGGGCAGACATGATTTCTCGTGGTAATGAAATGTCACAGACATTGAAGCAAAAAGAGCAGCACATTTTTCCAATATATCTAGTTTTGAAGTAGAAAGTGGTAAGCAAACGTCAGGATGAATCATGACTATGAAAGAATGCTTTAATATGCTATCGATTGTACAGTAAATCGAGCAGCAGGGGTCGAGCTTTGCAAGAAAAACAAGATTTATGGAAAAGCAGATGTGTTCTTTATCCCCCACCAAGGCTATGAGGAGATAAGATAGTACTAGCAAGTCAGTTAAGCCTCTAGCATTATTGAAAGTTGCATGGGATCAACTTCACTATCCTGCACATATGACAGGATTTGCTGCCATGATTGCAGAAGTCTGGTTTTCCCCAAATTTGTTTGAACACATTGAAAAGTTTATTGTGAACTGTATTGTTTGTCAGAAATGTCAGCAGGGCATTCCTTGCGAACAGTGAGAGGAACAATACCCTGTTTCAATGGTCCTTTTCAGCATCTCCATATAGATTATATATAACATGCAATGGCTACAGATATATGTTAATAGTAGTGTGTCCCTTTTCTCGATGGATTGAGGCAGGTCCATGCACACACCCTAATGCCACATGTGCTGCCAAGTTTCCTCTACGTGAGGTATTTCCTAAATGGGGTGCATGCAAAGTCTTATGGTCTGATAATGGGCAACATTTTGTAAATTAGAGTTTTAAGCAAAAAAACTCTTCTATTAGGCATAAAGCATACATTTTCATATGCTTATCACCCATAGGCGAATAGTATTTGCGGGCGTTTAAATGGACTTCTCATAGAGAGGATAACAAAGATAAAGATGACATTGAAAAAAGGGGTGGTGATATTGCCTACCCTTCACCTTATTTGCATTAAGAAACCAGCCTGGTTCAGATCATCACTTGACTCCTCATGAGTTGATGACTGGAACCTGCATGAGTACCCCTTGCTCATCCCACTCGAATAAAAACTGATACACATAGTGTAGCAAAAACATTAGGAGATGAGATGCATGATTACTTGACACACTTTGACCGCTAGTGTTTCCTCTATATCCCAGCAGATCAAAACACTGAGGGAAGGTTTGAAGAAGCTTGAAGAAGACAGCCAAACAATCAACCCTGGTGACTTGTTGAAACCACCTAGTTTGTATCCTGGAGATAAAGTGCTCATTAAGTGTTATGGCGGCACTTGGCATAAACTGTTTTCAAGGACTGTACCTGGTAGAGGAGGTCACTCCCACAGCTGTAATAATAGAAGGAAGATGAGGGCGGCTGTACCTGAATGATGTAAAGCTTTACAAAGGAGAGACACCTACCCCTCTGACAACTGTTGACAGTGAAGCAAAAGAAGACATTCCGGGGATGCAGACCAAATCTGCTACCAAGGGCCAACAAGAGCTGACAAGATAAAACAATTATGAATGTCGCTCATTCCCAAGTTTAAAGGGGAACGGACAAACTTTTCAGTGTTCACAGAACTATCCCTGGTAAGTTAAAGAGACTGACCCTGATTCATGGAATTATTTGCATTTTAAACAGGGATTTGTGTGCCATTCTGCGCACAAATGTCTGTTTGACAAATGGGGATTTGCAAGCAGAATGGCATGCAAATCCCTGTTTTACATGCAAATGACACCATGAATAAAGGCCACAATGTTTTGAAGAAAAGAAGAGCACACAACACTTTATGTTCTCTATAATGCTGCACACATTTCTGTATGTTGTTTTACATATATTCTTCGATCCTATTCAGCCCTAGTGAGACAAAACATTGATATTGTCAGCTTTTTTGGAAATCCTAAAACAGCACTCATAATCTACAGGATCATCATTGCAATACTATTACAATTTCTGTTATAAAAAGGTATGGTTATTATAAAAATAGCAGGAACTAAGCGTTGATAAAAAGGAATGGGGATTTTCCATTTTGTAAGGTACACATTGCTGATGAGAAGGCTGATTAATTCACAAAACAAAGTATGGCGTGTGAATTCTTTTGCAATATTTCTTGTAGCTATGTTTGTACAATGTGTTGTCCTTATTTCCTTATTTTTATAGCATTCCTTCAAATGGTGTTTTATAATACAGATGGAGTGTCCAACAATGAGACATCTGTGTCTATCCCTAACAAAAGCACAAGCGACATTTTCCCTGATATTTCAAAACAAATTAACCGGTTAAGAGGGGTACTGGAGCGGATTACATACATTGAAAAGTCAACCCATTTAAAAATAATGTGCTATCAGCACATAAGTGTGGTGGGGAGAGGAACATCAGATGAGCACTGCTATGTATGTTCTCTCATCCCTTATGCCATGAACACAGCCAGAACCTTTATAGCAAGATAAATACCTACACAAGATGCGCAGTCCCTTAGCCATCTAGCAGCATGCATGAAAAGAGGACAATTTCAAGGGAAGTCAGCAACCCTACGATGGATGTAAAAAAGTTAATTCAAGTATGACTATGCTTACATAAAAACATAGAAGATGATAAAAGACCCGAACTTGAAAAGCAAAATGATCCAATCACGTTGAACAGTCCAAATAGAGGAGAAGGGAAGATTTTTTAACAAAAGAGACTGGACTGTGTAGATACATGGGAAACACTAGGATTGTCAGGCTTCTGGGAAAGACCTCAGCTATTGGTATGCTGACATGGAGCCACCAGTACAGGGTGGGAAGAAGGAATGATGGGACACAGTGCACACTTATTGATGACAGCACCAGTGAAGATAGTGCAAGTAGTAAAGGATTCATGTCTTAAAGAATGGACCATGTATTTGAAGTTAATGACATGGGTTGAAGATGAAGCTGAAACCGTATCCATAATGCCACTGAAGAATGAACCACTTTGCTTCAGAAACAATGGTCAGATCAAAGTTGAAGAAAATAAAGGATGTAGGCAGGTAATCGATGTGCAAGGAATGAAAGGAGGTACTGCCGTGCTGATGGACCACTGTTGGGCTTGTGGATCCAAAGCTTGCATGTCGTTGCCTCTAAATTGGGGAGAAATATGTTCTATGGTGATAATACGTGTTCCTGCATTGGTGGTCCCTCATGTGATCTACATACAGACAACTTTCTGAAAATGGATGCACATCAAAGACAGAAGAGTTAGCTTAACCTCACCCGACAGAAGAGAGAAAATTACTTTTCTGCAAAATCTATAGAAGATTATCATGACATCCAGATGAGCAGAAATTGTTCACTATGATGGCAAAGATATCTACAGCCATAGGGCCTCATTATAGGTTTGCTGGTCCAGAAACGACGGTACCGATAAGCCATTACCGAAGTTCCCAGACTGGCAAACTACGAGTCTGCACACTCGTGCCATTGCAGCCACCAAGACTGGCCTGTCAGCTGTACTGGCACCTTCGAGCAGAGCATTTTGGATGCACAGGCACCGTTGATAATGGTGCCTGTTCAAACCTGGCTTCCCCATTCCCATTGAGTCCTATGGGGCTCAAATGGGAATGCGGACACATTTTTTTCAGCACCCAGGAATGGCCAAATACCGGGTCTGGCAAGGCCATAATGATCTGGAAATTGCCGATTTCTGGGCGCTGGGTGCAGGAAAAAAATGAATACCGGCAGCAGCAGTGCCGCCAGCCTCGTAATAAGGCCCATAGTCATGCCAGGAATTCAAGTTGCACCAAATCCCAAGTGGTTACAAATCACAAGGTGGGAACTGCTACAAACAATTAGCATGACAATACAAAGATTGATGGCCATCAGACTCATGATGCTCCAAAGCAGGTATGTCATGGACTTAATTACAGCAATGGAAGGAGGCGTGTGTGCTAAGATTGGCCCTTCTTCTCGTGCATAAACACATGTCCATGATGGACAAAATGGAACATTGACAGAAGCTATAACTTAAGGTAATCGACCTTGCACACGAAAATGGTATAAGAAGTAGATGAAAATGAAGATGTTGAAGATTTCTTTTTCATACCTGTCCTCATGGATTCCAGCCAGGCTTGCAAATGCATTTAAGATACTGATAGCAATCTTAGTGTTAGTATTACTGGGCTTTTGTCTCCTGAGAATAATCCTAGGACAATTTAAGAAGACAGCTGTTGGCATGAAGATAATGATCGATGTAAATACTGTGGGCGACAAGCACACACAGACCGAAAACACCATCTGTGAACACATGGAAGGAAGCCCTGTGGCACATCCAGGAACAAAGTTTTATTATCCCAAGGAACATCGGATCTATGTGGGACATTGGGTGTTTTGTACATAGACTGGATAGTGCTGCCATATGACCTGGAATGTCGATCAAAATATAAAAAATGCAGGTGACATGAGGGTGGGTTTAACACTAATTCCACTAATATGCGCTAAACCCTTCTTGAATATTGATAGCAACTATTTGACTAGAAAATAAAAGACCACTTTAGGGAATTTTGCCTGAGATCTTGTACTAATTTAATGTACATTTTCTGCATGTCCATAACAAATGAATGTAAAAATTCAGGAGATATTCACTCTGATAACAAAAGTAGCCAAACATTGGTGCATGTACGTATCAACTAAATATCAATAATGCTAATAGTATTTGCACTTTAGAAATGTCAGATAGTAATAGTGGTGCTCTGCCACTCAAGTGCCAAATAAATGCCTATATCACTAGGGTGACAACAATTGCCAACACTAGGAGGTGTATTCAATGCTTCAAGATATGTGCATAATTTCTGATGTAAAGTAAGTAGTACTGGTCTATAAAGCCAATCATCCCGCGATTCTCTCGTGTAAAAAGTACTTCTTACCTTTAACTTGTCTTCAATGACAAGCAAACCATTCACCGCTTGTTGCACGCACCATTCCATCCCCGGCAAATGGCCGGCATGTTCCGAATTCAGTGTTTATATGCAGTGGCCCGTTTGTCATATGATGTAGCATGTGACGGGTTTTATCGACATAAAGTAGTTTTTTTTATTTAAAGTGCCATGCCTAAATTTAGGCATGTTCCTTAAGAAATATGCAATAAGTGAAGTATTGGGGAAGCCTCTTTATCCTCATTTGGTGCTTATGTTTGGTTTTAATACACGTGGTATATAACTATTGTGTTTCCTGCATCACGCGGGACATTCCCTATAAAGTAATTTAATAAATAATCAATGCCATTGAACAATGTTTTTGACACATTATATGTACTTGCATATACAGAGTACTAGATAAAGATGTTAATTATAATTCCAATCCCCTTGTGTTCAATTAGATGGCCTATGGGTGTGCTGCAGGCTCCAGTGCACCACTCTGTAGATAGTTATTTTACAATTTCTGACATTGCAATTATGCATTCATGATAAAACAAAAACAAATATAAACCTATACAGTATATTATATATCTAAACACCACATGTATATTCTCCCCTGGATCGCAGGAGGGGCAAACAGCCATCATAGCCACCTGTGTGATCATGATATATTGACCATCTATACATAAACGAAAGGGCTACAAGATTTTTACGACAATGTTGGAAATTTACATTATTCATAAGTGCATTTACACATGTCTTTAAAAAAAGACATCAGTTCATGTTCCTGATTCAGTCCAAGTTTTAAACATTTTAATTAGCAAATAATTCTGGCTTCCATCTGGTGGAGATGCAATTGCCGATCCCCCCCACCCCCCTGCCTGATATGTGGGTGGGCTTGCTGGAGTCCCACAAATCGAATGTCCTTACTATTTTTAATTTGGTGGTACGTTTGTCAGTGGATGGCAAATGGAAGTTTGGAGTCTTGGCTGTTCAAGTTAGCTAAATGTTCACAAATTGTCACTCTAAGTTCTCGAATGGTGCTGCCCACATAGAATTTCTTGAATACACATATCACTGCATATACCACATATTTCATCTTCCAGTTGATAAAGTCTTTAATTTCAGCTTGTAATCCTCCATGACAGGTAAAGAACCTTGTAGGTGACAATGCAAATTTACAGAAATTGCAGTTACCACATTTGTGAAACCCTGTGCTTTGACTACTTAACAAATTCAAAGTAGCCTGGGTCTGGATACAAGAAAGGCGGGTCTTAGTTTCATTCTTAAGTTCGGTGCTTTAGTGTAAATGATTTTAGGTTGTGCTGAAATTTATGATTGAAGATCTCAGTCCAGCTTCAACAAATGCCGGTGTTCACTGAGCATTGAATAAATATGTCTGCTATTGCTTGAGTATTTGGTTATAAAATTAATACTTTCCGAATTGGTACTTTTCTTGAGTGTTTCTTTGCCAAGTTAAGGTTTTCTGTCCAAATGGTCAGTCGCCTTCAAGTCCTGGTCAACAACTCGGTCTGGATAGCCTCTTTCTTGAATCTGTCGCCAATCAGTTTACATTCTGATTTGAAAGATGTAGCTGTACTGCAATTCCATCTAGAACGGTACATTTCTCCCTTTGATATATTATTAATGACCCCTTTCTTATGACAGCTTGTTGCAGGTAAAATGGAGTTCATGCCTGTGCCTTTTTTGTGGGTACTGGTATGTAGAATGTTGTTCTTTATGTATATATTCAAATCCAAAAAAAAAAGTTTCAATTTGAGCAGTAAATTCAATTCCAAAATTATTTTGATTCAGATATTTGAGAACTAGATCAAATCTATCTAATGGACCGTCCCATATTAGCAGGAAATTGTCAATATAGCATTTCCACAAGTGGATTTCTTTCAAAAATTCATGTTCTTGATAAATGTATTTGTATTAAAAAAAAGCCATAAATAAATGTGCTAGTGCAGGGGCATATTATTCTCCCATGGCAATAGAACTGGTTTGAAGAAAATATTGTTGATTGCAAATGAATTGGTTGTGATTAAGTGTAAAGGCCAGAAAAGATTTAATCATTTGTACATGTGAGGTATGTGAAGCTGAAAAAGTCTGAAATGAAAAGTCTATGGTCTCTAATGCTAAATGATGTTTGATAGAAGTGTAAAAAGATATGGATCCCAAAGAAACCACAGTGTGAATAAAATGTTAAGGAAATTGAGGAGATGGTCGAGGACTCAACCAGAGGGGGGAATGCAGAGAGGCAGATGTAGACGTCATTTATAGAGCCCACCCCCTCAGCTCCATCATGCTGAAAGAACAGCAAGAAAACACTGTGCATGAAACCTGGTATTATCCCACTACCACATCAAAGGTATAAGAGATGCTATATGCTCAGACAAGCGTATTGTATGTACCCTCGAACTGATGCAGTAGACATAAGCCTGCAGACACAACTGGATATAGAACAATTATAGGTAAAGTCCAACAGATTAAAAGTGAAATCACTAAAGAGAGAAGATACATGGACACACTAAACCTGATGTATGGATATCTAAAGAATGAAGATGTTATTGAACCAACAAAGTAAAAATATATGCAAATGAAAACGAAAACCATAAACACTAAGAAGATAAGTGATAGGAAATGTAACAAATGTATATACGCAGAAATGAAAGGTAGAAAATACAATGCGATCAAAGCATCCATCATGAGAAAATAGATGTCAACATCATATAACAGTAAGCAAGAAGCCTCGAGAAGGGAAACCAAATCTTCAGTGTTGACAGGCACTGGATTATGAATTCATGCAAGAACCAAGGATATTTGTTTGGCTCATAATCAAGGATGACGCAGCAAGAGAAACTACATGTCTTGAAAGGAGTTAAGAGGATAAGTCATGCACGTAGGACATATTTCTCTTAGATTAAGCAAAGGAGTGAATAATTGTGAGTGGCAAGTATTGTACAAATAAAGACGTGGAAAGCACATGCAGGATGGAGCAACCAAGTCTCCAGAGGCCAAGAAGAGTAATAGCACCCAATACATCCAAATAAAATATCACTAAATAAAAAGACATGATGGACAAAATCAAGGTCTCCTCACACATGGTGTAGGACCAGAAAACAAGGCCTATTCATAATGCTCCAGACAAAGATAGCAATGTACCTTCACTCCCTTTAAAGTGCTGAGGAAAGGAACATGCAGCAAGGTCAACTACAAAGAAGAAACATTGGCTTAGGGCCTAACTGATGAATGGTAGGCTAATTTGCTAAGGAAGGCAGTTGTCTGACGTGTTTCCCTTGCACCTGGGTTGCGTTGTTTACGTTCTGCTAACGAGCCGAAGGTCCAAGTTTGGTAAGAGATTGCCAATCATTCATGAGGGCCTATGTAATGGTGGACCATGCATTGTTGAACAGGCCTATCTGCTGCTGTTTTTGCGTTATTATCTGTATTTTTATCTGTAATGAAAAATCTTTTCAATGGGACTTTCCCATGTTGAAACATTTTTGTAAATCAGGCCCTAGTGGTCTGATTTACAACGTGTCTTTCAATGGGATTGCACCATTAAAAAAGGCTTTTGTAAATCAGTCCTGTGTGCAGTCTTCACTCCAGAGATAGAGGCAAGCTCTCCTATTTATAAGAAAAACATTTTGAATAAACACTGACATTACAGTTAGAGGTAGTTCCAGGCATGCCTATGAGGTAAGGGGCATCCAATGATGATACTAACATTCATACAAACTATATGCATAAATTACCCTTAACCAATCCCTCCACCCAGTAGGTATTTACTGTTAGCTACATAGAATGAGGTCATAGCTGGCGTATGTCTAAGTATAAAACCTTTTGTGTAACACAAATGCATTGAGAGTGTGTGAACTGCAATCTGTTTGTTCGCCAGGTTTCCCAACTTTATTGGACTGATAATAAAGTGGTATTTTGCCATATTCCTTGAGTCTGTTGTTTATTTGGGTCTGAGATCATTTATTGTGGTAATCCCATTCAAAACTTGGAACACTCCCGGTTCTATTGCACACAGGCAAAGGGGGTTTACCTCTGATCATCTCTTTGGCAGACTCCAGTTACACCTTTTCTGTACAACGCTGCTCTGCCAAGAAGGCACTGGATGTATGTAATCAACATTATTTGGTGGATACTTGTGTCACAAGTTTCAAAATAAAATTAAATGTCCCATTTAAATCACATTTAATGTGCATTCTTGATTAAATATAAACCTTTTATGTGTTTAAGAAGACACCTGTTAGGCCGATGTCAGTCAAGGACCCTGATGCAATCTGGGTGAATTAAATAGCCAAGAGTTGAAATGTCAGGTATGCCGGTCATTTATATGTTCTTAATTGTATAAAAGCAAATCGTTTTTATACATTTAAAAAATAATATAAGTCAAATTGCGAGCCCTTAAATGTTGTATTCATTAAAAGTGCACATCATTAATTATTAAAGTTTTACTTTGTGATGCCTACAGTGAGTGTGATATGAATGGGATTGAATGAAGCCCTTCCTATTTATGTTTGTTGTTCGGCATTTTCATCAGCTAAGGTGTCATTATTATTTTAATTATGTTGTGCAAAATAAATATTGAAAGCATATATACAACATTAATTGGATGTTGTTGTTTCTGGATTGCTTAACTTAGAAAACACAGTGGGCCTGATTTTACAAAATCTTTTCAATGGGACTTTCCCATGTTGAAACATTTTTGTAAATCATGCCTTAGTGGTCTGATTTACAACGTGTCTTTCAATGGGATTGCACCATTAAAAAAGGCTTTTGTAAATCAGGCCTGTGTGCAGTCTTCACTCCAGAGATAGAGGCAAGCTCTCCTTTTTATAGGAAAAACCTTTTGAATAAATACTGACATTGGACCTCATTTACAACGCGTTTTTCGATTGGCTTTTCCAATTGTAAAACGCTTTGCAAATCAGGCCAAGGGAATCACAACTAGTAAAACATGCGCGTAGACACTTCATTTAGCAAGTTAGATAAAATGTAAATTGGCACTTAAAAAATGTGAATTTAAAATTATGCGTTACTGTGCAAGAGATGCAAAGCTTTTTTCAATGGGAGTTTTCTCATTGAAAAATGCTTTGGTGATCAGGCCCAATGTATTGAGCCGTGTCCGTCATGTGCTCTCTCCTTGCTGGAAGGGAAACACGCCACCCTTTGCATATTCTTCCCAAATGTATAATCTGAAGCAGAAATGTACCGCCATGGAGAGATGCGCCAGCTCTCCTGATGAAAAAATGGAACATCCGAGATAAAGATGTATTATACTATAATGGGTCACATTTTCTAATCGGGAGCGACACGGTGTCTCTGCATTTCATAGATATACCGATCAACAAAATAATTAAAGACCGTTTGTAACAAGAAACGCACAAAGTAAAAAAATCGGCACGTAAGCAAATACCAAATTGCAATTCATGTTCAATTTACTTTTCAGACAGGTGAGATTCAAAGAGTTTGCAATGCCGCATCTACGGACTCCAGAATGTGAATCGCTGCGAAGGCAATGTTATCAAAACCACCGTTGATATCTGATTCTTTAAAGGGGCACTTCTGAAAGACATTCCAGAAGACTTAGGAACTCTGTGATCTTTAGAAGCGAGTTGGGTGAAATATGCCGTTTAGTGGCTCATTACTTTGTGTAAACATAATTGTGTGTGATTCACGAGGTGGATGGGGATGCTTTGTAAAGCAAGATAAAGTCAAAGTAAGCAGCAATAAAAGAGCGTATGAACTTTCGCCACTGGATGACATCTGGGGTGTGACCAGAGCTGAGGAACCTGTCACTTCATCAAACATTTCAAAACAGTGAGCTTTTTTTCTTTAACTTCAATCGAACTCATTATAGACATCCTGTGGTCTATGAATAATAGCATTGCTTGTTTTGCTTCAAATGATTTGCAGCTTTTAATTGGTGTTAAAATGGATTCATGATGCATCGCACCAAGGAAGGGGTTCAACTCAAGGAATGTGTTCTAAACTGCTACGGCAGAAGGCATGCACTAATTCGTCTTTTTTGGGTCTGAAGCATGTAGTTTTCAGCACACCTTTCCCTCACGGATAGCATGTTCCACATGCATTTAAATGTCCACATTTTTAATACAACACCTAGATCTGCTTTATAGCATTCCTAGTGCAGCGTGTATGCCACATCAAAGTGAGTAAAACAGTAAATGACAATCGCGCACCCATTTTGGTGAAGCGATGCCAGAGCATATGCTGCTCCAGCTGTCCCGAGTGTAGGGCTATCGTATTGACTGTTGGACCCCACACAATCCCTGGTAGCTAAGGTTTGGGTGCCCTCGTTCCCCGGTAGCTACGGTACATGTGCCCTTTGAGCAATCGCTGTGTCTCCAACCAGACACTTTCACCCACCGTGGGTTCATACATCAGTGACAGAAAAAAAAGATCACTGAAACAAACAAACCGTGAGGGTGTACTACTTCTGGTTTAACAACCAGAACCAAAGGACCTCTAAGATAAATAAAACCACATAAGAGTAAAAAAGGAAAGAACAATGAACAATCCAAACCATAAAGTTCTTACTTCAAACAAGGTCTCACATGTGCAAAACCTCACTTTGTGGGATAGTTTGACCCATCCCAATGTGCCCCACTGCATCACTTTACAAATGGTGAAAGAAACAGCCAAAAATGGATGTGCTGACCTCTATGCGCACCAAAACCTGCAAAACTGCGTTTGGGTCACAACCAAGGAAAGGATGCACCCCTGCCACACACAGTCAAAGTGGGGGTGAAAACAGAGTTATCGCTGAAGGAGCATGCCAGTGCGCTTTGCCGCATTCATCATGGAGCAAGGCAGCAGAATTATGCAAAAAGCTGAAAATGCCTTTTAAAATGTAGCTTTGCAACCTTTAAAGTGCTTTTTTTGGTGCTAGATCCATTAATTTCCATTGAATACTTGACGGTAAAAAGGTTACAGATCATCCAGCTCAGAGGAGCCGGGCCTCATTGATTGACAGCAAGTTAAGAAATGCATCTCATGAAAAACCAACCTACAACATTCGTTTTCAGTTCCACAGGAAAAATGCGGCTAAAATGGCAACATGTAACAATTTCAACTGTGCAGGCAGAAACTCCAAATAAAGGCTGGATACATATATCCAGACTGCAAAACAAATCCCAGCACTTAAGGAAAGAACTGGTGATGAATAAAATGTGTGTGCTGCTGAGGAACATCTGATTTAAAGGACTCAGTTTAAATGGGCCTTTTCAGGAAGAAAGTGTAACATCGCCTGTTTAAAAGCATGTTTTGTTGAAAGGCCTAATTTTGTAAGAAATGTCAAAGGATTGCTAAATGTCAAAATCCACATACCAACTGTGTTCAATGTATATGTTTTAATGAAAGATGTAGGTAACTCAAAGTTAAAACCCAGTCTTGAGTTAATTAACTGTTTAATTCTGATCTGACAACCTCAGCCTTTGAATGGGTGATGCTTCACTGCTGGCAGGAAATGACTAATTGCTGCTGGGTGGTTTGCACATACTCATAACAAAGAACTCATCAGACTTTCGTCTGGGTCCCAGCCAAAGACAATGGCAGGCTTGAACACTCATCCCCACAGGGGAGGGGCTGGAAACTTCCCTCTCATGGAAGAGGACCCCCACCCTGATCAAAGGAATTTGACAGCTGTTGACAGTTGAAAGAAAAGCAACAAAAAAACTGCTAAGGACTTTTGGTGGTAAAATACCTTTTTGTAATTGAGCCTTAAAGACTTCTAACTTTGCCACAAGAAGGAGGATAAATCTAAAAGTTGATAGGTGTATATCTAATTGCATGCTCTTTCTTTGAAGACATGATTGAACCCTGTACTGTATAAGGGACAAAAGTTATACAAAAACACTAATTGTGCAAAGGCTATTAATGCTGCAAATCTAATATTGTATAACTGTGTCCTAGGGGTGATTGCACAGATATGTACCGAATTAGGAATTGTTAGGCCAAATCTTTATGATTACAATTCCACAGAAAGACAAAGCCAGGTCTCACTGATGTGGGAGTTGGACGTGAATGTAACCCATAAAATATGTAATGTATGTGTCTAATTTTATAAGAGGACATAATTATAGAAATGTTTATTTGTGGGAAAGTTACATTTTGGTCCACATAACTGTGGGAGTTCCCAAGTCACATCATAAAATATGACAGCCCTTTCTGTCTTCCAACCAGAAAAAGGCAAGTGCCTTTGACCTATCAGTGCATTGTGGGTGTGGGTTGTAAGTCTGCTCCTACCATAAACTTAGTGATGTCACTTGGCATGATAAATAACAGAACCTCACAACACACAGACACACACTGATTCCTGACTCCATCCTGATTTCTGTGTGATGCTTTGTTCCTGGCTTCTTCATCTTGTTCCAGAATTCTTCATCTTGTCCTGATCCAGACTACTTTGGAAAGCCCAGGACTCAGTATTTGCTAAACTCTTTTTCAGATTGGCCCAAATCCTGAACCATCCCAAACTTCAGGGAAGCAATGTTGATCCAGTCTGGCTTGCAACCATTAAGGCTTGCCTGCTGAAACTCGCCATCCCACAGATCTACAGTGTCCAGCAACCAGAAGGACCAATCCAATCCAATCCAGTCCAGTCTGATGTGCCAGTCTGTTGACCAGAACTGCCCAGCTGATCCAATTCCGCCAGAAGTGCCCCGCTGTCTGTAGACCCGATCCGTGTTGACCAGAACCTGATGGTCAAATCTTAATTTAAATTGCACTGTAAGTATCAACAGGAATCATAGTAACCCATAGTATATTTAACTTGTACTATCCCAATCTACAACCTATTCCATCTTTAATTTAAGAACCTTTAACATTGTCAGAACCATTCTTGCAACCCTGTTTTGAATCCCTAGCGCTGATTTTCTCCAATTTGTTTTACTAGACCATAAACCATTAGTGATTTGGGTTAAAAAAAGTAATTCCCATAAAAGAAAAACAGAGTATCCGCCACGTGAAGGATTACAATCGGCTGTGTGTAACTGTGGAGATTCCTGGGTGGCATTCATCTTTTTCTTAGCATTAGTTTAGTTTAAGTAAAACCAACCTGTCATATGTAAAACCGATTTTCTGTTTTTCTCTGTTCATTTTTCTCAAAAACACCTCTCACTCCATTGTGCATAAGTTCCTCAGTTTTATAGCTAGAGTTTTAATTTCAACTCTGAATTAAACCTAAAACCAGTAGTGTCTTTGACCCATTTTTATTAAAAATCACATGGTGAAATTTAGGCACGAATTCGAACACGTGTTTTCCCATTCAAAGTATTTCCAAACTGTGTATTGTTGCTCATATTGTAGGTTATGTTTGTTAGGACCTGTTCAGTGTTGCTTTCATAGTAATTTATAGCAATTTAAGGATTTTTGCACACTTTTCATTGTTTCACACAGCCATTTCCAACTGTCATTTTAAAAGTGTAAAAGTTCCAAAAACTTTTTCTCTCTTGTTTGGAGAGGGAAGATTGCATTCACACCCTCTACATTGTTCTTTTATTCCTGAATACCTGCTGCTTACTTACATATGTGTAGAATTGCTCAATTGTGAATTAAGGACTTTGCAGGGGGAAATCTTAACTGAAGCACCATCTTTTCAAGCAAGCCAAAACTTTTCTTTTCCCTGTGTTTTGTATGCCGCATTGATATAAGTGAATTCAACTGCCTTACCTACGTTCTGATTTGTATTGTCACCACATTGGGGATTTCTGACCCATATATTTAAACTTATGTTTGATTAGAATTTTAACTAAATAAATAAATATTACCTTTACCAACCAGCCTGATTCCTGCTACTTTGTGACCTGGGGGTCTTTTGAGAAGAGTGTGATATGAGTGGTATATCACTCAGAATATTAAACCTATAGACACAATAAATAAGTATTTCATTTGTGCATTGCATGCTAGGCTGAGACCCGGGTGTATTGCCTGATTGAAATCCTTAACAGATTCCTGCAAGCAACAACTAACCACAAACAAAAAAGACTAAACCTCAAGGACCAGGAAACACACCAATCCAAAGAGTATGCCCATTCAAAGGAATACAATCTACAACCCAAACACCATGCCTCACCACAAAAAAGACAAAGAAGCCAGAACAGAAAACAGAAATGATGAGAAAACAAAAACCTCTCTGGAAGGTGCTGACCAGCATGATTCTACAACCCAGAAAAACTGGACAAAAAACAGCCCAGACAGCCTCAGGAGACATACAAAGAACAGAGCAAAGATAGACTACATTGCTCGCTACCTCTCCACATACGACTGCGTGGTAAGCAAAAAGGGACTAGCAACAACAAACTGACTGGCAATAAGCATTACAAATACACACCACAACAGGACCCCAAACGCAACAGGACAATGAATAAACCATCCCAACAGGGTCTACACCATGGACAACCCCAACTTTGCAACGAAACTAGCAAACACGGCTGTCATTTTATCAACCTACCATGACAACCTAGTCATACTGGGAGACTTCAACATCTGGCTAAAAAAAAAAAAGACTCCACATAAATCTAATTCTGCGCACTCCTTGAAACTTTAAATTTCAAGCAAATAGTCAATGCACCACCCACAATGCCGTACACACCCTGGATGCAATTTTCTGCAGGGAAGGACTATGCACATCTGCGCCACCTACACCAATGGTATGGAGCGACCACTACATCATACCATTCTACATCACATCCCAACCCCACCTACAGACTGCAAAGGCATTTCTCCATCCCAGCAAGTAAAGAAACTGGAAGATCCTAGACCTAGAGGCCCTAACAAGCCTTCTAAACCCAACCCTACCAAGTGAAACAGAACCCACCGAAACAACCGCAAACATCTCAAAAGACACACTCAACAGTTGGATCACCAAGGCACTTGATAAACTGGCTCCAGAAGAAACATTCAAAGCAACACCAAAATAACTGGCAGCAAAATGGTTCACAGAAGAACTGAAAGAAATAAAAAAAACAACCACAAAATGGAGAACAATACACCCAACAAGACATAATAACATACCAAAGACAACTGAAACTATACAAATCAACAGTCCTCAAAGTAAAAAAGCACTATTATGTCACAACAATAGAATTGTCAATCAATCCAGAGAAAGACATTTTCAAAATCTTCAGAGATAAAAAAAACCTTCTTCTTGCAAGAATTCCATCATCCCGACAAAAACACTTTGTGACAACATCACTAGCCACCTGAGATCAAAAATAGATACAATCCAGGAGACCATCAACCTAGCGCAGGCAAATACAACTATGACTGCAGGACCACCGGGTGAAACGCAGACTGTAGCAAAACTCACCTGCCTAGAACCAATCACAGAAGAAACCTTTACAACACTGATCAAGGACACCAAACTTGCCGGATCCCCAAGGGATGCCCCCTGACATTGTCAAAGGAATCCTCAAATACAGAACTCTGGTGACACACTTCCAGAACCTAGTGAATCTATCACTCAAAAGAGGAATAGTATCATCCTCCTTCAAATCAGCATAATTAAACCACTGATAAAAAAGGAATCAGAAAGTGCAGAAGATCTAAGCAACTACAGACCGATATCCAACCTGCCCTACCCAGCAAATATCTTGAAGAACCATATGTACAAAATCCTTCTTAAACACGTCGAAAGAAATGTAATCCTTGACCGGTCACAAGTTGCATTCAGACCAATGAGAGGAACACAATCAGCGCTCCTATCGAGATGGGATGACCTGAAAATAAATGCAGATGGTGCACAATCGGCCCTCATACTATTGGACATATCAGCGGCATTTGACACAATCAGCCACACAACACTAATAAAAAGATTGATGGAATGTGGCATACCAAAATCTGCAGTAAAATGGCTTACGTCATTCCTAACAAACTGAACCGAAAAACCTACCTACCACTGTTCACCTCAAACACCAAAAATATATACTGCTGAGCCCCGAAGGGATCCACCCTCTCGGTTATGCTTTTCAACATCCACATGTGCCCACAGATGAAAATCATCTGAACCCACGGACTTACCGCTTACAACTATACAGATGATATGCAACTGAATGTGAAAACAAACAGAAACCAGGAGCAAAATAACCGCCTCAACAATTGCCTCACAAACATCTACAATGGGATGACAATGAACAACCTTAAACTGCACCCAACAAAAACAAAAACAATGATCTCATCCGCAGGATTTGATGGAGGGAACCCACAACAGGACTGGCCGATCGTCATGGCAATGCAGCCATAGACTAAAGACAGTGTAAGTAACTTGGGAATACTCATGAACAACAGTCTATCCCTGGAATCACAAGTCAACACAGTCAACAAAACAACTGCTCTGAGGATCACTACCCTAGCTCGCCTTCCCCCTCAGGGCCCACGCAATCATATTCCTGATACTCACAGGAATTGACTACGCAAACGCCCTCTACCTGGAAATGCTGGAAAGACTTACCAAGAAACTACAAAGGGTGCAAAATACAGCTGCCAGGATCCTACTAAGACTAAACAGAAGAGACCACATCACTCTAGCATTGTAAAGCCTACACTGGTTACCAGTAAAAAAAAACACACATAAAATTCAATGCATTCTGCATCACCAACAAAGTCCTGCACAGACAAGTAGTTGAATTCCTCCAAGACAATATTAGCCATTACTGCCCAGGAAGGGAACTAAGATCCAGCAACAACCTATAAATAGAAGCAAGACACTCTGAAAAAAGCAAATTAAGCAGAACAGAATTTTTACGTATAATTGCTATCATATGGAGCACCATGCCCAAAGAAATTAGAACCACAGAAGACTACGTCACCATCAGGAAACAGCTCAAAGCCTGTGTATTCAACACAGAATGACAACCTTGAAGGGACACCGGCAACATCATCACCACATACAAAAAACTAGAGAGGAGACAAGATGGACCAAAGAACCACAACCAAGAACATGGTTAGATACCGTCAATCAGCAACCAAATAGCTGCGCCATAGGGGCCAACAATACCGACCGACTTACTAACACATAATCCCCTTCCTGCTCCTCCAACATTGCTGACATCACTACACCAGACCTTGGGCTAGCCACACTACACATAAACAAATCAAGAATCAAGACTATGTTCAAACCCAGCATCTTCAGATGCTGAAGCACATTTATTTATTTATTTATTTATTTATATTTTAATTCTTAATAATGTGCCATATCGCCCGAATGCCTCACGGCGCACATTAAACAAACGAGACAGTAACATCAACAAGAAAATTGAGATGCAGAAATCTGAAAGAGACCATTAGCGATAACTAGGGAGAGTTGATGATATGGGTCTTAAGATTTTTTTTAAAATGGATCAGTGAGGAGGAGCTCTTGAGGTGAAGAGGAACAGTGTTCCAAAGAGTAGGGGCTGCAACACTGAAGATGGTTTTGCCAAATTTGACTGAGCAACAGCGCGGCCAGGGACATAGCGATGAATACACTGGGTCAGATAGATGGGTGCAGCGTCAGTCAAACATTTGAATGTGAGAGTGAGTATGATGAAGGATACCCTATGCTTGATGGGCAGCCAGTGCAGTTTTTTCCTGGCTTCAGTGATAGAGGAATGCCTGGGTAAACCAAGCACTGCTCGGACTGCGCCGTTTTGTGTTGTCTGGAGAGTGGTGATATTAACAGCAGACATGCATGCTAGAAGACTATTGCAGTAGTCTAGCCTGGAATTAACAAGGTCAGATGCAAGAAGAGACAGAGAGAAAAGGGCGCATTATACAGAGTTGCTTGTTAATCCAACTACAGGTAGCCCTGATTTTAGTAACATGTAAGCACATTGAGAGCTTCGCATCAATGGTGACACCGTGCCACTGGAATAGATGCATTAGCAATGGTAAATGAGTCATATTCCTTCAAAAGATTTTTTAACGTATGGCTTGATCCTGCAATGAGGAGCTCAGTTTTGTCCGCATTCAGAGCCATGAAATTCTTACTCATCCATGAGTGGATGATAGAATAGATGGTGGAAATGGCATTGGAGTCTGTGGGATAGGAGCCAGACAATTCAAGGACGACCTGGGTGTCATCAGCGAAGTTGGTATACAGAACACCCAGGTCGTCAAGCATGAGAAGCAAGGGGAGAATATAAATGTTAAACAGGGTGGGAGATAGGGAGGAACCCTGGGGCGCACAACGTGTGAGCAGAGAGGGTATAGAGGTACCATTTTGGATGATCATGCAAGCATTGCGAGGACCAGGAAAAGAGACTAGCCATCTAGAGCAAACCACCCATGTAGTGCATCAATAACGCAACTACTCACCAAGTTGCCAGATTTTCTTACAGCTCCGGCCATCTGTGACTCTGGATCCCTTATGCACACTATTTAACCAGTTTGGCCTACTGAACCCACCACAACCTGATACAACACACTAACTCGAACACTAACACTTCCACACACCGGAGGCACTGAATTTTACCCAAACGGTTACAACACAGGAGGCCTCTAGCAAAAATGCATACACATGCCAAACAAAACTCACAGAGCACAGTTCCTCCGGGTTCTGGATCTATCCTCTTACTCTATCCTCACTAACCTCCCCACACCCTTCTCTTAGAGAGCCACGCAAGCACCCAGAGACTGCCCCTGGGGGTAGCAGTGCACAGTAGAAATCAACATAACATAACACTTTCATTTTTAAATGGTGCACGTCTCAGAATGGCTCTGATATCACCTATCGGAGAATACCTCTCCTCAGTAGGACAAAGGCAGACTAAAATAGTGGGTACATGGATTGTCCACAATCCATTCCACCGCTGTCTGCATTCACAATTGACATGGGCCTAATTTACAAATTCTTTTGTGTGGTGCTAAATTACTTAATGCCTAAAAAGTGCACTTAGTGCTGCGCAAAACATTTGCAGATTTACAGATTGGACTTTGCCTTGGCCCTTTCCACTTGCTCGAGGGCATAACGGCAGGGTGACATTACCATGAGGAAAAGGTCAGCGCAAAGAAATAGAAGGGGGTTTTGCATGCAAAAGTTCTCATTGTAAGTAAAAAAAGAGGAATAACATGGCGTGGGGAGGAATGTACAGACACACCCCATTAAGCCTTACTGTATTCACAAATGTAATGGTGCTTCCATGCAAACTTCAAAGGACCAAAATGTACTGCCATCATTTAGTTGGTGCAAAACATAAATGTGCAATGAAATCCTGGCAGTCACTCACACCCAGGGTCGCATACTGGACTGGCATGTAGACCTTAATTGCCATACCGCTATACATGACAACTGTCCATACCCATGGATGGACCACCATGTAATTTCCTTAACTATTCCCATTTCTAAGTCTCAGACATCTACTACCGCATCCCTGCCACCAGGATTTAGCTGCAGCATGTGCAGCCTCACCAAAGACTGCCTCCTCCCTTTACTATGTGATATACAACATATGTCTCTCTCCAACATCAGCCGATCACACTTGTTGATCAATACAAAAAAAGATCACATTCGCAGTTGACACTATTACTCCTTTGGTCCAAAGAAAGCACAAGCAATCCATCCACCTCAACACATGGTTCACCCCTGTCTTACAAGCATTCGGATCCAAGAAGCATGCAGCTGAATCCAAATGAAGAAAAACACCTTTAGACTCCAACAAAGCCCATTTTCCACTATGGCTAAAGAATACAAACAAGCTATCCTTAAGGCCAAAGCCACAACATAAAATGACACAAACATCAAAGCAAAATCCAATGCTTGTGAGCTTTTTACCACCTTGCGTGAGCTGGAATCACCCACATCCCCTCCTTCCAACCTTACTAAAGATGCAGCTTGGTGTACCAAAATCCAAGTGCCCTCATAGACACATGCCCTCATAGACAAGTGTCCTCATAGACAAAATTACTACACTACAGCAGAAAATCAATCTAAAACAAGCTTCCATTAGCCTTACACCACCTCAAACTCTGCACACAACACACACAGCCCTACCCCACACCTCCCCACCTGTTTGCTTCCACCCTCTCACAGAGTCTGACGTGACCATTATCATAAAAGACCTTGAGCCCTCTCACTGTAAAGGAGACATATGCGCAGCTGCAGTCATTAAGGACTGTGCTCATGCCCTTACCCCTATCATCACAGCCATTCCTGCACTACCTCTTATGTCCCCACAAGCCTTAAGGAAGCTTGGGTTCTAACGCTCCTCAAAATATCCTAATCAACCCCTTTCTTCCCGCTAACTACCGACCCATCAGGTTCTAACGCTCCTCAAAATATCCTAACCAACCCCTTTCTTCCCGCTAACTACTGACCCATCACTATGGTCCCTTATCTCCTAAAGATCCTGGACAGAGTCAACCACCTCCAAATCCAACACTACACCAAATCTAAACAGATCCTCAGCAGTTGACAGTTGGTTTCCGCCCTGGCCACGGCAGCGAGTGTGCACTACTTAATCAAAAAAACAGGCTGACGAGATCAAGGATGAGGCAAACCAGCCAGTCTAGTACTGCTAGACCTATCTGCAGCCTTTAACCTGGTAGACCAAAAGATCCTCTGTCCATACCTTACCTCAGCTGCCAACTTCTCTCCAGAAGCAACAGCCTGGATCTGCTCCTTCCTAACTGACAAAACCATGAGAGTATTCACTGACAACGCCTCAGCCACCCCGGCACCCCTGTCTTACAATGTATCCCAAAGATTGTGCGTCTCCCCGACCCTCTAAAATATCTGCTCCAAACTCCTCTTTGACTACTTAGACACTGCAGGTATTGCATTCACCAACTATGCAGATGACACACAAATCCTCCTTCCCCTAACCGGAAACTTGACAAAAGACTCAACATCCCTGGACTCAGTCTACCAAACTTTCCAATGCTGAATAGCATCAGATCATCTGTATTCATATAACACAATGGGCCTTATGCCAAGTTTGCTGGTCTGGAAATAAGGGTGCCAGTAAGCTCACTGGTACCCTTGTTTCCGGACTGGCAAACTATGGGTTTGCCTGCCGGAGCCGTTGTGCCCGACAGGTGTGACCCTGCCGGGCGTAGCGGTCATGGTAAGAAAAGCCTTCACAGAAGCACTGGCACCGTTAACAACAGTGCCAGTGCTTCCGTGTCCCCATCCCCATATGAGAATTGGGATTTATAAATTTACTAGCGCCTGACTTCCTGGCCGCCATACTCGTAATTAGCCGATGGCAACGGGAAGTCTTGCGCCGGTACATTTTTATGGGTCTGGCAGCAACCCGCCGGTAGCACTGGCAGTTTTACCGGCAGGCCCGTAATAAGGCCCAATGTGTCCTAATAGTCAAATTCAACAGATGTTAAATGAATGTATCATTCAAAAAACCTGTACGCGGTAATCAATACTCAGTTCCCTTCTAGTTTTTATATTTTTTTTTCATTAAGGGCTTTTTCCATTGCCACTTCTGTTTATTATATATTCTTCTTTTTTTCTTGTAACCATTCATTTGCTAATGTTCAAAGCTAGAGATTTCCAATTTTCATAGCTCATTTTCTTCATACATCAAAGTGAGACATGCAACAGATAACAGTAAATGATGCTACCAAATGCATCCTATGAAAAACACATATAGATACAGATACAGATGGTAGCAATACCTTTACTCCAAATACATTTACATACCAAAAAACATGAAAAAACAACCACAGTGCAAACAACAAATTGGTAGTATCTGCATCTGCAGAGCCTGAGTGTCCTTCATTTGTCTGTGTGAAACCTGCAGGATTTTATTCTTCATCTAATATCCCTATTTCGAGACACACAGGCAGGCCCTATTTAGGCGCAGTATTAGCTTAAGTGGCTGTTGTGACCAATCCTTAGTCACCAATCCTTATCAAAAGAGTCAACATCCCTCCACTCAGTCTACCAAACCTTTCAATCCTGGATGGCATCACATCATCTGTGTCTTAACAATGACAAAACAAAAATTCTCCACACTGGATCACAACTACTTCTCAACAAACAAAATCCTTTATGCCGGTCATTCACTATTGGCGGCACCACTGTTTCCATCTCCTCAGCAGTGAAAGCCCTAGGTGTATACTTTGACGCCACCCTCAGTTTAGCATATCAGGTTAACATTATCACTTCTTCTGCTGCACACACAGTGAAACTTATCAATGGGAGCAGACCTTTCCTATCTGCTAACAGCTGCCTGATTATAACCTGTGCTATCATAGGCTCCAGACTAGAATATTGCAACTCATTCTTCGCAGACACCTCCTCGTGCAGTATCAACAAACTCCAAGTCATACAGAAAAACGCTCTCAGAGCTGCTCTAAACATTCCCAGACATGAGCACATCTCAGCAGCCATAAGAAATGGTCTTAGGCTTCCCATTTGTGAATACATTACTTTCAAAACAATATCCATCATCAACCAATGCCTCACAGATGCTGCCTGATGTACCTTTGTCAAAAATCTGAAAATGCCCATTCCACAAGACCAACACGAACGGCCTATGCTCATTGACTCATCACTTCTAGATTCCAGTACACCATGGCTGGCGGTGCCAGTTTCCCAGTCATTGCCACCAATCTACGGAATTCCATGACATCACCCTGTGCTCTGAACATTCATATTGGGCTTTCAGAAAACTACTGAAAACGTGGATAATTAGCTAGAGTGCTCTCTGTAACGCCATTTCTTTGACCTGCAACTAGTGCTTTGATGCACAGGGTTTAGCGTGCTTCTACAAACCTATAAATAAATGGCAGGTATAAAAAGCAACATGCAATTCGACTGAAAAGCCACAACAATGCTGGATCCTGTATTGCTCCACTTCTACTACTACGTGAAAGGAGGAGAGCTTGAATTGTCTACACCCACGCAACAATTTTTGGAATGCCGAATGAGGAGATGTATGTGCCATACCAGTTCCCTCCACATGTCATCCTTTATCTGGTCAGGGAGTGGGAGAATGGCCTGTGGTGACCCACCATGTGTTCACAATCAGTACCAACTCTGGTGAAACTGCTATCTGCCCTTTACTTCTTGGCCACTGGCTCATTCCAGTGCATCAATGTCATAGTTGGGGGCCTGGTCTGTGGATGGGCCACTTCTCTTCTTCTGCTCTTCCACATCCTGTGGCAGTGGTGCACAGGACTGTCTTTTGTCTGGGCCAAGTTGGCAATGTGCTACTGTCCATGCATCCCCTCTTTCTAACATCCCACAGTGTGCACCCTTTTACACATTCTTTGGACTGTTGGGGCAAAAGCTCATACAACAACTTGTCATGCCTGTCAGAAGAACTCCCTCCCAACAGTCCCTCCATCAACCACAACCCTTCCTCTCTGTTTATGTCCTCTTCCCCCTATGCTCCATCATCCCTGGGCACACACCCTTTGTCTGCCCACCTGTCCCCTAGCAAGCCTCTTACAATCACCAATCTCTTTTTGAGGGAGGGGGTTTGCACCAAGAGGAAGAGGGTTTGGATTGCAAGCACCACAGACAGGAGGGATTAACAGAGGACTGCTACGATTTGGGGGATTTGAAACAGAATTTTTGTCACGTGGAAAAGTAGGGCATATTGCACGGGTATGCAGAGGTAGGGGAGGAATGCAAAAAAAATGGCAGCAATTTGGCCCACATGGGGGGCCTGCATATCCACCACCATATAGCTCTACACAGCAAGATTATAACACCCAAGATTACACACAGTATCAACCGTCTCAGTCACAGGCACTATAAATACAGCAAACAAAGCAGGCAGTTCAGCCGCAGACACAGCAACTGCAGCAGACAGTATAGCCTCAGATGCAGCAAGCACAAATACAACCACAGACATCACAAAATATAATAGCACAATAGGATGCAAACATATTGCTGTAAGTGCTGCAGACACCTAGAGTAGGAGGTGTGACAGTAATGGGAGGGAATCAATTCACGGGAACATGACTGAACATGTATCCACAATAGGACAGCCCACAGAGTGACTTGATATGCTCAATTCTATTTATTACCCCAGATCCACAAGAGGAACCAAGGATAGGGGTGACCCTAGGCGGCAGGACATTTTCTTTCTGGGTTGACATAGGGGCAATGAGTTCATGTGTTAGAGAGGGAACGTTTCCAAAGTCAGAGATATCAATGGATGCACAAGGATTCTCTGGGGCTATGATAACATTTCCTTTTACAGATAACTTGCACATAACAATAGGAGAACATGAGATGGCTATGCCATTATTATATTCTCGGAAAACACCAGTTAACACATTGAGGGGAGACCTAATGAGTAAATTAAATATGACCAGTTATTTTACTAAAGAAGCAAAAATATGGTCAACACGAGGCATTTATTATGTGAAAGTGCAAGAATTTGTAAAACAATGTTGAGAATAGGCACTGAATTCTTGTTTAGATCCAAGGTACCCACGGACATGGTAGAAGGGCAAAGTATTATAACTGAATTAGAATCAGCAATAGTGATAGAGGACACAGTGATATTGCATGTAGTTGATGACAATAAAGTCACTTGGTGCACAGAAATATCACTTGACTCAGGACACAGACTTACTGACTTGGCTCATGATGAACTGTTTGAAGATGATTATTCGGACGAGGAAGTGATGTGTATCACCTCTCAGTTGCACAAAGAGTACAAAGAGGTTCCGCAAACAATAATGTTGGTGAGAAAAGTACCAACATATGTACAGGATGATTTGGCAAATGTGCCTAGTTCCATGTCGATTAGCAGTCCATATAATTTTGGCTTATTAAAAGGTGTTGGAGCGGTTAAGATAAAAGTGAAAAAAGATGCCATTTTACCATGAGTAAAAGAGTATCCCATATCAAAATAAGCTGACAAGGGTATCTTTGAAGTTATTGCCACCCTTATGTGACAACGGATATTATTGCCTTCAGAGTCACCATGCAATACAGATTTGTACCCAGTGAAAATGGCATTGGGGGGTTGCAGAGATGTTTACATGATTTAAGCCCTTTGAACAATATTGTTGTGGCAGAGTTTCCCTTAGTGCTAAATCCGGCCACAATATTTTGTAATAAACCACCTAAAGGCCAATATATTACATAGATATACCTGAAAAAAAAAATGTTCTCAATCCCCCTGCACGAAGACTCACAGTATGTGACCGCGCTTGCCTATCACGTAATTAGGCTACAGCACAGTTGCCTCACGCAGGGATACTGTGAATCCCCCAGTATTTTCAAAAGGGTGTTGCAGATGGACTTGGCAAATGTATACATGCACAGCACAATCATACAGTGTGTTGATGAGTTGCTAGTTTACAGTGCCACAGAGGAAGTGTGCGGGAAGGATTCTGGGACATTATTGACAGCATTGGCTGAAAAGGTGTGCAAAGTTGATAAGGAGAACTTGCAATATTGTCAGGAAGTAGTATTATATCTAGGCAAGATAATATCAAAAGAGGGGAAGAAGGTGACACCTGAAAGAGCAGATGCTATTACCAGAATGCCCATACCAGATACAGTAAAAGAGTTACAGGAGTTTTTGGGGTTCTATAATTATTTCTGCATATGAGTCTTTGACTACAGTATGCATGCTTGGCCCCTCTTGGAAGGACTAAAGGAAGCACAGAAAGGCAAAAGTGACATTGCATGGACAGTTTAGATGATAAAGGCATCTGATGTATTAAAATAACATATATGCTCAGCCCCGTGTTGGGGATCCCAAATTAGAAAAAAAATATGTTTCCTGTTTTCACATTCAAATGGAGATGTGATGAAGGCTGTCCTCGTGCAAACACTTTAATGGGATACAAACCAATGGCATTTCACAGCGCAATTTTAAACTCAGTAATGAAAAGTCATTATTCATGTGAGCAAGCATTGGCTGCAGCAGCTTTTGTAATTGAGAAGCCATCGACTATAACAATAGGCTGATCAGTAACATTATATGTAGAACATGCACCTTTTGCCATTCTTGAGAATCCCAAAAGCACATTGGCTACATAGAGAGCGTCAGGTTATGAGGTCATAATATCAAATCCATCAATCAAAATTGTGAGATGCTGCATCGTGAACCCTACAAGGTTCATAGCAGAGCCAGTGAATGAGGAAGTCAATATACATGACTGTACTACCTACACTGGTTATTATGATGACATGCCCAATGTCAAAGAAAATGCCCTTGGAGAGGGGATCATTCTTTTCATTGAAGGCTCATTAACAATAGATTGAAGGAGCAGAGAGAGGCACAGTGGAACAGTGTAGTGATAGCGGAAGACAGTGAAGTGTTTGAAGTAGTGAAAAGCACAGGAGTACCAGCACATTTTTCAGCGCAAGCAGCAGAGTTGGTAGCCATGATTTTATCACCAGAAGCGCATGAGGATGAGGCAGTAACAGTGTATTATGGCTCTGCCTATGTGACATCAACAATACACTCAGGACCGTAACGTTGAAAAAGGAGGGGCTTCCAGGACGCAGAGGGCACACCAATACATCATGTGCCATTATTAGCGAGATATTTAAATGCAATCAAATGTCTCTCATTGATTACCATGGTGAAGTGTGCCATGCATACAAGAGGTACAGATTTGATTTTCCATGGCAATGAAGCAGCAGATGCATAAGCCAAAAGGGAACATATTTTTTAGAGATTTTAGACATTATGACTCTCCCAAATAAGTGCACACGTGAACGGAACATGATGAAGGAAGGTTTCACTATTCTGACAGCAGCACAGGTTGTAGAGCTTCAGAGACGCATGCCACAAGAAGAAAAAGGGCTGCTCATTATCTCCCTACTTTGGTAACAGGACAGCACAGAGAAACATGTCATACCTGTAGAGTTTCTCACAGTCACGTTGGAGCAGCTCCACTATCCAGCACATACCACAAGTGAGCGTCTTTCAACATCTATTTCAGACAACTGGTTCACCACAAATGTAAGTGCAAATGTGAACAATTTTATTGTAAACTATATACAATGTCAACAATTTACTGCTGGCCATACATTAAGAATGGTGAGAGGAACAATACCCTTCATACTCGACCCTTTTGGCATTTGCATATTGATTATGTAGATATAATTCAATCTTGCAACGACTACAAATAAATGATTGTTGTCATGTTCTCCTTTGCTTGATAGAAGCGGGCCCCTGCACGCATTCTGATGGCGTGCCAGCTGCCAAATTTCTCATACATGAGGTATTTAAATTCTCATCTGCCTACCATCCACAAGCAAACAGCATTTCCCAGTGTCTCAATGGTCTTCTGAAGCAGCGCATTGCCAAAATAAAAGATACCTTGCATAAGAATTGTCTGCATTGCCTTCCACTGTACCTTTTTGCCTTTTGCAATCAGCCAGGCTCTGACCAAAACGTGACACCTCATGAGCTGGTGACAGGATGCAGAATGACTGTCCCAATGGCTCCTCCCACTTGGCCTCAAACGGATGTTGAGAAATCAGGTATTTTACTTGGTAAAGAAATGCATGACCATTTGATGGCTATTAGTAAATCTCTGAAATATATCCCCAAACAGTTGCAGGTGGGACACAGGGGCAGGGGGGACTCATCAAGAACCACAGAAGACTAAAATGAACTTTTGACGAATGGTGCTGGTACATCCGTCAAGGTCTGTGAGTGGGTGCCGTTCCGCCCACCAGGTCAGACCTGGCGAGCTGAAAGGCACCCGCTCACAGAACTCAGAGTATGCCGGTCTGGTAGCAACGGTGCCGGTAGATGCTGGTAGCTTACCGGCACCATTGTTACCGGACCGGCATACCTGTAATAAGGCCCATTCTGTTCTTTCTTGCTCTTTCTTTTTTCCTGAACACTTACCCTTCATTAGGTATGTCGAACATTTATATGACCGTGTTATTGATTGTTCAAACTAAAAATGTATATTGTTTTAGAAAGGGATTTTCTCTCAATCTTAATTAGATTGTTCTTGTGAATACTTATTTTCTTTTAACAAAAAAATAATGTTAAGTATTTCCTTCTGCTGCCCAAACGAGCTTATAAACCTAGCTGCATACAAAAGGTAGATTCTTTAGCTATAATGATTTTAGCATTCTTTTTTGCATATTGTTGTGTGTATTTCCTTTATTGTATTGCAGTACAGTGGTTGTACATCAATGTTATGGTAAGGCCAATTTTTATGGACGATAACACAAGTATAATTCCTGAGTAACAGCAGTAAAATGGGAATTGATATTCCAACTGAGGAGAGCACACAAGTTGAGTGGGGGAAAAAGTGTGCAAGATGACATGCACAACATGATGCAGTATTTTGATAATTCCTCCATATCAAAAACAATGTGTGGCATCAGCACATGCAGAGGGTGGGAAGGGAGAAGACTGATGAGAGCTGTTTTGTCTGTTCCCTCATTCCCTATGCCAGTTACTCCCGAGTGTTCATAGAAATAAATGTAAACACAAATAGAACACATTGCTTGACATGCCTTGCACTATGCACCATAAGAGGACAATTTCACAGATTACAGGACTCCATAAAATGGGTAACAAATGAAGAGTCCCTTTGTGAGGATGGCTTCATAAAACAAATGCACCTGATGATTAAAGCAGAAACACAACACAAGGAAATTAAATACATATTCTCTGACCCATGGAGCAGAGAGATTAAAATAGAAGACCGTTAATGCAGTGCACCAACGCACAAGGGAATTAAATACCTGGTTGCTAGAGTCAACCCCTGTTACACATAGCAGGGAGAGTATTAACTGCAGAAGGATTGGTCGATAGACTGATAGGCTGTAAAGCTCAAGAACTCCTAACAGCACCAAAGGAGGATGCCGAGAATGCAAACAGGGTGTGCCTTAAAGAATGGACCAGAGATTCTAAATTGCTTACCTGGGTAGAAGATAAAACAGGACCATTACCCACAATAGCAACTGAAAATGCAACCCTGTGTTTTAGAAACCATGGTTCAGTGAATGTAGGAGTAAAGAAAGGTTGCCAATGGATCATGGACCCACCAGGGATGAAGGTGGGCACAGCTTTGTTAATGGACCACTATTGGGCTTGTGGTTCAAAGGCCTATATGCAGCTCCCTCCAATTTGGGGAGTCATTTGCTCCATAGTAGTAATAAGTGCACCGGCTTTGGAAGTAACACAAGTGAGGTGCAGATTTCCGGTTTCCCCCTGATGAGTACACACACTTAAACACACCCTAAGGAAGAATTATTTCTCTGGAAAATCAATGGAGGCCTGTAATGACATACCAGACAAAAATAAACTGTTTGGCAGAACAGCAATTTTCTTTACCTCATACCTCGTACCTGGCTTGCAAACAGCAGTAAATGCCCAAAGGTTACAAATCACCAGATGGGAGCTTTTGCAAACAATACATGCCACAGTCAAAGGGATTTATGTAATCAAAGAGGAGTTGAGAGCAGTCAGATTAATGGCTCTCCAAAATAGGTATGTTCTTAATGGCATCACAGCCATGGAGATGGGTGTTTGTGCCAAGATAGGATTGTCTTCCTGTACATACATATCAGCAAATGATGAGCAGAATGGCTTGCTTAAAGAAGCTATGACTACCTTACAGGAGCTGCAACCTAAAATGGTATTCGAGGTGGAGGACATTGAAAATTATGACTGGTTTAACTACCTGTTTTCATGGCCATAATGGTCCTGACAGCTATCTGTGTCCTGGAAATAGCCCTGAAACAATGTAAAAAGGCTGACAAGAAGGCACTGGAAATGACGATAATAGTAAACATGGGTGATCACATGCACAAGTACACCCAAACAAATGGACAACCCAAATGTATCCAATTGAACATCCTATTGAACCCCCTGGGGCAATGTGTTACACTCACCTGGTATCCACGGGGAAGCCACCCAGCCTTGGTTGGATGATTTGCACTCTCGAACCCTCTACCGGTCCCTTGGTAAGGCCTCTGGTTAAAGATGGGTCTGCAATATAGGAGAGCTGAATTCAATATCAGTTTGTCTTTATGTTTTCCCACCTCCCTTGGCCTCAACTCCTTCCTCCCCCTTGGGCCCTCTCCTCACCTTAATATTGTAAAAGGTGAATTCTCTGTCCTAATCCTCATGGCAGGGGTGCATAGATGTGGGGGGCGAGCAGCAACCAAGTTACTTTACTGGTGAAAGCCCATTCTGTGGGAAACCAGGCCTGCTGCGACTCCGTAGGTTTGCTGCTTTACAGTCTTTATATGCAGTTTTTATGTTCCTCTTAGTGTGAATAATAATGTCTTGCTTCTTTCCTTTTATGTATGGAAAGGTATTTTGGTCTTGTCATGCAGTTTGAAGATGAGCATGGGGCCGGTAGGCGAAAGCGCGGTGAGCGCGATGCTGTCCTGTGAGTAATACGCAATGCGCGGTGCTGTTTCGCCTTTTATATTGCTAACCTGTTTCTTTTCTCTCCTTGCAGGTTGCGATGTTCCTCGCTGAGCGCCGTAATGTTCCAGCAATGATACTGACCAGGAGATGACTACCCAGGTAAGAATTGTGTGGCTTTCTTCATTCAGGAGGAAACATGAGTAAACGCTTACTAATGCTGTCTTTCTTTCTCCTCTTTACAGGTTATGGTATTCCAGGATGCATGCGGTGCCGGATGATGGAGTTCGTACCTTCAGGTGAGTGGAACTGAAGTCGGCGATGGATTGAAGACAGGATACTGTTCCAGGTAAGTTTTGTAGTGTTCTTTCTCTCTCTGCAGGTCCTTGGTTTCAGGTAAGCTTGTATCAAAGAACTGGACACAGTGAGCGTTACGCTGCCCATAGCAGAATAACGCAAAGCATGTTCTGCTGTTTGGGTGCGGTTTAAATAGTCTCAGGTAAAGTAGTCCAGGTAAAATAGTCCCAGGCCTGCCACACCCAAAGTAGTCCAGGTAAAGTAGTCCCAAGCCTGCCACACCCAAAAGACTAGACCGCATAGCTCAGTTCCTTGTAACTGAGCTATGTGTGTGCCTCCATGTTGGCTGAACCCCCCCAAGTTAAATAGTCCCAAGTAAATAGTCCCATTCTAATGTTGGTCTTCATGATGGTTATGAGCCTGGCGCCAAAGGCCAATGGCGCCAGGACTGACTCCAAGAGAGTCTTGCATGAGGTTTTAAGGCCCTTGACTTGGCCCTAACTGGAAGGCTGACTTGCCAGCGAGGGCCAGGGGCAAGGGTCATGACACAATGTTTGAATGTTCTGTTGACACCCACAATTACACTGAACATTGGTTTGATTATGAAGGGGATTGAGACTGCTTTTTTATGACATGCAGCCCGGAAGAATATGTAGCACAAGAAGGTGGCTTGAGGGGAGTCAGAAAAATAGGGCTACAAAAAGATGGCTATTAAGGAATGGCAAACAGTGAAGGGGTGGTCAACAAATTTGAACAGAGGGGGGAGTCTAAAGGGGCTGATGAATATACAGGTACCACCAAGTGCCCCCATTCAGATGAATATGCAAGTACCAAGTACTGCCCATACCCCTCATTAGTACAATACAGGTGAGCAACAATATTAGCTGAGGCAGCCCTACCGCAGAATGAGTGTACGGGTGAGCAACAAAATAAACTAAGGCAGGTTCAAAGAAACAATACTTTAGACAATCAATGTATATGCTTCAGCCATAAATACATTAGTTAGGTTGTGTGACACAAGTAGGGATTATAGTTAGATAGCAGAGCACAAGTAGTGTGCTGTATATAGCATAACAGGGAGGAGGATTCCAGGATAGCAAGAGAGGTACTCACTACACTGATAGGACAGATGAAAATGTAGGCAGGGGTAGATGCAGAATACACAGGCAGGGAACTCAACGTAGGGCAGATGTAGAAGGTGAATACAAAATTAATAGAGGCTAATGTATATCCCCAACATGGATTTGAAAAGCGCAGAAGCACAGCCATTTTCTTAGCACAACGGCTGCAAGGCCTACAAGTTAGCAAGTCCTCCGACAAGATGCTGAATTCACAAAGCACACTTTATTTTAGAAGCCTCCAAGCTGCCCAGACAGTAGTTTTCAGAAAGGGCCATGTTCAAATGCACGAAAAGGGAGCAGTGGATGTGCAGAACGTATAGACGAGATACCTTTTCCCAGTTTGAGATGGAGTACACTCCTGAGCAAATCAAATTATTATAAGAGCACAAACAGGCATTGATGTCCAAGTGCATAACATCAATATGCTAAAGGACTTTATCATGGATAGATCAAGCGTCTCTAGTGGCAATAAACAACACAAAATGCAAGTTATAATTTGCTTAAATCCCAGTAAATCGGAAAGAAATTAATTCTCCAACATGGTCAATACGTGATCAAGACATGAAGAACACTAGCTATTCATCATAAGTTAAGCTAAGATAAGGCACCTGCTGAAATTCCCTAGTGTGCACAAAGACATGAGACATTGCACAAGGCCAAGTACAATGGACACCATGGAAAATAGCCACAAAGGAAGGCTGCAGAGACTGACCACATACCTAGACCCACACGAAAGCCCAATTGACACTCCCGCTCGTACGTACCGGACGAACACATCCAGACCGGCAGACGCATCTAGATAGACGCTGGCCTGCGTTGCATCTGGATAGGATCGATTGAAGGATAACATGCCTGCACCTAGAAAAATGTGAATGCTAACATGTGCCACACCTAGAGTTGTGAACACCAGCCTGCGTGGCACTCAGATGGAGTTATGAATGTTAGCATGCCCACACTTGGACGGGTCTCTAGACACTGGCCTGCGCCGGTTCTGGGTGGGAGTGTGAGTGTTGGAGTGGCCAAACCTGGATGGAGTCCTGGGCGTTGGCCTGCACCGCGTCTAGATGGGAATGTGAGGGCCAACAAGTGCCACACTCAGACAAAACTGTGAATGTTAGCATGGTAAAGGTCAGGCAACCCACAAACCAATATAAGCTCAAACTCTGCATACTTATCTCACTCAAAAAACTCACACAACCATCTCTCGGACAACAAGCTGCACGCACTTCACAACACTGCAACAACACATAAGCCGGAACAACAGCACACGCGGACCGACTCCGATCCGATACTCGCACCAAAGCTCAGCACCCGGTGTATACTGAGTTGAAGCTGCCAACAAAACACCACTCCTCTCACTATCCTACTCCCTTCTTCACCTTACTAACCCATCCCACCTTTATCATTTACAGATCCGCCTGAGCGCCTGGGGACCAATTCCGTTGGTGACAGTGCGCAGTAAAAATACCTTTAACATTTAACATGTAACATTTAACATTTAACAAAGTAATATAGTCGAAATGGCTTTGGGAATGATAACAAACATTTTTATTGGAATTAAGACAGACCATGGACTTTTCTGTCCCCCTACCCTATGTGTCTCCCCAATCTTGACGTCCTATCAGAATACCCACGTTTGGTAATTGACATGCTCATGATGGACAGCACCAGCCAATTAGTGGCTAGAATGGTTATTTAGTGATTGTGCTGGGTTCAGTAGGCGCCATCGGATAATATAAGCACAGTGGGAAAAGTAGCACTTGTGTATCCTATATGTATTTTAAAATATTAACCAATTATTATCACTGTTGTGAAAAGGGGAACCCGCACCCGCTCTGGGGCCAGCCATTGGTGCAATAAATTACTCCTAATCACTCCCCCACACAAGTAAGAATCTATGCGAAGCACAATTAACTCAGTCTGGAGGAAAGCCAATCACACAGAAGATTTGATGCTTGCATTTATTCACTACATACACTAATTATAATCAAGTAGCAGTTTTCAGTAACATGGGAATTAAAGTGCAAGCTGGATAATACAGAGTATCAGTCACAGATGAATATGCAATTATGAATCTTACGCTCCTAGGAATCGTAGATGGAGGTATGATTGAATCACACCCAGGACCCACGCCACTCAGTATGCCCAGCGCCGTTCAGAGACTGGCCTAGTCCCAAGGCATGCACTCAAAGCGGGAATGTGATGTAAGGAGCCTCGGCCCTCTACTGCATGGCTGGTTGTCCAGGCGCTGTTTCTCTCCGTGCGCGTGTCTCACGAACAGCCCAGGAAGAGTCCTCCCCTAACTAGCCCAGGTAAAGTTCTCTTATTAGGGGCTGCACGTCAATCACTATGACGTACCAGCTCTTCGGGAATCTTCTAGGCTCAACCTTCCAGGCAGCAAAAACATGTTTTTCACTAGAAAGTTACTGTCTCAGGCTCAGTGTAAGTTGTTGTGGGAAGCGCCTTTTTCTACATTCCTGTGTTATCAGTGCACCTGACTTCGCAGAGCGCAGAAGAGACTGGCCGTGCCTGGCTCCTACAAGTTGTGCAGGGCTTCATGCAAAACTAAAAGTTTATGTCTTGAAGGGCCTTCGCAGTTAACCCCTCGCAAGCATGCTGGCTCACTCAGTGCGAGAGGCCTGGCTGGTTCAGCATTTTCCTCCATGCTTCTAATAAGCTCTAAATACACTCAAGATAGCTCAGTAGGTTAATGCAAGTGCAGGTTACCGCAAGCGCCTAGAGGCTTTTCACGGCATTCCACCCCTTTCGAAGTGAGGCTGGAAAATGCTGACTCAGTTCCATGATTTAGAAGCGTGTTTGGTGTGCTGTAGGCCAACTAAATGTTTTTCTAGCGCAGTCATTCTATTATAGAGAAAAGTAATTCTGCGCAAGAGCCCAATGAAAACTATAATGATTAGAATTAGGGAAATCAACAGCCACAGCAAGGGATGTAGCATTATATTAAGTAGCCTTGTGGAGGAGGGTGACCATCCAGTGAATACATCCCACCAGTGGTGGGTAGTAACTGATTGCAGATGGTCAGCAGTTTTGATTAATTGATTCCTGTCAATCATCATCTTGCACTCTGCAGAGATACCCGAGGTAGCTAATGTTTGGAAATCCTTCCAAGCAGTTTGAGCAAATTGTCTAATAGCTTGAAGCCTGGCAGTGATTACTCCATAGGGTAGAGTCCAGTTAAGCAGTTGCGTGAGCTCGGCATGCAAAGTGGTGTGAGACCATCGGGTCAATGAATATAGGGTGTGAGTAACAATGGCTAAGATAGTCACGACCTGATATACATAAAATACTTGAGGGTTTCCTAGCAACCTATAATTATTAATTAACAAGGAATGATTAGTAACTATACAGGCCTTATGCTGGTCTATCTGGAAAATGTCAGTCCCATTAATGTGGTACTGCATCCAGGTGCATTCCCCGGCTATGGGATGCATGCATGGGTCTGGAATCCTCCCAGTTTGGGGACACACCCACCCCTGATCCCAGGGCATGCAGGTGTGACTGTGGATGGTGTCGTTTTGGCTGTCTAACCATTCCCCTTGTATCTGTGGAACCCACCAGGAACCATTTATTTTCATAGGCAAAACTATAAAAGGGCACCATATTTCTAAAGCATAAGCGGTTCTATTAACTTGCATTAAAGCGTGGCATATGTTATTCATGCAATCAAAACCAAGCAGTTTAATCCATATGTTTGCTCGTAACTGTAGCTCTGTGTGCCAGTGGGTTGAGGATAATCGCCCCCACTCGGCGCGAAAAGCCAACACCTGCTGATTTAACAAGGTGTGCCATAAAATGCATCGGCTATCTTTAGCAGTCTAATTGGCTTGCCCTATGACAGAAAAGATGTCTTCATAGCTAAAATTCTGCCATCTCCAGTTGTTGCTAATACTTGTAGCAGTGTTTCACAGGGTAGGGCTTATCAATGGGCCCCACTGGGCCATAAGTTTTATAGCAGCACTGGCATCAGAACCCATAGTAGCTAACTTATTGCGCACAGTTTCTATGTCAAAAGCGTTTAAAGCTCCCGTTCCCACCCCCGCTGCTCCCGCAATCAATGAGTCCAGCCCCCTAGCTACGTGCAATTTGGCGCCGGGCCACAGAAATTGACTCCATTTGTAGCAGCTTGTTTGTAATAATAAAACATTGCCTCGTGATAAATCGATGTCTAAGTGTACCTCTGTAATGATAGAGGCATGCATTACGTGTTTGCAATTTAAATGTTGTCTTACTAACGGAAAATCTAGCATGTTTACAGTTTCTACCTTGAGTGACTTAAATAATACCATTCTCCAAGTAGGATGCCTGCCACATACAATATTAGTTTTTGATACAGACACCATACTACCATCCGGTAGTGGCTGTTTCATCACACAATCGTATGAAATGCATTTTGTCAAGTTATAGTCCAAAAGGTCTTGGCGAGTACACTCGCGGCAATTCTTGGGGCAGAAAAAATTTGAAACATCAAACAAATTGTTGGATCCATTCACTGAAACGTTTGGGCCTAGGATCTCATAAGCACCAGTCATATGAGTCAGTGACAAAAGGTGTCCAACAATATGCCAAGCCAGTACTTTAGCAGTTCCATGCGGCTACTCATCGGTAGAGCTTTCCTCACAGGTTACGGTGCAGTTGTTGTCATCACGCAGGATTGGAGCATCAGGTGTAGTGCATGCGATTCTCGGAGTCCATGTAGCGTCTTGCATCAACCCATTCTTTACAGAGAAAGAGTTTGCTTGGCAGGTCAGGAGCACCCAAAGCAAGGCAAGTCCCATCCCCAGCATGTTGTGCTATGTTTGTGGTGTAAGCCTAGTAGCAGGAATATAAACAGGCATGTCAGAATTTTGCAATAGTACAACATAAGTACTTACGACACCTTTACTTAACACCTCCCCAGCCTCAGGCTTTTGTTTGGATGGTGAACGCATACCTTTTTTCCCGTGCTACCAAAGCCTCCCTCACCCCTCAGTGTGGTGTCTAGAGCTTGCTTACTTTCAACCACTAAGGGAACAACTGCTTGCTCACAAATTAATTGTGCAATTTGTTCATATTTGGTCAATAGTACCACAGATGCACCAGCATTATGTAAAAGTACCGAAACAGTCCCTCTATAATCAGGATTAATCACACCTCCCAAAATGTCAATGCCTTTTTTCACCAGGCTGGATCATGCAGCAATGCGTCCATAAGTGCCAGCCGGCTATTTGATGCCAATACCCAGCGATATGGATTTGGTTTGCCCCGCTGGTATAACATCCTCTTCATAGGTAGATAAATCAAGTCCAATGCTGCCTGCTGTGGCTTGCACAGGCAGCTTTGCTTCTTTTTCGGTTTTCCACATAATAAGAGTCTTTGTAGATTCCACTTTCTCACTTGTCAGTCTCACAAAGGGTGTCTGCCGGTTTCCCAATGGACGATTGTGCAGTTCAAACAGTGCTTGTGCCACCCCTTGAGTGTGTGAGTCTTAGTCAGCTTCTTTATTTGTTGCTTGAGCAGCACATTGCTGCGTCCCACCAGAGCAGAGCATTCTGGGTACCGACTGATGTGCAGTGTCCATTTGATGTCTTGCTCTAGTGCCCAGTTTTGCACATTGTGTCCAGCAAAATGGCTGCCTTGGTCTGATTGAATTTCATCCGGAATGCCATAGTGCCTGATGAGGTATTCCACTCCTTGCAAGGTAGCCCGTTCATCTGCATGGGCAACTGGATAGGCTAAGAGCAGTCCAGAATATGTGTCTACATTGTCAACACATAGGCCCTCATTACGATACTGGCGCTAAACCATGGCGCTATTAGCACAATGGTTGGTGTCAGTATCGTAACGAGTCCACCAATGTTCAATGGGGAATTACCACCCCATTCCAAGGTTGGCGAGGCGGTAATTCACCATTGAACATTGGCTTTCCCCATTCCCATTTTTGCCCCATAGGGCTCAATGGGACTGGGGAAGGCGCTAAGTACGGTACCGCAAATTGTACTTAGCACCAAGGCCCCTTTGTGGGTGCCTACTTTAACGGCTGGTCTAGACCAGCCGTTCAGGTCGGGTCCCGCAAAGGGACCTCGTAGTAAGGCGCTAATGGGTTAACGGCGCTGCAGCCTTTTACGGCGCCGTTAACCCATTAGCGCCAGTGTCGTAATGAGGCCCATAATGTTTTCCATTCTCGGGCAGCAAAGAGTCAATGTAGTTGATTTGCCATACACTAGCAGCTTTCTCACCGCTTCTCAAAGGGCCTTGAGGCTTCCTCTCCAATGGGTAGTATTTCACTTCGCAGCACACGGAACATTGGGGGGCAGCTTGCTTGGCATGATCCATAGTCATGGGCAATTGTCTCCTCTTAGCCCATTCATAGGTTCCTGCTTGAGGTTTGGTGTTCCCAGTCCGCCTTTCCTTGCAATACCTCAGCTTCTTCAGGTGTTGTCACTGGGCGAATCTTTGCCATTTGATCCACTTTGTTGTTGAACAGGGCAGACAGTGAGGTGTCAAGGGGCATGTGTGCATCGACATGCCCAATGCAGATTTAGCACCTCTCACCTTTGCACCACATCTCTTCCCAGATGTCCGGCGCCCCCCAGATCGGAGTTTTCTTGATCTGCCAGCCGTCTCTTCTCCATGCCGGTGCCCAATGCGTCAGGTCTCGATATGTGGCCCAACTTTCTGTGTATATGTATGCAGTCTCTGTCTCTTTCACCTGTTCAATCACGAGGCCACCGCCTGCAGTTCAGCATATTGACTGGATCCTCCCACACCTTCTCTCATCAGAAGTGTTTCTCGGTGGGGCTGGAATGCAACAGCTGGCCAGTGTCTTTGCCCTTTATCATACTTTGGTGTGCCGTCCGTGAACCATGCAAAATTGTGTTCTTCCTCTGTCAATGTATCATAGGCGGGTGCGACTTTGAAGGGAGATTCTGGCAACGCCACGGGGGTGCTTGGTTCAGGCATTGTTTCCAGATATACTGCCTCCAGCATTTGTTCTTGCAGTCTGGAAACCCCTGTGCGGCCAGCTTTCGCACGTTGCTGTAAATACCATTTCCATTTGACAAGAGTGGCGTCTTGCGCTCTGTCACTTTTTCCGCTTGCAGCAGTATCACGCACCCAGCCCATGATCGGAAATTCTGGGCAAATTGTCACAGGGTGCTTGCCTGTGATTCTTTCAGTCTCAACTAGAGCCCAGTACACTGCAGCAACTTGTTTCTCAAACAGAGTGTATCTTGTCATAGGATCTGTGAGTTTTCTTGACCAGAAACCTGCAGCACTATTTTCTGTCCTTGCTTTTGCCACAAGCTCCACACATCAAAATCATTGTAGACAAGAATGTCCAGTTCAAAAGGATCAGTTTTCGTCATGGGGCCCAGTGTGATGTAATTCTGCAAAGCGTCCTTAGCCTGTTGGAAGACAGACTGTTGCTCTAGGCCCCATGTAAAATCATGTTTCTTTCTGGTGACTTTGTAGATGGGTTTCAGTATCAGGCTTTAATGAGGTATGTGATTTCTCCAAAAAACCATTAACCCAATTAACCTTTGTGCCTCTTTTTTATTTGCTGGTGGAGTCATCTGCTGAACCATGTCAATCACAGGAACAGGAATTTTCTTAACTGACCCAGACCAGATTGCACCTAGAAATTTCACCTCTTGAGCGGGACCCTGTACCTTTTTGAGATTTATGGCCCACCCCCGGTTTTGCATGTGTGTGATCAACATTTCAGCAGCTTTTTCTACATGTTCTTTCGCAACACTGGTTAGCATGATATCATCAATATAGTGAGCAACATACACATCATCCAACTGTACCATCTTTAAGTCTCCGGCAATCAATCCATGACACAGAGAGGGACTATGCAAATACCCCTGGGGCAATTAAGTAAAGGTAAATTGTCTGTCTCCCCAAGTGATAGCAAATTGGTCTTGTGACTCAGCGTCAATATCAATGGAGAAAAATGCATTGGCCAAGTCAAGGACCACATGCCATTCACCCACTTCTCTCGTAAGGGTTTCAATCAGAGTAATGATGTCTGGCACCGCCACAGCTAAGGGTGGCACCTTCTTGTTCAAGGCACGAGAATCAATGGTCAGACGCCACGCCCCATCTGGGCAGCAGATAGACCAGGTTGAATGGACTGACTGCTGGCCTCATTATGCCAGCTTTCACCAATGACTCAATAGTTTCACCAATCTCTTTGTGCCCTCCTGGCAACCTGTACTGTTTCACGCAAACTGGCTCAGCAGGAGGAGGTAAATGCAAGGGGGACCATTTTGCGTGCCCAACCACCACGGGGTTAACAACTCTCACATGGATGTTCCGATTGCCAAAAACAAATTCACCTAAATCTGTAGTCACACTTTTGCCCAACAACACTTCCATGCCCAGTGTATATTCAGGTATGTCTGCAATTAGGACATTTGCTGTGAAGGGCAGTCCCTCGCCAATTGACATTTTTACATTAAAGGCTTTTGCAACAGTTTCTGCTCCCCCATACCCATCGACGAAAACTCTGGGACCAGATAATTTATGGGGATTGCCATTCAAAATGGTTACCTCACCTCCCGTGTCTAATAGAGCCAAAATATGTTTCACCTTGTCATTCAAATACAATGTAAGTGGCACAAAAGGGAGTATGTCTCTGGGACTGGTTCTCTTTATTAACCGTACCTCAAAGACAGAGCCAGCCCTTCAGTTAAAAATGGGGTCTGGGACTTCCCACTTGTCCTTTGCCAAATCAGGGTACACTTTGGCCCGCACTTTGGGCTTCAACACCTCTTCCTCAGATGGCGCAGAAGGCTTAGTTTTTCCTGACCCCTGCTTCTGCAAATTGTTCCATTTCTCAAGCAGCACAGGTGTAGGTTTACCGTCTATCTCTTCCTTTGGAATTCCCACTTTTAGCAGGTCCATCCACATTTGCCTGCATGTGATTTCAATTGTGTCCGTTTTCTCTTTAGACTTTGCATTTTTGCAATGCTTTTTCTCTGCGTCATTACTCGCCGCTACTAGGCGCGCTGCTTTACTCACATCAAACCCTTCTAATTGCCCTAGAAGCAGTGCAACCTCACCAATGGATTTACCTTGAGCTGGACCCAGCAATGAAAGCAATGCTCCCTTCATATGACCCGGGGCATTCCTCAACAAGCGCACGCACATTCCAGCTGTAAACATCTCTATGTCAGACCCTGCAAAATTTGCACTGTACATTGTGCACTGTAAATCCATCTCTCTAAGCTGATCTGTTGCTTCAGGTAGTGACCCCCAGGGGCCCCACATTTCTTCCCTATCCATCGGACTCGCATACAAATGTATTATGGCAGTCTGAAGCCAATTAAACAAGGAATGCGAGCCTTGCTGCCCTAGCGCACCGCGCAACATCTGTCCCAGCATTACATTAGTGGTGATTGAACCCATTTTTAATAGTTCTTCTGGGGTTAAGAAGATACCATCAGCCCCAGTGTCCCACCCTCTTAAAAGTCACTTCAAAATCGGTTCACCTGCCCTCTGTCTAAACAACTTGGCAATGTCTAAAAGCTCTGTCTGTGTATAATTGCGCACAATCCTAGTATTGTGAATGTTTCCACCGCCAGCTTGGCCTTTTGACTTGTTAGTGATTAACAGCCGTGCTGGATAAACACATTTCTTTGGAGCACATTCCAGCTCCTCTCCCTCAGAGCAATCTAGCTCCGCAAATCTGACTTCAACAGATTCATTCCAGTCAAATGTTTGTTTGGTTTCGCTATCACTAACCTCCCCAGACCAGGAATTTGGGTCCCAAGTATCTTTCCTAATTAATGCGCAAATCCTTATCTTTGACGGATTGTCGCCACTGTCTACGCTTGTGCATTGCTACACGCACAGCTAAAGAGGCACACCTGTCCTCCATCTGATCAGCCCGCTTAACGGACGATTCAAGGGTCTCTCTCATAATGATTTGTTGCTCCTGGAGCAGGGAAATCTCATCCTGTATTTTGCGAATCTGTGCATCTTTAAGCAATTAATTCTCATGCAACATCCTGAGCGCCTGCAGGAATAACCAGCCCAGGTTTCCTGCTGCTTTTTGCTCCCGTCTGCATTTCCCAAGCGGTTAACTCACCAAACACTCACTAATTACCGCCGGGGAAACATCATTTTCAAGCATGTCCCATGCCATTGGTGCAGAATACCAATGCAAAATGTCTGCCACACCCGACCAGGCATTTGTTGCTGGCCATCCTGGAATATGACAGAGTGCACTATCCCCCTCATTGCATTCATCCTTTGCCTGTTTCTTCCAGAATGGCATTGTGCTAGCAAATCCTGCAATCAACCACACCAAATGTAGGGAAAAGGGGAACCCGCACCCACCCTGGGGCCAGCCCTTGGTGCAATAAATTACTCCTAATCACTCTCCCACACAAGTAAGAATCTATGCGAATCACAATGAACTCAGTCTGGAGGAAAGCCAATCACACAGAAGATTTGATGCTCCCATTTATTTACCACATACACTAATTATAATCAAGTAGCAGGTTTCAGTAATATGGGAATTAAAGTGCAAGCTGGATAATACAGAGTATCAGTCACAGATGAATGTGCAATTATGAATTTTACGCTCCTAGGAATCATAGATGGAGGTACAATTGAATCACACCCAGGACCCACGCCACTCATTATGCCTGGTGCCGTTCAGAGACTGGCCTAGTCCCGGTTCCATGTGATAATATCGCCGCAAAAATATTGCCATACAAAAATGTTGCCATAATTGTGCGGCGATATTACCCCATTGAACCTGCGGTGGACACCCCCGCAACCCCCACATACTTTAAAAGGGAGCGGGGGACACTCCCGCAACTCCCCCATCCATTTACCCCATAAATTATTCCCACCAAAAATATCGCCTATGGCCGTTCCCGATGACCATATGTACGGCGATATTTTTGGTGGGGATAATATTACCTGATACCCTAGTCCCAAGGCCTGCACTCAATGCGGGAATGTGATGTAAGGAGCCTCAGCCCTCTAGTGCACGGCTGGTTGTCCAGGCGCTGTTTCTCTCAGTGCGCGCATCTCACGAACAGCCCAGGAAGAGTCCTCCCCTAACAGGCCCAGGTAAAGTTCTCTTATTAGGGGCTGCACATCAATCACTATGACGTACCAGCTCTTCGAGAATCTTCTAGGCTCTACCTTCCAGGCAGCAAAAACATGTTTTTCACTGGAAAGTTACTGTCTCAGGCTAAGTGTATGTTGTTGTGGGGAGCGCCTTTTTCTACATTCCTGTGTTATTAGTGCACCTGACTTCGCAGGGCGCAGAAGAGACTGGCCGTGCCTGGCTCCTTCAAGCTGCACAGGGCTTCATGCAAAACACACAGGGTAATTCATCTAATTTCGCACAAAAGTGGCGCACGCAGCTGGCGCACAGTGTGCGTGTGCAAATGTCTGCGCCAGCCGCGTGCACTAAAATCAATTTCCTCGCACAGCGTATTCATGGATTTTAGCCTCCAAAACCAGCCATGGCGCAGAGTGGCGCAGCGACCCTGCAGCAGCGCCAGTTACGCCCCCAAGAACGCCCTCACACAAGAAAAAGCCATCAAAGTTCCCAATTCAGCGCAAAGGGCTGCGCTAACCCTGGACCATTTTACAGGGCTGCCAAACAGCAAACGCCAAGCGGGGAACGTGTATTACTGGGGTGCGCGTGAAGTTTCACACGCGAAAGGGCCTGTGCGAGTGGAGTACATGTATTACTGGGGTTCGTGGGAAGTTTCACACGCGATTTCAGCAGGGTATGTGTATTACGGGGTTCGCGGGAACTTTCACATGCGAAAGGGCCTGTGCGAGTGGGGTACGTGTATTACGGGGGTGCGCGGGAAGTTTCACATGTGATTTTAGCAGGGTACGTGTGTTACGGGGTTCGCGGGAACTTTCACACGCGAAAGGGCCTGTGCGAGTGGGGTACGTGTATTATGGGGGTGCGCGGGAAGTTTCACACTCAATTGGGCTGGGTACGTGTATTTCAGGGGTGCGCGGGAAGTTTCACATGCGATTGGCCTGGGTACGTGTATTTCAGGGGTGCGCGGGAAGTTTCACACGCGATTGTGCTGGGTACGTGTATTTGAGGCGTGCGCGGGAAGTTTCACACGCGATTGGCCTGGGTACGTGTATTTCAGGGGTGCGCGGGAAGTTTCACACGCGATTGGCCTGGGTACGTGTATTTCTGGGGTACGCAGGAAGTTTCACACGGGATTGGGATGCGTACGTGTATTTCAGGGGTGCACGGGAAGTTTCACATGCGATTGGCCTGGGTACGTGTATTTCAGGGGTGCGCGGGAAGTTTCACACACGATTGGGCTGGGTACGTGTATTTCAGGGGTGCGCGGGAAGTTTCACACACGATTGGAGTAGGGTACGTGTATTACTGGGCTGCGCATGAAGTTTCACACGCGATTTTGCTGTCAGAGCGGGGAATGCGTATTTTGGGGGGGCGCGGGGAGTCCTACACGTGAATTGGCAGTGTGGGTCCTCCCAGGTGTCCCGTCTACCCCCTCCATGGCCCCTACAGGCAGCCCACACCACAAGGAAAAAACTACCCTGCACCCCTGCTCATGTCCCGCAGGCAGCCCAACCACCATGGGCATGCCCCCCAGCCAAGACACATGTCACATTGCAATATGATCACCAACTCATGTCTCCCAGCACCCCCACCCCCCAGCAGTGAGGGGCACCTGCCAGAAGGCCCCCACTCATGTCCCCCAGCACCCCAAAGCCCCAGCAGTGCAGGGGCACCTGCCAGCAGGCCCCCACACATGTCCCACACATGTCCCCCTGCACCCCCACCACCCAGCAGTCAGGGGCACCTGCCAGCAGGCCCCCACTCATGTCCCACACATGTCCCCCTGCACCCCCACCCCCCATCATTGACAGGCACCTGCCAGCAGGTCCCCACTCATGACCCCCTGCACCCCCACCCCCCAGCAGTGCAGGGCACCTGCCAGCAGGCCCCCACTCATGTCCCACTCATGACCCCCTGCACCCCCACCCCCCAGCAGTGCAGGGCCCCTGCCAGCAGGCCCCCACTCATGGCCCCCTGCACCCCCACCCCCCAGCAGTGCAGGGCACCTGCCAGCAGCCCCCACTCATGTCCCACACATGATCCCCTGCACCCCCAACCCCCATCATTGACAGGCACCTGCCAGCAGGCCCCGACACATGTCCCCCAGCCAACACGTCATCACAATCCAGATCCCTGGCTCTTATGGCCACACAAATCCCACCCCACAGCACCCCAGTCCAAACACCCAACCAAGCTTTACATCCACTCCAAATTGAAATCATCATTACATGATAGATCACAAATAAGCAGTATGCGCATGAGTACAAGTCTGTCAGACCCACACAATGGCAATACATGACTGAGAAAACCCACATTGTGACATGCATGAAACCATTGAGAGAAGACCACACATTGAAGTAAGAAACAAAAATGTATTCAAGTCAAAATGAAGGGAATAAAATAAAAACACACAATAATGCCAATAATAATCAAAATGCAGCATGTCCCAAAAAATGATAAATAAAAAAAATGAGAATCCAAATTAATCCAAATGAAAATGTGTCCAAAGTCACTGTCCAACAAAGCACATCCAAAGGGAAAGAAAAGCGTAATATCCATTGCTCCATGGTTTAGAAAAATAAAGATGAAGGAGTAAAATCCACTGTAAAACTATGTACAAATAGCAAATCCAGGGTCCATGAGCCCAACGACATAAATGAAACCTACAATGAAACCTACCTAATTACTAACTATATACAAACATGTGGGGCATAGTCCATGCACCCCACATGAAAGAAAAAATAAATGAAACTTAACACTAATGAACTATATACAATGGCAGCGGGCAAGTCCAACGGCTCACTTGTTGATGTCATGGGCCAGGGCATCATCGAACTCCTGTTCAATGTCTTGAAGGCGGGCCTGTTCTCTGGCCCTGAGGTCTCACAGGGATAACGCCATGTCCACCTCCAACTCCCTGCGAATTCCCTTGAGGCACTCAGCCCGCCTCAGCGCCCTGCGCATTGAGTTCTCCGCCCTGACCATTGTGAGCCATGCCTTCTCAGCCCGCCGCCGCTCCGCACCTATCTGCTGGCCCAACCGGTGCCACACGGAAGTCACTCCCATTCCAGGGTCCCCCTGCCCTCCGGCCGATGCCTGCCCCTCTGGTGTAGATGGGCCCGAGCCATGATGCCTCCCACGTTGAGCCTGCCGCTGCCTCCGACCCAACTGCCTCTGCCAGCACGACGGCATCCAGGCTGATGGAATCCACCAACGCCGTCGTGCACGTGCCCTGCTCGATGATGCCGGCACATCCTCCATCTGCTGGGGTCCAGTTGCTGTGGTGTCCACCCCTGCTGGACCTCCGACTACCGACTGTGGCAGGGATGGGATCCCCACTGAGCTGGCTGTGTTGGTCAGGGTAGGTCCACAGGGGGCCCTGGAGGCATCTGGGCCGGAAGACGGCATGGAGAACGACTGGCGCATAGTCTCCACAGAGGAGGAGAGGGCCGCCAGAGTGGCCGACACATGTACAAAACCCCCGACGACGGACACTCCCAACTGGGCCACGTTGGCACGCTGCTCTTCCTGATGACGTGTGTACTCCCCCCAGGAAGCACGCACGTCATCACGAATGTCACGCATGCGCAACGTGACACCAATCAGGACCTTCTCCATACGGCCAGGGGTCCCCTCGTCCGCAGGTAGAGGAGTGTCAGATGCCATGGACATCCCCCCTACCTGCGAACGGGCCTGGGATGGGGTATCCCTGCTGGTGCATGGTGGTGCAGTCACAGGGTCAGGGACAGCGACATGCACAGGCCTCTCCACGGTGACCTGTGCTGCCTCCTGCCCCTGGCCCTGGACTGCACCATTTGCACCTGTGGTACCACCCCCACCAGGCCCCATGTGCAGCTCAGTAGCAGCCTCCTCCTCCTCTGTGGAAACCACCAACCTGGATGGCTCCACACCGTCTTCCGCTTTTACAAGCCCCTGTGGGGGCTCACCCACCCCTTCCGCTGCAGCCGTAGTGGCAGACTCAGCACCAGTCCCCTCACTCCCGGACAATGGTAAATTCTGGGAGGGCGACTGGGCCTTGCGTCGCCGGCTGGTGGGGGCATCCCCTCCGCTTTGCTCCACAGCGCTGTCTCCGCCCTCTTCATCACTTGCCGCTGTGTAGAGGGAGACATAGAACACAAGCATCAGGGTACTGTACAATAGTCCCCTAGACAGGAAGCAATAGCAGATGAGTGACACTGTCAAACATCACTTCCATCATGTCCCTCCACAACACATGGGTCAGTGCAGGCAAAACACATGCATTAACAGGCATGGCGCATGCTATGAACATTAGCATACATGTCCAAGGGACTCTTGAAACATACAATGCTGGTTTGAAACTCACATGCATCATGGGTCATGCCTATCACATGCACACACTTCACCGTAGTTTCATCCATCTGGCCTCGTACACCCTAGACACAGTGGATACAAGGATGAGTGGGCTGCATCAGTGAATCTGAACATTGTCACAGACATGTGTCATGCATCCATGGCATTTACAAGTCACAGACACGCAAGTCAGACACACAGACATGGACACCATACATGTCCATGACAGCAGCACCCATCTCTCACACCCCATCCATGTCCAATAACAGAGACAGGCATGCATTAATGTGTGCATTCCCCATGCTGCTCCGCATGTTGCATTATAACACATGCACCAACCATGTGGTTCACACATTACTGGTCTCACATGCATGACCATGATGTCCCTGCACACACACATACGTACATGGCCTATGTCACACATACAGGCAAGTATCAGACAAGCAGCACCCTACAACATGCCCTGTCTCACACATCAATGCTTGGCCAATTAGCGCTCAACTCCTGACGGGTCTGCCTCCGAAGGATCTGGGCGTGGAGTGCTGGGCCTACGCGTTCCAGGACCCTCATCTGGATGGTACTCATGCTGCCCCGGCCCCCCTCCACGAGGCACCGGGCCCTGTTGAGGGTCCTGGACCTCAAGTTCTCCCTGCGCTTCTTGACTAGCTTGATGTTGCGGGTTGCCACCCCCTCCGCGTTGATGGCAACCACAAAGTCGTCCCAGATCCTATCCCGTCCTTCCTTATTGGCGTGTGATGTTCCGAAGAGGGTATCATACTGCCCCAGGACATGCTCCACCAGGACACCAACTTCCTTCTGACTGAAGCTGGTGGCCCTCTGCCCCTCTGCTGGGGGTCGCCAGTGGTCTCAGATGGTGTTTGCCCCAACATGGCGACCCCAGAGGCAGGCGTGGGTGGGCAACTGGGTCCTGGGGCTGGGCTGTGGAGCGATGGTATCCCAGTCGGGAGTCTTAAGTTCCAGCAGGGGTGGACACAGCAACTGGACCCATGCAGATGGCTGATGTGCAGGCACCAAATATCAGGGCACCTGGGCAGCAGGCATTCAGGCAGCAGCAGATGGCAGGTGGGAGCGTGCACGGGGCTCTGGGGGGCAGGAAAATGGTCTTCCGTGTGTTTTTGCGTGGCCAGCTTGATATGAAGTGATTCGGCACGTGAAAATATTGCATGTCAGCGTGTAATTCGAGGAAAGGGCCTTAGCGCGTAAGCCCGTCAGCGCACGCACGCGATTCCATTGGACCAAAGGCCCTTAGCGCGTAGGCGGTAAGTTACATTACGCGCGCAATTCCCTCATAGCACGTGATGACAGAGCACACGTGGAAAAACTGCACGTCCGAGTGTCATCGCGTGTAATTGGATGAAAGCGCCTGCGTACTCGCGTCTCTGACGTGTATGTGTGGGCCGGTTTAAAAGCTGCGTGTAGGACGCCATTTCCTTGTACGTGCTTTTCGTGGAGAGCGAGTGGGTGAAATCTGTACTTCTTGTCGGTTCACCCGCGAATACTCCACAGCGTTTCTAGATCGTACTCCCTGTTACCTCTGACAGCTCTTTTCTGATTTTTTGTTGGGCCTGTTTCCTCAAACAGAGTTCACTTCTCCTTTTGTCCTGTCTCCTCAGACAGTGTACAATTCTTCTTTTGGCGGGGGTGTTGCCAACGCGCGTATTTTTCACGTTCTTTTTCCAGGCAGACGGTGAGTTCCGCACGTACTTAGCAACTGTGCTTGCCCCGTGTGTCGCGTTCCCCTTCAGAGGTCATTGTAGGCTGCGTGTATTACACGTACGCTTATTTTTGTGTTTCTGGTTGCCACAGCGTAGTGTGAGTTCATTTTTTCACGCACGTGCTCTACGAGGAGTTGTGTGCACGTTTATTATTGATTTTGGGCTGCCTGTGCATTGCGTGACCCGTCATCTTCCCCCAGGGGTCACAGACAGCCTTTTAGAGCACTAGGGTACGAATTACATCTGGTATCCTACCCCTTTGACCCCCAATTGCCCAGGACAATAGTTTACTGCAACTCCCATACGCACAACAACATCAGTGCCATGGCTGGGAGGCGACCAATCGGTAAGGGAGGCAAAGGTGGCTGACCCTCAAAAGGTGGACATGGGGGGCGCGGTAGGGAACGTGGCCGGGATTTGCAGGGTGCCCCTATGCCCCCATGTGTGGAGGAACAATCAGGGACACCCATGCCCCCCCCCCATGGTTGAGGGAAACGTGGCTGACACCATCCAAGCTCAGCCCCTGGTGGACCAGCCCATTGTGGCACCTGACCTGGCACAGGATGACTCCCTGGCTGACTTCCAGGTCAGCAAGTCTAGGCCACGTGTGGCGGTGCAAGTTGTTGTCACCAATCCATGTGGACCTGGGGCAGCTATGTCATCTGCTGCCCCAAGTATGCAGGGTTGGGAGGCTGCAGGGGCAGCTGCAGCTCCATCTGCCCCAGCTCTGACTCTCCCAGCCAGGACAGTGTCAGTCCCAGTCCATCAAACTGACATTCCCCCTGCCAACATTATACTGCAACCAATGCCTGCATCAAGAACTATGGTCATTGTGCATTCCCACACTCCTACTACCCAGTCCACAGGTGATTCTGCCCCTACTGACCAGAGCGGTGTAAGCCACTCTTGCTCTGCTCCACCTTTAAAGAGGAGGAAGAAGGGTGCTCTGGCATGACAGGCTGAGACCCCAGACACGGCTACACACTCCGGTACCTCAAGGAAGCCATGCTTCAATGATCCGGAACTTGATGCACTTGTGGGATATGTGTCGCCACATAGCCACGAAATGGTGGTGACTGCAGGGTGCAAGACCACACCTGGTCAATGTAAGGCACTCTGGCAGACCATCGCCGACCACATAAGTGCCCTTGGATTTGTGAGGCGCTCAGCTGATGATTGCTACAAGCGGTGGAATGACCTGAAACGCAGAGCAAAGAACAAGCTGGCCTCAAATCATGCCGCTACTCTAGTGACTGGCGGTGGGTCTCACAAGAGGACAACAAACTCACTGAACATGAGTCTGTTGCTGGGGCCTTCGTCACAGAGGAACAGATCCAAAGTGTGGGAGGACTACCTGATTATGAAGCATTGTCCGGTGAGTGCCCATGCATGTGTGTGTAATGCATGTGTATGTTGTTTGGGTGACACGTTCTGATTGAGTGCCAGGTGAGGGTGTGTGTGCCTGAGTGGTATGGGTAACCCATGTGCTTCATCAATAACATTCAGCGGCCTTGGATTTGGGTGTGACAGTATCCCTTCTGCCCACATTAGTAATTTGGCTCAACATTATGGCAGTTGCCCTTGAAGTGGCATCTTTCAACAACATTGTTTGTTTTTTTCAGTGTTCGTTCACGTTGATTGTTTCAATTCTCCCAATTTGGCTACGCATTCCTCAGCCCTATTGTCACATTTGTGACATGCTTCTGTCATTGATGAACCCCAAATTGGACCACATGTGTTACCTTGTTAGATGAATGATTTGACCATTCAGGCTAATTGAGTATTGGCCTGATCACAGGAATTTTTGGGGCCTGTTTGAATGTGGAACATGATAGTTGTTTCCTGTCCTGTTGAAGTGCACAACCATTGATGTGTACATCGGCCTGCAATCACTGTATTTTTGTACACTGGATGTGTTGCAGTGTGTGGCACATGCCTATTTTGTCACACTATGTAACAATTTTCATCTCATCATTTCCATCTCACATGGATGCCTGACAGTATTCATTCACTGACATATGGATGTACTTGTGGAATGTACCATGGCAATGGTACATGCCATCTGTGTGATGGCATGTGTCATGTATGTGCATTGGACATGCCACTCTCACAGGCCAATGTGTGATGGCAGTGCTACCCAGCATGCAACAAATGTGTTTCTCTTCCATGTTGGTGTCATCAGTATCTGCCTTTTGGGTCCCCTTCAAACTCAGCGAAAGTGCACGCATAGGAGGGTTATAGTCATGTGGGACATGTGTAAACGTGTAGATCATGTACTGGTTATGTAGCTTGTCAGGCCTATTTGTGTGCTATGGTGCTAATGTCTGTTTCAATTTTTTGTCTTTCCTGTTTTTGCAGGGAATGACGCACTTGATGCTGTTGAGGTTGAGGAAATGGTGCAGACCCAGGAGGAATCTCAGGCACGACCGGGCACCAGTGGGTGACGTGGTGTATTGGTGGGTGAGAACCCAATCTTGCTGCAGAACAGTTTATCGAGTGGTGCCTCTGGGTGCACCTCCCCAGACCTCTATTCAGGTGCTGATTCGGATGATGAGACCTATATGCCGTTGCAGGTAAGTGTTTTTGGCAGGGATTCTGTTCTGTCCAACCCACCTGTACCAGGGGTAGAACCCTCTATGGGGATGTCAGTGTTGGTAAGTCCGCCTTTGGTGGTTACGGATGCAGGGACACAACATGTGATCCCGTTCCTGGGCCAGCAGATCAGAGGGGGAATGCAGTCCTGCAGCCTCAGGTAGTGCCGGCGCAGCAAGGCGCAGATCGCCTTGCTCCAAACAGGTGTGGTGCCCGCCGACACGGTGGCTGTACGCCACCAGGCAATACCGCATGGGAACAATCCATTTACGGTATGGAAACCCAACAGGCAGCATCAGTTGAGATGATGGCTCAAGCAATGGAGAGGGTGGCCACTTCCATTGTCCCCCCTGACAGGCAGATGGAGCTACTACAGCAGGCAACAGACTACATTTGCCAATCACACAGGGAGGACATGTTGGCGTCCAACAGGGACAGACGGGCGGCACTGGAGAATCTACGCCAATCGATATCAATAGAGTCCCATGGCCACAGGGAAGCCCTGAGGGTAGAACTCCATCACCTCAGGGAGACTCTTGTTGACCTTGAGGCTTCCACTAACTTGAGGACAGAACAGCAGCTGGAGCGGCTCACACGTTTGCTCTCAGCTGAGATACAGGCAACTCGGGAGGTATCCGTGCACAGCGTCAGGTGCTGCATGGGGATCTCCGCACTATAATCCTCCAAAACGAGACCTTCCACACCCACATGCTTGCTGCCATGCAGGACCATACCAGGGCTTTGCGTGGGCTCCCTCTCATTGCACCACCACCTCCTGTGGCAGCACCACCTCCTGTGGCAGCAGCAGATGGTGATGATAGCAACAGCAGCAGTTCTCCCACATTGGCATAGCCATGCAGGCATGAGCCCATGAAGGTGTTTTTTTTTTTCCAACATCCACACAGGTGGGTGTTGGTGCGCACCCTGTCCTCAGACCTCCTGGGTGGCCTCCCCCCCCCTTGTCCCCACATGGCCATTTTTGATTTTTGATTTTTGATTTTTTTTTGCAGTGTGTTGCCTTGTGTGGCTCCCGTGGGCATCCACTGTATTCTGGCTGGGCACATGCAGGCTTGTCCTGAGTTTAGGTTAGATGCTTGGGTTTGTGAGACACACACCCCTCCTGATTCCCGTTTCCATGGGCTTGCAAAGGGTGTGCCTAAGTGACATTGACTTACACAGTGACGTAGTACTCCCATGAGCTATGTGGGTAGTCTGTAGTCAATACTGTGTATACATTCTTAGTGGATATTGTTGTTAAATTTTACTCTGCATGTTGTATTGCTATGTGCTTGTGCATCCGTGTCTTTCGCCTAATTTGCAGGTTAATTCCTCATGTCTTCACAAGGCCGTCTACTTTGGAGATGGAGTTCATGTTGTAAGCAGTGCACTCGGACATTTGCGTGGCAGCAACACTGTACAGTTGGAAGTGACCGATGTGCTGGCATGATCAGGTTGTAAGACTACCACTACTTTAACTTAGTACTGTCATGTTTATGCTATGTTTGAGGTTGTGTAGCTGTATCGTATTGTTGGTAAGTATTTGGTCATGTGTGTTGTTAGTTCTACATTACTGGGAGCATATTGTGTGTGGGCAGTTTCCATTGAGGACACTGTACTTTGATACTTGTGTGATGTTTTGGGGATTGCTTTGTTTGCTCTCACATAGCATGATATGCCATGGTGTGTTGGGTGGCGGTGCTGGGGAGGGGTTGGGTGACATGGCACTGTTGTCATGTTGTATTTTGCAAGGGGGTAATGATGTTTGCAGCATAGACGTGTGTCTTTTGATGACACAGGATTGGTGGTGTTTGTGTAGGTAGGGCACACAATGTAACACTTCCAGGTGACCAATCTCAGGCTGGTATGGTTGTGACAGTTGACTGTCCCTTATGTCATCACCATTGATTGTCAGCTGGCATGTGCCAGGGCTGTGTGCACTCGACAGGGGTGTGATTTTAGGTGAAGTAATTATCCACCAGCTGTGTACGGGCTGCCTCACCCCGTGCCCTTTCCCCTCCCATGCGCAGCGGGCGTGCTTGTGGTTGGGGATGTGGGGGCACCACCATGTCCACGGGCAGGCCCCGGCGTGTTGCAACGTTGTGCAGGACACATGCTGCCACTATGACCCTGCACACTACTGGGGGAGCGTATAACAGCTGCCCGCCAGAACGGTCAAGGGAGCGAAAGCGTGACTTGAGCACTTCAAATGTGCGCTCCACTATGCCCCAGGTTGAAATGTGGGCTGTGTTGTATCTTACCTCGGGTGGCATGGTGGGGTTCCGAATTGGCGTCATCATGTGGGTGCTCAGAGGGTAGGCACTGTCCCCTGGGGAGGTGGTGATGGGTATCATTAGTGGGGTTGTGACATTGCTCAGTATCTGACATGCATGTATGTGCTGTGGCATTTATACTCACCGAGCAGCCATGTATCGCCATGCTGCCCAGCTTCTAGGTCCCGGTTTAGGGTTGACATTCTGTAAATAAAACTGTTGTGGATGGACCCTGGATAGTAGGCATATACTGAGGTGATGATTCCCTTGGCATCACATACTACCTGGATGTTGATGGAATGCCAGTGATTGCGGTTTCTGTAGATGTGCTCAGAAGCCCTGGGGGGACGTAGAGCCACATGGGTGCAGTCAATGGCACCTAGCACTTTGGGGAAGTGTGTCACCCTGTAAAAATCCTGGATGACAGCCTGCCTTTCTGCAGGTGTTCTGGGCAGGTACATGTGCCTGCGGACTGATGGGCGTGCAGTCATGATGGCCAAGACCTGGTGTAGGCAGCGTGACTGCGTGGCCTGTGACACCCCCCCCACTATAGCAGTTGTCTGTTGAAATGATCCAGTGGCCAAGAAGTGCAGTACACTGAGGACCTTCTGCAGGGGGCTGAGTGCTTGGGAGCACAGGGTGGGTGATGTGAGGTCATCCTCCCACTCACTGACCAGGTCGAGTATTATGTGAGGTGGAAACCTGTACCTCCCATACACCTGGTCATCAGGCATCCCAAAAAGGCTGGTTCTAGGTGTAAAAATTCTGGGCCTGACTATCCTCCTCCTCCTCCTGAGGTATCCCAAGACCACTGCTGCTAGGAACGGTATATTCATCCTGGCGTCTGTGCTTGTTGGTTGTTTGCGTGCACTTTTCTGCTGCGCGGGTCCACATACGCCTGCTTCCTGCTGGCGTACGTGTTTCCGGATTAGCGCATCTTTTTTGGCGCACGCGTTAGCCCCGTTCGATTCCATGAATACGTGTTTTGAACGTGCGTGTGGGCATCCGCGCACTTGCCTCCTGTACTTCCCTGTGAGGCCCACATTTTCACGAGTTGTTCCCCATTCCGCATGTCACGCCCCCTGTTACTCCTACTTTTATTGTGTGCGCCGCACTATGTGCGATTTCGCTGTGCGCCTAGCGCACGCTATTTGGAGACGTGTGCGCCAGCGTGCGCCATGCAGAATTTTGGCGAACATCCTGGAATTTCCTCGCGCACTGACTTCCATGAATCACTGTGCGTGGGTTTCGCTGCGATTTTCGCACTGGCACTGCGATTCGCACGCTTGCGCTGAACATTTCAGCGCACATTCATTCCATGAATTGGCCTGTAAATGTTTATGTCTTGAAGGGCCTTTGCAGTTAACCCCTCGCAAGCATGCTGGCTCACTCAGTGCGAGATGCCTGGCTGGTTCAGCATTTTCCTCCACGCTTCGAATAAGCTCTAAATACACACACGATAGCTCAGTAGGTTAATGCAAGTGCAAGTTATCGCAAGCGCCTATAGGCTTTTCATGACAATCACTCATACATTTTGTAACTGAAAATGGTAATACAATGTCATTGCAGACGTATCATGAATACAACATCTGCTCACACTCTGTAATTTTGAGAGCTGTTTGATTGCTACCCCGGGCATAATTCGGTGTCTTGAATAAAGCTGGGTCTTACTGTGCACTTTGAGTACTCCATTATTTAGTATTGATATCATCCCAGTGCAGCAATTTGGGCCCACCTGAACAGTGACTACCCTCCTGCCCCTGAGATGTGTCCCGCATGCAGATACACAACTCATCAAAGGGCATAGCAAATTAGGCCACATCAAAATGACCCCCACAGATAGGCACAGGCTCCCACTGCAAGCCTGTATCACCTTCTACTTCTGCAGCATCTTTTGGAAGGCTGTCACCTGGCTATCACCAAGTTACCTCATTGACAAACTCAGCATCTCTGTAGGCCTGTAACACACCAGAAGTGAGACATTAGCAAACCTCTTCTCTGCCTTTGCATTAATAAAAAATGTGAAAGACAGGCCTTCTCTCCCTATGTCTGAATACTCTGGAAACTCCTCCCCCAATCATTTGACGGAACACTCACTGTTACAGTTCATGAAAGAGTTGTTAGGCATTCTCTGCAATGTAAAGGTAATCCATAACACCTACCTCCACACACCCTACACTCATCACCCTACATGAGATAGTGTTACCTCCTCTAGTTGGTAGTACATCTCCTTGAGAACAGAGGCTAACCTGCCCCTCACCTGTCACATCCCTCCTTATATATGTCTCTGCTACCCTCAAGATGTCCTTCGCCCAATGGAGATTATGTGCTCCATAGCTTGCAAAAAACGGTGTGGGCCATCCTGAAATACCCAAATATATAAACATTATGTTAGAACTCACACCCATCACTATCAACTTTAATTATAGAAAACTCAAACAGCAACAACATGACACATATCTACTGAGATTTAGACTTTGCCCTCCCAAATCCAAACTCCTCATGCAATGCACAGAATAGTTATATCCTCATTTACATTGATGCTTCTCCCGTGGATTGTGATAGTATAGTGTGTTGCATACTCATGCAAAATGGAGTGCCTACTTGCCATGATATATGTCAGGAGATGGCATGCAAGCATTATATAAAAGTGGTGACCATAAAATAAAACCCACAAAATAAGCTTGTTGTGCATCAACCTTCAGCAACAAGAGTAACACGCATACCTCTATAGGAAAGAACTTGGTGCTGCGGTGTAACCAAAAACACAAAGTCCATCAATAGGTGAACAAATAGATATATGCATAATGAATGATGTAGGACAACTCTCTTCATTGGTGACAGTGACCATCACCCATATATAATCTGCATGACAAATGGATGCACAACCATACATGTTCCACATCTGGCCACTATTTGAATGTATTGGTCAACAGCCATGCAAATGAAGTACAATGTACAGCCATACTTATATGTACTGCTGGTGAGCTGTGAATCCCTCACCACCTCCACCAAACACTGTTAATCCTCGTTAATACTCAGAGGGTCAGTGACCACCAGAGCTACTGGGAAATACGAGAAAAATCAGGGCCTTCTGCTTTCCTCAAGGTGGGTGGGTGCTGGATATGCAAAGAGATCTTAAATGAGAGTGAACATGTTGTTGGAATACCTACAGGATTCTGTCTGACTAACAACACATAGCACACACATAGTTGGTTCACACAATCTTTACCTGGATGTGGGAGGCAGTTGCAAGAAAAATAATGTTGTCAGCTGATTTCACAGAATGTTTCCAAAATACAGAGACACCCAGCACATGCACATGCACAGTATAACAGCCAGTTACCACACTGGGCTATCGAGCACTATGGCTCAGTCAGGAAAAAAATGCAAAGTCCACATTAGATGAAAAATGGAGGAAAAACACAGCACTCCATCGACTAGCACCTGTTCACCAGGGGTTTTGAAGAAGGGGCAGGCACCAGACGAGAGGTGTGGGGGACATGAGCAATGGCAGATTCTGTGTGTTTTACTGGAAACCCCTATTCTGTGGAGAATTCTGGGATGGCAAACTATGACCACACATGGCCAATGGCTGGTCCTCATTGGCAAGTCCAATCGTGAGAAAGGTGCATGTATAAGGACACCAAAGACAACAAGATTCACATGACAAAAGTCTCTAGCGGACAAAATGTTACCATGCAGGCTGACCCTTGAGGCCTCCATCTGTATGTGGATAGTTTGCCTCAAGATGGACAGCTCTTTCCAGAGGATGTCCCTTGAAGTCAACATCTCTTTGTGCAGGACTTTCATCATGCCTGTGTAAAGGGATGAGTTCCCCTTCCCCCTCAAACTGAATGTAGTGGAGATAGACCCCCTCTACCTCAAACCAAATGTTGACAACGTACTAGGGTGATCAATGCCCTCAAATGTTACAGAAATTAGAATTATAGTGCTTTGCAGGAAAGCGCTTTTAGGGATGATTTAGTTTATGAAGTGGAAATGTCATGTACAGTAGAGAATTTTTCAGGTAGTACGTGTTATGATATATTGTCTAGATCCAAATCGAAGCAGGTCCCAAGTTTTAGGTAAAAACAGGATGGTCAGGCATTTCATAATTGTTCAGCCATTTTGGGATTCTGGCTGCAGTCAGGCACTCCAAGATGGATGCTGGGCATAGAAATAAATTAATTTCTGTAAAACCATGTTGAAATAATACAAACATTACCTCATGGCAGTTCAATGAGAGTTCAGTAGTCAAGGACATGGTGTCTGGGCTTCATATATCTAATCTTGACAGTAATGAGCCATGGGAGCGAGGTAGCAGTTAAGAAAACATAGTGGATGATGCATTCAGCTGTGTTAATGAGCAGAGAGGACACTGCTGATGCCCACATTTGGGCCTCTGGGGCAGGAAACCATGATGCAGTTGCTAAAGTTGTCTCAGGCTGATGTCATTGGTGTTCCCATTTTAAAAGTCAGGTACAGCACACACAATCCTAATCAGTAACAGATGTAGGTATGACATGGGAGCTTTTGTAAATTGGAAGCCCAGTCAGCCAACCCTAGAGGAGGAAGGGGCTTGTCTTGGAGTACCTGAACCAATGAGAGTGTTTCGCATCACACATAGGGAACTGAGTCAACCAAGAAGTGTATCAAAGGCAGGGTTTTACTCAGAATTGTAGCAGAGTCCCAGAGATGTCATTGATGATGTATCCTGGGCATCCTGTGTCTTGCCTGCCTGGAAGAAATAAACCTGCTGACGTTTTGAAACCAGTCTCAGTGTCCTGCTTTACTTATGAGTGACTTCCTTGATCCCAGAGATGCCAGGGACCAAAAATAGGGTGATGGGACCCTCCTCTAAACCTGAGTGCTCCTCCTGAATCACCTGACTCAGGTGCTACATGTCCTCTCTCACATCTCACCTCAATAGCCGTAGTTCTTATGCCAGTTCAGAATTGGAGGAGAGGACATTATCGGCCAGATGCTGGATGTCTCTTGAAATATAATGCAGGACTTGTTTGGAACTTGTACAAATAATTGCCCCCCTCACGCCAAGTGGGCAGCAGGTAAATGTCCCCCACATGTGTGTGACCTACCAAGGTGGGATCCCAAAGGTTGGTCTTGTTGCAGTGAGTGCACTGTCATAGGTTGGCGTTCTGTAGCACTACCACTGCCATCACCCTCCATTGTTACCTCTGAGATTGGAGAAGGAAACGTTTCAGACACAGAGGGTACAAATGATTCAGTGCTCTACACTGTCAGCGATAGAGTCTCTTGGCATGCCTCCTCAGCTCTGCAGATTCCAGAAAATGGAGGAGCTACATTGAATCAGGACTACTGAATGCGGAGCCCTCAACTATCTCCCTGAGAACTCCGTACATATATTCAGAACCATAATCGGAAGAAGAATTGCCAGGCCTTCTGATGAACATTCAGATGCCTACCTAGTTAAACATATGCATAACAATTAAAATGCATACAGACAGGATCGACCTGCTGCACATGCATCTGCCATTCCTTCTGGTCATTCACTGATGTTCCACATTTGCATCACCCTTGTCCCAGGAACAAGGCCAAATCACACACATTACATCTGAATTTCCTATTGTTTAAAAAATCTGGCTCACCATGAAAAAAAGGTATATTGTGTAATTAAATATAGCTGGCAAGCCAGTACAATGATTTCTAAGGACATACACCTTTCTATATTGCTTTCACCATGGCATTCTCTCACAGTTCCTTCCACACTTTCAACACAATACGAAATAGGTGTGTTGGACTGTGATCATTGGGAAGTCATGCACGGTACTGCAAGCTCAGATATCTGCACTCATAGGACACATCACAGGTGTTGCAAATGTCATTGCTGTGGCTACTGTATTCCCATGTGGGTGTTTTGAAACCCTGCAACCTTTGAAAGGCATTTGGTGATTGGGGAAACAATACATAACACACGACTTTTGTTGACTGCTACCACCATAAACCATGAATGGGTTGTCTATGATTTCACATTCACAAAGAGATTACCCAATATAGGGGTGTGTGCAATTATTCCCCACCATCAAATCCACATACACATGAGAGCTGCACCTGTGGAAAGCACAGGCACTTTAAAATGAAAAGTCAGTGGCATCATGTCAGTGCATATTCTGTCCTTTATTAAGCCACTGATTGGAGGATATCTGACCATACCACACATAAATATATGTGAGTAGTAAAATGAAAAAGGAGAACAACTGAGTTTCGTACTTGATAGATGTGCCCATTCACAAATGTATTCATGATTACTGACTTCATCTGAAACTGCCACGTTGTGTCCTACTGAGTAAACATGCATGTAGGAGCCTGTGTTACCAACATCCCCATCACCCTTAATCGCTATGGACAGATGTGAACTTGCCCATGCTCTCATGCATCCCTACCATGTCTGAGAAGACAACAATGTGGACATGACCACCTTGGACATCCATGAACCCTGATTTAGTCACAGTTCAAATGTGTACAGCACATGCATGATTTAATTAGTTTGCGTCCACAACTAGACCTTCTCTCAAAAAATCAACCTAGCATGGCACTTGTTATTCACATTGTCCCTCATTCATGTCCAATGTCTGCTCTGCCAGAGCCAGTGTGTTAATGACTCATACCTCATCCACTGTAACGTGCAAGTCTTTGTGAGGCAACCTATGTATTCAAAATGCACTATCCACAGGCAAGACACTGTACGTGCGTTACCAGGTGTCTTGCGGACAATTGCCACATTATGGCGTAATGCCCTGTCATTTAATGAAGTACACAATACTGAGTGCAGAAGAATTAATGTCAAACAGAATCAGTTACCAAGCATCAACCTTATACACTGCACACCATGTAATACAATTTCCCATGTATATTACTGGAGGTCTGAGGGCTGGAAGAGAAGGACCTAGAACTGCAATACTGTACCATGTGCTCAAATGTCATGTGGTGCCACAAGCAAATACATAATGTACCTATGTCACTCTCCTGATGTGGCTGCATAGGTGTCTATGCCTCCAGCACCAACCACCTGCTTCTTGTGAGGAGGCCACTGTCAACCTCTTCGAAGGGTGTCAGCTGCTTCATCTGTGGGGATCCTCCACAAGTAGTCTATGCAGAGGTCACATTGCCACTGAGCTTTTCCTTTGCATGCCTAGTGAGGTCCTCCATACATTTGTGCACCACTTCAGATGTGCTCCTCTCCAACTGACATCATTAATCATGTCAATGACCCCCTGCTGCAGCTTTCATGGCTGTGTCACAGAAAGGGTACTACCAGCCAAAGGGTACAGGTCTACCCGATGTTCATCAGTGAAATCCTGCAGAAGTTGGAATCCTGGGTGAACAAGTCCTGACCCATTATGAGTCCCTTTGCAATCCGGAGAAGCAGGTTGGGGCTCCTGGCCGTCGTAGGATCCGGGAAGACATCATGGTTGCCATCAAATTGGAAAGGAAAGCAGTCCATACGATAGAGATCACAAAGAAGTACTGGGGCAACATGAGAATCTGTAACCAGAAGAAGGTTAGAGAGTCCATTGTGGCTGAAGCCCTTTTGGGGGTGCACTCTGTAGGCAGAAATTGAGTGACACCACTTCAGCTCCAGATTCTGAAGAAGGTCAATCCAGTGCTTCATGCCCAAATCCTTGACCTGCAGGCCTGGAACCAAGTTCCTGTTAAGTTCTCCTAGGCTGAACAGTACAGCTGAATAACAAAGTCCAGGATCAGGATGCATGAAGTGAGCAAGCCAGCACATTTGACGGCATGAGTGCTTTGCAAAACTGGCGAGTAGCATGTTGCGAATTGACACATGAATACAATGTTATGGTACGAATAGGTGAAGCGGGCAAGTGAAGAAGTAATTTCGGACAGATTTGGTTCACAACAAAGCCTTGTGTGCATACAATGAGTAAGCCAGGAGGCAAAGACATCACACTTGTCTATCAAATTGTATACCAAAAACGTGTAGGTAATTTGTTACACTGATCTTGACAAATGGACAATTGCTGTCATGGGGGATTGATAACCAACCCAGGGAGCTACATAAACATTGTGTTGTGTTTTGCAAGACTTTCTGTGTTTAAGCCATTATGCACTGGTTGCTCACCCATTCCCCTGAAATATGCACTGTACTGTGCAGCCTGTACTTACAAACCTAGAATGCAAAGGCCCTTCCTAAGGACAACACATGTATTTTACCAGTAGGATACATGTACAATGTGCAAAGCCTATTTCTACCATGTCTGAGGTAGCTGTGCATTGGGCCTGCAGTGCAACCCACTCACTGGTAGGGTTGGGTAAAATGTCGACCCACGAAGCAAAAAGTGAGAAATTTGCTTCCGCTCATTCCGCAAAATCAGTATTATGGTTCTTCTGCCACTGAAATTTCATCCAGTGTTGTGCTGTTTCGTGCAGAGCATGGCTTTTTTTAAAAATCTTTGCTTGTTTTGTGCAGCAACACGAGAAACATTGCACACTGTTTTTTGATCCGTGCTAGGTTGTGCGTGTGTGTGTGTGAGACAGTGAGATTCTGACTTTTGACTGCATGTTACTTTGCAATTCAGAGAAGTGCACATGCGTACACACAGATGTATGATTCCTTTCTCTTCTCTTACTTTTTAACCACCACTGCCTGCAGCAGCAGGGGAACTGACATCAAGTGAGAAGCTGTATTCCAGGACCAAGGCCTCCAGATGCCACTGCAGACCCCAGGCATGTCCACTATCATCCACCTCCTCCGTGGGGCATGTACCTGGAAGAGTGGAATCATCTGATGGCACTTCTGCTGAGGGAGAGGACCTTGACAACATTGTTGTGGTGAACACCTCAGTAGCAGAGGGACAGGAAAGTGGACCATCAGCACATAGGGGGCCATACAACATGGAGACAACAATTAAGGTGTCAGGAGTGAGTGTGCAACTCTGGCGTAGCAGGGGTCCCTGCAGCCCCCACGGTGCAGGGGGCCCTGCCACCATATGTCCTTGGAGGGGTCCCACACGGACAAAAAAACAAAAAATACAAACAAAAAACTTCACAAAAAAAGAAATTGTTTCTTACTGAATTCACTCTGCCTTCATAGAGAAATGATTTCTGTTACAGCATAACAGAAATAATTTATTTATGAAGGCAGAGTGATTTAAAAAAGAAATTATTCATTTATTAAGTCTGAGGGCCACCCCCACTCCATGACAAAGAAGCCTCCAGGCTGGTGGCCTCCATGTCATTTGGTGGTGGGAGCCATATGACTTGCAAGATAAATAATTTATTTTTGAAGTCACTCTGCCTTCATAAAGAAATGATTTCTCTTACGGTTTGGTCCTTTAACAGAAATAATTTCTTTGTGAAGTCAGAGTGACTTCAAAATAAACCATTTCTTTTTCAAGTAAGAGGGCTCCCCTCCACCCCATGACACGAAGGCCTCAAGATCCTCTGCAGATAACTGGAACACATATTGCTAGCTGCTGCAGGGACCTCAATGTCCTGTTCCCCAGACCAATGGATTAAAGGTATGTATGTGTATTTTCTTTAAATGCGTGCATGTAACTGTGTGTGTATTTATGTACATAATGTAATGTGCATGAATGAGTGAGTGCATGATGTATGGGTGGCTGCCTTGGTGTGCCTGTGTGAGTGTATGGTGTAAAGGTGCACACTTAAATGTATGGGTGGCTGGGTGTATATGTTTGAGTTTTATGGTGAAAGGGTGCACACGTACATGTATAGGTGGCTGCCTGTGTGGGTGTATGTTGAAATGGTGCACACTTAAATGTATGGTTGTCTGGGCGAGTGTGAGTGTATAGTGAAAGGGCGCATACATGCATTTATGGGTGGCTTCCTGGGTGTATGTGTCTGTATGGTGAAAGGGTGCATACCTTAATGTGTGGGTGGCTGCCTGGGTGTACCTGTAGGGTGAAAGGGTGCACACATAAATATATGGGTGGCTGCCTGGATGTGTGTTCCTGTATGGTGAAAGGGTGCACACTTAAATGTATGCATGGCTGCCTGGGTGTGCCTGTGTGGTGTGAGGGTACACACCTAAATGTATGGGTTGCCAGGTGTTCATGTGTATGTATGGTGAATGGTGTGTGTGCTTCTGTTCAGGGGCACAAAGAATGTGACCACAAAAGTGATGGGTGGAAGGTTTTGAATGAATCTGTACCACTGGCGTTGCTCTGGGCAACCTTCCACACCACCGTTTTTTAGCCCGTCTACGCCATTTCAAAAGGGTCCAGCCATATGCAAATCAGTCTGGTACTGCCACCAATGGTAGCAGCCCAGCCCGAACTGCTAGGCCAGGTCCCCTCTGCACGGAAACACAAGCAACCCCAGACATGTTTCGGCCTTGTTGGGCCTCCTCAGTGAGGTGCAGCTTAGTTCCCTATGGCACAGCGAGCAAGGGACCCACGTCTGGGCATACCCTCTCTCTCATAGTGAGACAAACTGTGACCACAAAAGTGATGGGTGGAAGGTTTTGAATGAATCTGTACCACTGGCGTTGCTCTGGGCAACCTTCCACACCACCGTTTTTTAGCCCGTCTACGCCATTGCAAAAGGGTCCAGCCATATGCAAATCAGTCTGGTACTGCCACCAATGGTAGCAGCCCAGCCCGAACTGCTAGGCCAGGTCCCCTCTGCACGGAAACACAAGCAACCCCAGACATGTTTCGGCCTTGTTGGTCCTCCTCAGTGAGGTGCAGCTTAGTTCCCTATGGCACAGCGAGCAAGGGACCCACGTCTGGGCATACCCTCTCTCACATAGTGAGACAAACTGTGACCACAAAAGTGATGGGTGGAAGGTTTTGAATGAATCTGTACCACTGGCGTTGCTCTGGGCAACCTTCCACACCACCGTTTTTTAGCCCGTCTACGCCATTGCAAAAGGGTCCAGCCATATGCAAATCAGTCTGGTACTGCCACCAATGGTAGCAGCCCAGCCCGAACTGCTAGGCCAGGTCCCCTCTGCACGGAAACACAAGCAACCCCAGACATGTTTCGGCCTTGTTGGGCCTCCTCAGTGAGGTGCAGCTTAGTTCCCTATGGCACAGCGAGCAAGGGACCCACGTCTGGGCATACCCTCTCTCACATAGTGAGACAAACTGTGACCACAAAAGTGATGGGTGGAAGGTTTTGAATGAATCTGTACCACTGGAGTTGCTCTGGGCAACCTTCCACACCACCGTTTTTTAGCCCGTCTACGCCATTGCAAAAGGGTCCAGCCATATGCAAATCATTCTGGTACTGCCACCAATGGTAGCAGCCCAGCCCGAACTGCTAGGCCAGGTCCCCTCTGCACGGAAACACAAGCAACCCCAGACATGTTTCGGCCTTGTTGGGCCTCCTCAGTGAGGTGCAGCTTAGTTCCCTATGGCACAGCGAGCAAGGGACCCACGTCTGGGCATACCCTCTCTCACATAGTGAGACAAACTGTGACCACAAAAGTGATGGGTGGAAGGTTTTGAATGAATCTGTACCACTGGCGTTGCTCTGGGCAACCTTCCACACCACCGTTTTTTAGCCCGTCTACGCCATTGCAAAAGGGTCCAGCCATATGCAAATCAGTCTGGTACTGCCACCAATGGTAGCAGCCCAGCCCGAACTGCTAGGCCAGGTCCCCTCTGCACGGAAACACAAGCAACCCCAGACATGTTTCGGCCTTGTTGGGCCTCCTCAGTGAGGTGCAGCTTAGTTCCCTATGGCACAGCGAGCAAGGGACCCACGTCTGGGCATACCCTCTCTCACATAGTGAGACAAACTGTGACCACAAAAGTGATGGGTGGAAGGTTTTGAATGAATCTGTACCACTGACGTTGCTCTGGGCAACCTTCCACACCACCGTTTTTTAGCCCGTCTACGCCATTGCAAAAGGGTCCAGCCATATGCAAATCAGTCTGGTACTGCCACCAATGGTAGCAGCCCAGCCCGAACTGCTAGGCCAGGTCCCCTCTGCACGGAAACACAAGCAACCCCAGACATGTTTCGGCCTTGTTGGGCCTCCTCAGTGAGGTGCAGCTTAGTTCCCTATGGCACAGCGAGCAAGGGACCCACGTCTGGGCATACCCTCTCTCACATAGTGAGACAAACTGTGACCACAAAAGTGATGGGTGGAAGGTTTTGAATGAATCTGTACCACTGGCGTTGCTCTGGGCAACCTTCCACACCACCGTTTTTTAGCCCGTCTACGCCATTGCAAAAGGGTCCAGCCATATGCAAATCAGTCTGGTACTGCCACCAATGGTAGCAGCCCAGCCCGAACTGCTAGGCCAGGTCCCCTCTGCACGGAAACACAAGCAACCCCAGACATGTTTCGGCCTTGTTGGGCCTCCTCAGTGAGGTGCAGCTTAGTTCCCTATGGCACAGCGAGCAAGGGACCCACGTCTGGGCATACCCTCTCTCACATAGTGAGACAAACTGTGACCACAAAAGTGATGGGTGGAAGGTTTTGAATGAATCTGTACCACTGGCGTTGCTCTGGGCAACCTTCCACACCACCGTTTTTTAGCCCGTCTACGCCATTGCAAAAGGGTCCAGCAATATGCAAATCAGTCTGGTACTGCCACCAATGGTAGCAGCCCAGCCCGAACTGCTAGGCCAGGTCCCCTCTGCACGGAAACACAAGCAACCCCAGACATGTTTCGGCCTTGTTGGGCCTCCTCAGTGAGGTGCAGCTTAGTTCCCTATGGCACAGCGAGCAAGGGACCCACGTCTGGGCATACCCTCTCTCACATAGTGAGACAAACTGTGACCACAAAAGTGATGGGTGGAAGGTTTTGAATGAATCTGTACCACTGGCGTTGCTCTGGGCAACCTTCCACACCACCGTTTTTTAGCCCGTCTACGCCATTGCAAAAGGGTCCAGCCATATGCAAATCAGTCTGGTACTGCCACCAATGGTAGCAGCCCAGCCCGAACTGCTAGGCCAGGTCCCCTCTGCACGGAAACACAAGCAACCCCAGACATGTTTCGGCCTTGTTGGGCCTCCTCAGTGAGGTGCAGCTTAGTTCCCTATGGCACAGCGAGCAAGGGACCCACGTCTGGGCATACCCTCTCTCACATAGTGAGACAAACTGTGACCACAAAAGTGATGGGTGGAAGGTTTTGAATGAATCTGTACCACTGGCGTTGCTCTGGGCAACCTTCCACACCACCGTTTTTTAGCCCGTCTACGCCATTGCAAAAGGGTCCAGCCATATGCAAATCAGTCTGGTACTGCCACCTACATTTCTGTGGGGCAAACCATTCAAATGTTGGGCGGTAGAGGAAGTGCAAACTTATTTTTGTGGGGGCATGAAACTTCTTTGTGCATTCTAATGAGACTATTCTAGTGCAGCTTCAATGTTACAAGCAGTTCACTCTCTTCTTTAAGTCAGAAAGCACCCACTTACGGACTGCTGTGAGAATGAGTGGCCTCATGTAGCCTCTCTACCCGTCCAATCACTCCCCTGGTATGCAAGTGCTGAAACCACATCATGATTTCAATTGACTAAAACATTAAGCATTTGAATGCAGGTACTAACTGCGAAATGCTATATGTTAGTCATTGCCAGGCCTTTGTCAACAGTGAATCCAAGGGGCTGCTTTATATCTGTGTCCTGTTCTGTCTGGCAATGGCTTTGTAGGTCAGCCAGGTGGAGTCAACATAGCCTAAAATTTTGGGAGTGGCGGGACTGAAGCACAGTCAGCTCAATTGTGTTGCAACACTGCATGTGCTTAAGGCGTGGCTTAGTTTGCTGTAATCTTCATTACTCCTGGTCTCACCCTTTCTCGTTCCCGTACTTGCCTATGAGGCAAGGTGGGAGAGGGACGAGGGACGTGGAGGTATTTCTGGGGCGAGGAGCTAATTTCGGGGGTTGGGACAGGGGTGGAAGGGAAAGGGGAATGATATGTGGCATTAGTGGCTAAAGAGGCATTTTGGTGCAATAAGTCTAGTAATTTCTTAGTTTGGCTTGCCTTTTTTTTTAACTGGGCATCTTTGATAAAGCAGTACTGCTAAGTGTAATTACCTGGTTAGACATTTGGTGGCTGCCACTCTAGCTGTTGCTTTCTGTGGCATTGTACATATTTTGTCGGCATCTGTGACATTGCTTCAACTGGCATTTTGGTGCAACCAGCCTAGGTATGTTTAAACGTGGACTGGCATGCTTTACTATAATTTGTTATTACTTGTCTAGACAGGTCTACATTGTGCAGCCAGATGGACATGCTTTTGTTGTGGCATGGCATTTTTTATTGAAAAGCATTAAATCAATTATATTTGGTTTTTGGAAACGTGCTTAATACCAAAGAGGTTTCTAAGCGTGGACCCAGGATTCGAACCTGTGTTGCTCTGCATGGTCTTGCTCCAAGAGGAGAGTGTTGCCACTGAGCTTTACTACCCATGCCTTAAAGCATTAATGTTCCTGTGTACTGGTGGTGACTTGCTTGTATTGGGCTTTTGGATTGGTGTTACCCTACACAACAATTGCAAACGCTCCGGCTTTTTAGCTGATTTTTCTCTGAAATTGCACTGTATAATGCATTAAAATACATATTTATATCCTTCTCCTAGCGCAGTGTACGGCATACCTCTGCAGCATATTGCACAAACATGGTAATCTAGGCAAGCACAGAGTGTGGCTTGACCCGTGATTCGTTTCTTAGCTGGGGGGAGCAGTAGGCCCCTCAGCATGGCTCACAGGGGGGACCCATATCTTGTGCTATGGCACTGGTGTGAAGGAGGCCATTATTGTGCTTTCCCTCAGTGTCAGGTGGGGGATCAGAGGTGGATGGGCAGCCTGCAAACCTGAGACAGGAGGCTGAACAGAACACTGTGGCAGAGTCAGCGCTTCCTCCTGTCCCAGGCCCATCTGCTGCAGCAGTACACACATTCTGTGATGCCTCCAACCAGACAAGACCTGCAGTTTCGGCCGATGAGGCCATCTCCGATGCACTGCTGCCACTCCTGTTAGTTTGATTTAGGCAGCAAGAATCTGCCGATGATGCTGTTGAAGCCATTCATAGCCAGATTCAGCTGCATCACAGACAGGCATGCTGCCTATTTTAACATCTGGGACAGCACTGCTTAGCGGTGGCATTTTTGGACAGGCCAATTCAATGGTTCCCTCTTCCTCCTCCACATCTGTGACCCAGTCAACCACAAGTGGGGATTCCATGTTTGACAACAACCCAGGCACCTCTGCCACTCTTCGTCATCAGAATGTTTTGATGTGCCTTTGTCACTGGGGATGGTTGAAATCAGGACTGAGGAAGATGCAGTGGTCCCAGTGTCTTCCATGGTGCCAACACAGACCAGGCTGTGGAGGACAACACTGCACCGCAAGACAGTGACAGTACTGTACTCCCCGTCAGAAGTCATGCATCATATTGGAGGGAGTGCCTGCACCAGAGATGCATTTCCAAGCAGAAGGAATTGGTGCACCAGAGAAGGCAGGCATACCGTAGACATGCGGCAACAGGAGGCACTTCGCCTACAACATCCGGCGGGAAAGTCAGTAAGACAGGTGTGGGTTAAATATCCTGGCATCTGCTCAGCTCCACAACAGAGGCCAGGGCTAATCAGAGGAGAGAATGGCACCTGAAAAGGCTTCAATCATGGAAGATTAATGCAGAGCTTCAGAGTAAATTGTGGTTAGGATGTGGAAGGCTCTACAGGCCAACCATGCATCCACAGAAGAACGCCTGCAGCAGGTGAGAGGAGGAAAAGTGGGTGTAGGCTTCATGAAGATTTGTGGGGGAAAGATTAGTGCTAGTACTGGGAGGAGGAAGATTGTTTTTATATCATGTTATGTTAGGTTGACTTATACCGCTCACTGTTACCAGTTGCATGGTCTCCAGGTGTTCAAGTAGCTCTGTTAAGAAAGAGAGCAGGTGAATTAATGAGTGAAAAGGGATGGGATAGAGGTTGTTCTCTTCTGTTGAAGGTTGCAGAATCAGGAGAAAATGGTGTCTGTGTGTGTTGGTTGTCTAAGTGTGCTTTGATTGTTGTTGTTTCCGGAGGGGTGAGGCCCAGTGTCTGGGGTTGTTTGTTATGTGTGAATGCTTGATGTGTTGTATGTGTGGTTTGTGTGTTTTATGTGTAGTGTGACTGGCCCTTTTGTGTGTGTGTTACTTGGGAAGTATGTGGGAGAGGACCGGGGAGGTTAGTACAATGTCAAGCTTCAGAGTATAGTATGCTTTCAACACAGAAGTACGTTTCAGAGGGCAGCAGTACCCTATTCAATGCAGTGTCTAAACTTCAAGATTCAGCTAGATGCAATGCAGTCACTCAACCTCAAAATTAATCTGGTGAAATACATTGGCTACCTTAAGAAGTCATCTATTTGCAATACATTGACTACCATAAACATTATTCTGAGTGTAATACATTGGCTACTGTAAGGAGTCATCTACTTGCAATACATTTGTTACTCTCAAAATGTGTCTAATTGCAATACATTGGCTACCCTCGAAATTCGTACAAGTGCCATACACTGGACACCCTCAAAATGTGTCTGAGTGCAATATATTTACTATGCTAGGAGTTCATCTTGGTGCAATACATTGACAATCCTAAAAGTGTGTCTCAGTGCAATACATTGGCTACCCTAAGAAGACATCTAAGTCCAATGCATTGACTCCCCTCAAAATGCATCCAGGTGCATTACATTGGCTACCCTCAGAATGTGTCTAAGTGCCAGACATTGGCTATTGTAAGAGGTCATCTACTTGTAGTATATTGACTGCTCTCCGAATGTGTCTAAGTGCAATACATTGGCTCCCCGAAGAAGTAATCTACTTGCAGTGCATTGGATACTCTCAAAATCTGTCTAAGTGCAATACATTGGCTCCCCTAAGAATTCATCTAGGTCTAATACATTCATCTAGGTGCATTATATTGGCTATCCTAAAAGTTAGTCTAAGTGCAATACATTGGCTACCCGAAGAAGTAATCTACGTGCAATGCATTGGCTACTCTCAAAAAGTGTCTGAATCCAATACATTGGCTCCCCTAAGAATTAATACAGATGCAAAATATTGGCTCCACCAAGAATGTATCTAGGTGCAATATATTGGCTATTCTCGAAGTTTGTCTAAGTGCAATACATTGTCTACCCTAACAAGTCACCTAAGTGCAATACATTGGGTCCCCTAAGAATTCTTCTAGGTGAAATATTTTGGGTACCTTCAAAATTCATGTCTACCCTAAGAAGTCATCCAATTTTAATACAGTGGCTACCCTAACAAGTCATCTACTTGCAATACAATGGCTACTCTAAGGAGTTATCAACTTGAAATGCCTTAGCCACTCTCAAAATGCATCTAAGTGCAATAGTTTGGCTACCCTCAAAATTCTTCTAAATGCAATACATTGGCTACTCTCAAAATTCATCTAAGTGCAATAGATTTAGAACCCAGGGATCATCTAAGTGCAATACATTGGCTGCTCTCAGAATGTGTCTAAGTGCAATACACTGGCTATACCCTAAGAGGTTGTCTACTTGCAATAAATTGGCTACTCTCAAACGTCATCTAAGTGCAATACATTGCATACTCTAGAAATTCATCTAGATGCAATACATTGGCTACCTTTAAAATCTGTCTGTCTAAGTGCACTACATTGGCTACCCTAAGAAGTCATCCACTTGCAATACATCGGATATCCTAAGAAGTCTACTTACAATATGGCTATCCTCAAAACTAGTCCATGTGTAATACATTGGCTACCCTCAAATGTCTTCTCAGTGCAATACATTGGCTGCTCTCAAAATTCATATCAGTGCAATGCATTAGCTACTCTAACCGATTATCTGAGTTCAATACATTGATTACCCTCAACATTCTTCTAAGTGCAATAAATTGGATATCCTAAGTTGTCATCTGTTTGCAATACATTGGCTATTCTTGTAATTTGTCTAAGTGCAATACATTGGCTCCCCTAAGAATTAATCTAGGTGAAATACATTGGCTACCTTCAAAATTCATCTAAGTGCAATACAATGGCTACCCTAAGAAGTCATCCACTTGCAATACATTGGCTACTATAAGGAGTCATCTACTTGCAATACATTGGCTCCTCTAAGAATTGATCTAGGTGAAATACATTGGCTACCTTAAGAATTCATCTAAGTGCAATTCATTGGCTACCCTAAGAAGTCATCCACTTGCAATACATTGGCTACCCTAAGGAGTCTACTTGCAATACATTGGCTGCTCTGTCAAGGGTTTTGACCCATGTTGAATCAATAGAATGGGTAGATGTGGGGATGAGCTGTCGCCGCCCATTATTCTATCCCAGAACAAACTAAATCAATAGACTGGGTGGATGTGGGGATGAGCCGTCGCCGCCCACATTCACGCCAGAATCCAGGAGAACTGCGCAGTTGGCACAAGACCACTCCAAAGATACAACCTTCTTGTGGGGGGTTCCACATCACCACTCTACTGTACGGATGCCATCAAAACAATGTTAAGCAAGGGTCCTATTCTATCAAGCAAAAGACCACTCTATTGAAATGCAGTAATTCAAGACAGATCCCAAAAATGGGTGCAGTACCAGCTTTGTCCACAAACCGGCGCTAGCGGTCTTAACTCTGACAGTAGGACTGTATCTCAGGAGTGAAGCCTGGCTTAAAGAGAGTGAATTCTGCCTGGCAACAACCCCCGACAGGAGTTGGAACTTGATCAAACTGCATTCCCAGGCCTGGCTGCCTCCTGCTTCCCCACCAAAAGGAGATGACACCTCTCTGATTAGATTAGGGGAGGGGCACCTGCAGAGGGCAGAGACACAGAACAATGCACTGTCCTGGGCTCAGGCAAATGTTATATTGGGGGGTCGTAAAATAGCTTCCTCTTGGGAGAAGTGGGAGGAGAAGTGCCTCTGGGAGCCACCTGAGCTGGAGGCGGGGACAGACAGAAGCTTCCCCCATGTGCTTTGGAACCTAAACCACACCCATCTGGGCCAGAGCATAATTTTAAAAAAGATGGATAATTCATAGTACGGACTTGTCAGAATTATATAAGTAATATCATTATTCTTGTGATTTTTCTGTGCACGTTTTAAGAGGTGTTAGGACCCTGTGGTGTATTCTGGGGGGTTGCTAGCGGAAAATAGGGTCTTACTCCAAATGTCTGCATGTTAAAAATCTGACACTTCATCAATTAATGTCCATACTCCTTGCGCACATTTGGGTAATTTTTGGTAAATGTCCAATATTGCAAAACCAGTCAAAAAGCGCAAAATGTTGTCATTTTGTAATGCAAGCCCCCAGGAAGATCAGAGGCGGACAAGCATGGACCATAAGGAATATATAATGTGTACATGTAATTTCAACAAATTGTGTATCTGGGAAATATGTATTTGGATCAGAAATAGATTTGTGTGCACATTGACAAGGGGAGTGTCTTTCTGTAAGCCATAAAGATGACACACAACCCAGCTCCCCAATCAAGGGAAAGAGGAGAACTGGGCCAATGATAAGTTGAGAGGGTTGGGCATGCAGAATGAGCCGACCCACCCACTTCCAAAACACATAAAAAGAGACTGCTGGGACAGGTAGAGACATTCATTTTCCATTTCTGCGGAGTATTTTGACGGTCGACATCCCATCCAGACAGAGACCAGAACCAGAACCAGAGACCCATAGACTACAGAACTTTGAACATTTGCCGGAACCGCAGACCAGACCCAGACTGCTGTGAGCAGAACCAGAGATCCGGATCGCTGTGAGCAGGACCGGTGCCTGATTGACCCGCCGAGCAGAGAGAACCGCTGCTGGACGTGTTGACCAGATCCGTGACGAGGCCTATTTCAAATTTATATTGTGAGTACCTAGCAGAACTGTGCAGAATCAATCTCTTAGTTAAAATAATCTAATTCAAACTATTTTAGCCTATTAGAACTGCCTCCTAGAATTGTGTCATTCTGTCATCTTTAAAACTGAAAACTGTCATCTGTCATTCTAAGCTTTAAAATTTAAAATCCGAAAAACTACCTTCACAAAATCGGCCGTATCTCCAAAACAGTTTGTGCTAGGAGCACAATTTATCTTAAAGCTAAGATTCTAAGCTTTCCAACGAGCCTAGAAACGACTTCCTACTCCTTATAGTACCTCCGTAATCGCGCTCGACACACGTGACTAAATTTGCATCGATTTGACATTTTGCTCAATTTCAGCCACGTGTAAAAATATTTGTCCTTGCTTTGCTTGCTGAAACTCGTGTGCAACCTGACAATCATTCATAGAGCATTGCTAAAGTGAGCCTGAACTAATATAAACTAGATATCACCCACCCTGAATCTCTAGAGGGAATTAAAAGCATTTTAGCACATTTCTCACTTCATTGTCATCACATTCAAAGCATTTTGGGCCTTTGTTTCAAACTTCTACCTGTTTTCCTCTAAGCTTGTTGGGGGGGAACTGAATTTCGTATTGTATTTGATTGCATTCCTGAGAAATGTGTACTCCTCTTTCCATCTCCTTCCATTTCTTACATTGCATGGTGGGGGGGGGGTGAATTGCCAGAGAAAAAGTGATTATTTTATCTTTTGCTAAAATCATATCAAGTTATATTTCGGTACTGCATTTTATTCCTCATTGCTTTTCCCTTGAAACCATAAAAGTATTTTTGCTACCTTATCCATCCTATACTAACTCCTCATTGATTGTAAAGAAGTGTGCTAGTGCCAGATTACCCATTGTTGATCAACATTATATCCATAAGTGTGATATCAATTATTAATTTATTATAAAAGTGTGATATATATCTTGTTAATTTTTCAAATAAACCTTTTAATTTGCAAAACAAACCTACTTCTTGACTCAGTGGGGTCAGGGGGATTCTAAGAGGGGGGTGTTATACAAGGGTTGTCATCCAGAGTACTGAACTGGACATAAAAATACATCAATAAGGGTTTTCCTCAGCATCCCAGACTAGGCATTGACTTAGCTGTAGTGTTGATTGAATATCGCTTACAGCTCTCACAATTTGTCTAAGTGCAATAGATTGGCTACTCTCAAAATGAATCTAAGTGCAATACATTGGGCCTCATAATTAGGGGATGGCCGGTCTGGAAACACGGGTGCCCGTACCCGTTGTGCCTGACAGGTCTGACCCTCACAAGGCATAGTAGGTTTGTCCTTCCCCTCACCCACTGTATTTAATTGTTAATGTATTTTAATTGTTTCACATCCCTTGTCCCCTCCCTGTTGTCCTGTGGGTGCTTTGAAGCAGTATTTACTTCCTGTATGAGTGCCTAACAAGCATACAATAAATAACTTAAATAAATAATTTGGGATGATATAGAGGACACCTATAGGAAGGCTTATATCCATAATAAGGTGAGAGTCCATGGTCCACAATCCACACATCTGTGGATGCAGTCGAGCATGTTGCGTAAGATTCTGTGCAGAGTGACAGGTTGGGCCTACACAGAGTTGTAAATAGGGGGCGGAACATGCAGAATGAGGAAGAACATGTGAAAATGTGGGCGTGTCGCTGGACGGCCTGCGCAAAGAAATCACACGTCCACAACTGTGCAAAATCAAGCATATATATGGATCTGACAATGCAACGTCACATCAGGGAAATCAGCATGAAAAGCTTGCGATGTCACCACCACCTGAAGGCATGCGTGAAGTCCTAATCGCATAGAAATTACAGCGCAAAGGTAAGGTCTGATCTGGAATTTATGGGTGCTTGCATGCAGTTGGGGTGTCAATAGATATTAGGGGTGCGCATATGCAATGTAGTGGGCAGAATTCACAGTTTACAGGGGTTTCCATGCTGATTTACTGGAGGACTGACTACAGTTGTGAAAAATGGTGCACATACTAGGAAATGCTTTGAATAGTTACGGGGGACCCCGCATAGTGTAACTGGGGTGCTGCCATAGTTTGGGGGTTCGCATACAGTATTGCCAGGGTGCATTACTTCACAGACGAGGAGTGCGCAAAGGTTGGTATATGTAGCTGGAATTGCTTTGCGCGGGGTGTGTCGTGGGCGCTCTGGCCACTACATGCGCATACAGTTACTTTGTGGGAAATGTTCCATGAATACGCAGTGTGTGCAAATAAACTTAAGCATGTGCAGGGACATGCAAAGTAATTTTCAATGCGCAGTCTTTGCAGGGTGAATGCACACTGTTCTGTGAATCGGGCCCCATGTGTAGGATTTCTGCACATTCGGATGACTGCTTTGATGGTATCTTTTTTTGTTCTTACAATATATCACTATGAGGTCCATTTGAAGATTTCAAAATCAAACTCAATTTGTCTCTGCACACTTTCCTTAAATGCTGTATTATTCCCAAAAATGAAATACCTTCCAAAAATCACTCTCCACAAATCGTACATCCTGCTAATCTTCCAACATCGGCATCCTCAAACCAAAAAATGAACTTAGTAAATGCTTCTCAAAATGTTCCCCAATTTCTACCACATCACTGTTTGATGTTAAGTCAAAATCACCTATTCCTCCGCAATTTTCTGTAAAAGATTTAGGACCTGAGAAATCAGTCGAAGAGTTGTCAGCGTCTTCTTCAATATTTCTATACATTTCTCAGCCTATGAAAATGTTACACATATATCCACTCAAATATCATATGTGCACTCTTCAACCTCAGAACTGCTAATGACACAGGTCACTCTCAGTAAAATGCAAAATACACATCAACTTGCAGCACATGTTTCAGAATATAACTTCATTGAATCCATCACACATTAGTTTACATCACCGTTATAGCTACGGATACAGCCCAATATGATAGCCACGGCTGCACCAGGGACAGTTATAGCCACGACTTGAAGGTGTCCCATTGGCCTGAAGGTGGCTGCGGGTACGTATTCCATTGCTGAAATAAGCCACGTTTGTGGTTTGGCCAAACCCTTCAGTTGTGGTGATAGCCATGTTTATGGAAATATGATTTTAAACAATGACGCAGGTATTTATGTGTGCATTCAGTAGTACATGTAATTTATATTTTGAGATATATACAGTGTAAGAGATGATGGGAGTAGGGTGCAGAAGCATGAATAGATTCTGTAGTGGTAGGGTCAGTAGCTAGTGGTCAAGAGTGTTGGCCTAGGTTGGGTAGGGGTAGAGAGGGTGCGGTTAGAGTACATGGATGAGCAAAGAGACTAGCCACCCCCTTCAATTGGACATGCTGCCTTTGCATTTTATTATTTTAAAATGTACAGTGGACATGGCCAAAAGATGTACAAACTGCTCCTGGTCAAAGGCCATGGCTACTGGTCCATTTATTTGTTAGAATATACAGTGGGCACAGTAAATGATTGTGCCAACTGGCCAGTATTGTGCTAAAGTCCATAGCTAGTGCCTGGTTAGTGTATATAATATACAGTGGTCATGGTCAAAGGCCATAGATTGGGGCTGGATAGTGTTTTACACAGTGCGCACATCCGAAGTCCATTGCTTATGCCATGTTAGTATTTTAAAATATACAGTACACATGGCCAAACTATTATACAAACTGCTCATGGTCAATCACCATGTGGTAAAGTCCATGGCTAGTGCCTGTTCAGTGTATATAATATACAATAGACACTGTTCTAAAATATTCACTGTACATGAGTGAAGGCTGTGACCACTGTCCATAACTAAAGGCCATTACTAGTACCCATTGATGTGTTAAAAAATATTCGGCCATGCACACTGACCATGGCTGAAACCCATGCTTAATGGCAGTTACTGTCGTAAGGTAATTAGTGATGTCATCAGTGATGTGATCTGTGATGTCATAATTGTAGTCAAAGTCTGCGCAACAGTGGTGCAAAGTTAAGGTGGCTTTACCTGAATTTCCAGGGTTTTGTTGCATTAAGTTCTCACCTTACCGTCCTTGCAACTCAAGTTTTTTCCTTGAATTTCAAAGGTGTTGTTATTTCATACATAATTAATATTAATAATACACAAAATTCAGTAAATCAAAACACTGTATTATGTATAGAAAGTTTAAAAAAAAGCGATTGGACAACCTCATTCCCTTTGTTACATAAAATAAGTTTGCATGTGTACTTAACATTTCAAAGTATTTACATGTATATAAACTGTTCATGAATAGTTATTAAACTGTTACTGTAACTGTCAATATATTGTAAAATATATTTTTACAAGACTACTGCCCATATGCATGTAAATATATATATATATATATATATATATATATATATATATATATATATATATATATATATATATAATATTTTTTAAAGTTTTTATAACTGCTTCCACCAAGGATACATGCGCAGCTACATACAGCAATGACTGGGGGGGGGGGTAACCCACATGTACGAAATGAGCCAATAGTACATCGACATCCTTCAATGCGGCTACGCATCTTTGTGTCTAATACACCAGCCAATGGTATCACGTGCCTACACATTATACGTGTCAACAAACGATCCAATTACACGTTGCAAAGTATTGAAGCAAGTATGCCCAAGCCGTTTGATGTAACCCACATGTGTGAAATAAGCCAATGGGACGTCAAACTCCTGTAACAATGCTACGCCTCTTCGCACATAATGCATCAGCCAACCATAACATGTGCTGCGGCTCCACGCCTACACGTGAATTTTATAAACATGAACAAACTATACAATTACACGATGCGCTGTACCGATGCGGCTACGCCCACGCCGTTTGATGACATCCATGCATTCAAGACTGTCCAATCAGACGGTGCAGCAGTCTGAAGCCACGAAACATTTTCATTTTTTGCAGCCTAGTCTTTTTCATGTTGTCATTTTTATTCTTTATATTTTCTTCCCCGGTTGGATATTCCAACATGTCTGACCACGACAGTAGGAGCAATGAAGATGACATCATCATTTGGGTCGACAATCCCTCACCACCAAGAAAGAAGCGCACAGGAATGAAAAAAAACTGCTGACAGTTGGTGCTTCTTTCAAGTGAAAGAGCACTGCTCCAGAAAAGAGGCAGAGGAGGTGCTGTGCACATTAGGCTAAACCGTAGGTATGGATATTCATCTATGTTTTAAAAAAATTATATCCTTCTTAATAAACACCATTTAATGCACACATTTTTATGACCCTCATATTTTATATGCAGTGCATCACATGCACTATATAAAAGATACATTAGTGCATAGTACACTGTTGTTCTCTTTGCACATACTAATCATTGGGTCATTGGGAAAAAAATCCAACTTGGATTAAAAAAAAACATAAAAAATATAAAAAAACTACAGGAATTTCCACTACAAAAAACAAACAGGGATATATAAACTGGGTGAAAATATACAAAGAACATTTTAGTAGTTCCATGCAGGACAAAGGATGGAAGGTTAAGTACATTTGGAGAACATGGAAAATAGGGTAGAATAAGTAAGCTTGGAGAATTATTCACCAAACTGATCTAGTTTATCAAACTACTTGTTCTTTCTTTTTTAAACATTTTCATTTTTTGCAGCATTGTCTTTTGTGACTTGTCTTTTTGAAAGTTTTACTTTTTCCTTCATACTAAGACATTCCAACATGTCTGAACATGAAAGCTTGAGTAGTGACGACATCATCATTTGGGTCGACAATCCTTCACCACCAAAGAAGAAGCACACAAATATTAAAAAAACTGCTGACAGTTGAAGCTTCTTCAAAGTGAAGGAACACTGCTCCAGAAAACAGGCAGAGTAGCTACTGTGGACCTTCTGCAATGTTCCATCTCAAAGCCTGGGAACATCTATTATGATTAACCATCTAGTGCAAATCCATTGGAATGAGGTTGATGATGACTATCATAAAGCACATGAACATCACAAATGAAAAATGCATGGGTCCCATTCATTGCATAGAAGGGGATCAGCAGCACCTACAAAACCTCCTTCAACCAGTGCATCAACAACTCCAACTGCATGCAAATGAAGCCTCTACATCACCAGTGGTATCCAGTACACAAACTCCTCTCTTACCGACATCCTATCTAACCCTGATGAAAATCATGTTTACAAAATGCTGCGACTGGGTTGTTAAGGAACATGCCATATTTAGCGAAATGCAGTATTTAATTGGACAACACCAGATTACCTGCCATTGTTAGCTTTCTTCTTAAGTAGCAATTTATTTGTCCCCCCTTTTTTTCTGAACTTCAACAGCAGTATCATAACCAAGTTTGCATTCAACAGGTGCACTGCCTCATAACATGCCTCATAACACTTCCCACATTCAGTGATGAAAGTCCTGTGTGGACGATGCCTCACAATGGTAGCCATGGGAGATGCCACAGTTAAGGAATGGGAGAGATTCCACTCCATGTGAAAAATCATTATAAATACTACAAAGGTCACTAAGAAAGCTGTCCATGCATCTCCTGCTTCCATCTCCAGCAGTACCCTATATTTTGAATATAGGTTGACCTTTTATGGGAGTCAACTGTACAACATATAGTGCAAATCCACGGGATGATGATAACAATGCAGCTACAAGAAAATACAAAAATAAGCACATCACAAAAATAAACTTGCACAACACCAGCAATTGAACTACCTCATACAATACTCCAAACACCTATGAGTACTGCATACTTCAAAATACATTAAAAGAACAAGAAGTACAATCAAATAACCTTCAACCTTAATAAACATATGTTTTTATTTTTTTATTTTTTTATTTATAGTTGTTTTGGTCGTGAAAAAAATTCACAACCTTTCCACTTTTACAAAATTACAGAAATACACATTTACAAATCAATTGAAAATAAGTAAAACATTGTATGCAATTGTAATATTAAAAAAAAATATCTCTCATTTAAAAAAAAAGTTCAACAGTGATTTGCAACACAAGTTATAACGCATGTGAGATGATCATCATTTTCTTGGCACTGCATACATTGGTATTTTCAACTGATGCAAATAATTGACATCTGCATATCTTACAGCCTTTCTATTAGTATGAAAGTTTAAGACCCATAGCTCTTTTGGAGTCAAAATCTGTTGGTCCCTAAATAAAGGCTTGAAATGAACATCACGTACTGATGCCAGTTTATCACATTCTGCACACAGGTGCATAAGGGTTTCTGCTTGTTGCTTACAAAACTGGCAAAGCAGAGGGATAGCAGCATTATTCCGTATATTCATCACATCATTAGTCAGCCACAGATTTAGTCTAAATCTCATAAAGCTGTTTCTGTGGTTGGAACTAGGGGACCTCACCATATATTCAGCCGCTGTGTTATAACGCTTTAATTCAAATGGAAAAGCCTCAAAATGTTTATAGTTGGTGCATGCAAGACGTGTATAAATCCAGTCACCTTCCCAGATCTTTGTTCTTGCTTTGTTTGGATTTTCCATTAGCAAGATTGGATCAATCTGGGCTTTTGCTAGAATTGAGTGGATTTTTTGGTGCCATGTTTTTGGAAAGACGTCCATAGAGCTCAATAGATGTATGGAAATGATATTAATTATCCCTGTTGTGGCTTTGTTCATGAGACACTTGCGGTACAAGGCACACAGGCGCCATTTGTAAACTGCATAAAGAGAAATTAAGCCCAGCTCATATCTTAAAAGTGGAAGTGGTTGTGAGGTTGGCAAGTTCAGAACTTGTCTCCAAAACCGACCTTCCCTAATGGCCCAGTAAGAGTATGACATGATAAACCGGGTCTCTGCACCAAAGAGAATGACAGGCACTACTTTCAATTTGAAATATGCAAGAATTGGTAATAAAGAAAATTTACAGTATCTTGCCTTGATGATCCGGGCTTGTGAAATGCACGTTTGAAGTTTATGGAGTCCTTGTTGATTATATTGATCAGAGGAACACAAGTTGGAAACAGTTATACCCAGGTACACATAGATATTAGTGCTGGTGATCTCACAATTTTGAAGAGGCCAATGTAAATGGGCACGACTTTGTTTCTTGGTACCAAATTGAATGACCTTTGTCTTCGCAATGTTGATTGTTATGCCATTTACTTTTGTATAACCATCCAGGGCACAACCCTTTTGAGGTATGTGACAATAGTACCATGTCATCGGCACACAATAACCATTGTATCTGTACACCCATGATTTTTGGAGAGTCAGAGATCAGTGTTGTAAAACTTCGATAGATATCTGAAAGAAAGAAGTTGAACAAGGCTGGCGCTAATAAACAGCCTTGTTTTAGGCCTCTGGCGGTTGGTATTGCGGAGGTTAATAAACCGCCGTTAGTAAGTCTAACCTGGATTGAAGTATTGGTGTGTAATTGGATTATCCATTTCAAAATATGCCATCGACAGTTAGCATCGGCTAATTTCTTATAAAGCTGTTCTCTTGGAACGGCATCAAATGCCATTTGAAAATCAATAAAGGCGAGATACAAGGGCTGTTTCTGTTGATAGGCTTTCTGAATGAGGCTTGATAAAGTAATAATATTTATACCAGTACCTACCCCTTGCAAAAAGCCTGTTTGAAATGGATCTCTCAATTTACTATCCTGTAACTAGGTATTACATTTTTTTAAGAGCAGCCGGGCAAATAATTTACCCGGACATTCCAAGAGCGCTATAGGCCTGTAGGACCTGGGATTCTCACGATTGCCTTTTTTATATATCGGGAGAATAATGGATTTTTTCCAGGTCTCGGGGATGATGCCACCCTTCAGCACCTGATTAAAGATACGGTAAAGAATACTCGCCCATTCATCTACGTGCATTTTTAACATCATATTGTGCAGCCCATCTGGACCCGTTGCCCGAGAAGAGCTCAGTTTTTTAATACAAAGTTTGATGTCGTCAATATCAAATGTAAATGCTCCAGATGCTGTGAACGAATGGAGGTTAATCGTATGTCAGGAAAGGGAGAAAGATAGAGTTTATGGAAATACATCTGCCATGCCTCAGAGGAAATCGAGTTTACCTGGGCTACAAATTGAGGAGTCTCAGACGTTTGATTGAGAAGGGCCCATATGCCAGCTGTAGATTTCAAGATAAGTTGTTTAAGCATAGATTTCCCATTCAGTTCGTAAAGCTTGGCTCTTCTTAATCTGAGCCATTTTTTATAGTTTTGCTTAGCTGATCTAATTTTTTCGGCCATGTCAATTTTCTCTGATTTCCGCAATTGCCGAATTTCTTGTCTTAAATCAAATTTACGATGGACTATTTCCGAATCATAGGCATGGGTATGCCGTTGCTCAAATAGCCCACTACCAGTAACTACTCGAGTAAACATCTGCATGGCAGTTGTATGATCATAGATCCGAAGATCTTCTCTCTGGTACATAATCTTTAGATTAGAATCTAAGATTCTCAATTTCTCTATATTCCAAGACAATCTATTTCTCCCATTATTCACAACAACATCAGTTACATTTGGGTTCAGCCATTGTGTCGGTTGGATATAGCCAATTTGCAGTGACAATTTTAATTTATGGTGATCACTTACACTTGTATGGATAACCTCCAACTTTTGAACAGAATTAAAGGCTTTTGCATTAATATAGATGTAATCAATTATGGCATGCTGATCTCCTCTTTGCCAAGTGGTCTGGGCAGGGCAATCGCCCGTCACATTGCCATTTAACATCAGAAAGTTGCGCTCAGCCATAATAGAAGACCATTTCAATTCATCTCCTGTTGGGGCGGAATTCACCTCTGAGATTAGGTGCAAATTGAGATCGCCCAATATCAAAATACACAATAAATCGCTCTCTAGGGCCAGAGCATCCAATATTTCCACAAATTGCTTAAAACAATCGTCTGAATTCAGTGTGTTACTGCACCAGTAAACATTAACAATTGCTATTTTTTGATAAAAATTAAATAGTATCACCACTTGAAACGAAAGAGAGGGAGACTTACGAATGGTCGAATTCAGGCCACAATTCTTTTTAACTGCTATGATGAGCCCACCTTTGGGTCTGCCAAGGACGCGTTTTTCTGCTGGTGTAAACAGAATGGTGTGTGAGTCCCAAATCGGTGGTAGGACGAGCCAGGTTTCCTGGAGGGCAACTACCTCCATATCAACCAATCCCCCAACTGTTGTAAAATTGAGGTGGTTGTGCCCTCGTGTATTCCAGGAAATCAAATTCAGGACGTTGACACCAGAGCATAGTTATGCAGACCTTGTCTGGTCCGGTGGGTTTTGATGAGAAGTAATATTACAAGCTGAGGTGAATATACATGAGCTATGACCCTGTAATGAGGCCGGACCAGGCAATAATTCTTGGGTGAGACTGAAACCTAAAACGAATAACACCATTCCGACCTGCCACAAAGTCTCAGCTACCGATGATGATCGAATGTACAAGCGTGCAACAGACAAATCCATATGGTTTATAAACTCAATTTGCTCAATATCCAATGATGAAATGGCTGATAAAGGTGGAATCTCTGCACATATGTTAAGAATACTGGACCGATTTAGATCATAAGACTTATATGGTGTTCTAAGGACACTCGCGGTGTCCTGAAATGTTCGCAAATAGACAAAATGGGGGTGTTCTGAAGTTGTTTCTAAGAACACTTGCAGTGTCCGGGGAATGTTCGTAGAGGGTGTCCTGAGGATGCTGTCCGTATTGTTCTCTGTCAAGTTGAATGTGTTCTAAGAACACTCGCGGTGTCCTGAAATGTTCGCAAATACACAAAATGGGGGTGTTCTGAAGACGTTGTCAAACACTCGCTGTGTCCTGAAATGTTTGCAAATATGAATGGGGGGTTGTGGCTGGCAAGTTGAATGTGTTCTAAGAACTCTTGCGGTGTCCTGAAATGTTCGCAAATAAACAAAATGGGGGTGTCCTGAGGACGCTGTCCGTTTTGTTCTCTGTCAAGTTAAATGTGTTCTAAGAACACTTGCGGTGCCCAGAAATGTTCGCAAATAAACAAGATGGTGGTGTTCTGAAGACGCTTCTAAGAACACTTGCGGTGTCCTGAAATGTTCGCAAATAAACAAAATGGGGGTGTCCTGAGGACGCTGTCCGTTTTGTTCTCTGTCAAGTTAAATGTGTTCTAAGAACACTCGCGGTGTCCTGAAATGTTCGCAAATAAACAAAATGAGGGTGTTCTGAAGACGCTTCTAAGAACACTTGCGGTGACCGGGGAATGTTCGTAGGGGGTGTCCTGAGGACGCTGTCCGCATTGTTCTCTGTCAAGTTGAATGTGTTCTAAGAACACTCGCAGTGTCCTGAAATGTTCGCAAACACACAAAATGGGGGTGTTCTGAAGACGTTGTCGAACACTCGCTGTGTCCTGAAATGTTCGCAAATATGAATGGGGGTTGTGGCTGGCAAGTTGAATGTGTTCTAAGGACACTCGCGGTGTCCTGAAATGTTCGCAAATAAACAAAATGGGGGTGTTCTGGAGTCGTTTCTAAGAACACTCGCAGTGTCCGGGGAATGTTCGTAGAGGTTGTCCTGAGGACGCTGTCCGTATTGTTCTCTGTCAAGTTGAATGTGTTCTAAGAACACTCACGGTGTCCTGAAATGTTCGCAAATACACAAAATGGGGGTGTTCTGAAGACGTTGTCGAAACACTCGCTGTGTCCTGAAATGTTCACAAATATGAATGGGGGGTTGTGGCTGGCAAGTTGAATGTGTTCTAAGAACTCTCGCGGTGTCCTGAAATGTTCGCAAATAAACAAAATGGGGGTGTCCTGAGGACGCTGTCCATATTGTTCTTTGTCAAGTTGAATGTGTTCTAAGAACACTTGCGGTGTCCAGAAATGTTCGCAAATAAACAAGATGGTGGTGTTCTGAAGACGCTTCTAAGAACACTCGCGGTGTCCTAAAATGTTCGCAAATAAACAAAATGGGGGTGTCCTGAGGCCGCTGTCCGTTTTGTTCTCTGTCAAGTTAAATGTGTTCTAAGAACACTCGCGGTGTCCTGAAATGTTCGCAAATAAACAAAATGAGGGTGTTCTGAAGACGCTTCTAAGAACACTCGCGGTGTCCTGAAATTTTCGCAAATACACAAAATGGGGGTGTTCTGAAGACGTTGCCGAAAACTCGCTGTGTCCTAAAATGTTCGCAAATATGAATGGGGGGTTGTGGCTGGCAAGTTGAATGTGTTCTAAGAACACTCGCGGTGTCCTGAAATGTTCGCAAATAAACAAAATGGTGGTGTTCTGAGGACGCTGTCCGCATTGTTCTATGTCAAGTTGAATGTGTTCTAAGAACACTCGCAGTGTCCTGAAATGTTCGCAAATACACAAAATGGGGGTGTTCTGAAGACGTTGTCGAACACTCGCTGTGTCCTGAAATGTTCGAAAAAATATGAATGTGGGTTGTGGCTGGCAAGTTCAATGTGTTCTAAGGACACTCGCGGTGTCCTGAAATGTTCGCAAATACACAAAATGGGGGTGTTCTGAAGACGTTGTCGAACACTTGCTGTGTCCTGAAATGTTCGCAAATATGAATGGGGGGTTGTGGCTGGCAAGTTGAATGTGTTCTAAGAACTCTCGCGGTGTCCTGAAATGTTCGCAAAAAAACAAAACGGGGGTGTCCTGAGGACGCTGTCCGTATTGTTCTTTGTCAAGTTGAATGTGTTCTAACAACACTTGCGGTGTCCTGAAATGTTTGCAAATAAACAAGATGGTGGTGTTCTGAAGAAGCTTCTAAGAACACTCGCGGTGTCCTGAAATGTTCGCAAATAAACAAAATGGGGGTGTCCTGAGGACGCTGTCCGTTTTGTTCTCTGTCAAGTTAAATGTGTTCTAAGAACACTCGCAGTGTCTTGAAATGTTCGCAAATAAACAAAATGAGGGTATTCTGAAGACGCTTCTAAGAACACTCGCGGTGTCCGGGGAATGTTCGTAGGGGGTGTCCTGAGGACGCTGTCCGTATTGTTCGTTGTCAAGTTGAATGTGTTCTAAGAACACTTGCGTTGTCCTGAAATGTTCGCAAATACACAAAATGGGGGTGTTCTGAAGACTTTGCCGAACACTCGCTGTGTCCTAAAATGTTTGCAAATATGAATGGGGGGTTGTGGCTGGCAAGTTGAATGTGTTCTAAGAACACTCGCGGTGTCCTGAAATGTTCGCAAATAAACAAAATGGTGGTGTTCTGAGGACGCTGTCCGCATTGTTCTATGTCAAGTTGAATGTGTTCTAAGAACACTCGCAGTGTCCTGAAATGTTCGCAAATACACAAAATGGGGGTGTTCTGAAGACGTTGTCGAACACTCGCTGTGTCCTGAAATGTTCGCAAATATGAATGTGGGTTGTGGCTGGCAAGTTCAATGTGTTCTAAGGACACTCGCGGTGTCCTGAAATGTTCGCAAATACACAAAATGGGGGTGTTCTGAAGACGTTGTCGAACACTCGCTGTGTCCTGAAATGTTCGCAAATATGAATGGGGGGTTGTGGCTGGCAAGTTGAATGTGTTCTAAGAACTCTCGCGGTGTCCTGAAATGTTCGCAAAAAAACAAAATGGGGGTGTCCTGAGGACGCTGTCCGTATTGTTCTTTGTCAAGTTGAATGTGTTCTAACAACACTTGCGGTGTCCTGAAATGTTTGCAAATAAACAAGATGGTGGTGTTCTGAAGAAGCTTCTAAGAACACTCGCGGTGTCCTGAAATGTTCGCAAATAAACAAAATGGGGGTGTCCTGAGGACGCTGTCCGTTTTGTTCTCTGTCAAGTTAAATGTGTTCTAAGAACACTCGCAGTGTCCTGAAATGTTCGCAAATAAACAAAATGAGGGTATTCTGAAGACGCTTCTAAGAACACTCGCGGTGTCCGGGGAATGTTCGTAGGGGGTGTCCTGAGGACGCTGTCCGTATTGTTCGTTGTCAAGTTGAATGTGTTCTAAGAACACTCGCGTTGTCCTGAAATGTTCGCAAATACACAAAATGGGGGTGTTCTGAAGACTTTGCCGAACACTCGCTGTGTCCTAAAATGTTCGCAAATATGAATGGGGGGTTGTGGCTGGCAAGTTGAATGTGTTCTAAGAACACTCGCGGTGTCCTGAAATGTTCGCAAATAAACAAAATGGTGGTGTTCTGAGGACACTGTCCGTATTGTTCTCTGTCACGTTGAATGTGTTATAAGGACACTCCCAGTGTCCTGAAATGTTCACAAATAAACAAAATGGGGGTGTTCTGAAGTCCTTTCTAAGAACACTCGCAGTGTCCGGGGAATGTTCGTAGGGGGTGTCCTGAGGACGCTGTCCGTATTGTTCTCTGTCAAGTTGAATGTGTTCTAAGAACACTCACGGTGTCCTAAAATGTTCGCAAATACACAAAATGGGGGTGATCTGAAGACGTTGTTGAACACTCGCTGTGTCCTGAAATGTTCGCTAATATGAATGGGGGGTTGTGGCTGGCAAGTTGAATGTGTTCTAAGAACACTCACGGTGTCCTGAAATGTTCGCAAATAAACAAAATGGTGGTGTTCTGAGGACGCTGTCCGTATTGTTCTCTGTCACGTTGAATGTGTTCTAAGAACACTTGCGGTGTCCTGAAATGTTCGCAAATAAACAAAATGGGGGTGTTCTGAAGACGCTTCTAAGAACACTTGCGGTGTCCGGGGAATGTTCGTAGGGGCTGTCCTGAGGACGCTGTCCGCATTGTTCTCTGTCAAGTTGAATGTGTTCTAAGAACACTCGCAGTGTCCTGAAATGTTCGCAAATACACAAAATGGGGGTGTTCTGAAGACGTTGTCGAACACTCGCTGTGTCCTGAAATGTTCGCAAATATGAATGGGGGTTGTGGCTGGCAAGTTGAATGTGTTCTAAGGACACTCGCGGTGTCCTGAAATGTTCGCAAATAAACAAAATGGGGGTGTTCTGAAGTCATTTCTAAGAACACTTGCAGTGTCCGGGGAATGTTCGTAGAGGGTGTCCTGAGGATGCTGTCCGTATTTTTCTCTGTCATGTTGAATGTGTTCTAAGAACACTCGCGGTGTCCTGAAATGTTCGCAAATACACAAAATGGGGGTGTTCTGAAGACGTTGTCGAACACTCGCTGTGTCCTGAAATGTTTGCAAATATGAATGGGGGGTTGTGGCTGGCAAGTTCAATGTGTTCTAAGGACACTCGCGGTGTCCTGAAATGTTCGCAAATACACAAAATGGTGGTGTTCTGAGGACGCTGTCCGCATTGTTCTATGTCAAGTTGAATGTGTTCTAAGAACACTCGCAGTGTCCTGAAATGTTCGCAAATACACAAAATGGGGGTGTTCTGAAGACGTTGTCGAACACTCGCTGTGTCCTGAAATGTTCGCAAATATGAATGTGGGTTGTGGCTGGCAAGTTCAATGTGTTCTAAGGACACTCGCGGTGTCCTGAAATGTTCGCAAATACACAAAATGGGGGTGTTCTGAAGACGTTGTCGAACACTCGCTGTGTCCTGAAATGTTCGCAAATATGAATGGGGGGTTGTGGCTGGCAAGTTGAATGTGTTCCAAGAACTCTTGCGGTGTCCTGAAATGTTCGCAAAAAAACAAAATGGGGGTGTCCTGAGGACGCTGTCCGTATTGTTCTTTGTCAAGTTGAATGTGTTCTAACAACACTTGCGGTGTCCTGAAATGTTTGCAAATAAACAAGATGGTGGTGTTCTGAAGAAGCTTCTAAGAACACTCGCGGTGTCCTGAAATGTTCGCAAATAAACAAAATGGGGGTGTCCTGAGGACGCTGTCCGTTTTGTTCTCTGTCAAGTTAAATGTGTTCTAAGAACACTCGCAGTGTCCTGAAATGTTCGCAAATAAACAAAATGAGGGTATTCTGAAGACGCTTCTAAGAACACTCGCGGTGTCCGGGGAATGTTCGTAGGGGGTGTCCTGAGGACGCTGTCCGTATTGTTCGTTGTCAAGTTGAATGTGTTCTAAGAACACTCGCGTTGTCCTGAAATGTTCGCAAATACACAAAATGGGGGTGTTCTGAAGACTTTGCCGAACACTCGCTGTGTCCTAAAATGTTCGCAAATATGAATGGGGGGTTGTGGCTGGCAAGTTGAATGTGTTCTAAGAACACTCGCGGTGTCCTGAAATGTTCGCAAATAAACAAAATGGTGGTGTTCTGAGGACGCTGTCCGCATTGTTCTATGTCAAGTTGAATGTGTTCTAAGAACACTCGCAGTGTCCTGAAATGTTCGCAAATACACAAAATGGGGGTGTTCTGAAGACGTTGTCGAACACTCGCTGTGTCCTGAAATGTTCGCAAATATGAATGTGGGTTGTGGCTGGCAAGTTCAATGAGTTCTAAGGACACTCGCGGTGTCCTGAAATGTTCGCAAATACACAAAATGGGGGTGTTCTGAAGACGTTGTCGAACACTCGCTGTGTCCTGAAATGTTCGCAAATATGAATGGGGGGTTGTGGCTGGCAAGTTGAATGTGTTCTAAGAACTCTCGCGGTGTCCTGAAATGTTCGCAAAAAAACAAAATGGGGGTGTCCTGAGGACGCTGTCCGTATTGTTCTTTGTCAAGTTGAATATGTTCTAACAACACTTGCGGTGTCCTGAAATGTTTGCAAATAAACAAGATGGTGGTGTTCTGAAGAAGCTTCTAAGAACACTTGCGGTGTCCTGAAATGTTCGCAAATAAACAAAATGGGGGTGTCCTGAGGACGCTGTCCGTTTTGTTCTCTGTCAAGTTAAATGTGTTCTAAGAACACTCGCAGTGTCCTGAAATGTTCGCAAATAAACAAAATGAGGGTATTCTGAAGACGCTTCTAAGAACACTCGCGGTGTCCGGGGAATGTTCGTAGGGGGTGTCCTGAGGACGCTGTCCGTATTGTTCGTTGTCAAGTTGAATGTGTTCTAAGAACACTCGCGTTGTCCTGAAATGTTCGCAAATACACAAAATGGGGGTGTTCTGAAGACTTTGCCGAACAGTCGCTGTGTCCTAGAATGTTCGCAAATATGAATGGGGGGTTGTGGCTGGCAAGTTGAATGTGTTCTAAGAACACTCGCGGTGTCCTGAAATGTTCGCAAATAAACAAAATGGTGGTGTTCTGAGGACACTGTCCGTATTGTTCTCTGTCACGTTGAATGTGTTATAAGGACACTCCCAGTGTCCTGAAATGTTCACAAATAAACAAAATGGGGGTGTTCTGAAGTCGTTTCTAAGAACACTCGCAGTGTCCGGGGAATGTTCGTAGGGGGTGTCCTGAGGACGATGTCCGTATTGTTCTCTTTCAAGTTGAATGTGTTCTAAGAACACTCACGGTGTCCTAAAATGTTCGCAAATACACAAAATGGGGGTGTTCTGAAGACGTTGTTGAACACTCGCTGTGTCCTGAAATGTTCGCTAATATGAATGGGGGGTTGTGGCTGGCAAGTTGAATGTGTTCTAAGAACACTCACGGTGTCCTGAAATGTTCGCAAATAAACAAAATGGTTGTGTTCTGAGGACGCTGTCCGTATAGTTCTCTGTCACGTTGAATGTGTTCTAAGAACACTTGCGGTGTCCTGAAATGTTCGCAAATAAACAAAATGGGGGTGTTCTGAAGACGCTTCTAAGAACACCTGCGGTGTCCGGGGAATGTTCGTAGGGGCTGTCCTGAGGACGCTGTCCGCATTGTTCTCTGTCAAGTTGAATGTGTTCTAAGAACACTCGCAGTGTCCTGAAATGTTCGCAAATACACAAAATGGGGGTGTTCTGAAGACGTTGTCGAACACTCGCTGTGTCCTGAAATGTTCGCAAATATGAATGGGGGTTGTGGCTGGCAAGTTGAATGTGTTCTAAGGACACTCGCGGTGTCCTGAAATGTTCGCAAATAAACAAAATGGGGGTGTTCTGAAGTCATTTCTAAGAACACTTGCAGTGTCCGGGGAATGTTCGTAGAGGGTGTCCTGAGGATGCTGTACGTATTGTTCTCTGTCATGTTGAATGTGTTCTAAGAACACTCGCGGTGTCCTGAAATGTTCGCAAATACACAAAATGGGGGTGTTCTGAAGAAGTTGTCGAACACTCGCTGTGTCCTGAAATGTTTGCAAATATGAATGGGGGGTTGTGGCTGGCAAGTTGAATGTGTTCTAAGAACTCTTGCGGTGTCCTGAAATGTTCGCAAATAAACAAAATGGGGGTGTCCTGAGGACGCTGTCCGTATTGTTCTTTGTCAAGTTGAATGTGTTCTAAGAACACTTGCGGTGTCCAGAAATGTTTGCAAATAAACAAGATGGTGGTGTTCTGAAGACGCTTCTAAGAACACTCGCGGTGTCCTGAAATGTTCGCAAATAAACACAATGGGGGTGTCCTGAGGACGCTGTCCGTTTTGTTCTCTGTCAAGTTGAATGTGTTCTAAGAACACTCGCGGTGTCCTGAAATGTTCACAAATATGAATGGGGGTTGTGGCTGGCAAGTTGAATGTGTTCTAAGGACACTCGCGGTGTCCTGAAATGTTCACAAATAAACAAAATGGGGGTGTTCTGAAGTCTTTTCTAAGAACACTCGCAGTGTCCGGGGAATGTTTGTAGGGGGTGTCCTGAGGACACTGTCCGTTTTGTTCTCTGTCAAGTTGAATGTGTTCTAAGAACACTCGCGGTGTCCTGAAATGTTTGCAAATAAACAAAAAGAGGGTGTTCTGAAGACGCTTCTAAGAACACTCGCGGTGTCCGGGGAATGTTCGAAGGGGGTGTCGACGCTGTCCGCATTGTTCTCTGTCAAGTTGAATGTGTTCTAAGAACACTCGCGGTGTCCTGAAATGTTCCCAAATACACAAAATGGGGGTGTTCTGAAGACGTTGTCGAACACTCGCTGTGTCCTGAAATGTTCGCAAATATGAATGGGGGGTTGTGGCTGGCAAGTTGAATGTGTTCTAAGAACTCTTGCGGTGTCCTGAAATGTTTGCAAATAAACAAAATGGGGGTTTCCTGAGGACGCTGTCCGTATTGTTCTTTGTCAAGTTGAATGTGTTCTAAGAACACTTGCGGTGTCCTGAAATGATCGCAAATAAACAAAATGGGGGTGTTCTGAAGACGCTTCTAAGAACACTTGCGGTGTCCGGGGAATGTTCGTAGGGGCTGTCCTGAGGACGCTGTCCGCATTGTTCTCTGTCAAGTTGAATGTGTTCTAAGAACACTCGCAGTGTCCTGAAATGTTCTCAAATACACAAAATGGGGGTGTTCTGAAGACGTTGTCCTACACTCGCTGTGTCCTGAAATGTTCGCAAATATGAATGGGGGTTGTGGCTGGCAAGTTGAATGTGTTCTAAGGACACTCGCGGTGTCCTGAAATGTTCGCAAATAAACAAAATGGGGGTGTTCTGAAGTCGTTTCTAAGAACACTTGCAGTGTCCGGGGAATGTTCGTAGAGGGTGTCCTGAGGATGCTGTCCGTTTTGTTCTCTGTCATGTTGAATGTGTTCTAAGAACACTCGCGGTGTCCTGAAATGTTCGCAAATACACAAAATGGGGGTGTTCTGAAGACGTTGTCGAACACTCGCTGTGTCCTGAAATGTTTGCAAATATGAATGGGGGGTTGTGGCTGGCAAGTTGAATGTGTTCTAAGAACTCTTGCGGTGTCCTGAAATGTTCGCAAATAAACAAAATGGGGGTGTCCTGAGGACGCTGTCCGTATTGTTCTTTGTCAAGTTGAATGTGTTCTAAGAACACTTGCGGTGTCCAGAAATGTTCGCAAATAAACAAGATGGTGGTGTTCTGAAGACGCTTCTAAGAACACTCGCGGTGTCCTGAAATGTTCGCAAATAAACAAAATGGGGGTGTCCTGAGGACGCTGTCCGTTTTGTTCTCTGTCAAGTTGAATGTGTTCTAAGAACACTCGCGGTGTCCTGAAATGTTTGCAAATAAACAAAAAGAGGGTGTTCTGAAGACGCTTCTAAGAACACTCGCGGTGTCCGGGGAATGTTCGAAGGGGGTGTCGACGCTGTCCGCATTGTTCTCTGTCAAGTTGAATGTGTTCTAAGAACACTCACAGTGTCCTGAAATGTTCGCAAATACACAAAATGGGGGTGTTCTGAAGACGTTGTCGAACACTCACTGTGTCCTGAAATGTTCACAAATATGAATGGGGGTTGTGGCTGGCAAGTTGAATGTGTTCTAAGGACACTCGCGGTGTCCTGAAATGTTCACAAATAAACAAAATGGGGGTGTTCTGAAGTCTTTTCTAAGAACACTCGCAGAGCCCGGGGAATGTTTGTCCGTATTGTTCTCTGTCAAGTTGAATGTGTTCTAAGAACACTCGCGGTGTCCTGAAATGTTCGCAAATACACAAAATGGGGGTGTTCTGAAGACGTTGTCGAACACTCGCTGTGTCCTGAAATGTTCGCAAATATGAATGGGGGGTTGTGGCTGGCAAGTTGAATGTGTTCTAAGAACTCTTGCGGTGTCCTGAAATGTTTGCAAATAAACAAAATGGGGGTTTCCTGAGGACGCTGTCCGTATTGTTCTTTGTCAAGTTGAATGTGTTCTAAGAACACTTGCGGTGTCCTGAAATGTTCACAAATAAACAAGATGGTGGTGTTCTGAAGACACTTCTAAGAACGCTCGCGGTGTCTTGAAATGTTCGCAAATAAACAAAGTGGGGGTGTTCTGAAGACGTTTCTAAGAACACTCACGTTGTCCTGGAATGTTCGTAGGGGGTGTCCTGAAGGCATAGTCCGTATTGTTCCCTGGCAAGTTGAATGTGTTCTAAGAACACTCGCGGTTTCCTGAAATGTTCGCCAATAAACAAAATGGGGGTGTCCTGAGGACACTGTCCGTATTGTTCTCTGTCAAGTTGAATGTGTTCTAAGAAATCTCGCGTTGTTCTGAAATGTTCGTAGGGGGTGTCCTGAAGATGCTGTTCGTATTGTTCTCTGTCAAGTTGAATGTGTTCTTAGAACACTCATGGTGTCCTGAAATGTTCGCAAATAAACAAAATGGGGGTGTTCTGAGGACACTGTCCGTATTGTTTGTTGTCAAGTTGAAAGTGTTCTAAGAACTATCACGTTGTTCTGAAAATGTTCATAGGGGGTGTCCTGAAAACACTGTCCGTATTGTTCGCTGGCAAGGTGAAAGTGTTCTAAGAACACTCATAATGTCCGCGGACATTAAAAGTTTCCATAGACCATAGTTGAAATGATTGACTCTATGGATGTGAAATGCTGCGGTGGTCGTTGCCAGAGTCTTGGGTGCATAGCCATTTGGCCATACACCCAAGACTCTATGCCCTGGCAACAACCACTGCAGCATATCACATTCATATTTGCTTATAACTTTTGGAGAAAAACAAATGTATAAGGAACAAAGGTATTAGATACTATGGATGTGATATGCTGCTATGTTTCTCCTTATTATTGTATACTTACTGTTTGGTCTAGTAACCGGAGTACATGTATTTCTTGTTAATTTCTGTGATAAAAGAAAATAGCATGTTAGTATTAGTATTTTGTAATGACTTATTACATTGTATAATCAACATACTTTTTTTTTCTAAGAACATTTGTGACATTGTGATGTCATCTTTGATGTCCTGGGTGTTAGTCTTAGCAGTGCACGGTGGTGGCGCAAGTTATGGTTGCTTAGCTTACCATAACTGGCGAATTTCAAGGGTTTTTTCGGTTTTACTTGGAACCATAACGTCCCTTTGACAAAGTTTTTCACTGAATTTCATAGGTTTTTAGCAGTGCAACTTAACCATAACGTCCCTTTAACAAAGTTTTTTCACTGATATATATATATATATATATATTTTTTTTTTTTTAGATGAAGAAGAACAGCAGCACATATTACTCCGCTTGAGGATTGCACTTGTGAAAGTCCACAGAAATGCCTATAAATCAAACGTCCATCAGCCAGAGAAAGTTATTTTTGACCAATTCCAGTTTATTTTGGGTCACAGGTTTAAAATATATGACACATTTCATAGCTCACTGGCTCCTTGTTCACAAAAATTTTCATTTGGTTACTCTGATGATTTACTTAAATGGGCAGTCCAACATTCTCTATGGTACAGAATCATTTAGTCCATTTTCATTTTCCATAACCATAAGGCTCACCTAGTTAATGTTAGGTGATACTCGTGTGAATACATTTGGCCATTTGTAAACATTAACTACTGTAATTTGTATGGTAATGGTTGTGGATGACATGAGTTTGATGGCTGCCAACCTTCTGTGGAGGGAGATCTGAAGTGCTAAAATAATCTAATGGTGGATCGTCCAAAAAACACACTAGGTATAATCTTGACTGTTTAAAAGTGCACAGTGCTACGAAGTAGCAAAATTGAATGGTTTTATTGCATGCTTTGGGTGCTGATAACAAATGTGGTAGAATACAGCTATTGATTTCCGAGTAATGTGTGAGAAGCATGAAATTAGACACTTTGCATCGATGAGGGCATACAATGGCATTGTGAACCAGATTATTTAATGTGTGTATACTGACAGGCCCTTGATCCTGCGTGCAACAATGCAAATAATGTGTATAGTGCTCTTAATATTGTGCAATATACTTATAATTACGTTGGGGTTATATGGTCAAATGCCTAGGGCCAAATGTTTTGATACAAGGTTGTCACTGACTGTATCTGTATGTATATCGGTCATGCAAAGGTGTGAGTGGAAGGCCCTCAATATAGGGCGCCCCGACGTACGCCTGCCGCACTTGGAGCAGGCCGCAGCACGCCAAACCTCAGGAAACAAACAGTGAAACCCCCACAGCTTTCAAACAACCTGGAGGGGGGGTTTAACCTTGATGCCTGGAGCAAGAGCCACAACTGTCCCACCAAGATCTAAAGCCTCCTCTGGGCGCAAGGAAGGCCAATTAGAAAAGAGTTTTCGAAGTTGAGACAGCAGTCAGACGACCTGCCACCCACACCAATACAGGACACAGAAGCCACAGAAGACAATATAACCTCATCCACAATGGCCACGGACAAGGCGGAGCTCTTGAACTGCCTAGAAGGAATGGAGGCCAGGCTAACAAGTACATTCCAAACCCAAATGGGGCAAATGAAAGAGGAACTGAAATCCTCTCTGCAGGAGGTGCGAAAGGAGGTGACCGAGCTGGGGGAAAGAGTGGATAGAGTTGAAAACAGGCTATCACAATTGGCGGAAGACTCAAGCCAAAACAGCATCTTGCTGGACCAGGTGCCTAAAGCAACGGACAATCTCAAACTCCAGGCCGAAGACCTTGAGAATAGGTCACTGAGGTCTAATATCAGGATCAAAGGCCTGACTGAATCGGTAACGGACAGCGACCTAAGGGCTACCATGCAACAATGCTTCAGCAGCCTACAAAATGACAACCAACCCGAAAAAATTGAATTCGACATAATCCATAGAGTAGGGCCCAAAAGAAACGACCCGGGGGCAAAACCCAGGGATGTGCTGGTAGCCATGATGTCCTACGGTCTGAAAGAGGACATCCTGAGAGCTGGAAGAGGGCACACTGACTTGACGATTAATGGAAGCCACGTACACCTTTATAAGGACGTGGCCCTAACGACACTCCACAAATGTAGGATAATGCAGCCAGTCACTAAGGCCCTGCAACAAAACTCATAGTATACAGATGGACCTACCTGTTCGGATTGACCTTCACCTGGGAAGGCAAAGCAAGGAGAATCGGCACCTGCGAGGAGGACCTGGCATTGTTGCACATGGACGAGGACCAGAACCAGGCGGACGCCGAGCCAAGTCGGTGCACCCCTACTATTCAGGACAATCCAAGGGAATGGTTGACGCAAAGAAGAAGGCGAACTGACCGGGAATCAAAACTAACGGGCCCCTACAAACACAAAGAATAACCAAGAACAGGGAGCATGGAACGCCGCAAAGGCCAGAAAACTGTGGGAAAACTAAGTCTGATACTTGGACTGGCTCAAGTAAAACAGCAAATGGCTATAGGGATCCAGCAGGAGACACATCTCCTTCCGGAAGACAAAAAAGGATAAGACACAGGACATTCCCCCACCAATTCTTCGCCTCAAGCAGTAAAAAGTCTAAGGGAGTGGCCATACGGCTTCACCGCGACCTAGAGTTCAAGAAATCACATTTAATCAGAGACCCCGAAGGGAGGTACCTGGGAATCAAGGGTAGACTCAGGGAGCAACTGTTCTCGATAGTGGCTTTATATATTCCCAATGAAAAGCAGGATACATACATAACGGGAATACTGCAGACAATAGGGGGATGGTGTGAGGGTCAGGTCATCATAGGAGGCGACTTCATTTGTGTGATGGAGCCGTTCCTAGACAAAGCACTCCCACCCACACCCGCGGATCAGAGAAAGAGGCAAACATTTGGGAAACTCTTCAGAGACTTGGGGGTAATTGAAACTTGGAGGTTTTTCCGTGAGGAAACCAGGGAATACACATGTTATTCGGCAGTAAACAAAGGTTACTCTAGGATTGATATGATCCTGATCTTGGCCTCGCTGGTCCCCAAGGTCACAAAAGTCAAGATAGGCCCACAATATCGCTCAGACCATGCACCAGTGTTGGTCAGCATCGAGACAACTGGGGAGGATTGTAGGCAACACCCACACTCGAGATTGACAGAAATAATTCTATGGGATGTAGGACTCAGAGCGTAAATGGAAGAAAATGACAATGGGGAGACAGATTGAAGGGTAATCTGGGACATGGAGAAGGCAGTAATACACAATGAATGTATCTCGGAGGTGGTGGCATATAACAGGGAGAGGGCCCTTGTAACACAGAGAAACAACACAAGACCGCCAAACACAAAAGACGCTACGGGAGGTGAGGAAAATCAGAGCAAAACTAAAAAACCACACCGCGGGTAGGGTGGCACAGACACTCCTAAGCACCAAAAAATCTTATAATGTTCACATGGGGAAGGCAAACAAATTCCTTGCGGCTAAACTGAAGAAGCAAAAAACTTGCAACTACATCACACAGCTCGAGGACAAGCAGGGGGAAAGCCGCAGGGCAGAAAGGGAGAAGTTAGATACAATGGTGCAATTCCATGAGGATCTGTTAAAACCAGAATTCCTTGAGCAGGCAACCCAGAAAGCGTATTTGGGAGCAACAGCACTGCCTCAAATTGCAGAGAAATACAGGGAGATACTGGGCCGAGTAATAACGGCCCATGAGGTTACCGATGCAATACAGGCTCTTCCAGCAAACAAAACACCAGGCCTGGACGGTCTAGGTAGTGGCTTCTATAAAACTTTCCACACACAATTGTTAACACCTCTTACACACCTTTTCAATACTATTAGAGAGAAAGGGTTGGTTTCGAATGATATGGGGAAATCAAAAACTATACTACTGTTGAAACCGGGCAAAGATCCCTCTGATTGCTCCAGCTACCGCCCCATAGCTCTCTTAAATACAGACACAAAATGATACGGTAAAGTACTGGCTCCCAGGCTCATGAAGGTTCTACCCGAGATCATACACAAGGACAAGGCGGTATTCATTAGAGGTAGGCACACACAAGATAACATAAGGGGGGTGATAGATGTCATCAAGATGGGGACAAGAACGAAGCAGCGGTTCTCAATAGCAGCGCTAGACACCAGAAGAGCCTTCAACAGCCTTGACTGGAAATATCTAAAGCTGGTCCTGGAGAGGTTCAGGTGTAGGACAGCATTCGTTAAGATGGTGTTGGCAAACTTCCAGCTCCCCTCCATAAACTTTATAGTAAATGTTCAGAGCTTGACACAAGTTAACAGAAGGAGAGGTACACGACAGGGGTGCCCCCTCTCCCCTCTCATTTTTACAATGGCAATGGAACCCTTCGAAGTGCAGGTCAGAAGGGACCCAGGGATAAATGGAGTGGAAGGAGGGGATATAACACAAACAATTGCTTTATATGCGGATGCTATAATGCTCTCCATGAGGGACACCACAACCACACTGCCAAGAGTAATCCGGAAACTACGGAAGTTTGCCAGTATTTCCAGATTTGCCATAAATTACTCCAAGTCTAAAGCACTAAATATAACAGAAGACAGAGAGGGGATTACAGCTCTAAAAGAAATGTACGCCTTGGTCTGGGAAAAAGATACGCTGGAATATCTGGGAATAAAACTAACAAGGGAACTGGGGAGTCTGTCTCAAGTGAATATTATACCCCTCTGAAAACAAATACAGGAAGACTTGCGCAGGTGGGAGGCACAGGAACTGTCATGGTTCACATGAATTGCAGCAGTGAAGATGACCCTCTTGACCCGCTTACTGTATGTGGCAGGGGCGGTTTATTTATTTGTTTATTTGTTACACGCCCAGACCCTCGGGTGTCACGGCGAGGTTATAAGATAGCTTAGAAATTAGTCACATTCAAACATTACATTGGTTGCATTACATGATATAGGTTACAACATATTCACAACAATATACAGTGGCCTAAGTATTCACAACAGTATCCGATGGAGGGGTCCTATCTTAGGGTGCTAATATTGGTTGAATAACCAGGTTTTTAGCTGTTTCTTAAAGAGCGTGAAGGAGGATGCTTTTTTGATGATGATGGGTAGGGTGTTCCAGTGTTTGGGGGCTAAAGTGGTGAAGCTGCTGCCCCCTGCTCGAGTGGTTTTGAATCGGGGGGGGGTCCAGGAGGAGTTTGTCGTTGGATCTCAGTAATCTTATGGTAGTTTTAAGATGCAGGGTGTTATTGAGGTAGATAGGTCCTTTTTTTGTAATGCATTTGTGGGTGATGCATAGTGTTTTGAAAATGATGCGGGCTTTGATGGGGAGCCAGTGGGCATCTTTCCTGGTCTTGGATATATGGTCTGATTTTTTTTTTGCATAGCACTGCCCTCAGGACTTTGTTTTGCAAAAGTTGCATTTTGGCTAGGTTGGTGTTGGAGGTGCCCAGTAGTAATACATTACAGTAGTCCAATTTCGATAGGACCAGTGCTCTGGCCAGGGTGAGGCAGTTTGCTGGGGTCAGAAATTGTCGGCTGAGTGCGATTAATTTGGAAGTGTAGGCCGTGGAAGAGGAAAGTGCATTGATCTGTTTGGTCATGTTCAGGCTAGCGTCGAGGTACACGCCCAGTGTTTTTACTTGTTTTGAAACTGGGATATTGGTGCCGTCGATGTTGATGGTTGAGTATTCTGGCTGAAGGGTTGCTAATTTGGCTGGAGCTCCTATGATGAGGACTTCCGTCTTCTCATCGTTAAGACATAGGCTGTTTAATGCCATCCAGTTTTGTATGATGACGTAAATTTTATTGATTGCTAAAGTGTCCTGGTCATAGTTGCCTGTAAGAGGTATAAGGATCTGGGTGTCATCCGCAAAATTAGTGTAAATGACACCCATATCATCAAGTGCTGAGAACAGGAGCTTGGTGTATGCGTTATACAGCGTGGGAGAAAGGCAAGAGCCTTGGGGCACTCCTATGGGGACTGGGATGGGGTTGGCTGCTTCTTTGCCTATGGACACTCTGGAGGTGCGGTCAGTTAAGAATGATTTCACCCAAGCAGTGGCTGCCCCAGAGAAATTGAATTCACGGGCAAGTGAGTTGCAGAGTTTGTCGTGGTCCACCAAGTCGAACGCTGCTGAGAGGTCCAACAACAGGAGAATGCAAAGTTTCCCTGAATCTCTAATGGCATCCATCTGGATTTTGAGGTCCAAGAGAGCTGTTTCAGTGCTGTGGTTGGGCCTGAAGCCTGATTGTCTGGTGCCGAGGAGCTGGTTAGATTCTAAATGGGTTTGAATTTGGTTGTAGGCTAGTTTGTCGATGATTTTGAGTAGGAATGGGACCGTGGTTATGGGGCGATAGTTAGTTGGAATGGTGGGGTCTAGATTTGATTTTTTTAGAAGTGGTGTAACCCAGGCTTCTTTAATGCAAGTCAGAACTGTATTGGAGTTGAATGAGGCATTGACAAATTTGGTAATGAGGGGGGTCAGGGTGGGTGCACAGGCTTTAACTAGTTTGGCTGGGACAGTATCTCCTTTGCAGTTGGATGCTTTTAGTTTGGAGATCGTATCGAGTACGAGATTGTGGGTGACTGGTGTGAATTGGAAGGGGGGGTTGGAGTTGTCACTGGAAAGGGTACAGGGGTTACGGAAGGGGGGGGTTTGTAGCTAGGAGTAATTTTTTGGAGTTGATTTTGTTTTGTAACATAGTGATTTTGGAGGCAAGAGCATCTTGAATGGTGGTACACCATTCTTTGCTTGTGTTGGTGGATGTGACGGTCGGGAGTGGATTTGCAAGTTCTCTAAGGATAGAGAAGAGTTCTTTGGAGTCGGATGCTGCATTGCTAATGCGAGCATTGTAGGCGTTAGCTTTATGAGAGATGATAGCTGATTTGTAGAGGGTATTATATACCACCTAGCACAATTCGAGAAATGCAAAAAGTTATATAAACCTTCATTTGGCAAAAGAAGATACTCAGGATCCGAAGACGGATCCCGACACGTCCTCCTCTCCTGGGGGGCCTAGGAGTGTCCTGGATATCGAGAGCTACATATTAGCGGCCCAAATAGCCCCGATGCTCAAATGGGGGGGACAAGACACATTGAAAGGATGGTGTGGGTTGAAACAAGCGGCCACGACAATCCCATTGAAGGGACTGTAATCCTTCCCCAGGGGAGCCCAGGAAATCTGGGGTAACCTACTGGAAGCCACCAGAATGGCGATACACAGCTGGGATAGAGATCTGGGCATGAAAAAGACAAGCATGGGACTGTGTCCGTTCTCAAGCATGGCGCATAACGCAGAGTTCACTCTGGGCCTACAGCAGAAATTCTGGGAAGGGTGGGCCGGGGGATATTCACTGACCTTAAAAGACATGTACCAAGAGGGAGCCCCCTTATCCTTCACAGAATGTAATGAAAAATTCAGACTAGGGGAAAAAGAAAGATATAAGTACTCACAAGTAAGGCACTGGAACTCCCATCCATTAGTGAAAAGAACGGGAAGCAGGCCGCTGACCGGGTTAGAACTAACCATGCAGGAGGGTTCCAGTTTGAAGGGGATAACTAGACTATATAGACTTATGAATAAAGCACAAACAGGAGACATATTCCCATACGAGGGCAATTGGGAGAACAATATAGGGGAAGTACTCACGGAAGAAGACTGGAGCCGAATTTGGGCACAAATAATCCAAATATACAGTGATTAAGGAGTCAGCATACAAAATCGGCTTTAGATGGTATATGTCACCTACCAGGCTACACAAAGTCAAAGCAATACACTCTCCGTACTGTTCGAGACAATGCATCTAAAGGGGGGACCTTTACCATATGTGGTGGACATGCCCGAAGGCAGTAGCACACTGGAAATAAATATTAGGACATATAAAGGAGATAACAGGATCAGAATTGCTGCTGGCACCCAAAATAATACTACTGGGAGCAGTTTTGGAGGGTACCTACCCGGCCTCTGGGAATAAGGCTGCTCTAATCATGCACTTATTAACAGCAGCAAGAATGACACTCGTCCAGAGATGGAAGTCTAAAGATGGCCCAAAAGCACCTTATTGGCGGGTTAAGGTTTGGGGGGTGATGGCTATAGAAAAGATAAGCGCTCTAAAGGCGCAAAATATTTGTCATTTTGTCGACATTGGAACCCTTACAGGACTTTGTAGAAGATAGAGAAGCCCACTTTTACAAACCTTGAATTCTCAAGAATGTTCATGTACATTTATGGACTTTGGAAGACAAAGGCACACAGAGACAGAGCCAAAAGAGCCGCAAAGCCAAGGGAGTTTGAAGTTAAGGCTCCAGGAGGGAGGACAGAGGGCCGGAGGAGTGTTGATAGTTAAACGTTAAAACCCTTGAGGGCACCTGCACTGTTGGACACGAGGAGTACATCGGTTCTACTGCACGAGTGCTGAGGAGGGAGGGGGTTGCTATGACTTACGTCAATGTATCTTGTTTGTCCTCGATGTATAAATAAAAGTGGTTAAAACAATTATTCACCAAATATGTCCTCAGTGCTCACCATGCTGGCATCAAATAGAATGGCTGGATGGATTTATTGTGGATCCTGCTGTTAAATTACTAGCAGGGCATGTAATCCATATCCATTAGCCAAGAAATGGGTCCACGTATGCAAAGGACTTAATACATATATTAGTATGCCTACCATTCCCATTGGTGTGTAAAGACACAGATAAGGTGCATAGTGCTTATAATGAATAATTATCCCATAATTGAAGTACTTGATACATTGGCTTAGCACCATATCGCCCAGACTACTATGACCGGAATTGGGTGGGTTGTAAATTCATTGGCCTATAATTCAGGTAATTCTAGAGGTAATGCTTATTGCATATGCTGCAGAGTAAATCTCATGGAACCCATGAGGCTACAAAGTAGCATTTAGTACCATAAAGTGATATATTAATGTTGGTGCGGATCTGCCTATCTTGTGTCTCAGCAAATTGGCAAATAAAGTGCATGATGCAAGACATTCATAGTGCATCTACTACAGGCTAATTTGTGTGCAAATTTACAAATAAAGTGCATAGTGCTTCATGGTGCATCTGCTGCAAAATTGAACCCATATTATCCATAATGGCTTAATACATCTAAAACATTTACCTGATACATTTAAAACATGAGTTAAATAATAGACAAGGCAATTCAGAATATTCTGGGCTGAATCATGTTCAGATATATTTCAAACCATTGATCATCATGAAATTACAATGGAGGGCAACAGTTTAGAGTCTACATTGTATCATACCTAAATGAACTGCATGAAATCAGAATTGTTAAAATACTGTCCAAACATGTTCCCAACACTGAGTTTCGGGAACGACATACTGGGGACACGCAAATCCCAAAGGCTTTCCTGTCAAGCCCTCCAAAGCTTTGTAGTCCAGAGGGTTATTATTAAGACAATTAATCAGAGTAACATTCAAATATTAAAAATAAACACTGATTAAAAAGGAGGATTGGCTAAAAAGTGTCTATCTGTAGGAAACAGAAATGGAGTAAATCAAGTGGTTGGGTTTCCTAGGCTTAGAACAATATGGACATGTACTCTGTTATTTCCAATTGCTTCATCCTACTATCATGTTCCCATGTTCCCAGAAGGGTAAAGTTCTTCATCAAGATTATGTCCTCTTGGCTTCTTCGTTTCAAAATCTAAAATTAAATTTGTCTCCATTTGTCGAGGCTCAAGCTCTCTATTCCCCCACTACAGTTTACTTCTGTAATCTGTAAAGCAAATAACTTTAAACCTTCTAGTTTGCCATTATGTTTTTTGTGAAAATGTACAACCATAGGTTAAGAAGGGTCAAAGTTCTTAATAGCTCTCATATGCTGGAGGATCTGTAGCTTAAATTTGCCAATGGTGCTGCGAACATACCACAATGCACAGGGACAAACCAGAACATAAACTATAAATTCTGTGTTGAAGGTGATGTTACAATGTAGTTCAAGTTTGTGTCCCAACACCGAATGTTGATAGCTGGACTTGTTTTCTGCATATTTGCATGCCTTGCAGTGTGTGAACTTGTGGAACCCTGGAAGACTTTTATTGAGACAGGTTAAGGAGCTGGTAGGTTTATCATATGGCATGAAGCTTTGTTCCAATGAGTCTTTTAGTGAAGCGGACTTCCTGAATGTAATGTTCACTCTCTCTGCTATAGTGGATGACAAGTTAGTGTCTAGTTTTAGCATGTGCCAATGGCAATGTATTATTTATTGAATATGGCTGGCAAATAACGGCTTGTTTGAGATTGTGGGTTTGTGGTACAGCTCTGTTATAATTTCTCCTTGACTTTGGCTCACTAATACATCCCAAAAGATGATTGATTATTTTAAATTTCAGATTTAGAATGTTAGTATTGAGAGTTAGGACACATTCTTCCCATTCTTTTTTGTTGCCCTTCCACAAAATGAACAAATCATCTATGTAACACAACCAAAGTATGATGTTTTCAGTGTATTTGCTATTGATGTCTGTCCAGACTATGAGTTTTTCCACCAACCCATCAAAAGGTTGGCATATTAGGGCAAAGGTCGTGCCCATGGCTGTGCCATGTAGTTGAATGTAGCTATCATTGTTGAATAGGAAGATAGTGTTTGGCAGGCAAATATTAACCATGTCTATTATAATTTCAAGAAAAAACATTATTTGCCAGAAAGTTAATATCAGCAATGCAATGTAATAAAACCCTTGAAATTCAAGAAAAACTCTTTTTAAAACATACACATTTTCAGATTACCACACAAAACGCTTTTAAAGACACCAAATATGGTAATGAAATCATTGTAAAAAAAATCACAGCATGTTATCAAATAAAACCTTCATCGAAGCAGTGAGAAAAGCGTATAAATGCAGACAATGTTCTGTTACATCTAACCATAGCTTAACCAGCACTGCTGCTTGGTCACTCTCCTTAAAAGACACAAGTAAACCAGAAAATACCTGCTTTAAAAATCAAAGTTATAACCTTTCCTAACTGGAAAACATAAGCATACCTAATTTACTGTATATACACGAAAATGCAAATAAAACATCAAATATATAAAAATGCACTGTCACTCATCTTCAACTAATGCAAAAGATGCACATATCGTCACATCAGCCACAGACTCAACATCTGCACAGTGTGGGTTCTGCAGATTGTCAAAAGTCTATACAACAGTTCCTGTGATACGTTTAAATAATTCAATGGCACAAAAACAGGACTGTAGAAATCATAATAGTAAAAGGGATGCCACATGTTCACTGCAATTTATCATAGGCAAGTACACAATTCCAACAGTAAAAGCAACCAATTACCAACACCAAAACACACACATCATGCATGTCCCACGCCAACTATTAGTAAAAATTCTAACTAAGAATAATTTTCCTAGAAACTGAGAATGAGAAGAAATATCATGGCTGGTTGTCAAACTGGGTGGCCGATTGGAGATAGGTGACTCTTTTCGTTACTGACTTTTTGTGAGAACCTAAATATTAATACGGCTGGACTGGGTTCAGTCTGAGAAGTGCAGGGTAGCCAGACATCATACTGAATCATTGTGAGGGTAAAGTATGGGGTGTGTCCCTTGCTGTAATGATGAAACAAGACTTGCAAAACAAATGGAACCTTTTCCACACACCACCTTTATATTTTCCAATCCGACTCAGAGGCGAAAATGGAAGCGGAGCACCAGATTTAATTCCAAAATGGAAGAATTATGGAGAAATATTAAAGAGATAGTTTCAGCTTTCATCAGAGAACAATACCAATTATGAATATCAAACAACAGCATCCAATTCTGCATGCCTAATCTGTACAGAGATGACAGAGTACACCTAACTGATAAAGGAAATGCAGTGTTCCTTGATAACATCAAAGAAGTCCTCCAAATGTGCAAAAATACTACACTCGGTGTAACCCCCAAACAGTCCTATTATGGACTAGCTATAACATTCATATGCAGACATATAATAGCATACAAAACCTTTTTATTTATAAATAATTTCTTGATAACTGCAGCTATACTACCACTGGCAATGAACAATCTCTCAATAGCCGGGGGTACACATACATTTTTATACACTCAAAAATACATATTGCAAAGGTATCAATGTTGTAATGACAAAAGGGTAGAGATGACGACATGGAATCAGAAAGACAAGTAAAATTGTGTGGTGTAACATCCACCAAATAACATGTTTACTTCACAGAAATGTGTGTACTAATAGCCATGGCTATAAGTAGACATTCATACCCGCGGCTAAACAAACCCTCCAAAATAAATGACGTTCCATTGGATTGACGTTAGCCACGGGTATAAATGGGCACCTGTAGACGTGTGTACAGGTACATGTTTTACATACTCAAAAAAACGCATTAACAAGGTTTCAAAGTTAAAGTGACACAAGAGTACAGTTGAGGGCATGGAATCAGAAAGACATGTGTGCTGTAACATCCGTAAAATAATATGATTATTGCACATAAATGTGTATTATAATAGCGGCGGCACTGCCGGCAGTTATACCTGCGGCTACAGAGGGCTGCCAAAATACACAATGAGAGGGCATCACGTTTCATTAGCTGGTCTTTAGCCCAGAGCATAAACGTACCCATGGCTAGAGAAATAATAGGCATTGAGAACATTTTTTTCAAAAATATGTTTTTAAGACAATATATAACCCCAAAATAATTTTTCATTCACAGAAACACTCCTCTCCTTTATTACAATTTATACATATCTCTGTGCATTTCCTTAGATGATTATCTAATTTTCTTTTCCCAAAGACAAACTATTCTGTGCTCCAAGTCAAATATATGTGTCCACAACTTGAACACATACCTCCCATTTCCAATGCTCTAAGTAATACTATAGAACCAGAAAAAACATACTAAGCCAATGCTTTGAAAACATATCACCTATGTCCTCAAAATCACTATTAGTCCCATTCCCTAAATTCTCTATTCCTCCACAACTGTGTGAGCAATGAGATTCATCAATCAACACTCCACATAATATATCAACACAATCTCCTTGTGAAATTGTTTTCATTTCTCAGATATCGAGTAAACATCACAGCCTCTTTAACTCCACAATCTCCTAAAACAAACCTCTCTCTCAGTAAATACCAACTTATTATATAGTAAAACATGTAAGGTTATGAGACAATAGAACCTCCAGCTTAATTGGTGCATATAAAAATCAATAAAAAAATGTAATTCTCTTATAGGTTGAACAGCTGAACAGCAGCTGAGGAACTTGATATCCTATTGGCAACTGCACACCATAGAAACAATAAAGACCCAATCTGAAAGTAAATGTTCTTTCATAAAGTAATGTTTTTCCAATGTTGAAATTAACAAGTGAGGTGATAGACAATGGACAACTACAAGGAGTCTCTAGAAGAAAATTATCCGACAGAGGAGGAAATACTAAATGAAGAGGGTGAAGAAAAGCAGCCACAAAAAGTGCAGAATATTCTGAATATTGTGAGTTTATTCTTTAAATTCATGTAAAATTTGAGAAACAATAATATTTGTAAATAACATAAATGATGATACAATTTGAACATCAGGGAGATTAGGCGGAAAATGAACACGACTCTCTCGGCTTTTCATTTTAATGTGCTGCCACAAACCACTGTATGAAGAAAAATCTTGCACCCCCACGAGCAAACTGAAGCTTATTAGCCACCTCACCCACCCATGACCAGGAAGCAGTGAAAAGAAGCAAGGTGTGCGCATTTTCACGTGCATTCAGCAAGTGCTGATCGAGTGCTGTTTCGCTGTTCCGGTGGCGGGTGGTGAGTGCGGCTGGCTTGTTGAGAGGGGCAACTAAGTGTGTGCCATACAATTTCTAAGCTAGTGCTTGTCAAACCTTACTCCCTTTCTGTAACAATGCCAGTGAGAACAAGGAAGGGTACCCAGAGAAGGGAAGTCCATAAGGAGCCTGTGAAGCCTTAGTGCACAAAGAAATGTTCTTGCATTACTGCTGGGACAAAGGATGGTGTTCCAATGTTGGCAAATGGACATATGGAGGAAAATGGACAAACGGAAGAATCTAACATTCCAATGAATATATGGGGGTAAAATAACTAACTACTACTAACTGGCAGCAGAAACAAATGTATCTCAAGTGCAAAGGACAGTAATAACTTGTTCGCCATTGCAAACGGGAATTAGCAGCCCATTGTCATCACACTCCATTGACAACAATCAGTCCCTCTTGCAAATGTGCTACACAGTACAACGTGAATCTCTGGGTGGGGGTCTCCATCACCTCCTGCCCAGAGAGAAACTTTAATTCAAAGTAATGACCGATTATCAAAGTCACCTGACTTGGAAAACAGATAATCATCCAGTTATCGATGAAGAGAATGGGAATAGTGATATTGGGCCTCATTACAGGTAACGAGGTAATGGACAAAGGAAGGCAAAATGGCATTACCGGCATCGTGAACGGGTCTGGGCCATTACGAGCCGACAACCCGCCAATACCACCATCGCCCATATCATGGCCCTTCTTACCGGCATGCGCCCGTACACGCGCACCTTCGCTGTGCCAATACCGGGATGCCGCTAACAGGAGGACATCAAAAGTTAAGCAGGCATGCACTTATCAGCATCCCAAAGGCAGTAATTAGGCCCTGCACAATGGCAGCAATACAGGCATCGCGGACCACCCACAAATAGAAACCTGCAGTGCAGGCAACTGCCACAGGTGCACACAATAACCAGAGGTGGAGTCAATGGATCCTGTCCCAGTACAAAAGGAGTACACCCACACACCACACCCCTTCCGACACCAAAATGATCCCACTGCCTGTACTGCTACAACAACAGCAACAACAACAAGAACTACAGCTACAACAACAGGCAGCACAGAGGCAACGCAGGAGGAGAAGGAGGGTGAGACAGGCCCAGCAAGTTCCACCAGTGCAGCCAGTGGTACCACGTAGACAGCCACCAATCCCTCGCATCAGACCCAGTCCATTCAATCTAACCCCTGAGCAGATCTACACCCAGTACCGGTTGGACCGGGACACCATCACCACCATAGTGGACATGGTACATGACGACATCGTCAGCCTCATAGAAATATGCACTGCCATCCCCCCACCACTAAAGGTGGTGTCTGTGCTCCACTTCCTGGCCACAGGCACCTCCCAGCACACAGTGGGGCAGCTGCATGGCATATCACAGCCAATCTTGTCCCGCATGCTGACCCAAGTGCTTGATGCCCTCCTGAAGCATGCAAGCGTCCACATTTCACTACCACGGACTGGCCAAGAGCTCGCTGACACCAAAGTAGGCTTCCATGCACTGGCAGGCATGCCCAATTGCGTCAGTGCCCTCGACTGCACCCATGTAGAATTAGTGGCCTCTCATGCCAATGAGGCGGTGTACCGCAATCGCAAGCAATACCACTCCATCAATGTGCAGATGGTATGTGACCCAGCAAGATCATCACACATTGCTGCTGCTCCGATATCCCAGATCTACACATGATGCCATGGTGCTGTGTAACTCCACGCTACCCCGCTACATGGAGCAACATGCTGGATGACGTGCCTGGCTGCTCGGTAAGTTGCCAGACTGGCAAATGGCAGTGCATTGGGGTTGTGAGGTGGGGGAGATGCATACTCCACCTGGGTAGGATTGGGGGGGTGCATGCTCTACCTGGGTGGGATTGAGGGGGGATGCATACTCCACCTGGGTGGGATTGGGTGGTGAGTGGACAATGCACTCAGAGCTAAACACAGCTCCCTGAACATCCCAACTTGAACATTACACATCAATGCCATACATAAAACCAATACCGCACATCAATGACAACATGCCAGACACACAAGCAGGCCACCATGAGTATGTCAAGCGATGCATGAATAATCATGAGTACAACTGTGGCAATGCAGCACGTGTGGTTAAGGAAAAGAGTAGCATACACTGCAACAATGGGTGGCAAGACATCGTTCCACATCCACAGTACATCTGCATCAGCATGCACGTGAACACACATCATCTGTACAACGCCATTCACACTAGTAGACCATTGTGCTTTACACATGGATCAAATGAACCTGTGTGCATACACACAGGGACATGTGCATGTCAACACCAAATAGCTGCAGCCATGGCCGTTAATCCAGAAGGTGTCAGCTCAGTTTGACTCACACATACCTCTTTGTGCTCCCATGCAGGTGATGGAGGCTATCCCTTGAAGCCGTGGCTACTTACCCATGTGCAGAACCCGCGTAACAGGCACGAAGAGGAGTATAATCGGGTTCATACCCATACCCGTGTTCTGATTGAGCAGACCTTGGGCCTGTTGAAGGCATGGTTCCGCTGCCTAAGCAGGTCTGGTGGAGCACTCCATTATGGCCCTGAGAAGGTGGTTAAGATCACCATGGTCTGTGTCATGCTGCACAACATGTGCATCCAGAGAAACGTACCACTGCCACCTGACATTGACGTGCATGCACCGGGTGAGGATGATGAGGATGATGATGATGGAAGAGAAGCAGCACCCCTGGCAGCATGTGATGCACAAGATAGCCATGTTGTACACCAACCACTGATTGACAATTATTTCTGAACCACAGGGACGTTGATGGTTATGTGTCAGTACTAAACTGAGCACTGGGACCGTGTGGACATGGACACAGGGTGTGTGGGGAGTTGGGCACTGTACACTGTCATGAATAGAATGAACACACACGCAATGAACAATGTCCAGGCATTAAATGATTTTGAACACAACGGGTGTATTAAGAAAAATTACACAGTTCTTTCGACTGGGACGGATTTCAAAGAGTCAGTTGCTCTCACTGCGCTTGCAAATCGTCTCTGGTGCACTGTGTAGTGCAAAAAAACACGTGCTAGACCATCTTGGTCAGTGCATGTGTTGGCTGCCGTGTAGATGAAGGGTATATCTAGTTTTAATTGGTCTTCTCTGTATTGGCAGGTGCAGGTTTAAAAACAAGAAAGAGCTTTCTTCAATGGGTTTCTCTCTGGAGATTGTTCACCTAAAAGATGAAAGGGACCCCTAGGTATGTGGTCTGGGGGTCCTTTATCGGAACGAGTTGGACCTGTGCAGCTGGTGCTATGCACTAGGTCTAGTCGTTCTGTAGCCGACCGGTTTCTGTGGAGCACTGCGGGTGTGCCACATTCATCAGGGCTAGGTAGGGGGCAGCTACATGTGTGCTCACTGTGATTCGTCTACAGCAGCGTGGTCTGCAAAACTTGTAGATCTCTCCCTGTAGGGATGACAGGAGGGAGGGGAGAGAGATAAAGCACGAATAAATATCCAATTCTACACCTCAACTGTAGCTAGTTACCAGAACACTGCATAGTACAAGTAATAAACAATGAACCAGAGGCTTACCCTCTCCGTGTGGTGTAAATGCTCTCCACGGGGGGGGGTTGAGGCAGCCCGGAACCTGGGGGCCAAATAATAGTAATTACTGTCATGTATCGATGTCAGCGTGCATCTTGAAAGCGACAATGCTCTTAATGCAATTATAACTATTGATAACCAAATTGTGTTAATAACACTGTTAAGGTGCACGCATAACGCGTTGCAGCTTAGTTCTAGGAAGTACATTTACAACATGGAAAAATCCACTCAGAGGTGCGAGGGTCCGCGTGCCTGCCTCTCGACCCCACGTGTGGGGGAGTGGCTGGCCGCGGGAGCGCCCGGTGGGGCCGCTTACCTGGAGCAAGAGTCTCGGGTGGTCCTGCGGGCCGCGCGCGTAGTGTTGCTTCGCCGTGGCCCGTGCCATCCTACTGTTATTGTAACCATGGCACCCTGAGTGGCGCGGTCATGTGCGCCTGACCCCAAAATGGCCGCCCCCATAAAGGAGTGGGCTGCCATCACGGGGCCAGGCGCCGCGGGCCGCGAGCCAGACGCCATGGTGTGAGGGCCCCCCATATGTGTATGGGTGGAAGTCCACACCTTTGAATAATGTGTCGAAGCAAAACATGCCGGTTGGTGCGCTTGGTGCCGAAACGGGTGCGCACTGAGGGCTGAGTCCACCAGTGTTCCCCCCAACACCCTGTGTGCGCAGGGTGTACCAGCAAATGTCAACAAGTGTACCCAGTGTACCAGTTGGAACACAGGTACTGTTAGTCCGGTATGGGGAGCAAAGGAATTCAAGCATTCTCCCCATCTTTCCACATACAATAGGTGGATTCATAGTTCTGTGGGACAACACATGGGCTCAATATGACTGGAGTTACAGCATGGCCAGCGTTTGCCAGCTGGTGGCTTCATTAAGTCCAGACTTGTCAGTTTGGAGGCGAAAAATCCAAAGTTGTTCTCGTCTGAAGAGCACGTTGTGTATATTCCCTCCTCTTGTTGGAGTGGCCATTTTCTCGATTATTTTCCATGTGAAATCTGTAGGGGTGTGTTTTAATGCCACAAAATGTTCCACCATGGGTGCTGCGATCTTCTTGGTTCGTATGCAGGATCTGTGCTCTGCAAGACGTGTTTTTATCGGGCGTGTAGTCATGCCTACATATCGCTTGTTGCATGGGCATGCGATAATGTATATCACATTGCAACTGTTGCAATTCGTTAGTGTCTTTTGGATCCACGGAAAATGCCACCCTATGTCGATGGAGGTGGAACGCTTGGTGCTGGAGCATGCACTGCATGTGCTACAGGGAGTGTGGCCAGTGGCTTGATTGAGTCCCCACAGTGTATTTTGTTTAGAATCGTTCTCTTTGTAGGAGTGTACGAGGGAGTCTCGTAGGTTCTTCCTTCTTTTCAAGGCGAACCTAGGAGTTTCCAAACTATGAGAGCCAACGTTCAAGATGGGCCAAAGTTTGAGGACCTCTTTCTTAATCTTATTGGTCAGAGGTGAGAAACTAAGGACTGCTGTGATGCTGTCTTGGGATTCACTCTGTTTGGCATGATGTTCCAGGGTGGTTTCTCGTGGGATGTTCATCATGCGTTTGCGTGCCTGTTTGACTATCCGTTTAAGGTAGCCCCTGTTGGTCAGTTTTCTGGCCAGGCATGTTGACTGTTGGTTGTAATCCGGTAGTGTGGTGCAGTTTCTTCGGTATCGTAAGAATTGTCCGAATGGTAAATTTCTTCTCAGACTTGCAGGGTGGAAACTCTCATAAATGAGTAGTGAGTTTCTATCTGTTGGTTTGTTGTAGACTGTACTAACAACTGTTTCGTTCCGTATCTCGAGGGTGAGATCAAGGAAATGGACGGACTCGGTACTATGGGTTTCTGAGAACTTCAGAAAGGGATTCTGACAGTTGAGCCATTCCATAAACAATGCAAGGTCTGGTTCATCACCTCTAAAGATGAGTAACACATCGTCAATATATCTTGACCATAATTCCAGTTTCGGTAGCCATGGATTGTCAGCTCTATAGATCTGTTCTTCTTCAAAATGAGCGACGTACAGATTGGCAAGACTGGGGGCAAACATCGCTCCCATTGCTGTCCCAGACACTTGCTCGTCAAAGGTGTTGTCATAAAGGAAAAAATTCTTTGTCAAGGAAATTTCGGCCAGTTGCATCACCAGGGTGACTGGGGTTTGCATGGGTGGATCTCTTTCTAGTAGTATCTTCTCAATGACTCTGAGTGTTGCCATTTGGGGGATCTTTGTATAAAGTGATTTGATATCGAGTGTTACTAGGATGTTCTGAGAGGAGTTGAAAGGTCGGTTGTTGATGAGTTCCAGTACTGCTGTAGTGTCTTTAAGATAGGAACGCATCTTAACAACTTCTGGTTTCAAGAAGAAATCTACAAACTGTGACAGTGGTTCCAAGTTTGAGCCTATACCTGACACTATGGGTCTGCCAGGAGGGGGATTTCTCCCTTTGTGGACTTTGGGGAGTGCGTAAAAGGCCGGTTTCTTAGGGTTCTTAGGATTGAGGAATTTGTATTCCTTGTTGCTGATTAGCTCATCCGCACTGGCTTCTTCTAAAATAGGTACTATCAATTGTCTGATGGATTCAGTGGGATCCGTGCCCATTTGTTTGTAGCTGGACTGGTCTGTTAAGAGCTCCATAACCATCAAGTGGAATGCCAGGGTATCCATTATTACTATCGCTCCCCCCTTGTCAGCAGGCTTGATGGTAATTGCTTCGTTGTTGGCTAAAGATTGGAGTGCCTGACTGTTCAGTTTGGAAAAGTTCTTGTATCCTGGAGTTCTCTCAGCTTCTAGTTCATCGAGTCTTTTCAGGAGTGCTTTCTCAAATGTAATAGACTCAGGTGAGATGGCATGAGGTGGAGGATAGAATGTGGATCTGCCTTTCAGATTGGTAGCACTCTTTTCTCCTGCATATGTGGCTGACCCAAAGTATTGTTTCAGTCTGATTTTTCTGATTAGCTGGGCTATTTCTATCCGTGTTTGAAATGGATCATTTTCTGCCGAGGGTACAAAAGAAAGTCCCTTATCAAGTAGGTCCCCTTCTTCCGGGGATAGAGTGTATTGGGAGACGTTCATCACTAAGCTCTCAGTCCGAGTTCTTGCCCTCTCCCCTTGTCCTGGGTTGTTGGGATTCATTCGACCGGTGGCGCTATCTGGCCTTGGCCGCGGCCCCTGCTGCGGGTGACTTGTGGTGATTGGTTCTGCCAATGCACTTGTGGTTGCCAGTTGCCTCTTCCTTTGTTCTTCGCTTTTCCTTGACCTCTTGGAAAAAAAGGTTGTGGTGGGCCATAGGTGTTGGTTGGGGCCGCATTATTCATGGAGCTATTTGATCCTGAGGCGTTAGATCCGCTGCCAGAGCTACCACTCGAGAAGGTCCAGTTATTAGGTCTTGTTCGGTTGTTCTGGATCCTCTTTCTGTTGTGTTGGTTTACGTGTTGACCTGGTGTGGATGTGTTGTTTGCACTAAGGTCCTCGTAGTATGCATCTGTAATATAGGGATAGATTCTTTCTTGCGTGTAGGCCGCCAGGTCTTTCTTAAGTTTAGTGACTTTTTTATTAAGGTTGAAGTCTTTGAATTCTTTCATTGCGGCCTCCAGACCTTCCACACTTTTTTTGTATTGTGCCAGAATGATGGAGGATTTCATACTCTCTTGCTTCTCTTCTATCTCCTTCATTAGTTTCTCTGATACGGAACGGATTTGGCTGTACTAATGATTAAAATGAGCCAGTCCCTTGTACATTTATTGGATATATAGCTCCAGTCCTTCCTGAACTCTAAGTGTTCCAGGAAAATTCTGGGTTCGATCCGTATGATAAGCCCCAGGGGGGCTGCATGTGCTCGCAGGTATTCGGTCATAATGGCTCCATGCAGTTCTGTCCTTATCAATTGTTTTTTTAGGACCTCCAGCTCGTTCCATTCGTTGATCGTTGTCCCTGCGGTGGGTATGGTTATCTCGTCTCCTAGGATTGAGGGGATAGACAAAATGGTATCTACCAAATCTTCTGCGAAAGCCAGGCATCTTGCTTCAGCCATTTTCTTTGTCTGGTGGTGGATCTATGGGGTATTTCCAGTTGAATGCACTTGCATGAGAGAACAGGCAAGATGGTGAAAAGGTGCTTGATCAATTCAAGCCATAGTCCACGGCCCGTGGCAGTGAGAAGGACTAAGCAAAACAAAGAGGACTGTTTCAGGGGTACCGAACTGTGTGTTGCCCAAACTCGTAGTCACACTAAAGAAACACATTTCTTTCGACTGGGACGGATTTCAAAGAGTCAGTTGCTCTCACTGCGCTTGCAAATCGTCTCTGGTGCACTGTGTAGTGCTAAAAAACACGTGCTAGACCATCTTGGTCGGTGCATGTGTTGGCTGCCGTGCAGATGAAGGGTATATCTAGTTTTAATTGGTCTTCTCTGTATTGGCAGGTGCAGGTTTAAAAACAAGAAAGAGCTTTCTTCAATGGGTTTCTCTCTGGAGATTGTTCACCTAAAAGATGAAAGGGACCCCTAGGTATGTGGTCTGGGGGTCCTTTATCGGAACGAGTTGGACCTGTGCAGCTGGTGCTATGCACTAGGTCTAGTCGTTCTGTAGCCGACCGGTTTCTGTGGAGCACTGCGGGTGTGCCACATTCATCAGGGCTAGGTAGGGGGCAGCTACATGTGTGCCCACTGTGATTCGTCTACAGCAGCGTGTTCTGCAATACTTGTAGATCTCTCCCTGTAGAGACGACAGGAGGGAGGGGAGAGAGATAAAGCATGGATAAATATCGAATTCTACACCTCAACTGTAGCTAGTTACCAGAACACTGATTAGTATAAGTAATAAACAATGAACCAGAGGCTTACCCTCTCCGTGTGGTGTAAATGCTCTCCACGGGGGGGGGGGGTTTGAGGCAGCCCGGAACCTGGGGGCCAAATAACAGTAATTACTGTCATGTATCGATGTCAGCGTGCATCTTGAAAGCGACAATGCTCTTAATGAAATGATAACTATTGATAACCAAATTATGTTAATAACACTGTTAAGGTGCACGCATAACGCGTTGCAGCTTAGTTCTAGGAAGTACATTTACAACATGGAAAAATCCCCTCAGAGGTGCGAGGGTCCGCGTGCCTGCCTCTCGACCCCACGTGTGGGGGAGTGGCTGGCCGCGGGAGTGCCCGGTGGGACCGCTTACCTGGAGCAAGAGTCTCGGGTGGTCCTGCGGGCCGCCCGCATAGTGTTGCTTCGCCTCGGCCCGCGCCATCCTACTGTTATTGTAACCATGGCGCCCTGGGTGGTACGGCCACCTGCGCCTGACCCCAAAATGGCCGCCCCCATAAAGGAGGAGGCTGCCATCACGGGGCCAGGCGCCGCGGGCCGCGAGCCAGGCGCCATGGTGTGAGGGCCCCCCATATGTGTATGGGTGGAAGTCCACACCTTTGAATAATGTGTCGAAGCAAAACATGCCGGTTGGTGCGCTTGGTGCCGAAACGGGTGCGCACTGAGGGCTGAGTCCACCAGTGTTCCCCCCAACACCCTGTGTGCGCAGGGTGTACCAGCAAATGTCAACAAGTGTACCCAGTGTACCAGTTGGAACACAGGTACTGTTAGTCCGGTATGGGGAGCAAAGGAATTCAAGCATTCTCCCCATCTTTCCACATACAATAGGTGGATTCATAGTTCTGTGGGACAACACATGGGCTCAATATGACTGGAGTTACAGCATGGCCAGCGTTTGCCAGCTGGTGGCTTCATTAAGTGCAGACTTGTCAGTTTGGAGGCGAAAAATCCAAAGTTGTTCTCGTCTGAAGAGCAGGTTGTGTATATTCCCTCCTCTTGTTGGAGTGGCCATTTTCTCGATTATTGTCCATGTGAAATCTGTAGGGGTGTGTTTTAATGCCACAAAATGTTCCACCATGGGTGCTGTGATCTTCTTGGTTCGTATGCAGGATCTGTGCTCTGCAAGACGTGTTTTTATCGGGCGTGTAGTCATGCCTACATATCGCTTGTTGCATGGGCATGTGATAATGTATATCACATTGCAACTGTTGCAATTCGTTAGTGTCTTTTGGATCCACGGAAAATGCCACCCTATGTCGATGGAGGTGGAACGCTTGGTGCTGGAGCATGCACTGCATGTGCCACAGGGAGTGTGGCCAGTGGCTTGATTGAGTCCCCACAGTGTATTTTGTTTAGAATCGTTCTCTTTGTAAGAGTGTACGAGGGAGTCTCGTAGGTTCTTCCTTCTTTTCAAGGCGAACCTAGGAGTTTCCAAACTATGAGAGCCAACGTTCCAGATGGGCCAAAGTTTGAGGACCTCTTTCTTAATCTTATTGGTCAGAGGTGAGAAACTAAGGACTGCTGTGATGCTGTCTTGGGATTCACTCTCTTTGGCATGATGTTCCAGGGTGGTTTCTCGTGGGATGTTCATCACGCGTTTGCGTGCCTGTTTGACTATCCGTTTGGGACTGGCTCATTTTAATCATTAGTACAGCCAAATCCGTATCAGGGAAACTAATGAAGGAGATAGAAGAGAAGCAAGAGAGTATGAAATCCTCCATCATTCTGGCCCAATACAAAAAAAGTCTGGAAGATCTAGAGGCCGCAATGAAAGAATTTAGAGACTTCAACCTTAATAAAATAGTCACTAAACTTAAGAAAGACCTAGCGGCCTACACGCAAGAAATAATCTATCCCTATATTACAGATGCATACTACGAGGACCTTAGTGCAAACAACACATCCACACCGGGTCAACACGTAAACCAACACAACAGAAAGAGGATCCAGAACAACCGAGCAAGACCTAATAACTGGACCTTCTCGAGTGGTAGCTGTGGCAGCGGATCTAACGCCTCAGGATCAAATAGCTCCATGAATAATGCGGCCCCAACCAACACCTATGGCCCACCACGACCTTTTTTTCCAAGAGGTCAAGGAAACGCGAAGAACAAAGGAAGAGGCAACTGGCAACCACAAGTGCATTGGCAGAACCAATCACCACGAGTCACCCGCAGCAGGGGCCGCGGCCAAGGCCAGATAGCGCCACCGGTCGAATGAATCCCAACAACCCAGGACAAGGGGAGAGGGCAAGAACTCGGACTGAGAGCTTAGTGATGAACCTCTCCCAATACACTCTATCCCCGGAAGAAGGGGACCTACTTGATAAGGGACTTTCTTTTGTACCCTCGGCAGAACATGATCCATTTCAAACACGGATAGAAATAGCCCAGCTAATCAGAAAAATCAGACTGAAACAATACTTTGGGTCAGCCACATATGCAGGAGAAAAGAGTGCTACCAATCTGAAAGGCAGATCCACATTCTATCCTCCACCTCATGCCATCTCACACGAGTCTATTACATTTGAGAAAGCACTCCTGAAAAGACTTGATGAACTAGAAGCTGAGAGAACTCCAGGATACAAGAACTTTTCCAAACTGAACAGGCAGGCACTCCAATCTTTAGCCAACAACGAAGCAATTACCATCAAGCCTGCTGACAAGGGGGGAGCGATAGTAATAATGGATACCCTGGCATACCACAAAATGGTTATGGAGCTCTTAACAGACCAGTCCAGCTACAAACAACTGGGCACGGATCCCACTGAATCCATCAGACAATTGATAGTACCTATTTTAGAAGAAGCCAGTGCGGATGAGCTAATCAGCAACAAGGAATACAAATTCCTCAATCCTAAGAACCCTAAGAAACCGGCCTTTTACGCACTCCCCAAAGTCCACAAAGGGAGAAATCCCTCTCCTGGCAGACCCATAGTGTCAGGTATAGGCTCAATCTTGGAACCACTGTCACAGTTTGTAGATTTCTTCTTGAAACCAGAAGTCGTTAAAATGCGTTCCTATCTTAAAGACACTACAGCAGTCCTGGAACTCATTAAGGACCGACCTTTCAACTCCTCTCAGAACATCCTAGTAACACTCGATATCGAATCATTTTATACAAAGATCCCCCAAATGGCAACACTCAGAGTCATTGAGAAGATACTACTAGAAAGAGATCCACCCATGCAAACCTCAGTCACCCTGGTGATGCAACTGGCCGAAATTTCCTTGACAAAGAATTTTTTCCTTTATGACAACACCTTTTACGAGCAAGTGTCTGGGACAGCAATGGGAGCGACATTTGCCCCCAGTCTTGCCAATCTGTACGTCGCTCATTTTGAAGAAGAACAGATCTATAGAGCTGACAATCCATGGCTACCGAAACTGGGATTATGGTCAAGATATATTGACGATGTGTTACTCATCTTTAGAGGTGATGAACCAGACCTTGCATTGTTTATGGAGTGGCTCAACTGTCAGAATCCCTTTCTGAAGATCTCAGAAACCCATAGTACCGAGTCCGTCCATTTCCTTGATCTCACCCTCGAGATACGGAACAAAACAATTGTTAGTACAGTCTACAACAAACCAACAGGTAGAAACTCACTACTCATTTATGAGAGTTTCCACCCTGCAAGTCTGAGAAGAAATTTACCATTCGGACAATTCTTACGATACCGAAGAAACTGCACCACACTGCCGGATTACAACCAACAGTCAACATGCCTGGCCAGAAAACTGACCAACAGGGGCTACCCCAAACGGATAGTCAAACAGGCACGCAAACGCGTGATGAACATCCCACGAGAAACCACCCTGGAACATCATGCCAAACAGAGTGAATCCCAAGACAGCATCACAGCAGTCCTTAGTTTCTCGCCTCTGACCAATAAGATTAAGAAAGTGGTCCTCAAACTTTGGCCCATCTTGAACGTTGGCTCTCATAGTTTGGAAACTCCTAGGTTCGCCTTGAAAAGAAGGAAGAACCTACGAGACTCCCTCGTACACTCCTACAAAGAGAACGATTCTAAACAAAATACACTGTGGGGACTCAATCAAGCCACTGGCCACACTCCCTGTGGCACATGCAGTGCATGCTCCAGCACCAAGCGTTCCACCTCCATCGACATAGGGTGGTATTTTCCGTGGATCCAAAAGACACTAACGAATTGCAACAGTTGCAATGTGATATACATTATCACATGCCCATGCAACAAGCGATATGTAAGCATGACTACACGCCCGATAAAAACACGTCTTGCAGAGCACAGATCCTGCATACGAACCAAGAAGATCACAGCACCCATGGTGGAACATTTTGTGGCATTAAAACACACCCCTACAGATTTCACATGGACAATAATCGAGAAAATGGCCACTCCAACAAGAGGAGGGAATATACACAACCTGCTCTTCAGACGAGAACAACTTTGGATTTTTCGCCTCCAAACTGACAAGTCTGGACTTAATGAAGCCACCAGCTGGCAAACGCTGGCCATGCTGTAACTCCAGTCATGTTGAGCCCATGTGTTGTCCCACAGAACTATGAATCCACCTATTGTATGTGGAAAGATGGGGAGAATGCTTGAATTCCTTTGCTCCCCATACCGGACTAACAGTACCTGTGTTCCAACTGGTACACTGGGTACACTTGTTGACATTTGCTTGTACACCCTGCGCACACAGGGTGTTGGGGGGAACACTGGTGGACTCAGCCCTCAGTGCGCACCCGTTTCGGCACCAAGCGCACCAACCGGCATGTTTTGGTTCGACACATTATTCAAAGGTGTGGACTTCCACCCATACACATATGGGGGGCCCTCACACCATGGCGACTGGCTCGCGGCCCGTGGCGCCTGGCCCCGTGATGGCAGCCTCCTCCTTTATGGGGGCGGCCATTTTGGGGTCAGGCGCATGTGACCGCGCCACCCAGGGTGCCATGGTTACAATAACAGTAGGATGGCGCGGGCCGCGGCAAAGCAACACTATGCGCGTGGCCCGCAGGACCACCCGAGACTCTTGCTCCAGGTAAGCGGCCCCACCGGGCACTGCTGCGGCCAGCCACTCCCCCACACGTGCGGTCGAGAGGCAATCACGCGGACCCTCGAACCTCTGAGGGGATTTTTACATGTTGTAAATCTACTTCCTAGAACTAAGCTGCAACCCGTTATGCGTGCACCTTAACAGTGTTATTAACACAATTTGGTTATCAATAGTTATAATTGCATTAAGAGCATTGTCGCTTTCAAGATGCACGCTGGCATCGATACATGACAGTAATTACTGTTATTTGGCCCCCAGGTTCCGGGCTGCCTCAACCCCCCCTGTGGAGAGCATTTACACCACACGGAGAGGGTAAGCCTCTGGTTCATTGTTTATTACTTGTACTATGCAGTGTTCTGGTAACTAGCTACAGTTGAGGTGTAGAATTGGATATTTATCCGTGCTTTATCTCTCTCCCCTCCCTCCTGTCATCCCTACAGGGAGAGATCTACAAGTATTGCAGACCACCCTGCTGTAGACGAATCACAGTGGGCACACATGTAGCTGCCCCCTACCTATACCTGATGAATGTGGCACACCCGCAGTGCTCCTCAGAAACCGGTCGGCTACAGAACGACTAGACCTAGTGCATAGTACCAGCTGCACAGGTCCAACTCGTTCCGATAAAGGACCCCCAGACCACATACCTAGGGGTCCCTTTCATCTTTTAGGTGAACAATCTCCAGAGAGAAACCCATTGAAGAAAGCTCTTTCTTGTTTTTAAACCTGCACCTGCCAATACACAGAAGACCAATTAAAACTAGATATACCCTTCATCTGCACGGCAGCCAACACATGCACCGACCAAGATGGTCTAGCACATGTTTTTTAGCACTACACAGTGCACCAGAGACGATTTGCAAGCGCAGTGAGATCAACTGACACTTTGAAATCCGTCCCAGTCGAAAGAACTGTGTTTCTTTAGTGTGACTACGAGTTTGGGCAACACACAGTTCGATACCCCTGAAACAGTCCTCTTTGTTTTGCTTAAGAAAAATTACAACATAGTGATTCCTCCCTCCACCACTCACATACTCTCCCCCCAAAACACCCAAACAACCCATACCCCCCCAACAACCCATACCCCCAATAAACATCCCCTAAATCCCCTCAACAGCACCAACACCACCTCCCCCCTCACCAATTGTCTTCTCACACATGATGTGTTTTGACCAACTATTTCCGGACTTTTTTGTGTCGGGGGGCAGCATTTCTGTCTGCCTTGCACTGCCCCTTGTGATCCGCACAGGGCTCGAGGGAGTGGAGCTTGCAGGTGTGGATGATGGGGTGGATGTGGATGGGTTTTGCAATGCCGCTGGCAGTTGTTGGTGCTGCATGTGTTTGAGCATCCTCTTTAGGACCTGTGTGAAGGCACCCAACTGTCATGTATCATAATGGCACTTGAATTGATGGCTGCAATGGTTCCAGCATTTGCCTCCGGGGATCTGACGGCGTGTTTCCTCACCCTCGGCCACATACCGGTGCACCAGCTCGATCATCGAGTCCTGGCAGGCCTCTACCCTTGACAGGCGTGCTTCCATGTCAGTGGGGGCAGTGGAGGTAGAGGGTGCTGTGGCTGGGTGGGCCATTGCAGGGCTGGCCTCTGGGCTGCTTGTAAGTTGCGGACTGTGCATTTGGACCGCTGGTACCTGCATGGGGCTGGACAGTGTGCCCTGAGTGGTGTATTGTAGGGTGGACAGGGGGCTTGGGGTGTGGGGACATTCGACATGGATTGTACCGTCTATGTCCTCGTACTCCTACGCTTGAACATCCACATCACTGAGTGGGGCTGTGGCTGCTGCCTCACCCACTGAACTGGTGGCAGCGGACTGCATGCCATCAGCCTCGCCTTCAGCTGTTGTTGCCAGCTCAGTATTTGCAGTCCTGTCTGCTGCTGTTGTCTCCTCATCAGCCTGCCTGCCCTTTACAGGTGCCCTGGGTCGCACTCTTGGCCGCCGTGCTGCCCCGGAGGTGGAAGGACCAGTGCCCTGTGGTCTGGCCCTGGATGTTGATGCCCTTGGGGCACGGTCCGGCCCTTCACCTTCTACATCAGTGCCTGTGGGGAAACAAGAGATGCAGGGCATCAGTGAGGGTGTTGCATTCAAGATGCATGAGCTGGTGCTGTACAGTATTTAATTTCTCATGCATTACATTCTCATAGGTGTGTCACACAGGGTACTTTCAAGGAAGGGGGCATATTGGCATAAGCCGTGGCGTCTCCTTTTGGCACTGATGCGTACCAGATGGCATGCCATTGTATTGAGGTTTGTGTGATGTATGACATGCAAATGGTCCCTGTGTGTTGGGTGTCTGATGGTAATGTGATTGGCACGCAGCATGCATTTCATTGTGCCAGGGTTTGGGCCTCCATTTGGACATTGATCTGTTTATGTGTGTATGATGGGCCATGCATTGGCTTGGCTCACTTTCACATCAGTTGTACTAGGTAATGGTTTGGCCTACTGGGGTTGGCAGGGTCACTCACCTTCATCTCCCAATGTTGCGGCACGCGTCTCCATTTCGCCAAAGCCCTCTATGGACTCCATTTGGATGGTCATACTGCAGGTCTCTTCCCAGCGCATCACTTTAACTGGTGAGTGGGCCCCCCTGCCTGTGGCCATTGCCTCCCTGCAATTAGAGGCCAGGATCTTCCGGACCCGGAGACGTAGGTCGTCCCATCATTTTTTACAGTCTTTGACTGTGCGGGGTGTGGTGCCAAGCGCTGACACCTTGCGCGCAACCTCCTCCCAGATTTCTTTCTTTCTTAGCTGAACTTCCCTTTTGAGGTTGTTTGCAAAAACCTCATCTGCATGGGCTTCAAGGGTATCAGCCAGCATGTTTAGCTCCTCATCGGAGAAGTGCTTCTTGCGCAGGCTGGGGGTTCTCTTGCGGGTAGCCTTGGATATGCTGGATGCTATGGCCCTGCTCTCTCTGTATCACTGCTGGATTGGGAGGATTGCAATGGATTGTGTTTTTAAAGATGGCTGCCGTCACATTTCCCGTTACAATGCAATGAAGTTACTTCCGGGTCCGGTATCGCAAGCCCTGTATTAGCATGATGTTATTACCGGGTCGTTATTAAGGAGTTGCTCTTTGGCGGAGACGGTATCAGTGGGTCCCGTGATGGCGCTATCGGGGGGTTGGAGGGCTTTTTTTACGGCATGGTGGTGCAGCCATTACCGGCATGGGGGATCGCACATGCTTGCGCACTCGTAATCAGCCGCTATTTAGTGGCCTCAAGTGAGCATGGATGCGTTACTACCTCCATGCCGGTAATGACTCCGTTTTAGCGGGATTTTCGTAATGAGGCCCATTGTCTTGAGTGATTTATCATTTAACCAAGGTTTATTATATAACAAATTAAGTAATCTCTCGGCTACCTGTAAGGCACTACTGGCATTATGCTCAAAAAATTGCAAGTGACCAAAAAGATCTGATGTATGTAATGAGCACAATTGTAGACACTATTTTGTTTAACAGTGGAAAGAATTCGGAGGGGGAGCTCAATACCATTCTTCACACGCCATGTAGTAATAAGGAGTGAAGATAATGCAGGGACAACAAAATTTGATTAATCTTGAACCTGTGGTAGACATATCTAATGGGACTGGTAACTTAGACCAACTGATAGCGGCGATGAACTCCCTCTGAGGTGTACGTTTTGATTATAACCATAATTCCCAGAAAAAAGAGAAAACAACTGATTACAAAGGCAAAGAAAACGCCTGTGATTGAAAGCGGCCAAACCTGCTCTGGCTAGATCAGAGGGGATAGGAAGGGCTATAGATTTATTCATTTATTTATTTTGTCATTTACAGAGCACATCCAACCCTAAGCCTTCTCGGTGCTACATTTCTTGTAAACATTGCACACCTTAGTAGATATCACAAAGCAATAGGTCATACCATAAATGTTACTTTTTTAGTTGACACAAGGCACGGTATCTTACAATTGAAGGTACAACACTTATTCAAACATTGTAGTCCCATTAATTTGACGTATCAGTGATAGTCAAGGCATTTTCCATTGGTAGTTACCATTCTAATGTGAAGTTCGGGTGCATTATCAATTCAGGTGGGAGAAGGTCCAGCAGGTGTAGGCATGTGTGAGTCAGAGATACGTGAGGCTTAGAGTGGGTGAGATTACTCTTGTGAAAAGAGCCATGTTTTCAGACTCTTGCGGAAAGCCCAGAGGGAGGTTACAGATCGAAAGGCTAGTGGTAGTGCATTCCAATGTTTAGCATCAACCACTTGGAAGCTGTTGCTCCCTGCTTTCTGACGTTTGTATTTGAGAATGGTGAGAAGGTTTGTGTAGGCTGTGCGGGTGGGTCTGTTGGATTTGTACTGTGAGAATTGAATGGATAGGTATTTAGGAGCTGACAGTGAGATGCATTTATGTGTCAGTGAGAGAGTTTTGAAGACAATTCTATCGTGGACAGGCAGCCAGTGGGCTCTGTGTCTCTGTGCAGAAATATTAGTGTTTTTAGGGATATTGAGTGCTGCTCTAATAGCGTTGTCTTGTATCACCTGACGTTTTTTTAGTATATGTTTGTTCGTGCCTAGGTACAAGGCATTACAGTAGTCTAATCTGGATAAGAATGGCTCTGGTTAGTGTGATGCAACTGTCTGATGACAAGAAGGGTCTGCAGGCATTGATACGTTTATATATGTAAGCTGCCGCCAGAGGTCTGACGATAATTTGCTGATTTTGTGAGAGGGCAGAGTCGAGGTAAACACCCAAGATTTTTACTTCTTTAGAGACTTTGATGGAAATGCCGTCAATTGTGAAAGAGTTAAAGGAGTTGTCTAATTTGTTTAGTTGATGTTGAGATCCAATATTGAGTAGTTTGGTCTTTTCATCATTAAGGCATAGGCCGTGTTGGCACATCCATGCATGGAAGCTTTGATATATTTTGTTTGGAGATTTTTTGCCTTGGTCATGATTGCCTGTTGTAGGTATGAGTATTTGGGTGTCATCCTTGTAGTTGGTGTAGGTCACACCCAGGTCATAAAGAAGGTCGAATGAAGGTTAAGTACAAATATTGTATAGAGTCTGTGATACGCAAAATCTTTGCGATACGCCACAGGTGGCAGGGGCTGGTAGCGCTTCTACTGTAGCTGTGAAGACTCTAATAGTTCTATTAGAGAGGAAGGACTGTATCCAGTGAATGTTATTAGTAGGGAATTGGGCTGTGGAGACAAGCTGGTTGCATAAGGTGATGTGGTTCACTGAATTGAAGGCGGCTGAGAGGTCAAGCAAGAGGAAGACTGCTAGTTTGCTATTGTCTTTTATCTCATCCATTTGTTTTTTGAGGTCAAGTAGGGCTGTCTCAGTTTCGTGTGCTAGTTGGAAGCCAAATTGATGGAGCCCTAGGAGGTTGTGAGTTTCAAGATGATTTTGAATGTGCAAATAGGCTGCACAGTCGAGTATTTTAAGGAGGAAAGGCACTGTTGTTATAGGGTGGTAATTTGTGGGTATGTTGGGGTGTGGGGTGGGCTTCTTAAGAAGTGGGAGGACCCAGTCATCTTTTAAGTTCGTAGGGACAGTATTTGTTTCAGAGGAGGTGTTGATTAGAGTTGTGATGAAGGGGTGAATTCAGTCACGCATTCTTTGATGACAGAGGCAAGGCATATGTCTCCTTGGCAGCAAGCATGTTTGAGGCTAGTAACGATTTTCCAAACTTCCTTTGTTGAGAGAGGGGAGCAACTGAATTGGGTGATGGGGTTCTGGATGGAATAAATAGGGATCTGCATAGGTTGATTCAAAGTGAGGTTTAGCTTTTTTAATTCGATTTTCGATTGAAACAGGGAAATTTTGTCTACCAGAGATTTTTCAATATCTGTGCACCAGGCAGTGTCTTTGGTGCACATGTCTAGTGGAGGCACTGGTGACTCAAGCTTGCGTAAAATGGTAAATTGTTATTTGGTGCCAGAATTAGCTTTGTTAATTCTGTCATTAGAGATACAACTTTTGGTTAATAGGATAGCCTTTTTGTAATGTTGGATACAGAGGTGAAAATGTCTGTGTTCAGATCAGTGGGACATTTTTTCCAGTTGGTCTCAGCAGATCGTTTGGTACTATGTAGGGTTTTGAGGTTGGTGGTGTGCATAGGATTTTGCTTTACGCAGACTTAGAGGTGCTACCTTGTCTGTGGCCGCTAGGCAGGTTTGATTGTATAGCTCCACCAAGGTGAATTGTTGTCAGTGTGATTCTGATGTTCTATGATTGGAAGCAACAGAGGTAGTCATTTCTCTAGTGTTATGTTGTGAGAGCATCGGTTTAGGGCAGGTGGGGCGGAAGTGGGTGAGGTGCCAATGGTTTTGTTGTTTGGTATTGTGAATAGAATGAGGTGGTGTTCCAACCAAGGGGATGGTGTGTTGGACTGGATGTTAATGTTGCAGTTGTGATCTGCCAGCCAGTCGAGTGTGCAGCCTTTGATGTGTGTGGGGTTGGCAATGCGATGTGTAAAGTCTAACGCTTCCATGGTGTCAGCGAGTGTGGAGGCATAGTCATCCTTTGTGTCGTATAGGCCAAGGTTAAAGTCTCCCAGTAGGATTGTTTGGGAAGATGGCTTGGTGTTCGTGGCGAGAAGTTGGGTCACATCTATGAAAGAGCCGACCGCACCAGGTGGTCTATATATGAGGTGGATAGTCACAGTGCTGGAGTGTGTGATTGCCAGTTTGATGGATTGCAGTTCCTCTGAGAGGAGTGATTGGTTAGGGACTTCCCTTATCAGGAGTTGTTTTTTTGCGATGTTTGCTACTCCTCCTTCTTTAGCCCCTACTCTCTCGGTTCTAAAGATAGAGTAGCTCTCAGGGATCACTAGGGATAGCGAGGGGCCAGCTGGTGCGTGCATCCAGGTTTCTGTATTGGCTAAAAGGTCAAGGTTATTCATATTTATTAGGTCTGCAATATCTAGGGTGTGAGCTACGAGTGACCTGACGTTGATGACAGTGCCTTTGATAAGGTGGGATTCTGTGTTTATTGTCTCTTGGGCAGAGGTTTTGCACTCATTGTTTGGCAGGGACTTTGATGTGTGTGAATGTGAGGTACTCTTAGGTGTGGCAGAAGCACTCTGGGAGTTTGGAATGATTCTGCTTGGGGGTGCTAGGGTGCACCAGGTGGGCCTGCAGAATGGGCAGACATGGTAGTTGGCAGGTTCTCATGAAGGTGTGGTGAGTGGTGCTAGAGTTGAGGTGAGTTTTTCTCAATATTAGTGAAGGAGTGGTTCTTCGAAGTGATGGCAGGATCTAGCTTTTCGCGATACAATCCTATGGCTGCGTAAGGGGAGTGGGCAAGGTAGGCTGTGCCCGTTTGCCGATTGGTTGTAAGTGGTACATGTTGTGTCATGAGGTTTAGGAAGCATGAGGCAGGAATTAGGCTTTTGAGTATTGGGTATGCTGTGTGCGGTCTGGAAGGTGGTTGAAGATAGAATGCATGTAGGCAGGATGATGTCCGCACTGGGTGTTGTGGTGCCCATAGTATAAACAGTGCAACTGAAGACCTCAGATTTGGGATGAGCAATTGGTGCTGTGGGTGCTGTCTGGATGTAGGACAGTGGTAGGAAGTGCGTAGTGGCGATAGTGTCTGTGTCAGGTAGTTTGGTGGCCAATCTGAGGGTAATAGTTGTCACAGGCTTGGGTCTGTCATGCTGGTGCAAGGTGGCTGAATTAGGTGTAATTTTCAGTTTGCTCTGGTTGCCCGGATTGGGGCTTGGCTTGAAAATGCAGTACAGGTAGGGAGCAATGGCTCAAGGTTCCATTATGAGCTAGGCTATGGCATGGCTAAGCAGTGTACTGAGTGACTAGTGTGGGTATATGTTTGCAGGCTCTTAGTGGGAATCTAAGGTGACTGCCAACCTAGGTGGCTGAGGGTGTAAACTGTTGTTGGGCATAAAAATGAAACAAAAATAGTGGTACAGTCAGTAGGCATGACTGACATAAAAAATGCATTTAAATTTGAAGTACAGTCAGTGGACATGACTAACATAAAAATGCATCTAGATTTGGAGTACAGTCATTAGGCATGACTAACATAAAAATGCATCTAGATTTGTAGTACAGTCAGTATGCATGACTGACATAAAAATGCATCTAGATTTGGAGTACAGTCATTAGGCATGACTAACATAAAAATGCATCTAGATTTGTAGTACAGTCAGTATGCATGACTGACACAAAAATGCATCTAGATTTGGAGTACAGTCATTAGGCATGACTAACATAAAAATGCATCTAGATTTGTAGTACAGTCAGTACGCATGACTAACATAAAAATGCATCTAGATTTGGAGTACAGTCATTAGGCATGACTAACATAAAAATGCATCTAGTTTTGTAGTACAGTCAATACGCATGACTGACATAAAAATGCATCTAGATTTGGAGTACAGTCAGTAGGCATCACTGATATAAAAATGCATCTAGATTTGGAGTACAGTCATTAGGCATGACTAACATAAAAATGCATCTAGATTTGGAGTACAGTCAGTAGGCATAACTAACATTGAAATGCGTCACAATTTAATGTACAGGCACTGGGCATGTATAGCGTGAAGAAACATCTAAATTGGAGAAGCAATCAAGGGGTATGATTAGCATCTGACATATATGAAATCCAATAACCAACAAAGGGTGTGATTGGCAGAGACGCAGGTCAATGGGCATGCAAGATGGGAACATTAGATGTAATGTGTAGACAAAAAAAGTGCATTGGTAGCACCGCAATATTTGGTTCACAACACATCGCGCATAATAGCACAGCTCGGTTAAGTTAGCGATGTGCCTAGCAAGTGTTTCTGTCGGTATGGCACATTCAAAAGTTTGACCCAAATACAGTGTTAGCTGCCCGTGTATACGTGGGGCTGCTGATTTGGGAGATTTGGGAGCTGAAAAGAATGGGACCTCAATCTCTTCTAGTAAAGGAAATGGAAATATGGTTAAACTGGTATCTAGTGCGAGGAATCAAAAGATGGTGGGTAAAATGGATCAATGGTTGTTCCAAAATAAAGAACATAGGCATATCGAAAAAACATTAACTGAGAAACCCGGTCAGGATTGTGAATTGATTGAAAGGGAGGGAAGTGTGAATGTAAAATCCGTTGGGGCATCTAGGAAGGTTATGACAGGAAGGGAAGGACCTGCAGTAAATTTAAATAAAGGTAAAATAGTAAAATTTAAGATACTGGAAGAAGAGGCAAAGAATAGTAGTCTGTTTATTAATAGATCACAAATGTTAGAACTGATGAGGCATATCCGCGTCTTGAAGTAATATCCTTTGGTGATATGACATCAGTAGAGTTGCCAGAAACAGTTGCCAATTTAAATTGGGTGATTGTCCACTTTTCATCCTCTTTGTTTGTGGAGCATGTTATTTTACACTCTGAAGTATTAAAATTGAATGGTTTTGGGGTCTCTCCCCTACAAACAATCAGGTCAGATTTGGAAGCGGATTCAATCTGGAATTTAAAAAACCTAAGTAACCTAGAGATTGTGAAAATAGATATTGGTAGAGGAATCTCCCTGCTGGAGTGCAGACTAGAAGCTTTTAAAGTAGCTCTAGATGAGGAAAAGGAGAAGAACGTGGTACTCTCAAATTGAAGCCTAGAACTCAGAAAGGATGTGGTAAATAAGAGTGAAATGAAACTTATCTCTTGGAATTCGAGGGGGTTTAATTAATTCTTATATGATGAGGGGCTGGACTTCCTGTTGGGCTCAGACATATTTGGCATACAGGAAGCGTGGCTCACTACAACATGCCACATGTATGGTTTTGTCCTTAGACAAAGGCTGGCGAGGAAAGAAAATAATAAAGGGAGACCTATGGGAGGACTGATTACAGGTGTAAGAAGTTATTTAAGTCCAGAAGAGTTCCTTCCTCATTGGCAAATAGATAATGCAATTTGAACCTGTTTTAGCCTTGCTGATAAGGATAGAAGAGGACATCTGCTGTTGATTAACCTATATAACCCCCTGGGAGTAATATTGACACAAGAGATTTAAACTTATGTAAATTCAGTACTCAAACACTGGGTGAATCATGATGCTTGAAATCTTTTCCTTGTAATGGGTGACTTTAATGAGGCTTGCGATTAATTCTTTGCAGTGTATGGTACCTTTCAGGATCCAAAGAGAGGGAAACACAGGCCATGGCCGTGGTCTCTGGATAGTTGGAACATGAATTTTATGGGCTTTGAGAAACAACACAAAGATCATGGGGCTTCAGACCCACGTACCTGGTCTATAGGTGATTTTAGTTCAAGAATTGACTATATATTTGTGTCTGAGGCGCTAAAGGCTTGTATGTCAAAATATGCCACAATTGCCACGAAATGCAGTGATCATGTTGTGGTTAAAGCAGTTTTAATCAATCACTATATGGTTAAACAAAACCCAATGCTCTGCCTACTGTCATGTAATCCTCAAGGGAACAGGTTAAAATGTAATGCCAATAATGTAAAAAGGTTTAATATGCTATTGAAAGAAGAAGGGGATTGTATAAGATAATGATGGGGGGGGTGATTTTGGACCGGGGAGTTCAGTGAAATCTTGTTTCAAGGGATTGAAGGGACAAAAAATGAATCTGAAGGGTCTGAAAGAAGGAACTCAACTTGTTGGGAAGGCCTATAATTCTAAGTAAAAAGTGGTATTGGACTTGTGATTGAGAAGGAGAAGACGATAATTAACCTGAAAACCAAATATGAACATTTGGTAAGATCTCACAAGCAATCACAGTTCAATTTGCATTGGAGTATTATATCAGAGGCATAATTGTCTAAGGACAGTAAGATGCTTTGGCACTTGCCAATGGAAATTTATCAAATAAATCTATGGAAATGAACCCAATTTCAGAAAAGATTTGGATTGACTTTGTCAGATAGATTTATTATCAAAATGTGGGTGAGTGGAGCAGGTCTAAGGAAAAGAGTGGTGTTTCGGAGAAATGGAATTGGGATGGAGAATGGTTTACGTTTGATGTGAATGATGTTTTGGAAATAATGGTTGGATTAAAAGCTTCATGCGGACCAGGGCCGGACGGAATACCTAATGTTATAATAAAAATGCAAGCAGATATGTGGGCTACTATATTGTTTAAACTGTTTAATGACATTGCAAAACAGTGATTTATTCCAATGTCATGGAAAAGGGCAACTATGGTGCCCATATTTAAAAAGGGGAATTGAGCAAATCCAAGTTTTTATAGGATGATTGCATTATCAGACAGTGGGCCTCATTACGAGTTGGGCGGTAAAAACGGGTCCATTACCGACATGCCGGTAAGAGCGGGTCCATGCTCGTATGAACCCGCTAATAGCGGGTGATTCCGAGTGTGCGAGCATGCGCGAGCCCCCATGCCGGTAATGGTAATACTGGCATGTCGCTAAAGGCCCTCCAACCCCCCTATACCGGCATTGCGGGACCCGCCCATAGCGGTACCGCCTCATACCAACCCCTAAATACCGGCATGGTAATACCGGCATGGTAATACCGTGTTCGCAAAAAATTGACCCGGAAATTAGGTCATCGCACAAGAACGGGAAATGGGCCGGCGGCCATCTTTAAAAACACAATCCATTGCAATCCTCCCCAACCACCAGTTCTTTTGTGTTGTGTTGTGCTGTGGCAGAATAGAAGCAGGATGTCCAAGGCTACCAGGAAGGCGACCCCCAGGAAGCGCAAACAGCTTTTTTCAGATGCTGAGCTAAGTATGCTCGCTGACACATGCGGACACCATCAGGAGCACCGACATGAAGCATGCGGCCCAGAACAAAAAGAAGGAGGTATGGCAGGAGGTCGCACAGAGGGTGTCGCAGTGGGAACCACCCCAAGGAGTGTGCGCGACTGTCGGAAGCGGTGGGATGACCTCCGCCTCAGGGTGAGGAAGATCCTGTCAGAGAACAGGAGGGCCGCAATGGCGACAGGCAGAGGCCCACACTCCCCAGTGAAGTTGACGGCATAGGAGGAGACAGCCAGTACCTTTATAGATCCGGAATCCATAGAGGGAATCGGAGTCCAGGAGGTGGGCGCCGCATCATCCACAGAAGAAGGTGAGTGACCCATCACATCTGTGTAGGCTAAACCATGATGTGGCACAAGTGATGTGGAAGTGAGACTAGCCAAGGCAATGCATGTCCCAGGTCCACATCAACATATCGAGTCAAGAATGTGTGCCACACCCTGCTACACACGCATGCTGAGTGCCAATCCCAATCCCAACACAAGTGCAACATGACCCAACCGTGCCCATGGAACTCACCACACATTCACCATACCAATGCCATGCCACCAGCCATGCATTGATTGCCCACATGCCCCCTCGGAATACCAACTGCCACACCCCTAAAATAATTTGATGCATGAATGGATGAACATATCACAGTGCAATGGGTTATCACTGCCATGTGACACCATCACTGATGACCTGCAGCTCTTCTATCCCCCAGGGACCGATGAGAAAGATGGCATGCAGGACAGGGGTGCAAGTTCATCCACTGCACGGCAAGGGACCAGGGCCACCGCCACCACCCAGCCAAGAAACTGCCTAGAGCAACAGGCAGTGTGCCACACCAGGCAGTAACCCTGCAGGAAACACCTGCACCCACTGTCCAGCAGCAGCCACCCACAACAGTGGGAGGCGTTTCTATTCATGCTCCGCCAACCACCGCGGACGTTGTGGATGCAGAGGTGGAGAATGAGGGTGACATCATGTCCGGCACACCCACCCCAAGCCCCATTACCAGCATCCCTAAACCTACAGAGGCAGAGAGCATGTACAATTCATGCATCCACGACTCGGAACTTGATGAGTCAGACATATGCCTCTTTGAGGAGGAGTGTGCCCTGGACGTGGGCACCACACACAAGTGCCATCCACCACCCTGCCTACCACCACCCTGCCTACCACCACCCCGGTCACCAGCACTCCTGCAGCCAACGGCTCCTTCGAGGCTCGCCTGTCCAGGGTTGAGGCACAACAGGAGTTGATGCTTGAACTGATGCGGCAAAAAATATCAGATGGAAATGACTCCATGAGGGCCATTGCCACAGCCATCGCAGCCAACACTGCTGCTGTTGAGGCATCCACAAGTGCCATGAGGGAGTGTCTGGGGGCACTTACGCAGGCCCTTCTGGCAAACCTGCCTCATATGCAGCACCCACACCTTGGGGCAGGCATGGGACTGACCATCGACACCTCCACTGTCACAAACCCTTCTACCTCGGCCCAATCAAGCCCGTGCGGATGACACGGAGGAGTGCACGGCGCTTGACCATGGCACCCCCGGATCCCAAAAAACCAAAGAAATAGAGTTGGCAGACAATGACATTTGAAAAATGTACGTTGGTCACGGGACCAGAGTTTGTTGTACATATGGGGACATTTGGGGGGTTTGTAGGGTGGGTGAGGGAGTTTACTTGGGTATTTTTGGGGTTTTAGGGTGGGTGAGGGAGTTTACTTGGGTATTTTTGTGGTTTGTAGGGTGGGTGAGGGAGTTCACTTGGGGTTGTGAGGGGATTATGTTCACATTATCACGTGTCTGGAAAATACACCCGGTGTGTGCAAGAAAATCATTGGCTGGACATACTTCTTCTTGTGCATGTACATTTAATGTGTGATGGTGTACAGTGGGGCACTTCTGACAAAACAAGTGTGCATGTCCACATGCAGCCAGTGGGTCACAGGCACATTACTTTCATGGTCCCTGTGTTTCAAAAGTATTCGTCAATTAGTGCTTGGTGTACAGCATGGCCATCCCATGCATCACGTACTGGCAGGGGGGCTCCTTCGCCTCCGTCTCCATCCCCTTCATCCTCACCCGGCCCATGCATGTCAATGTCAGCTGGCAGTGGTACACTGCTTTTGACGCACATGTTGTGCAGCATGACACAGGCCATGGTGATCTTTGCCACCATCTCAGGCCTATATAGGAGTGCCCCACCAGACCTGCTTAGGCAGCGGAACCGTGCCTTCAACAGGCCAAAGGTCTGCTCATTCACAACACGAGTATGAGTGTGCACACGATTGTACTCCTCTTCATGGCTGTTCTGCGGGTTCCGCACAGGGGTAAGTAGCCACGGCCTGAAGGGATATCCTCCATCACCTGCAAGCAGATACAAATAGTTGTGTGTCACTCTGAACTGCCACCTTAAGGGAGCACAGTCATGGCTGCAGCTATTTGGTGTGGGCATGCACATGTCCCAGTATGTGTACAAAATAGTCACCTATATGTAATGTATACTGTAAAGAGGTGCAGTACACTGGGTGGGGATCAATAGATGATGCAGGGTGTAATCATGCATGCTCTGGCAGATGTGCAGTGGTAGTGCAACAATGTTTAGCCTCCAATTCATGATGTGTATTCTTTACTATGCATGGTCACACTAGCCGCATTGCCACAGTTGCCATCCTATTCAGTCATGCATTGCTTGCCATCACCATGGTGCCCTGGTTGTGCCACTTACTTGTAGTCATCCATATGCATTATTTGGGATATGTGGCCCAGTAATGTGTCATGTTACGTTTGGCTAGTTCAGTTGAGGTGTGTTTAGATCTGCGTGCATTCTCCAATCACTGGCTACTGCCACCCAGGTGCACTATTCCCCCCCCCTTTCCCACCCTGGTGAACAATCCCCCCCTTACCCACACGGGTACAGTAGCCCCCCCCCTTCTGCATCCACACACATCAGTACCCCACAGCATGGCCATGGGCCTGTTGTGCAACTCACCGAGCAGCCAGGCACGTGGTCCAGCATGCGTGAGAATGGTGGTTGTGAAATGCCATGCAGCTGGCCCACTGTGTGTTGGTAGGTGCCTGTGGCCAGAAAGTGTAGCACAGACACTACCTTAAGTAGTGGGGGGATGGCAGTGTGTATTTCTATGTGGCTGGCAATGTCATTCTGTATCATGTCCACTATGGTGGTGATGGTGTCACGGTCCAACCGGTACAGGGTGTGGATCTGCTCAGGGGTTAGGTTGAATGGGCTGGGTCTGGTGCGAGGGATTGTGCTGGTGGTAATTGCTGGGCCTGTCTCACCCTCCTTCTCCTCCCGTGTCTCATCTGTGCTGTCTGTTGTTGCTGCTGTAGTTGTTGTTGTTGTTGTTGTTGCTGTTGTTGCTGTAGTTGTAGGAGTATAGGCATGTCCTCCAGTGCCATGATTGCAACTGCTAGTGGTAGCATTTTGGTGTAGGAAGGGGGGTGGTGCATAGGTGTGCTCCTTTTGTTCTGGCCACTCAACATTGCCTACATCTGTGGGGGGGGGGGTTGTGGTGTGTGGGTGTGCTCAGTTTATACTGAAACAGCCTCCATTGACTCCACCTGTGTGGATTGTGTGTACCTGTGGCAGCTGCCTTGTATCCTGCTAGCTGTTTGCGGGTGGTCCGCGATGCCTGTATGGCCGGCATCGTGCAGCCCATGATTATCGGCTTCGCGATGCCGGTATTTGAATGTATGCGTGGGTTGGAATTACCCCCTATTACCGGCATGCCGGTATTTGCTCTCTGAAGGTGCGAGTGTACGCGCCTATGCCGCTATTACCGGCACCGTTGTTTAGTGTGCCGCTAATACCGGGTTTGCTGGTCGGAATGCGAAGGGACGGTAAACGATGCCGGTATTAACATACCGGCATCGTTTTTGCCTTACCGGCATACCTCGTAATGAGGCCCAGTATCTTAAATATCTTCTCAATATGCTTACTGAAAAAACTAAATGAGTGGGAGAGGGAGGCAGCCATACTATCGCCCCAACATACAGGCTTTAGGTTAGGTATGGGAAAGCACAAAGTCTTTGACACTGCATCAAGGAACCTATTATAGAAAAACATGTCTAAATGGGGGTGTGACAGATCAGTCTTACATTTGGTGTTACAGTTTTATAATGATACAAATGTCTGTGTAAAATTGGACCATAAGGGAACCATAACCTTTCATATAGGGACAAATTGTGGTCTAAAGCAGGGTTGTGTTACGGCCCCTTTATTATATAATCTGTGTGTGGTGGACATGGAACAGTGCTTTGAATATTGTACTAACTTTCCGCCTGAAAACTTTGTTGGATAGATGGCAAATGCAGACGATGCGGTTTTAATGGATAATACCGCTGTGGGTCTCCAACGTAGTACAGTAGCCTTGGAAAAATATTCTAAGGGTAATGGGTTGATAATTAATGCCAACCAAATGAAGATTATAATAGTTGGCAAAAAAAAAGTAAAAGAAAGAAAACCACTTTAAATTGACAATATGTGGGTCCAAAATAGAAGCTGTCTCAAAATATGTATATCTGAGAGTCCCAATTTATGAAAGTCTAAAATAGATACACTCCAACGCTATGTGTGTTCAAAAACACTGAAAAGAATGGAGGTGATTACATTGCAGGTGAGTCAGAAAGGATGTTTCTCTATTCCTGCAAAGGTGAAACCGTACAAATCGGGTATGAGTCCAATGATCCTTTATGGACTAGCGACATACTCAGAAAAAGAGGTGAAATGGCACCATCAGCAGGAGGGTAGCATTAGGAGGTATTTCATATGACTTCCTCTGTGGGTTCCCATTGAAGCAATAGGATGCATATGGGACTATTCCCCCTAATGACAAGATGGAAAATATTGAGAGGCAACTTGTATTTAAATGTGCTAAATATGAAGAGAGAAGAAACATTATTTCTGGCCGATTTTGCTCCAATGGTTAAGAATTACATACATAAAACAGTATTTTTACATAGATTTGAAATGAAGTTTTGGACTTTTTTAAGGTTATATATTTGAAAGTTGAACAGCTGGAATTAGGTGTGACCCTCAGAGAATTTGACCGTAGTTCATTAAGTTGAGATACATGTGTAACAATTGATGTTCTATCAAAGAAAAGCAAGTATAAAGAATACTGTGGGCAAGTTTTTAATTTTGTGATTTTTAAGAAATATTTGGTTTATTCCAAAAGTAAAGCTCTAAGAGATTTTGCCTTGAGACTGATACAAAATTGACTTCCTACAAAATAGATTACGGGAGCCTGAGGAGGTTTAGCCAGGAAAGAAAGGCTATGCAGTTTATGTGGATCCAAGGTTGAATTGATTCGACACATTTTGACAGAATTTACATTGATGTCACCGATTTATGAGAAGGCTAATGGGTCTTTGTTATGTCATGGGGAGAGTGTTGAATTGGATCAATTTTGGAGTATGGTGCTCTTGGGTTAGTCTTTGGTGATATTAACAACAGCTTTTTTCTATTTGGAAAACATTTACCAAGTGTGTAAATGCATGAACGTAATTTTGATGAATTTTTGAGTTTTATTCAATTGTATCTTGATCTGGTAGGATGGTTAGTTTTTTATAAAGTTGTTGAAATTTGATTTAATTGTATTTTAATTAATTGTGATATCTCTTTTTAATTGTTTTGTATTTGATATGTTTAAAGTCTGTAATAAACTGAAACATTAAGAAAATGCACAAAGTAAATAACAGATGTAATTTTGCATATATGCATACCTTAGCTTACTTTTTAAATTGTCTGTGCTACCAGAGCAATTACTTTGAAATCAATTATGGTGTCAATTGTTTAAAAATATTTTAATTATTTTCAAACAGATGAAGAAGTGATTCAAGAATTTAGAAGGATTAAGCACCATCAACTCGAGGAATTCCCTTCAAATAAAATCATGGATATTCTAAAAGAAATTAAAGGCATTTTAACGAATCTTCAACATTGAGATACAATGAAAAAGGACAATTAAGACCTCAAAAGAAAAATGGACATTGCAAATGGAGAAAATTGGCCAGATGAAAATGATATATTTTGTGTAAATACAAAAAGAAAAAGAAATCTCACTACCACTTTCCCGTTTGTAATTTGTATTAAAAACTTTCTTTCCATACTTATTTACTTTTTTACAATTTTTGGAGTTATGCGTTCTTCATGAAGAGAACATTTTTAAAGTGTTACTGTAACTTTGCACAATTATGGCTCAATGTATCCGCAAATAGAACTTTCCAGGAATACCTAACACTCACATATATACAATTTTGTTTTTAAAAAAAACTGTTTTTTCTAACCGCAGCTACAAAAATAACAAATGCAACTGGGCAAACCGTACTCTTCTTTAATCTCAGCAATTACTGAAGGTTTTGTAACCGTAGCTCTTAAATTAATCGACAGACACTATACCTACTAAGAAAAATTCTAAAAAATACATTTCAGCAACATAAACTGCATAAAATAGATCACCTAAAATGTAGTGATCTATTTTTGCAGTTTCTGTTTTATTTTGTCTATTTTTATAACTTACAGGGTGGCCCTGAAAGGAGCTGTTTTGAGGGAGAGGAAAGGGGTGGGTTCAAACTGTGAAGCGAAGAACATTAGGGTTCACACATTTAACAATGGGTAAAAAAAAAGCAGAACATTAATTTTGCAGGTTTTTTTTGTTGTTTTGAATAGTTTTTTATTTTTTTATTTTTTACATAAAGGGGGGAAATAAATTGCCACTTTAAAAAAAAATAGTCCTAGTAGCAGTGTGCCTGGTGTTTTGAAATGGACTGTTACCAACCATCTATGGTGGCATCTCCCACCATGACCCAATTGTGACCTTAACAGCACAAAACTACAGTCATTCAGGTCAGTTTTTTGCATTTTATTTTCCCTCCCTGGTCCCACGTTTAAGTATGACTGGGACCAGCAGTAATGAAGGGGTGATGTAGGTGTGTACTGCCTTACCTCCAGAAAGCTGTTGCTGAGAGCTGTCAGTATTTTCGTGTCAAGGAGCAATGGAATAAGAAGGAGGTTGAGGAGGTTCTGTGTGTTTTCTGTTGGAAGGTGTTGCAGAGGAGATCTTCCAATAAACCATCACAAAGTTTGGGAACCTCTACTATGATTCAGAAGCTCGCCTGTGTCCAAATTCCAACATGCACTTGCACGTTCTTAATACTCACAATGCATACTATGTTTGTACTTCCCCTCCCCCACTGTATTTAATTGTTTATCTATTTTAATTGTTTCACATCCTTTGTCCCCTCCATGTTGCCCTGTGGGCGCTTTGAAACAGTATTCACTTCCTGTATAAGTGCCTAACAAGCGCACAATAAATACATTTAGTAAATAAATTGGGATGATGTGGAGGAACCCTTTAGGAAGCTCATTTGCATAATGTGAGAATCCATGGTCCATAATCGGCACATCTCTGCATGCAGTTGAGCACGTTGCGCAAGACTCCACGCAGAGTGTGGGTTGGGCCTACACAGAGATGTAAATAGAATAGGGGCTGGAACATGCAGAATGAGGAAGGACATGGGAATTTGTAGGCGTGTCAAGGGATGGCCCGTACAAGGAAATCACACGCCCATAACTGCGCACAACCAAGCGTATCTATGGATCTGACCATGCAACGTCACATCAGAGAAATCAGCATGGAAAGCTTGTGATCTCATCACCACCTGAAGGCAGGCATAAAGTTCCAATCGCATAGGAATTACAGTGCAAAGGTATGGTCCGATCGGGAATTTAGTGGTATGTGCACACAGTTGGGGTGCCAATAGGTGTTAGGTTTTGCATATGCAGTGTAGTGGGGAGCAGCCACAGTTTACAGGGGTTTGCATGCAGATTTACAGGCGGACTGACTAAAGTTGTGAAAAATGTTACACATATTGAGGGGATGCTTGGAAAAGTTATGGGGTACCCCACAAAGTGTCACCACGGTGCTGCCTTAGTTGAGGGGTTTGCATGCAGAATTGCCGGGGTGAATTACTTCACGGACGAGGAGTGCGCAAATGTCAGTATATGTAGCTGGAATTGCTTTGTGTGTGGAAGTTGTGGGCATTTAGGCATTTACTTGTGCATACGGTTACTTTGTGGGAAATATTCCATGAATATGCAGTGCGTGCACATAAACATATGCATGCAGGGACGCGCAAATTCATTTTCAGCGCACAATCTTTGCAGGGTCATTGCGCACTTTTCTTTGAATCGGGCCCCATGGGCAGTATTTCAGCACATTGCGAGTACTGCTTTAATATTATCATTTGTTTGTTCTTACAATATATCAAAATGAGGTCCGTTTGTAGATTTGAAAAACAAATTCAATTTGTCTCTGCACACTTTCCTTAAATGCTGTATTATTCCCAAAAATGAAATATTGTGTACTACCTACCAAAAATCACTCTCCACAAATTGTAAATCCTACTGATCTTCCCACATCGACATCCTCAAACCACAAAAATGAACTTTTTCAATGCTTCTCAAAATGTCCCCCAATTTCGCCCACATCACTGTTTCATGTGACGTCAAAATCACCTATCCCTCCATAATTCTCTGTAAAAGATTTAGGACCTGAGAAATCAGTCGAAGAGTTGTCAGTGGCTTCTTCAATATTTGTATGCATTTCTCAGCCTATAAACATTTTACACACATATCCCCTCAAATATCAAATGTGCACTCTTCAACCTCAAAACTGCTAATGACACAGGTCACTCTCAGTACAATGCAAAATACACATAAACCTTCAGCACTTTTCATTATATACCTTCATTGAATTAATCACAAATTAGTTCACATCACCATTATAGCTACGGATACACCCCAATACAATAGCCATTGCTACACAAGGGACTGTTATATCCATGGATAGAAGACATCTCATTGGCCTGATGGTAGCCGCAGGTACGTACTCCATTACTCAAATAAACCATGTATGCGGTTCGGCCAATCCCTTTGGTTGTGGCAATATCCATGGTTATGTAAATATGATTTTTTTAAATGACACAAGTATGTATGTGTGCATTCAGCAGTACTTGTAATTTATATTTTTAGATATATACAGTGTAAGTAATGATGGGAGTAAGGTGCAGAAGCATGAATAGATTCTGTAGGGGTAGGGTCGCTGGGTAGTAGTCAAGAGTGTTGGGGTAGGTTGGGTAGGGGTAGGAGGGTGTGGGTAAGGTACATGGATGAGCAAAGAGGCTAGCCATGGCCAGAATAATACGTGAACAATGATTATGTAATGAATATGAATATTACAAATAGAATACTGTGATTACTGGGATTGCAACCTGCAATAAACATCATATTAGGTATGGTCATTTAATAAATATTGTGAGAAGGGTATCATTTGCACATTTCGCTTTGTAAAAGAAAGAAATGAAAATATCATTAGTTTTGAATGATAGAATGATAAAGGTCTACAACATGGTATCTATTATACTTGCCAAAATCAATATGCACAAAAACAGGACTATTGTAAGCAAACTACTAACATGGCCATTACATTTGCACTGCAATCTATCACAGGCAAGTACACAATTGCAACAGTAACACCAACCAATTGCAAACACTAAAACACATACAAAACCTTTTTTTCCTCGATCTTTTTATAACCTCGGCTATTCCACCCACGGCTATAAACACCCTCTTGTAGCCGCAGATACAGGTAGATATATGTCCCGGGAGGATAACGCAGCGGGACCGTGTTCGTCTTAGAAGCAAGACTACACGAAGCAACACAGGTTTGATCCCTGGGTCCGTGCTTAGAAACCTCTGGGTATTTTAGCGTGTTATAAATACGCAACTAAAAAACAATTACACAACTAAAAAACAAACAATTCCTGTAACATTACCTCGATGCCCGCGGGCTGTGTGAGCACTTTAAACATGCATAAATAAATGTCTTTTTAATGTAATAACTAAAAAACACACATTTCCAACCTTTAAAAGTTCAAATAAGGTTAGGGTAGAGGTGAGGACATTGAATACATTTAAAGTTGTGTGGTCTGACATCCACAGAATAATATGATTATTGCTCAGAAAAGTATGGCTTAATACACGCAACTATTTACATAGCTGTGTGTACAGCAGCAACCCATCAACTGACGTGATATGTTAATGAGCCTACATAATCTTGGCTTCATGCTGTATAACCGTGGATATGCAAACACCCAATGGCATTGTTTGTTTCATAGCCGCGATTATCTGGAAAAACATCAAAAAGAAAAATGCTTCCCTGCATTCCCAAGCCCTCACCAAGTGCCCCCAACATCTATGTCAGCTCCCCCCACTCCCCTGATGGCCTCCTCACCTCTCCTGCCCTCTCCCAGGCCCCCTATAACACTTGTCATTTCTGTGACACACCTACATTTGAGATGTCGGCTAGCTGTGACTTCTTTCCGATAGCCGATGCTACAGAAAAGCTTTGTTTTGCAAACTCGGTCCCTACACCTCCTCCAACTCCCATATTTCACTTAGTGTCCTCATGACCCCCACCTCTAGACGGAATGCATTTGAAGGTGTTTTGACCTGAATAGTTTCATTTTTTCCAATAACCTCGGCTATAACCACAACTGTCTCGCATCGAGAAAAAATAAGATGGTGGCTCTTTCATGTATAATCATCCAGATTGTTGGCAATTTACTAGAGATATAGCTATATATTTTAGAGAAGGGGGCACTCCCTTTTTCCATCAGATATATAAAAAACGACTGCACAGAAAAACCGCAAACCAGAAAAGGACCTCGTCCAAATCCATCAAGCGGTTTGGGTTGTGCGGTGAAGCAAACATGTACCTTTTTTGTCTATAGGAAAATGAATGAGGATTAGGCTGCAACTTTGTTGTTTTTCTTTGTTTTTTTTTCTTTAAAACTTTCCTAATAATAACCATTCATAGTAATCAGTCAGGCAGAGTTCTTTGCATTTGCACTTTTTGAGAGAAAGGTTGCCCTACACATGTAGATAAAATCATCATAGGACCTGAGATATGTTACAGATGGGATTGCACATTTCACTTGACAGATGGTTTGTTTGTCTACGATTACTTTACGAGAAAACACTTGGCTGACACCCAATCTGTAATGTCATTTGTGCTAGTGTGTGCAGGGCCTGGCAGAGGAACACGTTATGGTTGTTTAGTTTACCATAACGCCCACATTTCTTTTGTTTTTAGATTTTTGTTCCAACCACAACATCTATTTAACAAGGGATTTTCACTGAATTTCAAAAGTTTTAGCAGTGCAACTTAACCATATTGTCTCTTTAACAAATTGTTCTCAATGAATTCACTGAATATATGTATAATTATATGTTGTGTGTGAGGTGTTTGTGTAGCAAGAGAGTGTGTGAGAAGGATGGAGGGTTACCTTTTCATCTTTTCCACTGTATCCCCATTCTCAGCTGGAACTTTCTCAACTAACTTCTCATATAGCGGACCTGCATGCAAGACTGGTCAGTTCTCTGCAATATGCTCTTATGTACATGTTTCTGGTGGAAACACCATTTCTCTGCAATACATATGGATGCCAATGGAAAGCATGGTTGTGGCATGAAGAGGGACTTAATAAATCACTAGAACACCTACGGTTTCTTTGTCAGGGCATGCTAGTGCCCAGCGTTTTCCCTGGCGTGCTTATGATAATGATAACCAGGAAGCTGCCCCAGTGAGTAAAGACATCGCCATGCATTTTGGACGGCATTCACCACAGGATATATGCCTGAGTAGTGACAGCTACTACATCCTTTGGTTAATATACACCTCATTGATAATATCTAATCATAATTGCGGATGTATCAACAATGACAATAACTTTCTCCTTTTGGCTGGTTTACTTCGGATAATTAATAAAAAATATCAATTTCCTTTAAGTTTGGTGTCAATTCTCAGCAGAAACGTGAACTTCTTCCATGTACTTCAGTGCCTGTCAAAGGAATCCTGCTGCTTCTCAGGAACATGCCTAACGATGTACCATCATACATTTAATTCATTTTCAAATAAAGTTCTATGATGTGCTTGTTGATGCAGAAATTAATAATGAGTGATGCAGTACAACGAGAAAGAAACTGTTCAGAATCAATATAATTGAACGTCGTAACAATCACACAAACTATAACAACATTAAAAGGCTTCTTATTGGACGTATTATCATGCTGAGTTATTCCTCTGTTTCTGCACACTGTGTTTATTATTTTATTTAACACCTCATGAGCCAATTTGTTTAACATTTTTGGAATAAGTTATACTCATATTTCCACAGTATTAGTTTATATCGCCAATAAAAGTCTGTCTACTGCATTTTACTGTTTCCCTAATGAGATGCAGCTAGTCCATTGCAGGGGAAAAAGCAAGAGTTTCTTCACCAAGTATCATAAATATGTATTCAAATGAGCAAAGTAGACACTGTTTCTATTCAATCTCTTTGCATAAATGCTCTCTCACTCATTATGATGAGCGTCTTCGGTGGAAATGAACTCCTCCGTGATAAGGTATTCTGAATAAATGTCTTAAGAGTTTTCCTGCAAGCAATTACATTTGCAATAATGGCATATTCAGGCAAATCGTGTCATGTTTCAAAAATATGCCTGCCATTGTTTTGAAGGCAGTTCTAGCAGATGCGTTCTTTTGGCTTCTGTTACATATAGACATCTGGTACATGTTGATAGTGCGCCTAGAGGAAAAACACATCATCACATTGATGGCGTTTCGACCCAGATCATCTTTGAATAGACTTGTACGTCTAAACTATGTTGAACATTTCCCTATCTGACACCAATTTCAAAGCTACCTTCCATCTTTGTTTAAATAATTTAACAAGCATACCCGTTGTTTTAATCTAAATCATTTGTCTAATTTTCCAAAGACGATCCGTCCAAAGTGAGGTGGCACCAGAATCAAATTACAGTTAAGACCATAGTCAGCTTTCCTGAACCTCACACAGAGAAGTACAGCAGAGGAAGAGGTAGGACGGTGGGGGAAGGGAATATCCCAGCATCCTGTCATGGCTGGCACAATTGTGATCCTAACTAACGTGAGGAGAAAAGAAGATGAAAGAGGAAAGGTAGGAGGAATGGTGTCAGGCTATGTCAGAGCTAAGCAGAGCGGCTGCATGCCTGATACTGACAAGCATGAGGAGAAACGAGGACAAGAGAGGAAAGGTAGGAGGTGGGATGGTGTCAGGGTATGTCAGAGCTAAGCAGAGCGGCTGCATGCCTGATACTGACAAGCATGAGGAGAAACGAGGACAAGAGAGGAAAGGTAGGAGGTGGGATGGTGTCAGGGTATGTCAGAGCTAAGCAGAGCGGCTGCATGCCTGATACTGACAAGCATGAGGAGAAACGAGGACAAGAGAGGAAAGGTAGGAGGTGGGATGGTGTCAGGCTATGTCAGAGCTAAGCAGAGCGGCTGCATGCCTGATACTGACAAGCATGAGGAGAAACGAGGACAAGGGAGGAAAGGTAGGAGGTGGGATGGTGTCAGGCTATGTCAGAGCTAAGCAGAGCGGCTGCATGCCTGATACTGACAAGCATGAGGAGAAACGAGGACAAGGGAGGAAAGGTAGGAGGTGGGATGGTGTCAGGCTATGTCAGAGCTAAGCAGAGCGGCTGCATGCCTGATACTGACAAGCATGAGGAGAAACGAGGACAAGGGAGGAAAGGTAGGAGGTGGGATGGTGTCAGGCTATGTCAGAGCTAAGCAGAGCGGCTGCATGCCTGATACTGACAAGCATGAGGAGAAACGAGGACAAGGGAGGAAAGGTAGGAGGTGGGATGGTGTCAGGCTATGTCAGAGCTAAGCAGAGCGGCTGCATGCCTGATACTGACAAGCATGAGGAGAAACGAGGACAAGGGAGGAAAGGTAGGAGGTGGGATGGTGTCAGGCTATGTCAGAGCTAAGCAGAGCGGCTGCATGCCTGATACTGACAAGCATGAGGAGAAACGAGGACAAGGGAGGAAAGGTAGGAGGTGGGATGGTGTCAGGCTATGTCAGAGCTAAGCAGAGCGGCTGCATGCCTGATACTGACAAGCATGAGGAGAAACGAGGACAAGGGAGGAAAGGTAGGAGGTGGGATGGTGTCAGGCTATGTCAGAGCTAAGCAGAGCGGCTGCATGCCTGATACTGACAAGCATGAGGAGAAACGAGGACAAGGGAGGAAAGGTAGGAGGTGGGATGGTGTCAGGCTATGTCAGAGCTAAGCAGAGCGGCTGCATGCCTGATACTGACAAGCATGAGGAGAAACGAGGACAAGGGAGGAAAGGTAGGAGGTGGGATGGTGTCAGGCTATGTCAGAGCTAAGCAGAGCGGCTGCATGCCTGATACTGACAAGCATGAGGAGAAACGAGGACAAGGGAGGAAAGGTAGGAGGTGGGATGGTGTCAGGGTATGTCAGAGCTAAGCAGAGCGGCTGCATGCCTGATACTGACAAGCATGAGGAGAAACGAGGACAAGAGAGGAAAGGTAGGAGGTGGGATGGTGTCAGGGTATGTCAGAGCTAAGCAGAGCGGCTGCATGCCTGATACTGACAAGCATGAGGAGAAACGAGGACAAGAGAGGAAAGGTAGGAGGTGGGATGGTGTCAGGGTATGTCAGAGCTAAGCAGAGCGGCTGCATGCCTGATACTGACAAGCATGAGGAGAAACGAGGACAAGAGAGGAAAGGTAGGAGGTGGGATGGTGTCAGGGTATGTCAGAGCTAAGCAGAGCGGCTGCATGCCTGATACTGACAAGCATGAGGAGAAACGAGGACAAGAGAGGAAAGGTAGGAGGTGGGATGGTGTCAGGGTATGTCAGAGCTAAGCAGAGCGGCTGCATGCCTGATACTGACAAGCATGAGGAGAAACGAGGACAAGAGAGGAAAGGTAGGAGGTGGGATGGTGTCAGGCTATGTCAGAGCTAAGCAGAGCGGCTGCATGCCTGATACTGACAAGCATGAGGAGAAACGAGGACAAGAGAGGAAAGGTAGGAGGTGGGATGGTGTCAGGCTATGTCAGAGCTAAGCAGAGCGGCTGCATGCCTGATACTGACAAGCATGAGGAGAAACGAGGACAAGAGAGGAAAGGTAGGAGGTGGGATGGTGTCAGGCTATGTCAGAGCTAAGCAGAGCGGCTGCATGCCTGATACTGACAAGCATGAGGAGAAACGAGGACAAGAGAGGAAAGGTAGGAGGTGGGATGGTGTCAGGCTATGTGACAGCTAAGCACATATGGAGATCAAACGGAAGAGAGAAGGTCTAGCAGAGGATGGTGTCCCGGCCTATGACAGCTAGGCAAATAGGTAGCATTCCTGATACTGGCAAACATTGGAAGAACAAAGGAGGAGAGACTACATGTGGGAGGAGAGATGGTGTCAGGGTATGTCACAGCTAAACACAGAGACTGAATTCCTGATACTGGCAAACATATGGAGAACAGAGGACGAGAGAGGAAAGGTGAGAGGCAGGATGGTGTCAGGGTATATCCTAGTTAACCATATATGCTTCATTCCTGATATTGACTAAGATGTGGAGATCAAGTCGAAGAGAGAATAAGGTGTGGAAGAGGATGGTTTATGTGTCTAGGACAGCTAATACTAGAGGCTGCAATCCAGTTTCTTACAAAGATGCAGAACGAGTATTGCAGCATGACAGGGAGAGAATGTACCAAGCAAAACAAGCATATGGAAGAGGACGCTTGGGAATCGATACCAGCTGGAAAGTTAATAGTGGCAGCAAAAGCAATTATATTACTAAATGTAGGGACCAACGAGGAGTAGCTGATGTTAACTGCCAACATGTATTTGGTAGATGACTTACCAATAGTCTTGTCTACATTGATACACTTATATATAAATGCGATTCTAATGTGATGTTGAGCCCTTTCTAGAGAAACATGCATACTACCATGTTTCTAAATATTGATTCAATCTCTGCACCTCCTCACACTCTACTTGTTTTCAAACTGTAGCACCCATTCATCATTTAAAATGTGCACACTCAATGTTCCTCCACAGCAATGGGGCAGAGGTGAGGAGTAAAAAAGTCTTACTCAGTGTCATTAAGAAACAATTAAACAAGTCAAATATTTCCTCCGTTCTCTTACTCATCACAATCCTTACTAATACGAAGACATACATCAAACTAGGTAGCCAAGTGCTCCTGAGGGACAATGGTTAATCCTGAGCCTGCTGTAACTTCAAGATTGTTTACGTAGTCTTCATGGAATCTTCTTCAGAGGGCAAATCAAGCACTGAAGGGCACATAGGTATGTGTTTTAGCACTGCAGAGCCACGAAAAAGATCACCTATGTCTTGTTTTAACTGAGCTGAAGCCATTTCTCTCACATCCAATGACTCAGCGTAAAATCAGTTTGGCAAGGACCCCATTCTGGACCCCATTCACGGACATGTAATACGACTAACCAACCATTCTAAGTGTGTCAATGAGATGGAACGGGGGCAAGACATTGGGCCTCATTACGACTCAGGCGGTAAGGGGTTTACGGCGGCGTAAACAGCGCCGACCCTTACCGCCTGATTCCGAGGTCCCTTAGCGCCATGGAGGTTTTAACACCTGCTTTTAGCAGGTGTTAAAATCCATGGCGCTAAGGGACCTTGATGTTAATTACGCCACCGTAATTTACGGTGGCGTAATTAACGCCTTCCCCACTCCCATTATGCCCTATGGGGCAAAAATGGGAATGTTGAAGGGTAAATGGGGATTGGGGACTTACCGCCCCGCCAACCTCGGAATGGGGCGGTAAGTCCGCCAACCACCATGGCGTAAACATAGTTTACGCCATGGTGGTAAAGGTACGACCCAGGCGGTAACTTACCGCCTGGGTCGTAATGAGGCCCATTGATGTTAAACATTATGGGTATCAGTGAGGAGTCCTCTTGCATACTACAGTTGGATAGGGGCCAAGACAACACATGACTCCCATCTGTACAGTAGAAAAACGTTCATCCAAAAATGATTGTCCTTTCAAAAGTGTCAGACACTGACATTAAAGTACCTACCGAATAAACTGAGGCAGACATCTTTGGAAGTTGAGCTGTGGACACAGCTGAGATTCACAAAGGTAAGTTAAACACCTGATTAGACACTGCAGTTGTATCCTCCACTTACATGAGCACAACGCTGATGCCACAGTACAAGTTTGAGAGGGGTTGCATTACTCAAGGGGATAAGTCAAGTCAAAGAATGGGCATTAAGGCCATCAGTGGTGTATCAGTGTAGGATATCTGATCCCCAGGTGAGAATGGTTCTGTCTCATAGACAGCCCAAATGGAACCTTGATTGTGACTCTAGGGAATATGTGCACGTGCACAGACCTATTGTCATTTGAGACTGCCGCTGCCCCTCCAGCACCCATCTCATGTGGAGTGCCTGTGCAAGGGTCCTGTGTATCCCTGACCCTCTAAAATGTCTTCATCAAACCCCTCTTTGACTTAATAAACTCCCTTGTTTGAATCCAGCAAGTGCAGAAACATTATGACCTGTGGAAGTCAAATCTGAGTACATGACCGCAAAAGAGGGCTAATGCTTATCAGTTAGTTGCTAATGTAGTGGCTGTTGCAGGGGACATAGTCAGAGCTGAGCAGACAACCCCAGCACATGATACCCTTGGCCATATCACGCCAGGATCAGATCTTGGGCCTCATCACGACTTGGGCGCTATTAGCCCTACCGCCGAACTCCACGGCGCTAATAGCACCGGATCACGAGTTCGGCGGTAATGTAATTCCCCATTGAGCCCATTCGGGAATGCCCCATTCCCCATTGGGCTCAATGGGGAAAATTTGCGCTCTTACTGCCGGCGGAGCAAAGAGCTGGGGCGAAATCCGCCAAAGTCCTGATTTGGCTGGCCCTTAAATCCGGCGGTAATAGCGTGACCGCCGGATTTAAGGGTTACCGCCAAAGTCGTGATGAGGCCCCTTATCTCTTCCATGATGTAAACAGGTATTCATTCATTCAAGATTGCTTCGAGTGACGCCCTACATGACACAGCAGCACCAACAAGAAACTACCTGGGAAGAGCAGATGAGGTTGCACCTGGTAAATATACGTCAGAGCCTAACCGATATCCTCTCTACTATGTGAGAAGTGTTACAGGTTGCTCAGTAGAAAAATACAGCTAACATGGAAAGCAATGTAGCAGTTCTTTTGGCAGCAAATAAGCCTACAGATGGTACAACGTACAAAAGCCATGACAGTTGGAAACTGTGTTGCTGCTGACCTTCCACCATATGTGCCAGTAATGGCAACTCCATCAAACCATGGTAGTGTTTCATTGGTTTTGGACGCACAAGAATCAGTTTTTGTGCAAGTCATATAGGGATGGCCTTCTTTCAATCACCCCTTGTCAAATAACAATACACCAGCACATGGCTGGCCAAGAAACAGAGATAAGCACACATACTGTCAGGTTTGGCAGACATGTGAAGTGCATTATGTTGTGTCAAGTGTTTAACTGTTCATTTAATGATGGGCATAAATCATTTCAATGTGCCTCATTATGTGTATTATTATTATTATTATTATTATTATTATTATTATTATTATTATTATTATGTGCGTGGACCTAGCTACTAGAAGAAACAGATTGATTTACGGAGGTCTACAACAATACAGATACACAGCGGAGCACTTTACAGTGGTATACAACAGTACAGATGCATAACAGATCACTTTTCAGAGGTAAGAACAGAACAGATATACAGCGGGGGGTAGTGTACAGAGGGGCACAGAGAAAGGGCACATCTGTGCAGGGTGGTGGGAAAGAGGGGGCGGGTGGCATCTAGCGAGTCAGGTGGCACATGGGGCGATGTGATGGCATAAGTGTTGAGGAGGAGAGACTCCTTTAAGAGGTGGGTCTTGCATTATTTTCTGAATTGTAGGAGCGGGGGGCGAGTCTGATGCTGATGGGGAGGAGCTTCCATAGTCTTAGGGCATAGGCAGAGAAGGCTTGCTTTCTGATTGCTTCCTTTTTGCAGCGGCAGATTTGAAGTCTGCATGTGTCCTGCCTTCTGGTGGTGTGTTGTCCTTCAGAGATGCTGAGTTTCTCTGCAAGGTAGCTGGATGATCTGAAGGTGACTAATTTATAGATGCGGGAACAAGACTTGAAGGTGATTAGTGCATGCAGTGGCAGCCAGTGAAGCTCAATGAGGGCCCGTGTAATGTGGCCATATCTGCGTAGACTCTTGATGAGGTGTGCAGCCACGAGGACACTTTTCAGAGGATCAAGAGAAGACAGTGGGAAGCCTTCATGGAGGGCATAGCCCCCATCCAGGTGAAACAGGAACAGTGCTTGAATGGTGGATCTAAAGCTGTCCAGAGGGAGGAAGGGCTTGACTGTCCACAGGAGGGATAGCTGATACCAAGCTATCTGAGTGTTTGTAGTTATGTGTGTCTTGAAGGAGAGGTGTTTGTCGATGTGGAACCCGAAGGAGGCGAGCTCAGGAGTGAAGCCCTCAGTGTCCATGGTTGATAGCCTGGTCTGTATGTATGGGTGTTCAGTGTTGTTTGTGAGGAGCAGGAATTCGAAGGTCGAGGGGTTGAGCACCAAGAATGCACTGGTCATCCAAGACTGGATCACTGAGAGGTAGGTTTGGAGCCTGTGGATGTCCTTGATGGAGTTGATCTAGAGGTATGGCTGTGTGTCATCAGCATATTGGTGGATGTTGTGTGTGGTTATGAGGGCTGCCAGCATCTCCATGTATAGATTTAAGATCACTGGGGAGAGGATGGAACCCTGGGGGATTCAACAGGGGAGGGGTAGCATTGGCGATCTAGAGCAGTCCATCTGAAAAACTGCTGGCAGTTGGCGAGGTGGGACTTGAACCAGCGTAGGACAAGGTCACTGATCCCCATGTGCTGACGTAGGGTATCCATGAGCGCCTGGTGGTCTACTATGTTGAAAGCGGACATGAGGTTAAGTAGGACCAGGAGGTAGGGGTGGCCATTGTCAAGGATGTTGAGGGCATCGTCGACCACCTGTATGGTTGCCGTAAAAATGTGCTTCATCTGGGTCTGAACCCAGATTGGTAGGTTTCGAGGAGATTGTTGGTGTTGATGTGTTTCTGCAATTGCGCGGCTACCTCTTTCTCGATGTTCTTACCTGGGAAGGGAAAATGGGTGATGGGGCAATAGTTACCTAGGTTGTCGGGATCCATAGTGTATTTCTAGAGGGAGGATTTGTCCTATCTGTAGGGTCGATGGGAAGGTGTCTTTAGTTAGGGAGCTGTTGATGATCTCCTGGTAGGGAAGAAGAGCCTATGGGTCTGTATACAATGTGGGTTCAAGGGCAGCCAGGGTTTCTACCAGGTCCTCTGTAAAGAGTGTCTTGAATGTTGTCCAGGATGTGGAAATTTCATGAGGAGGGTAGTAAGGTGGGTCTGTGGATGCAGAGTTGGTGTCTATGTGCTGGAGAATCTTGCTGATTTTGTCGATAAGGAAAGTGTTGATGGCAGTGGATTTGTCGATGAAGTGTGGTGTGGCAGAGTCCGGTAGTGGGTTGCCCACTTTGAAGAGGGCCCTGCTTTTGTTGTCGGCATCTACTAGGGTGTTCTGATAATAGGAAGCCTTGACTGTATTGATTAGTTGTCGGCAGATTGCTCAGAGTTCCTTGAGGAGTGCCATGTTGGATGTGGTCCTGGAGCAGTAACAGGTTTTCACTTCTTTGTTGCTGACTCTTTTGCTGGGGTTGAGTTCTTGCGTGTAGCAGGGGGCTGTTGGTCTTGGTTTGCAGGTGCATTGTGTTGCTCGATGGAAGCTGAGAGGATGGCGTTGAGTGCTTCCAATATAGAAGGTTTTATGTGTTAATATCCCTGCGAAAATATCGCCATACAAAAATATTGCCATATATTTGCTGCGATATTAAGGCATGGAACCTGCGGCAGACACCCCCACAACCCCCACATTATTTTTAAATGAGCGGGGGACAACCCCTCAACCCCTGCTCACAAAAATTATCCCCCCCAAAAAATTATCCCCCCGTGTCCAGACGACCATATATGTGGTGATATTTTTGGTGGGGATAATATGTAGTGATACCATAGAGAGTCGCAGTTTGGTGCATGTGAGGTAGAGGTTGGTGAGGTCTTCTGTGAGGGCTTTCACTGGGAAGTTGTTGATTGTCGTGAAGGTTTTTCTGATGGGTTTCTGTTGGGAGCGCTTGACCGGGGTGGTGTGCAGTATGTTGAAAGGCATGGCCAGGTGGTCAGACCAGTCAAGCGGTAAGAGGAGAGCTGTAATGGAGGGAAGGCAGTGCTGTGATGATTAGTAAATGGATTTTACCTTTCTTGTGCGTTGGGTCTTTTGTTTGCTGTGTGAGGCTGAGGGTGTTGAGAAGGCCAAGGAGAGCTTCCTTCATCAGTTTGGTGACCTTGATGCCTGGGAGGTTGAAGTCACCTAGGAAGATGCTGTTGGTGTGTGTGTGGGATATGGTGGGAACTAGGTCGCAAAGTCTCTGATTAAGGCGTTGTTGGGTTTGGGTGGTCTGCAGATCAGATGGAAGGTGACTGTATCCATCTTGGAGTGCAGGTAGTGGCAGGAGAGGACTTTGAAGGACCCAATGTTGTCAACATCAAGTCTGGTGCAGGGCCACAAGGTCTTGTGGATGACTGCGAGGTATCCGCCTGTCTTGTCTGGCAGGTCTCTGTGTTGGATGTGGTAGGCGTTGGGGACAAGGATGTTTAGGATGTGGGTGGAGGTGGGTGTCAGCCAGGTCTTGGTGATGAAGATGACATCAGGGCCATGTGTAGTGATGATGTCAGCAATGTCTGCTGCATTGGTGATAAGTGAGTGGACGTTGGCATGCATCAGCTTCCTTTTTGTGGACAGTAAGGGTTGGGGCTGATGATGGTGAGATTGCTGAATTGCAGAGTGCATGCCTTAGAGGAGGGGCAATGTCGTTGAACTTGCATGGTGATGGTGGAGATGGCCTGTGGAGATTGAGGGAGAAAACACAGGTAGGCGTGTGCTTACCTGTTGTCTGAGCAGGTTTTCGGGCCCTGTGTCTTCCCGGTCCAAACAGGTCGAACAGGAATTGCCTCTTCCTTCATCTGCCCGTTACTTCAGACACCAGGTGAGAGACATCCTTGACCTAAGAGATAGAAGCAGAAAGGAAGAGGCAGGACTAAGAAGGTGGGTGGGGCTTGAGCTACACGACCTAGATCCACTTGCACCTGATCACTAAGTGCAAAGGAAAAAATTCTGGAGGGCTGCTTAAGTAGTGCAAAAGGGTGTCAAAACAGGAAGGCACTAACAGTTTAGTAGTGATTGACAGATGAGTGGGGCTTAGGACATGGAACCTAGATCCACTTGCACCTGCTCACCAACTGCACAGGAAAAGAGGCTGGAGAGCTGCTTAAGTAGGGAAAAAGAGTGGCAAAACAGGAAGGCACTAACAGTTAAGTGGTGATTGACAGGTGGGTGGGGTTTAGGCCACGTGATATATATCCACTTGCACCTGCTCACTTTGTGCTTGCTTCATTACTGCTCTTCTTCTTTCAAACAGGCTATGCACTAGTGTGTAAATCTTCAATCTGCACATTTGTTTGTATGTAGGTATGTGTGGGTGTGATGAATTGCCATCTGCCAAGAGTGTGAGAACCCAGGCTTTTTAAATTTCTATTACATGAGAAAATGATGTGGGTAATTCCATCTCAGAAAGGGTAATCTACTGGTCTGATTCCCATTTCATAAACTCCATGCCAGAAGCATAGTGTGTATCTGTGTCTTGATGTGTCAATATTCTGATTCACAGTGCCTGCTCTAACAGTGAGACAGAGCAGATTCAGAACTTCGCATCTGACAGTTGCAGCCTTTTCAGGGCAGGCCCTTCATTTAAGATATGCACCCCTGTACCTAACCTTTGGTGATCATAGTTGCCCAAGGTGGTGACAGAGTAAATTCTAAATGTAAGCTATGCCTGAGTTAAGGCATGGTTCATGGCACTACTGATCATTATAACCACATCCAATTTAATATCATACATAAGTCAGCGCCTGTGAGCCAGGCTCAGCTGTGAAAGTTGATGTGTATTCTGGGCAGACAGGCAAATGACAGGGTAGGAACCTGAATGGCCATCCCCCTTCTCGGATCTCTTTGTAATGGCAGGTAACACCCTCCACCAGAGACAGCCACACTACAGGCAGTTGCCCTGTGCTGAGGCATCAAAGGAGCACACCCATTCAAAAGGATTATATTCACAACAGGGTGCTGCATTTTGTCCCTAGTGAGAAGGGAAGCGGACAGGTTAAAGTAGACAGGAGGGCTCTGTACAGTTGAGGAAGACTTCCACCATCTTGTTTCTCTTTGCCTTTCTCTCTCCTTTCTGTCCTGTCCACTTCCTTTTGAAAAAAGCACTGGGTGTAAAGTCAGAAGGGCAAAGTCCACCTCTTTCAAGAACAGGCATTGACACTAATGGAGGCTAGCTTTAGTCCATCACTTGCAAGCTTTAACCTAAAAAGAAGGTGCCTCCCATCACTTCTTTAAATCACCATGGAATCATCTTTAGACTTCAACCCTTGAAGAAGATTGTGTCTGGACCGTGCTGGGAGAGAAGTCCTTTTAAGAGTCCACCAGTTGTGAGGTGAAGGCAGATGTTCAAGACAGAGGCAATCTCTGTACCCTAGCCATACATGAGGCGCATTAGGGTTGATACTGCTGCTGGAACATGACCTGTCACTCTGCCAGTGGTACCCACAACCTCACCATGTTGAAGGAGCCCTACACTTGTGTTCCAGCCTCCCCTATGTTTGTGAACCAGAGTGGGACTTACAGCAACCTGAAATGCGGCCAGCTGCTGGAGAAAGACCTGCCTCTTTACCAGCCACAGCAGTACACAGGACCTTAATATGTTGAAAATTGCCCTACAGTTATGTGTCAGCCGACCCTGTGTTTGGGAGCACAAGAAAAGGACTCATCTTGTACCGAAGCCTCTGAATTGGTACTCACAGCAAACTGAGAGCCAATACAGCCAGGATACTATTGTTTTTGCTGTTGAACTGCTAGGAGCCATGTTTCCAGAACCGTTCGACAGATTTTAATCACCAGGACCCTCTGTTGCTGCCTTTTGTACTCTCCCGATCTTCACACAAGTGCCAAGAAGTATGTTTCTGTGCTGCCGCTCCATCAAGAACTGAAAAAAGGTACTATTAACTGCTAACTGCCCCTTGTTCTATTTGTGTGTGCTAGAGACTACCTAGATACTTCTAATTCCTTCTTTGCAACCAACCTCAAGAAATAGCTTTTTTGAAAATGTGTCTTTTCATTGCATTTATTCCTTCTGTCTCATTATCAAGAATGCTCCATTTATTTTATCTTTGCTTATTCTGTTTTCCTTCTACAGGTGTGTGGTTTTACAGTGTTTTCATGTTAGTTATTATTGTACATGATGGGTTTGATTAAAGTATGATATGATTTGGCATTTATAACGCACCTATAAACAAGTGTTTCAAGTATATATTTGTATAGATCCTTGATTGGACTGTTATACTTTGCTGCTTGGGTTGCAACTGAACCAAATTCACACCCTGCTTCAGAGTGTAGCCTTACCTCGGCGCACTTTATTGAAGGTGAAGGATGTATAACTCGTAACTGTTCCTGGTTTACCTTCATGATTGTGTTGGCTCTTGGTTTGTAGAAGTTGCAAAGGCTGAGTGGGCTCTATTGCCTCTACTCACCCTTGTGCTCCTGCAGGGAAGAAGTTAAATCGTCACAATGGGATTTTATTTAGCGCAAAACTAGTTGGGAAGCAATGGAGCGCTGCACATAGGGAACTCACACAAATGTTTACAAGTTGTGTACCTGGATTAAGAGGAACTTGTATATGTAAATGGAAAATAGTGGGTGTTCTCTCCAAAAAGGGAGATGTGGGGTTGAGTGGAGTGATCAGAGATTGCTGGGATATTTTCTGGAAATCTGTGATAGGTTCTTTGAAGAGTAGGGTGTTAAGGCCGCACAGGTGGGCTTTCTAGTACCTTGCCATCATACGCTCTCTCTTTTAGTTGGAACATGTTCTGTTTCTGCTTTGTAGCAGGTGCTTGTGATGCTGGAAATGCATCAGAGGGACAGGGCCTATGTATCCTTGTCCTTTACTGCTTTTTATCATGTGTTCTGTTGTGTTTTCTGCGCAGGAGTTCATGTGGGACTCCTGGCAGTGCAGCTCTCTCTCCTTTGATTTTGTGAACGGACCCGTGGGATACCCTTATGGCATACATGAGTAGGGGTACAACTCTGTGCCCCTAGTCTATGTTTTTGGGCACCTGTGTGTGACCCACAGAGCAGGGTACGGGCTGGTGGCAGCTCTGTGCTGAAATGACTGGTGCCCTGAGCGTCCTCCATTTTGGGATGCCCAGGCCCTGTCATTGGAATCGGTAGATTCCGGATGGAGACAAAATGGCCCCCATGGCCATTTGCCTTCAATCACCAGTTACCTTGATCTTCCCGAAGTCCCGGGAGGCCCTGCCTCTGTCCCTTCCCCCTCACTGGCTGTTGGTAGTGTGGGGAAGTGCGACCAGACTGGCTGTAGCCTTCTCAACGACCGTATGTTGTGGGTACACCTGTGGGTGGGACCTGGGTGAATGGAGTGTGTGACGAATATACATTCTATGTTGTGACTGTCTAGTATTTGGTGGTTGACACAATGGTTGAGACAACCCTGCCCGAAACCGGTATGAATGCAGCTTGGAGTGTTGAATGGCTCGGTACTTGTCCCAATACACATAACTTGTTGTGAGTGTCTGGAGAGAAGTGAATGGCCTGAATACCTTGTATGCCTGATTGGTTGCCTGCCTGCATGAATGCCCGTAGTCGTGTTTGGATGCTTGAGTGCGACCCAGCGGAATGAATGGGAGATCAACAGTATATCTGGGGACCTCTCACTGCTAGGAATCGTGTTCGGAAGCTGAAGTCCACTACGACGAGTAACTGGAGTGAAGCTTAACCTTGAACCCTGCTGGACGAGAGGAATTGCTGTTGCTCTCCTTCGCAATCGGAAAGCTGTTGTGCTTCAAAGACTGACCCAGAGAGGACCTGGTAAGGCGCCCTCTTCCCGAGCTACGAGGGATCATTGTGCACAGCTGATCTTTGCCTAAGGTCCCTGGTAGACAGACCTTCGACAGGCTGCCGACCCAATACGGGGACTGCTGCGGCACTCCAAGGAGAAGCGCCCGGACTGTTGTCCCCCACAGTCACCGACCGCTGTCGCCGACTGGAGCCGCCATGCTCCCGTTGCCTAAGAACTTCATTGATCCACAGACGCTCTTGTCTGCATCGTCGCCGCTGTATCCCGCTGGGGAAGGCCTAACCATCGACGTGCCGAGAAGCATCCACCGGTGGGTTTCCCGCCACCCAAAGACCACGGAGACGCTGGCGACTCGATGCCCTTGCTGGGCCACAGTTCTTCAACTCTTTGCGGTCCAGAACTATCGACACTGAGGTGCCCCGCACACCTCTTCCTTGCAGGACATTTACGCTTCCCCGTCAACGAGCACCGCTAGGAATGACGCGGCCACGTCACCGTCGTAGCTCGACCTGTTCTCCGTCGGACGTTCGACGACCCGTGACTCCTGCCTGAAAGGGAGGACACTCAAGAAGGGTTGTCGATTTCCCCGACGTGGAACGCTACAACACCAAGGTAGTTTGGGGTTGCCGAACTATTGAGAAGTCTAAGGGTGAACAATATATGGACTGGGGTTGTATCTTTCTTCTAAAGGTTGCCCAGGTGGGGGGATCTCCACACAGAACTGTGTTTAACGGTAGTTACCAGTATTCAGGCTATTGCTCAAACATCCTGCTTTCCTTCCTCTCTCTACTGCTGGTTTTCCTCTTTATTTTGATCTGTGTGTCATCCTGACCGTATGCACTTTAATAAGATTGAGTAACGTTAGTGGTACCACTTTAGAATTGTACATATTTACCATTGTTGATTTTCGGAGTACAAAGTGAGTTATCGTGATTGTGTATATGCCTTTCAATATTAATTATATAAAGACTGTGTTGTAACCGATACAGTGTGTGGACATTCCTTCGTGGGTGCTCGGGGACTACACTGTACTTAAGAACCAGCTTGCATCACCTCCCGAGAAGCTAGGCCTTGATTGCTCGACTACGTTACCATAATTGAGAATCTTGGCAGGGGTCTCTGTGCCTCCCCTCTACCAAATAGAGAGCGGAAGTGCAGACCCCCCCTCTGGTCTTGACAGTGCTCTGTGCATTTTCCCAGGGCATTTTAATTCCGTCACTTTCTGTGAATCATCAGTATAATGCATTTCATGCAATTTCCATTGGCCCTCCCTCCTTACCTGAATGATGTTGGTGATTTTCAAACGCATTTTGGATTTTATTTATTGCAGCATGAAGGTATTCCTCCCACAATCACTTACAGAAGAATGCACCAGTCATGGGTGCAGTTCTGCATTGGATGGCATACGCTAGAATGAGAGGTGGGCTGCATTTGACTAGTGGATCAAAGAAAACATATATCATAGAGACCAGAAGAAGGAGACTGACGAGTTTTTGGCATTCTTGCAGATGTTTTATTAAAATAATAATGGAAAAGGGCCTTAATATCCACAATCTGTGGATTTCCCTGCCAAGCAAAACTATCTAGGATGCATCAACTGTTGTGAAGTCCAAAGCAAACAGTGTGCCTTCCATCCAAAACTAAGCTGCACTGACCCTACCTCTAAGACTCCTTTCTCCTGGATAGGCTTCCCCAGCCTAAGTATATCATTCTTAGATAGCTTTTGGCTATCTCTTGCAGTAGCGTGTTCAGTTCTTTTAGGGTACTTTTCCAAGTCTTTGGTTCCCCTTTCTCTTGACGTTCTCCTCCTCGTCTTTCTTGTCATTTGAATTTCTCTTATTATGTTTTTCTCAAGTCTCTCTGAAAGGCTCTCCTTGTTATCTCTGGGGAACTAGAATCCCTCTTTGTGTTGTTATTTATTGTATTCATTATTTTTTTTCATTTGTAACACGGCCAGACCCTGGGTTATCACGGCGTTGTTACAGACATCTTGGTGATTAGTCATACATTTGAGGAAAAAGAAAAAAAGCGTACAGAAAATATTTACATTTCAGGAAGAAAGACGCGTAGAGAACATTTTTACCATCAGCAGATCATCCCAGAACTAAAAACAATAATTACAGATTAAGCAGATAAAGGTTGCAGTAGTATAGATTCAGAAATGTACTAGTATTGGTTGTAAAACCATGTTTTCAGCTGCATTTTAAAGCCGGGGAAAGATGTCTCCTTTTTGATATTGATTGAGAGGGTGTTCCAATGTTCGGGGGCTAAGACATGAAAGCTGCTGCCCCCTGCTCTGGTGTTGTTAAAGCGGGGTGTCACTAAATATTGACTGTCATTAGATCTCAGTGTTCTAACGTTTTCTTTCTTCTGTAAGGCGTTGTTAAGCTATATTGGGGCTTTTTTGGCCAGACATTTATGTGTGATTTAGAGAGTTTTAAAGATAATGCTGGCTTTTACTGGTAGCCAGTGGGCATCCTTCCTGATTTTGGAAATGTGATCAGACCTTTTTTTATCCCTAATGCTGCCCTTAGGATTTTGTTTTGCAATAGTTCCAGTTTGCTGAGGTTAGTGTTGGAGATCCATAGTAGCAACATGTTGCAATAGTCTAGCTTGGATAATATCAAGGCTCTAGCCAAGGTGAGGCAGTTGGTCGGTGTCAGGAATTGTCTACTTAGTGCTATAAGTTTGGATGTGTAAGCCGTTGAAGATGAGAGCTTGCTGATATGTTTAGTCATCGTGAGGTTAGCGTCTAGGTATATGCCTAATGTTTTGACTTGCTTGAAAACAGGGATCAAAGTGCTGTTAATGTTGATAGAGGTGTAATCCGAATGAAGGGCTGCTATTTTAGTTGGTGATCCCACAATGAGAACTTCTGTGACTTTAGTGATCTCTGGATCATGGATCCTCATGAGCAAGACATCCGATATCTGGATTTTCCTCTTCTGGTTTACTGACTCTCTCTTTCGGGTAGGTATAACAGACTCAATAATTATTCTTGTATTCTTGACCCCTCTTGGTATTACTGAGACAAGTAAAATGAGCCTCGTAATGATCCTCACATCCTTGGTTCTATTTCGTGTCACTGGGACAAGTAGGATTTGTCCCGTAATATTGCTCACTCTCTCCGCTCTTTCTCATATCACTGGGATGAGTAGGATGAGTCCTGTGATGAGTCTCGCTTTCTCTGTTCTTTCTCATATCACTGGGACGAGTAGGATGAGCCCCATGATGTCTTTTTCTCTCTCAAGTCTATCCAATATCACTGGGACAAGTAGGATGAGTACTGTGATGGGTTTCACCATCAGTTCTTTCTCGTATCACTGGAACAAGTAGGATGCTGGTACTCTTTATTCCTGTGTTCCCTATTAGGTCTCAGGCGGTCCTGTTACCTTTTTTCCCACTGGCCACTGTCACCATCCCTGCAGGCAGGATAGGGACTTCTCTTCATTTAGTCGGGATGGCTTCTGCTTTCCCTCTGACTCTCTTTGCTTCTTGTGCACGGGTCTGCAGTGTTACAGTGGTCTCAGCGTCATTGCCACTTTGTAAAGAGGTGCTAGAATCTGCCCCAAATGTGGTCTATGCTGTGTCCAGAATCCAAACAACCCTATGTATTTCTGAGCTTGTTTCTTACTCACAGGTGTAGTGAATTCAGGAATCTTTTTTTTTTTTGGCCTTTGGCACCATTTCCCAATGCCCATTGTGCCACTGAATTCCCAGAAAAATCACAGTCTCCGCTGGACCCTGAATTTTATTTTCATTAATTTCCCATCTGTCTTCTCAATCCCGTAATGATTACTTCTAGATGCGTCCACACACTCGACTCATCCTTTCCCTGAATCAAAATATCATCAATATAGTGCCAAATCTGTACATCAGGTTTGCACAGTATTTTGTCCAAATGCTCTGTCACCAGCCAGTGGCAGATAGTCGGACTGTGCACGTAACCCATGGGCAAACGTTGAAACGTATATTGCCTCCCATTCCAAGAAAATGCAAAATGTTTTTGACACTCTTCTGCAAATGGCACAGTGAAAAATGCATTTGCCAAATCTATCACCACATACCAAGTTGCCACAAATGTTTGCACATTCTCAGTCACAGTAACGGCATCTGGGACTGTGGGAATTAATGGAGGAGTGTACTTATTCAACTCGCGATAATCCAAAGTCATTCTATAACGTCCATCTGGCTTCTTAACCGGCCAAACTGGGTTGTTCCAAGCCGTAGTCACAGGACGTAACACGTCTGCTTCAACATATCCCTTGATTGTATCTGAAATGTGCTTATGCCCCCAGGAATATGATATTGCTTCATTGACACTTGTTTTGTGGCCAAAGGAACCTACACTGGGTACATCTTCACTTTTCCCACAATGATGGGGGTACACATCAATGCACTCACCCCAAACTGATAGGTTTTACCTCCTAGACCTAAAGTCAATCCCACCAGAACATCAAAGCTAATAATATACTTAGGTATGGGATAATCAACACTTGATATTTATTACTATTCAAATTACCAATTTTCATATCAACTTTTGTTAGACTGTGGGTGTGCCTTTTCCTCCGACTCCAGTTAAGGTAAAATGTCTACCATTAAACCTTGAAGGATTACGATGGATCAATGAAGCCTCTGCCCTGGTATCAATCAAAGCTCAAACCACTTGCATATTTCCTGATTTCCAGAATAATTTCACTTTCACATGAGGCTGTCTGTCTACCTTAATCCGGGCAGACACTACCAGAGATTGACCACAATACTATTCGTATTTTGAATGCGGGTATTTGGACTCTGTCTCCAACATCACACTCACCACTTTTCGCAAGTCAGCATAAGTCAGCTGATATGGTGAAGCCGTCTCCATGGTTCCCTCATCCATCTCCTCTTCAGGCGGCGCAGAAAGGAAAATGTCCCCAACTTGCTTACTCATATCCTGTCTTTTCACCTGTTTGTACGCTTTTTTCCTTCATGCCCTCACTTTTTATATAGCTGATACATTTCCCTGGTCTCAATCCCATCAATGCCTTCTCGTGGCACTCCATTTTTTAGTAGCATCAAAAACATGTCTTTTCTCGACACACACAAGTCTCTACTGTCAGATCTCTTTCCAGGAGTCTGCTTGTCACTACTCCCCCCCTCTCTCTCTTTCTCTCTCTCTCTCTCTCTCTCTCTCTCTCTCTCTCTATCTCTCTCTCTCTCCCACAGGGTCTCTCTTCAACTTTGTCCCATTCCCTTATTTCCTCTAACTGTCTGAAAGCATCAACCACTCCGTCGGTTTATTTACATGTCATCCCCACCACCAAACTCATAATTACATTTTTGTAGGCCAGTAAAGCAGTTTGAATGATTGTATTTCAGGGTGAAACCGATAATGCCACCACCCACATATTTTCAGGATCATCAAAATGGATGGCTTCTTTCATGGCATGCTCTCTAAGCCTTTGGATTGCCTCTCTCAATGTGAATCACCTCTTCTCATCACTAGGCCAGTCTGACGTAATCAGATACTTGCGATTACACCCTTGAGCAGCTAACTGTAACAATGACACTTGTGACTCTCTCCCCCGGCTTCAGGAAGCGGCCCTGCACGCAATACCTCCTGAATATGGGTTTCATGGGACAATGGCAGGATCCTTGGAGAACCAGTTGGATCCACCAGAAGGACTGCCACACCTCCATCAAATGACCTGCCCATCCATGATAACAGAGACTCTCCAGCCATCTGCTTCAATCGATTAATGATTTCTCCAACCTCCTGCTGATAGTAATCCTCCAGCGTTGTCAAATTCACCAGACCACCTCCAGGATTATTCGGATGTGGCCCGTTAGATAAATGCATAACTGGTGTAACAGTCTCTTCTTTCCTGTCAAGCTCTGGTTTAGACAGTATCTCCCTTTCTGAACCACTTTCTGAACTAGTGCTGTCAAATACATCCATGTCCCACTGGTCGGGATTCCAATCAACCCCTGCAGAGGCAATCACTGTTTCCACTTTGTGGGTATTCACTGTCCCTCTTCATTTTCGATATTCGCATCAGGCAACTCTTACAGCAGGCGTTTCTGCCACTGCCTGATATTTATCTGCCTTATCATGATACAATTTAATCTGAAGTTGTTGCATTAGTGCAATCTGTTTCTAGGCAGCCAACTTTTTTTCCAACCTCAAGACATTGGCCTGCAATTCTACATTCTGTTGATGCATCTTTCTGCCCAAGGCTGAGCACTCCTTTCCCTTCTCTATGGGTACATGTTGCAAGCAAGCCGCCACCTCGGTCGTACTCGCCTCTCCTATACTCGTATCCCAGGTCTCATATGGACTCTTTGTCCACCCGGGAATCTTCACATCAGGACAATTTATGCCTGCGGAACCTCCCTTTTTTCTAAATAAGGAACTCATGATTTTGATGGATTTTTCAAGTCCCCTATCTAAATTTCAACAACAAACCACAAGCTTCAGATTCATTTGAGTTCTTGGAGTCAATTACAGCACAAGAACCCTGCCCACAGTTCTCAATCACGTGGACTCAGGAAGGCAATGATGAACACTTAGACCATTAGTTGGAAAATAATTGGCTCTTTACTGGCCCTTTATTCACATTCCATTAGTATACATATCACTACGAAATAAATGCAACTGGTTATACATGAATACATGGACAAGGATAAACACAAAAGGTATACACCAACACTACCCAGCCCCGGGGAATGTAGGCAGAGAGATCCCTCATCAACTTCCCTCTCAGCATGACTTCAACACTCAAGGTTCCAATTCTCTGTCACCTCGTGGGGATTGCACCTCTCTTCTTATGGTGACAAATCCCCACCCCCCATAAGTTTCAAACTGCCCCCGGCCGAAGGACAGACAGCAAGCATGTGAGGCAAGAGTGGAAAAAATCCAGACAGTGGAAAAAATCCAGACAGTGGAGAAACCCAGCTTGTCTCTCACACTCTCGTTCCCAGCACCCCTTATCAATGCAACTGCACATCTCTGTCTGCCTTCTAACTGAGCTCACAAAAACTTAAACTTTCATTTCTGTTGGGAAGTGAATGTCCAAAATGGGCACGCACTGGCGCAATGTTTTAGCTCATTTTCACACGCCACTACACTATGACAGACTTGATGTCGCTGGTTACAGTTCTGCCTTCTTAAACCAGGCTGCACTTCAACACCTCTGCCATCAGTATGCCGCGAAGACCTATAACAAATTCAGGCCATCTGGATACATAATGAGTCCCTCACACTCAAACCTTATCCTGACCTGTTTCAGAACGCTTTCACATGTCTGACCTCCTGGGTTGTTTGTACCAGAGCCCAGTCAACACTCCTAATCATTATTGTTGCTCCCACAATCTCAGATGTTACAACTATGCTGATGACATGTAGATCATCCTCAAGTTTCCCAACTCCCCCACCTCACCCCACCCAGACCTGGCATCCTGCTTCTCGGACATTGAAATCTGGATGACAAACAACCACCTGCTCCTCAACCCTAATCTGTGTCAATACAGCACTCCTTCCCCAACCTATCCCTTGGCCACCTTCCTTAGGACCCATACCCTCTGAATCACCCTCAGTCAAAAACCTAGGATGTATGACCCTCACCCGCAACATTGATGCAGTCACCAGATAATGCATCTTCCTCCTCCACATTTGCAATCGGATTTTCCCTTAACTCTCCTACCCCCACGGAGTTTCCGCAATCATGACCATCATCCTCTCGCACCTAGAATACTCTAACTCCCTCTACCTAAGCACATCCACATACCAACTCAGAAAGCTCCAGTGAATTCAAAACTCTGCAGCAATGCTCTTCCTCGCACTCTCACCTAGAGAACACATCTCCCCAGCACTCAGGACACTCCAATGGCTGACTATCAGCAGACAAGTTTTCTTCAAAGCCATGTGCATTATCCACTGCACCATCAAAAAGAATGGCCCAGACTTCCTCCAAAACAAGCTTAATCACTTCTGCCGGACCCAAATCCTCAGAGCCGGCACTGCACACCTCCTAGTAGTCCCCCTTTCAACATCTCCAGACTAGAAGGTGCTTGTTTCTCCGTCCTCACACCCACCTTCTGGAACTCCCTCCCCCTCATATCAATGATATTTGTGATGTCATCTTTGATGTCCTGGGTGTTAGTCTTAGCAATGCACATAGATGGTGCGAGTTATGTTTGCTTAGCTTACTATAATGGGGGAATGTGCAGTGATGTTTGGTTGCACTGTGAAGTATAACATTCCTTTAGTGACATATATATGTATGGCAGGGAAGGAAAAGAAAGGGGCTAAACAAGTGATGTTGTCATTGATGTCAGCATTCACATTTGAGATGACATCTTTCATGGTCTGGGTGTTAGTGTTAGCAGTGCAGGGGGGTGGTGGCAAGGTTGGGGGCTTACTTTACCATAACTGTCGAATTTCAGGGGTTTTTCGGTTTTAATTTGAAGCATGAAGGGGAGGAGGAAAGTTTTTTTTTTTTGGTGAAGTGTACAGGTTATTGTTAGGGTAACTTAACAATAACGTCCCCTCAACAAAGTTTTTTTAGTAGTGAATTTCACTGGTTTTTGGGAAAGCAACTTAACCATAACGTCCCCTCAAAAATGTTTTTTTTTGTAGTGAATTTCACTGGTTTTGGGAGGGCACTTAAACATAACATCGACGTAACAAAGTTCTTTTTGTAGGGAATTGTATAGGTTTTTGGAAGGTGGAACTTAAGCATGAAATTGTGGCAATGAAGTCGTTGAGCAGAATATACACTGTAATCATGAGATTTTGAGAGATATGTAGTATAATCTACGTACTTGACATACATTTAACATAGAACCTACAGAACCTCCTCCCTATTGATATTGGAAAGGGACAGACTGAGCGCTTGTTTGGGGACGGGGTTGGACAGGATCAACATTACCCAAGGAAGTGGGGGATAGCTGAAAATGTACTATTGCCTTACACAAAAAATGTGCAACATAGAAGAAGGACATACAGATATTATAAGTAGTAATAAGTAAATATGGAAACCTGAAGCTGGGAAAAGAAACCAACACATTTAATAACCATGTAGAATAAAGTGGATGGTACCATAAAAAAGAAAGGATGCCTCCAGCGTAATCACTTCACAGAAACACGGCAGCCTGGAACGACAGTGGACGGACGCAGTAGGATGAAGGGACATTATAGCAAAAGAGTGAGTGCGGGTCATTTTTTTATATGGGTGATTTCTTTTGTGGTATGTGGTGCAGAAATAATAATTTCTTTCTGTTGTTTTGACTCAGAAATGGCTAGTACTTTGGAGTGGCTGGAGGAGTATTTCTCACATGAGGAAATGTCTGAAGACAGCGACAATAATGGTACAGAGTGCTCTGCATGTGCAAAATAGTGACCAGTATTTTAGAGGCATTCAACTTATGTATTTTTTTTTTAACAGACCAGGAAAGAAAAGAAGAAAGGGCAACAAACGAGACAGAAGAAGACAGGATAAAAAGGATAGAGCAGAAAATGGACATATTGAACAACTATTTTCAAAGTTTACGGGAGTTTGTGGAGGACTGTGTGAGAGGAAAAGTTTGTTATCATTGCCTCACCTGCACCTGCCCTGCTTCTCCATTCCCTAGTGAACCATCCCCAAACCTTGAACAGGAAAATAGACGTTTTGACGAAATATCGATCCCTTCTTCCCCTCACAAATCTTCTCCTCATAACCAGCCAGTGTTGAATCCTAATTCCCCCTTATTTGTTTAAGTGTCCGCTTCCCCAGCTATTTCCTTAGATTGATGTGTGTGTGTGTGTTTGAAATGTTTTTGTATAGTAGTTGTAGAGAAAGAGTTTGTGTGTACATTATTTTTTAAAAAGACGTAAAATGTTCGCGAACAGCATGCCTGTTCGACCTATCCGGAAGGAATGGAATGTGGGTGCTGTCTAATGTCAAGTAAAATGGATGTGATGTGTGACTGCACCATCTGTTGAAATTGTGCGTACATAAACAGAAAGGGGTGTTCAAAGGATATACTACCTCGGCGTACCGCTTGGAAACGAGATAATACATGTTCGTAGAACACACCAGATGTTCGAAATGGGTGTAATGAGGAAAATGGGAGTGTGTGAAGGACAGTATAGCGGTCCGTATCGGGCGCAGCCAAAATGGTGCCGTCCGTAGAACAGGAACGGTGGCCGGCCAGTTCGTAGGCAAAAAAAAATGGAGTTGTCCTAAGGACACTGGAACTGTCCGTACAGTGAACATAGCATGCGTGCACATGCGCAGTAGAAACGTAAGTATTGCGAACATCGCGCCTGTTCCTAACTGTCCGTCTCACTTGTGTAGCACTTTGAAGTAGTTTGAGAACCCGAACACTGTCCGTAGGACACTTGTGCACATGCGCACGTTTGATTCTTTGCTTTTGCTGTCCAGGGGACTTTCATTACTGGGGCGGATGTGTTGAGGACATCATTATGTGACCGCACCTACGCTGAGCGTGGGGACTAATTTCCGCGGTTGGTGTGCTTCCACAACAATATAAATGAACTTGTAGACACAAGGCAAAGTATTGTAGAGTGTAAAAATGTAATTTCACACATCCCAAACAATAGGCCACCTCAGGACTTGCTGTGTAAAATTTGTGTACCGCTTTGTAGGGAAGAAGACGGTCACGAGACACACCCCTGAACCCCTACAAAAGGCCACACCCCCGAGCGCATCTTCATTGTCCTTCTAGCTATAGCAGATTGAGGTGTGTTGCCTTTACTGCTGTAGTGACCAAAAGGAAACTAATCGGTACGGCTTCCATGGCTGCTGTTGGGTCATTAGCCTCTGCACCACCCACAAACCCGCCACAACCACCACCACCTCACCAAGGGCCTGCAGAGAGAAATGTGGGTGAGGATGTAGAGATCGAGGAAGAAGAGGAGGAAGAGAATGAAGTGGAGGAACTCTGCACTAGGAGCACTCAGCGGGAGTCGTGGATGTGGCAGTTGTTTTCCGTTTATGGGAAAGTACCAAAAGCACGTGCAAACCTGGTGAAGTGTAACCAGTGCGAGGTGGTGTTGAGTCACGGGAGATTCGGAGCGTACAGTTTTGGTACGACAACCATGAAGCGACACCTCACTTTGTTCCACACTGCGGACATTTGCAAGGTGATACCATGTGAAGAGCGTAGTCGTTTGAGTTCCTCCACAGCATCCTCGGTATGCGATCCTCCCACCACAAGAGACACTCCTGTGGAGGAGTGCCTCCCTCCAGCTGCCTCACAAGCCATTTGCAATGCTGTTGACCCTTACCTTTCAAAGGTGACAGTAGTGTGCATGTATTGTGATGCAGTACTCTGCAGGGGGGAGAGTTTTTGAAGTGCTTTTGAGGCTGCAGTCACTGAGCGCCAGAAGATCTGCTCCTTGCCTAAATAAAACTCACCCTAAATCTTTCTCTGTTCAGTTGCCCTTTTTTATCCCTGTGGCTGGTATCCCTTCCATACCCTCCTTTCGCCTCTTCTCCTAGTGTGCCATGTGCTCTTAAGCAATGAACGTAAAAACAACAAATATTACAGAAAAGGCTCTTTTCAGAGCCGCCTTTCTCAGTATAACAATAGAACTATCAAGTGATGGCCGTAGACCCCTGCAGAGTTCTGAAAAAGTTTGCGGACAGTCATAGAGGAAAAAAGGGAGGGTGCAAGTGGAGCAAACGCAATAAAGTGTACATTGGGAGTAAGTGGCGGCTCTGAAAAGAGCCTTTCGGTGGTGTGTTGTGTGGGTCAAAAACAGTGGATTGGGGAAAACGGATTGTCAGATAGGTTAGTGTGATTGCAAAAGAGGTCGCAATGTATTTTTTACATATTTTGTACATTGCGAAGAAAAATCTGATTGCCAGCATATGTGAGGTGGACTCCATCTATGCGGAAAATGAAAGTGCTGTGAAACAAAATGTTTTCATTGTGGAAAGAGGACATGCCAAAACCTCTTAAAAATACACACACAACCTTATTCACATTGCGTCTCACTTTCTCCATTTGTGGACCAAACGCAGAAGAACGCAGCCATATTTGTCTTTGGGCAATACGGGAAAAAAGTATTTGACAATTTGGAAACATGTCCATGAGCTTCGCGAGTCCTTCCTTCATTGCAAATTGCAAAGAAATTCCAGATACATGGCCTAAACTGTTTCCTCCACAATGAATGATCAGTATATTTGAAGGACGCTCTGTCAGTAAAGTAACACAGAGAGGTACCAAGTCCAGCCATCTCATGCCACGCACGCCATACCAGTGCACTTCCGCATGAGGAAATCCGAGATTTGTAGATAAACTGCAGCTTTCTGCATGCACCTTCAACCAATGTATCCATGAGTCTCCCAAAATCCAGATAATCTGTTTTCGAGCATGGAAAGCCATGGCTGGGTGGTCTCCTGTGAGGGAGAAGACGGTCTTACTAAAGTACATCAGTCACAACACACCTACTGAACTTTATGGACCAATCTCTAGCTCCGCTCATTATCATTTACATGCAGCTCCACCCTTGAATCCCCGGTGGTGATATGTGGCGGCTGCTAACTACCGACATGTTCGCGGACATGTACAGGATCAGAGCGGGACAAGGGTACATTAAAGTACTATTCCCCTTTTTCCCCTTTAAGGTAGGCTCTGAGAAGAGCTGTTTTTTTAATTTTTGGCCAGATACCGTACAGACATCTAGTATTTTATGTACATTTTGTATTTTCTGTCCTTGCTTTACTCTTGCAAACATTACAGAACCTTCTCTAAAGCAAGCCTTACGTTCCAAAAGAACATTGCATTTCCCAAAGAAGATAGCATAACACCATCTCCTTCAAAGTAATGCGCATTGCTTGAAGCAATGTTATCGTGGCTACAAAAAAACATACCAACTCGTAGCATGAATGCACACATGCCGCGATTGATGATACACCTCCCGATGCTTTGATCTGAACAGAAAACAGAAGTGTTGTTCCATTGTACTCTCGGGAGTAAAGCAGAAAAAAATACTTTTGTTGTTGGGAAGATGGTGATGAGTGCTTCAACCAACTGTGCCAAATCTGCCAACAAAGTATGTGAAGTCAGGTATCCCAAATGGCAAGCACCGTAATGCAAAATTACCACATGAGGAGTGGTCATTCTACACATGTCTCTACAAACTTGCAGAATTGTCACAGCATTGGCTTCAGAGTCAGCGCTCCACACCACCTCCACTCCCGGCACATTGAAATGGTGTGCCACATGCCTACTCTTGGCAGAGTGTTATAAGTCTTGCACAAAAATGTCTCCAAGCATCAAAACCCTGACCCTCACCACCTCTGCCATCTTCAGTGTGCGTACCATCTTTCCACACAAAAGAGTAATGTGAACATCTGATTGGCTGATGCCTACAGTCACCTTTCCATGCAGGATTTGCTGTAGAAACCTGTATGTGACGCACCCTACCAGCGGACAAGCGTTGCCTACGTGTGGCACGTAACTCTTACCCAGTCCTTCCACCCTTTCTACAGCGGTACGAAAGTGAGTCCTTCATTGGACACAACTAAGCAGTCGCACAATCATCCACCAATCACCTAGAACATCGCTAATTTTAACTCCGTCATCAACATTGCGCACTTCAAAATTACTGTTGACGATTCTGAATGGAAGTCGCATACCATTGCAAAGCACCTACTTCACAAGCTACGGTGCAAGGATTTCTACGTACAGCTCCATACATGTCCACATGCATCAGTATAGAGTACAGGTATGTATATTTTAATCAGAGAACATGTGGAAGCCTTATGAATTAAAATAGACAAAATAATGACGCTAAATGTCCATAGGGAATACATAACAACGCTCCCCCTTTAAAGTGCAAGATTGTCGATTTGTCATTCACAAATCGCACGACTGCTTACTGTATTCCGCATAACCAGAACATACGTTGCAAGCATGCCTATTATGGGCAGACCTCAATTTTGTATGGGAAAATGTAGGAGTTCTGTACTCTGTACGGCCTACAGTAATGCTACCTGCAATGTGATCGTATGAGAATAGTAAGCGCTCCCGATTGTAATGCTGACATTTCCTTCTGAGGGTTTCCCGATTTTTCGACATCGTGCTTTTCATTAACAAGTACAAAATGTTTCCCCATCTAGTACTTTGCCCTATCGCTTACAAACTTCTCTCCTATGCATAGTACACTTTGTAAAGAACAAGGCATTTCCATACCCTTAAAAGATTTAGTTATTTTGAAGGACTTTCAAGTACCATATTGCAAGTACTATGCAAAGACTGTACAGAGTGAAGTGAAATGTACACGTGCACTGGGTTGAAATATGAAAGTTCAATCCTCTGACGAAAGAAGCACAAGTAATGTCTGCAGTATCATCACTGCTGCAAACATACAAAGTAATTGATTTTGTTTTTTTAATTCGCAGTGAAGACTACTCTCCTGAGAATCAACAGCATCTACACTGCAGACAACATATCTGAAAAAACCTGGTCATCTTCCACAAAAAAGTAAGTACAGTACAACCTTTATATTGTAACTACTCCTTAAAGAGGCTGCGTGGGTTATTTGTTTATTTTGGGCACCAAAGCAAGCATTGATTTGTAAAACATTCTACCTACAAATATCCATTTATTGAACAAAGAATGACAGGCAGAATGGTTGACAAATCCCTGTGTGTTTGATACTGAAATAACATAGGTAATCCTTAGAAGGTTAGATTGTGAAAAGAAGTTGCTGAAGCAAGTTTTTGGCATTTCGGTTATTAATAAGGGTTCTAGTCACAAGTAGGCCACTTTGTACTCTCATCTGAAGCACATTGTAGTAGTATACAAACATTAAAGCAGCCTTACCAAATGATTGTTAGAGTTCACTATACGTTGACACACCATGACAAAGAGCTTCCACATCAGACTTATGCAAACATGCACACTGCACACATACATTGGACAACAGACCAAAGTATATATTTTTTCTCCACAGACACTAAAGAATGCCTACCAAAAAGCAACTCTGCAGAAGGGAACACAGAATTAGAGCAAAGAAAAATAAAGGTGCCCAATGTAAGCATCCACCTGTTGTAGAGTTTGTAGAGAATCTTGGTACAAACCAGCTAATGCAGTTAGGTAACATAATAAAGGAAGTCTCAACTACCGAAACTATACCTCCTCCGTCAAAAAGTGTCACAAAACACAGAAATGTTGTCAAAAAATGGCTGCCAGTACAGCTAACAATGTTCTTAATAATCCTGATAGTGTAAGAAGAACCCATAGTAAAAGAAGTATTTTAGCAAAAATGTTTTGTCACAGAGTCCTTCAGAATCTACTAAGAAGAGGACCAAAATCATCCTCAACCCTTTAAACGTACCGTAGAAAGTTAATTCTACAAGCACTCGTGGAGAGTGCAATCCTTCTCAAAAGGAAGTTGTTCATATTAGTGTTAAATAGGATGAAAGCACTAACAAAACTAAGTACCAAACTACAAAAGAAACTCAGCAATAAATGGAATGTGAACAAAAATAATTTCTTGCATGTTTGTGGTGGTGAATGGAGTCACACAACAACCACAGAGCCATATTTTAATGAAATAGCATGCAAACAAAATCAAACAAACACAATTGCCATCCATAGCAGTGGACGAGGGTAAGACAAAATCAATACTACCACCATGGAACAAGAAACACTGCTCACAAAACTATCTCCTGAAAACTCAGAATTACCTCTCGATTCAGCAGAACCACACCTTCCAGTATACAAATGGCTGTGCACATCAATGTGTGCCATTCCAAACAAAGCTTTCAAATCTTTACGTCAGTTCCTCAATCAATATGTAAAAGGTAAAGACAAAAGTAAAATGAAAGTGCTACAAAATATGGATCTTTGTGCAGTATGGAAAGACACAGGACTAAAAGGACATTCATTAGCCTGCATTTCTGGGCCTATTTGCAAAAGTACCTTCCGTGATATCAAAAGAATATCAGTAAATCATTCGAATGTAAGAAATTTAGTGTATAAAATATACTATGCAACAAGTCCAGCTTCAGAATTAGGTAATTTAAATACCACTCTTCTGCATGGTACACCCAACTACTTACAAGAAGAAATGGACCGTATTCAGTAAAAGTATTTTGGAAGTGAGAGCCACGTAGAAAATGCAACAGTTTTAGAAAATAGTAGCGACAATTCTGCACATAGCAACTTTCTATTACACACATACAGAAAAGAAATAGTAAAATTTAAAAGGTCATCGGCTGAAGTACCAAACCATGTGTGTGCGTGTTGCCGCAGAACGTTTTACAAAAGGAACACAAAAAATGTGGAAATAGCATACAAAATAGAAAACAATGAAGACTCTAAATGGTTTGAATTAGCTTTGTACCTTTTTAATGAAAACAAATATGAAATAACTGAACGCCGAATATGTTGCAGTTACTGTACTGCAAAATTAGACAACAACCACACTCCTTCACGTGCTATTACAAATAATTTCCATTATCAAAAATCCTGCAACAGCTCAATTTGTATGAGAGCATACTAATTCAAACAGTTCTCCCATTTCAAGTAATTATACTCCTTCATCCAAAAACAGCAAAATTACCTTCCTCTGAATTGGTGAAAGGCATTTGTGGCAAAGTAGTTTACTTGCCATTAGATATAACGGAAAATGTACACACTCTAGGAGTGGAACGTTCAATAGAGCATTCTTTAATAGTCGTGGTAAATGAAGTGCCAACAAAGACAATAATGAGTACTTACAAGGAAATAAATATTGATGAAAGCTTAAGGCAAACAACTGAAATAATTCAAGAGCCATCAGAAACTGACAATTCGAACTTCTGGATCCAGCTACAGTATCCACCCTTTTGGACCATTACACAATTCAACCATTGCATTCCAATGAAAGCACAGATGATGCACTAGAAACTTACCAAATGCGACAAACCAAAGGGTCACCATTGAGTATTTCTGAAAAAAGTATAGAAGCACGTGCCTTTCCACTGCTATTTCCTACTGGCAAAGGTGGAAGATATGATGATAGACCCACTCAGATTGGGGCATCAGAATACTGCTCATTACAAATGTATTCGCAAGATCCCAGATTTAGACAAAATGTGTAATACATATTCCACCTACTCTATGAAAGTGAATTAGCAACACTATGTTATGGAGTTGCACACATTCTTAAATCTGGAATGCACTTTCAAAATATGTCAGCTATGCAGTTAATACAGAAAGTACAAGAAAATATGAGGTTTTACAATCAAGTATAACAAATTTGTTTGCAAACATGCGTGGTATAAAGGAATACTGGTTCAGACGGCACAGAGACGTGCGTTGCATGATCAGAAACCTTGGACCACCAACTTGGTTTGTTACGCTAAGTTGTGCAGAATATGTATGGGAAGATTTACATGAGTTCCTACGCGTAGCAAACAGCAACAAAAACAACATAGATATATTAACACCTGGAGAACTTTGGTCTCTAGATCCAGTTACTGTCTCAAGATATTTCCATCATCGTTTCATTGCAATGCTACACTTTATTTGCAATACAACTGTTCCTCCCCTTGGAGAAGTGCAACACTTCTTTTGGAGAAAAGAATATCAAGCGAGAGGAGCACCATATATTCACATGCTGTTATGGATCAAAGGTGCACCGAAATTTGGGTACAACAGTGATAGCACTGTTTTGCAGTTTATCCAAAAATATGTCACATGTGAAATCCCTTCACAACACAGACACATAGTGAGCTGCATGGGCAGATTTTACAATTTCTAAGACACAAATGTGGCAAATATTGTCGCCGCAAATACAAAAAAATAAAATTAATACTACACCAAATGCCACTTTCGTTTCCCTAGACCAGTTACAGAAACAGGTGAAGTAACCAACTTCATGTCTTCAGTTCGACATAGTGTTAAAGGTAAATCACCTAAAAACACAAAAAGAAGGGAAGAATCAAAATATTTCAATGATTACAATGCAATCATTGCCCTATTATGGAATGCAAACATAGATGTGCAGTACATTGCAGACAATTCAACTGCTGTTGCACATTATGTTACAGCCTACTTAACAAAAGCAGAAAAAACAGAGCTTCAAGACCTCTGGGATGACCTAACATCAGACAAAACATTATCACAGAAATTGTACAGCCTAGGCATAAAAATGCTCTCTCATAGAGAATGTGGGGCCTATGAAGCAGCAGATCGTTTAACCGGCACTGCTTTGTATGGAAAATCAGACAACATAGTATGGCTCAGTCTTGGTCCTGCAAAATCAAGAAAAAGAGTGCTAAAATCATATGAGGAAATAGAAACAATTGCCAGAAATGATCGCAACAGCCAAGACATTCTAAAAAACAATTTACTGGCACATACTATCCGAACAGGAGTACCACTCTGGATAGCTCAAAACTTTGCATACAAAATAATGTAAAAGCCGATGAAAGCAAACATAGATATAGAGTGACCGATTGTGAAGGGAGCTTAGTGAAACAAACGAAGCTTAATTAATCATGTGAAATTGTCATTAAAAACACCTCAACAGAAAGAACTATATTACATGTCTCTGTTACAACTTTTCAAACCATGGAGACAGGAGGAAGACACGCTAGATAATTATGAGTGCTATGAAGATGTTCTCAAAGCAAATGAAAGCACTATCACCGATGTGAACTTTACGCAGTACAAAACAATGTTACACAATGAGCAGCAACAGGAAGAAGAACTTCAAGCCCAACTAGATAAAGACTCTTCCGACAGTAGTCAACCTTCTGTAACAGGAAGTCAAGAACCATTAGGACAACCACTAGTAGCAAATGAGGCTAAAGTAGCTATGGCAGAAGTAGAAAACACCATGTATCAGTATCAAGAAGATACAGAAGACTTAACAGGACAACAAGCAAAACTTAACAATGATCAGCGCACCATTTTTAAAGACTTAACAAAACAAATTGTACATGGTGTACAACATGAAAATAAAGAATGTACCTGCCAAAATTACAAACCTATACTGCTGTACGCCAGTGGGGAAGCTGGATCAGGGAAAACATTCTTAATCAAAATCATCAGCAAGTTCCTTCAACAATTGACAAACAACAAACTGTCAGCTGTTGTAACAGCCCCCACAGGTTTAGCTGCCTACAACATAGGCGGTGTGACTTTACACCGATTAGTACTGCTTCCAGTAGAGCAGCAAAATAAATTAGACTACTACAAACTTTCTGAAGAAGCTGCAATGGAAGTAGGTAGAGCATTGAAACAAATGAAAATGCTACTAGTAGATGAAGTGAGCATGGTCTCCAACCTAATGTTGGCTTTGATTCATCTCAGATTGCAAGAAGTACTTAAAAATAATAACGAAGAACTCTTTGCAGGGAAACACATTATCGTTTTCGGAGATCTTCTACAATTGACACCAGTGAAAGGTGAACCGATTATTAAAACCTTAGGCCACAAACTCTGCCGGAAAACTGTTGGTAGCATAGGTAATGTTAACCTTTGGCAACATTTCTAATTCAGGGAATTAACTGAGAACATGTAGCAATCTTCAGATCTCACTTATGCCAACATCTTAAAAAGTATTAGAGTTGGTGTATTATCGCAAGAGGCACAAGCTGTATTGCAAAAACAGCATATACATGCACTTTATGGCGATAATGCATGTGCAACTGATGTTATGGAACAAATACAGCACAAAAATGTCAATTGTATGGCCTTAATGCCAACTCTTGCAAGCTGTTTCAAATTCAATGAAACAATGTTAAAGAAAGAAATGCAAGCAATAATAGAAATGAGCGCCACAGACAAACTAGACGTACATGGTATGACAGTACCCATGTGTGAGCAAGCCACAACAAGACTAAATAGTTTAGAAAATTCAATCTCCAACAAAGCTGGGTTGGAAAAAATATTGAAATTATCATTAAATTGTAGAGTAATGCTTAAACTTAACCTTGACATAGAGCAAGGACTAGTTAATGGAGCACTGGGCACAGTTGTTGGCTTTCAATCATACCCACGTGATAGCAACATTCAGTTTGTAAATATTCGCTTTGATAAAGTTTCAGAAGTGAAAAGGATAGGGCGCTCAGTTGCTCAATTCCTTCTCTTCAAAGAAATGTATGTACGTAGAGAGCAATTTTCTCTAACTCTTGCATATGCAGTTTCCATTCATAAATCCCAAGGTCTTACCCTAGAGAAAGCATTGATAGATATAGGAAACACAGGAGCCGATTCATGGAACAAACGTGCGCCGAAAATCTTTGCGCAAGCAGGCGCAAGCGCAAAAAAACAGGCACACGCGTGCGATTCATGGAAGTCCCTGCGCGTGTTTTCCTCGTGATGTGCGCCAAACCCGTGCATGGCGCACACGTCACTGCAACATCCCGAAAGGCGTGCGCGACGTGCACAGTGAAAGCGCACAACCTCGGCGCATACACCAGAAAGTGGGCGGAACACGGGGTGTAACGCGCGGAATGGGGAACAACGTGTGAAAATAATGACGTAACTGGGGATGTACTGCAGGGAAGCAGACGGAACGCCCACACGCACTCGAACCACACGTATTCATGGAATCGAATAGGGCAAAGCCATGCACAGCCAAGGACACGCACAAGCCGAAACACGGCCGCCACACGAAGGCAGGCGGTTGCGTCCCTGCGCATTACAAAAGTGGCAACATACAGCAATTGGGCCTGTGCGAGCGGGGCACATGTATTTCGGGGGTGCGCGGGAAGTTACACACGCGATTGAGCGGGGTACGTGTATTCCGGGGGTGCGCAGGAAGTTACACAGGCGATTGAGCGGGGTACGTGTATTTTGGGGTTGCGCAGGAAGTTACACACGTGATTGAGCGGGGTATGTGTATTTCGGGGGTGTGCGGGAAGTTACACACGCGATTGAGCGGGGTACGTGTATTTCAGGGGTGCGCGGGAAGTTACACACGCGATTGAGCGGGGTACGTGTATTTTGGGGGTGCGCGGGAAGTTACACACGCGATTGAGCGGGGTACGTGTATTTCGGGGTTGCGCAGGAAGTTACACACGCGATTGAGTGGGGTACGTGCATATCAGGGGTGCGCGGAAAGTATCTCACGCGATTCCATCAGGTTACGTGTATTACAGGGGTGCGCGGGAAGTTCCACACGCGAATGTCCAGGCTACGTGTATTTCGGGGTGCGCGGGAAGTTACACACACGATTGAGCGGGGTACGTGTATTTCAGGGTTGCGCGGGAAGTTACACATGCGATTGAGCGGGGTACGTGTATTTCGGGGTTGCGCGGGAAGTCACACACGCGATTGAGCGGTTTACGTGTATTTCGGGGGTGCGCAGGAATTTGCACACGCAATTGAGTGGGGTACGTGTATTTCGGGGGTGCGCGGGAAGTCACACACGCGAATGTCCAGGCTACGTGTATTTCAGGGTGCGCGGGAAGTTTCACACGCGATTCCATCAGGGTACGTGTATTACAGGGGTGCACGGGGAGCACCACACGTGAATTGCACGTGTGGGTCCTCCCAGGTGTTCCCTCTACACCCTCCATGGCCCCTCCAGGTGGCTCACACCACAGGGGCCTACCCTGCACATGTCCTGCAGGCACCCCATCCACCATGGCCATGCCCCCCAGCCAACCCACATGTCAACTTACACTACTGCCCACCAACGCATGTCCCCCTGCACCCCCAGCCACCAGGGGCACCCTCCACCAGGCCCCCACCCATGTCTCCCACCACTCCCACCCCCCAGCACTGTGGGGCACCCTCCACCAGGCCCCCACCCATGTCTCCCACCACCCCCACCCACCAGCACTGTGGGGCACCTGCCAGCAGGCCCCCACCCATGTCCAACTCATGTTCCCCACCACTCCCACCCCCCAGCACTGTGGGGCACCTGCCAGCAGGCCCCCACCCATGTCCAACTCATGTTCCCCACCACCCCCACCCCCCAGCACTGTGGGGCTCCTGCCAGCAGGCCCCCACCCATGTCCAACTCATGTTCCCCACCACCCCCACCCCCCAGCACTGTGGGGCACCTGCCAGCAGGCCCCCACCCATGTCCAACTCATGTTCCCCACCACCCCCACTCCCCAGCACTGTGGGGCACCTGCCAGCAGGCCCCCACCCATGTCTCCCACCACCCCCACCCCCCAGCAGTGCAGGGGCACCCTCCACCAGGCCCCCACCCATGTCTCCCACCACCCCCACCCCCCAGCACTGTGGGGCACCTGCCAGCAGGCCCCAACTCATGTTCCGCAGCCAACATGTCATCACAATCTAGATCCCTGGTCCCTATGGTCAGCCTCTAAATGCAAAACAGCCACCTGAGTATTGTATCCACCCACTCTGAAATGGCAATTACATGACAGAACACCAATTGCAAGTTTCGAAACAAACACATGTCCCTCACATACACCCAATGGGTGTCAGTGAATCTCAAAACCCATATCATGATATGCATGAAACCAATGAGATGATACTACACAGACATGCAGGATTTTCACGTGCCAATTAACTCCGTATCAAGCTGGCCACGCGTAAGTACACGGAAGACCACTCTCCTGCCCAGAAGGCCGAATTACTGCCCCCCCCGAGCACGCTCCCACCTGCCATCTGCTGCTGCCTGACTGCCTGCTGCCCACGTGCCCTGCCATTTGCTGCCTACACATCAGCCAGGGGTGCAGTTGCTGTGACCACCCCTGCTGGAACCGAAGACTCCCGACTGGGATTCCATCGCTCCACAGCCCAGCCCCAGGACCCAGTTGCCCACCAACTCCTGTCTCTAGGGTTGTCATGTTGGGGCAAACACCATCTGAGACCACTGACATCCCCCGGCCAGAGAGGCAGAGGGGCACCAGCTTCAGTGCCACCGAAGTTGGTGTCCTGGTGGAGCAAGTCCTGGGGCAGTATGATGCCCTCTTCGGAAGTTCCCGCGCCGACAAGGAAGGACGGACTCGCATCTGGACTGACATCGTGACTGCCATCTACGCGGAGGGGGTGGCAGTCCGCGACTTCCAACATGTCAAGAAGCGCTGGGAGGACTTCAGGTCCAGGACCCTGAACAAGGCCCAGCGCCTCTTGAAGGCAGCGGATGCCAAGGGGCGCCGGGGCCACTTGTCAGAAGATCAGATGAGGGTCCTGGAACGCATATCCCCAGCGCTCCACGTCCAGGTCCTTGAGAAGCAGACCCGTCTGGAGTCGAGCGGTAAGTGTACATGCATCCTGATTGTGACCTGTGCATGTGGTGATGTGCCAGTAGTGTGCAGGTTGCACATCTGTTTGTATGGGGCCGAGTATGGGTGGGGGTGTACAGGGCCGTGGGGCTAACACATGCGAGGACTGGAATGTGTGAGACATGGATGGTGCTTGTGTGTGTAGGCTTGCATGCCAAATCCAGTTGTGTGGGCACACATGTTTGGATGAATGTGTATGTAAGTAGACATGTCCGTGATGTCACGCATGTATGTTGTTTCCAGTTGCATGTGTCAGCACTGTGTACATGTGCATTTGTGTGTATTTGACAAGGGTGCAACAGTGATGCAACATGGATGCATGTGACAGCCGGATGTGGAAGCCTGATTGGCAGATGTGACATGGATGCCCATCTGAACACTGCGACACTTGCCAGAGGTGTACACATGCATGCAAGTGTGGTGGTGTGTGTACATGTGTGGTGCACTTCCTGTGTTGCATGTGATGTCTGGCTCAGCTTTGCCTGCTCATGCTGTTGTATGGGTATGGATGGTGCTGGCAGTTGCGATATGGATGTGGTATGGCTCATGTGTGCGAGTTGAAATGACATGTGTGTTGGGGATTGTGATGGCATGTCTGAGGTTTGCCAATGCCACTCATGTACAACTGTCATGTGTGTATGTGTCCATTGTACAGTGCCCTGATGTCTGTGTTTTATTTCTCCCTGTCTGCAGCGTCAACTGATGAAGAGGGCGGAGAAGGTGCTGTGGAGCACAGCGGCGGGGATCCCACCGCCAGCCGGAGACGCAAGGCCCGGCTCCTCTCCCATGTTGTCATCTCGTTGGGGAGTGAGGAGTCCAGTGCCGCGTCCCAGGCCGCAGCTGCCGGGGGGAGGTCCAAGAGGCGGAGGTTGGAGTTGGACTCCTCGGCAGCAGAAGGGGCAGCTGGGACCCCACAGGGCCCAACAGGGGAAGATGGCACAGAGTCATCCTGGTTGGTGGGGGGTTTGGTGGAGGAGCAGGCCGTGCAAGCAACAGAGACGGGGTCTGGAGGTGGGGATCCCACTGGTGCTAGTGGTGCAGTGCAGGACCAGGGACAGGAGGCAGCACAGGCCGCCGCGGAGGTGCCTGTGTGCAATCCTGTCCCTGATCCTGTCCCTGCTTCATCTTGCACCAGCAGGGATGCCTACGTCCAGACCCGTTTTCAGGCAGGGGATGAGCAAACGACAACTGGCCTTCCTCTGCCTGTGGACGTGGCTATCCGGGTCTGGGTTGAGCCTGTCCTGACTGGTGTGGCGTTGCGTCAACGGGCCATGCGAGGTGACCTGCAGTCTCTTCATGAGGAGACTGCACGTCATCTCGAATGGCTCGTTGACCACGTCAGCCTGCTGGGACAGGTCACCCAGTCCGGATTCCTCCGTTTGGTGGGGCTTGCTACGACCCCCTCCTCAACTGAACCTCCTAGGCGCCAGTCATCCTCCGTGCCATCTTCCCACCCATCAGTCACCTGGGTGCCCTGTGGAGCTGCCTCTGACGGTGCGGCCAGGCTGGTGGAGGAGGCATCCCTGCCACAGTCGGGAGTCGGACGTCCAGCAGGGGTGGCCACATCAACGACTGCACCCCAGCCGGTGGAGGATGTGCAGGCAGCAGGAGGCAGTGCACGGGCAGAGGCACAGCAGCAATGTGGTGGGAGCCATGAAGGCTCGGGGCCTTCAACATCGGAGGGGCAGGCATCGGCCGGAGGGCAGGAGGACCCAGGACAGAGAGTGTCTTCCGTGTGGCACGGATGGGCCACACCATAGAAGCGGAGCGGCAGCGGGCGGAAGAGGCACGGCTCACAATGGTCAGGGTGGAGAACTCCATGTGGAGGGCCCTGAGGCGGGCCGAGTGCCTCGAGGCAATCCGCAGGGGTTTGGAGGTGGACACGTCGACGGCCCTGCGGACCCTCGGGGCCATGGAGGAGGACCGCCTCCGGGACATTGAGCAGGAGTTCGATGATGCCCTGGCCCGGGACATCCAAAAGTGAGCCGTCAAACTAGCCCGCTGCCCTTGTACATAGTTATGTAGGTAGTGTTAGGTTTCCTTTTTTTTTGGATTTATTTTGGACCTTTTGGACATTGGCCACATTTTTGTATATAGTTTATTTTATTAGTTAGTGTAGTTAGATAGGTTTCATTTCTTTTGTTGGGATAATGGACCCTGGCTTGTTCGTATGTACATAGTTCACTGTTGGATTGTATTTTTCTTTCACAATTTGACCATGGAACAATGGCTTTCAATTATTATTTCCCATTGGATTTTCTTTTGTGGACAGTGACTTTGGACACCATTACTTTGGATTATGATTTTTGGTTTTGCTTTTTTTCACGGACATGCTTCTTTTCATTTTTGTACATTCCCATTTCTGTTTCTTTATTTTTCATTCTATTTATGTTTCCTTTAATACATATTTTTTTATTGAACTTCAATGTGTAGTATCTCATTGGTTTCATGCATATCATGATATGGGTTTTGAGATTCACTGACACACATTGGGTGTATGTGAGGGAAATGTGTTTGTTTCGGAAATTGCAATTGGTGTTCTGTCATGTAATTGCCAATTATGAGTGGGTGGATGCAATACTCGGGTGGGTGTTTTGCATTTGGAGGCTGACCATAGGGACCAGGGATCTAGATTGTGATGACATGTTGGCTGGGGAACATGAGTTGGACATGGGTGGGGGCCTGCTGGCAGGTGCCCCACACTGCTGGGGGGTGGGGGTGGTGGGGACATGAGTTGGACATGGGTGGGGGCCTGCTGGCAGGTGCCCCACAGTGCTGGGGGTGGAGGTGGTGGGGACATGAGTTGGACATGGGTGGGGGCCTGGTGGAGGCTGCCCCTGCACTGCTGGTGTGTGGGGGTGGTGGGGAACATGAGTTGGACATGGGTGGGGGCCTGGTGGAGGGTGCCCCTGCACTGCTGGGGGGTGGGGGTGGTGGGAGACATGAGTTGGACATGGGTGGGGGCCTGGTGGAGGGTGCCCCTGCACTGCTGGGGGGTGGGGGTGGTGAGAGACATGGGTGGGAGCTTGGTGGAGGGTGCCCCTGCACTGCTGGGGGGTGGGGGTGGTGGGAGACATGGGTGGGGGCCTGGTGGAGGATGCCCCTGCACTGCTGGGGGGTGGGGGTGGTGGGGAACATGAGTTGGACATGGGTGGGGGCCTGTTGGCAGGTGCCCCACAGTGCTGGGGGGTGGGGGTGGTGGGGACATGAGTTGGACATGTGTGGGGGCCTGGTGGAGGGTGCCCCTGCACTGCTGGGGGGTGGGGGTGGTGGGAACATGAGTTGGACATGGGTGGGGGCCTGGTGGAGGGTGTCCCTGCACTGCTGGGGGGTGGGGGTGGTGGGAGGCATGTGTTGGACATGGGTGGGGGCCTGGTGGAGGGTGCCCCTGCATTGCTGGGGGGTGGGGATGGTGGGAGACATGGGTGGGGGCCTGGTGGAGGGTGCCCCTGGTGGCTGGGGGTGCAGGGGGATATGCGTTGTTGGGCAGTAGTGCAAGTTGACATGTGGGTTGGCTGGGGGGCATGGCCATGGTGGATGGGGTGCCTGCAGGACATGTGCAGGGTAGGTCCCTGTGGTGTGAGCCACCTGCAGGGGCCGTGGAGGGTGTAGAGGGAACACCTGGGTGGACCCACACAAGCAATTCACGTGTGGTACTCCCCGCGCACCCCTGTAATACACGTACCCTGATGGAATCGCATGTGATACTTTCTGCGCACCCCTGATATGCACGTACCCTGCTGATGTCGCGTGTGAAACTTCCCGCGCACCCCAAAATACACGTAGCCAGGACATTCGCGTGGGGAACTTCCCGCGCACCCCTGATATACATGTACCCTGCTGACTTCGCATGTGAAACTTCCCACGCACCACAAGATACACGTAGCCTGGAGATTCGCGTGTGTAACTTCCCGCGCACCCCTGATATACATGTACCCTGCTGACATTGCGTGTGAAACTTCCCACGCACCCCAAGATACACGTAGCCAGGAGATTCGTGTGTGAAACTTCCCACGCACCCCAAGATACACGTAGCCTGGAGATTCGTGTGTGTAACTTCCCGTGCTCCCCGAAATACACGTAGCCAGGAGATTCGCATGTGGAACTTCCCGCGCACCCCGAAATACACGTAGCCAGGACATTCGCGTGTGGAACTTCCCGCGCACCCCGAAATACACGTAGCCAGGCCATTCGCATGTGGAACTTCCCGCGCACCCCTGGAATACACGTGCCCTGCTGATATCGCGTGTGAAACTTCCCACGCACCCCGAAATACATGTAGCCAGGACATTCGCGTGTGGAACTTCCCGCGCACCCCTGATATACATGTACCCTGCTGACTTCGCGTGTGAAGCTTCCCACTCACCCCAAGATACACGTAGCCAGGAGATTCGCGTGTGTAACTTCCCGCGCACCCCTGATATACATGTACCCTGCTGACTTTGCGTGTGAAACTTCCCACGCACCCCAAGATACACGTAGCCAGGAGATTCGCGTGTGAAACTTCCCACGCACACCAAGATACACGTAGCCTGGAGATTCGTGTGTGTAACTTCCCGTGCACCCTGAAATACACGTAGCCAGGAGATTCGCGTGTGGAACTTCCTGCGCACCCCGAAATACACGTAGCCAGGACATTTGCGTGTGGAACTTCCCGCGCACCCCGAAATACACGTAGCCAGGACATTCGCGTGTGGAACTTCCCGCGCACCCCTGGAATACACGTACCCTGCTGATATCGCGTGTGAAACTTCCCGCGCACCCCGAAATACACGTAGCCAGGACATTCGCGTGTGGAACGTCGCGCGCACCCCTGATATACACGTACCCTACTGAATTCACGTGTGAAAATTCCCACGCACCCCTGAAATACACGTACCCTGCTGAAATCGCGTGTGGAACTTCCCGCGCACCCCTGAAATACACGTACCCTGATGGAATCGCGTGTGAAACTTCCCGCGCACCCCTGAAATGGACGTACCCAGCTGAAATGACGTGAGGTACTTCCCGCGCACCCCAGTGATACACGTAGCCCGCTTGCCGTGCTGGTACAGGGTTAGCGCAGCCCTTTGCGCTGGATTGGGGATTTTGATGGCTTTTCCCTGTGCGAGAGGCGTTCTTGGGGGCGTAACTGGCGCCGCTGCAGGGTCGCTGCGCCACTGTGCGCCACGGCTGGTTTAGGTAGCTAGAATCCATGAATACGCTGTGCGTGGAAATGGGTTTTGGCACACGCGGCTGGCGCAGGGATTCGCACGCGCACACTGTGCGCCAGCCGCGTGCGCCACTTGTGCGCTGAATTCTATGAATTACCCCCACAGTGTTTAAGGAAGGCATGAGCTATGTAGCATTATCACGCTTATGTACACTTGACCGTCTATTGCTAATAAACTTTGATTCAAGTAAAGTCAAAGCTGATATTCCTTGCATTCTAGAATACAACAGATTGTGTTCACTGTACACCCCTCTTCTGAAACAATACCCTGTTCCAGATAAAGTGAAACATGGTAAAAGAAAAGTAAATGAAACAGAAATGCAGCAGAATGCAACAGCAAATTCCGCAAAGAAAAGAAGCTAAAGTTTCGTCAATTGCCGCAAACATAGTAGAACCTCTTAGGGAATGTAATCCAGGCACGTCGGCAAAGAAGCAAAAGAAAAACCGAAAAATGCACTCAGATACAGAACTTGCTGGCCCATTCAAATTTACAAATGAAAGTGGGGTAAGTTGCTATGCAAATGTAGCAATGAATATTCTATTTCAATTGCCACCAATTGTTAACAATATTTACCTGCACAGTACAGACCAATTGTGTTTGCAAATGTTAGTGCTGCATAGATATGCAACAAGCAACTCTGACAACACATACAGTGTTCATGGAGTAAGGCAACAATTGGACGACTGTGCTGGAATGGTGAGATTCACTATGAACTCACAAGAAGATCCACAAGAATTTCTAATGGACATACTATTAGTATTGGAAAACAAAAGCATACCTGTAAATGAAATCTTCCAATTTCGTACATGTGGAAACATACATGCACTCTCTGTAGCAAAGTGATACAGGAAGAAATCCCAAATGAGCGATTTGTGTATGTTTCCATACCAAATAGTGAGAGCATTCCATTTCAGCAACTTGTACAAAATGCAAACCATGGCAGATTATGTAGTATTTGCAATTCAGACAATCGCTCTACCTTACTGATACAATCACATAGCGCCTACATAATACTTATGCTTCTACGTTATAATGCATAATGCACCAAAAACAACTGCAAACTGACTGGATTCACACACGGTCAAGTGTCACTTGGAAAGAAAACCTTACAACAGTAGGAATAATCAACAATGCAGGAGCTACAATCAATGTAGGTCACTACACTGCATACATTAAAAATAATTCTGGATGGTTTGAATGTAATGATAGCACCATTACTCTAAAGCAGAGGTTGCCAGCTAACCTAACAAATGCGTATTTAATGTTCTTGAAGCCAAAATTTACTAAATAATGTGTACTTCAAGATTGTCAACAAAGTATGTGAAAGACTACAAAGAGTTAGAATACGTCCACAGGTATCTAACTACCCAACAGGATGGAAGAATGACACAAATAAATGATTATCACAGATCGTTGCAAACAAATACACAGGTAGAATACGCCTATATGTATTTAACTGTTGTTAAAAATCGGCAGGAAGGCAACAAAGAAAACATTAATGGGAAAGATGAAGGAAACAGGATATAACAATGACACAAATGAATGAGTATCACAAATCTGTACGAACAAATACACAGGTAGAATACGCCTATAGGTATCTAACTGTTGTTAAAAATGGGCAGGAAGGCAACAAACATAACATTGATCAGAAATATGAAGAAAACACTGAAAGGAAAAAATGAAGTAGTTAGTACCGTAGGAAATGAAGGTTTTTTTAAATCCGACAAGGATGTTTTTCCCCAGAGCCAAGGATTAGAAAAGCAAACACAGAAACTGAGCGCAATGCACAGTACACTGGTTTGTAAACTAAATATGAGGGTAAACAAAGAAAAGGTTAACTGTCTATTATGCAATGTAGTACATTTTTTAAAAAATGCAAACACTAACACACCTTTTTCTTTCATCACAGAAATGGAAAAAGTGATACTTCTGCCAAGTACAATAGCAAATTAAAAAAAAGTATGTGGATTCCGAACAAAGTAAGGAGTAAGTATATTGGCAGGCATTTCATACACATGGGAATCTACACGTCTAATCTATGGTACTAATATGCTGCAGTGCCGGTAGGCTGCCCTTCCATCTTCGGTGAGTAACCTACCACCTATGCCTTACAACCAAGATACAAGTACATAGTTCCTATCCACAACCATATCAGCATATGGAAACCATGGTCCTTGTAAATGAGCTGCTTCTAAATTTACTTTTCGGGACCATCGTCTGCAGCCATGAAGTTAAGACACTAGGGCATCAACACAACCAGCACATTCCACCACACCGATATTGACTTGTAACTCCACTGCTTATGACTTCAGTTTTGCGTGCATGGGCTTTAGCCATGCACCCAAGAGTGCAAGGTCTCCCCACAACCACCTTGGGGATGTGTGGTAGTGGGGTTATTCTGTAGGTTTGTTATCCTTCAGTACCTCTGCCCAGAGGCTTCCCTCCTAGCTGTATGTCTGTAGATCTTACATGGGATGGGTGTGCGGTGTCTTCCAAGTTTAGTACTTACCACTTTGTTCTTGGTTGCTTGGTCTTTGGCCATGCACCCAAGAATGCACGCACTCCCCACAACTTGCCAATAAAAACGCAACACTACGGGTGTATGCATGGGTGGCACATGCGCCGGTGTTGTGGCCAGGGCCTACAGTCTTGTAAGTAAGGCCTTCGGCCGATGGCCATGCATCCAAGACTCTAGGCCCTGGCCACAACCACCGTAGCATGTGCCACCCATGGCGGCCAACTAATGAATATAATAATAGCCATTGGAAAAAATAATGCATTCACGGCATGTTGTCAATTTCAATGTTCCCTAACACCACAAGTGTCCTTACAAATGTAACAACTCCCCCGGCTGAAATACTGGCCTTATTGGACCCCTCATTTTCTGTGCATACAAGGAGGCCATAGATCATACGTCATTAAGTAGGTATAAGTGCACTGTGCATACAAGATGTCCATAGAAATTATATTATGACGACCGACCCCCAGAACAAATGCATTGATCACCCATATCTTAAGACTCTAACCCCTGGCCACAACCACCGTAGCATGTGCCACCCATGGCGGCGTATTAATGAATATAATAATAGCCATTGGAAAAAATAATATATTCACAGCATGTTGTCAATTTCAATGTTGCCTACCAATACGCGTGTGCTTTCAACAGTTACAAATTTCCTGTCAACTATATGGACTGAAGTGTTACAAATTTCCTGCCCACTACATGGACTGAAGTGCTATCGTTATTACACCCCACATTTACTGTGCATACAAGGTGTCCATAGAAATTACATCATGACGACCGAAGAACAAAACCATTGATCACTCATGTCTTACTGTCTGAACCTTTCCCAATGCTCTGTGACACAGCAAAATAGTTTCATGAAAAAAGCATGTGTATGCTGGTTGTTTCTCCGCTTTCCGCGGATCCAAGATGTCGGGCGCATCCAAACCATCTGACGCAGAACAGGTCTCACAGCAGCCAATGGGCAGAGATGTTGCGTGTCCGCGGTTATGACGCCAGCCCCTTAGCCAATCGGTATCTTGTTCGTTGACCGAACAGGGAAGTGTGACCGCGGAGCGAACATAGATATCACTAATTATTTCAGACCTACTTTTTGATAATTATAAGGAAACATACTGCATGGATGGTGACCAAATTTACAAAAACACGCTTTGGGACCCCCCTATAACTTTGCCCCCCCTGGCCCAAACATCTCCAAACTTTGCAAAAAAATTCAGTGGCCCATATACTTTTTTTTGCAAAGTTTGGTGAGGATTTGTCCAAGGGGAGCGGAGTTATAAGCCGCCCAAAATGTGCTCTTCCTATGGAAACAGAAACTTAACCATAACTACAAAGCCACTACTGTGGCCATGTAATATATATTTATATATATTGGTTATGGTTAAGTTGCGCTACTAAAAACCTATGAAATTCAGTAAAAAAACTTCGTTAACAGGACGTTATGGTTAAGTTGCGCAACTAAAAACCTATGAAATTCAGTGAAAAACTTTGTTAAAGGGACGTTATAGTTCCAAGTAAAACCGAAAAACCCCTGAAATTCGCCAGTATGGTAAGCTAAGCAACCATAACTCGCTCCACAACTGTGCACTACTAAGCCTAACACCCAGGACATCAAAGTTTTTTACTGAATTTCACAGGTTTTTAGTAGCGCAAGTTAACCATAAACTCCCTTTAACAAACTTTTTTCATTAGCACGCAGACAATATACAAAGATGGAGTGTAAAAAGCAATTTCTCAGGGATGGCTTTACACAGAATGTTGCAAAGTAAGAATTTATGCCCGTTCACAGTGAAGGTCAGCTGCTTCCATTTTTTGCTCGCGGGCCCGAGTGGCCCACGACTCGCACTATAAGGTTCTATTGTTTTTTGACCTTGACAGACAGGGATCGTGCCAAAAGACTTCTTTTGAAGGAGGGGTGCAAAAATGTAAGAGACGATAAGGATGAAATTTCTGAAACTAAACCGCTTTTATATATTATATCAATATGAGAAAGATCGTTGGCACAGACGGAGTCGTATTTAGGGACTGCATTACGCGTAGACAATGGAAAATGCCAATATAATGTAAGTAACCCTTTAGATCATTTTATACCGGAATATAATAACAATAGCGTGGCGTTAATGCCCGGTTAAGTTGTTCTTGTTCGTTCAATGTGGCATATTGTTTTGTACCGCACACTATCACCGCCGAAGTGGTCCCCTGGCGCTCAGACGGCTCTGAAAAAGGCAGAGGAGAGAGGGTGGGTTAGTGGGAATAAGTTAACATACTCCGTTGCACTATCCTCGCTAGCAAATAGTTTCACGCCCTAATAAATAAAATGAATATTTTTAATGAAGATCGGCTCGTGAGACTAATTTATGTTTTTAAAACAGGTACATCCTTCCATACTGATTTTTTAACTGCCAGGTGCAGCTACTTCTAAACAACTTCATGACCCTCACCATTTTATGGGAAAATCACCAAGGACCAATATGCTCTTACGCGGTACTAGCGGCTAGAAGCAACATACCAACTATTATGCTGGTCTAATGCCTCGTTGTTGGAACAGCCTTGCGGATCAACAGCAAAGACAAATGCAAATCGCTGAATGTTCTCTAAACATTTGATGTCAAATAAAAGTACTTTACGAAATGTACAATCTTGCTGTTTGCTTTTAAATCACAGTTTCATATTCCGAATTGTGGCACGCTGTGTTGTGAGACGATCTGTGTTGTTTTCCAGGTTCTGTGTAAAGTCGCATAGGACTGGAGACGACTGGGCACGTTTGGCTATGCACCCTGTAACATCATGGAGAGAGACGGGGATTATGAATGCTTTGATAATGTCAGGCTTAGGGGCGAGAGATATGATTTAGTGTCGCAAAATCAGGTCAGCCAGGTCGATGGGGCAAGTGATAGGATTATCACATAATTTTGGCGCACAGCAGCCTGATTTATCGTTTGTTTAGTGGACAAAAAGTCGGGTAAGGCCCATAGGAAATTGTATTGTCAACGGACATAAGGAGGGTTCTTAGAACACTTTCAACCTGACAACAAACAATACGAACAGCGTTCTCAGAACACCCCCATTTTGTTTAATTGCAAACATTACCTCCACGTCCACTCTTCCTCGTCCCAGTACTTACTTCATGAGGCCCCTGCCTCCGACACAGGACCTTCTTCTATTTCTTTAAATTCCTATAACTCCTCCCCCACATCCACATCACTCAGTTTCATATTACCAAGCCAGAGCATGGGACCTTCGCCGCAGGGAGGGTGAGGAGGGTCGCCAGTACTGTGACGAGGAAGAGTAGGACTAGGAGTAATGAAGATTACCGGTAAGTAATCCGAGCATTTCAGGACACCGCGAGTGTTCTTAGAACACATTCAACTTGCCAGAGTACAATATGGACAGCGTCCTCAGGACACCTCCATTTTGTTTATGTATGAACATTTTTAAGGACACCGCAAGTGTTCTTAGCTCAATTTTAGCTTGCTTGCGAACAAAACTGACACATACTCCGTCCTCAGAACACCCCACCATTTACTTTATATAGAAAATTTCAGAACAGCTGTGTTGTCCGCAGACAAATCGAACACAACAAAAGGGTCTAGCACATAAAAAAACAGAACATTGAACATATCTCATACTCCCCCACCCTCCCCAAACACTCTTACACACCAAGACACTCCACTAAATACAATTATTAATCCAAGTTTCACCGCGCTGTCCGCGGTCGTCGGCGAATGCAAAGATGGCGGGCGCCACAGAAAATCTGAAGCGCTTCACGCACCACGCCATCCAATCAGCAAACATGTTGCATGTCCGCGGACATCACACAAGCCGCTCGGCCAATCAGGACAATGTCCGCGGAGCGAACCCGGGAAGTCCGTCCGTGGAGCAAACAGAGATATCACTAATTTTGTTGCCTTATATTTTGGTCATTTTTTCAAAAACTACTGGACGGATTACACCAAGCCCCCGCTCCTGCCACAAATTTGGTGCAAATCCGTCCAGCGGTTTGGGCTGTAGGCGTGCGCAAAGTTTTTTCCCATTATGTTTTTTCCCATTATGGGAAAAAGAAAATGTTTTGGGACCACCCTATAACTTTGCCCCGCCCTGGACCAAACCTCTCCAAACTTTGCAAAACAAATCAGAGTGGCCCATATACTTTTTTTGCAAAGTTTGGTGATTATTCGTCCAGAGGGAGCGAAGTTATAAACCACCCAAAAAATGCTCTTCCTATGGAAATACCAACTTAACCATAACTACATGGACGCTACCGCGTCCATGTAATATATATATCTATATATATATATATATATATATATATGGGAAAACATTTGTCTGCCCCTAAACTGCGCTCTGCCTCATTATTGAGCTGGTGCTATTGGGCTAGAGCGTACTGGTCTGTAAAATGTGCAGAAGAATGTCAGCAAAAAGATACAGGTAGGCAGATAAACAACACCTCCAACTTAATACCAAACTTGCCCAAGCACTCACGACCATTTAATAAGTTTAAAAAAAAATTCTTTAATTAATCAAAAGTTGTGAAAAATGTTAGAAAAAGCATACATGGCAATACCTGGTCAGACCAGGCACAAGGCACCACTCACCCCAACGGGTGGAAAGACGCCACGCGTTCCGCTCGACTCGCGAGCTTCCTCAGGCTTGTAATTGTTCCCAACATGTGTATTCTAGTTTTTATAATGGCTCATGGGCTATGTCATGTGCTTCCCCCACCTGCTACTTCACGCGTCACATGATGCACTACTACAATCTGGCTAAAAAATCAGTGCTAATGGGCAAGAATGGAAGTACAAGCATAAAATAACTTGCCTTACAAAGTTTGTGGTTTATGCAATAACATGCAGCTGTGGGTTACATTATATAGGATCAACTATTGGCCCGCTAAAATTGCGTATTTTACAGCATTACAGAGCCATAAAAAAATGGAGATTTGACATACCCTCTAGCTTTACACTTTGGTGAGAAACATAATAAAAATACATCAGAAATGAGCCATTGCATAAAACCGTACAGAGAAATTATAAGCCACTCACCACAGACACATTATCTGAATGTATGGTCTCTCTCATGCACAAAACTAGTGAGTTAGACCATCCAGATATACTTGTTGAGAAATATAACAAACAAATGATAGACTTGTTGGATAATGTCGCCCCAATGAAGTCTAAAACCATTAGGAAACCCGCTCATCAGCAAAAACGGTTTACACCAGAGATGCCTAAATTAAAAGCAAGCAAAAGAAGCACAGAGCACACCTGGCTCAAAGATCAGAATCTAAACAATAAGGTCACTTGGAAACTGCATGAAAAAGTATATAAAGAAAAAATCCTGGAATCCAAGCAGACCTATTATAACAACCACATTGAGCTAGCAGGTTATGACACAAAGGAGCTTTTTCGTCTCCTTAGGTCTTGGGAAAAAACGGAAGTCTTAAACCACACTATTACACCTACCCAAGAGGACTGTGTTAGAACACAAAAGGCCTTTGCTAACAAACTGCTTTGTGCCCAAGACAAAATCAGGAGAGAACTACAGAAACAAACCCTAGGTACAGATGCATCTACACTTAGGAATGTAGACATTAGTCACACAACTGATCATACGTTACCCAAGAATGAAGAGTTGCAATCAAACCATATAGGATTTAAATTCCCAGAGATTTCAGTCACCGAGATAGAAGGCATCATGAGAGCTAGGAACCTGACCAGCTGTCTGGGGGACCTTGTCCCTTCAAAGATTATCTTGGACCATTTGGACATTTTTGCACCGTTTTTATGTAGATTTGTCAATGCCTATTTTAGGCATAGCACTGTTCCGCAGGCCATTAAAATAGTGGCTGTCACACCCCTTCTGAAAAAGGAAGGCTTAGATCCCAAAGACGCTACCAACTTCCGGCTTATCACAAATACCATAATTCTTCGTAAAGTTGGTTGACAAGGTAGCTACAATCCACCTTCAACTCCACATTGAAAATATTGGTCAGTTACATGAAAGATAATCAGGCTTCCATCGCTTTCATGGCACAGAGAGCGCCTTGGTGGACCTCCAAACCCACATGCTGACTTTAGTGGTTTGTTGATACTGTTAGATCTTAGCGCGGCTTTTGATCTTCTAGACCACGAGATATTATTGATGGGGTGCTAGATACGGGTGGACTCGCTGCGAGACAATAAATTGGGCCAGATCCTTTCTGGAGGGCAGAAGATCTAGGGTACATTGGGGAGACGCGTCCTCTGAAGTGGAAACTATTATGTGTGGTGTCCCTCAGGGAGCATTTTTGTCACCTATGCTTTTTAACATTTATATCGTCCCTCTTTGTAGAGAATTGGAAAAGTTGGGCTTTTTCTTTTACGAATTATGCTGACGACTTCCACTTGTCAATGGAGCTATCAAGAGACCATCAGTACAAATTAAATGAGGTCTATAGAGTTATAAAAAATTGGATGACTACAAACTGGTTATGCCTAAACGCCTGTAAAATGGAACTTGTGATTTACGGGTCCAAGAAATCCAGAGAGACCTTAGCTCCCACTTTCTTCTAGGTTGAGGACAGCCTCATAGAAGTCCTTGATAAGGTGAGGACTCTGGGTGCATACCTGGAGGCCTCTTTGGATGCAGGAGCTCAGGTGGATGCCATTGAAAAGAACATCCAATACTACCTGCAAGTATTGAGACAGGTGGCTCCACTAATTTAAAAAAATAACTGAGCCAAACTAGTAAGGGCCGTTATTTTGCCACACCTGGACTATTGTAACGCTCTGCTGGGGGGTGCCAGTAGAGAAGCTATCCTCAGAATGCAAAACATCCAGGACGCATCTGTGCGTATAGTTAACGGCATGAAAAGATATGAACCTACCTCTCTGGCCAGAAAGGAGCTACACTGGCTACCTATATCAGCCAGGATCTCCTTTAAAATGCTGACCTTGTGTCACAAATGCATCTACGGGACAGCTCTTGGCTACCTAAACGACAAGATTACCATATATCAGCCCACTAAAAACCTTTGCTACACTTCTGCCCAGCTCTTGCAGGTGGCAAGGACTAAGAGAGCCCATGGAAATGGACGCTCTTTCCCAGTGCTCGTGTCAAAGCCATGGAATAACCTACCTCTGGCGCTCAGAGAAAAGACTAATCACCTGGCTTTTAGAAAGCTTTTGAAAATGATACTCTTTATCTAATCTTCAGCCATCCTCATTGTCCTTTTCTGCTTGTGAAGGAGCGCCAAGATGCCTTACGGCTTTTGGCGCTATAGAAATGTTATAGCATAACATAACATAACATGTCCTTAGCAGGATGTGCTCAAATGTGCATCATCACAGAACTGCTTATTTCTGGTTTTGAAATTTGCAACATATGCCTTGTGATCCAGTAAATGTGGAAAACAATCAGTCATGCTGATTAGCATAGAAGAGCCATAAGTCACAAGAAATAATAATGTGTGTTCAGGAAGCGTGTATGTCAAATGTAAAACAAGTGATGCATTTGACCATTAAGTAAATTGGCCTATCAAAATATAAGGTTCAGATTAGCATAACAATATTGTGTAATGTTTTCCATCTTATAAAACCATGATGAATACAGAAAAACTGTGAGAAATTCTTTTTCAGCCTGTAAGACAGTTGATTGTCTCGAGAGGATAGTTTAGGGGCAACGTGCTCACCTTGGAAGCAAGATGACAAGGCGCAACACAGGCTCGATCCCCAGGTCCGCGCTTAGAAACCTCTGGGTAGCATTTAACTCAACATACTTAAAGCCTGACTTATCAACCTCACTTATTGTATCATACCACCATGAACGATGAAATAGCTGCATTCTATTGTGAATCTCAGTAGCCTCGAAAGTCTGAGAAGCCATAGGCGCTATTAAGGTACATGTGCTATTCCCCTGCTGAGTGTTATAATGACTTAGAGCATGTTAAATTTTGAATATGCTCTTACCGCCTCATTGTTGTTCCTCTAGGTCAATGTAGTTACCAAGAAACAATACAATTCATTTCTATAATTGTAATCCTTTCCTAAAACTATACTTTGATCTTCTATACTACCCTGATCCGCTGCAACAACCCCATGAAAGCCCACTGTTAAGTCTGATACTGCAACACTGTCACTCTCATTTGAGCTCTATGACCTCCCTCTCACCACAGTCACGTAGGGTAAATTGTATCAATTGTCTTCAATATCTGTTCTTGCCCTTTCAAAAAGTGCAAAACAGAATTAAAATAGTATATTAGATCGGAATCAACCTGTGGTTCACAGTTTATCTCGTAGGTTCAGCAATTACAGAATAGGTTAAAGCTTTGCCATTAAGCCATTTTTTAATTAGTTTGTGGTTTTGGAACCTTTGGTAATCCACTAGTGCAGAAAAATAATCCTCACTTGACATCCAATTTAGAAGACCTTTGCAAGGGTAAAGAACCTGACTTTTCTCACACTTCTGAAAAAATCGCAATAATAATTCCACCTCACACTCTCAGCTACCCATAAGACCACAGTTGCCCCAATGCCAACTCACAGTGTACTTCCTCTGAAATCAGGTCCAAGTCTGAATCTCTGAGAAAACTACTACCTGAGAGATGTTAGCCCCATTCCTCGGTCGGAATTGAGCAAGAGAAACCTATTGAAAACCATCTAGAAAGTGAAAATTAGACAGATTGACAGACAAAGGAATTGAAGAAATCACAAACCAAGTACATACTCTATCTTCCAAATAAGTAAGAAGCCGGGTCTACTGTCACCAATACTGCGATGGAGGCTTACACTTCCAATTTTACTCAGAACCGATCTTGATCAGTTTGAGGAACTAAAGGAGGTCCAGGAATGTATGCTGGGGCAATAGGATTTGGAAAGGTGGGGGAAGCCTTCATACATGGGTTAGAGAAGGGGGATAACTGCCCTACAGAGGCATTCAGGGCAGTTTTCTGTCTTTGTGTATTCTGGTGGAAAGGTCGCTGTGGCGTTTGCTTGGTCCTCCAGTGACCATTTTTTTTACAATAATTACATGCAAAGTGGTCTATCTGGCCTCCTGATGGACACTGATAGCTAAGCTGTGTCTGCAGATCTTTCTGTCCTTTCTGTGCAATTTGTCCTGTATGTGGTAACCCGTGCCTTCTACCTCAACACATGGCCCCTGAATCCCCCTGAATCCTACCCTACATCTACCATCCTACCATCTATTTGACTAGTGCTCCACACCTGTCTTTGGCTTATTCTGAATAGTCTATTTTCACTGCTCCTGAAACGCCACAAAATGATCCAAAAACCAGCACTAGCTCCATATAAGGGCATATTCTGCCACCCGATGCACACCAATTTGAATTGTGCTTGGAGCACGTGTGAGTGGTCTCATCTGGGTTAGTGATCCATCAATGTTGAGTAACACTGTAAGTCGGTGTAAATAGTCCACTGGCAATTCCCCTTCATTCTTTCTAAGGCAAATCTCTGGAATCGCTGTCATCAGTCTGTCCCTGGCGCTCTTGGAGCCACTCCCATACCAGGATCCATCGCATGCCAATTAGCATGCTTTGTGAGCCGCTTTCTAACTTCGGGTGGCATCCTCACTCTCATGAGCTGGCTCTCATCAGCCGAAGCTGAATTATGACACTGTGGATCTCATTTTGAGATTGGCAGTAATTTGGTGGTAATTCCACCGAATTACTAACACAATCGGATACCATTGCTGCCACTTGGTCCCGTGGGTTTACCAGGGGATTGCAATGGTGTTAGTCTGATTTATAGAGCCCGTAGGACTTCATTGAGTATTTTTAGAAGAATTATCACTGGCTGATTTAGTGATTTTTCAAGGAAAAGTGGACAATTTACCTCCAGCATTGTGCTGGATGTGAATCCTCGACTTTTCCTCCATAAATCAGCAGAATTACAGCTAGGCCATTCCGCCAGTGATAATTCTACCAAAACTTGTAATTTGTTTGTAGTGAAAAATCATGGTAATTCCATTACCACCAAAAAAGGTAGCGGCAACGGAATTACCTTCATTTATTTTCCTCACCGCCAAATTCAGAAAAAGGGCCAGTATGACATTGAGCATCTCCTCAATGAATCACTTTGGTTCATCTCTTATGCTTGGATAACCCTTAGCTAAAATTTGTAGATCAGCTGGTGTCCATGGGACATGACCAGTAAGCATGTGAGGATATTCCTCCCCTTCTCTGCCGGCCTTCCCTGCATCTGCTGCAATGTTCCCGAAAGATAGTACCTCCCCCCATTGCTATATACCTCCCCTTGTGATGGATGGGGAGTAAGAGAGAGGCACGCTGGGCATGTGTGGTGCCCCAGTGAGACCTGGAGTACTTGGTCTGGGTTGCAACAGTGCATGCAGGATGCACTTGAATTTGAAGCTGCACTATGGCATATGATTGGGATAACCCTGTCTGCCAGACACTTCTCTGGAAGGATAACTGCCGCTCAGTGCTACTACACAGTCGATTGTCTAATAACACCCTTAATTGAATTGGCGGTTGTGTACATGTATTTCCAATATCTTATCATGTAGTACTGAATGGATAGATGGGTGAGAGTCACAGAAACACTTGCACAATGCAACGGTTTTGTTTGTCAGTGCCAGCTCCACTTGCTGTCCCTTTATGCACATGTGGGCCGGGTTTCAGTGCATCCTTTTCTAGCCCCTTATCAAGGGTGAAGTTACAATGCATGAGCATACATGTCAGAGAAATCTTGTACACACAAGGGAAGTCATACTGTAGGACACGCCCTACTGCGTCTTCATTGGTACTTCAGGACTCTAAATGCATGTTCAATGATGGATTGTGTCCCTGGGTGGCGATGTTTGTATTTTCTATCTGCATCCATCCATGGAATCAATCCTGGAGTCAGTAGGAAAAAGGGGGTATCTACCTATATGTCAGTAAGACAATATAGCTGAATAAAAGATTACAAACATATATAGTTCAGCATATATCCTTTGAATCAGATGACATATCTGTCATCACTATCACTATTTTGTATCCCTAGTTATGTGGTTTTATTTAGCAGCTAGGAAAGTCCATATTTTCATGCTTCAAAGTGGTCAGGCACACACAAGTTCTCATAGATGTCTCCATCAAATGCATATCCTGGCATCTTGAAGGTAGGATTGGTGAAGATCCTAAAGTAGTAGAAGATCACTTGAAATGAATAGAGGCTTCTCCCATATTGACTGACATATGCATGGAATCGGTGGGGTTGTGTGTGTCCCAACAAATACCCATTTTGTGTTTGGTGTGCCATAAGTGACATAGAAGCAATCTTAGTTTGTTCTCTATTGCTCCTGTGTCTGTCCCACTGAGATATGTGGACAACTCAAGGGAAACTTCTGAGTGGAAATACAAAAAGGCTAAATAACGATATGAAACAAAGGAACACAGTCTTTTCAACATACCAATTTTTCTACAATTCGGCTGGAATAAATCAGCCTTGAATAAAACCCTTCAAAAGGTCCTCATAGGTAAGTATAAGTGTCAATGGTATTAGTGTTACCTTGGATTTATGCACACATAAAACATTTCATGTATTTTTCACAAGCGGTTCTCTCAGATACTGCTATTTATTTTCATAGTTTGCTAATCAAAGCTACCCCAAAACAGTCATATGAAACCAGACAATAATTTCAATTGCAAGCATTCAAAATAGTATATCTACAAACATTAAAATATAAATGTATACATGTTTATCAATTTATTTCTGAAATAATTTTTTGTAAAACAAGTAGAGGCATTTTGGGTGGCCCAAAAGTTAAGCAGAATTTGGCAGAACCCTATCATTTGATCCTAGAGCCCCTAGAACATAAAGGGCGCGCAACAAATGTATAAGTGTATTGTCCCTGAAAGATTCTGTTATTTTCGATGATTTAAAGGTTTCCATTTGAGCGTTTCTATTGCAATGACGATGCGTGTGTTGATTTATCATTCTGCTTGGGACTAATGTCCCTTCATGAACTAACAAAGATGTCAACTTTAATCCGTCCAATAGCTATTGTTGAATTAAGGCAACTGGAAAGCAATAAGTACTGCAGCTTCCACCCCTGAATGCTTTATTAAAAAATGGAAATGGTGCTGTTGATGTCCCAGAAAAGGAGCCATGTCTGAAAGCATAATCAAAAATGAAAGCAGGCTGTGTTTATCAATGAAGTGCTTCTCTGAATATATTAAATACACACATAGTTTGCATCATAAATTCTTCAGAACAATATTTTATTTCTTTTTACTGCATCCTCAGAGTTGCCATAAACAAAACGATGAATCTTCTCATAAATTGGTACATACAAGGGAGGGTAACGGGTGTGATCCAGTGCTTTATGAACGGTGCACGGAAGTGGATTGAAACTCGAAATGCCAGATAATCCAGCTTTTACAAAAGTCCCAAAAATTGAGCAAATGCATTTTGCACCCACCAGTTTTGTTGCTTATCTTTCACGGAATAGAACAAACACGTTTTACCACGACCAAATTACGTAAAGATGTGCGTAGTGCAGTCAAATTATTTTGCCCATTGTAATTGCCAGAATGTTGGCAAATAGGGAATGACCCACTTTTAGCAAGGACACTGTTGCATATCATTTGCAAATATCACACAAGACAATTGGAAACACAAAACCATTTACCAATTATGTTCTTTGCATGTAATAAGGAAAACAGAATATTCATCTAGTATTTCCAAGTGAGATATGGGGCTGTTATGTCGCCTAACAAACATAATAGAACAATCAGAGTTTGTACTATAGGCTGGTGCGAGTCAGACCTGTTATTTCCTTTCCACATTAAACAATCAGTAAGCTGGCACAAAGTGCATTTTGTCAGTTTTTAGCATTTTTTTTTTAAAATTCATTGTTTGTGGCGAAAGTCATTTACACTTTTACACATATTATTCCACAAAATATAAACAAAATAAACAAAATAATAGCATATTAAGATAAAACCGGACATACAAACATTTTATCATCTTAATTATACAAAAATGCATATCTTACTAATGATATTCTGCTATCTCAAGCTTTCACGCTGACATTTCCCAATACTAAAAGCCATCACCAATTAGTACAGTAAAATTCGAAGTTCTACAAACCTTTGTGACAATTATCATAATATACAACATTCTTTTAATGTCTTAGAAAGGGAATCAACTAATAGCATACAAAACTGTAATCCAAAAACCCAATCTATATCTTTGATAAAAGACCAATTATACATTACCTGTCCCATAACTATTTCATCATATTTACACAAATTCACCCTAGATCTTCTCTAAGCACGTAAAAGCACTTTGTTAAAGGGACGTTATGGTTAAGGTGCACTAATAAAACCTATGAAATTCAATGAAAAAACATTGTTACTGGGACGTTATGGTGACAAGTAAAACTGAAGAACCTCAGAAATTCACCAGTTATGGTAAGCTAAGCAACCATAACACGCTCCACCACCTTGCACTGCTAAGAATAACACCCAAGACATCAAAGATGGTGTCACAAATGTCATTGATGACATCACTGATGACATCACATATTAAATGCATTTTAATTAACCGTCCCTACAATGTTGGAAACATGATGATAGGGGTGATTGGGAGACCAATCATGAACTACCTAATGTATTAAATAATGTACTTATGTAAACAAATAATTATATTCTAGTGTTGTTAGTAAAGGACCCTAATTATAAACACATCTAGGCAATGGTTGCAGCATGCACCACAGAAGTACAATATTTTTAATCTGGTCATTTCTGATTGTAAAATAATAAATGCTACCTTATGAGAGTTTTGAGTAATTGTAACATGGAATAAATAGGTACTAATTGAAAACTTAGCACACACTTCTGTTAGTAGAAAACATAAATATAAAAACAAACAATCCCGTTCATACAGCCCCCCGTCCTGATGAAGGCCGTATCAGATGTGAGGCATATCCAGCCCCTATAGACGGCTGAAACACCCTGGTGTAGACAAACATTTACTTACAGTGTTACCAATGAATTTACACTGTCCTGTATACAAATTCTTCTTGTAGCTTTGTTCTAAATGTTCACCTTTTGACTCTTGTCGCCACATATCAACAATAGAGAATTGTTCTTTGTTCATTGCACAAGTAATGTGTTGACTTGTTTGTTGAGTATCTTGTGATATTTTGTATGACCTGTTTCAGAAGCTTGCGATGTTTTACTTTGTACCAAACATTTTTCAAATAGATGTTATTACATAAAAACGAAATTCTGCCATACCAAGGTACAATATTCAAAGTCTTTTTCTTTGTGTATGGTGACTGAACAGCAAGGGAGTGCACCAGCCATTACCAACCCATTCACTTGTATCTTTTTTTCCCCAACCCTGTAATGCATAAATAAGCATAGATTTGCCCGAACATCTACGATGTTCGTGGCCATCACAGGATTGACCTGGATTGTTCGTGGACATCAAAGAAGAAAAACACCAATTTTTTGGCTTTTTAAGGCCATATCCTATCCCATCCTCATCACCCATCACCTCCCCAAAGATTGTTTGATAAGTTTGACAAGTGCAATGTTGTTTTTTCCAATATGCTTTTTAGCGCTCTGTCCGCGAATCCCACATGGCGGGTGTTTCGAAAAGTCTGATGCACTTCACGTTTTTCACCATTCAATCAGTCAGCGTGTCGATATCCCTGGACCTCCAGTCGCCCTTTGGACCAATCGGAGGCCCGTCTGCGGACCGATCAGGGAAGTGAGTACGTGGACCAAACTCAGATATCATACATTTTGTTTGACTTACTTTTTGGTCATTTTCAAAGAAACTACTGGACAAATGTACAATAGCACGCCTTTGGGACCAAGCTGCCACTCCTGCCACAAATTTGGTGAAAATCTGCCCTGCGGTTTGGGATCTGGATGTGAGCAAAATGTATTTTCCATTGTGTCTATGGGAAAAAAACACATTTTGCGACCTCCCATATAACCCCCCTGCCCCCTTGACGAAACCTCAGCAAACTTTGCAGGACCAATCTGACAGGGCCATATACATCTTTTGCAAAGTTGTGTGAGGATTCATTCAGGGGGGTGAAGTTATAAGCTGTCCAAAAAGTGCTCTTCCAAAGGGTTGAGCAACATAACCATTACTACAGGGATGCTAATGCAGGCCCTGTAATATGAAAATAAATTAGGCAACTTTGTACAGCATATTCATTTGTTGATTGCTGTGGATCCAGAAGAAAACAACAAGTCCATACCTTGATTAGGCTAACAACATAATTTATTTTGCTTATTTGCAATCTTTTTTTGAAAGTCTCCACTTTCTCCTAAAGAGTTGAAATACAGAATTTGAAAAGCATCACAGCATTACAGCTTTCACAGCACCTCCTGCGGATACCCAGTCATCTATGCTTGTCTGTACCTGATTTGTAGTTTTTCTCAGAAAGGCATGTGGATGTTCAACTCCCCCACACATTGTAATCTTCAAGGGCTAAATGGTAAACTGTGTTAAGTAGAGCAGAGGTCAGTGAAAGTGAAGAGCGGGGAATAAAAAAACAGCCCACCCAGTTAGTGTGCTCTCTGGAAGGCAGGTAGGGTTGTTTAGGTGTCAGTCATTGTATCTGCAGTCCAGTTGAAGCTTGGCATGTCAGGCCAGAACAGTTACAAGATCAGTGGTAGCACAATCATCAACATATCAGGCATGTGCCTCTAGAAGCCTGAAAGAGGGGATATATAGTCTGTTTATGTGTTTGGCCTGTGACCCATGGATGACAGTGTGGCAACTTTCTGTCAAATACCATATCGGGATTGTGTTACATCCCAATCAAGAGGAAATGGTGAGCTTTGACTAGGGACAATCACCCTGAGAAGTTTCTGGGAAGCATTTGGCAGATGGGGCTGGGTTGGAGGGAATCTGGCAACAATTTATTGACTTAGAGAGGCTGTTGGGGCTGGTGCACGCTGGTTGAATGTATGTGAATGCCTTTGGAAAGAATGATAGAAATTGTCAGTGTGCAATAGCACATGGAGCGCTCCAAGTGCCAAATGAGATTATCACAATAAATGATCTCAGAACCAAATAACCAGACAGAATCAAGGAATATGGCAAAGTTCTACTTTATTATCAGTTCAATAAAGTAAGAAAACATGGTGAACAAACAGATTATAGCTCACACACTCTCATTGCATTTCAGTTTCACAAAAGTTGTTATACTTCGACATACTTCAGTTATGATATAATCCTGTGTGGCTAACAGTAAAAGCCTACTGTGTGGTGAGATTGGTTAGGGGAAACGTATACATATAGTTTATATTAATGTTAGTATCAACATTTGAATGCCTATTATCTGGTAGGCATGCCTTAGACTACTTCCAACTACATATAATACAGATAATGCAGTAATAACAGAAGCGGCTAGGCCTGTGCAACAATTTGTGGTCCACTATTATATAGGCCCTCATGATTGGTTGGCGCTCTCTTAACATCCTTGGACATTTGGCCCATAAGCAGCACGTAAACAATGAAACCTAGATGCACGGGAACAATGTCAGACAACTGCCTTCCTTAGCTAATCAGAGTACCATCTCTCATCAGTTAGTCCCTACACTAAGACTTCTTCTTTGTAGTTGACCTTGCTGGATGTTCTCTTCCTCTCAACTTTAAAGAGAATTTTAAAGAGAATGAAGGTACATTGCTATCTTTGTCTAGAGCTGCATGAATAGGCCTTGTCTTTTGGTCTCATACCACGTGTGAGGAGACCATGATTTTGTGAATTATTTCTTTCTATTTAGTGCTATTTTGCTTATTGGGTGCTGTTACTCTTCTTGGCCTCTGGAGACTTGGTTTATACATCCTGGATGTGTTTTTCTGAGACTTTATTGTACAATACTTGGCACTCACAATTATTCACTCCTTCATTTAATCTAAGATAATTATGTTCTATGGGCATGGCTTATTCTCTTTGATTCCTTTTCGAGCCTCTATCACTCCTTTCCTGTGCAAACCTCTGAATAACCGCCCATCTCCCAGCTTACTCTTCACACTGAAACTGTTGGCTGTCTCCATGAACACCAGTCTGGATTCATAGTAGCCAGAGGCACATAAGCTGCTCTCCTGAACACGCATGAAGATCGGCTCTCCAATCTTGACACCAGCACCCCTTCTGTTCTTATTCTCATTGACCTTTCCTCTGCTTTTGACATGGTCAATCACACCATCCTTATCAATGGACTCCATGTGAACCTGGGCATCACAGATCAGGCCCTGGACTGGTGAACTCCTTGCTCCCGGTCAACCCTCCCAGGTCAATTTCGGGTCCTTTCTCTCCACCACTTCTCTCTCCAGCATTGGTGCCTCTAGGGCTCTAACCTCTAACTATACCTCTTCTATTTCTACATGTCTCTCTGGCCCACCTAGTCTCCACCTTCTGCTCAAACTTCCAGTGTTATGTGGATGATATGCAGCTCTCTTTCGAGCTCCAACCAGCCCCCTCTATCGCACATTGCAGACTGTCTATCTGTGATTCAGGATTGGTTTGCCTCCAACAATATCTGCCTTAATGCCAGTAAAGACAGAGATCCTTCTCATTGGGATCACTGCTCCCGCTTTCCCTCTCTCACTCTGGCCACCCTCTATGGGCCCTCTTCCATTGCCCTCCTGTGAGGCAAACACCCATGGTGTCATCTTTGACTCCACTCTCTCCTTCCACCTAACAGAACAGACCTGTCCATGAAGCCCCACTACCAGCTGCAACTCCTTAGAGGTACTCTTTTTTTACTCACTTTCCACATTGTCTCCAGAGACCTGGTTCTCTCTAGGTTGGACTACTCTAACAGCCTATTTCTCAATCTGCCTTCCTCTACTCTCCCCTTCTGCAACTAATCCGAAACAGTTTTTGTCTTTTGTCATCTTCTGTGTTTTTATGTATGCAGCTTCATATGCAAACGTTCTCTTTGACATCCATTGTATGGTCACCCACTTCTCTTCAAATTGTCCTCTTGTCATGCTGCTAGATGGCTAAGGCACGTTGCATTGTGTGTAGGTATTTCTCTTGCTATACATGTTCTGGCTATGCTCATGGCATAAGAGATGAGAGAACATACATAGCAGCTCTCTTCTGATGTTCCTCTGTCCACTTTACTCATGTGCTGATACCATAGGTTCTTTTTTAAATGGGCTGATTTATCAAGATATGATTGTATCCTGATAATCTTCTCCAGCATTTCTCTTATGCCGGTTAATGTGTTTGGAAATAGCAGGAAAAATGTCATCCATGCTTTTGTAATGAATAGAAACAGATGTCTCATTTTTTGACACTCCATCTGAATTAAAAAACATCATTTGGTGGAATGTTATAAGAATAAGGAAATAAAGACAACACATTTTACAAAACATAGCTTGAAGAAATATTGCAAAAGAATTCACATGCCGTACTGCATTTTGTGTATTAATCAGCCTTCTCATTAGCAACGTGTGTCTTATGAAATTGAAAATCCCCATCCCTTTTTATCAACGTGTAGTTCCTGTTACTCCTTATAATAACCACACCTTTCTATAACAGGAATTGTAATATTATTGCAATGATAATCCTGCAGATAATTGGGCTGCTTTAGGATTTCAGAAAAAAGTGATAATATCAATGTTTAGTCTGCCTGGAGCTGGATAGGATCGAATTATATATGCAAAAATGAATACAGTAATGTGTGCAACGTTATATGTAACATAAAGTGTAATGTGCTCTTAATTTCTTCTAAACATTGGGCCTCATTACACGGTAGGCGGTAAGGGTTTACCGGTACCGGTAAGGGCACCGGTACCGGTAAACCCTTACCGCCTTACTACGAGGTCCCTTTGCGGGTCCTCTCTTAACACTGGTTTTTTCAGGCATTAAGGACGGGACCCGCAAAGGGACCTCAGAGCTAATTACGGTACCGCAATTTGCGGTACCGTAATTAGCACCTTCCCCATTCCCATTATGCCCTATGGGGCCAAAAATGGGAATGGGGAAGTGCCTTGGTGAATGGGGAATTACCACCCCCGCTCACCTTGGAGTAGGGTGGTAATTCCGCCATCCACCAAGGCGGACTCGATACGGTACCGGCGGCAACCATGGCGCTAATAGCGCCATGGTTACCGCCTACCGTGTAATGAGGCCCAATGTCTCTTTAACCTAACATGGGTAATTCTGTGAACACTGAAACATTATTTGTTTTCCTTTAAACTGGGAAATTATCAAAAGTCCAAATTGTTTTTATTTTGATGAGTCCTGTTGGCTCTTGGTAGCTTAACTGGTCTGCACACACATAAATTCTTCTTAACTGTCAATGGTTGCTGGAGGGGTAGGGGTCTCTCCTTTGTAGAGCTTTTTGTCATTCAAATGCAGCCATGTAAGTCTTCCTTGAATCTTCACAGCAGTGGGGGTGACATACTTTACCAGGTACTGTCCTTCGAAATGGGGCTTATGCCAAGTGTGGACAAAACCTTTGAAGAGCACTTGGTCTCCATGATACAAACTAGGTGGTTTCAACAATTCAGTAGGGTTGATCATTTGTCTGTCTTCTTCAATCTTCTTTGACCCTTCCATCCGAGTTTTGATCTGCTGGGATATAAAAGAAAGACTAGCAGTCACATTTGACAAATAATCATGCATCTAATCTCCAAATGTTTTTGCTACACTATGGGCGTTGGTTTTTATTCGAGTGGGAGGAGCAAGGGGTACTGTCATGGGTGTCCAGTCACCAACTCATGAGGAGTCAGTTGGTGATCTGAGCCAGGCTGGTTTCTAAATGCAAATAAGCCGAGGGGTAGGCACTATAGCCATTCCTTTTTCAAAGTCATCTTTATCTTTGCTATCCTCACTTTGAGGAGCCTGTTTAAATGTTCACAAATGCCATTCACCTGTGGGTGATAAGCAGATGAAAACATATGTTTTATGCTTAATAGATGAGGTATTTTCTCAAACATCTCATTTACAAAATGCAGCCCATTATCAGACCCCAGTACTTTGCATAGACCCCATCTAGGAAACACCCCCCACACGAGAAACCTGGCCGCACATGTGGCATCAGGGTGTGTGCATGGACCTGCCTCAATCCATTGGGAAAAAAGAAATACTACTACTAACATATATCTGTAGCCTGCTTGTTTGCAACATAGCCACATAATATATATTTGTAGATGCTGTAAGGGACCATTTGGGCAGGTTATTGCTCCTCTCACTGTTCACAAGATATGCCCTGCTGTGAATTTCTGACAAACAATACAACTCGCTATAAAATGTGCAACATGTTCTAACAAATGTGTCCAAAACCAGTCTTCTGCGATCATGGCAGCAAGATTCTCTCTAGTTATATGTGCAGAGTAGTGAAGTTGATCCAGCACAATTTTCAATAATGCTAGAGGCATAACTGACTTTTCATTACTATCTGTCAGCATATAGCCTCAGTGGGGGAGAAAGGAAACCCAGTTTTTTTCCATAAATCTTGTTCATCTTGCAGGGCTCGACCCTGCAGCACAATTAACTGTACAATGGATAGCATATTAAAACCTTCTTTCATCATCATGCATTGTCCTCACATGTGCTTAACACTTTGTACTTCAATACGAGAAATATTCAGAACATTTGCTGCTCTTTTTGCTTCAATGTCTGCATTGTTGTTACCACAAGAAATTATGTCTGGCCCCGTTGTATGGGGTGTGTATTTCACCACAGTGATAGACAATGGGAGCTTTATTACCTCAAAACATTTTCCAATGGCGATGGATGTTGCACTGGTATGCCGTCTGCATGGAGGAAGCCCCTCCTTTTCCAGCGTGACAATCCTGCATGTATGGTCGACGTCACATAGGCGGAGTCAGAGTACACTATTACTTCCACATCCTCATAACTCTCGAATGCAGCAATACGTGCCACTAATTCTGCAGCTTGTGCAGAACTATGTGAAGGCAATCTTGCACTTGTCACTACTTCAAATTCATCATGTTTTAACTTTACTACTGCCAATCCTGTATGTCTTTCTCCTGCTGTTTGATACATTTTTGCAGAACCATCAATGAATAGAATCTCCCCCTCCCCATAAAGAATTTTCTCTACCATGGGGAATATCTTCATACAACTCAGTATACCTTGTACAATCTTCCTTCTCTACTTGTTCTGCTATAAATGTAGCTGGATTCACTACTCTGCATCTAACAATTTTGATCACTGTTTGAAATAATTTCTCCATATTCCGATACTCTTCGTGTGATCAACGTGCTTCTGGGTTTCTCCAAAAATCGAAAATACAACATGCTCTATCTACAAAGTAATTGAGCACCCTATTTTAATACTTGCAGCTTTTTCAATTGAAAAAGCAGCAGCAGCTAGTTCTTGTTCACAGGGGTAATGGCCTTTCATTACTGGGTCAATAATCCCACTGTGATAAGCCAATGGTGTATGCCGATGTCCTAATGTTGTCTTCTGCGTCAAAACTGCTGTCATCATCACTCTGTTCGAATGCAAGAATAAGTATACCTCCTCATTGTATATAATCTGGACTCCCTAGCACAGGGGCTGTACAAAACTCCCTTTTAAACTCTTCAAATCCTTCTTTAATCTTGTCTGTCCAGGTTATCTTGTCTTTACCAATCTTTGCTTCCTTGAGTCCTTTCAAATGTGGTCTAATATATGCACTGTAATCAAATTCCCAAACCCTACAATAATTTCTAGGCCTAATTACATAGGCCTAGAAATTGCTGCATTTCCCTCACTGTCTCAGGTCTTAAAGTTTCCATGATTGCTTCTGCTCTCTCAGGTGTAACTTTTCTCCCCTCTCGAGAGATTAGCTGTCCTATACAGGTCCTCGTCCTGGCAATACTGTAATTTCTCTTTATCCACTGTGTATCATTGTCTAACAATACTATCCTTAACTGGACTGAATCTTCTGTACATTTTTCTTCTGTCTCACTGCACACTAATATATCATCTACGTACTGGAATATTGTTCTTTTTTTTATTTAAAAGTTGTTTTATTAGTTTGATTAACAAACTTTACAACACCATAAAAAAAAGATTACATTCATTACTAATTTCATTATCCATATCATAAAAATGATTTAATTTCATAGTTTCAATCAAGTATAAGATTTAAGATATTAATTAGAGACACAGTGCATTTATCAGAATAATAATTAATTAGTCTAATGTAGAATTCTTTCTTTCTTATCTAATTCCAACACCATATTCTCAAGAAATACGCACAATAAAATGATTGCTTTAAACAATTATCCCCACATGAAATTCTTCCAGCACAATTCTATGGCTTCTTGTGTCATGCCTAATACATTAGGACCATTCAGAGAGTATCTCAGGGCTTCAAAATGTACACAATACATGGTTAGATGATTTAAGTTTTCTATGCAGGTTTTCTCATCACAAAATCTACACCATGGAATCTGCCTTATCGAAGATTGCGTATTCCAGTTCACAGTTTTTTCGAGGGTGTGGAACTGATTGAGCTTAAATTTTAAGTATAGATCGTGGTAGGTATTGGCTGGAAATTTTAATAGATACGCCCTACGAGGTATTCTGAGGGTGGCGAATATGGCTGCTTCAGAATATAATTTTTTTGAATGCATATCATTCAATGTGATTAGACAATCATGCTCATATATTTGTTTCTTTACATAAGCCGAGCGATATTCCAGATCTAGTGGTTTTAAGCCACATTCGTCCAGTTTCTTAATCATCAGATTTGAGAAAGTGACCAGCAAGATCGGAGCTCGATTCTTAATCATAATTAGGAATACCTCGCAGAGCGATTGGGGAGGTGGGAACAAAATTTTACCATAATTTGTTAACTGTCGCCAGTGAAATCTCACTGATAGAGCCGAAATGCCTAGCTCCTGTCGCAATATACAGTTTGGTAAAGATTTGGACAATCTTAGTGTGGATTTCCATAGTTGACCTTGAATTTGATCCACAATTGCATCAATATTACACAAGCATAGATCAAGTCCATATAATATATTGGCTTCCACTTTCAGCATATAAAATTGCAAGAGTGGTGCTAATGAGAATTTGCAATATTTCATAAATACAATCAGCATCTAAGGCCGCTTTTTTAGCATTTAAGCTTAGTACCCAGGTTTATCTTGAGGAGGAATCTATCACATCATAACCCAAGCATCTCATATTTAAGTTAATAGGCATAGATATAGAGTTTATTGACCAATTCATTGTATATATTCTCTTCTTCATATTTTTTAGAATAAAGATGCTTGATTTTTCCACGTTACATGCTAAGTTATGTTTGTATAGGTATTCCGCAAATATTACAACCTTTTTTTGTAAACCATATGGTGTGCAATCAAAGATTAGCACATCATCCGCAAATGCAATCCACTGAATCCGTAGGTGCCCCAATATTGCTGGGAAGTTGATCTCAGATTTCCATATTTGTTCAATATCAGAGAGGTAGAGATTAAACAGGGTAGCCACCAGGTTGCAACCCTGTTTAATCCCCACTTCAGTTGGAATAGGAGTTGTTGTTGACCCGAATTGTTAATATGAACCATATATGAAGTGCCTTGGTGCAACTTGGCTAGCATCGCAATTAAGCAAGGTGGTATCCCTTTTGCATGAAGCTTTTCCCAATGAAGATTCCTAATCACGCAGTCAAATGCTGCAGATAAATTGACGGATGCCCTATATAGGGCATCCGTGTTTGGAATTTTCATTTTGGCAATTAGATGTGCCAAGACGGTCGCATTCAGCGCAGTTCCCATTCTGGCATGAAAGCCAATCTGAAATGGTGAGAGAATTGCAAGACGGTTTATTATCTCTTTTAGTTGCTGTAGTAGTAAAACAGCAAAGGTCTTTGCACTTGCATCAATGAAGGCAATAGGACGAACATTGCCGGGGTTTGTTCTAACGCCTTTCTTATGAATGGGAACTATAACAGATTGCAACCATGAAGGTGGAATACAGGATGTCCAAATGATTTCATCAAATTGAAGTTTAAGCATCGGGGCCATAGTTGAAGGTTTTCTTTTAGTACACAGGGTGGATACAGTCCGGGCCGGGAGCCCTCGAATTGTTTAACTTTCCCAGGGCCCATATAATATCCTCTACAGACCAGCCCTTCAATTCTTCTACTGAGTAGTGCTTAAGCTTGGTTAATGATTCTGAGAATCTTTCGGGTAATGCACATTTTTCTTTATAAAAATGTGTCCATATTTCTGCACTGATGTTGGAGGATTGTTGAATAGTTTGTGAATGTCATTGCCCCTTAGAAGAGCCCATGTAGATCGCCTATCATTGGCACACAGGGATGCTATCATTGTTTGGTTTGTTGAATGATGAAGGTAGATTCTATAGTTTGTTTTATATTATTGTGGTATTTGTTGATTACTTTTCTTTTTGTGAGTTTATATTCAGCATTAGACAATCCCATTTTGGCTAACTGCACAATATCCTGTTTTTTTTGTTTTTTTAGATTTTTTATTCCAGCAGCAAGTAAATCAACAACTTGGGGCTATTCTTTTTCTTTTGATTTAAGTAAAACCAGGTATATAAGTGCTGTTTTCATAATGGTTGTATTCTGTAGTTTTATTATAGAGCCTTTGTTGGTTGGCTCATTACAATTCATACAGTTCAGTGTGAACATTTTAATGATCGTATTTAACTTCCTGCACGTTTTCACATTCCATCTCAATGAAGCACCTGGTCGATCATCCAAGAGAAACATGCTAAGTGGATCGTGTATCAAGGTTGGGATGGTTAATTGGATTTCTAGATATAAAATACAATGATCACTCAATTCAATCATGACAGTTTCCACTCCCGTACAACTTGGAGATAATTCCTCAGATACCGCAATATAGTCAATGCATGATTTTCTGTTATTTTGAGACCATGTATAGACATTCTCTTATAAGACATTCTCTTTTAAGAGAAAGGGAAGCAAAACAATGTTCCAGCGCTCAAAAAAGAGGTGAAAGAGAACCCCTCTTTTCCTATTCGTCATCGATTGATTTTGCAATAGAGATTGTAATTCAACGAGGGGAACTTGCAAACAGTTGGAATTAAAGTCACCCCCTAAAATTACTTTTGCTTTAGGCCATTTACAGAAAACCTCATCGACAGGACATCAAGATCATCAAACAATGTGTTTACTGTGGTTACTAGAGGATTATAATACAATGAGACTATTAGAACATGATCTATTTTATATGTTCCTAATTCAATTACAACAGCAATAAAGGAGTATGTTGTACGTGTCAGTAACAAAGTGAAGGCAAGCCCTGCGTTTATTAAGATAGTGATTCCACCCTATGGTCTACCTTTCGACAATCACGTAGCAAGAGTGGAATACGAGACAAACCCGCTAATTTAAAGTTGTTTGACAGCCATTGTTTCTTGGCACAACACTATGTCCACAAATTCATGAGGGACGTACATAGTTGCCCACATTTTTAGATTTTTTGCTCCACATGAGTTCCATGACATTACCCTTAGGACTTCTTTGCTACTATGAGGGGTCAGTTTTTGTGGTGTCCTTCTGGGACCCTAACAGTGCAGATAACCAGGTCCAGTCTTTGGAAACAGCAGATATTGCGACCAACTGTGCCAGCACTGCGGCCTCCGAAGAGTGAGGTGCAATTGGTCCTGCTGGTTGAGTAATTGTGTTCATTGGTATTGGCGGAACAGTTTTGTTGAAGATTGTTGCTTCTTCAATCGTTTGGATTTGTGGAATAGATAATCCTAGCGTTTTCAGCTCTCTTCTATGGTTCCATATTAGTTCGGCAATCATTGGGGATTGCAATTCAAATACCATCCTATGATTTTTTATAGAAGGAAGGGTAATCCAAATAATGTCGCTGGATACCAGCGTTCTGGAGCATAAATGATCGTTTTAGGTCTTGATCTCCATTTACTTTTGGGGCACTAATCCATCCCAAAATACTCAACATGGATATATCGGGCATGGGGTCATCTGTTAGGTCAACCGTAAGCAGAGCTTTGTTAGTTATGGGCTCATATTCAGATTTATTCATAGACTCCTTTTTTGGTGTTGGCTGTTTTATGTCATTTGAGGGGAAAGCAGGGACCATCAGGGACTTTAGAGTCTCCTTATTTTCAGGGCGTACCAAAGACACATTTTGCACTGAGTTTTGTCCTTCGTCACGTGTCTGCAGAGTATTAGTTTTACACTCTGATTCTAGGGATGGTTGATTAGAGTAAATTTCATCTTGTACATTCAGTGCCAGATTCCCGGGCTCCAGGGGAACTTCCTGATCTAAGTTTGATAGTTCAGTGTTTTTTTTATTGGGAATTGGTTTATAGAAAGCTGTGAGCAAAGATTGTTGTGAGGAGGACAACAAGGCTGAAAATTCTTTTTGTTTATCAATAATAGATTTTTCTCTCACCGCCATATGCTTTTTTTCCATTGACATTGACACCAACTAAGTTCGATTGGAGCAGTAAGGCAAGTCGACTTTCAAAAGAAAGCTCCTCCATATTGATCCCCAAATAGGGGGATTTTTGTTTTTGCCTCATATGGTAATGATTTGCCATCAACCTTAGAATATTGTTTGTGGGTAATTTTTTTTTGTTTTTGATTTTTTTATTGTGTTGATAATGGTTTCATATTACGTAATTTCAATCTGTTCATTGCACTCGTATGTAATCTTTTTTGTTTGCGTGAAATGAATTGTTTTTGTCCTCTGAATTCTGAGGATTCGTCTAGTTGTGGGGGGTCCAATTTTACGACTGTCCTCATACTGAAATATTGTTCTCTCAAGTTGTATGCTACCTAATTCCATCTGAAGGACCCTATTCAAGATTGATGGGGACCCACAGTGCCTCTGTGGTAATTGTTTCCACCGCTGATTTCTATATGAAAATGAGATAAAATCTTGGAAATCTTCATGAAGGGGAATTGAAAAGAAACATTTTTTAAATCTACTACTGTAAAATATTTAACTGTAGCTGGGATGTTGCATAACATTGTAGCCCAATTCAGAATTAGTGGAAATTCTGCTTTGACAATATTATTTAGGGGGTGTACATCCAGAATAAATCTCCATGACCCCCCATTGATTTCTTAACTGGGTACACAGCCGTGTTACATGTGGAGTCTGATGGTACCAGTATTCCATGCTGTATTAAAGTTGAAATAGTCTCAAATATACCTACAGCTTCTGGATGTGGGGTACTGTTTTGCCCGTGGTAAAATTGGTCCTGGTTTAAGCTTTATTTTAACTGCTCCTGCTCCTTTTAATAGACCCATGTCATACGGACAGTTGGTCCACAAGAGGCCTGGCACTTTTCTAAATCTTCCTGATAAAATGATGTGTTTTTTTTTACCAGTCCCATTCTATCTGGTATTTCCCATTTCCCTCAATTGTTATCCAATAAATAAGGCTTTTGAAAAATGCTAATTCATCATCTAAAATCTCATCTCTAAACAAATCCTCGACTGTCAAGTCTGTTAGTCTACATCCTTCGTCAAGAGCTATTACTGTTCCTCCTTCATTATCCGTCCCAGGAACAACCACCCTTTCCTCTCTTACCAGTGCTGCCTCAAGTTCAATGGGAAAAAACTGTCCTTCCTCGTCATCCATAAGTATGGCTGGTTGAAACAAAACATTATCAGTTATCCTCAGCATTTTATCTATCAATCCAGGAAGCCAGGTCAATAAAATATTTACTCTATGCAAACATGCTTCTGGATATAAAGGAACACATCATAATGCCTTTGGCCTCTAAATGCTAGTATATATTGGCCCTCATTACAACCCAGGCGTTAAGGGGTTAACGGCACCGTAAAAGGTGTCGGCGCCGTTAAACCCTTAACGCCTGATTACGAGGTCCCTTTGCGGGTGGCACTTTAACGCCTGCTTTTAGCAGGCGTTAAAAAACCAACCGGCAAAGGGACCTAGGAGCTAATTACGGCACCGTAATTTACGGTGCCATAATTAGCGCCTTCCCCAGTCCCATTGAGCCCTATGGGGCAAAAATGGGAATGGGGAAGGGCCATGGCGGCATGGGGAATTACCGCCCCGCCAACCTTGGAATGGGGCGGTATTTCCCCATTCCACCATGACGGACTCGTTACAACACCGGCACCAACCATGGTGCTAATAGCGCCATGGATTAGCGCCGGGGATGTAATGAGGGCCATTCTCTTACATTCATGTAATGTATCCTTGAGTGCAACCTTTTATCCCCTTGTCAGTAAAATATATCATCATGTTAAGTTTTGTCATCAAATCACGTCCTAATATATTAACTGGTGTCTGTCAAGAATATAATACTGGCATAGACACGTCATGTTCCCCTATTGAAATTGGTAATTCATCAATACACAGAACCAAACTCATAGCCCCAGAGAATCGCTGCACATACACGGTGATGCCAGACATTGGATACTTTCCATCTCAAACAAAGGAACGAGTCACTGTCGTTTCTACAAGAAATGAAAATATCTTGCCTCCTTTCGTTACCCATACCCTCGGTTCCTCTTGGGGGTCTGGTTTCAAAGATGGTACTGAACACATCAGGTCACTCTGTGGGCTTTCCTTTTTTGAATACAAATGCATCCCTGTGCCCGTAAATGGATTTCCTCCCTCTACTGTCAAACTCCCTATCCTGGGTGTAGGTGTTTGTGGGGATCCTGTATTCACCTTCCATTATGGCATTGTTGCCTGTTGTGCCGGTACTTTTTGTGTTTGCATAGGTGCTTGCTGTAGTTGCCCTTGTGGCGACTGTGCTCTCAGCAGAACCTGCTATGTTTGCTGGTTTTGCAGTGCATGTGTCTGTTACTGCATGCGATCGTGGCCATAATACTCTGATAGTTCTGTACTATAAGGTGTAAAAATAGCCTGTCCCCACTCTTGGATTTTGCTAATTCTGCTGCATACCATCTATAATTCTGCATGCTTGGGTAATATGTCCTGTCCTCCCACAATTCCAGCATTGTTGTGGTGTCCTCCATTAAATCCTCCCCCCTTGAGGGTTATGAAATCTGCCTCCACATCCTCTAAATCCATTCCCATTACCACATGGGCATAAATTGTACCCACCCTGATCTACAGGCTACCCTACATTGACTGGCTATGTAGGCAGTAAGTCTAGTGTGACCACATCTTCGCATTCCTTAGTACTGCTCCTTCTATGGTGAATTTCAACAACATTTTCTGCACTAACTTTGCTTCCTCAATCTTCCTACTCTCTGTTTTTTTTTTATTCTCTTGTAACAATTAACAATGATGTATGATAGTCAACTGTACTTCTCTTCCATCCCTACTTGTTTTTTCATCATCCATTGTAATGGCTCAGCAGTCCTTGACATAAAATATGATAAAATAGTGCTACAATTTTATTCCACAGTTCCTTCGTCTCAAGATGCCAATGTTCTTGAAACTCCTGAATATAAGCAACAGGATCGTCATTCTCACCCATTCTTCTTGTCATAATCACACCCATATCTGACGTATCAGGATACTATACTCTAAGTGTCCTCCACACATCTGCTCTACAATTATTAAATGGCGCTCCATCGTGTATCACGTTTTGTGCTCTTATGTTCACATATCCTGCTCGTCTCTAAATGGCATCAGCTCTCTCCCCTAGAATAGCTGCTAATAGACCTTTTACATCACCCACTGCTAATGGTATTCCCACTGTCATTCTTTCAAACTCATAAATCCATTTACCCGATCCTGAATTTAAACTAGGTAATTTACATTTCAAATTATCTTTATCCATCTGCGGCCATGGTATATATTGTGGTCGTCCTTCCCCTTTCTCCAATAACAGGAATTGTGCAAATCCTGTTCCACAATCATATCTACCCATGCTTCTTGTCTACCAGGTGGGCTGGTTTCACCCACTCATCTCCATCCTGGCAATTACCTTAAGCTACTTACATACATTTCCCCTACACTATGCAACCGTCTTTGTGGTCTTTCAGGATATGACATAGGTTCTGGTGTTTTTGTTTCTGGTTCTCCTAAATCTAACCATTTTACCCCTTTTCCCACCTTTGGATCTATCGAAGAGCTACATGTGCCCTCTCCTTGCACTCTCTCGTTTTCTTCCCTTTATTTGACTGACATCATTATACCTCAACTGCTATAGCTGTTATCCCTTTCCTCATCCTCAAGCTCTAGCCCACTTGGGGATAGCGTTATATGCTTGTCCATCATTACATAATCCCATCTATCCCTTGTTTCTCTCAGTAGAGATCCTTTGATACTCCCTCCGGTCTCATAACCATCTTTTGTCCTCATTTACCTATGTAATTTGACAATCCTTCTCCCTATGCCTTCTGCCTCATGCTCAGAGGCCCATGTCGGAACTCTAGGTATCACATGCAGCTCCCTGCAGGGTTTTTGCGACCTTCTCTCTTCCTCCAAACGTTCTCATTCTTCAACTGGTATTACACATCTGTTAATGATGTGATATATTTCATCTTCCCTTTGTTCTCTACTCCTTCTCTCTTACTTCTTGTCTTCCACTTCTCGTCTTTCCATCTCTCTCTTTTCTTCCTCTTCCCTTATTCACTGTAACCTTCTTTCTTTCAATCTTTGTGCTTCTATTTCCTCATGTTTCTTATCCTCCCCATCTTTTCTCTCGCTCTCCTTTACCTGCTCTTCATACCATCTTTGTTCTTCCTTTTGCTTCCTCTCTTTTTCCTTCTCATCTTTGTATGCCTTTTTTTTAATTCCATTTTCTCTCTTTCGTCTCTTCTTTTACATTATTGAAACCCTTTTGGTATTGAGTAATATGTGTCCTTCTCATCCATGCATTCTGTACAATTGCTACTTCACTGACTATCTTTCTCTCCTTTTTGTCTCTTGGTCTCTTCTTCTATCTCTATCACTCTATCTCTTCTCTCGTTACACTCCTCATATTTACAACATCCAGACATATATTTGCATTCTTTAATCTTACTTTCTTCTGTACTATCTTCAATACTATAAGAGGTGGGTGCATATATCATATTACTATACTGCACTGCTACATTTAGCTCCTTCAGAGGATTGAATCCCTTTTTCTCAGTGGTTGTACTCTTGTTTTCAGAAGGCAAAAGAGGAGGCAAGGGCGTCCCCTCATGCGGATTAAGCATCTACTCCTTCTCGGGGGGATCTTCCTTCTTGCTCTTATACAATTTCCATAGCTCAAAAATGGCTAACCTTTTTTGCCACTTTTTCCCTGTATGCATAGCAGGTACGTATGTTGTCATATGTTGCAATACTGTTCCAAGGCCAAGGCATGAATATTCTGGCAGCATTGTCTCTTAAACATTCAGCATGGTATTTCCTAATCTTAGGTGTTTGCCTCAGTGATGTTCTGCATAACTGTAAAAGAGGAGTATCTTCCATAGTGACAAGTCATTTTTAACTGTCAATACTTACCAGACATTTTATTCTGCTATTTCTTTAATTATTTAATATTATATCAATGTTATTATTTCATTCTTTCATAATACTTCATATATCACAACAATCAATGTGGACAAGCACCATCAATTACCACCTATTTATGGAAAATGATTATTCAAACAATTTCCAAGCCTACACAATAATATTCTCTTTGCTTCTTGGTTACAGTTTTATCAATTCTCACTGTCTGTCATGATTCCTGCCCCTCATGTCCCCAGCCCTCAAAGATTTCAGGCTGGAGCCAGGCCACGATCACCTACCTGGCCCTGAAGGGCCTCTCCATCCCTCCAAAGACCCACTTGGAGTCAGTCTTGGCGCTTGTGGCACCAGACTCACTCACTCCCATAGGATAACTTTGGGGATTGAACTTGTAGTGCATTGATGGGGACAAGATGGATACCCCCACATATTTCAGTTCCCAGAACTGCATGTGCGGTCTAGTCTTTTGGGTGTGGGTCAGCCCAGAGACACCTGGGCTACCCAGAGACTATTTAAGCCACACTCAGGCTGAGAAACATGCTTTGCGTTTTCTGGACCTGCAGTGTTACACTCACCGTGTTCGGATCTGTCTCCAGTAGGCCTGCATCTTTCTTCTGCGCTCAGCTCCTGCAAGAACAAGAACACCGTTAGGAGCAGCCTTACCGTGCGGCGCTTCTGCCCATCATTCATCGCTCCTTCTGTTCTGGGGGCATCTTCGGCAGTGTCATTCCCATCCCAGCATGCCGCTTCCTAAGGAAAAGGGAAAAGAACAGAAAAAAGGCATTAGTAAGCATTCTGCAAATCTTCGCTTATTTTTAAATACTGTACAAGCTTCAAACGCTTACTTGAATCCCAACCCCTCTGGGGGAACTCTGTCTCTGGAACTTCTCATCCACCTGCAAGAGGGAAAAGACACTCCAGGTTAGCGTGGAAACATCTAGAGGCGCCGCATACCGCGCTTACCCACCGCATTTGTTCTTCATAACCGGAAACCACGCTGAAAATGTTGCGACACCTAAAAGACACAGAAAAAGAACTCAGTTCAATGCAAATACGAAGGGGGTGCGTCGCGCATCGCGCTCTCACTCACCTTCAGCGCTACTCATCTCAGCAGCACGCCGCCATCCCCGGATGCCGGTCATCATCTAAGGAAGGAAAGGAATGAAGTTAGAGAACTGTTCAAAAGACTCATTATACTTACCTGGCCGACTCTTGCCAGTGAAGTAACTAGGCAGCAACGAGCTTGCATCAATCAATGCGCCACTGCGCTGAAAGCAGGATGGAGAGCACACTATCCAAGAAAACAAGGTGAGCTGTGGATCGAAGGGAAGGGTTGGACCCCGGGGAAGAAGGGGTTCAAGCACACAGAGACAAATGGAGTTAAACTCTACCAATCCTGTGTTTCAGGCCCAGTCTTCAGTCAAATAGCCTTCAGAGAAGGGTTCAAGGTCGTAAGAGGTCAGAACAGGCTGAGTGACGTCCCCGTGGATACCAGGTGAACGTTACACTGTCCTGGTGTTTTATTATTGACAATAAAAGAATCTTATTTTCCTATATTTCTCAACTGTTAGCCTCCAATGATTGTCGTCAATCGTTTGTTTTTAGGGTCTGATAAACAGTCTAATTATTACTATTGTCCTATATTTTCAGTCTACAACCTAAATTATCACAAATAATAAAAACACATGTCTTTTTTAAACAAATCAAATTCTTAAACTGACATAACAATTTCTCCGATTTTCTTTTTTACTTCTCGTGTGAAAGTATCTCATCTCCATTTTACCCCATTTTGGAGTTTGAAACGTATCCTTCTTTGGCCTTGCCACAGGAATCACCTATCTTAATACTCCATTTTAGAGTGTGATGTGTTCCATTCTATCTTCTTGAGAATAGGTATCGAGGTAATCTTTCTCTTCAAACAAATCTCATTACCTTTCCTCACTATATATATCTACACATGTAATACAATCCCCCCTTTTATTTGCCACTTTCGATATTCTACTTATGTCTGTTGCTCAGTTCTAGCCCTTTGGTATTGACTATTCAACTGCTGACCATCCTGATTTACACACTCCACTCTGCGATCCTCGGCTGATGGTGGAAGAAGTAAAATTTCAGAGAGTCTGGATCTGAAAAATCTGCAATGCTACCTAATGTGCAATAGCACCTGGAGTGTGCCAAGTGCTGAATGGGATTACCACAATAAATGATCTTGGGCCAAAATCACAAGACAGACTTAAGGAATATGGCAAAATATGTCTTTACTATATGTTCAATAAAGTAGTAAAACTGATGAACAAACAGATTTTACCTCACAGAGGCATTTCAGTTTCACAAAATGTTGTATACATTGACATACATCAGTTATGATGTCGTCCTATGTGGCGAACAGTAAAAGCCTACTGGGAGGAGGGATTGGTTAGGGGAAATTTAAACATATAGTTTATATGAAAGTTACTATCATCATTGAATGCCTCTTACCTGGTGGGCACGCCATGTACTACCACTAACTACAAATAATACAGATTATAAAGTAGTAACAGCAGCAATAGACTAGTACAAACATGTATGGTTCACCATTACATAGGCCCTAATGATTGGTTGGCACTCTCTTAACAACCTTTGACATTCAGCTTGTTCACAGCAAGCAAACAACTAAATCCAGGTGCAAAGTAATAATGTCAGGCAACTACCTTCCTTAGCTAATTAGCCTACTATCTCTCATCAGTTAGGCTCTAAGCCAAGGTGTGTTCTTTTATTTGACCTTGATGCATGTTCTCTTCCTCTGAACTTTAAAAGGAGTGAAGGTACATTGCTATCTTCGTTTGGAGCTTTATGAATAGGCCTTGTCTTCTAGTCTTATACATGTGTGAGGAGACCATCATTTTGTCCATTCTGTCTTTCTATTTAGTGCTATTTGATTTCATTATAATGGGTGCTATTACTCTTCTTGGCCTCTGGAGACTTGGTTGGTCCTTCCTGCATGTGCTTTTTCGCATCTTTATTGTACAATACTTGGCGTTCACAATGATTCACTCCTTTAGTTAATCTAAGAGAAATATGTCCTACGTGCATGACTTATCCTCTTTGACCCATTTCGAGCCATGTAGTTGCTCTTGATGCAGAATCCTTGATTCTGAGCCAACCAAATATCCTTTGTTCTTTCACAAATTTGTATTTCAGTGCCTGTTAACACTGCAGCCTTGGTTTTCCTTCTCAAAACTTCTTGTTTACTATTATTGATGCCAAAATACATTTTCTCAACATGGCTGCTTTGCTCGCATTCTAAATTTCTACTTTAGCAAGCTTCTATGTTGTCTTGTCGACCATGCGTTTCTGTGTATATTCACTCTATTATATCTCTTGTTCCTTATATTCTTAGTGTTTATGGTTTTCCCTTTCATACATATTTACTTAATTGTTTCAATTACATCTTAATTCTTTAGATATCCATACATCGAGCTCAGTGCATCCACGTAGCTTCTCTCTTTAGTGGCGTCACTTTTCCTCTGTCCGACTTTACTTATAGTTCTTCTATATCCTGTGATGTCTGCAGGCTCATGTCTACCGCATCAGTTTGCGGGTACATATGATACAGTTGCCTAGGCGCATAACCTCTCTCATTCCTTTGATATGGTATTTGAATGATAGCAGGTGTCAAACACAGTGCCTTCTGGAAGTTCTTCCAGTATGATGAAGGAGAGGGGTTGGGCTCTATACATGATGTGTACATCTGCCTCTCTACATCAGGTCTGGATGTTGTGATCACTGTATATCTATGAATGGAAAAAGTAAAAGTCTGTTAGTTAGAATAGTGACTCATGAAAACGCAGTCTGTTCAAGCCCTCTACCATGTGTACACTGGGGCCCACGGATCACAGGCATAACACATAAACTGGTTGTGTATCCCCTCTTTCAGACTTCTAGAGGCACATGCATAATGTGTTGATGATTGTGCTAACACTGATCTTGTAAAGGGACTGGCCTGAAATACTGAGCTTCAACTGAACTGCACATGCAATAACTTAGTCCGAACCAACCCCTCCTGCCTTCCTGAGAGCACACTAACAGGGTGGGCTGTTTTTGATTACTTCTCCATGCTCTTAACTTTCACTGACCCCTGCCCTACTTAACATAGTGTACCATTTAGGCCTTGAAAATTTCAATGTGTGGGGTGTTGAACATCCACATGCCTTTCTGAGAAAAACTACAAATCAGGCACAGACAGGTACAGATAAAGGGGTATCTGCAGGGGGTGCTATGTAAGCTGTAATGCCGTGATGCTTTTCAAATGCTTTGTTTCATCTCTGTCTGAGTAAGTGGAGACATTCCATGAAAACTTGCAAATAGGCAAACTAAATGACTTTGTTAGCCTAATCAAGGTATCTCCTCGTTGTTTTCTTCTGGTATGTCAAACATTCTGAGGACAGCTCCCCATTCTACACCCACACTCACTGGTTCCGCTCTTGTCTCTTGTGGATACGAGACTCATGTTCAGTGACAAGGAATGAAAAAAACAAAAAAACATGCAGTGGATTTGAAAAATAACAGTTGTTTATTCTGCAAAATTGTAGAAATATTTGGCACCAGTGAGATGACAGACAATGGACTCAGGTGAGTCAACCAACGTGTTTCGCCACTCGAGCTTCCTCAGAATTGATGCCACAAGTTGGTTCATTCATTCTATACCATGCTTATCACAATTAACTGTTTTCCTATTTCTCTTTCCTTTTCCCTTTCACCATGCACATGTGTGAGTTAAAGTTGCAAAAAGCAGAGCGCCATCTTGACTTAGTGCACTTCCTTTGAATGTACTATATTGACCTTGGTTTGCTGACTTGTTCTGACCATATTATGATGACTGTGTATCTTTTCAAATGTCAGAACTCAGTGTAATTTCATGGGGGTGCATCTATTTTCAAGCTTATTGCTCAGTAGCGTCACATATGTGCCTTCATGTATCAGCATTAAAATTTCCAATTCTCTGCTACATTGGAGACCACCAAATGTAAAAGTGCATTTATGCAAATGCCCCATGATTGTCAGGGCCTGTTTTTGGTCAACATGTGTTCTACCCATTGCATTTGGCTAATGTGCCTGTCAGGTATGTTATGTTTGCATCGGAAACTACACTTCACATTGCAATGTCTGGTTTCAGACAAACTATTTATATGCCTGGCTCATTCACCTAATAAAGAGCAAAAGTGCGTATGATCCTCAAATTCTAATTTATACATGGACTCATAAAATCGTAATAGTGCATTCATTATTTGAAAATTGACTATTGAGCTGTGTTATTGGATTGCATCTAGGAATGGTGCCTCTACTGGCCCTTATCGCTAAAGTGCATTTGTGCAAAAACATCAAGGCAGCCACATATTTGTCATATGCAGATAAAGTGAATCTGTGCAACTAGCAGCGCCATGAATCCAATTGGCAGTGCTTCTATATGTTGGTTGCACTGTTGTAAACACTGAACATTCAGCAGTTAGTTGTACATTCACGTGAGTGTACACCTTAGTTATGATATAGCAGGCATTTTTCAATAAAGGTGCCTTTAGGCACGATCAGCCTCATTGTGGTCCAATGCAAGGTGATTCTTGTCCATGTCACAGCATAATTATATATGTCAAATATTTATCTGTGGTTAGCATTAAGCACATGCTTTGCGATTTAGTTGCTGAATATTCAACATGCGTCATTTAAAGAGCATCTGTACTGGGGCAGTGTCATATTGGCCCAAAACCAGGTGTATTTCATGTATTCCTCACCTTAGCTGTAAGCCTTAGGCATGGGTCAATGAGTCAATTTAAATGTGCATTAGCAGCACCATTTACATCCAGTGTAAATTTGCCATGTACATTTAGTGGCATGTGACATAATATTGTACATAAATAATGTGTTGCAAAGTGCATCATGCTTCTTGGCTCATAGCAGGCTTTTCTCATGAGTTAAAAGTCTCAGTGATGATGAACAATGACTGTTCCAACAAGTCCCAAAACATGTCATATAGTGACATGATTTTAAATTTTAACAATCCCCTTCAAAACCAATATTAAATGTACTAATTGAATGTGTATTGTCTTTGCCACCTCTCCATTTCATATGTATATGTTGAATTAATTCCCAATGTCTCTCCTATTGCTCGGGGACTTCCTCTGGGCAATCTCTTCATGCATTCTTGAAGGTTTGGAAGCCTTTCATAGTTTTGCAATATTAATTTTTAACTTTTATTCTTCTTTTCAAATGTTCTTAGTTTACAATTGCTTGAGAGCTATAGTATGTCATGTGTTTTTGTTCCCTCAAGAAGATATACATCTCTTCATGCATGTTATGTCCATTCATGGCTTTCGTATCCAAGTCCAGAAGGAAGTTCGGTGTAGAGTTCAGTCTGCCCCAGACTGTGCTACTGTGAGGCCGTTCTGTGTTATTTTCCTGAGAGGAGCTGCACGACTGAATCAAGAGACTGTCACTTTAATTCGGCGGCTTGCCTTGAAAACTGAACTTCTGGCATGGAGCGTGGCACAGTGTTCGGTGTAGAGTTCAGTCTGCCCCAGAATGTGCTACTGTGAGGCTGTTCTGTGTTCCTTTCCTGAGAGGAGCTGCACGACTGAATCAAGAGACTGTCACTTTAATTTGGCGGCTTGCCTTTAAAACTGAACTTCCGGCGCGGAGCGCGGCACAGAGTTCGGTGTAGAGTTCAGTCTGCCCCAGTCCGCCCCTGAACTCCCCGAAAATGGAGGCGCGCCCGTGTAGTGTTTCTGAGCCGGCCCTTCCAGACACTGGCCCTCATACACGTAATCGACTGCAACAGTTGAAGCTTAATCAAGCGAAGACATCTAATGCCTCTCTACTTGCCTCTTTTCCTCGCTGTAACATCAAGGCAACTGATGCAGCAGGAGAGCCGGTTATGAGCTTGGTACCGGCACAGGACACATCACCGAAACAGACCCAAGCGAGGTGCGCGCTGGGTCTGTGGCCCCTGTACCGCCAGAGGAAGTTATACCTCAATCCCATCCGGCAACTCTTATATCAACAAGTGCATATGCCATCAAGAGCACAAACAACACGTCTATTGAAAGTTAGGATGCAGGTTCGCCAAAAGGCAACGAAAAAACGCCCCCTTTCATACCAACGATTTCACCCTCAAAGGAAAAGGAGTCTATCGATCTCGAAAAATTAGAAGAAAATACTATGCTGCCCTCGAGATCGCCCCCTCTGTCAGTTTACCTTGACGCTTTAGACGCCACCTTCTCCTTCGACATCACGGATGCTGACTAATTAGCCATGTGCTCTCCAGCGGATGATCCGCAAGCAACACCAAAACAGTCTCGCCGGCAGCAGAGTCCCGATCAGAAACAGAGAAAAACAACGTTGCAAGGAGTAAAGATGCCGACTAATAAGACTGTGAGCTGTGATCCCGTGAAACACAAGGTGCCCCTTAGACTTATCGAAACTCCCAAAAACACCATAACAGAAGCAAAATTAACTAAGGAGTCAGTGAAGTCGAGTCATGATAAGGTGGCAGATCAGCGGGAGATAAACGATGCCCAGCTGCAAAAATGTTCTTGTAAAATGACGAGTATAGGAACGGCCATGTCTTATGAAGCTATTGCCCGTGAAGCGCGTCTAGCCGAATGATTGAAAGCTGACTTTGTCCAGGTGCGTGAATGACTAAACGAAAGCTTTACAAACAAACATGACCTTAAAGCTGGCAAACAGCGGACAGCAAGCACTTCAATTAAGGAAGCGTCTCGCTCTGCAATCAAACCCCAAACGCAGAATGATATAGTGCCTGTAGCCCGGTTGATTAACCTGGACTCGACCGATAGCTATCAAGCACCTTGTCAGTCAATGAGTGAGGCGGACTACTCCGGCAACATGGCAGCAGGCCAAACCTCATCAGGAAATGATCAACCAAACTTAAGTGCACATAACCCCCCTTTGCCTGGACAGATTGGAGATGCGACCGAAATAAAAGGAAACATTTCCATTGCAGCGGGCTTACAAATTCACAACAATGTTCTGGCTGCTACATCTATCGCCTTAATGCCGTTCATGAAGCTCTATGAGACTCTCAATGACACCCTACGTGACCAGATTTCTTTATTGAGTTAAACGAATACCAAAATGATTGAGTTAGAAAAATTCAAAAACCATCTAGTCCGCCGACTAGATCTGGAAGCGGCTGCTTCCCATGAATGGCACTCTCGTTTAAATGATATAACGAAAAGAGAAGCTTCCGAGAAAACTGACCTTAGTGAGGCAATCGTAGAATGCACTAAATGGATACGACACAACGTCGCGGTACAACCTCGATGCAGTCTGCTAACAAACAAGTGCTCTTGTCAACGGCCAAGGAAAGAGTCCTCTAGCATACCATGACCTAGCCAGTTACAAAACCTAACGGCAAAAACGGACAAGCAACCAGAAGCTGAAAACCAAGTTGATTCTAACAACTTTGTAAACGTTGGTAACAGAGCGAATCACAAGAAAAAAAAAGAAGAAAAGAAAGTAACTTCCCAATCCAAAGAGAGCAGTAGCAGTGACGGCACTACATCCCCGACCGCCGCAATTGACCTGACGACTCCGCAACAGCCCACTGTGGAGCCTTCAGTAACACCAATGAACTCTCTTCCCGAAATGAATGAGCCAGTTGCCCTTCAATTACCAAAAGCACAGGCAGCGTCAGGACAACCTAGAGTTTCCTTTGGGATATTTTCTGGACCAGCGAAATCAATAACCGTTCAAACTTAATTTCCTGTCTTATTGAAAAAAACACAAAGCAAACCCAGGAAAATCATTCAAAAAGGCCCTGCACCAAAAAGAACGCGGTCAAATGAGGCAAAGAAGTTTATAAGAAACTTGACAACTCCTCCCCGTCAAGACACTGCAAAATCTATTACCGAGGCAAAGGTGCAGCTTAAGTCGAGTGATGGATACAATATTGGGCAATCATCTGCCCCAAATACGCAAATCTCTGCGAAACGAGGTCGTGAAAGTTTGACCTCCTCGAATACCAATGAGTCAAACATCTTGACAGATCTGTGTGATCTTTCAACTTATTCACTTGATGAGGATGAAGTTAAGGCTCATAAAGAGAGACCCGCAGACCAGTGTAGATTATCTGCTGTTGAGGAAGCGGCAAAAATGGCGCTGACAAAAAAAACACATTGGTCTGGCCAAACACAAAAAAATTCAAGAAACTTAGCAGCCCTAAAAGACAATAGTACACACTTTACAGTTGAAGAGTCTCGGTGGGTAAGAAGAAATCCAGCCATGCAAAATGACATCACCCCCTCGACTCTTAACCTGAAACAAACTGTAGCACAACAACAAAAAAAACAAACACATCAGAAAGTGAATGAAAGAAATCTTACCTGCGAGACTGAAAACTTGAATTGGCAAAAATTGGAACTGGAAAATATCTTGGAAGACAATTGTGATGTAAATCTCAACAGAGTAAACGTAATGAGATTATTACACTATATACCAACTCTATGCAATATAAGATCCGACGACATTGCGATCGAAGAATACAACTCCGAGATACAATCTGATTGGGTAACTCTTCACATGAAATCCAAGAAACTAACAAAACCATTAATGGATGCCAAAGATGACTTACTGTTCTTTGGCTTCGATCTATCAGTGCGCGAAGATCCACTGCAACATCGAACTCCACCAGCTGCCAAAAGTCGCAAAGCCAACACCAATAAGGAAGCTCGAGCAGACCTGTGGAATGAACTGAAAGGTCACTCTGGCTCTGCTAGTGACTTTAAACCACTCTTCAAAGACATATAGGACCATGAAGGGTCAAGCAGCCTGACCCAACTCTTAACTTCCTGGAACACACATGGATTTGCTCACCTGTTTCAAGAAAGTTGTGCTTTCCAATTTAAAAGTCCTATCATTTGTCTACAAGAAACATGGTTGCGAGAGAATCCAATGAGTGATGGCTATTCTGTTTTTTTAAATGCGGCTGGGAAAAATCTATTTGGCCGTCCCTTTTCTGGACTAGTAACCATGATCGGAAATACATCAGGATGGGAAGTTATAAGTTCCTCTAACCCCAATATTTTTGTTCAAGCATTAACCCTGGAACGTGTAGGTGGAGACCATTGGAACAAAAACAAACAACACATGTTGGTCATAAACACCTACTGGAACTCTACAATGATAAGTGACTTTGATTACCTAACGTCCATCACCTCGCACATTGACGATTGTTTAGAGGACTTTGTTAATGGATTTATTCTGGTCTGCAGTGATTTGAATTACTCTTGGTTTAATAAAGTGAAAGTGAGAACCAGCAATGATAAAAGCAAAGTTCATACGGAAGTGGCAGACCGAGGCTCCAAGTTGGAGTATGAATTATCTCTACGCCACTGTGTGATGTTAAACGGATGCACAAAAGGCGACATTTCGGCAGGTGACACCTGGCACCGAGGTGATTTAAAAAAAACGCTCGATTACATATGGGTCTCAGAAAATCTACATGCACACATCACAAGGTTAACCATAAGGCATTCTATAAAAAGTGATCATAATGCCTTAGTTCTATACTGGGACCAACTGAATAAAACTCAGCTGAGATACAAAGCACCTCTAAGCATTAACCACGCACAAAACAGGCTGCAAATCAACCAGAACCAAATTAACACCTTAACAGCAGATCTTACCCGTAAGAACATGAGAGTGGCAGAAGTGGGGGTTCCTAGACATAAAATCGAAATCAATAAAATCGAAAGTCAAAATGTCGAAAAAATAATCTCGAAAAAAAAAAGTCGAATTTTTTTTTAATACGTTTTTTATTCGAAATGGGGGGGTTCCCCCCCAACCCCCCTTTTTTCTATTTTTTTTTTATTTTACCCCTTTTTTTTACTTACCAAACCCAAAAAAAATATATAAATAATAAAAAAACAAATTCGACTTTTTTTTTTTTGACATTATTGATTCGACTTTTTTGTCATTCGACTTTATTTTTTCGATATTATGACTGGACACCGTTAACTACGTACCACTGCTGAAGCAATTCACCTTCAGATCTCACAAGAATAACTTGGAAACACCTAAAAAGAAACACCTCTTTAGCCTGATGATAAGTGAAGCAAAGAAAATGCTAAAACATGATCTGACGTTGATAAAAAAAGTTGGTGGTCCCAATCAATATTCTTTGATAGCCAAGAGACGTCTGCGCTACAGAACTTGGCTGAAATCCTTTAACCGACAGCGAGTACAAGAACAAGCAGAACAAATCCTACAGCTAATAATCCAGAACGACAGCCGAAAGATCTGGCAAATTATCAATACTGGCCACTTAAAACAGACGTTTTCACTAACAAACGGTGTAAATGAACTAGAGTGTGTAAAGCACTACACCAACGTGTTCAACAGTCAAAATGCCTTAATGTCTCCAACAACAACAATTGAACCCTGCGATTGGGCAGTAATAGAAGACGTGGCAGACATTGAAATTGCCATTCAACACCTTAAGACATCGCGAGCTGCCGGACCCGATGGTATTACAAATTCAATGTTAAAGGCACACAAGGAAAATTGGGCGAAATTCATTAAACTTCTATTCGATCAAATTGCACTAACATCGCAAATCCCTGATTCCTGGCAAAGTGCGGTGGTGGTTCCCATCTTCAAAAAAGGAAATCGCAATGATCCGATAAATTACGGCCCGATCGCACTTTTGGACACCATGGGACAATTTTTTGCATCCTTTCTCCAAAAGAAAATTGCAAGATGGGCAGACAGTGCAAACATAATTGATGTAAGACAAACGGGATTCACGAAAGGTGTTGGGGTGGAACTGAACCTTCTACTGCTAAACATGGTGAAATTGGACGCTCTGCGACGCAAGAAAAGACTCTTTCTCACGTTCGTCGATCTGAAGCAGGCGTTCGATAGTATCAACCGTGAGCTCCTATGGAAAAAATGATAAAATGGGGCTGTCCACATGATTTATTATCACCACTGATGGCATTATATGCTAACACCAGTATTAGAGTGCGGTTAAATGCTGACGGAGCCTTGTCTGACAATATAAAAACTACTAAGGGTGTAAAATAGGGATGCCATTTAGCTGCACTACTATTTAAACTCTTCATTGTCGATCTCCCTGCGGCTTTGGCAAAAACATAGGCTTTCCCACTGAAAATCAACGGCGAGTCATTTGGTCACGTAATTTACGCAGATGACGTTGTTCTTCTAGACGCATCTGAAATTGGGCTCCAAAGAATGCTGGCAGCATTACAAACATATTTATCAGCGAATCAACTAGAAATAAACGCTGCGAAATCGCAAGTCATAGCATTAGGCCCAAGAACAAGTTCCAATAAAAACCACTTCAGGTGGAAAGTCCAGGGAGAGTATCTGGATAACGTTGATGCCATACGATACTTAGGAATCCCTTTTAATATCTCAATAAGAGAATGGAGTTGGACTAACAATCTTATTTCACGAATGAAAATTTTTGGACAACAAGGAGCCAAACTTCATGCAAACTATGGGATTTTTACGTTGCAACCAATATTAACGTTCTACTTACAGAAAGTTGTTCCAGCGATATGTTTTGGAAGCGAAGCTGGCTGGAACCTTGATGCCAAGCTTTGGCCGAGGTTGGAGGGGCTTTTTTGGAAAAAAATACTAACCCTTCCACAAAGCACCCCCATGGTAGCTATAAGATATGAACTTGGGATCGAGTCATTGCATTCCATGGTGTTATGGAAATCAATAAGAGCCTTGCACAAAATGCGCCTAAAACCGCCGGCAAAACCTTACCAAATATTGAGTGCAAAATGTATAGCTCCATCAGCATCACTACTGAACCGTTGGGAGGAGAAATTATTAGATATCCTACAAGCAGCCGACATAAGTATGACCTTGGTGTTGCAAATCCAACAAGTGGCGAAAGTTAAATTCAGAAATTGGGACTGGATAACAAACACAGAAAAAAGAATCAAACTACCATCTGCAATCGATCTAGGATTCTCAGCCAACAAAGTGGGAGCACAACCAAGATACCTTACTAAATTTCCCTCTCGCTATCATCGGAACCAGTTCCTAAGATTACGTCTAAACCTCTATGCCACCAATGAGGTTCTATGGAGAAGGAAAGATCCAAAGACTGATAGTGATAAATGTCGCTTTTGTGAGATAGCCGTTGAATCAAGCAAACATCTCGTAATAGAATGCATGAACTTAAAAGTCCAACGTTCACGGCAACTAGAGAGATTTGCACCGAAAAATGGGAACATGGAAGACTGGTGGAGTTATCTAATTGCAGGAAATAACACTCAGTTAACCTGTGCTTTAATAAACTTCATGGACATGATACTGCCAAACAACCGCAGTGCTGAGGAAGCGAACACACAGAATGCTTGAAAATGTGGATGTTTTCTTTTTTTTTTGATTGTATGAATTTTGAAGCTGATGAGGAATGACTAAAAAGTTTGTTTTTTACTTACAAACTAATGTCTTTAATAAAAAAAAAAAAAAAAGAAGGAACTGAGAGTCCCGCTGTTGTAATCTTCCTCTCTCTATGGTGGACTTGGATACCAAAGCCTCGCAGATGATTGTCAATTCTATCTATTACAAAAAATTGTAATGAGGATAGATCTCCTTGATGTGTCTCTTGGAAATGTTTTGCCACGGTGTATGCTTAATCTTTGTTGTTAATGGCTCTGCTGTGCTGGAAGCTACATATTTTGCCATATGTTTCGTGCTTCCTACATATCGCTTTCCACATCCACATTGTATTATGTATAGAGCAACGTGCTTTCGCATGTCAAATGATTTTCAATCAGCATTATTTCCTTTGTCTGTTGATTAACATACTGTTTGACACTTAAACCGTGTGTGCACACTTTGCATTTGCTGCATTTAAAAAAGCCTGTGATTGGGCCAAAGAGTCTTTGCCTTGTGGTCTTGTTGGTATTTCTTTGGAGAAATGAAGTCACTATTTTTGATTTTATCGATAGAGGTTTTTGGAAGCTCTCTCTCTAAGGTGGAATACAATGTCGGAATCAATTTTCAAAATGTTGTAATGTGTATCTAGTATTTTCCTGACACTTGATGTATGGTGCGGAATCTGAGTATATTCGGTTTTTGCTCTCCTGGTTGCTTTTTTCTAAGCAGATCTTCTGGATTTCTGGCATTATTCTTTTCATAGGTCTGTTCTATTGTTTTCTTCAGATATCCACATTCTTGGGATCTTTGTGCTTTGAATCTAGCGTGCTCTGTGTCTGTGGAACATTTTCTGCAAGTCCTAATCATTTCTCCATATGGTATACTGCTTATTGGAGTTCTCAGAAGCAGCTACTCACATGAAGCACAGAATGTGTGCTTGTAGGTTTTCTGTGTATAGAACTTCCAAGTTGACCATTTTCCAAATGAATTTGAACGTCTAGATATACAATTTGATTTTTGTCATGTTGTTCTGTGAACTTGATGTTATGTTGGTTCCAATTGATTTATTCAAAAAAATTTAGCCATTGGTGGGTACTCCCATTCCATATTATAAATAAATCATCTATATAGTGATTCCAGGAAATTATCTTGTGTGTACAATCCTGAAATGTATCACTGCTCAATTTTCTGTTCCCACATACGCATTGTCCATTTGACATATGTGTGGGAAAGGTGGTGCCCATTGCGGTTCTGCAAGTTTGTAGGAAAAATTTATATTTGTGATGTCATCATTGTGGTCATATGCTGCTCAACAGGGAGCATGAGATTAAGGTGGCTTTAGCTGCATTTCAAGGGTTTTGTTGTGTTAAATTCTCACCCTAATGTCCCTGCAAACTAAGTTTACTCCTTGAATTTCAAGGGCTATATTACAATGTATTGCTCACCTAAATGTCCCTGCCACTAAAGTCTTTTCTTTGAATTTAAAGGGTTTTGTTATTCCATAGATATTTAGAACACTACCAGACCACTAGCCATGGCCTTTGGCCATGGCCAGTGGGCATGGAAGACAGCCGTGCCCACTATCCATTTGAAATAAAGTATGAGACTACTAGCTGTAGCGTTTGGCCATTGCCGGTGGAAATGGCCACTCTATATTTTGAAACACTTGCAACCCATCGCTCAAAGATGATCATCAATCACAGACTGATTTTGACCTGTTTTGACAGCGGTAAGATTGCAAGCTTTGAGAACTCATAATGTTTTTAGGCAATGTGCAGTGAGATGAACAAATTTGCCATGGATCACACACTTTAGTTAAGCAGCGTGCTACAAGCCCCTTGTTTTATGGCCGGTCTCTTGGTGACTGTAGTGATACATCGCACAACCCCAACTAACTGCAATTAAGCAGCACGGACAAGGGGAAAAATTATTGGCTGCAAGAATAACATATTACCAGGTACTTTTGCCCACTGGCAAAAATCAAAGTGTGCACCCACGAATATATGAACAGTAAGTGAAAATATATCTTAAAGTGAAATATACAAATGTAGTTCATTTGACCTTCCCCTTAGAAGAAAGTGTGCAAGACAAAATAGCATTTGACTTTTAAAAAAGTAATGAAACACCAGAAAAATAACATAAGAGAGGAAATGTTCTAATAATATGCTGGCAAATTATTAAAGGTGCTCACCTTTTAAACCCCATCTTTCGTTAAGTGTACCATGGAAAACAAAATCCCAATGTGAAACAAGTGCTTGTGGTCTTGTGGGTAAGCGTCTTCACTGGGAACATGACAACATGAGAAAACTCCTGGTAACCAAATACTTGTGGAAGTTTACCAATTTAAAAATAAAACAAGGAGTTGCAGCCAACCTCTGAAAAAAGTTACACTGTCCACCCACATGTGCCCTTTACTTGTGCCCTGAAAAGCCGCCACAATCAGGGGCAAATAACTGCACCAGTGTCCAGGATTGCAAACTTTCTTGCCACATCATAGGAAAATACTCATGACTTACTTGCCCTCGCATCATTTCTCCTCCTCACCCACATGACTGGCTTTCAACAATACTCTGCTTTATAAAGATAACTTGAAATGTACACATACCATATTGTCACCCAGATATACAAATACTTATCAAACTATGTTAGGCAAAAAGTGTACAATTGTGGCATTATTCCCCCATCTTGACTGGGAAACTACAAGTACCAGAATGAAATTCAACAAAAGTCATAAACATTGTCTCTAAGTGCAATATTTTCAAGTATTGACATTAGCACATTTATAAAAATAATAATGCAGATGCTGTGTGTTTTCTTAGCGTGTTATGAGATAATTAAAACTAAAAAACACATGTCATCCTGGACAGTGGACTGTCTCCTATCCATGCAGCAACAGGGCCGACCCTGCATAGCTGCAAAGTGAGGAAGGGGCCGGCCCCCTCAGGCCATGTTGTTCTAAGTGGTCTTTTAGCTTGTGCTCATTTATTAGGCAACATGGCCTGAGAGTGCCAGCAGCTTCCTGGTTTTGAATTTAAGCAGGGTTAGTACCAGTTACTGCATGGATGTGAGTCACAGATGCCTATTGTGTCAATGACTGTGGCCTTCTGCTGTGGCCAGTGATTTTTCACCCCCAAACCTTACTGTAGCTGCAAAAATTACTATTTAAAAAACAGATTTTTCTTTAGCCGCAGGTACTGAACTACAGATAACCTGGGCTATCTGTAGTCATTTTATGTATGAACTTACAGATAACTGTTGTTATCTGGAGTTTGTATAGCTGCAAATATTGTAAAAATGGCAGGAAATAAATACGTTCTTGCCCCCACACCCTCACCAAATGCCCCCATCATCTGTTCCAGCTCCCCCACTCCCCAGATGGCCTCCTCACCTCCCATGCCCTCCCCCTTTCCCCCACAACACACGCTGTTTCTCTGATGAAGTTTGTTTTGAGATGTTGACTATTTGAGGATTTTGCTGAGGTTACAGAAAAGCTTTGTTTTGCAAACAAAGCCCCTAGAGCCCCTCCAACTCCCAAACACCCTCAACAAATGCCCCATTATCTGTTCCAGCTCCCCCACTCCCCAGATGGCCTCCTCACCTCCCATGCCCTCTCCCTTTCCCCCACAACACACGCTGTTTCTTTGATGAAGTTTGTTTTGAGATGTTGGCGATTTGAGGATTTTGCTGAGGTTACAGAAAAGCATTGTTTTGCAAACTAAGCCCCTAGAGACCCTCCAACTCCCAAATTTCACCTGGCACCCTCTAGCCATCCTCCAACACCCTTCCGCCGCTAACCTGATGGCATTTGCATGTTTTCTGACTTGCAAAGGGCTTTTTTTGCAGCATTTCATTTTTCGATAAACTTGGCATTAACCTCAGCTATCTCTCGCATCAAGCAAAATCAAAGATGCTGGCTGCTGCATTTCTAAAAAAAAACAGTTTTATTCAATTTACCCAAGATATAGCTATCTATTTTGTAGAAGGGGGCACGCCCTTCTCTATCACATTTTTTTTAAACTCCTACACAGATTAACCCAAACCTTTAAAAAGGCATCTTTCAAACACTTCATGCCCAAGTTGTCTCAGACCTAGTTCAAATCCGTCCAGTAGTTTGGGCTCTGTGGTGCAGGAAAAACGTACCTTGATGTCTATGGGAAAATGAATGGGAAGTTGGCTGCAACTTCGATTTTTATTTCTTGTATTCTTAATATTTTTTTAATTCAATAAATATTTACCAAACTTTGCAGTATGGGGAGGATCACGTGTCCCTAATTCTCTTCAAGTTTTTTGCGTGTTAAATCATACAACTCAAAGGTTATTAGCAATAGAATTATTCGAGTTTCCTATGGGAGTCCGACTCACCTTCACAATAGGGTGGTGACTGACACCCAATAATCCTATTACATATATAGATATCGTGAAGTCCTTTTGCCTCGGTACAAGAAAGGTGGAGTGCACTCCAGGAAGGGGTTTGGAACCAGTGCTCTTCGCCAAACATAGAGGCAGGAAACCAAGGATTGTCAGGCAAAAATAATTCTTTAATTAGTTTAATGTCCGGGACAGGTAAAATGACACGATAACAATGACGCATTTCGCGGCAAACACACCGCTTGTTCAAGTTGAGGGTGTAAACACTAAGGAAGGACTTATAAACTAATATTATCTCTATGGTTGTCGTATGGAGAGTCGCATGTACATCCAGACAATCTATGGTTGAAATCCGCCATGTTTGAAGGGTGTATTCACCGTGATTAGTCACAGTAAGTAAACAAAAATATTTTCAAAGGAGCATAAAAGTAAATAGATATTATTTCTTTTTGCCGTTTTTCAACAATGTGCAACGATCGCACCCAGGCATATTTCCATGACAGATGTTACCATTGACAAATATTTCAACCCACAAATTGTGTGCAATCACATTTACAGCTTACTGGTGTTAAAAGCTGGAAAGCAAGTCTCATTACATGCCGTTTTGCTAGCTTTTCCTTTCACGTGGCTAGAGGTAATTAGTTCTGAGAACATTACTTTACTGTGCTCCTTTCAGTAAGTTGAATACTTTTCTCTGTCGTATGCACAATTCACCACGGCAGCATGCTGTAACTCACTGTGAGGGCTGGTTCTTACAGTTTAGGCATATAATATATATTAGTCATCAAACCTGATACTAACAAGGTAATACGGTGTTCGGGATAAGGTGCATGGTGCTCCTGGCAGGAATATGTTTTGGTTCATATGTTAGAAATTACCTCCTAAAGTGCAAATGCTTGTTTTTATTAGCTGTGCAAACTTGCAATATACAACATAGTGTTGATAAAGTGCAATGTGCAATTAGCAGCCAGAGAATACAACATACTGTTGATAAAGTGCAATGTGCGATTGGCAGCCTAGAGGTAGTATTCCTTGTGTGGGGATACATAAAGTGCTTAGTGCTTCTAATTTCTATACTTTCGTTATTCTTATATATATATATATTATTGATCCATTCTCGGACATTCCCTTTATTTTGAGCTGTGATATTTTGCTGTTTGGGTCACTACTGAATCGCATTCACACCCCTCTTAGGAATATATCTTTCCCTTGGCCCACGTTACCACAAAAGGTGAAGGATGTATATATCTTGATTGTTCCTGTTTTACCTTTATGCATGTGTTGGCTCTTGGTTTGTAGAAGTGTGAGGGCTGAGTTGCTGCTTGAGCCTCTACTCATCCTTATACTCCTGCAGGACAGAAGTCAACAATTTGCCACATTTACCAACCCTTATCTGACCCATTCCTGACCCTTTACCTTCTACTGCTCTGGTGGAGCACTAGATGCCAATAAGCATCGGCAGAGTTCACTACAGATCCCCACTATAATCACTATCATTCGTACAGTACCTTACAGCCCAACAATGACAAAGGCAAGTCATGGGGAAATGGCGCGATAGACAATAGCGTACCAAAAGAAGATGGGGCATGGGGCCTTGTCATGGGTGGAGGCATCTACTGTAACTTCATCGATTGAAGGAGCATGTGACATCTGAGTTTGATTGTGCTCACTGTTATTTGTGTCATGCTGCCAAGTGTTGCCCCTGCAGGCATATCTAATGGGGATCTGGGCTATCGTAGAGGAATAGTAGAAATCTACAAAATAAACATAGCTGCACAAAAAAGAGATACTGTGACATTTAGTAGGTGGACATACATTTTCCTTAAATAAACTGCACATAAAGAAATCAAAAGCATGTCTTTGTGTATATTTTATCAACAAAAAAAAACATAGAATATTCAAAAGAGCAGGAAAACATGCCTGTCCAGAGTTATAGTTTAGCACTGCTAAAGTCGGTAGCATAGAGACATGCCTGGGAAACAAGTGGTGTTTCCCGTTGCGTTGGAAGTACCCTTACAGAAATGCAATTAGGTACGTGCAAATGAAGGGCTACTGAGTTTAACTCTGATGGGGAGTGTGAGTATGGGACGTCACGATACAGGAAAAATATGCTGTGGTTATCTTTACAAGTTTTAACGTTTCCAGAGTGGCAAGGGAGAGAGAAGAGTTAGGAGAACATTGTGCCGAATAACAAGAGTGTTCAACCATAGGAAAAGTTGAACTATGTTACCAACTATACATCATTGGGTGGAGTATTTTAGCGAATCCGGCTTCAGAGAAGCAAACTTGAGGCTAGAACTCGGGAAGGGTCTTCTTGCAGCATCTTTCTGTACATTCCTGATACCCTGGCCTCACTACACGCTACGCCTCCTTCCACAGTGCCATAGCAAAGGGTTTGGACAAATCCGAACTGGTTCTGATCAGACATTTTCCAGCTGTCTCTTTTCCTTAGAGCTGCTAACATACATGCAGAGTTATTGAGGGTGTCATACAGGGTGGGCTCCTCCTTTGAGCACTGCTCCCGCAGAAAAGTCACTGGCAATAATGGCTTTGATCTGGTTCTCCCTACTGTGGGAGAGCATGTCTTGGAGGAAAGAAGCATACTATCGTAGCATAAACACAAGCCAAACACACAAAATGTGACATGGATAGGAAAGCATCTCACTTATTAGCGTTGGCTATTAGGTGGCACGTAAGCACCACCTATAGACTCAAACTATTGCATCAGAGTACAGCTAGGTAAAAATGGCATATGAGGAGGGGCACAAAGCTTGTAGTGTTGTTTGTTTATTTACCCACCCACTGTTCATGGCCATGCTAATTCCTGTTGCCATTTCCACCCATTCCCTGCCCCTTCACGGCCGAAACACATCCTCCTGGGATCCCTTTGAGTGACATTTTCAAGCCATACCATCACATGTTTCACTCAAAATGCTTGCCAGTGGTTTTTCAAAGCAATCGTCTGAGAGTTAATGATTTAATTGAACCTAAATGTGGCTACTGGTGTAATAAAAATATCATGAACAAGTCTGGTTTCAGCCACTCTATTTATAAGTACTATGCTTATCCTTCACTGAAGTACTGTTAAAAACAAGCATTGGCAAAGCCAACCGTTTTGGCTTATGTATACGTAGTTGGCATTTGCCAGGCACTGCTATGATATGTCCAAGCATGATTTTGCAGTTGCTACCGTCAATGGCCAGGTAATAGCACTACAGCAGAGACTGGCAAGAGTTTTTCCCATACCTACACAAAAGCCAAAACTGTTGGCATTGCCAATACTTGTGTTGACAAAGACACTAGCATCAACACAGTTTGCCACTCTGCTGAAAACGCACACCACAGAGTATGTGCGCGTTCGCGTAGGTCTGTCCTGTTTGAAATGTCTCTGTATTTTCTTTGAACAACAACTCTTTTTAAGGGAAGTGTGAAGTTGCTTGGTGTAATTTGAAGGCAGGCTTAAAGATAGTGTCTAAATATGTAATTCTTTGTATGGCTTGTGATCGTTCTGATAATGTCACTTTTATATAGAAATCTGTGAACATATCTTCTAAGGTTTGAAAGAAATATTGTTATAATTCGCATAATTGTCATCAATTCATTGTGATAAATTACAGTGCATAATGACAATTAAAAAAGCCTTTCAAAATAAAAGTATTGGTTGATTATGTATACTGAGAACGATAGTTTTAGAAACTCAATTTCAACTCAGTATGAGGTTAAAAAGGCTACATTTGAATTAATAGAACAAGCCTGCAGTGGCTCTCCCTTGAATGATAGGGTTTGTACACTGCTAGTTAAAGTGATTTGTGTACAGACACACGTATATTCTGTAGCAAGCAGCCTGCAAAATGTGTTTAATTTATTTCAGGCCCTGTGTTCTAAAGAAAGCAGGTTAGTAGTTCACAGGAAAAAAAAAACAATCAGGATGAGTCTCAGTTGTCTGGGGTGCAGACTTCAAGCCTGTAGCTGTTTAGTGACAGGGTGGTTCAGTACCACCTTTCGACCATAGTTCACACAAATTTTCTTAAGTTCCATGCCATTTCTCGGATGCATGTGTGGTGTGTCGGTGGTGGGATGGGGGCCTGTGGCTGCCGGGATGGGGGCCTGTTGATGCCGAACGGAAATTCTGTTGTTCTTGAGGTATCCTTGCCATGCAGAATTGGCTCATATCCTATGTGCCCCTCCCAGCAGTTTGTCTCTTTCTCTGCATCAGATGGACATGGACGTTGCTGAACAGCTGTGCCACGTTGCGCCAAAAACAGAGATGTCTGTACCCAACGAGTGTAAGAGCTTTGTGGGTTCTCCCAAGAGCTTTTCCTTTGTCAACCCACACAAGATGTCTTTAATCTACCTGGCAATCTTGGCATGTGCGGACCAGGTAAATCATGTGTCACGTCGCTTGACGAAGACGAGGCTCCAGCGATGCAGATGGGCTCCATCAGCTTAAAAAGTTGTAAATGATTTGGCGTCTCTATCCCCCAAACAGCGAAGTATGGAGCAAGATACATTGTGATAGCAGTTTCTGTAGTGGCCTTGCTCTGCCGAAATGACACCTGGTGGCACAGCCAGAGTGCCCCTACGTGTGTGACTCACATCACAAGACACTACTCAGTAATTAGGTGAAAACATATCAAAACAGGCTTGTTGTAATAATTCCAACAGGGCTGATGATAGGAAAAATGCATCTAAAAAGTGAAAGTGAGCCTTGTCTGTCAAAGTATCTTTTAGAGTCTCAAAATACATACTGTCAGGCTCCTGTTCTTGCCGGTGCAGACATTGTGTAACGTTCCTTCTCTCAAGTTTGTTGGCTAGTGATGTATTTGTTATGAACGACTTGGAGAAGCATTTCAAGATGGCTGTGATATGTACTGCTATCAGAGTGTAGAGGAAGCTTTCTGCTAGATGTGCTTTCAAGTTGCTTGCCTTTGCCTTGGAACGCCTTACAAAATACTGAAACCATTCCAAGGTCATGCAAAATGTACCTTTATTTATTTTATTTTTTTATGGTGTCTGGTTAAAATTGAACCATTTACACATACACATAAAATTCGCATTTTACTAACATGATTTTCCCAATTCATAATAAACATAAATAGACGACATCAAAAGATCAACTGCCCAATCATACAACTACTGTCTAATTAAACACAAAATAGGCGAGATGTGGAAGGATTGAGGAGGGTGGAGGTGAGAGCCAAAGAAAAATTCATAGTGTAACATCAAATCAACCAAAAGCATTCACCAGACAATTATAGGAGAACCAGAAATATGACTTCTCAACCTTGACGAAAAGATAACCATTCTAAATGATGATGATAAATCTTTCCAACACCTGTACTACTGTAATTGAGAGGGCCTGATTCTTCCCTGAGATTAACCATATCAAAACATATCAGGCACAAATCCCTCAGAGTTCATACCATATCTGGCAAATAACAAAGATCTTAACTGCCATGTTGCTTTGCAGTCCATTAACAGATTTAATGAGTAGCTGAGTAGCGGCAGAGTAGCAGTCTTTGCCAGTGACTGCAGCTACTCTTTGTTTCCAGCATTTGCAGACCTCAGTCTGTCTTCAGTGTGTGACCAAAGGGAGGGAGACTGTTTAAAATCCACCCTTTTCCGTGGAGCGGCCGCGGAGTAGTGGCAGAGTAGCAGTCTTTGGCAGTGACTGCAGCTACTCTTTGTTTCCAGCATTTGCAGACCTCAGTCTGTCTTCAATGTGTGACCTGTGGGGAGGAGACTGTTTAAAATCCCCACTTTTCCGTGGAGCGGCCACAGAGTAGCGGCAGAGTAGCAGTCTTTGGCAGTGACTGCAGCTACTCTTTGTTTCCAGCATTTGCAGACCTCAGTCTGTCTTCAGTGTGTGACCTGCGGGGAGGAGACTGTTTAAAATCCCCACTTTTCTGTGGAGCGGCCACGGAGTAGAGGCAGAGTAGCAGTCTTTGGCAGTGACTGCAGCTACTCTTTGTTTCCAGCATTTGCAGACCTCAGTTTGTCTTCAGTGTGTGACCTGCGGGGAGGAGACTGTTTAAAATCCCCACTTTTCCGTGGAACGGCCACGGAGTAGCGGCAGAGTAGCAGTCTTTGGCAGTCTATGGCCGCTATGGTCACCATAGACCCCATGGATGCTGCTCTGCTCAGCCCCACCGCTCAAGAGACGGGCCGTCGCCTGAGGAGTTTGCATCCCCTCGCCGAGGAAAAGAAGAAACCCCTCGCCGGCAATGTGAAAGCGGACTGTTTATATATCTTGTCGATGGCCTTCCCGACACTGAATGCTTGGGTGCCGGGGCGACGTCCACCTCAGACCAGGTAGCTACGGCCCGGCAAATTTCCTGGGAGCACGCTCGGTGGCTAACAAGCCCTTGGGACCAGAGACCACCCCGGCTCTGCGGCCTCGGCTGTCCCTGCAGCAACCTACAATCGTCATGGCAGATCACCATCAGCCGCCAAGACTCCTTCAAGCCGTCGAAACATGTGAAGAACCAGCTACGAACCTGCCCGCTCTCTTAAGCCCAGCCCCAACAGTCTTGGACTTACCTAAGGTGGTGCAGTCCTAATCTGCCTCATCTGCCTCACCTGGCGAAGGCTCCCTGAGGACGTGCCCCTCTCCACCGGCCGCTGGCTCCGCACCTCCTGCCGGAGGACGGACGGCACTGAGTAACGGAGGGGAGGGAGTGGCTGGCCCGGAGGGGTGGGTTGTGGATGAAGAATGCGCGCCAGGTGGCGCCGGAGAGGTGCTGTCTGCTGAGTCCCTTGGTATGGGAGAGGAGTCTTCTGTCACATGTGCTCCCTTACTCAGGGAATGTGATGGCACTTCTAAGGATACGCCAAGTAGGACACCATCGGCAGCAGTAAATCTGGTGACGCGTTGGAAGTCTTGCAGGCAGGGTGCACGCACCACGGCCAACCCTTCAGGGTGAATATCGAAATGCACCTGATACCACAAGATGACAAGTTGCTGTCTACTCATCATAATGAGACAATTCAACCTACGCAATCATAGACCAACGAGCCGGACCCAAACAGGGAATGTGTGGACTCAGAAGATTTGAGCAGTCATTCAGACCTTTCCCCTACGAGAGCTCCCACTGTGAACAAGGGTGAAGGTCCTTGCTCCAAGAAATGCAAAAGAGCTGCAAGGAACAAAAAAAACATGGTCAGCCCAGCTAGGCGGCCAATCCACACACCCAAGTGGGTCGATAAAATATAAAGGTGATGAACGCTTGTATTCCAGCAATCCTAAAAACCAGTTAGCAAAACGTCCAACCAGGAAAATACTAAAACCTAAAGAAAATCCGAAATCAGTAGAAACTAACATTTCCTTAACACACACTCTAAAAGATTTCTTTGGGAAGCGATGTAAAAGAAAATATGAAAAGATTTGTGAAATCAGCGACAGCAAAATGTTGGAAGTTGTGTTTAGCTCGGAGGAACCCACAGTCTCCAAAAATGAAAAAAACAATAGGTTCAAACCCGTCCGCTTCCCCCATCAAGAAGATCTTATGCAAAAGGACCACATTCTTGTATTAGAACTGATGGGTGAAAAACAAAACCCCAGCAACTTGTGAGGAAAAGAACACAGGTGACATCTGTGCCGCACCCCTAGCGGACGTGAATAGGTTGGGTCGACAGGAACCCCCTGACCTTGATATGGAACAAAGTCAAAGAGGGAAACTTACGCTAAATGATCCCCCCAACAAACCTAAGGAAAAGGAAAAATCGGTTCCACTGAACACAACTCAACCTCGCCTCAGACCACCTAAAAAAGACTCTCTTACATCAATGACGTTGACTCCTTTGAAAGCTAGAAGACTCAGTGAACTACCAGAATCTCTACCTGCAGATTCGCCAAAGAAAAAACTCGACATTCTGACAATTATGTCAGCTGTAACGGTGGCTCTTGCACCCTTCACAAAGCTGTATGAGTCGATACACAACACTTTAAAAGATCACAGCACAATCTCAGCAATGATGCACTCCAAACTTCTCTATTTGGAGGGCTACATTGCGGCAACATAAAAACAAAAAGAAAGAGAACAACTAATTTCTCAATGGCAGGCGACTGCTGAAGAGCAGGTACAAATAGCACCAACTACCTCCAAAGAGGTAGGGTGCCAGACCTTGCACAACTGGACTGAACTAAACCAAACACCATCTAATATTCCAAGTGGCTTTGGGATGGGTAAAAACACGTCTAGCAGCACTCTTCAAAAAGAATCTAAAGTGCCTGAGACAACTAACAACCCCTTAAGAGATTCCAAGGACAATGGCAAAATATCAGCCAGTCTGGAGTGAAGCACCAACACAATTGTGTGTGCAAAGATAATGAGTCAATACTCCTGGTTGACCTTGAAAAACCTATCAACAAGGACACAGAGCTACTGTCAAACAAAGACTTCCCTATCTTTGCAGACTACAAGTCAACTCATGTTGCAACACCGAGGAGAGAGAAACAACTGGTCTTCCGCCTACCTGTGCTGGAAAAGGGAAAGGCCGTCAAAAATGTATGAAGCTGCACCTGAAAGTGAGATCAGCGGTGAACAGCAAACTTAGTGACACAACCACAAACCACCCTAAAGAAGGCACTCCACCTACCTGTATTGACTTGGTGGAGTCACCTAGTTCCCCAGACACATCAAAAACTACTGAGGACTTCCTGATGGATGAAGCTTTAGAAAACCTGAGCCAACATCTTGATGAAATTCTGGTGAACATTCCAGATGATACCTCACCGGTTGATAGGCTTAAAGACCATAGATTGGAACTGACAATAGATATCAATGCCATTGAGACAAAAGATCAACTCCTCTTTCTGTCACTGGAGGAACGCTGCAAGAAGGTGGCTAAAACTGAAAAATGGAGCTCTGCCTTGCCGCTGTATAAGGAAAATGAGAACCCAGGCAAAGGTTCTCGACGGCATTATCACTCAAAAGCATCAAACTCACTAAATTACAACCCGGTGAGGAAAACAAGCAAACTAAAAGAAAGATAGCAAACTACACGAGAACAGCAGATGAGAAGCTCTCCCAGAGAAGGCCGCAGAGATCATAGGAGGGACATTATGCAAGAAAAGGAAAACCGAGGTAGAGGCACCTCAATAAAATCCAGAACCCAAGTAGTAAAGAGACCGAATCCAGCCTTTAAACTTGAACAAATAGGCAACAGCGAATATGTCAACATGTTAACAGAAGAACAGTAATGGAACTGTTCCACAGCATCCCAAAACTTAGATCAGTGGAATCTAATGACCTCCAAATAGTTGAGCCAAGTCATGAAGGCTGACAGGCGACCACCTATTTGTGCATAACTTCCAGATCGGTAAAACAGAGGCTACACGACTCCATGGGAAACCTCTTAAAATTGGGATATGATCTCAGAGTAATTGAGGAACCTAGATATCAACAACATGGAGATACACAGAAGGCAAGCAGAAACATTCGAGCTCATCAACAAGAAAAGAGAACACTAAGTACAACATATCTCCACTCGACAATAGCCGAAATAAGCCCTCCCAAACACGACCCAAAGAGAAGCCAACTGAACGACACTTGGAGACGACAAGTAGTCCTCACGGCGCGAAAGGAAATGTAGTCTCATCAAGTAAATACGAAATCCCAATAAAGAAGAAAGACAAGAGGCGGTTGGTAAGAGTGAACAAAGAACTTGTGGTCCATTAACATCAATAAAAATAACTTTCATGCAGAACGTTGTAAACGATTCCGAGCAGCCGACCGAAAGAGAAAAACTCAACCTTTTACAAAACCTATGGGCTTGGCTTCCGAAGTCTCTTGCTCCTCAAAGAAAATAGCAACTCCAGTCCACCCAGAAAAATTGCCATGCCAATGAAACGAGTCAACATCAACTCAATTATCAGGCTAGGTTCATGGAACACACAAGGGATTGTCCATTTTATGGTGCCAGGGGATGTGAACCTGGCATCCTTTGTCATCCTGTGCCTCCCGGAGACGTGGCTCACAAAAAAGCCCATTTTAGATGGGTTCGACTTAGCCTTTGCTCCGGCAAAGAAAGGCCCAAAAGGGCAGCCATCATCAGGCCTGCTAACTCTGATACGCACAGGGAAAGGGATGAAAATGGTCAAAATTCTGACATCGACTCTTTTCCTATTAACAGTTCAAGTGAAGTGGAACTATTTGAACTCAGACCTACGTAAATCACTGACAACATCGGCCATAATTATAAATACCTATGGAATCCAGACACCATCTAAAATCATGACTTCCTGGACATGATGGAGAAAGAAATCGATTGATCATATACCGACCATTCTGAACCACATCTCTTCATCTGCGGAGACTGGAATGCAGTTTGCGCAAAGAGGTTTCTACGGCCACCAGGGACCTTGGCAGAACTGCGGCAAAAACTCCTGCAAATTCTGAGCTCTGGTCAAATACACAGTACAAACTACGACAGAGTCATTAATAAACAGCATTGGAGAAGACACTTGGGCGACGCACTATGAAAGTCTGTTCTACGATTCTTAGTTAACATCGAAAATCATACAGGAACGAGGCACGTCATCTTGGGTAGAGCTTCACGACAGACAAGATATCTTGGAAACCCTGAAGAAACGTAAAAATGCAAGGGCCCCTGGCCTCAACGGATTGACAAACATGCATTTGGAACAGCACCCAGAAGAATGGTCTTTGTTCATCAGCCAGGTCTTTCAAAGACCAACAATTGCCAAGGAACTACCTAGATCTTGGACCACCTCATTAGTAGTCTCCATCTTTAAGAGAGGAAATAGACACCACCCCAAGAACTTTCGTCCTATTGCTCTCTTAGATGTGATTGGCAAAGCATATGGGCCACTGCTCCTTTACAGCTGCCAGGGACCTTGGCAGAGTTGCGTGGCAAAGATTGGCTTTCTCTGATGAATTTGAGGGATCTAGTTAATCTCGACACCACTTATGCCGGCACCAACCGTACTCCAACTTGCAAAGGTCGTAATTTATCGGCCACTATCGATTACATCTTTGTTTCAACTGCCCTTCTTGCAATGATCGTCTCCTTTAATATCCTCAAAACCACAGCAAGCGACCACAATTTACTCTGTATAACGTGGCCAGCTATTTTAGCAGAAAAAGCAATGCCTAACTCTAACCTGGAAGTAAATTCCAAAGGAAACCGTCTCTCCCTGAGCATAAATAACATCACCACTTTGACCAACAAATACGCTCAGTTGGGATTATTGGGAGAGGCTTACATTCAACCAGACTATTACTCACTGCTTAATATCTTTAAAAAAACAAAACTTAACCCTGAGGCAGACAACAAAAAATCCGTCCATAATAACGACCCAATATTGGTCGCAAGAAGACGTCCCCTTGGAAAATTAAGAAGAGCACTAGCCAGCAATAGCTCTGACACAAATAAACAAGCTCTGTCTGCAGGGCTGAAGAAATATAAGATCTGGCTGAAAGACTATCGCTACACCTTATGCCAAAGGGACTCGGAAGAAATGCTGAGGCTTGTTTGCGGCAAAAACTCCTGCAAATTCTGGGCTCTGATCAAATACACAGTACGAACTATGACAGATTTGTTAATAAACAGCATTGGAGAAGACACTTGGACGACGCACTATGAAAGTCTCTTCTACGATTCTTTGTTAACATCGAAAATCGTACAGGAACGAGGCACGTCATCTTGGGTAGAGCTTCACGACAGACAAGATATCTTGGAAACCCTGAAGAAACTTAAAAATTCAAGTGCCCCTGGCCCCAACGGATTGACAAACATGCATTTGAAACAGCACCCAGAAGAATGGTCTTTGTTCATCAGCCAGGTCTTTCAAAGACCAACAATTGCCAAGGAACTACCTAGATCTTGGACCACCTCAGTAGTAGTCCCCATCTTTAAGATAGGAAATAGAGACAACCCCAAGAACTTTCGTCCTATTGCTCTCTTAGATGTGATTGGCAAAGTATACAGGTCACTGCTCCTCCACCACTTTCAAACATGGGCAAGTGGGGCTCCTTGCGAGAACCCCTTCCAGTCCGGCTTCAAAAAGAACGTGGGTACTAACATCAATATTCTAACTCTGGGGCCCGATTCTCATCATGGCGCAGTGAACGGGCTAAATAGCACGATTCACTGCGCCATTTCTTGACGCCCAGGCACCACTGCTATTCTGAAGTGGGCCTGGGCATCATCGCAAAGCACGACAGTGCTTTCGCTGTAATCCGCCTGTTTCCATTAGATTGCAGAATCTCGGCAGCATTTTCATTAAATTACGAGGGAATTGTTATTTAACGAAAATGCTGCCGATACACCAAAGTGAGCAGCTTCAACATTGCAGGATGTTGATGCTGCTTACTTTAGTGTATAGGAAAGTGTTCATATACACCCGTGTGGTGTATATGAACACTTTCATTTAAAGCGAGCTGATTCAACGTTGCATCCTGCAACGTTGAAGCTGCTAGCTTTGGTGTAAATTAAAGTGTACATATACACCCGTGTGGTGTACAAGAACACTTTAATTTACACCAAAGCCAGCAGCTTCAAAGTTGCAGAATGTAACATTGAAGCTGCTCGCATTGGTTTAAATAAAAGTATTCCTATACACATGTGCGGTGTATATGAACACTTTTATTTAAAGCGAGAAGCTTCAACGTTGCATCCTGCAACGTTGAAGCTGCTCAGTTTGGTGTAAATGAAAGTGTTCATATACACCCGTGTGTTGTATATGAACATTTTCATGTACACCAAAGCAAGCAGCTTCAACGTTGCAGCAACGTTGAAGCTGCTTGCTTTGGTGTACATGTAAGTGTCCATATACAACACGGGTGTATATGGACACTTCCATTTACACCAAACAAGGCTTCTTGTGGCACTCCTCCAGTTTAACAGCACCAAAAGGGTACCGTATATGTGCGCTAGTTTAGCGCACATATTAAACTGGCGGAGTGCCACAATAATAGGCTTCCAAAAAGCCAGTTTACAAATGTGGCGGTTGCTAGGTTGGTTTCCAACCCATCCTAGCAACCGCCACATGTATTCTGAAAGTGGCCCTTCCTTCCGACTTCGGAAAAATGCGCCACCTTCAGAATAGGTCTTAAGTACCGAAACGGTCATTAACCCTTTTCGGTATTTAACACCTTGATGAGAATCGGGCCCTGAGTGTCCTAAAAAGAAAATCACTAACAGGTGGCCCTCGAACTTTTATGGCTTTTATCGACCTAAGCAAAGCCTTCGATCAAGTAGACAGAGCAAGTCTGTGGGAGATGCTAAGAAAATGGAACTGTCCGGCTGCCATACTACATCCAATTATAGCACTCCACACAAATACCAAACTACAAGTCCGGCTCAACCATCTAGGGTTTTTATCTGAAGAAATCCCCACAAACCGTGGGGTAAAACAAGGTTGCCCATTGGCCCCGGCACTCTTCTTGAGCTTCATAGGCGACTATAAGGAAACAGAGCACAAGGTTAGAGCTTTCCCACCCCAACTCAGAAAGGTCAAAATATCAAGGATCCTGTAGGCGGATGACATTATCCTTGTTGACCAAACAGCCATTGGATTACAGAGACAGCTGACCAACTTTGCTGAATATATCTCAGAAAATCACCTTGAAATCAACTAATCGAAAACAAAAAATTCTATCCTTTGGAAAGGGTCGTGGAAAAGGAGACAACTTTGCCTGGCAAATGAAGGGCAAACATATTGAAAAGGTAACCGACTTTAAGTATTTAGGTATCATGCTGGACAGCTCGCAACATGAAAGTGCCATGCAAAAACATCTGCTAGAAAAAACAAAGAGCCTAACATCGCAGGCCAAAGCCATTGACAAGAAGTATGGCCATTTCTCCTTAGCATCTGTCATAGACTACTACAAAGCTAAGGTCGTCCCATTGCTTGTTTATGGGGCTGAAGCCAGGCCGGGGCTACCAAAAAAGATCTGGCTTACACTAGAAAGCCACTACTGGAGGAAAGTTCTGAACTTGCCGAACTCTACGCCTATGGTCCTAATAAGACGCAAACTGAGCCAGCTTTCGCTACAATCCGTGTTAGAAAGAAACACCATGATGCTGTTCAGGAAACTTTTCCTGGAAAACCGCCCTGAGCTATTGGTAGCAGTTAATAATGAGTTGGAGGGAGGACGATGTACTGCTCTTAACGAGTGGTCAGCTGAACAAGAAGCCAAATTGGAACTGATCCAATGCTCTAAACAAGAGCTAATTGGAATTCCGACAAAGATTCACAAAAAAATGAACAAACTTGATTGGGCCAGCACATATGACCAACCAGTAACCTATAATCTGGTTTCGCACCTCTTGCATGTGACTCAGAGACTCCATGTCCTTCAACCATTTGTGGGGAAAATTCCCCCAATCGGAAGCCGAGAAGCACCTTTTTAAGAGCACGCCTAAACCTTTTACAAACCAATGAAATTTTGGCCATCCGAGGTTTGGCAAGCTCAAACTGCAGATTCTGCAAAAACCCAAACGAGATCGAAACAATGAGGCACCTCCTCTTATCATGCCCAGGAGTGGAAAACATCAGGCAACCTTGTCTGAAGCCTATTTTAGCTACAGCCCACATTTTTGATAAAGAGGTTTGGTGGTCAAGACTAATCGGAGATGGAAAGACAACTTGGGTGATGGCAACAGCGAAAATAATGGACTTGATTTTAACAGTGGCTGACAAAGAGAAAATAGATAAAGGTTAGAAAGCCAAAGCATCAAATTCTTGTAAAAACCTTGAGGGTTAATCAAGTATAAAAAAATAAAAATAAAAAAAGAATTAACAGATTTTTAAGTGTTTTTTCCTCTGGGGTGTTACACCCAATACATGTAACTTTATCAGGATCGATCCTTTGCACGTTTAGAAATGTTACAATACTGCTGTTCTTTCTTCAGTCACTGGTTAATGATAAGCATACCATTCCAAGATGTCTACCGAAGGTTCTGGTGCCCACAACTGGCATGAGTGGAAGCATGGAAGAGGATGAGACAAGCCCCTGTTTCCCTCCCAGGAGTGGATCACTGTCCCATAGCTGGGCACATACATCAGAACTCCTGATTCGCCCAACGTTTGTTACACAAGCCCTTCTCAGTTTATTTGGAAGAGAGCCATTGAAATGAAAAAATTATAGTTCGGTCAATTCATTTGCAAGCATAGCCAGCTGCTATACAAACCAGATAATCTGTTTCCTAACAGCCGTTCTCTCTTATCTCTAGCATTGTTTCGGCATCACCACCAAAATGTGCCAACACCAAAAAGTATAGATACATTTAAATGTGACTTAAAACTTATTTTTCCCACTATATTTTGGAAAAAGTCCAAATGCATCCACAATTAATGATTCAGGGAGGAATGTCTAAAGGATTCCTTTGGAATCCACCTGCTTTTGTAATGAAATGTAAGAGGTCTTGTATGGTGTCTGCCACTATTGGTGGTCTCACTGCGCTTTAAGCATATGTTGAAAACAGATGAATTCCATTGGGATACAAAGCATGAAACAAACCAGTTTGCAGGCAGAACGGGAATGCATATTACACTTCTCTTAGTAAGCCTGGAAAAGCAAAGACAATCCCCTGAAGTGTTAATAAAATGTGTGAAACCAGGAATATTACCTTTAAACCTATTGTTAGCATCACATTTAAAGGTCTGGTGGATTCGGAAATGAGTCCCTCATTATTAAGTTCTGTACCATATTTCACAATGTTAGCAAGTTAGCTCAGTTAAGCTCTCATCCAATGCTTATGTGATCAGGCTGCAGGATCCAGGATTGTGCCCCGAGGTTCATAAACATTAAATGTGTAGTACTAACAACGGCTATATAGTGTTATAGAGTCAAGGATTCTGCATGAAGTGCTGCATAAACATATTGTATTACCATTATTCCTTTACTGGCATTTTGTCTGGGTGTGTCCAGTGTGCACATTGATAATCAATTCTCTTGCTGCTGGCTAGTAATGAATGGTTGTCAAAGTAGATTGGTTGTGGTAAGTAATTTATGTATAGGGCCGGATTCATGAAATTATTTGTGCAGAAATTAGGGTACTTGCACCCCAAACTGCATGAAAATTAGCATTTGTCGATTCATGGAATCGAATGCACAGCACTTTTCCCGGACTTATGTGGAGTTCGTGCAGGCTCTGCACTTTTCTGCAAGGCATTGAGCACCTTGTGCGAGAAACCATGCAGAGCATGGGAGAGGCCTGCACAGAGGGCAGAGAAGGGGGCGGAACACGGTGAAAGGGGTAGAAATTGTGAAAAAGTGGCCATTACGAGGGACGGCCCGCAGGCAGTCCATCGCACGCCCACAATTGCGTGGCACGAGAAATATTCATGGATTCGAGCAGGCAACCTCTCGGCAGGGAATTGGCCATGCAAGGCCTTCATACTATCCACCACCCGAAGGCAGGCGTACATGCACTTGCACATGGAATCATCGCACAATGGTAAGATCGCAAGTCAAATTATGGGGTGTGTGCATGCAGTCAGGTATTCTGATCGGACTTAGTAGTGCGTGTATGCATGGTATCAGGGTACAGGAGCGGTTTGCAAGGATTTGCATGCATATTTAGCGGCTAATGTTGACTTTTATGATACGTGGTATGCATGTTGAGGGGGTACTGGATATAGTTAAGGGGAACCGCACGCACCCCAGCGGGGAGCTGGCTGCTTGTGGGGGTTCGCAGGCAGGTTGTCAGGAGTGCATTAAATCACGCACGAGGAGTGCGCAAAGGTCGGTTTGCATGGTTGATATGGCTCTGCCTGTGGGCGTGTCGTGGGTGTTCCACACACAGCCTGCACATGTGGTGGTTCTGCATGAAATTCCATGAAAACGCAGGGAATGCATATTTTATTCTGCGCTCAGGCTCACGCAGTGTCATTCTCAACGCACAGCCCTTGCAGGATTTCTGCACACATTTCCATGAATCGGGCCCATAGTCTTTGCACGTATTGACCTCTTGGCTGATTTGTAACGTTCAACCCTTGCATTTCTAATTAGTTGTGATGTGTTTGGTGATTAATTCTTCCCACAAATAACAAATCAGTATCGTTACATATTCACATGCTGTACTACTGAATCTATAATTCCCATGTATACTCCATAATATCAAATAGCCTAGGGGAGTGACACAGGTTTGCCACTTTGTGGAAGACATAGGAAGCATGCTATGTATACAACTGATCATTAGTTGTAGATGGGCTCATGGCGGTCTAATAAACACCATGACAAGTTAATTGTGGTGTCTGGAGTCACAAAGTGGCCTACAGTTTATCTTAGCGTGGGCCATGCATATTTGTTGGTCATTTCATATTAAGTTCGCACAGGACTATTTTTAAGTTTGGATGGGCCACCTATCCCTGATAGTCCTGTCTAGTCTTGTATGGAGTACCCACTGTATAAATAGAAGATTGAGTATATATTTTGGCTTTCTTCCTAAATAGAGATGCAAGCAGTATCTGTTAAAGACTTAAGTATAGCTCCCTGATCTGGACCTCTTCTAGGACAGTGCACAGATGCTGCTTTTTATTTAACATCAGGAGTGTTGCTAGGTCTGGAAAAGATCAGGGGCTAAGCTAATTTCGGGACTGGTGTGATTCGGGGCTAGCTATATCCTTTTGGTTGAAGCCCCTGAGCATCTATCTGGGGCTACAACCAAAAGACCTGTGGCTATAGCACTTTTAGCCCCCCCCCACTAGGAATGTCTCTGTTTAACATGATGATCACTCATATTCATTGTCCGTTTCATTGTTTTTTGTGTCTCTGTTTTTTGTTTATTTGTTTGTTTGTTTATTACTTGTATTGCGCTCCAGACCTGAGGGTATTCAGGCGCAAGGCATAAGGATACTCACAGCTTGGTTACAACATGTAAAATAAATTTAGGTACAGGTGCCAATTGGTTACATGCAGGCACGTTGAAAATAAGATATATAAAGGAAGGTGTCTTGAAAGCAGCAGGTGTGTGCATGCAAAGTTTCACAAGACAAGGTAGGTTGGTCCATGTGTTGTGGGGGGAGGTGCCAGGCATATTCGGCAGGATGTGTGGTGGGTGGCTGTGTGCAGAAGAGCCAGTTGGTTTCGCGATTGTTTGTGAACGTTAGGTCTTCAGAGGGACAGGCCTAGATGTCTGCATCTTTGAGCCAACTGGTAATGCTCTTGCTAAATTATTGATAGGTTTGATCGATTCTTAGAGGGGATGGTAGTGAGTTCCAGAGGAGGGCTGCCTTGACCTGGAAGCTGCTGCCTCAGATTTTGGCAAGTTTGTATCTTGGGACCCAGAGGTAGTTGGTATTGGAAAGTCTAGTGATTCTTGTGGCAGGCTTCCGAGTGAGTCTGTCATATAGGTAGCGGGGTGCTGCATTATTCAAGCATTTGTGATTTGTGGGTGAGGGAGGCAACTTTTAGTTTTATTTTATCGTGTGTGGAGAGCCAGTTGTTGGCTGTTCTAGTATTAGAGATATGTTCCCTCTTGTGGATTCCTAGGGCTGCTCTCAGCGTGTTATTTTGTAGGAGTTGGACTTTTTTGATGGTTTGTTTGTTGGCTCCTATGTATAGAGCGTTGCAGTAGTCAAGCCTGGATAAGATGAGAGCTCTGGCTAGGGTAATGCAACTGTCGTGTGACAGGAAGGCTTTACCTGCTCTAATCAACTTGCATGTGTATGGCGTGGATGAGGCCAAGGCACTGACCTGCTTGTTGAAGGAGAGCATGGAATCCAAATAGAAACCCAGAGTTGTAAACTCCTTGGCGACAGTGATAATGTTATTGTCTATGTTGAAGGGTGAGTATTCGGGGCTGAGTTTTTTGAGGGTTGAGGGAGTACCCAGGATGATGATCTCTGTTTTGTCATCATTCAGACATAGACCGTGGGTGGCCATCCATGCCTGGATGATGAGATATATCCTTTTCACCAACGCCAAATCCTTGTTGTTATCACCGGTAAGCGGTAGGAGAATCTGTGTGTCTTCTGCATAGTTAGTCTAGGTGACACCCAGAAGGTTGAGATCATCGAAAAGGGGCTTGGTAAAGATATTGTAGAGGGTGGGTGAGACACAAGATCCCTGGGGCACTCCACATGTGATGGGGATGGGGTTGGCTGCTGCCATAGGTGAGAAAACTCTCATAGTCCTGTTGTTTAAGAACGATTGTAGCCATGCTATGGCTTCTGTGGAGAAGTGAGCTGCTGAGTCCAAGTGGTTACATAGGACCCTGTGGTCGACCAGGTCGAAGGCTGCTGATAAATCCAGGAGTAGAAGGAGGGCTGATTTCCCCTTATCCCTGAGTTCATCTATCTGTGCCTTGAGGTCTATTAGGGCTGTCTGTCCAGTGTTGGGGCCGAAAGCCTGATTGCCTAGTTCCTAGTAGAGAGTTAGTTTCCAGATATTTTTTAATCTGGGAGTATGCCATTTTGTCTATGATCTTTAAGTGAAAAGGCACTGTAGTAATCGGGCGGTAGTTGGTGGGTATTAGTGGGTCTAGGGACAGTTTCTTCAATAGAGGAAGTACCCATGATTCTTTGAGGTTGGATGGGATGGTATTGGTGGAGAAGGAAGAGTTGATAAGTTTTGTGATAAAGGGGGCCAGGTCCCTGGCTGCATCCTTTAGAAGTTGAGCGGGACATAGGTCGCCTTGACAATTGGTGGGTTTAAGAGATAGTATAGTATTTTCGGTTTCTTTTATGATGACTTTGGAGAACTAAATCTGGGGCGATTGGTAGAGTTGCTTGGGTGCTCTAGGTTGATGCTCGTGTGCTTGTTGCCGGAGAGAGTCACTTTTTTCCTGGCAATTTTGTTTGTAGGGTTGTGACTTTGTTGGCTAGAGCATGCTGTATGTTGGAGCACCAGAGTTTGTCTTTGATGCAGTTGTCTGGTACAGGGATGGGGATTTCTAGCTCATTGAAGATGACAAAGAGTTCTTTCGTGCTAGAGTTGGCTTGGGCAATTCTAGCATTGTAAGTTTCGCATTTAGCTAGGGTGATTTCTTTTTTGTATATGGCTGTGATGGCGCTGAGGTTGGCTTTATTTTCATCAGATGGTTGTGCTCGCCAGGATGATCACAATGCCTTTTTTTGTTGCGTAATGATTTTAGGTATGGGGTGTACCAGGTTTGAGATGGGCTTTGGTTTTGCTTTGTCTATGTTTGAGAGGTGCAATAGAGTCCAGAGCTGTGGTCATGATGAGGTTGAATTCATTAACCATAGCTTCGGGGGTTCAGGTTTTCAGGGATACCATTAAGTGTAGGGAGGATGAGGGGTAGCAGTTTGTCGCGGGTGATATTTTTTTTGTTCCGGGTAGGAATGGCAGGAGCTAGAGGTGTAGATGCCAAGGTAGGTTTGGCAGTAGTCAGGGTAAAGGTTATGAGGTGATGATCTGTCCAGATCTAGGGGCATATGGAGGAAATCAAGGCGTTGCAGTTGTAGTCTGCTACCCAATCCAGGGTTCTTCCTTTGTTATGTGAAGTGGTGAACAATCTCTGGCTAAATCCTTGTTCCGCAAGGATATTAGGCACATTAGATGCGTGTGTGTCTTTTGGGTCGTTATAGCCCAGGTTCATGTCACCAAGTAGTAAGACTTGAGAGGAGTATTTTAGATTATTCGAGATGATATTTGATATGTCATCTTCAAAGGTCCCAATGGGGCCTGGAGGTCTATAGATCAGGTATATCGTGAGGGTTTGGGTGCTGTTTATGTTTAGTTTGGCTGTCATGATCTCACATGAGTTAATGGCCGGGGAGGGCACTAGCCAGCATGGTAGATTGTTTCTCGCTATGAGTGCAATACCTCCACCCCGCATATCAGTTCTGTCTGATCGCAGTATGGTATATCCATTAGGTATGGCCAGTGAGAGGGCTGGTCCTGCTGTGGCGTGTTCCAAGATTCAGTGACTGCTAGGAGGTCTAGGTGTTCAGCGTGGATGATGTCTGCTTTCTCTGTAGTGTGTGCAATAAGTGATCTAGAGTTTATTAGGCCGCACTTGAGGCTGGGGTTGTCTGTCTTCGATAGGGTTGGGCTAGTTGTGGTTTGGGTCTTGGTGGGATCGCTGTTGGTGGTGGTCGGGATGGGACCATGGTTTGGTGAGGAGGGGGTTAAGACAGGTCCAGGGTTGGATCTTTTGTTTGTGGGTGCCAGGGTTCTAGCTAGTGGTTCATAAAGTCTTGAGCGGAGTCTGCCGTTTCTCTCGAGGGTGTTGCAAGGTAGAGTGTTTTGTGTTGGGCATTGCAAATGGCAGTTGGTTGGCCAAGTTTTGTTTGCGTGTTTGAGAGGTAGTTCCATGGTGTGGTTTTAAAAATTATTCTGATTTATTTATTTATTTATTTATTTATTTATTTATTTATTTATACTGTGCCAAAGGCATCAAGGCACCCCATCCTGTTACTGTCTATTATGTTTGGTTTATGTGCCTGCAACGTCTGTAAAGATGTGCACTTAATACAAATACATATAATACTACTGCAAAGTCCACCTTTGTTACTGCTGAGCCGATTTATGCTCTTTCCAACTGTTTTTACCCCAATAACAACTCGATCTCCTGCCTTATCCTCAGGTGCCCTAAGGGATGATTGTGCATTCTTCTGGTCTATGCCCCATTCAATAAACTTCTCAACTTTTCCAAGGGCACCTTTTACAGCTTCCCATTATCTATATCCCATTAAATCCACATAGAATAGGTGTCCATGCCCAACGGTTCCCTCTGTCAATAATAGTTATCCATGTCAGAATGTTCCCTTTCCCAATTAATGCTTCTTCTGAGTTAGGTGGCACATCCATCCACAGGCTGCACTTCCTTACCCATCTGTCAAACATATTTTCCATGCTCGTTTCCCTACAGTCTGCAACCCTCTACACTGTGAAAACTCTCTACTCCCGCCAGGTGTTTCCTACCACCTACCAGTGTTAATGTTAACCTCACACTCTCCTGTATATTAATGCAAAATATCTATAATAGCTAGTTGTCTGCCTTTTCCATCACCATTTTATTTGTCCAAACTTTAACTTATCAGCCAGGCACTTGTTTTCATCTATCACTCCTCCATTATAAGGCTCCTAGAAATGGGGTTTCATCCTTTCCCTAAAGAGCAGTTTCTATGCAAATCACTACGTTTGCTCTCTTCAATAAATACTGATACAATAAATTAACAAATATTGTAAAGGCATTTGGAAAAATATGTCATAAATATGACAGTGTCCTTCAAACATAGTGGTTAAGCTCTTCTGCAAAGATTCTGACCACTGGAGTGAGCGGATATGTCTGGAATAATTATTTTGTGATTGACTATTTCAATATTCAATAGTTTCGTTCTGGGCCTCTGGTCTGGTCATGTCCAATGCCTAAAATGTGTGCAGAGCACTACTGGGAACCTTTCCTTCAAGGTCTGATCACAATCCATCGAGGATCAGTCATAAAATGATCCCCATTCAAATCAGCCTACATTACTCGCAACACCCTGCGTGGATTAGGCACTCGATTCAGTACGGTTTGCAAAAGATTCTACCTAAGCAAAGTGGCACTGGTGTAAGCTGCAAAATCCACCATAGCATTTAAGACCAGACATTGTCAAGGAGCTGACCCTACTTTGCTACTAGGTAATGCTAGCTGGACCCCAATGGACTTTCTTGGATCCCCTTCTATATACCTTACTCCAATTTACCATCTGCAAGTATGCAGTAGAAAAAGTGGTAAAAAATGCAATCAAATACATTTCCACCTTTGAGGGGTATGAATTGAATAACCCATAAATAACTGGTCTGAGTGATTTCCAGTGCATGAAGCAATGTGTCCACATTTTGCAGGTTTTTATTAATTCCATGACAACGTCCACTTGAACACTTCAACATAGACTTAAAATATGCACTTTTAAAATGATTCAGAATGAATAATAATAATGTTCCTAAATATCTTCCTTCTCGAGCCCTTCACTCATCCACCTCCAACTACCTCAGGGTCAGCCGCTTCTCCAAGCAACGAGCTGGGGGTAGATCTCTCGCCGCAGCAGGGGCCTCCCTCTGGAACAGCATTCCTGCCTCCCTGAAACTTGAGGAGAACCATCTCCGGTTCTGGAAGCACCTCAAAACCTTCCTCTTTGCCTCCGCTTTCTCTCCCTCTCTCCCCTGCTTAAATCACTGAACCTGCACTGAATCTGCAACTGGGCCACTCACCGATCTCATGTCCTGGCCCAGCCACTCTTCCCTGCACTGCCTTCCTACACTACGGGTCTCTCTCTGTATCCTACACCCCCTTCTCCCCGCACTTACCTTTACACTTGCCACCAGCTGGCCCTATTATTTATCTCGTATTCTATTAACCATGTCCCGCACTTTCCTTGCACTTGCCACCAGCTGGCCCTATTATTTATCTTGTATTCTACTAACCATGTACTGCACTTCCCCTCTCCCCTTCCCCTGCACTTTTCCCAGTCCCCCTACCCTTGCACTTGCGCGATCTGAATGACACCTGGCCTAGTAGAATCGTTGTCTGTCTCCCTTTGTTCCCCCCCTGCCTCGTCGCGCCTTGAAACACTTGTGTATGGGCGCGTTACAAATGCCATATCATATTATATCATATCATATCATACACCTCCACCCTACTTCACTCTGAAATGTGCATATCTGTTCTAACATTGATTTCGGCAAGTCTATCTGAAGAACACAGTGAAAGATGGCCTTTCTATTTGTGGTATGCGCGAAGGTAGTAGTGCATTAATGCCTTGTGCACCCACACCTCTGTTTCTAGCTATTCAGCTAGACACCTGGCCACCAAGGGTGTTGCTAGGTCTGGAAAAGATGCGGTGCTACGCTAATGTCATCACTGTGGGACGCAGCACTATCTGGTTTTTGGTTGTAGCCCCTGAGCTTCTATCCAGTGCTGCAACCGAAAGACCTGGGGCTATAGCCGCCACGCCCCCCGTACCCACCCCACTCGCCAGGAACTCCTCTGCTGCCCACAATCATCAAGGAATCAAGGAAACAAACAAAAGCCTGTAGCGTCCACCCTTGCTTATGTCAGTGAGGCATAATATTTCTGGTAAACAGCAAAATAATTCTAAAGGATTCGTGCTGTAAAGCACACTGATAATCAGTGCACATTATCTTCTTTTGCTCACTGCATCAGAAGGGCTGAGTGAAGGACATGTGGGCCTGATTCTGAAATATTTCCAGTGAAGCAAATGATGACATGACAAAGAGTATTTCATATTAGCTCCTGCTTCCTTATAGCTGAATCACAACCTCTAAAACCACAGAAGATCTTGAAATCTCTCAAACATGCCTGGGATGTCCTTGAGCAATGCGTTGTGGATCACACTTGAACAGGAGCTTCTTAAAGATGCGTAATGAATCTATAGATTTGCCCCATGTGTAGGCTTTGGGGCAGGCATCAGGGAGCCAGTTCAAATTTGAGATACACATACCTGTGCTGCAATCATTTTTATTTTGGTGTGAATCAAGGCCATTGTATTCTATCAATCGTATGCCTCTCCTGCCTTCCCCATCACCCCTGCACTCTGTAGTGGTAGGATCTACAAATGGCACAACAGAAATCATCAAAAGAATTTCAGAAGTAGAAACATAAAAATCCATTGTTGCACCCTTGAGGTCTTTTCTGTGACAATAGCACTGCCAATGAGTAATAATTCCCAAAAAAATAAAAAATCAGACACCTATGGCAACAGATATCAATATTCATTTTATGGAATGTTTGGTAAGATTCCATCTGTAAGCTTCATATGATTGTGGACAGTAACTGCGGTAAATTGTCCACAATTCCTTAACAGTGGACAGTCAACCATATAAAAATAAAAAAGAAAACAACATCAGGTCCCAATGTGCTCTGACCTCCTTTTAAAAGATACATATTTGTACTGTCAATATGTAATTAAGATTTACTTAAACAATCTTATTTATTTCACATTTCAGTGTCAACACATTTTTACATGGTTTCTAAAAGCGCACATAGCCCTTGTCCGTCCTGGGGATGTGCGGAGCCTGGCTGTTATAACGAGTTCCAAGTGGAGGGTAGACAGGGCCCTTACACACTGTCAACAGTGGGCCAGAGGAAGGCAACTATGCATACTTATAAACTGGGTACCATGGGTGACTACAGAGGAGGAGGACTGGCCAAAGGTGTATTGCCTTATTATGGAAACAACAGGAGTACATTCCAGATCGTGGCCCATCTGGAACCCCGGAGCTGGCCAGCCTTCTAGACCTAACATGCATTCCCAAGGTCCAACATCAGATGACTTGGCAGTTCAAAGGATCACGATGGGCACATGTGGCTGATGGTCCTGGCCTCCTGACAAAGACCACAAACACAAGCTGTGTGTCCCCGAGAGGCACAACTCAGTGGTAGAGGGGTGGGAAGTAGGTATGGAAGCATAGCTGGTCTGGGGGACGCCCCCAGGCATGCACAGTGCACTGCTGGGAACACCAAAGCTGTCCAGCCACCCTGTTGTATACAGGTCCTCACAAGCCTGACATGATTTGATTTCACACAGCATGGCCATGCAAGTGGGTGGGGAGGTCTCATGGCACCTGCTTGGACACCTGTACACCCAATTACATGTAACAACATGCACCCCTGACAGTATGACCTGTAAGCATGCAACACATACTTGACCTGTAAGCATGCAACACGTACAGTCACACATTGTTGTGGTACATGCACCAATGCTGTTGCTCCCAGCCCAAACAAATGGCAAGAGCACATGTCATCTCTGGCTCCGCATGCAGTGGGCTTACAGATCACACTGCTGTCCCACAGGGGTCAATGCACCAACATGACATTCCCAGACATCCATACACATGTGTCAGTCTCAGCTGATGTGTGGATTATGTAATATTCACTTGCAAATGTGCAATCTATAGAGGTGTGTTGCATGCATGTCCCTCACATGACCCCAACATTGTAATCTGCCATCTGTACCTGTCAGAGCACTTGTCTCCAACTCATATTGCATGTGCACAAGTGCACCAACTCACCAAGGACTGACAGTGCACATACCTACGTTTGTCCACTTGACATATGTCTGCCTTCACATATGTAGATCAGTGCAACACACATGCTGTGTACAGAATGGAGTGCCTGCAATCATGCATACCCTTGCACGACACACATACGTTGTACAGCAGTGCACCCATGGGTACTCACCAGCAGCTTCCAGATGTGCTTGCCAGTCAAGGATCTTGGTGTGGAGCTCTGGGTTGAACCTCTCGAGGACCCAGAGCTGAAGGCATGACACCTGATGACAGCCCACATGGTGCACCTCCACGGTGGAACCTGCCTCAAGGGCTGCCCTCACGTTATCATGGCTCAGGTGCCGGAGGTCCTCCCAGCCTTTCCCTCACTGTCTTCACAGAACAGACTGCCACCCCCTCTGTGTTGATGAGAGCCATGATGTAATCCAAGTTCCAAAGCCATCCATCTGTCCCAAGCTGCGTTGCTGAGTTACAGAGGGAATCATAATTTGCCAGGACCCGAATCTAAAGGATGCCAACTTCGGTGTAGGTGAAGAAGGCAACCCTCTGCCTTGCTGCCATGGGGGTGCCGTTCGATGAATCAGAGGAGGATGGAGCAGAAATGGCAACCCCTTTGGCAGGTGTGGGCTAGATGGGAACTGACAATGTGCTGTGGAGCTGGGGTTGTGGAACTGAGAGTTGGAAGTCCCAAGATGGCAGATGAGGTAGTGACAGGGCCAACACAGGTTAACAGGCAATGGGGGAACAGCTGGAACTCCAAGGCACTGCTGCAGCAGGCACTCACACAATACCAGGAAGAAGCAGATGTTGAGGTTTGGAGGCAATACACAGCAGGAGGAGGCAAATACAAGTGCATGGAGACAGGATGTAGATATGAGTCGCGTGTTGCACTTGAGGAAGCAGATAGCAGATTAAGAAGCGTTTGTGTGTAAATTACGTGCTATGCGCTGCACGCAGCAAACCTAAATGGCACATAGCAGTGGCAGGGAGATTTAAGTGGTGCAATGCGAATTACCAGTTGTGCGTGAGAAGGCACAGAGACAGAGGATTTAAAATCACGGACACGCATTTGGGGGTGCTCTGCAAATTATTGCCTTCATGTTATGCGTACTGCATTTTTATCGTTCGGGGTGAAAATAACGCTTTGCATATGTATTTGCTGGTTGTGGGTGCCTATACGGTGTCACATATGCAATTCTTTGGTTGGGGGTGCCTGTAAGGCATCGCATATGCATTTTTCAGTTGGGGGTGCCTATATGGCATCATAAACCACGCTGTCTTGGTTTCAGATCTCTCTACGCATTGCGCACTACATTGATTTTGTTGAGGAGCATTTCCTTTTGTGGGGTGCCTTGGAGCCTTGCAGGACCACTCATGTGTCTTGTCCATCACGTAGCCTGTATTTTCTAGGGGTGTACTTTTCCAATTGCCAACACCATTAGTGGGAAGACTCTGAAAGGGAGAGGACAAGGACGTGGTGAGGACACACCTGCCACAGCTCAACAGGAAGAGGACGTAGAGAGGACACCCATGCACCAACCCCATTAGGAGGACATGGAGAGCGTCAGCCCACAGGTGACCCTGCACCAGGACAAGGACATGGTCGGAGGCCTACAGGTGGCCCAGCACTGCCAAGGGCCACAAGGGCCGAGAGGGGACACCCTGCAGAGGAGGAAGAGGCAACACCCCATGAACAGGCACAGGTGAAGGAGAAGGAGCCACTGAAGAAGAAGTGCTTCACCAATGAGGAGCTGGAAATACTCACAGAGTATGTGCAGGAACAGCATGTGGACCTCTACACCTCAGCTGGCAGCATCCATAATCCCGCTCAGTGAATTAGGATGGGCAGGAGGTCATGGACCTCATTAATGCTTGTGGTGTGCCGAGGCACACTGCTTAACAGGTCCACAAGCGGATGGATGACCTAATTCAACGTATGATAGAGAAGCTAAGTGGTAACCTGGCATCTGCCTAGGCCACTGGAGGGGGCCACCAGAGGAGGAGGAGCTAACTCCTTTTGTGAAGCATGGACACTTGTGTCGACACTTCAGGTGAGTGGCATTTGTGCGTATCGTATGTCCTGATAGTTTTGCATGACATGTTTTTATATGTGTTGGAGTACAGTTGGCTGCAGTTGGCAGCCGTCCATGGGTGCTGGTTGAATGTTTCTGTGTACAATTGTGTCAGCTGACCTGCATTCAGGGAAGTAGTTGCATGGTTTCTGTTCATGCTACATGTTGGTGTTACAGTACACATCACTGTCTGCTGGGTATCACTGCTGACCAGTACTTGTATGTGTCTCAATGGCAGCCAACACACATCTCATTGGACACATTCACAGTGTCATGCATGTGTATAGTCTATTGTAAATGCTAATCATGACTCACAGAGAATCACAACAATGTGTGCATGATGTCACAGTCATCCATTCTCTGGTGCTGGCTGCCGATCGACAGGGATGAGCAACAATGTCTGTGCACAGACGCATTAGGCCTTTTTCCAGACTGGACGAGATGTGGATGGCCAATAGATGTTCCAGTGTATTACATTCCCCTTTTGGAGTGTGAGTGGAGCAGTGGCCCTGCAAGCATGCCTTGGTAATTTCCATGTCCCACTATCCTCAAACATGGATGAGATTAATGTGATTGGGACCAACCACGTATCTGGTTGGGGGCAGTGTTGCAATGATGGTTGGGGAGATCATGGCAACACATTTGCATGCATGAAATGTTGGGTCAGCAGATGTACAGGTCAGATTCCACATGTTGCAACAAGACAAGATTAGAGTAGAGTAGGGGCTCACTGATGATGCACAGACCTCTATCCTTCCACTGATGGGAATCACTCTCAAAAGGTCTGTGTGTAGGTATGTACTCTAGATCCCACAAACCATGTCATGTTGCAAAGCTTGATATGCCCTGCCATGATTGCACAGGTCACCAAATGCCATTCATCTGCGCCATACAGGTCACATGTGCTCAGTAACAATGCGTGAAGTATCTGTGGCTAGCCATTTTGTTTCTGTCTGCATTTTAATGCACATATGCTTGTCCTGTCAGGTACTAATACTTCAGAATGTTATTGTCTGTCTTTGTGATGATGCAGCAGATGCAGATGTGGAGGACGAAGAGGGTTGGGACACATGACAGACCACCAATGGAGGCCGAGTGTTCTGCCTTATGAGAATCCCCATGAGAATCACAAGGTGCTGCAGGTACTCCTCGGTAGGGTTGCAGACTCTTCTCCTAAACCTTCAAACTCTTCAAATGAAGCTGCTGAATCAGATGTGGAAGACTGACTCACTGAGGAGCATGGAGGGTTCCGCAATGGGTAGTCTGCATGGGGCTGTTGAGTCCAAGGAGGTGAGCCAGGAGTTACGGGTTCAGTGAGTGGCAAGCCCCGTGTCTACGGTGGTTACGGCTGAAAAATCGCATTTTCCTGTGTAGCAATCAGCAGCAGGGGCTGTTGTCTAACAGAGGGTTTCAGACCTGCAGTCAATGACAGGGGTCCCACTGAGATGGGGCTGGACCCTGAATCCCACCTCCGCTGGCCCCGCATACTGGGTGGACGTGTGCATGATGGACAGTCGGTGTGGGAGCAGCATATTCTTTGTGCAAACATCTCGCATGGTGAGGTCCTGCAGGAGAAGGCCAGGGACATCCATTGCCTGGCTGATAACATCCGGTAAGCAGCAGCACAAGATCCACAGCATCTGCCCCCTCAGGAACATCATCAGAGGTTGTTGGACACCTTGACAAGGTCACTGCATGCTGATATGCAGTTCTCAAGGCTCTTCCACAGACTGGGAATGGAGACCAACATCAAAAGCCAGCAGACTGATCTGGCGTCTCTGCAGGATTCCCTGCATAGAGATGCAGTGGCACAGAAAAAAATCCTGCAGCTGTAGATGTTGGCATCTGAAAACTCCCATTGGCGTAACACAGAGAGACTGAGTATTTCACTGCAAGATAAGCTGTTGGCTACAAGGTCCCACCTCCACCTCAAGATGGACACATTGAGGCAGAGACTCTCCCGGTACTATGATGCATCACGAGTGAGTGCACATGCGAACTCAGTGGCTGCTCGGGAGGAAGTTCATCATGACCTCTCCGCCATTGGGTGCCTCATGCACACATTGTTATCATGAGTGGCCCTAGCCAATGAAGACCAGTCTTTGGCATTGCATGGACACGATTCACCACCACCACCTGAGTATCCACCACAGGATGGCATTCCCAGACCACCCATGCCACCTCTCTCACCTGTGCCTGATGTCCTTGAGCTCATGAAGGGGGTATGATTTTTATGTTTTTTGGCTGACTTTATTTCACTTACGTGGACATTTTCCCTCCTCTCCCTAGGGTGGACATTTTTTGTTTACCCCTGTCCAAGATGGACACTTTTTCTTTTATCGTGGTGTTACCTTGTTTGATGTGCCAATGCCTTCACGAGGCCTTCCCGAGTGGAGTACTGGACATGCAGCCATGCGCAGTGAAGTAAACTGCCATGGTTAATTGGACTACAACAGGATCACACATGGTGCATATTGCAAGTTTCATGGATATAAACATGTCCAGTCTGCATGAATGACTCATTTAGCTGATCCAATGAAATGTCCTATGTCGTTACAGGTATCTTGCCACATCCAGTACCTGCATTCCCTGAGAGGTCCACCCAGCACCCATTTTCCACCCTAGTTCCATACCCTCTGCTAGACACAGTTTATCTGTGCCCCAATGCAGAGGCACAGTGTTAGGTGGCGGTGGTGAGGGAATCACAGCAGAACAGCCCTGCTAGCAGTTAAGGTGTGCACTGCCAATTATGTTCATGGCTAGTGACATTCCCTGCCCGATAGTGGTATGCAATAGCATATGTAGGGCTTGCATGGATCATGAGATTTGCTAATAGTGACTGTCACTAAAGACGTGAGTTGGGCCACAAGTCTGTGTGTTTGCATGTCCCCTTGATCATCTATTCATGTGATTTGGGTTTCTGGTTGCAGTTCCACAAAGGACAGCAGACTCAGAAGTCTGTGCAGCACTTATACTCCTTGACCCACCGGCAGTCCCTGACACTATCAATGACAATATCCTCATTGACAGACTACCCTCTATAGGTGTCATGGACTCTGCAGTAAGATGGCTCACATGTTACGTAGGTGACCGTTCACCAATTTTCTTCCTGCCACACTTCTCCTCTCCCCCCTGCTCTGACTCCAATGGGGTCATGCACAGGGACTCCCTATTCACCCTACACGTCAACCTCTGCATGGGCTTCCTCCCCACCCTTATCCGCTCACGTGACCTGTCCTGCGATCCTTCCAAGATCGAAAAGACCATGGTTACTCCCCATCGTGAACACACCTTGGTCAGCACAGATTTCCAAAGACTGCCTGATAGCTAAGCACCTCCTGCTAAATCCTGGTGGAAGTGAAAATATAATTTGCGGTAATACAGCACTCTTTCACCAACCCACCCCCTGCCTGTTCTCCCTAGACCCCACTCCCACAGCATTCAGCCCAGAGAAAGCCAGTAAGGAACCTGGGAGGCACCATGGATTCTTATGGAACACTCCCTCACCACATGAATGCTGCTTGTAGATCCCGGCATCTAAACCTTCACATTCTTAGGGTATCATCAACTCCCACCTAGACTGCTCTTTTTCCATTTTTGTGGGCATATCGCCTCAGAAAGCTAGGGAACACATGACTCCAGCACTCCAGGTGCTTCACAGGCTTCCTATTGTCTAACAAGCCACCTTGAGGGCCATTTGCATCAACAACTGTGCCCTCCACGAGATGTGCCTTAACTTCCTCCAACACTGACACAAAGGCTAGCAACTGTGATGAATCTGATGATCTCATCACTACTTTCCCAGAGGCAGCCTCTCCTCATGGGGCATGGGGACAGCAGCCAGTACCTGATCCTGATCCTTCAGGTGGATATGCGATGAAGGATAACATGAGGGGAGTTGACCCTCAAGGGGGAAGATAGGCATCATCAGATGAAACATGGTATCCTCCTTTCCCTTTTAGGGATACTGCCTCAATTCCTCATGCCATGGCGGCATATTGTAGTAATCCCCTTCAACAATTTTCCAAGTCTGCTGACAGTATCTTTCAATCCCCATCCTTTGTTAGTACTGAGATGAGGAATAGGGATGGATAATTGAAGAGGGCCGAAACAGCAAGCCAACACAGCGGTCTAGTGTTTGGAATCTATTCAGCAATGCTTGGAATTTTAAAGTGGACACAGCTGAGAAAGAAAGAGAGAGACATTATGCTGATGCTGAGTATAGCACGAAAGGCTGAGGCATGGAGAAAGACAGAGGTGAGGGTGCAGGAAATGTGGTGTACAGAGGACCGACAACCCAGCATCAGTCAGGGGGCCCAAGTCCTTCTGTTCAGTGCACACCACATGGATGATGTTAGGCTGGTAGCATCCACCAGTGCGGTGGGATCAGGTCAACTCTTAGTCAGGTACTTTGGAATGCAACACAAAGCAGGTGTTTGACTCCATCCAAGGATGGGTTTGGTTATGTGACCAATTTCCTACTATGAGTGACAGACGTGTAATTTGAAGAGTGAGTTGAAGAGGGCATGATTCCATCTAGAGATCAACATGTGGGGAGTTGACACCGTGGTCAGTTTGGTTGCCTGACACAGCGGATCCCCTTGCACAACCAGCTACATTCAGCCAACACAGGGCAGATTACCTCTCTTGTGGTGCACTGCAACTGGCTCCAAGTTGGCTGAAAAAGTCCTGAAGGGCAGGAGGCTATCCACTCTGATGAAGGGTGTGTAACGCTCACCTGATATCCACAAGGACGTCACTCAGCCTGTTCTGACCTCTTACGACCTCAAACCCTTCCCTGGAGTCTGCTCGACTGGAGACTGGGCCTGAAACACAGGATTGGTAGAGTTTAACTCCCTATTGTCTCTGTGTGCTTGAACCCCTTCTTCCAACCCTTCCAACCCTTCCCTTTGATCCACAGCTCACCTTGTTTTCTTGAAAGTGTGCTCTCCATCCTGCTTTCAGAGCAGGGGCATGTTGATTGATGCGGGCTCGTTGCTGCCTAGTCACTTCACTGGCAAGAGTCTGACAGGTAAGTATAATGAGTCTTTTGAACAGTTCTCTAACTCTGTTCCTTTCCTTCCTTACATGATGGCTGGCGTCCGGGGATGGCGACGTGCTGCTGAGATGAGTAGCGCTGAAGGTGAGTGAGAGCGCGATGTGACCCTTTCGTATCTGTACTGAACTGAGTTCTTTTTCTGTGTCTTTTAGGTGCTGCGACGTTTTCAGCGTGGATGCCGGTTATGAAGAAAAAATGCGGTGAGTAAACGCGGTATGCGGTGCCTCTAGATGTTTCCACGCTAACCTGGAGTGTCTTTTCCCTCTTGCAGATGGATGAGAAGTTCCGGAGACAGAGTTCCCCCAGAGCGGCTGGGATTCAGGTAAGTGTTTGAAGCTCGTACAGTCTTTAAAAATAAGCGAAGATTTGCTGAATGCTTACTAATGCCTTTTTTCAGTTCTTTTCCCTTTTCCTTAGGATGGGATGGGGATGGGAATGACAGCGCCGAAGATGCCCGCAGAACAGAAGGAGCGATTAATGATGGGCAGAAGCGCCGCAAGGTAAGGCTGTTCCTAAAGGTGTTCTTGTTCTTGCAGGAGCTGAGTGCAGAAGAAAGATGCAGGCCTACTGGAGACTGATCCGAACACGGTGAGTGTCACGCTGCAAGTGCAGAAAGCACAAAGCATGTTTCTTAGCCTGGGCGTGGCTTAAATAGTCTCTGGGTATCCCAGGTGTCTCTGGGTTGAAACACACCCAAAAGACTAGACTGCACATGCAGTTCTGGGAAGCGAAATATGTGGGGGCATCCATCTTGTCCCCATCAATGCACTACAAGTCCAATCCCTAATGTTATCCTATGGGAGTGAGTGAGTCTGGTGCCACAAGCCCCAAGTCTGACTCCAAGTGGGTCTTTGGAGGGATGGAGGGGCCCTTGAGGGCCATGTAGGTGATCGTGGCCTGGCTCCAGCCTGACATCTTGGAAGGCTGGGGACATGAGGGGCAGGAATCATGACAGGGTGTTACTGACCCCTGGCTCCAGTTTCGACTTGCCCACGATTCTAAGGATGATTGACCACCAGCACACACTCCCCTGGCAATCATCCAAGCGTCTTTCAGGGGTCACCCGGGCAGAGACAGAGGAAAGAGGCCTCAGCTCTCAGTGCGACTGTCAGCTGGGGTGAACTGTCCTCAGTGTACCCTGACCTAATAGTACCAACAGGCAGGGAGGCCCACACAGGATGGCAGGGCTCTGCAATGATGTTGGTTACCCACCCTGCTCATCTTGTGACACAGACCAATGCGTACAAGTTGGTGAGTCAAAACAAAGCCTGTGGCACTATGTAGCTGAGGGCCAACATAGGCCAGTTGAAGTGTGATCCCATTGCACCATGCATACCATCAGCACCTCTTATCCACTTGGTTGTGGAGGTGTTGCATAAGTGTGTGTGACAGGACCTGAGACATGGTGCACTATGCCAGGTCAGGGTGATGGCAGAGGGTACTGTGGTGGAGGGCCATAGCGGACATGACATGATAATCAATTGCCCGACATGGGTATAGGGTTCAGATGAACATTCAAACCATCTAGTGTCTGGTTCCCTCTGACATTTCACTCACGATAGCTGTCACTATGATACCCCTGTCTAAACTGGTGAGGCAAAGTTCTTGAAGGCCAAACAACCTCAACCCATTATCATAAGCAATATGGTGAGTAGTTCAAGTGGCAAAGCTGCCATCCTTTTTTGATTATGACTGAATGCCTCTAAGTCAATGCCCCTTCAAAACAGTAACAGTAACCCAGCAATGTGGAGCCTCATTTGGCCGGAGATAGGCAACCTATATGGCAGTGCGTACAGCTGCTTGCCTCTGGACTTGGCTGTGGACACAAGAGGCAAACCATCATGCAACTCATGTTTGTGGGGAATATGGTGCATGATGATTTGTAGATAACCTGATTCTAGGTCAGGTATTCATAAGTAGCAGAGCAGCTACCTTGCTGCAATCTGTTAGTGGTGCCAACAATGGCACTGCGGCAGTGCTAGTGCCACTAGGGTCTCTATCCGTACACCTCCTGCTGCACCACAGTGTTCACAGGAGCCTCCCATGCACCCTGGGTGCACCTGCGGGATGTGGGATGCATTGAGCACTGTTCTTCCTTTCCAGTTAGCATAGGAGACCAGATGGGCTTGGCCCAGCCAGCGGCAGAGTAGCAGTATCCAACTCATGGGAGCAGTGAAGGGAGGGGGTGCCTTGGTAGCAGATGGCAGCTTCAGCCCCAGACCCTGGATGGTGGCCTTAAGGCAGGCAACACCTCATGGCAGCACAGCCATGTGGTAGTGGGTGACTGCCCCATGGTATCTGTTCCTTCAACTCGGCCTAACTTGCATATGGCCACAGCGGTCAGACCAGATAGTCAGAGTCACACCTGGCACAACTGTCTCCTACATTTGTCTGCAGCTAGGCTCCATGACAATAGGTGCAACGTGTCTCCCTGTGGGACAGATGTGTGTCATAGGAGCAGGACAGGCTCCTACATGCACGGGCTGTGCCCCCAGAGCAGCTGGGTACAAACAGGCCTGGCCACTGAGGGAAAGGCGGAGCAAGCACTGTAGCTGGAGACCCAGGTGGGTGCTACAGTCTAGTAGGTGTCCCAGGGAAGTGCTATTGGGGCGGGCCTGGTGGTCAGGGGCATCAGCAGGCTTTGCACAATCTCTGGCAGTACTGCTGTCTGGACCTCTGCCCTCAACAACTTGTAGCTTGACCCGGGTCTCCCCCTGGCTTCTCGGGGATTATTTGTGTTAACGCACTCTATGGCACAGCAGTACCCATCTATGCCATTCCTGGCTCTGGAATTCTAACCCAACTCCCTTTCAATCAGCTGAGGGCAACAGAATCCATCGACCCGTCAATTCCGAACGATGCTCTCCCTTCTCTTGAGACCGAATTACCCATGTTCAATGGCTGTTCACATGTAACCCTTCACTGCTGTAGCCTTCAAAGTTCAATTTTAGAATTGTGCTTGTCCTACTGAGATCTGGACCTGTGGCAGCTCAACCCAGTCCTTTGCCCCAGGTGTATGTGTGCATCACAGCAGCCTTCCCACTCATCATGGCTTTGCCTCTGTGGCTCTCAGGACAGACAACAGCCTAGTATGGGCCTAATGCTCCAGCTCCATCCATTTCAGAGCCAATTAATTGAGCAGGTGAGTTGTTACTCACTCCTCAGCAGATCCCGTCTTCCCTGGCCAACGTCCTGCTGTCTGTATCAACCAACACATTTTCTGGAGTATGATGGGTGTTGCCATGGGCTCCACACCAGTGAGCCTAGCTTCTTGCCCATTTTAGTTTTGAGAAAAGGTTCAGATGCTTTCGCCTCCAAGGCCTCTGATCATTTTCTTTACCAGGTGAAAGTTGGGTCTACGACTGCCAGCTCTTGTGAGGGTAACTTCAGAGGGAAGCAGCTACTAGGTTTGATTAGTCTTTTTCCCTGTATCCAGGTCAGATGACCTGTGCATGTCAGGAACACTACAGACCACTGCCACTGTTTCCTCTTGCTTTGCCCTGCCCAGTCAGTGTTCACCATCTTTTGGGTCCTATCAAACATGCTCATGTTCCACTTCCCTGCCAGAGCAGAGTAGTGGGGCTAGTGGTGCAGCTGCCACAGCGCAACAAAGTGATCATACCTCAGCCAGTGTGCACCAGCCCTCACCTTCATTGCGCCATGGGTTTGAAACAGAACTATGGGCCTCATTACAAGTCAGTCGGTCCGGAAAGAACGGTGGTGGTAAATCCACCACCATCGTTCTTTCCGGACCGGCTGATCTCGAGTTCTGCGGGCGGGAGGTTTCACTCCCACCAGGTCTGACCTGGCGGGTTTAACACCATCCGCCTGTAGGCGGTCATGGAAACACTGGCACCAGTGTTTCCACTTCACCATTCCCATGGAGTCCTATCTGTGCACCACAGCAGCCTTCCCACTCATCATGGCTTTGCCCCTGTGGCTCTCAGGACTGACATCGGCCTAGTATGGGCCTGACGCTCCAGCTCCATCCATTTCAGAGCCAATTAATTGAGCAGGTGAGTTGTTACTCCTCTGCAGATCCCGTCTTCCCTTCCCTGGCCTGTCTATGGGACTCCATGGGAATGGGGATTTACCAAATTCCGCTTCCGGAATTACCGGTTCACTGGGGTTCTAATACCCCAGTGATTCCAGGAATCACGGAAGCAGAATGGTACTACGAGTCTGGCGGTAACCTGAAACCGGAAACCGGTTTTTCCGGCTTGGTTACCGCCGGACTCGTAATGAGGCCCATTGACTCGCGCACGTGTTTTAATCATTGGTCGGTTTTTGAAGACGAATCGGTTGGGCAACTGACATCACCACAGACCCCTGTCACCCTTCGTGGCCCTCCCCGCCCAGCAGCACAACACAGTCATAGCGCAGTGAGGTCAGTCCACCACAGTCAACAGTCACACTATGATTCATGAGGCTCTACCCCCCATCACTGATCCAGCGACTCCCTTGGGGTTGGGATGGTTAGTGGCGGAGGGTGTAGCAGTGATCATTCACCCTCTGCCCCACTTTCATCGGGAATCTGCTGCTAGCATGTTGTGTCACTCTCCCCTAGATTGGAGAGCCACCTGCCCCCCAGTGACTTACCAGCTGCCCCAGAGCCAGTCTCGGTGCGCCACCACGGAGGGAATGCATCTGCAAGTGCTGTTTGGGCCTGGGTGGCAGTTCCACAAGAATAATGATAATGATAATGATAATGATGTGTTTTTAATATAGCGCCTTAATCCAAAGCGCTTTACAGAGCACATATTTACATACAATATCACCCAACCGAAATTGGTACTCACTATTGGTATCTACTATTCTGGTCAATCGACCTGCCCAGTGTTGAATCCTCTGAACGGACTGCACAGACCACCCCCATTTACCTCTTGACGGTTTCACTCCCCCTTGTACTCTGTCTTCAGAGTTCTTTTCAACGTTCACTTATGGTGCTTGTTGGCTGTCGGCCTCATGTACATATTTGGCCTCACATGAAGTTCACCACCTGCTTTGGCTAGTGTTCCCAAGCAAACCAACTCCAAGATGCAATGATTCCTGCATGTCTGGGGTGGGGTGGGTGGGTGCTGCTAGCCTCACCCTGCCGCCGGATATGGATTCTGCACTGGGTTCTTTCCTCTTCACTAGACATTTATATGGAAAGCCTGGTAAGTGTTCTTTCCTACACTTAGTACTTTGCTTCAATTCAGTGTGTCACCACGTCTGATCTGAGGTCATGGTTAGGGAGCCAAAGCTAAGGTGGCTGGATTGAATGCCAGGGCTGTTTGAGGGGGTTTCCTCCAGCCCAGTGCCTCTTGCACAGCCATGTGTGTACTGTCCGGCTCAGAACCAAAGAACGCTGGGGGTTGGGTTGGCCATCAGAAACATTTGCAAGGCCTGCACTTTAGGGCTGTCCCACGCAGGCAGACGTGGGACACCACAGACGGCAATACATGGCATGGCCAGTTGCCCAAGGTAGTGGAAGGTGTGTCTGTTTTTTATGCCACCTCCACAGGGGCAAACTGGGCGAATGGCCCTTCCATCCCCAAAAGGTTGGGAAACACTGAGGCCAGGATGCTCAAGCACCAAGCCTTTGTACTGGGTCCATGTATCCCGTGACAGTGTTGATCAGGCTTTGACCTTAGGGGCACAAAGGGAGTGGGGGACATGTAACAACCCCAGTCACGCACCCAGGGAGTGACCCGGGGCTATTGTCATTCAAGTGACCCTCAGAAAGGCAGAGTCCCAGGGGGTATACTGGGCCACAAGGTGTGTTCAGAGTGTTGATCAATGTGTTCTGCAAGTAACACTGATTCTCACAGCTAGCTGTGTTCTTCATTTATGCGTAAACCAACTGACCCACCACCAGGAGTCACAGGCACGTATTTTGTACAGACATCAGCCCAAACCTGCAAGTGCAGGAGGACTAGGGGGACACAGTGCAGCCTGTCCCACATGCCCACACAGCAAAACAGTCTGGCTCCCCGTATAGCTTCTCCACATGTGAGTCAGCCAAGACCATAGCAGTTTTCAAATGAACAGGTTCTGGGCGCTCAGCCCGGGAAGGCCAGGCACCATCTTCTGCAGCAGAACAACAGGGGCTTCCCACAGTGATGGGGGCAGGCAACACCACCAACGGACAACCAGACAAATCCTCATTCTTTAACAACCATGTCCTCCCACTCCCTTTTCAGGGAGAAAGTGAGGAGGGCCAGAGGCAGGCAGTGTGGACATCGGGTCGCACCTCTGGGGTCTTTGAACCCAAGAACAGTGGCACAGGGCCATAATCCAGGCACCTGGTCACATGGGTATGTCTCCTGCTTCACCAGCAAGCATGGACATTGCTCACCCACAGCGATGGTCAGCCATAACTTCAATGACAACCCGTGGAGTAGGCCTGGCTACACCATGGTTCTGAGTTCAGCCCTGGGGAGGCATCCTTTGAGAACAGCCAGGTTTCCCTCAACTCCCAGATTCCCCCATTCGGGACATCCCTCCTGATTTTGGTTCCCCCACCAACACTGGGTCACTAGCAGGTCAGAGAGATGAGTGCACCCAGCAAGCACGGCAGCTCCAGTGCAAGCTCGTACAGGAGGTGGATCATTCAGGGCTCCCTTGCCAATGCATGGTCGTTCTCCCAGCAGGTTAACACAACCCTGCCTGATGTCCACCTCCATCTGCTGGGTCGCTGAACACTTCACTGGTCAGACCATGGCACGAGGAGCAACCCAGGACGTGGGTGTGCATGTCTGGGATGCAACAGCTGCTCCACTATTGATGATCCTTCCACCGGTTCATATACAGAAATCTTGTTGTGACTTTTTCTTCCTCTGGATGATCAGGTTTGATCCTCTTCTTAGCTCATCAACAGGGCTGACACCAACCTCAGCAGGAACAATCCAGGGAGCTCACTGAACCATCCAATCAATCAGTTATAGTGAGGGCAGTGTGTACCGAGGGCATGGACTTAATCCAAACCAGTTTATGACCTGCAATTGCTGGTAATTCCTAGTGCATGTGATATAATTGCTAATCCCAATCCATTGATTGTATTGAGTGCTTTTGTGTGAGCGACAAGGATACTGTTGTTTCCACTGGCTATGACTGTGTCAGTGGTTTGTGCACTTGATTAGATGGTCATGGACACACATACTTTCCTACATACACATTCTCAGCGTTTTGTTCTGGGCGCAGTGGTCTAGCCTTGATTCATCATTGAAGGGCACGGAGGATGCAATGAGTATGCTCCACAGGGGCTGCTATCCAGGTGAAGTAGGTTTTCATGAGCTGATTTTGTGCATCCTGTCCCTGTGCCCGTTGGCCTGCCAAGGGGATGGGTGGTGCCTGTGGCTGAGGGTCATGTCCCTCCTGCAGCTCTCCTGGTATTCCACACGGTGCAGCAACATCGTGCATGATACAAGATACCACGATGAACTTGCATACTACTCGTGGGGCACATAGCAAAACCCCATGAGAGTGGTCAAGGGAGTGGAAGCTTAACTAAAGCACTGCAAATGTGTGCTCCACAATGCCACTAGTGGCTATGTGTGCTGCGTTATACCTTACATTGCTAGGGTTGAAGGATTCCTGTATGGCGTGAGCAGGAATGGTGAGAGCGGGTAGGCACTGTCCCCTGCAAACGTGGAAATGGTTGTCGTTAGCATTGATTGTCATGGGCTGTTATTCTTTGTGTCATGTGACTGCATGCATGTGCGTGATAGTTGATATTCACTGATGAGCCAGGGGTTGGCCAAGGTTCCCGATGCCAGGGCCTAGTATAGTGTAGAACAACAGTAAATTAAGTTATCATGTGTGCTTCTGGTACATGAATGAGAAATAAAAAGGCAAAATGAAGACCAGTGGTTAGCACGATACACCTCAGGAGCTGTCATTATCACTTTGGGTAATGCACTGGTTGAATGTATTGCCATCCAATTTGCCTCAGGCAATTCATTGCCAACAAACATACTCTGTAAAAAAAAAATAACCCTTCCCTTAATCCACAATGCTTTGTTTTATCATTGGAATGCTGTGAGTAATAGGTAAGAAGCGGATCCTACGGCTGCCACACGAACTGCAGTTGATTCCCACTCAACATTCTGAATGAATGGCCAATATTTCCCTTAGTCAACACACCTCCTGGTGCATTATCACTCCACGAATTCAAGAAGTTTATCCAAATCTCTGCTCTCAGCGGCTGCTTGTAACCAAAGACACTCTGAGACGTTTGGTTACTTATCATGTGAAAGGAGCGGTTTTTATTGTCATAGTATAATAGTTGTAATGGCCAGTCGGAGGCTGTGAAATGTATGCTTGACTCTTCTCATTATTAAGTACTCATGGCTTCCCTATGGTCCAGTAGTTTGAAAGCAAGCCAATTAAACATCTACCAGTCATCCACCGTGGACTGTAATTCTACTTCATGGTCATAACAAATGAGTCAAATAAAGACCAGTGTCTTATTCATGTTAGCATCATTCTTTTACATATTCCCAAAGGCTATGTCATCATTTTACAAACAATACTCTGCATTGCAGATTTTAGGGAATTTCTCAGTTTTGGATGTGTGCAGTAGTGCCTTAATGTGGCAGCATTTTCTGGGTGTTAATGCCCCCTGCTTCCAATCTAATAGGCCACACCAACGTGAGATGCTTTAATGAGGGCAGTCTATTGTTACAATCACAATTATTCCCGCCACTGAAGGCATTATTGCCATTAGCTACTTTGGGTAATGTCTTGGGTCATAAGTTAATTTTGTCTGGCAGATAAAAAGAGAGCCCACTGGGACTGCAAGCCTTTTCTAACAAATTACATACAATATTGCCTCTTTTGAAATGCTGAACGAAGCTCAAAGGAAGGTTGCCTTTTCATCTCCAGGGTGAGCCCCATAGGAACAGCAACGATGCTGCACAGCGAAAAGAAGAACCAAGGACAGGGGTTCCCAAACATTTGTGCGCAATGAGCACAATTTGCATACAATGGCAACAATGGCCAACTGTTGGACGTGATGGTGAGCAATGGTGAGCAACATCCATTTTTTGACATAATATATCAGTGCGCAGTTGGCGGAAAAATTATTGCAGCACAAATTAGAAATAATAATAATAACTTTATTGTATATAGTTCTAAAAATAACTTTTACAATCAATATTTACAAACACTATAAATATACATTAAATAACATAAATGCATACATCATTCCTATTGCATTTGACTTAAGTAAAAAACCATTCACTTAACATTTTACAAAATCACACAATCAATCAAGCAAGCAAGCAATTGATCACTTCTTGCAGATTAACCTAAAACATAGTATAACAACAGCATTCAATTAATTTTAGGACCTAATATTGCACACATACTAAGGGGCTGCCTATGATCGTTATTTTATCTTCAAATGCTTTAGGATCTTTCTCCACACACCAAATAGCGCCAATATAACGGACGTCAATTCAGAGTTTAGACAGAATGCCCAAAAATCCAAAGACTTTATGGAATTTTAATCGTAAATGAAAGGACCAAGCAGTACCCATTTGGAGACATTCTGTAAGCACATGTTTGGGAGATTCTAGGCTAGATGGAATCTTACACATTCAACAATATCTGGCTTCCGGGGCCAGGTTTATTTGGGGCCCATGGACAGTCAACACTGGCAATTGATTAATACTAAACCTTAATCTAAAATTGCGAACAGATGGATCTGGACATAACAGCAAATAATGTTCTGGCTGCATAATACCGTAAATCACATTTGCCGTGCTGGCATGTCCCTTTAATTTGGCCAGAGGTCAAAATTGCAGAGCCAGTGCCATTTGATCACGCAGCTGCTAAATGCCCCTTTGAGTGTAGAAAAGACAGAACATCTGTCAAAGTCAGGAAACCCGTCTATCATTTGACATACTTTGTGAAATAATTTTGACTGGGAAGAGGAGCTTTTCCCCAGCTTAGCCAAGACGTAACTCCTGCCCAGTTTTGCGAGCAGGGGACACTGGAACCGTTTTAGCTTTCAACATCAAGGAACCCCTATGAATCTGAAGTCAGGCTTTCAAAGACGTCAGGCCAAACTCTAGGTGGACAAATTCAATCGAGGATGAGCAGGAAAACCCCCAAACTATCTTCCAAAAACGAGATTCAACTCTGTCTTGCCATTTTAAATCTTTCATGACGATTGCTTCTAAACCGTACCAGACAGTTGGACATAGCCATTGTTTGTACAGTAACAGAACCCCTTTTTATGAAAACCCGGCATGTTCCAGCACACATTTTCTAGACATATATGCAATTTGTCTGGCCCTTCTTACTTTGGACTCTACTATGTCCCCGTAACCCAGATCTGCTGACATATCGAGACACAGATATCTACAGGCATTGGGTATTCCACTATTCCCATCAATGTCACCAGTTTAGTCCTGGGGATGCTTTTTGAAGAGACTAACATTACCTTAGTTTTGGTGAGGTTTATTGAGAGCTGATTCTCATTTGCATACCTTCCCAGCTCATTCAACATACTTTTTAGCCCAGTTAACAGATGGTCAAAAATGGCCAGGTCATCAGCGTTGAGCATCCCACCAATGGGCATGTTACCAACCCTGGGTAGGCAGCCTTCTCTTTCCCTCAATAAGTCTGGTACAAAGATGTTAAAGACCAGTGAAGCCAGCATACAGTCCTGGCGTACCCCCCTGCTAATTTGCATCACGTCCAACAGTTGGCCATTGTTGCCAAGACGGACCAGGGCCGAAGTGTTGGTATGCAAAGATATGATTATCTCTAAGGGGCAACTAGGACACCCCCACAACCACATTTTCCTCCACAGTATAGATCGATGGACCTTTTTTGAACGCCAGCCTAAAGTCGATGAAAGCAATATAGACTGAAGCTCAGGAATGCTGTCTTGCTTGTGATATAATTGTGTCCAGTGCTCGTGTATTGTGGATGGTACTCGACCAACGGAGGAACCTCATCTGGAAGAGTTGCAGTATGTTGCTGTCCTTGACCCAGCTCTGTAGGTGTTCTAAGACATATAATGCAAACATCTTGCCCATAATGTCAAGTAAGGACAACAATCAGTAGTTTTCGGGGGTCAGGCGGTCCCCAGCTTTATAGATTGGGACCATTATTGATTTTCTCAGAGTCATGGATGGTTTTAGTGGAGCAGACCTTTTTAGATAGAGGACATAGTACATCTGCCCACAGTTCTATGTCGCGTTTCAGTACTGAAGCCGATTAGAAATGAGAAATGTAATAAACTTTAGATTGCTAATAGAACGTTTTAATCTGCAGTACTTAATAGTTATCTAGACCACATGCAATTCTAGTAAAGGACATTTGCAAGACCTTTAACTTCATTTGACATTAAGGGCCTGATTTACAAACAAGTTTTTGAATGGAAAATCCCCATTGGAAAATGATTTGTAAATCAGGCCCTAAGTGGTTGTTTACATGCAATGTTCAGGAAATTGAGTGGTCAGTAGGACATTTTTAGACAGAATTAACTAGTCAAGTTGTCTATAAATATAGTATGACTAAATACACATTACCAGGGGCTTTTAAATCTTGCGCAACATATTAGAAATGTAATGCAAATGTTTTCATAGTACCATTGATCACTGATTTCCAGATGTATTTTGGGATTCAGCCCATGGATTTTTCTGGATCTTAAGTGGCAAATGGTGCATTCCTAAGCAAACAAGCCCAACAATACGGTTGCTCAGTCATTGATTACTGTATTGTGGACTGTTTCTTCTTCAGGAATGTTATGCATGTTTGCATTTCTGATTGAACAGAGAGTGATCACTATCCTCTTTTCCTAATGTTCCAATGGCCATGGGTAGGCATCACAAAGAAAATGTCTGACAGTCAGAGGGGCCAGTTAGTGATGGCCAAGCCCCTTCAAATTAATACATTCCCTTAAAACTGTTAAACAGTCAGAGGCCACAAAGGAAAGTGTATGCTTGAGTTTTTGGTTGAAACTCTCCGGAACAGAGCTATTGGCAAACAGCGCCCCTGAGATTAAGAGGACCCGGTCATAGAAAAGGATTGTCCCATGGTTCCATGCGGAATGTAGAATCTCATGATTTAATGAGTGGAGGGTACGCAGCTGGTCAGATTTATAGTTTCAAAAGGACATATAACAATTGCTAAAAGACAAAAAAAAATGATGAGAGACACTGGGAGATTTTTGAAGGACACCAAATTATTTTATGTTTAGTGCAATTGTTGAGACAGGCATTATGCCATCTCATTGGCCAAAAAGTCTTTGGACCACAAGCCCCTCACGACTTTAGGTCGCTTTCCTGCTGGACATTGCCAGCAAGATATTTTCCAAATGTTTGTTGATCAGACTGGAGCAGTGGGCTCAAAATAACAATATCTCAAAGCCCTACCAACTGGGTTTCAGAGGGGGGCTTAGTACAGTGGACCACTGCTTAAATCTGATCACCATAATGTATAAATATGGTAAGGTTAAGTGGAGGGAGATTATTTCTGGCTTTTTCCAGCATTTGATTTGAATGAAATAAATATATTGTGACATATTTTACATTTTATTATGGTCCCTAATGGTTTATTAAATCATATCCCACTGTAATACACAGGCATCTCAATGTCTGTCTGATAAACAAGTTTGGGGAATTATACATTGTTGTTTCCCACCAATAAGGGCGAAAAGCAGGGATGTCAGTTGGCCCCAATTTATTAGTTTCTGACTTTGGCTCTAGTACTTTTTATAGCATGCCTCTTTATCATGATGTCACAGCTATTATGGACTTAACCCTGGCTGGTCACCAACAGGCACTGCTATACACAAATGACTAGTTTGAAATTAAATATGATCAAATCTAAAATTATGGTTTTTGGGAAAAGAATGAGACCGTTCAGCTAGTTTTTTAAATTAATGTTTACACGAGGAGGTAATCTAATTTGAATTTGAGCTTACTCTTCTCAAATAGCAGTACTTGGGTCAATAATCTTGAGAAGAGGGCATTTTGAAGGATTATATGGCTTTTTACATTTTCATTTCAAACTTGGGGCATTCAGATTGAACAAGTGTCTAGAGGTATATAAGGCAAAAGTCTGTTCCATGATTTTTTTATGGCAGCACAATCTGGGGTATTTCTAAATGTCATGTCCTGTGGGGGGGTTGTAAAATCAACATCAGTGCCAAATAGCAGGTGTCCCTCCAGGTAAAAATGTTAGCACCTTATGAGCTGAATTGGGGGTGTTCAGTTTGAAGGTGTCGAACCAATTAAGATGTGTAACTTATTTTTTAAAAGCCAGCTGGGATTTTTTGCTCTGGGATTTTTTACTAATCATAAAGTGAATATCAGTCTAAGTGTGATTGCAGCCTCCCCATGTACATAAAAATTCTTGTGGTACAGAGGTTTGTAGGGCACTATCCATTTGGATGGGGGGATTGGGATAGAACTACATTTGGCACATTACGTTACCTCAAAATGGCTCTTAAAGTAAGAGCTTGTCTGATGGGTAGAGAGACAGATGTCCAAACTATGTATAAGCTGCCCTCTTTAGCTTTATTTGCAGACTTACATACACATATAAGATGGATCCCCAGAATGCAGGAGGCTGATGCTAATGGCACATTTAAATGTACCCATCCCTCAATAAATAAAGAAGGTATACAGGAGGAAGCACAAAGGGTGTCTGAAAAATGGGAGTCTGTGAAGGTTTGGATCATTTTCTGTTAATGTATCGTAGTTTCTTTGTTTTGCATAAGCGTGGACATGCATGGAAGCTGTGTTTTATATAATCAATTGTAATGATAAGGTTTTCATATATAGCTTGATTGAAGATGATAAAGCAGCTTTTATTTTATTTTAGACTTGTTCTATGTGAACTTTTTACAAAATATGATATATGTTTTTAAATATTGCAAACTTAATGGAGAAGTTTGATTACATAGATATTGATTAATACTGGTTATTACATAGTAGGCTCTAACCATCACTTCAATGGGGCATTGGAGGTTACCTCGTAAGAATTATTTTGGCATCTAATGGTAAATAGTGCATTTTAAAGCACCTGAGGCCTGTTACAAATGTGAAAAAGTGGCTAGAAATAAAAAAATAATATTTTTCTGGAGGATATGGAGCCTCTCTTCTCCGCCCAAAATAGATTGTATACACACTTTTGTGGCAAACATTGATCAAAACTTTGAGCATTTGAAAACCACTTCATAGAGGGTTGTGGTGGTGTTAACAAGGTATTTGTATTAATGCATTGACTTGTTCATTTAAACTTATTAACAGTAACTTAATTGGATTTCAATATAAGACAAATTAGCTATGTAAAATGTGGCATGCATTTGCCTTTTCTGCCCGTTATCCATGTGCCAGATGGGCAGAGTATCAAACTACGACACTTTTCCCACAGGCACACTGTAATAATAAATATAGGTTACACTAAAAGTAATATTTCTGGTAAATGTAATGCATGGTTGCATCAAATACAAACCAACCTTACTCGTACAAAAACAAGTGCATGCAAATTATTTAATAAAGGAACGTTGGGTATGTGTGCCGCTTTTTTGTAAATTATTCTCCTACTAGATGAACAAAGGAACAGAATATGACAATGTTCTCCAGGACACAAACATGGTTCAATTATTTTGCTCATTAATTCATTTGTTAACTGGGTAAAGTAACCGGTTTGAACAATGACACTGCCATAAAAAGAAAGGACATTTACTGAAAAATAACTTGCACTGTGCCAACAAACTCAAATCTTGCAAGTGCAAAATTAAGCCAACTGGAACCACAACATGCCCATTGGCCAACATTCTCGCACAATCCAGGACTCTGTTCTGGCTATACTGCTACTGAGGTCTTACCCCTTGAGCATTTTCTTCTTGAGCACAAAACCATGGCACAAAGAAACTAGCGAGCAACAATTTAGGGTGCTGCGAGTAACATGTTGCTCCCATGCTGCACGTTGAGTTTAAGGAAAGTGGGTGCATGCAGTAGAGGGGGGGAGAACAGGGAGTGACAGAGCAGGCTGCAGCTTGCTTGCAATGCAGGTTTTAACCAGAGAAGTACCAGCTTGATTGAACTCATCTGCTGCTCATTATTCCTGCAGTGCTAATTGTAAATATAGAGATCTTGATTAACTGGTGGCTGGTGATTTATTATGTATAAATGAAGGATAACCATCTGCTTTGTGGATCTTGATAGTTTAGCAAAATGCATTCACTAAAAAACTAACCTCAACGTCTATAGTACACCCATGAAACGTTCCCTTGGTTTTGAATGTACGTCCTTGAATAAAGTTTGAAACTTGTATTTTAAAAGAAAGAAAACCTTGTACGAAATAGTCATGGGTGATCAAGCCAACAAACCGCCTGTTGAATAATCTGGAATCACCCCACAGTAAAATTCACCTGACCTAGAAATATTAAGTGGCACTTGAATAGCACTATAAATTCACAATGGATATGAGAGTCCATCGGTTTATTTTGGAAGCCACCAGACCCTTTTAGTAATTGCTATGTGTATATTTCTAAAGTAATTGAGGGGGCCTCTATATAATGGAACAATCTATTTTACTCTTGTAGGGAGCTGCACACAGCATATATTTAGAATATTTGAATTGTTCTAATAAACATGTTTTTAAGAAACTACTAAGACCCCCTCAATATGTCTTAAAATGAAAAGTTTGCTCATAAAAAACTTTATTTAAAATATGATCTACAATCCTACAGTATAGTGGATGCCTTCACGTAGTATTGGGAATGTATTTAAATATTTTTTTTTTTAAGGCTATCTCTGGACATCATTTGAAAGAGACATAATAGCTTTTCTATTGAGGATAATGTGGTTTCCCAAAATAAAGTTTGTTTAATCTGTTAAACAACAATGTAAGTCATGTGAGGGATGGGAGATTACAATGGACGATGGGTATTTGCACTGTCTTCCTTTAAGGTGAAAGACTACATCTAACTAGGACCAGACAGATCCATGGAAAATTCTTACAAATAAAGGCCCACAGCCCTTTGGGATTTGCCTTCCTCTGTCTGAACTTAAATGCAATTTAAACAGTTTTAATCCCTCTGCTGTTCACAATGAGTATGTCAAGTTCTTGTCATGTTCCCAGAGGTAAGATTATAACATTGCCAATTGCCCTTTACACTTTTGAAAATGCATGCACCAGTAAAGGGGTTATTATTCTTTATTCTTGTAAAATGACTCCTTCTAAATGTGTCCTGGAGGTTCATTGAAAAACGTTACATTGCTTTACAATATATGTTGGTGAAATATAAACTGCCTGAAAAAGAAAAGTTACTGTGGTAATATTTTGTTCAGATATTTACATATATTATCTAAATAACTACAATAAATAGAGTACATCAAAGGGAAAAATGCTGACAAATTCACCCTCCTAGTTTCTTAATAATTTCTTTCCACAAATAGTACACAGTAAAGTTCATGACCAGGTTGTCAGCCATAAAAATGTAAGACGAAAATTGATTAGTGTGAATAAAATCCAGAGTGTGCACCTATACACCATACGCCCTTTCATAAAAAGAGATCAGCTGATTGCAATCGGTAAATAAGTACCTCTGGGTTTCAACTTCTATGTTACATAATCTACACAAACAATCTTCATATGGAATATTATTCCACACACCCAAATCTGTCAGTGTTGGAAGGTGATTGAAAGTTAAAAGCATTTTAAACATCTAGCATCCTAATTGTGTATGTTTTCTTAATATGTACAGGGAAAATCCACGGGAAGGGATTGTCTAGAATGTTCAGCATATCAAGATTTCTTAGTTTGCCAGCCAACTTATCATTGACATCACAAGCACAGCCAATATTTTCCAGGAAGCTATCAATTGCATTCATCCAGTCGTTTAATACAGCAAAACTATCAAAGGCACCCTGTTGATTCAGGAATTGAGCACATAGAGATTGCATTTTGTCTTGGCTCATTAAAATGTTAATGTACAAATTACGTGTCAAAATTATTTTTCTTAATGTTAAGGTAATTATACCTAATTCACCACAGGTAGCTTCCCCCGGTACAGATCGTGAATGACCTAAAGCTTTCCGCCATATTTTCCCCTCTAGAATACTCAGCAAATTTGTATCTTTCAGGGAGTATATCTCCAGGACGTAAATTAAAGACAGAACCACGCATATAGTTGTATCAGACCTTTGATAGAGTACTCTCCAGCTATATGGATGAAAGATGATATGCTTTAAACTTGGGTGACACTCTATCTGTGATGGATTTGAAAAATGTTTCCGTATTCACATTATTTGAGACAACAGAGTACAAGTAAACATAGCTCGATACTTCCTCAATTTTCTTCCCTTGTAGAGACCAAAAATATTTTTTTATATTTTGTCCATTTAGCCTTCATCGTCTTGATCTTAGTTTTTGAAAGATGAATGATCAGGCCATTTATTTTCTAAAGAGAATTTTGCTAATGCCTTTAGACTATTCTGTAGTCTCAATGCAGTTTGATTGCAAATAACAATATTGTCTGAATACGAAAGCCAGACAATGGGACATTTTACAATGTGTGGAGGGTTATTATTAAAATTCTGTAGTGAATGTCCTAAGTCCGCCCAGTAAATATTGAAAAACATGGGGGCAAAGGTGCAACCTTGTTTTAAGCCATGGTTAACCTCATAATCCTCATTTAAGTCATTTTCCTGGTTAATCCTAATGTGTACATTATTATTTAAATATAGAGCTTTAACAAAATACAGGATCTGCTTATGCACTTGTTCCCACTCTGGTTTTTAACTGTGTCAAATTCTTTTGTAAAATCAATAAAAAATATATAAAGACTATGTTCCTATCAAAAAAGGTGCTGCAAATAAAATACATTAAAATCCATAAGTTTGTAATAGTGCTAAAACCATTTCTAAAACCTGATTGTTGTATACTAAACATCTTATCTTACTCTAACCATAAACTAATATATTGTAAGTGTAATGTGCAGTACATCTTGGCACTAGAATCAATCATGGCCAAGATTTTGTAATTTCCAGGGGAGTCTCTAGGGCCTTTTTTATCAATCTGAATCAGCTGTGATCGTGTCCAAGATACTGGTATTTGGCCCAAGGTCACAATGCTCTGAAAAATGACATTAAGAATTTGAGGCCAGATATGGGGGTAAGCTTTCAACAGTGCATTACGCAGTCCATCGGGACCTGAGCCCTGTACGGTTTTAAGTATTTTATATTTTTTTCTATGTCCTCCTTAGTGAATTAAACATATTCTCTATCTTCAATTCTAAGGTAGGTTTAAGTTTCTTCAAATATGCATTCCTTAAAGAATAACGTTTGTATATAGTTCTCCCTGACCTTAGTTGAGATAGGGTTCATTTCTCTTACTGAGGGTTGGTTCATATTATACTTATGAATGATGTGCCAGAACTTTTTAGAGTCCTTAGCCTTTAGGACAGAGAACATGACCTTTCATTGAGCTGAGCCGATGGAGCGTGTATGTACTTTATGCCCGTTTCTAAAATACTGTCTCTGTTTTTTAATATTAGAAATCTGCTCAAAAATGTCCTTAACATTTCTTTTGGTATCTGGTCTTGCATCAAATTCCTTTCCATCGAATTTATTTGCATCAAGGGTTTTGCAACGAAAAAATATGCATCAAATGCATTTTTTTGAGGGCTAAAGGGTTAATTTTTGTTGTGGTGGGTTTTAAACATGGGTGTGGGGGACCACCCACAAAGAAAAAAATGTATTCAATGCACATTTTTTTGTTGCAAAGAATTCGATGGAAATGTCCCCGATGCAAAAAAAATTTGATGGAAAGACCATAAACCATTTATTTTGACACATCTAATGTCCTACATTAATTGTTTCATTTTTTTTGCACATTATGATCATAGACTTTCTGATATACCTTGTTACCAGAATAGATTGTTTTGCTCTGTTCAGATGCAAGATCAATCATAAGGGCCTGAGTAATTGGGCAATAGGACTCAATATTTGTACAATTTGTGACATTTCCTTTCATCAACATAGAGAGCAATTTAAGGCCAATCCCAGTTACATTTCTTTCTGTCCACCTTATATATGACCACCATTATTCACTGTACATTTATCGACCAATTGTTTACACTACATCAAGATTGAAAGTGATTTCAATGATAACATGGTCACTTAACTCATTAGGGAAAAGGTTAAAATTACTGATATTCAAAAAACCATGACAAATAGTTAAGACAAAATCAATCCATGAGTGCTGTACTCCATTTGAACATGTAAAATACAACCTGTCCTTCTTCTAATGAACAAGTTTTAATAATTGATAAGCTTGAAAGAACAAAAGCCTGTAGCTGGTGTAATTTCTATTTTCTATTTTCCTCCTCAGAGGAACCCAAGGAACTGAAGGAATCAAATGGTTTCGAGGTGTAGTAATACTCTTGAAAGATTTCAACTTCTTTTTGTTTGTATCATTGAAGGTGAAAGTTAAGATCCCCCATTACATAATATGCATCATTCGGGTGGGTGGATCTCCAGATAGTAATAAAAAAATCTAAGTGTTTAATAATCTGCTACATTTTAACAATCCCAGGAGGGTTACATACATTTAAAAAAAGGATAGCTATGGTCTCATGTGTCAAAGATTGCTCCACCATGACTTCCAAATCCTGGTCAGAGAACTGTGCAGGAAGAAATTCAGAGGCCTTTATCCAGTTAGTGACCACCATAAGCAAACCTCCAAATGGGCGACCTTTCTCATGTTTCCGTGAACCGCTTTGGAAAGCTGTGAAGCCACCTAAGCAAACATTCTGGGTTAAACACATTTCTTGCAAGAGAAAAATATCTGCTGTGGTTAAATAGTAAAATCCCAAAGGGTTCTCTGTGAAAGATCTGTGACCCTTAGAGTTCCAGGATCTAATAACCAAGTTCTGAGGGAGACTTAGTCACTCAACTTCATCAAATTCAGAATGAGCCCAATCGTCAGTACCCTGTGACACGCCTATTTGTCTTTTTTCTAAAGCGAGTGGCAAATTGTGGCCACTATGTCATTAAGGATTTTCTCTGGCACATAGTTATCACTGTTAGTATGTATTGGAACATGTTCATACCTTTGTTTCAATTTTGACGCCCTAACTAATTCATATCCCATCTGCAAAAAGCTAGGTGCCTGGGACATGATTAGCTTGGTAATATTGGGGGAGACAAGATGAATCACCACCCAGTTTGATTGCCAGGATTTCCGGGGAATTTCAACTAGCTTAATATCGTGGGAAGAAATAATTTTCAGTAAGGTAACTTGATGCAGCAATTCTAACACATCTGCCCGATTCAGATATGGGCTAGCCGAAGATGCATTAGGTCAAAAATGTTTATCCTGTTAAGAGAGAGCCTTAATTATTTCGGAAGAAGGAAGGTCCAGATCTAACATGTTGCAGTTAAATTCCTCTATTAGGACTGAAGTGTCAATACAATCAATATTATCCACCTCTTGACAATTCTTAACACCCAAAACTAGAGACCCTTCAGATGAAGAAGGCTTCTTGCTATGTTTTTAGTATGTGTCACAGAGTTAAAGAAATGATCTTTAATAGACTCAGAAGCATCCTTTCTTCTTCTCTAGGACTGATCATGTTCTTCAGTTGTAAGCCAGTTGTATTGCCTTGTTTAGTTTCTGTCCTACCTTCGGGAGCCCGTTTTGTTCTAATAATAAACTTCTTAGCCATTTCCTGACAGGTAAGGCTGCTTGGAAAGGCAGAGACTAGACGTTGTCTACTTACCTGGGGATCTTCATATTTACTGCACAGCTCTTTGTTTTCCCGTACACGTTTTACCAGGTGCGATATGCTATATTTTTTTTTTTTAAACCCGCATTTGCTTGCGGCTGCAGCCATAGATTAGGATCAGTAAGGGTATCAGAATCCTTTATGCATTCTTTGTCCTGCAAGCTTTGAATAATAATTAGAGAGGTGTTTTTCGTCAGAGCCTCATTAAAATCCTCATCCTTTCTAACAAATATGTCAGTAATCTGCCTAGTGATCAACAGTTCTGAGATCTCATTCAGTCTTGTTTGATTATTTGTTGATCTTTGTGCAGAGCGCAAACAGAGCTTTCAAAAGAGTCATGAACTCAGATTCAATACTAGGATTACCCGGCGAAGAAGCATCACTTGAGAAGAAACTTGCATGTCACTTACGAGAGGAAGCATACGCATGCATGGTGATTGCTGCTAGATTAGGGGATTTTGCCAGATCAGTTGATGGAATAGAACAAGGATCCTTGCTTCTGATGATTTGATCAGCTATAACGGTATCGGATTCTCAGTGATCATACCTGCCTGTAGATTTAAACACAATTTTAGCAAGGAATTGTTGTTGATGGGATTATCCTCCAAGGAATGTTGTTAAATGGTGGGGACACTACTTGTTTTTTAAATGAGTTCTGGAACCAAATGACAGCTTAAGTGTTTTTTGAGGTTTAAGAAAAGCAGTGATTTTCCCACATTCAGTGGTTTCAATCTCATTTAGATCCAAGATACAGTGAGCCACTCCCAACAGTATTGCCTTTGACTGCTTGCTTAGCTTTGTATTTTTAACCTTCTTTGTGAGTGCACAACTAGCCGTCAAGACTCACGAGCATATAGCTTGTTCTTCAGAACAGAGAGAGTAGCTGCAGCAGATAGCAGGCATTCTGTTGCAGCCCCACAATTTAGCACTGATCCATGGATGCCATGCCGGTTTGTAGCGTAGAGGTTCAAAGGCTAGCCAGCCCGCAGGCACCTATTCCGTATAAGGATGTTACACTAAAGCAAGCAACTTGTACAGCTTCACAGTTCCGGTCAGATTACACAATAGTGCCTAGTCAAATGTAAGAATAATTCAAGTAATATATGGCAATGATCTAGAGGTTCAAAGGCCACCGGCCCGCAGGCACCTTTAGAAATGGAGGTAAAGTGACAAAAATTACTGAAGAGCTGGCCTAATTAATTAGCTGGAAGTGTTATCAATTAGGGCTGCTTCACTTACTAAGCCCAGATGATTGCTGGGTGGATTTCTAGACCACTTATGTCTCAAGGGCCCTCCTGTTCCCGTGACTGCAGGAGGGACAGTCATAAAGAATATGCAGCTTGTCCGACCACGCTAGTAAAATAAAATGCACCAACAAGGCTGCCTCCAAATGGCAGTATTTAACTGGGTGGCATGCCTATGCTAAAGCTAGGTGTATATGCAGTTAAGTTAAATCAATCGCACATTCGGCTCCTACCCCAAATGTCAGCTCTTCTCGATATACTCCACAAGATTGTATCAGTCCACTGAACCTTGGAATACTCGCTCCACACTCCGCCACGCTCTGCTTGGTGCCAGAGCTTTTGAGGTAAGGGCACCTCCTCCACAATTGAAAGAAACTACAGACTTTCCACTCAGCACTCTGGTATCTGCTCCTCCACCACTCTCTTTATATTTTTAAAATCCACAATACCCTGTTAAACATATCATTTTTTTCTGGGGCGTGACCTGCTGTAATGTGAGGCAGGCGTGTTTCCAGTGAGATCCTGCTCGATCAGACATACTACGATCCTGTGGAAAACAGAGAAATCTAGTTGCATCATATAAGATCCACGTGAATCCAGGAGCCCATGGGTAGTATGCAGCACTAACTTTTATTGAGAACGAAAGAGTGTGAGCGAAAAACGCGACCGAGGCCGATGCGCAGAGTAGCTTGCAAAATGGCGACTCAGAAACCTTGCAAAGCAGAGAAGATAAGGAGACATTCGATCCATTACTGGAAGATCCTGCCGACCACCTGACAGGCCTGCAAGAGCCTGAAAGTGAATTGAGGATAAAAAACAGACGGTAAGAGCGAAAAGCACCATCAATAGCTAGAACAAAGTCCGTATAACGGCAAGACAGATATTACACAATGGTGAGAGGGAAGGAAGAGACAGAGGGCAGTACTGCAAACCCTGCAAGTCTCATCAAAGAGGGACATTGAGGTAGATGAGAGTCAGAAAGCAGCACCCGCCCCCCACACATGACGGAATGGAACGTGCCCAAGCAGGAATACAAGAAGATCCGTAATCCCATGATAGCCCAGCAGCGCTTGACACATTAACACTGAAACGGTGTCGAAATACAGAAGCTCCTCTAATAACCCCAAAGGTACCTGCAAAGAAGGAAAAGCTCAGAGTACACACGAAGCACCTCCCCTATACACCATACGTTTACCTTGCCGGGAGCAAAAGTGAAGATATAAGCACCACAGAATACCAGGATACCGATGGCAAAGCAAGACAAAGAACAGGCTGTGGAACACAGGGGCAGAAATAACCCAACAACAACAACGAGGTAGAGAAACCGGACCGTTGCGCAGCCCGGGCTGCAACACGCTACCAGGAAGGAATAAAACCGCAATCACAGGAAGGACACCAAATCCATTAATAGAAATATCAAGACGCCGGCAGCACAGGTGAAAGTGCTCATCCCAAGGAGCCCAGAAGAAGAAGGAAGAAAAGTAAGAAGAGGGAGGAAAAACCAGCACGAAGAGCATATGAAATAGCACAGGTACCCTGCAAATACACTCAATCCTGAGAAGAGCACACATTTTTGAGATGGCCAGAACGAAACTTAAATAGAACGCAAGCAAGATAAAGCACACCCCAGCACCTCCTGCATTACCACGAATACAGACCATTCTGCCGACAAGAAGATAAAAAGTGTATCCAGTGTACGGCCACACAAGATCAGAAACACGACAACCATGTGGCTACCACTGCATGGGCGAGTCCACCACAAGAGGAACAGTTGCTCGATCTGGAGGAGTCAAATAGTTTGAAAGCCAAAAGAGCGCAAGCAATTATCCCAAATGTCGGAGGCGAGGAGGAAAACATAAGCACAGCCCAAGCAAGCAACTATGGATATCTATGCAAAGAAAAATGAACCAGGGTAGATCCCACACATCCGGGAGAGTGCCTGGGAAGCAATGACTCAGAACCTCAACATGTAGTCGATGGATGTAAGATCCTCAAAGCGATTGCAGCCATGCATACTTCCATGGAAACCCACAAAGGTGAGATAAAATGTGATGTGAGCCTTCTACGCCAGGACGTGCGTAACCTTGCCAGCAGAGTAGGAGAAACAGAGCAAAAGCAGGATGAGATGGCATCCACGACCAAAGAATTGAAGGAGACAGTCAAGAAACTAACAACCAAAGTCAGAATGCTGCAAGAGAGGGCAGAAGATGCGGATGGACGGGTGTGGAGGAGTAATATCAGGATCCTGGGACTACCCGAAGGAGTAGAGGGTAGAGAGCGTATGAACTTTATTGAAAATCTACTCTTTCAAGAGATAGGACCTGGAACCCTATCACAAGGATTCACAGTAGAAAGAGTCCACCGAGCCCTCACGATAAATCCCCCACCCTCCCAGTAGCCCCTCCAAGACCAGTTATGGCAAAAATACTTAATTATCGCAACAAGGAGACTATCCTAGCATACTCACAATCGGACAAAGTGCTACCAAGGACTCAGCAACTCTGGCAATATATCCAGACTTCACAATACAGGTCCAAAGAAAGCGAGCGCAATATGTACCTACTAAAGAAAGGCTTAGATGTCAAGGCATCAAATATATGCTCCTTTACCTAGCTAAACTATTATATATGAAGGGAAATCACTATTCTTCGAATCACCAGAAAGAGTAAATGAATGGATGGATGAACAAAACCTAGGACAGACCCTGGAAACACAAGCAGATGCGACCCACCGCAACAAATGACACAATCAATAAAAATGATCATGTACAACACGATGTCGACACAACAAAATGAGACAATGTAAGCAGGCGCTCCGCACCTCGGATCTAGAGCACCCGCAAAAACCCCAGGCCATCCCAGGGACCACAAATACAGAAAATGCACTCCACCCATCCTTTTTCAAATCCTCTGCTCAACCAGCCTGGGCACCCAGACCCACACCCAGCCCACACCCACATTTAATTGGACTAAGAGTACTCTGGAGTACTCCACCACCGGCTTCCTGAGATCATCAGGAATCAATGGTGGTGTTGCCTCTACAGAACTACGCCGGTGGGCATCAAGTTGAACGTTGTGTTGAAGTTCAGTTAATGACACAGTTATGGACACACCGCAATCGAAGCAGTCTTAGAAGATGTAGTCGACGAAAAGTCCAAGGGTCAATGTCACAAATGAGGTCAAGTGGAATGACCACAGCACGACTAGGCAAAATGCACATAATGAAGAATGGGGAACAATCTGCAAACTACCACAAGAACAGGAAAACATGCAGGAGAGAACAAATGTACACCAATTGAATGCAAAAACACAGTGTGAACAGCCCATCAAACAGAAACAGAGTCATAGGGCCTCATTATGAGTTTGTAGGTAGCCATGCCGTTTTTAGTGGCATGGCTACCCCCAAACTCGGGTCCGGATCCTGCAAAAGCGGACTTACCGGGCCATTCTGACCTTGGAGGGCCCAGTAATTTCCTTTCACGGGACCCGGACCCGGTACGTCCCCATTCCCACTTGAGCCCCCATAGGGCTCAATGGGAATGGGGAGGATGCTAACAATGGGCCCTTTAATGATGGGCCCATTGTTAGCATCCTGTTCTGCTAGCGGGTCCCGCTCTGCACGACTGGTCTGAGCAGGCGTACAGAGCGGGACCTGCTGCAGAACTCGTAATGTGGCGGCCCCCGTATTAACAGTGCCGGTCGCTTACGGGCACCGTTTATACCATGGCCGCCACAGTTGTAATAAGTTCCGTAGAATCAATAATACCTTTTAGATGACAGAAACCTTGAAAATTGCCACATGGAACTTTCATGGCCTTAACAACTATGTTAAAAGAATGAGAGTGATGACATACTTATGCCAAAAAGCTATCCACATTGCTCTACTTCAAGAAACACACTTGACACCAGACAAGTAGTCCTACATATTCAGTAAATAGAGAGGTAGATGGTTCGGCTCAGCATATTCCAACTACACAAGAGGAGTACTAATATGGATTGCCCCTGGAGTACCGCTCCAAATATTAAACACACACTCAGACCTAGAAGGGAGAGTAATATTACAACATGGATTTGCAGACAAGAAAGAACTATGCACAATCAATATGTATGCGCCCAATCAGTACGCTGCAGCATTCTACCGCTCATTATACTCCATCTTGACTCCATATAAGGGCATGCAATGGTTCTGGGAGGAGACTTTAATTGTATACCAGATTCGACTCTAGATAGATCAGAGATCTCACCCCAGCCACTCCTCCCCCCTCATCCAGACAACTGAAAACGCTAATACGAGACTTAGATCACCAGGAGATATGGTGACGGCTACACCAAGACAATGAGAATTCTCGTTCTACTCAAGCATACACAGGATTTACACACAAATTGATTATGTATTCACAGGGAGAGAACATTTAGGGAGCATAGTAGGAGCCTCTTATGATGGAAGAAAACTGATCACTCACCCATGATAGTAAGATGGACACTCACAGATTATCCAGCACCCATTCCCACATGGAAACTACAAGCAGAATCACTGTAAAATAATAGTTTTAAAGAATAACTAAGATGCCAAACAGAACAATATTTTGAGCACAATCTGGGAAGTGTTAAGAATACACGGACAGTGTGGGAGGCTTACAATGTAGTCATACGAGGGGCGGCCATTACTAAAGCAGGAGGTGTCCAAAGGGACCTGGAAAGCCCAATATTAAGGGTAGAAGCCGAGATAATAAAAACTGAAGGGATTAGAAATAATAGGAAAAGAAAAACAAAGAACCCTCATAGAACTAAGACAAAAATGTATAAAACAATGGGAAAAGTTAAGCAACTTTAACTTTCTAAAATACACAGAAAGAATACACGGGCAGGGCGATACGCCAGGCAGACTTTGGGCCTGGCTGGTCCAGAGCCAGAACAACAGAGAAGAAGCAGTGGAAATAGCAGATGAGTGTGGGAGTATATGGAGAACGCAGACAGAGATTAACAACACCTCTAAAGACTTCTACAGTAGATTTTACGAAGATAACACACAATCCAGAGAAACAGAAATAAGAGAAAACCTTGAAGACATAGGACTACCCGTACTAACAGTAGAACAGAGAGAGATTCTATATACCCTCCTCACCATAAAGGAAATACGAGTTAACGCTGCACTGTTCATGGGGAAAACACCAGGAAGTGATGGAATTCCAGCTGAATTTTATAATGAATACACTGATTTAATAGCCCTGCAATTACACTTAGTTCTAGAAGAGGCATATGAAACTGGTGCCAAACCCGATACAATGTCACAAGCAGTGATACTCCCTATCCTAAAACCAGGGAAGGACAAACATTGTGCGAATCCTATCGGCCAATTGCACTGATGACACCAAAATCCTCACAGCAGTATTAACGGCAAGGCTCAAAAAAGTCATCACTACACTAGTCCACCCATACCTGATGAGCTACGTTCCAGCTAGAGCCACAACGGAAAACCTGAGGTGACTTCAGGAAGTCATTGATGGGACACGAGATCAGAGGGCTGTGCAGTAGTGGCGTTAGAGGCCATCAAGGCATTTGATTATGTGAGATGGGAATGGCTGTTTGCCACCCGAGAGCAGTATGTGATAGGACACAGATTTATGAGGTGGATACGCATGCTTTATGCAAACCCCTCAGCAAGAGTCTGCACGGGGAAACACATATCAGACCCATTTCCCATCCATAGAGGCACTAAGCAAGGCTGCCCACTGTCGCCCCTATTGTACATCCTGGTGCTTGAACCACTAAAGATTTACATGAGGAAATCACTTAAAGACACAGGGCTACAAGTATATGTAACCATACATGTAATATCCTCTATGGAGACAACATACTGTTGTACATGAAACACCAGAGGACAATCTAGAGACATATTTAGAAATACTGGAAAATGTGGCACGCTATCAGGAATCTCAATCAGCGGGAATAAATCATGCTTATTTCCCCTGGCTGGGTCAGCAGGGATAGCAGAAGATTGACTCCCCCCCTTGGCCATCAATGGAACCCACATACATTTTGCTACTTGGGAATAAATATATGTCATGACACTAAAAACACTCATACTACAAACATGCTAAAAGCTAAAAAGGGCCTAGAAGCATCCATAAAATTCTGGGAAAAACTGCCTGTCGGTGAAGGAGAGAATTTCACTGGTGAAAATGATAGCCCTCCCCTGATTACTATATCACTTTATAAACGTACCATACCTCATACCAAAAGCCTTCTTTAGAGACTTAAATTCAGTACTAAGCAGCTTTATATGAGGAAAAGGCCAGAAGAGAGTTGCTATGGAGCTATTATGCAGAAACTATTGAGAAGGAGGCGTGTGCCTCCCAAATTTCGAGCTATACTATCTAGCGGGACAACTCCAACATGTAGAGAGCTGTCTAGCAGACAAGGAAACAATGAAGCATACCCTGCTGAATGCCAACATAGCCCCATACCTCCTTAAATAAGTTCTATGACTAGAGAAAGCGAGAATTACACATCCTCCAATGTTCCTAAGGTTAGGTCAACAGATATTGAACAGAGCAAAAAGAATACTTAAAGTGTAAGAACCATACTCCCCCCAGATACCACTGGCACCTCTGCATGGAACCAGCATAGATCATTTCAAGCAAAGCAGAATTTACTGGGAAGACAAAGTAATGATCACAGGGGGAGACCTCGCCCCCACGGGGATGATACTAGAATTCCAAGAACTGGTTAAAACGCATGAAATACACCAGGGACAATACATAACTTATACAAGACTCATAAAATGGCTCAAGGGCCGGTGGCCGTCCCCGGCAACCCTGCAAACTGAAAATCCTGTACCAAGTCTGTTGTGCGATGTATCTGAAGGAGGAGACACATGGTCTCCAGAATATAGCAAACACTCTTAGAGGAGCTATCTAAGGATCTATATAAATGAAAGCGACCATGGGAAGCAGAAAAAGGCAGAGAAATCACAGAATAATCCAGAGCAATGCTATACCCAAAAAAGGTCTCCAGAAACGCCAGGTTCAAACAACTACAATTTTACATACTCCACAGGGCATACTTGACACCCAAAAAGGTATCACAATTTCCAGGAGCAAACACACAGAGTTGGCCAAAATGTGGAGAAGAGAAAGCAGACGGGGGACATATGTTCTGGTATTGCCCAATGATACAGACATACTGGCGAGAGATCGAACAACGTCTGCGGAAGAAAGGAATAAGAGGCTAAGAATGGTCAGCTGAAACCTGCCTCTTAGGACTATACAAATATCCAGGGAAAGACAAAGCAATGAAAAGGATGATAGATCTAGCATGGGCACTGGCCAAACTCTGAATAGCAATGACATGGAAAGCCAAAGAAGGACCGAGAATAGGAACATGGTAGGCAGACTTTAAAAGATGGACTATGGCAGGGACAGCAGTATGGTATGAAGCGCTAAGAATGGGAAGAAAAGAAAGCTCTGCAGAAATCACATCGTGGAATGCACTTGTGAAAGAACTGTTTACCTCACCAGACGACAAATCCCTTGAGCATGGCAATCTGTGGAAGAACATTGACGAAGATCCAGAGGAAAACAGTAGGCCTAGCGTCTGACATCCCACGCTAGGCTAAAAGACAATTTGACCCAAGGAACTTGTAATTTTACACAATATAGATCATGAACACAGTTACTGTTTGAGTTGGGATTAGGGTGGTAATGGGGGAGGGTGGGTAAGGGGAGACTAACAGCTACTATATATCTGAACATTGATCAAATTAGTTCAACTATGTTTGTAAAAATTCAATAAAAATATATATTTTTAAAACATATAATTTTTTCCATTTCTAATCAGAAGTGAAAATGCGCCATGTATTCTGTGGGGACTGCTTTGCCATTAAGATCTTAAATCAGGTTTAATGATGATGATGATGATAATAATAATAATAATAATAATAATAATAATAATAATAATAATAATAATAATCATATTAAATACACACTGTGTGGACCCCTCTATCCACATGGCTTGCCCACTCTCCCCCTTCCTTCTAGTTCTAGCACATCAAGTGTACTTGTGCTAGTGGGATTCCAGTATATAACCAAACTCTTATGCAATCTTTCCCAAAAGCCCTTCTCCATTGCTGACCACTTAAACATACGTGTTCACACATTTTATTTAGAAATATCCTTGATTCCCTTGATTCCCTCTCGTTGGAACAACAACTTCTTGCCCTCATCCTTCCCCTCTACTCCTGAATGAATAAACGTGTAATCAGGAGTGTCATTAAGTCTGACAAGATAGTTACTAAAACATGATTGTCCATCAGTGACACATCAATCATTTTCTGATACAAGTTTGTTGTGCTAGGGATACCCATGCTCATGAACAACCCTTCCATTTATTTCAAGCATTTAAAAATGCAGGATTAAAGTAATCTCTTACAGATTTTTTATCATCACAAAACGCTGGATTCACATGGCCAACTTCATGTCCTGAAAAATACAAGTTCATATCGAATATTAAAAATAAGAGTGTAGTAACGAATGTGCAAAATAAAACATCATTCATTTATAAGGGTCCATACATGCATTAGTTAAAAACATCAACATTATATGCAGTAGATTCACAAGACTGTAATGTTCAAGGTTGTCAGGTACTTATTAATTAAGTGCATCAAAGACCCAATATAAAAAAGACAAAGGTTAAATTCCACACAGATGAGACAACCAGAGGAGGGGGAATTATGCCGATCCACACCTAGTTACACCAATAAGCTCCCGATGAACAGCCATGACAAAGCCCTAATTTGGCGGGGATCATTTGCAAAAGATAATCAAATAGAATCAACTTGCAACAGAGGAGGAAGGAACAACAAATTGTTTGAACAATCACCTAATATCAATGACAAAACCTGGAACGTCATTCGGGGTTGCTTGCAGCTGCTACCCCTAGCTCCCCCTCTGCTACCCCTAGACCTGTCCTTGTGACCCATGGGCCACTGGACAAAGAGGCATTGCCAAGAGCAGTTATCTATGTGTGACCTGAAAAAGGCAGATGTTAATGCAACTAAAATTTGCCACAGCGTTTTTAACCTGCAATCTAGATCTCGTTAGCTGGAGAAATAACAGGGATGCAGGAAAAACCATGAAGCCGCCATCACTAACAGGTTGGCGATCCATGCTTGGGTTCCGAGGCTGTGCTGACTCTGCAGCTCATATCCAGTGCTATAGCAACAGGAAGGGTATGGGGTTACGTCAAGCTCGCTGGAAATGGGAAAGAGAAGCCTGCAGTACTCATTGACAGAACAGCATGAACGCAAATCTCATTAGTGTTTCTCTTTGCCTGCTTTGCACATCCAGTGAGCCACTGGGCCTGTGATGAGAGGGGCGTGCCCCAGTAGCGCCTGCCACCAATCCTGCCTGGGCACTGTGTGACCTGACCCTGATCTGACAGACCTGCATCACAGGCACACTGTATATAGACACAAGGTAGACAATTTACATGAAGTTGCCTTCCACCTTTGAAGTAAACCATCTTTTACTTGCTCAAGCAAAATTACACGGCCCACGCTAGCGGCCGTGTAGTTATGGTTAAGTTGCTAAACTCATAGGAACTGCACTTTTTCTGCAGCTTATAACTTCGCTCCCCCTGGAAGAATCCTCACCAAACTTTGCAAAAAAAGTATATGGGCGGCTCTGAGACTGAATGGGGAAAAACTTTGTGCACAGCTACAGCCTGAACGGCTGGACGTATTGTCACCAAATTTGCTGCAGGAGTGGGGGCTTGGGTCAGAAAGGGTGCTTTTGAGAGTTTGGTGGAAATCAGACCAGTACTTTTGTTGCAAAGGACTGAAATCTAGGTCCCCAAAAAATGAGTGATATCTGCGTCCGCTCTGTGGACCCATTTCCCTGTTTGCTCCGTGGACCGAAGTCTCATTGGTCTGCGGGACACCATGCTGTCAGTGAAATTTGGACACGGCCGGTGGTTGGCTGGAGGGAAGCATGTTGTGCGTCAATGGTTTTGAGAAATGCCGCCATGGTGTATCAGAGGAGAGTGCGCTGGAGGAAGGGTCTGGAAAAAACACTGTACGCCATGTGTTGGCAGCAAGAAGGGAGGAAAAGGGTGGGGGAGTGAGAAGTGGTTCATGTGAGATATGTGAATAGGTGGAAGAAGATGGAGCAGTGGCTGCAGTATTCGTGTGTATAGTGGCAAATCGCGGCTACCTAGACATTCAACTACTTTGTGTGGTGATTGGAGCAGCTGTTGTAATGGCCCAATAGCTTGTGCCGCAACCTGTTTGCGCCGACCTGTTTCCGTGGTGAGTGGTGGCAGGTGATTTTCAGAAGGGGAGTTATTTGCACATGACATAGGTTGGGTGGGAGGTGGGGGTGGTTGTGCTGTGCAGACGGATTGCAGAAGTTGGGCACATGGTGGCAAGCAGGGGTGCATGAAGTTGCGTCTGTTGAAGGGTTGGACTATTGGTTGCATGGGCCAAGGCTGTAGGCCGTAGGCCATGCACTCAAGAGCCTAGGGCTTGATCACACTCATGGCAGTAATACATTTGTGACCCTGCATCAGTTAGAGGCTGGTGACTTGTGCGGAATGGGTGAGGAGCATATTTCAGACGCAATAGAGCAGCAAAAGGTAGCTGGCATGCGTGTACGTTTGGTTGTGCAGATGAGGTCACTGTCAGAAAACTGTAGCGTTTATATGTGTGGTTGGAGATGGTGCAGTGAAAAGTCATGCAGTGTGGGCACTGGGTGCAGTGTTTGCATAGTGTCAGTATTGAAGACGGTTTGGTTGAAGTGTAGCTTGTATGTGCTTGGCTAGTGTGCTGTTTGCAGATTGCTTGCAGTAGGGGCAATGTTGTGAAGCTGTTGTTGTCAGGTTGCCAGTGACACAATATTTTGTGGATGGCAGTGGGTAGGGCTGGTGCAGGCTGTGGTATGTTTGTGTATTCTGCTAATTGTGAACCGTTTGGTGACATGGTGACATGCATGGTGGCATGACCTTGCTTTGGGTGGGTTGAAGTCCTAGACTATTGGGTGCATGGCCGAAGGCCAATCATTGACATCATTTCCTGAATATTAGGGAGAGGATGGGCCTCATTACGACTTTGGAGGTAGCCATGGCGCAATTAGTGCCATGGCTGCCTCCAAAATCGTGTCCAGGTCCGGTCTGGTGGAGAGGGGACTTACCGGGACATTCTGCCCTAGGAGGACACGGTAAGTCCCCATTCCAAATGCCATTCCCCATTCCCATTTCAGCCCCCATAGGACTCAATGGGAAGGGGGAAGGCGCTAATAATGGGCCCCCTAATTGAGGGCCCATTATTAGCTCCAAGGTCCATTAACGGGTCCCGTAAAGAACATGTGGTCAGACCACACATCCATTACGGTCTCTGCCAAGAGACCTCTGAATTGGGCGGTAAGGGATTACCAGCACCGGTCTCCTTACCGGTGCCCGGTATCACTTACCGCCCAACTTGTAATGAGGCCCGATGTCTCTCAGGAATCATGCATTTGTTGAGCTCTCGCATGTCAACGCATATCCTGATTATTCCTGTTTTCTTTCATAGAACCACAAGAGGTGAAACCCATTCGCTGGCGTCTATCCTCTCTATGATATCTTGATATGATATGATATGATATGATATTTTATTTATATCGCGCCCATACACAGGTGTTTCAGAGCGCGACCAGACAAAGGGAGGGGGAGCAGGGGCAAAAAACAAAAAAAGAACGATCTTACTAGGCCATGTGACATTGAGACCACGCAAATGCATGGGAAGGGAAAGGGGGGAAGTTCTAAGGGAGGGGGGCAAAAAGTGCAAGGCATAGGAAAAATATAAGTTAGTGGGTAAAATAAGTGAATAAATAAGGTGATAAGAGCAGTGATTGGTGCAGCCAGTGAAGGGAGAAGTGCAGGGCAAGTTTGATAAGTGCAGGAGAGGAGTGGAGGACCTGTAAGGGAACAGATAACAGGTCCCAGTGCAAGGGTGGCCAAGAGGCAGCACCGGAGGATGTCCGGGAGGGCAGGTAGCTGAGTCAAGGGGGCCCTGTTGGCAGGTGAGGCAATGCTGATAGAGAAGGCAGATCAACGGGGGAGGAGAGTGGGAAAGGCAGATGCGAAGAGGAAAGTCTTAAGGAGCTTCCAAAACCATAGGTGGTTTTCCTCCAGTTTCAGGGTGGCAGGGGCGCCGTTCCAAAGGGATGCTCCAGCCGATGACAGAGATCTGCCACCTGCACGTTTCTTAGAAAAGCGGCTGATCCTGAGGAAGTTAGAGGTAGAGGAGCGAAGGGCTTGAGAAGGGAGCTATTTATGGAGGGATAGTTGAAAGTATTTTGGACCCAGGGCCCAGAAAACCTTGTGGACAATACAAAAAGTTTTACATTTAATCCTTGCATCCACTGGGAGCCAATGGAGGGATTTCAGTGCTGGAGAGATACGATCCCAGGGCTTGAGGCCAAGGACAAGTCTTGCAGTTCTGTTCTGGATTAGCTGTAGAGGTCGGAGGGTGGAGGCAGGTAGCTTTAGAAAGAGGCTGTTGCAGTAGTCCAGCTTAGAGAGAATCAGAGCTTCGGAGACAGTGGGTTTCTGTGGGATGGAGAGGAAGGGAAAGGTACCTCTGAGCAGGTGCAGTAAGAAGTTGGATTATTTTGAGACTTCAGAGATGTGTGAGGAGAAGGATAGTGTGGAATCAAAGATGACCCTGAAGTTCTTTGCTTCGCATGTAGGGGCAGGAGGAGGGCAGAGGCAGGCAGGCCAGAGAGTTAGGCGGAAGGAAGGAGAGGGTGTGCCGATCAGGAGGATCTCAGTTTTATTTGCATTTAAATAGAGATCGTTGGCAGCACACCAGTTTTGAATGGCGATTAGACAGTCAGAGATGAGGGAGGGAGAGGAAGTGGCAGAGGGAAGACTGAAAATGAGCTGTGTGTCATCAGCATAGCATTGGAAGTTGGAGCAGAAGATGGAAATGCACTAGTCAAGGGTTGCTAAGTATTGGTTGAAAAGCCAGGGCGAGAGATTAGACCCCTGGGGAACACCACAGGTAGAGCGGGAGACAGAGGAGAGGAAGGATCCAAGTTGTACCTGGGAAGGTCGATCAGAGAGAAAGGAGGTAAGCCAAGCCAGAGCCTGATCAGTGATGCCAAGGTTGTCACGGAGATGGTTGAGCAGGATGGTGTGGTTGACTGTATCGAAGGCGGAGGAGAGATCGAGTAAGATAAGGACAGAGGGAGTGTTAGAGTCAAGGGTGGAGAGCAGATCTTCACGGATTTTCATGAGAGCAGTTTCCGTACTTCTGGAAGCTCTAAAGCCAGATTGGTGGTCTTGGAGTGAGCCGACAGAGTCAGAATGAAGGTTGAGATGAGGGATTGCTAGCTTTTCCAGGAGCTTACCCAGAAAAGGGGTGATGGAAATGGGGCGATAGTTAGCTGGACATGAGGGATCAGCTGAGGGTTTCTTGAGTAGAGGATGCACAGTGGAGTGTTTCAGAGAGGAGGGAAAAGAGCCAGAGGCAAAGGAAAGGTTGCAGAAGTCTGCAAGGTCAGGTGCAAGGGTGTCAATATGGTCCTTAACGGTTTTAGAGGAACAGGGATGAACCTTTTTGATGAGGCTTTAATTGATCAGATTTGTCTGGCAACCTCATCTGGGGAGAAAATAGGAAAGGAGGAGACAGAGGGAGGAGGGGAATCAGAGGGAGGATCAGCAGGCAGAGTAGGGAAGGGGAGGGGAGAAGGAGAGGAGGAGGAGAGTGTGGACAGGATGTCCTTAGTTTTACAGATGAAGTGTGAGGCAAGGTCATTGCAAAGGGCTTGAGAGGCGAGAGAAGAGGTGGATACTGCAGCAGGGTTGGCCAGCTCCTTGCAGATTTTACAGAGTTCGGCTGAATTGTTAGAGGCTCCAGAAACACGGGCTTGAATATGAGCTTGCTTCTTGGTTCGTACAGAGAGGCGATATTGCCTTTGGAGCAGGCGACAGGCCAGTTTGTCAGGGGATGAGCAAGAGGCCCTCCATTTCCTCTCAGCCACCCTACACTTACTTTTAAGTGAGGATAGGTCGGAGTCAAACCAAGTGTTGCACTTAGCTTTGGGCTTAAGGCGGATCCTCATGAAAGGGGCAAGAGCATCCAGGGTGGCAGTAATAGAGTAGTAGAACAGGGAAAGAGCTGAGTCAGGGTGAGAGTCAGCCTGAAGTGGAGGAGGGGGTGAGAAGCAGGCAGCAAAAGCTTCGACTGACACACTCTTCATGGGTCGGATATCCGAGAAGGTGGGTGGCAGTCTTGGAGAAGGCTTGGCTGGAGGGGAGGAGATGGGGAGAAAAGAGGATAGAAGGGAGTGATCGCTCCAGGAGAGAGGAGTGATGAGGGGGGTAGAAAGGGGGAGGCCAGAGGAGATCAAGACATCAAGTGTATGGCCAGCAGAGTGAGTAGGGCCGGAGGGAAGGATAGATAGGGAGAGAGAATCGCAGAGGTCGCGGAAGAGTGTAGTTGGAGAAGAGGGAGAATCAAGATGGATGTTAAGATCCCCGAGTAGGACGAGTTGAGAGGTGGAGGCCAAGAGGGCTGAGGAGAGGTCAGCCCACTCAGAGAGAAAAGCGGCCCACTCAGAGAGAAAAGCGGTGACTTGGCCAGGGTTGTCGGTAGAGAGTAGCGATAGTAAGGGAGTGGCTGGGAGAGAGAGAGAACCTACAGACCAGGCATTCAAAAGAGGAAGAGGTCTGAGTGGGGATGATAGAAGTAGCAATCGACTCAGGGAAGATCAGAGCAACACCCCCTCCGGGCCAGGTAGATCTGGGTGCTGAGAGGATCTTGTAACTATCGGGGAGGAGAGTGTCAAAACTTGTGACAGAGCTGGCGGTGAACCATGTCTTGGTAAGACCGAGGACATCAAGGTCAAGTTCTTCCAGAAGGTGGCAGATGTCAGAAGAGTGTTTGACAGCAGAGCGAGGGTTGAGAGTGGCAAGATGAAGAAGGTTGCCAGCATTGAAGACCTTATGGGGAGGGCTACAAGGCTGAGGTATGTCCTGCGTAGGTGAAGAGGGGGTGAGAGAGGGGAGGAGGTGGAAGAAGACATGGTAGCTGAGGAGGGTGGGGGGACAGCAGGAGAAGGGAGGAAATTGATGAGGCGGGGAGCCACCTGTCAAAGAGACGTAGGTTGGCCTGAGGGCCTTGCACCATGACAGTGCCATTTAGGTAGACGTTAATGAAGACTCTGGAGGAGTCCAAGGAATCCATGCGGACATCCCAGCAGGTGCCACCATTAATGTGAGAGGAAGATAGAGGACAGAGCGTAGAGACCATATGAGGGGTCCAAAGATCAGGTGAAGGAACGACAAAGGGGATGTCAGTGAGGGTTTGTCTGGCAGAAGCGCAGGGGTAGGTATCAGCGATGGGGAGACCAGGGTTGGAAGTCAAGATGTCCTTTTTAAATTTCTTCTTGCCAGATTTAGTGGGAAGAGAGGGATAGTCGATAGTAAAGCAGTTACAGTAGATGGGAGAGACCAAAAGCGCCATGGTAGGTAGAGGGAGGGGGTGTTGAGAGAGAGAGCCGAATAGTCACTGGGCTATTAAGTGGATGGGAAAGTGCAATGCAAACACACCCAAATTTGACTTTTCAAAACATACCCAAATTTGACTTTTCAAAACATACCCAAAGTTGACTTTTCATAACACACCCAAATTCGACTTTTCAAAACACACCCAAATTCGTCTTTTCAAAACACACCCAAATTCGACTTTTCAAAACATACCCAAATTTGAGCTATTGGCGGAGAGTGGGACAGGAGGTTGGTGAGATGTGGTAAGAGTGCAGTTGAGTGTAATGGGGGGAAGGTTAGGTGATCAATTTTGGAGGCAGCAAAGAGGGGAGAGAGAGGAATAGAGGGAGGAGAGACAGAAAGTCACAGAGTGGTTAATTGGGGAGACTGTAGTAGACCAAGTTCAAGGCTGCGTGACCTGGAGGGCTTGTTCTTCTAGTTTCTTCAATTCTATCTTCACCTCTTCTCTCATGGATATGGGAATGCCCCATAATTTTTGTACTAATGGGCTATGATTCTCCTTCATCTGAAGTTTGTGGACAAATCCATGTAAACACCATATCTCATTACGGAAAACTTTGTCCTAGACAGCCTGCATATCTTCAACACTTTCATGTGTATTGTGACTTTCTACAGTCATCACTGTATCTATGGCATTGGGATCAAGTCGTACTTTCAGTTTATATTGATGCGTCCAACTCTTCCCTCGGTTGTTCTTTGCTTGAATTGTAACGTACCCCTGAATCATCCTAATATATCAATTGTTGCAGCCCAATATGCTCGGGGGATTGATTTCAGATTCATGAAGACATTCATGTTTAAGTTGATCCCACTCATTAAAGGTATTAAAGTGTATTTTGCTCCAGAGTCAATCATCATGATTGTTTTGGTGCCATCTACGAGCACAGGAGCTCTGGGACTTTCAATTTCTTCTTCATAATTGTCATCATCACGCACCAAGTATGCACATTCTCCTGCTTCCTCTTCGCTGTGCTCATCACCCATGTAATTTGTTGATAACCTCAATACCCTGCAACATTTTGGTAAATGTCATTTACCTTTGTAGATTACTTTAAAACAGGGCATTCGGGATCATCCGACCAGTACCCTACATTGTCACACCGGAAACCTGCTGGGGCTATTTCTTCTAGGGCTGTTCATTCTCAAGGTGACTATTTGCTGGGCAAATGGAGTCGAGAGGAAAAGGGCCATGAGAGATGCTTTTGTTGCTCATCGTTTTACTCCATACTATACCACAGGTTTTTCTCCATTCAAACTCAGCCGAGGTCGAAAGGCCAATATCAAACTGGTGCCACCATGGCTGGGTAGGAGCACAAACACGAGGATGAGACCAGAATGGCTTGTGGAGCGTATCAAAGATTTGCAGTTTAGGAACAAAATAGCACATGACAAGGTAGGAGTAACAAGGGTTAGGAACATCTCACCTGCAGTGGGGGACACTGTGAGGATTAAACTGTCCCCTGCCTTAAGGAATGGTCCGTGTAGATGGTCTGGACCATTAATAGTTTCAGAAATGTTTATTTAAAAATGCGGTAAGAGTGGATGATGGCCGTGTGTGGAATATCGAAAGAGTGTGTGTAGTGAAAAGTGGGATGAAAGGTTTGGAGGTGAAAGAAAGGAAGACAGATCGGAATGAAAGTAGTCGGAATGTTCAAACAGAATGCAGATAGAATGTGAAGGGTGTGTGTATCAGAGGAGGAAGGAATAGAGAGTCTGATTTTTCTTTGCCCAGTAATAACGCAGGAGGTGTTCACCAGTCACGAAGTGGGAGATCCTATTGCATAACGTCTAGCCGAGTATGTGTGTGATTGAGGAAGATCACAGGTGGAAATTTCGTGTTCATCCTCTAAAGGGGAGAGGATGTGTAGCATGGGCTCATAAGCACGCATCCCAGAACACGAGCATAGATGACTCGTGTTCTGGGTGCTTGTTATGACTAGAGACTGGAACGCCGGGGAAAGGCGGTTGGCGGAGATGGCAAAAGAGCTTGCCTGTGGGGCTCCAATACACTATACTTTTTCCCTTCTTTGTTAATTAATGTAACTCCAATAAATATATGTACTTTACTTACCCTCTTGTCAGCCGTATATTACAATAGCCCAGGGATATGGCCAAACACCAAAACAAGTCTGTACTCAACCCCAAAATGAGACACTCAACATCTCCATGAAAACATCCCCTTTTCCAAAATGTACACCCACATGGTAGGGATCAGTGGTGGATGAATATGTTTTAAAAACATATTCATCCACCACTGATACATCGAGAGCAATCATCCAATGGCCTAGTACCATAAATGGCATCAGTCACCCATAGATTGCTACCCACACCATAGCAATAATCCCTACTCTATTGGTGAAATCCATGTCCATATAGCCATATGGGCAAGTCATAACACGTAAGGCCACTTTCCAACCTCAGATAACCCCATCATGAATCAACACCCCGAAAAACATTTACAAAGAATGTGCCATGGCCACCAAAGCCTGCATAGCTGACACACACACTCAGCCACGCACACTCTGGACATCAATTAACTACATGCCTGTATGACAATGCAGAGAAAGTAGTAAGCAACAGATGTGTTCGAGTAACATTTGAAAATGGTGCAACAATCAAAATGTCACCTGCCTACATCAACCGTTGCCAACAAATGGTAAATGGCCATTTAGCCACCAGGCAACACATCACACTGGCATGAAGTATGCACACATATCCGCAAACAATGGGACAGGCTCGCCGTGAGCTACAGAGTGTACCCTAAAACCTCCTGATTGCCATAAGACCAACTCAGTTGAAGATCATGTGATGACCAAAAAAAAAGAAACCACACACATACAACAGCACACCAATACATGCTGAAAATGACACAAAGAGATTGCAAACAGTTGAATAGAAAAAAATATATAGATATATTGATAGAAATAGGATGGTAACCTATGGACACAAATGAACATGATAAGATGTCAACAAATACATAGAATGAAAGGAAACCTTTAACTATAGTACTATGTACATGTGTTTGCAGGCTAGTCCATGGAAATGTTGACAATGCCTTGCCCAAGGATGATTTCCCCTCAACATCAGCCTCTTGCAGGTGGGCGTCCATAATTTAATGGTAGGCTTGCAGGCACTCCCTCATCCTGGACTCAATCTCCTCAGCTGCTCTGCATACTCCTCTAGAATCAAAGTCTACACCTGCACCAGCCTCTCTGCAGCCTTAGCCCTGGCCCTAGCAATTGCTGCCTTATGTGCATGCTTCCAATCCTCATCCTGCTGCCTCATGAATTGGACCTGGGATGACACCAGGGCATGCACCCGCCGTCTTGCCTCCTGCCCTGCCTGCTCTACATTTAATCCATGTTGCCTCCTCCTAGGCGCTATCCTCCCAAGGATTTGTCTCCTCAGCACCAACATTTCCTGCAACCTGGCAATGTGCATCTAGTGCAGGTACTCCCTCCAACTTGATGACAGCCTGTATCAGAGGAGTACAGAACCTGCACTGAGGCCACTTGCCTGGCGTTCTTCCACAACCTGTTCCCCTATAGGTTCCTGGGCAGGTTCTGTGACTACCTCATCTGCCTGTGTACTTACTTCCACTTCCATCAGGGACACAGGCACATTCTGTCTATCCAATGGCAGGACAGGGGCAGAGGAGCCCATGGTGTTTGCTGACTTGGCAGCCTCAGTTTAGGTTGACTGGGGCACAGATGAGGAAGAAGAGGAAGGGGCCATTACAACGGCTTGTCCAGAGTGCCCACCACCAAGCAGTGCTTGGTCAGTGATCACAAGATGTGGACCACCTGACTGTGATGCTGAGCAAGCAGCTCATGAGTAACATTTACAGCATCACAGAGAGATGCCTGCCACATCAAGCCACCCACTAGCAGTGGCAGCACTATATTTTGGATGGCCTCATCGGCCGGAAGTGCAGGATCTGTCTGGGTGGAGGCATCTGCAAAGGTGGGTAGTGCTGCAACAAATTGCCCTGGGACATGAGGATGTGCTGAACCCTACACAGTGGACTGCACAGCCTTCTGTCTCAGGTTCAGGTGTGTAGCCTGCACATTCCCCTCTGTACCCCCACCAGACACTGCGGGCAGGACTGCCATGGGCTCCTCATCCTACATCAACCCTGATGACATCTCTTTTGAGGTATCCATGCTTTGGGGCCCCTCTGTCGTTACACCACAACTACCTGGCCCTCTGCTGCTGAGGTGCCCTCCAAGAATATGGGATCTAGGTACTCCTCTTAAGCAGCAGTGCCATCAGATGGTGTCACTACACCAGGCACCTGACGCTCCGAGGAGGTGGTTGTAATTGGGCATGCATGGTGTCTGCTGTGTTCTCTTCAGACACTGCCACTTGGGAAAGGGAAGATACAACAAATGAATCAATCGTAAGTGCCTATGCATGTGTGCGCCCCTCAAATTTAAAGTAACATACCATCCTCATAAATCAACATACGTGCACACAGGCCCACACATGTACATCTGAATGAAACGTATCTCACAACTGAAAGAGAAAGTACAACTTACAATGATGAGACATTCACATGTGACTATAGCGCATTGAGGTGTGCCCACACACCCATGACCACCACTCATTTGTTATTCCAATAGCAATGAAGCAGTGACCCAAGTGCGTGCTACCTGCAGGCATAGTCATGTCTTATTTTTCTGCACTTCCAGTTTATGGTCAGCACGTCCCCCTGTTTTCTGCAGCATGGACCCATCCTGATTTCACTAAACCTCCTTATAGCAACCACGCGTTGCTCGGACAAGGTAAAGCAATCTAGGCAGACCATTGAGCCTTGGTTGTGTCTAGTTAAACCTTACAGGACATGTAGAGTTTCCAAGCCTGCTCTTGTCCCTTAATATTTCTCCGTTCCAGGTAGCCACACCAGTAGACTTTGACCTTTATTCCATCTAGTCTTCAGTCATGTTGGCAACCATCATTTTTTTAAGGGTAAAGTTTGACCTTCTACAAATGTCACTGAGGTGCATTGTTTTTGTTTTCGTAGGGTCTTCATTTTGGCCCTTTTTACTTTCGTTAACACATGAGCACTTCTGGCCTTCATGTCTGGTGGCATTTCTGTCGACATTTACACTTTATCTTCACCAGTTGGTGCATGTCAGCTGAATGTTTATTCCCAAACTATTGGAATCCTTTGGTAACCGTGCAAATCATTCCATAAATCGGGCCCTATTATATAACTTTAGTAACATTACCTGGTAGAAGAGGATATAATCTATGCATATGTTACGAGCAAACAAGCAAAGCATATTTTCAAATATTTGAAGAGCTAAGCGTGTGTTTTAGCTGTTAAAGATAATAATGTGCCATATAAACTAGGAACAAGGATACACATGAATAGGTTGGGGAGTTCACTTGTACATTCTCTCTTTTTTCCCTGTTACCGTAACAATTAAAAGAACACTCAATCTGTGGTACCCAAATGTGGTAACATCTTGATTTTTATACAGTTAGAAAAGGTACATTGTCAAAAATGACACAAAGTTCATCCGTATTGGTCATACAGGGAGAAAAAACACAAGAGCATGAGCAATAATTAATCCAATTGCTTGTGCATCAAAACAAGAAATGAATCCTTCCCTGTCATTATCTGGTAGACAGTATCGTATAGAAAGCAAGGGAACATTTTTAACAAAGACAACACAACAAGTAACAAATTGTTCTTTCAGAGAACAATGACAATACACTGTGATTAAAAGGTGCGTCTACACCGGAGTGTTTCAGTCGTCTATAGGGGCTAAATATGCCTCATATCTGACACAGCCTTCTTCGGGACGGGGGACTGTATGAGATGGATGTTCGTTGAGTGTTGTAAACAGAGAAAGGGGAAAGTAATCAGGGGAGTGCTGAAGTGGAAATTACTTGGCAATGAATAAATCATTAGCTGTGCCATGTGAAAAGTATCAAGGAAAAACCCGGCTTACCTATGGGAATTAATAGCAGCAGCCACTTTGAAGGGGACACAGTCTAATTTGTGATGGTCCCAATCGTCTCCTATTGCCAAAATGAGGAGTGACTTTTTTAATAAAGTCTCCTCAGTTTTTGTATACTCGCAAGGAAAGACATGATTGAACTATATGCAAGTATTTATTGACACTGACTGATTAGTTGAGCTCACCTCTTCATTGGGGCTGTGGTCTGTGATCTGTACTGGCCTCGAAGGCAAAGGTTGTCCTGCAAGAGGGCATTCAGTCAGTTATCAGATCAAGTATTTTTTGGGTATACAGCTAGCGTGATAATTCATCTGGCCGTCACTACATACCTCTTCATTTCTTAATTTCACGGAGCTCGCGGGCCGCGTGTGACAGGTGAAGAGCTGAAGAGCTCTGAACGGATTGCTGAGTCACTCTGTAGGCTTGAAGACCAGGAAGCACAGACTGCTAACGCCATTGCTAGGTCTCGAGTCTTTTTATATGGGCGGCCATCTTGGAATGGTATCTGGAGCCGCAACGGGACAAAAAAATGAAGCTAGGGACCTGTTCGGGATCCGAAAATGTTGAAAAAGCAATTTTGGTTGGTCCCCTGGTAGATCCTCTTATTATGGTCTAATTTGGACATGAAGTTTATGGCGGTTGTCATGGTAACCATTTACAAATTAAAAATTTGATTGTACATGGAGACAATGCCGTGTCTGTTGCCCAGTGACTGCATAAATGAATTGTTTACACGTGATGGCCAACACATGTAGATATGTGTTTGAAAATGTACCATTTATACCAATTCGGAACTCTGCATTGAACCTGACACATAAAGGGCAGCAGAATAAGAAAACACAGTGCACTTATGGGTATACATTGATATAGTACAAGAGACACAAGGCAGAATCATAGTACCCTCGTGGCTCGTGCCAATCAGCAACAGATCTTAGTTTTGGGACACAAGGTGGATGCACAGTAGATCATGGTTAATCACCCTTAACAGGGGTAGACACTTTCTACAAAAAGGGGTCATTATCACAATAGGAGAGCATACAATTGAATTCTGGTATATACTAATATACCAGATCAGGGCATGTGGACCTGTATACGGAGCCATCACACCTGTAAACAGTGTAACATATAAAGCATCTGAACAGGAGACTCACAGGAAGGATTTCCATTCAACGTAAATGTTGTGTCCAGCCTGCACGGTATTCAATTTATGTACCCATCATTGCTCAAGTTATGTCAAAAATCCATCAGACAAGCCAAAAAGAGAGCGAGACACACACCAAGAGATATCTGCCTCGAGAAGAAGCCGAAAAAAGAACTAGGGAGGCTAGTGTGTGTCACCCTCTTTGGACCTTTGAGCCAACTGAATCAAAAGACCATAAAGAAATTGGCACTTGGCACTTGGTAAAGCAGCCAGGCACATTGAACAAAACACCATGTTTTGCTTTCCAAAAGAAGAAGAACTTAAAAGACTCCCTGGTACATACATTTATAGAACCACTTATAGAACCACCCCCACAAGAAGACAACACGTTGTGGAATCTACCCCCACTCATGGGACATAACAAGTGAGGCAAGTGTGTTGCCTGCCCGCTCATATTACAGAAAAAATCATTTGAGCACAAGACAATCAAATGGACAACGAAGGACCATACAAACTGTAACACAAAGGGTGTGATCTACATAACACAATTCCCGTGTGGACTACTTTATGTAGGGAAGACAATCCGTCCCATCTAGATGCGCATTTCTGAACACTGATCGTGCATAAGGAACAAGATAGCCGACAAGCCCCTGGTCGAGCATTTCATCAAAAAGAACAACAGAGACAAAGACCTAAGGTGGTTTATTCTGCAAAAAGTGACAACCGCTAAGCGGGGGGGAGACATAAACAGAATTTTGACACAACTTGAGCAATGATGGGTACATAAATTGGATACCGTGCAGGCTGGACTCAACATTTCCGTTGAATGGAAATCTTTTCTGTAGTCTCCTGTTCAGATGCTTTTTATAGCATACCACCCTTTACATCCAAATGTGGTTACGCTGATGTGACAATGATCTCTCTGTTACACTGTTCACAGGTGTGATGGCTCCATATACAGGTCCACATACCCTGATCTGGTATAGTAGTATATACCAGAATTCAATGGTATGCTCTCCTATTGTGATAATGACTCCTTTTTGAGAAAGTGTCTACCCCTGTTAAGGGTGATTAACCATGAGCTACTGTGTATCCACCTTGTGTCCCAAAACTAAGTTCTGTTGCTGATTGGCACGAGCCACGAGTGTACTTTGATTCTGCCTTGTGTCTCTTGCTATGTCAAAGTACAGCCATAAATGCACTGTGTTTTCTTATTGTGCCACCCTTTACGTTTCAGGTGCAAATCAGAGTTACGAAATTGTATAAATGGTACATTTTCGAACACACATCTACATGTGTTGGCCATCACGTGTAAACAATTCATTTATGCAGTCACTGGGCAACAGACACGGCATTGTTGCCAAGTACAATCGAATTTTTAATTTGTAAACGGTTACAATGACAACCGCCATAAACTTCATGTCCAACTTAGACCAAAATAAGAGGATCTACCAGGGGACCGACCAAAATTGCTTTTTCAACAATTTCGGATCCCGTACAGGTCCCTAGCTTCATTTTTTTGTCCCATTGCGGCTCTGGATACCATTCCAAGAAAGCCTCCCATATAAAAAGACTCGAGACCTAGCAACAGCGTTAGCAACGCTGTGCTTCCTGGTCTTCAATCCTACAGAGTGACTCAGCAATCCGTGCAGAGCTCTTTGCTCTTCAGCTGTCACACGCGTCCCGCGAGCACCGTGAAATTAAGAAATCAAGAAGTATGTAGTGAGTGCCAGATGAATTATAATGCTAGCTGTATACCCAAAAAATACTTGATGTGGTAACTGACTGAATGCCCTCTTTCAGGACAACTTTGCCTTCGAGGCCAGTACAGATCACAGACCACAGCCCCAATGAAGAGGTAAGCCCAACTAAGCAGACAGTGACCATACATACTTGCATATAGTTCAATCATGTCTTTCCTTGCGAGTATACAAAAACTGAGGAGACTTTACTAAAAATGTCACCCCTCATTTTGGCAACAGGAGCCGATTGGGACCATCACAAATGAGACTGTGTCCCCTTCAAAGTGCCTGTGGCTATTCAGGCCCATAGGTAAGCTGTGTTTTTCCTTGATACTTTTCACATGGCACAGCTAATGATTTATTCATTGCCACGTAATTTCCATTTGAGCACTCCCCTGATTACTTTCCCCTTCCCCTGTTTACAGCACTCAACGAGCATCCATCTCATACAGCCCCCCGTCCTGAAGAAGGCTGTGTCAGATATGAGGCATATTTAGCCCCTATACACGGCTGAAACACCCTGGTGTAGACGCAACTTTTAATCACAGTGAATTGTCACTGTTCTCTGAAAGAACAATTTGTTACTTTTTGTGTTGTTTTTGTTAAAAATGTTCACTTGCTTTCTATATGATACTGTCTACCAGATAATGACAGTGAAGGATTAATTTCTTGTTTTGATGCACAAGCAATTGGATTAATTATTGTACATGCTCTTATGTTTTTTTCCCGGTATGATCAATACGGATGAACTTTGTGTTATTTTTGACAATGTACGCTTTCTAACTGAGTAAAAATCAAGAAGTTACCACATTTGGGTACCACAGATTGAGTGTTCTTTTAATTGTTACGGAAACAGGGAAAAAGGAGAGTGTACAAGTGAACTCCCCGACCTATTCAAGTGTATCCTTGTTCCATAAGTAGCCTTCCTGGGCAGAATAGGGACCTTACCAGGAGCCCGGATTTATAAATCTATTTAGTACAGCTCGTGGCTGTGGGCAACACCCCGACCCCCGCAGGGGCCGCAGATATGCAAATATCCTCACAAACTGAATCCCCATGGATAAAGTCAACATAGTACCATATGCAGACGACTATTTTAAACCACTCCTTGGGACGACATCTACACTTCGTAATGACGAGGGTGTTATAACCAGGGGGTTGACTGAAAACCAATTGGAGATACTCAATCAAAAAAAGAAGAAGATAATACGTATGGAACTACATGGCAAATTTATGCTAGAGTATCTGAAGGCTGGAATAATGCCAGAAGGATTGCAATTACGCAACATTCCCAGAGTCTTCACCGATAACCCTAAGTTTACAAAAAACTTCAGTGGGTTATGCAACAGATGTAGCCATGATTGGCTAATTTTAGTCATCGACACGGCAAAAGAAGAGTGCGAGAAACAAGACGCAGAACTCCTTGACTTAGAGAAAAAGTTCCTCGAAGATAAATCAATACAAGAAGCCAAAGAAAAACTAGAAAATTTAGAAATCGAGAGTGCCAAGTTCAAGAACCTTACACTGGATAGAAAAGTAGACAAGTTCAAGAAGGATCTGGCCAACTACTCGGAAGAGAGAATGTACCCCTACTTAAGAGCCAATTATTACACCGACCTGCAAACAAGCCAAGGCTACAACCGGAGAAACAGAGGAGTCCATTTCTCTGGCACCTCCTCCAGTGGGAGCGTGAGCACCTCAAGTCTTACAGGCACAACCGGGCATCAAATACTACCAGCTTTTTTTCCCAGGGGGGGTCAGAGAGGCAGACCCAGAAGAAGGACCACACCATCGGGGCAATGGATGCGGACGCGTCAATGGTACCAGAACCGAGTATCAGCCATGGGATACCAGTCTTCATCCTATCCAAGCATGTAATAACTCCACACGAACTCAGGCTCCCAGCCCAAAAAATTCAACCTTTTGAAATTGAGTTGGAACTTCAGAGATTTTACAGGAATATACGCCTAAAACATTTCTTTGAAGTCTATCTGCCTTCCACAAGAGACACCAGTCACGAAGAACAACTGATAAGATCTGAAAACACCACAGGCTTCAAGCAGAAATCTGCCCTCTACCCGCCACCGAGCTCGGTCCCCTGTGAGATTGAAGCGTTCAAGAAGACATTCTCTAGAACAGTGATGGCACAGGTTCTCCAAGCAGAATTTCTACAAAGACAATCTGGACAAAGAGGAAAGGGCAGCTATGAGGAGTCTACAGACAGATAAATCAATATTAAGCCCGCCGACAAAGGTGGAGGCATAGTGGTATGGGACACTGCTGATTATAACACTGAATGCCTATGGCTTTTAAGTGATCAAGAAGCATACAAACCACTCAATCAAGATCCCACTAAGACTCTACAGGAAGAGATCAAAAGCCTCACTCAACATGCTCTTGACCAAGGATGGATCTGTGAAGACGAACAACTTTTCTTGAACAGAACCCACCCACATACCCCGGCGTTTTATATCCTGCCAAAAGTACACAAGGATATCCGAAAACCACCAGGGAGACCCATAGGGCCTCATTACACGTTGTGCGCTAAAAATCTCAAATTACCGGCATGGCGCTCTTACCGTGTCCGCCCTCGCAGGAGGGCGCTAATACCGTTACTATTACGAGTACGCGGACACGAGCATAGCGCCATGCCGGGAATGACACTACCGCCATGCCGCTAAAGTCCCCAAAAAGTTTCTTACCGGCTTCGACGAAAGTGCAGATAGCACCTCTGCCCTCACGCTGCATGTAAATAGCGGTTACCACTATTAGCGGTGACCGGTAAATTGCTGAACCAGAAACAGCGTCATCGCACAGGAACGGGAAAGAGCATGGTGGCCATCCTTAAAAACACAATCCATTGCCATCCTCTGCCCCCTAGACCTGTTCTGAGTAGTTTGCAGTAGGAAATCCACAAGGACACCCTCGACATGCCCAAGGCAGTATAAAAAAACACCGACCGACAGCAGAAGGAAAAATTTACCACACAGGAGCTATTAATGCTCACGCAGACCCTAGCTGACAATGCCGCCGTGGTCTTTGCCAGCAACATGCGGCGGGAGACACCCATCAAAAAGAAGGCAATCTGGGCTGAGGTTGCCTTGAAAGTCAGTGCTGTGGGCACCACCACCCGCAATGTGTGTGCTTGCCGAAAGAGGTGGGATGACCTCAGACTCTGGGTGAGAAGCATCCTTGCAGAAAACCACAACATTGCCACACAGGTGGATCTGGTTCGCCCATAAAACTGAAAGAATGGGAGGAGACCTGCGCCAACCTCATTGGAGTGGAATGCATAGAGGGAGTCGGGACAATGGAGCAGGGCATGGCAACCACTTCAGATGGAGGTGAGTGTACACATGAAATCATGCAATGTGAATCTACTGGTCCCCCCAAATGTGAGCCCAGAATCACCTCATGGTTGGCCAAACATCCACACATGCATCCCATCCTGGCCATGTCAGTGTCAGACCCAAACACACACACATGCACACATCACCAGAGACAAGTGCCACACACAACTATGCATGGATGAGCCACTGAACTGACACATCACCTGCATCCTTTACAATGAAGTCCAAATGCCCACAACTGCATTATTTATGTATACTGCATTAAGTACACAGAACCGTAACCAATGCCATCCCCCTTCTTGTCCCCGACAGGCTCACATACAGACAGTGAGGATGCTGGCAATGCATCTCAGGCACCCCCTGCACATATGAAAACAAGGGCACAGGACACAGAGGACACCCCCACAACATCAAGGGGCAAAGGTAGAAGGGTCCAAATGCAGAGTGTGAAACATCGGTGGAGCGAGACTGCCAAGACACAAGTTGCCACACCACCAACAACTGCCCCACCTCTGGAGGTTAACCCACCACCACCGATCCCAGCCACTGAGGGCCCACCCTCAGCTGCAGCTAGTTCCGCAGGAGAGGCGGCAGCCACTGCACCACTATCAGATGTGGAGGACACAACCGATTTCCACATGGAGATGCACACCCCAACCCCCCCTGGACCCCCCGAGCCATCACCACAGCAGACACCTGGGTCTAATGTCACTGGCGATGAGAACATGGGAGCTTTTAGTAGCCCCCCGGTGGCTTCATCTGTTTACCTGGTTGCATCACAGGGCACAGCAGCCACACCACCAGAACCCAACACTGCCCTTGACCAGGCCAGCATCATCCAGCGGCAACAGGAAATAACTGTGCTGGTTGGGCAGCATGTGGAGGAGGCTGCCCGTTTCAGGGCGGAGATTACGGAGACAGCAAGGCAATCCAGGGAGGGGATGGAGACATGTACAGACAGGCTGTGTGGGGAGATTATCCGAGTTAAGGAGGTTCTCACACGGATCGCGGATGCAATGGACCGCCACTTCCCACCACCACCACCAGGACAGTCTGCCACTTCCTCGACCGCCAGTTCGAGGCAGACAAGCCCCCTCCGCCGCTCCGCACGCACCACCAGGCAATGCTGGTGTTGGCAATGGCCAATAGGGAGTGCATGGTCAAGCTTCCGTGTGCATGGCTGGACGTAAACATTGTGGCAGACACATGAGGAACTGTTGTGGGGGTGGGGGAAGGGTGTTATGGGACTGTTGTGGGGGGTGGGGGGAAGGGTGTTATGGGACTGTTGTGGGGGGTGGGGGGAAGGGTGTTATGGGACTGTTGTGGGGGGTGGGGGGAAGGGTGTTATGGGACTGTTGTGGGGGGTGGGGGGAAGGGTGGTGGGATGTTTGGGGGCATGCACATTTTCTTCTTTACGTTCCTTAATACACTGGTGTTTGATCAAAACACAGGCTTGGACTTCTTCATTGTGTATGTGTACTTTATTGACACCAGGGTCCATTGTGCGCTTCCAAACAGACACCAGTGCATTACTACCCATATCCATGTGACAGTACGAAACCATGTTACTCAGAATATTTGGTTGATCAGATGCTGTCTCACAGCACGTCTCTCCTGGTCATCCCCTCTTGCATGACCTGCATCCCCTTCGCCTCCGTCCTCATCACTATCATCATCCTCATCAGGTGCTTCTATTTCAATGTCAGGGGGCAGTGGCACATTCCGTCTGATACACATATTGTGCAGCATGACACATGCCATGGTGATCTTGGCCACTTTCTCATGGCCATACAGGAGAGCGCCACCAGACCTGCTAATGCACCTAAACCGTGTCTTCAAAAGGCCAAAAGTCTGCTCGATCACAATGCAGGTACGGGTATGTGCACGATTGTATTCCTCTTCGTGCCTGTTCTGGGTTTTCCGTACAGGTGTGAGGAGCCACCTCTTCAGGGGATAGCCGGCATCACCTGTATAGGGGGACGAATGGGGTCCTGTTACTGTTCACCTCAAGAGCGGCCTGTTCATATCACACAAATTGACTTTGCATTGTGATTGAAGTACACAATTAACAGCATACATGCAGATGGTCTGTGTGACTGCAATGTGCAAACGTGAGCTCGACCCTGCAAGTAGACATGCCCCATTAATGCCTCCAACAGTAATTGACATGTCCTGGGTGAGGCCAGGTTTTAGATGTCCCTGGGCCCAGGCAGATTCGGTACCACACTGTTGGTGTACTGCCATTCCAACATTGATGTTGCCATGCTGAGAGGCACCACTTCAGCTGTGCTATAGGTGTGTGGTGCAATGCTATGGTTATTGGTAATCCCTTTGCATGCATTCAAGGGCACATTGCATTATTGATGTTCTGCTGGACTAATTCTGTATGACTATCTTGACGGCATGTATGACATTTGTGTATTTTGTGGCGTGGAATGTTGTGCAATTCGGATGGGGATGGATGTTTAATGTTTCTAGACCTGGATTGTCATCTATGTTGTGTAGCTTATACTTGCATGTCCGTTCATCTCAAGTACGTTGCGGCCTTCCCAGATGGACATTGGCGTACATCTGTATGTGCATTTGTCCGACGGACGACAAGCTACACCCATTTTGAGTATGTATATCTCCCCCCCCCGATCACACCCAGTTGGAGTATGTATCTCTCCCCCCAATCACACCCATTTCGAGTATGCATATCTCCCCCCCGATCACACCCAGTTGGAGTATGTATCTCTCCCCCCCAATCACACCCAGTTGAATCATGTATCTCTCCCCCCATCACACCCAGTTGGAGTATGTACCTCTTCCTCCCCAATCACACTCAGTTGGAATATGTATCTCTCCCCCCCAATCACACCCAGTTGGAGTATGTATCTCTCCCCCCCCAATCACAGTGCCCTGTGCTTGCCCTGCTACTCACCAAGTAGCCACAAACGTTGTCCGGCTTGTCGCTCCATGTAGCGTGGGATAGTTGAGTTCCGCTGGACCATGGAATCATGGGTTTGGTCCGGGAAATCGGGCACAGCAATGTGTGATTATCTTGTTGGCGTCACATACCATTTGGACATTGATGGAGTGGAATTGCTTCCTGTTTCGGTAGGCTACTTCATTGTGATGTGGGACCACCAATTCCACATGGGTACAGTCGATGGCCCCGATGCAACTTGGGATGCCTGCCAGTGAATAGAACCCCACTTTGGGGTTTGCAATCTCCTGGCCAGTCCGTGGCATGAATATGTGTTCAGGTGCATGCTTCAGGAGGGCATTGAGTACCTGTTTCAGCGTGCGTGAGAATACTGGTTGTGAGATACCAAGCATCTGCCCCACTGTATGCTGGTAGGTGCCTGTGGCCAGGAAGTGGAGCACAGTCACCACCTTGAGTAGAGGGGGGATGGCAGTTTGGATGTCTATGAGGCTCACAATGTTGTTGTGTATCATGTCCACGATGCTGGTGATGGTATCCCGGTCCAGACGCTCCTGGTGTGTATCTGCTCAGGGGTTAGGTTAAATGGACTGGCTCTGATCCTGGGGATTGCTGGGTGCCTCTGTGGTATGATTAGGTGCCGTGGTGGTGCTTGCTGTGCCTGTCTTGCCCTCCTCCTCCTCTTGCTCCTGCGTCTCCTCTGTGCTGCCTGTTGTTGTTGCTGCTGCGTTGCAATCATGTCCTCCAGCCTATGTAATGCTGCTAGTATTGGAACCATCTTGGTGTGGGAAGGGGTGTGGTATGCTCCTTTTGAGCTGTGACAGTCTCCATTGCCTCCACCTGTGCTGATTGTGTCCACCTGTGGCAGGGGGGAACACTGCTCAGTTCTCTTAACGGGTGGTTCGCGATGCCGGTATTAGCGCCATGGCGGTAAGGGGTTTTGGGGGCTTTACCATGCCGCTATTGGCATGTCCACTTGCCTTGTGATGCTGTGCTATTAGCGGCATGGCATTATTTACGGGATGGAAGGTCGCGTGCACGCGGACTGCCCGCTATAAGTGGCACCGTACTTAGCGGTGCCACTAATAGCGGTAAGCCGGGTCATAATTCGCATGGGGATTTAACGTTACCGGTATTCCATTACCGGTAACGTTAAATCCCTACCGCCTACCGTGTAATGAGGCCCATAGTGTCCCCATGTGAATCACTGCTTGAACCTCTATCACTTTACACTGATTTTTTCTTAAAACCTTTCGTGGCCAAGATGCTGTCATATCTAAAGGATACTACCAGCATCATAAATGTACTTGACAAAATCATCCTGACCAACAATAGCCTCCTTGCCACCATGGAGGTGGAAGCCTTGTATACATCAATCTCACAAGCAGAAGGTCTAGAGGCAATACGTGACATCTTGAATACCAGGGATGACATCAGTTCGACACCAACAGAATTTATTCTGGAATGTACGAGACTGGCAATGTCAGAAAATGTCTTTCTCTTCCAGGATCAGATTTATAAACAAACAAAGGGAGGGAGTATGGGGGTAACATTTACCCCAGACATTGCAAACCTCTATATGTCCAACTACGAGAAAAACAATGAATTCAACGAAGAGAACCCTTATTTAGAGAACATCGCCCTCTGGAAACGTTATATAGATGACATTATAATCATATGGAATGGCTCCCCTCTTGGGTTACAGGACTTTCACCGATGGATAAATTCACGAAGTTCACACATTAAATTCACCATACACTGGGAACATCACCAGACTGATTTTTTAGATCTCCATATTTATAAAACAGAGATCATTTGAAGACAGAATTATTCCGAAAATCGACAAACCGCAACAGCCTACTCCATTTCCAAAGTTACCATCCCATGGGCTTGAAATAAAATCTACCCTACAGGCAGTTTCTGCAGATCCACAGGAATTGCACGGACATTGAAATGTATAGAAAACATGCCGAGGACCTACAAGCTCGACTGACAGAAAGAGGCTACCGCCGAAAATCCATCAGACAAGCCAAAAAGAGAGCGAGACACACACCAAGAGAGATCTGACTCGAGAAGAAGCTGAAAAAAGAACTGGGGAGGCTAGTGTGTGTCACCACCTTTGGACCTTTGAGCCAACTGATACAAAAGACCATAAAGAAAAATTGACACTTGGTAAAGCAGCCAGGCACATTGAACAAAACACCATGTTTCGCATTCAAAAAGAACAAGAACTTAAAAGACTCCCTGGTACATACATTTATAGAACCACCCCCACAAGTAGACAACACGTTGTGGAATCTACCCCCACTCATGGGACATTACAAGTGTGGCAAGTGTGTTGCCTGCCCGTTCACATTACAGAAAAAATTATTTGAGCACAAGACAATCAAATGGACATTGAAGGACCATACAAACTGAAACAAAAACGGCATGATCTACATAATACACTGCCCGTGTGGACTACTTTATGTAGGGAAGACAATCCGTCCCATCACGATGCGCATTTCTGAACACCGATCATGCATAAGGAACAAGATAGCCGACATGCCCCTGGCCGAGCATTTCAGCAAAAAGAACGACAGAGACACAGACCTAAGGTGGTTTATCCTGCAAAAAGTGACACCCGCTAAGCGGGGAGGAGACATAAACAGAATTTTGACACAACTTGAGCAACGATGGGTGCATAAATTGGATACCGTGCAGGCTGGACTCAACATTTACGTTGAATGGAAATCTTTCCTGTGAGTCTCCCGTTCAGATGCTTTAAATAGCATACCACCCTTTACATACAAATGCGGTTATGCTGATGTGACAATGATCTCTCTGTTACACTGTTTACAGGTGTGATGGCTCCGTATACAGGACCACATACCCTGATCTGGTATAGTAGTATATACCAGAATTCAATTGTATGCTCTCCTATTGTGATAATGACCGCTTTTTTGTAGAAAGTGTCTACCCCTGTTAAGGGTGATTAACCATGAAGTATTGTGCATCCAACTTGTGTCCCAAAACTAAGATCTGTTACTGGTTGGCACGAGCGACGAGGGTACTATGATTCTGCCTTGTGTCTCTTGTACTATGTCAATGTATACCCATAAGTGCACTGTGTTTCTTATTGTGCCACCCTGGACGTGTCAGATGAAATGCAGAGTTACGAATTGGTATAAATGGTACATTTTCGAACACACATCTACATGTGTTGGCCATCACGTGTAAACAATTCATTTATGCAGTCTCTGGGCAACACACACGACATTGTCGCCATGTACAATCAAATTTTGAATTTGTAAACGGTTACCATGACAACTGCCATAAACTTCATGTCCAAATTAGACCATAATAAGAGGATCTACCAGGGGACCGACCAAAATTGCTTTTTTCAACAATTTCGGATCCCGAACAGGTCCCTAGCTTCATTTATTTGTCCCGTTGCAGCTCTGGATACCATTCCAAGATGGTTGCCCATATAAAAAGACTTGAGACCTAGAAACTGAGTTAGCAACGCTGTGTCTCCTGGTCTTGGAGCCTACAGAGTGACTCAGCAATCCGTGCAGAGCTCTTCAGCTCTTCACCTATCACACGTGGCCCGCGAGCGCCGTGAAATTAAGAAATCAAGGGGTATGTAGTGAGCGTCAGATGAATTATCATGCTTGCTGTATACCCAAAAAATACTTGATCTGGTAGCTGACTGAATGCTCTCTTTCAGGACAATCTTTGCCTTCGAGGCCAGTACAGATCACAGACCACAGCCCCAATTAAGAGGTAAGCTCAACTAAGCAGACAGTGACCATACATACTTGCATATAGTTCAATCATGTCTTTCCTTGCGAGTATACAAAAACTGAGGAGACTTTAATAAAAATATCACCCCTCATTGTGGCAATAGGAGCCGATTGGGACCATCACAATTGAGACTGCGTCCCCTTCAAAGTGCCTGTGGCTATTCAGTCCCATAGGTAAGCTGTGTTTTTCCTTGATACTTTCACATGGCACAGCTAATGATTTATTCATTGCCAAGTAATTTCCACTTGAGCACTCCCTTGATTACTTTCCCCTTTCCCTGTTTACAGCACTCAACGAACATCCATCTCATACAGCCCCCGTCCTGAAGAAGGCTGTGTCAGATATGAGGCATATTTAGCCCCTATAGACGGCTGAAACACCCCTGTGTAGACGCACCTTTTAATCACAGTGTGTTGTCACTGTTCTCTGAAAGAACAATTTGTTACTTGTTGTGTTGTCTTTGTTAAAAATGTTCACTTGCTTTCTGTACGATACTGTCTACCAGATAATGACAGTGAAGGATTCATTTCTTGTTTTGATGCACAAGCAATTGGATTAATTATTGCTCATGCTCTTGTGTTTTTTCTCCCTGTATGATCAATACGGATGAACTTTGTGTTATTTTTGACAATGTAACTTTTCTAACTGTATAAAAATCAAAAAGTTACCACATTTGGGTACCACAGATTGAGTGTTCTTTTAATTGTTACGGTAACAGGGAAAAAGGGGAGTGTACAAGTGAACTCCCCGACCTATTCAAGTGTATCCTTGTTCCATAAGTAGCCTTCCTGGGCAGAATAGGGTCCTCACCAGGATCCCGGATGTATAAATCTATATAAAATAAGCGCTTTTACAAAAAGGTTTTACACATGGAGCATATTTACTCAAAATATCACCCAACCAAAGCTGGTGGAACATTTATACGCGTTGGATGGATGAAAGGATTAGTTGGCTTTGCCGTGAATCGAACCTGCAGATCACACACTGAACTGCTGCAGCGAGAGATCAACCCGCTGAACTTTCTTACTGTTTTAATGTACCCGCACCAGTACAGTGTGCATGCGCCACTTCATATTATCCTGGGCTAGCACAGCGCTTTTTTATGGCCAAGCTAATTCTGAAAAGAAAGGAGTATGGCTTTGGACAGACTTACAACCATTATCCAAGAGCACCGGAGTGGAGGACAGAATGCAGCCTGTAATCAAGGTTTATAGAAGTCATTAATTCCAGAATGGGTCAAAGGTTGTTCAACACACTGCAGACACATGGGTTACCATGTCAATGTAACAAAAGTATATTTTTGTTGAGAAAAGCCTCTTTGTATTGCTCTGTGAATTAGTCTCGGTGGAACGTGTATATTGGCAGTGCAAAGTCGCTTTGCATCGTGCTAAACATTCTGTCAATTAGGCCCTCACATCGCTTCAGTGAAGTGCAAACCTTGTGCAATACTACCAGAATAATGTGAAAATATCTCATGTGCCGACATGTTAGGTCTCAAACCGCAAACAACCATATTGTAATCACACTTTTAGTAAACATCATATTTATTAAGAATAAAAACATGAAGTGGTTGGGCAATTTTGCACAACCCTTGCAGCAAGGCAACATTTTCTTTAGAACAAGTACATATTGTTATACCTGGCTCTGTGTTGCTGTGGTGCACTGCACCAGTGCAATGTTTCTGCAATACATGCTGTAAAGAATTTTTAAGGACAGAACTATGAAGGAGGCTTTGATTGAGTGGCTGCATATTTTGAAAGCAGAACACTGTAACATTAGTGAGTGAAGCACTTAAAGAGCATATTTTAATATGTCGTGGAGAGGATGAGGCGAGGTAAGCTGTACTTAGTTTTGAACTTCGGCCAACACTAACACACTCTCTTATTCTAAAGATCATGTTTTAGTCTAAAAGCAGTTTTCATATTTTACTGCACTATATCTTTTAACACAAATCTGTTATTCTTCCGTGAGTGATTTCGTAGCCTCACACATGATTCATGGTTACGCCATGTGGAAAACATTAAGGCCCAATAGTACATAGGTTAGAGCTTATTTTCCTGTAGATTTTTGCTCGGATCAAATTGCACAACGTGCCATTAAAAGAAGTAACTCTATAAGGGCCTGATTCACAGAGCATATTTCAGTGGGATTGCGCCATTATAAAATGCTTCTGTGAAACAGGCCCTAAGGCGGTAGAAAGGTGTTGGGGAGCAGGTCACCCTTGCTGGAAGCCGACTACTGAAGGGCATGTGCAGAGCCCCCCATTTATAGTTATTGTGGCACACTTAATGGTGATATTCAGATGGAAATTTCAGTAAAATGTCTTGCCAATGTATGATATGATATATGATGTGGAATTTATAACACACCTGTACATAAGTGTTTCTAGGTGAACAAGACAATGGGCCTCATTACGAGAATGGAGGTAGCCATGGAGCTATTAGCTCCATGGCTGCCTCCGTTCAGGCTCCATTACCGGGTTCCTGCAATGGGGACTTACCGGGTTACTCCGAGATAGGAGGACCAGGTAAGTCCTCCATGCAGGAGCCCATCCCCATTCCCATTTCAGCCCCCATAGGTCTCAATGGGAATAGGGAGGGAGGTAATAACGGGCAGATTCAATCTGGCCCGTTATTGCCTCCCTCTTCCCTTCGAGGGACCCGGAAAGCACGCCTGGTTTTACCAGGCGTGCAATCCAGGTCCCGCAATGGGAAGCTCGTAATCGGCACTCCCGGAAATAAGGGGGCTGGTGCTGTACCGGCCCCCTTCATTCCGGGAGCGCCAGCCTTATAATGAGGCCCAATGAGTGGGAAACAAGGGAGGACAAAATAACGCTCTTATTAGACCTTGGGCCTCATTACACGGTAGGCGGTGAGCCATGGCGCTGTTAGCGCCATGGCTCATGCCGGTAAAATACCGGCACCGCCTTGGCGGAAAGGGGATTTACCGCCCCATTCCAAGGTTGGAGGGGCGGTAAATCCCCTTTGCGCCATTGCCCTTCCCCATTCCAATTTCTGCCCCATAGGGCTATGTGGGAATGGGGAAGGCGCTAATTACGGCACCGCAATTTTGCGGTGCCGTAATTAGCTCCGAGGTCCCTTAGCGGGTTGGATTTTAACGCCTGCAAGAAGCAGGCGTTAAATCCTCCAACCCGCAAAGGGACCTCGTAGTACGGCGGTAAGGGTTAACGGTCACCATTGCCATTAACGGTGACCGTTAACCCTTACCGCCGTCCGTGTAATGAGGCCCCTTGTGTCATTCCAATCGTGCAAGGGCGGGGAAGAGGGAAGGGGGGAAGTGCCAGGTGGGAGGGGAAATGCAGTTAACCTGCAAGTGCAGCCAGAGGGTGGCTTATAAGTGCAGGGAGAAGGGACTGTCGGGACTGTAGGGTTGCAAATACAGACCCTTAAGTGGGTAACGCAGCCGTAGCCAAGGAGGAGCAGGAGCTCCCTCCAGCACCAGGAGCAGCCTTCACCGGCATCAAGGGGCCTACCCCTTTGAGAGGTAAGGCTGTGGACCATATTAGAAGCAAGCAGCCGAAAAGCACATGCTTTCACTCACCATTTGCCCAGACCGCCCGTAATTGCACACATCTTGGTGTGATTGCAGCACTCCACGGAGGTGAATCACCTCTCCCTACATAATTCGCAGATACTGTTTTATCCGTATTGAGCCCCTTCATCCCACGGAACTCGCCGCCATTCCAAAATGGCCGAGTGACTGCATTCGCCACCTACGATCATCCTCAATATTGATTTTTGCCATAGCAACAGTCCTGGAAGCGTCGCCATGCCCCATCGGCTGAAGCCACACTCTTTTGGCAGACCGGATTCGCCAGCAGCCCTGTAACCGGCCCGCCTCCAAAGGCCAGAATCACAAGGCCATTACCTGTCCCGAGCCTGTCGGAGCCGGGCGGAACTTACGAAGGGCTACTGTGTCTGGTGAGTAATATGACCCCAGAGACTCATGACAATTGTTGAAACCATGATTAGTGTGATTACTTGCACACAAGGGTGATTCATAATCCAGGAATATCTTTTGTCTATCATTGCCATAATTAGTTTAGAAACCCAGTGCCTTTCATCCCAACATTTGACAGGCTACAAACACTTAGGCACAACGGCCCTCCTCTCAATCTATTGCTGTATCCTGCTTTACGATATCTACAGACTCCCAATTAACACCCTGATCTCAAAACCAATGAAAAATTGTCAGCGCAAGCCTGCTGATTATCAATAATCAGCCAGACCCCACCCCATCCCTACTACAACTGCATTGTATGCTGTGTTATTGCACCGCTGCACCCACTGCCAAAACTGCATTGCCAATAAATATTGGTGCTATTCTAAATGCCTACTAATCGCGAATCCACTGAAGTTCCTCCCCGCTTATAACACTCTCACACCCACTCTTTGACTAACCAGCTATCCACCGATAATCATCTTTCATTATGCCCACCCGCCTTGCCACTAGCCAGTAAGTCTCACATCCACATCAGTAGCAATTGTATGCCTTCCATTCACTGCCCAACCAGCATACCCAAATGAACACTGTGTGACCATTGCACCTCGCCTGTATTTCTGCCTTCTAATCCCAATCAACAAATGTATTGTGCCTACCTTATTGGCAAACTGTATGACTCTCTCATTGCATTTTGATTGCACTTGTGGCACACTGCGTCACAGTTGTATGCTGTCTCCATTTGACCGCAGTATGATAATTGCACCTGTCTTCATTACTGCCATTGTACTAAGAATTGTATTGTGCTTGCCCCTGTGGCAAATTGTTTGACTCGGTATATTGCTGGTATCTTGCTTGCATTAGCGTCACACTGCCTTACAATTTTACTTGCCTACCTTCATGACCCGAAGTGACAATTGCACCTCGCATGCCCACTGCCCACTGCTTCTTAGCACCAGTTTGCACTAGAGGCCACACGCTCTATCACATATAGAGAGAATACTAGAAAATGTATCTCAAACTTGATAGGATAGTAGTCACAACGATAGGTATTCTGACAATACTGATAATAGCAACCATGAATGCCCAACAGCTACCCCACTCTCATATCAAACCTATCACAGCCACAGACCCACTCACTTCATCCAAAGCAAGGCTCTATCACCCACTAGACCTCACCTCATGCTCCAGGGGAAATTTCATCCAACTAGACTCAGGCCTAGTGTGCATATACTGTCCTAGATATCGTACACTACCATGTCCAACCCCATTATCTACCGAACACACCACCCTCTCTCCCACACCCACCACCTATAACACCTACCACTACACCTATCATAGGCATACTACATCAAGCCAGACTCTCTACTAGAACACCTAACACTTCATATGCACCAAGGCCTATCTGCACCAAGCCCGTACTAGGTACCTTGAGAAAAATAAGACTATCCTCTCAGAACGTCCGCAACAACAATAAAAACATCACACAACAGACAAATAACATTGATACCCAGCTTAACACTAATTTCCGTAATAACGCAAAGCCAAGCACACCATCCTCTGCCAAACCTAACCAGAAAACTGGAAGACCACAGTCGAGCATTCTGCCACCACAAGCACACTCCCCAACATCAAAACTACCCAAACCCACCATTAATTTAAACACAGCACAATTAAAAGGTGCATTGATCAATGTAAGATCATTAGGTGCACATGCCATTGACATACATGACATCATCCTTGAACATAAACTCGACTCAATTTCATAGTCCTAACAGAAACCTGGCTACATTTAGCCTCAGGCCCATTACTTATCATAGCCATTCCAACAGACTACATGATACTCAGAGCAGATCGCAAAGACACCACAGGTGGAGAAGTTGCCATCATACCCAGATGCTCCCTCCAGTTTAGAGAATGTAAATCAGAAACTTTACCAGGATAAGAACTTCTAAATGTCAAATTAACTACTGACCCAAAAACCACTATCAACTTTCTTATAGTCTGTAGAACCCCTAGTTCAACTAGTAATCCAGACACCAACCTACCACTCCTCATCTCCCCTGCACTCAAGCCCAGCACTAAATACATTCTTCTAGGAGATGTCAATGTAGGATTCAACAATACCTCCTACCTAAAGGCCACCACCCTTCACAATGCATTCCTAGAAATGCAATTTACACAAATCGTCACTGCCCCAACTCATGCAAAAGGTCGAATCCTAGATTGGATACTACACTGAATACCACAGTACTGCTTGAAGAAATCATAGAGATTTCATGGACAGGTCACTTCCTTATCAGATTCAACATTGACCTTAAAAAGAATACCATACCCACCATTACACCCTCCATCCCAGTACTAGCAAGAAACTCCAAGAAACTCACCACCGACAACTTAACCCCACTGCTGGACAAACTGCTCTATGCACATCCCATAGACAATTCCAACCCAGACAACATATCATCACATTACCATTGCTGCCTCAAAACTGCTGTAGATGAACTATCACCCCTCAACCTTAAAACCCCCAAGTTCATACGTAATAACATCTGGTTCAACGACCACCTTATCGAACTCCTAAGAAAAAAAAAAGAGCACAAAAACATCTCCACAGGAAAAACTCTACCATCTCTCTTATCCAAAGCCTATAAAGCCTATAAAGCAGAAGTATTCACTCAGAAATCTAACTCCCTCAACTTACGTATCACAAACGCCACCTCAAACAGTAAAGAATTACTCTCCATCATCAGAGAATTAGAAACCCCTATCCTCCCACCTTGCCTAGTCAATGTAAACAATAATTGGTGCATCACCATCCAGGATGCCTTAACATCCAAAATAAACACACTCCAAAACAAAATAGACTCGCACAGAAAACTCTTAGCACACAACACCGAGCCAGTCCCATCAACACTAGATCACAATGCCACTAACTTGCCCAAATTTCAGTTCAAACCAGTGAGTTCAGATTCCGTACTTAAAACAATAGCTGCACTCAAACCCTCAAACTGTAAAGGAGATAGCTTTTCATCCAAACTAGTCAAAGACTGCGCCCCCATACTAGCTCCTATCATCACCAAATTGGTCAATACCTCTTTCAAGACCAATACTGTCCCGCCTAACATCAAAGAAGCCTGGGTTACTCCACTTCTCAAAATACCATCACTTGACCCGACCAACCCCACCAACTATAGGCAAATTACCACAGTACACTTCCTCCTCAAAATAATAGACAAAATCGCTTACACACATGTCCAATCTCATCTCGAAAAATAACCAACTATTAGGAGAAAGACAATCAGGATTCCGTCCTAGACACAGTACAGAGACTGCATTACTGGACTTAAAAAAACAGATGGACACCATTAGAGACTCAGGCAAACTCTGCATCCTACTACTTTTAGACCTTTCCGCTGCATTCGATTTAGTAGACCATAATAAACTTTGCCTCACGCTTATCAATAACTTCCACTTCTCAAAAGAGGCCTCTGTATGGAATAAATTCATTTTGGCAGACCGCACCTCGAGAGTAGCAATAGGTCACATTGCAGCAGACCCCATCACAGTCCCACTGAGAGTTCCACAGGGTTCCTGCCTATCCCCAACACTCTACAATGCATATACAAAATTACTCTTTGCAGCACTCAGTGCCATAGGTGTAATATATACCAACTTTGCGGATGACATGCCAATACTCATCCCGATCTCAGGTAACCTTGAACAGAACACCATAACTATCAATATAATCTACTCCATGATCCAGAATTGGATGGCAACCAACAGCCTCTGTCTAAATGGAGAAAAGACACAGATTCTCATAGTAGGCTCCCCAGACCGACTTAAACTTAACCCACAATGCTCAGCCATAATCATTGATGGCACCCCAATCAATATTTCCAAACAAGTCAAAACATTAGGGGTCTATCTAGACTCCAGCTATGTGAAAACACATACGTGCACTCTCCTCATCCACAGCATACGCAGCTAAACTCATAGCACTTAGCAGACCGTTCCTCACACCCAAAATTGCACCACTCTTGCCAGAACCCTCATTTTGGCAGAAATAGACTACTGCAATATACTTCTTCTAGGGACATCCAAAAGAAACCTGAACAAAATGCAACAAATTCAGAACAAAGCCCTCCGAGGCAGCACTAGGCATACAAAAAAGAGACCAAATTACATGTCACCGAAGAGAAGCACACTGGCTGCCCATACAAGCCAGGATCCTACACAAAACCCTCACCATAGAACACAAATGCCTAGGAGGCTCAGCACCAAGTTACCTCAACCAATTCCTTATCCGCAAAGTTTCCTCAAGAACACTTAGATCAAACACAGACACACTTCTATGCATCCCACGCTTTAAAAATGTAAGAACAGGAAACCCTAGCTTCCCAGTAGCTGCCCCAATTCACTCCCATCCACCATTATCAATGAGGTATCCCTACCCAAATTCAAGGAAACCCTCAAAACATGGTTATTTAATAAATTTTAACAAGCCCGCCACCTTCAGCACAACCACCAACCCCTGTAAACTAATACCTAATGTCTTTGTACCCCTCTGTGTAGAGGTAATATCATGTAAATGTATTGTTGTTACAGTAATTACTGTCTGTATGTTCACAAAAATTCCAACATGTAAAACTAAGTACTAAGTATTCTTGTAACCTAAGCCGTAATACCCGAGGGTCTAGGCATATAACTAAATGCAATAAATAAATAACATATAAAAAAAAGTGCTGGGGAGCCTGGAGGCATTGCGAGGGCAACCGGACATGCAGGAAGGATGTTCAGAGGGTGACCAAGTGACGAGTGCGCAGAACAGTCATGTGCATCAGCAGGGGAGAGGAAGAGAGAAAGCGGAAGCGAAAAGGAAGGTCTTGAGTTGCTTCTGGAACTGGAGGTGGTTCTGCTCAAGTTTGAGAGAGGCAAGGAGGCTGTTCCAGAGGGAGGCCCCAGCCAAGGAGATAGATCTGCCCCCAACTCTCTGCTTGGAGAAGCATCTGACCATCAGAGAGTTGGTGGTGCATGAGCAGAGAGCTCAAGAAGGAAGATGCTTTGCAAGAGAAAGTTGGAAGTAGAGCAATCCCAGGCCTCAGAAAGCCCTGTGGACAATGCAGAAGGTCTTGAACCTGATCCTTGAGGCCATGGGGAGCCAGTGAAGAGATTTCAGAGCTGTAGAGATACGATCCCTGGGCTTGAGGCCAAGGACAAGTCTCAAAGTCCTGTTCTGGATAAGTTGTAAAGGTCTAAGAGTAGAGGCAGGAATATTTAGAAAGAGGCTGTTGCAATAGTCCAGCCTAGAGAGGACCATAGCTCTGGAGACAGGGAGCTTATAGGGCAAAGTGAGAAAAGGAAGAATACCTCTGAGGAGGTGCAGCTGTCAGAGATGTGAGGAGAGAAGGAGAGGGTGGAGTCGAAGATGATACCAAGGTTCTTTGCCTCACAGTAAGGAGCAGGAAGATGGCCCAGAGTGAGCAGCCAGAGTGAGAGAGAAAAGGAGGGAGCTGGTGTCCCAATGAGGAGGATCTCAGTCTTACTGGCATTAAGGCAGAGATCATTGGAGGCACGCCATTCCTGAATTGTGGCCAGACCGGCTGGTAAGAGAGAAGAAGCAGAGGTCGCTGAGGGGAGCCTTAAAGAGAGATGAGTGTCATCTGCATAACATTGAAAATTGGAGCAGAAAGTAGAAATGTGGTAGGCAAGAGGTGGCAGATAGTGGTTTAAGAGCCAGGAAGATATGTCAGACCCTGGGGAACACCACAAGTAGAGAGATTGATAGAAGAGAGGAAAGACCACAGTTCGATCTGAGAGGGTCGGTCAGTAAGAAAGGAGGTCAACTAGGCCAGGGCCTGATCAGTAATACCAAGGTTATCTCAGAGACGATTGAGAAAGATGGCATGGTTAACCTTGTAAAAAGCAGAGGAAAGATCAAGTAGAATGAGGACAGAAGGGAGATTAAAGTCAAGATTGGAGAGCAAGTCTTCACTTGTCTTCAGGAGAGCTGTTTCCATGCTTCTGGCAGCTCTGAAGCCAGACTGGTGGTCATGGAGGCAACCGACAGATTTAGTTTGTAGATTAAGCTGAGAGATGGCCAGCTTTTCCAAGAGTTTGCCCAGGAAAGGGGTGATGGAAATCGGGCAATTTATTTATTTATTTATTTATTGCATTGTTGTACGCCCAAACGCATAGGTATCAAGGTGTAGGTTACAGATCACTTTACATTGCTGGTTACAGTGGAAGAAATGGTTACATAAATAATAGTGGAGGGAACCACAATGAATACAAAAGTTGTTAGGGATACAACAGGGAAAATTATTTACAAAAGGTAATCTGTGCAGGGTCAGGTCAGGATAGAGACATTCTTGACCTAGTCTTTATTAAAGAGCCATGTTTTTAGGGATTTTTTAAATCTTGGGTGTGATGGTTCGCTTCTCAAAGTTTCTGGGGGGGAGTTCCAGGTTTTTGGGGCTAAGACCTGAAAGCTCCTCCCCCAGTTCACGTGAGTTTGAAACATGGGACACAGAGTTGGGAGCTTTAGTTAGATCTCAGTGTTCTTTTCGAGGTGTTTGGTTTTACTGTATTGGTGAGGTATATAGGGGCTGTTTTTGCTAGGTATATATGTGTGATGCAAAGATTTTTGAAGAGGATTCTTGCTTTAATGGGTAGCCAATGACCTTCCCTTCTGATCTTTGAGATATGGTCATATTTATTGATGCCAAGTGGTGCTCTTAGGGCTTTATTTTGTAGGAGTTGTAGTTTGGTGAGGTTTACGTTGGAAACGCCTCACAGTAGCACATTACAGTAGTCTTATTAAGACAGTATTAGTTCTCGGGCAAGCATAATACAATTTTGTGGGGACAGGAATTGCCGACTTAGTGCAATTAGCTTGCAGTGTATGCAGTAGCTGATGAAAGAGTGTTGATGTGCTTGGACAAGGTTAGGTTAGAATCTAGGTGCACACCCAGAGTTTTAACCTGCTTGAGAATAAGAATGGGTATACCGTCAATTGTGATAGAGGAGTAGTCAGAATGGAGCGATTTAATTTTGAGGGGTGTGCCCACAATGAGGATCTCTGTCAGAGGCTATTGACTGCCATTCAATTCTGGATAATGGCATAGATTTTATTTACTAGGAGTGTGTCTTCCTTGTGGTTCCCGTGATGGGAATCAGGATCTGGGTGTCATTGGCGAAGTTGTTGTAGATGACACCCATGGGATCGAGGGTGGCAAAGAGGAGCTTAGTATTGGTTTTGTATAGGGTGGCCGAGAGATGCATGATCGTTGCAGTTCTGCTATGTTTACTGGAATAGGATCAGCAGCTACCTTGCCTAGGGTGACTCCAGAGGTTCGGTCGACTAGAAAGGATTTCACCCAGAGGGTGGCTTCATGGGAGAAATGAAAGGTTTCAGCCAGGGTGGTACATAGCTAATTGTGGTGCACCAAATCAAAGTTGGCTGACAAGTCTAGGAGAAGTAGGATACAGAGGTTGCCCGAGTCTCTAATGGAATCCATTTGGATTTTCAGGTCCAATAGAGCCTTTTCTGTGCTGTGGCTAGGCCGAAAGCCTGATTGTCTAGCTCCTAATAAATTGTTTGTTTCCAAATGGGTTTGGATTTAGGAGTAGGCAATTTTATCTATTATTTTCAATAGAAAGAGTACCGTGGTAATGGGACGGTAGTTGATGGGGACTGTGGGGTCTAGTGAGGGTTTTTTCAGAAGTGGTGTAAGCCACACTTCTTTAATGCCAGTGGGGACTGTGTTTGTTCTAAAGAAAGCATTAACAAAATTGGTGACAGTAGGATAGAGCGTAGGTGCACATAGTTTGATTAGATTGGCAGGAAAGCAATCTCCTTTGCAGTTTGATGGTTTGGGGGATGCTATAATCTCCTGGACTTGTTTTTGGTTAACCTGGGCGAACTTGAACTGCAGTTCTGGTTTGGCTGGCTTTGTGTTCAGAGGTTGCGTAGGTGGGCATTTACTTGCTAAGAGTTTTTGTTTGGCTAGAATTTTGTCTTGGAGCTTAGCTATTGTAGCAGCGAGCGCGTTCTGGATGGTGGTGCACCATTCCTTAGTAGCAGCCATAGTGTTAGTGATGGGAGTAGGGTTTTCCAGTTCACGTAATATGGTGAAGAGTTCTTTCGAATTTGATGCAGCATTGTTGATACGGGAGTTCAGGGCGTTGGCTTTGTGTTCAATAATTGATTTTTTAAATAGTTTTTGATCACTTCATGAAGTGATTTGGCAGTGTATGTAGAGTGGGATTTCTTGTGAGCATGTTCCATTGCTCTTTTGCTCTGCTGGAGGGCAACCAATTCTTCATTGAACCAGAAGTTAGTACATTTGGATTCGCGTGGTATTTTGGTTATGATTGGGGCTAGAGCATCAATAGTATTTTTTAGGCCATTGTGGTAATCACTAGCGATCCTGGTGGGATTTGCCTTTTGCTCCGAGAGTTTCGTGGAGGAGAGGGCCTCGGCCAGCACGGCGGAGAGGTTCACCAAAGTGAGATTGCAGGTATTTCTGATTTCAATGGAGATAGGAGGAATCAAAGGGGGGTGGGTTTTTCTGGAGTAGATAGGGTGAAGCTGATTATGTGGTGATCTGACCAGTTAATCTTTGTGATGGAGTCAATGGATAGGCATATATTAAGGGTTAAGACCCAATCCAGAGTTCTGCCCTTATCATGGGTGGGTTTAGTCACCAATTGGGCGAAGTTCATGTCATGCAGCGCAGTAAGGAATGAGCTTGCTTTATGGTCTTGGGGGTCATTGTAGCCTAGGGTGATGTCCCCTAGAATTATACATTTTGTATTCGGCTTGAGGTAGGATGTGATGAGCAGCAGGATGTCCAATTCGGGGTGACTGGTCTGGTTGGGAGCTCGATAGATTACGAGAATGTTAGTAGTGGTCTTAGGTTCTGTTGCGAGTTTTAGAAGAAGTATTTCGTATCCCTCCGTAGAATCAAGAGGGCATGTTCTAAGAGCTAAGCTTGATTTAGCGATGACAGCGACACCTCCTCCTTGCGTGTTGGAGCGGACCACTCTATGTAGTGTAAAATCAGGTGGGATAGCTAACGCTAGTAATGGGCCAGATGTTTGATGTAGCCATGTTTCTGTGAGGACTAGGAAGTCCAGTTTCTGGTCTATAATAAGGTCATGCGTCTCAATGGCATGAGCTTCTAGCAAGCAGACATTCAGCAGGGTACCTTTAAGTGTGTGTGAACTTTTAACTAGTGGTTGGGGTGTTGGAGCTGAGGCGGGGTGGGCGAAGAGTGAGGTGACAAGGTTGGGGTGTTAACTATGGCAGTGGGGCTCCTTGAGTGGTTGTTCTGGTACATGATCGTGTGAGGTTTCTGTCCAGTTAGAGACTGTTTGGGCGATCTAATATGGGTAACGTAGATGCTCAATCATGATGCTAATCTGAGTAATCTGTTCTTGCCCTTAATGGGTCGTAGTGAGACTGTGGAGGATCGCGGTAGTCTGGATCTAAGCCTGGAACTGCGAAGTGTGCCTGTGATGGGAGTGGTATCTCTGTGGTGGAGGTCAGTGGGTATGACATGGGCAGGGGGGCCTGCCCCAGTTTTTGCTATGGTTGATTCATTAGTATTCCAGCATTGTTTCTTGTTGGAGTGGTTGGGAGGAAATGGCGACGTCTTAGGGAGAAATGGATTTGGACAGGGAAGGGAGTGGTGTCGGTAGCATCCTACAAGTGCTAGGCCATCATTCAGCCAGATGAATGCACCCCCTGTTCAGTGGGCTACGTTCCGTGTGAGGAGAGTTGAAGTCCTGGTAGTGGGACGTGGGGGATTATGGAGAGTAAGGGCGATGAGCGGTGGCAGAAATAAGAGTCTGGTTAAGATAGCTAGGGAATTGGGAGAGGTCAGTGGTGCCTATGAAGGTGATGGCCAGTGGGATCCTAGCCTCATGGAGGGCAATAGAGGACAGTAACATAAAGTAGCAGTTGTGACAGGAAGATAGTCTCAGAGTACATGCACACAAAGTGGGGATACTGCACAGTATACTAGGCAGATAATGGTACTTACACATAGATTGAAAAAACAGTGCAGTGCATGATGTAGTACACATAGAGTAATAGAACAGTACGGTGCAGATAATGGTACTTACACATAGATTGATAAAAGCAATGCAATGCATGATACAGTACACATAGATTATTAGAACAGTACGATGCAGTCTGAAGAACCTACTGATTATTGCGTTGCCATGAGTGAAGGTAAAAACAGAATGACTGGGCATGAGGGGCAGTTCTGGTGAGCAAGCAATAATGCTATGCAGTTGATTGGGACACTAGGTGCCCTTTAATGGTACTGCTAGCAGAATGCAGTAGTATTGATTCCAGGGAATGAGCAAGGAGTTCTAGACTATTGCAGTACTGAAGAGATCACACGGGTGGCTTTGGAAAGGGGGCATGCACTGCATTGGGACTCACGGTATAAGGCAGGTTGTAGGCACAATAAAACAGGGACGAGACAGGACGATAGGATAGTGAACGTGTAAGGAATGTTTTGCTAGTGTGGTGGTCTTTGGAGGTGCCCCGAGTTGATGGGCAAGTATCTACCTTAATGCTTACCGCAGGCCTTGCAGTGGAGGAATCAAAGGGCCGATGAGGTGACGGACAAGGTTCGCGCCTTGAGGCCGCACCGCAGCAAGACAGGCAAAGACGGGCGAGGGCCTTATGTTTCAGGCCTTAGGGTCGGAGGCCGGCTCTCGCCATCTGGTCAGAGAATACTGGGTAAAAGGCAGTGCCGGCCAATCTGATGCTTCCGTGGTTGCTTAGCAACCTGTAAACAATATGGGGGCCACCATTTTGCTTCAATTACCTCGTGTGGCACCGGGCCAGGACGGATGCAAGAGGTAGCAAAAATGGTGGGCATGGCACAGAGAATGATGCGGGTTAATTGAAAGGGGTGCAGATGCAGCATGTCTTACTCAGGCTGGGTCAGACGTCAAGGTGAGGAGACTGCCGTCAAGCTGCTCCAGAAGCCAACGTGGAGGCTGTGGGTGGGGCTCCTGCCCTTTCCTACTGCTGCGAGTAAATGGATGACAAAGACAGGCAATGGCCTTATGTTTCAGGCCTTAAGGTCAGAGGCTGGCTCTCACCATCCGGTCAGAGAATACTGGGTAAAAGGCAGTGTTGCTCAATCGATGTGTCCGTGGTTGCTTAGCAACCTGTAAACAATATGAGGGCTGCCATTTCGCTCTGATTACCTCGTGTGGCACCGGGCCAGGATGAATGCAAGAGGTAGCAGAAATGTTGGGCAGGGCACAGAGTGCGGCGGGTTCATTCACAGGGGTGCAGATGTAGCTTTTCTTACCAAGGCTGGGTCAGATAACGAGGTGAGGAGACTGCCGTCGAGCTTCTGCAGAAGCCAACATGGAGGCAGTGGGTGGAGCTCCTGCTCTTTCCTTCTGCTGCGAGTAAATAGCGATAGCTGGAGGGGAAGGATCGGCCGAGGGATTCTTTAGAGAGTGCTAAAGGGGGAGGGGAAAGTTCCATTGGAAAAAGGAGTGATTGCAGAAATCGGCCAAGGCTGGAGAAAGGGTGTCGATGTGGTCCTTGATAGTATTGGATGAGCAGGGGAGAACCTGCTTTCATGAAACTTTTATAGATTGGACTTTTCTAGAAACATCGGCAGGGGTTAACAGGGGAGAAGAGGAGAAAGGAGGAGGAGAGGTGGCCTCAGAAAGGCCAGGAGTGGTAGAGGATGAGGAAGAGGATGTAGAGGAAGAGAGGGTGGACAGGATGTCCTGAGTTTTAGTAGTGAAATGTGAGGCCAAGGCCATGCAGAGGGACTGGGAGGGAAAAGGAGAGATACAGATTGCAGCAGCATTGGCCAGCTCCTTGCAGATTTTGGAAAGTTTGTTAGAGTTGTTAGATGCTGCAGAGATGCAGGCTTGGATGTAGGTTCTCTACTTAGAGAGGACAGGGAGTCTGTACTGTCTTTGGAGCAGACGGCAAGCCAGTATGTCAGAGAGTGCGCCCGAGGCCCTCCACTTCCTCTCCGCTGCCCTACACTTGCGTTTAAGGCAGGCGAGTTTGGGAACGTACCTGGATATGGGCTTCAAACAGATCCTTATGACAGGGCCAAGGACATCCAGAGTGTTAAAGATAGAGAGATGAAGGTTAGAGAGGGTTGTGTCAGGTTGTGAGTCAGCCAAAGGTGCAGGAGGAAGAGAGAAAGTAACGGCAAAAGCCTCAACTGACAAACGCTTCATGGGTCGGATGACCGAGAAGTTAGGTGGCACTGCTGGAGTCAGCTTGACCTGCGGGGAAGAGAGAGAGAGAGGTGGGAAGAAAGGAGAAAGTGATCACTCCAAGAGAGAGGAGTGGTTAGAAGGTTAGAGAAGAGAAGGTCTGAGGCGATCAGAACATCCAGGATGTTCCCTGCAGGGTGAGTTGGGCCAGAGGGAAGAAAAGAGAGAGAGAGAGAGAGAGAGAGAGAGAGAGAGAGAGAGAGAGAGAGAGAGAATTGGAGAGGTTACAAAAGAGCCCTGAAGCAGGTCTGGTAGCATCCAGGTGGATGTTTAAGTCTCTGAGGAGGAGAAGTTGGGAGGTAGAGGCAAGGAGCGAGGAGGAGAGGTCAACCCACACAGAGAGGAAGAGGACCACCTGGCCAGCAGCCGGTAGATAGTACCCACAGTGAACGAGAGGCCAGGAGAGATGGAGAGCCTACGGACCAGGCATTCAAGGAGGAGTAGTGCTGCATTGGAATGATTGAAGAAGGGAATCCACTCTGGGAAAATCAAGGCTACACCCCCACCTTGACGGTTGGTTCTGGGTTCAGAGAGGATATTGTAGCCATCGGGAAGGAGAGTGTTGAAACTTGTGACAGAGCTGCCCGTGAACAGCGTTTTTTGTGAGACCATATACATCCAAATCAAGCTCTTCCAGGAGATGTCAGATGTCAGATTAGTGTTTGACAGCTGAACGAGACTTGAGAGTAGTGATGTGGAGCAGGTTGCCTCATTCGAAGGACTTCCGGGGAGGGGTACAGGCCAGAGGTACACTCTGCAGAAGTGTTGGAGGTGCAGAGGATGGGTAGAGGAGCAAGGAAGAGACTGCAGGGTAGTCATAGAGGGAGAGGAGAGTGCCAGAGGGGTGACAGAGGAGGAAGGCAACAGGGTGGCCAGAGAAGCATCATGGGGTGCCAAATAGAGGTGGCAGAGGAAGGGGGCGGCAGAGGAGCCAGAGAGGGGTACGAATGGATAGCAGGAGAGGAAAGAAAGTTGATAAGGCACCAGAAACATCTATCAAAGAGGAGGAGATTGCCCTCCGGGACCTGGGCCAAGACGGTGCCATTTAAGTAGAAATTAATTATGGTTTTAGAGGAGTGGAAGGGAGCCAGGAGGGCCTCCCACCGTGTGCCACCATTAATAGAAGAGGAAAAATGAGAGAGAACAGAGACCATATGGGTGGTCCATAGGCCTGGAGAGGGAGCAAAAAAGAGTATGTCAGTAAGGGTCTGTCTGGAGGAAGCACTAGTATAGGTATCAGCGATAGGGAGGCCTGGGTTGGAGACCTGGATGTCCCTTTTGAACTTCTTCCAGCCTGATTTAGTGAGAGGGATAGGACAGTCGATAGAAAAGCAGTTAGAAAAGATAGATGAGACAGAGAGCACCATAGAGAGTGCAGGGAGGAAAGAGGTGGTTAGGGTGACGGGAGCCCAGGTAGGGCAGATGGTAGAGGAGTTCATGCAGGGGGGACAGACATGTCGGAGGCACCCGGGGGGGACAAGAAAGGGAGGGGGCACAACAAAGAACAAGAACAATGGACCTACAAATCAGATGATCAGATGCAGTTCAGAACCATCAGAAAGAAAATAAAACACCTGGGAACATAGAAGTAGATAATGCAGATGTAGTACAGAACCGGGCAACACACAAATCACAACAGGGAACCTGGAAGTAAATAAAGCTGATGCAATACAGGACAAAAAGCAAAACACAGAGGTAAGCAGAGAACCTAGAAATGAAGAATGCAGGAAATAGCAATCTGATGCTACAAACCGTGGGTAGCAACACAATGCCATGAACCGTAGAGAGCAAACACCAAGTCAATACAATCAACAATACAGTCAACAAGGCACATAACACATCAGGAACCTAGCAGAAGAATGCAGGCAATGCAAAGTAATTCCAGAAAAAAAGAATAGTACACAATAGATCAAAGAGGGAAGGTCTGAGATGCGAGAGGAAGGAGGAGAAACGTAGAGGGGGGATGGAAGAGGATGCAGGGACCAGTGATGCGTGCTGCGCACATGGCCTAGTTGTTGGCTTAGTATTTGAGCACAGCATTACACAACACACACAGATTCGACTTTCACAAAAGGGGAAAAAAGGCATTGTTATTGTGCACAGTACAATACAACACACACATATTCCACTTAACTGACCAGTCGCAGCAGATCAATGGCTGCAGTCTACGTGCTACCATGGCAGAAACGAGCAGACACCATTGAAGCTGTCCTTAGCTCTGGTCCTTGGCCAAGGGGGGCTGCAATGTCAGGGGCTTACTAGGGTGGCCAATTTAAAGGGCCTGTCATCCATTGGGAGTGTGGTGGGATGGAATGAGGGGGGATGGCCAACAAACAAGGAAGCAAACGGGACAAAGGGATGGGGCGGGCACACACGCATTGCGGTGCGAGAATACAACTTTTACAAATGCACAACTTAATGTACCACGGAGGACCTGTACTCACCCGAGCATCAGAGAAGTTGACTTCAACATTGCCTGATGATGGTGGGGATGATCTGTGGGGAAATAGGGAGAAAACACATGTTGGTGTATGCTTAACTGCTGTATGAGCATGGGATAGGGCTCAGGGTCCACCTGGTCCGAACACATCTAAACATGGGTTGCCCTTTTATTTGTCTGCCCTTCGCTCCGGAAATCACAGCTAAGAGACACCCATAATCTAAGTGTTGTTAAGAGCAGAAAGGAAGAGGCAGGGCAGAGAAGGTGGGTGGTGCTTAGGCAAGGGGACCTATTAAGGACTGGCTGGCATTGTGGTCATGCTTCTGGGCAGGTAAATACTTTCCTTCCATCTTCCTGTGAAAATGCTGACATGTGCTAAAGTGATTATGTCAATCGAGCCCAAAGATTGTTGTAAACAGCACACTTGTATGAGACACCATGAAAAATCGACTGATTGCTGATGTAGTGATCATGCAGAGCTGAATGTATTCCCTTATGTTGAAATGTTGCTTTGTGTTGTATGGATTAGATATATCTGGTTAACCTGGACAACTCTATAGTGTAGAAATGTAATTTTCCTGTCATAAATGATTGTAATCTTGCATTTAGAATACCTTCTCTTGGTCACTATGCTGCTACAAAGTGTGTATTATATTACATTATTAAAATTAAGATTGACAGAAGTATTAACTGATATCAATTTAATTATTATATTAATCAGAAGAGATTTTGGAATAATATTTGTATTATTTACAGTTATATGTTGTAGAGTAGCAGCAAATGCCTCTGCAGGAAGTCCCGCCCCATCCCAATTATATGCTGGAAGCCTGAAATTCTGCCATGCTTGACACCAGCGGTTGTGAACCGCTGGTGTCAAGCATGTACAGCAAATATTCGAGAGAAGGTATCCACTAAGAAAACACTATCAGATGTATTCCCGTAGAGATGACAATCTCATGGAGGAAGTCCCTGAAGAAATATGAAAGAAAAAGAAAAGGAACTGGTAACATCACAAGAAACAAACGTGACACACAGAGAAGACTGGATGAAAAAGAGAATGTATGGATCTTATAAAACTGATGACGAAGTAAAGAATTGAGAAAACTTTCATATGAGAAAATAAGATTGCACATGTAAAGAGCACTGCAGAAAATGCAAGTCATTTAATAACTCTACAGATGCAGCAACATAAGTAGACTAAGTGATCATAGAAGCTGGCTATACGTAGTAAAGAGATTGCAGACAGAGCCACCATTGTATAGAAGCTGGACATCGGTGTCACAACTTTAGTAAGTTCAAACCCATGGAGAGAAGGGCCGAGGACTGTGTCGCAGCAAAGAATTAGCTGGGATCATGGAAAAAGCTCGAAGGGCTGTCTGGCCTGGTGTCAAGGCTTGTTATCTATTCTTGAAGGTGGTGAAGTTGAGATGCTGAATCATCTCTTGTTAACGTGCAAAGAACGAACACCACAAGGGACAGGTTTTATTCAGTTAAGAAAATTAAATGCTGCGAGATAGGCCGAATTGTGATCTCCTGTCACTTGAGCCAAGGGTGAAAATAGAGTCGGGCATGCAGTCCCAGAATTTTGATAGCCTGTGCTCACACTCCCCTATATTCTCAGAGGCAACGATACTTTGCAAGGCCAGGTTCAAAGATAATCTTCATGGCAGAAGGCATGGGTGACGAGAGATGATGGGCTAATTGGGTGGGGAGGTACAGTCAAGTCCACCTCCTAACATCTGGAGAATGATCTTACGTCCCACTAGTGAGCCGAATGTTCCAGACTGGCACAAGCATGCCAACCGATTGTAGAGGGCCATATAACGAAGGGCCTTATAGTATGAGAGCCAATAATATGCTGTGTACCTAATAATTTTTGAAGATGACTTGCACTAGGGTTGCCATGAGTTGTTCACCTGATATTAGATTTCCAACTACAACCCAACCCCATATAGAAAGTATACTTAGATGATCACCTTGAGCGTATCACAACCCCTGTACGTTTTTCTGTTTGCCACATAGTATGATGTCACACATGACACATATTTGCTTTATAAGTGTGATTTTTTATTAATTGCTTTGGGAATGTTTGTGCAACGTCTGTTGATGTCTGTTATAACTCCCAATTTTAGAAAATTGATAATAAAACAGACAAACTTGCCATCTTTCTGAGTTGGTTCTAATTTTTGATGTAAGAGTTACAATGTTTCCCATCCAATGCATGATACACTACCCAAAGGACCTTATGTTCACGTGGTAGCAGTGTTGGATGGTTTCAAAAGATCCAAACCAGGTTGTCTCCAGATTTTCAGATGAAGAACCGAGACGGTGGGCAGGCCCCCCCTTTGACAAAATACCTTCCCATTTTCCAATGGGTCTCTGTGTATGGAAGGCAAAGTGTTCAGTTGGAGGAGGAGACAATACCGAAGGCCTTGAGTCAATTGACAGATGAATCGTGAGTAGACTAAGGGGAAGGGCAGATTAAGGGGATGGGTTCTGATAATTTTAAGTAACGGGAAATATTGTGTGAAGAGATAGTAGCGCCTAGAAGCCTGACTCAAGGGAGTCCAGGAGAAATCGTCTCAAACACCAGCGGGGGTAAACTAGGCTACATGCAAACAGGCTTGCATAAGGAGATGTTGTAAACCCTGTGACAGGGTATTTAATTAGAGGCGAGGAGAAAAAAGGTGATCATGGGGTGTTTTTATTATATGTGTAAAGTCAACTAGTCTGTGTATTGTGTGTTGAGTAAAGGTATTGAAAGTGATACAAGTTGTAAAGGAATTGAGATGAGGTTAAAGAGCTACAGTAACTATCTATTGAAGTGGTTGGCACCAATCCAGAAATAGAAGGAGATAATTGAAAAAGTAGAGGCTTGAGCAGCGATTGTTGGGACACGCTCATATTTGCTGTTTTAAAGTATTGAAAAATGGTGAAATAATTTTGTAAAGTCTGGTAAGTATTGACAGTCAATTGAGATTTGTCACAATGGGAGATACTCCTCTGATGCACTCATGTAAGACACTGCCAAAGCACATGCCCAAGCTCAAACAATATAGTGTGGAAGGGGGTAAAGGCACGGCAGATAAGATGTTCATGCCGTGGCCACATGGGGGACCACTGTCAAAAGCAGTACAGTGTATAGGAGGTAGACCCCACCCCCTCAAATGGAATGTATAGGAGGTAGACCACAACCCCCTCAAACAGAATGCAGATAACTGTTCGGGTTGATCAATAGTTCCAGTAGGGCAAAAATCAGAATTGTAGTGTTTAAAAGACCAAACAAGCACATTATAGAGCGACATACATTTTTGGGGTCAGAATGCCTTACGCAGCGAAGGGCATGTTGGGTAGCACACATTTATCATAGATATCGGAAATCTAGGCTGAAAAGTGAATGGGAAATAAGTTCTGATTAAAAACAGATTGGTCAGTCATTTTGTAATTTGGACCTCCAAGATGTTTGCCAGAATACAAAATGGTTGAATTTTCTAAAGTCATGATGATATAATTAAATAATTCTCTCATAGCAGTTCATGGAAAAATCAGAAGAGGAGAACATGCTGTCTGGACTTGTTGGCAGTCATTTTGTAATTGACGAGCCGGGGGCAGCCAGGTACTGTTTAAGGGAGGTTGCAATTAGAGCAGCCATCTGTTGAGTTCAGGGGCAGTCCACACAGCTGATGCCCATATTTAGGCTTCTTTGACAGGAAGGCATGGTGTTGCCTGCCAAAGGAATCTCGAGAAGGCTGCCAAGAGTGTTCTTTCTCTAGGCATGAAAGGATTCATATTAAAGGTCAATAGCATCTCACACAAATTTAATTAGTTTGCATGCATAGCTATGACATAGAAACCTGATGAGTAGCAGTCAAGGCAACCAACCTTGGCCTAGAGAGGGATTTGCCTTTAGTTATCATATCCAATTAAAATGTGTTGTGTATTAAATTATAAAATTACATCAGCCTTGAAACTGTATATAAGGGACTATTGCAGAGATAGAGCTCAGAGTGTTGCTGGTGTTATGCTGTTTGCTGATTAATTCCTGGTATCCTGTGAAGCAAATAAAAGATGTATTTGAAATCCAGCCTGAGTGTCTTTATGCCTTCCTGCCTTGTGTCCAGCCTGCCTTCCTTGGTCTAGGGGTTCCAGAAGTCCAGGTTGGGTGTTGGGCCCCTCTCTTCAACTGTAACACATGACCACATACTTGCACGCGGCATACATGGGGAATAAATTGGAGAAAAGATTAGCAATCCTAAAGCTCTGGAAAATGTCCCAGGAAGAGAGGGAAGATCTGCCACCTGAGGAATGGATGCTTAGCCAGTGTGAGGAGGAAGGTGTTGAGCCCTCTGCTCCCCTTACCTCACCTGAAGTGAAAGCCACTAGTACGGATGAAGTAGGGCTGTATCCTTTAAAGGAACTGAAAGTGGTGATGGGGTATATTAACCTGATATATGAACCACCCACTTATAGCATTGACGATAGTCCAGAGGAGAATAAGAAAAAAAGGGAGATCTTTAAGTTTATACAACATAAAGAAGAGAAGATTGAGCGATTGAATGCATCGACAGAATTAGAAAGAGAGATTAAGAGATGGAAAGGGGGAAGAATAAAGCTGACAAGGTAACGCTCGTGCAGAACTAATGGAAGGGAGGACAGATATTAATCAAGCTAGATGGAAAGAGCATCGAGGAGGTCAGGCAAAGAGAAGATAAAGACGAATAGAATAGAAAAGATCGGGAGCGAGAGAAAAGATTGAAGGAAGACAGGCATAAAAGAAAGAGCAGGGAGCGAAGAGAACAGACGTATCAGGAAGAACAAGAGAAGAAGGAGGAGCATACAGAAGAGCAGAGAAAGCAGAACAATAGGCAGAGAGTGATAGAAGATAGGGATACAAGAGAAAGGAAGAGAGAGCTGGAAGAAGCACAGAAATTAAGGGAAAAACTATACAGAGGCAAAGAGAAGAGGAAGAAAAGAGGGCAAGAGTGAGGAGAGAAGAACAAAGACAAGAGGAGGAGAGAATTAGATGGGAGGTGAAAAAACAAAGGGAACTAGATGAGGAATTGGAACAAAAAAGGAGACAGCAGGACCTTGATATTAGCCTCATCTGCAAAGCACCAGAAGGGCCAAGCCCAACAATACGATGGGACAGAATAGAAGAGTTCCTTCCGATAAAGGCAGCAACTTCAGGGGCTCTAGAGTAATGTTATAAGAAGAAAACTTTGATATGGGAAGTGTCGGAGACAGAATCGAAAAAGCCTATCAAAAATTAAAGGAAGGTAGCAAGTATGGAAGCCAACGGAAAGGGGATCAATCCCTTGCATTTCAATCACGAAGCGAAGAACAAAATCCATTTAGTCTCTAGCATAAGGCCTTGTTCTTAGGCAGACTGGTGAAGGGGTGAAGGGGATAACAGTCACACTAGTTGGGGACTAGACGTGTCAGACAAGGAAAGAAAATCCTTCCTTGGGGAAGAGAGAGGGCGTGCGTGTGCCCCCGAGGGAAGTTTGCAGACAGACAAAGAAGTAAGATGGTCGGATCTAGAGCAACCTAAGCATAGGACGCCTTATCCTATAGCATATCCAGAGCATTGCCGAGGATGATTGTGAAGTGAGAAGGGAGAGTCACTGCCATATGTAAGCAAGTTAAGATTGCCACCAGTAAGGAGACAGACAGGGACGATTGTCCCTGCCATGGATGGACAGATGATGGGAGCCAACTGCGGGTTGGGGTTTACGCAGTTTCCCTTGTTGGAAAAAGGGGGGGCAAGACCACAGTATATTCCATGGCCACATATGGATGAGGATAATTTACGATGCAAGCTCCTGAGCTTGACCTCAGGTGCTGGGAAATTGATATACGAGTTAGGAAAAATGACATGGTGAAACACATTGGCCATAGGAGACATTAAGGGTCTCTTGGCAGCTAATCTTAGGGAAAGAGCTAGTGACATATGGAGGCGAGCAGGGTATTCAAGTGTGACAGTACAAAACACAGTGTATGACAGAGCGCCATTTAATCATTGCAAAGCAGATGTGTGGAGGGCTCTCAGGGTGCAGTATCTTGACACATCAGATATGGGTGCAATTATCACACCAAAGATGAAGGAAGATGAAGACCCTATTGCTTACATTCAGGACATTCAAGAGTGATGGCAACTTGAAACACGTGGGCCATGACAAAAGCCAGTGGCAATATCTTACCACATTCTATGTCAAGAGTTGCCCAAGCAAGTACAGAGGCAAATGAAGAAACAAGTGGGAATGAAAGAAAAACCATGGGTGGAAATACAGCTGACAATAGTGCATCACTGTTGGTTTTTGCAAGAGAAAAATAAGAAGAAGGATTAGAATAGGAAAATTGAGGAAGCCAGCTTCGTTCAGAAGAAGTTTTCAAAATTTGCCATAGAAGGGGTGGTATTGACAAGCAGAGAAGGACTGGGAATGCAGGAGGCAGCGGGTGCATCTTAGGTGAATAATCAGCACCCGATGGACCAAGGTGCTTATGGGTTTGTATCAAGAGGCAGAGGTATGGGCTCTAGAGGAAGAGGTGGACTCCAAAATAATGAAGGCGGGTTTCAAAATGCACAGAATGAGAACCAGGACACACAAGGAGAATTTAACCAAGGGGGACTTGTCAGACAAGCACCCCCAGTATGTTGGGCTTGTGGGTTGGCATGGCAAAGTGCATGCTTATGTGGGAACCAAAGTAACATGCAGAATGAGCAATTTTCAAGAGGGGGGACCGCGTATCCTCCACCATACAGCATACAAACTAGGGAAGGGTTTGCCCAAGATCAGACAGTGTATCAGACACAAGCGCCGCAAGTGCAGCAGGTACAGCAGCCACAGCAAGTGTAAATGAATCTACCACAAGGGCAGTCGCAACAAGCTCCCATGCAGACACAACAGTATGCAAACACAGGACAGTTACTGACACTTAGGATAGGAGGTGCCACTGTGGTAGGAGGAAATCCTTTTACAGGAACAGGGATATGCCTATAACCACAATAGGACTGTTCACAGTGTGACTTGATGTGTTTGGTACTATTGGTGACACCAGACCCCCAAAAGGACCCAAAGGTTGATGTGATGATAGAAGGCAAATCTTTTTCTTTTTTAGTATACACTGGGGCTACTCGTTCATGTATATGAGAGGGAAAATATCCAATGTCAGGGATTGCCATGAATGCTCAAGTGTTATCTGGAGCTACAAGTCAAATTCCTTTTACTGATGAATTACCAGTCTCTATAGGAGAATGTGACATGTCTGTTCCTTTGTTATATTCACGGCAGACACCAGTTAACATTTTGGGAAGAGATTTGATGTCAAAGCTTAGAATGACGATTTCATTTACTGGCCAAGGGATGGTGTGTTCCAATCCAGGAATACACTACCTAAATATGGTTGAGTTGATACTAGTGTTCAGGGGGCAAGTGGCTCTGCAAGGCATTCCAGTAGAGCCAGAGGTTTTTCTTTATGGGGTGAGCATTCTACTAACATGGCTTGCTAGCTTAGTGGGTAAAACGGTGAGAATACCTGATGAGTTTTTGTTTAGACCACAGATAGCTATGGACGAAGAGGCGGGACAAACAATCCCTATAGAGCTAGAAGCAGCCATAGAACGAAGGGAAATGTCAATGCTCGAAGGAACTGATGATGGGGTTAGAACATGGAGGACAGTAACAGCTCTCGAAGAACGGTACAGGTTGACAGACATTAATGATGATATGTTTAGAGAAGCCCAGAAAAATGATGAAGTAGTGTTCTTTATGAGCATCACATATTGGATAAGAATAGAGGAGAGTGAAATTCCACCGCGAATGGCAATAATGCGGCAGCATCTAGTTGAGGAGGACTTGTTAAAGGTGCCCAGTGTCCTATGGACCACAGGCCCTTATGATGTAGGATTGTTAACGGGGATAGGAGAAGTCAAAATAAAGCTGAAGCTAGGGCGATTTTACCTCGAGCAAGACAGTACCCCATGTCTCGAGAGGCTGATGAGGGTCTGTTTAAGACCATTTCATTACTGATGAAACTAAGTATTCTGTTGCCATCAAAGTCATTGGCCATCATTATGACTTTGGCGGTAGCCATGGCTGCCACCAAAATCGGGTCCAGGTTCCCAGAATGGGGAATTACCAGGCCATTCTGAGTTCGGAGGGCCCGGTAATTCCTCCCTTCAGGAACCCGGGCCCGGACCTTTCCCATTCCCATTTCAGTCCCCATAGGGCTGAATGGGAATGGGAGAAGGAGCAAACAACAGGCCGATTACGAGCAGCCCATTGTTTTCTCCCTCTTCCTCTCGCAGGACCCGCTCTGTACGTCTGGTAAAACCAGACGTGCAGAGCGGGTCCCGCGAAGGAACCTCGTAATCAGGCGGTACGGGGTTCACGGCGCCAGCACCTTTACCGGCACTGTTAACCCCTTACCGCCTGACTTATAATGAGGCCCATTGTGTAATACTGTGGTGTATCCTATCAAAAAATCAAAGGGAGGGTTGTGGAGAGTTATACAAGACATGAGACTGATTAACCAGATTGTAGAGGTGGAGTTTCCTCTAACAACAACAATACTATGTAGTATTCCAGTGGAAGCTTGATATTTCAAAGTAATCGGTTTGAAGAATGTGTTTTTATCGATCCCGTTGCACAAAGTCTCACAATATTTGACTTCCTTTATGTTCCGCCAAACTCATCTAAATCACACTTGTTTGCCACAGGGGTACTTGAGTCCCCATCAATCTTTAACAGAGTCCTCCAGATGGACTTAGGCAATATTGATCTTAAGAGTGTGGTGATACAATATGTAGATGACATTTTAATTTGTAGTGCCACAGAATATGAGTGCAGATAAGACTCGATTCAGTTGACGGCTATCCCAGCAGACAAAGGATGTAAGGTAGACAGAGAGAAACTGCAGTATTGTCACGAAGAAGTGTTATACATAGGACAATTGATTTCACATGATGGGAAAAAGGTGACACCTGAAAGAGCAGAGGAAATTATGAAAATTGCAAAACCAAACACAGTAAAACAGATGCAACAGTTTTTGGGGCTATGTAATTATGTTAGGGCTTTGGTGTTTGACTACAGTATGTATACGAGATCTCTCTTGCAGGCTTTAAAGAAAGTGCAAGTGAACAAAGTAATGATAGAATGGACTGAGGAAATGGAGGGAGGGTTTGAAGAGTTGAAAAAAGCAATTTGCACAGACCCCATTCTGGGAATCTCCAATTATGCTGCATCATTTTGACATGACTTGACAGTGATGACAGCAGTACTTACACAAAGGACTAACTTGGTGTACCTTTAGCATATTACAGTGGGATCCTAGACCCAGTCATGAAAGGACACTTTCCTTGCGAACAGTCATTGGCAGCAGCCACGTTCACAATTGAGAAGTCTACACGTATTGTCATGGCCTGCTCTATGACTTTCTTCATGGAGCATGCTCGTTTGCCATTCTAGAGAAACCCAAAGGTACATTGACATCTCAGAGAGTCTCAGACTATGAAGTAATGATTTTGCACCCAGCGATTAAAATTGTCAGATGTAAAATAGTGAATCCTGTCACATTTGTAGCTCAGACGTCCATGTATTGGACCTAAAGGGTAATCTAGTATCCAAATCTTCCCTTCATCATAATAGTAACACAGTCTGATCCGGGTGATTTCATTTGTTAGTGGTTTTTCAAGAAACCCAATTCTTGGTTATTTACTGCTGTCTTCCTGTTATCTAAAGACTGCCTTCCAAATGAAACATTATTTCCTTCTTTATTTGTTTTCTATGGAGAGCAGATTTATTTCAAAACCCACAGGTTCTTGACAAGTGTCACAATGTTCATATCATAGACCAATGGTGTCCATTAGTGGGTGAATTCTAAAATGGTGAATGGACTGAAGTAGTTCTGTAAATTATCCTAAATTCTGGTGTATGGAGTGATTGAAAGTTCTTTCTCTAGGCTCCAATCCCAGTGTGATGAGATATTGTGGTCCTCTCTTTAGATTCATTGGAGGATCCAAACATGTGATCTGGCGTAGGGTTTTGGATTTTTAATCCATCTGTCGCCAGGCCACAGAAAAAATGAGCCGACCGGTTTCAGTGGTATCAAGTGGTTAGACCACTTTCATCAGTGCTATCGAGACCCGCATTAAGTAATGTTCTGTCTTCGTAGATTTAGATTCAGCTTAACATGGCTGTTTTGTAGGAGAACCCGCCCATATGAGATGGAAAAGATTGGGGATAGGGGTCTGGAGAAGACAAAAAAAACAACAAAATTTCAATTAGGGGTATTTAATATATTCTATTAACCACAGTGTCACAAATGAGCTAAATCACGTCTTACCCTCATTGAGGTGTTCCCTCTATAATGGCCCTTGTGCTGAGAGGAATGATTCTGGCCTTCCCAGTAGAGACTTGCATCATGCGTCACTTTCCATATAACCTAGAAACAAAACCACACTTGTTTTTTTAATCAGGCTACAGGGTGTTGGCAACATATATATTCCTTGATTTCTAAAGAGATTCAGTCATGTTCAAAAGAACATCCGTTAGCTAGGTAAATGTGCAAAGGGTCGACTCATCTTGATTTCAACCCTCCATACATACAAGTTACGTATAAATAGGACTGTACATGTACCTATTGTGGATCATGGGTGCATGTAAAATCGTGCACCATGCTTGGACTTGAAACACAAACGTGCCAGCATAGAGTCTAAGCGGTCTAAACACATATGGTTACTAACCTTGGAAAGTGTTTCTTTTCCAGTATAATTAGCAACACAATGTTTCGTCGTGGGTGGCGTCTCGGCTCCTTACGGAGTACTTCCGGTAACTGCTATTTAAAAATTACCATGCCGTTGCATTCCGTAAAGTGAGCCAAAGTCACGTGGAGCAGCTCTAGCAATGGACACAAAGAAAGGGGTCCAATAGGTGTTCATGGTCCTTGTAGTTATTTGTCAAACTAGATACAGATAACTTCCCAAGTGACTACGTGTGTGTTTCTAGTCCAGAATTTCAAAGGTGTAATAATAGAAATTAACAACAATACAAATTTGCCTTCCAAGTTACAATGAATATCAATGTAGGTGTTGAATAACGAAACCGAAAATAGCTATCTCATTATGCGGCACGATGTTAATACGCTTTATAGGCAAAATATATCTAGGGCATACATATGAGTATGTGACGGCTTACGGAGCTCATCTTCACATGCATTCCAAATAATGTATACAAGATGTGAAAAATAACCTCTGAGGGTAAACCGAATGTTTATCAGGACTATTGGTAGACATCAGAACCATGTTGTGAATTATAGTTTGTAATTCAAATGTTATTATAATCTATAAATTATAAATTATAGACAAACAGCTTCTTCTTCTTAAGGATGCAAAGGGCTGTCTTATTCGTACTACAGCATGTATCAATCGACTTATCTTGACCAAATGTCAAATGTATTGTTAAGGATTTCAATCAGGCAACACACACCTTAGTCTCGGCCCAGTATGCAGCGCACAATTGAAATGCTAATGTTTTTATGTTAGATTCAATATTGAGATGGTACACCACTCATATCACAGCCACTTTTCTAATATCCCGGGTCACAATCGACCATGAAGCAGGCTGGTTGGTAAAATATAATATTTATGTATTTATTTATTAGAAAATTAAAAGAAATCATACAATTTTTAATATGGGGCAGCAATCACCAATGGGGTGATAGGAGCAATAGGAATGTAGGCAATGGACTTAGTTAACCTTCTATTGACACATCTACAAAACACCAGGGAATAGGAGCACTTTTTGATTTTAGGTAAAATAACACTTGAGTTAGAATTTCCCCCTGCAAGGTTGCCTCATCCACAAATAATCAATTCTAAGTAGACAGAACCAACAGGTAATCAGTTATGAAAAATGGAAAACAGAATTGAAATCCAACCGCCCTCGCCAAACAAGAGAGAAAAATGGATTTCAAACCCTGGTAATGCTAAAAATGACACACGGAAATGGATGAATCAATGAATGAATGTGTGTAAAAACCTTGAAACAAATATTATTCCTCACTACAGCAAGCATGTAGAAGTACAAACAATCACAAGCAATGTATAACCAAGAGCATACAGTTCAAAAATGAGTGGCAGGTTTTTAATACATGTTGCAGCAAATAACACGTTGGGAAATTAGCAAACTTTGCAATTCCCACCTGAATTTACCAAAACGTTTTTTAATAAAAATGGATGAAATATGGTAAATTGAAATGCGGTTTTTGTGTAGGGGTGTAGCTATAGATCATAGGGACAATATGGAAGTGAAATTAGGTCTCTAGTAGCTGGTAAATTGAGTGAGTTATGCGAGATCTAGAAAGGCACATTTTGAGTAAAATGGAGCGGTGAAAAAGGAATGGAAATCAGTTTTGACAAGAACAGTTTTACTCTACACCAGAACATTCAGGATAGGATACCAAATAGGGACAAAGTAAGCTCCAGGGTTGATTCGCAAATTCAACCCTAGGTCCCCAGTGTCCACCCTGGCGGAACAGGTCCGAGCACTCGAAATAGGATTAATAGTTTAGGATTTTACAAGACAAAATTACTAAAAGAGCTGGCGCTAGCACCAGAAAATAAGGGCAAGTTTTCAAGAATATTTCTGACAATATTTAAAGTTATCAGGATAAGGATAGGATGACTTAGAGAGGGGAACTAAGGACAAGGCAAGGCAAAATATACTATGATTTTCTATGGTTCCTATTGATACTCACAGTCCACTTTTTAGTTTTGGATTTTGGACAGTCAGTGATTGTGGTCACCACACGGATCTGGTCTAAGAAGGGACAGCTGGGCAAAATCAGCCGGACAGGATCAGCTGGGCATGGACGGGTTACTGGGTAGCACTTCTGGACTGGCAATTCTGGTCACTGGATAATATAGGTCATCATGGTAGCAGGATGGCAACAGCATGCAGTGAGTGGCAGCAAGCCAAGCTGGATCAGGAAGCCAAAAGTACCACAGTTTTTCCCTTTGGTTATTTGGGAATTTTAGTGGTTTTCAGAATTTGAGACCTTGCTGGAGCAGGATCAGCAATGCTTGAGATCCGGAGTCTGGATAGATGACTGGTACAGGAACGCAGCGCAGGAATCAGGAAGAGTGTGTGTTGTAGGGTCTTGTCAGGGACCCTTATTTATAATGCCTAGTGACATCATCATGGTATATGACTGGGGCAGGCTTAACCAAACACACCCTTCACAAAGGGATTGGACAAGGGTGCTAGTCTGCGCCTCACTCTCAGTTGGTTGGATGTCCAAGGGAATGATGTCAGGTTTATGAAGTGAATTTAACAATGTCTAAAAACTCCCACATTTCTTTTACTGAAAATCTGATTTTGCCAAAAGCATACATTTCTTCAATTGCAATTTCTTGGCAAATTATACACCAGGTTACATATTATGTGCAGCACAGATCAGTCCAATCCTCAGGTCTGTGCAACCATGTTTCGCCTTTCTGATACATTTTGGTAATTTTAAACATGAACGATTCGGCCTAAAATTCCCCAATTTTATACGCAGATGCAAATTGTCCACAGGGATATATCTACAAAATGTTATGTTTGCAACTTTAATACTTTCCTTGGAATCTATCATATTTTGTAACTTCTGTTTCCCATGCAGCAATGAGTTCTAGCAAGTTTTAAAAGATAAAATTAGATTTAAAACTGCAAACTTTTTACATTTGACTAATTCTTACTGCAAAGATAAAAAAGTCTTTAAAATGTCTTTATAAAATAGTCTTTGTAACCAAAAGGCAGTCGATTGTTAATTGATCCCTTTTTTTTGTTCTTCCTCCAACTGCAAGTAACTGTCATTTCCTTCAAGGCAAGGGGGTTTCCCATCTTAATTGAAGGTTTATTGCCCCTTACACTTGACAGGTTAGTGTCCCAGGACTTCTATTGTCCCAGCCTGGAGCACAGATGAATGTCTGACGAGCGTGTGAAATTGCTTTTTCCTGGCCCATACAAAGTTTATCAAGCTGGCAATTTTCACTTGCATGTCCTGGGTTTATGGGGTATCTCCCTTCCTTGGGGAAGTTTCATGGCAGGCAACTGGAATGACTGGTTTTTCTGAGAGCTTGCAAATCCAGCCCATGTGTTTTAAACTCTTTAATTTCTTATCGTGGGTCCTGAATTAAACAAACCTGTGAAAGAAGATAGCCTATGTGTGTATTATCACCACTTACATAAACCCTTTACCTTGCTAAGTAAGCAGGCTTTCATTAACAATTTATTTTCAAACAGGCCAATTTTTTTTTTAGTCAGCAAAGCCCATTTTTCCACATGTGTTAAAACTGCTAGCACTTCTTTCTTTAAATTCGGTTTGGTAGCTGCCTCAGATTGCCCACACTGACTTTGCAGCTGTAGTCATTTCCTTGAAGCTGGAGCCTTATCTAAAGTATATATAGATACATTTGCCACTGACATGGCTCAAAGTCTCTTTGAACTGCTACGCCTGGATACATTTTGGCAAGAAAATAAACGCGTGTTCCTTTGCGAATGAAAATTAAGTTGCTTCTTGATTTCTCTGAGAGTTGGTTTGACTGGACCTTTCACTCAGGAATTATGCCTGGTTTTGGTGAAGTACAGTGAAATATCTTGGGCCTGACAGGGCCTTTTTACTCACAGTCGTTTCAGGATGAACAGAGGGAAACAGCGTAAAAACAGAATTTTGAAAGGGTGAAAATGTTTCATTTTGAAGGGGATTTTTGGCTTTTGCAGCAATGCAGTGCTGCCTGTTCACTTGATTCCATATATGTTTCAGAACACACTGGCATACATTTTCAGTGTGTCCCCTTGTTCCATTTTGCCTGAAGCGTGCTAGACGGGATGGTGCAGCCATTTTTTTTCGTGCTGCCAAAATGCAATTTTGAAGTCCTGGTGCGCACAGGAGCCAGCGCAGCCAGGTTGCTGTTTCTTGCGCAAATGCAGCTTAGTGATGTGGGGCAATGCCGTTGAGTGGGTCAATATATCCCACACATCATATACCAAGACATAAAGACGGGTCCCTGAGAGGTTATAGTGCTCACCGTAAACATACATGCACACAATTGTAGCACACGGGGAAGAGAAACTGTTAAGAGAAGAGAGAGAGAGCGTGGAATGGGGAAGAGCAATGAAAACACATTTCTAGGCTTTTAGGCTGTATATCCATATTGGTCCTAGAGCCAAAAGGTCTGACAGTCACTTGAACAAAACTGATTATAGTGTTGCCAGTCTTTAGATAACAGGAAGACAAAAGTAAATAACCAAGAATTGGGTTTCTCGAAAAACCACTAACAAATTAAATCACATTTGTAGCTAAGCCAATAGCAGAAGGCAATCAAGGGCATGACTGTGCTAATTATGTTAAATTGTATGATGATATACCCCATGTAATGGAAAATGCTTTGACAGGAGGGGAAATGCTATTTATTAATGGTTCTTAGAAAATTGATCAGACGAGTAGGGAAAGGCATTTTGGCACAGCTGTAGTAAGGCATAGATTGAATGAGGAATTTGAGGTTGCAGCAAGTGCCAGGCTACCGTCTCACTTTTCAGCACAAGCAACAGAATTGGTAGCACTTATTGTTGCTCTCGAAAAACACAAAGGGCAGGAAGTGAACCACCCCTGAACATGCAGCTCAGCTGACCTGGCCTGTGAATGTCCATAGGTCAGGTTTTGATAATGCCAGGACTTCCCTGCAGCATTAGAGACCCTTATTGGAAACCTTGTGCTGTATTGCACAGTGCTGGATGCTGCTTCTTTAAAATGCAGCTGGGCTGAACTGCCAAAAGTGCAATGCAGCGCATGCAATTGTAGTGATTCCATTGAAGGGGCGCTTGGAGCATGCTGTGGCCCTTGTGACGAGACAGACGTCAAGGAAGGAAGCATGTTTCATTGTATACCATTGAGTCATTGTGAGTGCAAGCTGTAGTCGCAGAGCATTCAAGGCGTTTGGGTGGTTTTTGTTTGATTTATGTGCTGTACTGACAGGGGGCACATAAAATAATTATCAATACAAGTCAAAATAATTTGTTATCCAGGCCCCAGCAGTCTCCAAAAGGTGGTGCTGAGCCAGGGCTCCCCGGTCCCACCATGCCATGGCAGGAAACATTATCCAATCATGGCCACAGCCGCAATGGGAGATGCGCCAGCCATGATTAAGTCAGGCAGAGTGACTGACAGAAGGGCCAGCCAGCCACAGCATCACACAAACAAGACACAGGGCCTCATTACGAGTTATGCAGGTAAGGGAAAAATGATGCCGGTATGTAAATACCGGCATCATTTAACGTTCCGTAGCATTCTGACCCACAAACCCGGTATTAACGGCACAGTTATTTACGGTGCCGCTAATAGCGGCATAGGCGCGTACATGCGCCTCCTCAGGTAGTAAATACCGGCATGCCGGTAATAGGGGGCAATCACAACCCACGCAAACATGCAAATACCGGCATCGCGAACACGGTAATAATGGGCTGCATGATGCCGGAAAAACAGGCATCGCGGACCACCCGCAAACAGCAACCAAGATACAAGGCAGCTGCCACAGGTGCACACAATCCCCACAGGTGGAGTCAAAGGAGGCTGTGCCAGTATGAACTGAGCACACCCACACACCACAACCCCCCCCCACAGGTGTAGGCAATGCAGAGTGGCCCAGTACAAAAGGAGCACACCTACACACCACACCCCTTCCTACACCAAAATGCTACCACTAGCATTTGCAATCATGGCGCAGGAGGACATGCCTATACTGCTACAACTACAGCAACAACAGCAACAACAACACCAACTACAGCAGCAAGAACAGGCAGCACAGAGGAGACGCAGGAGGAGAAGGAGGGTGAGACAGGCCCAGCAATTACCACCAGCGCAGCCACCAGCGCCTCGTAGGCAGCCACCAATCCCTCGCACCAGACCCAGCCCATTCAACCTAACCCCTGAGCAGATCCACACCCTGTACAGGTTGGACCGTGACACCATCACCACCATAGTGGACATGATACACAACGACATTGCCAGCCACATACAAATACGCACTGCCATCCCCCCACTACTGAAGGTGGTCTCTGTGCTACACTTCCTGGCCACAGGCACCCACCAACACACAGTGGGCCAGCTGCATGGCATTTCACAACCACTATTCTCACGCATGCTGAACCAAGTGCTGGATGCCCTCCTGAAGCACGCAAGCACCCACATATCCCTACCACGGACTGGCCAGGAGATAGCCGAAACCAAAGTAGGCTTCCATGCACTGGCCGGCATGCCCAATTGCGTTGGTGCCATCGACTGCACCCATGTGGAATTGGTAGTCCCCCATGCCATAGAGGCGGTGTACCGCAATCGCAAGCAATACCACTCCATCAATGTGCAAATGGTATGTGACTCCAGCAAAATCATCACCCATTGCTGCGCCAGATTTCCTGGATCCACACATGATGCCATGTTACTGCGCAACTCCATGCTACCCCGTCACATGGAGCGACATGCTGGACCACGTGCCTGGCTGCTCGGTGAGTTGCACAACAGGCCCATGGCCATGCTGTGGGGTACTCATGTGTGCGGATGCAGAAGGGGGGGATAGTACACCTGGGTGGGAAAGGGGGGGATAGTTTACCAGGGTGGGAAAGGGGGGGGTAGTTTACCAGGGTGGGAAAGGGGGGGTTAAAAGTACACCTGGGTGGCAATAGCCAGTGAGTGGAGAATGAATGCAGAGCTAAACACTCCTCACCTGACACAGCCAAACGGTAAATGACACATCACTGGGCCACATATCACAAATAATGCAAATGGATGACAACAAGTAAGAGGCACAACCGGGGCACCATGGTGATGGTAAGCAATGCATGACTGAATAGGATGGCAACTGTGCCAATGCGGCCAGTGTGACCATGCAAAGTAAAGAGTACACAGCATGAATTGGAGGCTAAACATTGTTGCACTGCCACAACACATCTGCCTCAGCATGCATGATTACACCCTGCATCATCTATTCAACCCCATCCAGTGTTCCACACCTCTTTCCAGTATACATCCCATATAGGTGACTATTTGGTACACGTACAGGGACATGTGCATGCTCACACCTAATAGCTGCTGCCATGAGCGTGCTCCCTGAAGGTGTCAGTTCAGAGTGACACACACCTATTTGTATCTGCTTGCAGGTGATGGAGGATATCCCTTGAGGCCGTGGCTACTTACCCCTGTGCGGAACCCGCAGAACAGCCATGAAGAGGAGTACAATCATGTGCACACTCGTACCCGTGTCGTGATTGAGCAGACCTTTGGCCTGTTGAAGGCGCGGTTCCGCTGCCTAAGCAGGTCTGGTGGGGCACTCCTATATAGGCCTGCGAAGGTGGCAAAGATCACCATGGCCTGTGTCATGCTGCACAACATGTGCGTCCGAAGGAATGTACCACTGCCACCTGACATTGACATGCATGGCCCGGGTGAGGATGAAGGGGATGGAGACGGAGGCGAAGGAGCCCCCTGCCAGTACGTGATGCACGGGACGGCCATGCTGTACGCCAAGCACTAATTGACGAATACTTTTAAGACACAGGGACCATGAATGACTTTTGTCAGTCAGACACTGGGCCAATGTGAAAATGCACAAAGGGAATGTTGTAATTTTGAGACTGAACACCGCAACACATTAAATGGATGCACACCAAAAATGACAATGTCCAGCCATGGATTGTTCTCCAGAAAACTTGTGTATTATATGAAAGTGCAAAACTGTGCCCACTCCCCCTCCCACGATCCCCCAACAAACTCCCTCACCCACCCCACAGACCCCAGTGAACAGCCCAACAAACTCCCTCACCCACCCCACAGATCCCAGATGTCCCCATTTGTGCAACAAACAGTGTTGCCTTCAACAATCCTACTCCTCACATTTCTTCCATTTTTCAAAAAGTCACTTTTTGGCGACTTTCAGGTCTGGGGGTGCCATGGCCATGCACCGTGCACACCTGCGCGTTAAGCGCACAGGGCTTGATTGGACAGAGGTGGAAGGTGTTGACGTGGTCGAGGTGTCAATTGTCAATCCTCTGTCGGACCCATGGTGTGGCTGCTGCACTTGCCTGATGTTGGCTAGTAGGGCCTCGGTCAGTGACCCCATGCACTGCCTGAATGCAGACGTGGACGCCTCCACGGCTGCTGTATTTGCGGCAATGGCCGTGGCTCTGGCCTTCATGGCCTCATTACCGGCAACGACCTGTTGCCGCATTATCTGCAGCATCTCGTCTTGACGGGCCTCCACCCTTGCCAGACGGACCTCAAAGGGGGTTTCTGTCGCAGGTGTACCGGTGGAGGGCTGGGTGGTGGAGGGCTGGGTGGCGGAGGGCTGGGTGGTGGAGGGCTGGGTGGTGGAGGGCTGGGTGGCGGAGGGCTGGGTGGTGGCAGGCACCTGCGTGGGGCCCTCGTCCTGGGCACTGTCGTCCTCAAATATGCTGATGTCTGAGTCCCCTAGGTCGGAGTCATGGAGACATGGGTCATCCAGGCTCTCTGTCTCCGAAGGGGGAGAGGGGGGCCAATGGGTGTTGGGCTGGGTGATCCCGAAAAATCTTCGGCCTCTTCAACCACCTCTGTGGGCAGGACGTCCGTGGTGGCCGGCGGTACAGCTGGCACTGTCGCAGCAGGTGCCCCCTGCAGAGATGATGCCTTGCGTGGCACACTGGGAGTGGTCACAGGACATTTTTTGGAGGAGGGGGTTGCGGTGTCCCTGGTCCCCTTGCTTGCACTGGATGTGCCTGACCCCCTGTCCTGGGTTCCACCTTCCTCATCGGTGCCTGGGGGATAGAAGAGATGCAGGTCATCAGTGAGATTGCCAAATGGCAGCTGTGATTTGTGGCAGTGTTATATCTTGATACATTCAGGCATGATTTCATTTCTGTTGTGTGGCATTTGGTATACTGAGGGGACATGTTGGCAATGATTGCATGGCTGGTGGCAATGGATTGTCTAGGTGTGGGGGGGACATGGGCATGGATGGGTTTACAGATTTCACGCAGCATGCGTGTGGTGCAGGGGGTGGCAATCAATATTCTGTTGGTGAGTTGATGTTGCCTTGGGTATGGGAATTGCCTTGCCTATTCTGACTCCCACCTCACTTGTGTCACATCATGTTTTGTTATAGGTGGATGTGATGGTTCACTCACCTTCCTCTGTTATAGTAGCTGCCCCGTACTCCTGCTCTCCAATCCCCTCGATGGATTCTGGATCAATGAATCCACTTGCAATCTCCTCCCATGTGGTGAGCTTAAAAGGGGAGTGTGTGCCACCGCCTGTCGCCATTGCGGCCCTCCGGTTCTCCGCAAGGATCTTCCGCACACGGAGGCGGAGGTCGTCCCAGCGCTTTCTGCAATCCCGGACACTCCTTGGGGTAGCCCCCACTGCTGTTACCCTCTGCGCAACCTCCTGCCACACCTGTTTTTTATGCGTTTGGGCTGCATGCTTCAGGTCCGTGCTTCGGATAATGTCAGCATGCTGTTGTAGGGTGTCCGCTAGCAATGTCAATTCTGCATCTGAGAAGCGCTGCTTCCTCTTCCTTTGTTTGCTTTGTTTGCTTTTTCCGGTGGCCTTTGACATCCTGGTTCTGTTTTGGCACTCAACAACACGGGTGTAGTGGTAGTAATGGAGGATGGCAATGGATTGTGTTTTTAAAGATGGCCGCCGGCCCATTTCCCGTTCCTGCGCGATGACGTAATTTCCAGGTCTGTTTTTTGCGAACACGGTAATACCATGGTGGTATTACCGTGCCAGTATTTACGGGTTAGTGTGAGGCGGTAGCGCAATGGGCGGGCCCCGCGATGCCGGTATAGGGGGCTTGGAGGCCCTTTACCGGCATGGCGGTGTTGCCACTACCGGCATGGTGGAACGCGCGTGCTCGCGCACTCGTAATGACCCGCTATTAGCGGGTTCATACGTGCACGGACCCGCTCATTCCGGCATGCCGGTAATGAACACGGTTTTACCGGCATACTCGTAATGAGGCCCACAGTGATTAATTCATATTTGCTAAGTGTTCTCCTGGGAGTTCGCGTGTCAGCTGCCCTCTGCTTCAAATCAGCAGCACTAACTCTATTTCCATTTCAGATCTTTGTGATACTTGCTCTGTAGACAGCTCCTTTAATTTCTGAACATAGCATTCTATTTTTAAGGCTAAGTAATAAACATTGCTTTGCCTCCCCCTACTGCACAGACACACAGGTGCACTAGAGGCCATGGTACATGATCTCTTCCTGCACAAAGAGACAGCCAGCAAAGCCAGCGCTCGGTTCAAGTATGGGAGTTACTGGAAGCCCCTGCCAGGGTGGCCTGTGCTCCTGGGCATCAATGCCTCGGGCCAGAAGCACTCTGCCCCGTTACCAACCAGTAAGACCTGCATTTGTAGGCCAGAATGCAGTGATACAAATTAAGCACGGGGTTCACCGGGCACTAAGGTGGCAGCAGGTGAAGAGGGGGGCTATTGACCCTCTGGCTGTGCCTTTACCAACAGTGCTCACTGGAGTACTAGCCGCAGTACCTCTCAGGATCCTGGCCTGAGCCCTGGTGGAACTCCACTGGAGAAAGCTCTCTCTGAGGGACTAATCTCCCAGTGTCACTTTTAAGTTCCTCTCTCAATCAATCTGTCTCCAGTCTCCTGGGTACCTCCCTCTTACTGCTTCAAAATACCATCTAAACTATGAGTGTGGCTGATCTGGGATATTTACAATATGGGATACATAGAGGTAAACATGGATTATTTATTTTGTACTTTCAATGGCCCATATTCTATAAAAATCACAGGACATAGAGACTGCTAACTTTGTAGTATTTTAATCATGAAATGTTTTTGAAATACCATGTTTTACCATTAGCATCATTTTCTATAAATAGGCCCAATTTGTCATGGATGTGGTTAAAGGAATGGTTCGCCCAAAAGTTTTTATTGCAAAAAAAGATGGGCAATAATAAAAAAAATCGATTGCCACTTTTTTTTTTTAAGTCCCTATGTAAAATTTTGAGAAAATGAAGCTCAACATTTTAAAAAGCAAGCACATGGGGGCATCCATTTTGTGAAATGGATGCCCGCCTGTGCATGCTTTTGCGGCACTAATGAAGGAAAAGCCAGCCAGCTGTAGTAAACAAAAGCTACCACTGGGTGGCTTTTCCTTCATTGGTGCCGGGACTCGGAGGACAGAGACCGGAGACTACAGGCAGAAAAGCTGCAGCTGCATCTCGGTAAGTGCCATTTTTTAAATAAAAATAAACACTAGCAGCGTTTTTTTTTCCTAAGTTTTCCGGGCAGGAGGAGCCCAGAAAACGTAGAAATAAAACCGCAGCTTTAAAAATGTTGTATTTATGTTTGCGGTAGCTTTTGAAGCTTCCACACACATAAATACAACGTTATTGTGTTTGAAAACGCTGCGGTTTTTCTTTCCAAGTTTCTCAGGCTCCTCCGGCTCGGAAGAGCCTGAGAAACTTGGAAAGAAAAACCGCAGCAATTTTGAAACACAACCGCGTTATGTTTCTGCTGCCGTGGCTATCACTTTGGGTCTCCGGTGCTCCCCAAAGGGAGCACCGGAGACCCAAAGTGAAAGCCAAGGCAGCAGAAACACAACGCGGTTTTGTTTCCATGCCGCAGTGTTTCTGCCTAAAGCTGTTTTCCCATTTGGGGCTTTCGGGCTCACCATGGGGAGCCCGAAAGCCCCAAATGGGAAAGCAGCTTTAGGCAGAAACACTGCAGCGTTTAGCATTTCAGAAAACAACCGCGTTGTGTTTCTGCCTAAAGCTGCTTTCCAATTAGGGGCTTTCGGGGAGCCCGAAAGCCCCAAATTGGAAAGCAGCTTTAGGCAGAAACACAACGCGGTTGTGTTTGAAAACGCTGCAGTTTTTCTTTCTCTCCAAAGCAAGCACAGCGGCAGAAATAAGATAGACTGGGGGTCGTGTGTAGCCAGTGCGCTGGTTAATACCAAAATTAAAGCAAGTGAGATGACCTGCTGCTCAGATATCCTTCCACTGATGTCCCCTAGTAAACACCAGTACAGGTAAACATAGGATTGAGTACGGAAGGTAAAATCAGTGCGCAGATCCCAAAGTTCTTTTCTGTGAAATCCATGAAACGAAATGCAAAATAGGCTTCAAATACAATTTATTATTCACTAAACAGCCGACACGTGTTTCGACTTTTCAGGTCATTCTCAAGGCTGTGAATTAGTCCACACAAATAAAATAGTCATGTATAAAGATAATCCAACCATAAATAGTAAATTCAGACATGGCAATAGCAAAAGAAAATCACATACCATTGTTTCAATGAATGGATGTAGCCAATGAAAACAAAAGAATGCCCCAAGGTAAAACAAAAGAGAAATAAGAATTAGGGTATGCTAATTTAGCGTGAGGAAAAACATATTCCATTTTAGTAAACAATATGTATGTGGGAAGTTGCAACATACCGTGATTCCAATGAAATAATGGACAGGGTGGTGTGTTGAGCAACACAATTGCTACCTAAAGTAATGATAAAGTAACCATTTAGAATGAAATCACTGATGTCGGTAGAATAGTAAAAAGAAAATGTCCAGTTTAGGCAAAGATACTTTTGCGAAAAAGGAGTAAAGATAACTTACCCTCCAATGGGTATGTATCTCAGTACTAAAACGATGTGTCTACAAAGTAAACAAATTACAGATAAACTCTCTTCTAAACGTATAAATGCAATTTGTGACGGCCCAGTAACCAAAGAGAAATAAAAAAAACTGTACCTGATGTCGATAGCTCAATGTTGTAACAGGGTCAAATCCCCTTCTCCAAATCAATATATTGAATGTATTAACATTGGCGCCGTGCGGCAAGCTCAGTGTAAAATGGCAATACGAAGTGAAAATGGGGCTGCGCGCGTGATGTCACGCGCACGTTTTGCGGTGACGTCATGCGCGCACGCACCGCAGTGACGTCATTCGGTGTCATTGGTGCGGCTCGAATCAGTCGTCCACAGCAAAATCTAGTGAAATGCTAGCTTGAGTATGGGAAAATGTTGTCCACATCATGCTGCTCATTGTACTGGTGGTATGTTGCTATGACAGGAATGTATGAATGGATAAGCCTTACGAGTGAAAAGCACAATACTCACATCAGATAGCTCATCTATGTGTTGGTAAATAAAATACGGGCCACAAAATGGATGCCCCCATGTGCTTCCCTTTGAGCTTCATTTTCTCAAAATTTTACAAAGGGACTTAAAAAAAAGACTTAAAAAAAAAAAAGTGGCAATCGATTTTTTTTATTATTGCCCATCTGTTTTTGCAATAAACATTTTTGGGCGAACCATTCCTTTAAATGCAAGTTTGACTCCAAATAAACAGTCTCGCTGAATGCAAATAATTCAGCCATTGCCCTCACAGAAACCTTCCGATGTCACCCACACTCCAGATTTCCACTGTGATGGTCTAAACATACAGATATATTAATCAGATGAGGAAACCACATATCTACTAGTGGGCATTACTGTTGTAATTGCAGCAGTGGCACTAATACCAGATGTCACTGTAACAGCACCTAGTATTAACGAATGATCAAGTACTTAGTCGAGCATTGTGGACCTGGGAGCTGTGTCCTGTAGTTTACACCCAGATCTTTGCTACGGATGCATTAAACCATTGAGCTACTTTATTATCTTCATTTAAAAATGATAGTTCATGAAAAGAAAAGAATAACTTCATTTAAAAAAAACAAAAACAAGATGAACATTTATCCATAATCGCCTTCTTCCTGGTGTTGGGAAGGGGACACAATCTTCCTAACACCCCCAAGCACTACCGAATAAGGCAAAGACTGTGGAAGGTAATGTAAGAGATCAGGGGGTAGAAGGGTGTCCTTAAAGGATCTACATGATCATATTATTTCATGCTTTATGGATGTAGTGTACATGCGGAAAACAAACGCCATCTAAGATCTTAGCAGCCATATTGAAACACAAGGCCTACATGTGGCACAGCAGCCAGCATCCTAGGCATAGGCCGTGGACCTGAGGGAAGGAATAGGTTGTATCCCGTACGCTGATGAGAAAGGCCAGAGCCACAGAGATCCATAAACTCTTCATTATCCTAATATGTTGCCAACCTTCATGGTCTGGGTAGAATGTGCCCTGCAAGGCCACGGGAAGTTGGTTGAGCGTCTTTGTATGATATGATCCCACGAGAAGTAGAGCACAGGCTTCTGACCCCCACCAGTCCCACCTCTAAGTTATAGCACCCAAATGCCATGGCTTTAGGACCTCTGAATTCCAGGCTACCAGCCAACCACTGATCATAAATCTGTTAGACCCCCTGATTGATCAAAAAGATCAGAAAGCAGAGCTTTTCTGCTTTCACTGCTAGGTCACATGATATGTGCTGCAAGGTGTCGGGAGGGATGAAATGATAGCCCAGAATGTGGGTGGAAGAACTTGGAGAGATGCCAGCCTGTCTGGGACCGAGTGAAGTGTGTGAGTTAGGATGACCTTGGCTTCCTCGCAGGCCCTGTCTGCCGGTATCAAGTGTGCTGCTACATAGATAGAGATGTGTTGTTTAGTTTGCACACAATTTTGCCAATTAGCTGCCTGATGACACGATAACGAATGCAGCATAACCCACGTGGTAGAAGATGGATGGACAGGGCTGGGACCAATGTCCTGGCATCCCTTATGGAGTAGGCAGCCTATGTATAGTGTCTCACCAACCAGCAATTTTTTACTGTATGTGATGACATCACTGATGACACTGTGTTCTTTCATAATGTGCTGCTCTTGCTGATTTTGCCAGATCAAGTTAGTTTTGAATATTAGCCTAGGATGTCATGTGGTAAGAGTTCTTGTAGTACTGGGGTCTGCACCTCATCAGATGATGGGACCCCAAAGCGATTTTAAAGTGGCAATGATAACATATCTTTGGGTGCACCACTACCATAGTGATTTAGAGTGGAATCGATGTACAGTGTGAGTTTTGGAAAAGAAGCAGCATGAAAGAAATGACAACATTTTAAAACTATTATTTTGAAAATTTCTCTGAGCTAGGGTGACCAGATGTCCCGGTTTTCCCGCAACTGTCCCACTATGTGGTGCTCCGCCCCCCTTTTTCAAGATTATGTTCCCATTGGAAACTTCACTGGTCCCGGATTGTTGTAGTAGGTCTTCATGGCTGGCAGGAAGGAATGCACAATCTCACACAGAAGAAATGCTACATTTTCAACTTAAGATAGTGTGTTTGTGATTAATTATGTGTTTCTTTAAACAGTAACACTTAAACCCACTTCTCCTCCAAACGCTACTGAAGTGTAGTGTTTTGACAGGCACTTTCAAGAGTTAGTCCTACTTTTATGTTAGTTGCCATGACCCAGTGTTTTACTTTTTAAATCTGGTCGTTCTATCTGAGCGGAGTTCAACTGCCAGCTCTTCCCCCTCTGCACTCCGCCTCCTTCTTTGGGCCACGCCGATCAAATTTTAGACCACATAAAGCACTGGGCATAGCACTGCAAACACGTGTGCCCTATTACTGTAGAACCCCAGTAGAAAGCAGTCATAATAGTGCCCGAGGATCCAAAAAGGCGGTCATCCTGAACAGATGATGACAGAAAAATGTTATACTAAATGAAACGATCAAAAGTAAAAGAAATATAGGGAAAATGCAAACCATTTTTGTTGTTGTAATAGTGTGTGTTAGCGTTGTCAGTATAAACTGTGACAATCTACAGCCGCTAAATATGGAAGGGCTATGGATGACACGCAGGCTCCCATCCCGACAGGAACAGGCAAAAGCTGGATCTTACCCAAACAGCAAGCAACGAGGCACCACCTGCGACAAGTCTTTACATTATCCGCCTTGGAGGTATTCAAGCATCTTTCCTCTGTAAATTACCCGGCTTTGTGTGCATCGCGCAATGCCAGTATGGGAGGTATTGCAAGGGAGCTGAAGAGGCCTTGCAATCTGGCTCTAACCCCCCGCACACCCCGACCCCACCTCTGGTAAAGGATTCACGCGCATCTGTGGGTGAATGCACGTAACACCAGCCACGTTCAGGGGAGGTCCTTTCTGTTTTACCATTAAAAGGCATCCACTTTCCAGCGAGTTTAAATATTCACACATTCTAAGAGAATCGAAGGATTTGTGAGTCACTATGGCAAACTTACTTTTTTTGTTTTACAGCACTGCAACGTTTAATCATACACAGTCCTTTTTGTTGTGCAATGGATGCTAACATTTTCAGTTCCCAGATTCTATTAATATGTCATTTAAGTAGATACAAGCAAGGTAAGCAAGGCTTACAACGAACAGTTGTGTTAATGCCCGAGGAATCAGGGTGGCAGGTTATTTTTCTAAAATACCATAAAGGCCATTCATTATTTTGTTGGCCCACCAGGAGTAAACAATATCGCACGTGTAGGCAGTAAAAGCAGTTAACTGAAAGCCAAACCCTCAGCCTAATCTTCTCTCTCTCTACACCCAATCTTCTCCTCTTTCTCCTGCACAATCCAGTTACAAGCTTGCCAATCTACTCCCATGACCACTGTCCGCTCTGCTTTCCCCTTCTCTTCCCTCTCCCTTGTTCTCCTTTTCCGCCCATGTGTTTTATCTACTGTGGGACGTTGGCTTGTTCAATTCATCCTTTCTTCACTTTCTATTTCCCTTGATCCCAATGAAAACATCTTTCTCTCTTTTGATGCAGCTTTCTCCCCTCTTCCCTTCACTCCCCTATCTACTCTCGATCACTCTTACTCTGCTTGTCCATTTTCTCCAGCCAAGAAACCTCCTCAACCTTTTCTATCTCCATCTCTTCTATCTCTTCCCTCTTCACTTCATAAAGTTGAGCGTCACTAGAAGAAGTAATGTGCACCTGAGGATCTCCTCACTCTATCTACACACCATTTCTTCTATGACTTCCAATTACACTTTGCAAACAACTAAACATTTCTTCTATCCCACTTTCTCCCTCGCACCACCCATGTTGCTTATATCCATTATTTTACTGCATCCTTTTTCATTGCCCAGAAGCTCCCTCTCTCTCTCTCTCTCTCACACACCTCTTAATTATTCTGGCATTGAAGACTACTAATGTCTCTAAACATTGCTCCTCGTCTCCCTCTCCTCCTTCTCCTATTCCCCCTTCCAGAGCGTCTCCTTTTACTTCACCCCCTCATTCTCTTTTCACATTCTCCCTTTTAACTAACTCTAATATGACCCACATTTCTATTTTACCCCCACCCAACCGCTTCACCACTCAACTATCTACCTCCTGCATGAATTCCTTCAATGTGACACAAGAACAAATCCATAATGAACACTTTGTGTATGTATCAATACCTAATTGTGAATCTGTTCCATTTCAGCAACTTGTACAAAATGCAAACCATGGTAGATTATGTACTACCCGCTCCTCGACCCCTACCTTACTCCTTAATTAACCTCTCACTTTCATCTTCTACTTGTCCCTTCTCCTCCAAACAACTTCTTTTCATTCCAGATGTGGGGTTTAATGGTAGCCGCAGGATCAAATGAACTGAAAGGCCAAGTTAGGCCTAAAGTGTGCTGAAAAGATATGTGGAAAAATGTGATTCTCGAAACAAAAAGGCCAGCAGGTTATTATCAAGTACAAATAAATTAAAGTGCTGTGTTCAAGCAAACGCGGAAATGTGGGCCTAAAATGCAGTGGATTAAAACACACAGACATGACTGCCAAATTGAAAGCGGAGCATTTCATACTCCACTGACACACTTCAAAAGGCTAAATACATTGAAAATCAAAAATACAACATGGACCTTCCATGCAAGTTAAAACCACAGACTTGTTTTTCAGCAAGTGACCGGTGCTGAAGATTAATCTTGCTGGCATAGAGAGCAACACATAAAGAGTGTAATTTGCCAACCCAGAAACAGTTAACATAGAAAGGCTTGCATGTAAAGCTAAGAAAAATATACACATGAGAAAACAAATTTCAATGGCCACAGTCCAGTATTACACAGCCACGGTAGTCTTATATACTTCGCTCTGCCTGGACAAATCCTGACCAAACTTTGCCAAAAAAGTATATGGGTCACTCTGAATGTTTTTGCAAAAGTTTGGTGAGGTTTGGACCACGGGGTGCAAAGTTATAAGGGGGTCCCTAAACTTCTTTTTTCCCATAGACTGAATGGGAAAAAAACTTTTCTCACGCCTACAGCCCAAACCGCTGGACGCATTATCACCAAATTTATACCAGGAGCAGCGGCTTGGTCCCGAAAGCGTGGTGAAAATCCATCCAGTAGTTTTTTTTCAAATGACCAAAAAGTAGGTCACAGAAAACTAGTGATATCTATGTTTGGTCGGCAGACACACTTCCCTGTTCGCTCCGCGGACAGTGTCCTGCAGGGGCGTTGCTATGGGGGGGACTAAGGGGGCTATAGCCCCTGAACTTTTGGTTGTAGCCCCTGATAGAATCTCAGGAGCTACAGCCAAAAGACTAGCTAGGCCCCAGTCCCAACAGTTCCGACATCAGCCTCGCCCCGGGTCTTTTCCAGACCTAGCAACTCCCCTGGTGTCCTGATTGGCTAATCGGCTTGCGTCATGTCCGCGGACATGCAACGTGTTCGGTGATTGAATGGTGAAGAGCGTGAAGTGCGTCAGATTTTTAGAAACGCCCGCCATCTTGGATTCGCAGACATCCGTGGACAGCGTGGCGAAACTTGGTGGAAAAATACTATTTAGTAAAGTGTGTTGGCGTGTAAGACTCTTTGGGGAAGGTGAGGGAGTAAGAGATGGGTTAAATGTTGCATTTATTTAGGTGGCAGGCACCCCTGTTGTGTTCGTTCTGACCGCGGACAACACGGGTGTCCTGAAATGTTCGTAAATAAACAAAATGAGGGTGTCCTGAGGAGGCTATACCTGTTCGTACTGTTCATAGGCAAGTTGAAACTGTTCTAAGAACACATCATGTGTCCTAGGATGTTCGCAAATAAATGAAATGGGTGTGTCCTGAGAACGCTATGACTGTCCGTATTGTTCGCAGGCAAGTTGAAACTGTTCTAAGAATACAGGCAGTATCCTGAAATGGTCGTAAATAAACAAAATGGGGGTGTCCTGAGGACACTGTCTGTATTGTTCGTAGGGAAGTTGGAATTGTTCTAAGAACATGTGTCCTGGGATGTTCGTAAATAAACAAAATGGGGGTGTCCTGAGGACGCTAGACCAGTCCGTATTGTTCGCAAGCAAGCTGAAACTGTCCTAAGAACACACGAGGTGTCCTGAAATGTTCGTAAATAAACAAAATGGGTGTGTCCTGAGGACGCTATGCCTGTCCTTATTGTTCGCAGGCAAGTTGAAACTGTTCTAAGAACACACGCGGTGTCCTGAAATGTTTGTAAATAAACGAAATGGGGGTGTCCTGAGGACGCTGTCGGTATTGTCCGTAGGCAAGTTGAAATTGTTCTAAAAACACATCATGTCTCCTGGGATGTTCGTAAATAAACAAAATGGGGGTGTCCTGAGGATGCAATACCTGTCCGTACTGTTCGTAGGCAAGTTGAAACTGTTCTAAGAACACATCAAGTGTACTGGGATGTTCATAAATAAACAAAATGGGGGTGTTCTGAGGACGCTAGACCTGTCCGTATTGTTCGCAGGCAAGTTGAGACTGTTCTAAGAACACACGCGGTGTTCTGAAATGTTCGTAAATAAACAAATGGGGGTGTCCTGAGGACGCTATACCTGTCCGTACTGTTCGTAGGCAAGTTGAAAATGTTCTAAGAACACTCATAATGTTCGCAGATATTAAAAGTGCCCATATGGCATAGTTAAAATGTTTGACTCTATGGGTGTGATATGCTGCGGTGGTTGTGGCCATGCACCCAAGCCTCTATGCCCTGGCCACAACCACTGCAGCATATCACACCCATAGTGGCTTATAACTTTGGGACCCAAGAACAAATTTATAAGCATCGGTGGTTGTGGCCAGGGCCTAGAGTCTTGGGTGCATGGGCAAGACCAAATGTATAAGAACTGAAGTTATAAGTCACTATGGGTGTGATTTGTTGCGATGGTTGTACTTATTAAAACATACTTACTGTTTGGGTTTGGTTTAATAACTGGAGTACATATATTCCTTGTTAATTTCTGTGATAAAAGAAAAGATCATGTTAGTATTGGTATTTTGTAACGACTTATAACATTGAATAATCAACATTTTTTTTTTTACCCTCATATTTAGTAGATTACAAACCAGTGTACTGTGCAATTTGCTCAGTTTCTGTGTTTGTTGCTAAAATCATTGGGTCTGTGGAAAAAAAAATCCATGTTGGATTAAAAAAAAAACTTCTTTTGTTATGCTACAGTCTATTTGTTTGTTTGTTTTCGGTGTTCACTTGTTGTTTCTGGCTAATGTTCTATATGTTGGCTTGTTGCAGATTTTTGGAGCAGGTAGATACCTGTTGGCATATTCTAACTGTTTATTTTTTTATATAATTTAGTGGTATTCATTTATCTGTTTAGTTGTTGTAGAATCTTGGGGCAGTTAGATACCTGTTAGTATATTCTAACTGTCTATTTCTTGTTATAATGAAGTGGTATTGATTTATCTGTTTGGATATTATAAAATCTTGGGGCAGTTAGATACCAGTTGGCGTATTCTATCTGTTTATTGTTTGATATAATTTAGTGGTATTTATTTATCTGTTTAGTTGTTTTAGAATCTTGGGGCAGTTAGATAGCTGTTGGCATGTTCTAACAGTTTATAGTTTTTTAATAGAAGTTTTGTTAATGTTTAAGTACAGATTAGTTAATACATTTTGGTTTTAAGAAGATTAAATACGCGTTTGTAAGATTTGCTGGTAATCTCTGCTTTAGAGTAATGGTACTATCATTACATTCAAACCATCCACATTGTTTTTATATATGCAGTATAGTAACCTGCATTGGTTGTGGCTCCTGCGTGGTAGATTATACCTATTGTTGTGAAGGTTTTCTTACCAAGTGATACTTGACCATGTGTGAATCCAGTCAGCTTGCAGTTGTTTTTGGTACCATCTGCATTGTAACGTAGAAGCATTAGTATTACGTATTTACTATGTGTTTGTATTAGTAATGTGGAGCGATTATCCGAATTGCAGGTAGTACATAATCTACCATGGTTTGCATTTTGTACAAGTTGCTGAAATGGAACAGATTCACAATTAGGTATTGATACATACACAAAGTGTTCATTAGGGATTTGTTCTTGTGTCACATTGTTGCAGAGAGTGCATGTATGTTTCCACATGTATGAAATCCGAAAGATTTCATTTATAGGTATGTTTTTGTTTTCCAGTAATTGTAGTAAGTAGATTAGAAATTCTTGTGGATCTTCCTGTGAGTTTATAGTGAATTTCACCATTCCAGCACAGTAGTCCAATTCTTGTCTTATTCCATGAACACTATACATGTTGTCAGGATTGTTTGTTGCGTTTCTATGAAGTACTAACATTTGCAAACACAATTGGTCTGTACCGTGTAAGTAAATGTTGTCAACAATTGGTGGTAATTGAAATAGAATATTCATTGCTACATTTGCTACAAGTTTTTTGGAGTTTGTCGTCCTTCTTTGAAGAAGTACCTGGTTTACTTTCCCTAATAGGTTCTTTTTTGCTTGTGGTACTTGATGAAGTATTAGTTTCTTTTACTCTCTTTGGAGGATTTGCAGTGACATCCTGTTGCATTTCTGTTTGATTTAGTTTTCATTTACAACGTTTTACTTTTTGTGGAACAGGATATGTTTTTAGATGGGGGTGTATAGTGAACAAAGTCTATTGTATTGTAAAATGCAAGGAATATCAGCGTTTACTTTACTTGCATCAAAGTTGATTAGAAATAGAATGTCAAGTATACGTAAGCGTGATAGTGCTACGTAGATCATGCCTTCTTTAAAGACTGTGTTACCAATGTCTATCAATGCTTTGTCTAGGGTAAGACCTTGTGATTTATGAATGGTGACTGCGTATGCAAGAGTTAGAGAAAATTGTTCTCTGCGTACATACATGTCTTTGAAGAGAAGGAATTGAGCTGTTGAGCGTCCTATCCTTTTCACTTCTGAAAGTTTGTCAAAGACAATACTGACAAACTGAATGTTGTTGTCACGTGGGTATGTTTGAAAGCCAACAACTGTACCCAGTGCTCCATTAACTAGTCCTTGATCCACGTCAAGGTTACGTTTAAGCATTACTCTAAAATTTAAGGATAATTTTAATATTTTTTCCAATCCAGCTGTGTTGGAGATTGAATTTTCTAAACTATTTAGTCTTGATGTGGCTTGCTCACACATGGGAAGTGTCATACCATGTATGTCTAGTTTGTCTGTGGTGCTAATTTCAATTATCGGTTGCATTTCATTTTTTAACATTGTTTCATTGAATTTGAAACAGCTTGCAAGAGTTGGCATTAAGGCCATACAATTTACATTTTTGTGCGCTAATTGTTCCATAACATCCGTAGCACATGCATTATCACCATAAAGTGCATGAATGTGCCGGGTTTTCAATATTGCTTGTGCTTCTTGAGATAGTATACCAACTCTAATACTTTTAAAGATGTTGGCATAAGTGAGATCTGCAGATTGTCGCATGTTTTCTGTTAATACTCTGTATTGGAAATGTTGCCAAAGGTTGACATTTCCTATGCTGCCAACAGTTTTACGGCAGAGTTTGTGTCCTAAGGTTTTAAAAATAGGCTCACCTTTCACTGGTGTCAATTGAAGAAGATCTCTGAAAACAATAATGTGTTTTCCTCCAAAGAGCTCTTCGCAGTTCGTTTTGAGTACTTCTTGTAATCTGAGGTGAATCAAAGCCAACATTAGGCTGGAGACCGTGCTCACTTCATCTATTAGTAGCATTTTCATTTGTTTTAATACTCTGCGTAGTCCCATTGCAGCTTCTGTAGGAAGTTTGCAATAGTCTAATTTGTTTTGGTGTTCTACTGGCAGGAGTAGTAATCGGTGTAAAGTGACACCGCCTATGTTGTAGGCAGCTAAACCTATGGGGGCAGTGACAGCAGCTGACAGTTTGTTGTTTGTCAATTGTTGAAGGAATTTGCTGATGATTTTGATTAAGAATGTTTTGCCAGAACCAGCTTCACTACTGACGTACAGTAGTACAGGTTTGTAATTTTGGCAGGTGCATTCTTTATTTTCATGTTGTACTCCATGTGCAATTTCTTTTGTTACTTCTTGAAAAATGCTACGCTGCTCATTGTTAAGTTTTGATTGTAGTATAGTTAAGTCTTCTTTATCTTCATACTGACACATGGTGTTTTCTACTTCCGTCATAGCTAATTCTGCCTCATTTGTTATTAGTGGCTGTCCCAGTGGTTCTTTGCTTCCTGTTAGTAAAGGTTGACTACTGTCAGAAGTGTCCTTATCTAGTTAGGCCTGGAGTTCTTCTTCGTGTTGCTTTTCATTGTGCAACATTGTTTTTTTAGTGTGTAAGTTTACATCAGTTATAGTGCTTTCATTTGCTTTGAAAGCCTCTTCATAGGAGTCATAGTTATCCAGTATTTCTTCTTCTTTTCTCCATGGTTTTTTTCGAGTTGTAGCAGGGACATGTAATATAGTTCTTTATGTTGAGGAGTCTTTAATGACAATTTGATATGATTAATTAAATTTGGTTTGGTGAGTTTTACTAAGCTGCCTTCACAATTTGTCACTCTGTATCTACCTTTTTTTTCATTGGGTTTTATATTATTTTTGTATGTGAAGTTTTGGGCTATGTGGTATAGACACATGGTTTCCAAAGTGGTACTTCTGTTTGGGTAGTATGTGTCCAGCAAATTGTTTTTCAACATGTTTTGGCTGTTGGGATCATTTTTGGCTATTGTTTCTATGTTGTTGTGTGATTTCAGAACTCTTTTTTCTACATTTAGCAGGACCAAGACTTAGCCATACTATATTTTCAGATTTTCCATACAAAGCAGTATCGGTTAAATGATCTGCTGCTTCATAGGAGCCACATTCTCTACGGGAGAGCATATGTATGCCCAAGCTGTATAATTTCTGAGACAGTGTTTTGTCTGATGACAGGTCATTCCAGAGTTCTTGAAGTTCTGTTTTTTCTGCTTTGGTTAAGTATGCTGTAACATATCGTACAACTGCAGTGGAATTGTCTGCAATGTACTGCACGTCTATGTTTGCATTCCATAAGAGGGCAATGATTGCATTGTAATCATTGATATGTTTTTCTTCTTCTGCTCTTTTTATGTAATATGCATTTTTAGGTGATTTACCTTTAACAATATGTCTAACTGAAGACATGAAGTTGTTCACTTGACCTGTTTTTGTAACTGGTCTAGGGAAACCAAAGCGGCATTTGGTGTAGTATTTCCCTTTGTTTTTGTATTTGTGACGACAATATTTGCCACATTTGTGTATTCGAAATTGTAAAATTTGTGCATGAAGATCACTATTTGTTGCTTCAGATGGAATTTTACAAGTGACATATTTTTCGATAAACTGTAACTCAGTGGCATCATTGTCTTGGCCAAATTTAGGAGCATCTTTAATCCATAAAAGCATGTGGATATGTAGTTATGTGGTGCTCCTCTGGCTTGGTATTCTTTTCTCCAAAAGAAGTGTTGCACTTCTCTGAGGGGAGGAACATTTTTTTTGTTTTTCTTTTGTATATGGTTACAAAAATATAACCTTTCACAAATCTCAGATAAAATACATATTTTAACAGGAACAAAATAAAAAGAAGTATATACAGTTAGTAAACAAAGCATGCACATCCAGACCAATTCAAACAGAGTTTAAACAATATTTAAAAAGGATCCTCAAGCATCTTGACAACAGCGATCGTCTTTTGATGTGAATGTCCATCGATCAGGCTTTCCCAGAAATGGGCGTGTGCCCATTATGTTACATCGGACATAAATCTGCTGAGAAATTGACGCCTAGAATTTCCCATGCCCACACACTCCATCAGATGTTTCATTGATTGGCTTTCCGGCTTGGCACACGACTGACAAAGACTTAATGAAGAAGCTCCCAAACCTCTTCTCGCCAGAATTTCTGCAGTTTGTAGAATGTTCAATCTCAGTCTGAAAAAAGTATTCCTTATTCTCCAGTCTGGGAATTTTATTAGATATTTGCTGATGAAGCCCAGTTTCCTTTCTGCTCTTTGTTGGGGATTTGGGTGAGGCCCTTATGATTAATTTTCTCAAGGGTCCTAATCCAATCCATTTCCTCCCTTTTTTTTGGCCTTTAATGGATTTTCCTCCAACAATTTTGAGTCTATATTCACCCACTCTTGCCATTCCTTCGCCAGTGAATCAAGTCTATCCAGCTGATGGGAATTACCAGCCTCCAGATGTTTTCTCATATCTGTGTATAGGGATTGGTCTTGAGATGACGTAATACGGTGGTGCAAGATCAACAGTTTCCACTCTGCTTGGGATTTTAATGATCTTAGGCCCAGTTCGAATCTGATATTATCCATTGATAGACTCATTGGTAAACCCAGACCTTCCCATTTTTCCCAGGAAGTGTTCCACAGTTGAGGTTTGGCTTCTCGCCCATATAATAAAACAGGAATGACTTTGGCCTGATAAAACTTGAGGACAGGTATGAATGAAAATTTACCGTATTTCCAAAGGATTCTTTTCTTCTGAGCTGCTAAGGGTTTTGTTTTTATCTCGAGGTCAAACTCTGCCTTACATAATGCCGGTGTGGCATAGATTTTATATCCCAAGTAAACCAAATCCTCCACCCTTATGATTGCCTCCCCTCCCCCCCATTGACCATCCTAGAAAAACAATTATTTTATTCCTTTGCCTAAATACCAACACCCTTGATTTGTTAGGATTCAGGGAGAGCCCATTTCCAACTGCATAGTTGTGAATACCATTGAGTAGATGTTGTAACCCGATGGCTGTTTTGTGTAAAACTACCACATCAGCAGCGTAGGCCAGCCAATGTATTTTCTTGCCATTTAGGGAAGGACTGGCCAACGCCGCAGATGCTAGAAACTCCCCCATATCAGAAGTATACATGTTGAAAAATAACGGGGCCCCAAGACAACCCTGTCTGACCCCCCAGTTCACTCACACGGGCTCTGACAGATGACCCTCTGCATCTAATCTCACCCTGATGTCATTGTCCTTATGGAATTCTATGAGCATTGCCAGGAGCCCCTCTGGGATGCCTTTTGCTCTTAGTTTCATCCACAACCTTCCCCTGTCCACTTGGTCAAAGGCCCTTGAGAAATCTACCCAGGCACCATATAGTTGTTCACCTCCCTTCCCATGGGTTTTTTCACTCAGGAGATTTAATGCTATGCCATTCACTGCCGTTGAGTGTCCCCTCCTAAAACCAGTTTGACATTGTGAGATCATTCTAACTTTTTTTCCCAAACTTCCAATTCCCCCAGCAAGATTTTCATAAAAATCTTGCTATCAATATCCAGCAAGGCGATGGGGCGATAGTTTTTCGCCGCCTCCCTATCGCCCCCCTTGAAAAATGGGATAATTGTGGCAGTGCGCCATGATGTTGGTAGTTGTTTCTGGGCTAGGATTTCCCTAAAATGCCAGTTAAGCAGTCTTGCCCATAAAGCTGGATTTCCCTTCAGGACTTGATAAATCAGCCCGTTAGGCCCTGCCGCCTTCGAGGACGAGGCCTTCCCAATGATATCTTCGATATCCGGCGTGTTAAAATCAAGCCGCCATTCTGCCTTAATGTTGTATTCACAAACTGTTCTTACTGGTTGACCAAAGACTGACTTTAGGTATTTGATCCACTCACCCTCGGGTAGCAGATTGCACAATTGGGTAGTTTTTTCCCCCTCTATTTCATGCATGGTGGCCCAAAACCCCTTAGCATCTCTCTAGCCTAAAACCTCCAATATATGCTCCCCATCCTGTTGGAACCTTTTTGCATTCCTAGCCACTGACCATTGTTTGTACCTGTTTTTAAGCAGACTTATTTGCACCCCTTGTTCAATTTTGCTAATGGATGAGTCGTTTTTTATGAGCCTCAACCTACCATTTAGATCTTTTTTCTTAGCCATCGTTTCTTCATCATACACGTGCCGGTGGACATGTTTAGGTCCACCCCCACCTGGCTTCGGGGGACAAATTCGCTAAATTAATTTAATAAAGCCTGATGGGGAGCATTTCTCTCTTTGTACTGCTTTTGGTATTACAGAGAGCCTTTCATTTAGATCAGCTCCCCCAGCTTTATATTTCATTAGGCGTACTTTGCCTTTCCGAGCTGTTAGCTTCTGAGGCATCCGTGGCAACATTTCTGCTGAAATTTCTGGGAAAAAGAGTTCCAACCTAAGATGGTCACTACCGCCCCCCTCTTTCATATTCAGGTTTACTTTCTGTTCGAAAAGGCCACCAGATAGAAAAAGATAGTCCAATATTGAGGCAGACGTGCCCTGAATCCTGGTTGGGTTAGCAGGGATGTCATCTGGAAGACATCCATTTGTCATTTTCAGTTCCCAATCATTCAACCACTCTACCCACATGTGGCCATTTTTGGTAGTTCTTTTCCCCACAGATATTCTCGGATTCCTTGGGAGGTCAATATATTGTGTGTTAAAATCGCCCCCTAGGATTATGTCCGCCCCTGGAAAAGCAGATTTCTGCCCCTTGAGCCATAATTGAGTACCCTTCGACTACTTTGTTTGTGAGCCATGTCTCCTGCAACATTATGACATCTCCCGCATCAAAACAGATAGTTCTTTATGGCCCTTGAGGTAGAATTATTGGGACCCCGTGTGTTCCAGCAGATGACTCTCAGCCCCTTATTTTCAAAGATGCTGGGACCCTAGACCCAACTTTTGAAAAACCTCAGTTAGAATGCTTGTCAGAAGGGCTAGGGTATTGTCCTTATTGGAAACACTCCTCTGTTCACATGTGGCTTTAGGCAGCTTAGTGGGGGATTGCAAATTGGTAGCTCCTTCTTGAAAGTGAACATTCTTTCCAGCTGCCACATTTCGTGGCTGCAGTGGTTTTGGTTGGCTTTTTAGGACCAATATATCCAAGATCCTTAAGATCCTTAACTCCGATTCTGCATCTTCAATTGCCTGGAACACTTCCCTGGAGGTACAACCCACTTCTGCCAAGAGAGGGTTGTTTGGATCTGGGAATCTGACTAATTCTATGTCTTTACTGTTAATTAAGAACAGACTCAGAACTTTTTTCAGAAGTGAAAGTATGGTCCCACGGTTTAGAAATTTTACATTACAAATAAAGTGTAGCATAGCAATGAAGCAATGATGAAAACATCTTGAAACATTAACAGGATCTATAGAACAAAGTTCTTCAGGTGTTAGTATATCTATGATTGTTTTATTTTTGTTTGATATGCGTAGGAAATCATGTAAATCTTCCCATGCATATTCTGCACAACTTAATGTAACAAACCAAGTGGGTGGGCCAAGGTTTCTTATCATACAATGTACATAACCATGACGTCGGAACCAGTACTCTTTAGTACCACACATGTTTGCTAATAGATTAGTAATACTTGATTGTAAAACCTCATCTTTTTCTTGCACTTTTTGAAATAATTGTGTAGCTGACATATTTTGAAAGTGGGTTCCTGATTTTAATGTGTGTGCAGCTCCGTAACATAGAGTTGCTAGCTCACTTTCAAAGAGTAGGTGGAATATGTATATGTATTCCACATTTGGTCTAAATCTGGGATCTTCAGAATACATCCATAACGAGCGGTATTCTGATGCTCTTATTTGAATAGGTGTATCATCGTACCTTCCTCCTTTGCCAGTAGGAAAGAGTAGAGGAAAAGCATGTGCTTCTATACTTTTTTCCCATATGCTGATTGGTGATCCTTTTGTTTGTCGCATTTGGAACGTTTCTAGTGCATCTTCTACGTTGTCATTAAAGTGCAATGGATGAATTGTATAATGGTCTAAAGTATTGGATACTGTGGCAGGATCTAGAAGCTCAAATTGACCAGTATCTGGGGACTCTTGAATTATTTCAGTGGTTTCCTTCAAGTTTTCTTCAATATTAATTTCTTTGTAGTATTCATTATTGTCTTTTAGATATTGCAAGGCTTGTCTAACTTTACCTAAGTCTACCAGTTGTTGCCAATTTGTTTGGTCTTTTGTAGGTATACCATTTACTAAAATAATTAAAGATTGCTCCATTGGACGTTGCACTCCCAGAGTGTGCACATTTTATTTTAGATGTAATGGTAAATACACTACTTTGCCACAAATGCCTTTCACCAATTCAGCGGGAGGTAATTTTGCTGTTTTTGGTTGAAGGCGTATTATTGCTTGAAAGGGGGGCACTGTTTGAATTATGATGTTAAATGTTAAATGTTAAATGTTAAAGGTATTTGTACCGTGCACCGTCACCAACGGAATTGGTCCCCAGGCGCCCAGGCGGATCTGCAAACGGTAAAGGTGGGATTGGTTAGTAAGGTGAAGAAGGGAGTAGGATAGTGAGAGGAGTGGTGTTCTGTTGGCAGCTTCAGCTCAGTATACATCGGGTGATGAGCTTTGGTGCGGGTATCGGATCGGAGTCAGTCCACATGTGCTGTTGTTCCAGTTTATGTGTTGTTGCATTGTTGTGAAGTGCGTGCGGCTTGTTGTGCGAGAGATGGTTGTGTGAGTTTTTTGAGAGAGATAAGTATGCAGAGTTTGAGCTTATATTGGTTAGTGGGTTACCTGACCTTTACCATGCTAACGTTCATGACTCTGTCCGAGTGTGACACCCGCCGGCCCCAACACTCCCATCCAGACGCAGCGCTGGCCAATGTTTAGGACTTCATCCAGGTGTTGTCGTGCCAACCCTCACACCTCCATCCAGATGCTGCGCAGGCTAGTGTCTAGAGACCCGTCCAGGTCTGGGCATGTTAGCATTCACAACTCCATCCGAGCACCACGCAGGCAGGTGTTCACAATTCTATGCGTGGCACATGCTAGCATTCACGTTTTTCTCGGCGCGGGCATGGTATCCTTCAAATGATCCTATCCAGATGCGACGCAGGCCAACATCTATCTAGATGCGTCTGCCGGTCTGGATGTGTTCGTCCGGTACGTATGAGTGGGGGAGTCACTTGGGGCCTTTGTCTGGGTCTAGGTATGTGGTCAGTCTCTGCAGACTTCCTTATTGGCTATTTTCCATGATGTCTTATGCTCTGTCGACCGGTTGGTTATTCGGTTTGAGTGTTTGTCCAATTTGAGAGTGGTTGAGGTTGGAGATATTTCGTCATTGTTTTAATGTCTGGGCATTCTAGTGCATCTCCGTCGTGGTTACGCTTTGAAGAGCCATGATTTGAGGAGTTTCCTGAATGCTAGGTGGTTTGTTGTATTCCGTATATTCTTGGGTAGGTCATTCCATGTTTTGGGTGCCTGGTGAGAGAAAGACGATCCTCTGAGTTTTTTTCTGTTGTAGGGTTTTGGTTCCAGGCGTATGTCGGTGCTTGATATTAGTGTTCTTGTCGGTTGGTGTAGGCGTAGTTTGTTGCTTAGGAATTCTGCGCCTTGTTTGTGTATTGCTCTGTGCGTGATGCACATGGCCTTGAACTTTATTTGTTGTTTCAGTGGTAGCCAGTGTAGTATTCTTAGCGCCAGTGTGATGTGTTCTCTTCTGGGTAGCTTGAGGAGGAGTCTGGCTGCTGCATTTTGTATGCGTTGCAGTTTTTTTAGAGGTCGTTCGTACATACCCAGGTATAGGCTATCGGCATAGTCCACTCTGGACATGATCAGAGCGATGATGGTAAGTGTTTTGTTGGCGAATGACAGGAACGGTAGGATCCTTTTTGCTGCTTGCAGGAGGAAGAAACATTTCTTGATTACCGAGTTTACTTGTGGCTCCAGAGTGAGGTTGTTATCCATCAGGACCCCTAGGTTTTTTACAGTTGATGATGGTTCTGGTGTGGTGCTGAGCTCTCTTGGCCCGGGGATGTAGTTGATGTCTCCTCCCTTTTTTGAGACAATCATTATCTCTGTTTTGTCCGGGTTGATTTTGAGATGGTTGAGGTTCATCCAGTTGAATATGTCACAAAGGCAATTCTCTAGTGTGGTGTTTTCTTCTCGGGTGTCTTGTATGTTGAAGATTATTTGAGTATCGTCGGCGTAGTTGTAGCATGTGAGGCCGTGTTTTTTGATGAGTTTGATTAATAGGTACATGTAGATGTTGAATAGAAGTGGGGAGAAGGATGATCCTTGTTGTACGTGGAGACTCTGGGTTTGGATTTACAAGGTTTCATCCATATTGTTTCTGTTCTGTTTGTTAGGAAGGATTTGATCCATAGTAGGGCAGTGTCTGTTATCCCTAGTCCTTCTAATCTCTTTATGAGGATGGCGTGGTTGACAGTGTCGAAGATTGCAGACAGATCAAGGAGGATCAGGGCGGTGCTGTTGTCTGAGTCTGCGTTTGTTTTTAGGTCGTCCCATATTGAGAGGAGAGCCGATTCTGTTCCTCTCATAGGTCTGAAGCCAACTTGTGCCTGGTCTGGTAGGCAATGCTCTTCTATGAATTCTTGGGTTATTTGGTAGACGTACGTTTCTAGTAGTTTGGCTATGTAGGGTATGTTGGAGATGGGTCTGTAGTTAGATAAGTCCTCTACGTTTCCTGTTGTGTCTTTGAGTAGCAGCTTGATGTAAGCTGATTTGAAGGCCTGCGGTACTTTACCTGTTGAGATTGAGAGGTTGAGGAGGTTTCTGTGGTATTCCATGGGGATTCCTTGTTTGAGAATTGTTTTGTATATGTCTGGGGGGCAAGGGTCTTCAGGAGAGCCCGATTTGTTGCTTTGGTTTACCAGTTTGACGAAAGCCTCAACTGATATTTCTGGGAAGTTTCGTAGTTTGTTTCCGTGTTCCTCGTCTGTGTCGGTGGGGTTTGAGCTGTGTACGCTTGGTCTGTTTTGTATGGTGTGTTGGATGGAGGTTATTTTGTTTTTGAAGTGTTCTCCGAGGTCCTCCCAAAGTTTCGTCGATGGTGTTGGCGTGTTGTTGCAGGCCGGTGGGTTTTTTATTTCGTTTATGATTTTGAATAGTTCTTTTTGAGCGTTTGGTGCTCTGAAGATTCGGTTGTCGTAGTGTTTCCTCTTCGCTTTTTGTATTTCCTTTTTATATGCGGGGATCTGTTGTAGGAATTTCAATTTGTTTGCGGTGGTGTTGTTGTTCCTCCATTCAGATTCTAGTTTTCAGTTTTTCCTTTTCATGGTTTTGAGTAGTGGGGTGAACCATTTTGCTGTAGTTTTCTTGCGTGCCGGGGTGAAGGGCTTTTGTTTGGCGATGTCGTCAAGGGTTGTTGCGATCCAGGTATGAATTATGGCAACTTTTTTGTCTAGGTCTGCTTCTTCCACGGTTGATGCTTGCGGTTTGCTGAGTTCTAGGAGCTCGGTTAGTTTGGAGTTGTTTATGGTTCTCCAAATTCTTTTCATCATGATGGGTTGTTTTTCTTGTTGCTTTTTTGTCGGAGCGACCTTTGTGATTATGAACGGAATAATGAGGTGTTCGGTCCAAAGAATTTGAATTGGGGGTGCCGTCGTGATGAGGTGCTTGTTGGCGAAGATTGCGTCAAGTGTGTGCCCTGCTGAGTGGGTTGTCCTTTGACTAGTTGTTGTAGGTTCATGGCTGCTAGTTGGGCGGTTAAGGATTTTTGTGTGGTTGTGGTTTCTTCGTCGAACCAAATGTTGAAATCTCCGAGGATGATCAGATGATTGTACTTGATGGCTAGGGTGGTGATTGCTTGTGTGAAAGCGTCTACGAATGTCGCATCGTAGGTTGGTGGTCTGTATATCAGTATGAATTTCAGGTGGGTTTTGGGTTTTACTGAAAGTCGTAGTATTAAAGATTCGCATTTATCGATGTTTAGTGGATCTTCCATTTTGATGACCAGTTGTTCCTTGTGGATGATCGCTAGTCCCCCCCCCTCTTTTGGATTTTCTGTTTGTTTGGATGCATTTGAATTCTTCAGGCAGGCAGTTGTTGAGGGTGATCTTGTAGTTGTCGTCTAGCCATGTTTAGGTTATAAATAGGATGTCTATGCCTCCTTCTGACAGGAGGTTGTATATTTCCGTTGAGTGTTTGGACATTGACCTTGCGTTTATTAGATTACAGTGGATTTTCTGGGTGAGATTTTGTTTTGAGGTTATTTGTTGCTCGAGTTTGAATTTGTCTGCTCGTGGTGTTTCTGCATTGAAGTCGGTAGGATGAAGAACGGCGACAGCTGCTTCTTCATTGAAGCGGTCTAGTAAGTTGATAACAGGGCTGATTAGTCTTGGTGTTTCTGCTGTGATGCTACTCAGATGACGCTCAGCGGTGGTTTCTTCATTGGGTCTGATTGTTGGGTGGCTGGTGGTGTTGCTGGTTGTTGGTACTTCACCGTGTTGTGCGGGATGTAGTAGAAATCGATGTTGCCCCTCTGTTCTTGTAATGCAAGGGGTAGTGGGGTCGAGCCCTCCCACTCTCGTGTTGAGGGTCCCCGTCTTTTTTCCGCGTGTATCAGGAAATTCTTTGCATTTTTAGAGGTTCCCGTGTTGGGGTGTCAGTGTACCGTGGTTGTTGCGAGGTAAGGTGTGAGGTATAAGGATTTTTCTCTTGTGGATTTTGCTCCGGTTGTGGCTGTTTTAGGCGTGTTTTCTTCCAGTGGGGCTGTTTCTTGCGGGTTCTGTTGGTGTTGTGTGTTTGCGTCTCTTGTTGCACGATCTTGTTCTCTTTCTCAGAGTCCTTTTCTGGTATGTCCATTTTTCAGTCTCGGCGTTGGTGTGGTGTGGTAGTTGGTCCTCTATGCTGTGCTGTGCGGTTGCAGTGACCTCGTTTTTCCTTCTCTGGAGACGCTGGGGTGTTCTCTGGTTCAGTGTTGTTTCCTGTCGGTGGGTAGGTGGGGGGTTAGGGTTTTAACGGTCTGCTGGTACGGGATTTAGTTGCGTTATGTAGTGGAGGGTTTCCGGGATTGGTAGGGTACTGAACTAAGCGCAGTCACATTATTTGAGAGATCTGTATAGTGGGCGAGAGTCCTGTCAGTGCAATCTAAACATCACACAGTGCCATTCGGAGACAGGGCCCCTGCTAAGTTTGAGAGACCTGCACAGTGGGGAGAGACGTCCACCAGTGTAATCTAGACACCAAACAGTGCGGTTTGGAGATGGAGCCCCTGTTAAACTTTGAGAGACCCGCACAGTGGGAGAGAGCCTATCAGTGCAGTCTAAACATCCTACACGGTAATTTGGGGGGAGAGCCCCTGCTAGATTTGAGAGACCTGTATAGTGGGAGAGAGGCCTATCAGTGCAACCTAAACATCATGCAATGCAATTAGGAGATAGAGCCCCTGCTAAATATGAGAGACCCGCACAGTGGGAGAGAGGCCTATCAGTGCAATCTAAACATCATATGATGCAGTTTGGGGACAGAGCCCCTGCTGAACTTGAAAGACCTGTACAGTGGGAGAGAGGCCTATCAGTGCAGTCTAAACCTCATACAGTGCAATCAGGAGAAGAACCCCTGCTAAATTTGAGAGACCTGTATAGTGGGAGAGAGGCCTATCAGTGCAACCTAAACATCATACAATGTAATCAGGAGACAGAACCCCTGCTAAATATGAGAGACCTGTATAGTGGGAGAGAGGCCTATCAGTGCCACCTAAGCATCATGCAATGCAATTAGGAGATAGAACCCCTGCGAAATATGAGAGACCCGCACAGTGGGAGAGAGGCCTATCAGTGCAATCTAAACATCATGCAATGCAATTAGTAGATAGAACCCCTGCTAAATTTTAGAGACCTGTATAGTGGGAGAGAGGCCTATCAGTGCAATCTAAACATCATGCAATGCAATTAGTAGATAGAACCCCTGCTAAATTTTAGAGACCTGTATAGTGGGAGAGAGGCCTATCAGTGCAACCTAAACATCATACAATGTAATCAGGAGACAGAACCCCTGCTAGGTTTGAGAGACCTTTATAGTCGGAGAGAGGCCTATCAGTGCAACCTAAACATCATGCAATGCAATTAGGAGCCAGAACACCTGCTAAATTTGAGAGACCCGCACAGTGGGAGAGAGGCCCACCAGTGCTGTCCAAACCTCATACAATGCAGTCAGGAGACAGAACCCCTGCTAATTTTGAGAGACCTGTATAGTCGGAGAGAGGCCTATCAGTGCAACCTAAACATCATGCAATGCAATTAGGAGCCAGAACACCTGCTAAATTTGAGAGACCTGTATAGTGGGAGAGAGGCCTATCAGTGTAACCTAAACATCATGCAATGCAATTAGGAGACAGAGCCCCTGCTAAATTTGAGAGACCTGTATAGTGGGAGAGAGGCCCACCAGTGCTGTCCAAACCTCATACAATGCAGTCAGGAGACAGAACCTCTGCTACATTTGAGAGACCTGTATAGTGGGAGAGAGGCCTATCAGTGCAACCTAAACATCATGCAATGCAATTAGGAGACAGAGCCCCTGCTAAATTTGAGAGACCTGTATAGTGGGAGAGAGGCCTATCAGTGCAATCCAAACCTCATACAATGCAATAAAAAAGACTTTGGGTTTGGTAAGTGGCTCGGAGTCTGGGGTAGAGTAGCTGCTCTAATCCTGACCCAGGCCACTCCTACCTTACAGGTCCTTGTAGTTGCTGGTTGACGGCTGGCCACTGGCTTCCCCCTGCGGACACCTGCTGACACCTCCTGAAGCCGCCTCTGTTGGAGTCGCCCTTGGCCTAGGGGCCCTTAGCTGCAGGGGGCTGCCGGGCAGAGGGCTGCCCTGGGAGGACCAGTGGTGAAGTGTCGGGGGACCAATCAGAGTGGGCCTGGGCTGGTCGGGAGGTGGGAGGGAAGGGGGAAAGCAGGGAGAGTGAGCGGGTGGACGCAGGATGCAGGGGGCGCAGAGAGGCCTCTGGGACTTTAAATTAATACCAAAAAAGAGAAAAAGCTGGTGCTCCTGGAGGGGTCTGCTTACTCACAGACCTCCTGTGCAAATGGAGCCGGGGAGCGGGTGATTACAATATTTAAAATGTAGGATTTGGGCCGAATTTAGGTGCAGCTTGGGCAAAGCACACTCACCTTGCACGGATGGTGGAAGACGCGAGTGCGGGCTGGTGCCGTCGACTAGGTCTGCAAGGCAGACCGGATCAGCCAATCAGGGGCGGTGTGGATAGGTTGGGGGGCGGGAGGTAGGCCAAACACAGTGAAATGTGGATGGGAGCGGGGATTCTACAAGAGGTGGATGCCTTCTACACAGGGCCTGGAGCTCAATTACAATATTTAAAATGCAAGATTTGGGACGGATTTAGGTGCAGCTGGGGCAAAGCACACTCACGTCGCACGGATGGTGGAAGACACGAGTGCGGGCTGGTGCCGTCGACTAGGTCTGCAAGGCAGACCGGATCAGCCAATCAGGGGCGGTATGGGTGGGTTGGGGGCGGGAGATAGGCCAAACACAGGGAAATGCGGAAATGGGAGCAGGGATTCGACCAGAGGCGGATGCCTTCTACATAGGGCCTGGAGCCTGATTGCAATATTTAAAATGCAGGATTTGGGCGGATTTAGGTGCAGCTGGGGCAAAGCACACTCACCTCGCACGGATGGTGGAAGACGCGAGTGTGGGCTGGTGCCGTCGACTAGGTCTGCAAGGCAGACCGGATCAGCCAATCAGGGGCGCTGAGGGTGGGTTGGGGGGTGGGAGTTAGGCCAAACAGGGGGAAATGCGGAAATGGGAGCGGGGATTCTACCAGAGGTGGATGCCTTCTACACAGGGCCTGGAGCCCGATTACAATATTTAAAATGCAGGATTTGGGCCGGATTTAGGTGCAGCTGGGGCAAAGCACATTCACCTCGCACTGATAGTGGAAGACGCGAGTGCGGGTAGGTGCCATCGACTAGGTCTGCAAGGCAGACCGGGTCAGCCAATCAGGGGCGGTGTGGGTGGGTTGGGGGGCGGGAGGTATGCCAAACACAGGGAAATGCGGAAATGGGAGCGGGATTCTACCAGAGGCGGATGCCTTCTACACAGGGCCTGGAGCCCGATTACAATATTTAAAATGCAGGATTTGGGCCGGATTTAGGTGCAGCTGGGGCAAAGCACACTCACCTTGCACGAATGGTGGAAGACGCGAGTGCGGGCTGGTGCCGTCGACTAGGTCTGCAAGGCAGACCGGATGAGCCAATCAGGGGCGGTGTGGGTGGGTTGGGGGGCGGGAGGTAGGCCAAACACGGGGAAATGCAGAAATGGGAGCGGGGATTTTACCAGAGGCAAATGCCTTCTGCACAGGGCCTGGAGCCTGATTACAATACTTAAAATGCAGGATTTGGGCCGGATTTAGGTGCAGCTGGGGCAAAGCACACTCACCTCGCACGGATGGTGGAAGACACGAGTGCGGGCTGGTGCCGTCAACTAGGTCTGCAAGGCAGACCGGATCAGCCAATCAGGGGCGGTGTGGGTGGGTTGGGGGGCGGTAGTTAGGCCAAACAGGGGGAAATGCGGAAATGGGAGCGGGGATTCTACCACAGGTGGATGCCTTCTACACAGGGCCTGGAGCCCGATTACAATATTTAAAATGCAGGATTTGGGCCGGATTTAGGTGCAGCTGGGTCAAAGCACACTCACCTCGCGCTGATGGTGGAAGACGCGAGTGTGGGCTGGTGCCGTCGACTAGGTCTGCAAGGCAGACCGGATCAGCCAATAAGGGGTGGTGTGGGTGGGTTGGGGAACGGGAGGTAGGCCAAACACGGGGAAATGCAGAAATGGGAGCGGGGATTCTACTAGAGGTGGATGTCTTCTACACAGGGCCTGGAGCCCGATTACAATATATAAAATGCAGGATTTGGGCTGGATTTAGGTCCAGATGGGGCAAAGCACACTCACCTCGCACGGTTGGTGGAAGACGCGAGTGCGGGCTGGTGCCGTCGACTAGGTCTGACAGGCAGACCGGATCAGCCAATCAGGGGCGGTGTGGGTGGGTTGGGGGGCGGGAGGTTGGCCAAACACGGGGAAATGCAGAAATGGGAGCGGGGATTCTACCAGAGGCGAATGCCTTCTACACAGGGCCTGGAGCCCGATTACAATATTTAAAATGCAGGATTTGGGCCGGATTTAGGTGCAGCTGGGGCAAAGCACACTCACCTCGCACGGATGGCGGAAGACGCGAGTGCGGGCTGGTGCCGTCGACTAGGTCTGCAAGGCAGACCGGATCAGCCAATCAGGGGCGGTGTGGGTGGGTTGGGGGGTGGGAGGTAGGCCAAACACGGGGAAATGCGGAAATGGGAGTAGGGATTCTACCAGAGGCCGATGCCTTCTACACAGGGCCTGGAGCCCGATTACAAAATTTAAAATGCAGGATTTGGCCGGATTTAGGTGCAGCTGGGGCAAAGCACACTCACCTTGCACGGATGGTGGAAGACGCGAGTGCGGGCTGGTGCCGTCGACTAGGTCTGCAAGGCAGACCGGATCAGCCAATCAGGGGTGGTGTGGGTGGGTTGGGGGGCGAGAGGTAGGCCAAACACAGGGAACTGCAGAAATGGGAGCGGGGATTCTACCAGAGGCGGATGCCTTCTACACAGGGCCTGGAACCCGATTACAATATTTAAAATGCAGGATTTGGGCCGGATTTAGGTGCAGCTGGGGCAAAGCACACTCACCTGCACGGATGCTCTCATGTAAATTGAGTTGTTGTAGGGGTTTTGGTAGTGGGAATAATTCCAAATTATTTGTGATAGCACGTGAAGGAGTGTTTGGTTTTGTCAAGTTTTATAGTGCAGTAACTGCAAAGTATTAAGTTGTCAGTTATTTCGTATTTGTTTTCTGCTATAAGGTAGAGAGCTAATACAAACCATTTAGAATCTTCATTGTGTTCTATTTTGTATGTTAGGTCTACAGTTTTTGTGTTACTTTTATAAAAAGTTCTGCTGCAACATACACACATGGTTTGGTTCTTCAGCAGATGTACTTTTAAATTTCAGTATTTCTTTTTTGTATGTGTGTAGAAGAAGGTTGTCATGCGTAGAATTGTTGCTAATTTATTGTAAAGCAATTGCATTCTGTAAGTGGCTTTCACTTCCAAAATATTTTTTCTGGATATAGTCGATTTCTTCAAGTAGGTCTTTTGCTGTACCATGTAGAAGAATGTTATTTAAATTGGCTAGTGCTAAAGCAGGACTTTTATCATAGTGCAGTTTATAGACTAGATTTCTTATAGTTGAATGATGTGTTGATATCATTTTGATATGATGGAAGGTGGTTTTGCAAGTAGGTCCTGAAATGCAGGCCAATGAATGTCCTTGTAGTCCTGTGTACTTGCGCACTGGGCAGGTATCCATATTTCGCAGTAGTTTAATTTTGATTTTGTCTTTGCCTTTCACATACTGATGGAGGAATTGGCGTAAAGACTTGAAAGATTTTTTGGGAATGTTACACATTGACGTGCATGGCCATTTGTATACTAGACGTTCTGGTTCAGTTGAATTGAGAGGTAATTCTAAGTTTTCTGGGGATATTTTTGTAAGCAGTATTTCCTGTTCCATTATAGTATTATTAACTTTTTCATAACCTCGTCCACTGCTATGTATGGCAATTGTATTTGTTTGCTTTTGTTTGTATGCTTCTTCATTACAATATGTTTCTGTTCTTGTGGTGTGACTCCACTCACCTCCACAGATATCTAAGAAGTTATTTTTGTTGACATTTTGTTTATTGAGAAGTCTTTTTTGTATTTTAGTCATTAGTTTTGTTAGTGGTTTCATTTTGTTTAACACTAAAATAAATAAATTATTCTTAGAAGGATTGCAATGTCTATCAAAGCTTGTAAGATTAATTTCCTACGGTAGGTTTTAAGGGTTGTGCATGATTTCTTTCCTGTTTTTATAAGATTTTGAAGGACTCTGTGGCAGAACATTTTTGGTAAAATACTTTTTTTGGTATGCTTACTTGGCCCTATATCAAGATTTATAGGAACAGTTTTAAAAGTAGTGTTAGCTGAATTCTTGTTAATCGTTTTCTGTTTCGTTTTACATTTTGATAGAGGAGGTGAAGTTTCTGTACTTGAAGCTTGTTTTGTTTCGCTAAATGACTGTATTACCTGTTTTGTTTGAACTTTTTTTACAAATTCTGCTAGAGATGGATGCTTATTTTGGAGACTTCTATTTTCCTTTGCTCTACTTCTGCGTTGCTTTCTACGGACTTGATTTTTGGTAGGCATTCTTTAGGGTCTTTTGAAAAAAAATAAAGAAGGTATGGGTTGGGGTGTTCTGCAATGTATGTGTGCTGTGTGCATAGTCCCAGGAGGATAGCTCAGCGGCAGCGTGCGCGTCTTGGAAGCAAGACGACACGAAGCAACAACAGGTTCGATCCTCGGGTCCGCGCTTAGAAACCTCTGTGTGTTTAAGCGCGTTATAAATACGTAACTAAGACAACCAAAAAAAAATACGCAACTAAGAAAAACAAACAATTCCTGTAACAGCGCCTCGATGCCTGCGGGCTGTGTGAGCGCTTTATAAATAAAAAAAATAAAAAAATGAGTGTCTGAGTATGATGATAAAGATGTATGTGATGGTGTGTGATTGTGCATTGGGCAACTACAACTAGTTGGGATGGGTATTCTTGAATGTATGTGCTACTTAACTGGGGTTCAGATGACAGTAGAAAGTAAGCTAGTGGTGAGGAGAAGCATAAACAGTAAATCTAATGGTATAGAATTAAAACAGTTGTTTGTTCTATAATATTAAAATTCTAGGGTCTGAGTTATGTCATTTGTGCGCCGAAAAATGGGGATTTGTGCGCCATTCTGCCTGTAAATCCCTTTTTAACAAATGGGGATTTGTGGACAGAATGGTGCACAATCTCTGTTTTTAGGCTCAGAAATAGCATGAATGAACCCCACATTGTGTTTGAGTAACAGTAAAAATATTATGGTGGTATTTAACTTACTTTATTTGTGTGGAATGAGCAGGTTTCTTCTGAGTTGTTGTTTGCAATTCAAATTCTGCTGCTGCTTTTCAGGAGAGTGGTCTTCACTGCAATTATAAAGGAAACAAATTAGTAATTTTGTTTGTTTATACCACTAATGTTAATTTAGACATAGATTTTTATGTTTTTGTACAAGTATTCTTGTTTGATATCTGAACATAGTGTGTGCATGCAATTTTGTTTGACTATGTGCAGTCTTTATATTTTACTTGTTTTAATATGTTAGTTCAATATGCTTTGCAAATGTGTGTGTAAAAAGAAATTAAATAGCAGATAGGTTTGGAAGTGACAGTTGATTATAGGAGATGGGAAAAATGACAGTAAGTTAATTTTATAGGTTATACAAGTTAAAAGTCAGTGAATCTGTTTATATGAATGTATATGAATTGTACATGTACTATACGGAAAATATGCATACTTGTAGTTTGTGTTCATGCATATGGATATGCATGGAGCTGCAAGTAGAAATCTTGGAGACTTGTACAGTATTATTTCTTGTAGTAGGTGCTTTTCAATGATATGACACTTGTACTTTTAGAGTGATTAACAGTACATTTGAAGTGCTGATCTATGATGATGGAGTTAGATGTAGAGGTCTTGGATGTGATTGGTGGATGGTCGTGTGACTGCTTAGCTATATCCAATGAGGGAATGGCACAGAGAGTGAGTGGAAATGGTAGAAGGGCTGTCCATGTTACTATATGTCCGCGGACATGGCGGTAGTCCGTGCACACCGCGTGTTACATACAGGGATTTTGGGGTGGGGAGGCATGCAAATGAGAATGAGCAGAGCAAGGGATTGGTCAGTAAAGTTTAGTAGGTGTGTTGTGCCAGGAGAGAGTTTGTCAGATAGTATTTTTCCTGAGAGAAGAACAGATAGCTATGGCTGTGTGTTTCAGAAAACAGATTGTTTGGATTTTGGGAGACTTGTGGATAAATTGGTTGAAGGTACATGCAAAAAGCTGTGGAGTAGCTGTAGATCTTGGATTCCTACATGTGGAAGTGCACTGGCATGGAGTACGTGGAATGAAGTGGTTTGACGTGCTACCTTCTGTGCTACTTTGGAGACAGAGCATCATCCAGACATAATGATAATTCATTGTGGAGGGAATAGTTAAGGACATGTGACTGGAATTTCTTTGCAATTTGCAATGAAAGAAGGACTTGGGAAGGTCATGGACATGTTTTCAAATTCTCAAGTAATATTTTCTCTGATTGCGCAGAGACAAATGTGGCTGCATTCTTCTTCATTTGGTCCACACATGGAGAAATCGAGGCGCAATGTCAATAAGGCTGTTTGTGCCTTTCTAAGAGATGTTGGCATGTCCTCTTTTCACAATGAAAATATTATGTTTCGTAGCACATACATTTTTCGCAGAGATGGAGTCCATCTTACTTATGCTGGCAATCAGATTTTTCTGAGAAATGTACAAAATGCATTGCAACCTTTTTTGGAATTACAGCCATCCATTTTGCAGTATGTGTTGAGCATTTCAAGTTTTTCAAACACAAACAAACACCACCAAAAGGCTCTTTTCAGAGCCACAACTTCCTCCCAGAGAAATGGTTATGATAGGGCAGCACCCCAACATTTTAGATGTCCGCGAACCGTCTGCAGACTTCTAAAAAATACACAATGCCCTGCTACATTTATTTTCCACTTCTATTTTTAAACTGTGAAATGCGGCTCTGACACGACGCACTAGAGGAGGGAAAAGGAGGGTAAGGGGGACACCAACCACGGGGATAAGAAAGGGCGGATAGAGAGCGGAAGATGTAGGGTGGGCTTTAATTGGGCTTTACTTAGGTAGTGGGCAGGTCTTCCCGTGCTGTGAGACCGTAGTCTTGAAAGCACTACGAAGTCTCTCCCCCCTGCAAAGTACTGTCTCACAGTACATACACACAACTGTGACCCGCGAAAGGTAAGGTTCATCAGCATTATGAATGGCCTGTGAGGCAGCTGGAGGGATGTGCTTTCCCACAGGAGTGTCCCTTGTGGTGAGAGGAGCGGAAACAGAGGATGTAGTAGAGGAACTCCAAGTATTACGCACCTTGCAAGGTACAACCTTGCGAATGGCCACACCGTGGAAAGACTTTAGGTGTTGCTTCATAGTTGTCGTACCAAAGCTGTACGAACCAGGTCTCCCGTGACTGAGCACCATTTTGCACTCGTTGCAGGTGACTTTGTTCGCACGCACCTTGGGTACATTACCATGAATGGTAAATAACCGCCACACCCAAGAGTCATGGCGTGTGCTGGTAGTTAGGACTTCCACTACCTCATCCTCTTCATCCTCTTCATCCTCCTCTACATCCTCACTCCTGTTCCCCTCTTCCGGCCCTTGGGGATGTGGTGGTGGTGGAGGGGATGGGGGTGGTGCTGAAGCAGATGTAGCACCAGGTGGGAGTGGAGGAGCCATGGATGCCATCAGGTTTCAGATGAAAATCTGGAAAGTTGGCAGCAAAATGCACTGTGTTATTTAAGGTAGCCAGAAACACAATGAGAATGAGTTCTGGGGTGTGGACGGATCGAACACCGAAAAAAGGCTCAAAAAGTCCCAAAAAGTATGTACAACATCTGGATTATTGTCTGGGACTTGTGCTATGGTGATTTATCATTATAAAAACATGTGGATTGCCTGAAAAAGTAGTTTTAACTTGTTTGAAGACAAGAACAGTGTCCATAGTCAGAACACATGCTCGGCGTGGGCGCAGTCACATAATAGCGTTGCGAACATATCCACAAAGGGAACGGGTGTCTGCAGGACACCCAATGCACTGAAACTGTTTTGCGCATGCGCGTTGGTGTTCTACGGACAGTGTTCGGATCCTAAAATTAAATAAAAGTGCGACACATGTGAAACGAACAGTTACGGACAGGCGTTTGTTCTTAGAACAGTTTCAACCCGCCTACGAACAATACGGACAGGCCTAGCATCCTCAGAACACCCCAATTTTGCTTATTTTCGAACATCCCAGGACACTTGATGTGTTCTTAGAACAATTTTAACTTGCCTACGAACAATATGGACAGGCAGCGCGTCCTCAGGACACCTCCATTTTGTTCATTTATGAACATTTCAGGACACCGCCTGCATTCTTAGAACAGTTTCAACTTGCCTACGAACAGTACGGACAGTCATAGCGTCCTCAGGACACCCCATTTTGTTTATTTACGAATATCCCAGGACACTTGATGTGTTCTTAGAACAGTTTCAACCTGCCTACAAACAGTACGACAGGCATCGCGTCCTCAGGACACCCCCATTTTGTTTATTTACGAACATCCCAGGACACTTGATGTGTTCTTAGAACAGTTTCAACCTGCCTACGAACTGAACGGTGTAAGAGGATTCAATTCAGCACTACAGCCAAGTTAACGCCTAGTCTAGAATACTGAATGAAAACCCTTATTGATATATCTTTAGGTCCAGTTCATGCGTTCTGGATGACTACCCTTGTATAACACCCCTCTCTTGGAATCCCCCTGACCCCACTGAGCCAAGAAGTAATTCTGTTTTGCAAGTTTAAAAGGTTTATTTGATAAATTAAAATATATATCACACTTTTTAATAAATTAATAATTGAATATCACACTTAATCTGATATGGTAAATATTAACAACGGAGAATCTGGCACTAGCACACTTCTTTAATCACTAATGAGTTGACATGAAATGGATAAGGTAGCACACTGGTAAATAGGAACAAAAGTATAATGTGGTAGAGGATGCTTTATGTAGGCTCAGGTGGATGCAATATTCAATGAATGCAGTACAGAAAATACGCAATATGATTTCAACCAAACAATGTAATCACTTTTCTCTGGCTACTCCCCTCCCCCCCTTGATGCAAGGCAAGGAAATGGAAGGAAAACACACAGTTCTCAGAAATGCAATCAACTGTAATTCAGTTCAATCCAGCAAGCTTAAACAGAAGTTTGAAAACACAGGCAAATGCTTTGATAGGTGCTAGCAATGAATGAGAAATATGCTGGAAACGCTCTTAATTCCCTTTTAGAGGTTCAGGATGAGTGGTATCTAGTTAATATTAGTCCAGGCTCACACTAGCAATGATGCAGGGATAGTTAGCAGGTTAAACGAATTTCTGGCAAATGAAATCAGGCAGCAGCAGTTTTTTTTACATGTGAAGAAATTGCAAATCGCGGCAAAATTCGCGGATGCGCCGAGCGCTATTACAAAGGAACCGCAAGGACTATCTCTACCGTTTTGGGGTCCTAGGAAAGCCTGGGATCTCAGCTTCCAAATGAAAGTTATTGCAAGTCTCTAGCCCAAACGGTTGCGGAGATATGAGTAATTTAGTAAAGGTCGTTTTTGGTTTTGTAAATTTTAAACGCACACTTTTTCAAAATGACAAATTTTACTAGAAATGACAGGTGACAGATAGGAGGCAGTTCTACTTAGGTTAAATAGATTGAATTAGATGAATTTAAACTAAGAGATGTGTTCTGAGTTTTGCTAAGTACTCACAAGAGATTTTGAACAGGAAAGCGACTTGGTCACGATCTTCAGTCTGGTCAGGTCTTTCCGGATTCTGCTCACAGCGCCTGGTCTGGTCTCGGCTAGGCACAGCACTGCTTTCTCTCTGGTCTGGTCTCTGCTAGGCACAGCACTGCTTTCTCTCTGGTCTGGTCTCTGCTAGGCACAGCACTGCTTTCTCTCTGGTCTGGTCTCTGCTCTGGATAGATTGAAGTCTCTAGTTTGGCTTTCTGGAGTTTGATGGAGGTAAGTATGGATTTTTCCGGCAGGGCTTCCAGCGGCAGATGAAATTGAATGTCTCTATGTGTCCTGACTCTCTGCTTTTATCTGTTTCTTGAGAATGGGTGTGTGTGTTGCATCACTAGACTTGCCCCTCTCATTCGTCATTGGTCAGGCTTCCATTCCTCCGCTTGATTGGCAAACTGAACTGTGAGTCAGATTGATGTCATTTTACAGCCTGCAGAAAGTCCACTCCTCCTGTCAACTTACACACAAATCTAGATTTGAAACAAATACATATTTGCAGAGGTACATATTGTTTTAAAATCATATGCACCCATCATGCATTACAGGATGTATCCCCTGTTCAAACTCTGCTCTTCCTGGGAGCTTGCATTCAGAACTGGCACATATTTCACTTTTTAACTGATTTTGCAATTTCTGACATGGACCCAACTTTACATACATGTGTGCAGGGAGTAGGGACATTAACTGATGAAGTTTCAGATTTTTAACATGCATACATTTAGAGTTATATCCACTTTTCCGCTAAAACCCCCCTGAACATACCACCGGTTCCTACCACGTCTTAAACTGTGGGCAGAAAAATCACAAGAATTATGGTATCATTTATAAAATTTTCACATGTCCGCACTATGAATTATCCCCCTTTTTATAAAACCATATCCTTGCTGCAGGGGTGTGTCTTTTCAGGTCACATGGTACAGAAACCAGTCTTTCCAGTTTCTGCCAAGCCAGCTTGCTTCTCACAGGCAGTGCCCCTCCCAGCTTCTCCAGGAGGAAGCCACTTTTTACGACGTCTGTAATAAAAACCTTTGCCTGAGTGGAGAGGGCTTTGTTCACTCTCTGGCAGAGCACAGGAAATTCAATTATCAGATAGATGGCATATCCTTAATGTGGGCAGCAAAAGGAACATTGGCCTGGGAACATAGTTGTGACTCAAGTTTCACTCCTGATGGGATCCGTTGCTAGGCAAAATCAAGTTCCTTAAGCCAGACCTTCAGCTAACTTTTTGTTGCTTTTAAAATAACTTGTAATTTTACACATGCAGCTAGAATGCTGATTCTAAGTGCAAAACTATGACATTTCAACAGTTACAAAGGCATGTGACACCAAACATAGGTCACTCATTTAATTTAACATTTTCGATTTTGGTGGTTTTAAATCCAGTTGCAGTTAGGCTTAAGCTGCTGACTCCATAGCATTTTTGTTATAAGCATTGTTTTTGGGCTCTTCATTTCCCAGATTTTGTAGGCACACAAAACTCCATTCTGCCAAATGTCTGCTGGTGTTCAGTGAATATTTTGCACATGTTGCAAGGTTTGAAATAGGCATTTTGCTTGCCTTCAGAAAAACACACAGTGGGTTTTAAAACGCCGGCTTTTGGATAGTGGTGAGTACTGGTACTGCACCCATTTTTGGGATTTTCTTGGATTAATGCATTCTAAACAGGAATGGTTCTTACATGGTAGTAAATCCTTGCTTAACATTGTTTTGATGGGGCTCCTTACAGTAAGATGGTTATGTGGAACCCCACAAAAAGGGTTGAATCTTTAAAGTGGTCCAATGAGTCACGATTTCAGCAACTTTTTGACATCAGTAAAAGTGGATTTTGTTAACAAAGACCTTTCTTTACCCTGGTGGGTGGCAAGTTAGGTAACCATTTTGGTGTGCGCACAACTGCGCAGCTTTCCTGGATTTCGGCGCACATGTGGGTTTTCCGCCATCTTGAATTTCCTAAGCCCACAGCACCAAATGTTGTAGCAGGGTAGCTTAAACGTGGGTCAGGACACCCTACAACGGACAGGTATAGTGTCATCAGGACACCCCCATTTTGTTTGTTTATGAACATTTCAGGACACCACCTGTGTTCTTAGAACAGTTTCAACCTGCCTACGAACAGTACGGACAGGTATAGTGTCCTCAGGACACCCCATTTCGCTTATTTACGAATATTTCAGAACACCCGTGTTGTCCCCGGACACCGAAACTGACTTTAAAAAAAAAAAATTCAAAGGACTAAATTAACACATACATAACATTTATTTTTCATTATATTATACATATGTACAATTTATGATAGAGAAGGGGCAGCAGAAACTGACACAAACAGAGGGGAATTGGGGTTTTCAATAGGATGGACAGGAGAAGATGAAGGGATGAAGTCTCAACAAAACGTTTTTGTTCGTGGAGAGTTTTTGGGGATAATTGACTGGGATATGGAGAGGGGGACAGGTACATGTTGCACAATGGTATCTATTTTTTTCTTTTATATGGTCCTCCACAAAATCTTTCGAAAGGTGGTAATTTGTCATTAGCTTGTTCATTTTTTCTTCCATGCGCTGGAGAGTTTGTTCTAAAGTATCTTGTTGAGTATTGTTTTCATTGTTTGTATGGTCTGTTAAAAAACGAATATATTTATATATATATATGTTAAGTGCACATAAAGTAATGCTTATTAATGTGGTTATAAAGAGAAGTGTCTACCATTAGTGTCACTATCTTCAGACATTTCACCATGTGGGAAATTCTCCTCAAGCCATTCTAAAGTATTTGACATTTCTGTGAGGTAAACAAAATATACATTACTTTTATTTTATCCAATATAGACATTTTAGAAATATATAACAAACAAAAAAGTTTACTTACTAGATTGTGGTAAGTTGTCTTCTCACTGTTCTGTAGATGAGCTTCTGCTCCTAGTTGTCCAGTTTCTGTGAAGTAATTATGTTAGAAGCATACCTTTCTTGTTTTGGTATATTTCATTTTACTATATATGGTATTTAAATGGATGTTTGATGTGTTAGATACATAAATTCTACTTCTTATTTATTACTATATATAATGTGTTTGTGTTTTGGTTTTTCAACTTGTATAGTGTTCATGTGGCATGATATAACAATTTAAGATACCCCTGAGTTTTTGGGTAGTATTGGTGTTGTCCACGTCTGTCCGCGAAGATGCGCACAGTCTGCAGACATCAAAATCACTAGGTGGGAGTTCAGTATGTTCTATGTTACATGTATATAGAGTTAGTGATATTATGGTTAACTTGTCCTACTAAAAACCAGTGAAATTCAGTAAAAAAACTTTGTTAAAGGGACGTTATGGTTAAGTTGCGCTACTAAAAACCTATCAAATTCAGTAAAAAAAACTTTGTTAAAGGGACTTTATGGTTAAGTTGCGCTACTAAAAACCTATCAAATTCATTAAAAAAAAATGTGTTAAAGGGACGTTATGGTTCAAAGTAAAACCGAAAACCCCCTGAAATTTGCTAGTCATGGTAAGCTAAGCAACCGTAACTCGCGCCACTGTGTATTGCTAACATTAACACCCAGGACATCAAAGATGATATCACAAATGTCACTGAAAGACAAGTGCTTTGAAAAGTCAGGGCTAGAGAGAAGAGCAGTATTCATGCATGACTGAGCAATTTGTTTGTGTATTGGGTTAACAGAAAGAATTCCATTTAAATGTGTATTTAAATTCAATTTGTGGTCAGCTCAGTGATACTGATCACAGGCCTTTTCCTGGGGGAATTTTCACTGAGCATGAAGGTGGGACCATCTACTATGCTCTTCAGGATAAGCAGAACCAACGACTGTTCTTTGACCTTACAAGAATGCTAATGGACTTCATGGCAGGAACACCAACAAAGGAAGCCATTGGCCAGACCACAAATGAATGCTTGAAGAGATGTAATGTGAACATTGACCTATGCATTTGATTTTTGTGCCATAGTGTTGTGTTAAGTATCAGCTTTTGTTGGTTTTTTTGGGAAATGTAAGTCGAAGAAAGATAACCTGGATCTCATGGGGTGGATATCATGGGGAAGCTAATGAACAGACCTTTCAGACTAGACTCCCATAATATTGTTTGGGAACAAACGTTATAACCTAAAATGGAACAGTATCTCTATTCCCTGTCATCTACAACTTATCCAGAACAGGACTGCAAGACTTGTCATTGGCCTCAACCCCAGGGATCGTATCTCTCCAGCTCTGAAGTCTCTTCATTGGCCCCAAGTGGTAGCAAGGATCAAGTTCAAGACCCGCTGCATTGTCCACAAGACTTTCTGGGGCCTGGGTCCGCATTAGCTCCAACTCTGTCTTCCTAAGTATCTCCCTTCTCGAGCTCTCCGCTCATCCACCTCCAACTCTCTGAAGTTCAGCCGCTTTTCCAAACAGAGAGTTAGGGACAGATCTCTTTCTTCAGCTGAAGCCTCTCTCTGGAACAGCCTCCCTGCCTCTCTCAAACTTGAGAAGAACCATCTTCCATTCTGGAAGCAACTCAAGACCTTCCTCTTCTCTTCCACTTTCTCTCTTCCTCTCCTCTGCTGAGGACTCTTCTGTTCCATGCACTGGTCGCCTGGCCACCCTCTGAATTTGGGCCCAGGTCCCTGCCTGTCCAGTTGCTCTTTCCACTGCCCTTTGGCCCCCCAGAACATGTGGTCTGTATCCGTAACACTACAGTCCCCTCTCTCTGCACTCATGATCTACCCAGTGACTGCACACTCTGATTACCGGCACTTTACCACATGCTGCTGCACTCTCCAACCCCCCTTTTTTGCACTTCTCCCCTCCCTCCTCTCTGCGCTTACGCAATCTGAATGACACAAGACCCAGTAAGATTGTTGTTTTGTCCTCCCTTTGTTTCCCCCTCCTCGTCTTGTTGTGCCTAGAAACCCTTGTGTACAGGTGCGTTATAAATGCCATATCGTATCATATCATATCATATCATATCATATCATACCATATCATAACTCCCCAGAAAATGTCAAAATGTGTACATTCAGAGATTGAGAGAGCTGATAGCTTAATAAATTAGATGTCTGTAGAGAAAAGTATATGTTGAGATCTGTTTTAAGTTTTGCATAAAACATGTTATGATATGATATGATATGATATGGCATTTGTAACGCGCCTACACACAAGTGATTAAAAACCACATGAAAAAACAAATTCAAATGTGCAACATTGTGCAGAGATTAGACACGTTTTATTAGAAATATTATTCTGGTTAACTGTAAATTTGCAATAGCTGCAATGTAGGGACTTTGAAAATGCAAACGTTAAATTGTGTAAAAAGTAAATGCATTTGGGTGGAATGATGCCTTCACAAATGTTCCCTTGGTAAACAGAAGGAACCAATCAGACAAATCAGAGAAGAGAAGCCAGCCCCTGGATAAAGGATGGAAAATAGTTGCCAATGAAAATGTTTTTGCCAATAAGCTGGCATATGATAATTTTGTCATTTTTGTGGATATGATTATGTGTTTATAAGGTGTCATACAATGGAAAGGGGGGTTCTGCCAGGGATATGAAGGAATGAGGAAGTTGCCTGATATCATCTGGGTTGAAACTGTTGATACAATTACTGGAGTAAACCAGGAGTAAGGAGAGGCTGGAATCATTGACCAGCAGAGGCTGTCTGAGTCCCTGTGGCCATGAGATCGTTTGAGGAGCGCGGATGAATGTGCATATCTAGAGTTAATTCTGGAAGTTAATCTGCCCATCCAAACTTATCCTTGTGGGACATGCTTGTGTTCATACCTTCCTCTTAATTAGTGGGTGGAGGATGGCAGTAGACCCTAATTTAATTAATCAGTAATTCAATTAATTCCCATATAGGCAAATTACACAGAGTAATCTTGTTGTATTTCGAAATCAAAAACTTTGCCAGGAGCCCGGATGACTGTGCATATCCAGAGATAATTCTGGAAGTTAATCTGCCCATCCAAACTAAGCCTTGTGGGGACCTGCTTGCGTTCATATCTTCCTCTTAATTAGTGGTTGGGGGATGGCAGTAGACCCTAATTTAATTAATCAGTAATTCAATTAATTCCCATGTAGGCAAGTTACACAGAGTAATCGTGTTGTATTTCGAAATCAAAAACCTTGCTTCCTGTGTGAATTAGAAAACTCTAGCCTAGAAAGTAATTGGGTTGCCTATTCTTTTTGCTAACCCCAAAGTTCCCTAATAGAAGGGGCACATACAAATTAAATTCCCTACTGCTCCTCATTCCACAGAACCTACTTTAAGGGAGAGGGGTACCAAATGACCAACTGAGTAACGAGGTTTGTGTTCGGGCAGAACAGTGTCTTATATTGAATATTAAACATGGGGAAGTCACTAATTTAAAAGTATATCTGCAAAACGTGGGCAAGTATTTCCTGAGAGAAGAAAACATTTGCATTGCAGAGTGGTGATGCAAAGGGTCTACAAAATAAAGTAAATGTGTTTGCTTTGCAAAGTTTATTGTGCTCAATCATTGCTTGAATTGTCAAGTGCGCAGGGAGATAAAAATCAATAGCGCTGCATGTGTTAAAGGTCTTTTGAAAATCAAACAGTATTGCATTTTATTTGAATTCTCATAAAAGGTCACGTTTTAAGGTGCTGCATCCTTTTGGCATGAGGGTTTTTTGTGTGTGATAAAAGTATAGAAATATTCATTTGACCTGTATTCTATTTACTGGAGACTTAAAAGTAAAAACGCACATGTATTGGTATTAAATCTTTGTTTAGGTGCCATGGAGAATGCAGTGTGTTGTGTGAGGTAGTTTGAATATTTATCTTTCTATAATAATTAATACAAATATATGCTTTCTGTGGACCAGCATGGTTTTGGCTTAACATTGCAAAAGGGGAAGAGATTAATTGGTTCTAAATGGGTTTCAGACAGGACTAAATAGAATATCAAGGTCTATTTGTGTGGCGCTATTGATTTGGGGGGGCTAAAGTACTCCCCACCCCACAAATGATCCCATGAATATATCTCACACTGTTTTGAAAAAACCTTCTCTAGGCTCTTCTATTTCGTCCAATATGTGGGTTGCCTTTCTCAACAGACAGGGTAATTCATAGAATTTCGCAGAAAAGTGTTGCAAGCGGCTGGCGCAGAGTGTCCGCGTGCGATTGACTGCGCCAGGCACGTGCGCTAAAACCGATTTCCGCGCACAGCGTATTCATGGATTTTAGGCTCCCAAACCAGCCGTGGCGCAGAGAATCGCAGCGACCCTGCAGCAGCGCCAGTTACGCCCCCAAGAACGCCCTCGCGCAAGGAAAAGCCATCAAAATCGCTAAATCATCGCAAAGGGCTGCGCTAAGCCTGGACCAGTTCACCGGGCTGGCAAACAGCAAACGCCAAGCGGGGAACGTGTATTTCAGGGGTGCGCGGGAAGTTCCACATGCGATTGGCCCAGTGCGAGCAAGGTATGTGTATTTCAGGGGTGCGCGGGAAGTTCCACACGCGATCGGGCCTGGGAGAGTGGGCTACGTGTATTTCAGGGGTTCGCGTGAAGTTTCTCACGCGATCGGGCCTGGGGGAGCGGGCTACGTGTATTACAGGGGTTCGCGTGAAGTTTCTCACGCGATCGGGCCTGGGGGAGCGGGCTACGTGTATTACAGGGGTTCGCGTGAAGTTTCTCACGCGATCGGGCCTGGGGGAGCGGGCTACGTGTATTTCAGGGGTTCGCGTGAAGTTTCTCACGCGATCGGGCCTGGGGGAGCGGGCTACGTGTATTACAGGGGTTCGCGTGAAGTTTCTCATGCGATCGGGCCTGGGGGAGCGGGCTACGTGTATTTCAGGGGTTCGCGTGAAGTTTCTCACGCGATCGGGCCTGGGGGAGCGGGCTACGTGTATTTCAGGGGTTCGCGTGAAGTTTCTCACGCGATCGGGCCTGGGGGAGCGGGCTACGTGTATTTCAGGGGTTCGCGTGAAGTCTCTCACGTGATTGGCCCCGTGCAAGCAGGGTACGTGTATTCCAGGGGTGCGCGGGAAGTTCCACACGCGATTGGCCCTGTGCAAGCAGGGTACGTGTATTCCAGGGGTGCGCGGGAAGTTCCACACGTGATTTCAGCAGGGTATGTGTATTCCAGGGGTGCGCGGGAAGTTCCACACGCGATTTCTGCAGGGTATGTGTATTTCAGGGGTTCTGGGGAGTACTACACGTGAATTGGCCGTGTGGGTCCTCCCAGGTGTATGCTCCACAACCTCCACGGCCCCTGCAGGCAGCCCACACCACGGGGGACTACCCTGCACCCCTGCTCATGTCCCGCAGGCAGCCCATCCACCATGGGCATGCCCCCCAGCCAACCCACATGTCACCTTGCACTACTGATCAACAATGCATGTCTCCCACCACCCCCACCCCCCAGCAGTGCAGGGGCAGCCACCACCAGGCCCCCACTCATGTCTCGCACCACCTGCACCCCCCAGCCACCAGGGGCACCCTCCACCAGGCCCCCACTCATGTCTCCCACCACCCCCACCCCCCAGCAGTGCAGGGGCACCCTCCACCAGGCCCCCACTCATGTCTCCCACCACCCCCACCCCCCAGCATCCAGGGTCACCCTCCACCAGGCCCCCACTCATGTCCCCCTGCACCCCCACCCCCCAGCAGTGCAGGGGCACCCTCCACCAGGCCCCCACTCATGTCTCCCACCACCCCCACCCCCCAGCCACCAGGGGCACCCTCCACCAGGCCCCCACCCATGTCCCCCTGCACCCCCACCCCCCAGCAGTGCAGGGGCACCCTCCACCAGGCCCCCACTCATGTCTCCCACCACCCCCACCCCCCAGCCACCAGGGGCATCCTCCACCAGGCCCCCAATCATGTCTCCCACCACCCCCCACCGCCCTGCCACCATGGGCAGCCCCCACCAGGTCCTCACAATCCCCAATCATGTGCGTAATGGTCAGCCTCCACAGCCAAAAAGCCCTACCAAGTAACCCATTCACCCACATGGAAATGGAAATCACATGTTACACCCCCAATGTTCATGAAGCTAATGAAGCCATGTCCGTCACACACAATGGTTGCAATTGAATGGGAAAACACACAACATGACATGCATGAAACCAATGAGATGATACCACACAGTGAAGTATGCAAACAAAATTGTATTGAAAAAAAATAAGAATGCTAAAGAAAGAAAACTAACTACAATGTGAATGAGAAAAAAGTAAGCTGCATGTCCGTATGAAAAAATGAAACTTGAAATCCAAATAGAAAATTTTTTTGTCCAAAGTCAAATGTAAAAAAATCTCCATGCAATAAAGAACTATGTACAAAAATAACAAGGGTCCATGAGCCCAACTGAACAAAGGAAACCTACTAAAAAATCTACCTAAAAATCAACTATATACAAAAAGTGGAGCAGTGTCCGTCGACTCCAAATCATAATACGAAAGAAAGGAAACCTAAAACTAAAGAACTATATACAAAGGCGGCGGGCAAGTCCAGCGGCTCACTCTGTGGTGTCCCGGGCCAGGGCATCATCGAACTCCTGTTCGATGTCCCGGAGGCGGTCCAGTTCCATGGCCCCGAGGGTCCGCAGGGACGACGCTGTGTCCTCCTCCAACCCCCTGCGGATTGCCTCGAGGCACTCGGCCCGCCTCAGGGCCCTCCGCATGGAGTTCTCCGCCCTGACCATTGTGAGCCGCGCCTCTTCCGCCCGCCGCCGCTCCGCACCTATGGCGTGGCCCAACCGCTGCCACACGGAAGACACTCTCTGTCCTGGGTCCCCCTGCCCTCCGGCCGATGCCTGCCCCTCCGATGTCGAAAGCCCCGAGCCTTCATGGCTCCCACCATGTTGCTGCTGCTGCTGCTCTGCCTCTGCCCGTGCACTGCCTCCTGCTGCCTGCACATCCTCCGCCGGCTGGGGTGCACTTGTTGATGTGGCCACCCCTGCTGGACCACCGACTCCCGACTGTGGCAGGGATGCCTCCTCCACCAGCCTGGCCGCACCGTCAGAGGCAGCTCCACAGGGCACCCAGGTGACTGATGGGTGGGAAGATGGCACAGAGGACGACTGGCGCGTAGGGGGTCCAGTTGAGGAGGGGGTCGGAGCAAGCCCCATCAGACGGAGGAATCCGGCCTGGGTGACCTGTCCCAGCAGGCTGACGTGGTCAACGAGCCATTCGAGATGACGTGCAGTCTCTCCATGAAAAGACTGCAGGTCACCTCGCATGGCCCGTTGACGCAACGCCACACCAGCCAGGACAGGCTCAACCCGGACCTGGATAGCCACGTCCGCAGGCAGAGGAAGGCCAGTTGACGTCAGCTCATCCCCTGCCTGGAAACAGGTCTGGACGTAGGCATCCCTGCTGGTGCAAGATGATGCAGGGACAGGATCGGGGACAGGATTGCACACAGGCACCTCCGCGGCGGCCTGTGCTGCCTCCTGTCCCTGGTCCTGGACTTCACCACTAGCACCAGTGGGATCCCCACCTCCAGACCCCGTCTCTGGTGCTTGCACGGCCTCCTCCTCCACCAGACCCCCCACCAACCTGGATGACTCCGTGCCATCTTCCCCTGTTGGGCCCTGTGGGGTCCCAGCTGCCCCTTCTGCTGCCGAGGAGTCCAACTCCAACCTCCGCCTCTTGGACCTCCCCCCGGCAGCTGCGGCCTGGGACGCGGCACCGGACTCCTCACTCCCCGACGAGATGACAACACGGGAGGGGAGCCGGGCCTTGCGTCTCCGGCTGGCGGTCGGATCCCCGCCGCTGTGCTCCACAGCACCTTCTCCGCCCTCTTCATCAGTTGACGCTGCACACAGGGAGAAACAAAACACAGGCATCAGGGCACTGTACAATGGACACATACACACATGACAGTTGCACATGAGTGGCATTGGCAAACCTCAGACATGTCATCACAATCCCCAACACACATGTCATTGCAACTCGCACACATGAGCCATACCACAGGCATATCGCAACTGCCACCACCATCCATACACATACAACAGCATGAGCAGCCAAAGGTGACCCAGACATCACATGCAACACAGGAAGTGCACCACACATGTACACACACCACCACACTTGCATGCATGTGTACACCTCGACCAAGTGTCGCACTGTTCAGACGGGCATCCATGTCACATCTGCCAATCAGGCTTACACATGCCGCAGTCACATGCATCCATGTTGCATCACTGTTGCACCCTTGTCAAATACACACACATGCACATGTACACAGTGCTCATACATGCAGCCCAATACAACATACATGCGTGACATCACGGACATGTCTACTTACATACACATACATACAAACATGTGTGCACGCACAACTGCATTTGCCATGCAAGCCTACACACACAAGCACCATCCATGTCTCACACATTACAGCCCTCGCATGTGTCAGCCCCATGGCCATGTACACCCCCACCCATACTCGACCCCATACAAACAGATGTGCAACCTGCACAATACCGAATAATCACCACACGCACTGCTCACAATCAGGATGCATGTACACTCACCGCTCGACTCCAGACGGGTCTGCTTCTCCAGGACCTGGACGTGGAGCGCTGGGGATATGCGTTCCAGGACCCCCATCTGTTCTTCCGACAAGTGGCCCCGGCGCCCCTTGGCATCCGCTGCCTTCAAGAGGCGCCGGGCCTTGTTCAGGGTCCTGGACCTGAAGTCCTCCCAGCGCTTCCTGACATGTTGTAAGTCCCGGACTGCCACCCCCTCCGCGTTGATGGCAGTCACGATGTCAGTCCAGATCCGAGTCCGTCCTTCCTTGTCGGCGCGGGAACTTCCGAAGAGGGCATCATACTGCCCCAGGACTTGCTCCACCAGGACACCAACTTCGGTGGCACTGAAGCTGGTGCCCCTCTGCCTCTCTGGCCGGGGGTTGTCAGTGGTCACAGATGGTGTTTGCCCCGACATGACAACCCCAGAGGCAGGAGTGGGTGGGCAACTGGGTCCTGGGGCTGGGCTGTGGAGCGATGGAATTCCAGTCGGGAGTCTTCGGTACCAGCAGGGGTGGTCACAGCAACAGCACCCCTGGCTGATGTGCAGGCAGCAAATGGCAGTGCACGTGGGCAGCAGGCAGTCAGGCAGCAGCAGATGGTAGGTGGGAGCGTGCTCGGGGCTCTGGGGGGCAGTAGTTTGGCCTTCTGGGCAGGAGCGTGGTCTTCCGTGTGCTTACGCGTGGCCAGCTTGGTACGGAGTGATTTTGCACGTGAAAATCCTGCACGTCAGCGTGAAAATCGAGGAAAGGCCCTTAGCGCGTAAGCGCGTCAGCACGCATAGGTGATTCTATTGGACCAAAGGCCCTCAGCGCGTAAGCGCGTCTGTGACGTGACCCGCACGGGTGTTTCCCACACAGCACGTGATGACAGAGCACACGTGGAAAGACTGCACGTCAGAGTCTCATCGCGTGTGATTGGTGGAAATGGCCCTACACGCAGAAGTGACAAAGCGTGTAATAGGAGGAAATGTCCCTACACGCAGAAGTGACAAAGCGTGTAATTGGAGGAAATGTCCCTACACGCAGAAGTGACAAAGCGTGTAATTGGAGGAAATGTCCGTACACGCAGAAGTGACAAAGCGTGTAATTGGTGGAAATGGCCCTAGCGCGTACACGCTGCGTAAGTGACGCTGGACGTGTGGGCCTGTATAAAAGGTACGCGTAGAACACCAGTTCCTTGTACGTGCTTTTCGTGGAGAGCGAGTGGGTGAATTCTGTACTTCTTGTCGTTTCACACGCGATTTACTTCACGGCGTTTCAAGTTCGTATTCCCTGTTACCTCTGACAGATTTTTCTCTTCTTTCGCTTTTACTGGTTTACCTGGGCCTGTTCCCTCAAACAGTGTTCCCTTCTACTGTTGTCCTGTCTCCTCAGACAGCGTACAAATCTTCTTTTGGCGGGGGTGTTGCCAACCAAACGTGCTCCTTTTACACGCTCGTTTACCAGGCAGACGGTGAGTCACGCACGTATCTAACATCTGTGCTTGCCCCGTGTGTATCCTACCCCTACAGAGGTCATTCTAGGCTTCGTGTGACACGCATACGTTCATTCTTGTGTTTCTGGGTGCCACAGCGTAGTGCAGGTTTTTCTTTCTGCACACGTGGTCTAGGAGGGGTTGCGTGCACGTCATCTCCCTTTTTTGGGCCTCCTGTGCGTTGCGTGACCCGTCATCTTTCCCCAGGGGTTACATTCAGCCTTGCTAGAGCACTAGGGTACAATTACCATCTGGTACCCAACCCCTTTCACCCCCAATTGCCCAGGACAATAGTCTACATCCACTCCCATACGCACATTAACATCAGTGCCATGGCTGGGAGGCGAGGATTCCGTAAGGGTGGCAAAGGTGGAAGAGCCACAAGTGGTGGCCGTGGTGGATCCGGTAGGGGACGTGGTCGTAACTTGCAGGGTGAGCCTGTCCCCCCATGTGTGGAGGACCAGTCACGGGCACCCATAATCCCCACCCTCCCCCCCTCCCATTGAGGCTGATGTGGCTGACACCATCCATGCTCAGCCCTTGTTGGACCAGCCCATTGTGGCACCAGACCTGGCTGACTCCATGGCTGACTTCCAGGTCAGCAGGGCTACGACACGTGCGCTGGTGCACGTTGATGCCATCATGCCACGTGGATCTGGTGCAGCAAGGTCATCTGCTGCACCAAGGAGGCAGGGCGGAGAGGCTGCAGGGGCAGCTGCGGCTCCATCCACCCCAGCCCTCACACACCCAGCCAGGACAGTGTCGGTCCTAGTCCATGCTGCTGACATTCCCCCTGACACCATCACACTAGAGCCAATGCCTGCACCAACTCCCATGCTGAGTGTGCAATCCCACACTCCTGATACAGAGTCCACCAGGGCTCCTGCCCCTAGTGTCCAGAGCGGCGCAGGACACTCAGGATCACCACCACCTTCCAAGCGGAAGAGGAAGAGTGCTCGTCCGGCACAGGCTGATGCCCCAGACACGGCTACACAGTCCGGCCCGTCCAGGAAGCCCAGCTTCACGGATGACGAACTGAATGCACTTGTCGAGTATGTGTCCGGACATGACAACGAGATGGTCATTGTTGCAGGATCCAAGACCACACCTGCACAACACCAGGCACACTGGCAGACCATTGCGGACATCGTAAGTGCCCTTGGAATTGTGAGGCGCACAGCCAATGATTGCTATAAGCGCTGGAATGACCTAAAGCGCAGGGCAAAGAGTAAGCTGGCCTCAAGTCATGCCGCAACTCTAGTGACTGGAGGTGGGTCTCCAGTAGTAGACATGGAACTCACTCCACATGAGTCAGTCGCTGGGACCTACGTCACGGAGGAACAGATCCAAGGCGTGGGAGATCTGGCTGATTACGAGGCATTGTCCGGTGAGTGCACATGCATGTGTGTGTCATCCATGTGCATGGTGTGTGTGTGAGGGCTTCTGTTTGTGTGCCAGGTGAGAGTGTGTGCGCCTGAGTCGTATGGGTCAGCCATGTGCTTCATGCAATCCTTCCTGCGCAGCTGCATTTGGCCATAGCAGTATCCCTTCTGCCAACAGTAGACATCTAGCCCAACTGCACGCCAGTTGCCCTTGAAGTGTCACCTTGCCACAACATATTTGCTTATTTTTCACTGTTCATTCAGTCAGTTTGTTTGCATTCCACCACTTTCACTAGGCATGTCGCTGTCCACTAGTCACATGTCTGACATGGGTATGGTAAAGTGGAGTGACTTTGTTACCTGGATATCATTTGTACACACATGTCCCTGTGCAATTGGACCATTTCAGACTGGCAGCTCCAGGTGAAAAATCTGACCTGTTAGAATTAGAAAAGCAATTACATGCGGGAACTGGACTGAATGAATAGGTGCTGCCCTCCTCTCCATCTTCACTCAATAGCAATGGTACATGCCATCTGTGTGATGGCATGTGTGTTTCACCTGGCAATCACAGGCCAATGTGTGATGCCACTGCCAGGCAGCATGCAGAAAATGTGTTCATCTTCCATCTTGGTGTCATCAGTGTGTGCCATTTGCCTGCACTTCATACGCAGTGAGGGTGCATGCATGGGAGGGTTTTAGTCATGTGGGACATGTGTCAATCAAGTACTGGTTCTCTTGCTTCTCAGCCCTCATTGTGTTCCATGGTGCTAATGCCTGTTTCCATTTCTTTGTTTTCATGTCTTTGCAGGGGAAGACGCACCTGATACTGCTGGGGTTGTGGAGATGGTGCAGACCCAGGAGGGGTCCGAGGGCCGACCAACCACCAGTGAGGGACGTGGTGTGGTGGTGGGGGAGAACCCACAAGTGCTGCAGGTCGTGCTCTCAAGGGGTGTCTCTGGCTGCACCTCCCCCGAGCTGTACTCAGGTGTTGATTCGGATGAGACCTACGTGCCGTCGCAGGTGAGTGTTCCAGGGAGGGATTCTGTTCTGTCTCACCCACCTGCACCAGGGTCAGGACCCTCCATGGGGATGTCAGTGTTGGCAGCTACGCCTTCGGTGGTTACGGATGCAGGGTCACACTCCGCGACATCTGATCCTGTTCCTGGGCCAGCAGATCAGAGGGGGAATGCAGTCCTGCAGCCTCAGGCAGTGCCGGCACAGCAAGGCGCAGTTCGCCTTGCCCCAGACAGGTGTGGTGCCCGCCGACGTGGTGGCCGTACGCCACCCGGCAATACCGCATGGGAGCAATCCATTTACGGTATGGCAACCCAACAGGCTGCATCATCCGAGATGATGGCTCAGGCCATGGATAGGGTGGCCACTTCCATTGTCCCCCCAGAAAGGCTGATGGAGCGACTAGAGCAGGCAACCGACTCCATCTGCCAGTCACACAGGGAGGACATGTTGGGGTCTAACAGTGACAGGCGGGCGGCACTGGCGACTCTGCAGGAGGCCATCTCCATTGAGTCCCAGGGCCACAGGGAAGCCCTGAGGCAGGAGCTCCTTCACCTCAGGACGACTCTTGTTGAGCTTGAGGCTTCAACACACCAAAGGACAGAACAGCAGCTGGAGCGTCTCACCCGTACGCTCTCAGCTGAGATGCAGGCAACGAGGGCGGAGGTCCGGGCATCCCGTGAGTTGTTGCATGGGGACCTCCGCACACTCATCCTCCAGAACCAGACCTACCACACCCGCATGCTTGCAGCCATGGAGGAGCAGACTAGGGCCTTGCGTGGGCTGCCTCCCATAGTGCAACCACCTCCGGATGCAGCTGCACAGGGTGATAATAGCGACAGCAGTGATACTCCCACAATAGGGTAGCCGTGTGGGCCATGAGCCCATGGAGGTGTTTTATCTTCCCAGGATCCACGCAGGTGGGTTCTGGTGTGCATCCTGTCCTCGGACCTCCTGGGTGGCCTCCCCAACCCCCCCGGGCCCATCAATGGCCATTTTTGATTGTTTCTTATTTTTATTTTTATTTTGAATACTTTTATTCCCAATTTTTTTGGGACGATCTGTTGGCTTCCGTGGTTCCTGTGGGCATACGCTGCATTGTGGCTGGGCACATGCAGGCTTGTAATGTATTTGGTTCAGATGCTTGGGTTTGAGTCACACACACCCCTCCTGCTTCCCGTTTCCATGGGCTTGCAAAGGGTGTGCCCAAGTGACAGTGAATTACACAGTGACGTTGGACTCCCATGAGCTGTGTGGCCAGTCTGTAGTCAATACTGTGTATACATTCATAGTGCATATTGCTGTTGTGTTGTACACTGCATGTTGCATTGATGTGTAACTCTTCTTCTGTGTCTACCTCCCAATTTGCAGGTCCCTTCCTCATGTCCACACAAGGACCTCTAGTCTGGAGATGGGGACCATGTTGGCAGCAGTGCACCTACAACTCTACATGGCGACAACACTGCACAGTTGGTAGTGGTGGGAGTGCAGGCATTTCCAGGTGGTGAGACTACTAATATGTAACATTTGTGATGTCATGTTAATGGTACTACGTGCTCAAGTATGTTGTTGGTCCGGCATTGCTGTGAGCATTTCAGGTGTTGCAGGTTTCTAATAGTGCCACTGTACATAGTGAGACTGATGTCATGTTGTGGGGATTACTTTGTTTACCTGCAATTAGCATGACATGGCACGGTGTGTCGTGTGGCGGTGCTGGGGTTGGGTTGGCTGACATGGCACTGTCCTCTTGTTGCATTTTGCAAGTGGGTATTCATTTTAGCTGCTTCAATGTGTAACTTCACAAAACTGCATTGGTGGTGTCTGTGTGGGTAGGGATGCACACATTGTGACACTTCCAGGTGAACAATCTCAGGCTGACATGGTATTCCCGGTTCATTCTCCAGACATTCAGGATCAGTGTCAGGTTGAGTCATCATTGATTGTCAGATGGAATGTGCCAGGGCAGTGTGCACTCCACAGGGGTGTGATTTCTATGTGAAGTAATTAGCCACTAGCTGTGTACGGGCTGCCTCCCCCATGCCCTTTCCCCTCCCATGCGCAGCGGCTGTGCATGTGGTTGGGGATGTGGGGCCACCACCATGTCCACGGCCAGGCCCCGGCGTGTTGCAACGTTGTGCAGGACACATGCTGCCACTTTGATCCTGCACACTACTGGGGGAGCGTATAACAGCTGCCCGCCAGAACGGTCAAGGGAGCGAAAGCGTGACTTTAGCACTCCGAATGTGCGCTCCACTATGCCCCTGGTTGTAATGTGGGCTGTGTTATATCTTACCTGGGGTGGCGTGGTGGGGTTCCGAATTGGTGTCATCATGTGGGGGCTGAGAGGGTAGGCACTGTCCCCTGTGGAGGTGGTGATTGGTATCATTGGTGGGGTTGTGACCTTGCTCAGTATCCAACATGCATGCATGTGCAGTGGCATACATACTCACCAAGCAGCCATGTATCGCCATGCCGCCCAGCTTCTAGGTCCCGGCTTAGGGTGGACATTCGGTAAATGAAGCTGTCGTGGGTGGAGCCGGGATAGTTGGCATATACTGAGGTGATGATTCCCTTGGCATTACATGCTACCTGCACGTTGATGGAATGCCAGTGCTTGCGGTTCCTATAGATGTGCTCAGATGCCCTGGGGGGACGTAGAGCCCCATGGGTGCAGTCGATGGCACCTAGCACTTTGGGGAATCGTGCCACAGCGTAAAAATCCAGGGCGGCAGCATGCCTTTCTGCAGGTGTTCTGGGCAGGTATATGTGCCTGCGGACTGATGGGCGTGCAGTGATGATGTTCAAGACCTGGTGTAGGCAGCGTGACTGGGTGGCCTGTGACACCCCACCCACTATGGCACTTGTCCGCTGAAATGATCCAGTGGCTAAGAAGTGCAGTGCATTGAGGACCTTCTCCAGGGGGCTGAGTGCTTGGGAGCACAGGGTGGGTGATGTGAGGTCATCCTCCCACTCACTCACCAGGTCCAGTATGATGTGTGGTGGAAACCTGTACCTCCCATACACCTGGTCATCAGGCATCCCGAAAAGGCTGGTTCTGGGTGTGAATATTCTGGCCCTGACTATCCTCCTCCTCCTCCTTTGGTAGCCCACTGCCACTGCTGCTAGGAACGGTATGTTCATCCTGCCGTCTGAGCTTGTTATTGTTAAAGTCCGCAAATTTATGCTTTGCGCGTGTTCTAGGCGAGCGTGTGACCCGCACACCCCTGGAATCCAGTTCCCAGTCCAATAGCGTGTGGAAATTCACACGCACCACGGGATACAGGTTCGCTGACGTACTTGCGTGTGTAAGTGCCCGCGCACCCATTAAATACACGTACATAGGCCAATCGCGTGTACGCGCACTTTTGTCCAATTACACGCGATGACACTCTGACGTGCAGTATCTCCACGTGTGCCCCGTCATCACGTGCTGAGTGGGGAACACCCGTGCGGGTCACGTCACAGACGCGCTTACACGCTGAGGGACTCTGGTCCAATAGAATCGCGTATGCGTGCTGACGCGCTTACGCGCTAAGGGCCTTTCCTCGGATTTCACGCTGACGTGCAGGATTTTCACGTGCCAAATCACTCTGTATCAAGCTGGCCACGCGAAAACACACGGAAGCCCACGCTCCTGCCCAGAAGGCCGAGTTACTGCCCCCCAGTGCCCCGAGCAGCCTCCCACGTGCCATCTGCTGCTGCCTGCCTGCCTGCCTGCCTGCCTGCTGCCACCGTGCCCTGCCATTTGGTGCCTGCACATCAGCCATCTGCAGGGGTCCAGTTGCTGTGTCCACCCCTGCTGGAACTGAAGACTCCCGACTGGGATTACATCGCTCCACAGCCCAGCCCCAGGACCCAGTTGCCCACCCACACCTGCCTCTGGGGTTGCCATGTCGGGCACTTCCACATCTGGCACCAGTGGCAACCCCAGGCCAGAGGGGCAGAGGGGCACCAGCTTCACTGTCACCGAAGTTGGTGTCCTGGTGGAGCATGTCCTGGGGCAGTATGATGCCCTCTTTGGATCGTCCCGCGCCAGCAAGGAAGGACGGCAGAGGATCTGGGCCGACTGTGTGGTTGCCATCAACGCGGAGGGGGTGGCAACCCGCGACGTCCTGAAGATCAAGAAGCGCTGGGAGGACTTGAGGTCCAGGACCCTTGTGAAGGCCCGGCGCCTCGTGGAGGGGGGCCGGGGCCGCATGAGTTCCATCCAGATGAGGGTCCTGGAACGCGTACGCCCAGCGCTCCACGCCCAGATCCTTGAGAGAGAGGCCCGTCTGGAGTTGAGCGGTAAGTGTCCATGCATTACTGTGTGAGACAGGGCATGTTGCGGTGTGCTGGTTCTATGATACTTGCCTGTATGTGTGCCATAGGCCATGTATGCATGTATGTGTGCAGGGACATCATGGTAATGCATGTGCGACCAGTGATGTGTGAGGCACATGGTTGTTGCATGTGTTGAAATACCGCATGGGGAGCCCTATGCAGATTTTGAACATGAGAGCATGCCAGTCTCTGTACCTGGACATGGGTGGGGGTGAGGGATGGGTGCTGATGCCAGGTACATATATGGTAGCCATGTCTGTGTGCCTGACCTGCATGTCTGTGACTTGTGCATGCCATGGATGCATGACACATGTGTGTGACAATGCACAGATTCAGTAAAGCAGCCAAATTACCCTTGTATCCGCTGTGTTTGGTGTGTTTGGGGCCAGATGGATGTGACTGAGGTGAAGTGTGTGCATGTGATGGGCATGAGCCATGATGCATGTGAGTTACATATCATTGAATGTTTCAAGAGTCCATTGGACATGCATGGAAATGTCCATGGCATGCACCATGCCTGTTACTGTGTGTGTTTTGCCTGGACTGACCCATGTGTTGTGGAGGGACATGATGGAAGTGTACTTTGTCAGTGGTGCTCATCTGCTATTGCTTCCTGTCTAGGGGACCATTGTACAGTGCCCTGATGCTTGTGTTCTTTGTCTCCCTCTACGCAGCGGCTAGTGAAGAAGAGGGCGGAGACGGCGCTGTGGAGCAAGGCGGCGGGGATGCCCCCACGCCTGCAGCGGAAGGGGTGGGTGAGCCCCCACAGGGGCCTGCTATGGTGGGAGACGGTGAGGAGCCATCCAGGTTGGTGGTTTGCACAGAGGAGGAGGAGGCCGCCACTGGGGCACACATGGGGCCTGGTGGGGGCATCCCTGCTGGTGCAAGTGGTGCAGTCCAGGGCCAGGGGCAGGAGGCAGCACAGGTCACCGTGGAGGGGCCTGTGCATGTCGCTGTCCCTGACCCTGTGAGTGCACCACCATGCACCAGCAGGGATGCCCCGTCCCAGGCCTGTCCGCAGGTAGAGGGGATGTCCATGTCACCTGACTCACCTCCACCTGCGGACGTGGGAACCCCTGGCCGTGCGGAGAAGGTCCTGATTGGGGTCGCGATGCGCACGGCTGTGATTCGTGATGCCGTGCGTGCTTCCCGGGAGGAGCACGCACGTCATCACGAAGTGCACCGTGCCGACGTGGCCCAATTGGGATCGGCCATGTTCGGGGTTTCCTGCATGTGTTGGCCAATGTGGCGGCCCTCTCCTCCTCTGTGCAGGCTATCCACCAGTCGTTCTCCTTGCCGTCTTCCAGCCCAGATGCCACCAGGGCCCCCTGTGGACCTGCCCCGACCAATGCAGCCAGCTCGGTGGGGATCCCATCCCTGCCACAGTCGGGAGTCAGAGATCCAGCAGGGGTGGACACCAGAGCAACTGGACCCCAGCAGATGGAGGATGTGACGGCATCATCGGGCAGGGCACGTGCACGACGGCGTCGGTGGTTTCCATCAGCCTGGATGCCGTCGTGCTGGCACAGGCAGTTGCGTCGGAGGCAGCAGCAGGCTCAACGTGGGAGGCATCATGGCTCGGGGCCATCAACATCAGGGGTGCAGGCATCGGCCGGAGGGCAGGAGAACCCTGGAATGGGAGTGGCTTCCGTGTGGGAGCGGTTGTGCCAGCGGATAGGTGCGGAGCGGCAGCGGGCAGAGGAGGAACGGCTCACGATGGTCAGGACGGAGGACTCCATGCGGAGGGCGCTGAGGCGGGCTGAGTGCCTCGAGGGTCTTCGCAGGGAGTTTGAGCTTGACACTGCGTTATCCCTGCGGGACCTCGGGGCCAGGGAACATGCCCGCCTCCAAGCCATTGACCAGGAGTTCGATGATGCCCTGGCCCATGACAACAACCAGTGAGCCATCCGAATATCCCGCTGCCTTTGTATATAGTTGTATAGTTAGGGTTAGGTTTCCTTTGGTTTTTTTGATTTTTCTTTTGGTTGCGATTGGACAATGCACCACTTTTTTGTATATAGTTCAGTTTTTAGTTAGTAGTCATAGTTAGGTTTAATTTGGTTGGGCTCATGGACCCAGGATGATCTTCCTCATGGTTCTTCATTGGCTTATTTTAATTTTTCAGATTATTTTCTTGGACATTCATCTTGTTTTGTTTGATTTGCTTTGTGTTTTTTCTTATTTCATTTCCATTCTACTTGCTGTTCAATACATATTATTTTTTTAATCTTCAATGTGTCGTATCATCTCATTGCTTTCAGGCATGTCATGTTGGGTGTTTTGTCATTCACTTGCAGCCATTGTGTGTGACAGACATGTGTTCAATTGCATTATTTAAATTGGGGTTGTAACATGTAATTGCCTTTGATATGTGGGTGGGTGTGATAGTTGGTTGGGCCTTTTGGCAGGGGAGGATGGGCATTACGGACATGATTGGGGAATGTTGGGACCCAGGTGCAGGGGGGCATGGATTGGACATGGGTGGGGGCCTGCTGGCAGGTGCCCCACAGTGCTGGGGGGGTGGGGGTGGTGGGAGACATGAGTGGGGGCCTGGTGGAGGCTGCCCCTGCACTGCTGGGGTGTGGGGGTGGTGGGAGACATGAGTGGGGGCCTGGTGGAGGGTGACCCTGCACTGCTGGGGTGTGGGGGTGGTGGGAGACATGAGTCGGGGCCTGGTGGAGGGTGCCCCTGCACTGCTGGGGTGTGGGGGTGGTGGGTGACATGAGTGGGGGCCTGGTGGAGGGTGCCCCTGGTGGCTGGTGGCTGGGGGGTGGGGGTGGTGGGAGACATGAGTGGGGGCCTGGTGGAGGGTGACCCTGCACTGCTGGGGTGTGGGGGTGATGGGAGACATGAGTGGGGGCCTGGTGGAGGGTGCCCCTGGTGGCTGGGGGGTGGGGGTGGTGGGAGACATGAGTGGGGGCCTGGTGGAGGGTGCCCCTGCACTGCTGGGGTGTGGGGGTGATGGGAGACATGAGTGGGGGCCTGGTGGAGGGTGCCCCTGGTGGCTGGGGGGTGGGGGTGGTGGGAGACATGAGTGCGGGCCTGGTGGAGGGTGACCCTGGTGGCTGGGGGGTGGGGGTGGTGGGAGACATGAGTTGGACATGGGTGGGGGCCTGCTGGCAAGTGCCCCACAGTGCTGGGGGGTGGGGGTGCAAGGGGACATGAGTTGGTGGTCATTAGTTCAAGGAGACATGTGCCTTTGCCTGTGGGACATGACCAGGGATGCAGGGTAGTCCCCTGTGGTGTGGGCTGCCTGCAGGGGCCGTGGAGGGTGTACAGGGTACACCTGGGAGGACCCACACTGTCAAATCACTTGTGGAACTTCCTGCGCACCCCTGATATACACGCGCCCAGGCTATTCGCGTCTGGAACTTCCCGCGCACCCCTGAAATACACGCGCCCCCAGGCTATTCGCGTGTGGAACTTCCCGCGCACCCCTGGAATACACGCGCACCCAGGCTATTCGCGTGTGGAACTTCCCGCGCACCCCTGAAATACATGCGCCCAGCCTATTCGCGTGTGGAACTTCCCGCGCACCCCTGAAATACACGCGCCCAGCCTATTCGCGTGTGGAACTTCCCGCGCACCCCTGAAATACACGCGCCCAGGCTATTCGCGTGTGGAATTTCCCGCGCACCCCTGAAATACACGCGCCCAGGCTATTCGCGTGTGGAACTTCCCGCGCACCCCTGGAATACACGTACCCCGCTCCCCCAGGCCCGATCGCGTGAGGAACTTCATGCGAACCCCTGTAATACACGTAGCCCGCTCCCCCAGGCCCGATCGCGTGAGGAACTTCACGCGAACCCCTGTAATACACGTAGCCCGCTCCCCCAGGCCCGATCGCGTGTGAAACTTCACGCGAACCCCTGATATACACGTAGCCCGCTCCCCCAGGCCCGATCGCGTGAGGAACTTCACGCGAACCCCTGTAATACACGTAGCCCGCTACCCCAGGCCCGATCGCGTGTGAAACTTCACGCGAACCCCTGATATACACGTAGCCCGCTCCCCCAGGCCCGATCGCGTGAGGAACTTCACGCGAACCCCTGTAATACACGTAGCCCGCTACCCCAGGCCCGATCGCGTGAGAAACTTCACGCGAACCCCTGATATACACGTAGCCCGCTCCCACAGGCCCGATCGCGTGAGGAACTTCACGCGAACCCCTGTAATACACGTAGCCCGCTACCCCAGGCCTGATCGCGTGTGAAACTTCACGCGAACCCCTGATATACACGTAGCACGCTCCCCCAGGCCCGATCGCGTGAGGGACTTCACGCGAACCCCTGATATACACGTAGCCCGCTACCCCAGGGCCGATCGCGTGAGGAACTTCACGCGAACCCCTGTAATACACGTAGCCCTCTCCCCCAGGCCTGATCGCGTGTGAAACTTCACGCGAACCCCTGATATACACGTAGCACGCTCCCCCAGGCCCCATCGCGTGAGGAACTTCCCGCGAACCCCTGTAATACACGTAGCCCGCTCCACCAGACCCGATCGCGTGTGAAACTTCACGCGAACCCCTGAAATACACGTAGCCCGCTCCCCCAGGCCCGATCGCGTGAGGGACTTCACGCGAACCCCTGATATAGACGTAGCCCGCTACCCCAGGGCCGATCGCGTGAGAAACTTCACGCGAAACCCTGTAATACACGTAGCCCGCTCCCCCAGGCCCGATCGCGTGTGAAACTTCACGCGAACCCCTGATATACACGTAGCACGCTCCCCCAGGCCCGATCGCGTGAGGAACTTCACGCGAACCCCTGTAATACACGTAGCCCGCTCCACCAGACCCGATCGCGTGTGAAACTTCACGCGAACCCCTGAAATACACGTAGCCCGCTCCCCCAGGCCCGATCGCGTGTGAAACTTCACGCGAACCCCTGATATACACGTAGCACGCTCCCCCAGGCCCGATCGCGTGAGGGACTTCACGCGAACCCCTGATATACACGTAGCCCGCTACCCCAGGGCCGATCGCGTGAGGAACTTCACGCGAACCCCTGTAATACACGTAGCCCGCTCCCCCAGGCCCGATCGCGTGTGAAACTTCACGCGAACCCCTGATATACACGTAGCACGCTCCCCCAGGCCCGATCGCGTGAGGAACTTCACGCGAACCCCTGTAATACACGTAGCCCGCTCCACCAGACCCGATCGCGTGTGAAACTTCACGCGAACCCCTGAAATACACGTAGCCCGCTCCCCCAGGCCCGATCGCGTGAATAACTTCACGCGAACCCCTGTGATGCACGTACCCAGCTGAAATCACGTGTTAGACTTCCCGCGCACCCCGGTATACACGCACACGTATTTTTTGTCAGCGGGTGTCCGTGTTTGTGGGTACCCCTTTGCGCGTCATTTTTCCTGGAGGGCCACAGTATGGGACATTCATCATGGCAGTATATAGGTGCTATTTGTTGGCGCACCTTTTGGCGCACATTTCTTACAGCCGCAGAGACGCTACCGCCTGCTTTCTTGTGGCGGTCGTATTTGTGCCTGTGCGCTGGTTTGAGCGTGCGCTTTTTTGCCCTATTCTATTCCATGAATACGTGTTGTAGGCGAGCGTGTGGGCGTTCCGCGCACTTGTGCCCTGTACTTCCCCCGTGACGCCCACATTTTGGCAAGTTGTTCCCCATTCCGAGTGTTACGCCCCGTGTTCCGCCTACTTTTGTTGCGTGCGCCGCGCTATGTGCGATTTTCGCTGTGGACTGTGCGATTTTCGCTGTGGCCTGGCGCACGCCGTTAGATGGCCTGTGCGCCAACGTGCGCCGCGCACTTTCTTATCGCACGTCCGATGGTTTTCTCGCGCACGCCCTTCCATGAATCGATGTGCGCTGCTTTTCGTGCGATTTTCGCTATTCCACTGCGATTTTCGCTATTCCACTGCGATTCGCACGTTTTTGGCCACTTGCGCCGCGCTAATTATTCCATGAATCGGCTTGAGAACCTCTTGAAAGGACTGTATATCCTCAAATATATTTTGTTCGACACCGCCATTCTCTTTGACCTCACTGTCAATTAGGCTTTTGTCCTTCATAAATAATTGAATCTGAATTATTACATGTTTTGAATTCTCTCATTTCTGCCTGTCAAAATAAACAATCTTCTCATCCAATCCTTCTTGATTCATGGACAGCCTTTGACACTGCCCATCACTCTATTCTCCTTTCTTCTCTTTCTAACGTATTTTTTTCTGATTCTATCATACTATGGTTTCAATCCTTTCCCTCCAACTGAACATATTATGTTTCATGGGCATCAATTCCTCTTCGTCTAGTCCCTTCCACTATGGTTTCCCTCAGGGATCTGTCCTCTCTCTGTTATTGTTCTATACACAATTCTTCATTCTGACCTCATCAATTTTTCAGTTGTTTCTGCCACTTTGATTGCTGATGACACTGACACCTTCTTTTCCTTTTCCTCCTTTTCTGATTCTCTTCACTCTTCTGTTTCATCCTGTCTCTCTGCACTCCAATCCTGGATGGTCTCCCGGTCTCTTCATCTCAGCCCATACAAGACAGAGGCTCTTTATTTACCTTCTTCTCTCTTACCTGATCTTTTACTGATCTTTGCTTCCTCCCCAATGTTCTTTCTTATTCATCTTCAACTCACAATCATGGTGTCACATTCAATTCCTCTTTCAATTCCTCTGTCTCTTTTTCATCTCACATTACCAACACTGAACTCATTGCCCATTTCCACCTTTATTATCTCCGCAGGACTCATCATGTTCTCTCTTTCCAGGCTATAAACTACTCATTTTCTGTCTCATCTTTCTCATTTTCACTACTGCTCTGCTTTTACTGCTTGCTTTCCTTCTCCCCATCTGCCTCCCCTATGCTATGTCTGTAATTCCTCTATCATCTCGGCTTTCAATTCCCTCCATTCCTCTTTTACTCCTTCTCTTGTCTAGAAGATGCAGAATTTCTACATTGTCTTTATCAGCAAAATGTGTTAGATTCTTGTTACGCTCACCTGGTATCCATGGGGACGCCACCCAGCCCTGGTTGGATGATTTGCACTCTCGAACACTCTCCCGGTCCCTTGGTAAGGCCTCTGGTTAATGATGGGTCTTAATATTGTAAAAGGTGGATTCTCCGTCATGCTTCTCGTGGCAGGGGCGCGTAAATGTGCGGGGCGAGCAGCGACCAAGTTACTTCACTGGTGCAAGCCCCCTGTAGGAATCCAGGCCTGCTGCAACTCCATAGGTTTGCTGCTTTACAGTCTTTATATGCAGTTCTTATGTTCCTCTTAGTTCGAATAATAATGTCTTGCTTCTTTCCTTTTAGGTATGGAAAGGTATTTTGGTGTTGTCATGCAGTTTGAAGATGAGCATGGGCCAGTAGGCGAAAGAGCGGTGTGCGCGATGCTGTCCGGTGAGTAATGTGCGATGTGCGGCGCTGTTTCGCCTTTTATATTGCTAACCTGTGTCTTTTCTCTCCTTGCAGGTCGCAATGTTCCTCGCCGAGCGCCGTGATGTTCCAGCAATGGTACTGACCAGGAGATGACTACCTATTTAAGAATTGTGTGGCTTTCTTCGTTCGGAAGGAAATGTGAGTAAATGCTTATTAATGTTGTCTTTCTTCCTCCTCTTTCCAGGTTATGGTATTCCAGGATGCATGCGGTGCCGGATGATGGAGTTCGTACCTTCAGGTGAGTGGAACTGAAGTCGGCGATGGATTGAAGACAGGATACTATTCCAGGTCAGTTTCGTAGTGTTCCTTCTCTCTCTGCAGGTCCTTGGTTTCAGGTAAGCTGGCATCAAGAACTGGACACAGTGAGCGTTTTGCTGCCCACAGCAGAATAACACGAAGCGCGTTCTGCTGTTTGGGTCTTAGTAGAGTAGTCCAGGGAAAGTAGTCCCAGGCCTGCCACAACCAAAAGACTAGACCACATAGCTCAGTTCCTTGTAACTGAGCTATGTGTGTGCCTCCATGTTGGCTGAAACCCAAGTTAAATAGTCCCAAGTAAATAGTCCCATTCTTATGTTGGTCTTCATGATGGTTATGAGCATGCGCCAAAGGCGCCAGGACTGACTCCAAGAGAGTCTTGGATAAGGTTTTAAGGCCTTTGACCTGGCCCTAACTGGAAGGCTGACTTGCCAGTGAGGGCCAGGGTCAAGGGTCAGGACAATTCTATATGAATCTTTTAGATCAATTAAGAAGTACCAGAACCAGCTACAGGATCCAGTAGTGATGTGTGTTTGTATTTTTACTACATAATGGAGGCAGTTTATAAATTACAATCTGGATATTTACTGATTTTGTAGTGCTTCGCCTGATGGTGCAGGTCAGCATCAGGTAACTCCAAATGCAAACAAGCATGGCACTTTTTAACAATACATGCAAGTACATGCCCATGCAGTTGACAAGGCACTGACTTACAATTTTCTTTTTCAAGCTATGTTTTCTATGTACTTATTGGATTACCATGAAATGATTAAAAAAGAACTACTGAGAAATGACCAAGTTTTTTGTATCAAATCTTGTGTTTAATAATGCGTGGGGAGACCTCGTGCACCCTACTTTTACGCCTACCTTAACCTATTCCCTTGACCCATCTCGCATCTATTTTTTATAAAAATGAACAAAAATCCCTAACGAATTCGACCAAAAAGATTTGGTCATTTCTCATTAGGTTTTTTGTATTCGATCATTTCTGCAGATACTGTATTTATTTTGTGTAGTCATAATTTCTGAGGCACTGTGTGTCACATGCTGGCCACTTCCCCTTGCATGCACTCAGCTATCCATGCAGACCAGTTAGTTTGGGAAAGTTGATTTCGAATGCCTTTCTGAAACTGAGGAGGTACTTTTGATCGTTCCCACTTTATTCCATGTATGCAAAGGTTCTGCTCTGATGCATTAGCAGTCTAATTTTCCTAACTTCATTCTACTACTGAACCTGCTTACTCCAATAAGATAGTCTTGGAGCGCAATTGGACTTTTGAGTGATATAGCGATTTTAAATAAGTCTTCTTGGCTCATTGGAAGACATTATACAATTTTTAGGACTGGTAGATGTCATGTGGTTAGAACTATTGAAGTCGAGCTTTAGTCTTACTGAATGCTTTTTGACCCACAGTTTATCTAAAAGTGTCTTTGGATGACATGCTATCATAATAATCCACGCAGTGCAAAACCATTCCACTTACAAGGCCCACATTATATTGGAATGGTATCATGGACAACTCTTTACTAAACTGCCTTGATGCAAACGGGCGACCTTCCAAATATAATTCATCTGCATGGCAACAAACAGAAATGTCTTGATGACCCAGAGATGTCTGACTTTGCCTGCAGGGAATGAAGGAATCGCCAATGATTCTTGAGCATAAAAAGGAACATCAACAGTTATGCTTGCAAACATTACAGGCAGTATTGGCTCCCTGACATCTATTCATGGGCATGAGTGAGGTCCTTAATCATTACAGGTGAGATCTAAGATACCTCCAAGAGGCAGAGAAGGACATGAGTGGTTCACTTATGTTCTGAGGTGCAGATCATATTTCTCAATTAGAGCATGATGTAGGTGCACGTTTCCCTTCTACAAACAAGTATGGAGTCCTGAAATTGGAAGATGCCACTGGGGAACATGTGCCTGTCTATTAGAAATGGGCCAACATGCTTTGTGAATGGTTATGAAGGAAGAAAGTAATCCATGCTCGTGGTATAACAACACATCCCCATTTAAGTCTGCAGATATTGGATTAGGATAAAGCGATCCATGAAATCACTGGCTTGTGACCAATCTAGGCGAATCACGTTTACCGGTTAGGCAAGACCTAAGAAATTCGGAAAGCCTTCTCTGAACTAATTAAAATATTCTATATATTAAAGCAGACAGTATTTGGCAAGATAGTTGCCATCATTGCCGCTTTTTCGAGAAACAAATAGAATAATGCCCTCTTTGAAGCAGCAGTGAGAGGGTGATTTGCACCCAGCAGTTTAGCAACAACGTTTTTTCAATCTTTTCTATTTGGCAATGAAGAAGGGATTGCAGTTTGTTTGCTAATTACAGACAGGGCTAAATCCGACTTTTCACTTCATATGTCGCCATTAAGTCTTTGTAGATTTGAAACAGTTCACAACCTGTAATGCAAACGCTGTATGCGATGTGTTCTGATTTCCTCCAGCAGCATTGCAGGCCCCTGCACGGTCTATTGTCTCCCACTTACGGTTCATCGGGACCCCGACCATGCAACTTGAAGTGGTCTGAACTTGCCATATGGCCTAGCCACAAGCCATGATCACTGGTCAGTTTTCCAAAACAACGGGTACACAGGACACTGGCCTTGGCCATCATCGATAGCCAGATGGCACTTTCCACAGAACATGGCCTTAGATATGACTCACGCCACTACAAACCATCAAACCTGCCACTGGTATTGACCTACACCCATAGTCAGTGGATGCTAGGTATAGAAAATAGAATTTGATTGTGATTGGTGCCACTACAAACCACTGCATATGGTCTCTGGTGATGTTCTATGGCAATATAGTGGCCACTTTGCACAGGACATGGCCTTCAACCATTTCCCGGTCTACAGCCCTTCATTCCTGCTCCCTCCTTCATCTCACAACCTGTCTTGCAATCTATCCCCCATCCTTTTCCCCAAACTGCAGCTAGCACCCTCCTTCTTGTCCACAGTTGTCTCTCCTTCTGATCCACTGCTCCTTCTGTGCTTTCTGGTCCACGAATAGCCCTCTGACACAATGCTCACCCTCTGGTCCATGGCTCCCTCTCTGCTTTCTGGCCCACAGCTCCCTCTCTGGCTTTCCACTCTCTGTCTGGCCTATCACTCCCCATTTGGCTCAACTATGCCCCCTGGCCTACTGGTGATTAGCTTTCATTTTTTTTTTTAAAACAAATGCAGATTTTGTGTGTTTTTTTTAATGGAGGTTTTTTGGTGTGTTTTTGCAAAAAGCAGCTGATTGCACGGATTTTGCAGATCCATTTGATTTTTCTGTATGTTTTGTCTAATTATTCTGTAAGGAAGACAGGTATCTACAATATTTATGTATGATATGCTTAACAAGTGCAACAACAAAGACAAAATGTAAGAGATTTAATAACAGACCGTATCTGTGAAAGGCTAGGAAATCTATTGCAAATCAATGTACCCAGCTCAGCCTCTTACTTCATCTTACAACATTTATAGAATTCTAAAGGGAAATATTATTAGTATGGAATGCAATTTTCCCTCAACCACTAAATTAGTTGTTCCGTTTATTGAATAATTTAGTGCTACTGAATGATGTTTGAGTTATGTTATTTCTACAGCTTGGCAATACGAATCTGGGATATATTAGAACTGAGGATAATAAACATAATGCTGTAAATATTGAATGGATACCCCCTGGTGAAATTCTGTGCACTAGGAGCAAGAGAATGACAGAAGCATGTACATGTCGCGGAACAAAAACAGATGCATTTCTGCCTTTTTCTTTTCGGAATATGTTCTATAAAAAATATATATATATATTTTTATTTAAAACTTCAGCCTAATAAGGCCCAGTGTGAACACTGGGTCCTCAAGCTTTTGTTACAACTTAAGTTTCATCAATTCATCAATTCATTAAAGAAATGCAATTCCATGCAGACACACATGTCTTTAAGCCGGGAGCACTTTTTTCGGAATATGTTCTATAAACGATAATGTGGATAATTGAGAGTCTGTATACATTATATTTAGTTAAAAAAACGTTGTTAAAGGGACGTTATGGTTCTAAGTAAAACCTAAAAACCCTTGAAATTTGCCAGTTATGGCAAGCTAAGCAGCCATAACTCACGCCACCACCATGCACTGCTAAGACTAACATCCAGGACATCAAAGATGACATCACAAATGTCATTGTTGACATCACTGATGATATCACATGCCAGACTCCCTCTTTTTTCCAGTCAGGAACTAAAAATTCAAAAACTACTATATTTGTAGACTTATACTTCAAATATGTTCTTACAGTAATGCACCTGGGATTCACTCACGGCATATGAAACATATACATAGGGGAAAACACAGATTTGGAAAACAGCAATGCTTCCTATGTATGAAGATGATCAGTAAGGTCATCAACACTTTCTTATAGTTCTGTTTTTTTTAATTACTTTACTTTCCTGGATATGCTCAGATTTGTATACATTGTATGTACACTACTTTCTTTAGGGTCCAGTCACATTATATGATAGTATTTGTATACATTGTATGTACACTACTTTCATTAGGGTCCAGTCACATTATATGATAGTTATACATAGCGAAGTAGTAGCTTTGAAGAAGAGCAATCATTTCTGTGTATAAAGTTAATCAGTTAGGGTATGAAGATTGGCTGTTAATACTGTTGTTTACTTAATTTTCCCTGTATATGCTCATATTTATATGTGTTGTTGTCAATTTGGGGGTAATTCATAGAATTCGGTGCACAAGGGGCGCACGCGGCTGGTGCACAGTGTGTGCGTGCGGCAATCTGCACCAGCCGTGTGTGCCAAAACCCATTTCAGCGCACAGCGTATTCATGGATTTTATCATCCATAACCAGCCGTGGTGCAGATTGGCGCAGCGACCCTGCAGCAGTGCCAGTTACGCCCCCAATCCCGCCCGTGTGCCATGAGCAGCGCACAAATCCAGTACATGGCGCAAAGGCCAGTGGACCAGCATACAGCCCCCCAACCACAAAAACCTGTGTAAAACTCCCTGCGTACCCCTCAGAATACATGCATGCAGCCAATCCACCCTCCCCATGCCCCACAGGCAGCCCATCCCCCCAGTGCATGCCCCACAGGCAGTCCATCACCCCAGTGCATGCCCCACAGGCAGCCCACACCACAAGGGGGACAATTCCCATGCGATTTTGGTAGCGTGAGAGGGGTATGTGTATTCTGAGGTGTGTGTGGGGAGTTTTACACGCGATAGGCCCTGTGCAAGTGGGGTACGTGTATTTGTGGGGTATGCTGGGAGTTTCACATGCGATAAGCCCTGTGCGAGAGGGGTACGTGTATTTGTGGGGTACGCGGGAAGTTTCACACGCGATTAGCCCTGTACGAGGTGTATTTGTGGGGTATGCGGGGAGTTTCACACGCTATAGGCCCTGTGCGAGTTGGGTACGTGTATTTGTGGGGTACGCGGGGAGTTTTACACGTGATTTCGCTAGCGCGAGGGGGATACGTGTATTTGTGGGGTATGTGGGGAGTTTTACACGCAATTTTGCTAGTGCGAGAGGGATACGTGTATTCAGAGGGGTGCATGGGGAGCTTTACACACGATAGGCCCTGTGCGAGGGGGATACATGTATTTGTGGGGTACACAGGGAGTTTCACACGCGATAGGCCATGTGCGAGTGGGGTACGTGTATTTGTGGGGTACGCGGGGAGTTGCACATGCGATAGGCCCTGTGCGAGCGGGGTACGTGTATTTGTGGGGTACGTGGGGAGGTTTACACGTGATTTCGCTAGCGCCAACGGGTCACGTCGGCAAAGGCTTGTACCGTCCGGATTGCCAATAACACGACATTACTGGCAAGCTACGTCGCCGCCCAATTGAACCTACTCCAGGAAGGCCTTAAGGAGGTTCCGGAAGCAACCAGAGCCAAGCTTCTCACCATTGTCTCGGAGGGCAAACTTGCCAATCAGAATGTTGTAAAGAATCCCTGGACTCCGCAGAGACAGCAGGCAGGTCTGTCGCACAGGGTACTCTCCTAAAGAAACACGAGTGGCTGCGCACGTCGGGCTTCAGGCATGAGACCCAGGCATCCATCATCAACAAACCCATCGAAGAGGCCAACCTCTTCAGGAAGGCAGTAGACGATGGGTTGGAGACAGCCAAGAAGGAGCACAAGACTATTAAGTCGCTGCACCAGATTTCCCAAAAACTCTCTTCACAGAGGGGCAGTATTGCGTGCCCTCCCGGGTGTGTGGTTTCACCCCTCCCCATGCCCTGTAGGCAGCCCACACCACAGGGGACTACACTACAAATCTCACCAGGCCCTGCAGTCAGCCCACATGGCACCATGCACTTGTGAGCACACTTGTGAGCCCAAACTCATGCCCCCCTGCGCCCCCGCCCACCCAGAATTGACGGGCACCTGCCAGCAGGCCCCAATTCATGCCCCCCTGCACACCCACCCACCCAGCATTGACGGGCCCCTGCCAGCAGGCCCTGACTCATGTCCCCCTGCATCCCCGCCCACCCAGCATTGACGGGCACCTGCCAGCAGGCCCCAACTCATGCCCCCTGCACCCCACCCACCCAGCATTGATGGGCCCCTGCCAGCAGGCCCCGAATCATGCCCCCCTGCACCCCCGCCCACCCAGCATTGGCGGGCATCTGCCAGCAGGCCCCGACTCATGTCCCCCCCAACATGTCATCACAATCCACACACATGGCCCTTATGGCCACCCAAATACCACCCCACGCCACCCAGTCCAAACACCCAACCAAGTATACCATCCACCCCACATTGAAATCCACCATTACATGATACATCCCAAATGGCAAGTATGCATATCAATACATGTCCGTCACACACACACAATGGGTGCAATTGAATGAGAAAACCCACATCATAACATGCATGAAACCAATGAGAGAATACCACACAAATGAAGTATTAAACCAAAATGTATTAAAATAAAAGCAAGGAAATGAAAGAAACTCACACAATAATACAAATAATAAACAAAAGGCTGCATGTCCAAAATAAATGAAATAAAATACATGAATGCTGCATCAAAATGAATCCAAAAGAAAATGTCTCCAAAGGGTTCATCCATCAAACAAGATCCAAGTGAAAAAATAAATCCATTGCTCCATGGTAAAAAATGAAAAAAACGAAGTCCAATCCAGTCTTCAACTATATACAATTTCCAAATCCAGGGTCCATGAGCCCAACAACCCAAAGGAAACCTACAAAAAACCCTACCTAATAAACTACTATATACAAAAATGTGGGGCATAGTCCATGCGCCCCAAATGAAAGAAAAATATAAAGGAAACCTAACACTAATTAGATATATGCAATGGCAGCAGGCAAGTACTACGGCTCACTTGTTGATTTCCTGGGCCAGGGAATCATCGAACTCCCGTTCTACGTCCTGGAGGCGGGCCTGTTCCATGGCCCCGAGGTTTCACAGGGATAACGCCATCTCCACTTCCAACTCACGGCGAATTTCCTCGAGGTACTCAGCCCGCCTCAGCACTCTGTGCATGGAGTACTCTGCCCTGACCATAGTGAGCCATGCCTCTTCCGCCTGCCGCCGCTCTGCATCTATTTGCTGGCCCAACCGCTGCCACACGGAAGACACTCCCAATCCAGGGTCCTCCTGCCCTCCGGCTGATGCCTGCCCCTCTGATGTTGATGGCCCGAGCCATCATCGCTCCCACCTTGAGCCTGCCGCTGCAGTGCATGTGCACTGCCTCTTGATTCCTGCACATCCTCCTCCTGCTGGGGTCCAGTTGTTGGGGTGGCCACCCCTGCTGGACCTCCGACTCCCGACTGTGGCAGGGATGTGTCCTCCACCAGCCTGGCCGCTGGGTCAGAGTCAGCTCCTCCGGAAGATGGCACGGAGGACGACTGGCTCATAGGGTGTTCAGTTGAGGAGGGGGTCATTACAAGGTCCAGCAGACTGAGGAATCCAGCACTGGTGACCCGTCCTACTAGGTTGACGCGGTCAAAGAGGCATCCCAGATAACGTGCAGAGTCTTCACGAAAACCCTGCAGGTCATCTCTGATGCCCCGTTGACACAACGCCATTCCAGCCAAGACAGGCTCAACACAGTCCCGGATTGCCACATCTCCAGGGAGAGGAAGGCCAGTTGTTGTTCGCGCCTCCCCTCCCTGCAAACAGGTCTGGACGAAGGCATCCCTGCTGGTGCGGGATGATGCAGTCACAGGATAGGGGACAGGATTACACGCAGGCACCACCACGGCGGCCTGCGCTGCCTCCTGTCCCTGCCCCTGGACTGCACCACTAGCACCAGTGGAATCCCCCCTCCAGACCCCGTGTGGGTCCCTTCCACGGCCTCCTCTTCAACAAAACCCACCACCAACCTGGATGACTCTGTGCCATCTTCCTCCTTCGGACCCTGTGGGGTCTCAGCTGCCCCTTCTGCTGCCGAGGAGTCTACCTCCAACCTCCGCCTCTTGGACCTACCCTCGGCAGCTGCGGTCACGGATGCGGCAACAGACTCCGCACTCCCCGACGAGATGACAACCAGGGAGGGGAGCCGGGCCTTGCGTCTCCGGCTGGCGGTGCGATCCTTTCCGCTTTGCTCCACATCACCGTCTCCGCCCTCTTCATCAGTTGACGCTGCAGACAGGGAGAGATAGAACACAGGCATCAGGGCACTGTACAATGGTCTGATACACACATGACAGTTGCACATGAGTAACAGTGTCAAACTTCACACATGGCATCACACTCCCCAACACACATATCATTTCAAATCACACACATGTGCAAATCAACAGGAATGTTGCAGCAGGCAGCACCGTCCATACACATACAACAGCATGAGCAGCCGAAGGTCACATGCAACACGGGGAGTGCAGAACACATGCACACATGCCACCAGACATACATGCATATGTACATCTCCACCACCTGTCGCAGTGATATCATCGCCATCCATGTCACATCTGCCAATCAGCCTCCTACATGTCAGTGTCACATGCATCCATGGTGTATCACAGTTGCACACTTGTCAAAAACACACACATGCACATGTATATAGTGCAGATACATGCAGGTGGAACCAGCATCCATGTGTGACACCACAACCATGACACAGTACATACACAGAAATGTAAACATGTGTGCACCCACACATGCATTCGGCCAACATGCATTTGAACACACACACCATTGATGTGTCTCACACATGACAGGACTCACATGTGGCAGGCCCATGTCCCTGTACATACACATCCATACATGGGCCTACAAAGACATATGTCCAACCTTCACACTCCTGGCATACCTCAACATGCACAACGTCCAATCAGTAAGCATGTACACTTACCGCTCGACTCCGGACCGGTCTGCCCCTCAAGGACCTTGAGGTGGAGCGTTGGGCGTATACGTTCCAGGACCCTCATCTGGTTGTTGGTAAGGCGGACCCGGCACCCCCTCAGTATCCGCTGCCTTCAAGAGGCGCCGGGCCTTGTTGAGGGTCCTGGACCTGAAGTCCTCCCAGCGCTTCCGGACGTGTTGAATGTCGCGGGCTGCCACCCCCTCCACGTTGATGTCAGCCACAATGTCCATCCAGATCCTCTTCCATCCTTCATTGTCGGCGTGTGAACTTCCAAAGAGGGCATCATACTGCCCCAGGACTTGCTCCACCAGGATACCAACTTCATTGGCAATGAAGCTGGTAGCCCTCTGCCTCTCTGCTGGGGGGTTGTCACTGGTTCCAGATGGTGTTGTGTCCGACATGGCAACCCCCGAGGCAGGTGTGGGTGGGCAACTGGGTCCTGGGGCTGGGCTCTGGAGCGATAGAATCCCAGTCGGGAGTCTTCTGTTCCAGCAGGGGTGGTCACAGCAGCTGGACCCCTGCAGATGGCTTATGTGCAGGCACCAAACAGCAGGGCACGTGGCCAGCAGGCAGGCAGCAGCAGATGGCAGGTGGGAGCGTGCTCAGGGCTCTGGGGGGCAGGAAAATGGCCTTCTGGGCAGGAGCGTGGTCTTCCGTGTGTTGTTGCGTGGCCAGCTTGATACGGAGTGATTTGGCACGTGAAAAAATTGCACGTCAGCGTGTAATTCGAGGAAAGGACCTTAGCGCGTAAGCGCATCTGTGACGTTACGTGCGTGGGCGTTTCCCTCGTGACAGGTGCATAGTGATTCAGCACGTGAAAAAACAATACGCACCGTGTAATTCGAGGAATGGGCCCAAGTGTGTAAGCGCATATGTGATGTTACGCGCGCAGGTGTTGCTCTCTGCACGGGTTAAAGGTGAACATGGGCCAGCTTTAAATCTGCTGTTACTTGAGGAGAACCATCTCCGGTTCCGGAAGCACCTCAAAACCTTCCTCTTTGCTTCTGCTTTCTCTCTCCCTCTCCCCTGCTAAATTCTCGACTGAATCTGCACCGAATCTGCAACTGGGCCACTCTCCCCGACCTCGGTCCTGGGCCCAGCCACTCTCCTCTTGCACTGCCTCCCTGGCAACCCCTGCACTGAGGGACTGTCTCTGTATCCCTACAGCCCCCCCTTTCCCAGCACTTGTCTGCACTTACCTTGCACTTGCCACCAGCTGGCCCTATTTATTTACTTTATTCTACTTACTTGTACTGCACTTCCCCCCTCCCCTTCCCCTTGCACTTTTCCCTTCCCCCTACCCCTGCACTTGCGCGGTCTGAATGACACCTGGCCTAGTAGGATCGTTGTCTGTCTTCCCCTTGTTCCCCCCTCCCTGCCTCGTCGCGTCTTGAAACACTTGTGTATAGGCGCGTTACAAATGCCATAACATATCATATCATATCAAAACACTGTACGTGCTTTTCGTGGAGATCGACGCGTATGTTTACTCTGCTGGAATCACACAGGATTACTTCACAGCATCTGAAGTCCGTACCTCTTCTTTTGGTGGGGTGTTGCCTACGCCCACAAGCGCGTGTGTTTTTTATTTTTTTTTCCACGCAAGGCAGACGGTGAGTCGCATACGCTTTTTTCCCACTGTGGTTCCCCCTGTGCATGCGTACTGTTTCGAGGTCATTGTAGCCCCCTGTGTATGCGTACCGTTTCGAGGTCATTGTAGCCCACGTGTTCCACGCGTACGTGTTTTTTGTGTTCCTGGGTGCCACACCGTACAGCTGAAGGTAATATACACGCACGAGGGCTACCGGGGTTGCGTGCACGCTTTTTTTATATTCTAACTTCATTTTCATTTATGATTTTTTGATTATTTCTTTTTCAGCGGGTGCCCAAGCACTGTGTGACCCGTCATTTCTCCCCAGGGGTCACAGACATCCTTGCAGGGGCACTTGGGTACCTATACCATCAAGTACCCTGCCCCCTTCTAGTCAATTGCCCAGGACAATTGTTGAGTGAACCTCCCATAGCCCATTTTCCATTGGTGCAATGGTTGGGAGGTCACCAAAGGCTAAGGGTGACAAAGCTGGCTGTCCTCCAAGGGCTGGACGTGGTCGGGCACGGGAGCGCAGTGACCAGGGAGGACGGGGAGTCCAGGGTGGCTACAGGGGTAGAAGAGGCAGGGTTGCCCCTCTGGGACAGGATATACAGCCATGTGCTGGTGCAGACATGCCACCAACCCCTGTGGTTCCTGGTGATGCAGCAGTTGCATTACAACCTGGCACCCATATCACCCAACAGCAATTTACATCTGCTGTCACAGGCCCACCGGTGGTGGTAGCTGCAGGTGCAGCTGTTGACACCTCCACCCGGGCTCTGGGTCAGGCAGCGCATGTTTCGTAGTGTGATCAGGACTCCCAGGACGATTTCCATCTTGTCCGGAAGGTGGGCACATGTGCGTCCACTGTGGCGGTGACTGTGGCACACATATCTGGGGCAGTACTGACATCTGCTGCCCCAAGCAGCCGGGTGGTGGTAACTGCATGTGCAGATGCAGCCAACACTAACCCGGCAGAGACTCAGACCCAAGCAAGACCTTCTGTTCTCATACCAATACCCACTGCTTTGGTCCAGTCCACCAGCGCCACTGCCCCCACTGATCAGGGCTACGTTGCCCCCTCAGGGTCAGTACCACCGTCCAAAAGGAGGAAGCATGCTGGGACCCAAGACACAGCTCCGGGCTCCGGCACGTCAAAAAAGAAGCCTTTCGGCAATCAGAAACTGGACTTCCTTGTGGGCTATGTATCAGAAGACCAACGCAATATGCTTGTGGGCCCACAGTGCCATACAACACATCACCAGAGTTGGGTCCACTGGCAGCATGTTGCGGATGGTGTGATATCCATAGGATTCCAGGTGTGCACAGCCCAGGACTGCTACAAGCGCTGGAATGACCTCAAACGCAGTGCTAAGCAAAAGCGTGCCTCCAATTATTCCATGTCTCTGGTGACTGGTGGTGGGCCACCATCAGAGGAGGATGAACTCACTCAGCATGAGGAGATCGCTTCAGAGTTCATCCCGGAGGAACAAATCCGTTGAGAGGGAGAGAGGATGGACTATGATGCATCATCTGGTGAGAATTGATGCGTGCAACTCAATGACATGGGTGTTTGGCATGTGTGATCCCCCCAGCTACAAGTTGGCTTTTACCTATCTTCAATCTACCTGTCCACCTGTGTTGTTCACCAGAGGTCTGAACTTTCGGCCTCAATTCACAAAGAGCACCTGGCAGCTCTTAACTACTGCATTATCATTTTTCGAGTTCTGGTGCTATGCTGATGACAACCAATTCAATTCCTGGCTGCCCTTGGCCACCTCTTGTCCCTCCATTATTTCAGATAGCCTCATTGCCATTTACATTTGGTGTACTACCAACGTTCTCTGTCTGAATGCCAGCAAGACTGACATCCTCCTCATTGATGCACCTTTTCCATCCTTTGCAATCAATCTCTAGCCAGCCCCACTTGGCCCTCATCCTGCCTCCACCGGCAAGGCCATGAACCTCTGGGTCACCTTTGACTCAACACATCCCTTTTACACACAACTGTGTGATGTATCTTGGAATGGATTCACTTATTGCTACACCACCTCAAGGGTACTCTGCCCTCCCTAGCATTCTCCCACATGCTCACTGTCTTTCAAGCTCTGGTTCATCCAAGGTTGGGGTACTGTGACAGTCTCATTCATTAATCGACTGGCCTCCACCCTCCACCACTAATCCGGTACAGGACTGCAAGACTTGTCCTTGGCCACAAGTCCTGGGATCCCATCATTCCAGCTATGTGACCCCTTCACTGGCTACTAGTGGATGCAAGGATGTTACTTCAGACCCTCTGCATTGTGCACAAGGTTTCTTTGGGACTGGGTAGAAAATAACTTCGACAATCCCTCTAACAATTCCTCCCCCCTTGAGTCCTTTGATCCTCTAGCCCACACTCCCTCAAGCTCAGTCGTTAATTTAATGAATGAGGTAGGAACAGATCTGTGTGTACAGCTGGGAGCTCACTTTTGAACTGCCAACTGGCCACATTGAATCTTGAGGGGAGATAAATCTGCTTCTGGTAGCACCTCAACACCTTCCTTCTTGCTCCTGCATTAGCCCCTCTTCTACCCAGCTGGACAGTTTCCTCTGTTGGCACTGTGCCCCTGCACACACTATGTCCATCGGATCAGGTACCTGCTCACCCTGCCTCCCTGCTGCACTGCCTACAGCCCTCCCATATCAATGGGTCCAGTGCTTGTCCCCATCAGTCCAGCACTCTTTGTCTGCACTCATTAGATTTGCCCTGTCCAAATCATCTTGCACTTGCCACTTGCTGGCTGCACTACCACTATTTGAATGGACATTCTATCATTGCACTTCATTTGCCTTCTTTGGTCTGTTCTGTTTGGCATGTTCCCCTTCTCCCCTTCCTGGGTCTTCAACTCTTTATCCCTTCTCCATGCACTAGCTTGTTCTGTATGTCACTGTGCCCAGTATGATAGTTGTTGTTAATTCCTTTTCTCCCTTGTTCCCCTCCCTTTGCTTGTTTGCGTTCTGAGCTGCTTGTGTACGTGTGCAATCATGATGGTGCTGTGTGATGTTGACCTGACATGTATGTAACCATGTCCCTCCCATCACAGTTTGGAAATACACTAGCGTAGATGCCTCCTATGACACATTTACTGTGCATAGTTGATTGTAGTTGAGTGCTGCACATGAACATGCATGTTACATGTATCATGGTGTGTTTGGTTACATTTCTAGCTGTGTCTATCTGTGTGGTAACACATGCTTATGCTAGGTGCCGAATATTTGTTACCATCTCTCATTTGTTAATTGCATGTATGCCCTCTAGAGGTTGTGTGTGATGCAGGTGATGTGCAACATGCAATACATGTGTTGAATTCACATTTTGCACACACCCTTTACTGCTTTTGGAATGGCCCTGCATTTCAATGCTACTGGATGCATGTTGGGGTTTGATTTGCCTGTGACATGGCTGTTTCATTATTTGTCTGTCAATGTTGTGAACAGTATGTGTGTGGTATGTGCTACTGACGTGCGTGTTCTTGTTTTTCTTTTTTATGTTGTAGGTGATGACGCACTGGCAGCAGAGGATGAAGATGTCATACCAGACACGGTGGCCAGTTCACATGACCAACCAGCAACCAGTGGTGGTCGTGGGGTGCTAGGCCACGAGAACCCACAGGTGCTCCAGGCCATCATGTCCAGAGCTGACTCTGAGTCAGGCTCGGATGTATCCTCTGACACTATGTTGAGCCGGATCTGCGTCATGACGTGTCATCGCCGGTAGGTGTTCCTGTGTCGGATGGTCTTCTGTCAGCAACACCTGCAGTAGGGGGCCAGGCAGGGTTGGAATGTCCACCTGTGATGGTTACGGGTGCACAGTCACACTCGACACCAGTTGGCCATGTTCCTGGGGCATCAGGTCGACAGAGGGATGCAGTTCTGCAGCCGCAGGTGGCTCCAACCCAGCAAGGACCATGTCTCCTTGGGCCCAGCAGGTGTGGTGTCCGGCGACGTGGTGGCCGTTTAGCACCGGGGTCAACTGAGTGGGAGCGTTCCATGATTGCTGTAGCACAGCAACAGGGGGGAGCAGTTGAGATGATTGCTCAAGGTATGGAAAGTGTGGCCCATTCCATCCTCCCTTCTGTTAGGCAAATGGTGCTCCATCAGTGGGCTACGCAGTCCAAGTGCCCCTCCCTCAGGCTGGGCATGACGGCATATGACATGGAGCGCCGGGCTGAAATGGCGGCGCTGCGTGAAACTCTTAATGCTCAAGCAGATGCACACCGTGAGGCCCTGAGGGTGGAACAACAAGCCCTCTGATCTACTCTAGCTGACCTCATGATGGATCAGAGTAGGCGGACAGAAGACAGGTTTGAACAGCTTGAAAGAACCATCTTGGCTGACCTAGGTACAAGCCGGGAGTCACTCCGTTTGTCATGTGAGGCCATGCAAGCAGAACTCTGTCTCACACGTCAATCCCTGCAGGAGGAAGCACGTGTGACACGTGAGGTAATGCATGCTGGCCTCAGTCTCATTGCCTGCCAGGACCTGGCTTACCAGACCCGCATACTTGCTGCTGTTGAGGGGCAAGGCGTGGCTAGGCGTGGTGAGTCAACTACACCACCTCCCCCTTCTGATTCAGATCCAGACGGTGACGATGACAACCTATCTCCCACATAGGTCAGGCCGTACAGGCGCTGAGCCCCGTGATGTTTTTGTTTTTTACTTCAACATCTACACATGTGAGGTGCACCCTGTTCCTCCCCCCTCCTGGGTAACCCCCAGCCCCCTGGGTCATATATGGGCAATTTTGATTTTTTTTCTGCAAATTCTTTTTAATCTTTTTTCCAGCAATTTTTAATCTGAAAATATTTCTGATTTTTCATCAAATTTGTATGGTTTTTGGTAAGTATGTTATCTTTTCATTTTAACTTTTCATTTGATTTATATTTTCTCTTATTTTGCTGTTATTTTTCAATTATTTCACTTAGTTTTTTTTGTTAGTTTTTTTGTTCGGGTTTTCTTCTATTTTATTGATTTTGCTTTTGTTTCATTCATTACTCTTTTCATTTTATTTCTTTCAATACATTATTTGAATTTATTTGTATTTTCTTTAGAATTCTATTTTTTTCAATTTTATTTTGTCTATTGTGCATACATATGACAGTGTGGTGCTTTGTGGCATCGGAAGGCATCCACTGTATGTTCCTGCTGGGCCCATTCAGGCTTGTCTTGTGTATGTGTTTTTCTTGGGGTCCTGACACATATGCTACTCCTACTTCCCTTTTCCATGGGCTCGCAAGGATGGCTTGGTGTAACAGCATATCACACATGGGCATTGGGCTTCAGTCATATCTGTGGCCAGCCTGCAGTTCTACTTGTGTGTACACCCCTAGTGGGTATTCCAGATGGGTTCTCCAATGCATGTCTGCACTTCACTTTGGTGAGTATTAATCTGACTGTGCATTTCATCATGTTGCTTGAGATGTTTGTTATGTATTGAATGTGTATGTTGATGCACTTCCTACTGTAGCTGGTCCCATGCACCCTTTGTCTGCATACAACACACTGATGGTAGGAGGGCTCCATGTGCTGAGAATGTGGAATTGGGACTGTTTTCACACAGTGATTTTGATATGCCACATGAAGGCTGCACGCTGAGTTACCCCTGTTACCACGCATTTCAACAACCACCCATTCCTTGCTAGCACCACTTAGGACATTTCCCAGCCCTGGCTGGTGTTTGGATGTTACATCTGAGTTATGACTACATTGTTTGTCATTTTAATTATCAGTTTGTGTCCTGGACCTGATCCCCCCCCTCCCACTGTTTGCATTGGCCCTTGTGACAATCCGGCAAATCAGAATGCTTGAGCATGCCACCACTTTCAAAAGCCCACTAAGGTGCCCCTGTCTAGACCGTCCACATGCCTTCTCAGTCACTTGAAGACCCCCCTGCCTCCCCTGCCCCTGTCAGTGTCCCTCTGTCTCCCCCCCTTCATCATCACATCCCCCACTCTCCTTACCGGCAGGTTTCCCTCTGCCCCCTGTGTGTGCTTTCTTTCACCATCTCCCCCATTGGTCATTTTGAGCTTGGCCCCCTCCTCCCTTCTCTCCTGCCTCTCCCTCTCCACCCGCCTTTGGCCTCCTCCTTGTACTCTGGCTGTCATTTTCAACCACTAGCCCAATTGCCATTGATCATGGTGATACATAGGCGCTTGTTCTTTGCAGACATTTGCCCTTGTGCCTCCGCCCTTCCACGCCCCATCTTCACCATTTCAAATATTATATTGACAGTTTATTTGATCATTAGTCCCTCCACCACTGATTACAGTTCATCTCTTCCCCCTTTCCCTTCTGTCTTTCTTCTCCGCCTCCCCAGCACTATGTTGAATCTTTGTAGACCTACCATAGTTTGTCACTTGTTTTGTTACTCTCCTCACCTCTTCCATCCTCTCTGTCACTCCCCTACTTATGTGACTCCTGCACTGCGACTATTCCTATCAGGCATGGGAATGTTGATGCTAGTTATGTCATCCTACAAACCGTCCCTAGGCTCTCCCTTATTGGTCCTGGCATTTATTATATGTACTTTGCTTTTCCAGTTCATTCTCACACTGTGGACTGTTTGAAGGACATGTAGGAATGTACTGTTCGCCTCCCTTATTCACTCCCTCAATGATGCACTTTGATGAAGTTCCTGTGCTGTTCATTTCATCGATTTCTATGATTCAATGATGGGTCACTGTCTGCCATTGCCGATGTGGTGTACTCTCTACATGATATGTTCTGCTGGTCAATGGCTGATGCGATGTAGTGATTTATTTTGACGTGTTAGGGGATGGGTGTGGTTTGAGACACAGGGGGGGTCTTGGTGCTATGTTCATATGTGCTGTGTACGGGACACTGGCATTCACTTCATTTCACATGCATGTATTCTAGACATATCCATATGGACGAATACACTTAGGCAACACCGCCCCCAGATACATTGCACTCAGATTGCCTTCTCATGCATGCTGTGTCACGACAATCCATGTTCACTTCCGAGTCATTATTCGTGGACATGCATGAAAGGGTGATATTTGGTTATATGCCATTTTTTGAAATGATGCAGAGGGGTTTTCACAAATGCAATGCACGCTCGCTGTGCTGTGCAGTGTGCAGTGTTTGATATGGCCATTTGCTATTGTCCAGTGTGCATGGTGAACGGTATTCAGACTTTTGTTGCTTGAACGACAGGTGGCATGCATTTGTGGCACCGTTTTCAGGGTGTGAGGTTTTGGTCACTCCTTTCTTCCGATTCCATGTGAGGTGTAATTGTCTGGTGACTACTTACATTTCTCACATGGCACTTCATGACTATTGTGTCATGTGTTGTGCATATGGTTGGATGTTTTCACATTGCATGCCATGGTATGGTGTGGCAGTCAGGGTTGAGGAGTGTTGGGAGGGTTTGGGTGGCATGCCAGTCCTTTCATGCCCTGTTTAGCAAGGGGGGGGATGCCTTGAATGTGTTAATGTGTTCCCTTTAGTCACATGGGAATGGTTGTGTTTAAGTATCTAGGGATGCACACAATGTGGCACTTCCTTGGACCATTCTAAGGGTGGTAAGGTAGTGACAGTTGACTGTCCCTTTGTCATCATTGATTGTAACCTGGTATGTGCCAGGCCTGTGTGCACTCCACAGGGGTTGGAGTTTAAGTGAAAAATGTGGCCACAAGCTGGGTACGGGCTGCCTCGCCACATGCCCTTTCCCCTCTCATGCACAGCGGCCGTGCATGTGGTTGGGGTTGTGGGGGCACCAGCATGTCCACCGGTACGCCATGCCATGTTGCAACGTTGTGCAGGACACATGCTGCCACAATGATCCTGCACACTTCTGGGGGTGTATATAGTAGCTGGCCACTAGAGCGGTCAAGGGAGCGAAAGCGTGACTTGAGCACTCTGAATGTGTGCTCCCCTATGGCCCTAGTTGCAATATGGGCTGCGTTGTATCTTACCTTGGGTGGTGTGGTGGGGTTCCGTATAGGTGTCATCATGTAGGTGCTCAGAGGGTAGCCACTGTCCCCTGGTAAGGTGATAATAGTTGTCATTAGTGGGGCTTTTGTGTTTGTCTGTGTGTGACATGCCTGCATGTGCACAGGCATTTGTACTCACCTAGGAGCCATGTGTAGCCATGCTTCCCAGCTTCCAGGGCCCGGCTCAGGGCGGGCATTCTGAATATGAAACTATCATGGGTGGACCCAGGGAAGTTTGCATATACAGAGGTGATGATCCCCTTGGCTTCACATACCACCTGCACATTGATGGTATGCCAGTGTTTGCGGTTTCGATAGATGTGCTCTGTGGCCCTAGGTGGACGTAGGGCCACATGGGTGCAATCTATGGCGCCGAGCACTTTGGGGAAGTGTGTCACCGTGTAGAAGTCCAGGACTACGGCCTGCCTTTCTGCAGGTGTTCTGGGCATGTATATGTGCCTGCGGACTGAGGGGTGCGCAGTGATGATTGCCAACAATGGCCTGTGAGACCCCCCCACTATGGCAGTTGTCCGCCAGTGGCCAAATAATGCAGGACATTGAGCACCTTCTCCAAGGGGCTCAATGCTTGGGAGCACAGGGTGGGTGATGTGAGGTCATCCTCCCACTCCCTGACCAGCTCTAGGATGATATGAGGGGAAACCGATACCTACCATAGACCTGGTCATCAGGCATCCAAAAAAGGCAGGTCCCGCTCCCTTTTTGATGTGTGCGCTGACGTTGTGCGCTTTCGCTGTGTGCGTCGCGCACAGCGTTCAGGATGTAGAAATGAGGAGTGCGCTGGTGTGCGCCACGCAAGTATTTGGCTCAAATCCCGGAAATTACACGTGCAGGTCCTTCCATGAATCGTACGCGTGCAATTCGCACGCGTGCGCTGGCTTTTTCACGCTTGCACCTGATTGTGCCACTGATTTCGACACACATTTATTCCATGAATTACCCCCTTTGTGTTTTGTTTCAAATAATGCAATTATGTAGTAAGTGGGTTTTATTAGCTAGTTATTAAATGTTGCACAGTAGGCAAAACTGTAATAAAAAGCATTTATCATTTTACTATTCAACATGGTAAGATTAATAATATTGCACATCCATCATGTATGTTGCACACAATGCCTATGTTTCTACATTAGTAGCTTAGTATACTGGAAATAACCTGATAATAGAATGGCATGTATATCTTTGCATTACTTAATGCACTACGTATCGCATGATATTTATTCCAATAATCCTTCACACTTCTTTATCAACATTAGTATAAGAATCCCTTGTACAGACTTTTCATGAAAAGTAAATGCACATGTGATGTCATCAATGATGTCATCAATGACATTTGGGATGTCGCCTTTGATGTTGTGGGTGTTAGTTGTAGCAGGCAACGGTGGTGGCGCAATATATGGTAACCATAACTGGTGAATTTCAAGGGTTTTTTAGTTTTACTTGGAACCATAACGTCCCTTTAACAATGTTTTTTTAACTAAATTTCATAGTTTTTTAGTAGTGCAACTTAACCATAACATCTCTTTAACAAAGTTTTTTCAATGAATTTCATAGCTTTTTCGTAGCACAACCTAACGTCCCGTTAACTACGTTTTTTTCACTAAATATAAATATAGATAATATAAATTTGATAAATGTTTACTAAGACTCCCTTAGCTTACATTTATATAATATATAATATACTAAACCCCCTGTCTCGCTACTGATTTTAATGTCCGTGGACCGTGCGCATGTCTGCGGGCAGACGTGGTCACCATCAGCTCTATCTAAAAACTCATGGGGTATTTTATATTATTGTATCATACAATAAAAACACCAAACATATTCAAAAAGCACCACATAAATACATTACATTTAATAATATATAAGAAGTGGAAACTGTATATGTAAGACACCAACCATCCACTGAACTAGCATTTCCAATATAATGGAATATACCAAAACAAAATAAATATGCCTCCAACTGAATTACCTCACAGAAACTACACAGCAAGAAGCAAGAGCATGCTTACACAGTAGTAACAGCAAAGGTTTCTAAAAAAGTAGTAAGTACACTACATTTATTTCATATACTTATACATTTTCTGTATTATGTACACTAAAACTACTTTTTTTTTTAACACAGAAATGTCCAGTACTTTGGAATGGCTGGAAGAAAATTTCCCACGAGAGGAAATGAGTGAAGACAGTGATAATTATGGTAGAGGCAACATTTCTCTATATAAGCCAATAAATAACCATTAATTTATGGGTACTTAACACATCTTTTTTTTTTACCAGACCAGACAACCAATAAAAATAATGTACCAAAAGACATATTAGAAGATTCTCTGAAACAAATGGAACTAAAAATGGATGTGTTTATGCAACACATCAATCAACTAAAAGACTGTATTGTGGACCACATTAAAGAAAACATTAAATACCACTGTCCCACATGTACCTGTTCCCCCTCTCCATGTCCCAGCCAACTATCCTCAAACCCTCGTCACCAAGAAAAATGGTACAATGAGACTTCCATCCCTTCCTCCCCTCCGATACATCATATCCAAATCCCTAATTCCCCTGTATTTATTTCAGTTTCTGCTTCCCCGTCTCTTTGCTATTTTTTCTACTGTTAAACAATAATAACATTTTAAGTGTGTTCTGAGTATATGCCCGCGTCTTCCTTTAAAAAATAAAAGACAGTCAGGGTGTTTGAGGACAGCGTGACTGTCCGGTGTGTCCTCAATTAACCAACATGGGGTTGTCCTAAGAGCATTATACCTGCTCGTACTGTCCGTAATTAAAATGGAGTTGTCCTTAGAACACACAAGATGTCCTCCTGTCTGTAATTAACCAAAATGGGGGTGTCCTAAGGACAATATACCTGTTTGTACTGACCGTAATTAAAATGGAGGTGTCCGACTCTCACAATCACCCTAATAACACCCCCGCTGTTCGTAATGTCAGCAACCAGAATTTATATATCTGTAGAACACGTATCCCGTCCGCCTGTCCGCAAAGTTTTGACGCACATTTATTTTATTCGGGGACTTTAACTTTGTTCGTTGGACAGCCGTGCACATGCGCATCACACACTTGGGTCCTACAAACATCGCGCCTCTCCGCAGCTGTACGCTGCACATGTGTCGCACTTTTAATTAGTTTGGGGACCAGAACACTGCCGTAGAACACCTGCGCGCATGCACACAACTGTCACTGCGCATTTGGTGTCCTGCTGACAGCCATCCCGTTTGTGAACATGTCTGCGATGTCATCATGTGACCGCACCCACGCTGAGCGTGTGTCCTTATTTGCGGACACTGCCCGGGCCCCCGAACATTTAAAAACTGTTTCTTTGAGCAATCCAAGGTATTTTACAGTAAAAGTTCACCTTTGCACATGTCCCAGACAATGTCCCTGCCGATCTACATAATTTTTTGAACTTTTTGAACCTGTTTTGGTGTTCGAAGTGTTCGGGGATGGCGCGAGTGTCCGCGAAGCATGCCCCAGCACCCCTATAAAAGGCCACACCCAGAGCTGATGCTCATTCTGCTTTTGGATTTCCAAAATTTATAACAGGACAATTGTGCAGGTTGCTGTGCTTGGTTCCTCGTTCCTAGTTCCTGGTTATTAACCTTCCAGATGTCATCCCAAATTTCTTCTGCTGCTACTGCCTCGGCATCAGCACCCCCACCCCCTCCACCACCAACACATCCCCAAGGGCCTTCAGAGGGGAACAGGCGTGAGGATGCAGAGGAGACGGATGAAGAGGATGAAGAGGATGAGATAGTGAAAGTCCCTACCACTAGCACTCATAGTGAGTCTTGGGTGTGGCATTGATGGAAAGTCAAAAGCTCAAGCGACCAAGGTGATCTGCACTCAGTGCCACATGGTGCTGAGTCGTGGCAAGGCTGGTTCGTATAGCTTTGTTACTATATCAATGAAGCAACACCTAAAGTCATTCCACGGTGGGGCTATTCGTAAGGTTGTACCTTGCGATAAACGTAGTAGGTTGAGTTTCTCTGCAGCATCCTCCGTTTCCATTCCTGTCACCACAAAAGTCACTCCAGTGGGACGTTGCATCCCTCCAGCTGCCTCAGGCCATTCATGATGCTGTTGACCCTTACCTTTCGAGGGTCACAATATTGTGCATGTACTGCGACACAGTACTCTGCAGGAGGAGAACCTTCGGACTGCTTTTGAGACTGCAGTGAAGGAACATCAGAAGGTCTGCGACCTACCTAAATAAGGCCCACCCTATATCTTCCTCTCTCCACCTGCCCTTTCTTATCCCTGTGGTTGGTGTCACTTCATTACCCTCCTTTCCCCTCCTTTCCTTGTGTGTCATGTTGAAAAAAAAACAAAAAATATAAAACAACAAAAACTAAAAAAAACAAAGGCTATTTTCAGAGCCGCCTTTCACAGTTTAAAAACAGAAGTGACAAATATATAGTGCAGGGCCCTGTGCATTTTTTACAAATACACGGAAATCTAAAAACTGTGCAGTGCTGCCCTTTCACAACCATTGCACTTTTTTCTGGGAGAAAGTGGTGGCTCTGAAAAGAGCCTTTTTGTGGTGTTTTTTTGTGTTTCAAAAACTTCAAATGGTCAACACCTACTGCAAATTGAACTGCTGTAATTCCAAAAAGGTTGCAATGCATTTTGTATATTTCGCAGAAAAATCTGATTGCCAGCATAAGTAAGATGTATTTCATCTCTGCGAAATATGTGTGTGCTACAAAACACAATATTTTAATTCTGAAAATAGGACATACCAACATCCCTCAAAAAGGCACAAACAGCCTTGTTAACATTGTGCCTTGCTTTCTCCATTTGTGGACCAAATTAAAAAGAACACAGCCACATTTGTCTCAGCGCAATGCGGGAAAAAATTACTTTGGATACATGTCCATGACTTTCCCAAGTCGTCCTTCTTCATGGCAAATTGCATAGAGATTCCAGACACATGTCCTAAACTGTTCCCTCTACAATGAATAATAATAATCTCTGGTTGATGCTGTGTCACCAAAGAAGCACAGAGAGGTACCAAATCCACCCACCTCATTCCACGCACTCCATGCCAGTGCACTTCCACATGAGAGAATCCAAGATGTGCAGCCACTCCACAGCGATCTGCATGCAACTCCAACTAAATTATCCACGAATCTCCCAAAATCCAAACAATCTGCTTTCTGAAACACACAGCCATAGCTATCTGCTCTTCTCTCAGGAAAAACACCTACTGACAAATTATCTCCATACACAACACACCCAGTAAAACTTATTAACCGATCCATTCTCTGCTCAGTCTCATTTGCATGCCTCGCAACCCCAGAATCCCTCTATGTAATACGCGTTGCCTGCGAACAACTGCGCTGGCCGCAGACAAATCGAAAAATCTGAGCGTGGTGAATGAAAATTTAAATAGTGTGTCCCATTTCCCCTTTGAGGTTGGCTCTGAAAAGAGCCTTATTTAAAAACAATGTGCAGATGCTTCAGAAACACATTAGCTTCTCCAAAGCAACCCTTATGTTCCAAAACAGCATGGCATTTCCCATAAAAGATGAAGAAATGCCATCTTCTTTAAAATAAACAACATTACCAGAATCAATGTTCTCATTATTACAAAAGAACGTACCAGCTCTAACCATGAAAGCAAACATGCCTCGGTTGATTGCACACCTAGCAATATTTTGCTGAGGACAAAAACATACAACTATTGTCCCATACTGGTCTATGTAACAAAGCAGAAAAAATAACCTTGGCATTTGGAAAGACTTTCAAGATTGCCTGAACCAGGTTTTGCAGATCTTGCAACAAAGTAGGGGCACTGACATAGCCCAAAAGCACAGAACCACAGTGTAGGACAACTACATGTGGACTATGAAACCTAGCCATATCCTGACAAACTACTAGAATTGCCTACAAATTCAAATCAGGAACAGTGCTCCACACCACATCCACTCCTTTTGTGTCAAAATGGTTAGCCACATTCCTAGACTTAGCATACTGCTCCAAACCATTCACAAACATATCTCCGACCACCAACACCCTGACTTTCTGCACCTCTGCCATCTTCACTGCACACAGTCCATCTCAATATGAAGCAGAACCTCAACACATGATTGGCTAATCCTCAAAATACACTCCCACTTCATGCTCGGAAACCCAGGATGTGGCATGTCCTGTCTGCGAACAACCGCGCTGTCCCTGAAGTGCGTAAGTAACACTGGGGTAGCCCTTCTACCCTTTCTACTACACTCTCTGCACCAATTCCTCATCGGCTACTGTTAAGCAGTCACACAATCATCCACCAATCACATCCAAGAACTCTACATCTAACTCTGTCATCACAGATCAGCACTTTATATGTACTATTGATCACTCTCAGTACAATTCGGCTATGACTGCAAAGGACCTACAGCAACAACTACTATAAAACTCCCCAAGATTTCGACTTGCAGATTCATGCACATCTACATGCATGAACACAGACTACAGGTATGAATATTTCCTACACAGTACATGTACACCTCTTATAGTAATACAATACATCCTGAGAGCATAGCTCAGCAGCAACATGCGCGCTTTGAAAGCAAAACGACACGAAGCAACACAAATTTGATCCCCGGGTCCGCGCTTAGAAACCTCTGGATGTTTAAGCGCGTTATAAATACACAACTAAGACAAAATAATTACACAACTAAAAAACGAACAATTCCTGTATCAGCGTCTCGATGCCGGCGGGTTGCGTAAGCGCTTTAAAAATGTAAAATAAAATAAATTAAAATATGAACAGAGTAACTGCCACTTAGCCTGTATAAACTGTAAAATGAACTTACTGTCATTTGTACCATCTACTATGATGAAGTGTCAATTGCACACCTTTCAGCTCTCCAAATTTTTGTTTACACACACACCTATCTAAACAAATATTGTTTCATATTATAAGATGGGAAAAATAACAGTATAATTATAAAAAAAAGACTGTCCAGTGTATTATAAAATTACACAGAGCCAGGATGAGTATATACATCTTTATTCAAGAACACACAGACAATATCATTAGAAAGGCTCCCAGATCAAACAACACCACTGCCTCTATATGAATTATTTCTGCTTTATTTCCCACACCTTCACAAAGCCATACATTGAATGCTTTTATGTACAATATCTGCCATTTACCCTGTAAAAATAGCAAAACATGCATATGATTATTTCTTCTCTCTCTTAACATCCATTAACATAACATTAACAAAACAAGTGTGCTCTACACATTTACTATCATACTCATTTGAAAAACATATTCAACTAACAGATTCTACATAAAATATACAGGATCCACATAGGCAAAGCAAAGTGCAAAACAATGTGTACATTAACAAAAGTGCTATAAACACACACATTCACTAACTTCTTACTTTTACAATTTCAGTGAAGACCACTCTCCTGAAAAGCAGCAGCGTCTGAAGTGCGAACAAGGATTTAGAAGAAACCTACTCTTTCGATACAAAAAAGTAAGTACAAAACTAACATAATGTTCTTACTGTTACTCACACACACTAGCATTTTAGTATTGTAGAAGAAACAAATATATTGACCCTTTACCATTAGATGTAGTATTAGTGCTTCCCCTTACCAGTTTCATACTTTATATTGTCAACTGAAGCCCAGCATAGAAACACACAAATACAAGAATAGCCTTCCCAACTTGATGTAGCTGCCCATTGCACAATCACACACCTCCACAATCATACTTACCCTCATACTCAGACACTCATACACAAAGCACGCATACACTGCACAACACTCCAACAAACACTTTCTTTTTTTCTCCAACAGACCCCAAAGAATGCCTACCAAAAAGCAACTCCGTAGAAAGCAACGCAAAAGTAGAGCAAATCAAAATAAAAGTGTCCAAAATAAGCATCCATCTCTAGCAGATTTTGTACAAAAAGTTCAAACAAAACAGCTAACACAGTCATTAAGCAAAACAAAACAAGCTTCCAGTACAGAAACTTTCCCTCCTCTATCAGAATGTAAAACCATACAGAAAGTGGTTAACAAGACTTTAACTACCACTACTGCTAACGCTGCACCTATAAATCTTGATATAGTGGCAAGTAAGCATACCAAAAAAATGTTTTACAAAAAACTTTCCGCCACAGATTCATTCAGAACCTTTAAAAAACAGGAGAGAAATCATACACAACCCTAAAACCTACCATAGAAAATGTTCCCTAGAAGATCTCGTAGACAGTGCAATCCTTCTCAAAAGGAAGTTATTTATTTTAGTTTTAAACAGGATGAAACCACTAACAAAACTAACTACTAAACTACAAAAAAGACTTCTCAATAAATGGAATATCAACAAAAATAGCTTCTTAAACATCTGTGGAGGTCAATGGAGTCACACCATGACCACAGAACCATATTTTAATGAAGAAGCATATAAACAAAAGCAAACAAACCCAATTGCTATACATAGCAGTAGACGAGGGTATGAAAAACTTAATAACACCTTTATGGAACAAGAAACTCTGCTAACAAAAATATCGCCAGAAAACTCAGAATCACCTCCCCATTCTACTGAACCAAAATGTCTAGTCTACAAATGCCCTTGCACATCAATGTGTAACATTGCCAAAAATCTTCAAATCTTTACTGCAGTTCCTCAATCAGTATGTTAAAAGCAAAGACAAAATCAAAATGAAACTACTACAAAATATGGATGTCTGTCCACTGCGCAAATACACAGGACTACAAGGACATTCATTAGCCTGCATTTCAGGACCTATTTGCAAAAGCACCTTCCATTATATCAAGATGATATCAACACATCATTCAAACATAAGAAATCTAGTCCAAAAACCCTACTATGCTAAAAGTCCTGCTTTAGCACTAGCCAATTTAAATAACAATCTTCTACATGGTACAGCCAAGCAACTACTCGAAGAAATAGAGCATATCCAAAGAAAATATTTTGAAATTGAAAGCCACTTGCAAAATGAAATGGATGTACAACAAACTAGCAACTACTGTACAAATAGCAACATTCTGTGAGTGTGTGTTGCTGCAGGACTTCTTATAAAAGTACCACAAAAACTATAGACATAATGTACAAAATAGAAGACAATGAAGATATGAAATGGTTCCAATTAGCTCTCTACCTTATAGCAGAAAACAAATACGACATTACTGACTCCTTAATACTTTGCAATTACTGCATTGCAAAACTTGACAACAACCAAAGACCCTCACGTTCTATCACAAATAACTTGGAATTATTCCCACTACCAAAACCCCTGCAACAACAAAATTGATATGAGAGCATCATAATTCAAATAGTGCACCCATTTCAAACAATAATACGCCTCAAACCAAAAACAGCAAAATTACCTCCCTCTGAATTAGTCAAAGGCATTTGTGGCAAAGTCGTTTATTTACCATTAAATCTCAAAGACAATGGGCCTCATTCCGAGTATGGCGGTAAGGGATAGCGGCCACCGGTAACGAGACCGGTGGCGGTAATCCCTTACCGCCATACTCCAAGTTCCCTCTGCGCCCTCGCCCTTAACGCCTGCTTTGAGCAGGTGTTAAATTCGAGGGCGCAAAGGGGCCTCCAAGCCAATAACGGTGACCGTAATGAACGGTCACCGTTATTTGCATCTTCCCCATTCCCGTTGAGCCCTATGGGGGCTCATTAGGGAATGGGGAAGAGCCTTGGTGAATGGGGAATTACCGCCCGCCAACCTTGGAATGGGGCGGTGATTCCGCCATCCACCAAGGCGCTGCCGGTCCGGGTACGGCGTCAACCAAGGCGTTAATAGCGCTATTGGTTAGCGCCGTACTCGGAATGAGGCCCAATGTACACACTCTAGGAGTGCAACGGCCAATGGATCAATCTTTAATTGTCTTAGTAAATGGCGTACTTACAAAGGACAGAAAAAATTGGAAACAACTCGTAAGTTAGACAAGCCCTGCAATATATAAAAAACAACAATGAATACTACAAAGAAGTTGATATTGAAGAAAACTTGAGAGAAACCATTGAAATAATTTAAGAGTCAAACACAGGCGAACACACTTGCACACCAAGGTAAACCAAATTTTGTTGGAAATAGGAAAATTGTTAAGAATGATATCTAAATTTTAGGTGCATGGCAGAAAAACACAGCCTTGGTATCTAGGCTGGATATGTACAAAGAACAAAAGAGATCCAAATTATGGAAAACTGCATCCCCTGCACACTTTCTAGGAAGCAATAAAAGCTTAATGGATGTTATGTAAAAACATTTTTTTCAGAATTAATTCTGCTTTGCAAAACCAATTTGTATAATAAACGATTCAAAATACCCAAAAGAAGGCGATTTCAATGATTAGCAAAAACAAATTCAATTACTCCTATATCTAGTACCTTTCTTGATGCTAGAATTGTTCCTATTATTGTTCCATTTCAGGTTTACTTGGCTATGAAAATATATTCCATCAATTGACGCTCACAACTATACACACCTAAGAATACCTCAATCTACCTCATCTTATTTTTCAGGTAAGATTCTGACATTGTATGGGTGATTAGCATGTACAAATCCTTCTCTTAACATCCAACATTAGAGTGCACTACCTATTTCTTTTGTAGACAGTGGGCCTCATTATGAGGCGGGCGGTAAGGGATTACCAGCACCGGTAAGGGCACCGGTGCCGGTAATCCCTTACCGCCCTACTACGAGTTCCCTTTCCGGGTGCTCCCTTAACGCCTTGTTTTTCCAGGCATTAAGGACGGGACCCGCAAAGGGACTCTGGAGCTAATAACCGTACCGCAATTTGCGGTTCCGTTATTAGCGCCTTCCCCATTCCCATTGAACCCTATGGGGGCTCAAATGGGAATGGGGAAGGGCCCTGGTGAATGGGGAATTACCGGTCCTACCATCCTTGGAATGGACCGGTAATTGCTCCATTCAGCAGGGCGGAGTTGGAACGAGCTTGGAGGCAGCTATGGCGCTAATAGCACCATGGCTACCTCCAACCTCGTAATGAGGCCCTCTAAGTGGTCAAATATTAGGATGTTTTTTGGTAACAGGTCATTGTCAGACATGATGAATTAAAAACATATATCATATTTTCTGTAAATAGAACAGTAGGCTACCTCTAGCTCTAAACCAACATCCATGATTATGCGATATTAGAGCCTAATTTGTATTTGTGACAGGATGTCATCAAGATTCTTTGATGATTTTTGCTGATGATTAAGTCTTTGTTATTCAAGCACCTTTTTCATTGTTTTATAAAATGTAATTCTAAATGTTTAATCAAATTTCCTTTTTTGTAGAATTTGTTGAATATGCTGTGAAGAGTGTATCTAACTCGAAACCTGTTGGGCCAACCAGAAACAAATAAAAAGAAAAAAATGTTTCTTTTAACACAAAGGAGTAATTGAATTTGTTTTTGCTAATCATTGCCTTCTTTTGGGTATTTTGAATCATTTATTATAAAAATTGGTTTTGTGAAGGAGAATTAATTTTTTTTAATTGCTTTTTACATAACATCCATTAGGCTTTTATTTCCTCCTAGAAAGTGTCCAGGGGATGCAGTTTTCCATAATGTGGATATCTTTTGTTCTTTCAATAATTCAAGAGTCACTAGAAACTGGTCAATTTGAACTTCTAAATCCTGATACAGAATCCAGTATTTTAGACCATTATACAATTCATCCTTTACACTCTAAAGACACTATAGATGATGCACTGGAAACGTACCAAATGCGAAGCACTGACCTTTCCTACTTAAAAAGGGGGAAGGTACGATGATAGACCCACTCAGATAACAGCATCATAATATCACTCTCTACAAATGTATTCTGGCTACCCCAGATTCAGACAAAACGTGGAATACATATTCAAACTTCTCTTTGAAAGTGAACTAGCAACTCTATGCTACGGAGTTGCACACACATTAAAACCAGGTACCCATTTTCAAAATATGTCAGCAACGCAATTATAACAAAAAGTTCAAGAAAAAGATGAGGTTTTACAGTCAAGTATTACAAATCTTTTAGCAAACATGCGTGGTACAAAAGAATACTGTTTCTGACGTCACGGAGATGTACGCTGTATGATAAGAAACCTTGGCCCACCCATATGGTTTGTTACATTAAGTTGTGCAGAATATGTATGGGAAGATTTACACGATTTCCTACGCATAGTAAACAAAAATAAAACAAACATAGATATAAAAACACCAGGAGATCTCTGCTCTCTAGATCCTGTAAATGTATCACGATATTTCCATCATCGCTTCATTGCTATGCTACACTTTATGTTGTAATAAGACATTACCTCCCCTCGGAGAAGTTCAACACTTCTTTTGAAGAAAAGAATACCAAGCCAGAGGAGCACCACACATTCACATGCAATTATGGATTAAAGTTGCTCCTAAATTTGGTCAGGACAGTGATGCCACTGTTTTGCAGTTCATCCAAAAATATGTCACTTGTGAAATCCCTTCACAAACAACACATAGGGCCTCATTACACGGACGGCGGTAAGGGTTAACGGTCACGTTAATGGTTCCGGTGACCGTTAACCCTTACCGCCTTACTACGAGGTCCCTTTGTGGGTTGGAGACTTTAACGCCTGCTTTTTGCAGGCGTTAAAAATCAACCCGCAAAGGGACCAGGGAGCTAATTACGGTACCGCAATTTGCGGTGCCGTAATTAGCACCTTCCCCATTCCCATTATGCCCTATGGGGCAAAAATGGGAATGGGGAAGGGCAATGGGGGAAGGGGGAATTACCGCCCCACCAACCTTGGAATAAGGCGGTTATTCCCCTTTTCTCCAAGGCGGTGCCAGTATTTTACCGGCATGGACCAAGGTGCTAACAGCACCTTGGTCCACCGCCGTCCATGTAATGAGGCCCTCGGTGACCTTCATGCACACATTTTACAATTTCAAAGACACAAATGTGGGAAATATTGCCGTCACAAATATAAAAAAAAGGGAAATACTACACGAAATGCCGCTTTGGTTTCCCTAGACCAGTTTAGGCCCTCATTCCGAGTTTGGAGGTAAGTAACGTTCCTTACCGGCATGGCGTAAATAGTGTGTGCGGGCTGTCACCAGTCTGCTAATAGAGGACTATTCTGACTTTGCGGGCACAAGCTTTATGCCATGCCGGTAAGGTCATTTGCGTCATGCCGTAAAAGGCACCCAAAATGCCCTTTGCGGCATCAATCATAGCGCAGATAACACTACCGGCATTAGCGGTGACCGTAAATAGTGCGGACCGCTAGTAACGGTCACCGCTATTTACAGTCACCGCTAATAAGCAGAACGGAAGTAGCGTCATCGCACAGCAACGGGAAGGAGCACGGCGGCCATCTATAAAAACACAATCCATTGCCATCCTCCCCACACAGGACCCCTGGGACTCTGCTGAGTTTTGGAAAAGATACACCTCCAACTGCACTATGCCCAAGACCCTGAAGAAGGGAGCTGCCTGCCAGCGGAAAGAAAGGTTCAATGAGGACGAGCTGCAGAAGCTGGTAGACACACTGCAGGAGCATGCTGCCACAGTGATCTCAAGCAACATGAAGAGAGAGGCAGTACTAAAGAAGAAAGATACCTGGGCACTTGTTGCCCAGAAGGTCAGTGCTGTGGGGAACACCCCATGCACGAATAAGGACTGTCACAAGCGCTGGGACGATCTGCGACTAAGGGTGAGAAACATCCTCTCTGTGAACCGCAGCCAGGCCATGGGAACAGGAGGAGGACCCAGTTCCGCGATCAAGCTCACCCCATGGGAGGACATCTGCGCCAGCATGATAGGGATGGAAGGCATCGAAGGTGTTGGCGAGATGGAGTGTGGTGCCACTACATCGGGCGATGGAGGTGAGTGTCCAAAGTAAACATTGCAATGGCAAATCTGATGAAAGTCAACCAATATGTCAGTTCAAAGAGTCAAGCCATGGTCCCACACACACTCCCAGCAAAGTAGGCTGATGCATTACAGACCCATGCAGATGCCTGGTGCAAGGCAATATCGTACATGACACATACCACACAAAGATGTAAATGCCATGAGTCACACAGCTTGAATGGCCAAAATACTATGCATGTCAGATAGCACTGCACTTGGACAACATGAGTGACGCTGATGTATGCCTGCATAAACCACCCATGTATCAAACAATATGCTCATCCAAAAACAAATGGCTATTACCCCCAATTGTGTGGGTAAGCAAGTGTCCTAATGTATGTATGATGCCTATCAAAACATCACTCATGCCATCCCTCTCTTCGACCTCCACAGGCACTGACCATGACAGCGATCGCCAGGACGCAACCCCTGCACAGGCCACACCCCGGAAGAGGTCCCGGGATGACAGCAACCGCCCTTCTACCTTGAGGGGACAACCCAGGAGGCACCGTGTACCAACAGGCAAGCCACCCCAGGTAAACATTGCACCGGTGCAACTAAGGCCCGTGGAGGGCGAAGTACCACCACCACCTCCACCCATTGGCCATCCTGATGATACTTGCGAGGCACCACAATCAGAGGACTCGAGTTTGGCTGGGGAGGTGGCAGCCACGACACCCCTGGCTGTGGAGGACACACGGGAAGACATCTGGCTGCCCATGGAGGATGATGTCTCGGAAGTGGTCCGTACCCCAACTCCAGCAGCATCCCCCCAAATATAGTCGCTCGATACAGAGCACACCACCATCCCAGAGCAGTCTGGTCATGAGCAGACGGAGGGACACTTCAGTCCAATTTTCACCACTAGGGGGGCTGAGCAGGCTGGGCAGGACAGCCAGGATCCGACTACCTCCACAGGTGCACCCGCTGGGACGTAGTGGTCTGACCTTCTTACTGCCCTTGTGCGGGAGTTTGTCCAGGACAACAGACTGGCCAGAGAGGAGTGGAGTCAGGACTTATCTGCTCTAGGCATGTCCATCACGGATAACACTGCCTCCTTGGCCAAATCATTTGCTGACAACACCAGCCACCTCTGCGAGGAGGTCTCAGCCCTCCGTCAGGTGTTAGGCAGCATAGCGGATGCCATGGAGGCAGGCCATCCCGCTACACTATCACAGCAGGCGGCCACAATGTCTTCCTCCAGTTCTAAACAAACAAGCCCGCTCTGCAGGTCGGCACATAACCTGCGCCGGCAAGTCATGCCGTCCCCTGGACCAGACAGTGCCAATTAATCGTCAGGGCAGCCTCATGTAGGCTTTGGAGACTCAATGGGACTTGTGTGGAGGAGTTGTGGGGGAGGGGGAAGGGAGTGAGGGTTTGTGAGGGAGTTGTGGGGGGAGGGGGAGGAGGATGAGGGTGTGTGGGGGAGTTGTGGGGGGAGGGGTGAGGGTGGTGGAGGGATTTTGCACTTATGTTTACATTATTACATTTAATACACCGGTTGTGTGAAAAACAAGACCTGAGTGGACATTCATCATTGCGCATGTGTAATGTATTCATTTACAGTGCATAGTGTTCGTGTACCCCCATACCCAGTGCCCTCTGTCCAACTATCATGTCACCCTCTGCTGCCATGTGTGTCAGAAATATTGTGCAATCACTGACTGGCGCATAGAACGTCCCTCCTGTGCATCGGCACTGCAATCATGTCCAGCCACTTCTTCTCCAGCCCCTTCATCATCACCAGGTGGTAGCAGTTCAATGTCAGGGGGTAGGGGCATGTTCCGGTGGATACACATATTGTGCAGCATGACACATGCCATGATGATCTTGTCCACCTTCTCATGCCTGTAGAGGAGTGCCCCACCCGACCGGCTGAGGCAGCAAAATCGTGCCTTCAACAGGCCAAAGGTCTGCTCGATGACCACACAGGTATGTGTATGGGAACGATTGTAGTCCTCCTCGTGCCTGTTCTGTGGGTTTCGGACAGGGGTTAGGAGCCACGGCTTTAAGGGATAGCCACTATCACCTGCATGAGAGGCAATTGAAGGTAAAGGTCAGGCGAATCCTGATGGACAGCTGTACTAGTCACACATGCCTGCAGGTTTAAGTTGGCCACATGCACAGATCCCTGGATGTATTTTTGCTTTTTTCAGTCCCTCAGTGTGTACTGTACCATGGACTGATGGTGTGGGTTGCATCTTCAAGATGATACATGGTGTGCACTGACGTCTTGTTGCACATGCATTGTGTACGCATACAGCTGTGTTAGTGTCAAATTAGTGAGGTGGTGTGTTCTGTGTGATTTACTTAAATGAAATTAAATGATATTTTATTTATATCGCGCTCGTACACAAGTGTTTAAGAGCGTGACCAGGCAAAAAGGGAGGGGAACAAGGGAGAGAAAAAACTCAAAAAAACTGTGATCTTACTAGGCCCATTGACATTTAAGAAAGCACAAGTGCATGGAAAAGGAAAATGGGGGAAAAGTGCAAGGAGGGGTGTGGGGGGGAGTTGAAAGTGCGAAGCAGAGGAGAGAAAACATAAATAAATATTAAATAGAATAAATAATAAATAAGGGCTTTAAACCATGGTAGTGCAGCCAGCAAGTGGCAGGTGAAAGTTAGTCAGAAAGGTATATCTGATAAGTGCAGATGAAATGTGGGAGGGGGACTGTGTGGGTACAGATACAGAACCCTAGTGCAGATGGTGGCCTGGAGGCAGTGCAGGAGGGTGGCAGGGTGAGCAGATACCTGGGCCCGAAAGAACAGAGGGTGGCCAGGTGAACAATGCCATGAGAAGAAACATATCAACAGGGGAGAAGGGGGGCAAAGGCAGAGGCAAAGAGGAAGGTCTTGAGAAGTTTCCAGAACCGAAGATGTTTTTCCTCAAGTTTCAAGGTGGCCGGGAGGCTGTTCCAAAGGGAGGCACTAGCCAAAGACAGGGATCTACCCCCAGCTCGTTTTTTTGCAAAACGACGAACCCTGAGGGAGTTAGAAGTAGAGGAGCAAAGGGCTCGAGAGTGGAGGTATTTACGGAGGGATAGTTGAAGGTATATTGGATCAAAGGCCCCAGAAAGCCTTGTGGACCATGCAGAGGGTTTTAAATTGAATCCTTGCATCCACTGGGAGCCAATGAAGGGATTTCAAGGCTGGAGAGATACGATCCCAGGGCTTGAGGCCAAGGACAAGTCTTGCAGTCCTGTTCTGGATTAGTTGTAGCGGGTGGAGAGTGGAGGCAGGTAGATTTAAGAAGAAGCTGTTACAGTTATCCAGTCTTGAAAGAACCAGAGCTTGGAAGACAGTGAGCTTTTGAGGGAAGGAGAGGAAAGGTAGAGTACCTCTAAGGAGGTGAAGTAAAAAGTTAGATTTTTTGGAGACATCAGAGATGTGTGCAGAGAAGGAAAGTGTAGTGTCAAAGATAACCCGAAGGTTCTTAGCCGCGCAAGTGGGGGTGGGAGGAGGGCCAAGGGAGACAGGCCAAAGAGTGAGAGGAAAGGATGGAGATGGTGTGCCAATAAGGAGGATCTCAGTCTTGTTGGCATTTAGACATAGATCTTTGGCGGCACACCAATTTTGAATGGTGATTAGACAATCCGAGATGAGGGAAGGAGAAGAGGAGGCTGAAGGAAGCCTGAAAATGAGTTGGGTGTCGTCTGCATAGCAATGGAAAGTTGAGCAGAACATTGAGATGCAGTAAGCGAGAGTTGCCAGGTATTGGTTGAAAAGCCAAGGCGAGCGGATAGACTCCTGGGGAACACCACATGTGGCGAGGGCGATAGAAGATAGGAAAGACCCAAGTTGTACCTGGGTTGGTCGATCAGAGAGAAAAGAGGTCAGCCAGTTCGGCCGAGTTGTTAGATGCCGCATGTATGTGGACTCTCTTCTTAGTGTGGACAGCAAGTCGGTATTGCCTTTGGAGCAGGCCTGCGTTTGTCAGAGGATGAGCAAGAAGCCCTCCATTTCCATTCCGCCGCCCTACACTTCCGTTTAAGTGTAGCTAGGTCAGAGTCATACCAAGAATTGCACTTGGCTTTGGACTTTGGACTTCAAACGGATCCTCATGACGGGGAAAAGAATATCAAGAGTAGCAGAAATAGAGGAGTACAGAAGAGAGAGGGCTGTGTCAGGGTGTGATTCAGCTTAGAGGGCGCGTTGGCAGTAGTATGTGCAATATTGGGCAATCAGCGCTGATCATTCTCATGGTGACATGCAGCACTCTTGTGGGTGTGCCGGCCCTGTGCCAGACAGTGGATTGCCTAGTAGGTTCAGTTTGATGCACTCACAGGGATGCTTGTCCTGTGTGGTGATATTCTGGAGACAGCCATATAGTGCATATGCACTGCATGGTGCAGAATGGCATTACAGAGGGTGAGGGCCATTGATGAGTGGTGCACGTGTTGTGGGATGTGGGGTGGTTTCCTGTTAGTCATGTAGTGATAGGTGTCAACCCTACTTCATTCCTATGGGATTTGGGTGTCATGTACTGTTTGTGATGCTTTGGGGCACAGTGTTCGGTGATGTGCACATCATGCAGTAACCACACAAATGACACCAGGGTGGTGTGTGCATCTCTCCCCCATTTCAATGACATGTGCCGGTCATGCAACTAACCAAGCAGCCTGGCACGTCGTCCAGCATGTCGCTCCATGAAGCATGGTAGCGTGGAGTTCCGCAGGACCATAGAGTCATGAGTTGATCCGGGATATCGAGCACAACAATGTGTGATGATCTTGCTGGCGTTGCATACCGTCTGCACATTGATGGAGTGGTATTGCTTGCGGTTGTGGTACACTGCCTCCATGGCATGCGGGACCACCAACTCCAAGTGGGTGCAGTCAAGGGCACCTACACAATTTGACATGCCTGCCAGTACATGGAAGCCAACTTTTGTATCAAATATCTCCTGGGGAGTCCGTGGTAGGTGTATGTAGTCCCTTGTGTGCTTGAGGAGGGCATCCAGCACTTGGTTCATTATCTGGGAAAATAAGGGTTGTGATATGCCATGTCGTCATGTATCAGCTCCACTATGGTGGTGATTGTGTCCCGTGCCAGACGGTACAGGGTGTGGATCTGCTCAGGGGTTAGGTTGAATGGACTGGCTCTGGTGTGAGGGATTGGGGGCTGCCGGCGTGGTAACAGTGACTGCACTGGTTGGGCATGCTGGCCCTGTCTCACTCTCCTTCTCTTCTGTGGTGGCAGCTGTTGTTGTTGTTGTTGATGTTGTGGCAATGCAAGCATGTCCTCTAGCTCCAGTAATGCTACTACTATTGGAATCATCTTGGTGTGGGAGTGGGTTTTGTGTGTGGGTGTGCTCCTTTTGTACTGGGCCAGACTCCATTGCCTCCACCTGTGCTGATTGTGTGCACCTGTGGCAGTTGTGAACACTGCTCAGGGCATTTTACGGTAGGTCGGCGATGCCGGTATTTACGGCATGCCGGTAACCACTTTTTCCACCTTCATGAAGCCATTATTTGCATGTCTGCTTCACTTGTGATCTACTTCAGTTTACGGCATGCCGTTATTGCCGGCATGGTGGGTCGTGTGCCCGCACCCAGACCACTATTTATGGCATCATACTTTACGATGCCGCTAATAGCGGTCGGGCTGGTCAGAATAGCCCGTAGCGGTAATTGATGTCGGTATTCCTTTACCGGCATCATTGTTCCCTTAGCACCAAGCTCAGAATGACCCCCATAGTGTCAAAGGTAAATCACCTAAGAACACATATCACATTAAAAGAACAGAACAATCAAAATACATCAATGATTACAATGCAATCATTGCCCTCCTATGGAATGCAAACATAGATGTGCAGTACATTGCAGACAATTCCACTGCAGTTGCATGATATGTCACAGCTTACTTAACCAAAGACATATCATCTGACAAAACACTGTCACAGAAATTGTACAACTTAGGCATAATAATGCTCTCTCAAAGAGAATGTGGATGCTATGAAGCTGCAGACCGTTTAACGGATACTGCCTTGTATGGAAAATCTGACAATATATTATGTCTAAGTCTTGATCCTGATAAATCTAGAAAAAGAGTTCTCAAATCATATGAGGACATAGAAACAATAGCCAAAAATGATCCCCACTGCCAAGACATTTTGAAAAACAGTTTACTAGACATATACTACCCAAACAGGAGTACCACTTTGGAAACTATGGGCCTCATTACGAGATGCCCGCTAAAAACTGAGGGCCTCTTTGCATGAAAGGCGGTGAACCATGGCGCTATTAGCGCCATGCTTCATGCCGGTAAAATGCAAGCACCGCCTTGGTGGAAAGGGGAATTACCGCCTCATTCCAAGGTTGGCGGGGCGGTAATTCCCCCTTCCACCATTGCCCTTCCCCATTCCCATTTTGCGGTACCGTAATTAGCTCCACTGGTCCCTTTGCGGGTTGGTTTTTAACGCCTGCAAAAAGCAGGCGTTAAATTCCCCAAACCGCAAAGGGACCTCATAGTAAGGCGGTAGGATTACCGGTACCGGTAAAATACCGCTACTGGTAAACCCTTACCGCCTACCGTGTAATGAGGCCCTGAGTCCTTACCGGCATGGAGGTATTAGTGCATCCGTGCACCCTTGATGCCACTAATAGTGGCTGAGTATGAGTGCATGAGCACGTGTGATCCCCCGTGCCGGTAATGGCTACACCGCCATGCTGCTAAAGGCCCTCCAACCCCCCAATAGCATCATCACGGGACCCGCCGATACCGCCTCCGCCAAGGAGCAACACCTTAATAACAACCTGGTAATAACAACATGCTAATACTGTGCTCGTAATACAGGACCCGGAAGTAACGTCATCGCGTCGGAATGGGAAATGCGCCAGCGGCCATCTTTAAAAACACAATCCATTGCAATCCTCTCAATCCAGCAATGCTGCAGAGGAGAGACCATGGCCATAGCATACATCATGTTGAAGGCTACCCGAAAAACTACCCTCCGCCTGCGCAAGAAGTGCTTCTCTGATGAGGAGCTAAATATGCTGGCCGATAGCCTTGCTGCCCATGCAGATGAGGTTTTCACTAATAACTACCTCAAAAGGGAGGTCCAGCTGAGGAAGAAACAGATCTGGGAGGAGGTTGCACGAAAGGTCTCAGTGGTTGGCACCAATCCCTGCACAGTCAAAGACTGTAAAAAAAGATGGGACGACCTCCGTCTTAGGGTCTGGAACATCCTGTCCTGCAATCGCAGGGAGGCTATGGCCACAGGGGGGGTGCCCACTCACCAGTGAAACTCATGCGCTGGGAGGAAACCTGCAGTACAACGATCCAAATGGAGTCCATAGAGGGCTTTGGCGAAATGGAGACGGGTGCCGCGACATCTGGAGATGGAGGTGAGCAAACCCAAGTTGGCCAAACCATGACATAGTACAACTGATGTGAAAGTGAGCCAAGCCAAGGCAATTCATGGCCCATTATACACACATATACAGATCCATGTCCAGATGGAGGCCCAAACCCTGCCACAATGAAATGCATGCTGTGTGCCAATCCCATTACCAATAGACACCCAACACACAGGGACCATTTGCATGTCATACATCACTCAAACCTCAATACAATGGCATGCCACCTGGTATGCATCAGTGCTGAATGGAGATGCCACGACTTATGCCAATATGTCTCCCACTTGAAAGTACCCTGTGTGACACACCTATAAGATTGCAATGCATGGGAAATGAAAACAGTACAGCACCAACTCATGCATCATGCATGTAACACTATCACTGATGCCCTGCATCTCTTCTTGCTCCACAGGCACTGATGCAGAATGTGAAAGGCAGGACCCTGGCCCAAGCCATCTACATCCAGGGCCAAACCACAGGGCACTGGCCATTCCACCTCCGTGGCAGCACCGCGGCCCACAGTGCAACACAGGGCACGTGCACAGGCCAGGCAGGCACATGCGGAAACCACAGCAGTGGATGAGACTGCGGATACTGAGCTGCCAACAACAGTTAAAGGGGAGGCTGATGGCACCCAGTCTGCTGCCACATGTTCAGTGGTTGAGGCAGCAGCCACAGCCCCACTCAGTGATGTGGATGTGGAAGTGGAGGAGTATGCGGACCTTGATGGAACAATCCATGTGGAATGTCCCCACACCCCAAGCCCCCCATCGACACCCCAACACGCCACTCAGGGCACACTGTCCAGCCCCATGCTGGATTCTGCAGTTTAACTGCACAGTCCAGAACTCACAACCACCCCAGAGGCCAGCCCTGCAATGGCCCACACAGTTGCAGCACCCTCTACCTCCACAGACCCACTGACATGAAGGCACGCCTGTCAAGGGTGGAAGCCCGGCAGGACTCGATGTTCATGCTGGTGTGCCAATATGTGGCTGATGGCGTGGAAACACGCCGAGAGCTCTGTGAGGCCAATGCTGGGACCATTGCGGCCATTAATTCTAGTGAAACCAAGATCTGTGCGGTTTGGGGTCCGTCACGCAGGTCCAAACCAGCATGCTCCAACACATGCAGCACCAAGAACCTGCACTGGCGGTGAAAATCCCATCTGCATCCACCCCATCGTCCACACCTGCATCCTCCACTCCCTCCAGCCCTGTGCGGATGACAAGGCGGAGTGCAAGGCAGACCGAAATGCTGCCCTCGGACACAGAAAAATCCCGGAAATAGTGTGGGATGACAATGGGTGAGGGGGGAGGTGGTGTTGGTGGTGTAGAGGGTAATAAGGGGGTGTGTATTTGGGGTATGGTGTGTTTATTGGGGGTATGGGGTGTTTGTTGGGGGTATGGGGTGTTTACTGGGCGTATGGGGTGTTTGGGTGGTTTGGGGAGGGGGAGGGCGTGTGAGTAGTGGAGGGAGTAAGCACTATTTTGCAATTTTCACTAATACACCCGTTGTGTGTAAAATCATTTAATGCCTGGACATTGTTCATTTTGTTTTTGTCCATTCAATTCATGACAGTGCACAGTGCCCAACTCCCCACACAGCCTGTGTCCATGTCCATACGGTGCCAGTGCTCATTGTAGCACTGACACATAACCATCAACGTCCCTATGTTTCAGAAGTAATTGTCAATCAGTGATTGGCGTACTGCATGGCCATCTTGTGCATCACGTACTGGCAGGGGTGCTGCTTCTCCTCCATCATAATCCTCATCATCCTCACCCGGTGCATGCATGTCAATGTCAGGCAGTGGTACAGTAAGTGATTTCAATCCCGCACACACCCAAGTCAAAACTCAGCATGTAGTGCACAACTGAAATCTTTATTTATTTTTGTCTAAAAGTTCTTTATTTTGAACGATATCCACTCATATCACACCCTTCTGCTGGAACCCCCCACCTCCCCAACCCAGTCACACTGAGCCAGGAATCAGCTGGTTTGCAAAGGTAAATATTTATTTATGTATTTAAAATTTAATCACAAGGGGCCTCATTAGGACCCAGGCGGACTTCGCGGTGCTAAATGCACCGCGAAGCATGGCGGAAAGCCGCCGATAGCGCCATGGGGGTTGGCGGATTTACCGCCCCATTCCGACCTCGGCGGAGCGGTAAATCCCCAATCCCCATTCTGCCCTTCCCCATTCCCATTTTTGCCCCATAGGGTATAATGGGAGTGGGGAAGGAGTTAATTACGCCACCGTAAAATACGGTGGCGTAATTAACAACGAGGTCCCGTAGCGCCATGGTTTTCTCCGCCTGGTAAAACCAGGCGGAAAAGGCCGCCATGGCGCTACGGGAACTCGTAGTATGGCGGAGAGGTACGCCATGCACTACGCTGGCGTAACACCCTCTCCGCCAGGGTCCTAATGAGGCATGTTTTAACAGATATACAACAATCACTAGTGGGGTGACAGAACATAATATCTTTAGTACACTAGGAATAGGTATGAGCAAAACAAATGCAGCACAGAAAATAATACTTTTGTGTTGGTTCAGATCAGATAGCACTGTGGTTAGCAGTTCCCCCCGCAACACTCCTCAACCCCCAATAGGCAATGTAAAGAAATAGGAGGAGAGAGCAGTTATTCAGGAATATCACAAATCAAACAGAATATCAGTCCCACTTTCCCCCTTTCAATCACAATAGAAAACAGAATTGACTGTTCAGCTGTCAGACTGGCTTTCAGGATTGACTTTAGAATGGACTGGGCAAAAACACCAAATATGGTCAAAATTGCTGAAATTGTTATAAATTCTTATGGGAGCCGCTTTGGATAGTTGCACACAAGCACAAGCAATGATTTGGTCAACAGAAAACAATTAAAATCTTATGGTCCAAGTCGGAAGAAGTTAAAAGCTATTTTACACGTGTAAAAACTTCTCAAAATACAAATTTGCTGCAAACTTTTCAGTGCGCGATATTCGTGATAACGGGAGAAGCACACTGATTTGAAATACGGTTTTGGATCCTATGGATAGGTATAGATGTTGGCTTCAAGTAGGAGTTGTACTGAGGGAGAGGGAGTTATGGAGTTTTTAGTGGAGGTCATTTTTGGGAAATAGGCACGAATATGAAAAACAGAAATGCACTTTTAAAAATGATATATTATTTTGCTTACACTAGGGGATGACTATGAAGAAGCGAATACCACACAGGGATTACAGTCACTGGATCAGGGTGACCACCTGATAAGGAAACCCAAGTTCTTCAGATGAGAAAATGGCCAGCGCAAAGATAGTTCAAACAATACTGGTTCTGAAGGGAAGATAGGATGGGTTGGATCTAGGGATAAGACAAGTCAAAGATACTCCTAACAATAATGGTACTAAATGAAAGATAGGGTGGGTCTGATAGGGATAAGACTGTGCAAAGTACATATGCTATGGGACACAGTTCTTCCTATTTATACTCACTTGATAGGTTTTTTAAATGGGATCATCAGTTCTGGTCATGGATTGGTCTGGTCTAAGAAAGACAGCACTTCAGGGACGTGACTGGATCATCTAGGCCGGTCGCCGGATTGGCACAGGATTTGCTCTCCTAGTCTGTGGGTATTTGGATAAGCTGGTAGGTGAGTTCCTCAGACAAGCCTAGTGGGGGCAAACCAGAGAATTTCTGGATACTGGTTCAAAATGGCCTTCTCACACCACATAGCGCTTTACTGAGTGGAGAGAATACATTTGAGGATTGGGTCCTTGCAGGAAATCAGTAGTCTCTATTGCTGGAAAGAGCTTTGGCATCTGGATCTGGAAGAATATTTAAAGCTGGATGTAGGAAGCTGGATCAGAGTGCTTCGCCGGAATCCGGAAGGTGGCTGGATCAGTGATTCCCTATCTGCCCTCTGCTGTCTCTATTTATGTCTTAAAAATGACATCACAAATGGGTATCTGGGCTGGCTTAGCTAAGCTTGCCCCTGTGAAAGGTGATTGGGTCAGAGTCTACTCTCTACATTGATAGGAGGAGAGAAACAACGTATCATCTATATGGTGTCATTTTATGATGCTGAGAAACCACCCTTAGCCACTGGAACACAAAGTCTAAATTTGGCAAAATACATATTTACACATGTGCAACCTCTATAAAAATCACATATACAGATTGCATATTTTACATAGCACCTATTCCTCAAAACCCTGTAGCTGTGGGATCGTGTTTCCCCTTTCTACGGAATTTTTCCCTTTTCGCTATGAACACACTTTCAATTTTTATGCAAGATTCCACAAATGTGCGTGTTTAACATGGGAATGTGTGAATAAAGTTTCACAATTCTAGCGGAAATACAGACTCCATAAACCCACATTTATTGCCATTCCTGTTCAGAATAAGCCTTATGGTTGTACTAAGTTTTCAAAGGTAGTGCTAAAAATTAGGTTAATTAATCTGCCATTTTCAGATTTTGCACCCCTTTTGATAATAAGCTATACACCTTCTAAAAATGTCCATTACATATCCTGTTAACACCAAATGGTCAGTCTTTGTCACTCCTTGAAGCATGCGGTGCCCCCCTCCTTTGGAATTTGCTTCTGTCAGCCAAGAGTTTCCTGTGCTGCAGCAGTTTTATGGCCTTTCACACCTTCAATGTCCTGGGTTGGAGGATGGTCTTTGTTCTTTTGCCCTTTGTACACCAGATTCTGTTCAAACCCTGCAATTAACACCTCGCCGTGAGTTCCTGCTGAGGCAAGGCCTTCCTTCTGGGTGAAAAACCTGCTTTTCAAGACCTGGCAACTTCAGCCAAGCTGATTACTTTTTAAACTTAGCAAATCCCACATTGGTTGCCTCACATACAAACACATTTTTCCTTGGCCTTAAAATCTGTGGAATCAAAAACACAACTAAAATATGTATTCCTTTTTGGCAACAATCCTGTTTGTGTTGCTAATTCAGCAGACTTTTAGTTTTAGGTCAAAGTGAAGCTTCCTCAGTTCTCCTCTTACAGCTGTCATTCAGGCGGCCCGGGGTACTGCACCCAGATTTGGCAGGGCTGTCAGTTTTCAGACAATCCAGTTTTCTGATGAATGTTTTGCTCTTCATATCAGGACTTTCTATATTTACAATGCTTCATTAGATACATTACATTTAGCACCAGGCAAGATTGTGGATGTTGAAAAGTGTTGTGTAATAGGCATTTTGGAGTTTTTGGTAACAAAACAAATGTCATTTGTATGCACATTTTTGGGATTCATTTTCAAAGTGCTGCTTTTCTCTAAGCACTCTGTTTGCTGGTCATGGGACTCACTGGCACATTTCTGCAGGATGTGCTCTATTCCACTGCACATGCACCATGGGTGGCAGGTTGTGCATCCCTCTTTTTGTGTGCTGAGGCACACGGTTTTTGTAGGTTTTTCGTGGACACAAGGGTTTTGCCGCCATAGTTGCTGTTTCTTTCCCCACAACTGGCATGGTGATGCCGCATAGCATAGCTGATTGGGTCAATACATCCCACAGTACATTTCTCCGGATGCACATATTGTGCAGCATGACACAGACCATGGTGATCTTTGCCACCTCGTCAGGGCCGTAAAGGAGTGCTCCACCAGACCTGCTTAGGCAGCGGAACCGTGCCTTCAACAGGCCAAAGGTCTGCTCAATCACGACACGGGTACGGGTATAAACCCGATTGTACTCCTCTTCGTGCCTGTTACACGGGTTCTACACAGGGGTAAGTAGCCAAGGCTTTAAGGGATAGCCTCCAGCACCTGCATGGAAGCACAAAGGGTTATGTGTAAGTCAATCTGAGCTGATACCTTTAGGATTCATGGCCATGGCCGCAGCTATTTGGTGTTGACATGCACATGTCCCTGTATGTATGCACACAGATTGATTTGATGCATTGTGTACTGCAATATGGCATACTTGTGCATCTTGCATGTTGTCATTGATGTACGGCATTGATGTGTCATGTTCGGCTTGGGATGTTCAGGTTAACAGTGTTTAGCTCTGAGTGCATTGTCCACTCACCACCCATTCCCACCCAGGGGGATGGCAGTGCGGATTTCTATCAGGCTGACAATGTCGTCGTGTATCATGCCCACTATGGTGGTGATGGTGTCCCGGTCCAGGCTGTGGATCCACTCAGGGGTTAGATTGAATGGACTGGTTCTGATGCAAGGGATTGGTGGCTGACTACGTGGTACCACTGGCTGCACTGGTGGAACTTGCTGGGCCTGTCTCACCCTCCTTCCCCTCCTGCGTCTCCTCTGTGCTGCCTATTGTCGTAGCTGTAGTTGTTGTTGCTGTTGTTGTAGCAGTACAGACATGTCCTCCAGCCTGATGATTGCAACAGCTAGTGGGATCATTTTGCTGTAGGAAGGGGTGTGGTGTGTGGGTGTACTCCTTTTGTAATGGGACAGGCTCCATTGACTCCACCCGTGGTGATTGTGTGCACCTGTGGCAGTTGCCTGCACTGCAGGTTGCTATTTGCGGGTGGTCTGCGATGCCTGTATTGCCGCCATTATGCAGACCCTAATTAATGTCATCAGGATGCCTGTAAGTGCATGCCCGCGTAACTTGTGATGTCCTCCTGTTAGCGGCATCCCAGTATTGGCGCCGTGAATGGGCACATGTACGTGCACATGCCGGTAAGAAGGGGCACGGTATGGGCGGTGGCGGTATTTGCGGGTTGTCAGCTCGTAATGGCCCAGACCCGTTAACGATGCCGGTAATGCTATTCCTCCTTCCTTTTTTCATTACCTCCATACTCGTAATGAGGCCCCATGTGTCTCTACCACATAGCCCAAAACTTCACATACAAAAATAATGTTAAACCAGATGAAAAGAAAGGTAGATACAGAGTGGTAAATTGTGAAGGCAGCTTAGTGAAACTTACCAAATGCAGCTTATTTAATCATATCAAATTATCATTAAAAACTCCTCAACATAAAGAACTGTATTACATGTCCCTGCTACAACTTTTTAAACCATGGAGAAAAGAAAAAGAGTTACTAGATACATATGACTCCTATGAAGACGTTTTCAAAGCAAATGAAAGCACTATTACAGACGTAAACTTTACACAGTACCAAACAATGTTGCACAATGAACAGCAACACGAAGAAGATCTCCAGGCCCAACTACAAGTGGACACGCACGACAGTAGTCAAACGTCTGTAACAGGAAGCTAAGAAACTCTTGGACAGCCACTAATAGCAAATGAGGCAGAGTTATCCATGATAGAAGAAGAAAACACCATGTGTCAGTATGAACAAGCTACAGAAAACTTTGCATTGTTAAAATCACAACTGAATAATGAGCAGCATAATATTTTCCAAGAAATAACAAAACAAATGAACATGGTGTGGAACATGAAAATAAAAACTGTACCTGCCAAAACTACAAACCTATACTGCTATACGTGAGTGGTGAAGCTGGTTCAGGCGAAACATTCTTAGTCAAAATCATCAGCAAGTTCCTTCAACAATTGACAAACAACAAACTGTCAGCTGTTGTAACTGGCCCCACAGGTTTAGCTGCCTACAACATAGGTGGTGTCACTTTACAACGATTACTACTCCTTCCAGTATAACACCAAAACAAATTAGACTATTACAAACTGTCTACAGAAGCTGCAATGGAACTATGTAGAGTATTCAAATAAATGGAAATGCTACTAATAGTTGAAGTGAGCATGGTCTCCAACCTAATGTTGGCTTTGATTCACCTCAGATTGCAAGAAGTACTTAAAACAGACTACAAAGATCTCTTTGGAGGAAAACACATTATTGTCACCAGTGAAAGCTGAACATATTTTTAAAACCTTAGGGCACAAACTGTGCCATAAAACTCTTGGCTGCATAGGAAATGTCAACCTTTGGCAACATTTCCAATACAGAGAATTAACAGAAAACATGTGCCGGTCTGCAGACCTCACATACGCCAACATGTTAAAAAGTATTAGAGTTGGTGTACTCAAGAATCACAAGCAATATTAAAAACCAGGCACATCCCTGCACTCTATGGCCATAACTCATGTGCAACTGATGTCATGGAACAATTAGCACACAAAAATGTCAATTGTTATTTCCTTGATGCCAACTCTTTGAAGCTGTTCAAAATTCAATGAAACAATGTTGAAAAAAGAAATGCAACCAATAATTGAAATTTGCTCCACAGATAAACTGGACGTGCATGGTATAACACTACCCATGTGTCAACAAGCCACAACAAGACTAAATACCCTAGAAAATCTCCAACACAGCTGGTTTGGAAAAAATATTAAAATTATCTTTAAACTCTAGAGTAATGCTTAAACGTAAACTTGACATGCAGCAAGGACTAGTTAATGGAGCACTTGGTACTGTTGTTGGCTTTCAAACATACCCACGTGACAAAAACATTCAATTTGTCAATATTCTCTTTGACAAACTATCAGAAGTTAAAAGGATAGGACGTTGAACATTCCGCTTCACTCTGTTCAAAGACATGTATGTACGCAGAGAGCAATTTTCACTAACTCTAGAATACGCAGTTACCATTCACAAATCACAAGGTCTTAATAGCATTAATAGATATTGGTAGCACAGTCTTTAAAGAAGGCATGAGCTTTGTAGCACTATCATGCTTACGTACACTTGATGGGCTATGTCTAACCAACTTTGATGCAAGTAAAGTAAATGCAGATATTCCTTGCATTCTAGAATACAATAGGCTGTGTTCAGTTCCACACCCCCATCTAAAAACCTATCCTGTTCCACGAAAAGCAAAACCTTGTAAAAGAAAACTACTTCAAACTGAAACGATACAGGATACCACTACAATTCCTCCAAAGAAAAAAAAAGAAACTGATACTTCGTCAAGTACCACAACGAAAGAAGAATCTACTGGTCAAAGTAACTCAACTACTTCTTCAAAGGAGCAAAACATACTCGGAACAAATGACTTTAACACAGAACTGTCAGGTCTATTCATATTTTCAAATGTAACTGCTGTAAATTTCTACGCAAACGTAGCAATAAATGTTCTATTCCAATTGCCATCAATTATTGAGAACATTTACGTACACAGTACAGACCAATTGTGTTTGCAAATGTTAGTCCTTCATAGAAATGCAACCAACAATCCTGACAACGCTTACAGTGTTCATGGAATAAGACAAGAATTGGACTACTGTGCTGGAATGGTGAAATTCACTATAAACTCACAGGTAGATCCACAAGAATGTCTAATGTACTTACTACAAGTACTGGGAAACAAAAACATACCTATAAATGAAATCTTTCAGATTTCATACATGTGGAAACATACATCACTCTCTGCAACCATGTGGCACAGGAAGTCCCTAATGAACGCTTTGTGTATGTATCCATACCTAACTGTGAATCCATTCCATTTCAGCAACTTGTACAAAGTGCAAACCATGGCAGATTATGTACTACCTGCAATTCAGATAATCGCTCCACCTTACAAATAAAGGCACATAGTAAATATGTAATAGCAATGCTTTTACATTATAATGCAGATAGTACCAAAAACAACTGTAAACTGACTGGATTCACACATGGTCAAGTGTCACTGGGTAAGAAAACCTTCACAACAATAGGTATAATCTACCACGCAGGAGCCACAACCAATGCAGGTCACTACACTGTATATATAAAAAAGAATTGTGGATGGTTTGAATGTAATGTTAGTATCATTATACCATTACTCTAAAGCCGAGATTGCCACTACATCTTGTAAATGCTTACTTAATATTCTTAAAACCAAAATTTAATACGTAATCTGTGTATGACCATAACAAAAACTTCAACTTCAAAACTGTGTACAGTTAAAGTACGACAACAGGTATCTAAATGCCCCAAGATTCTGCAACAAGCAAAGACATACATAAATACCACTAAAATCAAACAAGGAATATACAGTTAGAATACGCCAACAGGTATCTAATTGTTCCAAAAATCTGCAACAAGCTAAAGATAGATTAGAATGAAACAAGAAATAAACAAAAAAACAATGAAAGAAATATACTGTACCACAACATAGAAGTTTTTTTTTAAATCCAGCATAGATTTTTTTTCCCAGAGACCCAATGATTTAGAAAACAAACACAGAAATTGATCAAATTGCACAGTACAATGGTTTGCACTATAGAACTTGTAAAGTACTAAATATGAGGGTAAAAAAATACAGAAATGTCTATGATGCAATGCAATAACACATTATGAACTACCTGCTCTAAAATATAATATTTTATTTTATCACAGAGATCGAAAAAGTATGTCTGGTCCAGTTACCCATGTCATGAAAAAACTGCATACAACCACAAAAAACTCAACTTGTAAATATACAATAAAGAAACTCCCAAACACTGCACACCTTGTTACACCACCCTCCGGAGGAGCAGGATCTCCATATCGAGTCCCTGCAGGAGCAGTGCACACACGGAGTCAGCCACCTTATTTACCATTACCATCAGCGGATTATGGTAAGCGCTGCTGCCCCCGTGCTTCGCTTTTTGTAAAAATCGCTATTGCAGCCTGTGCACTGCACATTTGTAATCCTGCACCGAAATGCCCACTTCTCCATGAGGATCACCAGAAAGCTTCAGGAAGCCTCTGCCACCATTAAGGTACACGAGGTACCTGATAATTCCAAGATGGCCGCCTGATTGATGCCTGAAGCCCCTCTGCCTAACTGAGCCTTCTGCAGCCATCTGATTGGCCACCGGGCCCATCTCTTCTCCCACTGGCTGCCGGCAGGCGAAGCCGGCCCACTCACTCTAAGGCCCACGGGAGGTAAGGCCAAAACCTGTTTGTGCCTGTTTCTTGCCGATTCTGCCTGTGCCAGTCCCCCTGGCCCACACAGGAGAGCACCAGCATGGAGGACCCGCTGCCTCAGGACCAGTCACTACTGCCTTCCAGCGCCTGAGATCAATGGGTAAGACTACTATCAGTATAATATGCGCACCCACTGATCCCCAGGTTGGCTATCCTTCACTCCCAGGTGCCAAACCTTACCACCTGGCCGTCACCCTACCTGACTTAACTACCACCACTGGCCCATTCCACTTTGTTCACGGCAGCCGCCCAACCTTTACGTGACAATTGTACTGTATTCAAGCTCTGCCTCTGAATCAATGATTGCCTGCATATGTACCTACCTAGCTAGCCATATTTGAGTATTGCCTTTGAGTTATTGCCTCTGAGTCACTGATTGTCCGCATATGTACCTACCTAGTCAGCCATGTTTGAGCATTGCCTCTGAGTCACTGATTGCCTGTATATGTACCTACCTAGTCAGCCATATTTGAGCATTGCCTCTGAGTCATTGATTGCCGGTATATGTACCTACCTAGCGAGCCATATTCGAGCATTGCCTTTGAGTTATTGCCTCTGAGTCACTGATTGCCTGCATATGTACCCACCTAGCCAGCCAAATTTGAGCATTGCCTCTGAGTCACTAATTGCCGGTATATGTACCTACCTAGCCAGCCATATTCGAGCATTGCCTTTGAGTTATGAGTCACTGATTGGCTGCATATGTACCTACCTAGTCAGCCATATTTGAGCATTGCCTCTGAGTCATTGATTGCCGGTATATGTACCTACCTATCTGGCCATATTCGAGCAATTGCCTTTGAGTCATTGGGCCTCATTCCGAGTATGGCGGTAAGGGATAGCGGCCACCGCTAACGAGAGCGGTGGCGGTAATCCCTTACCGCCATACTCCGAGTTCCCTTAGCGCCATGGTGCTTTTAACACCTGCTTTTAGCAGGCGTTAAATACCATGGCGCTAAGGGACCTTGATGTTAATTACGCCACCGTAATTTACGGTGGCGTAATTGACGCCTTCCCCACTCCCATTATGCCCTATGGGGCAAGAATGGGAATGGGGAAGGGTAAATGGGGATTGGGGAATTACCGCCCCGCCAACCTTGGAATGGGGCGGTAATTCCGCCAACCACCAAGGCGCTGCCGGTCCGGGTACGGCGTCAACCAAGGCGTTAATAGCGCCATTGGTTAGCGCCGTACTCGGAATGAGGCCCATTGACTGCCTGCACACGTACCAGTCACTAATGTGGTATTCTAGATAGGCCACCACTATACAATTATGTATCTACCAGCCATTTACACAATTCTACTGAGGACTATCCTACACCTACTCATCATGCCAGATGTTAACGTACCTAACTCCTTGCCACCATTGACGTCTGTAGTACACCTGAACGATAACTCTCCTGACCAATATTTACGCCCGAGTTATGAGCCCCTTGAGACAGTTACCGTGATATCTCTCCCATGTGATACACCTAGCAGAAACTTCAGACTCTGTGCTAGACTATCTAAACTGCATGAACCCCTCCGCAGATCTCTGCCTTCTACCAACATTAAAACAAACCTCAATCAGGTCTATAAACCTCGCCATACTAGACAACCTCCACAACTTAATTCCTATACTTGCCCAACTCAGAACAACAAGTCAAAAACACCCATTATGTCTACTACTCTACATCCTCAAGCCATAGAGGTCATTAAGACCCCTATTATTGTTGGAGCACTCCTTAATGTGAGATCGCTTGTCGCCCATGCCCTAGACATTGCCGACATAATTACAGAAGGCAACCTTGACTTTCTCGCTATCACAGAGACCTGGCTACACAATGCAGCAGGACCTTTGCTCATGCTAGCTATCCCTGATGGCTACATGATAGTCAGACACGACCGAGAAGGTGCTAGAGGTGGCGGCATAGCCATAATCTCTAATACAAGCCTTTCACTCAGATTAGCACCTACCCAATCGATTCAATCTTGTGAGACCCTATCTGCCAAACTCCAACTAAATAATAATCAAACACTTATCATTCACCTCTTATACAGACCCCCTGGCTCTCTAGGCACCTTTGATGAGGATCTCCATAACCTACTCACAAATAACATCAAACCCTGTTCTCAATCTATCCTTCTTGGGGAATTTAGGTCTCCATGACACCACAGATACCAATGCCACATTGGTAGCCAACACTACCAACTCAAAGAGTTGATAAGCCTACGCACCTGAAGGGAAGAACATTAGACTGGATAGCTGACTGCAACTGTACATCCACTATTTCATCTATAATGCCCCTACTTTGGGCAGAACATTCCCTGGTGTCCTTTAAGCTAGCTACCGCCAGACCTTCCACTAGTGCCACCTTGCTTAACCAGAAATAACAAATGTATCACTGTAGAGAAAGTGATCCCAGCGATATTATCGACCCTTAATGCTCTATCAGTTAATCTAAACCCTAGTATCCTAGAGCAAGAATTTAATACCATCATGCTCACTACCCTAGATAAAGTGGCTCCTCTCAAACTTAGACCAAGTAAACCAAAAGCTCATCTAAATAAATGGTTTACTCCACAGCTAAGAGATTTACGCATTCTGAAAAGAAAGAGTGAAACCACCTGGAGGCTCTGCCCATCAGTCAATAACAAAGCTAAATTATCCACCCTCTCCTCACTTTACAAAAAAGAAGTTTGCCAGGCAAAACATAACTCATATGATGACCGTATAGCTAAATCTAACTCTAGCATGAAAGAGCTTTTTGCCATTCTAAAGGAACTCGAGTCTCCCATCGCCATTCAGGACACCTGTACCAAGGACAAACCTTGGTGCACGGATATCCAGCAAGCCTTAGCAAATAAAATTATCACTCTCCAAAATAAAATCCAGCAAAAAAAAGAAGTACTCAAAATTCAAGATTTGACTAAAATGCCTCACACCAATATCCTACTGGCGCACAGTAATACCTTCCACTTCTCCAAAATGACCGCCTTGGAAGTAGAAAAAGTTATCCTGTTATCCTGATAAAGGTTATCAAATTGTAAAGGTGACATTTGCCCAGCACAGTTAATAAAAGACGCTGCCAGAGAATTATCTCCCTTTATCGCTAAATTGATCAACGCCTCCTTTGCCTCAGGCACTATCCCTGCCAACCTTAAACAGTCCTGGGTACTCCCCCTCCTTAAAAAGCAGACATTAGACCCCCTCATCCCTACTAATTACCGCCCTATTACTACAGTACCGTTTCTTCTTAAGATTCTGGACAAAGCCGCATATAACCAAATTCAAAAGCACCTAGAACTACATAACTTATTAGGAGAAAGACAATCAGGCTTCCGTCCCCTGCACGGAACTGAAACTGCCCTCATTGACTTGAAGTCTCAAATTGATGAGCTGAGAGACAAAGGGAGAACAGTACTCTTACTACTCCTGGACCTCTCAGCTGCCTTTGATTTGGTGGATCACAAAGCCCTCTGTAGTCACCTGGACTCCGCCGCCCATTTCTCTTCGGAAGCCATTGGATGGATCAAGTCATTCCTGAGTGAGAGAACCATGAGAGTCTTCTCCCCTTCAGCAGCGGCAGATCCCACCCCTATCTTGTGTATCCCCAACCCTATACAATATCTTCACCAAGCCCTTGTTTGATGATCTGGACCATCTTGGTATCACCTACACTAATTATGCAGATGATACACAGATCCTCCTCCCGCTTTCTGGGGATCATGCCAAAGACACAGAATTACCTTATCACCCAGGCATGGATGGCCACTCACGGCCTTTGCCTAAACGATGATATGACAGAGTTGATTATCCTGGGTACCCAAGCCAATGTCAAAAAACTAGGTCAGGAATTCTCCTCTTTCAACATAGATGGGACCATCATCCAAGTATCCAAGGATGTAAAAACCTTGGGATTCTATCTTGATTCTACCCTATCACTCGATAAACAGCTAAAATCCCTTGCATCCTCTACGGCCTACACATGCAAACTGATAAGAGCCGGTAAACCATTCCTTTCCAATAAGAGCTGCCTAATCTTGGCTAGAGCCTTTATTCTCTCCAGAATTGATTATTGTGATGCTCTATACTCTGGAGCTAATAAGAAAATAACCCAAAGACTACAAACATTACAAAATATTGCCTTGAGAGCAGCACTAGGCATTAATAAAAGGTCCCATATCTCTTCCACCAGTCGACATCATAACTGGTTGACCACGGAGAACAAAATAAAACTTAAGATGCTATCACTGACCCACAAAGCCCTTAATAACTCTGCCCCTAGTTACCTGTCTGGCAAATTCCACAGGAGAACATCTCTTAGACCAACTAGAGCTGGCAACTCCAATTGCTTGACAATACCGAACTTTAGACTCACTACTAGTGGAGGAAATAGTTTCCCGGTTAAGGCGGCTAAAACCTGGAACTCACTACCACAAGACCTTAGAGCGGACCTGCCCTACCTTTATTTCAGGAAAAAAGTAATTCAATTGCTTACCTCGACTGACCTCAGTAGACCGGTTTACCTACCTCCTACTGATATTTATCACTAGACCTTCATTCCATATAACTGGAATTCTGATTGACCTACTTGAACTTGTATATTTTGTAATTATTTGTGTGACCCTACTGTAATTTCTAATGTACACTGTGCTATGATGCAACGTTGTGACCCTACTGTAATTTCTAATGTACACTGTGCTATGATGTAACCTTGTAAGTCTCGCATTTTCTCGTCACTGCGCCCTGTTACCCCTGGGTCTGGCGCGCACAAAAAATGAATAAAACAAACAAACAAACAAACAAACACACTCCACAATCTTAACTGCATAGCCTAGCCAAAACTTAACATACAAAACTCTACAAATGAAACAGTACACAAACTTTTGGGTTCTGGATATTTGATGGGTGTTTCATTCTATGGGTATGTTATGCTACAGTGGTTGTGGGCAGGGCCTTGAGTCTTGGGTGCATGGCCTACAGCCTACGGACTTCGGCCATGCACCCAAGACTCGAGGCTGTGGCCAGAACCACTGCAGCATAACACACCTATAATACGAAACATTTTGACTGTGGTATGTAACCTGCTTATAGGGGATATTAATTACAATCAATCCTCTACGAACAACCCAAAAGCAACACCATGATAAAGTAAAATAGGCAGTAGTGCATTTATTATGTCCGCCGACAACCGTGTCAACCGTAGACATGGCAAACACATCAAGGGCACCTGCCACCTAAACAAATACATTATTTGACACATCTCTTACTCCCCAACCATCCCCAAGCACTTCTGCACACCAACACACTCCATAAAATTGCATTTTGACTCTGTTCGCCGCCGCGCTGTCGGCGGATCCAATATGGCGGGCGCATCGAACAATGTGACGCACCTCATGCCTCATCCCAGCCAATCAGAGAACACGTTCTGCATCTGCGGACATGACGCAAGCCGATTAGCCAATCGGTGTCCTGTCCGCGGAGCAAACAGGGAAGTGTGTCCACGGAGCGGACATAGATATACACTTTTTTTGCCTTATGTTTTGGCCATTCAAAAAAAAACTACTACACAGATTTACACCAAATTAACAAAAGCACGCTTTTGGGACTAAGCCACCGCTCCTGCCACAAATTTGGTGGACATCCGTCCAGCTGTTGGAGCTGTAGGCATGCACAAAGTTTTTTCCCATTATGTCTGGGAAAAATATTTTTGGGACCCCCTTATAACGTTGCCCTCCCTGGACCAAACCTCACAAAAATTTGCAAAGTTTGGTGAGGATTCGTCAAGGGGGAGCGAAGTTATAAGCCACCCAAAAAGTGCTCTTCCTATGAGATTAGCAACTTAACCATAACTACAAAGACACTACCGTAGGCTGAGTAATATAATGTTTTTGAGATACAGTTTATTAAACTTTTCAAAGCAGAATAAAACCAAAAACAAAATGTCCTAAAAGATTAAGAATGTACAAATGAATAAGTGAAATTAAACTCCTGTACACTTGTATGATTTTCTCACAGCCCAATCATATTAATAGTTTAGAAATGTTTACAACTTCCCTCCAGAACATAAAGAGGTAAATAATGCAAGCATGGTTGTTCCTGCTTATAAACTCCTCCCATATCACAGGACCATGTAGGGTAACCACCTTCCTCGCCGAACGCAACACGACCACCCTTAAAGATACCAGTGCCACACATTCACATAACAGGTGCCTCACAGACTCCACTACCCTTCTCCACAAAAGCGACATTCCTTGGCAACTCTTGCTGTCTGACACCATGCTCCCGCAATTTCCCTGGTTCTGGTGGTGTTAAATTTGAATTTGAGTTAATCCCACACTAGGTAGTTACCCTCAAATTGTTGGATGTATGAGGGTATGGCCTTTCTTGTCAGGATATAGGGCATGAACTCAGTGGCAGCATATTTTGTGCTGAGGTTCACTAATGCCTGTTTCTGTCCATGATTAATTAGCAAGGTCATCATGGTTCTCTTCAATTGGGGGATAGGGAGGGCTGAGCAGATTACCCGGAGCCTGTGTTAACCATCTATTGGCTATAGTGCACAGCTTGGCCATGTTACAAGGCGGCATCAAAAGATCTCTGGACTGATGGGCGTCAAATATCAAAGCCAGGAAGTAGCCCGCTGGGGCATTCGTCAACTTCCAAAAAGTAATCAAACAGCTCAAGTAAATTATACACAGAATAGGCATCACTCTGTACTCCAATGGGACTGTCTCGATCACTGTGCATCAAGAAAGACATAACAAGCTTCTCAACAGACATCTTTTGAACTTCATCTAAACTTGACAGTGACCAAGTTTCAGCACCATGGCGCACAAGGTATACCAACTTGGCTTGATAAAGCTGTACCAACGATCCCATAGAAATCCCCCCCCCCCTCCCTTCTGGGCAAAGGGGTAGATGGCCCCCAGGGTCACATTAGACCTCATTCTAAGTTGATCAAAATGGATTGCTCCACTCAGACTGGGGTCCAGGTGAAACCCCAGATATGTACAGGACAGCACCACCTCTATCTTATCACCGTCAATTGTGCAACACCCAGTTTTCCTTGTCCATCTCTGTGAGTCAAAGACCATTATTTTTGTTTTGGTGATATTTATCACAAGGGAGTTATTGTCAGCATATGTTTTCAGTTTGTTCAATGACATTTGTAACCCTCCTGGAAAAGGTCATCTGCATATCCCAGCCATTGGATCAGTATAGACCCCAATTTGGGCGGGATAGCAGCTGATGATCCCAGGGCTTCGCCATGTTCTGAAATTTTAAGATTAAACAACATAGGGGCTAGGGTGCATCCTTGTTTAAGGCCTCTATTTGTTGGGATGCAGGAGGTGTTCCCATCCTGCTGGTCGAGTCTGATTTTTACCCCAGTCTGGGAATAAAACAGAATAATCATTATTAAGAGCCCAGGAGGGATGTTGTATTTGGTCAGATTCCCCCACATCCTGATCCAGTCCTCCGTGTCAAACGTGGTGCTAAAATCAATATATGCCATGTAGAATGGAAGGTTCCGGACCCCGCTTGTTGAATTATGATGGAAAGTGCGAGGAGATTAATACTTGTGTTAGTATTCTTCCAGAAACCTGCCTGGTTGCAAGGAATGATGTTACATTTTCTGCCCATTCCTCAAGCTCTTTGAGAAGAACCCGGTTAAAGATTTTTGGGGATACGCCCAGCATGGCAAGCAGACAATAGTTCTTTGGATCATCATGCCTTGTCAGATTTTAAAACAGGTATGATTATGCTGTCACCCCAGGAATTGGGAATGCTCTGAGATGACTTGATGTTACAAATTAAGTAGTGCGGGGCATGTGACAAGATATCCAGGTCCGCCTTAATAATGGAGCTGCAGATCCCATCAGGACCAGGAGAGCTGGAGGGTTTAGTAGTTCCTATAATCCCCAGTATGTCTTTAGGGCCCAAGCCATAGTACCATTTAGCCAATGGGGTCATCCAACCTGAGGCATCCACCGACATATTACCAAGTGCTTGCTGGATATACTGTACCCATCCTCTCTCCGATACACTGTTTAGGTCTCTAGAGCGTGGTTCACTACCATTTATAATCCCCCAAAATATGTTGGTGTTTTTAGTGAGAGACACCTGTTCTAGTTCTCACCAGTGAAGGCAATCCTTAATGTACTTATGGTTTTTCAAGCATTTTCGGTAATTATGTTTTTCCAGGGTTATCCTGTTACTATGGGGAACTGACAGTACTACACAGCTGGCAATGGCCCACAATTCCACCCTCAGTTTCCCTTTTCTGTCCCGTATTTCCTTATTAAAAGAATGGGGGTGGGAACTCCTACCTAGGGCCAAGACCCACCCTACATATAGGAAGACTAGTTGTGAAGGAGCACCCTTGTATTATTCCACTAACCCTCTTAAACTGAGAAACCACAAAGAGGACACTCCTCTCCACAGAATATTCACAAGAACCCAGTGTATCTCACGTGACTGGCATGGCCTTGGCAACATTCCAATCACTCTAGGAAATAAGGTTCAAGCCTGCATTGACAGTTAGATGGCCAGTGGGCCTTGGAGCCTACTCCTTTGTCCATAATTCCAAGTGTGCCAAGAATGGAAAATGGTCACTCTTCGGGCAGGAGTAAACACAAATGTACAACACAATGGCGGGAAAATTGGCTATGAACAGATAGTCCAGAATGCTGCTCCCTCCAATGCCCACCCGGGTGAAATTAGGTGGGTTATCTGAAGGGCGTGTACCATTGATCATTAAAAAGCCATATATGGACAGCAGGCATGCCCACCATAGCCCCCAATGGTGGGCTTTCTGTTTGGGCCAACTGATTGCGGCCGTTGTCCTGTCAAGAGTGTCTTCCTCTAATGCAATATCAAAGGGTGGTATTGTAGCATTGAAGTCCCCACAGAGAATTATTGGGCCATCAAAGTTCAAATCACTCAATATTCCCTCCATTTCCTTAAGCACGGTAGATACACTTCCTTCATATGGGGCTACATAGATGACAATAAAAAGTATCTTTTGGGAGAAGGCATAGGAGGGTTCTGGGCAAAAGCTCAATATGCTCATTAGGATGTTTCTACAGGTGGTATCTTTAAAGGTGGCCATGTTGCATTCTTCGGCGAAGGTGGTTGCCCTGCCTGGTTCTGTGAAATGGGAGGAGTTTATGAGCAGGAACAACCATGCTTGCATTATTTACCTCACTCTGTTCTGGAGGGAAATTGTAAACATTTTTAATCTATTAACATGAATGGACTGTGAAAAAATCATACAAGTGTACACAAAAGAGTGTTTAACGTTGCATCTGCTTACTGTTTATTCACAGGGTTGGGCGTTGTATCCTCGCCATTCAAACATGTCAGTGCGGTATAGTTCACAATACATGTGACCTCCTCCTCGATGTAGGAACGACTCTCACATGTATGGTGTGTGGGAGGGATCTAAGATTCTCCCGAGTCTGCTGACGCAGACACAGTCCTGTAACAAGGGCCAATCGCAAGCCATGCTGGGGTATGCATTTCCGTACTTTAGGAAGCAGGTAGGCCACATGACCAGACACTGCGGACGCAAACGCTACAGACGGCGTTGCACACGAGGACTGAGGTCGTATATTGGGTAAGCTTGCTTCGGTTTCCTTATGGTTCCACCTATCTCGTGTCTCAGGCAAGGCACAAACCCATTGAGTAGGAACTCGATTTCGTATCCTCCCCTCAATGACGCCCTTGTACACTCTCTTTCATTGCTTTACAGCACACCGCCATTCCTAGATGCTCGAAAACCCTTGGCCTGAGAGATCAGACTGCAGTACTAGTTTTGACTGTCTGTCAGCACACTGAGACGCCAATACGCACACACTGCCGTTTGCCCCTACTTTTCCAGGCAGCCGTGGAAAATAACCTTTGCCTAACAATCTACATGAGAATCTTCTTTTTTTGGATCTAAGGTAATTATGCTAATGTGCCGTGTAACTGTCTTGGATGGTGTATCTTTTCTACACTGTGCTCTGACTGAACAGATAAGATCCCTTGAGCCAACTCTCTGATCAGGCCCCTGATATCCTCCCTTGCAGATTACACATCGTCCTCGTACAAACAACAACCTGCAGCGTTCCGCTGCCAGATCATCATCCTTTCCACCTCTTTGCAAGACGGAAGTGTGTTTGCCCTGCCCTCTGACCAGTCAACTTAAGACCGTTAGAAACCTCCACATGTAGCAAGACCCATGGTAAGCATTGCCACCAAGTCTCTTTGCTTTCAGTGCCATCACCTTTGTGGTCATGGCGTTTTGTTCAAACAAAACTTAAAAAATCTATTTGTCAAGTATAACAATTATAGGCTATGCGTAACCGAAACCTTAACCAAACTATTGTTGGTTCACGAGGTTACATCATTGTGTACGCTCTGTCTGGCTTTTCTCTGCTTTTGCCATATTTCTCTTGCTCCCACAGGCATGCCCTAGTACCAATTGAGTTGTACTACTTTTAGCCCCATCCCGAATGCTTTATCAATCTGGACACTGTTGACTAATGGACAGTGGCTTGAAAGACAGATGGACATTCATCCTTTTGTCTTCTCTTTTGCAGGTGATAGGTGGAGTTACCAGGCACTGCGTTGTGGACGTGCCCTCAACCTTACATTTATAGTCTTAGGTTTCTGAAGTGTTTTTCTTTAGCACTTTGTTAAGTGCATGATACAATCTCGATTGATTAGCCACTAGACGGGCTATACCTGCACAAATCATAGTGTTTTGTGTAATTGCACTTCACAGTGCATAACTGTTACCCTGACAAATTTCCTTGCACCATTTTGCACTTTGTTTTTTGGAAAGAAACATGATGAATGAGATTTGTTGTGAGTATGTGTATGAATTGATGATAGTGAGAGTGAATGGAGTGTTGAATCTGGTTTAATTTGCGTATTTGTACAGCATATGACACTTTATTGACACCACAGACATTACAGGGCTGTTAAATTGTAAGCCCAATACACTAACTAAACCACTGTCTGTTTCCATTGTTACACTGACTTATTGTTGTAGACCAGAAACTCCAGGAGGAGGAATGTATATTGTGATCTTGTCATATCCGTCCTGTGAGGTGTAAATCTACCTCAATCTTTTTAATAATTGTTGATTACTGTATGATGCTAATTTGCACATAACTAAAATTGTCTTTTTTTCTTGACATTGTTGCCCTGCCTTATAATTTAATGTACTAGAGGCAGCTGTTTCTCGTGGCACACTGGTTTCTCTGTAGTATTTACCTGGTAACAATTGAAATTGGTGCCCATCTAACCCTGCTGTATGTTTCTAAAGGTGATGTACCTAAATGAGGGTCGGTTAGAAGGGGGCTCCCCACTTCCTCAACCTCTCATTATGTTGTTAGTTTAACTTAAAATATTCATTTGTACATTCTTAATCTTTTAAGATATTTTGTTTTTTGTTTTATTTGGATTCTAATCTTTCTTTTACCCATCATTTTCCTCTCATATCCTGGTCTTGTTGTTTTCATCTGTATAATATTTGCAAAGTTCACTCTTTTCTTACCTTCCATGCAACTAAACTGCTTATTTCTACTCTCATTTTTTCTCGAATTTCTATTGTTCTGTTACACTCTTTGTCTCTTTTCATCTCATCTGGTTCCTTTGAAATCCATACATAACTCTTCTGTTTCTTTACTCTTCCTTCTCTCCTATCATGATTTTATCTCAGCATCACTTGCATCTCTTGAATGGTTACCTTTTCATTCTCAACTTAAATTTCATTTTCTCTGCTTAATCTTTAAATCTGTCTATTGGTTAGCTCCAGACTATCTTGGTGCTCTCCTGTCTTTTTATACTTATTCTCGATCTCTTCGTTCCTCTTGTCTTTTTAAGTTGACTGTTCCACGTCCAACCTGTGCCTTAGTCTCGCTTTCGTTCTTTCCAGCTTCTTGCTCCTTTTCATTGGAACACTCTTCCCATATCTCTTCGATCTATCACTGTTTATTCTCTTTTTTGGGTCTCCTTGAAAAATCATCTTCACTGTCCATGATTGTTTGCTTTCAGAATTGATATTTGAACCTCCCTATTTTACTGATATTTATGTACTGTTGTTCTAAAATTTTGTGCAGCGCTTGGATAAAAGAGCTATATCAGCTCTAATAAAATACAAATCCAAAAACCCTCTGCCAGCCCCATGGTGTTAATTACCCCCAATGCAAGGCCCCCCTTATGGGGGCCTCTAGTACTCTTCTCAGCCTCACATGTTATGAAGGTCCAACCATCAACCACAAGATGGTCTGTCAATCAAGTCTCCTCAAGCATGACAATGCTAAACCCATCGATATATTCGAGTAAACCATCCTGGGCAAACAGATGAACATGTCCCTTTGTGTTCCAGCTCATGGTTAGGAATGGAAAGAAGGACCATGTTTAGGAATATCGTGCCCCCGTCATCTCTGCCAGATTAGCCAGCCATGCCCAATGTGACTCTTCCCCTTGGGTCCCCTGTCCTGTTGCCACATTCAGCAAAGGCTGTTCTATCATTTGTTCTAGGGTTAAGGTAGGTCGCGGAGCTCTCACACATTCAATGCCCTTATATTCCATTCTGAGCAGCATTTGGGATTTCCCAGGGCCACCGCGTAGACTGAGTATTTCTGGCCGTTAAAGCTGGCCATTTCAATCATTGAGCACTCGTAACCCAGTTTATAGAATTCCTTGTTGTGTTCCAAAATGTAGTGGAGGATATCTTCAGCATGAAAGTAGATATGGGAATTTGCCTGGATGTAATTCTCACACATGTCCACGATCTAGATATCACTGCTATTTACATAGCGCAGAGGAATGATTGCGTGCAATAAGTCCAAAAAATTAGAATTGTTTAGATGGAAACAATGGCTCTCGCAGAATAGGCTTTGCACCTGTAGAGCCTTGACTGTACCTGCTGCTGTCGTGGGCCTTTTAGTTAAGCAGCTATCTTGGGCTTTGGGCTTCCTCCCAACCGTGTTTGACTGGGTGAAGGTGCTGAAGTCAGGACATACAAGGTCTTGCTAGTCCAGGGCTGTGTGAGGTATTAACAAGGTCACAGGATTAACAAGTGTTGCCACATCAGACACCACAGCCTCAAAATGTGTTGGTTGTAGCCCCTCTCTTGGGTTACCAACTGCAGGCAGACACCCACAGTGATGCTGTTAGTTCTCAAGGAACTTTTTTCTTGAGGTTTAAATGAAGTATTAAACTGAGACTGTTCATTTATACCATCCGAAACTTTTTCTCATAGGCTCGCAATCTCCAAGTCAGGTGTTGTTACACAATTTAACGCACACTTAGATTTGCGAATGCCTGTGGACTGACGGCCCCTTAGCAGGGCAGGCCATTGCACAATAACTGCACTTTAAACATTTTGTGGGGTTGTCTATTGACGTTTTGATCTTCTTCCCTTTTTCCGACTGTTCCTGGTACATCACGGCTTGTCTAACAATTCACCTTTTTTTCCACTGATACCAGTCTTTATAGTCACGTGCCATGGCCACACTGACTTCATTGCCAGGCTTCCCAATTTGGCCCTCCTTAGCCATTTGGGACTCGACTTGTAAGAGACCAAGAATGTCAGAAGTGTTTTTTACTAATTGTGTCAATTTCTCTAGCTAAAGGATTAGAAGCCTTCAGGAGTTTGTTAATTGGATGAGCTAGCTTATCGTATTGCGTTAAGATAGATTCCGATTTTGAGAACATGGCTGCCGAGGAATTGCTATCTTCCAGATCTTGGGTATGGAATCTCTGTTCCTAAACTACATCATCAAGCACAGTGGACATATTGAACCTAAATAATTCTGGTAGGGAGCGTGTGGAAGGATGCTTGAACAAGTGTCCTAAACTGATTGTCCTACCCTTAAGAAGTAGTTAATTTCCCAATAGCAGCTCTGTGCGTGGTAAATCCAGATCATCCGCTGCAAGTGTCCCTGCTCACCCTGAAAACATAGGGCATGATTGAATTTGCATGGGCAAGACATTGGGGACAGGAGAGCTACAAGTTAACTCTGCGTATTGAGATGTATTAAGGGAGATGAGGATCTGAACCACAGTTTCAATGGTCTTGGATCCCAAGCAAGCCACAGATACCAGAAGTTTGTCCGTCAAGTCAATGCAGAGGTCCTGCACTGTTTATTTACTCTGTGTCTTGGACCGGATAGAAATCGGTTATTTTCCTGTTAATCTTGGGTGCTCCTTTTCTGTCCTCCAAGTTCACCGTCCTTTGTAGGCAGCTGCGTGATGATTGATTTAAGTGCTTCACAGATGAATTAAGGACAGCGCGGGAAGCAACTTCCATAGATGTCATAGAGTTGATGGAGTTAGTAGGTGGGTTCAGAGATGACACAGACAACATGCCCATGTTTTACGTTTGGTATACCTCCACCCCCTTAACATAAATTATTGAGATAAAGCAATAAACTGCGAGTGATTGAATTGTAGATGGCGCCTTCCCAGAGCCGCAGGTTTGGCAGACAAAACAGTAATGGCAGTGGGTTCTTCACATTTGGGCATGCTATGTGTAGTGGCAGAGGAACCACAATGCTGCAAGCCCAGACACAGGAGTAATGCCATGCACAGTGTGTGCAAAATAGCTGTAGCGTTTGTTGTGCAAGCTTCTGTGGCTGCACTTACTGTGCTCTAGCTGTCCCCCGACAGAGTCAGTTCTCAAGATGTAGCCAGAAACTGTGAGAAGTACACAGATGCCAAAGGCCCAACCCCCTGCCGCCAGAGACCAAGACACTCACTCTGCCTCACTCCCTTTCGCTTTTGATATATTATTGAACATGAGTAGAAAAGCAGAAAACACCTCACCCGCTCTTCCTGCATAGATTGCGTTGACTGCAGAGCAACTCTCTGCAAATCCCTCACCACGGATGCGCACACGGAGGTACTCTTGTGGCCCTTTAACAGTATTCCAAGCAAAAGCAGACACGTACAGATCAGACCGCACCTAAAGAACTCCAATGAAGTGTCAATTCTAATCCATGAAATGAAAGCACAATGTAGCAAAGAAACAGCGATAGCATGACTGTGCTGACTGCAGAGAAACTCTCCGCAACTCCCTTGCCATGGATGCGTGCCCTGATGAGCTCTTATGGACCTTTTTTATAGTATTGCAGGCAAAAGCAGACAAGCACAGATTAGACCACACCAATAGAACTCCAATAAAAGTGTTTATTCTAATCCATGAACGAAAGCACAATGAAGCAAAGAAACAGCGATAGCGGGTTGACTGCAGAGCAATTCTCTGCAACTCCCTCACCACAGACGCGCCCTCTCTGCAACTCCCTCGCCACTATTTTTAATTAGTGTCACATGGTTATATACTTTTAATAATTTAGATATATCAGTGTTTTTCTCAAAAAATATGTACTTGGATAAGATCTAGGGTGAATTTGTGTAAATATGATGAAATAGTTATGAGACAGGTAATGTATAATTGGCCTTTTATCAAAGATGTAGATTGGGTTTTTGGATTACAGTTTTGATTCAAGCCTACGTTTGTCATGAATTGCATGAGAAGTATTTAATATTTTTCACTTTCTAAGACATTAAAAGAATGTCGTATATTATGATAATTGTTAGAGTTATGTAGTAATTTGAATTTTACTGTATTAATTGGTGATGTCTTTTAGTATTGGGAAATGCCAGTGTGACATCTTGAGATAACAGAGGATCAATTTAGTATCGCAGTACTTGCAAATGTATATGGAAAATATTATCTGGTATGATTTTATTAATGGCCTATGCCTCTAAAAGTTTGGAAAGGATTGTGAAGAGCCAGTATAATGTTAGAAGTGCCGAAAACAGCCTTTAACACATCTTGCTTGTTTAAAACTATTCTGGTTGGGCAATAGCAGCAATGTTTCTTAAAAATTGCAACAGACTATTCAGTTATTGGTGTGATTGAAGAATCACTCACCTCTTGTCCCCGTGAGATTATTTTGCAAACTTGGCTTTTTGAGTGAATATACCTGCTACAGTGACTTATTGGACACCTTCAGATTGTTTGCTGTATGTTCTTAAACCGCTTAGCCATTCCAAGGATTCAATTGCTTTAAAAGCTTCATAAAATCTTCAGCTGCTTTTAAATCAATAACATATTCAAAAATTAAACAATCAGTGTCATCTTTTGATCTGGCAAGATGTTCAAGGAGGGGTAATATACATTGGCCTCATTACAGGTCCGGAGGTAACCCTGCCGGTGCTACCAGTGGGTTGCCGCTGGACTCGTAAAAATTACTTGAGCATGACTTCCCCGCTGCCACTGGGCTATCCCAAGTCGGCGGCCGGGAAGACAGACGCCGCCAATTTCATTAATCCCCATTCCCATAGAGTCCTGTAGGATCACAGTCAGACCTGTCGGGCTCCGGAAGGCGAACCGTAGTTTTTCGTCCCGGAAAAAGCAGCACTGGTAAGCTTACCGGAACCGTTTTTCTGGACTGACAAATTTAGAATGAGGCCCATTGTGTTAAAATCTGAACAGCTTGACAGTCAATGGATCTAGTTTTGACAGAACCATCTCAGCCTTTAATCTTTCATAGGTCACAAAATGTATGGTATATAATTTTATGAATTGCCATTTTCAGCGTTGCGTAATTATTTTTTTACTAAATAGTGCAGATTGCTTTGAAAAAAAAAGAATATAGGTACATAAAACAGTACTGTAAGCATTATGTGTTCCTCTTCTCTTGCTATTGTACTATAGTTTTCAAATGTATAAAAAGGGCCAGTGAAGGATTGGAGCTTCAACAATGTGGGCAGGTCTTCAAGTCCATTTTTTGCTTCAAAAAATGTGGCAACCCCATATGATGTGTGAATTCCAGGTTATTGGCACTTTGTATTGCAGATGACTTGGACTTTAATGCAAAGGCAATGGGTCAGGTTTCGGAAGATGTGTTCTGTTTGATGAGGGGTTGTAGAGCGCCATGTGTGCAGTCAATGACTCCAATGACCCGGGGAAACTGTGTACGAAAATAACAACCCAAACCCAAGCTCGAAAAATAATCCAAAAGCCCAAATAACCACTGCACCTCTTTACAATGGAAAACAACGTTTATGACAGGCAAAAGGTCCCAGACTGTCCCGTAGAACTGAACTGACATGGAGCTCATCACTTCCCATGAAGTGCCAGGTTATACAGTGGTAAGCGCAGAATGTGAATATATAGGTTACAATGTTATCCCACCGCCCTCATGGGCAACCAAATATAGAACATGCTAATGTCCCCCTATAATCCCTGGACCGATTGGCCACACCTGATCTTAACCCATTCCCCTAAACATGTGGTCTACTAAATCGTCACTATTGAATCAATATTCGGGATTGGTGGTTTAGAATCTATTAACATATTAATAAATCATACGCATATCCAGATGTGATCAAAGTAAACTGGTGAGGCCAACTCTGCTATGATAACAAAATAGGCCTTATCATTATACCAGACCCCACAGCACACACATGCTGCCTCCCTTTGCTTGTTCTAAATGTATTGGCAGCACCTCTGCTCCTCCTATCCCAAATCACAGAGCATTCCAGACGCACATTGGTGGAAGTGCATTGGCTAAGTGTTTTGGCTGTCTCGCTGTCCGTGACCTGCTTTCTTGCCCTCCTGATACTGGAGCCTTTTGCCTGCCGCGATACCGACGTGGATGCCAGAATATATCCTGCTATTGGTTGTGCTGATCTGAATCCCGTCCTCAAGCCTGCCTTCCTCTCTACAAATTCATCTTGCACGCGCATGAGCGTGCACGCATTTGCGGAAGTGTGTTGGCTAAGTGTTTTGGCTGCCTCGCTGTCCGTGACCTGCTTTCTTGCCCTCCTGATACTGGAGCCTTTTGCCTGCAGCGATACGTGCGTGGATGCCGGAATATATCCTGCTATTGGTTGTGCTGGTAGGCTGCATATTGGTCTAAGGACTGGTACTGGATTTACTGGAAAGCCAACCTTTTTCTAAAGACTAGTATTTACCCTCATTCCTGTTTTTTGCTCTTGCCTAGATCTGAATCCCGCCCTCAAGCCTGCCTTCTTCTTTACAAATTCATCTTGCACGTGCGTCAGCGGGGGTGCTTTGGCGGAAGATCGTTGGCTAAGTGTTTTGGCTGTCTCGCTGTCTAGCTGGACAGCGAGAGCGGGGGCAAACCGATACAGGGGGCGATTCATGGAAAAAACATGCGCCAAAAAAAGTGGCGCAAGCTGGCGCAAGCAGGTGCGAGCGTTAAAAAGGAATCGCATGAGTGCAGTCCCTGCGCGTGTTTTTCCCAAAATGTGCACCAAACCCGTGCGTGGCACACACGGGCGCACACATCATTGCAACATTCCGAACGCCGTGCGTGACGCGCACAGGGAAAGCGCACAACGTCCCCGCACACACCAAAAAGGGGGCGGGACATGGGGCGTAACACGTGGAATGGGGAACAACGCATGAAAAAGAAGGCATAACTGGGGAAGTACTGCAGGGAACTACACAGAACGCCCACACGCACGCGAACAACCCGTATTCATGGATTCGAATACAGGAAACCCGCGCATGGCAAAAGACACGCATAGGCGTCAACGCATCCACCACACGAAGGCAGGCAGAAGCGCCCCCGCGGACAGTATAAAAGTGTGCGCAAACAACAAACACGTATATACAGCTACGATGAATGCCCCATTTGTTACAGCACTGATCGTGGGACACCGCAGGAGGAGGATAATAGCCAGGGCCTGCATTTTTTCCCACCAGACAAGCCTTTTTGGGATGCCTGACGACCAGGTCTATGGCAGGTATAGGTTTCCACCTCGTATCATCCTAGACCTGGTCAGGGAGTGGGAAAGTGACCTTACATCCCCCACCCTCTGCTCCCAAGCATTGAGCCCCTTGGAGAAGATGCTCAATGTCCTGCATTTTTTGGCCACTGGGTCATTTCAGCGGACTACTGCCATAGGGGGGGGGATCTCACAGGCCACGCAGTCACGCTGCCAATACCAGGTCTTGGCAATCATGACAGCGCGCCCCTCAGTCCGCAGGCACATATATATGCCCAGAACACCCGCAGAAAGGCAGGCCGTTGTTCAGGACTTTTACAAGGTGGCACACTTCCCCAAAGTGCTCGGTGCCATAGATTGCACCCATGTGGTCCTACGTCCACCTAGAGCCACTGAGCACATCTACCAAAACCTGCAAGCACTGGCATCACATCAATGTACAGGTGGTATGTGATGCAAAGGGAATCATCACCTCTGTCTATGCAAACTACCCTGGCTCCACCCATGACAGTTTCATATACAGAATGTCCGCCCTGAGCCGGGCCCTGGAAGCTGGGCAGCATGGTGACACATGGCTCCTAGGTGAGTACAAATGCCACTTGCACATGCATGCATGTCACACACACACAAATAAACAAACCCCAATAATCACAACCATTATCACCTCTCCAGGGGACAGTGCCTACCCTCTGAGCAACCACATGATAACGACAAGCCGGAACCCCACCACACCCCCCCAGGTAAGATACAACGCGGCCAATATTGCAACCAGGGCCATAGTGGAGCACATATTCGGAGTGCTCAAGTCACGCTTCCGCTCCCTTGACCGCTCTGGTGGGCAGATACTCTATGCACCCCCAGTAGTGTGCAGGATCATTGTGGCAGCATGTGTCCTGCACAATGTTGCAACATGGCAGGGCGTACCGGTGGACATGGTGGTGCCCCCACATCCCCAACAACAGGCACAGGCGCTGCCCATGGGAGGGGTTAGGGCACGTGTGCGAGGCAGCCCGGACCCAGCTTGTGGCCACATTTTTCACCTAAACTCCCACCCCTGTGGAGTGCACACATGCCTGGCACATACCAGGTGACAATCGATGATGACAAAGAGACAGTCAACTGTCACAACCTTACCACCCTGAGAATGTTGCCATGGAAGTGCCACATTGTGTGCATCCTTAGCTACTCAAACCAACCAATCCTGTGTGACCAAAAGTCACACATGCAAGGTGTGAATCACACAGTCCTGCAAAACAGGCCATGACTATCACTGGTATGCCACCCAAATCCTCCGAAACCACAACATGACATGGCAAGCAATAGCAAAACATCAACACAGTACCAATAATGTACACATTGACATGCGAAAAATGTAAAGTGGCATCAGACAATGATGCCTGACATGGAATCAGATGAAATGACTGACCAACAACCTCCCACCCAAAATAAGAAATTCCCAAATGCATTCCAACAGTTGTAGTTGAAACATAACAAAATCAACACATAAGCAAAATCAACACTGCAGAATCTGTGTGCTGTGTCCATCTCCTGCAACACACTGCTCAGCACACAGCATAGTGACTAGCCATTGTGTGTGATGCACACCTGAGCATTACATCAAAATGTCAAACTACATCAAAAAGCAAATTACGCATGTACAGGATCCACAAATGGTCATAGATCATGTGCTGCAGGGACACAGTGGGCCCCAGAAGGCAAACTGAGTGTACATGTGGACATGGAAGGGTGGTTGTACATGTTGTGGATCATAGTGTGTGTGTGTGTCAGTTGGGACATGCACTCAATACATGCATGTGCAATCAAGTTGTCAAAGAGAAATTATATCATGCCTCCTAATGTAATAAACATATGTATATTTGCCTACGCCAAGCTGCTCGTAAATTGCTTGCGAAGGAATCTGTGTTGCAAAGGTCCTGACCTTAAAATCAATGAAAGCCGCCATTTTAGGCCAATCCGCCATTTTAGGATTCACTTTGTATAATCACCCTGTGAGTTAAAATGGTGGACAACGTCATTCCAAAATACAACATGGTCGTCTTGACCGCTCTATGTAGCTAATATGTAACTTGCCTGCATTACACTTGTTGAGGTCATGAACTGAGACCTTGTCCTTCGTTGACCTGTGTGTAAAGGATTACTCGTGCAATAAAACTAATCCATGAGTATACGATTAAGACAATGTATTGAAATACTGAACGTAGAACTCTTGTTTAACTACATTGTATTAATGTTCACGAAGACGTACATGGGAAATCCCAGAATACACAGTTGCCGAATAGGCTTGTTGATATATGTATTAAAAGCAAACCAGTTATATGCTGATGTGCGAGACTTGGCATGAACCCTAGATCAGTGATGTATTAGTGGAATATTAACCCGAAGTGAATATTAACCCGAAGTGGGGCTGGACATCGTGCTCACAAAAAGTATAAAAAGTCAATGCATTCTAATGAACATCGTATCTCAATGAACACATTGATCCACACTGGAGTTCGTTGTGTTGTACTGAGGGCCGATAGCTATCTGATTTTTGTTCTGTTTGTAGTAACTGGATTCAGTATAAAATAAAGTACTTTGTATGTTCCTTTGTAACCTGTGTTCAGTGTGTTTCCTTTTGGGGTACTAAGCCTCGATATTTTGATTTTGTTTTCACAAAGTGACCATCAGTGTCCTCTACACATCACATGTGAACATTGACCATGTGTACACCCCAGCATGTCAAACCACAACTATGCCCTCACACCTGAAAGGTAAACACAACACATGAACAGGCATTGATCAGCAGAATACATCATGTACATAGGATACCACATTTACAATGTCAGGGTGCCCATCACACTGCAGGGCAAGGCAACTGTCAACAACAAAATAGCCCCCCTCCCTCACAAATCACCATGACCCACTGATCAACAGTGCCTGGGTTATGTAGCCTTCTTCCTTGAAGCCTACCTGGCCACAGGATCACCCTTCCCCTTTGTCTCCATCTTCCACCTTGCGTGTAAAAAGTGTCCAGCACCCTCAGAGTCCACCTTGACATGCAAAAATACCAAATCAAGGAGAACTCAAAGTAGGCAAACACACAAGCCAAGCAAAAAGCTTGCAGGCAGCAAAATACACCAGAAGAGTCTCCGGTGACTTGAAGTAGGAGTACATCACAAAGCACATGTACTAGCACAATGATGGAACAACCAAGGTAGAACAGTAAAGCAATATAATAACAGGATGTGTACCATGTTTGCTACATGATATACAATGATGCACCACAAACTGATGTGTACTGTCATAGCTCCTGTGTACAGGCGCAGGAGTGGCTCGAACCAACCACCCCCACCGTGGACTGGGTGCCTGCAAGTTCAAATTTACACAGGCCTCTGCGACCCTAGTGGGGAAGGAGGGTCAGGGATATGTAGTCGGGACAGGCATTGGTAATCTGGAAAACCGGAAATAGGGGCAGGAGAGGGGAGTAGGATTGACAAGGGAAAGTAGGGAATGCACAAAAATGTACTACTCACATTAACACATACACAATCAGACCAAACTTGTTCATCATGCACATAGTACCAAATTACTCAAATGGAACTCAAATAGAAACTTATCTCTGGGGTGCGTGCTGGCCTCCTGCCTGCGCACTCTCAGGTCTGCTAACAGGAGCAGTTCAATGCTGCAAAGAGAGCCACAGTTACTAATCTGTGCATGCCCATAACACACACACACACCACCATACATGCCCCAAAGTAACAAACTACTCTACAAAGAAACAATCTGGTGTGGTGCTTCGTACCCATACGTAACATTCACCCTGTGATGGTTCATACAGTCTTGCAGTAAGTCAGGTGCCGGTGGGTGTGTGGCAAATGGAAGACCAATGTGTCACAATTCACACAACATGCAATGTTCCTTCGGTAAGCAGCCAGACGCATATAGCAAGGTACGACTTCAAAACAAGTCGTGTTCCACCATAAACGAAATAAAGTAGTTAGTGCATGTGTCAAATTCTACATGGAAATAAAATGCACTGCACACAAGCCTGTCCCTCGCTGTCTGTCCCTGTGAGCTGCTTCTTTCATGTCCTGGAACGCTACATGGCTAATATAACTGCCTCAATGGACCATGGTCAACAACACCATCCTCTGGCTCCATTGCGTCAACATCTGAAAAGTAGAGATAAAAAAGGTCACTACACATGTTAGAAGCACACAACACACACACACACACATAGACATCACACAGACACCAGACACATGAAGCAGACCTGTCACACACAAAAGATAACCTGCCAGGCATGCTGGGTAAACTTGACATTGCTTCTGTGATTAGGCATGTAGAAGGGTGTTATATCGCTCTGAAGTGGGTCGATTCAGTGCAGCACTTTTGTATGTTACTCACTATCCACATGTACAAGTACTTCATGATGTAAAGGCAGTGCAAGGTCAACTTCAGCCATCACGTGCAATGTGCATGCAATGGGTAGCATGGCTACAAGCAAACCACCCCTCCCCCCAAGTGCAAATGCATGGATGCCTTGCATGGTATCAAAAGGATGACCATAGACCTGTGTATTGACAGACAGTGTTGACTAGCATCACTTGCATCATGTGATTCAAGTGACAACACAGCAGATGATGATGGGACAGTAAGCAGGACACATGATGAAACCTCCGGACTACACCCAAGTGTGAAGAAGACACTACACCAGTTGGACAGAGTCATTGGCCATGAAACAGGCTGAGGCCTGTGAGCCACATAGACTGTCACACCCTAAACATGTGTGCGATGCAGGACTGAGCTACAGTGGCCATGGGAAGGCTGATGAAATACCATGCATTGTAGGTCACCCTGGACACGTACTACAATGATCATCCAGGCAAGGACACATAGGGGCATGCAAGGAATCCACATGGAGCATGCATGGGCACTCATGTCCCTGTGGGGCATCTGACCTCTGCACAGTCCAAGTGAGACACACTGCATCAAGTACAAAGGATGTACCCCACAGCATATGTCTGGAAGATTGGCTGGTGGAAGTTAGCATGTATACAGGACGCATGAACAGGCAAGTACCCAACGGCAAAATTGAAGCAGACCAGTGCAAAGGTGGAATTGGGGTGCAGAGGGGGGGTGGAGGGGCAAGGGAGCATGCCTACGTGGAGTACCGGCATTCAGCTAGAGGACACATGCACGTTAGTCATGCTATGACATAGTCCCAGGACTGAGAGCAAGGTCCCCCCAGGCTACATGCAGAAGGTCCAGTGAGCTGGAACATGGACCGGAGGGGCATCCTGGCGACCAGCATGTGAGTAGGGTGCAATAGTGGTGATGCGGTCCCCGTCCGCTCCACATGTCCACTATCCAGCAGAGCAGACATGCATCAGTGAAGCATTGCATTACTTGCACATCAGAACCATGTACACGTGACATGTAGTGGCAGTCATGCACAACACATCACACAAGTAAAAGACACATGTCCTCACCAAACACTCACTGGACTGGGCATCAAAGTCCAGCATCTCTCCCACTCCTTCGACTGATTCAGGTGGTATGAACTCCGCAACGAGTGACTTGTGTGGATTGAGGTCTTCCTCCTCAGGTGCAGGCCCACTGCCAGTCACCAGAGTCAAGTTGTAATTGGAGGCACGCTTAGCCTTAGCGCTGCGTTTGAGGTCATTCCAACGCTTTTTGCACTCTTGCTCTGTGCACACCTCATGGCCGAATGCACTCACATGTTCCGCAACTTGCTTCCAGTGGGTATCACGGTGGGCAGCCGTTGTCTGACAGGCCCCACTAGCATGTCATGGCTGTGGTCCCGCACGTAGTCCACGAGGAAGTCCAGTTCCTGGTTGCAGAAATTGTGTACAAAGAGTGGGGGTGTCCTGACTGGAAAAGTCTTAGCCAACTGCCGCTTATTGATTGCAGTCTAGGTTTAAAGACAATGCGTTATCCTTGGGTGTCACCATTTGTATATTTACCAAGGATAGCAGTACATGAGAGAACCTTAATAATCCACTTGTACTAGATCATTAGTCTGCAAAGGAACAGTTTTTATTAAGTGGCTGTCCTTGTTCTTTTACATATTTTTTTGTAAAGAAATTGTAGGTACAAAATATATGGGTGTACATTTTTTCACCAAAGTCACACATAAAAAATGTAAACAAATATAGAAAAAATAGAAAAAAGATATGTAGCAAAAGATAAGACAAAATCATACATGTGCATACTGACAGAAGTATAACGACATTCCGTTGCTGCTAATACATTTTATTTTTCAAATTGTAGAAAATTATCCTCGAAAGTAAAAGTCCTTGGATAGGTCTAACTAAGCCAGGCTAAAGGGTGACCAAAAAGTAGTTGATCGCTGCTAATACATTTTGTTTTTCAAATTGTAGAAAATTATCCTCGAAAGTAAAAGTCCTTGGATAGGTTTAACTAAGCCAGGCTAAAGGGTGACCAAAAAGTAGTTGATTGACGTCACTGAAATTAATCTCTACTTGGATTTGGGAGGGACCCCACCACACCACTGTGGTAGGGGAGTCCCAGGACGTTTCGGCTTTAGTCGGTCAGAGCCTTCTTCACGGAGCCAAGGAAAGGAGTCCCCTGTGAAAAACTAGGGGAGCTAGGGTTACTAGAGTGAAGTAACAAGAAATGTGAAAGGCACATAGTGGTAAAAAACGGGGATATGTACATAATCATGTCATTGTCACAAGAAAACAAGACCCCATGATTTAAACTCGGAAGTACATGTCTAGTTATACTCAAATTGGTGAACAATGGCTGGCCACACATCGACCTAAATTCAGGAAAGATGGCAAATGCTAATAAAAATGTAATACAATATATCAAATATTCCTCTGAAAATAAAATCAAGATTGGAAAGGGCATACTGCCCAATAATTGGATATCTGAGAAGGAGGAAATATTTTTGAATAACTCGGAAGGGCGTATCCCCGCCTTTTACGCCCTCCCCAAATTGCATAAAAACCGGATTACACCACCCGGCCGTCCTATAGTGTCTGGGTGTGGTTCGATACTGGAACCAATTGGTAAATTCATTGATTTCTTCCTGAAACCCCTGAGCCAAAAAACACCCACTTATCTGCGAGATACCATGGCAACTATTAACACTTTTGAACATCAACCTTTTAACCCTTCTGAAGACATATTAGTCACCATGGACATAAACAGTCTCTATAACAGCATTCCACAAGATTCAGCGATTGAATGCATTAGACATCATCTCACGCATCATATGTCGCAAACCAGAGTCCCCACCAACTTTCTAGCTGAGCTATTGGAATTGGCACCCACTAATAACTTTTTTCAATTTGAAGACACATTTTACTTGCAAATTCGAGGCACAGCCATGAGGGCAGCATTTGCCCCGAGCATGGCCATCATCTTTATGGCAGAATATGAACACAATAATGTATTGAATACACGCAATCCATTCCTGGACAGTATAGTACTTTGGCATAGGTACATTGATGATATTATCTTTATTTGGAAAGGAGAGAAGGATAACTTGACAATTTTTTTTGACTGGATCAATAACTGCACGTAAGAAATAAAATTTACCATCAACAGCAGCAATTCCAGCATCAACTTCCTCGACTTGACCATCAAACCCAAGAATAATCAATTGGAATGTACTATGTTCAAAAAGGAAACTGATCGGAATACAATCCTTCATTACAAAAGCAATCATCCACGTAATCTAAGAGATAACCTCCCATATGGACAGTTTCTACGAGTGCGTAGAAACTGCACTGACATTACAGAATTTAAAACAAACGCGTCTGCATTAGAAGACAAGTTGAAAACCAGAGGTTATCCTAAGAAACTACTCAGAGATACCATGAAGAGAGCCAGGTTCACACCCCGCGAAGCCTTACTCACACCTAAAATTCACAGTAACCAAGAAGACAATATTATGGCCTGTGTCACCACATTCGGTCTGAATACAACCAAGCTCAAAGGTCTCATAAGAAAATTCTGGCCACTTATTCAGCTCAGCTTGCCGAAAGAACCGATACCAAGAATGGCCTTGCGAAGATCTAAGAACCTTAAGGATATACTTACCCATGCGAGGATGAGCAAAACCAGCACGAGATCTACCTTATGGAATCTCAGAGAAATCAATGGCCACCATCCGTGTGGCAATTGTACTGTATGTAAACAAACCAAGAAAATGACCTCCTTCACCATCGGAACCAAGGAATGGAGATTAAGGCATTTCTCCAATTGCAAATCTAGCAATGTGATTTACATCATTGAATGCCCTTGCGGGCTCAGATATGTGGGGCAAACATCGAGACCGGTTCACAAGAGAATTGGAGAACACCGGTCACGCATTCGGTGCAAAAATATCACAGCACCCTTGGTACCACAATTCCTTGAATACCAACACAACCCGGACAGTTTCACATGGTGGGTTGCTGATAAAGTATAGAACAACCGCAACCTTACCAACTCCTTGAACTTTAAAGAATCGTGGTGGATGTATAAACTTCAGGCCATTACAAAAGGCCTGAATGAAGCACAGCCCCAGAACCAATTATAAAATATTTAATATCAATGCTCTATATTCAATGAGTGCATTTTTTGCATTCCTCATTCCGCTCATTCACAGGAGTTTACACATCCTCCACTCCATCTAGTGTATAGGGGGGGTACCTGACAGCCATCCAAATATAGGGATTTTTATTGCACAGCCATTTTGTGAGTAACCTCCTTCCTTGTCGCTTACTTCAAACTGCCTTGTTTACCATGATTTATAGGCACCTAGCCCGGCGCTACAACCGAACGAAGGTTCGGGCTTAGACTCCTCCCATCAGGATTGTTTCTTGCCGGTCACTCTGACATTCCGGAGCTTCATGCGCGGAGCCGTCTGTAGTGCGAGCAGTCGAGTTTAGAACTCCAGTGACTGTACGTATGACGGTTTACTTCTGCGCACACGTTGCCAGGCGACCTAGATGCCGACCTTGCAGAGCCCTACAGCGCATGCGCGCTGGATCAGCGCACGAAATAAGGCACATGCTCAGTACCGCATAGCCCTGCAATATCGCATAGCTCCTTGCCGAACTGACACAGGCAGTCGGAGCTCCGCACTGTTGACGGGCTCCCACGTTTAAGGTAAATTATTGCCCTGGCAGTCAGCCATTGTCTGTCCCTCGATCCTCCCTCCATACTAGGCACTAGTCATGCCATTTTTCTAACTGTGATCTTTTCTTTGTTTAGGCAGACGCTTGCTGCTCCTTTCAGCTTCACGTGCAGCGTTCAGCACACCATTTCTTTTCTAGCCCACGCACTGCATAGCAGCCACAGAATTCCATGGGATTGCTTCGCAGCACCATCTAAAGGTACTACCCCTCCCCTCCATTCTTACTCTCCCTACATAATTTGGATTGGGGTAGTTAGAAAAATGTGGCACTACAGCTTTTCCAATACACGTTTCCTCCATCTAGTGTATTTGGGCAGTATGCCCTTTCCAATCTTGATTTTATTTTCAGAGGAATATTTGATATATTTTATTACATTTTTATTAGCATTTGCCATCTTTCCTGAATTTAGGTCGATGTGTGGCCAGCCATTGTTCACCAATTTGAGTATAACTAGACATGTACTTCCGAGTTTAAATCATGGGGTCTTGTTTTCTTGTGACAATGACATGATTATGTACATATCCCCGTTTTTTACCACTATGTGCCTTTCACATTTCTTGTTACTTCACTCTGGTAACCCTAGCTCTCCTAATTTTTCACAGGGGACTCCTTTCCTTGGCTCCGTGAAGAAGGCTGTGACCCACTAAAGCCGAAACGTCCTGGGACTCCCCTACCCCAGTGGTGTGGTGGGGTCCCTCCCAAATCCAAGTAGAGATTCATTTCAGTGACGTCGATCAACTACTTTTTGGTCACCCTTTAGCCTGGCTTAGTTAGACCTATCCAAGGACTTTTACTTTCGAGGATAATTTTCTACAATTTGAAAAACAAAATGTATTAGCAGCAAAGGAATGTCGTTATACTTCTGTCAGTATGCACATGTATGATTTTGTCTTATCTTTTGCTACATGTCTTTTTTCTATTTTTTCTATATTTGTTTACATTTTTTATGTGTGACTTTGGTGAAAAAATGTACACCCATATATTTTGTACCTACAATTTCTTTACAAAAAAATATGTAAAAGAACAAGGACAGCCACTTAATAAAAACTGTTCCTTTGCAGACTAATGATCTAGTACAAGTGGATTATTAAGGTTCTCTCATTTACTGCTATCCTTGGTAAATATACAAATGGTGACACCCAAGGATAACGCATTGTCTTTAAACCTAGACTGCAATCAATAAGCGGCAGTTGGCTTAGACTTTTCCAGTCAGGACACCCCCACTCTTTGTACACAATTGTTAATGGCCCAGAGTCCTGAGTCTTGGTAGGGCTCTCCCTCCCGTATCTCCTGGTTGCAGAAAGGCTTCTTCCTCGACATGCAGGAGGTCGTGGCTGTGTGTGGGGTCCCAGCATGTGCTGCAGGTGCAACCTTCCTCCTCTTGGATTGTGGTGCAGACCCTGGCTGGCAAATGCCGCCCTGATCAGTATGGCCAGTGGCACCGGTTTATTGAGCCAAGGGAGTGGCAGGTGGAGGGACGACCAAAGGCCTGACTTACGTCAGTGGCAGCTGGGTGCCCTCTAATGGACACTGCCCAGCAAAATCTGCTGTGCCAGGGTCATTAACCGCGACTGTCCTGGTTGGCAGACTCACAACCGGGGTGTTGTTGGCTGCATCTGCCCCTGCACTTGCCAACACCCGGCTGGTCGGGGCAGCAGATGACATTACTGCCCCAGGGACACGTGTCGCGGTCAGGGCAGCCCTGCGTGCACCTACGGTTTCCCTCCTGCCCTGTTGGAAATCTTCCAAGGACTCTTCAGACCCTGAGCCTGGGTGGTGGTGTCCACAGCTGCACCTGCACCTACCACTACTCTTGGGCCCGCGAAGTTGATGAAACAGACTGCCGGGTCACACAGGTGCCAGTGCCAGATGCAGAAGCTGCATCTCCTGGAACCACAGGGGGTGGTGGCATAACTGCACCAGCACATGGCACAACATCGTGCACAAGTGATGCACCCCTGCCTCTTCCCCCTCTGCAGCCACCCTGGACACCCTGGAGTCCCCCTACTCCCTGGTCACCCTGGCCACGTCCCTGACCACGCCCGCCATGAGGAGGATGCCCAGCTGAGGTGCTCCTTACCTTTGGTGGCCTCCAAACCATGGCACAGATGGAGGAGTGCCAATGGGAGGTGTACACCACAAATGTCCTGGGCAATTGGGGTGAAGGGGGTGGGATGCAAGATGTTAACAGCATCCCTGCACCTGCAAGGCTGTATGTGACCCCAGTGATGTAGTCACGGTTCACGCAGCGCTCAGGCACCCCAAAACTGCAGTAAAACCGTGCACCCAACCCCTACAGCCTACGTGCGTGGAATTAACCTCCCGCAGTACGCGGTGGCAGCCAGTAACACGGAAAATGTGTACGCGTGGGATACGCAGGCTACTATGACCTCAAAAACGGGTGCGATACACATGGGCACCCGCAGTGGGAAAAATAGTGTGCGCGACTCACCGTCAGACTCGCGTGATAATGAAAAACATGCGTAGCCAATACCCCGGCCAAAAGAAGAGATATGTGTTTGATCCGCTGTGAAGTAGTGATGGCGCACGAAACAACACGAAGTAGCAACACACAAATCGGTCTCCACGAAAGGCACGTACAGCGAACTGCTGGCACCACTCACCTTTAACCTGTGCTGAAGGAAACGCCTGCGTGCGTCACCTCATTTACGCGCTTAGGCCCTTTCCTCGATTTACACGCATTTCCACACAGATGTGTGTTTTAATCACGTGCTGATCCACTATGCACCTGTGTAGTTGGAAACTCCTGCGCGCGTAACGTCACAGACCCGCTTAGGCGCTAAGGGCCTTTCCTCGAATTTCACGCTGACGTGCAATTTTTTCACGTGCCAAATCACTCCGTATCAAACTGGCCACGCAACAACACACTGAAGACCACGCTCCTGCCCAGAAGGCCATATTCCTGCCCCCCGGATCCCCGAGCATGCTCCCACCTGCCATCTGCTGCTGCGTGCCTGCCTGCTGCCCACGTGCCCTGCTATTTGGTGCCTGCACGTCAGCCAGGGGTGAAGTTGCTGTGACCACCCCTGCTGGAACTTTAGAATCCCAACTGGGATGCCATCGCTCCACAGCCCAGCCCCAGGACCCAGTTGCCCACCCACACCTACCTCTGGGGTTGCCATGTCTATACCATCTGGCACCACTGGTAACCCCCAGCCAGAGAGGCAGAGGGCCACCAGCTTCAGTGCCAGTGAAGTTGGTGTCCTGGTGGAGCATGTCCTGGGGCAGTATGATGCCCTCTTTAGAAGTTTGCGTGCCAACAATGAAGGATTGAATAGGATCTGGATGGACATCGTGACTGCCATCAACGCGGAGGAGGTGGCAGTCCGCGACATTCAACACGTCCGGAAGCACTGGGAGGACTTCAGGTCCAGGACCCTCAGCAAGGCCCGGCACCTCTTGAAGTCAGCGGATGGCAAGGGGTACCGGGTCCGCCTTACCACCATCCAAATGAGGGTCCTGGAACGCATATACCCAGCGCTCCACGTCCCGGTCCTTGAGAGGCAGACTCGTCTGGAGTCGAACGGTAAGTGTACATGCCTACTGATTGTAGGCTGTGCGTGTTGTGGTGTGCCAGGAGTGTGCAGGTTCAACATATGTCTTTGAAGGGCCATGTATGGATGCGTATGTACAGGGACATGAACCAGCCACATGTGATTCCTCTCATGTGAGAGACACATCGATGGTTATGTGTTGGCAAGCATGCTGGGCAAATGCATGTGTGGGTGCCACATGTGAAAATTATGTGTATGCACTGTGGCATGGTTGTGGTGTCACACATGGATGTAGGTTCCTGCTGCATGTATTTGCACTGTGTACATGTGCATGTGTGTGTATGTGACAAGTGTGCAACTGTGATGCAACATGGATGCATGTGACACTGACATGTAGAAGGCTGAATGCAAGATGTGACATGGATGGCGATCTCATCACTGCGACAGTTGTTGGAGATGTACACATGCATGTAAGTCTGGTGGTGTGTGTGCATGTGTTGTGCACTCCCCGTGTTTCATGTGACGTCAGGTTCACCTTCGGCTGCTCGTGCTGTTGTTTGTGTATGGACGGTGCTGCCTGGTGCAAGATTCCTGTTGATTTGTTCATGTGAGTGAGTTGAAATGACATGTGTGTTGGGGAGTGTGATGCCATGTCTGTAGTTTTACACTGCCACTCATGTGCAACTGTCATGTGTGTATCAGTCCATTGTACAGTGCCCTGATGCCTGTGTTCTATCTCTCCCTGTCTGCAGCGTCAACTGATGAAGAGGGAGGAGAGGGTGCTGTGGAGAAAAGCAGCAGGGATCGCACCACCAGCCGGAGACGCAAGGCCCGGATCCCCTCCCAGGTTGTCATCTCGTCGGGGAGTGAGGAGTCTGGTGCCGGGTCCCAGGCCACAGCTGCTGAGGGTATGTCCAAGAGGTGGAGGTCGGAGGTGGACTCCTTGGCAGCAGAAGGGGCACTGAGACCCCACAGGGTCCGACGGAGGAAGATGGCATGAAGTCATCCAGGTTGGTGGGAGGTTTGGTGGAGGAGGAGGCCGTGGAAGGGACACACACGGGGTCTGGAGGTGGGGATTCCACTGGTGCTAGTGGTGCAGTACAGGGGCAGGGACAGAAGGCAGCACAGGCTGCCGCGGAGATGCCTGTGTGTAATCCTGTCCCCGATCCTGTGACTGCATCATCCTGCACCAGCAGGGATGCCTACGTCCAGACCCGTTTTCAGGGAGGGGATGAGCGCAAAACAACTGGCCTTCCTCTCCCTGCGGACGTGGCAATCTGGGACCGGGTTGAGCCTGTCCTGGCTGGGATGTTGTTGCGTCAACGGGGCATGCAAGGTGACCTGCAGTGTTTTCGTGAAGACACCGCACGTCATCTTGGATGTCTCGTTGACCGTGTTGACCTACTGGGACGGGTCGTCAGGGCTGGATTCCTCCGTATGCTGGACCTTATTCCGACACCCTCCTCACCTGAACCCCCTATGCGCCAGTTGTCCTCCATGCCATCTTACCACCCATGTATCACCTGGGTACCCTGTGGAGCTGCCTCTGACCCTGCATCCAGGCTGGTGGAGGACACATCCCTGCCACAGTCGGGAGTCGGAGGTCCAGCAGGGGTGGCACTCCAGCCGGAGGAGGAGGTGCAGGCAGCAAGAGCCAGTGCACAGGCACAGGCCCAGCAGCAGCAGCAACTAGGTGGGAACCATGATGGCCTGGGGCCTTCAACATCCGAGGGGCAGGCATCGGCCAGAGGGCAGGAGGACACAGGATTGGAAGTGTCTTCCGTGTGGCAGCGGTTGGGCCAGGCCATAGATATGTAGCGGCAGCGAGCAGAAGAGGCATGGCTCAAAATGGTCAGGGCGGAGAACTCCATGCGGAGGCACTGAGACGGGCCGAGTGCCTCGAGGCAATTCCCAGGGAGTTGGAGGTCAACATGGCATTGTCCCTGCGAACCCTCGGGGCAATGGAAGAGGACCGCCTTCAGGACATTGAGCAGGAGTTCGATGATGCCCTGGCCCAGGAAATCGGAAAGTGAGCCGTCGGACTAGCCCGCCGCCATTGTATATAGTTTTTAGTGTTAGGTTTCATTTTCGTTTTTCTTTGATTTGGGGTGTTTGGACTATGCCCCACACATTTGTATATAGTTCTTTTCTTAGGTAGTTTTTTGGATAGGTTTCGTTTCTTTCATTGGGCTCATGGACCCTGGATGAACTCTGTGTACATAATTGTACGGTGGATCATGTGAGGATTTTATTTTATTTTATAACCATGGATCAATGGATTTTTCAATGTACGTTTCCTTTGGATTTCATTTGGTGGACCGTGAGATTGGACACATGATTTTTTTTCATCACTTTGGATTGGTTCTTCATATGTTTTTTATTATGTTTCAGACATACATTTCATTTCATCGTTTGAAATATGTTTTATGCTTTCATTTCATTTCATTCATTTTGTTCTTAATACATTTTTTTTTCTTAATTCCATGTGTGGTATTCGCTCATTGGGTTAATGCATGTGAAAAAGTAGATTTAGACAATCACTTGCACCCAGGGTGTGTGTGTGAGGGACATGTTTTGATGTACATAGTTGACATTCGGTTTGTGTCATGGAAAAGCCATTTCAGTGTAGGGTGGATTGGGGACTTGATTGCCTCTCAAGACTGGGGTGGGGTGCTGTGGGATTTTGGTGCACATGAGGCCCATGATTGTGCATCTTTATGACGTGTTGGGGGGGACATGAGTGGGGCCTGCTGGCAAGTGGCCCTCAATGCTGGGTGGGTGGGGGTGCTGAGGGACATGAGTCGGGGCCTGCTGGCAGGTGCCCCTCAATGCTGGGTGGGTTGGGGTGCTGAGGGACATGAGTTGGGGCCTGCTGGCAGGTGCCCCTCAATGCTGGGTGGGTGAGGGTGCTGAGGGACATGAGTCGGGGCCTGCTGGCAGGTGGCCCTCAATTCTGGGTGGGTGGGGGTGCTGAGTGACATGAGTCTGGGCCTGCTGGCAGGTGCCCCTAAATGCTGGGTGGGTGGGGGTGCTGAGGGACATGAGTCGGGGCCTGCTGGCAGGTGGCCCTCAATGCTGGGTGGGTGGAGGTGCTGAGGGACATGAGTCGGGGCCTGCTGGCAGGTGCCCCTCAATGCTGGGTGGGTGGGGGTGCTGAGGGACATGAGTCGGGGCCTGCTGGAAGGTGGTCCTCAATGCTGGGTGGGTGGGGGTGATGAGGGACATGAGTCGGGGCCTGCTGGCAGGTGCCCCTCAATGCTGGGTGGGTGGGGGTGCTGAGGGACATGAGTCGGGGCCTGCTGGAAGGTGGTCCTCAATGCTGGGTGGGTGGAGGTGCTGAGGGACATGAGTCGGGGCCTGCTGGCAGGTGCCCCTCAATGCTGGGTGGGTGGGGGTGCTGAGGGACATGAGTCGGGGCCTGCTGGAAGGTGGTCCTCAATGCTGGGTGGGTGGGGGTGCTGAGGAACATGAGTCGAGGCCTGCTGGCAGGTGCCCCTCAATGCTGGGTGGGTGGGCGTGCTGAGGGAATGAGTCGGTGATCACTAGTGCAAGGTGACATGTGGGCCAGCTGGGGGGCATGCCCATGGTGCAGGGTAGTCCCCTGTGGTGTGGGCTGCCTGCACGGGCTGGGGAGGGGGTCGAGGGCACACCTGGGAGGATCCACACTGGCAATTCACATGTGTAACACCCCGCGCACCCCTCAGAATACACGAACCCCGCTCAGACAGAGAAATCGCGTGTGAAATTTCCCGCGCATCCCTCAGAATACATGTACCCCGCTCGCCCAAGGCCTATCGCGTGTGAAACTCCCCGCGCACCCCTCGGAATACATGTACCCCACTCGCCCAAGGCCAATCGGGTGTAAAACTTCCCGTGCACCCCCGAAATACACATACCCAACTCGCCCAAGGCCTATCGCGTGTGAAACTCCCCGCGCACCCCTCAGAATACACGTACTCTGCTCGCCCAAGGCCTATCGCGTGTGAAACTCCCCGCGCACCCCTCAGAATACATGTACCCCACTCGCCCAAGGCCAATTGCTTGTAAAACTCCCCGCTCACCCCCGAAATACACATACCCCGCTCGCCCAAGGCCTTTCGTGTGTGAAACTCCCCACGCACCCCTCAGAATACACGTACCCCGCTCGCCCAAGGCCTATCGTGTGTGAAACTCCCCGCGCACCCCTCAGAATACACATACCCCACTCGCCCAAGGCCAATCACAGGTAAAATTTCCCGCGCATCCCCGAAATACACATACCCCGCTCGCCCAAGGACTATCGTGTGTGAAACTCCCCGCGCACCCCTCAGAATACATGTACCCCGCTCGCCCAAGGCCTATCGCATGTGAAACTCCCCGTGCACCCCTCAAAATACATGTACCCAGCTCGCCCAAGGCCTATCGTGTGTGAAACTCCCCGCGCACCCCTCGGAATAAATGTACCCCACTCGCCCAAGGCCAATGGGGTGTAAAACTTCCCGTGCACCCCCGAAATACACATACCTAACTCGCCCAAGGCCTATCGCGTGTGAAACTCCCCGCGCACCCCTCAGAATACACGCACCCCACTCGCCCAAGGCCTATCGCGTTGAAACTCCCCGCACACCCCTCAGGATCCACGTACCCCACTCGTCCAAGGCCAATTCCGTGTAAAACTTCCTGTGCACCCTCGAAATACACGTACCCCACTCTCACAGGGCCAATCGCGTGTAAAACTTCCAGGGCACCCCAGAAATACACGTACCCCGCTCGCACAGGGCCAATCGCATGTAACACTTCCCACGCAGCAGGGTACATGTATTTGGAGGGGTGCACTGGGATTTTTACGGACGTTTTCGTGGTTGGGGGGCTGCATGCTGGTCCACTGGCCAGTGCGCCATGTATGGGATTTGTGCACTGTTCATGGTGCACGGGGAGTGGTTGGGGGCATAACTGGCGCAGCTGCAGGGTCGCTGCGCCACTCTGCGCCACGGCTGGTTATGGATGTTAAAATCCATGAATACGCTGTGCGCAGAAGTTGATTTTGGCGCACGCGGCTCGCGCAGACTGCTGCACGCGCACACTGAGCACCAGTCGCGTGCCCCACTTGTGCGCTGAATTCTATGAATTACCCCCACAGTGTGGTAATTCTTAAACATCTTCTTTACCTGTATGGTTTTATTTCTTTTTCATTTTTATTTTTTCATTTTTATCTTCATTGTTATATTTTTCATTTGTTGGGCACTGCATTTATTTACTGTCATGCAAAGTCAGGTATACACGTTAAAATCTGGTATGCTGAATATTGGGCCGGAGATTTATAATCTCTCACCTTTTCAAAGTAAAAAGGCATTCAACTAAAAAATAAAACTAAGATAAGAAATGCTCGGTCTCACTAAATGCTGATATTCAAGCCTTCTACAAATCGGATGGCAGAAAAGAGAGTAATCTTAATCCTCTAACTGCCACCGAGGTTACAAATAGACAACGCACATATCCTCTACCAACTGACATAACGGCCAATTGTATTGATTGCACGGTGCTGACTAATGCTGTAACACCCCTGCATATGGACCAAATTGGGTCAGAGATGTCTGATATAACAATAACAACAGCATGTAATACAGGGGAAACATACTTAACACAAGCCTCGGATAGGGAAAACAAACTGCATTCAGCTGTGTGTAATTCACCTTTAAAAAATCCACCATTGTGTTCTGTTCAGGCGCAACACTTGCTGAGAGAAGCATATGATAAACTAACGGTGATTGGTGATGTGGATAAAGAAATGATATAATGAATGAACATATCAAGCCGCCATGAGGCAGATACCTCAGAGATTCAATATATATGCTCCAATACGGGTGATTCAGTTTGATGAGACAATCAACAACTGACCAATGAAGTGGCAAACAAGGGAATAGAAATAAAAATACCTGTGATAGATGACAAGTTGGATCGATATATATATCACCTATAATGTTTGAAAAATCATCATCCATCATCCAGCGAATAAGATAGATCCTTATCCTTTGTTGCGCCCACTCCTAGAAAAACAAGATTCAGTGAACCTGTTGAAAATCATCAATCGCTTCCCTTTCCCCGAGGCGCCAGCCCTAAACAATACTCTAAGCACCATGAATACAGCACTTTTAACCATGGCCAAGTTATATGAGTCGTTGGATGATAAAGTGAAAAATCAAACAGCTTTACTACTTAAATTTCATTCAGATGCTCATGGTTTACTACAAACTGGTGCACAAGATAAGAGTAAGAAGATGCAGAATGTTATGCATCAGTACACTCAGTCTGTCTTGGAAGATGGATGTTCTCCATCCCATGTCATCTCATCTAGGGAGTTACAAGATAAAATAACTACAGAATGAATAACAGTATATGCATTACAGGTTTCTAGCAGAGTGCATCTAGAGTTCGTAACACTTCCACCTGCAAGTGCACCTGAGAAACTCCAGAGCACGGTGATCGCGCCCTTGTTCACTTCTATAAAAACACATTCCAAAGCTTTACTGGTGACAAATGATAAAGATAAGCAGCCAGTCCTAATTAATACATCTGATTTGGGGAAAACAATTAATAAAGCTAGAAAGCAGTGAATATGGTTACCGCAGCCAAGAATAGAAGAAGGCTAAACAATAAATTAGAACCCTCGCTGATGCGAAGCACAGCTCTTAAATACAAACATTTTGAGGATTTAATCGCTATTGCACTACCACCAGTGAGAAATATTGTGTCCATGCAGACTGAAGATTCCCCTCAATCACACATGACTTCATAAATATCTCTTAAACCGCAACCCAAAACATCTGCAAATGCAGAAGTTGTGATATCTAAAAACAATATAACCTCTGATCAACAGGGTATATATATATTAAAAAATAAATCACCCGAAAGTGAGAAGGATAGAGTAAATCATTGTATTATACAGGAATTGCAAGATGAAATTCGAGCTTCTTTTGAAAAATAAAAGCTAGAGAATGACACAATTAAACAAATTATAGTGGAGAGTTCATTGAAGCTGTCAGAAACTAATGCTCGACCTCCACATGCTGCAGCTCATAATATTGAATTGCTTCTTAAAGGTCCCCATCAGTTGCAACAGAGTACTACAACAGAGGAGACAATGGATGGGGGCCCTGTCTTCCAGTCATGGGGGCTTATAGGTGGTAAAACTACACCAATGGATCAAAAGGATAAAGGGATTACAATTGCAAGCCATACAGGAAGGAATCAATACAAAGATCATCATTGATTACTGATTAAATGTCGTAGTCATCCATTCCAAAAATATGACTTAAATCATGCCAGCTTCCTGAATATCTGCTCGGAAATCACTGCTCTAGAAGATTTGATGTCAGCAGATATCAGTTTTGGGGAATTTGTCAATAGAAATGATTTGTCAGAAGCCCGATTGTATATTCAATCAGGTGTTGTTTTGAATACCCTATGGTTATCTCTAACTGCCTTTTACAATCTAGGGTTCATTCTGAGCCAACATACGCCCTTCTATGACAATTCAAAAAAAGAGTTTGTTCCTAGAATAGCCAAAATATATGGTGATAAGATATCAGCACATCTCAGCACTCTAGCTACTGTGCAAAATAATTGGCAGAACCGAAATCAGGTGATGAAAACATAACAACCCCTGTTATCTGATTCACTTAGCTTTGTTTTCAAGTTGCAAAGATTCCTAGAGGTGATAGCCATTGCGCAATTGTCAATATATATTGGGGTAAGAAACATCTGTTTTCCGAGGAGTTCTATGAACACTTTAACAACATTCTTAACCAGCTGTTATTGGATACCTCTATCACCAATACAGTTATTGTGGACAATTTAAATCTTCATCTTCTGTCCTCAGATGCCAATGCCAGGACAGTGGATGAACATCGATGGTCTACAATAATGGCTGATAGAAATTATGTTATGCTTAATGGGTCTATGCAAGGGGATCACCCCCGAAAGCTACTTGGCATAATGATGGATATCAAGCAATATTGGTTTATATATATGTTAATAATCAATTTATGGCACAAATAACATAATTTACTGTAAAACCGTCAAACATGAGTGATCATAGCCAATTATGTTTAAAATGCGAATGGCCTATGGCAAGAGTAAAGAATTACAATTGCAATGTAACTGAAGTAATGGTCAATAATGCTGGAAATCGGATACAATGGTCGGCCTCAAAATTGGTCACCTTCAGACAAATATTGAATGACAAATATTGTAATCCTAGTAATCTGGATACATTACGGTATGTCCAGACTATGCAAATATTTGTGACAGGAGGTTTGCGTTCTCAACAAAGCCACCAAGGCCACACTCATACCTTTGATCTTGAGGTAAAATTGTGAAAGAAAGAATTAAGGAAAAATATAAGGAACTTGTCCAATACTATGCACGCCTCTTCATTAGACAACGTGATGCAAATAAAGCAATTGAAAAATGCTTATAAAAAGTGGTACAGGAGTAGACGTGCCACGCAATATCAACATGATGGAGAAGCTATGATGAGACAGATCATAATGAAATCGTCCAAAGGAATATGGGTGCTCCTCAATAATGGCTGCCATAAACATCAAGCCTTAGTTCAAATTAACCCCATTCCTGAAAAATTATGGTGTTCCTATGTTGGCAACGTTTACTGCACACCCTTTCCTGATTTAAATTTTGACCTGAACAGAACATTTGCTGATCATGAGGTAAAATTTAACCAGGATGATATTCGTTATGATATCACTAAGCTGAGTAATTCCTGGGCATCTGGTACAGATGGGCTCCACATTCGCACGCTAAAATAGAACATAGATTTGTCGGTGGATATTATTGTGGGTGGGTAATATTTAAAACTATCATGGCGTCTGGAAATATTCCGCCATCCTGGAAAAAATCAATAATTCTACCTCCATTTAAAAAAGGGGATTGTGCGGATCCAGTCTCGTATAAACCCATTGCACTCTTGGATTGCCCTGGAAAGATATTTGCCCGCATGACCTGGACGAATTTAACAAATGGCTTGATAACTTACATCATAAGGATCCATTTCAAACTTGGTTTCTCCCAGGTTTAGGCACTGCAATTAACCTTATAACCTTGAATGCTATCATTCAACAAGGAAAACGTCTCAAGCAGCCCATTTATGCAGCATTCGTCGACTTCAGGTCCGCCTTTGACCTTGTTCCAAGGGAATTATTCTATAAAAAACGTATTGATTTAGAGTGTTGTTGGTATATCCTGAAATGGATCATACAACTCCATACGAATACAACCATCCAAATCCGTTTAAGTAGCGACGGGCTGCTATCTAAACCAATAGAAACAACCCACTTTATTTAATTTTTTCTTACTGGATATAGGGTTTATCTTTAGGGGCTTGATCACTGATCCACCAAAATTGCATGGGATTGCAATGAATTGGCTTCTTTAAGCCAATGACATGATGCTCATATCAAAAACCCCTGCTGGGTTACGTACACTGTTGAATGCTCTGGATAGTTATGCCATAAAAAGCTGCATTAGTATAAACATCAAAAAGACTCAAGTTATGCAGTTTGGCTTAAACAAAGGGCAGAAATCTTATGAATGGCAGTTGCAGAATACCACTTTGCAGTCTGTAAACTCATATATATACCTGGGTATCTGTGTCAATAACAACTGGTCGGACAAGCCTTATGAAGATCATTTGCAAACAAAACATAATATAGCCCTGTCACAAATGAGAATCAAAAGAGCCAAGTATTGTAAATTTACAATAGATCCGCTGATAATCTATTACAAGCAAAAGTGTATACCCACCATTCTATATGGTTCAGAGACAAAAATATTTTTAAAATTATGCCTATTGGTCATAGTATGAAAGTTCATACTGGAAGAAAGCTTTAATGTTACCAATGTCTGAAGACTTGCCTGTCATTAGACATGAATTACAATTAATATCATGCTATGCGGTTTACAAATGGAAAATATGTCAATTGTATAGGAAATGTGTCATGAGAGAAAATGACAATGGTCTCCTCAGGCTCATATCAAAACATCTACTACTAGCTGAAGACACATTTGCCAGATCTTGGCATACTCTAGCACGGATAATTTTGACTGGAGCAGACATAACAGAAACACTCCTAATTGAAAATCCAAACAAATCTAAGTCCAACATATGGAAATCTGAATGGATTAAAACGAGAGATGCTTGTTTGAATATCCATAAATTCAATCAGAATCCCTTTGCTTTAAAACTTCAAGGAGTGGTTTAAAAGTATTTGCAGATGTACCCTAACCCTGCTCATAGAGCAGATTTTATGAGGTTTAGGTTAAATATGTGGCCAACAATAGAAATAATGGATAAATGGAAGAGGATATCTATACAGGAAACAACCTGTCGATTTTGTAAACAAGAGATGGAAACAATCAAACATTTATTGGTAGAGTGTATTGTTTTGCTATCACACAGGATAACTCATTTTAAATGTCTCTTTCCTAATGAAGAAGTAGTATTAACATCTGATCGGCTATGGTTGGAATTACACAGTGGAAATAGAAAATGTGTAAGATATGCTGTTGTAAATTTTTTAAATTCTTTACAAATTAAGAAGGACGATTGTTATACTGGCCCATGAAATAAGCATGATTGCTTTTTATTTTATTTGATGATAATTTCTCTGTATATGCATAATTTATGTTTGTACGTTTTTATATTTTTGTATGTATCTATGTAACAAAGTTAAAAGAGTTGAAAGGTCGGTTTTTCCAATCATAACAACAATAAAAAATAAATATAAAAAAAGAACATGCCAGACACGGCTCCCCCTTATCTCCTTCAAACACCAGGTGCCCAGTAATGACGTGACTGGGGCACTGGTCTTGGGTCTGAATTTCAGGGTTATATTCATTGTAGTTGTGTGTCTACTTGTAATTCATATTGGAAAAGGGAACTGTTTTTGGAACTGAGCTACACAGAACCGCAGCTCCACATCAGGGCCTTTCTGTTCATGATATACTAGGTTTTACCATCCAATATGGCAACACTTCTGTCACGTTAATACACTGACCTCACTTTTACCACAGTACCTGTCTGACTCCATCATCCACCTGTTTCAACTCTTCCTGCACACCTCACTACAGACCATAACTAGGAATACAACAACTAAACACAGGGTGTATACTACTGCCCTATCTATAACCTCTGCAACCACAACAGTAGTGCATGTGTTTCTTCTTCTGTGTTGCTATATGTGAGTATCTAAAATGTGCCACACCTAACTAAAAACAACAAATGCACCTTCTGCTGTTCATACCTCAGTCTTCTCCCCAGTACTTGCTAATAGGATTCTCTCAACCTGAACATTTTGCATGGCTGGGACGCTGTACGAGCACCCCATCAAATGGCATAGACTTCCTGGGCAATTATTTGCCTTGCGTGTAAAGTCTGGGGCATGTTAATGTGGTCATGGAGGTGCATGAAGACTCTGGGATTGTGAAATGTCCGATATGATAGATGCAGAGTGCTGAAATGAGCCTGTGGTAAAAAGTGCAAGGACACTAAGACCGTCACATGAGGGAGTACGGCATATGAGCACCTGGTCTGTGCCATTAAATCAGGTTCCGGCTGCCCAACCAATTCCATAATTACTTTTTGCGGAAATCAGAATGTGGCATTCATCCCTAGTGTTCTCCGCTGTCCCCATTGTTTCCTCCCCGGGCTGCTTGTAGATCCCTTGCTGCCAAATTGTCCGTCCTCTCACTCCCATGTTGTTAGGTGCCCAGTTCCTGTTTCTCTGCTTCATTCACTGGGCCTCATCACGCGTTTGACTGTAGCCCTTAAATGCGGTGGTAACGGTATTACAGCTGCATTTAAGGGCTGGCCCTATCACGAGTTGGGCGCTAAATCGACTGTTTTCCCTCCATCTTTTTTCTGGAGGTGAAAATCCCTGTTTTTGGCTGTATTACAGCCAGCTGTATTAGCCCGCACAATTAGCGCCGAAAATTCCCCATTGGATCCAATGGACCCAATCAGGAATGGGGATTTACCGTTAAGGCCCAACTCGTGATCCGGTGGTAATACCACCGGACTGGTCGGTGTTAGGGCTATTACAGTCGGCTGTATTACAGCCGGGAATACAGCTCAACTCGTGATGAGGCCCACTGTGTTCTTCACCTAATGATTGTAAAACGCTCTGTGTCTTCTCGAAGCTAGGTTTGTGCTCAATAAATACAATGATATTAATTATAATAATAATAATGCACCTGCTCGTCTGGCATCCCAAATATGGTAATCCAGTTGTGGAACACCCTCTGCCTCACCCTCCTTCTCCTGGAAATGTGTGCTAGTACAAGCGTGACAAATGTGTAATGCACCGTTTTGGACAGGTATGTAAATGCTCAGAGGGTGCATGTTCACTTTGCCCATGCTTTTGAGGGAAATTGACGTTTGCTTAAGAGCACTATTACGTTTTGCACATGAAGTTGTTTTTTTCATTTTGGTGGGTGTGGGACTGATCATACATCATGGAAGAAGGAGGAGGAGGATGAGGAGGAGGGCCTGAATCTTTCACCTTTAAATATCATTATTTGCAATGCCAGACCAGGATGTGTATGCAAGATATAGCTTTCATCCCCATGTCATCCTTGACCTGGTCAGGGGGTGGGAGCATGACCTTGCATCACTCATCATCTGCTCTCACGCACTGACATCCTGGAAAAGTTGGTAACTGCCTAACATTTCCTGGCAACAGGATCATACTGGCGCAACCTCGGCCATTGTGGGTCACATATCACAGAACACGCCATCCCAGTGCCTACAGCAGGTGTTGCGCTGCATAATAGCACATGTGCGTACGCACATATACATGACACACACACTGCAGGTAAGGCAGAGAGTGTTCCAGGAGTTCTATGCCATTGCACAGTTTCCACATGTCCTGCGAGCCACCGACTGCACCCATGCAGCTCTCCAGCCCCCCTGAGAGATTGAGCACATCTTTTGCAACAATAAACTTTGGCACTGAAGTAATGTGCAGGTCATCAGTGATGCCAAGGCCCAAATTATGCATGTGAATGCCAATTACGCAGGAAGCACGCATGATAGCTACATGTACCACGGTTCTCTCCTGTATGAGAACCTGACATTGGGAACCTTTGGGAATATCTGGCTCATCGGTGAGTATCAACTATCATGCACATGCAAGCATTCACATGATACACAGAAAAACAAGCCATGGCAATCAACGCTAACAGCAACTTTTCCACCTTTGCTGGGGACAGTGCCTACCCAATCTCACCATTCCTGCTCACACCCCTCTGGAATCCTGCCACCCGAGGTAAGGTAAGGTACACGCAACACACATAGCCACGAGGGGCATAGTGGAGCACACGTTTGAGGTGCTTAAGTCACTCAGGTGGCGTACTGCATGACCCGCCAATAGTATGTCAGATCATTGTGGCATGTTCTGTCCTGAACAATAATGCCACAGGTTGTTACATAGCAGTAGAGCTGCAGGAGGGACAATGCCCTAATCCACAGGCATCACCCATCCCCTTGGCAGGCCAAAGGACACAGGGACAGGAGACATGCAATCTGTTTGTGCAAACACACTTCAACTGAATTGCAGCCCATGTGGAGCACACACAGTGAAGCCACTTCCCTGATGCCCTTCAATGATGAAATAGAACTGATCCACCTTGCCCATAACAACACCCTGAGAATGTGCATCTGGGAGAGGAAACTGTGTATGTGTTTCCATATCCATCAAATCAAATGCACAAACCATGGCACAGTCATTGCAAGTGGAAACAACAATATCCCTGTCACTGAATCAAAATCACACAACACAATTAAAACATCCTGCTACCTATTCTTCCTGCTTCCCACCAATCATTATGCACTCAGACAATGTATACGACACAGGAGACCAGAAGTAGAAAGGCATAGCAAAAAATGTAACCAGGGACCACCTCCTGGGAGAACTGCTTTTCTCACGCTAGACGTGTCTCACCCTATTATACGGGCGGAGTGGCTACTCCATTCTCCACCAATAATACATCTCAGAAAACATATCTTCATATAAGGAGGGATACAGACAAAGAAAAGCGCAAGTTGTGTTGAACAAAAATGTCCTCTTCACTTCGCAGCTTTTGTTCTTGGGACCCTGCTCCAGCTGTCCTCAGTCATGAAGCAAAGAACTTCACTGGAGGGGCATGAACCAACTCAGACTGTCTGAGGTGTGGTGTGCAGGTATTCCACAGTCCTGTGACCTTGCTCTCAGTAACTGTCTACCCTTCTAGAATGCCTCAGAAACATAAGTTTCAATCAGGTGACACACCCCTTCACCCAATTTACATCATACCGTGTGCACTCCTGAGTACCATGTAACAAGTCGAAGAAATGACTCACCTGGATCCCATCTTCATCAAGTCACCCTCATCATCATTGCAGCTGGACCCGCTCACCTCAGGCCAATGCACTGAAAAATATCCCACACAGTGATTACATCCCTGCCCACAACCATGCCATGTTTTCCCCTGAGCTCCATGCAACAAGTCAAAGAAATTACTCACCTGGCCTATATGTTCATCACGTCACTCTCTGGACCATTGCAGCTGGGCCTGCTCACCTCAGGCCAACGCACTGAAAATTCCACACATAGTGACTACATCCACACTCACCGGATGACCATACCATGAGCTCCCCTAGGTGCCAGGCGACAAGTTGAAGAAATGACTCACCAGGCTCACATCTTAATCAGTGCTTGCTAAAACACCTTGCCAGCTCACATAGACATGTAGTGCATGAAACAAAAATAACTGGATAACCTTGAGGTGTCTCGTATGGAACATAGAAACTTGACAGCTATGGTCTACCCAGAAGTACCCAAGATTGGGGTTGTACCCTTGGCCGTCTGTGGCACGGGCCTCAATGCCTTTGAGATTTGCCCTCAAGAGTAGGCTGGGGTCCCCGTGTGGAACACTAATGAGTAATTTGGCTGGTGCACTGCAACTGAGTCTGGTGCACAACGGCTGGGTCAGCACCCCTGGACTTCTGAGGCACTAGCTGGGGCACCTTCGAGCCATGCCCTCTGGAGAGACCTGGGGCTGCTGCCACCTGCCCAGCCCCAGTAGCACTTCCTTGCGACACCTACCGGAACCTGGCTCCCACCTGGGCCTTCAGCTGCTGAGCTTGCTTAGCCTTTCTCTCCGTGGCCAGGCCCTTTGGTCCACACCTTCTCTGGGGTCCCAGTCTCATCATTGGACAGCCTGTCCAGCTCCCATGACATACATCTGTCCCACAGGTAGAACCTACTGTCAGTAGGAAAATGTAGGAGGCAGCTGTGCCAGCTGCGACTCAGGCTGTGTGGTCCGACAGCTGTGGCCATGTGGCAAATTGGGCACAGCTGAAGGCCCAGATGGCCCGGGATGGTCTTCCACAACCACATGGCTGTGTGGCCATAAGATCATGCTTGCCCTAAGGCCAACATCCAGGGTTTAGGGCATAAGCTGAAATCTGCAAACAAGGCCCAGTCTATCTTCCCTGACTTCAATGGGCTGGATCTTGACACTGTGCCACTGGCGCGGCCAAGGCCATCTGGTCTGCTAGGCTCACTGGAAGGGGAGAAGAGTGTTGACCACCCAGCCTGCATCCCTGCAGGTGCACCCAGGGTGTGTGGGAGTTTCTCATGCATACTTTGACGCAACAGGAGGAGGAAGGATACAGACCCCTGTGGCACCAGCACCGTGGCCATGCCATTGACAAAACCGTGCCTCACAGGATGACTCACAATAGATTGCAGCAAGGTAGCTGCTCTGCTGCTTACAAAACCCTGACTCAGAATCAGGTTGTCTACAAATGACTATGCCCCACATTCCCCACAAATATGTGTTACACAAAGGGTGTGAGAGATTGCCCCCTTATGTTCACACTTGCGTCCTGAGGGAAGCAGCTCTATGCACCAGCACACAGGATGGCTATTGTCGGAAAACCGAGGCTCCACAGTGCTGTGTTGTCATCACAGTTTAGGGAGGGATGCAGACTTAAAGGCATTCAGTCATAATCCCACAGCTGGCAGCTTCACTCAATTGACAACCATATGAAGACTGAGAATAGTTTAAGATTGATTTGGCCCCTTGACCTCTAATCATTTACCTCACCAGATTATTCTGGGTACCGATAACCAGTTATACTGAGTGAAATGTCAGAGGGAACAAGACAGTATATTGTTTTATTGATAATCTGCACCTATACCCAGGTCAGACAAATTATTAGCATTGCAGGACCGATATAGACCTACACCACAGTACTCTCTGACTTTAACCTGCCAAGTCATACTGAACCATGTCTCGGATCCTATCACACACGCTAATGCAACACCTCCACAACCAAGTGGATGAAAGGTGCTGGTGGTGTTCATGGTGCAATGGGATTACACCCAGCTAGTGTACGCCAGCCCTCATCTCCTTAGTGCTAAAGGCTTTTGTTTGGCTCTCCAAATTGAAGATGTTGATCTGTATTACAAGATGGGTTGGATAGGTAACTGACATCACTGCAGACCCCTGGTGCCGTTTGTGGGCCTCCATGCCTTCTGGTACAATGTGGTTGGAGTGCATGGAGGACAGTCAACACCCAGTTGACAGTTGCACTGGGAGCAGGGTAATCTGTCCGATTTTGGAAAAGTATATTTTTAATGAATACCGCATGATAGTAAATGATTGGCCTAAGCACATTCGCATCGCACTATAAATTACGCTGCCATTTTGAGTTATCTGCCATTTTGATCGGCTCTTGCTTTCTGTCCCATGTGTAGAATTGTGTTTTTGGCTCCAGCCGAGCAAAATTAACTTTGTACTGTTTCCATGACATCAACTTAGATGTGAATGATGAAGCTGCTAAAGTGAATTGTTTGTCCTACACTGAGAAACCTTGGAGTTAAACAAAAGCGGTACTAATCAGTAATTTAGATACCATCTGTTCCAATAGTGCCTTCCCATTCAAACAGCAAAGTAGAATGATGAATAACTGAACATGTACTCTTGCAGAAATCTTTGTTTTCTCTCCTTGAAACTAAGCTGACTTCAAACTCAAGAACAAATGATAGACAAATATGAGCAAGCAAAATAAGGAATGTTATATTTGTGTCTTATATTTGGAAAACATGTGAAATGTTTGATGGAAAACAACAAACTATTCAAAGATGTTTAAGCATGACTTTATGTTATGTGGATAAGCCATGAAACCTAGGTAAATGTATGACATGAAGAGGGGCTGGACGATGTGTCCGGGATTGTGGAAAACTTGTATAAATACTTGCGTTTTTGAAATGTCCAGCACTCTCTCATCTCACAGTGTCTGCTTGCACACATTGCGGGGTGTTGAGAGCCAGACAGCTGCCTGTTAATAAATGTACATTTTACCTTTGGACTCGTGACTGGCGTATTTCTATCATGTGGTATTTAGCCTCGATATTTTTAATCTTTCAGATGGTGCCCGAATAGGGACCCTCAAGATTGATGTCACATCGCTAGACGAAGATGAGGCTGCCGGACTGGGATCGGAGAGTGACAGGGCGCCCTGCAAAGTGAGATGCGATTCCTCCGCAGTACAGCACGCCCGATCCCTGGACGGTGAGCAGCGTTTAGTAGGGCATCACGGCGAGGGTCCCCGTATCGAGGACTTTTTTGCGAAAATGCCAGCCACGATGATTTGATGTCCGATGGGACCCTTGGATTTGAAATCAGGTGAGTCGTATCCCGAATCTTAGAATCCTGATATTTGTTGCAAGTGTTGTCTCTGCAGAAACAAACATAGCCAGGTAAGATCGCCATTTAACTATGCCTGGGAAATTGTCATCCTGTTTCAGGGTATTATTCCGCAGAGAAACACAATCTTTGAAACAAGGCCAACTGGCGCCACCCGAAGGGTCGCCGGCTTATTTAATGTATTGTAAGTATGGCCTGAGAGCTATTGTATTTAATGAAATTTGGCACAGACAGATCAGACATGTTTCTGAACTTCAGTGGCCAGTTTATGGTAATTTTGAAATTGCCCACCTAGAGCATTTAGAATCTGTATTGTTGAGAAAAAAGGCTAGTCCTGCAGCATTTGATGCAGTTAGAGATTGGAGGAAAGAAGCTATGCAGCCACTTAGAAGTAAAGAAAAGCATGCACGCTGACACATGACGAATGCTGAGAAAGCATTTTTGCATGATCAATAGAATCAGTCAGAATCCATTATAAGTATGGACAGGGCTTTTCAAATAGATGTGCAAAAGATAGATCTCTCTCAGGATTTTCATACATCAGACAAGTTAATTAATACATCATTGAATAACGTAGAACTGTTTCAACTGCACCACCTCCATATCTGCCTCCTCACATTGTTGTTCCTCTTCCTCCCGTTGTTGTTCCTCCTCCAGCACCTCCACCCGTGCCAACAGTTGCCGTCCCCATAATTCTGTTTGCACCACCAGCGGTAGTACCTCCGCCACCTATTGAACAAGAATTGTATGAACCACCTGTAGTGGTTGAATGGGCGGAAGCTGATCCACGAGTAGTGACTTGTGGTACGGTACCTAAAGACAGAAAGAGGGAATTGTATAGATGGGCTGTGCAGTACATACAAGAGGGTGATGAATCATCTGTTTAGTTGGGATTTCTGATCAAGGGGGTATTCCTGAACAGAATAGTTTGATAGAACAGATGGGAACGTATTTAGTTGATACATGGAGTGATTTGACAGACATGAATGTCCCACAGAGGTTGCGGGATGGAATGTCCTTGCCCGCTCAAGGGACTATGTAGTGAAAGTATAAGAGCATGTATAGAATGTATTTGAGTTTAAAAGGGAGCTAGATCGATTACAGGAAGATGGGATGGATGTAAATGGACGGCAGGCTTCATATGTGCAGAAGCGATTTCTACCTCCATTGAAATCAATGAGTGAAGACATGCGCATTTGCACAAGAGCCACTCTTAGATGGATTTTGGATGTTTCAATTTATCCCACTGAAATGCATGACACGTTTAGTCAGTATGCTCTGGCAATGCAAAGGAAAGTGTCACAGGTGATGGAAGAGTATCTACAAGAGGAATTTATGAAGAGAAAAGAATGTTGTGCAGCAGATTTGATGGTTATTTATAAAAGAGCATCTTTGTCCGATTCTGCTTTGACTACTTTATCACTTGATTTGGCCTTGTTGCTTAACAGACGTTCAGATTTGCTTGCTTTACAATTGCTGATGAGGGAGGTTCCTCTGACATTTGTTCAAAAAGTAGAGATTCCAGCTAATGCTGCAGCAGGAACACCTGCCACTACTATTGAAGCACACATTGGGCCTTATTACGAGTAGCGCAGTAAAAACGGAGTCATTACCACCATGGAGGTACGAGCGGGTCCATGCTCGTATGACGCCGCTAATAGCGGGCGATTATGAGTGTGCGAGCGTGCGCAAACCCCCATGCCGGTAATGGCCATACCGGCATGCCGCTAAAGGCCCTCCAACCCCCTGATAGCGCCATCACGGGACCCGCCGATACTGCCTCCGCCTAGGAGGAACCCCTTAATACCGACCCGGTAATACCAACATGCTAATACTGGGCTCGTAGTACTGGACCCGGAAGTAACGTCATCGCATCGGAACGGGAAATGCGCCGGCGGCCATCTTTAAAAACACAATCCATTGAAATCCTCCCAAACCAACAGTTGTTAACAGGAAAGGCCAGTGGCAATACATACACCGTGTCGAAGGCAACCCGGAAGACTACTCCCCGCCTGCAGAAAAAGCACTTTTCTGATGCAGAATTGAACATGCTTGCGGACACCCTTGCTGCACATGCTGATGTGGTAAAAGATCAGAACCTGAAGCGTGAGGTGCAGCAGCACAAGAAGGAGATCTGGCAGGAGGTAGCCCACAAGGTCTCTGCTGTTGGAACAACCCCACGGACAGTGAGGGATTGCAAGAAGAGGTGGGATGACCTCCGCCTCTGGGCCCGTAAAATCCTTGCAAGCAACAGGAGGGATGCCATGGCTAAAGGCGGGTGTCCCCACTCTCTTGCCAAACTGACCACCTGGGAGGAGACGGCAAGCACCTTCATCAATCTGGAGTCCATTGAGGGATTTGGGTAGATGGCGACGGGTGCGACAACATTAGCAGATGGAGGTGAGTGACCCTGCAGATCCCTGTAGGGGAAACCATGACGTAGCACAAGTGATGTGGAAGAAAGTCTAGGCAAGGCAATGCATGTCCCAACACACACATCAACATATTCTTTTCCAGATGGAGGGCCAAACCCTGCCACACTGAAATGCATGCTGAGTGCCAATCCCATTACCAAAACACAGCCAACACACACGGACTGTGCCCATGTAATGCATCACACAAACCCCAGTACAACAGCTTGCCACCTGCCATGCAGCAAATGCCAAAATGCCCCCTCATACTACCCTGTTTGACACGCCTGTAAGACATGAATGCATGATTATTGAAATACTCCACAGCACCATAGAATGCATCTGGCATGTAACACCATCACTGATGCCCTGCATCTCTTCTACACCCCCAGGCACCAATGGAGAAGATGCCAGCCAGGATACCACCACAAGGTCTTCCACGTCCCAGCCACAGAAAACGGCAACCGACACCACCACCTCTGGGGCAGCCTCGCAGCCCACACCTACACCCAGTGCACCTGACACTGTGGACACCCAGCTGCCAACACCTACACTCAGTGCACCTGATACAGTAGACACCCAGCTGGCCACACCTACACCAGTGGAAGGCGAGGCCCTAGAACCACTGGCCACCTCTGAAGATGAAGTGGAGGAGTATGTGTACCAGGAAGGAGTGACGCATGTGGCATGTGCACACACCCCAATCCTTGTGTCCACCCCCCCGGCCCAAACTCAGCCCTCACCCACCTACAGCAGTGCTGATCCCTGCCTACACGATTCTGACCTCAGCCCTATCCCCGAGTACAGCACTGATAATGGAGGTCCCGTGACAGCACCCTCGACCACTGCTGCTCCCACCAACAGCCTTGAGGTACAGCTGATGATGGTGGAGACCAGACAAGCGTCAATGATGGACCTGCTGCAACAATATATCGCGGATGGCGAGGACACCAGGCGGGAGATAGACACAGCCATAGCGGGGACCACAGCCGCATAATGGCCAACACAGCCGTAGTCAATGCCTCGGCATTGCTGATGAGAGACTGTCTGGGGCCATCACACAGGTCCTGACATCCATCGTGCTGCACATGCAGCGGCCACGACTTTCAGCAGGCGTGGAAATCCCCACCGACTCCTCACCATCCACCACACCTGCTTCCTCCTTCCCCACTTCCTCTGGACTCCCCAGCCCTGTGCGTCCTACGAGAAGGAGTGCGAGGCACACCGAAATGCTGCGCCCGGACAGCAAGAAGTCCCGCAAATAGTGTGGGAGAACTATGGGAGAGGCTCAGATGGTGTTGGGGGGTGACTGGGAGCATTAGGGGGAGTTCACTGGGGGGTTTCGGGAGTTTAGTGGGGGGTTTTGGGAGTTTACTGGGGTTTTTCTGAATTCACTGGGGGTTTGGGGGGGTTGTCACATTTTTGCAGTTTGAATCAATACACTTGTGTGAAAAAACTTTCAATGCCTGGACATTGTTCATTTCGTGTGTATCCATTTAATGCATGACGGTGTTCAGTGTCCAACTCCCAACATTCCCTGTGTGCATGTCCACATGGACCCAGTGTGTCACTGACACATATCTATCTAAGTCGCTGTGGTTCAGAAGTATTCGTGAATCAGTGATTGGCGTACTGCACGGCCATCCTGTGCATCACGTACTGGCAGGGGTGCTGCTTCACCTCCGTCTCCATCCTCATCATCCTCACCTGCTTCATGAATGTCAATGTCAGGTGGTAGTGGTACATTTCTCCAGACGCACATGTTGTGCAGCATGACACAGGCCATGGTGATCTTTGCCACCTTCTCAGGCCTATAAAGGAGTTCTCCACCAGACCTGCTTAGGCAGCGGAACCGCGCCTTCAACAGGCCAAAAGTCTGCTCAATCACAACACGGGTACGGGTGTGAACCCGATTGTACTCCTCTTCATGGCTGTTCAGCGGGTTCCGCACAGGGGTAAGTGGCCACGGCTTCAAGGGATATCCTCCATCACCTGAAAGCAAATACAAATAGATGTGTGTCACTCTGAGCTGCCACCTTCAGGATTCACAGTCATGCCCGCAGCTATTTGCTGTGGACATGCACCTGTCCCTGTACATATGCACAAATATTATGTAGATGCATTCTATACTGATATAAGGTGTGGTAGTCTGGATGGCATTGAATAGAAGATGCAGGGTGAAATAATGCATGCTGAGGCAGATGTACTGTGGTTGTACGACAATGTTTAGCCTCCAATTTATGCTGTGTATGCTACACTGTGCATGGTCACACTAGCCACATTGGCACAGTTGCGATCATGTTCAGTCATGCATTGCTTGACATACATATGGTGACCAGATTGTGCGTCTTACATGTGGTCATTGATATACGTAAATGGTCAGATGTGTGCCAATGATGTGTCATGTTGGGGTTGGGAGGTTCAGGTCAGGTGTCATTAGCTCTGCTTGCATTCTCCACTCACCGTCAATTCCCATCCAGGTGGGGTATGCATCCTCCCCATTCCCACCCAAGTGGGATATGCATCCCCCCCATTCCCACCCAGGTGGGGTATGCATCCCCCCATTCCCACCGAAGTGGGTATGCACCCCCCCCCATTCCCACCCAGGTGGAGTATGCATCCCCCCATTCCCACCCAGGTGGGGTATGCATCCCCCCCATTCCCACCCAGGTGGAGTATGCATTCCTCCCATTCCAACCAGGTTGGGTATGCATCCCCCCTATTCCCACCCAGGTGGAGTATGCATCCCCCCATTCCCACCCAGGTGGTGTATGCATCCCAACACATCACTACCCTGATGCACTGCCATGGGCCAATCAGGCAACTCACCAAGCAGCCAGGCACATGGTCCAGCATGTCGCTCCATGTGACGGGGTAGCGTGGAGTTATGCAGCACCATGGCATCATGTGTTGATCCGAGAAATCGGGCGCAGCAATGTGTGATGATCTTGCTGGAGTCACATACCATCTGCACATTGATGGAGTGGTATTGCTTGCGATTGCGGTACACTGCCTCTACGGCATGGGGGACTACCAATTCTATATGGGTGCAGTCCAGGGCACAACACAATTGGGCATGCCTGCCAGTGCATGGAAGCCTACTTTGGTGTTGGCTATCTCCTGGTCAGTCCGTGGTGGGGATATGTGGGCGCTAGCGTGCTTCACAAGGGCATCCATCACTTGCGTCAGCATGGTTGTGAAATGCCATGCAGCTGGCCCACTGTGTGCTGGTAGGTGCCTGTGGCCAGGAAGTGGAGCACAGATACCACCTATAGTAGCGGGGGATGGCAATGCGTATTTCTATGTGGCTGGCAATGTCATTGCCTATCATGTCCACTATGGTGGTGATGGTGTCCCGGTCCAACCGGTACAGGGTGTGGATCTGCTCAGGGGTTAGATTGAATGGACTGGGTCTGATGCAAGGGATTGGTGGCTGCCTACGAGGTACTACTGGCTGCACTGGTGGTAATTGCTGGGCCTGTCTCACCCTCCTTCTCCTCCTGCGTCTCCTCTGTGCTGCCTGTTGTTGCTGCTGTAGTTGTTGTAGTTGCTGTTGTTGCTGTTGTTGCTGTAGTTGTAGCAGTATAGGCATGTCCTCCAGCGCTATGATTGCAACAGCTAGTGGTATCATTTTGGTGTAGGAAGGGGTGTGGTGTGTGGGTGTACTCCTTTTATATTGGGCCAGACACCATTGAGTCCACCTGTGGTGATTGTGTGCACCTGTGGCAGTTGGATTGATTGCTGATTGCTGTTTACGGGTGGTCCGTGATGCCTGTATGGCCACCATCGTGCATCCCCTGATTACCGCCTCCAGGATGCCAGTATTTGCATGCCCGCATGGGTTGTGATGTCCTCCTATTACGGGCATGCCGGTATTTGCTCCCCGAAGGAGCGCTTGTACGCGCCCATGCTGGCATGAGGGTGCACGGTATGGGCGGTGCCGGTATTGGCGGGTTGTCGGGTCGTAATGACCTAGACCAGTTAACGATGCCGCTATTACCATTCCGCCTTCCATTTTTCATCATCTCCATTCTCGTAATGAGGCCCTAGGTCTCACAGTTTGTCCATGTCCCATTTTCTAGACAGGAAGTGAATACCATTAGGCAATCAATTCCAGATATTAGGAAGAATCCAACAGGATTTTATAAAGAAATTGAATCTGTCTTTCATTCGTCAGTTTTCACGCTGGGTGATATAGATTTGTTGTTTCCCATGATCCTTCCTGCTGATTTATGGAAGCAGATTAGAACTGTAGATGATCAGGCAGAGATGGGTGACACATGGGATGACTTAGCACGAGCAGATGGGGAAAGGAATGCCGGTGAGAGACCGCCTGTAATATCTTACTTCCAATTTTGTACTTATCATCAAACACAAGTGTCAACATACAAGATATTACCCACCTCGAGACTTGATTGTTCCCTGGAGCTTGAGATTGTTCTACTTGAAGACTAATGAGGTTCCTCCTAGGGATCCCTTCACTACCGGCTCCAAGAGTGGGACGTAAAGGAGCCCCCAGGGAAAACCCCCAACGGGGGGAAAAAAAACCTGTGCTGGGCTGCTAGGGTTTGTAGAATCCTGAGAACTGCTCGGATGAGGTGCCTCAGCCACAAGGTCGTTGGTAAGTCGTCAGTAGGACAGGAAACTGAGAGTGACAATATAAAAGGTAATAGACTAGTCAATACTTGAGAGTAGAAAGGATAGGAAATGAGAATAGGGTGAAACAAGGATTACCTTGATGTTATTCGGCCAATCCTAAATGTAAGAGAAAAGCGGGTAGAGGCTCACTCCTAATCTTAATGAGGTAAAGAAGTATAAGATTATTAATCTTCGAAGTTTATGCAAATAGTTTTGTCTAGAAACACTAAAATTGCTTCTCTTATTGCCTGAACCAATAACCCGAAGGAAAATCCCTTTCCTGTACTTCCGGGTAGAATCTCCTACTTCTTCTTGTGCAGTGGCTAGAATCAGAAGTGCTATGGGGAAAATAGGACACGTACAATGATAAAGAGTAACCAGAGAATGGCTCGCAAAACTAAAGGGCCATAAGAATAAGTACGTTGCAACGCACCTAAACGAGCCTCTGAAGAGACCAGCGTACTCAGCACTAACAGAACCTGTAATGGTGGAAAGACAATCAGCTGGAAGCCCAGTTGGTTCAACTAAGAAGAAACAAAGGACAGCACAAGCTATTAGAGATAACAGCGTTAAGCACTAAATGTGAGGAAAGTAAGTAGTAGGATCAGATTGAAATCTAACACGAACTAACGGAGCGTACCGCCACTCAGGAAGAGAGAAGCAACGCGCATTGCCACAGGTTGAATGTCCGTATATACTGTGCGGAAGCCTGGGGGCGTGGCCAACAATCTGTTGAGATCCGGCAAAAACGCTAGAGTGTTGCAGCTTGTTCCGCAACCACCCGGAACAGCTCGCGCAGCATAAGAGAATTGGTATAGAGAACCGATGACCAAATTAGGTGTAACACCGCTACAGGTGATACTGATGTGGCCAGATAGAATAGTGACTAAATTGAAAACTCTGATTCCTGAAAAAAATAATTATATGGGATAAGCTTACGGCTTGCAAGCAAGGGAAGTCAGAAGGTGCGACAGAGTATTTTAATACATTTGAGCAAGTATTTTGGGATTTTAGTGGTCAAGATTTAAGTACATAGCCAGGAAAGAGGCTATTTGTTGATAAGTTTGTCCGTGTATTGTTGCCTGAAATCCAATCCCAGATCATGACTTTTGAGAGTGTGTGGCAAGCAAAATCACAATCTGAAGTGTTACACATGGCTCAATATTATGAAAATAGTTTTAATAGAGAGAAGGAAAAGGTGGAAAAGAAGAAAGGAGACCAGAATGCTAGGGTGTTATTGCAGTAGATAGCTAAAAGAGCCAGAGGTGGAAATACACAGTTCAGAGGCCAATTTACAACACAGGGTGGCGCACAACTGGGTCCCATACACATAAACCAGTGTGCATATTGTAGACAGGAGGGTCATTGGCAAGCACAATGCCAGATCGCACAGCAGAGATCAAATAGTACGTATGGTTCCATGGGTAGACGTTCCAGAGGCCGTCCTGGGATAGGGGGTCCTGGTAGAAATCAGTTTGCACAGAACCAACGGACACCATCACAAGATAATTAGCAACAGAGTGTTAATAGTGGGAATATTTTTGATAATCCTCTGAATGTCTATTTTTCTGAGGATTTTGCATCTGACGACATACTGTTCCGTTAGGACAGCCCGAAGCAGGGTCTGGAACCAATACCTATTCCCGTCGATCAGATAGGGCCCTACGTTGAAATGAAGGTGGGGAATAGGGAGCATCTCTTTTTGATAAATACAGGAGCACAGAAGTGTTTTATTGATCATTCACGGGTTCCAGATATTCCACTGTCAGGGCAGAACAACATTTCTGTAGGATTCTCTGGTACGCCAGTGGTTAGTCCGGTCTCTCAGCCAGAACCAATTTCACTGGGAACATTTACTGATTCTTGTCCATTTCTATTGACAACACAGTTTTTGGCACAATTAATAATTTGGTTGTTCCACAGTTTCCGGTTGTACCCGATGTCACCACAATTCTGACTATGATTCCAGCCACGGCTACACATTTTAGCATTGTGGATTTGAAAATCGCTTTCTTTAGTATCCCTGTGCATGTTGATAGCAGATATTTGTTCACGTTCACCCTAGAGGGACGCTTGCTCACATTTATTCGTGTGCCGCAAGGGTACACTGAGAGGCCTAGCATCTATAGTAGTGTGTTGAAAGAGCAGCTTGATACACTCAAGTTGCCTTCCACTTGTACGTTGTTGCAATATGTTGATGATCCTTCCTAAATGAAAACTGGACTGAGCAAGCATTCAGGAACACTTTCAGTTTTTTGGGGTCACCTGAAAATCTTTTTATAGCCATAGTGGAGTCTTACGCCTCTAAAGGTAAGGCTTTGCATGCCTGCGAGGCCTTTTTAAGATAAAGGTTCTAATTGTTCATTGTTTGAACCTCTGCAGTAAGGTTCTGGACTGCTGACATTAACTTCTGCAGCTGGGCCATGCCTGAAACAGGTTTTTGCATGCGTCGCCATCTTTCAGTGCACACCCTCACCTGTGACTTGTGTGATATCCTGGAGTTGAAGATATAGGGCCTGACTGCCTGTACAGAGCACCAAGGTTGCCAGAAAGGCTGAGTCCAAGGAAAAGCTCTCTCACAGAGGGAAAACCACCTTGTAGTTTACAGCAGGTTCTAGGCAGATGTAGAGAATCCTCTCAGAATATCAATGGAAAAAGATGGAGGCAAATAATTGCGTATCCAGCAGAGTGAAACAACAATAATACAGAAGGAAAGAGCAAGGTAGCAGGATCTCAGTAAACGTAGTGGAGAGCAAGAGAAAGGTTAAGAGAGTGCATGTACAATGAGGAAAGTTGGGATGCACGGCTTATCCTTTCTAGCAGGTATTTGTTTTGCAATCAGAAAGGAACCTCCTTCTGAGTTTGCCATGCTGTGCGGGATGTTGTGGCTATCTTGTGTGTGGTGGAAATGATTGTAATGCATACCACATTGGAGTGTTGCCTGTCACGGGATGCCGCAACTCCATCGATCCCAAAGAGACCAGGGATGGAGCCGTTGTCTGACAAAACAGCCACCACAGTCCACTAGTCGTAAGAGGGGCCAGCCTGCAGTGCAGGAAAAGGCAGCACCTCATGAGGATGCTCAGGTCAATGTGAAGGGTCTACCAAGGAAGAAGCACTTTTAAGATGACAATCCTCACTGATCATGTCAATGAAAACGGGGTCGGCCTGTACCCTTGTGCTGGCAGCACCCTTCTTTTGACCCACCAGTGGCAGCTGTGGCAAGAGGTCACAGACCACATCAATGCCTGTGGTGTGGAGAAGCACACTTTGGAAGAGGTCCACAAGAGGATGAAGAATCTCATGCGACAAACCAAGAAGAAGCTCAGCAGCAATGTGGCCACTGCCCAGACTACTGTATCATATCACCATATGTGGACGAACTGACTCCATTTGACGAGGTCACCAGTGAACTCAGAAGCAGTGAGCAGGTGGTTGGTGTAAGGGGCATGGACACCTATGCAGCCACATCAGGTGAGTGCCATGTGTAAATGTCATATATGCTTCCATCTATGCAATATATGCTGCCAAATGTTGTGGTAGAGTTGGGTGGGGTACTCTTCACCCTCCCCTGGGTACTCTAGCCATGCTCATGGTCGCTTCCATCATGTGTTGTGCATCATTCTAGGAGGTGGATGTTTGGTGCCTGTCTGTGGTTAACATTGATCTCACAGTATAAGTCAAAGTATACAGAATGTCACTGCTATTTCAATACATTTATATGCAGCAACGGCTTGTAGGACACATCTCATTCAACACACTCACAGTGTCATGCTTGTGGATAGTTCATTATGAACTTAAATCATTACTTACATGGAATTACACCAAGGTGTGATGGATGTGAGAGTCATCCATTCACTGGTCCTGGCCGCCAGTTGACCTGGATGATTGACAGTGTCAGTGCAAAGACACATGAGGGTGTGTTCCAGACAGGAATTGCTGTGGCTGGACAAGCAATGTTTGAGTGATATTCATTCCACATTTGGAGTGTCAATGGTTCAGTGGCAAAGCAAATGCACACTGGTCATGTCCATGTCACACGTTTGCTAGAAAACAAGAGGAGGAGGGGCACAACCTGTGTTCTATGGTAATTCACTTGGGTTCCAATAATGACCCTATCTCGATAAGTATCTGTGTGTATGAAAAATTATATATAAAACTTCTGGTGCAATAGGTATGACCTCTAGGCCACCAGAGACCATCATGCTACCATCCAAACAATACAAAATCCGTTGTTGCCAACAGGGAACCCTATTTGCAATCTTGGCGGACCGAAGTCCTATAAAGATTTATTTTTTAAATATAGGCCAGTCCTACACTATAAATTTAATGTGATAGATACATAAATAGCAACAAATAGTAAAACATTGTAGGATTAAACCTTCAAGACAGTGAAGTTTAATATTGGGGTGTTTAGTCCACCCTCAGTTAACATCGAATATGTGACCTAAAGGTCAATTAAAGAACGCACTATTCAAATAAACAATATTTCCACAAATCAAATGGTGATGTATGGTAATTGAACACAATTAGGTATCCCAGTTGCATTCACTGGCATTCTGACTCTTGATTGATATTAACAACAAAATCAATTGTAGTGCAGCATATAAAGTGCACATCAAGTACAAGTTAAATATAATTAGCAGTGTCCAAAAAAGCTGAAATTGTTGTAAGGTCAACCACTATGGCGACAGGTTTCGGAATCTGTTTACATCTTCAGGGCATTTGAGGCTTAATGGGCCAAAGGTTTTAAAAGTACAAAGTGCACCTGTGAATACAACAGGTTAATGTGCTTAGTCAGATATACTGTTATATTGAAATATGTTTTTGTCAAGTTAATGTGAAATAAGTCAAGGTACACTGACCTGTATGTTTTTTTCCCAGTATGTTTATGTGGTGTATAGAACCTGCATATAAAAGGGATGGGTTGAGGTCAAGGTATTCATTTAGGGAGTCTTAGTAACAGGGATAAAGTAAAAACGCATCAGTGATTTTGGACCGATGTTCATGGCAATGCAATAAACATCACTACTCACCCGTCATGTGGATAATACTACCAGCTGGGCGGGGGTCTTGCTGGATAGTTAGCCGTAAACTGCTCAAGGGTCTCTAGTACATCCACAGTAAAATAATAATAATGGGTCACATGCTCATGTGTAACATGGCAACATAGGTATCATATTTAGTACTCTGTACACTGTATAGATATCCAGAGGCTACTGAGTATAAATCTCATATTTGTCTATGTATGTGGGATTTTAACGATCAGGAGCACTCCCTCTGTCTGAAAGTGTGTGTGTGCCCTCGATCCGTTACCGGAATGATGCACACCAACCATGTGTCTCAAAATGCTGCCAACATGGTTCATTATCAGTCAGTAATGGGCCACCATGCGTTGCAGCTGAGTGATCTAGTGAGGGGCATATTACAAGCACGTGATGCGTCTCGCCATGTCACACCATTTTTAACCTGAGTGAAAATCAAGTTCTGCTGATTCTGTAAATCAACTCTATTGTATCGAGACAGTGCTGCGGGATTGCAAGCGCTTTTACCGGGATGGTGAGTAGCCGTCCTTGGACCCAGCTATCCTACTAAAGCGCGGCATGAGAGCTCTGTGTATATACTTTGGCATGGCATGCTAGTCCGGCGGTCTGATGTTCCGCCATGTTGGAATGGGAATTATGCCGCTCGAGCCCGCATCAGCCTATGGATCCCTACTTTTGGTTTAACATATAAGCTGACCAATTCCCTGTCATCTGTCATTTGTCAGTATAGAGTCTCTGACTCTACAAAAAATTCATTACTATGCCCTGTCGCCAAGGCAACCATTAATCCTATCAGTGGTGTGTGGGCCCCTGACTGTGCCTGTTGACCCAATGGAAAATTATAACATCAGCATGTTTTGCTAATAGTTTCTTGAAGTCCATAGCCATTGTGCATGAGGGTATCCCACTATTATGATTGAGCACTATTAACATGTACTACTGTTTGTAGTCAAATAATATTTAGTGGACTGGGGGTAAGCAAACTGGGTGTACAATGCCATACTGGCCCATCGGTAGAAGGTCACAGACTGTTTATGTCATCCAATGTAATGTTGCCACCACAGCACATCCCTGTGCTATGCTAGGCCCAACAAGGGAGGACAATTGAATTTTTGGCATGACAGAGAATTCGGGGTAGGAGGGCAACAGACTGGGAACCGGTCATGGTGCCTCACACCCACTCCCTATATATGTAGTTATTTGGTATGACACAAGTGGCTCTAAATAGTGTCCCTCTCGTGCCTAAAATTCAATTGTCTGTGACCTTCTACAAATGAGCGAGTACAGCATTGTAAACCTAGCTTGCTTACCCCCAGTCCACTAAATATTGCCTGCATGTAGGTAGGTTCTCCTACTCCTCCAAACCATGGCATGATTCAGGGCCTAATATTCACCAACATGATTGCACAGGTCATCAAATGTCAGTCACCTGTGCCTTTCAAAGTTTCAATGTTCCCAGTTTCAATGACAGATGAACTTGTGGCTGTCCCAATTGTGCCTGTATGTGTTGTATTTCGCATACCATATATAAAGAGGGGTATTCCCAAAAAAAAACACCTAGGTAGTCGCTCTATCTTATTTTGGGGGTAGAGACTAATTAAACAAGAGATAGAATGCTAAGATTTACACAACATTTATAATCATTAAACATCAACTGTTAATTAAGGCACATTAAGTATTTAATAAAAACATAAAAAGTTACAAATTCATCATACATCATTAGATGAAACACTCTAAAAAGGTGACAAACCGTGACCAAATAGGTAAGATTCACATCAATGCAAATCTGCTCAATAGTATTCCAGCGAACCTGAAGTTTTAAGTCTCTGGTCTAGTATTGTCCTTATCTGGACAGTTATCGTCTCACAGTGGTTATATAATTAGCCATTGTATTGTCTCGACATGTTTCTGTTCTTTATCAATTAGTGCAGAACATTCATCAGGAGTATTGTCACTTGAATTAAAAGCCCACAATCTATACTTTGAATCTTTTGAGCCTAAGTTTCTTCTGACTGTTTGTGGAAAATGTACATGCTTATTCTGGTGTGTATTCGAGTAGTTGTAACTTTTCCAATCTGTGGAGTTAGCTCAGAATCAGGCTTCATTAAAGCACGAATAAGGCTTCTGTGGGTGAAGATTCCCAAGTTTGGGATATACACCCTGCGGGATTAGGCTGGCCGTGAAATTACAGATCCCAAAGATAGTATGGATTGATAGGGCACACTGTATAGCCTTCATTCTGCTTCATTCAGCCGTCAGAGCGTGCGTAGGTTTGATGAGAACCTATGTTCGCTAGTACAGGCTGTAATAGGACTGGATATTGTGTCCGGGCTTCCTTTCAGTGAAGCGTCCTGTTTGTACCTGTTGTTGGTATCCACTCGGGCTATCCGCGTTAGCTTTCGTATTCTGGAGAGTGGGCGGCCTATACATGTTCAGCCATGTAGATATAACTCTCCATATTGGTGTCTGTCTTTGTGCAGTTTATGAGTGCATTAGGAGGGGAGGAGAAGGATGAGGAACTTCCATCCACCAGTGCAGCCCATAGTGCTGTGCCTGGTGAGAATCCCCTTGTGCGACAGAGCATCATTAACTGGCCTGCCAACTCTTCCGGTGATGCTGCCATATCTGATGTGGAAGGCATACTGAGGGACATGGTGGAGGGTCCACCACCGAGTAGCCCTGATGCCATGGGGCGCCTTGAGTTCCTTGAGGCTGCTGAGTCTGAGGAGGAGAGCCAGGAGACCCTGGGACCAGCAGTGGGAAGCTCTGCATCAATGGTGGATTCAGTGTCCTCAAGATTACCTTTGCCCATAATGGAACCAGCAGAAGAGGTGGGTGTCAATCGGAGGGTTGATAGGCACCACACATGTGGTGGATGTGTGCCTGCTGGATACTCAGAGCGGGAGGAGGAACAACAGGGGGAAGTCTTGCTCCCTGCATGATGAGTTTTCAGGCAACAAAGCACCAGCAGCGGCAAGTGATGGACACCTTGAGGCAAACACTGCATCTGGAGATGTTGGCCTCAAGGGAATACACAAGTCAAGATGCAGAAGCCCAGTGTAAATGCCTGCAGGCAGAGATGTTGGCATTAAGGGAATTCCATTGTAAAGATGCATAAGCCTAGAGTAAATGCCAGCAGGCAGAGATGCTCCCTTTAAGGCCATCCAGCTGTCAAGAAACGGATGCCTTGCAGCAGTCTCTGCATGATGAAATGTTTGCCACAGAGTACATCCAAAAGCAAGAGATGGCTTCCTTGAGACAATCTCTCAACATGCAATTGAAGTCATTATGAAGTTCTCAAGGGTGAGCAGTCATAATGACTCTGTGGCCACATACATCACCTGGACCTTGTAGCGATTGGGAACTTCATGCATGCGTTACCCCTTGAGATAGGGTCTTCCCCTTTTGTGTGTGCTTTGCATTTCACAATTGCTATTCACTCTGGGAAATCTATGACATCTACTAATCTGTCCAATAAGTGTGCGTGCTGCACCAGTGACCCACCAGCACATCGAAAGCACCTCCTCATCCACCAAGACAGTCCAGAATGCTCTGTGGATGTCATGTAGGCTGAATCTGAATAAATCGTCAATTTTCTTCTTCCTACTGTGCTCTAATGCCAATATTAAAGCTATGAATTCTGCTGCTTGTGTTGAATAATGTGATGGCAGGCAAGTGCTTGTCACTCCCTTGCTTGTCCCATCCTCTCTTAGTCTCATGACTGCCGCCCCAGTATGTCTTTCCCCACTCATTTGGTCAATTGTTGAAGACCCGTCAATATAAAGCATGTCTCCCACTCAAGTGCAACCTCCTGTACTTTGCAACTGTCACTAAATTCCTCTAGGCACGATGTTCAGTTCTGTGCAAAGTCACCCTTTTCTAAAGCATCAGTGAGAAAAGTAGCCGGATTGACAATTCGGCATCCTAGTATCTTGAGAGCTGTGTTAGATAGTAACACCTCATACCCCGAGGCCTTTTGTGTTGTCAGTGTGCTCTTTGGTCTTTCCAGTATTGCAAAGAGAGCATGCTCCACGTAAAGAGCGGTGCTGCATCCCATGGTAATACTTGCTGATTTGTCCATTGCAAATGTGACTGCAGCCAAAGCTTATTGTGTGGATAGTGTCCTCTCATTACTTGGTCTAATTCCCACTGTAGTAGGCTAGTGGCTTGTGCCCCAAGCTGGTCTTCTGTGTCAGTACTGCAGTCATCACTACTCCATCAGTCTATGAGAACAGAAAGGATTCCATTTGATAATCGGGAATCCCTAACACTGAAGATGTGCATATTGCTTCCTTTAGCTCATTAAATGCCTCAGTAATTTCTGTTGCCCATTGTATTCTCTTCTCCCCTCTCTGTGCTTCCTTCAGTGTCCCTAACAAGGGCCTAGTGTATGTGTTGTAATCGAATATCTACCTATCTCATAAATACCTTTGTCTGCCTCTCTTGAAAATGGGTATTGTTTCACTTGTGGTGAAATGGCTCCTGGCTTTAGTTTTACCTCCACTGCTCCTATCCCCTTAAGGAGCCCCACATCATAGGGATGTGTTGACCATAAAATGCTCCGGACCTTTGCCAAATCCTCCTCAAGAAAGGTTACCAGTCCTTTCAGCACCATTGCCATACTCTGTGGTACTTCTCTGTAACGTATTGTCACCCAATATGTGATGCTTATCTCAAACTCCATCTCATGATTTGATCTGTTGTCTCGGAATAGTTTGTCTGTGACTGTCGTCAACCTGTACCCTTCAGCTATGGCGATCACTGCTCGCCATAATCGTCCTTTGTCATCTGTCCCATTTGCTGCTATACAGTCGTCCCCCACGATTACTGCCTCTAACTCTAGTGGCACTATCCTCCCTTCGTTCTCATCTAATGGTATTTCTGGCCTGAATAAGTACTCTTTTGGAATGCACCACATTTTCCCATTAATCCCTGGGAGCCAAGCTATTATAATTTCAGTCCCATATTGGAACAGCTCCTCATCCAATGGCACCCCCTCTGTTCCCTTCATCCACAATAGGCTTGAATGATTTCCCTCACATTTAGAAAGTGTATCCCTGATCTGGAGCACACTATTCCCTTGTCAGTGAATTAAATAATCATGGTAAGCCTGCTCATGATGTCTCTCCCCAGTATATTTGCAGGTGTCTGTCGAGAATAAAGTGAGGGTTGAAGAGGGATCGGCAAATTCACCCCTTCCTCCTCCTCCCATAAGGTACATAGCATGGAAGAAGAACAGGCGATACCGTGATCACCCATACTATTTGGGATCGATTCCTAGAGCTCCAATGATCAATCAATATGTCAATAGGTACCCGTTCAGCCAGCACTACAGAGTAGAAGCAGTAAAAACCTTGCCCAGATGGGATGAAGAGCCTCAGGCTGCGACTAAGGAGACCTCAATTGATGATATAGATTAAAGCACCAAGAAACCATGTGCTGACGTCATTAGAGACACCACGACATTTCAGCGTTAGACAGGAAGCACACGTGCCATCTGCTCAGCAGGACATAAATATGCACCGAATACATGAAGAACACATGCGCAACAGTTCAATGAGTTAAAGGACGGATACATATACATACAGCCATTGCTTTTATTATTTTGTCATTAGCTTAAAGACAGCAATGTACAAACAACAATAAGCAAGAGATCCAGAAGTAAAGCTTGCAAATGCTTCTAAATAACTAACCCTATAGAACTGCAGGAGCACCTATGGGGCCTGACAGAATCAAGTGTGATTAACATATGGAGAATATAGAATAGCAGGAACATGTAGAAGCCATGTTATGGCTTAGGGAAATTACAGTAGCCCTCAGCAAGAGCTGGGCCGAGGTGAATTCAGGCCAAGCACAGAGCAAAGGCGTGAGATGGGACCCTCTGCCAAGACCTCTAGATATGAGTGACATTCCATTCCCTGAATGACAGTAACTCCCGATGCATTAAATGCGAATAATTCCTCATAATTCAGAGTAATTCAAAGCTACAGAAGGCCAAATCACGGACTCCGAACACATGACCCGGCTGACTCGGATGATGAATCGAACCCGGAAGCTGGGAAAGAGAGTCAGTCTCACACTGCCAGACAGAAGCTTACAACAAAGTTGTTACAATGAGAGACAAGTGTTGCATGGTGTGAACGGGCACTCTCATAGACTATGGTGATACACACAAGTTACAATGCAGACACATAGTCATTCCTTTAACCTTGAGAAGGTACACCAAGAGCTAGGAATAATTTCAGGTCCCAGGGCTGGGGAGGTCAGCTCTAGCCAACTACAGTTCAGTATCTTAGGGGTGGGTAGTAATGGCAAGAATCAGTGGTGAGACCCTCACACTGCAAAATTGTGTAAAGATAGTAATTTGGGGATGGGCTAGGCCAACCACCTGACATACAAGAGCCAGTAGACCAGCATGTATCGGGGCCGCTATAGGAAGACAATCACTCACCCAATCCAGTTGCACAATAGGTTTGTGGAGAGGGGTCTGGGTTATGACATCATTGTGACATAACCCAGCTACAATTCTGGCCTGCGAGCCAGGAGACATTGAGTGGTTCTTGGATTCCATCGATCCTCGTACTGATGCCTGTTGGTTTTGGCTGTGATAAACCGCAGTTTGAACTTGCTGTCTGACTTGGCCTGTGCTCCTTTTGGGGAAAGGTGTTGGGCCTTCCAAGAGTCTGAGTCCGCAAACTCCAAGTAGCCCTCAAATCCACCTGGGAGTCTGTCCACAAAAAGGCAATGATAGATCATGCTGCCCTATAGAAACTGCAATATCATCTGAAAAAAGAACCATTTTCGTTGCCCCAGAGAACCGTTGAGTATTCATGGTATAGCCTGACATACTATATTTCCTGTCCCGGATGCATGATTTGGTGTCCATGTGTCTACAAGAAAGAAAAAAGTCTTGTCACCTATCGTCACCCCTATACATGGTTCCTCTGCAGGACTGGGAGTAATCAAAAGGATGGAACACATCTAGTCCATCTGTGAGCTGTCCTATTGAGGGTTTAAAGACATCCCTTTCCACAAGCATGGATTGCCTCCCACTACAGTAACTCCAAGTTTCTAATGGGAGTCATTGCCATGGAGTCCATGCGTACCACTGTCCCATCATTGGTTTTGTGCTGTTCTGCATCTGCAGTATTTGCAGTGCCGTGTATGCATGTTGTGTGTTACCCTACATCTGTGGTGCCTGCGAATACTGCTGCATATGCGTTTGTATTCGTGATGCATGTGCCATGGGCTGGTGTGTCTTTGGGTATTCGGTTAGTGTTCGTCCTTGTTTTGGTGTCTGGTCTTGTGTGTAATACTCATTCTGTTCCCCCTGGTATGCTGGCTGGCACTGCATTCCCCTATTTTGTTCCCCAGCTTCTGCAAACCCTCGAGATGTGCCCTATCTTTCCACACACCCAGCATTGGGGTGGCTCTCTCATCTGCCTCTGCAACCCCCCTGATAACTCCCATTGGCCCTGTTGCATGTGCTGCCCATATCTTCAAACACCCCCGGGAATCCCCTATGGTTCTGCCGCATCTGATGCCCATAACCGCATCCCCTCGGTGGCCCCCCTCTTCTTTGAAACCCATGCTGTGCATGACCCATGCCATGAATCTGCCCCCCACGGGCAATGGTGCATACTGTGTCTGTTGTGCCCCTTGTCCTCCCATGCTCGTCAATATTGTCTCTTCTTTGGCATATTTACATAGCTTCTTCAGCACTTAATTTGCCTCCTCCTACTTTCTTTGCTCACACGTTTTCCTTGTGTTCTCTTGCATTAACCTATAGTAGTGTACTATTGTGAGCTGTATATCTGACCAAGGCTTTGCCTCCCTCCCCACCAATTTCTTGAGTTGCCTTTGCACCTGCTCTGGCAACCCCTGGAATAATATGTAAGAGAATAATGCTACTGTTTTGTCCCATGGTTCTCGCTGACTATCCTGTTGTGCGCAGCGAATGGAGACGGCCCAGATTAACACTGAGAAACAGACTTTTCACCAGAGGAAAGGGGTGCGACCATCAAATAACCAACTCCCGTATGATCAAAATAGACACAGGGAGGAGACAGTGCCCAAATAAGCATTCCTGGAACTTGTAATACGTCATTAAAAGTACTTGAAGCCAAGAACAGCACCAGCAATAGGGTGTTCTCAGACGTCCAAAACACAGTAGTGTGGACAACAGATCAGAAGATCTACCACTGGGGAATGGAATTCCGTTCCCTTATTTTACTGCTTTCTCCTGAAGATGGCCTAAACATCGAATTGAGTGACAGCACTTGAGAGGGTGCAGTACACGCAAGAAAGGCCGAAACATATGTCGACCAGCTAGGGAACACACAACTATTTGTTTTTACTGATCTCTTTTGCAAAACTAAAACATTATTTTGATATAAATGAAAAGCAAGACCAAGAAACCCCATCATAAGTATTGGAGTAAACTGTTGTATGAAAGTGGTGATCATCTACACAATAGGACAATGGGGGTCATTACGAGTGTGGCGGTAAGCGGTTAATGGTGCCGGTAAAAGTGCCGGAGCCGTCAACCCCTTACCGCCACAGTACGAGTTCTGCTCGCGGGACCCGAAACGACCGCCTGGTAAAACCAGGCATCCTTAGTGGGTCCTGTGAGCAGACCAGGGTGCTAACAACGGGCCTGTTATTAACGGGCCCGTTGTAGCACCCTCCCCATTCCCAGTGAGCCCTATGGGAGCTCAAATGGGAATAGGGATGTACCGGGTCGGGTTCCTTGAATGAGGAATTACCGGGCCCTCCAAGGTCAGAATGACCCAGTAATTCCTCATTCGAGAAACCCGGACACAGCATGTGTAGGATGTTTTTTCTCCTGTTGAACATTAAGCAAATTATATGTTTTTTATGATGTTTTAAAAAAAGAGTGAAGAAATATAGAAAGTTATACATTTCAGATAAAGAAATGTGTCAGAGTGTAAGCGGGTGTATAATCTACCAAGTGATAAAGTAGGTTCCAATCTAATTGTCTGATGTCAAAGAGGGACCTCTAGTGAGGGGTAGTTGATCTGTCTTTTTCTGTGTTCTCACTTTAATACCCTCCCCATAGTACAGATTCCACGCCCCAGTAACAAAAATTGGGGAATACCCAATTACTATTTTTCTCTTTTCTAAAGTCAATAGTACAGGTTATTCACCAGAACCTTTTTCCCTCAAGACTGAATGTGCTCTAACTACAGAAATAACATCTACTCCATTCATTTCTCTACTATGACTCAACAATATTTGACACTATTAGAAAATACTCAACAATAATTCAAAGATAGTCAACAATACTCAATACCACACCCACATCCCGTTACTTTTCCATTCCCCTTTGTTGCCGTGTGGCTGAGTCAATACTTAGACTCCGTGACCCACTGATACTGTTTGGATACCGGCTCCTCCAAAGCTGCCACGCCACCATTCTGGTCTGCTGGACTCCTCATGGACCACAGGCAGTATATTTCCAAGTGGGCTCCAGAAGGCCATTGTATGGGGGTGCACTTCCCCGTTGGACTCATTGTCTGCGAGTCACCACGTAGCCCTCAAGGCGCTGCGGCGGAAGAGGTGGCTTATGCCGAACAAGCGTAGTAAACCATCCCTCTGCTACCAACTGGTTGGTGAGGTCTGGTATGCCAGAGGTCTTCTGGGGGTTACTACAAGCCTACCCATTCAGCTCCCAGCACACAACAACCCTGCCCCCAGAACGAACGGAGGACTCAACCAAAGGCAAGTTAGACTGTCATTTATTACAAAAACTAACAGGGATCATACAGGACATTCAACAAACCTCTGTCAAACCATTTTGTTGCAGAATGTCTTCACAGCCTGGGCCCTTCCCAGCAGAAAAACCTATGCCATATTTTGGTTGGGTGAGTGGAGTGGTATACACTATGTATTGCCCCAATAGATCCTAATGGATCGGCTCTTGCATTGTCAGGTGACTGCCTGCCCTTTCCCAAGAAATTATCTATTCAGCTCCGAGGGCCCAACAACCCTACCCCCAGAACAAATGGAGGACTCAGCCAATGGCAAGTTAGACTGTTGTTTATTACAAAAATCGACAGAGATCATACAGGGCAATCAACAATCTCCGAAATCACCATTCCCAAACCCGTGTCAACCCGTTTTGTTGCAGAATGTCATCACAAGATGGCCCCTTCCCCAAAAACCCATCTCATGTTTTGGTTGGGTGATTGGAGTGGTATACACTATGGATTGCCCCTATAGATCCGAATGGATTGGCCCACGCGTGTCAGGTGACTGCCTGCCCTTTCCCCAAGAAACAATCTATTACGTTGTTGCAAGGTCACAGGATTACCATTAGCTCTTACCCTATGCCATCCACCCCTGTATTTCTGTCCTCTGATTGGCTAGAACTGGTCTCCCCAGGCCTGGGACCCATCACTGTTCTCAGCACTCTGTGCACCTCTTTAAGGTGATGGGGATGACTATTTGTTCCCAATGCATCTGTCACAAATACCACTTTTGCCTGTGAGAGTGCTCTCCAAGTTGCAACTTTGTTAACTTGTTCATGTTTCACTTCATGTCTGTGGTGCTGAGAACCATTTGTCATCCCAATGCGGGTGATTACCTATTGTCTAGCTCAGCCGCATCTTGTGGTTGAGGACCATGAAATGGAGCTCTTCTGGTCTTAAATTCTGAGGATGTATTCAGTTTTTCTGCAGATGGCCCCTTGTCGTCCAGGTTTGGAATGTGCTGCTTTTCTCTGACCTTGGCTCTGAGCCATGACCTTCCTGCCCTGTGCAGCCTGGTTCTGCTTTCCCTCTTCTCTCGTCCTGCGGCTTGTGGCCTTATGTGATTCTCATTATACTTATAGTGTGATTTCTACACATCTATATTGTGCTATGTTTCCAACAGGTTAGTCCTCTTTGGTCCTGTTGGGCTCCTTATGTGATCCTTTAGTTCCATATGGTTAGTTGCCATAAGCATCTGCAAGCTTGCCCTGCATCTCTTGCGTTCAGCGTTTCTGCACTTAGCTAATGAGAAAAATAATAAACGCTTTTGACAGTATGTATATGTATCTGTCCTCTGTTCTACAGAACTGTGTAAGCATGCTCTGCGTGTATACGAGTGTGTTTTTGTGTAACATGTGCATGTTTGTGAGTGTGTTTCATGACTAATGTGGCTCTGTCGTGGTGTCACTAATGATGTCAGCACAGTGGTTTCTCTGCATTTAGTCAACGTCATCCATAGAGGCATTTGGGTCTACGACCAATGTGGAAATACCTGTATCCATAAAGACATTCGCTGGATAAGGTTTGAATGGCTGTCTGAGAGAATATCTTTTTGCATATGTGTCAGTCACTGGTCCTCCTGGTGCCTGGCCGAACAGTGAGTGACTTTGTGCATTTTTTACTTCTCTTCCAGCCTCTGATGGTCAAATGGGGTATTGTCAACCAAAAGGAAATTGTCCACATATGTCATCCAAATAAGGCCAAATCTGCCAATCTTGGAGGGGGGTAGGAAAATGAGGCAAGGATCCAGATACTCATCCACATCAGAGACGTATAGGTTAAAGAGACAGCGGCCAATATACACCCCTGTCTCAAATCAAAATGAGTCTCAAACTTCAGAAAAAGATTGTCCAGACTAATCCACTTGGGGTGGCTGGATTCCGGATGGGTGTCAACAGGAATCATTAGAGTATGTAGGCATTGTCCCCTGCATAGGGTGACATGTTTATTGTCTGCATTTATTGTCATTTATTGTGTTCCTGTGTAATGTGACTGCTTGTGTGTGCGTGATAATTGATACTCATCCAGAAGCCAGGAGTTTCCAAAGGTTCCCATTGCAAGGGCTTGGAATATTGGTGAATGGTGTAAGATGTAACTAAGGAGTAGAGCAGAGGATCAACTGCCTAGTTTGAATTAACGTAACTATAAAAGACTCCTAGCACTTTTAAGTACTAACTTCACTTTAATTTCAGGTGCACGTGGGTATACGCCCCAGGCCTGAGGGGACATAGATTTGGGAACAATACAGAAAGCCAGTTTTTTCCAGCGGGTAACCCACATGCACTCCTAATGGACTTAGTCCTTCCAATCAAATTTCACTGAATAGTATGAATGTCAAAGTAAAAATTGTTTTCAATCAAACTCTCACAAACACAACAGATACATACAATTGAACAAAATACCCACTACTTGTTACTGTGATGTAGACAGATTATTTTAGGAGCAATTTTAAACTCAAAGGCTAGTAAACAAACCTATAAGGACTTAAACCAACAGTACAGCTTAATCAAAAGAACAGAAAAGAACGTACAAAATGAAATCACAAATTTCAAATCGAAATCTCAACACGCTTTGGATACTATAAGCTGTCCTTTCATAGTTGTTTAAAATCTTAAACATTCATCTGTATCCTACAACATGTAATAAATATATTTGCATATATTACATTAGCCTTGCAAAGGTAACATACTCATAAGGTAAAAATAAATCATGTAAAACTAACCTTAGATTTCAATGAATTAGGAGGGATAGAATATAACTGTATTAAAGTTCACACTGTTACTAGAAGCCATAATTAACATACAGTATCTGCCCACCAGATATTTAATAAAGTCATGAGGCACACATACCCAGCTTGTTTCCTTGCCAGTGTGCTGGATATCGCGAAAGTGTTCCTTCTAATTCTCAACGTGGAACCTCTTGTATTCTTAACCTAATGTCAAAGGATGATCAGCACAATACCTGTCATTCCAGTGGACTGATATCAGCACCACCCACTCGTCTGGCTGTCCATGTAAATATAACTTTCCTAGAGAGGTAGGTGGGGGACTTCAACCCTCCTCCCCCATGGTTCATAGTTTTCTCCACCGTACTGTTAAGTATGCGGGTTACCTTTACTACCTCTTTGTTGCTGAGCCATAGGAAAGCTCTTGTGTACTCACTAAACTGATATATGGGTCCTTTACATCACAAAAGCGTTCGCGAGTATGTAGGCCACAAGTGCTTACCTAAGGTATACTCGAACAGACAGACCGCGGGACAGCAGACCGGCAACACCGGTCGGGTACCCGCGACCATCCATATATTATTCCAGTTTACATGGCAATTGCCTGCCGGCCGACACCTACAAGTTATGCCCGCATGGTGGCCATTTTGGTTCGGGACTCTCAATATTACATTCATCCCTCGCTATCGAGGCCAAGAAACACATAACGCAGGTTCGTAATAAAACTCATATGCATCAAGTTCACCTAGGTGTAGGCTTTCTGGCTATTCAAACAAAAAAGGAGAGATAGAGGGGTATGTATCACCAGCATACCCTCAAAATAAAGGGATTGACCCATAACACTTTGAAACACAAAGCTAGTGATAATAGTTGCTGCCTTCTCTGGGTGAATCCTATTCCGGTACCATATTCACTTATGGTGATGAGGAAAACCACTATTTAAACACAAGTTTATAAAAAAAATACACATATTTTATTGTTCAAATACACACAAATATCAAGAACACTGTCTGGTGTATTATTAAAGTGCTTCTTTAGTCTCGTGCAATAAAAGTCAAGTAGACACGTTCACAGTGATTTATTCACGAATTTAACCCCTTCAATCGGTAAATCGGTTAGTTCAAATGCTTAGCCGTTAAAGTGTACTGTGCTGCGTTGATGTTCACACTGGGCGATACCTCACTGAGCACATCCCACTCAATCTCATTCCATTCACTCTGTTCTTCATTCATTGTCACAATCTCATTCCACAACCACAACTAGTGCCTGACATGTTTCTTTCCGATTTAAGTGTCTTGTAACCAATACTCGGAAATTCTTCAGGGGCTTGTGTGAGGGGTTAGTAAGACATGCATTACATATCCGTAAACGTAATAACCTAAAACCAAACATTATCTACTAAAAGCATATCATATTTAACAATTCTTGTTGGAGTTCTAGTTGTGTCTTCTATCCAAGGGTTTGTATTACCCTTGCTGTCAGTCTACCTGGAAGAGAATCGCCATCTATCAAGGAGCAATAACAAAGAATAGGAGTATCAGTAACCTATTCTGCTACTCAGCTCATAAGACAACTATTGTTCAATAACAGTAATCTTGGCTCAAAGTCTACTAAACCACCATATACAGTCAAAAGGAATACATCTATGCATCATGAGCAGGCCTAAGATTGTCGGTTCTTAAATCTTTCCTATCCTTTTTACGAGGCTATGTTGGTGTCTCATAAGGGCAGGGGCAGCCTCTAATCTCCCCCTTCCCGACCGGTAAAAAATGCTGGTGTACTCCACTCACCCTTTTATAAGTTGTTTATCCACTGCCTTTAAGGTCTTGAAATTGTGTGAAGATGAATGAAAAGGGAAGTGGCCGTCTCACTTCTGTGAGGCATGCAATCACAGTTGGCTGAAAAAGGGGGAAAGAAAGGCCCATTAGGTACCTCATCACGCAAATTATATGACTTCAGTTCGGCACGCTTTACAGTGGGTTTACCCAATTAGGCGGATTCCGATTCTAAAATCTTCAAAAGGTCGTCTAGTTTCACGCTTGTGTTTCCATTTCCTTCTTATTCGACCGGGTTAGGCCCATATGTCACTAGATAGGGGAATCCGCATCCAAATGTCAGTCATTAATTGCCTCTGTTGGAGTACATACTTCAATAATACAGCTAATAAAACTTACTTTATTAGCCTTGCCTCCGTACGTATAGCCTCCGTTCCTTTTCCTTCCCAGCCCGAACGATTAATTTCACTGCTGTGTAATTCCAGTCATGTTAGTTATGTTGGGGATTCCCATCTGTAACCCTGGAACCTTTCCCGCTGTTCCTGCTCATTTCGCAGGAGTGCTTTCTCTAGAGTAGAAGAACCATATAGTTTAACATTTACCCATTACGGCTGGAGTATTCTCTCTGAGAGTGTGGACACCTTTCCATTCATCATGCCCCGCCGATGAGCACAGTTTAACTACTCATTGCGACCTAATTCCCCAATTCCGAACGAAATAGTGAATTCATTACTCCTTCAGTGATAAGGGTATTGATGTTCTTTGTCAAAGCTCGCGCAGCCACAAAATATTCACCAAGCAGCTTCACCACCTTCCGGACACCTGTCGATAGTTTTGTAAATATTTGTGATCTCTCTTACCGTGTAAGAGATGAGCGTACGGAATACGGGTTCCGCGTTCATCTGTGGCTTGTTCGTCCGCGTCCTGTCGAGCGTGAATCACTTCCGGGGTAGCTTCAGTTGGATTCAAGCATATCTGGGGTTTTTAGTATGTTTGCGTTCCAGAAAGGCGCCTGCGCGTTCATGGCTCGGCACAAACCATACATCAGTGGAGTTTTCCTTTGATGCAATTCACTCATAAAGCAACGCATAACTATAGGTAAGTGTGCCCAGCTATGGATCATATACGGTAGTTTTATCAGTACTCGTTTATGGAGCTAATGCACTCCATGACATTCGTAACAGCCAATCAGGGGTCATGCTTTTCACGCAGTTAGACAAACTCGAATGTTTAGACCCACCAATCGATGTTCTCTTTGAATCCTGTAATCATGCTGTTAGTAAGGAAAATCAACTATTGCTCTTTTTTCAATCGAGTCCTTTTGTCTTTATTGCTATCCATACCTGGCCTTTGTTTGTATAGGATGGTCCAACTGAGGTCATCCACCGTGTGGTTATGTTCAATCCAGTGATCTACTAGGGGAGCACTCCAAGTTCTGTTTCTGATAAAGTCCTATGTTCGCCAATCCAAATTTTAATTTTTCTATCTGTTTTGCCCATGTAGATTTTTTTGCACGGACACCACACTGCATAAATGACCATGTTTAAATTGCAGTTTGTGAAACTTTTTTGTTGCCAAAAGGTTGGTAAGCCAATATCTACTGCTGTTCTTTTAAAGGTAGAGGGACTGCATGTACAGTTCCCACACTGTGTATGACCCGTCAGTTCTTGAAACCCCCATTGCTGTGGTAATGTGTTCTGTTTCATCGGTTTCTTGCTGATGTCATTTCTTGTTAGGTGTTCTTTCACGTTACGGCTTCTTTTAGGTCTTGCAATTGGTTGATCACTTTTCTCCAGGATGTGCCAATTTTTCCCAATGATTTTTTTGATTCCATTGGAGAGGTGATTATACGTGTTGACAAACACAAGTCGTTTGGTTGTATCTTTCTGTGTGCGCTGTTCCCTATATTCCAGGAGTGCCTCTCTATTGTGTAGGCTTTCAGGCCACAACTAGCAAGGCAGATATTCTCTACACTGGTCTACTAGGCACAGATTATTTTTGTTGGTATATATCTGTAATAGAGCTTGTGGGCATAGATTACCCATTGGTAATGGCTAAGATGTCATGTCCCTTGCTGCAGTGCTCAGCCGCCTGACTATTGAATCTCCTCCTGGGATCTGCACATGTGGCCTTTTAACTTCATATAAACTAGTCTGGCAGATCACTTCTACTCACATTCTTTCACCTTCCCTATTCATCATATTTTTCATATTAGGAGGTAACTGTGAAGATCCACTTCCTCACAGGACAAACCTGCTCACATTCTACAACAACTTTATATTGTCATCCAAAGTCTGTTTGCCCATGTCCTCTCAGGTGGTTCTGCTCACAATCTGTGTTTTTTAGGATTGTAGGGTCTGTGGTGTTTTCCCAGGACAAACCTATTTACATTTGGTGTTTATTAATGGGGCCATAAGGTCTTTGGTACTCTCCCTGGACATGCCTGTTCGCAATCTATAGGGGGACATATGATTGAGGTTAGAGGTGTTGTCTTGCCTTCATTAAAACCTGATGTATTCTATTGTACTACAAGAAGCACATAAGGTCCCATTCACAGTTCATACCAGAAGGAGTGAATCTAACTGATCAATCCAGGTAATCCCTCTCTGTAGTAATTTTCTTTGCAAGTCTCCACCCCTACTCAACTGTAAAACTTGTTCCAAAATTACACATTTTAGCTGTGATGTTTTGTGTCTCGCTTCGATAAAGTGGGTTGCCACTGGGGATCTTATACTTTTCATTCTAATGTTTGATTTGTGTTTGGTCCAATGGACCTTAGCCTTCCGCATTGTGATGCCCACATAATATTACCCACACGGGCACCTCAAGGCATACACCACATTTATAGGGCCACATGTACACGAGTGCCTCAATTACATTTTTCTACCTGAATGGGGATGTGTGCTCTTGTTTTGTCTCTTATTGTCTCTTATTATATTCCCACAGTGCTGGCAATTGCCACATGGTTGCGTGCCTGCATGTTGCATTTTGTGTCTGTTGAGCAAGGTGGTATCTGCCCTCATCAGTGTGTTCCATAGTTTCTGGCTGTTCCTATATGCAAAAGTAGGTAACTCAGGGAATAATCTGTATATAACTCAGTCTATTTGCATCATGATCCAGTTCTGTTTGATCACTTTTTTCACACTTGCACTGATTGTGGAATGTGTCGTAACACATACTAAGGAAGAGCCCGGTTTTGGTGATTTATTTGTGAGTAGAGCATCTTGTGGTATGAGCTCTATCTTTTTGGTTATTCCTTCAATTAGGTCCTTGTCATAGCTGCTTGTAAGCAATTTGGCCTTTAGAATATTCGCCTGTCACCTGTACTTAGTCAAGATATTATGACGATATCTCATAAATTGGCTTACAGGCACACTGTCAATTATCCATTTAGGACGAAAGCTGGTCATCAATAATAGGCTGTTGCGGTCTGTTGCTTTGGTAAAGATCCTTGTGTTCAAGGTGTCATTCTCAAGGTATATTTCTACATTTAGAAAATGTATCTTATTATTACAGAATTGTGTTGTGAATTGTATCCGTAGGTGCATCTGGTTCATCATTGTGAAAAAATTGTTGAGGTCACTAATGGGTCTGGTCCATATGCCGAACACCTCTTTGATGTAGCGCACAAACATAGCCAGGTGTTGCATCCATCTCAGTGATTCAAACACATTTTTTGTTTCTAGGTATAACATGTAAGTGTTTGCATAGCTGGGTACAATTGCCACTCTCATACTCGTGCCTGACACTTGTAGGTAGTGTATCTCACCAAACCTAAAGAAATTGTTCAACAGAACCAGTTTCAAGAAAGGTAAGAACAAAAATACTATCAGCTACACATGAATCTGACCGCAACAGTATCCACTACATGGCCTCCAGACCTGCGTCATGTACTATGTTGGTGTACAGGGAGGTGAGGTCCATGGTGGTATATGTAGCTGTCATGCGTGCATCCTGGGTAGTTGCCTTTGACATCTATCATGTGACTCTTGGCATTACAGATCACCTGTGTTTTATTAGAATGCCAATGTTTCCTGTTGCAATATGTGTGCTCTGTCTCTCACAGGGCGGGCTGCAGCGCTACATGTGTGCAGTCGATTGTTCCAAGGACCCTTGGAAAGTGTACAACTGCAAAGAATTTCTGTCACACTCTCTGCCCTGCCTCTAGTGTGTATGGCACGTATATGTGCCGATGCACACGTGCTAGGATGCTGCACAATACCTGGTGGAGGCACCTGGATTGTGTGGGCTCTTGTGTGCCAACAACAATGGCTGTGGTTTGCTGGCATGAGTCAGTAGCCAGGAAGTGTAAGGCCAGAAGTACTTTCATCAGGGGTGTTACTGCCTGTGAGCACATGGTGGGTCATACCACATCATTCTCCCACTCTCTGACCAGGTTGGGAATGACAAGGGGAGGGAGTTTGGTATCTTAACATACACCTCCTCATCCGGCATCCCAAATAATGTAATTTGTGGATGGAAGGTTCTGCCCCTCATCCTCCTCCTCCTTCTTCCAGGTATTAGGAAAAGTGCTAGGAATGCAGGGTCTGGCAATGTGGAAGTTCTATGTTCAATGGGGTTGCAATGCACTTTTATAAATGAGCATTAATTGCGCTTTGTGCTATGCTATGTGTAACGAATGGAAGTAAGATCGCCTGGTGTGCATTCGCTTTCAGACTTCAGACAATTATGTGACAGCTTCTGTGACTAGGGTTACCTTAGTGGTTGATATGGCATGTTTGTTGTTTGCATGGTGCCTCCCTCCCATGCCCATGTTCTTTCTAATTTGCCACCTTGATTGTGTATTCTGCATGTACTGCCCCCTATTTTGTGGTTTGTGCTGGCCCTTCCCTTGAGTTGTGCATTGTGTCGTGCAAAGAGTACCAGCACAACACACGCTAGGAAGAACCAGCACAAAATCTCATCCATGTCTCAGAAATGGACGGTGCAAAGTCACTTTGCGTCATGCTGAATATTTTTTTATATTAGGCCCTATTGTGTGGTATTTGGCATACTTCTTAACCAAGATGTTTAATACACTTTTCATTGGTTATATGGACCATGGGTCTTCAGTAGTGTTCTTCTTTTTTTATAATGTATAATATCAATAGAAGTTTTGGAAACAAATATTAATGTGTTACTTTCAAGACTGGTAAACAATGTAGCAGTGTTCATCCCACTTTATCTTGTGTCGTTTTTGGCTGGTGTTAATACCGTTATGAATTTACAATACGTGAGCATTTACTATGTCACCTGAGATTCAAGGCCCCCCACATTTGGCAATGGCAGTTCAGGGCCGCCTTCTTTAAGTGCAACATTACCTCCGTTATTGTACTATATGTGCCACGTTGAAGGCAGCCTAGAGTCCATATTGTAAAGACTGGAGGGGGGTGTCTGTACTTCTGCTCTCTATATGGCAGAGGAGAGGCACAGAGAACCCCAGCCAAGATTCTCTATTGTGGTAGCAATGGACAAGCAATCAAGGCCTAGCTTCTCAGGAGGTGATGCGGGCTGGTTCTTAAGTACAGTGTAGTCCCCGAACCCCCACAAAGGAATGTCCAAACACTGTATTACTGAAAACACAGCCTTTAAATAATTAATATTCTAAGGTATGTACATGATCACAATAATGCACTTTGTACTCGCAATCAACAATGATAAATATATACAATTCTAAAGTGGTACCACCAATGTTATCAAATCCCATTAAAGTGCATCAACTGTACGGTTAAAATGTCACACAGATCAATAATGAGGAAACCAGCAATAGAGATAGGAAGGAAAGCAAGATGGTTGAAACAACAGGCAGAGTACTGGCCTCTACCCTTAAGCACAGTTCTGTGTGGACATCCCCCCACCTGGGCAACCTGTAAAATAAAGATATATAGCACAAGCCCAGTCCATATATTGTTCAATCGCTTTATTTCCTCCTATTAAGGTTTCACTCCCCCCAATGTACCTGGTGGAGTAGAGTTCTTCGCAGACGCGTCAAAGGATCCTTTTTGAGTGACTCCCTTTAAAGCAGGAGCCACGGATCGTTGAGAGGCGTCGAAGATGGTGAACTTGTCGTTGATGGCGGCAATGAGAAGTTCAAGTGTGCCAAGACCACGACGTCGATCCAGGTGGTGCTCATCAGCGACATCCTGCGAGGATGAGGTATGCGGGGCAACTCGGCGTTGGATTGTTCAGGACCGCAAAGAGTTTCAGAAGAACTGTGGCCCAACAAGGGCATTGAGTCGTCAAAGTCTTTGTGGCCTTCAGGTGGCGGGAAACCCATCGGCGGATTCTCCTCGGCGCGTTGGTCGTCCTTGACTTTCTCCGGCGGGAAAAATCGGTCGACGTTGCGGACAAGGGAGTCCTTGGATTCAAATGTGCTTAGGCAAAGGGGCGGGCAGCTCCGGTCGTCAGCGGCACAGCGTCAAGTGGTCCCCACGGCTGGGCAACACAACTTCGATGGGCCTCCAGCGGTTACACAAATCTGAAAACCCGGGTCGACGGCAATAGACTTCGACAGCGGCGAAGTCCCGGTGCTTTGCTTCGTTCTCCTCAGCGGTCCCATCTCGGCTCGGCAGCCTTTCGAGGGTCTGACTTCCAGGGAGCTTCGGCGAAGGTTAGCGGTGCTTGATGGTCCCTCGGAGCATGGGAAGAGGGCGCCTTACCAGGTCCTCTCTCGGATTAGTCTTCGACGAATTCGGCAGCTTTCAGGTCAGGTCAAAGCAAATGCAACAGCAAGTCTTCTTCTTCCAGATGGGCGTCCAGGATCAGCAGTTCCAGTTACTCTTCAAGTGTAGACACAGCTTCTGAACAATTTCCAGTGGTGAGAGGTCCCCAGATATACTATCTTGTCTCTCATCCACACTGCTGGGTCATTCTCAGCAGCCAATCATACAGAAGGGCATTCATGCAGTCAGTCAGCCAATCAGGCACACATTGCATTCAGGCCATCCTCCTCCCTCTCAGACACTCACAACAAGGAATGTGGATTGAGACAAGGACCCAGCCATTCAACACTGCACACTGCATTCAGGCCAGTTTCGGGCAGGGCTGTCTCAGTCTTTGTCTCTCATACCAGAAACCAGACAGCCACAACAAAAAGTGCATATTGGTCACACACTCCATTCACCCAGGTCCCACCCACACGGCGTACCCACAACATACAGGGCCTCATTACGACCCAGGCGGTAAGTTACCGCCTGGGCCGTGACTTTACCACCATGGCGTAAACTACGTTTACGCCATGGTGGTTGGCGGACTTACCGCCCCATTCCGACCCAGGCGGGGCGGTAAGTCCCCAATCCCCATTTACCCTTCCCCATTCCCATTTTTGCCCCATAGGGCATAATGGGATTGGGGAAGGCGTTAATTACGCCACCGTAAATTACGGTGGCGTAATTAACTCCATGGTCCCTTAGCGCCATGGATTTTAACACCTGCTAAAAGCAGGTGTTAAAAGCACCATGGCGCTAGGGGACCTCGTAATCAGGCGGTAAGGGTCGGCGCTGTTAACGCTGCCGTAAACCCCTTACCGCCTGAGTTGTAATGAGGCCCACAGTCACTGGGAAGGCTCCAGTCAGTCTGGACTGGACTTCACAACAACACCATATATGGAACTTCCACCCAACAGCCAGTCAGGGGGAAGGGACAGAGTCAGGGCTTCCCAGAACTTTGGGAAAACAAGGTAACAGGTAATAGAAAGCAAGAGGCCACAGGGGCCATCTTGTTTTCCATCAGGAATCAACTGATTCCAATGGCAGGACCTGGGTATCCCAAAATGGAGGATACTCAGCGCACCTGTCAAATTCAGCATTGAGCTGCCACCTGCCCATACCCTGCTCTGCGGGCCACCCACATGTGCCCAAAAACATACACTAGGGGCACAGGGTTGTACCCCCACCCATGGGTGCCGTAAGGGTATCCCATGGGTCTGTTCACCAAACCAAAAGAGAGAGAGCTGCTCCGCCAGGAGTCCCACATGAACTCCTGTGCGGAAAACACAACAGAACACACGATAAAAAGGCAGTAAAGGACAAGAATACGGAGGCCCTGTCCCTCCGATGCATTTCCAGCATCACACATATCTACACTAGAAACCGATGACCCCCGCCAATGAAATGCTCCATTTTCTGCAAGTGATGGACACATAATGAAGCGAATGGAGGAGAACAAAGCATGCTCTCTGTCTGTGAAGGCTCGCCGTGGGTGTCCCTGCTATTAAGCTTCATATTATGATTAGTATATTAAGATACTAATTCAAATGAAATTGCAGTATCTAGATAATTACAATTTGATTACATCCAAACCCACTCATTTGACCTGGTAAAAGCAGCCTTTTTAATGCATTAAGCTTTTGTGAGCATGTGAAATTATGCTAATAACGGTGGAAGGTGTAATGAAGTAATCAGTTGTCGTGGCCCTCGCATAGGAAGGTATGCAGTGAAGGAATCCATCAAAAATAGTCTCTTTACAATGAATTTCATTCAATGAATTACTACCACCAACTCGAACGTGTGTATAATTCCTGCAGTGTCCTGTCATCTTCCACGCAGTCCATGGCAGAGGGTAATTGACCAGAGAATACGTTGTTGCTGCTAAAACTCAGTACATTAAATATGTATGTCTTATAATCCATAGTGAATATGGTATGATTGCTTCACTGTGAGAGTGTAATTCATCCTCGTTATTTTAAGTAACACGAATATATTAGGGCAAACACGAAACAGGTATTGTCGGGGCTGATGGCATGATGGAACATAACTGTGAGTTCATTGCTGGGTTATAGAGAACACACAAAAAGACTCTTGATAGTGCAGGCATTGTAATTGTCGGCAAGGGGGTGCACTCCTGCAAAAGGTGAAAACTCCCTATCGCTGGTTTGTGGAGAAGTTTGATGGGGATAGTACTCGACGACTAACAGGCCGGATGGATGATGTTCTGATTCAGTTCAGTTGATGTCTAGACCTGCGCCGAGACACCGTTCACGAGACATACAGACATGCACTGTTCACTAGACGGGCAGACATGCTCTTGCTAACATGAAAATGTCATGTCAGAAGGAGACCCTGGTGCAGAGTGGGGAAAGGGGTTTGTGAAACCTGAGTTTGTGATTAGTTTTAATGTCCACTGCTGACTTTTAAATAGGTGCATAAAATGGAAGCCGAATCGAACGTAATGTATTTGAGAACACTTGCCGTTTGAAGGTTTACACATCTGAACCCATTTCGTTTCTTTTGTTTAAAAAGCAAAAACCCAAAGTGCAATGTTGTGTGATGGAAGAAGAACAACTTAATTGGCTTTACGTTAGTGGTAGGGTGACAATTCTTGATTCTCACTAGGATGGGCTGTCGGTGGAAAACCTTGATATGCCGAGGAGGTTCAGAAACAAATCAGGAGAAAATGTTAATGTAGTGGTGCAGTTACGGTGAAAAAAACATACTGTTAAATGCTGCACATCAAAGGTGTTTTGTGTGTATTTTTTGCACTGAGTGCTATTCAACAATTAAAAATTGTGACCCCTGAAGTACAGTAAGCACAGTAGTGGGGTGGAATACCTTTTTCTCCTAAGTAAATAGAGACAGATGGCCCAACCGTTTTCCACGCCCCTAAACCCCTATACATTTCATTGAGCGACCGATATTTGTAAATACATTTTAGAGATCCCCTAACATTTTTTATATACATTTAATAAGAGCCCTGATATGGGTTATAAATAGACAATATATTGATCCCCTTTAAATGCAATGGACGCCCAACAATTTAATTTAAACCTAACATTTTTTAAATACATTTAATATACATTTTATATGAAGCGGACAGGGATATAAATAGGTATATGTCTAGGGGTTGTTTTAAGGCTATGATGCTGTTGGTGGGGGGATTATGACGCATACATATATATATAGCTGCTATTGTAGGCCCTGAAAAAACATGTGCGCTTATGACTTCCAAAGGGCTAGCGGTTGTGTAGTTGATGAAACTGCAATTATGAATATCTACATTTACGACGAGAAGAAAACTACCCACGGAAGTTCAGCGATTCCAATGATAATTGTACACCTTATTGTCTTATGGGGCTTGATGCGCGGAGCATTCTCAGAATTTGATAGCACTCTGTGAAGCCAAGTACCTATTTGAGAACATTGATACACTTTCTCACTGATCATCACCACTGTTATGGGACAGTCTGTTGGCTAATTTGGAAATGGATACACAAGCTGACAATGTGGTTGTGGACCAACCCCTGGAAGCAGATCCCGGGGAATCGTCTACAAAGTGGAGTGTAAAGACAGCAGATACGGGTCCATGGTCATGCAGAAGGATACAGTAAAGATGCCAGAGAGTGATAACTCGTCTCTGGGGCTTTGTGAAAAACAGGGCCCACGTGGACTGGATATCGGATGGCGTGTCAACTTGTGGGTATATTCTTAAAGCAAGCATTTGTATTTTGTAGGGTTTGACAATTAGCCCAGTGTTAAAACCATGCTTTTCTGTTTGAGTCTACAGATTCTAACTGGTAAAGTGGACGGCAGTGATGAGAGCCAAACTGTAGCAGAGAATATCAATATTTATTGTGTTTGCTGTTCAAACCAATTTGAAAACCGAGGGATTGTCATAATAGCGTATGTAAGGAATGTATTTCACTAATGGACATCGATAATGTTAAACACAATGTGGACACACAGACTGTGACCTGGGTTGATATCCTAACCATTCAGGAGTTTGCAGCTATAGTGGTGAAAACATGCTTAAAACAACACTTTTACAGATGGTGCTGCGAGCATAAAATTGACAATCCCTAGCAGGATGCGGATGCGTGTTTGGAATGATTTTATACAGATAAATTGCTATGTAAAGTATGTTACATAATGAGCCCTAAAGGTCTGGTAGAAATGATGCCGAACACAGTCATTAACCCGGCTAAGGGTTGGGAAAAGGGCAAAAAGATGTGTCTAAAACAGTGTGGGCTATACAATCAGCAGATAACCCCCTTTTAAAAATGAAGCAGTTTAGAAGGGGGTGTCCGATGTGTGTTAGAAGTATCATAGAAAAACATGGTTCACAGGGGGGGGGACAAAGTATATCTAAGACAGTACAGCAGAGCAACATGCATGGTGCCCTGTAAACTGACCTATGAAGATAGAAAATCTATATAATTGATATGTACATGCGCTTATTTGCAGGAAATCAAAAGTTAACACCTGATGGAAAGGGATCTACTTACCGTGAGAAATGCCATTGGATGTGTCAAGCAATTATTGTTGGATTTACTTAAAGATGATCTAGTCACTGTATCTCAAAAGGTGTTGTGTTATGTGTAAAGCCCTACGCAGGTATACAAATGTGTATATAACAATGTTTTATGTATCACAACCATGTGCTCCAACAGCAACCACCCGCTAATGGACAACTACTGGGAAAAGCACCAAAAACAGCGTTACAAAGAATTAAGTCTGTAGGACTCTCATTGAGACGGAAAGCGGACAACATGCAGCAGAGTTTCCAATGAGTTAAAGGAAATTGGCTGTTTGATAGGGAACATTATGAATTTCTATCAGCTGTCTCTCTATTGTCCATGTTTGATTATCGTGACAGTGAACGCCAGTGCGCAAACAAAGCAATTGTTGATACTGCAAGATTTGTAGCTAAAAGGATAACTGTACAGCATCTGATAACCCAAACAATTTAGGCCCCAATTCATGGAATCCAGTGCCGAAGTAGCGCAAGTGCCACGCGCTGAGAAGCAGTGTGCACCATGAGTGCACCAGCCGTGATGCAAACCAGCAATTGCACGCATGTGTATTCATGGATTTTCCGAGGCATCAGTACCCATGGCACAATGAACATCAAGCAGTGCCACTCCCCCAACATGCTCCCGTGTGCAGGAAAAAGCCAGTGAACTGCCTAATATGGCGCAAGGCCCCACGCCATCCGTGGGCCAGCACACAGCCCCCCATCGCAATTGCGTGAAAAAGCCACGCTTTCCCCATCTGCACCCCAGTGTAATCGCATACCCTGGTCGCCCCAGCCAAATTGCGTGGAAAGGCCAGTGAGTACCCCTTCCACACCCCAGCGTAATCGCGTAACCCGGCCGCACCAGCCAAATTACGTGGAAAGGCCCACGCGTACCCCGTCCACACCCCAGCAAAATTGCATACCCCGGTCGCACCAGCCAAATCGCATGGAAAGGCCGGCATGAACCGCTTCCAAAACCCAGCATAATCGTGTACCCCGGGCGCACCAGCCAAATTGCGTGGAAATGCCCACGCGCACCCCGTCTGCACCCCAGTGTAATGTGTACCCGGGTCGCACCAGCCAAATTGCGTGGAAAGGTCTGCACATACCCCGTCCGCACCCCAGCATTATTGCGTAACCCGGTCACACCAGCCAAATCGTGTGCAAGGCCCACGCGTACCCCACCCGCACTCCAGCATAACTGCGTACCCCGGTCGCACCAGCCAAATCGCGTGCAAAGGCCTGCACATACCCCGGTCGTACCAACCAAATCGTGTGGAAAATCCCATGCGTACCCCGTCCACCCCACAGCATAATCGCATAACCCGGTCGGACCGGACAAATCGTGTGGAAAGGACCACGTTGTATCCCGTCTGCACCCGAGCATAATCGCATACCCCCATCGCACCCGCCAAATTGCATGCAAAGGCCCACGTGTACTCCATCCGCACCCCAGCCAAATCACGTGCAAAGTCCTGCACATACCCCGGTCGCACCAGCCAAATTGCATGGAAAGGCCTGCGAATACTCCTTCCGCACCCCAGCATAATCGTGTACCCCGGTCACACCAGCCAAATCGTGTGCAAAGGCCCTCGTGTACACCGGTCGCACCAGCCAAATTGTGTGGAAAGGCCAGCGTGTGCAGCCATCAGTTGCAAACACACCCTACAGGCAGCCCACACTACATGGGTCCCCCATCACCCGTGACCATACCCCTCAGGCTGCATACACCACATGGGCCCCCCATCACCTGTGACCAAAACCTGCAGGCAGCCCACACCACATGGCCCCCCCACAACCCATGACCATACCCTGCAGGCAGCCCACATCATATGGACACCCCATCACCTGTGACCATATCCCACAGGCAGCCCATACCACAGGGCCCCCATCAGCCGTGACCATACCCCACAAGCAGCCCACACCACATGGGCCCCCATCACCTGTGACCATACCCCACAGGCAGCCCACACCACATAGCCCCCCTATCACCCGTGACCATACCCTGCAGGCAGCCCACACTACATGGCCCCCCATCACCCGTGACCATACCCCACAGGCAGCCCACACCACATGTCCCCTCAGCACCCGTGACCATACCCCGCAGGCAGCCCACACCACATGGGCACCCCATCACCCGTGATCATACCCAGCAGGCAGCCCACACCACAGGGCCCCCCAACACCTGTGAGGGCAACCTGCAGGCAGGCCCCACCTCATGTCCCCCCAAAAACACCTGTGACGGCAACCTGCAGGCAGGGCCGCCTCATGGGCACCCCCACCCCAAAACACTTTGGACTAATATACATTAAAGCGGCACATGTGAAATCAAATGCCACCACACGCTGCACACTCCCGGTGCACCTCAACACCCATCCATTGGTCATGCTCCCCAGTATATGCCCCATGGAATCGGAATCCTAAAATCACACATGCATGCATGTGTGCACACACATGAACAACATTGGCCAACAGCAGGGACACAGAACTGAGTCATGGAAGAGTGAAACTTGCACTAAACCATCGAGACCAGACACCACTGTCATTCCAATGGGTAAAAATATATTAAAAAATCAGTATTAAAATCATACTCAGTAAAAACAACATATAAAACCAGCATGAATTAAATTTAAAAACAAAAGAGCATGAAAACGGAAATAAAATGGATGTTGAAAATGAAAAACTCAAACATGTGGTCCATGGCCATTAATGCAAGTCCAAAAGAAAAAAACACAAATGAAACGAAAACCATTCCTCCATGGTGAACTAAAAAAGATCCCAGAAAAATACAACCAGGGTCCATTGTCTCAAAATATGTCTTGAAAACTAAATGAAACCTATACCTAAAGAACTATGTACAATGGCAGTGGGCTAGTCCTCCTCGCCATGCTCCCTCTCAGTCTCCGCCAGGGTATCATTGAACACTGCTTCTACTTTCACTAGGCGGGCCTCTGCTTCCCCCTCGAGGGCTTGCAGGTACTCCACCATGCTCCTCTCGAACTCCCAGAAAGTCTCCTGAAGGACCTCTGCCCGCCTCTCTGCCCAATGCAGCAAATTCTCCGCCCTGGCCATGGCGAGTCATGCCTCCAGTGCCCGCTGCCACTCTGCCCCGATCTTCTGGCCCAAACGCTCCAACATGGAAGACATCCTTGTCATAAGGTCCACGTTTGCCTCCTGCCTGATGGCCGGTACCTGTCCCTCTGCTGTTGAAAGCCCCGAGTCCAGTCAACTCCTACTCTGAGCCTTCTGCTGCCAATATGCCCGATGCCTGCGCATCAAGGACAGCCTCCGGGATGATGACAACCCTTCGGGGCTGTCATGGATGTGCCCTTCTGCTTGGTGCCTGCTCTTCCTCCATTTCCAAAGCTCCTGTTGCTCTGGTGACCACATCTGCTGATTCCACCTCTACTCCTGACTGTGGTAGGGATGTGATTTCCACCAGACTGGCCGCCGGGGTTGGGACAGATACATAGAGAGCCCTGGTGGTATCTGGGCCAGAAGACAGCAGGGAGGACAACTGGCACACAGAGGAGGCAGACAAGGACGGGGTCACATAAGTGGCCAGCAACAGACCCATTGCAAGACCATGAACTGTGCTAGCCAGTTGATAAGACAAAAGACCTCACTGTGTTGACGTGCAAGCCCCCGATTGGAAGCCTGCATGTCATTATGGATGTTGACTGTATGCCTCGTGTGACCGGCTAGCAACGGTTCCACCCGGTCCTGAATGGGTTCATCCACAGGTATTGGTGTATCCGTTTGCATGGATACATCCACCACCTGCGGATGGGTCCGGCATGAGGCATGCCCGCAGGTGCTTACAGATACAGTCACTGTCCCAGGGGCAGGAATCAGCACAGGCACCTCCACAGCAACCTGCGCTGCCTCCAGCCCCTGAGACTGGACTTCAGCAGTCACACCTACGTCATCACCCCCACCGAGCCCCATGGTCTGGGCTGATGTGGCCTCCTCCTCCTCCACATCCCCCGCCAACTTGGATGCCTCCCCACCGTCTTCCGCAGTGTCTTGCCCCTCGTGGGCTCATCTGTCCCTCTCACTGCTGAGGAGTCATCCACCAGCTTCACCCTCTTAGACCTACCCTCAGCAGCTGTAGCTGGTGACTCCGACACGGCACCAGCCTCCTCGCTCCTGGAAGATGATAGTACTTGTGAGGACGACTGGGCCTTGCATTTATACCTGGTGGAGGCATCCCTGCAGCCTTGCTCCACAGACCCTTCTCTGCCCTCTTCTCCCATCATCGCTGTGGAAGTGAAAACAGAGAACACAAACATCAGAGTACTGAACATATGTGTGTTTGGCAAAATGCAAATGTACATCAGTGGCACTGTCAAAGGTCACAACCATCAACACCGTCCACTACACACTGGGAAGTGGCATTCACACACATGCACAATCGACATTCACTTCCATGAACAAGGCACTGTGAGCACTTCAAAATCATGTGCCCACCTCTCATGCATCATGGGACTTTCACATCTCATTCACACACATCACCTGACAGTCATGCAACAGCCCATGCAGCTATCACGTCAGAGTGCAAATGAGACCAATTTGGCTACATGAGTCAATCACACATTCAAATGCCCATGTGTCATACATCCATGAGTGTTGGACAGTCTACTTCGCTGACACATGCACATGTAAACCATGCATGCCCGTAATGTTGAGAAAAGCACACGTGTAATACCACTCACATGCCCCCAGTACAGACACATGTATGCAAACATGTGCATGTCGCTACATGCTTGCGCGCATCACACATTGCAACCCAAACACCATGCTGTCATACATGTTTGAACTGACTCACATGCAGCACTGTCTGGGACGTGTACACAGACAACTGTACAAGAGGCATGCCAGACATGAGGCCTGCGTCTCCAGAGGACTGGTCGTACTTATGGTGGGGTACTGCAACGACCTATACCCAGTTTCTGTACCTCTACTCTCTTCCCTCTGCAACTCGTCCTAACCTGGACAGTGGTGAGATTCCTTTTGTCTTGGTGCCAGGTATTGTGTCTCCCTAGGACTGTGATGATGGCACTGGCTTCCTTTGGCTATGACTGTTCATTGTCAATCACTCAGCATTGTCCATAGGGCCTTATGGCTCCTGGTGCCACAGTTCCTTCAATTCCATCTTCCCAATTCGCTTCCTTCTCATGGTATTTGATCATCCCTTTCCTAGTCCCTCAGGGACAGTTACTTCTCAGAGCAATTAGTTGGTGGTTAATGTCTATCTTTGGCTGGGACCTCCCTATGCTACAGCCCCCCTGCCTCAATGGCACTGGAGGTGAACCTTCTCAGGGTCTGGGGGCTCTTATGATCCTTCCTCATGTGTTCTGTTTTCTTTACCTCCTCTCCCCTGATGGAGTCCTGGATGACTGAGAGAATGCACTGGTCACCTGCCCACACTATGATCTCCAACATGGCCTCTGAGCCATCAGTTGTATCCATGCACTCCCTCCCTACCATACTCCACTCTCAGTGGCTGTTCACTGTATCCCTACAACCCTCTAGCAGCTATTGACAGCTGATGTCTGCACATACACTTCCACCAGCACACTGCATTTTCATTGATGATAATGTAGTTGTATTTATTTGGTATGCCATTCCCATGTACTGTACTGCCCACTAATACTTCCAACCCCAGGTCTCACCTTCACCATGCCTAGTCACTCGCGTGAAGTCAATGTGAGCTGGCCTCATGGGATTGGTGTGTCTGGCTTCACTCCATTTCGCCACCCTTGCATTGTTGCACCATATGACACCTGTGTGTATTGAGTTTGTGATTTCCATGTCATGTCATGTCACATCCATTGTACATGGCTCTGGGACAGTAGTCAGCAAGTCACATCTAAAGCAGTATTACAGATAAGGCATGGCTATGGTACTTGGCATATGTGTTTTTGCATCTATGATGTTGGTGGATGAACTATGCCAGTCAGGTGCTCATGTGTGTAGCAGGTGCTATGCACCATACACTACAGGTTGTATTTAGCCCTTCCACACAGGTCCATGGCTGCTTTCATGCTAGCCTTCACTTGCATTGACACTGCGTAGGTGTGGAAGTTTGTGACATGCAGGTTGTTGTGTTACATGACGACATTGTGATGCCTATGTCTTTGGTCTATGGTATTTACATGGCTCTAAACAGGAAAGTGTGCCACAACCAACCAACAGTGGAGGACGTGGTGCAGTAGCCATTGAAGTTCCACTGGTGCTACAGGCCATCCTGGCCCAGACTCAGTCTGAGTCCCCCTCTGAGGAAGCCTTAGCCTCTAGTGGTGAATCAGATATGGATACCTCTGTGGTCTCGCAGGAGAGATTATCGACTGTGGATGCTGTTGCATCCCAAACATCTAGAGGGGGGAAGACCCCTCACAGGGTCAGTCAGTTTTCAGATGTCCGTCTGTGGTGGTTACGGTTGCAGGGTCACACTCCACAGTATTGACTCCTGGTACTGGGGAAGCAGATCAAGGGAGGGATGCAGTCCTGCAGCCCCAGACAGCAACATCACACCAAGGGCCAGGTATCCCTGGCCTAGGCAGGTGTGGTAACTGCAAACACGGTGGTCGTGTGTTAGCTTGCGATTCTGTGTGAGAGCAGTCCATGTATGCTGTTGCACAACAAGATGCTGCTTCACATGAGATGTTGGCTCAGGGCATGGATAGGGTGGTCATTTCCATGATACCCCCAGCAGGAAAGGTGGAGTACCAGCAGCAGGCATTGCGGTCCACATGCTGCTCACACAGGCTGAACATTATGGCCAGCAACAGGAGCCGATGGGCAGCACTGAGGGCTCTGCATGCATCCTTGGCTGCAGAGGGTCAGGCCAACAGGGAAGCCCTGAGGTAAGAGTATAGGTCCCTCAGGTCTACACTGGTTGCACTCAAGGCAGCCAGCAGTAGACGGTCTGAAGAGCCGATGCAACAGATGACTTGAATCATCATGGAGGAACTACGTGCATCCCGTGAGGTGTTGCATGGAGATCTCCGGACCATCATGTTGCAGATGCAAGCATCTCACTCCCGCATGGCCACTGCCATGGAGGACCAGACCAGGGCTATGCGTGGTTTTCATCCCTTCCACTACCACATTCTGATGCAGCACCAGAGGGTGGTGACAGCAGCGACGGGTCTCCCACTCCATCATAACAGTGCGGCCTATTAACCATGTGGGTGTTGACGTGAACCCCGCAACCCCTGCCTCCTGTGTGCCCCCCCCCCACACCCTCCAGTCCCCTATGTTTTATTTTTTATCCACTGTAGGTTGCAGCTGGTACCATAGAGGCTTGTCTCGTGTTGGACTTTGTGCCTTGGGTCCAGATACATGTGCCACTCCTGCTTTCCCTTTCCATGGGCTTGCTAGGAGTGCATTGTATGAAAGTAACTTACACAGTGGCATTTGGGCTTGCATTCTATCTGTGGGCAGTCTCAAGTCTGACCTGTGTATACACCCCTAGTGGGATTCACGATTGTTCGTCCAGTGCATGTTGCCATCATTTTATGTTCGTACATAAATTGTACATTCCTTTGTTCATGTTCCATCTTCATTTATTGCCTTGACTGTCTCCATTGTTGTTAGCCTTCAGGCTGTATGCCCTTCCATGGCCCCCTTTGGTTAGCAGTGCCACACAAATTTCGAAGGGTGCCATTTAGAAGGGTGGCATATGCAAGTCATGGCACATGTGCATTTGGGTATGGTCACAGACAGACAGATTAACTCTTGGGTCCTGTGTTTCTGGTTTGTTCTACTGGCCAATCGATGTTCCTGTGCACATGATTATATTGATGAGTGAGTTATTCCTGGACTTTTTAGGTTGATCGTTGCACACTTTGTGACAGTAGTGTTATGTGTTGGCCATTTATTTCTCTGTTAAGTCATTGCATGCCATGGCATGGTGTGTAAAGCAGGTGACATGAAGTGTGGGAGGGTTTTGGTGACATACCGGCATTTAGATGTGTACTTTGTCATGCCATTTCTGGCATACTCCATGTTCCATGTGTTCCATTTGTGCACACAAGATTGAGATACTAAGGGATGCACACAATGTAGCACTTCCGAGGACACATTCTTAAGGTGTTAAGGCTGGGACAGATGATTGTCCCTTTGTCATCATCGATTGTCACCTGAAATGTGCCTGGCCTGTGTGCACCCCGCAGGGGTTGGATTTTAGGTGAAAAAATTTTCCAAAAGATGGGTACAGGCAGACTCGCCACGTGCCCTTTCCCCTCCCATTCGCAGCTGCCCTGCTTGTGTGGGCATCACCATGCCCGCCGGTATGCCACGCCGTGTTGCAACGTTATGCAGGACACATGCTGCTACAATGATCCTGCACACTACTGGTGGCGCATATATTAGGTCACCACCAGAGTGGTCAAGGGAGCAGAAGCGTGACTTTAGCACTCCGAATGTGCGCTCCACTATGCCCCTGGTTGCAATATGGGCTGCATTGTATTTTACCTGGGGTGGTGTTGTGAGGTTCCGTATTGGCGTTGTCATGTAGGTGCTCAGAGGGTAGGCACTGTCCCCTGTAGAGGTGAGATGGTTTTGTCTGTGTTAGACATGCATGCATTTGCAGGGCCATTTGTACTCACCAATGCGCCATGTGTTGCCATGCCTCCCAGCTTCCAGGGCCTGCTGTTGGGGTGACATTCTGAAAATGAAACTATCATGGGTGGACACCAGATAGTTGGCATATACAGAGGTGATGATTCCCTGGGCATCACATACAACCTGCACGTTGTGGAATGCCAGTGCTTGCGATTGCGATAGATGTGCTCTGTGGCCCTAGGTGGACGTAGCGCCACATGGGTGCAATCGATGGCACCAAGAACTTTAGGGAAGTGCAACACACCGTAAAAGTCCTGAACCACGGCCTGACTTTCAGCAGGTGTTCAGAACATGTATATGTGCTTGCGGACTGAGGGGCGTGCAGTCAAGATTGCCAACACCTGGTGTAGGCAGCGTGACTGCATGGCCTGTGAAATGCCCCTGGCAATAGGAGTAGTCCGCTGAAATGACCCAGTTACCAAAAAATGCAGTACATTGAGAACCTTTTCCAAGGGGCTCAGTGCTTGGGAGCACAGGGTCGGTGATGTGAGGTCATCTTCCCACTCCGTGACCAGGTCTAATATGATACTGGGTGGAAACCTGTACCTGCCAAAGACCTGGTCATCAGGCATTCCAAAAAGGCTGGTCCTGGGTAACAAAATGCGTGCCCTGGCTATCCTCCTCCTCCTGCGTTGTCCGCAATCACTGCTGCGAAAAATGTAATATTCATCGTAGATGTATGGTGCATTGGTTTTTTGCGCACCCTTTTTATGCATTGTTTTTGATGCGTGGTGATGCTTATGCCTGCTTTCGCTTGGCAGACGTGTTTCCAGATTAGCGCGTCTTATTCTGCGCAGGAGAGTACTGTTCAATTCCATCAGTACGTGTTGTTAGCGCACGTGTGGGCATTGCAAGTATTTTACTGTGGTACTTCCCACGTAATGCCCACATTTACGCTTGTTTTTCCCCATTCCATGCATTCCGCCTCCTTTTTCAGGTGACTGCGCCTTTGCTGGGCGTCTCGCGCAAGGCATTAGTGGTATTGCAGCAACGTGTTGGACCCGTGCGGATTCAGCGCAAGTCTCCAGTAAGTCACGCGATATGTGTTTCATGAATCAACGGTTGCTTGCATGCATTTTTCAGCACTATTTTATTTTATCAATCGGGCCCTCAATGTGAATACAATTTAAATACAATTTGACATTGTAAATGTTAATAAAAATCAGATGTTTATAAAACCCAGTCGTGGCGTATTACAAGGAAGGGGGTGTTGGTAGTTATGTTGGGGTTTTAAACTGAGAGCTGATGTTGAGAGTGTGTCAAGGGGCAATGTCAAGACTTGGCTTTCGGATCAGGAGTCCTAATCGCTACACAAGCCAGCTCAAAAAATGTTCAACGGTGAACAACTGTCATATTGAACATTGACCAACAATGGCAGGCAGATATTCTGGATTTGAGCCAGTTTCAAGGAGACAACAATGGTTTCCAAAATATTTTAGCCATCATCAAAATACACCAATGTTAAGGCTTTAAAGATGGGCCACTGTGTAACGATGACTTTTGAATGCATTTTTTGCAGCAGGCGAGTACCCGCCAAGCTACAGACAGACATTGGTAAGGAGTTTCTAAATAAAACACTACAGAGAATTCAAAAACAACACACGCTGCACAACTTCATAACACACTCCGAAGTTAAAGGCTCTATTGTAGAGCATTTTATATGAACTTTTAAAACACAGATCTGGTATTTCTTCACAGCTAAAAACACTCATAGATATGTGGACACGTTACCCACATTTACAAATGTGTATAACAACACACATCCTAGATCTATTAAAACCATCCCTGCAGCTATAACATCCCAGAATTGCTTGGAGGTTTGGAAAGAACTGTACAGCAAAAGACATTCTGAAAAGGAGGCCTGAATGCCTCTTACAAGGGGCATCATGTGTATATCTAAAAAATCAAGGCCGTCTTTACAAAGGGATAAGAACAGAGCTACAATGATGAGATATTTATCACATATGGTGTGACTCATCCGGAGGGTCTTTATATATACATAATATTCGATTATTTATGGGAGGCTGTTCAAAGGGTTTTTTCGGCAGATGGGGAGCAGGTACAAGTGGTTTTAGGTCACCCGGCCTCAGGCCTGCCCTCCTGGCTCATTCCTGGTTGCCTCTCTTTTTCATCACTTAGCAAGCCCCGCCTACCTGGTGCCTTCCTATTTGCTGCTCTTATTCGCCACTTAGCAAGCCCCGCCCACCTGGTGCTTGCCACTCTGTTTCCCTACTTAAGGAGCCATCCAGCCTCTTTTCCTTTGCAGATGGGGAACAGGTGCAAGTGGATCTAGGTCACCTGGTCTAAGCACCACCCACCTTCTTAGCCCTGCATCTTCCTTCCTACTCTTAACTATTAGATCAAGGGCATCCCTCACCCGGGCGTCTGCAGCGAAGGGCAGTTGAAGAAAATGGCAATTCATGTTTGGACCCGTTCGGACCAAGAGGACCTAGGGCCCGACCCCCTGCTCAGACAGCAGGTAAGCATGCACCAACATGTGTTACCCCTCTGTCCCCACAGGCCATCCCCACCCACTCTGGTGCCCCTGTGATGTTCCCTTGTGCCCCCCCTTCTCTGTTTTGCCTGTTGCCTGTTTTGCTTGATTCTTCTACCCTGCTCCCCCTCAACCTCCTCCAGCATACTTCAGCAGGAGTCTGACCTGATAGATTCTGGTTTCACCATCACCGTCTTGTGGCCAATGCTGGATTTTTTTTTTATGCACTTCATTCATTCACAGTGCATCACCCCTTCTCAACTCTCATGCTGGACTTCCTTTGCATCTTGTACTCACGGTGCCCCTGAATCATGCTGTTCCCATCTTCATCCTGTATCCTGGCTTGCAATAATATGTGTTACTACTGACTTCTGCAATTGTATTCGCTCTCCACTCATGCTTCTCCACTCTTTTTGACAGCTTACTCTCTCTTCTCTCCTCCTTTCCCTACTCCCTTTTCCTATCTCCTCCCCTTACTTTCTTCTATGCACTTACTCTATCAGAATTGTCCCTGGACCTAATATGATAGCAACCTCGTCTGTTTCCTCCACCCTCCCATTACTGTTTTTTCCACCCCACATCCCTCCAGCACTATCTAAAATGTCGTCATGCCTAGTATCATAGTCGCTTGTTTTGTTCCTCCCCTCCCTTTCTGCACCCCTCTCCCTCACCTTTTGTTTTTCTCCTGTTCTCCCAGAAATGTCGTCAGGCCTAGTACGGTAGTCGCCTGTCTGTTTCCATTTCCTTCCCACTCTCTCCCTCCCTTCCTTATCTATGTCTTAGCTCTTGCAGTATCTGAAATGTTGTCAGGCTGAGTATGATAGTTAATTTCACATCCTTACTGTTCATGGCCTGTAAGAATGTCATTGTATTTTCCCTTGCTCCCTCCCTTGCCTTGAAGCGCTTTGAAACACATTGTGTATAGGCGCTATATAAATAAACTATCATATCATATCATGTAGGGAGAAAATCAGCAAAGACCATCAACAAGTCTACAAAATAGAGAAAGCTATAACGAGTAAAGGATGAGGCACTAAGAAACAGTATCTTGTCAAATCGTTGGCGGTGGCCTGATAATGTCAATATTTGGGTGGATGCCAGTTTCCTAGAGGCCACGGTTGTATAGCCAGAACAGTATGGTTTTACATAATGCTCCCCATTAACGCCTGCGCCGATATATTTCCAAGGAAAAAACTATTCAACTTTAATGTGAAGTTGGCCAAACCCGTACATTTGGAAGGGCAGTGGACTGTGGCACTCACAGAAGTTCAGTACATCTGCTTGTGGGATCCTTTATGCAGCGGGGAAGCCAAGTTTATCATAAAATGAACAAACCCTCTGAGGCTCTCACTGGAGTAGTTTCCCTAGGGGTGTTATCCAGATATACAGGGTCTTATCAGAGTCATCAACAAGAACATATTGACCATACCTGAGTATGTTGATATGACGTTATATCTAGACCTGCACCAGGGGAATGTTTTTCTTCTGCAGGGACTGGTCCAGTCGGTCAGGTTTTCCACAACGGGGAGACTGTGTAACATAATGGGAACCGTGAAACACACTGGAAGTGAAGAACCATGGACAATACCTGTGCTGATATTAACAAAGAGTTTTACAGTTTGCTGCTTTACAGCAAAGGAGTGGAGTAACAAAGTGTGGGGATAGTTACGCAACTTTACTTAGAACCATGGAGATTAGAGGAAACAACAACGATACATGAATATTCAACACAACAAACCAGGTTACGACCCAGTGTGCAAAAAAATATTTTGATACTGTCAGCATGCAAATAAGAGATGTGTCATTTAAATACCGAAAGGAAAAATCTGACTGTGGCTGAACTTCAGGCCACTCCAGTTTACAATGGCCATGGTTAAGAACTATGTGGACCGCAGGACCTATATGGAATATCAGAAAAGAAAGTACATACTCTTGTGTGGGAGTACCGTGAAACTACAACATTGGACATTCCTATTCACACAGCTGCATTGTGTGAAGGTAATAGATCACCTTCACATTGTGCATTGGGGGATGCTTAGGGATCATCAGGCTGGGAATTTTTAAACAATAGATTTACCTGACATTGCATTTACAGTGTATATTTTTCCATGACAGATTGAAGTACATAGTCGCTTGAAAGTACACCAGTACAACAAGGTTTGACCGGCATGCAGAAGCATGTAGGACATTTAATGCCACAAGAGGAGGGTGAGCCGGTAAATGACATGCTACTTCAGTAAGTGATCTATTAAAGCATTGTCAATCAACAAATGATGCAATCAAGGATTCCATTACGCTTTTTCTTTCATGAATTCAGGGTGTGCAGTATGTAAAGCATGCTGGAAGCCTTGTGGCTAACAAAAATGAAAGAAGAATCTATTTGAAACTAAAAGCTTTTTGAATTGGATTTATTCCAGAAGTTGAACCAGTAAACAGTTCTGCGTAAGTGACATTCCTGTTTTGTGGTGAAGGGAACAGAGTGGTGACGATCTATCGCTAGTTTGAGTTTAGTCACAAATTAATATACTGTATTTGTGCTTGATTGCTGGCATTTTGAATGGTGCAATGTAAAAGGCTGTATTGTATTTTGTGAAAAACACAGCTGCTAAGAAACTTAAGAAAACAAAGAAGGGGATACAGTGTTTTAGCATAGGCACTGATTGCAATAGGGGAGACTAGCAACAATGTTGTAAGGGTGACCCAAAAAATATTTGGGTCGAAACACAGCTGTGTCGACATTGTACTAGATTACATTTGATGATATCAGAAGTGTGTTGGTGTATGCAAGAGCAGTACATGATTTAAGAATGTTCTGATGCAAACACAGCATTACAACTGTAAAGAGTGTTTGATCTATGTAGCAAAAAAGGTTGTTCAGTTGCATATGAAAATTGAGTATAACAAGCTTTGGAAGATCACATACATTTACAAAATTATATAAATTGAGAGAACCAGTTTTGTCTTTGTAAAACTGGGAGTGAGGATGTACTAACACCCACATATCAGATTGTGATATTTGTATGTATTCAAGTAGTCTTTGCATTTTTCAACAAGAGGAAATTGAGTCTTGATGACCAGCGTTTGTATTGTTTTAATCTTGTTTGGTTCTTATTAAAAGCTTTTTTTTTCTAAAGAGCTGGGTCGGAGTCTTGGATGTGGTGTAATCAGGCAGGGTGTTATAAAGAATTCTCTGTGTGAATAGGAATGTCCAATGTCATAGTTTCATGGTAGTCCCACAGTAGTAAGTAATATTTTTCTGATAGATTACTCAGGAGTGGTGGGAGTGCATCAATGGGTTCTCACAGAGATTGTGATTCCTATATGGAATATTACAGGAATCAGGCTGGCTACGGCAATCAGTCATATTTTGGCAGGAGTCATTTAATGTATGGCTCAGGGCTCTGCAGTATCTTTAGGATCCTATTCAGAAGTTTGTTGCCCATCCTATGCCGCAGCTTCGAAGGAGCTAAACCATATGTGAAAATGGCTGCCAACAATATTGCAAAAGACGTCATAGGTCTCCATCTCATCTACATGGTGCCCTGAAACCCACAACGAAAAGGAGCTTGACGTCTCTACTCAGCGTTCCGACTAAGAAGAAGAATCATGTGACCCCTAAAAGACTCAAGGGCAGTGATATATTCTAAAGAACAATGGCCTTCCTACACGGATCCTCTTTGGAGGGTGTTAAATCAGAGCTTCATCTCTTCAGCGTCCCACCGACCCAGACTAGCATATAGAACAGTTTTTTCACAGAGGTCTCGCTTCTGGCTGTATTATCAAAACTAGTCCTGATAGAATTCTTTGTATGGCGGTTCACCAATCTGGTTTTGAAAGACACGTTGTTGCATCTAACCTGTAAAATAACAAACAGAGACGGCACCAACATTGTGGCTACTGCATGAGTGACCATGATCGTATATCCCATAGCCACCATGTTCAACCATTCAATGCCACTGCTCTGGATGTTGAAAATGTGGGGTTCGGTAAGAGAGCCTGCGACACCAGAACCAGTCGAACATTTGATATACTAGGACTTCCACATTCTGTCCTTTAATTCTAGATTGAACTGTTGCTGAACGGATTTGACCTTAAAGTAATACTATCCAAAAATATGGATGCTTTCTGTCTCATGAGCAGGGATGCTGAACTATACAAGCTATCGGCTAGTTTGTTTGTTAAACATGTGAGCCTCTCGCTGAACATTGGACTAGCGCATGCAGAGGTGTTGCAAATATCTAACATGAATTGTCGGGTGGAGAGGGTAGCCCTTGAAGTCTTGCATTCCCACCAGTAGCTGAGGTATCAGCCAGGATAACCTGTTCATGGGACAGCTCGCAAATATAATCATCATGGGGATTTTTGAAACAGTGAAGCTCATCAGCGCATACGATTGAAATCCCTACAACTTCAAACACTGTAACATGAACCATGCAGCACTGCATAAGGGTGGTGTCCTGATCCCTGCCAAAGCAGACACTCCTAACTTTGGAGTTCCAAAAATAATCAGGCAGTACATGGGGCTGGTGTCTATTGCGGGAAAGCACATGCATCATTTGCCGGTTGCATTTTCACACAAATATCCTCATGGATACACGCTAGTGGCCTTTTATATAAGACCAAACAATGCATCAGCGGGCAATTTCAGCCTATTTAGATGTGGGAACCTACTCGCTGAGATAATGTTTGAAAGAAATGTAACATCTAGGCACTCACTGCTAGTGTGGTGTATTTTCAATAGCGTTCTCGAGATTAACACCCAATGCAACATACTCTTTGATATTTAATGGATACTCGACAGTTAAAAGTATTTCTGCATAATCATTGATATGCTCGGAAAACATTTAATGGTATGTATGCCAGCGATATATATCCCACACGATAACCCAGGAATCGCCCTGTTAGCCTGGTAGTGAACACTGATGCACAGGCCCATGGTTGGAACACACTGGACAGCTACATGTTTTGAGGGAGATTTTTTTATGGATTATGTGAAAAGCATCGCAAACTATTGACGTTATACCATCAAGACAGTCCAACACTCTAAAGCTGTTACCTGTGGCCAATACTGTATTTTCTTTATCAGTCAAATGTAAGAGATCGCTCTCAGCAGTTTTGAAAATGTACTCAAACAATCGCAAGCAAAAAGATGAAAGGGTGATGAGGTTCGTTAATAATAAGACATTACACAACATGTATAGATCTTGCAGACTTTTTGCACTGTGTCAAAAATGCAAATGTGTCTTTTATCTAGAGTTACATATATGAATAAATAAATAACTTTTTAGAAATCAACATAATACATATGACAACATAATAAACAACCAGACCAAATTGTAAAAATACTATTTATAAAAAAAGACATATTTAATACAGAAAGGAAAAACAAAAGTCATACATGCACACACATTTCAATATATAGAGGATAACATGTTATACCTCTAAAACCATTACAATACAGAAAGGAAAATACAAATAAACACAGACAATGGATCCTTCACACTTATCAGACAACCAACTAGACTGGATGTGTCTCTTGCGAGGCCTAGATGCTTCAGGTGTATAGGCAGCACGGTCATCGTAGTAGTGTGAGGTGATGAATAAAGACTCCTAAAACCCCCAGGTATTCCACCTGCTTCAGGACTCGGGAATCAGGGTCTGTTTTTGAGCTTGCTGCAAATATATCTAGAGTACTGTTTTTGCAGCATAGTAGGTGTACTAGTTCTTAACAGCTCCACAAGGTGTCATTGGGCAACATTACCTACAATAGATGTCAGGATATTTAAATCAGCAACCGCTTGCTTGAACCTGTTCCAGCTGCTGGGGTCAATGTTTAGACATGTGGGCTGTTGACTTGTAATATCCTGTACTAGGTCCTGCAGGTTTGAACCCCTTAAAACCCTATCTCTGTAGATAAACTCCCCCTTACCGGTCCACGCAGCCACATCCTTTTCAAGTTCCATTTTATGTAGCAGTAACTCTGCATTAGCTTTACAGCACTGGTTAAGGGTATTCATCACATCTGCCACTACCAGGAGTGCTGTCGGTGGTGCCTTCACACTTCTAGCTGTTTGCTGAGTTTTCAAGGGCAGGAGGTTCAAGCACTCAATAAAACGTATTTGTAAAGCTACTACAAACACAGCCCTCAGCTTACCACCCTCTGTGATAAGTTTAACTTTCATTTACTCCCTCACCAGTTGTCTGAGTATAAAGTAGCCTCTGAATGTACTTGTTACAAAGGTGCTGACAAAATCACTCACGCACAAATCACCCTTAAACTACCAGCAACTGTCCCCTGTTAGATGGCGGTCATCAATATAGTTTGGGTGTGGAGTTAAAATTTCTTGATGGGCCTCCATGTCAGACACAATTTAGTCTTCGCATTTATTTTGAGTTCCACCAGCTGTCATATAACACAGGTGTTCATCCATATTGATTACAGACACTTTGCACACCTGATAGATTATACTGTTACTCTTGTGACTCTCAGGGAGAAATGTCCCGTAGGTGGGGCTGTCAAAAACAGGGCTCACACACGATGGCCCCCAGTGCTGCTTTCTGGATGTGCGTGTCCAGACATGCCCGCAAACTCGCAGAGCTGTGACTTTGCAGACATTTTGAAGGTTTCTCCTTAAGCACTTGGCAATCCTCTCCTAAACACAAGCAACAGTGATACTGACAGGTGTGTTTATATTTGTTGTTGAAAATATGGTGCCAATGCTTATAGAGGTTTTTAGCCCCCAAGAAATTATTTAGATGTGTAATACTGTAGAAATGGTTGTTGTTTGTGGCTGTTGTATTCGTTAACGGGAAATACTATTACACAATGAGGTTAAAATACAGTATTTTGATGGGTCTGCCAAATTACTTCTCAAAGAGAGTCATCTGTCCAAGCCCTACAGGTGTACCCATCATAATACTCAGTTCTTCATGGGCTCACAAAGCTTTTGCACGTATATCGGCATCTTTTATCCTTTGTGGTTCGATTAAACCTATGAGACTGGATGTCAGACACAGATTTAAGGGTCTGTGATCAAAATGTAACAACCATCTGCTTTTAGATTTTATAATATGGCTGTGAATAACTGTTCCTAAACGTTACAAGCACCTCCGGAACGAGGTCTACCAACTAGTGCCGCAATTCTTAGTGGCGCGAAGCACATGATCTTGGTATTACTCTGTGGGAGCCTCTGCAGATTCTCAAAAAAATGTTACATTCAGAAAACATCCTGCATGGATCACTGTGTAAACAAGGGCCTGGTGAAGCCATCAGCGTCCAGACATATATAAATGAAATCACTGGGTCCGACAGTTCTCAAAATACACCGGACCACTGTTTCCACAGCTTCTGTTTCAACAGCGCAATTGGTCCAATTACACAAATTGAAATTCTTCATAATGCTGCACGGCTGCAAATGTTTAATAAACCCTTTGATAGGCCCTCTCCATATAGAAAGGAGAATCTGGGGGCTTCGGGTCTGGGTGTTTGGGGTACTAGGTCGATCACAACAGTTGTAACTGGTCTGACACTTTTAAAGATTTATATAATTGCGGGTGCTGGGCTCCAGATCTGTACCATTTTTAAGATTTGCTCTTTGTCTTTAGAGACTCTCTGCAGCGGATACCTATCGTCTCTCTGGAGAGGTGCCCCGCATTTCACTGCGCCTGTGTTTTCAATTTCACCAGGGTGGGTCAAGCATATTAAAGCGGATGCTCGCTAAATGAGATTGTGCTTTAGCGGCTTGCTCATTGTTTAAAAGATTCCTCCACTGGAGCATCTGGTTTTCGGGGGTTCGCTAACCTCTAGTCATAAGCCTTCACTGCCCCCAGCTACATCCAGTGATTGCAATATTGCTGGGAGGGTATTGATTGGGGTTTGGCTGTACTGGGACCAGCTATTACTACATCATAATTTCCCCCTGATGTCTGTGGGATAGAAGCAGTGTCATGATTTTCAAACTGACAGATGCCCTTAGGGACTAGTGTATTATCTTCCACATATGGGGCAGTGTCTACAACGGTATCGGGCAGCACCCCCATGGATGTCCCACAAGTCCACACCACTAGGTCTGTAGTATCATCAGTCAGTTGTTTTATTTTCATTTTAATTTGCATATTATTTTATTTATAGAGCACATTTACCAAAGCGCTTTACAAATGTTAATTAACGTACACAGTACAATAGTAATGATAATGACGGCAAATCAGACAATTCAGCTAGCTGGACAGAGAAACAGAAGATTAGTTTTTAGTATGGAGTGAAAGATATGATAGGTAGATGAAGCACAAATAGAAAGTGGAAGAGCATTCCAATGTTTGTGGTCAATAAGCGAAATGAAACAAAACCTGGAAGAAGCAGAAAGCGGCTTATGAACCGACAGAAGAAAAAGAGATTCAGAGCGAAGTGAGTGTGGAGGAGCATAAAACGAAATAAGAGAGAAAACATACCAGGGAACAAGGCATTGAAGGGCTTTGTAGACAAAACAAAGAAAGTGAAAAATAAGATAGAGATCAAAAGAGAGCATGGAAGGCGAACAAAGCGACGGGGTAATAGAAGAAGGAAAACTAAGTTGAAGAAAGCAAGCAAATAGCAGAATTGAAAACAGAGCATAGAGGATAAAGATGAGTTTTAGGAAGACCTAAGAAATGACCTCAGCAATAGTTTAAATGAGAAAAAACAAGGGAGTAAATCAAAGGTTTAGTAGACTGAAATGATTAAAAAAAAGGCCGGGCACAGTGAAGATTATACAGATGGAAGCAAGCAGAGAGAGCAGTACTGGAAAGGTGTACGGAAAAGAAATGAGATGGGCCAAAGGTGACACCAATATTTCCAGCAGAGGATGAGAAAGAAACAAAAGGACTTGGGAAAGGAGAATCATAGGGATGAGAGACAGGAGTAGGGGAAGACATAGAAAAGAAAAGAACCTCCGTTTTATAGAGGTTGAGATGAAGAAATCGAGAGGCCATCCAGGACTTGACTGCACAGACAGGAGGAAACCGTGTCATGAAAAGATGAGGAAAAAGACAAGAAAGAGAAGAAGATTTGGAATCGTCTGCGTAAAAAATGTCAAACACAGAAAAATAAGGTCAGATAATGGAATTATATATCTGCTCAATTTACCCGTGCAGTCACACAAAACCTGTTTTGCACCAATGTTGGACTCCCCAATCTGATGGTTATTATTGGTACCCCATAAACGTTGGAGCTTGTTGGGTCCCCATAACCATTGGGCCTTGTTGGGCCCCCATAACCATTGGGCATTAGTGAAGGACAAAACTCAATCCCTTCCAGTGTCACATTCCTCACATCCATGGATGCACAAATATCCATATTCTGAGCACTTGGCTCCACTATTGATGAGGGCGATTTTCCACAATTAGAATCCATTATGGCTCTAAAGAAATATAAAAAGAATATGGATTCAGAATACAATCCCCAATACTGCGCTAAAATACTATCCTTTAAAATTAACCAATGACATTTGCTTAATTTTTTTAAAATATCCTCATGTGTTTATCACAGGCAATTCCAATAAAAATGTAGTGCGCAATACACGAGCTGTAGTGGCTCCAAAGACCCAAAAATGACTAGCTCTTCAAAACACCACTTTTTTTTATCAAATATAACCCAAGCCTCTTAATAATCTGCAGATATTTACCACCCTCCATTGCTTATCTATAACCTGGGGCTTCATTGAATTTATACAGGTTTATTACAACATCTATTTATATCGATCAAGCACAGAGAGTTTCATCAGTTAGCCCTGCTAAGAAGACCACAGGTGGCAAAACCTAGAAAAATGTTCCTTACTAAAAGCTTAAACAAATCACTAGATTCACATTTTAAACATGTCCTTAAAACTTAAAAAACAGTGGCCCTCATTAGGCCCTCATTAGGACCCTGGCGCTAAGTGTTTAACGGCGCCGTAAAAGGCTGCGGTGCCGTTAAACACTTAGCATCTTACTACAAGCACAGCAATTTGCGGTACCGTACTTAGCGCCTTCCCCAGTCCCATTGAATGGGGAAGGGCCAATGTTCAATGGGGAATTACCACCCCGCCAACCTTGGAATGGGGTGGTAATTCCCCATTGAACATTGGCGGACTTGTTACGATACCGGCACCAACCATGGTGCTAATAGCGCCATGGTTTAGCGCCAGTATCGTAATGAGGGCCTGTGTCATTATCTACACAAAGCTTAAACAACCTGAACCCGGAGGGGCACTTTTACTCAAGGTAACATGTCGTACTATGGATGGGACAGAGAATAACTTTTCAGACTAAATAACAAGACTGACTCTGGAAGTTAGCAAAGGTCACTGTTTTATTAATAATTATCTAAAACGGGAGTACAACGGATATCAACGGACGTCGCACAGCAAATCTCAATGCAGTTTATAAAAATCACACTTATATAATTAAATTGTGTCATTCATGGCGTCATACTTTGTTGCAAACTGGAAAGCAAACGTGGGACTGTGGTTGGCTTAAGGGGAACAGCTAAGTATACTTTTTATATGGGATAGGATCGTGATTGGGCCTCTATAGTCAGGTGGGCACTCTTGCCCTCCCCGAGTGCAAGTCATAATGCAAGTCATCCTCGATAGCTACTAGAAACACCACATTTCATCTGCCTTTTCCTTTCTTATTCTCATATTCCTTTGGGAGCTGCTTCCATCTGATCATCATTTCTTTGTGGGTTCATCATCTAAGGTCTTTTTAATGGATACCTTGTTTCAAAGACCATCCTCTGAATTTTCACAGTCACTGGTATCAAACTTGGCACAACCTCTGGTTTCCAGCATACATGTAGCAGGGGGGCGGGACTTCCTGTAGAGGCACTTGGCTCCTCCTCTACAAATCCTTACCAGAAATCACTACAGTGCTGGACCATGAGTTTTTTTAAGTACAGCACAGCGAAACTGTAACAGAGTGCAGTTTAAGAGTTTCACATGTAAATTACATTGCTCAACTCATGTAACACGTGTAAGTACATAGTCAATCCTTGAATGTCTGATTATTGAACTCTCATTTAAAATTTCTGTATGGGCCGGTGCAGCGTATACATTTAAATAGGCGCTAGATTTGCTAGTTAAAAGCCGGCTCACACATTGGCACTTCACAGCTGCATTGGGTGCATTTAAACATGGTGTTAAAACATAGGCCTGATTGGGCCAAGTGGCTTGCCATAAAAATGTCATGCATGCTTTTTAAAACAACCCCCCTTAGCATGTGTTTAAACCTCATTACACAGCCGGTACATACCATGAAAAAAGAAAGCTGTTAAGCCTTGCTCCCGGACACAAACTTCATGAACTGTAGGCCAAAGCTTCTTATCTATAGATTATAATCATAATAGCAAGTCCTGAGCAAAAACGCCAGTCATTTTTACATTTCAAAAATACAAGGTGAAACCACACCCTACGCATGCTTAATGTAAATCAGATATTCACTTAACTTAATGGTCACAAGCGAAAAGTTTAAAGACTGACTGTCAACAATCCAGTAATCCTATTTAAACAGAGCAGTCCTCCAAATGATTTATTTCGTAAGTGAACAGCCAGAATGCCTCATCTGCACAGTGCCCAAGTGGTGAGCTTTGACACATCCAATTAGCTCCAGGAAAGCCCAACAGAGTGTTACTGCAGTCCTTCAATAAGCTGTAATTAAGACCACAGCATGGGGCTCCAGCGGTGTGCAGTGTCAGTGCAGGCCAGGCTTTGAGTTTCCGAAAAATTCACCTCCTGCTCCAAGTTCTAATTCCCAAGTGTTCTGCTTTCTGACCGACAAGCCAGGAGCCCTGTTTTAAACCTCTGGTTAAACCACCCCAAACCTTATTTATGTGACTCAGATATCCGGTCTGGGGATGAGCAAACCTCCTTTTTCCTCTCAGCACATACCCACACCAAGACATGAGACCAGATGTGTTTTTTTTAAAGGGTGCTTCATACAATCTTGTCAGCCTAGCCCACACATCCTGCAGAGGGTCTACAGGCCTGCTGACACAGCCTGTTGCAGGCCTTGACATCTGTTGTTTTTAAAGAACCTGATATAATATTAACATCTGGCTTCTTCGTTTCCGTCCTAACACGCTGAATCATAGTTTGCAGGTATACTGTAAAAGAGCCGGTAATACCGTTTACTGGCACTTTTATCTGCCTGGCCAAGTACGAGTTTGCCAGAGCACAGTTGCCAAAATTATCGGCGCTGGTATCACCTCATCTGAAATTACTGGCACTGGTAATACCGGCAATGAAAATACTGGATGGCCAGAAACATGTGAGGGTAATACCGGCACAAAGGGCCTCGTTCTAACTTCACCGGTATCCTGGCAGAAGAGCTGCTAGGATACAGGCAAATGCTAGTTCCGTCTCCAGCACACAGTCCAGCGGCATTGCTGCCAGATAATGAGTGCCGGTGGTGCCGTGTAAATCCCCTTTCAATGAGTACCAATGGACTCAATGAAGGGATTTGCCATCATTAACGCCATCGGTATTGACGGTAGCGGTAATGAGGGCTTTTATTGCCGGTAGGGTGCTTGGGTTACCTCCAGCTGGAGGTGAGTCATGGTACCCCAGTGGCAAAACGTTAGTCGGACAGTGCGGTACAGTGCTATATCTGCAGATACCGGCACTTTTTTAACAGGCTACCCAAAACCAAGGCAGAGATAACACCACAGAGCAGCCAGTAAATGGACACAGCCAAAGGAAATTAGGCCACAGGTGCACCCAATCCACCCAGGTGCCTCCTATGCACACAGGAAGAGTACAAAAGGGCGACACCTTTCCCAAAACACATCCTAACAAAACCATGCTGCCAGTAATTGCTGCAAACAATAAACTCGAGGCACTGCATGCCAATCTACAGCTACCGGGGCTGGAGTACCACTAGAGGCAACAGTAGGCCAGGGAGTGAAGAAGGAGGATGAGGATGATGGGGATGCAGGTGGTGGAGCAGAGGCGTGCAGTTATCCCTCATACAAGGGCCACACCCTGGGCCCTCACTAACAGGTTGAAACAGGGAGACCCAACTTGACCTCCTTACCCACATCCAGGAAGACATTGGGAGCAGGATTGGCATTATAAAGCTGGTGTTGGTCCTGCACTTCGTAGCCAGTCGCACGTTCCAGCACTTTGTGAGCCAGCTGCACAGCATTTCACAGCCTGCCTTCTCCAGAGTGCTGGCGCAGTTGTGGCCCATGTGGGCCAGCCCATCACCCTCCCCACCACCCATGCACAGTTCAGTGCCACTGAGACCAGCTTATATGTAATTGTGGGTATGCCCAATGTGGTGGCAGCATTGCACTGCACCCTTGCTGAGCTGGTGCCCCCCGTGCCTCAGAGGGGGTCTACATGAACCGGAAGTGGTTTAATTCTCTGAATGTCCAGGTCCTCTGTGATGCTTACCTTACCTTCATACACTGATGTGCTCTAATTTCCAGGATCAACCCATGATGCAATGGCCCAGTGGAACAGCATGCCAGCCTATGGGTAGCTTCACAGAGGACATAGGACCTGGATGTTGGGTGAGTACATGTACAATCCAATCTACCTTTCAGCATGAGTGACAGGCAAAGGGGAGGGGGGGGGGCAACAATGCCACAAATGTATTTCTGGAATGGTCCCGTACATGCAGGACCCACTAGCGCACCCCTCAAATGACAGTTCACAACAGACAGAAGTAGCACATGATGGGGGATGCATCAGTCACTGACTGGGCCTATCCAACCCAAACATGACAACCACACGCAATGCACTACAGGTGCCAGAATGCAACACACACCCACATGCAATGGCAATGAATAGGTTGATATGGCCACCTAGGGGAATCAAATGTACGTTCAGGGGAACCCGCAAGAGCCTGGTGTCAAGCCTGGAGATGATTGACCACCAAAGACCAAGGTCTAGGTACAGTCACAGGGAACATCACATTACAGTGATGCACAATTACCTGTTACTATTCAATGACTTGCACATGACTGGAACAAGTTGTTCAGGGCCACACACATCTGGTGTAAGCTCTGGGATACAGGCCAAGTCTAAAGGCAGGGCCCACGAACAACAATGTTGCTCGTGGTGACACCAGAAGTTGTGCACCCACAGACACCCCCCAAACAACTACTGAGGGTCACTACCCTGCAATCAGACCTGGCATGCCCTTCGTTCACAAGTAATGACACAAACCATCATGAATGCCACACAGACCACCTTCACATGCGACCCAGACTCCCATCAAGTACCATGCATGGTGGCAATGCACAGGCCCAGACCACCCCCCTATGGCATGGTGCCCCCACAGTCAAATACCAAAAAGCAATGTTTGTTGGTCATACCCTGTGTGCAAGCATTTCCATGTCAGACTGGACAACCCTCTTGGAAAGGGAAACAGTGTAGCACAATGTGAAAAGGAACTTACATGCACTGATTGATCATTAAGATGCTGCGTGGCAGGCAATACCACTGCCGGGCATCATGAGCCAAAACTGTGTCTTTCCCCCTTGTAGGTGACTCTGGATACCCACTGTTTCCATGGCTAATGACCCCTCTAAGGAATCCCCAGACAACACAGGAAATAGCATACGTGAGTACCAGGGTGGCTATTGAGCAGACCTATGGCCTCTTGAAGGCTCGATTCAGATGCATACACTGGTCTGGGGGTGCACTGATGTACAGGCTGGACAAGTTTGGAGAGATAGTTTTGGCCTCTTCAATGTTGCATAACATCTGCACCAGGTGCAAAATACCCCTAACCCCAGATCTGGCCATGCCTAACCAGAGGATGATGAAGCAGTGCCAGCCGGTCCCATGCATGTGCGCCCTGAGCAAATAGACACCATGGATGGGCGCATGGCCCAGCAAGAACAGCTTGAGAACTATTTTCGAGTTTACCATCCACACTGCACACCCCTTACCCCTTTGTAAATATCATGCACCATGACAGTAAACCCTTTTTTGAAAAAAAAAAATGTCCTGTCAATGCTTCAAGTGTAATGTTTTGGATTGTAATGGTGTTAGGCGGAAACCTGTGCAGTTCCCTCTGGGACCACTGCAAAAGATTTAGGACTACAGGTGTTTGGCAGTAAACCCACTTGGTAGCAGTCTGTACCACACAGATTCACTTGGTAGCTGTGGCTGAGCAGTCAGACTTCCCTCAAGAAGAGTTAGGCAGTATGTGGAGTATACAAAATAGGGCAATCTACACAGTAGAACAAGCAAACACGGAACAAGGCTTCGGTGTAAAGATATAAAGGTATTTATTTATAACGACACATCTATATAAAACACTCTGGTACTAATACGGTAAACAACTTCAATCGCAATTACTATTAGAAAAAGATCAATCCCCCTATCAATAGTTCAACAAGTCTAGGTTCAACGGCATCACTTATTTGCAGACAGAGGTGTATGCTTTAACCTAAATGGCACTCTAGTATTCGTTAGGACGGGAGAGAAAAGGCGGGTTAAGAAATCAACTCGGTACCAATACTTGTAAGAACAAAGATGCAAGGCATGAAGACAAGAACCACTGTAGATTCCAAAGTTCAGAGGCCAGGCCCACTCGGATAGAGGCAAGGCGATATGTCCCAAAAAGTATCTTAGTGGAAATGCGTTCGAGTCTTTGTAGCAAATTGTTATCGGCAGATTGGACCAGTTCAGAACAACACGCTAGAGAAAGCTTGGAGGCGACCCTATGGAGAGGCGAGGATTAAGACACCTCACTCTATCCGGCAACAAGGGAAGCCAGGCGGACACAGTACCTTGTTTGTGGAGAGACAGCTCCGGCGGGGGCAGTTGTTCCTGGTGGTGGATGCACGTCCGGTCTTTGCCAAGAGAAGAGATGATCTCGTCGTCGAAGGAAAGTTGAAGATCGTTGCTCCACCAGGGAAGAGACCAGCCGCGGACTGCTCCGTCACAAGGCACCACCTTTTGGTCGCGGTGCAGGGGTAGTGGCTATCCGATTGCCAATGTGCTCTGCACAGGCAATTCGACCACTGCCTCCTTGGGCGAAGAAAAAGCAAAGGGGACTTGTTGTTCCCACCAGACAGAGGAAGAGACTCTCCGGCAGGGAGATCTCCTCTGTCGTCGGGAAGTGGTGAGTCGGTTCAGCAGGGCTCCACCGGAGGTGTCGTCATTGCAGGCCGGCTCAGCTTTACCCTCGTCGGATTCTTAGGTCTTGTGGCAACTTCTGAAGATCCAGTCCCAAAAGCCCTGCTTTTATGCAGAAAACCCCCATTCATTCAGCCTAGCTGTCACTCAAACACGCTAAGTGGTGAGCGGGGAGGCTCACCACTTGGGCCAATCACACCAGAGTGCGACCGTAGTTGGCAAGGCAACTCGGTCCAGGGTGCCTAAACCCCCTCCCACACCCCTGTGGTAATCCAGACAGAATGGTACCACTTTGGAGGGTCTCTGTACAGAAGCCCGCCAAAAGTGGAACAAAGGCTCAACCTTTGGTTTAGGAGTCACAGAGACGAACACAGACACCATTTTAAAAGCCGAGTTCTGGCAGAAAATACCATCCGATAGACTTATTTAAGATAAGTAGACTGATGGTATGTTAGAGATTAACGAGAAAAAGTATCAATCTCCAACAATGGGACGAATCCCATAGGGTTACATTCGGGGTCGAATATAACAAGTAGTTTCCACTGCCACCAGCCAAAACTCGACGAGGGGGGACGGGACAGTGCCCCCTCGAATAACAGACGCCAGGAGTAATTGAATTACCCCTACTAGTATGTCCACAATAGGATGGTTTGTACTAGTTCTGTTAGTAAATTTAGGTCTAGTAAAGCCAATGGTGACTTTACATGCCCCGGGAGACAGTAGTCAGTCCCCGGGTATGGAGTCTATGATGAGGGTCTGCTAGGACGCCCCAGTGCTACGGCACGGAGGGTGCGGTGTAACACACATAGCAAAACATATGAGACCCTATGGAGTAAAAGACCCTATAGCCCATAGAACACATTGACATTCAAAGGAATTACACACATTCATGTCCAAGAGTGGGAGAAAAAGAGTCTCACTCTTGGCAGGATGGAAAAAACAAACTCCAGAAATCCAGCGAAGCTGCTGGGGGACTCACTAGGTTAGGAAATTCAGCCTAAACAGAGAATTCTCCCTAACACTCGCCCCCCCCAGACTAAGGGACAGGAGGATTTAATCCACTCCTGGATGAATCTCATACCTCTAGTCGATGACATACATCCTAGAGAGACCATCAGCATTTTGGTGGTGACACCCTGACCTGTGCTCAATGGTGAAATCAAACCCTTGCAGGCAGATCGACCATCTCAATAGTTTCGGGTTTTCCCCTTTCATTTGCATTAACAATCTCAAGGGTTGGTGGTCAGTCTGAATGACAAAAGTAGAACCATACAAGTACGGCCTAAACTTCTTCAGAGCCCACACGATAGCAAAGCACTCTCTTTCGATTGTTGCCCACCTTGTTTCAGGATCCTTCAGCTTGCGGCTGATGAAGCAAACAGGGTGCTCCCTACCTTTCCCATCCAGTTGACTGAGTACGGCACCTATTCCTACATTTGAAGCATCTGTCTGCACAATGAAGTGTTGGCGGTAATCAGGAGCTCTGAGTACTGGGGCTTGGCAAAGAGCCTTTGTCAGGTTTTTAAAAGCCTGCTTGCACTCCTCGTTCCATCTAACCTTTTTAGGAAATTTGGGTGAGGAGATGACATTCAGTGGAGAAGCTATGGTCCCATAGTTCTCAATGAAATTCCTGTAATACCCAGTGAGGGCTAGGAAGGCTCTCACTTGGGTTTGAGTAGTAGATGTTGTTCAATTTTACACAGCTTCAATCTTACCGAGCAAAGGCCTTATTTCTCCACCTCCTACCTCATGTCCAAGATAGACTACCTTACTCTGTCCAATTTGGCATTTACACGCCTTTATGGTCAGATTTGCTCGTCCAAGAGCCTGCAAAACATCTCTCAGGTGGGTTACATGTTCTTCCCAGGAATTGCTGAACACTGCTATGTCATCCAAGTATGCCATGCAGAAGTCCTCCATCCCATTCAGAACCTGGTTTACCATCCGTTGAAACGTAGCAGGTGCATTCTTCAATCCGAAAGGCATTACCTTAAACTGGTATAAGCCAACGGGGGTAGAAAATGCCGTTTTCTCCTTGGCATGGTCTGTCAGGGCTATTTGCCAATAGCCTGACGTCAAGTCAAATGTGCTGAGGAACTTGGCTGCGCCAAGTTTGTCCACCAACTCATCTTTTCTCGGCAAAGGGTGGGCATCAGTCTTGGTGACTGCATTAAGAGCTCTATAATCCACGCAGAATCTAAGCTCTTTAGATCCGGTCTTTGGTACTAACACAACTGGGCTAGACCATGGACTAGTAGAGGGCTCTATTACCCCGAGATCGAGCATCTTGCTGACCTCACCTTTGATGTGGGTTTGTACGTTTTCTGACATTTGGTATCCTCTGCTTTTGACTGGCAGACAGTCACCAGTGAGTATGTTGTGCTGGCCCCAAGGTGTCAAGCCTGGTGAGAGCGAGAACAGTCAGGCACACTGATTCAACATACATTTGCACTCTTCTTGTTGCTCGGGTGTCAGATTTGAAGAGAGATTTACTCCTTCAACTTTTTCGTCCAAAGGTAAACCTCTGAGGAGATCCGGAAGAGCTTCACTCTCTTCTTCTTCCTCGGATGATGCTAGAAGCAACGCTCCTACATCAGGTCGTGAGACATACGCTTTGAGTCGGTTGGTGTGGAAGACTGTCAGAGCCTCCTTGGGATTGCCCAAGTCCACCAGATAGTTGACCTCTCCGAGTTTACCCACAACTCTGAAGGGTCCCATCCATTTGTCTTGCAAGGCCCTCCGCCTTGTTGGGATCATAACGAGAACAAGCTGGTCTTGAGCAAACTCAACCATGTTAGCCTTTTGATCGTGCCAGTGCTTGACCAATGCTTGTCCAGCTTTCAAGTTATCGCTTGCTTCCGTCATCATGTGTGACATTCTCCTCCGGTGACCTATCACGTAGTCAGTCACTCTGACTGGCTTGGGGGAATGAACACTCTCCAACCCCTCCTTAATCAGGGCCAATGGACCTCTGACGGGATGACCATAGAGAAGCTCGAAGGGAGAATACCCTACTCCCTCCTGAGGGACTTCTGTATAAGCAAAGAGAAGGCATGGCAGTAGAAGGTCCCACTTACGCTTAAGGGGTTCCTCTAAAGCACCTATCATGCTCTTCATGGTTCGGTTGAACCGTTCTACCAACCCATTGGTTTGTGGGTGGTAAGCTGTCGAGACCTTGTAAGTAACTCCACAGGTTTTCCACATGGCTTTCATGTAGTGGGACATAAAGTTTGACCCCCTGTCAGAGATTACTTCCTTAGGAAACCCGACCCTAGTAAAAATACCAAGGAGGGCCTAAGCCACAGCCGGAGCTGTAACAGTCCTCATTGGAATTGCCTCAGGATACCCAGTAGCATGGTCTACTAAAACAAGTATAAACCTGTTGCCTGAGGAGGTTGGAGGATCAAGGGGACCAACAATGTCAATCCCTACTCTCTCAAATGGGACTCCCACAACTGGGAGAGGCACTAAAGGTGCCACATTCTTGGAGCCAACCTTACCAGAGGTCTGGCAGGTGTGGCAGCTCCTGCAGTGTTTTTCCACTTCGGCCCCCATCTTCGGCCAATAGAAGTAGAGAGAGAGCCTTTCCTTAGTCTTCTTGAAACTCAAGTGACCAGCCAAAGGGATCTCGTGGGCTAACTGCAAGAACTGTGGTCTGTTCTCTTGGGGTACTACAAGTCGTTTGTAGTCTCCAGGTGCAGACTCGGTCGGTGCACTGTAGAAGAGGCCATCTTCCCAGTGCAACCTGTATTTCTCAGGCTCTTGCCCTTCAGCCTGAGCTTCTGCCTGGTGGCGAAGACCTTCCAGAGTTGGACATTCTCTCTGTCCCTTACTGAAGTCTGCCCTGCTGGGTCCACCTTCTGCCAGTAAAGACTGCAGCTCAGGATGGTCAACAGGATCCAGATATCCAATGAGTTCCTGGCCTTCCATTAGCTCTTCCTCAGAGTCTAACTCTACCACACAGGGTTGTACCTCCCTCTCAGCCTCAGCTGGAGGTGGAGTTACGGGTGTAACGTTGGACAACCGCGGGGAAGTCCTCGTTGGCTGCACTGAAGTGCTGGCTGCTGGTTTCTGAGTAGAGGTTTTAGGTTTCCCTTTCGCTTCTGATTTCTTCGAGACAGCTGCCGACAATTCCAGCAGAGCAGGAGTGATTTCTTTCTTCATCATCTCCTGGAGAGTACCGCGCATGGTCCTCTCTCTTGCGGGTCTGGTTAGCTTCTGTAACCGTTCACTAGGCGGTCTGGGAGTATGTGATACAAACCCCGAGAGTTTTCAAATCGTTACCCAACAGAACGCGTCCTGGTACCTCACTCTGTATGCTGACAGGTATCTTCACAGTCATGTCGTTACACTGGATGAGAACTGGTAATTGGGAAAGCATCTGCACAGGCCCTCAGCTAACTTGGTGAGGCGTTTGGGTGCCTTAGCAACATCCTCAGCCTGAAAAAACGATTTATCCACCACAGTTATGCTGGCCCCAGTGTCCCTAATGGCAGGAGTCTCCTGACCATTCACCTGGACACTGTCCTTATAATACTCTTTAGTATTATCGGGGATAGAATTATAGACATCTAAATTCTGTTGTTCCCATAACCCCAGAGATACTAAAGAAACGCTGGCTGAGACTCCGATGGGTTCATCAGCTGGCAGTAGAAAGTTTCCACTTGCCATTTGGACTTCCTCCTCTGGAGCGAAGGCTAAGGAGACAAGCTGGACCCCTGAAGGTTTACCCTTACATCTGGGATCTCCTTTCACGTGGTCAGTCGAGCCACAAACAAAGCATTTACCGAATGCTTTCTGGAATGGTGGCTTGTTCTGGCCTCCTTCCGGTTTGGCACCAGAAGACACCCTATTCTGCTGCGGTTTTCCTTGTGGCTTACCCTTCTGGTTTTGTTTGGGGCCCTCTTTGGAATTTGAGTTATTCGAATTCTCTTTTGAGTCTTTTTTAGGCTGTCTTCCCTCATCCTTTTTCTGAGTTGCCCCAGAGTCCTTATGAGTAGCCCGGTTGGCAACCCATAAGTCAGCAGCCTTAGCCAGCTTCCGGGAATCCAATTCCTTCGAATCAGCCAAGTGCTGTCTGAGCTCAGGAGAACAGGCATCATAAATAGACTCCAACATAAAAAGATTCTTCATACCCTCATAAGTGTTCACTTTGTAACCCTTAATCCATCCCTCTAAGTTTTTCAACCATTCACTCATCCAGGTAGCCCAAGGGGTACCATTAAGCTTTTTGAGGGTTCTAAACCTCTTAAGATACTGGGAAGGGGTCTTCCCGAATCTAGCTATCAAAGCTAGTTTCACACTTTCGTAATCCGTTTTATCCGCCTTCCCCAACTCCATTACCACATCAGTGGCAACAGGGGGGAGCCTAGAGAACAACCAGGGAAGTAAATCATTCCCGGTGATGTCCTGGAGCCCATGATTGTACTCAAACAGCTTTAACCAATCCAACACATCCAATCTCGGTTCATACATACCCACTAATTCCTTCGGCATCCGGGGTCTTTTGGGACTGGAGCTCCTAGAGGAACCAGAGGCGAGAGAAGCATTTTCCACAGACAACTTTTTCATCTCTAACTCGTGATTAAGTTCTATTTCTCTGACCCTTAACTCAGCTTGCTTCTGCTCAGCCTGCGCATTCATCCGTCTGAACTCGAGCTCTTGGTTTCGTTCAGATTGAGCCAAGAACCGTTTATATTCTAATTCGAGCTTCATTTTTTCAAGTTCAAAATAAGCAGGGTTACATGTGGGACCTGGTATGGGCCCCGTAGGTACAGCTGGTAAGGCAGGTAGAGGAGCACGGGAGACAGTTTTGTTTGCCTCTCCTTCCTCTTCAGCCTCTTCATCACTATCATCAGAATTATGATTTAGATCAACACCATCACTGTTATCTACATTTGCTGGAGAAATTGGTTCCTCTGAACCAGTACCCAGACTTTGGTTCGCCAGCAATCTCTCTATTAGTTCTAACTTCTTGCCCCTTACAGAAAGATTCTCTTGTCTACAGAGAGCTCATAAACTCTCAGTATTTTCACCTGACAAGGATTCTTGACTGTAAGCTTCCATAGTAGACATGATTTTGAAAGTTGCTTTTTAGTGCTAAGCTTTGTGGTTAGTTATCCTAAAGTGTCGAAAAGCACTCTAAACTGTATACTCGATACAAATCCCACCGCTGTACACCAGTGTTAGGCGGAAAACTGTGCAGTTCCCTCTGGGACCACTGCAAAAGATTTAGGACTACAGATGTTTGACAGTAAACCCACTTGGTAGCAGTCTGTACCACACAGATTCACTTGGTAGCTGTGGCTGAGCAGTCAGACTTCCCTCAAGAAGAGTTAGGCAGTATGTGGAGTATACAAAATAGGGCAATCTACACAGTAGAACAAGCAAACACGGAACAAGGCTTCGGTGTAAAGATATAAAGGTATTTATTTATAACGACACATCTATATAAAACACTCTGGCAATAATACGGTAAACAACTTCAATCGCAATTACTATTAGAAAAAGATCAATCCCCCTATCAATAGTTCGACAAGTCTAGGTTCAACGGCATCACTTATTTGCAGACAGAGGTGTATGCTTTAACCTAGATGGCACTCTAGTATTTGTTAGGACGGGAGAGAAAAGGCGGGTTAAGAAATCAACTTGGTACCAATACTTGTAAGAACAAAGATGCGAGGCATGAAGACAAGAACCACTGTAGATTCCAAAGTTCAGAGGCCAGGCCCTATCGAGAGGCGAGGATTAAGATACTTCACTCTATCCGGCAACAAGGGAAGCCAGGCGGACACAGTACCTTGTTTGTGGAGAGAGAGCTCCGGCGGGGACAGTTGTTCCTGGTGGTGGATGCACGTCCGGTCTTTGCCAAGAGAACAGATGATCTCGTTGTCGAAGGAAAGTTGAAGATCGTTGCACCACCAGGGAAGAGACCAGCCGCGGAGTGCTCCGTCACAAGGCACCACCTTTTGGTCGCGGTGCAGGGGTAGTGGCTATCCAGTTGCCGATGTGCTCTGCACAGGCAATTTGACCACTGCGTCCTGCGACGAAGAAAAAGCTAAGGGGATTGGTTGTTCCCACCAGTCAGGGGAAGAGACTCTCCGGCAGTGAGATCTCCTCTGTTGTCGGGAAGTGGTGAGTCGGTTCAGCAGGGCTCCACCGGAGGTGTCGTCGTTGGAGGTCGGCTCAGCTTTACCCTCGTAGGATTCTTAGGTCCTGTGGCGACTTCTGAAGATCCAGTCACAAAAGCCCTGCGGGGAGGCTCACCACTTGGGCCAATCACACCAGAGTGCGACCGGAGTTGGCAAGGCAACTTGGTCCAGGGTGCCTAACCCCCTCTCACACCCCTGTGGTAACCCAGACAGAATGGCGCCACTTTGGAGGGTCTCTGTACAGAAGCCCACCAAAAGTGGAACAAAGGCTCAACCTTTGGTTTAGGAGTCACAGAGACGAACACAGACGCCATTTTAAAAGCCGAGTTCTGGCAGAAAATACCTTCCGATAGACTTATTTACGATAAGTAGACCGGTGGTATGTTAGAGATTAACGAGAAAAAGTATCAATCTCCAACAATGGAACGAATCCCATAGGGTTACATTCGGGGTCGAATATAACCAGTAGTTTCCACTGCCACCAGCCAAAACTCGACGAGGGGGGATGGGACAGTGCCCCCTCGAATAACAGACCCAGGAGTAATCGAATTACCCCTACTAGTACGTCCACAATAGGATGGTTTGTACTAGTTCTGTTAGTAAATTTAGGTCTAGTAAAGCCAATGGTGACTTTACATGCCCGGGGAGACAGTAGTCAGTCCCCGAGTATGGAGTCTATGATGGGGGTCCACTAGGATGCCCCAGTGCTACGGCACGGAGGGTGCAGTGTAACACACATAGCAAAACATATGAGACCCTATGGAGTAAAAGACCCCATAGCCCATAGAACACATTGACATTCAAAGGAATTACACACATTCATGTCCAAGAGTGGGAGAAAAAGAGTCTCACTCTTGGCAGGATGGAAAAAACAAACTCCAGAAATCCAGCAAAGCTGCTGGGGGATTCACTAGGTTAGGAAATTCAGCCTAAACAGAGAATTCTCCCTAACAAATGGTAGCGTGAATAGCGGGAACCCAAAACTATCCCCTTGCCCTACCATCCCAACACACACCCGCTCTCCTTTCCCTGCCCAGTCCCCCAGCCTTCCCACCCTTCCCCCAACCTCCCCACCCTTCTCCCAACCTCCCCAAACATGCACCCTCTTCTGCCTTCCCCACACAACCAGTGATGCACCCTGCCAGTGGCGCCTCTTCCCGATGGAGCCCTCAGTGGTGGTGATGGAGGTTGGTGAGTCAGATCCCAGGCGCTGCATGTGCTGCAAGGTCAATTGGATGCTGTAATTGGCCCCTACATGCATTCTGCATCATGCTCATCTCATCGAACTGCTGGCATGCCTTGACAGAGAGTTAAGTCTGCCTGTCCTCAATGGCATGCAAGCGTGCATCCAGTGATCGTATGCTTGGCAGTCACAGTGGTAGAGGGCTGTGTTGTGTCCAGGGCTGTAACAAGCAGAGGGGTAGTACATGTTGTCCTCCTCCTCATCAGTGGTGGTGACCTTGCCAACCGTGGACTGGTGGATGCAGTGCCGTTGGTGGTGTAGAGGGCACAGGAGGGCAGCAGCACAGGGTGCCCAGACTGTGGCATGGTCAGGCCTGCCAGAGGTGGCTCTTGGGGCTGGCGTGTCTCCCTGCTGACCGGTGGTGGTGCCACTGACCAGTGATGTTGCGAGGATGGCAGACACAGGCACTGCTGATGTGCCACTTTCAGTAGTTGGCTATGATGGTGGTGATGGTCGGGCCACTGATGTAGCTGATGGTGGTGGGGCTGACACAGTTGTTATTGGGCCAGTGGCTCTGCCCTGCTGCCAAGACCTGCTGGCAAGGGGTGTGGACTTTGCAGGTCTGGCTGCAGATGTCAACAGTCCAGCTCTGTCGCTGTCCGTGGACTGTGTGCCTGAAGGGACGAGATCAGCATGTCATCTGGGAGACATGTCTGAGGGCTTGCCCTTCGTTCACAAGTAATGACACAAACCATCATGCAATATTCTGTGTGTACTGCTCTATTCATTCTATTCATACTATTCATATATTAATTCTTCAGGGTTTTGGGCCTAATATGTGTTCTTACATGGAGTTGGTGGGAGTGCAGTTTACCTGTTGGCATGCCAAGGTGCATTTTTGTTGTTTGTGTGGTGGGACAATGATCCATGTCATGGACTACCTTTTCACTCAATCTGTGGGGCTGTACATTTTTGCTATGGTGCTTGTGCATGGTTACTTCTACTTGCACCCTGTGGCATGTGTGTGTGTCTGATCTGCCCATTTTTTGTAGTTGACATGTGTTGGGCCAATTCATTTTCATATTAGGTGGCTCTGTGCTTCCGGATGCATGTATTTGGAAACAATGCTTGCATTTACATGTGTTTTTGTACTTATCACCTGCGCCTTGGGTAGCATATCCTGCCCCTGCTGCCCCAGCCCCCTCAATAACCTCTATGTGCAAGATGGATCTGCAGGTCTCCTCCCAGAGCATGAGGTCGAGGGGTGCCAATGTCCCTCCTACTGTAGCAGCCGTCTACCTCCTGTGCTCGAAAATGAGGTTCTTGATCCTCAGCCACAGATCATCCCAGTACTTCTAGCAATCCCTCTTTGTGCGGGAGATAGTCCCCACAGAAGTCACCCTCTTAAACACCTCCTGGCACGTGGCAGTCTTTCTTTGCTGGCTGGTATTTCTGTGGTCGGCCCCAAAGAGCGCTGCATCACAGTGTCAACTTGTGCAGTCAGCTCAGCCACAGAGAATGAGGGTTTGTGGAGGCGCATGTCAGGTACTCGTGTGTTTTAGCTTCCTGATATTTTTGGAACCTCTAGTAGAAGTGGATAGCTGGTGGAAGTGGGGGATTCAACGTAGATTGAGCTTTAAACATGGCCACGGGCGAGCTTCCCATTCCGGCGGTGATGGTAATTCCGGCGCCAGTAATTCCGGCAATTTGGGTGCGGGTATCGCTGTTACCAGCACATTTCTGCTGGCAATACTGGCAGATTGATGCTGACACCGGTAGTACCATTATGCAGGTATTACCTGCACGGGTGTGTAGGCACACCTGAGGACTTGTAATGCTCTTACATGTGCTTTCACCCTGATGTAATACCGGTGTGACAGTGTTACAGGTAAACTCGTAATGAGTCCCATCATGTTGTGTGAAAGACCCCGGTAATAACAGGGCACGACACACCATGCAGCTAAGGATAGATCTGACCCATCTCTTTGTTTCATGCTTTTATTTATACAGCTGTGAACATTGCAGAACTGGCATCGCTGATATCCTTGCAGTGACGTATCATGTTTACCAGCACAATGATGTCCCTATCCCCAGCTGTTCTTCAAAATCCCGCCCCCCTGTCTTTCAATTATACTATTCTCTGCCACAAGCTGTAATATACCAATATAATTAAAATGTGGCTATTTGCATAGTAAAGGCCCTGCTCTGCGATGCACAGTGCCATATAAAATGCAAGCATTTCATCTCTTTCACACATCTTTAAAAAGGGCAAACAGCACTCCGCCTGCAGTAACAACATTCTTATTACATAATTTGAAACCCTGACCTTGCAGAAAATTACTTGCAAAATCTGTATGTTTTAAAAGGTAATGTGCCTGTTGTGAAGGTGTTTCAGGTTTAGACATGCCTGTAAATCCGTACACAGAAATAAATAAAACACTTATAAATGACTGTCTGTGTAATGCACGGCCAGGACCCATCTGTGTGCAGAAACAATTTAGTGAACACAATTGCAATTTTACAATTTCCTAACTAATCCCAACGTGTCTGAATGCAAAGAGGTTATTTTAAAGCTATGCTTGGAGTGGCCTCGTTGTAATCCTGGTTCGAGATCTTAGTGTTAAAATGACACTACATGACTTAAGGAACAAGCACTGCCAAAGCCAACAGTATGGGCTTTTGTGTAGACATGGGAAAGACACATTGCTTATAAATGTCTCATGGTTCGGGTTGCTTCAAACGAGCACAAACGTACAGCCGGTGTCAAAATGACCATACATTGCCTAAAGAACAACAGTTTGCACCTTTGTGTAAGCGTGGGAAAGACACTTTGCTTATAAAGGTTTCAGGGTGTGGGGTGATTAAAGCAATCTCAAATGTATAGCCCGTGCATTATTTTCCTGGAATTCATTAAATAACAAACATGGCCAAAGCCAGCATTTTGGGCTTTTGTGTAGGCGTGTGCAAGGCACTTTTCTTATAAAGGTTTGATGTTACGGGTTGAGAAAGCAATCTCAAATGTATAGGGTTATTCTGTCTGTGCAATCAGATGTATAGGGATTCATTATGTCATCTATGTATACACTACAACAGTGGTGTTATCCAGTTTATATAAAATTTATATTAAATTAGTAAAAAAGTTGTATTACACATTTTGGGGTTCAATTACATTTATAGGGGCTCTATATTGTCTATTTATAGAACCATATCAGGGTTATTATCAAAAGTATATCAGCTTTTTGGGGGTCAATAAAATGCATTCGGGGTCAATCAAAGGTATAGGCGTTCAGGGGCGTGGGAAAGGGGAGGTGCCACCTGTCACTTTCAACATTGGAGAAAAAGGTATCCCACCCCACTACTAAGTATAGGATTGAATTGAGCTATAATGAAGCAGATGATATGATATGTATTTGTCATATCAGTTGAAGGCAAGCATAATTTAGTTCGCCTTACTGACCATATGGATTACTGGAACAATGTGATCATATTTTATTGCAAGCAGCAGCGCTATATCAGCAGAGTTCACTAGTACATGAACACTAACAATGACTCATTGAGGTACATTAAATGCAAGTAGTTTATTACTTTGCAATTTGAATAGTTGACCAATTGGCCTGCATACCAGTCCTGTGAGTGAAACTGTAATTCATGTTAACTTATATTTAGGGCAGAATAAGAAGCAATAGCAGCATTAAACCAAGTGACAATGACAGAGTGGAAAGAAGAAACTATGAATGAGAAACATACTGCTGTGTCAGAAGAATGCAGGTTACAAAGGCATAGACATATAATAAAATTCGATGTTTAAGGCCACTGTGCGAAAAAGAAAGTAGGACACCGGGGGTATGATACCATACATGGATTTTCAGTTTTATTTTGTGCAGACTGGCAAATTACTGCATCCTAATTGAAAGACTGGCAAAAGGTTACTAGTTCACATTGCTAAAAGACGCATTCCTTCTGGAAGGTACTGTAGATTCATCTTGTACGGACTGAAGAGCAGATCCAGCAGAACAAAAAACAAGAAAGCAATTCGGGAATAAGAACAGGAGACTTTGAAGTTTTATTGAACTCTTGATATCATTTAAAGTTTCAGATGAACATAGAACAAACTAAAATAAATGCATCAAATTAACACCTTGAGGCAATGTATGAAGGACAAGAGATTGCATGAATTTATTTAAAATAGCACTACAGCTTGAAACAATTTATCCCACATTAAAAAATAGCCATTGAATTATAATAATATGGTTGTGCAATCATAAAAAGCTAGTATGGTGAGGTGGTGTTCCCTCTCAGTTCTGAGCTCCTTACATATTCACACATGTGATGCACACAGAAAGTGGTATAAACGTGGCCCCCTGAGTGAAAACAGCACCCATGCATCCACACTAAACTGTGCCTCGGCCCCTTAACTTAAAGCAGCACCCGCTACCACCACTAAACTACGCCTCAGCCCTCTACCCGAAGGCAGCACCCACTTACTCCCACTAGACTGTGCCTCAGCCCCCTAACTGAAGGCAGTAGCCACGTAACCCCACTAAATGGTGCCTCGGACCTCAAACGTAAGCCAGCAGCCACATAACCCCACTAAACTGCATCTAGGCCCCCTGAACTAAGGCAGCACCCAAAAGTCCTCCCTCATACCAGTGCCCCCACTCATCCATGCAACAACCCCCTAACCTAAGGCAGCACCCACAAGTTCCCCCTCGTCCCAGTAGCACCACTGATCTGCACCCCAACCACTTACTCAAGGCAGCACTCACAAGTCCCTCCTCATAACAGTAGCCCCATTGATCTGCTCCCGAAACCCATAACTCAAGGAAGCACTGACAGGTCAGCCCTCATCATAGTACCCCACTGATCCATGCACCAACACCATAACCTAAGGCAGCATCCACAAGTACACTCTCATCCCAGTATCCACACTCATCCATTCACCAACCCTCAACCTAAGGCAGATTATCTGATCTGCACTTCAACACCAATGGCGCAGTTCATTGTGGAGTGCTTACCTTCCTCAACCCTGCTGGCCTGTGTCTTCCATGAACCACACCTGGCAGACATCCTCCTCCAACATGGCCACTTGAGCAGTGCTGGTGAATCCAAGACAGTCCCCTCGTCCATGGCATCCCCTTGGAGCACACTCATCTGCAGAACATCAGACAACCATATTGTAGCTGCAGCTACACTTTGCTCCCTTGAAGTACGGGTGACATAACCACATGTGATGTGTGTGGGCCATTGAATCAGAGTGAGACCACATCCCTCTTCCTCATTCCCATTGCCAATAAGATATACTCATTGTGGTAGTGTAAGCCCATCCACATGGACAGGCAAGTACCAAAGAGCCACCTAAACTGCTGTCAGAGCATCAAGGAATACTACAATAGAGCTGTCTCCAAATGCCGTAACTATCCCTGCACTGGAGTACATCTGTCCAGACACCTAAACAAATGTGCACCCAGCCACAATAAGAGACCCACAACATATTCAGAGCAATACCTCTATCACAAAATGTATACCCTCGTCTCGGGAGGAAAGCTCAGGGTGAACATGCTCGTCTTGGAAGCAAGACGACATGGAGCAAGACAGGTTAAATCCCTGGGTCCATGCTTAGAAACCGCTGGGTATTAAGCGCATTATAAATAACCAATCATATCATATATTAACTTAACCACATTGCCACCAAGAGACACACAATTCAAATCATGCTCTACCACCACTGATACTCCCAAAGCAAACATGCAATGGCCCTGCATCATAAATGGCATCAGTCAACCATAGCGTGCCAGCCACACCTTTGTAATGCTCCCTTCCCTACTGGCAAAACACATTTCCAGATGGCTATATGGGCAAGTTAGTCAGAGTAAAGCCACCATGCCTATGACAAACAATCCCCACCATGATTCAACACCCATGAAATCATTTACATTCAAAGGCCCTCATTACAACCCAGGCATTAAGGGGTTAACGGCGCCGTAAAAGGTGGCAGCGCCGTTAAACCCTTAACGCCTGATTACGAGGTCCCTTTGCGGGTGGCACTTTAACGCCTGCTTTTAGCAGGCGTTAAAAAACCAACGCGCAAAGGGACCTTGGTGCTAAGTACGGTGCTGCAATTTGCGGCACCGTACTTAGCGCCTTCCCCATTCCCATTGAGCCCTATGGGGCAAAAATGGGAATGGGGAAGGGCCATGGAGGCATGGGAAATTACCGCCCCGCCAACCTTGGAATGGGGCGGTAATTCCCCATTCCGCCATGGCGGAGTCAGTAAGTTACCTGCATGGACCATGGTGCTATTAGCACCATGGTCCAACGCCAGGGTCTTAATGAGGGCCAAAGTGCCATGCCAACCGCAGCATACACGCTTGACACACACATGGGGCCTCATTTTGACCCAGGCGGTAAGTTACCGCCTGGGCCGTGACTTTACCACCATGGCGTAAACTACATTTACGCCATGGTGGTTGCCAGACTTACCGCCCCATTCCGAGTTTGGCGGGGCGGTAAGTCCCCAATCCCCATTTACCCTTCCCCATTCCCATTTTTGCCCCATAGGGCATAATGGGAGTGGGGAAGGCGTTAATTACGCCACCGTAAATTACGGTGGCGTAATTAACTCCATGGTCCCTTAGCGCCATGGATTTTAACACCTGCTAAAAGCAGGTGTTAAATCCGCCATGGCGCTAAGGGACCTCGTACTCAGGCGGTAAGGGTCGGCGCTGTTTACGGCGCCGTAAACCCCTTACCGCCTGAGTTGTAATGAGGCCCATGAACACCATGCACAGAAATTACCACCATGCCTTTACTGCAAAGCACGGAAGTAACAGATGTGCATGACAAAGACATCAATCAGGTGCAACTACAAACATGTCATCTCCCCACATCTACCATTGTCCACATTCGTACATTGGCCTCATTACGACCCAGGCGGAAAACCATGGTGATAATAGCACCATGGTCCATGCCGGTAACTTACCGACTCCGCCATGGAGAAAGGGGGAATTACCACCCCATTACAAGGTTGGCGGGGCGGTAATTCCCCCTTCCTCCATGGCCCTTCCCATTCCCATTTTTGCCCCATAGGGCATAATGGGAATGGGGAAGGCGGTAATTATGGTACCGCAAATTGTGGTACCATAATTAGCACCAAGGTCCCTTTGCGGGTCCATTCCTTAACGGCTGGTAAAACCAGCCGTTAAGGTGGGAACCCGCAAAGGGACCTTGTAATCAGGCGCTAAGGGATTACCGGTACGGGTACCCTTACCGGTACCGGTAATCCCTTAGCGCCAGGGTCGTAAAGAGATCCATTGTCCATGAAGGCATCAAACCAAGCATCACACTCACCCGAGGCATGCACACAGTCACACAGCAGTTAGGCCAGTATCAATATAACCCACAGAGCGTGCCCTAAACCAACATAAAAGCCAAAGGACATACCTACTTGGACAACATGTTTAAATAAAAGGTGCGCATCGATAGAAAAGCCCAAAAGCACAAGAGATGACAAACAGTGGTAGTGAATGTTAAAATACAAATGCATTAACCCACAACTATGTACAAAAAGCATGACAAATATTTTGCATTGAAAAAATAAATATAAACAAAAGGAACCTTACAACTAAAGAACTATATAGAAGGCAGCAGGACAGTCCACAGAAATGTCTGGCAATGCCTGTGCCAAGGATGTCTCCCCATCACCATCTGCCTTTCCGGGAGAGCTTGCAGGGCCTCCCTCATACTACTCTCAAAATCCACCACTGCCTGAAGAATCCTCCAGGATGGCGGCCTGTGCCTGTAAAACGCTATTCTCAACCTCGGCACTGGCCCTGGCAATTGCCACATAGTGTGCCTGCTGACTCTGCTCGTCCTGCTGCCTCTTAAAGCACGCCTGGGAGGATACCAGTGCCTGCACATGCCGACATGCCTCTTGCCTCACTTGTACCATGCATGCACCCCTTATCTCCTCCTGCTCTCAATGCCTGCAAGGACTTGCCTTCTTAGCAACAACATTGATGCTGCCTGGCAATGTTTATGCAGCACAGGCACTCCCTCCGACTGGAGGACAGTCTGCATCAGTGGAGTACACAACCTGAACTGCCATCAAGTGCCTGTTCTTCCGCCACAGCATGTTCGCCTATATGTCCATGGGCAGGCTCAGTGACTACCTCATCTGCCACAGTATGGACTTCCACCTCCATCAGGGATATCCGCACATCCAGACTGGCCAATGGCGGAACAGGGGCACAGGTGGCCATGGTGGTAGCTGGCATGGTGGCCTCGGTCGAGAATGACTGGGCACAGATGAGGAGGAGGAGGGGGCCATTGTAATGGCCTGTCCAAAGTGGCCAACGGAAAGCACTGCTGCTGCCAGTTGGGACTGGAGACGGCCCATCTGCTGGTGATTTTCTTCAAGCAACTCATGAGTTGCTTGCACGTTCATGCATAGACACCTGCCGCCTCTAGCCACCTGTCATCAGTGGCAGCACAGTATCCTGAATTTCCAGATCGGCCAGAAGTGCAGGCTCTGGCTTGTGGAGACATCAATGAAGATGGGCAGTGCTGCAGCAGATGTCCCTGAGTTGTGCTGACCCCTCCATGGTGGACTGCACAACCTCCTGTCTCAGGAGCAGATCTGCACCTTGTACACCACCCTCAGTACCCTCACCTGACACCGTGGGCAGGCCTGCAAAGGCACCCACCTGCCAGCCCCTGCCTCACTTTGAAGCTAAGCAGGGTTGGACCTGGTTACTGCATGGATGGAAGACATTCCCCAGTCCAGTGCTGTTTGTTTTCTTTGTTTTAAATATCTCATAACACTACGAAAACACACATCTTCATTATTTTTTAGTAAACCGTACAACTGTCAGTCCTTTGCCTTTTGATGAATTGCATTCTGGTATTTGTAGTCTTTCAGTCAAGATGGGGGTGGGGGGGATAATGCCACAATAGTATCATTTTTGCCAAACATAGTAAATAAGGATGTATATGTTTGGGTGACACAATGGAATGTGCACTTTTCAAGTTATCTTTATAAAGCAAAGTATTGTTGAAAGCCAATCATGTGGGTGAGGAGGGGAAATGATGAGAGGTCAAGTAAGTCATGAGTATTTGCCTACGATGTGGCAAGAGAGTTTGTAATCCTGGACACTGGTGCAGGTATTCTGCACATATTGTGGCTGCTTTTCTGGGCACACGTACAGAACATATGTGGGTGAAGAGCATAGCTTTTTTTTCCAGAGAATAGCTTTTTTTCAGACGGTGGATGAAAACCTTGGATATTTTTTGCGGTTGCCAAGCTTGCTCAAGTATTTGGCTACCAGGATTTTATTTAGGTTATCATGTTCCCAGTGCAGACGCTTGCCCACAAGACCACACGCACTTATTTCGTATTGGGATTTTGTTTACCAGGGAATATTTCACGACAGATTGCTGGGTTTAAAAGGTGAGCACTTTTTTATATTTTGTCCGCATATTTATTCAAACATTTCCTCTCTGTTTTGTCTTGTGCACTTTCGTCTAAGGGGAAGGTCAAATGAACTACATTTGTATATTTCACTCTAAGATATATGTTCACTTACTGTGCATACATTCATGGGTGTCAGCTTTTGATTTTCACTATGGGGGAAAAAGTACCCAGGCATATGTTATTTTTGCAGGCCGATAATCTTTTTCCCTTTTCCATGCTGCTTAAATGCAGTTAAATGGGGTTGTGTGTTGTGTAACAACAGTCACCATGAGACCAGCCATAAAACTAGGGGTTTGTACCATGCTGCTTAACCAAAGTGTGTCGTCCATGGCAACTAATTTAATCTCAATTTGCAAAGGTAGCGGGCGCCCCTCTCTCGACAGAACAATGCCTGATAACCTGTTCAGTGGTTATTAACCACTTGAGAGTTCGCAGCCACTGCTTTTACTCACTGTGCCTTTCACAGATGGGAAATATCCATTTGCATATCAGTCTTTGTCCTGCCCAGGGGCAATCCAGAACCGAAATGCAATGGCAATTCCAACCTCAACGAGAGTACCACCAGCAACCCCATACACGTGTTTCACCCTTGTTGGGGATCATCAGTGAGGTGAAGTTGATGCCTCTCTAAGCACAGTGAGAGGGAGACCACGTCTGGTTGCCCCCAGGAGACCTAGGGTTACCAATCCCAGGTTCCTTGAAATTTAGTTTGCAAAGGTAGCGGGCGCCCCTCTCTCGACAGAACAAGGCCTGATAACCTGTTCAGTGGTTATTAACCACTTGAGAGTTCGCAGCCACTGCTTTTACTCACTGTGCCTTTCACAGATGGGAAATATCCATTTGCATATCAGTCTTTGTCCTGCCCAGGGGCAGTCCAGCACCGAAATGCAATGGCAATTCCAACCTGAACGAGAGTACCACCAGCAACCCCATACACGTGTTTCACCCTTGTTGGGGATCATCAGTGAGGTGAAGCTGATAAAGACTGATATGCAAATGGATATTTCCCATCTGTGAAAGGCACAGTGAGTAAAAGCAGTGGCTGCGAACTCTCAAGTGGTTAATAACCACTGAACAGGTTATCAGGCCTTGTTCTGTCGAGAGAGGGGCGCCCGCTACCTTTGCAAACTAAATTTCAAGGAACCTGGGATTGGTAACCCTAGGTCTCCTGGGGGCAACCAGACGTGGTCTCCCTCTCACTGTGCTTAGAGAGGCATCAGCTTCACCTCACTGATGATCCCCAACAAGGGTGAAACACGTGTATGGGGTTGCTGGTGGTACTCTCGTTCAGTTATCAGCCCAGTCAAAGCGAGAGTGCATAACGCGATCTCTGGATCATTACCCCCCTTCCACCCCTAAAATGGGGGATGAATGCCATTAACAATCTAGATTTCCAAAGCAGTAACCCATGCTACTAAAAAAAGATAGGTGTGGTTTGGTTCAGGGGGGGAAAAGTTATAGGCGGGTCCCAAAACGTCTTTTTTTCCCATAGACTGAATGGGGTAAAAACTTTGCTCATGCCTACAGCCCAAACCGCTGGACGGATTTTCACCAAATTTGCGGCAGGGACAGCGGCTTGGTCCTGAAAGCGTGCTTTTGTAAATTAGGTGAAAATCCGTCCAGTAGTTTTTTCTGAAAATGACCAAAAAGTATTGTGACATCTATGTTCGGTCCGCGGACACTTTTCCCTGTTCACTCTGCGGACAGTGTCCTGATTGGTTAAACGGCTTGCGTCATGTCTGCGTCAAATTTTTGGAAACGCCCGCCATCTTGTATCCGCGGACATCCGCGTACAGCGCGGTGTCAAAAGGTGGAGAAATACAATTTTGGCAAGTGTGTTGGTCTGTAAGACTGTTTGGGGATGGTGGAGGGGGTAAGAGATGGTTCGACTATTGTATCTATTTAGGTGGTAGGCACCGCTGTTTTGTTTGTTGTGTCCGCGGACAGTAGCGCTGTCCTTGATGTCCGCAATCGTCCCATATGGGAATGTCATGTGGACAGTATACCTGTCCGTACTGTTCGCAGGCAAGTTGAAACTGTTCTAAGAACACACGCAGTGTCTGGGATGTCCGCAAATAAATGAAAATGGAGGTGTCCTGAGGACACTATACCTGTCCGTACTGTTCGCAGGCAAGTTGAAATTGTTCTAGGAACACACGTGGTGTTCGGGATGTCCGTACTGTTCGCAGGCAAGTAGAAACTGTTCTAAGAACACACGCGGTGTTCGGGATGTCCGCAAATAAATGAAAATGGAGGTGTCCTGAGGACACTATACCTGTCCGTACTGTTCGCAGGCAAGTAGAAACTGTTCTAAGGACACCCAAGGTGTCTGCGGACATTAAAAATGCTATGAGGCCTAGTTAAAAATGTTTGATTCTATGGGTGTGATCATAGTTAAAAATGTTTGATTCTATGGGTGTGATCTATGGGTGTGATATGCTGCAGTGGTTGCCGCCAGGGCCTAGAGTCTTGGATGTATGGTCGAAGGCCATGCACCCAAAACTCTAGGCCCTGGCGGCAATCACTGCAGCATATCACACCCATCGATTGCACCCATAGAATCAAACATTGGTGTGATGTATGGGTGTGATATGTTTTGGAGTTGTGGACAGAGTTTACCCAAGACCGAAGTTATAAGTACTGAAGTTATAAGATACTATGGGTGTGATATGTTGTGGTGGTTGTGGCAGGGTGCATGGGTGAAGGCTGTAGGCTGTATGCTGTATACTCAATACTCTAGGTCCTGACCACAACCACTGCACAATATCACAGCCATAGTTCACACCTATAGATTCGATTATCTTTCAAATGGTTTCAATTATACTTACTGCATGATTTGTTGACATTCAATACATTTTTTACATGAGTTTGGTACCTGGAGGAAGTATTCTTTTTCAAGTTCTGTGATAAAATAAAAGAGTATGTATTCTATAAAGACTTATTACATTTCATAATAGATTTTTCAGCTTTTTTTTTTACCCTCATATTTGGTTTACAAACCAGTGTACTGTGCATTTTGCTCAGTTTCTGTATTTGTTTTTGAAATCATTGGGTCTGTGGGAAAAATAATTCTTGTCGGATTAAAAAACCCTTTTTTGTTATGCTACAGTCTATTTGTTTGTGTCCTTTCAGTGTTTACTTCTTGTTTCTGGTTAATGTTCTATCTGTTGGATTGTTGCAGATTTCTGAAGCAGTTACATACCTCTTGGCGTATTGTAACTGTCTATTTTTTGTCGCAATTTATTGGTATTCGTTTATCTCTTTGGTTGTTATACAATCTTGGGCTAGTTAGATACCTGTTGGCGTATTCTAACAGTTTATAGTTTTTTCATTGAATTTTTTTTAATGTTGAAGTACAGATAAGTTATAAGATTTTGGTTTTAAGAAAGTTAAAGAAGTGTTTGTAAGATTTGCAGGTAATCTCTGCTTTAGAGTAACCATCCACATTTTTGTTGCAAATTTGTGAAGCAGTTAGATACCTGTTGGCATATTCTAACTGTAATCATTATTTTTTTTAATTTAGTGGTATTGATTTATCTGTTTGGTTGTTGCAAAATCTTGGGGCAGTTAGATACCTGTTGGCGTATTCTAACTGTTTTTTTCTTGTTATAATTTAGTGGTATTCATTTATCTGTTTGGTTGTTATAGAATGTTGGGATATTAGGATACCTGTTGGCGTATTCGAACAGTTTATAGTTTTCTAATTGAAGTTTTTTTAATGTTTAAGTTCAGGTTAGTTATTAAATTTTGGCTTTAAAAAGATTAAATAAGTGTTTTAAGATTTTCTGGTAATCTCTGCTTTAGAGTAATGGTACTATCATTACATTCGAACCATCCACATTTCTTTTTTATATATGACCTGCATTGGTTGTGGCTCCTGTGTGGTAGATTATACCTATTGTTGTGAAGGTTTTTCTACCAAGTGATACTTGACCATGTGTGAATCCAGTCGGCTTGCAGTTGTTTTTGGTACCATCTGAATTGTAACGTAGAAGCATTAGTATTAAGTATTTACTATGTGTGTGTATTAGTAAGGTGGAGCGATTATCTGAATTGCAGTTAGTACATAATCTGCCATGGTTTGCATGTTGTACAAGTTGCTGAAATGGAATGGATTCACAATTTGGTATGGATACATACACAAAGCACTCGTTAGGGATTTCTTCTTGTGTAACATTGTTGCAGAGAGTGCAGGTATGTTTCCACACGTATGAAATCTGGAAGATTTCATTTATAGTTATGTTTTTGTTTTCCAATACGTGTAGTAAGTACATTAGAAATTCTTGTGGATCTTCTTGTGAGTTTATAGTGAATGTTACCATTCCAGCACAGTAGTCCAATTTTTGTCTTATTCCATGAACACTATACGTGTTGTCAGGATTGTTTTTTGCTTTTCTATGAAGGACTAACATTTGCAAACACAATTGGTCTTTACTGTGTAAGTAAATGTTGTCAACAATTGGTGGCAATTGAAATAGAATTTTCAATGCTACATTTGCGTAACAATTTACACCAGTTACATTTGAAAATTTGAATGGACCAGGTAGTTCTGTGTCCAAGTCATTTTTTCGGAGTGTATGTTGCCTCTCTGTAGAAGTACCTAAGTTACTTTGACTAATAGGTTCTTCTTTACTTATGGTGAATGATGGAGTATTAGCTTCTTTTACTCTCTTTGGAGGATTTGTAGTCAGATTCTGTTGCATTTCTGTTTGAATTAGTTTTCTTTTACAACGTTTTATTTTTTGTGGAACAGGATATGCTTTTAGATTGGGGGTGTATAGTGAACATAGTCTATTGTAGTCTAGAATGCAAGGAATATCAGCGTTGACTTTACTTGAGTCAAAGTTGATTAGATAGAGACCTTCAAGTGTACGTAAGTGTGATAGTGCTACGTAGCTCATGCCTTCTCAAAATACTGTGTTACCAATATCTATCAATGCTTTGTCTAGGGTAAAACCTTGGGATTTATGAATGGTGACTGCATATACAAGAGTTAGAGAAAATTGTTCTCTACATACATACATGTCTTTGAAGAGAAAGAATCGAGCTGTTGAGCGCCCTATCCTTTTTACTTCTGAAAGTTTGTCAAAGAGTATATTGACAAACTGAATGTTGTCACGTGGGTATGTTTGAAAGCCAACAACTGTACCCAGTGCCCCATTAACTAGTCCTTGCTCCACGTCCAGGTTCCGTTTAAGCATTACTCTACAGTTTAAGGATAATTTTAATATTGTTTTCCAAGCCAGCTGTGTTGGAGATTGAATTTTCTAAGGTATTTAGTCTTGTTGTGGCTTGTTGACAAATTGGTAGTGTAATACCATGTACGTCCAGTTTGTCTGTGGAGCAAATTTCAATTATTGGTTGCATTTCTTTTTTTAACATTGTTTCATTGAATTTGGAACAGCTTGCAAGAGTTGGCATTAAGGCCATACAAATGACTTTTTTTTGTGCTAATTGTTCCATAACATCAGTAGCACATGAGTTATCGCCATAAAGTGCATGGATGTGCCGTGTTTTTAATATTGTTTGTGCTTCTTGAGATAGTACACCAACTATAATACTTTTTAAAATGTTGGCGTAGATGAGGTCTGTAGATTGGCGCATGTTTTCTGTTAATTCTTTGTATTGGAAATGTTGCCAAAGGTTGACATTTCCTATGCTGACAATATTTTTACGGCAGAGTGTGTGTACTAAGGTTTTATAAATAGGTTCACCTTTCACTGGTGTCAACTGAAGATCTCCGAAAACAATAATGTGTTTTCCTCCAAAGAGTTCTTCGTAGTTTGTTTTAAGTAAGCAATCTGAGATGAATCAGGGCCGACATTAGGTTTGAGACCATGCTCACTTCATCTATTAATAGCATTTTCATTTGTTTTAATACTCTGCGTAGTTCCATTGCAGATTCTGTAGAAAGTTTGTAATAATCTAATTTGTTTTGGTGTTCTACTGGAAGGAGTAGTAATCGGTGTAAAGTGACACCACCTATGTTGTAGGCAGCTAAACCTGTGGGGGCAGTTACAACAGCTGACAGTTTGTTGTTTGTCAATTGTTGAAGGAACTTGCTGATGATTTTGATTAAGAATGTTTTGCCTGAACCAGCTTCACCACTGAAGTAGAGTAGTATAGGTCTGTAATTTTGGCAGGTACATTCTTTATTTTCATGTTGTACACCATGTGCAATTTCTTTTGTCACTTCTTCAAAAATGGTGTGTTGCTCTTTGTTTCGTTTTGATTGTAGTGCAGTTAAGTCTTCTGTATCTTCTTCATAGTGACACATGGTGTTTTCTACTTCTGTCATAGCTAATTCTGCCTCATTTGCTATTAGTGGTTGTCCCAGTGGTTCTTGGCTCCCTGTTACAGAAGGTTGACTACTGTCAGTAGTGTCCTTATCTAGTTGGGCCTGGAGTTCTTCTTCATGTTGCTGTTCATTTTGCAACATTGTTTTGTACTGCATAAAGTTCACATCGGTGATAGTGCTTTCATTTGCTTTGAAAGCTTCTTTGTAGCAGTCATAGTTATCTAGTAACTCTTCTTCTTTTCTCCATGGTTTAAAAAGTTGTAGGAGGGAAATGTACTATAATTCTTTCTGTTGAGGAGTTTTTAATGACAATTTGATATGATTAATTAAACTTGGTTTGGTAAATTTTACTAAGCTACCTTCACAATCTGTCACTGTATATCTACCTTTGCTTTCATCAGGTTTTATATTATTTTTGTATGCAAAGTTTTGGGCTATGTGGTATAGACACATGTTTTCCGAAGTGGTACTCCTTTTCGGGTAGTATGTGTCTAGTAAATTGTTTTTCAAAATGTCTTGGCTGTTTGGGTCATTTTTGGCTATTGTTTCTATGTCGTCATATGATTTGAGAACTCTTTTTCTAGATTGAGCAGGACCAAGACTTAGCCATACTATATTTTCAGATTTCCTATACAAAGCAGTACCGGTTAAACGATCTGCAGCTTCGTAGGTGCCACATTCTCTATGAGAGAGCATTTTTATGCCTAAGCTGTACAATTTCTGAGATAGTGTTTTGTCTGATGATAGGTCATTCCAGAGGTCTTGAAGCTCTGTTTTTTTCTGCTTTTGTTAAGTATGCTGTAACATATCGTGCAACTGCAGTGGAATTGTCTCCAATGTACTGCACATCTATGTTTGCATTCCATAAGTGGGCAAAGATTGCATTGTAATCATTGATATATTTTGATTCTTCATTTTTTTAATGTAATACATGTTCTTGGGTGCTTTACCTTTAACACTATGTTTAACTGAAGACATGAAGTTGTTTACTTCCCCTGTTTCTGTAACTGGTCTAGGGAAACCAAACCAGCATTTGGTGTAGTATTTCCCTTTCTTTTTGTATTTGTGACGACAATATTGGCCACATTCGTGTCTTTGAAATTGTACAATTTCTGCATGAAGTTCACTTTTTGTCGTTTGTGAAGGGATTTCACAAGTGACATATTTTTGGAGGAACTGCAAAACAGTGGCATCACTGTCCTGACCAAATTTAGGAGCATCTTTAATCCATAAAAGTATGTGGATATGTGGTGCTCCTCCGGCTTGATATTCTTTTCTCCAAAAGAAGTGTTCCACTTCTCCGAGTGGAGGAACAGTTTTATGACAAATAAAGTGTACCATAGCAATGAAACAATGATGGAAATATCTTGAAACATTAGCAGGATCTAGAGAGCAAAGTTCTCCAGGTCTTAGTATATTTATGTTTGTTTTGTTTTTGTTTGATATGCGTAGGAAATCATGTACATCTTCCCTTGCATATTCTGCACAACTTAATGTAACAAACCAAGTGGGCGGTCCAAGGCTTCTGATCGTACATCTCTGTGACGTCAGAACCAGTATTCTTTTGTACCACGCATGTTTGCAAATAGATTTGTAATACTTGATTGTAAAACCTCATCTTTTTCTTGCACTTTTTGTATTCATTGTGTAGCTGACATATTTTGAAACTGTGTTCCCGATTTCAATATGTGTGCAACTCCGTAACATTGAGTTGCTAGTTCACTTTCAAAGGGGAGGTGGAATATGTATTCCACATTTTGTCTAAATCTGGGATCTTCAGAATACATTCATAATGAAACAGTATTCTGATGCTGTTATTTGAGTGGGTCTGTCATCGTATCGTCCTCCTTCGCCAGTAGGAAATAGAAGAGGAAAAGCATGTGCTTCTATACTTTTTTCCCATATGCTCATTGGTGATCCTTTTGTTTGTCACATTTGGTACATTTCCAGTGCATCATCTATGCTGTCTTTAGCGTGCAATGGATGAATTGTATAATGGTCTAAAATATTGGATACTGCAGCTGGATCGAGAAGTTCAAATTGACCAGTTTCTCGTGACTCTTGAATTATTTCAGTTGTTTGTTATGCTCATTTGGCTCCCACAGAGGCGTCGATCAGAACTGGAAAGCTGCGGTTTTCACCCACGTGACGCGTAGTGCAGAGATGACAGACTGGACTGGCCCACCTAATCTCGTCTGCTTGACCCAATGAAGTATTCTCCTGAAAGTGGAGAAAGGGAATTAGCCACCCGTGGATTTGAGTGAGAACCCCCCCACTGCTCTCCCCTCTAATCACCTCCGATGTCTCTTTTTATATTCTCACCTTAAGTTTTTAAAGGATGAGCTCTCCATCCTGCGTAGAATGCAGGGGCGCGTGGATAACCAGTTACTTCACTGGCGAAGGAATTGGATAGTTCCAGAACAATATTGACTCTGAGGTTCCTGGCGAGGAGCCGTAAGTATATAGTTCGTAAGAGTTCAACATTTTTTACTTTCACTCTTGTCCGATTCCTTGCAGCTTGCAGCTTGACCCTAGAGAAGTTTGCCTTGTGCGGCTGGTAAAGTTCAGGTAAGAGTCTCTTGTATCCAACACTGTCCGATAAATGACACCTGTATGTAATCTGTTGCTTTCTCCCTTATTACAGGTGCTGAGTGATAATTATGGTGTTTTGAGGAATAATAACTCCGGTGGTAAAATCAGGTAAGTCTATTATGGTGAACGAGATTCCCTTGGTTTGTTCTTTCGGCTCACCTGGCTGTCCTTTTGTTCCCCTTAGATGCCGGAGTTCGGCGAAGATGAATGGAGGCTGCGCCGGCCCGTGGAGATGAAGAATGCCTCCGGCGGTCAAATCAGGTAAGTCTATTGTGGTGACTAATATTGCCTTATTATTCTCTCGGCTCACCTTGCTGTTCTTTATTCCTCTTAGGTGCCGGAGTTTGGTGAAGAAATGATGAAGACAGAGGTGGATCGTGGAGGTGCTGTGAAGGCTGGTGAGTATAGTGCGGCGCTGCAGCAGCCGATGCGACGCACATCAAATAATGTTTTTCTTCCTATTCGAAGGCGCGATGGATCCAGAATCAGGTGTTAAATAAGTATTGTTCTTGTTCTAACCTTTTTCATTCTTTCTCCCTTTTCTCTAGGAGCTCCAGACTCGAGGCGGGCGTGGCAGAAGACTGGATGCTGGCTTGCAGGCACTGTGAGCGTTACGCTGCAGGATGCAGAATAACGCGAAGTGTGAGCTGCTCTTCGGGCGTGGTTTAAATAGCCATCAAAGTAGTCCCAGGTAAGAAGTTCCCAAGACCACACCCGAGTAAGAAAATAGTCCCTGAAATAAAGTAGTCACCCTTCAGACTTCACATTGGCTTGAATGCTGAGCAGCATGGTCTGCATGACGTAAGTGAAAGCAAATGAGCCTGGCACCTATGGCGCCAGGACTGGCCCCTTCTATGAGCCTGGCGCTATAGCGCCAGGACTGTACCCAGATAGCCCCTAGCCTGGGATTTTCCCAAGTATCTGGATGCCTGCTCCTGGGACAGATGGACCTGGTCCGGATGCCCGGGGGTAGGAATCATGACAGCGTTACCCTTAAGTTTTCTTCAATATTTATTTCTTTGTAGTACTCATTATTGTCTTTTAGATATTGCAAGGCTTGTCTAACTTTATGTAAATCGACGAGTTGTTGCCAATTTTTTTTGTCTTTTGTTGGTACACCATTTACTAAGATAATTAAGTATTGTTGCATTGGACGTTGCACTCCTTAAGTGTGTACATTTTCTGTCGGATTTACTGGTAAATAAACTACTTTGCCACAAATACCTTTCACCAATTCAAAGGGAGGTAATTTTGCTGTTTTTGGTTGAAGACATATTATTGCTTGAAATGGGTGTATTGTTTGAATTATGATGCTCTCATATAAATTGAGTTGTTGCAGGGGTTTTGGTAGTGGAAATAATTCCAAATTATTTGTGATAGCACGTGAAGGAGTTTGGTTGTTGTCAAGTTTTGTAGTGCAGTAACTGCAAAGTATTAAAGGGTCAATTATTTCATATTTGTTTTCTGCTATAAGGTAAAGAGCTAATTCAAACTATTCAGAATCTTCATTGTCGTCTATTTTGTATGTTATGTCTATAGTTTTTCAGGCCGATTCATGGAATTTATATGTGCCGCGCAAGCGTGCGAAAGCATGCGAATCGCAGAACAAGCGCAAAAATCACAGCGCAAGCGTGCGAAAGCTGCGCACATCGATTCATTCGTGCGCGTGTAAATCCTGGGTTGTGCGCTAAAATCCTGCATGGCACACGCGGGCGCACACGTCATCAAATGGCATTCGCTATGCGCACAGCGAAAGCGCACATAGCGCGGCGCACACAACAAAAGTAGGCGGAACATGGGGCGTAACACGCGGAATGGGGAACAACGCATGAAAATATGGGCGTTATGGGGGAAGTACATGAGGTAAATGCATGGAACGCCCACACGTGCGCCTACAACACATATTCAGGGACTCGAACAGGGGAAACACATGTGCCAAAAAATAGGCGCTAATCCGGAAACACATACGCCAGCAGGAAGCCGGTGTACGCGGCCCCGCGCAGCATAAAAGTGCGCGCAAACAACAAACAAGCTCAAACGCTACGATGAATATACCATTCCTCGCAGCAGTGGTCGTGGGACACCGCAGGAGGAGGAGGATAGCCAGGCCCAGAATTTTTACACCCAGGACCAGCCTTTTTGGGATGCCTGATGACCAGGTGTATGGGAGGTACAGGTTTCCACCACACATAATACTCAACCTGGTGAGTGAGTGGGAGGATGACCTCACATCACCCACCCTGTGCTCGCAAGAATGGAGCCCCTTGGAAAAGGTGCTCAATGTACAGCACTTCTTGGCCACTGGTTCATTTCAGCGGACAAGTGCCATAGTGGGGGGGTGTCATAGGCCACGCAGTCACGCTGCCTACACCAGGTGTTGGCCATCATGACTGCACGCTCTTCAGTCCGCAGGCACAAATACATGCCCAGAACACCTGCAGAAAGGTAGGCTGCCGTCCAGGACTTTTACGGGGGGGCACACTTTCCAAAGTGCTAGGTGCTATTGATTGCACCCATGTGGCTCTACGTCCTCCATGGGCAACTGAGCATATCTATAGAAACCGCAAGCACTGGCATTCCATCAACGTGCAGGTAGTATGTGATGCCAAGGGAATCATCACCTCAGTAAATGCCAACTATCCAGGGTCCACCCATGACAGTTTCATTTTCAGAATGTCACCCCTAAACCGGGACCTAGAAACTGGGCGACATGGCGATACATGGCTGCTTGGTGAGTATAAATGCCTCTGCACATGCATGCATGTCAGATACTGAGTAATGTCACAACCCCACTAATGATACCCATCATCACCGCCCCAGGGGACAGTACCTACCCTCTGAGCACCCACATGATGTTGCCAATTCGGAACCCACCACACCACCCGAGGTAAGATACAACACAGCCCATATTGCAACCCGGGGCATAGTGGAGCACACATTCTGAGTGCTCAAGTCACGCTTTCGCTCCCTTGACCGCTATGGTGGGCAGCTGCTATATGCGCCCCCAGTAGTGTGCAGGATCATAGTGGCAGCATGTGTCCTGCACAACGTTGCAACTCGCCGGGGCCTGCGGGTGGACATGGTGGTGCCCCCACATCCCCAACCACATGCACTCCTGCTGCGCATGGGAGGGGAAAGGGCACGTGTTGAGGCAGCCCGTACGCAGCTGGTGGCTAATTACTTCACCTAAAATCACACCCCTGTGGAGTGCACACAGCCCTGGCACTTACCAGCTGACAATCTATGATGATGACATAAGGGACAGTCAACTGTCACAACCATACCAGCCTGAGATTGGTCACCTGGAAGTGTTACATTGTGTTCATCCCTACCTACTGAAAGACAACCAATGCTGTGTCACAAAAAGGCACACATTTATGCTGCATGAATGACTACCCCCTTGCAAAATACAACATGAAAATAGTGCCATGTCACCCAACGCCTCCCCATCTCAGCTACCCAACACACCATGGCATGTCATGCAATGTGAAAGCAAACAAATGAATGCACAACACATGACACAAGTGTCACAAAGTGCAATGTCCCAAATGGAAACAGGCCACAGACAATATGCTCCCAGTAATCAATAACAAACAGTACACGTGAACAAATACTTATCAGCAACACCATTCAGCAACACAGGATGAAACAGTGGCAAAATAGGACAGTACAAAATAAAAGTAGTGCAAGTCTAGTAGTGAATAAGCCAGCACATCGACCCCTTCCAACTGCAGAGGGTTGCTGTCAGGCAAATGTGTCAGTGTACTGCATACAACATGAACTGCATCTGCAAAGGAGACGGCCGTGTGAAGACATAAAGAATGTACCTGTGAATAAGGAGGAAGACATGGATGCACAAGCACATATCAATACACCATGCTGTGTTCAATACAACAACAATCCCCACTAGGGATGTCCACACAGTTTTGACCACAGACTGCCCATACAGCTCATGGGAGCCCAATGTCACTGTGTAATTCACTGTCACTTGGTCGCACCCTTTGCAAGCCCATGGAAAGGGGAAGCAGGAGGGGTGTGTGTGTCAGGAACCCAAGCATCTAACCCAAACACAGGACAAGCCTGCATGTGCCCGCTGGAATACACAGTGGATGCCCACGGGAGCCACACAAGGCAACACACTGTAAAAAAACAATCAAAAATGGCCTTGTGTGGGCCGGGGGGAGGCCACCCAGGAGGTTCCAGGACAGGGTGCACACCAACACCCACCTGCGTGGATGTTGCGAAATAAAATACCTTCATGGGCTCATGGCCTGCATGGCTACGCCAATGTGGGAGAACTGCTGTCGCTCTCTTCACCCTCTACTGCTACATCAGGAGGTGGCGGTGCTATGGGAGGCAGCCCACACAAAGACCTGGTATGGTCCTCCATGGCAGCAAGCATGCGGGTGTGGAAGGTCTGGTTCTGGAGGATGATAGTATGGAGATCCCCATGCAGCACCTCACAGGTTGCCTGCATTTCTGCACGCATGGCCTCGCGTGATGCCCGGATCTCCTCACGAGTTGCCTGCAGCTCAGCTGAGAGCGAACGTGTGAGCTGCTCCAGCTGCTGTTCTGCCCTAAAATTTCAGGAAGCCTCAAGTTCAACCAGATTCTCCCTGAGGAAATGGAGTTCTAACCTCAGGGCTTCCCTGTGGCCCTGGGACTCTACAGATATGGCTTTGTGCAGAGTCTCCAGTGCCGCCCGTCTGTCCCTGTTGGACGCCAACATGTCCTCCCTGTGTGATTGTCAAATGGACTCTGTTGCCTGTTGTTGGAGCTCCATCTGCCTTTCAGGGGAGAGAATGGAAGTGGCCACCCTCTAATTGCCTGAACCATCATTTCAACCGATGCTCCCTGTTGTGCTGCTATACTGTACATGGAGTTTTCCCATGCAGTATTGCCTGGTGGTGCACGGCCACCGCGTCGGTGGGCGCCACACCTGTTTGGGGCAAGGCGATCTGCACCTTGCTGTGCTGGCACTGCCTGAGGCTGCAGGACTACATACCCCCTCTGATCTGCTGGCCCAGGAACAGGATCAGATGATGTGGAGTGTGACCCTGCATCCGTAACCACCAAAGGGGGAGTTACCAACACTGACATTCCCATAGAGGGGTCTACCCCTGGTGCAGGTGGGTTGGACAGAACAGCATCCCTGTTAGAAACACTCACCTGCGACAGCACATAAGTCTCATCATCTGATTCAGCACCTGAATCATAGAGGTCTGGGGAGGTGCACCCAGAGACACCCCTGGACAGTATGGTCTGCAGGAGGATTGGGTTTTCACCCACCACCACACCACGTCCTCCACTGGTGCCCAGTGGTGGCTGAGATTCCTCCTGGGTCTGCACCATCTCCTCCACCTCTACAGCATCAAGTGCATCATCACCTGCAAAAACATGAAAGACAACCAATGGAAACAGGCATGAGCACCATAGCACACACATAGGCCTGACAAGCCAGAGATCCAGTACATGAATTACACATGTCCCACATGACTATTACCCTGGCATGCATGCACTGTCAATGAGTTGGAAGGGGAGGCAAAAAGCAGACACTTAGGACACCAAGATGGAAATGCAACACATTTGCTGCATGCTGGATAGCACTGTCATCACACATTAGCCTGTGAATGGCATGTCCAATACACATACATGACACATGCCAGCACACAGATGGCATGTAGCATAGCCATGGTACATTTGACAAGTACAACCATATGTCAATGAATGAGTACTGTCACCCATCCATGTAAATGGACATGATGAGATGAAAAATGCAAAATAGTGTGACACAATACGCTTGTGCCACACACTGCAACACATCCAGTGTACAATAATACAGTGATGGCAGGCAGATGGATACATCAATGGTTGGTCACTTCAACATGACAGGAAACAACAATCATGTTCCACATTCAAACAGGCCCCAAAAGTTAATGTGAGCAGGCCCTTACTCAATCAGCCTGAATGGTCAAATCATTCCCATAACAAGGTAATAAATGTGTGCCAATGTGGGTTGTAATTTATGACAGAAGCATGTCACATATGTGGCATTAGGGCAGAAAAATGTGTTGCAAAAATGGGAGGATTGAAACAATCAGGCTGAATGAACACTGAAAAATCAGAACAATGTTGTTGCAAGATGAAAGTTCAAGGGCAACTGCAGTAATGTGGCGCTAATTGGCTACTGTGGTCAGAAGGGATACTGTCATACCCAAACCCAAGGCCAGTGAATGGTTTGAGGAAGCACATGGGTGACCCATACCACTCAGGAGTACACACCCTCACCTAGCACTTAATCATTACACATCACCCAAGAAACATACACATGGATTGCACACACTTGCATGGGCACTCACCGGACAATGCCTCATAATCTGGTAGGTCACCCACGCCTTGGATCTGTTCCTCTGTGACGAAGGTTCCAGCAACAGACTCATGTTCAGTGAGTTGGTTGTCCTCTGGTGGTGACCCACCGCCAGTCACCAGAGTAGAGCCATGATTGGTAGCCAGCTTGTTCTTTGCTCTGCGTTTCAGGTCATTCCACCGCTTGTAGCAATCATCAGCTGTGCACCTCACATACACAAGGGCACTAATGTGCTCCGCGATGGTCTGCCAGTGGGCCCTATGTTGAGCAGTCGTAGTCTTACAGCCTGCAGTCACCAACATTTCACGGCTATGTGCCGACATATAGGCCAGAAGTCCATCAAGTTCGGCGTCATTGAAGCTCGGCTTCGTTGACGTGCCGGAGTGTGTAGCCGTGCCTAGGGTCTCAGCCTGTAGTGCAAGAGAACCCTTCTTCTTCTTCTTGTAAGGTGGTGCGGATCCTGAGTGGTTTACGCCGCTCTGGTCAGTAGGGGCAGAAGCGCAGGTGGACTGGGTACTAGAAGCCTGTAAAGGCACAATGATCATAGGTCTTTGTGCAGGCATTGGCTGCAGGCTGATGTCGGCAGGGCCAACATTGGTGTGATGGACCTGGACCGACACTGTCCCTGCTGGGAGACTCAGAGCTGAGGTGGATTTAGCTGCAGCTGCCCCTGCAGCCTTCCCACCCTGGCTACTTGGGGCATCAGATGACATTGCTATCCCAGATCCACGTGGCCTGGTGACAGCAACTTTCACCGCCACACGTGGATTAGACTTGCTGACCTGGAAGTCAGCTTGGGAGTCATCCTGTGCAGGTTCAGGTGACAAAATGGCCCGGTCCAACAAGGGCTGAGCTGGGATGGTGTCAGCTACGTTTCCCACAACCATTGGGGGGTATAGGTGTCCCCAATTGGTCCTCCACACACGGGGCTCTAGGAGAACCCTGCAAATCCTGGCCACGTCCCATACCGCACCCACCACGCCCATCTTTTGGAGGTCGGCCACCTTTGCCTCCCTTACTGCTTGGTCGCCTCCCAATCATGGCACTGATGTTGTTGTGTGTATATGAGTTGCAGTAAACAATTTTCCTGGGCAATTGGGGTGATAGGGGTAGGGTACTAGATGGAATTCGTACCCTAGTGCTCTAGCAAGGCTGTATGTGACCCCTGGGGGAAGATGACAGGTCACGCAATGCACAGGCACCCCAAAAACAAAAATACACGTGCACACAACCCCTGGTAGAACACATGCGTGGAAAAATGAACCCTCACTACGCTGTGGCACCCAGAAACACAAAAATAAGCATACGCGTGTTACACGCAGCCTGGGGTACGCGACACACGGAGGCAACCACAGTTGGAAAATACATGCACGACTCACCATCTGCCTAGAAAAAGAACGTGAAAAAGATGCACGTGTGCGCGTTGGCAACACCCCCGCCAAAAGAAGAAAATAATGCAGTCTGAGGAAACAGGGAGTACGAACTGGAAACATTGTGAAGTAATCACGTGTGAACCGACAAGAAGTACAATAAACACCCGCTCGCTCTCCACAAAAAGCACATACTAGAAAATAGCGTGATACTCGTACCTTTTAAGCCAGCCCAAACGTGCAACGTCACTTATGGCTTACGCGCTAGGGCCCTTTCTTCCAATAGCACGGTGACGTGCAGTTTTCTCACGTGCTGATTCACAATGCACCCGTGTTGTGGGGCATGCCCGCGCGTGTAACGTCACTTATGCGCTAAGGGCCTTTCCTCGGATTTCACACTGACGTGCATTTTTTTACGTGCCAAATCAATTTGTATCAAGCTGGCCACACGAATACACAAGGAAGACCACACTCCTACCCAAAAGGCCATTTTCCTGCCCCCAAGAGCCCCGAGCACGCTCCCACCAACCATCTGCTGCTGCCTGCCTGCTGCCCATGTGCCCTGCTATTTGGTGCCTGCACGTCAGCCATCTGCAGGGGTCCAGTTGCTGTGTCCACCCCTGCTGGAACAGAAGACTCCCGACTGGGATACCATCGCTCCACAGCCCAGCCCCAGGACCCAGTTGCCCACCCACGCCTGCCTCGCGGGTCGCCATGTCGGAGCAAACACCATCTGAGACCACTGGCGACCCCCAGCCAGAGAGGCAGAGGGCCACCAGCTTCAGTGAGAAGGAAGTTGGTGTCCTGGTGGAGCATGTCCTGGGGCATTATGATGCCCTCTTCGGAACATCACGCACCAACAAGGAAGGATGGGAGAGGATCTGGGACGATGCAGTGGTTGCCATCAACGTGGAGGGGGTGGCAACCCATGACATCAAGCACGTCTGGAAGCGCTGGGAGGACTTCAGGTCCAGGACCCTCTACAAGGGCCTGCGCCTCGCGGAGGGGGGCGGGTCAGCATGAGCAACATCCAGATGAGGGTCCTGGAACACGTAGGCCCAGTGCTCCACGCCCAGATCCTTCAGAGGCAGACCCGTCTGGAGTTGAGCGGTAAGTGGCCAAGCATTGCTGTGTGAGACAGGGCATGTTGCACTGTGCTGGTAGTCTGATACTTGCCTGTATGTGTGACATAGGCCATGTATGGATGTGTGTGTGCAGGGACATCATGGTCATGCATGTGAGACCAGTAATGTGTGAACCACATGGATGGCGCATGTGTTCCAATGCAACATGGGGATCTGTATGCGGAATGCACACATGAAAGCATGCCAGTCTCTGTTCTTGGACATGGAGGGGGGGTGAGGGATGGGTGCTGCTCTTAAGTACATGTATGGTGCACATGTGTGTGTGTCTGAGAAGTGTGTGTGTGACTTTGAAACGCCACTGATGCATGACACATGCCCGTGATGATGTGTAGATTCACTCATGCAGTGCGGTCACCGTTGTATCCACTGTGTCTATCCACTGTGTCTGTGGTGTACAAGCCATGATGCATGACCCTCTGGTGATGTGTGTGCATGGGATCAGTGTGAGCCATGGTGCATGTGAGTTTGAAGGCAACATTTTGGTTAAAAGATGCCCTTGTACATGGATGCTGATGTTGATTGCAGGCGCCGTGCCTGCTTCTGCATGTGTGTTGCGTGCATTCACCCATGTATTGTGGAGGGACAGGATGGAAGTGACCTTTGACAGAGCCACTCATGTGTAATTGCTTCCTGTCTAGGGGAATATTGTACTGTACCCTGATGCTTGTGTTCTATGTCTCCCTCTACGCAGCGTCAAGTGAAGAAGAGGGTGGAAACGGCGCTGTGGAGCCAAGTGGCAGGGATGCCTCCACCGGGCGGTGACGCAAGGCCCAGCCACCCTCCCAGGAATTGCCATCATCCGGGAACGAGGGGACTGGTGCTGCATCTGCCACTACGGCTGTAACGGAAGGGCCGGTTGAGCCGCCACAGGGGCTTGCAATGGCAGAAGACGGTGTGGAGACATCCAGGTTGGTGGTCTCCACAGAGGAGGAGGAGCCTGCTACTGAGCCGCACATGGGGCCTGTGGGGGTGGTACCACTGGTGCAAGTGGTGCAGTCCAGGGCCAGGGTCAGGAGGCAGCATAGGTCACCGCAGAGGGCCTGTGCATGTCGCTGTCCTTGACGCTGTGACTGTACCACCATGCACCAGCAGGGATGCCCCGTCCCAGGCCCTTCCGCAGGTAGGGGGGAATGCCACGTCATCTGCCTCTCCACTACCTGCGGACGAGGGGTCCCACGACCATATGGGCTCTGTCCTGGTTGGTGTTGCGTTGCGCACGTGTGACATTCGTGATGACGTGCATGCTTCCTGGGTGGAGCACGCACGCCATCACGAACAGCAGCGTTGCGACGTGGCACTGTTGGGAGGGGCCCTGTTCGGTGGGTTCCTACATGTGTTGCGCACTCTGGCGGACCTCTCCTCCTCTGTGGAGACTATGCGTCAGTCGTTCTCTTTGCCGTCTTCCGGCCAAGATTCCACCAGGGCCCCCTGTGGACCTGGCCTAACCAACACAGCCAGCCTGGTGGAGATCCCATCCCTGCCACAGTCGGGAGTTGGCGCTCCAGCAGGGGTGGACACCACAACAACTGGAGACCAGCTGATGGAGGATGTGCAGGCATCATCGGACAGGGCACATGGACAGCAGCAGCAGCAGCAGGCTCTAGGTGGGAGCAATGTTGGCTCGGGGTCATCGACATCAGAATGGCAGGCATCGGCCAGAGGGCAGGAGAACCCTGGAATGGGTGTGTCTTCCATTTGGCTGCGGTTTGGCTGGCCTATAGATGCGGAGCAGCGGCGGTCAGAAGAGGCATGGCTCACAATGGTCAGGGCGGAGAACTCCATGCGGAGGGCACTGAGGTGGGCCGAGTGCCTCGAGGCCATTCGCAGGGAGTTGGAGTCCAACATGGCATTGTCCCTGCGAACCCTCGGGGCCATGGAAGAGGACCACCTACAGTGCATTATGCCCTGGCCCGGGAAATCGGGAAGTGAGCCGTCGGACTAGCCCGCTGCCATTGTATATAGTTTGTAGTTTTAGGTTTCCTTTATCTTTTTCATTTATTTTGGGTGCTTGGACTATGCCCCGCCTTTTTGTATATAGTTGTTTATTAGGTCGTTTTTTTGCTAGGTTTCCTTTCATTTGTTGGGCTCATGGACCCTGGATTACTTCTTTGTACATAGTTCAACAGTGGATTTATCTATTATTATTTTTCTCACCATGGAGCAATGGATTTTACTGTTCCGTTTCCTTTGGATTTGATTTGGTGGCCGGGCACTTTGGACATATTTTCATTTCGATTTATTTGGATTCAGACTTCATGTTTTTCTTTTTGTGTTTTGGACATGCTGCATTTCATCTTTTTTCAAACATTTTTTTCATGTTTTCATTTGATTACATTCTTTTTGTGTTCAATACATTTTGGTTTATTACTTTGATGTGTGGTATTCTCTCATTGGTTTCATGCATGTCACGGTGTAGGTTTTCACAATCACCAGCACCCATTGTGTGTGTGTGACAGACCTGTGTTGATGTACATTCTTGCCATTTGGGTTGTATCATGTAATGGGCATTTCAATGTGGGGTGGATGGGATTCTTGGTTGGGTCTTTGCACAGGGGTGGCGTGCAGTGGGATTTGGGAGGCCATGATGCCCATGATTTTGGATCATGATGGCGTGTTGGGTGGACATGAGTCGGGGCCTGCTGGCAGGTGCCTGTCAATGCTGGGTGGGTGGGGGTGCTGGGCGACATGAGTCAGGGCCTGAGGCTCACTGCTGGAGAGTGGGGGTGCTGGGGACATGAGTCGGGCCCTGCTGGCAGGTGCCCCTCACTGCTGGGTGGGTGGGGATGCTGGGGGACATGAGTCGGGGCCTGAGCCTCACTGTTGGGGGTGGGGGTGCTGGGGGACATGAGTCGGACCCTGCTGGCAGGTGCCTGTCAATGCTGGGTGGGTGGGGGTGCTGGGGGACATGAGTCGAGGCCTGCTGGCAGGTGCCTGTCAATGCTGGGTGGGTGGGCGTGCTGGGGGACATGGGTTGGTGATCACTAGTGCAAGGTGACATGTGGGCTGGCTGGGGGGCATGCCCATGGTGGATGGGCTGTGTGCGGGACATGACCAGGGGTGCTGGGTAGTCTCCTGTGGTGTGGGCTGCCTGCAGGGGCCGTGGAGGGGTTAGAGGGCACACCTGGGAGGACCCACACTGCCAATTCACGTGTGGGACTCCCTGCGCACCCCACTGGATACACGTACCCCACTCTGACAGTGAAGTTGCATGTGAAAATCCCCGCGAACCTCAGTAATACACACTACCCCGCTCGTAGAGGGCCAATTGCGTGTGAAACTTCCCGCGGACCCCCGAAATACATGTACCCCGCTCGCACAGGGCCAATCGCGTGTGAAACTTCCCACGAACCCCTAAATACATGTACCCCGCTCGCACAGGGCCAATCGCGTGTGAAACTTCCCGTGCACCCCCGAAATACACGTACCGCGCTCGCACAGGGCCATTCGCGTGTGAAACTTCCCGCGAACCCCCGTAATACACGTACCCCGCTCGCACAGGGCCATTCGCATGTGAAACTCCCCGCGAACCCCAGTAATACACGTACCCAGATCGCACAGGGCCAATCACGCGTGAAACTCCCGCGAACCCCAGTAATACACGTACCCCGCTCGTACAGAGCCAATCGCGTGTGAAACTTCCCACGAACTCCCGAAATACACGTACCCAGCTCGCACAGGGCCAATCGCATGTGAAACTTCCCGCAAATCCCCGTAATACACGTACCCTGCTCGCACAGGGCCAATCGCGTGTGAAACTTCCTGCGAACTCCCGAAATACACGTACCCCGCTCGCACAGGGCCAATCGCGTGTGAAACTTCCATGGGAACCCCCGAAATACATGTACCCCGCTCGCACAGGGCCAATCGCGTGTGAAACTCCCTGCGCACCCCCGAAATACATGTACCCCGCTCGCACATGGCCAATCGCGTGTGAAACTTCCCGCGAACCCCCGAAATACACGTACCCCTCTCGCACAGGGCCAATTGCGTGTGAAACTTCCTGTGAACCCCTGAAATACACGTACCCTGCTTGCACAGGGCCAATCGCGTGTGAAACTTCCTGCTCACACCCGAAATACACGTACCCCGCTCGCACAGGGCCAATCGCGTGTGAAACTTCCTGCAAACCCTCGAAATACACGTACCCCGCTCGCACAGGGCCAATCGCATGTGAAACTTCCCGCAACCCCCCAAATACATCTACTCCACTCGCACAGGGCCAATCGCATGTGAAACTTCCCACACACCCCCGAAATACACGTACCCGCTCGCACAGGGCCAATCGCGTGTGATTCTCCCCACGCAGTGGGGTACGTGTATTTGGAGAGGCGCACAGGGAGTTTTACAGGCGTTTTCATGGTTGGGGGCCTGTATGCTGGTCCAGTGGCCTGTGTGCCATGTATGGGATTTGTGCGCTGTACATGGAGCACGGGGAGGGGTTGGGGCGTAACTGGCACTGCTGCAGGGTCGCTGTGCCACTCTGCGCCACGGCTGGTAATGGATTTTAAAATCCATGAATACGCTGTGCGCTGAAATGGATTTTGGCACACGCGGCTGGCGCAGATTGTCGCACGCGCATACTGTGCGCCAGCCGCGTGCGCCACTTGTGCACTGAATTCTATAAATTACCCCCTTTGTATTAGTTTTATAAAAAGTTCAGAGGCAACACGCACACACACATGGTTTGGTATTTCAGCGGATGTACTTTTAAATTTTAGTATTTCTTTTTTGTATGTGTGTAGTAGAAGGTTGCCATGTGTACAATTGTTGCTAGCTTGTTGTAAAGGTATTGCATTTTTTAAGTGGCTTTCACTTCCAAAATATTTTTTCTGGATATGGTCAATTTCTTCAAGTAGTTCTTTGGCTTTACCATGTAGAAGATTGTTATTTAAATTGGCTAGTGCTAATGCAGGACTTTTAGCATAGTACAGTTTACAGTCTAGATTTCCTATAGTTGGATGATGTGTTGATATCAATTTTATATGATGGAAGGTGCTTTTGCAAATTGGTCCTGAAATGCAGGCTAATGAATGTCCTTGTAGCCCTGTGTATTTACACAGTGGACAGGTATCCATATTTTGCAGCAGTTTCATTTTGATTTTGTCTTTGCCTTTCACATATTGATTGAGAAATTGACGTAAAGATTTGAAAGATTTTTTGGGAATGTTACACATTGACGTGCATGACCATTTGTATACTGGATGTTTTCGTCCAGTCGAATGGAGAGGTAATTCTGAGTTTTCAGGGGATATTTTTGTAAGCAGTATTTCTTGTTCCATTATGGTATTATTCATTTTTTCATAAGCTCGTCCACTGCTATGTATAGCAATCGTATTTGTTTGTTTTTGTTTGTATGCTTCTTCATTAAAATATGGTTCTGTGTTTGTGGTGTGACTCCATTCACCTCCACAGATATTTAACAAGTTATTTTTGTTGACATTCCATTTATTGAGAAGCCTTTTTTGTAATTTACTAATTAGTTTTGTTAGTGGTTTCATTCTTTTTAACACTGAAATAAATAATTTTCTTTTGAGTATGATTGCACTGTCTATCAAAGCTTCTAATATTAATTTTCTACGGTAGGTTTTAAGGGTTGTGTATGATTTCTCTCCTGTTTTTATAAGATGTTGAAGGACTCTGTGGCGGAACATTTTTGCTAAAATATTTTTTTGGTATGTTTACTTGCCATTATATCAAGATTTATAGGAGCAGTTTTAGCAGTAGTGGAAGCTGAATTCTTGATAATCGTTTTCTGTTTTGTTTACCATTTCGATAGAGGAGGCAAAGTTTCTGTACTTGAAGCATGTTTTGTTTTGCTAAATAACTGTATTAGCTGTTTTGTTTGCACTTTTTGTACAAATTCTGCTAGAGATGGATGCTTATTTTGGATACTTCTTTTTTCATTTGATCTACTTCTACATTGTTTTCTACAGACTTTCTTTTTGGTAGGCATTCTTTAGGGTCTGTTGAAAAATATAAAGAAGGTATGGGTTGGGTTATTCTGCAATGCATGTATGCTGTGTGCATGAGTGTCTGAGTATGATGGTAGAGATGTATGTGATGGTTTGTGAAGTCTATTCTTCTATTTGTGTGTTACTATACTGGGGTTCAGAAGACAGTAGAAAGTAAGCTAGTGATGAGGAGAAGCACAAATACTCAATCTAATGGTATAGAATTAAAACAGTTCTTTGTTCTGCAATAATAACATTCTAGAAGCTGAGTTATGTCTTTTGTGCGCCGAAAAACAGGGATTTGTGCAGCATTCTGCCTGCAAATCCCTGTTTAACAAATGGGTATTTGTGGGCAGAATGGTGCACTCATCTTTTTCTTTGGTGCACAAATACCAGGAATCAACCGCACAGTGTGTTTGAGTAACAGTAAGAATATTATGGTAGTATTATACTTATTTTTTTTGTGTGGAAAGATTAGGTTTCTTCTCAGTTGTTGTTTGTACTTCGGATTCTGCTGCTTTTCAGGAGAGTGCTCTTCACTGTAATTGTAAAGGAAAGAAGTTAGTTATTTTGAGTGTATATAGTATGTAGTTTCCTTTGACTATGTGCAGCCTTCATATTTTATTTACATTATGTTAGTTTAACATGCTATGCAAATTAGTAGAATAGAAAGTGTATGAAACATGGTTGGTTTCTTAAGGCTGTGTTATTGGATGTTAGGAGACAGAAGAAATAATGATATACGTATTTTGCAATTTTTATAAGGTAAATGGCAGATACGCTATAGAAAAGCATGGAATGTATGCATTTGTGAAGGTGTGGGTAATAAATCAGAAGTATGTGATGTACAGGTAGTGGTGTTATTGCAGTTGGGAGTTTTTCAATGTTAGTGTTTATCTGTTTCAGTGTTTGAAGTTGCTTGACCTTATCCTGGCTGTATGTAATTTTTTAGATAGCTGTGTGTGTAAAAATGTGTTTAGACAGCAAAAAGGTTTGGAAGTGACAGATGATTATAGTAGATGGGAAAAATGACAGTAAGTTCATTTTATAGGTTATACAGATTAAGTGACAGTTACTCTGTTTATATGCATTCATAAGATCTGTATTTGTACTTTGCAGAAAATATGCATACTTATAGTTTGTATTCATGAATTTGGATATGCATGCAGCTGCAAGTCGAAATATTGGAGACTTGTACAGTAGTTTTTGTAGTAGGTGTTTTCCAATGCTATGAGACTTGTACTCAGAGTAATCTGCAGTACATTTGAAGTGCTGAACTCTGATGATGCATTTAGATGAAGAGGTCTTGAATGTGATTGGTGGAGGGTTGTGTGACTGTTTAGCTGTAGCCAATGAGGGAATGGCACAGAGTGAAGTGTAAATGGTAGAAGGGCTGTCTAGGTTACGATATGTCCGCGGACATAATGGAAGTCCGCAGACACTGTGAATTACATACAGGGATTTTGGGGTGGAGAAGCATGCAAATGAGAATGAGCAGAGGAATTGATCTGTCAGTAAAGTTTGGTGGGTGTGTTTTGTAAGAAGACAGTTTGTCAGAAGGTCTTTTTCCTGAGAGAAGAACAGTTAGCTATGGCTGTGTGTTTCAGAAAACAGATTTTCTGGATTTTGGGAGACTCATGGATACATTGGTTGGAGGTGCATGCACAACGCTGTGGAGTAGCTGCTGTTCTTGGATTCCCTCATATGGAAGTGCACTGGCATGGAGCGTGTGGAATGAAGTGGCTAGACTTGCTACCTCTCTCTGCTAGTGTGCAGACAGAGCATCATCCAGACATAATTATAATTCATTGTGGAGGGAACAGTTTGGGACATGTGTTAGAATTTGTTTTGCAATTTGCGATGAAAGAGGGACTTGGGAAGGTCATGGATATGTTTCCAAATTCCCAAGTAATTTTTTCTCGTATTGCGCAAAGACAAATGTGGCTGTGTTCTTCTTCATTTGGTCCACAAATGGAGAAATCGAGGCATAATGTCAATAAGGCTGTTTGTGCCTTTCTAAGAGATGTTGGCATGTCCTCTTTTCACAATGAAAATATATTTTGTAGCACAAACATTTTTGGTAGAGATGGAGTCCATCTTACTTATGCTGGTAATCAGATTTTTCTGAGAAATGTACAAGATGCATTGCGTCCTTTTGTGAAATTATAGCCAGCTTTTTTGCAGTAGGTGTAGATTTTTTAAGTTTTTCAAATAGAAATAAATACCACAAAAGGCTCTTTTCAGAGCCACCACTTCCTCCCAGAGAAAAGTGCAATAATTTTGTTAGGGCAACACCCCAAAATGTTTGGTGTTCTTTCAGCGGACTTCTAAAAAAAAAAAACACAGGAGCCTGCTCAATTTATTTCCCACTTCTATTTTTTGTCTGTGGAAAGTGGCTCTGAAAAGAGCCTTTTTATTTTTGTTGTTTTGTATTTTATTGGGGTTTTTTACACACACTACACTAGGAGAGGAGGAGAAATGAGGGTAAGTAGGGACAGGGGGACACCAACCACAAAGATAAGAAAGGCGGGTGGAGAGAGGAAGATTTAGGGTGGGCCTTACTTAGGTAGTGAGCAGGTCTTCTCGTGCTCTGAGACCAGAGTCTCAAAAGCACTTCAAAGTCTCTCTCCCCCCCGAAGAGTACTGCGTTGCAGTACATACACAAAACTGTGAACCACGAAAGGTGAGGGTCATCAGCATTGTGAATGGCCTGTGAGGCAGCTGGAGGGATGCGCCCTCCCACAGGACTGTCTCTTGTGGTGAGAGGAGTGGAAACAGAGGATAAAGTAGAGGAACTCAACCTACTACGCTTGTTGCAAGGTACAACCTTACGAACAGCCCTACTATGGAACGACTTTAGGTGACACTTCATAGTAGTTGTACCAAAGCTGTACGAACCAGGCCTCCTGTGACTCAGTACCATTTTGCACTCATTGTAGGTGACTTGGATACGTTACCATGAATGGTAAATAACTGCCACACCCAAGAATAACGGTGAGTGCTGGTAGTAGAGACTTCCACTACCTCATCCTCATCATCCTCTTCATCCTCCTCTGCATCCTCATGCCTGTTCCCCTCTTCAGGCCCTTGGGGAAGTGGTTGTGGAGGGGGTGGGGGTGTTGCTGAGGCAGATGTAGCACCAGGTGGCAGTAGAGGATCCATGGATGCCATCAGGATTCAGAAGAAAATCTTGAAAATTGGCAGCAAAATGCACCATGTTCTGTAAGGTAGCCAGAAACACAATGAGGATGAGCTCTGGGGTGTGGCCTTTTATATGGGTGCTGGTGCGCGGTTGCGGACACCCGCGCTGTGCGCGGACAGGATGCACATCCAAAAAGTGCTGTAGAAAGTCAGGGTTATTGTCTGGGACATGTGCTAGGGTGCATTTTTAGTATAAAATACTGTGGATTGCCCGGAAAGGTACTTTTAAAATGTTCAGGGACCCGGACAGTGTCCGCAATTCAGGACACATGCACAGCGTGGGTGCAGTCACATGATGGCGTCGCGAACATGTCTGCAAACGGAAGACTTGTTCGCAGGACATCAAATGCACGTGAATGCTTGTGTGCATGCGTGCAGGTGTTCTACGGACAGTGTTCAGGTCCTGAAATTAACTAAAAAAGCGACACAAGTGACGCGAACACTAACAGACTGGCGCAATGTTCGGAGAACTTACGGGTGTGGTGCGCTTGTGCGTAGATGGTCTTTAGGCAGTACGGACAGGTATAGTGTCCTTAGAACACCTATATTTTGATTAATTGCGGACATCCCGGACACCGAGTGTATTCTTAGAACAGTTTCAATTTGCCAGCGTACAGTACGGACAGATATAGTGTCCTTAGGACACCTCCATTTTGATTAATTGCGGACATCCCGGACACCGAGTGTGTTCTTAGAACAGTTTCAAATTGCCAGCGAACAGTACAGACAGGTATAGTGTCCTTAGGACACCTCCATTTTGATTAATTACGGACATCGCGGACACCAAGTGTGTTCTTAGAACAGTTTCAACTTGCCAGCGAACAGTAAGGACAGATGTAGTGTCCTTAGGACGCCCCCACTTTTGTTTGATTGCGGACATCCCGGACACCGAATGTGTTCTTAGAACAGTTTGGACTTGCTAGTGAACATTACGGACAGGCACAATGTTCTTCAAACACCTCCATTTTTGTTAATTGCGGACATCCCAGACACCTCTTGTGTTCTTAGAACAGGTTCAACTTGCCTGTGAACAGTACGGTCAGATATAGTTTCCTTAGGACGCCCCCACTTTCGTTTGATTGCGGACTTCCCTGATACCAAATGTGTTCTTAAAACAGTTTGGACTTGCTTGCGAACATTACGGACAGGCATAATGTTCTTAGAACATCTCCATTTTGGTTAATTGCAGACATCCTGGACACCTCGTTTGTTGTTTGAACAGTTTCAACTTGCCTGTGAACAATACGGACAGGTATAGTGTCCTTAGGACGCCCCCATTTTCATTTGATTACGGACATTCTGGACACCCGCACTATCCGTGGACATCTCAACTGCAAGAAATGAATTAGGAGAAATATAATAATTTTACTTTATTATATATAGATGTAAAATTTATGAAAGAGAAGGGGAAGCAGAAACTGAGACAAACACAGGAGAATTGGGGGTTTCAAGAGGATTCATAGGAGGTGAAGAAGGGATGGAAGTCTCATCAAAACGTTTTTGTTCATGGAGAGGGTTTGGGGATAATTGACTGGGATATGGTGAGGGGGGACAGGTACATGTGGTATCTAGTTTTTTCTTTCCAGTGATCCTCCACAAGGTTTTTAAAATTGTTGAAATTTGCCATGAGAATGTCAATTTTTTCTTCCATGCGCTGGAGAGTCTTATCCAATATTTCTTTTGGTGTACTATTGTCAATGTTTGTATGGTCTGTACAAAAAAAAAGATTTATATGTTAAGTGTATATAAAGTAATACTTATGAATTGGTTTATATAGAGAAGTGTCTACCATTAGATTCACTGGGCCTCATCACGACTTTGGCGGTAACCCTTAAATCCAGCGGTAGCGCTATTACCGCCGGATTTAAGGGTCAGCCAAAGCAGGACTTTGGTGGATTTCTCCCCAGCACTGAGCTGGGGGGAAATCCGCCGAAAATTCGCGCTATTACCGCCGGCGGGAAATCCGCCGGCGGTATTAGCGCAGGAATTTCCCCATTGAGCCCAATGGGGAATGGGGCATTCCCGAATGGGCTCAATGGGGAATGGGGATTGACATTACCGCCGAACTCGTGATCCGGCGCTATTAGCGCCAGGGAGTTCGGCGGTAGGGCTAATACCGCCCGCGCTAATAGCGTTACCGCTACCGCCCAAGTCGTGATGAGGCCTACTATCTTCAGACATTTCCTCACGTGGGAAATTCTCCTCAAGCCACTCCAAAGTACTTGAAATTTCTGTGAGAAAAAAAATTATATCACTTTTTTTTGTATCTAATACAGAAAGTTTACAAATATATAATAAAAATGAAGTACACTTGCTAGATTCTGGTAAATTGTGTTTTTACTGGTTTGTAGCTCTGCTGTTGCTTCTAGTTGTGCAGTTTCTGTGAGGTAATTATGTTGGAAGCCTATCTTTCTTCTTTTGGTATATTCCATTTAATACATATTGCATTTAAATGAATGGTTAATGTGTTACATATGGGTTACACTTCTTATTTATTACTACATATAATGTGTATGTGTGCTTATTTGTGAAACTGTGCAGTGTTCATATGGTATGATATAACAATTTAAGATACCCCTGACTTTTTGGGTAATGTTGCTGTTGTCCGCGGACATACGAAGAGTTTGCGGACATCAAATTCATTAGCAGGGGTTCAGTATGTTCTATGTTACATGTATATAAAGTCAGGCATATTATGGTTAAGCTGTGCTACTAAAAACCTATGAAATTCAGTAAAAAAAACTTTGTTAAAGGGATGTTATGGTTAAGTTGCGCTACTAAAAACCTATGAAATTCAGTAAAAAAACTTTGTTAAAGGGACATTATGGTTAAGTTGCGCTACTAAAAACCTATGAAATTCAGTAAAAACAACGTTGCTAATGGGATGTTAGGGTTCCAAGTAAAACCGAAAAACCCCTGAAATTCGCCAGTTATGGTAAGTTAAACAACCATAACTTGTGCCACCACTGTGCACTGCTAAGACTAACACCCTCGACATCAAAGAAGACATCACAAATGTCATTGATGACATCACTGATTACATCACATGTCTGGCTCCCCCTTTATTCCTTTACTGACATATCTAGGGCACATGGTTTTCTTCAGTAACAGGCAGGAAATAACAATTGAAAAGGTACTATATTTGTAGAGTTATCTCTCAAATATGGTCTTACAGTAATTCCCTTAGGGTCCAGTCATATCATATGAAACATATTCATAAGGGAAGACACATGCTTGAAAGACAGCAATGGTTTCTGTGCATGAAGATAATCAGTAGGGTTATCACCACTGTTCTTTTTTTTATTACTGTACTTTCCCTGTATATATTCATATTTGTATACATTGTACTCACACTACTTTCTTTAGGGTGCAGTCACATCATGTGATACATATACATAGGGTAAGTTGCACCTTTGAAACAGAGCAATCATTTCTCTGCATAAAGATAGTTAGTTAGGTTCTGAACACTCTCTGCTACTATTGTTGCTTTTTTGATTACTTCACTTTCCATATATATACTCATATTTGTATGTGTTGTTATTTCTTTGTGTTTTCTCTGTAGTAAGTAGGTTTTATTAGCTACTTATTACATGTTTGACAGTATGCAAAACTGTAATAAGAAAGTAGTTATCATTTCAGTATTGAATATGGCAAAATTATGAATATTGCACTTCCATCATGTATGCTGCACACAAAGCCTATGTTTCTACATGAGTACGTTAGTAGACTTGATAGAATTTATAATAGAATGTATTTATATCAATGTATTGATTAATGCACTAAGTAGCTCATGATATTTATTCCAATGATCCTTGACACTTTTTTGTGAACATTATAATACGAATCCATTGGACAGACTTTTTATGAAACGTAAATGCACATGTGGTGTAATCAGTGATGTCATCAATGACATTTGTGATGTCATCTTTGATGTCCTGGGTGTTAGTCTTAGCAGTGCACAGTGGTGGCGCGAGTTATGGTTGTTTAACTTACCATAACTGGCGAATTTCAGGGGTTTTTAGGTTTTACTTTGAACCCTAACATCCCTTTAGCAAAGTTTTTTTACTGAATTTCATAGGTTTTTAGTAGCGCAACTTAACCATAACGTCCCTTTAACAAAGTTTTTTTACTGAATATAGACATATATATATATATATATGAATGTACATGTTGGAGCATGCCGCAATCTATTCACTATAAAGCTAGCCTTTAAGAATACTTCATATGCTTGCGTTTCTTTGCATGTGTACACGTGTGAAATAGCTTGATATCTTCATCACTTCTGTAGCATAAACTTTCTTGATGCCTTATAGAATTGTCTGCATTCTCTAGTCTCTGCATCTCTTCTCTATACGTCAGCTTTGGTCTGTTTGACGTTGGTGGTGACATCACCATTCTTCTTCATCATTCATTTGTCCTCTTTCTTCAGGGATTTAATTCAAATGACCATCGTATTGTCTCGTATGCAAGTATGGTTTTCTCATTGGGAACATATGTTTATTTTAAAAGGTCCTAAATAATTATGGTACAACATGTGCCGCTTTCTATTTATGTCTACTATTTTTTTTGTAAATGTATGTACAGATTATATTATAGCCCACATGTCTTAAATATATTTTGCACAACAGGAACATTCTAAGCAATATACTTTCTATCATTCATATATCATCTTTACCAGGATACTACAAAGGAAAGCTTCACAAGCAGTGACATGATGCATGTGTAGTTGTTTACTGTTTTAAACAATATACTCATTGTTATGAACTACACTAAAATTCTAATATGACATTTGTAGAAACTAGAAACTTAAGGGAGGTCTAAATATCGGCAAATACGTAGTGTGATGTTATATATGATGCCATTAGTTAAATAATCATTGATGTCATTTATGATGCTATTAGCGATGTCACCAGTCATGTCATCAGTAATGATTCCGTGATGCCGTAGATGAGGTCACAGATGATGTCATTAGTGATGTCACCAGTGATGTCATCAGTGAGGTCATCTGTGATGTCACAATTGTGTTATAGGCTTCACAACACGGGGCACAAAGGTAAGGTGGCTTTAGCTGAATTTCAAGGGTTTTGTTGCATTAAGTTCTCACCTTAATGTCCCTGCTACTAAAGTTTTTCTCTTGAATATATATATATATATATCTATTCAGTGAAAAATCTTTGTTAAAAGGACTTAATGGTTAAGTTACACTAATAAAAAGCGATCAAATTGAGGGAAAAACCTTTGTTAAAGGGATATTATGATTACAAGTAAAATCGAAAATCCCAAGAAATTCGACATTTATGGTAAGCTATGCAACCATAACTCCCGCCACCACCATGCACTGCTAACACTAACATCCACTACATCAAAGATGATGTCACAAATGACATAATCGATGACATCACTGAAGACACCACATATCAAGGGTGGTTGTTTTTGTTCAATATATATCAATGGAAGTGGAATCAAATGCTACCCTTTTCAATAACGCTATGGTAGTTTGCTTTTGTAGGCAGTGGAGCTGCAGATAACCTATATCAGTATGCTCTTACAGTAAATAGGAAAGAGGAAAGTGAGGTGAAATTATTAAATCCTGCAGTTTATTAGTTTGCATGAACAAATATGTTTAAAACAATGACATATGCCATCCTGGGCACAAAGAAAAATATTGCATATAAATCACAACAGATTGTACATATTTTAGTGGGTTAGTACAATTAAGGTGACTATGATTTTATATATTGCTAGTAATGAGGTAGTACAAAAACATGGTTGACACACAAGCAATTCAGGTGTTTCTGGTGCGGTCGATAGGTGGGGCTTCAAGCGGATGGAGTGGTCGAAGCCTGCTGGTAGTGGCACCGCACTGTCGTCAGGACTGAGGGTATTAGAGCACGATGGTGCACAAAGGGGAGTGTCAAGCACCTAAGGTAGTAAAAGCCTCATGACTGATTGTTGTTTTAGTTGCCAGTGGTCGAATGGATCTCTGGCGTCGTATTGAAGTCCTCAAAGTGGGCTGGTGGTCTCTGTAGTTACTCTTCGAAGATCAGTCTGGGATCCAGGTCGAAAAAGGTGGGAAACTCTATGTAGTTGTCGCCTGGATGCTGTGATTACTCTCTGAGCGAGCTGTGTCGTTAGCTCCCAATGTTGTCCGTATAGAGCGCATGCATATTGGCCACGATATATGAGATGGCTGATTGAAAAAATGCTCAATGCGCATGTGTAGAGGAGTTGCGTGACAGTTTGGAGCACGGGTGGTGCCCCTATAGTAGTGGCACTGCGGATCATGAATTGAGCATCACGGATGGAGTTGTCGGCTTGGTGTGAATGGGCGACAGCTGGCGTTCAGCCGCAGACAGGCGCAGACAGGTCCTTTTGCTGGGCCCTTATGCAGAGGCTCTTCTTCCGTCCTCCGGATTCCGCCTAACGGTGAGGGTTGGGGAGGAAGTATCGGATGTCGGCCAATCCCACGCTGAGGCGGCTGGTCAGGCCTGGCAAAGGTGAAGGCTGACGAAAGTCATGGCGGCCATTGACCTTGCTGTAGGTAATGGCTGCGGATGTAGAGATCCTTCGGTTCAAAACCACAGAGACATACGGGGCGTCAGATGCTGCACTATCGTGATGTATTGTGCAGCTCAGCTATTATTGACAAAATAGCACAAATATTGACAAAAAAAGATGATGGCACGGGGTCTCACCGTCGCAGTCGATGGTCTCATCCACTTCACTAGATAGCACGTTGAACGAGGGAGAGGAGGCTCCTGCCTTGCTCCCCTCGAGTACGGCTCCCTTCTCTCCTTCACTATCCAAGATTGAAGATTGCCCTCTCGCCCTATCAACGTGATCTGTCAATTTCTTCTAACTACACTGGACAGCATCGACCTCCAACCACAAACGCTCGCACGCTGATTGGGGAGTTCAGTAAGTGACTGACGACACACCCTTCCAATTGCAACCACTATCCGTGTTTTTGTTCAATGACAGTATTCATTTTAAACTGAGGACTACATGTGCTTATACTACATTGAAGCCATTATATGCATACTATAATGGCACTGTGCATGTTGAGCTTGACCTTGTCCTATATTCTGAAGTTCTTTTCCCTAGGGTTTACCCTGAGGTCAAAATGCACATACATAGACAAAGAAGCATGTCCCATTTTGCTAATACATTTCTCAAGAATGTGATATGCTTCGACATATCATTGTTCAACCTAAACATACCATCTTAAGAATACTTTAGTTCTATGATCCATACTGCATTCATTGTTTCTCTTTATTCAATATTTCATTGCTGTATTCACAGAAAAACGTCACTACAAAGTTTATTTTTCAATAAGCACCTTTCATGTTTTCTGGAATAGTTTATTACAAGGCTACTGATCACCTTTGATATGCTGTAAATGAGACTGTAAGCGGTAAGCCTTATGATGACGTTCCATTTGCATTGTTACACAGTATTAATATCATATGTGATGTTATCAGTGATGTCAACTATGATGTAATTTGTGATGTCATCTTTGATGTCCTGGGTGTTAGTGTTAGCAGCTCATGGCGGAAGCGCGAGTTTTGGTTGCATAGATTTCCATAACTGGAGAATATTGTGGGGTTTTCGATTTTACTTGTAACCATAATGTCCCTTTAACAATGTTTTTTGCTGAATTTGCTACATTTTATATTAGTGCAATTTAACAATAACATCTCTTTAACAAAGGTTTTTAACTGAATTGAATACGTATTTTAGTGCAACTTAACCATAACGTCCCTTTAACAAAGTTTTTTCACAGAATTTCATGGCATTTTTATTAGTTAAAATTTTTGATGATGTTAGATCACTGTATATAAGTTATTAATAATTCCTCTTTTAACATATGTGAATGAACTATCAAGATACTTTAACAAACATATTTTTTGCAACACATACTGATGTGTGTCATTATCAGCAATGCATGCTCGGGATGCAAGTCATGGTTGAATTGCCTAGGGCATGAGGCTTCACCATGACCCCAGTCCCACCAAACTATCATTGTTACCCCCTGCACCTACCCTGCATCCTAGTTCAGTGTACACTACACCCTCATAATGCGCCCAATGGCCAGTGTTCATGGCTTGCACCCATGGCCTCTCGCCACAATTCATGGGGGTGGGCTTCGGCCATGCCGGATTCCCCAATAAGCAAATCAGAGTAGACATTTGTCCTTGTCGAGGGCCAGGCTCACTGCCCAGGCAGCAAAGTTATATTAGTATTTTTTGTACTTTCATTCTTTCACTGGAAAAAATAAAACACAAAGCAGACTTGTAAAAGCTTGCTTCCAGGTCCTTGCTAGTGTGACTCGTGCAGGTTTGTTATAATCCAGTTCAGCACTTTAGGCTGTAGCCACAAGCAGAATATTTGTTCCCATTCAAACCTAGGGCTTCGGCAATGGCGCATGCCCCAATTACCAAATCACAGTACACATTTGTCCTTGCTCAGGGCCAGGCCCCCAGACCAGGCATCAAAGTTATATCACCCTTTTGTTGTACTTACATTTTTTCATTTATGATATGATATTTTATTTCTATCGCGCTCGTACACAAGTGTTTCAGAGCGCGACAAGGCAAGGGAGAGGATCAGGGGAGAACACAACAGCGATCTTACTAGGCCCAGTGACATTGAGAACGCGCAAGTGCATGGGAGAGGGTGAGGGGAAAAGTACATCGAAGGTGGAGAAGTGGAAAGTGCAAAGCAGAGGAGAAAAAGATAAATAACAATAAATAAATAATAAAGGCAACAAACAGTTTTAGTACAGCCAGCAATTTGCTAGGTTTAAGGCAGCAGACAGGGTAGGTCTGCTAAGTGCAGGAAGAAAAAGAGGGGGGGCTGTATGGGTACAGATGCAGACCCCAGTGCAAGGGGTGGCCCGGAGGCAGTGCGGGAGGGTGGCAGCGTGAGCAGGTACCTGGGCCCGGAAGACAGAGGGTGGCCAGGTGCATGGTGCCAAGAGAGAACAGATCAGCAGGGGAGAAGGGGAGCGAAGGCAGAAGAAAAGAGGAAGGTCTTGAGGTGCTTCCGGAACCGCACATGGTTCCCCTCAAGTTTTGGATTGGCAGGGAGGCTGTTCCAGAGGGAGGCCCCAGCCGTAGACAGAGATCTACCCCCAGCTCATTTCTTTGAAAAATGACTGACCCTGAGGGAGTTGGAGGTAAAGGAGCGGAGAGGTCGAGAGGGGAGGTATTTGCAGAGGGATAGCTGAAGGTATTTTGGACCCAGGCCCCAGAAAGCCTTGTGGATAATGCAGAGGGTTTTGAATTTAATCCTTGCGTCCACTGGGAGCCAATGGAGAGATTTCAGGGCTGAAGAGATACGATCCCGGGGCTTGAGGCCAAGGACAAGTATTGCAGTCCTGTTCTGGATTAATTCCAGAGGGCGGAGAGTAGAGGCAGGTAGATTTAGAAAGAGGCTGTTACAATAGTCCAAGCTTGAGAGAACCAGAGCTTGGGATACCATGAGCTTCTGGGGGAAGGAGAGGAAAGGCAGAGTACCTCTGAGGAGGTGCAGTCGGAAATTTGACTTTTTAGAGACCTCAGAGATGCGGGCGGAGAAGGAAAGGGTGGAGTCAAAGATGACCCCTAGGTTCTTAGCCTCACAGGTGGGGGTAGGAGGAGGGGCAAGGGAGGCCGGCCAGAGAGTGAGGGGAAAGGATGGTGAAGGTGTGCCGATGAGGATTTGAGGAAAGAAAACACAGATGACAGATTCGCAAAACAAGGCATTGTGGTCCTTGCTGATGTTACCCATGCATGTTTGTTCAAACCTATCCCAATTTCAAATAACTTTTCCACGTAGCCGGTCCCTGGTGGCCATGCCCACTTTAACCCCATTGTCGGTCTCTGGTGGTCATGGCCAGTAGCCAGATTGTCTGCAAATCTGACCATGTTTTCTTTTTTGAAAAGTGTCAAAATGTATATTCAAAAATAGTCATATAACTAAGCCCCCACTTGAGGAAATGCATTCAAACTTTGCACAAACATTCAAGGTTTGGTCTGTAACCTTTCTGCAAACTTCTGTGCATATTTGTCAACCAGCACTAAAGTTAGAAGCCATCGAAAAATGATGATACCCCTCTCTAATTTTGACACAGCTTGACAAAATCCCCCCAGACTTTGCAAAAGCATTCACATTTGTGTCTAAAATCGATTTTGCAAACTTCTGTGCAGATTCGTCAAACGGCACTAAATGTATAAGCATTTAAAAAATGTTGGGACCCCCTTCTAATTTTGCCCCCTCTCCGTGAAACAGCACCAAAACTTGTTGAACCATTCTGGGCCGGGAATAATACTGCAAGATTTCATGCAGTTTTATTGAGTGGCACCAAAGTTGTCAGACATCCAAAAATAGCTTTTCACCAACCCTATAATGCAAAAATATGCATGGGTGTCCCCGAATATCGATGTTTGCAGACATTGGCAATAACAAAAACCACCTGATTTGGGGCTTTTTATGGCTATATCCCATCCCACCCACATCGAAACACATCCCCAGACATATTTTTATTAGTTTTACAAGTGTAATGTTGTGTTATTTAATATGGTTTTACCATGATGTTCGCAAACTACGGGCACAGTTTGCGATTCCAACAAGGCATCCATTTAAAATGTTTTGACACACCTAACATTTTTTATACACCAGTCAGTGGTTGCGTATGATGTCCGTGAACGTCACGCAGCTCTTGATGCGTCCAAAAGTGTCTGAAAACGCAGAATCAGGAAATGAGCCTGCGGACCAGATGCAGAGATCACTAAGTTTTTGCAACTTCTTTTTGGGCATTTTAGAAAGAAATACTGGTCGGATTTCCACTAAATTTGCAAAAGCTCACTTTTGGGACCCAGCTGCTGCTCCTTGCACAGGTCTTTTGCAAATACATCCAGCAGTTTGAGCTGTAGCCGTGAGCACAATTTTGTTCTCCATTATGTCGATGAAGAATTAAAAACTTGTGGGTCCCCCCCTATAACTTTTAACTTTGCCCCCCTTGACAAAACCACACCAAACTTGGCGTAGTCATTCGGAGGTGGAAATGTAGTTTTTCTGCAAGCTTTGGTGAGGATTCGTTGAAAGGCACCAAATTATAAGCCGCCCAAAATGTTCTCTTCCTATGGATTAAGCCTCTTACCATAACTACGCACCCGCTCCCTCATGATAATAAATGAAAAATACATTCATTCTAAACAAATGAATATTGATTTGAAATAATAGTCGGGATTGATAAAAAATGCTATTAGTTTGTGAATAATACAATAGCAATGCAATACTATTAATACTTGTCAGACATAATAATAAAGATGACTAAAATAGGATATTTATTCATGAATAATAATGAAAAAATAAACAAAGCCGTATCAACTGAAAAATAAATATTACAGCAAAATCACAGTGACAATATTGAACATTATTTTTAAAAAGAAAGGACATGAACAATGAAAAATAAATATGATAAAACATATATTGATACCCACAAATTCACTGAAAATCAAGTTAATAATACTAATGTTGCTAAAAAATCACATGCAACATGTATAGTGTTTTATACATTTTATATAAAAAAGTATATAGTATATAGATTACACAGTTTTATTTTATATAGTTATGAAAATCGGAGAAATATACTAATATTATTGGACGTTTCACTGTTGGACTATTACATTTTTAAATAAATGTGCAGTTTAAATTATCCCCATCCTCCCCAAATGGAAAACAAAGAGCTTGGCAGTGGGTAGTCTGACAGTACACTGAAAAAAGAAAATGACGGAGTAAACAAAATGACTTCCACTGCAAAAAGCTGCAGTCTTTGCAACCTCTGTCTCTGCCATTCAAGCCAGGGCTGAAGACCCAGTCTGCCTTTGCCCACCTTCCTCTGCCTTCCCCGATTTGATATGCGTTATACGTGCAGTACTTTTTACATCAACAAATGAATTATTCATTGTATAGAACTAATTGCATTAAATGAATATGATTCTGGTCCTGGCCTCCAACTCAATATACATCCTTTAAAAAAAGTTAAAAAAGTAAAAAGAAAACACCAATCAGTAACAAATTAATAAAGTGAGAATGCACCAATCACTAATACAGCTATTCTTTACAATGAATCTACTAATTACCTCCATTTCATAATAACTAATATGAGATCACACAGAGATCAAAAGATGAATCCAGACACTTCAAGACACTTCAAGTTGTTTGGATGTAGTTAATCATCACTACAAACATGAGAGATAAACAGGAAGTGGATATGATATACTGTTTTTCCTGCCTGCTGCCTACAGTACATGACTTGCTTGTTTGTATCATGTTTGTGACCTAGAACTAAGTTGTGTGTGAGAGATCATTTTAGCAAACAATGCTTGTTTAATAAATCCCCCTTCCCTGGTTTGGTGTATTTTATCTAAACATCATTTCCTCTTGAGTTACATTTCTATGCAGAGGGGGGAAATGCAGCACCTCCAGATCACAAATCATCACATGAATAATAGTATATGTCTATCTGCAAAACCCAAGTTGTATGTATATTATGGCACCGGTTTAACACTTTGTGAAGTTTTCACATTTTTTGTTAGACTTCAGAAAATGTGTGAAGACATAATCCCACCATTGTTCTCAGGTGTAATTAGTAGAAGTGCCTAATATGAGAAATGTGTTTAATGGGTAATCAGAACTTCAAGTGATTGCTTTCCATCATTAATTTGAGTGGGCAGGAGTACCAATGATCTTAGCCGTCGTTTGCCAGAGTTTTCCTCCTACTTGTTTCAGCCTGTACTATGGGGGGAATCTGTCTATTCTGGGAGCTGCAACAAATATGCCTCTGCTCTAGTGGCCATGCATTTTGAGCAAGCTAGAAATGTCTTTGGGCATGATATTTAAGACTGTTTTGGTTGTGATACAGTGGACCTTGATCTCAAGCCCATACGTTTTGCATAAAACCGTACTATGCAAATTTGATCAATATATAATGTGGCTAAAGAAACAATTGCTGGAAAAGTCTTGAAGCATTTGGAATGTTATTTCAAAGAAATGGAGTACTAGGTAAATGGTCTGTCGAATGGCTTGGACTTTAATTTTGTAATGTTGGGCAGGGTATCACCAATGAGTGCGCCTATGTGCTTCTCTTCCTGTTTTCAATGCTGATGTTTAGGCACCATTCAATAGTTTCTTCATCTGGGACAATTTTACCCATTTGAGTGCATGCAAAAATGAAATCCTGTCCACGGTCAAAATGATCCATCCATACCTGTCTGGCAAATTTCCGGCATCTTTCCCCATAAATGTGTGTCTTGAAATTATATCTGTGCAGTTATTTCAGGACCATGTGACATGCTCCATGTACCCAAAGAAGCCCAGATTAGCATAGCCACCTATTTTACCATCACCTGCAGTAGACTATGCCCGTGAAAATTGCCAAAAATAAATCCACTATTTTCCACAATGAAGGTCATTCACTTAAAAACAAATAACAGGAGATCCCAAACAAGATGGTTTGAATGACAAACATTTCAGGCAGCGCTCAAACAATAACATTACAATATTTACTTAAGACAATCAAATTGATATGCGTAATTAAAATATTGTTGTTGAGATGCCTGGTGAACCTAGCCATCAATATAACACAAAACTTTACATCCATATTTAGTGTTTCTTTTATGCACATATTTGTAAAATCACATAAATGCAATAACCACCATACTTTGTCTGATAGAATGTCATTATGCATCTCCTTTTTGTGTAACCAGACCATAGACTGTGGAGAGAGAAAATAGAAGAGAGAGTATAGGTAAAATAGATCGGAAGAGGAAAGCAGGAGAAAATGCACAATGGTAGACAAAACTTATAGGACACAATAGGCTAAGAGGGCAAGGATGTATAAGCGGGTATAACAAGGAGGTCCTGGGAGGCTCTCTGCCAGACATAAGTCCTGGTTACAAGAGCCTTACCCAGAGTCTTTAGCTCACTATCTTTCACAGAGGAGAAATATCCTAAACATATCAGTCTTTGTCCTGCCTTGGGGCAGTCCAGCACCGAAATGTAAGGCAATTCTCCTCTGAACAAGAGGACCAACAGCAACCCCAGACACGTGTTTCGGTCTGGTTGAACCTCATCAGTTGGGGGTAGCTGTGCCTCTCTAAGAATAGTGAGCAAGGGGTCCACGTCCGGATTCCCCTAGTAACTTAGGGTGAAACCTTAGGGTTGAACCTTTTTATTTGCATATTTCAAATAACTTTGGGTTTCACCCTAAGTTACTAGGGGAATCCAGACGTGGACCCCTTGCTCACTATTCTTAGAGAGGCACAGCTATACCCTACTGATGAGGTTCAACCAGACAAAGACTGATATGTTTGGGATATTTCTTCTCTGTGAAAGATAGTGAGCTAAAGACTCTGGGTAAATCTCTTGTAACCAGGACTAATGCCTGGCAGAGGGACTCCCAGGACCCTCCTTGGTAATTTGTATAAGCGGGGAGCATGTGCTAAGGTTGGTATTGCATCCGAGAGGATGCTGATTGGAAAGAGGGCCAGTAATAGCTCTCCTGATTACATTTATTTTCCAGTCATGGTGATCTCTAGTATCATGAAATAACACACATGTTCTTCGTCAATCATTCAAGTATGGAGGCCAGAATTGTCAGGCAGCATCTTTAGACATCCCTCTGAACCCGAGGGATATAAACAGGGGATGACAGACCAGATGTCCAAATTGACATAGCCGAGGTTTGGCTGTGTTAGCACATGAATGAGGGGAACCATACAAATAAAGAAGGTAATAGGAGGAAGGACAAAGTTAACATTGCCCTCCCAGAGCCAAAACTGCATGGTCTCTATGCAGGGACGTAATTTGGGGGTCGCCAGGGGTTGCAACAGTGACCCCTGAGGTTTCCCTTGCTACCCCTGTGGTCTCCCATGCTACCCCTAAACATTATTATTATTTTTTACAATGAAGCTCCTGGGCTGTGGCCAGTGCTATGTGGCTCTTTTTTGTCTGGAGAGGCTGGCATTTATGTTAAGCCGTCTTAAAAAACAGGGGGTTCCACAAGTGTAGCACTTTCAGTGGTGACCCTAAATAAGAAAGAAAAGGAATAACAAATAATTTGTCTTTCTGAAATTCTATACAATAATTGCTAGTCTCATTAAAGGGGTGAAAGGTCATGTTTGTTGGCTTCCCATGGCTTCTCTTTTGGGGTGGGGCCAAATGACATCACTTCCTGTGATGTTGTTAAAGGTCAAGGGGCATGTGATGTTACTTCTGCTACCCCTGGTATTTTGGTGAAATTACGTCCCTGTCTCTACGTGAAGGTGAATTTACTAATCAACACTAATCAACACTGCAGGAGCCGTGTGATGTCAGTAGTTTTTGTGTGATGTGCTCCCAACTGAAGTTTAGTTCTACCCAACTAAGGACTGATTTCTGCATATAATGAACTGTGACACAAACAAATCCACACCCCATGCAAATCTTTTATTGAGATTCTGGAAGGTTTGCAGGTGCCTGCAGATTATTCTTCCAGCACACATCTGTCCACATCTCCTTTAATAGTTGAATATCTTGAGGGACAATCAGGCGAAGTTCAGACAGGTCTGTGCTATTACTGGGGAAACGAATAAACACAATAAAGTAAAAGACGTCAGGAAGGGAGAGATATGTTAGGGGAAAGAGAGTGGCCGGGTGAGGCTTGCTGTGGGGTTTAGCAAGAGGAAATGGAGTCCTGTGCATCTGGCAATGTTATCCAAGTAGGACAACACATTAAACTCTGCAGTAAGATATATCAGGAGATTAACCCACCTACTGCAGAGATATATGTGTAACCGTAGTTCCTAGGTTTCAATCTGTTTTAGTGTTGGATGTCCTGACCCACGTTTGGACTATCATGCTGCAACACTTGGTGCTGTGGGATTAGGAAATCCAAGAGGGCGGAAAAGCCCACATTTGCGCCAGAATCCTGGAGAACCGCGCAGTCTTTCCGCACAACAAAATGGTCACCTGACCTGCCACCCACCAGTGTGAGCGTGAGGGGCCAGAAGCGCCATGAGCGAAATCAGTGCTAAGGAATATGGTGCTGTTCAAAATCTGTTGTTATTAGTGTCAAAATAGGTGCAATACTGGTGCTGACCACTACCAGAAAACTGGCGTTTTAAAACCACCATACACTTGTGTAAAACTGAACAAATGAACCAAACCAGGCCCAAGAAAGACTTACTAAGAGGTGGATACAATGTAAAACTATATTCTGAAATGACCTGAAGGAAGTAATTGTCTAATGTATGTATTGAAAATAGCTGGGGGTGTCAGCAGCTTAAGTGAATTTGGGTTTAAAGCCACTAAAATCGAAATGTTTAGAAGAAATGAGTGACCTACTTTTGAGTGTCACATGGGTTGCAATTGTTTAAATGTCATAGTTTTGAACTTAGAATCAGTGTTCTAGCTGCATGTGTAAAAGTTTGGTTTGAATGTAGAAAACTGTGAACCAAAGTGACATTTAACTGAAGCCTGGCTTAAAGAGATTGAATTCTGCCTGACAACTACCCCCAACAGGAGTTGAAACTTGATCAGCAGCTGTGTTCCCAGGCCTGGTTGCATTCCGCTGCCCCTGCCAAAAGGAGATGACACCTCTTTGATTGAATTAGGGGAGTGGCACGTGGGGACTGCAGGAAACTGAACAAAGCACTGTCTTCGGCTCAGGCAAATGTTATATTGGGGGGGGGTCGTAAAATAGCTTCCTCTTGGGAGAAGTGGGAGGAGAAGTGCCTCTGTGAGCAAGCTGAGCTTGGGGGAAGTGGACAAACCAGAAATTCCAGCATGTGCTTTGGAAAACCACATAGTGCGGACTTGTAAAAATTATATAAATAATATCATCATTCTTGTGATTTTTCTATGCACATTTTAAGAGGTGTCAGGACTCTGTGGTATGTTCTGGGGAGTAGTAGCGGAAAATAAGGTTGTTACTCTAAATGTATTCATGTTAAAAACACTTTATCATCTGAAACCCATATCCCTTGTGCACATTTGTGTAAAATCTGGAAAAGTTTAGAGGTCGGTATCTGGATGAAAAGGGCAGAATTCTGTCAAGAGTGGACACGACATCTTACAAAGACAGGGATCGGATGGTTTGGTGCTACAGAAAATATGTTAACTGGACATGTAATATTAGAAAAATGGTACATAGATAAATGGATATTTGGATCAGAAATAGATTTGTGTGCAATTTGACAAGGGGAGGATCCTCTGACCATAAACCTACCTCATCACTCTGACTCACTGTTCCCTTCTCAAATCAGGTCAAAGAGAAATCCTTGACATATCAAATCGTGAGTGGGTTGGGCAAAGAAAGTTAGCATCCACACCCATTTTCAAAAGACATAAAAAGAGCCACTGGAAACCAGGCAGGGACATTCACTGTCCACTTTCATGCGGGACGCTTTGCCGGGATACTCCAGACTTCAAATCCATCAATCTCCAGAGGGACCAGAGATCCAGAGAGACCAGATCACTGTGCAGTGCTGAGAGCTGTCGCAGATCGCTGTGCGCAGAACCAGTACCAAGTGGCGAGAGAACCGCTGCCAATCCTGACCCGATCCGTGATGAAGTCGCATTCCTGTCCAAAATATAGTGTGAGTACTCAGCCAGAACTGTGCAAAACCAATCTCTTAGTTTAAAATAATCTAATTCAAACTATTTTAACCTATTGAGAACTGCATCATAGAAATCGTGTCCCTCCTGTTGATTCAAAGCTGCAAATCTGACATCTGTCATTCTGAGCTTAACTTTTATTTTGAGAATCTACCTTCACAAAATCGTCCGTATCTCTTGAACCGTTTGTGATAGAAGCAAGATTTAACTTTTATTTTAAAGCTGGGATGCTAAGCTTTCCAACAAGCGACTTGCTACTCCTTATAGTTTCTTCGTAATTGCGCTCGACACACGCGACTAAATTGCCGCGATTTGACATTTTGTTTCATTTCAGCCACGTGTAAAAATATTTGTCTTTTGCTTCCATTACGGAATTCCGTTTTCAACCTGGTAACCAGCCCTGAATCATTGATAGGGCTGGCCTGAACTGATTTAAAGTATCTCTCACTCACCCTGAACCTCTAGAGGGAATTAAAATCATTTTTAGAATATTTTTCCCTTCTTTGCATACCACCTTTAAAGTACTTTGCCTGTGTTTAAAATCATCCCTGTTTCTCTAAGCTTGCTAGGGGGGAACTGAATTCGTATTGTACTGTGATTGTATTTCTGAAGACTGTGTGTGTTACTTCCACCTCCTTACATTGCATAGAGGGGGGGTGAATTGCCAAAAGGGGAAAAGTGATTATATTATGTTTTGCTGAAATCATATCAAGTATATTCCTGTGTTGCTTCTTTTCCACCTTGCATTTTCTTGTACCATATAAAGCATTCTAAGCTACCTTATCCTCTATACTACTCCTAAGTAATTAAACCAGTGTGCTAGTATAACGTCATCCAGTGTTGATCACTGTCATATATCTAAGTGTGTTATCAATTATCAATTTATTTATAAAAGCGTGATATATATATATATATATTGTTTAATTATTCAATAAATCTTTGAAATTGCAAAACAAACCTACTTCTTGGCTCAGTGAGATCAGGGGGATACTAAGAGAGGGGCGTTATACAAAGGTTCATCATCCAGATTATAACGTGTCATAAAAATATAGAAATAAGGGCTTCCCTTGAGCAATCCCAGACAAGGCACTGACCTAGTGGGAATGCTTGATTAGAGTCTTTAATATTAGAAAACTACAACCATCATCATCATCAAGTTTATTTCGGAAATCCATAAAAACAGTACATAATACAGAGATATACAAAATTAAAAAATCAGTAGCAATACATCTATAAAAACAATATTAAAACAACCAAAGGAGGGATTCCAAGATGGCAGTGGAGTGGAGAGGACGGACGTGCCTGAGCACTGCTCCATCCCACCCTCCACCAAAAAAGCAATATAATAAAGTGGATGGTTGCATACGATTGACAAGGAGGACCGGACAGCCCGTGGAACAAGGGGGCCAAGTGCCTGAGGCGGCTGAACCAGATAATCCAACGAAAAGCAGAGCAGGGTGCGGGCAGCCACCCGGCCCGCCGAGCCACGACAAAGGGACCGGACTGGCTGGGAACCGCATTCCCGGCATGTGAAGCAGAGCGGCAGAACCCTGCGTGTCCCGGGGGCCGGGGAGTGGGCAGACTGTGCCCCAGACCCTTTGTGACATGCAGTAACTGGAGCACAGCGGCGGCCTCAGAGAACAGCAGGCCGTGCCTCGCGAGGCGGCGGCTCCGGGCGATACCTTCCCCCCACACAGAGTAACCCCGCTGAGAGGAGGGGGGAGAAAAATCAATCAATAAATAAATAAATAAAATAAAATAAAACAAACAAAGAAGGGGCCTGCACCTCGAACCGTCACCTGGGGCAGGAAGGTGCCGGATTATCCCGAAGTAACACCGGAGATGTGGAGGTAGGCGGCCCCTCCCTTCTAGAACCCCGCGGGAGGGGCCACATCAGAAGCCGGAGAAGCACTGTAACCGGAACTGTTCAGTGTTCGCTGAGGCCAGTGTGGTGGGCCTTGCACGTGGCTGCTTCCAGAATCCCCTCCGCCCACGCAGTGTATGGCGGTTGGGAGGAAGGAAAATAGGAGGGGGTCTGTGTCCTGAGTCGCTGGCCAAGTCGGATCAGCCCAACAGATAAGCAGAGCGGCGGAGGTGGGAGGCCTCACCCCCCTCCACCACAACGCCATGGGGGGCCAGAACAACAAAACCAGGGACACGCTCCCTAGTCTCGGACGGCAAGGGGTGCCTCTACGGAGAATCACAGCACCACCCGGGAGGCACCAGGGGCTAAGCAGGACATATAAGGATCCGTGAGTATGAAAGAGTCCCATCACTTCGGCCCAGGGAAACATCCCCACTAAGGGTGCGCGCAAATAAGCATAGACAGAGGCACTCAGAGGAATACCCAAATAAAACGGGGGCACACCCGATAACCCAGAACCCGAACTGCACATAGCAGGCAGCAGGAAATACCTGGAGAAACAGGGAACCCCACACTTGCTGTGGGTATACATACAGTTAACAATCACTCCCCAGGAAAGGTCCAGATCATCCAGAGAGACAGACACAGGGATAGATACAACTCCATGTCCAGTCCAGAACAAGAGTGCAGCAGGGGGCCCAAACCCCCCACAAAAAACATACTCGGTTCGGTCAGAGGCTCCAGGGCGATCAACAGCATCTATGTCCAAGACCAGGGTGAGACCAACCCAAGCCGCACAGCAGTCATCACAGAAGAAGCAAGTTCAGACCCTGATGCAATTTTGGGGGGCAGACCCAGCTACACTTATAGTTTCCTCGAGGAGGAAGGGGCAAGAAGGTCAATCAACTAAAGCCACTGCAGAGAAACAGCATACCGACATGGCCTTGAGGGAAGACATGAAAACATGGTTCAGGGAATTTCAAGCCCAGTTTATCGCTACGATGCAGACCCAATTTGACTCAATGAAGAGCGACCTGAAAACAGCAGTGCAAGAGCTAAAGTCAGAGAACTCGGACCTAGGGGAGAGGACAGATACCCTGTAGAAAATAGCACAAGACCTAGATGAGGAAACACAACAACACGTGGCGACTAAGGAACATCTCCTGCGAAGGACCCACAACCTCGAACTGCAGAATGAAGATTTAGAAAATCGCTCAAGGCGATCGAATATAAGAATAAAAAATATGGCGGAATCAGTAGAAGATAAAGATCTGAAGGGGGCGGTACAACAAGTCTTCAAGGATATCATCGATGAAAAAGATGAAGAGGAGGTCGCAATAGACAGGGTACACAGGGTGGGCCCAAAGAGAACGGGAGAACCGGGGGCTCACCCACAGGACGTTCTGGCAGCACTCTCGTCTTATCCCCAAAAAGAACTGATCTTACGCAGAGCTCAGACAATGGACCAAATACATATGAACGGGCAAGACATTCAGCTTTATCAGGACTTGGCTCAGTCCACGCTGCAGAAACACAGAGACATGGGCCCGGTGGTGAGAGCTCTGGCAGCAAAACAAATCAGATGTACATGGACATTCCCATTTGGACTCCTGTTCACATGGGATGGGAAACTGCAGAGGGTCATAACTTGCGAAGAAGGACAGCAAATTCTGGGTATTCAAGACCATGAGGAGGACAAACAGGATACTAACAGAGAGAGGCCCGCCCAGAAGAAGTCAACTTGGGAATTGAAGAGAAATGACAGAAAGGTGAAGGGGCCGCCACTTAACAAATGAACAAGTAATGAGTAGACCAAAAGATATGCAGAAGGGAATCCATGGCCCGGAGGTCCTCCATCCCGAATCTTTGGTTTCGTTGGAGGAGCAGACATACAAGAATACAGGTGCGGAGGGGTGGGGGGAGATCGCTCGGGACGAGAATTGGAATCTAGAGGGTTTCAAGACACCCTAAAAGTTGACCCTGAGGGAAGATGGCCATGGCACTGAAGGGGCAACGCCTGAGCGGTCATAGGAACCAGAGCCTGCCTCAGGACAGTTTTGGGGGAGGGAGGGAGAGAAACAGGTAAGTTGGGGGATGCGCTGTTTGTGGGGGGAAAAGAGGGCCGGGAAGGAACTCAGATACTTAGATAGGCTACTAGGTACACATACAGGAATGCAATTGTTTGTTAAGGAATGGGAGTGAAGATACTCACATATAACATCAGAGGATTAAACTCCCCAGTGAAAAGAAAGAAAGTTGATCACCTCCTGAAACAGGGTATAACCGCATAACTCAGGCAAATGCACAAGAGAAAAAGGCAGGAGTCCTTATAGCGGTCCGAGACACCCTACACATACAGATACATCACACAGAAGCAGACTGATCATGACTTGGCCATTACCGCCGGTGGTATAACCGCCGGCGGTAATAGCCCTACCGCCGAACTCCCCGTCGCTAATAGCGCCAGATCACGAGTTTGGCGGTAAAGTAATTCCCCATTGAGCCCATTCGGGAATGCCCCATTACCCATTGGGCTCAATGGGGAATTTTCGCGCTGTTACCGCCGGCGGATTTCCCGGCGGTGGTAATAGCACACATTTTCGGCAGATTTCCCCCCAGCTCATAGCATGGCATCCCGTCCTAGACAGTTCAGATCCCAGACAGAGAACCCAGGGATTAAGATAAAAAATGGCTAACCTGACATTGGGAGATGTCTAGAGGCATATACACACCAAACAACAAGGCTTCACATATTTCTCACATGTACATAACCCCATGTCAAGGATCGATTACCTCTGGGCCACGGTGGGAATCCTGGGGAAAATACGGAACACAGAGATAGGCTCCATATCACTTTCAGATCATGCCCCACTGTGGACCGAAGTACTATGGGCCCCCAAAACCCGAGGGCTGTGGAAATGGCACCTCCTGGAGGAAATACGCTGAGACCCAGTACTGGAGAACACTCTTAAGGATCACATAACAGAATACCTAACAAGTAATAATCTTCCAGAGATCTCCAAAGAAACACATGGGGAAGAGTTAAAAGAGGTCACAAGGGTTCACCTAATAGCACTAAAGGGTCAGAGGGAAAGACAGCATATACAATGGGAAAAAGAACTTGAGAAAAACATAGGGAAAATCCAAGCTGAAATCCTATTGAATCCCACGTCAAAACTAAAAAAAGGTTTGAGACACACCAAGGTCAGTTGGACTCACTTCGCACAAAAAGGGCAGAGAAACACCTCCTCCGGCTGAAACATTGGTACTATGTCAAGGCTAATAAAGCCAATATAATTTTGGCCAGGTAGCTCAAGGGGAATAGACAAGATCGGACATTGGGGGCCCTGTTGGAATACTCGGGGCAAAGGGTAACACAGTCATCTGAGATGGGGAACATATTCGTGCAATTCTACCGCAGTCTCTACTTGTCAGATCATCCAGATGAGACGAGACAAAAAACCTATTTAGACGAGGTACATCTTCCGACTCTGTCGGAAGAAGAAAAGCAAATGCTAGATGAGGACATTATGGAGGAGGAAGTTACCAAAGCAATCAGGGACCTCCCCAGTAACAAAGCCCCAGGCCCAGATGGTTATACCACACAATTATATAAGGTATACAGAGAGTTGTTGACCCCAGTCCTAGCAGAATTGTTTAATACCTTCAAAGATAGAGGAAGCGTGACCCATTCAATGAATGAGGCAAAGATGTTGGTAATTCACAAGCCAGGGAAAGAACTGCAAATGCCAAGCTCCTACCGCCCGATAGCGTTGATAAATTTAGATGCAAAGCTATATACCAAAATACTCGCCACCAGACTTACACAGGTTCTCCCAAAATTGATCCATCAGGACCAATCTGGGTTTGTCCCTGGAAGACAAACACACAACAACATCAGAAGGGTCCTGCATTTGGTAGAGAAAATAGGCATAAAAGGGTCCTGGTTTAAGACGCGGAAAAAGCTTTCGAACGCGTAGAGTGGACGCTGCTTTTTCACATATTGAGGAAAATGGGGATAGGAGAAAGCACCATTGAAATGGTACGGGCAAGCTATACCTCCCCGACAATACGTGTAACAGTGAAAGGAGAGCTGTCCGAGAAGGTTAGAATTATGAGAGGGACAAAGCAAGGGTTCTCCCTATCCCCTCTGCTATATGCCATATTTTTGGAGCCGCTACTGGCCCGCATAAGAGACAACCAGGAAATAAAAGGGATAGAGATGGCAGGTCACACGCACAAAATTGCAGCATATGCAGATGACATGGTGGTGATCCTGGGGGATCTGGAAGAGTCTCTCCCGATTCTAATGCACGAGATTGATATATTTGGTTCCCTCTCAAAATCAATAGACAGAAATCAGAGATCCTGATACTGGTGTGTAACACCGCCCAAATACACTCGGTAGCATTAAACCTGCATCTGAAAGTAGCGGTAAAACGGGTCAAATACCTGGGTATCACCTTGACAGGCAGAATACAGGACATATACTCCCAAAACTACCCCCAAATACTAGACCAAATTCAATGGGACCTAGCGAGATGGAACCCCCTGTCAATCTTCTGGTGGGTTTGGATAAAGGCAATTAAAATGACCATCTTGCCGAAACTTCTCTACTTATTTCAAGCAATTAAAGTCCCACCAGCATTCTTCAAAGGAAGGATGGGGGATGTGCCCTACCACACTTCAAGAAATACTGCGAGGCCGCTCAACTATGGGTATTGAGAGAATGGATAACAGAGAATTCACATAAGATATGGGCGGCACAAGACAGAGCGTTTGCAGCAGTACCCACCAGACACCTTCTTTGGGTAAGGAGGAAACATAGGCATCACAATCTATGAATAAGTGAAATAATGAATGCCACGTTAGAAATCTGGGATAGAGCCATGTAGAAAAGAACACTGACCACTGGCCCAGCCCCTTTCACGCCACTATTGAAAAATCCAGAATTCCCACAAGGAACGCAGGTGGGTACATTCCGGAAGTGGGACGAGGCAGGATGCAAAATTGTGGGGGATATGTACCACGCACAACAAATAAGAACATTCAAAGACTGTGCATCCTTGCTAAACCTAGACAGTATCGATAGATATAGATATGAACAACTACATCATTGGTTAAGCACCCCCCGAATGAAAGATGCTGCGTTAAGGGAGCATACCCCATTTGAAACTTACATCATGTCAAACACGGGCACCAAAAAATTCTTATCAAACACATACAAACTCATCAACAACACAGAGGAGGACATAAAATGGGTGTATATAAAGAGATGGGAGAAAACACTACACATCTTAATCCCCAAAGAACGCTGGGAACATGTATGGGGGATAATACCCAAACTCACCAAGGCAATACAAGCTAAAGAAATGTGGATGAAAATACTCATACAGTGGCACTATACGTAGGAGAGGATTCACGGGATCTATAGGAACTCCACGAATAAATGCTGGAGGGAATGCAGAGGAGAAGGGAACTGGTGGCATACTTGATTGGACAGCCCAAAACTTCAGCAGTTCTGGTCTGAGGTGATGGCGCAAATCTATTCAATGCTCCACGATTTGGGAAAACAGGAAAAGAAGTGTGGATGTGTGGGTTATGGGACCCAAAAGACAAACTGATCATCAAAACGCAAAAGCAGAACTTCATGGGACTATTAATGGTGGCCTAGCTGGAAGTAGCCCAGAAATGGAAACAAAAGGACCCCCCCTTGGTAATAGACTGGACGAGGAGAGTCTGGTCCTATATAACTATGGAGCTTTTGACATATAATATCCAGCAGAACAACCAAAAATTTAGACTTCACTGGGGCACAAACCTCGAATACCTTCAAAGTGTCTACATGGAACAGTGGTGCCCGCACAACATAAAGATTCTGGACCTGTTTAAATGAAAAGAAAACACAAAACCTTGGTCTCACAGACTAAGGTTGAATCACCCTGGAAGGGGTTTGAGGGGGGGAGGGGACGGGAATTGGGGAATGTTCATGTTACATGTTGTAAAACCAATACAAATATATATATTTTTTTTTAAAACCAAAGGATATTACAAATATATACCATTTAGTGTTGTCAGTTAGCTCATTACGGGTCAATGACTGCAGCAAACATTTCCTATGATAAAAAGCTTTTTTCAAAAACAGGAGTAAGGAACAGGCCACATAGGGTGAATTTGCCCACAACAGGTAAATCAATGCTGGCTGATAATGCACAAAGCCCAGTTTCTGCAGTATTGGCCTAATGAGATGACTTCTATAGGTCACATATATAGGGCAAAAAAAAAATCAAATGGGCTAGATCCTCATACGGAGCATCACATAGAAGGCCGAAACGATCCACATCCCCGGACCAAGCTGCCACCACAGCCCCCAGGTGGATACAGTTGAACATAGCCCGTGTCAGAAGTACGCAGTCAATTGGTGATTCATTCCAGAGCAGGTAACCTTGAACACCCTGGGACATAATGGTCATCAGACCACGATTCCTAGGCTTCAATACAACCATTAATCTTTCTAAAGTTGATAACATGTGTAAAGTTATATTTTTTCAATTGTGATTTGCTTTTAAATGGGCATTTAAAACTTTTACAAACATTTTCTCCAATTTCTATATAAAAAGAAATGAACAATCATTGTATCAAGATAAAACAGATATTGATAAAATCAATTTACATAAGTAAATAATAAAAGAGAAAAGAATGACAAAGAAAAAAAAGAAGGAAAACTCGACTAAGTACATATATGCTCTAGCCAGCCCTCATTAAATTAAAGTGGCAAGGACTAATTTGGGAACCGATCTTACATGGTGCCATCCCTGGTTAGTTGACTGCTCTTGCAATTCTTATAGGCCTTCACTAAGTATCCTAAATGTTTCTGAGAGGGACCCACATAGAGCTATAATCAGCGAGACAGTAGACTTGTCCAAAACATTTCTCCTAACCATATGGTTTCTTCCAGGACCACGCTTTAAAGTAAAATATTCTGATGGTAGTTAACTTTGGACAATAAAGAATTAGATACTTCAATGTCTCTAAGGTAGACAAGCAACTATATAGTCTACAGTGTCAAGCTCGAATCTCTTCAGACTTCCAACTACCAATGCGTTCTGAAGTTGATAATTGGGTTAGTCGAAAGTGCACATATAAACTTCACAACATATCACAGGAGAAGAGATATATGTATTGTGTTGATCGTTTCTCCTCCTTTGAAATATGGTGCATTCTTCATATGTGCTATGAGATTCTAAAAGTTCTATCGTATTCGACCAATCTGTAGTAAACAATTTAAGTATGGTCTCGGCTAGTGTCAGAACAAGTTCCTACTCAGAGGTTTGTATGTCATTGAGGAGTATGTTCATGTTAGCTTTAAAAATGGAGAGCGAATGCAAGGCGTTTGTGGCAGGAATTTTTCCCGGATCGATATATAGGGAGTTGGCCGGAGGAGTAATCATTTTGGCATAGCTGGATAATTGTCTCCAGTGAACCCTAAACTGAAGGGAAATCAACCCCAGTTCATGTCTAAGGATGACGTTAGGGATTGATTTAAACAGGCTTAGGGTCTCCTTCCAGATCACTCCCTGCAGAGTATTCAAGTTCAGTTATAAATCAGCAGTTGTCATTTGTAAACCATATAAAATAACTGGTTTCACTTTCGCTAAGTAGAACCATAGTAAGGGAAGGAGTGAGAATTTGCATAACTTATTGTGTAATCCCTTGAGCTGTGAGATTAACGGTCGAGATGTATCTCATAGAGTAATCTTCCATTCAGATAAAGGGTAGCTGCTGACAAGATTGTATCCTAAGTATCTAATGGAAGATGCTTTTTCCAGTCTCTTTTCCCCCACCTTGCAATACATATTTTTCGACCCGGTTTTGGTGGTGAAGAGTACAATTTTGGATGTATTGCCATTTAGCAGCAGGTTATTCGCTGTGGCATAACTAAAGAATAGGTCTAGCTTTTGCTGAAGACCAGTAGGGGCCTTGTCAAAGTACATCAGATTATCCGCAAAAGGTAGCCAATTCGATTATAGATGGCATAGCTAATGGGGAAAGTTGTACCTTGTGTCCAGACGTTATCTATATCAGAAATGTATGCATTAAAGAATGCAACAACAAGGACACAATGCTGTTTAAACCCAAAAAGCTTTTGATCGGTCCTGACACAATGCCCTCCCAAGTCAAACAGATCTTAATTACAGAATTATTATGCATACTAGCCAGCAATTGTATGTGAGAAACCAAAGGGTGTCTCACCTACTAGTGCCTGGGGATCTCTCTCTCAGGTGGCCAGGGTATGGCCATCACCTTTGCATCCAGACCCTGGGGGTGGACCAGTGCAGGAGGATCACCTGGGTCATGGGTTTTCAGGGACTGGCAGTGAAGCAACCGATGGTGAGATGCGGTTTTCCCGCCTTTCCAGAACCCATAACCCATCCTATTTTATAGGATCCTCAAACATCCCAACGTCCACCCCTTTTCTACACAAACACTGGGCCAAGGAAGAGGGTGACTGAGAGTGAAGAGGCTAACCCTTACATATATCTCATTGGACATGTCCCGCTAATTGGGTCAGGCAAAGTCAGCCACTTGATTTTAATTACATGCATCTGATACCCATTAGCTCTCTCCACACGCTTAAAAGGTAGAACATGAACACGCACTCTGAACAAGGTGGAACACAAGAAGGAGCAGACTGACCGACAGAGGGACAAGAAACCCAGAAGATCCCTGCAAGAGGTTGTTGCCTCCAAAGAGCTGTGAGAGATACTCAGAAAAGGCCAAATCCCAGACAAGAAATCTGCATTGTGTTTCTGGGCATCAGCAACCCTCCCAGATGAACACCAGAGTTGGGGAGGCAAGGCCAAACCTGTGGTATTAACCTTGACTAGTGAAATAAAACTGCAAAGACAAGAAAGGAATGCACACAGCGAGTGAGTTGGCGATCGACATGAAAGGCCAGTGTGTGTTATCGAAAGATTGAAGTTGCATCACAATTGAAGGCTGCATGCGTGTGGATGAGATGTGAAGGAAGTCAGACCTGTGGTGAACTTTAAATGATCAATAACTGTGAAGCCAGGGATAGAGAGTAGCAGAGTGGTCTGGCAAAAGGAAGTAGTCCACTCAAAAGTCTCTGACTAAGGTGAAATGTTCTGTTTTAAAGCGACAAAGTGAATGTAGTCTAAAATGCATATTGGTCAAGATTATCCTAATTAAAAGAGGAAGTGAAAAGGTGAATGATGAACTTTCGAACTTTAGATACTGAACTACCCAGACCAAGAGACGCAGGGGCAAATAACACAAGAGTGTGAGCTGAAGGGAAATTCGGAGTGGTCCTGCGGAGGTCTATAGTAAAAGAAAGAGAAGAGGTTACAATCCACCTCTCACAAACAGCTATGCGATTGAGAGAGCCCATGAAACTCGTCCAGAGTCTAGGCCACACTCATATGGAGAAAGCTCAGGACCAACAGAAATGTACCTATGACAAGGAGGTAAATCTAAGGTCCTTTTCAGCAGGACAGAAAGTGTTAGTCCTTTTACTTACCTCTGAAAATAAACTTATTTCAAAGTGGCACAGGCCCTATGAGCTACTACAGTAAACAGAAACCTGTACCTATAAAATAGCCCAACCAGATAGAAGGCAAAAGACCCACCTCTATCATGTAAATATCCTGAAAGAGTGGAAAGAAAATACTTCCGCTACTACTTCCTCTATATTGTCTTGTTTGGTACCCGAGGAGATAGACAACTCCAAACTGATATCCCCAAGAAATATTTAAACATAAGCAAAAGTATTTGAACAAGCTTAACTGCATACCCCAATGTATTTTGTGAGAATCCAGGGAGAGTACATGGTACTTACTGCTATATCAGAACACCAAAAGTGAAAGTGGTCCATTTGAAGGCATACAAACTCCGAGAAGCACACAAGCTGGTAGTGATGGATGAGGTTAAAAATGTTGTAAAGGCAAACATCATCGAGCCTTCTTCGAGTCCATGGTCCTCCCTTATTGTATTGGTGACTAAACCCAACCACTCTTGGAAGTTTTGCATAGACATTAGGCAGGTCAACGCCATCTCCTCCTTCAATGCCTATCCTACGCCACGTATAGTTGATTTAATAGATACACTTGGAAATGCCACATTCTTTTCAACTGTAGATTTAACCGAGGGATATTGGCAGGTCCCTGTGCATGGACCTCATAAGGAAAAGACAACTTTCTCGATTGCAATAGGACTATTCCAATTCAAAGTCCACCTTTTTGGATTGCATTTAGCCCCAGCAACTGTCCAAAGACTCATGGGCAGGATATTACAGGCGGTTTCCGATTCCAGTGGGCCTATATTGATGACATAGTCATTTATAGTAATTCCTGGGAAGACCATCTTTTCCATCTTTCTACTATTATGGGAACCCTCTGAGAGGCCGGCTTAGCTGCCAATCTAACAACATTTAAGCTACCTTAGTAGGCAGTGAAATACCTAAGTGTTGATGTAGGGAATGGCAGTGTCCACCCCCAGCAAGAGAAACTGAAAGCCGTCCTAGATGCTCCCACACCCAAGACCAAGAGAGATCTCAGGGTATTCCTAGGATTGATTGGATATTATTGTAGGTTTGTCCCAAAATTTTCAGATAGAACAGCTAAATTTGCAGACAAACTGAGAAATGCAGAATCCCAGCCAAATCATTGGACTGATAAAGACGATTCTTGTTACAATACCTTAAAACAGACCTTATGCCAAAATCCAATATTAAAGGTTCTAGACTTCTCAAAGGAATTTGTATTACAGACAGATGCTTCCCTCACAGGTTTAGAAGTAGTATTATCGCAAATACACGATTAGAAAACCCCATCCTATTCACTAGTCGTAAACTACTCTGTGCTGACACTGGAACCCCTTGCCATCAAAATAGGCAATTATCCATCTCAGGTACTACGTTCTAGGGAGAAAATTCACACTCACCACTGACCACTCAACTTTGGAATGGATGAGTCAATGAAAGGACTCAACCCTTGGGTCATGGAATGGTTCTTAGATCTGTTACCATACTGCTTCACTATGGAACACCAGAAAGGTAAGGAAGAGGGGAACTTTGATTTCCTTTCCCAGTTTCCCTGAGAAACAAATGCGGCTACATTACATAGGGGAAGAGTATGTGAGAAACCAAAGGGTGCCTCACCTAATAGTCCCCAGGAATCTCTCTCGCAGGTGTCCAGGACACGGCCATCGCCTTTGGATCCAGACCTGTTCTGAACTTTAAATTACAAATGACTGTGAAGCCAGTAATCCAGAGTAGTGAGTAGTCTGGCAAAAGCAAGTAGCCCACTCGAAAGTCTCAGCGAAAAGTGAAATGTTTTGTTATAAAGCAACAAAATGAATGAACTCTAAAATGCATATTGGTCAAGATTGTCCCCGAAAAAAGGGGAACTGAAAAGGTGAATGTTGAATTTAGTGCCTATGTTACTGAACTACCCAGACGAAGAGACACTGGGGCAAATAACACAACAGTGTGAACTGAACAGAAAGTTGAAGTGGTCCTGCGGAGGTCTATAGTAAAACCCTCCTCAATTTGAAAGTCTTTAAAATCAAGACGGTCCGAGCCTGACAGAGGGAGACTGGAAGTGTGATACATTAGGGGAAGAGAACCCCTAAAGAATGTGACCAATTTTTGGGGAAGGGAACCCCTGCAAGTGCTATGATTGAGAAGTCCGAGCCCGACTGAGTGAGACCTATGTGAACTTTTTGCTTTGAGAGGTCCGAGCTCGACTGAGGGAGACCTGCGTGAAATGTTTTGTTTAACTGTGAAAGCTGGAATAATTTACTTTAACGTGGAAGGCCAAGATACATGTTTTGAACTGCCTTTGTTTTGAGAACCTGAGCCAGAGTTTATCATCCTGTCTACGGGGGGCTCTTTTCTCCGTGCTGTCCAGCGTGGGGAGGAGAGCTGACTCAGCCATATTGATTGTTTATATTTTAACACTGATTTCCCTTTGCATTCATATTTCTCTTTACACACGTTTTGTATAAGAAATAGGGCAGGCATTAGGTTTTGGTTGTATAGGACATCTTTGATTTGACAGAGACTGACTAGGACTGTTTTTAAAAAAAAATATTTTATGGTAGAGACTACTCCCATCATAGCTATAGGGCCAAGTATGAGTTTTTCCAAACACAGAAAATTAAATAAAGGTTTTACAAATTGTACCTCTTGTATCAGTGTCATACGTGTGATATCATGCCTCCCTACATGTATCAATTACAAAGTTTCAGACCAGGCCAATAGTTTGTTCCACAGGGTAGTGCTATTCACCCTGTCAAAGGCACTACCCATGTCGATTGAGGCCATATAGCTAGTGCCAATGTATCCCCCTTTGACTGCCACCTGTAGATGGGCCATACATGTGGCATTTATTGTTGTGCCCATGCATGATCGAAGCCCTACCTGGAAACCTGAGCCAACACCTAGATGCTTCAAAGAGTTGATTAAGTCCTTCAATAAGAGGGATACAAAGATTGTATCTAGGAGGGTTATAGTTCTGTAGTGATTAGGATCATTCAAATTGCCTTTTTTTTAATGATAGGAATTATTATGGACTCATTGCATGTTTGGAGAAAATGATGAGTAGCAAAAATTGACCCAAAACGTCTCTCAAATGGCCCAACCCACATATGTGGAACATTTATTATCACCACAGGGGCCAGGCCATCAGGGGCAGGGTCTCTTGACAGCTTGGCCTTGAAGATAGCCCAAAGAATGTCATCTTTGTTCCACTGGAAATCACCTGATGCAGGAGGTCCACACCTTGGGTCTCTAAGGTAGATCAGGGGTCTCTAAGGTAGAGAGGAATTAGCACAGTTCCTAGAATTCTCCCTAACACATCTACCCATTGTTCAGGCCACTGTGTGGTAAGCACAGAAGCAGATCCAAACTTTGCAGAAGATTGTCCCACTGTATAACCCGCATTGTACAGGTTGAAAGACCCCTCAATGGGAGAACTAAGATGTCATCAAGTCTTGCGCCCTCAGTGCAATCTGTATTAAAATAACCCCCTAAGATGATATGATGGGAGTGACCCTGTTCGAGCCAGTTGGTAATGGTATCGACCAAGGCTGCTTGCAAGATTAAACATGCAACAGAGGGGTTACAGTATAAATTAATAAACAAAATGTCCATGTTCAACCATTCAAACTAAAAAAAACAATACTGCTAAGAGACCATCATGCAAAGTCTCAATTTCATGGAGTTTAGTTTTCACGTTGAGGTCAATTGCCACCCCACCAGAAGGGTGCCCAAATCCCCCTCTTTTCACTGGTTTACAGAATGTTTTAAACCCCTCCAAATCAAAATTCTGTGTATCCATGCTCTCATGCACCATCATGGTGTCTTTATTAAATAAGAATTTAATAAACTGCGAGGCCTTGGCTAGGTTACTGTACACACATGCATTCCAAGAAGTTATTGAAAGTTTCTCCTGGTTAAAGCTGTTTTAGACCCAGCCTGGAGTGTGCAAACATTTTTATGGCTCCCTGCAGCCAGGATCAATCTTGAACTTGCTCAGAACTTTTCAATGAAGAAGGTCCCATATTGATCGCTTGCAAATTGCCTTCAGATCCCCCTGCTTGTGACAGTGACGCTCTATCAGGCATTTCAGGTGATTGTAATGGGGACGAAGCTGATAAAAATGATGTAACTTCATCGGGGTTATTAAGTTCATAAAGGTCAAATCCTAATTTTATTAATGTAACCTTCTCATCCAGAACCAGTCTCATGACTATGTTCGAATAAAAGTGAGATGTGAAACGACCACAGCCCTTGTCTGGAAATGCCACATTGCCAATGTCCCCTGTATGGAGTACCCACAAGGAAAGGATTTCCTGGAAGATTTCTAGCAATTTGCCTTGGTTCATTGTCATTGTCAGGGCTTCATATGCATTATGTTGTCCCAGCCGATGAATTTTGTAGTATCCCGATTTGCATTGATTGGTGCAATGGAGTATATTTTATCATGGGCTTATAAATCGCCTGCTCCGTTTGGCTAATCGGCTGCCTGGTGGGTTCTGTCATGCATTCTGCAGTTCTGTCCCTCTCCCTGCCCTGCACACCACCTGACTTTCCTCGTCCATATGGTGCTCCTATCTCTCGTATATATTCCAGCTGCTTCTCCATCACCTATCTTCCTTCTATCACGAAGTCTGGAAGGAAAAAATGTAAGAAGATTCTCTTGATCTCCAACCCAGGTCTGCCCATTGCAGACACCTACACCAATGCTACCCCCAGACAGACTGTCATAGACATTCTCTTTGACGTTCCTTCTGCTGACCTATGTACTCCCCATATGGTCTATGTCCTCTGCCCTTTCTCTTCCTCTTCCATTAATGGTGGTACCAGATGGTATGCACTCTTGGCTCACTTCTCATCACCCAGGTGCATCATTAATGTCTATTGTAATGGCGCATTCATGGACCAGGGCTTTCAGCCCAACCTCCTCCTTCATGACAGGCATCTACTGTCTCTTTTCAACTTTCCCCACCCTCCTCCTGCAGCCCCACTGCCCTATTTCCAATTTTCTTTCCCCATCTGGTGGTGATACTGCATCCTTGTAACCCCCCTCAGAAAACATTTAAAGGGGGCAACCAGCTACACCTAGCTACCATCAACAGTTCTCTGACATCTGTTTCCTCCTTGAAGACCTTGACCTCAACGTCCTTACCCTAACTGAGTTGTGGTTCAAGACTAGCTTTGTCACTGCTTTTGACACCCTTCTCCCTGATGGCTACAAGATCCTATCCAATCCCAGGACGATTCGCTCTGGGGGAGGAGGGGCCCTGATTTTTCCTGAGTGGGTTCTGGCCACCATCATTCTCACTCAATCCTACTCCTCCTCCGAATGCCTCATCTGCAGGCTGTGTGTCTCTCCTATCCTCTCCCCAACTTTCACCATGATCTATAGACCCCATGGACCTAACCCCTTTTCCTCTCGGAATGGGCAGACCTCTCCTCCTTTCTCTCAGCCTCCTCCCCCAAACGTATCTTCCTTGGGGACTTTAATATCCTAATGTCCATCTTTACTCCCAGGACCTAGCCTCTGTACTCTTTTGTGACCTCTATGACTCTCTCTCTCTCTCTCTCACACACAATTCTTCCCTCTGGCCCAACCCACTCTGTCGGCTACACCCTGTATGCTCTTATCTCAACGAACATTCCTTGCTCCATCACTCTAACTATTCCTCTCTCCTGGTCTCACTACTCTCTCCTCTCCTCCGACCTTGAGCTCCATGGCCCCCCGACGATGACACTGCCTGCACTGTCGGTCTCCTTCTCCATCATTCGTCCAATCAAGCGTGTGTTAATCGCTGCATTCTCCGCCACTTTCATCCCTCTGCCTTCTACTAACTCTGACTCAGCACTGTCCAACCGCCATCTCTCCATCTCCAACACTCTAGAAATCCTTGCCCCTGTCATGCGGATCCACATGAATTCTGCCTCCAAATGCAACTCTTGTTATGACTCCGACTTGGCAGATGAAACCAAGTGCAAAGCTGCTGAGCATAAGTGGCAGGACTCAGGTACATCTTCTCACAAACTTGCCTGCCACCTGCACCAAACGCAATATCGTCTCACCATCCTCTCCAAGAAGAGGGCTCATGTCCAAGCCTGCATCTCTGGGGCCACCAATAACACAGCTGAACGTTTCACAATCTGCAAGGAACTTGACAATCCTACTGCAGTCTGCTCCTTACCTCTTCCCTTCCAGGCCATCTGCACTGGCTTCCCAATTCTCCTTCAAAACTCAAGACAATTTGTCTGCACTGTTGTCAACCCTCCCAACACCCTCTCTTCTTGTGCTTCCCCCATACTGTCCTACTTCTCCCCCATTGCACCGAATGGGGTCTCTAGAATAGTCCACTCTATGAATTTCTCCTCCAAACAGGTGATCCCTTGCTCTTCCAGAACTATCAAGGACAACATCTCCTCCCTTGCCCCATCCTTGGCTGACCTCTGTAACCACTCCTTTGCCACTGGCTCTTTCCCACAACCCCTCCAGCACTCTTGTGCACCATCTCTTAAAACAGCCATTTGCAGACCCTTCATGCCCAGCTAACTATCGTCCTATCTCTATCACCCCTTCTCAATATCATGGACAGATTGGTCAACTCCGAACTAACCCACCACACCGAATTGGGTGGCTGCCTCCACAACCACCATTATTTCTTCAGAGAATCCAGAGACATAGAAACTGCTCTCCTGAACACCCGTGAAGAACTGCGCTCACACCTGGATTCAAACTCTCCCTCTGTTCTGATCCTTCTCGATTTTTCTTCTGCCTTTGACATGGTCAATCATACCATCCTCATAAATCATCTGCGTGATACCCTTGGCATCATGGTGTGACTGACCTCCTTCCTTTCAAATCGACCCTCCCAAGTGCAATGGGGAACTTTCCTATCCTCCACCTCACTCTCTACCTGTGGTGTCCCTCAGGTCTCAATCCCATTGCCATGGCTCTTCAATATCTATATTGCCCCTCTGGCCCATTTAATCGCCACCTTCTCTCCTCACTTCCAGTGCTATGCTATTAACTCTCAGCTCTCCCTTAAGCTCCCTTCTACCTCATCTCCTTCCTCTCTCATACCTGATTGCCTGACTGCTATTCAGACATGGATCTCTGCAAATTATCACTGTCTCAATGCCAGTAAGGCATATCTCTAGCAATAAATTTCTCCACTGGCTACCAGTGACCACGAAGATCAAATTCAAGACGAAAGAGACTGCACACAACTGTTTACTGCGCCACAATTAGATTTCAAAGACTTGAACTTGTTCCCATGTTGAAAAACAATTTATTGATAGCCCTTTTTACGATGACACGTGTTTCGGCACATTCCCTGTGCCCTCTGCAGATCAGGGCAATGTCTATTTTGGTGAGTACAAGTGATGCAACAAAATTATATAATAAAGGATGAACATGATGTCCAAACGTAACAAATACAGAGAAAGCCCCAATTAGGGCCTCACAAATCATATTAAAGTCATATGTTTGGCACAGTTCACATAAAAATAAAAGAAACAAATGAGACATACATGACTTATATAATTTTATCACAGATACCCAGAAAAATATACAATGCCCCAGTAAGAAATGGCGAGGCTGGCAGCACCCAAATGCCAATCTAGGAAGGTAATTATGCAGGACTGCTTTATCAGAAATTTCCAGTTAAAAGAAAGTCACACCAAATTGAGCAATGACTAGACTGGCGCACCAAAATGCCTCTCTAGCCACTAATACCACACATCATGCCTGCTTAACCTGAACATGGACAACCATTACAATTTATTGCACAATCCCACCCCCCACACATCCCCTCTCGTTCCCACCCCCTAACCCAACCTCCAAAATCAGCTCCTTGGCCAAGAATTACCTCCACGTCCCTCTTCCTTGTCCCAGAGCTTACGTATGTGGCTCTTTGCCTCATAGGTAAGCACTGGGATGCGGAAGAGTGGGACAAAGAGTAATGAAGGTAGCTATGTCAGGCATTATCTCCATGTACCTCTACCTCATCCCGGTACTTGTGTATGAGGCATAGTGCCTCATACACAAGTACTGCCTCATACATAAGTACTGGGACGAGAAAGAATAGGGCTAGGAGTAATCAAGGCATTAAACACAAGTAGTGGCGCAACACCATTGAGTTGACTGGGCTTCAGCACACCCCCCTGAAATTTTGGGCTATGTTAACTCGACCTTTAGACCAGTTGCCGGACAGAACAGGACACAGATGTTAAACGGCACCTGAGTTTTGCTGTTAATAAGGACCCAACAATTACCAACGTAAAGCATTTCACTGTAAGTATCTGGATTCAAATGCCACATTTCTTTAGGCATTTGAAATCGCAATGTGGTTCTAGTACTTGCATGCCCGGGGAGTGATTGGAAGATTAGAGAGGGAGTATGAGACCTAAAGGAGAGAGTTAACTGCTTGTTACATTGAAGCTGCACTAGAATAGTTAAAATGTGTGAAGAAGTTAGATGCCCCACACACAAATAAGGTTGCCCATCCCCACCGCCGGTGAAGTTAGCGCCTCTCCCAACATTTGAAGGGTTAGCCCCCCAAAATGTAGATTTTGTTGTGCCCCTGTACACAAGCACACACATCATTCACCGTATACACACCCAGCCATCCATACATTTAAGTGCGCACCCTTTCACCAAACAGGCACCCACCCATACATTTAAGTGTGAACCCTTTCACCATACACTCACATAGGCAGCCACCTATACATTTAAGTGTGCACCTTTTAACCACACAGGCACACCCAGGGAGCAACCCAAACATTAAAGTGTGCACCCTTTCACAGTACACGCACACAGGCACACCCAGGCAGCCACCCAAACATTAAAGTGTGCACCCTTTCACAGTATACGCACACACGCACACCCAGTGACCCATATATTTGTGTGCACCCTTTCACCATACACTCACACAGGCAGCCACCTATACATTTAAGTGTGAACCCTTTCACCATACACACACACACACATATTTGTCATGGGATTGAGGGGAGCCCTATTACTTCAAAATGAAATTGGGGCTCATTGTGAGTCCGGCGAGTTGCGGCTGGACCCATAAAAATGACCAGCGCCTGACTTCCCGGTGCCACCGGGCTATTCCAAGTCCTGCCACTGTGAAGTCAGGCACCGGTAATTTTAGTAATCCCCATTCCTGTGGAGTCCCATAGGACTCCATGGGAATGGGGACACGGAAGCACCGGCACCGTTGTTAATGGTGCCGGTGCTTCCGTGACAGGTCTGCCTACCGTGGCCGCTGTGCCTGGCAGAGTCAGACCTGTCGGGAACGGTGGCCCCAGCAGGTAGACCTGTAATATGCCGGTCCAGAAACAACGGTGCTGGTAGGTTTACCAGCACCGTTGTTTTCGGACTGGCATGGTCAGAATGAGCCCCATTGTTTCTTTTTTAGGTCACTTTAACTTCATTAAGAAATTATTGAGTTAAGGACTGAACCATAATGGAAATAATTTCTTTATGAAGGCAGACTGACTTCAAAAATAAACTATTTATTTTTGAAGTCATAAGGTCCTCCCCCCACCCCATGTCATGGAGGCCTCAAGCCTAGGGCCTTCCATCTCATGGGGTGGGTGGGGCCCCCTCAGACTTCGAAAGGAAAGTTTCTTTTTGTAGGCTTGTAGTCACTCTGCCTTCATAAAGAAATTATTTCTGTTGCAGAAATAATTTCTTTATGAAAGCAGAGTGAATTCCCAAAGTAACTTTTTTTTTCAGAAAAAAACTTTTTTTTGTTTTTCAAGCGGGTCCCCCTGCCAGGACATGTGCTGGCGGGGGGGGGGGCGGGGGCCCCTGTTACACCAGTGCTCGCCACCCGCTGCACTAGAAGTGGCTGTCTGCTCTCTGACAGAGAAACCAGAAAGCATTGGACCTCTCAGCTGAACCCAGCGTGTCGAGACGCACCTCCTCCAATGCTCGGTTTGTAAGCTGTAAGCATATCTGGTATGTTGGAGTCTGATTTTCATCATTTAGAAGTTGGTACATTGGTTATTATTGAGGTTTATAATGTTACATTATGAAGAATTCATAAATGACAACAACCTAAGAAAAGCTCTACGGTTCAGGTAGTGACGTCAGTCATGCACCCTGCTGAATTGTTTTCCTTGCGGACTACTGAGATTATTTGTTGTATAATACGAAGAGTCCATGGCTCCAGGTCAATGACCTCAGAAAGGTCAGTAGGCCTGAAGCAGAATTAGTCACATCTCTAGGATTCATGATGCAGACTCTGACACTCCATGATGCAGAAGTTGATGTTCCATGATGCAGACTCTGAGAGTTTTCAGGGGTCCAAATGTTCGATTTTCAACTGTGTTGTTCTGGGAACAAAATGAAAGATCCGTGCCCATGAGCCTCCTCTGAACAAGAGTGCCATTAGCAACCCCAGACACGTGTTTCGGCCAAGTCTGGCCTCATCAGTGAGGTGAAGCTGAGCCTCTCTAAAAAACAGTGAGCAAGGGGTCCACGTCTGGATTACCCTTGGTGAAACCGCAAGTTTTATAAAGTTAAAAAGGAGTGTGGGAGCCCCTCTACTGAGAATGAACATGGGTCAAATACCCTGTTCTATGGAATTTCTTCCACTCAGGAAGGTCTACAAACATGTTTTACCTCACTGCACCCTTCACATAGGATATCCATTTGCATATCTATCTTTGTCCCACCCACATGGGCAGTCTACCACCAAAATGCTAGGGACATCTCCTCGGAACAAGAGTACCGTCAGCAACGCAAGGGACCTGTTTCAGCCTAGTCGGGCCTCATCAGTGAGGAGAAGCTGAGCCTCTCTAAAACACAGTGAGCTAGGGGTCCACGTCTGGATTACACTCGGTTACTTAGGGCAAAACCCCAAGTTTTACAAAGTTACAAAAGAGTGTGGAAGCCCCACTACTGAGAACGAACATGGGTCTAATACCCTGTTCTATGGAATTTCCTCCTCTCAGGAGGGTCTACAACCACGTTTTAGCTCACGGCAGCCTCCATTTAGCCACTCTGCTATCCTTGTCCCCGTCCTTCTATCTTATCATGAAAGGTTTGCAACTTGGGGTCTCCTTTGCAAGCAAACTAAATTGGCAAAGGGGTATTAGCTCTACTGTAATGGATGTCAGGAGAAACCTATGGAATATGTACAAATTAAGCTCACACCTCACCTATCACTCTACTAAAACCCTGATATCCAATCTTGTCTTTAGCTTACTTGACTTTTGCACTAGTCATCTTCTGAAACATGTCTGCCGGGATACATGCAGTGACTACAAATGTGTCACCCACATCGGATCTACTTGTATTCACAATTGGTCGTGGGCCATTGATATTCTCTGATAAATGGACTAATAGAACTGATATTTTGTCCATGTGTAAAAAAGGTTCTGGCCTTGAGAGTATTGGCTTTGAGTGATTTAAGTTTTTATAAAGCCAGTGAAGACAAATAAGGCAAACTTTGCAAGGGTTCATTGCTTATATCTTGAAGTACCCCAGCTAATTCGGGCCCAGAAGGAAATGCTTCGTCCCATGGGCTATGAGGTTGATAGCCCTGTGCATGTTAACCAATCTATTTTGGTAGAACCAGCCCAGTATAGACAACCAGTAAATATGGCTAGTATGTTAGCAGTGGGGCAAGTACATCAGCAACCTGGGCCTCTGGAGGATGTGCAAGGCTGGGAATGGTTCAACAGATTTCTGGTGAGCAATTCACTGTAACAAAGTACATTTAGAAGTACACTAGTTGAAATACTAGAGGTCATCAGAACTTCTTGTCACTAGAATGGTCATTACCAATAATTCTGGAATTTGACATCTTTTTTCTCCAGGAGATGTAGCTTACTTCCCCAATCCAGCTAAATGGTTATCTCATATTTCAAGAGTTGGCTGAAAAAGGCAAGCTTGGTAGGCTTCACGGGGGCCTAATTATTGGTATTAAACATGCATGCCCTACACATGGCCTGAAATCACCCACAAGTAAGAAGTTTGTGCTAGCCATTGAAGTACATGAAAAGGGGGACAATCAGTCCTTGGATATGTTACTGTTGAATGTATATATTCCACCTGACATCTTGGATTTGGATCCCATATGGGAATGTATTGATGCTACCTGCTTGGCCTGGCTGTGTATCCCCAGACATGAATGTATACTGTTGGGAGGGGATTTGAATGCCGGCTGAAGAGACATCCATACTTGTGCAAGATACAGGAATATAACATCTGAAAGTGTATTCAATACGAAGCATGGGAATTCCAAGGGAGATAAATGGGTGAAATTCCTTAGGGACTGGTATCTGATCGTGTTTAATGGTAGAACTGTATGCAATTGTCCGGGTCAGATTATCTGGTGCATGGGTAAAAGGCGAATGCTTACAACAACCACCTGATATTAGTGTTAACACTTTGTATGCCTGGGATGACGGAAAAGTATAAAGGGGTTTTAGGTGTGGTGACAAATGAGGCAGGGATTTATTTGTGGTGGACCCAGAAGAGCATTACTCAGGCAGCTAGGTTGGTTAGACACTTGTCTCGTAGTGCGATTGAGTTGTTCACTAGCCTAAGTGCTAATACTATAAAAATGTGGTTGAAACCGATATCAAATGATGTTGGTGGGTCAGTTGCAGGGCTCCCTATGGTTTCTGTTGAACACTCTATGTTTTTGATCTTGCACTACGGGATGACAAGCAGGAGATGAGACAGTAGATCAGGAAGATTGCCAGAGAATGAGTGGTGTACAAGGTATGGAAACTTAAGTATTTAAACCAGGAATACAGGTCCTGGTTGAGAAGATGGAATTATTCAGACCAGAATGTATGGTGGGAACGTATGGTTTCTGTATTGTGCAGTAATATAGTACGACCGATTTGGCAGATACTTTCTACTGCAAAGTGAAACAAAAAAGAGTGTATAGTGAACCCCATTGGCGAACAGGGGTTGGTGCTATATCTTCGTACTTTACTTTACTTTACTTTACTTTACTTTATTACATTTATATAGCGCAACCATAAACCCATAGGTGTGAGGGCGTAGACAAGACACAAAAGAAATTAGAGAGTCGGCCGGGAAATTGAAGGAAAAGAACTGCAGACTGAGTGTGACTATTTGAAGAGGAAAGTTTTAAGGTACTTCTTGAAGGAGCCCAGAGCTGCTGAGTTTCTCAGTTGGTCTGGCAAAGTGTTCCAGAGCGCCGGTGCTGCAAAGGGGAAGGCACCACATTGTGCTTTTTTACTTTTAACTTTGGGCTGGTGGAGCAAGTTCTGGTTGTTAGATCGAAGATTTTATTCCAATATACCTTTGAAGATAGGCGGGCATCTTGCCCTTAAGGCAATTGAATGTGATGACCATGAGTCTAAAGGATATTCTCGAGTCTACAGACAGCCAGTGTAGCGCTCTCCGTGCCTCAGACACATGTGTCCTGAGTGTAAGACCCGATACCCCTCTGACTGCTCCTTTTTTGACCACCTGAAGACGATTTTTTTTTTTTTACTGGAGCCTGCTAATAAGCTAGAACAGTATTCCAATTTAGAGCCAATAATGACACTAGCAAAGGTCTCTGCATTAGATTGAGAGATGAAAGGTCGCAGGTGGGACAGTAGTTTAATATAATAGGTGGCAGAAGATACAGTACTGGCCACATAAGATTTCATATTGAGTGATTGATCCAAAACCACACCCAAGATTTTAACCTTAGGAAGAGAAGGGGTTAGGACGTCTCCCGGCTGGAAGTGTTTATAAACTGGGTCTAGTATGGCCACAATGCTGTCAGATCCCACGACTACGAGTTCCGTCTTGCTGCGATTAAGAGCAAGATTATTCAGCATGATCCATTGTTCTATCATGGCAAAGATGTGATTAAGTTCTTTTTCATCCTCCTCATGTTGGCCTGTAAGAGGGATGACACATTGAGTGCCATCGGCATAGTTGGAAAAGAGAATGCCTTCCTGGGCAAGATGAGCAAAAAAGGGAGACATGAAGATGTTATAGATGCACGGCGACAAACTGGCGCCTTGTGGCACTCCGAATAGTGCCTGGATTGCTGGTGCTTTGGCTTTGTTGGCACAAACCCTGCTGGATCTGTTGGATAAGAAAGAAAGTAGCCAGTTGGTAGTAGCCTGCAAACAGTTGGCTACGGGCATGAGCCTATCTGCTAGTATGGCATGGTCGACAAGATCGAACACTGCCGATTGGTCCAAGGAGATCAGAAGGGAGACCTTTTGGGTGTCCATTCTTTGGAGTAGTTGAGACTTGAGATCCAGAAGCCTTGCCTAAATCCTGACTGGAAAGGATTAAGGATAGGGTAGGAGTTGAGATGTTGCGCTATTTGGTTATAGGCTACCCGGTCCAGTATCTTAAGTAAGAAAGGGTTATTAGTTATGGGTCTATAATTGGTGGGGACGTTTTGATCCAAGCTGGGTTTTTTTTAAAGAGGGGTAACCCATGCTTGTTTCAGGTCGTCTGGGACCATACAATTCTGCAATGAGGTATTTACAAATTTACATATTGCTTGGACAAGAGACGGGGACATGTTTTAATGATTATTGAGGCGCAGGGGTCCCCTGTACAATTAGTTGCCTTAAGTTTATTAATGATAGAAGCCAACTCCTCCTCTGAAATGGGTGAGAAATCAAAGATGGGGATATTGGAATCCCTAATGAAGGTGTTACTAACTGGATGGGTGCCCAGTATGTCGGTAGCACTTTCTTTGGTTGCTATGGAATCCTGGATACCATCCAGTTTATTTGCCATAGCATTCTGGATGTCCAGACACCACTCATCATTTTTAATGATTGCGGAGAGTGCCGGTTCTGGGACGGTTCTGGGACAGCCTCTTGTTCTTTTAGGATTTTGAATAATTCTTTAGAGTTCGATATGGCCTGAGACATTCTGGAAACCAAGTAGGATTTCTTGGCATCTGTAATAGCTCTCTTATAATTAATAGCAGCTTCCTTATAGTTGGAAAGTGCTGTGGGTGATTGATTGGCTTTCCAGCTATAGAATAATTTAGAGGGCTTTGAGGGATTGGAGTTCAGATGAAAACCAAGGGTTGGTGGGTTTCCTTTCAGAAGGTTTCTTTTTGTCTTTTATAGGAGCGAGAGTGTCCACCACTGGTTTAAGGTTAGAACAATTGTTTTTAGTAAGAGTGTCCAAATTATCTGTCTCTAAGATATGTAGAGTCTTAGAGGAAAGGGCTTCAACTTTATCCATAGTTAAGGGCTTGGTGTTACGATATGCAACGGCTACCGAGCGAGCTGTTTGAACTTTAGTGACAAATGGTATGGTGTAGAGAAGTGAACAGCATCATGGTCCGACCATGAGCAGGGTGATACTGAGACATCATAATAAGGGCTATTAATAGCTGCTACCCAATCGAGGGTATGTCCCAGTTTGTGGGTAGGGACCTGCACTACTTGGGTGAAACCCAGATCACTGAAAGATTGCTCAAGTTCAGATGCCGTCTGGTCGTCAGTATGGCCCAGCCAATAGTTGAAATCACCCATCACAATAAAACGTGCGTTGGGCTTTAGTAATGGGAGGAGATAACTAGCAGGTTCTGTGCAGAAGTTGCTAAACATGTGGGAGGCCAGTAAATGAGGACTGTATTCATTGTGGTTTTTGCGTTCATCCCTATTTTTATATGGAGAAAATCTGTTCCTTCCATTAGGTGACCCTTAACTTTCCAAACAGATAATGATTTCCTTAAAATATAGCCTACCCCACCTCCCCTTACAGATTCTCCATCCTGCCTAATCATACAATATCCTTCCGGGATGGCGAGCTGTAATGCGTGTCCAGGTTTCCAGGTATGGAACAGGTTTCCTGTGTATGGAATATGGAAGTACGTGTGCAGGAGAGTCTGTGGCTGCTGCATATTAGCACTGGTATGGTACACACTGCAATCAGAAAATCTAAAAGCTCTAGGGCCCTGGGGGCCAAATGGGCTATCAAAAGCGGTGCTAAAGGCTTACCCAGGGTCCCAGGCCAGAGTGTTAAAAATTATTTTCAATAGAGTTTGCACAGATAGGGTAATACCAGCAGCAGGCAATTCTCTTGCCTGTATACACCAAGGAGACACAGAGTCACCTGCAAATTACTGGTTAATTTCATTACTTGATGTGACCGATAAATTGTTTGCTTAATTTGTTCTGGCAGCCCCGCAAAATTGGGTGACAGAGAAAAATATTCTTGACCCTTCGTGGACCGGATTCCGAGCCTGTTCTTCAACCACCAATAACATCATGTTATTGGACAAACTAATCAGGCAGGCAGCCTCCAGAGCGAACCCAGCACTGTATCTGATATACATTGATTTTAGTATGGCTTTTGTTACAGTTAATCAGACTAACTTGTGATACAAATTAAGGGATCTGGGTTGTCCAGGTAGGATGTTAACTATTGTCTAATTCAGGGGTGAGGGTGAGGCCGGATGATGCTGGGTCATTGTCTGAGGGGGTGAGGACGAACAGGGGAGTCAAGCAAGGTTGTTTGCTGGCTCCCCTGTTGCACAACCTCTATCTGCCTGATATCCTGTCTCAGTTGCAGAAAATTGCTGTACCAGTGTAAATGGGTTCTAAACACCTGGCATGTATGCTCTATGCTGACGATTTGGTCCTTATGGCCCGGATTGTGATGGGCATTCCAGCTAAATATGAAGTTGTAATGGAATACGCTAAAAGAAATGACCTTGGCATTAATATGAATAAAACTAAAGCTACTTGTGTCGTGTCATAAGGTTAATTGGGTTTGTTTGGTTGCTGAAATTGGTAATATAGAATACGTAGACTATTACCCATGAATAGGCTTTAACTTGATGGCAAGTGGAGGTTATGCTGCTATCATAGAGGGGGGAAAAAGTAAAGAATTACAACTTGCACAGCTGATATACAAGTTTGCTAAGCTGACTGCTGGCTTTTCCCTTGGTGGAATACTTAAGCTTTATAACCAATGCTTCTGTCCAGCCATTTTGCACGGTTTGGAGGCCTTGGCCATCAGTGGCCTATTATGGCTGGACGTCTTGGTGGGACATTTTTGGAGGAGGGTGCTTAACTTGGCCCAGTCTACTCCTATGGCTTATTTGCGACTTGAACTGAGCCATGTTGCTTTAGGTGCACAGACCCTAATGTGTCAAGGGATTCTGTACATTAAATCACAATCTAACACCGTATGCCTTCTCCTGGCAATGTTAGCCAGTAACTATGGATCTGATGCTTGCGGCAAGTGTGATAAGCCTGGGTTTGGGAAGAATATGGAATGTTTTGTCAAAATGGATTGGTTTCCAGGTTTTGATAAGGGTACTAGCTTCCTCTGGCTGAAAATATCTATAAGGCCAAAATGCAGAATGGGATTGGGTAATGGACAATGAACATCTTTACGTATTACGTAGTTATAAACATGTGGGCATGGTAACACATGCTTTTCTAAAACCCCAACGCTATGTATTGCGGTCCCCCAGCCCATCACTAGAGAGTTTCAGACACTGCCTCAACACAAATCAAATCCCCCTGTTGGTCACCAAAAGTGCTCATATCAAAATGCCTATGGAAGAGAGAATATGCCAATTTTGTAGACTTCATGGTAAGCTGATATCACCAATAGTAACTTTATCCTGAAAGTAATGGACAAGATTGCCAAAGCACAACTACAAGCATATGTTGAGACTAATGAGATGCATTACCAACAGTCAGCTATGCTTGATTTGCAAACTAAAATGCTGGGCATTATTGACAAAGGCAAGACAGGTATGCTAATCCTACTTGACCTCAGTGCAGCCTTTGACTTGCTAGACCATCAGCTACTGCAGGAGGCCCTCTTGAAAATTGCTAACTCCTCCAAAGAGGCAATCCGCTGGTTAAAGTCTTTCCTCGCTGATAGAATATCTAGAGTACACTCGGGTGACACATGTTCACACAAGTCTAACATCTTCTGTGGTGTCCCCCAGGGAGCTAGCCTCTCACTACTCCTTTTTAATCTCTATGCCCCCTTTGCGAAGCCATGGACAACATGAACACTTTCTTCACCAATTATGCAGACGATACTCAGCTGGTGGTGGAATTAGGCAGGTATTATGTAAAAGACAACAAAATCATTAATGACCTTTATAACATCATTGAATTGTGGATGAATCAAAACTGGTTGTGTTTAAACGGATCAAAGACCGAGTTGATGGTCTTCGGCTCCAACCAAGCTAGGGCAAAATTACCATCCGACTATGACTCATTCCTGATAAAAGACTCCTTGATGAAAGTAGTGGGCGGGGTCAAAAACGTGGGCATGACCTTAGAAGCCTCCATGTGCTCAGACGCTCAAGCCTCATATGTCAGTAAAAACTGCTCATATTATTTGTGGCTGTAGAAAGTGATTAGACCCCTACTCAACGAAACCACCTGTGCCACTATAGCTATAGCCACCATACTTTCCCGCCTGGATTATGGCAATGTACTATTATTGGGCGCAAGCAAAAAATGCCTGACAAAATACCAATGTATCCAATCCCATGCAGTACGGATAATCAAGCAAAAAGCAAGGACAGATCACATTAGTGAAGACAGAAGAGAGCTACACTGGCTTAGGGTTGATGACAGTGTCATGTTTAAGTCCTTGAAACTCACCCATAAGTGTATGTATGGTAAGGCTCCAGCTTACCTGAAGTCCAAAATTGTTGGCTACACACCGACCTGTTCGTTAAGGTCTGGGGCTCAAGGACTCATTGCAGTGAACCCCCACAAAAAAGCGAACGGCTTAGGCAAAGCCTTTCCCAACCGTTCTGCCATCAGTTGGAATAAACTACCGCTGAGTCTGAGACTTGAACCCAATCATCTCAAATTGAGAAAGACATTGAAATCCTTCCTGTTTAAATGAAAACAGGACATTGGCGTAGTAACTGTCCATTTCTGTCTTGGCATACCTAATGTCCCATCCTGTACGTAAGCTAGTTATTTCCCAGCATTTGTCCGTGTCTTACTGTTGCGACCTGATGCCTGTTGGCTTACGGCGCATTATAAATAAATAAAATAAATAAATAAAGTGTTACATGTCTTTACGGAATGCACACACTTGGCTTCCAATTATATGTGTATGTCTGGGCAATTTGTAGGATTCTATGATTCTATTAAGTCCATGGAGCTCTGGGATTATTGTCTGAACACCGATTCTGAAGCAGTACACATTGGGCCTCATTACGACCCTTGCGGAAATGGAAAAATGATGGCGGAAATGCAATACCGCCATCGAACACCGCTCGTTGCGATCATGACCCGTCACCGTAAAGTACGATGCCATTAGCGACACCGCAGTGAACGGCAACGCTAACTGCACCAAGTACGCGCACGCGCGCCTTGCAAAACCGGAATCACCGCCATGGCGCAACGGTACGCGAATTCTGACCCTAGCGGACATGTACTGAACGCCATCAAGCACGTCGTAAAGTACCATTCCGCCATGGCGAGAAATACGGCAACGCGAACCAACCGTAAATGGCCCACTGAGTGCCTGTACTCCACTCCCTGGCCTCATTGCACAACTCCTGGCAGGCGCAATGTACCCACACTATGCAACCAGTGAAATCCACAATTCACCCATGCATGCCAACGTAGAAAAGCATGCAGGGGCTCAAAGCGCCCCGTGAGTGGGCATCCATGTACGGCATGTCACCATAGCCGTACTGACGCAGCACAGGCATGTGAAGGTACAATACATCAAAATGAAAATCAAGAACACATGACACAAAACAACAGTAGTCCCCCATCGCTTGCCACCAGCGCAAGGCAACATCCAAAACAGCATCCTGAGGGGGATTGCACCAGCCCTGTACTCATGCCAGTAAACAAACCAACCATCAGCAGAAGCATGTACCACACAAGTCGGCAGAGTGACTGAGCAGCCAGGCTCATCCCAAGAGGGGCCGATGGGAGCTGCAGGGCACAGATGGCATCAATACAGAAGCTATTCCAATGGACATGACCCCAGTCCCCCTCCAACAAACGCACGCAAACACAGTCACCTGTGACCAGCCACATTCTGAACAACCCATCATTCCACCAATCGACCTGGCTGACAGGCACCAGTCGGCCAAAAGCCAATCCCCCGCCCCTGAACAGCACATCATGTAAACAGTCACAATGGCAGCCCCTATCCGTGACCATACTGTGCTACGTAGGCAAACGCGGCCAGTACTGTACCACACAACTCAACTCAGAAGGCGGAACACAATGCAGATCATCACGCAATACATACCGCCACAAAGCGAAAATCGCCACATCACCTGCAAAGAACAACGCAACACGACAAATATCGGAATACAATTTAAATGCACATCCAAATGACAAAGGCCCCACAGCAATTTGCAAAATACCACCAAAACAACCATCATCACCGAGGGCTGCATCTGCAATAATTGACCGGCTTCCACTTGTGTGACGCCCTGTACCATCATGGCACACAGGGCCTACATCAACGTTCCAAAAGGCAACATGGAAGCGGCAAGAACCGCAGGTCCGTCCCATGAGGCAGGCACTAGTCGAGCTGAAAGGCCGAAATGTTGCACCTAGCCACCAGTACAGCGTAAGGGCATGTGGCCCATTGGCGATCGTCCCATAAGATCGAAATGGTGCTCCACTGATTCACCCGAAGCTGCAGGAGTCGAGAGTAAAAACCATCTGGAGGAGTGGCGTAGAGATGGCATCTGCAATAGGGCAGGAGATACCTGTCACCCAAAAGAAACACAAATTAACCGATTGCATTACGGGACTCATGATGCATTACAATCTTCATTCAACACACCAAATCCACACCCATATGCATGCTAGCCCACTCCAAAGGAATATACACACCCCTAAATCAGTATCGAATCATAACGAAACCAATCGAGCTAAATACACCATTGTCAACGTCGGTTACTGTGCATGCGTCCGTCAAGATAGAACCCATGACATGGGATTAGTAACGTGCCTAGACACAAGTGTATGAAGGCGCGTCGAGACAGGGAGGATCCGACAAGGGCAGATAGACGTATGTCCCACTATGGCAGCCTTGCATCACATAACGCAGGGGAAGGGGAGTGAATCAAAAAACCCATGTACATGGCAGACCCTAAACGGAATCATCAGTCCATGCATCCACACATCATTCCCTCATCCCGCAATGAAAACGCATGAATATTCACTCACATAATATGTGAAACTTCCATCGCGTCTGTGCGTAATGCAGTCCGCAAAAACCACTGTGCCCCTGGCCGGATCTGTAGTGTTGTGAAGCAAGATGGATTTGGGAACGTCCTGCCTTATCGTCCACTACGCTGTTGCGCATCCCATTCAATTCATATCATTCATTGCCTGCTCGTTATGGGCCATGTCCCAAGGACATTCTACAATAGAACGTTACATTTCCAGCCAGACCTGTGGGCGTATCCTCGCCGCTACTTCAAAACCCAAAATGCTGGCCTTCGAATTCCTCACTTGCAACATTACGTCGAAAAGGCTTCTGTGAACGCTTGCATTCACAATTACATCAATGTAGTGCGGCTGTGTGTCATGATGCTAACTGGCTGCAATCACAAATGGCACGCCACGCCCGTCGGTGAAGTACGTTACTGTGCTGCATGAGGGTCGGCCATCGATCGAGCCCTACATACCACTGACTCTTCACAGGTATGTAAGCGGCTGCAATCATAGCATGTGTAACAATGGGAGCATAGCATGAAAATCAGTCAAAGTACATCACACTGCCATCGGGATTTGATACATGATTCCAATCCCAAGATGCCATGCGGCCAAATGCAGCCTTACGTGCGGGACGTGCTCGGCCAGAAGGGATTGCATCTGCCACAGATTCATTCAATCAGCACAGGTGGAGGCCATACAGGCCGACAGCACATATATTGCAGACCCAAACCCCTCCCACAACCACTCCCACTCCAAAATGCTACCGGCAGGACTAGCGATGTTGGGCCTGGGGTACCAGATAGCACTGCAAGTGCTACAACTACAAGAAGACGACGAACAACAACAGGTACAACAACCGGGCGCACAGGGGAGACGGAGGAGAAGGAGGAGGAGGAGGGCAAGGCAGGGTCAGCAAGGCCCACAAGCACTGCCACTACCACCACGCAGGCGGCCCGCAATCCCACGCCTCCGAGCCGATCCGTTCAACCTCACTGCTGAGCAGATCCACACCCTCTACCGTTTGGACCGGGACACCATAATCGCCATTGTGGACATGACACATGCTGACCTCGTGAGCATGATAGATAGCCCAACCGCCATCCCACCCCTACTGAAGGTGGTGTCTGCACTCCACTTCCTGGCCACAGGCACCTACCAGCACACAGTGGGACAGTTGCATGGCATTTCACAGCCACTGTTCTCACGGACACTCTTCCAAGTGCACGATGCCCTCCTGAAGCACGCCGACGACCACATCACACTACCACGCACGTACCAGGAGATTACCAACGCTAAAGTGGGATTCCATGCACTTGGCGGCATCCCGGGTTGCATTGGTGCCATCGACTGCACCCATGTTGAATTGGTTGTCCCACATGCCATGGAGGTCCAGTACCGCAACCGGAAACAATTTCATTCAATCAATGTGCAAATGGTGTGTGACTCCAACAAGATATTTACGCATTGTTGTGCCAGATTTCCTGGATCTACCCATGATTCTATGGTCCTGAGGAACACAAGAATACCACGCTACATGGAGCGACACGCAGGGCACAGATCCTGGCTACTCGGTGAGTCTCATTCCATGCATGACATCGTGGCCCATTTGATGCGTCAATGACCTTGCAGGGGGGGGGGGGGCTACTTAGCACTATCATTCCACTGACACCCTTTATTCGTCTCATACAGGTGATGCCGGGTATCCACTGAAGAGATGGCTCCTTACACCAATCCGGAACCCACAGAACGAGCATGAGGAGGACTACAACCATGCCCACTCACGTACCCGTGTGGTCATTGAACAGGCATTCGGCCTACTGAAGGCTCGTTTCCGCAGCCTCAGCAGGTCTGGCGGGGCACTCATGTACAGCCATGAGAAGGTTTCTAAGATGGTCATGGCATGTGTCATGCTGCACAACATGTGCATACGTAGGAATGTGCCCATGCCCCCTGACGCTGTACTGCATGCACCTGAAGATGATGATGATGATGAGGGTGGGGATGTGGAGGCACCTCAAGGAGTCCATGAGGCACAGGATGTACGTGCAATCCGACAGAGCATCATAGATGCATGCTTCTAGCAACCACGCATGGTGCCTATTACACGGAAAGGGGACCTGTGGCACTGTGTGTGTGTAGTACAGGCACATTGTGGACTGTACGCCTATGAAGGCCTCGTACGCAAATATCAATGTCCACACATGTCATTGGATGATAATGAGGTGCTGTATTGTTAATGTGATTTGATTTATACACCCTATGGACCCGCCACCCAGTGAAGCCCAACACACCCCCTCCACCCTACTACCTCCCCCCCCAACACCAGTGTCCAAATATGCATGCTGTCCGTGGGTAGACGCTATTGCAAGCCCCCTCTACGGGTATCAGGGGCACCCCTGCCCGTGGAGCGCAGGTTCCTGCCAGATCTGCGTTGGGGGCTGCCCTGGACGGAACTTGCCACGGATGATGTCTCTGCCTGCTCGCGTCCATGCATGTCTCTGAGGGTTTGTGAGAGCTCCGAGAGCACACGGCGCACAGCAGCAAGTTCAGCACAAACGTCTTTGGACGTCGCATGCAGTTCCCCCCTCAGGCTCTCGGTGCTTTTCTCCATTTGTGCTCTCAGGCTCTCGGTGCTTCTCTCCATTTCTCCCCTGAGGCTCTCACTACTTTTCTCTATTTGTGCCCTGAGTGTCTCGGTGGATGTTTCCATGGCTGCCCTGGAACCCCCGCATTCATTTGCATGGTCCTTGAGTAGCGTGGACGCTTCCTGCTGTTGCTCGATCAGCAGGTCGAGGGACTGTTGCCTCTGCTGGGCCATGGACATTTGCGGTGGTGTGACAGGGGGGCTGCTCAACACATGTTGCCTTGGCACAGGACTTGTGGGGGTTGGCCAGTCGTCGTCTTCAGGGTGCCCCTGCGTGGTTTCGTCATGGTGTAGGGGATGGAACATGCAGGGGGATTGGGAAAGGTCATGGATGGTACCTACGTCGCCAGCACTGTTTTCCGTGTCGGAGCATGCTGGCATGACAGCTGTGTCACCTATGGTGCTGCTACCACCAGAGGCAGTGCCATCAGATACGTTCTTTGGGGGGACCTGTGGTGCTGGGGTTGTGGACTTGCTGGCTGCTGGGGTGCCTGTTGCAGTCCCCTCCAGTGTGCTGCCACTTGATTCCTGCTGCTGCCGTGTCTTGATCCTTGCACCTGAGGTGGAGGCTCTTGGGACGTTGGTCCTGGCCCTCTTTGCAGGCGTGCTGGTAGGGGTGTCCTGCAGCTCGTCGTTGGTATCGGACCCTGTGGTGGAGTAAAGAGGGGCGAGCGTTAGTTATGGGTCTGTCGGATTTGGAATGGCAACGTATCAAATGCATTGGGGTGGTACATGAGGCTGATTTGGGACTGGGCCTTGGAGGTGGTCTCATTTTCGTGTGGATTGAGGATGCATTCATTTGGCTGCATGCAGTTAGGGGGTGCATGCTGCACATGTAGGGGTTGTTTATGGCTTCTTGATTGATTTGTTTGTTCATTCTGACTTTTAGAGGGCGCTGTCAGGGCAAAGTATGTATTGCACTATGGGGTCACATGGTACTGCACATGTTCGTGGTTTGTGGATTTCGCATTGTTTCTCTTGGCCAACCTACCTGATTCTCCGGATGTCGGCACTCCTTTCTCCATCCCTCCGACTCCCTCTATGCTCTCCATTCCTATGGTGGAGGCGCAGATTTCCTCCCAGGGGGTCAACTTGATGGGCGACTCTGAACCCCCCCCGGTAGCTGTGGCGATGTTCCTGTTCGCAGAAAGTATGCTGCGTACGCGGATCCGCAGGTCGTCCCACCGCTTGCGACATTGCTGTGGCGTGCGGGGTGTTGTCCCCACCGCACTTACGCGCTGTGCCACCAGGGCCCATATGGCCTTCTTGTTGGCAAGGGCCGTCCTGGTCATTTGACTGGAGAAGACGACGGCGGAATTTTCCTGGAGGGTCTCGGTGAGCAGGGTCAGTTCCTCTCGGGAGAAGTGTACCTGCCGCTTGCGGTCACACGCTTTCTTGGCTACCTTTCCCATATTTATTTTTTTAACTGGGGTTGCTAACGGGTTGGGATGTGTGTCAGGGTCGGATTTTTTATGGTTGTGTTGGGATTCGGATTTTATAGTTGTGCGGCGTGCTGTTTCCCGTTCCGGCCACATGCTTTTACTTCCGTTTCCGTATATTTACGGTGGCCGTAATTTGCGGTGCACGCTCGTTACGGTGACCGCTCATTACGGTGACCGCTAAGATGGGTGGCGGTATTGCACCTGGTGCAGCGTACGGCGGCGGTAAGGGCCGTTTTGGGGTCATTTCCGCCATCGCAGCCTTTCGGATTCCGCCATGGCGTAATGCTCGTGCCCGATGGGTCGTGATTGGCCGCACTTTGCTCCTTCGTGCAATGGCGGAAACGCTATTTACGCTGTTGCGGTCCGGTCAGTCACTTTCCGCCAGGGTCGTAATGAGGCCCATTGTGTTGTTTAGACTGTGGCAAATTATTAGTAAACATACATTGCTTATTTTATGTACTTACTTTGATATTTTAGCTATTTGAGATATTTCAATGTATTGGTATCTTGGTAGGTTTTCGTTAATTCAGTTACTGTTATGTGTTTTTTAGATGCTTGCTGAATTAATTTAAATTGAAATTGAAATTTCATTTTAGATATGTTTTGTAGTTATATTTGATGTGTTTGTTTTAGGGATTGTTATTTATAATTGTAGATTTTGTTTGTTCTGTAAATGTCAATGTATGATTGAATATATTTGTTTTGCCCCATCAACAAAATACTTAACGTTGCGCCTTTTTTGTTTAAGGTCCATGGTTCTATACCAGGTCTGCCCACTATACTCAATGTTGGGTTGCTCTCGATATAGCACTGGTTCCTCATCTAATTCCTGCCAGGTGTATGTAAATCCATTCATATGCTGGCCACCCTCTACCTGCCTACATTTCTCACTATACGCAGCAATGTTTACCTTGTTATACCTTGTTATCTCAAGTCCTACTCAACCTATAGCTCCATTGTAGCCCACACACTACCTTCAACTTCTGCTTCTTCTCTCTTCTTGCTCCCTCCCATTTGAAATCTTCAGCTTCTGGCCTCAACCACATACACGTTTACAGGATGGCAAGGCTTATCTCAAAACCATCTTCTATAGAGGCAGCACCTGAGACCCACTTTGGCATCAACACTCCTCTCTAATTACTCCGAGGGCCTTATTTAAAAAGAGCTTTGGAATGGGATTGCATCATTGTAAAACGTTTTTGTAAATCAGGCCTTAATTCTCCTTCCAAGACAACCCAGCGCAGATACATATACATATTCTGTACAATATATTATCATGTGATGCTCCTAGTCCAGGTTCTTAATTGCATTATCCCCTCCAACACCTAAAGACTAATAACTATCTTGTAAGATAAAGCACCCTACAACGGTAGATAAAGAACCCTACAACGGCAGATAAAGTACCCTACAAATGTACTGCTCCGCTCACCGTTATTTCTTATGTACGGTGTTACTGAAGGAAGCGCTTGCATTTCTTTTCAATACATATGAAGTAGAACACATTGAATTGTATTTTACAAAATGTGCATTATGGGCAATTAGTTGAATGGTTGCACACATAATATGTGTTACATCAGCAGAGGCTAGTGTCCCATGCATACGCAGAGTGAAATATTTCTCCTTACAAATAAATACCTGATACAGCATTTTCTGCTTCTGTCAACATGCCTGTGTTCACTAAGGCTGGGGAAGCCTCTACCCAGCCTTGCTCACTGCTTAGAAATTCCTGTGAGATGCTATAGTACTCGTCAGCAGCCAATAAGGATAGCCAAACCTGTCCCACAGTTTCGGTCAATGGGGTACTGTTCTGTGTATCAACCAGTTTCAATTGTTCATCTGCTAGAATTGGTGCATTAATGTGGACCCTATAAAAGGATGTCATGAGATTCGTTATGCTGTAAGAGCAGAGGCTTCCAGGACACCAATACAAAAGTATTGGTAGATTTCAGAGGTGTTTGATTCTTTCTTGTCAGCGCCTTCTATTTGTGTGGTTTTCAGTGTACAGTTACCACTATTTTCTGTGCCTTTGTTTATTAGGTCCCCTTTGTTGTCTTTACATTTTATCATTACTTTGTGTCATCGAAAACGTTTTCCATGTCCTTTCTCCAGTCTCCCCCTTGTTGTCGCCTCGAGGAGATTAAAATAACAACAAAAAGAATATTTAACTTTTGCATTCCTAATCCCATGTGAATGTCTGTTTTTCCTACTGCATCTTGTGTGACTTTTTCTATCTATTGGCCTTGCCTTTCCTTTAGTCTCAAGAAAAGAACAAAACACCAAAACAAACCACATTGCTTTCTTTTGTATCCCTGCTTGTGACTGAAACATATAACACCTTCACTTTGGGAGTGATCCAGATAATCCTCCCTGTTTCATTCACCTTACCTTTTGTGAATGGGAACCATGTATGAATCAATTTCTTTGGTCTGGTCAGACATTTGTCTTTGCTGTAATTGTCCAGTAAGAAGAATAGATATGAACTGACTTCGAGGAGGTATTTGGAGGAGAAAAAAAAAACAGCTTCTCATGTTTTTATTTTTTATTGCCAAACGAAGGTATCAAACAAGAAAAGTGTGCCTTATGAGCACTCTAGCCTCCAGGCACCCAGAGTTTGACTAGGTGTTTACTAATTATGACAAGTCTTTGGTGGGCAATTTAGGAAGACAACAGAAAGGGATCGGGGTGGGCTTACTACTGTCACAGGAGGATGAGATGGAGGAGAAGTCAGGGCTGTTGATGGTTTTCCACCGACAGAGGGGAGAAGAAAGATGATGGTGCAGGGATAACAACAATGGAGGTTCCACTCTTCCACAGAAGGTGAGAGCTGAGGAGAAGATGAAGTAGGCAGGACCTGTGCAGGGATTCCTTTTGACAGACGTGTCGGATATGACAGGGCAGACTGGCAGGCACAATATGAGGTGATGATCGAGAGGGGCTTTGTTATTTCTGATCCACGGGAGTCGTTTTTGTGCAATGCCTTAACAAGCAGAGGAGATGTACAGTCCTTTGGGGATGGTTCAGCATAGCTAATGAGTTGCCCAGAGCCAGATGAGAATATGCAACAGGGGGAGGTGCAGCAGAAGATGAAAAAGCAAGAACTGGGGTAGGCAGAAGTGGTCACGCATCAGATGCTCATTGTAGAGAAGAAGCCGAGGCAACTGCATCTGGGCTTACACTTGCAGAGGGGGCAAGGCAGGTAACTACATTTTCTCTCAAGTACAAAACATATATTGTTCATGTTTCCACTGAAGCATGCTGCTTGAAGTCCACCATCAAGCTGCTCAGCAGCAGGGATACTGAAACCTTAGCACACTGAATCTGCCACTGTGACTCCTTGGGATCATACGTGGATACATCTAGAAAAGAACCTCTCTTGTATGCTGTTGAGACCAAGATGGCTTCCTGGATAGAGATTCTGGGTCAGTGTTCATGAAATGCAGGGGCAGGAGTTTCACTATATAAATAAGCATTGGCAATGCTAGCAATTCTGTCGTTGATGTAGCCATTGGGAAGACATTTTCATGGCCTAGTCATAATTGTACTCCCTAGCCATAAGAAGGCAACATTTGGAAACAGGAGTGACCTGCACCACCATGTCTTTCTAGGGTTTGCAAGTAGTCAAAGCTAGTTTGGTGGGGCAGCCACGTTTGAGCAAAAGAATACAGTGAGAAACAGAAGGTTGAACCCACCCCCTACTGTAGTTCCAAACTCCCATGTTTCGTGAAATCCCTTGGAAACAGATTCATGTTTCAAAACAATGACAGAAGTACTGGTTTATGGAATTTGGCTCTCTCGATGCAGCCTCAGCTCAGCTCTGCATCCCTGGGTCTCATCCTCCTCTTTTTCTGATTAAGGAGTCCATGGTATTGTTTCCTCTTCCCCCTCGCCCACCCTGCCCAACTCACACTATCAACTGTGAATGCTGAAGCACTGATGCCGAGCTAGTGCTAAATGCAGAAAATATCAATAACAGTGGAGCTGGTAATAGAGAACATGAATGAATCTGCCTCCCTGTATGTACCAACTAGGTCTTAACCACTTAACTGTTCCACAGAAAGACACTGAAATGGTGGGAGCTGTGTCGCGTTGGCAGATAGCAGCATTATTGAGCTAGCAGCCCCCAGTGATCAAGCTTCAAGCCGCAGCATCAGCCCAATGCTCCATACTTGTAATTGGCAAGAAGCTACTCTGGTAGTGACATGTGCTACATCTGCAGCAGCACACGCTGTGGAAAAAGTGCAAGCTGCACTGCACTGGCAGCCCCCTCCACAATTCGCACTAGGCTCACTATCCATCTCATTCATTCGAGAGGGAATCATAAGGGAGATGTTGGACACAGACGGAACATTCAGACATTGCATCAACATATAATGCTTTCACTGTAGGTGGAGCATGTCCACTCATTGGACATTTTCCAGGCCACTATTTGGCACGACTTGGTCATGGTCGCCACCCCACAAAATACATCTTGCCACCACTTTTAACACTTCCTTCAATTCTTAATGTTTTCCACCAGAAGCAAGCCCCTAACCATGTGCATGTGATATATCTGTACTCCCCTACACATGAATTTGCATACACTTAACAATGGAGGTTTGGCAGTTCAATCATCCTTGTGCCTCTTTAACCGTATTCTTTTTAATCTGGCGCCCAGCATCCTTCACGCTTCTGGCAACACCCTCATGCTTCACTTCCTTCTTATCCTTCACCCCCATGATAAAGATTCATTCATTACCTGTAACCATGTAGTATTGGGATCTCCTTTCATCGATTGTCATATGTTTCCCTTCTAGTGGGCCTGATGAAGGGTCCTGAAAATGATGGAGATGTGTTAGTAGGGCAATGCACATGGTAAATCAATGATACAATACAAATAATAGCTTTATAGAAATATGTTAAGCAAGTAAATATGATTCATGATGAATATGCCAGCAATATCAACATAGACCTATATTCTAAATGATTACAAATATAAATAAGAAAAGTGCTTGGATGCAATATGCATCTATGTCGTGCTCCCCATTCCATGTCCAGTGCTATAAAGAGAAACAACTTATTGTTTTTGCCCATTTTGAAAAGTTAAGATACTTGGTGAGGATAATATACTTCCACATACCAGTTAGTGATTGATTTCTGCTGTTTATTAAAGCTATCTCAATTGGCTGCATAGATGGTGTTTCATTATTTTAATGCCAAATGAACAATTACCCTTAAGTTAAGCAAACATATCAACCATCAATGACACACTGGGCCTCATTAGGACCCTGGCGGAGAGGGTTTTACGCCAGCGTAGTGCATGGCGTACCTCTCCGCCATACTACGAGTTCCCGTAGCGCCATGGCGGCCTTTTCCGCCTGGTTTTACCAGGCGGAGAAAACCATGGCGCTACGGGACCTCGTTGTTAATTACGCCACCGTATTTTACGGTGGCGTAATTAACTCCTTCCCCACTCCCATTATACCCTATGGGGCAAAAATGGGAATGGGGAAGGGCAGAATGGGGATTGGGGATTTACCGCCCCGCCAAGGTCGGAATGGGGCGGTAAATCCGCCAACCCCCATGGCGCTATCGGCGGCTTTCCGCCATGCTTCGCGGTGCATTTAGCACCGCGAAATCCGCCTGGGTCCTAATGAGGCCCACTGAGACAATACAGACTAGACCTGCTTGAGATGAGAACAAAGTCTGACATTAAACAACTGTAGGAAGTAGATCCAAATCCCCATAACCATGGAAAAAGAAAACAATGTGCCTCCAATCTACATGGTGATAAACTACTAGGTCTTAGTCAGAAACTGGAAGTGTAATTATAATGACATTTCACAAATGACAATTTGGGACAAGGGTACACCATGTCTTTTTGTAGCCATATAAAAACAGCCTGCTTGCAAAGGAACATCTGAGTAGGAACATTTTCAAGATCAGAACAGCGAGCCATGTTGACAAACTACTGCACACGTTTATCATTTGACATCACTTCTTTATTTACAAACATTTCCCAAAAGATGCAGAAACAGAGCTCCTGACGTTTCCAGTATTTTATTTGAGATGTTTTGGCAGTCCAGTTTTAGGCTCCTGTAAAGTGATGCCATACGCTGATAGGTCTATTGAGAGGGGAATCAGTACAAACATAGCTCTTGGTATTGTTGTTTGGTCCCATGATATGTCTGACAGCACTGGATTACCTGCCAATTGCAGTTTGCATAATGGAACTGGCAGTGTTGCCATACGTTCACTTTGAGGTAACAAAATGCAAAGGGCGATTGGATCTCAGCTACTTCCTTCCCACTACATACTTACTCTGTATGGTGATTGCGAATCAGAAAATGCCATGCCAGGTGTTAGGTGTCCACCCTTCCTTGAATCTTTCTTTGCATTATTTTACAGTACTTTTGCCAATAGAAATTATAGTTAGCAGAATGTCAAAAACAAACTAAAAACAGCTATGGCCATTGGCCATGTTGCACCAATTATTGTAAATTGTCAGAGGCCCCATTCTACAGCCAAAGCCCAAATCCCCCAAGGCTTCAGCTGTGTTCACTGTTCACGTTGCAACAATAAGGCAAAAATACTGTGACTCACGGTCTATGATTGTGACCCATATGGCCTGGCCTAATAACCAACCAAATCCCACAGCCCATAGCCTATGGCAGTGTCCATTCTTCATGTCACAACAACTATGCAAAAAATACTGTGGGCCACAGGACATGGCCATCAGCTGGAGGCCGCCATCCATCTGATGCCCACATCACACCCACTCTTAAATGATCAGTTCCCATAATCCATGGACACTGGGTTTCATTATGAGCTGGGCGGAAGCCATGCACCATGGCTACCCCCTTATCGCATTCCAGGTCCGGGTTGGCGAAATAGGGACTTACCGGGTCATTCCAACCTTGGAGTACCCGGTAAGTCCCCATTCCGTGAACCATTCCCCATTCCCATTCGAGCCCCCATAGGGCTCAATGGGAATGGGGATGGAGCTAATAACAGTCCCACATTTTCGTAGCACTTCGTGAATGTCCTCCACATAGACCCCAAATGCAAAGCTGACAATTTTGAGGTCCCCTGCTGTGGCACAGCTCAGTAGAGTGTCCTTGCTGACATCAGTGATGAAGAATCTCACCTTGATGGTGTTTGGCCGATGACCCACTTTGGGGACCAACGCCCCTTTGAGCAGCAACAGTTGTGTCCCTCCGAAGGTGAAAATTCTCACTTTCGCCTGGGCGAAGACTGGCGGGCCGGGTAATGCCTCAGAGTGTTTCAGGGCCATCACACTCACGGATGCCCACATGTCAATCAGAATTAGAATCTCACATCCGTCAACTGACGCCGCACATCTCGGCTGCCTCTTTTTCTTGATTTTAAGGTAATTGAGACTGGAGATGAAGAACACGTCATCATCATTGTCCTCTAGTTCGGGTCTTTGGTCCGGCTGATCCTCATCCTGTTCTACCTCTTGGCGTAACTACTGTTCCTGGGGCTTTGCACATGCATGCAAAATGATCAACTGCCCCACATCTCCCACACACTCGCCCTTTTGCAGGACATTCAATTGCATGCAGGAGGTCATATCCACACAGGGATCCATCTGTCGGCACCTCAGGTGCCTTGTCTCTTTTAGGACCCATTTCACGTCGAACTCCCCTGATGCCTTGTTGGTGCCCTATCGCGCAGACATCCTCAAACTTTACCGTCTTCATTGCTTCATCCATTTTGGAGGCCCTCGTGTCCGCCAGCTCATAGGAGTGCCCCAGTTCTAGAATACGCACCAGAGTGTACCCTGGTTCCCTCCGGACCTGTCACTGCATCTTTCCGGAGGAACAATCTTGAATTAACTGGTTGCGCACCATCTCCTCCTCATTGTGCCAAGCACATGTGGCCGCCAGCTGTCTCAGCCTGCCATGAAAAGAGTCTGGCGACTCGTCATCCCTCTGCTTAGCTGCACACATTAAGAACCTCTCATAGTCGACATTCACTGGTGGAATTAAATGGGCTTTTAGACAGTCCTTTGCAGCTCGTAGGAGGTATCCACTGGCTGCAATGTCTCAAAAATCTTCAACACTGCTGGGTGTGCAGCAATCAATACTTTCAACTTAATCACCTGATCTGATCATTCACCTCCCCTTCCGCTACGAATTACATTTCCAGGCACTTCAACCATGAGTTCCATGTGGGGCCCAGAATGGCTGGCACCCCAGATACATCAAATTTGGGCATGGGAGCCAGTGAGCCTTGCTGTCAGTGCCTATGGAGCGCAACGGGAGCGCCAGCACCCGCCACCGGCCTGTCCTGCATGCTGGCGCACCACTACGCTTAGCAAGGCCACACTGAGCACACAGGCACCCCCAGTGGATGGAGGGCTGCAAGCTCAGTGAGTTTGCCGTATGTCCTTCACACGGTTCCTCCACAGGCAGCACCAGACCTCCACCAACACTGTCACAGGTCCAGACACGCAAAGAGTTGGAGAAAAACAAAAACATTCAAAACTCCCTCCACATACCAGAAGGAAAGAGAAAAGAAAAGATTTTCTTTTTTTGAGAATGCACATTATCAAGTGCTCCAAAATGTAGCCCATAGATGCACATGCACTTCCTTAACAAGAAAGTTGCAACCTTGGCTTGTCTCACCCTCCCCTTGTGTGCCGACACTGCTAAGGAGCGGATTGCTCTTCGTTGCACCGCCCTGCATAGTGATAACCCCCGGCCCCCCACAGACCAACACTGACACGGGTATTCCGTTCAGACTACGCCTGCGCTCTGACACACGTGCGCGTGACTGCCCCTTTTATTTATGCAACAGAGTTACACAGTATGTCACCCCAAGAACACATTTATGGTTGCAGATGGCAAACAACATGACAGCGATCTGTACATTAATTAGCGAACAATAATAGTTTTTTTTTTCTGCTGGAAGCCATTTTGTTCGTGCGTTGTAAATTAGTGGAAAAATAGATATTTACATTGCATAGAACTTGGTGTATGATGAATATAACAACATTTCTCTGGAAAACCTCACAAAAGAAGAGGAATGAATTATGACATGCATGTGATTGGTGGACACGTATGCTAATAATTCAATAGACTTCACCAATGCCTTATAATGCAAAGAAATGACTAGTAGAAACCTGGCACATTGTACCAATTGCACTACACTCATCTCAAGTATTGGACGGAGCAATTTCTAAATCACTGCATCTGTTTGTAATGTAAGATGAGGTCAGATGGTGCCTCTATCCGCTATTATCACGTCCTGCATAATCTGCAGACATTTATACAGCAAGGATAAGGCTAGAGGCAAGTATATTTCCCTATATATCGATCTGTCTATCAAGAATCAACCATTTATGTACAGTAGATCTTTCTGTTTGAAATTCTCCATGCCTTTCTGTCTTTGCCTATCTACCTAACTGCTGAACAATCATTGTCCTCTTTCTGCCTCCATCAATACACAGTATCATGGCAATTGATGTCATCACTGCCTTTAGAAAAAGAAAGCATTAAGCATAACTTTTAGGAAGTTTCAATATTTTCGAACTTTTTTTAGGGTTCAGGACAAAATGTTAAAAGAAAAACAAAACTTCAGACAGTGAGGATTGCTTGCACACCTGTCAAAATATGTCTACCAACTGCCATCTTGAAAGGAATCTGTGAATGCTTTCAAGATATTTCTTTTGATGCAAGACATTTTTAGAAAGAATTCTAACAAAGATCTGACACTACCATATATGTGAGACGAAAGTCCAAAAAGGCAGAACTATCTTTTGAGTTGCTCATGCTTTGTGTTCCCAGCTGTTCTCTGACTAATCCAGTATATCTGATATGTTATATAATAAAACATTATTGCAGTCTACTTCCATAGGCAATCACAAACCAGATGCGTTTTTCGAAGTGAATCCTTTGGATATATTGTCAAAATCTCAATAGCACTCATCTCTACCAGTTGCACGTTCATGTGTTCGATCTTAAGTTCTTAAAATTGTTATAAAATACTTTTGATGTATTCCACATATGATACTGCGGGATCAATAGAATGCAAAGGAAACGCAAGACATTGCAAATTACAATCATGGTTGGCCTGAACATCCTGGTCCTGTGTTGATGAAAACAAGAACGGCATTTACCTGTATGAACAATGAAGAATAGTCATTTGAATATTTCAACCAAAAAATGAATAAGACAAAGCACAATGTGTAACCTTTTCAAGTTGTGGAGCATCCTAGTGTAGAATAAATACTTGGGGGCTCATTACAATTTGTGGGGGTAGTAAAAAAAGTGGTGGAAATTCCGTTACTGCAAATTTGTTGCCAGCTAAGGAACTACGGATGTATTTTCTCCACTGCTAAACTACGGTTTCGGCTTTGAAGAGGATATAGCTCCTGCATGATGCTGGAGGTAAATCCTCCATTTTAAAATACAAAATCAGTGAATTTAGCATGGCGGAATTACCACTCGCTGTAAATCTGCTAAAATACCCATGAGTCATACAGACTCCAAAAATGGTTTCTTACACTGTTATTCCACTACTCGGAACCCCGTCACAAGTCCACAGGAATGATTGGCGTTAACGGTAAGTGATTTTGGCGGTAATTTGATGAATTTACTGACAAATTACCGCCAAGCGTAAAATGAAGCCCATTGTTAAAGTACCTTTACACAGTACTTGCACAAATTGCTATTTGCATTTGTTTCACACAACCGAAATGTTCAGTAAATTCACGAAAGAACATATAAAGATCACATCAGAGCATAATGGAGAAAGGTCCTTATCTCACAGCAGGATTTCATTGGTATGTAGTGATGCATTCCAGAAAGAGTAACATTTACTTCACATTGAAATGCATACCTATATGATTGGACTTTGAGCAGATTCTCCAGTTCAGCTAAGGCAGCCCATTCAGATGTTGGGCATAATACATGAGTGGCACAGCAGGGCCAGCCTGGCAATCTGTCCCTGGAAATCAAAATTAGTAAACAAATTAACAATGGCTGTGCAATGCAAACACAGTTGAACATATGTTAACATATGCTCATTGTGGCTATGTGTCCAATAACAATGAAACAACCAAAGAGTGACGTATGGAACGCTTTGAAATAATCACAAGGCATAACTATTGGCAGTTGCTCAGGTCCTTTTTTGATTGGCTAATTTTTAGTTCCGGTTTATAGGTGTTACTTTTTTTATTGTTTAATGGTTAAAAAAAGATGAACCTTTAACATTGTAAAACAACGCATTATGTTGTTCAATACAATTCAAATAAATACAATCGGGAACACATACAAATCACATAATCCTAGACAATAAAACAAGAAAAAAAGGAGACAGAGTAAAAAAAAAAAAACAACCGTAAGTAAAACATTGAATTCCAAGATAAAATGGAAACTGGCTTCACTTAGAACTCATCACAGGCAGCCCTTCTAGCATAGACATTTTTTCCACAGTCTACAGTTACAGACCCAAAGAAATTAGATTAGAAGAAAAAGAACCATAATAAAAAAAAAGAAAGAGAAAAAACAACAGAACTAGCAGCCCAGAGAACCCATCACCCATGGTGCTTTTAGTTCAAACATTTAAAAAAAGTTGTTAAAGCAATAACAGTAGAAGTAGTGCATCCCGACAAACATTCCAGCCAAACTTGCTCTTCAAACCCCACTTCAGGAGCTATCTGGAATTTTTGTCAATGATTTCACCTCAGTCCCTGTATCCCTGAACAGTAGATCAAAAGGTGATTGAGGGTTTCACCCTCACCACTCGCCTTACAAAAGCGACAACCCGGCTGGTTAACTTCCAAGTGACCCAATCTAATTAAAATCTACTTTGTCAGGTGCAAGTTTTAGCGGAAACGAAGGAATAAATGCCTGATGGATTTAGCCAGATACATCGCTAGGAATGGAGCTAAAGTGCCATTTTTTATGGTCTCCCATAAGGTGGCTCAAGGAAGGATATCCATGCGTTTTGTCAATAGTATTGGTCCAGTCATTACTAAATAGGAGATTTTTCACTCTGCAGGGATTCTTTTTGAACTCACTCATCGATCTAGTTGCTTTAAGCAAGTGAAGTTTGAAGTAGTCAAGCATCTCATTTAACCATCTGCATTTCCCCGACTCGAGGATGTCCTACAAGTCCCCAAACAAGGAGTCAGGTTCCGGAGTTAGAATTTTCCTAACTAATGATAATATTTTCAACTGTGCATAGGCTTGCAGGCAAAAGATTCCCAATTTGTGCCGAAGTGCGTGAATAGGGAATGATGTATCAACATGTAAGATTCTTCACCAAACCAGTCCCGCAAAAAGTGAAAGTGTCTTCACTAATAATAGAGGTTATACATCCATCCTGTAAAGAATCTTGGGGACAATATTCCCCTCATAGAACAGTATGCTTGCTTTCAAAGTATAGGTTCCAAACTGGGAATCAACACTCTTCAGTTGATTCATTGGTGGCATAATACTCTCTTTCAGTGACTATTTCAACCAGGTCAATGATGGATTTACAAATATGAGGAATCCCAGATAAATCAAAGAGTTAACACTTGTCACAGGTTCCAAGCAATGTTCCAACTGGGGGTCATGTTCTTACAACCCTTTGAGAAATGCAATGGCCTGGTCTTACTAGCATTCATTTGTAAGACATGGTTGCCCATATAGACTGCAAAGGCATCCATCAGCCGCTGGAGTCCTATCGGGGTGCAATCAAACATGACAAAATCGTCTGCATAGGACATCCAGAGGGGTCTTAAATTATGCATTGCAGGTGTAATAAGGGCCAAAGGTGCCAAATGTTCACCAATGTGAGATAGATAAAGGTTGAACAGGCAGGGTGCGAGAACGCAACCCTGCCTGACACCCTGAAATGTTGAAATCGGTTTTGAAAGCCCACCCAGATGATTCAAACAGGCTTGAATTTCTGATTGGGAGTAAAGGCCGGTAATCAATCAAGAAGACCTGGAGGGGCTCACCACTTATGAAGCTTGACCCACAAATACTCCTGATCTACGGAATCGAATGCACCGCTTAAATCTATCGATGGCATATATACATAGCCGTATTTCCCCTCCCAAGTCCCCTCCCAACCCAAATGCTGTATGATTTTTACTATAGGCCCATTAAGAGATGTACCCACATTTCTTCGGAAGACACTTTGCCATTCTTGAAGTCTCACAGCAGCCACAGCTCATGCTTCTATAAGGGACAGCAGGATTGATGCAAACACCTTGCTGTCAACATCCAGCAAGGTGATAGGCCGGTAATTTAGGGCACTGGTTCTATGACCCCGCGTATTGATTGTCACAATGTGGTCTTTTGACCATGAAGGAGGAAACTGGCTTGAAGATGCAATGTTACCAAACAAGATGGCAAGAGTAGCTGCTCAGGCCGCTGGATTACTCTTCAGCAGTACGTTTTATAACTTATTGGGCCGCAGAGCCCGGGAGGGACTGATCTTCTTTATTATCTCCAGGGTGATGTCAGAATTGAATGAGGCAAGGTCCATCCTGTCAATGGACACCCAGGGAGGTATGACACGCTTCAAACCACCAGAGGGGCGTACACATAATGTTGTAAAGTGCCGGACCCAATCATTCTCAGAGAACACATTGATTTGAGTCTTGGACTGCTCAGAGACAGTATTATTCAAAAGTCACCAAAAGGAATGTGTATTTTTATTTTTTAAAACAACAAATAAAGCCTCTGCATCTCTGTGGAGTTTACTACAATGGGACTTCCTGTGCCATTTGCTGTACATTTGACATTTTTGTCTAATCAGCATCTAACAGAATATCAAATCGTCGGGTTACACCTCCTTCCTTAATAAGCGCGTACCTGCCACAACCTCCTCACTATACACAAGTCTGTGACTTTCCTGCCTAGCTGTGGACTTCGTACGCTGATTATGAACAACGAGATCCCCCACAAAGCGCTCAAAGTTGTGGGCAAAAAACACTAAGTACTTCCACTCTGTGGGGAAATACTCCAAAACCTCCACCAAGGAGTGACTGTTGCCAAGGCTTTCTTCCAATGGAGGTGTCAACCAGTCGGATTAACCGACACATCGGCTGAAGTCAAACCTCCAAGTTCCTCAGCAACCATCCCAAGGGGAAATGCTGCTATCTATTGAGTGTGGTTGCTCAATTCGGTCAGGGAAATGGTCAAAGAGATATTTCCTCAAAAACCGGCCACCCACAAAAATATAATCAAGAGTAGAGTTCAGATTTCCGTTAGTCCAGGTTGTATGATGCAGGATATCTCCCTCCACAGAACCATTTAGAGGGTGTAAACCCAGCCCTCCCATGCAACTCAACCATTGACCACCGTTGTGCTTCTTTTTTAGTTAACAATGATCTAGCACCTACATTGTTCAAGAGCCCATTAGGGTCCCAGCATTCAGAATTCAGATACCCTGCCAAAAGGAAATAACCCCCAAAATGTAGATCACACCAGGCATTGGCATACTGAATGATGTCATCTAAGTGAGACTGCAGATTTGAGAGTTTATGATGCAATACACATTGATATTCAACAGATGGACTGACTTAACCCCTGATATTAATACATGCGTCAGTAGAGCACCAAAGAAAAAAATCATCAAAGTTCACAACTCGCTAATTACTGGATGATTTAACCAGAGTTAAACACCCATATGGCCTTCCTGCCAAACCACACCTGCCTGCTTGCCAAGAAACTATAAAAACCTTCCAGCACCAGACTGGTTTGCAGCCATGTCTCTTGAAGGCAGACGATCATGAGGGGATTTAATTTGGGACCCCCCCAATGGATTTGTAAATAGATGAGAGTGACCCTCTGTGTTCTATGACATTATTACAAAAAGGGACTCTTCTGTTTTTGAGCCACTCCCTTGGGATAATCATTGAAGTTTTGTCGCCTTCATAATCCACAACCAATCACTGCTTTCTTCCGAAATCTTCATTTTGAGTTTTAAAGCCAATATATCTGCACTTAACTGCTGATGAGATACCTCAAGATTGATTGGAGCTTCAACTGATTTGCTAGGAGCATATTTAGACAAGTCAAAACCAAAAACTCACAAAGAATCCCTCTCCTGGAGCATTATATCTGCCACAATTTTTGATTTGAAGTAAACCAGCTGTCAAACCTTTGAGTGACAGGAAGATCACTCTATTCAGCTCATCTGTAGTGATCCCCACCAGATTGAGGGCTTCCCCCAGAAGGCAGAGGATGTTTGTATGGTTAGTACACACTGACCTGTTCTCAGAGATCACACTTTCAAACACTATACCATGTTGGACTTCAGCTCGTTTTGACTCATTTTAATGGTTCCTTGTGTTATTCCTTGGGCCACCAAGCGCGGGGCCCCACCGGCCCCTATTCCTCCTCGCTGCTCCCCTTGTTCCACCAGGTTTTTAACAGATCCTGCCCCTGTCCTTCTTGCTTATCTGCAATCAACCCTAGTTCTTCACCTACTGTATTTCGGTTGGATGTGGTAAAAGTAACCTTCCATCTTTTTTGTCCATATATAATGATATTGCAAGAGTCTCCTCAGACTTGAAATTGATGTATATTATTCTGCTGATTGTTTTTATTTATGTTTTTTCGGTTTTGTTTTTCATTCCATTTGTATGTTTGTAAGTATTTGTGTTGTGTAGCACTTTGAGGCGCAAGGGTGAGTATGCACTTTATAAGAAATACAAATAAATAAAAATAAATTACCCAAACCATGGGTGAACAAAAAACCCTTATCTGCAGCGTGCAATGTTATGTTTTCAAATTTGAAAAGGAGTGATTCCAAGAGCACAGAATTAGCCTGTGTCTCCACTTTCAAACCTTCGTATATAGATACCAAAATGTAAGAACCTGATTTATTTCGACCAAAGACTGATCCTATGCTGGAACCCCCTCCCTACGCGTGGTCAGGAGTATAGTACTTGCCAGTCACTAACAATGGGGGAGGAGGGGCGGGGAATCCAAATAGCTTGAAGCATTACCATTCTTTCTCTGAGGAAGTGACCCATCCATGAGTGGTAGTAAAATATCATGTCTATTTGTTTGGGGGGGATGGAGAGACTGGATCCCTCCCAGCAGGCCTCCCCATCTTTACTGATTTCCCTTTCGATTGAAAAAAGGACGTGATCGGTTGTGAGGATTCTTTCCCCCCTAATAACCCGTCCCACACGATCCAGATGAGATTTCATTGCATTCCTCCCCACCCCCCCAAAGTCAACAGAACCTGCTCCACTATCCAGCGATGGTGGCAAAGGCAAAGTAATGGCCGCCCGCATCTGATGGGTTCTAATTCAAGTAACAAGCCCATCAACTTTTCCATTCACCCTTTGCTGCTCCTTAATTCGTGCATTTTATTGTTTTTATGCATGACAAATCTTATCCTTGTCTAATAACTGGTAAAGGTTTGCAATAAGACATATACTAATGCAAAAATAAAAATAAATACATTTGAAAAACTCGTACATCCAGGTAAGTTACTTCCTACTAACGGGAGCAGAGTTAAGTCTGCAGCAGTCTCCATGGAGCAGTGGCACTTTAATTTTCTGTAACTCACCAGGGAGCCTCTCCCCTTTCAGCCTGCACTGACTGCCCTGACTGCTTCACTCAGCACCATTCCTCTCCGCCTTGCAATACCTAGTTTGTCAATATTCTTGATATTAAGTGCACTATGTTGAAAACAGCCTGTAACACCATCGTTACATTCCTGTCATCAACATTTTCTGCTAGCTGTGTGTGTGATTATAACACATTGAATCTGCTGCGTGAGCTGTCACTCTCTTAGAAATTGTGTGTAACATATACAGATGATTATTAGTTTTATCACGGATTTAAATATTGTTGTGATGTTATCAGTCAATGAGAAAGGCATTGGTTTACCTTATGTCATCTCACTCCAGTTTGACAAGTAATTCATCTGTGCCAAGGAAATGCGGTACAGACGTTGGACAAACAATGTACTGGGGCATGTGGAACCGATGGAGTGGATGGATCCGATGGAGTGGATGGAACGGATGAAGTGGATGGAACGCATGGAGTGGATGGAATGAATAGAGTGAATTGAACAGATAGAGTGAATGGAACAGATAGAGGGGATAGAACGGATAGAGTATATGGAACGGATGGAATGGATGGAACAGATGGAGTGTATGGAACGGATGGAGGGCACGGAACAGATAGAACGGATGGAGTGCATAGAACGGAGGGATTACATGGAACAGATGGACTGCATGGAACGGATGGAATGCATGGAACAGATGAAGTGCACAGAACAGGCAGAACGGATGCAGTGCCTATAACGGAGGGATTACATGGAACAGATGGAGAGCATGGAACAGATGGAGTACATTGAACACATGGAGTGGATGGAACAGATGGAGTGGATAGAACAAATGGAGAGGATGGATCGGATAGAGTGGATGGAATGGATGGAGTGGATAGAACAGATGGAGCGGATGTAACTGATGAAGTGAGTAAAACACATGGAACAGTTCGAATGAATAGAAAGGATAGAACAGATGGAACACACTAAACAGATGGGAAGGACGAAATGGATCAACAGATTGGAACGAGTAGTTTATTTAGATGAAGGATCGAATGATGGCATGGATGGAAAGACTAGTAAACTAAATGATGAACCAGATGAAATGTATGAACAGATGAAGCTGAGTGAACAAACAGAGTGAATAAGACGGATAAAATGGATGATACAGATGAGTGCTCGATCTCAAGCGCCTTACTGAAAACCACCAAATCACACAACCACGCTTACTCTCTCCTATACACCACCACTCAACTAGAACACAGCGATACTATGACACATTCGGTATAACTGTTCTTATACTAACATATTTCAGACAAACAATGCATACAGGGAACATTTTTAGACTTCGTGGAATGAAAATAAGCATTGGCAAAGTCAACAATTTTAGCTTTAGGTGAGGTGTGAAATGGCAATGCGGTGTTAGAGAATTTGTGAATAATAGACAGTGGTGATTTTTTTTAAATGTTGTGCTTCATTGGCAACTTTATTGAGTTACATTTTAGTAGTCAATGTGTGGCTGAACACGTCTACGTACCACAGATTAACATAGTTATAAAAAAAAAGTTTACTTGCTATATCAAGTTGCATTGTGCGAAATTAAAATGTTTTGGAATTGTCTAAATATCGTAACGTTTTAATTGCAATTTGCATCGTGATATAAAAAGTGTACGTATGTCCTTTTCCATTTGAAATACCTTTAGGGTGTGTGTTCCCCCACATTAGCTCTTCTCTCATTTCTAAGCTATGTAACAATTAGATGTGGGGAAACCTCTCTAAAACTGTCCTGTGAGAGCGAACACATATTTTATAGGAGATTCTTGGAGATTTGGAGAAGGTTCATTCCTGCTATGAGAATAGGATAGGATTCTGGGATGTGACAAATCCCTGACAAACTGGCAACAGGTTTTGGGTCTCATTTGATGATTCATTTTCCAATCAGAAGTGGGAAGTCTCGTGACAAATAACCGTTGTCTTTTTCAGGTTCAGTCAGCCAAGTAGGGTACTCCAAAGTGATTGCTCAAGAGTTTGTGCTGCTAATCAGAGGCCAGGAATCTCCTAAGGTAAATCCATGCACCTATTTCTGGCTGACCGCACATCCTGTTCCTTTGTGGGGTTTGCTAGGTTTGAGGGCAGTGCTACGCAAGGCAGGCTCAGACATGCAGAGTGTTTGCCATCTTTTCAGTTTGGGTTCTTTGAGTAGTTTAATTCTATTTAGTGTATTTTTGATGCGATTTTTGTTCCACTTTGTCAAAGTGTTTGTTAAGTGTGTAACAATATATTTTGTTAGTTACTCCTTACAAAAAAAACATTAAAAGTGTAGCCTTTTGGTCTTGTATCTTTCCCCTTTTGTGAGCCCCTTTATTAAAATGAAAATGGCAAACTGTAGTTCGACTCACATATTTGCATTCCCAAAAAACACAAAGACATTCAAAACGGTGCTTTCCCCTCTCTGTATTTCTAGATGTAGTTGTAGTTTGAGGAGTGAGATTGTTGTGCATGTTGCCGTGTGTGTCCATTGGGTCAGTTGGGGTTGTGCTGGTTCGATGTGGTTCGATGTGGTTCTCCGGATGTGCATCTTTGTGGTCTCAGGTTGATCCACACACATTGCATACACTGACATAGTCCTCAGCATTGCCATTTGTGGTAGTCATAGAGTGGCTGTAACTATTTGATAGGAAGGGAAGATAAGATAAGAGTAGGAGGTGGAGGAGATAGTTTTTTCCTCTCACGAGCAGGAGGTGTCACCAACGACTGAGGTGCTCTTTATGTGCACTGGTTCTCTGGCTCAGGCAACAGTGCATTCAGTCGGTGGGGATGGCAGAGGCATTCAGGATGTCCTCAGGATGTGTGACATCAGAGGAGGCCGCAGTTGTGAATGGTACACAGGTAGGGTAGGATTGGCCTCAATTGGACAAACCCCCAGAGACACTAAAAGAGCAGGCAATCATGTGCCTCGTGTGGTAGGAGGAGGTGGCTAGAGCGAGCATTCTGAGGGAGATTTGTGCTGAGTCTTAGATAGGTGGTGGCCATACAGGAGGATATTTTCCCCCACCCAGGAGGGTGAGGCTACTTTTACAGATGAGGGGAAGGACTTTCAGGATGCAGCTCTGGGGCTAGCACCTGACTTTAGAGGTGACATAGAATCATGTTGACTAATCTCAATGGGAGCTGGAGGGGAAGAACACGAGCCAGTGCGGAGGACCCCTTTCCTGCCGTGGCACACAGGGACATCCAGGAGGTGCCCAAGGGAGCAGTGGCCTCAAACCACTCCCACACATCCCAAGTTCCTGGGTGTTGGACTATTTTTCCCTTCCACCAGGGAAGATCATCATGGGGGAGAAACCTGAGAAGGGCTGTGAGAAACTAATCAAGTGAAGCCACAAGTCAAGCAGCAATTCTGTCTACATCCTAGGTATAGGCTATAGATAGTCTAGGTATGATGGCAATGAGGAACGACATGCACATGTGGCACAGCAATGTGTACTATGCACATGTGTTCTCAGAACCTAGAAATGACACAACCACCACTAATGCTTCCAGCTGTGTTCAGAAGGAGGTTATTAGCAGGTTCCATGGACAGGGAGCAGCATGGCTATAACACCCGGCATGCCATATCTTAATCACTATGCCCGTCCTTGCAGGCCAATCTATGTCACTGGCACCTGCAACTATGGCCCATGGTAGGCCCCTTTTTCCAGATCTTCCCCCCAAAGTGGTTGGGGATGGTGCACCACAGATATCAAGCATGTTTGGTCATGTTGCCCTGGACAGGATCATGCAGCGTGGGTGGGTGGAGGCACTGCTTTATTATGCACAGTCGCATTAGTACTGGGGAGGTGAAATGTGTATTGGTGGCAGGCAGAATGATAAGGCATTTGGAGCTCTACAACCCTTTCCTTCTCATTTTGCTAGGAGTTGGAATCATGCAGTAACAGGGGAGGGAATTTCATCACAGATCAGTTCCCTAACCCACAAGAGTATCATCAGTATGTGAGAGAACAGGAGAACTTTGGTAGGCATTCTGGGTGAAAGAATCACAAATTTAGAGGGTGGATGCACCCTGTGAAAAAGCCTACAAATCTTTAATGGGACACTGCAACCTGTGAAAAATCCTGCGAACCTTAAGGGATGGTTGTGCTCTATGAAAAATCTTAAGAACCGTATTTGATGGATGTGCCCTGTGGGAGAGCCTGTGGACCTTAATAACTGGTTGCACATTTAGAAATAACCAACAAATCTTAAGGTGTGGCTGCCCCAATTGAAATAAACAGAACATTTTAGGGGGTGCACTAACGGGGAGAACCTTTTATTTTACTGGGTGGGCTGCATTCTGTGAAACAAACTGAGAACGTTAAGGGGTGTCTGCACCCTGAGGGATAACATACACGTTGAGAAATGGTGGATCCTGAATACAAAACATTACAGTATAGTCAGTGCAATGGAATTTCTAAGGCAACACGTGCTTAGGGATTCCCAGCCATAGTCACTATTCCAGGTATCTGTTTACCAGCTATGTACAAAACAACCCCACTCCAACTGTCAGTGTCTGACATGTGATGGGTAGCTATTCATTGTCATCATTACCATCTGAGTTGGTGTGCTGGCTATGGATAGATATGTTTGCTAGATGGTCTGTTTTCTGTAACAATACTGCAATGTGTCATAAACGCTTTGTATGGGTATAGTGTCCAACTGATAGGCAACACAAATGTGTGTGGCTGGTGGCTTTCTGTCTGTTCCTGTTGATAACTCATCTGTAATCAAGATGGCTGAATTACTGAGGAGGTTGTCCCACAGCTTCTCCTCACCAAAGCCTGCACCCACACCACCTACAACACTTTCAACATATGAAATATACTGCTTGTTAATGCTGCTGTCATCCTTCAACATGCCATGCTCGATGCACTGGAAGACATTTCGAGTGGTTGTTTTTCTTGCTGCCTGCTTTCTTGCACCAATTATTTATACAAGTACACAAGTAAAACATCCTTGCACATTTTCACAGCGTCTCCACCTTGTAATTCATTCTGTGAGACTTCCTCTCCTGACAAATTCAGATGAAAAGTGGCCACTTTTGCTTTGGGATATTGGTCCACAAAGTCAGGTGGTAGGTACCCAATGTTACCTTTAAATCAAACTACCAATGGATCACCATTTCAAGTTTGATAGCAGGCCTTCTACAGCCATGCTGCATTGTCATTTCCTGTCATTGTACAGACCCTCACCATTTTGGTCAGGTTGAGCTAAAGTAGATACACCAGTCGGACAACCTCACTCATGGACGTGTTGTGACAGCTAGCCCTTTCGTGGCTTCCAGAAAAGGATCTAGCCACTGTCTCTGTGTTAAAATGTTGCCCCCTCCAGAGCTCTGCTATGAGTGTATTTGTAATCTGTGAGGGTATTGCACAATGCTCAAGCAGCCTGTCCAGCATTTGCAAAGTAGAGTTGTAATGTCTAGACTGAGACCTTCAGCTGTGCAGTCGAAAAGTGTGGCATACATTAATTTGGTGTAATTCACTTTTGGCCTGGTACAGCTAGCTGAAATGGGAGCGCATCTTCTGAGCAACAGCACCCATATCTTGAACAGGCCCACAATTTCGGGCAGCACACACTTGGTAAAAACATCAGTGTAACATGCACCATGGAAACATCCGAATCACTCCCACTTAAACAGTTTCACTTGCTCCTACAAAATGGCTGCCATTTTGATAGAGATGCCCTCATGATTTACGCATTCTGCATCAACGTGCAAATGATTGACATCAGGGTCCCTGTAATATGTATTGTGCAGTAACAAATGGAATGTTCCAAGTGCTGAATGAGATTATCACAAGAAATTATCTCAGGCCCAAATAACCAGACAGATTCAAGGAATATGGCAAAATAAAAATGTATTATTAATTCAATAACGTTGGGAAACCTGGTGAACAGATTGAAGCTCACACACTCTCAATGCATTTCAGTTACATAAAAGGTTTTAGACATTGACACACGTCAGTTATTCTAAGAAGCTAATAGTAAAATCCTACTGGGTCGAGGAATTGGTTAAGGGAAACAAATATACCTATTGTTTGTATGAGTTTTAGTTTCATCATTGGCTGCCCCTTATGTGGTAGGCACACCTTGAACAACCTCCAACTTGATAAAATGCTGATAATAGCATAACAACAGCAGCAGATAGGTTTCTGCAACAATGTATGGTCCTTCATTACATAGGCCTTGATAATGGGTTGCCACTCTCTTACCAACCTTAAACATTTAGCTCATTAGGAGCACGTAGGCAGCAAACCCAGGTGTGAGCGAATGCCATCAGATAACTGCCTTTCTTAGCTAATTAGCCTACCATCTCTTATCAGTTAGGCCCTAAACCAAAGCTTCTTCTTTGTAGTTGAACTTGCCGACTGTTCTCTTTCTCTGAACTTTAAAGGGAGCAAAGGTACATTGCTATCTTCATTGCTCATACCTCTGAAATGGTGGGATGATACCAGATGTCATGCACAATGCTTTCTTGCTATTCTTCCAATATGATGAAGGTGAGGGGTTGGGCCCTATAAATGACATAGACATCTGCCTCTCTACATTCCCCCCTCTGGTTGATTCCTCACCTTTTCTTCACACTGTATTTTCCTCGGATCCATACCTCTATCAACCCCCTCAGGTCACCTGCATTCTTTATGTGTTCATCCACACTACAAGTCATATAGCAGCACTCCCCAGTCAGAGAACAGAACACCCAACATCCTATATAGTTCATATGATACTTGAAATAATGAAACATCATTCCTGGGGTTCCCAGAGGGCTTGCTTGCAGGTGATCATGGGTGGTGTTGTCAGTCTCTATGTGTTTGTCAGTCACAGCATTTACATCAATCATTATCCTCCTCCCGATTGCTTGCTTAGCTGTCTTCTTATATTGTCATCTGATTACTCTTATAATACAGAATCCCAGCAACACTAACACTAGTATTGCTCCTAACATATTAAAGGCATTCGCCAACCAGGTTGGAACCCGTGAGAACAGAGACTGTTTCTTTGGTTTCATCTAGTTCTTCCCCCATTTTCGTATGCAGGGTTGACAACAAAGTTATAGCTTCTGTCATGGTTTCATTTTCTCCATCATGGGCAGGTTGGTATGTACAAGAAAAAGGCCCAATCTTGGCACACATGCCTCCTTACATTGCTGTAAATTAAGTCCAGGACATAACTGTTTTGGAGGGTCATGAGTCTGATGGCCCTCAATTCTTCTTTAATCACATTAAATCCTTTCATTGTCACGTTAATTGTTTGTAGCAGCTCTCACCTTGTAATTTGTAACTACTTGGTGTTTGATGGAGCTTGAATTCCTGGCATGAATAGGACTGTGAATATTACTGCCATCCTACTGAACAATGTATGGTCATCTGGAATGTCGTGATAAGCATCTTTTGATTTTACCAAGAAATAGTTCTCTCTTTTCTGCCGAATTATATTAAGCAACCTCTTCTTCCTTTGATGTGCAATCAATTTTCGGAAATCTGTTTATCTGGAGGTAACTTTGATCACCAACACGGGAACATGTAATACCACCATATAACATATTCCTCCTTAACTTACAGGTCGCTTCATATAAGCTTTCGATCCACAAGCCGAACAGTGGTCCATCAGCACTGCAGTACCTCCTTCCATCCCCCGTACATCAAGTATGTGCTTGCATCCTTTATTTTCTTCAACTTTTTTCTGACCACTGTTTCTGAAACACAGTGTTGCTTCTTCATTGGTAATATGAATATGCATCCTGCTTCATCTTCGACCCATGTTAATATCTTAGAATATTAGGCCCATTCCTTAAGGCATCCATCATCTATTACTTGCACTGTCTGTACTGGTGCTGGCATCAATAAATGTGCACTACATCACAACAGTCCTTCTTGCCGCCATGTACTGGTGGCTACTTGTCAGTATACCAACAGCAAAGGTTTCTCCCAGTGTCCTGGCAATCCTGGTGTTTCCCATGTATCTGTACAATCTAGTCTCTTCTGTTCAACAATCTGTATCTCTCCTTTACTCAGACCACTTAACAAATACAGGATCATTTTGCTCTTTGAGCTTGGGTGTTTTATCATCTTCTGTGTTTTGATGTAAGCATCTTTATATGGGAACGTTCTTTTGGCATTCTTTGTATGGTGTCCCACTTTCCTTCAAATTGCCCTCTTGTCAGGAATGCTGCTAGATGTCTGAGGCACTTTGCATCGTGTGTAGGTATTGCTCTTACTATATATATTGTCTGGTGGTACTCATGCCATAAGGGATGAGAGAACATACATAGCAGTTCAAATCCGATGTTCCGCTCCCAACATTACTCAAGTTCTGATACCAGATGTTATTTTTGTAAATGGGTGAATTATCAAGGTTTGTGTTTATACCCTGATAATATTCTCCAGTATCTCTCTCAAATTGGTTAATTTATTTGGAAATATCAGGGAAATAGTCACTTGTGCTTTTGTTGAGGATAGAAACAGCTGTCTCATTGTTGGATACTCCATTCATATTATGAAACATCATTTCTTGAAATGCTATAAGAATAAGGAAGCAAAAACTACACATAATACAAAACATAACCACAAGAAATATTGCAAAAGAATTAATTTGCCGAACTGCGTTTTGTGCATTCAATGGCCTTCTTGTTAGCAATGTGTATCTCACAGAGTGGAACATCCCCCTTTGCTTTCAATCAAGCATTTAGTTCTTGCTATTCTAATAGAAATTGTAATAGTGTTGTGATGATGAACCTGCGGATAATTGGGGCTGTTTTAGGATTTCCCAAAAAGTTGACAATATCAACATGTCGTCTCAGTAGAGCTGGATAAAATTGAAGTACATATGTGAAAACAGCATACAGGAGTGTATGCAATGTTATAGTCATAGGCAATATAACTGTCCTTACTTTTCTTCTCTTCAATACATTGTCTCGTTTAAGCTGACAGGAATCATTTTGTGAACACTGAAAGGTGATTTGCTTCCCTTTAAACGTGGGAATGATCAAACGTTCAAATTGGTTTTATTATGAAGACTCCTGTTGGCTCTTGGTAGCCGATATGGTCTGCATTCACAGAACTTCTTCTCTTGCTTCACTGTCAACGGGTGCCGGATGGACAGGGGTCTCTCCTCTGTAGAGCTTTTTGTCATTCAGATATAGCCAGGTGTGTCTTCCTTGGACTTTTACGGCAGTGGGGGTGACCTCCTCTACCAGGTACGGTTCTTTGAAATGGGTCTTTTTCCAAGTGCGCACAAAGCTTTTAATGAGTACTTGGTTTCCTGGATACAAAATAGGCGACTTTAAAAGTTCTATAGGATTGTCGGTTTGACTGTCTTCTTCAATCTTCTTTGACCATTCCATCCTATTTTCAATCTGTTGAGAAATAAAAGAAACACTAGTGTTTTTATTTGTTAAATAATTGTGCATTTCAATCCCTAATGTTTTTGCTACACTATGGGCATACGTTTTTTTTGGAGTGGGAGGAGCAAGGGATGCTCTCATGTGGCGTCCAGTCACCAACTCATGAGGAGTCAGGTGGTGATCTGAGCCAGGCTGGATTCTCAATGCAAACAGAGCAAGGGGTAGGCAATATAGCCATCCCCACTTTAAAGTTATCTTTATCTTCGCTATCCTTTCTTTAAGGAGTTTGTTTAAATGCTCACAAATTCCATTCACCTGTGGGTGATAAGCAACTGAAAATGCATGTTTTATGAATTACTACTCGTAGAGTTATCGTTCGAACATCTCATTTACAAAACGCAGCCCCTTATCAGACCATAGGACTTCACCCTCACCCCTTATAGGTAACACCTGGCAGCACTTCTGGCATCAGGATGTGTGCAAGGACCTGCCTCTATCCATCGGGAAATGGGACATACCACCACTAAAATATACATGTAGCCATTACATGTTTGCAACATATCGAGATGATCTATATGTAGATGCTGAAAAGGACCATTGGGACAGGGTACTGCTTCTCTCACTGTTTGCAAAGTATGCCCTGCTGTGAATTTCTGAGAGACAATGCAATTCCCAATGATTGTGCAAAGCGCTCCATCAAATTTGTGGAACACCAGTTTTCTGCAATCATGGCATCAAGACTCTCCCTAGTTATGTGTGCAGTATAGTGAAGCTGATCTAGAGCAAACTTTCAAAAATGCTAGAGGCATAACCAGCTTTGGAGTACTATCTTGTCTCCATACAGCCTCTGTTGGGGATAAAAAACAGCCTGTCTTTTCCATAAATCATGTTGCTCCTATGGAGCTCAACCCTGCAGCTCAATTAACTGTACAATGGATAGCATATTAAATCCTTCTTTCATCATCATATACCATTCTGAAATTTGCTTAACATTTTCTACTTAAAAATAGAATTATTTGGAAAATATCCAGCTCTTTTGGATTCAATGTCAGCTGCTTTGTTACCATCAAAAATCATGTCTGCCCTCTTATTATGGGCTGTGCACCTTACCTCGACGATAATCAATGGGAGCTTTAGTATCTTAATAAGGTTATCCAATAACGCTGCATGTTGCACTGGTGTGCCATCTGCACAGAGGAAGCACCTCCTTTTCCAGCATAATAATCTTGCATGTACAGTTGACGTTACATAGGCAAAGTCAGTGTACACTGTTAATTCCTCATCCTCATATCTCTGAAGTGCAGCGATAAGTGCCCTTAATTCTGCAGCCTGTGCTGAACAATGTGAAGGCAGTCTTGCACTCATCACTACTCAAATTGACCATTCTGTTTTAACTTCACTACTGCCCATCCTATGTGCCTTTCTCCTGTCATTTGGTCAATTTTTAAAGAACCATCAAAGAATAGAATGTCTAGAGCAATTTCTTTAAAGTGGGGAAAATTGTGATAAAACTCAGTATACGTTGTGCAGTCATATACAAAATCTCCCATCTCAACTAGTTCTGCTATGAATGTCACTGGATTCACTACACTACATTTAATGATCTTGATTGCTGGATTTGAAATAATTACTTCATATCCTGATGCTCTTTGTGTAGTCAATGTACTTTTAGGTTTCTCCAAAATGGCGATTTAGGAATGCTCACTGATTATTGTCATTGAGTACACCATTGAAATACTTGCAGCTTTTTTCAATTACAAAATCAGCAGCAGCTAACGCTTGTCTTCAGCCATAATGCTCTCCCATTACTGGATCTACAATCCCACTTTAATAAGCTAATGGTTTATGCCCATGTCGTAATGTTGTCTACTGTGTAAGGACTCCTGTAATCACTACTCCATTTAAATGCAAAAATAAATAAAACTTCTCATTATAGTCTGGAATCCCTAATACAGAGGCTGCCCAAAACGCCATTTTTAACTCTTTGATTCTTCAGTCATCTCGTCGGTCCATGCTATCTCAATCTTACCCATCTGTGCCTCTTTGAGTGCTTTTAAAAGTGGTTTAACATATGTACATTAATCAAGAACCCAGACCCTACAATACTTGCATAGGCCTAAAAATGGTTGTATTTCTCTCACTGTCTCAGGTCTTGTAGCTTTCATGATTGCTTCTGCTCTCTCAGGTGTCACTGTTCTCCCTTCTTGAGAGATTAGCTGCCCTATATACAGGAAGTATTCTGGCAATACTGTAGTCTCTTTTTGTCTACCTTGTACCATTTTCCTGCTAATACTGTCATTAGCTGGACTAAATCCTCTCTGCATTTTTCCCTCTGTCTCACTAAACACTAATATGTCCTACATTCTGAATTATTGTGCTCTCAAGTTCTATATTATGCATGTCCATCTGAAGATTGATGGGGACTCACAGTACCCCTGTGGTAATCTTGTATGTTTCCACCACTGGATTCTATACGAAAATGAGGTCAAATCTTGGGAGTCCTCATGTAGGGAAAATGAAAAGAAGGTGTTCTTTAAATATACTACTGTAAAATATATGGCTTTAGCTGAGATGTTACATAATATCGTAGCTGGGTTTGGAGCCACAGGAAACTCTGCTTCAACAATATTGTTTAGGGGGTGTACATCCTGAATAACTCTTACATGGGGAATCTGATGCTACCAATATTTCCTGCTGAATTAAAGTGGAAATAGTTTCAAATATACCTTCATCTGCTTCTCTGGGCATTGGGTACTGTTTTGCTTGTGGTAAAATAGCTCCTTTTATTTGAACTGCTCCTGCACCACTCAATAGAACCACAACGTATGGAATGAGTGTGCATTAGATGCTCGGCACCCTTTCTAGGTCTGTCTGAAAATATAATGGCTTCTTTCTTACCAATGCCATCCTCTGTGGTATTTAACTGTTCTCTACTTTCATCCAATAAAGGAGACTTATGAAAAATACTAATTCATCATCTGAATACTCATCTCTAACAGCTCCTCGTCTGTTAGGTCTGTTAGTCTACACCCTGCGTCAAGAGCTATTACTGTTCTCCATGCTCTTCCTACGTCATCTGTCCCTTGAATAATCACCCTTTCCTCTCTTACTATCAATTCCTCCAGTTCTATGGGTATAACCTGTTCTTCATTGTCATCCATGGGTACTTCTGGCCTTAACAAAATGTGTCAGGTATCCTCAGGAATTTACCAATCAATCCAAGAAACCATGTCAACAAAATATTCACGCCATATAAAAACTCTTCTGAATCTAACGGGGCACCTCATAATGCCTTCTGGTCTGTAAACGCTAATATACATTCTCTTACAGTCATGTAATGTATTCCTGGTGTGAAACATATTATTCCTTTGTCAGTAAAAGGTATCGTCATGTTAAGTTTTGTCATCAAGTCACGTCCTAGGATGTTAACTGGTGTCTGTCAAAAATACAATAATGGCATAGGCATGTCATGTTCTCCTATTTAAATTGGTAATTCATCAGTAAAAGGAACTAAACTCATAGCCCCAGAGAATCCCTGCACATTGATGCCAATGCCAGACATTGGGTACTTTCCCTCTCGAACACAAGAGCGAGTTGCTCCTGTGTCTACAAGAAATAACAATGTCTTGCCTCCCATTGTTACCCTGACCCTTGGTTCCTCTTGGGGGTCTGGTGTCACAGAGAGTAGTGAACTCATCAGGTCACTCTGTGGGCTTTCCAATTGTGGGTATAAATTCATCCCTGTACCCGTAAAAGGATTACCTGCTACTACTGTTACACTCCCTATCCTGGGTGTAGGTGTTTGTTGGACTACTGTATTCACCTTCCACTGTGGCAACGTTGCTTGTTTCATCGGGGTGTACTGTTGGGTCTATACTTGCTGTGTTTGCATAGGTATTTGCTATGGTTGCCCTTGTGATGGCAGTGGTTTCAGCAGACTCTGCTGCATTTGCTATATTTGCAGAGCATTTGTCTGATACTGTGTGTGATCTTGGGCATAATACACCTTTGGTTCTGTATTGCCCCTCTCTCTTGGAGATTGCCAGTTCTGCTGCATGCCCCCTCTACTTCTACACATTCAGCCCATATGTCCCATCCTCCCACAATTCCAGCATTTTAGCAGCTGTCCTCCATTAAATACACTTCTCTCTTGATGGTTTTGAAATCCACCTCCTTATCCTCTAGTCCATTCCCTATACCAAATGGCAAACATGTTATCCACCCTGATCTGCAGAGTACCCTACATTAATTGGCCGTTTAGGTCTTAACTCCTGTGTGATCTCTACCTTGCTGCTTGTCAATATTGCAAATATTGACATCTTCTTCTGAACTAACTTTGCTTCCTCAAGTTCCTATTGTAAGCTATTGTCTTATTCTTTGTTGACAATAATGTACAATAGTCAACTGTATTTCCGGCCATTGCTACCTGTTTTTTCATCTGCCTTTGCACTGGCTCGGGCAGTCCCTGACATAAAATTTGATAAAATAATTCTTCAGGCTTATCCCACGGTTCTCTCATCTTAAGAAGCGTATCTTCTTGAATTTCTTGAATAAAAGCAAAAGGATCTTCATCATTTTCTGTGTCATCATAATTGTGCCCATATCTGACGTATCAGGATATTGTTCTCAAAGCAACCTCCATGTATCTGCTCTACAATTAGTAAATGGCTCTCCATCATGTGTCGGGTTTTGTGCTATCACGCTTGCATACCTTGCTCAGCTCCAAATGTCATCAGCTCTCTCGCCCAGAATAGCTGCTAGCAGTTCTTTTACATCACCCACTGCTAATGTCATTCCCACAGTCATTCTTTCTAACTCACAAATCCATTTTCCAGCTCCTGCAGTAGAACTAGGTAATTTACAATTCAAATTATCCTTACTCATTTGTGGTCACGGTCCATATTATGGTCATACTCCCCCTTTATCTAATAACAGAAATTGTGTGAATTCTGTTCTACAATCATATCCACCCATGCTTCTTGTCTTCCAGCTGGGGCCAGGTCCGCCTGCTCGCCTTCTTCCTGGAAATGAGCTCAATCTACTTACATAAGGCAGGGACTTTACCCCTACACTATTCGACTGTCCATGTGGTCGTTCGGGATATGATATGAGTTCTGGTGTTTTTCCTTCCTGCTCTACTAAATCTGACCGCTTTACCCCTCTTTAGATATTTGGGTCTGTTGAGGAGCCACATGCACCATCTACTCATGTTCTCTAATTGTTTCCCTTTATTATACTCCAACTGCTATGGCTGTTATCCCTTAATTCATCATCAAGATCTAGTCTACTTAAGGACAGAATTCTATGCATGTCCATCATTACATCATCCAATCTGCCTCTTGTTTCTTTCGGTGGAGATCCACTGATACTCCCTTTGATATCATAACCATCCTTTTCCCTCATCTGCTTATATAGATCGACAATCCTTTTCCCTATGCCTTCTGCTTCATGCTCGACAGCCCATGTCAGCACTCTAGGTAGTTTGTGCAGCTCCTTATGAGGCTGTTGTGACCTTCTCTCTTCTTCCCCTCGTTCTCAACTTTAACTGGTATTACGCATCTATTAACAATGTGATCTATTTAATTCTCCCTTTGTTCTTTACTCCTTCTCATTTCGTTTTGCTCTTGCTCTTCCCTTCTCCTCATCTCCCTCTTCACGCGTTCTTTGCAACCTTTGTTCTTTCAATCTTTTTGCTTCTATTACCTCATGTTTATTCTTCCCATCTTTTCTCTCGTTCTCTTCTACCTGCTTTTCGTAACTTCTTCTTTCTTCCTTTCATTTCTTCTCTTTTCCCTTCTCATCTTTATATGCTCTTTCTTGGTCCTCTCTTTCTTCTCATTCCTTAATCTCATCAAAACCCTTTCTTTCCAATTAAAGTAATATCTGTCCTCCCATCCACTAATTCTGTACAATTGTCACTTAGATGACTTTATCTTTCTCTCCTCTTTGTCTTTTGGTCTTCTTCTAGCTCTGTCAAGTTGTCCCTTCTTTCGCTATGCTCCCCATGTTCCTTGTGTATAGACATATATTTGCATTCCTTTATCTTACTTTCTTCTATACTGTCTTCACCACTATAAGTGCAGGCACATATATCGGATTAGTATACCCTCCAATGCTTTTAACTCCTTTAGAGGATGAAATCCCTGTTTCTCCATTGTTGTATTATTGTCTTAAGATAGAAAAAGAGGGGCAGATGGTGTTGTGCCCTCCCCTTCATGTCGATTAAGCATCCACTCCTTCTCGGGTGGATTTTCTTTCTCGCTCTAATACGTTTTCCATAGCCTAAAACAGCAAACCTGTTAGTAACATTTTCCCTCAGTATGCAGCATATATGTATGTTGTCATGTGTTGCAATACTGTTCTTAATAGGAAACCCTCTCAGCTGTGCCTTTTACCCATTTACCATGATATTTCCTAATCTTCCGTGTATACCTCAGTAATGTTTTACACAAGTGTAGAAGGGGAGTGTCTCCCATGATGACAAGTCAGTTTTAGCTGTCAATACTTACTGGATCTTTTATTCTATTATTACTTTAATTATATTAAGTGCTTCTATGCACTTACTCTATCAGATTTGTCCCTGGGCCTAGTATGATAGCAACCTCGTCTGTCTCCTCCTCCCTCCCCTTACTGTTTTTTTCCTCCCCAACCCCCCTCCAGCACTATCTGAAATGTCGTCAGGCCTAATATGATAGTCGCTTGTTTTGTTCCTCCCCTACCTTTCTGCTCCCCTCTCCCTCACCTTGTTTTTTTTTCCGGCTCTACCAGAAATGTTGTCAGGCCTAGTACGGTAGTCGCCTGTCTGTTTCCATTTCCTTCCCACTCTCCCCCTCCCTTCCTTATCTATGTTTTAGCTCTTGCACTAATTGAAATGTCATCAGGCCGAGTACGATAGTTAATTTCACATCCTTACTGTTCATGGCCTGTAAGAATGTCATTGTTTTTTCCCTTGTTCCCTCCCTTGCCTTGAAGCGCTTTGAAACACATTGTGTATAGGTGCTATATAAATAAACTATCATATCATATCATATCATTTATATCACAACAATCAATGTTGGCAAGCAGCATCAATTGCTGCCAATTTCTCCAAAATATTTTCCCAAAAACATCTCAAGCCTACACAATAATATTTTCTTTGCTTCTTCGTAACAACTCTATCAAGTCTCACTATCTTGCTGTTTTATTATTGACAATCTTAGAATTGTGTCTTCTTATGTTTTTTTCTCCACCTCTACCCTCCTATGACTGGCACCAATTGCTTGTCTTTTTAGGGTCTGATAAGCAGTCAAATTATTAGTATCGTTCTATGTTTCCAGTTTTCAAACTAAATGAAAGTAAATAATAAAAAACCACATGTCTTTTTTTCCCAAACCAATCATCCTTTTTACACTAACATATTCATAACCCCTAACAAATGCGCACAACAAATTCTACAATCATCTTTCTCACTTTCTCTAGTAAATGTATCTCATCTCAATTTTACCCAGTTTTGGAGTGTAACACACATTATTCATATCGGCCGTGCCTCAGGAATCACTCATTTAATACTCCGCTCCGGAGTGTGATACATTTTCTTAGATCTCCTTGAGAATAGGTATTTGAGGTATCTTTTCATAAATCAATCCTGTTCCATTTCCCCACTATATATATATATTTCTGAGGCTTGTGGAATCTGCTTAGATCACATGCTGTGCATAGGCCGATATCTAGTGGAAGCTGCGGAGTATTACAGTTTGTTTTTCGAAACTCGAAAATGGGCGTCGACACAGGGCGTGCCAGTAATACTATCCCTAGTGTGACGTCCACTGTACCCAAGATCCCTCACGTGTCTAGGATACTCAGATTGTTTTTTTCCGCCATACTGGTCGGAAGCATTTTGCGGAGTCCCCTGGCCTTAGCCATACTTTTGCTAGAATTTAAAATAATAATCTATTGACATCCTTCCCCACCCCAACGTCGAAGACACTCGACGCCGGCTGGAGAAGAAATCGACCGTCGGCTGCTGCACGACGGATTTGGGCCTCGGAAGGCCGCTGGCCTCGGCCCGGGCCTGGTAGGCCGCTGGCCTCGGCCCTGCAAGTAGGGAGAGTGGGGGGTGGTACATACTCTACACTCTTGGTATATAGGTACACCTTATACTTTTCCTACACTTAACAGCCCGCTGCCTCAAGGTGCGTATGGAGGGTACCCCTTTTCAATTCTGCCCCAAGTGCAATCGCAAATACCCTTGGGTCGACAGGCACGCCACGTGCAATCTCTGCTTGCCGAGGGACCACCCTGAAGTGAACTGCAGAGCGTGTAGTAGGTTTAAACCTAAGACACTTAAGGACCGTTCGACGAAGCGTTGGGCCCACGACGCCAGGCAGGCGGCCATGGCAGCGGAGGGCGCCTTCAGTGATGGCAGCGACGCCGTACTTTCGGACGGCGAGGGCATTACGGCGTCGAAAGACAGCCGAGCGCAGGTCCCCGACCTCAGAAGGTCGTCCGGCAGGGCGGCTATGGGGAAGACCCCCGGCGACACAAGTGCTCCACATACTACACACACTAAACACACTAAGTCCAACCGAGACTCGACGACGTCGAGTTCTCGGAAAGAGGCACAGACAGAACGGTCCGATTCGGTGTCCTCTGGGTGCTCTCGATCAAGATCGCCGCATGACTCCAGGCAATCATCCACTCTTGCCAAGAGTGCCTCGCTCCCTAGGCTAACAGAAGTTTGATCGTCAGAAGACGAAGACGACTTCCACCCCCAGGCCGCGCTCCAGGAGTCGGAGCCCGCAATTAAAGCCAGTGAGGCCCCACGCTCGAAGGACAGGGACATTTCTCCCGATCCTCGACGCCAGGCGTCGAAAAACTCCGGAGCTACTAAGGGACAGGGAAAACATTTTTCTACACACGGGGAGGGGGGAAAACAGCAGAAGAAACTACCAGTACATTCTTCCACACCTGTGAAACACTCCACCCCCCCTAAACAGACAGAGAAGCCCAGGTCTGCTGATAGGTCCACAACCAGCAAAGCTACTCAAGATAAATCCCATAGACTTGCTGAGAGAGTCATTCCCAGTTCCAAAAAATGGTCCAGTGAAGACATAGATAGGGTCATGTCAAGAATGTCTTCTTTGGCTGATTTTTATGATAAAAATCCAGAACATTTCCTCTCGTATGATCCACAAGGGGCCACACCCTCAGGCTCTACTGATCCTATCCCCCCGAGTAAGAAGGCCCGGTTTGAAACTCCGATGAGGTCCGAACCCTTCGAGGTACAACCTTACGCAAGACCATACTCACGGTATCAAGGAGAGGCTTCCTTTTGTGAAGACCAAGAATTTGGGTTGATAGAAGAGCAAACCGGGACGGGCTACTATGGGGATGATGAGGACCAGGAGGAAGAAGAGGATGACCCGGAAACATACAGAGTAGATTCCCCGGTAGAGAACAAAGCCACGGTTACCGACTCCCCGGTCGATAACCAACCCCTCCTAAATGAGGTTTTCGCTCCCGCAGCAGAACATTTCCACATTGACACCCACGGTGTACAGGAGGAAAGGGACTTCGCAGAAGAGTTTGTGGGAGAAAGGAGGCCTGTTGCCCAGACCATCCCTATCCTTAAATCCATTCAGCGGAGAATAGATCCGTCCCTGGTGAACCCAAACCTCACCAGAGCAGTCAATCCCAGGGTGGAAAAACTTTTCAGGGCAGCACAGTCTGACCCTCTCTACATAAGAGGACATCTGAAACCAGACTCCCTAGTTGTCACCAACACTCGTAAGAGGGCTGGCACACCCTTGTCTTCGTCCGAAGCTCCTCCCGACAAGGAGAGCAAAAAACTATACGGTTTCAGCAGGAAGGTAGCCTCAACGTCCGCCTATCAAGCAAGGATTGCTAACTCCACCACCCTGTTGGCCAGCTACAACTGCCATCAGTGGGAAGAAGCCGGCTCTCAAAGCCTCTGCTCCTGAACCATTAAAGAGCCAATTAGCTCGGATTTCCGCAGAGGGTAGAGCCGTGTCTGGTTGCATTTTGAAAGCAACCTTTGACGCCGCGGACAACGCAGGCAGATTGATAGCAGAAGGTACTGTTATCAAAAGACATGCGTGGTTACGGCAGTCTGGTTTTAAGGCAGAAACTCAGGCATCATTGTTAGACAAACCGGTGGAAGCCGATCTGTTGTTTGGTAAGGCGGTCGAAGACGCACTGAAAAATGCCAAGACACTCAAATCCCTTGGCCAGTTAACCAATAAACCCCCTAACCAGAGAGGGAATAGTCATTTTCGTCGCCCACGCGGCCAAAATTCCCAGAGAGGATCTAACTATTCCCAGGGGCAGGGTACACAGTGGAACAACAACCAACAGTCTACCCAGGGTTACGCAGAGGTAATAAGAGAGGTTGTGGTAAAGGCAGAGGCAGCCCCAGCAAGGGAGGCGGCACGCCTCCACCAAAGCAGTGACGCTCAGTTCAGGGTCCCTTCTCACGCAACCCCAGTAGGGGGACGCATTTCAAACTTCACCCAGGCTTGGGAAGGGATCACATCAGACAGATGGGTGCTGTCAACAGTATCCACAGGATATTGTATAGAGCTACTGCAGCGTCCCCGGAACCATCCTCCACAACAAAGAGTACACTCCTTAGAACATCAGAAGATTCTCCTCGAGGAGATCGCCATTCTTCTACAAAAGGACGCGATAGAACTCGTCCCGGGACACCAGGTAAACAAGGGTATTTATTCAACTTACTTCCTTGTACCAAAGAAAGACTTGACAATGCGCCCAGTATTGGACTTACGGCCTGCCAACAAGTATGTCAAGCACCAAAAATTTCATATGACCACGCTACAAGAGGTAATCGTCCTCCTAAAAAAGGGGGATTGCATGGCAACCTTGGATATGAAAGATGCTTATTTTCATATTTCCATGTTCCCAGCGCACAGAAAGTACTTGCGCTTCAAGGTGGACAGTCGCCACTACCAATTCAAGGTACTGCCCTTCGGGATAGCTTCAGCACCAAGGGTATTCACCAAGGTACTGGCGGTGGTGGCTGCACACCTACGCAGGGAGGCAATCCCAGTGTACCCTTATCTGGACGACTGGCTCATAACGGGGGAAACCCCAGGAATTTGCAGGACAAACATTCAAAGGACTATCGACCTACTCCACGAGTTAGGCTTCTCAATCAATGAGAAGAAGTCAAGCCTGGTGCCAAGCACCTCAAAACAATTCCTAGGAGCAATCCTGGATACCCAGGAGGGGTTGACCTTTCCTTCAGAAGAAAGAATTCGGAATATACTACTGCAAATTCCGCATTATCAGTCCGGTCAACAAATAACGGTACGCAAAGCAATGCGTTTACTGGGCATGATGGCGTCATGCATTTACCTGGTCCCCCACGCGCGCCTGCCATGCATCCCATGCAGGAATGGTTGGCGAAACAGTGGTCTCAGGCAAGTGGTCAGTGGGACGATCTAGTGGTTGTTTCGCCAACACTGGTACAAAGCCTTCACTGGTGGACAAGAGAAAATCTCGCACAGGGGAAACCCTTTTACGATCCCGAAGTACAGGCAGTAGTCCCTACAGATGCATGTCTGACGGGGTGGGGAGCTCACCATCTCCACCACACAGCTCAGGGTCTCTGGTCTCACACATCAACCTGCTAGAGCTTCTGGCAGTATTTAGAGTGCTTCAGGCGTTCGAGCCCCACCTACTAAACCTGTCAGTGCAAATCCGGACGGACAGCACTACAGCCATGTTCTACCTGAACAAGCAAGGAGGGACTTGCTCGCCAAATCTGTCCAAGCTTGCCCAGAAAATCTGGATATGGGCACTCAGACGGAACATCTTCCTGTCATCACAACATGTTCCAGGAGAGCTCAATTCCCTAGCGGATGCTCTGAGCAGAGACTCCCTCCCAGAGGAACATGATGGGTTCTTCACAGAGAGGTCGTAGAAGATCTCTTCTCTCAGTGGGGTTTCCCCACTATAGACTTATTCGCCACAAGTGAAAACAGACAATGCCCCGGATTTGCATCCAGGTTCCCCCAACCAGACTCCCAGGGGAACGCCCTGTGGATGAACTGGTCAGGGATGTTTGCGTACGCTTATCCACCAACTCCTCTCATCAGGAAAGTGGTGAACAAGATGAACAGGGAGTCGATGACGCTCGTCCTAGTTGCTCCCATGTGGGCAAGGCAACCGTGGTTCCCACACCTACGCAGGATGGCGGTGTGCGAGCCCATCAAACTTCCAGCCTGGTACAACCTACTGTCCCAGCACCAAGGTCAAACAGTGCACCAGCAACCCAACTCAATGAACCTAGCAGCATGGCTCCTGAGGTCATAGAGTTTGGACACCTCAATTTACCACAGAGGTGTATGGACATCCTAAAGGAATCTAGGAAACCAAACACAAGGCACTGTTACTTTGACAAGTGGAAGAGGTTCGTTATCTGGTGCCAAAGTAGACAAATCAACCCAGTTGATTGCACTCCTTCCACTATTGTTACATACATGCTCCACCTGCTAGATGCAGGATTGGTTTTTGACTCACTGAAAGTACACCTGGCAGCCCTCTCGGCTTACACCACTTCCCATAGCAAGGTTTCGTGGTGGAAAGTACCAGTAGTTAAAGCCTTCATGGAAGGAGTAAAGAGACTTCACCCTCCTATTTCAAACCCACCACCAGGGTGGGACCTTAATGTGGTGCTTGCCAAGCTCATGGGCCCCCCTTTCGAACCCATGCATAAAAGCAGTCTCAAACAGCTGACTTATAAAACGGCCTTCTTAGTAGCTATTACTTCTATAAGAAGGGTCAGTGAAATTCAGGCTCTGTCAGTGCGGGATCCCTTTTTTACTATCCATAAAGACAAACTGGTTTTACGCACACACCCTAGGTTCTCACCTAAATTTATATCAAAATTCCATGTAAACCCGTCCATCGAGCTTCCGGCTTTCTTCCAGAACCCGCAAAGCTTGGCTGAGGTGAAACTACACACCCTAGATGTGCGTAGGGCGGTCCTCTACTATGTAAATAAAACCAGACCGCTAAGGAAAACAGATCAACTGTTTGTCTCCGTAGCTACAGGCAGAGAGGGGGATCGCGTCTCTAAAGGTGCCATCTCGAAGTGGATTATTAACTGTATCCAGCTGTGTTACTCACTCTCTGAAAAGACTCTGCCTTTTACGCCAAGGGCCCACTCTACTAGAGGCATTGGGGCCACTCTGGCTTTCATTGCAAATGTACCCCTTGACACCATTTGCAAAGCAGCTACTTGGAGCTCTATTCACACTTTTACTCAGCATTACTGCATTGACACCCATTCCAAGGCAGATACACAAGTGGGACAAGCGGTTCTAAGACACTTATTTGCTCATGACCCTTCTCACATCCCACCTCCTTCTTCTGGTACTGCTCGCTAATCTATGCACAGCATGTGATCTAAGCAGATTCCACAAGCCTCAGAAGGGATACATTACTCACTGTAATCGTATTTCTAATGCTTGTATCTGCTTAGATTCACATGCGACCCACCCTTCCTCCCCTCCGAGAGAAGGCGCATGATTGCTTGTAGTCTTACCTTTCTGTCTATCTGCTTGGATTATCTGTACTCACGCTACTCCTCATGCTACCTCATGTCAGAAAAAATACAATCTGAGGATCCTAGACGCGTGAGGGATCTTGGGTACAGTGGACGTCACACTAGGGATAGTATTACTGGCACGCCCTGTGTCGATGCCCATTTTCGAGTTTCGAAAAACAAACTGTAATACTCTGCCGCTTCCACTAGATGTCGGCCTATGCACAGCATGTGAATCTAAGCAGATACAAGCATCAGAAATACGATTACGGTGAGTAATGTATCCCATATATTACATGGACACGTTAGCGTCCATGCAGTTATGGTTAAGTTGGTGTTTCCATAGGAAGAGCATTTTTTGGGTGGCTCATAACTTGGCTCCCTCAGGACGAATCCTCACCAAACTGTGCAAAAAATGTATATGGCCCTCTCTGAATTTTTTTGCAAAGTTTGGTCGAGGGGGGGCAAAGTTATAGGGGGGGTCCCAAAACTTTTGTTTTTTCCCATAGACATAATGGGAAAAAACTTTGCGCACACCTACAGCTCAAACCGCTGGACGGATTTACACCAAATTTGCGGCAGGAGCGGGGGCTTGGTCCCGAAAGCGTGCTTTTGCAAATTTGGTGTAAATCCGTCCAGTAGTTTTTTTTTAAATGACCAAAATGTAAGGCAAAGAAATTAGTGTCATCTCTGTTCGCTCCGCGGACGGACTTCCCGGTTTGCTCCGCGGACAGTGCCCTGATTGGCCGAGCGGCTTGCGTGATGTCCGCGGACATGCAACGTGTTTGCTGATTGGACAGCGTGGTGCGTGAAGCGTGTCAGATTTTCTGTGGCGCCCGCCATCTTGCATTTGCGGACGACCGCGGACAGTGCGGTGAAACTAGGTTTAAAAATTGTATTTAGTGGAGTGTGTTGGTGTGTAAGAGTGTTTGGGGAGGGTGGGGGTGTCTGAGATAGGTTCAATGTTCTGTTTTTTTTATGTGCTAGACACTGTTGTTGTGTTTGATTTGTCTGCGGACAACACGGCTGTTCTGAAATGTTCTATATAAACTAAATGGTGGGGTGTTCTGAGGACGGAGTATGTGTTCATTTTGTTCGCAAGCAAGCTAAAATTGAGCTAACAACACTTGCGGTGTCCTTAAATGTTCGTACATAAACAAAATGGGGGTGTCCTCAGGACGCTGTCCGTATTGTACTCTGGCAAGTTGAATGTGTTCTAAGAACACTCGCGGTGTCCTGAAATGCTCTGATTACTTACCGGTAATCTTCATTACTCCTAGTCCTACTCTTCCTCGTCACAGTACTGACGACCCTCCTCACCCTCCCTGCGGGGAAGGTCCCATGCTCCGGCTTGGTAGTATGAAACTGAGTGATATGGATGTGGGGGAGGAGTTATAGGAATTTAAAGAAATAGAAGAAGGTCCTGTGTCGGAGGCAGGGGCCTCATGAAGTAAGTACTGGGACGAGGAAGAGTGGACGTGGAGGTAATGTTTGCAATTAAACAAAATGGGGGTGGTCTGAGAACGCTGTTCGTATTGTTCATTGTCAGGGTGAAAGTGTTCTAAGAACCCTCCTTATGTCCGTTGACATTACAATTTCCTATGGCCCTTACACGACTTTTTGTCCACTAAACAAACGATAAATCAGGATGCTCTGTGCCGACATTATGTGATAATCCTATCACTTGTGCCATCGACCTGGCTGACCTGCTTTTGCGACACTAAATCATATCTCCCGCCCCAAAGCCTGACATTATCAAAGCATTCATATTCCCCGTCTCTCTCCGTGACGTTACAGGGTGCGTAGCCAAACGCGCCCAGTCGTCTCCAGTCCTACGCGACTTTACACAGAATCCGGAAAACAACACAGTTCATCTCACAACACAGCGCGCCACAATTCGGAATATCAAACTGTGATTTAAAAGCAAACAGCAAGATTGTACATTTCTCAAAGTACTTTTATTTGACATCAAATGTTTGGAGAATATTCAGCGATTTGCATTTGTCTTTGCTGTCGATCCGCAAAAGTTCATCTTGAGTCACGCGCTGTTCCTTTGCGGTACACAGGGTGTTGGTTTATGATAAAAGAAGCACTATGGTCGCACAGATAATCGGAAGGCTGTTCCAACAATGAGGCATTAGACCACCACAATGGTTAGTATGTTGCTTCTAGCCACTAGTAGCGCATAAGGCCCAGTCGTCTCCAGTCCTACGTGACTTTATACAGAACCCGGAAAACAACACAGATCATCTCACAACACAGCGCGCCACAATTCGGAATATGAAACTGTGATTTAAAAGCAAACAGCAAGATTGTACATTTCGTAAAGTACTTTTATTTGACATCAAATGTTTAGAGAATATTCAGCGATTTGCATTTGTCTTTGCTGTCGATCCACAAAAGTTCATCTTGAGTCACGCGCTGTTCCTTTGCGGTACACAGGGTGTTGGTTTATGGTAAAAGAAGCACTATGGTCGCACTGATAATCGGAAGGCTGTTCAAACAACGAGGCATTAGACCACCACAATGGTTGGTATGTTGCTTCTAGCCGCTAGTACCGCGAAAGGGCATATTGGTACTTGGCGATTGTCCCATAAGATGGTGAGGGTCATGAAGGTGTTTAGAAGTAGCTGCACTTGGCAGTTGAAGAATCCGTCGGCCGGGGTCTGAAAATTGTATCTTTGACAGTAGGGAAGGATGTACCTGTTTTAAAACCATAAATTAGTCTCACGAGCCGATCTTCATTAAAAATATTCATTTTATTTATTAGGGCGTGAAACTATTTGCTAGCGAGGATAGTGCAACGGAGTATGTTAACTTATTCCCACTAACCCACCCTCTCTCCTCTGACTTTTTCAGAGCCGTCTGAGCGCCAGGGGACCACTTCGGCGGTGATAGTGCGCGGAACAAAACAATATGCCACATTGAACAAACAAGTACAACTTAACCGGGCTTTAACGCCACGCTATTGTTATTATATTCCGGTATAAAATAATCTAAAGGGTTACTTACATTATATTGGCATTTTCCATTGTCTACGCGTAATGCAGACCCTAAATACGACTCTGTCTGTGCCAACGATCTTTCTCATAGTGATATAATATATAAAAGCGGTTTAGTTTCAGAAATTTCATCCTTATCGTCTCTTATGTTTTTGCACCCCTCCTTCAAAAGAAGTCTTTTGGCACGATCCCTGTCTGTCAAGGTAAAAAAACAATAGAACCTTATGGTGCGAGTCGTGGGCCACTCCGGCCCGCGAGCAGAAAATTGAAGCAGCTGACCTTCACTGTGACCGAGCATAAATTCTTACTTTGCAACATTCTGTGTAAAGCCATCCCTGAGAAATTGCTTTTTACACTCCATCTTTGTATATTGTCTGTGTGCTAATGAAAAGAGTTTGTTAAAGGGAGTTTATGGTTAACTTGTGCTACTAAAAACCTATGAAATTCAGTAAAAAAACTTTGTTAACGGGACATTATGGTTAAGTTGCGCTACTAAAAACCTATGAAATTCAGTAAAAAATCTTTGTTAATGGGACGTTACGGTTAAGTTGCGCAACTAAAAACCTATGAAATTCAGTGAAAAAACTTTGTTAAAGGGACGTTATGGTTCCAAGTAAAACCGAAAAACCCCTGAAATAAGCTAAGCAACCATAACTCGTGCCACCACCGTGCACTGCTAAGCCTAACACCCAGGAAATCAAAGATGACATCACAAATGTCATTGATGACATCACTTATGACATCACATGTGCATTTACCTTTCATGAAAAGTCTGTACAAGGGAATTTTAGTGTAATGTTAATAAAAAAAGTGTCAAAGATTATTGGAATAAATATCAAGTGCTAATCAGTGCATTAAGCTATTCATTGATATAAATAGCATTCTATTATTAACTTCAATCCAGTATACTAAGGTACTCATGTAGAAACATAGGCATTGTGTGCAGCATACATGATGGAGGTGCAATATTCAAAAGCTTGCCATGTTGAATAGTGAAATGATAACTGTTTTCATATTAGAGTTGTGCGTACAGTGAAACTTGTGATAAGTAGGTAATAAAACCCACTTACTATATAATTGCATTATTATAGATAAATCACAAAGAGACAATACCAGATACAAATATGAATATGTACAAGGGAATTGAAGTAAGAAAAAAAACAGCAATATTAGCAGAAAGTGTTTATAACCTAACTGATTACCTTAATGCAGAGAAATGATTGCTCTGTTTCAAAGCTGTTACTTACCCTATCTATATATATCACATGATGTGTCTGGATCCTAAGGAAAATAGTGTGAGTACAACATATAAAAATATGAGCATATACAGGGAAAGTACAGTAATAAAAAAACATCAAAACTATCAGAAAGTGCTGATAACTCTACTGATAATTTTAATGCGCAAAAAGGATGGCTGTCTTTCAAGGTTGTGTCTTCCCCTATGTATATGTTTCATATGATATGAGTGGACCATAAGGGAATTATAGTAAGAACATACTTGAAGGATAAGTCTACAAATATAGTACATTTACAATTTTTAGTTCCTGACTGTTACTGAAGAAAATCGTGTGGCCTAGATATGTCAGGAAAGGAAAAAAGGGGGTGTCAGACATGTGATGTCATCAGTGATGTCATCAATGACATTTGTGATGTCATCTTTGATGTCCTGGGTGTTAGGCTTAGCAGTGCACGGTGGTGGCGCGAGTTATGGTTGCTTAGCTTACCATAACTGGCGAATTTCAGGGGGTTTTCGGTTTTACTTGGAACCATAACGTCCAGTTAACAAAGTTTTTTTTACTGAATATATATATACACATATATATATGTATATAAATATACATATATATGCATATATATATATATATATATATATATATATATATATATATATATATATATATATATATATATACACTATAATCCCTCCACATTTATTTGACACTTACGTCCATCGTTCAGTTCGTGCCCTTCAGTATCCACTCTTCCCCAATCAATCACTACGGCTTCAGTTTGCAGGGTGCATCTTCTTCAAAGAGTCACCTGTCGACCGTCTCAATTTAAACGTGTGATTTTTCTCCTCGCCACAGGAAACTCTGCGTTCTTCCGGCTGATGGTGGAAGATGACAAGAATCCAAGAGTCTGGACCTGAACCATCTGCACTGCTACCTAATGTGTCATAGTACCTGGAGCGTTCCAAGTGCTGAATGGGATTACTACAATAAATTATCTCAGGTCCAAATAACCAGACAGACTCAAGGAATATGGCAACATGCTACTTTATTATCAATTCAATAAAGTAGGGAAACCTGGTGAACAATGTGTTTTCAACTCACACACTCTCAATGCATTTCAGTTACACAAAAGGTTTTATGCATTGATATGCAACAGCTATGATGTCATTCTAAATGGCTAACAGTAAAAACCTACTGGGTCGAGGGTCTGGTTATGGAAAATGTATATACCGATAGTTTGTATGAGTGTTAGTTTGATCATTGGCTGCACCTTGTCTGGTAGGCACGCCTTGAACTATCTCCAACTTTGTAAAATACTGATAATAGCATAAAAACAGCAACAGATAGTATTCTGCAACAAATTATGGTTCATCATGATATAGGCCCTTATGAATGGTTGGCAATATCTTACTAACCTTGAACATTCAGCTCGCTAGCATCACGTAAGCAACAAACCCAGGTGAGAGGGAACAATGTCAGATAACTGCCTTTCTTAGCTAATTAGCCTACCATATGTCATTAGTTAGGCAATAAATCAAGGCTTCTTCTTTGTAGTTGACCTTGCTGACTGTTCTCTTGCTCAGACCTTTAAAGGAAGTGAAGGTACATTGCTCTCTTCATATGGAGCTTTATGAATAGACCTTTTCTTCCAGTCCTGGACCTCGTGTGAGGAGACCAAGATTTTGTCCACTCTGCCCTTCCATTTACATTTTTTTTATTCAATTATATTGGGTGCTATTACTCCTCTTGGCCTCTATAAACCTGATTGCTCCATTCTGCATGAGCTTTCTGCATCTTTCATTGTACAACACTTGGCACTTGCAAATGTTCACTCCTTTCAAGTCTTGCATTTTCTTCTTGCTGTGGCATCCTTGAATTTGAGCAAAGCAAATACCCTTTGTTTTGGGATGAATCTGTATTCCACTGCCTGTCATTTCATGCAGCCTTGGTCTTTCTCCTTTCAAGGCTTCTCGCTTACTATTACACAATGTCGACGTTCATTTTCTTAACATGGTTGCTTTATCTGCATTCTATGTCCTACTTTAACAAGCTTATACATTGTCTTATCTACCCTGCTTTTCTGCGTATTTACACCTACTTCATCTTGTGTCACTTATCTTCTTAGTGTATATGGTTTCTTTATGTTTGCATATGTTTACTTTGTCACTTTAGTCATATCTTCATTTATTCATTCTTTAGATATTCATATATTGGTTTCAGTGAGTCCTCATATCTTCTCTTCTTCATGATGTCACTTCACATCTGTCATACTTTACCCATAGTTTTTCTATGTACAGTGGTGTCTGCATGCTCATGTCTACGCATTACTTTGGGAATACATTAGATACGGTTGTCTGAGTGCACAACATCACTCATATCTCTGATGTGGTATTAGGATTATACCAGATGCCATTACAGTGCTTTATCGGAATTCTTCCAATATGACAGAGGTGAGGGGGTGGGCCCTATAAATGGCGTAGAGTATCTGCCTGTCTGGAGTTTCTTCAAGTTCTCTGGCAGTGAGCAGTAGTGGTGATTCCAGGCCTAAACAAATCAAAAAAAGATTGAAGGAGAGGTGCATCCTTTTCAGGAAAGATGTTGACATTTGTCAAAGATATGCTCAGCAAGTGCCTACATAAGCCTAAACTCAGCATAGTACGTCACTATACCACATTGGTAATGTCAATGATTACCCATATACTGACATACTTTTTATAACAGAATCTTGGTTTTCATCTAGTAGCGTTACCTCTTTTCATTAGTTGGTACCCACTAACTACCTGATTAAGTCACTAAAAAGAGAAAAAGGTATAGTGGCAGGAGTCGCCATTGTATATAAAGGTACTCTAGCACTACATAACATTGGCACACTGACTTGGGAAAACACCTCACAGGTTTTTGCTTGCACTTGTCTACTGTCACCTCATGATGCAATTCATCTCATTCTATGCTATAGACCTCCCGAACAGACAGTCCCTTTCTGGATGCACTGGATACTTATTTGCGGACAGAATCACTCTGTCACTCCAAAATGATTATCCTTGGGGACCTAAATATCTGGTGTAATGAACCTGAGGATGTGGATTGTAAACATCTGAATGATATCCTCGAATCCTACAATCTCAGTATGTTATGTACCCTACCAATGTTTTGGAAGGGGCATTGCCTGGTCTCGATTCTGTCAAGGGGATTTAGGCTATATCATGTTGAGAACATAGCAGTTAGCATGTCAGACCATTTTATGGCATTGTTTACTGCGATATCTGACTTTCAATCAGGCAAACAGAAAAAAGCCTACAAATTCAGAACTACGCTGCTGAAAGACATTTTTTGACATTATCTTACATGTTGAACTTCTGAGTAATATTCGATACAATATGATAAATCCTGAGCAGATGTATACACACAATTGATGCAAAAACTGCAGGCCAGTTGTGACAAGATAGCCCAATTAAGAAATTCACACCAACATGTAAAAAGGGCGATTGTTGGTTTAATGAAAAGCTGAAAGTGTTAAAAACACAATACCAACAGGATGAAAATAAATGGCTCAAGCCTAGAAATGAAGCCAACCATGCTGCAGTTAAGGCTGCTTTAAGACAATATAATGAGGAGATATTATAAGTCAAGGCCCGAAAACTCCAGAAAGAGATTGATGTTGCTATGAATCGCCCCAGAGCCCTTTTCTCAACTATTAGAAATTTCTCATCTCCTACTTGTTTAAAGCTACTCTTCTAAAAGAATGTAACATATTTTTTACAGAAAAAATCAATCTAATTCAGAAAGAGTTTGGTGTCCCTAATACAACATTATCCACAGAAGCTGTGACTAAGACCATAGCCCACGATAATCAAGAGACGACGCACCCATTTACTTTTTCTCCTGTGCCCTCTGAGAGCATTGAAGTACTGATCAACCAGCTAAAACCCACTCTGCACAACTACGACCGAATCCCAGGGTATTTGGCAAAGAAGCACGCTCATGTGCTTAGTAAACCTATTCACCATCTAGTAAACACCTCATTGGCACAGGGTCATGTTCCAGCAGAACTAAACATTTCCTTCTTAACCCCATTGCTAAAGAAGTCCTCTCTTGGTCAAAATGTTTTAGCCAACTATCGGCCTATAACGGGCCTTTTGTGGCCTGCAAACATCTTGGAGAAGGTTGTTACCTCTCAATTACAATCCTTTTTGGAGGAAAACAACATTCTAGATTGTTATCAATCTAGACTTTAGGGCAGATCATGGGACTGAGACTGCCTTACTTACTGTCCGGGATGACAGCTTAGAGACTGCTGACAAAGGTGATATCAGCATGCTGGTAATGCTTGATTTGTCGACAGCCTTCGACACAGTGGATTTTGATATACTTCAAACCAGACTCTCTTCCATGGCACAGACATCGGACCTAGCTAAAAAATGGTTTACATCTTTTTTGTCCAATCGTGTGCAACAGGACAAGGCAGGCTCATATCTGTCCGCATCCCTGCCAATCAGCTGTGAAGTTCTGCAGGGTTCGTCCCTGTTCCCAATACTGTTCAATTTATGTATACTTCCACTACTTAATATTTTTGCTCAGTTTAATTTGTGGTAATTTGTGTTATCATTCCTATGCGGATGATACACAAATATATGTAAGACATACACGGCCAGTGGTGGTGATTGAGCGCATATTACAATGTGCCGAGAAAATACAAATTTGGATGCAGGACAATCAGCTCCAAATAAATCCATCCAAAACTGTGATTATTGTTTTTGGTCTCAATAACCTGCCCTACCTTGTTTGGACAAGCTGCTGATTACACTCAGACGGTAAAGAAGCTTGATGTTGTCTGGCAATCGAGCATGAGTTGCAATCTGCAGGTAAATCGGATAATAAATATTGCTATTACCAGATGAAGCTTCTCAAACCATTGCGTCCACTCATTTCTGAGAAGGATCATCCTATGGTGGTGGGCTCTCTCATAAATACTAAATTGGACTACTGCAATGCTTTGTTTATTGGTCTACCTAAATACCAACTCCAATGGCTTCAGTTGACACAGATCTCCGCAGTGCGACTGATTTGATCACTGTCTCAGAAAAATTCAATATCAGATTTTCGGAGGAACCTTCTCTGGCTCCCAATTCAGGGGCGAATACAGTTCAAACTGTTATGTTCGGTTTTTAAATGCATTCACAATCTCGCTCCATGCATTCACAATCTCGCTCCAGCCTATCTAATATCTAATATCATAAAGTACAAATCTTCCTGATCACTGCACTCGATGGACAAATGTCTGTTGGTGGTTCCCCCATTCAGAACTACCACTTGGGGTGGCAGATGTTTTTCTGTTGCAGGCTTTCAAGCCTGGAACTCTCTGCCGATACACCTTCATCAAATAAATACTTTAACCATCTTCCGTAAACACCTGAAAACGTATCTGTTTGTTTAGTGTTCTGATTGATTTGCTTAGATGTAGTTCACTGTTAGGTTCTCTTTGAGATATGTGCACTATAATTGCAAAATCAAATCAAATCAAATCACCCAGTCTGTAGGCAGTAGGTAAAGGAATGTATAGTGTATTCTTAAAACCTTGTGCATGGGCATTGTAGTTTTCATCAAGCACCACATTGTGGAGAGAGTGCAGTGGTGCCATTAGTTTTCCTGTAGACATATAACCATCACTTCACTTTCTGTCTGGAACTTCACTGCCAGCGGCCACCTTGGATTGGTCACTGCCATTACTTCCAGCGGCAATTTTGGATCCGTGACATCACTTCCTGTGACCATTTTGCACCAACTCCATCTCCAGCCAAAAGCCACAAGATGCTCCTCTGGGAACAACAATCAGGAAGAAACACCTCATCCTAGCAACAGCAGGGACAATATCAGAAATTCCAACCACTGATTGTCCAGGTGATCAGGTGACAAGAGCGTGTGTCATTCCTTCCGAACTTTCTAGGAGCTTCCAGCCAGTGGCGTCCCAGTTAAGGGCTGAACAGTGACGGGTAAAGACCAGCCATTGACCATCCTCTTTGCCTAGGAGCCTTTGCTTTTGTTTTTCTCCCTGCTGCACCTGTGAGTACCAGAAGCTATCTAATTAATGTAATGTGTTAGTGGTCAGTAATGCAAGGCAGAAAACTGTTTGAATTTCTGTCAAAACATGCCATTTTATTCTTAAATAACATGTGTTCAAAAATGTCTCACTGTCCCTACTCTGAGGATTTCCTTGCCTATCTAAAATTAAGGGAAGATTCTCTAATACAGGATAAGTGACCCTCACACTAAAGAACAAAAACATAAAGAATATATATGGTAATTCACAATAATATAATCAACATTCACAGTTTCAAAGCAACCTTCTAATGTACTGGGTAAATTAGCTTCCACAGGAGTCAAAGTCACTACTGTTCAACCAAATAAAATGAATGTCTCCAATCAACTCTTGATATTTAAAGTCAAACTATGGATTGTTATCCAAAGTTACAATAATAGCAAGTCTCTTCTCCTTGGTGAAATATCCACTTTCAATTCCCACCAAATAGCCCCAATGGACACTCCAACCACTATGATTTGTCGCTTCTTCAAGAAGACTTGCCACAGTTCAAAAGAAATCTAATATTCACAACTGTTAGTGATACACAGTTCATGGTTAACAGTATTTCCTTTTTTACAGTTTTAGAATGCACAATGATACATTGTCAGGATGGCTTCTCAGTACGGCTGTTTCCACTTCCACACCTTGACTTCTACTTGATTTACCATAAGAACAGTCACCTTTGTCTTACAGTACTCCATCGTGTTTAGACTTCTACAGTGTTGCATCTACTGACATCTAGATATACCACTTCTCAATTAGTGATCACTCCTTTTAAATTTTAACAATCTTTTAAAGATGGAACAAAGGTTTACACAGCATTAGATGCTTACGCTAGTAAAATTACTTTCACATTGCACGCAAGTGCTATATTATCATTGTTGGAGTATTTCAAACAACTTCTACTCACTTTAAGTCTTACACAAGTTAATATAGAGATAGATACTGTTGCCGGCAATGCTTGTGCAAGATGTTAGAATGCCGCACTTCACTCACCGGCTTCTTTGACACTTGCTCAGTGGGTTGCACTGCTTTTCTGACTTCTGCCATCTACTGCTTATGGCTTCTTAGAGACCCACATCCTTCCTCTGTGAAGGGATTTCCATTCTGGCCACACGTTTCTGGAGCCCCTCTCGATCCTGAATCACGCAATTTGACAACTGCTCCTCACCTCTCCAGTACGGTCCTGCACGGAAACCATGGCAATCCAGTTCACATGGGGAAAACCAGCTCTCCTGCACATTTCCCACTGCGCAGTCTCAGTACTTCAAGTTTTGGGGAAGAGGACTCTCTCAGAACAAGCATGTGAAATCTGCAGTCTCCCTGCTCCAGCATCGTTCTGCCACTTCTGCTTGGTTTGTCAGCCTTGTGCCTTCTTCCTTCTGCTACTACTGCTACAGCTTGCATTCCAGCCACAGTGCCATCTCCTTCCACTCCTTCCTATTGCCTGCACCGGAGGGAGTCTAATATGCCTCCCAGGTTGCTTCAGGTGTGGGCTGTTAGGATGAATTGCCTGACTGATGTAACTGCATGCCCTCTTCCTCCTCCCAGTACACATGGGATTATGGGACTTGTAGTCCCCTTCACCAAAGCTACTTCTCTCAACTTGTGCTGTTTGGTAAATAGCCATCAACAGTGTGGGATTACGGGGGAGGTTAAACATAGGTGTTTCCCAATGTTCTTGGTCTGTTTCTCCCGCGCTACACCACCCCCAGGGTCGGGATCAGGAAGCATCTGCCTTTCCCTGGCCACATGAGGAGGATCCCAGACCAGGTTTCTGGGTGGAATCATCAGTGATTTGTCACAACTGTCTCTCCACACTGTGCTACTAACCTACAATGCATTCACTCCTACTCCTCCTGCTGCTACTCCTATTCACCATTCCCTACACTTTCCCAATCAGGCTACAACTTCCTCCTTTCCTATCCCTATTGTAAAACTCACAACTTGAAATTCCCATTACTTCATTTCTCTTTCACCTCCTTCCAACAAACAAAGCTTGCGAGCTTACCATATCTCCTCTAGCACCTATCCACCTTGCTGTCAGAGGTGAAGGTGTCAGACACCTACTCTCTTCCAAACCCAATGCCTCACAAATCTCCAATGCCACGTCCTCTCCTACCTCTTTTGAATTCACAACCTCTACTATTGCTCTGCCTCACTCGGTTCACATCATCTCCATCTATCACCCTCCTGGTCCCACTGGACCATTCTTTGATGCTCTTGGGCAACTCCTTGATTCTCTTTCCACTAAACATCACCTCTTTCGCTTAGGTGACTTTAAGCTTCTCTCACTGAGCTCTTCTTTGAAATCTGAACTTCAGTCTTTTCTTAGTGACCATGCTCTCCACTCTATCCAAAACCTACCTACCCACAGAGCGGGTAACTCTTTGGATCTCTTATTCATCTCCACCTCTGTCTCATCCACTAATACTACTGTCACACCATGCATATCTGATCGCCTAATTGTTTCCACCACCATTTTCTTTCCACCCTCTGACATATCCTCACCATGTGTGTCCTCTATTACTAAAAGGACTTTTAAACCTTCATCTCTCCGACCAACAGTTCTCGCTCTCCTCCTTCACGCTTGATACCTCTTCCACCAACACTGCCTTCTACAGATTCCAATCCCTACCATATGACTCATTCTCCTCTCAATTCCCAATGCTTAATTTGAACCCTACTAAGTTTCAGCATCCTCAACTATGAGTCACCTCATTCATATGATCTCTCTGCATAGACATGTGTCCCCAAACACATCAGGACCTACAGCTCTACCACTCTGCCCTGAACTCTCTCAAGTCCACTCTTTCTAGAGCTAAAAGGGAATTCTACCTAACCCTCATTGACTCTCACTCCAACCTTCCTCGCCAGCTACAGAGCACCCTACACCAACTCTTCACTAACCCTAAGTCTATGACTATCAACTCCACTCTCACAGATAATGACCTAGCTGAATACTTCACTGCAAAAATGCCCAATATTAGAGACTCTCTCCTGACCTTCCTGAAACTCCCTCCTCAAACATTTTACACTCCGCCTACTCTACCATCATCCTCTGCCTCTATCTCACACTTTATTCACACTAATACTAACAAAGTGCTATCTCTATTTATGAAGGCCAACCCCTCTTGTGCCCCATGAGACCCTCTTGGTCTTCAGTTAGTCAAGCCTATTGCCCTTATAGTGGCCTCTCATCACACTGACTCTGCTTGCTTTCTTTCTGTTTTCAAAACAGCCACATTCATCCGTCTCCAAAAAAAAGCATGGGGCTGACCGGAACCTACCAGCTTACGTTTGCCATGTGTCTCTCCTTCTGCACTACTCTAAAGTGATCGAAAGGTTTTGTTCAACAGTCTTACCAATTTCTTTGACATCCACAACTTTAGAGACCCCTTACAAGCTAGTTTTCGCTCCAAAACATGGTCAGATTTAAAGGTTTTTTCCTGGTTCACACATCTATCCACGATGAAGCACCAGTATATCTATCATCCTCTATCCAACTTTATAAGCAATCTCGTAATACTCACTCTGCCTCTTCCACTACTCTTGTTTCTCCTCACCCTCCCTGTGCTTCCTCTAACTGCCACTCTTTCTCTTGTTGCTCCACTTGCAAGGAATTCTCTTCCCTTATACATGTGAGAAATAGTCCACATGGATTTGTTCAAAACCAAACTAAAAGCCTACCTCCTCGCATATGAGTTACCATGTTAACTTACCTCTCACCTGCCTGCTAGTTAACATACATCCCTAGCCTCTTACCTGCCTCTGTCCCTCACTTCCTCTTCCTCCATTCTAGCACTTCACCCATCCTGGTCACATCCCAAGCGCAGCTGGTCATATTGCCTACCTGGACTTAAAATGTCCAATGTTGGTTGTCTTTAATCTATGTATGTCCACTTATGTACCACTTATGTATAGTCCCCTGTGACTCTTCCATTTACTCCCCTCTACAACCTAGTCAGAATGTCCTTCAAACTCACCCCATTTAAGAAGATTGAGTTCTCGTCAAATCTGATTACCTATCTATTGTATGTTCTTTTGTGATCAAAAGGGCAGTGTTCCTCCTGTATATAAATATAAATAAATACATATTGCAAAAAAGAGTGCATTGCATGTCACTATTATTCGCAATGTTAATGACATGTTTTTACAGGTGAATCTATCTTCTTGGTGGCTATGGAATCTGAAATAATTTCTCAATTTCCTGAATTGCGGCAGCATGTATGGGGTTAAGCAAAATGCAAACATGCAAAGTATTGAGTGTATTCCAGATGCACCTGAATAATTCAACTGATGGAGCCTCTTACATTGATGAGTGCCTTGTCTGCTCTGCACCTATGTTAATGACACAATACAGTTCTTCTTTATGCAGTTGTCTGACACAATGACACTTCATGGTACTTTTGGGATGAGATTACAAATGCACCAGTAACACATTTTCAAAACTTAGCTTTTTCAGCATGATATAACAATCAAATGAATTGATTCATGGCTTTTTGACTTTGTGCTGCCTCATACCCAACTCTCATAACTGATATAATGTCTTGTTTGATATTTGAATCAATACTTAAAATACAAATTCTATATTATGAAAAGTATAAAGATGTCAAAATGGGACAGAACCATACATCACCATTGCATTGTCTCAAAGACACACTGTCTTATAATTTGGAAAACAGGATGTGTAATCACCATTACATCTTCATTTTTGAAATTCTCTTGATCTTACTGACAAGTTTCTTTGAACTGTGGAATTTGTATGGAACAGGCAGGACATTCACTCTAAGAGCGCTGCCCTGTAGAAAGAAGGAGACTGTTTCCCAAAACTGACATTGGTGGACTCACAAGCAATACCTTCAAATATCTGGCCACTCACTCCTTTAGAAGGATGTTCCTGGTCATGTATCTGTGGCCTTGGAGACTGGACACTGAAGTGTCTCAATTATTCTGCTCAAATTCAGAAGGAGGGCATGAGTATCAACATTCTGGTTGAATGAACTCTCAGAGGAGTTCTGGTGTATGCACTCTCTGAAGGTTTTTGCCAGGCATAAAAAAAAGTCCTCGTTGTTGCAACCCAGATGTCTTCCTTAAGTTGTGTGACTACTTTCCTGCCATTATTGCACATTCCATAGTTGTTTTCTCATGGCGTTTCTTTTTCAGAAACACTATTTTCTTTCTAATCTTTAAACACGTGCGGTGTATATTTAAAGGGATCGTAATTCAGCAGAAATATGACAAAAGCCTGGTCACCTCTTCCGCTAATATTAAGTGCAATAAATATATAGTAAAGTGCATTTAACTGTATTATTGTCAGAGCTCCTGTTGACTTTATTTGTGAACTGCGCCCGTACGAGTTCACGCACTCCTTCCTTTTAGGTTGCACCTTCCCTGCATGAGTCAGCATTCAAGGATAATGGTTGTAAGACGTGTGCAACCACTCCAAGATGTAGAAATGCCTATTTACTTGAATGTTTTGAATTGGTAGTTTAGCCATTTTAGTATGAAACTCCATCATAGAAAGAGAGCATGCTCTGAAAACCATCTTTGAATACACATATCACCAATAAGGGTAGTTCCAACTCATAGCACCAATGTGAAAGGAATCAATATACAGAAATTGAAGAAACGCAAGGTTTTAAAACATCATTAAACAATGGTCTCCCCAACGTAGAGAGTTCTACACTCTCGTATAAAGTCCCTGCGGCTGTAACACAGCTTTCTACGGGGTGCACTTGTTCTGCATAGTAGAGCAAATTAACGGTACACGGGTCCGTGTCTAACATGTCTCAAGTGTATGCATGTTAGCAAACTAACTCTCTATCTCCATAGACCTAAAAAGGAGAGCAGATATTGGGTCGCGTAAACGTGCCAAATGAAATATAACCTAAAGGCAAACAAGCACATCTCTTAAGCGCTAAGTGAAACTCATTATGTGCAGCCTCCTGAGAGTGGGCAAGTTGTGCATATAGTCTAGTGTGCACATTCAGCTCTGCATTATAATCCAGCCGCAGTACCACAGATATTCTAAAAGCCAGGGGGATTGACTCAATGCCGTGAGCATTGTGCAGTGCAAGGAATATCAGTAGCACGGCTTGCAATATAATTTGATGATATTGATGAGAAATTTGAGAAGCCAAAGGGATACATTCAACTACTAAGGAAACATGTTGTATGAGTTGGCATGCCATAGCAGCAGCAGAAAAAATGATAAGAATGTTTAGGATAATGTGTAAGCATGCCACCAGGCCGATCATGTGTTATGCATTGTGGTTTCTCTGTGTGGAAAATCCCTATAATATGTGGACTCTAAATACCACTAGGATTCTTCAGAACAAGACAGGCTTAGTAATGTCCACTGATCAGGTTATTAAACATCTCGGGTTGTTGGGGGTGGTGGGTGGTATCTAACATGCTGTTTCAGAAGACTTGTATTCACAGGGTATTTTCTTTTCACAGGTAGGTGGTGCAGGCTGTACCAATCTCATTTATAAAAGCCATTGAACTCACTGAAGCATTGAACTGTGCCTTTGAGTATATGGAGCTGATGGAGGATACTGGCAGGCCATGCAGACTCTCATGGCCACAACGTATACTATGTTTTACTTCCCCATGGAGGTTTCGGTTGACAGCCATATACTTTGACGTGGAGAATTTCTCATACTCATCAACACCGTGGTCTACAGCTTGTATCTGGTTGCATTGGTATATCTGACATTCTCAGTGCTTCAAAACTCCTGGCAGAGCAGAACCTAGTATCTCATGCACCAAACCTGTGCTGAAAAAGCTAGTGGTAAAAACAATTCCAGATGCGTAGTCCCGGGGCACTTCATTGTGGAATAACAGCTGATTCTAAGAATTAGCTGCATGTATCTTTCTTGTTCCTTGAGCAGCTTTTATAGGCAGTACACTTTCAGACTCAAATTACAACCCGCAAAAAAAAAAACAGTGTGTCTACAAATGAGCTCACTCTTTCCCTTTGAATCCCAATTTGAGATTTCAGAGGGATTCACCTTCTAGTTTACCATCCACCTGCATAAGAACACATGGAATTTGCTCAAGACCAATTGAATGCGCGCTAGTGCAAATGCAATGCATTTTGCACTTGCACTAATGTAATTTCACATGCACAAAGGCAACTTGTGCATGTGTAAAATGTGTTAGGCACTTACATGTTCTTTGATCTTCCTTAACCTACAGACTCTACTATGCCAGTAATTATCTAATCCTTCGGATTGGCCAGTTGCAGCCAATCATCTTTAACATCAATTACATGTAGAATTTCTACCAAAAACCTTAAGGGATAACTGGATGCATTTGGTAGCTGGGTTACTGTTAGGAAAGATTTCGTAATTGTAGGGAATTTTCCTTCCATGTGGCAACCCCTAAACTTTTTGCTATTGTTTTTAACCTTGTTGTTGACTTTGCCAGAGAAGTACAGCCTTCTGCCGCACTTCTCTGGGCTTTCGCTCCTTTCTTACGGGGAAACTGACATGCCCTTAAGACAGTCAGTACCGGGGAACGTGGTTTCCCGTAGTTTCTTCTATCGTGTCGCAGCTTTAGTGCAACACGACACAAGAGGGCACTGTAAGCTAAGTTACAGCTCTCTTGGGTCTCTAGCCTTCTACAGGCCCTAGATACTCTTTTAGGAATGTATTTGATCGGTGCAAGTCATTCAGGGACTCGAATGGTGGCAGCGATCGTATTGTTTATTTTGAGCTCCTTTTGGCGTTCTGAGCACGTTTTTGCACTGAACCCAAAATGGTGGCCTGGCTCCCAAAATGGCCAGGCCGCGAGGCTCCTTTGTCTTGTCCACTGACCGTCTTGCTCCCTTCACCTTCCCCAGGTCCGGCGACCCGGGGCCTTCCTTATTTGGGCATGTACTTTCCCGCGAAACGTGGTTGCTTTCGCGGGCTTCTACATGTCGTTTGTGTGCCTCCAGGGTGTGGGCTGGGATGTCTGGTCCCAATACACATCCTGGGTGCCAGAGAGTCTAGGGTGGTGTGAATGCCTGGGACCACCGTGGTCCGTGATTGGTCCACGTATGGTATGTGTTTTGATGAGCAGATCTCCCATTGGCTCCCCTCCGTTTTGGCGCGAAGGGAACCGTGGATAAGAGGGGGCTGGAAACACCACTACCATGTCGATCTCCTGAGTTCTCACGAACGAAGGAATACAGGAGCCAAGTATCCTGCAACCAAGAGGCTGGACCGAGGAATCGCTGGTGACCCGCTGAAGGAATCCTCCTTTGCACTGCTGTCGTCCTGTGAAACCCTTTCCTCCTTGGATCGAACCAGAAGGCCTGTACTGGTGCTTCGACCTTTGGAATAGCAGGAACAGCTATTCCCGGCGACTTCATCATCTCCTGGCAAGTAAGCCTTCGGAAGTGTCTCTGGGCCATCCAGTTGACTGACCAGCTTACAAGGGAGTCCTGCTCTGTAACTGCCGCCAGGTTGTGCTGTATTTCGAGTCCTTGTCACTCTCCCACGCTTCGTACGCTTGGCGTCCCCAGGTCTGAAGGGAGGAGTGTACATTTGGCTCGAATACACACGGCCGCTCCGTTGTCCTGTGCGGCAACAAAACTGTGCTGGTTTCGTCGATTGGGACGTCTTTTTGCTCTACACGACTACAAAGCGTCTCCTGCTCTTCTGAACCTGCCAGCTGCTGAAACTAACGTGGAGAAGCCTGGGTCTGCTTGCTTCGGGGACCGGTGAGTAGTTTAGCTAGGATCTGGTCGCCCTCCTGCAGTATCCCATTGCTTTTCCCTGCTGTGTAAAAACAGCACCCTTTTGCCGCGCTCGCGCTCTGCTTCTGCCCGCTGTGGAGGCTGCGCTTGAGTTGCGGAACCTGTTCTCCTTCTGCTGTGCACTAACCCGAACTGCCTGACTTCCTCCGAAGAGCTTCCCCTTTTGCCCGTTGGCACCGGCGTGGCAGGTACTTTGAGCACAAGGCTCCACTCTTCGCAGGGCTCGGACTTCCATCTAGTTAGGTGCCAATGAAGGCGAACTGAGTCTAAAGCATTATCGCACTGCCTGTTTTCCTTCCCTGGCAGGTGGACTACATATTTCGTGCTTTAAACGCTTGCGACTGTGTATTTGTATATATATTGTGTTGATATGGTATGTGTTGGTTTAATATTGTGATATTGTGATTTTCTCGCTACGGTCATTATTTTAAAGGCCTTAAAATAAATGTGTATCTATTTTTGATATAACAACTGTTTGGAGTAGTTTGTTAGCGCTCTTGCTTTGTGTGCTCATTGCGGGCTTTCAGTCACCCTCACCCCTCTTGAGACCTAGTCTTGACCGCCGCGGTCGCTACCTTGATTGGTCTGGCTTGTCCAGAGGTTACCCTGTTCCAAGTAATTAGGTTGGCCTTCTGAACTTCTGCGCCACCAGGACAGAGTTCAGAAATCCGTCTTAACAAATTGGTGTACAGCGGTGGGATACGACTGAAGGTATCCAGTGTTGCGCTCGAACTAAGGCATTTCAGGTTATTCCAAACAGTACACGTAGTGAATTGTTATAGTATAACTTTAAAAAGGCCATAGTCCTATCAAACAGTATGGAAACAAGTACGTTGTTAACTTTAAATGCTTCCAAATCAGAAACGCTGAAAAAGATGTGTGCGGAGAGAGGTGTTTCCTCTCAAGGCACGAAATTGGAAATGATCCAAAGAATCGTGGCGTGGCAAGAAGTGCAGCTTGACGCTATAACTTCCGAGGACAGTGCAGAAGGTGGTGGGGCTGCTCTCACTGGCAGAACCGACGGTTCTGCCGCTGCACTGTTCCACCGCGACCACGAGGACAGGGAGGACGAGCTGTCTAATGTTTCCTCTGCCAGTGCTGATGGGGAGGCTATGCTTGAATTCAAGAAGCAAGAGCTGCGGTTTAGGCAGCAGGAGCTTGAATTCAGCATAGCCAAACTAAAAATCGAACAGGCAGAAAAACAAAAAGACAGGGATCACCAGTTGGAACTGGCCAAGCTTCAGGTTGCAAATGGATCCAAGGGTCCTGGACATGGGTCTGGGGCCTCCTCTCATCCACGGTTTCCAAAAGATCTGCTCAGTGTGTATGAAGAGAGGAATGACATTATGGACTGGCTGAATGCGTTTGAGTATGCATGCGAGGTCCAGGAAGTTGACAATGCTGATAAGATTGCGTGGTTGCTCAGTAGACTGCCCCATTCTGGCTGTAGTGCCATTATGGAAATGTCGAAGGCTGAGCGGGCTGATTTCGCAATGTTAAAGCAGACTCTCATTTTAAAGTTTGGGAAGACTCCGGCCCAATATTTAAAGCGTTTTCGAGAGTATAAGAAAAAGGAAGGTGGTACTTGGGTATCTTATGTCGCTGAATCTTTGAAAAACTTAACTGGCTGGGTCGAAGGCTATAAGGTTTCTACCTTCGACGGCATGATAAATCTTGTCATGCTGGAACACATTTTTGCTTCTTCTTCCCCGGAGCTTAAGCAGCATTTGGCCGATTCGAAGGAGATAGATCCTAAGAAGCTGGCCATTGCAGCAGACTTATGGGTGTCACATCGAGTGTCCCATAAGGACAAAACTCATCCTGGTAAGCAGGAGGAGGGGAAAAAGTCCAAAGATATGGAGGGTGGGGAATCTGCTAAATCTTCTTCCCAAAAAGGCCACAAAAAGAAAAACAAGGGTAAGACACAAGAGAACTCACAGGGTAGTGGAGGTGCGCCTCCGAAACAGAACTCTGGTTACAATAAGCCTCCCTACGTAAACAGACCCAATGGGGCTTGTTTTTCTTGTGGAGCAACTGACCATGTGAAGGGGGATCCCAGTTGTAAGGTTAGACCTTTGGGGGTCCACTCCGCTAATCTGGCCTTCTCCTCCTACGAGGAAGAAGAGATTACAGGAGCATCCTTCTCCTCGGACTCATTTCCCAGCGGAATAGAGGCCGAGGTAGTTTTAGTGTCCCTGGGTTCCTGGGAGCCTAAAGTCGCAGAGGCGTATGCTAGGATTCCGGATAATACCAAGCACTACTTTAAAGACAGTGTGCTGATCAATGGAGTGGATACTCCAGCTCTTAGGGATAGTGGGTGCAGTCGAACTGTAGTGGATTCTACCTTGGTAGACTCAGAGGAAGTTGCCAGAGCTACTCTGATGCCCACTAAGTTGGCTGACGGCCCCCTCCGTATGTTTCCCGTGATCCCTGTTAATCTAACTTTAAATGGTACAGCTGTCAGGATTCCAGTGAGCATTCAGAGAAACGTCCCGGGAAAGGTCTTATTAGGTAATGATCTCAGAGCTTTAGGGCTCGTAGGAGACACTGCCGAACGACCCTACACACGGTCTCAAGCACGGGCAGCATTGGCCAAGTCCAATACGCCGCCCCCGCCGAAGGGGCAACCCAAGGCGAAAGGAGTCTACAAGTCAAGACGGGGGAAAGAGAATATTCCCCCGAGCTCGCCTACCACTGCGGTGGAGGAAGTTGGTCAATCGCCCGAGCCTGACGAGGAGGTGGCGATGCCTGAAGTATTCGACCCCAACGACCATCCGGAACTAAAAGACTTGTTAGTTGAAGGAGGTCCTGATAGGGACGAATTCAGTAAAGGCCAACGTGAGTGCCCATCTCTGGAAGGCCTAAGGAGACAGGCCTGCTCCCAGCTTGAGGGTGAACCTCCTGGGAAGCATAGGATTTATTGGGAAGGTGGACTCCTGTATAGTGAGCCCACAGAGTCTACAGAAGGAGACCATAGGAGGTTGGTGGTTCCCCTTGCTGTTAGGCCCTTCCTCCTGCAGTTGGCGCATGTCGTTCCCCTTGCTGGTCACCTTGGTATGAGGAGGACCAAGCAAAGGTTATCCATGCACTTCTACTGGCCCAAGATGGGGGAGCAAGTAGAAAGTCACTGCAGGAGTTGTGCCGCCTGCCAGTTGTCTGGTAAGGTTGGCGCGACAATCCAAGCTCCGTTGGTACCGCTCCCAGTTGTGGGGGTACCATTTGAAAGGGTAGGGATCGACATGGTTGGTCCCCTTGACCCGCAAACATCCTCAGGCAATAGGTTTATCCTGGTGCTGGTCGACCATGCAACCAGGTATCCTGAGGCCGTCCCATTGACAACTGTAACTGCCAAGCCAGTTGCAGAAGCTTTACTCGGCATGTTTACTAGGGTTGGCTTCCCTAAAGAAGTTGTGCCGGATCATGGCAGCAACTTTATGTCGAAGTATAGGCAGGCTATGTGGAAAGAATGTGGGGTCACCTACAGGTTCTCTTCTGCATACCGCCCCCAGACCGATGGTCTGGGGGGGCGTTTCAACAGGACGTTAACGAGCATGATTGGGGCTCTGGAGGAGCCTCAGAGAAGAAAATGGGATCTTCTTGTTTCATGCTTACTGTTTGCCTACCGAGAGGTACCACAGGAGGGTGTTGGCTTCAGCCCCTTCGAACTTCTGTTCGGTCATCCCGTACGGGGACCCTTAGCCATCGTCAAAGAGGGATGGGAGATGCCCACTCCCCCTGTTACTACCAATGTAGTTGATTATGTGCTAGGGCTCAGAAAACGGATGGTACTTCTGATGGGCTTGGCTAGTGATAAATTGAAGGCAGGGCAAGCGCTGGTGAAACATTGGTACGACCAGAAAGCTTCCCTCATCAACTTTACACTTGGTCAGCAAGTCCTGATCATGAATCTCATAAGGCCTCGAGCTTTACAGGACAAATGGTCAGGCCCTTGCCCAGTGGTGGAGCCCCTGGGTGAGGTTAACTATTCAGTGGACCTTGGAAGGCCTGGACAGGCTCCAAAAGTGTTTCACGTGAATAGGCTGAAGGCTTTCGTCCCAAGCGGCGAAATCGCAGCACTGCTATTTGCTTCAGACGTTGAGGAAGAGGAGTCTGAACCTCTCCCCGACCTGTTCAAAAGCAGTCCTTCAGAAAGCTCTTTTGAGGGTGTCCGAGTGGCCCCTCACCAAAATGGACAAGGCTCAGTGGTTTACCTTGGACATGAAGTAGGTGGAGGGAGGAGACAGCCTCTACTCAGTCAGGTACAAGCAGTACAAGACTGGCCTACCCCCACTACGCAAACCCAAGTGAGAGCCTTTTTAGGACTCACGGGGTATTACCGCAATTTTGTGGCAGACTATGGTACCATAGCTGCTCCTCTGACTGCCCTCACAACTCCGAAGAAACCCAAGAAGGTAACTTGGACCGACGAGTGTGAGAAGGCCTTCAATGGCTTAAAAGACTCCTTGTGCCAGGCGCCTGTGCTAAGGGCCCCTGATTATCAAAGACCTTTTATCGTGCAGACGGATGCCTCTGACACTGGGATAGGAGCTGTACTATCACAAGTAGATGAGAAGGGTAAGGAACACCCTATCGGTTTTATTAGTCGCCAGCTTAAGGACAGAGAGCTCAGGTGGTCCACGGTAGAGAAAGAATGTTTCTCTGTTGTGTGGGCCCTAAGGAAGCTGAGGCCCTACCTCTATGGGACCCACTTCACTGTGCAGACTGACCATAAGCCGTTAAAGTGGCTAATGAACATGAAGGGGGAGAATCCAAAGTTGCTTAGGTGGTCCATAAGTCTTCAAGGCTTCGACTTCACTATTGAGCATAGACCAGGTGTCCAACATAGCAATGCTGATGGGTTGTCCAGAATGTTTAACCGACCTGAACAAGAGACTCATCCAGGGGTGGATTAGTTCCCCCTGTCCATAGTCTGGGAGGGGCGAGTGTTAGGAAAGATTTCGTAATTGTAGGGAATTTTCCTTCCATGTGGCAACCCCTAAACTTTTTGCTATTGTTTTTAACCTTGTTGTTGACTTTGCCAGAGAAGTACAGCCTTCTGCCGCACTTCTCTGGGCTTTCGCTCCTTTCTTACGGGGAAACTGACATGCCCTTAAGACAGTCAGTACCGGGGAACGTGGTTTCCCGTAGTTTCTTCTATCGTGTCGCAGCTTTAGTGCAACACGACACAAGAGGGCACTGTAAGCTAAGTTACAGCTCTCTTGGGTCTCTAGCCTTCTACAGGCCCTAGATACTCTTTTAGGAATGTATTTGATCGGTGCAAGTCATTCAGGGACTCGAATGGTGGCAGCGATCGTATTGTTTATTTTGAGCTCCTTTTGGCGTTCTGAGCACGTTTTTGCACTGAACCCAAAATGGTGGCCTGGCTCCCAAAATGGCCAGGCCGCGAGGCTCCTTTGTCTTGTCCACTGACCGTCTTGCTCCCTTCACCTTCCCCAGGTCCGGCGACCCGGGGCCTTCCTTATTTGGGCATGTACTTTCCCGCGAAACGTGGTTGCTTTCGCGGGCTTCTACATGTCGTTTGTGTGCCTCCAGGGTGTGGGCTGGGATGTCTGGTCCCAATACACATCCTGGGTGCCAGAGAGTCTAGGGTGGTGTGAATGCCTGGGACCACCGTGGTCCGTGATTGGTCCACGTATGGTATGTGTTTTGATGAGCAGATCTCCCATTGGCTCCCCTCCGTTTTGGCGCGAAGGGAACCGTGGATAAGAGGGGGCTGGAAACACCACTACCATGTCGATCTCCTGAGTTCTCACGAACGAAGGAATACAGGAGCCAAGTATCCTGCAACCAAGAGGCTGGACCGAGGAATCGCTGGTGACCCGCTGAAGGAATCCTCCTTTGCACTGCTGTCGTCCTGTGAAACCCTTTCCTCCTTGGATCGAACCAGAAGGCCTGTACTGGTGCTTCGACCTTTGGAATAGCAGGAACAGCTATTCCCGGCGACTTCATCATCTCCTGCCAAGTAAGCCTTCGGAAGTGTCTCTGGGCCATCCAGTTGACTGACCAGCTTACAAGGGAGTCCTGCTCTGTAACTGCCGCCAGGTTGTGCTGTATTTCGAGTCCTTGTCACTCTCCCACGCTTCGTACGCTTGGCGTCCCCAGGTCTGAAGGGAGGAGTGTACATTTGGCTCGAATACACACGGCCGCTCCGTTGTCCTGTGCGGCAACAAAACTGTGCTGGTTTCGTCGATTGGGACGTCTTTTTGCTCTACACGACTACAAAGCGTCTCCTGCTCTTCTGAACCTGCCAGCTGCTGAAACTAACGTGGAGAAGCCTGGGTCTGCTTGCTTCGGGGACCGGTGAGTAGTTTAGCTAGGATCTGGTCGCCCTCCTGCAGTATCCCATTGCTTTTCCCTGCTGTGTAAAAACAGCACCCTTTTGCCGCGCTCGCGCTCTGCTTCTGCCCGCTGTGGAGGCTGCGCTTGAGTTGCGGAACCTGTTCTCCTTCTGCTGTGCACTAACCCGAACTGCCTGACTTCCTCCGAAGAGCTTCCCCTTTTGCCCGTTGGCACCGGCGTGGCAGGTACTTTGAGCACAAGGCTCCACTCTTCGCAGGGCTCGGACTTCCATCTAGTTAGGTGCCAATGAAGGCGAACTGAGTCTAAAGCATTATCGCACTGCCTGTTTTCCTTCCCTGGCAGGTGGACTACATATTTCGTGCTTTAAACGCTTGCGACTGTGTATTTGTATATATATTGTGTTGATATGGTATGTGTTGGTTTAATATTGTGATATTGTGATTTTCTCGCTACGGTCATTATTTTAAAGGCCTTAAAATAAATGTGTATCTATTTTTGATATAACAACTGTTTGGAGTAGTTTGTTAGCGCTCTTGCTTTGTGTGCTCATTGCGGGCTTTCAGTCACCCTCACCCCTCTTGAGACCTAGTCTTGACCGCCGCGGTCGCTACCTTGATTGGTCTGGCTTGTCCAGAGGTTACCCTGTTCCAAGTAATTAGGTTGGCCTTCTGAACTTCTGCGCCACCAGGACAGAGTTCAGAAATCCGTCTTAACAGTTACCTTAAATAACATGTCATCTAATGCTGGTAATGCTAAAGACATGATATATACAATATGCCCCCTCACCACGAAATCCGTCTGCTTAGCCAGAGACACTTGAACTCCCACAACACCACTTAAGTCTGTGAAGGATTTACCTGTCATGCTTGATGATAATGTGATATTAACACAAGTAATACCTCTTGTCACTTACAAAAGATCCTACAGTGCATCCTTCCTGAGATTCGTCTTTCTAGCCAAAGATTCACACCTAAATCCTCTAGACCAGTTGCCTCCTTCACTGTACCCCAGGGTGCCTACTTAGCAGACTCCATTGCATCCACAATTGAAACGCTGGACTATTCCAATAGCTAGACCTCTGCAACAACATATCTATGCTCCTCAGCAATTTTCCGTAGCTTCTTGTTACATTCCATATCTATTAAAAGGTTCTCTGCAACAAACACAAAGTATAACAAGGAATCGCACATTTGTTCCTGCAACACAATTGCAGTCAATTCTCTAGCTCCAAATCATCTTTCCCATATTTCTCAAGCCTGCCTTGTAGTACCTCCCTCTCTCTGCAACCCACCAGACACTGACATGTGTGTGCTATTCATATATCACTAATACCTAGGAGCAGCTTTCCTTGCAGAAGGGCGTGTAAGCCTTAGTTGTTTCACTCTTCCATAGACCTCTTATCGGAGTTAACAACTAAGAAGCATGGAACTTACCTATCTGTACATCATTAGCAATACGTGCTCCTACCAATTGCCTCAGAATGTACTGCCATGCCAACAATTCCATACGCTGAACAACAAATACGCAGCAGCAATATCCAAGCAAACATATGTCCCTCGTGTAACCCATGGGCCAAATGGTGCCCTTTTATGGTAGGGGATCATAGTCAGGAAAGGTAGGGGGAGAATAAAGGACAAAATAGGAGAAAAGAAAAACACAGACACAGTGAGGGGCTTAAACAGTTTTTATTTTAATGTATTGTGTCTAATCTGACTGTGCCCCCACTATGGTAGACACATGGGACCTTTGGACTGAGGAAAATGGGCAGGACTCCCCTACCAACAGGTTTGGGCTCACCTGGTTAAAGATTCCAGTTCAGGAGCATGACAGTTGGAAGGACAGAGAAGAAGGCAGAAAAAGAAAGAAAGGAAAAAAATAGAGGAAATAGAAAAGGGAGAAGTACAGTGCTCCATGCAGGGCTGCGGCCACACCCACCCCCGGGCTACACCACCCTTAAACCCAATATGGTACGGGTAGTAACCAACAATTGGAAAGGAGTGTGGATCACCCTGTCATTACTGAACAGGTAGTAGTCCAAAGCTGATAAAACAAAATGCATTCATCAAAATACACCAGTTTTAAAAGCAACACATGGGAATGAGTCTAACAGCATCTCTAATGAGTTCCAAATCAAATGTGCGCAATAGAAAAAAAAAACACAAAGATATAGTGAGGTTAGTAGTTAAAGTGACTTGGTGTGCTGTACTTATTATCAGCATAGTTCATTAGTCGACATGTTTTGTGTGTCCAGCTCGGGGATGTCTGAGCACATTGGGAACTCATGACCGGCTTAATTTGGCACAATCCCAGTGATCTCCCCAATAATGCCATATCCCCCATAATGCCATTTGTATGGTTTTGTGAATCCCTTCTCATATAATGTATACGTGCTCTTGGGCATTGCAATGGGAACACAGCAGGTTAAGCCGGTCCTAAATTTCCCAATGCATTGAATTTCTAGTTTTTTTTTTTTTTTTTGCGTTAAGTTTAGTCACCTTAACTGCACTTCAACTAAAGTTTTTCCTTGAATTTCAAGGGTTTTGTTATACCATTTTTCTTTCCGTCTCCACTGCCCCTGGCCAAGTTAATTGCCGCTGTACATTTTTGGCACTAGTGGGCACAATATTTTTCTGAAAAGTTAAAAGTAATCACCCAAGTACTTAAAGTACCCAAGTACTTAAAGTAATCATCCAAGAAACTTAATAATTCCCTTATATCAAAATCAATTGTAGGGCTATCCATACCAATGCATTTCATGTATGTAGTGCTCACACTGCTATTTGAAGGGAGGGCTTTTAGATTATCCAAAAGTCTTCCAGGGAGTTGTGTTTAGAACACATTATAGCCCTTCGGGAACCTTTAGACACTTGCTTACAGCTGAGTCAATTCAAAGATATAAGGAGAGACACACCTATTTAAAGTGCAGTTTTCCTTCTCCAAAAGATTTTTAACTTCCATAAGAGTATACATCTTCTAGGCTGGTAAGACAGGCAACATGTTCTCAGGCATTTGACTGCCTGGCAATTTCGGGGATTGAGGTTAAGTGGGGAGATTTGAATTCCACACTCTGGTTAATCAATAGCACAGCCCGGCATTTGAGAGCTGGGTTGGGCTGCTAAACGTTTTTGCACCTCATTACATATAAAAATGCCTTATCTTGCACTCTTTGGAGCTTTTATGATAACTTAGCTGACATCTCAAAAATATCACTGAAAACATTAAAGCAAAATAAGTACTATAGCTAGGACGATCTCAGTGATTTGTATTGTTTCGTAAGAAGCCCATTTTGTTAAAGGAATGCTTATATGGAAGTTAACATTTTTCATGGCATTTTCCAATCTGTGGGAATAGTGTTATCACCGGGTCGAATGTGATGTCCACAGTATCCTGCACACTATCCAATATCTGTATAAACAGATCAATTACTTAACCAAGGGTAATGTTAGATTGTGAGAAAGTAGGATAAGTATCCATTACTCCAAGTCCCTAACTTCAAAATGTACATTTTTTTATATATATACAATTTTTCTAGAAACCAAGTTTAAACCATGAAAAAGTTTAAACATGTTATAATCCAGTCAAATAACCATTCAACAGCGTTATTTATATCATTGTTAATGACTGTAAGGATATTTGGCGTGTTACAGCACAGAGTACAGCACTACTGCACAGGTAGCATTTTTTTTTTGATGCAGCACCACCACATGGGTGTGGTGCATTGCTATATGTGTTGCCAGAGTAACATGGACATATAAGTAAAGACAGGCTATTCAGTCAAAAACGATTTTTACATATAAGATGCAAATCTATTTTTACAGTTAAAAGCACACATGTGCACATTCAAAATGCACACTATTTTTCACCTGAAATGCCTATGTTGCAAGAGACACATTTGAAAATTAATAACTAACCTTAATAATAACTAACCTGACTAATAAAACTTCATTTAACATAACCCACTAATAAAAATGTGTCTCCACTGCAGAATTAGGCCTACTCTGAAAGTGAACTTTTAAACGCACATTCATTTTTTTTCTCTGCTGCTCTGTCCACATAACTACAGGGAGCAAAGAGCTCGAAGGAACAGGAAATCAGTTTGTTACAATTGCCACTGTAGAAGTGAGCCATTGTGTAGTGAGGGAGGAGATGACATGATTGATTCTGATTGGAGCAGCGTCATAGCAAGTATCATGCTAGAGGCTGTGATTAGAACTTTGCTGGAGAAGCTTGAGGGGAGAGGGAGAACAAATGAGATCTTGCAGAGCTGGGAGAAGGATCTGTTTCCTGGCTGGGGCATTCCTGCTGCAAAAGCTGAGAGTTCCAGGCAATAACCCCGGTTTGAGAACGGCAGACGCTTGTTCTCACTGGGGCTGATTTTCAAGGGAGCCAAATTCAGAAAGAGAATAGCCGGAGAAAACTCATGCTGAACAGATAAGGTAATTACAGAAGCGAGTGGGAGCTGTGCGAAAGTGTGCGAAACTGTTCAGTCAGTGTATTCGAGGGAGTCTCAGTCTCTTATCAGCATATTTAGGGGCCGATTCATGGAACAAACGTGCGCCGAAAAACGTTGCGCAAGCAGGCGCAAGCAGGCGCAAGCAGGCGCAAGCGCAAAAAAACAGGCGCACGCGCACGCGTGCGATTCATGGAAGTCCCTGCGCGTGTTTTCCTCGGGATGTGCGCCAAACCCGTGCATGGCGCACACGTCACTGCAACATCCCGAAAGACGTGCGCGACGCGCACAGTGAAAGTGCACAACCTCGGCGCATACACTAGAAAGTGGGCGGAACACGGGGCGTAACGCGCAGAATGGGGAACAACTCGCGAAAATAAGGGCGTAACTGGGGATGTACTGCAGGGAAGCAGACGGAACGCCCACACGCACCCGAACCACACGTATTCATGGAATCGAATAGGGCAAAGCCACGCACAGCAAAAGACACGCACAAGCCGAAACACGTCCACCACACGAAGGCAGGCGGTAGAGTCCCTGCGCATTACAAAAGTGGCAACATACAGCAATTGTGCCTGTGCGAGCGGGGCACGTGTATTTAGGGGATGCTCGGGAAGTTACACACGCGATTGAGCGGGGTACGTGTATTCCGGGCGTGCGTGGGAAGTCACACACGCGATCGGGCCTGGGGGAGCGGGCTACGTGTATCTCAGGGGTTCGCGTGAACTTTTTCACGCGATCGGGCCTGGGGGAGCAGGCTATGTGTATTTCAGGGGTTCGCGTGAACTTTTACACGCGATCGGGCCTGGGGGAGCGGGCTACGTGTATCTCAGGGGTTCGCGTGAACCTTTTCACGTGATCGGGCCTGGGGGAGCGGGCTACGTGTATCTCAGGGGTTCGCGTGAACTTTATCACGCGATCTGGCCTGGGGGAGCGGGCTACGTGTATCTCAGGGGTTCGCGTGAACTTTTTCACGCGATCGGGCCTGGGGGAGCGGGCAACGTGTATTTCAGGGGTTCGCGTGAACTTTTTCACGCGATCGGGCCTGGGGGAGCGGGCTACGTGTATTTCAGGGGTTCGCGTGAACTTTTACACGCGATCGGGCCTGGGGGAGCGGGCTACGTGTATCTCAGGGGTTTGCGTGAACTTTTTCACGCGATCGGGCCTGGGGGAGCGGGCTACGTGTATTTCAGGGGTTCGCGTGAACTTTATCACGCGATCGGGCCTGGGGGAGAGGGCTACGTGTATTTCAGGGGTTCGCGTGAACTTTTTCACGCGATCGGGCCTGGGGGAGCGGGCTACGTGTATTTCAGGGGTTCGCGTGAACTTTTTCACGCGATCGGGCCTGGGGGAGCGGGCTACGTGTATTTCAGGGGTTCGCGTGAACTTTTACACGCGATCCGTGAACTTTTTCACGCGATCGGGCCTGGGGGAGCGGGCTAAGTGTATTTCAGGGGTTCGCGTGAACTTTTTCACGCGATCGGGCCTGGGGGAGCGGGCTACGTGTATTTCAGGGGTTCGCGTGAACTTTATCACGCGATCGGGCCTGGGGGAGCGGGCTACGTGTATTTCAGGGGTTCGCGTGAACTTTATCACGCGATCGGGCCTGGGGGAGCGGGGTACCACTCACCGTCTGCCTTGCGTGTAGAAGAACGCGTAGCCAACACCCGCTGTGAAGTAATAGCGTGTGAACCCCAACGGATGGAAAACACACGCACCGCACGAAAAGCACGTACAGAACAGTGTAAAGGCACGCGGGATCTCCAAGCCCTGCCAGGGCAACGCCTGTGCGCAAAACGTCACAGACGCGATTACGCTGTAAGGGCCTTTGGTCCAATGAAATCGCGTACGCGTGCTGATGCGCTTACGCGCTAAGGGCCTTTCCTCGATTTTCACGCTGACGTGCAGGATTTCCACGTGCCAAATCACTCCGTATCAAGCTGGCCACGCGAAAACACACGGAAGACCACGCTCCTGCCCAGAAGGCCGAATTACTGCCCCCCAGTGCCCCGAGCAGCCTCCCACGTGCCATCTGCTGCTGCCTGCCTGCCTGCCTGCTGCCACCGTGCCCTGCCATTTGGTGCCTGCACATCAGCCATCTGCAGGGGTCCAGTTGCTGTGTCCACCCCTGCTGGAACAGAAGACTCCCGACTCAGATAACATCGCTCCACAGCCCAGCCCCAGGACCCAGTTGCCCACCCACTCCTGCCCCTGGGGTTGCCATGTCGGGCACATCCACATCTGGCACCAGTGGCAACCCCCGGCCAGAGGGGCACCAGCTTCACTGCCACCGAAGTTGGTGTCCTGGTGGAGCAAGTCCTGGGGCAGTATGATGCCCTCTTCAGATCGTCCCGCGCCAACAAGGAAGGACGGGAGAGGATCTGGGCCGACTGTGTGGTTGCCATCAACGTGGAGGGGGTGGCAACCCGCACCATCCAGAAGGTCAAGAAGCGCTGGGAAGACTTGAGGTCCAGGACCCTCATAAAGGCCCGGCGCCTCGTGGAGGGGGGCCGGGGCCGCATGAGTTCCATCCAGATGAGGGTCCTGGAACGCGTACACCCAGCGCTCCACGCCCAGGTCCTTGAGAGGGAGACCCGTCTGGAGTTGAGCGGTAAGTGGCCAAGCATTGCTGTGTGAGACAGGGCATGTTGCAGTGTGAATGCCATGGATGCATGACACATGTCTGTGACAATGTACAGATTCACTGATGCAGCCTAGTCATCCTTGTATCCACTGTGATTGGGGTGTACGGGGCCAGATGGATTTGACTGAGGAGAAGTGTGTGCATGTGATAGGCATGACCCATGATGCATGTGAGTTCCATTACATTGTATGTTTCGAGAGTCCATTGGACATGTATGGAAATGTCCATGGCATGCACCATGACTGTCACTGTGTGTGTTTTGCCTGGACTGACACATGTGTTGTGGAGGGACATGATGGAAGTGTACTTTGACAGTGGCACTCATCTGCTATTGCTTCCTGTCTAGGGGACCATTGTACAGTACCCTGATGCTTGTGTTCTATGTCTCCCTCTACGCAGCGGCTAGTGAAGAAGAGGGCGGAGACGGCGCTGTGGAGCAAGGCGGCAGGGATGCCCCCATGGCTGCAGCGGAAGGGGTGGGTGAGCCCCCACAGGGGCCTGCTACGGCAGAAGACGGTGAGGAGCCATCCAGGTTGTTGGTTTCCACAGAGGAGGAGGAGGCCGCCACTGAGGCGCACATGGGGCCTGGTGGGGGCATCCCTGCTGGTGCAAGTGGTGCAGTCCAGGGGCAGGGGCAGGAGGCAGCACAGGTCACCGTGGAGGGGCCTGTGCATGTCGCTGTCCCTGACCCTGTGGGTGTACCACCATGCACCAGCAGGGATGCCCCGTCCCAGGCCCGTCCGCAGGTAGAGGGGATGTCCATGTCATCTGACTCCCCTCCACCTGCGGACGAGGGGACCCCTGGCCGTGCGGAGAAGGTCCTGATTGGGGTCGCGATGCGCACGGCTGTGATTCGTGATGCCGTGCGTGCTTCCCAGGAGGAGCACGCACATCATCATGAAGAGCACCGTGCCAACGTGGCCCAATTGGGATCGTCCATGTTCGGGGGTTTCCTGCATGTGTTGGCCAATCTGGCGGCCCTCTCCTCCTCTGTGGAGACTATACGCCAGTCGTTCTCCTTGCCGTCTTCCGGCCCAGATGCCACCAGGGCCCCCTGTGGACCTGCCCTGACCAATGCAGCCAGCTCGGTGGGGATCCCATCCCTGCCACAGTCGGGAGTCAGAGGTCCAGCAGGGGTGGACACCACAGCAACTGTACCCCAGCAGATGGAGGATGTGCCGGCATCATCAGGCAGGGCACGTGCACGACGGCGTCGGTGGATTCCATCAGCCTGGATGCCGTCATGCTGGCAGAGGCAGTGGCGTCGGAGGCAGCAGCGGAGTCAACGTGGGAGGCATCATGGCTCGGGGCCATCAACATCGGAGGGGCAGGCATCGGCCGGAGGGCAGGAGGACCCAGGACGGGAAGTGTCTTCCGTGTGGCAGCGGTTGGGCCAGCATATAGGTGCGGAGCGGCGGCGGGCGGAAGAGGCGCGGCTCACAATGGTCAAGGCAGAGAACTCCATGCGGAGGGGCCTGAGGCGGGCCGAGTGCCTCGAGGCAATCCGCAGGGGGTTGGAGGAGGAGACGGCGTCGTCCCTGCGGACCCTCGGGGCCATGGAACAGGACCGCCTCTGGGACATCGAACAGGAGTTCGATGATGCCCTGGCCCGGAACACCACGGAGTGAGCCGCTGGACTTGCCCGCCGCCTTTGTATATAGTTATATAGTTAGTGTTAGGTTTCCTTTATTTTTTTTTTTTATTTGGTTGTGATTGGACAATGCGCCACATTTTTGTATGTAGTTCAGTTTTTAGTTAGTTGTCATAGTTAGGTTTCATTTGGTTGGGCTCATGGACCCGGGATTATCTTGTAAATAGTTCTTCAATGGATTTTTCTATTTTTTGGATTGTTTTCATGGACATTCTTCTTCTTTTGGTTGTTTTGCTTTGTGGTTTTTCTCATTTCATTTCCATTCAAGTTGATTTTAAATACATTTTTATTTTCATCCTTCAATGTGTCGTATCATCTCATTGCTTTCATGCATGTCATGTTGGGTGTTTTAACATTCACTTGCAGCCATTGTGTGTGACAGACATGTGTTCATTTGCATTATTTACATTGGGTGTGTAACATGTCATTGCCTTTGATATGTGGGTGGATGTGATAGTTGGTTGGGCCTTTTGGCAGGGGAGGATGGCCATTACGGACATGATTGGGGATTGGTGGGACCCAGGTGCAGGGGGGCATGGATGGGACATGGGTGGGGGCCTGGTGGTGGGTGCCCCACAGTGCTGGGGGGTGGGGGTGGTGGGGAACATGCGTTGGACATGGGTGGGGGCCTGCTGGCAGGTGCCCCACAGTGCTGGGGGTGGGGGTGGTGGGGAACATGAGTTGGACATGGGTGGGGGCCTGCTGGCAGGTGCCCCACAGTGCTGGGTGTGGGGGGGGGTGGGAGACATGGGTTGGACATGGGTGGGGGCCTGGTGGAGGCTGCCCCTGCACTGCTGGGGGGTGGGGGTGGTGGGAGACATGGGTGGGGGCCTGGTGGTGGGTGCCCCTGGTGACTGGGGGGGTGGGGGTGCTGGGGGACATGGGTGGGGGCCTGGCAGTGGGTGTCCCTGGTGACTGGGGGGGTGGGGGTGCTGGGAGACATGGGTGGGGGCCTGGTAGTGGGTGCCCCTGGTGACTGGGGGGGTGGGGGTGCTGGGAGACATGGGTGGGGGCCTGGTAGTGGGTGCCCCTGGTGACTGGGGGGGTGGGGGTGCTGGGAGACATGGGTGGGGCCCTAGTAGTGGGTGCCCCTGGTGACTGGGGGGGTGGGGGTGCTGGGAGACATGGGTGGGGGCCTGGTAGTGGGTGCCCCTGGTGACTGGGGGGGTGGGGGTGCTGGGAGACATGGGTGGGGGCCTGGTAGTGGGTTCCCCTGGTGACTGGGGGTGGGGGTGGTGGGAGACATGGGTGGGGGCCTGGTGGTGGGTGCCCCTGGAGGCTGGGGGGTGGGGGTGGTGGGAGACATGGGTGGGGGCCTGGTGGAGGGAGCCCCTGCACTGCTGGGGGGTGGTGGGAGACATGGGTGGGGGCCTGTGGAGGGTGCCCCTGGTGGCTGGGGGTGCAGGGGGACATGCGTTGGTGGGCAGTAGTGCAAGTTGACATGTGGGTTGGCTGGGGGGCATGGCCATGGTGGATGGGGTGCCTGCAGGACATGTGCAGGGTAGGCCCCTGTGGTGTGAGCCACCTGCAGGGGCCGTGGAGGGTGTAGAGGGAACACCTGGGAGGACCCACACTTGCAATTCACGTGTGGTGCTCCCCGCGCACCCCTGTAATACACGTGCCCTGCTGGAATCGCGTGTGTAACTTCCCCTGCACCCTGAAATACACGTACCCTGATGGAATCGCGTGTGGAACTTCCCGCGCACCCCTGGAATACACGTACCCTGCTGATTTCGCGTGTGAAACTTCCCCCGCACCCAAAATACATGTACCCTGATGGAATCGCGTGTGGAACTTCCCACGCACCCCTGGAATACACGTACCCTGCTGATTTTGCGTGTGAAACTTCCCCCGCACCCCGAAATACACGTACCCTGATGAAATTGCATGTGGAACTTCCCGCGCACCCCTGAGATACGCGTACCCTGCTCGCACGGGCCCAATCGCGTGTGGAAATTCCCGCGCACCCCTGTAATACATGTACCCTGATGGAATCGCGTGTGGAACTTCCCGCGCACCCCTGGAATACACGTACCCTGCTGATTTCGCGTGTGAAACTTCCCCCGCACCCCGAAATACAGGTACCCTGATGGATTCGCGTGTGGAACTTCCCGCGCACCCCTGAGATACGCGTACCCTGCTCGCACGAGCCCAATCGCGTGTGGAAATTCCCGCGCACCCCTGAAATACACGTACCCTGCTGTAATCGCGTGTTTAACTTCCCCTGCACCCTGAAATACACGTACCCTGCTGATTTCGCGTGTGGAACTTCCCCCGCACCCCGAAATACACGTACCCTGATGGAATCGCGTGTGGAACTTCCCGCGCACCCCTGGAATACACGTACCCTGCTGATTTCGCGTGCCCCGAAATACACGTACCCTGATGGAATTGCGTGTCGAACTTCCTGCGCACCCCTGGAATACACGTACCCTGCTGATTTCGCGTGTGAAACTTCCTCCGCACCCCGAAATACACGTACCCTGATGGAATCGGGTGTGGAACTTCCCGCGCACCCCTGAGATACGCGTACCCTGCTCGCACGGGCCCAATCGCGTGTGGAAATTCCCGCGCACCCCTGTAATACACGTACCCTGATGGAATCGCGTGTGGAACTTCCCGCGCACCCCTGGAATACACGTACCCTGCTGATTTCGCGTGTGAAACTTCCCCCGCACCCTGAAATACACGTACCCTGATGGAATCGCGTGTGGAACTTCCCGCGCACCCCTGAGATATGCGTACCCTGCTCGCACGGGCCCAATCGCATGTGGAAATTCCCGCGCACCCCTGAAATATACGTACCCTGCTGGAATCGCGTGTGTAACTTCCCCTGCACCCTGAAATACACGTACCCTGCTGATATTGCGTGTGGAACTTCACACGCACCCCTGAAATACACGTACCCTGCGGAAATCGCGTGTGTAAATTCCCCTGCACCCTGAAATACACGTACCCTGCTGATATCGCGTGTGGAACTTCACGCGCACCCCGAAATACACTTACCCTGATGGAATCGCGTGTGGAACTTCCCGCGCACCCCTGAGATACGCGTACCCTGCTCGCACGGGCCCAATCGCGTGTGGAAATTCCCGCGCACCCCTGAAATACACGTACCATGATGAAATCGCATGTGGAACTTCCCGCGCACCCCTGAAATACATGTACCCTGCTCGCACGGGGCCAATCGCGTGATGTACTTCCCGCGCACCCCAGTGATACACGTAGCCCGCTTGCTGTGCTGGTACAGGGTTAGCGCAGCCCTTTGCGCTGGATTGGGTATATTGATGGCTTTTCCCTGCGCGGGAGGCGTTCTTGGGGGCGTAACTGGCGCTGCTGCAGGGTCGCTGCGCCACTGTGCGCCACGGATGGTTTTGGTGGCTGGAATCCATGAATACGCTGTGCGCGGAAATGGATTTTAGCGCACGCGGCTGGCGCAGGGATTCGCACGCGCACACTGTGCGCCAGCCGCGTGCACCACTTGTGCGCTGAATTCTATGAATTACCCCCTTAATGTTACCAATTGAATATATTCGCGCAGCTCTCTGTTCATTTTATCACAAATAATGTTGTACCATTTCATTTATTTCTGTAAAAAAAGTTAAACTGTGTTTAAAAGAAATTTCTATAATACAAGAATATTTGAAAACAGATAGCTACTGTGTATTATTTCTCTCTTTCATTTTGCATGGGAAAAGGTTTAAACGTGGGTAGATTTTTAAACAGTGCAATTGTCATTTTAAAACAGATGTGTGCATGATTCTATTCAGTATGGACAGTTGTGAGTGACTGTTTGTAGCATAGCCTGTTGGAGGTACATGAGTCAACGGGAAGAGAGACTCTCTGGACATAGTTCCCTACCGTATATAAGGTAGTGGAAATTACCACAAAAATACCACAATAGCCCATGGTGGCACACAACACTAACACTGAAAATGTGGTATCCCTAAAATGTAGGCCTGAGGTCTCTCTAGTGATCAAGAACAATCTAGATAAAAACAAGGGATGTTGGATATTGGGGCCACAAATAAACCAACCACTATACCAACCAACCACACAAACTATCACGCATATCATCTAAATAGGTCTGAATTCTGAAATAATGCAATGTATTATTGTCATGTGTGACCCAATATGAATACAGAGAGTGATTATTGCTAAAGGTATTTTGGCAGCAAGAAAATACCGCAAAGCCACAAATATCCACAAAATACCCAATATATTTATGGTGCGTTGCAGGCCGGGAAAGTGATCATAGATCAGAGTACCTACTGGGCGTGGCAAGCGTGTCTCACACTGCCATTTGCACATTAAAGGGAACCCATTTTATAATAGCAGTGTGCCACTAAAAACGAATTTCAGAATGTCACAAAGGGAAACCACATGTTCAGACCTAGTGCAATATTTAGAGGCAAAGTTGTTTGCACATGGGACGTGGTCGTCGAACAGCACCTTTGAATGGCGTGACCGCATTCAGGGTGAGGTGCAGAAAGAAAAACTAGACAATATTTTTGCAGAAGGCAGCATAAATCAGGTCTGCCTTACAAGATTATTGAATGCAGCCGATAAAAGTGCAGAGAAAGACTGTTTAATACGGCTATGCGGCGAAATATGGTTTATTTTGAATAAGTCCCTGCGAATGCAGGAAAATGATATCGAGCTAATTAACAGGTTAAAGACTGAATTAGATGGGGCAAGTAAAAATCAGGAAATGTTAAGAGCAGAATTGGATGTATTCCAAAAAGACATGCAATTAAAATGCAGAGACTTTGATGCTCAGTTATCCAAAAGCAAGAAACAATTTGAGGATAGTGAGCAAGAATTGGTACACTTAAAAGCCTTAGTGGACCACATTAGACAGGATAAAGATGAGGTTATTTCAGAAATGCAGATTTTACAAAAAGAATATTGTGAAAAAGAATGTGATCTCCAGAGTGCAGAACAAGAAATGATTAAAATGACTCAAGAAAGAGACAAGAGAAATAAAGAGTTCAATGAATGCCAAATGCAAATGTGCGACATGCAGGAGGTGATTAATAAGATGAGTGATGAAAACAACTATTTGCAAAATGAAGCAAACAGACTCCTTAAAAAGTGTAAGGACTTAGAACAGCAAATGTGCATTCCCAGGTCCCAGGAGAGGCGGCAGGGTACCACATTCAATGGAGTGGAGGTGAATTCTAGTTCTGCCCAAAGAGCTAGTGCTCCAGTGACTGGGCCGGTGACTGAACTTGGTTTGAGCGCCCTTGGGGGATTTGATACTCCCATTAGGGGCAGCCACCAATCTCATACACCTGAAAACAGGATTGAATCACAAAGTAGTGCAATTCCATGCATTGCAACAAGTAGCCCCATAAAAATAATGAAATCCATTAAAGCTCTGATCAAACCATTTAAAAAGGGAGGTGAATGCTGCATTGAGGATCACTTAGAAGCGGTGAATGACATTTTTAAAGCACTCCAGGTACCTAAGGAACAGTATAGACAATATTTTCATTTAACTTTAGATGCCCCGACGGCCAGCATCATAAGGGGATTAAATGAACAGCAGAATATGACCTGGGTGGAGTTTGAAAAAGAAATTAGGCGTCATTTTTCTCCTTTTCAGTCATTGCAGGAGGCAAAGAAAGTCGCTTACACAATCACTGCTGGACCTAATACATCCCCTCGCCAATTTTTAGAAGACTTAAAAAGAGCATTTTCTCGCTTTGATGTATCTTTTGACCCAAATTCCAATGAGTTTAAAACTGCATACTTTTATGGGCTACAGAAAGACATCATATCCCAATTGGTCCGTGAATTTGACCGTGACAAGTCCCTTGAATGGATTGTACATCAAAGCACAAAACTATATGAGGTACTCTATTGTCAGGGTAGAGAAAGTGATAAAATGAAAGATACTAGACCTAAATCTAAAGAACCCTCAGCCACAGTAATGGAAATCAGGTCAGCCAAAATGTCCCTTGAGTCTGCTCAAAGCCAAGGTAAAAATAATGTGACACCTGAACAAAGGGGTAATCAACAAAGATCGCCATTTCCTGTACCAATCTTCCAATCACATGATCCTAGTAATAGGGAGAGCTACATAAGCCCTAGGTATATAGGGGACAGACCCCGGGTAGGATATCGGCCTGATATGGCAGGAATGAACAATAACCAGAGACAAAATCAAGATCAAAGAAATGATGGTCCCTACCAGTCATTGGGGACACAGAGCAGATTTGATCCCAACACCATGATATATGGTAATCAGGATAGACCCCGATATGTGGATCGATTTACTGATAATGGAAATCAACATAGGGGCCAGTACCCACAATCTGAGAGACAGGACATGAGGCAAAACATGAACTACAATCCACGTCAGTACAATGATTCCCCACCAGGGGACTATAATCAAAGGATGGGTGCACCCCGCTCCCCTCCACAAATGAATCAAGAGTTCAGAAACCATCCCAACCGACATCAATCACCTGAGAGGTATCAGAATAGATCCAATCAGGGGGAAAACAACCAATATCGACCTAGGCCACAGAAAGAGGATTCTAGAGAGATGGAAAGGTTCCAGTGCCTTGAGGCCCAAGTGAAAATGTTAGCTGAGCAAATAGGAAAGCTCTATACAGCGCAAAAACAACCTTCCAAAGAGGGGGCTGATGGCCATAGCAATGACCGGGGGGCTTCCGAAAAGTGACTAAGTACTCATGATAACTGCAGTGCCAAAATGACAGATTGCTCTGATATAATTTTGCATAACGACTCTGAGATGCCTAATGAATTAAAAATGAAAGTGCCAGTAAATGAACATGTGACAGAAAGTGCAAATACTTCTAAAAAAGAGGTACGGTTTAACCTAGAGCTAAATAAAACAGCAAATATTTGCACAAATGAAAAAGAAACATTAGGAATTCCAAAAGAACAAAGGGACAGATTTAAGAAAAATGACTCATGCATGGGGAATACCAGTGAACAAGGAGTAAGTGGGGATGCTATAGCTCCTTCCCTGGGCAAGCAAAACAATGACCAAACACAGGCAGAAAAAGGAAATACTCAAAAGGAGGGTACAAGTCAATCACCTGAAGAATTCTTTGAACCACATATTTTTGAAGAGGCTGAAAGGGCTGGTATCACACTAAATGATCACAAATGCACAGAATTACAAAATGACAAATTGCTGAATGATGTTGTTACACATGTTCAGTTGGAAGGTTGTAATGTGGTCTCTGATGTTACCCAGATGGATGGCGAACAGTGGCCACACTCCAAAAAACCTCTGATCATGGAGAAATGAATAAAGTCTCTCGCGCAGAAATGGGTAAAAAGGAGGGAAAAATGTCTTTCCATTTACCAATGTGCTTAGCCAAAAGTGAAAAAGGCCTGAGAAAGGTGAGCCCTGAAATCAGTAAGAATTCACACTTCTTATGTGTATTAGAGGAAGTTGAGGACAGATATCATGCACGATCACTGTAGAAGAAAAATGCCACACCTTTGCTATGATTGACACTGGCGCACAGGCCACAATTATGTCCAAGGAGCTGGTAAAGAGTATCAATGAAGGGAGACCCCCACAGAGTCAGATCACAGTGAAGGAAAATCAAGGTCCAGTGCATAACTTTAATGGGGAGGAGGTGCCCATCATAGGTGTAACTGAGGTTGACATAAAAATAGGAAAGCACAGAATGAAACAAGAGGTATTGATCACATCTATTTGTGAAATTCCATTTCTGATGGAGACAGATTGCCTGAAAAGATTGTCTCCTCTCATAGATGGGGTGAATGGAGTGCTGTGGTCCTTAACCAAAAAAACATTGAGGCCTAAGAAACTAAAATCACAAAACAGCAACATAAATGAATGTCACACCGTTGCCAAAACAAATGATGCTGTGGAGGTATATCTCCAGAATAGTTGCATACCTAGTGTCACTGTTATATTAATGTGTCAAGACAAAATGCAGAGCAACAATGAAAAACTACCTGTACAAATATACTTGGACCCAAGGAAAAATTGGCAGACTGCCATAGATGAGCACACATTACGTTTTTATTTAAAAGAGAAAACATGCAAACAGAACATTGCTCCTAAAACAGATTCAGAAAAACACATTACCACTCTGGCAGAAATACACATGGAAGATGAGCAACCATGGGTTCATGTTGGTATAAATGACTATTTTAAAACAATAAAAGCCACTTTAGTGCTTGGACATGAAAGGAGTTTCATTAATGAGAAATTGTTGCAAAAAATAATGGAGAGGGAAGAAATCCCGAAATTTAGGATTACAAACCAATATGTTTCTGGGTTGGACAGTCCAGACTTTGAAAACCGAATTGCAGGCAGATGCATGCTTAAAATTAGCATTGGGCAGAAAACAATTTACCATAATGTATGGATAGTGAGTGGAGCACAAAATGAATTTTACATGGGCAATGACATCATGCACAGAATGTGTATGGTGTTAGATTTCCTTAATCAAAAAATATGGTCACGCCTAGGTGGTCCGGCACCTGAATTTGAAGACAAAAGAAGGGCTTATCATTGTGCACAACTGGTTCCTTATGCAATCGAATTACAAATGAGGAAATATACTATTATTCCAGCATTTACAAAACAGTTTGCAATAACACTGAAATGCAAACATGGACAGCAGATGAAAGACTCTGATGCATGTGTATGCCTGAATGAATCCATAAAACAGCAAGGCCTGTATTATGAATACATTCCATTGGTAGATATTGGTGAAGGATCTGTAAAAATTATGGTAAATAATAAAGGTTGTCATGATATTCATTTAGAGGAAAACTCCCCATTAGGAATGGCCATACAAAAATCACATTATACGGCAGATTTAAATAACATGGTGATTGGAAATATCCCTGAAAAGTATGTAGATGCCAAGGGTGAGTTGCCAGAAAACCTGGACTCTCAGCCCAAAGGAATATTTAAAATTCATTCTGTGTATCCTTATGATTCAAATGAGACAGTGTGCTGCCATCAAGAGGATTGCATAATATTTAATTTAAATGAAAATGAAACAGAAAATCAGCCCATTGAAGTGGAAGCTGATATGCCAACATATTTAAAAGTGGCAGCTTTACAAAAAGACACAGCCACACAGTTAGAGGAAAGCGCCGAGATTCCCTTACCAGAAGATTTTCCAGAATTTTCCAAAATGGTAGAAGAGCGGATCTCCTTAGCGGATGCGTGTGACAGCAATGAGGATAGGAACAATCTGAGGGAGATATTTATGGAGTTTAAGGATGTATTTGCAAAAGATGCTTATGATTGTGGTTTAACTGATTTACATGTGGCCACACTACCAGAAGGGTGTAGCAGAAGTCCAGTGTTTGTACGCCAGTATAGACTACCGATGGCATGTTTAGAATCATTGGCAGAAATTATTAAAAATTTGGAATCGCGGGGAATCATCAGGCCCATTCATAGCACATCCAATACACCTATTTTAGGTGTGTTGAAGCCAAATGGTCAATGGCGGCTATGTGCAGACTGAGAGAGTTAAATAAAAGAGTACCAGTATCTAGATGGCCACTGCCATTCATTGATCAGGGCCTAGCTCAGGTACATGGTTCAAAAGTATTTACCACATTAGATCTCACCTCTGGATATTGGTGCGTGCCATTGGCAGAGGAGATACAGAATTTATTTTCCTTTATATTTGACAGGACTCAATACGCCTGGCTTAGAGCTCTGTTCGGGTACATCAATAGTGGGAGTGAATTTGGCATATTTTTGAGAAAGGCCATGCCGGATGCAGCGGAAAGAGGAACAATAGTTTACGTGGACGATGTCCTGATAAAAAATGAAAGCCTGAAAAGCCATTTTGATGAAATAAGACATGTGCCTGGCCAATTGCAGAAAGCAGGCGCCAAAGTATCTTTGCAAAAAGCACAATTGTGCAAGAAAAAAGTGAACTTTCTAGGGCATGAAGTGACTGAACATGGGATAAATCCACAAAAGAAGAAAATAGAGGCCATACAAAGATTAAAAGATCCTAAAAATGTGAAAGGAGTAAAAGGTTTATTAGGGATGACAGGCTATAACAGAAAGTTCATTGAAAATCATGCAGAAATCACTCAACCATTGACTAAACTGCTTAAACTGAATACTCCCTGGAAATGGGAAAAAGAGCAGTCTGATGCAGTGGCTAAATTAAAGGATTGTCTTGTAAAGGCACCATGTTTAGCATATCCCATAAAGGGCAGGGATTTCTTTATAGAAATAGGTTTTTCTGAACATTGTATGTCAGCAGTATTATCACAAAAACACGATTTGAATCACAAAACCATTGCATATGCAAGTAAGGCATTTTCCCAAGTTGAAATGAAATTTAATGAATGTGAAAAGGCCCTATTAACCACTGTGTGGGCGCTACAACATTTCCGCCCCATTGTTCAGGGAGAAAAGGTGATTATTGAAACAAATCATCAACCTTTGCAATTTTTAGAGAGTAAAAGAATTAGATCAGGTAATCTAGCGCAGTCCAGAATCACTTCATGGACGCTGGCATTACAAGGTTTTCCTGTAGAAGTGAGATATGGACAAAATAAAAAGAACCCAATTGCTCAAGGGTTAGCTGACTTACATGACTGCGCAGCTGAACAAATACCAAATGAAATGGAAGTGGAAACTAGTTTGCAGGAATTTGAACAATCACCACACAAAGCTTTTGATGAAAAAACATGCAAGGATTTGCCAATTGTATATGTGGATGGTTGTGCTTTTCACATTGAAAATGACAGTAATAAACAATTAGTGGCAGGAATAGGAAATGTCTGGTTGAAATCTGAAGGCGTCCCCAGTATAGGGATGAGGATTGGAGCTAGGAGCAGTCAGGTGGCGGAATTGGCAGCCATTTATAAAGCAATTGCTACTGCAGTTGATAAAAAGTTCAGTGAAATTGTCCTGGTGACTGATTCTGACTATGCACGGAATAGCTTTGTGGAGTATTTGCCTGGTTGGAAAGCAAGAGGCATGGTTACATACAACAAAAAGCCACTTAAACATGGAAAAAGGATACAAGGCATAGACAAATTGGTGTCAGAGAATAATGTAACAATATACTGGAGAAAAATTCGTGGGCATTTAAAAACACCAGGAGAGGATAAGGAGGGAAATGATAAGGCAGACCACCTGCCTAAGATTGGGGCTGTGATGGGAGAATTGCTACCTATTGATTATTTAATGGGTGAAATACAAATTGATGCAGTAACACGTTCTAAAGCACCAAAGGAGGTAGATCAACCAGTGGTACAGTGGAGTCATGACACGCCAGACCAAGATTTGATTGAGGCACAAAAGAATGATCGAATTTTGGGAATCTATTATAATCATTTGATAGATCCTGAACAGAAATCCTTTAACAGAAAATGATTGTATGGGAAAAGAAGAGTTGAGGGTGCTATTAAAGAACAAAACACGAATTAAATTACAGGATGGACTCATGATTAGAGAGTCCATAACAGGACAAATACAGTGGCCCTCATTACGACCCTGGCGGAAAGTGACTGACCGGACCGCCACAGCGTAAATAGCGTTTCCGCCATTGCACGAAGGAGCAAAGTGCGGCCCATTCCGACCCATCGGGCACGAGCACCACGGCATGGCGGAAGTGCAAAGTCCGCGATGGCGGAAATGACCCCAAAACGGCCCACACCGCCGCCGTACGGCGCCCTAGGTGCAATACCGCCACCCATCACAGCGGACACCGCAGTGTGCGCCTACCGGAAAGTACGGTGACCGTAAATATACGGAAACGGAAGTAAAAACATGGGCCCGGAAGGGGAAACATCCCGCCGTACACCTATAAAACCACAAAAACCACACAACCATTAAAAACACCACCCTGAGACACACCCCAACCCGTCATCCACCCTAGCGAAACCAAGAAAAATGGGAAAAGTAGCGAAGAAAGCGTGCGACCGCAAGCGGCAGGTCCACTTCTCCCGTGAGGAACTCACCGTGCTCACAGAGACCCTCCAGGAGAATGCTGCCGTCGTCTTCTCCACGCAAATGACCAGGACGGCACTTGCGAACAAGAAGGCCATATGGGCTCTGGTGGCACAGCGTGTAAGTGCGGTGGGGACCGCACCCCGCAACCCACAGCAATGCAGAAAGCGATGGGACGACCTGCGGATACGCGTCCGCAGCATACTCTCTGCCAACCGCAACATTGCCACAGCCACCGGGGGAGGACCTGAATCACCCATCAAGTTGACCCCCTGGGAAGAAATCTGTGCCTCCACCATCGGAATGGAGAGCATAGAGGGAGTCGGAGGGATGGAGAAAGGAGTGCAGACATCTGAAGATTCAGGTAGGTGGGCCAGATAAAACAATGCTAAATCCACAATGTCCAATCATGTGAAGTGCCATGTGTCCACATAGTGCAACAGAAACACATGTCCAGGAGAACGTCCACACACATCGGCCTGATCGCGCACTTTAAAACTCACAATAAATACATGAATAATTAAAAACCCCTAAAAGACCCACTACACGTGCTGCAGGCACACCCTAACTGCAGGCTGCCAAACAACTGCACCCTCACTCCACACACAAATGAAAGCACCTCCAAGGCCCCGACCCAAATCATCCTCAGGAACCACCCCAATGCATGTGATACAATGCCATTCCAATACCCACAGACCCATCAATAACCCTCGCCCTCCTTTACTCCACCACAGGGTCCGATCCAAACGACGAGCATCAGGACACCCCTACCAGCACACCTGCAAAGAGGGCCAAGACCAACGGCCACCAAAGACCCTCCACCTCAGCTGCACGCATCAAGACGGCAGCAGCACATATCAGGTGGCAGCACAGAGGAGGGAACATCAACAGGCACCCCAGCAGCCAGCATGCCCACAACACCACCACCACCGGTCCCCCCAACGGATGCCACAGAAGGCACTGCCTCTGGTGGCAGCAGCACCATAGGTGACACCCCATTGATGGCAGCATGCTCCGACACAGAAGACGGGGATGTCGAAGTCAGATCCATCCATGACCTGTCCCAATCCCCCTGTCTGTCCCATCCCGTACAACATGAGGATACCACGCAGGGGCACCCACAAGACGACGACTGGCCATCCCCCACAAGCCCTGTGGCAAGGCAACATGAGGTCAACAGCCCCTCTGTGACACCCCCGCAAATGGCCATGGCCCAGCAGAGGCAACAGTCCCTCGACCAGTTACTCGTGCAACAGCAGCAACTGGCCACACTCCTCAAGGACCATGCCGATGGATGTGGGGGCACTAAGGCAGACATAGAAACATCAACTGAGACACTTAGGGCAGAAATGGAGAGAAGTACAGAGACACTAAGGGCACAAATGGAGAGTAGCACCGAGAGCCTGAGAGTACAAATGGAGAGCAGCACCGAGAGCCTGAGAGTACAAATGGAGAGAAGCACCGAGAGCCTGAGGGGGGAACTGCATGCGACGTCCAAAGACGTATGTGCCGAACTTGCCGCAGTGCGTCGTGTGCTCACTGAGCTCTCACAAACCCTTAGGGACATGCATGGACGTGAGCAGGCAGAGACTTCATCCGTTGCAAGTTCCGTCCAGGGCAGCCCCCAACGTAGATCTGGGAGGAACCTGCGCTCCACAGGCAGGGGTGCCCCTGATACCCGCAGAGGGGGCTTGCAATAGCGACAGCCCACTGACAATGAGCATCTTTGGACACTGGTGTTCGGGGGGGAGGTAGGAGGGTGGAGGGGGTGTGTTGGGCTCACTTGGGTGGCGGGTCGATAGGGTGTTCAACATGAAATCACATATGCCATAAACAGTGCACGATCAACCAATGAGATGTGTGGACAATGTTCTTTGTGTACAAGGCCATCATAGGCGTACAGTCCATATTGTGCATGTACCAGACACACACAGTGCCACGAGTCCCGTGTCCATGTATCAGCCACCAGGCGTGAGTGCTAGAAGCATGCATCAATGAGATGCTGACGAATGTCACGGCCCTCCGGTGCCTCGCAGACTCCTTGAGGTGCTGCCACATCCCCACCCTCATCATGACCATCATCAGGTGCTTGCAGTTCTGCGTCAGGGGGCATGGGCACATTTCTACGTACGCACATGTTGTGGAGCATGACACATGCCATGACCATCTTTGCAACCTTCTCATGTCGGTACAGGAGTGCCCCGCCAGACCTGCTGAGGCAGCGGAAACGAGTCTTCAGTAGGCCGAATGCCTGTTCAATGACTACACGGGTACGTTGGTGGGCATGGTTGTAGTCCTCCTCATGCTGGTCCCGTGGGTTCCGGACTGGTGTGAGGAGCCATCTCTTCAGTGGATACCCAGCATCACCTGTATGTGGACGATAAACGTATGATGTGGAATGCCATTGGTACGTACGCACACCCCCCGCCCCCTTCCTGCCAGGTCATTGCCGCATCACATACCCCACATCATCATGCATGAAATGAGACTCACTGAGTAGCCAGGATCTGTTCCCTGCGTGTCGCTCCATGTAGCCTGGTATAGTAGAGTTCCTCAAGACCATAGAATCATGGCTTGATCCAGGGAATCTGGCACAACAATGTGTAATGATCCTGTTGGAGTCACACACCATTTGTACATTCAGGGAATGGAATTGTTTTCGGTTGCGGTACTGGGCCTCCATGGCATGTGGGACGACCAATTCCACATGGGTGCAGTCGATGGCACCAATGCAACCCGGTATGCCGGCAAGTGCATGGAATCCCACTTTTGTGTTGGTAATTTCCTGCTCCGAGCGTGGTAGAGAGATGTAGTCGTCTGCGTGCTGCAGGAGGGCATCGAGCACTTGCAATAGTGTCCGTGAGAACAGTGGCTGAGAAATGCCATGCAACTGTCCGACTGTGTGCTGGTAGGTGCCTGTGGCCAGGAAGTGGAGTACAGACACCACCTTCAGTAGGGGTGGGATGGCGGTTGGGCTATCTATCATGCTGATAAGGTCAGCCTGTGTCATGTCCACAATGGCGGCTATGGTGTCCCGGTCCAAACGGTAGAGGGTGTGGATCTGCTCATCAGTGAGGTTGAACGGAAGTGCTCGGAGGCGTGGGATTGCGGGCTGCCTGCGTGGTGGTAGTGGCTGTGCTGGCGGCCCTTGATGGCCCTGCCTTGGCCTCCTCCTCCTCCTGCGTCTCCTCCGTGCCGCCGGTTGTAGTTGGTGTTCGTCTTCTTCTTGGAGTTGGAGTACTTGCAGTGCTATCAGGTCCCCCAGGGCCAACATCGCGAGTCCTGCCGCTAGCATTTCGGAGTGGGTGTGGTTGTGGGAGGAGACTGGGTGTGCAATTTATGTGTTTTCAGGCTGTATGGCCTCCACCTGTGGTGATACATTCCACCTGTGCAAGCTGATCTCCCCTTTGGCTGAGCACGTCCCGCACACGACGCTGCAATTCGAGGAATGGCATCTTGCTATTGCAATCATGTATTTGTTCCCCATGGCCGTGTAACATTTGTTGATATGTACATTCGGCTATGGTCCCATTGTTTCACATACAATCTTTGCAGTCGCGAACAGACTTGTGATGGGTCAGTGGAACGTAGTACTCGAGTAACGGTGGGCCCTCATGCATCACTGTACCGAGTTGCAACGACGGGCGGGGCGTCCCATTTGTGGGTGAAGGCAGTTGCCATTTTCACACACAGCCGCACTAGTTGGAATAATTAGTGATTTCAAACGGCCACAGATGCCTTTTCGACGTGATGTTGCAAATGAGGAATTCGAAGGGCGGCGCTTTCGGTTTTCAGCTAGCGGCGAGGAGATGCCCACAGGTCTGACTGCAAATATAACGTTCTATTGTTCAATGTCCTTGAGACAGGGGCCATGGCGAGGAAGCAATGATTGATATGAATAGTTTGGGATGCGCAATAGCGACGTGGGCGATGAGGCCGGACGTTCCCAAATACATGTTACTTCACAACACTGGAATTACGGGCTGGGGCACTGTGGATTTTGCAGGCTGCATAATGTTATGTGAGTTAATATTCAGGCGTTTTTATACCGGGATGAGGGAATGATGAATGGATGCATGGGCAGGTGATTTGATGCAGAGTTTGCCATGTACAGGGCTTCTTGGAATCTATCCGCCTCCCCTGCGCTATGTGATGCAGGGCTGCCATAGTGGGACCATCGTCTATCTGGCCTTGTTGTGCCCTCCCTGTCTCGACGCGCCTTCAGACACTTGTGTCCATGCACGTTAACATTCCCATCTGATGGATTCTGTTTTGACAGACGCATGCACAGGTACACTCGTTTGTGATGGTGTTTACACCTCGATATAGATGTTTATGAGTCGCAAGTGGTTTTGGGGTGGTGATGATCCTTTGGAGTGGGCAAGCATGCATATGGCTGTGGATTTAGTGTGATCATTGAAGCGAGTTGTTCGAATGTAGTTCTGATGGCCATTCTGTTCTTTTTCTTTTCTTTTGGTTGACAGGTATCTCATCCCCTTTTGCCACTGCCATCTGTATGCCACTCCAGCAGATGGCTTTTACTCCCGACACCTGCTGCTTCGTGTTAATCAGTGGAGCAGCATTACGATCTTATGGGACGATCGCCAATGGCCCACATGCCCTTACGCAGTACTAGTGGCTCGGAGCAACATTTCGGCCTTTCAGCTGGACTAGTGCCTCCCCATTGGGACGGCCCTGCGGTTCTGTGCGCTTCCATGTTGCCTTTTCGTACGTGAATGTGGCTCTGTGTACCATGATGGTACAGGGCGTCACACAAGTAGTAGCTGGTCATTCCTTGCGGATGCAGCCCAAAATGGTGATATGTGTTTTGGAGTTCATGGCCTAATGGCTGTATGGGCTTGGTGATTTTGTTGTGCATTAAATTTCTATTCTGATATGGGCCGTGTAGCGTTCTTCTTTGCGAGTGATGTGGCATATTCCTATTTGGGGAGCGATGTATTGTGAGGAGATCTGCATTGGGTTCCAGCTTCGGAGTTTAGTTGCGTGGTACTGTGCTGGGCGCGTTTGCCTATGAAGCCCAGTGAGGTCAGGGATGGGGGCTGCCAATGTGACTGTTTGAATGTTGTCATGCTCAGGGGCGGGGGATTGGGTTTTGTGTAACAGATGCCGGTCAGCCAGATGGACTGGTGGAATGATGTGATTTTCGGAATATTGCTGGTCCCAGGTGCCTGTGTTTGCGTGCGTTTCTGGGGGGGGACTGTGGTCATGTCCATTGGAATGGCTTCTGTATTCGTGCCGTCTGTGCCCTGCAGCTCCCATTGGCCCCTCTTGTGATTCTTTTGTTCGTTGGCATGCATGGGTGACTTCTACATTTCACTGGTTGCATTGTGACTTCATTGCACCTACGGGGAGTTGTACTTTGTGGGCAGGGTGCGGTGTACAGGCACTCAGTGGGGCCGTTTACGGTTGATTCGCGATGCCGTACTTCTCACCATGGCGGAATGGTGCTTTCCGCCATGCTTGATGGCGTTAGGTACATGTCCGCTAGGGTCGGAATTCGCGTACCCTTGCGCCATGGTGGTATTTACGGTTTGGCATGGTGCGCGCGCGCGTACTTGGTGCTGTTAGCGTTGGCGTTCACTACGGTGTCGCTAATGGCTTCGTACTTTGCGGTGACGGGTCATAGTCGCACCGAGCGCTATTCGATGGCGGTATTGCATTTCCGCCATCGTTTTCCGATTTCCGCCAGGGTCGTAATGAGGCCCACTGGGTGGTACCCCTTTCATTCAGAGGGCTAATGCTACACCATGCACATGATGCCATAACTGCAGGCCATAGAGGTTCACAAAAAACATTAAAAATACTAAAAGATTATGCTTACTGGCCACATATGTCCCAAGATGTGGAATTATATAGTAGAGGATGTCTAGTATGCGCCCAATTTAAACCTGCTTCACCAATGCATAGAGCCCCATTAATGAAAAGAGGCCTAACTCTTCCATGTTCAGATTTGCAAATAGACTATGTAGGGCCTTTAAAAAGGTCGAGCAGAGGAAACCGTTATATTTTAAGTGTGGTATGTTTGATGTCAAAGTGGATTGATCGCATTCCTGCACCAGATTGTAGTGCGCAAACAGCAGCCACATTGCTGGTGAACCATGTGTTCTCAAGGTTTGGGTTGCCACAAAGAATTGAGTCAGACAGAGGAAGTCATTTCACAAGTATTCTAATGAGTAAGGTATGGCAAATACTGGGTGTGAAAAGAAAACTACATATTGCATATCGGGCGGCCTCTTCAGGTGGAGTTGAATGAAGCAATACGTCTGTTGTGGATATTTCAAAGAAATTCGTGGCAGAAGCAGGTTCCAGCTGGGATTTACGTTTACCGTTGGTTTTGATGGCAATCAGATCAACTCCTGCCAAAACAACAGGTGTTAGCCCCCATGAGGTCTTGACGGGTAGGAAAATGGTGTTACCACAACACCTACTATACAGAACACATGAGCAAACACTTGTGAGTGCATCCACAGTTCATGAATATATTGATGAACTGAGGAGGCATTTGCAACATGCATTTGCTTTTGTGCAGAGAAATCTGGAAAGAGCTGCTGACAGTGCAAAGTCTTATTATGATAAAAAGACATCAGTAAAGGAATACAGTGTAGGGGATCAGGTGTACAAGTTTCATTTTGGAAAAAGTAAACAGAAAAATTCTAAATTTCTAGCAGCCTGGCAGGGGCCATTTCGAATTATAGATAAGGTCTCTCCTGTGGTTTATAAAATTTTGAAAAATGAAGGTGAAACGGCGATAGAGCAGTTTGTCCATGTAAATCAGATCAAACCATGCCATCCCAGACACGAGATCGGGTGGCTTGAGCATGTAGAAACAGAAAGCCCTGGGGCTACTACCCACTGATGCACACAATACAACATAAAGTCCCTTGAACACAAAAAGAGAAAATAAATGGATACAATCAGGAGGCATTGACAGAGAAGTTAAAAAGTTGATTGTTATAATGGCACACAAACACTGTAATATATGTAAAAATATATAATATAAAATAAGTAAATAAATAAATAAGTAAATAAATAAATAAATAAATAAATATATATAATGGAAGCTCATGGTTGGTGTGCAGGGAGAACATGTATTAAATATTGAATGCTGTTTTATATATGCTTGTTTTCTTTTTAACTTGTGTTTAATTTCAGGAAAAAAAAAAAAAAAAAAAACGAAATGTTTTTACCAAGCATGTTTTATTTTTGGAAAAAGGGTGAAGTTAGTATTGTGCAATATACTTAATCTGTTTCGTTTCTATTTTGGTTTAGAACATTAACTATTTATACCGGAGGTCACGGGAGACAATGGAGTCCTGGAGCCCACGTGGACGGATTCCGGGAAAGCCCCAAAGAGGGGTGAAGACCAAGGCTGCAAAGCGATCAGCATTGAAGATGATACCGATGATATGGTTAATGATGATGATATTTGGAGGGATCTTCAAGAATTCAGAAGCACAGGTTGTCATTGAACCTGGACCAGCATCTGGAATCGCGGTGGAAGAGGCACCAGGATTCATCATGAGTGATAGAAGGATGATTTTCCAAAATATCTACATACCATTGAATCCTGAGATTTTGATTGAAAAACATTTGAACAATACCGGAATTAAGATTGAACAGACTAAAGAGTGGCTGGAAATAAGAAAAGAGGACACTAAGCAGTCAATAAGAGATATATTAATGCAGTTGGAGAAAACATTTGTGAATTCAGCAGACATTAAGAAGTGGAGAGGAAAGAGAGGTGCGGTGATGCTCGCGATATCATAGGTAATGTCTATAGTTGGAGCCATAATAGGTACCACAATATGAACAGCCAATTCTATTACCGGTAGGAACACTGAGTACTAAAGCGCAACAACTGAGTATTGACCTAGAAATAATACAAAAAACATTAGATGGGATTAGAGGGGGACTGGATGAACAAGTAAGATTCATAAATGAAACTGCAATCATTCTAAATGAACAAGCAGATGTGATGCAACGGGAGACTAAAATAATACTTAAGCATGACAGAACTTTAAATGAAATATTGAACATAATGAGTCCTGTTGATAGACTATTAACGAATTATATGAGAGAAGTTCAAACTGCAGTTTCACAATTGATTCAAGGACATATCCCCTTGTATTTTGTTTCACAGGATATTATTCGTCAAATGATAGAAAGATTGACCAGGAGGGAAATTGATATAATACAGGTAAAAATTGCATTTGAAATGGGTAATGCAATGGCGTTATACGTGGACTTGGAAAGACTAGAGATCGGATTTTTGCTATGCATCCCATATGTAGCTCCTGAACTTATTTATCAAACGAAGTGGGTACACAACGTGGGATTTTGGCAAGAGGACAAATTTATTAAGATTAAGACTCCAGAAGTGGTGGCATTTCAGTCATGGGAACCTGAAGTTTATTTAATACCAAACCTGGAAACATGTGTCAAATTTAAAGAACAAAATTATATGTGTCCAGGTAAACCGTTTGTTCCTGATGCCACAGATGCTATTTGTGGTTTGAAATCTGACCCAAATATATCAGAAGGATGTGAAGTGATTATTAGCAATATGGGGAGTGAAGAACTGGCACAGACTAAGATGGTCAGAGGTAAATGGTTGGTCAGCACCTGTTTAAAGAACATGACGGTAGTACATTTAAACCATGGAACATACGTGGTTAAACAGGTGAAATATAATGTTTTTTATTTACAGGTTCCAAAGGATACAATTGTGTCAATTGGGGGGTTAACATTGTTTCATGTAACAAATGATGTTTGGGAAAGCCAAGTGGAAAATATCGATTTTTTTCGAAAGGGATACTTTTCAAATAGATCCGGATGTGGAATATTTATTGAATCACAAAGAAAGACATGTTATAAAAATGAATTTGAGAAAAAACAATATTACAATTAGTAATCTGGGGATAATAGAAGTGGAAAGATTTAATTGGGGAACCTGGGGGGAACGCTCAATAATGGGTTTGGCTGTCCTGGTGCTAATCATGGGTGGATGGTTGATTGTGCTATCAGTAAAAATGAAAATGTTACTGATTTTAGTAGCTACGACAGGAAGAGAAAGATATCCCAATACACATGCATTTTAAAAGAAAAAAAATAACAAGTTGTTTTTAGGAATTGGCTTGGATCGTAGCCAAGTTCTAAAAACAAAAGGAGGGTATGTAAGGATATTTGGCGTGTTACAGCACAGAGTACAGCACTACTGCACAGGTAGCATTTTTTTTTTTGATGCAGCACCACCACATGGGTGTGGTGCATTGCTATATGTGTTGCCAGAGTAACATGGACATATAAGTAAAGACAGGCTATTCAGTCAAAAACGATTTTTACATATAAGATGCAAATCTATTTTTACAGTTAAAAGCACACATGTGCACATTCAAAATGCACACTATTTTTCACCTGAAATGCCTATGTTGCAAGAGACACATTTGGAAATTAATAACTAACCTTATTAATAACTAACCTGACTAATAAAACTTCATTTAACATAACCCACTAATAAAAATGTGTCTCCACTGCAGAATTAGGCCTACTCTGAAAGTGAAATTTTAAACGCACATTCATTTTTTTTTCTCTGCTGCTCTGTCCACATAACTACAGGAAGCAAAGAGCTCGAAGGAACAGGAAATCAGTTTTTTATAATTGCCACTGTAGAAGTGAGCCATTGTGTAGTGAGGGAGGAGATGACATGATTGATTCTGATTGGAGCAGCATCATAGCAAGTATCATGCTAGAGGCTGTGATTAGAACTTTGCTGGAGAAGCTTGAGGGGAGGGGGAGAACCATCGAGATCTTGCAGAGCTGGGAGAAGGATCTGTTTCCTGGCTGGGGCATTCCTGCTGCAAAAGCTGAGAGTTCCAGGCAATAACCCCGGTTTGAGAACGGCAGACGCTTGTTCTCACTGGGGTTGATTTTCAAGGGAGCCAAATTCAGAAAGAGAATAGCCGGAGAAAACTCATGCTGAACAGATAAGGTAATTACAGAAGCGAGTGGGAGCTGTGCGAAAGTGTGCAAAACTGTTCAGTCAGTGTATTCGAGGGAGTCTCAGTCTCTTATCAGCATATTTAATGTTACCAATTGAATATATTCGCGCAGCTCTCTGTTCATTTTATCACAAATAATGTTGTACCATTTCATTTATTTCTGTAAAAAAAGTTAAACTGTGTTTAAAAGAAATTTCTATAATACAAAAATATTTGAAAACAGATAGCTAGTGTGTATTATTTCTTTCTTTCATTTTGCATGGGAAAAGTTTTAAACGTGGGTAGATTTTTAAACAGTGCAATTGTCATTTTAAAACAGATGTGTGCATGATTCTATTCAGTATGGACAGTTGTGAGTGACTGTTTGTAGCATAGCCTGTTGGAGGTACATGAGTCAACGGGAAGAGAGACTCTCTGGACATAGTTCCCTACCGTATATAAGGTAGTGGAAATTACCACAAAAATACCACAATAGCCCATGGTGGCACACAACACTAACACTGAAAATGTGGTATCCCTAAAATGTAGGCCTGAGGTCTCTCTAGTGATCAAAAACAATCTAGATAAAAACAAGGGATGTTGGATATTGGGGCCACAAATAAACCAACCACTATTCCAACCAACCACGCAAACTACCGCGCATATCATCTAAATAGGTCTGAATTCTGAAATAATGCAATGTATTATTGTCATGTGTGACCCAATATGAATACAGAGAGGGATTATTGCTAAAGGTATTTTGGCGGTAAGAAAATACTGCAAAGCCACAAATATCCACAAAATACCCAACATGACCAACACACTAATCCAGGTCTTGATCTTTAAGAATAGGATTTGATGACTGCATGATATTATGTATCTATTTTACTGATATTCAACTGTACTGTTAACTGGGTACTAAAATGTATATATGTATCTTCTTTTTTGTAGAAATATTATGGAATGGTGTTATATGCCCCTGATGAAGAGTGAAATCTCAAAACGCGTTGGGCCAACTTGTATACAGTACAATCTGAAGATATCTTGTGATGTAAATACCATTGTTGAATGGTTCTTTGACTGGATTATACCATGTTTAAACTTTTTCATGGTTTAAATTTGGTTTCTAGAAACTGTTTATATGTAAAACATGTTTACATTTTCAAGTTAGGGACTTGGAGTAATGGATACTTATCCTACTTGCTCACAATCTAACATTACCCTTGGTTAAGTAATGGATCTGTTTATACAGATATTGGATAGTGTGCAGGGGACGTGAGATCCCAACATTTGGGAACAACTTCCTTTCTTTCTTCATTTGCCAACCTAGATGTCAAGGTTGAGACTATCTCACCTGCACCTCAAATTACTCTAAAAAATCGTTAGATTTCATTATTACAAAATCTTTATCTAGTTACACCATAGGATTGCCCAATGTTTCTATCTATTAGTTTATTATGTCCACATTATCCACCATTTTGGATAGTTTAAGGGGAGAACTCACAGAGGAGGGCCATTTTGATGGCACACTGGTATGATGTTCACAGCAAAGCAGCAGGATCTATGTTTGAGATGTGATAAGAGATAGGTAATATGCCGGCATATATTTCTGGACATGGTAGAATCATCTATGATTGAGTGGTGATCACTATAGGGTTCACTTAAATGGATGCAAATTGGTTTTGGGCCCTTTCGGTACAAGCACATGTAATGGATGTGTCCAAATAACTGAACCAACTCAGGAAGATGGCAAAATACTGTTTTCTAAAACAGGGAGTTTACAACGAACATGGAGGAATCGAATCATTGATTCATGATGCAGAAAAAAAGGGGGAAGGGCAGTAAGAAATAAGACAAAATCAATCAGTGCCCCATGCTTGAACTAGCAATGTTAATTACAAGAAGGATTTGGTAATCAAGAAAATCAAACCCTTTATTCAATTTCAAAATTCAGGCAGTGAGTGCCAAAGACATGGTTAGCTCCTTGAAGGTAGAAGAAATGAATACACGTGATTTAACTCATGTGAAATCTTTTTTTCTCTCTCCTCATGTTCCTGCCTCAAAATACCTGCTCATAATATGTGTCTTCTGCCTTGGCAGCTCAACTCCCTCCTTTGCTGACGTAATTGTGATGTTATAGGCCATCTCATTATAACCCATACAAATGCTGTTGCAGTTGCTGACTTCAAAGTCTGGGCTGACTTCATTTCTCATCAGGGTGCTTCCTTCTTCAGAGGCAGACTCAAAATCATGGGTCCCACGCAGATTGCTTCTGTTCCTACACATTATGCAGGTCACGCCTCGAGACTTATTTTACCTTGCCACCATCAAACAAATTCAAACTACTGGCTGTTCTGATGACAATGTGTTCAACTTCTTAATTGCTCTGCCTTCCCCTCTCCTACCCCACCCCCTAGCTATCAAAATCCTTACAATACTTGGAAAATATATATTGGCACACTTTTGTACACTCCTAGGAACGTGCTATCTCATAATCCGACCTCTCCTTTTCTAAAATAATAAACATCTCTGTTATAAACCCCAGCACTTGCCATTGAAAAGACATGGAGTAAAGCATCCAAATAACTTTCTATCTTTTAGTTTTCAACCTCTACAACATATTCCAGCTCACTCATTACAAACAAGCTAAGCATCAATCCAAGAGCATCTACTTTTCTGATCACATCAAAACTCCAGTAATTTACAAAATCATTTTCTATCAGTCCTCAAAGGTCTTTTCTTCACACCCTTTTCACACTTTCCCCAAGTATCATCCCTCACAACACCTCTATAAAAAATCCAACTGCTTCATTCTCAGACAAATTACATTATCTATGGTTACTCATCTCCTCCACTTCACCCCCTACCTCTCCTATCGCACTCCTTGCAGCAGCTGAGCATCTCATCATAATCAGCGATATTGAGGCAGCTGTGTCTCTAGGTGTATTGGATCGCTCCGCAGCCTCTGCATGGTTGATCATGAGCCTCTAGTCAATCATCTCGTTTCTGCAAGCAACATAGGCTTAGTCATTCACTGGCTTTATTATGTTATCATTGTCCTTGAAACTGCTTTCTAGTTGTCTCAACTCCTTACTTCCTATTTCAACACCCTCACATGTGGTGTGCCACAGGGCTCTTTACTTTTCACCCTCATGTTCAACATAGATGTCCAACCCATTCTGTTACTCATCAAATCTCATGACTTTCCATTATTTACCTGTGCACATGATATTCAGCAAATGGTTCACCTCAACAATATCACAGATTTCTCACCAAACTGATTTTAAAACGTCATGTTCAACATCTCCATCCAGAGGAACAAACACTCCCTGAAAAGCAACTCTAATAAGACTGAGGGTGTGTTTTTTTTTCAAACCACCTCACCCCACTCTGTGGACATCTCTGATGTTGCCTTCTTCTATTCAGCTGTGCTCTCTGCCTCTGTTCCCCATTGTAAATCCAGGATTATAACATAATTGCAAATTGTCCTGAGTCTGAGGTCAGCAGGATTCACAGCTATGATGCAGGAAGGATGTTGGTGTCACAGCTTCAGTTTCTAGGCTCAGGAGTGGCACGAACCAACCAACCCCTCCACGGTCTGGGCGCCTACAAGTTAGAATTTACACAAGCCTCCGAGAGCCTGGTGGGGAAAGAGGGTTAGGATCACGATGGTTGGATGGGTTCAAGTAGCGAGGGTAACGGGTAAGAGGACTAGGAGAGGGGAGGTGAACAGGTAAGGGAACATAGGGTAACACAACAAAGCATATGTTTAAACCCTAGCATGCACAATTCCCCCCGCACTCTCACAACAAGGCTTAGGAGCCAGAAAGAGATTTATCTCTGGGGTTAGTGCTGGCCTCCTGCCTGCGCACTCTCTGGTCCGGGGTCTAGAGCAGTATTATTGCTGCAAAGAGAGTAGGAGTTACTAATCTGTGTGTTTCATCACACACGTAGCATTCACAGGTTCCGTTCATGCAAATGGTTAGTTACACCCTTCTGAGTGCTCTATAGGTTCGCCATCCGCCTATGTGTTAAGCACATGCAATTGTTCTGGGTTATACCCAACACATGCGGATCTATGGCCGCATGTGGCTCCACAAAATGCTGCTTGATGGGGTTGGAGGTCTCAGAATAATGTGCCTAACCGTGGCAATGATTTGTGCTGTCAGTCGCACGTGACAGGTTGCGGTTATTCTGAAAACCGTGTGAAGTTAAACACATGCGCTGCTCTCGCGCTGCCACCCACTAGGTTCTGAGCGTGGTTCAAGGTTGTCTTCAAAGATACTATGGCGCTGGAAATGCAGGCGCAATGAACTTAGCTTTTCTGGAGCAGGGGGACATGAGAACCCTGGGCAGTGCCCCCTGTGTATGCCCCTTGCTGCTTCCTAAGGATTTGCTTGCTTCCTTTCATTGCTTTGCAGCATTGCACGCTTTCCCCCATGCTGCTTGGGCTCCCTGAGGTGGGCTGTACTTATCTTTAGCAGGCGCGGGGTCTGGGTGGAGGATCTGTGGGGCGTGGCCCCTCGTGTGCTTCCCCTTGCTCGGAGCTCCGGAGAACATGTCTTCTCTGGTCGAGCGTCTGAGCACAAGCCCCGTGCTCTGGATGTTCTTGCGTGCATGCGTGCACGTGCCCCACCTGATGTGGGCTTGATTAAGTAGTTCATGGCCCGGGTATACCTGGGAAATGTAGTTTGTAGGCCATTTCTTCTGCAAGAAGGACATAGAAGCCTTTTATAAGGCTGGATTTTTTTTCTACTTGCATGTTTCTTTAGTTTACGAGCTGACATTAGTCTATGGCCACCATTAGGACCGGGTACACAGTGTTTACTGTCTTGTCCCATGACAGTTGGAGCCAGTTAGTACACAAGCGAATAAGTACTTTATTATGTTACAGGGTACATATTAGAAGAAGAAGAGAGAGAGCAGGTAATAACATCCTTAGTTGAGCTCCCATTCTGCATGCCCAACTGTCATTCATGGAAACATGAGGGAAATCACTGTTCCTTACGCACTCTACATTCCATAGCATCGCATTGCTAGGGGCAATTTAAGCACCATGCTACACATCTCCCTTCCCTATAAAGCCACAGGAAGGGATCAACACACATACAGCATTTTTTTATTTACTTAATTGGTTATTTATAACACACTTAAAACCCAGAGCTTTCTAAGTACAGACCCGGGGATCAAACCTGTGTTGCTATGCATCGTGTTGCTTCCAAGGCGAGTGTGTTCCACCTGAGTTATCATCCCATTCCAGCCAGGATCCCATGCACTCAAACACAAGACCAGACTCTCAAAAAACATTGTCACATTTGCAACCACCGAAGCGTATTCAACCAACTGCAAAACTAACACTCATGGACAACTAAGAAGAACAAACCACTATGTACTCCCACCCCGAATCTCAAAGCTGCCACCTTCGAGCACAATCCACTGTTCACTACATCTGTAACCTTCACACCATATGCACTTCACTCCTGGGCCTGCCACACTCCGGACATGGGCCTGCCACATCCAAGCGCATTCACATCCACCATTCAAGAAACATAACTACATATGGCCCAAGCCCATTTGCAACCTACCAACAAGAAGCATTACTATGCTCAAATCCATATCGACATAAAAACCTTACACACCACTACACTCTTATTTTGGGAACATGTCATGAGCAATATACCACCATCTCCAAAACAGAACCATCTCTAAAATAGAAACAATGCCTAAACGCCTGGCGCCAACCACCACAGATATAAACTGAAGGGTCATACTAAATCTCCCCCAAAGGGACACACAAAAGCATCGAAAAGAAAGAAAAGGGACACATGAAGAACACATGAAAACAAATGTGACCCCTAAAGAAACAGTACACTATGGAATACACACAGAGATGGGTTGTTCAGTCCCATTTCCATGTGATAGAAAAGAAATTGCATGCATTCAGTGGAACAATATTTTTGTATGTGGACACATTTTTAGGCCAAACTCAATAGCACTCTTGTGCTAAAATACATTCATTACAACCATACTCATTTAACTGCACATCAGTGCGAAAATATAGTATACAAATGGCTCGAGATCACACTTACGCCTAATCATGGCAGACCAATGATTAGGCGTAAGTGTGATACTTAACGTAAGTAAGTGAGAATCCAATGGCATTAGATGGCTCACAGACCACAATTTGCCTAAAAACAGTTTCTCAAAGACCACTAATATCTGCTCATAACAGACAATTGAATATATGCTTAAATAAACTGCTCAAAGCAGGTCAGACCAAATGTCAGATCTGGACCGAAATGGCAGCAAGTAAAATCACAATATGCATTTTAGTATGAGTATCATTGGACCTTCCAGCTAATGTGTGCTTTATTAATTTATGTAACAAAACATAGCTCAAGTCAAGGAAACACACTCTAAATATATGCATGTGTCATAATGCACATTGCCTAACTCAGTGTGATGCGCCATCCACAGCATTCATTACATGTCCCAAAGCTCTTTAAGAGAAAAATGTAGAAAAGTTCAGTTCCAGGTTCCAGGCATTCCAGTATAGTGCAGTTCAGTGCTCTGTGGGTGATGCTTTTTTGCTGCATGGCATCCATCATGCTCTTCTCAAGAGCATTCCAAGTGGATGTTACGCCTCCAAGGTTTCACACAGAGAAGCATTCTGCATTGAGGTGAATGTATGGTCAGAAGTGCTTAATCCCAATGCACGTGTTCCTTGTGACAACATAGTGCATTGTGGAGATTGGGGTTGTAGTGATTTAAAAAAGTGAATATTATGAGTCAAGATTCGTTTGTAAAGCCAGTACAGCGAATTGCAGTATATACCTGGACAGAATATGAAAACGTGTTTGGTGTGCACGTGATGACCCTTTTCAACCCTTTTTGCATTTGTGCACACCAGGGAGCATCTCTGTGCATTTTAATGCACACACTTTACCACAAACGGGATGTGGACTAAAACGCACATGCAACTAAGACATTCCCCCACACCTTTTTGGATTAGGTGCATGTGCACATTGCATGACAGGATATTTCCTGACAGTGTCATGCATTTGTTTAAGTGGGACAGCCACGCCATGAACCGCTGTTGTCTCACATGCATGTCTATCCCTGTAACAGGGATAGAAAGGCATTTTTCCTTTTCTTGCATTTCAGTGACAGATCCTTTAAGGGCCTGTCTCTGTGAGAGTGCTCTAAGCAACCACATGGTTGCTAGAGGCTAGTCATACCTTAGTGCTGGGGGCATGCCCACAATAAGGTACGCAAGGTGCCTGGATATCACATATTTAGTGTTGCTGTCCAGCCCCCTGAAATGTGGAGAAATAAAGTGACCCACGCATTTCTGAAATGATGCAAATGGTAAAAAAAGTGCATCCTCTGCACTTTTCACATTTTCGTTCATATTTGAGAATTTGAAACACAGTGCTTTATGCAACATAACACATATCATTGACAACGGCATCTTTAGAGAATCTACTTTGGCTCTTTAGTTCGGGACTATCCAACCATTACACCCACCCTTTGCTGTGTGCCCAGTAGACATATCGACCATGACTACATGTTCCATAATGAACCTGACTAAAAGTGAACCACAGGTAAAACAGCAACCTCTGCAGTCTCCTGGACCGACTTTCATTGGTTAAGACTACGAGGTGTGTTTAGGGGAAGGGATAGAATTGCTGCCAAATACCTATTTTTTTACGACAATACCATTATTATTTTCGTTCATTTTGTATGCGTTCTGCAAAGTAAACTGTCACAAAAACATATAAGCATTTAAAACGAGTAAATGAAACCGCGTCTCTCCAGCCCTAAAATCTGTCCACTGGCTCCAGGTGGCTGGAAGGATCAAATTCAGGAGCCTCTGCATCCTCCACAAGGCTTTCTGGGGCTTGGGACCACTTCTCATCCAACTTTCTCTCCCTAAATGCCTCCCAGCTTGAGTCCTTCGTTCCACTAGCTCAAACTCTCTCGAGGTCAGACATTTCTCCAAGCAGAGAGTGGGGGTAGATCAGCCTCCCTCTGGAATGGCCTTCCAGCTCCTCTCAGACTTGAGCCGGATAGCCATAACTTCCAGAAGATTCTCAAGACATTCCTTTTCTCCTCTTCCTTCCCTCTCTCACTCCCTTGCTAACTCCCCCTTGCTGCTGTGACTGGCTGCCTGGTCCCTTCTGAGTCATACAGGGGTCAGCCCCCACTCCCATCGATCAGTCTGCCCCAGCAATCCCTTACCAACACTTGCCTTTGGTCCCCCACCCTGACTAGACCTTGAGTCTGGTCCACCCCACTCCTAGCACTTGCCCCTACCCCTTCCTCAGTGCATTTGCCCTCTGGGATCCCCTTAGCACTCTCTCAGCCCCTACTGACTGCTCCCACCGTATCCCAAGGCCCCCAACGGATACACCCCCTCCCGTCTCCACTTCCTTGCTGCACTTGCACGATTCGAATGTCACAAGGCCGAGTAGGACCTTTGATTGTTTTTTTTACTCCGATTGTTCCCCCTCCCTCTGCGCCTGTGTAATAAATAAATAAACACAAGTAGTTATTGTGTGCTTCATTAACACAAGTCATACAATCATTAAATAGCAATAAATTAAAATACAGTTCGAAAGAATAACACAAAAAATTCAAACGCAAGTTTAAAACCCTAGTTTCTTCGTTACCCTTGCACAAAGTGACACGTTTCTACATCAATAATAGTGCTTTCATATTAACCGATGGCCAAGCTAATATTTCATGTAGATAAAACAGTTTCCCCAGCGGACCACAAGGAACATCCTTTTTCTCAGAGGCACTTTCGCTGCCCTTATAAGCACCTCTGATACTTGAATCCGTCAGAAAAGGCATACAGAAGCCAGCACGTTGGTGATCATTCTGCTGACAACATTTAACTGTGTATTGGCATCCCAGAGACAGTCTTACTGCTTTTATTTGTTTATTTTTTATATTACAATGTCTGTGGATAACTCTAGGAAAATGTAAAAAGAGAAAACGGGAAAACAATTGCATTTGTCATGCTTACCATGAATAGTAACAGTTCTCATTACCTGCAACACATATATAAATACATAATTAAAAATGTGTTTCATTTACCAATTCAGATCTGCCGCACAGAGATAACCATTTAGTCACTATATTTGGAACTGAGTCGCTGCAATTTCTTCTGTGAGCCTACAGTTTTTGGGGAGCTTCTACACCCACCTATTATATTGAAGAGTTGCAGTGTTCTGGGGTCTAAGTAGCATACACTCAGACTCCGACTGGTAGAAAAGAATTAGAATTGTACAAGCAATATGAATGATAACATATGATTTGATTTGGTATTTATAAGGCGCCTTTACACAAGTGTTTCTAGGCGCTACCTATATGTTTTCTATAAGCACTCACTGGTATAGTTTATCAACTCAAAGAAATCACAAGGGTTCCCAATCAATGCTCTTGGGCTTTGTATGTACCTCCATGATATTAAGGCTGTCATTTATATTCAAGCAACACACTTTATTGCAAATAGGAAAACCTATAGCAACAAAATCCCTGAAATTCAGCTAAAGCCACCTTAACTTTGCACCCCCTGTTGTGAAGGCTATGTCACAATGATGGCATCTCATTTTACAGGGTTATTCTATTAAAATGTACAGTAGGCACGGCCAAACGTTGTTGCCACTGGCCATGGCTGGTTAATGTTGTACTGTAAACAGTAATTCCATCAGTGATGTCATCTGTTATGTCATTGAGTATGTCATTGAGTATGTAATTATTGATGTCAACAGGAATGTTGACTGTGATATCATCATTAATTGGGTGGTGGGCAGGAAGTTAGGAATGTCAGGGGTCTTCACATGGGTCTCCAATCAGTTATAGGAGTAGTAGGCCCTGAGGGCAATCAGTGTATTGCACTGTTTTATAAAAAATGTTTGTCAACAGGCCGCCTTCCAGTGCAATACTCTCATGCCTCCTTTGTATGGGTAACCTTTGCGGTGTCATAGCCATAAGTAGAATTCTGAGAGGGGATATGGTGTTAAAGCATGTCACAGTTAAATGTTGTTGTGTTACATGCATGCACATAACTACGCCTCATATAGCAAACCCGGGCTCCCTCTACCGCACAGTATTTTCTTAGTCATGTTAGCATCAAAATATTTAGAGGTTTAAACAGATATATAAAAAAAATCACCTCTCAGCAAAATCCTCCATTCCGCTTCACATTAGCACATGCCATGTTAATACACTATTTTACTCTGCAGGTCTCTTGTGTGAGAATATAACTAATTGAAAATCAAAGAACATTAATAACTCATTGATTAAGCTTCAAACTCTGAGCCCAAAGGTGAACTGCCCGAGGCTTTCAGTATGCACGCGTGTTCTTACTCTTTTTTCATTTTTAGTTAACTCACACTGTATGCACCAGAAAATCATTTTCCATTTCCATCTGCTTTAGTTAATCGAATGTTACTTGCATTGAACATTTAATTTATATTACTGTTTATTTAAATTTGAGGTGAAAGTTTAAAGAGATGGACACTGCTCTCTGTGCAAGATTTCTTATTTCCAGACTGCTGGTCATAACTTGCCTTCACCTCCAGATGTCTCCGAGATGACCCAGAAAAAGGCATTTCCCATGAATCCGCTCTTCCTTTCATGTGTGCACTTTCATGCATTGTTACATGGAAAAGCCGTAGTCTGGAGTGAGGACAAAGACCATCTTCTGATCAATTCGTACCCAACCCTTCTAAACGATAACGACTGAAGAAGCAAACTCTAACATTCTCAGCCAAACCATGCCTCTTACTTAGTCTGCATTCTATATGACTGTAACTAATTCTTTGGTAACAAAAAAAGGGTTGTGGCCTACATGCGCCTTGAAATACTTGTGTATAGGTATGTTATAAATGGCATATCACATCATACAATATCATTCATGCCTGCCCAGAATCTCTACAGCTGCTACACCCAGTTACCATATGCTCCCACAGCCTTCATGATCATAATTATTGTTTTATTATGCCAACCTGAGTCTATAATGGCATCAATCTTAGTATGAACCTGATGTGGAGGTAAAGCAGAAGGCCGAAGTGTATGTCTCAGGCTCATGAAAGGATTTGGGGCTCATTCCTAGCATACACAAAGTCGAAAGATAATTTCAACAATGACCTACTCACGCATCTGGACACTGAAAGCTGAATCGCATCATGGGAAAGATCTGTTATTCCCTGTCATAATTCACTAAGCAACTGATTGAGTCTCTTAAATGAAGCAAATCCTCCTGTCCAGCGGCAATCCCTTGATCTGGAGCTTAACTACTTTTGCTTGGATATGTGAAAGCCTAGGCCAACAATGTAATATGATATGTTGTAGAAAACATCAGACTGTCTATGTGTGCTTTCATGTTTAGATTCTGATCAAGGACAACGCCTAGGGTCTTCACTTTCTTTTCAGTTTCTATATCACAGCCAGCTATTAAAACGTGTTTATAGTCTTCATCCAATGTCTTTATTTTATTGCTTGTGCCTATTATCATCAGCTCTGTTTTTTTCTTTGTTGAATTCCAGGCCATTTTCCATCATCCATGATTGAATGATCTGATATGTCTCATTTATCCTTTTTTCATCCTCCTTATGTTGGCCCGACATGGGAATGACACACTGAGTTGCAGCCTTCAGCATCTAAGGAGCAGGAGCTCCACACTGCAGGAGCAGAGCCCTATCCCTGGATGGGCCCCACTACCACGGTAAACCACTGGGCTTTATGCAGAACAATCTAGCCAAATATACGATCGCCGAAAAACATCCAGATTCGATTTTTATTTATCCCTGCGATTTCGCTGCATCCACATTCCTGATACCACGAGCACCTGAGCTTGATGAAATGGCTTTTGCCTTTTAATTCCCTGCACTCGTATTCACCAAACCATGCGGTATGGTGATCCAAGATGGCCGCTCTGCACTAGCAAGCCATCTGCATCTGTGTTGCCAAAACAGCATCTACAAGGCTCGCTAGGATTGGCTGGAGCCACCTTCATCACACTGCTCCAATTGGCCGGCAGGCGAGAAGCCGGCCCGCCCTCTAAGGCACATCCTCGAAGGCTCAATACCTGTCCCGAGCCTGTCCTTAGCCTGTTACACCTTGCGCCACCACCCCTACACAATATCCTATCCATGGACTCTCCTATCATGCCCATATGTTGTGCTACACATACTGTGCCCCCCATGTTGGATACTGTCAGGCCGATGTTCACGGAGGTTCGCTGAAATCCCCTACTGCTGCAATCTTCAGGCCGTAAGTACCAGACATAAAGCTAAACAGTTAAATCTCACATGGCCCTTGTCTCTCATTGCTAAATGCTTTAAACTGGCCCTTATATTATCTGTTGAAACTGATTCAGTCTGCTCAGCCTAAGGGACGAACCCGATGCTAATGGTCTTCACCAGTTTCCTGAACTTCCCTTCGAACTCTCAGACCCTAGTCTGCCTATCCAAATCTGACTACGCTACTGCACGCGGCGCACTCTCGCTAGCGTCCCGTGGATCCTGACACAACATCTGTAATTCTTGCTTAGATTGTTCTAATGTGTTTGTACCTTTACTGTTATTTGCAAAGTCAACTAATACCTACTGTTATTTGCATTCACTCTACGTCTGGCTAGCGTGCGTCTGTGCACTATCCCATTACGACTATGGCATGAGATGCCCGCTAAATAAGAATATTGCTAAGTTTTACGCACTATAATCTATGTATGGCTGTTCTGACTCTCATTGCACAAACTAGGTTTCGATTGATTAGATTTAGTTTTGAATGTATTCTGTGCTCCCACGGACCGACATGGTGTTCATGTTATTCGCACTAAACACATGTCTGCTCTGCGCACCCCTAAGTGCCCATTTCACTATTCTATATAAGGCACATTAACCAACCCTATTCACGTGCCTGCACCTAACGTTCCAGATCTCACTTGCACCAACAAGCTGCACACTGCCCTTGGTGCCGACATTGTTATTGCGTGCCCAAATCTACTTATGGCATGTACTACCCATACCTACCTGAAATCTTCCTACATCGCTTAGTCCCTCATTATAGCATGGCTAGCCAACTGCCACCTTGCCTCTTGCAGCGCTCTAACTACGTACATAGTGCTCAATATGTGCAAATGTATTGACAAACTGCATGTAATTGATTGACATTATTTTGTGCATGTGCTCAGATGCCCTGAATGAATAACTGTTCTTCCTATGCGTATATGCCCGAATTTGTTTATATTTAACATACTGCCTTGCAAATGAAGCTATCTGGCCTCCATGGGCCTTGCCTGCTGCCCATAGATTCTAGATAATCACTAGGGTCTTCAGAACTTTGATCTATCTATCTGACTGCGCACCAGCATCCTAGCTAATTACTACCTGAAAACTGCAGCTGTGTAACTTTGATGCACATACATTACTGTGCATGCTCTCATCGCCCTAACAGACCGCGTATCAGCATCCTTGTTGATTTTTGCCTGAAAACTCAGAAAGTTTGAGAAAATCTGTGGTGTATGCATTACTATTTCAGTGAACTGTGCACTAGCATCCTAGCTGTGTATCACCCGAAAATTTCAGCTGTGCATGAATTATTCGTGCTAACTGACCGTGCTTTTAGTATCTTAGTCGACTACTGCCTTAAAACTCAGAATTCCAGAGAAAATCTCAGTTGTGCTGGCATTACCATCTTAGTGAACTGTGCACTAGCATCCTAGCTGAGTATCACCCGAAAATGTTCAGCTGTGTATGTAGTATTCGCGCTAACTGACTGTGTTTTAGTATCCTAGTTGACAACTGCCCGATAATTGCAGAATTTCAGAGTAAATACCTGCTGTGTATACACTACAGCCTTTATCTGACCGCGCTCTAGCATCCTACTTAGCTTGGCAGCGCTCTAGCATCTCACTGGATTATGCCACTATACTTGATCTGACTGTCCCCAAAATCCTAGCTGATTACGCACCATTATTTCACTTGACAGCGCTATAATCTTTAAGCCCAGCCCTGATCCACTGTTAGCGAAGCCTACCTGGCCTACCATACCTTAGATATGCTAACCTGGATCCTCATCATGTTTCCATTCTGCGTGATTCCTCATAACATCCCATGCACTGGCTCATACTTCCTATCCCACCCCAATGGACTCAGCAGACTAGCTTGCCAAAGACACCATCCCATCCCCTGCCCCACCCCTTTCCTACCCAACATTAACCCATTCCAGTCGGCACTCACCAAGCCGCACAGCCCAGATATCATATCCAGAACCCAAAAAGGATTACAGACCACCATCTCAGGCATGCCCAACCACAAGAATACCACTACCAAGACTTCCTACCCCAGTACAGGTTCATTAAGACTTAACCGTCTCAGATCCAGAACTTACTTCTATTTGACCACTCCAAAGCCAGACAGTAAAAACAACCCCAAACCTAAACCAGCCTCGCACCTCACACACACCTCACCACCCATAGACCAGACCTCCACCTGCCCCAACTCCTCCTCACCTCTCACTCGCCTCAGAAAACCAGTCCATACCACTGAAACAATCAAAGGCGCACTCATCAATGCGAGATCCCTAGTCACCCACGCACTAGATATAGCCGACATCATCTCCCTCAACGAACTTGATTTCATAGCTATCACGAGACATGGCTCCACCCAGCCGCCGGCCCCATATTAGCGCTAGCAATACCCAATGACTACACAATCTACTGTGCAGACAGACAAACAACCAAAGGCGGAGGAGTAGTTATCATTGCTAAACGCTCCATCAACATAAGGCACATACAAAACCAATATTTCCCATCAGCTGAACTACTCACTATCAAACTGTCCACAACCCATACAAGTACTATTACCACCCACCTTATCTATAGACCACCAGGCCCCATATTGTCCTTCAACGACGACATAGCTCTCTTACTCTCCAACAACACCAAACCCAACTCGAGACTTCTCATTCTAGGTGATTTCAATTTAGGTCTCAACGACCAGAAAGACGACAATGCAAACACCATCGCCAACACCATTTCCGAACTAGGTCTCACCCATCACATCTCACAACCCACACATAATAATGGCCGCATCCTTGATTGGATAGCTGATCTCAACTGTAACACCACCATCCTCTCCAACACACCATGTGCCTGGACCGACCACCACCTCATCACATTTACCATCAACAAAGGTACCCAAACACCGGGCCCTGCTCCCATTGCTCCACCGACACTCACTAGAAATAGCAAAAACATCACAGTAGAGAAACTCCTCCCTTTACTCCAACCCATCATCGACCTCTCACCCACCATCACTAACCCCACCAAATTAGTTGATCTGTACAACACAACCATCCTTAAGGCCTTAAACACCATAGCACCTCTCAAACTCCGGAAAGCCAAACCACGCGTGCATCTCAATTCCTGGTTCACTCCTGAACTAAAAATACTCTGCAAAACTAAAAGACAAGCGGAATTATCTTGGAAACAAATTCCATCCACTAACAACAAGACATCGTACGCACTTGCCTCCAACATCTACAAGAAAGCCATCATCCAGACAAAAAAAAACATGTATAATGAAAGAATCTGTAACGCAAAATCCAACACCAAAGAGCTTTTTAACATTCTCAGAGACCTCGAATCCGCCTACCCCACTCCAGATACCTGCATCAAAGACATATCTTGGTGCACTAATATTCAAGAAGCACTCCTAGGCATAATTGCCATGCTACAAAGCAAAATTGCAACTAAGAAAGAAAGCCTCACCTTCACCGACAACCCTATCCCCACCACCCACCCACCTGTAGCGGATGGCAACAACCTATTTGAGTTCTCCACCATATCCATCAAAGAGATGGAAGACATAATCAACTCACTGAAACCATCTAAGTGCCAAGGCAATATCTGCCCGGTGCCTATTATCAAAGACACAGCCAAACATCTTGCTCCTTTCATTACCTCATTGATCAACTCCTCGTTCACATCCAGCATAGTGCCCAAAAACCTGAAGGACTCTTGGGTTCCACCCCTACTAAGGAAGCCCACCCTCGACCCCAGTGTCCCCTCCAACTGCAGACCCATCAAGACTGTCCCCTTCCTCCTCAAAATCCTTGACAGAGCTGCCTATCTACAGATACAGAACCACCTCAAGAAAAACAATTTATTAGGACTTAGACAATCAGGTTTCCGACCCAAACACGGCACCGAGACCGCATTGATTAACCTCAAAACACAAATGGACAACATCAAAGACAAAGGCAAACTTGCACTCCTTCTCCCCCTCGACCTGTCAGGGGCCTTCGACCTGGTCAACCATGACATCCTTTGTAAAAATCTAACTTCAGCAGCCAAATTCTCTGACAAAGCCAATGCTTGGATCCAGTCCTTCCTGAATAACAGATCCATGAGGGTTTTTGCTCCGACAGCCTCTGCCAAACCATCCCCAGTCACATGCAGTGTCCCTCAGGGCTCCTGCATATCCCCCACGCTATATAATGTATTCACAAAATCCCTTTTCGACATACTGGACCGCCTGGGGGTCACTTACATGAATTAGGCAGACGACACGCAAATACTTATCCCATTAACAGGCGACTATGCCACTGACAATGCAGTACTTAACAACATCTACTCCATTATCCAAGAATGGATGGCTAAGCACGGCCTTTGCCTCAACGACGACAAGACTGAGCTTCTCCTCCTAGGCACTCAACCCAGACTCAACAAACTGGACAAACTATATCAGACATTCTCTATTGACGGAAATATCATCTCTGTCTCCAACAACATCAAAACCCTTGGGATCTACCTTGACTCTTCCCTCACACTGACAAGACAGATCAACGCCATCTCTTCTGCCACTGCTTACACATGCAAGCTCATCAGTGCCAGTAAACCATACCTCTCACCCTCCAACTGTATCACATTAGCCAGAGCGCTAGTCCTCTCCAAAGTTGACTATTGCAACGCTCTATACCTGGGCACCAGCCAAAAAAACATCAACACGATGCAAGTTATTCAAAACAATGCACTACGAGGAGCTCTGAACATATCCAAACACGAACACATCTCTGACACCAGAAGATCATGCCACTGGCTATCTATATCTCAGAGAATTGAATATAAAACGCTATCGCTTATGCACAAGTGCCTAAACTACCAAGCACCCAGATACCTATCAGACAACCTCACACTCTACATCCCACCTCGACCAACCAGATCAGCGCAAACACACTGCCTAACCATCCCGAAACACAAACTCAAACTCAAAAAAGCAGGTGGTGCAAGCTTCCCCGTGCTTGCCTCTAAACTTTGGAACTCACTTCCTCTTGATCTTAGTTCTGAACCATCCTTTCACAGATTCAGACACAGCGCCAAATCCTGGTTACTAACCAAAGAAGCCATGAACTACTAACACTATACTACTAGCTTTCCCTTTGCCTGCAACCTTGTAAACTATGTACTATGACATGATTCATGCCTGCCATACCTTGTATCAATCTGTACTTGCCTGATATTGTACCAAATCTCTGTACTTACCTTCTACGGACCATTTTGCATTGTACTGAAGTTAGTGATCCCTATGTTATTTTTTCCAGCAGGTTGAAGAAAGCAACTGTACATATGTTGTATAACAATGGCGACAAGCACACTCCCTGCGGAACGCCACACTTCAAGATTACAGGAGCAGCCTGTGCCTCCCCACTCCATACTCTACAACATTGTTTAATAAGAAAAGACGTAATCCAACAAGCTGCTTTTTGTGTATTTGTGATAGGATGATAATTTAGAGCCATCACTGGACAGAGACCAGGCTTTTTAAGCAGTGGAGTAATCAGGAACATGGTTCTCCCCAAATTATGTATTAACAAATTTACAAAGTGCACCTATCAGCTGTGGAGCACAATCCTTGATTACCATGGTCGGGCATGGATCTTTCTTGTAATTTGTTGGTTTCAGATTGGTAATGATTTCAGCCAATTCAGTTTCTGTTACAGGTTTAAAATCAAACTGGTGAACATGACTCTCTGAATGCCGGAAGTCATCATCTGTTGATATATTCTCTGTTATATGACACGTTTTTCTATTTGCTTCAATATTCACCCTAATAGTATACATTTTTCCCATCAACGCATCCCGAATATTATTGCACCATAAAGCATTAATTTCAATAGTGTATGTATTAGCGTTGCATGGTTTTTCTAATTCCTTTAATACTTTAAAAAGTTATTTTGAACTTGACTGTGCTTTGGGATCCCATCATCATAAAAGTTCCTTTTTGCTGCAATCACAGCCTGTCTGAACTCTTTAGCTGCAATCCGATAGCCCTCCTTCTCATGAGTACACTGTGTTGATTTTCATGCATAGAAGTATTTCTGTTTACTGGCTTTCAGCTTTTGTAAATCCGCTGTGAACCACAGGTTGCTTTTCTTCTCAATCACGTGCTTGATTTTCAGAGGGGCAAGTGAGTTAGTAGCTTCTTGAATCATCTGTTTATATATCCCATGCATCTCGTCAATGGTTTTAAGATTCGTAGTTTTTTGAGACAAAGAAGTTAGCAAAGGTTCTAATGCCTTAGCTGTAAGCTTTTTCAAATTTCTAGCCATTATAGATACCTTTCCTTCTGTTTTTTTTTGTTTAATGGTTTTCTCTGAGTTTTCCATAAAATGTATAAAAAATGTTCAGACTAAGGACATGGGAGGATCTGTAAGTCATATATGTTAGTGTTGTGTGTGGCTATCCAATGCAGGATGTTACCTTTTTTCAGGGTTGGCATAAAAACATGCTGTTTAAAGCCCAGATTGTCTAGGGAATCCTCCAGACTCTTGACCATGAGGTCATTCCCATCGCCCAACCACAGATTTAAGTCTCCAAGAAACATTGTCATGGTATTACTTTTCAGTAAGGGCAATGCAATGCTGCTCAGCTAGTTAGCAAAGTCCGGCATAGGGTTAGGAGGTCTAAACTAATAGCATATTTATAGTAATTTCAACATTTGTCTGGATCTTAATATGCTTGATCTCAATTCCATCACTAATTAGTGGCACTCACTCCCAGACATCAAGGATGGATTTGAAAATAAATGCTACCCCTCCACCTTTTCCTGTAGCTCTATATTGCTGTACCATGCTATGTCCCTCTGGAATAGCCAATGTTAATGTAGGTTCAGCTGCTTAATGACTCCATGGGCCTCATTACAAGTTTGCCGGTCTGGTTACAATGGTGCTGGTAAGCTACCGGCACCATTGTTACCGGACCGGCAAAATACGAGGTCTGCAAGCAGATGCCTTTCTGCCTGCCAGGTCTGACCTGGTGGACGGAATGGCACTCGCTCGCAGACCTTGATGGATGCACTGGCACCATTCATGAATGGTGCCAGTGCATCCGTCCTCCCCATTCCCATTGAGTCCAATGGGACTCAAATGGAAATGGGGAGTAATCATTACCAGCACCCATCAATGGGGATTTACTGGGAACGCTGGGTCTCTAATGCCCTGGTAAGTCCCCATTGCCGGGTACCAGTAGATTCATGACTCTGCGGCAGCCATGCTGGTATTTCCCAGCAATACTCCTGCCAGGTTCATAATGACCCTCCCATGTCTCAGTGACTGCACATATATCAACATCTTGACTACTGATATAACACTACTTCTACTGCATGCTTTGATAGGGACCTAGTATCTGAAATCAAACTCCGTCACAGATTCAGCATGTGTTGTTAGGTGTAAGGGAGAGGGCAGGGCAGGTGAGGAGGCCACCTGTGGAATGGAGGAGCTGGCACAGATGAGGGTGGCAGTTGGTCAGGGTTTGGAATAGCGGGAAAGGAATTTCTTTCCTGTTCTTTTACCGATATTGTGGCTATATACGAGGCTATAAAGGACTACAGATAGCCAAGATTATGTGAAGTTTACTACACTCGGCTATATATTTTGGGGTGTCAGTGTTTCATTTCTTTTTGAAAGTTATTTGAATAGGTGTGGTGATGTTGGTGGTGAACAATCCCTGGCATGGACCAAAGGCCATGATCAGTGACCTGGTAGGTATTTGGGACTCTTTTTTAAAACATTTTCTGTGTCTTTTCAGGCTTTTGTATATGTAAGAGTTTGGAGTAAAAGACAAGAAAATAGTTTAACAAAATTAATATAAAAATAATCAATTGCATTCTATTTTCAGAAACCCTATGCAATATATAGAAGTTGTGAGTTCTCACATATGGTATTATATTGTGTGGCTGTGAAATGTTTGACTACCCAGTTTATTGTTAGGTATTATTCTCTGCTTTTTTTTATCTTCACCTACTTTACATAGGTACAAGATTAGTGTTGTACTGTATTGATCATTTAAGTTCTATTGTAGTATAAAAACTGAAGTGAGCCCCCTTTTAAACCAATCTTTGTAATCACGGTAATAATAAAAGTTAATGAAATGTAACCACATGTTTTTGTTTATTTTATTGTATTTGTGTATTTCTATGACATAAGTAATCCTTAAAAAACATTGTGTTGTGGTACACTGAGTAGTATTTTAGCACATCTGTACTACTGTTTTGATGTTTAGAAGGAACACCACATTTCGTTCATCTGTTAGGTTTACTCTGTCTGGTCTATAGAAATTGGCTATGTAGAAAAGTACGTTGTTCAAAATCCATTAATGGTGGTGGTCTCTCATGAATGCTGAAACTGCTTTATTAACATTTCTCCAGGATTTCTCAATTTTACCATGAATCTGGTGGTCCTTCTTCATTGTTGCCTCTGAGTCAAATTTGGAAAAGATAATGATGGTGATAGGAAATAGTTCCATTATTTTTCCCATGTCTTGTTTCATCATTAAAGTAAGGGACACACCTCGTACTTTCCCCAAATCATTGCCTCCACAATGAATTAGTAAGATACATTGCTGCCCTGTACTTCTCAGAGTTAACAATTTTGTAAGAACTTGCAACCAATGCATTTCCCGCAACATAAATGAATAGATATTGTAATATATTATTACAGTCTGTATTCAATTTGACCTATTTCTGTATCTTAAAGGGTGGCCTTTAAAAGGGCCATTTTGGGTAGGGAAAGAGGGGGTAGAGTAGTGGAGGAAAACACGTAAGTATGAAACATATAACAAGGGAATTCAAATAAAAAAGCAACATATATATATATATATATTTTTAATTTTCATTTAGAAAAAAGGGGGAATTCCCACTTAAAATAAAAACATAGAATGACGGGTAATCTGGTGTTCGGTGATTAACTTCTGCCATTCCTCAAATGTGGCACCTCCCTTGACTACCCATTCAAAACCTTTTTAACACATTACTTGCATCATGCAAAGATCGGGAGTCGGTAAAACAGGAGTCTGTGCAGTTAACACTGCTGCTGAAGTTGAGGCTTCATTTGCAGTTTATGATGTTGTTGTGCTGGTGGATGGAAGTGTTGCAGGTGGTGCTGATGTCCGTTTACGCAAATAATGGGACACGTGTATTTTTATTTTATGATGGTTGTGTGCTTTGCGATAGTCATTATCGACGTAATCCCAGTGGACCTGCATTAAATGATCAATAATAATAGATGTTCCCAGGCTTTGAGATGGTACATTGGAGTGACCACAGCATAGAGTTTTGTTGCAGAATGTGCAAAGTACCTCCTCTGCCTTTTTTTCTGGAACAGTGATCTTTAACTTTAAAGAAACGCCAACTGTTAGCTTTGGTTTTCATCCCAGTTGCCTTCTTCCTCGGAGGAGATGGATTCGGAAGCCAAACGATAACATAATCAGTACTCTCATGGGTGGACATGTTGGAATGTCCAATCCAACTGGGGAAGAATAAACAATAAAAATGACAACACAAAAAAGATAATGCCTCAAAAAATGAAAATGTTTACAAAAAAATAGAAAACAGTAAAACATTAAATAGACAAACAGAACAAATCAGAAGACAAAGGAAAATAGGAGGATTGGGGGAACATTGGGTAAAACGTGATGTCATTAATGACATTTGTGATGTCATCTTTGATGTCCTGGGTGTTAGTCTTAGCAGTGCACAGTAGTGGCGTGAGTTATTGTTGCTTAGTTTACCATAACTGGCGAATTTCAGGGGTTTTTCGGTTTTACTTGGAACCATAACGTCGCTTTAACAACGTTTTTTTTCACTGAATTTCATAGGTTTTTAGTAGCACTACTTAATCATAAAGTCCCTTTAACAAAGTTTTTTTTACTGAATTTCATAGATTTTTAGTAGCGCAACTTAACCATAACTTTCCTATTTTTTCACTGAATATAGATATAGATAATATAAATCTGATAAATGTTTACTAGGATTCCCTTAGTTTATATACATATAACCTAGAACATACTGAACCCCCGACCTGCGTTAGAGGTTCTGATGTCTGCGAACCAAGCGCATGTCCACAGACGGATGTGGTCAACAGCAACACTATCCAAAAACTCAGGGGTTATTTTACATTGTTGTATCATGCAATAAAAACACTGAACATGTTGAAAAAGCAGCACGTAAATACATTACATTCAATAATAAATAAGAAGTGCAAACTATATGTAAGATACCAACCGTCCAATTACATAGCATATGCAACATAATGCAATATTCCAAAACAAAATAAATATGCATCCAACAGAATTACCGCAAAGAAACTGCACAGCAAAAAGAAACAGCACACCTACAAAGCAGTAACAGCAAAACTTAGCAAGAAACTAGTGAGTTACTACATTTATTGTATATATTTATAAACTTTTTGTATTAGATACACTAAAAGTAATATTTATTTTTTTATTTTTAAACAGAAATGTCTAGTACTTTCAAAGGCTGGAAGAACATTTTCCTCGGGATAAATGAGTACAAACTGTGTTACTAATGGTAGACACTACACTTTTCTATATAATATAAACCAATTAATAACCATTACTTTATGTGTACTTAACAATTTTTTTAACAGACCATACAGACATTAAAAATAGAGAAACAGAGACCTTAGAAAATCGTCTGCAGTTAATGGAGCAAAACATGGATCTATTAATGTCAAATATCATTCTTTTGAAACACTTTGTGGAAGACCATATACAAGAAAAAATTAAATATCATTGTTCCACATGTACCTGTACCCCTTCTCCATGTCGCAGCCAACCATCCCCAAAAACTCCCCAGCAAGAAAAACGTTACAATGAGACTTCAATCCCTTCCTCCCCTACCATCCATCATGTAAAAAACCCTAATTCCCCTGTATTTGTATCAGTTTCTGCTTCCCTCTCTCTTTCATAATTTTTATACTTTTATGCAATAATAAACTATTAAGTGTGTTGTTACCATATTCCTCTGTGTCTTATTTTTTTTTAAAAAAGGCAGTTTGGGTGTCTGCAGACAGCGCTGGTGTCCGGGATGTCCGTAATTAACCAAAATGGGGCTGTCCTAAGGACACTAACAGACCGATTCATGGAATTAATGTGCGCTGAAAATTCCCGCACAAGCGTGCGAAACCATGCGAATCGCAGTGCAAGTATGAAAATCGCAGCAAAACCCGCGCACATCGATTCATGGAAGTCCGTGCGCGAGTAAAATCTGGGATGTGCGCTGAAAATCTGCGTGGCGCATGCCGGCGCACAGGTCATCTAACGGCGTGCGCTACGGCCACAGCGAAAGCGCACATAGCGCGGCGCACATAACAAAAGTAGGCGTAACACGGGGCGTGACACGCGGAATGGGGAACAACGCGTGAAAATGTGGGTGTCACGGGGGAAGTACAGGAGGCAAGTGCGCGGAACGCCCACACGCTCGCCTACAACACGTATTCATGGACTCGAATAGGGCAAACCAGCGCACCGACGAAGACGCGCACAGGCCTAAACACGTACACCACACGAAGGCAGGTGGTAGCATCCCTGCGCATGAAAAAAATGTGTGCCAAAATGTGCGCTAACAAAAAGCACGTATATACAGCTCTGATGATTGTCCCATACTGTGGCCCTCTAGGACAAATGACATGCAAAGGGGTACTCGACAAACACAAACACCCGCTGTGTCAAAAATAGCGTGTGCGTGTATTTCGGGGGTGTGCGGGAAGTTTCACACGCGATTGGCCTTGGGCGAGCGGGGTGCGTGTAAATCTGGGGTTGCGGGAAGTTTCACATGTGATAGGCCCTGTGCGAGTGGGGTGCGTGTATTCCTGGGGTTCGCGTGAAGTTTCACACGCGATTGGCCTGGGTACGTGTAAATCTGGGGTGCGCGGGAAGTTTCACACGCGATTGGCCTTGGGCGAGCGGGGTATGTGTATTTCAGGGGTAGGCGGGAAGTTTCACAGGCGACAGGCCCTGTGCGAGTGGGGTACGTGTATATCTGGGGTGCAGGGGAGTCCTACAAGTGAATTGGCAGTGTGGGTCCTCCCAGGTGTTCCCTCTATACCCTCCACGGCCCCTGCAGGCAGCTCACACCACAGGGGACTACCTTGCACCCCTGGTCATGTCCCGCAGCCAGCCCATTGACCATGGGCATGCCCCCCAGCCAAGCCACATGTCACCTTGCACTACTGATCACCAACGCATGACCCCCTCCACCCCCACCCCTCCAGCAGTGCAGGGCACCTGCCAGCAGGCCCCCACTCATGTCCCACTCATGTCCCCTTGCACCCCCAACCGCCAGCAGTGCAGGGCACCTGCCAGCAGGCCCCCACTCATGTCCCCTTGCACACCCACCACCCAGCAGTGCAGGGCACCTGCCAGCAGGCCCCCACTCATTTCCCCTTGCACCCCCACCCCCAGCACTGAGGGGCACCTACCAACAGACCCCCATTCATGTCCTCTTGCACCCCCACCCCCCAGCACTGAGGGGCACCTGCCAGCAGGCCCCCACTCATGTCCCCTTGCACCCCCACCCCACAGCAGTGCAGAGCACCTGCCAGCAGGCCCCAACTCATGTCCCCTTGCACCCCCACCCCCCAGCACTGAGGGGCACCTGCCAGCAGGAACCCACCCATGTCCCACTCATGTCCCCTTGCACCCCCACCCCCCAGCAGTGCAGGGCACCTGCCAGCAGGCCCCCACTCATGTCCCCTTGCACCCCCATCCCCCAGCACTGAGGGGCACCTGCCAGCAGGCCCCCACTCATGGCCCACTCATGTCCCCTTGCACCCCCACCCCCCAGCAGTGCAGGGCATCTGCCAGCAGGCCCCCACTCATGTCCCCTTGCACCCCCACCCCCAGCAGTGCAGGGCACCTGCCAGCAGGCCCCCACTCATGTCCCACTCATGTCCCCTTGCACCCCCACCCCCCAGCAGTGCAGGGCACCTGCCAGCAGGCCCCCACTCATGTTCCACTCATGTCCCCTTGCACCCCCACCCCCCAGCAGTGCAGGACACCTGCCAGCAGGCCCCACTCATGTTCCACCCATGTCCCCTTGCACCCCCACTGTTAGGCGGAAACCTGTGCAGTTCCCTCTGGGACCACTGCAAAAGATTTAGGACTACAGGTGTTTGGCAGTGGTGTTTGGCAGTAAACCCACTTGGTAGCAGTCTGTACCACACAGATTCACTTGGTAGCTGTGGCTGAGCAGTCAGACTTCCCTCAAGAAGAGTTAGGCAGTATGTGGAGTATACAACATAGGGCAATTCTACACCGTAAGACAAGCAAACACGCAACAAGGCTTCAGTGTAAAGATATAAAGGTATTTATTTATAACGACACATCTATAGAAAACACTCTGGCACTATTGCAGCAAACACTTCAATTACAATTACCGAAGAAAACGATCAATCCCCCTAACAATAGTTCGACAAGTCTAGGTTTACCAGCATCACTTATTTGCAGACAGAGGTGTATACTTCAATCTAGATGGCACTCTAGTATTTGTTAGGATGGGAGAGAGAAATAAGCAGTTACGAAATCAACACGGTTCCAATACTTTACGGACAAATGCAAGGCAAGAAGGCAAGAACCACGGTAGATCATAAAGTTCAGAGGCCAGGCCCACTCGGAGAGGGGCAAGGCGATATGTCCCAAAAAGTATCTTAGTGGAAATGCGTTAGAGTCTTTGAAGCAAATTGTTATCGGCAGATTGGACCAGTTCAGAACAACACGCTAGAGAAAGCTTGGAGACGACCCTATGGAGAGGCGAGGATTAAGACACCTCACTCTATCCGGCAACAAGGAAAGCCAGGCGGACGCAGTACCTTGATTGTGGAGAGACAACTCCGGCGGGGGCCGTTGTTCCTGGTGGTGGATGCACATCCGGTCTTTGCCAAGAGAAGAGATGATCTTGTCGTCAAAGGAAAGTTGAAGATCGTTGCACCACCAGGGAAGAGACCAGCCGCGGAGTGCTCCGTCACAAGACATCACCTTTTGGTCGTGGTACAGGGGTAGTGGCTATCCGGTTGCTGAGGTGCTCTGCACGGGCAATTCGACCACTGCGTCCTGAGGTGAAGAAAAAGCAAAGGGGACTGGTTGTTCCCACCAGTCAGGGGAAGAGACTCTCCGGCAGGGAGATCTCCTCTGTTGTCGGGAAGTGGTGAGTCGGTTCAGCAGGGCTCCACCGGAGGTGTCGTCGTTGCAGGTCGGCTCAGCTTTACCCTCGTCGGATTCTTAGGTCCTGTGGCGACTTCTGAAGATCCAGTCCCAAAAGCCCTGCTTTTATGCAGAATACCCCCATTCATTCAGCCTAGCTGTCACTCAAAACACGCTAAGTGGTGAGTGGGGAGGCTCACCACTTGGGCCAATCACACCAGAGTGCGACCGGAGTTGGCAAGGCAACTCGGTCCAGGGTGCCTAAACCCCATCCCACAGCCCTGTGGTAACCCAGACAGAATGGCACCACTTTGGAGGGTCTCTGTACAGAAGCCCGCCAAAAGTGGAACAAAGGGCTCAACCTTTGTTTTACACAGAGACGAACACAAACGCCATTTTAAAAAGCTGAGTTCTGGCAGAAAATACCATCCGATAGACTTATTTAAGATAAGTAGACCGGAGGTATGTTAGAGATTAACGAGAAACAGGATCAATCTCCAACAATGGGAAGAATCCCATAGGGTTATATTCGGGGTCGAACATAACAAGTAGTTTCCACTGCCACCAGCCATAACTCGACAAGGGGGGATGGGACAGTGCCCCCTCGAATAACAGACCTAGGAGTAATCGAATTACCCCTAAAAGTACGTCCACAATAGGATGGTTTGTACTAGTTCTGTTAGTAAATTTAGGTCTAGTAAAGCCAATGGTGACTTTACATGCCCGGGGAGACAGTAGTCAGTCCCCGGGTATGGAGTCTATGATGGAGGTCCGCTAGGACGCCCCTGTGTTACGGCACGGAGGGTGCGGTGTAACACACATAGAAAAACATATGAGACCCTATGGAGTAACAGACCCCATAGCCCATAGAACACATTGACATTCAAAGGAATTAACCACATTCATGTCCAAGAGTGGGAGAAAAGGAGTCTCACTCTTGGCAGGATGGAAAAAACAAACTCCAGAAATCCAGCAAAGCTGCTGGGGGACTCACTAGGTTAGGAAATTCAGACTAAACAGAGAATTCTCCCTAACACCCACTCCCCAGCAGTGCAGGGCACCTGCCAGCAGTCCCCCACTCATGTCCCCTTGCACCCCCATACCCAAGCACTGAGGGGCACTTGCCAACAGGCCCCCACTCATGTCCCCTTGCACCCCCACACCCCAGCAGTGCATGGCACCTGCCAGCTGGCCCCCACTCATGTCCCACTCATGTCCGTTTGCGGCCCACCCCACCAGCAGTGCAGGGCACCTGCCAGCATGTCCCCACTCATGTCCCACCTATGTCCCCTTGCACCCCCACCCCCCAGCAGTGCAGGGAACCTGCAAGCAGGCCCCCACTCATGTCCTCTTGCACCCCCACCCCTCAGCAGTGCAGGGCACCTGCCAGCAGGCCCCCACTCATGTCCCCTTGTACCCCCACCCCCCAGCACTGAGGGGCACCTGCCAACAGGCCTCCATTCATGTCCCACTTATGTCCCCTTGCACCCCCACCCCCCAGCACTGAGGGGCACCTGCCAACAGGCCCCCATTCATTTCCCCTTGCACCCCCAGCAGTGCAGGGCACCTGCCAGCAGGCCCCCACTCATGTCTCCTTGCACCCCTACCGCCCAGCACTGAGGGGCACCTGCCAACAGGCCCCCACTCATGTCCCATTCATGTCCCCTTGCACCCCCACCCCCCCAGCATTGAGGGGCACCTGCCAGCCGGCCCCCACTCATGTCCCCTTGCACCCCTACCCCCCAGCACTGAGGGACACCTGTCAGCAGGCCCCCACTCATGTCCCACTCATGTCCCCTTGCACCTCCACCCCCCAGAAGTGCAGGGCACCTGCCAGCAGGCCCCCACTCATGTCCCCTTGCACCCGCACCTCCCAGCAGTGCAGGGCACCTGCTAGCAGGCCCCCTCTCATGTCCCACTCATGTCCCCTTGCACCCCCACCCCCCAGCAGTGCAGGGCACCTGCCAGCAGGCCCCCACTCATGTCCCACTCATGTCCCCTTGCACCCCCACCCCCCAGCAGAGCAGGGCACCTGCCAACAGGCCCCCACTCATGTCCCCTTGCATCCTCACCCCCCAGCAGTGCAGGGCACCTGCCAGCAGGCCCCCGCTCATGCCCCCTTGCACCCCCACCCCCCAGCACTGAGGGGCACCTGCCAGCTGGCCTCCACTCATGTCCCACTCATGTCCCCTTGCATCCCCACCCCCAGCAGTGCAGGGCACCTGCCAGCAGGCCCCCACTCATGTCCCCTTGCACCCCCACCCCCCAGCACTGAGGGGCACCTGCCAGCAGGCCCCCACTCATGTCCCCTTGCACCCCCACCCCCCAGCAGTGCAGGACACCTGCCAGCAGGCCCCCACTCATGTTCCCTTGTACCCCCACCCCCCAGCACTGAGGGGCACCTGCCAACAGGCCCCCATTCATGTCCCACTCATGTCCCCTTGCACCCCCACCCCCCAGCACTGAGGGGCACCTGCCAGCAGACCCCCACTCATGTCCCCTTGGACCCCCACCCCCCAGCACTGAGGGGCACCTGCCAGAAGGCCCCCACTTATGTCCCCTTGCACCCTGTTAAGCAGAAAACCTGTGCAGTTCCCTCTGGGACCACTGCAAAAGATTTAGGCTTACAGGTGTTGGCAGTAAACCCACTTGGTAGCTGTCTGTACCACACAGATTCACCTGGTAGCTGTGGCTGAGCAGTCAGACCTCTCTCAAGAAAAGTTAGGCAGTATGTGGAGTATACAAAATAGGGCAATTTACACAGTAGAATAAGTAGACAGGGAACAGAGCTTGGGTGTAAAGATATATAGGTATTTATTTATAACAACACATCTATGAAAAACACTCTGTCACTAATACGGCAAACAACTTCAATCACAATTACTATAAGTAAATCAATCCCCCTAACAATAGTTCGACAAGTCTAGGTTCAACGGCACCACTTCTTTGCAGACAGAGGTGAATGCTTTAACCTAGATGGCACTCTAGTATTCGTTAGGATCGGAGAGAAAAGGCAGGGTTTGAAATCAACTCGGTACCAACACTTTTACAAACAAATGCAAGGCAAGTAAGGTAGGGTCTACTGTAGATCGCAACGTTCAGAGGCCAGGCCCACTCGGAGAGAGGCAAGGCGATATGTCCCAAAAAGTATCACAGTGGAAATGCACTTCAAGTCTTTGTCGCAAATTGTTATCGAAAGATTGGACCCGTTCAGAACAGAAAGTTAAGAAGGCTTGGAGGCGACCCAAGGGAGAGGCGAGGATTAAGACACCTCACACAATCCGGCAAACAGGGAAGCCAGTCGGACACGGTACCTTGTATGTGGAGAGACAGCTACGGGGGGGGCAGTTGTTCCTGGTGGTGGATGCAAGTCGGGGCTTTGCCAAGAGAAGAGATGATCTTGTCGTCCAAGGAAAGTTGAAGATCGTTGCACCACCAGGGAAGAGACCAGCCGCGGAGTGCTCCGTCACAAGGCACCACCTTTTGGTCGCGGTATGGGCTAGTGGCTATCCGGTTGCCGGGGTGCTCTGCACAGGCAATTCGACCACTATGCCCTGGAAGCGAAGAAAAAGCAAAGGGGACTGGTTGTGCCCACCAGTCAGGGGAAGAAGACTCTCCGGCGGGGAGATCTCCTCTGTCGTCGGGAAGTGGTGAGACGGTTCAGCAGGGCTCCACCGGAGGTGTCGTCGTTGCAGGTCGGCTCAGCTTTACCCTCTTCGGATTCTTAGGTCCTGTGGCGACTTCTGAAGATCCAGTCCCAAAAGCCCTGCTTTTATGCAGAAAACCCCCATTCATTCAGCCTAGCTGTCAATCAAAACATGCTAAGTGGTGAGCGGGGTGGCTCACCACTTGGGCCAATCACACCAGAGTGCGACTTGAGTTGGCAAGGCAACTCAGTCCAGGGTGCCTAAACCCCCTCCCATACCCCCTGTGGTACCCAGACAGGATGGCACCACTTCGGAGGGCTTCTGTGCAGAAGCCCGCCAAAAGTGGAACAAAGGGCTCAACCTTTGGTTTAGGAGTCACAGAGACGAACACAGACGCCATTTTAAAAACCGAGTTCTGGCAGAAAATACCGACCGATAGATTTATTTAAGATAAATAAACCGGTGGTATGTTAGAGATTAACGAGAAAAAGTATCAACCTCCAACAATGGGAAGAATCCCATAGGGTTATATTCGACGTCGAATATAACAAGTAGTTTCCACTGCCACCAGCCAAAACTCGACGAGGGGGGACGGGACAGTGCCCCCTCGAATAACAGATCCAGGGGCAATCGAATTACCCCTACTAGTACATTCACAATAGGATGGTTTGTACTAGGTCTGTTAGTAAATTTAGGTCTAGTAAAGCCAATGGTGACTTTACATGCCCTGGGAGACAGTAGTCAGTCCCAGGGTATGGAGACTAAGATTGGGATCCTCTAGGACGCCCCAGTGTTATGGCACAGAGGGTGCGGTGTAACACACATAGAAAAACATATGAGACCCTATGGAGTAACAGACCCCATAGCCCATAGAACACATTGACATTAAAAGGAATTAACCACATTCATGTCCAAGAGTGGGAGAAAAGGAGTCTCACTCTTGGCAGGATGGAAAAAAACAAACTCCAGAAATCCAGCAAAGCTGCTGGGGGACTCACTAGGTTAGGAAATTCAGCCTAAACAGAGAATTCTATCTAACACACCCCTACCCCCCAGCACTGAGGGGCACCTGTCAGCAGGCCCCCACTCATGTCCCACTCATGTCACCTTGCACCAACACGCCCCAGCAGTGCAGGGCACCTGCCAGCAGGCCCCCACTCATGACCCACTCATGTCCCCTTGCACCCCCACCCCCAGCAGTGCAGTGCACCTGCCAGCAGGCCCCCACTCATCTCCCCTTGCACCCCCACCCCAGCAGTGCAGGGCACCTGCCAGCAGGCCCCCACTCATGTCCCCTTGCACCCCCACCACCCAGCGCTGAGGGGCACCTGCCAGTAGGCCCCCACTCATGTCCCCTTGCACCCCCACCCCCCAGCAGTGCAGGGTACCTGCCAGCAGGCCCCCACTCATGTCCCCTTGCACCCCCACCCCCCAGCACTGAGGGGCACCTGCCAGCAGGCCCCCACTCATGTCCCCTTGCACCCCCACCCCCCAGCAGTGCAGGGCACCTGCCAGCAGGCCCCCACTCATGTCCCACTCATGTCCCCTTGAACCCCCACCCCCCAGCAGTACAGGGCACCTGCCAGCAGGCCCCCACTCATGTCCCCTTGCACCCCCACCCCCAAGCAGTGCAGGGCACCTGCCAGCAGGCCCCCACTTATGTCCCACTCATATCCCCTTTCTACTCCCACCCCCCAGCAGTGCAGGGCACCTGCCAGCAGGCCCCCACTCATGCCCCACTCATGTCCCCTTGCACCCCCACCCCCCAGCAGTGCAGGGCACCTGCCAGCAGGCCCCCACTCATTTCCCCTTGCACTCCCACCCCCCAGCACTGAGGGGCACCTGCCAACAGGCCCCCACTCATGTCCCCTTGCACCCCCACCCCCAGCAGTGCAGGGCACCTGCCAGCAGGCCCCCACTCATGTCCCCTTGCACCCCCACCACCCAGCACTGAGGGGCACCTGCCAGTAGGCCCCCACTCATGTCCCCTTGCACCCCCACCCCCAGCAGTGCAGGGTACCTGCCAGCAGGCCCCCACTCATGTCCCCTTGCACCCCCACCCCCGAGCACTGAGGGGCACCTGCCAGCAGGCCCCCACTCATGTCCCCTTGCACCCCCACCCCCCAGCAGTGCAGGGCACCTGCCAGCAGGCCCCCGCTCATGTCCCACTCATGTCCCCTTGAACCTCCACCCCCCAGCAGTACAGGGCACCTGCCAGCAGGCCCCCACTCATGTCCCCTTGCACCCCCACCCCCAAGCAGTGCAGGGCACCTGCCAGCAGGCCCCCACTCATGTCCTACTCATATCCCCTTGCACTCCCACCCCCCAGCAGTGCAGGGCACCTGCCAGCAGGCCCCCACTCATGCCCCCCTCATGTCCCCTTGCACCCCCACCCCGCAGCAGTGCAGGGCACCTGCCAGCAGGCCCCCACTCATTTCCCCTTGTACTCCCACCCCCCAGCACTGAGGGGCACCTGCCAACAGGCCCCCACTCATGACCCCTTGCACCCCCACCCCCAGCAGTGAAATGGCGATCTCATGACACAAACCAAAAGTCAACTATGTACATCAACACATGTCTGTCACACGAAGGCAGGCGGTAGCGTCCCTGCGCTAACAAAAAGCCCGTATATACAGCTCTGATGAATGTCCCATACTGTGGCCCTCTAGGACAAATGATATGCAAAGGGGTATGCGACAAACACGGACAACCGCTGTGTCAAAAATAGCATGTATTGCGGGGGTGCGCAGGAAGTTTCACACGCGATTGTGCCTGGGCGAGCGGAGTACGTGTACCTCAGGGGCTCGCGGGAAGTTTTACACGCGATTGTGCCTGGGTGAGCGGGGTACGTGTAATTCAGGGGCTCGCTGGAAGTTTTACACGCGATTGGGCCTGGGGAAGCGGGGTACGTATATTACTGGGGTGGGCGGGGAAGTACAGGAGGCAAATGCGTGGAACTCCCACATGCACGCACCAAAAAAGACGCACTAATCCGGAAACACGTACACCAGCAGGAAGCAGGCGTACGTGAACCAGCGCAGCATAAAAGTGCGCGCAAACAACAAGCAAGCTCAGACGCCAGGATGAACATACCGTTCCTAGCAGCAGTGGTCGACGGAACCGCAGGAGGAGGAGGAGGACAGTCAGGCCCAGAATTTTCACACCCAGAACCAGACTTTTTGGCATGCCTGATGACCAGGTGTATGGGAGGTACCGGTTTCCACCTCACATAATACTCAACCTGGTCAGTAAGTGGGAGGATGACCTCACATCACCCACCCTCTGCTCCCAAGCACTCAGCCCCCTGGAGAAGGTCCTCAATGTACTGCACTTTTTGGCCACCGGATCATTTCAGCAGACAAGTGCCATAGTGGGGGGCGTGTCACAGGCCACGCAGTCACGCTGCCTACACCAGGTCTTGGCCATCATGACTGCATGCCCATCAGTCCGCAGGCACATATACCTGCCCAGAACACCTGCAGAAAGGCAGGCTGCCGTCCAGGATTTCTACGGGGTGGCACAATTCCCCAAAGTCCTAGGTGCCATTGATTGCACCCATGTGGCTCTACGTCCCCCCAGGGCATCAGAGCACATCTATAGAAACCGCAAGCACTGGCATTCCATCAACGTCCAGGTAGTATGTGATGCCAAGGGAATCATCACCTCAGTATATGCCAACTATGAGGGTCCACCCACGAAAGTTTCATTTACAGAATGTCAACCCTAAACGGGGACCTAGAAGCTGGGGGGCATGGCGATACATGTCTGCTCGGTGAGTATAAATGCCACAGCACATGCATCCATGCCAGATACTGAGTAATGTCACAACCCTACTAATGATACCCATCACCACCTGCCCAGGGGACAGTGCCTACCCTCTGAGCACCAACATGATCACGCCAATTCGGAACCCCACGATGCCACCCGAGGTAAGATATGTTAGGGAGAATTCTCTGTTTAGGCTGAATTACCTAACCTAGTAAGTCCCCCAGCAGCTTTGCTGGATTTCTGGAGTTTGTTTTTTCCATCCTGCCCAGAGTGAGACTCTTTTTCTCCCACTCTTGGACATGAATGTGTGTAATTCCTTTGAACGTCAATGTGTTCTATGGGCTATGGGGTCTTTTACTCCATAGGGTCTCATATGTTTTGCTATGTGTGTTACACTGCACCCTCAGTGCCGTAGCACTGGGGCGTCCTAGCGGACCTCCATCATAGACTCCATACCCGGGGACTGACTACTGTCTCCCCGGGCATGTAAAGTCACCATTGGCTTTACTAGACCTAAATTTAGTAACAGAACTAGTACATACCATCCTATTGTGGACGTACAAGTAGGGGTAATTCGATTACTCCTGGGTCTGTTATCCGAGGGGGCACTGTCCCATCCCCCCTCGTCGAGTTTTGGCTGGTGGCAGTGGAAACTACTTTTTATATTCGACCCCGAATATAACCCTATGGGGTTCTTCCCATTGTTGGAGATTGATACTTGTTCTCGTTAATCTCTAACCTACCACCGGTTTACTTATCTTAAATAAGTCTATCGGATGGTATTTTCTGCCAGAACTCGGTTTTGAAAATGGCGTCTGTGTTCGTCTCTGTGACTCCTAAACCAAAGGTTGAGCCCTTTGTTCCACTTTTGGCGGGCTTCTGTACAGACACCCTCCAAAGTGGTGCCATTCTGTCTGGGTTACCACAGGGGTGTGGGAGGGGGTTTAGGCACCCTGGACTGAGTTGCCTTGCCAACTCCAGTCGCACTCTGGTGTGATTGGCCCAAGTGATGAGCCACCCCGCTCACCACTTAGCGTGTTTTGATTGACAGCTAGGCTGAATGAATGGGGGTTTTCTGCATAAAAGCAGGGCTTTTGGGACTGGATCTTCAGAAGTCGTCACAGGACCTAAGAATACGACGAGGGTAAAGTTGATCCGACCTGCAATGATGGCACCTCCGGTGGAGCCCTGCTGAACCGACTCACCACTTCCCGACGACAGAGGAGATCTCCCTGCCGGAGAGTCTCTTCCCCTGGCTGGTGGGAACAACCAGTCCCCTTTGCTTTTTCTTCGCTCCAGGACGCAGTGGTCAAATTGCCCGTGCAGAGCACCCCAGCAACCGGGTAGCCACTATCCCTGTACCGCAACCAAAAGGTGGTGCCTTGTGACGGAGCACTCCGCGGCTGGTCTCTTCCCTGGTGGTGCATCGGACTTCACTTTTCTTCGATGACGAGATCATCTCTACTCTTAGCAAAGACCCGATGTGCATCACCCACCAGGAACAACTGCCCCCGCCGGAGCTGTCTCTCCACAAACAAGGTACCGTGTCCGCCTGGCTTCCCTTTGTGCCGGATAGAGTGAGGTGTCTTAATCCTCGCTTTTCCATTGGGTCGCCTCCAAGTTTTCTTTAACTTGCTGTTCTGAACTGGTCCAATCTTTCCATAACAATTTGCGATAAAGACTCGAAGCGCATTTCCACTGAGACACTTTTTGGGACATATCGCCTTGCCTCTCTCCGAGTGGGCCTGGCATCTGAACTTTGTGATCTGCAGTAGACCCTGCCTTACTTGCCTTGCATTTATCCGTAAAGTATTGGTACCGAGTTGATTTCATAACCTGCCTTATTTTTCTCTCCCGTCCTAACGAATACTAGAGTGCCATCCAGGTTAAAGCATAAACCTCTGTCTGCAAATAAGTGATGCAGGTGAACCTAGACTTGTCGAACTATTGTTAGGGGGATTGATCTTTTTCTTCATATAAGTAATTGTGATTGAAGTTGTTTGCCGTATTAGTGCCAGAGTGTTTTCTATAGATGTGTTGTTATAAATAAATACCTTTATATCTTTACACCGAAGCCTTGTTCCGTGTCTACTTGTTCTACTGTGTAGATTGCCCTATTTTTTATACACCACATACTGCCTAACTCTTTTTGAGGGAAGTCTGACTGCTCAGCCACAGCTACCAAGTGAATCTGTGTGGTACAGACTGCTACCAAGTAGATTTACTACCAAACACCTGTAGTCCTAAATCTTTTGCAGTGGTCCCAGAGGGAACTGCACAGGTTTCCGCCTAACACTGGTGTACAGCGGTGGGATTTGTGTCGAGTATACAGTTTAGAGTGCTTTTCGACACTTTAGGATAACTAACCACAAAGCTTAGCACTAAAAAGCAACTTTCAAAAACATGTCTACTATGGAAGCTTACAGTCAAGAGTCCTTGTCAGGTGAAAATACTGAGAGTTTACGAGCTCTCTGTAGGCAAGAGAGTCTTTCTGTAAGAGGCAAGAAGTTAGAGCTAATAGCGAGATTGCTGGAAAACCAAAGTCTGGGTACTGGTTCAGAGGAACCAACTTCTCCAGCAGATGTAGATAACAGTGATGGTGTTGATCTAAATCGTAATTCTGATGATAGTGATGAAGAGGCTGAAGAGGAAGGAGAGTCTAACGAAACGGTCCCCCCTGCTCCTCTACCTGCCTTACCAGCTGTACCTACGGGGCCCATACCAGGTCCCACATATAACCCTGCTTATTTTGAACTTGAAAAAATGAAGCTCGAATTAGAATACAAACGGTTCTTGGCTCAATCTGAAAGAAACCAAGAGCTCGAGTTCAGACGGATAAATGCCCAGGCTGAGCAGAAGGAAGCTGAGTTAAGGCTCAGGGAAATAGAACTTAATCACAAATTAGAGATGAAAAAGTTGTCTGTGGAAAATGCTTCTCTCTCCTCTGGTTCCTCTAGGAGCTCCAGTCCCAAAAGACCCCGGATGCCGAAGGAATTAGTGGGTATGTATGAACCGAGATTGGATGTGTTGGATTGGATAAAACTGTTTGAGTACAATCATGGGCTCCAGGACATCACCGGGAATGATTTACTTCCCTGGTTGTTCTCTAGGCTCCCCCCTGTTACGACTGATGTGGTAATGGAGTTGGGGGAGGCGGATAAGACAGATTACGAAAGTGTGAAGCTAGCTTAGATAGGTAGATTCGGGAAGACCCCTTCCCAGTATCTTAAGAGGTTTAGAACCCTCAAAAAGCATGATGGTACCCCTTGGGCTCCCTGGGTGAGTGAAGGGTTGAAAAACTTAGAGGGATGGATTAAGGGTTACAAAGTGAACACTTATGAGGGTATGAAGGATCTTTTTATGTTGAAGTCGATTTATGATGCCTGTTCTACTGAGCTCAGACAGCAATTGGATGATTCGAAGGAATTGGATTCCCGAAAGCTGGCTAAGGCTGCTGACTTATGGGTTGCAAACAGGGCTACTCATAAGGATTCTGGGGCAACTCAGAAGAAGGATGAGGGAAAACAGCCTAAATAAAAAAGACTCAAAAGAGAATTCGAATAACTCAAATTCCAAAGAGGGCCCCAAACAAAACCAGAAGGGTAAGCCACAAGGAAAACCGCAGCAGAATAGTGTGTCTTCTGGTGCCAAACCGGAAGGAGGCCAGAACAAGCCACCATTCCAGAAAGCATTCGGTAAATGCTTTGTTTGTGGCTCGACTGACCACGTGAAAGGAGATCCCAGATGTAAGGTAAACCTTCAGTGGTCCAGCTTGTCTCCTTAGCCTTCGCTCCAGAGGAGGAAGTCCAAATAGCAAGTGGAAACATTCTACTGCTAGCTGATGAACCCATTGGAGTCTCAGCCAGCGTTTCTTTAGTATCTCTGGGGTTGTGGTTACAACAGAATTTAGATGTCTATAATTCTATCCCGGTTAATACTAAAGAGTATTATAAGGACAGTGTCCAGGTGAATGGTCAGGAGACTCCTGCCATTAGGGACACTGGGTCCAGCATAACTGTGGTGGATAAATCGTTTTTTCAGGCTGAGGATGTTGCTAAGGCACCCAAACGCCTCACCAAGTTAGCTGGAGGGCCTGTGCAGATGCTTCCCCAATTACCAGTTCTCATCCAGTGTAACGACATGACTGTGAAGATACCTGTCAGCATACAGAGTGAGGTACCAGGACGTGTACTGTTGGATTTAAAAACTCTCGGAGTTGTATCGCATACTCCCAGACCTCCTAGTAAACGGTTACAGGAGCTAACCAGACCTGCAAGAGAGAGGACCATGCGCCGTACTCTCCAGGAGATGATGAAGAAAGAAATCACTCCTGCTCCACTGGAATTGTCGGCTGCTATCTCGAAGAAATCAGAAGCGAAAGGGAAACCTAAGACTTCTATCCCGAAACCAGCAGCCAGCGTTTCAGTGCAGCCAACAAGGTCTTCCCCGCGGTTGTCCAAAGTTACACCCGTAACTCCACCTCCAGCTGAGGCTGAGAGCGAGGTACAACCCTGTGTGGTAGAATTAGACTCTGATGAAGAGCTAATGGAAGGCCAGGAACTCATTGGAGATCTGGATCCTGTTGACCATCCTGAGCTGCAGTCTTTACTGGCAGAAGGTGGACCCAGCAGGGCAGACTTCAGTAAGGGACAGAGAGAATGTCCGACTCTGGAAGGTCTTCGCCACCAGGCAGAAGCTCAGGCTGAAGGGCAAGAGCCTGGGAAATACAGGTTGCACTGGGAAGATGGCCTCTTCTACAGTGAACCGACCGAGTCTGCACCTGGAGACTACAAGCGGCTTGTAGTACCCCAAGGGTACAGACCACAGTTCTTGCAGTTAGCCCACGAGATTCCTTTGGCTGGTCACTTGAGTTTCAAGAAGACTAAGGAAAGGCTCTCTCTCTACTTCTATTGGCCAAAGATGGGGGCCGAAGTAGAAAAACACTGCAGGAGCTGCCACACCTGCCAGACCTCTGGTAAGGTTGGTTCCAAGAATGTGGTACCTTTAGTGCCTCTCCCAATTGTGGGAGTCCCATTTGAGAGAGTAGGGATTGACATTGTTGGTCCCCTTGATCCTCCAACCTCCTCAGGAAACAGGTTTATACTTGTTGTAGTAGACCATGCTACTAGCTATCCTGAGGCAATTCCTATGAGGACTGTTACAGCTCCGGCTGTGGCTAAGGCCCTCCTTGGTATTTTTACTAGGGTCGGGTTTCCTAAGGAAGTAATCTCTGACAGGGGGTCAAACTTTATGTCCCACTACATGAAAGCCATGTGGAAAACCTGTGGAGTTACTTACAAGTTCTCAACAGCTTACCACCCCCAAACCAATGGATTGGTAGAACGGTTCAACCGAACCATGAAGAGCATGATAGGTGCTTTAGAGGAACCCCTTAAGCGTAAGTGGGACCTTCTAATGCCATGCCTTCTCTTTGCTTATAGAGAAGTCCCTCAGGAGGGAGTAGGTTATTCTCCCTTCGAACTTCTCTATGGTCATCCCGTCAGAGGTCCATTGGCCCTGATTAAGGAGGGGTTGGAGAGTGCTCCTTCCCCCATGCCAGTCAGAGTGACTGACTACGTGATAGGTCTCCGGAGGAGAATGTTGCACATGATGACAGAAGCAAGCGATAACTTGAAAGCTGGACAAGCATTGGTCAAGCACTGGCACGATCAAACGGCTAACATGGTTGAGTTCGCTCAAGACCAGCTCGTTCTCGTTATGATCCCAACAAGGCAGATGGCCTTGCAAGACAAATGGATGGGACCCTTCAGAGTTGTGGGTAAACTCGGAGAGGTCAACTATCTGATGGACTTGGGCAATCCCAAGGAGGCTCCGACCGTCTTCCACACCAACCGACTCAAAGTGTATGTCTCCCGACCTGATGTAGGAGCGTTGCTTCTAGCATCATCAGAGGAAGAAGAAGAGAGTGAAGCTCTTCTGGATCTCCTCAGAGGCTTACCTTTGGACGAAAAAGTTGAAGGAGTAAATCTCTCTTCAAATCTGACACCCGAGCAACAAGAAGAGTGCAAATCTATGTTGAATCAGTTTGCCTCTCTGTTCTAGCTCTCACCAGGCTTGACCCCTTGGGGCCAGCATGACATACTCACTGGTGACCGTCTGCCAGTCAAAAGCAGAGGATACCGAATGTCAGAACACGTACAAACCCACATCAAAGGTGAGGTCAGCAAGATGCTCGATCTCGGGGTAATAGAGCCCTCTACTAGTCCATGGTCTAGCCCAGTTGTGTTAATACCAAAGGCCGGATCTAAAGGGCTTAGATTCTGCATGGATTATAGAGCTCTTAATGCAGTCACCAAGACTGATGCCCACCCTTTGCCAAGAACAGATGAGTTTGTGGATAAACTTGGCGCCGCCAAGTTCCTCAGCACATTTGACTTGACGTCAGGCTATTGGCAAATAGCCCTGACAGACCATGCCAAGGAGAAAACTGCATTTTCTACCTCCGTTGGCTTATACCAGTTTAAGGTAATGCCTTTCGGATTGAAGAATGCACCTGCTACGTTTCAACGGATGGTAAACCAGGTTCTGAATGGGATGGAGGACTTCTGCATGGCATACTTGGATGACATAGCAGTGTTCAGCAATTCCTAGGAAGAACATGTAACCCACCTGAGAGATGTTTTGCAGGCTCTTGGACGAGCCAATCCGACCATAAAGGCGAGTAAATGCCAAATTGGACAGAGTAAGGTAGTCTATCAAGGTAGTCTATCTTGGACATGAGGTAGGAGGTGGAGAAATAAGGCCTTTGTTCAGTAAGATTGAAGCTGTACAAAATTGGACAACACCTACTACTCAAACCCAAGTGAGAGCCTTCCTAGGCCTCACTGGGTATTACAGGAATTTCATCGAGAACTATGGGACCATAGCTTCTCCACTGAATGTCGTCTCCTCGCCCAAATGTCCTAAAAAGGTTAGATGGAACAAGGAGTGCAATCAGGCTTTTGAAAACCTGAAAAAGGCTCTTTGCCAAGCCCCAGTACTCAGAGCTCCTGATTACCGCCAACACTTCATTGTGCAGACAGATGCTTCAAATGTAGGAATAGGTGCCGTACTCAGTCAACTAGATGGGAAAGGTAGGGAGCACCCCGTTTGCTTCATCAGCCGCAAGCTGAAGGATCCTGAAACAAGTTGGGCAACAATCGAAAGAGAGTTTTTTGCTATCGTGTGGGCTCTGAAGAAGTTTAGGCCGTACTTGTATGGTTCTACTTTTGTCATTCAGACTGACCACCAACCCTTGAGATGGTTAATGCAAATGAAAGGGGAAAACCTGAAACTAATGAGATGGTCGATCTGCCTGCAAGGGTTTGATTTCACCATTGAGCACAGGTCAGGGTGTCACCACCAAAATGCTGATGGTCTCTCTAGGATGTATATCATCGACTAGAGGTATGAGATTCATCCAGGAGTGGATAAAATCCTCCTGTCCCTTAGTCTGGGGGGGGCGAGTGTTAGGGAGAATTCTCTGTTTAGGCTGAATTTCCTAACCTAGTGAGTCCCCCAGCAGCTTTGCTCGATTTCTGGAGTTTGTTTTTCCATCCTGCCCAGAGTGAGACTCTTTTTCTCCCACTCTTGGACATGAATGTGTGTAATCCCTTTGAATGTCAATGTGTTCTATGGGCTATGGAGTATTTTACTCCATAGGGTCTCATATGTTTTGCTATGTGTGTTACACTGCACCCTCCGTGCCGTAGCACTGGGGCGTCCTAGCGGACCTCCATCATAGACTCCATACCCGGGGACTGACTACTGTCTCCCCGGGCATGTAAAGTCACCATTGGCTTTACTAGACCTAAATTTACTAACAGAACTAGTTCAAACCATCCTATTGTGGACGCACTAGTAGGGGTAATTCGATTACTCCTTGGTCTGTTATTCGAGGGGGCACTGTCCCGTCCCTCTTCGTCGAGATTTGGCTGGTGGCAGTGGAAACTACTTGTTATATTCGACCCCGAATATAACCCTATGGGATTCTTCCCATTGTTGGAGATTGATACTTTTTCTCATTAATCTCTAACCTACCACCGGTTTACTTATCTTAAATAAGTCTATCGGATGGTATTTTCTGCCAGAACTCGGTTTTGAAAATGGCGTCTGTGTTCGTCTCTGTGACTCCTAAACCAAAGGTTGAGCCCTTTGTTCCACTTTTGGCGGGCTTCTGTACAGAGACCCTCCAAAGTGGTGCCATTCTGTCTGGGTTACCACAGGGGTGTGGGAGGGGGTTTAGGCACCCTGGACTGAGTTGCCTTGCCAACTCCAGTCGCACTCTGGTGTGATTGGGCCAAGTGATGAGCCACCCCGCTCACCACTTAGCGTGTTTTGATTGACAGCTAGGCTGAATGAATGGGGGATTTCTGCATAAAAGCAGGGCTTTTGGGACTGGATCTTCAGAAGTCGTCACAGGACCTAAGAATCCGACGAGGGTAAAGCTGAGCGGACCTGCAATGACGACACCTCCGGTGGAGCCCTGCTGAACCGACTCACCAGTTCCCGACGACAGAGGAGATCTCCCTGCCGGAGTGCCTCTTCCCCTGGCTGGTGGGAACAATCAGTACCCTTTGCTTTTTCTTCGCTCCAGGACGCAGTGGTCGAATTGCCCGTGCAGAGCACCCCGGCAACCGGATAGCCACTACCCCTGTACCGCAGCCAAAAGGTGGTGCCTTGTGACGGAGCACTCCGCGGCTGGTCTCTTCCTTGGTGGTGCACCGGACTTCACTTTTCTTCGATAACTATATCATCTCTACTCTTGGCAAAGACCCAACGTGCATCCACCACCAGGAACAACTGCCCCCGCCGGAGCTGTCTCTCCACAAACAACGTACCGTGTCCGCCTGGCTTCCCTTTCTGCTGGATAGAGTGAGGTGTCTTAATCCTCGCTTTTCCATTGGGTCGCCCCAAGTTTTCTTTAACTTGCTGTTCTGAACTGGTCCAATCTTTCCATAACAATTTGCGATAAAGACTCGAAGCGCATTTCCACTGAGACACTTTTTGGGACATATCGCCTTGCCTCTCTCCGAGTGGGCCTGGCCTCTGAACTTTGTGATCTGCAGTAGACCCTGCCTTACTTGCATTGCGTTTGTCCGTAAAGTATTGGTACCGAGTTGATTTCATAACCTGCCTTATTTTTCTCTCCCGTCCTAACGAATACTAGAGTGCCATCTAGGTTAAAGCATACACCTCTGTCTGCAAATAAGTGATGCCGGTGAACCTAGACTTGTCGAACTATTGTTAGGGGGATTGATCTTTTTCTTTGTATAAGTAATTGTGATTGAAGTTGTTTGCCGTATTAGTGCCAGAGTGTTTTCCATAGATGTGTTGTTATAAATACATACCTTTATATCTTGTTCCGTGTCTACTTGTTCTACTGTGTAGCCTGCCCTATTTTGTATACTCCACATACTGCCTAACTCTTCTTGAGGGAAGTCTGACTGCTCAGCCACAGCTACCAAGTGAATCTGTGTGGTACAGACTGCTACCAAGTGGGTTTACTGCCAAACACCTTTAGTCCTAAATCTTTTGCAGTGGTCCCAGAGAGAACTGCACAGGTTTCCACCTAACAAGATACAACACAGCCCATATTGCAACCCGGGGCAGAGTGGAGCGCACATTCGGAGTGCTCAAGTCACGCTTTCGCTCCCTTGACCGTTCTGGCAGGCAGCTGTTATACGCTCCCCCAGTAGTGTGCAGGATCATAGTGGCAGCATGTGTCCTGCACAACGTTGCAACACGCCGGGGCCTGCCGGTGGACATGGTGGTGCCCCCACATCCCCAATCACATGCACACCCACTGCGCATGGGAGGGGAAAGGGCACGGGGTGAGGCAGCCCGAACGCAGCTGGTGGCTAATTACTTCACTTAGAATCACACCCCTGTGGAGTGCACACAGCCCTGCCACATACCAGCTGACAATCAATTATGACACAAGGGACAGTGAACTGTCACAACCATACCAGCCTGAGATTGGTCACCTGGAAGTGTCACAATGTGTGCATCCCTACCTACAGAAACACCACCAATGCTGTGTCATCAAAAGACGCATATGCTGCTAAATGCATTACCCCCTTGCAAAATATAACATGAGAACAGTGCCATGTCACCCAACCCCTCCCCAGCACCACCACCCAACACACCATGGCATCTCATGCTATGTGAGAGCAAACAAAGCAATCCCGAAAACCTGACACAAGTGTCACAAAGTACAGTGTCCCCAATGGAAACTGGCCACACACAATATGCTCCCAGTAATGTTGAACTAACAACACACATGACCAAATACTTACCAACAATACAATGCAGCTACACAAGCTCAAACATAACTAAAACATGACAGTACTAAGTTAAAGTAGTCGTAGTCTTACAACCTGAATATGCCACCACATCACCCCCTTCCAACTGTAGTCTTGCAGGCTTCAAATTTTGTCTGTGTACTGCATACAACATGAACTCCATCTCCAAAGTAGACGGCCTTGTGAAGACATGAGGAATGAAGCTGCAAATTCAGAGGGAGACATGGAAGCAGAAGCATACATAATTCCAACATGCAGTGTACAATACAACTAAAATATACACAAGCAATGTCTTCACAGTATTGACTACAGACTGCCCACACAGCTCATGGGAGCCCAACATCACTGTGTACATCACTGTCACTTGGTCACACCCTTTGCAAGCCTATGGAAACGGGAAGCAGGAGGGGTGTGTGTCTCACGAACCCAAGCATCAAACCCAAACTCAGGACAAGCCTGCATGTGCCCAGCCGGAATACAGTGGATGCCCATGGGAGCCACACAAGGCAACACACTGTTAAAAAATAATCAAAAATCAAAAAAGCAAAAATCAAAAATCAAAAATGGCCATGTGAGGGCCGGGGGGGGCCATCCAGGAGGTCCGAGGACAGGTGCACACCAACAGCCACCTGTGTGGATGTTGGAGAAAAAAAAAACACCTCCATGGGCTCATGGCCTGCACGGCTATGCCAATGTGGGAGAACTGCTGCTGTCGCTCTGAACACCCTCTGCAGCTGCCACAGGAGGTGGTGGTGCTATGGGAGGCATCCCACGCAAAGCCCTGGTATGGTCCTCCATGGCAGCAAGCATGCAGGTGTGGAAGGTCTCATTCTGGAGGATTATAGTGCGGAGATCCCCATGCAGCACCTGACGTGATGCCGGATCTCCTCCCGAGTTGCCTGCATCTCAGCTGAGAGGAAAAGTGTGAGCCGCTCCAGCTGATGTTCTGTCCTCAAGTTAGTGGAAGTCTCAAGGTCAACAAGAGTCTCCCTGAGGTGATGGAGTTCTACCCTCAGGGCTTCCCTTTGGCCCTGGGACTCTATTGATATCGATTGGTGTAGAGTCTCCAGTGCCGCCCGTCTGTACCTGTTGGACGCCAACATGTCCTCCCTGTGTGATTAGCAAATGGAGTCTGTTGCCTGCTGTAGTATCTCCATCTGCCTTTCAGGGGGGACAATGGAAGTGGCCACCCTCTCCATTGCTTGAGCCATCATCTCAACTGATGCTGCCTGTTGGGTTGCCATACCGTAAATTGATTGTTCCTATGCGGTATTGGCTGGTGGCGTACGGCCACTGCGACGGCGGGCACCACACCTGTTTGGGGCAAGGCGATCTGCGCCTTGCTGTGCCGGCACTGCTTGAGGCTGCAGGACTGCATTCCCCCTCTGATCTGCTGGCCCAGGAACAGGATCAGATGTTGTGGAGTGTGACCCTGCACCTGTAACCGCCAAAGGCTGACTAACCAACACTGACATCCCCATAGAGGGTACTACCCCTGGTGCAGGTGGGTTGGACAGAACAGAACCCCTTCCAGAAACACTTACCTGCAACGGCACATAGGTCTCATCATCCAAATCAATACCTGAATAGAGGTCTGGGGAGGTGCACCCAGAGACACCACTTGACAGAATCGTCTGTAGCAAGAGTGGGTTTTCACCCACCACCACACCACTTCCCCGACTGGTGGCCGGTTGTGCCTCAGGTTCCTCCTGGGTCTGCACCATCTCCTCAACCTCACCTTCATCAAGTGCATCATCCCCTGCAAAAACATGAAAGACAAAAAATGGAAACAGGCATTAGCACCATAGCACACAAATAGGCCTGACAAGCTACAGAACCAGTACATGATTTACATATGTCCCACATGACTACAACCCTCCCATGCATGCACTGTCACAGAGTTGGAAGGGGAGGCAAAAGTCTGACAATGATGACACCAAGATGGAAGAGCAACACATTTGCTGCATGCTGGGTAGCACTGCCATCACACATTGGCCTGTGAGTGGCATGTCCTATACACATAAATGACACATGCCATCACACAGATGGAATGTACCATAGCCATGGTACATTCCACAAGTACATCCATATGTCAGTGAATGAGTACTGTCACCCATCCATGTGAGATGGACATGAAGAGATGAAAAATGCCACATAGTGTGAAAAGATACGCCATGTGCCACACACTGCAACACATCCAGTGTACAAAAATACAGTGATTGCAGGGCCATGTACACATCAATGGCTGTTCACTTCAACATGACAGGAAACAACTAGCATGTTCCACATTCAAACAGGCCCAAAAACATCATGTGATCAGGACAATACTCATTCAGCCTGAATGGTCAAATCTTTCAACTACCAAGGTGACACATGTGGGCCTATGTGGGGTTCTTCACTGACAGAAGCATGTCACATATGTCAAAATAGGGCTGAGGAATGTGTTGCAAAAGTTGGAGAATTGAAACAATCAGCCTGAAAGAACAATGAAAAATACAAACAATGTTGTTGCATGATGCCACCTCAAGGGCAACTGCCGTAATGTTGCGCTAAATTACTACTGTGGGCAGAAGGGATAGTGTCACACCCAAATTCAAGGCCGCAGAATGTTTTGGATGAAGCACATGGGTGACCCATACTACTCAGTCACACACACCCTCACCTCCCACTCAATCAGAACCCGTCACCCAGAAAACATACACATGCATTACACACACACACGCATGGGCACTCACCGGGCAATGTGTCATAATCGGGTAATTCTCCCACACCTCAGATCTGTTCCTCTGTGATGAAGGTCCCAGCAACAGACTCATGTTCAGTGAGTTTGTTGTCCTCTTGTGCAGACCCACCGCCAGTCACCAGAGTAGCGGCATGACTTGAGGCCAGCTTGTCCTTTGCTCTGCGTTTCAGGTCGTTCCACCGCTTGTAGCAATCGTCAGCTGAGCGCCTCACAAATCCAAGGACACTTATGTCGTTGGCGATGGTCTGCCAGTGTGCCTTACATTGACCAGGTGTGGTCTTGGACCCTGCAGTCACCACCATTTCGTGGTTATGTTGCAACACATAGCTCACAAGTGCATTAAGCTCCGCGTCATTAAAGTAAGGCTTCCTTGACGTGCTGGAGTGTGTAGCCGTGCCTGGGGTCTCAGCCTGTCGTGCCAGAGCACCCTTCTTCCTCTTTTTAGAAGGTGGAGCGGAGCCAGAGTGGCTAACGCCGCTCTGGTCAGTAGGGGCAGAATCACCGGTGGACTGGGTTGTTGGAATGTGCGAATGCACATTGACCATAGGACTTGGTGCAGGCATTGTCTGAAGTGTGATGTTGGCAGGGGGAACATCAGTATGATGGACCAGGACCGACACTGTCCTGGCTGGGAGAGTCAGAGCTGGGGCGGAAGGAGCTGCAGCTGCCCCTGCAGCCTCACCACCCTGCATACTTGGGGCAGCAGATGACATAGCTGCCCCAGATCCACGTGCCTTGGTCACAACTTCCACCGCCACACGTGGCCTAGACCTGCTGACCTGGAAGTCAGCCAGGGAGGCATCCTGTGCCAGGTCAGGTGCCACAATGGGCTGGTCCAACAGGGGCTGAGCTGGGATGGTCTCAGCCACGTTTCCCTCAACCATGGGGGGGCATGGGTGTCCCTGATTGGTCCTCCACACATGGGGGTCTAGGGGCACCCTGTAAATCCTGGCCACGTCCCCTACCGTTCCCACCATTGCCTCCCTTACTGCTTGGTCGCCTCCCAACCATGGCACTGATGTTTTTGTGCGTATGGGAGGAGCAGTAAACTATTGTCCTGGGCAATTGGGGCTCAAAGGGGTAGGGTACTAGATGGAATTTGTACCCTAGTGCTCTAACAAGGCTGTCTGTGACCCCTGGGGGAAGATGATGGGTCACGCAATGCACAGGCAGCCCAAAAACAAAAATAAACATGCACGCAACCCCTTGTAGACCACGTGCGTGGAAAAATGAACCCCCACTATGCTGTGGCACCCAGAAACTCAAAAATAAGCGTATGCGTGATACACGCAGCCTACAATGACCTCTGAAGGGGTAGGCGACACACGGGGCAAGCACAGTTGCTAAGTACGTGCGGAACTCACTGTCTGCCTGGAAAAAGAACGTGAAAAATATGCGCGTGTGCGCGTTGGCAACACCCCCGCCAAAAGAAGAATTGTACGCTGTCTGAGGAGACAGGCCCAAAAAAAGTAGAAAAATGAAAGCTGTCAGAGGTAACAGGGAGTACGAACTTGAAACGCTGTGAAGTAATCGCGTGTGAACCGACAAGAAGTACAGAATACACCCACTTGCTCTCCACAAAAAGCACGTACAAGGAAATGGCGTCCTACACGTACCTTTTAAACCGGCCACACGTACACGTCACTTACGCGTGTACGCGCCCTTTCCTCCAATTACATGCGCTGACACTTGGACATGCAGCTTTTCCACGTGTGCTCTGTCATCACGTGCTATGAGGGAAACACCGACGCACTTACACGCTAATGGCCTTTGGTCCAATGAAATCGCTTACGTGCACTGACGCGCTTACCCGCTAAGGGCCTTTCCTCGAATTACACGCTGACGTGCAAGATTTTCACGTGCCAAATCACTCCGTATCAAGCTGGCCACGCGTTCACACATGGAAGACCACGCTCCTGCCCAGAAGGCCGAATTACTGCCCCCCAGAGCTCCAAGCACGCTCCCACTTGCCATCTGCTGCTGCCTGATTGCCTGCTGCCCACGTGCCCTGCCATTTGCTGCCTACACGTCAGCCAGGGGTGCTGTTGCTGTGACCACCCCTGCTGGAACCAAAGACTCCCGACTGGGATTCCATCGCTCCACAGCCCAGCCCCGGACCCAGTTGCCCACCCACTCCTGCCTCTCGGGTTGCCATGTCCAGCACTACACCATCTGGCGGCACTGGCAACCCCCAGCCAGAGAGGCAGAGGGCCACCAGCTTCACTGCCACCGAAGTTGGTGTCCTGGTGGAGCAAGTCCTGGGGCATTATGATGCCCTCTTCGGAAGGTCGCACGCCAACAAGGAAGGACGGACCAGGATCTGGACGGACACCGTGACTGCCATCAACGTGGAGGGGGTGGCAGTCCGCGAATTCCATCATGTCAAGAAGCGCTGGGAGGAATTCAGGTCCAGGACCCTCAACAAGGCCCGGCACCTCTTGAAGGCAGCGGATGCTAAGGGGTGGCGGGGCCACCTGTCGGAAGTCCAAATGAAGGTCCTGGAACGCGTATGCCCAGCGCTCCACGTCCAGGTTCTTGAGAGGCAGACCCGTCTGGAGTCGAGCGGTAAGTGTACATGCATACTGATTGGAAGCTGTGCGTGTGGTGGTGTGCCCGTAGTGTGCAGGTTGCACATGTGGTTTTGTTGGGCCATGTATGGATGTGTATTTACAGGGCTGTGAGGCTGACACATGCGAGTCCTTTCATGTGTGAGACACATGGATGGTGTATTTGTGGGTGAGCATGCAGGCCAAATGCAGATGTGTGAGCACACATGTTTGAATGACTGTATGACAGTTGTCAAGGTCGTGGTGTCACACATGGATGTTGGTTCCAGCTACATGTAGCTGCACTGTGTACATGTGCATGTATGTGTATCTGACAAGTGTGCAACTGTCATGCAACATGGATGCATGTGAGACTGGATAGAAGAACATAACTGTGGAGTTACCATCACAGAGACTGTACCCCAGATCTGGACTGACCACCATCTATTACTATTCACAGTAGCTACGAACTCGGCCACGGCTCAGTCCCCACTTGCCCCTCCCATGCCCACGAGGAACAAAAAACTTATGACTGCGGAAAAATTGCTGCCCATCATACTACCACATCTGAACTCGCTCCCAGCGAATACGGATCCAAATGTGCTAGTTGAACAATTTAATGAAACTATCAACACAGCCCTTGACCACATAGCTCCGCTCAAGCTACGTAACAGTAAACCGAAGAAACATCTCAACTCATGGTTCACTCCTCACCTAAAAAAGCTCAGGCTAATAAAAAGAAATCTTGAAACCACCTGGAGACTCTCTCCCTCAGCCGAAAACAAACTCAACCTAGCCAAGGCATCTTCCCAATATAAGAAAGACATCTTACTAGCCAAACAGGAAACATACAACACCAGAATATCACAATCTAAATCTAGTGTCAGAAAATTGTTCAGCATCCTTAAAGAACTGGAAACTCCTATTGCCCCCCAAGAAAACTGCACCAAGGATAAAAATTGGTGCTCCAGCATACAGTCGGCCCTCACCAACAAAGTAGCTAATCTACAAACTAAAATTGCCCTCAAAAAATCTTCTCTTACACCTCATATCCCACAGACTATAGTTCCACCTCTAAAACCTAAACAAGAATCACGTTTCTGCTTCGCTAAGGTATCGACCATTGAGGTAGAAAAAGTTATCTTGGGACTTAAACCATCCAACTGTAAAGGCGACCAATGCCCTGCCCAATTAATCAAGGATGCTGCGAGAGAATTATCGCCATTCATAACCAAACTCATCAACTCATCCTTTACCACAGGCACTGTACCGAATAACCTAAAAGAGTCCTGGGTACTGCCACTCCTAAAGAAGCAAACCCTTGACCCGGCCATTCCTACCAACTTCAGGCCTATCACGACCGTGCCCTTTCTTCTAAAAATCTTAGACAAAGTGGCATACATGCAAATACAAAACTTCCTTGAATCCAACCTTTTACTTGGAACATGACAATCCGGATTCCGCCCACAGCATGGGACTGAGACAGCCCTAATCGATCTCAAGGCCCAAATAGATCAATGTAGAGACAATGGCCAAGCAGCCCTTCTCCTACTGCTAGACCTCTCAGCGGCTTTTGATTTAGTCGACCATACAGTATTATGTAGCCACCTAGACTCTGCAGCCCACTTCTCCAAAGAGGCCATAATATGGATCAAGTCTTTCCTGAGTAACAGAACTATGAGAGTCTTCTCTCCCTCAGCCTCAGCAGACCCGATCCCCATAACATGTGGGGTACCTCAGGGATCCTGTGTGTCACCCACGCTCTACAATGTATTCACAAAGCCACTCTTTGACAAAATGGATCATCTGGGTATTGCCTACACCAATTACGCAGATGATACCCAGATACTCCTCCCGCTTTCAGGTGACTATGTCAGGGATCTGGCTTTAGTGAATAAAATCTACAGCATCGTTCAGGCATGGATGGCCACCACGGCCTATGCCTGAACGATGACAAAACTGAACTCATTATCCTAGGCACCTCGACATACATAACCAAACTCAGCCCGGATTATGCCAATTTCATCATCGATGGGAACAACATAAAAGTAGCGAAAGAAGTGAAGACCCTAGGCTTTTACCTAGATGCCACCTTGAACTTTGCTAAACAAGTTAACTCCCTAGCCTCAGCTACCGCATACACATGCAAACTCATCAGAGCGAGCGAACAATTCCTTTCTACAGACAGCTGCATCACGCTTGGCAGAGATTTCATACTATCGAAACTGGATTATTGCAATGGACTATACATTGGGGCTAATAAACAGACTATTCATAAAATCCAGGTCCTCCAGAACAATGCCCTGAGAGCAGCTCTCAAGATTAGCAGAAAGGAGCATATATCCTCGGTAAGAAGAGAACATAAATGGCTATCCACACAGGATAAAATTCAACTCAATTGCCTCCCTCACCCACAAGTGCCTCAACAACAAAGCACCACCATACCTCAAGGATAGGCTACACCCTAGAACCTCGACCAGACCCACAAGAACAGCAAATGCTAACTGCCTACAAGTCCCGCGATTTAAACTTGCGTCTATAGGAGGACAGAGCTTCCCAGTCAAGGCAGCGCAGCTGTGGAACTCACTACTCCTTGGCATCAGAGAACCCCAGCCCTTTGCGAAATTCAGGCAGAACTTGATCAATTGGCTGAGAGTAAATGACGCCTAACTAACTACCCTGTCCTGACTGTTTCCATTGGTAAACTAACTGAAGCTCCACTGGCACCCCTATACCAGACTATCAAAATCAACTTCCTTTTGCACTGGAATGTTCCTGATACCTGTATATTACTACTGTATATATTATTGTATACTATATATTGTATGTATATTACTACTGTATATATTATTGTATACTCCCGATAGTATACCCACACCTGTAAAACTGTGTTGGCTCTGGACCTAGTTCCGGCCGTGTATATATATGCCTACTATATACTGTATATTGTATGATACCCTTGTACTGTTACTACTTATTATGTACTTGTAACTAAGCTGAGCATATTCTTGTCCTGTGCGCCCTGATGCCCCAGGGTATGGCGCGCCCTATAAATAATAAACTAAACTAAACTATAGGTAGAAGACTGATTGCCAGATGTGACATGGATGCCGATCTCATCATTGCCACACTTGGTGGAGGTGTACACATGCATGTAAGTGTGGTGGCGTGTGTGCATGTCTAGTGCACTCCCTGTGTCCCATGTGATGTCTGGCTCACCTTTGCCTGCTCATGCTGTTGTATGTGTATGGATGGTGCTGGCTGTTGCGATATGGCTGTGGAATAGCTCATGTGTGTGATTTGAAATGAAGTGTTGGGGATTGTGATGCTATGTCTGAAGTTTGACAATGACACTCGTGTGCAACTGTCATGTGTGTATGAGTCCATTGTACAGTGCCCTGATGCCTGTGTCCTATCTCTCCCTGTCTGCAGCGTCGACTGATGAAGAGGGCGGAGAGGGTGCTGTGGAGCACAGCGGCAGGGATCGCACTGCCAGCCGGAGACGCAAGGCCCGGCTCCCCTCCCAGGTTGTCATCTCGTCGGGGAGTGAGGAGTCCGGTGCCGCATCCCAGGTCGCAGCTGCCGAGGGGAGGTCCAAGAGGCGGAGGTTGGAGTTGGACTCCTCGGCAGCCGAAGGGGCAGCTGAGACCCCACAGGGCCCGACGGAGGAAGATGGTACAGAGTGATCCAGGTTGGTGGGGGGTTTGGTGGAGGAGGAGGCCATGCAAGGGACAGAGACGGGGTCTGGAGGTGGGGATTCCACTGGTGCTAGTGGTGCAGTGCAGGACCAGGGACAGGAGGCAGCACAGTCCGCCGCGGAGGTGCCTGTGTGTAATCCTGTCCCCGATCCTGTGACTGCATCATTTTGCACCATCAGGGATACCTACGTCCAGACCCGTTCTCAGGGAGGGGGTCGGCTTACACCAACTGGCCTTCCTCTCCCTGTGGATGTGGCTATCCGACACCGGGTTGAGCCTGTCCTGGGTGGGGTGGTGTTGCGTCAACGTGCCATGCGAGCTGAACTGCAGTTTTTTCATGAGGAGACTGCACGTCTTCTCGCATGGCTTGTTGACCGCGTTGACCCACTGGGACAGCTCACCAGGGCCGGATTCCTCCGTTTTCTGGACCTTGTTCCGACCCCCTTCTCAACTGGACCCCCTATGCGCCAGTCGTCCTCCGTGCCATCTTCCCACCCATGTGTCACCTGGGTGCCCTGTGGAGCTGCCTCTGACCCTGCGGCCAGGCTGGTGGAGGACACATCTCTGCCACAGTCGGGAGTCGGACATCCAGCAGGGGTGGCCACATCAACAACTGCACCCCAGCAGGAGGAGGATGTGCAGGCAGCAGGAGCCAGGGCACAGGCAGAGGCACAGCAGCAGCAGCAACAAGGTGGGAGCCATGATGGCTCGGTGCCTTCAACATCGGAGGGGCAGGCATCGGCCAGAGGGCAGGAGGACCCAGGATGGGAAGTGTCTTCCGTGTGGCAGCAGTTGGGCCATGCTATAGATGCGGAGCGGCAGCGTGCGGAAGAGGCATGGCTCACGATGGTCAGGGCGGAGAACTCCATGCATAGGGCCCGGAGGCGGGCCGAGTGCCTCGAGGCCATTCGCAGGGACCTGGAGGTCCAGATGTCATCATCCCTGCGAACCCTCAGGGCCATGGAAGAGGAACGACTCTGGGACATCGAGCAGGAGTTTGATGATGCCCTGGCCTGGGAAATCAGAAAGTGAGCCGTTGGACTAGCCTGCTGCCATTGTAAATAGTTATATAGTGTTAGGTTTCCTTTTATTTTTATTTTCATTTGGGGCGCTTGGACAATGCCCCACCTTTTTGTACATAGTTGTTCATTATGTAGGGTTTTTGTAGGTTTCCTTTCAATGGTTGGGCTCATGGACCCTGGATTTGTACTTTGTATATAGTTCCACAATGGATTTCACTTCATTTCCCATTTTTTTTAACCATGGATCAATGGATTTTTCTTTTTTTTCGCTTTGGATTTGATTTGACGGACAGACTCTTTGGACCCATTTGCTTTTGGATTGATTTTTATTCTGGTTTTACACATCTTCTTTTTCATATTTTAGACATGCAGCTTTTTATTCATTATTTACATTATTGTGTGATTTCATTTCATTCCCTTGCTTTTGTGTCTAATACATTTTTATTTGATTCTTCATTGTGTGGTATGCTTTCCTTGGTTTCCTGCATGTCATGATGCATGTTTTCTCATTGACTTGCACCCATTGTGTATGTGTGATGGACATGTATTGATGTGCATGCTTGCCATTTGGGATGTTTCATGTGATGGGAATTTCAATGTGGGGTGTATGTAATACTTGGTTGTGTGTTTCGACTGGGGTGGCGTGGGTTGGGATTTGGGTTGCCATTAGGCCCATGATTGTGGATCGTGATGACATGTTGTGGGGGACATGAGTGGGGGCCTGCTGGTAGGTGCCCTGCACCGCTGGTAGGTGGGGGTTCAAGGGGACATGAGTGGGACATGAGTGGGGGCCTGCTGGCAGGTGCCCCATACTGCTGGGGTGTGGGGGTGCAAGGGGACATGAGTGGGACATGAGTGGGGCCTGCTGGCATTTGCCTTGCACTGCTGGGGGTGGGGGTGCAGGGGGACATGAGTGGGACATGAGTGGGGGCCTGCTGGCAGGTGCCCCTCAGTGCTGGGGGTGGGGGTACAAGGGGACATGAGTGGGGGCCTGCTGGCAGGTGCCCCTCAGTGCTGGGGGGTGGGGGTGCAAGGGGACATGAGTGGGACATGAGTGGGTGCTTGCTGGCAGGTGCCCCGCACTGCTGGGGGGTGGGGGTGCAGGGGGACATGAGTGGGACATGAGTGGGGGCCTGCTGGCAGGTGCCCTGCACTGTTGGGGGGTGGGGGTGCAAGGGGGTAATGCGTTGGTGATCACTAGTGCAAGGTGACATGTGGCTTGGCTGGGGGGGCATGCCCATGGTGGATGGGCTGCCTGCGGGACATGACCAGGGGTGCAGGGTAGTCCCCTGTGGTGTGGGCTGCCTGCAGGGGCCGTCGAGGGTGTAGAGGGAACACCTGTGAGGACCCACACTGCCAATTCATGTGTAGGACTCCCCTGCACCCCAGATGTACACGTACCCCACTCTCACAGGGCCTGTCGCGTGTGAAACTTCCCGTGCACCCCGGAATACACGTACCCCGCTCGCCCAAGGCCAATCACGTGTGAAACTTCCCACGCACCCCAGGAATACATGTACCCTGCTGAAATCGCGTGTGGAACTTCCTGCACACCCCAGTAATACATGTACCCTGCTGAAATCGCGTGTTAAACTTCCCCGGCACCCCAGAAATACACGTACCCTGCTGAAAATGCATGTGGAACTTCCCACGCACCCCAGTAATACACGTACCCTGCTGATATCGCGTGTTAATCTTCCCCGCACCCCAGAAATACATGTAACCTTCTGAAATCGCGTGTGGAACTTCCCGCGCACCCCAGAAATACACATACCCTGCTGAAATCACGTGTGGAACTTCCTGCACACCCCAGTAATACACGTACCCTGCTGAAATCGCATGTGGAACTTCCTGTGCACCCCACAAATACACGTTCCCTGCTGAAATCGCGTGTGGAACTTCCCGCGCACCCCAGTAGTATACGTACCCTGCTGAAATTGCGTGTTAAACTTCCCCGCACCCTAGAAATACACGTACCCTGCTGAAATCATGTGTGGAACATCCCGCGCACCCCAGTAATACACGTACCCTGTTGAAATTGTGTGTTAAACTTCCCCGCACCCCAGAAATACACGTACCCTGTTGAAATCGCATGCGGAACTTCCCGCGCACCCCAGTAATACACGTACCCTGCTGAAATTGCGTGTTAAACTTCCCCGCACTGCAGAAATACATGTACCCTGCTGAGATCGCGTGTGGAACTTCCCGCGCACCCCAGTAATACACGTACCCTGCTGAAATCGTGTGTTAAACTTCCCTGCACCCCAGAAATACACATACCCTGCTGAAATCGCGTGTGGAACTTTCCGCGCACCCCAGTAATACACGTACCCTGCTGAAATCGCGTGTTAAACTTCCCCGTACTCCAGAAATACACGTACCCTGCTGAAATTGCGTGTGGACTTTCCCGCGCAGACCAGAAATACAAGTACCCTGCTGAAATCGCGTGCAGAACTTCCCGTGCACCCCAGTAATACACGTACCCTGCTGAAATCGCGTGTGGAACTTCCCGCGCACCCCAGAAATACACGTACCCTGCTGAAATCGCGTGTGGAACTTCCCGCGCACCCCAGTAATACACGTACCCTGCTGAAATCGCGTGTTAAACTTCCCCGCACCCCAGAAATACACGTACCCTGCTGAAATTGCGTGTGGAACATTCTGCTCACCCCAGTAATACACGTACCCTGCTGAAATCGTGTGTTAAACTTCCCCGCACCCCAGAAATACACATACCCTGCTGAAATTGCGTGTGGAATTTCCTGCGCACCCCAGTACTACACGTACCCTGCTGAAATCGCCTGTTAAACTTCCCTGCACCCCAGAAATACACATACCCTGCTGAAATCTTGTGTGGAACTTCCCGCGCACCCCATCAATACACGTAACCTGCTGAAATTGCGTGTTAAACTTCCCGCGCACCCCAGAAATACACGTACCCTGCTGAAATCGCGTGTGGAAGTTCCCGCGCACCCCAGTAATACATGTACCCTGCTGAAATCATGTGCTAAACTTCCACGCTCCCCAGAAATACACATACCCTGCTGAAATCACGCGTGGAAATTCCCGCGCACCCCAGTAATACACGTACCCTGCTGAAAGCGCGTGTTAAACTTCCCCGCACCCCAGAAATACACTTACCCTGCTGAAATTGTGTGTGGAACTTCCTGCGCACCCCAGTAATACACGTTCCACGCTTGGCGTTTGCTGTTTGGCAGCCTTGTATACTGGTCCAGGGTTAGCGCAGCCCTTTGCACTGAATTGGGAATTTTGATGGCTTTTCCTTGTGCGAGGGCGTTCTTGGGGGCGCAACTGGCGCTGCTGCAGGGTCGCTGTGCCACTCTGCGCCACGGCTGGTTTTGGAGGCTAAAATCCATGAATACGCTGTACGCGGAAATCGATTTTAGCGCACGCGGCTGGCGCAGACATTCGCACGCGCACACTGTGCGCCAGCCGCGTGCGCCTCTTTTGTGCGAAATTCTATGAATTATCCTGTATACCTGTTCGTACTGTTCACAATCAAAATGGAAGTGTCCTTAGGACACACAAGATGTCCGCCTCTCCGCAATTAACCAAAATGGGGGTGTCGTAAGGACACTATGGGCCTCATTACGACTGTGGAGGCAGCCATGCCCTTAATAAGGGCATGGCTACCTCCAAAATCGTGTCCAGGTCCAGGTTCCCTGAATGGGGAAATACCGGGCCATTCCGAGTATGGAGGGCCTGATATTTCCTCTTTCAGGGAACCCGGGCCCGGTCCTTCCCCATTCCCATTCGAGCCCTCATAGGGCTCAATGGGAATGGGGAGGGAGCTAACAACGGGCCCATTACGAACGGGCCTGTTGTTAGCTCCCTGGTCCCCTCGCGGGACCCGCTCTGGACGTCTGGAAAAACCAGACGTCCAGAGCGGGTCCCGCGAGGGGACCTCATAATAGTGCAGAGTGGGTTTAACGGCGCCGGCACCATTACAGGTGTCGTTAAACCCATTCCACACAAGTTATAATGAGGCCCTATGCCTATTCGTACTGTCCTCAATCAAGATGGAAGTGTCCTTAGGACACACAAGATGTCCACCTGTCCGTAATTAAGCAATATGGAGGTGTCCTAAGGACACTGTACCTGTTTGAGCTGTCCGTAGTCAAAATGGGGGTGTCCGCAGAACACTAAAGAAGTCTGCATGTTCGTAACTATGCAAATTAAAGTGTCCAAAAAACATTCCCCCTGTTAGCATTCTCCGCATCCAGAATGAATATGTCCGTAGAACACATAGTCCGTCTGCTTGTGCGCAAAGTTGTGATGCACATTTATTTTGTTTGAGTGACCTGAACACTGTCCGTAGAACACCTCTACACATGTGTATTACACCCTTGGCCCCTACGAACATCATACCTGACCACAACTGTCCGCCGCATGTGTGTCACACTTTTAATTTGTTCGGGGATTGGAACAATATCCGTAGAACACCTGCACGCATGCTTAGACCAGACCCCGCGCATTTGGTGTCCTATGGACAGCAGTCCCATTCACAAATGTGTCTGCGACGTCATCATGTGACTGCATCCCGCGCTAAGCGTAACGAACACTGTCCAGGCCCCCGGACACCTAAAAAGTGTTTTTTGGGCAATCCACGGTATTTTCCTGTGAAAGTGCACCCTTACACATGTCCCAGACCATGTCCCTGGCAATCTGTATACTTGTTGGTACCTTTCGAGCCCTTCCTGGTGTTTGAAGTGTTTGCATAGAGTGCGGGAGTCCGCAAAGCGTGCCCCAGCACCCCTATAAAAGGTCACACCCCAGAGCTGCTCCTTATTCTGTTTTTTGGGCTTCCAGGACAGAGACTGCTCCTTGTTGCATTGGATTGCTCTTGCTCTCTAAAACAGCTGTCCTGATAGCATCCATGGCTGCTGCTGGTGTTACTGCTTTCTCAACACCACCCCCACCCCCCATCCATGGCTGCTGCTGGTGTTACTGCTTTCTCAACACCACCCCCACCCCCTCCACCACCAACACCTCCCCAAAAGCCTGCAGAGGGGAACAGGTGTGAGGATACAGAGGAGAGTGATTAAGAGAATGAAGAGGATGAGGTAGTGGAAGTCCCTACTACTAGTGCTCATTGTGATTCTTGGTTGTGGAGGTTATTTACCACTCTTGATGGAGTACCAAAAGCATGTGCAAACAAGGTGACCTGCAATTAATGCAAGGAGGTGCTGAGTCATGCGAAACCAGGTTTGTACAGCTATGGTACTACCTCAATAAAGCGACACCTGAAGTTGTTCCAAAGTGGGGCAATTCGTAAGGTTGTACTGTGCGATAAACCAAGTAGTTTGAGTTACCCTGCAGCATCCTCCGTTTTCGCTCATGCCACCACAAGAGACACTCCTGTGGGCAGCGCATCCCTCCAGCTACTTTGCAGGCCATACTTGATACTGTTGATCCTTACCTTTCGAAGGTCACAGTATTGTGCATATACTGCGACGCAGTACTCTGCAGGGGGTTTACATTTGAAGTGCTTTCAGGACAGTGCTCAAGGAGCATGAGAAGGACTGCTACCTACCTGAATAAGGCCCACCATACATCTTCCTCTCTCCACCTGCCCTTTCTCATCCTTGTGATTGGTGTCCCTTCCTTACCCTCCTTTTCCTTGTGTGTCATGTTTAAAAAAAACAAAAATATATAAATCGACAAAAACCATTAAAAAACGTCTCTTTTCAGAGCCGCCTTTCACAGTTAAAAAAATAGAACTGTCAATGAAATGCTGCAGGGTCCTGTGCATTTTTAGAAGTCTGCGGACTGTCCGCGGACCTCTACATTTTTGCAGTGCTGCCCTGTCAGATCCATTGCAGTTTTCTCTGGGAGGAAGTGTTTTTTTTGTTGTGTTTCGAAAACTTCAAATGGTCAACACCTATTGCTAACTGGATTGCTGTAATTCCAAAAAAGGTTGGAATGCATTTTGTATATTTCACAGAAGAATCTGATTGCCAGCATTAGTAAGATGTACTCCATCTCTGTGAAAAATGTGTGTACTACGAAACATAATGTTTTCATTGTGAAAAGAGGACATACCAACATCTCTCAAAAAGGCACAGACAGCCTTGTTGACATTGCGCCGTGCTTTCTCCATTTGTGGACCAAATAAAGAAGAGTGCAATCATATTTGTCACTGCACAATACGGGAACAAATTACTCTGGAGTTTGGATACATGTCCATGACTTTCCCAATACCTTCTTTCATTGCAAATTGCAAAGTGATTCCAGACACATGTCCTAAACTGTTCCCTCCGCAATGAATGATAATAATATCTGGATAACATTGTGTCACCAAAGTAGCACAAAGAGGTACCAAATCCAGCCACTTCTTCCAAGCACTCCATGCCAGTGAACTTCCACATGAGGGAATCCAAGATGTACAGCCACTCCACAGCGATCTGCATGCACCTCCAAACAATTAAACCACAAATCTCCCAAAATCCAGACAATCTGCTTTCAGAAACACACAGCCATAGCTATGTGCTCTCCTCTCAGGAAAAAGAGTTTCTGACAAAGTCTCTGCTCACACATCACACCCAGTAAACCCTATTGACCAATTCCTTGCTCTGCTAAGTCTCATTTGCATGCGTCCCAACCTCAAAAATCCTGTATGTAATACACGCTGTCTGCGGACAACCACGGTGTCCATACTCCATAATAGGAGTATATAGTAGTAGGAAAATGTGTACAGTAATTGTACGTAATGTAGTGGGAGTTCAAAGTGTTTTTAATATGGAGGAATTATGTAATTGAATTGTATGCAGTGGCTACTTAGTGTTGTAGGATAATGCAGCTGCCTTCTGTGGTTTGTTTTCGGTGGCAAAAAGAAAAGTACAATTGGTTAAGCATGATAGTTCCAAAGCTGCAGCGGTATACTGTTTTTAGTATGCATTTTCTTTTTTAGAACCTCATAAACAGTACATTTTAAGTACTATGTTTGCTACAACATTAGTGTATGACACAATGCTGCTGTTTTTACTTTATGTAATCATTGGGCCATTGGGAACAAAAATCTGTACTGCATGAAAGAAAACCTGATTACAGTTATGTGAGTGTAAGGGTGATAGTATGATTGTTTGAAGTATGTTGTAATTGAGGGAATGATAATTTCATATGATTAATTAAGGTAGGTTTGGTAAGTTTGACGAGGCTTCCTTCACCGGCTGAGACCACATATTTTCCACATTTGTCATCTGGGTTCACATTATTTTTGTTGGAGAAATGTTGGGCTATGTCAGACAGGCACATGTTTTCCAAAGCAGTACTTCTGTTTGGGTAGTATGTGTCTAACACATCGTTTTTTTTTAAATGTCCTGGCTGATGGAATCATTTCTGGCTATTGTTTATTTTATTTTAAAAATATTTGTATACATTTTATTCAAACAACAAATAACAAACCAAACTCAACTTACAGTGGATACATAACTTGCTCATAAATACACATACATTTTTACATTTTCGCCCACTGTATTTCCCGTCCCTTCCCCCCTTCTGAGCCTACTTTCTCCCATTGTTAGTCTCCACCTCTTTCTATGACTTAGTAGAATGTCAGCATCTTTTTGTGGATTCAGCTGGACCAGGGCTTTGTCAGATGATGTGTTGAGATATGCCATAAAAGGCTGTGCCTGTTAAACGGTCTGCAGCTTTGTAACACCCACATTCTCTATGGGAGAGCATTTTTATGCCAAAATTGTACAGTTTTTGTGACAGTGTTTTGTCAGATGATATGTCATTCCAGAGGTCTTTTAGCTGGGTTTTCTCCACTTTGGTTCGGTAGGCTGTGACATATCTTGCTACAGCAGTTGAATCATCTGCAATATGTTCTATATCTATATTTGAATTCCACAAGAGGGCATTGATTGCATTGTAATCATTGGTGTGCTTGGATGCTTTGTCCCTTCTAATGGTGTAGTTTTTTTAGGGGATTTGCCTTTTACACTGTGTCTAAAAGAAAACATCAAGCTATTAACTTGTCCTTTTTTTGCACAATGGTCTAGGTTATCCAAAGCGATGGTTGGTAATGTATTTTCCTTTGTTCTTATATCTCTGTTGGCAGTATTTGCCACATTTATGATTTTGGGAGCGTCACACTTGTGTATGCAGGTCACTTTGTGTGTTTTCTGAAGGGATGTCACAGGTAATGTATTTTTTAATTAAATTGTAAGACGGTGGGGTCAGAATCAATTCCACACTTTGGAGCATCTTATATCCACAAAAGCATGTGGATGTGTGGAGGTTCTCTGGATTGATATATTCTTTTTCTTCAAAAGATGTCTTGCACTTCTCAGAGTAGATGGGTAGTTTTATTGCAGATAAAAAGCAGCATGGCAATGAAGCGATGGTGAAAGTACCTTGATAAATTTACAGGGTCAAAAGAACGTAGTTCTCCTGGTGTTTTTATCTCTATTCTGTCTTTATTTTAGTTTGCACTGTGTAAGAAGTTGTGCATGCCATCCCATGCATGCTCTGCACAACTTAAAGTACCAAACCATGTGGGTGGGACTAGGTTCCTTGCATACAATGCACATCAGCATGATGTCGTAACCAGTATTCTTTTGTAGTACGCATGTTTGCCAAGAGATTTGTGATACTTGACTGCAAAACCTCATCTTTGTCTTTTATTTTCTGAAGTAGATGGGTAGCGGATATGTTAAAAAAGTTAGAGCCTGTTTTTAATGTTTGAATTGGCCATTTTCTGGTAACTCTTGAATAATGTGGGTGGTTTCTTTTATGTTTATAACTTTGTAGTATTCATTATTTTACTTTCAATATTGTAGGGCTTGTTTTACTTTGTATAAGTCAACTAGTTGTTGCCAAATTGTTTGTCTTTTGTTGGCACACCATTAACTAGTCAAAACAAAGATTGATCTATTGGCCGTTGTAGTCTAAGAATTTGAACATATTCTTTTAGGTCCAATGGTAAATATGCTACTTTGCAACTGATGCCTTTAGTAGCCGAGATGGAGGTAATTTGGCAGTTTTTGGTTGACAGCGTATTATAGTTTGAAATGGGTGCACTGTTTGCATTATAATGTTTTTGTACAAGTTGCTGTTGGAGATAGCACGTGATGTCAATTGGTCATTGTCAAGCTTTGTGTTGCAGTACGTGCACACTCTAGAGGGGTTAGTTATTTTGATTTACCTTCTGCTGTTAGATATAAAGCTAATTGGAACCATTGGGATTGTTCATTGTCTTCTATTTTGTAAGCTAGATCTACTATTTTTGTGCTTTTTTTTAATAACATGTTCGGTGTAAACCGACACATTTTTGGACTGGTGTTTCAGCAGATGTGTGAAATTTAGCTATTTCTTGTTTGCATGTGTTTATTAGTCTGTTAGTGTTTATCAGGTTTTCTGTAATATTTTCTCAAGGTACAGTACTGTAAGTCACCTTGAGTTCCAAAGTATTTACGTTGGATGTGCTCTATTAACTGAAGGAGTTATTTGGCTGTTCCATGTAGGAGAATGTTATTTAAATTTTGCAGTTCTAGAGCAGGACAGTGGAATGGTGTGTCACTAACATTTTAATGTGTTGGAATGTACTTTTGCACGAATTTCCTACAGTGCAGGCTAATGAATGTTCTTGCAGACCAATGTGGCTGCACACTGGGCAGGAGTCTATGGTTTGTAAAGTATTCATTTTATTTTTGTCTTTTAATTTTACATAGTCATTGAGGAATTGCCGCAAAAATTTAAAGGATTGTTGGCATACATTACACATTTAGCTGCATGTCCATTTGTACACTGGACAGTTTGTTTGGATGAAAGGAACATTTGTTTCAAAGTTTGTTGAGGATTTTTTTTCTATAATTTTTTCTTTTGCCATAATGGTTTGATCCACCATATGAAACCCTCAACCACTATTGTCTATGGCAATTGTCTTGTTCTTGTTTATAAGCTTTTCCATTGAAGTATGGTTCTGTGCTGTGTGTGAGCATTCATTCACCAAATCATTCAAATTAATATAAACAATGTTCTCTTTAGTAGAAAAACACTGTTGATTAGAGCTTGCTGGATTAATCTCCTGTGGTAGGTTTTAAGGGAGGATAGTGACTTTTTAGAGGTTTTAATAAGATTGTGGATAGAGGATTGGGTGCGTTAGTATTTGAGCTTTTCTTTGTACATCATTTTTTATGTGTTGATTTTGCAAGAGGGGCCTTGCTTTTTTTTAGTTGTGATTAGTTTAGTTTTGTTGAATGAGGGCACTAGCTCTTTTGTTTTAAGGTTTTCCATAAATAGTTTTAGAGGTGGATGACTATATGGTGTTCTTTTAATCTTATGTGCCCTAACCTTTTCGTTCTTTTCTATGACGTTGCTGTTTAGTAGGCATTTTCTTGTGTCTGTTGGGAAAAGAGAAAGGTTGTATTGGGAAGTTGAGCAATGAATATGCATGTATGGTTCATGTTTGTGTTGTTGTTATTGTAGAGATGAATAGAGTACTGTGTGATTGTGAGGTGGTATATTAGGTGTGGTTGGAAAGGTTGTGGGAATATGAGTTTACAGAGGTATGATGGTGTTCGGTCAGTGAGGTAGCTAGTGGTAGTGTGATGTAATCTTTATGGTGATTGTGCTGTTTTGAGAAATTTGAGTGGGTGTTGCAATGCTAGTGTGCAGATGGGAATAGTAGGAGTGTGCATGGTGATATATAATGGGCTAGCATGAAAGAAATGTTGGTTTGAAAAAAGTAGTCTAGGGTACTATATATAGTGGCACTGTGTTGCTATAATGACATACATGTACCTGTTCCATTAATGTACTTACTTTCTCAGATGCAAGGGATATTCATTTTTCATTTCTTGATTGGCGTGAAATGCTTCTTTCCTGTAATTGTAAAAGAAAGTTAGTGGGGATATGTGGTAATGGCAAAGTACTGTAAGGAAGGATGGGTCATATTTGTAATGGAAGGAGGAGTGGTGGGGAAAAGTTAAAAAACTGGTGGATTGTTAAAAATGGTTGCTTTTAAGAGCATATTCATGAAATGTATGAAATGTGTATGTGCATTTGCAGAAGCTCGGTAACAGTGTGCTAAAGCGGGGAAAAGTTGATGAAAGAATTTGTAGTGCACGTTAAATGGCAGTGGGTGTGTATAAGTTTAATGTGTATACTTGCCAACGTGATGCATTATACTCTGTAGGTGTTTATGTAGTCATAGAGTTTTTGTTTGCATCATGGGTCTTGTAGTTCCACTTTTAACATTATAAACATTGGAGTACAAGTCACAAAATTTAGAGAAAAACGTAGGACTGCTTGAGCAGCATATAATGGGTTCTGTTGTGAAGTATACATGTACTGTAAATGTATGAAACTGGCACACATAGAGCGCTAATTACAAATGGCGTACTAATCAATTTTTTTGTGCTTTTCCTTTGTTTTATGAAAAAGTGACACACTGCTAAACGGAAATGTAGATATGTATGTTTTAACTTTCTTAAAAAGGCTTCCAAAATATATTTAGAAAAGCACAGCATTACATGTGTTTTATGGAATATATATCACAGTTTGGAATTGTGAAGTTTAGTTGTGTTTGTTCCTTTTTATTCTGGTACTTGTAGTTTCAATTTCATACTGGGCGAAGTGAATTGGAACTGGCAGAATGCAAAGGGAAAAAAAAGATTTAAGATGCACCTATATATTGGAATGGGCAATGTTGGGATATATGCATATGCTGCCAAGATATTAAACTGTGAGACACTAAGTGGCATTTGAAAATGGTGTACTTATGGAAAAGTGACACAGTGCTGTTGTACATGCACATTATAAGGTTGCCAGTCTGGAAACAACCTTACCGGCACCTTTGTTTCTGGACCGGCAAACTACAAGTGCGCCTGCCGGAGCCACTGTGACGATAGGTCTGACCCTGCGGGGCGCAGCAGCCACAGTAGGCAGACTGTCACGGAAGCACCGGCACCATTAGCAATGGTGCCGGTGCATTTGTGGTCCCCATTCCCATAGAATCCTAACAGACTCTATGGGAGAGGGGACTTACAATTTGCTGGCGCCTGACTTACCGGACCACCAGGGTTGGAATCCCCCAGTGTTACCAGGAAGTCAGACATTTGGTAAATTATTCTGAGTCTGGTAGCAACCCACCAGTAGCACCGGCAGGGTTACCGCCGGACCTGAAATGAGGCCCATTAAGCTTATTGCAAAGCTTTTTAGAGGGTAAGTAGGAGTAAGTATATATATTTGTGAAAGAGTTCAAGAAAACATTTTTAAAAATGTAAGTATACCTATATTATATTTTATCAGATGCAGATCTTGGAGAATCTGGAAATAGTAATGTTGGCCAGTTGCACAGTAGTTATTGATACAGATGTGTTTTATTAACAGGAGATATGTACTCTGAGAGTTGAAGTGTACATATGAAGTGTTGAACAGAGATGACAGGGTAAGGTGTAAAGGTTTTGGATGTGATTGGTGGATGGATGTGTGACTCTTTGAAAGCAGCCAATGAGGGAGTGGTAAGAAAATGGAAGTGGAAAGGGAAGAAGGGCTGCACTTTGCAAGCAGGTCCGTAGACACTGCAGCAGTCTGTGGATGGCACGTGCCACATTCAGGCCTTTTGTGGATGCCTGGTATGGAAAGGAGACTGTGGGGAGTAGCCAATGTGGCTTGTTGGTAGTGGTGTACAAGAAGAGAGGGTAGTAGGAGTTTTGTTTGTAGGAGTTGTGAGAGCAGTGATAAAGGCTATGGCAAGGAAGAGTGTGTGGATTCTGGGGGACTCTTCAATTCAGTAATTGAAGGAATATGCTGATAATCATGGCATCCTTGGAAATATTGGAATGACAGAAGTGGAACTTTCCTGCCATGCAGTTTGTTGTTCAAACTGGGCAAGCTTGCTTTCATTTTGTGAGAATGTGGCTCACTTCAAATATCCAGATATTGTTAATGTCCATTGTGGAGGGTCCAGTTTGGGGTTTGTGACTCTAGTGTCTTTGCAAGGATTTTTTTTAAAAGCCTAATGCAACTGTTTCCTGCTGCTCAGATAATTTAATCAGAAATAAATCAGAGACCCACATGGAGATGTCCAACAGCATTTTCAGTCCATAAATTGAACAATCAAGACCGATTATAAATAAAGGTGTATCTGATTTTTTGTATGCTTCAGGATAATATCAATTCTCAGGGTGTGAATGTTGAGTGTCCAGATGGAATTCACTTCACAGAAGTTGGAAATGCAATTTTCTTTATAATGTAAGGAATGCATTGAAGAGTTTCCTGTAAAGATCAAAAAACATAAAAGCAAAAAAAGATAAAAAAAATGTGTTTGTTCACAAACCCCATAAAAAAAGGTAATTTTCAGAGCCAACACTAAAGATTAAATAATTTAGATTCTGTTTAATTTACCTCCTTGCTCCGTTCAATTGAACGATCTGTCCGCGGACACTGCAGTAGTCCGCGGAGAGCACATGCCACATCCAGGTCATTTGGTGTTGCCTGGCATGGCGAGGGTACTGAGGAGGCCACGAACAGTCGTGGACATCGGAGGTTTAGCCAATCAGGTTTCCTGCATGTGTTCTACAGGAAGTTAGGATTGCAGGAGTTTTGTTTGTAGGAGTTGTGAGAGAATTGAAAGTGGCCATGGCAATGTCTTTCAGCAGGCAGAGTGTTTCGACTTTGGGGGACTCTTGGGACCACTGGCTTAAGGTATATGCCGAGCACTGTGAAATAGCCAAAAATGTTGGATTTCCTGAGTTGGAAGTGTTCTGATACGGAGTGCGTGCTATGACATGGGTGGATTTGCTCCCATTTTGTGCAAATATGGTTCAATTGGAGCATCAGGACTTTATTACTATTCATTGTGGTGGGAACAGTTTGGGGAATGTGACTGGAATATCATTGCAGTTTGCAATGAAGGAGACATTGGGAAAGTTGAAAGAAATGTTCCCTAATTACAAAATAATGTTTTCTCAAATTGGCCAGAGACAGATGTGGCAGTGTTCCTGTTCATTTAGTCCACAAATGGAAATAGCGAGGTGCAACATCAATAAAGGTGTGTGCGCTTTGGTTAGGGATGTTGGCATGACATTGTTCCATAATGAGAACATTAAATTTGATATGGCCAACATTTCTCGACAAGTCCATCTAATTGATGTGGGTAATCAGATTTTTGTGGAAAACATTCAAAATGCGTTGAAGCGGTTGTTGTGAAAGTGAGAAGAAATAATGGAAATCAGTGAAATGTTTTCTTACTTCAGTTTGTAAAACCTAATATTTAAAAAACATATAAAAGCCAAAAAAACAAAAAACTGTTCTTTTAAGGGCCACCCTTTTTGAACAAAAAACAATTACAATGATTCCAAGTGTCCAGTGCCTGACATGTCTAAATGTCCGAGGACTACCGCACTGCCCACAGACTTTGCAGGATGCACAGGGGCCTGCAACCTTTTTTCACACTTCTATTTTTTAACTGTGAAAGGTGGCTCCTAAAGGAACCTTTTTTTGTATTTTTTCAATTTAGTATTTTTTTTCTCCATTTTCTTTAATGTTTTCTCAGGAGAGGCAAGGTAGGGGAGGGAAGGGGTAGGTGGAGAGAGTAAGATGTTGGGCGGGCCCTAATCAGGTAGGTGGCAGTGTTTCTCATCCTCCTTGAAAACAGCCTCGAGAGCACTCTGAAACTGCTCCCCCCACAGATTGTTACTTCACAGTATATGCATAGCACTATGACCCTTGAAAGGTAAGGGTCAAAAGCATTTGGTATGACCTGTGAAGCTGCCACTGGGATCCTCTGGCCGGAGCAGATGAAGATGACGGGATGGTGCAAGTCAACTTGCTCTTACCTGAAAAAGGTATTGCCTTTCTCAGAACACTATGATGGGCCAATTTGGTGTGGCGCCTCATGGAAGTAGTCCCGTAGGAATACAAGTCAGGTTTTCCGTGACCTATTACAACTTTGCACTTAGTGCATCAAACTTTGCTTGCCCCCCGGCTTTAAAAAACTGCTAAAAACGTGTTTATTCAACCAATATTAGAACGAAGCACACCCGATCTAACTGTAAATAATGTTTCTGAGTGTATTGTATATGATTTCTTGCTGTAATAACATTTTATGCACACTGTACAATTGTATGACTTATTTCTAAGCTGTCTGTAACCAAGCCGTGATACCCGAGGGTCTGGGTGTGTAACACATGAATAAATAAAATAAATAAAATAAAATTAAATGTGCCTTTGGAACATTTCCAACGGTGGTGAGAAATTGCCACACTGATACCTCACTCTGAGTACTAGTGACAGGGACTTCTCCACTTCATCCTCTTCTTTTTCTTGATCCTCCTCTGTATCACTGCACCTGTTCCTCTCTTGAGGCCCTCCAGGTTGCTTAGGTGGTGTTGGTGGGGGTGCTTGGAAAGCAGAAATGGCCATGGGAGATGCCAGTGCAGCAGGTTTTCAGAGATTTGGAAAACAAGTGTTCTCTAAATGCTCTCTCCTAGACAGCCAGATTGAGAATGAGGAAAAGCAAAGGGGTTGTCCCGTTGGAAGAACCGCCAGGACTGTCATGCTGTTTTGGGATTACTGAGTCCAAAATAGGTGTTGTAAAGTTGTAAAAAGCTGTCAAATCAATGCAGAATGGGGCTGCAAGCTATGCAATGTTAAAGCTACTGCTTGAAACACCCTTGATTGGCTAGAAAAACACTTTGAAACTGTCCGGCCCATTACGCTGTGTAGGCACAGTCACATGATGACGTCCCCGACGTCTGTCCCAGGACACGCTTCAGGTGGTCAATTAGAAGGCCATGCAGGGTGCCACCGACTAATTAAAACTGCATAGTGTGAACGCGGTTATGTCCCGACATCCCGCCTGTCCAGGGGCACCTCCATTTTGAGTCTGAACATTTTGGACAGTTGCATGGTCCACAGACTTATAATGGGACTTTTGAAAAGAAAGGGAATACAACACAAGAATAAAGAAAACGTTTGTAGTACACAAAATATATTTATTTAAGAATGGGATGGGTAGCGGAATGGGAAACATAAATGGGAATATTAGGCATTTTTGTAGAATAATCATGAGAGGAGGAAGTGACTGAGGTTTCATCAAATCGTCTTTGAGTAAAATGTTCAGAATTAGAAGGGGATGATTGCTGGTGACAAGGGGTACAAGTGTGACAGTGAAAAGTAACATTTTTAATCATGTAGTTGTTCACGTATTGTACAAGTTCATTGACATCATTACTCAGTTTATCCAATTTTTTTATCTTGATTTGAGTAATTACATTCAGGGATAGGAATTCTGTTTCTGACTCTAGTGACTGTAACTGATGAAACTGGGTGATGTTTCATCATGAACACTATGCACTGTACGAGAAATAGAAATAATTATTCTAGTACAGTAATTTATAAGTACATTAATTGTTGGCAGTAAAATATGCATTGCATACCATTGGAGATGTTATCATCACTAATTTAATCTCTTGGGAAGTTTTCTTCCAACCACTATTCCAGTGTGCTTGCCATTTTTGTGAGAAAAAAAAGGGCGTGTGACTTATAAAACATGTTTATGAAATGAAAGCTAATAAATGCAATGCACTTACTATTTTGTGAGAATGTCCTGTCCAGTAAGCACCTGCTGTGTGTTTATCTGTATTCAGAGTTATACTGGGGCGATTATATGAAGTGTACAGTTAGGTTTTGTGATTGGTGCATTCCATTGCAATGTGTGTTATCTAAAAAAATATGTATTTTTAAACATGAGTATTTGTAGAAAAAGGTATACTCACATGCTGTAACATCACTTGTGATTTTAGGTACATCTGTTTGTTGGTTGATGGTTACATCGTTTTTGGATCTCCCCTATGACTTTAAGTCTTGCAAATCTGACAAATTTAACTTCTCAATATATAGCACTTTTTGAATTTTATTATTCTGACTGTCAGTGAACAAAACCTCCTGGCTTAGATATGTCAGTGAACACAAACAAGTGGCCCAGATATGTGATGTCATCAATGACATTTGTGATGTCATCTTTGATGTCCTGGTTGTTAGTCTTAGAAGTGCACGGTGGTGGAGCAAGTTATGGTTGCTTAATTTACCATGACTGGCGAATGTCTGAGGTTTTTCGGTTTTACTTGTAACCATAATGTCCCTTTAACAAAGTTATTTCTCTGAAATTAATGGGTTTTTGTTAGTGCAACTTAACCATAATGTCCCTTTAACAAATATATATATATATATTACACATCCACGGTAGTTATGGATAAGTTGCTGTTTCCATAGGACGAGCACTTTGTGGGCGGCTTATAACTTTGCTCCCCTTCGACGAATCCTCATCAAACTTTGCAAAAATAAGTATATGGGCCATTCTGAATCGTTTTGCAAAGTTTGGTGAGGATTCGTCCAGGGGGGGGAAAAGTTATAGGGGGGTCCCAAAACGTCTTTTTTTCCCATAGACTGAATGGGGGAAAACATGTGCGCACGGCTACAGGTCAAACAGCTGGACGGATTTTCACCAAGTTTGCGGCAGGGGCTTGGTCCCGAAAGCATGCTTTTGTAAATTTGGTGACAATCCATGCAGTACTTTTCTTTAAAACGAAAAAAAAGTAGGTCTCAATGAATTAGTGATATCTATGTCCGCTCCAAGGTCACACTTCCCTGTTTGATCCGCAGACAAGATACTGATTGGCTAAGGGCCTGGCGTCATGAATGTGGACATGCAATGTCTTTGCCGATTGGCTGCAGTGAGCCGTGTTCTGCGTCAGATTGTTTATCTAAAAAATTATTTTTTTCTATGGGTGTGCTATTGATTTGTACTCCACCATGGGTGTGACATGCCGCAGTGATTGTGGCCAGGGCCTAGAGTCTTGGATGCATGGCCGTAAGCCATAGGCCGAAGGCCATACTTCCAAGACTCTAGGCCCTGGCCACAACCACCGCAGCATGTCACAGGAATGGATACAACTGTAGTATTGCTTATCGATCAGATGGTTGTGGGGAGTGTGTACAGTCTTGGGTGGATGGCCAAAGGCCATGCACCCAAGACTGAAGTCATAAGCAGTGAGGTTATAAGGGAACATGGGTGTGCTGTGGTGCCGTGGTTGTGTGCACGACCTAGCGTCTTGGGTGCATGGCTGCAGACCATGCACCCAAGAGGAAACTTATAAGTAGTGAAATTACAAGCACCATGGTTTTCATATGCTGCGATGGTTGTGGGTAGAACCTATAGTCTTGGTTGCTTGGCCGTAGGGTGTAGGTGGTAGGTTATACATCGAAGATGCTAGGATCAGCCTATAGCCACTGCACCATATTGCTGCCATAGATTAGATGTATACATTCAAATTTGTATGATATGACTGTAATTATACTTACTGTTTACTTTGTTCAGAATCCATATATGTTTTACATGACTTTAGTACTTGGTGGAAATATCCTTTTTTAATTTCTGTGATAAAAGAAAAAAGCATGTTAGTGTTTGCATTTTATGAAGACTTATTACATTGTATAATAGACAGTTTAGCTTTTTTTTAACCCTCATATTTAGTTTAGAAACCATTGTACTGTGCATTTTGCTCAGTTTCTGTGTTTGTTTTTCAAATCCTTGGGTCTGGGGGAAAAAATCCTTGTCAGATTAAAAAAAAAACTTTATTTGCTATGCTACAAACTATTTCTTTGTTTTCTTTGAGTGTTTCCTTCTTCTTTCTGATGAATGTTATGTCTGTTGCCTTGTTGGAGATTTTTAACAACAGTTAGATAGCTGTTGGCGTATTCTAACTGTGCATTTGTTGTTACGGATCTGTGGTATTCATTTATCTGTGTCTTTGTTATACACTCTTGGGCAGTTAGATACCTGTTGGCGTATTTTAACTGTTTATAGTCTTTTACTTGATTTTTTGGTAATCTTGAAGTACACATAAGTTATTAAATTTTGGCTTTAAGAAGATTAAATACACATTTGTAAGATTAGCTGGCAATCTCTGCTTTACAGTAATAGTGCTATCATTACATTCCAACCATCCACATTTCTTTTTAATGTATGCTTTGTAGTGACCTGCATTGGTTGTAGCTCCTGCGTGGTAGATTATACCTATTGTTGTAAAAGTTTTCTTTCCAAGTGACACTAGACCGTTTGTGAATCCAGTCAGCTTGCAGTTGTTTTTGGTATCATCTGCATTATAACGTAGAAGCATAAGTATTATGTAGTTATATGTGTTTGTATCAGTAAGGTGGAGCGATTGTCTGAATTGCACATAGTGCATAATCTGCCATGGTTTGCATTCTGTACAAGTTGCTGAAATGGAATGGATTCACAATTAGGTATGGATACATACACAAATCGCTCATTTGGGATTTGTTCCCGTATCACATTGTTGCAGAGAGTGCATGTATGTTTCCACATGTATGAAATCTGGAAGATTTCATTTATAGGTATGCTTTTGTTTTCCAGTACTTGTAGTAAGTACATTAGAAATTCTTATGGATCTTCTTGTGGGTTTATAGTGAATGTCACCATTCCAGCACAATACTCCAATTCTTGTCTTATTCCGTGAACACTGTATGTGTTGTCAGGATTGTTTGTTGCGTTTCTATGAAGGACTAACATTTGCAAACACAATTGGTCTGTACTGTGTCAGTAAATATTTTAAACAATTGGTGGCAATTGAAATAGAATATTCATTGCTACTTTTGCATAGCAACTTACACCAGTTTCATTTGAAAATTTGAATGGACCAGATAGTTCTGTATCTGAGTGCTTTTTTCTGAGTTCCTGTTCCTTCTTTGAAGAAGTACCTGGTTTACTTTCCCTAATAGGTTCTTCTTTGCTTGTGGTAATTGATGAAGTTTTAGCTTCTTTTGTTTTCTTTGAAGGATTTGCCATCAGATTCTGTTGCATTTCTGTTTGAATTAGTTTTCTTTTACCACGTTTTACTTTTTCTGGAACAGGATTTGTTTCAGATGGGGGGTGTACAGTGAACGCAGTTTATTGTATTCTACAATGCAAGGAATATCAGCGTTCAGTTTACTTGCATCAAAGTTTATTAGCAAAAGACAGTAAAGTGTACATAAGCGTGATAGTGCTATGTAGCTCATGCCTTCTTTAAAGACTGTGGCCCTGATTCATGGATTATTTGCGCCAAATAAAACGAGATTTGTGCGCCATTCTGCCCGCAAATCCCTGTTTAACAAATGGGGATTTGCGGGCAGAATAGCGCACGAATCCCGTTTTTTTTGGCGCAAATAATCCATGAATTTCATGGTGTGTTTCCTATATCTATCAATGCTTTGTCTAGGGTAAGACCTTGGGATTTATGAATGGTGACTGCATATGCAAGAGTTAGAGAACATTTTTCTCTATGTACATACATGTCTTTGAAGAGAAGGAATCGAGTAGTTGAGCGCCCTATCCTTTTCACTTCTGAAAGTTTGTCAAAGCAAATATTGACAAACTGAATGTTGTTGTCACGTGGTTATGTTTGAAAGCCAACACTGTCCCAGTGCTCCATTAACTAGCCCTTGTTCCACATCAAGGTTACGTTTAAGCATTACGCTACAATTTAAGGATAATTTTAATATTTTTTCTCCAACCCAGCTGTGTTGGAGATTGAATTTTGTAAGCTATTTAGTCTTGTTGTGGCTTGCTAACACATGGGTAGTGTCATACCATGTACGTCTACTTTGTCTGTGGCGAAAATTTCCATTATTGGTTGCATTTCTTTATTTAACATTGTTTCATTGAATTTGAAACAGCTTGCAAGAGTTAGCATTAAGGCCATACAATTGACATTTTTATGCACTAATTGTTCCATAACATCAGTAGCACATACATTATCGCCATAAAGTGCATGAATGTGCCAATTTTTCAATATTGCTTGTGCTTCTTGAAATAGTACACAAACTCTAATACTTTTTAAGATGTTGGCATTAGTGAGATCTGCAGATTGCTGCATGCTTTCTGTTAATTCTCTGTATTGGAAATGTTGCCAAAGGTTGACATTTCCTATGCTGCCACAGTTTGTGTCCTAAGGTTTTAAAAATAGGTTCACCTTTCACTGGTGTCAATTGTAGATGTTCTCCGAAAACGCTAATGTGTTTCCCTGCAAAGAGTTCTTCGTAGTTTATTTTAAGTACTTCTTGCAATCTGAGGTGAATCAAAGCCAACATTGGGTTGGAGACCTTGCTCACTTCATCTATTAGTAGCATATTCATTTGTTTTAATACTCTGCGTAGTTCCATTGCAGCATCTGCAGAAAGTTTTTAATAGTATAATTTGTTTTGTGGTCTACTGGAAGGAGTAGTAATCGGTGTAAAGTGACACAGCCTATGTTGTAGACAGCTAAACCTGTGGGGGCAGTTACAACAGCTGACAGTTTGTTGTTTGTCAATTGTTGAAGGAACTTGCTGATGATTTTGATTAAGAATGTTTTTCCTGACCCAGCTTCACCACTGACGTACAGCAGTATAGGTTTGTAATTTTGGCAGGTAAATTCTTTATTTTCGTGTTGTATACCATGTGCAATTTGTTTTGTTACGTCTTCAAAAATGGTGCGCTGATCTTTGTTAAGTTTTGCTTGTTGTACAGTTAAGTCTTCTATATCTTCTTGATAGTGAGACATAGGGCCTCATTACGAGGTTGGAGGTAGTCATGGCGCTATTAGCGCCATGACTACCTCCAATACCGTTACTGTGTCCAGTCCCGTTCAATGGGGACTTGCCGGTCTATTCCGACCTTTGCGGGACCGGTAAATCCCCATTGAAAAAGCCATTCCACATTCCCATTTCAGCCCCCATAGGGCTCAATGGGAAGGGGGAAGGTGCTAATAACAGTACCGCAAATTGCGGTACCGTTATTAGCTCTGAAGTATCTTAACGGGTCCCTTCCATAACGCCTGGTAAAACCAGGTGTTAAGGAAGGGACCCACTAAGGGACCTTGTAGTGGGGTGGTAAGGGATTACCGGCACCGGTGCCCTTACCGGTGCCGGTAGTCCCTTACCGCTCACCTCGTAATGAGGCCCATGGTGTTTTCCACTTCTGTCATGGCTAATTCTGCCTCATTTCCTATTAGTGGATGCCCTAGTGGTTTTTGGCTTCCTGTTACAGAAGGTTAACTACTGTCGGAAGAATCCTTATCTAGTTGGGCCTGAAGTTCTTCTTCGTGTTGCTGTTCATTGTGCAACATTGTTTTGTACTGTGTAAAGTTCACATCGGTGATATCGCTTTCATTTGCTTTGAAAGCATCTTCATAGCAGTCATAGTTATCTAGTATCTCTTCCTCTTTTCTCTATGGTTTAAAAAGTTGTAGCAGAGACATGTAATATAGTTCTTTCTGTTGAGGAGTTTTTAATGACAATTTGACATGATTAATTAAGCTTTGTTTCGTATGTTTCACTAAGCTGCCTTCACAATCTGTCACTCTATATCTACATTTGCTTTCATTGGGTTTTATATTATTTTTGTATGCAAAGTTTTGAGCTATGTGGTATAGACACATGCTTTCCAAAGTGCTACTCTGATTTTCCATACAAAGCAGTACCGGTTAAGCGATCTGCCGTTTCATAGGCGTCACATTCTCTATGAGAGAGCATTTTTATGCCTAGGCTGTACAATTTCTGAGATAGTGTTATGCCTGATGATAGGTCATCCCAGAGGTCTTGAAGCTCTGTTTTTTCTGCTTTTGTTAAGTAGGCTGTAACATATCGCGCAACAGCAGTGGAATTGTCTGCAATGTACTGCACATCTATGTTTGCATTCCATAAGAGGGCAATGATTGCATTGTAATCATTGATATATTTTGATTCTTCTGTTCTTTTTATGTAATACGTGTTCTTAGGTGATTTACCTTTACACTATGTCGAACTGAAGACATGAAGTTGTTCACTTCACCTGTTTCTGTAACTGGTCTAGGGAAACCAAAGCGGCATTTGGTGTAGCATTTCCCTTTGTTTTTGTGTTTGCGACGACAATATATGCCACATTTGTGTCTTTGAAATTGTAAAATCTGCCCATTCAGGTCACTATGTGTCCGCTGTGAAGGGATTTCACAAGTGACATATTTTTGGATGAACTGCAAAACAGTGGCATCACTGTTGTGACCAAATTTAGGTGCACCTTTGATCCATAAAAGCATGCGAATATGTGGTGCTCCTCTCGCTTGGTATTCTTTTCTCCAAAAGAAGTGTTGCACTTCTCCGAGGGGAGGAACAGTTTTATTGCAAATAAAGTGTAGCATAGCAATGAAACGATGATGGAAATATCTTGACACATTAACTGGATCTAGAGAGCAAAGTTCTCCAGGTGTTAATATATCTATGTTGGTGTTGTTGTTGTTTGATATGCGTAGGAACTCATGTAAATCCTCCCATGCATATTCTGCACAACTTAGTGTAACAAACCAAGTCGGTGGTCCAAGGTTTCTGATCATACAACGTACGTCTCCGTGCCGTTGGAACCAGTATTCTTTTGTACCATGCATGTTTGCAAACAGATTTGATGTACTTGATTGTAAAACCTCATCTTTTTCTTGTACTCTTTGTATTAATTGAGTAGCTGACATATTTTGAAAGTGGGTTCCAGATTTCAAAATGTGTGCAACTCCGTAACATAGGGTTGCTAGTTCACTTTCAAAGAGTAGGTGGAATATGTATTCCACATTTTGTCTAAATCTGGGATCTTGCGAATACATTCATAATGAGCGGTATTCTGATGCTGTAATCTGAGTGGGTCTATCATCGTATCTTCCACCTTTGCCAGTAGGAAATGGCAGTGGAAAAGCACGTGCTTCTATACTTTTTTCCCATATGCTCATTGGTGACCCTTTGGTTTGTCGCATTTGGTAAGTTTCTAGTGCATCATCTATGCTTTCATTGGAATGCAATGGATGAGTTGTGTAATGGTCCAAAAGAGTGGATACTGCAGCAGGATCCAGAAGTTCAAATTGTTCAGTTTCTGATGACTGTAGAATTATTTGAGTTGTTTCCCTTAAACTTTCTTCAATATTTATTTCCTTGTAGTATTTGTTATTGTCTTTTAGATATTGCAAGGCGTGTCTAACTTTATTTAAGTCCACCCGTTGTTGCCAATTTTTTTTGTCTTTTGTTGATACACCATTTACCAAGACAATTAAAGAATGCTCTATTGAAAGTTGCACTCCTAGAGTGTGTACATTTTCTGTTAGATCTAATGGCAAATAAACTACTTTTCCACAAATGCCTTTCACTAATTCAGAGGGAGGTAATTTTGCTGTTTTTAGTTGAAGGTGTATAATTGCTTGAAATGGTTGAACTGTTTGAATTATGATGCTCTCACATAAGTTAAGTTGTTGCAGGGGTTTTGGTAGTGGGAATAATCCCAAGTTATTTGTGATAGCACGTGAAGGAGTTTGGTTGCTGTCTAGTTTTGTAGTGCAGTAAGTGCATAGTATTAAGGGGTAAGTTATTTCATATTTGTTTTCTGCTATAAGGTAGAGAGCTAATTCAAACCATTTGGAACCTTCATTGTCTTCTATTTTGTATGTTACGTATACAGTTTTTGAGTTACTTTTAGAAAAAGTTCTGTGGCAACACACACACACACATGGTTTGGTACTTCAGCAGATGCACTTTTAAATTGTAATATTTCTTCTGTGTGTGTGTGTGTGTAGTAGAAGGTTGCCATCTGTACAACTGTTGCTAATCTGTTGTATAGCTATTGCATTTTGTAAGTGGCTTTCACTTCCAAAATATTTTCTCTGGATATGCTATATTTCTTCGAGTAGGTCTTTGGCTGTACCATGTAGAAGATTGTTATTTAAATTGGCTAGTGCTAAAGCAGGACTTTTAGCATAGTACAGTTTATAGACTAGATTTCTTATAGTTAAATGATGTGTTGATATAATTTTCATATGATGAAAGGTGCTTTTGCAAATAGGTCCTGAAATGCAGGCTAATGAATGTCTTTGTAGTCCTGTGTGTTTGCGCACTGGACAGGTATCCATATTTTGTAGTAGTTTCATTTTGATGTTGTCTTTGCCTTTCAGATACTGATTGAGGAACTGGCATAAAGATTTGAAAGATTTTTTGGCAATTTTACACATTGACGTGCACGGCCATTTGTATACTGGACGTTCTGGTTCAGTCGAATGGAGAGGTGATACTGACTTTTCTGGGGACATTTTTGTAAGCAGTATTTCTTGTTGCATTATGGTTTTATTAAGTTTTTCATACCCTCATCCACTGCTATGTATGGCAATTGTGTTTGTTTGCATTTGTTTGTATGTTTCTTCATTGAAATATGGTTCTGTGCTCGTGGTATGACTCCATTCACCTCCACAGATATTTAAGAAGTTATTTTTGTTGACATTACGTTTATTGAGAAGTCTTTTTTGTAAATTAGTGGTTAGTTTTGTTAGTGGTTTCATTCTGTTTAAAACTAAAATAAATAACTTCCTTTTCAGAAGGATTGCACTGTCTACCAAAGCTTCTAAGATTAATTTTCTAGGGTAGGTTTTAAGGGTTGTGCATGATTTGTCACCTGTTTTTATAAAATTCTAAAGCACTCTGTAGCGGAACATTTTTTCTAAAATACTATTTTTGGTATGGATACTTGCCATTAGATGAAGATTTATAGGAGCAGTGTTAGCTGTAGTGGTAGCTGAATTCTTGTTAATCACTTTCTGTTTCGTTTTACATTTTGAAAGAGGAGGAAAAGTTTTTGTACTGGAAGCTTGTTTTGTTTCGCTTAATGACTCTATTAGATCTTTTGTTTGAACTTTTTGTACAAATTCTGCTAGAGATGGATGGTTATTTTGGATACTTTTATTTTTATTTGCTCTACTTCTGCATTGCTTTCTACAGACTTGCTTCTTGGAAGGCATTCTTTGGGGGCTGTTGAATAAAAAAGAAGGTATGGGTTGGGCTATTCTGCAATGTATGTGTGCTGTGTGCATGAGTGTCTGAGTATGGTGGTAAGGATGTATGTGGTGGTGTGTGGTCGTTGGGAAGGCTATTTTTGTATGTGTGTGTTACTATACTGAGGTTCAGATGACAGTACAAAGTAAGCTAGTGGTGAGGAGAAACACTAACACTAAATCTAATTGTATAGAATTAAAACAGTTTTTTTGTTCCGTAATACTCATTTTCTAGGGGCTGAGTTATGTCATGTGTGCGTCGAAAAACGGGGATTTGTACACAATTCTGCCTGCTAATCCTTGTTTAACAAATGAGGATTTGTGGACAGAATGGTGCACAAATCTCTGTTTTCGGCGCCCAAATTACATGAATCAATCCCACAGTGTGTTTGAGTAACAGTAACAATATTATGGTAGTATTGTACTTAATTTATTTGTTTGGAATGAGCAGGTTCCTTCTGAGTTGTTGTTTGTACTTCAGATGCTGCTGCTTTTCAGGAGAGTGGTCTTCACTGCAATTGTAAAAGAAAGAAGTTGGTAATTTTTTGTGTTTATAGCACTGATGTTCATTTAGATGTTGATTTTAATGTTTTTGTAGTAGTATTCTTGTTTGATAACTGAACATAGTATGTGAATGCAGTTTCCTTTGACTATGTGTAGGCTTTATATTTTACTTGAAATATGTTAGTTCAACACACTTTGCAAATGAGTAGAATAGTAAGTGTATGAAACTCACTTGGTTTGTTAAGGCTGTGTTATTGAATGTTGGGAGAATGTAATGTATGCATTTGTGAAGGTACGGGTAATAAAGCAGAAGGATGTGATTTACAAGCAGTGGTGTTATTTCAGCTGGGAGTTTTTCAATGATAGTGTATGAAGATGCATGAACTTATCCTGGCTGAGTGTAATTTTATAATAAACTACAAAGTGTTTTTCTACAATTATACTGTTATTTCTCCCATCTTTTAATATTATAATTTTTTAGATAGCCGTGTGTGTAAAAAACATGTAGATAGCAGACAGGTTTCGAAGTGACAGTTGGTTATAGCAGATGGGAAACATGACAGTAAGTTTATGTTATAGGTTATACAGATTAAGTGGCAGTTACTCTGTTTATATGCATTCATAAGAGTTGTACATGTACTGCACAGAAAATATGCATACCTGTAGTTTGTATTCATGCATGTGCCAGTAGAAATCTTGGAGACTTGTACAGTAGTTTATGTAGTAGGTGCTTTCCAAAAATATGAGACTTGCACTCAGAGTGATCAACAGTACATTTGAAGAGCTGAACTCTGATGATGAAGTTAGATGTAAAGGTCTTGGATGTGATTGGTGGATGGTTGTGTAACTACTTCGCTGAATCCAATGAGGGAAGGGCACAGAAAGTGAAGTGGAAAGGGAAGAAGGGCTGTTCAAGAGTTACGCAGTCTGCAGACACAGGGGCAGTCCGCGGACAGGGCGTGCTACATCCAGGGTTTTCCAGCAAATCCAGCATGGAAAGGGGACTGTAGGGATTAGCCAATCAGGTGTTGAGGTTGTGGATTTGTGTCGAAAGAGACTGTGTGTAGTGAAGATGGCATAGGTGGAGAAAGTCAGGGTGTTGTTGCTTGGAGATATGTTTGTGCATGGTTTACAGCAGGATGCCATGTAGGCATGTGGCAAACAATTTTGATGTTAAAGGAGTGGAGGTATTGTGGAGCACTGTGCCTGATTACAATGTACAGGGAATTGCCCAAGTTTGTGAAGCAATGGGCATAATGAACAGTCCATATGTGGTAGTTTTGCACTATGGTGCTTTCCATTTAGGCTATGTCATTGCCCCTACTTTGTTGGCAGCTTTGGAACATTTGGTTCAAGCAGTAATGAACATCCTTCCAAATGCCATTTTTTTCTGGATTAATACCTAGGGCAATATGGGAAAATAGTTATGTTTTGTGTCCTCAGCAAAACATGGCTAGGTGTGCAATCAACTGAGGCATGTGTGCTTTCATGCTTAGAGCAGGTATGTTCTTCTGTAATAATGAGAATATTGATTCCAGTAATGCTGTTTATTTTAGAGAAAATGACATTTCTTTATCTTTTATGGGAAATGCTATGCTGTTCTGGAATGTAAGGGTTGCTTTGGAGAAGGTAATGTGAAGATTTTAGGAGTAAAGTAAGAAAACAAAAGAAAAAATAGAAAATAACAGGTGTCTGTCAAGCATCTGCAAAAAAAAAAACGGTTCTTTTCAGAGCCAACCTCAAAGGGGAAATGGGGCACACTATTTCAATTGAAATACAGCACGCTTAGATTTTCGATATGTCCGCAGACGGCGTGGAGAGTCATGCAGATGAGAATGAGCAAAGCAAGGGGTTGGTCAGTAAAGTTTACTGGGTGTATTGTGTAAGGAGAGAGGTTGTGTAAGAAAAGAGTTTGTCAGAAAGTATTTTTCCTGAGAGAAGAACAGATAGCTATGGCTGTGTGTTTCAGAAAACAGATTATATGGATTTTGGGAGACTCATGGATACAGTGGTTGGAGGTGCATGCGGAACCCTGTGTGGTAGCTTCAGATCTTGGACTCCATCATGTGGAAGTGCACTGGCGTGGATTGCGTGGAATGAAGTGGCTGGACTTGGTACCTCTCTGTGCTAGTTTGGAGACAGAGCATCATTCAGACATAATTATAATTCATTGTAGAGGGAACAGTTTAGGACATGTGTCTGGAATTTCATTGTAATTTGTAATGAAAGAAGGATTTGGGAAGGTTATGGACATGTTTCCAAATTCCCAAATCATTTTTTCTCATATTGTGCAGAGACAAATGTGGCTGCATTCTTCTTCATTTGGTCCACAAATGGAGAAAGCAAGGCACAATGTCAATAAGGCTGTTTGTGCCTTTCTAAGAGATGTTGGCATTTCCTCTTTTCACAATGAAAATATTATGTTTCATAGCACATACATTTTTCGCAGAGATGGAGTCCATCTTACTTATGTAGGCAATCAGATTTTTATAAGAAATATACAAAATGCATTGCGACCTTTTTGGAATTATAGCGATCCATTTTGCAGTAGGTGTTGACCATTTCATGTTTTTCAAACACAAAAAAACACCACCAAAAGGCTCTTTTCAGAGCCAACACTTCCTCCCAGAGAAAAGTGCAATGGTTATGATAGGACAGCACCCCAAAATTTTAAATGTCCGCGAACTGTCCACGTTCTTCTACAAAATGCACAGCGCCCTGCTCCCGTTATTTACCACTTCTATTTTTAGACTGTGAAAGGCGGCTCTGAAAAGAGCCTTTTTTGGGGGGATTTTTGTTGTTTTATATATATATATTTTTTTTACACACGACAAATTAGGAGAGGAAGGGAAAGGAGGGTAAGGAAGGGACACCAACCACAGGGATAAGAAAGGGCAGGTGCAGAGAGGAAGATGTAGGGTGGGCCTTATTTAGGTAGTGGGCAGACCTTCTCATGCTCCTCGATCGTAGTCTCGAAAGCACTCCGAAGACTCTCACCCCTGCAGAGTACTCTGTTGCAGTACATACACAAAACTGTGACCCATAAAAGTAAGGGTCAACAGCATCATGGATGGCCTGTGAGGCAGCTGGAGGGATGTGCTGTCCCACAGGAGTGTCTCTTGTGGTGACAGGAGCAGAAACAAAGGATGTGGTAGAGGATCTCAACCTACTACGTTGATCACAAGGTACAACCTTGCGAATGTCCCCACCGTGGAACGACCTTAGGTGTGCCTTCATGGATGTCGTACCAAAACTGCTCGAACCAGGCCTCTCACGACTCAGCACCATTTTGCACTGGTTGCAGGTGACCTTGTTCCCATGTGCTTTTGGTACGTCACCCTGAACCGCCACACCCAAGACTCACGGCAAGTGCTGGTAGTAGGGACTTGCACTACCTCATCCTCGTCATCCTCTTCATCCTCCTCCTCTACATCCTCATGCCTGTTGCCCTCTGCAGGCCCTTAGGGAGGTGTTGGTGGTGGAGAGGCTCGGGGTGGTGCTGAAGCAGCACCAGCTGGAAGAACAGCAGCCATGGAAGCCATCAGTTTGATGATGCAACAGCAACAGCAAAGGCAGCAAAAGCAGTTCAATCGTCAATAGTAGAAAGACAGAATGAAGATGAGCTCTGGGGTGTGGCCTTTTAAAGGGGTGCAAGTACAGTATTTTTACTGTCAAATACTTTGGATTGTCTGAAAAAGTACTTTTAATATGTTCGGGACCCGGACAGTGTCCGTAAATCAGGACACACGCTCAGCGTGGGTGCGGTCACATGATAGCGTCACGAACACGACCGTGAAGGACAAGGGTTTCCGCAGGACACCTAATGCACAGGAACGTTCATGCGCGGGGGTGTTCTACGGACAGTGTTCGAGTCCTCAAACTAATTAAAAGTGCAACACAAGTGATACGGACAGTTACAGACAGGCGAGATGTTCGTTGGACTTATGTGTGTGGTGCGCATATTCGTAGATGTTCTACATATAGCATGGATAGGCATAGTGTCCTTAGGACACCTCCATTTGCGTTAATTGCGAACATTCTGGACACTGAATGTGGTCTAAGAACAGTTCCATTTGCTTGCGGACAGTACGGACAGGTATAGTGTCCTTAGGACACCTGCATTTTGGTTGATTACGGACATTCCGGACACCAAGAGAGTTCTAAGAACAGTTTCATCTTGCATGCGGACAGTACGGACAAGTATAGTGTCCTTAGAACACCTCCATTTTGGTTGATTGTGGACGTTCCAGACACCGAGAGTGTTCTAAGGACAGTTTTATCTTGACTGAGGACAGTACGGACAAGTATAGTGTCATTAGAACACCTCCATTCTGGTTAATTGCGGACATTCCAGACACTGAGTGTGTTCTAAGAACAGTTTCATCTTGCCTGGGGACAGTACGGACAAGTATAGTATCCTTAGAACACCTCGATTTTGGTTATTTATGGACATTCCAGACACCGAGTGCGTTCTAAGAATGGTTTCATCTTGCCTGCGGACAGTACGGACAAGTGTAGTGTCCTAAGAACACCTCCATTTTGGTTAATTACTGACTTTCCCGACACTGAGTGTGTTCTAAGAACAGTTTCGTCTTGCCTGCGGACAGTACAGACAGGTGTAGTGTCCTTAGGACACCCCCATTTTGGTTAATTGCTGACATTCCGGACACCCGCGCTATCCGCGGATGACCCACCTGCTTTTAACAAAAAATAAGACACAAAGGAATGAAGTAAAAACACATATCATATTTTATGTTTATATGCAAATATAACATTTATGAAAGAGTGGGGGAAGCAGAAACTGACATAAATACTGGGGAATTAGGGGTTTGGAGAGGATCGATTTGACGGGATGAAGGGATGGAAGTCTCATCATAACATTTTTCTTGGTGGTGAGGGTTTGGGGATAGTTGACTGGGACATGGAGAGGGGAACAGGTGCATGTGGGACAATGATATTTCATTTTTTTTTTTTTGTGGTCCTCCACAAAATGTTTGAAAAGATTGAAATTTTCCATAAACATGTCCATGTTTTGTTCCATGTGCTGCAGAGTATGTTCTAATGTTTCTTTTGGTGTATTATTTTCAATGTTTGTATTGTCTGTTAAAATATATATATATATATATATATATATATATATATATATATATATATATATATATATATATATATATATATCACATAAATTAATAATTAATAATTTTGTTATATAGAGAAGTGTCTACCATTAGTATCACTGTATGTATGATGTCATCTTTGATGTCCTGGGTGTTAGTCTTAGCGATGCACGGTGGTGACGCCAGTTATGGTTGCTTAGCTTACCATAACTGTCGAAGTTCAGGGGTTTTTCGGTTTTACTTGGAACCATAACGTACTGAATTTCATAGGTTTTTAGTAGTGCAACTTAACCATAACGTCCCTTTAACAAAGTTTTTATTAATGAATATATATATATATATATATATATATAAATATATATATATATTTATATATATATATATATTTATATATATATATATATATATATATATATATATATATATATTTATATATATATATTCCAAAAACCAGTAAAAATGAATCCAAAGGCAATTTGAGTTACACTCCAATATGCAGCAATTATTCACATATACTCATATGCAGAGCCTGATGTAAACCAGTAAATTACTTTATTATTACAAAAAACTATGCCCAGGCTGCAGAGCATAGCAGTATAACCTGTTTTGCAATGTGCGTGTTGCTTGTTTCCATACGGTTTCACATAAAACAAAACACAATTTAAAAGAGGCATGTGTATTTGGCATATACATGTCCTTTTTCCTTTCTACCTCATGCTCAGTATCCTGTAGGCTAATGTGTGTCCAAGTTCACATCACCATGTTGCCCATCTTTAAAGGGGTAAAGAATATGTGTATATTCATATTATCCCTTGCAAGCAGCATAATAATGTGCATTTGCTAATGAAATGCACAAGCAGAATAAGCAACGATTACTCATGCATGGCTCCACAAGATAAAGAAACACATGCTGCACTACTGTCTGAAAATGCATAATATAAATTGCATACTATAGCTCCATTAAATTAACGGGATTGCCACCCTTGCGTGCGAGGTATTATACAAGCATGCCAAGGTGCATTCTGACCAGGGATACTCATGGTAACGCGTTCCGGGACACATCATTCTATTGTGTATTGAGGTGCATAGTGTGTTTCTTTTCTCATGCACAGTCATCTGACAGATGTCATCAACGCTGTAGCACTAGATATAACAATCATTATCAAACCAGTCTAACCGACACTCTGTAGGTGACAAACAATTTGCTGTCATGTTATGTAATTCACATCATAAATACAGTTTTAGAATCCCCTGCGCTATATTTGAATACTAAGCTTAGTGCTTTAGCACTGTTTTACAGCATATGATACACATCTCCTCTACATAAATGGACCAAAATACATCTAGAAACAAAATTTCATAATACAATAAGACCAATTGCAACATTTGGCAATTATTCAGCACTAACTTATTAGCAAGAACTTGTAAGCAAAAAATGAATCAGTGCCAATGCAAGTTCACATAGACATAACAGCCCTATTACAGTGCTGCAAAGAATCTTACACATTAAATTGATGCTGTGAATATTGTCATGCATACATGCATACATGTTAGGAATATATAATTACTAATGCATTGATGTAGCATGGAAATTCTCATATATGCTGCTCCCAAACTTATCATTATTGAACATATTATATAATTAGAGTCTAAAGGGTGTAGGGCTTTATACATTATGTAAACTATGGTGGCCATGTAATCCTAATTCCAACCCATGCTGATACATTTTGCTAAAGCCTACCCCTGTAAAATACAGCATATATAAAGTGCTACATGCTGTGCAAAGTTGCAAACATCCTTCTCAGGTATAGCAATGTGGGTCATGTATGCTAAACTCCACTGATATAAAGTGCTATTTGCTGTGCAGAATATCAAATTTCCTAGTCTGTATTAGTCATGTAATATGTGCCCAATGTCTTCAGGGAAAAAACACAATACAAACCTCCTACAAATAATCAAGACAGTAGATTCGGTCAGCTGGAAAGCATATAAATACAACACAATATGAATGAAGATGCTCAACATATTAATTCTCCAACACCAAACCCAGCCAAACCCAAATAAAACATAAATAAATAAATACATGTTGAAAAGAGCCTACCAAAAACAAAATAAACACTCAAATAATGTTCTCGGGTGTTCAAATACCCAGCACCCCATATCTTTCAGAAAGCTCAGAAGCGTTATATTCATTCCTGTCAAATAAATTCAACATGGGTCCTCAGACAAAATCCCATAATCATCATGTTGTATCCAACTACTTCATTCACCATATACATACATATAAAGTAGTCAACCAGTTATGCCCCCAGAAAAGTATGTAAACCCTCAGCCACATTATGTCTGCTTGTATATTGTGCTTCAAAATCAAGAATATATTGAGTTTCTTGCAGACATAATAAGTGTTCTTTGTCACCACCTCTAGGTTCCACTTCTATTTTATGCAGGCCAAGAAATCCCAAACCATCCACTTTCCCTTCATGTGCCCCAAAAAAGTGTTTGGCCATCGGGTAAGTAGCATCCCAATTTTTTATCACCCTAAAATGTTGCAAAACTCACACCTTCAATTGACGTTTGGTGCTGCCAATATACCACTTACTACTTGGATAAATGAGTGCGTACACTACCTATTCATTGTCACAATTAATTTTGGTTGTTATGTGGACACGATGGCCCAAAATAGGATGTATATAAGATGTGCAATTGTTTGCATATTTACACACTTTCCATCTTGTACACTTGTGAAAACCTTGTCCCGGTTCTGTGAGCCAACCAATCAATTTAGTTCTTTCTCCCCATACCATAAAAATCTAAATGAGGGTATCTCTGAAGGATAATGATCTGCAAAAGCTAACATCAGGAAGATTCCTAAGTGGATTTTCCAGACCCTTTTCCACTTTTAAATCCTCCAATGTTTTCTGAAGACATCTTTGATTTGTTGTGTATGGGTGCCAAAAGTAAGAATAAGTCATGTGGCATCTCCTTCTTGTTTCTTAGCCAAGACCTCTGTGTTTTCCAACAACACTGTCTCCCTATTGCTGATATGAGCTTTAATATTGGATTGTTCAATGATCTTTCATTCTGGATAGGCTTGCTGCTGGAAACCTTATGCTGTAAGTTTACTTTCTTTGTCAAATGCCTCAATAGTGGGGTAGTTTCTCCACAGTCTAATTAAGTCCCTGTAGGGAATGCTCCAAATAATATATTTGGGATGATTCCTCATAGCATGAAGAAAAGTGTTTGAGCCAGTTTATTTTCTGTACAGGTTGCATATTATTTGTCCACTTTCTTGCTGAATCGCCACATCCAGGAAAACTATAGAGTATTTGCTGTGTGTTTCAGCAAACTTCAGATTGTGCACATTACTATTCATTTGTTTTACGAAACTCGCCCATTCTTTTTCAATTCCCCTCCAGATCCCAAAGAAATCATCAATGTAGCAAAGCCACAACATGATTTTATTACTAAATACTTCATTGACCTCTTCCCATACCGTGATTTTTTCCAAAATACCTCATAGTCAGATTGGCATATTAAAGGGCAAACATAGTGCCCGTAGCTGTTCCTTAGGACTACCGAAAAAAATGTTATTGACCAAGAACAGATTATTTTGTAGGCACAAATCAATCATGCCTAGGATCATCTCTGTCGCAAATAGTTCAAAGAATGTGTGTTTAAGAAATATTTGCATGCCTGCTTCACAAACGTATTTTGGATGGACGTATATACTGACACAACGTCCATGGTTGCTAAAATGTGTTCTGTCTCCCACGGCAGATCATCAATTTTGTGTAGCAAGTCTTTTGTATGCCAAAGGTACGAGGACAGCATATTCACAAATGGGAAAAGAACTTTGCAATGAACCACCAACATTATTATTGGTCTCCCTGGAGGTCTGCTCATACTTTTATGCAATTTATGGATAACGTATATTGTGGGAATTATCAAATGTTGAGGACAGAAAAATTTGGCATCATCTTTCCTCCAACAGGCTTTTGGTCTTGCATTCTGATATAAAATCTTGTACTGTGCATTACAATTCTCTCATCGGACTAGTTGTTCATTTCTTATAACATGTTGAATCATTGAGTTGCCTATCATCTTCTCGGATTTAATCCTTTTTATTAATTATTACAATATGTCTCCCTTTATCAGAGGGCTTAATTATGCATTCTGGGAAGTGGCATAACTCATCTAAAATAGCTCTATATTTTTAGAAAGATTGTACATATACCAAATATTGTTGTTTTTCCTGATTTTATTTAGATCTTATTTAGATCTTATCTGATTTTATTTAGATAACTAGACTTTGGAAGAGTTACTCCCTGAGCCAAACAGGGGCTGAATTTTGAATTGCATCTGAGTTTGCTTTCATTCTGCAATTATACATTAATTCCCATTAACTCACCTATCACAGAGAGTAAACAGATCCCTCTACACTAGACCAATTAGAACACCCTACGCCAACCTACTCATAGTGCCCAAAGTGAAACGAGCTAAAGCAGGCAGCGCCAGCTTTCCCTTCATTGCTGCAAGGAAATGGAACTCCCTGCCACTCCACCTTAGAGCTGAACCATCATACCTCACTTTCTGCAAAGCTATGAAGACACTGCTATTTGTCTGAACCTGCAAGCTGAATAGCCCATGCTCATAATATGCTATGTAATGTGCATTAAAACAATACGTAATGCAATGTAATTTTCCTACATGCAACACATTATGTATGCTCCATGTAACTAAGTCATCTCTCCATGTAACAGCGCATCGATGCCCTCGAGCTGTCTGTGTGCTTTATAAATGTAAATATATAAATATATAAATAAATAAATACAATTAAAGTCAATAGGATTATTTTCTACTGAAGCCTACAGTCCTGTTTCTAGATGTAGGAGGTCGGACAGGACGTTAATGTCACTGATGGTGAAGTCAGTTTTACAACTTTGTGCAATAATATGGGGTTTCTTGTAAGGATCCTGTGCAAATATTTTTTCAGTCAATTTTTCCATATATATTTGTCAAAGTCAATGCATGTTTGAGCATAATCATGTGTTGCATTAGGGCAAAAACTGATACCCAAACTGAGCAATTTATGGTGATCTTCTGTGAGTGTATAATTAGATAAATTAAACACTCTCATCTTCATGCATTCTTCTATGGATTTTGTTTCAACTTGCCAGAGCACATCATCTCCCTGATGTATTGTTGGTCCCATGTTTTGCCCCTCTGCCCTTGCCTTGTCGTTTTCTGTTTCCTCGCCCCTGTCCGCGACCATAACCTCTTCCTCTTGTTTGTTTGCTTGCTCTGCCGACCTGACATAGCAATCGCATTTCTTCTAAAAGATTTAACTGGACAATTGGTTCCTCATTTTTACTGCCAGTAGATGGGGCTTCCCTCCATATACTACTATCCTCTACAAATTGAGTGACATTCGCCTTGGTTTGTTGCCTAAGATGATCAAAGTGGCAGGTGAAGGTGTAAACACTACCATTCTCATAGTCTTCCTTATCTCTCAGGAACTTCAGTGGTTTACTTCGCTTAATTTCTTCTTCATTCATATTTAAAACTAATTTCTACATTGTTCCTGAGTTTTCTTCCCACTTCACTCTGAGGCAAAAGCTTCAATTGTTCCTCCAATTTGGTGATCTTTACCAGAATTTTGCTCCGATCAAGACAAGCATATTTAATTAAAATATTCCATAAAGTGTTGGAACATCCATTGGTGGCATCACCACACTCTCTTAAAATCTTGGAGTCCTGTTCTTTGAAGGAAAGAGTTGTAAGGATCCTGAGTCTTCTAGGGAGCCTGCCCATGTCTATATAATTTTGCAGGGAATGTTCTTCCCACTATTTGCTTAATTTTGGAATCTTTCAAGTACTTCCAGAAGGGGGATTTCATCATTTTGTTCTACCATCAATAAAACATTAGACTTGTTTCTATCAGTTTTCAATGTCTCATTAAATTATATTGTGGCGTGTTCTCAGCGAGCAGCTTCCCTGTCTGCCCAGGAGCTCATTATAATGAGAAAGGTTAAAAAATATGTTTATATGGCTTGTTTGGGATTAGTGATGTCTTTAGTGAGTCCAGCCAAAAGCGGGGTCAACTTCTAAAATAGTGTTTGTAGATCCCACTTCATGAAGGGGTTCCTTAAACCAACATGGGTACACACTTACCCCTAGTACAGTCAGTATGCAAAGGAGAGGAATACTCACCACTTTGGCATTTCTCCCTTTCATCCTCCTATGTGCAGGCATCCGCACCATCAGTCGCGGTTCCTCTCCTGCAGTCGTCAAGTTGTACCGTGGGATAGTGTGGGAACCCGAGCAGCAGCAGGGACACACAGTCAAAAACACATAGCAAACCTGCACGCTCTCCTTGTTTCGACATGTGCAAATTCTGCGTTTATTCGCTCCCATGTGTAAAGATTCTCCAAAATATAATATATATCAACTAAGTCCAATTTCAATTGTATTTGGCCTGCTCCTATCAACAGAAACCATCTGATAAGAATGGAATTGGGTTGCACACAGAGATCATGTCAATACACTGTTTAATGGAACAGATGCATTATTCAAATGGCCTTATTGCACAGCCAAGGTCAGTGGTTTACGCCTGTGTAAGCATCACTTCTTTTGAAATCATAGCACATTTTCAACCAGACAAATATACTCTATTCCAAGGGTCGGCTTCCAAATTAACATACAACTATAAGACCATGAACACCTTGATCCTGGAAATAATGTTCACTTGTTTCCTCACATTTTGAAAAGACACCTATTGTCTCTAGTGAACACACCTGGCCACTTATGTCTTCCCTATCTCGATAAATTGATGGATAATGGGGCCTCTTCATTCCTGTATTCAAGAAAGCTGACACTTGCACAAAGACACAGTTTCACGCAAACTAAATGGTCATCTAACAGAAAAGGGTGCAGTTTGGATTGTTTTACATATAATAACACTCATTAACATCCGGGCAATAGAAGCCAGCGAGTCAGGTGGCTAGGAATGTAGGCTTGAACTGCTGATGTAAGCCTGTGTTCCAGCCACTCTGACGGTCGGCTCCCCGCCACAATCTTCCCCTCACCCTCATCCCTCTTTTTTTATATTTAAACCCTCTCAGCCTGCACTCACCACTGCAGCCGATCCTTCTTCCTGATTCCAGCTGGCTGCCATGGAAAGGGAAGAGGGGCTCCGTACAGAGCACTACCTTCCCTTTTCCATGGCGGCCATCTTTTGTAAAGGATTTTGCTTCATTCAACGGGTCGAGCGTGCCGTTCCGTTGAATGAAGGACATTTCTTCTTTTACCACCACGGGTAACTGCTTTGGCAATCCGGGGTGCTAATAGCGCTAGGTCTCCATTCCAAGGGCTGGACTGGGGGTTAACGGCCCAGGGCCCCTCATTATCCGCCGTTGCTTCACTCGGGCCAATAACTTGGGCTTCCGCACAGTTAACCCCCGTTCCAGTACTTGGAACGGGGGCTTAACGCCATAATAATGTATTGTGCAGTTAACTGACGTTATATTGATGAAATGATGTACACATAATATTCTAACGAGTTACCTAACTTTTGGATTGCCATTTTATTTGTAGAACACTAAAATTCAACTGATACAACTCACCATGTTCCCCGTGCAGCACAGCATCAACCATGCAGAAGCACATGACATATGCTTGTGTTCATTAAAGCCTACAACATAGCACAGTTTTTCCTGTAACTTTGCATTATTTGTTTAACATTAATGACATTGGGGGTCATTACGACCCAGGCGCTAAGTACGCCAACTTTACCACCATGGTGTAAACTACGTTAAGCTACCGGCTACCGGACTGGCAATCTATGAGTTGTGCTTGCAGTTGCCTTTCTGCCTTCCAGGTCTGACCTGGAGGACAGAGAGGCACCCAAGAGCACAACTCGTTGTATGCATTGGCATCATTCATGAATAGGGCTCAATAGGAATGGGGAGTAATTAATACCGGCACCCAGCAATGGGGACAGACCGAGTCCACCGGGGTCGGAATGACCCTGTACGTCCTCATTTCCGGGTGCCGGTAATTTCATGAGTTTGGCAGCAGCCGTGCCGGTTTTACCACGGCTACCGCCAAACTCGTAATGAGGCCCATTGTCTTTGTTCCACCAATGGTGTGATCGTTTTAAAGCAGGGTATTCGAATTGCGTTGTTTTTTTTTAAACTATATTTCATCAATTATCTACATCTTTTTTTGCAGGATTGGGTATTTATAATGAAATGTTTTTCTTTTTGTAAATAAGTTGCTTGTGACTGATATTGTGTTTTGTCTTATTGTGTTTGTTGCTGTGCCAGTATCAACCCCCCCCTTTCCCCAATTCTCTTTGGGTTTTGACCTGCCACGCAGTGGCACTACCCTGAGAATCCATCTCTGTCTACAAGGAGGATTCCTGGCAAAGTTAACATATTTTGATCTTTGAAGACTGTCCCCAGAGTAAACTTTTAGGAACCCAAGATGCCATCCCATGTGAACAAATAACAGAATGAGCAGTTTATCTGAGGTTTACCTAGAAGACACGCTGTGATATTTTACGGAGGATCTTCTTTCCAATGTCAAAACATGCATTGGTTCAATGTATCTGTTTTTAAACGTGCAGCAAAATCCGACAATTTAGTAGTAAAGAAAATCCAACCACCAGTCAAAACTTGAACTCTATTCTTAGACACTAGTGTAATTGCCACTGTTAGTTTTCTTTGTATTTTTCTAAAATGTCTGTCTTAGCTGCGTCGTTGACTATAAATAAAATGTATGTTACGAAATCCTGAATACGATGGGGTGTCATTTGCAACCAAGACAGAAATATAACAGTATTGGTGTTGTTTCATCCTCTTCACATTGCAATTCTGCCTTTTTGAGTGTATCCATTTTCTACTTCACATGTGCCTGTGAAGCATTAAAGGTCCTTATTAAAATAAGATATGCACAGAAACTGTCAGGGCAGCCAAAAGATTTGGAAGTGGTCCAAATAATTCAGGAGAACATCATGCAGAGAGAAAACAATTTTTTTTTAATTTTTTTTTTTTTATTTGGTTTAGTTGTTAGTACAACTTTACAAATTTTCATATTTTACAGATAAACAAATAAAATCAACATTTACTTTCAACATATAAAAAGAACTATATAAAAATATAGACATGTATTTTTCCCCGGTTTTCCGGTACACTAAGGTACATCTTTTAGGAAATTCTTTTTGCACATGGAAATGCTATGTCAAGCAATTGTATAGCAGCAATCCTGATCGATATTTTTCTTGCACTGAAAATTTCACACCATATTTCATCATAGGATCGACTAACATGTTGCCATGTAATTTCTTTTATCAGTTTGAATCGATGTGGAACAAAAGCCTTACATTGGATAATGATATGAGCAAGCGTTTCTTTTTGAAATTTATCATTACAAAACCGACAGTGGCTCTGCTTCTTTGTGACCATACCACGTCTTAACAAGATTTCATTGACTGGCCATAGATTAAAACGCAAACGCAAAATTTTCGATCTTAAATTTACAGATGGACATTTAATGAGATAGTCAGCCATACTACCAAATTCCTTGTGGCCAAAAAGAAGTCTATTAAAATCTTTTAATCTTAGGCACTTTTCTTGAGTGGCTAGCCAATCGGTCTGATACATTTTAGTCTTGGCTCGATTCGGATTTGTAATCAAAAGATCAATCGATATGTGTGCGTCAGCAAGGGCATTCATAACATGTGTTCTCCATTTTTGTGGAAAAGAGTGAGTGGAGAACAAAAGGTAATTTGCTAAGATGGCAAGGCTATCTCGCTTACTTATCCCCATAAGACATTTTCTTAGAAGACTGCACATTTTCCATGTAACTTGAGCATGAATGGACAACAAGCCAAGTTCAAATCTCAGTAACATGTTAGATGTGCACTTGGGCAGTCCAAGTATACGTTTCCAAAATTTTGCTTCAATACCATTCCAGAACTTAAAGGTTCTTGGGAGCAGTGATTCCAAACCATATATGAGAACAGGTATTACCTTTAGCTGGTAATATTTCATGATCGGAATGCAAGTAAACTTACCAAATCTTGCATGAATTATTCTGGCCTGCGAAATTAATCCTGCTAATTTGATTTGAATTGTTGTCTCAAGTGCATTTTCTGAGGCGAAGTTGTTAAAATATACTCCTAGATATTTGTATTCGTTCACGATCTGTAGTTTTTTATTACATATCGACCATGTATATTTAGTCCGTAGAGACGATTTTGGTTTCCCAAGAGTAATAATTTGCGTCTTGTGTTCATTCACTGTGAGATTATTTTTTGCTACATAAAGATCAAGGACATTCAGTAAATGTTGGAGCCCAGTAGGAGTTTGAGAAATGAGGACTAAATCGTCAGCATAAAGAAGCCAAGCAACAGCTTGATTTCCCAACTTTGGGGGATCAGATTGTGCCACCGCAAGGTCATCTGCCAAATCAAGCAAAAATAGATTGAAGAGAGTAGAGGCGAGTATGCATCCTTGCTTGAGTCCCCTCTCAGTTGGGATTGATTTAGATAAAACGCCCTCTAGATTAAGCTTCCCCTGGACGGAAGTGTTAGAGTGTAGCAAGCTCACAATTTTTAACAATCTCCCTGGGCAACCATAATACGCCATTTTCCTCAAAAGACGCACTCGGTCAACAGAATCAAATGCCAACGCAAAAGTCCACAAATGCGACATATAATGGTTGCTTTCGCATGGCATAAGATTGTTTAATTGCGTTAAGAATAGTCAGATTAATAGCTGTTCCGAGTCCTGCTACAAAACCGGATTGAAACGGGTCTCTTCGCTTACAATGGAGAGACCAATTATTTAGATCACGTAATACCAGCCTGCAGAAAATTTTTCCCGGAACATCTAATAAGGCTATAGGTCGATAGCTCAAAGGATTTTGCCTATCTCCTTTTTTATAGATAGGGACGATGATAGAGTGTGTCCAGGAGCTTGGAATTTTTTGAAGGTAAATGATTAATTGAAAAAGTGAGTACAAAATTGGTGCCCACATATCGATGTGTTTCTTTAAGACCGCGTTCGAGAGTCCGTCAGGACCCGTAGCCCGCGACATGCTTGTTTTGTTAATGTAATAAAGAATGTCATCTTGATCGAATTTTAAGGTAAAGGGTGACAATATCATGTCCGAGGTCTCACTCAAGGTTGGAGCAACATATATGGATGAAAAATGGTTGCACCAATCGTTTTCCGGCACTCCATTTATATGAGATGATACTTGCGATGCATTAGTAACTGAATTTAGAAATTGCCAAATTTGTGCTGTATTTTTGTTCTTAATTTGGTCTAACATAGCTTCTCCTTCTTTTTGTTGTTTTGTTATTTTGTATTCTTTTATCCAGTTTCTATATGCAGTTTTGATAGCTCTTAATGTTTGAATCTTTAAAAGTGGAGATAGTTTGAGAGCTTGTCGCTTTTGTGTTTTAAACAGAGCTTTCCTAGTGCGAATTGCAGTATTATGTGGTTGAGCAGACTTTAATTTGATGTTTTGTTTTGTGGCATATAATTGCATAAGATCAAAAGGGACCATTCTGTATGATTCTACTGACATTTGAGAGATTTCTGCATAAGATCTTATATGGTCACGATAGCATGTTAAGGACTCGTGAGACCATTTTAATCGGTTTAGAGAATTATTAGTTTCATATTGGCCCATAAGAGATTGACTTTCTACATTCGGTACTGGAGACAGCATGATCTTAAATGTTAATGGACAGTGGTCGCTATATTGTGATGACTTGATGGCAAAATCGGTAGGGTGTGCAAAGAGATTTCTGGAAACAAAAATAAAATCAATAATTGCTGACTGTTTTTGGCTATGCCATGTCGGTAATGGAGGAGTGACCGCTGCACTTGTGCCATTCAGCATAATTAGATTCCATGACTTCATGAATTTGTTCCATAATCTTATACGCTCAAGATCTTTTGAGGTTTCTTTGTTGAGAAGATGCAAATTCAAGTCACCCGCAATAACAAAATGTACAATTTCCCGCACAAGCATAACATTTTCCAGGACAGCTGTTAGATCTTTCAAAAATTTGGCAGTTGTAATGCCCATTGGATTCCAATATACATTAATGCAAGCAATTGTAAGAGAACTGACAGAAATATAGGAGCATTGGATGAACGGATTGCTGAAAGGCAAGGGAGAGAGATGGATATTTGCTAGAGAATTAGATGCCATAAGCAGACCTGACATAGGTCTACCTCTCAAAGCACGCAATGCTGGTTCAAGTTATATATCGTAATTATTCCAAGTTGGTGCAATGGACAGCCAAGTCTCTTGTAGAAAAACCAAATCATAATCACCCAGTATGCTTTCAGAGTTATTAATAAAATGAGAGAAACCTCGAGTGTTCCAATTTAGCACCGACAAACCCACCTGCTCCCTATTTCGATCTAGTTATACTCTAGTAATGACATTTTGACTCTTATACATGGGTGTATTTGTTTCATTTCTGTGTTTAGGGATGTACGGCTGGAATCTATGGGTAGATTTCAAGCAAGACTTAATAGGACCTTCATCTTTGTTGTTACGTGAGAGTACAAATCCCAAATCAAACAGCTCGTCCCGGGCAGCCCAAATAATGTTATGAATAATTAAAGACCAACACCATATAAGGACTGTTGTCAGATCCTCATTGCGAGGGAATTCAATCTGATCAATATCATTAGAATCAATCTCCCGCAAGGATTTCACATCCGAGAAAAGTCTGAGAATACTTTGTCGATTCATGTTGTATGATGTAGCTAAATCTTCTCGTGCTGTTAAGAGCAAGGAATGTCTATTTTCTACTTTTGTTTGCTGTTTTCTACCAGACTTCGTTGATTTATCAGAAGTAGGCTTTGGGTCTGCCACTGCTTGGTTATCAAATTGATGTGAGCTTGGATGTTTTTTGAGTCTTTCATCTTTCAGATGGTTTTGCATTTGCGCTTTGGAGTTTAACAACCATAGGCGTGGGAGGCGAACAACCCCCTCCCTTGTTGTTTTCTCATCGGTGTATGACAATGAGTCAGCAAACGATACTCGTTTTACTGATGGCTTTATTAATTCATTAGGCATCACGTATGATACAAGATCAGGTGAATTGACAGTCGAAAGTTTTGCTGGACCATTAGTTATGATCGGAAAAACTGGAGGTTCAAATCTACGTGTCTCCAGATATAAATCAATTTCCTCCTTTAGTGCTTTTCTTGATGCTGCAACATCTTCTGTCACTTTTGTAATGGGGTCACTCACTGCATTCACTTTTTCAACAGTGGTTCTCAAAGGCACACAAGCGTGTTTATTTGGAGTTCTAAAAGATAGACTTTCAGCCACTGCGCTAAGATCATTGCTAGGGTTGATGAGCGGGACAGAGGATAGTGCACTATGATCTTTTATTTTTGACTGAGGTCTGTTGTCCCTCAGCCAGTTTGATCAAATCATTCAATGGAGGATGATCCATAATCATTCCCGCTGACTGAGTGCTGGTGATGTCTTTTAGCTTCTTGGATTTTGCTAGAGCAACATATTTTTTAGTTATGATGCTCGCTGCTGTTGCTGATCTAGAATTCCCCCTTGTAATATTATTGACAAATTGTTTAATAGATGGAGAGGCTGTTACTTTTACAGTTTTCATATTTTTTGTTTTTTTTACAGTCGTTTGTTTGGAGCAATTCTTTTTTGAAGCATTCTCACTCACTTCATTGATAGTTTTTTTGTCAAAAACAGGGTAGATCGATTTATGTGTTTGAGCACACTCCAGTTTTTTATTATTTTCTTTTTGTACTAAAGAACGTTCAATAGGAGACAATATGACAGGTTCTTGGGGTGCCATTTTTTCTACTACGATACCTGGCACAAAGGGAACCGCTGTCTTGGAAATGTGTGAGACTCAAGACAAATTTGAGAGTCCATAATGATTTCTACGATTTGACAATCTGGGTCATCTATGGTTTGAGTGCTTGTACAGGTCCCAGTCACACTTTCTTTTAATGTACAACTCGGCTTCTGGGCCAGAGACTCGGCTATTTTTTGTTGTAGATGAGTAACATTATTTATTTTTGCATTAATGTCATCATGTAAAAAAGACATCTCTGATGACAATTTAATTTGATTATTTTCAAGAATTTTAACATTATCAGTGAGGCACTTTAAGGTGCTGTCCACTGATTCAAAGAGCTTCGCAAGAGCCATTAATGCTATATTCATGACTTCCAAAGTCAAATTTTCAGATTTGGGATTACCAGAAGATCTTTCAAGGCTCGTAAGGATATTATTCGATCTTCGTGGAGTTGGTGGTATATATGATACCTCCAAAGTCGATATGTCACAATCAGGACGATGGAACATATCTGGGGATTGTGATAGTTTGGCGCCTTCTGCTCTAGCCAAGCAATCCGAGTTGTTATTCTCTAGAACATTTGTTATTTCACTTGGTTTTTCTAAAGCCGCAGAAGCTCCAGGCTGCACAACGCCAGACTAAGCATTTTTTAAAAGCATACTGTCTGACATGGAGGCAGGCATTTTAGAAGTTTCCAGAATCTCTTTTAAGTTTAAGTTGTCATCTGATATAAGCACCAGCTCACCCCCACTACCTATTTCAGAGTTAGTTGGCACAATATCAATAATATCACTAACATGAGCAGCAGCTACCGTCTGATTAGTAAGGAGAGCTGGAGTGCTCGTTCCACTCTGCGCCCCAAAACCATATTTCCGAATGTCAACATTATCCATCGGTAGCCTTTTCATTTTATCCTTTGTTTTGCATTTGGATCGAGCAGAGTGTTGAACAGGCGTAGAGCAGGTATTTACTGCAAAACTTGATGGAAGTCTTTCGTCCGCCGTCGCGATCAGCATAGGCTGCGTTTCTGACATAATTCATAGCCATGTGTTCGTGGGCATACCAGTTGTAAGACGATAAATTTCGTTTCTTTTAGTAGACATATTTTAAAAATAACACTACAGGCCACAAGTTTAGAGGGTAAAACAAACTGGGCAATAAAACGCTCTACCGCTTGAGAGCAGATTTAAAAAAGACCCGTAGGCACGCCTCCAACAGGGACCAGCACAAGGCCTAGATAAATATAAACAAACTATAGTTATTATAGTTCACCTTATATATAAGGTAAAGAGAGCTTTCTTGAGATTTGGTTTCACCTGCTGGTAGTTGTAGTCGCGTCCAGAAAAATGTTGTATGTCCAAATAGCAGGAGCAGAGCAGACTGAAGCAGAGTGAAGCGGCAAAGCGAGGACTCCACGGGGACTCGCTCGGGTGCGCGCGTGCGGTGCGCGCGGCTCCAACCTTATATAGGCCCGCCTCCAACAGGGACCAGCACAAGGCCTGCTGGTAGTTGTAGTCGTGTCCACAAAAATTTTGTATGTCCAAATAGCAGGAGCAGAGCAGACTGAAGCAGAGTGAAGCGGCAAAGCGGGGACTCCACAGGGACTCGCTCGGGTCAATAGATAACTTATTGATTCTAATGTTCATGCCAGAAATGGATAAAGGAAGTAATATGACCAAAGGGATTGCCTGGAATAGTATGAGGGAGATGACTTTAATACCTGATGCTTTGGGGTGTTAGATTCAATTAACTGCTATCCATCAGTTAAGTAAGCCACAGCAAAATCAGAGAACACACAGTTCTTAATGGGCTCAAAAGAGGTTGCTGGGAATAACATATTTTGCGAAGTATTGCAGCACACAATGGGAAAATCCAGGCTATACATGTTGCAACATGTAAAAATAAAGAATATGATCCTTGGACACAGTATTTGAAATGCACAGCAATGACTACAAAACGTTTCATTGTTATACACTCACATGCTGATGGCACATACAGCATGTGAGTGTATAACAATTAAACTTTTATTCATTTAAGTATTTATTTACATGGGGGAACAATGCTCTTTTGATCACAAAGGAATGTACACTTGATAAGAAATAGGTTTTGACAGGAAGCAGTGAGCTTCTTACAATGGGATGAGTTTGAACAACATTCTCACCAGGTTGGTGTGGAGGGCATTCATTGGAAGGGGACAATACGTGGGGGAACTTACATAGAATGGGGACAATCAACTAGACATTTTTAACAACATTAGACATTTTTAAGTGAAGGTAGGTGGTATGGTCAGCTGTACTCGAGATTTGATCATGATGGGTTAAGTGCTAGAGTGGACTCAGAGAAAGTGAGGTACAGAGGCAGGTTAGAGGCGAGCAAAACTTGTTAGTTAGAAAGAAGGCGAGTGGTAGTTTAAGAGGGCAACTCAGAGGCGAAGAGGTAGGCTTTTACTTTGGTTTTGAGAACATCTGGGTGGACTGTTTTTCAGATGTCTGGGAGAAACTGTTTCTCAGAGGCCTCCGATATATCAAAGCTATCCAGTCTTCACACGCTCCAGCAGGTTTTTGCTGGTGCCAGCAGTGTGGAACATTTAAGCTGGTGGAGTGAACTTCATCCCTTCTTCTACTCTGCAAGCAGAGTTATACATTAAGAATGCAGCTCTCTGTTTCTGTTATGACAGATGTGCCCAGAACATTTTGTACTGTAATATTCCACACACTGATTGGCTGGAATGTCACACATTTTAGCCAATCCGACTTCATGGAACATCTTGGATTCTTGATAGGACTTTTTTGACTTGAAATGTAAGTCTATTTAATTGGGCAGAATGTTGACCAATCCATGCAATGGTGGATAGGGCAGAATGCTGACCTATCCGTGCAATGGATGGAAACCGAAATATGAAGTCAGTACAATGAGTTATACATTAAGAATGCAGCTCTCTGTTTCTGTTATGACAGATGTGCCCAGAACATTTTGTACTGTAATATTCCACACACTGATTGGCTGGAATGTCACACATTTTAGCCAATCCGACTTCATGGAACATCTTGGATTCTTGATAGGACTTTTTTGACTTGAAATTTAAGTCTATTTAATTGGGCAGAATGTTGACCAATCCATGCAATGGTGGATAGGGCAGAATGCTGACCTATCCGTGCAATGGATGGAGACCGAAATATGAAGTCAGTACAATGAGCAGAATGGAGGGGACATATTTAACCAACGACTTCTGTTCTAATCAATGCTAACTGAAATGGGATCCATGCCCACCTGTAACAAAAACATCGAGGTCAAGCTCAGCAAGGATAATTCCATGTTACAAGATAATTATCTTCAATTAGAGTTTTACCTTCAATTGTGCCCAGAGAAAAAAGAATGTCATAGATTAATGTCACTAGACAAGCCATGTGACTGGAGCGATGTAATGTACTGAAAAACCGATCATCACTGCACATCTATGGAGACATGAAAACATACACCAACAATCGTTGCTTCTCTTGACTTACCACAGTCTTTCATTCCCATTTGAATCATCATAGCTTTTCCACCCAATGACTGAAACATATCTATCCAGTGTAGTGGTCTTTGCTTACCCATTGATCTACCCGTGTCACCAGAGCAGACCTGGGATTTTCTGCCAAAGGAGGAAACATGCCTCTCTTTCCTCAGTTGTGAGGATGCCCCCAGATTCAACTTGAATTCCCGAGAGGAGCCACCAGCCTTCAACAATCACAGAAGACCTTAAGGCAGTACTTTGGGCCTGATTCACAGAAGCATTTCCTATGGGATTGCGCCATTATAAACTGCTTATGTGAATCAAGCCCTTTAAGGAGTATGCAGTGTGCAGACTGCAGTGCAGGACGCGTGGGGCACAACAGGTCACACAAAAAAAGCCTTCTGTGTTATGCCCTGGGTTTCTGCCTAGTAGTCTGAAGGAGCAGGGAAGCAGGGAGCCAGAGGCCATGACCCACAGCAGGTAAGTGGGGAGGGGGACCCCGAATGAGGACTGGGAGAAGGCCACGCACAAATGGTAACATAAACAAAATGGCACCTTTTGTGCTGCAACTCGCAGGTGCAACCTTTTGTGCACGACCCGTAGACAAAGAACACTTTATGGTTATATGCAATTGCTGTATAATTTTGTTTAGTAAAGTATGCAGTCCTTAACTGAGCCATGGTTCTTGCTCCTGAATTTATCACAATGCGTTGTGCCTCTTGGATTCCACCAATAGAATGCGGGCCCGACAACCGATGATGACTGGGCTCGAAGAAAATAACCTATACTTGTGTTCTGCTCCAAGAATTGTTACATGTAGCCCCACCTATTTAATATATGTTCCATGAACAACTTTGGGCCCCATTATAACTGTGACGGTCCAGTGACAACGGCACCGTTGTTACCGGACCAGCACATTATGACTCTGTGGGCAGGTGCCGTCACGCCCGACATCGTCAGACCTGCAAGGCGGGATCCCACCTGCTCACAGAGTTCTCACGGGAGCACCGGCACCGTTGTGAACGGTGCCGGTGATCCTGTGTCATTTCCCATGGACTCCTATGGGACTCCATGAGAATGGGGTCCAGCAAAGTTACCGGTGCCTACCTTCCCGGCCACCGGACTTGGAATAGTCCAGTGACACCTGGAAGTCAGGCGCCGGTAATTCATTACGGGTCCAGTGGCTACCTGCCAGTTTTACCGGCACGTCTACTGTCGAACCCGTAATGAGGCCCTTTGTCTTTTTTGGGGAACATTTTAAATTAAAGATAAAGTTTAAGGAAACAAAGAGGTGAAGTCTGAAATGATAGCTCATAATTCCCAAATAATGTCAATATCATACTCATCTGAAAACAATATACAAGTTCTAACTGCCTTCATTTTCTTTCTCTATATGCATATTGTTCTAATCGATGATACAATTGAATATACCAAATTCAGCTAATCTGATCAGAAATTGCCCCGGAAACAATTTCCCGCCGTTTGCTATTTGAGCGGCTTGTGTCATTTGAAACTATTTCAAAGCAAATAAACAACTGATTTTAAGGATTTTCCTTTTTTGCAAGGTGAAAAACGTTCATTTTGGCTTGCTTGTAATCTTTGTTTTTAAAATGCAACTCTCCATTTTTATTGGCCCAGCAGATTGCTCCTGTATTCTATGTTCATTGTTATATTTGAGCGCAGGGTACACCTCAGGGAAAGTGTCCTAAGGCCCACAAGCAGAAAACACAAAGGAGACATCTGCTAATGTAATGGACAGCTTGTGATGTGATTTCATGAGGGAAGCAAAATCTGTTGTTAATCATCTCTGTCCTCGCCAACAGATGTCACTGCAGTCAACAGGAATTAATACATAGGGTTACTGTACTAGCAGAGATAATTCAATCAACTGCACAAATATGATTGCGCAGATAAAATACCATGCTCTTAAGTGGTTTACACCAGATGTGCTGCTGCACTTGATGTGCCCGGTTAGGGAACCATATCTAATATTTCAGAATAAAAACGATGGATGGAAGAAGGAAGCAAAGCAGCCAATGACATTCCTTGAAAGGTAAGAGGTACATTTTCTATCATGAGTGTTTCAATCTGAAACACAGAGTTTAATCCATAAATACTGAATTCACATGAACTTAAATGAAGAAAAAAAACAGCCCCAAGCTCTAACAGAATTTAGGTTTAGACATGTCAGGGGGCAAAAAGACACCAAAGTTTAAGTTTACTAAAATCAGTAACAATTTCCAAATATTAAATTCTGTGTGCGTGCTGACGGTTATAGACATGGTAAACTGCGAGGGAGCATTTTAAGGATTAAGGAGCAGTGAATTTGATATGATATTTTACTTATATTGCGCTCGTACACAAGTGTTTCAGAGTGCGACAAGGCAAGGGAGGGGAACAGGGGAGAACTAAATAACGATCTTACTAGTTCTAGTGATATTGGGGACGCGCAAGTGCATGGGAAAGGGAAAGGGGAAAAGTGCATGGAAGTGGGGAGAAGTGGAAAGTGCAGAGGAGAAACAGAATAAATAATAATAAACAAATAAACTAAATACATACATAAATAATAAAGGCAATAAATTGTTGTAGTGCAGCCAGCAAGTGGCAAGTGCTGGGTTTAAGGCAGCAGACAGGGTATGTCTGATAAGTGCAGAGATAAAAGAGAGGGCGTGGGACTGTATGGGTCAGATACAGACCCCAGTGCAAGGGGTGGGCTGGAGGCAGTGCAGGAGGATGGCAGGGTGAACAGGTACCTGGGTCAGGAGGACAGAGGGTGGCCAGGTGCACGGTGCAGAGAGAGAAGCAGATCAGCAGGGAAGAGGGGGGCGAAGGTAGAAGCAAAGAGGAAAGTCTTGAGGTGCTTCCAGAATCGGAGATGGTTCTCCTCAAATTTTAGAGTGGCAGGGAGGCTGTTCCAAAGGGAGACCCCAGCCGTAGACAGAGCTTTACCCCCAGTTTGTTGCTTTGAAAAACGACTGACCCTCAGGGAGTTAGAGGTAGAGGAGCAACGAGCTCGAGAGGGGAGGTATTTACGGTGGGATAGTTGAAGGTATTTTGGACCCAGGCCCCAGAAAGCCTTGTGGACAATGCAGAGGGTTTTGAATGTAATCCTTGAATGCACTGGGAGCTAATGAAGAGATTTCAGAGTTGGAGAGATACGATGCCAGGACTTGAGGCCAAGGACAAGTCTTGCAGTCCTGTTCTGGATTAGTTGTAAAGGGTGGACAATAGAGGCAGGAAGATTTAGAAAGAGGCTGTTACAATAGTCCAACCTGGAGAGAACCAGAGCTTGGGAGACAATGAGCTTCTGGGGGAAGGAGAGGAAAGTCAGAGTACCTCTAAGGAGGTGCAATAGGAAGTTTGATTTTTTAGAGACGTTAGAGATGTGGATGGAGAAGGAAAGTGTGGAGTAAAAGATTGCCCTGAGGTTCTTAGCCTTGCATGTAGGGATACGAGAAGGGACAAGGTAGGCCGGCCAGAGAGTGAGGGGAAAGGATGGTGAAGGTGTACCGATGAGGAGGATCTCAGTCTTTTTGGCATTTAGATAAAGATCATTGACGGCACACCAATCTTGAATGGCAGTTAGGCAATCAGAGATGAGAGAAGGAGATGAGGTGACCGACAGCAGTCTGAAAATGAGTTGAGTGTCGTCAGCGTAGCACTGGAAATTTGAGCTGAAAATGGCAATGCAGTGGTCGAGAGTTGCCAGGTATTGGTTGAAAAGCCAGGACAAGAGGTTAGACCCCTTAGGAACACCACACGTAGAGAGGGAGATAGTTGATAGAAAGGACCCAAGTTGGACCTTGGAGGGTCGGTCAGAGAGGAAAGAGGTCAGCCAGGCCAGAGCCTGATCGGTGATACCCAGGTTATCACAGAGACGGTTGATCTGGGTGATATGGTTGACCATGTCGAAGGCAGAAGAGAAATCGAGTAGGATGAGGACAGAGGGAATGTTAGAGTCAAGGTTGGAGAGCAGTTCTTCACGGATGTTCAGGAGAGAAGTTTCCTTTCTTCTGGCAGCTCTGAAACCAGACTGGTGGTCATGGAGAGAGCCAACAGAATAGGAATGAAGGTTAAGCTGAGAGAAGGCCAGTGTTTCCAGGAGTTTACCCAGAAAGGGAGTAATGGAAATTGGTCGATAGTTAGCTGTACAAGAAGGATCAGCTGTGGGTTTCTTCTTTAGAAGAGGATGGCCAAGGGAGTGTTTCGCGGGGAGGGAAAGGATGCTAAGGCAAAGTAGAGGTTGCAAAAATCATCAGCAAGGGATGGAGCAAGGGTATCAAATTGGTCCTTGATCATTTTATAGATCCAGTGGTCGAAGTGAGCGGGAGCGGTCGGGAACAGTGCTCCTCTACTTTTTTTAATTACCTTTTACAGCTCCTATACTTTTATTTTAAAAAGAAACCATTCTGGAATGGTTTCGTTTTAAAATAAATGTGTAGGAAGACGTTGAGACTTGCACTTTCAGTTCTCTGCACTAAACCTTCCCTTAAACAGCAGGTGCAGGTGTTTGGGGGTGTGTATTGTGTGTGAGAGGGGACGTGGCATTGGGGTTTTGGGGAGTGGGTGCAGGCCAGCAGGGAACATAGTTCCACTACTTCTTTTCGTGCACTACGACCACTGCATAGATCAGACTTGTCTCGTGACCTCATCAGGGGAGAAAAGACGAAAGGATGAGAAAGAGTGTGGGGGATGGTCAAAGGAGGGTCATCAAGCACAGACGGAGAGGGGACAGGAATGGGGGGAGAGGGTGGATAGGATGTCCTGTTGTTTTTTTAAATAAAGTGAGAGGCAATGACATTGCAAAGATCCTGGGAGGCAAGAGGAGGGGTAGAGACAATAGCAGGGTTGGCCAGCTCCTTGCAGATTGTAAAGAATTTGGCAGAGTTGTTAGATGCTGCAGAGACACAGGCTTGAATGTGGACTCTCTTATTGGTGAGGACAGAATCTCGGCATTGTCTTTGGAGCAGGTGACATGCCAGTTTGTCAGAGAATGAACAAGAAGCCCCCCATTTGCTCTCAACCATCCTACACTTACGTTTAATTGTAGCTAGGTTGGAGTCATACCAGGAATTGCACTTAGCTTTGGACTTCAAATGGATCCTCATGACAGGGGCATCAAGAGTATTAGAAATAGAAGAGTAGTGAAGGGACAGAGCTGCTTCTGGGTGTGAGTCAACCAGAGGTGGAGGGGGGAGAGAAAGTGGCAGTGAATGCCTCAACTGACACATGCTTCATGGGCTGGCTGTCCGAGAAGGTAGGTGGCAATGTTGGGGTAGGCTTGGCTTGGGGGGAAGAGAGGGAGAGATGAGAGGAGAGTAGGCAGTGGTCAGAGGGATAGAGACGGGGAGGCGAGATGAGATCATGACATCTAGTGTGTGTCCTGCAGAGTGAGTCAGGCCAGAAGGGAGGATAGATAGGGAGAGGGAATCACAGAGGTCGCGAAAGAGCACAGATGAGGAACAGGGAGAATCGAGATGGATGTTGAATTCACGAAAGAGGAGGAGTTGAGTGGTTGAGGCCAGGAGGGAGGAGGAGAGGTCTGCCCACCCAGAGAGAAAAGAGTTGAGATGACCAGGGGGCCTTTAGAGAATAGCAACTTAAGAGATTGGCTGGGAGAGAGAGAGAGCCTGCAGACAAGGCATTTGAAAGAGGAGTAAATCTGAGTGGGAATGATGGTGGCAGGAAATCGACTCAGGAAAGATCAGGGCTACACCCCCTATGGGCCAGGAAGATCTGGGTGGTGGGAGGATCTTGTAGCCATCAGGGAGGAGAGTGTCAAAGCTTTTGACAGAGATGGCCGTGAACCATGTCTCGGTAAAACCGAGGACATGGACATCACAGTCCAGTTCTTCCAGGATGTGGCAGATGTCAGAGGAGTGTTTGACAGCAGAGCGAGAGTTGAGAGTGGCAAGATGAAGAAGGTTGCCAGCCTTGCAGACCTTCCAGGGAGGGTACAAATCAGAGGTACGCCCTGCGGAGGTATGGAGGGAGCCCAAAGTGGTGCAGAGGAGGAGGGAATAGAGGGCAAGGTAGCCAAGGGAAGAGAGGAGGGGGCAGCCAGAGATGAAAGGAAGTTGATTAGGCGAGGGAATCACCTATCAAAGAGGAGGAGATTGGCCTAAGGGCCTTGGACCATGACAGTGCCATTTAGGTAGACATTAAGGATGACTCTGGATGAGTCGAAGAATCCATGAGAACTTCCCAGTGGGTGCCAACATTAATGGGAGAGGAGGAGAGAGGACAGAGCACAGAGATTACATGAGGGGTCTATAGATCTGGCAAAGGAACAACAAAGAGGATGTCAGTGACGGTCTATATGGAAAAGGCGCTGGAATAGGTATCAGCGATGTGGAGACATGGGTTGGAGGCCAATATATCCTTTTTAAACTTCTTCTTCCCAGACTTAGTGAGAAGGGAAGGATAGTTGGTAGAGAAGCAGTTGGAATAGATAGGAGAAACAGAAAGCACCATCAGTGAGTAGATAGAGGAGACAGTGGGAGGAGTATGCAAGTAAAGTGTTATGGAACAGTCACTGGGCTAGCAGGTTACAATCAATGGCCAAAGTTAAATGGAAAACACACCCAAATTTGACTTTCAAAACTTAAATGCAAAACACACCCATATTTGCTTTCAAAGATTACATGCAAAACATACCCAAATTTGACTTTGAATGAGTTACTGGGCCTCATTACGAGGTGGGCGGTAATGGATTACCGGCACCGGTAAGGGCACTGGTGCCGGTAATCCCTTACTGCCCTACTACGAGGTCCCTTAGCGGGTCCCTTCCTTGACGCCTGAAGTTATGGAAGGGACCCGTTAAGGTACTTCATAACTAATAACGGTACCACAAAATGCGGTACCGTTATTAGCACCTTCCCATTGAGCCCTATGGGGGCTCAAATGGGATTGGGGGGATGGCTTTTTCAATGGGGATTTACCGGTCCTGCAAAGGTCGGAATAGACCGGTAAGTCCCCATTGAACGGGACCGAACACGGTACTGGTATTGGAGGTAGTCATGGCGCTAATAGCGCGATGACTACATCCAACCTTGTAATGAGGCCCACTGAGTTACTGAGTTACTGACTGAGTGAGTCAGTGAGTCAGTGATGGAAAGAGTAAGTGTGCTAGTGAGATAAACAGAGTGACAAAATATCATCTTTCAAATTATGCCAAAAAATGTAATTTAAATAGTTGTAGGTTGATGTAGTTTATTTCAGTATAAAATATAAATATATATGAAAAAGGGAGGCAAACCATTTTTATGTGGAACCGTTTACTATTCGCTTGAAGTGCAAGGATTCCAGAAGTGTGCAAAGTGAGTTTGCTGTGGACTTGTTTTCTTTTTCGAACCGTATGTTGAAGTCTCCCATTATGACTATGTTGTCATGGTGGGTTGATAGCAGGATTTGTTGCAAAATTGTGTTTGTTTGAAGGTGGTCTGCAGATGAGGAGGAATACTATGTTGGATTGGTCATTGAGTTCTATCTTGATGAGGAGGGATTCATAGTCTTCTGCATTGGTTGTGATTATTCGAGATGCTTGAACCTGTTCTTTGTGTATAATTGCAATGCTGCCTCCTCTTCAGTTTTCTCTGTTTGCGTGTATTAATTTATACTTGTTGGGTATTTTTACATCTGTGATGGCTTTATAAATGTCTGATAGCCATGTTTCTGTGAGGAAGAGCATGTCTGTCCTCCTTAGGAGGTCATGGATTTTTGTTTAATGTTTTGCCACAAATCTAATGTTGAGGAGGCTGCAGTGCAGTTTGTCTGTTTTTCCTTTCGGGGTTGTTGTTAGTATTGATTGTTCTGGCCAGTGTGTTTTTGGTTGGGTTTACGTTCCAGGTGGGTTTACCCTAGTTGAACCTATCGGGCAGTGTGGTTCTTTGTTGGTCAGACTCTTTGGCGAGTAGACTCTTCATGGGGTGGTTGGTTGGTTCTGGTTCATTCTGGGTGGTAGATAGGGTAGCTACCCTTCCATTGGTCCAGTCTTTGGTGATGTAGGTTGTGTCGAGTGTGATGGATTCCAACTTGTCCCATAATCTGATTGGGGTATTGTCCATGGTGGAGACTGGGTTGGGCTGGTTTATTAGTTGTCATGTTGCATTTGGTGTCCTAGTGAGGTCTATATTTGTGACGCTTGTAGGCTGTTGGTTTGTTCTTGCTGTGCCGTTTTTGCTTGCCATTGTGTCGTAGTTTGAGAGGTAGCAAGCAATATAGCCTGTCATTGCTCTGTTGTATGTATGCCTCCTCGGACCTTCTGCGATGTTTATAGTCCAGTTTTTGGGGTAATGCGATCATGCTGGTCAGACCCTTCATGAATAGTTTGTGATTTCTTATTATTTCTGTTGTCTGTTCTGGCTTTTTTTGTCTTTCTTGTGGTGAGGCATGATGTTTGGGGTGTGTTCCTTTTAGAGTTTTTCCTCAACTTTCAGGTTTAGTCTTTGATGTTTGTTTTTTGTTGCTGCTTGTGTTCAGTAGGATGTGGGTACTTGTGACCTCGGTTGAAGCAACTTTGTTGTTTGTCTTTTTTTCCTTTTATTAACCTATGTGGTTTTATTTATCCAGGAGCTCATTTTGGTTAGGGTGGTTGATTGCCTGTTGTTGATTGTTGAACCGGGGGTGGTAAACCCTCACTGTCCTTTCCTTTTAGTGGTCTTTCCTCTGGTTCCCATGTAAGCATCTGGCTGGATGGAGATGTCTGGATGTTGATTTGGTTATGGTTGTCGATGGTTGGACCAGGGGTGGTAAAATATGTCTCTAAAATACATTAGAAATCTCTTGTCATATTGATCCACTAAGTATCAAACTCTCAAACCAACAGCAGCCACAATCCAGTATCCTTGATCCAAAACTAGTTTTGAGATGCTTGATCAATCAATCCCGATTTTTGCTAATCATGCAGGTGAACAGCTAATTCCGCATCTGAGCTGTGTCCTGCATGTTTCATGGTGTTCACCACAATGATGAGTCTGGGCTCTAATTTTCTGATCCTGAATTCTCTATTACCTTTCCACCTATGTTCAGGAATATGCGCTAATTTAAAGAATTTGAATTATGCTACATTAATATCATGGCAGTCCTCAAAATGTACTGCCAGTGGATACCTGTTGTCCTTTTTAAAAGTGCTGTAGTGCAGCAAAAGCATTACTTGCAATGTGTACATTCTTGAACCTACATGCATCTTCTTACAGGGACAGTAAAGTCCATAGACCACAAATCTCGTCTGGCAGTTAATCTTTTGGTTAATGTACCATTTATTATGGTTTTTCTGTCCATACAAAAATATTGATTTAGGTTCAGCTAGTTCACACATTTTACGCGCATAACACTGGACAAAGTCCTTCTTCTTAGTGTGAGTAGTTAACCAATTGTCTGTATGATTCAATTGTTTTAATAGACATGGGGAGATTACATCTTTTAATGCTTTTGTTTTACTAAAGTGATCTTGGGATGGTCTGCAATCATCTTTTTAAGTGCAGTGTCTGTCTGAAGAACAGGCCAATGCATATGCAATATCTGTCATATTTGTTTAGACTGTAGACTAAATTGGGTGATACAATTAATTGGCTTGTCTTCAGTTTTTCTTGGCTTGTTGGGTTTCAAAAGATGAATTCTAGTTCTATGCCTCATTTTCTGAAAAGCAATATCAGAAGTTCTTGGGGTATAGCCTCTGGCTACAAAACGTGATCCCATAGTGTAAGCCTCTTCCAAATGATCTTCTTTTAAAGATCAATAATGTTTAGCCCTTATAAATTCACCATATTAAACACTTTTGATTAGAGAGTCTGGATGATGGCTACTTGCATGTAACACAGAGTTGGAAGAAGTTGGTTTCCTAAATAGCTTGCTGCATAATTTTAGGTATTTTCTAAAAGAATTGTACTTCCAAGAATATCAGTTCTACTGCACTGCTCGTCAATGTTAGCCTCAGGATCATGTCCTTAATGTTCAATAGGCTTCTGTATTCTTTCAGTGACTGTTCAATACCCTTCTAAATCAAAAACAAATCATCTATGAAACGATACCAAGAAATTATTTTTTCTGTGAATTAATTGTATTTGTCTGGCCACACTTCTTGATGTTCCCACCAACCCATATAAAGATTGGCATATGTTGATGCGATACATTAACCCATTATGGTACCCCATTTTTGTCAGTGGCACTGATCTTCAAACATCAAAAAAATATGTTCTAGATAAAATCTCAATGGTGTCAAAATCATTCTATAGTGTTGTTTAAAACCCACTGATTCAGAGTCAAGAAAAGATTCACAAGTTTCAAACCATTGTGATGTTTTGTATTCAATTAAAGTCAAACTACATCTAAAGATACCAGTAAAACATCAATTTGCCTTGGTATCTTTCAGTTTCTCTGGTGGATCTGCAGTATCTCGAATATATGGGTTTAAATCTTTCACACATGCCTGGAGACAAAAATCCCTAATATTTGGAAGTGTTCTCCAACTAAGATCCTCTAGAGTAACCAATAGGCCGTTCTCCTGGATTCTCAATACTCGTATGTACCTATGGGATTAAATACAGAATTGGAGTAATGGGAAAATGAAATTTTAGGAATAGAACTTCTTCCCAATCAAACAGATTTTTTTTTGTATTAATTAAGCATTGCATCAAACTCAATTTTTACTTTGAAAATACTCTCAGTGTTGATCTATTCATAACACTCCACATTCAACAATTGTTGTCTTGTTTCTAATAATTAAATATCATAATCTCCCTGCCAGTGTATTAAAAAAAATGCATGCAGCTGAATTCATAGGTATTTATGTAACGCTCACCTGGTATCCACGGGGACATCACTCAGCCTGTTCTGACCTCTTACGACCTCGAACCCTTCCCGGGAGTCGACTCGACTGGAGACTGGGCCTGAAACACAGGATTGGTAGAGTTTAACTCCCTATTCTCTGTGTGTGCTTGAACCCCTTCTTACCCGGGGTCCAACCCTTCCCTTTGATCCACAGCTCACCTTGCTTTCTTGGAAAGTGTGCTCTCCGTCCTACTTTCAGCGCAGGGGCACGTTGATTGATGCAGGCTCATTGCTGCCTAGTTACTTCACTGGCAAGAGTCAGACAGGTAAGTATAATGAGTCTTTAAAACAGTTCTCTAACTTCGTTCCTTTCCTTCCTTAGATGATGGCCGGCATCCAGGGATGGCCATGTGCTGCTGTGATGAGTAGCATTGAAGGTGAGTGAGAGCACGATGCGCGATGCAACCCTTTCGTATTTGTATTGAACTGAGTTCTTTTTATGTGTCTTTTAGGTGCCACGATGGATGCCGGTTATGAAGAAGAAATGCGGTGAGTAATGCAGTGCATTACTATGCACTGAGTAATGCAGTGAGTAATGCAGTGCCTCTAGATGTTTCCACGCTAACCTGGAGTGTCTTTTCCCTCTTGCAAATGGATGAGAAGTTCTGGAGACAGAGTTGCCCCAGAGCGGCTGGGATTCAGATAAGTGTTTGAAGCTTGTACAGATTTTAAAAATAAGCGAAGATTTGCTGAATGCTTAATAATGCCTTTTTTCTGTTCTTTCCCTTTTCCTTAGGAAGCGGTGTGCCGGGATGGGAATGACAAAGCCAAAGATGCCTGCAGAACAGAAGGAGTGATGAATGATGGGCAGAAGCGCCACAAGGTAAGGCTGTTCCTACGGTGTTCTTGTTCTTGCGAAGCTGAGCGCAGAAGAAAGATGCAAGCCTACTGGAGACCGATCCGAACACAGTGAGTGTCACGCTGGAGGTGCTGAAAACGCAAAGCATGTTTCTCAGCCTCGGTGTGGCTTAAATTGTCTCTGGGTATCCCAGGTGTCTCTGGGCTGAGCCACACCCAAAAGACTAGACTGCACATGCAGTTCTGGGAACCGAAATATGTGGGGGCATCCATCTTGTCCCCATCAGTGCACTACAAGTCCAATCCCCAATGTTATCCTATGGGAGTGAGTGAGTCTGGTGCCACAAGCGCCAAGTCTGACTCCAAGTGGGTCTTTGGAGGGATGGAGAGGCCCTTGAGGTCCATGTAGGTGATCGTGGCCTGGCTCCAGCCTAACATCTTGGAGGGCTGGGGACATGAGGGGCAGGAATCATGACAATTTCTGGCTTTGTCAATCCAGAAAATACCCCGAAGAACAGCAATATTGAGATCATCAAGGATATGATTAACTTCAGAAAAATGCTCACCAACCGTATTCTCTGTTGTGGATCGCTTGATGTTCTGACGATAGTGGTTTGTGTGTTTATGTAGAGGTTGACCAGTATCCCCTGCATAGTACCTCCACAAGGGGCATTTAATGCGCATAATCAAGTAAACAATATTGCAGGATGCACATGCAAAACACCCCATCATTTTGTATCTTTCCCCCATGTATGTAAGGTATCTTGATTGTGTCTGAAATGCTGGTATGTTGGCAAGTTAAACATCTTGTGTTTCTATAAGGCATGCTTCCCAAATCTGTGCTCTTTGTGTGCAGTTTACCATCATTCACTAAAGATTGGCTGGTTCTCTGAAAGCAAAATGGGTTGCAGTTCCTTAAATATCTTGCGGAGGGCTTCCAACTCTGGATTGGATGTGACTACCATTGGCCCCTGAGTGTGCCCCTCTTACACTCTGTACTGTAAGAGACTTCTACAGGCGGATCCATGTTGCCTTGTGAATTTGGCTATCCACAATTCTGTGCTAGTATCCACCGTTTATGAAGGCTGATCTCAAAGTCTGTATGTTTTTATCCTGGTCACTTCTGTCTGAGCATATTTGATTGTATTTTAATGCTTGGCTGAATACTTAGCCTGTTTTGTGTGCACTGAGTGGAAGCTGTCACTCTTCAAATACTGGGCCCGGTCGGTTGGTTTGTGTTATAATGTGGTCTGTAACTGGTCATCTTTTATTGTTTTGGTGATGTCCAGGAAATTTACTTTACAGGAGAGTTTGAGGATGATGTTTGTGTGGAATTCATTAAATCCTCTAAGGAAGTTTAGTCAGTCTTGTTCCCGATCTGTCTGAATCAGGAGGATGTTGAGGAGTATTCTGGATATCTATTTAGTCTATCTTCTTTAATCAACAGTGAACACAAATCACTTGATTTAACATAGATCTTTATATTGCATTGGGTGCCCTTTTGTAGCGCTGTGGTTAATTAGTGGGATGATAATAATTTATTAGGCACACAATTCAAAATTAAAGAATAGAATGTACACTACGAAAAGTTGAATCTGTGAAAATACCTTGGCAGCAATCAATAAAAAACTGATATTTGATCATCTGGGGTTACTTTTGCGATCTATCTTGGCACCATTTATACTGAGTCAGTTAGCATTTATTCAACTTTACGATCTCACCAATACATTTCAATAAAATCGCTATCAATTAGTCTCTTTATGAAGTGCAAATACAATCTGGATATCACTGATAGATTCAGAAGAATCAGAGCAGCTGGTTAGCCTCTGTTCACTCAGACCCAATAGCATTCTCTGATAGCCATACTAGCAGTCTCACAATTGATAAGGGAATGTAAATCAGTTTCAACATCATCCAGGAGCACATGCTCCTCCCAATTAAGTTGTAATTGAGCTGTAACCTCAGGCTTAATTATTGCAGTGTCTAAAGGCAATGCAGTTATTGGTCTGCATTTGGATGGCTCTGAAGGTTCCAAACCAATGTGTTTGCATCCTGTCTTGCTGTTTTTGGTTGTGTCCTATCTTTCTGGTTTTGGTTTTGGTACATATGTATGTACTTTTGCTCCCGCAGAGAACCAGAACAATGATTCCAAAAGGAGAAAGAAGAGAAAAGCTTTTGAGAATCAGAACAGTTAGCTGGTATTGCACTTGGCAATGTATTGGTATGTAATACAGTGTTTCACTCACCAGTCCTTTACCTTGGTCCTTCTGCTATTTTATAGTCCTTCTCCATCTTCTTCGTCTCTCACAATAGTCTTCTTCTTATCCTAATCCTTCTCCCAAGTCCTTCATCAGGGTACTTCTTCTTTGCCCTAGTATTTCGCTTTCATCCTAATCTTAGCGCTGGACATAGCCTTTGTCACAGTCCTTCTGCTTTGTCACAGACACTCATAGACATCCTTCTCAATCATGAAATGTGTTCTACCATGTCACAGTCCTTCTCATTCTACAATCATATTCCTTCTCGTTCCTCATTCATATTCAAGTCATTTTACTTCGTCCCAGTCCTTCCCCTTCAACAAAGTCCTTAATGGCAACCCTCTCCTTCTCCACAGTCCTTCTTTGCCACAGAGCTCCATCTTTTAGGGCTCACTGGTTAGATCGTCTGAAGCAAGTTGTGCTTTAGAACAGAGACCGTGTCCACATATGCTCCTTTACTAAAAAGGTTCTTTCAGTGATTATGCCAGGTCTGCTTTCAGGTTATTTGAGTGTGTAACATGATGGCTACCAGTCATCTAGCGGGCACATGCATAATTCTGCTATGCACAGTTTCCAAACATTCCAAACGTTAATCTGAAATGTGAATTGGCTGCATTTCTGATAAAATTATCATGTACTTCAAATGTGCACTTGCAGAGGATGAGAAGCAGCCTCTCATGTTACACACGATACTAGCTCTAAAGAAACACTTTCATACTATGCAGCTTTCTGTTGATGCCCCTTACCCTCTCAATCAAAGGTATGTTTAAGAATTTTAAGCCAATGGCTAAAGTTAAATTCATCTTTAGCAGCACTGATGTTACACTGTCAAAAATGCACCAGCTGATGTGTACACCTACAAAGTAGAAAACTACCTTTGGCTGCAAAACCTGTTACAAGTGGTAGCAGTCTCCAATCTAAAGGGAGCATTTCTGACCAGACTCCGGCCAAAAGATGTATTGCTAGCATGTCTGGAAATCAAGTTATGCTACATTTTACACTGGACCAGATTAAAAGACAGATATGGTTATTCATGAAGGAATTGCATTAAACAGCCACAACCACATTTGCCCTTATTCCCCACGCTGGCTTTCAACTTTAGCCTATAATTGAAAGAGACACCTGCTGCAGGCTCCTGCCTTTGAAGATGTCCTGTAACATATGGGTAAGATAACTGACACCTCCTACAGATGAGAGACTGGATTCCTCAGTTGATAGGGTTTGGAAAGTGCAGTTCATGGGACGGTGCAAGACAAGGGGGGATATTTAAAAGGGGATAATAGCCATGGACACCCTTTCCATACAGGACAGACACGGGAGGCACAGAGAACCCAATCTAAAGGAAGAATACTTGTCCTATCTTGGTTTTTAATCTAGACCATTTCCTTTTTAAGTCCCCTGCTAATTTTGTGGGAATCAAGAACTCTGGGTATAGCACGGAAACGGCTGTACTGTCTGTTAACACAGACACTTGGGTCTCATTACAAGTATGGAGGTAGCTATGCCGCTTTCAGCGAATGGTAACCCCATACCGGGTACCAGGTTCGGGTTCCTTGAATGGGGAAATACCGGGCCATTCCGACCTTGGAGGACACAGTATTTCCCCATTCAAGGAACCCGGACCCAGTACATCCCCATTCCCATTTGAACCCCATAGGGCTCAATGGGAATGAGGAGGATGCAAACAACGGGCCTGTTAATGACGGGCCCGCTGTTTGCATCCTGGTCTGCTAGGGGGTCCCGCTAAGGACGCCTGGTTTTACCAGACGTCATAAGCGTGTCCCGCCAACAGACCTCGTAATGAGGCGGTAGAGGGTTAGCGGGGCCGGCAGCTCTACCGGCCCCATTAACCCTCTACCACCAGGGTCATAATGAGGCCCACTGCTTGGTCTTTAATAGAAGGCTTGAACAACACCAATCCCCTGTTAGGATTTGATTATAAATAGGTATAAAACTCCCCATTTGTTAAAGCATCTTTATGAAACATCTTTTAGAACCACCTTTAAAGAAGAAGGATCAAGGCAGAACTCTCATTGAAACTATAACTGCTCAAAGTCCCTTGCATACAGTGAAGAGAGGATTTCCAGGAGAACGGGTTGCTTCATCAGTAGCCACTGATGGGGAACAGGAAGTGACTGATGGTAGGAAGGCGTGCCTGCCACTGAAGACTGTAGGTACAGAAGAAGCCTGTCTAGAACTGTGGCAGCCTTTTCATGCACCTCCTAATTGTTTGTGCTGCCTCGAAAAGCGGCGCAAACATTATTTTCCTCCAAGGGGCCTGGTGAAATGTCAACGCTGATGGCAGAACACAGAATTTCCACTTTGAGCTGACCACAATGATATAAGAATACCAATGACCTGCTGATACAAATTTACTTCCCAAAACCTGTGCATCGAGCTATGCTTTGCTGCATTGTTCCTTCTGGAGAAAACAGTCCAGCAGTGAGGTGTATGGCACTCACTACTGATGTTGTACTTCAACACCACTGTATCAAGCCATCAATAACACAACTCCTTTTTCACCATTGAACCATGATTTGTGCCACTGGAAAAGTGCTAAGAAGACTGAATCGATGCTCTTGAGCTGCTACAAAAAAGGCTACGGTAGGCTCTGAATGGATTAGGGATTCTTCCATGGGATGTTCTACCCTGGAGCCTAGAGCGAGTTAGGCCATCATCTCCTAAATTAAGTCATTTATACTCATTGAGTAAACTTGTTGGCATTTTTGGGGGGATCCATCTGACATATGACTGTTGCGCTCCACTGTGGAGCAGTCACAGTCAGTCAGATCTTCTTCTTAAAACAAACAAATGCACAGAAAAATGGCAACAACGTCGAGGAGTGCACCAGGCCTGCTCTGCAGCTGGTCTGCTGCTGAGCTTGCATGGTGTCATAGAAGGCCTCAGAGGCATGTGCACGCTCACCAGTCACAGCAGCTTATTTTTCTTTCTTGTGAATAGTTGAAATGCCACGCCACTGACAGTCACACTGTGACTGTCTAGTGCCACCCTGACGATTGCCTGGCCTGCAGTGCCAACGTGCAGCCTGCAGGTCAGGTTGGTCACAGCAGCCAGGTCACCCGTTGAACCTGAGTATGGACCGGTGCGTGAGTCCATGCATGCCATCCAGGCAGGGGTGCAGACTCAGTGAGTCTGAGACCACACACTGGCGCTGGCAGGAGCGCACGGGCAGTCACTGACTGCAGTGGCCAGGATAAGCAGCAAGTTCAGACGGTGGCAACTCATCTGCAACTAGCTAGCTGTCCTCCAACAGCTCCAGCTCCCAGCACACTCGAACTCTAGGGAGGCTCAAGGTGAGAAAGTAAGTCTGATGAATGATGATCCCAGCCCAGCCTGGTGGCGGTGGCCTCACAGCCACCCCTGCAGTTCCCCCGTAGCAGAGATACAGTGCCTGCCTGTGTCACTCCTGCTGTTTTCTTGGGGGAGCCTAGCAGACAAGAGGCTTCTTCCATGGTGGCTGCTGCCTCTGATAATCTGTGTGGACTGAGCATACACTGGGCCTCCTGCAGGGAGGAGGGAGGGCACCTGTCCTGCAATTATATAGTGGTTCACATCAGCCATGAAAACTGGACTTGTTTGTTTGTTTGTTTGTTTATTTATTTGTATTGCGCGCCAGACCCAAGGGTAACCAGGCACAGTGAACAGAATATACGAAGCTTACAATGTTGCATGGAGATTACAGTGTTATAGCAATTTGCAATGTTGCATCGTTAAAATTTACAATAGTGATAAATCTTGAAGGTACATATATACATACAGATAAGTAACATAACACAGATAAGAGTCTTACAAATCTTACATATTATTGTCATTGAGGTGTTTGATAAGATTCGTTCTAAAGTGGAGGAAAGGTTGGTTTGATCTCAGGTTGTGAGGTAGGGCATTCCACCATTTAGCAGCTAGCACAGGGAAGCTTGAGCCGCCAATTTTGGCAAGTTTAAATCTAGGAATTTCCAGACAGTTGGAGTTGGGGGTTCTTGTAGGTCTGCTGGAGATTTTTCTTTTTATTTTGTCCATCATGTAAATGGGGGCAGCGTTATTGAGGGCTTTGTGTGTCAGGGAGAGCATTTTTAGGTGTATTTTATTGTCAGTGGAGAGCCATTTGTGTTGTTGTCTAATGGATGAGATATGGTCCCTTTTGTTTATGCCTAAGGCGGCTCTGAGGGCGTTGTTTTGTAGGATTTGTAGCCTTTTAGTGATGGTTTTGTTAGCGCCACTGTAAAGGGCATTGCAATAATCGAGTCGTGATAGTATTAAGGCTCTCGCTAGGATCATGCAACTGTTGTTGGATAAGAAGGGTTTACCTGCTCTTATTAACTTACAGGTATATGCTGTCGTTGAGGCTAAAGAGTTAACTTGTTTGGCAAAAGAAATGGTGGAGTCAAGATAGAAGCCTAGAGTTTTTATTTCGCTCGAAACCTTAATGTTATTGCCATCTATGATAAATGTGGAATAGTCCTTGCCTAGTTTGTTGATATTGGCCTGCGTGCCCAGAATGATCAACTCAGTCTTATCATCATTCAGGCAAAGGCCATGTGATGCCATCCATGCCTGAATAATGAGGTACACTCTATTCACCAACTCCCTGTCCCTGCCATGGTCCCCAGAAAGCGGGAGGAGAATCTGTGTATCATCTGCATAGTTAGTGTAGGTGATACCTAGAAGGTCCAGATCATCGAAGAGGGGTTTGGTGAATATGTTGTACAAGGTTGGTGAAACACAGGAGCCTTGAGGGACGCCGCATGTGATAGGAAGAGGGTCGGCTGCTGCTGAAGGGGAGAAAACTCTCATTGTTCTCTCACTCAGAAAGGATTCAATCCATTTGGTGGCCTGCATGGAGAAGTGTGCAGCAGTGTCCAAGTGTTTGCAAAGGACCTTGTGATCCACCAGATCGAAGGCAGCTGAGAGATCAAGTAAGAGGAGGAGTGCCGTCTTGCCTTGGTCTCTCAGATCGTCTATCTGGGTCTTTAGGTCAATGAGTGCAGTTTCAGTACCGTGGAGTGGACGGAAACCGGATTGTCTGGCTCCCAGAAGGTTGTTGGAATCAAGGTGTCTTTGAATTTGTATATAGGCAACCTTGTCTAGTATCTTCAAAAGGAAAGGTACGGTGGTGATGGGCCGATAATTAGTGGGGATGAGGGGGTCAAGAGTCTGCTTCTTAAGAAGAGGGAGCACCCATGATTGTTTTAGGTTTGCCGGGATAATACCTGAGGCGAAGGAGGAGTTGAGCAATTTTGAAATGAACGGTGAGAGGTCTCTGGCAGCATCTTTTATTAGTTGCGCTGGGCAGATGTCGCCTTTGCAATTCGACGGTTTAAGGGAAAGGATGATTTTCTCTACCTCTAAGATGGTAGTTTTAGTGAAGGAGAATTTGTTGGTATGGTCTTTAATGGTATTGTTAAAAAATGGTTTGTTTGTGAGGTTTAGGGTGTCTTTTTTTAATTGAATTTTATTTTGCAGTGTGGTGATTTTATTTGCTAAGGCTAATTGGATATCTGTGCACCAAGTCTGGTCTTTAATGCAGGTATCTGGTGTGGCGATGGGGGACTCAAGTTCTTTCAAGATGGAGAAGAGTTCCTTCATACTTGAATTGGCATTGGCAATGCGAACATTGTAGGAGTTACGTTTCGCTAGGCAGATTTCATTTTTATAATGCCGAGAGATATTAGTTAAATTAGCTTTATTCTCTTCGGATGGACATAGTTTCCAGACAGATTCGCATTTTCTTTTGTCTAGGCGCAAGGCCTTGAGATCTGGCGTGAACCACTTGTTTAAGTGTGCCTTGGGTTTACTTGATCTCATTTTGAGGGGGGCAACTTTGTCCATAGTGGTACGCATGATGTTATTAAATTCGTTGACTAATGCACTTGGGTGGAGGTTGTCTGGTAGTGCATTTAAAGTAGGAAGGATCAGGGGAATAATATTATCTGCTGTAATATTCTTTTTATTTCTTGTAGGGCATGGTGGAGCTATCTGTGGGTCAAGGCTGGGTGGTTTGGTAGTTAGTACGTTAAAGGACACCAAGGAGTGGTCTGTCCAGGAGAGGGGCGTGATAGAGGATACTGTGGCTGAACAGTTGGAATCAGCAATCCAGTCAAGTATTCTACCCTTTGCATGTGTAGGGGTGTTAACTTTTTGGGTAAGTCCCAAGGTGTGAAGGTGTACCTGGTGACACTTAGATAAAGGTTTTAACTCCCAGCGCAACAGTGCTCTCTTCAGCCATCCTCAAGAGGATGAAAGTCAGGGTCAGTGTGGAGCCAGCATTCTAACCTGTGTGGATATGCCCTGCTAATTATGCTCAAATGTATGTATTATTCACGCCACCCACCAAGTTATCTGGTATGTTATTGCTCAGGGGGTCGGAAGAGTAGACCTAGTCTTACCCAACCACTAAGCTCTGCACCAAAGTTGTCCTTAAGCAGTCTGTGTTTCCAAATATCAGAATCTAAGTTCAGTGTATCTGACTGTCCCAGACCCCTCCAGGCCTCACCCCAGATCTAAAAATATTCTCTCACAGCTTTTGCCTGATGAGGCCCACCGGGATCTTACCCATGAGATGAGAACCCTCAGATTAGGTCCCGATATCCCCCTTTCTATGTGCATCCATGATAGCTCACGTCATCAGATGGCGTATCAGCAAGCTCATGAAGGGGAAGGACCGGTCAGCCTAGGAGAGCACCAGGGGTGCACCAAAATCAAAATGTTTGGGGGTAGGGGGCTGTGTTGGGGGAGCTAAGCCTTCAAATGTTGGGAGAGGGGCTGAGGCGCTAACTTCAGAGACGGTGGGGTGGAGTAGGGGCAAGTTGTCTAATTATCTAATTATGTGACTATTCTAGTGCAGCTTCAATGTTACAAGTAGTTAACTCTCTCTGTGTCTAAATCACACACATAAGAACTTTTTTTAGGTACTTATAACACGCTCCTGACAAATTAAATCGTATCTGGGTGCAGATTAGATAGAAACAGGCAGACAGCGGGACCTGTATCCCCTGGGTGAGACAGGCACAGAGAATAAAGTACATCTGGAATGAATAAGTGCCCAAAAAGGAGCACTATGGCACTTGGCCTAATCTAGAGCTCCTTGAATAAATACATTTTCAAAGCTCTAGGGAACTGGTGTAATGTATTCTGAGACCGAATTTGGAAAGGCAGGCTATTCGAATGTTTGGGGCCATAAATGTTAAATCTACGATCATCTTTGGATATACACCTGGCCCAGGGATTTTCCAGTAACACATTGTCACTGGAACGTAAGTGCCACGTTGGAAAACACCGTTGGATTTTCATTGCTAAATGTGAAGGGGCGTGCTTGTTGACACATTTGTAGACGAGGCAGAACATTTTGAAATCTATCCGGTCCTTGACCGAAAGCCAGTGTAAAGCCTGATGGTGTTTTGAGATATGGGAGGATTTACTGACTTTAAAAATCGGTTTAACTTAAGTATTTTGGCCCTTTTTCATCCAATGCATGTTGGTAGTTGGCAGCCTGCCAGCAGCCCATTGCAATAGTCTAGGCGGGAGTTTTCCTTCATCCCAACCACTTCTGCATGATGCTTTTCCTGAATAAAGGGAAGAACCTGTCGGAGCAGGTGCAAAGAATAAAAAGCCAACCATACTTTAGCATTCACTTGAGCTGTGCATCCTAAGTGTTCTTGCCAGATACATGAGAGATTTTTTTTATTTTTGGTGCGAAAAAGGAGGTCTGGATCCAGAAAACAAGGTAAGACTGGCTGTCGATTGGAGCTCAAGAGGTGTGTATAGCTGAGTAACACAACCTCAGTTTTATTGGCATTCAACAGGAGCCAATTGGCAGAAATCCATGTATTCACCTCAGCCAAACAATTATCAAGTTTCTGAAAAGTCTCTTCCACCTTCCCAAATTTCACAAATTTTTGGGTGTCATCCATGTAGGAGTGTACCTTGACTTTATGTGTTCAGAGCAGATCCATCAAGGGGTGCAAATAGAGATTAAACTACAGGGGAGAGGGTGAAGAACCCTGTGGAACTCCACAACCCTGAGAGATAGGAGTAGAGACAGGGCTGCTCACCATGACCCGTTGCTGTCTCTCAGAAAGAAAGTAGGCAAACCATTTGCCTGCTTGATCTGAAATGTCTCCAATCTCTCTTTTGAGTTGGACACAGTAATCCAATATGTCAAAGGCTCCAGAGAGATCCAACAGAACCAGGACGGAAAGATCCCCCTGGTCTGCCACTGCCAACATATCATCCCAGACCCAGACTTGAGGGGGTCCAGAATCGCTCCATCATCAATGTATTTTTGGAATTGGGTGGTCACAGTTTTCTCCAAAATGTTTGCCGGCCAGAGCAAAACCAGCCGCCAGCTGGTAATTTCTCATGTCCGCCGGGTCTAGGTCTGTTTTTTTTAAACAGGGTCAGACAGTGGTCTTTTTTAATGAAGAAGGAGCCACGCCAGTGAGAAGAGATTTATAAAGAGAGAGCATGTCACAAAACGGGCCATGTTGTGAGCTAACCTATTTACCACAGTGGAGGGTAAGGGAAAACAACTGTCATTTGTTGGTTTAAGGCCTTGCAAGAGGCTAATGACATAATGTTCTGTAACTGTTGATAAAACAAAACGAAAACGATCATGGGTGGGCAGTACAGCAATGGGAGGAATATCAGTGTTAGAGTATTCCTCTCCGAATGAAGAACTGTTGTTAGAAATGTTATTTTGAATTGTCTGAATCTTATCATAAACATAGGAATTAAATGCTGTTGCGTGGTTCATGGAGGGAGGAAAGAGTGAATTTGGGATGCATACATTAATAATGGAGAATAATTCTCTGAGTTGATTAATAGAACCCTCGATTTTTTTTTATAGAAAGTCGGACTTTGCATTGAATAGCGCATTTCTATATTTTTTAGATGTCTCATTAACCTTGAATGTATTGGCAATGGATCTACATTTCCTCCATGTTTTATCAATACCTCTCAGTGCCTTGCACTGTGAGAATGAGCTGTCTACCCTGCCAATCACTCCCCTGGCAATGGCATGCAAGTGCTAAACCCACATCAAAATTTCAATTGGCTAAATATGTATACATATGAGTGTAGATGCTAACATTGAAATGCTTTATGTTAGTAATTGCAGGGCTTTTGTTAACAGCAAAGCTCAGGTGCCATTTAACATCTGTGTCATGTTCTGTCCATCCACCACGGCTAGGTCGATACAACAAAGCCCAGCATTTCGGAGGGAGCGCGTCAGTGGGGGTTAAAGTCTGGTCAGCTCAGTGGTGTTTGCGCCACTGTAGAGCACTGAATCCTTGAACAATATTCAGAAGCTCGAGCTCTTGATCCGCTTCTCTACAGCCATGTGCCAGTCATCGTATAGAATGACTAGCAAGAGGCAGTGTTGGGTTGGGCCAGAGCTGACAGGGACCATTGGGTTCTGCTCCATTCTTTGTTTTTAATTGCAACCACCACACACAATTTTGAGGCTGGGTAAAGCATGTGTTTAAAAAATAAACACTTTCTCTTACTATTGCTGGACAACAGTTATCTGATCACAGTTGTTCGTTTTCATCACAGTCCTTCTCCTTCATCACAGTCCTTAAATGCATTTCCTTTGCCAAAGCCTGTCTACGTAATCACAGTCTGCCTCCTCCACGATAATTATTCTCCTTTGTCACAGTTGTGTTCCTTAATCACAATCCTTTTTACAAAGCCCTTTTCCTTATAGTGTCGTTCTCATTTGTCAAATTACACCCCCTTCTTTGGCTCAGTGATTTACCAGTTTTATTTTTTCAGCAGTCTTTCGTCGCAGTTCTTTTTCTGAATTACACAAATTTTCCTTCATCACAGTCCTCCATCATAATCCTTTGCCACAGTGATTGTCTTTCATGACAGTGACCCCATCATCATTTCCTTTGTCACACTGCTCCATTATTTGTTTTACTTTGTTATTTGTTCTCATCCTTCTTGCTCCTTTCTACTAGTCCTTCACCTTAATCATATTGATTCATCTTTGTCATGATCGCTCTTTGTTGTCAGTGCCCTTTGCCACAGTCCTATTTCTTTGAGATGGTCCTTCCCATTCATCACAGTCCAATGTCACAGTCCTTCACCTACATCACCTTCCTTTGTCAAAGTCCTTCTCCTTCATCACAGTCCTTAGTCCCAGTCCTTCCTCATCAGTCTTTCTGCTTCATCCTTGTTTATTTATTTTGTCATGGTCCTTCATCATTCTCGGAGTTTTTCACCTTTATCATATTACTGATTTTTTGACACAGTCCTTCATCACAGTCCTTTATATTTCTGGCAATGCTTCTCCTACATCACAATCTTTGGCACAATCCTTCTTCTTCCTAGCGTTCCTTTGTCACAGCCCTTCTACTTAAGCATAGTCCTTGTTCTTCATTAGGCTGACTTCACAGTCGTTCCCCTTCACCACTCTCCTTCCCATTATCACAGTCTCTAGTCAGTGTCATTTTCCTGTGTCACAGCTTCTCCCTTTATGACTTCCAATATCCATCAATTCAGTCATTCATCTCAGCCCATCTAAAATAAAATAATAATAATAATTTGGCACTTATTATTACCCACGGTGCGTGGTGCTCGGCCTCGGAACGATGAAAGGCTGAGTTTGGCCCGCCAGGATTCGAACCTGCGTTAGCAGGCACTGCACGGATGTCAAAGCGAGCGCTCTACTCGCTGTGCCACTTGACTGGCTAATCCTGTAATAGTCCTTCTCCTTCACCACATTCATTATTCTTGGTAGACGTCTTTCATCCTAGTCAGACTGTCTCAGGCACAGTCTCCCAGTCGGTCAAAGACTTCATCTTTCCAGCCCCCCTCAGTCTTGCTTAATCTAGCTTTCCTTTTTTCACTTCCAACTGCCCCCACCCTCTCTCTCTGTTTCACTTCCCCTCTTGATTGCTATCTCTTTTTCACTCTCACACAGATAAGTATGGGGCCCATTGGGATGGGAATGGTGCAAAATAATACTTAGAAAGAATTAAAAACTACCTGGAGGTTTTGTAATAGGTTGGACACTGAAAGCATAAACTGTGATGTAAAGTACAAGAAAGTTGCTTTGTTATGCTGAAACCGACTTCCCAGCTTGCCCACTTGAGGTATTTCTACAATTAACTGCTGGGGACCTAGAATTGCTGCAGGGTTCAAGGTGTGAATGCAGCTTTATCGTGGTCATTGTGCATGAAACTTGCAGATGAGGACTAAATAGAGCACTTGCGTCAAGTGTCCCAAAGGTAAATGGTAAGGCATGAAAGGTTTCATGCCATAAATGAGCACTGACCTTCACATGACTGGATATTCCTTACATTAATTATAACTAGCATTCTTAAATGAATGTGAATGTTTCTCCCCATTCTGAGCATTCTCAAAACCACTGCTGAGCATATTGTCTGCCTTCACACTGAGACACGTATTTCATGAGCTACATTATCTTTTCTCTCTCTCTTCTGTTAGTAGCATGCATTTTATATTATTTATGAAGCAAATCTTGAGAATTTCGAAACACTTTGGGCCTAATTCACAGAACGTTTAGCACAGAGCAGAGTGTCTTTGCACTGCAAAAATACATTTTGCACCACACTCAATTCACAGAGCAGAGCAAAGTGACCTTGCACTGCAAACGTACTGTTTGCACAAAGCTAAATGGGCCTAATTCACAAAAAAACATTGTCTGTTCTAGTAGTGCAGACTTAGGCCTAATTCATAGAACGTTTTGCACACCGCAAAGACACTTTGCGCAGGAAACGTGCAGTTGTGTCACGCAAAACTCATCTTTCCGATTCATGGAACAGACTTTGGGCCTCATTACGACCCAGGCGGACTTCGCGGTGCTAAATGCACCGCGAAGCATGGCGGAAAGCCGCCGATAGCGCCATGGGGGTTGGCGGATTTACCGCCCCATTCCGACCTCGGCGGAGCGGTAAATCCCCAATCCCCATTCTGCCCTTCCCCATTCCCATTTTCGCCCCATAGGGTATAATGGGAGTGGGGAAGGAGTTAATTACGCCACCGTAAAATACGGTGGCGTAATTAACAACGAGGTCCCGTAGCGCCATGGTTTTCTCCGGCTGGTAAAACCAGGCGGAGAAAACCTCCATGGCGCTACGGGAACTCGTAGTATGGCGGAGAGGTACGCCATGCACTACGCTGGCGTAATACCCTCTCCGCCAGGGTCCTAATGAGGCCCTTTGTGTGACTTTGCGCTGGTCCTCACATACTCTGTGGTGTGCTGTGTGCTTTCCCTGACAGACTGCACAAAGTGTGGCAAGGTCCACTGCAAAGAAACAAATAGGGGGCACAACATGCATATTCCAATTCCCAGTGCAAAATAAGGAAGAATAATCAAAAACGAGGTTGTGTTGAGGGACGCAAACCTAAACCAATTCATGGAATACAATGCGAAAATTCACATTGTGATAAGGTACACACAGACCTTGTGATCTTTCTGCCACATGATATAAGATGCAACATACAATGTGCAAAGGAAACGTATATAAGAGCCAATGCATACCATTCAAAAGTCACACTACCAGGATGAATCCAGCTGTAGTGGCAGCTATCATACATGTTCATGGAAGAAGGAGGATAGTGAGGGACATGATTTTCCACCCATGAACAACACTTTTTGGGATGCCAGATGAATAGGTGTATGCAAGGTACAGATTCCCTCCCCATGTAATCCTAGAGATGGTCAGGGAATTGGTTGAAGACCATGCATGACCCGCCATCTGGTCCCATATACTCACACCACTGGAGACGGTGCCAACAGCCCTAACATTTTTTTCCACCGCTTTGTAGAGGAGGAGCCAACAGCCCTAACATTTTTTTCCACCGCTTTGTAGAGGAGGAGCCAAGTACCCCTACTTCACCTACCCCGCCTACTTTACCTGAGAAGTATGAGCCAAAGTATGTGACATATACTACAACAATCAGAAGGCAAGAAGAAGAGCAACGACTCTGTGCAGTACCCATAAGAATGCCTATACCTAAGACATACTTGCCAACATTCTGTGACCAAAAAACATGGAACAATGTTGAAATGTTAAAAATGTATAATTCTGAATGCTAACACCAAATAGTCGGCAGATGCTGTGTGATAGTGCTACACTCTGCCACTTGCTTTCACTGCTGGTTCACCTAAGTGTTGTACCACAAGAGTACAGGACAGAGTCACGCAGCTGTCGGGTCAGTGGATTGGTCTGAGTGCAATCAAAGTAATCACCTACCAGTCCACTGTATAGACAGACTAATTAATGTGTTACATGCTCTGTCCTGGAGCCTGCCTTAGAATCACATAAATTACTTGCCACTGTAAAAAGCAGTACAATCTATCACTGAAATCTGTAGGTGGTAGGGCTGCTTCAAAAGCAGTAGCCTACTGTCTAAATCTATAGGGTTGGCAAGTATGCTAAGAGAATATGGGAAATAAGGTATCCATTAAGGAAGCCATACCTACATCCAAGACTATATGATGGTCGTTTGAATACGATTCCTGATGAAACAAAGAAACTAAATGACCAGGATGAATGGTGACGTCATATGAAACTGAATCAATTCCATAAATAGAAGATAATCAGACCTGAGAGGTAGATGATTTATGAAGAATGAAGAAGTACTACGGATAAGTGACATTTTGGGATCAAGGTAAAAAAACGTATGCCACAAACGTGACAAAGATATTTAGTTAGTTTAAACGTTTACAGATGCAATTAAACGCAAGCAGCAAAGCAATCATGAAGCTAGCCAAATGCTTATAGTAGCGGCAAGCACCAACATGTACATATATACCTCATAGATACATATCGATTGAATAAAGAATGAAGGTTCCACTACATATATAGCTGTCTTCAACAATGAGGAAGGCCTCAAATGCAGTGTCGCAGCAACAAAAGCAATTGAATTAAACAGAATTCATTTCAGCGAAGGAGTTGGATGAGCCAAAGATCTAAGGTCTTATCAGACCTAAAATTGGCTGACATTAGATACAATTAAACATGAAAGAACAGAAGCTCCTGTTCAAGAAGCTCAAGTATAAACAAAGACGTCAGAAGACTATTGGAAAACACAGTTAAATACACAAAGAAGTTTAATTTCATGGTGTCCAGTCCCGTGATGGAAGAAAGGTGGACGCATGAGGAGATCACACCTACGCATGGAAGCCAGACAGTACCCATACTCCTTAAAAAATCCTAGAGAACAGTACAAACTCAAGGCGAACTTCAGACACTAATTGACACTGAAACGTTGAGGTGATGAAGGAGTGTCCTTTTTAATTGGTGAGAAGCTGTTATCAAGACAAGCTCACCCGCACCTGGTTGTTCAGTCTGCATGCTGCTCACGTAGGGGGAAAGTTATTGACGCGGGTTAGTAGCCAACCAATTGTAGAGGACCACGTATTTGGGGGTCCTATAGTGGCCATTTTGAAGGGAGGGCTTAGATGTCCCACCTGTTGTTGACTATCCAATTATTTCTCTCTGTTACTGTACACATATATTACACATATACTTAGTGGTTCACTTAGAGCCAATCCCACTTCCCGATAGGTTTTATAAACTTGCCACGTAGGATGACGTTGGTAATGACGCAGGTCTACACGTCAGTAGTGACACATTTGGTCTATAAAAAATATGTTTTTTCTTAAATGAGGTGAGAGTTGAGTATTGAGCGATTGCTGATGTTCGTTGTACTCCCTTTTATACTTACTTACATTAAAACAGACAAACATTTTGCCAAGTTATTTGTGTCATCAGAATTAATGATGTTTACTTAAAATCTGCTCCCCATCCATCTCAAGGGTATTGCTACTCATCTTAAAGAGCTGGAAGTCCCCAGTTCACTTGGTAGCAGAGAAGATGGTTAGATAAGATACCATCTGCCGTTGACATAAGTAAACGTTAGGGTCTTGGCAATTTCGCACGACCTTTGCCTTCATGACATGAACATCCACCCAGATCGTGGTTAGAAATAGGACCCAAAACTTGCAAGTTGGGTGTGACGGGACCCTTAGTTTGCATAGTAACCCCTCCCAAATCTACGAGAAGCGGATCAGAAAGCAGCTCTAAGAGGCGGTAACAAAGGCGGTGATCCCAAGGGTCTGAAGATGAAAACATGTGAACAGTGAGTGGAAGACCAAAAAGTGGAAGACCAAAAAGTGTGGCAAAAAAGGGATGCATGCGTAGTAAATAATGAAGAGTAACGGAGGGAGGCGGGATAAAATACAATGCAAGAGTAAGAGCATAAAATATATGTATATGGGGAAAGATATTGACTTGAGTGTTTCCAAGTAATATATGAGGAAAATAGTCGTGAGGTGTAGACACGCTGTAAGGATATGCCATGTTCCTAGATTTTAAAGAATGCTAGCAGAAGCTTTAATTAATTCAAAGCCCACTTTTGAGGGACATATAGGAGATGAGATACATTTAAATACTTTCTTAAGGGAATTGGTTTAAGTTCCAGTCAGAACAAGAATTGTAGAGGGTAAGACGAGTCCTAAGGAAAGGACCGTAAGATGCACATACATGTGACTGGTGAAGTCCGTCTGTTTTGTTTTATGTGGTTGAAAAGTGTAGTGACGTCACTGATTAAAGTAAAAAATTGCATTGTAACGGGATTGGAGCTTGCAACGATTTGTGCTCGCTCATAAGTGTATGTTGATAAAAAATATTGGAAACTATAATTAGATCATAAGCGAAGTGGTAATAAAAGGAGAAGTAAAAGTTAGAAATGGAAGAAGTTACACCATTAGTGATATATATGATATGATATGATATATGATATGATTTGATAGTGCATTTTTGCAGAAGCTACCAAAGCACACGCTTAAAATTAAACTGTACAGTGCAGAATGGTTTAAAGGGACCGCAGACAAAACGTTTATGCCATGGCCCAGGGCGGGTCATTATCAAGAACAGTTCTACAGCATATGACAACATATTTGCATGCTGCTTACACAGGAAAAAAGTTAGAAAATGCCTAGCGAGTCTAGAGCTTTGGAAAACAGGTATAAACACGAGAAGGAGGAGAAGCCTCCTTTAGATTGGATACTCAACATATGCCAAGAGTGGGTGAAGAGCCTTTTGCACCGCCCACCCCATCTGAAATGGAAGACGAGACTAAGAAAGATAAAGGGTTATACCCATTAAGAGAACTTAAAGCAGCGATGGGATATAGCAATCCGTCATACGAGTCACCTACTCAAAGTAGTGATGAGGGCCCAGAGAAAGACACAGAGAAAGATATAACCTCCAAAGTCATCCTGAGGTACAAGGAGAGACACAATAAGGAGAGAAGTGATCAAGCAAGTACATCTGTAGAAAAAAGGAGAGAAATAAAGAGATGGAAGGGAGATAAGGATAAAACTGAGGAGATAGCGCTCTTACAGAACAAATTGTTGGGAGGGCAGACTTATGTCATTGAAGATGTAAGACAAGAGGGAGATCAATACGACCAAAACAGGAGAGACAAAGAAAGGGAGGAACGATTGAGAGACGAAGGAGCGAGAAGAAAAGATAGACAAAGTCGAGAGCAGTTATATCAAGATGATCAAACTAAAAAACAAGAGAGAGCCAAAGAACAAAAAAAGTGTGATAATAAAAGAAGAACAGCTGAGGAAAAGGAAAGACTAAAGGAAAAAAGAATAGAAGCTGATGAACAGGAAAGGATAAGAAAGAAAAGAATACAAAGGCGAAGGGATGAGGAAAGGCAAAGGGAAAATGAACAAAGGAATATGAAAAGGAAAGAGGGAGATAAAATAAGAGAAGATGCGAGAAAGCACAGAGAAGTTGATGATGATATGGAACACAAAAGGAGACAGAGCACGCGATCTTGAGTATTTGAAAAGGGAAGTAAGAGATCCCAATCCATGGGTAAACTGGGAAGACATAGAGGAATTTTTTCCTGAGTGTGAGCCATTTCCAAGCACTTCTGGAGTAAATCTGGAAGACGAATTTGAGTCACAAAGCATTGGGGAAACGATTGATAAAGTATATAATGAAATGCAAGCCCAGAAAGAAAAACAAAGGAAGGGAAAAATGAGCGTCTTGCTAGTACGTAGTTGTATGACACGGAGGAAGCCTCCTGTAGTACGAGACAGAAGGAGCTGTCTTTAGACAGGTTAGCATTACATGGAGATGATGATGAGAGAAGTTGCACAAGTTGGGCACAAGAAGTATCAGACGAAGAAAGGGGAATCTACTCGAGGGAAGTTAGGAGTTTTATAAGTGACCTAGAAGAATATCCACCTTTGGATAAGGAAGTACGATGGTCGGATTTAAACATTCCTCCTATGTCTAAGGCATCAGAGTCACTGACACAGTCAGACTGACATAAGGGGCAACCCCATGGTCAGAAGGGGGAGTCCCCACCTTATCTAAATAAACTAAGGTAATTGCCAGGTAGACGGTGATGTGGGAATCTTACTCCAGCAATAGATAGGCAAATGATGAGAGATGAGAATGAATTTGGAGCATCACAGTTCCCTTTGTTAGAAAAAGGAGTAGCCAGACCACAGTATATTCCATGGCCCCAAATGACAGGCAAAACCTAAAATGTAAACTCCTGAATTTAACTTCCAGCACTGGGAAATGGATACATGAGTTAGAAAAAATTACGGGAGGGAATACATTAGCTACAGGAGATATTAAAGGTCTTCTAATCGCCATACTTGGTGAAAGAGCTGATGACGTATGGACTCAAGCAGGTTACCCTGGTGTGACTACAGTCAACAACGCGCATGATGAAGCATGGTTTAATAGCTGTAGAGCATTGATTTGGAAAGTGCTTCGAGTACTATATCCTGACACGTCCGATATGAGAGCTATAATGACAAGAAAGATGAAAGAAGGAGAGGATCCGTTGCTTTATATTCAAAGTTTTCATGACACATGGGTGCTTGAAACATATGAGGCTTTGGGGAAGTCTATACCTGCATTTTATCACATATTTTGCCAAGGGCAGCCAGACCAAGTACAGAAATAGCTCAAGAAATTAATGGGGATTGAAGCAAAACCATGGTAAAAAAAATCCAGTTAACCATTGCACATTATTGCAGAGTCCTGCAGGAAAAGTATCACAAAAAAGACAATGCACATAAAGGCGAAGAAGCAAAGTTAGTTCAGAAAATATTGTCCAAGTATGCATATTGAAGGGGCAATGTTAACTAACGTTGGTGGATCAAACCCACAGCAAGCAGTACCTATGCGGCAAATAAATAATCAAAGACAGTTTGATCAGACAAATAATGGATTTGCTGCAAGATGAAGGGGATATCAAGGGAGAGGTTGGCAAGGTAATGAAAGATATTGGCAGAATAATCGAGGAAGTTTTCAGAACATCCAACAAGGGTTTCAGAGTTTTCAAAATGGTAATCAAAACATGCAAAATGGGCAGATGGGAAGACACCAGCTTGTGTGTTGGACGTGTGGAATGATAGGGCATATAGCTCGTATGTATAGAAGCCAAGGGATGGTACAGAATGCTCAGTTCACAAGACAGGGAATGCCAACTCCACCCGCATATTCACAGCAGAGCAGAAATGGAGCTGCACAAGATCAAACAGTGCAGCTGCAAACACCGAGAGTGCAGCAATGCTTGCAACCACGGCAATTTACAGGTATTCAACCCGAAGGACAATCACATGAATCTCCTATGCAACTTCAGCAAAACGCAAACATAGAGCAGCCTATGATGCGTAGAATAGGAGGTGTCACTCTTGATGGAGGAAATCCATTCACGAGTGATGGAGTGAGGCTGTACCCGCAATAGGACAGCTCACTGGGGGACCTGATGAGTTCAGTCCTATCTATTACACCGAATCCTCGTGAGGAGCTGAGTATAGACGTAATTATAGGCGGCAAAGTTTACTCCTTCCTAGTGGACAGGTGTGCAACATGCTTGTGTATATGTGAGGGCAAATTTTTTATGTTTGGTGATGCGATGAATACTCAGGGCTTTACAGGAGCTATGAGTCGTGTTCCTTTTACAGGAGAATTACCAGTGTCTATATGAGAGTGTGATATGAAGGTGCCACTGCTTTATTCAAGGCAAACGCCTGTCAACATATTAGGACGAGATTTAATGCCAAAAATGAATATGACCATTTCATTTACAGATGATGGCATAGTATGCTCAATACAGGGGATGCATTATTTAAACATGTGTGAAATTATCCAGGCATACGCAGGACAAATAGCGCCTACAGCAATACCATTGGAACCCAAAGTACTCCATTATGGGATATGCATTCTGTTAACATGGCTGCAAGGTCTAGTGGGCAGAACCATGAGAATACCAGATGAGTTTCCAATTAGACCACAGATATCCATGGATGAAGAAGAGGGGCACATTTTCCCCTTAGACATAGAAGCAGCTATAGTCCGAGGAAATATGGCTTATCTAGATTCAACAGATGACAAAGGTAGACAATGGTGCGCAGTAATTGCCATTGAGGAAGGCCGCAGAGTGATTGACTTCACTGATGAAGATTTGTTTGGAGATGACAAATCTGACAATTTCGTGATATTTGAAATGTGCATTGCTTTTTGGGTCAAAGCGATTGAGAGAGGTCCCGCAGAGAATGATGCTAGCAAAGAAGCATCCTGAATATTTAGATGAAGATAGGGCGAAACTGCCAATCTCATTGTGGACTACAGGCCCCTATGACGTAGGCTTACTGAAAGGAGTTGAGGAAGTGAAGATTAAATTGAAACCAGGAGCAGTTTTACCTCAAGCACGACAATGTCCCATGTCTCCAGAGGCAGATGAAGGAATTTTCAAGACAATTTCTCCCATGATGGACCAAGGTATCTTAGTGATGTCAGAGTCAGCATGTAATACTTTGGTTTATCCTATTAAAAATTCAATGGGGCGGTTGTGGCATTTATTACAAGAACTTCGCCCAATAAACAAGATTGTAAAGGCTGAGTTACCTCTAGTCCCTAATCCATCAACGATTATATCTAATATACATGTTGATGCATGATGTGTTTTTCTCAATCCCAGTGCACAAATACTCAGAAGATTTGACATCATTCACTTTTATACAAGTGTGATTAAAAAGCACAAGACTGCCCCAGGGGTACTGTGAGTTCCCATCGATTTTTAACAGAGTCCTCCAGATGGATTTTAGCAATATTGCTTTAGAAAGTGTTGTGCTGCAATATGTAGATGACATTTTATTTTGCAGCACCACAGAGGAAGAGTGCAGACATGGTTCTGTTCAGCTGGTGATTATACTTGCTGACAAAGGATATAGGGTTGACAAGGAAAAGTTACAATATTGTCGACAAAAAGTGTTCTACATAGGTCAATTGATTTCACATGAGGGAAAGAAAGTTAGTCCTGAAAGAGCTGAAGCCATTTTAAAAACAGCCAATCCACACACGATAAAACAAGTGGCGAGTTTTCTAGGATTATGCAATTATGTTCAAGCATGGGTCTTTGACTATAGCTCATATACCAGGCCGGTCTTACAGGCATTAAAGAAAGCACAAGCTACAAAAGAAAAAGTCATGTGGACTGAGGCAATGGAAGAACGGTTTGACAAATTGAAAAATGCTATTTGCACGGCTCCAGTTTTAGGGATCCAAAATTATGCAGAGGAATTATTTTTATTCTCGCACACAGATGGTACTGTTATGACAGCAGCACTTACACAGAGAACTACATTGAGATACAAACCCCCCGCATATTAGAGTGGAATTTCAGACCCAGTAATGAGAGGTCACTTTCCGTGCAAACAATGTTTAGCAGCTGCTGCGTTCGCTATAGAGAAAGAAACAAACATAGTGATGGGATGTTCCATGACGTTAATTTTTGAACATGCATTATTCACAATTTTAGAAAAACCAAAAGGCACGTTGACTTCTCAAAGGGCTTTTGCCTTTGAGGTAATCATATCGACTCCAGCGATTAAAACAGTCTGATGTAAAATAGTGAATCCAGCTATGGTTATAGCTGAGCCAATCACAAAAGGAGAGCCTATGCACGATTGTGCAAACTATGAAGAGTTCTGTGATGAGCTCCCTAGGGTAAAGGAGAATGCACTCGGAGGAGAGATTGTCTTCATTGACGGTTCTTCCAGAATCGATCAAAATGACAGGCAAAGATATACAGGCGTCTCAGTAGTGAAACATTTGGCAAATTGAGGTTTTCGAGTGCTCGTAAGTACTCGATTACCATCTCATTATTCAGCGCAAACTGCAAAATTATTGGCGTTGATACTCATAGTTGAGAATCACGCAGACCAGGAAGTAACAGTATACAGTGACTCCGCCTATGTGACGTTGATGGTAAACGCAGGATTAGCACACTGGAAATGGAGGGGCTACCTCCGCGCAGACGCCATGCCAGTGCAGCATGCTGCCTTATTGGATAGGCTCATTAAGGCACTACAACTCTCAGTGGGCATAGCAGTTGTTAAATGTGCAGCTCACACAAAAGGGACAGATTTTATCTTGCACAGAAATCAAGCAGCAGATGCTGAAGACAAGCGCATAGCAAATACAGATAAAGAAATGATGAATGTTCAAACCATTTATGTAAATGATAGAATGAATGTAATATTAAATATGAACGAGGGGAACAATCATATATCATATGCCTAAAACACAGATATTAGAACTCCAAGGGGGGGCACCGCAAAAAGAAATTAATTTATGGAAGCAAAGAGGCTGTTTTTTAAACCCCTCTGAAGCATTGTGGCGACAAGACAGCACTGGTAAACCAGTAATGCCCATAGCCTTATTAAAGATAGCACTAGAACAATTACACTATCCAGCACATACAACTAGGGATAATCTTGCTGTAACCATTGGTAATGGTTGGTTTGTACCAAACCTAATGGAACATATTGCATTTTACATGGTAAATTGTATTATTTGCCAGCAGTTCACGGATGGGCATACACTACGCATAGTGAGGGGGTGATCCGAAGACCAAATGGCCCTTTTCAGCACTTGCATATCGACTGTGCCGACATGATACAAGTTTGTAATGGATACAGATACCTTGTAGTTGTAGTATGTCCTTTTTCTAGATGGATAGAGACAGGTCCATGTACACACCCAGACTCGACCTGTGCGTCCAAGTTTTTGGTGCAGGAAGTGTTCCCCAGATGGGGGGTGTGTGAAGTAATTAGATCGGATAATGGACCACATTGTGTTAATGCAGTTTTTGAGCAGATTACTTTGCTGCTCGGAATAGAACATACGTTTTCTTTGGCTTACCATCCGCAAGGAAATGGTCTCTGTGAAATGCTCAATGGCCTGTTAAAGGAAAGAATAGCTAAGTTGAAGCTTACTTTGAAAAAAGGGTGGTTGTACTGCCTACCACTGGCATTCTATGGATTAAGGAACCAAGCAGGTTCTGACCACCATCTTACGTCGCACGAGATTGTGACTGGCAGGAGAATGAGAACTCCTTTAATGTCTCCATCCTGAGTTAGAAGTGATACTTAGCCAACATCAGAAGTGCTAGGACTTGACTTGCAAATCTACTTGAACTGTTTAACATATAGTTTTTCTGTAATTTCAAGACAGTTGCAGAGACGATGGTGTACAGCAGTACAGAACACAGAAGGAGATGCTTCAACAATCCGAACTCCCGAATTTATAAGCCCAAGAATTTACCCAGGAGACAAGATCTTGATTTGTAACCATACAAGGAAAAAGTGGGATGAGCCCTGCTTTCGTAGTCCTTTCATTGATGACCTTTAATTTATTTATTTTTATTTAATTTACATTTTTAAAGCACTCACACTACCCGCAGGTATCAAGGCACTGTTACAGGAATTTGTTGTGTTTTTTTTTGTTTTCATGGCGTGATTGTTTTTGTCTTAGTTGCGTATTTATAACGCACTTAAATACTCAGAGGTTTCTAAGCGCAGTCCTGCAGATTGAACCTGAGTTGCTTCGTGTCATCTTGCTTCCAAGGCGTGCACGATGCCGCTGAACTATCCTCCCAGGAAGTGCTAACTAGGCACATACTTACTTACTTTGAGTTGGTACTGTGCACATATCCGTGACTGGTGGGGAATACTAGTCGCATACCAGATTTCCTTGGCAATACTGACAACAAAATAATTGTTAGACAACTGCTTATAATCATCACTGAAGAATTTTTGAAATTGCCTGAGTTTAGTGAAGAAAACACAAATGCCCCTAGCCCCTATCACCCTACGCAGTACATAGACTGGTCAGTGTGGTGTTACATCATCTAATTGAAGACTATCCGCATCTCGTTGGAAGGCACACTGATGTGTAGTCATTTCTAAGGGACCCAATAAATACTACAAATTTGAACGTGATCCTGGAAGGCATAATAATCCAGGTGGCGATCTATTCTAAAAGAAACCACAGAGCTGTATAGAAACCTTTCCTCCGAGGGCCAGATCGAGGAAGTGATAAAACTTAAAACTTTGTTCATGTTGACATGGAAGTTACAATGTCATTTGGTCAAAAAACTTAAAACTTTGTTCATGCTGTCAGGGAAGCTACAATATCATCTGGTCTGAAGCAGATACTTGGTATAGATTGGGAACAAGTTAATGAAGCAGAGGTCATCGCAGCTCACAGAAATCATGTTCATGCTAAAGGAACATTTGCACCACGATTTTAAGAGGAAAAGGTTCCAGAAAAGCAGCTAAGCTAATCGAGGATGAATGCTGTAGAAAACGACAAATTCCAGAAACAGATCTAAAAATGCAGTCCCAGTAAAAAGTAGTTATACTTCCTTAGCATCAAATGATCGGGATGGGCAACCAGAGAAGCAACTTCATGCTGCCCCAAGAGGACCGTCGGTCATACTGCCCCAGAAGCAGGTGCTACCGTCTAACCTAGCATTGTATTGTTTACACATGTATTGTATTCATACAAATACTGCTTTCACTGACAGTTAGAACTGCTTTCTATATAAGAGCAAATGATGCAAAAGTTCCTACATATGTGTCTGAGCAGAAGGAAAGAGTAAACGTGGCAACTACAAAACGAAGGCCATTTGTAGTAATTCCCGTCCCTAGAATAAATGGATAGATACCTGAGATTGAAATGGATGTTATTAGCAGTACATCACACATAGGGCTTGGTTCAAACACTACTTTCAAAAGCCGGAGAAAGGGTTGGCAAAACAAGCAAAATAAGAGATTGACAAAGGTTGGGCCCACACAGATAATGCATCCAGACACATCTGATCCAGTGACAAGAAGCCCAACCACAAGTCCCACAAGACAATCACGTGCAGAGATGATAGAAGAAACAATATGGCCATTTATAGCCATTGCCAGAAAGAGACAGAGGGATAAAGAAAGACGTGCTGAACTTTCTTCTACTCAGGGAACCCGGATGGATGTTCCTACAAAACAACCAGCCAGAAGGAGTTATTCCGATGTGTTCAGAGATGTGGTTATAGAAAACTACAAAAAGACTTTGAGAATTAAAAGAAGCGCCCAAGAAGACAATTGTGAACTGAATGATTATCTAGACAGCACAGCACATTTGGGAAACAACATAGGGTACCAACACATGAAAGAAGTTGAAAGAAGGACGTCAAAAGAAGACTGCTTCATATGTGCACATCTGCCATAGAGCATGGGGTAGTCAAATATCTTCTTTGAAATTGAAATCAATGTCCAGACAGAACATTGCCTATCGCACAAAGCACTTTGTAAAACAAGAGGTCAATTTATGGGAAGCGATGCTTCTCTTAAATGGGGAACTGAGAAGACAGGTACATATGAAGATGACTACATACAAGATATAAAGACAAGAAACAATGCAAAAACAAGGAGTATCGTGATCAGATATGAGAAACCTGGAGTAAAAGGAGCAGAAATCAGAAGGGAAATGAACAAACAACTTGATGTCAAAGAAAACACTGCAGAAGAAGCTCGCAGATGGAAGAACTGAGAACAAATGCAAATTTGGGGAACAGTCTTATCACCAGACGGATTGGGTAAAAGGAGTGTTGATCTGCAGAGCATGGGTAGTTATTGGCTGGCACAAACCTACTATTAATATAATACAGAATGTTATACAAGCCATTATGGCGAAGACTTGCTAAACTACTGACATGGGTCGAAGACAGGGGAGGACCATTGCAGACAGTACCATTAGAAAGTTCTGAGTTTTGCTTCAGGAACAATGGTACAAGAACAATGGGAGAAAATCAGAACTGTGGACGAATATTTGATGCACGAGAAATGGTGCATGGAACAGCAGTAATAATGGATCATTATTGGGCTTGTGGATCAAAAACCTACATCAGACTGCCTAAAGACTGGGGAGGAATTGCACAATAGTGAATGTCCATGTCCCTGAATTGGTGATTCCTAAAGGTGACCTGAACATTGGCAGTTTTCCAAAAGCAGATGCTCATCTAAAGAGGAGAAGATCTGTGGAGCTGATAAGTTGAACAAAGAGAGAGAATTACTTCTCTGCTAAATCAATAGAAGCCTTTTATGCCATTTCGTATGAACACAGGCTGTTCAGCCAGACCTCAATGGTGTTCACAATGATCTTTATGCCAAGAATCCAGGTTGGAGCAAATACAAAGTGGTTACAAATCACCAGATGTCAATTGCTGCAGACAATTAACACAACTATAAAAGGATTCAATGCAATCAGAGAAGAACTGAGAGCTGTAAGACTAATGGCTCTCCAGAACAGATATGTCCTGGATATGATTACAGCCAGAGATGGAGGTGCTTGTGCCAAAATTGGAGAATCATGTTGCACTTTTATACTTTCTCACAATGACGAAAATGGAACTTTGACAGAGGCCATAAACATGTTGACGAAACTCCATGGTCAGATGATAGAAGAGGTAGAAGACGTTGCTGATGACATCTGGTTCGGAAATCTCTTCTCATGGGTTCCACAATGGATGGCATATATGTTAAAATGTATTGGAGCATTGCTATTATTAGTGATGCTATGATTCTGTGTGATCAAGATAATAATCTCGCAGTCTAGGAAGACAGCAAAGATGTCATAGGGATGAACATCATGATCGATGTTGAACCTGGATGGAAGCCTAAAGACTTGACTGATGAAGAGATCAGAGACTTTGTGAAGTCTAGCATCCATGCACCCGAGGGAATGAAGTTCCTGTATCCAAAGGATCAAAGGAAGTATGTGGGAAGATGGATCTACTGCAATCCAAGTGGAAAGTGCACACTCATGACATAGAACAAAGATGAGCATGTGAAGTCAGCTGGATGCCTGGAGGGAGTCATAAAAATATGGATCCCTAAGAAGCACTTTTTCAGACCAGGATTTCTGAATGTGGAAGAAGATGAGAGAGTGTTCTATAAATCGCCCAGAGGGGGGAGTGTAGAGGAGGAGCCAAGTACCCCTACTCGACCTACTCCGCCTTCTTTACCTGAGAAGTATGAACCAAAGTATGTGGCATATACCACACCAATCAGAAAGCAAGAAGAAGAGCAACAACTCTGTGCAGTACCCATAAGAATGCCTATACCTAAGAGAATATGGGAAATAAAGTATCCATTAAGGAAGCCATACCTACATCTAAGACAATATGATGGTCATTTGAATACGATTCCTGATGAACAAAGAAACTAAATGACCAGGATGAATGGTAACGTCATACGAAACCAAATTAATTCCATAGATAGAAGATAATCAGACCTGAGAGGCAGATGATTTATGAAGAATGAAGAAGTACTACAGATAAGTGACATTTTAGGATCAAGATGAAGAAACTTATGCCACAAATGTGACAAAGATATTTAGTTAGTTTAAATGTTTACAGATGCAATGAAACGCAAGCAGTAAAGTAATCATGAAGCTAGCCAAATGCTTATAGTAAATAGATTGCGGCAAACACCAACATATACATATATACTTCATAGATACATATAGATTGAATAAAGAATGAAGGTTCCACTACGCATATAGCAGTCTTCAACAACGAGGAAGGCCTCAAATTGTGTTACAGTTACAAAAACAATTGAATTAAAACAGAATCCATTTCAGCTAAGGAGTTGGATGAGCCAAAGAGCCAAGGTCTTATCAGAACTAAACTTGGCTGACATTAGATACAATTAAACGTGAAAGAACAGAAGCTCCTGTTCAAGAAGGTCAAGTAAAAACAAAGACATCAGAAGACTATTGGAAAATACAGTTAAATACATGAAGAATGCGCAATTCATGGTGTCCAGTCACGTGATGGAAGAAAGTTGGACGCATGAGGAGATCACACCTACGCATGGAAGCCAGACAGTACCCATACTCCTTAAAAATACCTGAGAACAGTACAAATGCAAGGCCAACTTCAGACATTAATTGACACTGAAATGTTGAGGTGATGATGGAGTGTCCTATTTAATTAGTGAGAAGCTGGTATCGAGAGAACCTCAGCTGCACCTGGTTGTTCAGCCTGCATGCTGCTCCCCTAGGAGGAAAGTTATTGACAGGAGTTAGTAGCCAGCCAACTGTAGAGGACCACATCGTCAGGGGTCCTATAGTTGTGTAACCAATGGGACATTGTACATTTAGTGATGTTCATAGCAGCCATTTTGAAGGGAGGGCTTAGATGTCCCACCTGTTTTTGACCATCCAATAATTTCTCTCTGTTACTATATACAGATATTACACCTATGCTTAGTAGTTCACTTACAGCCAATCCCGCTTCCCGATAGGTTTTAGAAACTTTCCACGTAGGCTGACGTTGCTAATGACGCAGGTCTACACGTCAAAGGTGACACATTTGGTCTATAAAAAATATGTTTTTTCTTAAAAGAGTTGAGAGTTGAGTATCGAGCGATTCTTGATGTTCCTTGTACTCCCTGTTTTACTTACTTACATTAAAACAGACAAACTTTTTGATAAGCTATTTGTGTGATCAAATTATTGATGTTTGATTAAAATCTGCATCCCCATGCATCTCAAGGGTATTGCTACTCATCTTAAAGAGCTGGAAGTCCCCAGTTCACTCTCTTTTCAACACACCTCTGCCACTGTTGGGGCATATTGCAGCCCACGCAACCCTGGTGCCTACACCAGGTATGGTGCTGCATTACATCATGTGTGCAAAGGCACATATACATGCCACACACACCACAGGCAAGGTAGAGAGTGTGCCAGGGGGTTTAGCACATAGCACTTCCCACAGGTAGTTTGAGCCATTGATTGCACTCATATTGCACTGCAGCACCCCGCTGAGCGACCAAGTACCGGTATCGCAACCGCAAGAATTGGCATTCAATCAATGAACCGGTCATCTGCGATGCAAAGAGAGTCATCACGCATGTCAATGCAAATTTCCCTGGAAGCACAAATTACAGCTTCATTTACTACTGGTCACCACTATACCAGACCCTGGCATCGGCAACCTTTGGCAACACCTGGTTTATCAGCGATTATCAACTATCATGCACATTCAACCAGTCATGTGACACACAGAATAACACTCCATGACAATCAATGCTAACTAAAACCATTTATGTATTTTCTGGTGCCAGTACCCATCTGCGCTTGCCGTTCCTGCTCATGCCATTCAGGAATCCTGCTACACCAGCCGAGGTAAGGTGCAACACAGCACACATATCCACTAGAGGCACAGTGGAGCGCAGATATGGGATGCTCAAGTCACATTTCCACTCCATTGACCACTCTGGAAGCATATTGCTATATGACCCACGAGTAGTATCCAAGATCATTGTGGCATCTTGTGTGCTGTACAATGTTGCTACATGGTGTGGCATACCAGTAGAGATGCAGGAGAGACTTTGCTCTCAGCCAAAGGCAATGCCCATCCTCTTGGCAGGCCAAAGGGCACAGCGAGAGGATGCACGCAATCAGATCATGAAAACCTTTTTTACATGAATACCCCTGTGGAGCACACAAATTGAAGCCACATCCATCGTGCCCTTCAATGATGAATCCGGGCTAATCCACCTTGCCCATAACAACACCCTGATAATGTGTGCAAACTGGGTGTGTCCATAGCCATAAAACCAAATGCTCAAACCACTGACACAGTTATACCAAGTGGACACAACAGTATCCTAGTTTCAGACAGAAAAGCACACAACACAATCAATGACATCTCCTACCACGCTGACATGCTCACCAACAACAATTGTACACTCAGACACACAACAATGCACAGGAGAACAAAAATAGAAAGGCACATCATATAATGTAAGCAGTAACTAACACTTGTGAGGACTGCCCTCACATCAATATATAGGTGGCGTGGCTACCCCATTTCTTGCCAACAATACAGCTCATAATACACATCTGCAAATAAAAAGTTACACAGACTAAGACAATGGTATGTTCATTTCAATAAAGATGCCCATCTCAAATCACATTTTTCCCTTGAGAGCCTGCTCAAGCTGTACCCAGTTGTGTATCCATGATCTCCTCTGTAGGTGTCCAAACCAGCCTTACACTGCTAAGGTGGTCTGTGCAGACATAACACAGGCATGTGTACTTGATAGCAGCAACCACCTGCCCTAGCAGAATGCCACAGAAGCAAGCAAAACACAACGTCAGAGCAGGTAACAGCCATGCTCCCAATGACACTGATGCATGTGCCCTCCTGAGTCCCATGCAACAACTGCAAGCAATGACTCACCAGCCTACCATCTCCATGTCTCACTCCACAACCATGCAGCTGGACCTGCTCATCTCAGGCCAACACACTAAAAAAAACCCACACAGTGACAGCATCCCTGCCCAAACCACCACCACTGTGTGCCCTGCTGACGGTAATTCAAGAATTGCAAGCAATGACACAAAAGCCTCCCATTTCCATCTCTCCCTCTGCAACCATGCAGCCGGACCTACTCACCTCAGGCCAACACACTAAAAAACATCACACACAATGATAGCATCCCTGCAATCAATGGCACCACACACTGCTCCCCTCTGAGTGGATTGAACCTACCTGCACAAAGTACACAGCTGGCTCACATCCACAGCATTACACCAGAAATGACAATATCAGCTTCAAAAAACAAACATGCAGTGAATGGGCCTCATTACGACCCAGGCGGTAAGTTACCGCCTGGGCCGTGACTTTACCACCATGGCGTAAACTATGTTTACGCCATGGTGGTAGGCGGACTTACCGCCCCGTTCCAACCTTGGCAGGGCGGTAAATCCCCATTTTCCCTTCCCTATTCCCATTTTGCCCCATAGGGCATAATGGGAGTGGGGAAGGCGTTAATTACGCCACCGTAAATTACGGTGGCGTAATTAACTCCATGGTCCCTTAGCGCCATGGATTTTAACACCTGCTAAAAGCAGGTGTTAAGTCCGCCATGGCGCTAAGGGACCTCGTACTCAGGCGGTAAGGGTCGGCGCTGTTTACGCCGCCGTAAAACCCTTACCGCCTGAGTTGTAAATGAAAGTAAACAAACAGGACAGCCTTCAGGTGTCCCATATGGAACAAGGTAACCTGAAAGCTATGGTCAACCACAGTGTCAACAACTGGAAGGTCACATCAAAGAGTGTGAGCACCAATGAATACAACAAAGTCAAAACTCATGAACAGAGTAATCACTGGCAGTGAAGCAAACAAATTGCCACCAGAGCATATTATGCACTGTGGTGGCACGGGCACAAGAGAGGCTATAGATTGCAGGCATACAAGTTGTGTACACCCAACGTTAGGTTTCCCACAGGCCTTTTGGGTACCCTTGGATGTGGGAGGGAAATGGACACCAAGCGAGGAGTGGGAGGCTGGGGATGGAAGTACAAGTGGGTGAGCCGATGTGAAAGATGAAAGAGGCCAAGCGGGAGAGAGGAGACTGAGTGAAGAATGTACAGCTGGGGAGTGTAGAGAGATTGAGAGGGAGTGGGAGTGAGGAGCAAGTTGGAGTTTGGCTAGTGGGGAGGTAAAGAGGGAGGCAAGGACTGTTGGAGTGGGTAAGGGCTGAGAGAAGGGGGAAGAGCGGAATACAGAGTAGGAAGGCTAGAAAAAGAAGGAAGCAGGGGCTTGAGAGCACAGGAGGCACACTGTTGGAAAACTAGCACAGGTTTGGGTGGAAGAAGGACAGTATGGGGAGAGGGTGAAGGAAAAATTGTGAAACAGAGGCCTCCTGATAAAGGGGACTCCTCAGCTTCTCATCACCCAAACCGCACGGTGAACACATCATGGCATGCAACCCATAAAGACACCCATGTCCTCAATGTCCCTCAAATAAGGCTGTGACACCTTCACTCCACCCCCACTCCAGACTCCACCCTGGCCCACCCGCCCCCCCCTGTTGGACTCCACAGTTCATGGGCAGGTCATTGCACCCCAGCTGTTGCTTCCCCCTCAAATGGATCCCACACCAAGGAAGAGTTCCTCCCAGCAAGGGGGCGGGGATCATAGGTTGTAGTGCAAACACTAACAGGGACAACAGTTGAACAGACGTTGTGGGGGAGGGGATGATGTTTCATATGCATGTGCCCACAATGTATAGACACATACAGTGCAGTCAATCAGAGTGCATTATTTGAACATCAGTTTCGAAAACAAAAGTCATGCAATACATTGAAGATGAGAGAACATACAGAAAAACAATAGTAAACAACAAGTGACATGTATGGGGAACACAGGTCAAGGCTGTCAGGGGTCCACATTTGCAAAGCAGTACAAACCTAGATTGTCCAAGTATGCTAAATTGGTCCAGTGGAGTGCAGGGAGACAAATGACCAGGCTGCCCTGCTATCTGTGTGCAAATGAGCTGATGTACACACCTTGGCCAGGCACCCTGCTGGCCTAAACAAGCTGGACTCCTGAAGTGGCTGAGGAAATGTGGACCCTATACCACGTATCACAAGTCATTTTTTTTAAAACACTTCATCAGCTAATGTATTTATTTATGTATTTACTTATGAATTATTTATTCATACATTTGTTTGCAGCGCCCATGTCCGGCAAGTATCACTGCGCTAGTACAGTTACAGTACAAAAGAAGCATAAACAAAAGTCAAAGTGTAAAATGATACAGGCTTTGGCAGCCAGTGAGGAGCTGGTAACACATGGGTCAGACTTGTTGAAGAGCCTGGTTTAGCAGCTTTTTGAATGTTGGAAGGGAAGGCTTGTTTCTGATAGTCGCAGGGAGCGAGTTTCACAGTTTGGAAGTGTTAACCACAAAACTGGCACAGCCGGTCTGTTTTATGTTAAACATGGGGGTTTGAAGAGTCAGGGTGGATGAGGGTTATAAGTGGTGAGTAGGAGTTTTTGTGTGTAGATGGGGATTGAGGTATGCTTGACCAGTTTTGTGGATGCAGCGGTGGGCAATAGTGAGTATTTTGAAGTCAATGCATGCTCTGATGGGGAGCCAGTGTGAGTTATTTCTGGCTTGAGTAATATGGTTGGTATGTTTAAGATCCCAGACTGTTCTGAGGGCTTTCATTTTGAGAAATTGGAGTTTTGTTAGATTTTTGCCTGAGGAACCTGACATGAGGGTGGTGCAGTATTCTAGTTTGCTTCCTATTAGGGCTCTAGCAAGTGTAAGGCAGTTGTTTGGCGATAGGCATTTTCTGCTAAGCTTAATCATTTTGGTAGTAAAGGCAGTGGAGGAGGCGAGGGCCTTGATGTGCTTTAGCATGTTAAGCTCAGCATTAAAGTACATCCCAAGGGTTTTTACTTGTGATGCTACTGGGATTCTGTTGCCGTCAATAGTGATGGTAGCATAGTCTGCGTCCAGATTTTTGAGACTGTGTGGAGAGCCAACAATGAGTAGCTCAGTCTTTTCATTGTTTAGACAGAGAGGATGGTTAGTCATCCAGTTCTGTATGATACTGTAGACATGTTTGATGTTGGTGGTATCTTGGGAATAGTTACCTGTGAGTTTTAGTAGAATTTGTGTGTCATCAGAACAGTTTATATAGGAATGTCAGTGCTGTATAAGTGGTGAAATAGGTGTGTAGAGGCTATAGAGGGTGGGGAGATACAGGAGCCTTGGGGAACACCGAATGGAACAGGAATGGGGTCGGTGGCTTTGTTGCCAATGGCAACTCTAGATGAGCAGGCATTTAAGAAGCCTTCAATCCAATTTGTTCAACATAGAAAACTGTACCCCTATCTAAATCTCTAAAGTGAGAAAAACTATTATTTAATTAGGTTACGACATTCCATTAGGTTGTGGATGTCGGGTAGTGTAACTTGATTGTCCTAACTCCTTTTTTATGGAAATTTTTTGACAAAGCATCTAAAGGTAACCACGTACATAACTCGTGCATGTGTAACCTCAATCTTATGGGGAATAAAGAACTCAAAGAAATAATCAAATTAGTTTTTAATATTTGGTATAAGTAGAGAGATAATATCTTAATTAGAAAAAGAACAAATTGAAAAAAAAACACAAAATGCAAGACTTTTTCTGTGTGCCATGTGGAATTAGTGAGAACTAAGAAACAAAACAATTCAGTTTCAATTGTGAATCAAATCCCATGAAGCTTCTTGAGCCTTAATCCAAAAAAACAAATGGTGAACAAGAAGAAAAACAAAACAACATTTCAGTTCAAGTGTACATCAAATCTCATACAACTTGTTGAATCTTGATTTCATGTTACAATACAATGTATTGTTAACATAAGCAATATATCCAATTACTGCATATGATTGTTCCAAGGTCTAGAGTATTTTGGTGATTGTTCCAGGGGCTCCTAAATTAACCTCCTGATTTTCTAATGTAAAAAGTCTTGTGTCTGGGTCTTTTCAATACAAGACATCTTTGTCTTGCCAACGTAATGAGTAACTAACACTGAAATTGAAACTAGCCTGAGACTCAAAGTAGTCAATTGTGCTTCCCTCAATGTTCTACACGTTTTGACGGATAGTGTGGATATTGTAACCACCTTCCTCAGGGCGTCCTATTTGAAGACCCAGCGTAAGATACAAAACAATATTATATGAGTGGTTCTCTAAAGGGTTGCTTGTAAATGCTAAACAAAAACTGACGGAGTTCAAAACTGTAGTTATTGGCTGTATTTCCTGTGTGTCTGTAACTGTATCCCAAGCTCCGGGGTCAGTCCATAGTGGGAGACCAAAAAGCCGTGCTCTGAAGGCTCTCACGGCAGGGCTGGGGTGCAATCAGTGTGGTACAGCAGTGTTGCCTGTTGGTCTGGTAGCGTCAATAGTCGTACTCTAGTTCCAGGGAAATATAAAAGCAAGGAGGTGCAATGAATAACAAATCCCAATGTAACATTGTATCTGCTTAAAGTTCTATTCACAGGAAAAATTCATAAAATTCACATTGGGCTTAGTGTGCCGCATCTGGTGATCTTGGACATACGGCATGAAGGGCTGAGTTACATCCCATCCTCCCGTTGTGGGGCATATGTCCGTAGCTGCATTGGATGGACTCTTTTTAATGTATAAGTGGCGGCAATAACTTGAGCACTGAATAATTATGTGGAGAATGTCCTGACACTGTGTGATAAAGGTCTTACCTGTGCTGCTGTAGACTGGACCCTCTGTGTTGCAGTCCGGAGCAATGGTTTGAAAAGTTACTAGTCGTGGGGCATTCCTACTCCTGAATGGGGAGAGGGAAAAGGGAGATAGAGACTAGAAAAGAAAAGAAGCAGAGGCTGTGGATGGCTGTGAGAGAGGGGCTCAGGTTCAGAGGAAAAAAACCAATAAATAGAGAAATTATCATGCGTCTGCAGCTTCAAACTAAGGATACAGCCAGAAATGGCTGTCCACGTTGTAGTGGAAAGAAGCATGGATAGCCTATAATGGACACATACACGTGAGTATGTATCTGGATGTGCAGTGTGTGGCTGGTCTGGACAGTATAGTGCCAGAGTCGTGCCTATGTCTAAGGCAGTGGTGCCGTGGCCGCTTCTTACCGCATGCTGTTGGGCGCTGAGGGAGGAAAATTCCCATTTGCCTGCTTATGGCCTGCTGCTCCCGTGTGAAAGTGTCGCAGGTCTGTTCTTCCTATAACACAAAACGTAGTCCTAGTAACCACGTACAGTGCGTGGATTTGCTACTGGGTGCCTCGCTCCTGGCGTGGCGAGTAGCGTCATCATGGAGACGGTAAGATGCTTCTGGTCCCTCAAGGCACCTGGTGACTGCCTGCAGCTAGTTGATGTAGCTGAAATGCTAAAGAGGTGTGTATGTGGCGACAAGGGAACTGAGGTGCCGTGAGGCCTCCATTGGTTCTGTGGAGAGAATTCAACATTGCTTTTGGATGCTGTGGCAGGGGGCCTGGCTCCAAAGGCTGTGGTTTCAATATGCCCGTGCTTGAGGTGCATATGTCCCAGACAGGTAGCTGGCTGGTACAAGCACCTATTCAAGGGGCGCGCCCCTATGAAGGAAACATATGACCACTAAAAGGCCAGCTATGGACCTAGAAGTTGGCGACATAGTGCCTATTCAGTATAATGGATGTTACTGGGGGATCCCTAAGGAGATGGGGGGCATAATCGAAGACCCCACGTTAGGTTCAAAGTCTATGACCTGCTCAGTGGGTAATGGGTTGGAAAATTTAGTTGACGCCATAATCATATGTTTCCAGGTGATGTATCCATCTGGATTCCCTATAAAGGAGACTTTGTTGTATATTGGGTCCTCCTTTTACTCTATCCAGGGCCCACCAGAGCAGATCGTTCGGGGTATGTCTTGCTTCCAAAAAGTGTGTAACAAGAGGTGCTGTCAAAGTTTTACACCATATCCTGGACCTGTGTTCCGATATCCTGCGATGTATAGCTCAGGTGGCTTGGCCAACATATCTCAGGCCGCATGGGCACTGAATAAAATAGATCACGTTCACACTCTTACAATTAGTATGATCCTTGAGGAACCATTCACGTTGGCCTATTAAGAAAGATTTGAGTGGTAAACATACAGGCCACACAGTTACCACAAGGGAAATGTGCTTGTAATGGTCTCACAGTTCTTTGTCCTATGTTTCTTGGATCCGGTTGAAAAAGGGAATGTACCAGGCGTTCCTTAATATTTTTCCCTCGTTTGTATGCGAAACGGGGGCATGGGTCATCCAGTAAGTTGAGACGGGCTATGTGCCAGAGATGAGTAATGATTCTCTTCATCTTCAAACTATCCAAAAGAGATTGCATCACTCCAGCCCTAAAAACCCTACACTGGCTCCCAGTTAAACATCACATCACCTTCAAAACAATGTGCATAACGCACAGGGCAATCAGTGGACAAGGAGCAGAATTCCTACAAAAGAAAATAACAGTCTATAAACCAGTGAGAACCCTACGATCGAGCAATGAAATCCGCCTGGAACTCAAACCATACCTCAAGAAAAAAACTTGGAGGCACCTCCTTCTACCACTTAGCCGCAAAAACCTGGAACAACATCCCAAAGGAAATAAGAAACACTGAAGATCACCTAAAATTCAGGAAATCACTAAAAACCTGGCTCTACAACACCACAGACTAAACCTGAAAAACGAAACTGGTAAAAAGGATAACTAAACCGAAAAGACACGGACATCCCTGACCGGGGAGAGTAAAACCCGCGGCAGCTGGACGGGTGACATCGGATAGGCAGGGACACAGGCGGCACACACGGAGACTGAGTCAACAAACCCAGACAATCCACCCAACTCTTTCGCCCGCCCCGCAATTTAATTACCGCCAGGTACCACGTTGGTGTGGAATTATCGAGACATTGACAATCCCCCCACTACCTGAGAGGTTGTCATCATCAGATGCACTGGCCACTAGAGTCTAAATGGAGGATAACGGGAGCCATGAGAGAGCATGTTAGAGATGGGGGCCAGAGGAGTAAGGAACCTGTAGGCCTGTCAGACCCAGATCAGGACAGAGCCGCAACATGGGAGACTACGCAAGCCAAGCGCTTCAATTCAGGATAGAGATGCAAACTAACCAACCCTACTAACAACTTCCCTTTCTGCATACACCTCTCAAACTCCAAACCAAACACAACCAAAACCTACAGCACAAAAAACTGCACATACTTCACTACATTGCAACAACAAAACAAAAACACACATAGCCTTGCACAACAGTACACGATGACTACCGGCCGCAAACACCCAGGCCCAGCCAATGGACCCACCGGGCTGAGGCCGCCAACAGCACATCACTGCTCTCTTGCATTTTTCCTGCTTCCTCCCACTAACTCAACCCCCCGCCCCCTTTTCAGAGTGGCCAGAGAGCCAAGGGACCACTACAGTGGTGATAGTGCGCGGTACAAATGTACTTTAACATTAACATTAACATCTGTGACTTGTGGGTCCCATGGGTCACTGCACAAGTGAGGTGGTCATCACTGTTGGTATTTATTGTTTCAGATGGTTGTGATAAGGTTTCCCTATTGGTGTTTAATGCACTTTTGGCTGCTCGGTTCAGGAGTTGTTTCGGATATCCCCTTGCCCTTAGTCTGGTGGATAGAGCAGTGGAGTGTTTCTTGAAATCTTCTTTGAATGTGCAGTTTCTACGGATCCGTAGAAATTGCCCGTAGGGAAAATTATCCTTTGTGTGGTTCAGGTGGGTGCTAGCATGGTATAACAAAGTGTTTCTATCAGTGGGTTTCCGGTGCAGGTCACATTCAAGGGCTCCATTGTTATGTCGAATTGTCAGGTCCAAAAATGATACTTGTGTGGTACTGTGTTCAATTGTGAACTGAATATCTGGATTACAAGTGTTAGCCACTCCCAAAATTCCAAAAGCTAGTTAAGTTGTCCCGTCCATATAAAAATCACATTGTCAATGTACCTGTACCATTGACTGATTTGGTCACACTAGGCATTGAGTTGGGAGAACACATGTTGTTCTTCGAATTTACCCATATATAATATTGCCATGCTTGGGGCAAAGACTGCCCCCATTGCTGTCCCCTTGATTTGTAAGTAGATTTGTTCATCAAATGTGAAAAGGTTTTGACGTTGCGCGATGGACATGAGTTCCAAAATGAAATTGGTGGGAACCCAATGTTGTAAGGGGTTCTTGGTGAGCCATTTATGTACGCATTCTATGGTGGCTTCCTGTGATATATTCAAATACAGGGACTTAATGTCCATAGTGGCCAAAAACTGTGTTAGAGGGTCAAAGGGCCTATCCTCCAAAATGGTTATTGTATGCATCATGTCACTTAGGTATGTGGTGGTTTTCATACTTAAGGGTTGAAGGAAAGTCTCTACAAATTTGCTCAGGGGCTCAAGAATGGAGCCACACCCCAACGCTACTGGTCTGCCTGGTGGGTTCAGGGGGTCCTTATGTATTTTTGGCAAAGCATAGAAACAACGAGTTCTGCCCCATGTCTTGGTGAGAAAGTCTGCTTCTTTGTGAGTGATCCAATCCCGTTATAGTGCAAAGTCTATGGCTTCCATAATCTCTTGTTCTAAGTCTTTAGTGGGATCCTTACGTAGAATGAAGTAGCATTCCCTGTCGTCCAATAGTGCAAGTGCCATGGTCTTGTATTGAGTAGTAGACATAATGACCAATGCACCCCCCTTGTCCACCGGTTTAATGATTATGCCCGTATTATTCTGTAGCTGTGTTAGGGCTTGTTTCTCCTTCCAAGTGAGGCTGTGATTCAACTTCATCTTCCTGGTCTTCAATTTTGCTAAATCGTGTAAGACACACTTTTCAAATGTTAGGAGTTCCAGTGGTACTTGGTTTGTCCGATGGGGTAAAGGTGGAGGGTTTGCATAGACCTGTGTCTGCTTCCTGATCATCTTGTTCCTGTGGGTGGTCTTTGAAAAAAGTTTGGAGTCTAATTTTACGTAGGAATGTGCGAATTTCCATCTCAGAGTCGTACCAATTTGTCTGTTTCGTCGGGACGAAGGAGAGTCCTTTGGTCAAAATGGATGTTTGTGCTTCTGTAAGTTCAATCTTAGCTAGGTTAAAGATGGGTATCGTAGGAGCCTCAGTGTTTGCTGTTAATATCTGGGTCTCAAGCGGCGTTGCCAGGGGCCGGATCTCCCGCCTCTGGGTGGTGGGCCCCACTGTGGGTGGCCCCATTGCAGATTGCCAAACCCTCCACCTCCTAAAAAAGGAAAGAACTGGGGTGGTGGATAAGGATAGTTTGTCTGAGGTTGGTGTAGTAGTTGGTCATCGGAAGATGATCCACTGCTGGACCAAGAGAAAGTGACCCCTCTACAGTGGTTTTTCTGTGTTCTGTTTGGAAGAGAGCCAGTTTGTGGCTTCTGGTGAGAAGTGAAAAGTAGTTATTAGGTGCTTGCAGAGGATGTTAAGATCCACCAGATCAAATGCAGCTTGTAGATCTAGAATGAAGAGCAGGGCAGTGTTACCTGTGTCGCGTATCTGGTGAAGTTGGATTTTTAAGTCTAGTAGAACTGATTCTGTGCTGTGTTGGGGTCTAAATACTGAATTTCGAGAGCCAATAAGGCTAGTCTGCTCGAGGTAGGATTTAATTTGTAGATAAGTGGTGCTGTCTAACACTTTGAGTAAGAAAGGGACCATGGTGATGAGGCAGTAGTTGGAGGGGATGGTAGGATCCAGTGAGGTTATCTTTAGTAGAGGTGTGACTCAGGCATCCTTGATATTGTGCAGGTGTTGAAGGAGGAATTGATGAAGTTGGCAATGGTTGGAGCAAGTGTTTCAGCACACTATTTGATAATGGGTGCTGGGCAGACATCACCTTTGCAGCATGAAGGCCTGAGGATTTTATTATGTTTTGTACATCATCAGCAGTGACTGATGAAAATCTCAAGTGGTGGTTGGTGTGGCAAGTGTCAGTGCGTTAGAGGCTGATTAGTGCTGGTGAATGTGGTTTCTTTGGTGATAGTTTTGAATCTAAGTTTATTTGTTTTGTCAGCGAGTGCTGATTGGATGGCTGTCCACCAAGCTTTGTCTCTGGGGAAGTGGGATGTGGGCTGGGTATGGGTTTTGAGTTCTTTACATATTGTGAAGAATTATTTTGCGTTACAGCTTGTTTCAGAGATTTAAGTGTTGTATGAGTCAGATTTGGTTGTGAAGATCGCGTTCTTTCAGGTTTTTGCTGAGGTTGTGAACATTAGTTTGTTATCTATGATTGGGCATTTTCTCCAGATGTGCTCCTTGGCACGTGTGTCTGTGTAGAGTATGGAGCTCATCTGAGAGCCAGTAGGTAGAGGGCTTGTGTTACAGTGTTGTTGTAAAATTCTACATGAGCCTAGGGATAAGTGGGGTCAGTAGGTGGGGCTAGTAGTTTGGAGATGGTAGGGGATAGCACTGTATCCTTGAGTTTGCAAGTGTAATCGGATGTTGTGCTGGTAGTATCTGGTGTGTTAATGACATGGTGTGAGTGAGAGGAATGCCAAAAGTGATCAAGGGTGGTCAGTCCATGGTAGTGGGTAAGTGGAGGTTAGTGGTAAGTTGGTGTTAAGTTACCCGATCCAGTCGAGTGTTCGGCCCTTGTTGTGATTGTGAGACTCAGCCATTTGTTGGAGCTTCAGGTCATTCAGGGCTGAGGTGAGTGCCTTAGCTCATTTGTCAGTGCAGTCAATGTAGCCTAGATTTAAGTCTCGAAGTAAGACAATTCTGGTTGTGGGGGTGATGAGAGGGGTGAGGAAGAGAGGGAGTTCTAAGTCTGGTGAGGTAAGATCCTAAGGTTGGTGGTATAGTAGAGACAGATTAATTGTCTGTGCGTCAAGGGTGAGATTTCCATGCAGGATCTCGTATCCGTGTTGCAATGGTGACGTTATCTCTCTCATTGTGATGCTGGTTTTGAAAATGAGGGCATGTCTGCCTCCGGGTTTGTATGTTATATCTTTCCTGATGATGGAATACCCATGGGGTATGGCAAATGATAGGATGGGGTGGCTGTGTAGCCATGATTCAGTTATAGCTAATAGCTCAAGGTGTGTGACTTCTGTGAGGTTGTGGATATCAATGGCATGGGCACAAAGGGATCTTGTATTGATAAGGGCACAGTGGAGCACAGTATTCTAGGTGGAAGGCTGGTGTGGGTGATGGGTCAGAGTGGGGGTTACTGGTGTGTGGTGGGTGGCGGCGCAGTGGTGCACGAGCCAAGTCTGGCATATCTGATGTCTCTCGGGGAGGTCAGTAAGTGGGTGTTCAAGGGTGGAGATAGGAATGGTTCGAGATCCTGGGTGCAGGCATATGATTTGGTTGAGACAAAGTCATGTTTCAGTGGGTGCCAGGTAGGAGCCGTAAGGCTGAGAGAGAGATTATGTTGAGTGGAGGTAGGAAGGGGATGGGGCAGGCTCAGGTTGGGCACCTTAAGTAGTTGTTGGCAGAGATGATAAGCAGCAAGGGGGTAGTCATTTGGTGGGGGGCAGGGTGGGTAAGGGTGGCAGTATAGATTTGCTACTGTGCGCAGTTCAGAATTAGTGCATGCAGCTGCAGCTATATGCTTACCTTGGATTTGGCGCGGGCTGGTGCGTAGGCAAGCAAGTGGCACGGTGTGAGTGACTGAAGACTGGGGCGATCCTGTGGTCGCTGATTGTAGCATACGGTGAGGGTGTCTTCCATGCCCTGAAATGTGCAGACAGGCAAGGCCCTTAAAGGTGGCCCTTGCAGGTGGACCGGCTCATTACTGGTCAGGCTAAAATTAGTAAGAAGTACAATCCTTCCATACATATTTTCCTCTTGATTGGGTGTCTCTTGTAGGGCATCTGTTTCTGGCTATGGACATTATTCTCTAAACCTGTTTCTGTATTGATGAATGGGTATGCCCAGACTGAGATCCAGCCCATCCTCATCTAAAATGCTCCTGAAACAAGGAACAAAAGAGCCCTTATAACCCATCTGAGTGGCTGATGTATCCAATAATGCAATTAATTAAGATGTCTGAATAAGTATGCATGTTTCATGGTTAAAAACATTGCAGTGTTATATTGAGTGTTGTGAACAGTGATGTGAGCATCAAGCCATGCGTCTATCATGTATTTACTGATTCACACGCACACCCTTTTCATCACAGATCAATTGAATATAGAGCCCTCTGATCATTGTTTCAATTCCCAAATGCTCTGTGATTTAATGTAAAGCAGACAGGAACATTCATCAGTGCTATTTATCCCCTTGCCCTCTCTCACAGGGGTATTTTGAGATGGTCTAGTGAGGTTGTTTGAAAAGAACACCTGCAACACAGGGCAGGGGTGGGTGGCACTGAGACCCTGGCAGGCTGGTCACAATACAGTGTGTCAGTACTGTCTGTTTGAAAATGCATTCAGGAAAGGACTTCCCTAAGAGCAGGTGACAAAAGAACCATTGATTCGAGCAGCAACAGTTATATTTTCACATCAGATATCATAAAGTACTTGAATTAAAAATCAATGAGATCGGCTTCATTTGTTTAGCAATGATTCATTGATATTGAGAACGTTTATTTGCGTGACATAGAGGTGTAGCTTTGGAGTGATGTGTGCCAGTCAAGGGGCACATTCATGGGTTTTGCCCTGGGCAACAAGTTGGGTAGAAACTGCCCTTCATACAAGTACTGGCATAGATGTGAAAGCCAGATTACAGTGATGTGATGTGTACTGTGACAACATTTACCGCACACGGAAACCACACAACCAACTTCCTGAATGCAGGTCATTTGACAGTAGTGTACACAGTAGCAAACATGCAGTGCCTATGGATGGCTGCCAACTGCAGCCATCTGTACCACAACACATATATAAGCATGTCATGCATACATGTCTACACATATGATACATACAAATGGCACTCACCAGATGTGTCGCTATAGGCATCCATGGCTCCCATGTCTTGCACCTGCTCACTGCTGATGAGTCCACTTGCAATCTCTTCAAATTGAGTCAGCTACTCCTGCTCAGGTGGCTACCCTCCAATTGCCAATGAGCTTATGCTTAGTCCTCCGAAACAGGTCATCCCATCCGCTCGTGGACCGCTTTAGCAGTGCTCCTCTCCACACCACAGGTGTTTATGAGGTCTGTGACCTCCTGCCACATCCTCATTTGTTGGGTGGGAGTATGGGTGCTGCCTGCCAAGGGGTAGAGCTCAGCATGGTGTTCAGTTGCATATGCTCTGAGGATTTCAAGCTCCTCATCAGTGAAGTGCTTCTTTTAGGGTGGCTCTCTGGCATCTCCTTCACCTGTGACTGATCATGGGGTGGTTTCTCTTCCTGCTCTGCAGGGTGTCCCCTCTTGGTCCTAGTGGCCCTTGTTGATGCTGGACCACCTGTAGGGGCTCCTGCTGGGGATGGGGCACACGTGTCCTTACCACGTCCCTGGCATCTCCCTTTTGGAGCCTTCCCACTCAAGGTGCAGACAAAATTAAAATCAACCCCATAAAATGTATCACACCACAAAACAATACAGGCTACGTGAGGTACAATGTAGATGAGTAGTCCTGCAATGCTCCAAGGCCCCCCAAACCCAGGAAATGCAGGATGGGATACATAGTGGGAGCAGAAAATGCATATGTGATACCGTACAAACACCCCAAACCCAAAAAATGCAGTACACGATATGTGTAGGGCTTCCAAAAGCAAATAAATATGTAGGTAATACTGTATAGGTACCCCAAACCACAAAAAAGCAGCACACATTATGTAGTGGGCCTACAAAAGCAAAATATAAGGCTTACACATACTGTATATTCACCAAAACCCACAAAATGCATACGCGATACAAAGAGGGCATCAAAAAGCAAAACAATGCATATGTGATATGCATATGCACCCCAAACTCCCCAAAAATACATATGTGATAGGCACGCCCAAGAAAAAAAAATGCAGTACCCGTAATGTGAGGGCTTGTGATTCACCCCCAAATATCTGTCAGCAATAGCACATTCTCAGTAACCATTTTTCGAGCACCACTGGTAAAGAGTATTACATCTCTTTAATATCCCCGTCATTTCTGCGGGATGCATAGGCATGCTGCATGCAGCATGTAGCACGTAACTTACGTGCTAAGGTCCCTTACTCTGTTTTCCATGCTGCCTCGTGAATGGATGCAATACGGCCTTGCTCCTGCCTCTGTGCCATTTTCTTTGCCTCCTCGTGCCCTGTACTGCCTCCCACCTCACTATTTGCTGCTCCCTGGTTGAGTGTAAGCACCTGCTGCCCACCAGCACTGTTTTGGTGTGCTAGCTGTTTCACTATTGCCTGTTCTCCTGTGTCGGGCCTAGGACCACCTCAATTGGCATCTTGGTACTTTCTCCTCTCTGTACAATCACCACAACAGCTCCACACCACATTTCCAATACGCAGCTAGCCCACACCTGCCTCTGGGGTTACCATGTCGACACCATCATCTTCGTCTGCATCGAGTGGCACCCTCATGTCAACTTCACCTCCACCGAAGTTGGCATCCTGGTGGATCGTGTGCTGAAGAATTATGACACCCTCTTCAACCCAGCGACCCAGCATGGACACAAAGGACATCACCAGATATGGGAGCTGATCATAGCTGCCATCAACGCGGAGCAGGTGGAAATCTGTTCCTTGAAGACTGTCAGGAAGTGCTGGGAGGACCTCAAGACCTGGAGCCATACCAATGCAGTGGCAGTCCACGAGGCAGGTCCCACCGTGGAGGTGCATTGCGTGGGCTATCACAGGATGGGTCCTCGAGAAGATGGATCCAGCACTCCACACCCAAATCTGTGAGTGGCAAGGATGTCTGGAAGCTGCTGGTGAGTACCCATGTGGTGCACTGCTCTACACTGTATGCATGCATGGGCATGCATGATTGCAGGTCATCCATTCTGTATACAGCATACATGTTGCAGTGATCCACAGTGGCATGCAGCCTCCTGCCAATGCTGGGCATATGTGATGGCAGACATCTGTTGATTGGACATGCATATGTGCACTGTTGGTTCTTGGTGATGTGGTGCCTTCCTGCACACACAATGTTCGTTGATGAGTACAAGTTATCTGACAGTACAGATGCCAGATTACGATGTTGTGGCTATGTGAGGGACATGAATGCAGGGCACCTCTATGGGTTGCACATTTGCAAGTGAAGTCATCCACACTCATAAGATGAGATTTACATGTGTGTATGGATGTCTGTAAATGTCAGGGATGGGGATGTGATGTGTAATTCCAATGCATGTGATGCCAGTGCTGACCTGTGATCATGCCAAATGTTTGTGCTGGGGCCAACACCATAAGCACTAGTACCTCGACAATGTGTGCTTGTATATGTTGCATGCTTGAAGGTCAAGCTGTCAGGGATGCATGTTCATACATGTAATTAGGTATACAGGTGCCCAAGCAGGTGTCGTTAGACCTCTCCACGCAGTTGCATAGCCATACTGTGCGTAGTCAAATCACAACTTGCTTGTGGGATCCTTTAAACAACCGGGTATCTTGACATCAATGTGTTCCCAGCAGTACTGTAGGTAACTCCCCAATGATCAGACCAAGAAAATACAAACCACTCAGGAAAAAAGCTAGATGCACCCTTTTTCGAGAAAGACACAAGTTTTATTTTGTATACAAAAGAAAAACGGTGACCATGGTATCATAAGTCCACTGCCACAGAACTTGCTCACCCTCCGTACACGACTCAGATTATAAACATAAAAATTGTCACATATCACTTAATCGAAATACAGTGTTTGTCCCCCACCCACATTGGATACCACCTCTATGCATGCTAATAATACCACATAGCCCATTTTCCAATCGGTTCCCCTGTCATCTCGACCATCTTCACCACACGTGGGTAGCATTCTCGTCCATCTTGAGACACTGCAAGGAAATTGGTTTCATTCATCTGGCACCACCCTACCTTCAATCCTAATCACGTGATAAGCAGCCTGTTACCAACATGATCTCAGCAGGCAATTTTCAACGTGGCCTGTGAGGATCCAGGCTTACTCCTAAATGTAACTGAATTGGGGTTTTCCAGCCCTTTAAGATGAGGTAGCAATACCCTTGAGATGGATGGGGATGCAGAAGTGCCTCAAACATCAATAATCGAAACTACTCAGGTAGTTGGCAAAAATATAACTGTTTTAATATCAATTATCTAAAACAGGCAGTACAATGGACATCAACGGACGTCTCAGCGTAAGATCTCCCAATGCATCTTAAAAAAAGCAATCTTTTATAGCAAAAAATCATCATAGGTGCCGTCAACCTACGTATTACTAACGTCATCCTACGTGGCAAACTACAAAAACCTAGTGGCAAAGGGAACATCTAAGTATACCATCCATACTCATCTAAAAGGGTGAAATAATGTGATAGGTTTCTTAACATCAGGTGGGGCAACTAAGCCCTCCCCTAAAATAGGTCACTATGAACGACACTAAATACACAACGTCCCATTGGCTACATAAACTATAGGATCCTTAATCATGTGGTTCCCTGCCATTGGTTGGCACTCTAACCTCCGTCAGTACTTTTCTACCTATGCTAGCAACACACAGACTGTGCTTCCAGGTGCTGGTGAGCTAGTCTTCAACCATAGCTTTCCACCAATAAGCATATTCATCCATCATCACCTCAGTGGTCTGCTGTCAATTAGGGTTTTGAACTTGTCCTTGGGAGTGTTCTTTGCTCTGGAGAATTTAGGGGAGTGAAGGCATGCTCTGCCTTCATGCATAGGTGTGACCATCATGTTCGTCCAACTTCATCCCTGCACGTGACTGAAGACCACAAAATCAAGCCTCTCGTGTATTAAAAATACTATATTCTAATAGACCTCTGACGTCTTGCTAGTTTTTGTCCATGCTTCCTGAACAGGAGCTCTGTTATTTCACACGATTTGATTCCAATGTATGCTCACTCCAGCCGGATAAGACCTTGGCTTCTTGGCCCATCCAGTCTCGCCTTTCTGAGATTCACTTTGTAATTCACTTGTTTTCTAACTGCGACACACATCCATCCTTCACTCACTTGTGTATATATATATATATATATATATATATAGGTGCATGCCACAATCCATTCACTACTTAGGTAGCCTCAAGAATACTTTGTCTGCTTTCGTTTCTTTGCATCTGTACATGTGTAAAACAGCTTGACATCTTCATCTTTTCTGTAGCATAAGTTTATTGATCCCAAGATACCACTTATCTTCGATACTTTTTTTATGCCTTATAGAATATCTCCATTCTCTAGTCTCTGCATCTCTTCTATGTACGTCAGCTCGGCTCTGCATGACATCACCATTCATCTTAGCCTTTAATTCGCTCTGCTTCTTACGGGATTTCATTAAAGTGCCCATCATACTGTCTCGTATGCAGGTATGGTTTTATCAATGGGAACCTTGCCTCCAGGATTCTCCTCAGTATCAGTATTTACACTGGTACCACATCTAGGAGGGGTGACAATCTGCACATGCATCCCAACATTCCCTGCTTTAGCTTAATCCTTTATTAAGTAAATGTTCCCTTTCTCTCTCTCTCTAGCCGCATCATCCTTACACACTCATGCCCTACACATGTGGTGCAAAATACCTCCATCCTGTGCATATTTCTCCAGAGTACACGTAAGGTATATACAATCCCCATTGCCGGCTAAATCTACCCAGTGCTCCATGTAATTCTCAGGATCTGGTGGGGGCAATGTCATTGTAAATAAAAATTCAAGTTCTGCGCGGTATGAATGAACACACTTATCAGCTGCGAGAGTAGCACTATAAAAGGGAAGGAGGGCTCTTTCTGATATCTGTGAAATGAAAAGATTAATGAAACTAATCCATAAATCGTGGGGCACAGCTAAGTGTAATCAACCTTAGCGGAAGAATGAAGTGCAGTAAATAGGCCCCAAAAGGTTGCTTTTGCTTTAAATGTGTGCAAGCATTTTGTTTGCAGCAAAGGCCGCTGCAGATGGTTCATTAGCACAGAGCATGTGATCCCAGGCCAACGTTAAGAGAAGCACACAGAGGTTGCTATATTTTAGCTAACAGGGTCTGCCAGTGAAAGAAGAATATATGACCATTTTATAATTCAAAATAATTTATGAAATGTGACTTTCTAGCGAAGCCGGCAAAAACCACAACTGTTTCAAATCACCGCAGACCATTTTCCCTGGGAAGAGGGTTAGAGTGTTCCCAATATGCAACAATTATGCAGCAGTATGTATGTGGTTCAAGGCTCTGATGGAGTCATGGTGGGTAGCCGTTCCCATGAGAGTTTGGAAGAGGCGACCAGGGCAGAATAATAAAGTTCTGCTGGTTGTCTCAAATGTTTCAATGACATCATTGTGTGTTGTGGGAATTGGGTGTGGTTTGTGTGATCAGAGGTCTGTAATTGAGGGTGGTGTGGGAAGGTTCATGGACCTAAACATCAATCGCAATCCATGTATTCCTATAACGGTCAAAAATAGGAGGTCTAATCAATTTTGTGTTGGTAGATTGTTTCTATGTTGCACAATCGCAAATGCTAATAATTGTGATTTCTATAAAAGTGTTTGTTTTGAAGGTGGTTCATTGAAAGCACCTTTTCATGCAGTTCTATTCCCCGAATGTTTGAATTTGCTGTCTCGGCCGCATCTGTGGCCCTGAATAAAATTGTGTTACTTCTTATACCATCGTACACTCCTTTTTGACTTCTTTTGCAATTTTTTGGTGAGTTCTATGAGTTGACCACCATTACATTAGTACCCCTTCGGTATAGATAGGTTGCTCTATTCTAACCATATGTGGCTTATTTGAATCCTCAGTTTTAACCTGCCCATCCTTTGTACCCGAGCATCATCTGGCATGTGCAGAACAACACCAACAGGGACACCATGATTTTGACCAAATCTTCACAAGTGCCCCAAGCCAGTATGGCACCCAAGAAAACAAAGTATCAAACCAATCTTCGGCCTGCACACATGCTTCACTCTCCATACCAGTCTTTAACTTGTGCAAGGTCCCTATGATGTGGGTCAACAATCCCTTCACTTCATCATTTGGGGGTATTTCCGTGCAATTTGACAACCCAATCTTTTTGCACACACCCACTTCCATCGCCGTCAGGAGATGCAAGACGTACCGGTTCTGAAGCAACATTAACCGTATTGACCTCAGCTCACTCTTGACAGCATTGAGGCCTTGTTCGGTAACATTCACTGCCTGGATCACTTCCCACCAAACAATCTGCAACCACTTGGCATTCACAGCAGCCTGAACTCCTGGAGTCAAGAGTGATGCACAGTAAACTTGTGTTTTAGTGTAGCACCAATATTTGTCTGCAATTGCTTTGAGCAACTTGGATGATTCTTCTGACAAATAATTTGGTCTTCTCCTTCTTAACTTCACTGACCACTTCCTCTTCTACACCTGGAGGGGTTGGATGGAGGGTGGAATGGATAGCGATACCTCATGCGTGGAAGCCATTATCAAGTGTACTTCTGGCACCACTAGGATTGCAGAGTGCAATGTTGTAAGCGCACACGTTCCTCGCCAGGAAGGTGGAAGATGAAGGTATGCTTGTTGGCTGCACACCTAATACATGTCCATTAATGCTGCTGCTCCTTTAGCAAGGTATGGAATAAATAGTGTTTTGTTGCACTTATAGTTGGTGCCTACTGGAACCATTCCATGCTCTCGAAAACAGAACTAATATTCATCTGCTTGTTGCACTTTTACTAGAGTTTCACGTGCTTCGATCCATGTTAGTTTAGGTATATATGCAGTCCATATTGCAAAACAGTTCTTATTGATTTTTCATAAAATGTCTTCTCCAAACCCTGCCAACCCCCCTGCTGCACAGCTCACCATTGCTTTCTCCCATCTGATTGACCAGAACAATACTCCTTCCAGCTTTAACATGGGCCATGACTTGCATTGAGGGGCACTGTTTTCCTTGGCCCATTTCTCTCCATCTCTGTTCATTAACAACACTTGTACCTTGTGTCCTCCTAATAAACTGCAAACCCGACACAGTGCTAAGTGCAAGCACTGGAAATTTAAGGGCAATATTTCTTGTGGTACTAGCATTTTGGGTGCTTTAGACACATGGGGGATGAAGGAGCAGAGATACCAACTCCCGGTGTAGCTCTGTTTCACTACTGAGTTCATATGACTTAACCCCATGTTATTATATTCTGGGTGGACATTGTATCAAACACTACACCTTTGTACTGATCATATTCCTTTTCTTCCTCCAAACCCCTTTTTCACTCACATTCTTAAATTTCATGTATGAGTATTGTGTATTTTAATCCATTTAAAGTTGACCACTGTAGTTAAATATTCGTCACTTGGTGTTGTGGCTTCAAATAATGTATCAAAAAGTGGGCATGTGTGGCCTGCATGAATCCTTTTAAAGTACTATACACCACCCCCATTTTATATGGCCTACCCATATAACTGCACAAGACATATATAAAAATAAACCAAACACAACCCCACACATTAGCGGAAGCAATATTGAATAGCAACTTCATTGTGAACACATATTTTTAAAAGCATAAATAAATGTACTCCTTTGTATATACATAATGTCCAAATGTTTCTCTTAACAAATGACACTGTAAATAAAAAATGGGAGAAAGAAAAAAAAACACCACTTAATGATCAATAAAATGCAGTTCTTACTGTAATCACCTAAACCCAGGTCACGAAAGAATACACCTGAATTAAAAACACTCAGATAAAATGCTTAAAGTTGGTGGTAATGTTGGGGGTGCTTTCCTACAACTTTCCTAAAATTAGACAAATGCACCCAATACCTCCATTCTTTTACTTTGATAGCAAGGGGAGTAGCATCCACCACTGTGTACAGGCCATTGTAACAGGGTACACTCCACCTTCTAACAAAATCTTTTACATTGACTTTATCATTAGTAAACAATTTCCATGGTGGCGCGCTTGCAGATTGTGGTGCAGTGATGTTTTCAGTTTCTTCCGATCATCGTGGAGCAATCTATTGAGAAAGGAGTTTTATATACTTTGTTAACTGAGTTAAAAACAAATGGAATTCCTCCCCCAGAATCAACGCAGCCCTGTGAGCATCAGAAGCACTACACACAGGAAAGAAATGCCATATGCATATGTCTCCCTTTAACTATTTCATGAGGGGAGAGGTGATGGTCCTAACATGGCTGAGTCCTCAAACTGAACAAGGCCAAATGTAGACAATGCACCCAGTTCCTTTTCAGTGTGGCACAGAGTTTCAATAACTTAATTTTAAGTAATCCATTCATCCTTTGTACAATCCGGGTAGCCTGAGGGTGATAAATAGAACACAGTTTGTGCTTTATTACCCAAAACACTGCAATATCCGTGAAAAGCTCATTGAAGAAGTGTGTGCCGTTGTCACTTTTAAGAGTATCGCACACTCCCCCTTGGGCAGACGCTTCTCTCACCAAAAATCTGGTGGCTGATTTAGTATTGGGAGGTGTAGATGGACCAGCATCAATCCAATGGGAGAAAGGACACACTACCACTATCAGATAGCAATAAGAATTACATCATTGTCCCATATCGGCTAAATCTATGTATAAATCACGCAATTGACCAATTGGGATTGGCAGGATACCCATCAATGTTTATAATGTTTGTTAAGTACTATATGTTTGGCACACCATACAATTAGCTGTAAACATGGATTGTAATTCCTGAATGTTAGGCACATACCAATCCTCTTGGATGTCTTGTGCAATATGTTGTCTGGATAAATGGGAGGGCTAGTGAATTTGATCAAATGCCACCATCACCAATGCTTGGGGCATCACTACCTTCCCTGTACTTGTTTGTCCCCATACCAAATCAGAGGGAGATAGTGCAGACCCCCTCCTTTGCAACATCAACTTCTCACTCTGTGGTGCCTGGTTTTGGATCTCAATCATTTCATCCACAGGCTGTGTAACTTGCAACTGCAACTCTATATTCACAAAAACAGGATGTTCAGGATTGTCTTGGAGTGGCAAATATGTGCCTGGTTGGCTGCTCTGTCTGCTGCTTGGTTACAGAGAGAAACAAAATCTGCACCTCTCATTTGGGTGGCTCATTTAACCACTGCGGCGAGCAAAGTCTCCGAAAGAGACACACTTAGTTGATCTAACAATGCGGCATGCTGCACTGGAGACACATCCACGCTACAGAATTCCCTCTGCATCCATCTTGACAATCCAGAATGAACGGTAATTGTGATGTATACCAAGTTGAATAAATTGTTACTCAGCACCCTTGTGCTGCCTCAAGTGCTTCAATGAGAGCAATTAATTCTGCTGCTTGTGCTGAGAACTGACCAGAAACCCTCAGAGTTAGAGAAACCTCATTTTCACCATCCACCAACCGCACCACTGCTGCCCCAGTATGTCTCTGACCAGTTTATTGATCAATAGTTGATGACACTTCAACAAAAAACACATCTCCGTTATCCAAGACATCCTCACATAATTTATGTATTTATTTATTTGCATTTATAAAGTGCACAAGCGGCCCTGCGGCATTGTGGCGTTGTTACAGAGTGTTTAACTTAACATATGAAAACACTTCACCGGTGACAAAGCATGGAATAAAACAGATACAGAAGAAGAATGTACTTTTTGCTGTTGGTGGGTTACAGAGAAGCAGCAAGTATATTCATGCAGATACAAATGCAGTAGATACATTTAACAGAACAATTTTCTTTTTATTGTTTTGCAGAAGGTGGAGTAGGATCTTTCGTTTCTTAGTGTGGTGGGCAGGAAATTCCAGTTTTGGGGGCAAGGTGCTGAAAACTGGACCCCCCTGCTTTTGTTCTTTTGAACGTGGGAACATAAATATGACTGGAAAAGTGGGTTCTCATAGTCCTGTTAGAGGAATTGAGTGAGATTCTTTCAGATAAGTAGGGTGGGGCGTCTGATGAGAAGCATCTGTGAGTGATGGCCAGGCATTTGAAGAGCATGTGTTCCTTAACCGGTAGCCAGTGGGCATCTTTCTTAGCTTGGGAGATATGTTCCCTTTTGGGAATGCTCAGTGCTGCCCTGAGGGCATTGTTTTGAGTAATTTGAAGTGTGTTCAAGTTTTTTGCAGAGGTGCCCAGGAATAAGGCATTACAGTGGCCCAGCTTTGCACCCATTGGGGCTCTGGCGATGGAGAGGCAGTTTTTTGGTGGAAAGAAAAGGTTTAACTGCATTGATCACTTTAGTGGTGAGTGCGGCTGAGGAGGCTATGGTGTTAACCTGGCGAGTCATGGATAGCGAGGAGCCAAGATGGACAACTAAAGTTTTAACAGTTGAGGAGACTGTAATGGTGGTGTTGTCAATGTTGAAGGTTTTGTATTGAGGTGGGAGCTTGTTGAGGGTTTCTCTGGTACCTAATACGAGGATCTCCGTTTTATCCCCATTAAGGCAGAGGCCATTTGCGGCCATCCAGGTCTGAATGGCTGAGTATATTTTGGTTAGTGCTGCTGCGTCTTCATCATAGGTCTCAGTAAGTGGGAGTAGTACCTGCATGTCATCAGCGTAGTTGGCTTATGCTATATTGCGACAGTCGAGATCTTTGAATAGCGGGAGGGTGAATATGTTGCAGAGTGTAGGGGTGGTGCAAAAGCCCTGAGCGGCGCCACAGTGTATGGTGGTAAGGGTGTCAGATGCAGTATCCGAGAAGACTTTCATGAGTCTACCATTTAGGAAGGAGGCCACCCAGGCGATGGCTTTGGGTGAAAAATGTGCTTATTTTTTTAGGTGCATGCCTAGGATATCATGGTTGACAAGCTCAAAGGCAGCGGACAAGTCCAGAAGGAGGAGAAGTGCTGGTTTGCCTTTGTCCATGATATCGCTAAATTGAATTTTAAGATCAAGTAGGGCTAACTCAGTCCCATGTCCTGGTCTGAAGCCTGACTGTCTTTTACCTAGGATGTGGTTTGCCTCGAGATATTGCTGGATTTGTGTGTAGGCACGTTTTTTTTAGAAGGGGGCGCACCCCGGCTTCTTTTAGACTGTCTGGAACAGTGTTGGATTTGAAGGATGCATTAATAAAGGATTTGAGAAAAGGGGCAAGAGTTTCTGTGCAGTCTTTAATTAGTTTGGCTGGGCAGGCATCTCCTTTGCAGTTGAAATGTTTGATTTTATTCATTATCTCAATTACTTCAAGTTCAGTTATTTGCCTAAATTTAAATGGAGTTATTGGGTCTTTAGTGGTAGGAGGTGCTGCGCTGGGGGTTGACTTGTCTTTGGGGCTGGTGGTTCATTCAATATGCTGTGATAAGTTTTTGTGGTACTCTTTGATTTCTTCTTGCAAGAGTAGGATTTTGTTAAGTAGGGCAGATTGTATTGAGTTGCACCAGGATTGGTCTTTAATGACATCTTGGGATTTGGTGGCTGGGGTGGTGAGTTCTTTGAAAAGGCAAAGATCTCTTTGGATTCAGAAGTAGTATTTGTGATTCTGCCATTGAATGAGGCAGATTTGGCTGTGATTATGTCTTTTTTGTATTGAGAAGTGACTTTTTTATAGAAGGATAGGGTGGCTTCAGATGGTGATCTCTGCCAGGTGTTCAGCGCTTTGCGCTTTAGAGTGCAGAGTTCTTTTAGTTCCGAGGAGAACCAGGTGTTGGCGTGTTTCATAATTTTAGCCTTTTTCTTTTGTAGTGGGACGATAGTGTCTATAGCAGCGCTGTCTGCTAGCACGGATTGGTCAGTGGATTCAAGATCAGTGGTGAGGGTGTTGAGATGGGCTATGATCTTTTCTTTAGTAAGATTTTTTGCCCTTCTTGCCAGGGCTGGGGGGATAGGGTTAGGTTTGTACACCTTGGTGGTTACAATGGGGATGAAGATGTGAATGAGGTGATGGTCAGACCAAGGGGTGGGGTGACGGAACTGATGTCAATACCACAGTTGTGGTCGGATATCCAGTCAAGGTTATGTCCATTGTTGTGCGTGGGAGTGTTTATTTTTTGGTCGAAGCCTAGTTCTTGTAAGGCTAGTGAGAGGGTTTTGGCTGGTTTGTCCTTTCTATCATTGTATCCGAGGTTGAGGTCCCCTAGAAGGATTCTTTTGGGTGTGGTCTTAAGGTTTTCTGCGAGGAGGTGAGTGAGGTTGTCCTGGAAGTCCATAGGTGGGCCAGGGGGCGATAGACCAGGTTGATGGTGATGGTAGTGTTGGGGGAGATTGAGATTTTTATAGCAAGGGAGTCGGGTTTCCACCCAGGTTGGATGGGATATGTCTGGCCTCAAGAAAATCTTTCATGATAAATGCTACACCACCGCCTATGGTAGTGAGCCAGTCACATAGCTAGGAATAGCATCCATTATACCCTCATGCAAAAGGGCCATGATGGTGTAATATATTCCCTCCTCTGCTGCCTTTGATAACGATATTGTTTCACTTGAGGTAACACAGCATCAGGTTGCAAAGTAATACGTATTGGCAAAATGTTTCACACACATTATGAGGATGACTTGTCCACAACTGATCAGATACTTGAGACAAATGTGTTAAAGCAAAATAGGGGATATGGGGCAAGTGACATATTGATACTGTATCATGATCTCACAGGGGACACCCACCTCCAATATCATTTCCCCTTAATTTTCTCTGTTCTCAGATATGTCCTTATCTGGACATTTTTCATCAGGATGGTTAGATCAATGCACAGAACTGTACGCCATTCCCCTTTGTCTGAATCAACTGCTATCAATGCAATTTTGTCTTCCGCCACTAGAACCCTCTCTATGTGCAATTCAATGATGGTTCCTGCAACAACCTGCTGGGGCTGGGCGGTACTGAACAGAAACTCAGATGGTACCCACCAATATCTGTTTGCTACTTGCCATATTGCAATGAGCAATATGGGAATGCCATATAAGAACAAATCTGGGGTCACGGGTATTCATCTCACAGCAGATTAGATGCCCACCTCTTGGCTACTGCCGTTCATCCAAACCTATTCTATAGCCTAGATCCCCACAAGCTCTCTACTCACAGAGAAATCACTGGTGGCTGCTTTTCCAATTTATCTGCTGTATCCCACTTCTGTTCTCCTTCGTGTGTATAGTCACACTCTTCCTCTGACCTCTCCGTGCCATAATGGACACTTTCCTCTTGCCTCATCCTGTCTTCCCTTTCTTTCTCTATATGCACACCCTTGATAACTGTGCTATCTATCTGAAGCAAAATATCCCTTGTCCTCCATTCATCCACCCCTACATAAGTCCCTTGCTGCTCCTCCTCTCTATTTTTAATGGGGCTGGTTCATCCTCCACCTTTCTTAGTGAATCTACCAATTCTGTTTGTGGTTTCTTATAGTTTCCCTCTGATCCCCTACCTCTCACAGCAGTTGACGCGGTGGGTTTAGGAAAATTCTGATATTGAGCCAGTGTGGGTTGTGGAGGAGTCATGATGGCCAAAGGGACATACATGCAATTTGTGTATCCTGACGCAGCACATGTGAGATAAAAACCCTAACGGGGGACACTGGTCTGTCTCAACAAGTACTGCGTGGGCACTCAGGATGACAGCCACAGTAGTAGTTGTACTACACGGAATGATCACTGCACATATCTCTGTCGAAGAATCCACAGGCCTATCGTCCAAATCTTCCACGATTTTCCATAATTCCAACACTTATTTTCAATTTTTTAGTTTCCTTCCTTTACATTTAGCTGTTAAAAACATATACCTCAATATCTCCCTATTAATTGTTCCCTGCTCTGGCCATGATTTCAATAATTCCCACCCCCTTTGTTTCCAAAGCCCATTCATTATGGTATTTAAGAATCTTATCTTGGAAGGGAGCAAGGGCTTTAGACATATAATCCAACAGAGTTATTGACTCCATTGTAGCCACCCCTTTCAATCAGTATTTTGCAATATGTTTCAACAGCCCTATCCCGCCGCAATGAACAATCCCCTTCTCCAATACCCATGTATTACATCCCCCAATTACCCTTATTCACAATCCCCCCTCACCCACATATGCAAAAACACACCCTTCTCTCACACCTCCTATGTCACACCACAACTGGCCTTACTCAAGCAACCACTAACTACCACAATAACAGAGAAACTATAAGCACAATAAATTCATCTTTTTTGTTCCAACACCCCTTTTTCATCTGGTGAGGAGTTGCCAGAACAACAAGGGTCTCTACCACAACTACGAATTGTTCCCATGCACCTTTTACACTGAACAGTGAGATCCCAGACTCACTAAATATACGGAGGCTCTATCCATATCCTTTTTCTCTTTAATGCACAGTGCTGTCTTCTTCCCTATTACCAAAGGGTGTAAGTGACTCCAATCAAGCAATCCCACTAAATCAGTGCCTTGTCTGGGATGCCCAAGGGAAGCTCTTATTTATATATTTTTATGGCAAGTTATAATCTGGATGATGAACCCTTGTATAACACCCATCTCTTAGAATCCCCCTGACCCCACTGAGCCAAGAACTAGATTTGTTATGCAAATTTAAAAGGTGTATTTGAAAAATTAAACAATATATATATATCACACTTTTATAATAAATTAATAATTGATATCACACTTATGAATATAATGTTGATCAACAATGGGTAATCTGACACTAGCACACCTCTTTACAATCAATGAGGAGTTGGTATAGGATGGATAAGGCAGCGAAAATACGTTTATGGTTTCAAGGGAAAAGCACTGAGGAATGAAATGCAGTACAGAAATAACTTGATATGATTTTAGCAAAAGATAATATAATCACTTTTTCTCTGGCGATTCACCCCCCCCTATGCAATGTAAGAAATGGAAGGAGGAGCACACAGTTCTCAGGAATGCAATCAAATACAATATGAAATTCATTTCCCCCCCAGCAAGCTTAGAGGAAAACAGGTAGAAGTTTGAAACACAGGTGAATTACTTTAATCTGGTTTGCAAGGAAGTGAAAAGGTGCTAAAATTGTTTTTAATTCCCTGCAGGAGGTTGAGGGTGAAGGTGAGATACGTTATATTAGTTCAGGCTCACTTTAGCAATGCTCTATGAGTAACTAGCAGGTTAAACGGATTTTAGCCAAGGAAAGCAAGGAGCTGCTGACTTTTTTACTGGAAAAGAAATCAGGCCAAATCGCAAATCGCGATAAAATTCGCGAGTGCGTGAATCGTGATTATGGCAAAAGTATAAGAAGTAGCATGGTTAAAGTTCGTTGGAAAGCCTAGAATCTTAGCTTTTAAATGAAAGTTAAACCACATTCCTAGGACAGACGGTTCCAGAGATACGGACGATTTAGTAAAGGTAGTTTTTCGGATTTAAAGCAAAACTCAAAATGACAGGTGACAATTTGCAGCTTTAGAATGACAGATGACAGCTCGCAGTTTTTGAATGACAGATGACAGGATTACTAACAGGCAGTTCTACTTAGGTTAAAATAGTTTGGATTAGATTATTTTAAGAGATTGGGTTCTACAGAGTTCTGGCGGATACTCACTCCTAATTTTGAAATGAATGGGCCTCGTCACGGATCTGGTCAACTGGACCGGACTTCGGGCGGTTCTGCTCACAGCGTCTGGGTCAGCTCTGCTCTGCTGGTCTAGCCTCTCTGGATACAGCGGCCTCTGGTTCTGGATACTGCTCTGCTTTCCAGTCCGGATCAAGTGGATTCTGGATGTAACACTGCTTTCTGTGTACTGGCAAAAGTTCTTGGCAAAGAATTCAGACAGCTCGCCCGGCTGTGGATTAGTTTGCAAATGATTTTAAGGATGCTGAGGTCTGCTGAGAAGAGTTCTCAGTTTGTGGGTTTAGGCCCTGGCTTTAAGTTCTGAAGTAAAGTTCTGGTCTCTGGAGATTGATGGATGTGAAGTCTGGAGTCTCCCAGCAGAGCGTCCCGCAGAAAATGGAATTGAATGTCTCTACCTGGGTTTCAATGTTCCTTTTATGTGTTTTGAAAGTGGGTTTGTGCGTAGCATCACTAAGCCTGCCCCTCTCTTGATTTGATAGGTCAATAGATTCTTTGGTCCCTGATTTGGGAAGGGATAGTGTGTCAGAGTGATGTCATTTTTATGGCCTCCAGAAAGAACACTCCCCTGTCATCTTTACACACAAATCTATTTATGATCCAAATACATATTTCCCAGATACACAGTTGTTTGACATCACATACACACATCATATATTACTTAAGATAGTCCCTGTTTCGACTCTGGCGTTTCTAGGAGCTTGGGTTAAGAATTGGCAACTTATTTTCGATTTTAGTGGGTTTTGCAACATTGGTTTTTCATCAAAAATTATACAAAGGTACACCCCCCTTCTCCAAATATCCCAGTAAATTTCCAGGTCTCTAGCTTAAATACAGTGTCTACAATATTCATAATTAGCGGGGTTTTGCCCCAGAACATCACCCAAATTGGAGTTTGGTCTTGAATTGTGGGCACAGTTTTCAATTTAAGGATCCCCAAATTTCGGGAGGCGTGGCTAACTGGCCATGGAATAGGATGTGCTGCGTGAGGAGCTCCTGATGATCCGACTCTATTTTTGCCAAAGTTACCTGCTGAAACTGCAAGGAGCACCTAGAACTTAGAGCATCAGGCGTCGGAAGCCGCACGCCAAGTGAAGTCCGCTGGAGAAGTTCATAGTCCCCGCGAATCGTGAGATATACATGTTTTTGTCGGTGCGACTGTGTGGCCGCTTCGGCACCAAGATGGCGGCTAACAAGGCCTCCGAGAAGAAACAAAACTGATTCCCCGGAACTGCAGGACACGGCTGCGGTAAATTGCCTGGAGGAATAATACAATAGGGAGATATGGCAGAGTGGTCGAACTAGCACCATGAAAGCGCCCGGCCTGGGATACGCTAATGGAGTCTCGGTGATCTGACCGCAGGAGGAGATAGCATTGGACGCTTGGGTGACGAGGCTTACGGAAGTTGAATGCGGAGTGTGAGGCAATAGCCCATCCGCAAGACAATTCGAAGTGCCATCTCGAATGTGAGTTAGGAGACCTGGAAGCCGGACCATGGTCGGACCAAGGTCAGTGCAACAGCAGCACTAAGGTGGAGGCGTACAGGAGTGGAGGGAAGCGCCATGTCGGCGAAAGGGTTGAGAGTCAAGACCAAGCAACCCACGATGGAGACTTTCACGAAAACGCAACGGACCCCCTCAACATCGGTGCAGAGCACGGTCGTGAACCCTGCGGAGGATGCCACCGAAGGGGACAAGCACCAGATCCTAGAGGCTATAACGGGACTAAGTGCTAAATGGGACTTGGCAATGGCGGACCTACGCACAGCTCTATAGAATAAGATCGATGCTGTAGGTACAGAACTCACCCTGCTACGTCAAGATGTTAGGGCACTTGCAGAAAGGACCAGCGGTCTGGAAAGTGGGGTGAAGATTAACACTGATGTTAGCATGAGCAATGCGAAGGAGATCCATGTCTTAAAACAACAGGTTGCAAACCTGGAAAATCGTGCGGAAGAGGCGGAAGGAAGGGCGAGGAGAAACAACATTCGCGTGGTTCGCCTTCTGGAGGGAGAAGAAGGCCAAGACCCCACAAACTACATTGAAAACATGATCCTACAAGGGATCGGAGCCGGGAATCTTTCACAGGGATTCACGGTGGAGAGGGCGCACCGTGCCCTAATGCGGAAACCCCGGCCAGGGGCCGGCCAAGACCGATCATCGCGAGGATCCTGAATTACAGGGACAGAGAAAAGATCCTCGAATATTTTCGTAAGGGCGGCACGATAGAGAGAGCATCCACCAACATCACAGCATTCCCGGACTACACGATACTGGTGCAGAGGCAGAGATACAGTTACGTAGCCGTCAAAAGGAGGCTGAGGGCAGCAGGAATCGAATACATGCTTCTGTATCCGGCACGATTGAAAGTGCTACATAAGAATAAAGCGCTATTTTTTGATACCCCTGAGGATGTTGTCACATGGCTGGACCTGCAGGGCTGCCCGGAACAAGAAGCGGATTGTGACCGGCAGGATCATACCAAATGAAGACTTAGTAAGGAGGAGGACCCTGATGGCATAGAGAAACTGTACTTAACTGAACTTTGTACACAATCTGAGCCTGGTGCTCGATTTGGACTGGAATATAGTAAGTGTAACTGTAATTGGTAACGGTTTGGCAATTGTATGCGTAATGTTTATAGAAAGGAGCAACAGAGCGCGCCGACCTACCCCAATAGATTATTAGTTTCAGCGGCCATTAGGGCGGCTTTACCCTACTGAGCCCTGAGTAGAAGCTTGCGCTAGGCAGGGCTAGATGTGGGGGTGCCTGAGATCCAGGAATGGAGCTGGGCAACGGTTTGGGAGGGTATTGTTGGGGGAGGGGTGGGTGGGAAGAAGGTTGGGGGATGGGAAGTTGAGTGTGTGTGTGGTTATGGGGAGTTTAAGTTTTGTTTCGAGCCTATTTGGAGGAATCAGTATGTTGTACTTGCGGCGCATGAAGGGGCGTAATCGACGGAGGATCGGGAGGGAGCTTATTAACGACCTATGGGGGCCCTCAGGATAATAACGTGGAACGTCAGGGGCCTTAACAGCTACCTGAAAAGAAACAAAATCATGATGTATCTGAAAAGGCAGAAAATAGACATCACATTACTACAGGAGACGTACTTGACGCGCGAGAAGTTGGACCTAGTTAAGAGAAAGTGGAGAGGGACCGTAATGGGTTCACCATGCTATGCATATGCCCGGGGGGTGTTAATCTGGGTGGCACCGCATGTCCCGTTCAAATCGATACAAGAGGTGGTTGAAATGGTTGGAAGGATGGCTATATTGCGGGGGCTGGTGGAGAGCAGGGAGGTATGCATAATAAACACGTATGCCCCCAGCCAAAACACTGCAGCATATTTCAGAACCCTGTGTACCAATCTTAGTACGTGTATAGGGAGCGCGGTGATCTGGGTTGGGGACTTTAATTGTGTGTTGGATCCTGTGGTTGACAGATCAGATGACAGGGTGGGTAAGCCTAGCCCAGCGGCGAGAGCGTTGCAGATGCTGCTAACTGATTTTGGCTTTACAAATGCGTGGAGGGTGAAACATCCCACTGAGAGGCAATACTAGCACTATTCAGCCCCGCACCAACTGCACACTAGGCTCGATTGCGTCTTTGCTACAGCAGATGTGATGTCCGAGATTACTCAAATCGAATATAAGGCCAGGGTCCTCTCGGATCATTCGCCCCTGATCCTCGGATGGCAATATTGCCCCCCGAGGGCGAAGATCCCTACATGGCGCCTCCGAGTGGAGGCGCTCAAAGATCCAGTTTTTAGAGAAGATATAAGGGAAGAGATTACTAACTTCTTTGAAGAGAATACTGGGAGTGTTGATTCTGCGGGCACACCATGGGAAGCTTTTAAGGTGGTGTTGCGGGGGGCGGTCATTGCTAAGTCAAGAGGGTTACAGGGTGGGATCTTGGCTGACCTACAGAGGGTGGAAACTGAGCTAGAAACAGCATTGAAGAGCGATGACGTAGACACGGAGCTGGTACTCCAACTACAGCAACAATGTGCAGGGCATTGGGAAAGACTCTGCAATCTCAATTATAGGAAATATGTTGAGAGACAGCACGCTGGGGGAGACAAGACAGGCCACCTTTTGGCCTGGCTATACAAAAGTGAGACCCCTAGGCCTCCGATTAGGACCATTATCAGGGAGGATGGAGATGAGGTGGCCACGCAAAAGGGGGTTAACAAAGAATTTGTGGAATATTACAGAGTGCTGTATGGAGATGATGAGATAGGTGGCCAGCGCAAGATAATCGAAACGTTAGAAGACATAGGGCTGCCCAAGATAACCGACGAAGAGAGGGAGGAGTTAGATGAGCCAATAACATTGGAGGAGTTAGAAGAAGTTGTGAAGCAGCTGCCTACCTGTAAGACCCCAGGGGCAGATGGGTTCCCCAGCGAATTCTATAAAGTATACAGAGAGGAAATCCTCCCCCCAATGCTGGACATGCTTAATGAAGCATTTGAGATAGGACGGTTGCCGGAATCACTCAGAGAAGCGATCATAATACCGCTGCCCAAGCCCAATAAACCGGAGCATAGATGTGGTTCCTACAGGCCTCTGTCGATGCTAAATCAGGACAGCAAGATTCTCACTGCTGTCCTAGCAAATCGATTGCAGAAAGTGATTGGTAGACTCATACATCCTGATCAAATGTGTTATGTCCCGAGCAGAAACATAACACACAACCATAGGTGACTTCACCGGGTGGTCGAATGGGGTAGTAAGAACGAGGGTGAGAGGGCGATAGTGTCTCTAGATGCAGTTAAAGCTTTTGATTCGGTCAAGTGGTCATGGCTATTGGCTGCTTTGGAAGGGTATGGAATGGGGCCGTGCTATATCAGGTGGGCCAAGATGTTGTATAGTGAGCCGCTTGCCAGGATCCGAACTGGAGCGGTGATATCCGAAAGATGGCAACTTGGCAGAGGCACCAGACAAGGATGCCCCAAGTCCCCGATGCTTTACATCTTGGCCCTGGAGCCTCTGGCAATATGCCTTAGGGCACAGTATGAGGCCATTGGCATTGAGGTAGGAGGGGAACGACACTTGATATCCTTGTACGCGGACGATTTGTTGCTGTACTTGCAATACCCAGAAGAAAATCTTTTATACATACTTGAAGTGATGAAAAGGTATGCAGAGTTGTCGGGCTTCTCGGTGAACCCCCAAAAGTCTGTCATATTCCCACTCGGTAGCTATAAGAGGATCCCTGTAGATGAACTACCGGTGCTACAGGTACCATGGGCAACTAGCTCTTTTCACTATTTGGGCGTAGATGTATATCACACGGCGCAAGATGAACACAGATAGAATACGGAAGTAGCCGTCGAGAAAATTAGAAACAGTATGCAGTTCTGGGCAAGATTGCCCTTGGCGAGGATGGGGCGCGGGGCCATGCTCAAGATGGTAGTCCTGCCCAGGCTCCTGCATTACTTTAGTAATATCCCATACATAATACCCAAGAAGTTTTTCAGTAAATTGAACAGCATGTGTAGGGATTTCCTGTGGCACGGTACCCGAAATAGAGTGGCTTTTTGGAAACTGCAGAACTTTTATGAAAAAGGAGGTATCAGACTGCCCCATTTTGATGTTTATTATTTGGCGGGACAGTTACAATATGTGGTTAAGTGGCTTTCTGATGAAGTGACCCCTGAGCACAGGGTGCTTGGACAGGACTGCGCCCCATTTTATTTGAAAGAAATGATCTGGCTGTCTGAAACTGAAATGAGGGGCGTCCTGAGAGTTTGAGGCTTGGATGGAAAATTTGGCGTAGGGCTTGTCGCTTGATGGAAGTCCCATACCCGTGCCTCCCTCAGATACCACTGGTTGCTTTGACAGGAGGGGACGATCAGCTGAGGGCGATTGTTAGGACCTACTGGGAATCGGTGGGGCTGGCAACGCTAGGCGATGTTTGGCAAGAGGAATCCATTAAGGAGTTTATAGAACTCAACGAAGAGGCGGGGCTACACACGGGTCAATAAGTCACGTACATTAGATTGGTGCGGATGATTAAGAACACCTGGCCAGAGACAGTTTTGATAGAAGAACCAGATGCAGTTTTGGAAACAATGTATGATATATCCGAAGGGGGTCATGAGATCTCGAGACTGTATGAGATGGTGATGGCTAAGGTGGGGAAAAATTTGACGCATCTGAGACTGGACTGGGAGGTGGAAGTGGGGGCCCCGATGGAGGACGGGGTATAGGAGTGTGCCCTGGGTTACCACAAAAACATGTCTAGAAATGCCAGATTAAAACAAATTCAGCTGTATGTAACGCATAGGGCATACATGACCCCCTTGAGGATATCTAAGTTCCGAAACGCTGGAATACAAGTGTGTCCTAAATGTAACCTGGAAAACGCGGACATGACACATATGTTTTGGTCGTGCACGATTATTAGGTGCTACTGGGGAGAAGTGGCACAGAAACTGGCTGATAAAGGGGTTACTCTTGTCACAGACACAGCTTGGGCCTGCTTACTGGGCGGGTTCCCTAGGCCACGGAAACTCAAACATATTGAGAAACTGGGAAATCGGGCGTATGCGCTTGCGAAGCGTAGGATCGCCATGGGGTGGAAGAAATGCCACGAACCTAAGGTGGATGTATCTTGGAAGGACTTGCAGAAATGGGCGGAGGCTGAAACGGTGGCATGGCAAGATGCGAGTAGCAGGGCTGATGAGGGGGAGGCGGGCACCCTGTTGGCCTGGAAAACGCTAATAACTGAATTGTTTGGAGTAATATCAAATCCAACAGACTCCGAAGAGAACAAAACCCGGCCGCATGTGCCAAACACTGAAAGAGATTGACAAATAGGCTCACGGGGTGAGGGAGGGATAATGGGAGCAGTGACTACGATAACTTGATGAGTAATTGAACTATTATGATTATGCTGCTTGTTTGGTTTTCGTTGTTTTGTTTGCATAAAATTAATAAAAGAAATAAAAGAATTTGTCATCTGGTTACAAAGAGTTATCAGTGTTTTTATGAAACATATATTTGCCTTCAATTCAACTCCCAAAAGTGTTTGGGTCCGCCCCCAGAAGCTTGGGTGGGCCAGGGAACACATGTCTCTGCTCACAGGCAGATCTTTGTTTACAGCCAACATTCAAAATTAACATACCCCATTCAACTGAAAGGGGCTATTGTCTCTCTCCTCCAGGCTGAAGGGAAAACCCCCTCCCTCTCACTCATAAGGGCCATGTGATATCCTCCCTCTTGTTGTGAGTCACTGGGGTGTTAAGAGTTCTCAGCCTCTTGGCCTCTGGGAACAGCAGGTGGCTAGGATTTTCAATTAACCAACAGGCTTTGAAGTCCCTGCCCCTCTTGCAACTCCTAAATACAGTTTCCCTGTCAGAGTTTAGACCGCTAGCGCTAGTTTGTAGACAACGCTGGTACTGCACCCATTTTTGGGATCTGTCTTGAATTACTGCATTTCAATAGAGTGGCCTTTTGCTTGATAGAATAGGACCCTTGCTTAACATTGTTTTGATGGCATCCTTACAGTAGAGTGGTGATGTGGAACCCCCCACAAGAAGGTTGTATCTTTGGAGTGGTCTTGTGCCAACTGCACAGTTCTCCTGGATTCTGGCGTGAATGTGGGCGGCAACAGCTCATCCTCACATCCACCCAGTCTATTGATTTGTTTGTTCCGGGATAGAATAATGGGCGGCGACAGCTCATCCCCACATCTACCCAGTCTATTGATTCAACATGGGTCAAAACCCTTGACAAACCCCCCCGCCCGACTGCGCTTTGATTCGAGTCGAGGGGAAGTCGGGTGCAAAGGATGTTTTGAGACCTCTGCTGGTATGTCCGCATTATCTTCTTCCAATTCTGTAGATGGCACAGTTCAGCATCTTTTCCTCCACCCAGTTGGATCGATCGGTTCTCCTCGCCGGTCCTGATGGGAATATTGGGCGGTACCCCGGGCCCCTCGGGTATCTGCTCCCAGTCACCAGTCGTCCTCCTTGGTCAGTCTCCATGGTTTCCTCTCTCCTAGGATGATAAAGCAAAAGCGGAAATACCTATTCATAGACATTTTTCCACCACTATTGATCTAGTGGGGTGGCATGTACATTTTATAACTCAATAGACATAGCATTCTTCTTTTGAAAAAAACTATATAATTCAGAGACAGTCGCTTACAAGAGTCATAATATCTTAGAAACTATATGTGGGATATTTTAGGGTTGGAACTGAATTACTCTGGAGCGGCTCCTTCTGGGATTCCAGAGGATTCCTCCAGTTGTTGCAGAGTGTGCCTAGGATGGCAACACTTTAGCTGATTAATATGGACCCACTTGTCTTCCCCTTCTGACAAACTGCCTTTGGGGATGCGGATCTTGTATGGAACAGGGGAGATTGCGTCTATAATTTCAAACGGTCCCTTCCATGTAGGCAAAAATGGTCGCTGTTTGGCCTGGTTCCTTTGGAAATTGTATAGATAGACCCGGTTCCCCACCTCGTATACTTTCCTGGTGGTTTTCAGGTCGTAGCGGGTCTTCATGCTATCAGCTGATCTTTCTAGATTCAGCTGAGCATAGGCAAAAGCATGTTGGAGGTGTTTCCTTAAATTCTCCACATACTCATGAGTTGTGGAGGCATTTATCAGTGTCTGCTCTTGGGTCCTGTAGAGCAGATGCTGAGGAAGCACCATATTGCGTCCGGTCATCAATTCAAATGGTGACATTTTAGTTGCAGATGAAGGGGTAGATCTGATGGCCATTAGGACCAGAGGTAATCGGATATCCCAACTTGGCCCAGAATCTGCCACAAACTGTTTTAATATGCTCACAATGGTTTGGTTGTATCTCTCTACTGCTCCAGAAGAAGCTGGCCGGTAAGCAATATGTAGCTTCCTTTTAACCCCCAGTATCTCCCACATCTTTGTCATTACCTCGCTGGTGAAATGGCTACCTCTGTCTGACTCAATCCTTTGAGGTAGACCAAAACGGGAAAAGATGTGGTTAACCATCAGGGCAGCTGAGGTTTCTGCCTTGCAGTTTGGGGCCGGGAGACATTCCACCCACTTGGTAAACAAGCATGTAACGGTCAACATGTACTTGTTTCCTCTTGACGAGCGAATTACAGGGCCTACAAAGTCGATTTGCAAATCTGGCCATGGCAGTGTCATCCCCCTCTTTTGGAGATGTGCACGGTGCGTGAGGGATGATAGCTGAAATTGTGCACACACAAGACACCCCTTCAAGTATTGGCCGAGGTCCTGCCCCATGTGTGGCCAGTATGCAACCCCTATGATCGGCGGTGGCTGCATCATGGGCGTGACTTAACATCAGGCTTCGGAATGAGGTAGGAACCACCCACTGATCATGGCCAGCTTGGGATTTCCTTACCAACAAACCATCTTCGATTCGGAACATTTTTGGACATTTCATCAACACTCTAAGGTCCTCTTTCTCAATGTAATCGGTATCCGTCAGGGGAAAGTTCTCAGGGTCCTCAATGTGTTGGTAAAACTTACCAATTATTGGATCCCCCTTCTGAGCTGTAATCAAATCAGCATCAGGGGTCTCCTTACTCCATTGTGCAGTTGAAAGATCATTGTGAGCATTTGTCTGGGACCTAGTGATAGCAGTGTCCTGGATTTCCCCCAACAGGGACTCTATTTCTATTAGATCCCCTTGGATGGCCCCGGTTTTGGCCAGCTGATCAGCTAAGTCATTTCCAGTTTTGTCTGGTCCCTCTACTTTGGAATGACCCTTGATCTTTTTCCAGTAGATGGTCATCCCGTTCGAGGTGACCAGATCATCAACAATTTTGAATTAACTTCCCCTGTTTCAAGGGTTTGTTATTAGCACATAACATGCCTCTGGTTTTCCAATTAACCAGGTGCTCCACGAACCCGTTCCGTACATAATCCGAATCTGTGATTATGACCAGTTCGTGGAGTTGATGTTGGACAGCAGTGAGCATGGCTTGATGCACAGCCATCAATTCTGCCACCTGACTACGTCAGGGACAAATTTTGTATCCAGCGGAGGGTTCTGGGGACTCATTCACCCATGCATTCCCGACGCCGGCCACCAGTTCTTTCTCCCTGTTGTTGTCAACATGGTAAGAGCATCCATCCACATAGACATTGGGCATTCCCTCACACTTGGCTTCTTGAAAGACTTTGTGTGGGAAATTAAGGTATGCTTCCATGTTGTCCCTGATTTTTAGACTTTCGTCCTCGAGACAGTTTTCTCTGGCACAATCATGCAAGTCAGCCAGACCTTGCGCGAGGGGACTCTTCTTGTTTTGGCCATATCTGACCTCCACAGAAAAGCCTTGCATTGACAGAATCCATGAAGTAATTCGGGAATTACTCACATTTCCGGGCCGGATTCTGTCACTTTGGAGATATTGCAGAGGCTGGTGTAGAGTCTCCACTATGATGTGTTCCCCCTGGATGAACGGGCGGTAATTCTTCAATGCCCACACCGTTGCCAGGAGTGCCTTCTCACAATCGTTGAATTTTTCCTCCACAGAGGATAAAGTTTTGCTCGGATAGGAGATTACTTTATTGACCTTGTCATGCTGTTGGTATAATACTGCCGTCAAGCACGTATTAGAGAACCCTGTCTCCAGGAAGAACTCCTTGTTTCTGACAGGGTAAGCTAGGCAAGGCGCTTGTGAGAGGCTTCTTTTGAGTTGTCTTACTGCCTCGGATTTTTCTGGACCCCATTCCCACTTGACTCCCCCCTTCAAGAGATGAATCAGGGGTCTGGTGATCTCTGCTTAGCCCTCAATGAACTTTCTGCTGTAATTAGTCCAAGGAGGCTCATTAGTTCCCGCAGAGTTGTGGGGTCTTTTAGTTTCTGGAGTGCTTCCACTTTCTTTTCCTGGGGACAGAGACCCTGAGGAGTAATCTCATGCCCCAAGAAATTAACACGGGTTCTACACCACTGTGCTTTCTGGAAGGAAAGTTTCGCTCCGGTGGCCCTCAACTGGGTCAGAACATAACGGATCTCCGCTATATGTTCCTCCACAGATGATCCTTTGATGAAGACATCATCTACATAAGCCAGGTTACCCCTCGCACCCAGGTCGGGTATGGCCTTGTGTTGAAAAATGTTGAATTAATTGCCGGAGTTGAGGTATCCGAAGGGAGTCCGGGTCCATGTGTACTGCTGGCCCCCAAAGGTAAAAGCCAGTTTGTATTGGTCCTCCCTACTGACAGGCACGGTCCAGTACCCATTGGTCAGGTCTATTGCAGTGAATACCTGTTACCCCTGGATCTGGGCCAGCCCTTGGTCAATGTAGGGAAGAGGCCATCGGGAAGTATGGACCCGTTTGTTGAGCTCCCTAAGGTCAGCGCAGAGTCTCCACTGGCCGTTTGGCTTCAATATTCCTTGCACCGGATTATTGAAGGTGCTGTGGACTGGACGGATTATTCCCCGGGACTCAAGGTTCTTAATTATTTCAGTAAGGGACTCCATGGATGCGAGAGGCAAACGATATTGCTTCACAAACACTGGAGTCATGCCAGGGTCCGTGGGAATTGGTGTTGTGTGGATGTCGGTGCGACCACAGTCATATGAGTCTACCGCAAAGAGATCTTGGAAATCCAAGAATACTTGTTTCAACTTTTGCTTCTGTTCCAGAGTCACACAGGCATCAGCTAGGTTGACCATCTCTTCCACCATCTGCCTGAAGCCTGGAAAGACTTCTGGTTTGGCTATCTCAGCGGCCTCCTCCAGCTGGGTGGAGAAGTCCCTGGTCAGAGTGCTGATTTGGACTGGAGGCTTCAGGTGTGAAAGGCAGCCCTCATGGACCTGGAAAATCACCTCATCCCTCCTGAAGTCACATGTTACATCTTCCTTACCATAAGGGCAAGAAGTGTACACCAGGAAGTTCCCCCATGCCGGGTGAAAATCTTGTCTGGTGTTGTATTGTCATCACTGTCACTGTCAAAACAGTCCTTGGTGATCAGTCCTAGCAGTTCATTTCCTAAATCAATGGAGCAATGTCGGTCATCAACCGCCATTCCATTAATGGTGCCTGCCGCTAGAGTAATACTCTTTAAGTCGCTGTTATCCACCTCTATTGGAATGGTGTCATGTTCTATGTTGAATAATGGCGTTGGGTTTACCCCTAACCCTTGCTGTTGGAGAGAAGCATTTAGATGAATATAAGCATCAGGGTTTTTCAATTTTTGTCCTCTTTTAACTTTCACTTCCAGGAGAATTGTCGGGTCCTTTCTGGGATGGTGACTTCCTCTTTAATCTGAATTTCAACTGCATAAGGTAGCAATTGAGCTGACCTAAATGCTTTTTCTGGATCATCAAAGCCCATGGGATTATCCGCTAATCGGGACCAAGCTTTGAAGGTTATTAGGATCAAACCAATGGCAAAGCGATTGAGAATATCACTGCCTAAGTAAAAGGAGGCAGCGACGTCTCGCACAACCCAACAATTATGGACTATGCTCTTGTTGCCAATGGAGATTTTGAGCATACACCTGCTTGGCAGGTGATGTTTGGAATTGGGTGTTTCCAGATTCCCATTTGTCTATCAGTTTGAATGTGGGAATGGCTGGATCTTTTGGGAGTTGGCAGAACATGGCTTCGCTGATGAAGCTCTTACCGTTGTTCACACACACTAGGGCGAGAACAGAGTACTTCCCATCATTTAACTGAACAGGGTTGAACAACTGCTCTCCAATTTGCTGAATATCAGCCAGGCTCTGAGCTGATTTCACATCTTTCTGGACTATAGGAGTGGGAGTGTCTGATTGTGGATTGGTAAAGAATTTCAGAGTATTTCCTTCCAGTGTGGAATACCACATTAAACTGGAAGGAAGGTTGATTTTCAGAAATAGAGAGGACCCCCCATCACCAGCCTGTTGCCCTACTGCTATTACTGTCACGTCTGGAATTTGGTTGTTCTGGAAGTGAAATTCTACTTGGTCTGATTTTTGTTCAACCATGTGGCAGGTGCCGTTTAAACTAACATGGTTGACACTCTGCTTTAATTTTATTGGTCGGCTAGTCTGGATCCAGAGGACCTTGTTTATGCAATCTATTAGGGGTGACAACCTTCTCAGGAGGTCATTCCCTAGTATACAAGGGGTGCCCTCTGGAGTCAATACTATGACCGGGTGTTTCACCTTGTGTCGTCCAAATCTGCAGTCCCCTCTACAGGAATTTCCTTCCGTCAAAGTTCTGCAGTTGTCCAGGAAGAGAAGTGACAGGAATATGGTAATTCTCCCCCCTTCCTGCATTTAGTTCATCAAAGGCCCTTTTGGATAGAAGGGTAGCTTGAGATCCAGTGTCCACCAGTGCCGAAATTGTACCCTGCCCCTGTACTTGTACCGGGGCATAATATCTTCCTTCCTTCTCCTCAAGGGGGCACAGATAATGCACATTTTTGGACAACTGGTGGGCTAACTTTCTGGTTTTGGACATTGCTAGCGAAGAGATTTGGGCAGAATTCTGTGGAGAGCCTGGGGAATCTGAAAGAAAAAGTTGGCAACTGGAAATGGTTTTGGGTACTGGGCCGCACCCTCCTTTTCGGAAGCAGTCATCAGGATGGGTTTGACCCATGGGATTTTGGTATTTTCGGTTCTGGGATGAGATGATGGGCGGCGGTAGCTCAGTCTCCACATCTCCCCAGTCTGAATTGGCATCCCTTGGGACCCATTTTCCCTTGGGAGGAGTTCCCCCATCTCTGAAGGAGAAGATCCTTTTCCCAGGATCTTCTGAGGATCCCTCTCCCTCAAATTGGAAGGCCTGTACCTCCTCCACAAAGTGGGTCTGTTTGGGTCCTTTGTTTCTCATACCCCCCCCCTCTGCTCCTTGGGAGGCAGGCTAGGCTTTCAGGGGCAGGAGATTTTGTTTCCAGTTCCTGGTTTTCCAGGGGCTGTTTACGAGTTGGGAAGGAAGCTTCCTCCAAGGCTTTACACCCCCCTTCCCCTTGTGCCTCCTCCCTCGGAACCAGTGGGTTATCGGGGTGCTGCTCCCGTCATTGTTCTGGAGCACCAGGTCCAGAGTTTGGGGCATTCTGCGGTGGCATGCTCATCTGAGGGTTCTGATGAGCCCTCAGTATGTGACCCAGATCTCGTGCCATATTTTGGACCTGGCGCTCAAGTTGTGAAACCCGCTCAGGCTGATACAGGGCTATATTTTCTCCCCTGGGCTGATCCCTGGGAAGGGTAGCTATCCCTTCTCTGGTAATACCCCGGATTGGGAAGATTTGGGTACCCCTCCACCCTTGGCCTCCCCTCTCCCGGATTAGGTTGTCTGGGCTCAAGGAATTGGGGAAAGAAGGATGGATGATTTTGGGGCTGGAAATTGGGTGGATACCTGGGGAAAAAGTTCTGCCTAGGATTTGGTGAATTTCTGCCCTCCTGGGGTACATTAGGAGGGAAGTTCCCTGGGTCAGGTGCTTGGCTGGATTCCCCCCCTTGGGCTGGAGGAGTCCACACATAACCCAGGATGGGTCGTTTTCCCTTGTAGCGGGGACTTACATAATCAGGGGTGCGAGGGACCCCATTTGTGGGACTACCTCCTCGACTCCCTGTCTGTGACTGGCCCGAGGGCCTTCTGGGCTGTGAATTATTTGGTGCAGGCAGGTTTTTAGGCCCCCCATCTCCAAATCTAATACGGGGGCAACCTTTACCACTGCCACCTTAGCAGCAGCAGGGGTGATGTTGGTTTTGGGGTTTTTCTGCGCATTACTTTTATTTTCTATGGGCTTCTGCACCTCATAAATCCGGGTAGCCTGTTCAATGACCCAGTCTAGTGACCTCTTCTCGTGAAAATCTCTCACTAGCTGGGTCATGATGTATTTGGGCAAGGCATGGAAAAAAGTATTGACAAATTCTCTGCTGTCCGTGCGCACCCTTCTGGTGGTCTGCGCAAAGGCACGCTTCAATTCTTGTACGAATTCTTGTGGGGCCTGATCCTCCCCACATTGCAAATTGTAGGCTGCCTTGCGAGCCTCTTGAGGATTTCTATGAACAGAAAAATGTTTCAAGATGGCCGCCCTATATGCGGACCATCTTGAATGGTTTTGGTCCTCCAGCCCTGCAAAGAAACTGGAGTATTCTGGGGAGAATGTCCATTTGACGTACTGGATGCAGCTACTGCTGTCCTTCAAATGGAAAGTCTCCATCATTTGCTCATAGAGCTCCAAGTGTTCCCAAACAGAATACTTGGCGTTCTTATGATAAGGCGTGATGACACTCCTTATTGCCTTTATTTGTTTCAATGGGTCCTTAAGCAAGGCCCTTTTTGCCTTATTGGCCTTTTTGTTTTGGGTCACCCTGGTCCATTCATCCTCTGACTCCGAAGCACTGCTCCCAGAGGTGCCCGTCTGATCTTCCAGGTTTTCCCAGATTCTGCGAGCCTGGGAATGGCTGGCAGAATGTGGGGACCTGGTCTCTTGTGTCCTGTAACGCTCAGAGGAGTCTTCAGATCCCTCCTTGCTGCCAGGATTTGATGGGTACCCCCCCCCACTGACCTAACTGGGCAGAGGTTTTCAGGATGCCCTTAATGGGCCTACTCTCCTGGGGTTCCCCACTAAATTGCACTGTGCTTGGGTGCCCATACCTGGATGCCCGCCCCTCCATTCCTGGGTGGTACTGGCCTATGAGCCCCATACTTTTGGCTGGATAGTAATCTGCCATTCCTGTGGCCCTGTGCTCATGAGCACCAGGGGACATGGGGGTGGCAGAGTCCAGGGACTGGGGGAGATGAAGGCCTCTGGTACCAGGGCCCCTGAGGTTATGCTCAGGCGTTTCCCTTTCCCAGTGAACCTCATCTCTGTCAGCCCCTGCTCCCTGTTGCAATGCAAGAGCCTGTGCTTTCAGTTCCTCAGTTAAGGCCTTACTAGACTCTATCAGTCTCTCCTGCATGGCTACCTGTTGCTGGAGCCTATCATTGTGCTGACAGAGAGCCTCATTTTCTCTCTGTGCCTCCTGATTAGTCCTGGAGTATTGGGCCAGTCTCTGCTGCAGGAGGGTTACCTCTTGAGTCCCATCCCTACTGGCCTGCTCCTTTCTTGCCAGAGCCTCCTCCACCCTCCTGGTGTGCTCTAGCAAGTCATGATGCTCTTTTTGGAGGTCATCCAGCCCCTGGATGGCCAGGTGATTTTCTTCCATTTTTTCTTTTAAATGGAAGACTTCCTGGCCTAAGGTGTCCCTTTCCTGACTAAGAGTCTGCATCTGTGCCGCCAGGTCGGCCCTTTGCCTATGAAGGGCACCAGCTTTCTGGCGCTCTTGATCAAACTCTGCCTGGGTATCCATGTCTTTCAGGATCAGTTTATTGCTCTCTGCCTTTTCCCTATCTAGGTGGATTTGCAGGGTGACTACCTGCTCAGCACATGCCCTATTGAAATCTAATTGTTGCTCCAGCTTTTTCTGGCTCTGCAGTAGGGAGTCCAAACTGTCTTGGTGCTCCTTCTGCAAGGCCAGAATTCTGGTATCCTGGTCAGCCTTTTCCTGTTGCAGGATATCCATATCCTCATTTATTTTAATGATGTACTGTCTTCTATCATTTTCTGACTCCTGGCTCCTGTGCAGCCTCTGCTCAGAAGAGTCCAGGTCAGATTGGACCTTTTCTAACGCCATCTGTTGCCTATTTGCCAGATCTTGGCCTTCAGCACATTTGTCCTGCATGGCTCCCATATATAGATACAAATATGCCACTATCCTGGCAATCTTATTGTGTTCATATTTGGCCTTAGAACCCATATATAGTTCACTCAGGGCCACATGTAAGGGACCCTGATCTCTCCACATATCTGACCCAGTTGTAGTGACCTGTTGTGTGATCGCCTGCAACCATACATTTTGGTCCTGCTCAGACCATTCACCTCCCGCAAACAGTTTATGTAATAGATGCTCCCTAGCTATCTTCATATCTACCAAGGTCGTCATTCTGGAATTTGAGTTCCTTCCTGACTTACAGAAGTTTGTATTTTATTTTGTAAACAGACCGTTTCCTTAGAGCGTTCCTTTGAGGAGTGCTTTACAGCGTACCACAGCTTGGTGATCCGACCGGATGTATGTATCCCATCAGTTAGCACACTGTATTAAGCTGCACAAGTGCTAAATCTAACTCAGAAGATCCCGGCTACGAGCCCCCACTCTGTAAGTGACTCCAATCAAGCAATCCCACTAAGTCAGTGCCTTGTCTGGGATGCCCAAGGGAAGCCCTTATTTATATATTTTTATGGCAAGTTATAATCTGGATGATGAACCCTTGTATAACACCCCTCTCTTAGAATCCCCCTGACCCCACTGAGCCAAGAATTAGATTTGTTTTGCAAATTTAAAAGGTTTATTTGAAAAACTAAACAATATATATATATATATCACACTTTTATAATAAATTAATAATTGATATCACACTTATGAATATAATGTTGATCAACAATGGGTAATCTGACACTAGCACACCTCTTTACAATCAATGAGGAGTTGGTATAGGATGGATAAGGCAGCGAAAATACTTTTATGGTTTCAAGGGAAAAGCACTGAGGAATGAAATGCAGTACAGAAATAACTTGATATGATTTTAGCAAAAGATAATATAATCACTTTTTCTCTGGCGATTCACCCCCCCCCTATGCAATGTAAGAAATGGAAGGAGGAGCACACAGTTCTCATGAATGCATCAAATACAATACGAAATTCAGTTCCCCCCCCCAGCAAGCTTAGAGGAAAACAGGTAGAAGTTTGAAACACAGGTGAATTACTTTAATGTGGTTTGCAAGGAAGTGAAAAGGTGCTAAAATTGCTTTTAATTCCCTGCAGGAGGTTCAGGGTGAGGGAGAGATATGTTATATTAGTTCAGGCTCACTTTAGCAATGCTCTATGAGTAACTAGCAGGTTAAACGGATTTTAGCCAAGGAAAGCAAGGAGCTGCTGACTTTTTTACTGGAAAAGAAATCTGGCCAAATTGCGGTAAAATTTGCGAGTGCATGAATCGTGATTACGGCAGAAGTATCAAGAATAGCAAGTCGTTTTTAACTACCTTGGAAAGCCTAGAATCTTAGCTTTTAAATGAAAGTTAAACCACGTTCCTAGGACAAACGGTTCCAGAGATACGGACGATTTAGTAAAGGTAGTTTTTCGGATTTAAAGTAAAATGACAGGTGACAGTTTGCAGCTTTAGAATGACAGATGACAGCTCGCAGCTTTAGAATGACAGATGACAGGATTACTAGGAGGCAGTTCTACTTAGGTTAAAATAGTTTGGATTAGAGTATTTTAACTAAGAGAATGGGTTCTGCACAGTTCTGCCGGATACTCACTCCTAATTTTGAAATGAATGGGCCTCGTCACGGATCTGGTCAACTGGACTGGACTTTGGGCGGTTCTGCTCACAGCGTTTGGGTCAGCTCTGCTCTGCTGTTCTAGCCTCTCTGGATACAGCGGCCTCTGGTTCTGGATACTGCTCTGCTTTCCGGTCCAAATCTAGTGGATTCTGGATGTAACACTGCTTTCTGGGTACTGGAAAAAGTTCTTGGCAAAGAATTCAGACAGCTCGCCCTGCTGTGGAATATTTTGCAAATGATTTTAAGGATGCTGAGGCCTGCTGAGAAGCGTTCTCAGTTTGTGGGTTTAGGCCCTTGCTTTAAGTTCTGAAGTAAAGTTCTGGTCTCTGGAGATTGATGGATGTGAAGTCTGGAGTCTCCTGCCAGAGCGTCCCGCAGAAAATGGAATTGAATGTCTCTACCTGGGTTTCAATGTTCCTTTTATGTGTTTTGAAAGTGGGTGTGTGCGTAGCATCACTAAGCCTGCCCCTCTCTTGATTTGATAGGTCAATAGATTCTTTGGTCCCTGATTTGGGAAGGGATAGTGTGTCAGAGTGATGTCATTTTTATGGCCTCCAGAAAGAACAATACCCTTTCATCTTTACACACAAATCTATTTCTGATCCAAGTACATATTTCCCAGATACACAGTTGTTTGACATCACATACACACATCATATATTACTTAAGATAGTCCCTGTTCCGACTCTGGCGTTTCTAGGAGCTTGGATTAAGAAATGGCAACTTATTTTCGATTTTAGTGGGTTTTGCAACATTGGTTTTTCATCAAAAATTATAAAAAGGTACACCCCCTTCTCCAAATATCCCAGTAAAAAAAGAAAATATGTACAATGCCACATAATCTTCTAAACCATCAATCCAATCTCTTCTCACCACACACATATATCCACTCTTCTCCACACTCCATAACACCCCTACTGCCCCTCCACACCTCACTTGTTTCTCTCCAGAAATGGAGAATATTCATAAGTAGCAGGGTTTTGCCCCAGAACATCACCCAAATTGGAGTTTGGTCTTGAATTGTGGGCACAGTTTTCATTTTAAGGATCCCCAAATTTCACTTTTCTGTCATCTGGTTACAAAGAGTTATCAGTGTTTTTATGAAACAGATATTTGCCTTCAATTCAACTCCCTAAAGTGTTTGGGTCCGCCCCCAGAAGCTTGGGTGGGCCAGGGAACACATGTCTCTGCTCACAGGCAGATCTTTGTTTACAGCCAACATTCAAAATTAACATACCCCAGTCAACTGAAAGGGGCTATTGTCTCTCTTCTCCAGGCTGAAGGGGAAACCCCCTCCCTCTCACTCAGAAGGGCCATGTGATATCCTGCCTCCTGTTGTGAGTCTCTGGGGTGACGCCTGCATGTTCACCCAAAGTCCTCTTTCGTGGAGTCCCGTTAACAGCCTGCACAATCCAGGGACAGAGCTCCTCTCCGAAGAACAGACATGAGTTCTTATAACACAGTTCCTGTAAACCTCTCAACAGTTGTGCACAAAGGGGTCTGGTCACTGCATGTGGGCGCAGCCCCTCCAGATGTGTGGCCAAGAATACTCCGTCCTTGCGGGGGAATACTGGGATAACTCCCCAGTGATGACACCAAGAAAATACATTTAGGTGCACCCTTTTTTGAGAAAGACAAGAGTTTTATTTTGTATACAAAAGAAAAATGGCAACAATGGTATTATAAGTCAACTGCCGCAGAGCTCTCTCATCCTCTGTACAGATTATAAACACAAATATCATCACATATGGCATACTCAATATACAGTGTTAGTCCCCCACCTGCATTGGCTACCGCCTATATACATGCTAATAATTACATATTGTCCATTTTCCAATTGGTCCCACTGTCTTCTCGCCATTCTTCACCACACATGGGCATTGCACCTTTCCATCTTGAGACACTGCATGGCACTTGGTTACATTCAACTGGCACCACCCTACCTTCAATCCTTATCACGTGATATACACCTGGTTATCAACAAGAACTCAGCAGTCAACTTGGAGGTCAGTCTGGTCCTGAAAAACACAGCATCCCTTTTCTTATCCCAGACACTTTGGCGCCCCCATTGTGCCCTCCCCACTGTATGGGCATCATACTTGGCTCTCGCTGGCATGAAGAAAAGATAATGTTCTTCTCTGCTTTGCCCTTTGTCAGTCCCCCCTTCCCCAAAAGTAAACCTAGTGTCCCACTAATCAATCCAGCTGCTGAAAGATTTAGGACCCCTTTTCCTTCACATATGGTTGTTCGAATATAATGGCCATCATGCTGGGGGGCACTAGTGTCTTAAATCTTAGTATCTGTTTTGGCACTCCAGGACCTCTATTTCGTTTCCCAAGAATGTGACATTTGTTCTAGGCTGCAGTCCCTCATCTGATCAGCTACTTACATTCCTGCCTAATTGTTCAAAGGCCTAACTGGTGTGACAGTATGTGTGTGTTTCTCACCATGCCTTGGAATCAAAATGGCATGGTCAGACAAGGAATGAGGCCTTGTTGTGCAGTGTTTTCAATGTGGCCTGCGTGGATCTAGGCCTATTCCTAAATGCAACACTACTCTGTTCTATTATCACCATGTTTATATGTATGTTAGGTATCTTACATAAATCTATTCTAAAAACGACTGATTAGTTACCTCTTTGGGATTCCCCGCTCCAACAGTTAGTCCCATCTATAATGCGCTCCCCTATACCATCCTGCACCTATTCGCCATGTTTTAATATTTGTTTCCCAATCTGAATCATCAGGGAGTGGCGCCAATCTGCACATGCATCCCAACAGTACCCCAGACTAGCTATGCTTCAATGCATTCAGTGGTTCACCACCATACCAAGGGACTCACTGCCCACCCCTTTGCCCTTTTGTTCTGTCTCCCGGGGCCATGTTGCAGGGGTTTGGGCTTTGCCAGGGCACCCGGTCCATGGTGGGCATGTGCCATCTTCATCATTCAGAATGCCGGGTCAGGAGATGGTGGACCTTGGGTATACAGGTTAGACCGAGAGGGCGAGTCGGCTATGGATGTCCAGATGGACTACAATCTTGTATGTACTCCTTTTGCGTATATGTGGAGGCATGAACATTTTGAACAGTTTGTATATTCTGTCACCCAGGGTACACAGTTTCCAAGTCGGCATAGTCACCTTACTCTGGCTTACTGTTGATAGTGTGTAACAGTCCTGTCGGCCCACCACTTGGTCCTCGCTGACACACCCAGGCTCAGCACATCCCCAGGACGTACAAGGGCCATACGACATGCAATGTTCACATAGAGCTTTGCTTGCTGGTGCCACTCTTCAGAGCCGACAAGTACTTTTGTGGCCAAGTAGGGTGCCTTGCCATCAAATGACCGTCATTGTCTTGGACCACAACAGCAGTGCAGGCCATCCATCTGGCTCCCTGCATTCCTAAAGTTAATCATCCACACTTGATTAATCTGAGGTTGGACTGCTTGTCTAGCAGTGTTCATTGAGACAGTCATTTACCTGCCACCTGCCTGGGGACAATGTTGACTCAAGGGCATGCACCGTCTGAGAGTGCCCCCTTACATGGTTGTCTCTCCCCTCCAAGCAGTGCAGAGGCAGAGCACGTCAGCAGTTCACCAGTGCTCATGTGAGAGTACAAGGATGGTGTGCTGATCACATGTCCTGGCAAACACATAGTGGGGGTGGCCCACGTCAGCCTTACCCATTAACTTCTCTACTCTGCTCAGTTTCCAAATGCAGTCCAGGGCGATCAAAGTTGATCGGGTGCCAGCCTGACCTTCACCCACACCAGTGGTGTGTACATGGGCAGCATCCATACCTGGGGGGTGGGGCGGAGGTCAGTGGGGCTGGTGGGAGGTGTCTTGACTTTATGGGGCTGCTCTAACTTAGGGGTGATGGTTGGCAGTTTTTCTGGGTGCTGCCTTGAGTTACGGTGGACAGTACACAGTTTCGCCTGTGTGCTGCTTGGAGTTAGGGGTGATGGCATGCAGTTTTGCCAGGGTGCTTCCTTGAGTTACAGGGGGCAGTATGTGGTTCTGCCAGAGTGCTGCTTGGAGTCAGGGGTTATGGTACTCAGTTTTGCTGGGGTACTGCCTTAAGTTACAGGGGACAGCATGCAGTTTTGCCAGGGTGCCGCTTGGAGTTACGGGTGACAGTACACAGTTTCACCCGGGTGCTGCTTTGGTTTATGAGGGAAAATATGGTTCCGTGTAATAATGTCACAACAAAAATCTCACCATGCAAAAATATCGCCGAAAAATGGCCGTTTTTTGTGGCGACATTATTGCATGGAACATGCGGGGGACACCCCTGCAACCCCCAAACTTTTTTTTTTCTTTTTTCTTTTTTTTTGACATTTTTTTTTTGCCCCTGTCCCCATATATATGGTCACCCATATAATATCGCTGCGACCTTTTCCCGGCGATATTATTTACGGCGACCATATATATGGGAATAATATTACCTGATACCGGAAAATATGCAGTTTGGCCAGGCTGCTGCTTGGAGTTAGGGTCCGCAGTTTTGCTGGGCTGCTGCCTTGAGTTACGGGAGACAGCATGCAGTTTCATGGGGTTCCACTTGGAGTAAGGGGTGACAGTATGCAGTTTTGCCAGGGTGCTGCCTTGCGACAACATGCAGTTTTGCTGGGGTGCTGCTTGGAGATAGGAGTGATGGTACGCAGTTTAGCCAGGGTGCTGCCTTGATTTACAGGGGACAGTATGTAGTTTTTCCAGGGTGACGCTTGGAGTTAGGGGTGACGGTACGTAAGTTTCGCCAGGGTGCTGCTACAGGTGAGAGTATGAGGTTTCGCCAGGGGTACCACTTGGAGTTAGGGGTGATGATACGCAGTTTCACAGGGGTGCTGCTCTGAGTTATGGGGGAGAGTATGCAGTATCACAGGGGTGCTTCCTTGAGTTACAGGGGACAGGACGCAGCATCACTGGGGTGCTGGATGGTGGTGCAAAGGCTGGCACAGAGGTTGTTTGTTGGTGCTGGTTCTTGTTTGTGTGGAGGCATATTGTGGCGTTCCAGGTGCAACTTGTTCTTTTCGCAACTGCAAAGTAAGCACAATATTGCTTTTGGTGTTAAGTAGTTTGTGGGGATTTAGCACTTCTTCTATGTATTAGACCCTTCGTGCATTTTTTGTGAATTAGGCTCATTTAGCACAATGTATTTATGTAATGCAAATTCACTGTGCTCCGCACTAAACGTTCTCTGAATCAGGCCCTTTTTCTCTACTCCCTGCTACCCATAGCCAATATGAGAGGTACATTCAAGACCAATACTAGGCTATATTAATCAGGAACCGTCTCAATGTAAAACACTTACAATTACCATACATATGTTTCCTAAAAATACTGAAACTGTTCTCTTTTCATGTGTTTGTGCCATAATAAGTGGACAAATAAGCAATAACAAATAAGCAACAACAAGAGCAGCCTATGCCGCCAAGAGCAAAAGCATACCATTATGCTCTCAAATGTCCATTCTACCCTCATCTTAAGAGGGGTGGCGAAATATTACATGTTGATAAGGGCATTATACATCATTGCATAGCACTGATCTCAGCTTAACTATCTATGATGGTGCTGGTGTTTTCAGTAGTTTGGCTTATAGAGGTGGCCTGGGCATCTGCTTGAGGAAAACAAACTATTGCAATATAAAAAAAAATTGGGCTTCACATATTTTAATGCCACGTATCCGCCAGTACGTCTCTGTGTTATCTATCTAAATATTTTAAGGTTACTTAACGAAGGTTAAGGTTACTTAACGAAGCAACATAGGTTCGATCCCGGGTCCGTGCTTAGAAACCTCTGGGCATTTAAGCGCGTTATAAATACACAACTAAGAAAAATAAATACAACAATTACACAAACAATTCCTGTAACAGCGCCTCGATGCCCGCGGGCTGTGTGAGCGCTTTAAAAATGCAAAACAAAAATTAAAACGGCCATAGCTGCCAGAAAAAGACAAAAAAAGCTGCCGGAAAGGTAAATGAGCGCCTAAGCTGTGCATTATCTAAAATGATGTCACACTAAGGTGATTTAAAGGAGTTATTTCTGCTTGTAAATACATTTACCTCAAGTGTACTCTATTGGATAATGTGCTGCTATTAATGAACTATTTGTGTAATGAAGAGTATTATCCAAATGTGCCTTGAGCCACATGTTTTCTCAGCAGAACTTTGTTTCAAAATGCTTTCTTGTTTTTTTCTATCTTATAGGAATGGCAAGGAGCAGAAGTCACGAGTGTGTGTTTGTTTTGCAGTAAAATGGTAAATAATAGTAGTACATTGCAAAATGTGAAAGGTCTAATATTAACAATTTATGAATGGGGATGGTGTCTGCATGTATGTTGGGCTGTGTTGATGCATGTTTTAAATGTGTCCCTCTGACTGCGTTTCTTTATAGAGAAGAAGTTAACATGTTATCGGTAGCTGAATCTTCATGCGGTGGACTCTCCCTCATAAAACGTTCAAAGAATAAATGCATTCAAACAGCTTAGTACACCAACTACTGTGCATGGTTGGTATGATTATCAGATTAACACTTTCATAGGTTTTTGAAATGGGAGTTATTAGTTTCTTGGATGTTTTAGAGTGAATGATGACTCCTGGAGTGCAAAGACATTAGTATTGATGGGGAAAAAGTCAAGTATTCCCCCGGTGAATTATTTCATGAACATTTCAACAGTTCTCGTTTCTAATGAACATTTTACCTGTTTTCAATAAATGGATTGTCCTGATAAAGTGCTCCATGGAACATTGTGTACTTTCAGTGGGAGATTTGAGTTGGTTAACAAACTTCGAAGACTGTTCAATGGTATGTTCACCGACAAAATATACCATGTGACTCCATGAGCTTAATATTTGCCATGCAAACAATAGGACCTCAATTTACACCGAGCAGGTCATGCACATTACCCCTTAACACATTACCCCTTAACTTAAGAAACGAAAATAAATACACAGCCAGCGAGTACAATGGTATAGACATGCAAGATACCACCGTTTTCGAATGTTTACATTCCACATGAAAATGCCGATCCAGGACATTTCTTTGCTGTAGAGAATTGGAAAACAGTCAACTGCTTGACCTTCTATGGTATCATTTTATAATCTGATGCAGTAAAGGTGCATTCACGAATGTATATGGGAATTGTAACAGAAGTTTAACAACCTTTAAGTAATGAGTAACTCATTGCTAATTATTGCGTGATGACCACATGTGTACTGTCTCAGGTGTAATTCTGAGAACTATGCTGCTTTTATCCGATTCTGTAATATCCCTATGCAAAATAGAAAAGCAATAATACCTTTAACAGTGTCCAATAGTTATACAATATTTAGGTGCAGCTCACTCAACGGTCTCTGCCGAATGACCATATCTAAAGAACACACAGCATAACATTTGGCGTGCAATGTTAATAATGCACGCCTTTCATTCTTTAATTGATCATCCCCAAGTATATTGAGACCTATCTTCATTTTGTGTTTGTTGGTTACCAGTTTCTTTCATTTCTAAAAGTTTGTCATCCCCTTAGTTAATTCATCACTTGAACAACCATAATAAATATCCAATATGTGTCACAATGCTTTGAGTGACAAATTCCATTTACATTAAACAAGAGATGTTTTGTGTCAATATCTTTGCCTTTTGAATTATAATACTCTTCACTCGGAGAAAAAAAATACATCTGCAATATCAAAACAGTATGATCAAAGCATGACTAATCTTACTAGACATAGTGAGTTCCAGATATTAAAACAGATCAAAACAGAGCTGAGAAAAACACGAAGATGTTGATTTGAGAGAGGGCATTTGGGTACTTAGTTCCACCATGTATGCTCTTCACTGGTACTAACTCCACTACATTTACAAGCATTTTAACTGTTGAGCAACTGTGTTTTTAAAGCATACCTCTTCATTTTATAAACGTCGTTAGGAAGCAACGATCTTTGCATGGGCTGCTGTACAGTTGATAATGTTCATGATATATATGTATTCTTAACATTATGACTAATATGGATTGAGCATAACAAGCAGAAATACATTGTCTTGTATGCATGAGGAAAATACAAAGGCGTTGTGCGTGTCTAATGGTACAATTTCACTGTAAATAGAGTTCTGACTAGAACGGGAGATCTGAGGGAGGGGTAGCTGTTCACTTTGCTTCTTTAATACAAGAAAAGTGGGCAGACATTTGAAGTGTTCACACAATTGTTGAAATATCTGAGTGGGTGAGTGACTGGTAACAAAGTTGACATATTTAAAGGGATTCACAATTTGATTGCGTGTGAGCATGTGTTGTGAGGTTGACCAGCATCTAGGGGGTACGACTATCACAGACTCTGGGGAGCTTGCAAAGGCTGCTGACAGGTTTGTGAGTACTGAAAAATCAGCAGACACAAAAGTAAACGAGGGTGGGAAGGGCAAACGTCCAACCCAATCCTCCTCAAAGTCAGGTCCCCAAAAGAATGAAGGGAAACCCCCAAACTCTAGTTCCACTGTGCACACTGAAAGGAAGAGCACTGGCACCCCTAACACTGGGCCATTTGCGTTCTCACCACCGAAAGGTTGTTTTGTGTGAAAGGAACTGGGCCATAGGAAAGGGGATCCTGCTTGCAAGGGCTTATCCAAGCAAGCCATAGTGAATGTTGGATTCATGGAGGAGGCCATCATAAGTGTGCATTAAGCATTCAGAGCCTTATAATCTATACAGAAACTACGTTCAGGGGTACAAACCTTTGGCATTAGGACCACAGGGCTGGACTAGGGACTCCTGGAAGGCTCAATCACTCCTAGATCCAACATCTTGTCAACCTCAGCCTTGATGTAGGATGTTACCTTCCTTGCCTGACATTCTGTATCCCCCACTTTTGGTAGGTGCACTATCTCCAGTGTCAATCTCATGTTTTCACCAAGGTGTCAAACCTGGAGTCAGTGAGAACAAGGAGAACTACCTCAGCAAAGTTCTTACTTCCCCTTGTTGGTCAGAAGTCAGGTGAGGGACCACATGGACACCCTCAATGGAGCCATCTGAAGGACCATTCTGGAACACGTCAGGTAGAGATTCTGATTCCTCCTCTTCCATATCTGATGCCAATAGCAGTGCAGCAATTTCAACCCTAGGGATAAAAGTCTTTAGCCTATTTATGTTAAACACTTTTGGGGCCTGTCAATGCCTTCTAAGGTCCACCAAATAGTCAAACTCACCCAGCTGCTCCACAACTGTGTAAGGGCCTGACCATGTATCCTGTAGGGCTTAAGGCCTTAGGGGATTCATGATCGGGACTTCTTGACCTGGGGCAAAGTGAACAGGAAAAGCCTTCTGGTCCTACCAATGTTCGACCAATGCCTGACCAGTCTTCAACTTGTCACTGGCCTGAGCCATCTGGAGGACCATCCGCGTCCTTAAACCCAACACATAGGCCCTCATTACGACCACCTGGGTCGTACCCTTACCACCATGGTGTAAACTTTGTTTACACCATGGTGGATGGCGGATTTACCGCCCCATTCCAAGGTGAGTGGGGCAGTAAATCCCCATTTCCCATTTTACCCTTCCCCATTCCCATTTTTGCCCCATAGGGCATAATGGGAATGGGAAAAGGCGCTAATTACGCCACCGTAAATTACGGTGGCATAATTAGCACCAAGGTCCCTTTGCGGCATGGGTTTTAACGCCTGCAAAAAGCAGGCGTTAAAATCACCATCCCGCAAAGGGACCTTGGAATCAGGCGTTAAGGGTCGGCGCCGTCTACGGCGCCATAAACCCCTTAACGCCTGGGTCCTAATGAGGGCCATAGTCCACAACAGTGGTCGTGACAGGAGGAGTGGGGAGCTCCTATCCTTCCTTGACTATGGCTAGTGGTCCCCTCATAGGGTGACCAACAAGAAGCTCAAAGGGGCTAAAGCCAACCCCCTCTTGAGGTACCTCCCTGTAGGCAAAGAGTAAGCATGGCAACAGGAGATCCTATTTTATCCTTTGAGGTTCTTCCAGAGCCCCAATCATACTTTTGAGAGTTCTATTAAATCTATCAACTAAGCCATTGGTTTGCAGATGATGAACTGAAAAAAAACATATAAGTGACCCTACATTCCTTCCACATGGCTTGCATATACTTGGACATAAAGCTGCTGCCACTGTCAGACACAATTGTTTTAGGGAAGCCAACCCTAGTAAATATGCCAAGTAAAGCGTTAACAACTGACTTGGCAGTCACTGTCTTCAATAGGATGGCTTCAGGATATCTGATGGCATGGTCAACCAGCACCAAGATAAACCTATTGACAGAGGATGTCTTAGGGTCAAAGGGACAAACAAGGTCAATCCCTAATCTCTCAAATGGCACTCCCACAACAGGGAGTGGCACCAATGGAGCCTTGATCTTTGAGCCTTTGGCATGTGGCACAAATCCTGCAATGACTTTCTACTTGCACCCCCATCTTGGGCCAGTAGAAGTGCATGGATAACCTTTGCTTGGTTCTCTTGATCCCAAGGTGACCAGCAAGGGGGACTCCATGTGCCAGTTGCAGGAGGAAGGGTCGGGCTTGAAGAGGAACCACCAACCTTATATGGTCTCCTTCAATAGACTCTGTGGGCTCACTGTACAGGAGCCCACCTTCCCAATAAATCCTGAGCTTCCCAGGATGTTCACCCTCAAGCTGGCAGCAGGCCTGTCTCATGTGGCCTTCCAAAGATGGGCACTGCCGTTAGCCCTTACTAAACCCTTCGCTATCAGAACACCTTCAACCAATAAACTTTGGATTTCAGGATGGTCATGGGGGTTGAGTATTTGAGGCAGCACCTCTTCCTCGTCAGGTTCAGGTGCTTTGCTAACTAGCTCCACGTCAGTGGTAGGTGAGTTTGGGGGAATATTCTCTTTCCCTCTTTTTGATTTTCTTACTCCCTTAGCCTTGGGTTTCCCCTTTGGCTTTGGCTCAGCCTTGGACATGACCAGGGAAGCTCTTGTTTGCGACCGTGTGCATGGCCTTCCTGCTGTATCCCCCACAAGACCTAAGTCTCTGAGGTGATTTCCCAGCAGAACCTTTCCAGAAACTTGCCTCTGTACACTTACATGAATCCTTACTACTTACTGTACCATTAATAGTCAGATTGACAGGCATTTATTTTACTTTTATTTTATTTATGATTTGTAGAGCTCGGCCACTGACCCAGAGGCTCAAGGGCGCTAACCAGACAAAACAAGGAAGAAAGACAGCTACACATGGTAATAAAACAGAAGATCAGAGGGATCAGAGGTCTTAAGCGGAAGTATTTAGTTAAACAGAAGGTTTTTCAGGCCCTTTCTGAATCCTGTGATGGAGGTTTCTTCTCTAAGCTTGATGGGCAGTCCATACCATGAAATAGGTGCTACTGAGTAGAAGGCTCCAGTTTTCACCTGCGATAACCTGCAGGCGGGAATATTTAGCTGAGAAGCATTGCTAGATACTGGCTTTAGGTACCAGATCATCTTTGAGCTAGCCAGGGCCAGAATTATTCATACAGTTAAATGAGATCACCATTAACCAGAGTAAAATTCTTTCCTTGATTGGAAGCCAAAGCAAATCTCGTCCTGCGGCCGAGATACGATCCGTTCTCTTACGGTCCATCACAACTCCGACTGCATTGTTTTGCATCACTTGCAATCTATTCCTCTCACAGTTAGGTAAACCCATCAGAAGACTGCTACAATAGTGTATTCTTGAGCTTATTAGGGGACGCGCTAAGCTTTCCCTACTGGTTTCCCGACAGGAAGGGTCGTGCATGAGAGTTTGATGTAGTACGCTGACAAAGCCACAAGACTGCTCACGTGTGCTTTCATATTTGGGTTGCAGTCCAGTTGAACCCCCAGCATTTAAAACTTTTTTTTTAACTCTACTCCAATCAGGAGTTGTGTGTACTGGCCTTCTAGTTTACAAGTTATAGATTCAGTTCCCACAAGAATCAGCTCAGTCTTACTCGTGTTGAGTGCCAGGCCATTGGCACACATCCAATTTTGGATAAACTGAAAGATCCTGTTCATGTTTATTTCATCTTCTGAGAATACACCCGTGAGGGGGATGACACACTAGGTGTCATCGGCATAATTTGTACATTTGATGCCATTGGTATCCATGAAGTCCACAAACAGCACAGCAAAAATGTTGTAAAATATAAGGGAGAGACAGGCGACCTGTGCATTACTGGGAACATGAGAGGGGGGCCATCAGCTAACCTGGTGGGCATCGGGGGAACTCTGGCAAGCTCTTACTGATTGACAAGAGTGGCATCTACCACAGTCCTGCTGGCTCCACTATGCCTAAGGGCAGGAGTGTCTACTCCATTGATCAGCACACTGCTTTTAAAGTAGTGCTTTGTGTTGTCAGGTATCCTAGCATAAGCCACTGGAATCCAGGGAAACTAAGACTACCTCAGATTCTATCCCACTGGGGAAGAAATCTGAGGACAAGGATACCACGCCGGGGTACCTAAGGGTCTGGGCAGGTGGCTTACAGTTATCGTTAACCTAAGAACACTATGGCCCTCATTACAAGTCTGGTGGTAACCCTGCCAGTCCTGCCGTTGGATTGCCGCTGGACTTGCCAAATTTACCGGCGCCTGGCTTGCCAGAATCACTGGGGGATTACGACCCCGGCAATCTGGGAACTCAGGCACCGGTAAATTGTTAATCCCCATGGGGATGACTGAAGCACCGGCACTGTTGATAATGGTGCCGAGGCTTCCGTGAAAGTCTGCAGGCGGGTGCCGTTCTGCCCGCCAGGTCTGACCCTGGCAGACACAATGGCACCCCCCCCCCCACTGACTCGTAGTGTGCCGGTCCGGTAACAACGGTGTTGGTAGGCTTACCGGTACTGTTGTTACCGGACCAGCACACTTGTAATTGGGCCCTGTGTGTTTTGTGTAAGTGTAACCTGGTTACCTTACCAGTGTGCAACACTGGGTATCTCTGATCTAATACCACTGCTGTACACCAATTTGTTAAGATGGATTTCTAAACTCTGACCTGGTGGGCATAGGTGTAGGAGGCCACCCTCAGTTTAGTGAAACAGGGGAACCTTCTGGACAAGCCAGACCAATCTAGGTAGCTTGGCAGGCGGTCAAGATGAAGTCTCAGGAGGGGTGAGAGAGATCAAAAGTCCACAATGAGCACACCCAACAACGTGCCACAAATTACTTGTACACAAGTGTATATGAAAAATATCTATACATTTAGTGTTGGCCGGACCAATTAGACACAAGTAACTTTAGCAATAAGAAAACAGATATCACACAAATCCTTAAACTATCCAATATATCTATACATTACATTTCCTAATGCAATTTAGTGATAAAAGACAACCATAACCTGCAAAGAGAGCGTTAAGTTAACACACAAAGGGCATTAGGTAATTCTTCAGAGTATGTTCCCTAACTTTCAAGTCCAACCCTAAGAAGAGTGGAGCTTTGTATGCAACAGTACATTTGTGCGTAAAAACGTACCATCTCACAGATGAAGAAAAGGCGGGTTGTAGCAAGTCAGGAAGGGGCTTGAGGTGATGAAGAATTGGTTCCCACTATTCGAGGAGGCCCTACCCTTGGTGGGAAAGCAGTGTTCAAATGGCGATAATATCTAGGGAGCGCAGGCTTACCCAGCCAAGTTCGAATACCTTCAGGGGATACTCGTGTAAAAGTGATCGGTTGTGCCAGGGGGCCATCGGTAAGTGATGCAAGTACTCACTAAACCTCAGCATAGTCCGGACCAAACTTTGCAAGTTTAGTTGAGATTGCTAGCAGAGTCCTGCAGTTTTGCGGCTTTCTGGCTCTCAGCGGCTGCGGTGGAGAACAATCATCTTTGACGGGACAGTTGCCTTTCCTCAGCTTCTGAAGGAGGTATGAACAACATTCCAGTGCAGCTTGTTTCAGGGCACAGCAGAGTAAAGCATCTATAGTGACTTTCACCATCAGGTAGTGATGCAGGAATTATGGATGTGGGCAGCATTACGCACTCTCCTAATTTGGGACACAGAGGAGCTAGGCCTGTGAAATGTGGTGGGAGAATGCATGGGAGCACAAGCAAGTGATGTCCAAGTCTTGGGTCTGCACTCAAGAAGGCGGCGGTGCTGTTGGTTAGCCTGAGGTAGAGCTGGACAGTTCACTGGGTGGCCGAAGAAAGCTTTTGAAGGGGCTCGTTTGGTGGGTAAGCAGGGGGCACCGAGAGTAATTGTTCCCACTACTGCAAAGGGATGTAGCGCCAAGGCAGGCCTTCTTGATCAAAAATGAAAGCCGGGGTCAGGCAGGACAGCGGAGGGCAAAGGGTGCCAAAACCTTAAAAAGCATCTCAGTTGGTCTGTTTGTTCATGTAGGATACTTGGCTCCTCCTGTAGTTCGGTGAGAATACAGGTGACCGACCTGGAATGGCTGCAGAGGCCCTTCTCTTATCCAAGATTAGCTTCACAACAAAATTGAGGACTTCCAATAGAAGATTTGCTCTCTTGCAGGCATCCCAGACGTGGACCAATCACGGACCATGATGGTCTCAGACGTTCAGGCACTCCAAATATCCTGCCACCAATGGTGTGGATTGGGACGAGACAGTCCCAGACCACTTACTGGTCACACATACGTGACAGGCAGAAGCCTGCGAAAGAGATCGGTTTTCGCAGAAGCTGCATGCCCATATAAGGAAAGCCGGGGTTACTCGACCTGGGTGACGGCCATGCGACAGAACAAAAGACTTTGTGGCTCAGGCATTTTCAGACCTGGCCACAGTCTTGAGCCAAACGCAGTAAACACGATTTAACTCTGTAAAAATAAGTGAAGCGTTATGAAAAGTAACTGCCGGCAGAAGTTTGTCCAAGGCACACTCGGACAATCACCTACAAAAGCCTTTGATGATGTCTAGGGCCATAAAACAAAAAGTACCCCAGTTCACGGTACTGGAAGGTACATTGCACACTTTTAAAATGTTACCAAGAAATGGCAGCATAGTCAAAGACTAAGGGAAACATAGTTTCCCAGTACTAACAGTCTGAAGGACGTGTCAGTTTCCCCATAACATGTGAGCAAAAGCCCAGGGGGATTCAGTGGAAGGCTGGGCTCAACTGGAAAAGGTGAGGTTAGGGCAGCCAAACAAAAGCAGAAAGTTTGGGTGATCCTTAAATGGAGGGAAAATTGCACATAAATGAAATCTTTACCAACACTGTTGAACAGAGAAGAGCTATGAGTGAAATCTGATAAGTGCAAAGTGATGTCATTAAGAGAAGATATAAGGGGACACTGAAACGATAAATGAATACTTAAAGAATAAATATGTGACTGAAGTGATAAAATATCTGAACATACAAGAAATGATATAGACTGAGAAGATAAGTGAGAAGAGATGCAGTAGAGACGCAGAAACGCAAGGTAGAGTAGAAATATAGAAACTGGCTGCAGTAGAAAATATAACATGAGTAAAGCAGCCATGATGAAAAGATGTACAATAGTAAATTAAAAAGCGTGAAGGAGAGAGACCGAGGTTGCAGAAGCTGACAGGCGCTGGAAAGAGTGTCAAGCAAGGAACATAGAATGTCAGTTTGGCTTGGGATCAAGGATGCCACAATAAAATGCAGCTGACGATACAAGAGTAGATGAAGAGAATAAGCTACATACGCACAGCACATTTCTCTTAGATTAAGTAAAGGAGTGAACATTTACAAGTGTCATGTGGTATCCAGTAATTTTGACTAAATCATTTACAGAGAGGGATGTTTTAACGAAACACTAACAAAGAAAAAACACTGTTTTTTTTTGTTTTTTATATATGAGGTGGGGTAAGGGATTAAAATGGCAAAGCAGCGTGTTGGGATGGTCTTAAAATCATAAAGGATTGGGGGAGTTATGGGGGACACCCTAAGAGAAAAATAAAACACATTCTTTGATTTTTTCAGTGTTATGGTTTTCGGTAAAGCCCCATCAGTAATTTCTTCTTTAAAATGACATAGAACCGTACCAAGTATTGAACAATCAAAGATTTAGAAAGCATATGAAAGACGGAGCAAACAAGTATCCAGAGGCCAAGAGGAGTAATAGCACCTGACATAATTGCATCAAATAGTATTAAATAAAAGTTCAGAATGGACAAAATCCTGGTCTTGTGGAAAACAAGGCCAATTCATTAAGCTCCAGTTGAAGATAGCAATGTACCTTCACTCCCTTGAAAGTCCCGCAAAAGGGAACAGTCAGAGTGGTCAACTAGAAAGAAGAAGGCTTGGGTTAGGGCCAAACTGATGAGAGATGGTGGGCTAATAGGCGAACTGGGCAGTGGTCAGACGTTGTTCCCCGGACCTAGGTTTCGCTTTGCTTATGTGCTGCTAATGAGACAAATGTCCAAGGTTGGGGGAGAATGTAAACCAATCATGAGGGCCTATGTAGCGATGGATCATCCATTGTTGCAGAAGCCAATCCGCCGCTGTTATCCTGATATTAATCTGTATTATACGTGGTTAGAGGTAGTTCAAGGTGTGCCTGTCAGATAAGAGGGAGCCAATTGTATTACTAACTCCTAAACAAAGTATAGGTACATATGTTCCCTTAACCAATCAATCCTTTTGATATGTTTTACTTCTTGCCGCGTAGGATGATGTCATAGCTGATGTACATCAAGATGTAAAGCTTTTGTGTAACAGAAATGTATTTGAGAGTGAGTGAGCTGCAATCTGTTTGTTCAACAGGTTTCCCTACTTTATTTGAGCTGATAATAAGTAGTATTTTTCCATATTCTTTGAGTCTGTCTGGTGATTTGGGTCTGAGATCATTTATCAGTAATACCATATTGCACTTGGAATGCTCGAGGTGCTACTGCACATAAGGAAGGTGGTGAAGAGGCTTACAGTATGTACTGCATAGCAAGGACACCAGAGTGTAATGATTAAGTGAAATGGGGTGAATGAGACAAAGGTACAAATATGAAAAGACAGATCAATAGATTGATGGACTGTTGCTGAGATGTGTGCCTAAACTGCATGGCATTGCACCCACTTGTGGTACTGACTCCACCCATTTCTTGATTTTTATGACATGATGCATACTTGCTTTATTAACATTGTTTCAATGAAGAGTTTGCTCATATTTTGTCAAGTTGTTTTATCATGTGACTTGGTGCTATGAAAGACGGATTTATTAAACAGTGTATTAGTTTAGCGCTTGCATAACAATTTTGCAGAAAGCATTGTGTTGGATCTAATATTGAAGGAGGAATATTAGAAAAGGAAGTCTCCTCTGTTGTCTGAATCTGAAACTGGAATCAGAAAGCTACTGCTTAATTCCCCACCTTAAACAATGGACACCTTATGTGATCCTGGGCATATCCCTTTTCATCACTGTACCTTGTTTTCCTTAGCTGTCTCTAGGGAACTTCCCACTCATATGGGTTTATAATCCATAATGCTACTCCATAATAACTATGAATCAGTTTTTGACGGGTGGGTGGGTAGACAGGAAACCAAATGAGGCTTTTGTGTTGTACGGTGGAGAGGCAGTAAGGCATGTATTTATATGTTGTATTGATTATCTTATATAGTGCCTTACACCAAGGCGCTTTACAAAATGCAATGAATTGGTACACTTTAGGGCCTCATTACACGTTGCGCGGCAAATCCGCAAATTACCGGCATGGCGCCCTTAACATGTCCGCCCTCGCAGGAGGGCGCTAATAGCGTACCATTACGAGTACGTGGACACGAGCATTGCGCCATGCCGGTAATGCCCCTGCTGCCTTGCCGCTAAACTTCCCCAAAAGTCACTTACCGTCTTCCTCGACAGTGAAGATAGCACCTCCGCCTTGACGCAGCATGCAAATAGCGGTCACCGCTAATAGCGGTGACCGTTAAATACCGGAACCGGAAAAAGCATCATCGCACAAGAACGGGAAAGAGCATGGCGGTCATCTTTAAAAACACAATCCATTGCCATCCTCTGCCCCCTGGACCTGTTACCTTGCTGTCTGAGACCATTGCAACACCGTTACCATGCCCAAGGCACTGAAAAAAACCACAGACCGCCAGCGGAAGGAAAAGTTCTCTACTGAGGAGTTACTCATGCTGACTCAGACCTTATCGGACAATGCTGCAGTGGTCTTCGCAAGTGACATGCGGCGGGAGACCCTCCTTAAGAAAAAGGCTATCTGGGACGAAGTGGCAATGAAAGTGAGTGCTGTGGGCAGCAGCACGCGCACTGTACGTGAGTGCAGGAAAAGATGGGATGACCTGAGACTCCGGGTCAGAATGATCCTGGCAGAGAATCACAAGACTGCCACCGATGGCGGATCTGGGTCGTAAATCAAGTTAAAGGAGTGGGAGGAGACATGCGCCAACCTCATCAGAGTCGAATGTATTGAGGGAGTTGGGAGGATGGAGCATGGCGTGGCAGAGACTTCTGATGGAGGTAAGTGCACTGATGCAAGCATGCAATGTGAATGTACAGGTCCCCACAAATGTCCACCCTGGATCACCTCACGGATGGCCAAACATCAACACATGCATCCCGCCCTGCCCATGTCAGTGCCAGACCCAAACACACACACATGCACACATCAACAGAGCCAAGTGCCACACACAACACTGCATGGATGAGCCACTGAAATGACACATCACCTGCATCCTTCACAATGAAGTCCAAACGGCCCCAACTGAATTCATGATGTAGCCTGCATTGATTACATTGAACCATAACCAATGACATCCCCTTTCTTGTCCCCGACAGGGTCACATACAGACAGTGAGGAAGCATCCCAGGCACCCCCTGTGCAGAAGAAAAAAAGGCCACAGCCCAGCGAGGACACCCCAACGACATCAAGGGGAAAAGGCTCAAGGCTCCATTTGCAGCATTCAAAACATTGTTTGAGTGCCACTGCCAGAGCCACGCCAAACACTACTACCCCGCATCTGGAGGTTCACCCCCTCCCCCCCCAATCACAGCCACCGAGGGTCCACGCTCATCTGCAGCCAGTTTGGCAGGAGAGGCGGCAGCCATTGCCGCATTGTCTGATGTGGATGAGCCTACAGATCTCAACCTGGCCATGCACACCCCAAGCCCTGCTCGAACCCCAGAGCCATCACCCCAACACACATCTGTCTCCAACGTCACTGGTGACGAGACCATGGAGGCCTTCAGTAGCCCCCCGGAGCCTACATCTGTACACAGGCCAGCATCAGAATGCGCAGCAGGCACACCCCACAGCCCGACACTGCCCTTGACCTGGCCAGCATCATCCAGCGGCAACAGGCTCTCACTGTGCTGGTTGGTCAGCATGTCGAGGAGGCTGCCCGTCTCAGGGCGGAGCTCAGGGAGACATCCAGGCACTCCAGGGAGGGGATGGAGTCGTGCACAGACAGGCTGTGTGGGGAGCTCATATGCGTCCGGGAGGTGCTCACACGCATTGCGGATGCAATGGACCGCCAAATCCCTCCACCACCAGCACCAGGACAGTCTGCCACCTCTTTGTCCACCAGTTTGCGGCAGACATTGTTGGAGACTCATGAGGGACAGTTGTGGGGGTTGGCGGAAGGGTGTGATGGGACAGTTGTGGGGGGTGTGGGGAAGGGTGTGATGGGACAGTTGTGAGGGGTGGGGGGAAGGGTGTGATGGGACAGTTGTGGGGGGTGGAGGGAAGGGTGGTGGGATGATTGGGGACTTGCACATTTTTCTGTTTCAGTTCATTAATACACTGTTGTTTGAGCAAAACACAGGCCTGGACTCCTTCATTGTGTATGTGCAATATATTGACGCCAAGGTCCATTGTAAGCTAGAAAACAGACACCAGTGCATCACCAGCCATATACAGGTGACAGTACGAGTACATGGTACGCAGAAGATTTGGTTGATCAAATGCTGTCTCACAGCACGTCCCTCCTGGCCATCCCCTCTTGCATGACCTGCATCCCCTTCACCTCCATTCTCATCCCCATCATCATCCACATCAGGTGCCTCCATTTCAATGTCAGGGGGCAGTGGCACATTCCTTCTGATACACATATTGTGCAGCATGACACATGCCATGGTGATCTTTGCCACCTTATCATGGCCATACAGGAGAGCGCCACCAGACCTGCTAATGCACCTAAACCGTAACTTCAAAAGTCCAAAAGTCTGCTCGATCACGAGGCGGGTACGGGTATGTGCACGATTGTATTCTTCTTTGTGCCTGTTCTGTGGGTTCCGTACAGGTGTGAGGAGCCACCTCTTCAGGGGATAGCCGGCATCACCTATGTGGGGGAATGAATGGGGTCCTGTTACTTTTCAACACAAGTGTGGCCTGTTCATATCACATACTTTGACCTATCATTGGGATTCATGTACACAATCAACTGCATTAATGGAAATGGTCTGTGTAGCTGCTTTGTGCAAAGGTGAGCGCAAGCCTGCAAGTAGACAGGCCCCATTGAAGCCTCCAAAAGTAATTGACATGTTCTGGGTGAGGCCAGGTCATAGGTGTCCCTGTGGCCAGGCACATTTGGTACCACACTGGTGGTGTATTGTCCTTCCAACATTGCTGTTGCCATGCTGAGAGGCATCACTTCAGTGGTGCCATGGGTTCGTGGTGCATTGCCATGGCTAGGGGGTATCCCTTCGCATGCATCGAAGGGCACAATGCATTGTTGATGTTGTGCTGTAGGAATGCTGCATGACTATGTTGACAGCATGGATGACATTTTTGTATTTCGTGGCGTGGAGTGCCGTGCAATGTGGATGAGGATTGATGTTTGATGTTACTAGAATTGGATTGTCAGCTGTGTTGTGTAGCATATACTTGCATGTCCGTTCATCTCAAGTACGTTGCTGCCCCCCCAATGCACCCCCAGTTGGAGTATCTATCTATCCCCCCCCCCCAATCACACTGCCATGTGCTTGGCCTGCTACTCACCAAATAGCCACGAACGTTGTCCCATTTGTCGCTCCATGTAGCGGGGGATAGTTGAGTTCCGCAAGACCATGGAATCATGGGTAGATCCTGGAAATCGGGCACAGCAATGTGTGATTATCTTGTTGGCGTCACATACCATTTGGACATTGATGGAGTGGAATTGCTTCCTGTTTCGGTACACTACTTCATTGTGATGTGGGACGACCAATTCCACATGTGTACAGTCGATGGCCCCAATGCAACTTGGGATGCCTGCCAGTGAATAGAAGCCAACTTTGGTGTTTGCAATCTCCTGGCCAGTCCGTGGCATGGATATGTGTTCGGGTGCATGCTTCAGGAGGGCATCGAGTACCTGGTTCAGTATGCGTGAGAATACTGGGTGGGAGATGCCATGCATCTGCCCCACTGTATGCTGGTAGGTTCCTGTGGCCAGGAAGTGGAGCACTGTCACCACCTTGAATAGAGGGGGGATGGCAGTTCTGATGTCTATGAGGCTCACAATGTCGTTGTGTATCATGTCCTCGATGCTGGTGATGGTGTCCCGGTCCAGACGGTAGAGGGTGTGTATCTGCTCAGGTGTTAGGTTAAATGGACTGGCTCTGATCCGGGGAATTGGTGGGTGCCTCTGTGGTATGATTAGGTGGCGTGGTGGTGCTTGCTGTGCCTGTCTAGCCCTCCTCCTCCTCCTGCCTCTCCTCTGTGCTGCCTGTTGTTGTAGCAGCAGCGATGGCGGTATTAGCGCCATGCCGGTAAGAGGTTTTTGTGGAATTTACCATGCCGCTATTGCCATGTCGTTATTTAGGGGATGGCGGGTTGCGCGCACGCAGACTGACTGCTATTAGTGGCACCGTACTTAGCAGTGCCGCTAATGGCGGTGAGCCGGGTCGTAATCCGCATGTGCATTTAACGTTACCGGTATTCCATTACCGGTAACGTTAAATCCCTACCGCCATCCGTGTAATGAGGCCCTTTGTTTTTTAAAATGACATGAACTACAGGACACAAAAGAGAAAAATAAAGAAGAAACAAGAAAACCAATGAAAAGAAGAAATGATATGCTGGTCCGATAAGCAATGAAGTTGAAAGTCAGGTAACATGATGTATTGCTATGAGACAAAATCCAGCCATCCCCAAACCAAAAAACAAACTTTGGGGTAAGCAAATATTAAAAACAGCAAAAGTCAGCTGCTCACACAAAAAATATTCTGGACAAAACAAACTTGGGCGAAAGCCTCCAAGAGCCAATCCTTCGACCGCCTTTGCCCACAAAGACAACTCCAAAACAAGAAGGAAAGTCAATAGTCCAAAACCCTCAGTGGCCAACAGCCAGCCTCCACAAGGAGCCAAACAGCAGCAACAAAGCCCAGGAAACAGCAGGAGACACTCCACAGAAAGGAACCAGCAGCTTCCCGCACTGTGACAGCAAACAGGCAAAAGCAAGCCAGAGCTCTGGGAGCTCTGAGATAGCAGCAACATGGCTCTGTGGAAAATCCAGTGACAGTACCAATGACCTGGGCCAGTCTCCTCACAGCTCAGCCACTCGACCAACACCTGCGCTGTCCGTGCCAAACACAGGTCGCAGTCCCCCGTGGCAGCCGCACCTGGCTATGGCCTGAGTGTGTCCACCAAATGGGCGAAAAGGCCCCTGACGCTGCAGCATCAGCTGGGCCCGCAACAGCACATGCCAGCACCCACACCAGCAGCGCACATGGTCGCCATCTTGGACCAGGTGCAATCCAATGAGTCTCAGAACGTACATGCTCAGCAGAGCACATTTTCCCCATTGCGTTATTTGGCATGAATGTGTCTTTTGCCCTCTTTGTGCATGTTTGGATCTTAGAGTGAAGGAAGACCTCTTGTTCAGCTCGCCCAATGAATTCTCAGGTTTCTCCGCACTTTTACATTGGTCTACAACTAAAAATGGGATGAGGTTGGATGGAATGAGAAGGGAGTGCTCTAGCCTCCTGTCAAATTGCAAGCTGGGACTCAAGGAAGCTTGGGCTCAAATCAACTCTTTCCAATTTCACAAAATTATATTATCCTGGTGAAATCAATGTACTACCTTTGGTATGTGGGGAGGCTCCCTGGATGCCATGTCTTTAAGAAACATATCTAATATATATGCTGCACAAAAGGAAAGTAATGTAAATAATGCTACCATACAGACTTACTCATGTGAAGGTGAATGAGAGGTTGGTATTGAGTTTAGCTGTTTTGGAAGATGAGGCCACTGCATTTTGGGCTTGGGCCACTGCACAATGGCCCAGAACATGATATGTGCCACACAGGCCACGCAGACCAAAGGTCGCCTAAGGGACAGTCGGGTTTAAATCGCGTTTCTATAAGAAATAGCACATTTAATGCCTTTTTCAACAGATGTTTGATCTCCGAGAATATGCAACAGCAGACTGACAATTCAACAGGGCAGATGAAATCCCAACAGTACTAATGCTAATTGATCAAGGTAGATGCATTGGGTAACTACATTCAATTGGCTAAAACCAGTAAATTGGCTAAAACCAGTAATTTCAGGATCTATTAGCACGTCTGCTCCTTGATTGTAAGGTGTGTACAAGAGTAGAACAAGTCGAAAAACTCATATGCACACAAAACTAAACAGTCAAACTGACAGTGCCATGGAGGTAACAGGCAAAAAAGATGCAGAAAGCAATAAATACATACTTCGCCCTTTACGTTCCTCCTATATCTGCGATGCCAGGGGCAAAATAATGTTGCAGTGATTCCTCAACCAACATAAAATAAAAAATAAAAAATAGCATGACAATTAATTTGACTCTTCCCATCCAAATGCCTCCAACTGTGCAGGGAAGGTCAGCACAGAGTCCGGATTCAATGAGAAAAAAAAACACACTGCCCATGCATGCTGGAAATTGGATTGGCCATCCGCTTGCACAGTATCTCCAAAAGATGCCGGGCAAGTAAGCACAAGATAGTGCCCTGACATCCTGTTTTTAACATCTCCCGGTCACGTGACAAACCCAGGTATTGCTTCCCATCCAATGTCCTCCAACTGTGCAGATAAGCTAGTGGGATCTAAAATGGTGGCTTGGACCTATGGAATGACAGCAGAGTCTAGATTCAGTGCCAATAACTCAAGGGCACCCTTTAGAGCCGGACATTGGCCAGTGCACTTTACCTGCAGAATACTCCTCAGAAGTGCCAGGTGAGTAAAACTACGATATTGCTCAGTACTTCTGATTTTAATAGCTTCAGGTCACATAACCACTCCCTGTGACCACTGTTCATCTAATGGCCTCCAACTGTTCAGGAAAGGGGACGCACGATGGCAGGAGGGTCTCTGTGATGACTGTACCTGGATTCAGGGTAAACAAAAATAAACACTCAGGCCTGGCAAGCTGAAAAGGAAGGGAGTCCACCAGATTGCACAGGATTCCTCGCAGATGCCAGATGAGTAAACAACACAAATATTTTAAAAAATCATCACCTGACAGTAAATGTATAAGTATTTGGAAATAGTGCACAAGTACATTTTTTGCTGGTGTGGTACTGGTCAGAATAGTGACAATTTCAGACAATGTACTTACCCTAAACCTAACAATTCAACAAAGAATTCAGAGACTGTGTTACATTGGTGAGAACTGGAGATGGTGGGAGATGTACATGCTGGATGGGGCTCTTAATGACAGTAAGTCGAGTTTGTAACCTCTAAACACTGGCGTTCTGTATACAAGTTCCATAGAAGTATTAGCCATTTACCTTGTATGGTAAAATACTATGAGAATCTAAAGCAACCCTAAAGGTGACGATTCGTGACTTACCCATGCTTCTGATCATCTATGGAGAAGAAGCAGGACCCCTACATCATTCAGCAGACATTCAACCACCACTTATAACGGTTATTAAATTAAGGTTATGAAAGTAATCACTAAATCACAGCCCCACAACACCGCCCAGAAGCCACCAAAAGCCCATCATGTTTCCGCTGCAGGGGCCACATCTTAATCTGTCTCTTGATTTCGCATTGACCATTAAATTTACCCCTTCACAATTGTCTAATCAACTAGTTCATGTACATGTATGTTTCCATAAATGAAATCAAATGTAAACATTAACTCGGGTAAGTAGGACATGTACACTTTGCCTTAAAAATATCTCAAAGTACAGTGAATGAAAGATATTCCACTTCATACTAAAAATATCTATCCTTATCTTCCCACGTGGCTTTTAGATATGTTGTTATCAGTGTTAAATGCTGAATTTAATCGTTCTAGGATATACCGGTTGTGCTATTGCATGTGTTTATCATATCTCTCTAAGATCCAGGAACCTCACGTGGGAGTCACTTCCCACTCTGGTGGTCCTTATAGTTTCTACAAAAGCAACACAGTGGCTGCAGATTCAATTGTGTTCTTACAGTGAAGGCATTTTGAATCACTGATGATGCTTTTATTCTGTTCATCATCTTGGCACCACCAACATACAGTGCACATGACATCCTATGCAGATCTTCTCTGGCAGGATGCAGACCAAGTAACATAAGAGATGCCAAAGGATGTGTGATATCGCAGCAGCTCAGAGAAGTTGAAAAATCTCAATAGGAACTACATAGGGGAGGTCAGGTCCTGTTTGCGGTTCTGGGATGAAGAAGAAAGCTTGAGTGTGAAGCTAGGCCAAGCAGGAGAAAGGCACCATGATATGAGAATATATGATAGTTTCTTTATATAGCTCCTATACACAGTGTGTTTCAAAGCACGTCAAGGCAAGGGAGGGAACAAGGGAAAATACAATGACATTCTTACAAGCCATGAGCAGTAAGGATGTGAAATTAACTATCGTACTCGGCCTGACGGCATTTCAGTTAGTGCAAGAGCTAAGACATAGATATGGAAGTGAGGGGTAGGGTTGGAAGGAAATGAAAACAGACAGGTGACTGTCGTAATAGGCCTGACGACATTTCAGATAGTGCTGGAGGGGGGAATCGTAAACAAGTAAGGGGAGGAGACAGACGAGGTTGCTATCATACCAGGTTCAGTGAACATTCTGATAGAGTAAGTGCATAGAAGTAAGTAAAGGCAGGAGAGTGGAGATAGGAAAGGGAGAACGGGAGAGGAGTAGAGAAAAGAGAGTAAGCAGTCAAAAAGATTGGAGAAGCAAGAGGGGAGAGCGAATACAATTGCAGATGTCTAGTAACACATAATGTTGGAAGCCAGGATACAAGATGAAGATGGGAACAGCATGATTCAGGGCCACCCTGAGTACAAGATGCAAAGGAGGTCCAGCATGAGAGTTGAGAAAGGGTGACGCACCATGAATCAATGAAGTCCATAAAAGTCAAATCCAGCATTGGCCACAAGACAGTGATGGTGGAACCAGAATGTATCAGGACAGACTCTTGCAGAAGTAGGCTGGAGAGGCGGAAGGGGGAGCAGGGTAGAAGAATCAAGCAAAACAGGCAACACCTGTGTGCGAGAAGGGTGGAAGCCCAAGGGAACATAAGGGGGGGACCAGTGAGGGTGGGGATGATCTGTGAGGATAGAGGGGGTAAACACATGTTGGTGCATGCTTACCTGCTGTCTTTGCAGGGGGTCGGGCCTGGGTCCTCCTGGTCTGAACAGGAGTTGCCCTTTTCTTCATCAGCCCTTCGCTTCGGTGGCCCGGGCGAGAGACGCCCTTAGTCTAAGAGTTAAGAGCAGGAAAGAAGAGGCAGGGCTAAGAAGGTGGGTGGGGCTTAGGCCAGGTGACCTAAATACACTTTCACCTGCTCCCTATCTGCAAAGGAAAAGAGGCAACCAGGAAGGCACCAGGTGGGCGGGGCTTGCTAAGGGGGGAAAAAGAGCGGCAACCAGGAAGGCACCAGGTGGGCAGGACTTGCTAAGTGGGGAATAAGGGTGGCAACCTGGAAGGCACAAGGTGGGGGGGCTTAGGCCAGGTGACCTAGATCCAGTTGCACCTGCTCCCCATCTGCAAAGGAAAAGAGGCTTGAGGGCTCCTTAAGTAGGGAAAAAGAGCAGCAACCTGGAAGGTACCAGTTTTGTTGGGCTTGGGCCATGTGACCTAGATCCACTTGCACATGCTCCCCAGCTGCAAAAGAAAAAAGGCTGGATGGCTCCTTAAGTAGGGAAAAAGAGCAGCACCCAGGAAGCACCAGGTGGGCAGGGCTCCTTAAGTAGGGAAAAAGACCGGCAATCAGTAAGGCACCAGGTGGGCGGAGTTTGCTAAGTGGGGAAAAAGAGCAGCAACCTGGAAGGTACCAGGTGGGCGGGGCTTAGGCCAGGTGACCTAGATGCACTTGCACCTGCTCCCCAACCGCAAAGGGAAAGAGGCTGGAGGGCTTGTTAAGTAGGGAAAAAGAGCAACAACGAGGAAGGCATAAGGTGGGCGGGGCTTGCTAAGTGGGGAAAAAGAGCGGCAACCTGGAAGGCACCAACTGGCTGTGGATTGGGCCAGGTGACCTGGATCCACTTGCCCTTGCTCCACATCTGCAAAAGAAAATAGGCTGGAGGGCTCCTTAAGTAGAGAAAAAGAGCAGCAACCTGAAAGCTATCAGGTGGGCAGGGATTGCTAAGGTGGGACAAAGAGCGGCAACCAGCAAGGAACCAGGTGGGTGGGTCTTTGGCCAGGTGACCTAGATCCACTTGCACCTGCTCCCCATCTGCAAAGGAAAATAAGCTGGAGGCTCCTTAAGTAGAGAAAAAGAGCAGCACGCAGGAAGGTACTAGGTGGGCGGGGCTCCTTAAGTAGGGAAAAAGAGCAGCAACCAGGAAGGCAACAGGTGGGCAGGGCTCCTTAAGTAGGGAAAAAGACCGGCAACCAGTAAGGCACCAGATGGGCAGAGTTTGCTAAGTGGGGAAAAAGAGCAGCAACCTGGAAGGCACCAGGTGGGTGGGGCCTAGGCCAGGTGACCTAGATCCACTTGCACCTGCTCCCCATCTGCAAAGGAAAAGAGGCTGGAGGGCTTGTTAAGTAGGGAAAAAGAGCAGCAACCAGGAAGGCACCAGGTGGGCGGGGCTTGCTAAGTGGAGAAAAGAGCAGCAACCTGGAAGGCAACAGGTGGGCAGGGCTCCTTAAGTAGGGAAAAAGATCGGCAACCAGTAAGGCACCAGATGGGCATAGTTTGCTAAGTGGGGAAAAAGAGCAGCAACCTGGAAGGCACCAAGTGGATGTGGATTTGGCCAGGTGACCTAGATCCACTTGCCCCTGCTCCCCATCTGCAAAGGAAAAGAGGCTGGAGGGCTCATTAAGAAGGAAAAAAAAGTGGCAACCTGGAAGGCACCAGGTGGGCAGGGTTTAGGCCAGGTGACCTAGATCCACTTGCACCTGCTCCCCATCTGCAAAGGAAAAGAGGCTGGAGGGCTCCTTAAGTAGGGAAAAAGAGCAGCAACCAGGAAGGCACCAGCTGGGTGGGGATTGCTAAGTGGGGACAAAGAGTGGCAACCTGCAAGGCACCAGGTGGGTGGGGCTTAGGCCAGGTGACCTAGATCCACTTGCACCTGCTCTCCATCTGCAAAGGAAAAGAGGCTGGCGGTCTCCTTAAGTAGGGAAAAAGAGCAGCAACTAGGAAGGCAGTGGGTGGGTGGGGCTTGCTAAGTGGAGATAAAGATCAGCAACTTGGAAGGCACCTGGTGGGCGGGGCTAAGGCCAGGTGACCTAGATCCACTTGCACCTGCTCCCCATCTGCAAAGGAAAAGAGGCTGGAGGTCTCCTTAAGTAGGGAAAAAGAGCAGCAACCTGGAAGGCACCAGCTGGGCGGGGCTAAGGCCAGGTGACCTAGATCCACTTGCACCTGCTCCCCATCTGCAAAGGAAAAGAGGCTGGAGGTCTCCTTAAGTAGGGAAAAAGAGCAGCAACTAGGAAGGCAGTGGGTGGGTGGGGCTTGCTAAGTGGATATAAAGATCAGCAACTTGGAAGGCACCTGGTGGGCGGGGCTAAGGCCAGGCGACCTAGATCCACTTGCACCTGCTCCCCATTGGAAAAGAGGCTGGAGGGCTCTTTAAGTAGGGAAAAAGTGTGGCAACCAGGAAGGCACCAGGTGGGCGGGGGTTGCTAAGTGGGGACAAAGAGTGGCAACCTACAAGGCACCAGGTGGGCGGGGCTTGCTAAGTGGAGAAAAAGATCAGCAACTTGGAAGGCACCTGGTGAGCGGGGCTTAGGCCAGGTGACCTAGATCCACTTGCACCTGCTCCCCATCTGCAAAGTAAAAGAGGGTGGAGGTCTCCTTAAGTAGGGAAAAAGAGCAGAAACCTGGAAGGCACCAGCTAGGCAGGGCTTAGGTCAGGTGACCTAGATCCACTTGCACCTGCTCCCCATTGGAAAAGAGGCTGGAGGGCTCCTTAAGTAGGGAAAAAGTGCAGCAACCAGGAAGGCACCAGGTGGGCAGGGGTTGCTAAGTGGGGACAAAGAGTGGCAACCTGCAAGGCACCAGGTGGGCGGGGCTTAGGCCAGGTGACCTAGATCCACTTGCACCTGCTCCCCATCTGCAAAGGAAAAGAAGCTGGAGGTTCCTTCAGTAGGGAAAAAGAGCAGCAACTAGGAAGACAATAGGTGGGTGGGGCTTGCTAAGTGGGGAAATAGAGCGGCAACCTGAAAGGCACCAGGTGGGCGGGGCTTAGGCCAGGTGACCTAGATCCACTTGCACCCACTCCCCAATTGCAAAAGGAAAAGAGACTGGAGGACTCCTTAAGTAGGGAAAAAGAGCAGAACCCTGAAAGGCGCCAGGTGGACGGGGCTTAGGCCAGGTGACCTAGATCCACTTGCACCTGCTCCCCATCTGCAAAGGAAAAGAAACTGGAGGGCTCCTTAAGTAGGGAAAAAGAGCAGCAACCGGGAAGGCACCAGTTGGGCAGGGCTTGCTAAGTGGGGAAAAAGAGAGGCAACCTGGAAGGCACCAGGTGGGCGGGATTTAGGCCAGGTGACCTAGATCCACTTGCATCTGCTCCCCATCCGCAAAGGAAAAGAGGATGGAGGACTCCTTAAGTAGGGAAAAAGAGCAGAACCCTGAAAGGCGCCAGGTGGGCGGGGCTTAGACCAGGTGGCCTAGATCCACTTGCACCTGCTCTCCATCTGCAAAGGAAACGAGGCTGGAGGGCTCCTTAAGTAGGGAAAAAGAGCAGCAACCAGGAAGTCACCATGTGGGCGGGGCTTACTAAGTGGGGAAAAAGAGAGGCAACCTGGAAGGCACCAGGTGGGCGGGATTTAGGCCAGGTGACCTAGATCCACTTGCATCTGCTCCCCATCCGCAAAGGAAAAGAGGATGGAGGACTCCTTAAGTAGGGAAAAAGAGCGGCAACCAGGAAGGCCCCAGGTGGACGGGGCTTGCTAAGTCGGGAAAAGGATAAAGATCCCAGCAAAGCTTGGCCCAGGTCATATAAGGTCATTCGATGAATGCATCCTGTGCAGGACGTATCATCTGGACATACTGCCATTGGTGACTAGCACTAGGGAGGGGGAAATTATAATGAGCTATGTTGTTGATTTGTCCAGGCAGGAGTTTTATTGAATTTATTTGCTTAGAAGTTGGAAATTGTTCCAACATTTTCTAAAAAAAGAATGATGTTGGTTCCCTCCAAATGGTGCTTATGTGTTCTAGACATACAAGAACCCCTCGGTTGTTTTGGCATTTCAAGTTGGGTCTCCTGAGCTGAGAATCCATGGAAGAAAGTATGGGCCAAAGCAGAAGAATACTTAGTTGAAATGATCTTTGGAAAATGATTCAGAGTCCCACAGTAACTTTTGCAAACACCTCACATAAAAAAGCGTGGGTTTCCACACAGTCTCTCACCTGGGCAAGTATTGGGGTACTGAAAAGATCCCAGTCTATTAGATCTTCCCGTAGTCCCCTAAAGGCCACGTTTCTGGTTTTCTTTCTTGTGCATTCATTTTTTTCTCTCCTGAACCCCGAGTGCTTTTGTGTGGTTCCTACATAGCGATATAACTGATGGGCTCCCCTAGTCTACCAAAGACATATCCATCAGTACCTGCACAAGACATGGTTCACCACTGTGCATATGTGTTTAATGAGGCACAAAGGTACTCCGGCATCTTGAGAAGAGCTCCGCCTACTTTCCGAGTCACGTTCCCACATACAGTATATTTCTCTAAATAGTAGCTCATGTTCTGGCTTCTTCAAATAAATTATGGAGCTTATTTTTTCAGATTTACTTTTTATATGACGTGAATAGAATTGTAAAAATGCGACATCATTAGAAAGCTTTAATCATTTTGAATGATGAAGGAGACCTCAGCAGAGACTGTTTAACTTCCCAAAAAGGGGATCCAGGCATTGTTTCGAAAATTCAAAAACATAGTTTCGAATGACAAAACTTTTTTAAAAAATGCATTCGAAAAAATGCATTTTTTAGGTAAAGTTTTTTTCGTTTTGTTACTAAACTGTGTGTTAAGGGGTAAATAAAACGGGGGTTGGGGGACCCCACCATTAAAAAAAAAGTCTTTTTTCAACACATTTTTATTTGAAACTTTGCCATTCGAAACTATGGCATTTGAAACTATCACTAGGAACCCCCAAAAGTATATTATGAAGTGTCATTTCTCTTAAAAGATATCTGATGCTTTTTTGGTGCCCTTACGTTGTCCGATGGAAAAGGGTTTGAAGAAGGATACCCATGCGAGTGACCCACCCCACAACAAGTCCATTTGTGCCCAGCAAAGGCAACTGCATCATTCCTGCCTGCATGGAAACTGTTTAGCAACCCCCTCCTGAAAATCAATATCCATTGTCATTGTGATCAATCATATGCCGCTGGTTCGCGCCATATTTTCTGCACCGAGTGTGGGCGAGCCGCACAGTGCTGATGAATAGTTGCAAAATTGCTTCTCGCGAACTGCTGCGTTGCTCAGTGGTACTCAAAGTGACTCATGACATCAGTAAATAAACAAAACCTTTCACTCGTCTCCTTCTGGAGCAATCCACAGAATAACAGGCCATTTTGCAAAGTGTTTGGACTTCCCTCTTTCACGAAAATACATTTTGTTTGAAAACCGCAGGCGCCATTCTCTAGTAGTTGAGAGAAACATGGGCGCTATGTTGTCAATAATATTGGTGGTGTTCAGAACAAATGGAACGTTTTCACAAGAATGGTTCAAAGGGGAGGCTGGGCAAGGGCGAGAGGCCATTGTTTGCCAGGTAGGTCATTTCAAGAAATCACACTGCTGTTTATCATCATACAAACAGTTATTAATCTTGTTTGTAAATTTCCAAGCAATGCATGGATGCGGAAAACAAGAGCAAGACAATCCAATCCCTTCCCATTGCGTATTACTTTCACTCCATGTGGTATTGGCAAGGTAGCTTCAGAGACCTTCTGTACAACATGGAAGCGGAGCAGACAGAAGAACTGGCCGGTGGCCAGTGGTGATGACAGTAAACAGTAACATCTGTAGTTTTAAGACCGAAAGGCAAAGCGTTTAGGAATTGAACATGGAAAAATGCCTGCCGATTCATTTCATGAAGCCCAATGTGTAGCGCACATGTCGCATGACTAACGTGCAGGGCTGGTTATGTCATCTGGGGGGGCGGGGGAGGGAGGGTAGGGGGGGTGCGTCTGGGGAAAGCAGACGAGATCTGACCGAGCATGGCGGTCGCGGATTTCATATCTTGACAATGGCTTCAGCCGAAGTTTCCCCACAAGCAAAGCTCTAACTTCGCGGTCCCTGGTTGCCTGAAGTAACAATGTGAGTGTGGCCGCAGAAGAGTGGAATACACAAAAATAGACAAGGATACACCAAATCCTTTTTTGTGAGACCTTGTGACTATAACCACTAGTTATTTCGTGTTTTATACAGCTCAAGCATACAGAGGGCGAGGGGAGGAGGGCATCACGTTCAATGCAGGCCTTTAATATAGTACACATCTTGAAACCGGAGGGTCCACTGTCTTTTTAGAGGTTGGATATGGCCGGAGCCAGTAAAGCAGAAGGTGGATCAGTGCTCAGCAGTGCTGCCCTTCAACATTTATACAGTGAGATTAAACATATCTGCTTCCACAAACTGCTGATTAAATAAGCATTGGATTTAGAAATATGATCAAATAAAATGGCAAACCGATTGGGGAGGCGTGGGGGCGGTGGTAGCACAAAGAAGCGACACACACACTGGAAGATTAAAACACAAATGATGCAAGGCCTTATTGTGCTCTCTTTGCCAAAATCATCAACCACAGCTTCCAATATGGATATACATATAGGCAATACACAAAGTAACCATGTAAACAAACATATAAGGGAACATATAAACTGTTGTGGGATATTAATGAGATAAACTATTACCACGGTAAGTAAAAATGCTAAATATAATCTAATGACAATTCATAAACAATTCAAGGTAATTAATTCGTGTGTCAGAACATGAAGAACATGTTCTATGCTTTGCAGGTTCTCTTTCTTTATTCCCAGACCTTTTTACTGCAGTTTTGACTGCTCTGCTAAAAGCGGCCTGGTGCTGCTCCTGGGTTTGGCTGGAAGTGGTGGCATTTTTGAATACGGGCATAAGGAACATCGCCTTCTTTAAAGTATTTAATCTTCCTGTTTAAGAAAGCTATTTGGCTCCTGCCGAATACTCATTCCAATGCACAGTAACAACTCATAGGATGCCTATGGAGTACAGATTGCATATGAGGGTGAATTAAAATGTTGAAAACATTCCATATCAGACTGAAGTGCACATGTTTGTTCATAGAAGAGAAAGAAAGGGGAGCACGGTTTCTTCCAATCCTTATAGAGTAACTTTAAAGTTCATGGAGATCAGTAGGGCAGCAGTAGCCGGTCGCATTTCAGGCTGAGTGTCCTGATCCCTCCGAAGAAGCATCTATGAGGAAAGGAATGTTTTGAAATTTCTTCAGTTTTCCTGTGGGCCAGTCTGCCAAAGGGTCTATAGAGATAGAGGTGTGATGACTCTGCGTGGGCCTATGGTAGATGAATCAGTGAGTAACGAGGAAAACTAAAACTAACATTCCATGACCAAAACTTTAAGTGTATGGACAGCACAAGATTGTGATCCCTGGTAACAAGCACCTCTCCGAAACTGCGGGTGCATTCAAAACCGCAAACCAAAAGTCCCTTTCACATGAAAAGCAGGATTTTTCAATGCTGACACAAAAACGGCTTTGCATGTGTGATTGCAAATGAAAACTGAAAGGCCATGTGAAAAAAGCCTACATGTCATTACCCAAGGAAAAGCAGCATTTTAATTCACAAAGCAAGAAGAAAAATCAAAATTCCTTTTCACATGAAAAGCAGGATTTTTCAATGCTGAGAGAAACATTTCTGGGAAAAGACACTGGGCCTCATTACGAGTCCAGCGGTAACTCTGCCGGAAAAACTGTCAGGCCGCCGCCGGCCCCGAAATACCATTCCGCCTCCGTGATTGCCGGAATCACCGGGGCATTACATCCCTGGTGACGCGGTAATTCCAGAGGGAGAATTCCGCAAATCCCCATTCCCATGGAGTCCAATTGGACTCCATGGGAATGGGGACAATGGAAACACTGGTTCCGTCTATGACGGAGCCACTGTTTCCATTTCTGCCTGCAGGCGAGTGGCGTTACTCCCGCCTGCAGAACTCGGAATCATCCGGTCCGGACACAGCAGTGGCGGTGAATTTATCGCCACCGTTGTTTCCAGACCGGCAGGGTCATAATGAGGCCCATTGTGCATGTTTGCATAAAGTAATATATATTATGTTTCGCATGCACAAAACCAGCAGACATTTTGAAAGGAAAAGCCACTTTGTTTTCATGAAGAAGTGTCTCTAGGCCAGAAGCAAACCTTTTTGCTGCTGTTGGACACATGTCACCACAAACTCCCTCACTGGAAGGCTGACATTCCCCATCTAATTACAACTACACTAAAGTGTGTCCTGCTAAAGGTGTGGAAACCCCTGTGCTACCCAGACTTGCTGGCTCTGAAGGCAGTGATAGCTGGACATATCCCCTTGTCGTGAGCATGACTAACAGGTGTGAAAACTGGGGCTACATCTTCAAACATGTAACCAGTGTCAAAGAGCAAGCTCCAAACACAAAGAGAATTTTTAAAAACTCTGGTTACAGGTGAGCCCTGTGAGATCATATGGCCTGGAGGCAGGAGAATAGCCATTTGTCCCACATGAAGATTTACTATTAATTTAAAAGGACTATTATCATTTAGGCCTTTTTCCCAGCAACCATAAGGCAGTTTTTCAACATTTATGTACAATTAGTTAGATAATTTCCAGGCAATTTTGGAGATAAACAATGGATCCACTCAAGACTCGGGGAACTGTAAAGGCCATTTAAGATGTTTTTCTGGCTGTTCTGAAAATGTTCCAAATGTGAGCGTTGGTGAACGGGTGGAGGATAAAATTAGCAATTGGGTAATACATTACATATTCATAACTGTTATGGTTTTTACAGAAACAACAGGAAATTGCCATATGGCTGTGCAAAATGGTGTGGGTTTGGCTGTCATCTTATTAGCTGAATCAGAAATTAATTATATCATGGCAGTTATTAGTAAAATTATGAAGTTTTACCACATAACTAGTTTTTGCCAAAAATGTCTCATGAGAACAAATGTGGCTTTTAAATTAATCTGCCATATTTCTGCTCCAGATTCTTAAACCAATCCGTAGAGAAGGACTGGAGTGGGAAGGAGAGAGAAGGGTAACTGTCCAATCCTATTTTTGTGACCTCTTGCAGGGTAGTCCCCCAAGATTGTAAAATTGGTGATGTCGTTACTGCTATATAAGGGGGACTGCACTAGGAGGAAGGGACAGGGCTGCTGAAATTTACCATCAAAAGAGTGCTGCTGCAACGTACCATCTGACAGCTGCAAGGAAGCACGAGAAGAGATTACCGAGAGTGCATCTGGGTGGCTAGGAAGGCTTAGAAGCTGACTGGGCCCTATCGTGGAGAGCCCGAGGCCATCCTAGATAGTGGAGTGACCAGACCCCTGCCTTATTTTTCCAGAGTGTCCTGAAATGCAGATGGCTTTCCTGAACTTTAAACTGAGGCATTATATGCAACTAGAACTGAGCCCTGGGAAACCAAAAGGTGGGGGATTATGCTTGCCTTAAATCCTTTCCCTTTACAGGTTTCAGGGGAGAATAGTGTGTAGAACCTTAGCCTACTTGACTAAAAATATTGATTTAATGAATTTCCTTTTTGGTGGAATACTATGGGGTGATTTTTGTTAAAATCCGAAATTAACAAAGCTCACTGCCCAGTGTGTACTGAATAACTATAGCCTATCATTTCATCGGGTAATTCCTTTTGTCCTGTTGACCCTGACTTCCTTAAATCATTCCAATATTTTTGTCCAACTTTCCATTATCATAGACATTTAAGTGGGGTGAGAGGGCTGAAAATTCTAAATTCTAAAATAATCCCAATTTTTACCATGCAGCTTCCCCAACACAGTGGAGGTCCCCCAAATCATGCCAATGTTTCTGTACAACTTCCCCAACATAGACCAAAGTAGGGTGGGGTCTGAAAAACAAACCGCTAAATAAGCCTGTGTTTATTTTAAACCAAAGTTGTGGGTGAAATCATTATTGCCATATGTATTTGTACAATCGTAAAACCCTATTGCTTGCCTTTTAAGCCCACGGGAAAATCAAAATTGCACAGTACTATATTTAAAATGTCTGTGGTTATTGATCAATTTAATTAGCCCAATTTTTACCATGCAGCTTCCCCAACACAGTGGAGGTCCCCCAAATCATGCCAATGTTTCTGTACAACTTCCCCAACACAGACCAAAGTAGGGTGGGGTCTGAAAAACAAACCGCTAAATAAACCTGTGTTTATTTTAAACCAAAGTTGTGGGTGAAATCATTATTGCCATATGTATTTGTACAATCGTAAAACCCTATTGCTTGCCTTTTAAGCCCACGGGAAAATCAAAATTGCACAGTACTACATTTAAAATGTCTGTGGTTATTGATCAATTTAATTAGCCATTGAAGTGAAATTTTAGAAAGAAAAGAATTGTGCTTTGTGTTTTTTTTTTCCTTAACTAATTTGTATAATTGATTTGTGTAACAAGAAGTTTATGGTGAGCCACAAAGAAGGTGGCATGTGTAGTGCAATTTCTATTACTTTTAATTTAAATAAATACTAATATATTTCCAGTACACCATCTTGGTTCTTGGCTCATTGGTAGCTCAGGGGGAGGGATTCAAGGGGCATGACATGCATCTGAAGTAGGGCTGAATAAAATAATCTGTTAAACAATTTGTTGCTTGACACCTTGACCACTCAACTCCCTATGTTGTGGGTGGCCTCTCAATAAACCATTACAACTCCCCTCCTTATAATATACTTGCTTAAAACTCCCTTTAGACACCCTATTCTACAACTGAATGGCAAACAAATTGCAAAAGCCTGAAGCCCCTTTTCTTAATAGTCCTCAGCCTATTGGCTTCAACTAGTCTACAACACAATGTTCCATGTTTTTGCCAAAATCAAATTTCACAAATTCCCTAATCTTCAGCAGTCTATCCCCAAACTAAGATGCCACATGTTCTTTTCTCAGGTTATTCATAGTCTAGGTGTCTTCTCTCCCTCTCTGCCTTGCCTTTACAGGGAGTCCACTCTGTACACACATTCTTGACACTCTGCTGGGATGGCCTTGTTTTCCCCTTGTGTAAAAAGGCATTGCTGGGTTTATTCACAGTCTGGGTTCTAACTCACCATTTCTGATTTCTCCTGGTCTCACTTCTGTGGACACTTTCTTGGCACTCTGGTGTCTGGGTTCCTGCTCATTGCCTGGTATTTGGCGTTGCCTCTCCACTGGGAGACCTTTGGGTCGTCTCTGTGACACTGGTGGTCTTGGCTTTGCAGATGTTATTCCCAGCCACTGGTATCTCACTTCTTCCTCTCAAGCTTTGGTCCTTTTTGTATATTCTGCATATATTCATAATGCAGATAGATATTTCTGCGCCCTTTCTCTGGGTTCTTGTAGCGCAGCCAAGATCGTTTTCTTTTACCATTGTGACACGCGCAAATCTCAAAACCTTGGGTTGCAGGTGGTTATGTTCTGATGTTTTTCACCAGTACACGGAAGTTTAGCAGCTGGTCTTGTAATGTCTCCCCATTTGCTTTGAATGCATCACCTAGCATGTAGCAGCCTCTCCAAAATCCTAGTACGACTCAGACAGGCAGCCATCATCCCATGTTCCGGCTACCTGGAGCTCTTCCTTTGTGAAAGGGAACACAGCCAGATACACCTCCCCCAACCCATTTATTACTTCTGTCTCAAGTTAGAAAACGAGAAGGGGATTGGCTAATTAAGTAACAGTCATAGGTTTCCATAATGAGAACCAGTGAAGGTTTAAAGAGCCATCTCCATCACATTGGCTCTTACTGGAGCACAGAACATATCTTTGTGTCGTTTAATGTCCTCTCTTCCTCGCCCATCCTGGCATCCCTCAAGAGCCGCAAACCAACTATAGCGCTATTATTCCACATCTATTCCTTCAGTACATTTGGTCCCTGCTTTTTCTGATAATTTGTACTTTTTTTACTTCTACAATTTAAATAAGGATATGTTAATTAAAGTAAAGAGCAATGAATGAAAAATGAATATGCTTTTAAAATAATGTTTAATTTATTTGTAATGCATTTTTTAAATGATATGATAGGTTATTTATGACGCACTTACTACCCAGAGGTTTCTAAGCGCGGACCTGTGGATCAAACCTGTAGTGCTTTGTGTCGGCTTGCTTTAAAGGTGAGCACATTGCCCCTGAGCTATCCTCCCGAGACTAAACAAAACTCTATCTATTTGGCTTTGGATGAATACTTGGCAAACTATTCACCACCTGGCCAAATGCTATGGGCCTCATCACAATTTGGGCGGTATCCCAGCGGTATTCCCACTGGGATACCGCCTGCGCTTATAGCGTTACTGCCAACCGGTTCGGCCCTATAAGAGCCAGATCAAGGGTTGGGCGGTAACTGTAATTCCCCATTCCTCATTGACCCAATGGGTGATTTTAGGCACAATTACCGCACGCTAATAGTACAGCGCTAATTGCACCAGAAAATGGGAATGTTCCCGGCACGTTTGCCATCAGCTCTGAGCTGGGGTTAAATGCTGCCAGACTTGTGATTGAGCGGACCCTTAAATGCGGCGGTAATACCAGTACCGCTGCATTTAAGGATTACCGTCCAACTCGTGGTGATGCTGAATATATGCTATCCGGTACACCCCTACTTATTTCACCTGATAGCCTTGGTATGGTTTAAAAGGAGGGATAATGTTTTGTTAAACATCAAATGCTATTTTTAGTAAAGACGTTAATGGTTAAGTGAGTTGTGTGTTGTAGTGTATGGCAAGCAGTGGCAGATAAGCAACACACAAATAAAGATTGCTTTCCAGTATTTCAGTGATTGGCCCAGACAAAAAAGCATCCACTGATACAAGAATGCAATGACTAGCCACCAAACAGTGCCAAAAGTGCCAATGGAGAACAACACTAAAGAGGCAAATTGGAAAACACATCCAAATCAGAGTTATTGTGGACAAGACATTAAAATCCTTTAATTGCTCTAATACGGATCATGCATTATTCAAGGAAGGTTTATGCATGGAAGATAAATGGTTCCTCGATTGACAGGCCACTGTTTTGCGGCAGGGCTTTCATCATTAATCAGCCACCATTCTAGCTTGCCTTAGACGCGTCACTTGGACTTTGTGGGAGCCATCGATATCATCTGCAGTGATTGCCTATATATAGCGGGCGCATGCATGAATATCATTTGCAGACAAAAGCCTGCCAAGCCTCGGAAAAAATAACAAAGAGGGCAGCTGGAAAATGTTCCTGACATCATGGCTGCAGAATGGAGATAGATGTAGTTTCCATGCAAATGGGAATATTAATATTGTTTTTCACCACTTTCCTTTTTATGCTGAAAGGGATCTTCTGTAGCCCAGAAGCAGTAACACGTGCTAAGTTTCAATATCTGTTGTTCAAATACAATGCAACAAATTCTCCTTTAAATTCTCTTCATGCAGGACAAGCATTATATCAAAATACTAGAGACACAGAATGTAAGACAATCCTAATAAAGTACATCATTCCCAGTCGACAATATGGAATAGACGCTGCTAATTGCTCCTACTTCTTGGTGGTCATCAGAAGCATTGCTCATTAGGGAAACTACAATTCCATTACCTAACATGCAACATGGTTCACTTCCGTATCTCTGCTGTTGAAAGTGACTGTCAGAGATCAGAAGTGTAATCAGAATGGCGTAAAGATTATTGGAGTAGCCTACAACTTTACTATCAGTAGAAGACTCTATGCTCCAGGAGCCATCCTTGACTCCCACGCTGCCTCTGACCTTGCTGATACGCTACTTCCTTTGCATAAAAAAAGCAGTGTTCAAAATTACCATCATTTCTTCCCGTGGCTTCCGATTGAGCACGAACAAAACCCAGAAAAAAACAACTTTCAGAAACCCAGAAAAAACAACTTTCATAAAACCTGTAACCTAAAGAGGCCCCTACACAGATAACAATGACGCCTATGACTAGTTATCTACACCTAAACAAACCGGATGTCAATTACTACTGAAAGAAAGAATGTTGCATGTAAATTGTAGCGGCCATCTTGTATTGTATTTGCATTAATTGATATTTACTGAGGCTTCGGGCAAAGCCCTTTACACTTGTTAATATTAAACGGTGGTCATGACGGCAGCATAGGGAGAACACAGTAGAATCGGAAAGAAAAGAAAGGACATGTTTTAGACATAAAGAGAATAGGATGAACGGATATCAAAGGACAGGGACATGGAGTGTCAGGGGGTCAGGAAGGAAAAGGAGCTTGTAACAAACATTGGTGCTCTGACAGCCCATATTGCGTTAGCAAAAAGCTCCCACCATCCCACACAAAAGGACAAACACATGTTTTAATACTTTTTTCTGTCACTGAATACCTTGATTCACACATCCAAACCGTTTAGATACCATTGTATTCATGTTCACACATCACATTATCTACTTACAGTAATAATGTCAGCTTGAGTTTCTGGGGACATTTTTGACTTTTTGAACACAGGTTACCTTAAATCTATTGGGTATGTACCATTTACCTTCACACACGCACATCCTTGATACACCAACATCTCTCATACACACATAGGAATAATCACCTTTGCTGCTCTAATATTCCTTTTCTGTTTCACCACTACACAAAACCTTATGCCTAACGTCCACTTGAGCCAAGTTCTTTTGTGAATTGCGAACACTGCAAATCCCTTGGAGAATCACTCATAAGATAGACTGGAATATGTTTTGATGCCTTATAAGTAGCTCACTTATGTCTGGAATAAGTTTTGCGAACCAGCCCTGAAATGTATCATTTTGTCAATATGAACATATATATGTGTCCATTAGTTTTATTTATCTTCACTACAATCAAATATACATTTATTATTTAAATGATTCTGAAAATGCTTTTAGCGTATAACCATCTTCGAAAGACTAGTATAATATTTTACATAGGAGAAAAGGGTGATGGCATTGACATTATAGTAACATCTGTTGCATATTAGAGAACTGAGTAGTAATCAATAATTTGTCGACATGACTTACTGCCGTTCTGACGCGATCTTTGGCAAAATTTGAGGAATTAAGTTGGGGAACGGATTCATATTAATTGCTGGGTGAACATTTAAGCATGTGCACATTTTAGTGTCAAACTACGTCCTTCGGATACACTGTGATATGAAAAGAGACGAGAACAAGAGTGCATGACTGCTGTCCATACAGAAAAGTGAGGTATTGATTTGAGTAAAATGTTTTGTTGTTAATGCATTCTTCATTCTACAGCCAACACACTCCCAAAGTGATATACCTCTCCAAAATGCACCTACCACCAAATGGAGTGTATGATTTGGATTTTACACCATAAAGTGCATGTTATCCATTAAAATCTAGCCACTCACTCTCAATTCTTACCTTTCCTGTGACTTAAGGCCTAGACATCTGACATCATTCTTCATAGGACGGTAGATCCACAACTGTCAGCAGATTCCCAAGCCAACAGGAGGCTTCGCTGTCCAGAGGTGTCATGTTTTTCTATGTTTTGATGTATACTTCTCACCATTTGCATGGTCTTCAGGAGCTCTCACAGATTGGAAACAGAGGTGAACGGGTTAAGTCAGTAGGTGAGGTGGGCAATGGAAGATCTCTTTGCTGGTGTGCTGATGCATGCCGACCGGAAGTACTCTGTGATCGGTGTTAGATACTTTTATCTAGTTTTTTTTAATCAAGAGCATTGACGTTTTTGTGCCCAGAAGTCAACCATGTGTACCCGAGGTACTAAAAAGCATTAGCCATGGCTGTTGTTTGTAAGATGATTTTAGAGTTGTTTTGTCAGTGTGCAGTCTGTTGGTTCTGTTGTTGTGCTGTCATTTGCTATCTATTAGAAGGGCCATTAAAGTGTTGTGTGCAATTGGCTTAACTGGCCTATATGTATTGCCCATCAGTGGTTAGTTGATGGCCCAGAGTGCAGTTAAAAGCATCCATCCGATGTGGCCAATGCAACGACTCTGTAGGGGTGCCAAAGCACAGAATTAGAGTGTGACACCAGGACACAGAATCACAGTATAAGTTAACAATACACATCAGAGGGCAGAGTTACAGTCCAGCACAGATTATAGTGTGACACCTGAGGTTAACATTACAGTATAGCCCAGATTACAATGGTAGATAAAGGTTAGAATAGTATGGTACGCTAGTGAGAAAAAGAATAGTACAGCCCCATTATGGTAGGACACTAAACAGTAAATCAGGTTAGCGCACACATTAATGTTGGCAATAGGGAGCAATAGTATAGTGGGAAAAATGGAAATACATGAAAGTGTAGAAAATGTATAGTGGGACACCAGGGAGGAGAACATTACTTTGGGGTATCAGAAAAAAATAAACACTATGGCACAATTCAAAGCAGTATAGTAGGGAGCAAAACGCAGCACACAGGACGTTTATTCTGGGTGCAGTATTACTTTGGATCATTAGGGAGCAAAACACTGTATACCACACATTATGGTGTACTTGTTCTTTGAAGAATCCATTTCCTGTTCTGTGATCCTAATGACCCATCACAATGACAGTTCAAATTATTCACTGGAGGGACCATAGTACTCCTATAACTGGCATTCTGTATGTTTGTGAAAAGTCATCCCTGTGAGATTGGGACAGATGTTGTGGGGAGGGCTACACTGGTACTTACACTGACCACTTAACACTCAGGGCTCAGGACTAAGAGTCCCTTTTGCAGCAAGTGTTTATTCTTATAAGCACTGGTGTTGGACGAAGGGTAGAAGCGAGGAATGGCAGGAGGGCCAGATAGGGCGTCAGAAGTTAATAGTCACCAAATTGAGTACATTTAAATAATTTCTAGATAAAGTTGACCTTTCATTCCAAATGTCAGGTGACTCAAGCAATGATGTCAAATGTGCATTGAAACTTATCTGTGAACCAAAAAAAGCCACAAATCTTCCCCTAAACAATCTGACCAAACTCTCTGTCTGCTTAGTAACTGGAGAAATCTTCCAGTAGAACATGGCACTTGAAGGCCACTTGTTTCTGCCAAGGTTTGCATGTTTCAAATTTGCCACTTTTGGAGTGAACAGTTTCTTCTTAACTGTAACTATACATTTATCACTAGATTCATATAGCCCTTTCTGCTTTGCAGCCTGTATACCAGTTAGCGGGCCTCTGTATGCAACAAAGAGTCTGGCGGAGGAACACATCTGATCCTTTCCAGATCAACAGAGCGGTCCAAGAAAAACACTGGGATATTGATCTCTGGTATGATATGAAAGTCTATCATCATATTAGGAAGCAAAGACAATTGTGCAATAAACATGACGTTTTCCCTATGAAAACGAATGATTGGATCCTCCAGGCTTAGAAAGTGGAATTTTTCCCAGTGACCATTAGTAAATCATCCAGTGCTATGGGCTTGAAGGTTGTCTGGGTGAATTATGTCATAGCAATGTCAGATCCCTTTGCATATGAAGTTGACAAACGTATGTAAAGAGCTGCTTAAAACCACTGAAGTGCTGCTTTACCAATGGATTGAACAAGGCATCACCAGAGTGCATGTAGGTGTTATAGACTGACAGATAAAGCACACCAAACTTGATCACACCAAATGCTAGATGAAGGACAGTGCATCATCGAGGAATGTGCATCACAGATATTTCTTTTTCAGGAATGTGCAAAGAACATTTGGATTGTGGAGTGCATTCAAAGGCCACAAACAGAAGTCCCTTTCACATGAATAGCAGGATTTTAAACAGTGAAACAAAAACGGCTTGGCCTTTGTTTTTTTTAATCAAAATTAAAGAGCCATATGGAAAAAGGTCCTACCTGTCATTACCAAAGCAGCATTTTAATTTACAAAAGAAGGAGGAATCAAAGATCCCTCTCACACGGAAAACAGGACTTTCAAACAGTGAGACAAAAATGGCTTGCACAGATGTGTGCAAATAAAAGCAGTTTAAATGTGAAAATGATCACTGCTAACAGACAAATGTCAGCCCCAGGCAAAATCACCTTCTGCCAGTCTGGATGTCACATCTCCCATCTAATCACCCACTGTAATTAAGTGTCCTGCTAAAGCTGTCGAAATTCATTGTTCTCTAGACCTGCTGGCTCTGAAGGCATTGACTGCAAGAGAAAGTACCCTTGGCTTGAGCATGACTATTATGTGTGAAAATGGGGGCAACAACTTCAAAGAGCAATCTTCCAACACAAAGAGACTGATACAAAAAACTATTGGGATAGGCTGACCCAGTGAAAACAAATGGCTGGAAGGAGGCAAAAGGGCCATCTGTCCAACATGAAGATTCACAAATAATTTAAAATAACTATTATCATTTAGGCCTTTTTATTAGCAACCATAAGGCAGATTGATTTAATCTATGTACCATTTACTCTGTAATGTCCAGGCAATTTTGGAGACCCAGGGAACTGTAATGGCTATCTAAGATGTGTTTCTGGCTGATCTGAACATGTTCGAACTTGTGAGAGTTGGTGAGCTTGTGGAGAATCAAATTAGGGATATGGGTAATAACGTACCTATTCATAACTGTTATGCTTTGTATAGAAATGGCAGAAACGTGCCACATGGCCGTGCTATATGATACTGATTTGGTGGTCGGCTTTTCTTATTTCCGATGATTAGCTGAATCAGAAAATATGTATATTATGGCAGTTGCTAGTAAAATTATGAAGTACATACATAACTAGTTTATGCCAAAATTGTGCATGGAGAACAAATGGAATTTACAAATGGGAATTGCCATATTTTGCTACAGACTCGTAAACCAATCCCGACTTGGGGGCTTGGTTTGGAAGGAGAGAGAAGGGTAACTGTCCAATCCTAGTTGCAGGAATTATTTCAAGGAAGTTCCCCAAGATTGGAAAATTGGTTGTGTCATCGCTGCTATATAAGAGGGACTGCACTAGGAGGAGGGGACACAGGAACAGAAGACAGAGAGACAGATGGAGAGAGTAAGAGAGGCCTGCTGAAACTTACCATCTGACAGCTGGAAGGAAACACCGGAGGATATTGCTGAGAGTGCATCTGATTGGAGCTGTCTATTTCTGGGAAGGCCTCAAAGCTGACTGGGTCCTATGATGGGGAGGCCATCTTTGAGAGTGGAGTGACCCCTGCCCTATCTTTCCAGAGTGTTCTGAGATGCAGCTGGCTTTCCTGAACTTTAAACAAATGCTTTCTATGTAAGTAGAACTGATATCTGGGAATCCAAAAGGTAGGGGAGTCTGCTCACCTTCAATCCTTACACTTTATAGTGGGCGGGCGTGGGGACAAAACTGTGTAGCTTATTTAACTAAAAATCTTAATTTAATTAATTCCCCATTTGGCAGAACTCTATCGGGTGAATTTTGTTAAAATTCAAAATTAACATAGCTCACTTCTCAGTGTGCGCTGAAAACTATAGCCTATAATTTAATTGGGTAATCCCTCTTGTCCTGCTGACTACGACTTCTTTAAGGAAGAGGGATGTATTTGTTCTTAAATCAGTCCAACCTTTTTATACAGCTTTCCAAACACAGGCCTTTCAGTGGAGGAGGGTCTGAAAGGCAAAATTCCCCAAATCATTCACATTTTTCTGTCCGACTTCCCCAACGCAGACCAAAGTAGGGGGGTTTGAAAAAAAAACTGCTAAATCACCCCGTGTTTATTTTAAACCAAAAGTGTGTGCGAAATCATAATTGGCATATGTGTTTGTACCAATCTTGAAATCCTATTGCTAGCCTTTTAAGCCTGCAGGAATATTAAAATTGCACCACACTCCATGATAATTGTTTCTTGAAGTCAAATTTGCAGAAATGAAGAATTGTGATTGTGTTTGTTTCAACTCACTTTTGTGATTTATTCAAGCTTTGGGAAGTTGATTGTGTTGTGCCATGGATAAAGTGGTGTTTGATATGTTTGTGCTAATTTCTATTACTTTTAATTTAAATAAATACCAATATATTTCCCGTACACCGGCCTGGTTCTTGGCTCATTGTTAGCTCAGTGGAGAAGGATCCAAGGGGCATGATATGTTTCTGAGATAGGGCTGAATAAAATATTCCGTTTAACAGTTTGTTGCATCACACCTTTTTAATGAGTGTAATTGTAATTGTAAAATCTCTGGAAATGATGTGACTTAATGAAAAGTTTACAATAAACCAAATCATTCAATAAAAATAAAAATGTTAAAAAAAAAATACAAAAAGGCTCAACAACAGTACTGATGGAAGACATGTCTGGGAATCATCTGGATCTGAAGAAACATGGCTTGCTCTGAAGTATGTTGTTGGTTTACATCCGTTAGATTTCAATTGGTGCTACTTCATCCTCAAGGTGCAAGCCTAGGAACAGCAAATTGATTATGAGCCATTACTTGACGAGGGACTTGTAGTCCAGTCTTGAGGTATTGACAATTGCCAATATTTCCTGGTATTCAATATCAAGGTGAAGGTGCCATGACTCAGGGAGCTGTGGATGAATGCCAGATAATTGGTGATTGCTGCAGGTGGAAGAGTCTGGGCTATGAACGCAGGGAGGATGTTCACCATGTACAATGGGCCCTTCATTGAACTTAGGCATGCACGCAGATGCCCCATGGTGAGAGACTCAAACGTTGGCAAGTCAGTGGTCCTCGAGCAAACTAGGATGTGGGAAGATAGTCAGTTGTGCTGTTGCTGACTCATGTACGCGCAGATCCAAAACAGCTACCACATGACAATACATTGCATGGTGTTGGATTCCTCCATGTACCAGAGTATGTTTGTGTTGGGGGGACACTTCATGCAATGCATCATGGCCTCAAGAGGAATCTGTCTTTCTTTCTCTCCTTGCCTATTGTGCTCAGACAATTTTTTACCATGCCACTGTTCATCAATTTTCTGTGTGAATCACAATTACCTGAGCTAGCCATGTATGAGTGTGCTGTGGGAAACTGCTTAGTTCTCTCTTTCTCTACTGATGCCTCGATTGTAGAGGTTGTGTTCTTCAGTGTATCAAACTCTGGAAGGCCAAGGTTACAGGGTGTGGTGGCACACAAGGACATGGTTGTAAATAATGTACATTCATTGGATAAGTTAGTTGCAATCATGGTTCTTAACCTGGAATCAGCCTATGTGAGGAGGAGGTTGCTGAGTCCTACACTGACATTTAACACTGGGAAGCAACTGAATCATCTGAAGGATAGTTTTCTGCTTTACTGATGGACGTGCTTGACTGCGGTTCTGCAACTAATGTGACAATCAGTGGCCAGAATCATCAACAAGTAAAGTTTGAGTGTACACCCATGATAGATGGTGTGTAGGGTGTTCATGATTGGTGAGTTGGATTTGTTGTGCACTGTGTCTGGTTCCGAGTGTTGAGAATGCAGTGGACTTCTTTCTTCAGCCTTGTTTTATTCGAAGATATGCAGGAAGAAGTTATTGGGTTAATTGAGAGACATTGTTGTGAACAAGTCTGTGAAGTATCCAATCGAACATTCACTGTTCTTGGATAGAAGTGAAAAGATATTCATTATGACTGTGCCTGTTCTTACACGTGGGAAGTGGGCAGAGAGTACTAACAGAGAGCCACTGGTGTTGAGGCCCATTAGGGTGCATGTGCATGAACCATTGTGAAAGAGGGTGATCATTCTCACTATCTTCAATGGATGCGATTTTCATAGTACGTTGTAGGTATTGTGGATGAGGACGTCTGTGTGCATAGGTGGGTGAAACAGTGGTCTCAATTCGAAAATGTTGTAAAAGTCATATGTGGGGGGGTTCAGCTTGGCAGCATATGATGTGTGTTCGGTAGTTGAGTTCATGTAGGGGAACATCACTCTGCTACATTGCACAACAGTGAGCATCACTCCTCATGTACTGGGACAGGTGTAGTACCAGTGGGTCCTATGGTGAGATGTGTGAGGTAGCTTCAATGTCATGTTCATGATGGTGCCTGTGAGCAGCAATGTAACTAATGAATGGAGATGATTTGTATGAGCTGGAGGAGGAGAGAGGGAGTTGATATCAATACAGAGAGCACACCTGATGTGTGAGGAGCAGGGTACATTATTGTGGTACCTACTGGTCTTAACAAGTCCACACAGGCCTGTACTTTGTCTGTCCTAGCCATAGGATGGCTCGGAGAGGGGAGACCAGTGACCCAACTATGAAAAAATTGAAAGCGAGGGACAGGGCTGCACAGGTGGATGGGAAGAGATTGGGTCACTTGGACCAGATGTCGTCCTGAGCAAAGGCCATTGCCTTCCACAATAGCAAACACCACTTCCTTAAGGTGAACATAGAAAGGAATTAGGAAAACATCACTTCCAACAGCCATCCAAAATTAAACACAATTCCCTCAACCAAGCTAAACAAATCAAACCTGACACCTTAGTTCCCACTTCCCTCTCACCTGGATTGGAGTCTGTAACCCCCTGGGAGCCCTTCTGAGATACCTGAATTGTGTTCTTCATGTTGCAACATTATTAATTAAACAACTTCTAAATTGAACACATCTAAACAAACAACCCTTAAGGGTGGGTCACCTTCCAAACAGCATGTGCTAACTACAAGGCAGCTGTCTCCCGAAGTCCCAAAGCCACCTTGCCTGTGCATCCCTTCAGCCTTACAATCCACCATAAGAAGGCCATGTGCAGACGTTTACACCACTGCCAAAAATGGAAGGAAGCAGGAAACAAGTAATCACTGTGCATACCTGCATATCCTGAAATTCCCTTGCCATCAACATCTAACTTGCCACCACACTTCTACATCTCAGGAATTAATTCCAATTCCATAATCTACAAGGAATGGCTCCTCCCCAATACTTACTGCTACTCATCTTCCGCACCCCCCCTAACTTGACATCAGTCCAATCGAACCCGACCTGTATGCATTACATTCATTTCTGCATATTTACCAGCACTCCCCAGCACTCCCCATTTTTACTTCTCCCCAACCTTCCATGGATCCCTTGGTGACTGTTCCCATGCATGTGCACATCTCTATATGACCAGATACATGCTCCTTAGCTTCCTGAAGCAAGCTCCATAATCATTAAACACACAAATGAAATGTGTAGGAGGATATGCCCAAAACTGTTCACTGCCCGCATCACCTCCTCATCTACCTACCAACCAACCACCTACAGGAATAAACTGCCCTTCATGCCTTCCAAACACAGGAAGGTGCAATGTAAGATATGTGTTTGCCAGAGAAACAAATATGTGACAACTGTGATAACGACAGATGGTAACACTAAACAGTGAATATCTACATAAAGTGGCCAGGAAACCCTGATACACACTTATACGGTAACATCCACAATGGACACATGACCGGCAGGAACATGTCAATTACCTGAGTGACCCACAGAGTACTTTAACATTGCAAAACTCATTCACCACATGCTCCAATAGCAATTCGACACCATAGAAAATGTTGCAATGAAATGTAAAACCACATAAGATATAAACAAATCTGAATTTATGTACAAAAGAAAAAGTGAACCTGTAAAAAAAATAATGAAACTACCCTTCCCAAAAAATAAATAACCCCAAACTATGTTATACAAATTCTATATGTCCTCTTCCACTTTCAGTTTGACCTATGCCCCGGCCAAAGCCAATTCTGACTCTATATTGGCAACCTGGAGTCAGGCTTCTCTCTCCATTTGAAGGATCTCTAAGGCCAGACTTCTCCTTATCTCAAAGCCATGGTGGAAGCCCTGAGAGACTCCTCGATATTTGAAGTCAATGCACGGGCCATGGTATTCTCCTCTTTAGCCCTAGACGTGTCAACAAAAGCTGCACGTTCCGAAGCCTGGGCTTCCTTCTTCTTCTTCTCTTGCTGCTTCATTTTTGCAAGACAGCGGCCATCATTGTAAGCACCCTTAGCCAGGCCTCTTGCCTGCCATAGGTGATCGCATAGATCTCATGCACCTTCCTATCTGTCATTATTTAAAAGTTATGCCTTCTCTGATGCAACAACTCCTGCTGTCTAGCAATTGATCACAGGTTCTCCCTCCACAAAGATGACCATCAGTGGAGAGAGGAACCCAGGTTGGCACTGTCCTGGAATTACTACAGGGCCTCAAAAGCCTGTCCACTATGCACCATTGCAGGCCCAGACGCCTTAACCTCCCCCTTCAGTCCATTCATGGACATCAACTCTTCTGCCCCCATGTGACTCTCCAACTCCAATATGGACAATGGCACATCCAATCTGGCCTACGACAGGATTACAGCAGAGGAGTCACTGTAGATTTCAGGCACAGATACTCAACTTGAGGTAGTCTGGGGTACAGACATGGAGTTGGAGGGGGGGCATTTATGTGGTCTGTCTATAGCACCCCTCCTCATTTCTTGTGATGCTATGCAGCCTGCTATGAGTGCTAAGCAAAGATTCATGGAGAGCAATGGTCTGATGCAATCCACCAACCAGCAGTGGCAGTATGTTAGGGAGAATTCTCTTAAAAGGCTAATTTCCCAAACCTAGTGAGTCCCCCAGCAGCTTTGCTGGATTTTTTGAGTTTTTTTTTTCTCCTGCTAAGAGTGAGACTCTTTTCCTGCCACCCTCAGGCATGATTTGAGGTATGTCATTGACTTATTGTGTGCTTATGGGCTATGGGGTCTTTTACTCCATAGGGTATCATCTGTTTTAGTGTATGTGTTACACAGCACCCTAAGTGCAGTAAGTAACACAGGGGTGTCATAGTGACCCCCAAACATAGAATCCATACCCTGGGACTGACTACTGTGTCCCAGGACATGTAAAGTCACCATTGGCTTTACTAGTCCAAAATTGTGAACCGAATCAGTACAAACCATCATATTGTGGAAGTACTGGAAGGGGTTAATTAGATTGCCCCTGGGTCTGTTTCCAAGGGGGCACTGTCCAGTCCCCCCTTGTCGAGTTTCTGGCTGGTGGCGGTGGTTACCACGAGAAATATGGGATTTTCCCATTGGTTTTAAACGCACCACTTTTTGGTGCAATGTTAAAGATACCGCTGGTTTATTCATTTAATATAAAATCACCGGTTGGGTCTTTTCGCCAGAACTCTTTTCCAAAATGGCGTTTGTGTCCGTCTCTGTAACTCCAACCAAGGTCGGGCCCTTTGTTCCACTTTTTGGCGGCTTCTCCACAGAAGCCCTCCAACTGGTGCCACTCTGTCTGGGTTCCACAGGATGTGTGGGTGGGGGAATTGGCACCCTGGACTGTGTTGCCTTAGCAACCCAAGTCACACTCTGTTCTGATTGGCCCGGTGGTGAGCCGCCCGGCTCACCACTTAGCATATAAGAGTGACAGCTAGGCTGTTGAATGGGGGTTTTTGTGCATAAAAGCAGGGCTTTTGGGACTGGAACTTCAGAAGTCGCCACAGGACCTAAGAAATCCGAAGAGGGGAGAAGCTGAGCCATCTGCAACGATGCCACCACTGGTGGAGCCCTGCTGCAACGACCTCACCACTTTCCGACGACAAGAGAAGATCTTCTGCTGTAAGAGTCTTCTCCATTTGAGCTGGTGGAGACAACCAGTTCACCATTCGCCTTCCAGGATGTCCCTTGGTCGAATCGCCTGTGCCAAGCACCCCGGCAGCCAGATAGCCATGCTTCACCACTGTGACCGCGAATCAAAGGAACGCACCTTATAACCGAATGAACTCCGCGGCTGGTCTCTTCCCTGGGCAGTGCAACGACTCCAAGTTTCCTCCTCGACGAGATCTTCTCTTCCCCTGGTCGAAACCATGAACTGCACCCGCTGCCAGGAACAACTGCCACCGCTGGAGCTTCCTCACTCTTTAAGGTACTGTTTTCTGCCTGGCCTCCCATTCTGCAGATTGCTAAATGTGACCCTTAAATCCTTGGATTTCCAACTGGGTTGGCCCCAGACCTTCTAAATTTATATTTCGCATCAAACCAACCTCCTTTGAACATTTCTGCAAAGACTTGAGTGCTTTTTAGACTGTGTGATCTTGGGCACATTTCGCCTTGCTCCATTTAAAGTGGGCCTGGCCTATGAACTTTGGCTCTACAGTAGACTCTGCCTTCACTAACTTGCTGTGGTCTTAGAAAAGTGTTGGAAACTGTTTTATTTTCGTGACCTGCCTTTTTCTCTCCCTTTAACTTAATTATTGGAGTGCCATCTAAGTTACGCGCTCACATCTGTCTCTACAAATAGTGGTGTTTTGACCTAGACTCGTCTAATAATTATTAAGGGAGGTGTGTATACTTTTCTAATTGTGTTTGAACTTGCTTTGATCTATAGTGCTTAGTGTATTTCCTAAAGTGTGTTTTAAATACATAATTATATACTTTTGATACCAAGCTCTGGTCAGTGTTTGCTTGCTTTACTGTGTTTTTAGCCCTACTGTGTATCCTCTGTATACTGCCCTACTCATCTTGAGAGAAGTCTGACTGCTCAGCCACAGCTACCAGGTAAATCCGTGTGGTGCAGACTGCTACCAATTGGGTTTACTGCTTACTCCTGTAGTCTTAATCTTCTTGCAGTGTTCCCCAAGGGAACTGCACAGGATTCTGCCTAACACAGCACTGGGCATGGATGTTATACTGAAGAACCGGCCATTGTCTGGATGGAGGCCTCAGAAAAGGTACACAGGACTGCAGCTGGTGAGCATGGTGTGCTGACACCTCCATGGTGTCCTGCACACCCTCCTGTCTCATGTCCATGCCTGCAGCATATGCATCCCCTCAGATTCTCCACCAGATACAGAAGTACAGAAGGGAGGACTTGAATGACATCCTCCTCCCCTCCACATCCCACAATTGAGGTTTCCAGGCTCTGTATCTCTTATGTGTACTTGGATGCACTTCAATGTCCCTCTGCTTTTGAGGTGTCTACAAAAATGACCTCCCAATATCCACAAATGTAACCTCTGTGCCATCAGAGGAGTCCACAACCCCAGATGCATGCCCCACCAGGGATCTAGGTGTCATGGAAAGTGTCTGGGTTGTAAAATGCTATCTGTTTCTTTTTTTTTGTCTCTGGCATGCAAATATACATATATACACACATGTCTATGGTAAATGTTGGATGGGCCATGCAGACATTGGTGCGTGTCTCAGGTGCATTTCTGCAGTGATACTGCACTGGGAGGGGCACATAGGCCCTTGACCTCCAAATGTCTTGCATATGCCTGCCCATCTTGATATGAGCATCCAGGACAGTCTGACAGAAGTGAATTCAAAACATGTCTATTTCCCAAGAGTCACCACCAGATGGCAGACTTGCCGACCAACCACCAGACATACACTAAATATCATCATGCTCCTTGGCACCTTGTAAATATGTTGTGGATATTTATGTAATCTTTTCATTTGTGGATCAATCAAAACTCCTGTAATTTCTGCCTCCCATATTCCCCAATGGCCACCATCCCTTCACATGAAGGCATAGTGCAGCACCACATGGATGTAGTCTAAGGAAATTATGAGATGACATTTCATTTACTTGAGTCATTTGCTTGATATTTATGCCACCTCATGTGAAAACCACTGAAGAACAGGACATGGGCACTGGTGTTGTAAAGAATGACATGTACATATGTCTTGGACAGCAGACAGAGCTTGCATCCACCACTTGTTGCGAAACATATACGCTCTGTGTGGCACGGCTAGGCCTATGTGTTCCTTACCATTGTTGCAATGCCAACACACAGCAGAATTGTTTGATAGCTCCGTGTAAGAGGTAGACACATTCTCCCCCAGACCCCCATTCATGCCACATAATCCATCCGTGTCAAAGTGATGATGCCAGAGCTGGTTCCTTTTGTGTGCCTAGCAGAATCTTGGATCCAGGCCTGCAGGTCAAAGTCCTGGGAATGAAGCACTGTTTTAACCTTCTCCTGGATCTGGACATGTAGCGGTTTCACATTATGGCAGTTACTATAATGGAACTCAACACTGTGACTTCACTCATTGGCCACCTTCACTTTATTCTGGTTCTAGATCGTCATATCAATGCAGTGCTTCTTGACATTGTCCACCATAAGAACTGCTACCATCTCAGTGTTGATAGCAGCCATAATCCTGTTCCAGATTCTTCGATGGGCAGAGGCCTCAAGCTGCTTTTCAGCACTGAAGAGGGACTCATAATGGCTCAGAACCTGGACACCAAGAATGCCAAATTCATTGGTGGAGAATTTGACAGCAGATAGCCTCACCACCTTGGTGGTGGCTGATGATGGAGCCATTGCAGAGGGGATGCTGGGAGGGGTGAGAGTGGGTCCTGAGAGTTATACAACTGAGGAACTGTGGTAGCTCACCGGACGTGTTGGTGTCCAGAGGAGACAGCTGAGGTGAGGAGTGGTAATGTATTATCTAATGGTGCACAGCGCCCCAGCAGTGGGTGACAGGTTGTGGTTGTCTAACAGTCACTCGAGAAAAGGGCAAATGGTATGCCACCAATGACAGACTGCCAGGCAGCACCTGTTTTCATGCAGAGTAGGCAGAGTAGGTAGGAGGAGGCAACAGATCAGGCAAAACTGGAGGACAAGTAAGGTAAAGGCATTAGGAGGAAAAGTGGCAGCATACAGAAGAACGTGAAGGAAAGGTCTCCAGCACATACATTCTGGAAGACACACTATAAGCCCTTTGCATGCACAGTGCTCACTGGTTTCTATCTTGAAAGGGAGTACTTATGCAAATTCCATTTCTGTTCCACAATTGGAGGGGGCGAATATGTAGATTTGGTCTTTGTGACTTCATTGCATGCCCTAAAAGGACTGCGGAAAGTACCATGAGTCAGAGGGAACATCCATTGAAAGAGAAGGGCCCATAGAAGGAGAAGGTGCCACCAAAAGTGAAAGGGTCACCAGAAAAGAAGGGGTGACAAAAGAGAAGGGGTCACCAAGAAAGAAATGTTTCATGGATGTGGAACTGGTCATCCTTGCAGACTTTGTGGATAAGGCTAATGTGGACCTCTATAATTGGGCGGGTACTACCCTCTCAGTTACAGAACGTGGGTACCAATGGCAGGAGGTGAGTGATATGGAAAATACAATTGGGGTGGTACATCTTACTGCCAATTGATTATCTAAGCATATATGAGATCTGACTAGTAGAACATAGAACACGTTGGGGAGGAATGTGAGTTCAGCCCAAGCAACAGATGGAGGATCCTCATAGATATAGGAGCTGACCCAAGTTGAAGAGGTGGTCAGAGGTTTCATATCAAGCGAACAGGTTGTTGTGTTGGATGCATGGACATACATGTAACCAAATCTGTTAACTGACATGCATGATCGCTTTGTTGTCACGCATAGATTAAATGTAGGCATATGTGTAGGGGACATTATTCAGGGTACTCCTCTTCTTCCCTATATTCCACAGGCACCTGAACATGCCTGTCCAATATAAGGGGGTGTTGCACACCTGATACAGGAATTGTCTCAGGGGCAGTGTAACAAAGCTATGTTTTCAATCATACATCTGCTATTGAAATAAGAGAAAAAATGGCATCCTGCTAAACTGCCCTTTAAATTCAACACACAGGTTACAGTGGCCAATGCAAGTGTCAGGTCAGTGGATGGGTAATTGGCCTCACTACAAATGCCTCTTTATCGGATACACTTTACTGCTGTCCATGTTTGAGCTATGTCTTGAGTGGCTATGGCAGACAGTGGCCGAGGAGGGTGGAAAATAGCTGGTACACCTGCCATCTGGAGTTGTGTGCTGACCCACAAGCCTGAGGTGGCTGTGATGAAATGTCTCAAATATGAGTGAGAATGATAGATGCCTAATGGTACTGTGCCCATGTCTGGCTTTGGCTGACAACAGACATGTAGCGGCTGCATACAAGCATGGGCAAGGACACTGGTGAACCTATGATCTGCATGAAGGAGAAGGCAGTACTGAAGATGTAAGACCCACATCACCTAGCATGCATTTGTGGGTTTGTAAGACATGACAACTGACCCCCAGGTGTGGTATTTTGGTAGGCCTCATATGCCTATGTGGCACCAATATTAAGTTTGACACTCCCAGAGGCTATTGATACCACAAACAAACACTTGTATGTAGGAGTGGTGACTGCTACATCTTCTAAGTGCCCTAATTCAGGCCCCTTACAGTGCGTGAATGAGTATGCCCTGTGCACTGTTCCGTGTGTTGAGCAGATGCTTCAATAATTTAGGAGTGTATCACATGATGGCCGATCAAGTACAAGCAGAGGTTAGAAGAGTCACTGTCCACAATCTGCAGCCTTTTACCTGACACTCCCTGATAGGTCCTTTGGAAGACAATGCCATGAGAAGCATTGTGTGTTGATTAGCTTGTTAAGTCACTGTCGCAACAATCCACCCTGGCTTAGTCATGTGACAGGGCACATGTGCTCCACACACCCTAGCAGATGCACATTACTCAGTAGAATATCTGCACTGTGGCTACCCTGACTCAAGTCCAATGTGTGTTTAAACAGCAGGATGAACAAATGGAAGACTGGGGCGGGGGAACTGCACACACTGATGGTCTTTCACCCATTTATATGGGCCTATGCCACTTGCCTTGCATTCTATATGTGCATCCAGCTAGTGGTAGTTGGGGCTCAGTGACTGTGGACATGAAGTTGCTCCTAGGTTGAATTGCATGTGGTATGTATGCTATTCGTTTGAGCCTGTCTTTTTATTGTTTTGACCTTAAAGGTGGTGTTTAGGAATTCATCTGGTGTAACATGTATTGTTGGCAGTACAGTTCTTCTTTGGGAGCTTCATATGTGATGTGGTCTGCTTTTGTTGTGGTCACAATATATGGTAATGCAGTTATGATGTTCCTAGTAAATTTGATATTCCACAGCCCAGTCTTGACTGTGCTCCGTCAACTACAGGCATAAGTGCTCACATCCTGTTACAGAGAGTGGACTGCGAGGCCACTCATAGTGGTGTACTTGTTGTTGTTTTACAACATATGTGTGTGTTATGTGCTTTCACAATAATTACTAACACGTTTTACCAGTGTGATGTGTGGTTATGTGTATTATTTCCATCTTAATGGACTATGTGCCCTTGTATTCTGGTGGGTGAGTCCTTCATGTGTGGCTTGCAATGTGTTGTTTCCTGATGTATGTGGGTATCTGATGTGTGTGCATGCAGGTTGTTGTAATTGTTGGGCATTTCGATAATGTGATGATGGCACTGCATGCAGTCCATACGTTGTCAATGGGTAGTGATATAGTGTGAGTAATGTGTAATGCTCGGACTGTGTGTGTTTGTATATTTGTGTTGCACGTAGAAGCAGATGAACTTGACGTTTGTTGGTTCTATCACTGTGCACACACTCATTGCCGCTCCTAGTAAGCCATTGTCATGGTGTTATGTTGGGCAGACATGTCTTTCCCTTTTGCATCATTGATACCTGCCAGGGATGGGGGTTTTGAGTGTGTCCACAACACAGAGTGTGGTTTATGCAAAAAATGTGTGCACCACATGGTTGCGGGTGACCTCGCGCTGCACACTTCGTCACAATAGAAATATGAGTGGGGCCTGTGGATTGAACAGGAAACAATCCATTTCATGGCAAACCCTCCGGCAACACCACATGTATGCCACTGCATGCTGCTGTGCTGTGCCGGACACATCAAGCCAGTGTAATCTTGTATAAGGATGGTGGTATCTATTGCCAAACACCACCCAAGTGATCAAGTAAGTGAACCGTGAATTTAGCACTCTGAAGGGTTTACTCAAATGTTCCTCTAGTGGCAATATGTAAAGCACTACAGTGGACCTCACCTGGGTTTGATGGATTCCTGAAGGGTGTCAGAAGGAATAATGAGAGTGGGTATACACTGCCCTCTGCAAATGGGTAAATGGTAGTTATTGATTAGCTTGGTTTCTGTGGTTGGTGGGTGTTTTGGATGTGCTTGTTGTGTATGTGGTAGGATGTGTGTGATTGGTCATACGCAACAAGGATCCATGTGTTGCTAATGGTTCCATTTGACAGAGCATGATAAAGATGGGAATGGCAGAGGGTGGAGCTGTCATGAGTGTCTTGAAAAGTGGCACTCACATATATTATGCAACTATTTGCATCCTTGCTCACCTGCATATTAGCAGGATGCCAAATGTGCAATTCTTGTATATGTGCACTGTACCTCTAGTGTGTTGCAGTGAGAATGGTTCTGAGTACCTATGGCAACTATGCAATGGCATAGAGCTCCTGAGCCACTTTTTGCGTGCAGAGTGTGGGGCATGTCAATATGCAATTATGCACTATCACATGCATGTAAGCACAGGGATTCCATTGGCTGGACCGTTCCCCCTACAGTGGCTATGGTCTGCTGGAATGAACCAGTGGACAAAAAGAGAAAAAGTGTTAATAATCCCTTCATGTGCAAAGGTACAACAAATGTACACATGTGAGCACATATGTTCCTCCTTAATGTAGTTTGACGGCAGGGAGCCATTAGGTTAACACTTTAACATCGGTGGTTCCCCTACGCCAAATGTTTATCATTTGCACTGCGGGGTGAAAATGTGTGGGGCAAAAAGCTGAGTACACACATGTATGAAGACTTTTGCCTTGCACCTTTTCACTCCGCAGTGCAAAGTGAGTAAACGCTGGCTGGCATGCTTGCATGTCAGCCAGTGTTTACTTTTAATAGTGTGCTCCGCTTGCCGTGATCGCATGGCAGGTGGCCCTCACAATTGAAATTAAATGTTGTCTGACATGCGCGCATGTGGGACAGCATTTAATTTTCATTGTGAAGACTGCTGACCATGTGCGAATGGCCAGCAATGTTAATAATTGAAATCAAATGCTGTCCAGATATTTGATTAAAATTATAACCCTTGACTGCCAAGCCCACTATTAAAAGTAAACGAGCAAGGCAGTCAGCATTTACAATGGATCCCTCTGGGACCTGCCTGCTTTTTGCTGGTTCATAAAGCAGGTGCACCCTATAGGGATCTTTAGCATTTGGGCCTGCATGAAAATCTATACGGATGAAAATGCTGGAGCTTTTGAATGGTGGAGAATAAGGAGGTATTGGAAGCGCAAGTTGCTTTCTGCCCCTCCTCTCCGCCGTACAAATGGTTGACTATGAAGTGTAGTGTGAATAAACCGCATTAAAACCTTACTCAAGGCTTTTACACTTTCATTCACAATATTCCCAAGTGCATGATGTCAAGTCAGCCTCTCACTCCTTGACCATGTCCAGGATGACATAGGAGTGGAATCTGTAGGTGCCATAGACCTCCTCATCGTAATAATAGTGGTGAGAAGAGGAAGCACCTCCTTCTTCTCCTTCCATGTTTTGCAAGCACGCAATGCGAGGTCAGCCATACTCGTTACTTTTCACTATGCACACATTCATACTTTGCACCTGTTCCAGATAGGCAGTAAGTTTCAGGGTGTTTTGTTGAAGAGAGCGCTACATTTTGTTAAGAATTAGGTCTGTTTTGAACTTTGGGGGTGGGAAGTTTTGGGAATTTGCCCATTGCCTCCCTGCCCACGTCCATGTCAATCCCCTTTTTACAATATAAGGAGGCTTTATGCATAGTGCACCCCTTTCTTTGCTCTTGAATCAGCCCTTCCTTTGCGCTATAGTAGCGCTAACACCAGGAGGCACACTGTGCTTGGCCGGGTTCAAAGGGCACTGTGTGAGCGCAAAGGGCCTTTTGTGAATTGCATTCAGACTTTGTGCAGCAGAAAACATTTCGTAAATAAGGCCCACTAAGTTTTATGAGTTCCTTTACTTGTGTTTTCTATGTTATTGTCAGTCTGCATCATACTAGCTATATGACATGGCCACGGTAGTGGCCATGTAGTTATGGTTAAGTTGCTGTTTCCATAAGAGCACCTTTTGAGCGGTTTATAACTTCGCTCCCCCTGGACGAATCCACACCAAACTTTGCAAAAGAAGTATATGGCCCACTCTGAATTAGGTGTGTTTTGAACTTTGGGGGTGGGAGGTTTTGGGAATTTGCCCAGTGCCTCCCTGCCCACGTCCATGTCAATCCCCTTTTTCCAATATAAGGAGGCTTTATGCATAGTGCACCCCTTTCTTTGCTCTTGAATCAGACCTTCCTTTGCGCTATAGTAGCGCTAACACCGGGAGGAACACTGTGCTTGGCCGGGTTCAAAGGGCACTGTGTGAGCTCAAAGGGCCTTTTGTGAATTGCATTCAGACTTTGTGCAGCAGAAAACATTTTGTAAATAAGGCCCACTAAGTGGTCCAGGGGGGGCAAAGTTATGGGGGGTTCCAATTTTTTTTTTTTTCCATAGACTGAATGGCAAAATAAATAAACTGCTGGACGGATTTTCACCAAATTTGGACCAGGAGCAGTGGCTTAGTCCCGAAAGCGTGCTTTTGCAAATTTGGTGAAAATCCGTCCAGTAGTTTTTTAAAAAAATGACCAAAAAGTAGGTCAGACAAAATTAGTGATATCTGTGTCCACTTTGCGGACACACTTCCCTGTTCGCTCCGCGGACACGACAGGGATTGGGCAAGCGGCTTGCGTGGTGTCCGTGGACATGTTACGTGCTTTCCCATTGGCTGCGGTGCAGTGTGTCATATTTTGAAAGACGACCGTCATCTTTGTTTATCCTGAGGAGTGGGATCTGCCGCCTGCTAGTAAGGTCATGCCCGTGTCTTCCTCCCGTTCCCCCCACCCCCGCTCATGCCCGTGTCTTCCTCCCGTTCCCCCCACCCCCGCTCATGCCCTGTGTCTCCTTCCTGCCCCCACGCCCCCACTCATGCCCCGTGTTTCCCCTGTTCCTCCAGCCCCCGCTCACGCCATCGGCACACGGTGGCCTGCGGAGGGCCGAGGAGCAAGATCTGCCGCCTGCACACTAAGCTTATGTCTGTGTTTTCCTCCCGTTCTCCCCCACCCCCGCGTCTCCCCTGTTCCCCTCACCCCCGCTCATGCCTGTGTCTCCCTTGTACCCCCTCACCCCCCTGCTCATCCCCCGTGTCTCCCTCACGATCCCCCCAACCCCCGCTCATCCCCCATATCTCCCTCACAATCCCCCCACCCCTCGCTCATCCCCCGTGTCTCCCCTGTTCCCACCACCCCCCGCTCATGACCCGTGTCTCCCCTGTTCCCACCACCCCCCGCTCATCCCCCGTGTCTCCCTCACGATCCCCCCACCCCCCGCTCATGCCCCGTGTCTCCCTCCTGTCCCCCCACCCCTGCTCATGCCCTGTGTCTCCCTCACGATCCTCCCACCCCCGACTCATGCCCCGTGTCTCCCCTGTTCCCCCCCACACCCCGCTCATGCCCCGTGTCTCCCCTGTTCCCCCCACCCTCCCGGTCATGCCCCGTGTCTCCCTCCTGTTGCCCTCCACCCCCCGCTCATGCCCCGTGTCTCCCTACTGTACCCCCCACCCCCTGCTCATCCCCCGTGTCTCCCTCATGATCCCCCACCCCCGCTCATGCCCTGTGTCTCCCTCACGATCCCCCGACCCCCCACTCATGCCCCGTGTCTCCCCTGTTCCCCCATCCCCCGCTCATGCCCCGTGTCTCCCCTGTTCCCCCCACCCTCCCGGTCATGCCCCATGTCTCCCTCCTGTTGCCCCCCACCCTCCGCTCATGCCCCGTGTCTGCCCTGTTCCCCTTACCCCCTGCTCATGCCCCGTGTCTCCCTCGTGTTGCCCCCCCGCTAATGCCCATGTCTCCCTCGTGTTGCCCCCATCCCCCGTTCATGCCCCGTGTCTCGCTCGTGTTACTCCCGCTCATGGCCTGTTTCTCCCTCCTGTACACCCCACCACCGCTCATTGCCCGTGTCTGCCCTGTTCCCCCCACCCCCCGCTCATGCCCTGTGACTCCCCTGTTCCCCCAACCCCCGCTCATGCCCCGTGTCTCCCCTGTTTCCCCCACCCCCCGCTCATGCCCCGTGTCTCCTTCGAGTTACCCCCCACCCCCCGCTCATGCCCCGTGTCTCCCTCGTGTTGCCCCCACCCCCCGCTCATGACCCGTGTCTCCCTCGTGTTGCCCCCCACCCCCCGATCATGACCCGTGTCTCCCTCGTGTTGCCCCAACCCCTGCTCATGCCCCGTGTCTCCCTCGTGTTGCCCCCCACCCCCTGCTCATGCCCCATGTCTCCCTCCTGTACCCCCACCCCGCAGTCATGCCCCATGTCTCCCTCCTGTACCCCCCACCCCCGCTCATGTCCCTTGTCGCCCTCCTGTACCCCCCACCCCCTGCTCATGCCCCATGTCTGCCCTGTTCCCCCCACCCCCGCTCATGCCCCGTGTCTCCCTCGTGTTACCCCCCACCTCCCGCTCATGCCCCGTGTCTCACTCCTGTTCCCCCCACCTCCCAGCTCATGCCCCGTGTCTCCCTCCTGTTCCCCCAAACCCCGCCCATGCCCCATCTCTTCCCTGTTCCCAACAACCCCCCGGTCATGCTCCGTGTCTCCCTCATGTTATCCCCCACCCCCCCGCTCATACCCCGTGTCTGCCCTGTTCCCCCCACACCCCGCTCATGACCCGTGTCTCCCTCCTGTACCCCCCACCCCCACTCATGTCCTGTGTCTCCCTCTTGTACCCCCCCACTCCCAGCTCATGCCCCGTGTCTCACTCCTGTACCCTCCACCCCCCCGCTCATGCCCCGTGTCTCCCTCCTGTATCCCCACCCCTGCTCATGCCCCGTGTCTCCCTCCTGTACCCCCCACCCCCCACTCATGTCCCGTCTCTCCCTTCTGTACCCCCCACTCCCAGCTCATGCCCCGTGTCTCCCTCTTGTTCCCCCCACCCCCCGCTCATGCCCCGTGTCTCCCTCCTGTTCCCCCACCCCTCCGCTCAAGCCCCGTGTCTCCCGCCTGTTCCCCCCACCCCCCGCTCATGCCCCGTGTCTTCCCTGTTCCCCCCACACTCCCGGTCATGCCCCGTGTCTCCCTCCTGTTGCCTCGACCCCCCGCTCATGCCCCATGTCTGCCCTGTTCCCCCCGCCCCCCGGCTCATGACCCATGTCTCCCTCGTGTTGCCCCCACCCCCTGGTCATGCCCCGTGTCTCCCTCCTGTTGCCCCCCACCCCCCGCTCATGCCCCATGTCTGCCTTGTTCCCGCCACCCACCGCTCATGCCCCGTGTCTCCCTTGTGTTGCCCCCACGCCACGCTCATACCCCTTGTCTCCATCGTGTTGAGCCCCACCCCCCCTCATGCCCCGTGTCTCCCTCGTGTACCCCCCACCCCCCGCTCATGCCCCGTGTCTACCCTGTTCCCCCCACCCTCCGCTCATGCCCCGTGTCTCCCCTGTTCCCCCCACCCCCCGCTCATGCCCCGTGTCTCCCTCCTGTACCCCCCACCCCCCGCTCATTTCCCATGTCTCCCTCCTGTACCCCCCACCCCCCGCTCATGCCCTGTGTCTGCCCTGTTCCTCCAACCCCCACTCATGCCCCGTGTCTCCCTCGTGTTACCCCCACCCCCCGCTCATGCCCCGTGTCTCCCTCCTGTTCCCCTCACCCCCCGCTCATGCCCCGTGTCTCCTTCCTGTTCCCCCCACCCCTTGCTCATGCCCCGTGTCTCCCTCGTGTTACCCCCATCCCCGCTCATGCCCCGTGTCTCCCTCCTGTATCCCCACCCCCGCTCATGCCCCGTGTCTCCCTCCTGTACCCCCACTCCCCACTCATGTCCCGTGTCTCCCTCCTGTACCCCCCCACTCCCAGCTCATGCCCCGTGTCTCCCTCCTGTTCCCCCCACCCCCCGCTCATGCCCCGTGTCTCCCTCCTGTTCCCCCCACCCCCCGCTCAAGCCCCGTGTCTCCCTCCTGTTCCCCCCTCCCCCTGCTCATGCCCCGTGTCTTCCCTCTTCCCCCCACACCCCTGGTCATGCCCGTGTCTCCCTCCTGTTGCCCCCACCCCCTGCTCATGCCCCGTGTCTGCCCTGTTCCCCCCGCCCCCCAACTCACCCCGTGTCTCACTCGTGTTGCCTGCGCTCATGCCCCGTGTCTCCCTCGCGTTGCCCCCCATCCCCTGCTCATGACCCGTGTCTCCCTCGTGTTGCCCCCTCCCCCCGCTCATGACCCGTGTCTCCCTCGTGTTGCCCCCCACCCCCCGCTCATGCCCCGTGTCTCCCTCTTGTTGCCCCCCACTCTTGCCCCGTGTCTCCCTCCTGTAACCGCACCCCCTGTTCATGCCCCGTGTCTCCCTCCTGTGCCCCCCACCCCCCGCTCATGCCCTGTGTCTGCCCTGTTTCTCCAACCCCCATTCATGCCCCGTGTCTCCCTCGTGTTACCCCCACCCCCCGCTCATGCCCCGTGCCTCCCTCCTGTTCCCCCCACCCCCGCTCATGCCCCGTGTCTCCCTCCTGTTCCCCCCACCCCCCCGCTCATGCCCCGTGTTTCCCTCGTGTTACCCACCCCCCACCATCCCGCTCATGCCCCGTGTCTCCCTCGTGTTCCCCACCTCCCGCTCATGCCCCGTGTCTCCCTCATGATCTCCCCACCCCCCGCTCATGCCCCGTGTCTCCCCTGTTCCCCCCACCCCCCGGTCATGCCCCGTGTCTCCCTCCTGTTGCCCCCCACCCCCCGCTCATGCCCTGTTCCCCCCACCCACTGCTCATGCCCCGTGTCTCCCTCGTGTTGCCCCCACCCATTGCTCATGCCTCGTGTCTCCATCGTGTTGCCCCCCACCCCCCGCTCATGCCCCTTGTCTCCCTCGTGTTACCCCCCACCCCCCGCTCATGCCCCATGTCTGCCCTGTTCCCCCCACCCTCCGCTCATGCCCCGTGTCTCCCCTGTTCCCCCCTACCCCTGTTAATGCCCTGTGTCTCCCCTGTTCCCCCCCACCACCCGCTCATGCCCCATGTCTCCCTCATGTTACCCCCTCGCCCCCCGCTCATGACCCGTGTCTCCCTCGTGTTGCCCCCCACCCCCCGCTCATGCCCCGTGTCTCCCTCTTGTTGCCCCCCACTCTTGCCCCGTGTCTCCCTCCTGTAACCGCACCCCCTGTTCATGCCCCGTGTCTCCCTCCTGTACCCCCCACCCACCGCTCATGCCCTGTGTCTGCCCTGTTTCTCCAACCCCCATTCATGCCCCGTGTCTCCCTCGTGTTACCCCCACCTCCCGCTCATGCCCCGTGCCTCCCTCCTGTTCCCCCCACCCCCGCTCATGCCCCGTGTCTCCCTCCTGTTCCCCCCACCCCCCGCTCATGCCCCGTGTTTCCCTCGTGTTACCCACCCCCCACCATCCCGCTCATGCCCCGTGTCTCCCTCGTGTTCCCCACCTCCCGCTCATGCCCTGTGTCTCCCTCATGATCTCCCCACCCCCCGCTCATGCCCCGTGTCTCCCCTGTTCCCCCCAACCCCACGGTCATGCCCCGTGTCTCTCTCCTGTTGCCCCCCACCCCCCGCTCATGCCCCGTGTCTGCCCTGTTCCCCCCACCCACTGCTCATGCCCTGTGTCTCCCTCGTGTTGCCCCCACCCACTGCTCATGCCTCGTGTCTCCATCGTGTTGCCCCCCACCCCCCGCTCATGCCCCTTGTCTCCCTCGTGTTACCCCCCACCCCCCGCTCATGCCCCATGTCTGCCCTGTTCCCCCCACCCTCCGCTCATGCCCTGTGTCTCCCCTGTTCCCCCTACCCCTGCTAATGCCCTGTGTCTCCCCTGTTCCCCCCCACCACCCGCTCATGCCCCATGTCTCCCTCATGTTACCCCCGCCCCCCGCTCATGCCCTGGGTCTGCCCTGTTCCCCCCACCCTCCGCTCATGCCCCGTGTCTCCCCTATTCCCCTCACCCCTGCTAATGCCCTGTGTCTCCCCTGTGCCCCCAACCACCCGCTCATGTCCTGTGTCTCCCTCATGTTACCCCCCACCCCGCTCATGCCCTGTGTCTCCCTCCTGTTCCCCCCACCCCCCGCTCATGCCCCGTGTCTCCCTCGTGTTGCCCCCACCCCCTGCTCATGACCCATGTCTCCCTCGTGTTGCCCCCCACCCCCCGCTCATGACCCGTGTCTCCCTTGTGTTGCCCCCCACCCCCCGCTCATTCCCTGTGTCTCCCTCCTGTACCCCCACCACCCGTTCATGCCCTGTGTCTCCCTCCTGTACCCCCCACCCCCGCTCATGCCCCATATCTGCCCTGTTCCCCCCCACCACCGCTCATGCCCCGTGGCTCCCTCGTGTTACCCCCCAACCCCGGCTCATGCCCCGTGTCTCACTCGTGTTGCCTGCGCTCATGCCCCGTGTGTCCCTCGCGTTGCCCCCCACCCCCTGCTCATGACCCGTGTCTCCCTCGTGTTGCCCCCTCCCCCGCTCATGACCCGTGTCTCCCTCGTGTTGCCCCCCACCCCCCGCTCATGCCCCATGTCTCCCTCTTGTTGCCCCCCACTCTTGCCCCGTGTCTCCCTCCTGTAACCGCACCCCCTGTTCATGCCCCGTGTCTCCCTCCTGTACCCCCCACCCCCCGCTCATGCCCTGTGTCTGCCCTGTTTCTCCAACCTCCATTCATGCCCCGTGTCTCCCTCGTGTTACCCCCACCCCCCGCTCATGCCCCGTGTCTCCCTCCTGTTCCCCCCACCCCCGCTCATGCCCCGTGTCTCCCTCCTGTTCCCCCCACCCCCCGCTCATGCCCCGTGTTTCCCTCGTGTTACCCACCCCCCACCATCCCGCTCATGCCCCGTGTCTCCCTCGTGTTCCCCCACCTCCCGCTCATGCCCCGTGTCTCCCTCATGATCTCCCCACCCCCCGCTCATGCCCCGTGTCTCCCTTGTTCCCCCCACCTCCCCGGTCATGCCCCGTGTCTCCCTCCTGTTGCCCCCCACCCCCCGCTCATGCCCCATGTCTGCCCTGTTCCCCCCACCCACTGCTCATGCCCCGTGTCTCCCTCGTGTTGCCCCCACCCACTGCTCATGCCCCGTGTCTCCATCGTGTTGCCCCCACCCCCCGCTCATGCCCCTTGTCTCCCTCGTGTTACCCCCCACCCCCCGCTCATGCCCCATGTCTGCCCTGTTCCCCCCACCCTCCACTCATGCCCTGTGTCTCCCCTGTTCCCCCCACCCCTGCTAATGCCCTGTGTCTCCCCTGTTCCCCCCCACCACCCGCTCATGCCCCATGTCTCCCTCATGTTACCCCCCCGCCCCCCGCTCATGCCCTGGGTCTGCCCTGTTCCCCCCACCCTCCGCTCATGCCCCGTGTCTCCCCTGTTCCCCTCACCCCTGCTAATGCCCTGTGTCTCCCCTGTGCCCCCCCACCCCCTGCTCATGCCCTGTGTCTCCCTCATGTTACCCCCCCACCCCCGCTCATGCCCTGTGTCTCCCTCCTGTTCCCCCCACCCCCCGCTCATGCCCTGTGTCTCCCTCGTGTTGCCCCACCCCCTGCTCATGACCCATGTCTCCCTCGTTTTGCCCCCCACCCCCCGCTCATGACCCGTGTCTCCCTCGTGTTGCCCCCCACCCCCCGCTCATGACCCGTGTCTCCCTTGTGTTGCCCCCCACCCCCTGCTCATTCCCTGTGTCTCCCTCCTGTACCCCCACCACCCGCTCATGCCCTGTGTCTCCCTCCTGTACCCCCCACCCCCTCTCATGCCCCATATCTGCCCTGTTCCCCCCCACCACTGCTCATGCCCCGTGGCTCCCTCGTGTTACCCCCCACCCCCTGCTCATGCCCCGTGTCTCACTCCTGTTACCCCCTACCCCCAGCTCATGCCCTGTGTCTCCCTCCTGTTCCCCCCACCCCCCGCTCATGCCCCGTGTCTCCCTCCTGTTCCTCCCACCCCCCGCTCATGCCCTGTGTCTCCCCTGTTCCCCCCGCCCCCCAGTTATGCCCCGTGTCTCCCTACTGTTGCCCCCACCCCCCGCTCATGCACCGTGTCTGCCCTGTTCCCCCCACCCCATGCTCATGCCCCGTGTCTCCCTCGTGTTGCCCCCACCCCCGCTCATGACCCGTGTCTCCCTCATGTTGCCCCCACCCCCCACTCATGACCCGTTTCTCCCTCGTGTTGCCCCCACCCCCCACTCATGCCCGTGTCTCCCACGTGTTGTGCCCCACCCCCTGCTCATGTCCCGTGTCTCCCTTGTGTTGCCCCCCACCACCGCTCATGCGCCGTGTCTCCCTCGTGTTCCCCCCACCCCCGCGCATGCCCCGTGTTTCACTTGTGTTATCCCCCACACCCCCGCTCATGCCCCATGTCTCCTTCATGTTCCCCCACCCCCTGCACATGCCCCGTGTCTCCCTCGTGTTTCCCCCACCCCCCGCTCATGCCCCGTGTCTCTCTCTCATTTTCCACTCCACCCCCCGCTCATGCTCCGTGTCTCCCCTGTTCCCCCCACCCTCCCGGTCATGGCCTGTGTCTCCCTCCTGTTGCCCCCCACCCCCTGCTCATGACCCGTGTCTCCCTCATGTTGCCCCCACCCCCCGCTCATGACCCGTGTCTCCCTCGTTTTGCCCCCCACCCCCGCTCATGCCCCGTGTCTCCCTCTTGTTGCCCCCCACCCCCACTCTTGCCCCGTGTCTCCCTCCTGTACCCCCACCCCCTGTTCATGCCCCGTGTCTCCCTCCTGTACCCCCCACCCCCCGCTCATGCCCTGTGTCTGCCCTGTTCCTCCAACCCCCATTCATGCCCCGTGTCTCCCTCGTGTTACCCCCACCCCCTGCTCATGCCCCGTGTCTCCCTCCTGTTCCCCCCACCCCCCGCTCATGCCCCGTGTCTCCCTCCTGTTCCCCCCACCCCCCGCTCATGCCCCGTGTTTCCCTCGTGTTACCCCCCACCATCCCGTTCATGCCCCGTGTCTCCCTCGTGTTCCCCCACCTCCCGCTCATGCCCCGTGTCTCCCTCATGATCTCCCCACCCCCCGCTCATGCCCCGTGTCTCCCCTGTTCCCCCCACCCCCCGGTCATGCCCCGTGTCTCCCTCCTATTGCCTCTCACACCCCGCTCATGCCCCGTGTCTGCCCTGTTCCCCCCACCCACTGCTCATGCCCCGTGTCTCCCTCGTGTTGCCCCCACCCCCGCTCATGCCCCGTGTCTCCATCGTGTTGCCCCCCACCCCCCGCTCATGCCCCTTGTCTCCCTCGTGTTACCCCCCACCCCCCGCTCATGCCCCATGTCAGCCCTGTTCCCCCCACCCTCCGCTCTTGCCCTGTGTCTCCCCTGTTCCCCCCCACCCCTGCTAATGCCCTGTGTCTCCCCTGTTCCCCCCCACCACCCGCTCATGCCCCCCATGTCTCCCTCATGTTACCCCCCAACCCCCCGCTCATGCCCTGTGTCTGCCCTGTTCCCCCCACCCTCCGCTCATGCCCCATGTCTCCCCTGTTCCCCCCACCCCTGCTAATGCCCTGTGTCTCCCCTGTGCCCCCCCACCCCCTGCTCATGCCCCGCGTCTCCCTCATGTTACCCCCCACCCCTGCTCATGACCTGTGTCTCCCTCCTGTTCCCCCCACCCCCCGCTCATGCCCCGTGTCTCCCTCGTGTTGCCCCCACCCCCTGCTCATGACCCATGTCTCCCTCGTGTTGCCCCCCACCCCCCGCTCATGACCCGTGTCTCCCTTGTGTTGCCCCCCACCCCCGCTCATTCCCTGTGTCTCCCTCCTGTACCCCCACCACCCGCTCATGCCCTGTGTTTCCCTCCTGAGCCCCCCACCCCTGCTCATGCCCCATATCTGCCCTGTTCCCCCCACCACCGCTCATGCCTCGTGGCTCCCTCGTGTTACCCCCACCCCCTGCTCATGCCCCGTGTCTCATTCCTGTTACCCCCTACCCCCAGCTCATGCCCTGTGTCTCCCTCCTGTACCCCCACCACCCGCTCATGCCCTGTGTTTCCCTCCTGAGCCCCCCACCCCTGCTCATGCCCCATATCTGCCCTGTTCCCCCCACCACCGCTCATGCCTCGTGGCTCCCTCGTGTTACCCCCCACCCCCTGCTCATGCCCCGTGTCTCACTCCTGTTACCCCCTACCCCCAGCTCATGCCCTGTGTCTCCCTCCTGTTCCCCCCACCCCCCGCTCATGCTCCGTGTCTCCCTCCTGTTCCTCCCACCCCCCGCTCATGCCCTATGTCTCCCCTGTTCCCCCCGCCCCCCAGTTATGCCCCGTGTCTCCCTACTGTTGCCTCCACCCCCCGCTCATGCACCGTGTCTGCCCTGTTCCCCCCACCCCGTGCTCATGCCCCATGTCTCCCTCGTGTTGCCCCCCACCCCCCGCTCATGACCCGTGTCTCCCTCAAGTTGCCCCCACCCCCCACTCATGACCCGTTTCTCCCTCGTGTTGCCCCCACCCCCCATTCATGCCCCGTGTCTCCCTCGTGTTGCCCCCACCCCCCGCTCATGACCCGTGTCTCCCACGTGTTGTCCCCACCCCCCGCTCATTTCCCGTGTCTCCCTTGTGTTGCCCCCCACCACCGCTCATGCCCCGTGTCTCCCTCGTGTTCCCCCCACCCCTGCTCATGCCCCGTGTTTCCCTCGTGTTACCCCCCACACCCCCGCTCATGCCCAGTGTCTCCCTCATGTTCCCCCACCCCCTGTACATGCCTCGTGTCTCCCTCGTGTTCCCCTCACCCCCCGCTAATGCCCGTGTCTCTCTCATTTTCCACTCCACCCCCCGCTCATGCTCCGTGTCTCCCCTGTTCCCCCCACCCCCCGCTCATGCTCCATGTCCCCTCTGTTCCCCCCACCCCCCGCTCATGCTCCGTGTCTCCCCTGTTCCCCCCACCCCCCGCTCATGCCCAGTGTCTCCCCTGTTTCCCCCCACCCCCAGCTCATGCTCCGTGTCCCCCCTGTTCCCCCCACCCCCGCTCATGCCCTGTGTCTCCCTCCTTTTCCCCCCACCCCCCGCTCATGCCCAGTGTCTCCCTTGTGTTCCCCCCACCCCCCCGCTCATGCCCCGTGTCTCTCATTTTCCACTCCACCTCCGCTCATGCTCTGTGTCTCCCCTGTTCCCCCCCACCCCCCGCTCATGCTCTGTGTCCCCCCTGTTCCCCCACCCCCGCTCATGCTCCGTGTCTTCCCTGTTCCCCCCACCCCCGCTCATGCCCAGTGTCTCTCCTGTTCCCCCCACACCCCTGCTCATGCCCCGTTTCTCCCCTGCTCCCCCACTCATGCTCATGCCCCGTGTGTGCCCTGTTCCCCCCACCCCCTCTCATGCCCTGTTGTGGTTCTCTTTATACACCCCACCTTCCCTTTCCATGGTGGCCATCTTGGTGAAAGATTTTCCTTCCTGGGAAGAAAAATATTTTTTTTTACCACCTGGGGTTCCCACTTTGAGGACCTAAGATGCTAGTGGTCTTCATCTATTGAAAAGGATGTTATGGTGACGTTGCACTAATAAAAACCTATGAAATGCAGTAAAAAAGAAATGTGTTACAGGGACGTTATGGTTAAGTTGCGCTACTAAAAACCTATGAAATTCAGTGAAAAAACTTTGTTAAAGGGACGTTATGGTTCCAAGTAAAACCGAAAAACCCTTGAAATTCGCCAGTTATGGTAAGCTAAGCATCCATAACTCGCGCCACCACCGTGCACTGCTAAGACTAACACCCACGGCATCAAAGATGACATCAGAAATGTCATTGATGACATTACTGATGACATCACATCCCTGGCTGACTTTTTTCTTTTGCTGACATATCTAGGCCACATGGTTTTCTTCAGTAACAGTCAGAAACTAAAAATTGTATTTTATTTGTAGACGTATCCTTCAAGTAGGTTCTTATAGTAATTCCCTTAGAGTCCAGTCACATCATATGAAACATATACATAGGGGAAGACACAAGCCTGAAAGACAGCAATCCTTTTTGTGCATAAAGATAATCATAGGGGAAGACACAAGCTTGAAAGACAGCAATCCTTTTTGTGCATAAAGATAATCAATAGACTTATCAGCACTTTCTGATAGTTCTGTTGTTTTTGTATGGCTTTATTTTCCCTGTATATGATCATATTTGTATACATTAATGTACTCACACTACTTTCCTTAGGGTCCAATCACATCAAGTGATACATATACATAGGGTAAATAGCAGCTTTGAAACAGAGCAATAATTTATTTGCATGAAAATAATCAGTTAGGTTATGAATTGTTTCTGCTACTACTTGTGCTTTTTTGCTAACTTCACTTTCCCTGTTTATACCCATATTGGTATGTGTTCTTGTCTCTTTGTGTTTTGTCTATAGTAATGCAATTATGTAATACATGGGTTTTATTAGCTACTTATTACATATTTCACAGTACACAAAAATCTATTAAGAAAACAATTATCATTTCATTATTCAACATATTAACATTATGAATATTATACCTTCATCTTATAAGCTGCACACAATGCTATGTTTCTGCATGAGTAGCTTAGTATACTAGATAGAGCCCCATAATAGAATGCTATTTATATCAATGCATCGTTCAATGCACTAATTAGGGTATGATATTTATTGCAATGATCCTTGACACATTTTTCGCAACATTATAATAAGAATCCCTTGTACACATATTTCATGAAAAGTATATACACATGTGATGTCATCAGTGATGTCATCAATGACATTTGTGATGTCATCTTTAATGTCGTGGGTGTTAGTCTTAGCAGTGCACGGTGGTGGCGCGAGATATGGTTGCTTAGCTTACCATAACTGGCGAATTTCAAGGGTTTTTTGGTTTTACTTGGAACCATAACGTACCTTTAACAAACTTTTTTCACTGAATTTCATAGGTTTTTAGTAGCGCAACTTAACCATAACGTCCCTTTAACAAAGTTTTCTCACTGAATTTCATAGGTTTTTAGTAGTGCGACTTAACCATAACGTCCCTTTAACAAAGTTTTTTCATTGAATTTCATAGGTTTTTATTAGTGCAACTTAACCATAACGTCCCTTTAACAAAGTTTTTTCATTGAATTTCATAGGTTTTTATTAGTGCAACCTAACCATAACGTCCCTTTAACAAAGTTTTTTCATTGAATATTAAATATATAGCAACGAAGCACATCAACTTTTTTGTTGAATCTGTGCAACTAAAAAGCATTTCTAATAGTAAAAACAACAACAACAAGCAGCACTTCCATTCCCACTGTGGTTTATAAATGCCAACACCAGCAGCAAAGAAAACAACGCATAGTGCAATATAGTTGACAAATACTTAAGAGACAGGGCACTGTTAATGTCTAACCTTTTACATAGCAATGAACTGTTGGCACAGCAAAAGCATTTGCTCAGGTGACTGCGTTTAGGGTCAGTGTGTCTGTTCATTTGTAATTCACACTATGGGTTGACTCAGACAGATGTCACTGGTAGCAACTCCAGACATACTCCTAGAAAGAGAGTAATGACTCCGCAGTAAGTGAAAGTTACTCCTGGTAACATATGTGTGAATTAGCATCATTCGTGTTGATTTCATAAGATTCTGCCAATCTTTCACGAGCAGAAACCAAGGATGGGTAAAGAGGCACATATTTTTTGCCAATCATTATTTTTGCTTTTCTTTGGGCAATACATTATTTTTCAGTCAATGAGACAGCTGGCTCTGCTCGAGGCATGATGTTTGTGAGAAGGTTTCATGACATTCAGCCTTCAGCTGCAGCTGTCGCCGTCTGACATATCACAAGGGATTATGAATGCCCCCAGAGCTGATCTACGCATGCGTCTAACCTAGTGGGTCCCTTTGTGACCTTTGTCATTTTTAGGGGTCATCACAATAGAGGCTTGTTCATACAGATGCAGTTACGCTGCATGCATTACTCCTGCAAACAAACAAAAGCCTGACCTTCAAAGAAACACTACTAATGAAGGTCAGTGAAGCCATTTTCTGTCACTTGGAAACTCCGGCAAAACATGGCAGTTTTGACAGAAAACAATCAAAACGGAAATGATCGGTTGAGATAAACTAAATCCGAAAAGCACAATGAGTCATAGATAAAGCTCTTCTGAATTCCTACAAAAAGATCAATGCCCATTGAAAGTCCATTCTATGGTTACAGTGATGTTCTGTCCTTGTTGAGTGTCCAGCCATCAGCCACAATCCTTGAGTCTGCATTCTCTTTGTAAATACACAGTAACATATTTATTATATTGTTTATATTCATCTAAACAACAAGCTACATAGCAAGAAGAACCGAGGAAAATATAAGATGTGTGGGCTCGATTTGGAAAGCCTTCGTGATATCTGCACACAGCCGCATCTGTGTTGTGTCCGTCTGCCATGTGACTGTCTGTACATTTTTCGTCAATAGGTTTGCTTTTTTTATGTATGGAAACAAGTATCTCCAACTTTATCTGATAAAAAAATGTAGAGGCAAGAGACGGTGACAGAATGAGTTCAATTTCTTCAAGGGACACTAAGGTCCCCTGCTGTTTTCTCATCGTCTGTGTTGTAGGCGGCTCTGTTCTTTATAACACACTATGCCTACAGCATTGTTGATTTTAAGCACATGTCTTGTATTCATTGGTATTATGAAACCACCTATCTTTCCAGTCCCTGTTATGCCTCCTAAGTTCCTTCCTGGTGAGAAACACACCCATAGATACTATGGGCCTGATTTACATACACGTTTATCAATGGGCAAGTCCCATTGAAAACATTTTTGTAAATCAGGCCCTCAGTGACTCACACTTTTTCGGCAAGTGGCATGCATCAGATATGTACCCACCGGTCTTCACTCATGATTGCAATCACTTGGGCAGGAACTTCCCTGACACCTACAATGATGCCGTGAAGTTATAACAATTCATGCTCTAATCCGTATTCACTACAGAATGGCAGTAGGATAAGTAAAAACGGGTATGAAATTATATATACCAATTAAAACTGGACCCAGATCACTCAACATTAAAACCATGAGGTTAACAAACTCATCCAACTAAACCACAGAAGGAACTTAAAAAGCCATAGCCAAGATTGCTGATAGTCAAATGCCCTTATCTCAACTCCATAGCCTCATTGTGGCCCGCAAAATGTTTTTTTTAATTATAATTCCAAAAGACTTCCCGACTTGCCAGTATTTCTGGGAGAGAGCCCCTTCTATCTGCTATGGTGACTTTTTCGTTAACGAACCACTTCAAATCATTCTCACTATATCCAGATTCTACAAAACGGTTTACCAGCAGGGCCGAAATGGTCCTTGTACGAATCTGTGACAGATGTTCTGTAATTCCAATATGGACTCATCTTACAGTCTTACCTACATAGTGCAGTGGACAAGTGAAGACATAAATAACATTGCACGGTTTGCAATTGGTATGTTAACTTAGTCAGGCACTCATGGGCATCATCTCTCTGTTCTGTGGTTGTGACCTAGGGAGAGCAGCCTGACCCATTCTCAGTGTATATGGGCAAAAAGTAGATGTTGTCCCAGGTTTGTGGAGTAATAAGCCCCAAGCAGGGGAGATGCAGGAGCCTTGGGAAGTGCTGCAATTAAAGTGACCCAGGGCCCAGTATTAGAGAGCGATCCCTCCTCTACCCTCTCACACATGCACGGGGAAGGATGAGCATGCTGATTCAATCTGCAGCCTGAATAAAAGCAGGGAATGGGAAGGATGAGGGGAGTCATTCTGTGGTAAGTCACTCCGGATCTGGCCAGAGCAGTTGTTCCAGCCCTGCCAAAGAGGGAAGGGACCTAGAGCATTGCCCTCCTTTGCATTCATATTTCTGAACAATTGCCACCATCCTCCTTGGAGTCAAACAGAGAAGCGCTGAAGCCAGGAGGACAACTGCCACCGGCGCAAGCGTGCAGGTGATTGAGAATTGTGTGTGTGTATGACAAAGATTGTAAGTGAGTGTGGCTGTAAGTGCATTTGAGTGTGGATATGTGTAACAGGGTCATGAAGGTATGGGCACCCCTATCAGCCTGCACTGGATGTAAGAGCCAGTTCTACACCTGAAGGGGAAGGTGGCACTTGGGAGGGTCCCAGTGCCTGTACCTTCTCTATTTGCCTGTTTGATTGAAAATGGTACCACACTTAATCACCTTATAACTCCATTTCCAAATGATTGCTAGTTTCTCTCTGTTTCTTGCAGGCAACTACAGATACCAGCTGTCTCAGCGATGGAACAAAGACACAACAGCCCACAAGATCCTATTCAGGGATGCCCACTGTCAGCAGCAATATAACATGAAACCACTGCACCACACAAAGTAACCAACCAGGACAAGTGTGAGCACAGTCATCGGCAGCAGAACCATAGAGTGGTGTTGTAACTCAGACCGTCCACAGCTTGGAAAAGAGCAACCACTTACTGATACCAGAGCTGTGGAGTAGCTCTGTAAAAGACTATGGGCATCATTACACGGAATGCAGTAAGGGTTTACCTTTACCGGTAAGGGTATCGGTACCGGTAAACCCTTACCACCTTACTACGAGATCCCTTTGCGGGACCCGACCTCAACGGCTGGTTTTTCCAGCCGCTAAGGAACGGGCCCGCAAAGGGACCTTGGATGCAATTATGGTACTGCAATTTGCGGTACCGTAATTGCCGCCTTCCCCATTCCCATTGAGCCCTATGGGGGCTCAAATGGGAATGGGGAAGTGCCATGGTGAATGGGGAATTACCGCCCCACACACCTTGGAATGTGGCAGTAATTCCACCATTCACCATGGTGGACACGGTATAGTACCGGCCGCAACCATGGCGCTAATAGCGCCATGGTTACCGCCTACCATGTAATGAGGCCCTATGTTTCCAACTCTTGGTACCTCACACACACTGGAACTTTGATCATGTGTGCCGCCATTGATGGTTTGTGGCAGTCCAGCATGAGAATAATTGGCAGGACTTTGACCTCATTATATTTATTCTGATAGCTGTAACACCTCCTGGGCAGGGAAGACAATGAAAGGTTGGCCTATTGAACCAAAATGGGAGACCCGCTGGAGACAGAAGGGGAAGGACATAATGGACAACCGGATTATGATGGTTGATTGAGTGAGCTCAGAGGAAGAGGAGGTTCCAGACAAAGAGACCAGATGAGTATGGATGGTGGAAAGGAGCATGGAGGCAGTTTATAGAGAAGGTGAGATATTGACTGATGAGTCAAAGTTGTACTCCATTGTGAGTGTGCATGTAAGGTGTGTGAGAGGAAATGGTTGTAGGAGAGTAGGGAAGAATGAATGTGAGGGTGTGAGGAGGGTGATTGTTGAGAAGGTGGGAGCAGCAGAAGTGATGATGTTGTGTAGTAGTGGGTTGGAGGTGGGTGGAGTGACAGTGTAGATGTGGATAGTAGTGGCATGGAGGTGGGAAGAGTGACAGTGTAGAGGTAGGTGTTCGTAGTTGAGAGAGAAGGAGAGAGTAGTAGGGTGAAAGGCGATGAGGCAGTACAAAGGAGAATGAAAGAAGGATGGTGGAAGATCAGAGTGTGAAGACAAGACTAGGAGAAATATGATTGTGTACAGGAGAGGAAGTGATAGGGATAGAGAGAGAGAGAGAGAGAGAGAGAGAGAGAGAGAGAGAGGAGAGTAAGAGAGAAGGAAGACTGTGGGTGGAGTGGAAGGGAGTGTATAAAGAGGAAGGGAGAGAGACATGCGATTTAGAGAAAGAAGTAGAAGGGTGTCTTAGTCCAGGCAAGTTCTCATAGTGATTGAAAGACACTATCCAACCAGGGTCACCTAGAATGTTCCAGAAGGAACTCTAGATATAGAAAGCTTTTGACGTTAGGCCATCACCTATAGACATATAGCTTTTAGCTAATATGAGCTACTGATCGCAAGTACCAGTCCACGGTTAAAGGAAACCTAGGTTAGAGAGAGTTTTACAGTCACTAGGCATGTTGCTAAACTGACAACAAACACCCTTGAAACTCATTTGGGAATTGGTGTGTTCTTGAGGCCAATAGAACTAAGAGTAAGTGTGTGTATGTGGGAAGGGGGTGTATGTGAGACTGAGTGCATGCGTATATGAATGTGGTGTTAATTTGAGTGGGAGGGAATTGGTGTATGAGTTTGTATACATGTGTGGATGTGCGGGATGGGAGGGAATATTGGGAGATGAAGCCAGGCCTTAGGGGTGCACTCAGCATGCATCACGGGAGTATCCAGCATTGCAAGAGTGGGCGAGCCATGAAAGAAGTCCTGCTACTTCCCCGTCCCAAACTGCAGGCGGCAGGATTCCATCAGGTCTCATTCACAACCCTCTTCCCCAACCACAATCACATTTTGGTAGCATTTGGCATTTTAACACATACAAATAAGAAAACAAATAAAACTGCAGGATCATTACAGATAGCGGAATCTTATCTATTAGCGCTCGGTCCATGTTCTGTGAGGCAAATACATGCAAACCTCCAAATGTACATATGGATTGTACGAACAGAAGTGAATTCACAGAAAAGCACATTGAAAGAAGCATTGTCAGTCTTTGATTCTTGGAGGCACCATGAAAGTGACTTTAGAATAAGCTCCCATAAGTAAGCCAAGTGGCAAAGTAGCAAATACTGTTGTGGTGCAAAATACCTGAATAGCACTATTATATATGGAGCAAATCTATAGTGATTTGTTTTTTGTTTTTGTTTTAATAATCGCATGATATATTAACCTACGCTACGAAGTGAATCACTTACAGAGCTGCAGATAAGGCACAGTGTGATTAAATGATTTGCGCCAGCATCACACATTTGGTTAAATGGTGAAACCGGGATGTGGAAAGTTCAAGCAACTGAACACATCTTCTCAGGTTATGTTGATGTAGACATTTATTAAGGTTTTTCTTTCCATTTCATGTGCTTAAATAATACTTTATTTATGGCAATGCCTTGGAAGCAAACCACATTACATAATAAACTAGCACCTCATAAAAATGTACTATACACTATATTCATCGTCATAGAAATATGTTGAACAATAGAAGTATGGCTTTAGTTTTATTCTCCCCATCCTGCCTGCAAAGTCACAATAGCATCATGCAGATTAATGTGAGCCTAACAAATCCCCCTGGGGTGTTAAAGCCATAATCAATATTTCATAAAGCATGCAGCATTATGCACCCTTCTCACTTCTGATCACCTCCATTCACATTTCTTAAGGGACAAAAGTCCCTGCTAATGGCCCCCCTCAATCCCATCATTGTCTAATGGCGCCCATTGTAATGCTCTGTGCCATGGCAATGAGGGTGCTGAGCAGGAACACTTTGCTCTGCACCCTCATTATCCTGCCAGTGGGACACCTTTCCCGTTCGGCACCCTAATACGGGAGAGGTGTCCCACTTGCAAATTTCCCATTTATGCTTTAAAAGAGCCACTGCCAGGGCAAGCTGTCCCCCCACCACCCACTCGGTATGATACTGATCAGCATTTTGCATAGCAATGCTGTGGTAAAATGAGGGGACAGCCCACATGAAACGTGTTTTCTGTGGCAATGCTGACATATATTTGGTTACAGGAAACATGCAAATGTCCAGTGGAAATGCTAGCATATATTGTGGCAACAGGCTGCATGAACATGTTTTACAATGGTAATACTGGAATATAATGGGCACAGCACCATGAAAGTAACTTCCTTTGTGGCAATATGGGCATATACACGGAATGCACTGCTTTAAATTGATAATAGTGGAATTTATTGGGCACAGTCAGAAAACTAATGTTTTATTACAATGGCTTGCTGGCATATATTGGACACAGCCAGTGTGGTTATTTTCCCGGTGATTATTCTAGCATATAGAATGTGGGAGCAGGAATAATGAACACCTGTTTACAGTTGCTATAATTTGTGCGCACAGGAATTCTGAACATGTGACTTACAGTGACATTTTAGTTATGAATTGTTGTAGCCCCAGGAATCATGAAGTGAGTTCAACAAGGACAGAGCTGGCAAATGTGGGTACAGGCATCATGAGGTACAGGCATCATGAGTTGAGTTATTCATATCAATTCATATGAATTGTGAGCACAGCAATGCTGAAACTGTGTTTTACAATTGCAATTCTGGCATATGATTATATTGTGAGCAGAGGAATGATAAAACCGCTGCTCTTTACTATTGCTAACCTGGCATCTCTTTGATATTTCTAATGTTTTACCCTTCTGAAAAAGCGATATTATGCGGAGACCCCCCCAACCTACACTTGGTTGCTAGTGCAAATTACCCCAATGCTATGAGGATATGGCAAGTCACCCAGGAGACCAGTGACCAAATAAAGGGACAAGGCCAAAGACTGTGTTCCTTTAGAACAACTATTTCAACAATTGGGGCTAATCCTCGAGCTAATAGTCTAGTCACTTAATTTAAATTAATTGAAAAATGAAAGGTTGGCACACTGATCCAAACAGTTGTGTGGCCAATGATGGTTCAGATCAGTTGCACCTTGTCTGCTATTTTCAACCAAAAAATAATAAGCACACCAACGCCTGAGGGCCTTCGGTCAAACAAAGTGACAGCAAGTCTCTCTTGATAATGCCAGCGACTTGATTCAACTTTAAGTCTTTACTACAGCCAACAATCGTTTCGACCTTACACAAGGCTGTATGGATACATTGAAGGTAAAAGCCATTGGATATCGGTATAATAATGTAAAATACACCAACATGGCAAGAGCCGTTTTATTTATAACATTTCCTACAAAATGATTGAAATGGATGAAAAAATATCAGAGTGGCCCTAAAAATGGCCGAAGGAGAGGGAGCAGGGGGAGGCAGACAAAGAAGTATAATGAGGGAAATTGAAAATAATAGGACACAATGATAAACTATTGTCCCTCATTAGTTCTAAAATACCACATCTGAGGTTTGGATCTAACACCATTCTACTCTCAGCCTCACTATAAAACCTTAAACGCCTGACATCTTCTGTCACTACACGTTTATTTCACCATGTGTTATTGGGACACAAGCAGTGGGCATCCTGTATATAGTGCTGCTATCCCAAAAATTCTCTATTCGCCATCCAGATCTTTCTCACCAAGTGGAAAAAACATCTCAAGAATTCGAACCGTGACACCTCTGTTTCCATCAAACAATACCGAATACCAAATACAAAACTCTAATCAATTCCATAGTTGAAACTTGCCAATGAATGGGATCCATAGCAAATGTACTTTAAATTCTGTCCACTAATCACAACTTGAAACACAACATCCTACCTTTGGTGAATTAATGCACTAAGTAGTCACTCAAAACATTTTGTGAATTGGCTACCTTCCAATCATGACTCTTGTCTTACTGCAACAACTTCAAACAATCAATATCCGTGTTAACAAACAAGTATAATCCATTACTGTACCTAATGTGCTTTAACCACTCTTACTCGCTTACTAACTTACATTCAATGCTTTTGGTGATTTTCACCAAAACTCCCAAGTGGGTGTTATGCATCATTCCTCTTGTTCATTAGAAACTGCCATTTTCTCGTATATGATACAGGGTTGCCCAACTCCAGGCCTCAAGTGTAGGAATCCTGATGGGTTTTAAGAATATCCCTCATGAATATTCTTGAGATAACATGTGCATACATTTATAAATCCAAAATATTTCCGGCCCTAGAGGCTTGGAGTTGGACAACCTTTAGGAGTTCACAAAATGCTGAGATGAACTGCAGTATCATTTTTACATACATTCAGGGGCATTTTGTTACTTGAAATAAATGGCCAGACATTGTCAATCCCTTTAATACCTAACCTCTTACTTACTCTAATGTAAAAGATATTCCAATTGTTGATACATATAAGAAACATATGATCTGCTTTGATTAAATAATTCAATATGCAGCTTCCAATGTTTTAGAGAAAAATAGCCTAAGGAGCTTAATATGCTTTAAAAGAACATGTTTTCATGCTGTCAAAAAAGTAAGCACATGCATTCAGATTCTTTTTCTCATGTTTTTAACCTCAGTTCTGCATAGAATGAACATATTGTCATAATGCCTTTGCAGTGCTGGCAACCATCATCCTTCCCCTCCTGTTTCAGAAGGGTCTTGGACCAGTCCCCACTGCTTCCCACCCTATCCTCCTTTCCCCCTTTCATCCTCCTTTTCTTGATCTCTTTCTCGTTCCCTCCTTCTCTCTTCCTCCCTTTTCTTTTCTCTGTCCTTATCTAATTCCCCTTTGTCCCAAATCCCCCCTTTTTCAGGCCCTGTCCCTCCGTCCTCATCAGCATTCCCGGTGCCCACTACAAACCCCACATAGTCCTTCTCCTCCAAAATCTTGTGTCATTAAACGTACATTTTCCGGACGTCCAGCCCCCTGTCTTCCCCACTGCCCGTTGCTCTTCCTTCTTCCTTTGGACCACCTTCTCTACCTCAGCCTCTGCTGCTTTGAACACAGTTTCTAACTGCTGCTGTGCACTTTTTACTATGTCGGCTAAGTACTTCTCTTGGTAGAAGTGGTTCTAGCCGCTAGCTTTTCCTTTCCTATTTCTGTCTTATTTCTGCTTGGGGACACCCGTCGTGGGTTTGTGTACCCTGCTGAAGACTTCAACGAGGGGTACAGCCCATAGGGATGGGGTGGTGCAGGGGCGGAGACTCAGTGTCACTACTCTTTCACACCTCTTTGGCAGGTTCCTCCTTTTTTTCCTCATATAGTTTCCATAGGCCCAAAATATTTTGCCTACTCTTCAATGTGGCACCTTTATATGTCGCCAATAAATACAAGAACATGTTCTGAGTTGTATCACTGTTGAATGTTCCTTCTCCTGGCCAATCTCAAAAACACTTTCCTGCATTGTCCTGCACCCATTGGAAGTGACATTTATTTATTACATATGTGATCCAGGGGCGTGTCTATAAGCTCACTAAACCCCATCTTCTCTGCCCTTATTCACTTCAACTTACTTACCACAGTGGAGAGCCCCTCTCTTCTACCCTTACAATTTAGTTTCCCTCCCAATTTATATAAACAAGCCAATATCAATTGATTCACTTATATAAGCCTCGACACACTTTTAACAAAACATAACCATTACCCACTCCCACAACACACACCTTCAATCTACTTCCACTCACACAAACACAAAACACAATGGCCTTCTTCTGAGGCCCCAACATACAATCTCATAAACATTAATGGCCCTCTCCACAGACCTACATAATTCTACCTGGCCCCTCCTCCTCTGCCACAATACTATTCTAATAATCCCTATATATTTATAGCAACTCTCTTGTGTCCGCCCTTCCACCACTGCCGTCACAATATACCAAAATACATCGCCTCTACTGTGTGCAATTTTCAACAATAATCAGTGCTTACTTCAATAATCTCCCACTCCCCCCCAAAATATTTTTGCAACTGTACAATCGCCTGCCCTATGCCCCACTTGATCGAATGGAAGTCTGCCACCGTCTACAAACTCATCTGTTCTACTACAGATGTGCCTGCCACACACATCCCCCCTGTCAGAGGAGGTGGTATGAATGTATCCGACTTCTATGACCGATTGACCTTCCCCCCGTGGGATGCATCCTTTTCACCGTAAAAAAACACTGTGTGTCTGCATGCACAGTGCTGCCCTTTCAACACTCATGTGTTCTAGAAATCATTGAAACCTCTCGTCGCAGAGTCTTCCCCCACATCCTGCATATCCCGTTAGCACTCCTCGTGACATCACAGACCTTCCCTCACGGCCCCACAATTACAAAATGTGCTCATCATTCAAAAACATTTGTTTGCCATTGGTTGGCATTGTCCAAGTTACAAATGGATAAACTACTGCATAGTGATTCGACACATCTTGAGATCGCTGGAGCAAGAAATTCACACCAAGTCTGACCAATGATGTGTCCAGTGTACATCAGCAAGGACACTTTACAATGTTGCACCCTAGGAACACTGAACCCTCTCTCCGCTGATTGACTTCCTGTCATGCACCCCATGCCCCCTACCCGATTGCTCTGGCCCCCCAACTCCCTTCTCACGCCTTGTTGACAACTATATTCTGAAAAAGTTTTACCCCACCACAGCTGGATTTTATTTAACTGGATATGATGTAGATTTCTCTGCCACTTCTTCTCCTGGACCCAGGTGCCTATCTCAATGGCCTCGGAAGTATCTCTTAGAGTTGCTTCAATGAGAATGTGTTCTCCTTGGATACTTCAGCCATGCAACATTACTGTGCATTGTTTCTGCTGAATATTCAAAAACAACACTATCACTACAGCCTGAAGCTCTTTTATTATGGGCTGCCTGTGAAAATATTAACACAGCGTACAAGAACATGACTTCCCAACTGTTCATATGTTGTGCAAAAGCCCCCCTTAAGTGTTCCCGCCGAAGGCACCTTGCGCCCCCATCCTATGACCATGCCAGGCTTCACACCCATCATTGTGCTCCTTCGTGGAACTTCTTGCATACTGCTTTCATCTAGGCTACCCTATACATTCTACGCTGCTTTCAATTATATCCCCACCCCTGATGCCACCCGCCCTGCTTCTCGCTACATCATCCCATTACTTGCATAACTGGTATGTGCACCCCTCCTTGGCAACTGGACCTTTACAACATTGGTGTGGCAGATAAAAGGTCCTGTGACCTAAAACATCTGCAATAACTGATAACAGAGTGGTACGGATGTCATTTTCTTATCGCATGTCAGTAACGATGTCAGAACTAGCCTGATATAAGACAATTAGTTATAAGTTTGTGTACGGATATTGCAAGATACCATGTATTATAAGGACGTTACTTACCAATGTGGCATAACTTACCGATGTGGCGTAAGCATTACAATAATATGTTTATCACAACTACAAGTGAACCTCTACATTAATGTGTGCACTTGAACATTATTTTGAGTTAAAATGTTGAACATCATTGTGCGTGTACAGTAATTTAAAAAGGTTTACTTTAAAAAAACAACTTTTCTTTAAGCTGATGGGTTTATTCTAATACTTTAACAGGCCGACATAAACATCCACAATGGTGAGGAAAAGAATAATGCCAGCTAGAGTGGGAGGAACCTTGTTCAAGGATACAACTGTCTCTGTTTGGGCTTTCAAAATCAAAAGCTTGCAACCTCAACTTTATAGCCTTGAATCGAACAGCAGATAACCTTCAATTATTTATTGCATTTCGTGTTGCAATGTGCATTTTTAGAACGCTTAGTATCCCTTAAGGTTAGTGAGAGCGAGAGCTGAGGTGTTATTTTTGGATCTTTCATTGGCATTTCATGTTTGTATTGTTGTTGAATGGGAAACATGTTAATTGACTGCGAGATGGGCGTTCGCTTTTCGAGTTTGCAAATGAATGGACATACAGCTGTGGAGAGGCAAAAAAGACAGAGGCAACACAAACCCTCATATTTCTGCAGTATTGTCATATTCAAACGGGGACGTCATTTCACCAAAATTCCAGGGGTAGCAGAAGTGCTATCACATGACACTTGACCTCTGGTGACGTCACATGAAGTGAAGCCATTTGACCCCACCAGAAGTGATATTACGGGAAGCGATGAAACACAACCTTTTACCCCTTCACAAAACAGGAAGCGGCATCACATAGCATTGTTCCTAAGTAAACTATGAAAATATAGTTACGATATCACTGTAATGTGATATACATTTCATATAAGAATGGATCACCATATGTATCGTTAATATCAGTGTGTATAGGCCCATATTACCAACTTACTGTGAATGCAAGCAGAAGTCCTAGGCCAAATGATAATGATGTGCTATTATATAGCACTAACGTTTAAACACTTTCAGGCCGATTCATGGAATTAATGTGCACTGAAATTTTCAGCGCAAGCGTGTGAAAGCGTGCGAATCGCAGTGCAAGTGCGAAAATCGCAGTGAAACCCACACACAGAAATTCATGGAAGTCCGTGTGCGTGTAAATCCCTGGATGTGTGCTATAATTCTGCGTGGCGCACGCTGGCGCACACATCTCCAAACAGCGTGCGCTAAGCGCACAGCGAAAGCGCACATAGCGCAACGCACACAACAAAAGTAGGCGGAACAGGTGGTGTAACACGCGGAATGGGGAACAACACGTGAAAATGTGGGCGTCACGGGGGAAGTACAGGAGGCAAATGCACAGAACGCCCACACGCGTGTCTACAACACGTATTCATGAAATCGAATGGGGCTAATGCGTGCGCCAAAAAAGTTGCGCTAATCCGGAAACACGTATGCCAGCAGGAAGCAGGCGTACGTGGACCTGCGCAGCATAAAAGTGCGTGCAAACAACAAACAGGCTCAGGCGCCAAGATGAATATACCATTCCTAGCAGCAGTGGTCGTGGGATACCACAGGAGGAGGAGGAGGATAGTCAGGCCCAGAATTTCTACACCCAGAACCAGCCTTTTAGGGATGCCTGATGACCAGGTGTATGGGATGTACAGGTTTCCACCTCACATAATACTCGACCTGGTGAGTGAGTGGGAGGATGACCTCACATCACCCACCCTGTGCTCCCAAGCACTCAGCCACCTGGAGAAGGTCCTCAATGTACTGCAATTCTTGGCCACTGGATCATTTCAGCGGACACGTGCTATAGTGGGGGGGGGGGTGTCACAGGCCACACAGTCACGCTGCCTACACCAGGTGTTGGCCATCATTACTGCATGCCCATCAGTCCGCAGGCACATGTACCTGCCCAGAACACCTGCAGAAAGGCAGGCTGCCGTCCAGGATTTCTATGGGGTGGCACAATTCCCCAAAGTGCTAGGTGCCATTGACTGCACCCATGTGGCTCTACGTCCCCCCAGGGCATCTGAGCACATCTATAGAAACCGCAAGCACTGGCATTCCATCAACGTGCAGGTAGTATGTGATGCCAAGGGAATCATCACCTCAGTATATGCCAACTATCCAGGGTCCAGCCACGACAGTTTCATTTACAGAATGTCAACCCTAAACCGGGACCTAGAAGCTGGGCGATACATGGATGCTTGTTGAGTATAAATGCCACTGCACATGCATGCATGTCAGATACTGAGTAATGTCACAACCCCACTAATGATACCCATCACCACCTCCCCAGGGGACAGTGCCTACCCTCTGAGCACCCACATGATGACGCCAATTCGGAACCCCACCACGCCACCCGAGGTAAGACACAACACAGCCCATATTGCAACCCGGGGCATAGTGGAGCACACATTCGGACTGCTCAAGTCACGCTTTCGCTCCCTTGACCGCTCTGGTGGGCAGCTGTTATACGCTCCCCCAGTAGAGTGCAGGATCATAGTGGCAGCATGTGTCCTGCACAACGTTGCAACATGTCGGGGCCTGCCGGTGGACATGGTTGTGCCCCCACATGCCCAACCACATGCACACCCGCTGCGCATGGGAGGGGAAAGGGCATGTGGTGAGGCAGCCCGTACGCAGCTGGTGGCTAATTACTTCACCTAAAATCACACCCCTGTGGAGTGCACACAGCCCTGGCACATACCAGCAGACAATGAATGATGATGACATAAGGGACACTCAACTGTCACAACCATACCATCCTGAGATTGGTCACCTGGAAGTGTTACATTGTGTGCATCCCTACCTACCCAAACACCACCAATGCTGTGTCATCAAAAGACATACATCTATGCTGCGAAATTCATTACCCCCTTGCTAAATACAACATGAGAACAGCGCCATGTCACCCAAACCCTCCACAGCTCCACCACCAAATACACCATGGCATGTCATGCAATGTGAAAGCAAACAAAGCAATGCACAAGACCTGACACAAGTGTCACAAAGTACACTGTCCCTAATGGAAACTGCCCACACACAATATGCTCCCAGTAACTAACAGCACACATGACCAAATACTTACCACCAACACAATGCTACAACACACCATGGAAAAATGCAAAAACATGACAGTAATAAGTTCAAGTAGTGGTAGTCTTACAACCTGAATACGCCAGCACATCGACCACTTACAACAGTACAGTGTTGCTGCCATGCAAATGTCTCAGTGTACTGCATACAACATGAACTGCATCTGCAAAGTAGACGGCCTTGTGAAGACATGAGGAAGAAACCTGCAGATTAGGAGGAAGACATGGATGCACAAGCACATATCAATACACCATGCAGTGTACAATATAACAACAATATCCACTAGGGATGTCTACACAGTATTGACTACAGACTGCCCACACAGCTCATGGGAGCCCAACGTCACTATGTAATTCACTGTCACTTGGTCACACCCTTTGCAAGCCCGTGGAAACGGGAAGCAGGAGGGGTGTGTCTCTCACAAACCCAAGCATCTAACCCAAACTCAGGACAAGCCTGCATTTGCCCAGCCGGAATACAGTGGATGCCCACGGGAGCCACACAAGGCAAGACACTGTAAAAAAAAAAAATCAAAAATGGCCATGTGGGGTGGGGGAGGCCACCCAGGAGGTTCGAGGACAGGGTGCACACCAACACCCACCTGCGTTGATGTTGCGGAAAAAAAAATACCTTCTTGGGCTCATGGCCTGCATGGCTATGCCATTGTGGGAGAACTGCTGTCACACTGCTCATCCTCTGATGCTGCATCAGGAGGCAGTGGCACTATGGGAGGCAGCCCACGCAAAGCCTGGTATGGTCCTCCATGGCAGCAAGCATGCAGGTCTGGAAGGTCTGATTCTGGAGGATTAAAGTGCAGAGATCCCCATGCAGCACATCATGGGTTGTCTGCATTTCTGCACGCATGGCCTCGCGTGATGCCCGGATCTCCCTACGTGTTGTATGCAGCTCAGCTGAGAGTGAACGTGTGAGCTGATCCAGCTGCTGTTCTGCCCTAACATTTCGGGAAGCCTGAAGTTTAAGCAGACTCTGCCTGAGGTTATGGCGTTCTACCCACCTGGCTTCCCTGTGGCCCTGGGACTCTATTGATATGGATTCGCGCAGAGTCTCCAGTGACGCCCGTCGGTCCCTGTTGGACGCCAACATGTCTTCCCTGTATGATTGGCAAATGGAGTCTGTTGCCTGCTGTTGTTGCTCCATCTGCCTTTCAGGGGGGATAATGGAAGTGGCCACCCTCTCCATTGCCTGAGCCATCATTTCAACTGATGCTGCCTGTTGGGTTGCCATACTGTGCATGGAGTTTTCCCATACAGTATTGCCTGGTGGTGCACGGCCACCGCGTCGACGGGCACCACACCTGTTTGGGGCAAGCCGATCTGCACCTTGCTGTGCTGGCACTGCCTGAGGCTGCAGGACTGCATTCCCCCTCTGATCTGCTGGCCCAGGAACAGGATCAGATGCTGTGGAGTGTGACCCTGCATCCGTAACCACCAAAGGCGGACCTACCAACACTGACATCCCCATAGAGGGTTCTACCACTGGTCCAAGTGGGTTGAATAGAATAGAATCCCTGCCCGAAACACTTACCTGCGCCTGCACATAAGTCTCATCATCCGACTCAGCACCTGAATAGAGGTCTGGGGAGGTGAACCCAGAGGCACCCCTGGACAGTATGGTCTGCAGTAACATTAGGTTTTCACCGACCACCACACCACGTCCCCTACTGGTGCCCGGTCGTGCCTGAGATTCCTCCTGGGTCTGCACCATCTCCTCAACCTCAACAGCACCAAGTGCGTCATCACCTGCAAAAACATGAAAGACAGCAAATGGAAACAGGCATGAGCGCCATAGCACACACATAGGCCGTGACAAGCCAGAGATCCAGTACATGAATTACACATGTCCCACATGACTATAACCCTGCCATGCATGCACTGTCAAAGAGTTGGAAGTGGAGTCAAAAAGGCAGACACTGGGGAGAGCAAGATGGATAAGCAACACATTTGCAGCATGTTGGGTAGCACTGGCATCACACATCAGGCTGTGAGTGGCATGTCCAATACACATACATGACACATGCCACCACACAGATGTCACGTAGCATAGCCACGGTAAATTACAAAATTGCAGCAATATGTCAGTGAATGAGTACTGTCACTCATCCATGTCACATCGACATGATGCGAAGATTGATGCTGAATAGTGTTGCAAAAAATGCACGTGCCACACACTGAAACACATCCAGTGTCCAATAACACAGTCATTGTGGACTGATCAATGGTTGGTCACTTTAACATTATGGGAAACACCTGTCATCTTCCATATGCAAACAGGCTATAATAAAACATTTCTGCAGCCCAATACTCCAGCGGCCTGAATGGTGTAATCATTAACACAGCCAGGTAAAAGTAGTGGCCCAGTGTGGGCTGTAAACAATGACCAAAGCATATCACATGTATTGCAATAGGGCAGAATAATGTGTACTAAAAATGGGAGAGTGGAAACAATCAGCCTGAATGAACACTTACAAAATCTGACCAATGTAGTTGCAAGATGACAGTTCAAGGTAAAGTGCACTAATCTGGATGTAATTGGCAACTGTGGGCATTAGGGATACAGTCATACCCAAATCCAAGGCACGTGAATGCATGGGAGGAAGCAAATGGGTGACCCATAACATTCAGGAGTACACAACCTCACCTGGCACTCAATCAGAACTCGTCACCCAAACAACATAGACAGGGATTACACACACACGGATGGGCACTCACCGGACAATGCCTCGTAATCAGGTAGTTCTCCCACACCTTGGATCTGTTCCTCTGTGACGAAGGTCCCAGCAACAGACTCATGTTCAGTGAGTTTGTTGTCCTCTTGTCGAGACCCACCGCCAGTCACCAGAGTAGCGGCATGATTTGAGGCCAGCTTGTTCTTTGCTCTGCGTTTCAGGTCATTCCACCGCTTGTAGCAATCATCAGCTGTGCGCCTCACAAATCCAAGGGCACTTATGCAGTCCGCAATGGTCTGCCAGTGTGCCCTACGTTGACCAGGTGTGGTCTTGCATCCTGCAGTCACCAACATTTCGTGGCTATGTGCCGACACATAGGTCACAAGTGCATCAAGTTCCGGGTCATTAAAGCTAGGCTTCCTGGACGTGCCGGAGTGTGTAGCCGTGTCTGGGGTCTCAGCCTGTTGTGCCAGAGCACCCTTCTTCTTCTTTTTCAAAGGTGGAGCGGAGCCTGAGTGGCTTACGCCGCTCTGGTCAGTAGGGGCAGAAGCACCGGTGGACTGGGTAGTAGGAGTGTGCGAATGCACAATGACCATAGGCCTTGGTAAAGGCATTGGCAGAAGTGTGATGTTGGCAGGGGGAACGTCAGTTTGATGGACCTGGACCGACACTGTCCTGGCTGGGAGACTCAGAGCTGGGGTGGATAGAGCTGCAGCTGCCCCTGCAGCCTCCCCACCCTGCTTACTTGGGGCAGCAGATGACATAGCAGCCCCATATCCACGTGGCTTGGTGACACCAACTTGCACCGCCACACGTGGCCTAGACTTGCTGACCTGGAAGTCAGCCTGGGAGTCATCCTGTGCCAGGTCAGGTGCCACAATGGGCTGGTCCAACAAGGGCTGAGCTGGGATGGTGTCAGCCACGTTTTCCTCAACCATTGGGGGGCATGGGTGTCCCTGATTTGGTCCTCCACACATGAGGGTCTAGGGGCACCCTGCAAATCCCAGCAACGTCCCCTACCGTGCCCACCAGGCCCACCTTTTGAAGGTCGGCCACCTTTGCCTCCCTTACCGCTTGGTCGCCTCCCAACCATGGCACTGATGTTGTTGTGCGTATGGGAGTAGCAGTAAACTATTGTCCTAGGCAATTGGGGGTGAAAGGGGTAGGGTACTAGATGGAATTCGTACCCTAGTGCTCTAACAAGGGTGTCTGTGACCCCTGTGGGAAGATGACGGGTCACACAACGCACAGGCAGCCCAAAATATAAAAATAACATGCACGCAACCCCTCGTAGACCACGTGTGTGAATAAATGAACCCGCACATATGCTGTGGCACCCAGAAACACAAAAATAAGCGTACGCGTAATACACGCAGCCTACAATGACCTCTGAAGTGGTAAGCGACACACGGGGCAAGCACGGTTGGTAAATACGTGCGCGACTCACCGTCTGCCTGGAAAAAGAACTTGAAAAAGACGCGCGTGTGCGCGTTGGCAACACCCCCGCCAAAAGAAGAATTGTACGCTGTCTGAGGAGACAGGACAAAAGAAGAAGTGAATGCTGTTTGAGGAAACAGGCCCAAAAAGAATAAAGAACTCTGTCAGAGGTAACAGGGAGTACGAACTTGAAACGCTGTGAAGTAATCGCGTGTGAACCGACAAGAAGTACAGAATTCACCCATTCGCTCTCCACGAAAAGCATTTACAAGGGAATGGGGTCCTTCACGTACCTTTTAAAGCGGCCCACACGCACAGCGTCACTTACGCGTGTACGCGCTAAGGCCCTTTCCTCCAATTACACGAGCTGACACTCAGATGTGCATTTTTTGGACGTGTACGATGAACATGCACCTGTGTTGATGGAAATGCCCACGCGCATCACGTCACTTACGCACGTAGGCCCTTTCCTTGGATTACACGCATCCACACGCGGATGTGCAGTTTTCCACGCGCGCTGCCACGTCACGAGGGAAACGCCTGCGTGAGTCACATCACAGAAGCGCTTACGCGCGAAGGGCCTTTCCTCAAATTACATGCTGACGTGCAAGATTGTCACGTGCCAAATCACTCCGTATCAAGCTGGCCACGCAACAACACACGGAAGACCACGCTCCTGCCCAGAAGGCTGAATTACTGCCCTCCAGAGCCCCGAGCATGCTTCCACCTGCCATCTGCTGCTGCCTGACTGCCTGCTGCCCACGTGCCCTGCTATTTGCTGCCTGCACGTCAGCCAGGGGTGCAGTTGCTGTGACCACCCATGCTGGAACCAAAGACTCCCGACTGGGATACCATTGCTCCACAGCCCAGCCCCAGGACCCAGTTGCCCACCCATTCCTGCCTCTGGGGTTGCCATGTCGGGCACAACACCATCTTGCACCACTGGCAATCCCCAGCCAGAGAGGCAGAGGGCCACCAGCTTCAGTGCCAGGGAAGTTGGTGTCCTGGTGGAGCAAGTCCTGGGGCAGTATGATGCCCTCTTTGGAAGTTTGCGCACCAACAAGGAAGGACAGACCATGATCTCAATGGACATCGTGACTGCCATCAACGCGGAGGGTGTGGCAGTCCGTGACTTACACCATGTCAAGAAGCGCTGGGAGGACTTCAGGTCCAGGAACACATATGCCCAGCGCTCCACGTCCAGGTCCTTGAGAGGCAGACCCATCTGGAGTTGAGCGGTAAGTGTACATGCATACTGATTGGACGCTGTGCGTGTGGTGGTGTGCCAGTAGTGTGCAGGTTGCACAGGTGTTTTCGTAGGGCCATGTAGGGATGTGTATGAACAGGTGCGTGAGGCTGACACATGTGAGTCCTCTTAGGTGTGAGACACATCGATGGTGTATGTGTTGGTAAGCATGCAGTGCAAATGCAGGTGTGGTAGCACACATATTTGAATTTCTGTGTATGTACGTTGGCATGGTTGTGGTGTCACACATGGATGGTGGTTCCTGCTGCATGTATCCGCACTGTGTACATGTGCATGTGTGTGTATTTGACAATAGTGCAACTGTGATGCAACATGGATGCACGTGACACTGATATGTAGAAGGCTGAATGCCATATGTGACATGTATGGCGATCGCATCACTGTGACAGTTGGAGGAGATGTAGACGTGCATGTAAGTGTGGTGGCGTGTGTGCGTGTCTAGTGCACTTCCTGTGTTTCATGTGATGTCAGACTCACCTTTGGCTGTTCATGCTGTTGTATGTGTATGGATATTGCTGCCTGGTGCAATATGGCTCTGGAAATGCTCATGTGTGTGAGTTGAAATGACATGTGTGTCGTGGAGTGTGATGCCATGTCTGAAGTTTGACACTGCCACTCATGTGCAACTGTCATGTGTGTATCAGTCCATTGTAGAGTGAACTGATGTCTGTGTTTTATCTCTCCCTGTCTGCGGCGTCAACTGATGAAGAGGGAGAAGAGGTTGCTGTAGAGCACAGCGGCAGGGATCACACCACCAGCCGGAGACGCAAGGCCCGGCTCTCCTCTAAGATTGTCTTCTCGTCGGGGAGTGAGGAGTCTGGTGCCGCGTCCCAGGCCATAGCTGCCGAGGGAAGGTCCAAGAGGCAGAGGTTGGAGGTGGACTCCTCGGCAGCAGAAGGGGAAGCTGAGACCCCACAGGATCCAACGGAGGAAGATGGCACGGAGTCATCCAGGTTGGTGGGGGGTTTGGTGGAGGAGGAGGCCGCGGAAGGGACACACACGGGGTCTGGAGGTGGGGATTCCACTGGTGCTAGTGGTGCAGTGCAGGGGCAGGGACAGGAGGCAGCACAGGCCGCTGCGGAGGTGCCTGTGTGTAATCCTGTCCCTGATCCTGTCACTGCATCATCTGGCACCAGCAGGGATGCCTACGTCAACACCCGTTTTCAGGGAGCGGATGAGCACCTAACAACTGGCCTTCCTCTCCCTGCAGACATGGCTATCCGGGACCGTGCTGAGCCTATCCTGAGTGGGATAGCGTTGCGTCAACGGGGCATGCGAGGTGACCTGCAGTCTTTTCGTGGAGAGACTGCACATCGTCTCACATGCCTCTTTGACTACGTTTACCTACTGGGAAGGGTCACCGGTGCTGGATTCCTCCATGTGCTGGACCTCCTTGCGACCCCCTCCTGAACCTGAACCCCCTACGTGCCAGTCGTCCTCCATGCCATCTTCCCACCCATGTGTCACCTGGGTACCCTGTGGAGCTGCCCCTGACCCAGCAGCCAGGCTGGTGGAGGAAACATCCCTGCGACAGTCGGGAGTCGGACGTCCAGCAGGGGTGGCCACCACGACAACTGCACCCCAGCCGGAGGAGGACAGAGACGCAAGGGGCCCAGGGTACCGCCCAATATTCTCATCAGGACCGGCGAGGAGAACCGATCGATCAGTACCGGATGGAGGAAAAGATGCTGAACTGTGCCATTTGCAGAATTGGAAGAAGATTATGCGGACAGACCAGTGCGTGGGTCAAAACCATTGTGCACCCGACTCCCCATCGACTCAAATTCAAAGGGCAGTCACGTGGGGGGATTTGTTGGGTGTCCTGACCCACGTTTGAGCTATCATGCTGCAACATCTGGTGCTGTGGGCTTAGAAAATCCAAGATGGCCAAAAAGCCCACAAGTGCGCCAGAATCCAGGAGAACCACGCAGTTTGTGCGCACACCAAAATGGTTACCTCACTTGCCACCCACCAGTGTAAAGAAAGATCTTTGTTAACAAAATCCACTGTTATTGATATCAAAAAGTTGCTGAAATCGTGGCTAACCGGACCACTTTAAAGATTCAACCCTTTTGTGGGGTTCCACATAACCATTTTACTGTAAGGAGCCCCATCAAACAATGTTAAGCAAGGATTTACTACCATGTAAGAACCATTCCTGTTTGGAATGCATTAATCCAAGAAAAATCCCAAAAATGGTTGCATTACCAGTACTCACCACTATCAGAAAGCCGGCGTTTTAAAACCACCGGACTTTGTGTAAAACTGAATAAATGAACCCAAAGCAGGCCAAAGAAAGACTTACTGAGAGGTGGATACAATGTAAAGTTATATTCTGAAGTGACTTGAATGTTCATAACAAGACTGGCTGAGCTCTGCAGGTCTGCAGCAGCCTAACTGAAACTGGATTTAAAACTACCAAAAATCGAAAATGTTTAAATTAACTGAGTGACCTACTTTTGAGTGTCACATAGGTTGCAATTGTTTAAATGTCATAGTTTTAAACTTAGAATCAGCATTCTAGCTGCATATGCAAAAATGGTTAGTTTTATTTGAATGCAGACAACTGGGTAACTAAAAGTGACATTAGCTGGGGCCTGGCTTAAGGAACTGAATTCTGCCCACCAGCTACCCCCGACAGGAGTTGAGACTTGCACAACAGCTGTGTTCCCAGGCCTAGCTGCCTTTTGCTGCTCCCACCAAAAGGGATATGACACTTCTCTGATTGAATTACCTGGGCTCTGCAGGAAATTGAACAAAGCCCTGTCCTGACTCAGGCCAATGTTTTATTGGTGGGAGTCGTAAATGTGGCTTCCTCCTGGAAGGAAAGGGGAGGAGCACTGCATGTGAGAGCAAGCTGGCTTGGCAGAACTGGAAAAACCAGAAATTCAACCTTGTGCTGGGGGGAAACCACACCCCTTTGGGGCCAGAACATAACTCTAAAAAGATGGATCATTCATAGAGCGGACTTGTGAAAGTTTTATAAATGATACCATAATTCTTGTGATTTTTCTGCCCACATTTTAAGAGGTTTTTAGAACCGGTGGTATGATCTGGGGGCAAACTAGCAGTTAAGAGGGTATTACTTAAAATGTCTGCATGTGAAGAGCCTGATACTTCATCAATTAATGCCTGCATGCCTTGCACACATTTGGGTAAATTTGAGAAAGAATCTGATATTGGTAACCCGACCAAAAGTGCAAAAAGTTGCCATTTCTCAATGCAAGCTCTCAGGAAGAGCAGATTTGGACAGGGTATACCTCCTGTGATATGTGATGGGTGCATGTAATTTTAAACAAATGTGTACCTGTGCAAATATGTCTTTTTGATCAAATATAGATTCTGTGCAATTTGACAGGGGAGTGTCCTTTCTGAAAGCCATTAAATGACATAATTCTGACACACAATCCTGCTCTCCAGTGAGAACGCAAAGAATTCTCCAACCTATCAGAACTCTGAAGGGGTTGGGCCTAGAAAGCTAGCCTCTCCACCCACTTTCAAAACACATAAAAGCAGACAGTCAGGACAGATAGGGACATTCAATTCCATTTGCTGCAACGCGCTCTGCCGGACCACACAACATCCAGAAGATACTAGATTCAACACTTAGACTTTAAAACTCCAAAGAACTTGATTCAGAACTCAAAGCAAGGGCCTAAACCCACAAACTGAGAACTCTTCTCAGTGGGCCTCAGCATCCAGAAATCCTAACAGCGATAGCAGCATCCAGGAGCCGTGCAGATCAGCGCTGGATCCAGAGAAAGCTGTGCAGAAAGATCCAGAAGCAGTGCTGTACCCAGAGAAAGCAGAGCAGTATCCAGAACCAGAGGCAGAGCAGAGCTGACCCAGACCGCTGTTCGCAGAACTAGAGAGCTGACCCAGACGCTGGGCGCAGAAACCGTCCGTGGCGAGTGAAGAAAACCTGTTGACCAGATCCGTGGCGAGGCCCATTTATTTCAAAAATATATTGTGAGTACCTAGCAGAACTGTGCAGAACCAATCTCTTAGTTAAAATAATATAATTCAATCTATTTTAATCTAACCAGAACTGTCTCCTAACTGTCACCTGTCATTTGCAAAGCTGTCACCTGTCATTTTCTAGTTGCAAGCTGTAACTTGTCACTTTGAACTTTTAAAATTTCAAATCTGAAAAACGACCTTCACCATATCGCTCATGTCTCCGTGACCGTTTGTCTTAGACTTGCAGTACTTTCCTCTGAAAGCTGGGAATCTTGGCTTTTCAACGAACCTAGAACCGCATTCCTACACCCTATACTTTTGCCGCAATCGCGAAAAACGCCCTCGCGAATTTGCCGCGATTTGCAAATTTCTCCACGTGTGAAAACAGCAGCTTCCTTGCTTTCATTTGCCAAAAATTCGTTTAACCTGCCAATCATTCCTAGAACATTGCTAAAGTAAGCCTGAACTAATTTAAACCAACTAATCCTCAACCTGAACCTCCTGAAGGGAATTAAAAACATTTTCAGCATATTTCTCACTGCATTGTCACCATATTAAAAGCATTTTGAGCCTGTGTAAAACTCATATCTATTCTCCTCTAAGCTTGCTGGGAAACTGGAACTCTGTATTACATTGTGATTGTATACCTGAACCGTGTGCTCTTCCTTCCATCTCCTTACATTGTATAGGGGGGGTGAATTGCCACAAAGGGAAAGTGATTACCTTGTCTTTTGTGAAACCATATCAGTTTATCTTCTATACTGCATTTCATTCATTCAACCTTGCATTTCCTTGAACCCTATAAAGCATTCTCTACCACATTATTCTTCTGTCCCTATTTACCAGTGTGCTACCTTATCCATTTCATGTCAACTCCTTAGTGATTATAAAGAAGTGGGCTAGTGCCAGATTCTCCGTTGTTAATCTTTATCATATCAGATTAAGTGTGATGTTCAATTATTAATTTATTATAAAGTGTGATATATATATATATTGTTTAAATTCTCAAATAAACCTTTTAACTTGCAAAACAGAACTACTTCTTGGCTCAGTGGGGTCAGGGGGATTCCAAGAGAGGGGTGTTATATAGGGGTAGTCATCCAGAACGCATGAACTGGACATAAAGATATATCAATAAGGGTTTCCATTCAGTATCCCAGACTAGGCATTGACTTAGCTGTAGTGTTGAATTGAATCCTCTTACAAATTGGGGGCTCGTAGCCGGGGATTCCGGATTAGATCTATCACTTGTGCAGATTAATACAGTGTGCCAGCTGACCAGATACACATATCCTGTCTGATCATCACGCTGTGTTACGCTGTAAAGCACTCCTCAAAGGAACGCTCTAAGGAAAAGGTCTGTTTTGCAAAAATAAAATACAAACTTCTGTAAGTCAGGAATGAACTCAAATTCCAGAATGACGACCTTGGTAGATATGAAAATAGCCAGAGAGCACTTCTTACATAAGCTATTTGTGAGAGGTGAGTGGACTCATCAGGACCAGACGGTCTGGTTGCAAGCAGTCGCACCCCAGATCACGGAAACAGGGTCAGATACATGGAGAGACCAGGGTCCCTTACATGTGGCCCTGAGTGAACTATATATGTCCTCTAAGGCCAAGGATGAGCACAACAAGATTGCCAGGGTAGCGGCATATTTATATTTACATATGGGAGCCATTCAGGACAAATGTGCTGAAGGCCAAGATCTGGCGAGTAGGCAACTGCTGGCATTACAGAAGGCCCAATCTGATCTGGACTCTTCTGAGCAGAGGCTGCAGAGGAGCCAGGAGTCAGAAAATGATAGTAGGCAGTATATCATTAAAATAAAAGAGGACATGGATATACTGCAACAGGAAAAGGCTGACCAGGATACTAGATTTCTGGCCCTGCAGAAGGAGCACCAAGACAGTTTGGACTCCTTACTGCAGAGCCAGAAAAAGCTGGAGCAACAATTAGACGTTAACAGGGCATGCATGGAGCAGGTAGCCACCCTGCAAAGTCATCTAGATAGAGTGAAGGCAGAGAGCAACAAGCTGATTTTGAAAGACCTGGATACCCAGGCAGAGTTTGATGAAGAACGCCAGAAAGCTGGTGCCTTTCAAAGGCAGAGGGACGACCTGGCGGCACAAATGCAGGCTCTTAGTCAGGAAAGAGACGCCTTAGGCCAGGAAGTCTGCCATTTAAAAAGAAAAACAGAAGAAAATCACTTGGCCCTCAAGGGGCTGGGTGACCTCCAAAAAGAACACCAGAACTTGTTAGAACACACCAGGAGGGTGGAGGATGCTCTGGCAAGAAAGGAGCAGGCCAATAGAGACACAGCTCAGGAGGTAACCCTCCTGCAGCAAAGACTGGCCCAGTGCTCCAGGACCAATCAGGAGGCACAGAGAGAGAATGAGGCTCTCTGCCAGCACAATGATAGACTCCAACAACAGGTAGCGATGCAGGAGAGACTGATAGAGTCTAGTAAGGCCTTAACTGAGGACCTGAAGGCGCAGGCTCTTGCATTACAACAGGGAGCAGGGGCGGATAGAGATGAGGTTCGCTGGGAAAGAGAAACTCCTGAGCATAACCCCAGGAGCACTAGTACCAGAGGCCTTTATCTCTCTCAGTCCCTGGACTCTGCCACCCCCATGTCCCCTGGCGCACATGAGCACAGGGCCACAGGGATGGCAGATTATTATCCAGCCAGAAGCATGGGGCTCATAGGCCAGTACCACCCAGGAATGGAGGGGCGGGCATCCGGGTATGGGCACCCAAGCACAGTGCAATTTGATGGGGAACCCCAGGACAGTAGGCCCATTAAGGGCATCCTGAAAACCTCTGCCGAGTTAGGTCAGTTGGGGGGTACCCATTAAATCCTGGCAGCAAGGAGGGATCTGAAGACTCCTCTGAGCGGTACAGGACACAGGAGACCAGGTCCCCACATTCTGCCAGCCATTCCCAGGCTCGCAGAATCTGGGAAAACCTGGAAGAACAGACGGGAACCTCTGGGAGCAGTGCCTCTGAGTCAGAAGATGAATGGACCAGGGTTACCCGGACCAAAAGGGCCAATAAGACAAAAAGGGCCTTGCTTAAGGACCCCTTAAAGCAGATTAAGGCAATCAGGAGCGTCATCACGCCTTATCATAAGAACGCCAAGTATTCTGTTTGGGAGCACTTAGAGTTGTTTGAGCAAATGATGGAGACTTTCCATTTGAAGGACAGCCAAAGCTGTATTCAATATGTAAAGTGGAACTTCTCCCCGGAATACTCCAGTTTCTTTGCGGGGCTGGAGGACCAAAATCATTTAAGATGGTCCACCTATACGGCGGCCATCTTGAAACATTGTTCTACTCATAGAAATCCTCAAGAGGCTCGCAAGGCAGCCTACAATTTACAATGTGGGGAGGATCAGGCCCCACAAGAATTTGTGCAGGAGTTAAAGCGTGCTTTTGCACAGACCACAAGAAGGGTGCGCACGGATAGCAGAGAATTTATTAATACGTTTTTCCATGCCTTGCCCAAATACATAATGACCCAGCTCGTGAGGGATTTTCACGAGAAAAGATCTTTAGACTGGGTCATTGAACAGGCGACCCGGATCTATGAGGTGCAGAAGCCAATAGAAAATAAAAATAATGCGCCCAAAAACCCCAAAGCCAACAACACCCCTGCTGCTGCCAAGGTGGCAGAGGTAAAGGTCACCCCCGTTTTAGATTTGGAGAAGGTCCTCGGGCCAGTCACAGACAGGGAGCCAGGGAGGCAGCCCCACAAATGGGGTCCCTCGATCTCCTGATTATGTAAGCCCCCGTTACAAGGGAAACAGACCCATCCTGGGTTATGTGTGGACTCCTCCAGCCCAAGGGGGGGGATCCAGCCAAACACCTAACCCAGAGAACTTCCCTCCCAACTTCTCACAGGAGGGCAGAAACTCACCAAACCCTGGGCAGAACTTCTTCCCCAGGTATCCACCCAACTTCCAGCCCCAAAATCCTCCACCCTTCTTTCCCCAATTCCCTGAGCCCAGACAACCGAATCCGGGAGGGGGGAGGCCAAGGGTGGAGGGGTATCCAAATCTTCCCAACCAGGGGTACTACCAAAGAAGGGATAGCTACCCTTCCCGGGATCAGCCCAGGGGAGAAAACAGGGCCCCGTATCAGCCAGAGCGGGTTTCCCAGTTAGAGCGCCAGGTTCAAAACATGGCGCGGGATCTGGGTCACATACTGAGGGCTCAGCAGAACCCTCAGATCGGCATGCCGGCGCAGAACGCACCCAACTCTGGACCTGGTGCTCCAGAACAATGACGGGGGCAAGACCCCGATAACTCACCGGTTCCCAGGGAGGAGGCACAAAGGGAAGGGGGGTGTAAAGCCTTGGAGGAAGCTTCCTTCCTCACTTGTAAACAGCCCCTGGAAACCCAGGAACCGGAAACAAAATCTCCTGCCCCTGAAAGCCTGCCTCCCAAGGAGCAGAGGGGGGGTAGGAGAAACAAAGGACCCAAACAGACCCGTTTTGTGGAAGAAATACAGATCTTCCAATTTGAAGGAGAGGGATCCCCAGAGGATCCTGGGGAAAGGATCTTCATCTTCAGAGATGGGGGAACTCCTCACAAGGAAAAATGGGTCCCAAAAGATTCCAATATAGACTGGGGAGATGTGGAGACTGAGCTACCGCCGCCCACTATCTTATCCCAGAACCAACAATGCCAAAATCCCCTGGTTCAAACCCATCCTGGTGACTGCCTCCAAGAAGGGGGGGTGGCCCAGAACCGGAACCAGGGGAACCCACAATGGCTCTGATCTTCAGTTGCCAACTTTTTCTTTCAGATTCCCAAGACTCTCCACAGAATTCTGCCCAAATCTCTTCTCTAGCAATGTCCAAAACCAGAAAGTTAGCCCACCAGTTGTCCAAAAATGTGCATTATCTGTGCCCCCTTGAGGAGAAGGAGGGAAGATATTATGCCCCGGTACAAGTACAGGGGCAGGGTACGATTTCAGCGCTGGTGGACACGGGATCTCAAGCTACCCTTCTGTCCAGAAGGGCCTTTGATGAACTGAATGCAGGAAGGGGAGGGAATTACCAAATTCCTCTCACCTCATTTCCTGGACAACTGCAGGACTTTGACGGGAAGGAAATTCCCGTTGAGGGGACTGCAGACTTGGACATTAAGATCGGGCGACACAAAGTGAAACACCCGGTCATAGTAGTGACTCCAGAGGGCACCCCTTGTTTACTGGGGAATGACCTCCTGAGGAGGTTGTCACCCTTAATAGATTGCGTAAACAAGGTCCTCTGGACCCAGACTAGCCGACCAATAAAATTAAAATAGAGTGTCAACCACGTTAGTTTAAACGGCACCTGCCACATGGTTGAACAAAAATCAGACCAAGTAGAATTTCACTTCCAGAACAACCAAATTCCAGACGTGACAGTAATAGCAGTAGGACAACAGACTGGTGATGGGGGTTCCTCTCTATTTCTGAAAATCAACCTTCCTTCCAGTTTAAGGTGGTATTCCACACTGGAAGGAAACACCCTGAAATTCTTTACTAATCCACAATCAGAAACTCCCACTCCTATAGTCCAGAAAGATGTGAAATCAGCTCAGAGCCTGACTGAGATTCAGCAAATTGGAGAGCAGTTGTTCCTCCCTGTTCAGTTAAATGATGGGAAGGACTCTGTTCTCGCTCGAGTGTGTGTGAACAACGGTAAGAGCTTCATCAGCGAAGCCATGTTCCGCCAACTCCCAAAAGATCCAGCCATTCCCACATTGAAACTGATAGACAAATGGGAAATGGACCTGGAAGCGCCTAATTCCAAACATCTCCTGCCAAGCAGGTGTATGCTCAAAATCTCCATTGGCAACAAGAGCATAGTCCATAATTGTTGGGTCGTGCGAAACGTCATTGCCGCCTTTTACTTAGGCAGTGACATTCTCAATCGCTTTGCCATTAGTTTGGACCTAATAAACTTCAAAGCTTGGTCCCGATTAGCGGATACTCCCATGGGCTTTGATGATCCAGAAAAAACATTTAGGTCAGCTCAATTGCTACCTTATGCAGTTGAAATTCAGATTAAAGAGGAAGTCACCATCCCAGAAAGGACCCGACAATTCTCCCTGGAAGTGAAAGTTAAAAGAGGACAATATTTGCAAAACCCTGATGCTTACATACATCTAAACGCTTCTCTCCAACAGCAAGGGTTGGGGGTAAACCCAACTCCATTAGTCAACATAGAACATGACACCATTCTAATAGAGGTGGATAACAGCGACTTAAAGAGTATTACTCTAGCCGCAGGCACCATTATAGGAATGGCGGTTGATGACCGACATTTTTCCATCGATATAGGAAATACACTGTTAGGGCCAATCCCCAAGGACTGCTTTGACAGTGACAGTGATGACAATACAACACCAGACAGGATTTTTACCCGGCATGGGGGGAACTTCCTGGTGTACACTTCCTGCCCCTATGGTAAGGAAGATGTGACTTGTGACTTCAGGAGGGATGAGGTGATTTTCCAGTTCCATGAGGGCTGCCTTTCCCACCTGAAGCCTCCGGTCCAAATCAGCACTCTGACCAGGGACTTCTCCACCCAGCTGGAGGAGGCCGCGGAGATAGCCAAACCAGAAGTCTTTCCAGGCTTCAGGCAGATGGTGGAAGAGAGAGTCAACCTAGCTGATGCCTGTGTGACTCTGGAACAAAAGCAAAAGTTGAAACAAGTTTTCTTGGATTTCCAAGATCTCTTTGCGGTAGACTCATATGACTGTGGTCGCACTGACATCCACACAACAACAATCCCCACGGACCCTGGCATGACTCCTGTGTTTGTGAAGCAATATCGCTTGCCTCTCGCATCAATGGAGTCCCTTACTGAAATAATTAAGAACCTTGAGTCCCGGGGAATAATCCGTCCAGTCCACAGCACCTTCAATAATCCGGTGCTGGGAATATTGAAGCCCAACGGCCAGTGGAGACTCTGCGCCGACCTCAGGGAGCTCAACATACGGGTCCATACTTCCCGATGGCCTCTTCCCTACATTGACCAAGGGCTGGCCCAGATTCAGGGCTCACAGGTATTCACTGCAATAGACCTGACCAATGGATACTGGACCGTGCCTGTCAGCAGGGAGGACCAATACAAACTGGCTTTTACCTTTGGGGGTCAGCAGTACACATGGACCCGGACTCCCTTCGGATACTTTAACTCCGGTAATGAGTTCAATATTTTCCTACATAAGGCCATGCCCGACCTGGGTGCGAGGGGTAACCTGGTTTATGCAGATGATGTCCTCATCAAAAGCTCAACTGTTGAGGAACACATAGCGGAGATCCGTTATGTTCTGACACAGTTGAGGGCCGCCGGAGCAAAACTTTCCTTTCAAAAAGCACAGTGGTGCAGAACCCGTGTTAATTTCTTGGGGCATGAGATTACTCCTCAGGGTCTCTGTCCCCAGGAAAAGAAAGTGGAAGCACTTCAGAAACTGAAAGACCCCACAACTCTGCGGGAACTAAGGAGCCTCCTTGGACTGACTAATTACAGCAGAAAGTTCATTGAGGGCTACGCAGAGATCACCAGACCCCTGATTCATCTCCTGAAGGGGGGGTCAAGTGGGAATGGGGTCCAGAACAAGCCGAGGTGGTAAAACAACTCAAAAGAAGCCTCTCAAAAGCGCCTTGCCTAGCTTACCCTGTCAGAAACAATGAGTTCTTCCTGGAGACGGGGTTCTCTAATACGTGCTTGACGGCAGTATTATACCAAAAGCATGACAAGGTCAATAAAGTAATCTCCTATGCGAGCAAAACTTTATCCTCTGTGGAGGAAAAATTCAACGATTGTGAGAAGACACTCCTGGCAACGGTGTGGGCATTGAAGAATTACCGCCCGTTTATCCATGGGGAACACATCATAGTGGAGACTCCACACCAGCCTCTGCAATATCTCCAAAGTGACAGAATCCGGGCCGGAAATGTGAGTAATTCCCGAATTACTTCCTGGATTCTGTCAATGCAAGGCTTTCCTGTGGAGGTCAGATATGGCCAAAACAAGAAGAGTCCCCTCGCGCAAGGTCTGGCTGACTTGCATGATTGTGCCAGAGAAAACTGTCTCGAGGACGAAAGTCTAAAAATCAAGGACAACACGGAGGCACACCTTATTTCCCCACACAAAGTCTTTGAAGAGGACAAGTGTGAGGGAATGCCCACGGTCTATGTGGATGGATGCTCGTACCATGTTGACAACGATGGGGAGAAAGAACTGGTGGCTGGCGTAGGGAATGCATGGATGAAGGAGTTCCCAGAACCCTCCGCTGGATACAAAATTGGTCCCCGAAGTAGTCAGGTGGCAGAATTGATGGCTGTGCATCAGGCCATCCTCACTGCTGTCCAGCATCAACTCCACAAACTGGTCATAATCTCAGATTCGGATTATGTACGGAACGGGTTCGTGGAGCACCTGGTTAATTGGAAAACCAGAGGCATGTTATGTGCTAACAACAAACCCTTGAAACATGGGAAGTTGATCCAAAACATTGATGATCTGGTCACCTCGAATGAGATGACCATCTATTGGAAAAAGATCAAGGGTCATTCCAAAGTAGAGGCACCAGACAAAACTGGAAATGACTTAGCTGATCAGCTGGCCAAAACCGGGGCCATCCAATGGGATCTAATTGAGATTGAGTCCCTGTTGGGGGAAATCCAGGTCACTGCTATCACTAGGTCCCAGACAAATGCTCACAACGACCTTTCAATTGCACAATGGAGTAAGGAGACCCCTGATGCGGATTTGATTACCGCTCAGAAGGGGGATCCAATTATTGGTAAGTTTTACCAACACCTTGAGGACCCTGAGAACTTTCCCCTGACGGATACCGATTATATTGGGAAAGAGGACCTAAGAGTGTTGATGAAATGTCCAAAAATGTTCCGAATCCAAGACGGTTTGCTGGTAAGGAAATCCAAAGCTGGCCACGATCAGTGGGTGGTTCCTACCTCATTCCGAAGCCTGATGTTAAGTCACGGCCATGATGCGGCCACCGCCGGTCATAGGGGGTTTCACACAACACTGGAAATCTTAAGAGAGGTTGCATACTGGCCACACATGGGGCAGGACCTTGACCAATACTTGAAGGGGTGTCTTGTGTGTGCGCAATTTCAGCCGACGTCCCTCACACACCGCGTGCCTCTCCAAAAGCGGGGGATGACACTGCCATGGTCAGATTTGCAAATCGACTTTGTAGGCTCTGTGATTCGCTCGTCTAGAGGAAACAAGTACATGTTGACCGTTACATGCTTGTTTACCAAGTGGGTGGAATGTCTCCCAGCCCCAAATTGCAAGGCAGAAACTGCAGCTGCCCTGATGATTAACCACATCTTTTCCCGTTTCGGCCTACCTCAAAGGATTAAGTCAGACAGAGGTAGCCACTTCACCAGTGAAGTGATGACAAAGATGTGGGAGATACTGGGGGCCAAAAGGAAGTTGCATATTTCTTACCGGCCAGCTTCTTCTGGGGCAGTAGAGAGATATAACCGAACCATTGTGAGCATATTAAAGAAGTTTGTGGCAGATTCTGGGCCAAGTTGGGATATCCGATTACCTCTGGTCCTAATGGCCATCAGATCTACCCCTTCATCTGCAACCAAAATGTCACCATTTGAGTTGATGACTGGGCGCAAGATGGTGCTTCCTCAGCATTTGCTCTACAGGACCCAAGAGCAGACACTGATAAATGCCTCCACAACTCATGAGTATGTGGAGAATTTAAGGAAACACCTTCAACCTGCTTTTGCTTACGCTCAGCGGAATCTAGAAAGATCAGCTGATAGCATGAAGACCCACTATGACCTGAAGACTTCCAGGAAGGAATATCAGGTGGGGGACCGGGTCTATCTATACAATTTCCAAAGGAACCAGGCCAAACAGCGAAAATGTTTGCCTACATGGAAGGGACCCTTTGAGATTATAGACAAGATCTCCCCTGTGGCCTACAAGATCCGCATCCCCAAAGGCGGTTTGGCAGAGGGGTAAGACAAGTGGGTCCACATTAACCAGTTGAAGTGTTGCCATCCCAGGCACACTCTGCAACAACTGGTGGAATCCTCTGGAATCCTAGAGGGTACTGTCTCAGATTAATTCAGTTCTAACTTAAAATATCCTACATATCGCCTATCAAATTCTGAGTTTCTCAATGTGGGTGTTTTGGTTTTTGAATGCAAAAAGAAATGTGCATGTTCATATGTTTTGACTATAAATGTATATGCCACCCCACTATATCAATGGTGGGGGAAAAATGTCTATGAATAGGTATTGCCGCTCTTCCTTTGTCGTCCTAGGAGAAAGAAAACCTTGAGACTGGCCAAGGAGGAAGATCCGGAGACCGGGAGCAGAGACGCAAGGGGCCCAGGGTACCGCCCAATATTCTCATCAGGACCGGCGAGGAGAACCGATCGATCAGTACCGGATGGAGGAAAAGATGCTGAACTGTGCCATTTGCAGAATTGGAAGAAGATTATGCGGACAGACCAGTGCGTGGGTCAAAACCCTTGTGCACCCGACTCCCCATCGACTCAAATTCAAAGGACAGTCACGTGGGGGGATTTGTTGGGTGTCCTGACCCACATTTGAGCTATCATGCTGCAACATTTGGTGCTGTAGGCTTACAAAATCCAAGATGGCCAAAAAGCCCACAAGTGGGCCAGAATCCAGGAGAACCAGGCAGTTTGTGCGCACACCAAAATGGTTACCTCACTTGCCACCCACCAGTGTAAAGAAAGATCTTTGTTAACAAAATCCACTGTTATTGATGTCAAAAAGTTGCTGAAATCGTGGCTCACCGGACCACTTTAAAGATTCAACCCTTTTGTGGGGTTCCACATAACGATTTTACTGTAAGGAGCCCCATCAAACAATGTTAAGCAAGGATTTACTACCATGTAAGAACCATTCCTGTTTGGAATGCATTAATCCAAGAAAAATCCCAAAAATTGTTGCATTACCAGTACTCACCACTATCAGAAAGCCGGCGTTTTAAAACCACCAGACTTTGTGTAAAACTGAATACATGAACCCAAAGCAGGCCAAAGAAAGACTTACTGAGAGGTGGATCCAATGTAAAGTTATATTCTGAAGTGACTTGAATGTTCATAACAAGACTGGCTGAGCTCTGCAGGTCTGCAGCAGCCTAACTGAAACTGGATTTAAAACTACCAAAAATCGAAAATGTTTAAATTAACTGAGTGACCTACTTTTGAGTGTCACATAGGTTGCAATTGTTTAAATGTCATAGTTTTAAACTTAGAATCAGCATTCTAGCTGCATATGTAAAAATGGTTAGTTTTATTTGAATGCAGAAAACTGGGTAACTAAAAGTGACATTAGCTGGGGCCTGGCTTAAGGAACTGAATTCTGCCCACCAGCTACCCCCGACAGGAGTTGAGACTTGCACAACAGCTGTGTTCCCAGGCCTAGCTGCCTTTTGCTGCTCCCACCAAAAGGGATATGACACTTCTCTGATTGAATTACCTGGGCTCTGCAGGAAATTGAACAAAGCCCTGTCCTGACTCAGGCAAATGTTTTATTGGTGGGAGTCGTAAATGTGGCTTCCTCCTGGAAGGAAAGGGGAGCAGCACTGCATGTGAGACCAAGCTGGCTTGGCAGAACTGGAAAAAACAGAAATTCAACCTTGTGCTGGGGGGAAACCACACCCCTTTGGGGCCAGAACATAACTCTAAAAAGATCGATCATTCATAGAGCGGACTTGTGAAAATTTTATAAATGATACCATAATTCTTGTGATTTTTCTGCCCACATTTTAAGAGGTTTTTAGAACCGGTGGTATGATCTGGGGGGCAAACTAGCAGTTGAGAGGGTATTACTTAAAATGTCTGCATGTGAAGAGTCTGATACTTCATCAATTAATGCCTGCATGCCTTGCACACATTTGGGTAAATTTGAGTAAGAATCTGATATTGGTAACCCGACCAAAAGCGCAAAAAGTTCCCATTTCTCAATGCAAGCTCTCAGGAAGAGCAGATTTGGACAGGGTATACCTCCTGTGATATGTGATGGGTGCATGTAATTTTAAACAAATGTGTACCTGTGCAAATATGTCTTTTTGATCAAATATAGATTGTGTGCAATTTGACAGGGGAGTGTCCTTTCTGAAAGCCATTAAATGACATCATTCTGACACACAATCCTGCTCTCCAGTGAGAACGCAAAGAATTCTCCAACCTATCAGAACTCTGAAGGGGTTGGGCCTAGAAAGCTAGCCTCTCCACCCACTTTCAAAACACATAAAAGCAGACAGTCAGGATAGATAGGGACATTCAATTCCATTTGCTGAAACGCGCTCTGCCGGACACCACAACATCCAGAAGATACTAGATTCAACACTTAGACTTTAAAACTCCAAAGAACTTGATTCAGAACTCAAAGCAAGGGCCTAAACCCACAAACTGAGAACTCTTCTCAGTGGGCCTCAGCATCCAGCAAACCTAACAGCGATAGCAGCATCCAGGAGCCGTGCAGATCAGCGCTGGGTCCAGAGAAAGCTGTGCAGAAAGATCCAGAAGCAGTGTGTACCCAGAGAAAGCAGAGCAGTATCCAGAACTAGAGGTAGAGCAGAGCTGACCCAGACCGCTGTTCGCAGAACTAGTGAGCTGACCCAGACGCTGGGCGCAGAAACCGTCCGTGGCGAGTGAAGAAAACCTGTTGACCAGATCCGTGGCGAGGCCCATTTATTTCAAAAATATATTGTGAGTACCTAGCAGAACTGTGCAGAACCAATCTCTTAGTTAAAATAATATAATTCAATCTATTTTAATCTAACCAGAACTGTCTCCTAACTGTCACCTGTCATTTGCAAAGCTGTCACCTGTCATTTTCTAGTTGCAAGCTGTAACTTGTCATTTTGAACTTTTAAAATTTCAAATCTGAAAAACGACCTTTACCATATCGCTCATATCTCCGTGACCGTTTGTCTTAGAGACTTGCAGTAACTTTCCTCTGAAAGCTGGGTATCTTGCCTTTTCAACGAACCTAGAACCACATTCCTACTCCCTATACTTTCGCCGCAATCGCGAAAAACGCACTCGCGAATTTGCCGCGATTTGCAAATTTCTCCACGTGTGAAAACAGCAGCTTCCTTGCTTTCATTTGCCAAAAATTCGTTTAACCTGCCAATCATTCCTAGAACATTGCTAAAGTAAGCCTGAACTAATTTAAACCAACTAATCCTCAACCTGAACCTCCTGAAGGGAATTAAAAGCATTTTCAGCATATTTCTCACTGCATTGTCACCATATTAAAAGCATTTTGAGCCTGTGTAAAACTCATATCTATTCTCCTCTAAGCTTGCTGGGAAACTGGAACTCTGTATTACATTGTGATTGTATACCTGAACCGTGTGCTCTTCCTTCCATCTCCTTACATTGTATAGGGGGGGGGTGAATTGCCACAAAGGGAAAGTGATTACCTTGTCTTTTGTGAAACCATATCAGTTTATCTTCTATACTGCATTTCATTCATTCAACCTTGCATTTCCTTGAACCCTATAAAGCATTCTCTACCACATTATTCTTCTGTCCCTATTTACCAGTGTGCTACCTTATCCATTTCATGTCAACTCCTTAGTGATTATAAAGAAGTGGGCTAGTGCCAGATTCTCCGTTGTTAATCTTTATCATATCAGATTAAGTGTGATATTCAATTATTAATTTATTATAAAGTGTGATATATATATATATATTGTTTAAATTCTCAATAAACCTTTTAACTTGCAAAACAGAACTACTTCTTGGCTCAGTGGGGTCAGGGGGATTCCAAGAGAGGGGTGTTATATAGGGGTAGTCATCCAGAACGCATGAACTGGACATAAAGATATATCAATAAGGGTTTCCATTCAGTATCCCAGACTAGGCATTGACTTAGCTGTAGTGTTGAATTGAATCCTCTTACACACTCCACAGCGTTGCCTTAAAAATAAATGCACACAATTGAAAGCTCATTTGCAGTGAAATTGGAGCTCAGCGTGCAATGAAAGAACAGAACGTACACTAGCAAACTTTTTTTTTGTTTAACCCTTTTAGTGCCACGAGTTTTCACCCCAGTGCCAAGGCCTTTTTTTGGTGATTTTGGTATCTCGTCATTGAAATCCTTGTTACTTTTTTGTTACATGAGATATCTTAGCCAAATTTAGTCCCTTTTTTCCCACATGTAAGCGGTTGTAACGTCACCCAGGAATCCTAGGTTGCTGTAGGGGGGTGAGAGAAAATAACCAAAAAGGGGGAAAATGAGTTTTTTTCAAAAAATGCCAATAAAATGATGCACAAAGAAGCCTGTTGTTTTTTCCTTGTAAGAGCTAGGAACAAATGGTTTGCTGTGCTGAATTCCCCAATTTCCTGGCTTTCAAGAACAGGTTGAGTGGAAACGAAAAAAAATAATTTGATGTGGTTATCAACCGTTTTGTGAGAGGCAGGGGATTTAGGCCATTTTTGCCAATTGGACATGCATGGACGGAATGGAAGAAAAGGGTAGGAAAGCCGAATTGGAGGACAGAAAGGCATACATTTCTGAACAGTAGACAAAATTCCAAGTTTTGAAAGGGGTGATTTTCAAAGGTCGGGCAACGACTAGGTAGGGGAAAATGTCATAGTTTGGGGAAAAAGCAGGAAAATGACCGAAAAAAAAGGTATATGGTGGACATGGTTGGCTTGGTACGGCAAAGGCTTCTATGAATTTTGAGAAAAGCAATGCTCTGCTACATTTCCCTGACTCCTGCAGTTAGGAAAGCCCACATTTTTGTAGTGTTTCACAAAACAAGCAATACCACAAGCCAAACACTGAGCCATGGTACACAGGAGTGTTATGCTTACGGCCTGAACAGACATACTTAGCATGTGTAAATCAGGAAAACCAATCTGGTGAGGAATGGCAAGCATACATTTTTTGAAAGAGCACAGGCAGACCTTTTCAAGGGTGGTGACTTGTGCAGGTTACAAAAATGTATGGTCCCTAAAGCAGCGACTAAATGTAGGGCACATTTGGGAAATGAAAGGGTTGTGTGACAAAGGGCACCAGCAAATGGGTCAAAACGTCATGAAAACCACACAAACAGAACAAATGTCATACCTTCCCGAATTCCCACAGGTGTCCCGATGGAAACGTTAGCACACATGTGTGGGTGCACCTACTTGGGTGCCAAGGGGAAAGCCTAAAACACGTGTAACCCCAAGTCTTTCGGCACAGCATCATTTCAGGAATTCTGCTCATGCACACACCCTACAGATTTGGGCCTAGTGTGTCCAAGCCACCAAGGAAAACAGGGAACCCCATGCATTTCCGAAAAGAGGACACCTGTGGGAATCCGCAGAGCTCTGACTTGCGCAAATCAGCCCAGAATGTATTACCCAGAAACCCCAGGAAAGTCCAAAATGTGGCAAAAAAACACATTTTCCACAAATTTCGCTCGACTCACCCACCGAAACACGCCGCCAACAACCCATGGGCTACTGTCCCCATTGCCACAGGTTTCCTGAGCAAAATGCTACCTCACATGTGTGGGTGCACCTTCCTGGGCACCAAGGGGAAAGCCTAAATTACGGGTAGCCCCAAGTCTTTCGGCACAACATCATTTCAGGAATTCTGCTCAAGAGCACACCCTACAGATTTGGGCCTAGGGTGTCCAAGCCACCAAGGAAAACAGGGAAACCCATGCATTTCTGAAAAGAGGACACCTGTGGGAATCCTCAGAGGTCTGACTTGTGCAAATCAGCCCAGAATTGATTACCTATAAACCCTGGCAAAGTCCAAAATGTGTCAAAAAAACCCCCCATTTTCCGCACATTTCACTCGGCTCACCCACCGAAACACGCCACCAACAACACATGGGCTACCGTCCCGTGTTCTCACCGGTGTCCCGATGAAAATGGTACCTCACATGTGTGAGTGCACTTACTTTGGCCCCAAGGTGAAAGCCTAAACTACCCCTAACCCCATGTCTGTTCCGAAAGATGAATTTCACAATTTTTCCGGACGGGCACACCATACAGATACGGGCCGAGGGTGTCCAAGCCACCAAGGAAAATAGGGAACCCCATGCATTTCTGAAAAGAGGACACCCGTGGGAATCCGCAGAGGTCTGACTTACACAAATCAACCCAGAATGTATTACCCAGAAACCCCGGCAAAATGTGGCAAAAAAAACAAACATTTTCCACACATTGCACTTGGCTCACCCACTAAAACACGCCGCCAACAGCACATGGCCTACCATCCTACATTCCCGCAGGTGTCCCTATGAAAACTGTACCTCACGTGTGGGTGTACCTACCTGGGCACCAAGGGGAAAGCCTAAAACATGGGTAAACCCAAGTCCTTCGGCACAGCATCATTTCAGGAATTCTGCTCATGCGCACACCCTACAGATTTGGGCCTAGAGTGTCCAAGCCACCAAGGAAAACAGGGAACCCCATGCATTTTTGAAAAGAGGACACCCATTGAAATCCACAGAGATCTGACTTGCACAAATCGGCCCAGAATGTATTACCCAGAAACCCCAGCAAATATTCCAAAATCTGGCCAAAAAAAATCATTTTCCGCATATTTCACTCGGCTCACCCACCGAAACATGCCGCCAACAACACATGTCCTACCATCAGGCGTTCCCACAGGTGTCCCGATGAAAATGGTACCCCACATGTGTGGGGTGCACTTACCTGGGCGCCAAGGGGAAAGCCTAAAACACGGGTAACCTCCTCCCCCCATACTATAAAGACATCCCTGGTGTCTAGTGGGCATTGCTGCCCATGGATCAAGCGCCCTGTGCCCGATCCGGCAGCAGCAATGTTCTTACACAAAGGGTGTCATTGGAAAGGGGAGAATGTCCCCTTTCCAATGACACCTCCACAAAAAAAATCCCTGGTGTCTAGTGTCCTTAACCCCCTCCCCCCTTCCCATATTTTATTTTCTCCGCTTTTATTTAATTTCTTTTCCCCTACCCCTGGGGGCAGATGGTCACCCATCTACCCCCAGGGGTCGCCGTACATGTGGCCCCATGCTTTGGGGCCATGGGGGGAGGGGGCGCTTACCTAGTAAGCAGTTTGCCCTCCCCCATAGTACAAAGACATCCCTGGTGTCTAGTGGGCATTGCTGCCCACGGATTGAGAGCCCTGCACCTGATCCGGGAGCAGTAATGCTTACATAAAGGGTATCGTTGGAAAGGGAAGAAACTCTCCTTTCCAAGGACACGTCCACAAAAAAAATCCCTGGTGTCTAGGGTCCCCAACCCCCTCCCCCTTCCCATACTTTATTTTCTCTGCTTTTTTTTCATTTCTTTTCCCCTACCCCTGGGGGCAGATGGTCACCCATCCGCCCCCAGAGGTCTCCATACATGTGGCACCATGCTTTGGGGCCACAGTGGGAGGGGTTGCTTACCTAATAATCAGCCACCCCTCCCCCTGCACCATAAAGACATCCCTGGTGTCTAGTGGGCATTGCTGCCCGCGGATCAAGCACCCTGCGCCCGATCCGTGAGCAGCAATGCTTACACAAAGGGTGTCGTTATAAAGGGGAGAATCTCCCCTTTCCAACGACACCTCCCTCGATCTCCAGCTTATATACAGCCAGAGATCGAGTGGGAGAAAGGTGGAGACTCACCTTTCATTTTCACCGCAGCAGCCCGAAATGGCTGCTGCAGTGAAAATTACTTTCACTTTCACGTTGGCGTGCTTTACGCACGCGGACGTGAAACTGAAGGTAATCCAGCCCCCTGACAGTGAGGGGGGAACCTCCCCCTCACATAGCACAGGGGTTGGATTACAGTCAAAATAGAGTACCAAAACAGACGAGTGTCCTGGGTGTTAGTTTTAGCAGTGCAAGGTGGTGGTGCGAGTCATGGTTGCTTAGCTTACCATAACTGGCGAATTTCAGTTTTTTTTGGTTTACCTGGAACCATAACATCCCTGTAACAATGTTTTTTTCACTGAATTTCATAGGTTTTTAGTAGCGCAACTTAACCATTTTGTCCCTTTAACAACATTTTTTTTCTGAATTTCATAGGTTTTTAATAGTGCAACTTAACCATAACCCCCTTTATCAATTTTTTTTTTTTCTGAATATAAATATGCATAGTGTGAATTTCATAGGTGTTTGCTAGGATTCCCTTACTTTATATACATGTAACATAGAATACACTGAACCCCCTCTAGTGATTTTGATGTCCGCGGACTGTGCGTATGTCCACAGACGGAAGCGGAAAACATCAACACTATCCAAAAACTCAAGGGTATCTTGAATTGTTTTATCATGACATATAAACACTGAACAAGATGAAAAAGCAGCACATGAACACATGATATGTAATAATAAATTGGAAGTAGAACCTATATATGTAAAACAACAACCGTCCATTTAAATAGCATATGTACTAGAATGGAGCATACCAAAACAAAAAAGACATGCCTCCAGCATAATTACCTCACAGAAACTACACAGCAAGAAGCAACAGCAGACCTACAAAACTGTAACAACAACAACCTATCAGAAACTAGTAAGTAAACTTCATTTTTCTTATATATTTCTAAACTTTCTGAATTAGATACACTAAAAGTAATATATTTCTTTTTTTACACAGAAATGTCCAGTACTTTGGAACGGCTTGAGGAACATTTCCCACGTGATGAAATGAGTGAAGACAATCATACTAAAAATGGATATGCTAATGGAAAATTTCAATCTTTTAAAACATTTTGTGGAGGACCACATAAAAGAAAATATTAAATATCTTTGTCCCACATGTACCTGTTCCCCTCTCCATGTCAACTATCCCCAAACCCTCACCACCAAGAAAAATTGTATGATCCTTCATCCCGTCCCATCCATACTTTCCAAACCCCTAATTCACCTGTATTTGTGTCAGTTTATGCTTCCCCCTCTCTTTCATAAATGTTATATTTGTATATAATAATAAAATATTATGTGTTGTTACTTCATTCCTTTGTGTCTTATTTTTTTTAAAAAGGCAGTTAGGGTGTCGGAATGTCCACAATTAACCAAAATAGGGGTGTCCTAAGAACACTATACCTGTCCGTAGTGTCCGCAATCAAAATGGAACTGTTCTTAGAACACACCCTGTGTCCAGGAGGTCCGCAACTAACCAAAATGGGGGTGTCCTAAGAACACTATACCTGTCCATACTGTCCGCAATCAAGATGGAACTGTTCTTAGAACACACCCGGTGTCCGGGATGTCCGTAACTAACCAAAATGGGGGTGTCCTAAGAACATTATACTTGTCCGTACTGTCCGCAATCAAGATGGAACTGTTTTTAGAACACACTCGATGTCCGGGATGTCCGCAATTAACAAAAATGGAGGTGTCCTTAGAACACTATACCTGTCCGTACTAGCCGCAATCAAAATGGAACTGTTCTTAGAACACACCTGGTGCCTGGATGTCCGCAATTAACCAAAATGGAGGTGTCCTAGGACACTATACCTGTCCGTACAGTCCGCAATCAAGATGAAAATGTTCTTAGAACACACTCGATGTCCGGATGTCCGTAATTAACCAAAATGGAGGTGTCCTGAGGACACAATACCTGTTTGTACTGTTCATAATTAAAATATGAGTGTCTGCACTGTCCGTAGAACATCTATGCACATGCGCACCACCCCCATAGGTCCTACGAACATCGCGCCTGTCCGTAACTGTCCGTCGCACGTTTGTCACACTTTTAATTAGTTTGAGGACCTGAACACTGTCTGTAGAACACCCGCGCGCATGCGCACACAACTGTCCTTGCACATTTGGTGTCCTGTGGACAGCCCTCCCATTCGCAAACGTGTCCGCGGCGTCATCATGTGACCGCACCCATGCTAAGCGTGTGTCCTTATTTGCAGACACTGTCTGGGTCCCTGAACACTTTAAAAGTATTTTTTTGGACAATCCAAAGTATTTTACAGTAAAAGTTCACCACTGCACATGTCCCAGACAATGTCTTTGGTGATCTACATACTTTTTGGAATTTTTGAGCCTTTTTTTGGTATTCGATCTGTCTGCGGACAGCACCCCACTGATGGGAAGCGTGCACCTGCATCCCTATAAAAGGCCACACCCCAGAGCTCATCCTCATTCTGTATTTCTACTACTGCAGATTGACTTTTTCAGCTTTTGCTGCTCTTGCTGCTTTTCCATCATCTAACCTGATCGCATTCATGGCTGCTGCTGCTCCAGCTGGTGCTACGTCTGCCTCAGCACCACCCCCACCCCCTCCACCACCACCACATCACCAAGGGCCTGCAGAAGGGAACAGGCATGAGGATGCAGTGGAGATGGATGAAGAGGATGACGAGGTTGAGGAAGTGGACGTCTATACTACCAACACTCACCGTGAGTCTTGGGTGTGGCGGTTGTTTACCACTCTTGGGGGAATGCCAAAGGCTTTTGCGAATAAGGTCACCTGCAATCAGAGCCGCATGGTGCTGAGTCGTGGAAGACCTGGTTCGTACAGCTTTAGTATGCCATCAATTAAGTGACACCTGAGGTTGTTCCATGGTGGGGCTATTTGCAAGGTTGTACCTTGTGATAAATATGGTAGGTTGAGTTCCTCTACAGCATCCTCCGTTTCCGCTCCTGTCACCACAAGAGACACTCATGTGAGACAGCGCTTCTCTCCAGCTGCCTCACAGGCCATAAATGATGCTGTTGACCCTTACCTTTCGAGGGTCACAATATTGTGTATGTATTGTGACGCAGTACTTTGCAGGGGGGAATCTTCGGGGTGCTTTCCTTACTGCAGTCAAGGAGCACGAGAAGGTCTGCCCACTACCTGAATAAGGCCCACCCTACATCTTACTCTCTCCACCTGCCTTTCTTATCTCCGTGGTTCGTGTCCCTTCCTTACCCTCCTATCCCCTTCTTTCCTTGTGTGTCGTGCTTTAAAAAAAAAAAAAAAAGGCTCTTTTCAGAACCAACCTTTTTTGCAGATGTTTGAGAGACACCTTTTATTTTGTATTTTTTTGTTTTATTTCTCTTATTTCACTCCTAAAATGTTCACAAAAGTTTCTCCAAAGCAACCCTTATGTTCCAAAACAGCATGGCATTTCTCATAAAAGATAAAGAAATGCCATCTTCTTTAAAATAAACAGCAATACCACAATCAATGTTCTCATTATTACAAAAGAACATACTAGCTCTAAGCATGAAAGCAAACATGTCTCTGTTGATTACAGACTTAGCAATGTTTTGCTGAGGACAAAAAACAGAACTATTGTCCCATATTGCCCTAGGTACTAAACCAGAAAAATAACTTTGGCATTTGGAAGGACTTTCATTACTGCTTGAACCAAGTGTTCCAAATCTGCCAACAAAGTAGGAGCACTGACATAGCTCAAATGCAAAGCACCACAGTGCAAAACTACCACATGGGGACGGTTCATCCTGCCCATATCTTCACAAAACTGTACAATTCCTTGCACATTGATATCAGGCACAGTGCTCCACACCACCTCCACTCCTTTAACATCAAAATTGTTTGCCACATTCCTGCATTTAGCATACTCCTCCAAACCATGCACAAACATATCTCCAACTAGCAACACACTGATTTTCTCTACCTTTGCCATCTTCACTACACACAACCTCTTTCAACAAAAACCCACAACCTCAACTGCTGATTGGCTAATCCCCACAGTCCCCTTTCCATGCTGGATTTGCTGGAAAACCCTTTATGTGGCACGCCCTGTCTGTGGACAGCCGCGGCATCCGTGGAGCACGTAACCCTCAGACAGCCCTTCTACCCTTTCCACTTCACTCTCTGTGCCATTCCCTCATTGGATACAGCTAAGCAGTCACACAACTATCCACCAATCAAAATCCAAGACCTCTACATCTAACTCCGTCATCATTGTTCAGCACTTCAAATGTACTGTTGATCACGCTGAGTACAAGTCTCATGACATTGGAAAGCACCTACTACAAAAACCACTGTACATGTCTCCAATCTTTCTACTTGCAGCTTCATGCATATCCACATGCATGAATAAAAACTACAGGTATGCATATTTTCTGCACAGTACATGTACAACTCTCATAAATGCATATAAACAGGGTAACTGCCACTTAACCTGTATAACTTATCAAATGAATTTACTGTTATTTTTCCCGTCTGCTATAATCAACTGTCACTTCCAAACCTTTCTGCTATCTAAATTTTATTTTTACACACAAAGCTATCAAAAAAAGTGTAATTTCATATTAAAAGATGGGAGAAATAACAGTTTAATCTTTATACACTCACACAGATAGACACTATCATTAGAAAAGCTCCCAGCTGAAATAATACCACTGGCTCTACATCACATCCTCCTGCTATATTACACACACCTAGACAAATGCATACATTCCATGCTTTTCTATACAGTTTCTGCCATTTACCCTATAAAAAGCTAAATAAGTATATAATCATTTCTTCTATCTCCCTAACATCCAATAACACAGAATTAAAAAAACAAGTGAGTTTCATACGCTTAGTATTATACTCACTTGCAAAACATGGTCAACTAACAGATTCTAAGTACAATATACAAGCTGCACATATGCAAAAGAAACTGCATTCACACTCTATGTTCAGTTATCAAAAAACACTACTGCTACAAAAACATAAAAATCAATGTCTACATTAACAACAGTGCTACAAACACACATATTCACTAACTTATTTCTTTTACAATTGCAGTGAAGACCACTCTCCTGAATAGCAGCAGCATCTGAACTAAAACAACAACTCAAAAGAATCCTACTTGTTCCGTACATAAAAGTAAGTACAACACTACCATATTGTTTTTAATTGTTACTCAAACACACTGTGGGACTGATTCATGTAATTTTTGCGCAAAAAACAAGGACTTGTGTGCCATTCTGCCCACAAGTCCCCATTTGTTAAACATGGATATGCAGACAGAATGGCACACAAATCCCCGTTTTTCGGCCCACGACTTCAATAAATCAGCCCCTACAATGTTAGTATTGCAGAACAAAGAACTGTTTTAATACTATACCATTAGATTTAGTATTAGTGCTTCTCCTCAATAATAGCTTACTTTGTATTGTCATCTAAACCCCATTATAGTAACACACAAATACAAGAATAGCCTTCCCAAATTGTAGCTGGCCATTGCACAATCACACACCTCCAAATACAACCTTACCTTCATACACAAACACTCATGCGCACAGCACACATACATTGCACAACAACCAACCCATACCTTCTTTTTTTTTCCAACAGACCCCAAAGAATGCCTACGAAAAAGCAAGTTCATAGAAAGCAACGCAGAAATAGAGCAAATCAAAATAAAAGTGTCCAAAATAAGCATCCATCTCTAGCAGAATTTGTACAAAAAGTTAAAACAAAACAGCTAATACAGTCAATAAGCAAAACAAAAGAAGATTCCAGTACAGAAACTTTGCCTCCTCTTTCAAAATGTAAAATGAAACAGAAATTGATTAACAAGAATTCAGCTACCAGTACTACTAACATTGCTCCAATAAATCTTGATGTAGTGACAAGTAACATACCAAAAAAAGTATTTTACAAAAAATGTTCCACCACAGAGTCCTTCACAATCTTATAAAAAAGGAGCGAAATCAAGCAAAACCCTTAAAACCTACCGTAGAAAATGAATCTTAGAAGCTCTCATAGACAGTGCAATCATTCCCAAAAGGAAGTTATTTATTTTAGTTTTAAACAGAATGAAACCACTAACAAAACGAACTACTAAACTACAAAAAAGAATTTTCAATAAACAAAATGTCAACAAAATAAGTTCTTAAATATTAAATATCTGTGGAGGTGAATGGAGTCACACCACGAGCACAGAAACATATTTTAATAAAGAAGCATGCAAACAAAAGCAAACAAACACAATTGCCATACATAGCAGTGGACGTGGGTATGAAAAACTTAATAACACCATTAAGGAAAAAGAAACTCTGCTCACAAAAATATCCCCAGGAAACTCAGGATCACCTCCCCAATCCACTGAACCAAAATGTCCAGTCTACAAATGGCCATGCACGTCAATTTGTAACATTGGCAAAAAATCTTTCAAATCTTTACGCCAGTTCCTCAATCAGTATGCGAAAGGCAAAGACAAATTCAAATTAAACTACTACAACATATGAATACCTGTCCAGTGTGGAAATACACAGGACTACAAGGGCATTCATTAGCCTGCATTTCAGGACCTATTTGCAAAATCACCTTCTATCACATTATTCAACTATAAGAAATCTAGTCAACAAACTGTACTATGCTAAAAGTCCTGCTTTAGCACTAGCCAATTTAAATAACAATCTTCTACATGGTACATCCAAAGACCTACTCGAAGAAATAGAGCATATCCAGAGAAAATATTTTGGAAGTGAAAGCCACTCACAAAATGAAATAGCTTTACAACAAAATTGTACAGATGGCAAACTTCTACTACACACATACAAAAAAGAAATACTAAAATTTAGAAGTACATCCGCTGAAGTACCAAACCATGTGTGTGTGTGTTGCCGCAGAACTTTTTCTAAAAGTAGCACATAAACTACAGACATAACATACAAAATAGAAGACAATGAAGATTCCAAATGGTTTGAATTAGCTCTCTACCTTACAGCAGAAAACAAATAAGAAATAACTGACCCCTTAATACTTTGCAATTACTGCACTTCAAAACTTGACAACAACCAAACTCTTTCACATGCTATCACAAATAACTTGGAATTATTCCCAATACCAAACCTCCTGCAACAACTCAATTTATATGAGAGCATCATAATTCAAACAGTGCACCCATTTCGGCAATAATACGTCTTCAACCAAAAACAGAAAAAATACCTCCCTCTGAATTAGTCAAAGGCATTTGTGGGAAAGTATTTTTATTTACCATTAGATCTGAAAGAAAATGTACACACTCTGGGAGTGCAACATCCAATAGATCAATCTTTAATTGTCTTAATAAATGGTGTACCTACAAAAGACAAAATAAATTGGCAACAACTCGTGGACTTACATAAAGTAAGACAAGCCTTGCAATATCTAAAAGACAATGGGCCTCATTACGACCCAGGCGGTAAGTTACCGCCTGGGTCGTACCTTTACCACCATGGCGTGAACTACGTTTACGCCATGGTGGTTGGCGGACTTACCGCCCCATTCTGAGGTTGGCGGGGCGGTAAGTCCCCAATCCCCATTTACCCTTCCCCATTCCCATTTTTGCCCCATAGGGCATAATGGGAGTGGGGAAGGCGTTAATTACGCCACCGTAAATTACGGTGGCGTAATTAACAACAAGGTCCCTTAGCGCCATGGATTTTAACACCTGCTAAAAGCAGGTGTTAAATCCTCCATGGCGCTAAGGGACCTCGGAATCAGGCGGTAAGGGTCGGCGCTGTTTACGCCGCCGTAAACCCCTTACCGCCTGGGTCCTAATGTGGCCCAATAATGAATACTACAAAGAAATGAATATTGAAGAAAATCTGACGGAAACCACTGAAATAATTGAAGAGTCACCAGAAACTGGTCAATTTCAACTTCTAGATCCTGCTACAGTATCCAATATTTTAGACCATTATACAATGCATCCATTACACTCTAAAGACTCCATAGATGATGCACTGAAAATGTACCAAATGCAATAAACCAATGGATCACCAATCAGCAAAATGGAAAAAAGTATAGAAGCACATGCTTTTCCTCTACTCTTTCCTACTGGGAAAGGAAGAAGGTACGATGATAGACCCACTCAGATAACAGCATCAGAATACCGCTCTTTACAAATGTATTCCAAAGATCCCATATTTAGACAAAATGTGGAATACATATTCCACCTACTCTTTGAAAGTGAATTTGGAACTATATGCAAGGAATTGCACACACATTGAAATCAGGTACCCATTTTCAAAATATGTCAGCTACACAATTACTACAAAAAGTACAAGAAAAAGATGAGATTCTACAATCAAGCATTACAAATCTGTTAGCAAAAATGTGTGGTACAAAAGAATACTGGTTCCGACGTCACAGAGATGTACGTTGTATGATAAGAAACCTTTGTCCACCCATTTGGTTTGTTACATTAATTTGTGCAGAATATGCATGGGAAGATTTACATGATTTCCTACGCATAGCAAACAAAAACAAAACAAACATAGATATACTAACACCAGGAGAACTCTGCTCTCTAAATACTGTTAATGTTTCAAGATATTTCCATCATCGCTTCATTGCTATGCTACACTTTATTTGTAAAAAAACTGTTCCTCCCATCGGACATGTGGAACACTTCTTTTGGAGAAACGAATACCAAACCAGAGGAGCACCACACATCCACATGCTTTTGTGGATTAAAGATGCTCCTAAATTTGGTCAAGACAGTGATGTCACGGTTTTACAGTTTATCTACAAATGTGTCACTTGTGAAATTCCTGCACAAACAACAAATAGTGACCTTCATGCACAAATTTTACAATTTCAAATAAACAAATGTGGGAAATATTGTTGTCGCACATATAAAAACAAAGGGAAATACTACACCAAATGCCATTTTGGTTTCCCTAGATCAGTTACAGCAACAGGTCAAGTAAATAACTTCATGTCTTCAGTTAGACATAGTGTCAAAGTCAAATCATCTAAGAATACATATTACATATAAAGAACAGAAGAAGCAAAATATATCAATGATTACAATGCAATCATTGCCCTCTTAAGGAATGCAAACATATATGTGCAGTACATTGCAGACAATTCCACTGCAGTTGCATGATAAATTACAGCCTACTTAACCAAAGCAGAAAAACAGATTTTCGAGAACTCTGGGATGATCTATCATCTGACAAAGCACTGTCACAGAAATTGTACAGCTTAGGCATAGAAATGCCCTCTCAATGAGAATGTGGCTGCTATGAAGCTGCAGACCTTTTAACCGGTACTGCTTTGTATGAAGAATCTAAAAATATAGTATGGCTAAGTCTCTGCTAAATCTAGAAAAAGAGTTCTCTAATCATATGAGGACATAGAAACAATAGCCGAAATGATCCTAACAGCCAAGGCATTTTGAAAAATATTTACTAGACACATACTACCCAAACAGGAGTACCACTTTGGAAACCATGTGTCTATACCACATAGCCCAAAACTTCACATATAAAAATAATATAAAACCAGATGAAAACAAAGGTAGATACAGAGTGACACATTGTAAAGGCAGCTTAGTGAAACTTACCAAACAAAGCTTAATTAATCATATCAAATTGTCATTAAAAACAACCCAACATAAAGCACTATATTACATGTCCCTTATACAACTTTTTAAACCATGGAGAAAAGAAGAAGAGTCACTAGATATCTATGACTCCTATGAAGATGCTTTCAAAGCAATTGAAAGCACTATAACATATGTAAACTTTTCACAGTACAAATCAATGTTGCACAATGAACAGCAACATGAAGAAGAACTCCAGGCCCAACTAGATGAGGACACTCCTGACAGTAGTCAACTTTCTGTAACAGGAAGCCAAGAACCACTTGGACAACCACTAATAGAAAATGAGGCAGAATTAGCTATGACAGAAGTAGAAAACCCCATGTGTCACTATGAAGAAAATACAGAAGACTTCACTCTACTGAAATCAAAACTGAACAATGGGCAGTGTAGCATTTTCCAAGAAGTAACAAAACAAATTGAACAGGGTGTACAACATGAAAATAAAAACTGTACCTGCCAAAACCTACAAACCTATACTGCTATATGTCAGTGGTGAAGCTGGTTCAGGGAAAACATTCTTAATCAAAATCATCAGCAAGTTCCTTCAACAACTGACAAACAACAAACTGTCAGCTGATGTAACTGCCCCCACAGGTTTAGCTGCCTACAACATAGGTGGTGTCACTTTACATCAATTACTACTCCTTCCAGTAGAATACCAAAACAAATTAGAATATTATAAACTTTCTACAGAAGCTGCAATGGAACTATGCACAGTTTTGAGACAAATGAAAATGCTACAAATAGATGAAGTGAGCATGGTCTCCCACCTAATGTTGGCTTTGATTCACCTCAGATTACAAGAGGTACTCAAAACAGACTACGATGAGCTATTTGGAGGAAAACACATTATTGTTTTCGTAGATCTTCTTCAATTGATACCAGTGAAAGGTTAACCTATTTTTAAAACCTTAGGGCACATACTCTGCCATAAAACGGCTGGCAGCATAGGAAATGTAAAACTCTGGCAACATTTCCAATACAGAGAATTAACAGAAAACATGTGCCAGTCTGCAGACGTCACATACGCCAACATTTTAAAAAGTATTACAGTTGGTGTACTATCTCAAGAAGCACAATCAATATTAAAAACCCAACACATCCATGCACTCTATGGCCATAACTCATGTGCTACTGATGTCATGGAAAAATTAGCACACAAACATGTCAATTGTATGTCCTTGATGCCAACTCTTGCAAGCTGTTCCAAATTCAATTAAACAATGTTAAAAAAGAAATGCAACCAATAATTGAAGTTTGCTCCACAGACAAACTGGACGTACATGGTATGACACTACCCATGTGTCAACAAGCCACAACAAGACTAATTACCTTAGAAAACTCTATATTCAACACAGCTGGTTTGGAAAAAATACTAAAATTATCTTTAAACTATAGAGTAATGCTTAAACGTAACCTTGACGTGGAGCAAGGACTAGTTAATGGAGCACTTGGTACAGTTGTTGGCTTTCAAACATACCCACGTGACAACAACATTCAGTTTGTCAATATTCTCTTTGACAAACTATCAGAAGTTAAAAGGATAGAATGCTCAACAGCCCGATTCGTTCTTTTCAAAGACATCTATGTACGGAGAGAACAATTTTCTCTAACTCTAGCATACACAATCACCATTCACAAATCACAAGGTCTTACACTAGATAAAGCATTAATAGATATTGGGAACACAGTCTTTAAAGAAGGCATGAGCTACGAAGCACTATCATGCTTACGTACACTTGAAGAACTATTTCTAATCAACTTTGATGCAAGTAAAGTGAATGCTGATATTCCTTGCATTCCAGAATAGAATAGACTACGTTCACTGTACACCCTTATCTTAAAACCTATCCTGTTTCACAAAAAGCAAAACGTTGTAAAAGAGAACTACTTCAAACAGAAACGCAACATGATCTCACTGCAAATCTTCCAAAGAGAGTAAAAGAAGCTAATGCTTCATCAATTACTACAATCAAAGAATAATCTATTGCTCAAAGTAACTCAAGTACTTCTTCAAAGAAGCAACACACACTCCGAAAAAATGACTTGGACACAGAACTATCAGGGCCATTCAAATTTTCAAATATAACTGGTGTAAATTGCTACGCAAATGTAGCAATACATATTCTATTTCAATTGCCACCAATTATTGACAACATTTACTTACACAATACAGACCAATTGAGTTTGCCAATGTTAGTCCTTCATAGAAATGCAACAAACAATCCTGACAACACCTACAGTGTTCATGGAATAAGACAAGAATTAGACTACTGTGCTGGAATAGTCAAATTCACTCTACTCACAAGACGATCCACAAGAATTTCTAATGTACTTACTACAAGTACTGGATAACAAAAACATACCTATGAATGAAATATTTCAGATTTCATACATGTGGAAATATGCATGCACTCTCTGCAACCATGTTGCACAGGAACAAATCCCAAATGAACGTTTTGTGTATGTATCAATACCTAACCGTGAATCCATTCCATTTCAGCAACTTGTACAAAATGAAAACCATGGCAGATTATGTACTACCTGCAATTCAGATAATCGATCCACCTTACAAATACAGAAACATAGTAAGTACGTAATACTAATGCTTTTTACGTTACAATGCAGATGGTACCAAAAACAACTGCAAGCTAACTGGTTTCACACATGGTCAAGTATCACTTGATAAAGAAAACCTTCACAACAATAGGTATAATCTACCACACAGGAGCCACAACCAATGCAGGTCACTACACTGCATACATAAAAAAGAATTGTGGATGGTTCGAATGTAATGATATTACCATTACTTTAAAGCAGAGATTACCAGCAAATCTTATAAATGCTTATTTCATATATTCTTAAAACCAATATTTAATAACTAATCTGTGCATAAACATTAACGAAACTTCAATTTGAAAACTATAAACAGTTAGAATACGCCAACAGGTATCTAAGTGCCCCAAAAATCTGCAACAAGCCAACAGATAAAAAATTAGCCAGAAACAACAAATAAGCACTGAAAACAAAGAAAGAAATATATTGTACCATAACAAAAAAAGGTATTTTTTTAATCCAGCATGGATTCATTTTTTCCCACAGACCCAATGAGTTAGAAAACAAACACAGAAACTGAGCAAATTGCACAGTACACTGGTTTGAAATATAGTACTTCTAAAGAACTAAATATGAGGGTCGAAATAATGCAGAAATGTCTAATATGCAATGCAATAATTCATTATGAACTACCTACACTAACATGTGATCTTTTCTTTTATCACAGAAATTGAAAAACAAAATCTCATCCAGTTACCCAAGTCATGAAAAAAATATATCTAATCACAAAAAGTCAAACAGTAAGTATATAATAATTCAAGTCACAAATACTGCTGCATAACACAACCATTCAAGCAAACATCTAACCATACACCACAATCCAAAAATGTTTACTTCCATGGATATGTTATACTACAGTGCTTGTTACCAAACTCTACAATCTTAATTGCATGACTTAGCCAAAACTTCACACACAAATCCGACAAATCAAACAGTACACAAACGTTTGATTTGTGGATATTTGATGGATGTTTGATTGTATGGGTGTGTTATGCTGCAGTGTTTGTGGCCAGGGCCTAAAGTCTTGGATGCATGGGCGAAGGCTACAGCTCTGAGATAGTAATGGCGACCATTTTAGCTTTGTCATCTTTGGTGTCGTTATACCCGAGATTGACATCGCCTAGAATATGTATCTGTGAGTTGGGTTTGTTGTTAGAAAGCAAGAGGGCGATATCATTGTTGAAGGAAGAGCTGGGGCCAGACAGTCTATATATAAGATGGATGGTGATAGTGTGTGTGTTGTTGTGGATAGTTTGATGGTGAGCAATTCTGCAGATGGGAGTTTTTGATTGAGTATGTGTCTGATATTGAGGGAGATCTTTGATATGAAGGTGACGCCTCTGCCTTTAGCTGTTTGTCTGTCCAGGCGGTATATGGAATAACTGTTTGGGATGGCTAGTGCGAGGGTAGGTCCTGATGCTGCGCGAAGCCAGTTCTCGGTGATAGCTAGGAAGTCAAGGTCATTGGAGGTGATGATATCAGCTATGTCGAGAGCATGTGCGGCTAGATATCTTGCGTTAATGAGCGCACCTTTGATCGTTTGGGTGGTGGGCTGTGCCTTTCTGTTGAGTACCAGTGTGGTGGAGTCGTTGGGAGAGGGAATGTGCGAGTGGTCAGGAGATGCTAGGATGTGTTTGACAAGAGTGGCAGATTTAGGTTTGTGTTGCGCCTTGATGGGAGTATGTGTTTGGTGTGGCCGAGAACCTAGTCTAAGGTTTCTGGTCGGGTTGTGCAGGGTAGGAGGGTGGAGGGTCTGAGAGCATGTGGTTTAGATGATGCGAGTGGATACAGTATTGTGTGTAGGTGTTGGGATGAGTCTTTGTTGACCATGCTGCAGTGATCTGGAAGGCAGGGTGGTGGGAACCAAGTTGGAGCTATGTTATTGGAGAGTGTATGGTTTGGCAATGCGGTACGTGTGATGACGCGTTGACATATGTTGGGATGGATGTGTGTAGGTAGGAACCAACTTGGGGCTATGTTGTCTGAGAGTGAAGGGTTTGGCATTGTGGTGCTTGTGAAGATGCATTGACCTTTGCTGGGGTGGTTGCAGGTGGGGACCATGTTGTGGAATTTGAGGTGAGTTGTGTGGAGGATGGCTATGTTCAGGAGATATTTGAGATACCAGAAGATATTAGGTGTGATTCTCATGTCTGGCTAGTTATGGTGCAGGGTAGAAGCTGCAGAAGTGATAGTGTATACACAATGGTGAGGTCTCTATCAGGAACAGTAGCGATCAGTAAATGAGGTATAGAAATGTACTGTGGAGCGCAAACTAACTACAGTGGTGGTGGCTCTGGGAAGCACTGATACATTCTGCAGAGTAGGCAGTGGATAATGAACAACAGTATAGTCAGGTTGGGGGCGCAGGATGGGGGCACTGTGATGAGTTGTTCAGCTGGTGCGTTAATTATGCTGTGTTCCAATTACAGCCATGCAGCGTTGGTCATATCAAATGGTCAGATGTCATTTGGACACAGCATAATATGGGAAAATTCAAAGTCCACAGGTTAGTACAGGTAAGTACGGTAGGCTAGCCCAGAATAACATGTAAATCTTATCACAGTGTGCGATAGGCGTAGATTAAAACAGGTGAGAAAGGCGTGAAAGTCGGGGCACAGGAAGCAGCAGGCAAAGATTAGGGTAAAGGTATGCTGATCCCAAGTGGCATATGGGACTGGACACAAGGTAAATGCATCGGTCAGTTAGTCAATGCAGTATCGACATATGAAGAAGGTATATCCTGAGACAGATAGTTTAGACCAAAGTAACGGATGGAGCAATGCACATAATACACTCTCTGGTCAAATGTAGTGTTCTGACTGCGTGGGAGTTATCTGGGGTGGGGAGCTATGCGTATAGCAATGTGCTTAGGCTAGTAAGAATATTAGTTTGAAGTGGGGTAGGGTAAGGTGGTAGTTGCACATAGTGAACAGCAAAAGATTGGTTGTTAGACGTGTCTGTGAGGAATGTAGCACTTATGATCCAGATGGGTGCTGGTGGTCATGCTTGGAGGTTGGACAAGTGTGTGCAGGTTGGGGGTGGCTAAGTAGGTGTAAGGGAGCCAAGAGTAGTGAGCAGAGGAGTGCATTAAGGGGGGGCGATGACAAGTGCTGTATTGGGAGAAGTTTCCTAGTATTAGCTAAGGCGGGGTAATAGCGGGATGGCTAGGGCATGCATTTGCAGCGGGCAGGCATATAAGGACAGGTCAGGGCAGACTGGTTACTAAGCAAGGTAAGGCATATACGGACTGAGCACATTCAAGTGAATACACAGGTGGAGCACGCAGGTTTAAGGTCGTAGATCAATGCAGTCTAGAACATTATGCAATGCAATGCAGTTATACATGTTCAGTTTTGCACACAGATAGGAGAACAGGCAAATGCAGATCATTCAGGGCACGCTAGTGTGAGATACAGTGTGTGGCTGAGTGTGGAGGTACATATGCACACTGGGCAGAAGTCAATTCTCGCAAACATATGGAATGTCAGTGGCAATGCAATGAGGGGAGCCAGATCAAGCAAAACCATACACAAAGTGGGCAAGTATAGGCTAATAACACAGGCTGATGCAGCAGGCATGAAATAGGAGAGCATTGAGTGGCTTAGCGTGGTATTACAGACAGGCACGCGGCGAGGCAGCAGGAGCAGTCGTACACAAGGTGAAGCGGGCAAAAATATGCCAATGGGCTGATAGTTGTAACAGGGTTCTATAGTACAACATAAGATTGCAGTATCACCATTGTCAGGATGAAAGCGTGCCAAACAGGGTATACGTTGTGCTGCATTATGCAAATTGCAAGACATGTGCAGAAAAAGTCACAGTCACAGTACGTCCATTAGGCATAGATTACAGGCAGTTATTAATGCATGGTAGACGGCATGTACAAAAAACAAGGTGGCAGGACATGATTGATAAGCAACGGCAAACATAGTTTGGTGCACAGTACGAGATAGGCAGTTACAGTAGATGTAGCGAGGTCAGAGCTGGCGTGTGCATACTAAATGAGTGTTTATGATGCAGGCGTCAGGCTACAGGGGTATGAAGCCTCACTAGATGTAGGTTTCGCCTAGATGTGTTTATGATAATGACAGCTTACCCGGATAGATGGTAGCAATCAAGGGACCAGAGGCCGGGGCCAGGACAGAGTTCCTGGCCCTGGCCTCTGTCAACTCTGGACAGGCAAAGTTCCTTGTTGTGCTGGTCCTTAGTGGGCGGGCTGGCGTTCTCCTGCCAGCGAATGATTGGTCTTGATGAGGGAAGACTGACCAATCATAGTAGGATGCAGGGCCTGAAGGCAATTCTAATCAGGCTGGAACACAGAGGATGCGTTGGCCATCTTAGAATGGGGCCACCTCGTTTGTTGCAATGGTGGCTCTGCAGGCTTCAGCAAAATAAATGTTTCAAAGGGAGAATGAGGCAAAAAAGCCAATTTCTGTGCATCGAGCACACAATAGGGGAAATGTCAAGCGTTTTCACAAAATGGTGAGCAGATATGTAGATGCTCACGATCTGAGGTGGCAGATCTGCCACAAGGCCTACCTTTCTAGAAATGGAGCCCCAGGCTCAGCTGTGAAGCGGGTGCACTGCTCCTGCAGTGCGAGGCTGTTGCTCCTCCAGCGCAGAGGACACAATAAGATAATAGGCTCGGGACAGGCAAAGTTCCTTGTTGTGCTGGTCCTTAGTGGGCGGCCTGGAGTTCGTCTGCCCCTGCAGTGTTAGACCTAACGTCTGGTAAAATTCCTTTGGAGAATGCTCAAATAAAGAATGACAAACCACATAACTAGAAAGGCATGGCAATGCAAGGGAAGGCAGCAGCATACCAGGCAGCAGTGTTTCAATCCACAGAGCCCAGTGAAAAATCGCCTACATTAGTCCTAGGTCACTTGTTAATTCAAGGTGGAATTTTGCTATGATATGGTGGGGCCTAATAACACCCTGAATCAGAAGTATAATGGGCCATACCAGGCATTGGGGGCCTAGAGTAGGTTTGACCCTGCAACAATGGTATGTGGAAATCAAGCAAGGCCAGGGTATATAGATAGGTTCATTGAAAATGGAAATCAACAGGGATCAGTATCAGTCAAATGAGAGGCAGAATTTAACCTTTGGTCAGTCCCCTCCACAGGTAGACCATGGATAGAGGATGGTCACCCCACAACCCGCCCTCCTCTGTCCTGGGAATTCAGGGGAAATACAAACAGAAATCATTCTGCTGAAAGGAGCCAAAACAGGCCTGACCAATTTGAATTCAACCAATACCATCCTAGAGCAGAGAGGGATGAGTTCAGGGAAATTGACAGATTCCAGTACTTAGAGGCACAAGTGAAAATGTTCGCTGAGCAGATAAGAAAACTGTGTGCAGTGCAGAAACAGCAGTTTAGTGAGAGTGCAGAGTGTCACAAGAGTGGCATTGCACAGAAGAGCGGCAAATAACTACTCAGCCAGGCTTCCCATAATGAAAGCGCAACTGACAATAATCCACCATTAAAAAACAAAATAAAATTGCCTAGCAATTTAAAATCAAGAAAGTCAACTAATGAGGACAAGGGAAGTAAAAACACACCCAAGAAAGGAGTGTGGTGTAATTTAGAGTTGAACCAATGCATTCATGAGAGTGAAGAACCCAAAGGGCAAATGGTTAGAAGACTGTTTAAAAAGAACATGCAAAATGAAATGAATGCCATAGGGGAAAATCGGTGAAAATAGAAAGACAAATGAGTTGCCTGACAATTCTAACAGTGTTCATATATTCACAGAAATGAAAATGTTGCAAACGAAAGGTATGGATGAGTTTCTTAAAGAGTATTTAGAGCCACAGATGTTCCATGAGGTAGTATTGGTACATACATTATAAGAAACAGTTAAGCTTCACACACAAGATGCTGTTGTTCTGCCACACGGTGCCAATGGAAATACAAAACAATTGTGCTCTAGTGTGGAGGTAAGTGGAAGAGATCCAAAAGATGGGGAAATGCAGAAGAGGAATGAGGCGAGAACAGATATAACCCTGATGGAGAACAGGGGACAATAGGTGGCAAAGATCCAAATGAATCTACAGGACGGAAAAATAAATAGAGAAATTGAAAAAGAGATGAGCAAAACAGGGGGTAAAATGTAATTTCATGCATGCCTAAACAAAGTCAGTGCTGAGATTAGTAACAATTCACACTACCTGTGTATACTTGAAGAATCTAAAGATAGGTGTTATGTCCCTGTTACCATTAAAGAGAAATGCAATATTTTTGCAATGGTGGACACAGGCGCACAGGTAACTGTTATGTCAAGGAAATTATTGGGCAGCATACATGAAGGACCTGGGTCTCGCAGTCTATTGGAGTAATCCTGGATTAATCCTGGTTTTAAGCAATCCAAAAAGTCACGAAAAGACACTGCCCTTGCAAAATTACATTGTGATTCAGCTGTTAAGGCCTCAGGCTCCCTCATCCTGCCATGATATTTGGCCATTAAAAACCAGTTGTGGCTTGAAGAGTATCTTGAGTTTGTTAACCCTAAGTTTGAGAGATCCTTTTACATACAATTCCGGTTTTCACCTTGACTATAGGGTCTGTAGCTCACAAATGGCATATTTATGTTTCCCCCTTATGTCCTATGTGCATGGAAGTGACCAAGGATTTGGAACATTTTCTCATGCTGTGCTTGGTTACATTATCATTAAGGAAGCACTTTCTAAGTGCCCTTTGGTGCTTACAGGGCTGTATGATAACTGTGGCAACCTGTCTAAACTCTGGGGATGGACCAGCAGTTTTTGCTACGTGCAGGTACCTAAGATGAGCCTTTTCCCATTATTAAGTTTAGATGACCCTTTTCTGCATACTATGTTGTAATTTGGATAGTGGTGCTCCCAGAGAGCTGGATCAAACTTACAGCCTCTTGGGTCACACTGTGATAGGGTTACAGTTGTTTTTGAGTGTTTTACAGCCACTGTGATGATGTAATGATCCCCAGTCCATTGATGATGTTTTTCATTTTATAAGGAGGTTGCAAGTATTTTCATCTACATTGTGACACGAACCACAGTAGATAACTGTTAAATACTGATGATGGGTGTGTGTGCACAGTGCTATAGAATCACTATGTACTTGAACAAAGGATCCCCATTGTAGTGATATTTCATGGAATTGTTATGAACTTGCCCAAATGATGTACCAATGCACTGATATTTTTATATGTGCTGTTTTATGTGATTATGTGTCAATGTTATTTATATTGCTGGCTTTTATGATTTTATTCGAAATAAAGTTTAATCAATCAATCAATCAGGGAGAACCCCACAAGATATGCTAAAATTTAGAGAGAATGAAGGGCCCACGCATAATTTCAATGGGGAAGAAATACCAGTGGAAGGTGCTACTGAAGTTCAAATCAAGGTAGGGAAGCAAAGACTGAGACAAGAAATGGTGCTCACGCCCATTGAAGAGACCCAATTTCTTCTAGGAACAAATTGCTTTCAGAGGCTGTCACCCCTAATTGATGGGGTAAATGGGGTGTTGTGGTGTTTGTACAAAAATAAGAGATAAGCCAAAGCAGCAATGCAGAAGAATGCTACACCATTGCAAGATCAGAGAAAGCAGTGGAAGTGTCTCTTTAGAATGGCTGTGTACCTAGTGTCACTGTCATTCTCATGTGCCAAGGTGAAATGTGTGTCAAAAAGGAAAGGCAATCATTAGAGATTAACTTGGACCCCACGAAAAACTGGCAGACCCAGATTGATGAAAACACATTGCAGTTTTATCTAAGTGATGTAGACTGTGAGCAAAGTGAGGTTTCGAAAGCCAGATCAGAAAAAAAGTATATTTCAACAATTGCAGAAGTACACATGAAAGGAGATCAGGCCTGGATACCTGTACATGTACATTGGCATCCAAAAATGATTGAGTCCGTTTCGGCCCTAGAGCAAGAAAGGAGTTTAGAGATACTATAATAGAAAGGAGAAACAATACCAAGTTTTAAAATAACAAGTCAACACATTTTTGGTTCAGATGCCCCTGATTTGAGACAACAAATTGTGGGAAGAATGATGTTGAAAATCACAATAGGGTCCAAAACATTCATCACAATGCATGGATTGTAAGTGGAAGCAGAGCTAAATTCTATTTGGGAAAATATCATCATGCAAAGAGTGTGTATGGTATTAGATTTCTTGAATCAAAAGAATTTGCTCTAGACTGGTTGAAGCAACAGCTGGTTTTGAGGACAGAAGACAAGCTTACCATTGTGCACAAATAATGCCATATGCAATTGAGCTACTAGTAAAGAAGGGTGTTTTAATCCCTGCTTTCACAAGGCAATTCACAATAGCATTAAAGTACAGGTGCCAGATGCAGCCGTGGGAGGAATTGTTATCCATGTGGATGATGTCCTGATAATAAATTAAGACATAAAATGCCACTTTGATGAAATTAGACATGTGCCCCGCTTAGCGAGTTGCAAAAGGCTGGAGCAAAGGTGTCACTGCAGGAAGCACAGTGGTGTAGATGAAGGGTCAACTTCCTGGGGCATGAAGTGGCAGAACAAGGGTTAAGCCCACAAAGGAAAAAGGTTGAAGCTATATAAAAATGTAAAGATTCCCCAAATCTGAAGGGCCTGAAGAGTTTGTTAGGGATGACAAGTTACAACAGGAAATAATTGAAGATTATGAAGAAATGACAAAACCATTGATTAGATTACTGAAGCAGGGACTGTCGTGGAAATGGGGAAATGAACGATGTGAGGCAGAAGTCAAATTGAACGATTGTCTGATAAAAATCACATGTCTAGCTTCTCTGAAGAAGAACCAAGATTTCTTCATGGAAAGAGGGTTCACAAATCAGTATATGTCAGTGGTTTTTTTGATCAAAAGCATGATTCAAACAACACAATCATTGCATATGCCAGCAGAGCATTGTCACAGGTGGAAAGAAAATGTAGTGAATGTGAAAAAGCACTGCTGACCACAGTCTGGGCATCACAGCATTTGTACCCCATTATTGAAGGGCAGCGGGAAATTGTTGAAACAAATCACCAGCCCCTGCACATTTTCCAGAGTAAAAGTATCAGATCAGGGAACTAAGCTCAGTCAAGAATTTGGGCCAAGGTTAATGCCGTTAAAATGGTACTTTTGCTGAAGGTTCTTTACATCATACAGTCCATCCCCTTGAAGTTTACGAGGAAAGTTATTGCTCCTGTTGATAAAGTCTTTCTGGATTTTCTTTGGGGAGAAGGCAAGCGGCCTAAAATTCCTAAATTTATTTTGAATGGTCCAGTAAATGATGGAGGATTTGGATTCCCGAATTTGATGAATTATTGCACAGGTTTTCTCTTGAAAAAATCGACCCCATATTTTTCTGAAGTTTATGAATATGTTCCCAATTGGTATATAATTGAGAGTTACCAGTTTTCTCCTTATGCACTGAGAGACCTCTATTCAATGTCTAAATTGCCTGCCTCAGTACAGAAGCTGCCCACAATGGGTGCGACTAGGGAAGCGGCGCTGCGCTTTCTGGACTTTGGAGGTGGGAATGATGGGTTGTACTATGATGCGTCTTTATGGCAAAATGCATGTTTACAATTAGAGAATAGGCCCTTATGCTGGAAGAGTTGGATAGGTAAGGGCATACTTAGGGTCCTTGATGTGTGGCATAATGGTGATATTATCTCCTTTGAACAGCTTAGAACATCCTTTAGTATTGGAGCTAGAGAAAGAAATCGTTATGGGGCCTTAAAGATGCTCTTGACTGAAAGGACGGGGATGTTAGATGGGGACATGAATGAGAGACCTGCATTGTGTGAACTTCTCCGTTCTGCATCGTATGGAGTTTAGAATTATCTGAAGTTGATGCCGGCGGATGAGGTTGATGTGAGAGCATGGGATAAGCTTCATCAGACCTGGGCGGATGATCTTGGGGTGGATATCTCGGTTCGGGAATGGACGTATTTGCTTCATGTAGGGGTGCAGGCAAAGATGGACTTGCAGCTGCGTTATATTAGGCAAAGGGTCCTCTTTAGACTATATTGGACTGCATCCAAGATGGCCAGATTGGGTCTTTCAGACACTGATTCATGTTGGGGTTGTGGATGTGGTGTGGGCTCTTTGATACATATGTTGTGGACGTGCCCGAGAGTTTCCGACTTCTGGACTGGGGTATTGGATAGACTGGACCTTGTATTGGAAGAGAAACTTCCTCGCTCCTTCCTTTCAATCATTTTGTTATCCAACAGGGGAAGAGGAGACAGAGCTAGGGACTGTACGTAATGGATTAATGAAGGGTTGATTTTGGCAATGAAACAAATCCTACGGGTCTGGAAGTCAAGGAAGAAACCGGGTGTGGATGGGTGGTTATCAGATATGCAGGTCTTGTCGAACTTTGATAAAGTTATGCTCCTTGGACAAGGTAGAGAAGGTCGTTATTCTCGACTTTGGGGACCCTTTAATGACCTATTTGGCTGAAAGTTGGGTTCCAAACCTGGGTGGATAATCCCTTACTTGGGTAAGGGGATACTTTGATACTTCTGGTGATGGGGGACTGTTTTGTTGTGTGTTTTTGTTTTTTGTTGTTTTGTCTTATTGGTTGAGTGTCAGGGATTTTTGTTCAAATTGCATTTGTTTCTTACAAATATTATTGATGTCCATGTATTCAGTATTATTTTGTTTATTTCTGCGGTTCTTTTGGACTTTGCAATCTGAACACGATGCGATGTACTGGAGATTGTTTTTCTTTGTTGTTAAAATGTTTAAATAAAGTGATTAAAAAAAAAAAGAATCACATCATGGACACAGGCAGTGCCTGAATTCCCTGTGGAAGTTAAATATGGACAGAATAAAAAGAGTCCAGTGGCCCAAGAGCTGGCAGACCTACATGATTGTGAAGCTGTGAGTGCTACAGATGACACAGAGTTAGAAACAAATCTAGCCAAATGTGTACAATACCCACACAAGGATCTCAAGGAAGAGACATGCAAGGATCTCAAACTGTGTATGTGGATTGGTGTGCATACCACATGGGGGTTATTATGAAAAAGAATTGGTGACAGGAATAAAGAAAGTGTGGGTCAAATGTAATGGCACCACAAGAGTAATCATAAGACTAGGTACCAAAAGCAGACTAAGTTGCAGAATTCGCTGCCATCCATAAGGCAAAATCCACAGCAATGAAAAATAAATGTAAAGAAATAGTTTTAGTTACCAACTCTGATTATGCCCAAAGCTGTTTTGTAGAATACCCATAGGGATGGAAGATGAGAGGAATGGTCACATATAACAAAAAGCCATTCAAACATGGAAAACTGATTCAGGCCTTGATAACCTTGTTTCAGAGAATGTCATGATCATTTACTGGTCGAAGTTACGAGGACATCTGAAAATACCAGTGGAAGACAAAAGCATATCAGTTAGCCAAGATTGGGGCAGTGATGGTGGAATTATTTCCTATTGAGCACCCATTTGGTGAAGTCCAGGTGGATGCACTAACACGGTCCAAGTTTCAGGGGGCAAGTGATCAGCCTGTGGCACAATGACATTTTGATACCCCTGACCAGGAATTGGTCAAGGCACACAAAGAAGACCCCATTTTCGTTATGTTCTACAACCATTTGTTAGATGCCAAGCAGCATCCTTTGACAGTGGAGGACTGCAAAGGGAGAGAGGAGTTGAGGGTTCTGTTAAAGAACAAAAAGAGAATTTGATAGCAAGATGGACTGACGGTTTGGGAATCCATCTCAGGTCTAATCCAGTGGGTGGTCCCTTTGTCATGTTGGGGGTTGATGCTACATCATGCACATGATGCAATAACACCGGTACACAAAGCTCACAGAAAATGCTGGAAATATTAAAAGACTCTGCTTATTGGCCACACATGTTCCAAGATGTAGAGATGCATACTCAGGGATGCTTGGTGTGTGCACATTTCCAGTCTTCCTCCCCAACACATAGGGCACCACTAATGAAGATAGGTCTGACACTACCCTGGTCAGATTTGGAAATAGATTTCAATGGCCCAGTCCAAAGATCACAATGATCAACAGATATATGCTGACAGTTCATTGTCTAATGTCCAAATGGTAGGAGTGTATTCCAGCACCTGACTGCAGTGCGCAAACATCATATATTTTCCGGATCTGGCTTGCTTTAAAGGATAGAATCAGATAGTGGAAGTCATTTTACTAGTGCAGTGATGACTACGATGTGGCAAATTTTGGGAGCGAAAAAGAAACTGCACATTTCCTATCAGCCATTCTGGTGGTGTGGAACAAATCTGCTGAAAGTTTTAGAAAAAGAATGCCAAATGAGTGCTGCATGTGCATTTGGCATTCTAAAATATAACAAATTCTTAAAATGTCAAATAAGAGGAGAAGGGGTGGTGGGGGGGGTCACCTGCTCCCCTCACTCCCCTTGATCGACATTATGCGAAGTCTGGGGTTGCAGAGGTGTCCCCTTCTTCCATGCAAAGGAAAGCAGGGGAAAATCAAAATAAACAAAAAAGTTACCATGAGGTGGAAGTTCCACCACACAATGTGGAGGAAGGATTCACATCACAGGGAAAGCACTGCATGAGTGGATATAAGGTAAGTGTGCACATGCAGTTAAGATATAGGGGTAGGAGGGTGGAAGGTAGAGGGATAGGGGCCATGTGTGATTATTGTCTGCCATACATTTTGAATGTGTAATTTTCAGATTCAACATTTTCGGTGATGCAATATTCACGTATATCCGGTGTGGAACATTGCATTAGGTCAATCATTAACATTTTGAAAAAGTTTGTGGCTGAAGCAGAGTTCAGTTTGGATTTGTGACTTCCTTTGGTAGTAATGGCCATTAGGTCCACACCATCAAAATCCACAAGCCTCGGCCCACATGAAATTATGACATGCAGGAAAATGGTTTTGCCACAACTTTTATTGTACCAGAATAATGAACAAGTCCAAGTAAATGCGTCCACAATTCATGAATATGTTGAAAAGCTGAGTAAACACTTGCAGTACGCATTTGTGTTAGCACAGAGAAATCTGGAAAGGGCAGCAGAAAGTGCCAAATCATACTATGACCGGAAAACATCTGTCAGGGAATATGAAGTGGGTGATCAGGTGTTTACATGAAATTTTTCAAAAGACAAAAATAAGAATGCCACATTTCTGGCATTCTGATGTGGCCCTAAAACATTGCAAGGTTTTGGCCATTGTCTACAGGATTATGATGAAGGAAGGAGATCTTGCTGTGGAACAATTTGTCAATTTCAATTAAATAAAGCCATTTCATCGGAAACATGAGATCAGGAGTCTGGAACAGACTGGAGAAACCAGTATAGAATGATAGGTATAACAGGTCCAGAAAGACCAAGAGGAATAGATCAGGGGAAGACAGTGGGGTAAGTAGCTCATACCAGGAGTCAAAATAATTCATCAGAGTAGGTATGTAGGTCTGTAGGGCGTGGTGTATAAAGGTGTGAATAAACTCATATGTATAAAAAGTAGAACATGTATGATGGTAGATTTTCTTTTTTGTTAGAAATGAATGATGCTAGTATTTCTTTCTAGGTTAATAAAAAGGATAGCAATTAGAAATGCATACAATACTAATGTTTGCTTTCCAGATATTTGAAGAGGGAGCTAACAAATAAATAAAAAATACAATTATATACATATATATGTATCTCTCTCTCTCTCTCTCTCTCACTCTCTTTCTCTCTCTCTCTCTCTCTCTCTCTCTATATATATATATATATATATATATATATATATCTATATATATATATATATATATATATATATAAAAAAAATTATTTTGCTTGATACTTAACCTATCTGTTTCTCTTCTGGTTTAGATGTTTAGATTGTTAATTCATTTCCTTCAAGGGCCCCATGGAGCTGGGTGTCAAAGGAGGACATACGGACCCTGGACTCGGAGTCCCCTGGTTCGTAGTCCCCTGGATCAAAAAGGGAGAAAGAAGATAGAGAAACTGGCAAGCATAAAGGAGGGACCCAGATGTAGGAAGTGCAAATCTGCACCCATGTGGTTATGACATTTGTGGCATGAACACAAGCCTATCCGGTAAACAGGCACATTTTGTAAAACTTCCAGGACCAGCATTCAGCCAAGTGATGGATATGCCATTGTCGATCTAAAGGAGCATTCACTTTGCACTACTTTGCATTACTTCTCTACCTATTTCTTTAACCTATGTCTATCCTTGACTCATGATCAATGGTTGAAATATGAACAATGTATTCCTAAGTATGGACATTCACTGACACTCATCCCTAGGTGTAAACCTTTATTGCCATTTATCTATGGGCATCTATTGACAGGGTGGACAAAAATTTCCCATGTTTATTATTTAAAAAAAGAAAATAAGGACTGGATATCAAATACTCTCACACATGAATTGTTTATTGTTGAATTATTAAGCTTAATAAAGAAAAGAAAATCCCAAACATATTCGTAAAACAAATGTCCATACCCACAGGTTTAATGACATGAAAATTATGATTGAGTGATTGATTCTATGGACAATTATTGTTGATTGTTAAATCACAAAGGTGAAAAGATTATGTTTTCACATTGTATCTGAAAATCATAATAATAATAATAATAATAATAATAATAATAATAATAATAATAATAATAATAATAACAATAATAATAATTATAATAATAATGTGGTATAGTAAGGACCCATGTTTCTCTAAAAGCCATTGTTTATTCAGGTTCTTACAGAAACAAGGGGGGTGATGCAGGTCTAATTAGTACATGAATTTCAATTGTGCACTAATTTAAGCAGTGCCACTGGCTTCAATTGTGGTAATGTAAACTATGCAAACATGATGCAAAAATGATGGTAATGTAGTGCTAGATGTGCTCTGATGTGAGGTGTGATTTGGGATTTAGTTCAGAACAGTGTAGTGTAGGCTACTAACTATTAACATTACTAAATACTAAACTGACTAATAGCTAACTTTAACAAGACTAATACTAGTATTATTAGTAATTAGAATGGGGTTTGCTTAGGCCTTAGCCCAGCTGCAGGCTGGGGGTGCATGAACATGCACCACAATGTTGGCTTAAAATATAAATGCACAAATGTAAAGATGATTTGCAGTGTGCTTGGGGGAAGTGGAGCTCAATGTGCAATGAAACAGCAGAATGCGCACTAGCAAAAAACAACTCCTTTGTTTAAACAGCTCCTTTGCTTAAGCAGAAAAAAGCCACAAAGAATGTCAGGATGCTCATTAGCACATTTCATCCAGGTTGGAGAAAGAGTGCTGTCTAAAGGTCATTGTAGGGAAGCAGAAAGGGTTTTGGGAAGTTACTGGGGTGTTGACTGTAAGGGGAGGTGTTTGATTAATTGATATCCTCACAGCAGGAGGCATGACGGTGGGTGGTGAAAAAATATGCTTTATTTATTAAAATATTGGTAGGGGGATGGAAAAAAGAGAGCTTAAAACCTGGGGGAGGAGGAAATAAAGGGTTGGTGAGAGAAAGATTGAGGGTAAGAAGAAAGAAGAGAGGAGAGAGAGAACATTTAACAAATTGGGTGCTAGTGGCTGTGTGCCGCAAAACTGCAGTCTGGGTCGGGATCCATAGACAGTGCAGAAAGGAGGGAGACAGGCGAGATCCTGGTGATGCTCTCGCAATCTGTTGACGTGGGAGAGAGACCACCTGTTTCATAGAAGACATCTGAAAGCTGGCATTCCCCACAGTTATAGTAAAATGACCAAATAAAATAAAACACTAATGGACACACCCGAGTAGGAAATGAGACCAGGACCAACTGCAGGTGAGGTAAAAGACAAATCTTTATATAAAGTAAAATGGGGCACTCAGAGGGCTCTGCTTACTCCAAGAGCGCTCTGCCACAACAACACAAAATACATGTTATATTACAAAAACACTTCATCTATGACGTGTGCTATAGGGGATACATTGAGTGGTATTCATTGGACAATGAGGACTGGACAATATGTAGCGCTTATAGATGGTGTTTCGTGATTGGCCGGTTCCAAGTTGTGACTTCGTGGATCATGCGGGTCAGTGGGCTCATCTGGGAGGGGTGCAGGGTCAGGCGATGTCCAAGTTGTGATGATGTAGACTATCTGACATTTGCCCTTTTGGTCACACATACCTTGAACCTTATTTATAGATTTTGACATGCAATAACTATATCACTAGATGTTTGACCTAGAAAATAAAAGTGAAAATACCTGGGTCCAGGTGCCTAATCTATTCACAATATTTCAATGACGCATTAATCAAATATCCCCTGAAATCTCATGAGAGGATGGTTTATTGTTTGTTAGTGCGACGAGAATATATTGCCACACATGGGATTAGTACAATGACTAGGGGCATGCAACTGTTACATCAAAAGGCTGTGGGGTGAGGGGACTTGTGCTCTATATTTCTCTAGAAGGGGGACTGTTGGTGCGGAGGCAGGTTTGTGGAGACCAATGGTTTTTTCCAGGACCAGGCTCCGGCCCGGCCATTCATAGGGCAGTGATGTAAAAAGAAAGGCGAGAGATACAGTGTTTAGTTTCATACTTCTCACGCCCAGGCTTCTGTGAGAACAGGACAGCAGAAGGGGGGAAGTGGGAGTTGGGTTGTTGATTGTGCACAGAGAAGGAAGGAGAGGGGTGCAGGCTGGCATTCAGCGTTAACATGTGCCCCAGCAGAAATTTGAGTCAGTAACTAAACAAAATGGAGTCTTGTGGCCTACAGGCCATCGACAGTTATGTGTCATTCAATGGGTACTGCACACCTTGGCCAGAGGTGTGTTGTCCCTCGGAATGAGCATGTTACCTGTGTTCAAATGGGAATGGAGGGGGGAGGGGGCTGAGAGACCCTTCCTCCCTTACATACCCCCCTTTCGTTACTTAAGTAATGAATACTGTAAATCTTCCAAATGTCTCAGCTTGGCTTCCTCTGCTACCGCCTCATCCCAAGCCGGAGTTCCCTTTCTTGGCATCCAAGCTCAACACACTGCCCTCAGGCTCTCCCCTGCTTGTGCGTATTCATCTGGGGTGCAATTCATGTAAATACAACCTCCATTCCCCTCTAGATCTACCCATACTTCATTATAACATTCCAATTCCCGGGGCTCCATAATTGCGGTTTGCCATAATGAATCTACAATGTACCCAGTATTGTATTTTGCGGTCATTCTATATTTGGGTTCTGAATCTTCTTCTGTCTTCACCTGTGACTCTTGTGTCATCTGTACTACTCCTGCTGCGCTACCCATTGTCATATCATCATTGAACAGTTAGATATATATTTTTTTTTGCAAAGCACCTGAGACCCTGGTGGCACACACAAAGAAATTAGGAGAAAAAAGACGATGATTGGTATCAGTAGCTTCACGGTCTTTACAAGCCATGACAGAACCAACTCAAACAGGTTGTCGAACCATGTGCTGGGTTGTTTACCTCCTTCTTTCTTCATTCTTTCGCCGAGGTTAAGCACCGCTGCTATCACATGCAAAAGTGTCCCATTATCCACGTCGGCAGAGGGTACGAAAGTGCAACATGCGCTCCCGATTTTTCAGTAAACACTGCCATTCATTGCAATTAGTAGGTCCAAGATGTAGCGATTCTGCATGCTCATCAGTCGGAGGGCTCCCAACTCTACCTTGATGACATTGAATCCTTCTTCTGTGTTGTTGGCCAGTTGGATGAGCTCCCAGCGGGTTATTTGCAGCCATTTTGCGTTTGCACAAGCTTGAATGCTTGGGATAAGGGACGCGAAAAATGTCTCTGCTGACGTAAAGAGTTTGAACTTGTGGGGAACTTTCACCAAAAGTTCAGAGGATGCAGCGGAGATATGGTTTGATGATCTCTGCTTCCAGGATACTGTGCTCTGGAGGGGCTCTTTAGATAAAATCTTATATGCAGGGGGTTCTTCGGTTGTTGACAGGGGTGCCTGGGACATTTTTGCTGGTGTCCTCTCCCCTTGGATGTGGCTTTCCGGTATCACCATCAGGGCTGAGTGCAGCATTGTCAAGGCGCAAGGTCCCTCTCCATGACTGTGGAAGGTGCAAGTACGCTTGTTTGCCACACACCCAGTAAGTGTCCATTAAAGCTGCTGTTCCTTTTTTCATTTCTGGAATGATGACAATTTTGCTGCAGTTCTTGTTTGTGTCCGGTGGCACTTTTCCTTCTCCATGGAAGAACAGTTTGTATTGTATTTCGCGTTGCACCTTGATCGGTTTCCCGAGAGCTGTAATCCATGTTAGTTTGGTGATGGGCTGAGACCAGATTGGAGCACATGTTTTTCGATCCATTGTAGCTTCTCATCTGACAGTCCTCGCAGCGCCTCTGCCTTGCATGTTATTTGCTCTTCATGACATTTGTTGTCAGAAAACATTGTCCCTTGGATTGTGAAAAAAGTTCCTTGAGGCATATTACTCCTTGCGACTTGTTATAGCAGGTTTTTTCATTTTGCAGCATTTGTAAGGTAACAGTGTGTGCTTGAAAGGTGCTCTTAATTCTACACAGTGCAAGATGAACCAGACACTGGAATTCCGTAATAGGCGCCTCTTGATGTAACAGCACTTTAGGTGTTCCTAAGGCATGGGGTATTAATGAGCATACATAGCAGCTTTCATTTTTAGTCTACTTTGCGTTTGTGCTCATGTCTGCGTACCACTTGTTGGACTGATGTGGGTGTCATGGATCTTCTATTGTGTCTAAACCTAGACCGTGATACTCATCATACCTCTTCTGTCCCACCCCCCTTTTCCACTGTCTGCTCCTCCCTGGACCATTTTGGATCTTTACTAATTCCTGGTATTGGATTAGGAGTATCCTGGTAATTACCTTCGCCCCCACCCATCATTTTGTTGGCCATCCATTTTGTCACTCCCCAGAGTGGGTGTCTGTATTTCATCATTTACGTAATCACTGCCTGAGGTAGCCTGTGGGTTTATATAGGTGTTGTCATATGACAATGTGTGGGCATCAGGATTGGGGTCATTCATATCATACACATTGAATTCATGTTCAGAATAATCGGCTATGGAATAGTTGAACAGTGGGGCTCTAACAGTTGTATTCCTGTACAAGGTGGTGAGGTTTGTAGGGGTATTGTGGGCCCATATTAGCTTCAAAGTATTCCATATAAGGTGGGAAGCTTCTTGTATCAGTTTTACTCCTCCTCCCCCTCTTTTATATCTATTGCCCAGTATAGTACCAGGTCAAACAAATTACAGTAAAACCAATTCCACACTCGTAGGAGTACATTCTAGTGCTACTTATAGTTCGCCTTTTCCGACCTAAAGTAGATTGGCTGGTATCGAGGACCCTCCTTTCTGCCATTTCTGTGCCTACAGAATGAGATACAATTGGGTTAAGTTCACATGCACATATCTTCCATGTTCAATCTCTTTTCACAAATGCATTTTGTTCATTAAATAATTTATATCACATAAACCGAAGGAAATGCCACTAAAAGAGAACCAAACAGAAAGGAGAGAAAAATATACGAGAAATGTATGGGAGACAAATGTGAAAGAAGAGGGAGTGGACAAATCAAAAATGTGTAAATCATTCAATTGCTGCTATTCATACTTTACATTTTATGTGACTCTTATTCTATTTTATATACATTAAATGTTTTTTATTATGTACACCTTTTTCTGCTTATGTGTTTACCACTCACTGTTTCTTTTTCATCATTTGTATTTCCTTTGTTGCAGTAACGCCATATAGCCTCCTTTTGTTATCTGTGCAGCTATGTTTATGTTGTTGTTTCCTGAACATTTTCTCCCTCCTCAGCTGTAACACTATTATGTGCTTTACTCACGTCCGATAAATGAATCCAATATTTCAGTTCTTCACCTTCACCACTGTGGGTGTACGATATATTACCACGTAGGGGCCGTGAATTCATGGAGCATTCCATTGTCTCACAAGGCTGCGTACATATACCGTCTCCCCAGGCATTAGTTGGACATTTGGGCTATCATTTTCCGGAGTTACTGTGTCACTTTCACTTTCTCGGGTGAATGGTGGCGCTATTTGCTTTGCAATTATTCTTGCTGCTCTGGTCTGTTTTCTTAGGTACTCTTGGAACTCTTCAGCCAATACTGTGGCTGTTCTGTTTGCATCCAACATTCTTCTTAGGGGTCACAGTGGGGTATGCATACATCTTCCTGTCACTATCTTGTGGGGTTACAAGTGGTGGTCCTTGCTAGGCTTGTTTCTTAGTTCAAATAGTGCTAACGGCAAGCAGTACACCCAGTTATTTTTTAGGGTGTGACACAATTTAGACAATCTGCTCTTAAGGAAGCCGTTGATTTTTTCTACAATACCGTTTGCTTGGAGGTGATAAACCAAACACAAGTTGTGTGTGATCCCCAGCATTGCAGTTACTGCTTTAAACAAGTAATTGATGAATGTGTTCCATTGTCAGACCGTATGACATCACAGATCTCCCATCACCGAAACACCTCTCTCACTAGAAATGTATCCGCATTTTTTGCATCCGGGTGTTTGCAGGGTCCTGATTCCACCCAATGAGAAATGGGGCAGACCACCACAATCAGATATCGTGCTCCATTACACCTCTCTCCCATGTCTGCATAGTCAATATACAATTCATGGAATGGTCTAATGGGGTGGGGCAGTGTTCCTCTCAGTGTTCTCAAAGTAATTTCCTGAATTATAAGTTTGACACATTGTACTTTCTATCACTAGTTTTGCCACGTGTTCCTGCAATCCTGGCACAAACCAATGTTCTTGGATATCTGCTGCTATGTGTTGTTTTGCTGTATGTGTGGGGAAGTGCAATTGTTGGAATGCTACCTCTAATTTTTCCACTGGAATCACTAATTTCCCCATACAATTTTGCCTCCAGTGGAGGTCAGTGAGTGATTGTGTGTACCCTCTTTTTACCCATCATTCTTGTTCTTCCGATGGTGCTTTTTGTTGTAAATCGATAATCTGTGTCACTGACATTGAGTTGTACCCTTCCCCCCTGTCTTCCTCTATATTTCCTTTCATTACAAACTCTCCTTGTACTGCTTTTCCTAGGTAAGCTGCCTGTTTGGCAGCAGCGTCCACTGCCGCATTGACCAAATAGATGATGTCTTTGTTGTTCGTGTGGGCTTGGCACTTAACAAGGGCCACTATTGTTGGCTCTGTCAATGCCTCTATAAGTTCCTTCAAAAGCTCAGCATGTTGCACTGGGTTCCCATCTGCTCTCCGGAACCCTCTCCTCCCCCAGCATGACAATCCTCCATATACTTTAGTGGTCATGTAAGCTGCATCTGTGTAAATGGTAACTATGCATACTTTCACCATGTGCAGTGCCTCAATTAGTGCTACTAGCTCTGCTGCCTGTGCCAAAAAGTGTGGTGGTAATCTCTTCTGTACTATTGTCTCATATTCCCCATCTTCCATTCTCACTACTGTTGCCCCTACATGTTTTCCCTATCTCTGAGTTTATTGATGCTGATCCGTCCACAAAGTATACCTCCCCTTCCTATAGGGCATTCTTATTTGCTCTGGGCATGTCATCATCCTCCCCTATGTATGTTACGCCGTCATGGCTTTGCATATCTTCTACAGTGCACTCTTCAGTAAGGAAGGTGGCTGGGTTTACTGTCTTACACCATAGTATGTGTATGTTTGCACTGGACAGAATAATCTTATAGGCTGTGGCTCTCTGTGTTGTCAGTGTGGATTTTGCTCTTTCCAGCATGGCAAATAGTGAGTGCTCAATGAACAGCATCACTGAGTATCCCATTACGATGGTGGCACTTTTCTCAATCACAAACGCGGTGGCTCTGAGAGCCTGTTCACATGCGAAGTGTCCTTGCATTACTACAGCGTCAAGTGTTCCGCTGTAGTATGCTAGAGGTTTGTGCCCTAGTGAAGTTGTCTGTGTTTGCACAGCTGTCATCAATGTTCCATTACAGTGTGAGAACAGTCATAATCATATGTTGCTAGAACAGGTGCTGTTGAAATCAATTCTTTTAATGTGTCAAACGCTGTGCTCATTTCTGAAGTCCAAACCAATGTTGTGTTTTCTCTCTGTGCCTCTTTGAGTGCATGCAATAATAGTTTTTTGTATGTGGTGTAATCTAATATCCAGGTGTTGCAGTATTTGCACAAGCCCAGAAATTTTGGCATTTCCTTAGCTGTGTTTGGTTTGCTTACTGCCGTACCGCTGCTGCTCTATCTGGTATTATTTGTTTGCCATCTTTCGATATGAACTGCCCTAAATACAGCACTTCAGTTAGGCAGTATTGCAATTTTTATTTGTCTACTTTGTACCCTTTGTGGGCTAGCAGTGTGAGCAATTTTATTGAATTGTGTCTGCACTCTTCCTTATTCTCTCCACAAATCAGCACATATATTGAATAATAGTGCTCTTTGTGTCAATGTTTCTGAGGTCTTCATTCAGTATCCTGTTGTTATAAACATAAACATACTTGGGCTTTCACAATACCCCTGGGGCAATCTACAATGCTCATACCTCTTTCCCCCCAGGGTAAATGCTGTTACATATTGCGACTCTGGGCCCAGGGGTGTCGAGTAAAACGCATTTTCAAGTCTACCACTGTGAAACATGTCGCTGTCTTTGGGATGCTTCTCAAAATGGATGCAAGGTTCGGGATGAGTGGAGATTCCTTTTGTATGACATGATTAAGAGACCTCAGGTCCTGTATCATCCTCCAAGCCCCTCCCTTTGCTTTTTTGATCAGGTAAATGCAAGTGTTACATGGTGCATTTGAGGGTAAAATTATCCCTTACTCTAATAAGGCATGTATTGTTTCCTTTATCACCTCCTCCCCTCCTCTACCTCTCTGGATAGCGGGTACTGTCTAACACATGGTAGTATTGTGCTGGGTTTAAGCTTTATCTTGACAGGGGTCACTTCCTGCAGTAGGCCCACATCATGGGGCCCTGTGGTCCATAATATGGACGGTACCTGTTGCATGTCTTCATTAAAAAATGCTGGCGGTGCACTGACAATGGCCATGAGGGGCGTCGTCACTTGTCTATGTTGAATCATTATTTCACACGCTATGTCGGGGTCTATATACAACACTGTCCGCCACTCACACCCATGCATGCCTATTCCTATTACAGAAATTCTTTGCACGGATACTTGCACACCATGTAAGTCTATGGACACTATCTACCCTGGCACCACCTATGGGGTGGCCACGGGGTGAACTACAAATTATGATGGTACTCACCACTCTTGGCGTGTTATCTCCGCCACTACTTTTTCCAGCACCTGTTTTCCCTGTGCTAACATGTCTGAGTCAATTGGTATCCCACGTGTTGTCCTCTCATTTGCTTGTGTGTGCATAAGTAGCATGGCTCTCATGGCGCATATCCCTGGTGTTGAACACTCTATGCCTCTTTCCCTGAAGGATATTGTCATATTAAGCTTGCTGAGTAGGTCCCTGCCCAGCAAGTTTATGGGCACTGTTTTCCCTCCCACCGTTACATCCAAATATTCAGTGTATGGACCTCGACCACCACCCCAGAAAATCCCTGTGTCTCAATTTTTATATTCGAAAGTGGAAACCAGCCTTCTTTTAGACACAATTTTTCCACTCCTGAGTCGCCCATGAAGATGAATTTTTTGTTTCCTATCTCTGCCCCCACCAGTGGTTCCTCATCTACGGGAAGGGTCGTTGACAGTACTGGACACGCAAGTGCTTTCTGTGGACTGTCCTATTCTGGGTGTCTCATTGTATCATGGTTGTTGAAAACATTATCCCCCACTACTGCTGTCACTCAGAAGGGTGCCGGCGCTCCATTGACTGTGGTGGCAAATGGTTTACAGTGGGCATGTGTCATGTTGTTCTATGATTGTGGGTGTTGCTGTGCGCTTTGCAGGGGTGCTCTTTGTTCATATGTTTACGGGGGATCTGATTGTTCTTCACGTCTAAATCCACCCATAGGGAAGCCATATGGGCTGCCGGGGTGGGGTGGCCGTACTGGTGTTCATTCTGGTAGGGTACCATAGGGTAGCTACGACACTCTCTTGAAAAGTGACCCCACCTCTCACAATTCCAACATGTTCCTTGCCCGCCTCCTCTAGGTTCTTGTCCTCTGTATCCCCCTCTCGACCCCCTGTACCCACCACTTCCTCCTCTTCCGCCCCTTCCTTGCCATTGTGGCCCTCCATACTGTTCCTCGCCGGCCCATTGCTCCTGTCCGTTTGCTTCCCAATTTGCTGCCATTCTTGCCTATATTGCTATTGCCCCCTCTTCCCTGTCTACCAGCCGCTCCACGGGGAGGGCGGCAGCTACTGCTGCGACCTTCACCAATTTTGTTTGTACTAATTTGGCTTTGTCCGCCAACCTTTTCTGCACTATCTCCTTTTCCCTCTCTTTGATCCTGCTACAGTGGTGTACTATGATGCTCTGTATTTTGGGCCAACCCTTGGCGTCTATCTCAGCTATTTTATCAAGTGCCTTCTGTACTGGCCTTGGGAGGACTCTCTTGATTATGAAATAGAAAAGGGAAGTGGATTGGTTCCAAGCTGTGCCTTTCTCTGCTCTCCACATGTCCTGCACTGAAGAATGTTAGCTGAAGCATCCTCATCCTCTCCCATAGTACACTGCATAACTGACTGTAAATCGGGGGTGTCAGGGGAAGTGTCCACAGTCTAACGTGACCCCAGGGAATCCCAAGTTCACCCACACTCTATTTGCTTGGTCGCCTACTGCAGAGACCAACAAACTCTTAACATCTCCAATGGCTAAGGGAACCCCGGCCGTGTTTTTCTCAAATACATAAATCCATTTGCTCACCCCCCCGGAAAGTGGAGGCAATGTCTTCAGTAAGTTTGCCTTATCCCTTTGCGCCCACAGGACATTATGTGGTCTTCCCACCCCTTTGTGTATCAATGGCATCTGTATCTTACTCTTCCCTCTTCCCATACTCACCTTTACTCCTTTTTCCCTGTTACTGGCCCCTTTCTGGTTCTACTTCTTAATCTCCCCTGCCATCCCTCCTCTATTCCATCCTTGCTGGGTGATGAGGACATGAACAGGGTCGCTCCCCCTGACACCCCACCTACTGCCTCATCTGCTTTGTTTCTTTACTCATCCTTATCTAGATCGCTCCAATATTCTTCCTCTCTTTCAGATAGCACATCATCTTGCTCCGTACTTAGCTGTAATCCTTCTTGATCTACTTGTATCACTCTAGTGGGAATGTCATTAATTCAGAATAGAATCTCCCCCTTTTTCCATTTTTCCCCTACTGCATTTGCTGAGGTGTCAGGTGTTAGGGGTGACGGTGTTCGCTCACTCCCTTGTGTACGTGAATTGTGTTTGCATAAACCTCTAAGCCGTGTCAATTCTGTTTGTGTCATACTTAATCGTGTTTCCAAATCTTGTGTTAGCTGTTCTATGTCTTTCGGAGGGGTGCATGTCTGTCCAAACAAGCTTTTTAGATCATACGGGGGTGGGGCTGGGGCTGTTGCTTGCAGCACAGGAAGTGTTTGCGGTTTTGCCACATACGTGGGGTCGCTATAGCCCTTCTGCAGGTTTTGTTAACATTGGGTATAGTCGCACATGCTCCATTGGTTTTTCCTTACTCTCCCCCTCCCTCTCACTGTCAGTTGTTGCCTGGGGAGACTTACTTTGGCCCTTACTCTTGCTTAGGGGTACTTCTTCAAATAGTTTCCACAAGTCCAACACCTCCCTTCTGTTTTGGAGCTGTTTGCCCTTATACTTAATAATCAAATATGTTGCTACCATGACTAAAATGGATTTATCAAAAGGCCCACCTTTGGGCCATACCTGGGGCATCCCTTCCCCTTTCATTTCTGTGCACTACTGTTCGTGGTACTTCTTGATCTTTTCGATGTACCCTGGCAAGCTTGACATAGGTGCATGAGGGGTGTTTCTGCCCCCATTGTGCTTTAATTATTACCTATGTAATATGTGTATAAATATGGACAATCTAATATAGTTTCCAACCAGTCTCGAAAAACACAATAACCTTTTTCTAACAAAATGATTGCAGTGCTGTTTACCAAAATATTGTTTCTTAAAGTGCAATTGTTTCACTTTTCCATTACACAACCAAATGTAAACAGGACATTGGCCACATGACATATAACACTTAATCAGACAGATGCACCACAGGTCATTCAACAAAAACGTTACACATAAACATTGAACCATAGACCCTACCTGCCTAGGGACCCCTATCTCCCTGTATTTCTGTTTCTCCCAAACCCTCGCCCTTATCCTGGCCCCTTGCAGACCACCCTCTATAATAAAAGAAATGGAGAAGGAAAAAAGAAAAAGCGTTTCTAAAAACGATTCCAAGTCTTCTCCTTACACAAGACTCCTACTTTATTCACCTTGTCATCACTTAATCCCTGTACTAGTCGAGATAGTAATATGTAGCACCACCTTCTACACCCTTGCGGAGCTAGGTACCCGTACCTCTGTTCACCTCTTATCCTCTTTATACACTCCTAATGGCCATATGTGAAAGAAAAAAGGCATATAAAAAAGAAAGTCCCCTCTTACAAAAGAAGAGTCCCATATTTCTCTACCTAATCTATGTTCTCAATACCATCAATCTGACTCCCTTCTTGTCTCCCCCCCACCTTCTTTTAGGGTCTCCCACACTTGATACTCATGTGTCCGTCTTGATCCGAGAGCCTTTGGACCCGGTCTGTCAAGGTGCCGCCCTGCACTCAACGGCCACACCCAGCTCCGACAAGCGGTACAAATGGGTATTTGCAAACTCAGCACCCGTGTAACCTTCTGGCCTAATGTGCGTAGGTGGGCAGCCTTGATGGGGGCGCACCCTGGATCTCGCCGCTGTGGCCAGGGGCGTCTCGTGCCAAAATGGACAAAAGAACGTCATTGCATCAGGTTCACCAAATGAAAGCTGGCATTCCCCACAATTATAATAAAATAACCAAATAAAAAACACTAATGGACACACCCCAGTAGGGAATGAGACCAGGACGAAGTGCAGGTGAGGTAAAAGACAAGTCTTCATATAAATTAAAATGGGGCATGCAGAGGACTCTGATTGATCCGAGAGCGCTCTGCCCAAAAAAAATACATGCTATATTACAAAAATATGTAATATATGATGTGTGCTATAGGGGATACATTTGATGGTATTCATTGGACAAAGGGGACTGGACAATATGTAGCACATATAGATGGTGTTTCGTGATTGGCCGGTTCCAAGTTGCGACTTTGTGGATCACGCGGGTCAGCTGTGCTCATCAGAGAGGGGTGCGGGGTCAGGCGATGTCCAAGTTGTGATGATGTAGACTATCTGACATTTGCCATTTTGGCCACACATACCTTGAACCTTATTTATGCATTTCATCATGCAATAACTATATCACTAGACTTTTGACCTAGACAATAAAGTGAAAATACATGGGTACAGGTGCCTAATCTATTCACAATATTTCAAAGACACATTCATCAAATATCCCCTTAGAACTCATGAGAGGATGGTTTATAGTTTGTTAGTACGACGAGAATATATTGCCACACATGGGATTAGTGCTATGGGGGTGACTTGGGTGGCACACAGACGAGGGGCATGCACCTGTTACATCAAAATGCTGTGGGGTGAGGGGGGCTCGTGCTCTATATTTCTTTAGAAGGGGGTTGTTGGTGCAGAGGCAGGTTTGTGGAGACACATTTTTTTTCCAGGACCAGGCTCCGCCCCAGACATTCACAGGGCAGTGATGTAAAAAGTAAGGCGAGAGATACAGTGTTTAGTTTGATACTTCCTGTGCCCAGGCTTCCGTGAGAACAGGACAGCCACGGAAACGGCAGAAGGGGGGAGGTAGAAGTTGGGTTGCTGATTGTGCACGGAGAAGGAAGGAGAGGGGTGCAGGCTGGCATTCAGCGTTTACATGTGGCCCTGCAGAAAATGGAGTCAGTAACTAAACAAAATGGAGTCTTGTGGCCTACAGGTATTACACAGTTATCTGTCATTCAATCGGTACCGCATACCTTGGCCAGAGGTGCGTTTTCCCACGGAATGAGCATATCACATGTTTTCAAATGGGAATGAAGGTGGGGCCTAGGAGACCATTCCTCCCTTACATGTCTCTCTACCGGCCATGCAGACAAAGTGCCACTGAATTCTTGGTAAGCATAAATTACAAAATAAGAGAAAATATCTAATTAGAGGTAACATTATTCTAGATGGTGAAGTGTCAGATTAGTCACATAGGGGCGAAAACTCATTTCTTCTTCATGTACCAGAGAACAGATGTGTTTTCCTGTCCACAGACAGTCACTTGTTCGAAACTGGGAGTCTGCAGTCCTGCTAAAGCCAATTATATTTTAAGGTTGCATATAAAATTGTGTGTACTCTGCCAGATTTACTAGAATAGAAGCCAGTTTTGCTGGGCGCGAAGGAGAATCCATTGACTTGGTGGGGAAGTTAAGAGAATCTATGCCAATGTACTATGGATATAAACACACTAATAGATTATGAAAACTGTATTTTTTGCTAAGCTGCATCTAGACTTTTCTTCCTATATCTGCAATGTGTTATGAGATGCAATGCCAATGTCTTCTCGGTGGTTGTTTTATCCTGTCTTGATAAATGAAAATTCGATGCCAGTGAGCATTATTGTGAAAGCATGTGAAAGCATGTGTGGTCTGTTATTGTGTGGTCTGTTTATTTTGTGATACAAAGAGTTTATCTGTACCATCCGTGGCAATATTTAGTGTGCTTAGTGCGGCACTAAGTCTGACATTGTCCTAGCCATCTACACAACCAGTTTTTGTTTAGTCAGCAATACTATGTGCAAACGAAAGGAGATGTCGCAACCATGCAGCTCCGATCACACTTTTTGGAAATGCAACATTCTCCAGATGACCTCAAATGGTGGGTGATCGATGTTGTAAAACAGCATGAATATACAAAAGACCCTACTATATAAGGAGGCAAGATGGATTTACAGACTTGACTCTTTGAATAAAACCAAAGGCTAAAATGAGGAGTCAACCTTTAGGTGGGTATAGTAATACCTCCATGTGTGAGATTAAGTTCAGAACAGCGACGCATGCATAGAGGGACTACCTTCAGTAGGCACTAGGATAGGCACGTGTATACACTGGTGGTGACTTACACTGAGGCGCCCCTGCATGGTATTCCCTTAACTCTGTGCATTAAAAGTGATACGTCTCTACACCCACCTGTCCTCACATGTACACCTTTGTAGTCTGTTTCCGTGCTCAGCTCCAGCTTGGGTGCTGTTCCACCTCCCACCACACAGCTCCCATGGCGCTGTTGCGAGGCAAGGGTTTCCCCTGCCGGGTTTCGAATGGCAGGAGGTTTCCATGACTACGCTTGCATGACTCACCGACTCACAGTCGTCCGTAGTCCTGTGAGAGAGCAACAACCTGCATACTGAGGCTCCAGCACACAGGTATTAAATGCAGGTTACATATGCCCCAGCCTTAGTATTGTTTATGTTCTAATACGGACACGCTCATGACCACGCCACCTTTTGTAGATTGACTTATACAACTTCGGAAGGTTGCAGTCCATCCTGGGCACCTCCGCGAGTCCGAACTACGCATGGCTTCCTAATGGCACCCCAGTGTTTTGCACGATCAAAGATGCTAAGTGACGGCTGCAAAGTCTTTTTCTGCTATTTAAAGGTACAGCCAATGACCTAATGCTGCACTGTTGCATCTTATTTATTCGTTTACTACTATGCTAATGTCGACCCGTATACATTGATTCTACTTTTTGATTCTGCTTTTGACTTAGAAACGCCTGTGGATAGAGGTGACGGATGGTCGTGTTATACACTCTACTGACTGTACAATAAGTGGCTAAATCGATCTTGAGCCCCAGACATGTGAGTGCATACACATGGCACTTAACACTTCTTGGTGTGATACTTCTCATCAGCACAGACACACATAGGGCCTTGCACTATGGAAATCAGCCTTGCACCCTACTGCTGTCTGGCTGTAACTCATGGCTTTGATTAACCACACTTCGTGGCCTAGTGGTGAGGCTCTCTGCATGCTATGTAAATGTGTTAGGTTTATGACACATCACTAATGGTTTTACACTGGTTTTATTCATTTCAACCTGGTTTCTGCACAAAAGGCATCTGAGGGATTGGTTTCTTTTTCATCTCTCTACCTTTTTATGAGCCCAATGCCTTGTGGGACTTGTAGTTGCTTGCCCATAGAGTCACGGGATTCACATTATTTTGTAGTATTTAAATTGCGAGTCCGAGATTCTAAGTGGGATTATGTCTTTTCTCTCTCTTTTTTTCCCTGTTATTATTTTTTCTGTTCCTCAGGGGTCATGACTTCTACTGGTCCTGAGGAAGGCGGGATTGCCTACTCCGCCGAAATGTAGATTACTTGTACTTTTGAACTCATACTTGTACGAGTACGACACCCTTTAGATCCATCCTGGTGTCACACGTAGACCCTGAGTTCAGCTAGTAGACTTTGAGCTTAGCTAGCAAATTGGAAATGCCCCCAACTGAACTGAAAATTTAAGATTCAGCTACATATGGCTTCAAACATCGAGAGGGGGCCTTTCATTTCCAACATTCACATTGGGTTGATTGTTTAGAGAAATAGTTTCCCTTTTTTTCGTATGTTCTTTTCAAATGTGTATAAATAATTGTATTTTTGTTTTTCATATGCTCCTTTCAAATGCGTATAAATAATTGTATTTTGTTTTATATGAAAAATTGTGTACATTAATATGGACACCCATCTGTTCCATTTGTGTACAGATTGTGCTTGCTCTGGAATTTACTTTTAGTCAATTGTGCTTGGTAACTTATAGACCTCGCTTGTGAGCAATAATAACAAAAAAATAATAAAAAAGCTACTTTTGTATTAATTCTTAAACAGAAGTTGGATATGGTGGATTTGAAAGACTTATCCCAATAAAGACTTAGGTGGACACATAAAGTTATAAAAATCATACCTAGGAACTATTTCAGATAGTTTGTGCCATACTCTTGGCATTGAGGAGACTACTATAAATAGAATTTATATGTATGTCTAGTGAACCTGTCAGGACACTGTTTTGTTTTGTGTTTCAAACGAAAGGAGTGGCCATGGGGACTAGGTATGCTGCGTCCCTGGCCAATCTGTTTATGTTTTTTTTTAGGAGAAGTATATCTTTAGTCACCATGATTTCAAGCATAATCTTGCTGTATGGAAAAGATACATTGACAATGTCCTGGTCATTTGGAATGGAACGATCCAAAAATTTGAAGAATTTTCTAACTATTTGAATTCGAATGATTTTGGTATCGAATTTTCTGGGCATGTAAGTCCTGAATCACTATAAATTCTTGACCTTCAGATTTACATTACCAATGGTATGCTGCAGACTCAAACCTTTAGCAAAACAACAGTTGTAAATGTCATTCTCCATGCCTCCAGTTGCCATAGGAGATCTGTTATCCAAAACATCCCATTTGGGGAGTTCCATCGCGCACAACGCAACTGTAGCACTCAGGCAGCTTTTGAACAAGAGTGTGCTATGATCAAGCAGAGGTTTCAGGAACAAGGTTACTCACAACATTCCATTAACAGAGGGTTGGAACGCACCAACAAAATGACCAGGGACTCCATTTTGGGTTCCCATAAAGTTCAGAACACTGACCAATTTGACTCTGTGCAGTTTATCACCAAGTATTCTCAGGATAGTAACATGGTTTACCAATTATTGAACAAACATTGGCATCTATTGTGTCTTGATCCTGATGTGCAATCCTATATCTCCAATAGAGCCAGATTAATTTTCACTCAGAATAAAACCTTGCGTAACCAACTTTGTCCCTCGTTTCTTCAACCAAAGCATGCTCACACACATTCCCTGACATGGCTCCAGCCCACATCTTTGGGTTTTTTCAAGTGTGGTTCATGCAATCTTTGTAAATTTTCTCTCAATCAAAATATTTTTACCTGCCAGCAAGGTCTCCCAATCCAGATTTGTGACTTCATTAACTGTAAGTCTAAATATATAGTGTACGCTGTCCAGTGTGTATGCCGTAAGGTTTACGTTGGCTCAACTATCAGAGAATTACGAGCACGCATTCGGGAGCATTTTGTCCACCTGAAACGTCAAGATCCCAAATTACCTCTTCCCATTCACTGGCAACAACAACACCAATTGGACTCAGTCAATGATCTCAAGATTATTGGTCTCATACAAGCGCATGCTCATCCAAGAGGCGGTGACCGACAATTACTATTACGGCAGCTCGAGGCACTGACTATCGCCAAACTTCGATGTACCAGTTTGGGACTTAACACAGACACAGAACTGAATTTTTTCCTCTAATGTTTTTCATTAGCGTTGGTACATTTCTCCTTTATTTGCATTGTATTTTACTCCTTTGTCCTTTCATTTCCTATAATTGTTCATCACTTACTTCTATTTGACATCATGGCATTTGGCACCACTTCTGTCCCCTTCCATAGCTTAGAAACACCATTTTGGGTTTGTTCTATTTCATATTTTGCTTCAATATCATTTTTCTCACTAATTTTCCTTCTGTTCTTTTTCAAACTGCATATTTTGTTCTTTTACAATTGATTTTCATTCACACAGTTTTTCTCTCAGTGTGCCATATTCGCATTTTCCCATCCTGTTGAACTTTCATGCTGCATTGTCATTATTTGTAATGAAAAAGCCATCATAGGGCTTAGTGACTCATAACTATCCGGATTCCATATTGCGTTGACTGGCACCATTAGATATTGATATTGTTGCCCATTTCACACGATCACATTTAATTGCACTATCACGTGACCTTACGTGATCCTGTCATGTGACGTGAATCAAGGTCTATTTCTCTAATAACACGGAGGATGCGAGCCGCGCACACTTATTCTAAACACATTGGAATACTCTGTAACAGAGGGAATCTAACCCCAGATTTTTAAAGGTATGAGGCGTTATTTTACTAGTGTACTGGTAATATATTATGGGACACTCACCAGTCGTCCGATTTGTTAAACAAGCGCAACTGCTCTCTATATTTTCGCCAATACGCAGGTTTCGTCTAGACATTACGCCTGGCATTGACCCATTCTATCCATACATGAATCACTTATCTGCTCAGGTAATTACTCCAGAAACAGAACCTCTTGCACCAGACTTTAGCGGATATGCACGTATAGATGTTACATTTCCTTCTTGTCCCCTTTTTCACAGACTTGGATTGCTACAATACTACTGTGGTATTTGTAACCGTACCGCCGCACAGGCAATACCACTTACTTGCGCGCATATGTGCCGCCTAACAGGCTCTGAATCTAATTTTTTCTGCCACCTGTTTCTCAACAGTATTACGGTAAACCCATAGCTGTTGCATTGTTCTTACCTCATCGGGGGGGGGATAGATGGCACTTAATAGATATAAGACCAGCACACTGCATGAGGCTTATAATGTGACCAGGCGCTGGACAGCGTAAACTTGGACACTTCACTTCCTTTTCTGCACCTTATCACCCACTATCTTCCATCAAATGTGCATGCTATGGAGTTGGCATACTACACCTTGGCAACAATATACTCTAATGTCTCGTCGTCGCGTCTGAGGAGAGGGCTGGAGCCTTCTCCCCGCATCTTCAGGACCACCCCACGCTCTGAATGAGCATAGTGGGCTTTATTTAATAATTTGCCTTTTCGGCACTACAATTCGGGGAATCCATCCCCGACGCCCCAAAATTGCCCATTTTTCAAATTGAGCACCGACCTCCACCGATTTGCCCAACTGCCTCATTGGCCGCCATTGGGCCCAACGTGTTTAATGGCCGCTGGCCAGATCATCCCCCAGAGCCTCTCTGAGACCAGCAGCGCCTGCAGCCTGTGATTGGCTGCTTCCATCGATCACCCGCCCTCCAGCTCACCGAGAGGCGGTAGCTGAAGGGCAAGCCATAGGGCCTGTCTGCTTCAGTCTCGTCGTCGCGTCTGAGGAGAGGGCTGGTGCCTTCTCCCCGCATCTTCAGGACCTGCATGAGATCGTCGCGACCCTACGGCCCCCCACGCTCTGAATGAGCATAGTGGGCCTTATTTAATAATTTGCCTTTTCGGCACTACAATTCGGGGAATCCGTCCCCGACGCCCCGGAATTGCCAATTTTTTAAATTGGGCACCGGCCTCCACCGATTTGCCCAACTGCCTCATTGGCGCCATTGGGCCCAACGTGTTTAATGGCCGCTGGCCAGATTATCCCCCAGAGCCTCTCTGAGCCCAGCAGCGCCTGCAGCCTGTGATTGGCTGCTTCCATCGATCACCCACCCTCCAGCTCACCGAGAGGCGGTAGCCGAAGGGCAAGCCATAGGGCCTGTCTGCGCCTGTCAGCGTCGGAGAGTAAGGAGCTGAGCTGCCTGGCTCTCTGTAAGTACTTTTCGGACCTATCCTCAGCACCACTGTACCAGTTCATACTCATCCCTGCCTCAATCATCCATTGCTTGGACTTTGTTGTCACCCCTTGTGCTCACCAAGTCCCTATCTATATCGGGTGATTCCATCTGCCTGTTCCCACGCCCGCCCTTCCTGCCTACCCTAAGGAGGGTCTGCAGTAACTGCCCTCACTCTACGCAAAGAAATATGGACTGCATTTTATTACACTAACGCCATTTACTTATCATCTGCTCGTAGGCCGCCTCTGTGTCTTCCCTGTTAAGTGACTTGTAGCACACGTGCAGCTTTCCAACCATAGCCCGCTGTGCTTATCTGCTGCAACAATGTCTCCTTATCCTGCCTGCTATTGTGACTGGCGCTATTTCACAGTAACTCATTAGTGCTGCCTCAGCTACTACCTATTGGGCCAATGTATATCAGTTCTCATAGTGATTCTCAAATCTAGCTAGTCCCACGTCTATGTTGGTACACTGCATCCTAGCCCTTGTCACTGACTCAATGCATTTTAGCCTTTAGTGTGTCTCTCGCATCTAGATAGACCTGGTTGCTACGTTGGTACACTGCACTTTAGCCTATGTCGCTGACTCAATGCATTTTAGCCTTTACTGTGACTTTGTATCCAGATAGACCTGGTTGCTATGTTGGTACATTGCACTTTAGCCTATGTCGCTGATTCAATGCATTTTAGCCTATACTGTGACTCTCGCATCTAGACAGACCTGGTTGCTATGTCAGTATACTGCATTTTAGCACCTCAACCTTTTGGCGATTCTAAACCTAGATAGACCCTGCTGCCTTCATCGCCCTGTTACTCTAACTGACCACTAGCCTAGCCAGTATCAGCACACCTTCCCATGCAGGTATTTCCTTGACACTTGAATTAATCTCAACACTGTGGACATGCTGCCCCGCCCGTCAGCAAGTACTCTCACACTCTGCCTAGCCATCATATGGTCACTAGCCTATGCATTTCGTGCAACACCCACTGGCACCACCGGCACGCTTTGTAACACTCCCCCTTTACACTTCACCATAATGCATCATAACACACTAACACCACCTAACTCCGGCACCTACATGCACCCCTCTAATCCATACCTCAATGAGCCAGCCCTGTGGCTCAAACATTTCACCACCAAACCTACTCCTAACCAACCGTGCACACTCACACTCAGAAATGCTAGACTAGGCTCCAGACTGCTTTGCACTCCGGGCACCCAACGCCAACACCCTTCCACTCAGACCTTAACCAAACTTGCCACCACCGTGCCCAAAGAATTGAAAGGCGCACTCATCAATGCCAGATCCCTTACCGCGCATGCCCTTGATATTGCTGACCTTATTATCACCCAGGACCTTGACTTTATTGCAATTACAGAAACTTGGCTACACATTGCTTCCGGCCCGCTCCTATCCCTCGCCATTCCCGAAGGTTAATCCATCCTGAGAAACGACCGCCCATCTAACGTGTCTAAAGGGGGTGGCGTTGCTTTCATACATAGGGAGAATATTAACATAAGACTGATCCCAAATTCTCATTGTTGCTCAGCGGAACTATTATCAGTGAAACTTTCACTCTCACCCACTAACACAGCGACACTTCACCTCATTTACAGACCACCCGGCCCCCTCTCCTCCTATGCAGAAGATATCACGGCTATCCTCTCCAACAATACTAAGCCTAATTCACAAGTGATGCTGCTAGGGGACCTGAACTTGGGACTGTCAGACCCTAAGGATCTCATGGCCACTGAAGTCGCAAGCATTGTGTCTAACCTGGGTTTTCAACAACGCAACCTCAAACCTACACACAATCAAGGTAGAACGCTTGATTGGATTGCAGACTTAAACTGTAATACCACGATAAGCTCCAACTCAGCCTGTGCCTGGTCCGACCATCACATCGTTACCTTCCAAATACCAACCACCACTCCTTGTACTAAACTTCCATTAGCCCCAGCTGTCCCCACTAGAAATAAAAAAGACATCACTAGGGACAAATTACTCCCACTCATCCTACCCACTCTGAACAACTGTGCCACACTTCATAACGACCCTACGGTCATGGTAGACACCTTCAACCGTACTCAAAGCTATTGACACCATAGCCCCGCTCAAACACAGGAAAGCCAAACAACGAGCTCATCTGAACTCGTGGTTCACACCACACCTCAGAGCGTTGCGTAAAGAAAAACGCAAGGCGGAATCTCTCTGGAAAAGTCTCCCTTGTGCATCTAATAAAGACAACCTCTTCATCGCATCCCTCAACTACAAGGAAGCGATTATACAGGGAAAAAAAGATACGTATAACCTGCGTATCTCGCAAGCCGAATCCAACACGAAGGACCTCTTTAAAATTCTCAAAGAATTAGAATCCCCGTCGCCTTTACCGGACATGTGCAATAAAGACAGCTCCTGGTGCAACAGTATACAAAATGCTCTCCTCTCCAAAATAACCACCCTACAAACTAAAATCAATGCCAAACAAAATTCCCTTTTCTCCAAACCACCAGCACCCAAAACAACTACCACTTTCACCCTACCCCCATTCAGCTTCACCCCGCTCTCGATTTCTGAGGTTGAAAAAATTATTAGCAACCTCAAACCCTCCAATTGCCAAGGGGACTCCTGCCCTGCCCCTATCATCAAGGAATCTGCCCACGACCTTGCCCCTTTCATTACCACCTTCATTAACTCCTCATTTCACTCCGGAATCGTGCCCAACAACCTCAAGGACGCATGGGTCATCCCACTACTGAAAAAGCCAACACTTGACCCGTCCATTCCAACGAACTTCAGACCTATCACTACAGTCCCGTTCCTTCTAAAAACACTAGATAGAGCGGCCTACCTCCAGATTCAGAAACATTTGGAGACTAATAACTTACTTGGCACAAGACAATCTGGTTTCAGACCTAGGCATGGAACAGAAACAGCCTTATTAGACCAGAAAACCCAAATAGAGGATATAAAAGCCAAAGGCAAACTAGCCTTATTATTGCTTCTGGACCTCTCTGCGGCTTTCAATCTGGTAAATCATCAAATCCTTTGCCAACACCTGAAATCAGCGGCACATTTTTCTGAAACTGCCACTAACTGGATCAGATCCTTGCTAGACAACAGACTTATGAGAGTACTCTCACCCACCGACTCCGCTGACCCATCTCCGGTCCCATGCAGAGTTCCACAAGGGTCGTGCATATGTCCCACGCTCTACAACGTTTTCACCAAACCCCTGTTCGATGTGCTTGACTATCTGGGTGTCCTACACTAATTATGCAGATGACTACCAGATACTCATCCCCATCACTGGTGATTACATTGCAGACACCAAAGCTTTGAACGACGTATACCAAGTCGTCCAAGCATGGATGGCACACCACAAGCTCTGTCTCAATGATGACAAGACAGGGCTCCTCATCCTTGGTACCCAAAAAAGACTCAGAAAACTTGGCCCTTCATTCAGCACTTTCAACATTGATGGAAATACCATCAAAGTGGCTAAAGAGACCAAAACTCTGCGGATCTACCTCGACGCCACACTGTCACTGAAACGACAAACCAACGCAGTCGCCTCAGCATCTGCCTACACCTGCAAGCTGATCACTGCTTGTTGCCCATTCCTCTCCACCCAGAACTGCATCACTCTCGCTAGGATGCTGGTTATGTCCAAACTTGATTATTGCAACGCATTGTATCAAGGCACTAACCAACGGAACCTCAACAAACTCCAAACCGTCCAAAATAATGCTATCAGAGCAGCCCTAGCCATCCCTAGGTCGGCGCACATCTCTGACACTAGGAAGAGTTTACATTGGCTCTCTATCGCACAAAGAATTTTGCTCAAATCCCTGACTCTCACTCACAAATGTGTCAACAACCAGGCCCCTACCTACTTAACATCACGCTTCTCATACTACACCTCCTCACGGACGCTAAGATCTGCCCAAGCCCAATCGCTCACTATCCCGAAATACAACCTGAAATCTGCTGGTGGCGTCAGCTTCCCAGTCCTTGCCTCCAAATTCTGGAACTCCGTGCCACTCGCTATCAGAACGCTCCCGTCCGCCACTCTTTTCAAAAACAAAGCCAAGCTATGGCTATCCTCCACTCCTCACTCAACACCAGTATAAGCTACATTGGCCCACTACTATAGCAATACTTGTACCTGGACTATGAACTCACTATTCTTTTGCCTGCACCTCAGTCTGCCACTTTTACACCGTTGTGCCTCAATGTATGTAACTGCAATTATGACTGCTGAATGTTCTGTAACTGTTCCTCATGTTCTAAGATATGCGCCTGGTTGCCCTCGGGCCTAGCGCGCTATACAAATAAAATAAATACAAATACAAATGTGTGGCACCAGTGTTTGCAATACGATAACCCATCACTTAGTGGATACTGGGATCTACAAAGATTTTCGCTGAGTTTTAATAGGATGTACAACTCATTGTCTGCTCTGCATTTTTTGCTTTTTGTTTTTTTCTATGTATGAATCACTTGGTGCCACAACTTTGGACCTTGGCTGTTGAACGTCTCATTTGCAATGGTAATATTTTACTTTTACATCATGGAACCACATCATGTTTTACTATGATTATCATGTGCTAATCCTATTTGCATCTTCATATACACCCTTGTCTTTTTCCTTATGGGTTTCTGGCCCTTTTCCATTTGAAACTTGCTTGAAAAAAAAAATCTTTTTGATTTCTATCTATTGTTTTTGTATTTACCATTTGTTTGCTATGCTATATGATTTATGTTTCAAATCACTTTACAGTTTTGCCTTGAGAAGGACCTGTTGGGGTCGAAACACGTGTCGGCAGTTCTGTTTCATATCTTATCATAAACATTTTTATAAACCATTTAGGCTGATGACTTTGACTTTCAGCTTGATTTAGATTTCCATTTCTCGGTACTGACATAGATCTGGTATTTTATCTGCCTTATCTTATGTTTGGGTTGCGCAACGGAACAGAGGTGACATCATTCCTTTTGTTCACCTATGCTTAAAATGGGGTTTTAAATATTTGGTGGATATTTGGTGTGAGTGAATTGCGTTTGCAGACTTTCTTGAGTTTTTAAGTCATCTAAATACCCTTGACCTATGCCAGCACATTACTCTTGAATGAATGACCCAAAATGCAATTTGATTTGCTGCCTCTCTTCCTACTTGCATCACATATCACATGACTCTTCCCTTCAAAATAGGAACACATATGATCCCTCTGCCTTTGGTTAGGCCATTCTTCAATTCTTGCATGTTGTTAGGAATCTGATCCTTTATGTGCTTGTCTTTGTGTAATGGTTGTCCAATACCATTGACAATATTTTAATTGAGCACAGAAACAAAAAAAATGGACCCTAAATCAGCCACATTGTTTTCCTCTGAGCTGTCTGCTTTTCCCTAGATGAAGGTAAAATTATCCCTGTGAGGCAGAATACCATCGGGTGAGGGCAAAATAGCCTGAATGTTTAGGATTTCTTATAAATAAATGATGTGGCTAATTCGGTTTCTGAAAGGGGGGTCTGCTAATTAAATGTCCCTTTCATAATACGCCATGCTAAGATCATAGTGTGTACATGTGTTGTACCATAGCTATTTCCTGACATCAGGCCAGGTTCAAAGGTTACATGTGAATTCCTGACAACTGCTGGGTCACTACGATACACTAGGCATGGGTGGCTTTTAAATTGTCTGCACCTCAAAACATACTAATTGTGTACCCATGTCTGCCAGGCGGCACATTAAACTGTAACTATAAACCATGTTTTGTTATGGCAGTATGGCTACTGGGGTACATAATTATACAGCCATCACATTTGGATGTCATATTACTGTCTTTTTAGTGACCAGTGCACTAGTCATGACAGGCCTTGTGTGTGATCTGTCTGGTCTGGGTGGCTCCATAAGCAGTATGTTGGACCGTCCCCAAGCAACTGCTATTTTGATAGGCAACACCATCTCTCTCTCTCTTATGGACAGGGGGTGAAGTTAGAGTAGCTAGAAGACATGTTTATGCCAAGAGAATAGCAGCATCATTGTGGATTCTGCTACGGCTCCTGCGCTTCCCATCCCCACCGAACATCCTGTAGACAATACAATCTGGATATGACATCAGAAGGAAAAGGACACTTGCTGCAGCATCCTGAATAGGACCCCTGATAACAGACTTGCTTTGGACCAATACTCCAAAACAATTTCCTATATAAGAGAAGGAACCCCTACCCTTAGCTGATACATTATTTTACTTCAAGACTTAAATGATTCACAGGGAACTCTATTGGGGATGTAGTCTCTTTCAAAGTACTCGTCTATAGAGGTTTAGAAAGAGGCTTCCATAGAAGAAGAGGATGCTCTTCACCCTAACCACATCAGTAGTACATTTTGTCCAAACCATCCAATTTTCTACCTATCTCACTATTGCCCTTCCTAAGTAAACTTCTTCTTTTCTCTTAAATCTTCTCTTTTCTTCACCTGAATGCTCTTCTTCTCCCATGCCAATCTGGATTTTGTCCCACCCACTCCACTGAGTATACACTACCACAAATGTCTAACACTTTACTTTCTTCTAGACACAACAAACAGTCCTACATTCTTATTCTTCTTAGCATTTCTGCAGTGTTTGACTCTGTTGATCACTCTATGCTTCTCTCCTCTCTCCTTACTAGGTCTCTCTAGGCCTGCCCCAAAGTGGTTTGCGTCTCACCTTTCTTACTGCTCTTATTCTGTCTTTTGGGCTGGCCAGCTCTCTCCTTCCTTATCATTTCTCCATGGTATTCCACATGTTTCTCCCTTTAAACCCTTCCTATCTCTGTCCTCATTAACTCTTTCAATCTGGCATGCCGTTTTTATGCAGATTACACACAGTTTCCTTTCTTTTACTTCCTTCACTCCATTTCTTCGTGCTAATGGTTCCACTTGTCTCTCTGCAGTCAAATCCAAGATGTCCCATCACTTTCTCCATTTTATACCCTCTAAAACCAAGGTTCTTTTCTTTCCCCTTTCTTCCCCCACTCCTCTTTGTGGTCTCCTCATCCCTCCTTTTCTCAGTGTCTCCTCTTCCACCTAAAACCTTGGAGTAATCTTTGACCCTTCTCTTTAATTTCTCTTCATATCTCTAACACTGCCCGTTCTGCCCATTTTCACCTTTTCAATTTCCACTGGGCCTGTTCTTGCCTCTCCTGCTGGGGTAATAAAGTGTTGATATACTCACTCACCTTTTCTTGGCTCAACTATTGCTTGGTTCTTTTGCTTGGACTGCCTTCCTATCCTCTAACCCTGCTCTGCTCAGTCTTTAACTCAACTATCCATCTATACCTTTAATCTCTTGTTTATTTTTATACTCATATCCATTCTCCTTGGTCCCAATTTCTCTTTCATATCTCATTCTCTAAACCTCCATGTGCCTCCTCATGCTTTCACAGCGTTTCACTCCTTGCCCCTAAGCACTGGAATGCCCTACCAGTACCCATCTGTGCTTCACCCTCTTTTCATATCTTTCACATTCAACTAACACCTTCTTGTATCTCTCTCTCGGTCTTACATTCTGATGTAGTACCTTTTCATCTTTGTTCATAAATGTTTTGTACCTTTGTACCTTTGTAAAATATTTGTTCTCAAGTGCTTTGGTGAAAGCACTCAACAAATTGAATAAATAAATACAAACCCTGTTTACCGTCTTGAGGCATCTTAGAGCTGGCTTGCCCTTGCTCGACTCACTTTCAGCTGCAACAGGTCTTTTGGTGCTGTATTTGGCTCATTCTGAACTTTGAACAGATTCCCTGCTCTTTGTCATATCCACACTCCAACTCCAAAAATTTAAGCAGACTGCCTCAATATGGCTTGATTGCCAGCTTGAGTCTGTGGAAGCAAGAGACCCAAAAGCTGACTTAAACTGTTGGATGTGTAGGATATTTAGGTGGTGCAAATTGGTAGATGGTGCACATAGGCCAGGAATCATAATGTAGACGGTATGGGAGACACCGGTGTGAGTTAAGAGCATTGAGATGGTATACAAACCAGAGTGTAGGGGCAAATTTTCAGGGAGAGTAGGGGCTAATTACTAACTTCTAACATGACTAATTACTAATCTTAACCCATAACCCATTAATACAATTAGTGTTTAGAATGGGACAGCTGAGTTCTTAGCACTTTGTGCAAATTAGGGTGCAAACTAGGATGTAAATGGGACTGCAGACACAGGCTCTGAAATACTGCTTAGAAAATAATTGCAGGAATCAAAGCTGTTCTTGCAATGGGAGACTTGAGGGTTAGAGAACTTGGAATGTGCAAAAACATGTTGCTCCAAGTATGATATGATATGACATTTTATTTATATTGCGCCCATACACAAGTGTTTCAGAGCGCAACGAGGCAAGGGAGGGGAACAAGGGAGGACAAAACAACGATCTTACTAGGCTCAGAGGTATTGATAACACACAAGTACAGAGAAGAGGGAAGGGGGAAAGTGCAAGGGGCAGGGGAGGAATGGAAAGTGCTGAACACATTATCAAAACAAGAACAGGTAGTGCAAGCAGGTGGTAAGTGCAAGAATGAGCAGCAGACAACAGGTGTCTAATAAGTGCAGGAAGAGGACTGTAGGATTGCAGATACAGGCCCAAGAGCAAGGGATGCCAGGAGGCATTGCAGGTATCTGGCTGGGTGAACAGGGATCTGGGCCCAAAATCAGATGTTAGCCAGGCGCCCAATGCCGAAGCAGACAGAGTTCAACAGGAGGGGAGGGGGTCTAAGATCGAAGGCAGAAGCAAAGAGGAAGGTCTTGAGGTGCTTCCGGAACTAAAGATGGTTCTCTTCAAGTTTCAGTGAGGGATGCTGTTCCAGAGGGAGGCCCCAGCCGAAGAAATAGATGTACCTCCAACTCATTGTTTGGAGAAGCGAGTGGCCCTGTGGGAGTTGGAGGTGGAGTAGTGAAGAGCTCGAGTAGGAAGTTATTTCCAAAGGGAGAGTTGAAAGTATTGCAGATCCAGGCCCCAGAAGGCCTTGTGGACAATGCAAATCGTCTTGAACCTAATCCGTGCAATCAGCAGGAGCCAATGAAGAGATTTCAGTGCTGGAGAGATACGATCCCTGGGCTTGAGGCCAAGGGCAAGTCTCGCAGTCCTGTTCTGGATGAGTTGCAGAGGGGCGGAGAGTAGTTGCAGGCAGATTTAGCAAGAGGCTGTTGCAATAGTTCAGCCTAGGGAGACCAGAGCTCTAGAAACCGTGAGCTTCTGGGGGAAGGAGAGGAAAGGAAGAATACCTTTGAGGAGGTGCAGTTGGTAGTTTGACTGCTTAGAGATGTCAGAGATGTGTGGAGAAAAGGGAAGTTTGGAGTCGAAGATGACCCCAAGGTTCTTAGCCTCATAGGAGGGAGCAGGCGGAAGACCAAGGGAGGCTGGCCAGAGAGTGACAGGAAAGGAAGGTGCAGGTGTGCCAATGAGGCGGATCCCTGTTTTACTGGTATTAAGGCAGAGGTCGTTGGTAGCACACCACTCCTGGATTGGAGACAGTCAGAGATGAGAGATGTAAAAGAGGTATCAGAAGGGAGCCTGAAAACGAGTGTCATCCGCATAGCACTGAAAATAGGGCAGAGAGCAGCAATGTGGTGGGCAAGGGGTTCCAGGTATTGGTTGAAAAGCCAGGGAGAGAGGTTAGACCCCTGTGGAACTCCACAAGTAGAGTGAGATAGAGGAAAGGAAGGACCCAAGTTGGACCTGGGACGGTCAGTTGGAGAGGAAAGAAGTCAGCCAGGCCAGGGAGTGATCAGTGATACTCAGGTTATCACAGAGGCGGTTGAGCAAGATGTCATGGTTGACCTTTTAGGCCCATTGTCCGTGTTCTAGTGCAGGAAGAAATGTAACTCATTGATATGGGCATTCCTTGTACTAACACTCTACTCAAAGGTGAGAGTAGAACAGTGACTTTTGGAAGCTTCCAGGAGGTTTGGCTATCCAGAGGAGGTATCTGATCGACATTAGACATCACAGTCAGGTGCAGGCAGCTCTTACACTTTGTTTAGGGGAATATACATAAAGTGGGCTGGTGTAAAGGAGGCTTTAAAAAGAAGAATCAAAGAGTAAGGCTGGGCTATTTGCTTTTTCTGGGGGCTTTTGCTCCCGAGTGTGGGAGCAGGAGAAGAGAATAAAAAAAAAGGACAACTCCAAGGCTTGGGCTCTGTGCTGAAAGCTGCAGAGACAATAGCTGCCACAGAGTGGAGAGGTGAGAGAGAAGCTGTCTGTGGAAGGCCGAGTTGTGGTGACTATGTGGGAGTGTGAGAGAGAAGCTTCCGAAGTGAGCACAGCAACTTCCATGCAAGCTGACGTCCCTTTGTGGATGAGGTGAGCATGGCTTTTCGGTAATGATAATCATGTGCAAAGCAGCCTATACGTAAGGCTCCGGTCCGTGGGGAAAGATAGAAGTTAAATCGATAAACAGATAATACAAACGTGGATAGCTGTTTGGTGTGATTTCCTCCCCAGTCCAAGATGCCAATTTCACATGCAAACTGAAAACTTACAATCCTGCCAAAGTAGCTACCAATTTTCATGGTTACAGATAGCAGTGCATTGTCTGGCAAACGGTAAAGTATAACTGAAGTCTGTTACAGGAGAAAGATGTATGTTTACAGGAGAAAGGACTTTATCATCATGGGGAGGGCAGTGGCTATGAAGTATATTTCCATCTCTCCAGTGAAAAATGAGAAATTGTGACTTGTGCTTTCATTCTTGTAACATTGAAAATATTATACTGAGTTTACTACATTAATCGTGTTGTTTTGTGTTGTTTTTCATGAACGCTGTGTGTTGAGCTGAAAGAATTGCTTATAAAAAAAAACATGAAAGAATTGGAGCACTGCTGGTCAAATGTATTTATTTGGTGTAATGCATAGACCGATGCTAAGCTAAGGGGGTATTTTTCCTTACTGCTTGCGGTAAAAAGTAAATTGCACAAAAACACTGTGATTTGAGTCAAATCATTGCAAGCTGATTCCCCATGTTATAAACACATCATTTTTCAGGTTACCTGATAAATCAGCTTTGGGTAATTAAATAGCAATCCAATGTAAATAAGGTAGAATAATTGTGCCCGTAGTGCAGCACTAAGTCCTGTTTTTGTTTTCAGCAAATGATCTCATTGTAAGTCTAGTCACGTGTCGTGGCAAGCTAGGAAACCTCATAAAATGTCCAACAGATGCAATTGACTCATGCATCTCAAACGACGACCCAACCCAGAAGCCATATTGTCGAATCACTGACTTTACTTCTTGCGCCAACTGCTCGAAGACATTAACTCAACCCCTCTTAAAAGCCAACCCGATCCACCCACAGTCCACACCTAAAACCGAATCTACAAAAGGAGGATTGTCCAGAAAAACATGGCACAATCAAATCCACCCAGAAATGCAAAGTCCAGGATCCAGTTCAGAGAGGAAAAGGCGTTTGTAAGGAATAATCAAGAAACAGCAAACTCAGCAAACTACATGTGAACCCACTGCACAAACATAATCCCATCACTTCCCATCAGCTTCTCTAATACTTCATTTAAAACATCGCCCTACAATCAGGATACCTTTCTGAGTTTATTGTTAAGCTACAGTGGGCAAAACATACATCTTAAAATTAGAATGTATTGATCTTCCACACAATCGCTTTAGAACTGTGTTTTAGAATGATTTCCTTTAAGTCTTAACTGCATACCACTCTACCTAAGGACAAACATGTCCAGTGTGTCTTCAAATCGATTTTACATTTGAACTTCCTACAGCATACAGCAAGATTGAAGGTTTTAGCGAAGATGCGCTCCCCTTCCCTGCTCCCATCATTGTTTTGCTAGCCTGATCCCGTGCCTTCTTTAGTCAAAGCTCTGATGATCTACCCAAAAGCACCACTGCATTCACAGCATGGCCAAATAGCCTGTCCCTTATTTATTTATTTATTTACAAGATTTTACAATGTTTGGGCTCCACCCGAAGGCATTGGAGCACAGTATAGTGGAATTGAAACATTAGCCAAAAGTCTAGGTACCAACTTGATTCATGATCTTCAGGAAATGAAAATATGTCCTTTTTTTACTAAATATTGTAAGGAGTTTTCTAACTGACTCTCCAGAGTTTGAGAATAGATAAACGACAACTACACACGTTTAGAGGGCTTTTGCTTTAGAGATTTTCGGGATTTCTGTCAAAGTTATGATTTGCTCCCCAACAAGTGCAATCCACGAACTATTTTCAATGAACTCACTAAATATGGTGGTTTATGTAAAAAGACTGCTTTGTAAGCTCTACAACCTAGCTTAGAACGTATCCTTGTTTCCAAAGGAAGCCAGTTTAATCATGCAAGGACAGGTGAGATAGGATCACATTTTAGTTTCCTGTCCACTAACCGATTGTACTGTGCAGAGATGATCTCACAGGCAACATCACGTTTAGCGATTACTGTCAAAATAGTGTCCCATCCATCCATAAAATATTACCGATTTGAACTGGTAAGCTGTCCATACTAATTGGCTCTCATGCTGACTCCTCGAATCAGGTGAGAATGAAGGTGGGGAATAGGTGAAGGCTTGTTCTTGCAGAAGCGCACAGTTTCACAGTGCAGCGAGTCATAGTTCAACTTTGGAATCTATTAAAATGGCATTCTTTAGAAACAGAAGAACACAACGGAAATAGAACCACCCCTTAGGTGAGCGGATCTGCTACATTCACACAGGAGTTCATGAACGTTCTCAAACAAAACTAAAATTGTCCTCACCTAAAAATGAGCACAAGCTCGATTTTCACACAGGAGAAACACATGCTTCTTGTATTTTAACATGTCTTTGAAATGTTTAGAAAAATGTTACTTGCTCAGAATGCAAGGTACATTTTAAGCCCATATCACAGTTTAAGAAATGAATGAAAACAATCAACAGGTGCATTTCCTAATCTTAGCAGCCTTCTATTTTCTTTGGTGAATGCACTTTGCACAGCTGGCTTTGAATTACACACACAGACTAAGTCACCTTGTTCAGAAAATACAAGATAGGTCTTCTGAGACTATTAGAGCAAAAACTACAGATGCGATTAGGTCTTTGGGGTAAAGAGGCTATCAGGAATAGGTGAAGAGCTTTGTTTTTTCAATGATATTATCCACCAAATTAGAATGTAAATGTGAAGGTTGCAGATAATGTTAATTTGTGTACCTAGGAGACAGAAGGAAACTTTTCATTGCCATTATAGAATGAAGTGAGGAATAGGTGTCTTTAGTTCTCAATTACCATGGCACTAATGTGGCATTTTGATGCAGTGGATGATGCCCCTGGGCCTTGTCAAGGCCCACATTAAAGTGTCAGGGTAATTCCACCCCTAGATGACATTGTTGAGTTTTGATTCAGAGAAAGTGCATCATACAATGGTGGAAATCGGACCGGTATATTTGTTACAAAACACCGAAATGTATGTCCCAAAAAATATGTGATATCTGGGTCCGCTCCGCTCACCCATTTCCCTGTTTGCTCCGCGAACAGAAGTGTCATTGGATCGCGGTACAGCGTGGCGTCAGAGAAGTATTGATGCGGCCGGTGGTTGGCTGGAGGAAACTGTGCTGTGTGTCAAACATTTTTGGGAAAGCCGCCATGGTATATCGGAGTACAGTGCGGTGGCGACAGGGTCTGAAAAATGTCCCGTATGCATGGTTTTGGCGGCCATAAAGGAAGGAATGGCTGGGGGAATGAGAAGTGGTTTACACGTGACATTTGTAGGCTAGTATTTTCTGTGGTGATTGGAGGCAGCTGTCGTAACGGTCCCTTAACTTCTGTCACAACCTGTTTGTGGCTAACTCTTTTCGTGGTGAGTGGGGGCTGGTCATTTGCAGATGGGGAGTGAATTGCACATGAGATAGGTTGGGTGGGAGCTCAGCTGACGGTGCACTGCGGATGGAATGCGGTAGCTGGGCAAATGGAGGCATGCATGGGTGAATGAAGGTGTGGTGGGTCTGAGGACGGATAACACTATTGGGTGCATGGGTGAATCCCGTAGCCCATAGGCTGTAGGTCATGCACTGAGAAGCGTAGGGCTGCTACATACACACCGCAGGAAGACATGTTTCAGTCTGCATCTGGTACAGGGTGGTGCTTGTATAGTGCGGTGTGTGCCGATTGGTTGCAGTAGCGTTAGTGCTGCAAACTAAATGTGGGTTGGTAGGCATTGACAAAGTACTTTGTGAATGGCAGTGGGTATGCCTATAGTATGTGAATGAAAGTGTATACGGGTGCAGGAGATAGTGTTTTCTTTCCACATTGTGTTACCTGTTGCAATTTGTTGCTGCGTAGCTACATGGTGGTGCGCAGGTTGGGTAGGACTGCTGCTGGCAGTGGTGTGTATGTTGATGGTCGTGTGTGGTGAAATGGTGAAATGCATGGGAGCATTACGTTTCCGTATGTGTGTTGAAGGCCCATGCTGTGTGCAGAATTGTTGAAGTAGGCCGAATGTTGTGAGAATGTTGTGGTTAGTGACAGAATAGTTTGTGAATGGCAGTGGGTAGAGGTGGTGGAGGATGTGGTATGTCTGTGCATTCTGGTAAGTGCAACCTCTGTTTGTGATAGGGTGTTTTATGGTGTGGGCGAGTTGGGGTGAAGTGCTGCTACCTACATGTGGCACGTTTGTGCAAAATGGTAGCTGCCCACATGCCCATTATGCTAACTATTACTATTTGCTGCTGCATAGCCCCATGGCGGTGTACAGGTTGGGTAGGAGTGTTGGTGGCAGTAGTGTATATGTGGATTGTCGCAGATGCTGATATGGAGACATGCATGGTGGCATTATGTTGCCGTGAGTGTGTTCAAGGCGTAGAGTATTGGATGCATGGCGGAAGGCCGTAGGCCATGCATTGAAGAGCCTAGGCCTTGAGGACACACACACCAGTAATGCATTTTTCAATGTGAATGGGTTAAAGGGTGGTGACATGTAAGGAATGGGTGTGGAGCCCATTTAAGCCGTTATAGGCAACGGTTGCAAATAGATTGTGGGTAGGTTGGCAGTGGCACAATAATTTGTAAATGGTAGTGTGTATGCCCATAGTATGTGATTGAAAGTGCGCAGGGATGCAGGAGAGAGTGTCTTGTTTGCACATTATGGTAACTGTTTCAATTTGTTACTGCATATCTCCATCGCATCGCTCTGTGGTTGGAGATGCTGCTGTGAAAAGTCACACTGTGTGGGTACTGGGTGCAATGCTTGTATACTGTCAGTATGTTACAGGATATGGTTGAAGGGCAGCTTATATGTGCTTGGATAGTGTGCTGTGTGCACAATGCTTGCAGTATGGGCAATGTTGTAAACATGCTGTGTTTATGTTGCCAGTGAAACAATCCTTTCTGAGTGGAAGTGGGTCAGAGAATAGTATGTGAATGAAAGGGCGTAGAGGTGCCGCAGACAGTGTAATGTTTATACATTATGGTCAAAGTTATACATAATGATGCGTATGTCCATTGTGGTGTTGAGGTTGATTAGGAGTGCTGGTGCCAGTGGTGCATATGTGCATAGTGGTTGTTGCTGCATACCTACATGGTGGTGCACAGGTTGGGTAGGACTGCTGGTGGCAGGGGTGTGTATGTTGATGGTCGTAGTTGGTGAAATGGTGAAATGCATGGCGGCATTATGTTGCTGTAGGTGTGTTGAAGGCCAATGCTCTGTGCAGAATGCTGTGTGCTGAATTGTTTAAGTTGGCTGAATGTTGTGAAAATGTTATGGCTAGTGTAACAATACTTTGTGAATGGCTGTGGATAGAGGTGGTAGAGGATGTGGTATGCCTGTGCATTCTAGAAAGTGCGACCTGTGTTTGTAATTAGGTGTTTTATGGAGTGGGGGAGTTGGGGTGAAGTGCTGCTACTTACGTGTGGTCCGTTTGTACAAAATGGTAGCTGCCCATATTGCCAATATGTTAACTGGTGCCATTTGTTGCTGCATAGCACGATGGCGGTGTACAGGTTGGGTAGGAGTTTTGGTGACAGTGGTGTATATGTGGATTGTTGCATATGCTGATATGAAGACATGCATGGTGGCATTACGTTGCCGTGAGAGTGTTCAAGGCCTAGACTAGTAGATGCATGGGTGAAGGATTCTGCTAAGTGCGACACATTTTTGTGAATGGGTGTTTTATGGTTTGGCGGAGATAGGTAGAACTGGCGTTACATATGCAACGTTTGTGCATAATGTTAGGTGCCCACATGGTTGCTTGCTTGGATGTGTAGCGTTGTGGTGGGTGTGGAAGGGGTTGCAATGTTGTTTGAATACCTAAAGGTGTGTTGGGGGCATGTTAGGATGTTTTTGGATGCTGCAATACTGCCTTCTTTAGCAGAACGTTCTGGTGGAGGGGCTTTGCAATCAAACGGAACGTGTACTGAGAGTGATTAACGGTAAAAAAGGAGTGGTGTATTGAAATGACAGTGTGCAATGCAGAGGTTTTGTATGCGATTGGTGCATGCGTGTTTTGAAATGTGACAGCACCCAATTTGGGGAGTGCTGCAAAAAGTGACCATGCAAAGGGAAGAAGTATTGTCAGAGCTTTACTGGGCCATGGCCCTCACTGTAGATGGGAAAGCACACACGCACATCCTCCCATTATGAGCAGGATGGAAATGGAAATGGAATTTTGGGGAAAAGGCAATTAGGAGTTTATGGCGTTACCATTTTGTCACAATACTGTGTCGTGAGGGTGTTCAACATGGAGAGATGCACAGTGCTTATCGTCAGTGATACCTTTGTGTGCCATCTGCACAGGTGCTGCGTGCAAAGAGGCGTTGCTGTAATTTCGGTTTGGAAGGAGTAGACGCTTTTTGGGCCTGTCAGGATGACTGCAGTTTCAGCGGGATGGTCCGCCTTTGCATATTTGTGGCATCCGTCACAAACATGGACTGTGTCATGGTGCACTATGGAAGTGAACATTTGGATTACATGTCATGTGGACGATTAATCCATCTACTGATGAGGTTGCTAACCACATTGATGCATATTTTCCCTACTGGCAAGGTGGTTTTCTCATGCATAACACCAAGAGTAGTGTGGGTCCATGATGGTGTCATTTGTCCCCAGCCAGCGGTTTGAAGGTTTGTTATAAACAGATTTATGGGTCAGTTTATGCAGACTGCTGGCATGTTCTCCACCCACTATGAGATCATGAGGTCGCAAAATATGCAGTGGTTCCGTAGAAATGGCATTTATTTGAGTGACATTGGCAATGCCGTTTTCTTTCATACTGTGCAAGAAGCATTGAAAAGAATGTTGTAAAAATGTGAGGACATGCAAACAGAAATGCATATAAAAAAAATGTGCTTGCACACTAAAAGAAAAAAAAAGACTTTATACATATACGCTGGAAGACTGAATCACCTGCCTAGTTTCATATTGTTTACCACCCCCCCTTCCCCTATCACAAAAAGGTAGTGGATTACGTGGTACTTTTAGAATGGCACTTGCCACATCCTTGGTGGCTATGTGGATGTATGCGGATGGAGAAATCGTGCATACTTTCATTGAACTTTGTAGTGTATGTGCTTTGGAATGGCATGACATTTGTACTGTAAATGTGTAACGGTACATTTCAAGTGTTGCACAGCAGTGACAATGTTCGATGATGGCGGCTTTATTGCGATTGGTGGATGTGTGTGTCTATTTACCAGTAACCTAATGAAGTAGAGCTGCAGAGAAGATAGTGCAAAGGGAAGAAGGACTGTTTTATAGGTGTGTGGCCCACGCACTACTTTGGGAGCTGCACGTGGCAAAATGTGCCCTTTACACCACCTTGCCCAATTTCCATGGCAGTGTGGGGATTAGCCAATCAGATAGAGTGGGTGTGGTTAACAGGAAGGGGAGGTGAAACGGTTGCACATTATTCTCTGCGTACGGAGGGTGGCTGACATGGCGAAATGTATTGTGTTGCCTGTAGGTGATCCCTTTGTAATAGATGTGCACAACTGTGCTCTGCAACAAAACTTTGATGGCCATTTTGGTTTGGAAGGAGTGGACGCTTTGTGGAACGCTGTGCATGAGGGCCATTTCGTCGATATGCATTAGTAGATGTTATCGTAATTTATTATGGCGGCATGCACATGGGTTACCTGCCTTGCTTACATTTGTCCCATATACTGAGGAGGTTGCTGGATGACGTGAGGACGCTTTTTCCCATTGCCAAGGTGCTTTTCTCATCTATAACACTGCAAAGAGTATAGCATACTGCTCATGGATATTGTTCCGAGCCAGACAAAGGAAGGTGTCTCATCAATAGAAGCATGTACACTTTTTTGTCCGCTCGTGGAATGGTCTTCGGCCACAATGACTTTATTGCTTGTGGACAGGCAGAGTGTTTCCAAGAAAATAGCATTTTGTTGTCATCCATTGGCAAAACAGGCTTGTTTGCTCGTCTACGGGATGCAGTGAAGAGGTTACTGAAGTAATGTTTGTAGAAGGAAACACAAAAGCTACTGAAAACAGACAAAAAAGGTATTTTTGTAGAAGTATCTACACAAAAAAAACAAGACTCTTTTAAGAGTCACCCTGTACTACAAACTCACCCTGACCTGGTTGCAAGTTATTCCCAATGACCACACGCAGCACGAAAGTCACATGTGGGGATTTTGCAGGTGGCGGCCATAAAAATGGAACTGTGGAGATTGTCCAATGAGTTGCTTAGGATATGCAACAATAGGAAGAGGGACTCCTGCTGCACTGAGGACTGGCCCTCGACATACTTGGGGACCCGCACGTGCCACATTCGATGCTACTCACCATGCTGGCCTATGGAAATGGGACTGTAGCGATTGCCCTATCATGTGCTGCTCAGGTTGTGCGTCAGAGGAAAGTGCGTCAATAGGAAGAAGCACTCCTCCGGCTTCACTGGGGCACAGCCCTGGCAGTACTTGGAGAAAGGCACGTGCCACATTCTGCGTTTGTGAGCATTCTGGCCAATAGAAATAGAACTATGCCCTTTGGCCAATGAGGTGTTCAGGGTGTATGTTACAGAAAAGAGCACCAATAGGGAGAAGGAGTCCTCCTGCTTCACCGGGGTGCCTCCTTCACGGTGATTGGGGAAAGGCACGTGCCACCTTTTGCACTTCTCACCATGATGGCCAATGGAAATGGGACTATGGCCTTTGGCCAATCAGGTGCTTTGGGTGTGTGTCCCAGGAAAGGGAGGTATTTACTTTTCCAGAACTTTGTGTACTGCAGCTGGCAAACATGGCAACATGCACAGTTTTCATCATGGGTGATTACTTTGTGGAAGATCTGTGTCTGTATGCCCTCCAAGAAGACTTGTCTAGCAATTTAGGTTTGGAGGGAGTGGACATTTTGTGGAGTGGTATGGAATAGTGCTGTTTCAGCGGACTGCTTCTAGAATGTCAACGCGTGGCCTCTTCGGAAACTGTACATGTTGTGTTTGTGCATTTTCGAGGTTTCTTTTTTGGTTCCATGCCTTGTTCCCGTGTGTTCAGTCAACTGAAGATTTTGATGAAAGCAGTGCAGTGCATTGTTCCTACTGCCAAGGTGCTTTTCTCATGTATACTGCCGAGGATCACCTGGCATTATTCCAATGCTTCCTGTTGCCAGCAAAAGGTGAGAAGGGGTCTCATCAACAGAAGCATTTGTGACTTCTTGAGTGCTGCTGGGATGTTCTCCTGTGAGAATGAGAACATTGGTTCCCGATACATAGACCTTTTCAAGGGAAATGGCATGTCTTTGTCGGCCAGTGGCAATGAAATGTTTGTGCACAATCTGCAGACTGCACTGAAGACCCTACTGCTGTAAGAATGTGAGATGAAGTTGAAAACACATATTCATGTATAAAAACCGCAAAGAAAGTGTTTCTAGGGAAGCACCTTTTTAAAAAAAAAAAACACAAAGGTTCTTTGAAATATCGCGATAGTTGTAGGGTGGCACGTGATACATACGCCCCTTTTGCAGATGATGCCCATAGAAATGAGCCTGCAGAGTCTATGGGATTGGGCAATAAAGTTTGTGGGTTTGGTTTGTACGGACCAATGGAGCTACAGTGTGTATTTGTTCACAGAAATGCAGAGGGTGCCGTTATGGGTGTGTGTTTTATGATGCTCATTGTGCATGATTTTAGGTTATGCCTAAAGTGAAGGCAAAACACTGTGTACTCGCTATTCATTTACCAATCTATGATGTACATGTGTAGTGCTATGGACTAGGTACAATGAAGTGCCTGATTCTGGTTTGTGTTGTGATACGCAATCATAATGACATTATTGTAGTTCATTGTGCAGGGAACATTGCACAACATGTTACACAAGTTTCAGTGCCGTTTACAATGCAGGAGGCACTTGCCCAGTTCATGTGTTTCTTTCCGATCTGGTGCAAGTTTCTATCGCAGTATACAGCTACCGATGTGGCAGCATAATTTTCTATTTGGGCCGTCAATGGAGACAGCGCAGTACTTTGCAAAGAAGTGTATTTGTGTTTTTCTTTGTCATGTGCCAATGGCATACTTCGCCCATGGCATTCTGACGTTTCACAGCACAAATACTTTTCCCTACCTACAACATTCATCTTACTGTGCCAGCTATCTCGATTTCGGCACACCCCATGTAAATTAGCTTGGTGCCTTTCTTGCAAGTAGTGATATTTTCTTGTAGTAAGTGTTGCGCTGTGACTGTCTTCAAAATGCTCCGCAACACTTACAGAAAGCTCTTTGTATAGCGCACTCCTTTCTAAACTACTGCACTACAGTGTTCTCCAAAATGCCATGCCTCCTGCACTGCATGCGTGTATTGGCAATTCCGTTGTTCATCTGTGAAAGGTGTTTACTTTTTTTTGCCTTTTTTCGTTCGCCAGTGCATCTTTCTTTATTATCGTGCTCTCACACATGCCACAGAATGAGAGCCAGGAAAGGTCTGGTGCAGAAGGGGCAGCACCTGCCTAGATACTATAGGGGACATGCCGGGAGACGGAATTATTGAGTGGCCCGCACCTATATTGGCGGCACTCATTGTAATGCTCCTGTAACGACCGTTGTAATGCACTTCCAAGTACCTTCCCTGTGTACAGTGGCGCATTGCACTACATGTACAATACAATGCCCTTTGCCGGGTAAGGGTCTGTAGCACAGCATATGCTTTGGAAATGTTGTTTACAGCTCTGCTGCCCTACAGGAGTGCCCATCTTGTTGCCCACAGCAGATGTGGGAAATGCTCTACATGAAAGTACCCAACCTCATTCTTTGAAAGGCAGTAGCCGCCGCCTGCACCTTTGTTCTTTAATTTGAGTTGTCGTCACATGCAGTACAAACGCTTTATGTTACTCCATTACTGTTAGCGGTACCATTCATGGATATACATACATTGTGGAATACAAGAATGTTTACAACAACGCCAACCGCAGATCTTTACGTATGGCACAAAGCCATTTATTCTGTGCAACCCATGCACATAAAGCGCTTTTCTAACCACCAGTAAGATTGTTTGTGCTCTGCATATTCTGCTGTTTCCTTACTAGCCTTTACATGCACTAGTATGTGCGTGTGGAAGGTGCACCTGCTTTGCAATTTTGCAGCCTTACTACAAACTGTCCCACTTCCAGTTACATGTTTTCTTCAACTGTATAATCAGCACGCAACCTGTTCATACTTTCCGCCACACTGCTGAGTGCACACACAATGTATCAGTTTCATGGGTTATGGAAAGGGAAGCAGCAGATAAATCAAAGTAATGCCACATTTAACACACCCACGTCACAGTACAGGTTGCTGTTCTTTGTTTACCAGTGGCAGTTATACAGTTAGGAGCACTTTAGCCACACATTTCTAAGTTTGCAGAGCCTCCCACGAAGTGGACAGCAGTACTTTAAATGTGGTAGCCTACTACATGAATACTTAAGGCTGGCGACAGGGGCGGTTTTATCAGCATACAGTGCATGACCTATGCATGGGTCTAGGTGTGGAACGTAACCATGTGCGCTTCCACAACTACTTAAAAGTGCATTTGAAGAGGTGGACATGCAGACACTAATGGAGTCCTATGGATACTTGCTGTGTACTTGCACACACGCCAACCAGGTGAAGTCTATATATGTTCCTAAAAACCTTTTCCGTTTACTGAAAAAACTACCCTAAAGTAACGTTATGCTTGAAGTACCCTACTAAAAACCTATGAAATCCACAAACAAAAATACGTTGTTAAAGGGACATTATGGTTAAATTGCACTATTAAAGATCCTGTGAAATTCAATTAAAAACGTTGTTGCAGGAACGTTATGGTTACTGGTAAACCTGAAACCTCCCCAAATTCGACAGTCATGGTAAGCTAAGCAACCATAACTCATGCCACGAGTGTGCACTGCAAGGACTAACACCCATGACATCAAAGATGCCATCACAAATCTCATTCATGACATCACTGCAAACAAAAGAAGAGGTGTGGCAGGGGCGCTACTCTGGGTCCCAGCTGCAGTAAGCTCACACAGTCCAAAGATGTTCTCCTCCTAGCGCACTTTCGTGCCTCAGCAATCTTCAGGGGGCTGACTGTCTGCAGGTGTGCAGGGTTAAATCTCTTTGGTATGTACCAGGCAGTGGCAGCAGGGAATTCTGGTAACTATAATTTGGAGCCAGCCATGATGAAACGCTCCCCAATTTTATATGTTAGCCCTCAGTGGGGAGGGGTGGGAGTAACCATCAGTTTGGCACTCCAAAGTTAGGCAAGAGTAGCCCAGGTGCAGCTCCTATGGAGCCCCGGTCTCCAGGTAGATGTGCAAATAAAACAAGAGGTTTGTCAGGGGCGTTACTCTGGGTCCCAGCTACAGTAAGCTCAAACAGTCCAAAGATGTTCTCCTCCTAGCACACTTTCATGCCTGAGCAATCTTCAGGGAGACTGATTGGATGCAGGTGTGAAGGGTTAAATCCCTCTGGTATGTACCAGGCAGTGGCAGCAGAGAATTCTGGTAACTGTAGTGTAGAGCCAGCCAGGATCCAACTCTCCCCCATTTTCAGTATATATATAGCATGTCTGTTTACAAAATATCTTTTTAAAAACATACGATAAAGTGTTGTGCTAAGAAGACCTTTCTCAAGCCAGGATCTTCAAAGCTTTCTGAAAAAAGAACTGTGGATTTTTCCAATGAGAACATCTTCCATATTATGGCAGGTTGTGACTTTTACAATTTTTAGCATTGTCTATATACTAGTTATCTGCTCAATTACAAATATGCAAATAGGACATTCTACTCTAAACTTAGGGAATATGATACATAACATAATTTGCACAGTCATCATGACAACAGCATCCAATATGGCTGTAGCCAACATCAAACAATGAAATCATCCAAAGGACATTGTCGTGGCGACCTAATTGATCAAAATGGGATGAACACTCTCTTGTGAATGCAAATATCTTCTAGTGGCCAAGGTTTTGATGACAATGAGAACTGTTTGCTTCTGATATCTTAAAAGGGCATGAAAAGAATACATTTCAAACCAGTGATTGTGCCTTTGGCATCACCTGAAGCGTTTCTGCATGTAATAATGGCCAGTTATCTATCATTCCATGCTGCTATAATTCATAGTAATTCAAAATATATAGAACAGAAATTTCGTAACATTATCTAAAATGCCTGCACCTGTGAGTAAATACCATTTGGATTAATTATAACACAGTCTATCATTTTGCTTTCATCTCTACAGATTATGGAAAACCAGGATGCTTGTTTCAATTCATATTAATAATATGTCTGTTACAATTAGTATTATTATTAGTATTATTATTATTATTATTATTATTAGTAGTAGTAGTAGTAGTAGTAGTAGTAGTAGTAGTATTGTTATTGTTATACAAACAAGATATTACAGAAAGCTCATCTTCTCCCTTGAAGCATTTGTCTTTCTCCCTGTTTCCTATTTTATTAAACACAATGTGAGAGGGGGCACATTTTCAGACATTGTTTGCTCCCATTTAAATAGGAGTGGGGAACTGCTTCGGGGGCTAGACACCTTTGTTCCCCGTAATTGAGTAAAGCTTCATTGACCGGGGATAGTCTGTTAGCAGAACTGCTAACATAATCACCCCAGCTCATACTGTTACTAAAGGTAATCCCGAGGTAAGGGAATCAATTGACCCATTTCAGTCCATGACAGTTTTCCTAAATGAAGGGTAATTTACCTCTGCAACTACTATCACGCTTTAAATTGGATTTACTAACATTCAGTATGAGGACTTGAGCAGCCATGAATTCTGTATAGCCGCTCACGATATTTAAACTGCACGTAGTGTACTTGCCAGTGAAACAGCATCATCTGCATTAACCAGTAGATTAATCATCCTATCCGCCATTCGCTGGGTGCCCATGGTAAGTTTGCGTAACTCAGGCTCAAGGAATTGGCATACAAATTAAAGAAAACGTGTGCCAGCACACACCCATGTCTAAACCCACGAGTTACATGAAATGCTACCCAGCATGTCTGTAGTACCTTAACAGTAAGATTGCTATGCAACACAATCAACATAAACCCCAGCTATATTGAGTTCATATAGCCAATAACATATTTGTATAGGATTTATCTGAAGTTATGGGATTGTTCAGTTGTTCCATTGCCTTCTCTGAATCCGTATTGTTCTTCCGGCAGCTATATTGTTTATTAGTCCCAAGTGGGTGGGGCGGATGGCAGCCTCTCAGTCAATGAAAAGCCTTAAGGCTGACATCTTCCCCCACCGGGGAACAAGCTAAGTGTGGTCCCCCAACCCCTCCCCATCTCTCCGTCCACAGAATTCCCTCCCCCCCCCAAACCCCACTTACCTTCTTTAATGTCTATTTCAGGAGCAGACGTGCTGGGAACACTTCTGTCCCCAGCATGTCCGCTCCTGATCTGTGACAGACCATCATGGAAAGAAAGAAGGGACTACACGTAGTCGCTTCTCTCCTTTCCATGGCGGCCATTTTAAAAAAACATTTAAAAAAAAATGTAATGGGCTCCATGGAAAGAGAGAAGGGAGTAGTTTCCACAGCGGCCATTTTTTGGTTTACATTTTTCAATGGCCACCATGGAAATGGAAAACAGACTTGATTTTCCCTTCCTTGGTGGCTATTTTTTAAACATTTTTTTTTCTGTGCCGAACCACCAGAGTGTTTTGGAACAGAACCAAAAATGCTTTTAGTACCCCGGTCTTACGGGCCGGGGTACTAATAGCAATAAGCCCCTCACAGGGAGGGCATTACCACTTCAGTTAATGCCCCGGGGCCTTCTTAAGGCCCTCGCAAATTGGGCCCTGGGGCATTACCAGAAGTTGTAATAACCCCCCCTCCCTGCTCTGGGCTTGTTGCTTAAGTCTAACTCAATCAATAATTTTATTGTATGCAAGACTTCAGAACTATTTTGCCAATGAATCAATGAGTGAAATCAGCCGTATTTTTGGTCAGATCTATTACTTTTCTTAAAAACTGGACAATAAATGATTTCCCCTGCTATCTGGAAAGGAATTGCTAGTAGCAAATGCATTTAAGATGTTTGTAAATACCAGAGCCCAAATCACATTTTTATGCTTATATATATTGAATGAAATCATGTCCAGTGCTGGAGCTTTCCTTGTTGGGGGTCATGGTTAAAACAGTCTGATTAAATGTGATAGGCAATTGATATTTTGTTATTATTTCACCTTACCCAACAGTGTAGGTGAGGAAATAGGAATGTTGGATGTTATTTGGTAGTTATAGAGCTGACTAAAATTAACTCAAACAGTACTGTACTGAAGCCATGGGCCATGAGCCAAATACTCCGAAATGTGCTCTTGTTTTTATGGCAAGCTTCCCCAGGCTTCTTCTTTCTGTTTTTTTTTTAACTCTATTAAAACCCGTTTATATTTCAGATTTGCCCTTGCTACTCTGGAACGTACGATCCACTTCTCCTTTAATGTCTTAATGAGAACGGTTTTCATAGTCTTGTAATCTTTGGTATACCATCCATAAGGATCATTTGTATTAGTAATCTATTTAGGTTTGCAAGTTAAACATGTTCTTACTATTGGTAGGGTTTTATCAGAAGCATCCAAAATAGAGGTTGATCAGTACTGAAATCATGAGAATGCTTGGTTCTACCCACGATGCACGACTTCGTTGTGCATGAACAGTTTGGAGCAGGAAAATATGGAGACTCTGGATTCATTGTTGAGCATATAGTTTCATTGGTAAATCATTGGGGGTCATTCCGAGTTGGGCGTTAAGGGAAAAACGATGCCGGTAAAGGATTACCGGCATCGTTTACCTTTACGGGCTATTCTGACCCTCTAGACCGTTATTTACGGCGCCGTAAAGTACGAGGCCGTAAATAGCAGTCTTGTGGCGCGTGCACGACACCCCATGCTAAAATTAGCAGCATGGCGTAAACCGGAGCTGATCCCAAGTCATGCGGACATGCAAAAAACGGCCTCTACAAGGCCGCAAAGTACATTACCGGCATGGAGTAAATACCGGCATCGCCGAGAAGGTGTTAAGAACCCTGAGCAGTGTTTCCAAGAGGCACAGGTGCACTCAACCAGCAGAGGTGGAGGCAATGGAGTCTGGCACAGCACAAAAGGAGCACACCCACTCACCACACCCCCTCCCACACCAAGATGATACCAATTGTAGCAGGATTACTGGAGCTGGAGGCCCTGCTTGCAAGGCAGCAACAACAACAACAGCAACAACCACAGCCCCCACCACAGAGGATACACAGGAGGAGAAGGAGGGTGAGACAGGCCCAGCATGCCCTACTGGTGCAGCCACCATTACCATGCCGGCAGCCCCCAATCCTTCGCATCAGAGCCTACCACTTCAACCTCACACCAGAGCAGATCCACACCATGTACCACCTTGACCGGGACACCATCACCACCATAGTAGACCTGACACATGATGACATAGTGAGCCTCATAGAAATCCACACTGCAATCCCCCCTCTACTCAGGGTAGTGTCTGTTCTCCACTTCCTTGCCACAGGCACATAGCAGCATACAGTGGGGCACATGCATGGCATACCACAGGCCATATTTTCACATATACTCAACCAAGTGCTGGATGCCCTCATCAAACACACAAGGGACTACATATCCCTACCCCGGACACCCCAGGAGATATAGGATACATAAGTTGCCTACCATGCACTGGCAGGCATACCAAATAGCATAGGTGCCCTCGACTGCACCCACGTGGAATTGGTCTTTCCACATGCAATGGAGGTGGCGTATCGCAACCGCAAGCAATACCAATCCATTGATGTCCAGATGGTATGAAATGCCAGTAAAGCCATCACACATTGCTGTGCCCGATACCCCCCATCAACACATGACCCCCTGGTCCTGCAGAACTCCACGCTACCATGCTACATGGAGCAACATGCTGGACAACGTGCCTGGCTGCTTGGTGAGTCACCTGATTGGGCCATGGCAGCGCATTGGGGCCATGAGTAGTGTGGATGCATACCCCAACTTGGTGGGAAAGGGGAGGGTGCATACTACACCTGTGTGGGAATGTTGACGCCGGTGCACAATGTGCACCCCACAGAACACAGTGCCCCAAGGCAATCGATATGGCACATGACTGCCTAACCTCACAGCGATGCTAGAATGTAGAAAATACAACACTACTCGTCCGACAGGTAACCTGGCCCAATACCACAACACAAGCACCACTCATCGGCGGACCTCACACACCGTAAGGGCATCCTGCACCATGCACTGCATATGCACTATCTCGCAGCCTCCTGCATCCCACCACACAAGACAGACGTCCCTGGGAGTGCATAGAAGTGAGCCAAACAGGGATACAGCAGCGTGTCACTGGTTCTGCACACCCATAGTAGTGGTGCAAGTCAGCATGTTACTGATCAGTGCAATAAGACAGGTATTCTACTGACTACAATGAATTCAGGCCAACACTGCTGCACGCATATACGGTGCACGTGCAACAAGATGTGAGTGCGCACCATAAGCCATCTTGAAGAAGCTACCCCTCCATCATTCCATGGCACAGGACACATAGCCGGGCCAGTAATGGGGTTGATGAAACCAGGGACATGTGTGTATGGCCAGGAATCACCAGCTGCCATGCAAGACTGCTACAGTTCGCCACCATCAATGTACAAACACTTACCTTCATTCCCCTTCCATGCAGGTGATGGTGGCTACCCTTTGAAGCCGTGGCTCATGGCCCCTATCCGCAACTCACAGAACAGGCATGAGGAGGACTACAATCGAGCCCATACCCGTACACGGGTGGCCATAGAGCAGATATTTGGCCTGTTGAAGGCACCATTTTGTTGCCACAGCCGTTCGGGTGGAGCACTCATCAACAGCCACGAGAAGGTGGCCAGGATCATCATGGCATGTGTAAAGATGCACAATATGTGCTTCCGTCGGAACGTGCCACTGCCCCCTGACCTGGGACTGCTACCACCAGATATGATGATGAGGGGGTGGATGAAGAATTGGCAGGACAGCATCACAGTGCAGATGCACAGGAGGGATGTGCCGTGTGGCAATCATTGATTGGACAATATTTCTGACACTCAAGTCAGCTGAGGGTGTCAGGATGACAGGGCATCGGGCACTGGTTGTGGGGTTATATGTACACCATGCACTGTAAGTGATTAAAAGACACATGCACATTGATCAATGTCCACTCTGATATTTTTTATGCACAACCGGTGTATTGTATTAGTAGGTTCACATGTGTACAACAAAACCTCCACCATCACCCCCCTCCCCCCAACTCCCATACACACCCTCACCCCCCTCCCACCATCTCCCATACACACCCTCACCCCCCCAACTCCCATACACACCCTCACCCCCTCCCCCCAACTCCCATAGACACCCTCACCCTCCTCCCCCCAACTCCCATACACACCCTCATCCCCCTCCCCCCCAACTCCGCAACAGTAGTCCCGTGTGGCACATTGAGGCCACATGTGGCAGCATTGTCTATTGATCCATGCTCCCGGTGCCCGGGGGGGGCATGTTCCTGCGCCGCTGAGAACGCAGCAAGCGGCGCACTGGGCTTGCCGGGGTGGGGGGACTGGTTGAGGGGGTGTCCTCCTGCTGAGTTGCATGAATGGGACGTGCTGCCACAAGGGCGTCTGCAATGCGTCCAAGTGCCTCACACACACGGTTGGTGCTTTCCGTTAACACCTGTCACATTTGCCTGAGCTCCTCGAGCAACTCCAACCTGCCCTGGTGGTTTTCCTCATTGAAGTCAGTGATGAGGGCAGTGAGTTGTCCTGCACGTAGTGCTTCCTGGGATGGCGTATCATCCTGCTGGGGATTGGGTCGACATGCCCTGACAGGGCCTCGAATGGGGTACTGGGCACGGGATCTGCGTCTCCCAGTGCATCCCCACGTGCACTTCGGACTGGTGTGTCACCCTCCCCAGAGTCCCTGCACGACACCTGGGGGACATTGTAGGGCTCGGGGGTGTATACAGTGGGGTAGGAGTCCTCCTCTGATGCCCCACAGATCGACAAGGGGCTGTCCACGATTTGCAGAGGGGCCGTGGCTGCCACCTCCCCAGAGATGCTGGACTCCTCTGACCTTGGTGTGGTGATTGTTGCAGGTGCTGATGCAGTGAGGGATGCAACCTCAATGGGCCTTGGAGGAGCTGTGGTGGTTTTGTCCTTCCTGACCGGTACGGGGTGGTCCCTGCCTTTGGCACTGGATGTGGTGGGACGGCTTCTCTCAGGCTCATCGCCCTCATGCTCACTGACTGTGGGTGTAGAACAAAGGTACAGCATAAGTGGTTGTGTGAGACGCTAATGTCATTAATGGCAGCATTCACATTTCAGTCATTTTAGATTGGTGGCATTTTGGCCGTTACTACATCACTGGTTTCTACGGATGTGTCGGATATGTACGCAGGTGTGGGAGTCACTAATCCTGGCCTGGTCATGTGCAGTCTGACTCGCACACTGCCAAGCCTGCTGCACAGTGTGCTTATTGGGATGTACTAGTTACTGCACTGTGGTTGGTGGGCATTATGTGGTAGCACTTGTCCCTTGGTGGCAGTTGTCTTGCCATTATCAGAATGGGTGGAGGGCAGTATGACAAGGTGCATTGGACAGGGCTTGGTAGTGTATTCAGCATGTATTTGCCATTGGCGGTGTTGACTTTGGACACTCACCTCCATCAGCAGACGACGGAGCCCCACACTCCATTTCACCGACGCCCTCGATTGATTCTGTGCCAATCAATGCAGCGCATGTCTCCTCCCATGGCGCTAGTTTCATTGGTGAACTTGGTCCACCTCCAGTCAGCAGTGCCTGGCTGCGGTTGGCTGTGAGGATGCTCCGCACCCTCAACCGCAAGTCGTCCCACCGCTTGCGGCAGTCCCTGGAAGTGCGGGGGGTGGTGCCTACTGCGCTCACCCTTTGAGCAAGTTCTGCCCTTATGTTTTTTTTCTGGACCACTGCCTCTCTGCGCATGTCGCTGCTGAACACTACGTCTGCGTGCTCCTCCAGGTGGCCCACCATGGCCTGCAGCTCCTCGGGGCTGAAGCGCTGCTTGCGGAATGCGGTCCGCTGACTTTTTCGGGGCTTTGGGCATAGCTGGCGGTTGTGTAGGCCTTTTCCGAGGTTCAGGTTTGTCCCAAGGGTGCTGCCTGGAGAGGATGGCAATGGATTGTGTTTTTAAAGATGGCCGCCGCGCTCCTTCCAGTTCCTGTGCGATGACGTAATTTCGGTATCCGTTAATTAGCGGTGACCGTAATTTACGGTATACGTAAATTACGGTCAACGCTAATTACGGACGGCGAAGCTTCGATGGCGGTGTTGTTAAGAACGTCTCGCTTCATGCCGATAAGGAGTTTAACGGGCCCTTTAGCGGTATGCCGCTAGGGGATTTACTGGCATGGCGGAAAGCTCGTGCCCGCAAGGTCGGAATAGCCTGTAAATAGCGGTGTGGTACCAGATCGGACTCGCTCTTTCCGCCATGCCGGTAAAAAGCAATACTTACCTCCAACCTCGGAATGACCCCCATTCTTAGCATGAATTAGGGCCTCATTCCGGGTTTGGAGCCAACCATGGAGTAATTAGCTCCATGGTTGCCTCCGAAACCGTCCCAAATCCGGCATGGTGAATGGAGTAATTACCGGTTCATTCCAGGGTTGGGGGGACCGGTAATTCCCCATTCACATTTTGCCCTTCCCCATTCCCATTTCTGCCCCATAGGGCTCAATGGGAATGGGGAAGGAGGTAATTACGGCACCGTAAATTACGGTACATTAATTACCTCTGAAGTACCTTTGCGGGTCCCGTACTTTACTCCTGCTAAAAGCAGGAGGTAAGGAAGGACCTGCAAAGGGACCTCGGAATACAGACATAAGAGATTACCGGCATCGGCACCCTTACCGTTGCTGGTAATTCCTTACCTCCAACCTCGGAATGACCCTTATCTCAGGAATAGGAATGATGCTTCTGCAATCAACACATATGTATTAGAACAATGGAGGGGTATTGTGAATTGTGCAAGGCGGTGTGAGTGATGCATGATGAGGTAGCACATATAGTATTAAGAAGGTAAGTGTGAATGAGGCAAGATGAGACTATAAGCAGTGGGATGAATGACACAAAGGGATTTTTTGTCAAGTTTCTCATTTCCCTTTCTGCATTGGTACAATCAAGCCCTCGGAATAGGATGCCTTGTTCAAATATTGCCAAACAGATGTCAGTCTATATAGACTAAACATAGGGCTGAACCCAGTTGAGCTATTAACAAACCTTAAATAATTAAAAAAGAAGGAGCTTGCATTTCTTATAGGTTTTAAAGTCAATGCCATCATTCTGAGTTTGGAGGTAAGTTCCGTCCCTTACCGGCATTATTAGGAGTTCGTGGGCACGAGCTTTGCGCCATGCTGGTAATAGACGTAACGGCATGCCGCAAAAGGGCCTGAAAACCCTCCTACCGGCATGAACCGCACCATAGACAACACTACCAGCATAGATAAACACGGCATTAGCAGTGACCGTAAATAGCCGTCACCTTTAGTTACGGTGACGGTTAAATTACGGAACCGGAAATAGCGTCATCGCACAGGAACGGGAAGGAGCATGGCGGCCATCTTTAAAAACACAATCCATCGCCATCCTCATCAGACAGGACCCCTGGCACACTGGTGACTTACCAGAACTGCAACCACCCAGGAATGCCCAAAGCACCAAAGAAGGGAGCTGCCCGCCTCCGAAAGTAGCGGTTCAGCCCATATGAGCTGCAAATGCTTATAGATACCCTCCACGAGCATGCTGGGACTGTTTTTAGCAGCAACATGCGGAGGGAGGCGGTGCTGACAAAAAAAGAAATCTGGGCACTAGTATGCCAGAAGTTGAGCGCAGTGGGCAACACCCCCCGCACCATAAAGGATTGCTGCAAAAAGTGGGATGACCTGCGGCTGAGGGTGCGGAGCATCCTCTCTGCAAACAGAAACCAGGCTTTGGAGACCAGAGGAGGCCCAAGTTCACCAATAAAACTCATACCGTGGGAAGAGACATGTGTGGCCATGATAGGGGCCGAATCCATTGAAGGGGTCGGAGAAATGGAATGTGGCGCGACATCATCCGCTGATGGAGGTGAGTGTCCAAAGTAAATACTGATAATGCAAATGTTATGAAAGTCACTGCTAACATCTGGCCAAAGAGTCACGGCATGGTCAGCCACACCCCCCCTGTAAATCATGCCGAAGCAAGTGAGATCCAAGCCAGTGCCAGGTGCAAGGCCAGGTGCAAGGCCGTAACGTACATGCCACATACCACACAAAGTTGCCCATCCCATGAAGCACACAGGGTAGTTGATGGAAACAGTGTGCATGTTAGACAGCACAGTACCTGGCCAACATGAGCATGCATTGACCACCCAAGTATGGAATGCCAAGCCATTCCCTACACAAATGCTGATTACACACCATTGTCTGAATGTGCTATTGTAGCCATGTATGAATGCTGGCTATCCAAACATCACTCATGTCGTCCCTCTCTTCCACCCCCACAGGCAGTGAGCATAACAGTGAGGAGCAGGAGAGCAACCGTCCCAACACTTCCAGGGGCCAAGGCAGGGGCTGCCGTCTCCCAGCGAAAAAAGCAACACTGGGATGTAAACCACCAGCACCAGCAAGGCCCGTGGAGGGTAAAGCACCCCCACCCCCACTCCTCCCTGCACTGGCTGCAGACACCTGCCCAACGCCACGGTCCGAGGAGTCCAGTATGGCTGGGGAGATGGCAGCTATGGCCCCCCTCGAAGTTGAGGACAGCCCCAATGACATCTGGGGAGCAACTGAGGATGACACAGTGGAAGTCGTGCACACCCCTGAAGACTACTCAAACCCCCAGGTATCCTTCAGTGACTCTGGTGAGAATGACACACTGGAGCAGTCTGGCCAAGGACAGACACAGGGACATGGCAGTCCTGGGTACAGTTCCCTTGAGGAAGCGCCGGCAGGACATGTCAGCATGATCCCCAGCAAGGCCACTGCTTCATCTGCCAATGCACAGTGGGCTGACCAGCTCACAGCCCTGATAACAGAATTTGTGCAGGACAATTGGCAGGACAGGGAGGAGTGGCATGCTGAATAGAGGTCACTGGGCAATCCATAACGGAAAGCGCCAACCGCCTCTGCGAGGTGCTCAGCCGCATAGCCGATGCTCTGGCGGCTGCTCATCCTGGCCAACAGCCTCAGCATGAGGACACATCTTCAATGAGCAACTCCACCCAGACCAGCCCACTCCGTCGGTCGCTCCGTGTGCTGCACTGGTTGTTCTGCAAAAAAATTACCAGAGTGGGCATTCATCATTGCACATGTGTCATTTATTCTTGCACAGTGCATAGTGTACATGTATCCCCACACCCAGTGCCCCATGTCCTAACATTATGTCACCCTCTGATGACTTGTGTGTCAGAAATATTGTGCAATCAATGACTGCCGCACGGCATGTCCCTCCTGTGCATCGGCACCATGATGATGTCCTGCCACCTCTTCCTCCTCCCCTTCATCATCATCAGGTGGTAGCAGTTCCATGTCAGGGGGCAGGGGCACGTTCCGAAGGATGCACGTATTGTGCAGCATTACACATGCCATGGTGATCTTGGCCACCTCCTCATGGCTGTAGAGGAGAGCCCCACCCGACCGGCTGAGGCAGCGGAATCGTGCCTTCAACAGGCCAACGGTCTGCTCTATCACCACTCATGTACGGGTATGGGAACGATTGTAGTCCTCCTCGTGCCTGGTCAGTTGGTTTAGGACAGGGGTCATGAGCCATGGCTTCAAGGATTAGCCACAATCATCTGCATGAGAGTGGCATGAAGGTAAGTGATCGCACATTCATAGGACAACTGTAGTCTCACAGGGAAGAAGGTAATTTGTGCCCACATGCACATGTCCCTGGATGCATTGACCCATTTCTGACCCCGGTATGTGCCCTGTGCAATGGACTAATGGTGTGGGTTACATCTTCAAGATGGGTCATGGTGTGCACTGACATCTTGTTGCATGTGCATTGTATATGCATACAGCAGTGTTGGTGTAAAATGAGTGATGACGAGTAGTGTTCTGTGGAATTTGGTAGTAGGTAGCTTTGGCTGTAGTCAGATCTATATTGGGTATTCTGCACTGATCAGTTCCATGGTGACATGCAGCACTCCTATGGGTGACACACTGTGGTATCCCAGGTCGACTCAATGCACGGCCAGGGATAACTGTTCTGTGTGGTGAAATGCGGCAGTCAGCAACATAGCGCATATGCAGTGCAGAGTGCTGGATGAATTTACGGTGTGTGAGGGCCGGTGATGAGTTGTGCATGTGTTGTGGGATGTGGGCTGGTTACCTGTTTGTCATGTAGTGATGGGTGTCGGCCTTACTTCATCACTATAGGATTTGGTTGTCATGTACCATTTCAGTTGCTTTGGGGCACAGTGGGCCTCATTCCGGGTTTGGAGCTAACCATGGAGTAATTAGCTCCATGGTTGCCTCCAAAACCGTCCCAAATCCGGCATGGTGAATGGAGTAATTACCGGTCCAGTCCAGGGTTGGAGGGACCAGTAATTCCCCATTCACCTTTTGCCCTTCCCCATTCCCATTTCTGCCCCATAGGGCTCAATGGAAATGGGGAAGGAGGTAATTACGGCACTGTAAATTATGGTACCGTAATTGCCTCCGAGGTACCTTTGCGGGTCCCATACTTAACTCCTGCTAAAAGCAGGAGGTAAGGAAGGACCCGCAAAGGGAACTCGGAATACGGAGGTAAAGAATTACCGGCATCGGCACCCTTACCGGTGCCGGTAATCCCTTACCTCCAACCTCGTAATGACCCCCAGTGTTCGGTGATGTGCATATCGTGCACTGACGTCAACATTCCCACCCAGGTGGAGTATGCATCCCCCCCCATTCCCACCCAGGTGGAGTATGCAGCCACACACCTCACAACCCCAATGCACTGCCATGGCCCAGTCAGGCAACTAACCAAGCAGCCAGGCAAGTCGTCCAGCATGTCGCTCCATGTAGCGTGGTAGCATGGAGTTCCGCAGTACCAAAGAGTCATGAGTTGATCCTGGATATCATCCACAGCAATGTGTGATGATCTTGCTGGCCTCGCATACCATCTGCACATTGATCGAGTGGTATTGCTTGTGGTTGCGATACACCACCTCCATGGCATGCGGGACCACCAACTCCACGTGGGTACAGTCGAGGGCACCTACACAATTTGGCATGCCTGCCAGTGTTTGGAAGGCAACTTTTGTAGCAAATATCTCCTGGGGAGTCCGTGGTAGGGATATGTAGTCCCTTGTGTGCTTGAGGAGGGCATCCAGCACTTGGATCAGTATCCGGGAAAACAAGGCTTGTGATATGCCATGCATGTGCCCCACTGTGTGCTGGTAGGTGCCTGTGGCAAGGAAGTGGAGCACACACACTACCTTCAGTAGAGGGGGGGATGGCGGTGCGTATTTTTAAGAAGCTCACTATGTCGTTGTGTATCAGGTCCACTATGGTGGTGATGGTGTCAGAGTCTAGCCGGTACAGGGTGTGGATCTGCTCAGGTGTTAGGTTGAATGGGGTGGCTCTGATGTGAGGGATTGGGGGTTGCCGGTGTGGTAACGGCGGCTGCACTGGTGGGGCATGCTGGGCCTTTCTCACCCTCCTTCTCCTCCTGCGTCTCCTCTGTGGTGGTGGCTGTTGTTATTGTTGTTGTTGTTGAGGCATTGCAAGCAGGGCCTCCAGCTCCAGTAATGCTACTACTATTGGTATAATCTTGGTGTGGGAGGGGGTGTGGTGTGTGGGTGTGCTCCTTTACTGACTCCATTGCCTCCACCTGTGCTGATTGTGTGCACCTGTGGCACTTGGAAACACTGCTCAGGCTTCTTAACGCCTGGTAGGCAATGCCGTTATTTACACCATGCCAGTAAGCACTTTTTCGGCCTTCGGGAGGCCGTTATTTGCATGTCCACATCACTTGTGATCATCTCCGGTTTACGGCATGCCGGTAATGCCGGCATGGTGTGCCGAGCGCACAAGCCCAGACCGCTACATGCCTTAAATAGCGGTCTGGTTGGTCGGAATAGCCCGTAGCGGTAAGCGATGCCGGTAATCCTTTACCGGCATCGTTTTTCCCTTACCTCCAACCTCGGAATGACCCCCAATCTCTAGTGTCCATGCAACCCTAGGTTGTTTCGGTCTATTCAGGACTGATCTCTGTATCTTATAATGTTGTTGCTACTTAATATCCCTTTTCTGTACATCAAATTAAGCCATCTCTTATTGGAGTCAGCTCAGAAATAATCTCTGTATCTTGCACTATTCACAACATTTTCTTTAATGTGCTCATCTAAGCTCTGATATGCATCTGTACTGTTGTATACATCAGTAAAACACTCCATTGTGTATCTGTATTGTAGTACACCTGTGTAAAACGCTCTGTAGCTCCTCAATGCTAGGTCTGCACTCAATAAATACCATATTAATGATTGCCACCACATCCTTCTTCTTGATCCAAAACCTAATTTGTAATATGTTACATTATCAACACTTCTCTCTTTCTAGTACCAGAAGTCCATTACCCCCACCTCCCACCTTCTCATCCCATACCAATTTAGTAATCTGTTCAATGACCCTGCCTACCTATTCCTCCTCCAGATTTCTCATAAGTAACCTATTGCATTACTCCATCTGCTTAATCCTCATCCAAGCACAAATTAATAATTGTTTCCCAGTCTCCCTCATCCTCATCCAAGTACCCCATTAGAAATCCATTGCATTGCTGCAACCACTATATTCCCCATCCCAGGACCTCATCACCCATTCTCTCTACCCCCTCATTTTACCACTTAATTTTCTTTACCATTGGACAACTCAGATGTTGAAGAATGCAGCAATCAGTTGCATTACTTTACCTCCTTCGTCCTCGTCCCAGTAACCCTTTTCCCCTGTCTCATTCTCTTCCACATCCGAGAAGTCAATTACCCAGACCTCACTCTTCCTTGTCCCAGTACCTCAATAAAAATAATTTGCATTACCACACCTCACTCTTCCTTCTTTCTGTACCCAATTAGTAATCTGTTGCATTACTCTACCCCCCTCCTCCTTCTCTCAGTACCGCAATTTTAATCTGGTTTGGTTGCCGGAAGTGACAGAGAAGTTCGGTGCAGCTTGACTTCTGCTCACCATTACACGTGTTGAGGTACTTTTCTCTGAGTTCCCTCTTTGTGGTTCTGCCTGCTGCCTCTCCTGCTACCTAATGTTGCTTGTTCCCTATGTCTGATCTTCTCTGCCACTGGTGAGGGTGCCAGCTGCCGTTTTGGACGGTGGGGATGGCCCCCTGCTGAGCACTGGTCAGGATTTCTTTTAGAGCTTTTTCGCATGCTGCCTGTGCTTCATCTCATGCCAGCACTGAGAGAGCAACCACAGTCATGGGGCTGGTACGGTCTCACGTTCGGAGCAAGCATTGGAAGGAAAGATTCAAAGTTAGTTGCAGAGTTAGATGGTAACAATGTAGTTACAACTTAGTTATAAGATAGATACACAGATTATTAGGGCTCTGTTGCTGTAGGGACTATTCTGTGGACACTTTTTGTGTATTGCACTGTGGGGTCATTGTATGAACCAGATTCTTTGTGCTGAGATTGATTGATCTACCCTTCAAACTACCTGGATGCTGCATATAGCATGTGTGCATGCAGAATGCCAGCGACTTCAGTCAGTAGTCCATGGCCCATAGTACAAGGGTTAAGGACCACAACTCTGACCAGGATTATGGCATAACAGATTAAATATTATGTCCTTTTTTTACACTATGACTTTGAATAAAAGTCTCAACTATAATCTCAGAAACACTGGCAATCCTTTACACTAAGAAACAGCCCTGTCTATGTCCCACAGCCCGTGAACTGTCAGCCAACATTTGCACACAACCCCCTTACATTCCGTGTGCCTAGAATCTTGGAACACAATGGCCCTCATTCCGAGTAGGGCGCAAAGGGATACCGGGCACCGGTAATGACACCGGTGCCAGTAATCCCTTTGCGCCCTACTACGTGTTCCCTTTGCGGGTCCTTCCTTAACGCCTGCTTTTACCGTTATTGCCGCCTTCCCATTGAGCCCTATGGGGGCTCAAATGGGAATGGGGAATGGCCCTGGTGAATGGGGAATTACCGGTTCCGCCGACCTCGGAATGGACTGGTAATTACTCCATTCACCAGGCCGGAGTTGGAACAATTTTGGAGGCAGCCGTGCAGCAAATAGTGGCAGGGTTACCTCCAAACTCGGAATGAGAGCCAATGGCTCTGGCTGTTTAAGAAGCCTCGCCAGTGCTAATTGTTTCGGGGTCACTTGTAAAGCATCTCCCATCTTCACCCATTTAGATGATTTGTTTGTTCAGCTTTGTGCTAATTTGAGTGGGGTTAACAATGATTTAGCCCACCTTGATGACTCAATTGGGTCAAGGTCAGCCTCATCCCAGCCACAAGCACCACTGAATCCCGTACTCCAGATAAAGCTAGAGGAAAACATGCTAATGTTTTGCTGCAAAGGTTCCAACAACAGGTAAGATCTTCAACGAATTCCATCCCTCCATCTTGTTCTTCAATAACATCAAAGTCGCAGTGCAGCACAATAGTGCTCTTTTTGCCTTCATCGCCAAAAAAGTAAATGGCAATTACTCTAGCTTCGGAATGGACTAGTTAAGGAGTGTCCCCTCCATGCAGCTCCTTGAAGACTCGGTTTAAGAACCTAGCTTAGTCATGGATGATCTTGACTCTTCGTTCACAGGGCAAGGTGCGACAGGTGTTGTTAGTGAAAGGCTTAGCGTGTCACCTGCTCTCTTGGCCTCACCTGTGGTACAAATACCTGCAGACGAGGTTGTGGTTCAAAAAAATTAGGAACCTAAAGATTAGCAGTCTATGAATTTCAGTTATACTCCTATGTGGAGGAAAAGGAGGAAGGAAGAAGCATTCTGGGAAAAAGAAATCCAAAAATCTCCCTAACATCAACTCCAATAGAAATCGATCTTCAAGGAAATTCCTGTGCTCCCTATCCACAATTGATTAGGTGATCAACTTAAACGTGTCCTTTGTGTCTCAGCCACTTCAACCTTTTCTAATGATTATAAGGAAAAAAAGGAAGAAAGATCACCCTAGGAATCAGGAACAAATCTCAAAATTCTTTCAGCCTGATAAACCATCCAAAGATCGACTTAAGGTGCCATCTACAGAAATGGCTGATGTCAATGTGGACCAGGGAATCTGGACACGTGTTCATGTTATGTTATGTTATTTTATTTATAAGGCGCCAAAGCCCGAAGGCGTCCAGGCGGCATAGAAGAAAGGGAGAAAACACTATCTTGGCCAGGCTGCAGGTCAAAATCTAAATAAACAGAAATGTCTTCAACTGTTTCCGAAAGGCTTGGAGGTTCGCTGTGTTACGTAGAGGAGCCGGCATGGTATTCCAAGTCTGTGCGGCCCGCACATGAAAAGCACAACCGTTTCCGCCAGCTCTTTTAAAACAATCTACTTGCAGGAGGCAGTCTTTGGCTGATCTAAGCGGTCTTCTAGGAATATATAATCTCAGCTTGTTTTTGAGATATATGGGTGTGTCACTGTAGAAACATTTGTGACAAATGGTCATAATTTTTAACTGAATTCTGGCCGAGACTGGGAACCAGTGGAAAGTCCTCCTGGCTGCTGATGTGGGCTCAAGGCGCATCATCTGGAAAACAATGCGTATCGCAGAGTTTTGAATCTCCTGAGGTATCTGAAGATCCTTGTTCTTGGCTCTTCCCAAGAGGGCATTGCAATAGTCCATTCTTGGTAATATTACAGCCCAGACCAATTTTGTACGGTTTTCTTCTGAAACTAGAGGGGCCACTTGGCGGAGTACTTTCAGGTGATAATTAGTACTTTTTATGATTGCGTCTACATGGCCATTGTTCTCTACATTGGTTTCCAAATAAGTGCCCAGAATTTTTTCCTTATGTACCACTGCTATCTGATTTCCATCAACCAGGAAGCTGCATTACAGGGGGTCTAGTTTCTCTCTAACCTGTTTAGGGCCGTACAGCATTAGTTCTGTTTTAGTTGCGTTAAGGCAGAGCCAGTTAGTTGGCATCCAGCTTTTCACCATTTGGTAAGCATGATTCAGTGTTTGTTGGTCTTTATTATGGTCTCCACTAACCACCATTGCAGAAGAAAAGTTATCAAGATCCCTGCATAGTGGGATAATATAAATGTTAAAAAGCAGAGGGGAAAGGCAAGCCCCGTGAGGAACTCCAGAAATGGTAATCTCGGCATCAGAGGCACTGTCGCCCCAATGCACACAGGAACTACATCCCTCGAGAAAAGACTTAAGCCAGGTCGTTGCCTCTTCTGAGAGTCCTCCCACAGTAGACATCCGATGCAATAGGATCCCGTGATCCAGCAAGACGAAAGTAGCAGATAGGTCTAATAACATCAGCAGCCACGACTTCCAAGCCTGATAGCATGTACGTCTGCAAATCCATTAAGGCACACTCGGTGCCATGGAAACTACAAAACCCTGACTGTTTTTCATGAAAAATACCATTTTCTAACACATGTGTCTGCAATTGTAGCGTTGCTACTTTATCCACAAGTTTTAAGAAGAAAAGAGTATTGGTAATCGGCCTAAGGTTAGCAGCATCATTGGGATCCAAGCCGACTTTTTTTATTAATGGAGTGACAGCTACATGTTTAATAGAAAGGGGGATATGACTTGTATGGAACGAAGAATTTACAAACCGACAGAGAAAGTGGCTAACGTGTCCTTATGTTCGAGAATGATTTTCAACGGTAAGAGTTCCCCCGGGCAACTTGTGGGGTGCATGGCCCGCATGATGTTACAAATTTCTGTCGTAGTGTGTTCTTTAAAGCTAAATTCAGCCTGACGTAAATGAGAAGGTTGTTCTTCATTGACTGGAGGTCATTTGTGTCTACTCGTCTTATGAACACTTTCCAATCTCTGGAAGATGAAGGCCTACCTACAGAGTAGGAACAAATAACTCTGCCACTCAAAGAAGAGCGTTTTGGACATTGTGGAAAGGAATCCAATCTAGACAGGTGTGAAAGTAATGTGACTTTCTCAAGTAACATTATTGGCCTTGAAAACATCAGACAAATTAATGACTGTATGATGCGGAAGAGGTCCACCATCTTGCACATTTTTGTTTTTATTGCTCATCTTTTGGCTAATATATTCACAAGAGATTGAATGGGTGGACATAATCGATGATGGTGGAGAGAGAGCGGTAGATCATTTTCACTCACCTATTGTGGATGACTTGGTCTGGAGTCAACTATATAATTTCAGGATAATGTCAAAAAGTGAGCATGGCGAGGCGCACACTCCAGTTCCCAGTCAAAGAATACCTGATGCAAAAAGTAAATGAGCACTTCATCAATTAATTGTCTGAGAGGCTTTGAATTGTGGGATACATTTACCCACTCAGCATTACTTCCCCACATCACCAAGCTTCACTTCATCATTTAACAGCAACATGGTTGTGCCGGCTCCTTTAAGCACCATTGCCCCACATCAAAACTGTGTTTTCAGCTACAAAATGATGGCTGCACTGTCTTGCCAAGCATCTATTGGGCAGGATGGAACGAGTGGGTACAATGAAAAAGCCTGCCAGTGTGTTTCTTACATGCACCAAGAAGAAAATTGAGAAGCAGCACTGCTTTGCTGCTAGATCCACATTCCCCCTTGAAAAAGAAAATATTTGGCCTTTATAATGATGGCACCTGATGCTCTTTCTCATCTGTTCAACCTTACAAAGTTTGGATCTCGGGAGATGTAGCTGTGCCCATCCACATTCAGATTGTGCCAGCAAAAGAGAGCACTGTCACAGATTGGTAGGCGGTGTCAGTCATGGTCTGGGAAGTCACCAGAAACTTTACTTTCAGCCGTACGGAAAAAGCACTTGACATTTGGCTATAAATTGTCAAAAATAAACCTTACAAAAAGAATCCCTAGCTCTCTGTGCATATGTCAATTTCAAGGGACCTTTGCCTTGTACAGGCAGTTGTGTAAGAGAAACTGTCTAGGTCTACAAACAATGTTGAAGTCCAGATGGGAGAGAAAACCAAATTTGAAAGTGAAATGCCAGCAGCATTCACCACGTGTCAAAATGTGTTTTTGCGAAACAAGACCAATGCCTGTTTTAAAAGTACAATGTTGAATAAAGGCCTTTCCTTGCCTAGAAATGTCAGGGGGTGTTGTGTGAAAACCTATATGGGATGTTTTGTTTCAACAGACATGATTCTGATGCAGAAAAATAAAGTAACTAAGGTATTGGCTGCATTGTGGAACTAGCCCAACAGGTTTTCTGCTGGGGGAGTTGCTAGCAACAGGAGAGGCCTTCGACACCCCAAAAGAAGCCACAATAGATTCTGGGACACTTACGTGCTAATTGTGCCCTTGGAAACTCTGAATAGGCCAAGAGAAAGAAATATCACACACTCGTCAGATTTGTGTCTGTGCTCCAGCTTGAGAAAATAGATTCTGGGACACCTACGTGTGACTTCTGGAAGTGACAACAATCATCCACTCAAACCAAGGAGCTCCAAAGAAAAACTCCATGACAACCCTGGGCTAAGCTGACATTTGCTGGTTGCCTGAAATAATTGTCCCAGTTGAAGGACAAAGTCCAGCCCCATTTGGCACAAAATACTATTTGATGAATACACTTTTAAAATTGTTAATTCTGTAACTGGACAGTGCAGTAATGTAAAAGTTGTACATTTTGAATGCGATTTTCGTGGCTTCTGAACAAGATATCGTGGCCGTCCATAGCATGTATGGGACGCAAACTGAAGGAAAATATGAATCATGGTAAAAGTACACATGCTGGAACATTAAACATTTATAGAAATATGCCCTGTGATAATATGCACACACACTTAAATTGTGGGATTTTGGGTGAAGCGGTTCTCATTAAAAATGTGAAAAACTATTAGAAGGACGAAACAATGGCATACAGACCTGGGAGTGGGAACACAATGCTCTGCGTAAAATATGTAATCTGCCTATGTGATTCGTAAACGTGGCACAACTGTACAAATGTATAATTTATGTTAAGATTGATTTTTGCAAAAAGGACTGTGAGAAGGCTTTGCACCTCATAAAAACACAACCCCATAAACTGAGTCCCCTCCTAGAGGAGGCAACCAGCATTGGCTGCCCTATCCAGTTCTTGGGGGTAGGTCTAGCTTAATTCTGCCCAACAATATATGCCATTATGTCACCCGCTTTATAAAAGGGGTGGGAGATCACAGGGAGAGGACACTCCTGAATGTCCAGCACCTGCGTATCCAGACAATCCATACCCACCTTTGCAAGAGTCCAAACTCTAATGCCAGGCCAAAGCTTAGCTGACCCTATCCCAGCAAGGCCAAAGCACAGCTGGCCCTATCCTAGCAAGGCAATTGATCCAGAAACCCCACTAAAATCCCAATAACAAGGGGGAAAAGCTGTGGTACCCTTTTGGGGGCATCCTGTGACTAGACCGGCATTTTGTCCACTACCTGCATTACTGCTGTACCCTTGCCATCCGGTGACCAGACTTGCCCAACTATTTGCTGAGAGGGGCGCCCGCCGTGTTGTGACCAGAGTTTTTGAGTCCAGAACCCGGTGACTGCCCCAAATCCCAATTTCAAGAGCGGATTGTGAGTATTTCCCCATCCCATTGCAACACATAGCCTATGCCATCTTGACCCTTTTTTCTGTGTCCTACTCTCTAAGTAATCCTATTCATACCCTGATAACTTGTCTTAAACTGTTCTAATTCTCTGTGCATCTTGTCCTTGATTTCCTAGTTTTAGCGTCATTCTTTCATTCACCCCATCTTGTAACTCCTTACCAATATTTTGATTAAATAAATGAATTTTCCATAAAGAAAAGGGGTACACTATGTGAAGGGTTACAACTGCACCATAACTTTTATATTAACGGGTGGTTTTCCTCTTTTCTAGCCATTACATTTAGTATAAGTGACATTTTGTCTTTTCTTCAAAACCAATGTTCTCTGCTTAACTGCTTTATTTTACCAAAAGCGTATCTCATTTCACCTTGAAAATCTCATCCAATTATCCAGCTATAGTCACTCTTTTACTTCTATATTGTCACTGTGATGTGCATTTATCACCCAGCCTAAAAACTGAATTCCGATTATCTGTATTTCAGCCGTTAAAAAAAAAAATGTTTTGACATTTAAAACTGCAAATGTGTAAATTGCAACTTTCCAACGTGTGAATTTGGCTGCACTGTGTTTTCATTTCAAGTTCTTTTTTGAACTGGCTGCTTTTTGGGAAACTTTACCTTATAGTTGCTAGTAATATAACATCCCAGATAATGTGATAAAACGCATCGACATCATTATATAAGCACACATATAATTCATTATTTGTCAAAATTCAAGTGTCATTTATGCCATTGCAAAGGGTTTTAAAATAATTGCTGTCTCATATTCCTGATTCCCTGATGCGTCTTTCTGTCCACTCAGAATTCGATTAATTGGTGTTTGAGGGAACATTGCAGGAGGAAATCTTAACTCGGGTGCTATTTTTCCTTATTGAAAAAGTGCTCCTATTCATTTGTGCTTTAGATATGTTCTTGTAGAAGGTTATCCAAGTATATTCAGTAGTTTTCATTGTAATTATCACCCCATTGGTGATTGCTACCCAATATAAACATTGTGTGATTTCCTTTGAAATTAAAATAAATAAATATAGTATTCCCACCAACCGACCTCGTTCATGGTCCATTGTGACCCGGGGTATTTGTAAAAGGGGGTGTGAGACGGGATGGGTATCAGCTCAATTAAAATTTGTAGAAAATAAAGAGAAAGTATTCTAATTGAGCGCTACATCCTAGGCTAAGGGCAAGAGTCCTGATCCAGTGTGTGATGCCCAGTCAGAATCCTTCACAGAAGGGGCTCCTACTCTGGATGCAATTACTCCATTTAGTAATGGTCTCAGCATATGGTGGATTCTTATTAAAATGGAGGAATTTACTTCATCTGTGATACAGATGTGGGGAAATAACTCTGCAGCCAAATTATGAAGCCTCTTCCCTGTTACAAGCTTCAAAGGGACTGGCTACGCCCACCTCTCCTGATTTTTAAGAAAGGCTACAAGTATGAATACCAAAAAAGTAAAGCACATATTCAATGAAGGAATAGCTAAAGCCAAAAGAGAGAATAAATAGGGCCTGAGATTTCTTCTGAGAGGTAAACCATCTATTTTTTTTTTTTTTTTTTTTTTTTTTTTACTTGTATTTTAATTGTATTTCAATTTTTACAAGATCTTTTCCTTCACTCTGTTTTGGGATGCTTCCTAAGATCGTTATTTATTCTGTTAGTTCTTTATGATATTCTTTAGGATTCTGTTTCTTCTAGATTAGGAGAAGCTGTTTCCTATTTGATCGCGAGAGTCCTTTTCTTCTAATTTCAAACTGTCCAGAAATTTTGCAGTCGCTATAGTCAGAGAAATTGAATCCCCGCTCATAAGCTTGTTCCACCAATCCTCTTCCCTTATGATCTGGAACTTTGATCCGTGTGGATGAAGATAGGTTTGTCTGGGGTTGCTTGTACCAGGACAGTGAAGGAGTAGATGTCTAAGAGTTTCGGTGACCCCATTTACACAAAAACGGCACTTGTTGGTCACTGATTGTTTCCTGGTGTAAAGGATCTCATTTGTCTTCAGGATGTTCAAGCGTGCTCTCAGAAAGATTGTACGCAGTCTTTTATCTGGGAACTTTTTTAAGTAGTTTCTTACATCGTCCAGCTTTTGTGTATTGGTTGTGTGATGGGCCGAAGTTGTATGTTCATCAGCTATTTCAAGTGTTTCGATCCAATCTTGCAACTTTAGTTTTTTCTTTATTTTTCCAGGAATGCGTTCGATTTCCCATTCAGAACAACCAATATTTGCAGCTTGATCTAGAAGGTTGTTATACCATGTTGTTAGCATGGGGTTTTGGCCGCTCTTTATTTCTGCAAAAATGATTTCCAGGATTTTTGGTCGTGGGAGCCTTAGAATCTTTCCCAGGAACAGTAAGCTATTTCTCTCTCTATGTTGGCAAATCATTTGGCCCTGAATGGTAAGAACATAAGGCACAGTTATCGACATTTTTTTGACCGTATGCGATATGTATTAGATTTAGCAGATGGTCCGAAAATCATGTATTCTCTTAATGACAAGAACTTTGACTACTTCTGGGAAACTCTTAACAATAACGATACTACACAGATTGACTCTTCCATCTGTATGATCTGTATGATTATGGAGGCATCCCATTTTCTTCTTTATGCTCCCCATCAATATCTCTTTTTGGACACTGAGATTCTTAGACATAACTTAGTGAAATGGGAAGGTTGTTTCTAGTTGGAAGACATTAAAGAAACATTGATGAAGCTAACATTTCCGAAAGTCCCCTGCAGAAATTAAGAGTGCATATTGGGCCACCTGTTAGCATATAACAGGTTACGCTTGTATTTTCCCTCTTTCAGTCTCTGGTGGACTCAGGACCCTTTGCCTCTTTGCACCTGAAGTATACACATATATGTCTTACTTACCTCATTAATCTTACACAAACTCATTAGAATCATTTACTACCAAACCCTACCTAATACTCTGTTGTATCCCTTAACCCCCATCTCTTTTTCCCTACTTTCTATCTCCCCATGTCCTTTAAACTAATCCAACTCTATGGTCTAAAATCTGTTATGTGTTCTTTGACAACATCATTAGTAGAGATTGCTTACCTTATAACAAAAATCTCTCTTACATCATCGCTACCTATAAGAAGGAAGCTGTCCAGGTAAGTACCGCCCAATTGCCATCTTAAATGTTTTGAGCAAGGTCTTTGCAGCTCTTATGCTCATAGAGCTTGATTACTGGGTTTAAAACCTGAGACTCATACCCAATTTTCAAGTAGGCTTCCAAAAGGCACAAGGTACTTTACTTACTTTACTAAATGGCTCACTTCTAAATAATGTACTTGCTCTACTTCATATGTTCTCATGTAAGAATATCTATATTCATAGCATGGATATGAACATGGCGTTTGACCAAGTTATCAGGGAGAAATTATTGTTTAAACTGAAAAATTGGGACCTAGCGAAAGGTCTCCTGAGATGCATCCTGCTTTTACATGAAAAATCTGCAATACAAATTAGACTTAATGAAGAGGGTTCCCTGTCGCACCACCAACTCCAGGCGCATATTGGACTGGGCCAGGGTTTCATTTTGGTGCCCAAACTGTTTAATCTGTATATAGCCAACATCGACAAACTTTGGAAAAACTCTAGCTGCTTACCAGTGAAAGTAGGATCAAGTTTAATGCACGGGTTGACCTTTGTCGAAGATGTATTGTTCTTTGTCACTACTCTCATTGGTCCACATAGGAAATTAGACATCTTCTCAAACTATTCAGAAATTATTTATCTAAAAATCCATGGCATAAATGTCTAAAATTACAATCTTTTCACAAATGTGGCTTCTCAATGTCTGTCAGTGGATGGTAGGTAATACTAGGCTGGGCAGAGTGTAGATATTTTGACATATCTAGATTGTACCAGAATTCATCGTTCTTGTAGATTAGCTCAAGATCAGAGATTGAGGAACAAGATCATACCCATACAGACCCAATTAGGCCATATTTATTGGCATTTCTGTACATTTTCCTTGTTACTATTAATCAGATTTTATACTGGAAAGATTGTCCCAATCCTGACTTATGGCTTGGAGATTTCAGTCTCAGTCCTGAGGGGGCTTTCGAATACCTTAGAAGGCGCCCTATGGAAGCAATCCCTAGGACATTATGCGTGTTAAATTGTGTCCTAAAGCACGAGCTGGGCCTAATTTCCCTAGACACCCTCATTCTCTGGAAAAGGCTCTCAATAAATGTGAAGTATGTGTGCCCTACTAAGAAAACCCTATTCTTAGATCCTCGTAGAGTTCTAGAGGCGCACACTGTGCCTTCTGTGGAGACCTTCACTTTATCCCAACTCTTTCTTTTTAGAAAAATCAGCTCTGATTTTGATGAGCTTTTAAACAACCCCTTGGGGATGAAGAAAAAGTTGTACTCATGGGATTGGAGGTCAACAATAGAAGAAATTATAAATAATTCCCTTTACTAAGAATACTCAGCTACTTTTCATAGGCGTGACCATGTACCTCGTTACTTGAAGCTCTTCCCATGTAGGCAATTGAGAAACATATGCATACGATTCAAGTTGAATTTGTTAGCCACATTGTACTGTGTGAACCCACGAAGGGGCTTGATAGCTGACAAAAAAAAAGTATGTTATTTTCTAATGCTAACGCAATTGAAACATTTGTACATCTATTCATTTTCTACTCATGGTTGCACAAGTTGAGAGTACACTACTTTTATAATTCATCAATTCCCACTTTAGTGATGTGGGCGAACATTTATGAACTTCAATTAATCAAGGTGAGTGTATTCCCTTGTTATTGGCATTGACTAGGTTTGTAAAATTGACTTTCCGTTTGCCAAATATTCTATATAAATATATATATATATATATATATATATATATATATATATATATATATATATATATATATATATATATATATATATATATATATATATATATTTGTGAACGTTTGTTTGTATTTTAGGAGTTGGCTCCAGCCCATGACAGTTGGTGGGCTGAAATGTTGGGCAAATGTCAGCATACCAGCCTGGGGTGTACTGGTGATAGTGAAATCTGACCAACCCCACCCATTCCCCCTGCACAATGCGGCATCCAGCCCTGTGCTATCAGAATTGTGAAAGTTTGTTTGTATGCTCGGGGTTGGCTCCAGACCCTTACCAGTTGGTGAGCTAAAGTTTTGGCCCACGGTTCACATACCAGTCTGGGGTGTACTGGCGCTAGTGAAATTTGACCTACCCGGCCCATTCACCCTCCATAGGGAGGGATTCGGGCCTCTGCTACCAGTATGGGACATTTTGGGAGATTTCTGATTTTGCGTTTATTGGCTCCAGCCCCACAACAGTTGGTGGGCTGAGGTGTTTTAGACGAGGTTGGCATACAAGTCTCGGGTGTATTGGTAATAGTGAAATCTGAACAACCCACCCATTCGCCCTGCACAGGGTGGGGTCTTGCCCTGTGCTATCAGTAGACGTGATTTTGGGTGATTGCCAATTTTGTGATTGTTGGCTCTAGCCCCACAACAGTTGGTGGGCAGACATTTTAGTCCGAGGTCGGCATACCAGTCTGGGCTGTACTGGCAATAGTGAAATATCACCAACCCCAGCCATTCACCCTGCACAGGGCAGGGTCCAGCCCTGTGCTTCAGTATGGGTGATTTCAGGGGATAGTCGATTTTGCGATCTTTGGCTCCAGCCCCACAACAGTATAGTGGGCTGAGGTTTTGGCTCGAGGTCAGCATACCAGTCTGGGGTGTACTGGCGATAGGGAAATCTGACCAAACCCACCCATTCGGCCTGCACAGGGTGGGTCCGGCTCTGTGCTATCATTGTAGGCGATTTTGGGAGGTTGACGATTTTGGATTGTTGGCTCCAGCCCCAAAACAGTTTGGTGGCTCAAATGTTGCCCTGAGGTCGGCATACCAGTCTGAGATGTACTGTGATAGTGAAATCTGACCAACAACACCCATTCGCCCTGCACAAGGTGGGGTCTGGCCATGTGCTATCAGTATAGGCGATTTCGGGAGATTGAAGATTTTGTGACTTATTCAAAAATAGGGAGTTAGGACAAAAGGTTGGCATACCCGTTTGGGGTGTACTTGCAATAATCACATTTGAACAGCCCCACCCTTGTGCCCTGCACAGGGGTGGAGCGCAGACCAGCCCTGTGCTATCAATAAAGGCAATTTCGGGAGCTTGACTAGTTATAGAATATTACAAACTGGCTAAATCCGAGAGTTTAACAATACGTTCTAATATTGAACTCGATGAATAAAACCACCTCTCTCATCTTTATCTCAGTACCACATTGGTAATTTGACAGCATTTTTGTTACATATTAATTATGAATGTAGTGTGATTGTACTTCTGGCTGTATATTTATAACACTGAGGAGAATATTTTGTGATCATTATGCAAACTTGCATAATGAAGCCTGTGAGGGATGGGACTCAGTATGGTGATTCAGAGGTATTACTCCTTGCCTGAGCTCCTAGTAAAATTATTTGGACAAATTGAATTAATAATTGGTATGCACTTGCACATTAAAAGACCAGGTGTATTATGCACTTGCACTTTAAAATATTTTGCGCACAGGATAATTTTGATCTTGATTGTGTCCATGTATGCCATCACCACTAAATAAACAGAAATTCAATTGGTCATGTAAATAAAACAAGTAAACCAGAATAATGTGAACAGTTATTGTAAATGGTACTGTCACACAGTCTTAACCACAAAACGTACATACGTCCAGTAATCTGTTTACGCAATCGTGCCTTCATTGGGTCTCAGAGTCCACAGAATACCTCTTTGCAGAGTACACTCAATTGTTGTGTTATGTTGTACAATGTTATTAGGATTTGTATCATGCACCATGGCCTACATGTGCTCTGGCAGATCTGGAAGAGAGTGGGTGGGTTTGGTTAGTTGGAAGGACAGGGAAAGGCAAGATTGTAGTGCCTTTGTGCATGCTGAGGTGGCAGATCAGACGTACCCTTAGTGTGTAAGCTTTCTAGGTGTGGCACATCAAATGCCTTGTCTCCAGAGAGTCAGCCTTGTGCCTTTAGTGTTGGCATGTGTTGGCCAGGGGCAGAGTAACTCATCAGTAGTTACAGATGTAAGTATGTGATGGTTGAAGTATGGGGAGAGGGTCTTTTTTATGTTGGGCTTGCATTTGTAAATGTACAGTTGTGCTTCTACTTTGCCAATTAGGTAACTGAATTTGCACTTCTAATGTTTTGCTGAAAATTGATATATGTGACATGAAGGGCTTCCATCTTAATTAAACACGCTAGCCCTCAGTACACGTCTACACGTCTGGTGGTATCCCGCTGGTAAATCTGATACCACCAGACAGTAATACCATTACCGACACCTGATCTGCTGAAATTACCAGCAGATTACATGTGCCAGTAGGACTCTTTGGGGGGATTGCTAGTATTACCGGTACCGGTAATACTGGCGCCAGTAATACCAGCAGTGTTTTGCCTGCAGGGAGGCTGACTTACCTCCGATAGCTGTAGGTAAATCAAGCCACCCCACTGGCAAACTTGTAGTTTGTTGGTCCAGAATTTGTAGTTTGCCGGTCCAGAAACATGGTAAATGGAATTACCGGCACATTAATTCCAGATGAGCAAACTTGTCATGAGGCTCATTGTCTTTTTTTAACATATACATCACAGATTTGAAAATGTAGACAGTTTTAATATTATGAAATAAAATACGTCCATGGTGTAGGTTGTCTTGCTTTGTGGTGAGCTACTCCACTGATACAATTCCTTTCTAAGCAAAGGCTCACAAAAAAATCTCCTCACTTTCTCGGAACATGACAAGAGTTGAAATAGGTGACAAGGCTAATGGGGACAGATAAACATGTAGCCCAGACATGCAGCCCATGCACAACCAATAACAGGCTCAAGGGAATTATATGTCAATTCACCTTTTTCACAGGGACACACGTGTCTTCCCTTTTCAAGACCCGCTACTGAGAACTCGAATAGTGCCATGATTGAAAGTGGAAGGGAGACAGCCTTTGTATTCTGATAGTGTTTGATGATACAATTAGGTGGATGGTGGATTCAATTCTGCCTGCTGCCTGAAAGATTAGGATGAAAATAGAAGTTTAAAACGAGGAAGGCCAGAAGCCCTAAACACACCAGAGAGCTGCCAGAAGGATGTTGTGCTAAGATTATGTTGATCCATTGATGTGGCCTAACAGTGGACGACATGTGAGAAAGAATCAAGTCTGGGTTAAATGGGAAACTGCCTTTTAGTAGTAAGGTGGTTGGAAGGTATCTGAAAAGTTTTCCACCTTACCTTTTAATCTTCCCTGCCACTCAGAATGTTAGGATTATGCAAGATCTGCACAACTCACATTAACAAGAAGTGCATTTTTGGAAAGGAAACACCACATGTTTAGCATTATAAGGGTACCAGACTTTATGTGAAAATACAGTGAGTTCGGTTCTCAAAGTTTTTCATTTGGAAAACCCAACTGGAAAAAGCTGTGTGAATCAGGCTCAGAATCTTTGCCCTTTTCCTTTTCTCGAACTCCTAGAGCCATAGGGTGTGCAATTAATTACACAATGTAGTTTAAGTACATTGATTGCTATTAGGTATTTTGTATCCTTTGGATATTAGATCTATGCATTTATAAAGCATCAGGTTTAATATGTGTTTTTGTGCTTTTCAGGAAAATCGCTTGCATACAAAGGTGCTAGTAAACAAATCTCAAATTTCAAATCTCACGCCTAGGCATCAATCATTTCATGATTAACTTCAAGTGACTCCTCTGGGCAAGCACAAACAAACACACACACACTGCATAGAACCTGAAGGAAGCGTGCACACATAAAAAATACTTTTTGTAAATATTACCTTTAGTTTGTTGTCTAAGTGGTCACCATTCCCACAAGTCCAGAGATCCAACGCCTCTGAGCATCAAGCTTCAGGGAGTAGCAAGTGGTGGAAGGGCAAAGTGTGGGATCGAGGGTTGAAGCTTGGCTGCCATGCTACCCGTGGACCTGGTGAACAATTCGGTCTTATTCAGTCTGTGTTAAAATCACCGAAGCTAGTTCAACATTGCTCTTCTCTCTGAGACATACCAATGTCTCCAACTTCTTTCGAGTTCACTTTAGGGAACCAATCTCTTGCTCTAAAATGGCAAAGGAAAGTTTGTTTCCAATTTGCAGTGCATACTTTGTGGCATGTGTCACTTATAAATGCTTACAAAGTAATAACATGTACTGCAGGCTTCACCAGCCGGAAGCATCCAGAGCGAAGGGAGGGCCTTAACGCTGGGCCCCGGTGCCATTACCGCCCCGAGGAATCCTGCAGAACATGTTATTATTCCTATTAGCATCCCACGACATACCCTTGAGGTGCTAATAGCAATTGAAAAACACAAAATATGCCTGCGCTGCTTCGTTCGCAGCTGCAGCCAGGGAGAGTCAGGATTGTCAAGGAAATTGAAAGCGGGGCTCCACTCTAAGCCCCTCTTCCATTTCCATGTCTTGAACAAGAAGCCAAGCGGACGGTGAAGCCCAGGCAGAGGAGCCCTTTTTAAGTAAGGAGAGGAGGTCTGGGGTGTTATGGTGCTGGATTTGGGGGAAGGAGACAGGGGAGGAGGGAAAACAACAGTGCTGGGTGGAGGGTGGGTGCGTAGAGCACTCGGTTGCCCCAAACCCGGGCTTGCTTTGGTAGATTCAGCCTGGGTTTGGAGCAACCTGATCGGCTGCTGCACCCACCAAGGGTGTTAATATAATATCAATAATGAAGCTTGAAGAGTTTCTTAAATTTGGAACTAATAAGCAGCCTGAGTCATGTAATAAAAAAAAATAGAAGTGATCTACTATGTTGATTGGGTGATGTATGCATGGGGACCAAGCAGCACCTGTTGGAAATCTTTAGTCAGGATAGACATAAAGCCTTAATGAAATCACGCATGAGGTTTATCAACCTTTTCATATTAGTGGGCAGTTATGAGATCATTCTAAGGACAGTGAAGCTGTTTCAACTTTGTGGTGTGGCCATGGATACAGGTTACTGAGACTTGTAGAGCTGGCACACGATGAGTTTGCAATGGAGAAGACTGATCAAGTCACTTTGACTACTGTAATGATGTCCTGTTACTGTCTCAGTGGGTGAAGAATGAAGAGGTGACACAGATTGGGTAACACCACCTGTGGCACGATGCTGGGTTTATAGATAAAATGAATGTGGCATCCTATTGATCAACCCACTTTACCCCAGCTCACGGGCAGGGGAGAGTCACATATTATATAATCATGCAAAGTCTGTGCCTTTAAGGGAAACCCCAGGATGTTTTATGATGTGTTGTTTGTATCCCAGGCAAGTTAGTATCATGTTTCCTTGTTACCAGGATACAACTAGGAAGAAGGGATGACTTAATATGGGGCTGAGGAATTGATTGACTTCCCTTCAGAAGCCTGGAAATCTGCACGGATGGATCAGAGTTATGGTGGAGGACTGATGCAGGTCGACCACCCAGAATTCCTCACTCTACTCATATCAGTTCAAAGATGGTAAACAAGTGTTATGAAGGCTCAATACACAATATGTTTCAGACCTGCAGGTATCATGGCTTTAAAACCTATACACAGCCAGTTTGTAAGTGAATCAAAAACATACTGCTGATCACAGGAGCAGTCGGTTAGTACATGTATGACCCACGAGGTGGAGCAAAGGCTTCATAAAAGTCATGGCCTGCTTTGTGTGCTGTGGGCTTTCAGATTGGGTGACAAATGTTTGGAGGTTGTGAAGAGGAGATGATTCCACTAAGATATTGCAAAGCTGATGGAGACTGTTGGATAATAGGCCAAGAGGGAAGATAGAGGATCAGGAAATAATTTTTGGGAAATATCGAAAAGGAGAAAAAAAAGGTTGTGAGGAGGAGGTTGCTCATGGTGGTAAGAAGGAAGTTGGCAGAAGCTGGGAGAAAGAGGTGGACAGAACAAAAAAGAGGAGGATGGCTACAGTGGTGTAAATGAGGTGTGCTGAAGCTCTGCCAAGGAGATTAAAATGAGTAACAAGGAAGGTTGTGGAAGGAACATCAGAGAACACATGTTAAAGTCAGGTAAATAGAGAGTTGTACTGTGCTGCCAGGAACAAGGAGATACTACCCCTGGCATGGAGGGGGTATTGGAAAACCGTACAGTGGAGGAGGTGGAAGAATTACACAGCAAAAAATGGGGAATGTGTATATGGATCTCAGGAGGTACAGCTGTTTGAACAGGGTAGTTAGAAGGATGAGAGGGGAGAGGACATAGAGGATGCCTTAATTAGAAAGAAGTTGCAAATCATCAATGAGGTTGAAAAAGGCTGGGAACAGAGAAAGAATCATGGGACAGTGGGAAAAAGAGGAAGAAAATGTAGAGACAGTGGGGTCATCCATTTCGTGGTTGATCCTCTGGAATGTTACAGTCCTTTCTGCGCCCAAGTAATCATCCCTTGAAAAATGACACATGTGGTATTACCTAGACCTGAAGTCACTTGGTCATGCCTCCTCTGACACGGAGAATGAGAACCTGATAATCAGGAACAGAAAGACAACAGAGACAAGTAAGAAGTGTCAGGGACACTCAGACCTGCAGGACTGTAAGTGGCTTTGAACAGATTCCCATCATTTGCAAGGGTTCCCGTATAATGGTTTCACATACTCAGAAATGATTGAATCCAATGAGAAGTCATGGCTTACTTGTAAATCAACATTGCTTTTTGTTATGGTACGTGTGGGCACTGTAAGAGATTTTTTGTCTTATTGGGGTAGATTTGGGATTTGGCGGTATTTTCTTACCATAAAAATATTGGTGGTAATTTGGTGGTGAATAAGTCTTGCATTTAGATTGGGTTTGGCCTCCTATTATTTTAGTGACCACACCTTGTTAGCTTATATTGGTGGTAAATTTAGTGGCATCTTGTGTTGCGGTATTTATACCTGTGGTATAGTGGTGAGCATGGTTTCCTTTTTATACTATAACCCCATCATAAAACAACATTTCCTTTCTATTAGAATACCTCCTAGTTGTCTGTGGAGAGCTCCAGACCTATGCATTTGATAAGAACCCAATGATTTTATTTAGAGCGCCACCTATAGTTTGTGGCTGGTATCACTGGCTTATATACATCCAGTTATCTATGTGTCTAAAGTATCACTGGCTTATTTACATCCAGTAATCTATGGGCCTCATTACACGGTAGGCGGTAACCATGGTGCTACTAGCGCCATGGTTACCGCCGGTATTTTACCGTGTCCGCCTTGGTGGATGGCGGAATTACCACCCTACTCCAAGGTGAGCAGGGGCGGTAATTCCCCATTCACCAAGGCTCTTCCCCATTCCTATTTTTGCCCCCATAGGGCATAATGGGAATGGGGAAGGTGCTAATTACGGTACTGCAAATTGCGGTACCGTAATTAGCTCCGAGGTCCCTTTGCGGCACCCTACTTTAATGGCTGGTACCGCAAAGGGAACTCGTAGTAAGGCGGTAGGGGTTTACCGGTACCAGTGCCCTTACCAGTACCGGTAAACCCCTACCGCCTAACGTGTAATGAGGCCCCATGTGCCGCTTACTCCACATCATTCTATGTAAACACTGCTGGTATCACACCCCCAGCCAGGCGTTTTCCTCAGGCCTAACGCAGCCACATCCGTTCCGGATAAATCCTGCCAGAACGAACACATTCTCCTGATCTCTAAACCACCACATCTACCGCTAAGAAGCAGCTATTACACGAGTACCGCACGAGCTGCACACATACCCGGTGCTCACACGCACTTTTTTGACTCTCCGTTCTCTCTCTACTGATCTGAACTTCGGTTCCCAAGGGCGTTCAACCTACCAGCGCCTTCAGACCATACCAATGGTATATAAGGCGCTATATAAGTGCAAAATAACATAACATAACATAACATAAAGTATCACTGGCTAATCTATGTGTCATAAAGTATCATCTGTTACTTTACTTGCTTTGGTAAATTGGCAAATGCACTACTGCACGAACATGAGCCTCCCCTTTACACATCACCTATGTAAAACAATTCACAGTTGCATGAATGACACAAAATCCCATTATTTTTCATAGGTACTTATTATATTGAATTACATTCAAACAATATCAAGTCATACCATGGTTATTTACAGCATTCTCTGGAATATAAAAGAAAGCAAAACAGCACATGCAGGTCTATTTGAAACATAGATTAATGTTCCCACATTCTTAAAATGACAAAAATAAACATACAATGGGCCTCATTACACGGAAGGCGGTGAGCCATGGCGCTATTAGCGCCATGGCTCATGCCGGTAAAATACCGGCACCGCCTTGGCGGAAAGGGGATTTACCCCCCATTCCGAGGTTGGTGGGGCGGTAAATCCCCCTTCCGCCATTGCCCTTCCCCATTCCCATTTCTGCCCCATAGGGCATAATGGGAATGGGGAAGGCGCTAATTACAGCACTGCAATTTTGCGGTGCCGTAATTAGCTCCGAGGTCCCTTAGCGGGTTGGTTTTTAACGCCTGCAAAAAGCAGGCGTTAAAACACCAACCCGCTAAGGGACCTCGTAGTACGGCGGTAAGGGTTAACGGTCACCGTTGCCATTAACGGTGACCGTTAACCCTTACCGCCGTCCGTGTAATGAGGCCCAATGACTTCCTGATTTCCCTGCCCTGTGATAAATCTCAGCCACTCACACAGCATTTCCAATGGTCCCCACTTGGCACGTACATATCTTACCAAGATTGTTATTTCTTTGAAGTTCCCAGCACGACCTTGCTATTTTCGCAAATGCAGGCCCAGTGTCAGCGTGAAATGCTTCTGTATCTTGTGTGGGGAGCACCATCGAGATATCTCTCACAGCCAGCGCTCCAACCCTAGGAGCTCCGTCTGTCTTCCCAGCCCAGTCTGAACTAAACTTTCTCTGCATTTCTTGTCCCAAGAAACCTTCTGTCCTTCTCCTTTTGGTGTTTCTCGTCTGCCTATAATTTCCTCCAATCAGGTTAACAAGAATGCATTCTGTATCAACACTCATGTTTAGAACAATGAGGGCTTTAGGCCTCCCTGAATAAATGTTTCATTATGTTTCCTGCTGCATATTTCCCTCTGCTCTCCACAAGCTAATACAGAAAAAGAAATGCCAGTGTGCATTTAAAAATTAATTACAGCAGTGCCACTAAAACATGGATTTTCACCTCATTTTGTATATGAGACAGCATTATGATGTTATGGAAGTTAGAATTTAGTATTTTAGCAATGTTAATTATGTTAGTCAGTTATATAACTTAATGTAGTGTCCATGTCTGAGGTATCCAAAAAATATGGTGCACTTCATTATTTGGCCTGGCAGCACTAAGCTTTTCTATGCGTGCATTTCATTCTCTGCAGTTTCAAGTTGGGCTTGGCTGTGTTGTAAAACCTGTACTTTGCATGCCACCAACAACACCTTTACATGTCATACTGACAAAAACAAATATTTATATACTATGAGAGGTTTCACCTGCGGCAAGCCCACCAGGACCTAGCAGAACCACTAGATGCGCACCATGCCCGACTGAGGAGATTGGCCATGACATGTCGACTCGTGGATGAAGAGGATGACATCAGAGCACAAATCATCCAACACTGCTCATCAGTGGCCCTGAGATGCCAAATCTCGTAGGCACCCAACATTCCTCTACACAGGATACTGGAACTTGGAAGGACCCAGGACCCATCCAGGGTGGCACAAATGGAAGAGGCATCGGAGGAGGATGCCTGGAACTTGTGCAGATCGGTGTCGACAAAAGGCTCACCGGGCTCACCCGGGCCCGCAGAAGGTAGAGAAGGCAGGGCGAGAAAGGGACACAAAACCACAGGAGGAGCGCCAGAAGCAGTGCGATGCCTGTGGTGGCCCACAACATCAAGACCAACCAGGCCCAGTGGCGGGAGCCAGGGGCGGGTGGTGCAGCAATGTCAATCATTATGCCAGGATGTGCATGGTGCCTTGGCAGTCAGTGCAGACATCTCGACCACCCCCAACAACATCCAGGCCATGATACCGGCAAGTGGCCATGGTGAATGAAGATGAAAGTCCTGGCCCAGTGACCTTGTCAAGGTTGGAAGGAGCAGGTGACGTGGAAGAGGCGTTCTTCATCTCAGTGATATGCCTGGACTCAAGGCAGCAGAGAAGAAAGCGTTGCTGCTCAATCACCATCAGGAACACAAGGATTTCGATTTTTTGGTAGACAATGGGGCTTCAGTCAACTTAATGCCAGCAAGTGAATTTAATAAGCTCTCACTGGCACCACCATGGCTGCAGCGCCCGAATATCCACATTTTCACTTAAGGGGGGGGGGTCTTCATCTCTGCCACTCGAAGGATTCTTCAATGCTCTTGTGCAACATGAAGTTTTAACAGTGCAGGCCAGGTTGTACATGACACCCGTAGCAAAAGAGACGCTTCTGAGCTGTGCAACTGCAGAAGACCTGGGGCTGGTGCACTTCCCCTTTCAGGTATACCTCCAGGTCGTATAATGATGGCCTACTCGTGCAGTTCCCGGCCCTTTTCGATGGAGTGGAATGCCTCAAAGGACAAGAGGTGCGTTTGCACGTAGACCAAACAATTCAAATTGTGGCGCTGCGCCACCAGCGTGTCCCACTCTACATGCGGCAGAAGGTGGAGGCCGAGATCGTCAAGTTGAAAAAGTCAGGCATCATTGAGAAGGTGGAGGGGCCCACAGCTGGGTAGCACCAATTGTCAGCAGGATGTGAGGATTTTGATGGATATGCGGCTACCCAACTGGGTGATCAGGAGGGAGAGGCATCCTACACCTACGCTAGACGACATCCTGCCTGACCACAGGGAAGCACAGCTATTTTCAATGTTGGACCTCAAGGCCAGATAACACCAGGTCCCATTACATGTGAACTCCCATGCCATCACAACATTCTCCTCACACATCGGTCTGTTCCGGTACCACCGGCTAAGCTTTGGGGTGTCGTCAGCAGCGGAAGTCTTCCAGCACACCATAAGGGGGGTGTTGGCAGGCCTCCCGGGTATCCTTAACGTGAGTGGTGATGTGCTGGTGTACTCGGCATCCCCAAAGGAGCACATGGCTAGGCTCACGGCAGTGCTGGGAAGATGGGCCAACTGGGACTTACTCTGAACCAGAGGAAATGCAAATTCATGGAGCCCCACATGGGGATCTTTGGCTTCATTTTTCATGAGGGGGGGCTGTCTCCCGACCCCAAGAAGGTAGAGGACATCAAAATGGCCCCAGCCCTGATATCACCCTCAGAGGTCAACAGCCACCATGGCAATATCAACTTTTGTGGGAGATTTATCCCAAAACTCTCCACCCTCACAGAACCCCTCTGCAATCTGACTAAGACGGAGCAGGACTGGAACTGGGGCAAGGTGGTACACAAGGCGTTCGACACCATTAAGGATGACCTTAACCGCAGACGCCACAATGGCATACTTTGTTCCTACAAAGGAATCAGAAATAATGGTGGATGCAACCCCGGTGGGGCTTGTGGTGGTGCTGCAACAGTACTAGGAATCTGGTGTACGGCAAATAATTGCCTTCACGAGCAAGGCACTCACTAACATGCAGCACAGATACTGTCATAACCACTGTGAGGGGGCACAAGTTGTGCCACAAGCAGGATACCACCAGAACCCTGAGGGCCTTAAAGCCACTGCAAAAGGGCTCCTGGAGCCAGTCCTGGCATCTTTGGCACCAGGCTCATATGTAGAAAGGGAGGGCTGTTCAAACTAGTTCCCATTTATGTGCATGGGCCTTTAAATCCAATATGGAAGCACACACACAGTCTAGTTCTAAGAACCAAGACACGCGGTCTAGTGTTTTGGGTGTGGCAGGCCTGGAACTACTTTCCCTGGTACTACTTTACCTGGGCTATATAAACCACACCCTGACTGCAGAACACGCTTCGTGTTATTCTACAACCCGCAGCGTGACACTCACTGTGTCCAGCTCCTGGTCGTCAGCATCTTCCTGTAATCCTGGATGAACTACATTATTCTGTTTTACCTGAGCAAACACCATCCAGCACTCAGCATCTCAACTGGGCTGCAATCTGTCGAAACCGAGAGAAGAAGAAACATCACTCACCTGTGAGTACTAGTTTAAGGACGTCCGGTGAACCGCTACCACAGCTGCTGTGCGAACATTGCAACCTGCAATAACAAGAAAATGAAAAACAATATTAGAAGGCGTGCTTCCAAAACATCGAATTCATCAGTCTTACCTGAATTCCATCGCGATACGCCACACTTCCATCCAGAGCACCACAGCAGCATCGGCAAAGGAAAACAGACATATTCAGGTTTGCTTTCAATATTAAACAACCGAACAGTGCTGTACTTACCTTAACGGATTCTGGGGGCCTGTTTTCATCGCACTCTCATCCACTCGCAGCACCACAGCGGCCTGTGAGGAGAAGAAGAAGAAATCACAGGTTAGCTTTAAAAGACAATAAAGGCACTGTGCTTTGTGCTTTCTCTTACCTAGAAAACATGCCTCTACATCCGGCACGCCAGCATCAAGACCTTTGCACCTGAAAAGAAGGAGATAAAGGGCCTCATTACACGGATGGCGGTAAGGATTTACCGGTACCGGTAAAATACCAGTACCGGTAAATCCTTACCGCCTTACTACGAGGTCCCTTTGCGGGTTGGGGGATTTAACGCCTGCTTTTTGCAGGCGTTAAAAACCAACCCGCTAAGGGACCCAGGGAGCTAATTACGGTACCGCAATTTGCGGTACCGTAATTAGCACCTTCCCTGTTCCCATTGAGCCCTATGGGGCAAAAATGGGAATGGGGAAGGGCAATGGTGGAAGGGGGAATTACCGCCCTGCCAACCTTGGAATGGGGCGGTAATTCCCCTTTCTGCCAAGGCGGTGCCGGTATTTTACCGGCATGAACCTTGGCGCTAATAGCGCCATGGTTCTCCGCCATCCATGTAATGAGGCCCAAAGACATTAACAAGTTCCCACCATAAACAGAACAAAGACTTACAATTAACAAACCTACCTTCCTACCAGCAGATTCGGGGTCACAGCAGGCCTGGGCCCAAGGAAGGCATACTGCACCAGTGAAGCAACTCGGGCAGCTCACCACAAAAGTCAAGCACCCCTGCACAAAAAAAGTAGGATGGATAGGTCACCCTATAAATAACTAAGATTCATTATTCAGCAATGGGCAGCTACTCATCCAGGGTTCCAGATCTCAGAGCCTTCCAGACGTCCCCGGGGATATCTGGTGAGCATAACAGATACTCCCAAATTGTCGGGAGGTAGGAACTTCCACTTATACATCTACAGGCATATTGTCATGGATCACAAGGCCCTGGTCCCCATCCTAAGAGGGACAGCGCCCAAGCCCCCAACCTGCCTCAAATGCTGGCTCCATCAACTACACGAATATGATGTAACGCTGACCTACAGGGCGTGGGCTGATAACCGTGCAGACTACATGCCTCACCATCCAAAAATTCCGGCAAGTGGAGGGGAGATCCCATGGATGACCCAGAGGCCACGGTTGCATTGGTCACGCAAGCGGCAGTCCCCACATTAATGTCCATGGCAGAAGTTGTCTAAGTGACCCAACAGCATTCAGGCCTGCAGGAGCTGACCGAGCAGCTAAGGTCTGGACAGTGGAAAGACTTTCTAAGCATCACTCAAATCCGAACACCCGAGACACAAGCATTTCTTTGGGGACCGTGGGGCTGGAAAGGGTGCTGCTCAGGCGGACGCAACTGGTAATCCCTGCAACCCTTCAGAAGTCAGTGAATGAACTCACCCATGTCGCCCACCAAGCGGTCACCAAGATGGTGGTTAGGCTCCATGAGAAGGTGTGTTTCCCAGAGATGGAAAGAAAAGTGGAGGAGATAGTTGCAGTGTGTATCTGGTGCCAGGTGACAGGGCCTCCTGCCAAAGGGCCACCCATTGCTTCCCCAATACGGGCCAACGCTCTGTGGAATGCCCTCGGCATGGATTTTGGGATCGTACTGCAGTTGCAGCACTTCCTAGTGTTATTGGATACATTTTCAAGGTACCTGATGGTACAGTTCATGGACTTCATGGCCGTCAAAGCTGTCATACCAATACTGAAGGAGACGTTCACCACATTCGGATTCCCAGAGCCAATAAGGACGGACAGCGGGTCCTCCTTTCAAAGAGCAGAATTGTCCACATTCCTGACAGCCTATAGTGTGGAGCACCACCAAATCACACTGTGCTGGCCAATGGCGACATCAAGAGGTTTATGAGGACACTTAACAAAACTTTCCACAGTGATCTGCAGAGGGGTCAAGCACTGGAGCCCGCCCTCACAGAGTTTGTCATGGCCTACCACACAACGCCACACTCAACCACAGCTGTATCCCCGTCTGAAGCAGTGTTTTGATGCAAAGTCAGTTCCACAATCCTGGATCGCGATGTACGGTCGCCGGGCACGGTTGAACCCACCCTGGTAAGAGAACGACAGGAGCAGTCGAATGCCATAGAGTCAGTCTGCTGTGGCCTCATGGAACAGCCACTGACATCGGTGATCAAGTGCTAGCCAGGGCAGAAACACCCTGCACAAGCTCTGCCTTCCACATTACCAAGTTCCCCGTACAGTGGCTGCTCGACAAGGAACTATAATCACAGCAATCTGTGAGGGCTCATCCCTCATCCACAACTGCAGCTGGCTGCGTCGCATCAAGGGCACACCGACAAGAGTGGTCCCCGAGAGTGACGAGGGCCAACACCAGGAGAGGAATCGTGAATGAGAAATGACAGACAATCGAGATGACTGGAGCCCCTCCACACCCGATACAAACCCGTTAGGCCACGAGGTGCCAGGCCCGCCGAGATATCCCCAGCCAAGATATCCCCAGCGGGTTACCCGTCAGCACCCTGAAAGGCTGAGGGACTCTGTGATGGAGTAAGCAGTGATGAATCGCAAGTTTAATAAAGGACTATGTTCTGCAGTGTTGGTTAATGTTTTATGTTCATGTTTTGGGGGAACGTTGGAAGGGGATGTTACGGTGTGCACGGGAACCATGACAGTTGACCCCGCGCACCACCATTAATAAAAGGGGAGGACTTCCCACCCGCGGGCAGTCACTCCCAGTCCCAACATAAAGACGTCTCTTATGTCCTTATTCAGTGGCCCGGTGAAACCCGCCCTGCGCTTGCAGCACTTTTCACCCTTCAATTACGTCAATCCCACAAACGACCCTAATAAATCCAGCTTCAATTATACCATTTTTCTGTCTATTGTTGTTCTTTCTTAACTTTGCGTCACTACCTATTATGCATTTCTCCTCACATGAAGCATTTTAGGTAGGTACGTATTGGCATTATCAATCTTATCAATTATGTTATACATATTTCAACAGACAAATACTAGAAAAAGGGATACATTACAAACAATGCTCCAAATAATCTTTAAGTGTTACGTCAACGTGTCTGTTATTGTTTGGTCTACATTTGATGGAAGATATCCTTGTGCTCTACATCTTGTATCAATGGATGGATTTGTGACTTTGCAATTAAGTAAAATGATGAAATGTGTTCTGCTGTGAATTGTAAATGTTTTGAAGCTTCTGGTTTCTATTCATAAAGTGATATTTTAACCTTTCACTTTAGTTTTAAATATGTATGTTTGTAAGCTTTTTGTCAACCTGTGGTCATACATGCAACCAGTGTCGTCGTCAACGCAGTGCATTAAGATATAGATAGCAGTGTGTTGCTGATCACCCTCTTGTCATGATGAGAACGATCTAATAAATATGCAAAACAGATAAAGAGGCACACACATCTTGACATCATGAGCAGTGAATGGCAGTGGACGTGTTACAGTTATTTTATGATAGCAAAGTGTGAGTAATAAATTAGAACTCGTCCACTGCCATGCACTGCTCACGACTCCCCATTGTGTGGTGAGTGTCATGGAAAATCGGATCTTGTTCAATTCAGCTTCTTTTTTGTTTGTTTTGTCCCTCACCTGTACTTTAAAGTGACTATAACAAGATAGTATAGTGCTATTTTTCCTTCGCTCTTTTTCTGCACATGCCCTGTGTGGAAAGTGGGTAAGGGCATGCATTTAGCGTTGATATTAGTGACTACAGGAGCCTTGTCTGGTGTTAGATGAGTTATGGTTGTTTGATGATGGTGGTGGGCAAGTTAGGGTTGTTTAATTAACTGTAGCTGATGAAGGTTTTTTTTCGTGGACCATACCTTCCCTTCGACAAAATGTGTTAAAAGAATGTCAGCTTTGTAAGGTACATGTAAACAGATGTCCCTTTGACTGAATATTATGAATGATTTCCATTTGGTTTTACATACTCTGTCATAGAGTTGGCTCCAGTACCAATGGGGCATTGCTTGCTGCCATAGCCAGTGGCCACTTTGGATGAGGCAACCATATGCCACTCACTGTGCCAACTGGAGTGACCTATGGCCAAGCTCAGTGGCTTATGTGCCTGAGCTTGGCCTTCCAGAGGCCATGGCAAGCCGCTACTTTACACAGGGCATGGAATTTGATGATGGCCAAACACCCCCATTATACCAAAGTGGCCACTGTCCATTGCCTCTAGCCATGACCCGTGGCTACTTTGCCTTCAGCATGACCTTTGTCCATGTCCATACAGCTAGACTCAGTTACAACTTTGACTCCAAGTGCCATCGGCCGCTAGTGACCTGCTGCTCTCAAGCCAGGAACAAGGACTGGCTCAGTTCTGCAGACCAGGGTAATTTAAAATCCCCTTGCGGAATGTGGGAATAATGTCACCAATACCTACTTATCAAGCGAGTGCTCAACCCGTACAGAGCTGCCTATTGTAGAAAAAGTCAGAAATGCTGAAGGAAACATATGTCAATAGAATGAGGAATAAGCCCGAAATGATGCAAATAACTCTCTCCTACTTTGACCCATTCATAATTTGGGAGATTTATGATGGTACATTCTTATCATGTGTAGAATTGCATATTCAGAAATGTTTGTACTCAAATGTGTTTTATTGCTCTTCTGTTCCGCAGTCCTAAGACTGGGGTTCGACTAAATCACAAGAAATAGAAACTAAGGTTTTATAGATGGTCTTGGAATCACATTATTTTGACAATACCAAAGTTTTGGTGCTGTACTTTCACGGGCAAAGTGCATGTACATGTGCACCCAAGTTTCCTCTCTAATAAAATTAACTGTTCTTTTGTTTTTTTATGTACCCCTGAGCACCAGATTACTCCCACTTCCAAGTGCTGTAATAATCATTGCTATCATTTCCAAAATTAATGATACTCAGTTTTTTGTCTTGGCACTAAGTGTGGCTATTCTGATATTCAATTTTAGAGGCAAGCACTTAACCCATGAATTGTCCACTCAGGCCTTGGTGTGGCTGACCTCCTTCCTCCTGGACCGACCCGCCCAGGTCAAACTTGGGTTTTTTCTCCCCACCACCTCTATCTCCACATGTGGTGTCCCCCAGGGCTCTACCTTCTCATCCTAGCTTTTCAATATCTATCTGGCCTCTTTGGCCCACCTGATCTCCTCATTATCTTATAACTTTCAGTGTTATATGGATCACACTCAGCTCTCCTGAAGGCTGACCTCAGGCTCCACTCCTTCCTTGCTCATTCCTGGCTATCCATGATTTAGGAATGGTGCACCTTCAACGATCTCTGCTTCAATGGCAGTAAGACTAAATCCTTCTCATTGGGTCCTCTGCTCCCGTGTTCCCCCACTTGCTCTAGGCTTGCCTCCTTGGGCCGTCTACCCTCACCTTCCAGTGAGGCAAAAAACCTTGGTGTCATCTTTGTATCCACTCTCTCCTTCTCTCCTCATATCACAGACCTTGCCAAGAAGGCCCACTTCCAACTCCACCTCCTCAGAGGCATTCTACCTTTTCAAACTTTCCCAAAGAAGTTCACTGTCTCCAGAGCTCTGGTTCTCTCCAGGCTGGACTACTGCAACAGCCTCTTTTTCAATCTGCCTAACTCTACCCTTCGCCCATGCAATTAACCCAGAACAGGACTGCAAGACGTATCCTTGGACTCAAGTCCAGGGACTGCATCTCTCCAGCCCTGAAATCTTTCCACTGGCTCCCGGTGGTGCAAAGACTCAAGTTCAAGACCCTCTGCATGATCCACAAGGCTTTCTGGGGCCAGGGTCCTCACTCTATCTCTCCCGAAATACCTTCACACGAGCTCCCTTCACTGTGCTACCTCAAACTCTCTGAGTGCCAGATACTTATCCAAGCAGAGAGTCGGGGGGGAGATCTCTCTCATATGCAGGTGCCGCCCTCTCAAATAGTCTCACTGCCCCTCTCAGACTTGAGCTGGACCATCTCAAATTCCGGAAGCTGTTCAAGACCTTCCTTTTACCCGCTACCGTATCTGTCTTGTTTCCTTGTTAACATACCTGTCTGTTTCCCTGACTGGCTGCTTGGTACACTCAGTGCCTCACTGGGTACCAGGCTCCTCCTTGATCAGTCACCTTGCACTGTCACCTGGCCTACCACACACTTAGGGGCTGTAACTGCAACTCCTACAGTCCCCTGACTCCTTGCACTTACCCAGAGCCACGTTGCCCTGGCTGCACTTACTCAGAGCCATGTTGCCCTGACCGCACTCTTCCCTCCTCTCCCTCTGCACTTTACGCTCTCCCTTTCCCTTGCACTTCTCGTTGACTCACTTGCACGATCCAAATGGCACAAGGCCCAGTAGGATCATTTGTCTCGTTTTCCGTCTTTCTCGCAGCCCTTGTCTTGTGGCGGCTGGATACATTTGTGTACAGGCACGTTATACATACCAAATCATATGATAAGATACTATGCCAGTGAATTTCTTAAAATAACACTGTGGGCCTCATTACACGGTAGGCAGTAAGGGTTAACGGTCACCGGTAATGGTACCGGTGACCGTTAACCCTCACCGCCTTACTACGAGGTCCCTTAGCGGGTTGGTACTTTAACGCCTGCTTTTAGCAGGCGTTAAAAACCAACCCGCTAAGGGACCTTGGTGCCAATTACGGCACCGCAAATTTGCGGTACCGTAATTAGCACCTTCCCCATTCCCATTATGCCCTATGGGGCAACAATGTGAATGGGGAAGGGCAATGGTGGAAGGGGGAATTACCACCCCGCCAACCTTGGAATAGGGCGGTAATTCCCCTTTCCACCAAGGCGGTGCCGGTATTTTACCGGCATGGACTAAGGTGCTAATAGCACCTTGGTCCACCGCCTACCGTGTAATGAGGCCCTATGTGTTGCAAGGCTACAATTTCTCTGATTATATGAGGTGTGAACCACCGTTTTAGAAATAGGTGTGCTCACTTTTATAGTAAATTGAAAACCAGTTTGACGTCAGATATATCCCCAACATTTGTCATAGTTCTCTAATTGTCTTCTACATATGTTTATATTTACAGTTTTTTAATCATCATTAATAATTACACTTGCATATTTTTGCCATGGCTATAATTGGTTCAATGTGACATATGTATTCCAAGATCGAAAAGCCTGTCTTGACTGCCTGGGCCACATCTCGTATTCTCTGGCGGCCATCCATCTCCCGAGGGGGTAGATGGATTAAAATAATTAATGATAAATGGCATTATTTCTTATCTATTATGTACAGGGAAAACTCATTATTCCAATTTCGAATATTTTCAAACATGTTGTTTGGCTTGAAGGCTGATGTCCTGTTTTTTTCTGCATCGACTAAACAATAATGTGGGTGAAATCCGTGCTACATTAAGCCATTGTTACATGTTCTGGAACGCATGCATGCCTGTGCTGTGTTGTCTAGAAAATGTTGTGATTTGTAATAACTGCAGTTATTTTTACTGTGACCACATTTGTAGTTGCACTGACATGTGAATAAAACATGACAGCGCATCAGCATGTTGATGGATCCATAATGTAATGTGATATAGTTACAGTTATATTTCAAGCATATTGAGTTTCGCCCGTGTATTTTAATGAACGCAGAAACATTGGCAACATTCCATTGTTCCTCTTCTTGTGCAAAAATATGTATGTGATATTGATTGGTGCAACAAAAAAAAAATCCATTCACCATTGCACAAGGAATAACTTGGTGGTAAATATGTTTTCTTTATTTTTAGCATTTGTGAAATCTTCTGCTCTTCGTTCTCAATCCTCTATGAAAGCCCATACCCCCACTCCTACTCCGACACACACCATCAGAGACAAAGTACAATGCACCCAAATTCAGAACACACAAAATAATTGTGCATACATTTAAAATATCAAAAATGTTAGTCCTGAAGTCAACACAGTATATACGTAGAGCTATTTACTAAAGTTCACAAAATGCATGCCGGCGTATATTATGCTATATCATGCACAGAATTGCTACAAAATGCAAATAACCAAAGCCGGAAGAGCCATGCCTTTGAAAAGCACCTTATTTGAGTTCAGATATGTCATGTCAATCAGAGAAGTGCATGATCGACTTTCTTCATTTGAGTTACTTATAAAGTTGCAAAGTAAATATTAGCTGCAAGCAAAGCTTAACTGGTATCTCAATGTTTTCTTGCAATTACAGAATATTACATGTGCTTAATAAGTATACAGATTTATCATCGATGTGCATTTTATTGGTAATAGTTACATATTTTATGAAATGGTGAAACAGTTCATTTAGGGAACATATCAGCATTATTAAAATTTTTTAAAGAAGACGTTTCTATATACAAGGAAAAAGCTTTTGTTGCCAGGACGTTAAGGTGAGCAATACATTGTAAAAAAAAAAAACTCTTGAAATTCAAGGGAAACACTTTAGTTGCAGGGACTTTAAGGTGATAACTTAATGCAACAACACCCTGGAAATACAGCTAAATCCACCTTAACTTTGCACCCCTTGTTGCACAGCCTGTGACCACAAAGATGAAATCACAGATGAAATCACTGCTGACATCACTAATTACAAGAATAACCAGCCTTAAGCATGGCTTTCAGCCATGGTCAGTGTGCATGACCAAATATATTCTAACACATGAATGGGGATTATTCATGGTCTTCAGTTATGAACGGTTGTCACAACCTTCATTCATGTGAACTGAATATTTTAAAACTCTAACATGCTACCAACCATAGACTTTGGCCTTTACCAGTGGATACAGCTTTCAACCGTGTCCACTGTATATTATATACACTGATCAGGCACTACCCATGGAGATTAGCACAATACAGGCCAGTGGCCACTATCTTTGGCTGTGCCCACTATATATTCTAACATATCCATTGCCACTAGCCATGGCCTTTGAACTTGAGCAGGTTGTACATCTTTTTGCCATGTCCACTGTATATTTTACAATACTAACCAGCCACTAGCTATGACCTTCAGCCGTGCCCACTGTATTTTATATACAATAACCAGTCACTAGACATGGTCTTCAACACAATACTAGCCATTGACCACAGTTTTGAACTAAGCAGACGGTATATTCTAACATATTAATGGGCACTAGCTATGGCCTTTAGCAATGGCCACTGACTACAGCTTTCAATGTGTATTTGAAAACAATGATGGGCTACTAGGCATGCCTTTTAACCATGCGCATTGGTATTTTTGAACAGTAACTGACCACTAGCTATGCCTTTGGTATTGGCCAGTGACCCCAGCCTTTGTCATGGCCAAGTCTGCAGCCTACATTGTTATTAAGGTAATCAAACACTTCATGAGCTAACTTATAAATGATGTTAAGTCCAATTCCATTATTGAGGAAATCAGTTATATACAATGTAAGTCATGTGGACACCAGTGATGGCATCAGTGATGAGATTTGTAATGTCATCAGTGTTCTCATTCAACATGTAATTAGTGATGTCAGTAGTTATGTGATCTGTGATGTCATCATTGTGGTCATAGGTTGTGCAACAGGGGGTGTGAAGTTAAGGTGGCTTTAGCTGAATTTCTAGCATTTTGTTGCATTAAGTTCTCAACTTAACGTCCCTGCAACTAAAGTGTTTTCCTTGAATTTCAAGCGTTTTTCTATTGCATACATAATTAACATTAATGATACAGACAATTCAGCGGATCAAAGCACTGTATTATGTCTAGAAAGTAAAATAAAAAACAATTGGACAAACACATTCCCCTATATAAACCTGTTGTTACAAACAATGAGTTTGCATATGTACTTAACTTGTATTTACATGTAAATGTACTGTTCATGAACAGGTATTAAAGTCATTCAGTAACTGTCAATAAATTTAAAAATAAATATTTACAAGACTACTGACCATATATATGAAGATATATTTATATATTTGAAAAGAAATGTATTATAGGAGCGTCTAACAAGGATAAATGAGCGGCTATGCACAGCAATGACTGGGGGAGAGGGTAACCTACATGTGTGAAATGAGCCAATAGAATGTCTGTAACTTTGGCATGGTAACTCATCTTCGTGCCTAATACGCCATCCAATGATTTCACGTGCTGCGTATCCACGCATACACATTATACAGGCCAACAAATGAACCAATCACACATTGCGAAGTATGGGTGCGAGTATTCCCATGCTGTTTGATATAACCCACATGTACAAATAAGCTAGTGGGATGTAGAACTCCTGTAACGCGTGAAGGTGCTCACTCCCCAAACACAATTATAAACCTTATAATAAAGGACACACCTCAGCAGAGAATGAAAACAAGAGAAAGGTTTTGAGCAAGAGAAAGTTCTTTATAAAGATAATTGCATGCAGAGGACTCTGCTGCCTGAGAGCACTCTGCCAAACAGTACAAGCATGATACATTTTAAGCTTTGGAGACGTTTCCCTATAGGTGCATCAGACTACATCAGGATTGGTGGACATTACAATACAGTATATCAAATATATGGGCCGGCTTCACAGGATAGGTTGCTTTGGAACTGTTGCTTCATGTGGCACGTGTGTCGGCTGGGCTCATCTGGGCGGTGTAAAGGTATGTAACTAAGCTACACAACATCTACTGGCATATAAAGAAAAATGAAACATAAAACAACGCTTAGAATGTGTGAACACTTATACATTGTAGACATCTATAAACATATTTCTGTTTCAGGCCTTTGTAGAAGTAATGGGTGCAAGGGTCTTGCCCTCCAGGTGCGTTATCAGAGGGCTTGGTCTGGGATTTATCGGTTAATGCACCACCGAGCTCGGATGGGCAGTTTGACAGGTGTTGGTTTTAAGTGTAATATATGACATGAGCCCAGTTATATAGGGGGGCACTCAGTAGTGGTCAGTGGGGAAGGGTCAAACTTATGTTACATCAAAGGGAGACCCGACTGGCAAAAGGTTCTGCAGGCAATAACTTCCAAAGGTGGGGGTGAGAGGAGCAAGAGCAGATTTGTGGAGATGAATGGGCCACAGGGCAATATTCACTCCGGTCACACACAGGGCAATGAGCTCAGAGGAAAGGAAAAATAATACAATCTATACTTGTAACAGATTGCGGCAGAACATTAGTGAGAACTGAGGTTGGACAATGCAGGCACGGGAGGAGGAGGTGGGGGCTGTCCGTGTTAGCAGTGCACGGCGCTGGACAGCGGAGAGGAGAGGGAGAGTGTGCCTTAGTCCAAAAATTGAGTCGGGAGAGACACAAAATGGAGTCCAAATGTGTCATGCAATAACCCCGCTTCCACCGTCACCAGGGAAGGGTAATGGAGGACATCTCCCCACTATTGCATGAGCAGTAGTTCTCCTTTGTTCCGAATGTATAGGAAGGCCAAACCGACCATTCCTCCCTTACACGCGGCAATACCTCTTCTTGCAAAATGCATCAGCCAATCATAATACGCGATGCGGCACCGCGCCTACCCGTGACTTGTAAACAAGCCAACGAACCATTCAATCACATGTTACGCTGTATCGATGCAGCTATGCCCACGCCGTTTGATGACCACCGCACATACAAGACTGTCCAATCAGATGGCGCAGCAGTTTGTAGCCGCGAATAATCACCACACTCACAAAAACATAACTTTGCATCAATCATTGCTTTCTGTACTTGCTAGTGAACAGGTTTCTGAGTAACTGCAAGCACATTTGGCAAGTTACTCTAATCTCTTCATCCTGTTTACCCGGTTTTCCCAAAATCCAATTTTCCTTTGTCTTGTGATTTGTTTAGTTTGTCTATTTTTTTGTTTTACTTTTTGTTTTCTTTTTTACATTTTTTCATTTTTTGCAGCATTGCTTTTTTCGTGTTGTCATCTTTATTCCTTTATATTTTCCTCCTTGGTTTGACATTCCAACATATCCTACCATGACAGTAGAAGCAGTGAGGATGACGTCATCATTTGGGTCGACAATCCTTCACCACCAAGGAAGAAGCACACAGGAATGACAAAAACCGCAGAGAGTTGGCGCTTCTTTAAAGTGAAGGAACACCACTCAAGGAAAGAGGTGTTGAGTTATTTGCACATTCTGCAAGTACAATATACACTGTGGGCTGTAGGATATTTTGTGTAATTTTGCGGTCTGATGGTATTTTCTTACCGCCAGAAGAATAGTGGTAGTTTGGTAACAACTTATCCTTGCATTTAGATTGGGTTTGGCCTCACATCCTTCTAGTGAACATATTTTGCTACACCTTATTGGAGAATTTAGTAATATGTACTATTGGCGTTATTTTGTGGTAGTAAATTACTTAGTGGTGAGCATGATGTTCCTTCCCTACATTATACCCCATCATACACAAAACCTTCCTTTCTATTAGAATACCATCTAGTGATATATAGAGGCCTTGGACTTATGCACAAGAGGACCAACAATTGCATGTATAGTGCCACCTACAGCCTGTGGCTGGCATCACTGATTTATTTCCACCAATGATCTATGCGCCAATAGGCCTCATTACTGGTTCATAGAGCCCCAGTGATCTATATGTTGTATTATAATCCCCCAAACATGCAAGGGGAACACACGCATCCACCTATTTACCACTGCGTGTTCTGTTCATTATTCTATCTGCATGGGCCAATTGGCAAATGTATTACCAAAGAACACAAATCTTCCCCATTTCCACATATGCAATTCCCAAAGTAATGAAAACTCTGAAGCATTTGTTTATATATGTATTATTTTGCAGACAATTACAATGTCATGACACAATTCTTGCCATTTACATTTCAGCATTACTGGTAATAAAATAAGAAGAGAAAAAAAACAGATACAGTGCAAATAAACCCCTTTTTAAAAATAGGCATCACATTTTATGATTGTAAACATGCCAAATAAAAATGCAGGGGATTTTCTTTTGCCTTGCTACTCTGACTGCCTGGTATTTTTAGAACAGACATTAATCAAACAACATCACGCGATAACCTCTCTTCGACTCTGGATGCTTACCAAAGATTTGCAGTTCTCTCCCCCACACAACCTCCTTTCACTCGGTTCAGAAGAACAGGCCCAGTCAGCGTGAATTGCCTCTGTAATCTTGGATGTTTGAAGTGCGCAGCGAGAACATAGAGTTCTCAAGCCAGTGCTAAGTGAGACTAGGCACGTCTATCTCAGAGCCCAGTCATCACCGAACTCCCACTACCCTGCCAGTTTTCCCCCAGCAGAGGTCTGCACCTTCCCATTTTGCCTACGTAATAAAACTGCAGATACTTTGCTCCAATCAAGTTGAAAGACAGCATCACCCTTCACTTCTGGACAATGGGCCCTTTACCCAGGGAACAACTGTATCTAATATCATTTCCTGGTATGCAGGCTCTCTGCTTGCTGCAAACACAGCAAGAGAAGGAATAAAAAAAAAACCTCCAGTGCATGTTTGAAAAAACGAATTTCAGAATATGTATTTTCACCTCATTTTGTACATGGAGATTACATTTTAGTGTTAATAAGTTAGCACTAGTGATTAGTAATTGTTAATTAAATCAGTCAGATATATAAATAATGTAGCCTCCTATGCATGAGGTATTCCAGAGAAGAGAAAAAAAAGTTGGAGCACTTTTAAACTTTGCAGCTTCACATTGAGCTTTTTGCTATATTATAAATCCTGTACCTTGCATGTCTCCAGCCATATACTTGCATGTTATACTGGCAACATAGACTGGCTATATGTGTGTGCCACATTATCGCTGACAACAAAATGCCATCACATTCAGTGAGGCGCTACACACTCCAAGGTGCTGTAAAGTGCAATATATTACTACAGGGCCTTCCAATATTCCATCTCAAAGTCTAGGGACATCGATAATGCTCAACCATCTGGCGAGAGTCCATTGGGGTGATCTAGATGATGAATATCGAAAAGCCCATGAACATCTCAGAAGAAAATTGCATGGGACCCATTCCTTGTATGGACGATGATCAGCACCATCTGCAGACCCTCCATCCACCAGTATATCAACAACCTGGAAATTAAGCCTCTATATCAGCAGTGTTATCCACTACACTGACTCCTCTGTTACCGACACACAATCTCATCATGATGAAAGTCATGTGTACAAAATGCTGCGACTGGGTAGTCAATTGAGCAATGGCCGAAGTTAATCGCTGAACATCAGATTACCTGTCAGGCCTTGTATTTTTGTTTTTAAGTGGACATATTTTCCACCTATTTTTCTAAAAAAGAAATATATTAAAAGGCATATATGTTGGATTTTATTGAAATTCCCTTTGTTAAATGTTTCACCCTTATGTATTTTCCTCCCCTATTCCACCCGCCACTTTCCATCGCCCAAAATGGATCTTTTAAGGGCCAACTTTTATGTTACAAAAATAGATAAAATTAAACATGAAATGCAAAAATATATTACAATATCAATTGTAATTCATTTAATTTGATGCAGTTTCAGTACTCAAAATTGTCAATTGTTGCCTGTGCCCACGGTTATCAGAGCCGCAATTAAAAGTTCTCCAGTCGCTGCTCACCTTAGCCGCGCAAATAAAATGCTATTCATTAGCTAATACCGTAACCATGGCTAGAAGTAATATTATTTTAAAAAATAAACAATTATTTGTATGGCCATATATACATTGCACATATATATTTATCCAAAGTCTTACCAAATACCTTTATAGGTCCTTGTCTCTTTCTTCCATATATGAACTCTGAAAAAAATGTACTTAATATTAATGGTAAACGCCTTTTATACCAAGCACTATCACCACTGTAATGGTAATATGGTTTTCATCATAATAAAATGATTACAAAATAATTTATTTTTTTCTCATAATCAAAGTAAAAGAATACTGATTGTATTCCAAGTGCACAACCATTACCAAGTTGTGTTCATTATTCATGCTACAGAGGGAGAAAAAAAAGTTTCAATGGAGAAAAATAACCTCTTTTGTGTTATTTCAAATACTTAACATGAACAAACATATTAACACTTATCAAAAACTACACAAAAAACATAACACATGATATTTTATTTCCATACGTCTTATAAAATCTGTGTGCGTCCTTTATATGGCCACTTACACACATGAGAAGTTCATGAGGACATTACATATCATACACATATTTTCAAAACAACTTAAATATATTCAAAATTATACAAAATGATATCTACATTGCCATTTCATAACGTCTTTCATAATTTGGTGTACATTCTTTTTCTGGCCACCTGCACACCTTAGAAGCTAATCACAATTATTTTAAAGTTACCATACAAAATGAAAGTATATGCACAGAATAATGACTGAATAGATTGTCTAACTTTTCTAAAAACTCCACACTGCACATAAAACATATTTATACGTTTAACAAAGTAACCTTTTCAGTCAGTTATTTTGATGTTTTCTTTTAATTGTACTATATGTTTTAGTATCTACAACCTATTGATTACTTGTTTCATATGTAAACAGTCATCAGATTCTACACACCCTCACACTCAAAATAATGTATATAGAACCATGTATGTAATCTCACACTTATAGGGAACACTTGTAAATATTAAGATATACAGTGTTACACTCAATAAAACAGAAGTAGAAGATTGCAGAATGCAATTTTCTCTTCTAAATGATATAATCTTAACAATACTACCTCTACATTTATTTAGTACTGTTAAAAAAAAAACATACTAGTAACAAACCATGTCCTACTTTACGTAAAACATGTATTAGCCTATTTTTCTTTTTCAAAATGTTATTTTACATGTTTTTTATATTTGCAAAGAATATTACACATATATTTTAAAACAAAACGTTGCTTCTAACAACATAAGGTAAGAATTCTTTAAACCCTTTTTCAATCTAGCTTGGTGTGAGACAATAGAGTCATTACAAACAAGCACATCTACTTCTGTACGCACCCATGTCGTGAAATGTCCAGATTCAATGGATCCTCCTCATGAAAAATAATTGCACATGTTTTAAAAGTTTTCTTACTAATAGAAATTTGACTATTTACAAAATTCTTTATTGATGTGTTAATTTTCGTACCATCCACACTGTATCTTTGAAACATAATCAATACATACTTATTAAAAACCAGATTTTGCAGTTTATTGTAAATTACAACCACAGTCACTGCATTGCATATTATGGAATATTTTAGTTATAAGATCAGAACATGTTACACTTTTCTGATTAGGCACATGCAGATACACACATTTTTCACAAAGATGTTGAGTAGAATACCCTTTCTTACATTTTGGACACATATGATTCCACTCAGAACTAATTCCTACATACCTATCTACATTAACAGTTTCTTTCACTAATATATCAAAGACATTTATTTAACATTCTTGACTATCCTCCTGTGTACTTTGAGAACATTGTTGATTTCCACTTGCAACAGGTACTATTTATCGGATTAACATTGCTGAATGTAAACTGTGTGACTTTTCATCTACAGATATATTAAGAAAGGAAAGTTCAACACATAGCTGCTTCTCTGCTCTAAAAGCTATTTCTAGCATCAATGGAGAGATTTGAAAAAACATACACAAAACTGCATTACAATAGCATTCAACTCATGTTTCATTAGTAAAGCTGCAATGAAAGTATGTTACAGTTGAACGACTCTCTAACGCCATAAAATGATGTTGTTTTTTAAGCTTACATGGGCTGATTTCATTTGAATGTGCTTTCATTGACTCCTTATGTTTCCTGGATGAGTGCTTCACAGGAACAGGTATAAGATTCAGTTGAGGAGCATACAGTACACACAACCTAATATATTCTTCAATGCAAGAAATGTCAGCTGTCAGTTTCCTTTCATCAAAGTTTATTAAAAATAAACCTTCTGTATTTTTCACACGTGGCAAAGCTATATATGACATTCCTTCGTTAAACACTGTATGACCATGTCAATGAGTGCTGATTCTAAAGTCAACCCTTGTGATTTATGAATAGTTATTGCATAAGCAGAGCACAATAGAAACTGTGTTCTTTTCACAAAGTTATCCTTAAAAAGCATGAAACGTGCAGAGCTCCGAGAAATGAAGTGAGTTCCTTCTACATGATCAAACTTAATTTCAATATGTTCAATACTTGTACTGTGAGGAAAAGTGTGAAATGCAATCACTCTTCCCATTGCTCCATTGACTAGACCAATTTGAAAATTCAAGTTCCTCTTCAACATTACTTGTACTTTGATGCACAGTTGTAAAAGGCCTTCCAGACCTTCTGTTTTAGAAATAGAATTCAATAGTTGACCTAATCAAGCTTTTGCTTTCTTATCCAACTCTAAAAGCATAACATGACCATCTCAAACATAACATGATTTATCTCCACAATATTTTGCTTCTCTGACAGTAGCATTGTAGAGTTATACTTGTTACACTCTGCAAGTGTGCACATCAAAGCAACACAAAAATGTTTCTTTCCTTAAGAGTCAACATAGCATCAGACAGACAGTAATCTACATGAAACATGTGAAAAATCAGTCTTTCCTTTAAGACGACTTTCACATTTTCCTCAAGAACACCTATACAAATCTTATTAAGCATTTCTGCATACTCTAAGTTTCCAGATTGCCTCATATTAATGGTAAATTCCTGGAATTAAAAAAAATTCCAAAGGTCAACATGACCAATACTTCCTATACTTTTTTGAGCATCCTTAGATTGCACCATTCTAGAAACTGGTTGACCTTTCACAGGAGTTAATTGTAACAAGTCTCCAGAAACAAGTACATTTTTACCTCCAAAAAAATTTAGTCAGTCTTCAAAACCTCTTGCATTCGCAAGTGAATGAAAGCTGGCATCAAGTTAGAAAACATACTTACTTCATCTAAAATCAAGGTATTTCATTTTTGAAGAACTTTTCCTTCTTCTTGTGCTGTACTTGATACAAGTTTCCGATATTCTAGTTTGTTGTCATGCCCCACTGGTAACATTAACAGGCAATGTAAAGTAACACCTCCCACATTAAATGCTGCTAAACGTGTTGGAGCAGTTACAATACATGACAAACAGGAATATGTTACATTTTGGATCATACCTCTTATTGCATAAATTATAAAAGATGTACCTGTTCCTGCTTGTCCACTAACATACAACAATACAGGTTTATATTGCACACAAGAGCATTCAGGCTTGTCATGCAGTAAACCATGTAAGAACCTAGTTGTAATTTTATTATAAATTTCTTTTTGTTCTATATTAAGTTTACTAACAATTCACATCTGCAGCTTTACTCTGTTGCTTTGCAATTTCTACTTTCTCTATAGCAAGCTCAACATCAGTTTGAGTAAATGGCTCACCAAGAATATTTTGTCTTCCTGCTGCAGAATCTTGAATGCCCTCAGGAGTCTCTTTTGCCAATTCAGCTGCCAAATGTTCTTCTTGGTGTACTTTTTTCTCCAGTAACTCCAAATACTGCTAACATTTTGGATATATAATTAAGCATTTTTTAGCAAAAAAATATTTTTCAAAAGTTTCAAAACTTCCAAGAAAATCACTCTCTTCATGCCATGGGAAGATCAACTGCAAAATACAAACAGAAAATAATTTTTTTTGAAACCTTCCACCTTGCTCCGTAGATCAGCATTCACGTGCTGAGCTGGAATAGAACAAGTAACATATTTTTAAATGAACTCAGTTACACAGTCATCACTTTCCTTACCAAACTGAGGAGCATCTTTAATCTACAACAGCATATGTATATGTGGAGCCCCACGTGGCTGGTACTCTTTCCTCCAAAAGGAATGTTCTACAGGGCCTAGTGGACCATTTTAGTTATTACATATAAAGTGTAACATGGTAAGAAATCTATGATGAAAAAATTGTGATACACTTACAGGGTCCATAGAACACAATTCTCCTGCTGTCATGTGTTTCCCAAATCCATTCTGCAAGATCATCCCAACCACACTCAGCGTAACATAAAATCACAAACCAGGTTGGAGATCCCATGTTTCGGATCATACATCTAACCTCAGAGTGTCTCCTATACGAATATGTTTTAGTTCCTCTCATTCTAGCAAGAATTATTATAAGTTTACCCTCTAAAACTTAATTTTCTTTCTTTCACCTTTTGCAGCATCTCACATGCAGAAAGATTTTGAAATCTAGTTCCGATCTCAGTTGTCTAAGCAACAGCATAACATAATGTTGAAAATTGGTGCTGAATTGTGAATACATTTTTGTACAATGATATTCTGAAACAGAGATTTGCACCTTCTGATCATCCAATCTCCCTCCAGTACCAGTTTGAAAAAGGCCAGGAAAACAACGGGCTTCTAATGTCTTTTCCTAGATACTAATTGATGCACCGTTCGTTGCTTTCATTTGATGCAATTCTAAACTGTCGCCCATGATTTCATGTGAGTGTAGAGGATTAATAGAGTAAGGTTCATACAACTATTCCCTTCTGCAACAGATAGACAATGAAACTGACCACTGCTTTTGTTTGTTGACTCAAAATCAAGCATAGAGAAGTCTGGTACAGTCAGACTGCCTTTGTATAAATCATTGTGATCCAATAGAAACGCCAATGCGTTTTTCACTTTTCCACTATCGATAAACTGTTGCCAACTTCTCTTATCTTTAGTGGCAACACCATTTACTAAAACAAAGAATCTGCAATTTCATGCTTCACTCCTAGAGTATGAACATTTCCTTCCTAATTCAAGTGTAAATACACAACCTTGCCTCTCACACCATGCACTTATGAATTCTATGGCAGATTTGACATTGTTGTTTGCAATCGAACAACAACTTGAAAAGGATGAACAGTTTGCAAGGCAATCACTTCAAACATTTTCAATTTTTGAAGCACAAGAAGGATATCAGGCACTACGATATCATTTAAGACATTACTTGATGGAATACGTATTTTATTATAAAATCAAACACAGTGTCTACAAATGTAAAGTGCCTCACTTGTGTCAAATTGTTTTTCTACAAACAAATACAGATACAGTTTTTCCCAAACATCTTCTACAGTGTGTTTAATTTTGTTTTCAACATACACTAGTTGAACTTGAGACTTATAAAAAGTCTGTGGACAAGATACACAAACAATGTCAGGTATTTAAGTAGAAGACAACTCAAACATTGCAATACTTATTTTATACTGTTGAACAATCAGATCCTTTGAAAGCATAGGATCATCATTTCCACTTCCTGTAAGTGTTTCATCTACATGCACAACTCTTTTAAATGCATCATATTTATCATTTGCATTGTAGAAACTAAACTTTCTACAGTTCCAGTCAAAAGTATTTGATTTAAATCAGCAAGAGACATGCCTGGATTTTTGCACTCATTCAGTTTAACTAGAAGGTATCTCATTTTAGTATAATGTGCAGCCAGCATCCATATATGATGAAACTGACTCTTGCATCTACTTTTATCAAGGCAAGCTGGAGAGTGACCTGAATGACCTGTTTTTTTCATGAACTTCACTGTCATCTATTCTTTGAAGCATTTCCATCTGTCTTTGAACATTATCATTTTTGTGCAATACTCACAAAAATCTATTAAAAACTTTACAAGAAAACTTATCAATATTGCACAACAGATCGCAAGTCCATATCTCACAATCCTTCTTTTGTTTCATTTTTGACTGACCTATAGTTTCCATTTCTGTATTATTAGACTGTATGATTTCTTCTTTTTTAGAAATCACACCATTTCGGACTTCATAGCTACGTCCACTCTCATAAATAGCTAGTGGAACATTCTTTCCTTGAATGTAACTCTCCTCATTAAAAAATCTTTCAGTATGAGAAGTGTGTTTCCACTCTCCACTAAGGATATCACAAAAGTTGTCCCGTGCAAGCACATGAAATATTTGTATATTTGTATAGAATAGTGTAGTCACCTTAAGCAATTTCTTACGTTTATTTAATATGAAAATGAAAATTTTTCTTTTTCATATCAAAAGCTTTCTTAATGATTATGTCTACTTTTTAGCCTTTGCAAAAAATGTTTTATCACATATCTAGATTTTGGTTTCACTTGGGAGTGATACATTTTACTATATATCCGTATTTCTCTGTTTCAAATTCATTGCACATCTGCTACCTTTTTTTCTAGAAATCTTTCGTGTTTTTACTATTTACTAACACACTTGAAACATATTTTCTTTTTTTTACTTTCAATAAAAACATTATCCGTCCCAGCAAAACTTTGTGTTGGCATATCTCTTATTTAAACCTCAACATTTTTATAACTATCCTCAACACTAGAAATTGTTGCATTATCTGCAAGATTTGTATCTACCTATTTATTTACTCCTCCTTAGCCATCCTCAACAAAAAGCATGCAGAATTAACTACTTCTACTGATTCCACCTATTTCAGCATAATAACACAATAGCTTATTAATGCACTATCCTGCCTTTCACCTACAAACTAATAACTACTACTGCTAATCAACAAAAATATATCAGCATGTATGTCCTCCCTTCACTGTCCAACCCCAATCTACTGCCCTAACCAGCCCCAGAAAATGTTAACACACCTCATCAATACTGTTTCCCCAACCCACTATGCACCCCCATTCATTTCACATCTTTTACACCACATTACCAATTTCTTACATACCATAATAATTCGACATCCACACCACATCCAGAAAAAAGGTGTGATATGTCGAAACCCAATACATGCCATAACAGAGAAAATAGGATTTAGAAAAACACAGGATGTAGATAACCTGCCACAACAGATGCTGGACAATCAGCCATTTGGACTACCTGAAATGCCAAATATAGCACATTAAACCACCCAAACAACCTCAACAACTGAATGGCTGGTCATGACTGACACATGCTCTGAAAGGAAGCAGAGGTGCATGCACTTGACCCACTTTGGACACGACAAGCCTACCTGCACCTCAGAGAAGACTCAGAGTACCATACAACCTGGTGGAACCCTCCTGCTCTATCTTGTGAAGCTGCCCCTACTGATTAAAGGCATAATAACATTCATGCAGCAAATGGCCCTGCAAGTAGAAGGAAAACATGATGGCCATATATACCCAAGGTCAGACTGTCCCCACAAAAAAACAGGAGACCACATTAGCTGCACCAGCCCAACCTCATCTACATACTCCAACTCATGAAGAGAGACATTGAATGCAAAGGAAATATACACACTGGCATATCACACCATTTGAAGTTGGTAGCTACACACCATTGTTTTAAAGACACTCCTCCCAATACACTGTTGGTATGGTCCATGACCTGATGCAGCCAACATTTCCACACATACGGACAAAGGTGGTCATAGCTCTCCTACACCATGCAACAGCACACATTGCTACCCAAAATCCCAGGGGCAACAGATGATATAAAATTATGATTTTACATCATTGACCAGTTCCCAAAAACCAATGGTTTTCTGAAATGCACAAATGTGTGATGTGCTATGTGTATCATCTGTGGGGAGGAAGCATGTCTTCCACAACTGTAAACAATAGCAAACCCTAAATGTACAGATTACATGTGATGCAGACATGACCTGCACACCCTGTTTCACCAGGATCCCTAGGTCCAAACTGGACTTCATGGTACTGTAAAACAGTATCCTGTATGCATTCATGGCCACACACATGGGACGAGCATGTCTCCTTGGTAAGTAAACATGGACAGTGACACGGGAATGACTGTGAGGTTCAGTAGTGAGTGCCTGCTTAAGTTAGAGGGCTCAAGTGGGACTGCCTGTGAGACTGGGGATGATGGGACAAGTTTCATTGGAGGTGGACAATTATCATATGACATACAATTATCAAATATATCCACAAGAACATCCCAAATGATGTGATATTATAAGTCATTTATAACATGCCTCTACACAAGTGTTTCTAGGTACAACAAGAAAAGGACAACTAGACAAATGATCTTACTAGGCCATTCAGATCATGCAAGTTCAAGAACCAAAAAGTGCAAAGAGAAAAGGAGGGAGGAAGTGCAAGGGAGCGGGAAGGGCAAAACAGGGCACAATGCTCTGAGTAAGTGCAGCCAGGGCAGCGCGGTTCTGTGCAGTGGTAGAAGTGTACCAAAAAAGTACTGCAACTGTGGTCTTGGCAGGGCAGAAGGTAGGCAGATGCATAGTGCATTGGGAAGAGGTGAGCTGCAGTCCATCTAGCGACCCTCCTGGGCCACGCTGTACTCGATTTTTAAGGCCTCCATGTGCCCCAGTGCCTGTGTGCAGCCCATCTCCCAGCCCCCTCCCCTGCCTCCATTTCCCTGTTCGTGTGCTTCTTCCCGCCTCCCCAACCCTCCCACCTCCCCTGATTGGACCATCTGAGGACCAGTTCCTGGGACATACACGGCGCGAGCACCGTGCCGGCGCCCATTTCCATTGGGAAGAGGTGAGCTGCAGTCCATCTAGCGACCCTCCTGGGCCACGCTGTACTCGAATTTTAAGGCCTCCATGTGCCCCAGTGCCTGTGTGCAGCTCATCTCCCAGCCCCCTCCCCTGCCTCCATTTCCCTGTTCGTGTGCTTCTTCCCGCCTCCCCAACCCTCCGACCTACCCTGATTGGACCATCTGAGGACCAGTTCCTGGGACCTACACGGCGCGAGCACCGTGCCGGCGCCCATTTCCATTGGGAAGAGGTGAGCTGCAGTCCATCTAGCGACCCTCCTGGGCCACGCTGTACTCGATTTTTAAGGCCTCCATGTGCCCCAGTGCCTGTGTGCAGCCCATCTCCCAGCCCCCTCCCCTGCCTCCATTTCCCTGTTCGTGTGCTTCTTCCCGCCTCCCCAACCCTCCCACCTACCCTGATTGGACCATCTGTCTGTCATAAGCGGCCTTTCGAGGGCAGCCCCCTGCACGGCAGCCCCCGCGGCTAAGGGCCCCAAGGCCAAGGGCGGCTCCAACAGAGGCGGCTCCAGGAAGTGTCAGCAGGTGTCCGCAGGGAAGCCAGGGAAGCCAGCAGACACCAACAAAACTGTGAGTGTTGCATGGGTGGGGTGTAGAGCAATTACTCTACTCCAGAAAGTCCCTGTCACCCTACCTTACCTTCCATAGCGTAGACTGCCATAAACTTAAACAATACATACTTATGAAGACTTTTGACCACTGTAAATGGACTGCAAATGTTGCCTTTGTGATGCATATGCTAGTGCCACACATCTAGGGAACTGAACTTTAGCTTGCACTGCATCTAGATCGAAATGGGATTGTTAGCATGTGCCACACTCGTATGGAATTCTGAACTTTGGCTCCGTCGCGTCCTGATAGAAATGTGATTCTTAACATGCACCACACTTAGATTCTGAACCCTAGCTTGCGTCGCTTTTTCAGAGCCGCCAGAGCACCGGGGGACCACCTTGGCGGTGATAGTGCACGTTACAAATGTCCTTTAACATTAACTGTGTCTAATTTCCTCTCGGTGTAAAATTGAATTTAGAAGTGTGCCTATTAACATGCCCTGGTTGGCTTTAGAAGTGCGCCTAATATCCTCCCTGTGCAAAGTGGAATTTGGAAGTGTGCCTATTAACGTGCCCCGGTTGACTTTAGAAGTGTGCCTAATATCCTCTCTGCACAAAGTTGAATTTAGAAGTATGCTTATTAACATGCCATGGTCGACTTTAGAAATGTGCCTATAAACATGCCCTGGCTGTCTCTAGAAATGTGCCTATTAACGTGCCCTGGTTGACCTTAGAAGTGGGCCAAAAAGCATGCCCTCGCTGAATTTTGAAGCATGCCTAATATCCTCTCTGTGCAAAGTTGAATCTAGAAATGTGCCTATTATCCTCTCTGTGCAAAGTTGAATCTAGAAATGTGCCTATTATCCTCTCTGTGCAAAGTTGAATCTAGAAATGTGCCTAAAATCCTCTCTGTGCAAAGTTGAATCTAGAAATGTGCCTATTATCCTCTCTGTGCAAAGTTGAATCTAGAAATGTGCCTTTTATCCTCTCTGTGCAAAGCTGAACTTGGAAGTGTGCCTACTATCCTCTCTGTGCAAAGTTGAATCTAGAAATGTGCCTAAAATCCTCTCTGTGCAAAGTTGAATCTAGAAATGTGCCTAAAATCCTCTCTGTGCAAAGTTGAATCTAGAAATGTGCCTATTATCCTCTCTGTGCAAAGTTGAACTTAGAAGTGTGCCTATTATCCTCTCTGGGCAAAGTTGAATTTAGCAGTGTGCCTATTAGCGCGCCTTGGCTGAATTTAGAAGTATGCATAATATCCTCTCTGTACAAAGTTAAATTTAGAAGTGTGCCTAATAACATGCCCTGGTCGACTCTAGAAATGTACCGATTGACGTGCCCCAGTTGACTTTGAAAGTGTGCCTAATAGCGTTCCCTCGTTGAATTTTGAAGTGTGCCTAATACGCTCTCTGTGCAAAGCTGAATTTAGAAGTGTGCCTATTAGCACGCCTTGGCTGAATTTAGAAGTGTGCCTATGAGCACGCCTTGGTTGATTTTAGAAATGCACCTAATATCCTCTCTGTGCAAAGTTGAATTTAGAAGTGTGCCTAATAATGTGCCTTGCCTGATTTTAGAAGTGTGCAAAATAAAGCGCCCTGGTTGAATTTAGAAGTGTGCCTGATATCTCCTCTGTGCAGAGTTGAATTGGGTTGCCTAATATCCTCTCTGTCCAAAGTTGAATTTGGGAATGTACCTATCGGCACGCATTGGTTGAATTTAGAAGTGCGCCTAAAATCCTCTCCGTGCAAAGCGGAATTTTAGAAGGGTGCCTAATATCGTGCCCTGGTTGAATTTAGAAGTGTGCCTGATAGTGTGCCCTTGGTTTACCTAGAAGTGTGCCCATTAGTGCGCCTTAGTTGTATATCCTCACTGTGCAAATTTAAATTTCGTTGCCTAATATCATCCCCACTGCAAAGCTGTTTTCGCTGCCTATTATCCTATTTCTGCAAAGTTGAGCTTAGAAGTGTGCCTAATAGCGTGCCTTGGTGGAATTTAGAATTGTACCTGATAGCGTGCCCTGGTTGTACCTAGAAGTGTGCCTATTAACGAGCCTTGGCTGATTTTAGAAGTGTGCCTAATTTCCTCTCGGTACAAAGTTGATTCTAGAAGTGTATATAACGACACCACTCTGGCATAGCGGGATTTGACAGTGCCCCTAATAACGTCACTGTACCAAAGTCTTGAAAGTCTACCCTATATAGGGTGAACGGGTGAAGTGGACGCCCTATATCGGGTGAAGTATGGGGATGGAAAGGGTGAAGTATGGGGATGGAATGGGCAAAGCATGCGGTTGGAACGGATGAAGGGTGTGGATGGAACGGATGAAGGGTGTGGATGGAACGGATGAAGGGTGTGGATGGAACCGATGAACTGACGTAGAATGGGTGAAGTAGGTGGAACGGGTGAAATGGTAGAACGGATAAAGTAGGTGAATGAACGGGTGATGTGCTTGGAACCAGCGAAGTGGGGGGAACTAGTGGAGTGGGTGGAACGAGGGAAGTGGTACAAATAGTTAAGTGAATGGAACGTGTGAAGATGACGTATGTGGATGGATGATGCATGGAGTAAGGATAACATGGGTAGAACGAATGAAAGGATCAGTACGAAGTTGACTTATGTGTATGGATGATGCATGGACAAAGGATAACGTGGCTAGAACGAATGACGGGAGTAGTGCATAAAATGGCAGAGGGCATAAAATGGTTGAAGTGCATGGAACGGATGGGAGTGCATGGAACGGGTTGGAGTGCACAGAATGGCGGGACGTACATGAAATGGTTTGGAGGGCATGGAATGTCTGAAAGAACACTGAAAGGAATGGTCTGAGTGCTTGAAACGGTCGTAATGCATGGAACAGTTGGAGTACATGGAACGGATGAAGTTCATGGAAGTATTGGAGTGGGCGCGATCTCAAGCACCTTCAGTAAACCACCATACTCACATCCCCACGCTTACTCTCTTCTTTACACCACCACTCAAATAGAACACAGCGATACTATGACATCATTCGGTATAGCTGTTCTCATACCAACATCTGCCTCATACTCCCCATCACTCTAACTAAACACTGCTGGTTACACACCCCCCAGCCAGGCGTTCTCCTCAGGCGTAACGCAGCCATGATCGGTCTGGATAATTCTCGCCAGAATGAACACATACTATCGACCTCCCAACCACCACACCTACCGCTAAGAAGCAGCTATGACACGAATGCCACACCAGCTGCACACATATCCGGTGCTCACACGCACCTTTGACTCTCTCTACTCTCTCTACTGACTTGAACTTCGGTTCCCAAGGGCGTTCAACCTACCAGCGCCTTCAGACCATACCAATGGTATATAAGGCGCTATATAAATGCAAAGTAACATAACATAACATAACATGTGGCAAGGTGTTGTGGCCAGGGCATTGAAATAGAGGGTGACTAGTAACTAAGCCTCTGACTACAACTTTACACTTGCACATGGACATGAATAGACACATCCACTCTATAGAATGGTGAAGAAGGTCATAAAAAGTAGAGGAATGGTAAAGAGAAAAAAACAAAAGTAGTGGAACACCAATCTCGAAAGTTGCCACTCACTTCGATCAATGGCTCTGGGTAGTGCAAGGAATCTACTGACGGCTTATCCTCTTTCAACTACCGTAGTATTATTCTCAGGAATGTTGTCACCTGTTCATGAAGAGAGGTGAACATAATGCACTCAGATCTTTATTCAAAGATAATGGTGATAAAATGTCTGCAGAAAATCTATCAGGTAAATACTGATACCATATGTGGTTAAGAGAGTTATACTGGATGATTAGACCTTTACCCCCACACATGCAGTAAAAGTAATTACTGGATGTAAAAACACAAAAAGCTTGCATTTGAGAAAACCAGTAATATATAATTGCTTCCAGTAATGCTCCTACCAGAAGCAGAATCACCACATATGCTCAAGTAGACACCTAAGAGTGCAGCCAGCATAGGAGTTCAATCCATCAATAATCACAGCCATTTTTCAGGATCGTCTGCTTAGATGCCTGTGATTAGCAAGTGTACAGTAAACAAGAACTCTTTAGGTTTGTATTGTAAAAGAAGTTTTTTTTACAACATATTAGTAAAAGCTATATGCAGTACAACTTGCTTTAAAATACTTGATTGCATCAAAAACCAAATGCTCTTAGGGTACTGCTTTTGTGAATCTATGCTGCAAATTACACACATTACATCCCATTTTTCGACACTGTTCTTCTGGGGAGAACTTTCCGACCCATTTGTCGAGTATATACATGCTCACAAACTCATATAAACCCCATTTACGCTCTGCACCTTTACAAAGTCATCAGCCATCACTCCTACCAACAGTCCTGCAGTACAAAGAAATGTCCTACTCCCCAATTTTTAACGGATGAACTAATGTGGAATACAACTGAAAAGCTCATATACCATATATAACTTACAAAAAGTTGAATGTCATTAACTGGCTATTAACTTTGCCAACTTCTAATACATCTGTACTTGGGACTTACATTTTTCAATGATATACCTAAATGAAAAGTGAGATAATCTTATACACCAGACTACCAATTTCTTACATAGCATAACAATTCTTAATGAAGCATATAAATAATACAAGTGGTATGTACATAAACCATTCATGACAAAGGTATCAAGAGAAAGAAAGCTGCAAAATAATGCACTGGCACTGAGTTACTCCACACAGCTCCAGTATTCACACCTCACAACCCACTGCTTAAGGACTGTTGGTCAACTCCAGATAGACACCATTCAGTCTACTCCTATATAACTGTGCTCTGTCACAACATTCATCTCCTAACACCATTTAATAATTCCTTCTTAGTCATCCTCATCCAATAACATGTAGAGTCAAATGCCTCACCTGTTTCTATCTATTCAACTATCATTGGGTCAACAGCCATGCCCACTATCCTACAAACTAATCACTACTACTACTAATCAACAAAACATATCAACATGTATGTCCTGCCTTCACTGCTCATCCCCGCTGCACTAAACTAGCAATGGGCATGTAACCTAAGCAGACCCAGAAATCCATGTTAGCAAACCTCATCCATACAACAGTTTCCCCCAATCCACTATGCACCCCATTCATTTTACATCTCTCTGTGTCAGTGAATTGCATAACAACATATTGCATTACATAGCATGGAACCCAAATAGATCCCTGTAATTCCAAAGCACACCGTTTGCAAGCATATTTGAAAAATACCAAATATTATGGTTCATTATTATTTCTAAATTAGTACCAACAATTAGATGACAGTGAATGTCCTGCAGTATAAAACAATGTCCCATATACTATGAAACCCTACCCACTTAGCCACTATAACGTCACCTTCTTCACTTCTTAATTTCACACTTCCACAATTCTAACACAGTAGAAAAGAACCAATCTAGGGGGTAATTAATAGAATATTGCGCACAAGTAGCGCACGTGGCTGGCACACAGTGTGCACATGCGACTCTCTGTGCCAGCGGCGTGCGCTAAAATCCATTTCCGCACTCAGCATATTCATGGATTTTAGCTACCAAAACCAGCCGTGGCGCACAGTGGTGCAGCGACCCTGCAGCAGCGCCAGTAACGCCCCCAAGAATGCCCCTAGTGCAAGGAAAAGCCATCAAAATCCCCAATCCAGCGCAAAGGGCTGAGCTAACCCTGGACCAGTTTACAGGGCTGTCAAACAGCAAACGCCAAGCGGGGAACGTGTATTACTGGGGTTCGCGTGAAGTCTGACACACGATTGGATCCGGGTACGTGTATTTCGGGGGTGCGTGGGAAGTTTCACACGCGATAGGCCCTGTGTGAGCGGGGTACGTGTATTACTGGGGTTCGCGTGAAGTCTGACACACGATTGGATCCGGGTACGTGTATTTCGGGGGTGCGTGGGAAGTTTCACACACGATTGGCCCAGTGCGAGTGGGGTACATGTATAACTGGGGTTCGCGTGAAGACTCACATGAAATTTGAGCATGGTATGTGTATTTTGGGGGTGCGCAGGAAGTATCACATGCGAATGGCCCTGTGCGAGTGGGGTACGTGTATAACTGGGGTTCGCGGGAAATTTCACACACGATTGTCCCTGTGCGAGTGGGGTACGTGTATAGCTGGGGTTTGCAGGAAGTTTCACATGCGATTGGCCCTGTGCGAGTGGGGTACATGTATAACTGGGGTTCGCATGAAGTCTCACACGTCATTTGAGCATGGCACGTGTATTTCGGGGGTGCGCAGGAAGTTTCACACGCAAATGGCCCTGTGTGAGTGGGGTACATGTATAACTGGGGTTCGCGTGAAGTCCCACACGCGATCTGAGCATGGTACGTGTATTTCCGGGGGTGCGCGGGAAGTTTCACACGCGAATGGCCCTGTGCAAGTGGGGTATGTGTATAACTGGGGTTTGCAGGAAGTTTCACATGCGATTGGCCCTGTGCGTGTGGGTTACATGTATAACTGGGGTTTGCATGAAGTCTCACACGTGGTTTGAGCATGGCACGTGTATTTCGGGGGTGCGCGGGAAGTTCCACACGTGATTGTCCCTGTGCGAGTGGGGTACATGTATAACTGGGGTTCGCGTGAAGTCTCACACGCGTTTGAGCATGGTACATGTATTTCTGGGGTGCGCGAGGAGTCCTTCACGTGAATTGGCAGTGTGGGTCCTCCCAGGTGTTCCCTCTACACCCTCCATGGCCTCTGCAGGCAGCCCACATCACAGGGGACTACCCTGCACCCCTGGTCATGTCCCGCAGGCAGCCCATCCAACATGGGCATGCCCCCTAGCCAAGCCACATGTCAGCTTTCACTACTGATCACCAACTCATGTCCCCATGAACCCCCACCCACCAGCAGAGCGGGTCACCTGCCAGCAGGCCCCCACTCATGTCCCCCAGCACCCCCACCCCCAAGCAGTTGCGGGGCACCTGCCAGCAGGCCCCCACTCATGTCCCACTCATGTCCCCCTGCACCCCCACCCCTCAGCAGTGCGGGGCACCTGCCAGTAGGCCCCCATTCATGTCCCAATCATGTTCCCCAGCACCCCCACCCCCCTGCAGTGCGGTGCACCTGCCAGCAGGCCCCCACTCATGTCCCCCTGCACCCCCACCCCCCAGCAGTCCGGGGCACCTGCCAGCAGGCCCCCACTCATGTCCCACTCATGTTCCCCTGCACCCCTACCCCCCAGCATTGCGGGGCACCTGCCAGCAGGCCCCCACTCATTTCCCACTCATGTCCCCCAGCACCCCCAGACCCCAGCAGTGCGGGGCACCTGCCAGCAGGCCCCCACTTATGTCCCCCAGCACCCCCACCCCCCAGAAGTGCAGGGCACCTGCCAGCATACCCCCACTCATGTCCCCCTGCACCCCCACCCCCAGCAGTCTGGGGCACATGCCAGCAGGCCCCCACTCATGTCCCACTCATGTCCCCCTGCACCCCCACCCCCCAGCAGTGCGGGGCACCTGCCAGCAGGCCCCCACTCATGACCCCTGCACCCCCACCCCCATCAGTGCGGGGCATCTGCCAGCAGGCTCCCACTCATGTCCCCCTGCACCCCCACCCCCAGCAGTGCGGGGCACCTGCCAGCAGGCCCCCACTCATGTCCCCTTGCACCCCCACCCCCTGCAGTGCGGGGCACCTGCCAGCAGGCCCCCACTCATGTCCCCCTGCACCCCCACCCCCAGCAGTGAGGGGCACCTGCCAGCAGGCTCCCACTCATGTCCCCCTGCACCCCCACCACCCAGCAGTGCAGGGCACCTGCCAGCAGGCTCCCACTCATGTCCCCCTGCACCCCCAACCTCAGCAGTGTGGGGCACCTGCCAGCAGGCCCCCACTCATGTCCCCCTGCACCCCCACCCCCAGCAGTGTGGGGCACCTTCCAGCAGGCCCCCACTCATGTCCCCCTGCATCCCCACCCCCAGCAGTGCGGGGCACCTGCCAGCAGGCTCCCACTCATGTCCCCCTGCACCCCTATCCCCCAGCAGTCCAGGGCACCTGCCAGCAGCCCCCCACTCATGTCCCACTTATGTTCCCCTGCACCCCCACACCCCAGCAGTGCAGTGCACCTGCCAGCAGGCCCCCACTCATGTCCCACTCATGTCCCCCTGCACCCCCACACCCCAGCAGTGCGGGGCAACTGCCTGCAGGCCCCCACTCATGTCCCCCCCTACACGAAATAAAGATGCACAATCATGGCCCACTTCTACACCCAAAAACCATATGCCGCCACCCCATTCTTGAGACGCAATGATTTCCCAATCCACCCCACACTAACATGCCCATCTCAAGACACAAGCCAAAACTCAACTATGTACATCAACACATGTTCATTACACACATACACTGGTTGGCATTGCTTGTGTAAACCCACATTTTCACATGCATCAACCCATGAGCGAACCCCACACATGGAACTAACATATGAAAATGTATTATGTACATAAATAAATAAATGAAATGAAAGCATAACAAAATATCAAACATGAAATGAAAAGCATGTGAAAAAGATGAGTGAATGAAAATGATAACCAATCCAAAAAAATTTGAAAGAAAAACAGTCATAACTCTCCCTCCACCAACGCAAATCCAAAGGAAAGGTAAAAAAATGATATCCATTGTTTCATGTTCATAATGAAAACTAAAAAAGATAAATCAATCCATAGTCCAACTATTTACAATACATTGTCCGAAAAAAAATAATCCATTTCTCCATGTCCATAATGAAAAAAAAATTACAAATTAATCCATGATCAAACTATATACAATCCATGGTCCAAAATAAAAATCCATTAATCCATGTGTAAAATTCCAAAAAAGATATCAAATGAATCCATTGTCCAACGAAGTAAAGGGTCCATGAGCCCAACCAAACAAATGAAACCTACCTAAGAAACTACCTAAAAATAAAACTATATACAAATGTGTGTGGCATTGTCCATTAACCACAAATAAAAGGAAAAGGAAAAGGAAACCTAACTCTAAAAACTATTTACATTGGCAGTGGGCTAGTCCGACAGCTCACTTTTGGATGTCCCGGGCCAGGGCATCATCGAACTCCCGCTCAATGTCCTGGAGTCGGTCCTCTTCCATGGCCCAGAGGGTTCGCAGGGACGACGACATGTTCTCCTCCAACTCCCTGCGAATTGCCTCGAGGCACTCGGCCCGCCTCAGGGCCCTCCGCATGGAGTTCTCCGCCCTGACCATTGTGAGCCATGCCTCTTCCGACCACTGCCGCTCCACATCTATGGCGTGGACCCCTGCCACACGGAAGTAACTTGAAATCCAGGGTCCTCCTGCCCTATGGCCGATGCCTGCCCCTCCGATGTTGAAGGCCCCGAGCCATCATGGCCCCCACATTGTTGCTGCTGCTGCTGTGCCCCTGCCTGTGACCTGGCTCTTGCTGCCTGCACATCCTCCTTCGGGTGGGGTGCAGTTGTTGAGGTGGCCACCCCTGCTGGACGTCCGACTCCCGACTGTGGCAGGGATGTGTCCTCCACCAGCCTGGCCGCAGGGTCAGAGGCAGCTCCACAGGGTACCCAGGTGATACATGGGTGGGAAGATGCCATGGAGGATGACTGGCGCATAGGGGGTTCAGGTGAGGAGGGTGTCAGAACAAGGTCCAGCAAACGGAGGAATCCGGCCGTGGTGACCTGTCCCAGTAGGTCAACGCGGTCAATGAGCCATTCGAGATGACGTGCAGTCTCCACATGAAAAGACTGCAGGTGACCTCGCATGGACCACTGACGCAACACCACCCCACGCAGGACAGGCTCAACCCGGTCCCGGATAGCCACGTCCACAGGGAGAGGAAGGCCAGTTGTTGTGCGCTCATCCCCTCCCTGAAAACGGGTCTGGACGTAGGCATCCCTGCTGTAGCCAGATGATGCAGTGACAGGATCAGGGACAGGCTTGCACACAGGCACCTCAGTGGCGGCCTGTGCTGCCTCCTGTCCCTGGTCCTGCACTGCACCACTAGCACCAGTGGAACCCCCACCTCCAGACCCCGTGTGTGTCCCTTCCATGGCCTCCTCCTCCACCAAACCCCCCACCAACCAGGATGACTCCATGCCATCTTCCTTCATCGGACCCTGTGGGGTCTCAGCTGCCGCTTCTGCTGCCGAGGAGTCCACCTCCAACCTCCGCCTCTTGGACCTAGCCTCGGCAGCTGCGGCCTGGGACGCGGCGCCAGACTCCTCACTCCCCGACAAGCTGACAATCTGGGAGGGGAGCCGGGCCTTGCGTCTCCGGCTGGTGGTGCGATCCCTGCCGCTGTGCTCCACAACACCCTCTCCACCCTCTTCATCAGTCGACGCTGCAGACAGGGAGAGATAAAACACAGGCATCAGAGCACAGTACATTGGACTGATATACACATGACAGTTGTACATGAGTGGCATGGTCAAAATTCAGACACGGTATCACACTCCATGACACACATGTCATTTTAACTCACACACATGAGCATTTCCACAGCAATATTGCACCAGGCAGCAGCATCCATACACATTCAACAGCATGTACAGCCAAAGGTAAGCCAGACATCACATGAAAAAATGGGAGTGCACTAGACATGCACACACGCCACCACACTTACATGCTTGTGTACATATCCAACTGTCGCAGTGATGAGATCATCATACATGTCACATCTGACATTCAGCCTTCTACATATCAGTGTCACGTGCATCCATGTTGCATCACAGTTGCACACTTGTCAAATACACATACATGCACATGTACACAGTGCAGATACATGCATAATGAACCAACATCCATGTCACAACCATGCCAATGTACATACACAGAAATTCAAACATGTGCGCTCCCACACCTGCATTTGCCCAGCATGCTTACCAACACATACACCATCGATGTGTCTCACACCTGAGAGGACTCACATTTGGCAGCCTCATGCCCATGTTCATACACATCCCTACATGGCCCTACAAAAACACATGTGCAACCTGCACACTACAGGCACACCACGACACGCACATCGTCCAATCACCATGCATGTACACTTACCGCTTGACTCCAGGCGGGTCTGCCTCTCAATGATCTGGACGTAGAGCGCTGTGCATATGAATTCCAGAACCCTCATTTGGTGGTCCGACCGCTGGACCCGGCGCCCTTTGGCATCCGCAGCCTTAGCCAGGCGCCGGGCCTTGTTGAGGGTCCTGGAACTGAAGTCCTCCCAGCGCTTCTTGACATGATGTAAGTCGCGGACTGCCACCCACTCCGCGTTGATGGCAGTCACGATGTCCATCCAGATCCTTGTCTGTCCTTCCTTGTCGGCGCGCAAACTTCCAAAGAGTGCATCATACTGCCCCAGGACTTGCTCCACCAGGACACCAACTTCCCTGGCACTGAAGCTGGTGGCCCTCTGCCTCTCTGGCTAGAGGTTGCCAGTGGTGCCAGATGGTGTTGTGCCCGACATGGCAACCCCAGAGGCAGGAGTGGGTGGGCAACTGGGTCCTGGGGCTGGGCTGTGGAATGATGGTATCCCAGTCGGGAGTCTTTGGTTCCAGCAGGGGTGGTCACAGCAACTGCACCCCTGGCTGATGTGCAGGCAGCAAATAGCAGGGCACGTGGGCAGCAGGCAGTCAGCAGCAGCAGATGGCAGGTGGGAGCGTGCTCAGGGCTCTGGGGGGCAGTAAATCGGCCTTCTGGGCAGGAGTGTGGTCTTCCGTGTGTTGTTGCGTGGCCAGCTTAATATGGAGTGATTTGGCACGTGAAAATCTTGCATGTCAGCGTGGAATTTGATGAAAGGCCCTTCGCGCATATGCGCGTCAGTACACGTACACGGTTTCATTGGACCAAAGGCCCTTAGCGCGTAAGCGCTTCTGTGACGTGACCCGCATGGGCGTTTCCCTCGTGACGTGGCATTGCACGTGGAAAAACTGCACGTCCACGTGTGGATGCGTGTATTCTGAGGAAAGGACCTGCGCACGTATGTGACGTGACGCGCGTGGGCGTTTCCATCAACACGGGTGCATGTTCATCGTACACGTCCAAAAAGGTGGTCATAGCTCTCCTACACCATGCAACAGCACACATTGCTACCCAAAATCCCAGGGGCAACAGATGATATAAAATTATGATTTTACATCATTGACCAGTTCCCAAAAACCAATGGTTTTCTGAAATGCACAAATGTGTGATGTGCTATGTGTATCATCTGTGGGGAGGAAGCATGTCTTCCACAACTGTAAACAATAGCAAACCCTAAATGTACAGATTACATGTGATGCAGACATGGCCTGCACACCCTGTTTCACCAGGATCCCTAGGTCCAAACTGGACTTCATGGTACTGTAAAACAGTATCCTGTATGCATTCATGGCCACACACATGGGACGAGCATGTCTCCTTGGTAAGTAAACATGGACAGTGACACGGGAATGACTGTGAGGTTCAGTAGTGAGTGCCTGCTTAAGTTAGAGGGCTCAAGTGGGACTGCCTGTGAGACTGGGGATGATGGGACAAGTTTCATTGGAGGTGGACAATTATCATATGACATACAATTATCAAATATATCCACAAGGACATCCCAAATGATGTGATATTATAAGTCATTTATAACATGCCTCTACACAAGTGTTTCTAGGTACAACAAGAAAAGGACAACTAGACAAATGATCTTACTAGGCCATTCAGATCATGCAAGTTCAAGAACAAAAAGTGCAAAGAGAAAAGGAGGGAGGAAGTGCAAGGGAGCGGGAAGGGCAAAACAGGGCACAATGCTCTGAGTAAGTGCAGCCAGGGCAGCGCGGTTCTGTGCAGTGGTAGAAGTGTACCAAAAAAGTACTGCAACTGTGGTCTTGGCAGGGCAGAAGGTAGGCAGATGCATAGTGCAACATGTGGCAAGGTGTTGTGGCCAGGGCATTGAAATAGAGGGTGACTAGTAACTAAGCCTCTGATTACAACTTTACACTTGAACATGGACATGAATAGACACATCCACTCTATAGAATGGTGAATAAGGTCATAAAAAGTAGAGGAATGGTAAAGAGAAAAAAACAAAAGTAGTGGAACACTGATCTCGAAAGTTGCCACTCACTTCGATCACTGGCTCTGGGTAGTGCAAGGAATCTACTGACGGTTTATCATCTTTCAACTACCGTAGTATTATTCTCAGGAATGTTGTCACCTGTTCATGAAGAGAGGTGAACATAATGCACTCAGATCTTTATTCAAAGATAATGGTGATAAAATGTCTGCAGAAAATCTATCAGGTAAATACTGATACCATATGTGGTTAAGAGAGTTATACTGGATGATTAGACCTTTACCCCCACACATGCAGTAAAAGTAATTACTGGATGTAAAAACACAAAAAGCTTGCATTTGAGAAAACCAGTAATATATCATTGCTTCCAGTAATGCTCCTACCAGAAGCTGAATCACCACATATGCTCAAGTAGACACCTAAGAGTGCAACCAGCATAGGAGTTCAATCCATCAATAATCACAGCCATTTTTCAGGATCGTCTGCTTAGATGCCTGTGATTAGCAAGTGTACAGTAAACAAGAACTCTTTAGGTTTGTATTGTAAAAGAAGTTTTTTTTACAAAATATTAGTAAAAGCTATATGCAGTACAACTTGCTTTAAAATACTTGATTGCATCAAAAACCAAATGCTCTTAGGGTACTGCTTTTGTGAAACTATGCTGCAAATTACACACATTACATCCCATTTTTCGACACTGTTCTTCTGGGGAGAACTTTCCGACCCCATTGTTGAGTATATACATGCTCACAAACTCATATAAACCCCATTTACGCTCTGCACCTTTTCAAAGTCATCAGCCATCACTCCTACCAACAGTCCTGCAGTACAAAGAAATGTCCTACTCCCCAATTTTTAACGGATGAACTAATGTGGAATACAACTGAAAAGCTCATATACCATACATAACTTACAAAAAGTTGAATGTCATTAACTAGCTATTAACTTTGCCAACTTCTAATACATCTGTACTTGGGACTTACATTTTTCAATGATATACCTAAATGAAAAGTGAGATAATCTTATACACCAGACTACCAATTTCTTACATAGCATAACAATTCTTAATGAAGCATATAAATAATACAAGTGGTATGTACATAAACCATTCATGACAAAGGTATCAAGAGAAAGAAAGCTGCAAAATAATGCACTGGCACTGAGTTACTCCACACAGCTCCAGTATTCACACCTCCCAACCCACTGCTTAAGGACTGTTGGTCAACTCCAGATAGACACCATTCAGTCTACACCTACATAACTGTGCTCTGTCATAACATTCATCTCCTAACACCATTTAATAATTCCTTCTTAGTCATCCTCATCCAATAACATGTAGAGTCAAATGCCTCACCTGTTTCTATCTATTCAACTATCATTGGGTCAACAGCCATGCCCACTATCCTACAAACTAATCACTACTACTACTAATCAACAAAACATATCAACATGTATGTCCTGCCTTCACTGCTCATCCCCGCTGCACTAAACTAGCAATGGGCATGTAACCTAAGCAGACCCAGAAATCCATGTTAGCAAACCTCATCCATACAACAGTTTCCCCCAATCCACTATGCACCCCATTCATTTTACATCTCTCTGTGTCAGTGAATTGCATAACAACATATTGCATTACATAGCATGGAACCCAAATAGATCCCTGTAATTCCAAAGCACACCGTTTGCAAGCATATTTGAAAAATACCAAATATTATGGTTCATTATTATTTCTAAATTAGTACCAACAATTAGATGACAGTGAATGTCCTGCAGTATAAAACAATGTCCCATATACTATGAAACCCTACCCACTTAGCCACTATAACGTCACCTTCTTCACTTCTTAATTTCACACTTCCACAATTCTAACACAGTAGAAAAGAACCAATCTAGGGGGTAATTAATAGAATATTGCGCACAAGTAGCGCACGTGGCTGGCACACAGTGTGCACATGCGACTCTCTGTGCCAGCGGCGTGCGCTAAAATCCATTTCCGCACTCAGCATATTCATGGATTTTAGCTACCAAAACCAGCCGTGGCGCACAGTGGTGCAGCGACCCTGCAGCAGCGCCAGTAACGCCCCCAAGAATGCCCCTAATGCAAGGAAAAGCCATCAAAATCCCCAATCCAGCGCAAAGGGCTGAGCTAACCCTGGACCAGTTTACAGGGCTGTCAAACAGCAAACGCCAAGCGGGGTACGTGTATTACTGGGGTTCGCGTGAAGTCTGACACACGATTGGATCCGGGTACGTGTATTTCGGGGGTGCGTGGGAAGTTTCACACACGATTGGCCCAGTGCGAGTGGGGTACATGTATAACTGGGGTTCGCGTGAAGACTCACATGCAATTTGAGCATGGTATGTGTATTTTGGGGGTGCGCAGGAAGTATCACATGCGAATGGCCCTGTGCGAGTGGGGTACGTGTATAGCTGGGGTTTGCAGGAAGTTTCACATGCGATTGGCCCTGTGCGAGTGGGGTACATGTATAACTGGGGTTCGCATGAAGTCTCACACGTGATTTGAGCATGGCACGTGTATTTCGGGGGTGCGCGGGAAGTTTCACACGCAAATGGCCCTGTGTGAGTGGGGTATGTGTATAACTGGGGTTCGCGTGAAGTCCCACACGCGATTTAAACATGGTACGTGTATTTCCGGGGGTGCGCGGGAAGTTTCACACGCGAATGGCCCTGTGCCAGTGGGGTATGTGTATAACTTGGGTTCGCGGGAAGTTCCACACGTGATTGTCCCTGTGCGAGTGGGGTACGTGTATAACTGGGGTTCGCGTGAAGTCTCACACGCGTTTGAGCATGGTACATGTATTTCTGGGGTGCGCGAGGAGTCCTTCACGTGAATTGGCAGTGTGGGTCCTCCCAGGTGTTCCCTCTACACCCTCCATGGCCCCTGCAGGCAGCCCACATCACAGGGGACTACCCTGCACCCCTGGTCATGTCCCGCAGGCAGCCCATCCAACATGGGCATGCCCCCTAGCCAAGCCACATGTCAGCTTTCACTACTGATCACCAACTCATGTCCCCATGAACCCCCACCCACCAGCAGAGCGGGTCACCTGCCAGCAGGCCCCCACTCATGTCCCACTCATGTCCCCCAGCACCCCCAACCCCAAGCAGTTGCGGGGCACCTGCCAGCAGGCCCCCACTCATGTCCCACTCATGTCCCCCTGCACCCCCACCCCTCAGCAGTGCGGGGCACCTGCCAGTAGGCCCCCATTCATGTCCCAATCATGTCCCCCAGCAACCCCACCCCCCTGCAGTGCGGGGCACCTGCCAGCAGGCCCCCACTCATGTCTCCCTGCACCCCCACCCCCAAGCAGTCAGGGGCACCTGCCAGCAGGCCCCCACTCATGTCCCACTCATGTTCCCCTGCACCCCCACCCCCCAGCAGTGCGGGGCACCTGCCATCAGGCCCCCACCTATGTCCCCCAGCACCCCCACCCCCCAGAAGTGCAGGGCACCTGCAAGCATACCCCCACTCATGTCCCACTGCACCCCCACCCCCAGCAGTCTGGGGCACATGCCAGCAGGCCCCCACTCATTTCCCACTCATGTCCCCCAGCACCCCCACCCCTCAGCAGTGCGGGGCACCTGCCATCAGGCCCCCACTTATGTCCCCCAGCACCCCCACCCCCCAGAAGTGCAGGGCACCTGCAAGCATACCCCCACTCATGTCCCACTGCACCCCCACCCCCCAGCATTGCGGGGCACCTGCCAGCAGGCCCCCACTCATTTCCCACTCATGTCCCCAAGCACCCCCACCCCCCAGCAGTGCGGGGCACCTGCCATCAGGCCCCCACTTATGTCCCCCAGCACCCCCACCCCCCAGAAGTGCAGGGCACCTGCAAGCATACCCCCACTCATGTCCCACTGCACCCCCACCCCCAGCAGTCTGGGGCACATGCCAGCAGGCCCCCACTCATGTCCCACTCATGTCCCCCTGCACCCCCACCCCCCAGCAGTGCGGGGCACCTGCCAGCAGGCCCCCACTCATGTCCCCCTGCACCCCACCCCCATCAGTGCGGGGCATCTGCCAGCAGGCTCCCACTCATGTCCCCCTGCACCCCCACCCCCTGCAATGCGGGGCACCTGCCAGCAGGCCCCCACTCATGTCCACCTGCACCCCCTACCCCAACAGTGCGGGGCACCTGCCAGCAGGCTCCCACTCATGTCCCCCTGCACCCCCACCCCCCAGCAGTGCAGGGCACCTGCCAACAGGCTCCCACTCATGTCCCCCTGCACCCCCAACCCCAGCAGTGCGGGGCACCTGCCAGCAGGCCCCCACTCATGTCCCCCTGCACCCCCACCCCCAGCAGTGTGGGGCACCTTCCAGCAGGCCCCCACTCATGTCCCCCTGCACCCCCACCCCCAGCAGTGCGGGGCACCTGCCAGCAGGCTCCCACTCATGTCCCCCTGCACCCCCACCCCCAGCAGTGCAGAGCACCTGCCAGCAGGCCCCCACACATGTCCCCCTGCACCCCCAACCCCCAAAAGGTACGGGGCACCTGCCAGCAGGCCCCCACTCATGTCCCCCTGCACCCCCACCCCCCAGCAGTCCAGGGCACCTGCCAGCAGCCCCCCACTCATGTCCCACTTCTGTCCCCCGGCACCCCCACACCCCAGCAGTGCAGTGCACCTGCCAGCAGGCCCCCACTCATGTCCCACTCATGTCCCCCTGCACCCCCACACCCCAGCAGTGCGGGGCAACTGCCTGCAGGCCCCCACTCATGTCCCACTAATGTCCCCCCTACACGAAATAAAGATGCACAATCATGGCCCACTTCTCCCACTTCTGCACCCAAAAACCATATGCCGCCACCCCATTCTTGAGACGCAATGATTTCCCAATCCACCCCACACTAACATGCCCATCTCAAGACACAAACCAAAACTCAACTATGTACATCAACACATGTCCATTACACACATACACTGGTTGGCATTGCTTGTGTAAACCCACATTTTCACATGCATCAACCCATGAGCGAACCTCACACATGGAACTAACATATGAAAATGTATTATGTACATAAATAAATAAATGAAATGAAAGCATAACAAAATATCAAACATGAAATGAAAAGCATGTGAAAAAGATGAGTGAATGAAAATGATAACCAATCCAAAAAAATTTGAAAGAAAAACAGTCATAACTCTTCCTCCACTAACGCAAATCCAAAGGAAAGGTAAAAAAATGATATCCATTGTTTCATGTTCATAATGAAAACTAAAAAAGATAAATCAATCCATAGTCCAACTATTTACAATACATTGTCCGAAAAAAAATATTTCTCCATGTCCATAATGAAAAAAAAATTACAAATTAATCCATGATCAAACTATATACAATCCATGGTCCAAAATAAAAATCCATTAATCCATGTGTAAAATTCCAAAAAAGATATCAAATGAATCCATTGTCCAACGAAGTAAAGGGTCCATGAGCCCAACCAAACAAATGAAACCTACCTAAGAAACTACCTAAAAATAAAACTATATACAAATGTGTGTGGCATTGTCCATTAACCACAAATAAAAGGAAAAGGAAACCTAACTCTAAAAACCATTTACAATGGCAGTGGGCTAGTCCGACGGCTCACTTTTGGATGTCCCGGGCCAGGGCATCATCGAACTCCCGCTCAATGTCCTGGAGTCGGTCCTCTTCCATGGCCCAGAGGGTTCGCAGGGACGACGACATGTTCTCCTCCAACTCCCTGCAAATAGCCTCGAGGCACTCAGCCCGCCTCAGGGCCCTCCGCATGGAGTTCTCCGCCCTGACCATTGTGAGCCATGCCTCTTCCGACCACTGCCGCTCCACATCTATGGCGTGGCCCAACCCCTACCACACGGAAGACACTTGAAATCCAGGGTCCTCCTGCCCTATGGCCGATGCCTGCCCCTCTGATGTTGAAGGCCCCGAGCCATCATGGCCCCCACATTGTTGCTGCTGCTGCTGTGCCCCTGCCTGTGCCCTGGCTCTTGCTGCCTGCACATCCTCCTTCGGGTGGGGTGCAGTTGTTGAGGTGGCCACCCCTGCTGGACGTCCGACTCCCGACTGTGGCAGGGATGTGTCCTCCACCAGCCTGGCCGCAGGGTCAGAGGCAGCTCCACAGGGTACCCAGGTGATACATGGGTGGGAAGATGCCATGGAGGATGACTGGCGCATAGGGGGTTCAGGTGAGGAGGGTGTCAGAACAAGGTCCAGCAAACGGAGGAATCCGGCCGTGGTGACCTGTCCCATTAGGTCAACGCGGTCAATGAGCCATTCGAGATGACGTGCAGTCTCCACATGAAAAGACTGCAGGTGACCTTGCATGGACCACTGACGCAACACCACCCCACGCAGGACAGGCTCAACCCGGTCCCGGATAGCCACGTCCACAGGGAGAGGAAGGCCAGTTGTTGTGCGCTCATCCCCTCCCTGAAAACGGGTCTGGACGTAGGCATCCCTGCTGTAGCCAGATGATGCAGTGACAGGATCAGGGACAGGCTTGCACACAGGCACCTCAGTGGCGGCCTGTGCTGCCTCCTGTCCCTGGTCCTGCACTGCACCACTAGCACTAGTGGAACCCCCACCTCCAGACCCCGTGTGTGTCCCTTCCATGGCCTCCTCCTCCACCAAACCCCCCACCAACCTGGATGACTCCATGCCATCTTCCTTCATCGGACCCTGTGGGGTCTCAGCTGCCGCTTCTGCTGCCGAGGAGTCCACCTCCAACCTCCGCCACTTGGACCTAGCCTCGGCAGCTGCAGCCTGGGACGCGGCACCAGACTCCTCACTCCCCGACAAGCTGACAATCTGGGAGGGGAGCCGGGCCTTGCGTCTCCGGCTGGTGGTGCGATCCCTGCCGCTGTGCTCCACAACACCCTCTCCGCCCTCTTCATCAGTCGACGCTGCAGACAGGGAGAGATAAAACACAGGCATCAGAGCACAGTACATTGGACTGATACACACATGACAGTTGTACATGAGTGGCATGGTCAAAATTCAGACACGGTATCACACTCCACGACACACATGTCATTTTAACTCACACACATGAGCATTTCCACAGCAATATTGCACCAGGCAGCAGCATCCATACACATTCAACAGCATGTACAGCCAAAGGTAAGCCAGACATCACATGAAAAAATGGGAGTGCACTAGACATGCACACACGCCACCACACTTACATGCTTGTGTACATATCCAACTGTCGCAGTGATGAGATCATCATACATGTCACATCTGACATTCAGCCTTCTACATATCAGTGTCACGTGCATCCATGTTGCATCACAGTTGCACACTTGTCAAATACACATACATGCACATGTACACAGTGCAGATACATGCATAATGAACCAACATCCATGCCACAACCATGCCAATGTACATACACAGAAATTCAAACATGTTCGCTCCCACACCTGCATTTGCCCAGCATGCTTACCAACACATACACCATCGATGTGTCTCACACCTGAGAGGACTCACATTTGGCAGCCTCACGCCCATGTTCATACACATCCCTACATGGCCCTACAAAAACACATGTGCAACCTGCACACTACAGGCACACCACGACACGCACATCGTCCAATCACCATGCATGTACACTTACCGCTTGACTCCAGGCGGGTCTGCCTCTCAATGATCTGGACGTAGAGCGCTGGGCATATGAATTCCAGAACCCTCATTTGGTGGTCCGTCCGCTGGACCCGGCGCCCTTTGGCATCCGCAGCCTTAGCCTTGTTGAGGGTCCTGGAACTGAAGTCCTCCCAGCGCTTCTTGACATGATGTAAGTCGCGGACTGCCACCCCCTCCGCGTTGATGGCAGTCACGATGTCCATCCAGATCCTTGTCTGTCCTTCCTTGTCGGCGCACAAACTTCCAAAGAGGGCATCATACTGCCCCAGGACTTGCTCCACCAGGACACCAACTTCCCTGGCACTGAAGCTGGTGGCCCTCTGCCTCTCTGGCTAGAGGTTGCCAGTGGTGCCAGATGGTGTTGTGCCCGACATGGCAACCCCAGAAGCAGGAGTGGGTGGGCAACTGGGTCCTGGGGCTGGGCTGTGGAACGATGGTATCCCAGTCGGGAGTCTTTGGTTCCAGCAGGGGTGGTCACAGCAACTGCACCCCTGGCTGATGTGCAGGCAGCAAATAGCAGGGCACGTGGGCAGCAGGCAGTCAGGCAGCAGCAGATGGCAGGTGGGAGCGTGCTCAGGGCTCTGGCGGGCAGTAAATCGGCCTTCTGGGCAGGAGTGTGGTCTTCCGTGTGTTGTTGCTTGGCCAGCTTAATATGGAGTGATTTGGCATGTGAAAATCTTGCATGTCAGCGTGGAATTCGATGAAAGGCCCTTCGCGCATATGCGTACTGTGACGTGACCCGCATGGGCGTTTCCCTCGTGACGTGACATTGCACGTGGAAAAACTGCACGTCCACGTGTGGATGCGTGTATTCTGAGGAAAGGACCTACGCACGTATGTGACGTGATGCGCGTGGGCGTTTCCATCAACACGGGTGCATGTTCATCGTACACGTCCAAAAAATGCACGCCCGAGTGTCAGCTCGTGTATTTGCAGGAAAGGGCCTTAGCGCGTACACGCGTATGTGAGGTGTAGGTGTGGGCCGGTTTAAAAGCTACGTGTCGGACGCCATTTCCTTGTATGTGCTTTTCGTGGAGAGTGAGTGGGTGAATTCTGTACTTCTTGTCGGATCACACGCGATTACTTCACGGCGTTTCAAGTTCGTACTCCCTGTTACCTCTGACAGCTTTTTTCTGATTTTTTGTTGGGCCTGTTTCCTCAAACAGCATTCACTTCTTCTTTTGTCCTGTCTCCTCAGACAGCGTACAATTCTTCTTTTGGCAGGGGTGTTGCCAACGCGCACACATGCGTTTTCTTCACATTCTTTTTCCAGGCAGACGGTGAGTCGCGCACATATTTACCAACTGTGCTTGCCCCGTGTGTCGCGTACCCCTTCACAGGTCATTGTAGGCTGCGTGTATTACGCGTATGCTTATTTTTGTGTTTCTGGGTGCCACAGCGTAGTGCGGGTACATTTTTTCACGCACATGGTGTACGAGGGGTTGCGTGCATGTTATTTTTTGATTTTGGGCTGCCTGTGCGTTGCGTGACCCGTCATCTGCCTCCAGGGGTCACAGACAGCGTTGTAAGAGCACTAGGGTACGAATACCATCTAGTACCCTACCCCTTTGACCGCCAATTTCCCAGGACAATTGTTTACTGCAACTCCCATACGCACAACAACATCAGTGCCATGGTTGGGAGGCGACCAAGCGGTAAGGGAGGCAAAGGTGGCCGACCTTCAAAAGGTGGCCGTGGTGGGTGCGGTAGGGGACGTGGCCGGGATTTGCAGGGTGCCTCTATACCCCCATGTGTGGAGGACCAATCAGGGACACCCATGCCACGTGTGGCGGTGCAAGTTGTTGTCACCAAGCCACGTGGATCTGGGTCAGCTATGTCATCTGCTGCCCCGAGTAGGCAGTGTGGGGAGGCTGCAGGGGCAGCTGTAGCTCCATCCGCCCCAGCTCTTACTCTCCCAGCCAGGACAGTGTCAGTCCAGGTCCATCAAACTGACGTTCCCCCTGCCAACATTACCCTGCAACCAATGCCTGCAACAAGACCTATGGCCATTGTGCATTCCCACACTCCTACTACCCAGTCCACCAGTGCTTCTGCACCTACTGACTCTGGCTCCACTCCACCTTTAAAGAAGAGGAAGAAGGGTGCTCTGGCACGACAGGCTGAGATCCCAGACACGGCTACACACTCCGGAACGTCAAGGAAGCCTTGCTTTAATGACCCGGAACTTGATGCACTTGTGTCCTATGTGTTGGCACATAGCCACAAAATTCTGGTGACTGCAGGGTCCAAGACCACAACTGGTCAAGGTAAGGCACACTGGCAGATCATCGCCGACCGCATAAGTGCCCTTGGATTTGTGAGGCGCACAGCTGATGATTGCTACAAGCGGTTGAATGACCTGAAACGCAGAGCAAAGAACAAGCTGGCCTCAAATCATGCCGCTACTCTGGTGACTGGCGGTGGGTCTCCACCAGAGGACAATGAACTCACTGAACATGAGTCTGTTGCTGGGGCCTTTGACACAGAGGAACAGATCCAAGGCGTGGGAGAACTACCTGATTACGATACATTGTCCGGTGAGGGCCCATGCATGTGTGTGTAATCCATGTGTATGTTGTTTGGGTGACGGGTTCAGATTCAGTGCCAGGTGAGGGTGTGTGCACCTGAGTGCTATGGGTCACCCATGTGCTTCCTCCCATACATTCACGTGCCTTGGATTTGGGTATGAGTGTATCCCTTCTGGCCACAGTTGCCTATTATGCCCACATTTGTGCACTTTACCTTGAACTGTTGTCTTGCAACTACATTGGTCTGATTTAGTAAGTCTTCATTCATGCTGATTGTTTGCACTCTCCCCTTTTTGCTAGACAATTTTATGCCCTATTGCGACATATGTGATATGCTTCGGTCATTGTTTTGTAAGAGGATTCAAGTCAACACTACAGCTAAGTCAATGCCTAGTCTGGGATACTGAATGGAAACCCTTATTGATATATCTTTATGTCCAGTTCATGCGTTCTGGATGACTACCCCTATATAACACCCCTCTCTTAGAATCCCCCTGACCCCACTGAGCCAAGAAGTAGGTTTGTTTTGCAAATTTAAAAGATTTATTTGAAAAAATTAAACAATGTATAGATATATCACACTTTGATAATAAATTAATAATTGGATATCACACTTAATCTGATCAGTAATCAATAATGGATAGTCTGGCACTAGCACACTTGTGAATAGGACAGAAGAATAAGGTGGTAGAGAATACTTTATATAAGTTCAGATGGATGTAATGTTGAATGAAAAATGCAATACAGAAAATACTCAATATGATTTCAACAAAACAATGTAATCACTTTTCTCTGGCAATCCACTCCCCACTTTATGCAATGCAAGGAAATGGAAGGAAAGCACACAGTTCTCAGAAATGCAATCAAATGTAATTCAGTTCACCCCAGCAAGCTTAGACTACAGAAGTTGGAAACACAGGCCCAAAATGCTTTTATATGTGCTGGCAATGATGTGAAAAATATGCTAAAATGCTTTTAATTCCCTCTAGAGGTTCAGGGTGAGTGGTATCAAGTTAATATTAGTCCAGGCTCACTTTAGCAAGGATCTAGGGTGTAACTAGCAGGTTAAACGAATTTTTGGCAACTGAAAGCAAGAAAACTGCTGTTTCCACACGTTGAGAAATTTGCAAATCGCGGCAAATTCGCGAGTGCGTTTTCCGCGATTGCAGCAAAACTATCGGGGGTAGGAATGCGATTCTAGGTTCGTAGGAAAGCCACGATTCTAAGCTTTCTGAGGAAAGTTACTGCTAGTCCCTAGCACAAACGGTCACAGAGATATGAGCGATTAAATAAAGGTTGTTTTTCAGATTTGAAATTTTAAAGTTCAAAAAGACAAGTGACAGCTAGCAACTAGAAAATGGCAGGTGACAGCTTTACAAATGACAGGTGACAGGAGGCAGTTCTGCTTAGATTAAAATAGATTGAATTATATTATTTTAACTAAGAGATTGTTTCTGCACGGTTCTGCTAGGTACTCACACTATATTCTTGAATTAAATGGGCCTCGCCACGGATCTGGTCAGGTTTTAGACTGGACTCTGGTCTCTGCACTTCACAGTGATCTGGGTCAGCTCTGCTCTCTCTCTGGTTCTGGAAATTGATGGATTTGAAGTCTGGATCTTTCTGCACAGCTTTCTCTAGAGATTGATGGAGGTAAAGTATGGATTTTCCGGCAGAGCTTCCAGCTGCAAATGGATTTGAAGGTCTCTATCTGTCCTGTCTGTCTGCTTTTATCTGTTTTTAAAATGGGTGTGTGTGCAGCATCACTAGGCTCTACCCCTCTCCACTTGTCCATTGGCCACTTCATCCGCTTCCACTTGATTGGGGGAATGAAATGAAGTGTCATCATGATGAGGTCTGTTTATGATACAGAGAACCCACCCCTGTCAACTTTACACACAATCTATATTTGCTCAAAAAACATATTTGCACAGGTACACATTTGTTTAAAATTACATGCACCCTTCACATATCACAGGAGGTATCCCCTGTTCAAACTCTGCTCTTCCTGGGGGCTTGCATTCAGAAATGGCACATATTTCACTTTTTAACTGATTTTGCAATATCGGACATTAACCCAAATTTACACACATGTGCGCAAGGAGTATGGACATTAGTTGATGAAGTGTCAGATTTTCCACATGCACACATTTTGAGTAATATCCTCTTTTCTGCTAAAACCCCCCTGAACATACCACCGGGTCCTAACACGTCTTAAAATGTGGGCAGAAAAATCACAAGAATTATGGTATCATTTAAATAATTTTCACAAGTCCGCTCTATGAATGATCCATCTTTTTAGAGTTAGGTTCTGGCCCCAAAGGGGTGTGGTTTCCCCCCTGGTTTTTCCAGTTCTGCCAAGCCAGCTTGCTCTCACAGGCAGTGCTCCTCCCCTGTCCTTCCAGGAGGAAGCTCCATTTACGACTCCCGCAAATAAAACATTTGCCTGAGTCAGGACAGGGCTTTGTTCAGAGCTCCTGTATTCTGTGGGGGCTCCCCTTAATTCAATTATCAGAGAGATGGCATATCCTTAGTGTGGCCAGCAAAAGGCAGATAGGCCTGGGAACACAGCTGTGACTCAAGTTTCACTCCTGATGGGGGGTAGTTGGTGGGCAGAATTCAGTTCCTTAAGCCAGGTTTCAGATAAAATGTCACTTTTTGTTCCCCAGTTTAAGTCAAGACAATTTTTTACATATGCAGCTAGAATACTGATTCTAAGTTTAAAACTATGACATTTAAACAATTGCAACCTATGTGACACTCAAAAGTAGGTCACTCAGTCAATTTAAACATTTAGATTTTTAGTGTCTTTCAGTCCAAATTTACTTAAACTGCTGAAATCCACAGCTCAGCCAGTCTTGTTATAAACCTTCAAGTCACTTCAGAATATAACTTTACATTGGATCCACCTCTCAGTAAGTCTTTCTTTGGCTTGCTTTGGGTTCATTTATTCAGTTTTCTACAAAATCTGGTGGTTTTAAAACGCTAGCTTTCTGATAGTGGTGAGTACTGGTACTGCACCCCTTTTTGGGATTTAAGAAAATGAATTCCCAACAGTTATGGGTTTGCTTTTGGCAATCAGCATTGCCATTCCCAATGGTTTCAGACTAATGTGTGGGTAGTCCAATGGTGGTTTTAGGCAGTATCCTTCTGTGCCCATAACATCGGCAAAAATGAGTGGCAGCCTATTCTTCATGCATTTCCCTGTGCATTTTCTGGGAAGCTCTGGCCATCATGATGTTTTCCATGTCAGTACTGCACAGTTTTGAGGTAGGGCTTGGATGCGTGGATAAAAACATCCCACAAGCCCCCCTCTTGCGATGGCCATTCTATTTCACTAATGGGACTCGCAAGACCTGGGATGTTTCCTCATCTTCTTCCAATAGATGGCACAGTTCAGCATCTTTTTCTCCATCCGGTCGGATCGATCGGTTCTCCTCGCCGGTCCTGATGGGAAGATTGGGCGGTACCCCGGGCCCGTTGCGTCTCTGCTCCCGGTCTCCGGATCGTCCTCCTTGTCCCGTCTACAGGTTTTCTTTCTCCTAGGACGACAAAGGAAGAGCGGCAATACCTATTCATAGATGTTTTTCCACCACTGTTGAGATAGTGGGGAAGCATATGCATTTCATCATAACGAAACATTACATTCTTATTTTGAAAAAAAAAAAAAACAGTATAACTAAGAGACAGTTTCATGCAAATCACAATATTTTAGAGACTAGATGTGGTAGGTTTTATGTTTGGAACTGAATTAGTCTGAGACGGTACCCGCTAGGATTCCAGAGGATTCCTCCAGTTGTTGCAGAGTGTGCCTGGGATGGCAACATTTCAACTGGTTTATGTGGACCCACTTGTCTTCCCCCACTGCCAAAGGACCTTTGGGGATGTGGATTTTGTAGACCACAGGGGAGATCTTGTCGATGATCTCAAAGGGTCCCTTCCATGTAGGCAAGAATTTCCGCTGTTTTGCCTGGTTTCTTTGGAAGTTGTATAGATAGACCCGGTCCCCCACCTGATATTCCTTCCTGGAAGTCTTCAGGTCATAGTGGGTCTTCATGCTATCAGCCGATCTTTCTAGATTCCGCTGAGCGTAAGCAAAAGCATGTTGGAGGTGTTTCCTTAAATTCTCCACATACTCATGAGTAGTGGAGGCATTTATCAGTGTCTGCTCTTGGGTCCTATAGAGCAAATGCTGCGGAAGCACCATCTTGCGCCCAGTCATCAACTCAAATGGTGACATTTTGGTTGCAGATGAAGGGGTAGATCTGATGGCCATTAGGACCAGAAGTAATCGGATATCCCAACTTGGCCCAGAATCTGCCACAAACTTCTTTAATATGCTCACAATGGTTCGGTTATATCTCTCTACTGCCCCAGAAGAAGCTGGCCTGTAAGAAATATGTAACTTCCTTTTGACCCCCAGTATCTCCCACATCTTTGCCATTACTTCACTGGTGAAGTGGCTACCCCTGTCTGACTCAATCCTTTGAGGTAGACCGAAACGGGAAAAGATGTGGTTAATCATCAAGGCAGCTGCGGTTTCTGCCTTGCAATTTGGGGCTGGGAGACATTCCACCCACTTGGTAAACAAGCATGTCACAGTCAACATGTACTTGTTTCCTCTAGCAGAGCGAATCACAGGGCCTACAAAGTCGATCTGCAAATCTGACCATGGCAGTGTCATCCCCCGCTTTTGGAGAGGCGCGCGGTGCGTGAGGGATGATGGCTGAAATTGTGCACACACAAGACACCCCTTCAAGTATTGGTCAAGGTCCTGCCCCATGTGTGGCCAGTATGCAACCTCTCTTAAGATTTCCAGTGTTGTGTGAAACCCCCTATGACCGGCGGTGGCCGCATCATGGGCGTGACTTAACATCAGGCTTCGGAATGAGGTAGGAACCACCCACTGATCGTGGCCCGCTTTGGATTTCCTTACCAGCAAACCGTCTTGGATTCGGAACATTTTTGGACATTTCATCAACACTCTTAGGTCCTCTTTCCCATTGTAATCGGTATCCGTCAGGGGAAAGTTCTCAGGGTCCTCGAGGTGTTGGTAAAACTTACCAATAATTGGATCCCCTTTCTGAGCGGTAATCAAATCAGCATCAGGGGTCTCCTTACTCCATTGTGCAATTGAAAGGTCGTTGTGAGCATTTGTCTGGGACCTAGTGATAGCAGTGACCTGGATCTCCCCCAACAGGGACTCAATCTCAATTAGATCCCCTTGGATGGCCCCGGTTTTGGCCAGCTGATCAGCTAAGTCGTTTCCAGTTTTGTCTGGTCCCTCTACTTTGGAATGACCCTTGATCTTTTTCCAATAAATGGTCATCTCATTCGAGGTGACCAGATCATCAATGTTTTGGATCAACTTCCCATGTTTCAAGGGTTTGTTGTTAGCACATAACATGCCTCTGGTTTTCCAATTAACCAGGTGCTCCACGAACCCGTTCCGTACATAATCCGAATCTGTGATTATGACCAGTTCGCGGAGTTGATGCTGGACAGCAGTGAGGATGGCCTGATGCACAGCCATCAATTCTGCCACCTGACTACTTCGGGGACCAATTTTGTATCCAGCGGAGGGTTCTGGGAACTCATTCACCCATGCATTCCCTACGCCGGCCACCAGTTCTTTCTCCCCGTTGTTGTCAACATGGTAAGAGCATCCATCCACATAGACAGTGGGCATTCCCTCACACTTGTCCTCTTCAAAGACTTTGTGTGGGGAATTAAGGTATGCCTCCATGTTGTCCTTGATTTTTAGACTTTCGTCCTCGAGACAGTTTTCTCTGGCACAATCATGCAAGTCAGCCAGACCTTGCGCGAGGGGACTCTTCTTGTTTTAGCCATATCTGACCTCCACAGGAAAGCCTTGCATTGACAGAATCCAGGAAGTAATTCGGGAATTACTCACATTTCCGGCCCGGATTCTGTCACTTTGGAGATATTGCAGAGGCTGGTGTGGAGTCTCCACTATGATGTGTTCTCCATGGATAAACGGGCGGTAATTCTTCAATGCCCACACCGTCGCCAGGAGTGCCTTCTCACAATCGTTGAATTTTTCCTCCACAGAGGATAAAGTTTTGCTCGCATAGGAGATTACTTTATTGACCTTGTCATGCTTTTGGTATAATACTGCCGTCAAGCACGCATTAGAGAACCCCGTCTCCAGGAAGAACTCCTTGTTTCTGACAGGGTAAGCTAGGCAAGGCGCTTGTGAGAGGCTTCTTTTGAGTTGTCTTACTGCCTCGGCTTGTCCTGGACCCCATTCCCACTTGACCCCCCCCTTCAGGAGATGAATCAGGGGTCTGGTGATCTCTGCGTAGCCCTCAATGAACTTTCTGCTGTAATTAGTCAGTCCAAGGAGGCTCCTTAGTTCCCGCAGAGTTGTGGGGTCTTTCAGTTTCTGAAGTGCTTCCACTTTCTTTTCCTGGGGACAGAGACCCTGAGGAGTAATCTCATGCCCCAAGAAATTAACACGGGTTCTGCACCACTGTGCTTTTTGAAAGGAAAGTTTTGCTCCGGCGGCCCTCAACTGCGTCAGAACATAACGGCTCTCCGCTATGTGTTCCTCCACAGATGAACTTTTGATGAGGACATCATCTACATAAGCCAGGTTACCCCTCGCACCCAGGTCGGGCATGGCCTTATGTAGGAAAATGTTGAATTCATTGCCGGAGTTGAGGTATCCGAAGGGAGTCCGGGTCCATGTGTACTGCTGGCCCCCAAATGTAAAAGCCAGCTTGTATTGGTCCTCCCTACTGACCGGCACGGTCCAGTATCCATTGGTCAGGTCTATTGCAGTGAATACCTGTGACCCCTGAATCTGGGCCAGCCCTTGGTCAATGTAGGGAAGAGGCCATCGGGAAGTATGGACCCGTTTGTTGAGTTCCCTAAGGTCAGCGCAGAGTCTCCACTGGCCGTTTGGCTTTAATATTCCCAGCACCGGATTATTGAAGGTGCTGTGGATGGGACGGATTATTCCCCTGGACTCAAGGTTCTTAATTATTTCAGTAAGGGACTCCATTGATGCGAGAGGCAAGCGATATTGCTTCACAAACACTGGAGTCATGCCAGGGTCCGTGGGGATTGTTGTTGTGTGGATGTCGGTTCGACCACAGTCATATGAGTCTACCGCAAAGAGATCTTGGAAATCCAAGAAAACTTGTTTCAACTTTTGCTTTTGTTCCAGAGTCACACAGGCATCAGCTAGGTTGACTCTCTCTTCCACCATCTGCCTGAAGCCTGGAAAGACTTCTGGTTTGGCTATTTCAGCGGCCTCCTCCAGCTGGGTGGAGAAGTCCCTGGTCAGAGTGCTGATTTGGACTGGAGGCTTCAGGTGGGAAAGGCAGCCCTCATGGACTTGGAAAATCACCTCATCCCTCCTGAAGTCACAAGTCACATCCTCCTTACCATAAGGGCAAGAAGTGTACACCAGGAAGTTCCCCCCATGCCGGGTAAAAATCCTGCCTGGTGTTGTATTGTCATCACTGTCACTGTCAAAGCAGTCCTTGGGGATTGGCCCTAACAGTTCATTACCTAAATCTATGGAAAAATGTCGGTCATCAACCGCCATTCCAATAATGGTGCCTGCGGCTAGAGTAATACTCTTTAAGTCGCTGTTACCCACCTCTATTGGAATGGTGTCATGTTCTATGTTGACTAATGGAGTTGGGTTTACCCCCAACCCTTGCTGTTGGAGAGAAGCATTTAGATGTATGTAAGCATCAGGGTTTTTCAAATGTTGTCCTCTTTTAACATTCACTTCCAGGGAGAATTGTCGGGTCCTTTCTGGGATGGTGACTTCCTCTTTAATCTGAATTTCAACTGCATAAGGTAGCAATTGAGCTGACCTAAATGCTTTTTCTGGATCATCAAAGCCCATGGGATTATCCGCTAATCGGGACCAAGCTTTGAAGTTTATTAGGTCCAAACTAATGGCAAAGCGATTGAGAATGTCACTGCCTAAGTAAAAGGCGGCAGTGACGTCTCGCACGACCCAACAATTATGGACTATGCTCTTGTTGCCAATGGAGATTTTGAGCATACACCTGCTTGGCAGGGGATGTTTGGAATTGGGTGCTTCCAGGTCCATTTCCCATTTGTCTATCAGTTTGAATGTGGGAATGGCTGGATCTTTTGGGAGTTGGCGGAACATGGCTTCGCTGATGAAGCTCTTACCATTGTTCACACAAACTCGAGCGAGAACAGAGTCCTTCCCATCATTTAACTGAACAGGGTTGAACATCTGCTCTCCAATTTGCTGAATATCAGCCAGGCTCTGAGCTGATTTCACATCTTTCTGGACTATAGGAGTGGGAGTTTCTGATTGTGGATTAGTATAGAATCTCAGAGTGTTTCCTTCCAGCGTGGAGTACCACTTTAGACTGGAAGGAAGGTTGATTTTCAGAAATAGAGAGGACCCTCCATCACCAGTCTGTTGTCCTACTGCTATTACTGTCACGTCTGGAATTTGGGTATTCTGGAAGTGAAATTCTACTTGGTCAGATTTTTGTTCAACCATGTGGCAGGTGCCGTTTAAACTAACATGGTTGACACTCTGTTTTAATTTTATTGGTCGGCTAGTCTGGGTCCAGAGGACCTTGTTTACGCAATCTATTAGGGGTGACAACCTTCTCAGGAGGTCATTCCCTAGTAAACAAGGGGTGCCCTCTGGAGTCACAACTATGACCGGGTGTTTCAACTTGTGTCGCCCAATTTTAATGTCCAAGTCTGCTGTCCCCTCGACGGGAATTTCCTTCCCGTCAAAGTTCTGGAGTTGTCCAGGAAGTGAGGTGAGAGGAATTTGGTAATTCCCTCCCCTTCCTGCATTCAGTTTGTCAAAGGCCCTTCTGGACAGAAGGGTAGCTTGAGATCCAGTGTCCACCAGTGCCAAAATCGTACCCTGCCCCTGTACTTGTACCGGGGCATAGTATCTTCCCTCCTTCTCCTCAAGGGGGCACAGATAATGCACATTTTTGGACAACTGGTGGGCTACCTTTCTGGTTTTGGACATTGCTAGCGAAGAGATTTGGGCAGAATTCTGTGGAGAGCCTTGGGAATCTGAAAGAAAAAATTGGCAACTGGAGATCAGAGCCATTGTGGGTTCCCCTGGCTCCGGTTCCGGGCCGCCCCCCCCCTTTTGGGAGGCAGTCATCAGGATGGGTTTGAACCAGGGGATTGTCTTGCTGTTGGTTCTGGGATGAGATGGTGGGCGGCGGTAGCTCAGTCTCCACATCTCCCCAGTCTGGATTTGCATCCCTAGGGACTCATTTTTCTTTGGGAGGAGTTCCCTCCTCTCTGAAGGAGAAGATCCTTTTCCCAGGATCCTCTGAGGATCCCTCTCCCTCAAATTGGAAGATCTGTACCTCCTCCTCAAACTGAGTCTGTTTGGGTCTTTTGTTTCTCCTACCCCCCCTCTGCTCCTTAGGAGGCAGACTTTCAGGGGCAAGAGATTTTGTTTCCGGTTCCTGGGTTTCCAGGGGCTGTTTACAAGTGAGGAAGGAAGCTTCCTCCAAGGCTTTACACCCCCCTTCCCTTTGTGCCTCCTCCCTGGGAACCGGTGAGTTATCGGGGTGCTGCCCCCGTCATTGTTCTGGAGCACCAGGTCCAGAGGTGGGTGCGTTCTGCGCCGGCATGCCGATCTGAGGGTTCTGCTGAGCCCTCAGTATGTGACCCAGATCCCGCGCCATGTTTTGAACCTGGCGCTCTAACTGGGAAACCCGCTCAGGCTGATACGGGGCCCTGTTTTCTCCCCTGGGCTGATCCCGGGAAGGGTAGCTATCCCTTCTCTGGTAGTACCCCGGGTTGGGAAGATTTGGGTACCCCTCCACCCTTGGCCTCCCCTCTCCCGGATTAGGTTGTCTGGGCTCAGGGAATTGGGGAAAGAAGGATGGATGATTTTGGGGTTGGAAGTTGGGTCGATACCTGGGGAAAAAGTTCTGCCCAGGATTTGGAGAATTTCTGCCCTCCGGTGGGAAGTTAGGAAGGAAGTTCCCTGGGTTAGGTGCTTGGCTGGATCCCCCCCCTTGGGCTGGAGGAGTCCACACATAACCCAGGATGGGTCGATTTCCCTTGTAACGGGGACTTACATAATCAGGAGAGCGAGGGACCCCATTTGTGGGGCTGCCTCCCTGGCTCCCTGTCTGTGCCTGGCCCGAGGACCTTCTGGGCCTAGCATTATTAGGTGCAGGTAGGTTTTTAGGCCCCCCCATCTCCAAATCCAAAACGGGGGCAACCTTTACCTCTGCCACCTTGGCAGCAGCAGGGGTGCTGTTAGTTTTGGGGTTTTTGGGCTGGTTTTTGTTTTCCACCGGTTTCTGCACCTCATAGATGCGGGTGGCTTGTTCAATGACCCATTCTAAAGATCTTTTCTCATGAAAATCTCTCACGAGCTGGGTCATTATGTATTTGGGCAAGGCATGGAAAAACGTATTAATAAATTCTCTGCTGTCTGTGCGCACCCTTCTGGTGGTCTGCGCAAAGGCACGTTTCAGTTCTTGCACAAACTCTTGTGGGGCCTGATCCTCCCCACATTGCAAATTGTAGGCTGCCTTGCGAGCCTCTTGGGGATTTCTGTGAACAGAAAAATGTTTTAATATGGCCGCCCTATAGGTGGACCACCTGGAATGATTTTGGTCCTCCAGCCCTGCAAAGAAACTGGAGTACTCTGGGGAGAATGTCCACTTTACATATTGGATACAGCTTTGGCTGTCCTTCAAATGGAAAGTCTCCATCATTTGCTCAAACAACTCTAAGTGCTCCCAAACAGAATACTTGGCATTCTTATGATACGGCGTGATGACGCTCCTGATTGCCTTAATCTGCTTTAAGGGGTCCTTAATCAAGGCCCTTTTTGCCTTATTGGCCTTTTTGGTTCGGGTAACCCTGGTCCATTCATCTTCTGACTCAGAGGCACTGCTCCCAGAGGTTCCCGTCTGTTCTTCCAGGTTTTCCCGGATTCTGCGAGCCTGGGAATGGCTGGCAGAATGTGGGGACCTGGTCTCCTGTGTCCTGTACCGCTCAGAGGAGCCTTCAGATCCCTCCTTGCTGCCAGGATTTGATGGGTACCCCTCCCACTGACCTAACTGGGCACCCTTAATGGGCCTACTCTCCTGGGGTTCCCCATCAAATTGCACTGTGCTTGGGTGCCCATACCCGGATGCCCGCCCCTCCATTCCTGGGTGGTACTGGCCTATGAGCCCCATGCTTCTGGCTGGATAGTAATCTGCCATCCCTGTGGCCTGGTGCTCATGTGCGCCAGGGGACATGGGGGTGGCAGAGTCCAGGGACTGAGAGAGATAAAGGCCTCTGGTACTAGGGCTCCTGAGGTTATGCTCAGGAGTTTCCCTTTCCCAGCGAACCTCATCTCTATCCGCCCCTGCTCCCTGTTGCAATGCAAGAGCCTGCGTCATCAGTTCCTCAGTTAAGGCCTTACTAGACTCTATCAGTCTCTCCTTCATCGCTGCCTGTTGTTGGAGCCTATCATTGTGCTGGCAGAGAGCCTCATTCTCTCTCTGCGTTTCCTGATTGGTCCTGGAGCACTGGGCCAGTCTTTGCTGCAGGAGGGTTACCTCCTGAGCTGTGTCCCTATTGGCCTGCTCCTTTCTTGCCAGAGCATCCTCCACCTTCCTGGTGTGCTCTAACAAGTTCTGGTGTTCTTTTTGGAGGTCACCCAGTCCCTGGTGGGCCAGGTGATTTTCTTCCAATTTCCTTTTTAAGTGGCAGACTTCCTGGCCTAAGGTATCCCTTTCCTGACTAAGAGCCTGCATCTGTGCCGCCAGGTCGTCCCCTTGCCTTTGGAAGGCACCAGCTTTCTGGCGCTCCTGGTCAAATTCTGCCTGGGTATCCAGGTCTTTCAAAATCAGTTTATTGCTCTCTGCCTTCTCCCTATCTAGGTGGCTTTGCAGGGTGACTACCTGCTCAGCACATGCCCTATTGAAGTCTAACTGTTGCTCCAGCTTTTTCTGGCTCTGCAGTAGGGAGTCCAAACCTTCTTGGTATTCCTTCTGCAAGGCCAGAAATCTGGTATCCTGGTCAGCCTTTTCCTGTTGCAGGATGTCCATATCCCTCTTTATTTTAATGATGTGCTGTCTACTCTCATTTTCTGACTCCTGGCTCCCCTGCAGCCTCTGCTCAGAAGAGACCAGGTCAGATTGGACCTTCTCTAACGCCATCTGTCGCTTATTCGCCAGATCTTGGCTTTCAGTACATTTATCCTGCTTGTCTCCCATATATAGGTACAGGTATGCCGCTATCCTAACCATCTTGTCTTGTTCATCCTTAGCTTTAGGAGCCATGTATAGTTCACTCAGGGCCACATGTAAGGGACCCTGATCTCTCCATATATCTGACCCTCTTTCCGTGACCTGTTGCGTGATGGCCTGCAACCAGACCATGAGGTCCTGGTGAGTCCACTCACCTCTCACAAATAACTTATGTAAGAAGTGCTCTATGGCTATTTTCATGTCTACTAAGGTCGTCATTCTAGAGATTGGTCTCTGTCCTGACTTACAGAAATTAGTATTTTATTTTTGCAAAACAGACCTTTTTCTTAGAGCGTTCCTTTGAGGAGTGCTTTACAGCGTAACACAGCGTGGTGATCCGACCGGATATGTGTATCTGGTCAGCTGGCACGCTGTATTAATCTGCACAAGTGATAGATCTAATCCAAACGTCCGGCACGAGCCCCCAATTTGTAAGAGGATTCAAGTCAACACTACAGCTAAGTCAATGCCTAGTCTGGGATACTGAATGGAAACCCTTATTGATATATCTTTATGTCCAGTTCATGCGTTCTGGATGACTACCCCTATATAACACCCCTCTTTTAGAATCCCCCTGACCCCAATGAGCCAAGAAGTAGGTTTGTTTTGCAAATTTAAAAGATTTATTTGAAAAAATTAAACAATGTATAGATATATCACACTTTGATAATAAATTAATAATTGGATATCACACTTAATCTGATCAGTAATCAATAATGGATAGTCTGGCACTAGCACACTTGTGAATAGGACAGAAGAATAAGGTGGTAGAGAATACTTTATATAAGTTCAGATGGATGTAATGTTGAATGAAAAATGCAATACAGAAAATACTCAATATGATTTCAACAAAACAATGTAATCACTTTTCTCTGGCAATCCCCTCCCCACTTTATGCAATGCAAGGAAATGGAAGGAAAGCACACAGTTCTCAGAAATGCAATCAAATGTAATTCAGTTCACCCCAGCAAGCTTAGACTACAGAAGTTGGAAACACAGGCCCAAAATGCTTTTATATGTGCTGGCAATGATGTGAAAAATATGCTAAAATGCTTTTAATTCCCTCTAGAGGTTCAGGGTGAGTGGTATCAAGTTAATATTAGTCCAGGCTCACTTTAGCAAGGATCTAGGGTGTAACTAGCAGGTTAAACGAATTTTTGGCAACTGAAAGCAAGAAAACTGCTGTTTTCACACGTTGAGAAATTTGCAAATCGTGGCAAATTCGCGAGTGCGTTTTCCGCGATTGCGGCAAAACTATCGGGGGTAGGAATGCGATTCTAAGCTTTCTGAGGAAAGTTACTGCAAGTCTCTAGCACAAACGGTCACGGAGATATGAGCGATTAAATAAAGGTCGTTTTTCAGATTTGAAATTTTAAAGTTCAAAAAGACAAGTGACAGCTAGCAACTAGAAAATGGCAGGTGACAGCTTTACAAATGACAGGTGACAGGAGGCAGTTCTGCTTAGATTATAATAGATTGAATTATATTATTTTAACTAAGAGATTGGTTCTGCACGGTTCTGCTAGGTACTCACACTATATTCTTGAATTAAATGGGCCTCGCCACGGATCTGGTCAGGTTTTAGACTGGACTCTGGTCTCTGCACTTCACAGTGATCTGGGTCAGCTCTGCTCTCTCTCTGGTTCTGGAAATTGATGGATTTGAAGTCTGGATCTTTCTGCACAGCTTTCTCTAGAGATTGATGGAGGTAAAGTATGGATTTTCCGGCAGAGCTTCCAGCTGCAAATGGATTTGAAGGTCTCTATCTGTCCTGTCTGTCTGCTTTTATCTGTTTTTAAAATGGGTGTGTGTGCAGCATCACTACGCTCTACCCCTCTCCACTTGTCCATTGGCCACTTCATCCGCTTCCACTTGATTGGGGGAATGAAATGAAGTGTCATCATGATGAGGTCTGTTTATGATACAGAGAACCCACCCCTGTCAACTTTACACACAATCTATATTTGCTCAAAAAACATATTTGCACAGGTACACATTTGTTTAAAATTACATGCACCCTTCACATATCACAGGAGGTATCCCCTGTTCAAGCTCTGCTCTTCCTGGGGGCTTGCATTCAGAAATGGCACATATTTCACTTTTTAACTGATTTTGCAATATCGGACATTAACCCAAAGTTACACACATGTGCGCAAGGAGTATGGACATTAGTTGATGAAGTGTCAGATTTTTCACATGCACACATTTTGAGTAATATCTTCTTTTCCGCTAAAACCCCCCTGAACATACCACCGGGTCCTAACACGTCTTAAAATGTGGGCAGAAAAATCACAAGAATTAGGGTATCATTTAAATAATTTTCACAAGTCCGCTCTATGAATGATCCATCTTTTTAGAGTTAGGTTCTGGCCCCAAAGGGGTGTGGTTTCCCCCCAGCACAAGGTTGAATTTCTGTTTTTTCCAGTTCTGCCAAGCCAGCTTGTTCTCACAGGCAGTGCTCCTCCCCTGTCCTTCCAGGAGGAAGCTCCATTTACGACTCCCGCAAATAAAACATTTGCCTGAGTCAGGACAGGGCTTTGTTCAGAGCTCCTGTATTCTGTGGGGGCTCCCCTTAATTCAATTATCAGAGAGATGGCATAGCCTTAGTGTGGCCAGCAAAAGGCAGATAGGCCTGGGAACACAGCTGTGACTCAAGTTTCACTCCTGATGGGGGGTAGTTGGTGGGCAGAATTCAGTTCCTTAAGCAAGGTTTCAGATAAAATGTCACTTTTTGTTCCCCAGTTTAAGTCAAGACAATTTTTTACATATGCAGCTAGAATGCTGATTCTAAGTTTAAAACTATGACATTTAAACAATTGCAACCTATGTGACACTCAAAAGTAGGTCACTCAGTCAATTTAAACATTTAGATTTTTAGTGTCTTTCAGTCCAAATTTACTTAAACTGCTGAAATCCACAGCTCAGCCAGTCTTGTTATAAACCTTCAAGTCACTTCAGAATATAACTTTACATTGGATCCACCTCTCAGTAAGTCTTTCTTTGGCTTGCTTTGGGTTAATGTATTCAGTTTTCTACAAAATCTGGTGGTTTTAAAACGCCGGCTTTCTGATAGTGGTGAGTACTGGTACTGCACCCCTTTTTGGGATTTAAGAAAATTAATTCCCAACAGTTATGGGTTTGCTTTTGGCAATCAGCATTGCCATTCCCAATGGTTTCAGACTACTGTGTGGGTAGTCCAATGGTGGTTTTAGGCAGTGTCCTTCTGTGCCCATAACATCGGCAAAAATGAGTGGCAGCCTATTCTTCATGCATTTCCCTGTGCATTTTCTGGGAAGCTCTGGCCATCATGATGTTTTCCATGTCAGTACTGCACAGTTTTGAGGTAGGGCTTGGATGCGTGGATAAAAACATCCCACAGTTTACAGGCCACACTGGGGCACTATTATTACCTGGTTATGTTCATGTTTACACCATTCAGGCTGATGGAGTATTGGCCTGCATAAAAATTATTATAAGGGGCTGTTTGCATGTGGAACATGACAGATGTTCCCTGTGATGTCAAAGTGACCAACCTTTGATCAGCCCACAATGACAGTATTTTTGAACACTGTATGTGTTTCAGTGTGTGGCACACGCATATTTTGAAACACTTCAGCATTCATCTTCTCATCATGTTGATGTCACATGGATGTGTGACAGTACTCAATCACTGACATATTGCTGTAGTTTTGTACTTTACCGTGGATATGCTACATGACATCTGCGTGGTGGCATGTGTCATGTATGTGTATTGGACATGCCACTCACAGCCTGATGTGTGATGCCTGTGCTACCCAACATGCTACAAATATGCTGCTTTTCCATCTTGCTGCCTTTTTGACTCCACTTCCAACTCTTTGACAGTGCATGCATGGCAGGGTTATAGTCATGTGGGACATGTGTTGATCATGTACTGGATCTGTGGCTTGTCACAGCCTATGTGTGTGCTATGGTGCTCATGCCTGTTTCCATTTGTTGTCTTTCATGTTTTTGCAGGTGATGACGCACTTGATGCTGTTGAGGTTGAGGAGATGGTGCAGACCCAGGAGAAATCTCTGGCACAACCGGGCACCAGTGGGGGACGTGGTGTGGTGGTGGGTGAGAACCCAATGTTACTGCAGGCCATACTCTCCAGGGGTGTCTCTGGGTGCACCTCGCCAGACCTCTATTTGGATGCTGAATCGGATTATGAGACGTATGTGCCGTCGCAGGTAAGTGTTGCTGGCAGGGATTCTGTTCTGTCCAACCCACATGCACCAGGGGGAGAACCCTCTATGGGATGTCAGTGTTGGTAGGTCCGCCTTTAGTGGTTACGGATGCAGAGTCACATTCCACAGCATCTGATCCTGTTCCTGGGCCAGCAGATTAGAGGGGGAATGCAGTCCTGCAACCTCAGGCAGTGCCAGCACAGCAAGGTGCAGATCGCCTTGCCCCAAACAGGTGTGGTGCCTGTCGACGAGGTGGCCGTGCGCCACCAGGCAATACTGTATGGGAAAACTCTATGTACGGTATTGCAACCCAACAGGCAGCATCAGTAGAAATGATGGCTCAGGCATTGGAGAGGGTGGCCACTTCCATTATCCCCCCTGAAAGGCAGATGGAGCAACAACAGCAGGCAACAGACTCCATTTGCCAATCACACAGGGAAGACATGTTAGCGTCCAACAGGGACCGACGGGCGGCACTGGAGACTCTGTGCCAATCAATATCAATAGAGTCCCAGGCACACAGGGAAGCCTGATGGAAGAACTACATGCCCTCAGGCAGACTCTGGTTGACCTTGAGGCTTCCACTAATTTTAGGGCAGAACAGCAGCTGGAGCAGCTCACACGTTCGCTCTCAGCTGAGATGCAGGTAACGCGTGAGGAGATCCGGGCATCACGCGAGGCCATGCGTGCAGAAATGCAGGCAACCCGTGAGGTGCTCCATGGGGATCTCCGCACATTAATCCTCCAGAATGAGACCTTCCGGACCCGCATGCTTGCTGCCATGGAGGACCATACCAGGGCTTTGCGTGGGCTGCCTCCCATAGTGCCACCACCTCCTGATGCAGCGGCAGAGGGTGAGGAGAGCGACAGCAGTTCTCCCACAATGGCATAGCCGTGCAGGCCATGAGCCCAAGGAGGAATTTTTTTTTTTTCGCAACATCTGTGCAGGTGGGTGTTGGTGTGCACCCTGTCCTCGAACCTCCTGGGTGGCCTCCCCCAACCTCCTGACTCCCACATGGGCATTTTTTTTGTTTTTTGTTTTACAGTGTGTTGCCTTGTGTGGCTCCCGTGGGCATCCACTGTATTCTGGCTGGGCACATGCAGGCTTGTCCTGAGTTTGGGTTAGATGCTTGGGTTCGTGAGACACACACCCCTCCTGCTTCCCGTTTCCATGGGCTTGCAAAGGGTGTGACCAAGTGACAGTGAATTACACAGTGACGTTGGGCTCCCATGAGCTGTGTGGGTAGTCTGTAGTCAATACTGTGTAGACATTCCTAGTGGATATTGTTGTTGTTTTGCACACTGCATGGTGTTTTGATATGTGCTTTTGCATCCATGTCTTCCTCCTAATTTTCAGGTTCCTTCCTCATGTCTTCACAAGGCTGTCTACTTTGCAGATGGAGTTCATGTTGTATGCAGTACACTGAGACATTTGCGTGGCAGTAACACTGTACAGTTGGAAGGGGTCGATGTGCTGGCGTATTCAGGTTGTAAGACTTTCACTACTTTGATTTTGTACTGTCATATTTTGCCACTGTTTCATCCTGTGTTTCTGTATTGTGTTGCTGGTAAGTATTTGTTCATGTGTGCTGTTTCTTATTGATTACTGGGAGCATATTGTCTGTGGCCTGTTTCCATTTCAGACAGTGCACTTTGTGACACTTGTGTCATGTGTTGTGCATTCATTTGGTTGCTTTCACATTGCATGACATGCCATGGTGTGTTGGGTAGCTGAGATGGGGAGGGGTTGGGTGACATGGCACTAGTTTCATGTTGCATTTTGCAAGGGGGTAGTCATTCATGCAGCATGAATATGCGTGTCTTTTTATCACACATCATTGGTTATCTTTAAGAAGGTAGGGATGCACACAATGTAGCACTTCCAGGTGACCAATCTCAGGCTGGTATGGTAGTGACAGTTGACTGTCCCTTATGTAATCATCATTGATTGTCAGCTGGTATGTGCCAGGGCTGTGTGCACTCCGCAGGGGTGTGATTTTAGGTGAAGTAATTAGCCACCAGCTGCGTACGGGCTGCCTCACCACATGCCCTTTCCCCTCCCATGCGCAGTGGGCGTGCATGTGGTTGGGGATGTGGGGTCACCACCATGTCCACCGGCAGGTCCCGGTGTGTTGCAACATTGTGCAGGACACATGCTGCCACTATGATCCAGCACACTCCTGGGGGAGCATATAGTAGCTGCCCACCAGAACGGTCCAGGGAGCGAAAGCGTGACTTGAGCACACCAAATGGGCGCTCCACTATGCCCTGGGTTGCAATATGGGCTGTGTTGTATCTTACCTCGGGTGGCGTGGTGGGGTTCCGAATTGGCATCATCATGTGGGTGCTCAGAGGGTAGGCACTGTCCCCTGGAGAGGTGATGATGGGTATCATTAGTGGGGTTGTGACATTACTCAGTATGTGACATGCATGCATGTGCAGAGGCATTTATACTCACTGAGCAGCCATGTATCGCCATGCCGCCCAGCTTCTAGGTCCCGGTTTAGGGTTGACATTCTGTAAATGAAACTGTCGTGGGTGGACCCTGGATAGTTGGCATATACTGAGGTGATGATTCCCTTGGCATCATATACTACCTGGATGTTGATGAAATGCCAGTGCTTGCGGTTTCTGTAGATGTGCTCAGATGCCCTGGGGGGACGTAGAGCCACATTGGTGCAATCAATGGCACCTAGCACTTTGGGGAATTGTGTCACCCCGTAAAAATCCTGGACGGCAGCCTGCCCTTCTGCAGGTGTTCTGGGCAGGTATATGTGCCTGCGGACTGATGGGCATGCATTCATGATGGCCAACACCTGGTGTAGGCAGCGTGACTGCGTGGCCTGGGACACCCCCCCACTATAGCAGTTGTCCGCTGAAATGATCCAGTTGCCAAGAAGTGCAGTACATTGAGGACCTTCTCCAGGGGGCTGAGTGCTTGGGAGCACAGGGTGGGTGATGTGAGGTCATCCTCCCACTCACTTACCAGGTCGAGTATTATGTGAGGTGGAAACCTGTCCCTCCCATACATCTGGTCATCAGGCATCCCAAAAAGGCTGGTTCTGGGTGTAAACATTCTGGGCCTGACTATCCTCCTCCTCCTCCTGTGGTATCCCACGACCACTGCTGCTATATTCATCCTGGCGTCTGAGCTTATTTGTTGTTTGCGCGCACTTTTAGGCTTTCTGCTGGCGTACGTCTTTCCGGATTAGCGCGTCTTCTTTGGCGCACGCATTAGCCCCGTTCGATTCCATGAATACGTGTTTTGAACGTGCATGTGGGTGTTCCGTGCATTTGCCTCCTGTACTTCCCCTGTGACGCCCACATTTTCACGCGTTGTTCCCCATTCCGCGTGTCACGCCCCCTGTTCCGCCTACTTTTGTTGTGTGCGCTGCACTAAGTGTGATTTTGCTGTGCGCGTAGAGCATGCTGTTTGGAGACATGTGTGCCAGCGTGCGCCACGCAGAATTTTGGCGCACATCCTGGGATTTACACGCGCATGGACTTCCATAAATCGCTGTGCGTGGGTTTTGCTGTGATTTTCGCACTTGCGCTGCGATTCGCACGCCTTCGCACGCTTGCGCCGAAAATTTCAGCGCACATTAATTCCATGAATCGGCCTGCTAGTGTCATAAAAAAACTGCTTAATATCTGACTACAAAACACACACACAGCCACAATAATTGTCAATGGTAGAGTTATAATGCTTGGTTCAAACTAGGATTTCTTATAAACCCTCATTCATATTACATCTTCCAATGTCACTGAGAAACAATCTTTATTTGCAAGTATATTTTCTGGCAAACATAAGCAGCCCATACCATGTCCTACTGCTTCATCACTCTCCTAAAAACACTGAAGTAAAACATAGAAAACCCTACTATGCAAACAATACATATAAACTTCATCTAATGAGACACCTACACATATTTCAGTTATCTTACAAATACAATAATTCAAACTGTACATAAAATATATAAAAACACAGCATCACTCACGTTCAGCTGCTCCAAATAATGAATTTATCTTCATCATAGCCAAATACACAACATGTGCACTCTCTGAGCTCTCGAATCATACTGTCAAAGGTCACACAAATGTCACTTTCATAGCTTTCCCAATTCAAAAGCACAAAAAGAGTACAGTAGAAAGCAAACAAGTAAGATGACAAACACATTTCTATTACATGCTATCTCAGTCAATAAACCCCAACACAATCCTTCAAAGAATATTTTATACAATATTTCCACACTACATTAAAAAAAGCTTTTATTTGTTTCCTTATTTTTCCCGATAAGGTAACCGCAGCTGTAACCCTGGTTACACAAGGAAAACCCACCTATAGATGCGGCTATAAGAACATGTTTCTAATGCCCTCAAAAAAACATATTATAAAGATTTCAAAATCAATTCACATTAGCCCTCAGGTGAGAACATCCAAACAGAAACACATGTACAAATCTGAGCTAAAACATCCCTAATATTATATGATCACTGCACCAAAATACAATCAGCTATAGCTGCGGGTACAGTGACAGATACATACCCACGGCTATCAAAGAGCTCCAAAGGCATGATGTGCGATTCATCCGTTATTAGCTGTTAATCGCGCCAACCCCAGTAGTCGTGGCTACCCATACCATTTTTACAGATTTAAAAAGACATATTGACAAGCTGTAACAATTCAAACAACATAAAGGTACACATGAGGGCATTGAATCAGAAACACATGTGAAATTGTGTGGTGTAAAATCATTGTAACAACATGATCAATGTATAGAAATTACAATGGTTATACCCGTGGCTAAGGCACTATAGTTATAAATGTTGCTACACCCGCCAAAAATACACAACGTGCCATTTGCTTACTGGTACCTGCAGCTATAGCCTATCATGTGGTTGGTACCCGGGCTGTAATACACCTGATATGACATGACGTTCCATTGGCTACTACCGTAACCCCTGCTATTTAAAAAAAAAAAGGTATCAAAGACATTTCCCTTTTCCAATATACTTAAAATGTTCTCTGGGTGGCTCCTAAAAGAGCATTTGTGGTGTTTTACCAAAGTATAACCTACATTTTCATTCAGAGAAATACTCTTCATCTCTATGATGATTTAAAACTGTGCTCTTTCTTTGGATGATTAATACATTTTCATTTCCAAAGAGAAAAAAAAAACATGCTCCCTGTCAAAAATATTTCTCCACAATCGCAGCATATACCTCTCATTTGAAACACTTATCTAAAATAATATCATAAAACCAAAAAATCTGTTTAAGCCAATGCTTTAAGAACTCATCACCTATGTCCTCAACATCACTTTTAACTCAATTCTCAAAAAATGTTCCATAGTCTTCTGAACAAAGAGATTCCTCTCCTTCAGAAATTAGCTCCATGTTTTAAATATCAAATGAAACAATAAATATACCCCAAAAACAGCACTATTTCCTAAGGGTACACCTCACCCTCAAACAATAAAAATGTACTATGTACAAAAACTCTTAATATGATAATACAATATTATCTACAATTTTATTGCCATATATAAACATCACTCAACAAAAATACATTCTATCAAAGGCTCTATACAAGTCAACACCATCTGAGGTACTTGAAATCCTATTGGCAGCCACCCACCACACACACACATTGAACAACCAATCACAAAGCAAACACAAACATTCCACCTTCTCTCCTCATTAATCTCCCTCCATTCCAAATTCTAACTATGAACTCTCAAGAAGTGATCCTCTGTATCACTACTAAAATGGAACAGTACATGGAATAGCTGGAGGAGAATTACCCTACAGAGGAAGAGATTGAAAAAGAAGATGCTCAAAATAAAGCTCCAGAAGAAGATACACCACAATCAAGATGTTGTAAGAACATTCTATATATTCATGTAAAATGAGACTAACTATTATATTTAAAGGAAAAAATATCAGTCACCAAACATATATCATTTATCTACCTATTATCAAACTATCAAGTGTGTATACATCCAACATACACATTACTGTTATGTATTCAATTGTTGAATCACATTTAAAATATTTTCAAACAGATGAAGAAGTGATACAAGTCTCTAGAAGATTCAAAAAGGAAGCACCACAACAAAGACCCACAAATCTAACTATGGATTCCTTGACTGAATTAAAAGAACCATTCATGAATTAAAAAAAGAAAATGCAATCAATGAAAAAGGACATTGAACATTTAAGAGTAATCATGAACAGTACAAATCCAGAAAACTTTGCTACAGTACAAGATATAAAATGTGTTCTAACTAAAACAGAAAGAAAACCCACAACCACATCCCCTCCCAAATAAACCTGTTTTCAGCAAACTGTGTATGAATATTTATGTACCCTTTTCAAGTAGGTACACTTATATGCATTATTATTGATTAAAAAGTATTTAAAATGTTACACTAACTGTTCACAAAGACTACCCTCAATAGATGTTTAAAACATTTGCCAAATGTATTTTTTTTCTTCAAAAAATATATATGTCTTTGGTTACCAAAAAATTCAATTAAGCAATTACGCCCCAAATCTTATAACCACGGCTATGTGATTGTGTGTCTTTCATTCCATAAATTTAATGCAATATATTACACATATTAAAAAGGGAGTATGTGAAGAATGCACTTTTCACACATTACAGCTGTAGCCGCGGGTGTGCGTCATAGAAATCACACTTAAGACACCCCCCAGTCGTTTCTGCGGTTTCCCGCGTCTCCAAATTCCAATGGCTCATTGGGCTGGTTCATAGCCACGGCTATACATCTATGTTTACAAAAATATATAATATCATTCTGTCTTTAAAAAAGAAAACAGAATCAGTTCAATGTAACATACACTTTAATAAACACAATTTAATAAACATGTTTTTATTAACCTTATATTGTATATGCAGTGCATCACATGCACTATATAAAAGATACAACATTAGTGCATTGTACATTGTTGTTCTCTTTGCCATATTAATCATTCGGTCATTGGGAAAAAGTATCCTACCTTGATTTATAAAAAATACAATATAAAAATCTATAAGAAAATACCACTACAAAAAAAACAGGGATATATAAACTGGGTCAAAATTACCAAAAATACTATACTAGTTGCATGCAGGAAAAAGGATGAGAAGGTCAATTTAACTTGGAGAACAAGAGAAAATAGGGTAGAATAAGTACTTGGAGAACAAGAGAAAATAGGGTAGGATAAGTAAACTTGGAGAACAAGTCACCAAACAGATCAAGTTTATCAAACTACTTTTCCTTTTTTTTACTTTTCAATTTTTTGCAGCATTGTCTTTTTTCGCTTGTCTTTTTGAAAGTTTTACTTGTTCCTTTCTACTACGACATTCCAGTTTGTCTGGACATGAGGGCTCGAGTAGTGATGACATCATCATTTGGGTAGATAGTCCTTCACCACCAAGGAAGAAATACACAAAAATGAAAAAAACAGCTGACAGTTGACACTTCTTCAAAGTGAAAGAACACTGCTCCAGAAAAGAGCCACAGTAGGTACTGTGCACCTTCTGCAATAAACCTCTACGCCATGGACCTTCAGATGTCACATCTCAAAGGCTGTGAACATCTATTATGATTAACCATCTACTGCAAATCCATTGGAATGAGTTTGATGATGTCGTAAAGCACATGAACATCACAAATGAAAAATGCATGGGGCCCATTCCTTGATTAGAAGGTGATCAGCACAACCTACATAACATCCACCCACCAGTGCATCAACAACTCCAACTGCAAATTAAGCCTCTGCATCAGCAGTGGTATTCAATACATGAACTCCTCTCTTACCGACACCCAGTCTAACCATGATAAAAGTCATGTGTACAAAATGCTGTGACTCGGTAGTTAAGGAAGATGCCACTTCTAGCGAATGGCAGAATTGAATCGCAGAACACCAGATCACCTGTCATAGTTCATTTTATTTTAAGTGCCAATTTACCCACCTTTTTTTCTAAACTTCAACAGCGGTATCATAACCAAGTGCCCATTTACCAGGTGCCCTACCTCATAACTCTTCTCAGATTTAGTGCTGAAAGTCCAGTGTGGACAATGCGCCAAATGGGTAGCCAAGGGAGATGCCACAGTTAAGGAATGGTAGAGATTCCACTCCATGTAAACACATTATGATAAATACTGCAAAGGTCACTAAGAAAGATGTCCATACATCTTGTGCTTTCATCTGTAGCAGTACCACTATCTTTTGAATATAGGTTGACCTTTCACAGGAGTTAACTGTACAACATCCAGTGCAAATCCACTGGGATGATGACAACAATGCAGCTACACGAACATACAAAATAAAGCACATTAGAAAAATGAACTTGCATAACACTTGCAATTGAACTACCTCAAAAAACACTCCAAACACCTAGAAGTAGTGCATACCTCAAAATACATTCAGTACAAGAAAAGCAAATGAAGAAAATAATAATGAACACCATCTGATAGCAATCATCACTACAACAAACATACACAACACAGCAAATAAACCTTCAAATGTGTAAATAAAGACTAACACTTACTTTCACATCAACCACACAAGGACAACACTGCAGAAAATGGTGGCTTTTATACTTCCCAACACAAACGCCAAAAAAAGAGGACTAAATACCAATAAAACTACTGAGATGTCTGACACATTTTCAGCACAACCTATCACTAAGCCCTGCACACATGCAAAAATAAAAACAACCAATAACAAACAATGAAACTGACACAAACCCATTTTTACCCGACTTAGCATCTTTCATAGCTGTGGCTATTTGACGTGGCTAAAGATCTTGATTTGTACCCGCGGCTACAGGCACATTTTTCTGCATGCCCCAAATCAAATGAAATTGCCCTTCAAACCTTCAAATCAAATAAGTGAACAACTAAGATCATAAAAAAGACACACAAATAAAATTATGAACTATATAATCCACAGGAACATTTGATTATTGCACCGAAAATGTATATTTATAGACATGGCTTTAAATATAGCCGTGGCTCCAGACGGAACAAATGAAACACAGAATACTATTGTCGTATATACGCACATGCTTTTTATAGATGCGGCAATACAAGAGCCCCTCCTAGACAACTGATGATAACCGCGGCTATTCAAAAAAGCTGCAAATTCAAAATTGGAGTACCACTGCACCAAACTCCCAAAACTGTCCCCAGCATGCCTACCAGGACCACGTCAATGCCTCATGGTCCTCCACCACTCCCCTAGTCTCTTACAATTCCCCAAAACACTCAATGCATATAGGATGCCACCCCCCAAAATTTCCGATAGCTACGGCTACCACAAATCCACAAACTCACGATGTGTCATTTCCTCAAATATAGCCGCGGCTGCAAGAGGATGTCAGGATGTACTGAGATTAGCAATGCTGCATGCTGGTCGGCTGTTGGATAGGTGCTAATACTAACAAAACTTATAAAGTACAACACACATACATCATACAAGCCCTGCTCATAGAAACTACTAGAAATTCAAACTATAGAATCATTTTCCTGGAAAAAGACAAATACTGCATATATCATGGCTGGAAAGAAACTTGTGTGGCTGATTGGAGAAAGTTGGCCGGATTTTTGTGACAAACTAGATATTAACCTGGACCTAGGTTTTTAAAGATGTTGCAATTAAATGGTTTGGATTGCGGGAATGTGTTGCTTCCAGATTTTTCCAAAATTGTTGAATTTGAGAAGTACCGAGCACCCAGACATCATAATAATTTATTGTGGAGGCAATGATTAGGGAAATGTACAAGGGGTGGCCCTTACTTTAATGACATGGGAAAACAAATGGAACAATTTCCTCACACTTTCTTTATCTTTTCCAATCTCACTCAGAGGCCAACATGGAGATGGATCACCAGATGTACTGTTAAATTTGAGAAACCCCGGAGAAATGTTAATAAAGCAGTTTCATCATTCATGACAGAGCATAACCAATTATGGATTGCGAAAAACAACATATAGTTATACATGGCCAATTTGTATAGATATGACAGAGTACACCTAACTGATAAAGGAAATGCAGTGTTCCTTCAGAACATCAAAACAGTACTCCTGACATGCTAATTCTCTACACTCAGTGTACCCCATAAATACCACTTTCTAGGACTACTCATCATACATAAATACAAAAATTCAATAAAAAATAACAAACAAAATGTAATCATACCCGCGGCTACAGTTCACTTTTACCATAACCGTGGCTACAAAAAGTCAGTTGAAAGGGGGACGTACTTCAAGTTTTATTCTATAATCCAACTGAAATGATGAATACAGAACAACACTACTCGTGTACATATGTAAAGTAACTGAACATTAAGAATCATGAAAAAATACATAAAAGTAAACTAGATGGGCAAAATGTGCACACCCATACAACATAATACCATAAGTGAGAATACACTACTTAAAATACATTGTATGGCACATCTAAAACTAGACTACAATTGCTACTTTTAATATTAATGTAGTTAAACTATTTTCTTCGATCTTTCTCAAAAGCCTCACATGCTCAAAAGTCTGAAAACACAGATCCAAAACCAAAAAAAGACTCTCTAATACCTACCAGATCATTGACCATGGCCTTTGGCCATGGGCAGTGATTTTTCACCCCTGACGTCACTATACCTAAACAAAGTACTTTCAAAAAAATATACAACACTGACACCCCAAACTATGTAGCCACGATTACCGTGTTACACATAACGTCAGCTATCTGTAGTCTTTTGTACCCTCGGATATAGCCGCGAATATCGGCAAACTGGGTGGAAAAAAAAGCTTTCCTGCCCCCCTGCACCTCACCAAGTGCCCCCCTTATATGTGCCAGCTACCCTCAACCCCAGATGACCTTCTCACCTCCCCTGACTGCTCCCTTTCCCCCACAACTACAGAGGCTACAGACAGCTTGGTGTTGCAAATTCGGTCCTTGTATCTCCTCCAATTTCCAAATTTCACTTAGTGCCCTCCAGCCACCCCCCACCTCTACCCTGAAGGCATTTGCATTTTTTTTTTACCCGCAAATATCTTTTTACTTCGTTTCATTTTCCTATAACCCCGTCTCCATCTGCAAATATCTCTTGCATCGAGAAAAAAACAAGATGGCTGTCATTTCATTTCTGAAAACCATGATCCTGCAATGCACCATGGGAGACAGAACTATCATTTTTTGCAAAGGGGGCACCCTCTTCTCTTTCAAATTTTAAAATAACCACAGCATGGAATAACCCCAAGCCACCCATGGATCGCAAGTCAATGCTTCGAGCACAAGTTGTTTTTGACCTGGTCTAAATCCATCCAACGGTTTGGGCTGTTGGCTTTGGCAAACTAACCTTTTTTGTCTATGGGAAAACGAATGGGAAGTAGGTCACACATTTAGAAAAAAGAAATGATTTTGATGCTTAATAACTTTTTTAATTTTCAAACAAATCTTCACCAAACCTTGCAGTCTGTGAGAGCCCACAGACTTTTAATCTCTTTCGAAATTTCAGCCAAATTCGTTTCTCAAATCACTAGTTATTAACAAAAGAATTGTGAGGGGTTCCTATGTCTCTCCAATTCACCCTAAGTATGGAGTGGCAACAGTCTGTAATGATAATTATTGAATTATCACATTACATAGCTAGTTACATGAAGCCACCTAATTCGGGAGTAGGGACCCATTGCATGCCGAAATTTGGTCATTTACACAGTGGAATGCAAAAGTGGTGGGTAAAAGGAGGCATACAAGCATGTAGCCTCCCTTTGCTCTGCACTTTTGCACTTCGCTGTGCAAATTGAGTAAACACTTCCTGTCATGTACACGTGGCATTCAGCATTTACAAAGGATCCTTATGGGTCCTGCCTGCTTTTTGTCGTCACATAAAGCCGGCCGACCTCCTAGGGATCCACAGCATTTGCGCTGGCATGCAAATCAATGCCTGTACAAATGCTGGGAGAATGTGTACGGCGGAAAGGTAGGGAGCAATGGAAACATAAGATGTGTTTCGCCCCTCCTCCCCTCCATACAAATAAATTAAAATGAGGCATGGTGTAAGAAACATGCGTTAAAGCCTGACGTTTCGTACATTATGTCCCATTCAAACTGAGCTCCTATTTAATTTTTGTAATGTCAGGACCTCATAACTTGCTCAGATCATTCAGGGGGTGAGTGAATGACAATGAGCCTCCTTCATAGGTAATCAAGCACCCATGCAACGCAACTTCACCTGGAAACCATTAACACCATTTTGTTTCCATTCCCTGTAGATGGGATGAAGCCACAAATACTGAACAGTGCATGTTGTTTATTTGCCATCAAGGTACAATGGAAAAAGAAAAGAAAAAACAAGCACTGGCATTGCCAACAGTTTTTACTCCTGCATTGTCCTTAGATAAGCATTTACCAGGCTCAGCCATCATATAGCAATGTACATATACTATTTGCAAGATGTTGCCGTCTTCTGTCCAGACAGAACCATGGTAGCAGTGGCTGGACATTACCTACCCAATGCCTACATGAAATCCAAAACTGTTAGCATTGCCCATGCTTGTTGATTTAGCACATTTGTAACCTTTCCAAAGGTATCTTTCCACTGCATAATCATCTCGTGTTGAGAATGTTTAGCCGTATCTATGAATCAACCAGTGTTTGTGGCTGTTTTATTGAAGGGACCACAATCATGTTAAAATCCATACTGACATGCAGGCAGGTAGTCTAGGATCTGATCATTTGCATCCGATGGGAAACAGTACTGCAAGAGCAGCTCGACATGGTAATTCCAAACATTGCTGCACCAGCAGCCAAAATGTACGGTACCAATTAGAGGAGAAATAACATTTATTTGTAAAACAGGGGAGCCATAAGAGGGTTTTATCTCCGAGGTTCATTGACGTGAGCATACGAACAGAGTTAATTGTACAAGGAAATGTGACATTACGCATGAGGAAAGGTGATAGTGATGACTCCAACATAACCATTCGTAAACATCACCCGTGGTTATATCTGATTTCATCACTGGAAATAAACATCGAGAGGGAAACGATGTTTTTGTAACCCACTAAACACTGTTCCCAACCTATTTTAGGACTGGTACAATTATTTAAACAAAATCCAATCCTAAAATAGTGTTGGAAAGTGGCTTTGATATGATATGATATTTTATTTACAGCGTGCCTATACACAAGTGTTAAAAAAATATATATATATTGCTTCGGCCTCAATGTTTATTTCCAGTGACGAAATTATTGGGTACCTTCAAACAGTCTGTGGATGGCCATCACAACTGGAAGTGTATTTTAAAGTTCAGTGCTGATTAACACTTGTACTTGTGGACCCAAAATTGATTTGTTTGCAACATTCCAAGACACTTCTTTCCATACCATATTGCATAATGTGAACATGGGTCATTTTGGAGCATGAGCTACACTGTGACACACTTCCCGAGAAGAGCTAGATGACAAAGCTAGTTCGATATGCTTTATCCTGCGTTTAAGTGTAGTATCAAGTACCCACAGATTGTAGGAGCCGATGTATCTAATATAAACATCCCAGATAAGAAACTTGCATTAAAATGTTTTCATGTCAGCCCAAAATGTGCTGTCTGATTGAGAAACCATAATCAGCGTGCCTCATGTTGAAGAAACATACAATGTGCAGAATTCCCTGCCCTGCTATAGTTGCAAGTATTCCATTGCATGCTACCAGTGTCACATTCCAGTCCCCTTAGGCTGACACAGCCACTCTCATGTCGAGCTACGCTGAGTATACCTTTAGAAATCACGATACAGTTCTGCGACATCAAGCCGGTTTAAAAAGGCATTTTTTTTAATTAATTGGCACGTTTTCACATCTCATGTGTGTGTGTGGATCTTCTTCTGTGTGTTGTTTACATGGGTTTGTCTAGATCTGCAGTACAGACTGTTACATTTACCCATCTGTGTCAATCGTTATTAAGTTGCGATCAGCAGTTGTCATAATTTAAATTTAAACACCCCTCTGGTTTTGTGAAACACTTCAATATGCCTTTGTACAGTTACATGGCAAGAGTGAAATTATTGTGTTGCCGATGTTAAGATGGCCACTTCGGTAACAAAATTGTACAAGCATATTACACTTGTGTTATGGATGGAGAACTGAAGGTTATGGGAAATTAGCAGAAGGAATGGCACTGGACTATGCCAAATGGCCTTTATGTTCTGGAAAATGCCAACACCATTGTTTCAACGACTGTGTATGCATCAATAAACAGTAGGATGTGGTGTGGGGACGTAAATGAACATTGGATGCGTTTTATACTTAAACTACTTGTAGTTAGACATTGATTATAAATCAAGTGGTGGAAGTATCATGTGGATAAGACTTTTTTCTTAGATGAGGAGCAGATTTACGGCTGCAAGTAGTCCACCGTCTTTCATATAACTGCTTAATAATAACAGAAGCAGACCAATAATAGCACTCAGTTTGATATGATAGGAGACCCTTGTCAGTGTGGCCTGAGTAGGGATGGGAAACAAGCAGGCTGAAAAACTGTTGAATCAGCTAAATTCATAAACAGTTACTGACACTCATTTTGGGAGTAGATCAGCCAAATTATGATTGGCAGTCCAATGGACTCCATTGGGGTTTTGTCTGAATTACTAGAGTAGGTAATTCAACTGGAAGTAATTCTTCAATTTATTGACAGTATAGTGGGGGAAAAACCTTCAGCCAAGTGCTAAAAAAAAATTCCTTAACCTTTGCTGACAAGCTGCAAATTCATCAATGAGGGTAAGTGGCCGCAAAGAGGCCCAACAATGGCAGTTGATCTGTTATCACTACATTGATGCCATTATTTGCAGAACCACCAAACTTGTAATGACCCCCAATATGGTTTGCATACAAATGGAAGTGCACTAAGTGGGGACATCTCTAAAGAACATTTGCAGGTTATGTGCCCCTCCTCACATGTTATCTCATTACTAACTTCTCCTCCGCTGCCAAGAGATTTGCCTTATAGGTGTTGATAAAGCACCATCTATGAGCCAAAACTAAAGATAGGTCATCAATATTCCAAACAAAGGATGGGTATTTACAAACAATTCTTTGATGAAATGTCACCACAGTTTCAGGGTCCCCTTCTCGGATTTAAAAAAAGGAATAACAGGAATGTTTATTCCTGAAGCCGGCACTGGCTGGCACAACATGGGACTCAATATGAGAGCACTAGAAGGAATCTAACGAAATTGATGGTTTCTCTATGGATACACGTTCTCTTCTGTACCTTTACAACATTCACAGAAAGCCGGCTGTCATCCACAAAGCTTTTGATGCAACTGGTATTAGATTAAAAGGCAGCCTTCAGACTATTGTTTACTGACATTGACGTCTTCTGTGTAAAAGCACTGCTTTCACCACACTTTGAAACTGCTGCATTTAGTCGATCAATACTGTTTTCAAATGACATTACTTCGTGCAGAATGTAGAAGCTAGCAAGGGGAGAAGGCATACTGCCAACGTGCTTCAACATATGGTACTTTGTGTGTACATTGTGAGGCTGTGAATACATTTGTTCAGGCCTTTCAGTGAAGCAAGCTGATCCTATGCACCAATGGTTAAATAATGGTGTCCTTTGAAAACATGTTATTTGTCTAATCGTATGGCAGGGCCTCTGTTATTAGTTCAATGTACTGCATGCAATCTGGTATGATGATCACTGTGATTGTGACTTTGTTATCCAAATACATGACATTGTGGATTCCTGTAGCTTGCACATATGAAACCTCCTTCCAGTCATCATAACAGGAGGGGCAAAAATGCAAGCTGGGAGGGGGATTCAAGTAGTGGCTCTGACTCTGATGAGTGAAGCTGGACCAAAGTAAGGAGACATAGAAAACGAAAATAGCAATCACAGTTTCATAAACTTAACAATAGTGCAGAAGGCCCGCTATTGAGGATTCACATGTTTCAAATAACCTCTTCTATGAATTGTCTTCAATTCAGGAGGGTCTCCAACCACATTTTAGCTTACTGCACCCTTCACAGAGGAGAAATATCCCTTCACAGAGGAGAAATATCCATTTACATATCAGTTTGCCCCCCCCCCCCCCACAAGGATAGTCCAGCACCATAATGCTAGGCAAATCTCCTATAAACAAAAGTACCATCAGAAACACCAAACATATGTTTAGGCCTTGTTGGGCCTCCTCAGTGACGTGAAGCTGAGCCTTGTGAGCAAGAGGTCCATGACTGATACCCTCTGGGACTTAATGTGCAACCCCAAGTTGTACAACATTAACAATAGCTTGAAAGCCCCTTTAAAGAGAATGAGCATGGTGCAACTAACTTGTTCTATGCAATTTCTTCCAATCAGGAAGGTCTGCAAACACATTTTAGCTCACTGCTGAAAGGTCTAATCAAACAGATTAAGGCCATAACCTCCTTATGACCCCTTACCATGAATATGCAAAATATTTTGTTTGAGGCCATTTAGAATTGTACGAACAGATGATGGCATCAAATGGATTAAAGCATAGCCAATATACTTTGAATTCATAAAATGGACATTCTCTCCTGAGTTTGTTTAGATTCTTTGCTGTGCTCCAACATCAAAATCATTACAAATGGTAGCAACTTTCTGCTCTTAAATATAATAACAGAATTGCACTTGTGGCATGCACTTTTCTCAAAAATATTTTTTGAGGTGTACACATGACACTGTTGCCCGTTGTGGATTTTATACAGTATGTATGGATTCAGAGGCCGATTCATGGAATTAATGTGCGCTGAAATTTTCAGCGCAAGCGTGCGAAAGCGTGCGAATCGCAGTGCCAGTGCGAAAATCGCAGCGAAACCCGCGCACAGCGATTCATGGAAGTCTGTGCGCGTAGAAATCCATGGATGTGCGCTGAAATCCTGTTCGGCGCACGCTGACACACATGCCTTCAAACAGCGTGCACTAAGCGCACAGCGAAAGAGCACATAGCGCGGAGCACACAACAAAAGTAGCCGTAACACGGGGCGTGACACGCGGAATGGGGAACAACGCGTGAAAATGTGGGCGTCACGGGGGAAATACAGGAGGCAAGTGTGTGGAACGCCCACACGCTTGCCTACAACACGTATTCATGGAATTGAATAGGGCAAACCAGCGCACGGGCAAAGACGCGCACAAGGCTAAACACGTCCGCCACACGAAGGCAGGCGGTAGCGTCCCTGCGCATGAAAAAAATGTGCCCTAACAAAAAGCACATACATACAGTTATGATGAATGTCCCATACTGTGTCCCTCTAGGACAAATGACGTGCAAAGGGGTACGCGACAAACACGGACACCCGCCGTGTGAAAAATAGCATGTGTGTGTATTTCAGGGGGTGCGTGGGAAGTTTCACATGCGATAAGCCTTGGGCGAGCGGGGTACTTGTATAACTGGGGTTCGCGTGAAGTCTCACACGCGATTGGATCTGGGTACGTGTATTTCTGGGGTTCGCATGAAGTTTCACACGCGATTGGCCCTGTGCGAGTGGGGAACGTGTATTTCTGGGGTTTGCGTGAAGTTTCACACGTGATAGGCCTTGGGCGAGCCGGGTACTTGTATATCTGGGGTTCGCGTGAAGTCTCACACACGATTGGATCCGGGTACGTGTATTTCTGGGGTTTGCGTGAAGTTTCACACACGATTGGCCCTGTGTGAGTGGGGAACGTGTATTTCTGGGGTTCGCGTGAAGTTTCACACGCGATTGGATCCGGGTACGTGTATTTCGGGGGTGCGCGGGAAGTTTCACTTGCAAAAGGGCCTGTGCGAGTGGGGTACGTGTATTTCTGGGGTAGGCGTGGAGTTTCACACGCGATAGGCCCTGTGCGAATGGGGTACGTGTATAACTGGGGTTCGCATGGAGTTTCATACGTGATTGGCCCTGTGCGAGTGGGGTACGTGTATTCCTGGGGTTCGCAGGAAGTCTCACACGTGATTTCAGCAGGGTACGTGTATTTCGGGGGTGTTGGGGAGTCCTACACGTGAATTGGAAGTGTGGGTCCTCCCAGGTGGTCCCTCTACACCCTCCACAGCCTCTGCAGGCAGCCCACACCACAGGGGACTACCCTGCACCCCTGGTGATGTCCCGCAGGAAGCCCATCCACCATGGGCATGGCCCCCAGCCAAGCCACATGTCAGCTTGCACTACTGATCACCAACGCTTGACCCCCTGAACCCCCATCCCCCAGCAGTGCAGGGCACCTGCCAGCAGGCCCCCACTCATGTCCCCCTGCACCCCCACACCCCAGCAGTGCAGGGCATCTGCCAGCAGGCCCCCACTCATGTCCCACTCATGTCCCCAAGCACCCCCACCCCCCAGCAGTGCAGGGTACCTGCCAACAGGCCCCCACACATGTCCCCCAGCACCCCCACACCCCAGCAGTGCAGGGCACCTGCCAGCAGGCCCCCACACATGTCCCCCAGCACCCCCACCCCCCAGCAGTGCAGGGCACCTGCCAGCAGGCCCCCCACTCATGTCCCACTCATGTTCCCCAGCACCCCCACGCCCCAGCAGTCAGGGGCACCTGCCAGCAGGCCCCCACACATGTCCCCCAGCACCCCCACCACCCAGCAGTGCAGGGCACATGCCAGCAGGCCCCCACTCATGTCCCACTGCACCCCCACCCCCAGCAGTGCAGGGCACCTGCCAGCAGGCCCCCACTCATGTCCCACACATGTCCCCTTGCACCCCCACCCCCCAGCAGTGCAGGGCACCTGCCAGCAGGCCCCCGCTCATGTCCCCCAGCACCCCCACCCCCCAGCAGTGCAGGGCACCTGCCAGCAGGCCCCCACACATGTCCCCCAGCACCACACCCCCCAGCAGTGCAGGGCACCTGCCAGCAGGCCCCCACTCATGTCCCCCAGCACCCCCACCCCCAGCAGTCAGGGCACCTGCCAGCAGGCCCCCACTCATGTCCCACTTATGTCCCCCTGCACCCGCACCCCCCAGCAGTGCAGGGGACCTGCCAGCAGGCCCCCACTCATGTCCCACACATGTCCTCTTGCACTCCCAACCCCCAGCAGTGCAGGGCACCTGCCAGCAGGCCCCCACTCATGTCCCACACATGTCCCCTTGCATCCCCAACCCCCAGCAGTGCAGGGCACCTGCCAGCAGGCCCCCACTCATGTCCCACACATGTCCCCTTGCACCTCCACCCCCCAGCAGTGCAGGGCTCCTGCCAGCAGGCCCCCACTCATGTCCCACACATGTCCCCTTGCACCCCCACCCCCCAGCAATGCAGGGCACCTGCCAACAGGCCCCCACTCATGTCCCACACATGTCCCCCTGCATCCCCACCACCCAGCAGTGCAGGGCACCTGCCAGCAGGCCCCCACTCATGTCCCACTCATGTCCCCCTGCACCCCCAACCCCCAGCAGTGCAGGGCACCTGCCAGCAGGCCTCCACTCATGTCCCCCTGTACCCCCAACCCCCAGCAGTGCAGGGCACCTGCCAGCAGGCCTCCACTCATGCCCCACTCATGTCCCCCTGCACCCCCAACCCCCAGCAGTGCAGGGCAACTGCCAGCAGGCTCCCACTCATGTACCACTCATGTCCCCCTGCACCCCCACCCCACAGCAGTGCAGTACACCTGCCAGCAGGCCCCCACACATGTCCCCCAGCACCCCACCCACCAGCAGTGAAATGCCGATCTCATGACACAAACCAAAAGTCAACTATGTACATCAACACATGTCCGTCACCCACATACACTGGTTGGCATTGCTTGTGTAAATCCACATTTTCACATGCATCAACCCCATGAGCAAATCCCACACATGGAACTAAAAAATTTAAATGGATTATGTACATAAAATCAAAAATGAAATGAAAGCATACCAAAATATGAAACATGAAATGAAAAGCATGTGAAAAAGATGATTGAATGAAAAAGATAACCAATCCAAAAACATTAGAAAGAAAAACATTCCAAAGTCACCCTCCAACAACGCAAATACAAAGGAAATGTAAAAAAAAATCTCCATTGCTTCATGTCCATAATGCAAAAAAAAATGAAAAATTAATACATGATGAAACTATATACAATCCATTGTCCAAGGATGTAAAGGGTCCATGATCCCAACCAAACAAATGAAACCTACCTAACAAACGACCTAAAAATATTACTATATACAAATTTGTGTGGCATTGTCCATTGACCACAAATAAAAGGAAATCGAAAAGGAAACCTAACTCTAAAAACTATTTACAAGGGCAGCGGGCTAGTCCGATGGCTCACTTTTGGATGTCCCGGGCCAGGGCATCATCGAACTCCTGCTCAATGTCCTGGAGGCGGTCCTCTTCCATGGCCCGGAGGGTTCGCAGGGACGATGACATGTTCTCCTCCAACTCCCTGCAAATTGCCTCGAGGCACTCGGCCCGCCTCAGGGCCCTCCGCATGGAGTTCTCCAATCTGACCATCGTGAGCCGTGCCTCTTCTGCCCGCTGCCGCTCCGCATCTATACAATGGCCTAACCACTGCCACATGGAAGACACTTCCAGTCCTGGGTCCTCCTGCCCTCTGGCCGATGCCTGCCCATCCGATGTCAAAGGCCCCGAGTCATGATGGCTCCCACCTTGTTGCTGCTGCTGCTGTACCTCTGCCTGTGCCCTGGCTCTTGCTGCCTGCACATCCTCCTCCGGCTGGGGTGCAGTTGTTGAGGTGGCCACCCCTGCTGGACGTCCGACTCCCGACTATGGCAGGGATGTGTCCTCCACCAGCCTGGCTGCAGGGTCAGAGGCAGCTCCACAGGGTACCCAGGTGATACATGGGTGGGAAGATGGCATGGAGGACGACTGGGGCATAGGGGGTTCAGTTGAGGAGGGGGTCCGAAAAAGGTCCAGAAAACTGAGGAATCCGGCCCTGGTGAGCTGTCCCAGTAGGTCAACGCGGTCAACGAGCCAATCGAGAAGACATGCAGTCTCCTCATGAAAAGACTGCAGGTCACCTCGCATGGCCCGTTGACGCAACGCCACCCCACCCAGGACAGGCTCAACCCTGTCCCGGATAGCCACGCCCGCAGGGAGAGGAAGGCCAGTTGTTGTAAGCGGATCCCCTCCCTGAAAACTGGTCTGGACGTAGGCATCCCTGCTGGTGCGGGATGATGCAATCACAGGATCAGGGACAGTATCACACACAGGCATCTCTGCGGTGGCCTGTGCTGCCTCCTGTCCCTGCCCCTGCACTGCACCACTAGCACCAGTGGAATCCCCACCTCCAGACCCCGTGTCTGTCCCTTGCACGGCCTCCTCCTCCACCAAACCCCCCAGCAACCTGGATGACTCTGTGCCATCTTCCTCCGTCGCACCCTGTGGGGTCTCAGCTGCCCCTTCTGCTGCCGAGTAGTCCAACTCCGACCTCTGCCTCTTGGACCTTCCCTCTGCAGCTGCGGCCTGGGACGCGGCACCAGACTCCTCACTTCCCGACAAGATGACAACCTGGGAGAGGAGCCGGCGCTTGTGTCTCCGGCTGGCGGGACGATCCCTGCCGCTGTGCTCCACAGCACCCTCTCCGCCCTCTTCTTCAGTTGACGCTGCAGACAGGGAGAGATAAAACAAAGGCATCAGGGCACTGTACAATGGACTGATACACACATGACAGTTGCACATGAGTGGCATTGTTTAACTACAGACACGGCATCACACTCCACGACACACATGTCATTTTAACTCACACACATGAACATTTCAACAGCAATATTGCACCAGGCAGCACTATCCATACACATACAACAGCATGAACAGCCAAAGGTCAGCCTGAAACACAAGGAGTGCATTAGACATGCACACACGCCACCACACTTACATGCATGTCTACATCTCCTCCAACTGTTGCAGTGATGAGATCGCCATACATGTCACATCTGCCATTCATCCTTCTACATATCAGTGTCACGTGCATCCATGTTGCATCACAGTTGCACACTTGTCAGATACACATCCATGCACATGTACACAGTGCAGATACATGCAGCTGGAACCAACATCCATGTGCGACACCACAACCTTGACAACTTACATACACAGTCATTCAAACATGTGTGCTCACACATCTGCATTTGGCCTGCATGCTTACCCACACATACTCCATCCATGTGTCTCACACATGAGAGGACTTGCATGTGTCAGCCTCACGGCCCTGTACATACACATCCATACATGGCCCTACAAAACCACATGTGCAACCTGCACACTACTGGCACACCACCACACGCACAGCTTACAATCAGTATGCATGTACACTTACCGCTCAACTCCAGATGGGTCTGCCTCCGAAGGATCTGGCCGTGGAGCACTGGGCCTATGCGTTCCAGGACCCTCATCTGGATGGTACTCCTGCTAGCCTGGCCCCCCTCTACGAGGCGCCGGGCCTTTATGAGGGTCCTGGACCTCAAGTCCTCCCAGCGCTTCTTGATTTTCTTGATGTTGCGGGTTGCCACCCCCTCCGCGTTGATGGCAACCACAAAGTCATCCCAGATCCTATCCCGTCCTTCCTTGTTGGCGCGTGATGTTCCGAAGAGTGCATCATAATGCCCCAGGACATGCTCCACCAGGACACCAACTTCCTTCTGACTGAAGCTGGTGGCCCTCTGCCCCTCTGGCTGGGGGTCACCAGTGGTCTCAGATGGTGTTTGCCCCGACATGGTGACCCCCGAGGCAGGCGTGGGTGGGCAACTGTGTCCTGGGGCTGGGCTGTGGAGCGATGATATCCCAGTCGGGAGTCTTCTGTTCCAGCAGGGGTGGACACAGCAACTGGACCCCTGCAGATGGCTGATGTGCAGGAACCAAACAGCAGGGCACGTGGGCAGCAGGCAGTCAGGCAGCAGCAGATGGCAGGTGGGAGCGTGCTCGGTGCTCTGGGGGGCAGGAAAATGGCCTTCAGGGCAGGGGCGTGGTCTTCCGTGTGTTTTCCCGTGGCCAGCTTGATACGGAGTGATTTGGCACGTGAAAAAAGTGCACGTCAGCGTGTAATTCGAGGAAAGGCCCATAGCGCGTAAGCGCGTCAGCACACGTACGCGATTTCATTGAACCAAAGGCCCTTAGCGCGTAAGCGCGTCTGTGACGTGATGCGCGCAGGTGTTTCCCTCATAGCACCTGATGACAGAGCACACATGGAAAAACTGCATGTCCGAGTGTCATTGCGTGTAATTGGAGGAAAGGGCGCGTACACGCGTAAGTGAAGTGTACGTGTGGGCCGGTTTAAAAGGTTCGTGTAGAACGCCATTTTCTTGTACGTGCTTTTCGTCAAGAGCGAGTGGGTGAAATTTGTACTTCTTGTCGGTTCACACACGATATGCCTACGGCGAGCGGGGTATGTGTATTTCTGGGGTGCGTGGGAAGTTTTATACGCGATTGGGCCTGGGTGAGCGGGCTAGCACTCACCGTCTGCCTTGCGTGCAGAAGAACGCGTAGCCAACACCCACCCACTGTGAAGTAATAGCGTGTGAACCCCAACGCCTGGAAAACACACGCCCTGCACCCCATGAAAAGCACGTACAGAGCAATGGAAATCGACGTGGGATCTTCAAGCCCTGCCAGGGCAACGCCCGTGCGCGATACGTCACAGACGCGCTTACGCGCTAAGGGCTTTTGGTCCAATGAAATCGCATATGCGTGCTGACGCGCTTACACGCTAAGGGCCTTTCCTCGAATTACACGCTGAGGTGCACTTTTCTAATGTGCCAAATCACTCCGTATCAAACTGGCCACGCGAAAACACATGGAAGACTGCGCTCCTGCCCTGAAGGCCAATTTCCTGCCACCCAGAACCCCGAGCACGCTCTCACCTGCCATCTGCAGCTGCCTGATTGTCTGCTACCCACGTGCCCTGCTATTTGGTGCCTGCACATCAGCCATCTGCAGGGGTCCTGTTGCTGTGTCCACCCCTGTTGGAACAGAAGACTCCCGACTGGGATACCATTGCTCCACATCCCAGCCCCAGGACACAGTTGCCCACCCACTCCTGCCTCGGGGGTCGCCATGTTGGGGCAAACACCATCTGGAACCACTGGCGACCCCCAGCCAGAGGGGCAGAGGGCCACCAGCTTCAGTCAGAAGGAAGTTGGTGTCATGGTGGAGCATGTCCTAGGGCATTATGATGCCCTCTTCGGAACATCACACGCCAACAAGGAAGGACGGGATAGGATCTGGGACGACTTTGTGGTTGCCATCAACGCGGAGGGGATGGCAACCCGCAACATCAAGCAAGTCAAGAAGCGCTGGGAGGACTTGAGGTCCAGGACCCTCATAAAGGCCTGGTGCCTCGTGGAGGGGGGCCGGGGCAGCATGAGTACCATCCAGATGAGGGTCCTGGAATGCGTAGGCCCAGCACTCCACGCCCAGATCCTTCAAAGGCAGACCCGTCTGGAGTTGAGCGGTAAGTGGCCAAGCATTGCTGTGTGAGACAGGGTATGTTGCAGGGTGCTGGTTGTCTGATACTTGCCTGTATGTGTGACATAGGCCATGTACGTATGTGTGTGTGCAGGGACATCATGGTCATGCATGTGAAACCAGTAATGTGTGAACCACATGGTTGGTGCATGTGTTACAATGCAACATGCGCAGCAGCATGCAGAATGCACACATTAATGCATGCCTGTCTCTGTTATTGGACATGGATGGGGTGTGAGAGATGGGTGCTGCTGTCATGGACATGTATGGTGTCCATATCTGTGTGTCTGACTTGCGTGTCTGTGACTTGTAACTGCCATGGATGCATGACACATGTCTGTGACAATGTTCAAATTCACTGATGCAGCCTACTCATCCTTGTATCCACTGTGTCTGGGGTGTACGAGGCCAGATGGATGAAACTACGGTGAAGTGTGTGCATGTGATAGGCATGACCCATGATGCATGTGAGTTTCAAACCAGCATTGTATGTTTCAAGAGTCACTTGGACATGTATGCTAATGTTCATAGCATGCACCATGCCTGTTACTGCATGTGTTTTGCCTGCACTGACCCATGTGTTGTGGAGGGACATGATGGAAGTGATTTTTGACAGTGCCACTCATCTGCTATTGCTTCCTGTCTAGGGGACCATTGTACAGTACCCTGATGGTTGTGTTCTATGTCTCCCTCTACACAGCGGCAAGTGATGAAGAGGGCGCAGACGGTGCTGTCTAGCAAAGCGGCGGGGATGCCCCCACCGGCCGGCGACGCAAGGCCCAGTCACCCTCCCAGAAATTACCATCGTCCGGGAGTGAGGGGACTGGTGCTGCGTCTGCCACTACGGCTGCAGCGGAAGGGGTGGGTGAGCCTCCACAGGGGCTTGCAACGGCGAAAGATGGTGTGGAGCCATCCAGGTTGGTGGTTTCCACAGAGGAGGAGGAGGCCGCTACTGAGCCGCACTTGGGGCCTGGTGGGGGTGGTACCACTGGAGCAAGTGGTGCAGTCCAGGGGCAGGAGGCAGCACAGGTCGCCGTGGAGGGGGCTGTGCATGTCACTGTCCCTGACACTGTGACTGCACCACCATGCACCAGCAGGGATGCCCCATCCCAGGCCCGTCCGCAGGTAGGGGGGATGTCCATGTCATCTGACACTCCACTACCTGCGGACGAGGGGACCCCTGACCGTATGGAGAAGGTCCTGATTGGTGTCGCGTTGCGCACGCGTGACATTTGTGATGACGTGCGTGCTTCCCGGGGGGAACACGCACGTCATCACGAAGAACAGCGTGCCAACGTGGCCCAGTTGGGAGTGTCCATGGTCGGGGGTTTTGTACATGTGTCGGCCACTCTGGCGGCCCTCTCCTCCTCTGTGGAGACTATGCGCCAGTCGTTCTCCATGCCGTCTTCCGGCCCAGATGCCACCAGGGCCCCCTATGGACCTTCCCTGACCAACGCAGCCAGCTCGTTGGGGATCCCATCCTTGCCACAGTCGGGAGTCGGAGGTCCAGCAGGGGTGGACACTCCAGCAACTGGACCCTAGCAGATGGAGGATGTGCTGGCATCATCAGGCAGGGCATGTGCACAACGGCGTCGGTGGATTCCATCAGCCTGGATGCCGTCGTGCTGGCAGAGGCAGTTGCGTTGGAGGCAGCGGCAGGTTCAACGTGGGAGGCATCATGGCTCGGGGCCATCTACATCAGAGGGGCAGGCATCAGCCGGAGGGCAGGAGGACCCTGGAATGGGAGTGTCTTCCGTGTGGGAGCGGCTGGGCCAGCGGATAGGTACGGAGCGGCGGCAGGCGGAGGAGGCACGGCTCACAATGGTCAGGGTGGAGAACTCCATGCGGAGGGCGCTGAGGCGGGCTGAGTGCCTCGAGGGAATTCGCAGGGAGTTGGAGGTGGACATGGCGTTATCCCTGCAAGACCTCGGGGCCAGTGAATGGGCCCACCTCCAAGACATTGAACAGGAGTTCGATGATGCCCTGGCCCATGACATCAACAAGTGAGCCGTTGGACTTGCCCGCCGCCATTGTATATAGTTCATTAGTGTTAAGTTTCATTTATTTTTTCTTTCATTTGGGGTGCATGGACTATGCCCCACATTTTTGTATATAGTTAGTAATTAGGTAGGTTTCATTGTAGGTTTAATTTATGTCGTTGGGCTCATGGACCCTGGATTTGCTATTTGTACATAGTTTTACAGTGGATTTTTCTCCTTCGTCTTTTTTTTTTTCACCATGGAGCAATGGATATTACGCTTTTCTTTCCCTTTGGATTTGCTTTGTTGGACGGTGACTTTGGACACATTTTCATTTGGATTAATTTGGATTCTCATTTTTTTTTATTTATCATTTTTTGGGACATGCTGCATTTTGATTATTGTTGGCATTATTGTGTGTTTTGATTTCATTCCCTTCATTTTGACTTGAATACATTTTTGTTTCTTACTTCAATGTGTGGTCATCTCTCATTGGTTTCCTGCATGCCACAATGTGGGTTTTCTCAGTCATGTGTTGCCATTGTGTGGGTCTGACAGACTTGTACTCATGCGCATACTGCTTATTTGTGATCTATCATGTAATGGGGATTTCAATTTGGAGTGGATGTAAAGCTTGGTTGGGTGTTTAGACTGGGGTGGCGTGGGGTGGGATTTGCGTGGCCATAAGAGCCAGGGATCTGTATTGTGATGGCATGTGGGCTGGGGGACATTTGTCAGGGCCTGCTGGCAGATGCCCCTCACTGCTGGGGGGTGGGGGTGCTAGGGGACATGTGTCGGGCCTGCTGGCAGGTGCCTGTCAATGCTGGGAGGTTGGGGGGGCTGGGGGACATGGGTGGGGGCCTGCTGGCAGGTGCCCCTCACTGCTGGGGGGTGGGGGTGAAGGGGGACATGAGTGGGGGCCTGCTGGCAGGTGCCCCTCACTGCTGGAGGTGGGGGTGCTGGGGGACATGAGTGGGGGCCTGCTGGCAGGTGCCTGTAAATGCTGGGAGGGTGGGGGGGCTTGGGGGACATGAGTGGGGGCCTGCTGGCAGGTGCCCCTCACTGCTGGGGGGTGGGTGTGGATGGGGACATGAGTGGGGGCCTGCTAGCAGGTGCCCCTCACTGCTGGGGGGTGGGGGTGATAGGGGACATGAGTGGGGGCCTTCTGGCATGTGCCCCTCACTGCTGGGTGGTAGGGGTGCTGGGGGACATGTGTCGGGGCCTGCTGGCAGGTGCCTGTCAATGATGGGGTGAGGGGCTGGGGGACATGAGTGGGGGCCTGCTGGCAGGTGCCCCTCACTGCTGGGTGGTGGGGGTGCTGGGGGACATGTGTTGGGCCTGCTGGCAGATGCCTGTCAATGATGGGGGGGGCTGGGGACATGAGTGGGGGCCTGCTGGCAGGTGCCCCTCCCTGCTGGGTGGTGGGGGTGCTGGGGGGGATGTGTCGGGGCCTGCTGGCAGGTGCCTGTCAATGATAGGGGGGTGCGGGGGCTGGGGGACATGAGTGGGGGCCTGCTGGAAGGTTACCCTCACTGCTGGGGGGTGGGGGTGCTGGGAGACATGAGTTGGTGATCATATTGCAAGGTGACATGTGGCTTGGCTGGGGGGCATGCCCATGGTGGATGGGCTGCCTGCAGAACATGACCAGCGGTGCAGGGTAGTCCCCTGTGGTGTGGGCTGACTGCAGGGGCCATGGAGGGGGTAGAGGGGACACCTGGGAGGACCTACACTGCCAATTCACGTGTAGGACTCCCCGCATAACCCTGAAATACACGTTCCCCGCTCTGACAGCAAAATCGCGTGTGAAACTTCATGTGCCGCCCAGTAATACACGTACCCTGCTCCAATCGCGTGTGAAACTTCCCGCGCACCCCTGAAATACACGTACCCAGGCCAATCGCGTGTAAAACTTCCCGCGCACCCCTGAAATACACGTACCCAGGCCAATCGCGTGTGAAACTTCCCGCTCACCCCTGAAATACACGTACCCAGCCCAATCGCGTGTGAAACATCCCGCGCACCCCTGAAATACACGTACCCAGCCCAATCGCGTGTGAAACTTCCCGCGCTCCCCTGAAATACACGTACCCAGCCCAATCGCGTGTGAAACTTCCCGCGCACCCCTGAAATACACGTACCCAGGCCAATCGCATGTGAAACTTCCCGCGCACCCCTGAAATACACGTACCCAGGCCAATCGCGTGTGAAACTTACTGCGCACCCCTGAAATACACGTACCCAGGCCAATCGCGTGTGAAACTTCCCGCGAACCCCTGAAATACACATACCCAGGCCAATCGCGTGTGAAACTTCCCACGCACCCCTGAAATACACGTACCCAGGCCAATTGCGTGTGAAACTTACCGTGCACCCCTGAAGTACACGTACCCAGGCCAATCGCGTGTGAAACTTCCCGCGCACCCCTGAAATACACGTACCCTGGCCAATCGCGTGTGAAACCTCCCGCGGACCCCTGAAGTACATGTACCCAGGCCATTCGCGTGTGAAACTTCCCACGCACCCCTGAAATACACGTACCCAGGCCAATCGCATGTGAAACTTCCTGCGCACCCCCGTAATACACGTTCCCCACTCGCACAGGCCCTTTCGCGTGTGAAAGTTCCCGCGAACCCCGTAATACACGTACCCTGCTGAAATCAAGTATGAAACTTCCCGCGAACCCCAGTAATACACGTACCCCACTCGCACAGGCCCTTTCGCGTGTCAAACTTGACACGCACCCCAGTAATACACGTTTCCCGCTTGGCGTTTGCTGTTTGGCAGCCCTGTAAACTGGTCCAGGGTTAGTGCAGCCCTTTGCGCTGAATTGAGAATTTTGATGGCTTTTCCTTGCGCGAGGGCGTTCTTGGGGGCGTAACTGGCGCTGCTGCAGGGTCGCTGCGCCACTCTGCGCCACGGCTGGTTTTGGAGGCTAAAACCCATGAATACGCTGTGCACGGAAATCGATTTTAGCGCACACGGCTGGCGCAGACATTCGCACACGCACACTGTGCGCCAACCGCGTGCGCCACTTTTGTGCGAAATTCTATTAATTACCCTGTCAATCTTTATATAATGAATATCTTGTCATTGGTTTGCAATCAGATGAAATATGTTTCGACAGCTTCTTTTTCAAGGCTGACACAGTTAATTGTAATGACAGCAAACAGCGTATAACCATTGGTTTAGTAACATAACAATGTAGATGAACATATAATCATCAAACGGAAAAGGTACATATCAGTGGCAAGATGGATATGCAGATAAGGAATACAGATGAGACATAGGAGAGACAGAAAATGGTATTGAATAGGTTGTTCCATAGTATTCTTTAAGCACTAGAGCATTGATTTGTGTCTCTTAAATGTGTTGTGCTCAAGATTACACTTCAAAACGTTCTACGTGCCTGTTAGCCAGTCCGTGCATGCACGAAGCACCCTCATGCTGGTACATGGACAAGCATTGAATAACATCTGTATATCCATTAAATGTGTGCTAGACTTTCCCACACCATGAGTAACTGTGTGGTGATTGGCTTATTTAGCAAGTGAGAATTGGCTGATGCCACGTGAAAATATTTATTGGAGACAGTGCTGAGATACAAACTCAGGATCTCTTGTTTACCACACAGTCACTATGGGTTTTTGAAGGTCTAACACAATTAATGGATATACAGATGTAATTCAATGCTTTTGCATGTATCCCTCTCCATTAAAAAAGAGGCCCCAGGTCAAAGGCCTACTGGGAAAACCTCTGGTGTCCTGTATCCAGGACTGCACCCAAATCACACAAAGCCAGTTCTGCTTCTGGTGTGAAAAGATCATGGGCCGCACATATTCCCCTCCACTGATTTATTTGGTTGATACTGTTTTGTTTCCAAATGTGACACTGACACACTCACTAGTGTATTACCCACCACCTCAAATCTCTCATGTCTAATGTTAGGAAATATTTTATTCGTGCCACTTTCTATCCACAGTTTACTGTACAACCCCATTCTGTTTGCCCTGTTTTTGATCATGCCCTGACTTTTTGAAGGGAAGTAAAGCCTTTAGCTTCACTTCCCTTGTCTTTTCCTCATGTTATGGGAAAACCGATCAGTCCTTTCGAGTATCGGTACTGAAAAACTATGTTCCCATTTTTGATTCATGTATTTTAACATTGCAACCAGCACCATACTTTTTTTATCATCCTAGGTTTTTACACCGATGATACTTGGTTACTATATTTGCCTGAAGACAAGCTGGTGGCAGCAGTAACATTTCTACTGCTTTTCCATTATTTTTGGTGTGCACATTTGCATTTACTGCCTATGGGTACTAAATGGGCCCTAAAATGGCTGTGCCATGAGATTTCTGCTTGTTCTTTGAGCATATTGTAGTTTGGCCTTCTTCCTGCCCTCTCTGGTCTGGAAAGTCCTTATAGGGTTTGCACTTCATGGCTAGGTGTGAAACCAGTAGAATCCCTGATTGGACAACTACTGGCTGTTTGTATGGTGAACATCCTTACCATTGGTGGGCTTGGATTTTCTTCAAGCTTGAATCTTGGATAATAGGAGGACCTCTGCAGCCATTCTCCAGATCTATGTTGGAGCCAAGAAAACCTCAAAGATGAATCCTGAACTGGCTCAGCATCCTTCCTGTGTCCGCCGGGGATGCCCTGCTCATGTGCCTGATCTCCAAAGTCCCTGAGTGGCACTCCAGCCCCTGGACTGGTGGGACCAACCATTCTCGACATCTTCTCAATAATCTAGCCCTTCAGAGCTTTCTGGAGTGTCCCTGGACTGCCCGATGAACTGACAGCACTCTCATTGGCTACATCACCAGAACCGTTGCCATTCCAAATTGAAGTCTTGAACTTTGGTGGTAGTCAGCTAGTACCACAAGTTGCCTTCTACATGAATTTCAGCTTCCCACTTTCAAGGGAACCTCTCCGGGATCAGCTGCTGTGACCGTGACTGGAAGGCTGCCTGTCATCACCTGTAAACGGAGATCATCGCTGAAAATAATCTCCCTCCAACCAGAGTAGTTTCCAAAGGGGGCCTGCATTATTGGATTCTGCATTCATTCAGATAGATATTGCATTTTGCATCACCAGCTGACCAGAAGAATCGTCGAACCTGAAACCTCTGGGCACCACTCACTGGAAACAAGGGTGGAAGATCGAGCCCCCAGCAACCCCCAGATGATCCACAAAGAAATGTGGGAAAATAGGAGTCAGGGGGCTAAGTAAGCATCAGTGTACCTGTCTACCTTTCCTCTATAGGATAGAATTGGGAACAAGACCCTTTGTCTCCTATCTCTACTCCTCTCACCCCTGGTCATAAAACCTGGGTCAGGTATCCTGCCATTGGGTTAGCTCTGGATATGGAATAAAGGAGAACACTTACCTTTCCTTTTGGTAAATTGAGAAGAACCTTTAAATAGTTTGAAACTTTACCAGTGCAAGCCCATTGCATCCTTTCTAACTGAAACTGGTGAGAAACACTGTGTTGAACCCTGTGACGTTTGGACACATGGCCCCATTCATCTTAGGGTTTGGACCTTTCACGCTAGGATATTGCTCTTCTGATTTAGTCCCCATCATTTGCTGCATCTACATTACTTATCTGCTTTGCTTGATTTAGTTATCCAATTTTTATCCAATATTTACTAAGTGAACATATTGGTAATTGTGAATATTACACAGCCCACAGTAGTGGCTGTGTAGTTCTGGTTAAGTTGCTAATCCCATAGGAAGAGCACTTTCCGGGCAGTTTATAACTTTGCTCCCCCTGGATGAATCCTCAGCAAACTTTGCAAAAAAAGTATGTGGCCCACATTTTTTTTGTGCAAATTGTGGTGAGGTTTGGTGCAGGGGGGGCAAAGTTATAGGGGGGCCCCATTTTCTTTTCTTTTCCCATAGACATAATGGGAAAAAAATGTGCTCATGCGTACAGCTCAAACTGCTGGACGGATTTCCACCAAATTTGTGGCAGGAGCGGTGGCGTAGTCCCAAAAGTGTGCTGTTGTTAATTTGGTGTAAATCCATCCAGTAGTTTAAATGGCCAAAACGTAAGGCAAAAATAATAGTGATATCCATGTCTGATCTGTGGACCCGCTTCCCTGTTCGCTCTTCGGACAGGACACTGATTGGGTAATCGGCTTGCATCATGTCCGCGGACACGTGACGTGTCTGGCGATTGGCTGGAGTGAGGCGTGGGGTGCATCACATTGTTTCGATGCACCTGCCATCTTGGATCTGCTGACAGCGTGGTGGCCAACAGAGGCAAAATGCAATTTTGGGGAGTGTGTTGGTGTGCAGAAGTGCTTGGGGAGGGTTGGGGAGTAAGAGATGGGTCAAATACTGTATTTGTTTAGGTGGCAGGTGCCCCTGATGTGTTCGCCATGTTCGTGGTCTTTGCGGCTGTCCAGGGACATAATAAATGCAGTACTAGCTATTTTACTTTAGTATGATGTGGGTTTTGGGTAGGATTGATCGTAATTAATGTCCCCTATAAGCAGCCAACATACCACAGTAAAAACGTTTGGTGGCATAAGTGTGTTATGCTGCGGTGGTTGTGGCCAGGGCCTAGAGTCTTGGGTGCATGGCCGAAGGCCGTAGGCTGTAGGCCATGCACCCAAGACTCTAGGCCCTGGCCACAACCACCACAGCATAACACACCCATAGAATCAAACACCCATCAAATATCCACAACCCAAAAGTTTGTGTACTGTTTCATTTGTAGAGTTTGTATGTGAAGTTTTGGCTAGTCTATGCAGTTAAGATTGTAGAGATGGTAATAGGACTGCGTTATAAGATACCTTTGGAAGTAAATATTTTGTATTGTGGTGTATGAGTTTGTATATTTTCTTTGAGATCTAATGGTAAATAAACTACTTTGCCACAAATGTCGTTCACTAATTCAGAGGTAATTTTTCTGTTTTTGGTTGAAGGGATATTATTGCTTGAAATGGGTGCACTGTTTGAATTATGATGTTCTCATATAAATGTAGTTGTTGCAGGCGCTTTGGTAGTGGGAATGATTCCAAGTTATCTGTGATAGCCCGAGAAGGTGTTTGGTTGTTGTCAAGTTTTGCAGTGCAGTAAATGCAAAGTATTAAGCAGTCAGTAATTTCGCATTTGTTTGTTATAAGGTAGAGAGCTAATTGGAACCAATTGGAATCTTCATTGTCTTCAATTTTGTACGTTATGTCTACAGTTTTTGTGCTACTTTCATAACAAGTCCTGCGTCAACACACACACATGGTTTGGTACTTCAGCAGAGGTACTTTTAAACTTTAGTATTTCTTTGTATTTAATAGAAGGCTGCTGTTTGTACAGTAGTTGATAGTTTGTTGTAAAGCTAATGCATTTTGTAAGTGGTTTCAATTCCTATGAATTCCATATTTTCTATGGATATGCTCTATTTCTACGAGTAGTTGTTTGACTGTACCATGTAGAAGACTGTTATTTAAATTGACTAGTGCTAAAGCAGGACTTTTAGCATTGTAGAGTTTATGGACCAGATTTCTTATAGTTGAATGATGTGTTGATATCATTTTGATAGGATGGAATGTGCATTTGCAAATAGGTCCTGAAATGCAGGCTAATGAATGTCCTTGTAGTCCTGTTTATTTGCGCACCGGACAGGCATCCATATTTTGTAGTAGTTTCATTTTGAATGTGTCCTTGCTTTTTATATGCTGATTGAGTAAAGTGGCGTAAAGATGTGAAAGATTTTTTGGCAATGTTACACATTGATGTGCACAGCCATTTGTAGACTGGTCGTTTTTGGTTCAGTAGAATGTAGAGATGATACTGAGTTTTGTTGGGATATTTTTGTTAGCAGAGTTTCTTGTTCCACGTGTTTATACCCTCGTCCACTGCTATGTATGGCAATTGGGTTTGTTTGCTTTTGTTTATATGCGTCTTCATTAAAATATGGTTCTGTGCTTGTGGTGTGACTCAATTCACCTCCACAGATGTTTAAGAAGCTATTTTCTGTTGATATTCCGTTTATTGAGAAGTCTTTTTTTTATTTATTTTTATTGACATTAGTTTAGAAAAAGAAAACAAACTTTTTTTTCATCACATGTTTCCATCAATATCATACAGTATATCCTAGAAGCCAAAGAAACCCAAAGAAATCGTAAAACAGTTACTGTTGTACGTTTAGTAGAATCATGTCTATAAGTTAATGGTGACGCAAGTTAATTGAACATTGGTTCCAGAAATAAGATAACTCCACCAATCGATCATATTGCCATTTTTCGGTGCAAACCGGCCTAAATGTAAGGAGCGCTGTACACCGATTTTGGGACACTCGATCACTAGATGTTTTATCGATTCCACAGCGCTCATACAGAATCGACAAAGATTAGACTTAGTCGCTGGGTCTTTCCTTCTCATCAAAACCTTGTTCGTGTTATAAAGGTTTAAACGTAGCCTTATAAATTGATCGCGATGATATCGCGATGGAAATTTGGACAGGTATTTTGGAAGTTCGCCCATTTTTTGCGTCGAGGTTCCCAAGTCTATTACTGAAGCCAACATCCTTCGCTTTTCGATGTTGACAATCCAGTTCCATTGACTGAGCGTTTTTTTGCAACTTGCGGAATTCGGAGAACTTGCAGCATGGTCGTATCTGCCTCTCTCAATATTAATAACAGTTTTTCTTCCAAGCTGTTAAAGTAAATTCGCTGATAAATCTTTGCTCTTTTCATTCAAATTGAGCTTCGCTGCAGGGGTAAGGCACATTTTTTGTAATACAGCAATCGATTTCCAAAGAACTGTGGTATACAAGGAGTCCAAACCAAGTTCATGCCGAATGGCAACAACAGAGACATTTTGTGGAAGTTTTAGGACCTTGCGCCAAAATTTCCCCTCGAGTCGGCACCAAAAACCTGCGTCGATGTTCCAGCCAGCTTCGCTTCCAAAAGATACGGCAGGAATCACTTTTTGCAAATAAAATGTTATTAGTGGCCGTAAAGTGAATTTACCATACTTTGCATGTAATTTGGCTCCTTGCAATGTGAATATCCACATTCGAGATGAAACATCGTGTATCCAGCTCCACTCTCTTATTGAGATGTTAAATGTTACTCCCAAATAGCGAATGCTGTCGGTCTGGGTCAACGCCTCGTTATATACCCTCCACTTGAAGATTTTCTTCCTTTGTTGAGTTTTTGGGCCCATGGAGATAACTTGTGATTTCTTCACATTTATCTCCTGCTGATTTGAATCCAAGTAGCTTTGTAGAGCTGACAATATTCTTTGAAGCACAATTTCCGTAGGAGTCGAGAAAAACAACATCATCTGGATAGATAACCCAGCTTAGAGGCTGGCCATTGACCTTTGAAGGTAAAGTCTTTACATTTGATAGAGCTGCTGAAGGTCGGAAATGAAGAGTTTCAACAACAGCACTTCTAAAGAGCAGCCCTGTTTCACCCCTTTGTTTGTTTTTATATCTTCACCTACCTCGCCTTGTGCGTTCAACCATACACGGATTGTGGTGTTCGAGTACAGCGCCATCAATGGAAACATAAATTCATCAGGGCAGCCCCAGGATTTCAGTTTGCTCCATAAGATCTGCCGATTAATGCTGTCAAATGCCTGTTTTAAATCGACAAAAGCAAGAAATAGACGTTTCTTGCGTTTTAAGGCATCTAAATTTGCCAAGTTGAGAAGGATCATGTTTAACTCTACTCCTGCTCCCTTCATAAAGCCGGTTTGCCCTATATCCACTACGTTGGCTCCGTCAGCCCACCTTGTGAGCTTTTTTTGAAGAAAAGTGGCAAATATTTTGCCCATCGTGTCAAGGAACGCTATGGGGTGATAGTTTGCCGAGTCCTCACAGTTTCCCTTTTTGAACACCAGGACTTCCACTGCGCATTTCCATGACTCTGGGATCGCTTTTGTGCAAGTTATCTGATCAAATAAGGCTTTGATGAAAAATGCCCAATTTGATTTATTGGATTTTAACATCGAATTTTATATGCCATCTGGGCCGGCGGCCCTCAAGGTCTTTAAACTTTGGATGGCTTTTTCGATGTCTTCAGCAGTTTCAATGACATTCCATTTAGTTATCACCGGCATTGAATCAACACTTTCTTCATTTCCTTGGCTGCTAAAGACGGCTGTGTAGTGCTTCACCCAACTTGCAGCGTTCACCCCATTTGATAACACAAAAACTTGCTTTAGATGACTAGTGTTTATGATTTCCCATATGTTTCTACTGTCTTTTTGGATGAGTAGGTGTAACATCAATTCAGCTTGTTCTTGATCGCGGATTGTATTAAATGATTTTACCCAATTACGATAGAGTTGGCGTTGCTTATTCATCAAAAGTTTTTTATTGACCCCTTCAGTTTTTTTTAGCATACATAAATCTTTGTGCAGTAATTTCTTTGCCTCTCTTACTTCGGAGCTGAAGAGATGTTTATTTTTGACTGCTGCAGCTTTGTCTCTTTGGGGTCCGGTTGTAAACTGAATTAACAAGGGAACATACTCAGCCTGATTATTCTTAATATCCAATCGGATAAAATATGCAGTCAGATTATCAATCTGTTTGCTATTTATCCAAAGTCTATTTAGGCCGCTGTTGATGCTTAATGATGTTTTGTATCTTAAAGGAATTTTTTCGTGAAACCAATCCCAGGATAGCACTAAAGCATCATGGTCACTTTTTAAAGTCTTCGACGTTGTTAGCTCAGTAATGTGACATTGCAAGCTTTTCGATGCCCATATATAATCCAGTGTCTTTTTTAGTGGACCATGGTGCCAAGTGTCAGCAGCCGGAATGTCTCCCCTTGTACAGCGTTCAACATTTCTCAATGGCGTAAAGCTAGTTCATATTCCCGCTTAAGGCCTCGATCTGACCATTCAGTGGGGATGTTCTGCTCGTTGGATGCCAGCCGCTCTTTTAAATTGTCGAACCATGAATAGTTCAGATCACCAAACACCAGAATAAATGGCTTGTCAGAGGATAGAAGGCAAGAATCAATTTGCGCAGTTATTGATGATAAATGAACAGACTCATTAATCATTAATGGATTCCAGTATGTGTTTATAATCAAGAATAGTTTTTTCTTGTTTGCATAGTTGAGGCTGGTTTCCAAAATGAGTACTTGCACACATAGATGTGGGTTCGAGGAACTGATCACTTCCCATCCACAGGAGTTCTTTATCATTGTAATTAATCCTGAAAAAGGACGACCAAATACATTTATTCCCGCTGCATTTAAGAATATTGAGTAGCCATCACAAGTTGGTGTTTCTCTGAGCCACGTTTCTTGCAAGCAGATTATAGGTTTAATGATCTCCTGTGGACAACCTTCTTGCAACAAATGGGCAAATCCTCTTGTATTCCACGAAGTTAGCAACTGGGTAGAACCACTTGACCCAATTTTTTGCTTGATGTTATTTTCTTGTTGACGAACGTTATGACCAGATACATTTTGAACCATTGCATGCTGCTTTGTTTCAGCGATAAATGTTGATTGTTGTTTGAGATGTTTCCACAGTTTAACTCTTTTGTGCTCGTTGGCAGAATTATATTGGAGGTTCGACTTAGCAGAGACCCGATGTGTCATCTGGTCCTCACGCAAGGTCAAGTCAAAACCAAAAAATAATAACTCTTCTTTGGCATCCATTAGCAGTTTTGCAAGGAACTTGGATTTCATGTGTAAAATTACCCAATCAGTTCTTAGTTCAGATTTGTATTCAACAATTGCTATGTCATCAGATCTGATGTTGCGTAATGCTGGGACGTAATGCAGTAACCTCATGACATTTGATCGGTTCCAATTGACCTCATTCTTTTCCACCAGAATGTTTTCCAACTCCAGTTTCCACCTGCCAGATTTTAAAGAAATCGGCAAGGACTTACTATCTTCTGATCCTCCCTGGGTATGTTTTTATTGTTCAGCCAATGTTTCTTTCGGGTTTAACTTAAGAACAATGTTATCATCATTGAGAATTGTGTTTCTTTTTGGATGGATTTGACCTCCAGACGATACTGGAACAACTCTATCATCGGGGGTTGCTGGGGTTTGCCGTAATTTTTGACTGCTCATTATGCAGAACGCCATGACGTATAAGCTTTCTGTTGCGAGCTTTAAGATAATTTTCTTGAAGGTTTGTCAACGTTGCCTCAATCGCATTTTCGGCCATCACAGAAAGTTCTTTTTTGCAATTTAGTAGTTAGTTTTGTTAGTGGTTTCATTCTGTTTAAAAATAAAATAAATAATTTTGTTTTGAGAAGGATTGCACTGCCTATGAGATATTTTAGGATTACTTTTCTACGGTAGGTTTTAAGGGTTGTCCATGATTTCTCTCCTGTTTTTATAAGGTTCTGAAGGAGTCTGTGGAGGAACATTTATTGTAAAATATATTTTTTTTGGTATGATTACTTGCTACTATATCAAGATTTTTAGGTGCAGGGTTAGCAGTAGTGGAAGCTGAAGTCTTGTTAATGACTTTCTGTTTCATTTTACTTGAAGCTTGTTTTGTTTTGCTTAATGATTGTATTAGCTGTTTTGTTTGAATTTTTTGTACACAATCTGCTAGAGATGGATGCTTATTTTGGACACTTTTATTTTGATTTGATTGCTTCAATCTCGATCAAGAAATATCCACTTTCTTTAGGACAGTAAGACGCAAATTCTTCTTCAAAGACAAGGAACCAGGAGAACATGAAGAGGACTCAGGCCTTCGGGTACCCTCTAATTTCAACCCAAGAGAGAATGAAATATCACCTTCAATTATAACTTTTGAAAAGTGCATTATGAAAGAAATAACCAAACTCCAAGACCAACAGGAACAAAAGAAACAAAACCTATCTGCTGAAGAGCACAAAGCACTGAAAAGCCTTTCCATGAATAAACAGATTGTCATAAAAACAGCAGACAAAGGAGGCGGAATAGTCATTCAAAACATGGACCAGTACAAGAGTATGGTTAAAAACCTCTTGGATATTCCAACAAACTACAAGAAATTGAAAAAGGATCCCAAACTGGAAATAAAAACTAAAATTCAGGAGACCGTGAACTTTGCATCAGAACATGGATGGATTACCGAAAAGGAGGAGATCTTTTTCACCACATCAAAAGGCAGAATACCTGCCTTTTATGCACTCCCCAAAATTCATAAGAATCAACATCACCCACCGGGAAGGCCCATTGTATCCGGTTGCGGTTCAATTCTCGAACCAATCTGCAAGTTTGTGGATTATTTTTTGAAACCACTGAGTTAGGAGATACCCACCTACCTACGGGACACGATGGCTACCATCTCAATCTTTGAAAATCAGCCCTTTGTTCCCACAGAAGAAACACTAGTAACAATGGACATCACTAGCTTATATACTAGCCTCCCACAAGACTCTGCCATTGAATGCATTAGACAGCACCTTACACATAACATGAAACAGACTCGAGTACCTACTAACTTTATAGTAGAACTACTTGAACTGGCCCTCCGCAACAACTTTTTTACATTTGATGAGACCTTTTACCTCCAGGTGAGCGGTACCGCAATGGGTGCCGCATTTGCACCAAGCCTGGCAGTAATTTTCATGTCAGAGTACGAACAACAGTTCATTCTTCACACCAACAATCCTTTCCGTGATAAAATCTCACGGTGGTTCCGCTATATTGACGATATAATCTTCATTTAGCAGGAGAATGGAACCTCTTTGGATAACTTTTTGAAATGGGTTAATGATCAAACCAGCAAAATCAAGTTTACTTTGGAGAAAAGCAACCAAAGTATCAACTTCTTGGACTTAACCATTTCGGTCAAGGAGAACAAATTAATCTGCTCCCTGTTTAGAAAGGAAACCGACCGCAATACTCTCCTTCATTATAGGAGTTTCCACCCCAATAACCTTAGAAACAACCTACCATTCGGACAATTCTTAAGGTTAAGATGTAATTGTACAGAGTTAGAACAATACAAGGTTAATGCATCTGTACTACAGACAAAACTGCGAAATAGAGGATACCCCAAAAAAAACGGTCAATAACACAAGGAAAAGAGTCCAGTATATACCACGAGAAACCCTCCTCTTTCCAAGAACACAGAATCTGGACACGGGACAACAGATGACATGTGTGACCACTTTTGGTCCTGACACCACTCATGTAAAGGCCATTATTAAGAAATTCTGGCCCCTTATACAAATCAGCTTACCTGATGAACCATTACCACGGATGGCACTGAAACGGGGAAAAAATCTAAAAGATATACTCACCCATTCCAGACTCAATAAAAAATCACAAAGATCAGAAATTTGGAGTATGCGTGAGATCGTGGGACACCATCCATGCGGAGCCTGCAATGTATGCAAACTAACTAAAAGAACTACATCCTTCAAGATTGGGGAACGAGATTGGCAGATAAAACACTTCTCGAATTGCAAAACTCCTAACGTCATTTATGTTATTGAATGTCCATGCGGATTGAGATATGTTGGTCAGACCAAAGGACAAGTAAACAAACGGATAGGGGAACACAGGTCATGTATCCGGTGCAGGGTACACACAGCGCCCCTAGTTTCACACTACATTGAACATCAACATGGAGTAGATGACATGAAGTGGTGGGTTGTCGATACCATTCTCAATAACACCAACACCACCAATGCACTTAACCACAAAGAAGCATGGTGGATTTTTAAACTGAAAGCCACCACTAGAGGCCTCAATGAGGCGGTGCCTATGAACTACAGCTAAAGTTTACCTTCCCCTAGACCACCGCAGCAATAAAGTATACATCTAAAGGGTCAATGTAGCTTAACAGAATACATCTACTTTGCTCATTTTTCCACTTCGCTGCTTGCCTTACGCTAGCCCATCCCTCTGCTCTCATTTTGCACCCAGTGTATTAAATGTATTAAATGTAAAAATGACAACAATATGTGAGGATTCAGACTCTAGGCATCTGTCTTTGTGACCTCTGGTGTCTTTTTTGCTCCCTGTGCATTTATGTATACTTTGCTGTGCATCCTTCTTTGACCCATACACGCATTAATACAACCTTATGTATATATAGGATGCACGTTGCATAACTGTTTGAGTCTTCTGCAATATTCAACTATTGTTTTGTTGAACACAGCGCATGCCTATTTCATACATCAGTGCTTTCTTATTTTACCCACCGACTCACGGCACAGCACTTCGGCCGAACCGTGGAGTTGGCCGCCCAACATTTCATTTTTATTTTTTTTTTTTTAAAGCACTCACACTGCCCGAAGGTAGCCAGGCGCTTACACAGGATGCTCAATATCTACACCGTCCTCCCTGATTTACAGCCATATATGAAGACGGCCCACCTGATGCGCTCGTTATCCGTCACAGGCCGCTGTCGAACCTCTTCAGATAAGACTCTACGTTCAGCACCAGTGGAAGTTGAACCTCACCTTCAACTTTAATCCATTCAGGTCAGTCTCTGGCTAGCACAAGCCACACTCTCTCTAACAGACGGGGGGCGTTTCAATTTTAATTAAATTGTCTTTGTTTTTATGACATGTGAATATCCCGTTGTGCTTTTTGCAACAACACCATAGTATCTTTATTACACTAAATCCATCCTCACTTGATTCCTCCTTGTAGGGATACTGGGTTTTCACCCTTGAAGAAGGCGTTTTCCGCCGAAACGTCACGGGACCACACACCATCTGGCTCAGATATGCCTGTCCCCACAAACCATCTGATCAATATCTAGACGTAGGCCAAAGACTTGGTTACCTCCCTCAAGAACCTAACACACCTTGGAAACAACTACCAGGATGCTCTTTGTAAAAACCTAATTCTGGTTTACTATTCACAGTTGCAAGGCTTATGTGATCATAATTGCTGAAATAATTGCCCTGCTCTTATGTTCATGCACTAGCAATTCTAGCACCATGTACAAATAACTTGAAAAGTGTGTCTTAAATTTGCTTTTTGTTCTGTTCGATTTTCAATATGTTTGCCAGCCTGAAGGCAAGTGTTGTTCATATAAATTACTAAATATTAAGGGAAACTGAACCCCTATTTCCTCTTGTGCTTTGACCTTAGTCAAATAAATAAGCTAAAAGTCAACCTTGAGATTCCTTTTGTATTTATACCTCTGCTAATCATTAGTATACAGTGTTTCTGATATTCAGCATGTCGAATGAGATAATCTTTGCAGAAAATTAAAATGCAAATTGAAGTAAATGTATGTGGCAGGACGCAACCATTTGGTTTCAAAAGCTTGTAGCTCTAAAGTCCTATCACTTCTCTTGAGCAGTCCCTTCTGTTACCTACCTAATTCTGCATTGCTTTCTATGCAGTTGCTTTTTGGTAGGCATTCTTTGGGGTTTGTTGGAGAAGAAAAGAAAGTGTGGGTTGGGCTGTTGTGCAGTGTATGCGTGCTTTGTGCATGAGTGTCTGAGTATGATGATATGGATGATTGTGGAGGTTTTTGATTGTGCAATGGGCAGCTACATCAAGTTGGGAAGGTTATTCTTGTATTTGTGTGTTACTTTACTGGGCTTGAGATGACAATATAAAGTATGCAACTGGTAAGGGGAAGCACTAATACTACATCTAATGGGAAAGGGTTAATACACTTCTTTGTTCTACAATAGTAAAATGCTAGTGTGTTTGAGTAACAGTTAGAACATTATGTTAGTATTGTACTTACTTTTTTGTATGGAAAGAGTAGGTTTATTCTAGGTCGTTCATACTTCAGATGCTGCTGCTTTTCAGGAGAGTGGTCTTCACTGCAATTGTAAAAGAAAGAAGTTAGTGAATATGTGTGTTTATAGCACTTTTGTTAATGTAGACATTGGGGGTCATTATGAGTACAGCGGTAGGGGGATAACGGCACTGGTAAGGATGTCGGTGCCGTTAACACCCTACCGCTGCATTCCGAGGTCCATTAGCGGGTCCCACTAAGGCCGGCTGGTTTTACCAGAGGTGGAGAAAATCAGGGTGTTGGTGGTTGGAGATATGTTTGTTCATGCTTTGGAGTAGTATGCTAAATGGAGGAATGTGGCAAACAATTTTGATGTTAAAGGAGTGGAGGTGGTGTAGAGCACTGTGCCTGGTTTTAATGTGCAGGCAATTGTACAGGTTTATGGAGATATGGGCAGGGTAAATATTCCACATGTAGTTGTTTTGCACTGTGGTGCTTTGTATTTGGGGTATGTCAGTGCCTTATTTTTTTGGCAGATTCAGAACATTTGGTTCATGCAGTAATGAAAATACTTCCAAATGCCAAGGTTATTTTTTCTGGTTTTCTGGTTTAGTACCTAGGGCAATATGGGAGAATAGTTTTGTTTTTTGTCCTCAGCAGGTGGAAAGAGGAAGATGTAGGGTGCGCTTTATTGAGGTAGGTCGCAGGCCTTCTCATTCTCTGTTTTACAGTAATGTTGGTATCATTATATTTGACCCATCCACACTTCTTGGCTCCTGCGTGGTAGATTATACCTACTGTTGTGAAGGTTTTCTTACCAAGTGATCGTTTACCATGTGTAAATGCAGTTAGCTTGCAGTTGTTTTTGGTACCATCTGCATTGTAACATGAACGCATTACTATTACGTATTTACTATGTGTCTGTATTTGTAAGGTGGCAAGATGCCGACACCGTTCATCTCGCTAGTGACCGAATGTGGGATAGTACAAACACACGTGTGCAAATTATAGGCATCTAATATATAACTGCGTTCATTGGGGTCAGGGTCCACGGCGTGGCTGGAGGGGGTTGCAGAAGGGTTTGCTCGGACATTATCATACGAGCATATATATATTACTTTTACTGTACCTAATACAGAGAGTTCATAAATATATAAAATAAATGTAGTCTACTCACTAGTTTCTTGCTAAGTTTTGGTTTTACTGCTGCGTAGGTGTGCTGCTGATTTTTGCTGTGCAGTTTGTGTGAGGTAATTCTGTGGAGGCATAATTATTTTGTTTTGGTATATTGCATTATGTTGCCTATGTTATGTAATTGGAAAGTTGGTGTGTTACATATACGGTTTTCACTTCTTATTTATTATTGAATGTAATGTATTTATGTGCTGCTTTTTGAACATGTTCAGTGTTTTTATTGCATGATACCAGAATGTTAGATAGTCCCTGATTTTTTGGATAGTGTTGATGTTGACCGAACCTGTCCGCGAACATGCACATGGTCAGCAAAAATCAGACCCACTAGCGCAGGTACGGGGTTCAGTATGTTCGATGTTATATGTATATAAAGCAAGGGAATCCTAGGAAACATTTATCCAATTTATATTGTCTATATCTACATTCAGTGAAAAAACATTCTTAATGGGACGTTATGGTTAAGTTGCTCTACTAAAAACCTATGAAATTCAGTAAAACAAACTTTGTTAAAGGGACGTTATGTTCCAAGTACAACCAAAAACCCCCAGAAATTTGCCAGTTATGGGCCCTCATTACAACCCCGGCGCTAAACCATGGCGCTATTAGCACCATGGTTGGTGCCGGTGTTGTAATGAGTCCGCCATGGTGGAATGGGGAAATACCGCCCCATTCCAAGGTTGGCAGGGCAGTATTTCCCCATTTCACCATGGCCCTTCCCCATTCCCATTTTCGCCCCATAGGGCTCAATGGGACTGGGGAAGGCGCTAAGTACGGTGCTGCAAATTGCGGTACCGTAATTAGCACCGAGGTTCCTTTGCGCCACCCTACTTTAAGGCTGGTAAAACCAGCAGTTAAGGTCGGGTCCTGCAAAGGGATCTCTTAATCAGGCGTTAAGGGTTTAACGGCGCCGACACCTTTTACGGCGCCGTTAAACCCTTAACGCCAGGGTCGTAATGACCCCCATGGTAAGCTAAGCATCCATCACTCGCGCCACCACTCTGCACTGCTAAGACTAACACCCAGGACATCAAAGATGACATCACATATGTAATTGATGACATCACTGATGACATCACATGTCTGTCTCACTCTTTTTTGCTTTACTGATATATGTAGGCCAGTAACCGTCACAAACTAAAAATTCAAAAAGTACTATATTTGTAGACTTATACTTCAATTATGTTCTTACAGTAAGTCAATTAGGGTCTACTCACAGCATATGACACATATACATAGGGGAACACACAGACTTGGAAGACAGCAATGGTTTCTATGTATGCAGATGATTAGTAAGGTTATCAACACTTTTTTATAGGTCTGCTGTTTTTTTTATTACTGTATTTTCCCTGGATATGCTCATATTTGTACACATTGCACTTACACTGCTTTCTTTAGGGACTAGCCACAATATGTGATAGTTATACATAGGGAAGTAGTAGCTTTGAAGCAGAACAATCATTTCTGTGAATGAAGGTAATCTGTTAGGTTATGAATATTGTCGGGTAATACTGCTGTTTTTTTGTTTACTTCACTTTCCCTGTATATGCTCATATTTCTATGTGCTGTTGTCTATTTCTGTTGTGTTTACGGGTTTAACTGGGTTTTATTAGCTACTTATTAAATGTTTCACAGTACACAAAACTCTAATAAGAAAGCATTTATCATTTTACTATTGAACATGGCAAGATTATTAATATTGCACCTCCATCATGTATGCTCCACACAATGCCTATGTTTCTACATGTGTATCTTAGTATACTAAAGAACTTCATAACAGAATGCTATTTGTAACACTGCATTGTTTAATGCACTACGTACCTCATGATATTTATTCCAATTACCCTTGACACTTTTATATCAACATTGCAATGAGAACCCCTTGTACAGACTTTTCATGAAAATAAATACACATGTGATGTCATCAGTGATGTCCCTTTAACAAAGTTTTTTTTCACTGAATATATATACATATACATTAAAGGGTATTGGGCCTCATTATGACCCAGGCGCTAAGTGTTTAACGGCGCCGTAAACTGCTGCGGCGCCGTTAAACACCTAGTGCCTAATTACGAGGTCCCTTTGCGGGACCCGACCTTAACGGCTGGTTTTACCAGCCGTTAAAGTAGGGACCCGCAAAGGGACCTTGGTGCTAATTACGGTACCGCAATTTGCAGTACCGTAATTAGCGCCTTCCCCATTCCGATTGAGCCCTTTGGGGCAAAAATGGGAATGGGGAAGGGCCATGGCGGCATGGGGAATCACCGCCCCGCCAACCTCGGAATGGGGTGGTAATTCCCCATTCCGCCATGGCGGACTCCGGCATGGACCATGGTGCTAATAGCACGATGGTTAACGCCGGAGTCCTAATGAGGCCCATTGTGTGATAATGCTACCTGTGAATATTATTTTCAAGTATGTTCATGAGGCCTAAAGTAAAGAACTGCATTTCTATAACTTACTTTCTCAATTGTATTATTGTGTGTCATATTGTGTGGACTCATTGTGGGGCCCTGAGCCCACTCACACTCCCCTGAGGCTAAGCCTTGACCTCTACCCACTATACCTTGATTGAGTTTTGGCTTACCTCTCAGAGATCCTTGTACATCATATCAAGGATGGCCTCCTAAAATCTGTCCACCAGGACAGAATCTAGAAATCCGTTTTAACACATCTTCCCTCAAAAACAGGTGAACTTTACTCTAACAAATGATGCCCTCCCGGATGATCTGTTCCTCTCCCTCCAGATGTCACCCAATGGCACATGTCTCATCCAATAGGGAAAGACACTGAATAGTGCATCGCCTGCCTCCCCAAATCGATGCATGTTCCTCTCTCAAAAATATCATTAAGAGGAATTCTTGCATAATCTGCCCTAAGGGACTCTCTGCTCCTCCTCCCAAGTCTCAACTGATGAGAAGCATCTCATTGACTCACTTTAATTAATGGATACTGACTGGTGTATCAAATGTCTGTCTTAATCCCTTCTGCTTCCTCCATAACAAGACACGCACTAATTGCATTCAAGGAACACCCTATGAAACAACTCTTGATGACTTTTGTGAATTAACAGACATTGGAACTCATTACGAGGTTGGAGGTAAGGGGTTACCGGCACCGGTAAGGATGCCGGTGCCGGTAACCCGTTACCTCCGTATTCCGAGGTCCCTTAGCGGGTCCTGCTATGGGTACCTGGTTTTACCAGGCACCCTTAGCGGGAGTTGCTAAGGGACCAGGGAGTTAATAACGGGCCCCCTATTAGCGAGCCCGTTATTAGCTCCATCCCCATTCCCATTGAACCCTATGGGGGCTCGAATGGGAATGGGGAATGGTTCTCAGAATGGGGACTTACCGGGTTCTCCAAGGTTGGAATGACCCAGTAAGTCCCTATTCCGAGAACCCGGACCCAGAATGTGGTAAGGGGGTAGCACCATGGCTACCTCCTACCTCGTAATGAGGCCATTGCCTGGTATGTTAGCCACCTCCCTGAATGTCTGTTGCTTGCTCTCTCAACACTTGCTCGCTTTCTCTGCCATGTGTCAACCAATTGCAAGTGTCTTATCATCTCATCTGAAGAGATGGACACTAAATGGTGCATCATACACTTCCCAGAATCTTTGCTGTTTTTTTACCTCAAAAGCAGATGATCATGACTCTCACAATAGCTGTACTGATGGGATTTTGCTTCTCCTGCCAGGTATTACCCAATGGCATGTGTTTTATGAAATAATTTCAAGCGATAGACACTGACTGTCACCCTGAGACGCTGCTGCCTCATCCCTCAGAAACATGCTGCCCTCTTCATGTGTCACCTGACACCGATTGATGTATCACCCAACTCATTGAATCAGTTCTTCTTCCTCCCTCAAAAATAATGTGAATATGAGTCTCTGACTAGGTGCACTCATGCACTTGGAGATTTGCTGTTTCTCATCTAAGGTATCACCCAATGAACATATCTTATCCACACACTTCAAGAGGTGGACACTGAACGGTTTGTCACACACCTCCCTAAATGCCTGCTGCTTCTGCTCTCATAATTCAGGTGAGCATGAATACTGCACTAGCTGCCCTCAGGAGTGACTTCCTCCTCTTCCCAGTTGTCACGCAATGGCTTATATTTTGTCGACTCACTTCAAGAGATCGGAACAGACCAGTGTATCACCTGCGGCCATAAATATATGCTTTTTCCTCCCTCAATAAATTACACAAGTTGAGTCCTGTACTTGTGTTCTTCAGTGATGCACTGCTCCTCCTCCCAGGTGTGACCATTGGAACTTCTATCATCCACTAACTTCAAGAGATTGAAACTGATGCATCACACGCCTCTCTAAATCTCTGCTGCTTCCTTCCTCAAAATCATATGTGAATGCATCTCACACTAGCTGCCGACAGAAAGAATCTGCCCACCTTTCAGGTGTCACCACATGGCATATATATCACCACACATCTTGTCCAAAGACTACAGGAGATGAACACTGATTGGCATATCACCCACCTCATTGAATCCGTGTTTCTTCCTCCCTCAAAAATCATGCAAGCCTGAGTTTCACAGTAGGTATCTTCAGGGATTCTCTGGTCCTCCTCACATTTGAACTGATTGGGTTATCACCCATCTCCCTGAATCTCTGATGCTTCTTCCCTCAAACATGGCTTGAGACTCGCACTAGCTGCCCTTATGTAATCGCTGGTCCTTTGTTTAGTTAGCACCCAAAGGCATGTGCCTCATCCACTTGATTCAAGAGACAGAAACGTACTGTTGTATCACATGCCTTACAAAATCTCTGCGGTTTCCACTCTCAAAATTCACATAAGTGTGAGTTGCACAAAAGCTGTGCTTGGGGATTCTCTGTTAATCCTCTAAGGTGTCACCCAATGGCAAACATATCTTTCACCCACTACAAGAGATGAACAATCACTGGTATGCCACCTGACTCCCTGAACTGGTATGTTGCTTCCCCCTTCAAATATGTTAGCATAGATCCTGCACTAGCTGCAGACAGGGTTCCTTGCCTCTCCTCTCATCTGTGATTTGATCTCATGTATCTCATCTACTCATTTGAAGAGACAGACACTCACTGTCACCCGCCTCACCGAATCCCTGCTGCTTCCTCTCTCAAAATGTACACACGTGTCAGGCTTGCAAAGTTGCCCTGAGGGATTCACCGAACCACCTCCCTGGTGTCACCCAATGCCAAACATCTCATCAGCTGAACTCAAATCAACATACAGACACTGACTGGTCTATCACCCACCTGGCCGAATTGCTGCTCCTTCCTACCTTAAATTTATGGGTGGGTGAATGTCTGGCTAACAGTATACAGGGCTAATCAGCTCCTTCTCCAAGGTGACACACTTCTTTCTTCTTTGTAAAAGACTATTTCCTTGAATCTCAGCTCCATGAGTCCTTAAAAATCACATGATTATTAGTCTTCAGGTATTCTCTGTTCCTCCTGTCAGGTGTCATCCTATGGCATGTCTCTCGTCTACCCAAAGTGAACAGCACATCACCCACCTTCATGAATGTCTGCTGCTTTCTCCCTCAAAAATCAAGTGTGCATACATCTCAGAATATATATAGCATTTAATAAAATAAATAAAAGTTCTATTTAAAAGTTATATCACTGAAAAAGGGAACATAGCACAGAGTGTACGTCCATTGTGGTTTATATTTAAAACTGAAAACCCAGAGAGCATCATCGTATTAGGATTTTCTCCTGCAATTTGGGTTCTCTGGATTCAAATTCAATAGGGAAAAACAAGTCATTTGATTGGTGTCCATAGTGATAAATTGATTAAAAGCTATTCCTTAGTAAACAATGAAGTGAGGTCCTTTGAGGGGCAAGCTTTGAGGGGCAAGCTGATGCATACTAAATAGTGAGTGAGTTATGCCCCACTGTCCCAGCACTTCAAAAGCAACAGAAATCCTGAGAAGTACAAGCCTTTACAATTGTTTGCAACAAATCGGCCCCTGCAGAAAGGAAATGACCAGAAAACAAGCCTTCTCTGTCTATGCCCCAGGACTATGGAACCTCTTCCATGTGAGCATCAGACTCGTCCCCATGCTCCTACAATTCAGAAAAGAACTCAAGATCTATCTTGTCCACCCTTCCCTCCCCTCCACCTTGTACAGCTGTACCCCTCCTCTGTGCCTTGCTGTATCCTACCCCTCTGTGTATATCTGTTTTGTTGTTACCTCTGAAAAGCGCTCAGTTATGCATCTGTAATTATTATAATTATAATTGTTCTTTTATAGCATGATTAATACCGGGGACCCGTTTCTAAGCGCAAGCCAGGATTTGAACTTGTTTTGCTAAGTGTTGTCTTGTTTGCAAGACAAACGTGTTTCCCCTGAGTTATCCTCCCAGTTGTATACCTATGTGAAGTACTCTGTTGTGTATCTGTATTGTTGTATACCTCTGTAAAGCACTCCATTGCTTCTCAAAGCCAGGTCCATGCTCAATAAATACAACAATATTAATACTAATAATAATAATAATAAAAATAATAATATTAATAATTATAACAATAATAATACTACTAATAATAGAAGATGAAGTCAAGTAGCTTATATTCGCAAGCTTAGAACTGATGATTTGTCATCTAGAGTCCAATATTTTAGATTTAAAAAATATGCCTGCAAATTGATTTCTTTTATCTCATCTGTAATTGCAGTAAATCCTTTGTTTTTAACATTATTCCGAAAACTGCTTCTCATTTTCATTTCAGCAGGTATGTTGGTTTAAAGTAAGCATCATTGCCTGATGTAGATTGTTGGATTTAATTTGCTTTGAAACCATCAATGTCAAGGTGTTTACTTACATAGAGAGGGAAGTAAAACTTGAAATTTGATTTAATTTGATGTGCAGGTGCATTTCTATTGTAATTCAGGTACGAAATCACCTATACCATTATTTTGATACTAGCTGTTTTATAAAATATTTTGTTTGCAAAGCAAGCTTGTGTCTTGTCAAAGAGCATGAGGGTGGCACTGTCCGAGACTACAAATAGAAACTGAAAGGATTTAAACGCTGTCAGTGCTAATCTCATTAAATGGTTGATTTTTAAGATTTCTTGAATAGGGTGTCCCCCAAGTTATGGAAATAATATTGCAACCTGATGGCAAGTGACTCAGCCCCTCCCGTCAATAGAAGGACAGTGTTGTGTTTCTCATTCACCTGTGCACATTTCACCTGCTTGCTCCCTCAAAAATTGTGTGAGCATTAGCCTCGCACTAGTTGTCCTGAGAGATTCTATGCTTCTCCTCACAGGTGTCACCTGGAGGCATATATCACCTCAACTCATTTCAAGAGATGGATAATGATTGGTATATTACCCACCTCCCCAAATCATTGCTACTTGTAGCATTAAAAAGAATGCAAGCAAGAGTGTTGCCTGCCCTCAGGTATTCTCTGCTCCTTGTCCTCAGTCCTCAGTGTCACCAAATTGCATTGGCACGTGTCTCGTCAACTCACTTCAAGAGAAGGATACTTGCAGGTGTGTTGCCTAAGTGTCTGAATCTCTGATGCTTTAGCTCTAAAAAATCATGTTGGTATGTGTATTGCATGAGCAGTCACCAGTGATTCTCTGCTCCTTTTCCTGTGTTTCATGCAATGACACATTTATTGTTCACTCAGTACAAGGGGCAGTCATTGAGGGGTATATCACCCATCTCCCTAAATCTCTGCAGCTTCCTACCTCAAATAGCATATGAGTATGAGTCTTTTACTAGATGCTCCAAAGATTTTTTGCTCCTCTTCCCTGGTGTCACTTGATAGCATGTGTCTTATTCACTCACTTGGAGAGACTGACTCTGGCTGTTGTATCGCCCATTTTCCTGAATTGCTGCTGTTCTGATGCACTAAGGAATTCTCTGCTCTTTCTCCCAAGTGTGATCTGATAATGCATGCCCCATCCACATATTTAAAGCAATGAATAGTGTCTTGTGAATCACATTCCTCCTCAACTATATACAATCTTCTCCCTCAAAAATCACACAAGGTTTTCCCTGCTCTCCCACGAGTTGTGGGGGAGCAGGGAAAATGGCATGTGTTGCATCCCTGCACAAAAGAAGACTATAACTGGTGTATCACCCTGTTCTATGAGAATAAGCTGTGTATTCCCTCAAACATCATGTGAGCTTGAGTCTCACACTAGTTGATTTTAGGGGGTCTATGCTGTTCCTCACAGGTAACACTGTATGGCAGTGACACATGTCTTTTTCACTCACATCAAGATATGGATACTCGTTGATGTATCTACCATCTCCCAGAATGTCTGCAGTTCCCATTCACAAATCACATGCACACAGATATGCAACTAGTTGCCTTCAGGGAATGAGTGCACCTCTTCCCATGTGACACCCAGTGTGTTGTGTCTCGCTCAATCACTATATAAACACATACAAAGTAAATAAATAGATACATTACAGAGTCTGCGCTAGTGACCCTGTTGTTATGTTAAACTTGCTCTTCCATCAGAAGAGCACTTTTTGGGCAGCTTATAACTTTAGCGCCATTGGATGAATCCTCATGAAACTTTGCAGAAAAAAGTAAGGAGTCAAATCTGGATTATTTTCCAAAGCCGTGTTCAGTTTTGTCAAAGGGGGGCAAAGTTTTAGGGGTGGTTCCAAAACCTTAGAAATGCAGATATACATGAATGGAGAAAATGGTTGCTCACGGCTACAGTACAAACAGCTGGACAAATTTGCACCAAACTTGTTCAAGGTGCAGCGGTCTAGGCCCAAAAGTGTGCCTAGGCCTGAAAGTGTGCCTTTGTAAATTTGGTGTAAATCCATTCACTATTTTCTTTAAAAAATGCTCAAAATGTAGAGCAATATAGTGATATATTCATCCAGTCCATGGGCTCACTTCGAAATTCGTTGTCCGCTGACACTTTAGGGGTGAATCAGGAAGCATGGTAACATTCTCAGACATTGTACAGAGCCGATGATTGGTCAATTTAACAATGTGGGGAGCATCAAAAGTTTTGAAATTAATTCCATGTTGGATTTGTGAAATAAGCCCAAAGTCTGCATATATTACGGGACAAAAAAACTCTGGAAAATACATTTCTGGTTTTGAAGATAAAAGAGTGTCTGGGGAGCATAGGGGGGAGAAGAAAATGAAAAATCTATGTGTTATTGTGTGTAGAATTGGTTGTAGTCTTGTTCCTATGTTTGCAATCAGTTTTACTGTTCACTGTGAACACAGAAAGAAACAGGTGTTTGCAAACATCCATCGAGAATGGTGGTTTTATGTTATATGCTACGAAAATGCTTAATTTGTGTTGAACACTTAGGTAACGGAACTAGTAAGTGTGACTGTGGCTATAGCCAAATTGTGTAGTGCATGGTTACCAGAGTATGGCTTCTGTTCGGTGTTATGCCAATGTAGCCTTTACTTTAGGTATGTAGTTTGAATAATGTGAACCCTTTGTAGAGGCAGAATATACATTTTAGAGTTTGGTTATAGTAGCAGTAGTAGCCGCAGTTCATGTTGTTGTGGCCAAGGCCAGTGACCTGATTGTGTGGACATACCCCGAACAATCTAGTCAGTGGCAATGGCCACAATAGTAAGCTTATTTTGGGTTTCATTAACAGAACAATCTGTCTGCTTTGAATGGTAAGAATAGTATGTTTACTTTGGGTTTAATAGTTACGTAGTTTTAACTATGTGACCACTGATTAGTGGCAGAGTAGTACTTCTGGAGAGTAAGTATAGTAGTAGTGGAAGTTACAGTACACATTGTTGTGGCAATCACGAGTGAGCATATTGTTCGGGGCATGGCTGCATGGAGTGTGGACATGATATTAGTAGTAATAGCAATAAATAGCGTTAGGTCATGGCCTGTGGCCAGATAGATCGGTGATGGCCACCACAATAGTATATTTACTTTAGGTTGAATGTTTGCAACAATGTGGCTACTGGCCTAGCAAATGAGTGCACTTAGTTGGAAATGGTAACACGGAAACATCTATGTTTCTTTGTCTGTAAAGAAAAGAAAATGTGGTTTGTTGTAGAACATGGTATGGAAGATATACATAAATAAGGTTTTAAACATACACTTACTTCTTTTGACTATCACAAGTAGTACATTTTATGTATTACGTTATCTAAAACATTTGTGTGTGATACACAGTTGTAATAACATATTGTAATCATTGGGTCATTAAGAAAAAAAAATCCAAGGTGGATTGAAAAAAAACATTTTGCACATGTATTGTTAAAATAATGTACATCGTGTTCTACTTTTTCTCCATTTGATTTCAGACTGTGAAATTTATTCAAGGGAGACACATTGATTTATGTATTTATTTATTTACATAATATGCTTATAGCTTGATTTAGCTTTGCATGTAACAACATAGAGACATAAATATAAGAATAAAAACAACAATTCATAGTTGAAGGAAACAATCTCCCATAACATTATGCATCAGCACATTAAAATATCCTGAGGGATAGATTGGTTAAGATTTCCATACATAATACTAAAAATGTCATCATATGGAACATCACATTAATGTCATTACCTTCCAGTAAATGATGGCACTTAGTTATTACATTTTTCTTCCATTTCAAATTACAACATGTTTTCATATGCTAATTTCTAGGGCTAATTAGACTGTTGCACGGTGACATAATGTGTTTCTTTTTCCATCTTGCCACATAATCTGCACAAGCGATCAACATGGGATATGCCAAGCTTTGAACCCTTGATAGCTAAAACTTCAGAGTCAATAAACTTAAGAATAAAGTATACTCTGATTGTTGCACTTTGTGGTTTTTGTACACAAACTGTTTGAATGAATTCACCACTGTTTGAGCGGGTAGGCAGTTGCATGATCGCACATTCCATACTATGGCTGGTAATCTTTGTTTGTAGCCATCTTTTTGTGACATGGCAGAAATAGGAGAAGTTACAGTTACATAACCCTGCATCCACCTTTGATATATGGTCTGTAAATAACGTATTCTCTCAAAAGTCACACCGTCAATATTTTTATAGGCAGTCATCACCTCTTCCATTATAGTCTGGTTATCTAAATGTATGAAGGTCTCAATTTCGAGGCGAATTTATATTGCACTGTGATCCTCATGATGTTAAATTTCAATAGAAGATTTTCAATTGGCATAGTTTTAGGCATTCATAATAAAATTTGCAATATCTCAGCCTCAAACTTTGCTTGTTCAGTGATAAGTCTGGCTCCCCATACTTCAATCCTGTAAGTCATACACAGAACAATCTTAGCAGAATATAGCAATAGTATAGTCTTAATAGAGCATCCTCCTTTTGTGCAAATGAGGTGGTTTAAAGCATGGTAAATCTGAATGCATTTGATTTTGATTTCATGCATTGGGTCTATCAATTTGCTTTATTGTCAAGGTAGACCCCAAAATATTTATAGTGATGCACTACCTAAACAATATTCAAGCCAAGCTTCCACGTCATCCGATAGAGTTTATGACTTTTGAATTTACCCAGGAAGGTGACAATTTTGGTTTTAGCCATGTTAATTTGCAGACCATTTTCATTAGCATAGCTGCCCAGGATCTTCAATATCTCTTGGAGTCCTGATGGGGTATAGTCAAGCAGAAGCAGATTGTCTGCATATCTGAGCCAATCGATCCGCAAACTGCCTAATTTGAGGGGGATGGATCTGTTAGGTTTAAGGGCACCAGCAAGATCTGCCATGTATAGATTAAACATTGGCAGCCAAGATGCATCCCTGTTTAACCCCACGTACAGTGCGAAACTGGCCACTCACAATCCCTCTCCATCCAATAACACGCGTACTGAGGTGTCACAGTATAATAATGTAATCATGGACATCAGACTGGGAGGAATCGCTCTGAAGCCTGTTTGATTAGATAGTAATATCGCATTTTCATAAATCCACTTATTAGGTTCTTTAACATTTGCAAATATTTTTGCTGGAATGTCTAGCATAGCTAGCATGCAATAATGTAAAGTGTCATTCGAGCACCCTTTTTTATGTATTGGAAGAATTATGCTCTCTTTCCAACTGGGGTGGACCATCCCAAATTTGCCAATGTCTGAAATAGGGTATGGAGAGACTTGGCCCATAGCTCAGGGGATAACCACAAGAGTCTGTTACATGTGCCATCTGGGCCAACTGCACAGGTTGTGGGTAGTGATCTGATCTGTTTTGTGATGTCAGCATCAATGGATGTACATGTCCGTATAGCACAATCAGTCACTTGAATTTGATGGTCATATTTAGAGCCGGAGCAGGTACCCTAATTCCAACATTCGCTTGGACTCTTATAGTTTCTATTTTTGGCAGTCTTTGATAACAGAAACGATCTTGCAGAATTCTGACAAAATCTCAGGTTTAGAGATATCAGTCATTGAGGACCACTTCCCCAGAAAGGGAGGGAAGATACTTTCCACTACAGTGTTAGCCTTAGCTAGGTTGGTGGGATTCCATCTGATGCGATTAGCCCCATTGTTGATATAAATATCACCATTCAGGCCATAATTCTTAGTCACTCTCTTAGCTTTGATAAGTAAGCACACTGGTAAATGGCCACTCTCCTCACGAGAAACAACTGCCATATCAATCACCATGACAAGGGTTCTTTTATTAACTAAAATATAGTCAAGAGCGGAGGAATGCTGGCCACTTATCCGCATAAATGCTTTTACTGCATCAGAAGAACAGTGACCATTTGCCATTGTCATATTGTACGCACTAAATAGATTGGCCCATCCTTTACCTTGATTATTAGAGTTTGGGGTAGTATAAGGCTTGGACGCAGATTCCTAATATTGACAATAATTATTTAGGCCAATTACGGCATTAAAATCGGCAGTTATAATTATAGGGTCTCTGCTGCCGTAGTCATCTATGATTTGTTTGACTGTTTAGATGTTGGGTTTGATAGTAACCATATTAGGTGTATTCCACATTTACGCAATTAAGACTACATTAGCGGTAGAAGTATCACAATTAATAATAGCAGCTTGCAATGTCAATGTTGATTGGATGGCTTTCATTTTTTTGATAACAAATGGGAAAACATTCTGCGCTGATACGATTTTGAATGTGTCTGGGTAGGTGGTGGCGTACCAAATGTTTTCAATCACCCTATTAAAATTTCCCATGCTTCGTGCATTCCACAAAAGTCTGTTATTTTTTTGATTTTTTGCCTGGGCTGCATGCCTTTGCTGGCGGGTTCTCCTGCTGGTGTTGGCTGCTTCTGCTGGTGCCTGGCGCTCAGTGGAGAAGACGAATGGTGGGGGACTGAGGCATGTGGAGGTGGCATTGCTCATTCTGTTGTGAGTAATTGGGATCGAGCTGGTCATGGAAACACGGGGCTCACATGGAGTTCATGTGGTGATCCAGCTCCGCTCTCAATGGGCCATTGTCCTGCATATTCCACCTCCTACCTTCGCTTTGGGTAAAAGTGTAAAAGTGTATCCATAAGAAGTCAGTTATATCTTTGTTAGGCATTCTTTATTCCCCCCTATTGATATTATGGACATGGGGAGGAAAAAAGGAAGAAAGAAAATCAGTACCACCAAGGACATGGTGAATGAGATTGTGGATCCTCTGTCCCGGATTGTTGAACTAGCCACGTTGTCCCCTCCAGATTTTAAACAAAGTCTTGTTTGCCACTACTCCCACCACTCATGTTCCCCTGGCTACCCCCTTGTTGTAACTATGGGTGGAGGTCTGGAATTTGCAGAGACCACTGTCAATATCTTTAAGAACACCCCTACTTCTCAGAGAGGGATTCAGGGGATAGAGGTCCATGCAATGAGCCCTTGTATGGTGACCAAGGAGACCATGGCCACTACCTCCATGGTCTCCACTATGTCATTGAAGAGGGACCGCCTATTCAAGGTCTTGGCTCTGAGTCCACACAGAAGGCAAAGGCTCGTCTCTGACAGGATGACCCCACCAAGGGTCATTAGCCCTACTCACGCCAGTGATCAGGATACATGTGATCAATCCTGCATCTTTGTGAATCTGATTGTTAAGGAGGCCATGAGTTCCAGTAATGGCTCACCCAATCCTGGGGAGACACTTAATCTTCTCCCGACAATAACTGTCACTCTCGATGTAGAGGGGCCCAAGTTTGATTTGCGGTCTCCTTTTAATCCCATACCTACAGCGCCAGTTGTCCTGGTGGTGCACACCCAGGAACAGTTCACTCCCAACCAATGGATTGTGGTAAAGACTAATATCATCAATCAATCAAATCTGTGCCAAAACTTCGACAATTTTAACAATTGGATGGATTCCCTTGATAACTGTGTGGGAAACTATCATCCTGTGAAGGTGGATATGCCCTGCCAAACAGATTAATTAATTTCTCCACTGAAGCAAAATGATGCGGCCAACTTGCAAATGTCCTCTTGGCCTGCGCCATCTTTGAGGGAAGGAGTCCAGGCCATCACACTGCTGTCATCTGACGTTTCAGCCACCTGTTTTGGCATTAACCATTCAAAGAGTCCTATTTCCTCTCCCCTTGGAGAAGAGGAGAAGGTAAATATTATACACCCTCCTCTATTGGAGGACTTTGTGAAGTTCCCGCCAAATTCTGGAATAGCGGGCGATTCTGTGAAAGTTGATAAAAACTCTACTTTGAAGAACTTCCAGATAAGGAAATCCTCAACGCAGCGGCTAAGGGACAAGTCCTTACAAAAAGTTGTTATGGATAAAAGGAATTTCATTATCTCCAATATTGAACTACAATCAGAGAAAGAACCAAGAGAAGCCCTAAGGAATAAGGTCCGAGCATGGCTTCTCCAAAGTACTGGGCCAGGGGAGGTCAGACAGTCAGACTTGAAATGAATTCACAGACTAGAGATTGATGAATGGTGTACCCAGGAAAACAAGCCTTGCATTCTGGTTGGATGTGGATCCAGTAATGTACATACCTATTTCAGTTTCAGCAACTATTTGCCTAGAGTATCATCAAACCTGAATCTTATAGTGGACTAGCCCATATTATGCTGAGGAAGTTGTATATTATGAATTCTGACATAATTAATTCCCTGGCTGAAAGTGTTTTGTCCCGTTTGTTTTTAGGTTGTAAGTCTATTTGTTCATGGTGCTTCGATGCCTGCGGGCTTTCAGCGCCTTATAAATAAAAAAAGAAATACAAAAATAAAGGTAAGGTTTTTGCTTTGTGACATCTTGGGAAAGTTTAACATGATATTTAGGTGCAATTCTATTAGAGAATGATCACTGGTCAGATTGAGTATGATTTCCATCTTTATTACTAGGGAGAACATATTTTCTGATATGAATTGTCTCTGTGCCACATGGGATGAGGGGGCTGATTCCCATGTGCCTGGCCTTTGGTAATTATCAAGCCCCATCGATCCCAAAAGTCTCACCAGAGGGAACCATATTCAATTAGAAATTGAGAATGTTGTTGGTAAAGTCTAGTTTGTTTCTCAAGTCTATATTTGGGGCGATACAATGTGCATTTAAATCACCAACCATTATTATTTCTGAATTTGGGTGGGTTACTTTATAACCTTCAAGGAGCCTCTCTAGTCACCCTATTATGATGGAGAGTACGCAGGGAGTCAGATGCCAATATATATTAACTAACAGTATATCTTGTTCTGCGACATCAGATTTAATTCTAAGGTTCACCCCTAGTACTCATCTATACTCATTAGAGATTGCAGTGGGCACAATCCTGAGGCTATGTTTGATTATACTGCACAAACCTCTTGATGATCTCACACTATACACTCTGTAGGCATTCTGTTGAATGATTGTGAGTCCATCCCCGACTAGTTGGTTCACTGCATTGGTCTCTTGAACGCATAAAATAAAGTAGTTCTGAATGGAGGCTAGGATCCCATCATGCTCAGTAAATGTATTGAAGACACTAATCTTCCAAAATCCCATCATGCAGCATTGATTGTCAGTAATGTCCGTACGTTCGGGCAGAGTCGCATCGGAACAAGTTTCTTCTATTATGGCATTATCTATACGACTTATGCCACAAGGTGGAGACAGCTCTGGCTGAATTGGTCTTATCTACGTTTTATGGATGAGTATCCCTGCCAATTAATGGCATTCATCTGATGTTGTTCCCCCTTTCTCTCCATTCTTTCTGTTTCCCTCCTTGTGGGGTTTTCATCAGGTATGGGTGCAATCACAAAACCTAAGTCACTCATTCTTTTACGCTCCGACAAAATGAGATCAAACACAATTCTTGAGCTGATATGAATTATACAACAATTGGTGTAGCTCTTGTCTGGAAACCAGAAATCGTGCCATGCTTGACACCAGTGATTGTGACTATTCTATGTTGAATCTTTCAAGTCAAGAATCGAATAAACTTTCATATGCGAGACAAAGATTGCACATGTGATATGAACTGAAGAAAATGCAAATCGTTCAATAACTGTACAGATGCAGCAACAAAAGTAGTCTAAGTGGTCATAGAAACTATCTACACCTAGTGAATTGACTGCAGGCGGAGCCACCATTATACAGAAGCTGCACATCGGTGTTACAACTTTAGTAAGTTCAAATCCATGAAGCGAAGGGCTGAAAGCTGTATCGCCGCACAGAATTAGCTGGGAGCGTGGAAGAATCAAGAAGGGCTGTCTGGCCTGGGGTTAAGGCTGAAGCAGCCAAAAACAGTTATCTATTCTTGAAGGCAGTGAACGTGAGACACTGAATCATTACTTGTTAAGGTGTTAAGAAAGAACACCATGAGTGTCAGGTTTTATTCATTTAATACAATGAAATGCTGCAAAATCGGCCGAATTGCGGTCTTCTGCCATGTGAGCCAAGGATGAAAATAGAGTTGGCCACGTAGTTTCTGAACTATGATAGCATGTGCTCACACGCCCATATATTCTCAGAAGCAAGGATACTTTGCAAGGCCAAATTCAAAGACCTTGATGGATCTCAAATGCATGACTTTAATATAGAAAATGATATGAATGTCTTGGGTTTAATCAAACTCACCCAATCATTGTCCTTGAGATGGGAGGAGAACAGGGACACAGCGTCTTACAATCTACTCGTGACCCATCAATTCAGGGTTCTCCCACAGACCTAACAACCATCGTTGACAGGGAGAACCTACAAACCTTAGGGTCCAGACTCTCAGATGATGAAACCTGTATTGATGCCAATTGTATGCACCACACATTGAGAGAAGTGGAGGAATGGATCCATTTGACTTCCCCCACACCACTAGCCCTAATCATTGTCCTAAGCTCATTCGTTATGTTACATAATAACATCTGGGATGCGGTGAGAACACACACTTCCAATGCTATATGATATAAATATGAAAATTGAAGAGAGGGGCCCCACCAAACACCAGAAAGCATCAAATGAATTAATCAACGCCTCGATGAAAGACCAGGCGATAAAAATCACATCACATCCTCCTATAGTAATTTTCATTGGACACAGAGGAAGAAAGTGGAGATTTACAAAACCATAATGATAAAGAGATCCTTTGTACCGAAAGTTCAATAGAGTCTACTGAACCCAGACAAAGAACACCTTTAAAGGGAATTTCAAGTGCTAAAGAGAAAAGGACAACATCTGTAAATAACCAATCAAATTCCCTCACTGATTGGTTCTGCACCTTGCCTAGCGACCATGTTTAGTAGGGTATCTTATGTTGCGCACCAGTTGCGCAGGTGTTCCCAGATCTTTGACACAGTTTCATACATGTGGTATGTCGGGCATTATGATTTTGCGTGTATGGCTCAAAGGAAGTGTTCCCCGAAAACACTGTTATATGTATGCTTTATATCTAGTTTGACATGGGTAGTATAGATGAAAAACACAGCTCAATGGGGCATTTCCCACCGCAGTCACCGTTGTTTATTAGCCTTAGGGTGCAAAGTTTGAGGACCTTTGTGACTGCATTGTGGATGATTCCAGGGGGCTGGAGGATATGGACCAAGCTCCACATCCTGTAGTCCCGGCACAACCATGCCTGACCACTTTGACCCACTTAGGCTCCACTCAAACCCCCTCCCCTACTTCCTCCACTGACACTGTGCCCAATGCGGGGTACAGGCTGCACTCACCTCATAGGGATCCGTATGTGTCAGTGGGTGGGGGGAAGGGTAATTGTAATGGATATATGAAGTGGGGCAGATGGCTGGTGGCAAATCTGTTGCACAGCTGGTTTCACAAACCCTCCACTTACCACTCGCAGGGAGGGCTTGCGCTGTTTTGCTGTTCTACTCTGCTCTACACAGCTCAGCACAGCATCGGTAGAGGCCGTACCCAGGCTGCAGACTGCAGTTTCGAATTCAGCTTCGCTGACACGGCTGGGTACTCGTTTCTTGTGGCTTGTTACTCAGTTGTGGATCCTCCTTTCAAGGTTAGAGGAAAGCACCCCAGCCCCAGCTCCAGGCACGGCAAACTGCACTGCTCCTCCTCACTCCCAGCCGATTCCGACATACTGTCTCAGGTGACGAATGAAAAAACAAACAAGTGTCCTCTCTACAACACTGTATCGCAACACTGTATAGCATGTAGCGTGCTGCTATATAGACCCCTATGATTGGCTGGCATTCTCCCCCAACTTTGTACTTTCAGCTCATTAGCAGCACATAAGCAAAGCGAAACTCAGGTGAAGAGAACAACGTCAGACTATTACCTACTTGCACAGTCAGTACATCATCTCTCATAGGTCAGGGCCCAAGCCAGGGCTTCTTCTTCATAGTTGACCTTACAGTCTGTTATCTGCTGTGGAACTTTTCAGGAAGTGTAGGTACACCATTATCTTTATCTATTCATGAATAGCCCTTGTTTTCGACTTCTGAGTCAAATGTGAGGAGACCACAATTTTTCCATTTTGACCTTTTATTTACTCCTATTTGATTTAACTGTACTGGATGATATTACTCATATTGGCCTTTGGAGACTTGATCACTCCATTTTACATATGCTTTTTGCATCCTTGATGATCCAATACTTGGCACTTGCAAATGTTTTTGCTTCTGCTTAATCTAAAAGAAATATGTCTTATGTACATGGCTTATCTTCTTTGACTCCCTTTGTGGCATCCAATTATTCCTTGATGTGGCATCCTTGATCCCAGGCCAATAGACTCTTCTTTTCTCCTCACACAAAGTTGTTTTTCTAGCATCTCCTGAATCTCCATATTTATCTCATGGCCAACTGTGTACATCAAAACATGTCCCTCACACACACACTAGGTGCAAGTGATTGTCTAAATCTACATTTTCACATGCAGTAACCCAATGAGCGAATACCACACATGGAAGTAAGAAACAAAAATGTATTATGAACAAAATGAATTAAATGAAATGAAAGCATCAAACATATTTCAAACGATGAAATGAAATGTATGTCCGAAACAGAATAAAAAAACATATGAACAACCAATCCAAAGTGATGAAAAAAACATGTGTCCAATCTCACGGTCCACCAAATGAAATCCAAAGGAAACGTAAATTGAAAAATCCATCGATCCATGGTGATAAAATCAAATCAAATCCTCACATGATCCACTGTTCAACTATGTACACAGAGTTCATCCAAGGTCCATGAGCCCAACGAAAGAAATGAAACCTATCCAAAAAACTACCTAAGAAAAGAACTATATACAAATGTGTGGGGCATAGTACAAACACCCCAAATCAAAGGAAAACGAACATGAAACCTAACACTAAAAACTATGTACAATGGCGGCAGGCTAGTCCGACGGCTCACTTTCCAATTTCCCGGGCCAGGGCATCATCGAACTCCTGCTCAATGTCCTGGAGGCGGTCCTCTTCCATGGCCCAGAGGGTTCCCAGGGACGATGCCATGTTGACCTCCAACTCCCTGCGAATTGCCTCGAGGCACTCCGCCCGCCTCAGTGCCCTCCGCATGGAGTTCTCCGCCCTGATCATTGTGAGCCGTGCCTGTTCCGTCCGCTGCCGCTCTGCATCATTGGCCTGGCCAAACTGCTGCCACACGGAAGACACTTCCAATCCTGGGTCCTCCTGCCCCTGGCCGGTGCCTGCCCCTCGGATGTTGAAGGCCCCGAGCCATCATGGCTCCCACCTTGTTGCTGCTGCTGTTGTGCCTGTGCCTGTGCCCTGGCTCTTGCTGCTTGCACGTCCTCCTCCGGCTGGGGTGCAGTTGTTGTGGTGGCCACCCCTGCTGGACGTCCGACTCCCACCTGTGGCAGGGATGTGTCCTCCACCAGCCTGGCCGCAGGGCCAGAGGCAGCTTCACAGGGTACCCAGAGAATACATGGGTGGGAAGATGGCATGGAGGACGACTGGCGCATAGGGGGTTCAGGTGAGGAGGGGGTCGGAAGAAGGTCCAGCATACGGAGGAATCCAGCCCTGGTGACCTGTCCCAGTAGGTCAATGCGGTCAACGATGCATCCGAGATTACCTGCAGTGTCTTCACGAAAACACTGCAGGTCACCTCGCATGCCCCGTTGCTGCAACGCTATCCCAGCCAGATCAGGCTCAACCCAGTCCCGGATTGCCACGTCCGCAGGGAGACGAAGGCCAGTTGTTGTGCGCTCATCCCCTCCCTGAAAAAGGGTCTGAACGTAGGCATCTCTGCTGGTGCAGGATGATGCAATCACAGGATCGGAGACAGGATTACACACAGGCACCTCTGCGGCGGCCTGTGCTGCCTCCTGTCCCTGCCCCTGCACTGCACCACTAGCACCAGTGGAATTCCCACCTCCAGACCCCGTGTGTGTCCCTTCTACGGCCTCCTCCTCCACCAAACCCCCCACCAACCTGGATGACTCTGTGCCATCTTCCTCCGTTGGACCCTGTGGGATCTCAGCTGCCCCTTCTGCTGTGAGGAGTCCACCTCTGACCTCCGCCTCTTGGACCTATCCTCGGCAGCTATGGCCTGGGTCGCGGCACCAGACTCCTCACTCCCCGATGAGATGACAACCTGGGAGGGGAGCCAGGCCTTGCGTCTCCGGCTGGCGGTGCGATCCCTGCCGCCTTGCTCCACGGCACCCTCTACACCCTCTTCATCAGTTGACGCTGCAGACAGGGAGAGATAGGACACAGGCATCAGGCCACTGTACAATGGACTGATACACACATGACAGTTGTACATGAGTGGCAGTGTCAAACTTCAGACAAGGCATCACACTCCCCAACACACATGTCATTTCAACTCACACACATGAGCAAATCAACAGGAATATCGCACCAGGCAGCACCATCCATACACATACAACAGCACGAGCAGCCGAAGGTGAGCCTAACGTCACATGCAACACGGGGAGTGCATAACACATGCACACGCGCCACCAGACTGACATGCATCTGTACATCTCCACCACTGCAGTGACAATGTCACCATCCATGTCACATCTGGCAATCAGCCTTCTACATGTCAGTGTCACATGCATCCATGTTGCATCACAGATGCACACGTGTCAAATACACCTACATGTGCATAGTGCAGATACATGCAGCATGAACCAGCATCCATGTGTGACACCACAACTATGCCACGGTACATACTCATAATTCATTACATGTGTGCACCCACACATACATTTGCACAGCATGCTTACCAACACATACACCATTGATGTGTCTCACACTTGATAAGAATCACATGTGGCAGTTTCACGTCCCTGTACATACGCAGCCATACATGTCTCTACAAAGACATATGTGCGACCTGCACACTCCTGGCACACCACAACACGCACAGCGTCCGATCAGTATGCATGTACACTTACCGCTCGACTCCAGACGGGTCTGCTCCTCAAGGACCTGGACATGGAGCCCTGGGGATGCGTTCCAGGACCCTCATCTGGTTGTCGGTCAGGTGGACCCGGCACCCTTTGGCATCCACTGCCTTCAAGAGGTGTCGGGCCTTGTTGAGGGTCCTGGACCTGAAGTCCTCCCACTGCTTCCGGACATGTTTGATCTCGCGGACTGCCACCCGCTCCTCGTTGATGGCAGTCACAATGTCCATCCAGATCCTCTTCCGTCCTTCATTGTCGGCGCGTGAACTTCCAAAGAGGGCATCATACTGCCCCAGGCCTTGCTCCACCAGGACACCAACTTCACTGGCATTGAAGCTGGTGGCCCTCTGCCTTTCTGCCTGGGGGTTGCCAGTGGTGCCAGATGCTGTAGTGTCCGACATGGCAACCCCAGAGACAGGTGTGGGTGGGCAACTGGGTCCTGGGGCTGGGCTGTGGAGCGATGGTATCCCAGTCGGGAGTCTTCAGTTCCAGCAGGGGTGGTCACAGCAACTGCACCCCTTGCTGACCTGCAGGCACCTAATAGCAGGGCACGTGGGCAGCAGGCAGGCAGGCAGGCAGCAGCAGGTGGCAGGTGGGAGCGTGCTCGGGGCTCTGGGGGGCAGGAATATGGCCTTCTGGGCAAGAGCGTGGTCTTCTGTGGGTTTTCACGTGGCCAGCTTGATACGGAGTGATGTGGCATGTGAAAAAAGTGCACATCAGCGTGAAATCCGAGGAAATGCCCTTAGCGCGTAAGCACGTCTGTGACGTTACGCTCGCGGGCGTTTCCCTCGTGATGAGTGCATAGTGGTTCAGCGCGTGAAAAAACTGCACGTCCGCATGTGAATGTATGGAATCCGAGGAAAGGGCCTATGCGCATAAGTGACGCGACACGTGCGGGCGTTTCCCTCAGCACGTGTTAAAGGTGAGCGGGGCCAGCAGTTCGCTGTACGTGCCTTTTGTGGAGACCGACGTGTGTGTTGCTACTTCGTGGTGTTTCGTGAGCCATCACAACTTCACAGCGGATCAACGATGTATCTCTTCTTTTGGCGGGCGTATTGGCTACGCGTGTTTTTCATCATCACGCTAGTATGACAGTGAGTCGTGCACGCTATTTTTTCCACTGCGGGTGCCCCTGTGTATCGCGTACCCGTTTTCCGAGGTCATACTAGCCTGCATGTCCCACGCGTACGCATTTTTCGTGTTACTGGGTGCCACCGCGTACTGCGGGAGGTTAATTCCACGCACGTAGGCTGCAGGGGTTGCGTGCACGGTTTTACTGCAGTTTTGGGGTACCTGATCATTGCATGACCCGTCACTACATCACCGGGGTCACATACAGCCTTGCAGGTGCAGGGGTGCTGTTAACATCTTGCATCCCGCCCCCTTCGCCCCAATTGCTCAGGACAATTGTGGTGTACACCTCCCATTGGCACTCCTCCATCTGTGCCGGCACTACTCCATCTGTGCCATGGTTGGGAGGCCACCAAAGGTGAGGGGCGCCTTAGCTGGGCATCCTCCTCGTGGCGGGCATGGTCAGGGACGTGGCCGGGATGACCAGGGAGTACGGGGACTCAAGGGTGTCCAGGGTGGGGAAGAGGCAGGGGTGCACCACTTGTGCACGATGTTGTGCCATGTGTCATTGCAGTCATGCCACCACCCCCTGTGGTTCTGGGAGATGCAGCTTCTGCATCTGGCACTGGCGCCCGTGTGACCCGGCAGTCCGTTTCATCGACTGCCATGGGCCCAAGGGTAGTGGTAGCTGCAGGTGCAGCTGTGGACACCACCACCCAGGCTCAGGGTCTGCCAGCGCAGGCTGCATTGGCACTTGAGGAGTCCTTGGAAGATTTCCAAAAGGGCAGGAGGGAAACCGTAGGTGCACGCAGGGCTGCCCTGACCGAAACACGTGTCCCTGGGGCAGTAATGTCATCTGCTGCCCCGATCAGCCGATTGTTGGCAAGTGCAGGGGCAGATGCAGCCAACAACACTCCGGTTGTGAGTCTGCCAACCAGGACAGTCGCGGTCAATGACCCTGCCACAGCGGATGTTGCTGTGCAGGGTCCATTAGAGGGCACCCATCTGCCATTGACGCAAGTCTGGCCTTTGGTCGTCCCTCCACCTGCCACTCCCTTGGCTCAATCCACCGGTGCCACTGGCCATACTGATCAGGGCGGCATTTGCCAGCCAGGGTCTGCGCCACAATCCAAGAGGAGTAAGGTTGCACCTGCAGTACAGAATGGGACCCAACAAACAGCCACGACCTCCTGCATGTCGAGGAAGAAGCCTTTCTGCAACCAGGAACTGGACTTCCTCATGGACTATGTGAGGGTCCACAGCTGTGACATGCTAGTGGGGCCTAATTGTTAGACTACGGCTGCCCACCGTGATACCCACTGGAAGCAAGTTGCGGAACATGTGAGTGCATCCGGCCATGAGGTGCGCACGGCGCAAGATTGCAAAAAGCGTTGGAATTACCTCAAACACAGCGCTAAGGCTAAGCGTGCCTCAAATTACAACTTGACTCTGGTGACTGGCAGTGGGCCTGCACCTGAGGAGGAAGACCTCACTCCGCACGAGTCACTTGTTGCGGAGTTCATACCACCTGAATCGGTCGAAGGAGTGGAAGAGATGCCGGACTTTGATGACCAGTCCAGTGAGTGTTGCTGCGTGTTTGTTGAGGACATGTGTGTTTTACTTGTGTGATGTGTTGTGCATGACTGCCACTACATGTCATGTGTACATGGTTCTGATGTGTAAGTAATGCAATGCTTCACTGATGCATGGCTGCTCTGCTGGATGGTGGACATGTGGAGCGGACGGGGACTGGCTGCATCACCACTATTGCACCCTACTCACATGCTGGTCACCAGGATGCCCCACCGGTCCATGTTCCAGCTCACTGGCCATTCTGCAAGTAGCCTGGGGTGACCTTCCTCTCAGCCTTGGGACTATGTCATAGCATGACTGACGTGCATGTGTCCTCTGCCTGCATGCGGGTACTCCATGTAGGCATGCTCCCTTGCCCCTCCACCCCCCTCTGGACCCCAATTTCAACTTTGCACTGGTCTGCTTCAAGTTTGCCATTGATTACTTGCCTGTTCATGTGTCCTGTGTACATGCTAACTTCCACCAGCCAATCTGCCAGACATATGCTGTGGGCTACATCCTTTGTACTTGATGCAGGGTGTCTCACTTGGACTGTGCAGAGGTCAGATGCCCCGCAGGGACATGAGTGCCCATTCATGCTCCATGTGGATTCCATGAATACCCCTATGTGTCCTTGACTGGATGATCATTGTAGTACGTGTCCAGGTTGACCTACATTGCATGGAATTTCATCAGCCTTCCCATGGCCACTGTGGTTCAGTCCTGCATCGCACATGTTTAGGGAGTGACAGTCTGTGTGGGTCACAGGCCTCAGCCTGTTTCATGGCCAATGACTCTGTCCAACTGGTGTAGTGTCTTCTTCACACGTGGGTGTACTCCTGAGGTTACATCATGTGTCCTGCTTACTGTCCCATCATCATCTGCTGTGATGTCACTTGACTCACATGATGCAATTGATGCTAGTCAACACTGTCTGTCAATACACAGGTTTATGGTCATCCTTTTGATGCCATGCAAGGCATCCCTGCATTTGCACTTGGGGCGAGGGGTGGTTTGCTTGTAGCCATGCTACCCATTGCATGCACATTGCACGTGATGGCCGAAGTTGACCTTGCACTGCCTTCACATTTTCTGATACACATCATGAAGTACTTGTACATGTGGATAGTGAGTAACGTACAAATGTGCTGCACTGCATAGACCCACTTCAGAGCGATATAACACCCTTCTAAATGCCTAATCACAGAAGCAATGTCAAGTTGACCCAGCATGCATGGCAGGTTCTCTTTTGTGTGTGACATGTCTGCTGCATGTGTTTGGTGTCTGTGTGATGTCTATGTGTGTGTCTATTGTGTGCTTCTAACATATGTAGTGACCTTTTTTCTCTCTACTTTTCAGATGATGACGCAATGGAGCCAGAGGATGGTTTTGTCATGCAAGGCACAGGGTTGTTATCACTACAGCAACCAGGCACAAGTGGGGGTAGTAGGGTGGTAGGCCACGAAATCCCACATGTGCTACAGTCCATCTTGACTTTGGCTGGCAATGAGTCCAGCCCTGATGACCACTCTGATGTCCATGTCGAGTTGGATGTGCATCAGGTCCACATGTCAGGGGTGAGTGATTCTGATGTGGGCACTCCTCTGTCCGTGACACCAGCACTGAGGGGTGAGACAGTCTTGGAACCTCTGCCTGTGGTGGATCGGGACACCAGTCACTGATGTGCCTGGGCCATCACGTCGCCGGGGGCATGTAGTCATGCAGCCGCTGGCGGTGCCAACACAACGAGGACACGCGGTCCTTGGGTCCCGCAGCTGTCAAGCCGAGTAACGCGTTTGCCGCGCGCAACTGCTGTATACTGAGTGGGAGCAAGACATGACTGCCAATTCTGAACGCCAGGGGGCAGCAATGGAGAACATCGCTGTGAGCATGGAGCGTGTGGCCCAATCCGTGCTCCCCCCTGCTAGGCAGGTGTTTCTCCAGCAACAGGTGGCACGGTCCACGACCCGCTCGCTCAGGCTGGGCATGGCGGCCTCAGACAGGGCAGGCCAGGCTAAAACGTTGTCTCTGCGTGAAGCAATTGCTGCTCACGCAGAGGCACACATGGAGGCCCTGAGGGAGGAGTATGCTTCCCTCAGATCCACTCTGGGTGTCCTTCTGATTTCCCAGAGGGAGCGGTCAGAGGAGAGGTTTGCGCAGCTTCAGCATACCATCTCGGCTGAGCTACATGCTTGCCGGGACATGCATCAGTTGTCCAGCCAGGCCTTGCAGGAGGAACTCCGTGTTACACGTGTAACCTTGCAAGAGGAAGCAAGTGTATCACATGAGGTTATGCATGCAGACGAACGTGTCATCGCCGCACAGAAGCAGGCTCACCCATCCGGCAGACTTGCTGCCGACGAGGGTCATGCTGCGGCTAGGTGTGGTCAGGCTCATGTGACACGTCCTCCTTTCCAGGAAGAGCCAGACTCGGACAACGAGGTATCTCCCACATAGGTCGGGCTGTGCAGGCGTTGAGCCCATGGTGTTTTTTTTTTTTTCCTCAACATCATCGCATGTTGGTGTTGAGCAACACCCTGTACCTCCCCCCTTCTAGGTCCCTCCCCCCCACCCCAGGTCGTATGTGGCCATTTTTAAATTTTCTTTTAGTTTAGTTAGTTAAGTTTCTATTTGATAGTTTGTTTAATTAGGTCATGTAGGTTTTTGATAGTTAGTGTAATTTGTTAATATAGTTTAAAATTGCTTGTCTGTTGTGCTTTCATGTGATGGTGTGGTGCTTTGTGGCTTTTGAAAGCATCCGCTGTCTGTTCCAGCTGGTCCCTTCAAGCTTGTCTCATGTATGTGTTTACAGCTTGGGGTCCTGACTCGCATATGCCACTCCTGCTTCCCTTATCCATGGGCTCGCAAGGATGGTTCGGTGTAACAGCCTATTACACAAGGGCTTAGGACTGTCATATCTGTGGCATGTCTGCTGCTGTACTACTTGTGTTGACACCCCTAGTGGGGATGATAGGGGTGCTTTTGATTGCAGTTCTTCCTATGCTAGATGGGTGGTTTCATGATTCATGTGTGCATTAATTGCTATACATTGTTTAGTGTGTTTCTTATCTTTACTGTACATGTGCTTCATGCAATTCATGCTGTAGACAGTGGCTGACACACTTTGGCTGGGAAAGTTGCACTGATGGAGTGTTTTCAGATGTACATCTCTGACATGGTCCACTCATGACATGCCTGAGGAGGCACACACAGGGAAATTTCATGCATTAATCATGTGTTTTCTGCCCTTTCTGCAGGGGGATGAGCCTCCAGACCACCTTTCCCAGCAGACATGGCCCATTGGATGTCTGGAAGCTGGCCACGTTCGGTGGTGCAGAAATGTACATGTGTGCGCAGGCAGAGCCACAGGGATTGCGCTCATACATCATACAGAAGCTGGCGTGTTTCAAGGAACTCCAGGCAAGGTGAGCAGCACAAGGGGGCCACACCGCAGCCAACGGTACACCAGTACAGTTGCACATGCATGCTAAGTAGCACCACTGACAGTGAGCTTGGACAGATATTGGTGTTGAAGCGCACAGTACAGCTAAAATGCGTTGGTGGAGTAATGGGTAGTTGATGGGAAAGTTGTCAGGGGCACATGCAGGAGCAGTGGCACATATCCTCCGGTCCAACATGGTCCATTGAGGCAGTTGAATTAGCCATGTAGCTTTCCAAGACAGGGAAAGAAGCAGCTCACTATTACGCTCACCTGGCTCCCACATGGGCGTCAATCGGAACTGGACAGCTGCGCTTTCCACCCACGTGACGCGTAGTGTAGAGATGACAGACTGGACTGGCCCACCTAATCTCGTCTGCTTGACCCGAAGAAGTATTCTCCTGAAAGTGGAGAAAGGGAATTAGCCACCCATGGATTTGAGTGATAAACCCCTCCCCACTGTTCTCCCCTCTAATCACCTCCGATGTCTCTTTTTATATTCTCACCTTAGATTTTTAAAGGATGAGCTCTCCATCCTGCGTAGAATGCAGGGGTGCGTGGATAACCAGTTACTTCACTGGTCCGAAGGAATTGGAGAGTTCCAGGACAATATTGACTCTGAGGTTCCTGGCGAGGAGCCATAAGTATATAGTTCGTAAGAGTTCAAAATGTCTCACTTTCACTCTTGTCCGATTCCTTGCAGCTTCACCCTAGAGAAGATTGCCTCATGCGGCTGGTAAAGTTCAGGTAAGAGTCTGTATTATCCAACACTGTCCGGTAAATGACACCTGTATGTTATCTGTTGCTTTCTCCCTTATTACAGGTGCAGAGTTAGAAATGATGGTGTTTTAAGGAATAATACCTCTGGCGGTAAAATCAGGTAAGTCTATTATGGTGAAAGAGATTCCTTTGGTTTGTTCTTTCAGCTCACCTGGCTGTCCTTTTGTTCCCCTTAGATGCCAGAGTTCGGCGAAGATGAATGGATGCTGCACCGGTGTGTGGAGATGAAGAATGCCTGCGGCGGTAAAATCAGGTAAGTCTATTGTGGTGACTTATATTGCCTTATTATACTCTCGGCTCACCTTGCTGTTCTTTATTCCTCTTAGGTGCCGGAGTTTGGCGAAGAAATGATGAAGACAGAGATGGATCGTGAAGGTGCTGCGAAGGCTGTTGAGTATAGCGCGGCACTGCAGCAGGTGATGCGACGTGCATCAAATAATGACTTTCTTCTTATTCGAAGGCGCAATGGATTCAGAATCAGGTGAGGAAATAAGTATTGTTCCTGTTCTAACCTTTTTCCTTCTTTCTTCCTTTTTTTTAGGAGCTCCAGACTCGAGGCGGGCGTGGCAGAAGACTGGATGCTGGCATGCAGGCACGGTGAGCGTTACGCTGCAGGATGCAGAATAACTCGAAACGTGAGCTACTCTTCGGGCGTGGTTTAAATAGCCTTCAAAGTAGTCCCAGGTAAGAATTTCCCAAGACCGCACCCGAGAAAGAAAATAGTCCCTGAAATAAAGTAGTCCCCCTTCAGACCTCACATTGGCTTGAATGCTGAGCAGCATGGTCTCGCATGAGGAAAGTGAAAGCAAATGAGCCTGGCGCCTATGACACCTGGACTGACCCCTTCTATGAGCCTGGCGCCTACGGTGCCAGGACTGTACCCAGATAGCCCCTAGCCGGGGCTGCTGGGTTTGTCCCAAGTATCTGGATGCCTGCTCCCGGGACAGATGGACCTGGTCCGGATGCCTGGGGGTAGGAATCATGACACTCACAGGTATAGACAGCGAGGGACAGACTTGTGTGCAGTGCATTTCATTTACAGGTTTTAATTGCCACATGCACTACCTACTTTATTTAGGTTATGCTGGAACACGACTTGTACTGAAGTCGTACCATGCTAAATGCGTCTGGATGCTTACCCAGGGTACATTGGATGTTGTGTGAATCTTGACACATTGGTCTTACATTTGCCACGCACGAACCGGCGCTTTATTTACTGCATTGACTGTGTATGAACCATCACAGGGGCAATCTTACGTATGGGTACGAAGCACCACACCAGATAGTTTGTAGAGTATCTTTTTACTTTGGGGCATGTATGGTGGTGTGTGTTATGGGCACGCACAGATTAGTGACTCTGGCTCTCTTTGCAGCATTGAACTGCTCATGTTACCGGACCTCAGAGTGCACAGGCAGGAGGCCAGCACAGTGCAGTGTGCTGAGCAGTGTCTTGCAGGAGATGGACACAGCACACGTATTATGCAGTGTTTATTTTGCCGTGCACAATGTGCATGTGAACAGGCATTCATTGTAATGTTCAAGCTACAACTGTTTTTATGCATTTGGGTATGACTTGCTTTGTATGGGAGGTTGTTGGTCAGTCATTTCATCTGATTCCATGTCAGGCATCATTGTCTGACGCCACTTTGCATTTTTCACATGACAATGTGTATATTATTGTTAGTGTTGGTGTTTTGCTATTGCTTACCATGTAATGTTGTGGTTTTGGTGGCTTTGTGTGACATACCAGTGATTGTCATGGCCTGTTTTGCAAGTCTGTGTGATACACACCTTGCATGTGTACGTTTTGGTCACACAGGATTGGTTAGGTTTGAGTAGCTAGGGATGCACACAATGTGGCACTTCCATGGCAACATTCTCAGGGTGGTAAGGTTGTGACAGTTGACTGTCTCTTTGTCATCATCGATTGTCACCTGATATGTTTAGGTGAAAAATGTGGCCACATCCTGGGTCCGGGCTGCCTCGCTACTTGCCCTATCCCCTCCCATGGGCAGCACCTGTGTCTGTGGTTGGGGATGTGGGGGCACCACCATGTCCACCGGTACGCCCTGCCGTGTTGCAACATTGTGCAGGACACATGCTGCCACAATGATCCTGCACACTACTGGGAGTGCATAGAGTAGCTGGCCGCCAGAGCAGTCAACGGAGCGGAAGCATGAATTGAGCACTCCGAATGTGTGGTCCACTATGGCCCTGGTTGCAATATGGGCAGCGTTGTATCTTACCTGGGGTGGTGTGGTGGGGTTCCCGATTGGCGTCATCATGTGGTTGCTCAAAGGGTAGGCACTGCCCCCCGGAGAGGTGATAATGGTTGTGTTTATTGGGTTTTGTGTATTTGTCTGTGTGTGACATGCATGCATGCGCACAGGCATTTGTACTCACCTAGGAGCCATGTGTCGCCATGCTGCCCAGCTTCCAGGGCCCGGCTCAGGGTGGACATTCTGTATATGAAACTGTCATGGGTGGAGCGAGGGTAGTTTGCATAGACAGAGGTGATGATTCCCTTGGCATCGCATTCCACCTGCAAGTTGATGGAATGCCAGTGCTTGCGGTTTCGGTAGATGTGCTCAGTGGCTCTAGGTGGACGTAGGGCCACATGGGTGCAATCTATGGCCGCAAGCACTTTGGGGAAGTGTGTCACCCTGTAAAAGTCCTGGACAATGGCCTGCCTTTCTGCTGGTGTTCTGGGCATGTATATGTGCCTGCGGACTGAGGATGCGCAGTCATGATTGCCAACACCTGGTCTAGGCAGCGAGACTGTGTGGCCTGTGAGACCCCCCACTATGGCAGTAGTCCGCTGAAATGACCCAGTGGCCAAAAAATGCAGGACATTGAGCACCTTCTCCAAGGGGCTCAATGCTTGGGAGCAGAGGGTGGGTGATGTAAGGTCATCTTCCCACTCCCTGACTAAGTCTAGGATGATACGAGGTGGAAACCTATACCTGCCGTAGACCTGGTACTCAGGCATCCCAAAAAGGCTTGTCCGGGGGGAAAAAATGTGGGCCCTGGCTATTCTCCTCCTCCTGCGGTGTCCCACGATCAGTGCTGCGACAAATGGGGCATTCATCATAGCGGTATGTACGTGTTTGTTGTTTGTGCGCGCTTTTATACTGTGTGCGGGGATGCTTCCGCCTGCCTTCCTGTGGCGGACGTGTTGACGCCTGTGCGCGTTTTTTTCCCGTATTGAAATCCATGAATACGAGTTGCTTGCGTGCGTATGGGCGTTCCGTGTATTTCCCTGCAGTACTTCCCCAGTTACACCTTCACCCGTTGTTCCCCATTCTGTGCGTTACGCCCCGTGTCCCGCCCCCTTTTTGGTATGTGCGCGGACGTTGTGCGCTTTCCCTGTGTGCATCGCGCATGGCGTTCGTAATGTTGCAATGAGGTGTGCGCCCGTGTGTGTCACGCACGGGTTTGGCGCACATCCAGAGAAAAACCCGCACAGAGACTTCCATGAATCACATGCGTGCGCTTCCTTTTTCACACCTGCACCTGTTTGCGCCACTTTTTTCGGCGCACATTTGTTCCATGAATCGGCCCCTTAATTTATTACCCATATCCATAATTTTATTCTCCACCAGTTCACCACATTTGGAACATGTTCAGATAAGCCAGAAACCTAGTTTAACTGGCCATTACAGTTCCCTGATTCACAGGCAGAGGAATTTTACATCACTCCAATTACATGGAAAACACATACAACACAGTACATACATGAAATCAGTACGGCGTATGGTTGCTGAGAAAAAGGCCTAAATGATACTAGTCCTTTTAAATTAATCGTGAATCTTCATGTCGGACAAATGGCCCTCCTCTTGCCTTCCTGCCATTTGTTTTCAGTGGGTCAGCCTGTACACAGCGTTTTTTAATCAATCTATTTTTGTTTGAAGCTTGCTCTTTGAAGTTGTTGCCCCCATTTTCATACATATTGGTCATGCTCCAGCCAAGGGAAACTTCCCTTGCAGTCAATGACTTCAGAACCAGCAGGTCACTGAATTTCTATGCCTTTAGCAGGACGCTTTGTTGCAGTTGGTAATTAGATTGGAGATGTGTCATCGAGATGGGAGTGGGAGATTTCCTTGTGAAGTTTCCCACAGCCAGCAAAAGGGTTTGTCTTGTGCTAACATTTTTTTCATGAGCACAAAGTGGCTATTCAAATGTCACTGGAGTTTTGTATGTGAAACCTAATATACATTGATTTTGTCAACCTGCACATCATGGCCCTCATTATGAGGTATGCCGGTAAGGGAAAAACAATGCTGGTATGTAAATACCGGTATCATTTACTGTTCCGTCGCATTCCGACCTGGAACCCCGGTATTAGCGGCATACCAAACAACGGTGCCGCTAATAGTGGCATAGGCGCGTACACGCGCCTCTTCAGGTAGTAAATATCGGCATGCCGGTAATAGGGGGTAATTTCAACCCACGTAAACATGCAAATACCGGCATAGTGAACCCAGTAATAATGGGCTGCATGATGCCGGCAAAACAGGCATCGTGGACCACCTGTAAACAGCAAGCAAGATACAAGGCAGCTGCCACAGGTGTACACAATCCCCACAGGTGGAGTCAAAGGAGGCTGTGCCAGTATGAACTGAGCATCCCCACACACCACAACCCACCCCCCCCCGGTGGAGGCAATGCAGTGTTGCCGAGTACAAAAGGAGCACAACTAAACACCACACCCCTTCCTACACCAAAATGCCACCACTAGTATTTGCAAACATGGCGCAGGAGGACCTGCCCATACTGATACAACTACAGCAACAACTGCAACAACAACAACAACAACAGCAGCAAGAACAGGCAGCACAGAGGAGACACAGGAGGAGAAGGAGGTTGAGACAAGCCCATCCATTACCACCAGCGCAGCCATAAGAGCCTCGTAGGCAGCCAGCAATACCTCACACCAGACCCAGCCCATTCAACCCTACCCCTGAGCAGATCCACACCCTGTACCGGTTGGATCGTGACACCATCACCACCATAGTGCACATGATACAGAATGACATTGCCAGCCACATACAAATATGCACTGCCATCCCCCCACTACTAAAGGTGGTGTCTGTGCCACACTTCCTGGCCACAGGCACCGACCAACACACAGTGGGCCAGCTGCATGGCATTTCACAACCACTATTTTCACGCATGCTGAACCAAGTGCTGGATGCCCTCCTGAAGCACGCAAGCACCCACATATCCCTACCACGGACTGCCCAGGAGATAGCCAAAACCAAAATAGGCTCCCATGCACTGGCAGGCATGCCCAATTGTGTCGGTGCCATCAACTGCACTCATGTGGAATTGATAGACCCCCATTAGAGGCCGTGTACCGCAATCGCAAACAATACCACTCCATCAATTTGCAAATGTTATGTGACTCCAGGAAGATCATCACCCATTGCTGCGCCAAATTTCCTGGATCAACACATGATGCCATGTTACTGGGTAATTCCACGTGCCTGGCTGCTTGGTGAGTTGCACAACCGTCCCATGGCAGTGCTTTGGGGTACTGATGTGTGGGAATGCATGGGGGGGCAATACTGCACCTGGGTGGGAATAGCCGTTGATTGGAGAATGCATGCAGAGTCAAACACTCCTGACCTGAAACAGTCAAACGGTACATGACACTTCACTGGGCCACATATCACAAATGATGCATATCAATGAGAACAAGTAAGGGGCACAACCAGGCCACCATGGTGATGGCAAGCAATGCATGAATGAACAGGACGGCAAGTGTGGCTATATGGGCAGTGTGACCATACATAGTAAATAATGAACAGCATGAATTGGAGTCAAAACATTGTTGCACTAACACAGCATATCTGCCTCAGCATGCATGATTACACCCTGCATCATCTATTGAATGCCAACCAGACTACCACACCTCATGACGGTACAGATTGCACCTATATAACATTTTTTCATGCTTACAGGGACATGTGCATGGCCACACCAAATAGCTGGCGGCATGACTGTGCTCCCTGAATTACGGGAGTTCAGAGTGACACACACCTATTTGAATCTGCTTGCAGGTGATGGAGGATATCCCTTGAGGCCGTGGCTACACACCCCTGTGCCTAACCTGCAGAATGGCCATGTGGAAGAGTACAATTGTGTGCACAACCGTACCCGTGTTGTCATTGAGCAGACCTTTGGCCTGTCGAAGGGGCAGTTCCGCTGCCTCAGCAGGTCTGGTGGGGCACTCTTATATAGGCCTGATAAGGTGGCAAAGATCACCATGGCCTGTGTCATGCTGCACGACATGTGCGTCCGGAGAAATGTACCATTGTCACCTGACATTGACATGCATGGGCCGGGTGAGGATGATGAGGACGGAGACGGAGGTGAAGTAGCCCCACTGCCAGTACGTGATGCACGGGATGGCCATGCTGTACAGCAAGCACGAATTCAAGTATACTTCTGAAACACAGGGACTATGAAAGACTTGTGTCAGTCAGACACTGGGCCAATGTGAACATGCACACAGGGAATGTTGGGAGTTGGGCACTGAACACCATAACACATTAAATGGATGCACACGAAAAATAACAATGTCCAGCCATGGATTCTTCTTCTCACAACTTTTGTATTATTTAAAACTGCAAAAATGTGCCCACTCCCCCCTCTGAGACCCCCCCAACAAACTCCCTCACCCACCCCACAAACCACAGAAAATACCCCAACAAACTCCCTCACCCACCCCACAAACCCCAGAAAATACCCCAACAAACCCTCTCACCCACCCCACAAACCCCAGAAAATACCGCAACAAACTCCTTCACCCACCCCACAGATCCCAAATGTCCCCATGTGTGCAACAAACAGTGTTTCCTTCACCAATGTAGTTCTTCACATTGTCATTGCCCATACTGTTATTTCTTTGAGACTTTTGGGTCTGGGGGTGCCATGGCCGAGCGCTGTGCGCTCCTGCGCGTTAACCGCACAGGGCTCGAATGCACCGAGGTGGAAGGGTTTTTTGTAGTGGAGGTGTCTATTGTCAGTCCCATGGCTGGGCCAAGGTGTGGCCGCTTCATTTGCGGGATGTTTGCAAGAAGGGCCTGTGTCAGTGACCCCATGCTCTCCCTGAATGCACACGTAGATACCTCCACAGCAGCTGTATTGACTGCGATGGCCGTGGCTATGGCCCTCACGGCCTCATTCCCTGCGTCGACCTGATTTGCAGCATTGACTCTTGGCGGGCCTCTACCCTTGCCAGGCGAGCCTCGAAGGAGGTGTCGGCCACAGGTGTACTGGCGGATGGCAGGGTGGTGGCTGTCAGGGTGGTGGCTGGCAGGGTGGTGGCTGGCAGGGTGGTGGAAGGTAGGATGGTGGAACGCACCTGCGTGGGGTCCTCGTCCTGGACACTGTCCTCCTGTAAGATCCCAATGTCTGATTCGCCAAGGTCAGAGTCATGGAGACACAGATCATCCAGGCTCTCAGACTCCGTAGGTGGGGGGGGCTGGCAATGGGGCTTGGGGTGGGTGTTCCAGACATCATTCCAGCCTCATCATCCACCTCTGTGGACACAACGTCCGTGGTGGCTGGCGGAACGGCTCCCACTGTTGTGGGTGCCTGCTGCTGTTCTGTCGCTGCAGGTGACCCCTGCAGGGTTGATGCCTTGAGTGGGACACTGGGTGTTGCTGTAGGCATTTTCTTGAACGAGGGGGTGGCCGTGGCCCTGGTCCCTTTGCATGCACTGGATGTACTCGCACCCCTGTCCTGTGTTCCACCTTCCTCATCGGTGCCTGTGAGGTAGAAGAGAGGCAGGTCATCAGTGATGTTGTCAAATGGCAGCTATGATGTATTGTGGTGTGATATGTTCATACATTCAGGCATCATTTCATTTCTGGTGTGTGGCATTTGGTGTACTGAGTGGACATGTTGGCAATCAATGCATGGCTGGTGACATAGCATTGGTTTGTTGTCTGTGTGGTGGGTCCCATGGGCATGGTTGGGTCATGTTGCACCTCTGTTGGGATTGGGATTTTCACTCAGCATGCGTGTGGTGCAGGGTGTGGCACTCATTATTCTATGGATGTGTTGATGTAGCCTTGGAACATGCATTGCCTTGCCTAGTCTAACTTCCACATCACTTGTGCCACATCATGTTTTGGTATATGTGGATGTGATGGTTCACTCACCTTCCTCTGTGGTAGTTGCAGCACCAAACTCCTGGTCTCCTATTCCCTCTATGGGTTCTGGGTCAATGAATGCACTTGCGGTCTCCTCCCATGCGGTGAGCTTCACAGGGGCCCTCCTGTTCTCCGCCAGGATCTTCCTGACCCGGAGGCGGAGGTCGTCCCAGCACTTCCGGCAGTCACGTACACTCCTTGGGGTGCTCCCCACTGACGACACCCTCTGAGCGACCTCCTGCCAGACCTTTTTTTTTTTTGGTTTGGACCGCATGCTTGAGGTCTGTGCTCCTGATTGTGTCTGCATGCGGTTCGAGGGTGTTAGCAAGCATAGTGAGTTCAGCATCCGAAAAACGCTGCTTCCTCTTCCTTTGGGAGGATTTACTGGTGGCCTTCGACATCCTGCTTCAGTTGTGGCACACAACAACACGAGTGTAGTGGTGGTTATGGAGGATGGCAATGGATTGTGTTTTTAAAGATGGCTGCTGGCTCATTTCCCGTTACTGCACGATGACGTAATTTCCGGGTCCTTTTTTGCGACCACGGTAATACCGTGCCGGTATTACCGTGCCGGTGTTTAGTGGTTGTTATGACGCGGTTACGGAATGGGTGGTACCCGCAATGCTGGTATCAGGGGGTTGGTGGCCCGTTACCGGCATGGCGGTTTTGCCACTACCAGCATGGGGAATGCGCGCTCGCGCACTCGTAATCACCCGCTGTTAGCGGGTTCATGCAGGCACGGACTTGCACGTTCCGGCATGCCGGTAATGAACACGCTCTTACCGGCCTACTCGTAATGAGGGCCCATGTCTTTTCCTTGACATTTTTCTCTGACCAATGATACATTTCACATTTAAACTGCTTTAATTTGCACACACCTGTGCAAGCTGTTTTTGTTTCAGTGTTACAAATCCTGTCTTCCATGTGAAAGGGATCTTTGATCACTCCTTCTCTTTTAAATTAAAATGCTGCTTTTCCTTTGGTAATGACAGGTAGGCCCCGCGCCACATGGCTCTTTAATTTTACTTGAAAAACAAAAACAAAGGCCACACCATTCTTGTTTCAGTGTTTAAAATCCTGCTGTTCATGAAAAAAAGAATTCTGTTTGGGGTCTTTGAATGCACTCCACATCTGCCTACGGCCCACGACGCTGGAATCTTCTCCCCGTCAGCATCAGACCCGCCCTCACACTCCTACAAATCAGAAAAGAACTGAAGGCCAAACTCAACAAGGAGCCTCTCCTCCTCAACACCTAGGCTATCACATGGCCCTGCTTCACCTGACTCGCTGTACGCCATCTGCCCCTCTCCTCCCTGCCACCCTGTACCACTCCTCCGTGCCAGGGGCGTTGCTAGGGGGGGGCTAAGGGGGCTAAAGCCCCTGATCTTTTGGTTTTAGCCCCGGATAGAATCTCAGGAGCTACAACCAAAAGACTAGCTAGCCCCGAGTCCCAACAGTTCCGACATCAGCGTAGCCCCGGGTCTTTTCCAGACCTAGCAACTCCCCTGCTCCGTGCCCCTCTGTATCCTACCCCAGCAGTATATCTGTTCTGTTGTTACTTCTGAAAAGTACTCAGTTATTCATCTGTTCTGTTGTATACCTCTGTTAAGCGCTCCATTGCTTATCAAACCTAAGTCCACGCTCAATAAATAATAATAATAATAATAATAATAATAATAATAATAATAATAATAATAATAATATTAAAAATAATAATAATAATAATAATAATAATAATAATAATAATAATATCATGCTGAACCATCAGTCCATTCAAGAACCATCTAAATGAAGGTCTCTCATTGCCTAGAAGCTTCACCATTGGACAATATGCACACAGACAACCACAATGGCAACCACAGGGCAAACATCTGACTGCATGAGTGTAAGCCACCTGCGGGGAGGATGCCACTACAATAAACAAGGACTGCACATACAGCACATTAGCACCAAGCACATGCATCCATGCGCCCCATGTGACCAAATCACCAGACACAACTCTCAGAGAAAGGGCAGATAAAAGAAAAGCTGAATCCAACACCTGCACACTCTATGATGAGAGGGAGGCCAAATTGGTAGAAGAGAGTCCAAAACATAAACATTACATTGGACTGGCAGGAAAACTAAATGCAAAAGCAGAACTGATGCCACACGCACCCCATGTGAATGGTTTCTAGGGTGAGGGCACAGTAAAATAAGAATCTGTGAAACTGGTCCTGTAAGAATGCAAATTTAGCAATGTCAAACCACAAGGTGATAGAAAGGTGCACACCAGACTTAGGCAACTGGAACTATTAATACTATATGCTTACAAGGTCCATTGTCCAGTGTCACATTGGGCCTCATTACGACCCTGGCGCTAAGTGAAAAACGATGGCGGTAAATGGTTACCGCCATCGTTTTCCGCCAGGTCCGATCATGACCTGTGACCGTTAACTACGATGCCATTAGCGGCATCGTAGTTAACGCTGCCGCTAACTGCACTAAGGGTGCGCGCACGCGACCGCCCACACCGTACTTAGCGCCATGGCGGAAAGGTACGCAAATGCCGACCCAAGCGGACATGCACCTAACGCCATCACCCAGCCCGTTAAGTACCTTACCGCCATGGTGCTAACGCCATCCCGAACCAACCGTAAAGGGCCATGTTAAGTGAATGCAGCTGCCACAGGTGCACAGAAACAGCACAGGTGAAGGCAATACAGACTCAGGAAGTACAAAAAGAGCACACCCCACCCCTTCCCACACCCAGTCACACTCCACAATGATACCAATACGACTAGCAATGTTGGGGCTGGAGGACCTGATAGCAATGCATGTGCTACAACAGCAACAACAATAACAGGCAGCACAGAGGAGACGCAGGAGGAGAAGGAGGGCAAGGCAGGCCCAGCAAGCCCCACCAGCACAGCCAGTGCCACCACGCAGGCAGCCCCCAATCCCACGCATCAGAGCCAATCCATTCAACCTCACTGCTGAGCAGATCCACACCCTGTACCGTTTGGACCGGGACACCATCACCGCCATCGTAGACATGACACACAACGACATTGTCAGCATGATAGAAAGTCCAACCCCCACCCCCCCCTACTGAAGGTAGTGTCTGTACTCCACTTCCTGGCCACAGGCACCTACCAGCACACAGTGGGGCACCTGCATGGCATTTCACAACCATTATTCTCACGAACACTCATCCAAGTGCTCGATGCCCTCCTCAAGCACACAGACGACCACATCTCATTACCACGGACTGCCCAGGAGATTGCAAACACCAAAGTGGGTTTCCATGCACTAGCCGGCATACCCGGTTGCATTGGTGCCATCGACTGCACCCATGTGGAATTGGTGGTTCCACGTGCCATGGAGGTACCGTACCGCAACCGGAAACAGTTCCACTCAATCAACGTGCAAATGGTCTGTGACTCCAACAAGATCATCACACATTGTTGTGCCCGATTCCCCGGATCAACCCATGATTCAATGGTCCTGAGGAACTCCACAATACCACGCTAAATGGAGCGACATGCAGGGCCAAGATCGTGGCTACTCGGTGAGTCTAATGTCATGGAAGTGGGCAGGTGAATGACGTACCGATGCATACTCCACCTGGCAGAAAGGGGGGGGGGTGATGCATACTCCACCAGGCAGAAAGGGGGAGGGGGGTGATGCATACTCCACCTGGCAGAAAGGGGGGGGGGGATGATGCATACTCCACCTGGCTGTGAGTAACACAGAGAACGGAGACAGAGGATGGGCACTCACAATGCACACAACCCCTCTGCATACATTGGGTGATGGCATGCAAAACAGGCCATGGGAGCCATGAGCATATACTGGTTGCATTGTGTGAATCAATCAGTGCATGTAGAAGTGAGCCAAAGTAACAGTTGGATGCGAGCCATGGTGGAACATCATGTTCCTGATCAGATGACATGACTGACACATACATTCTCGCATACATACAGGTGCTGCGGGCTATCCCCTGAAGAGGTGGCTCCTTACACCAGTCCGGAACCCGCAGAACCAGCACGAGGAGGACTTCAACCGTGCACATACACGTACTCGTGTGGTCATAGAGCAGACATTCGGCCTATTGAAGGCACGGTTCCGAAGCCTCAGCAGGTCTGGTGGGGCACTCCTGTATGGCCATGAGAAGGTGGCAAAGATCGTCATGGCATGTGTCATGCTACACAATATGTGCGTCAGACGGAATGTGCCCCTGCCCCCTGACGCAGAACTGCAACCACCTGACGATGAGGATGAGGAGGGTGCAGATGGGGCGGCACCCCATGGAGGAGGCGATGCACAGGAGGGGCGTGCAATGCGCCAAAGTATCATCGACCACTGCTTCTAGCACACACGGCTGGTGTTTATCACATGGAGACTGCACTTGGGGCACTGTGTGTCTCTGGGACATGCACACTGTGGACTGTACACCAATAAAGCACACATACGCAATGGAAATGTCCACACATTACTTTTTTTGAAAGAAAAAAGTGTATTGAAACTATGAAATGTCGTGTCACACCCTCTCCCACCTCCCCCCTGCACACCCCAACACACCCCCTCCCACCTCCCCCCTGCACACCCCAACACACCCCCTCCCACCTCCCCCCTGCACACCCCAACACACCCCCTCTAGGTGTCAACAGATGCCTGTGACAGTGGCCACAGGCTGTTACAAGCCCCCTCTCCCGGCCCCCGGGGCACCCCTGGCTGTGGAGCACAGGTTACGTCCGGAACGTCGCACGGGGCTGCACTGTGCAGAACTGGCAGTGGAGGATGTCCCTGGCTGCCCCTGTGCATGCATGTCCTGTAGGGTGTGGGTGTGCTCAGTGAGCGCACGACGCAAGGCGGCAAGTTCAGCACAGATGTCCCTGGACATGGCCTGCATTGCATCCCTCAGGGTGGCAGTGCTCTGTGCTACTTCGGCCCTTGGGGTCTCCGTGGCCTGTTCAATGGTAGACTTAGCCCCCACACATTCCGCGGCATGCTCATTCAGCATCGTGGACAGTTGATGCTGCCGTTCTGTGATGTCCTCGAGGGACTGCTGGCCCTGATGGCCCATGGCCAGTGCTGGTGGAGTGATGGAGGGGCTGCTCCCCTCCTGTGGAGTGTGGACAGGGCATGGGGTGGAAGGCCACTCCTCTACCTCTGTGTGCCCCTGTGTGTGATCCTCATGGGGGCTGGCGTCTGAGAAACAGGGGGAATGTAGTAGGTCAGTGGGGCTTCTGACCTCGTGCTCCATGTCTGAGTCTGAACATGCAGCTGTTGCAGCTGTCTCACCGATGTTGCTGCTGGCCGCTGACCCCGTGCCTTCTGTGGCAGGCAATGTCGGTGGAGGTGGAGCAGCTGCTGCTGGCCTGCTGCCTACAGGGGTGCTTGCCGGTGGGACGTCCGGTATGCTTGCAGTGGGACCTGCTTGTAGTGGGGTCTGCCTCACTGCAGCTGAGGTTGAGGGTGCAGGGACGTTATTGATGGCCTTCTTGGCTCTCTTCGGCGCAGGGGTGTCCTGGTCCTCTGGGTGTGAATCTGTGCCTGTGGTGGAGCAAAGGAGGGAGGGCGTTATTGATGGGTCTGCGGACTTTGGAATGACAATGATTGACATTATTCTGGTCAGTAGATGAGGCAGATTTCAGGCAGTGCCATGCAGGTTGTCTCCTTTCAGTGTGGAATGTGGATGCAGGTATGCGGGTGCCAGCAGTGTATACAGGGTGGTGCTTGCATGTGGCTATGGGCAGTGTTGATATGTCTTGCATTTACACTCTAGGGCAACCTTGTGCTACACATGATTGGACTGCAGTGACTATGGCATGTCTTGTTTGAGGCACCTACCTTCTTCGCCTGATGTCGGAGCTCCCCTTTCCATCCCTCCGACGCCTTCAATGGATTCCATGCCAATCGTGGTTGCACAGATCTCCTCCCACGGTTGGAGTTTTAGGGGGGATTCCGACCCTCCACCGGTACCCAGGGCAAGGTTGCGGTTTGCAGAGATGACGGCTCTGACCCGTATGCGTAGGTCATCCCAGAGCTTCCTGCACTGCTGTGGGGTGCGGGGTACGGTCCCCACCGTGCTGACGCGCTCAGCCACCAGGGCCCAGATGGCCTTCTTCTTCCCTATCGCTGTCCTGGTCATTTCCGGGGAGAAAACGACACCTGCGTTGTCTTGCAGGGTCTCCGCAAGCATGCAGAGTTCCTCCCGGCTGAATCTCTCCTGGCGCTGGCGGTCACATGCCTTTTTCACAGATTTATGCATTTTCGGGTACTTGGATGGGTGGGTGATAGGTTGGGACAGGTGTCAGGGTTGGGTCTGGTGTTGTTCGGTAGGATGGCAATGGATTGTGTTTTTAAAGATGGCCGATGGGCTGTTTCCCGTTCCGGCGCGATGACACTATTTCCGGTTCTGCTTTTTATGGCCGCCGCAAATTACGGTGGCCGCTACTTACGGTGGCCCCTACTTACAGTGGGCGCTACTTACGGTGGCGGAAGTGCACCTTGCTCGCTTTACGATGCCGGTAGGGGCCTTTTCCGCCATGGCGTTAATTGCATTACCGCCATGGCGTGATGCTCGTGCGCGATGGGTCGTAATGTGGCGCTCTTTACGCCATCGGCCCACGGCGTAAACGCTCATTACGCCATGGCGGTAATGACGGACGATTACCGCCTGGGTCGTAATGAGGCCCATTGTCACATTCATGCCAAGGGGTTAAAACACGTGGGAAGAAATTATGGAAGGAAGACTTGTAAACGGCCTAAAGACAGTTATATGCAAAGGCAAGTTTTCTAAGCATGCAGGTCTCGCATCACATCTAAGCTCTGCCCGTGTGTATTGATATCTTTACCAAAAAAGGCCTAGAACACCAATTTTCCAGAAAATCTGGTACAAGTGAAGAGAAAGATACTGTTCTGTGTCTCCAAAACAAACTGCCACGGGAATACTTTTGAATGTAAGTATACCATGAACAGTTGTCTGTTGGGCGGGAACAGTGAAGTTTACTTGTATTCCAAACAGAGTCAACATTAATCTGAAGTAGGTTCACAGCAAGATTCCTGGGAAGAGAGAAATGGCGGACAAAACAGCATCAGAGTCATGATCATGTTACCAACAGGAAGAGACTCCTGAGGGAAAATAGCTCTCTGAACTAGCAAAGGGACCACTTTAACTCGCACCACAAGTGTCCCCACCAAACAATCATTTATTTATACATTTTTTACATTTGTATCGCACACTAAACCCAAGGGCATCAAGGCGCTTGATGCATTCAAGGTTACATGACACTCAGAAGTATACGAGTTCAAAACAGGGTGCCTTTGAGAACATAAATACAATTAACTATTTAAAGATCTTGGATTTCAGCAATTTCTAAAAGGTCCAAAATGATTGCTCTGCTCTTATCAGATGGGGGTGTGCATTCCAAAGAGTCTAAATTTTGGCAGAAGAAGTTGGTTGGTGTATGCGGATCTGGTCAGTGTTGAGGATTGGGCTCTGGTGAGTTTTTGAGTAAGGTATGGGGGAGCCAGGCTGGAGAGGCATTTGTGAGCGGTTGACATTGCCTTGAATATAAACTGTTCTTGAATAGGGAACCAGTGTGCCTTTATCCTAGCCGTAGTGATGCGATAGCACTTGGGAATGTTCAGTGCTGACCGGAGAGTATTGTTCTGGATTACCTGCAGTTTGTGAATGTTGCGCTTGGTTATGCTGGTGAAAAAGACATTGCAGTAGTCTAGCCTCAATCTTACGATGGCACGGGCAATGGTCAGGTGGCTGTCAGCAGAAAGGAAGTTCTACAGGCATTAATGAGTTTAATGGTATGGGCAGCAGACGAGGAAATGACGTTGACTTGCCGTTTAAGTGATAGGTAGGCGTCTAAGTGGACTCCAGTGTCTTCACTGACTGGGAGGTTTGGATGGTTATTCCGTCTATTGAGAAGGAAGAGTATTGTATATTCATGTTTTTTAGGACTGAAGGGAGGCCGACGAGTAAGGGTATTGTTTTTTTCTTCATTTAGACAAGAGTTGTCGGCCATCCAGGCTTGGATGGTTATCTATACCGAATGTAACTTTGCAGAGTCTTGAGGGTAATTGCCTGATAAGGGAGGGGAATTTGAGTGTCATCGGCATAGCTGGTGTAGGATATGATGATTGAATCAAGGAGGTCAAAGAGAGGTTTTGTGAAGATATTGTATAGTGAGGGAAGGACGCAAGAGCCTAGCAGGATGCCACAGGAAATGTGTGCTGGAGGATCACTGGCATTGTCTTAAAGTACTTTTATTGTTCTGTCTTTTAGGAAGGAGGAAACCAAGCGGGAGGGACCTGGCAAGATGTTAGTGGCAGAGGTGAGATACTGAATTGAAATCTTGTGGTCTACTAAATTGAATGCAGCAGAGATGTTGAAGAGAAGAAAGAGAGCTGGCTTTCCCTCCATCATTGATCTCATGTAGCTGGTTCTTTAGAATGTGGAGTGCTGATTCAGTGCCATGACCAGGGTGGTACCCAGATTGATGGCTGCCCAGGGTGTGGTTGGACCCAACGTATTGCTGGATTTGGAGATAGGCTACCCCATACAACATCTTTAAGAGGAACAGGATTGGTGTGATAGGTCAGTAGTTTGTCAGGGTGGTGGAGTCCAATGACGGCTTTTTTAGCAGCAGGAGAACCCAGGCATCTTTGAGGCTAGTGGGGACATGGCAGGAATAGAAGGAGGAGTTGATGAATGTTGTGAGAAAGGGAATTAAGGCATCCACACAGCCTTTTACGATTGTGGCAGGGCAGGCGTTCCCTTTGCATCTGGAAGTTTTCATACTTTTCAGCATGGAGCTGACCTCATCTTCTGTGAGTCGGGTGAAGCTGAAGGGAGGGGAGTCTTGCATGTCTGTCAGAGTGGGGGTTTTGTGAGTGGGAGACAGTGCAAGTGGAGGTTTTCTTCTATTGGATTTTCGTATGAAGCATGAACATTTTGTCAAGGAGGGCATTTTGGACCTTGGTGCACCAGATCTCGTCCTTGGAGAAGTCAAGTGTGAGGGGGCAAGATGATTCAAGTTCTGTGAGAATGATGAAAGGTTCTTCAGTATTAGAGTTAGCATTAGCAATTCTTGTAGGGTAAGTGGCAGATTCTGCATGAAGGATGGCTAGCTTGTAGGTTTTTGCAGCCATGTTGAATGAGGATTTATGAGTGATTGAGGGGAATTTTATCCATTTGGTCCCTGCTTCTGTTTTTTTTTGTATGAAGAGCTAGGAGGTCAGCTGTAAACTGAGAGTTGTGGTCCATGGTGGGTTTTGTTTTCTGAGGAGCGAGTGGTGCAATGGTGTTGACTGTATGTGACATGACTTTGGAATAGAAATCAGCAAGCATGTCAGGATCGGGGTGGGGGAGATGCTTTGGGCGGAGTATGTTTAGAAAGGGCAAGATATGGTCTTTTGTAAGGCTGTGCAAGCTTTGTGCTACAGTGGGCAGCATAGGTGGGGATGTGTGGCAATGAAGGCTTTTGTGTGGGATTGAGAATATTATGACGTCGTGATCCAGCCAGGTGCATGCAATTTGGGAAAGGATGGAGACTTGACAGTTGAGATTGGCTATCCAGTCCAGGGTATGACCTTTGATGTGGGTGGGTTCTGTGACGCACTGTTTGAATCCCAAGGTTTGGAGGGTGTTTGGCACAGAGCCAGCGTTGGTGTTGTCTGGATCTTTAAAACCTACATTGAATTTGCCCAGGATGATAGTTTTTGAAGGGGGTTTGATCTTAGTGTAAATGTAGGTGTAGGATGTTCGCCTTGAATGCAGGGAGAGGGCAGAGTGAGCAATAGATCATGTGCTGGTTAATGGTGTCAGTTTGAGGTAGGGGTAGTTTGATGGAGAGGAGGTCGCAATTATCTAGCTGCGTGACATTAAGCTGTCTGATAGCAAGTGAGGTTTTAGCTATAAGAGCAACCATACTGCCTTTAATGTCAGGTCTGTCACACCAGAGGATGGAATATTCAGGAGTGATAGTGATGGACAAGGTGGGGCCTAAGGTGGCGTCGAGACAGGTTTTCAAAACAGCTAGCAAGTCTTGGTTGTTCCCCAAGATTAGGTCATGGATGTCCAGGGGTGGGCTTGCATCAATTTTACATTGACTAGTGAGCAATTCAAAGGGGAGGCTAGCAAGCAGGGATTGTTGGTGCCCCTAGAAGTGCTGCTTGAAGGGGAGGGGTGGGTGGCAGAGGCTAGGGCTTTGATAGGGCCTGTTGCGTTAGATGGTTACGGGTGGTGGTGCTGGTGTGGCAGATTGGATCATCCGGCATGGTGACATTTTGAGCTGATGCTGGAGTGAACCGACGAGGGGTCTTAGGTGGTGAGAGGGCACGTGCCGCTGGAAGGTGGATAGTGGGCCGGGTGGGAACCTGCTTGCTGATTGGTTGCTTGGAAGCACTGTGCTTCTTTGGAGGCATGCAATGGCTTTTATGCTATGAGGGAGCTTTAGTACGATAGGCTTCTGAGGTGAAAGCGGTGTCTCAGCGCACTTATGCAATGGAGTTGAGCAGTTGGTGCAGTTTAGGCTGGGTTGGATGTTGCCTGAGAGATCGAGTATTATGGTGGCTTGGAGTGGGTAAGTGGCTCTGTCGCACGCAGAGTGTGCAGTGTTAGTGCAGACTCAGCGGTATTTCGTTTAACCCCTGACATTGTAAGGACAGGTAGCAGATGAATCATGTGAGCGCCGAGATGGGAGAGTCTCATGTCAATCATGGCCAGGGCAGTAGTAGTGGCAGTAGGGACTGAGAAAGCGTGCCTAGCGGATTGCAACTGTTGGCAAATGGCAAGGCGAGGGGGGTGCTCGATAGCAATGGCTGGTGTTACAGAGTGTAGGAATGCAGAGGGTTTCACTGGTTCGGGAAGTGTGATGGCAGAGACGGGGTAGCCTTTTGAGACGGATTATAAGGAAGCCTCTACTTCATTATGTGTCAGCCGAACAGCGAACTTGGCGCAGGGATGTCAATAGGCCCAGGGCGCACTCAAGATAGTGATCCGACGCCAGCCAGTGGCAGGAAGGGGGAAGAGGTAAAGCAGCTCGTGAGCTGTTAACTGCTCACAGTAAATGGTAAACACTTCTGATTTCTGGGCTGTGAATGGAGCGTCGGCTTAAACTCGAATTTTGTGTGGCAAGGAATACAAACGGCCTACAATATTGACCTCCTCCTGAAATACTAAATATGCGCAGTTCCGATATAAATATGTATGCACCTCGATCTAATACCTAGGCAGACATGCTCTGACCTACATTTCCCCTGAAACAGCACAGCGAGCATTCATATTAATGGAAAACAGCTTGCACAAAGAGGCCATTGGCAGGCTTAGGGATTTTGGAAGAAGCGGCTGGAATGTGGGCGCTGTGGGGGTGGGGGGTGACAATGGTGGGGTATGCGTTCCGGGTGGAGGCGGATCCCAGCCATTACACAAGGTGCCGGTCGGATTGAGTGATTTTGTCATTCCCCATTCAATGGGTCTTCGGAGGCAGAGCACGGATGTACATGTGCCGTGATTCACCACCAGCGAAATAAACATATGATCTGTCACGTTGATGTGTCCATGGTTATGGGGGACGGGTTATGGGTAAAGGGAAGTGACGTTGGGGGAAGGGATATGACGGGTGGTGGGAGGAGGAGTTGTTCTGTTGATGCTTGAAGTTAATAAAGGAAGGACGTATGCTGCACTCGTCTGTGTGTGTCGTTCCTTGCATGTGCACGGCGTGCAGCGACCGAGGCCCTCCCACGCCACGACATGATCATGCGCTGCAATCCTTTTGATTGTTCCTGAGCTGCTGAGGCAACCTCAGTGGCAGTGCACAATAACATGTGCTACTTCTGGGATGCATGCATTGCACACCTGAAATAGATATCATCATTCCAGCATTGTACAGAGAATCCTGTGCTGCAATGGTCCCGGTTAACCAGAAAGCAATAACAGCTACCAGAGTGAGCCTCCTGAAAGGAAACGTCAGTAAATCTCTGTACCCTACTGGGTCCACCAGCATCACTTGACAGGGCTAAAAGAGACAGATTCCAACATACAACAGATACGTGTACAACACAGTGGGGAAATATCGTACAACACATGTAAGCATGCTGTAATACACTTGATGACGGACACAAGAAGGGTAGTATAGCAAATGGACAGACATACAGCCACATACAGGTTTTATCACCTGGGCTGGACGCCCCAGTCATAAGCAGGCATGAACATTAGGATGGCGTCTAGTCCTGGTGAGGCTGGCGCCATCTAGACAGGCAGGAAGAGGGTACACTTCATTTGGGGTTGATGGATGTCAAGTCAAGTAGGCTGCCCTCCAGCATAGCAGCAGACAGGGTGGGTGCCACTAATATTGTAAGATAGGCTCTCAGGCAAGGAGGCCAGGAGCCACAAGTAGAAAAGAAGTAGTAATTATTCTCCCAGTTACGGGGTGCATGCATAGTGCAGGCCTCCGCAGGCAGTAAGATCAGAGGACACAACGAATATCCAGGTGAACGCCCTCTCTCTCAGCCAGCCTCTAGGCCACTGGCACACATGGAACAGTCAGCAGCTCGCTCACCCACCACTTCGCACTCAGAAATCTCATCCTATTATGCATGAAGGTGTGGAGGACCGAGCTGATCGAAACACATCACAACACTGATCTTGCCCCTTAAGGTACAGAAAACCCGGCAGACGCTTTGTTTAAAATGAAGGAATTCATAGGAAGAAGGTCATGACCGGCAAATCGGTGGGTGCCCGTGCGGAGTTAATACAGTCCGCAAGATTTCAATTCGCCCATCAGCAAACCCAACATAGATCAAGGGGCAGATGTCAAAGACGTGACATTTCAGCCACCTCGGTAATCCGGATGCATAATGCTTTCGACTGGTGGCCCTGTTTTAAATGTGCCCACATATTTTTGCTCAGTACTTGTTACATGGCAGACATCCGTCAACAGAATATTTCCAAGCAGCTCGGAGCATCAATAGGCATCGCGAGATGGGAAGCCAGCATCCAATCTGGAGAGCTGAAATGAGGCAGTTTAATCAGAATTGCATTTATGAGCACAATAAATAAAGTTTTGACGTTTTATCTGCGCCCGTTTCATCCTACAGCGAAGAATCCGGGGATCAAACATCTGCTTTCGCATTGCCCCCCCCCCCCCCCCACAGCGCCCACATTCCAGCCGCTTCTTCCAAAATCCCTAAGCCTGCCAATGGCCTCTTTGTGCAAGCTGTTTTCCATTAATATGAATGCTCGCTGTGCTGTTTCAGGGGAAATGTAGGTCAGAGCATGTCTGCCTAGGTATTAGATCGAGGTGCATACATATTTATATCGGAACTGCGCATATTTAGTATTTCAGGAGGAGGTCAATATTGTAGGCCGTTTGTATTCCTTGCCACACAAAATTCGAGTTTAAGCCGACGCTCCATTCACAGCCCAGAAATCAGAAGTGTTTACCATGTACTGTGAGCAGTTAACAGCCTTAACTGTAAGTCGTATTCCCTGCGCCACCCTAGACTGCGCCGGCCCGTTCCAGACAGCTGCATGCGAGAGATAAGGACTGGTTGCACATGCGGGCCTTCCAGAGCCATTGGCACCGTTTAATACCTTTCGCGATCAAAAATAAAGAATGGCAAAGCAGGCGTCATGTTAGACTTGTTTTCCAAACTCCTACTTTCCACTGAAAGTGGCACTGACTTTTTAATGTAGCTTGTGTATGGCTTTACGATTTCTTTGCATGCGTTCTGCGCAAGCGCGCAACTTGAGTAACTTAAGGAGAAGCGCGCCTAGAATGATGTCATTTAACATGGCCAAATGGACAAGCAGCCCTTTGAAGAGGCCGTGTGAGAGAATGTTCTGTAATTATTTGATAGGGATCAATTCCGTGGAAATACGAGGCACTGTCCCGATTGCCAAGATCTACTGGGTGCCCATGCTAAGACAAGCGAACACATTAAAGGAACTTATGACCAACCGCAGCCGTTGAAGTCATACCTCGTTGAGTTATTTAGAGGGGAACTTCAAAAGCTTTCTCAGAAAAAAGGATTTTGAGATATGCCTCCCCGCTTTCTAATCTGCAGAAGGATCTCTCAAATGTCTGACTTCATCTTCCAGCCTTTAAACTCACAGCACTGAGTCATATTTTCTTCACAATTGTGACAATATTGCCACAGCTCCCCCTTTCAAGTGGGCCGTTATGATAAGGAAGGGGCTGAGTCCGTGAGACCTGCGGACAGTCGGCATCCGTGGAGCGGGGGGATTGTACTCTGAAGGTCACATTTCTGCATTCTGAGCCAGAGAGCAGAAGTCAGTATCATACTGAGTAGGTATTTAGTGAATGCCTCTCAAAATCCTATTCTATCGTATAAGGCAAGATGAATTAGCAACTTGTTTTTGCCTTAAAATGCAGGCTGATAAAATGTGCCTTGCCCATTAAGACTGATAATACAATGATGGGTGTGATGTGCCTAAGGTGCATGTGCTCCAGGAGTATGACACAGGTGTTCAGATGTTAGTAATATCAACATTGAAAGAACACCGTTACTAAAAATTGCCTTTTTGATGGTGGCACAGCTTGGAACTGCATCGTGCAGACGTGCCTTTGAAGGGCTCCTGGCAATTCCCGGAAATCCAACAGTCAGGGGTGTTGTTGGTTCTGGAAAAGATCCGGTGCTACGCTAATGTCGGGACTGTCGGGACTCTGGGCTAGTTAGCCCCTGAGCTTCTATCCGGGTCTACAACCAAAAGACCTGGGGCTATAGCCCCCCAAACCCCCCAGGAATGCCTCTGCCAACAGTTATTCTGACTTTCTACAGCCCACAACCGACAACCCTCATGGGGGAAGCATGACAGAGACTCCCGGGAGCACTGTGGAGACCTGACTCTGCCCAGCGCGCTCTCCCGCGAACGAGGGAGAAGGAGATTGGTGCGCTCGTTCAGGACCCCAGATGTCCACTGTTGAGAGCGGCGTTAGATGCAATTGATTTGATTTGATTTTTGGTTATTTATATCGCGCTCGTGATGGACTAAACCATTTAGCGGCACAGCTGGAACAGATTTCAAACAAAGCAGAGGCTGAACTAGAAACAATATCAGCAGCAGGAAAAGCAACTATGATGTAGCATTGCATATTATCTAAACATTAACATTTTCAGTGCTTTGCGAAAAAGATCAAGTGTTTTGAGGTTGCTAATTTCTCTGGGGATAGTGCTGCACAATTTTTGGACCAAAAACAGCAAATCTTCTGTCTCCCCTTGATGTGCATACTAAGGGAGAAATAGTCAAGAATAAGAAATCTCTAGATTGTAGGCATCTAGATGGTTGATAGCAACAGATCTTATCTCTCAAATAGGATGGGGCCAGCCCATTCAGGCATTTAAAGATAAGGCATACCACCTTAAATGTAATCTGTTCTTCCACTGCCAAGCCAATGTAGTGCACAGTGAGTTGGAGAGACATGGGCTGATCTACCCAACCGATAGACCAGTTTGATGGCCGCAGTCTCGGATTTTTGAAGCCTCTGAATTTTTTAGCCGGAATGCCCATAAACTGGCTGTTGCAATAGTCTAAGTGGGCATTGGCTAGAGCACCCACCACTGAATCATGATCTTCATTTGGGATATATGGCAGGGCCTGCCGTAGGTGTCTCAATGAGTAGTAGATTGCCTGTACCTTGGCTCCTAACTGGCCTTCACTACCAATATTATCCTGCAAGCTGTGACCCAGGTTCTTAACCTTGGATGAAAACCCCAATTTAGCAGCGAAGAGGGTAGGGATTGGCAGTTCCTTGACAGCAATGAGTAGATGTCTGGGTCCAAACAATATGAGCTCTGTCTTAGATGCATTCAATTTAAGCTGATTACTAGACATGCTTTGGCTGACCTCCTCCAGACAATATTTAATCTAATAAACGCTTCATCAAAATGTGTAATCTTGACAAAGATTTGGGTATGTCAGCATAGGAGTTGTAATTCATCCAATGGCACTTCAAGATCTCCATCAAAGGGCACAAATAAAGATTAAAAAGTAAGGGTAACATTGAAGACCCCTGTGGTACTCCACATCCCCATTTAATGGGGTCATGAGGTGTAATCTCCCAACCTGACCTGTTGTTGATGGTTAGTCAAAAATTATTCAAAGCATTTAATAGCATGATCAGAGACCCTACCCACAACTCTCAATCGGTTAACTAGGATGTGATGGTTAACCGTATCAAAGGCTGTGGACAGGTTAAGCATCACCAACAGTGACAGCTCAATTCCGTCCACGGCCTCTAAAAGGTCATCCTGAATGGTCAGTAGAACTGTCTCAGTTCCAAACTTAAGTTGGAAACCCGACTGAAAGGTGTCTAGCAGTAACACTCTTTCCCCAAAATCCTGCAGCTTTCAGGTGACCACCTTCTCAAGGATCTTTGCAGGCCAGGGGAGTCCCGCAATAGGTTGGTAGTTCCAGAGAATCTCTGGATCCAGAGTAGGTTTTTCAGTAATGGAGTCAAAATAGTGTGTTTTAATCTTTGGGGCATTATGCCCTGATCCAGGGATTTATTAATAAACTCAGTCATAATGGTTTTACTTCCAGGGCCAAGTGCTTTGCTGCATAAGTGGGTAGAGGAAATAAGGAGTCGCTAGTAGGTTCTAGCGGTTTAACTAGCGAGTGTACATAATTCTCAGATACCTGATGAAAATCAAAAGGTACTAATGAGCTCATGGTCTGTAACTGTGTCGGTCCCATTAGAGACTGATCATTGACCTGCATTGGCAAATTCGAGACTATGGTCTGAACTTTGGCTGCAATATCAATTTTAATGTTTTCAATGTTTTCATTAAAAAAAATGTGTTAAAAAAGATTGGCCTGTGTCAGAGAGGGTTCGATAGTAGAAACCTTACAACTAGGTTGACAACATTTGGAGACAATGGCAAATAGTTCACTAGGTTTGTTACCTGCTGCAATTATTTCTTTGTGAGGGAAGTCTTTTTATGCTTTGAAAATGGCTTGTTTATAGCAAGTTTGGGCACTTCTTGCCCTGCAAGCTCTCTCTAAAAGGTTACTCTCTTGCAATTTATAACCTGTGAGACTAACCAGTTTACATTAAGGAATACCGTTTTGAGTAAACATGGGTTTAGAGATCCTCTTCTTCTTAGGTTTTGGGGGAGGAGTCTTAGAACAAATTGCATGCAGAATGATTGCCCCTGCAGTGATGAATTCCTCACTCTGTAATAGAACATCAATTGTGGCAAGTGATTCCTTAACTTCAACACCAGGAATCTTATCCAAGTCTTTTATTTTCTGGGCAAAAACAGGGGATCTTCTCTTAGTATCTACCTTTTCCCCCATTTGCAAGGTCAGAGTAATCATTTGTGCAAAATGATCATACCAATAAATTGGTAATGCCTTCATCAAGGAGATGTAATTGCCGCTTACTATGAGTACATCCAGACAGTGACCTTTTACATTGGATGACTGGATCCCTAATGGACGAAATCCATGATTGTGTAAGAGTTCCCAAAGTTCTTTTGTGTCTGACCTTGTGGGGTCGTCTAGCCAAAAATTCCAATCTCCCATGAGTAGTATTTCTTTATATTTACTCCCTGAGATTCTTAGAAAGGAGTCAATATTCTCCAGGCATTCTCTACAAGGCACAGGAGGTCTAAATACCAGTACTATGTGAATAGTTGTCCTTGTAGATAATTTAAGCATTATCTATCCTACTTGAGATTAATCACCCCAGTCAAGCAGGGGCAGTGCAAGGAATATTGCCACACCTAGGGAAAGTGTCAGATTACTGCCCCCCCCCCACACACACACTCTGGGTCCTAACCCTTCTCATCCAACCCTTCCCATTTTGTTACCGATTGCTGCATCCCCTGTGTTTCATAAGTACAGGTCTATTAAACCAGTCAATGATACTATAGCAGCAACAAATGTAATACTGAGGAATGTGTATCTAATACTTTCAGTACATTAAATATAGACAATACAATTCAGACTGTAGGAAAACTATTTTGGTAATGCATACTAGACACCTGCAAGCACATAAGGATCACTACCTGATGAAAAATACTAAACCGGTTGGATCCCACTACTTGCATATATGATATGTATAGATTCAACAATAATTGACAATATGTCTCTTATTAATAGTCTTAAAACACCTAAAAAAGTGAAAACTAGTGTGTGACTCTCCAAAACCATCAATAAACCCAAGAAACACTGGAGCAGAAGTTGTGTGCCATCTGTTGACATAAACCATGAAACATATGTGTCTGGGTCACCAAACCCATCATGTATCGTACATGATGCCTTTGTTAAAACCAGACATATAAAACACACTTATCTTGGCCAGCATGTTACTTCGTACCAGATGTGTTAAAACAAGTGAACATGTACATACATTAGAAATTAACTTTCCGAGCTTTAATTTTCACAAATGTAGACAAAAGGTTCTTGATATCAATGTTTTGCACAATGTCATGCTCTTGTCAGGGTTGCTAGCCCAGCAAGTCTTTCTTGCATCATCAAAGATCGAGTATAACTTTTGATCAATTTTAGCTTTGAAAAGCTTCTTTCGCCACTTGCCACTGAAATAGGCAGGGTCAAGCGAATTTGGAGATCAATACACATGCTGGGGATACTCCCTGCCAAATTATTATTGTATACAAATGTCAGTACATCTTGTGGTGATGAACAATTTGGAACACTTCTTCCAATGACTCTGACTCATTAATCTCCTTTGGGTCCCCATTTTGTAAATCGTTCTGTAGCTTCAAGCAGTGGCAAAAGATTTGATGTGCCGCCTTAGTATTCAAACTGTGTATGCTATAGAGGAAGCCAAACACAAAATGTATTTGATGCAATTGAGTACATTTTTCTTCTACAGATTGAAAGGCTGTCAATGATGGAAAAAAAAGTTCATTTTGAATTTTTCCTTTGTGCTTTCAATAGGCTCACATCTCCTTCGTATGTGACCTGCTTCTTCTTCCTTCGGACACGGACAGAATGATCTGGTTCAAAGCATGCAGGAATTTCCAACTCTTCTGGAAGTGTGGCGCCCTTCAAAATGAGAAGGGGGCCCCCATCAATGTACTACATAAGCCTATATTGGAGGAGGTGAGCAGGCCAATGCTGTTTGGCAGGGCACTGAAATTTAAGGGGATCCTAAAGCAGAATGTTGCAACGGCAGCTGAGCAGGTCAGTTAGCTATTGCTGAGATATGTTTCAACTTTCCCAATTCCTGCTGCAAAATGTGCTGTAAAATGTGGTATTTCGACCTGGGGATGGGTACAGCTCCCACACTTTCCTCAGCGTGGAAACATCTGCCCCCATAGTGAAAATCAAAAGCTGGCACCTATGAATATATGCACCGTTAGTGTACATATCTTGAAGTGAAATATACAAGTTCAGCTCAGTTGACCTGTTTCTTTAGAAGAAAGTGCACAAAACAAAAGAGCATAGACATTTTTTATAAAAATCAACAAAAATGACCAATCTACAGTGAAATATCCCACGGAAAACAAAATTCTGATATAAGACGTGTTTTGATGACACTTTTATGTAGTCTTGTGGGTGTCTTCACTTGGAACATGACAACCTGGGTGAAATCCTTGTAGCCGAAAACCTGAGCAAGTTTGCCGGCCTCAGAAATACCCAAGCGAGGGAGCGTCTGACCTCTGAAAAAAGTGTGTACACCCACATGTATCCTCTGCTTGTGCTGTGAAAAGCAACACATGGCCACAATGAGTGAAAACAAGCAATCAAGTATTGCAACATCTTACCAGATCCTGGCCATATATAAATGACTTGCTTGCCCTCTACTTGTTTCCCTTTACGCCATGTTGGGCTTGGAACAGTACTCTCTGTTCATAAAGATGGATTAACATGTACATAAACCATTGTACGATATTAAAAAAAGATATACATTCTTATCGAAACATGTTATGCAAAAAGTGTACAATTCTGTCATTATTCTCCCCCATCTTGAATGGGAGACCACAAATACCCAAATGCAATGTTGCAGAAGGCAAAAAATGGCCTTTCAGTTTTGTAAATGTACTTTCAAGACTTAGATTCATAACAGAAGGTAATTTTGAAAAGGTTACCTGTTCGTGTTTCAATTTGTGACAAATACAGGCTTTATATATGGTGTGATGAAAATATTACATCCGGCCAAAAATAAATGCTTTTGGTGTGTTACACATGAACATCTGAAAATAACATAGTTTTATTTTTTATTTTATTTATTGCATTTGATTTTATGCCCAAACCCTGGCATAGCACAGAGTAGTTACAGACATATTTGAAATCTTTATAGTTACATACAAGCAATACAATGGCTGCAGTATTGAGGTTTGCACGAAAGTTTGTTACATGGTGGTTCTTGGGCTAGTTGTGATCATTGTATACCATTCCAGGTAGGATCTGGTTGTTAGGGAGAATTCTCAACATGTGCTAATTTTACTTACCTTTTGAGACCCCCAGCAACTTTGCTGGATTTCTAGGATTTGATTTTTTAGCTGGGAAGAGTGTGAGCCTTTTTTTCCACTCTTCCATGTATTTTGATGTGTGTTTTACAGATCCATCACACACCATCCTCCTATAGAGTGCTGGAGGGGTTGCCTAGCTTCACCTGAGTCAAAAAACTCATGTAACATTCAAATGTTACCCTTTACTACTTTAAATGGCTGGTGGCAGTGGTTTAAATCAAATTACCATGATTTTCCCGACTGTGAACGACGGTAGCTAAAATTCGGGTCAGCCATGTTTTCCAATATAGCGCCCAGGACCTATCTGTAAAAACAGACTCCTGTCAACTTTTTTCCATTTCTTTTAGGAAGGGTCCTTCTTGCGTTTGTCTCTGTGGGCCAAAGCAGGTTTGGTCCCTTTGTTCGTTGGCCATTGGCGGGCTTCAGCACTGAAGCCCTCCTCTGGCGCCAGGGTGTCTGGGGTGGACAGGATGTGAGGGAGGTGCCCGAAACTCCCTGTGCTTAGTCTCCTAGGAGAACTAAATGCACTCTGGCGTGATTGGCCGGCTGGCTGTCCGGCAAGGACAGCCACCCTGCTGTGTGAGTGACAGCCAGGCTGAAATAAATGGGGGAAAACTGTTTAAAAGCAGGTCTCTGGGACTTGGAAAGCAGAGTCAACCACTGGAACGAAAGAACTGAAGACAAGCTGAAGGAAGACGACTGCTGCAACTCCTGGGTGACCAGCGAAGCCCTGCTGCAGGTCCGAATGGCCTGAAACTCCATTGACAGAGAAGCCCTTCAAGGTTAATTTCTTCCCTTGAGTTTGGTGGGAACAACCAATTCGTAAGCTGCCTGGACACCACCTCCTCCTGGTCGAATTTTCTGCAGAGTGCTGTGAAAAACCAGATAGCCAGTGGGAAGGATACCAGTTTGTGGTCTTTAAGGCACTCAACCTTAAACTGATGTTTTGCTAAGCTTGTGGCCTCATCCCTGGGCAGTGCGGGAACCTCCCAAAGTCATCCTTCTTGTCCCCATGACTGAAGCTCAGGAACAGCGAGATCTGCTCGAACTGCCAGGAACAACTTCCCCAGCTACAGCTCTTATTCACATACAAGGTACTGTGCAAATGCGGTCCGGAAATCTTTTCGGCTGTCGCAAAAGTTTGTGGAACTTTCCCAACTTTGAAGGCTTGTTCTTCCCGAAACATTCGTCTAACTTTTCGCTAGCCAAAATCTTCTAAACTCTGTTGCAAAGGCTTAAACGTTTACTACCAGAACTGTGCTATCCTGTACAAAGACTTTGAAACATTGACTTTGATCCAGGCCTATGAATTTAATTGCTGGTTGTAGTTCACTGAAACCCTTTGCCCTGACTATGCAAGTATTTGTGCTATTGTCTCTTATAACGTTGTCTTTTTGCCCCTTTTAAAAGTATCTGAAGTTCCATTTTGTTCCCACTTCAGGGGAGCTGAACTTGTTCAGTAACTTATTGGTTGTGTATTTGTAGTAAATTTGTTAGTGTAATGTTTTCAAACTGACTGTGTGAGCAAATTTATATTCTTTTACCAAGAAACATTGAGTAAGTGTGTGTTTGAATCACTGTATTTGTTGGTCCTTTGTGTAACTTGTTCTACTTTTATACATTTGTCTGGCTGCTCAGCCACTGCTACCACATAACTGTGTAGTGCAGGTTTGTACCTAAGGTGAAATTGTACTGACACTTGCAGCCTTAATTGCATGTAGTGTTCCCAAAGGGTACTTCATGTGATTCTGCCTAACACTGGTTATACTGTCTAGGATGGTGTTAGTATTTCTTCCAAAGCCATGTTTTTAATAGTTTCTTGAATTTAGGATAAGAAATCTCATTTCAGATGTTGGTAGGTAGTGAGTTCCAAATTCTGGGAGCTGCTATGGGGAAGCTGGACCTGCCTGTTCTAGTATTCGTGAAGTGGGGGATGGTAAGGTGAGTATTACTGCTGGATCTGAGTGTTCTGGTTGAGGATTTGCGTGACAGGCTTTGGTTAGATAGATAGGGGCCTTATTGGTGATGCATTTGTGTGTGATGGTGAGAGTCTTGTGTAGTATTCTTGTTTGAACTGGTAGCCAATGTGCCTCTCTCCTATTGTTACGCTCACCTGGTTCCCACACGGGTGTAGAGCGGAACCGGACAGCCACGGTCTCCACCAACTTGATGCGTAGTGCAGAGACGACTGACTGGACTGGCCCACCTAGCTTCGTCTGCTTGACCCGTAGAAGTAGTCTCCTAAAGGCGGAGAAAGGGAATTAGCCACCCGTGGATTTGAGTATTAGCACCTCACTGCGTCCCCACTTGTCACCTCTGATATTCCCTTTCACAAAGCTCACCTTATAGTTTTGTATGATGAGCTCACCATCCTGTGAAGAACGCAGGGGCGCGTTGATGTCCAGTTACTTCACTGTCTAGAGGATATTGGAAGAGTTCTAGACAAATCTTGGCTCCAAATCTCCTGGCGAAGGGCTGTAAGTATATAGTTCTTAAGAGTTCAAAAATGTCTGAATAATCACTCTTGTCCAATTCCTTTGTTTCTCTTGCAGCTTACACCCAAACGAAGATCGTTTTGTGGCAGCTGAAAGCATTCAGGTAAGAGTCTGTGTTATCCAACACTGTCCGGTAAAGGATGCCAAGGTTTAACTCGCCGCTTTCTCTTTTCTTGCAGGTGCGGCGTAGGAAGATTTGGCATGCTGGTGGATAATACCTTTGGTGGTAAAATCAGGTAAGTATATGGTGGCAAAGGGATTGTCCTTGTCTATTTCCGCTCCCCCCCCCCCCGGCTCACCTTGTTTTCTTGTGCCCCTTAGGTGCTGGAATGCGACAACATAATGATGGAGACAGCGCCGGATCGTAGAGATGCTGCGAGGAACGGTGAGTATGGCGCGGCGCTGCTGCTGGCGATGCAACGCGTTTAAAATGAAGCCTTTTTCTGGTTCGAGGGTGCGTTGAATCCGGAATCAGGTAAGAAATCCAGTAATGTTCTTGTTCTAACCTTTCTTCTTCTTTTCCATTTTTTCTAGGCGCTCTGGACTCGAGGCGGGCGTGGCAGGAGGCTGGATGCTGACTGCAGGCACGGTGAGCGTTACGCTGCTGAATGCAGAATAACGCGAAGCGTGTGCTGCTCTTAGGGCGTGGTTTAAATAGCCTCCAAAGTAGTCCCAGGTAAGTATTCAGGTAAGTATTCCTCCACAACCACACACGAGTAACAAATAGTCTCTAAGGTAAAGTAGCCCCTTGCAGGCCTCACATGGGCTTGGATCCCTTGCAGCATGGTCTGCATCAGGTAAGTTTTAACATATGAGCCTGGCGCCTATGGTGCCAGGACTGATCCCCCATATGAGCCTGGCGCAATAGGCGCCAGGACTGTACCCAAATAGCCCCTAACAAGGGTTGCTGGGCTTTCTCTGGGTAACATGATGCCTGCTTCCGGGGTTGAAGGACTTGGTCTGGATACCCGGGGGTAGGCATCATGACACCTATATTGTGAGATGTGTTCCCTCCTATTTATGCCTAAGGCAGCTCTGAGGGCTTTATTCTGTACTAATTGCATTTTGTTTATGTTTTTATTCGAGGTGCCTAGCAGGAGAGCTTTACAGTAGTATATTTCAGTAAGTATGATGGCTCTAGCAAGAGTGACACAATTTTCACTGGTAAGTAGAGGTCTACTCAAAGCAATCAATTCAGCTGTGGACGCTGTGGAGGAGGCGAGCAAGCTGATGTGTTTGCACATGGTGAGGCTGGAATCAAGGAATACCCCTTGGGTTTTGACTTCATGTCATATAGTGATAGGGGTACCATCTATGACAATAGATGTTTATTGTGCGTGAAGTTTGCTGAGGCGGGTGGGGGCACCTACAATGAGGATCTCTGTGTTTTCTCCATTGAGGCAGAGGCTGTTGGTCACCATCCAGTTCTGGATGAGTGCGTACCTTTTTTTGACACATATGGTATCCAATTCTAGGTTCCCTGTGATTGGAATGAGGATTTGTGTGTCGTCTGTGAAATTGGTTTATATTACTCCCGTTGCATCAAGGGCCGCAAACAGGAGTTTGGTGTACGCATTATAGAGTGTGGTGGAGAGGCAGGATCCTTGGGGAACACCCAATGGGACTGATATGGGGTTGGCTGCTTCATCGCCTATGGCTACTCTCGAGGTGCGGTTTGAGAGGAATGATTTGGTTCAAAAGGTGTAAACAAAGGGGTGTACCCTTCCTAGTGAACAGTGCTCAAGGCAATTATTCTATTGGACAGATACAGGGTTCTAGGCCTGTCCGCAATTTTGTGTGAAGGTTGGTCGGCTAAGTAGCAGATCCAAACATAAGGTCAAAGGTATGCTAACCGCTCACTGAGTTAGAGAATACAAAGAGTAGCAAGCAAAAATGTATTTGCTAATCATACAAACAGACACTTAGTACATAATACTTAAGAAAAAGATGCTGGGAAGTACAACATGCATATACAAGAAATAATAACAATTAATAATACCATCAGTTAACAAAAAAGAGAGGTGTAATATTTACAACAAAGTGAACATAAAATGCTGTATTGTTAGTATAAAGATAAATCTCAACAAATATTTCATTATTGTATAATAATATACATATTTGTGTGGACACATAGGTACTTTGTGAATGAATCCAAAGGCCAAAATAAAGGCAAAGGGGGCTATATCAACGCCCAATATTCAAGGTGTCCTGATTATTGGAGAGTTTTCCTAGTCAGGTTCAGTATTTCTTCTAGTTATAACAATATATGTTCCAGGGTCCTATGGAAAACAAAATATCTTTAAAGCCAATGTGGCAGAGACTGAATAAATAGAGTCTGGTTCAAACGGGAACCATTACACGCAGGTGTTCCCGGATTGTTACGTTTCGGCGGATGTGCAGTAAAGTAGCATCCGCCTTCATCAGGGCTCCGAAGGGGCGACCCAGCTAAGTGTATAGAGAACTCCAGTGAGTAATTTTGTGGGATGCCAATAATCATAGGGCATAAGTGATAATACACAGGTTCTCAAAACACTGTGCCGGCGGCTTACCTGCTGGTGCTATATATCCCAAAATCTCAGTTTTCAATCACTAGAGGGTGTGGGGCTGAGCAAGGAAGGTCCTCTAATGGGTCCTGCTGGTGTGCGGGAACCAAGGCAGTAGTCGTGGTCTACAACGTGGTTCTGTGTAGAGGACAAAGAGAAAATAGAGTGGTACAATGGGAGCTGTTGTGCGACCCTCACTACTAACTGGAGTGTCCTGCGGACAAATACCATTGTTTGGTAAACCAGATACATAGGGAAAGTACATGCAGGTCTGAAAGTGATGATTCACTGGGTGATGAGTAAGTTAAAGTTGAAGTGTTGAATTTCTTCAAAACGGCTGGCTATTTGCTGAAGCGAGTCCTAGAGAGGTCCGGGACAGGGAAGGAGAAGAAAAACCCAAAGTGAGGTGGGAAACCAAGGCTAACTGTCAAAGTAACAGTTGATGAATAAGTTACATGCGCTTTCCATGTTGTGTAGAGGAGACATAAATGCGAGGCGAGAGATTTCACCAAGTCATATGAACAGTAACGGGCTAGCAGGGTGCACTAGTGGCGTTCGCGTCATGGTGTGGGTAAAGAGGGAATTAATGTAACTCCTGACGTTCTTATGGTGTATGCAGGCATAATGTCCGTGGCCGTGTGCTGGGAATACAGAAGGTTGCTTGGATGAGCAACGAACGGACCAATTACGTCACCCGATGTGCATTAGTGCCCAACTAAACAAACTCAAAAGCAGTGATCTAAATACCTTGTCAGACAGCTCAGACAGTCCATCTGTACACGGGGAAAAACACTGTCCGCCCGGCGGTGACCGCGAATGCGCGTTGTCACTGGTGGCGTGAGCGCTGGGTGCCGTTGTTGAAGAACCGGCGTCCCTAGCAACCGCGCGTGCGCGGAGCCCGAAGCTCCGTGACGCTGGCCAATCCCCTGTGACACGGAAGCGTAGTCGAGTGAGTTTGCGGAAGTGCATTCTCGCAGGTATGTTGATATGTTAGTAACCATGGTTACCCGGGAGGGACAGTTCGGGTCTGTAATGGCTAGACAGCTGCTCATGGTGAGGCAGAATCTCATCCCTCGAGACTGATTAATGTGAAAAAGGTAATAGTAATAAGTCCCGGCACAATGGTGTGGGGGACATAGAAAACTGGTTAGTGGTAGCGGGGCACATGGGCAAGAGTCCTAGTGCGTAGTGTACCGCCGCCCCAGTGGGTGTGGCTGCTAACACGCAAGTCCACAAGGGCTGAAAAAGCCGTTGAGGACACATTGCACATGTGGTGGTACAACGTGTCCGGGGGTGCAGGGAAGGTGCAGCCAAGTGGGGTGCATTGTGGGGTACAGGGCAGCAAGCTCCTCATTGGTGAAGTGGCTTAAATGAGGGGCTGAAAAATCTCATTCAGACCATGGTGTTATGTGTCTAGGCGGTGGATCCATCTGGATTCTTTTTTTAGAAGGCTGTGTTGGATATCCGGCCCGCCTTTCGCTTTTTCCACCACCCACCACAAGATGTCGTTGGGGGTGTGATTCAAACGGTGGCCTTCTTTGAGAAATTGAAGTTATTTGCTAATGTTAGTCATAGTTTGTTACAGTCCACTGAATCGAACGCCGCAGACAGGTCAAGTAGTAGTAGGATACGTAGCTTCCCTGAGTCCTTGATGGCGTCCATCTGTTTTTTTAATCCAGAAGGACTGTCTCAGTTCTGTGCCTAGAGCGGAAGCTTGATTGCCTCTCTCCTAGTAAATAGTTATTCTCTAAGTGGGTTTGAACTTGGGTATATGAAATTCTATCTATGATTTTAAGGAGGAAGGGGACTGTCGTGATAGGTCTGTAATTAGTGGGTGTGGTGGGGTCTAGCGTGGGTTTTTTGAGTAAGGGTGTGACCCATGCTTCTTTTATGGTAGCTGGAACTTCATTAGTGCTAAAAGAGGCATTTACAAAGTTAGTTATGATTGGAGCTAGAGAAGGGGCGGAGTCTTCGATTAGTTTAGCAGGAAAACTACCTCCTTTGCAATTGGAGGGTTTAGTGTGGCTATTATTTTGAGGACTTGGTAGTTGGTCACTGGAGTAAAATAGAATTCAGGTACAGTTTCTAGTTCTGTTGCTAGTGTGGGTAAGCTCTACGGTATGTGCTAGAAGCTTTTGTTGCGCGTCAATTTGGTTTTGAAGAGTGTTAATTTTAGAGACCAATGCATCCTGAATGGTGGTGCTTCACTTGCAATGCCTATACTTGGTGGAGGGATAGGGGTTTCAAGTTCTCTAATGATAGTGAATAATTCTTTGGTGCTAGATGCAGCATTGTAGTTAGTTTAAAACGGCTTTGTTTGCTATATTTTGAGTGACCGGGAGGAGGGAGTAGCTTTAGGCAGCTAACTGGAGGTTTATGTGTGCTTTTCGAATACAAATCAGCCTTTGCATTTCTTAACACAGAAACGTCAAGAACTTCTTATCAAAAACAATGGTCTCTTAAATGGGCCATCATTTGTAAATCTCTCATACTTTAAAAGTTCTTCTAGATGAAAGAAAGTGATAAGCCTTAATTATGGGTCCTGCAGCTTTTGATGGGCCGCTGGGAGGGGGTATATTTGTCTAAGGTGTATCACAGGGGCTTTGGTGGAGACATCATAGCCTCACGCGGACAAACAGAAAAGCATGAATCGTCCAAGGAATCAGAACAACCTTGCTTTATGATAATGCTGTGACTTGACATAGTAGGGGCAGGCACAGGTCTCTGCAGCTCAACCCCACCCCCTGTACAGCAAAGCCTTGTGCCACCGCACAGACTTCCCATGCCTCGGGAGTTGGGCCGGCTCTTTGTAGGCCCATGTGAGGCTGAGTTGGCTTCAAGTCAGGGTTAAATAACCACAGCGTTCTTGATGAGCCCCGACCACCTCCCCAGGCTGGGAAAATGGTTTACTCAGGAAGTTGGTAAGTGAGCGCAATCCCTTCAAAAAGCCTTCTCCCCCCCCCCCATCACAATCCCTTTCAATCCCTCCGCCATCACAGAATACACAGCGAAGCGCATGCTGCATGTCTTCTAGCCCTGGCCCCTGCTGGGACACACGCCCTCTGAACAGCACAAACATTGACATTAATTTATCCTGTCGCAGTTTATCAAGACCTGGCCATTCATTTGACCAGTGGCCATGGGTGCAGCGCCAAGAAGCCAGGTGAAGGTGGCACTTTACAAACCTGCCTAATACAACCTTCCATAACAGAATTGTCATATACTCAGTACTGCAGTGCCATGCTGATCGAGGACTTTGTATTTGCTGATCATTAGTGGTAAAGGCCGCCTTCGGGCCGTGATATTCTATCTACCCATACAATCCTCCTCATAGTAACAAAACCCACAGGGCATCCCATAAAAACATATAAAATGTGTGTCATTCAAATTCCCTGGGCATCATGGACAACCCATGATATTGAATGCCTGTAACCCATCCCATCTCATGGAAATCTCACAACGTTCCCAATCCCAGTACTGCAACCTTTTCCAATCTTAAAGGCATTCAGCAGTATTCTATGAACAGCATACATTTCACAGTATCACATACCCTTGACTCCTCCTGTCATGATACACAAGGCTCCAGCTAGTGTGCTGCTGGGCGGGCCACCACGGACGGTCCAGTCATCAGAAGACCGTCCACTTGTTCAGAAGTCGAAGAAGAAAGAACAATTGCATGAGCGAGCCTCAGTCAAGAGGGCAGTGGACACATGCAGTGCTGATGAGCGGGTGACGTCTGAGGCCCTCCGCATGGCACAGCACGCCATGCCCACACCCAAGTCCGACCCGCACCTCATGGTGCCTGCTCCACAGGCCCTGATGTGGTGCCTGCTGCTGCAGACAGTGCAGCTGAGAATGGTGCTCGCTTCACAAAAGATAGAGAATAAATTCTAATAAATATAACACCAGAAATAACGCATTTGCCGCTCTGACATTTTTACACTATAGGCAAGCACAAAACCTTGCATAGTGGTAGCAATGACCCTGCATTCAAGTGCATTTAAATGTGAGACTTGTAGTGCAGCCCTGTAAATGACTGCAATGCACCCTCCCCTCTTGTCTACACGATTTATACATTGTGTAAGATATTCCTCTGGGACTAATTCATGGAAGGAGCCTAGAGAGACATCCGATATCCAAGTTTCAGTGATCATGAGCAGATCTAAATCGTGCTCCCCAATAAGCCCAGCTATTTCTGTAGCATGAATACAGGCAAATCTAGCATTAATTAGGGCTGTCTTAATTCTAGTGGTGCCAGTTTCACCCACAGCTGCTTGTTTTTTCAACATGGGTCTAAAGATGCCCAAGTTCCTAATTTTATTTAGCATCCTCAGTGAAAAAATCATCATAATTGTTATCCCGCTCCTTCAAGGAGAGTGCATCATACTTAAAGCCACCCATGGGTATAGTTTCTCAAGTACCTTACTCAGTTAGTTATTTATATCAGTAAAATTTGTTCTAAGTTCCAACAATAAAACCCCGAACCAGCAGCGTCCCTGCCGATTTCGGACCAGGCTCAAACAGGTTTCGGGTCAGCGCTTCCCACTGACAATGGCCAGTTAAAGCCTGTGGCACTGCCCGACATCGTCACACAGTCATGCATCACAGGAGGTGTTGGGAGATGTGGTATTAGGCACAGAATAAAGTGCCACGTGTGGCTTCAAAACAACTCATTTTCATTAAAAAAAAATGTAAAATCTGCTATTTTCAATAAATGCCTAAATAAGAATTGATGCAATTCAGTTAGCAGGGCTTGCTGAAACTTAAAAGCGCATGAGGCTGGGAGAGAGTGCCAAGCCAGCGTCTCCTTGTGAGTTGATCCAGGGGGTGTCCTCCACCCCCTACTGCCATGTGGAATAGGATGGAGGAGTGCTGCTGTAAGCCTGTGGGATGCCTGTACTTGAACAGCTGGGCAGTGGCTGATTGAAAGGACCGAGGTGGGCCGCCGCCCTAAGAAGATCTCTGTAGGCATGTGGCAGTGGGGCATTGTGGAAGGAGCCTCAGAAGGGGAGGGTGTGTGGGAGCGTGAGCCTGGAGGAAAACCTGCCAAGGGACCTGGCCGTGGTGGGTAGAGGAGGATAAACTGGGCCAGTAAGGCCACCTCGTCTGCAGTCAGGAGGCCATGAAAAGAAAGAGTGGGCCCCACTTGCAAGATTAAGGAGGAGCCCTACAGACCATTCAACTGCAAATGGGGGTGACTCATGCCCCATTAGATTCTGAAGTGCACAACACTGGGCAAACACAGGGGGACAGAATATGACAGAGATATTTAGGCAGTGCAACCAATAATGGGCGGGAGGAGCGGGCAATGCCTGAGGGCAGGTAGAAGAAATTGCAGCCAGCCAACACTATGGACAATTATACCTGAGGGGTAACTGACAAGACACTGGGACCCCGAAATGCCTCCCCTCGAGATGAGGATGGGAGGGGGCAGCAAAGAAGAGTGGAGCACCGGGAGGCTCGTCTATGCCCTCAGCAATTCAATGTTTGAGGAGATCCAGAGCAGCCACATGGTTTTGGCGAACAAAATCAGGGGAAGAGGGTCTAGTCATGTCTTTATTAAGGTCTGACCTGCACAAATTCCCGGACAGAACAAAAAAGCAGAAGATCGCATTTCCGCCTTGGAGGACAATGTGTCTGTGATGTAGGAGCATCTCTGCCAGCTGTAGGGGAAAGTTCAAGAAACAGTCTGAGGAGGCAGAGGGGTGATCAAGGAGGAATAACATCAGGATTGTGGGTGTACCGGAAAGCATGGCGGATGAATCGGTAGAGCTCTTCTTGGAATCTTGGTTGGTTGATACCTATGGGAGGAAGGGCCTGTCAAGCTTCTTTTCAGTGAAATGGCCTAATTGCATACTGGTGAGACTCCCTCTAACTGGGACATTCCCGAGGGTGATTATAGCCCACCTTTCTGAACTTCAGGGACAGGGATGCACTCCTTCAAAAGGCTAGGCGGTCTGGGCTAGTTACGATTGGAAATGCGAGTGTGTCGCGCTCCCCTGTCTTCACTGGAGAGGTCCAGAGACAAAGACAATCCAATGAAGGTGTGAAAAGGGAGTTGAGGAAGAGAGATGTGTGGAACATGCTTTTGTTCCCTGCTAAGCTGAAGGTGCATTCTGGGAGGAGATCCTGGTTCTTCAGCTGGGGCAAGTATCGGGAGTGGCTGGAAAGAACATTGGGTGATGGGGCCTTCGATCTCAGAGGGGAGTGTAAGGAACTCATGGTGGCAAGTGATCACAGTATAAGGGTGTTTATTAAATTGTATACAGTTTGGAACAACACCTAATCTAAACCTAAATCTAAGATGGGAACAAGCGTCGACCATTAAATGAAAAATAAGGCAGCCCTAGTGGCATTGTGTCAAATAGAAATGGCCTATACTAATAAACCTATTGCCAAACCATACAAAGAATGACAAAAAGGGTGTGGGTTAGCTTTCAAGAAAAGAAAGAAGTGGTCTCAAATAATATGTCAGGATGCAGTAGCTTGGGTCTCCCTTCCCCATGTTTTGAGCACGGGGTACGGTGGGATCTTGGAGCGCAGCACAATTCTCAAGCTTTCCGCCAGCATGAGACAACAGTTCCGGTTTCAAATTCTCAGAATCCACGACAGCCAAGTGTTATTTTTAAAAAGTCTCTTGCCTTCGAGGATCAGAAAAATAATAAACAAACACAAAGTTACTTTTCACGTTTTTCTTTGGATGATGAATTCAGCCCTGGTCTCCCCTCTTCCGGATGCTGACCCTTCACAAATCATATTCCATGAATCAATAACAGTTCCTTTTCTTAATGAGATTTCGGTGATGGATTCACCTCTGGGTCTCCCTCGTTCGGGCTCAGACCCCTCTCCACCGTTGGCCTCCCTCCGCCAGGTTCACTATGGCTTCTAACAAAGTCATCCTGTATTGTTTTCATACAATTCTCTAATTTTTTGTGCAATTTGTTTCCATCACTTCTCTGTGACCCTCCCTTTTTTGGGCTCACTTGATCAGGGTGAAAATGGCCCACCACCATGTCCCCCTCTTCTGGGCATAGACCCCTCTAGATTTCCAGCCTCCCTCCACCAGGTTCACTATGGCTTTTCTCGTCGTGAATCTTAATGTCTTTGTAAACAGTTCCAGTGGACATCCAACTGCCGGGTTCATGTTTGTTAACATGCTGCTTCTCGGGATGTTAGAATTCATCCCTCTTTATTCGCATCCCTCGGTCGGGTTCACTCTTGCCAACTTCACATTCACATTGGGTGAAGACTTCACCCCTAGGTCCCTCTCTTCCGGGCGCTGATCCTTCACCTTTACTTTTACTCTCAATTGGTTTGCAAGATTCATTTCGCTTACATTCTCTACAGTTCTTAGGTGAAAGGCTTCCAACTGTATGGGTTTTTTGGTTGACCTCCTCTATGACCACTTTGACCTAACTTGACAGCTCTCCTACGGGCTTCTGGTATCTGTATTTTCACTCAGATGGGGATCGACCAGCGTCTCTCGAGTTTGCACCCATGTGGTGCCGGTTCCCTCTCAGCTGCTCTCCCCTTTAAAAATTGTACAGTTCTTTGAACTTGTTTCAGTTGCCACTTTGCGATGGTCATTCACCACAGCCCGGCTCTGATTGGTTCCCCCTTAACTCAACGGCTGTGATGAACCTCTTGGCTTTCCTCATATCTGGAGTCAAGGCCTTTACCACGGAAGCCGGAGTCTCCCTCGCTTCTGCTCATCAGTGTCAACACACTCTGTGTACCGTTGACATCTGTTGCAGCACACCTGGGCTATTGTCCTCATCTTACTATTCCTTCTGCTGAGGTTTTGAGGGTCTGCGTTGAAAAGGGCAAGATCGTATCTCTCCTTGCCAGCCTCTTGATAATTGCCACCTTTCTCCTCCTCTTGAATTGACGGTCTGGATAGCTCTCTCGTTGTGTGGTCTGCCTTGCTCGCCCTGTGCTCTCTTGCTCCACCTTTTACTCCTGTGGGGAAAAGGAAGGGCTGTCCGGTGTGTGTGATTTCAGTCAATTGCCTGACTTTACCTGACCCTTAGGTTGGAACATGTCAGGGCAACAGTTCTCAAATTATTCAATTTTCTTTCATGTTTTGCAAACGTGTTTGTGTCGGAAACTGGGAAAGTTAGAGAATTTTAGTATCCTACGGGGTATAGAGAGGAAGAGGTGTTGTATGGGGCTATTGTTCTCTTGCTATGGATTTGGGTAAGTTCAAAATGGTGAGTTTTGTAGGGTGTATGGACCAAACTGGAATGACCAGGATTATTGTCGGAAAACAAAACAAGAGGGTTTGTGGGAATGGTAGTGTTTTGTCTGAGCAGGATGGGATTGCAGGAAATGATAATCAGAGAGATGGGATTGGTCGTGTTTTGTCAGGGTAGATTTGGTATTTAGGGAAAAATAACCAAAGGGACAAAGAGAAGAGTGACCGGGAGTTTTCAGATAGGAACCAGGAAATGCAGGATTCTGGAAGTTGTGGCTGTTAACAAGTTTACCAGATGCGAATGTGTTGTTGGCTTTACATTTGGGAAAGGGTGATTCAATGGGTGGAAGAGATGATAAGCGGGAGTAGCTTATAAAAACTTCAGAGACTTTGTTGCCCTCACCATCCTCCCTGTGATAGTACCAAGTCTCACCTGGGGTATTTCCTCGAGCATAACCCCGGTGTCCCCTACCCAGGTGATCCTCCCCCACTGGTCCACCATCAGGAACTTGATCCAACAGCGATTGCCATGTTCTGGCTACCTGAATAAGGGACTCATGGGCTCTACCCAAGGAAGTACCCTTAGGTTTCTTAAATGAGGTGGTGGTTGAGGTGGGGAGCAGGCTTTTGGTTTGAATGGCTGGTCTCAGATGGCTTTCAGTGACTCTGGGGGCTCCTATGGCAAGTACCTGCCTCTCAGATAGTGGTGGCGTGGCAGAGGATGGGTTGCTGAGGGCAGATAGCCGGGGTGGGGCAAAATGAGGTTGTTAATAATTATTTTCATGTTACGCTTGCTGGAATGGGGCCCAGTGTAGGCTAGAGGCTTACGAGTGAGGATTAAAAAGAAACCAAAAGCAAGAAGGAAATTGTTTTTTGGCCATGCTGGCTGCTGTTTGGGTGGTTGGCTAGGATTTGATCAGGTGGGATGGGTGTTAAGGTGGGTCGGAATTTTGGGAGGGCAACAGATGCTTCAATGGAGTGGAAGTATTGGGTGGTTTGGGCTCAGGGGAAGGCTTTTGGGGGGCTATGAAGGGGGTTGGGTGGGATTCTTTGAGACCAGATGACTACGTGAGGGGAGGGAGGACACAGTGGATTGGACAAACAGATATATTGAAGGTGGGCTACAGCTTGGCAATATGTAACTCAATCATGGGTGAGATGAAGATGACGTTTCTGTTGTGGAAGGTGAATAGGTTGGGGACACAGTTAAGTGGGGGCATTGACAGGTCTCTAGCTGCACAGATTCAAGAAGGTGGTTAGGAGGCCAGCTATTATGGTCAGGAAATTGGTCCCTTAGGTGATGGGATGCTTAATAATAGTAAGGGGGTAGATACTTATGTGTACAGAGAGACGCTAGGGCAGGTGACAGTAAGTGGTTCATGGCTATGTGAACTCACTGGTTCAGGATGGGCTGATGCAGGATCTTCTTGAGGGAAGGTTCAGGAACAGTGATAGTTGCAGGTGACTTCAATGACATCATGGATGTGGGACAGGATAGAGTGGGAGAGGCATTGGCGAGAGGGATAAGAGGGATAAGAGATAACAAGAGATAACAAGTTAGCAGAATAGGCCCAACCGTTAGTCATCTTTGACATCTGGTGAAATTTGCATCACAGACAGCATGCCTCCTCGTTCTTCTCAGCGGCCCATGGATCTTTACCCCACATTGATTATGTTTTTTTTTTTTTGAATATATTTTTATTATGATCAAGTACGTTACATTTTCTTTTGCAATTTAAGCCAAATTTATGATGTAAAGTGTTTCCCCAACTTTATAACTTCAAACCCTGTTCCCCTCCCTCCCCTCACCCACCACCCATCAATTTAAAATTATTGGATTATGGAGAAAGTCTGCAAGAGGCTTTTGATCACACACCCATGTTGAAATGGTTTCCGATTAGGTGTGGACCAGATGTGTTAAGCTGCCAGAAAGGGTCTTTGTTGCCTGGGAGTAACATGGAGTGGCTTGGGGAACCTCTCAAGAGCAAGGCTGCTCTCTATCGTTCAAAGGGGATCTAAATACCAAGGGTTTTATATGCCTGTGTTATTCGATTCCCAAAACTCAAGAAAGGGAAGCCACTGCGTGTCAATGTGAGTGTGGGACTCCAAGAGTGCTGCGGTGAGGCTTTCCATGTGATAGATTTATTTGGCTTTACGCAACCAATCCAACTTTGCTGGCAAGGTGCTTCTCTTCCACTTCATGGTTACACAGACATGCACAGCTAAAAGTAAATTTCTCAGCAAGAGGGGCAATACCAGGTATTGTTCCTCCACTAGTTCCACACCAAACAGCACCAAGAGGGGGGTGAGCTCTCTATCAATGCCCTCGATCTCATGAATCCAACCCAGAATCTCTTTCCAATAAATTTGAATGTTGGGACAGTCCGACCACTGTTGCCAGTATGTTCTGATTCGTCTGCATCCACACCAGCGGTAGGAGCTGACACATGTATCAATTTTTGCTAAATGCTGGGGAGTTAACTGCCATTGCGTGAGGAGTCTACAGTTATGCAACTTATATTGGACCGCTATTGATGACCTCCAAACTGCCCTGAATACGGTAGCCCACCCTTCCAAAAATGTTTTCCCACCCCAGCTCCCTTTCCCACTTCAGCTGAGTGCAAAGGATTGGTAGGTGACATCATGCTATGAAAGCCTAGTACAGTTTGGCAATCAGCCCTTTTGTCCCTAGGTCACTGTGAGTGTTCATAATGTTCTCACAGGAGGTCAGGGGGTGTTGCAGCTGCACTTTCCACTGTAGGTCTGTGAGGATCCCTTTTAGTTGCAAGTATGGAAGAGGCCTGATCTTTAAGCCCTGTTGTGCACTTTCTAATTCAACCCTGGGCAGAAAGATACCTCCCTCCACAGCTGGCACGCTCTGACCAACCCCTGTTCATATTGCGGCTGGAAGCGGATCAGATCTATGATGAGGTCTCTGATCGGTGGGTCCCAAATACAACTAAGGGGGAGGGCCAGGTCGTGAGTCCGCTCATGTTCATGTGTTTCTTTCATATTGTCCATAATACCCCCAAAATTGGGTGCTCTTAGGCTTTGTGTGGCAAGGATTTCAAGGGGGCCCAAAGCCATTCACTGAGACTGACCGGAGAAAAACAGCAATTTTCTAGGTGTACCCATTGTTTGTCTTGAACTCCCAAATATGATCTACAAGCACTCGCAACTGTGCTGCTCTGTAATAATCTTGGAAGTCTGGATACACCACACTCCCTTTTGTTTGGGGAGGATTAGAGTGTTATATGCACTGCGGGGCCTCTTCCGGTCCCATAGATACGCTAATAGGGTGCTCTTGTCCTTGGGGAGGAAGAAATCTGGGAGCACAATGGGGAGTAACTGGAACAAAAAGAGAAGCCGTGGCTTTATGACTGTTATCCTCCTTATCCAGGAAAGCAGGGAGGTTAATTTTCGTTTGGGCCAATTCCCTGTGTCATGTTTTATGGTCGACCAAAGTGGCTTGTAATTTGCTTGGTACAGGTTTTTCAATTGCTTCGTTATGGTGATTCCTAGGTAGCAAATAGTATCGGTAGCGACTTTTAGACCCCTCTTCACCAGGCCCGAATCCGGGTGGGTGCATTCTTCAGTGACAGTGCTATGGTTTTACTTTGGTTTATTCGAAACCCTGAATGCGCACCATATTCCTCCATCCTGGCCAGGAGCACCGGGATGGACCGCGACGGGTGAGTCACGTAGATCAAAATGTCATCAGCATAAGGGGCCAGTTTATGTTCTCTGCTGAATGTTTTAAGGCCTATTATTGAGTCATAGTTATGGACAATCTTTGCCAGGGGTTCCATTACCAGGGCGAAGACCAGTGGCGAGAGGGGACACCCCTGCCTAGTCCCTCTTGTCAATTAGAAGGGGGAGATGCCACGCCATTCACTACGACTATCGCTCTTGTATTATTGTAGAGTGCTTGTGCACCCTGTATCCACCAAGGCCCTAAATTGGCATTTTGCAGAACTTGAAGCATAAACTGCCACTCCACCCAGTCAAAAACTTTTTATGCATCAACCGAGATCATGGTGGGGTGTGTGTCATCTACCTCGACCAACACGATTAGGTCTGGAGTCTTACTGACATTGTCCGTGCCCTGCCTCCCCCTCACATACCCCACCTGATCGCTGTGCACCAGGAGCGCGAGGACCTTATTTAACCTGTTACCCAGGATGCTGGCATATATTTTAGCATCCATGTTCAATAATGAGATCAGCCCGTAGGCGCCACATTCTAATCTTTCCCTCCCCTCCTTAGGTATCACTATAATTATAGCTGTCTTGAAGAAGGGCGGGGACTGCCCGGTGGTCATTATATCATTAAACAGCAGAGATAAAAAGGGTGTCATGTTGCCCCTTAGCCATTTGTAGTAGGCACGGTTGAAGCCGTCCTGACCCGGGGCTGATCCTGCATTTAGGTTGGAGATGGCAAAGTCCACCTCCTCCACTGCTATCAGGGCATTCAGCTAATCGCGGTTAGAGGCTTGCATCAGGGGGAACGTGACATTAGCCAAGAATTTCTCTATTTTCTCATGGGAAGAATCACTGTCTCAAGTGCATAGCTGCTCTTAAAATTGGGCAAAGCAGGCTGTTATATCATTTGTGTCACTTAGAATGACACCCAATGGGGAGTTGATCTTGCTGACCGCTCTTTCCACTCTCTGCTTTTTCAGTTTGGCTGCGAGTAGGGTGTGGGCCTTGTCCCCCTTTTCATAATATCTTTGTTTGACAAACCTGAGATGGGCCAGGGCCTTTCCTTGCCATACTTCCTTAAGCTCCTGCCTAAGCTCCCTAATCTCAGCAAAGGTTGTGGCTGTGTCTCCTTCATCCCTCTCTAAGGCAGTTTCTTTCCCACTTATTTCCCTCTTCAACTGGGTTTCTCTAAGCAGCTTAATTATTTTCACAGACGCCCCTTGCGCTATGAGCAGGCCCCTTATCGTGGCTTTCGCTGTTTCCCACACAGTCATACGTGGGAGGTCACCTGTGTCATTCCATTTGAAAAATTCCTGTACCTCTTCATCTATTAATTCTTTTAAAAATCTATCCTTGAAAAGCAGATCATTGCACACCCAGTGTCTATCTACAATCCTACTGGGACCCAGAGCCAACCCCACCACAACCATGTCGTGGTCTGACCACCCCACTACCTCAATTGTAGTACTCCTTAAGTAGTGTTCAAGTTTACCTTCCAGAAAGATATTGGGCCTCATTACGAGTTTGGAGGTAGCTATGGTGCTATTAACACCATGGCTGCCTCCAAACCGGGCTCCATTACTGGGTTCCTTCAATGAGAAATAACCAGGTCATTCCAACATTGGAGGACCCGGTAATTCCTCCTTGAAGGAGCCATTGCCGATTCCCATTTGAGGGCTCAATGGGAATGGGGAGGGAGGTAATAACGGGCACATTACAAATGGCCCGTTATTACCTCCCTCTTCCCCTCGCGGGACCCGGAAAAGACGTTTGGTTTTACCAGACGTCTGTTCCGGGTCCCACAAAGGGAACCTCGTAATCAGCGCTCCCGTAATGAAGGGTGTCGGTCCGGTACCGGCACCCTTCATTACGGGACCGCAAGGGTAGTAATGAGGCCCATTGTCTATCTGGGAAAATATTTTATCTGGGAGTAATAGAAAATGTAAGCCATCTGTAGCAGATGCTGAGCTCGATCAAAAAGTGTTCCCTTATCAGATTCTGAAATGTTCCCTTATCATGGGGGGGACCGCACCTACTCTATATGATTTCCAGTCCAGTGCTGGGTTCATAACCAGATTAAAATTACCTCCTCAAATCAGAGGACCCATACTTCCACTATCCAGGCATGCAAAGAGAGCTCTGCAAAATGCTAATTGTTGTGTATTTGTCGCATATACCTAGCACAAGGTGACCTCTCTCGATCTGATGATCCGCTGCACGATAATTTATCACCCGCCTGAGTATATGTATGTTTGTGTAATTTGCAGTCCTAGACAGACTCGGTATAGAATCCCCACCCCTCCCTTCTTTTCCGGCCCCAATGCCCATATAGCTCCCCTCAATTGCCTGCCCCTGGGGGTAAATTCCTTGTTGCTTTTAGGTTTGGTTTCTTGCACAAACAGGATGTCCAATTTGGCCTGTTGAAAGGCTTTTACCAATATGGACATTTTCTGAGTTGAGTTTAGACCCTTGACATTTAAAGATCCCATCTGTACTATATGAACCGCCATGTTTTTTGCGAGGTGTGCGCACTAAAGTAGGTTGGGTGTGTTGCTCCCTCCACTGCTCATGTGTGATTCTAGATCTTCGATCTTCGATATAGGCATGCCCCAGCGCCAAGTTCATTAAGTGGGCCAGCGCACACTTTGCTGTTTTATTACTTGGTACATTCTGGTAAGTTTCTCTGTGTTTCGACCTCTCACATTTACTCTCAATCCCATTATAATCTCCCTGAACCATCCCTGCTCCCCCACCCCCATTGTAGAAAGGAAAAAAGGAGAAAAAAAAAGCTCTTCCTAACACTGGAGACGCCCTAGGACAAATCAAAGGGCCACACAACGGGTGTCTCTGCAGGGAACCCTTGAACCTGAGTCTTAAACTTATCAACGGTTAACAAGCGTGAGAGCATACTAACTAATCAATACATCGCCCAGCGGCTGACCATGGGGGGGGTATGCAGTGTTGCTTTTGTGGTATTTCCTGTCTTTCGTTCATTAGTTGGTCAGTTTACTGTATCTCTGTCTCTGTCAAAGCGCCCTCACAGCCCCCCATGGCACACCGTGATTGACTCTTTCTTGTAATGTGCGCTCCCCGATCAAGGGATATTTAGACTCTTGTATTTTCTTGTGTCCTTTGATCGGCCCCTTTTTTGCCATGGACCGATTGCCTTCCTGGCTCATTCAGAGGATGATTGCAGTTCTTAGCTGTCCGCTGATCCTTCCTTTCCTCTTAAGCCTTGCAGCACATTTATAGCTTCCTCCCCCAAGACCACCCTGTATTCCTCATTTGCATACTCAAAAAGGAGCGCGAACGAGAAGCCCCATCTGTATCTGAGGTTGTGTTCTCTGAGCAAGGAGGTTAAGGGGCGACAGTCTCTTCTCTGGGTGAGTGTGGTAGCAGACAAATCCTGATAAATATGAACCCTTAAGTCCTCAAAGTCTATGAACTCTTGTTCTCTGGTTTGCTGCACTATTTCCACCTTGTGCCTGTAATGGTGGCACTTGGCTAACACTGATAGTGGGCCGCCTGGGGGGCCACTGGCTCAATGAACTCTCTCAAATTCTAAGTCAAGTGTCAGGGACCAAGGGGGATGGGAAGAGTAATCCGACCAATGATTTCCCCCATCTTTACAAGCTTATAGGCATTTCGTTGGCGGCTTCCTTGAGACCTTCGATCTGAATGTTTGCTCTTCTCTCTCTGTTTTCCATGTCATTGACTTTTGCTGCCAGTTCTGAGTTTCTTTGTTACAGGTCCAGAAAACTGCTTTCTGCCCCCATTTCTAAGATGCCTGTAGACTACTGATAGTTTTCTAGAGCCTCCACTTTGTCCTCTATCTTATGCACCCTTTCCTGGAGGCTGTACACTGTTGTTGTCATGCTGTTCCTGAGGGAGCGAATCTTGTCCAGAAGAAGGCACACATCAGCTTTTGTGGAGGTCTACTTGTCACGCCCGTGGCGGGAGGGTGGCCATGCTTGGGCTCTCTTGATGAAACTCTAGTAGCTTTTGAACTGTGGATGGGTCTATCCAGCTCTGCATGTAAACTTGACTATACCAGTCTTCTCAAAGGGGGGCCACTGTGAGTTAAATGTTGCTGCCGGGGATGCACCCTCTCTTAGATATATATTCTGTCCCGAGCTTCTTAAACGGGGGCGTTAGTTCAACGAGGAAGGTGGGGGATTGAGTAGAGGTGCTTGGCGCTGTGTCTTTTCAGAGAGGCACGTGCCCGTATCTTGGCTTCACTTTCAGGTACAGGAAGTTTTTGCACTCTCCTTTCTACCTGAGGAAGGAATCAGCAGATACTGTAGTCCTCGGTTCTTTCTATTGTGTGACACTTTTCTCCCTTCAAAGCGCACTGAAGCAGCAGGCACAGTTCTGGAGGGGCACACTCAGGGAGGGGGCTCTCAGCAGTCAGTCTGCCCTCACTGCATAGACTTTGCACTCTACAAACACCCTGGGATTCTCTATCTGCAGGACGGGACTCGGTACTTGGAACTCTTCTTCAGTGCCCTGCAGTGGCAGGGTGGGTGTGGAATGACCCCTTGCAGGCCTGCGTTTGGGGGGCCTATGCACCCAGTGGAGCACTGTGTAAGTGCATGTTGTGTGTCTCCGTGTGTTTCCCTTCTCGCACTGGTAGAGTGACACTCTGTGTCTGCTTTGTTATGTCACCACCCCTTGGGCCGTGCAATATTGCTTCTTGTCACTTTTTCTTCCAGTCCCCCTGTCCTCCCTAGGGGCTAGCTGGAGTTCTGAATGCTAATCGGCACAGTGCAATCAGGGGCGAGGACCCTACTGTTCGGTTTCATTCACAGTGTGATGTGTGCCCACCTGCCCGGCTCCCACTTTCCTGTGCACCTTGACATTCTGATAGTGGGGTGGCAGTTCAGTGGAGACTCTTTTCCTTTATCCGTGCCTCACTATGGGGGGCAACCTGGTATACTCCATGGTGTGACTGTTGACCCTGATGTTGCCTCTTGTGCTCAGGAGTATTGTGTTGCTTGAGCTTCTGAGGAGGGAGTTGAGTGCGTTTCCTGCTTTTCCTCTACCCACAGTGCATAGTCATGAGCCAAACGTGTGGTGAGCCAATGTGCGTATGTCCCTTCTCCCCTCTCGCATCACATCAATGGCCACTGTACCTGGGGGTGCAGCAAAGTATGGGGGCACAGGAAGTCACTGCTTGCTCTCAAAATATCCCCTGGTAGCTCTCACGTCCCCTCAGTGTGAGGGGGGCTCCTTGTCCCTGGGGGTGCTGCAGAAGTTCTTCCCCCAACTTCCTCCCTCTCTCCTTACCAGATTCCGTCAGCGGGAGGGGGGTCCGGATCTGGCAGTTGCTGCGTGTACAATTTGTGCCGATACTGAGGATTGAACATGCAGGGTGAGCCGCCTCACCAAGCTGCCACAGAGGGGTGGGACTTCCCTTCCAGGCCCGCTGTTCTGTGGCTCCAGCAGCGCACTGCCTTAGGGCACTGCAACTTCTTCACCTCAAAGCCGCAACTTGGAGCTAGGTTTGGGCCGCCACTATTCTTTTTCTTTCCATGGGTTCTTGTCTGCGCCCATCTGGTTTTGCTGTCAGGCCCCCCTCTGATACTTCTTCAGGAAGATCAGCAGACTTCTCCACGCTTCAAGCCACGTGTCATCCGGGACCACAGCAGCTTCTTTTACACCATGCCGCTACCGGGGAGCAATGTTGGGGCTGCAACACTGCTCTTGTTCTCTGCAGGTATTCACCTGCGCTCATGTGGTTCTGCTGTCCGGCCACTCTCTGATACTACTTCTGGGGGGATCAGCAGACTTCTCTGTGCTTCAAGCGAGACGTCGTCTTGCAGCACTGCGACTTCATTTTCATAATGCCGCGACCGGGTAGCAATGTCGGGACTGTGGCATTGCTCTTCCTCTCTGCAGGTCTTCGACTGCACCCACGTGATTTTGCCATCAGGGCGCTTTCTGACATTGCATGCTCTGTAGCAGGGCGCAGGGAATCTGCGGACTCTGAACTTGCTGTCGGTTGACCGGGTCCCCAACGCAGTTTTTCCTCGGGACTGCAGCTGCAGATAGCTAGCACATTTATGTTTCAAAACACTGCTTCCAATATGCTTGCGGGCTGGCAAGCATTCAAATCTCTGCCATTACTCAAGGGTCCCCGGAGATGAGAGCGTTCAGTCTGCCATTCAACCTGCCCTCCCTGGTGGTCTCCATTGATCATGTTTTTAACCTAGAGATATGGTTCAAAGCATGACAGAGGTGACTTACTTGGTGAGGGGTATCTCAGATCACTCTCCCTTGTTGTTCTTCTGAGGGCTGACAAAGAAAGCACCACAGGGAGTCTGGAGGCTTGTTGCCTATCATTTTCTGGCACCTGAGGTCAGAACCAACTTTGACGACGTTATGGAGTAGTTCTTTGGAGAGAATGAGAGGTTGGTAGATAGCGAGGGGATGTTGTGAGAGGCCTTAAAACAGTCCAAAAAGGCGAGGCACTTTGGGCAGTTCAGAGGAGAGAGAAGGAGAGGAGGCGTGAATTTTCAAGCAAGGAAGGCTGAATGTTAGAGCTTGAGGGAAAATATGCCAATCGTAAATCTGACCAGGTGCAGAGGGACCTGGGCAAATCCCAGGAGAGGGTGAGATCACTCAAGAAGGATGAGACCGGATATTTGGGTAAACTTAGTAAGGGGAGTAAATATGTTAATGGGGAAAAGAACGGGAAACTATTAGCTTGGCTGGTCAAGCAGGTGCAACGGAACAGATGAGTTACAGCTAATAGAGGAACCAGGGGTATAATCTTGAGGGGTGGGGAGGATATTGCAGAGGGTTTGACAGCCCGCCTGCTAGGGGTTGTATGCAAAGCCCCCACAGGGGACAGGAATTGTCCTATCAGCATGCCTGGAGTCCCTGTCTTTAAAGCAGTTGAAGGAGACAGAAAGGGAGGAATTAGAGGTGGAATTGACGATGGCAGATGTTGAGCGTGGTGTGCACCGGCTCCAACATGCTCCCTGTGGAATTGTGGAAGTCCCTGGGGCACAAGGTATGCTTGCACCTAGTCAATGGTCCTCATTACAAGTCCGGCGGTAACCCTGACGTCCTACCGGTAGGTTTGCCACCGGACTTGCAATATTTACAAGCACCTGGCTTGCCGGTAATACCAGGGTTTTACAGCCTCAGCATTCCGGGATGTCCGGCGCTGGTAAAGTGTAAATCCCCATTCCGATTTGAGTCCCATAGGTCTCAGTGGGAATGGAGACCAGGGAAGCACCGGCACCTGGTTGGCTGAACATTCAATGAAAAGGTGTTTTTTTTCTTTTTCCAATGACCCAAAATAGGGGTCACCTACAGGGGGAAATTACCTGTTGTATAGGTTGTTAATCAATCGACTGCAGAATGATTAGTAGAACCCAAAATACAGGTTAGTATAAATATGTTCAGTTAGTTGTTTATTAGAATGCATAAGGGGGGTTGTCTTGTTAAATGACTTTGATGATATGACCGTAATAGACCAATCATTTCTTCATTAATACAATGCCACCATAGTGACTAGTATTAATGAATTCAAAAGCTCATCATCTCATATTTTACAAAATAAATCCTGACTCAAGAATACAGAGCTTGCAATATACATATTTGTACAATCAAAATACATCATGTAATATTTCAGGAAGCACATCACCTATGGGTACTCCCCAATGGGTGATCCTGTTCATTCAAGTGGCAAAAAATAAATCATGAAAAACTCTAAAATCAGCATCTACATGTTTTCTCCATTTGTTAATTTTTTTTGTTATAAACAATATATACGGTAACCTGATTACAAAAATTGAAGCTCCCATTCATTATGTATGTGTCATCTGGACACACCATATTGATTAAAAAGAAAAGCCCATCGTTGAATGGGTAGCAGCCACTTGATGTGTATTCAAAAGTGCACCAGTCGACTAGTTCTAAATTTTTAGTCTGTCTCTTTATTGGAGTTCACATTCTTATTGGGTGTCTTTATATTTTACACCAATATATCATCGATATAGGTTGTATTTGTGCCTTGACTCAGATTGATCTAAGATAATGGTCATTTTTCTTTAACCATGTGCTGTCAAGGGTGTTCTATGTTATCTTTCTATGATCTTGTGCATTTTGTAAGGTGTTGACATATCACATATTATCTTTCTATTGCCTGAGATTTTGTAAAAGTTGATACTTTGATTACTTAGAAATGTAATTAAAATCCGCCAGCATTGATGATGATGCAGATTTTGTTTATAAACATGACATCACTCACATTGAACATGATGATGTCACTGTTAATCGATGCTATTTTAAGTGGCCATCCTGTGTTCACACTCGCGAACTCGTCTTGTGAAAAAGATGTAACCTTTTTACTGCTCAGAACTTAATAAGTATCCTAACAGGGTTGCTAGCCCTCGAAATTCTTATAATCATTTTTTCTTTTGGAATTATTTTTGGTTTTTCAAATACCCTTGTAATATCTTCAACTTTCAGAAAAGACAATTGCTAAATCCATCTGAAACCACTTAATTGTCTGGTCTCTGCTTCAAGCCTCCTCATACTTTGGCTAAGATTACCAACTCCTATGGTAAGTAGTCTATACAAATGGAAGATAGCTCATACATTGAGAAATTAAGCTAGTTAATGAACTAAATCTACAATTTATTTTAAACATTAGGGAATCTCCTAGCGATTTCCAGCAACCGGGGGGACCTGATGACATCAACCCTGGGTTTACCTCAAACTTCTTACTACTGTGGCTTAGACTACCAACTCATATGGTAAGAACTCTATGCATATTGAAAATAGCTCATACATTTGGAAACAATATTATTTAATAAAGTAAAACCTATGGGTCTTTTTAAACAGTAGGGAATCTCCAAGTGTTTTCCAGCATCCAGTTGGAATCTGATGACATCAACCCTCTAGCCATTACCAATTGGAGACCGGACCCTAAAAGTCCCATCGATTCATGGGTAAGAATGATCTTTCATTAATTGAGGGAGCATAACCGTTTTTTCGAACTTAAGGGCAGCTTAAATTACTCTAGCGCCCTCTATTAATCTCTACAATATGATTTTTCCAGGTTAGAATTGTATGATATTCTATATGAATACACAATTACTTAGACCCATAGAAATCTTACCAACCCTTGGTGGAATAGGATACTTAATGAAGGTTAGTATAATCTTTTCTTATATCAAAAAAGGAAATGAGCCCAGAATATAGTGCAAACTTATTAACACAATGAATTGATGAATAGACAGATGACTGTATTAGAAACCTTTTTTTGATGGGATTGATTGTACTTTAAAACATCATGTTTAGGACATGAGTTTGAAAATATTCTCTGGATCAAACCGTGATATAGCTCATATGATATATCATTGATGAACCTAGATGTTTTGTCTAAATCAACAAGGTGACATGATCAATAAATATAAAAATCTTTTGTGGTTTTTTAAATTTGGATTATCGGAGTGTTCCACTTTTTGAATCATTTGAAGCTTAGCACATGATGACTTGTTACTGTAGGACCAACTAATGTTTACCAAATTAACACATTATTCTTGATGATCTCTATAGAATTGTATATGCATATATATGTTTTAATTTTCTTCTGTAGATAAAATGTGAAAGTATATTATGCCCCTGATGAAGAGAAGTACTCGAAACGCGTTGGGCAACATGAACAATAACATTTTATGTGAAATGCAAATCTAACTGTGATGCTTACTTTTTGTAACAAAATTAGGCAATGTAATACCATACACTGAAACGTGCTTAGACTTGAAGTGTGATTTTGGCTTTGGTCTAACTAACCAAAGATCTATTCTAAACTACCAGGCTCATCTATTGAGGCATCGAAAGCATGCAGGGGACGGGAGTTCCCTAACTGGGAAGTTTTTCTGTTTTCCATTTACAACCCATATGCCAAGGTTGATTCTCATCTCCTCTGCACCCGAAGTTCATAAATATACCGACTACGTGTTTTGGTTAACAAGAGACACAACTGTCAACATATTTATTGTAAAAACAGGAGTGCAGGGTGCTCACACATTGGTCCATATGTAAAAATGCACAGGGCACATTTGTGCATATGATCTGGGAATGCCCCAGGATACAGAGCGTTAGGGCAGGGGTGTTGTCGAGAGTGGGTATGGAGTTGTGAGAAGAGATCATTGCAGATCCCAGGATATGTGTGCTGAGGATAGGCAGGGAAGGCATCCCCATTGACATTGGATAGGAAGGTATCTGACCTGGCATTCAGGGCAGCCAAGAGAGGCCTTGCTAGAGTGTGGGGCTTCAAGGACAACCCATCCCTGTCCGAATAGGAATCCACCATGAATGGGTACATGGAGATGGAAAGTCTGGTTTATAAGAGCAGGGGATGTCTGCAGAAACATAAAAAAGTGTGCTGAAAATGGTTGGGTGACGGGGAGGAATCCGGTAAATTTCTGGGGCCACTGTGGAGGGAGGAGGTGTCCTAGAATGCAGGGTGGAGTCAGCTCTGGTGTTCAGAGGGAATGGGGGCAGGGTTCTCAGGGTCAGGGAAGGGGAATTTAGGGATTGTTGGGTGTGGTTTGTTCCACACGTTGGTTCTGTGTACCTCCTGTATTGTTTTTTAATGCTGTCATCCAATTGGATGTTAGCAAAATGTCTTAAAAAATGGTTATCAAAAAAAAGATGTACCGTTTTGTCTTATCATACTTCAATTTGTTTTTCAGAGAGGTGCACCATGAACTATCAGCATTTTAGAAATGTAATAGCAAAGTAAAGTGTACATATTGTTACATTGTATTCAAAGGTCAAATCAAAATCCCATATGCACCACAGATTAACTGAGAATATTTTCCATATTGAGAGTGAGAAATGGAAAAAGACATTACTAATTGATTTTCACCTTCATTGGAATAGTGAGACAGGTGGGACTGAAAATCTTCATAGAGCAGATCTTAAAGCCAAATCCCGATTTAGCAAATACTGCAAAGTTTTAATGGTCTCTTCTTTAGCTACCCAGTTGCTTATATTGCACTTCTATGCTATGAACAAGGACCTAGCACACAAGAAATGAGGATCAGTTATAGCAATAGTCAATTGCTATTCATTATGTGTATGTTATTGGGATTTGTACTGCACACTGCTGCCATTTTTCATGGTCTCCAAGTGCTCAGGTGGATCTGAAAAGGAGGGGTTTGGCATGTGCTGTTGGTACCTTCAGTTCATAAAAATCGGTCACTATGTGCTTGTATGATTTGGTAGATTGCCATTTGTGTTTTGTTCGCAGACATTACCTGTGTGTATTGGATGTTGTGGGAGAAGGTTGAGTTTATAGGTTTTGGTGTATTGTGTCTGAGGTCTGTATCAAATCAGTTATGTAATGGGTAGTGGATGTGCTGAGAGTTAGAGAATTAGAGAGTTATTAGTAGGTTTGTTGTGATGGGTTGGATTATCAGAATAACATTGTGGGCAACAGTCTCCGAAAGATGGTTAAACAAGATAGACTAGTTCAAAAAACATAAGGGAATTTAAAGAGGATTGGCCATATGTAGTCAATATAGAAAATATTTAAAAATAATATTAAAAATAACCTGTATATCAATCAGAACTCTGAGTTAGGCCCTTCTCTTGGCAGCCATTGATAGCTGTGCTCTTTTGAACTATTCAGAGACAATAAAACCCTGACCGCTCTTTATTAGTATTTGAGCAGAAATAAATGCCCCTTTATGTCTCATTTGTATTTAGCCATGCCTGTGTTGCTTGTCTCTAAATACTGACCTGCAGTAGAACTTAGAATTTAGACACATTTTTGAAATACGTCATGCAAGGACGTTCTAATGGTCTTGATGCTTGTCTCTCTGTCACTTGAGGGCGATCACACTGAATGAAGTATCTCCTGAGTATATTAATTTCAGAAATATATTTCTGAAATGTATTGGAGAAACTAAATGGTAACACGTTGAAATGCTCTTAGAATGCTTTTTCAGAAATGCAGTGTATAGATCATCCTGCAGGACTAACACCCTTTTGACAAAGCCTCACTGTCAGTGCAACTTTTGCAGAGAGTTGATGGTGTATTTTGATATTGTTCCTTGTTTTTCATTCTTGTGCTTTTACTTACTTGTTACAATATGTTTTCAAAGACTGTGTGTTTTGCTCTGATCAAAGTGAAGAAAATTGAATTAGGTGCTGGATTAGCAATAACTTTCATCATAAGAAGAGGTAGATAGAAGCTATCAGCAACAAGGCCATTCGATTTGTCTTCAATACGAAATTATTATTGTATTAAACACTCACTAAAAACATTTAACTAATTTGAGCTTACCTATTTGCAACATCATGCAGAAACAATGGAAGATTTTCGAAAAATCTGTAAATAAAATACCCTACACCTTTTTGCTTATAAAAAATCAAACAATGATAGGCAACTGTGTTAGCAAAAGTAGATTACCTATAAAAACTGCTAAGACAACTAATATCACCACAATGTGTGGCTTAGAACCAATAACAGGCCATCAACCTTGTAGACAAAGCGTAATCTATAAATTGACATCTAAATCAAAAAAGGTTAATATTGGAACCAATAAGAACTGGCAACAACGACATTTTTCAAATTGTAATTTTGAATATTGAGAGTATATGATCACTTGTCCATGCTCATTGATCTATAGATTAAAAATAGAATTGCTGAGCACAAAAGCTGCATAAACAATAAAATGTTGGCTGCACCAATGGTTAAATATTTTCTAGATAATAACCACGGAAGTGAGGACTTTAAATGGATGGTATATATGACGGTGTGAGGTCCCAATCACAATGTGAAAAATAGAGTTTTATTTGCACAAGAGCAAACATTTATTTTTCTAACACAGAGTGACACAAAGGGTCTAAATGAAGCATTGAATGGCATAAGTTAAGGTAATGATCCCCCTTGCACTATCCTTATCTGTTTCGGATCCCTTGTGGACAATAATGATTTAGAGGAAATCACCAGAATGGGTTAAATTGGTAAACTCAACATGTAAGTGCAGAAAATAACACGATCAGGGAAGCCCCCCTTAAAGTGTGTTAGTTCTTTATATTGTGGAATTACATTGTGGTGTATGGTGCTCTCGAAATAAATTCTCGATATTCAAGTGCAGAAAATGACATGATCAGGAAAGACCCCTTAGGTGCTGTCAAAAACCTTTTGACATACAAGTGTAGAAAATAACATGATCAGGAAATATCCTAAATAAGTGCGTTACCCCTCTATATTGTGGGAATACACTGTGGCACATCGTGTTCTTTAAACATCTTCTTACATTATTCCCTTCCCAATTTGGGTGAATACATATATAGAATAATGGCCCTTTATTAGCGTCTCCACTTAAGTAAAATCGCGGCAAAAACTTGCCCTCTATAGAAAAAAGATGCAAATTAAATTTAATTCAAAATAATTTTTTTCTAAACTATGAATAAGCGTTTAATTTAACTAGAGGTAAAACAAAATAGTTATGAAATTCGAGTTTGAGTAAGAACTGTATCCTTGTTGTAATATGCACACACTTGGATAAATTTTTAGTCCCTTTTTAGTGTCTATTAAAGATGCTACGTCCACAAATAGAAAAGGAAAACATACAAAGAAGTTAGCCGGGTTGAAACGCTGGCTGCATATTGTTTTGGTCGCCCTCTACTAACGTGGGAGACGCCGTACCAAGGCTCAATTCGGGATTAATAAATTGCAACGGAGGCAACATGTGAAAAAGGCAAGCCAACAGGTAAGTAGTCCTAATGCAGGCTATTGGAAATACACAGCATTAGAATGAGAATGCACGTGAAACATAACAGGTCAGGATTTATATAAACATGTGTTCCGTTGTAGTTGGAGTCCCTTTGAATCGAGGAGAGAGAAATTTATGAGAGGGCGACAGAGCACCCACCCATAAGAAAGAAGGCATATACTTGTCCGGAATCTATCAACTCCGGTTGGGGGAGACGCCACATCTGTCGAAGCCCTAAGAAGGGTAAGCAAAATGTTATGGCCATCATTTCATTGGCTAAATGATGAATGACAACTCATGAGATGTCATACGCACTAGGAAAGTTAAAACACCGCTTTTTCTGTGGTTTTTCACGGATAGGTACAATCTTTTGACAACGCCACACCACCAACAAGTGGAGTAACAAGCGGGAAGAGACTACACAAGAGATCCCTGTTAGGAAACCATTTTCCAAGGTAATAACAGGGCATGACAGTGGACATTGAACATTGATAGAGTGAGTCATAATATTGAGTCCTGAAGTATAATTAATATATGTCTTGACAAGTCCACACGAATACCATATGTTTATGGGCCATTACCTGATTTATTGAGGATTCCTGGCAATATAAGGACCAAACCCACAAGCTGGAAAAGGTAACTGGTTACCTATTTCTAAGCATACTAAAATTGAAGGTATAGGAATTCTAATATCAAGTACTGTATCCTGATTTTATTTATTCTCTTCTATCAGCAGCTATGCCAATCTGCGCACAAGACAACTACTTCAATAACGAAGATCAAGTTAATCTTTTAAAGAGATTGAGTTTTTTTTAACAAAAAGTGACATTACTCCTGAAGAAAGTCCCAGAGTGATGGTTTGAGGACTGAAACATGTCAAGTTTAAGAGTCTAGTGTTTACAGACGGTCTTAGAAAGGAATTAAAAATGAATATCGAATATGAGAATATCACCATTTAGAAAGATGTTCTGTAACACAATTTATTGATTTAGATGCCTGGTAAAGGTTAATTTTTGTCACGTGGACTAGTTATAAGTCTTTTTTATATATGTATTGTGTATTTTATTTTACATTGATATGTTTTTATTGAGTGTTTAATACAATAATACTTTTGTATTGAAGACAAATTGAATGGCCTAATTGCTGATAGGTTCTATCTACCTCTTCTTATAATTAATGCATCTACCCCCCACTAAAAGGTAGAGTTATCACTATAGAGTGATAAGAGTGGGGTTCCCAGTTTTATTGGGGATTAGCAATAACCACATTACTCAATGAATAGGGTTGAACTATTTTATTTTAAAATACAGTGCGAGATGAATGAATTTAGTAAGTCAGTGTTTCTAAAAACTCAAATGTTGACCTCTGTATGCACTACATGTATACCATATACTCTGACAAGTATAAGGTGTTACAAATCCTCCTGAGATGGGGACAACAGTCTTTTTGGGATCTATAAACACAGGCATTCTCAGGGATATAGCACACAGACACTTCTTTGTCACAAGACATAAGCCCAGTGATATCCTGGACAGGTGCTTCTCTGCCAAAGGTAGCAGTGACAGTGACACAATGGCCAGCTGCTTCTTCAACACAGGTCCTCTTCACAAGACTTTTGTCCCTTACCCACTATTTGTAATCCACACCAAAAATATTGTGCCTAGGTTACATTTTACTAATGAGGAGTTATAGTGCTCCTCTGTGAAGTTGAGTGTGTCCCTTGGTACTTTCTTTCAGGGATATTCAACCCCTAGGTGTTTCCCTGATATTTCCACTTTCCTTCCTCGATTAACTAAGGGATTTAGTGCCTATCCCACTATATTTTATTTATTTATTTTATTTATTGGGTATTTATAATGTGCCTATGCAGCAAGTGGGGTTTCAAGGCACAACAAGTGTGAGGGGGTGGGGTGATGAATAACAAAAAACGGTCCTAACATGCCTTGTGGCATTCAGATCATGCAAGTGCTTTAACCTGAAGATCAGAGGAGTGGGAGGTGGGGGAAGTGCCAGTCAGAGAGGAATGCGCTAATGATAAGGAGGGAAAGGAAGTGCAGGTCAGAGTGGAGAGTGAGCAATTGCTGGGGGCAGGGGGAAAGAGGGCCACTGGGCTACGCGAGTGCTGAGTGGAGGCCATGTGGACAAGTGCAATTCAGAGAGTGCAGGAGGAAGGGGATGTATGGGTTCAATAGGGGAGCAGGCCCAGCCGGGCAAGTGCAGGGGAGGGTGCCCGGAAGGGCAAGTGCAGGTTAGGTGGGGGATCAGGAGACACTGAAGTGCTGGGTAGACTGGGCGAGTAGGGGCTGGGGCCCTGTATGAACCAGAAGGAACCAGGCAGCCAGTCAATGTGCGGCAGAGTGGGACATTAGCAGGGGATAAGGAGAGAGAAGGAAGAAGAGAAAAGGAGGGTGTTGAGAAGCTTCCAGAATGTAAGGAGATCCGGCTCAAGTCTGAGAGGGGCAGGGAGGCCATTTCAGAGGGAGGCTCCTGTGGAAGAGAGAGATCTACCCCTCTCTCTGCTTGGGAAAGTGTCTGATCTGCAGAGAACTGGAGCTAGAACACTGAAGGCCTATAGCTGGGAGGTATTTAGGCTGAGGGAGTTGGATTTTGTGGGGTCCTAGGCCCCAGAAAGCCTTGTGAATGATGAAGAGGGTCTTGAACTTGATCCTCACAACAACCAAGACAACAAGGAGCCAGTGGATAGATTTTAGGGCTGGAGAGATGCAGTACTTGGGCTTCATGCCAAAAATAAGTCTTGCAGTCCTATTCGGGGGCGAAAGGGAGAACATTTGGCAGAATGAGGAAGAGGCTGTTGCAGTAGTCGAGCCTAGAGAGCAACAGAGCTCTGGAGATATTACGTTTCTGGGGAAAAGTGAGGAAAGGGAGAATGCTTCTGAGGAGGTGCAGCTGAAAGAGGGCCTTCTTGGCAAGGTCCATGATGTGAGGAGAGAAGGCAAGAGAGAGGAGTTGAAGATGACACCAAGATGTTTTGCCTCACAAGAAGGGTGGCCAGAGAGTAGGCGGGAAGGAGGGAGCTGGGGTCCCAATGAAAAGGATCCCAGTCTTACTGGCATTAAGGCATAGATTGTTAGCAGTGAACCATGCCTGAATAGCAGTCAGACAGTTAGGAATGACAGAGGAAGAAGAGGGGGCAGTGGAAAGGAGCTTGAAGGAGAACCTCATGTCGTCCTCTTAACACTGGAGGTGAAGAGAGAAGTCAGAGATCAAATGGGCTAGATGGATGTTGACGAGCCACATCGAGAGGATAGTACCCTGAGGAACACCAACGTTTGAGAGTGTGATGGAGGAGTGAAAAGGGCCAAGTTGAACATGGGATGGTCGGTCAGAGAGGAAGGATATCAACCAGTCCAGTGTCAGGTCTGTGATGCCAAGGGTATCACATAGATGATTTATATGGGTGGCATCATTGACCGTATCAAAGGCAGATGAGGGGTCAAGAAAGGTGAGAACAGAAGGAGAGTTGGAATCGAGATTAGAGAGCAAGTCTTTACGGGTGTTCAGGAGTGTAGTTTCCATGCCTCTGGTTGCTCTGAAGCCAGACTGGTGGTCATGAAAACCTATAACAGATTTAGTGTTGTGGATAAACTGGGAGATGGCCAGCTTCTCCAAGAGTTTGCTTACAAAGGGGGTAATGGCCATAAGGTGGTAGTTAGCTGGACAGGAGAAGTCGGCAGAATATGTTTTGAGGGTAGGGTGCCAAAAGGAGTGCTTGAGGAGTAGTAAGAAGGAACAAGTGGCAAAGGAGTGACTGCAGAAATCAGTCAATGCTGGAGCATGGGAGGCAATGTTGTCCTTGATAGTTCTGGAGGAGCAGGGGAGCACCTGTTTGGATGAAACTTTCATAGAGAGGACTTGTTTAGAGACCTCATCCGGTAATATGGGCAAGAAAAAAGGAGAGTAGGAGGGAAGGGAAGAGGGGGACCATTTCACAATTTGGGCATATATTGTTTAGGTATATGGTTCCTCTTCCCTATTGTAAGTTGTAAGGTCTTTCTTCCTAAAGGCTAGGGTGTCCATCTCACTCTTTCTGCAAATGTGATCCTTTCTGGTCTCAAGTGGTAGACCTTTCATCCTAAGGTTTGAAATGCTCATATCACTCTCTCAGTGTTTTGGGTTGCCTAGCCAGGGCAGGGATCTGCAACATTCACCTATCCATGTGTTTTAGACAGCAATGCCCATCATCACTCAACATTCACTATGTTAGATATGGTTGATGAAAGTTGTAGTACTAAACACTCGGAAAGCCAAAGATTGCATCCCCGAGCAAGTGGTAATAGTGCCCTTTTCACAGTCAATGTGCATGGATTCTGGATGATTAAAGAAGTAAAGCCATTTATTGTAATTTCCAGTTTTCTTCTCCATTTGGAAGCTGAAGGCCCCCGAACTTCAGGTTCCCCAGCCTAAGGTCCCTCTGCTCCTCTTTCCTTTTCAGCCTCTCTCGTAACCTGGGACTATTGCCATGCAATCTCTGGCTTCCACTGTTTCCTGGATCCCTGGTTAATCCTTTGCATTGTGCTCATCTCCACAGCTCCTCCTCCTTCAGCACCTTTTGTGTACATATCCCCTCTTTCACATGTCCAGCCTATGGCCTCCTCTTATCTCGCAACTGGGATAGGTGAATGGGATTTGTTCTCTGTAACATTCCCCCACATTGTCTAATTAACTCAATGGTTCCTCCCCTTTGTTACCTGCATTGATCCGAGTGCATATAATGGTAAGTGGACATTTTGAGTTCAGGCAAATGTTTTGCCACTCTGTATGCTATGTGCTGGCTTCTCTGTGGCTTCCTTCTGTTCTCCCTGCATCTGTTATCCTTCTCCCATGTCCTTGTGGCATCTACACCTTCTGTGGTTTCCATTCTATTCCTCTTGCACGCTTGATTACGTTTACGAATTGGCTGTATCACTCTTCCAGTGGTAGGGCACTGTCCAATCACATGTAAGATACTCATTGCTAAACATAGGCTGAATTAGTATTATGAATGCTGAATCAGCTGAACATTCACTGATGAACTTCCCAAGCTTTTAAGAGATGTGGGTAAACAAATTCATTCAGGCAGATTAACCTGGCCATACATAGGAGAAGCCTGCTGGATCTCTGCAGCAGTCACTGGGCATCTTTTAGGGAGGGGAGATGGCGTTGTAGGATGGTGTCAGTTGCTGTTTGAGAGCTGTAACATTGCATTTTATTTTCTATGTTGGATGTTTTGCACTTTTAAATAAAACATCATTGAATATTGTGCACAAATGTATTTACAGGGAGAGACAGAAAGAACAAATATTTAAAAGGAAAGAACGGTTTATTTGTCTATTGTTTTTTGAGAGCTAGAGCATTTGATTTGACTTTCATGTTTAGATAGGCTTGTTTGAACTTTGAAACAAAACATAATTGCATGTTGTGTATTTAGTATATCTTGGTTGGGGTGATTGCAGGTCTCGCTCATTAGAATATAATTATATTTTTTATATTTACACACACCATTTAAAGTAGTCTACCTTTCACAGAAGGGCAGGCTAGATTATATTTTAAAAAATGTATTAATAAAGATTACATTTTCTATGCCAAGCACCGTAACAATTTACTTTGAGTACATGTACTGAGGCGAGTTGATTGATTATGAGCTCACACATAAGCTGTTGAATTAAAAAGCTCTGCCACAGCTTTGGGTGAGCAGAACAAATGTTGGTTGCTGGTAATTATTTTCGATGTGGTGGTGATCACAGGCGATAGGCAGTATGGTCAGACTGATTAGCTTTGTTATGCAACACACCACCTGCTTGAGCACGTTGAGCAGTAGTAGTATGAAGGAGGAATTTGCAATGGGGCAGCTTGCTTGCACAACAGGTGCACTAAAAAAAAAAATACAAGAAGTTGAATTGTTTTAGGGGATGCTGGAAAATGTGTTGGAGGCAGTGGCGATAACCACAGGTGTTGGGAATTTGTGGCAGGTTGATTGGAAGTGTGATGCAACACACCACCTCCTTTAGCACATTGAGACTTTGGGAATAGGAGGAATTTACGCTGGGCCAGCATCTTTGATCGGATTCACCCACAAAAAAATAACAGTTGAAATGTTTTGTGGCAATGGAAAAATAGTTGTTGGTGCTGGACATTTTTGGGGAGAACGTGGTGGTAATCACAGGTGGTGGAAACTCGTGGCCGGTGTTAGGGAAAATTCTCTGTTTAGGCTGAATTTCCTAACCTAGTGAGTCCCGCAGCAGCTTTGCTGGATTTCTGGAGTTTGTTTTTCTCCATCCAGCCAAGAGTGAGACTCTTTTTCTCCCACTCTTGGACATGAATGTGTGTAATTCCTTTGAATGTCAATGTGTTCTATGGGCTATGGGGTCTTTTACTCCATAGGGTCTCATATGTTTTTCTATGTGTTTTACAACGTACCCTCCGTGCCGTAGCACTGGGGCGTCCTAGCGGACCTCCATCATAGACTCCATACCCGGGGACTGACTACTGTCTCCCCGGGCATGTAAAGTCACCATTGGCTTTACTAGACCTAAATTTATTAACATAACTAGTACAAACCATCTTATTGTGGACGTACTAGTAGGGGTAATTCGATTACTCCTGGGTCTGTTATTCGAGGGGACACTGTCCCGTCCCCCCTCGTCGAGTTTTGGCTGGTGGCAGTGGAAACTACTTGTTATATTCGACCCCGAATATAACCCTATGGGATTCTTCCCATTGTTGGAGATTGATACTTTTCCTCGTTAATCTCTAACATACCACCAGTTTACTTATCTTAAATAAGTCTATTGGATGGTATTTTCTGCCAGAACTCGGTTTTTAAAATGGCGTCTGTGTTCGTCTCTGTGACTCCTAAACCAAAGGTTGAGCCCTTTGTTCCACTTTTGGCGGGCTTTTGTACAGAGACCCTCCAAAGTGGTGCCATTCTGTCTGGGTTACCACAGGAGTGTGGGAGGGGGTTTAGGCACCCTGGACCGAGTTGCCTTGCCTACTCTGGTCGCACTCTGGTGTGATTGGCCCAAGCGGTGAGCCACCCCGCTCACCACTTAGCGTGTGTTGATTGACAGCTAGGCTGAATGAATGGGGGTTTTCTGCATAAAAGCAGGGCTTTTGGGACTGGATCTTCAGAAGTCGCCACAGGACCTAAGAATCCGACGAGGGTAACGCTGAGCCGACCTGCAACGATGACACCTCCGGTGGAGCCCTGCGGAACCGACTCACCACTTCCCGACGACAGAGGAGATCTCCCTGCCGGAAAGTCTCTTCCCCTGACTGGTGGGAACAACCAGTCCCCTTTGCTTTTTCTTCGCTCCAGGAAGCAGTGGTCGAATTGCCCGTGCAGAGCACCTCGGCAGCCGGATAGCCACTAGCCCTGTACCGTGACCAAAAGGTGGTGCCTTGTGACGAAGCACTCCGCGGCTGGTCTCTTCCCTGGTGGTTCACCAGACTTCACTTTTCTTCGACGACGAGATCATCTCTACTCTTGGCAAAGACCTGACGTGCATCCACCACCAGGAACCCTTTCCCCCCGCCGGAGCTGTCTCTCCACAAACAAGGTACCGTGTCCGCCTGGCTTCCCTTTCTGCCGGATCGAGTGAGGTGTCTTAATCCTCGCCTTTCCATTGGGTCGCCTCCAAGCTTTCTTTAACGTGTGGTTCTGAACTGGTTCCAAACTTTCCATAACACTTTGCGATAAAGACTCGAAGCGCATTTCCACTGAGACACTTTTGGGACATATCGCCTTGCCTCTCTCCGAGTGGGCCTGGCCTCTGAACTTTGTGATCGGCAGTAGACCCTGCCTACTTGCCTTGCATTTGTCCGTAAAGTATTGGTACCGAGTTGACTTCATAACCTGCCTTATTTTTTTCTCTCCCAACCTAACGAATACTAGAGTGCCATCGAGGTTAAAGCATACACCTCTGTCTGCAAATAAGTGATGCCGGTAAACCTAGACTTGTCGAACTATTGTTAGGGGGATTGATCTTTTTCTTCGTATAGTATTGTGATTGAAGTTGTTTGCCGTATAAGTGCCAGAGTGTTTTCTACAGATGTGTAGTTATAAATAAATACCTTTATATCTTTACACCGAAGCCTTGTTCCGTGTTTGCTTGTTCTACTGTGTAGATTGCCCTATATTGTATACTCCACATACTGCCTAACTCTTCTTGAGAGAAGTCTGACTGCTCAGCCACAGCTACCAAGTGAATCTGTGTGGTACAGACTGCTACCAAGTGGGTTTACTGCCAAACACCTGTAGTCCTAAATCTTTTGCAGTGGTCCCAGAGGGAACTGCACAGGTTTCCGCCTAACACTGGTGTACAGCGGTGGGATTTGTATCGAGTATACAGTTTAGAGTGCTTTTCGACACTTTAGGATAACTAACCACAAAGCTTAGCACTAAAAAGCAACTTTCAAAAACATGTCTACTATGGAAGCTTACAGTCAAGAATCCTTGTCCGGTGAAAATACTGAGGGTTTACGCGCTCTGTAGGCAAGAGAATCTTTCTGTAAGAGGCAAGAAGTTAGAACTTATAGCGAGATTGCTGGAAAACCAAAGTCTGGGTACTGGTTGAGAGGAACCAACTTCTCCAGCAGATGTAGATAACAGTGATGGTGTTGATCTAAATCGTAATTCTGACGATAGTGATGAAGAGGCTGACGAGGAAGGAGAGGCTAACAAAACTGTCTCCCCTGCTCCTCTACCTGCCTTACCAGCTGTACCTACGGGGCCCATACCAGGTCCCACATGTAACCCTGCTTATTTTGAACTTGAAAAAATGAAGCTCGAATTAGAATACAAACGGTTCTTGGCTCAATCTGAACGAAACCAAGAACTCGAGTTCAGAGGGATGAATGCCCAGGCTGAGTAGAAGCAAGCTGAGTTAAGACTCAGGGAAATAGAACTTAAACACGAGTTAGAGATGAAAAAGTTGTCTGTGGAAAGTGCTTCTCTCTCCTCTGGTTCCTCTAGGAGCTCAAGTCCCAAAAGACCCCAGATGCCGAAGGAATTAGTGGGTATGTATGAACCGAGATTGGATGTGTTGGATTGGTTAAAACTGTTTGAGTACAATCATGGGCTCCAGGACATCACCGGGAATGATTTACTTCCCTGGTTGTTCTCTAGGCTCCCCCCTGTTGCGACTGATGTGGTAATGGAGTTGGGGGAGGCGGATAAAATGGATTACGAAAGTGTGAAACTAGCTTTGATAGCTAGATTTGGGAAGACCCCTTCCCAGTATCTTAAGAGGTTTAGAACCCTCAAAAAGCATGATGGTACCCCTTGGGCTACCTGGGTGAGTGAAGGGTTGAAAAACTTAGAGGGATGGATTAAGGGTTACAAAGTGAACACTTATGAGGGTATGAAGAATCTTTTTATGTTGGAGTCGATTTATGATGCCTGTTCTCCTGACCTCAGACAGCACTTGGCTGATTCAAAGGAATTGGATTCCCGGAGGCTAGCTAAGGCTGCTGACTTATGGTTTGCCAACAGGGCTACTCATAAGGATTCTGGGGCAACTCAGAAGAAGGATGAGAGAAAACAGCCTAAAAAAGACTCAAAAGAGAATTTGAATAACTCAAATTCCAAAGAGGGCCCCAAACAAAGCCAGAAGGGTAAGCCACAAGGAAAACCGCAGCAGAATAGTGTGTCTTCTGGTGTCAAACCGGAAGGAGGCCAGAACAAGCCACCATTCCAAAAAGCATTCAGTAAATGCTTTGTTTGTGGCTCGACTGACCACGTGAAAGGAGATCCCAGATGTAAGGGTAAACCTTCAGGGGTCCAGCTTGTCTCCTTAGCCTTCGCTCCAGAGGAAGAAGTCCAAATGGCAAGTGGAAACTTTCTACTGCTAGCTGACGCACCCATTGGAGTCTCAGCCAGCATTTCTTTAGTATCTCTGGGGTTGTGGGAACAACAGAATTTAGATGTCTATTATTCTATCCCCGATAATACTAAAGAGTATTATAAGGACAGTGTCCAGGTGAATGGTCAGGAGACTCCTGCCATTAGGGACACTGGGGCCAGCATAACTGTGGTGGATAAATCGTTTTTTCAGGCTGAGGATGTTGCTAAGGCACCCAAATGCCTCACCAAGTTAGCTGGAGGGCCTGTGCAGATGCTTCTCCAATTACCAGTTCTCATCCAGTGTAACGATATGACTGTGAAGATACCTGTCAGCGTACAGAGTGAGGTACCAGGACGCGTACTGTTGGGTAACGATTTGAAAACTCTCGGAGTTGTATCGCATACTCCCAGACCTCCTAGTAAACGGTTACAGGAGCTAACCAGACCCGCAAGAGAGAGGACCATGCGCAGTACTCTCGAGGAGATGATGAAGAAAGAGATCACTCCTGCTCCACTGGAATTGTCGGCAGCTGTCTCGAAGAAATCAGAAGCAAAAGGGAAACCTAAGACTTCTACCCCGAAACCAGCAGCCAGCATTTCAGTGCAGCCAACACGGACTTCCCCCGCCGTTGTCCAAAATTACATCCGTAACTCCACCTCCAGCTGAGGCTGAGAGGGAGGTACAACCCTGTGTGGTAGAATTAGACTCTGAGGAAGAGCTAATGGAAGGCCAGGAACTCATTGGAGATCTGGATCCTGTTGACCATATTGAGCTGCAGTCTTTACTGGCAGAAGGTGGACCCAGCAGGACAGACTTCAGTAAGGGACAGAGAGAATGTCCAACTCTGGAAGGTCTTCGCCACCAGGCAGAAGCTCATGCTGAAGGGCAAGAGCCTGGGAAATACAGGTTGCACTGGGAAGATGGCCTCTTCTACAGTGAACCGACCGAGTCTGCACCTGGAGACTACAGGCGACTTGTAGTACCCCAAGAGAACAGACCACAGTTCTTGCAGTTAGCGCACGAGATTCCTTTGGCTGGTCACTTGAGTTTCAAGAAGACTAAGGAAAGGCTCTCTCTCTACTTCTATTGGCCAAAGATGGGGGCCAAAGTAGAAAAACACTGCAGGAGCTGCCACACCTGCCAGACCTCTGGTAAGGTTGGCTCCAAGAATGTGGCACCTTTAGTGTCTCTCCCAGTTGTGGGAGTCCCGTTTGAGAGAGTAGAGATTGACATTGTTGGTCCCCTTGATCCTCCAACCTCCTCAGGCAACAGGTTTATACTTGTTGTAGTAGACCATGCTACTAGTTATCCTGAGGCAATTCCTATGAGGACTGTTACAGCTACGGCTGTGGCTAAGGCCCTCCTTGGTATTTTTACTAGGGTCGGGTTTCCTAAGGAAGTAATCTCTGACAGGGGGTCAAACTTTATGTCCCACTACATGAAAGCCATGTGGAAAACCTGTGGAGTTACTTACAAGTTCTCAACAGCTTACCACCCACAAACCAATGGGTTGATAGAACGGTTCAACCGAACCATGAAGAGTATGATAGGTGCTTTAGAGGAACCCCTTAAGCGTAAATGGGACCTTCTATTGCTTATAGAGAAGTCCCTCAGGAGGGAGTAGGTTATTCTCCCTTCGAACTTCTCTATGGTCATCCCGTCAGAGGTCCATTGGCCCTGATTAAGGAGGGGTTGGAGAGTGCTCCTTCCCCCAAGCCAGTCAGAGTGACTGACTACGTGATAGGTCTCCGGAGGAGAATGTCGCACATGATGACAGAAGCAAGCGATAACTTGAAAGCTGGACAAGCATTGGTCAAGCACTGGCACGATCAAAAGTCTAACATGGTTGAGTTCACTCAAGACCAGCTTGTTCTCGTTATGATCCCAACAAGGCAGAGGGCCTTGGAAGACAAATGGATGGGACCCTTCAGAGTTGTGGGTAAACCCGGAGAGGTTAACTATCTGGTGGACTTGGGAAATCCCAAGGAGGCTCCGACAGTCTTCCACACCAACCGACTCAAAGCGTATGTCTCACGACCTGATGTAGGAGCGTTGCTTCTAGCATCATCCGAGGAAGAAGAAGAGAGTGAAGCTCTTCCGGATCTCCTCAGAGGCTTACCTTTAGACGAACAAATTGAAGGAGTAAATCTCTCCTCCAATCTGACACCCGAGCAACAAGAAGAGTGCAAATCCATGTTGAATCAGTTTGCCTGTCTGTTCTCACTTTCACCAGGCTTGACCCCTTGGGGCCAGCATGACATACTCACTGGTGACTGTCTGCCAGTCAAAAGCAGAGGATACCGAATGTCAGAACACGTACGAACCCACATCAAAGGTGAGGTCAGCAAGATGCTTGATCTCGGGGTAATAGAGCCCTCTACTAGTCCATGGTCTAGCCCAGTTGTGTTAGTACCAAAGGCCGGATCTAAAGAGCTTAGATTCTGCGTGGATTATAGAGCTCTTAATGCAGTCACCAAGACAGATGCCCACCCTTTGCCAAGAACAGATGAGTTGGTGGATAAACTTGGCGCCGCCAAGTTCCTCAGCACATTTGACTTAACGTCTGGCTATTGGCAAATAGCCCTGACAGACCATGCCAAGGAGAAAACTGCATTTTCTACCCCCGTTGGCTTATACCAGTTTAAGGTAATGCCTTTCGGATTGAAGAATGCACCTGCTACGTTTCAACGGATGGTAAACCAGGTTCTGAATGGGATGGAGGACTTCTGCATGGCATACTTGGATGACATCGCAGTGTTCAGCAATTCCTGGGAAGAACATGTAACCCACCTGAGAGATGTTTTGCAGGCTCTTGGATGAGCCAATCTGACCATAAAGGCGAGTAAATGCCAAATTGGACAGAGTAAGGTAGTCTATCTTGGACATGAGGTAGGAGGTGGAGAAATAAGGCCTTTGCTCAGTAAGATTGAAGCTGTGCAGAATTGGACAACACCTACTACTCAAACCCAAGTGAGAGCCTTCCTAGGCCTCACTGGGTACCACAGGAATTTCATAGAGAACTGTGGGACCATAGCTTCTCCACTGAATGTCATCTCCTCGCCCAAATTTCCTAAAAAGGTTAGATGGAACGAGGAGTGCAATCAGGCTTTTGAAAACCTGAAAAAGGCTCTTTGCCAAGCCCCAGTACTCAGAGCTCCTGATTACTGCCAACACTTCATTGTGCAGACAGATGCTTCAAATGTAGGAATAGGTGCCGTACTTAGTCAACTGGATGGGAAAGGTAGGGAGCACCCCGTTTGCTTCATCAGCCGCAAGCTGAAGGATCCTGAAACAAGGTGGGCAACAATCGAAAGAGAGTGCTTTGCTATCGTGTGGGCTCTGAAGAAGTTTAGGCCGTACTTGTATGGTTCTACTTTCGTTATTCAGACTGACCACCAACCCTTGAGATGGTTAATGCAAATGAAAGGGGAAAACCCAAAACTATTGAGATGGTGGATCTGCCTGCAAGGGTTTGATTTCACCATTGAGCACAGGTCAGGGTGTCACCACCAAAATGCTGATGGTCTCTCTAGGATGTATGTCATCGACTAGAGGTATGAGATTCATCCAGGAGTGGATTAAATCCTCCTATCCCTTAGTCTGGGGGGGGGGGGCGAGTGTTAGGGAGAATTCTCTGTTTAGGCTGAATTTCCTAACCTAGTGAGTCCCCCAGCAGCTTTGCTGGATTTCTGGAGTTTGTTTTTTTCCATCCTGCCAAGAGTGAGACTATTTTTCTCCCACTCTTGGACATGAATGTGTGTAATTCCTTTGAATGTCAATGTGTTCTATGGGCTATGGGGTCTTTTACTCCATAGGGTCTCATATGTTTTACTATGTGTGTTACAACGCACCCTCCATGCCTTTGCACTGGGGCGTCCTAGCGGACCTCCATCATAGACTCCATAACTGGGGACTGACTACTGTCTCCCCGGGCATGTAAAGTCACCATTGGCTTTACTAGACCTAAATTTACTAACAGAACTAGTACAAACCATCCTATTGTGGTCGTACTAGTAGGGGTAATTCGATTACTCCTGGGTCTGTTATTCGAGGGGGCACTGTCCCGTCCCCCCTCGTCGAGTTTTGGCTGGTGGCAGTGGAAACTACTTGTTATATTCGACCCCGAATATAACCCTATGGGATTCTTCCCATTGTTGGAGATTGATACTTTTCCACGTTAATCTCTAACATACCACCGGTTTACTTATCTTAAATAAGTCTATCGGAAGGTATTTTCTCCCAGAACTCGGTTTTTAAAATGGCGTCTGTGTTCATCTCTGTGACTCCTAAACCAAAGGTTGAGCCCTTTGTTCCACTTTTGGCGGGCTTCTGTACAGAGACCCTCCAAAGTGGTGCCATTCTGTCTGGGTTACCACAGGGGTGTGGGAGGGGGTTTAGGCACCCTGGACCGAGTTGCCTTGCCAACTCCGGTTGCACTCTGGTGTGATTGGCCCAAGTGGTGAGCCACCCCGCTCACCATTAGCGTGTTTTGATTGACAGCTAGGCTGAATGAATGGGGGTTTTCTGGGACTGGATCTTCAGAAGTCGCCACAGGACCTAAGAATCCGACGAGGGTAACGCTGAGCCGACCTGCAACGACGACACCTCTGGTGGAGCCCTGCGGAACCGACTCACCACTTCCCGACGACAGAGGAGATCTCCCTGCCGGACAGTCTCTTCCCCTGACTGGTGGGAACAACCAGTCCCCTTTGCTTTTTCTTCGCTCCAGGAAGCAGTGGTCGCATTGCCCGTGCAGAGCACCTCGGCAGCCGGATAGCCACTACCCCTGTACCGTGACCAAAAGGTGGTGCCTTGTGACGGAGCACTCTGCGGCTGGTGTCTATCCTGGTGGTGCACCGGACTTCACTTTTCTAAGACGACGAGATCATCTCTACTCTTGGCAAAGACCCGACGTGCATCCACCACCAGGAACCCTTTCCCCCCGCCGGAGCTGTCTCTCCACAAACAAGGTACCGTGTCCGCCTGGCTTCCCTTTCTGCCGGATCGAGTGAGGTGTCTTAATCTTCGCCTTTCCATTGGGTCGCCTCCAAGCTTTCTTTAACGTGTGGTTCTGAACTGGTTCCAAACTTTCCATAACACTTTGCGATAAAGACTCGAAGCGCATTTCCACTGAGACACTTTTTGGACATATCGCCTTGCCTCTCTCCGAGTGGGCCTGGCCTCTGAACTTTGTGATCGGCAGTAGACCCTGCCTACTTGCCTTGCATTTGTCCGTAAAGTATTGGTACCGAGTTGACTTCATAACCTGCCTTATTTTTTTCTCTCCCAACCTAACGAATACTAGAGTGCCATCGACGTTAAAGCATACACCTCTGTCTGCAAATAAGTGATGCCGGTAAACCTAGACTTGTCGAACTATTGTTAGGGGGATTGATCTTTTTCTTCGTATAGTATTGTGATTGAAGTTGTTTGCCGTATAAGTGCCAGAGTGTTTTCTATAGATGTGTCGTTATAAATAAATACCTTTATATCTTTACACCGAAGCCTTGTTCCGTGTTTGCTTGTTCTACTGTGTAGATTGCCCTATATTGTATACTCCACATACTGCCTAACTCTTCTTGAGAGAAGTCTGACTGCTCAGCCACAGCTACCAAGTGAATCTGTGTGGTACAGACTGCTACCAAGTGGGTTTACTGCCAAACACCTGTAGTCCTAAATCTTTTGCAGTGGTCCCAGAGGGAACTGCACAGGTTTCCGCCTAACACTGGTGTACAGCGGTGGGATTTGTATCGAGTATACAGTTTAGAGTGCTTTTCGACACTTTAGGATAACTAACCACAAAGCTTAGCACTAAAAAGCAACTTTCAAAAACATGTCTACTATGGAAGCTTACAGTCAAGAATCCTTGTCCGGTGAAAATACTGAGGGTTTACGCGCTCTGTAGGCAAGAGAATCTTTCTGTAAGAGGCAAGAAGTTAGAACTTATAGCGGGATTGCTGGAAAACCAAAGTCTGGGTACTGGTTGAGAGGAACCAACTTCTCCAGCAGATGTAGATAACAGTGATGGTGTTGATCTAAATAAATCGTAATTCTGACGATAGTGATGAAGAGGCTGACGAGGAAGGAGAGGCTAACAAAACTGTCTCCCCTGCTCCTCTACCTGCCTTACCAGCTGTACCTACGGGGCCCATACCAGGTCCCACATGTAACCCTGCTTATTTTGAACTTGAAAAAATGAAGCTCGAATTAGAATACAAACGGTTCTTGGCTCAATCTGAACGAAACCAAGAACTCGAGTTCAGAGGGATGAATGCCCAGGCTGAGTAGAAGCAAGCTGAGTTAAGACTCAGGGAAATAGAACTTAATCACGAGTTAGAGATGAAAAAGTTGTCTGTGGAAAGTGCTTCTCTCTCCTCTGGTTCCTCTAGGAGCTCCAGTCCCAAAAGACCCCAGATGCCGAAGGAATTAGTGGGTATGTATGAACCGAGATTGGATGTGTTGGATTGGTTAAAACTGTTTGAGTACAATCATGGGCTCCAGGACATCACCGGGAATGATTTACTTCCCTGGTTGTTCTCTAGGCTCCCCCCTGTTGCGACTGATGTGGTAATGGAGTTGGGGGAGGCGGATAAAACGGATTACGAAAGTGTGAAACTAGCTTTGATAGCTAGATTTGGGAAGACCCCTTCCCAGTATTTTAAGAGGTTTAGAACCCTCAAAAAGCATGATGGTACCCCTTGAGCTACCTGGGTGAGTGAAGGGTTGAAAAACTTAGAGGGATGGATTAAGGGTTACAAAGTGAACACCTATGAGGGTATAAAGAATCTTTTTTATGTTGGAGTCGATTTATGATGCCTGTTCTCCTGACCTCAGACAGCACTTGGCTGATTCAAAGGAATTGGATTCCCGGAGGCTAGCTAAGGCTGCTGACTTATAGGTTGCCAACAGGGCTACTCATAAGGATTCTGGGGCAACTCAGAAGAAGGATGAGAGAAAACAGCCTAAAAAAGACTCAAAAGAGAATTTGAATAACTCAAATTCCAAAGAGGGCCCCAAACAAAGCCAGAAGGGTAAGCCACAAGGAAAACCGCAGCAGAATAGTGTGTCTTCTGGTGTCAAACCGGAAGGAGGCCAGAACAAGCCACCATTCCAAAAAGCATTCAGTAAATGCTTTGTTTGTGGCTCAACTGACCACGTGAAAGGAGATCCCAGATGTAAGGGTAAACCTTCAGGGGTCCAGCTTGTCTCGTTAGCCTTCGCTCCAGAGGAGGAAGTCCAAATGGCAAGTGGAAACTTTCTACTGCTAGCTGACGAACCCATTGGAGTCTCAGCCAGCATTTCTTTAGTATCTCTGGGGTTGTGGGAACAACAGAATTTAGATGTCTATTATTCTATCCCCGATAATACTAAAGAGTATTATAAGGACAGTGTCCAGGTGAATGGTCAGGAGACTCCTGCCATTAGGGACACTGGGGCCAGCATAACTGTGGTGGATAAATCGTTTTTTCAGGCTGAGGATGTTGCTAAGGCACCCAAATGCCTCACCAAGTTAGCTGGAGGGCCTGTGCAGATGCTTCTCCAATTACCAGTTATCATCTAGTGTAACGATATGACTGTGAAGATACCTGTCAGCATACAGAGTGAGGTACCAGGACGCGTTCTGTTAGGTAACGATTTGAAAACTCTCAGAGTTGTATCGCATACTCCCAGACCTCTTAGTAAACGGTTACAGGAGCTAACCAGACCCGCAAGAGAGAGGACCATGCGCAGTACTCTCGAGGAGATGATGAAGAAAGAGATCACTCCTGCTCCACTGGAATTGTCGGCAGCTGTCTCGAAGAAATCAGAAGCAAAAGGGAAACCTAAGACTTCTACCCCGAAACCAGCAGCCAGAATTTCAGTGCAACCAACACGGCCTTCCCCGCCGTTGTCCAAAATTACACCCGTAACTCCACCTCCAGCTGAGGCTGAGAGGGAGGTACAACCCTGTGTGGTAGAATTAGACTCTGAGGAAGAGCTAATGGAAGGCCAGGAACTCATTGGAGATCTGGATCCTGTTGACCATATTGAGCTGCAGTCTTTACTGGCAGAAGGTGGACCCAGCAGGGCAGACTTCAGTAAGGGACAGAGAGAATGTCCAACTCTGGAAGGTCTTCGCCACCAGGCAGAAGCTCATACTGAAGGGCAAGAGCCTGGGAAATACAGGTTGCACTGGGAAGATGGCCTCTTCTACAGTGAACTGACTGAGTCTGCACCTGGAGACTACAGGCGACTTGTAGTACCCCAAGAGAACAGACCACAGTTCTTGCAGTTAGCGCACGAGATTCCTTTGGCTGGTCACTTGAGTTTCAAGAAGACTAAGGAAAGGCTCTCTCTCTACTTCTATTGGCCAAAGATGGGGGCCAAAGTAGAAAAACACTGCAGGAGCTGCCACACCTGCCAGACCTCTGGTAAGGTTGGCTCCAAGAATGTGGCACCTTTAGTGTCCCTCCCAGTTGTGGGAGTCCCGTTTGAGAGAGTAGGGATTGACATTGTTGGTCCCCTTGATCCTCCAACCTCCTCAGGCAACAGGTTTATACTTGTTGTAGTAGACCATGCTACTAGTTATCCTGAGGCAATTCCTATGAGGACTGTTACAGCTCCGGCTGTGGCTAAGGCCCTCCTTGGTATTTTTACTAGGGTCGGGTTTCCTAAGGAAGTAATCTCTGACAGGGGGTCAAACTTTATGTCCCACTACATGAAAGCCATGTGGAAAACCTGTGGAGTTACTTACAAGTTCTCAACAGCTTACCACCCACAAACCAATGGGTTGATAGAACGGTTCAACCGAACCATGAAGAGCATGATAGGTGCTTTAGAGGAACCCCTTAAGCGTAAATGGGACCTTCTATTGCTTATAGAGAAGTCCCTCAGGAGGGAGTAGGTTATTCTCCCTTCAAACTTATCTATGGTCATCCCGTCAGAGGTCCATTGGCCCTGATTAAGGAGGGGTTGGAGAGTGCTCCTTCCCCCAAGCCAGTCAGAGTGACTGACTACGTGATAGGTCTCCGGAGGAGAATGTCGCACATGATGACAGAAGCAAGCGATAACTTGAAAGCTGGACAAGCATTGGTCAAGCACTGGCACGATCAAAAGTCTAACATGGTTGAGTTCGCTCAAGACCAGCTCGTTCTCGTTATGATCCAAACAAGGCAGAGGGCCTTGCAAGACAAATGGATGGGACCCTTCAGAGTTGTGGGTAAACCCGGAGAGGTTAACTATCTGGTGGACTTGGGAAATCCCAAGGAGGCTCCGACAGTCTTCCACACCAACCGACTCAAAGCGTATGTCTCACGACCTGATGTAGGAGCGTTGCTTCTAGCATCATCCGAGGAAGAAGAAGAGAGTGAAGCTCTTCCGGATCTCCTCAGAGGCTTACCTTTAGACGAACAAATTGAAGGAGTAAATCTCTCCTCCAATCTGACACCCGAGCAACAAGAAGAGTCCAAATCCATGTTGAATCAGTTTGCCTCTCTGTTCTCACTTTCACCAGGCTTGACCCCTTGGGGCCAGCATGACATACTCACTGGTGACTGTCTGCCAGTCAAAAGCAGAGGATACCGAATGTCAGAACACGTACGAACCCACATCAAAGGTGAGGTCAGCAAGATGCTTGATCTCGGGGTAATAGAGCCCTCTACTAGTCCATGGTCTAGCCCAGTTGTGTTAGTACCAAAGGCCGGATCTAAAGAGCTTAGATTCTGCGTGGATTATAGAACTCTTAATGCAGTCACCAAGACTGATACCCACCCTTTGCCAAGAACAGATGAGTTGGTGGATAAACTTGGCGCCGCCAAGTTCCTCAGCACATTTGACTTAACGTCAGGCTATTGGCAAATAGCCCTGACAGACCATGCCAAGGAGAAAACTGCATTTTCTACCCCCGTTGGCTTATACCAGTTTAAGGTAATGCCTTTCGGATTGAAGAATGCGCCTGCTACGTTTCAACGGATGGTAAACCAGGTTCTGAATGGGATGGAGGACTTCTGCATGGCATACTTGGATGACATCGCAGTGTTCAGCAATTCCTGGGAAGAACATGTAACCCACCTGAGAGATGTTTTGCAGGCTCTTGGATGAGCCAATCTGACCATAAAGGCGAGTAAATGCCAAATTGGACAGAGTAAGGTAGTCTATCTTGGACATGAGGTAGGAGGTGGAGAAATAAGGCCTTTGCTCAGTAAGATTGAAGCTGTGCAAAATTGGACAACACCTACTACTCAAACCCAAGTGAGAGCCTTCCTAGGCCTCACTGGGTACCACAGGAATTTCATAGAGAACTATGGGACCATAGCTTCTCCACTGAATGTCATCTCCTCGCCCAAATTTCCTAAAAAGGTTAGATGGAACGAGGAGTGCAATCAGGCTTTTGAAAACCTGAAAAAGGCTCTTTGCCAAGCCCCAGTACTCAGAGCTCCTGATTACCGCCAACACTTCATTGTGCAGACAGATGCTTCAAATGTAGGAATAGGTGCCGTACTCAGTCAACTGGATGGGAAAGGTAGGGAGCACCCCGTTTGCTTCATCAGCCGCAAGCTGAAGGATCCTGAAACAAGGTGGGCAACAATCGAAAGAGAGTGCTTTGCTATCGTGTGGGCTCTGAAGAAGTTTAGGCCGTACTTGTATGGTTCTACTTTCGTTATTCAGACTGACCACCAACCCTTGATATGGTTAATGCAAATGAAAGGGGAAAACCCAAAACTATTGAGATGGTCGATCTGCCTGCAAGGGTTTGATTTCACCATTGAGCACAGGTCAGGGTGTCACCACCAAAATGCTGATGGTCTCTCTAGGATGTATGTCATCGACTAGAGGTATGAGATTCATCCAGGAGTGGATTAAATCCTCCTGTCCCTTAATCTGGGGGGGGGCGAGTGTTAGGGAGAATTCTCTGTTTAGGCTGAATTTCCTAACCGAGTGAGTCCCCCAGCAGCTTTGCTGGATTTCTGGAGTTTGTTTTTTTCCATCCTGCCAAGAGTGAGACTATTTTTCTCCCACTCTTGGACATGAATGTGTGTAATTCCTTTGAATGTCAATGTGTTCTATGGGCTATGGGGTCTTTTACTCCATAGGGTCTCATATGTTTTACTATGTGTGTTACAACGCACCCTCCGTGCCGTTGCACTGGGGCGTCCTAGCGGACCTCCATCATAGACTCCATACCTGGGGACTGACTACTGTCTCCCCGGGCATGTAAAGTCACCATTGGCTTTACTAGACCTAAATTTACTAACAGAACTAGTACAAACCATCCTATTGTGGACGTACTAGTAGGGGTAATTTGATTACTCCTGGGTCTGTTATTCGAGGGGGCACTGTCCCGTCCCCCCTCATCGAGTTTTGGCTGGTGGCAGTGGAAACTACTTGTTATATTCGACCCCGAATATAACCCTATGGGATTCTTCCCATTGTTGGAGATTGATACTTTTCCTCGTTAATCTCTAACATACCACCGGTTTACTTATCTTAAATAAGTCTATCGGATGGTATTTTCTCCCAGAACTCGGTTTTTAAAATGGCGTCTGTGTTCATCTCTGTGACTCCTAAACCAAAGGTTGAGCCCTTTGTTCCACTTTTGGCGGGCTTCTGTACAGAGACCCTCCAAAGTGGTGCCATTCTGTCTGGGTTACCACAGGGGTGTGGGAGGGGGTTTAGGCACCCTGGACCGAGTTGCCTTTCCAACTCCGGTCGCACTCTGGTGTGATTGGCCCAAGTGGTGAGCCACCCCGCTCACCATTAGCGTGTGTTGATTGACAGCTAGGCTGAATGAATGGGGGTGTTCTGGGACTGGATCTTCAGAAGTCGCCACAGGACCTAAGAATCCGACGAGGGTAACGCTGAGCCGACCTGCAATGACGACACCTCTGGTGGAGCCCTGCGGAACCGACTCACCACTTCCCGACGACAGAGGAGATCTCCCTGCCGGAGAGTCTCTTCCCCTGACTGGTGGGAACAACCAGTCCTCTTTGCTTTTTCTTCGTTCCAGGAAGCAGTGGTCGAATTGCCCGTGCAGAGCACCTCGGCAGCCGGATAGCCACTACCCCTGTACCGCGACCAAAAGGTGGTGCCTTGTGACGGAGCACTCCGCGGCTGGTCTCTATCCTGGTGGTGCACCGGACTTCACTTTTCTTCGACGACGAGATCATCTCTACTCTTGGCAAAGACCCGACGTGCATCCACCACCAGGAACCCTTTCCCCCCGCCGGAGCTGTCTCTCCACAAACAAGGTACCGTGTCCGCCTGGCTTCCCTTTCTGCCGGATCGAGTGAGGTGTCTTAATCCTCGCCTTTCCATTGGGTCGCCTCCAAGCTTTCTTTAACGTGTGGTTCTGAACTGGTTCCAAACTTTCCATAACACTTTGCGATAAAGACTCGAAGCGCATTTCCACTGAGACACTTTTGGGACATATCGCCTTGCCTCTCTCCGAGTGGGCCTGGCCTCTGAACTTTGTGATCGGCAGTAGACCCTGCCTACTTGCCTTGCATTTGTCCGTAAAGTATTGGTACCGAGTTGACTTCATAACCTGCCTTATTTTTTTCTCTCCCAACCTAACGAATACTAGAGTGCCATCGAGGTTAAAGCATACACCTCTGTCTGCAAATAAGTGATGCCGGTAAACCTAGACTTGTCGAACTATTGTTAGGGGGATTGACCTTTTTCTTCGTATAGTATTGTGATTGAAGTTGTTTGCCGTATTAGTGCCAGAGTGTTTTCTATAGATTTGTCATTATAAATAAATACCTTTATATCTTTACACCGAAGCCTTGTTCCGTGTTTGCTTGTTCTACTGTGTAGATTGCCCTATATTGTATACTCCACATACTGCCTAACTCTTCTTGAGAGAAGTCTGACTGCTCAGCCACAGCTACCAAGTGAATCTGTGTGGTACAGACTGCTACCAAGTGGGTTTACTGCCAAACACCTGTAGTCCTAAATCTTTTGCAGTGGTCCCAGAGGGAACTGCACAGGTTTCCGCCTAACAGCCGGTTGGTTAGATGTGTGATTCAGCACACCACCTTCTTTATCACACTGAGAAGTAGGATGTAGGAGGAATTGAGTTCTGCCAGCAGATGCACTCACAAAAAAACAAGCAGTTGAATTGTTTTGGGAAAACAGAATTATAATGCTGGAACAAATTGTTGGATGTGGTTGTGTTGACAGTAGGTGGTGATTAAGAGTAGCACGTTGATTAGCTGTGTGATGCAGCACACCACCTTCTTGAGCACGCTGAGCAGTAGTAGAGCAAATTAATTTCTTCTTGGCAAGCTTGTTTGGATAGGTGAATTCACACACAAAACAGGCTGTTTACATGTTTTGTTGGAACAGAATATAAATGGGGTTAATGGAAACATTGTTGGAGGTGGTGGTGATCAAAGGTGATATGCATTTGTGACAGGTTGATTGCAAAACACAACACACCACAAAATTGAAACTAGTAGGGTTTAAAGAGGAACTTGATTTAACAAATGTGAACGTTTCAGCTACTTTCAGTATTTGAGTTGAGGTCAGGTGTAAGAGCATACAGCACTACATCTGTATTGTTTGAGGCAAAAATCAGCACCAACTAAGATGTGCTCAAAACCAGACACCAAATAAGTGTGGGGATAGTAGAAGGAGCTGTGGAACTGTTGCATGGCTCACTGATGAAACACTTGCTTTCTAATTACCTGGGATACCTGTACCTTAAGTAGTAGAATAGTACAATGTCAGTACCTAACCACATGTTTTACATCCACCACTGGTACCACAAATACTGCAAACCTTCAAACTCTGCTTGGGCTGGTGGCTCCAATTCCTACCAATTTCATCTCTAGTTTAGCTATTTCTGCACTTCATGCAGCCAGTCCAAAAAACAACTTTCCTAAGATCAGAGCCTGGCACAAGTGGGGATGCATCCCATGTTTCTTTGTTGCAACCGTTTAGCGGAAACCTCCAAGTTCTTCACGGGGCTGTTGAGGTGCCAGCTTAAGTGACTACCATTGAATATGTGTGAAAATGAGCAGATACGTGTAAGAGTAGTTTGATTTGCATCCCTCAGTAGTAGCTCAATGGCAACAATGCTATGCCCAGTTGTCCATGATGAAGGAGCAGGATGTTTTTCAGCTTACCACACTGACTGCATCTCCCACCCCTCCCAGTCCTTTGGCCTTCAATGTTGATGATGGCAAGGGTGGTGATGATGATGATGATTAGGGTGATGATGATCTACATGGCATTGACTACACCCTTTTATCCATGACATAACATTAGTAGAGGTTTTCAAAGCTATTAGTTCTGAGTCCAGTCCACACAGTGGACCCAGATGGAGAGTTTAAGGAACACAATCAGCCTGAAAAGGTTGCAATTTTTGGATTGTTTCTCAACACAAATTGTTGTTTTCCTTTATATTTTGCTCAACTATACATTAACAACATTTATTTTTTGCCCAAAATGTAAAGCAACAAACATATATTGTGTGGGGAAAAGGGAATTTATATGAAAATAATATAAATTTCAGTTTAAATATGCAATAGAAAGCATAATCTATCTAAAAAGTGGCAAATCTTGAGCCTTTTCAATTTTTACATTTTTTGACTACAGAAACATTTTTGACACCAGTAGCAATAATCCCTCTAGAAGTCTAGTTAATTTGGCATCAGCCTACCCATATACCCTACACATCAGTGATACATGCCATGGCTGAATATATCCCAGTAAAGTGGATTAACAAAACCAAATTGAACATTGCACAGTTGCATCTTCAGACTGCCCTTCAAAATGTAAACACATCATTTTACTGAACCACTGGATGACAATATCTTCTGTTGGTCTACAGACACTATATTTTTTGATAGAATGTTTTATAATAACACGATAGAGTTTTCCAGGTGAGAATGAGTTCTTTGAACACAAAATGGAGGGATGAATCTTGACATGTGCTTGAAAAATCACTGGTCATAGCCAAAGACCATGGTCAGTGACTTGGTAGGTATTAGAGATACCTTTTTTTTTTGGATGTGTATTTTCAGACTTATGAACATGTCAGACTTTGGCGAAAGATAGAAGAAAATTGTTAAACAAAATGTATATAAAAGGAGCAATTGTTTACTGTTATGTATTGTTTTCATGATTCTAATTTTTCAGTTACTTTACATTAGTACATGAGTAGTGTTGTTCTGTATTCATCATTTAAGTTGGATTGTAGTAGACAACTTGAAGTCAGTCTCCCTTTTAACTAACTTTATGTAGCAATGGTAAAGTCAATGAACTGTAGTCACAGGTATGATAAAAAAATGTTTTTGGTATGTTTTATATATTTGTGTATTTATTAATGATGAGTAGTCCTTAGACGGACTGTTTTGGGTTACACTGAGTTTAAAACTTTAGCACTTCAGTTTTGATATTATCAAGGAACACTACATTTCCTCATACTTTTTCGAAATCATTGCTTCCACAATGAATTAGTATGACGTCTTGGTGCTCTGTACATCAGAGACTTAACTTTGGAAAAACCTGGAACCAACGCATTGCCTGCAATCCAAACCATTTAATTGTAAAATCTGAAACCTAGGTCCATGTTAATATTTAGTTTCTCACAAAAAGCCAGCAACCAAAACAACCAACTGTCTCCAATCAGCCACAGAGTTTTCAAACCAGCCATTATATCTGCAGTATTTCTCTGTCTACAGGACAATGATTCCTAGTTTGAATTTCTAGTAGTTTGTATGAGCAGGGTTTGTATGATGGATGTGTGTTGTACTTTCTAATAGATCGATGCTTCTATACCTCCGACTTTGTAGCCGTGGCTATGACTCGCTTGCCAATTGTTTGTGGATGTAACACACATTGTTGGTATGCTTGCTTCTGTCGTGGGCACATATTTGGTCACTGTGCTTTGATGCCATGTGATTGTGGTATGGCCAGCATGAACCAGTATTACCAATCGATTGTGTATATTGGGGGATGATTGTTCCCAGGAAGGGTGTGTGAGTAGATGATCCACTCATGAATATTGCTCTGGTGAATGCATTTATTATGATTTGCAGGATACAGGTTCATGATGATAATCATGCTGCAGTAGCACCACAGAGGTTCAGGTGAGCTACAGACGATCATTGCATTGGTGATGTGTCACACTGTCACGGTACTGCCTGCAGGGGGTGTCAAAGGTGATGGTCCTGGGGGTGTTGTCCCTTCTGGAGGGGGCTGCCTGGGGGTGGTGTCCATTCATGAGTGGGCTGCCTGCAGGGGGTGTCACAGGTGACGGGCTTGGGGGTGGTGTCCATTCATGAGTGGGCTGCAAGCAGGGGGGTGGCACAGGTGATGGGGTGTGGGCGTGGTGTTACTTCATGAGTGGGCTGCCTTCAGGGGGGGTCACAGATGATGGGGCAAGGGGGTGGTGTCCCTTCATGAGTGGGCTGCCTGCAGGTGGTATCACAAGTGACCAGGCCTCTGGGTGTGGTCCATTCATGAGTGGGCTGCCTACAGGGTGTTTCACAGGTGAGGGGGCCTGGGGGTGGTGTCCCTTTATTAGTGGGCTGCCTGCAGGTGTTGTCACAGGTGACAGTGTGTTTTCCCTTCATGAGTGGGCTGCCTGGGGTGGTGTCACTTCATGAGTGGGCTGCCTGCAGGGGGTGTCACAGGTGATGGGGCCTGGGAGAGGTGTCCTGTTATGAATGGGCTGCCTGCGGGGGGTGTCACAGGTGACAGGGCCTGGGGGTGTTGTCCCTTCATGAGTGGGCTGCCTGCATGCAGGGGGTGACACAGGTGACGGGGCATTGTCCTTTCTGGAGGGGGCTGCCTGGGGGTGGTGTCACAGGTGAAAGGGCCTGCGAGTGGTGTGCCATCGTGAGTGGGCTGCCTGCAGGGGTGTCACAGGTGACAGGGCCTGGGGGTGTTGTCCCTTCATGAGTGGGCTGCCTGGGGGTGGTGTCACTTCATGGTGGGCTGCCTGCAGGGGGTGTCATGGGTGACGTGGCCTGGGTGTGGTGTCCATTCATGAGTGGGCTGCCTGCAGTGAGTGTCACAGTTGACAAGGCCTGGGGTGTTGTCCCTTCATGAGTGGGCTGCCTGGGGGTGGTGTCACTTCATGAGTGGACTGCCTGCAGGGGGTGTCACAGGTGAAGGGCCTTGGAGTGTCGTCCCTTCATGAGTGGGCTGCCTGCAAGCGGTGTCACAGGTGACGGGGCATGGGGGTGTTGTCCCTCCATAAGTGGGCTGCCTGCAGGGGGTGTCACATGTGACAGGGCCCAGGGGAGGTGTCACTTCATGAGTGGGCTGCCTGTGGGGGAGTCATAGGAGACAGGGCCTGAGGGTGGTGTCCCTTCAAGAGTGGGCTGCCTGCAGGGGGTGTCATAGGAAAAAGGGCCTGGGGGTGTTGTCCATTCATGAGTGGGCTGCCTGGGGGTGGTGTCACTTCATGAGTGGGCTGCCTGCAGGGGTTGTCACAGGTGACAGGGCCTGGGGGTGTTTTCCCTTCATGAGTGGGCTGCCTGGGGGTGGTGTCACTTCATGAGTGGGCTGCCTGCAGGGGGTGTCACAGGTGATGGGGCCTGGGAGTGGTGTCCCTTCATGAGTGGGCTGCCTGCAGGGGGTGTCACAGGTGACAGGGCCCAGGGGAGGTGTCACTTCATGAGTGGGCTGCCTGTGGGGGAGTCATAGGAGACAGAGCCTGAGGGTGGTGTCCCTTCAAGAGTGGGCTGCCGGCAGGGGGTGTCACAGGAAAAAGGCCCTGGGGGTGTTGTCCATTCATGAGTGGGCTGCCTGGGGGTGGTGTCACTTCATGAGTGGCTGCCTGCAGGGGTTGTCACAGGTGACAGGGCCTGGGGTTGTATTCCCTTCATGAGTGGGCTGCCTGGGGGTGGTGTCACTTCATGAGTGGGCTGCCTGCAGGGGGTGTCACAGGGGATGGGGCCTGGGAGTGGTGTCCCTTCATGAGTGGGCTGCCTGCAGGGGGTGTCACAGGTGACAAGGCCTGGGGGTGTTGTCCCTTCATGAGTGTGCTGTCTGCAGGGGGTGTCACAGGTGACAGGGCCTGGGGGTGTTGTCCCTTCATGAGTGGGCTGCCTGCAGGGGGTGTCACAGGTGACGGGGCCTGTGGGGTGTTGATCCCTTCTGGAGGGGGCTGCCTTGGGGTGGTATCACAGGTGATGGGGCCTGCTACTGGAGTCTCATCATGAGTGGCCTGCCTGCAGGGGGTGTCACAAGTGACAGGGCCTGGGGGTGTTGTCCCTTCATAAGTGGGCTGCATGCAGGGGGTGTCACAGGTGACAGGGCCTGGGTGTGTTGTCCCTTCATGAGTGGGCTGCTTGCAGGTGGTGTCACAGGTGACAGGGTCTGGGGTGTTGTCCCTTTATGAGTGGGCTGCCTGCAGCTGCAGGGGGTGTCACAGGTGACAGGGCCTGTGGGGGTGGTGTCCCTTCTGGAAGGGACTGCCTGGGGGTGGTGTCACAGGTGACGGGGCCTGGGGGTGTTGTCCCTTCATGAGTGGGCTGCCTGGGGGTGGTGTCACTTCATGGGTGGGTTGCCTGCAGTCAGTGTCACAGGTGACAAGGCCTGGGGTTGGTGTCCATTCATGAGTGGGCTGCCTGCAGTCAGTGTCACAGGTGACAAGGCCTGGGGTGTTGTCCCTTCATGTGTGGGCTGCCAGGCGTGGTGTCACTTCATGGGTGGACTGCCTGCAGTGGGTGTTACAGGTGACAGGGCCTGGGGGTGGTGTCCATTCATGAGCGGGCTGCCTGCAGTCAGTGTCACAGGTGACAAGGCCTGGGGGTGTTGTCCCTTCATGTGTGGGCTGCCAGGCGTGGAGTCACTTCATGGGTGGACTGCCTGCAGGGGGTGTCACAGGTGACGGGCCTGGGAGTGGTGTCCCTTCATGAGTGGGCTGCCTGCAGGGGGTGTCACAGGTGACGGGCCTAGGGGTGTTGCCCCTTCATAAGTGGGCTGCCTGCAGGGGGTGTCATAGGTGACAGGGCCTGGGGGTGGTGTCACTTCATGAGTGGGCTGCCTGCAGGGGATGTCACAGGTGACAGAGCCTGGGGGTGGTGTCCCTTCATGAGTGGGCTGCTTGCAGGGGGTGTCACAGGTGACAGGGCCTGTGGGGGTGTTGTCCCTTCTGGAGGGGGCTGCCTGGGGGTGGTGTCACAGTTGATGGGGCCTGCGAGTGGTGTCCCATCATGAGTGTCGCTGCCTGCAGGTGGAGTCACAGGTGACAGGGCCTGTGGGTGTTGTCCCTTCATGAGTGGGCTGCCTGGGGGTGGTGTCACTTCATGGGTGGGCTGCCTGCAGGGGGTGTCACAGGTGACAGGGCCTGGGGGTGGTGTCCATTCCTGAGTGGGCTGCCTGTAGTGAGTGTCATAGGTGACAAGGCCTGGGGGTATTGTCCCTTCATGACTGGGCTGCCTGGGCATGGTGTCACTTCATTAGTAGACAGCCTGCAGGGGGTGTCACAGGTGATGGGCCTGGGAGTGGTGTCCCTTCATGAGAGGGTTGCCTGCAGGGGGTGTCAAAGGTGACTGGCCTAGGGGTGTTGTTCCTTCATAAGTGGGCTGCCTGCAGGGGGTGTCACAGGTGACAGGGCCTGGGGGTGGTGTCACTTCATGAGTGGCCTGCCTTTCGGGGAGTCATAGGTGACGAGGCCTGGGGTGGTGTCCCTTTATGAGTGGGCTGCCTGCAGGGGGTGTCACAGGAGAAAGGGCCTGGGGGTGTTGTCCATTCATGAGTGGGCTGCCTGGGGGTGGTGTCACTTCATGAGTGGGCTGCCTGTGGGGGAGCCATAGGAGACAGGGCCTGGGGGTGTTGTCCCTTTATGAGTGGGCTGCCTGCAGGGGGTGTCACAGGAGAAAGGGCCTGGGGATGTTGTCCATTCATGAGTGGGCTGCCTGGTGGTGGTGTCACTTCATGAGTGGGCTGCCTGCAGGGGGTGTCACAGGTGATGGGGCCTGGGAGTGGTGTTCCTTCATAAGTGGGCTGCCTGCAGGGGGTGTCACAGGTGACAGGGACTGGGGCTGTTGTCCCTTCATGAGTGGGCTGCCTGCAGGGGGTGTCACGGGTGACGGGGCCTGTGGGGTGTTGATCCCTTCTGGAGGGGGCTGCCTGGGGGTGGTGTCACAGGTGATGGGGCCTGCGACTGGAGTCCCATCACGAGTGGCCTGCCTGAAGGGGGTGTCACAGGTGACAGGGCCTGGGGGTGTTGTCGCTTCATGAGTGGGCTGCATGCAGGGGGTGTCACAGGTGACAGGGCCTGGGGGTGTTGTCCCTTCATGAGTGGGCTGCTTGCAGGTGGTGTCACAGGTGACAGGGTCTGGGGGTGTTGTCCCTTCATGAGTGGGCTGCCTGCAGATACAGGGGGTGTCACAGGTGACGGGGCCTGTGGGGCTGTTGTCCCTTCTGGAGGGGACTGCCTGGGGGTGGTGTCACAGGTGACAGGGCCTGGGGGTGTTGTCCCTTCATGAGTGGGTTGCCTGGGGGTGGTGTCACTTCATGGGTGGGTTGCCTGCAGTCAGTGTCACAGGTGACAAGGCCTGGGGTTGGTGTCCATTCATGAGTGGGCTGCCTGCAGTCAGTGTCACAGGTGACAAGGCCTGGGGGTGTTGTCCCTTCATGTGTGGGCTGCCAGGCGTGGTGTCACTTCATAGGTGGACTGCCTGCAGTGGGTGTTACAGGTGACAGGGCCTGGGGTGGTGTCCATTCATGAGTGGGCTGCCTGCAGTCAGTGTCACAGGTGACAAGGCCTGGGGGTGTTGTCCCTTCATGTGTGGGCTGCCAGGCGTGGTGTCACTTCCTGGATGGACTGCCTGCAGGGGGTGTCACAGGTGACGGGCCTGGGAGTGGTGTCCCTTCATGAGTGGGCTGCCTGCAGGGGGTGTCACAGGTGACGGGCCTAGGGCTGTTTTCCCTTCATAAGTGGGCTGCCTGCAGGGGGTGTCATAGGTGACAGGGCCTGGGGGTGGTGTCCCTTCAAGAGTGGGCTGCCTTTTGGGGAGTCATATGTGAGGGGGACCTGGGGTGGTGTCCCTTCATGAGTGGGCTGCCTGCAAGGGGTGTCACAGGAGAAAGGGCCTGGGGGTGTTGTCCATTCAAGAGTGGGCTGCCTGGGGGTGGTGTCTCTTCACGAGTGGGCTGCCTGCAGAGAGTGTCACAGGTGTTGGGGCCTGGGGGTGGTGTCACTTCTGGAGAGGCCTGTCTGGGCATGGTGTCCATTCATCAGCGGGCTGTCTACAGGGGGTGTCACAGGTGACAGGGCTTGGGGGTGTTGTCTCTTGATGAGTGGGTTGCCTGCAAGGGGTGTCACAGGTGAGGCGGCCTGGGTGTGGTGTCCCTTCATGAGTTGGCTACCTGCAGGGGATGTCACAGGTGACAGAGCCTGGGGGTGGTGTCCCTTCTGGAGGGGGCAGCCTGGGGGTGGTGTCACAGTTGATGGGGCCTGCGAGTGGTGTCCCATCATGAGTGTCGCTGCCTGCAGGTGGTGTCACAGGTGACAGGGCCTGGGGTGTTGTCCCTTCATGAGTGGGCTGCCTGGGGGTGGTGTCACTTCATGGGTGGGCTGCCTGAAGGGGGTGTCACAGGTGACAGGGCCTGGGGGTGGTGTCCATTCATGAGTGGGCTGCCTGCAGTGAGTGTCATAGGTGACAAGGCCTGGGGGTATTGTCCCTTTATGAGTGGGCTGCCTGGGCATGGTGTCACTTCATTAGTAGACTGCCTGCAGGGGGTGTCACAGGTGATGGGCCTGGGAGTGGTGTCCCTTCATGAGAGGGTTGCCTGCAGGGGGTGTCACAGGTGACTGGCCTAGGGGTGTTGTTCCTTCATAGGTGGGCTGCCTGCAGGGGGTGTCACAGGTGACAGGGCCTGGGGGTGGTGTCACTTCATGAGTGGCCTGCCTTTAGGGGAGTCATAGGTGACGAGGCCTGGGGTGGTGTCCTTTCATGAGTGGGCTGCCTGCAGGGAGTGTCACAGGAGAAAGGGCCTGGGGGTGTTGTCCATTCATGAGTGGGCTGCCTGGGGGTGGTGTCACTTCATGAGTGGGCTGCCTGTGGGGGAGTCATAGGAGACAGGGCCTGGGGGTGTTGTCCCTTTATGAGTGGGCTGCCTGCAGGGGGTGTCACAGGAGAAAGGGCCTGGGGGTGTTGTCCATTCATGAATGGGCTGCCTGGGGGTGGTGTCACTTCATGAGTGGGCTGCCTGCAGGGGTTGTCACAGGTGACAGGGCCTGGGTTTTTTCCCCCTTCATGAGTGGGCTGCCTGGGGGTGGTGTCACTTCATGAGTGGGCTGCCTGCAGGGGGTGTCACAGGTGACAGGGCCTGGGGGTGGTGTCTCTTCATGAATGGGCTGCCTGCAAGGGGTGTCACAGGTGACGCGGCCTGAGTGTGGTGTCCCTTCATGAGTGGGCTGCCTGCAGGGGGTGTCACATGTGACAGAGCCTGGGGGTGGTGTCCCTTCATGAGTGGGCTGTCTGCAGGGGGTGTCACTGGTGACAAGGCCTGGGGGTGGTGTCCCTTCATGAGTGGGCTGCCTGCAGGGGGTGTCACAGGTGACAAGGCCTGTGGGGGTGTAGTCCCTTCTGGAGGGGGCTTCCTGGGTGTGGTGTCACAGTTGATGGGGCCTGCGAGTGGTGTCCCATCATGAGTGTCTCTGCCTGCAGGTGGTGTCACAGGTGACAGGGCCTGGGGGTGTTGTCCCTTCATGAGTGGGCTGCCTGGGGGTGTTGGCACTTCATGGATGGGTTGCCTGCATGGGGTGTCACAGGTGAGAGGGCCTGGGGGTGGTGCCCATTCATGAGTGGGCTGCCTGCAGTGAGTGTCACAAGTGACAAGGCCTGGGGGTATTGTCCCTTCATGAGTGGGCTGCCTGGGCATGGTGTCACTTCATTAGTAGACTGCCTGCAGGGGGTGTCACAGGTGACGGGGATAGGGGTTAATCTCACTTCACAAGTCAGATGCCTGCAGGGGGTGTCACAGGTGATAGGGACTGGGCGTGGCATCCCTTCACGAGTGGGCTGCCTGCAGGGGGGTTCACAGGTGACGGTGCCTGTGGGGAGTTGTCCCTTCTGGAGGGGGCTGCCTGGGGGTGGTGTCACAGGTGACGGGGCCTGGGAGTGGTGTCCCTTCATGAGTGGGCTGTCTGCAGGGGGGTCACAGGTGACAGAGCGTGGGGGGTGGTATCTTTTTATGAGTGGGCTGTCTGCACGGGGTGTCACAGGTGACAGGGCCTGGGGGGTGGTATCCCTTTATGAGTGGGTTGCCTACAGGGGGTGTCAGAGGTGACAGGGCCTGGGGGTGGTGTCCCTTCATGAGTGGGCTGCCTGCAGGGGGTGTCACAGGTGACAAGGCCTGGGGGTGTTGTCCCTTCATGAGTGTGCTGTCTACAGGGGGTGTCACAGGTGACAGGGCCTGGGGGTGTTGTCCCTTCATGAGTGGGCTGCCTGCAGGGGGTGTCACAGGTGACGGGGCCTGTGCGGTGTTGATCCCTTCTGGAGGGGGCTGCCTTGGGGTGGTGTCACAGGTGATGGGGCCTGCGACTGGAGTCCCATTATGAGTGGCCTGCCTGCAGGGGGTGTCACAAGTGACAGGGCCTGGGGGTGTTGTCCCTTCATAAGTGGGCTGCATGCAGGGGGTGTCACAGGTGACAGGGCCTGGGTGTGTTGTCCCTTCATGAGTGGGCTGCTTGCAGGTGGTGTCACAGGTGACAGGGTCTGGGGTGTTGTCCCTTCATGAGTGGGCTGCCTGCAGCTGCAGGGGGTGTCACAGGTGACGGGGCCTGTGGGGGTGGTGTCCCTTCTGGAAGGGACTGCCTGGGGGTGGTGTCACAGGTGACAGGGCCTGGGGGTGTTGTCCCTTCATGAGTGGGCTGCCTGGGGGTGGTGTCACTTCATGGGTGGGTTGCCTGCAGTCAGTGTCACAGGTGACAAGGCCTGGGGTTGGTGTCCATTCATGAGTGGGCTGCCTGCAGTCAGTGTCACAGGTGACAAGGCCTGGGGTGTTGTCCCTTCATGTATGGGCTGCCAGGCGTGGTGTCACTTCATGGGTGGACTGCCTGCAGTGGGTGTTACAGGTGACAGGGCCTGGGGGTGGTGTCCATTCATGAGTGGGCTGCCTGCAGTCAGTGTCACAGGTGACAAGGCCTGGGGGTGTTGTCCCTTCATGTGTGGGCTGCCAGGCGTGGAGTCACTTCATGGGTGGACTGCCTGCAGGGGGTGTCACAGGTGACGGGCCTGGGAGTGGTGTCCCTTCATGAGTGGGCTGCCTGCAGGGGGTGTCACAGGTGACGGGCCTAGGGGTGTTGCCCCTTCATAAGTGGGCTGCCTGCAGGGGGTGTCATAGGTGACAGGGCCTGGGGGTGGTGTCACTTCATGAGTGGGCTGCCTTCAGGGGATGTCACAGGTGACAGAGCCTGGGGGTGGTGTCCCTTCATGAGTGGGCTGCTTGCAGGGGGTGTCACAGGTGACAGGGCCTGTGGGGGTGTTGTCCCTTCTGGAGGGGGCTGCCTGGGGGTGGTGTCACAGTTGATGAGGCCTGCGAGTGGTGTCCCATCATGAGTGTCGCTGCCTGCAGGTGGAGTCACAGGTGACAGGGCCTGTGGGTGTTGTCCCTTCATGAGTGGGCTGCCTGGGGGTGGTGTCACTTCATGGGTGGGCTGCCTGCAGGGGGTGTCACAGGTGACAGGGCCTGGGGGTGGTGTCCATTCCTGAGTGGGCTGCCTGTAGTGAGTGTCATAGGTGACAAGGCCTGGGGGTATTGTCCCTTCATGACTGGGCTGCCTGGGCATGGTGTCACTTCATTAGTAGACAGCCTGCAGGGGGTGTCACAGGTGATGGGCCTGGGAGTGGTGTCCCTTCATGAGAGGGTTGCCTGCAGGGGGTGTCAAAGGTTACTGGCCTAGGGGTGTTGTTCCTTCATAAGTGGGCTGCCTGCAGGGGGTGTCACAGGTGACAGGGCCTGGGGGTGGTGTCACTTCATGAGTGGCCTGCCTTTCGGGGAGTCATAGGTGACGAGGCCTGGGGTGGTGTCCCTTTATGAGTGGGCTGCCTGCAGGGGGTGTCACAGGAGAAAGGGCCTGGGGGTGTTGTCCATTCATGAGTGGGCTGCCTGGGGGTGGTGTCACTTCATGAGTGGGCTGCCTGTGGGGGAGCCATAGGAGACAGGGCCTGGGGGTGTTGTCCCTTTATGAGTGGGCTGCCTGCAGGGGGTGTCACAGGAGAAAGGGCCTGGGGATGTTGTCCATTCATGAGTGGGCTGCCTGGTGGTGGTGTCACTTCATGAGTGGGCTGCCTGCAGGGGGTGTCACAGGTGATGGGGCCTGGGAGTGGTGTTCCTTCATAAGTGGGCTGCCTGCAGGGGGTGTCACAGGTGACAGGGACTGGGGCTGTTGTCCCTTCATGAGTGGGCTGCCTGCAGGGGGTGTCACGGGTGACGGGGCCTGTGGGGTGTTGATCCCTTCTGGAGGGGGCTGCCTGGGGGTGGTGTCACAGGTGATGGGGCCTGCGACTGGAGTCCCATCACGAGTGGTCTGCCTGAAGGGGGTGTCACAGGTGACAGGGCCTGGGGGTGTTGTCGCTTCATGAGTGGGCTGCATGCAGGGGGTGTCACAGGTGACAGGGCCTGGGGGTGTTGTCCCTTCATGAGTGGGCTGCTTGCAGGTGGTGTCACAGGTGACAGGGTCTGGGGGTGTTGTCCCTTCATGAGTGGGCTGCCTGTAGATACAGGGGGTGTCACAGGTGACGGGGCCTGTGGGGGTGTTGTCCCTTCTGGAGGGGACTGCCTGGGTGTGGTGTCACAGGTGACAGGGCCTGGGGGTGTTGTCCCTTCATGAGTGGGCTGCCTGGGGGTGGTGTCACTTCATGGGTGGGTTGCCTGCAGTCAGTGTCACAGGTGACAAGGCCTGGGGTTGGTGTCCATTCATGAGTGGGCTGCCTGCAGTCAGTGTCACAGGTGACAAGGCCTGGGGGTGTTGTCCCTTCATGTGTGGGCTGCCAGGCGTGGTGTCACTTCATAGGTGGACTGCCTGCAGTGGGTGTTACAGGTGACAGGGCCTGGGGTGGTGTCCGTTCATGAGTGGGCTGCCTGCAGTCAGTGTCACAGGTGACAAGGCCTGGGGGTTTTGTCCCTTCATGTGTGGGCTGCCAGGCGTGGTGTCACTTCATGGGTGGACTGCCTGCAGGGGGTGTCACAGGTGACGGGCCTGGGAGTGGTGTCCCTTCATGAGTGGGCTGCCTGCAGGGGGTGTCACAGGTGACGGGCCTAGGGGTGTTTTCCCTTCATAAGTGGGCTGCCTGCAGGGGGTGTCATAGGTGACAGGGCCTGGGGGTGGTGTCCCTTCAAGAGTGGGCTGCCTTTTGGGGAGTCATAGGTGAGGGGGACCTGGGGTGGTGTCCCTTCATGAGTGGGCTGCCTGCAAGGGGTGTCACAGGAGAAAGGGCCTGGAGGTGTTGTCCATTCAAGAGTGGGCTGCCTGGGGGTGGTGTCTCTTCACGAGTGGGCTGCCTGCAGAGAGTGTCACAGGTGTTGGGGCCTGGGGGTGGTGTCACTTCTGGAGAGGCCTGTCTGGGCATGGTGTCCATTCATCAGCGGGCTGTCTACAGGGGGTGTCACAGGTGACAGGGCTTGGGGGTGTTGTCTCTTGATGAGTGGGTTGCCTGCAAGGGGTGTCACAGGTGAGGCGGCCTGGGTGTGGTGTCCCTTCATGAGTTGGCTACCTGCAGGGGATGTCACAGGTGACAGAGCCTGGGGGTGGTGTCCCTTCTGGAGGGGGCAGCCTGGGGGTGGTGTCACAGTTGATGGGGCCTGCGAGTGGTGTCCCATCATGAGTGTCGCTGCCTGCAGGTGGTGTCACAGGTGACAGGGCCTGGGGTGTTGTCCCTTCATGAGTGGGCTGCCTGGGCGTGGTGTCACTTCATGGGTGGGCTGCCTGAAGGGGGTGTCACAGGTGACAGGGCCTGGGGGTGGTGTCCATTCATGAGTGGGCTGCCTGCAGTGAGTGTCATAGGAGACAAGGCCTGGGGGTATTGTCCCTTTATGAGTGGGCTGCCTGGGCATGGTGTCACTTCATTAGTAGACTGCCTGCAGAGGGTGTCACAGGTGATGGGCCTGGGAGTGGTGTCCCTTCATGAGAGGGTTGCCTGCAGGGGGTGTCACAGGTGACTGGCCTAGGGGTGTTGTTCCTTCATAAGTGGGCTGCCTGCAGGGGGTGTCACAGGTGACAGGGCCTGGGGGTGGTGTCACTTCATGAGTGGCCTGCCTTTAGGGGAGTCATAGGTGATGAGGCCTGGGGTGGTGTCCCTTCATGAGTGGGCTGCCTGCAGGGAGTGTCACAGGAGAAAGGGCCTGGGGGTGTTGTCCATTCATGAGTGGGCTGCCTGGGGGTGGTGTCACTTCATGAGTGGGCTGCCTGTGGGGGAGTCATAGGAGACAGGGCCTGGGGGTGTTGTCCCTTTATGAGTGGGCTGCCTGCAGGGGGTGTCACAGGAGAAAGGGCCTGGGGGTGTTGTCCATTCATGAATGGGCTGCCTGGGGGTGGTGTCACTTCATGAGTGGGCTGCCTGCAGGGGTTGTCACAGGTGACAGGGCCTGGGTTTTTTCCCCCTTCATGAGTGGGCTGCCTGGGGGTGGTGTCACTTCATGAGTGGGCTGCCTGCAGGGGGTGTCACAGGTGACAGGGCCTGGGGGTGGTGTCCCTTCATGAATGGGCTGCCTGCAAGGGGTGTCACAGGTGACGCGGCCTGAGTGTGGTGTCCCTTCATGAGTGGGCTGTCTGCAGGGGGTGTCACTGGTGACAAGGCCTGGGGGTGGTGTCCCTTCATAAGTGGGCTGTCTGCAGGGGGTGTCACTGGTGACAAGGCCTGGGGGTGGTGTCCCTTCATGAGTGGGCTGCCTGCAGGGGGTGTCACAGGTGACAAGGAGTGTGGGGGTGTAGTCCCTTCTGGAGGGGGCTTCCTGGGTGTGCTGTCACAGTTGATGGGGCCTGCGAGTGGTGTCCCATCATGAGTGTCTCTGCCTGCAGGTGGTGTCACAGGTGACAGGGCCTGGGGGTGTTGTCCCTTCATGAGTGGGCTGCCTGGGGGTGTTGTCACTTCATGGATGGGCTGCCTGCATGGGGTGTCACAGGTGAGAGGGCCTGGGGGTGGTGCCCATTCATGAGTGGGCTGCCTGCAGCGAGTGTCACAAGTGACAAGGCCTGGGGGTATTGTCCCTTCATGAGTGGGCTGCCTGGGCATGGTGTCACTTCATTAGTATGAAGAAAAAGTGGCAGAAAAGGCCAGCAGGATACAGCGCATAGAACGGTAACTTATGTGGCTGTGATAGGGCTGCGGCTGAGAGCTTGAGTAGGAGCCTGCCAAATTCCCACTGGAAATTGGAATTAGAGAAAGAAAGGGTTTGCTCTCAAACTGCGCACACACATAGAATAATAAACAATTGCAAATTAAATGAGTCAGTTCCCCACATAGCAGTGAAAGTACTGCAAGATAATAATTTACTGAAAATTCATTCGTGCAACTGCAAAATAATGGGAGCCCACGCCTAACTTTGTCAGATTACTCAACTTCTACCTTTGTATTCAAAATACACACTAGCCAAGATTAAGCCTCAGTAGAAGAGCGGGAAGCTCGAAACACGTGTCAGGCTGCACCAATTCTGATTAAAACCACTCATTTAATTTGCAATTGTTTATTATTCTATGTGTGTGCGCAGTTTGAGAGCAAACCCTTTCTTTCTCTCACTTCATTAGTAGACTGCCTGCAGGGGGTGTCACAGGTGACGGGGCCTAGGGGTTGATATCACTTCACGAGTCAGATGCCTGCAGGGGGTGTCACAGGTGATAGGAACTGGGCATGGCATCCCTTCACGAGTGGGCTGCCTGCAGGGGGGTTCACAGGTGACGGTGCCTGTGGGGAGTTGTCCCTTCTGGAGGGGGCTGCCTGGGGGTGGTGTCACAGGTGACGGGGCCTGGGAGTGGTGTCCCTTCATGAGTGGGCTGTCTGCAGGGGGGTCACAGGTGACAGAGCGTGGGGGGTGGTATCTTTTTATGAGTGGGCTGTCTGCACGGGGTGTCACAGGTGACAGGGCCTGGGGGGTGGTATCCCTTTATGAGTGGGTTGCCTGTAGGGGGTGTCAGAGGTGACAGGGCCTGGGGGTGGTGTCCCTTCATGAGTGGGCTGCCTGCAGTCTGTGTCACAGGTGACGGGGCCTGGGGATGGTGTCCCTTCATAGGTGGGCTGCCTGCAAGGGAGTATCAGAGGTGACAGGGCCTCAGGGTGGCATCCCTACATGATTGGGCTGCCTGTACGAGGTGTCACAGGTGACGGGCCTGTGGGTGGTGTCCCTTTACGAGTGGGCTGCCTGCAGGGGGTGTTACAGGTGACTGGGCCTGGGGTGGTGTCCCTTCATGAGTGAGCTGCCTGCAGGGGGTGTCACAGGTGACTGGGCGTGGGGCTATTGTCCCTTCATGAGTGGGCTGTCTGCAGGGGGTGTCACAGGTGACAGGGCCTGGGGGTGGTGTCCCTTCACGAGTGGGATGTCTGCACGGGGGGTCACATGTGACCAGGCCTGGGGGTGGTGTCCCTTCACCAGTGGGCTGCCTGCAGGGGGTGTCACAGGTGACAGGGCCTGGGGGTGATATCCCTTCATGAGTGGGATGCCTGCAGAGGGTGTCAGAGGTGATGGGGCCTGGGGAGTGGTGTCCCCTTTGAGTGGGCTGCACACAGGGGGTGTCACAGGTGACAGGGCCTAGGGGTGTTGTTCCTTCATGAGTGGGCTGCCTACAGGGGGTGTCACAGGTGATGGGGCCGCGGGCTGGTGTCCTTCCTGAGTGGGCTGCCTGCAGGGGATGTCACAGGTTACGGGGCCGCGGGGTGGTGTCCTTCCTGAGTGGGCTGCCTGTAGGGGGCGTCACAGGTGACAGGATCTGGGGGTGGTGTCCCTTCATGAGTGGGCTGCCTGGAGGTGGTGTCACAGGTGACGGGGCCTGGGATTGGTGTCCCTTCATGAGTGGGCTGCCTGCAGTGGGGTCACAGGTTACAGGGCCTGGGTGGTGGTATCCCTTTATGAGTGGGCTGCCTGCAGGGGGTGTCACAGGAAACAGGGCCTGGGGGGTGGAATCCCTTTATGAGTGGGCTGCCTGCAGGGGGTGTCACAGGTGACAGGGCCTGGGGGTGGTGTCCCTTCATGAGTGGGCTGCCTGCAGTGGGTGTCACAGGTGACGAGGCCTGGGGATGGTGTCCCTTCATGAGTGGGCTGCCTGCAAGGGAGTGTCAAAGGTGACAGGGCCTCAGGGTGGCGTGGCTTCATGATTGGGCTGCCTGTAGGAGGTGTCACAGGTGACGGGGCTGTGGGTGGTATCCCTTCACGAGTGGGCTGCCTGCAGGGGGTGTAACAGGTGATGGGGCCTAGGGTGGTGTCCTTCATGAGTGAGCTGCCTGCAGGGGGTGTCACGGGTGACTGGGCCTGCAGGTAGTGTCCCTTCATGAGTGGGCTGTCTGCAGGGGGTGTCACAGGTGACAGGGCCTGGGGGTTGTGCCCCTTCACGAGTCGGCTACCTGCAGGGGTTGTCACAGGTGACAGGGCCTGGGGGTGATATCCCTTCATGAGTGGGATGCCTGAAAAGGGTGTCAGAGGTGATGGGGCCTGGGGAGTGGTGTCCCCTTTGAGTGGGCTGCACGCACGGGGTGTCACATGTGACCAGGCCTGGGGGTGGTGTCCCTTCACGAGTGGGCTTTCTGCAGGGGGTGTCACAGGTGACAGGGCCTGGGGTGTTGTTCCTTCATGAGTGGGCTGCCTGCAGGGGGTGTCACAGGTGACGGGGCCGCGAGGTGGTGTCCTTCCTGAGTGGGCTGCCTGTAGGGGGTGTTACAGGTGATGGGGGCCTGGGGGTGATGTCCCTTAATTAATGGGCTGCCTGCAGGGGGTGTCACAGTTGATGGGGTCTGGGGGGGTGGTGTCCCTTCTGAAGGGGGCTGCCAGTTGCTGGTGTCGATTCATGAGTGGACTGCCTGCAGGGGGTGTCACAGGTGATGGGCCAGGGGGTGTTGTCCCTTCATGAGTGGGCTGCCTGCAGGGGGTGTCACAGGTGACAGGGTCTGGGGGGGTTTTCCCTTCATGAGTGGAGTGCATGCAGGGGGTGTCACAGGTGACAGGGCCTGGGAATGTTGTCCCTTCATGAGTGGGCTGCCTGCAGGGGGTGTCACAGGTGACGGGGCCTGGGGGTGGTCTGTGTACTACAGTGCTTCATGTGCAGTTGGGGGTATGTGGACAGGGTGGGTGCTGAGGGTGTAGTGGGGGCTTAGGTTTTTGTAACAGGTGTAGCCTTCACTTAAGAGGCGGGGCCCAATTTCACTTGGGTCCTGCCTGGTCTTATGTGGGAGGGCATGCATTTTGTCTGGGGTGCGTCCGAGGGATTGCAAGGTGTTGTCGTGCGATTTCAGTGGAGTCCGGCTTTGGCCTTGCGTGGGAGGGCACGTGTTTTGTCTGGGTGTGGCCAGGGATTGCGAGGTGATGTTGTGCAATTTTGCCGGGGTACTGCCTGGCCTTGCCCGGGAGGGCACGCGTTTTCTCTGGGGTGCGGCCAGGGATGGTGAGGTGTTGTCACGCAGTTTCACTGGGGTTCAGGCTGGGCTTGTGTGGAAGGGCACGCGTTTTCTCTGGGGTGCGGCCGGGGATTGCGAGGTGTTGTCACGCGATTTTGCTGGGGTACAGCCTGAGCTTGCGTGAGAGGGCACATACTTTCTCTGGGGTGGGGCCAAGGATGGTGAGGTGTTGTTGCGCGGTTTCACTGGGTTTCGGGATGAGCTTGCGTGGGAGGGCACGCGTTTTCTCTGGGGTGCAGCTGAGGATTGCGAGCTGTTATTGCACGATTTTGCTGGGGTGCTGGATGCTGGACCAGGAATGGCGCGGAGGCTTGTGCCTTGTTAGTCCTTTCTCTTGCTTTTTGGTGTGTGCGGAGGCGTGTTGGGGGTGTTCCTCACGCAGCTTGCTGTTACTTGTGCCACAGCTACTAATGTCTCTAGGAATCCATGAATATGCATGCCACGCAACTTTTTATCTGTGCTACGGCTCGTGCAAGGCCCTTCTTGGCGCGCGCCCCTTGCACCATTTCTGCGCACGATTCCATTAATCACTCCTTAATATAGCCCTCTCTTATGTTTTGAAAATACTGGTTAACATAGTCGTTATTTAAATCCATGGTTTGCCTCTTTTGAGCAAATAGCTGTTTCAGCTAGATTTTCCAATGAAAGACGTTCTCAGGAGACTAAGCTGTTTTTTTTTACATAGTTTTTATTGGCAGAAGGCCCAGGATCGACTGTTTTCTCAGCATAAAGCTCAAGAGTGTCAGAGCATATTTGTGGTACTGAACAAAGTCTATATGTATGCGTGACAATGTTGTGTCTACAGGCTTGTCTATCCAGATAATGCATAGTGCCAACACAAAGCGTTCTTTGATTCTTGATTCAGGGTGTGAGCCCTACACACTGAACACTGGAAGTGCATTTCTGCATAGGTTCACTGAGATATACATATTAGCAATAATCCTCACAGGGTTATACTTTATTGCCTTCCAAACAGTGCTTGTCTTGGTGGGGGATTCCAATGACTGAGTCAGATACATGTTTTCCTCTTGTTACTGTTCTACTGACATCATGTTGGGATTAGCAGAAAATTCACATTCCCACCCCACCATATCGGGTTTGGCAAAAACTGCAAAATATTTATCATGGAGATACCCATTCTCTCCGCAGACGGTGTTTTCATGTGGGGTAACAGACTCACGTAACTGGGTGTTGGTGATGTAATCCAGTTGCACAGGAGTGGCCAATTTGGTTGAATAGTCGGCTCCTGATACTGAGTTTAGAGAATCCCACAGTCTGACTTAACAAGATCAATAAAAGGAGGGTAGTCCTCTGGCTGTACTATTAAGTAGATTCATTCAGAGGCAGTTTGTACATTTTAACTTCACTATTATGCCAAGTCTCTAAAAGTGCGTACGTAGCAGTGCTGGGTGGTAGGTGGGTTGGATTCTGGAACCCTAGGTCTTCTCATGGAGGTCAGGCATCAATCATTAAACAGTTTTTTGGTCTCTATGGCACAGTGAACGTTTCCCTCCTGTTTGAATGAATCACAGTTCTGCCAAACTGGTCTAGGGTTGGACATTCTAACCCTTCCACCTCTTGAAGGACTTGTCTTTCTGTCCATATCTACATAGTACATTCCAAGTTCACCTCCCCCTGATTTTCTAGTTTCTATCCTTCCCTTTCTTTGCATGTGCTGCGCCCTCCTATTTCTTTGCTTTCACCTGGCATCTCCCCTTCACTTTTTCTTCATCTTTCTAAAGGTATTGGAAGTAATACCATTATTTTATTTTCCGACTTTAGAAATAAAGACATCCCCTTCCCCTTGAACTCACATTGAGATTCTTGCCATTACTCATGTAAGATACATCAAATCTAGTTCTTTACAATCAAAGAGAGTGGGCCTCATTCCGAGGCTGGCGCAAAGGGATTACCGGCACCGATAAGGACACCGGTGCCGGTAATCCCTTTGCGCCCTATTCCGAGGTCCCTTTGCATGTCCCGCTAGTGCCGTCTGATTTTACCAGGCGGCTTTAGCGGGAGCCGCAAAGGGTCTAGGGAAAAAATAACGGTACCGCAAATTGCTGTACCGTTATTTGCACCGTCCCCATTCCCATTGAGCCCCATGGGGGCTCAAATGGGAATGGGGAATGGTATTTTCAATGGGGACTTACCGGTCCCGCAAAGGTCTGGCTCGACCGGTATGTCCCCATTGAATGAGGGAAGACTTGGTACCATTATTGGAGGCAGCCATGGTGCTATTATTACCTCCAATCTCGGAATGAGGCCCAGTGTCTTTTCAACAAGAGGTAGCAATTTAAAAAAATGTATTTTGTTACATTTTTGAGACAGAAAAGCATTGCATCTACAATTTCCAATCCTCCATATGTGGCTTAAACATGGATCAGAAACTGTGCAAACTGATTTTGTCATAGTTTCTTATTTGAGTGTTCCACTGTGTCCGGGTGCATGGAAGCCATTGGTATGACTGTGTTCCTTGTAAAATACATCACTAATGTGAAACTATGGAATGAATGGCAGTTGTCAGATTCCACTGGGTTAAAATGTAGTGATTGACGCCTCCAGTTGTTGCACGTTAATTTGATGCTTTGATCTCACACATATATAGCTTAATTGTGTGGAAACATACACAACCAATGTGTTTGGATTTGAGACACTCCAATATAAATGCTGTAAACTGGAGAAATTAAGTTATAGGTTAGATTCAGGGGCATTATTTTCATGTTTTGTTTTCTTAAATTAAAGATGTTATTGTGTTTCCTGGTTTATTTTTCACTTGCTCACTTGATTGCTTCCCAGTGGGTAATCAATGTACTTTGTTTTATCTTACTGAAATGTTGAGTAATATGGTTAATATGCCTGATTGTTAGGTACAATTAATTAATGGAACACAGTGAACTGCTATGTTTTGAGTATTTGTTGGATTTGTACGTATTTTCATACAGCAAATTCTCTAATTTCCTAGTACAAACAAAGATGTGTGGTGTATTGCATTTTGGTGCATTGTAGTATGTGAATTTGGGATTTCAATAGATAATTCATTTTTGAAAGAACTAATAACAGAACATGTTTCACACAATATATATTATTTAGTTTGTTTTTGAAAGTCATGGCTTGAGAAAGCAGACAAGTATTTAGAGTGAAACACATGCTGGTAATATGTTTCTGTGATAAGATTGGACACATCATATTTGTTCAGAGTAAATTACAAGTCACCTCCATCTAAAATGTATGTCATTATTGTGGAGCACATATGTGTGTATAATTCTTCCAGTTTAGTTTAATAAGGGTGTACGGAGCAGTGAAATATACCTAGTTTGCAATTCACTCAACTTGATAATTTAGATGTTGGCACTTTGTGACTGCTCACATTGCTCGTTCTAATTCTTCTTGAACAACAAGGGACCCTACAGTTGAGAGGGGAGTGTCAGCCTTTTGTATTCATTCCCCTGCCAACCACCCTGATCGGAGTTTCCTAATGAGAGTGCTTGTATTGTAGGATGGGTGACAGCCACATATATAACCTTTTTTTTTTTTTAAAGCAAGTTGGTTTGCATGAAACCTTCTGTCTAAAATCAATGTGCCCTGAAAACACTAACACTGCTCATCTCTTTACACATTTAGCATTCATTTGTCATTGCATACGGTCCCACTATTGCACAGTAACAATTATCAAAGACAGCAGTTTCCCTTCCATCAACCTCAACCAAAATTCCTCCCTATTTAATGTATCCATATTATAGACACATCTTCAAATGTATCAAATGTAAAGTGTTGCATTCCACAAACAAATGCTTGAAGGATTCAACCTTATCAGCTGACTTGAGCTTGCCAATTTAATGGTGTTTTCCCACGGTCCAGTGATCTCATAAGTTGGTCATTTGTCTAACTAGAGCCTCATGAAACTTCTTAGATCCACCTTAACTTGCCCCTTAACACAGCAGGGTTGAATCTCTACATTTTGGAAATACTGTTTTACTGTCCTGCAAGGCGATTTGCTCCCAAAATGTTCTTATGATACAGAGTCTGATTCAGTAACTGAATCCTTCTTGACAATATTTGCTTGAAGTCAGTGAAATTTGTAATGGTTTCATCACACAAGCCCAAAAGATTACCATATTGTATCCATTCCATAATAAAAGAAGCTAAAGTGTTACATTTCCCATCTAAATGCAGCTGCTTTAGGTTTTTAAACATATTATAGTGATAACTGAAATGAATTTCATTGTATATACTGTGAGCAGAGGAATCCATGTGTATTCACCGTTTTTAGAGTCCATTGTTGTTGATTTTTTGCCAAAGCAGGTAACAGTGTTTCTGTATAACAACACAAGGGCTTGTCCTCTGATGGATTGGAGAACAAAGTGTAGCCCAGGTGCACAAACATTCGTACTACTTTTATGGGGTTGCCATTTACATATCCCTGCCTACACTGTGCCAACTGCAACATGGTGATCAAAGGAAATGTTGTGCACCATCCCCGCACAGGCAACAAGATTCCTCTTAAGTCTTTCGGTACTTGTGACAGTGTGAATATAATATATGGTATTAAGTGCCCATGTGGTAAATATTATGTCGGCCAATCCACGAGAGCTGCTAAAGTACGATGGAATGAGCACCGCTCGTGCATCCGGAATTCAAATCCCAATTCAGCAGTGGCCAGACATTGGAGTGAGATGCGACATGGTTTGGCACAAATCAGGTTCCTGATTTTGGAAGTACTAACCAAGATCAATCCACATGAAGATTTGAGTCTTCGCCTCAACCAGAGAGAAACTTTTTGGATCGATAAACTTGGGAGTTTGCATCCTAATGGTCTCAATGATGAGATTAATTATCATTGCTATCTTTAATGCTTTAACTTGCAGTCAATCTGTTACCATTGAAATGCATTTGTTTTGATGTTAATAGGACATAGGTTCTAACATAACAAGTCTGTTTCTCCTGGTCACATGACTAGGACCCAAGGTGGTACTTTTCCATGCCACCGGTTTCAGACTTTTTGTCTGATTTATATGCCAATAAGCATAGATACACATGGTTATGATTTTTGTTCTATTTGTTTGTTCATTTTACAAATAAAATACATTATGATTCACCCCAACCAGTCTGCTTTTCCTGGTCATTCGACTAGGACCTAAGGTGGTACCATCTGGCACCACCACCTGCAGATCGGTTGTATACATTGTTTATGCTGTTTTGAATGTTCATTATGTTATTGTATTAGTTTTGATACGTTTTGATATTTTCACATTTTAAGGTGATATAGTTCTGTATAACACTTTTTGAATACGATGGAGTTCGATTACACTTGCCTTATATAGGTTATGTTTGATTTATAATGTGGATGTTTACATATGATGAAAGTATTTTTTCTATGTCTATGTTATGCACAATTTTTATTTTTTCCTTCTTATTATTCATGACTCAGCCTTTACAGCCCCTGTAATGGTTTTTCTTGCACCATTGTTGCCCCCAACGGCAGTATGCTGCCACTTGAATCACATTTCGCATCGCGCGGGTTCGCCCAGCGGGTTGCGGTCACGTGCCTATTTCACTTACCGTTTCCCTAGCAACGATTTCAGTCAGCGATGCACTACGGCTCGCTGCGTCCACCGCTGACACTATTCTTTGAACTCAGGTAACCGCGTCGGTTGTGGTTTCTTACTCTCCGTGTACTTACTCTTTATAACCGCACCCACTAAAGTAGATTTCGCTTTTACAGATCGCACACTGGATCCCCTCCAGCATCCGATCGTGTTCTTTGCGAAAACATACGTCTGATACTGTTTCTTTCCTGTTTTAACGCGCCTGACTTCATTCTTTAAGCGAGGTAATTTTCTTCCACTTATGAGCTCATGACATTAATAGAATGTTTGGAAACGCGAATTTGCACTGATCTCTATTTACTTTATTTTTTCTGTTTCTACATATTACACCTTGACTCGATTTCTTCCATTGGGGTATGTAACCATTATTCTTCTATGCGCTTTATGATCATTATGCTACCATTACATATCATTATGTATCTCCTGCTTTATATACATTGTATGCATTTTTTGTTGATGTTATTGTTTCCTAAAAATATAGACTTGCCCTGATGAAGGAGTTTTATACTCCGAAATGCATTGGCATTTTAAGTCTACTTGCATAATGCAACATGTCAGCTGCGTTCTCACTAAGACTTGATTAGTGATCATTCTTTTGATTTTTTCGATAAAAGAATATATATTACATAAACAAGGTCTTGGAACTCATTTTTCTATGAACAATTCTCAAATTAAGAAGAACCAAACTTAAACTATTTGGAATTGTTTTTTCGAATGTAATTACCCAGATTGGGTACAAACGGAGAGCGGTTGTGTGACTAGGTTTCCCATCTAGTCTATTGCCTCACTTGTTGCCATTTACAAACCATGCAAAGTTTATTTGTTCCTACCCAGTCTGCCCACAGTGCATGAATTTAGTTTTTCCCAAAATTAGCTTAAATTATTTGATTTGATTTGTACATTTATAGAGTGCATACCCATGGGGACCCAGCAGAAACCTGCTTCTGGGTGCAGATGATAAACTTGCTAGAGAAAGGTTCACAGGAACAAGTAGGTCAGTTGTTTCCTAAACATGCTCAGTGACTAAATTTGTCATAAGCTATCTGAGAGTGAGTTCCATGTTCGGGGGCCTATGTAGAAGGAACGCCTGTCACCACATGTACAGGTTCTAGAAAAGGGAACCACCAATAGCCCTTGTCCAACAGATAGCAACATACGGTTGGGGTAGTATGTAGTAATCCTGGATGATAAGTAAACAGGGGCCAGATCATGGGCACTCCTAAAGACCATTCATAGGATCTTGATCACAATCCTTTGTTGCACCGACAGCCAATGAAGGTTCCTTCAAAAGGGAGAGATGCCAGTTTTTCTAGGTATATTCAAAATCAGTTGGACTGCTGAATGTTGGGCTACTTGCAGTGTCTGAAGTTGGTATTTAGGAATGCCAGCCACAGGTCATTACATTAGTCTATCCTGGCATTGACTAAAGTTCCCACTAATATCGGACGATCTTTCTCCGAAATAAGAGGCAGTAGTGGTTTCAATAGTTTGAGCTGAAAGTAAACTGACTTCACCATCTAATTAACCTGTAAATTGCAGATCAGACTAGACTGCCAAATGCATCCTAGATTTTTGCCTTATTAAGTATATTTGGTTGGGCTCCAAACAGGGTGGGACAGGGAATGGTTTTTAACAGATTTGCCACTTTAGTTTTTGAACCAAAAACGATGATCTCAGTTTTTTTGGGATTTAGTTGGAGTTTGTTCTCCAAATTCCACTTTTGGATTTTGTCAGCACAAGACATGATTTGATCCAGTGCCTCCAGGGGATGTTTTAACCTGGCATAAATCTGTATATCATCAGCATAGGAGTGATAACAGAAATTAAATTGTGAAAAAAGTTGGGCAAAGGGGGCGATTGCAAATTAAAAGGTAACAGCAACAAAGAGGAGCCCTGGGGAACTCCACAGGTGACAGCTAGACAATCAGACACATATGAACCGACTTTAACCTATAGGACACGGTCAGTCAAAAAGGAAATAAACCAGCTCAGTGCCTCATCAGATACACAGGTCACTGATAATAATCTGGACCGAAAGATATTAAAATCAACAGTGTCAGAAGATGCTGATAGCTCCAGCATGACAAGCATGCTGACATCACCATCATCGGCAGTCTGAAGTAGATAATTCCAGATGGCAATTAATGGCGTCTCGGTGCCATGACCTAGCCTGAATCCTGACTGATAAGAGTCAAGGATATTATTCTCCTCAGGAAACCTCTGGAGTTGTACCATCACAACTTTTTCCAGAATCTTGGCTGGCCACAGAAGAACAGCAATGGGGCGATAGTTAGATAGGATTGTGTAGTCCAGGCTTGGCTTTTTTAGCAAAGGGGCGAGGTTCGACCTCTTCAATGCTGGCAGTACACAGCCGTGAGTTAGTTCACTAAGCTCCATTGCATGTTGCTTCGCGAGATAGGTAGGAATCGGATCATATGAATAATTAGTGGTTTTCAGATTACTTATTAGGTTAGTCACATTCTCCAAACTGATCAGTGAAAAGGCAAATTTAGATAATGGCTTCTGATTTCCAGGGGGTGCATTGGAAGTTATATAAAAGTGCGGACTTACATGTTGAGCATTAATATTGATCTTGATAGACTCCATTTTCTCTGTAAAGAAAATATTGAAGTCATTGACCACTTTCTGAGACTTTTGGAGACTGGTATTGGTACAGGACAGATTGATAAAATGTTTAATTACACTGAACAGAGCTGTAAGTCTGTTATCAGCCAAGTTTATCTGTCTTCGAAGACATACAGACTTGGCCTTGAGAATCGCCAAGTATGTCTTCAAGGCAGATTTCACCTCAATGTGGTAATTACAGTTCCTATTCTGAAACCATCTCTTTTCTTTTTTCAGATAAAGTCCCTTGAGGATCTTCAGTTCCTTATTGTACCAATGATTTTTCCTCAATGCAGGCCCATGGGTGTTTGGCGCAATATAAGAAACTAAAAGAAAGATAGATAGATAGATAGATAGATAGATAGATAGATAGATAGATAGATAGATAGATAGATAGATAGATAGAAGATTGTTTAACAATCTTACATGGAACAATACATCACAGTTGTGTTGCAATTTTGTCATCAAATTGGTATAGAGAGATGGACAGGTCGTATTGGTCTGAGGAGCTGCAATACCAGCCAACAATTGATCGCTGGATATGCAGTCTAGATCTTTCTTTCTATGACAAGACTCTAGAGTAGCCCTTTCTGGTGATATTTTACTGACTATCATGGTGAAACACACCACAAAATGGTCGGACCAACTAAATGGTGTATTTTCAACATGTTTTAAATTCAGAGCTCTGTAAAGTATAAGATCCAAACAGTGGCCTCCTGTATGTGTTGGCAGGTTGTATAGTAGCCTGAGAACATGTGATTGTTGAATATCATTTAGATATTTACAATCTATTGCTTCGGGCACATTGCACCAGATGTTGAGGTCACAATAAAATAACCATCTTTCTTGACCCAGTGCCTCAGAGCCCAAATAAGTGTCTAAGTCATTCAAAAATGATACAGCAGATCCACGTGGTCTGTAATACAGGATCTATTGACATGAGTCGTAGGGTGAAAAATTGCAGGTGCAAGCTGATATTTGGGAACTGGAGTCCCAATCAACAGAATGAAAATTAAGCAATTCCAAGCTAGTTTTAACCAATGTGGCTACACCACCTCCTCTCTGGGACTCCCGATTGATCCACTTAATCTGAAAGAATTGCATGACCAATTTATTAAATATAGTAGTGCAGGTTGAGGTGAACCAGGATTCAGTTATAAAAAGAACGTCCACGTTGTTTGCACATATAGAATCCTTGAAGGCAAGTGCATTTTTTATTTCAGACCTCACGTTAATGAGTGCCAGAGACAGAGAGGAAGTTGTGGTGGCTTTGTCTCTCAAGCCGGCTTCGTTATAACCAATAAGGTAGAGACACATTTTGTTTAATGAGCGTAAGGAGAGTTAGCCCTGTGTTGTATTCCTAAAAGAAAGAATTGTTTCACTTGAGTATGCAATCACCATGTTTACACAACCAAGTAATACTTATAAAAAGTGAGCTGCAGTAATGAGGAAATGTACATTCACCGCACTATACCTGGATGCAACATGAAGGAGATTTGCCATATGGATGTACGCCACGGACCGGCAACGACTGCCTTACCCTCTTGTACCTGCGCTCTCGCGCCTGATATGGAAATTAGTTGTGCAAAAGAACTATGGACAAATGGGAGTTGAATACATTTTCGGATACATATGTATATACTGCATTTAAGCTTCTCTTTAGCCATGTCACGGTCCTATCCTGCAGGACAATGGCTACATGCCAACCAAGGTAAATGTTTTTTCCCCAACATTGAAGGATCATTTTTTACATTGTCCATAAACCTAGAGATTTTCATAAAATATAGCTTAAACAGGCGAGGGGCTAGTATGCTGCTCTGTGTAATCCCTTATATGTAGGAATATTGAGCAAAAATGTGCCTTGTGGGCTTCAGCACACCTTTATATATGTATCCTTGTATATTAAAATAATAATTTTCAACAATCCTCTGGGGGTAACACTATTTTTTAATTTCAACCATTATTTCTCTCTGTCTATTGTGACAAACAGTGCTTTAAAATCTAAGAAAGCAACATACAATCTAGCTTCCTTTTCTGCACAGATTGTATCATACAATTTAGAATAAAACCACAAATCTGAGTCCCCAGAGAATGTGTAAAGCCAACTTGTTTGAAGTCCAAGATCTATTCAACTTGTATCCAAGCCTTTATATTCTTTAATGCAAGACTTGCAAAGATCTTCCCTGAAACGTCCTACACCCCCTATAATTCAAAACTAAAGCATTAGAGTACAACTAGGGAGAACTGGCAAATGAGGGGGGACACAAACCTTGTAGGTGTTGTTTGGGTATTTGGCCACTCATTGTCTGTGCATGGCCATGCTTGTCTCTATGGCCATGCCCAAAACACCTCCTCATGGGAACTCTTTGAGCTTGCTTCAAATCAAGCATTACCACCAAACTTTGTACTCAAAGTGCACCTCAATGTTTTTTTAAAGTATTCTTCTGAGGATTAATTGGCCTCATTACGAGTTTGGTGGTAACCCACCGGTGCTACCGTGGGTTGCCACTGAATTTGTAACACTGGTCCGCCGCCGGATATCCCGGTGCCACCGTGACAAGTCCTGGCGGGCCAGGCTGTCAGGCGGCGGAAAGTGTAAGTCCTCATCCCTGTGGGACTCGACAGGAATGGGGACACGAAAGCACCTGCACTGTTGCTAATGGTGCCGGTGCTTCTGTGAATAGCATGCTTGTAGGGGCCAGTGCTGCCGGCAGCTCAGCCCTGCCAGGAGCAACGGCCCCTGCAGTCATATTTGTAGTCTGGCGGTGCGGAAAGGGTGCCGGTATGCTGCTACTGGCACCCTTATTTCCAGACCGACAGACTTATAATGAGGACCCATGACTTAATTGGAGCTGTACACATGCTACTGGTGTAATAAAGATGTCTTAACCAGGCCTGCCACCAGCTGCTCGATTAATAAGCACTATGCGTGTCGTTCACTGAAGTCCTAACCATTGTTGCATGTTTATAAGCATAAAGCATTTGCCAGGCACTGCCATTAGATGGCCAGATACTCATACCAATGTGAACCTGCTTCCTTCAATAGCCAGTTAATACCACTATGGGAATGCCTGTCAAGTGCCTTTACATGCCTACAGAAAAGACCAAACTATTGGCATTGCCAATGCGTGTTATATATAGGAATTATGAGGGCTTTAGTCCATGAGAAAGTTACTTCTGGTTATACAATTTCTGAATAATAAGGCCAGCGTTTTGGCCAATAGCTCTGGTAGTCCCTTGACTATATTACTAACATTGTGGAAAACAGCTTTCTGCAATTTTTTATTTGTATGCTGTATCTAGAACGTCTTCCTCCTCAAAGCATCCCTCCCATGACTTCAACGTTTGTCATCTGAGTTTGTCCCCGTGGGTGACCCTGTTATATTTTCCCTTGTTGAAGTCAACCCAAACATTGCGGACATCTGAGCACTCTCTTTATCTTCCTTCACCTTCAGGACAACCGGGCAAACACACATAGCTTTCCTGTGGGTTATATATTAATCATCTATCAACAAAGTGAGTAGTGCAGGTCTTTTTTGCAAAATTAACCTATTTTTAGATTTTTGGCACAACATATGCTTCTGGATGCAACACATATCATTATCTGTTATGTTTCTCCTTTGTTCGAGGATTGTATATGCTTCCACAGCAGAGCTGACTCACAGGAGCTGACACATGTGCGATAGTGGATGTGGCAGCCATGATTATAAGTAGTAGCATCTACCATTCCTAAACTCAGGGATAGCTTTTAATTAGAGTTTACCCTGCCACCAGCATGGGTTACCTATGATCATCATAATTTTGGTAGGGGGCGGGGGCATATCTTAAAGGCAGCCCTTGCGTTGCAGAGACTTGGCTATCACTGAGGTAGTGAAGTGGGCATCTTGTGACCTTTGACCCTGCTTTATATCACAAATGAAGCAAGCACTTCAAATGAGGCTACTGATGCAGCAGTTCACAGGTATACTATGCTATTGCCATGGAGTTGACAAAAAGGGGAATCTGGTTAGCAAATTACCTTTTAGGAAATGGAATTGCATGCAAACTTTTATGTACGAACACCAATTTTTATTAAAAAAAAAAAGGATTTTTCACCCTTGCCAGGTGGCAATTCCTCACAGTCAGCTCCTTCCCTTTCCATCAATCAAATAATGGATTAAAGTGTCATGTGTGAGTATTTAAATAACAAGCAAACGTAATGTTTTCCACTATAGCTTAATGGTCTAAGCAAGAAACAAGCACAAGTTTCAAGATGCAGGAAAACTTTCCTGCCAAACGCTGTTTCCGCTCTGAAGAGCACTTAAGGAAAAGCTTTGCCAGAGTAAATATTTTCTCCACATGTAGAATATATTTTTCAAAAAAGAGCCGGTTCAAACTACGGCCAACGATTAAAGTGGAAAGCAGACCAGATTTAAACGCCAGGGACTCAGTGAAATTGCGTAAAGTGCTTAAATACTGTTCATTGTGAAAATCAATGTTTTAATGGCTGCCAACGCCTGGATTACACGGTAGGTATCATTATGCTTTTGGCGGGATTTCCCATTTAAATATCAGCATCATCATTTACCATAGCCGCCACGCAGTCCCAAAATGTTTTTTTGGTGAATTTGTCTACAGGATGCACATAAAAATATCGAAGATCATCTTTACAAAAGAGTGAGGCAGAATGCATACGCCCGCACTCAAAAAAAATGTTAATTCTCAAAAGAATCTGTTTGGGAAAGGAAAGGAAGGCAATGCTAAACCCTGAAGGGTAACAGCATTATTGCCACTCTAACACCAATGTGTACTGCATCCCAAACTTGGCAGTGCTGCCCAAGTGTCTCCATCACCACTCAAACACCATCGCGCAAAGTTCTTATACCATCCTTTGCCAGGGGTCTAATCATGGAGAATGCATAGACGAACCGGACACATGATCAAAACATCCCGTTTAAACCCCATAGTTACATTTGTTATCATTCCTGGTTCTTATATGATTTCTGAAAACCTCGGAAAACGTGGTTTCATGGCTGTAATTTCGTGTAATGTGACAAGGCAAAGTAAGACTAATATATGTTTATATGAATGCGTGGGATTCATAAAGTGCAAACCTACATGGGAAACAAATGACTGCTTGGAAACAGGACACAGCCAGGGGGTAACAAGTTGGGTACTGTGAGAGCAGAGATGATGGGTTACGAAGGGAGAGCAGAGAAGGGTGGGGAGCTCCAGTGCGTGGCGGGGGCGGGGGCGGGAGGGGTTTGGGTAGGGAACATTATGTCAATCAGTAATTGTGTAAAAGGCCTTTGAAGAGTACCGTCTTCAGGTCAATCCTAAAGAGTAGGATGGAGGGGACAGTCCTAACTGCAGTTATAACTGGCTCCAGAGACAGGATGCATAGCAGGGAATGGCCCGTTGTATGCATGTTCCCTTCTTGCAGTTCGTTGTGCCCAGCCTGGCATTGTGACACCTGTGTGGAGTGGTTTGAATGCTTGCCAGAACTAGCTCATCCTGCATGGGGGCAAGCAAGGAAGATAGAATCAAAACCACCCACCCAGGCACAGAGAGGCGGTTTCCTCCCCATGCCCGAAACTCCCCAGCGGATACAAATACTGTTAGCGCCTCTAACGTAGCCTGTGCAGTAAAGGGCAACCCGCAGGTCCCACGTTTCCCATGTCATGCACGAGTAGCTCACCTAGTTGTATTCTTTCTTTGAACTCTGAAACTTGTAGGCTTGAAAACAAAATGGGAGAAGCAGCTTTTTGAGTTACAGAATACGCAGAATAAAATGAGTACTGGCTGTTGCAATGGCCTCTTAGCACTGGATCTTGTAAGAGAGAGAGAGTGTGTGTGTGTGTGTGAGAGAGAGAGAGAGAGAGAGAGAGAGAGAGAGAGAGAGAGAGAGAGAGGGTGAAGGGGGTGAAGGTAGTGTGTAAATGTGTAGATGGGTAGAGACAAGATGCAAAACGTGAAATGTCCATGCATTCAGATCAGAAGCACCTGTTCTCTGTATCCTACTAAGATCATGTGTTGTCTGTGTGCTAGTAACATTCTTAGTGAGTTGGGATAGGACACACAGCTTGCGTGTGACCAGAATAGAATGTGTTGTTATGCAGCTTAGTTGCTTGTTAATGAGCTAAGCCCTGCGAAAAGATGTGGTCACGCCTGTGGCTGTGCAGTGGTTGGTGAGGTATAGCGAAGTGTAGGTCTGAGTTTAGAGACAGTTGCTTTCCATATTTTGGCTGGCCAGTGTATGCAGTGCATGGGAAAAAGGAAGTGAGAATTGTTTGCACATGGACATCATTTTATTGCAATAAACAAAAAAGGGCCCTTTGGTCGTTCTCATGGTTGGTTAAAGGAATCAGTTATCTATCCAAAATGTGTTGCCCATTTTTAAAGTAGAGATCTTCCCAGGGGCTATTGTGGCTAAGGATTCAAGGACAGCTGTTGTTTACGTTTTTACACATGCGATTTTGCTAAGAAATGTTAACGATTCCAAGAGCTACGCCACACCCCAGAGCGCATTTCAGTTGAAAGTATAAATATTGTATTCAAAATATGGCGTACGGCACAGTTTCACAGCACTAGACATTAATCAAAATATTTCTTAAAAGGTACAGGAGACAAACTCAGATGCATGACAGACAAATGCACGGAATGATAGAAGAGTCTTTCTGCTGTCATTTCAGATTTGAACCATTATGTTTTCGTTTTATTTAGGGTCGATAGAATCATGTGCTTAATAGAGAGGTAATTGCACACAGACTCAAACATTAGGTGCCTGTAGAATCCTATATCGTTCATTTGAATACAGGGATAACAAATATTAAATGTCCTATGCGCACCTGCTTTGACGAGCACTGGAGTATCACCAACATTACAAGTAGTCCATATCTAAGAACTAGCTTTAAAATCTATATTGCCTGCTGTTTTTTATCCCCCTGGACTAAGGACTTTGTTTGTAATTTCCCATCAGCAACTTTTTTTCTGCAATTTCACTGCCAACGTCGAAGGAGTGCAGGAGCGTGGTGTGCATGCATCAGCGGTTATAGAGAAGCCTCGCCTGTTCGGGTGTTATCACCTGTGACTAAGACATGTCCGCGAACACTTGATGTCCAATTTGCTGGTATTATTAGATTATAAAAAATATATATATATCTGAGTATCAAATGTAAAAGACAAAAGGCACAGTAGTGATACAATGGCAGTTAAAATGATTCATGTAAAATACACGATAATAGAGCACAGCAAATATGCTACAATTCTACATTCTGTGTACTCCAAAATAGTCATTTTAAAGACTTTGTATCACATATGAATATATAAATGCAAAGAAATAACAACCATCACATATAAATACACAAATACCATGAAATTACACCAACAAACCTTTTCTAAAATGACTCATCACTCATAGCTGTGGCTAGAGTTCATTGACTTTTTTCCAGCCGTGGTTACAATATGAAACTTTAGGGAAGTAGGTCACATAGATTTTCATACATATGCACAAAATAGATAAGGACTCTTCAGGGTACAAACAGTGTACGTTTTTTTCACATTGAGGCCTGTAATAACCGCAAAAAAAGCACCTGGGGCTTGTTTGTAAACAGTGACGATTAATATTGTATTACTGCCTTTAAGACGTTTTATCACAAAAAGGACGGTGTTAGGAGAGATAATTCCAAAGAGATGATACTCATGTCTACCATACACAACACACATACAGACTGTCCTGGCTGAGAAGAACACCCTGGCCCTATTCAGGTTGGCTCTCCCCAGGTGCCCGGTGGTGAGCTGCCTATCTATTAGGGTTAGCGAGAAGACTCTCCCTCATCAGCAAGTATACGCATATACCTTTTACTTTAGCTAAAAAGACCAGGCACAAGTCTGAATTGAGTCCGTGCTCATTAGATCTTATCTCATCCGTGTGGATCAAGGGAATCCTACTGCCTGGAATTTCTGTATGTGTTTTAATCACCAACTGGGCAGTGTCCCCTACCACATCGGACGTCGTTCTGGAATATTAAAACATAAAGCCCCTGTGAGAGAGGAAGGCCTAGTGGCTAGAAGCCTATCTAGTAAATAAAGTAGATATGACGTGTTCAAACTCAATTAAGTGGACATCGTCGTGCCATTGAGACCGCTCATCGGCATTCTGGTCAACCAGTTTCGATAACCACAGTGATTTGGGTCATCTTCTTCAGGACCTAGATTTCTTTTATGCTGTGCTTCAATCCATCTGTGGACCATCAATTAAGTCCAGGCAGCACCTCCATTCCCTAGAAGAAGACATAAGGTGAAACAGAGGGGTGTAATTACCCCTGTTGTGCCCTCACACATGATCGTAACTCAGTGCTGTGCAATCCTGTGTGTTTATTTTAAATAAGCCATCTATTCGTAGTGTCTTGTTAGAGGGGACTAACTGATTGTCATATTCCAGACACCAAAGTGAAGGAGGGGGAGGGGTGAGACAGGGACAACCAGTGGTTAGCCCAATCCAACAGTTCAAGCTCGTCCATCTAATCAGATCAACCAGGTCACCTTTGATGTGCCCGTGGAGGCATGCAAGAGAGTGTGTCTGATGACAGGACACCTACCCAACCTGAAGCGCGATGTCTTGCTCAGTGGGGAATTGGTAGAGTGAAAAATGCGGGCTACAAATCACTGTCTTGTCACAGGTGGAAAATCACAGACGTCTGTATCCAAAAAACATATTGATATTAGGTAGTGCGCCATCTATTTAATGTGCATTGTAATTTAAGAAGGCGGAAACTCTCTGATTACCTCTGTTGAGGCTAGAAGCTTTGTAGTTTGTTCATTTATGATAAACTGCAGAAAGTTGCAATTCGGAATGGTGTCCATTCAATGGCCCTCATTACAACCCAGGCGGTAAGTATCCAACATTACCGGCATGGCGTAATTAGCGTCAACGCCTTGGTCCGATGCCGTAAAGTGCGGCACATTACGACCCATCGTGCACGAGCATTACGCCATGCCGGTAATGTAAACTACGCCATGGCGTAAATGACCCCAAAACGGCCCTTACCGGCATCATACGCCGCGCAAGGTGCACTACCGCCACCCATCATTGCGGTGACCGTAATTAGCGGTCACCGTAATTAGCGGTCAATGTAAATAAGCGGAACCGGAAGTAGCGTCATCGCGGCGGAACGGGAAAGAGCACAGCGGCCATCTTTGAAAACACAATCCATTGCCATCCTACCCAACCACACCACATTTGACCCACAGACCTTGTAAAACCCATCACCCACCCATTTCCCCACCTAAACATGCCCAAAGTTCTGAAGAAAGCCTGCGATCGGCAGCGGCAGGACCGCTTCAGTCAGGAAGAACTAACGATGTTGGCAGAAACGCTGCAGGAAAAGGCGGACATCGTCTTCTCGCCAGAAATGACAAGAGCAGCCATAGCCCGCAAAAAGGAAATATGGGAACCTGTGGCACAACGGGTCAGTGCCGTAGGTACCACCCCACGCACCTCCAAACAGTGCCGCAAAAGGTGGGATGACCTCCGGCTCCGAGTAAGGAGCATACTGTCAGCCAATCGAAACCTGGCCCTGGCAACTGGCGGGGGAGCAGACTCCCCAATCAAGATGCAGCCATGGGAGGAGATTTGTGCCTCGACGATTGGCATAGAGTGCATTGAGGGCGTTGGTGGAATGGAGAGAGGAGCCCCGACATCAGGAGACACAGGTAGGTGCCTCCAATTCAGCCATGCAAAACACCCTGAATTACACTTACATGGGAATCACAATGTCGCCCCATATGGGAAACACAACACATCAGCAGGAGACCCACACCCTGCACACATGCAGCATGCACACTCCACAGCAGACACACACATTTCTGCATGCTCAACCCACCCAAAAGGGAGACAACCTGTATGTCACAGCCTACAAAGTCCACCATCTATCCTTCAAAACCATGGCAATCTTCATGCCTGCTCAATGTTCGCTGACCCATCAATAACACATTCCCTCCTCTGCTCCACCACAGGCTCACAATCGGACACCGGCAGGGACGAGAGTGGCACCACCCCAGCGAAGAAGCCCAGGACAGAGGGAAGAGCACAACAACCCACCACCTCTGCTGGACCCATGCCCAAACCACACCAGGCCAAAATCCCTGTCGAAAGACAGCCCAGGGCAGCAATGACCCCCGACGAATGTGCCATGATAGCACCCACGGGACACACACAACAACTGCTGCCCACTGAGGGCAATGTGTCTGCAGGGAGCAGTACCATTGGGGAGACTGCTGCCCTCGCTGCACGCTCCGACAGCGACGTGGGGAATATGGAGGATGACACTGAAGGTTCCCCCAACGCCCACCTTCACTCCCCACACCTGTCCCCATGTAGCTTGCACGGAGACGACACACAGGGGCTAGCCCTTGGAGAGACATGGCCAGCCACTCCCAGCACAGTGGGAGTCGGGGAGGAGGGGAGTAGTCCAATTTGGCCGCCAATTGCAACCTCCATTGCCCCTGATTTCCAGCAATCGCTGGACGAAATATCAACGAGGCAACAACAATTGTCCTCACTACTGACACAGCATGTTGCTGATTGTGGAGGCGCAAGTGCAGGCATGGAGAGATGTGCTGAGAACATCAAGGCAGCCATCCAATCAGCAAGCAAGGACATTTGTGCAGAACTAGCCGCGGTGCGGAACATGATAAGTGAACTCATACAGACAATCATGGACACACGGCGTAGCGAGCAGGCCAGTACCTCCTCCGCAGCAAGTTCTGCCCCAGCCAGCCCAGTCCGCAGGTCATCCAGGAACCTGAGGAGCACAGGCAGGGGGGCCCCAGGTGCCGGGAGAGGGGGCTGCCAATAGTGGCCGTCCAGTGCACCAATGGAACATTACCCAGCCCTTCACCACGGTCACCGTCACACCTTTCAAGGGAGTTCAGGGGGGAGGGGGAGGGGAGATTGGGTGTGTTGGGGAGTTCAGGGGGGAGGGGGAGGGGAGATAGGGTGTGTTGGGGAGTTCAGGGGGAGGGGGATAGGGTGTGTTGGGGAGTTCAGGGGGGAGGGGGAGGGGGATAGGGTGTGTTGGGGAGTTCAGGGGGGAGGGGGAGGGGGGATAGGGTGTGTTGGGGAGTTCAGGGGGAGGGGGAGGGGGGATAGGGTGTGTTGGGGAGTTCAGGGGGGAGGGGGAGGGGGATAGGGTGTTTCTGACCTATGCACATTGATAATACACTTTTTTGATTTGCACAAATCAAATGTGTGGACATTGCTCATTGCCTATGTGTGCTTTATTGGTGTACAGTCCACAGTGTGCATGTCCCAGACACACACAGTGCCCCAAGTGCCGTCTCCATGTTACACACACCAGCCATGTGTGCTAGAAGCATTGGTCAATGATATTCTGACGCATTTCACGGCCCTCCTGTGCATCGCTGCCTCCTTGAGGTGCTGCCCCATCCCCACCCTCATCATCCTCATCGTCAGGTGGTTGCAGTTCTGCGTCAGGGGGCAGTGGAACATTCCGTCTGACACTCATATTGTGTAGCATCACACATGCCATGACAATCTTTGCAACCTTCTCATGGCAGTACAGGAGTGCCCCGCCAGACCTGCTGAGGCAGCGAAACCGTGCCTTCAGTAGGCCAAATGCCTGCTCAATTACCACACGGGTACGTGCATGGGCACGGTTGAAGTCCGCCTCATGCTGGTTCTGTGGGTTCCGGACTGGTGTAAGGAACCACCTCTTCAGGGGATAGCCAGCATCACCTGTATGTAGGAAACAATGTATGTGTCAGTCATTACATCTAATTCCCAACATGACGTGCCAACATGCACATTGAACTGTTACTTTGGACCACTTTCAGTTGCGCTGATGGATTCACGCTATGCAAACGGTATATGTCCATGGCTCTCATGGACAGTTTTGCATGCCAACAAACCATGTATGCAGGGTGGTCGAGTGACTTGTGAGTGCCCATCCACTGTGTCCGTCCATGCCGTATGTTCAGGTGACCTGGCACGTGTCCTGTGATGTCTATGCTCACATGATTGCTACATTGCTGTCTGCATCATTATGACCCCAGTGAACTATCCGGATGTTGATAGGGACATTTAGTGGGCCTTGCTGTCTGTGCTGTGGCGTTGTGGTGTTTCTGTCCGTCATGTGCCTCCTTTGAGCGCTGTCATGTGGGACACGCCTTTCAGTAGATGGTGTATAGTGACGTGCATGTAGGTGCATTTCGTTGGAGTCAATGGTCCAAATTGGTACAATGCACTTGCAGATGGTTGTGTCATGGTTGGAACACACCTTCTTTGACATGGTGGGGCTGCGTCGGTCAGGCATAATGTCTACAGGTGTGAGATTACGTTAGTGCTGCTTTAGGGTATGATCGTCTCTGCTAGTCACAGCCAGGTGGAGTATGCATCACCCCCCCCTTTCTACCAGGTGGAGTATGCATCACCCCCCTCCTTTCTGCCAGGTGGAGTATGCATCACCCCTCCCCCCTTTCTGCCAGGTGGAGTATGCATCATCCCCCCCCCCTTTCTGCCACGTGGAGTATGCATCATCCCCCCCCCCTTTCTGCCAGGTGGAGTATGCATCATCCCCCCCACCCTTTTTGCCAGGTGGAGTATGTATCACCCCCCCCCCCTTTCTGCCATACCAAGGTCATGACGTGAGACTCACCGAGTAGCCAGGATCTTGGGCCTGCATGTCGCTCCATGTAGCGTGGTATTGTGGAGTTCCTCAGGACCATTGAATCAGGGGTTGATCCAGGGAATCGGGCACAACAATTTGTGAGGATCCTGTTGGAGTCACAGACCATCTGCACGTTGATTGAGTGAAATTGTTTACGGTTGCGGTACGGTACCTCCATGGCATGTGGGACCACCAATTCCACATGGGTGCAGTCGATGGCACCAATGCAACCAGGTATGCCGGCTAGTGCATGGAAACCCACTTTGGTGTTTGCAATCTCCTGGGCAGACCGGAGGGCATCGAGCACTTGGATCAGTGTACGTGAGAATAATGGTTGTGAAATACCATGCAAGTGCCCCACTGTGTGCTGGTAGGTGCCTGTGGCCAGGAAGTGGAGTACAGACACTACCTTCAGTAGGGGTGGGATGGCAGTTGGTGTTTCTATCTTGCTGACAATGTCGTTGTGCGTCATTTCCACGATGGCGGTGATGGTGTCCCGGTCCAGACGGTACAGGGTGTGGATCTGCCCAGCAGTGAGGTTGAATGGACTGGCTCTGATGCGTGGGATTGTGGGCTGCCTGCGTGGTGGTACTGGCTGTGCTGGTTGGCCTTGCTGGGCCTGCCTTGCCCTCCTTCTCCTCCTGCGTCTTCTCTGTGCAGCCTGTTGTTGTTGTTGTTGTTGTTGTTGTTGTTGTTGTTGTTGTTGTAGTTGTAGTTGTAGCACTTGCATTGCTATCAGGTCCTCCAGCTAGTCCTATTGGTATCATTGTGGAGTGTGACTGGGTCTGGGAAGGGGTTGGGTGTGCTCTTTTTGTACTTCCTGAGTCTGTATTGCCTCCACCTGTGCTGATTCTGTGCACCTGTGGCAGCTGGATTCACTGCACAAGGCCCTTTACGGTTGGTTCGCGATGGCGTAATTACCGGCATGGCGGTAAGGTACTTAACGGGCTGGGTGATGGCGTTAGGTGCATGTCCGCTTGAGTCGGCATTCGCGTACCTTTCCGCCATGCCGGTAATTACGGTGTGGGGGGTCGCGTGCGCATCCTTGGTGCAGTTAGCGGCAGCGTTAACTACGATGCCGCTAATGGCATCGTAGTTAACGGTCACGGGTCTTAATCGGACCACGCGGAAAACGATGGCGGTAATCCTTTACCGCCATCGTTTTTCGCTTTGCGGCTGGGTTGTAATGAGGCCCAATGTGTCTGCCCTGGGAAAAGCAAAATGTTTCATAAGTATACGGTGTCCGCTTGCCAATCAAACACGCTCCACAATGTAGTTTTCGCGTGTTGTTGCCCCTCAACATTGCTTACGTGTCATGTGGGTGCCGGTCACAAATGCTCGTGTTTGCTGTGAGTTTCTTGCCTACTCGGCGTTGGGCTGTGTTCGAGTACATCAACCTCTTCCGTGTATGTCACACGGGGCGGGACCAGAATGACGTGTATTGTCAACAGAATGTAAAAAATCCAGTCCTGCCATCTTGGATAGGTGTTCCAACCTATTGCATGCACGGGTGGAACATGAGATGTCATTTGCGCTTTTCACTGTGGTGCTACGGGTTGGCACCTGTAATAAAATGTGTGCCTAAGTAAAACCAATGTATTGCAAATATTCCCAAATGCAACTTGTATCTTGTGGGTGATACATCGGGCAAAAAACTGAATGATGCCACTGCACTCTAATACGCCTGATCCCGCATGGTATTCCTAACTCGGGGAAGTAGCATGATGATAAATGGCAAGCTCATGTCTCATTTCTCTGTGTTATAACCTCATTCAAGCATGGCAAAGGAGGGAAATGGTGTAATACATTGTTCTGTAGATTTCAGACAAGAAATATTCGTTTTCATGTATCAGGAGCATTAAATCTCATCCATTGCACAGAGGATACTGCATCTGTCAGAGCGCATTGCTCATATTGTCTGTATCCATAAATGAGAAATTAAAAACGTACAGACTGAGTGAAAAGATGTCTACCGTTAGCATGTGCATGGCCCTCTGTAAGTGGCCCTTTTCTGCCTTGCTGGTCATGCATCATGGACCACTACACAGCTAAGTGGACAGTACTGCCATTTCATGCCACTGAATTTGTTCATTCAGGCCGGTATTGTGGGTATCTATCCTGAAGATCCAGTTCTATTCCCTCTTCGGTAGTAAAATGTTAAACTTACCACCCCTTCCCGGTAGATGTATCTTTTCTATGATGGTCCAGCAGAAGTCATATGGGCCATGTCCAGCTGTTACAAAGTGTCACAAGCGCAGCAGTCAGTGTCTTAGTTCTCAGGCATGATTCATGTTCTATCATCCCTTTTTTCATTGCCCTGGTGGTCATGCCTACATATCAAGGGCAACTGATTAAGTAAATGACTCCTGAGCTATTGCAATTTGTGAACGTCCTCTTCACCCATAGTGTTTTCAAACCAATGTCTATTTTTGGTGCTGAGTCTTGTTTCACAGCACAGTGAACATTGACCACATGGCCCGTGTTCTGTTGGAGGCTCGCTGGTCCATAGTGTGGGTTGTGTATTGTCTGGGCACTGCCTCTGGTCAGGCAGTGTTTTTACCAGTTAATTCCTCAAGTTAGGCATGCGTTTCAAGGCAAATGAGGCCTCAGGAAGGGGGTGTTTACCTTTATTTAAAATGGGCCACAATCTCTTGATCTCCTTTTTGATCTTGTTCACTAAAGGTGAATAGCTGAAGACCGCTGTAATGTAATGTTGTCTCTCATGGGAGCTTTTTGGGGCTGTGATCTCTTGCAGGATATTGCGTGCTCTCTTACATGGTGTTAATTATGTGTTTACGGTAGCCCCGATTGACCAACTGTGTTTTCAGGTTTTGTCTTATGTTAGCTCAGGGATGCTAGCTCGAGTAGGTTAACAATGAATTTCTGTCAGTCTGTTTTTTGTAGACCTTAGAGCTGATTTTGCTAGACACCCTAGAATTTGACAAGGAAAGGGAATGGATGCGGATATCTCTTAAATCGAAAAAAAAACCAAGATGGCAGTTGTTTCATTTCTTTAAAAAAAGCAATTTTGGGTAAAGGCCCAAGATATAGCTATTTATTTTTGAGAAGGGGTCACTCCCTTCTCTGTCAAATATTTAAGTAACTACTGCACAGAATAACCCCAAATCAAGCATAAATTGTGAGTCAATGCTTTGTGCCTGGTCCAAATCCGTCCAGTGGTTGCAGCTGTGCGCTTATGTCTGAAATTGACGTTGTTTGTCTATCGGAAAATAAATGGGAAGTTGGCTGCACTTTTCAAAATCTTTTGACGCATAATAACTTTTTTCCTTTTTAACAAATCTTTATGAAACATAGCAGTGTGGGGGCCATGGGTTTTTAATCACTTTCGAAATTTCATCCAAAACAATAACTCAAATCAAAAGTAATACACAATAGAATGTTGATGGATTCCAATGGGAGTCTCACTCACCTTAACTGTAGGATGGCTATCGCCTCCTTATTATGCATATATATATGTATATGCTAATGCTGGAGGAATGGGGAGAAGCTAGCAAAGGTTGCTCTGGCAAGTTTCTGACAATCTTAGTAAAGTATGCCAAATTGGATCGTGAACAAGCACTCAAAGAATTAGGTAATGTAGAGGTTGTTCTTACCAAAGTCCCCACAACAGAAGAAGGCAAATCTTTACGCAAAAAAAATGATGAAGCTCTAATTACATATGAAGATGAAATCAAACAGCGTAAACACAGGAAATTTCTACGAGACAAAACAGACTATGAGATGGATCATGTTTTAACATTCGCTAAACGTTTTGACTCTCTCTGCAAAACCAATGCTACACAGTCAATGTCTGTTCCATCTGGTGATCTAGCCACAACCACCTCTGAGTCAGATATCTCTGCATCTGAGACTGACGAACCCATTCCCAAAATGAATTTTTTAGATGAAATGAGACTTTTATGTCAGGATGGGAAAAATCAAAAAAGAGGCAGAGTTCGTGGTAAGCCTAAAGGACGAGGAAGAGGACAAAAATCGCAGGCAAAAAAGTCATCCGCCGAGGCCGACGTGGGAACCGGTCAAAAGGCACAGCAACAGGGCAGAGCAACACGCTCTGGGGCCAAAAACCAATTATAGACAATATGAAGCTTTACCAAATTATCAACTTGTCGTCTCATGTCCTCACCAAATCCCAGACCTCGTTGTTATCACTGGGTCTTAATTTCTGCCCCACTGTGAACTATGATTACGCCCAAGTACGCATAGACTTTGATAAGTTTATGCGTAAAATCAAGCTAAAAAAATTCTTTGCCAACACTGATGCCCCTATAAAACGTTCTATACCTCGTATGGGTGGCACCGATCTTTTAATTTCGGACATTCTTTCACTCATGGATCTGGCATGCCTTGATGATGATAAATATGATCCATCAAATATTGACTTTTCTGATTTTGACATCAATCCCAATTGGGTTATACGGACCAAGCTAAAAAGTAAATCCAGATTTAATCCTCAATTTCCTGTCGGCGGCTGTATTGAGGCTTTCCATGACTTATGTATTGATGATGTCAGAAAACTTCGTCATAAGGCTGGTACCACCAAACAGAATCTCACCATTGCCCAACGCCAGGCCATGAATGAACTCCAGCTGCTATCTAATATTGTCATCAAACCAGCCGACAAGGGCTCAAATGTTGTGTTCCAGGATAGAACTAAATATGTCATTGAAGCCAATCGACAATTACATGACCGCCAATGTTACACCAAAATGTTGAAGGACCCATCTGAAGAAATCAGGACAGATTTGATTGCTTTGTGTACCAGGTGGACGAATGAAGGTCTATTGGAGGCTGATCTGGTTAACTGTCTTACTCCTACATGCTATACTATACCTACCATTTATTTCCTCCCTAAAATGCACAAATGCCTTATCAATCCCCCAGGTAGGCCCATTGCTACTCTATGTGGCTCATTATTGGAACATCTAGCCCAATTCATTGATGAAACATTGATCAAATTTGTCACAGGATTACCTTCCTACCTGAGGGATACTAAGGATTTTCTACAACACGTTTCCAACACACCCTGGGAGGTGTAAGAGGATTCAATTCAACACTACAGCTAAGTCAACGCCTAGTCGATAATACTGAATGAAAACCCTTATTGATATATCTTTATGTCCAGTTCATGCGTTCTGGATGACTACCCCTATATAACACCCCTCTCTTGGAATCCTCCTGACCCCACTGAGCCAAGAAGTAGTTCTGTTTTGCAAATTTAAAAGATTTATTTGATAAATTAAACAATATATATATATATATCACGCTTTATAATAAATTAATAATTGAAGATCACACTAGCAGGCCGATTCATGGAATAATTAGCGCGGCGCAAGTGGCCAAAAACGTGCGATTCGCAGTGGAATAGCGAAAATCGCAGTGGAATAGCGAAAATCGCACGAAAAGCAGCGCACATCGATTCATGGAAGGCCGTGCGCGAGAAAACCATCGGACGTGCGATAAGAAAGTGCGCGGCGCACGTTGGCGCACAGGCCATCTAACGGCATGCGCCAGGTCACAGCGAAAATCGCACAGTCCACAGCGAAAATCGCACATAGCGCGGCGCACGCAACAAAAGTAGGCGGAACACGGGGCGTAACACTCGGAATGGGGAACAACTTGCCAAAATGTGGGCGTCACGGGGGAAGCACAGGGTAAAAGTGCGCAGAACGCCCACACGCTCGCCTACAACACGTATTCATGGAATAGAATAGGTCAAAAAAGCGCACGCTCAAACCAGCGCACAGGCACAAACACGACCGCCACAAGAAAGCAGGCGGTAGCGTCTCAGCGGCTGTAAGAAATGTGCGCCAAAAGGAGCGCCAACAAATAGCACCCATATACTGCCATGATGAATGTCCTATACTGTGGCCCTCCAGGACAAATGAGGTGCAAAGGGGTACCCACAAACACGGACACGCTGACAAAAAATACGTGTGCGCGGGAAGTCTCACACGCGATTTGGCCGGGTACGTGGATTTCAGGGGTGCGCAGGAAGGTCCACACGCGATTACAGCAGGGTACGTGCATTTCAGGGGTGCGCGGGAATTTCCACACGCGAATAGCCTGGCCGCGTGTATTTCAGGGGTGCGCGGGAAGTTCCACACGCGATTACAGCAGGGTACGTGTATTTCAGGGGTGCGCGGGAATTTCCACACGCGAATAGCCTGGCCGCGTGTATTTCAGGGGTGCGCGGGAAGTCCCACACGCGATTACAGCAGGGTACGTGTATTTCAGGGGTGCGCGGGAAGTTCCACACGCGAATAGCCTGTCCGCGTGTATTTCAGGGGTGCGCGGGAAGTCCCACACGCGATTACAGCAGGGTACGTGTATTTCAGGGGTGCGCGGGAAGTTCCACACGCGAATAGCCTGGCCGCGTGTATTTCAGGGGTGCGCGGGAAGTTCCACACGCGAATAGCCTGGGCGCGTGTATTTCAGGGGTGCACGGGAATTTCCACACGCGAATAGGCTGGGCGCGTGTATTACAGGGGTGCGCGGGAAGTCCCACACGCGATTACAGCAGGGTACGTGTATTTCAGGGGTGTGCGGGAAGTTCCACACGCGAATAGCCTGGCCGCGTGTATTTCAGGGGTGCGCGGGAAGTCCCACACGTGATTACAGCATGGTACGTGTATTTCAGGGGTGCGCGGGAAGTTCCACACGCGAATAGCCTGGCTGCGTGTATTTCAGGGGTGCGCGGGAAGTTCCACACGCGAATAGCCTGGGCGCGTGTATTTCAGGGGTGCGCGGGAATTTCCACACGCGAATAGGCTGGGCGCGTGTATTACAGGGGTGCGCGGGAAGTCCCACACGCAATTACAGCAGGGTACGTGTATTTCAGGGGTGCGCGGGAATTTCCACACGCGAATAGCCTGGGCGCGTGTATTTCAGGGGTGCGCGGGAATTATCACACGCGATTTGGCTTGGTACGTGTATTACAGGGGTGCGTGCGAAGTTACACACGCGATTAGGCTGGGTGGGTCCTGTCACCCTCGACGGCCCCTGCAGGCAGCCCACAAAACAGGGGACTACCCTGCCCACCTGCTCATGTCTCCCACCACCCCCACCCCCCCAGTCACCAGGGGCACCCTCCACCAGGCCCCGACTCATGTCTCCCACCACCCCCACCCCCCCGCCACCAGGGGCACCCTCCACCAGGCCCCCACTCATGTCTCCCACCACCCCCACCCCCCCGCCGCCAGGGGCAGCCTCCACCAGGCCCCCACCCATGTCTCCCACCACCCCCACCCCCCAGCAGTGCAGGGGCACCCTCCACCAGGCCCCCACTCATGTCTCCCACCACCCCCACCCCCCAGCAGTGCAGGGGCAGCCTCCACCAGGCCCCCACCCATGTCCCCTATCACCCCCACCCCCCAGCAGTGCAGGGGCAGCCTCCACCAGGCCCCCACCCATGTCTCCCACCACCCCCACCCCCCAGCAGTGCAGGGGCAGCCTCCACCAGGCCCCCACTCATGTCCCCTATCACCCCCACCCCCCCGCCACCAGGGGCACCCTCCACCAGGCCCCCACTCATGTCACCCACCACCCCCACCCCCCCAGTCACCAGGGGCAGCCTCCACCAGGCCCCCACCCATGTCTCCCACCACCCCCACCCCCCAGCAGTGCAGGGGCAGCCTCCACCAGGCCCCCACCCATGTCCCCTATCACCCCCACCCCCCAGCAGTGCAGGGGCAGCCTCCACCAGGCCCCCACCCATGTCCCCTATCACCCCCACCCCCCCGCCACCAGGGGCACCCTCCACCAGGCCCCCACTCATGTCTCCCACCACCCCCACCCCCCACCATCCAGGGGCACCCTCCACCAGGCCCCCACTCATGTCACCCACCACCCCCACCCCCCCAGTCACCAGGGGCACCCTCCACCAGGCCCCCACTCATGTCCCCTATCACCCCCACCCCCAGCAGTGCAGGGGCAGCCTCCACCAGGCCCCCACTCATGTCACCCACCACCCCCACCCCCCCAGTCACCAGGGGCAGCCTCCACCAGGCCCCCACTCATGTCTCCCACCACCCCCACCCCCCACCATCCAGGGGCACCCTCCACCAGGCCCCCACTCATGTCACCCACCACCCCCACCCCCCCAGTCACCAGGGGCACCCTCCACCAGGCCCCCACTCATGTCTCCCACCACCCCCACCCCCCCGCCACCAGGGGCACCCTCTACCAGGCCCCCACTCATGTCTCCCACCACCCCCACCCCCCCGCCACCAGGGGCAGCCTCCACCAGGCCCCCACCCATGTCTCCCACCACCCCCACCCCCCAGCAGTGCAGGGGCACCCTCCACCAGGCCCCCACTCATGTCTCCCACCACCCCCACCCCCCAGCAGTGCAGGGGCAGCCTCCACCAGGCCCCCACCCATGTCTCCCACCACCCCCACCCCCCAGCAGTGCAGGGGCACCCTCCACCAGGCCCCCACTCATGTCCCCTATCACCCCCACCCCCAGCAGTGCAGGGGCAGCCTCCACCAGGCCCCCACCCATGTCCCCTATCACCCCCACCCCCCAGCAGTGCAGGGGCAGCCTCCACCAGGCCCCCACCCATGTCCCCTATCACCCCCACCCCCCAGCAGTGCAGGGGCACCCTCCACCAGGCCCCCACTCATGTCACCCACCACCCCCACCCCCCCAGTCACCTGGGGCACCCTCCACCAGGCCCCCACCCATGCCTCCCACCACCCCCCCCGCCACCAGGGGCACCCTCCACCAGGCCCCCACTCATGTCACCCACCACCCCCACCCCCCCGCCACCAGGGGCACCCTCCACCAGGCCCCCACTCATGTCACCCACCACCCCCACCCCCCCAGTCACCAGGGGCAGCCTCCACCAGGCCCCCACCCATGTCTCCCACCACCCCCACCCCCCAGGAGTGCAGGGGCACCCTCCACCAGGCCCCCACTCATGTCTCCCACCACCCCCACCCCCCAGCAGTGCAGGGGCAGCCTCCACCAGGCCCCCACCCATGTCTCCCACCACCCCACCCCCCAGCAGTGCAGGGGCAGCCTCCACCAGGCCCCCGCTCATGTCACCCACCACCCCCACCCTCCCAGTCACCAGGGGCACCCTCCACCAGGCCCCCACTCATGTCCCCTATCACCCCCACCCCCCAGCAGTGCAGGGGCAGCCTCCACCAGGCCCCCACCCATGTCTCCCACCACCCCCACCCCCCAGCAGTGCAGGGGCAGCCTCCACCAGGCCCCCACCCATGTCTCCCACCACCCCCAGCCCCCAGTCACCAGGGGCCCCCTCCACCAGGCACCCACTCATGTCCCATATCACCCCCACCCCCCAGCAGTGCAGGGGCAGCCTCCACCAGGCCCCCACTCATGTCACCCACCACCCCCACCCCCCCAGTCACCAGGGGCAGCCTCCACCAGGCCCCCACTCATGTCTCCCACCACCCCCACCTCCCACCATCCAGGGGCACCCTCCACCAGGCCCCCCCTCATGTCACCCACCACCCCCACCCCCCCAGTCACCAGGGGCACCCTCCACCAGGCCCCCACTCATGTCTCCCACCACCCCCACCCCCCCGCCACCAGGGGCACCCTCCACCAGGCCCCCACTCATGTCTCCCACCACCCCCACCTCCCCGCCACCAGGGGCAGCCTCCACCAGGCCTCCACCCATGTCTCCCACCACCCCCACCCCCCAGCAGTGCAGGGGCAACCTCCACCAGGCCCCCACTCATGTCTCCCACCACCCCCACCCCCAACAGTGCAGGGGCAGCCTCCACCAGGCCCCCACCCATGTCCCCTATCACCCCCACCCCCCAGCAGTGCAGGGGCAGCCTCCACCAGGCCCCCACCCATGTCTCCCACCACCCCCACCCCCCAGCAGTGCAGGGGCAGCCTCCACCAGGTCCCCACTCATGTCCCCTATCACCCCCACCCCCCCGCCACCAGGGGCACCCTCCACCAGGCCCCCACTCATGTCACCCACCACCCCCACCCCCCCAGTCACAAAGGGCAGCCTCCACCAGGCCCCCACCCATGTCTCCCACCACCCCCACCCCCCAGCAGTGCAGGGGCAGCCTCCACCAGGCCCCCACCCATGTCCCCTATCACCCCCACCCCCCAGCAGTGTAGGGGCAGCCTCCACCAGGCCCCCACCCATGTCTCCCACCACCCCCACCCCCCAGCAGTGCAGGGGCAGCCTCCACCAGGCCCCCACTCATGTCCCCTATCACCCCCACCCCCCCGCCACCAGGGGCACCCTCCACCAGGCCCCCACTCATGTCTCCCACCACCCCCACCCCCCAGCAGTGCAGGGGCACCCTCCACCAGGCCCCCACTCATGTCCCCTATCACCCCCACCCCCCAGCAGTGCAGGGGCAGCCTCCACCAGGCCCCCACTCATGTCCCCTATCACCCCCACCCCCCAGCAGTGCAGGGGCAGCCTCCACCAGGCCCCCACCCATGTCCCCTATCACCCCCACCCCCCAGCAGTGCAGGGGCAGCCTCCACCAGGCCCCCACCCATGTCCCCTATCACCCCCACCCCCCAGCAGTGCAGGGGCACCCTCCACCAGGCCCCCACTCATGTCATCCACCACCCCCACCCCCCCAGTCACCAGGGGCACCCTCCACCAGGCCCCCACCCATGCCTCCCACCACCCCCACCCCCCCGCCACCAGGGGCACCCTCCACCAGGCCCCCACTCATGTCACCCACCCCCCCGCCACCAGGGGCACCCTCCACCAGGCCCCCACTCATGTCACCCACCACCCCCACCCCCCCAGTCACCAGGGGCAGCCTCCACCAGGCCCCCACCCATGTCTCCCACCACCCCCACCCCCCAGCAGTGCAGGGGCAGCCTCCACCAGGCCCCCACTCATGTCACCCACCACCCCCACCCCCCCAGTCACCAGGGGCACCCTCCACCAGGCCCCCACTCATGTCCCCTATCACCCCCACCCCCCAGCAGTGCAGGGGCAGCCTCCACCAGGCCCCCACCCATGTCTCCCACCACCCCCACCCCCCAGCAGTGCAGGGGCAGCCTCCACCAGGCCCCCACTCATGTCACCCACCACCCCCACCCCCCCAGTCACCAGGGGCACCCTCCACCAGGCCCCCACTCATGTCCCCTATCACCCCCACCCCCCAGCAGTGCAGGGGCAGCCTCCACCAGGCCCCCACTCATGTCACCCACCACCCCCACCCCCCAGCAGTGCAGGGGCACCCTCCACCAGGCCCCCACTCATGTCTCCCACCACCCCCACCCCCCAGCAGTGCAGGGGCAGCCTCCACCAGGCCCCCACCCATGTCTCCCACCACCCCCACCCCCCAGCAGTGCAGGGGCAGCCTCCACCAGGCCCCCACTCATGTCACCCACCACCCCCACCCCCCCAGTCACCAGGGGCACCCTCCACCAGGCCCCCACCCATGCCTCCCACCACCCCCACCCCCCCGCCACCAGGGGCACCCTCCACCAGGCCCCCACTCATGTCACCCACCACCCCCACCCCCCGCCACCAGGGGCACCCTCCACCAGGCCCCCACTCATGTCACCCACCACCCCCACCCCCCCAGTCACCAGGGGCAGCCTCCACCAGGCCCCCACCCATGTCTCCCACCACCCCCACCCCCCAGCAGTGCAGGGGCAGCCTCCACCAGGCCCCCACTCATGTCACCCACCACCCCCACCCCCCCAGTCACCAGGGGCACCCTCCACCAGGCCCCCACTCATGTCCCCTATCACCCCCACCCCCCAGCAGTGCAGGGGCAGCCTCCACCAGGCCCCCACTCATGTCACCCACCACCCCCACCCCCCCAGTCACCAGGGGCAGCCTCCACCAGGCCCCCGCTCATGTCTCCCACCACCCCCACCCCCCACCATCCAGGGGCACCCTCCACCAGGCCCCCACTCATGTCACCCACCACCCCCACCCCCCCAGTCACCAGGGGCACCCTCCACCAGGCCCACACTCATGTCTCCCACCACCCCCACCCCCCCGCCACCAGGGGCACCCTCCACCAGGCCCCCACTCATGTCTCCCACCACCCCCACCCCCCCGCCACCAGGGGCAGCCTCCACCAAGCCCCCACCCATGTCTCCCACCACCCCCACCCCCCAGCAGTGCAGGGGCACCCTCCACCAGGCCCCCACTCATGTCTCCCACCACCCCCACCCCCCAGCAGTGCAGGGGCAGCCTCCACCAGGCCCCCACCCATGTCCCCTATCACCCCCACCCCCCAGCACTGTGGGGAACCTGCCAGCAGGCCCCCACACATGTCCCCCTGGCCCCAGGTCCTGACGATACACAATCATGGCAGTAATGGCCAGCATACCCAGCACAAACACCCAGGCAAGGATTGCATCCACCCACATAGTGAATGCAATCACATGACACAACCCCAATGCCAAGTATGCAAAAGAACACATGTCCGTCACACACACATACACAATGGGTGCAAGTGAATGTAAAAACCCATATCATGACATGTAACAAACCAATGAGAAAATAACACAAGTGTAAGAAAATATAAAAAATGTATTAAATACCAAAAATAAGTGAACTTTTCAAACATACAACGATGTGGCTAAGTAAATAAATGGTCCATGTCCGCGAACAAAAGTGATAAACAAAAAAACAAAGGAATACAAAATTAAAATGAATTTGTCCAAAGCAATATCATGTCATAGGAAATTAATGAAAAACCATTACGTCATGGTGAAAACAATAAGAAATCTAAAAAATGTATCTCCCAAAAAAACAAACTATATACAGGAATGTTCCAGGGTCCATGAGCCCAACACCAAAAATGAAACCTACCACTAACTAATGAAAAATATATGTACAAAAAAGTGGTCATTGTCCGAGCGGTCCAAAATAATAAAAATAAATAAAGGAAACCTAGCACTAACTAACTAAATAACTATATACAAAGGCAGCGGGCAAGTCCTGCGGCTCACTTGGTGATGTTGCTGGCCAGGGCATCATCGAACTCCATGTCGATGTCCTGGAGGCGGGACTCTGTCCTGGCCCCGAGGTCTCGCAGGGACAACCCCATGTCCACCTCAAACTCCCTGCGAGCTTCCTCGAGGCACTCAGCCCGCCTCAATGCCCGACGCATGGAGAACTCCGCCCTGACCATGGCGAGCCGCTCCTCTTCCGCCCGCTGCCGCTCCGCACCTATCCGCTGGCCAAACTCCTCCCACACGGAACACACCACCATCCCAGGGTTGCCCTGCCCTCCGGCCAATGCCTGCCCCTCTGATCTTGATGGCCCCGAGCCATGATGCCTCCCACGTCGAGCCCGCTGCTGCCTCCGACGCCACTGCCTCTGCCAGCACGACGGCATCCAGGCTGATGGAAACCACCGACGCCGTCGTGCACGTGCCCTGCCCGATGATGCCGTCACATCTTCCATCTGCTGGGGTCCACTTGCTGTGTTGTCCACCCCTGCTGGACCTCCGACTCCCAACTGTGGCAGGGATGGGATCCCCACCAAGCTGGCTGCATTGGTCGGGGCAGGTCCACAGGGGGCCCTGGTGGCATCTGGGCCGGAAGACGGCAAGGAGAACGACCGGTGGATAGCCTGCACAGAGGAGGAGAGGGCCGTCAGATTGGCCAACACATGCAGGAAACCCCCGAACATGGCCGATCCCAATTGGGCCACGTCGGCACGGTGCATTTCGTGATGACGTGCGTGCTCCTCCCGGGAAGCACGCATGTCATCACGAATCACAGCCGTGCGCATCGTGACCCCAATCAGGACCTTCTCCACGCGGCCAGGGGTTACCACGTCCGCAGGTGGAGGGGAGTCAGGTGACATGGACATCCCCTCTACCTGCGGACGGGCCTGGGACGGGGCATCCCTGCTGGTGCATGGTGGTGCACTCACAGGGTCAGGGACAGTGACATGCACAGGCCCCTCCACGGTGACCTGTGCTGCCTCCTGCCCCTGGCCCTGGACTGCACCACTTGCACCAGCAGGGATGCTCCCACCAGGCCCCATGTGTGCACCAGTGTCGGCCTCCTCCTCCTCTGTGCAAACCACCAACCTGGATGGCTCCTCACCGTCTCCCGCCGTAGCAGGCCCCTGTGGGGGCTCACCCACCCCTTCCGCTGCAGCCGTGGGGGCATCCCCGCCGCCTTGCTCCACAGCGCCGTCTCCGCCCTCTTCTTCACTAGCCGCTGCGTAGAGGGAGACAAAGGACACAAGCATCAGGCTACTGTACAATGGTCCCCTAGACAGGAAGCAATAGCAGATGAGCACCACTGTCAAAGTACACTTCCATCATGTCCCTCCACAACACATGGGTCAGTCCAGGCAAAACACACACAGTAACAGGCATGGTGCATGCCATGGACATTTCCATGCATGTCCAATGGACTCTAGAAACATTCAATGATATGTAACTCACATGCATCATGGCTCATGCATATCACATGCACACACTTCACCTCAGTCACATCCATCTTGCCCCAAACACACCGAACACAGGCGAAACAAGGGTAAGTTGGGTGCGTCACTGAATCTGTGCATTGTCACACACATGTGTCATGCATCCATGGCATGCACAAGTCACAGACACGCAGGTCAGGCACACAGACATGGCTACCATATATGTACCTGGCATCAGCACCCATCCTTCACCCCCATCCATGTCCAGGTACAGAGACTGGCATGCTCTCATGTCCAAAATCTGCATAGGGCTCCCCATGCCGCATTTCAACACATGCAACAACCATGTGGGTCACACATCACTGGTCGCACATGCATTACCATGATGTCCCTGCACACATACATGCATACATGGCCCATGGCACACATACAGGCAAGTATCATAGAACCAGCACACCGCAACATGCCCTGTCTCACACAGTAATGCTTGGACACATACCGCTCAACTCCAGACGGGCCTCCCTCTCAAGGACCTGGGCGTGGAGCGCTGGGCGTACGCGTTCCAGGACCCTCTTCTGGATGGAACTCATGCGGCCCCGGCCCCCCTCCACGAGGCGCCGGGCCTTCACAAGGGTCCTGGACCTCAAGTCCTCCCAGCGCTTCTTGATCTTCTGGACGTTGCGGGTTGCCACCCCCTCCGCGTTGATGGCAACCACACAGTCGGTCCAGATCCTCTCCCGTCCTTCCTTGCTGGCGCGGGACGATCCAAAGAGGGCATCATACTGCCCCAGGACATGCTCCACCAGGACACCAACTTCGGTGGCAGTGAAGCTGGTGCCCCTCTGCCCCTCTGGCCTGGGGTTGCCACTGGTGCCAGATGTGGAAGTGCCCGACATGGCAACCCCAGAGGCAGGTGTGGGTGGGCAACTGGGTCCTGGGGCTGGGCTGTGGAGCGATGTAATCCCAGTTGGGAGTCTTCAGTTCCAGCAGGGGTGGACACAGCAACTGGACCCCTGCAGATGGCTGATGTGCAGGCACCAAATGGCAGGGCACGGTGGCAGCAGGCAGGCAGGCAGGCAGGCAGCAGCAGATAGCACGTGGGAGGCTGCTTGGGGCACTGGGGGGCAGTAACTCGGCCTTCTGGGCAGGAGCGTGGTGTTCCGTGTGTTTTCGGGTGGCCAGCTTGATACGGAGTGATTTGGCACGTGAAAATCCTGCATGTCAGCGTGAAATCCGAGGAAAGGCCCTTAGCGCGTAAGCGCGTCAGCACGCATACGCGATTCTATTGGACCAGAGTCCCTCAGCGCGTAAGCGCGTCTGACGTGACCCGCACGGGCGTTCCCCACTCAGCACGTGATGACGGAACACACGTGGAAATACTGCACGTCAGAGTGTCATCGCGTTATTGGCCTATGTACGTGTATTTCATTGCGTGTAATTGGACAAAAGTGCGCGTACACGCGATTGGCCTATGTACGTGTATTTCAGGGGTGCGCGGGCACTTACACACGCAAGTACGTCAGCGCACCTGTATGGCTGCTGCGTGGGAATTTCCACACGCTATTGGAGTGGGAACTAGATTCCAGGGGTGCGCGGGTCACACGCTGTATCCCGTGGTGCGTGTGAATTTCCACACGCTATTGGACTGGGAACTGGATTCCAGGGGTGCGCGGGTCACACGCTGTATCCCGTGGTGCGTGTGAATTTCCACACGCTATTGGACTGGGAACTGGATTCCAGGGGTGCGCGGGTCACACGCTGTATCCCGTGGTGCGTGTGAATTTCCACACGCTATTGGACTGGGAACTGGATTCCAGGGGTGCGCGGGTCACACGCTCGCCTAGAACACATGCAAAGCATAAAATTGCGGACTTTAACAATAACAAGCTCAGACGCCAGGATGAACATACCGTTCCTAGCAGCAGTGGCAGTGGGCTACCAAAGGAGGAGGAGGAGGATAGTCAGGGCCCGAATATTCACACCCAGAACCAGCCTTTTCGGGATGCCTGATGACCAGGTGTATGGGAGGTACAGGTTTCCACCACACATCATACTGGACCTGGTGACTGAGTGGGAGGATGACCTCACATCACCCACCCTGTGCTCCCAAGCACTCAGCCCCCTGGAGAAGGTCCTCAATGTACTGCACTTCTTAGCCACTGGATCATTTCAGCGGACAAGTGCCATAGTGGGTGGGGTGTCACAGGCCTCCCAGTCACGCTGCCTACACCAGGTCTTGAACATCATGACTGCACGCCCATCAGTCCGCAGGCACATATACCTGCCCAGAACACCTGCAGAAAGGCATGCTGCCGCCCTGGATTTTTACGCTGTGGCACGATTCCCCAAAGTGCTAGGTGCCATCGACTGCACCCATGTGGCTCTACGTCCCCCCAGGGCATCTGAGCACATCTATAGGAACCGCAAGCACTGGCATTCCATCAACGTGCAGGTAGCATGTAATGCCAAGGGAATCATCACCTCAGTATATGCCAACTATCCCGGCTCCACCCACGACAGCTTCATTTACCGAATGTCCACCCTAAGCCGGGACCTAGAAGCTGGGCGGCATGGCGATACATGACTGCTTGGTGAGTATGTATGCCACTGCACATGCATGCATGTTGGATACTGAGCAAGGTCACAACCCCACCAATGATACCAATCACCACCTCCACAGGGGACAGTGCCTACCCTCTCAGCCCCCACATGATGAAGCCAATTCGGAACCCCACCACGCCACCCCAGGTAAGATATAACACAGCCCACATTACAACCAGGGGCATAGTGGAGCGCACATTCGGAGTGCTAAAGTCACGCTTTCGCTCCCTTGACCGTTCTGGCGGGCAGCTGTTATACGCTCCCCCAGTAGTGTGCAGGATCATAGTGGCAGCATGTGTCCTGCACAACGATGCAACACGCCGGGGCCTGGCCGTGGACATGGTGGTGGCCCCACATCCCCAACCACATGCACAGCCGCTGCGCATGGGAGGGGAAAGGGCACGGGGGGAGGCAGCCCGTACACAGCTAGTGGCTAATTACTTCACATAGAAATCACACCCCTGTGGAGTGCACACTGCCCTGGCACATTCCATCTGACAATCAATGACGACTCAACCTGACACTGATCCTGAATGTCTGGAGAATGAACCGGGAATACCATGTCAGCCTGAGATTGTTCACCTGGAAGTGTCACAATGTGTGCATCCCTACCCACACAGACACCACCAATGCAGTTTTGTGAAGTTACACATTGAAGCAGCTAAAATGAATACCCACTTGCAAAATGCAACAAGAGGACAGTGCCATGTCAGCCAACCCAACCCCAGCACCGCCACACGACACACCGTGCCATGTCATGCTAATTGCAGGTAAACAAAGTAATCCCCACAACATGACATCAGTCTCACTATGTACAGTGGCACTATTAGAAACCTGCAACACCTGAAATGCTCACAGCAATGCCGGACCAACAACATACTTGAGCACGTAGTACCATTAACATGACATCACAAATCTTACATATTAGTAGTCTCACCACCTGGAAATGCCTGCACTCCCACCACTACCAACTGTGCAGTGTTGTCGCCATGTAGAGTTGTAGGTGCACTGCTGCCAACATGGTCCCCATCTCCAGACTAGAGGTCCTTGTGTGGACATGAGGAAGGGACCTGCAAATTGGGAGGTAGACACAGAAGAAGAGTTACACATCAATGCAACATGCAGTGTACAACACAACAGCAATATGCACTATGAATGTATACACAGTATTGACTACAGACTGGCCACACAGCTCATGGGAGTCCAACGTCACTGTGTAATTCACTGTCACTTGGGCACACCCTTTGCAAGCCCATGGAAACGGGAAGCAGGAGGGGTGTGTGTGACTCAAACCCAAGCATCTGAACCAAATACATTACAAGCCTGCATGTGCCCAGCCACAATGCAGCGTATGCCCACAGGAACCACGGAAGCCAACAGATCGAAGCCAACAGATCGAAGCCAACAGATCGTCCCAAAAAAATTGGGAATAAAAGAAATAAAAATAAAAATAAAAATAAGAAACAATCAAAAATGGCCATTGATGGGCCCGGGGGGGTTGGGGAGGCCACCCAGGAGGTCCGAGGACAGGATGCACACCAGAACCCACCTGCGTGGATCCTGGGAAGATAAAACACCTCCATGGGCTCATGGCCCACACGGCTACCCTATTGTGGGAGTATCACTGCTGTCGCTATTATCACCCTGTGCAGCTGCATCCGGAGGTGGTTGCACTATGGGAGGCAGCCCACGCAAGGCCCTAGTCTGCTCCTCCATGGCTGCAAGCATGCGGGTGTGGTAGGTCTGGTTCTGGAGGATGAGTGTGCGGAGGTCCCCATGCAACAACTCACGGGATGCCCGGACCTCCGCCCTCGTTGCCTGCATCTCAGCTGAGAGCGTACGGGTGAGACGCTCCAGCTGCTGTTCTGTTCTTTGGTGTGTTGAAGCCTCAAGCTCAACAAGAGTCGTCCTGAGGTGAAGGAGCTCCTGCCTCAGGGCTTCCCTGTGGCCCTGGGACTCAATGGAGATGGCCTCCTGCAGAGTCACCAGTGCCGCCCGCCTGTCCCTGTTGGACCCCAACATGTCCTCCCTGTGTGACTGGCAGATGGAGTCGGTTGCCTGCTCTAGTCGCTCCATCAGCCTTTCTGGGGGGACAATGGAAGTGGCCACCCTATCCATGGCCTGAGCCATCATCTCGGATGATGCAGCCTGTTGGGTTGCCATACCGTAAATGGATTGCTCCCATGCGGTATTGCCGGGTGGCGTACGGCCACCACGTCGGCGGGCACCACACCTGTCTGGGGAAAGGCGGACTGCGTCTTGCTGTGCCGGCACTGCCTGAGGCTGCAGGACTGCATTCCCCCTCTGATCTGCTGGCCCAGGAACAGGATCAGATGTCGCGGAGTGTGACCCTGCATCCGTAACCACCAAAGGCCTAGCTGCCAACACTGACATCCCCATTGAGGGTTCTGACCCTGGTGCAGGTGGGTGGGACAGAACAGATTCCCTCCCTGGAACACTCACCTGCGACGGCACGTAGGTCTCATCATCCGAGTCAACAGCTGAGTACAGCTCGGGGGAGGTGCAGCCAGAGACACCCCTTGAGGGCACAACCTGCAGCACTTGTGGGTTTTCACCCACCAGCACACCACGTCCCTCACTGGTGGTTGGTCGGCCCTCGGACCCCTCCTGGCTCTGCACCATCTCCACAACCCCAGCAGTATCAGGTGCGTCTTCCCCTGCAATGACATAATGACAAAGAAATGGAAACCCGCATTAGCACCATGGCACACAATGAGGGCTGTGAAACAAGAGAACCAGTACTTGATTGACACATGTCCCACATGACTAAGACCCTCCCATGCATGCACCCTCACTGCGTATGAAGGGCAGGCAAATGGCACACACTCATTACACAAAGATGGAAGATGAACACATTTCATGCATGCTGCCTGGCAGTGGCATCACACATTGCCCTGTGATTGCCAGGTGACACACACATGCCATCACACAGATGGCATGTGCCATTGCTATTGAGTGTAGATGGAGAGGAGGGCAGCACTTATTCATTCTGTCCAGTTCCCACATGCAATAGCTTTTCTAATTCTGACAGGTCTGCTTTATCACCTGGAGCTGCCAGTCCAATATGGTCCAATTGCACAGGGACATGTGTGAACATATGATATCCAGGTAACAAAGTAACTCCACTTTACCATGGCCATGCCATACATGTGACTAGAGGACTGAGGAATGCCTAGTATAAGTGGTGGAATGCATACAATCTGTCTGATTGAACATAGGAAAATAATCAACAATGTAGTGGCAAGGTGACACTTCAAGGCCAACTTGGGTGCTGTTGGGCTAGATGTCTACTGTTGGCAGAAGGGATACTGCAATGGCGAAATGCAGCTGCCCAGGATGTCTTGCATGAAGCACATGGCTGACCCATTCGACTCAGGCGCACACACTCTCACCTGGCACACAAACACATGCCCTCACACACACACCATGCACATGGATGACACACACATGCATGTGCACTCACCGGACAATGCCTCGTAATCAGGCAGATCTCCCACGCCTTGGATCTGTTCCTCCGTGACGTAGGTCCCAGCGACTGACTCATGTGGAGTGAGTTCCATGTCTTCTACTGGAGACCCACCTCCAGTCACTAGAGTTGCGGCATGACTTGAGGCCAGCTTCTTCTTTGCCCTGCGCTTTAGGTCATTCCAGCGCTTGTAGCAATCATTGGCTGTGCGCCTCACGATTCCAAGGGCACTTACGATGTCCGCAATGGTCTGCCAGTGTGCCTGGCGTTGTGCAGGTGTGGTCTTGGATCCTGCAACAATGACCATCTCGTTATCATGTCCGGACACATACTCGACAAGTGCATTCAGTTCCACATCCGTGAAGCTGGGCTTCCTCGACGGACCGGACTGTGTAGCCGTGTCGGGGGCATCAGCCTGTGCCGGACGAGCACTCTTCCGCTTGGAAGGTGGTGGTGATCCTGAGTGTCCTGCGCCGCTCTGGACACTAGGGGCAGGAGCCCTGGCGGGCTCTGTATCAGGTGTGTGGGATTGCACACTCAGCATGGGAGTTGGTGCAGGCATTGGCTCAAGTGTAATGGTGTCATGGGGAATGTCAGCAGAATGGACTAGGACGGACACTGTCCTGGCTGGGTGTGTGAGAGCTGGGGTGGATGGAGCTGCAGCTGCCCCTGCAGCCTCTCCGCCCTGCCTACTTGGGGCAGCAGATGACCTTGCTGCCCCAGATCCACGTGGCATGATAGCATCAACGTGCACCAGCGCACGTGTCGTAGCCCTGCTGACCTGGAAGTCAGCCATGGAGTCAGCCAGGTCTGGTGCCACAATGGGCTGGTCCAACAAGGGCTGAGCATGGATGGTGTCAGCCACTTCAGCCTCAACGGGAGGGGGGGAGGGGGGGGGATGATGGGTGCCCTTGACTGGTCCTCCACACATGGGGGGACAGGCTCACCCTGCAAGTTACGACCACGTCCCCTACCGGATCCACCACGGCCACCACTTGTGGCTCTTCCACCTTTGCCACCCTTACGGAATCCTCGCCTCCCAGCCATGGCACTGATATTAATGTGCGTATGGGAGTGGCTGTAGACAATTGTCCTGGGCAATTGGGGGTCAAAGGGGTTGGGTACCAGATGGTAATTGTACCCTAGTGCTCTAGCACGGCTGATTGTAACCCCTGGCGAAAGATGACGGGTCACGCAACGCACAGGAGGCCCAAAAAAGGGAGATGACGTGCACGAACCCCTCCTAGACCACGTGTGCAGAAAGAAAAACCTGCACTACGCTGTGGCACCCAGTAACACAAGAATGAACGTATGCGTGTCACACGCAGCCTAGAATGACCTCTGAAGGGGTAGGCTACACACGGGGCAAGCACAGAAGTTGGATACGTGCGTGACTCACCGTCTGCCAGGTAAAAGAGCGTGAAAAATGAGCGCGTTTGGCTGGCTAAACCCCCGCCAAAAGAAGATGTGTACGCTGTCTGAGAAGACAGGACAACAGTAGAAGGGGACACTGTTTGAGGGAACAGGCCCAGGTAAACCAGTACAAGAGGAAAAATAGAGAAAAAGCTGTCAGAGGTAACAGGGAGTACGAACTGGAAACGGCGTGAAGTAAATCGCGTGTGAAACGACAAGAAGTACAGAATTCACCCACTCGCTCTCCACGAAAAGCACGTACAAGGAAATGGTGTTCTACATGTACCTTATATACAGGCCCACACGTACAGCGTCACTTATGCGGCGTGTACGTTCACCAATCACACGCTTTGTCACTCCTGCGTGTAGATCCATTTTCACCAATCACACGCTTTGTCACTTCTGCGTCTAGATCCATTTTCACCAATCACACGCTTTGTCACTTCTGCGTGTAGATCCATTTTCACCAATCACACGCTTTGACACTGGGACGTGTCACGCAACAATTTCCTGCACGTGCAGGTGACTATAGGCGCGCATATGCTGTTGACGGGTTTACGCGCTAATGGCCTTTCCTCGATTCACACGCTGACGTGTGGGATTTCACTCCCTATCAGGCTGTCCACGCGTTCACACACGAGAGACCACGCTCCTGGCCAGGAGGCCAAATTACTGCCCCCCAGAGCCCTGAGCACGCTCCCACCTGCCATCTGCTGCTGCATGACTGCGTGCTGGCCACGTGCCCTACAGTGCTGGTGGGTGGGGGTGTTGGGAGACATGGGTGGGGGCCTGGTGGAGGCTGCCCCTGGTGGCGGGGGGTGGGGGTGGTGGGGGGCATGGGTGGGGGCCTGGTGGAGGCTGCCCCTGGTGGCGGGGGGGTTGGGGGTGGTGGGAGGCATGGGTGGGGGCCTGATGGAGGCTGCCCCTGCACTGCTGGGGGTTGGGGGTGGTGGGAGACATGGGTGGGGGCCTGGTGGAGGGTGCCCCTAGTGGCGGGGGGGTGGGGGTGGTGGGAGGCATGGGTGGGGGCCTGGTGGAGGCTGCCCCTGGTGGCGGGGGGGGTGGGGGTGGTGGGAGACATGGGTGGGGGCCTGGTGGAGGCTGCCCCTGCACTGCTGGGGGTTGGGGGTGGTGGGAGGCATGGGTGGGGGCCTGGTGGAGGCTGCCCCTGGTGGCGGGAGGGTGGGGGTGGTGGGAGACATGAGTGGGGGCCTGGTGGAGGCTGCCCCTGGTGGCGGGGGGGTGGGGGTGGTGGGAGGCATGGGTGGGGGCCTGGTGGAGGCTGCCCCTGGTGGCGGGGGGGTGGTGGGAGACATGGGTGGGGGCCTGGTGGAGGGTGCCCGTGGTGGCGGGGGGGTGGTGGGAGGCATGGGTGGGGGCCTGGTGGAGGCTGCCCCTGCACTGCTGGGGGTTGGGGGTGGTGGGAGGCATGGGTGGGGGCCTGGTGGAGGCTGCCCCTGCACTGCTGGGGGTTGGGGGTGGTGGGAGACATGGGTGGGGGCCTGGTGGAGGGTGCCCCTGGTGGCGGGGGGGTGGGGGTGGTGGGAGGCATGGGTGGGGGCCTGGTGGAGGCTGCCCCTGGTGGCGGGGGGGGTGGGGGTGGTGGGAGACATGGGTGGGGGCCTGGTGGAGGCTGCCCCTGCACTGCTGGGGGTTGGGGGTGGTGGGAGGCATGGGTGGGGGCCTGGTGGAGGCTGCCCCTGGTGGCGGGAGGGTGGGGGTGGTGGGAGACATGAGTGGGGGCCTGGTGGAGGCTGCCCCTGGAGGCGGGGGGGTGGGGGTGGTGGGGGGCATGGGTGGGGGCCTGGTGGAGGCTGCCCCTGGTGGCGGGGGGGTGGGGGTGGTGGGAGACATGGGTGGGGGCCTGGTGGAGGGTGCCCCTGGTGGCGGGGGGTGGGGGTGGTGGGAGACATGTGTGGGGGCCTGGTGGAGGCTGCCCCTGCACTGCTGGGGGTTGGGGGTGGTGGGAGGCATGGGTGGGGGCCTGGTGGAGGCTGCCCCTGGTGGCGGGGGGGTGGGGGTGGTGGGAGACATGGGTGGGGGCCTGGTGGAGGCTGCCCCTGCACTGCTGGGGGTTGGGGGTGGTGGGAGGCATGGGTGGGGGCCTGGTGGAGGCTGCCCCTGCACTGCTGGGGGTTGGGGGTGGTGGGAGACATGGGTGGGGGCCTGGTGGAGGGTGCCCCTGGTGGCGGGGGGGTGGGGGTGGTGGGAGGCATGGGTGGGGGCCTGGTGGAGGCTGCCCCTGGTGGCGGGGGGGGTGGGGGTGGTCGGAGACATGGGTGGGGGCCTGGTGGAGGCTGCCCCTGCACTGCTGGGGGTTGGGGGTGGTGGGAGGCATGGGTGGGGGCCTGGTGGAGGCTGCCCCTGGTGGCGGGGGGGTGGGAATGGTGGGAGACATGGGTGGGGGCCTGGTGGAGGCTGCCCCTGCACTGCTGGGGGTTGGGGGTGGTGGGAGGCATGGGTGGGGGCCTGGTGGAGGCTGCCCGTGGTGGCGGGGGGGTGGGGGTGGTGGGAGACATGGGTGGGGGCCTGGTGGAGGCTGCCCCTGCACTGCTGGGGGTTGGGGGTGGTGGGAGGCATGGGTGGGGGCCTGGTGGAGGCTGCCCCTGCACTGCTGGGGGTTGGGGGTGGTGGGAGACATGGGTGGGGGCCTGGTGGAGGGTGCCCCTGGTGGCGGGGGGGTGGGGGTGGTGGGAGGCATGGGTGGGGGCCTGGTGGAGGCTGCCCCTGGTGGCGGGGGGGTGGGGGTGGTGGGAGACATGGGTGGGGGCCTGGTGGAGGCTGCCCCTGCACTGCTGGGGGTTGGGGGTGGTGGGAGGCATGGGTGGGGGCCTGGTGGAGGCTGCCCCTGGTGGCGGGGGGGTGGGAATGGTGGGAGACATGGGTGGGGGCCTGGTGGAGGCTGCCCCTGCACTGCTGGGGGTTGGGGGTGGTGGGAGGCATGGGTGGGGGCCTGGTGGAGGCTGCCCCTGCACTGCTGGGGGTTGGGGGTGGTGGGAGGCATGGGTGGGGGCCTGGTGGAGGCTGCCCCTGCACTGCTGGGGGTTGGGGGTGGTGGGAGGCATGGGTGGGGGCCTGGTGGAGGCTGCCCCTGCACTGCTGGGGGTTGGGGGTGGTGGGAGGCATGGGTGGGGGCCTGGTGGAGGCTGCCCCTGGTGGCGGGAGGGTGGGGGTGGTGGGAGACATGAGTGGGGGCCTGGTGGAGGCTGCCCCTGGTGGCGGGGGGGGTGGGGGTGGTGGGAGACATGGGTGGGGGTCTGGTGGAGGCTGCCCCTGCACTGCTGGGGGTTGGGGGTGGTGGGAGGCATGGGTGGGGGCCTGGTGGAGGCTGCCCCTGGTGGCGGGAGGGTGGGGGTGGTGGGAGTCATGAGTGGGGGCCTGGTGGAGGCTGCCCCTGGTGGCGGGGGGGTGGGGGTGGTGGGGGGCATGGGTGGGGGCCTGGTGGAGGCTGCCCCTGGTGGCGGGGGGGTGGGGGTGGTGGGAGACATGGGTGGGGGCCTGGTGGAGGCTGCCCCTGCACTGCTGGGGGTTGGGGGTGGTGGGAGGCATGGGTGGGGGCCTGGTGGCGGCTGCCCCTGCACTGCTGGGGGTTGGGGGTGGTGGGAGGCATGGGTGGGGGCCTGGTGGAGGCTGCCCCTGCACTGCTGGGGGTTGGGGGTGGTGGGAGGCATGGGTGGGGGCCTGGTGGAGGCTGCCCCTGCACTGCTGGGGGTTGGGGGTGGTGGGAGGCATGGGTGGGGGCCTGGTGGAGGCTGCCCCTGGTGGCGGGGGGGTGGGGGTGGTGGGAGACATGGGTGGGGGCCTGGTGGAGGCTGCCCCTGCACTGCTGGGGGTTGGGGGTGGTGGGAGGCATGGGTGGGGGCCTGGTGGAGGCTGCCCCTGCACTGCTGGGGGTTGGGGGTGGTGGGAGGCATGGGTGGGGGCCTGGTGGAGGCTGCCCCTGCACTGCTGGGGGTTGGGGGTGGTGGGAGGCATGGGTGGGGGCCTGGTGGAGGCTGCCCCTGCACTGCTGGGGGTTGGGGGTGGTGGGAGGCATGGGTGGGGGCCTGGTGGAGGCTGCCCCTGGTGGCGGGAGGGTGGGGGTGGTGGGAGACATGAGTGGGGGCCTGGTGGAGGCTGCCCCTGGTGGCGGGGGGGGTGGGGGTGGTGGGAGACATGGGTGGGGGTCTGGTGGAGGCTGCCCCTGCACTGCTGGGGGTTGGGGGTGGTGGGAGGCATGGGTGGGGGTCTGGTGGAGGCTGCCCCTGGTGGCGGGAGGGTGGGGGTGGTGGGAGTCATGAGTGGGGGCCTGGTGGAGGCTGCCCCTGGTGGCGGGGGGGTGGGGGTGGTGGGGGGCATGGGTGGGGGCCTGGTGGAGGCTGCCCCTGGTGGCGGGGGGGTGGGGGTGGTGGGAGACATGGGTGGGGGCCTGGTGGAGGCTGCCCCTGCACTGCTGGGGGTTGGGGGTGGTGGGAGGCATGGGTGGGGGCCTGGTGGAGGCTGCCCCTGCACTGCTGGGGGTTGGGGGTGGTGGGAGGCATGGGTGGGGGCCTGGTGGAGGCTGCCCCTGCACTGCTGGGGGTTGGGGGTGGTGGGAGGCATGGGTGGGGGCCTGGTGGAGGCTGCCCCTGGTGGCGGGGGGGTGGGGGTGGTGGGAGACATGGGTGGGGGCCTGGTGGAGGCTGCCCCTGCACTGCTGGGGGTTGGGGGTGGTGGGAGGCATGGGTGGGGGCCTGGTGGAGGCTGCCCCTGCACTGCTGGGGGTTGGGGGTGGTGGGAGGCATGGGTGGGGGTCTGGTGGAGGCTGCCCCTGCACTGCTGGGGGTTGGGGGTGGTGGGAGGCATGGGTGGGGGCCTGGTGGAGGCTGCCCCTGGTGGCGGGAGGGTGGGGGTGGTGGGAGACATGAGTGGGGGCCTGGTGGAGGCTGCCCCTGGTGGCGGGGGGGGTGGGGGTAGTGGGAGACATGGGTGGGGGTCTGGTGGAGGCTGCCCCTGCACTGCTGGGGGTTGGGGGTGGTGGGAGGCATGGGTGGGGGCCTGGTGGAGGCTGCCCCTGGTGGCGGGAGGGTGGGGGTGGTGGGAGTCATGAGTGGGGGCCTGGTGGAGGCTGCCCCTGGTGGCGGGGGGGTGGGGGTGGTGGGGGGCATGGGTGGGGGCCTGGTGGAGGCTGCCCCTGGTGGCGGGGGGGGTGGGGGTGGTGGGAGACATGGGTGGGAGCCTGGTGGAGGCTGCCCCTGCACTGCTGGGGGTTGGGGGTGGTGGGAGGCATGGGTGGGGGCCTGGTGGAGGCTGCCCCTGCACTGCTGGGGGTTGGGGGTGGTGGGAGGCATGGGTGGGGGCCTGGTGGAGGCTGCCCCTGCACTGCTGGGGGTTGGGGGCGGTGGGAGGCATGGGTGGGGGCCTGGTGGAGGCTGCCCCTGCACTGCTGGGGGGTGGGGGTGCAGAGGGACATGAGCAGGTGTGCAGGGTAGTCCCCTGTTTTGTAGGCTGCCTGCAGGGGCCGTGGAGGGTGTACAGGGAACACCTGTGAGGACCCACCCAGCCTAATCGCGTGTGACTTCCCACGCACCCCTGTAATACACGTACCCAGCCAAATCGCGTGTGATGATTCCCACGCACCCCTGTAATACACGTACCCAGCCAAATCGCGTGTGATAATTCCTGCGCACCCCTGTAATACACGTACCTGGCCAAATCGCATCCCTGTAATACACGTACCCAGCCGAATCGCGTGTAAAACTTCCCGTGTACCCCTGTAATACACGTACACAGCCAAATCGCATGTGATAATTCCCGCGTACCCCTGTGATACACGTGCCCTGGCTAATCGCGTGTAAAACTTCCCGCCTACCCCTGTAATACACGTACCCTGGCCAATCGCGTGTTAAACTTCCTGCGTACCCCTGTAATACACGTACCCTGGCTAATCGCATGTAAAACTTCCCGCATACCCCTGTAATACACGTACCCTGGCCAATCGCGTGTTAAACTTCCCGTGTACCCCTGTAATACACGTACCCTGGCTAATCGCGTGTATAACTTCCCGCCTACCCCTGTAATACACGTACCCTGGCCAATCGCGTGTTACACTTCCCGCGTACCCCTGTAATACACACTTCCCGCGTACCCCTGTAATACACGTACCCTGGCTAATCGCGTGTATAACTTCACGCGTACCCCTGATATGCACGTTACCCACTTTGCGTTCCTTGTTTGGCAGCCCTGTAAACTGGTCCAGGGTTAGCGCAGCCCTTTGCGATGATTTTGCGATTTTGATGGCTTTTCCTTGCGCGAGGGCGTTCTTGGGGGCGTTACTGGCGCTGCTGCAGGGTCGCTGCGATACTCTGCGCCACGGCTGGTTTGGGAGCCTAAAATCCATGAATACGCTGTGCGCGGAAATCGGTTTTAGCGCACGTGCCTGGCGCAGTCAATCGCACGCGGACACTCTGCGCCAGCCGCTTGCGACACTTTTCTGCGAAATTCTATGAATTACCCTGTAAATCTGATATGATAAAGATTAACAACGGAGAATCTGGCACTAGCACACTTCTTTATAATCACTAAGGAGTTGACATGAAATGGATAAGATAGCACACTGGTAAATAGGGACAGAAGAATAATGTGGAAGAGAATGTTTTATAGGGTTCAAGGAAATGCAAGGTTGAATGAATGAAATGCAGTATAGAAAATACTCAATATGATTTCAACAAAACAATGTAATCCCTTTTCTCTGGCAATTCACCCCCCCTTTTATGCAATGCAAGGAAATGGAAGGAAGCACACAGTTCTCAGAAATGCAATTCAAATGTAATTCAGTTCACCCAGCAACTTAGACTACAGAAGTTGAAAACACAGGCAAAATGCTTTGATATGTGCTGGCAATGGAGTGAAAAATATGCTAAATTTGCTTTTAATTCCCTCTAGAAGTTCAGGGTGAGTGGTATCTAGTTAATATTAGTCCAGGCTCACACTAGCAATGATTCAGGGATGATTAGCAGGTTAAACGAATTTCTGGCAAATGGAAGGCAAGCAGCAGCAGCTTTTTACACGTGAAGAAATTGCAAATCGCGGTAAAATTCGCGAATGCGCCGAGCGCTATTACAGAGGAAATACAAGGACTATCACTATCGTTATGGGGTCCTAAGAAAGCCTAGGATCTCAGCTTTCAGATGAAAGTTACTGCAAGTCTCTAGCACAAACGGTCACGGAGATATGAGCGATTAAATAAAGGTCGTTTTTCAGATTTGAAATTTTTAAGTTCAAAAAGACAAGTGCAGCTTGCAACTAGAAAATGACAAGTGACAGCTTTACAAATGACAGGTGACAGTTGGGAGACAGTTCTACTTAGATTAAGCTAGATTGAATTATATTATTTTAACTAGGAGATTGGTTCTGCACAGTTTTCTAGGTACTCACACTATATTCTTGAGTGAAATGGGCCTCGCCATGGATCTGGTCAGGTCTTAGACGGGACTCTGGTCTCTGCACTTCACAGTGATCTGGGTCTGCTCTCTCTCTGGATTCTGAAGATTGAGGGATTTAAAGTCTGGATCTTTCTGCACAGCTTTCTCTGGAGATTGATGGAGGTAAAGTATGGATTTTCCCGGCAGAGCTTCCAGCTGCAAATGGATTTGAAGGTCCCTATCTGTCCTGTCTCTCTGCTTTTATGTGTTTAGAATGTGGGTGTGTTCTAGCATCACTGACCCTACCTCTCTCTCAGCTTCTAATTGGTCAAACTTCCATTTCTCACTTGATTGGGGGAGCTAAGTTGTGTCAGAGTGATGTCATTTTACAGCCTGCAGAAAGTCCACTCCTCCTGTCAACTTGCACACATTCTATATTTGATAACAAAAGACATATTTGCACAGGTAAACATTGGTTTAAAATTACATGCACACATCACATATCACAGGAGATATACCCTGTCCAAACTTTGCTCTTCCTGGGGGCTTGCATTCAGAAATGGCACATATTTCACTTTTTAACTGATTTTGCAATTCCGGACATTGACCCAAATTTACACACATGTGCGCAAGGAGTATGGACATTAGTTGATGAAGTGTCAGATTTTTCACATGCATACATTTAGAGTAATATCCCCTTTTCCGCTAAAACTCCCCTGAACATACCACCGGGTCCTAGCACGTCTTAAAATGTGGGCAGAAAAATCACAAGAATTATGGTATCATTTATAAAATTTTCACATGTCCGCTCTATGAGTTATTCATCTTTTTAGAGTTATGTTCTGGCTCCAAAGGGGTGTGGTTTACCCTCAGCACAAGGTTGAATTTCTGGTTTTTCCAGTTCTGCCAAGCCAGCTTGCTCTCACAGGCAGTGCTCCTCCACTTTCCTTCAGGAGGAAGCCACTTTTTACGACCATTTACGACTCCTGCCATAAACCATCTGCCTGGGTGAAGGGGGTTACATTGTTCAGAGCTCCTGTATTCTGTAGGGGGCTCCCCTTAATTCAATTATCAGAGAGATGGTATATCCTTAGTGTGGCCAGCAAAAGGCAGATAGGCCTGGGAACACAGCTGTGACTCAAGTTTCACTCCTGATGGGGGTAGTTGCCAGGCAGAATTCAGTTCCTCAAGCCAAGTTTCAGATAAAATGTCACTTTTTGTTCCCCAGTTTCTGCATTCAAATAAACTAAACATTTTTACATATGCAGCTATAATGCTGATTCTAAGTTTAAAACTATGACATTTAAACAATTGCAACCTATGTGACACTCAAAAGTAGGTCACTCATTTAATCTAAACATTTTCGATTTTAGTGTCTTTAAATCCAGTGCAACTTAAACTGCTGACTCCATAGCAGTTTTGTATTGTTTTGGGCTCTTCATTTCCCAGATTTTGTAAGTACACAAAACTCCATTCTGCCAAATGTCTGCTGGTGTTCAGTGAATATTTTGCACATGTTGCAATGTTTGAAAATAGGCATTTTGAGCCTGCCTTCAGAGAAACACAGGGTGGTTTTAAAGCGCTTTGAAGCTAACCGGCGCTACTGTTTTTCCTTTGGCAACCCATTTCCCTCATGGCACCCCGGCCTATCATTCTCGCATTGGTGGGTGGCAAGTGAGGCAACCATTTTGGTGTGCGCACAAACTGCGCAGCTTTCCTGGATTTCGGCGCACATGTGGGTTTTCCGCCATCTTGAACTTTCTAAGCCCACAGCACCAATTGTTGTAGCATGATAGCTTGCACGTGGGTCAAGACACCCAACAAGCCCCCCCGCCCGACTGCACTTTGAATTTGAGTCGATGGGGAGTCGGGTGCACAAGAGTTTTGACCCACGCACCGGTCTGTCCGCATAATCTTCTTCCAATTCTGTAGATGGCACAGTTCAGCATCTTCTTCTCCATCCGGTACTGATCGATGGGTTCGCCTCGTCGGTCCTGATGGGAATATTGGCCGGTACCCCGAGCCCATTGCGTCTCTGCTCCCGGTCTCCGGATTGTCCTCCTTGGCCAGTCTCAAGGTCTTCTTTCTCCTAGGACGACAATGGAAGAGCGGCAATACCTACTCATAGACGTTTTTCCACCAATGTTGAGATAGTGGGGCAGCATATGCATTTCATCATAACGAAACATTACATTCTTATTTTGAAAAAAAAACAGTATAACTAAGAGACAGTTTCATGCAAATCACAATATTTTAGAGACTAGATGTGGTATGTTTTATGATTGGAACTGAATTAGTCTGAGACAGTACCCGCTAGGATTCCAGAGGATTCCTCCAGTTGTTGCAGAGCGTGCCTGGGATGGCAACATTTCAACTGGTTTATGTGGACCCACTTGTCTTCCCCCTCTGCCGAAGGACCTTGGTCGATGATCTCAAAGGGTCCTTTCCATGTAGGCAAAAATTTGCGCTGCTTGGCCTGGTTCCTTTGGAAGTTGTATAAATAGACCCGGTCTCCCACCTGATATTCCTTCCTGGAAGTCTTCAGGTCATAGTGGGTCTTCATGCTATCAGCCGATCTTTCTAGATTCCGCTGAGCGTAAGCAAAAGCATGTTGGAGGTGTTTCCTTAAATTCTCCACATACTCATGAGTTGTGGAGGCATTTATTAGTGTCTGCTCTTGGGTCCTGTAGAGCAAATGCTGAGGAAGCACCATCTTGCGCCCAGTCATCAATTCAAATGGTGACATTTTGGTTGCAGATGAAGGGGTAGATCTGATGGCCATTAGGACCAGAGGTAATCGGATATCCCAACTTGGCCCAGAATCTGCCACAAACTTCTTTAATATGCTCACAATTGTCCGGTTATATCTCTCTACTGCCCCAGAAGAAGCTGGTCTATAAGCAATATGCAGCTTTCTCTTGACCCCCAATATCTCCCACATCTTTGTCATTACTTCACTGGTGAAGTGGCTACCTCTGTCTGACTCAATCCTTTGAGGTAGACCAAAACGGGAAAAGATGTGGTTAATCATCAAGGCAGCTGCAGTTTCTGCCTTGCAATTTGGGGCTGGGAGACATTCCACCCACTTGGTAAACAAGCATGTCACAGTCAACATGTACTTATTCCCCCTAGCAGAGCGAATCACGGGGCCTACAAAGTCGATTTGTAAATCTGACCATGGCAGTGTCATCCCCCGCTTTTGGAGAGGCGCGCGGTGCGTGAGGGATGATGGCTGAAATTGTGCACACACAAGACACCCCTTCAAGTATTGGTCGAGGTCCTGCCCCATGTGTGGCCAGTATGCAACCTCTCTTAAGATTTCCAATGTTGTGTGAAACCCCCTATGACCGGCGGTGGCCGCATCATGGGCGTGACTTAACATCAGGCTTCGGAATGAGGTAGGAACCACCCACTGATCGTGGCCAGCTTTGGATTTCCTTACCAACAAACCGTCTTGGATCCGGAACATTTTTGGACATTTCATCAACACTCTTAGGTCCTCTTTCCCAATGTAATCGGTATCCGTCAGGGGAAAGTTCTCAGGATCCTCAAGGTGCTGGTAAAATTTACCAATTATTGGATCCCCCTTCTGAGCGGTAATCAAATCAGCATCAGGGGTCTCCTTACTCCATTGTGCAATTGAAAGGTCGTTGTGAGCATTTGTCTGGGACCTAGTGATAGCAGTGACCTGGATTTCCCCCAACAGGGACTCAATCTCAATTAGATCCCCTTGGATGGCCCCGGTTTTGGCCAGCTGATCAGCTAAGTCATTTCCAGTTTTGTCTGGTCCCTCTACTTTGGAATGACCCTTGATCTTTTTCCAATAGATGGTCATCTCATTCGAGGTGACCAGATCATCAATGTTTTGGATCAACTTCCCATGTTTCAAGGGTTTGTTGTTAGCACATAACATGCCTCTGGTTTTCCAATTAACCAGGTGCTCCACGAACCCGTTCCGTACATAATCCGAATCTGTGATTATGACCAGTTCGTGGAGTTGATGCTGGACAGCAGTGAGGATGGCTTGATGCACAGCCATCAATTCTGCCACCTGACTACTTCGGGGACCAATTTTGTATCCAGCGGAGGGTTCTGGGGACTCATTCACCCATGCATTCCCTACGCCGGCCACCAGTTCTTTCTCCCCGTTGTTGTCAACATGGTAAGAGCATCCATCCACATAGACAGTGGGCATTCCCTCACACTTGTCCTCTTCAAAGACTTTGTGTGGGGAATTAAGGTATGCCTCAGTGTTGTCCTTGATTTTTAGACTTTCGTCCTCGAGACAGTTTTCTCTGGCACAATCATGCAAGTCAGCCAGACCTTGCGTGAGTGGACTCTTCTTGTTTTGGCCATATCTGACCTCCACAGGAAAGCCTTGCATTGACAGAATCCAGGAAGTAATTCGGGAATTACTCACATTTCCGGCCCGGATTCTGTCACTTTGGAGATATTGCAGAGGCTGGTGTGGAGTCTCCACTATGATGTGTTCCCCCTGGATAAACCCCCGGTAATTCTTCAATGCCCACACCGTTGCCAGGAGTGCCTTCTCATAATCGTTGAATTTCTCCTCCACAGAGGATAAAGTTTTGCTCGCATATGAGATTACTTTATTGACCTTGTCATGCTTTTGGTATAATACTGCCGTCAAGCACGTATTAGAGAACCCCGTCTCCAGGAAGAACTCCTTGTTTCTGACAGGGTAAGCTAGGCAAGGCGCTTGTGAGAGGCTTCTTTTGAGTTGTTTTACTGCCTCGGCTTGTTCTGGACCCCATTCCCACTTGACCCCCCCTTCAGGAGATGAATCAGGGGTCTGGTGATCTCTGCGTAGCCCTCAATGAACTTTCTGCTGTAATTAGTCAGTCCAAGGAGGCTCCTTAGTTCCCGCAGAGTTGTGGGGTCTTTCAGTTTCTGAAGTGCTTCCACTTTCTTTTCCTGGGGACAGAGACCCTGAGGAGTAATCTCATGCCCCAAGAAATTAACACGGGTTCTACACCACTGTGCTTTCTGAAAGGAAAGTTTTGCTCCGGCGGCCCTCAACTGCGTCAGAACATAACGGATCTCCGCTATGTGTTCCTCCACAGATGAACTTTTGATGAGGACCTCATCTACGTAAGCCAGGTTACCCCTCGCACCCAGGTCGGGCATGGCCTTATGTAGGAAAATATTGAACTCATTACCGGAGTTGAGGTATCCGAAGGGAGTCCGGGTCCATGTGTATTGCTGGCCCCCAAAGGTAAAAGCCAGCTTTTATTGGTCCTCCCTACCGACCGGCACAGTCCAGTATCCATTGGTCAGGTCTATTGCAGTGAATACCTGTGACCCCTGGATCTGGGCCAGCCCTTGGTCAATGTAGGGCAGAGGCCATCGGGAAGTATGGACCCGTTTGTTGAGCTCCCTAAGGTCAGCACAGAGTCTCCACTGGCCGTTTGGTTTCAATATTCCCAGCACCGGATTATTGAAGGTGCTGTGGATGGGACGGATTATTCCCCTGGACTCAAGGTTCTTAATTATTTCAGTAAGGGACTCCATTGATGCGAGAGGCAAGCGATATTGCTTCACAAACACTGGAGTCATGCCAGGGTCCGTGGGGATTGTTGTTGTGTGGATGTCAGTGCGACCACAGTCATATGAGTCTACCGCAAAGAGATCTTGGAAATCCAAGAAAACTTGTTTCAACTTTTGCTTTTGTTCCAGAGTCACACAGGCATCAGCTAGGTTGACTCTCTCTTCCACCATCTGCCTGAAGCCTGGAAAGACTTCTGGTTTGGCTATTTCAGCGGCCTCCTCCAGCTGGGTGGAGAAGTCCCTGGTCAGAGTGCTGATTTGGACTGGAGGCTTCAGGTGGGAAAGGCAGCCCTCATGGACTTGGAAAATCACCTCCTCCCTCCTGAATTCACAAGTCACATCTTCCTTACCATATGGGCAGGAAGTGTACACCAGGAAGTTCCCCCCATGCCGGGTAAAAATCCTGTCTGGTGTTGTATTGTCATCACTGTCACTGTCAAAGCAGTCCTTGGGGATTGGCCCTAACAGTTCATTTCCTAAATCTATGGAAAAATGTCGGTCATCAACCGCCATTCCAATAATGGTGCCTGCGGCTAGAGTAATACTCTTTAAGTCGCTGTTATCCACCTCTATTGGAATGGTGTCATGTTCTATGTTGACTAATGGTGTTGGGTTTACCCCTAACCCTTGCTGTTGGAGAGAAGCATTTAGATGTATGTAAGCATCAGGGTTTTTCAAATGTTGTCCTCTTTTAACTTTCACTTCCAGGGAGAATTGTCGGGTCCTTTCTGGGATGGTGACTTCCTCTTTAATCTGAATTTCAACTGCATAAGGTAGCAATTGAGCTGACCTAAATGCTTTTTCTGGATCATCAAAGCCCATGGGATTATCCGCTAATCGGGACCAAGCTTTGAAGTTTATTAGGTCCAAACTAATGGCAAAGCGATTGAGAATGTCACTGCCTAAGTAAAAGGCGGCAGGGACGTCTCGCACGACCCAACAATTATGGACAATGCTCTTGTTGCCAATGGAGATTTTGAGCATACACCTGCTTGGCAGGAGATGTTTGGAATTAGGTGCTTCCAGGTCCATTTCCCATTTGTCTATCAGTTTGAAGGTGGGAATGGCTGGATCTTTTGGGAGTTGGCGGAACATGGCTTCGCTGATGAAGCTCTTACCGTTGTTCACACACACTCGAGCGAGAACAGAGTCCTTCCCATCATTTAACTGGACAGGGATGAACAACTGCTCTCCAATTTGCTGAATATCAGCCAGGCTCTGAGCTGATTTCACATCTTTCTGGACTATAGGAGTGGGAGTTTCTGATTGTGGATTAGTAAAGAATTTCAGAGTGTTTTTCTTCCAGCGTGGAATACCACCTTAAACTGGAAGGAAGGTTGATTTTCAGAAACAGAGAGGACCCCCCATCACCAGTCTGTTGTCCTACTGCTATTACTGTCACGTCTGGAATTTGGCTATTCTGGAAGTGAAATTCTACTTGGTCAGGTTTTTGTTCAACCATGTGGCAGGTGCCGTTTAAACTAACATGGTTGACACTCTGTTTTAATTTTATGGGTCGGCTAGTCTGGGTCCAGAGGACCTTGTTTACACAATCTATTAGGGGTGACAACCTTCTCAGGAGGTCATTCCCTAGTAAACAAGGGGTGCCCTCTGGGGTCACAACTATGACCGGGTGTTTCAACTTATGTCGCCCAATTTTTATGTCCAAATCTGCCGTCCCCTCGACGGGAATTTCCTTCCCGTCAAAGTTCTGCAGTTGTCCAGGAAGAGAGGTGAGAGGAATTTGGTAATTCCCTCCCCTTCCTGCATTCAGTTCGTCAAAGGCCCTTCTGGACAGAAGGGTAGCTTGAGATCCAGTGTCCACCAGTGCCAAAATTGTACCCTGCCCCTGTACTTGTACTGGGGCATAATATCTTCCCTCCTTCTCCTCAAGGGGGCACAGATAATGCACATTTTTGGACAACTGGTGGGCTAATTTTCTGGTTTTGGACATCGCTAGCGAAGAGATTTGGGCAGAATTCTGTGGAGAGCCTTGGGAATCTGAAAGAAAAATTTGGCAACTGGAGATCAGAGCCATTGTGGGTTCCCCTGGCTCTGGTTCTGGGCCGCCCCCCCCTTTTTGGAGGCAGTCACCAGGATGGGTTTGAACCAGGGGAGTTTCTTGCTGTTGGTTCTGGGATGAGATGGTGGGCGGCGGTAGCTCAGTCTCCACATCTCCCCAGTCTGGATTTGCATCCCTAGGGACCCATTTTTCTTTGGGAGGAGTTCCCCCCTCTCTGAAGGAGAAGATCCTTTTCCCAGGATCCTCTGAGGATCCCTCTCCCTCAAATTGGAAGATCTGTACCTCCTCCTCAAACTGGGTCTGTTTGGGTCTTTTGTTTCTCCTACCCCCCCTCTTCTCATTAGGAGGCAGACTTTCAGGGGCAAGAGATTTTGTTTCCGGTTCCTGGGTTTCCAGGGGCTGTTTATAAGTGAGGAAGGAAGCTTCCTCCAAGGCTTTACACCCCCCTTCCCTTTGTGCCTCCTCCCTGGGAACCGGTGAGTTATCGGGGTGCTGCCCCCGTCATTGTTCTGGGGCACCAGGTCCAGAGTTGGGTGCGTTCTGCGCCGGCATGCCGGTCTGAGGGTTCTGCTGAGCCCTCAGTATGTGACCCAGATCCCGCGCCATGTTTTGAACCTGGCGCTCTAACTGGGAAACCCGCTCAGGCTGATACGGGGCCCTGTTTTCTCCCCTGGGCTGATCCCGGGAAGGGTAGCTGTCCCTCCTCTGGTAATACCCCGGGTTGGGAAGATTTGGGTACCCCTCCACCCTTGGCCTCCCCTCTCCCGGATTAGGTTGTCTGGGCTCAGGGAATTGGGGAAAGAAGGATGGATGATTTTGGGGTTGGAAATTGGGTGGATACCTGGGGAAAAAGTTCTGCCCAGGATTTGGAGAATTTCTGCCCTCCTGTGGGAAGTTGGGAGGGAAGTTCCCTGGGTTAGGTTCTTGGCTGGATCTCCCCCCTTGGGCTGGAGGAGTCTACACATAACCCAGGATGGGTCTGTTTCCCTTGTAACGGGGGCTTACATAATCAGGAGAGCGAGGGACCCCATTTGTGGGGCTGCCTCCCTGGCTCCCTGTCTGTGACTGGCCCGAGGACCTTCTGGGCCTAGCATTATTAGGTGCAGGTAGGTTTTTAGGCCCCCCCATCTCCAACTCTAAAACGGGGGTGACCTTTACCTCTGCCACCTTGGCAGCAGCAGGGGTGCTGTTGGCTTTGGGGTTTTTCTGGGCATTATTTTTGCTATCTACCGGTTTCTGCACCTCATAGATCCGGGTAGCCTGTTCAATGACCCAGTCTAAAGATCTTTTCTCATGAAAATCCCTCACGAGCTGGGTCATGATATATTTGGGCAAGGCATGGAAAAACGTATTAATAAATTCTCTGCTATCCGTGCGCACCCTTCTTGTGGTCTGTGCAAAAGCACGCTTTAACTCCTGCACAAATTCTTGTGGGGCCTGATCCTCCCCACATTGCAAATTGTAGGCTGCCTTGCGAGCCTCTTGAGGATTTCTGTGAACAGAAAAATGTTTCAAGATGGCTGCCTTATAGGTGGACCATCTTAAATGATTTTGGTCCTCCAGCCCCGCAAAGAAACTGGAGTATTCCGGGGAGAAGGTCCACTTTACATATTGAATACAGCTTTGGCTGTCCTTCAAATGGAAAGTCTCCATCATTTGTTCAAACAACTCTAAGTGCTCCCAAACAGAATACTTAGCGTTCTTATGGTAAGGCGTGATGACGCTCCTGATCGCCTTAATCTGCTTTAAGGGGTCCTTAAGCAAGGCCCTTTTTGCCTTATTGGCCTTTTTGGTTCGGGTAACCCTTGTCCATTCATCCTCGGACTCAGAGGCACTGCTCCCAGAGGTTCCCGTCTGATCTTCCAGGTTTTCCCGGATTCTGCGAGCCTGGGAATGGCTGGCAGAATGTGGGGACCTGGTCTCCTGTGTCCTGCGCAGTTCAGAGGAGTCTTCAGATTCCTCCTTGCTGCCAGGATTTGATGGGTACCCCCTCCACTGACCTAACTGGGCAGAGGTTTTCAGGATGCCCTTAATGGGCCTACTCTCCTGGGGTTCCCCATAGAACTGTACTGTACTTGGGTGCCCATACCCGGATGCCCACCCCTCCATTCCTGAGTGGTACTGGCCTATGAGCCCCATACTCTTAGCTGGATAGTAATCTGCCATCCCTGTGGCCCTGTGCTCATGTGCGCCAGGGGACATGGGGGTGGTAGAGTCCAGGGACTGGGGGAGATGAAGGCCCCTGGTGTTAGGGCTCCTGCGGTTATGGTCAGGAATCTCTCTTTCCCAGCGGACCTCATCTCTATCTGCCCCTGCTCCCTGTTGCAATGCAAGAGCCTGCATTTGTGCTTTCAGTTCCTCTGTTAAGGCCTTACTCGACTCTATCAGTTTCTCCTGCATCGCTACCTGTTGCTTGAGCCTCTCATTGTGTTGACAGAGGGCCTCATTTTCCCTCTGTGCTTCCTGGTTGGTCCTGGAGAACTGGGCCAGTCTTTGCTGCAGGAGGTTTACCTCCTGAGTCCCATCCCTACCGGCCTGCTCCTTTCTTGCCAGAGCATCTTCCACCCTTCTGGTGTGCTCTACCAAGTTCTGGTTTTCTTTTTGGAGGTCACCCAGCCCCTGGAGGGCCAGGTGATTTTCTTCAATTTCCTTTTTTAAGTGGCAGACTTCCTGGCCTAAAGTGTCTCTTTCCTGACTGAGAGCCTGCATCTGTGCTGCCAGGTCGTCCCTCTGCCTTTGAAGGGCACCAGCTTTCCGGCGCTCTTCATCAAACTCTGCCTGGGTATCCAGGTCTTTCAGAATCAGTTTATTGCTTTCTGCCTTTTCCCTATCTAGGTGGCCTTGCAGGGTGACTACCTGCTCAGCACATACCCTGTTGAAGTCCAGTTGTTGCTCCAGCTTTTTCTGGCTTTGCAGTAGGGAGTCCAAACCTTCTTGGTGTTCCTTCTGCAAGGCCCGAAATCTGGTATCCTGTTCTGACTTTTCCTTTTGCAGCACATCCATATCCTCCTTTATTTTAGTGATGTACTGTCTGGTCTCATTTTCTGACTCCTGGCTTCTGTGCAGCCTTTGCTCAGAAGAGTCCAGATCAGATTGGGCCTTCTCTAACGCCATCTGTTGCCTTTTTGCCAGATCATGGCCTTCAGCACATTTATTCTGTATGGCTCCCATATATAAATATAAATATGCCGCTATCCTAACAATCTTGTCGTGTTCATCTTTGGCCTTAGGAGCCATATATAGTTCACTCAGGGCCACATGTAATGGACCCTGATCTCTCCATAAGTCTGACCCTGTTTCAGTGGCCTGTCGCGTGATGGCCTGCAACCAGGCCTCCTGGCCCTGCTCAGCCCATTCACCTCTCACAAATAACTTATGTAAGAAGTGCTCTCTGGCTATTTTCATGTCTACTAAGGTCGTCATTCTAGAGATTGGTCTCTGTCCTGACTTACAGAAGTTTGTATTTTATTTTTGCAGAACAGAACTTTTCTTGGAGTGTCCCTTTTGAGGAATGCTTCACAGCGTAATGCAGCGTGGTGATCCGACTGGATATGTGTATCTGGTCAGCTGGCACGCTGTATTAATCTGCACAAATGGTAAATCTAACCCAAACGTCCGGCCCGAGCCCCCAATTTGTAAGAGGATTCAATTCAACACTACAGCTAAGTCAACGCCTAGTCGATAATACTGAATGAAAACCCTTATTGATATATCTTTATGTCCAGTTCATGCGTTCTGGATGACTACCCCTATATAACACCCCTCTCTTGGAATCCTCCTGACCCCACTGAGCCAAGAAGTAGTTCTGTTTTGCAAATTTAAAAGATTTATTTGATAAATTAAACAATATTTATATATATATCACGCTTTATAATAAATTAATAATTGAAGATCACACTTAATCTGATATGATAAAGATTAACAACGGAGAATCTGGCACTAGCACACTTCTTTATAATCACTAAGGAGTTGACATGAAATGGATAAGATAGCACACTGGTAAATAGGGACAGAAGAATAATGTGGAAGAGAATGTTTTATAGGGTTCAAGGAAATGCAAGGTTGAATGAATGAAATGCAGTATAGAAAATACTCAATATGATTTCAACAAAACAATGTAATCCCTTTTCTCTGGCAATTCACCCCCCCTTTTATGCAATGCAAGGAAATGGAAGGAAGCACACAGTTCTCAGAAATGCAATTCAAATGTAATTCAGTTCACCCAGCAACTTAGACTACAGAAGTTGAAAACACAGGCAAAATGCTTTGATATGTGCTGGCAATGGAGTGAAAAATGTGCTAAATTCGCTTTTAATTCCCTCTAGAAGTTCAGGGTGAGTGGTATCTAGTTAATATTAGTCCAGGCTCACACTAGCAATGATTCAGGGATGATTAGCAGGTTAAACGAATTTCTGGCAAATGGAAGGCAAGCAGCAGCAGCTTTTTACACGTGAAGAAATTGCAAATCGCGGTAAAATTCGCGAATGCGCCAAGCGCTATTACAGAGGAACTACAAGGACTATCACTATCGTTATGGGGTCCTAAGAAAGCCTAGGATCTCAGCTTTCAGATGAAAGTTACTGCAAGTCTCTAGCACAAACGGTCACGGAGATATGAGCGATTAAATAAAGGTCGTTTTTCAGATTTGAAATTTTAAAGTTCAAAAAGACAAGTGCAGCTTGCAACTAGAAAATGACAAGTGACAGCTTTACAAATGACAGGTGACAGTTGGGAGACAGTTCTACTTAGATTAAGCTAGATTGAATTATATTATTTTAACTAGGAGATTGGTTCTGCACAGTTTTCTAGGTACTCACACTATATTCTTGAGTGAAATGGGCCTCGCCATGGATCTGGTCAGGTCTTAGACGGGACTCTGGTCTCTGCACTTCACAGTGATCTGGGTCTGCTCTCTCTCTGGATTCTGAAGATTGAGGGATTTAAAGTCTGGATCTTTCTGCACAGCTTTCTCTGGAGATTGATGGAGGTAAAGTATGGATTTTCCCGGCAGAGCTTCCAGCTGCAAATGGATTTGAAGGTCCCTATCTGTCCTGTCTCTCTGCTTTTATGTGTTTAGAATGTGGGTGTGTTCTAGCATCACTGACCCTACCTCTCTCTCAGCTTCTAATTGGTCAAACTTCCATTTCTCACTTGATTGGGGGAGCTAAGTTGTGTCAGAGTGATGTCATTTTACAGCCTGCAGAAAGTCCACTCCTCCTGTCAACTTGCACACATTCTATATTTGATAACAAAAGACATATTTGCACAGGTAAACATTGGTTTAAAATTACATGCACACATCACATATCACAGGAGATATACCCTGTCCAAACTTTGCTCTTCCTGGGGGCTTGCATTCAGAAATGGCACATATTTCACTTTTTAACTGATTTTGCAATTCCGGACATTGACCCAAATTTACACACATGTGCGCAAGGAGTATGGACATTAGTTGATGAAGTGTCAGATTTTTCACATGCATACATTTAGAGTAATATCCCCTTTTCCGCTAAAACTCCCCTGAACATACCACCGGGTCCTAGCACGTCTTAAAATGTGGGCAGAAAAATCACAAGAATTATGGTATCATTTATAAAATTTTCACATGTCCGCTCTATGAGTTATTCATCTTTTTAGAGTTATGTTCTGGCTCCAAAGGGGTGTGGTTTACCCTCAGCACAAGGTTGAATTTCTGGTTTTTCCAGTTCTGCCAAGCCAGCTTGCTCTCACAGGCAGTGCTCCTCCCCTTTCCTTCAGGAGGAAGCCACTTTTTACGACCATTTACGACTCCTGCCATAAACCATCTGCCTGGGTGAAGGGGGTTACATTGTTCAGAGCTCCTGCATTCTGTAGGGGGCTCCCCTTAATTCAATTATCAGAGAGATGGTATATCCTTAGTGTGGCCAGCAAAAGGCAGATAGGCCTGGGAACACAGCTGTGACTCAAGTTTCACTCCTGATGGGGGTAGTTGCCAGGCAGAATTCAGTTCCTTAAGCCAAGTTTCAGATAAAATGTCACTTTTTGTTCCCCAGTTTCTGCATTCAAATAAACTAAACATTTTTACATATGCAGCTATAATGCTGATTCTAAGTTTAAAACTATGACATTTAAACAATTGCAACCTATGTGACACTCAAAAGTAGGTCACTCATTTAATTTAAACATTTTCGATTTTAGTGTCTTTAAATCCAGTGCAACTTAAACTGCTGACTCCATAGCAGTTTTGTTATAAGCATTGTTTTGGGCTCTTCATTTCCCAGATTTTGTAAGTACACAAAACTCCATTCTGCCAAATGTCTGCTGGTGTTCAGTGAATATTTTGCACATGTTGCAATGTTTGAAAATAGGCATTTTGAGCCTGCCTTCAGAGAAACACAGGGTGGTTTTAAAGCGCTTTGAAGCTAACCGGCGCTACTGTTTTTCCTTTGGCAACCCATTTCCCTCATGGCACCCCGGCCTATCATTCTCGCATTGGTGGGTGGCAAGTGAGGCAACCATTTTGGTGTGCGCACAAACTGCGCAGCTTTCCTGGATTTCGGCGCACATGTGGGTTTTCCGCCATCTTGAACTTTCTAAGCCCACAGCACCAATTGTTGTAGCATGATAGCTTGCACGTGGGTCAAGACACCCAACAGAGGAAGGTTTACTTTTGGCCACCTTAGATGTAGTTTCTTTATACACATCTATTAGTCACACCATTGGTATATCTGCATGTAAACACTTCTTGGACACTCGTTCCTTAAACTACCTTGGACACAGCACTATGATTTTGGATATGCTCTCATTCTGTCTACACAACAATGTTTTTCTTTTTGAAGGCCATTTCTATCGGCAAGTAAGGGGGACTGTGATGGGGAGCACCTTTGCACCAACCTATGCTAATCTCACAATGGGGTGGTGGGAGGCTACTTTCCTTTCTGATCTATTACTATCTTTCTTTCCGACACAGATTATTTCTTGGTGGCGGTATATCAACGATGTTTTTATCATTTGGAACGGCACCAAAAGGGATTGCCTTTCATTTGTTAAAAGTATCAACAATAACCAGGTCAATCTCAGTTTTACTGAATGCCACAGCCGCACTAAAATTGTCTATCTGGATTTGACCGTTATGATGGATGACTCAGGTATCAGTGCTGCATTACATAAGAAATCTACCAATACTGGTTTACCACTCCATGCCAATAGTTGTCATCCTACACCTTGCAAAAAATCAATCCCTTATGGTGAATTTATTCGATATCGTCGCAATTGCTCCAACATCGCCTGTTTTGATTATTATTGTGCACAGGCAGCCATGGATTTTTTGAAGCAAGGCTACCAAAAAAGAACGATTGAAACGGCATATCTTCGAGCTCGTGGCATGTCTAGAGATGCCCTGCTTTATGAAACTGGTCCCAAAATTGTGGCAAATGATGATCCTAGACTCATCATTACATTTGATACTTCGTCCAATGACATTCGTAAAATTGTGGCAAGGCATTGGCATGTTCTTACCCTTGATGCTGACTTGAAGCCCATTTTGGGCAACCGTCCAACTATGACTTATAAACGTGCTCCTTCTTTAAGGGACAAACTTGTGTCTAGTTTTGTACCTTCCATGGGCAAGATCCAGCGTTCTAATACATGGCTTCCAGCTTCTCATACAGGATTCACTAAGTGCATGAAATGTAAAGCATGTGCCCATGCCACTGTTAAGAAATTCTTCCTGCATCCCATCACACAAATCCAGCAGATGATACGTCATTCTATTAACTGTGACACCACTTTCGTTGTTTATGTACTTTCGTGCCCTTGTGGGCGTTGGTATGTCGGCAGTACTACCTGTAAACTAAAAGCCATTAAGAATTCTGATCCGACATATCCTATGGCTAAACATTTTAAATCTGAACATAACAATGATGCTAACATGTTAACATATTTTGCTATGGCACATGTACCCCCTCATCCGAGGGGCGGTGATCCTATTTTGAGGCTGAGACAACTCAAAACCAGATTTATTTTGGATCTTGACACTAAATTCCCCAGGGGTCACAATGTAGACGAGGAATTGTATACTTTTTTGGGTACCTAATTTTGTGCCCACATGTATTTATCATTATTGCTTTTTCCTGCCATTTATGCTCTGTTTTCCGTTGTTGGGGTCATCTTGTTTTTCTGGTTCAACACTTTTGTATTTCTGTATTCCTGCCTCACTTTCGTTGGTTTGTTCGCAGGTATTGACTGATCTAATTTTGTTTTCGCACTTATGATTATTATTCTTTCTTACCTGCCTGTCTTAGCTGATTATTTTGCAATAGGGGGAGCGCTCTCTCAACTATGTCTTGTTTAATTCGGGGACCTATATGTAGCCTTTTGTCCTATTTATTTGTGTTATTCCCTTCATTTTCTGACATTGTTTTACTATTCCTCAATGTTTTGAAATTACAGGTCTAGTCTACTGTGTGCTCTGGATCTGTTATGTTGCGTTTCTGCCTTCGGCTTTAGGTACTCTGACATCATGGTTTGCACTTGCCCTTTGATGAACTAGCTGCTATTTTTTGCAATTTTGCACAGTCTATCAGGTTGATGCACTTGCACTTTATTACATCCTCTACTTTTGAGGTTGGACAGGCGCACTGTTGCCTTGCTGCTCTATTTTGCTGATTTGCACTGTATAATTGACATCTGACGATTTAGCTGCTATTTTTGCTGTTTGCACAAATTATCTTGCCGGCTGTATTACCTTGCTGCAATTTTTTAACATTTAGGTCCAGTCCTACTGTTTTTAACCTGATTTTATATCTAATCTTGGTTGACTAGTTTTATTGTTATTGTATTGTATTTTCTATTTAAGTGTTGGGAATGATATGTTAGGTCATGAGGCTGATTATGCATTTACATGGGGTGATTTTTAATGTTGGTTCATTTATTTTGAGCGTGGCTTATTACATCTTCCATGCAATGTGGTCATCATACTGGTATTTTATGCACTGTGCATTGATGTCTAGCAAGGTCCCCATACATGTATTGATACATGTATAAGGGCCTTTTCCCTACTTTGGAGACTGTGGTGTTACATACTATATTTTTACACCTTGGTCAGTTTCATTTCATTTCTACTGATCACTGACAGAAGCGTTTGCAAAAGCACTGTGCTCTAATTCTTCAGTTTTAGCATGTCCACACACTCCCTTCCAACATGGCCACCCCTGTTCCCTTTTGAGTTGGTAGCAGCTGTTGCCATCAACATAGTTGAGGGACTGTTGTTGATGGTGTATTTACCACTGTCCAACCCTCTCCCCCTCACGTGATCAAGCGCTCAGTATAGCGCGAAACGCGTTGTTTGCAGGCTGCTACACCTAGGCGTCCTGTTGTTGTTCTGTCTTCTATGTGCTGCTTCATGTCGTGCATTTGTTCTCTGCACGATGCTTCTGTTTTTTAATTTGATAAAACATTAAAGACATCAGTAATTCTTATACTGTGTCTGTTGTTTTTTCCGAACCTTTATTGAACCTGGCATTTGTTTTTTTGTGCCTGCGGGAGTGCGATTCGTTTTTCCTCCCTTTCTGTTATATATATATATACATATATATATATATATATACAGTGTCTGTGCTAGCGGCCCTATAGTAAGTTGCTCAACTCATAGAAAGAGCACTTTTTGGGTGGTTTATTACTTTGATCCCCCTGGACAAATCCTCACAAACCTTTGCAAAAAAGTATCTAGCCCCCTGGATTCTGCAAAGTTTGATGTGGTTTCATCCAAGGGGCACATTTATGGGGTGGGTCCCAAAATGTGTTGAAATCCTCACAGACAGATAAATATGTTGCTCATGCCTACACCCCAAACCGCTGGATGGATTGTTACCACATTTTTGCCAGGATGGAAGCATGGTCCCGAAAGCATGCTTTTTCTAAATTTGGTGTAAATCCACCCAGTACGTTTTTAAAAAAGGGCAAAAAGAAGTTACAAAAAATGTGTAATATCTGGTTTCGATCTGCAGAGTCAGTTCCCCATTCACACCGCAGACACCTCTATGGACCAATCAGAGCCCGGTGTGATGTTTGCGGACATCGGACGCGCTCGCTGATTGGATGGTGAAAAACGTGAGCTGCGTCAGATAGAGACCCCATGTTGGATCCTCGGACAGCTGCCATTGTCCTCGGACATCACATTAAAAACATATTAAAAAACACAACATTGCACTTGTCAAACTAACAAAAAACTCAGGGGAGTTGATGAGTGATGAGGATGGGATGGGATTTAGCAATAAATATCCACAAAACTGTTTTTTTATTTTCATCTCTGAAGTTCGTGGACATTCATGCCTATTTCTGATTTACAGTTTTGATGAAAAGCAGTTTATGGGTGGCTTCTAACCTTGGCGCCACTCAATGAAACTGCATGAAATTTTGCAATATCATTCGAGAACTGACCTTGAAACTTTGGTGCTGTTTTTGCCAAGAGGGAGCACAATTAGAGGGTGGTCCCAAAATATTAAGAAGGCGTATAAATTTAATGCCATTTGAGGAATCCTCACAAAAGTTTGCAAAAAGAATTTAGACCCAGATTTGGTGGGATTTTGTGAAGATGAGGCAGAATTAGAGGAGGGGCCAAAGCATTGACGTATGTGCACAACAGTTTTCAGAATTATTATAGCCCCATTCATGAATGTGTGTGCAAAGTCTGAATGGATTTTGTCAAGTGGAGGCTAAGTTATATGATTATTTTATGTACGTATATTTCGACACTTTTCAAAAAATAAAACATGGACGAATTTTCAGCACACTTGCGCAAGGAACATTGGCAAGGACCTAAAAGCATGGTTTTGCAAATGTGTCTGTTTTTTTTTAAAAGTGCCATAATGTAGGTGCAGAAAATAGTGATATACCTTTGGTATAGCCTGTGGCCATGGGCAGTGGCCAGATTGTCCGGGTTATGGCCAAATGCCAAATGCCATGACCCAGACAATCTGGATATTGGCCAGGACCAAGAGGGACCAACAATTGGGTTCAAATGGTCATGGCCACATCGGACCGGCGATGTGGTAAAGTTTTTCAAAATTGGGATAGGTTTGAGTGGGAACAATTATTCTGCTCATGGCCACAGCCCGAAGTGCTGAACAGAATTGCAGCATACATTTGCGAGGATCATCAGCAAGGACCTCAAAGTATGGTTTTGCAAATCTGTGCTGTGTTTTATTTTTCTAAAGTGTCAAAATGTAAGTAGTGATATAACTTTGGTTTAAGGACAGGGGGCCTGGCACTGGACAAGTACGAATGCCTACTCTGATTTACTTATTGGGGCATGCGACATGGCTGAAGCCCTAGGTTTAAATGGGAAAACAAATTCTGCTTGCGACTGCACCCCAAAGTGCTGGCCGGGATTGCAGCACACCTGTGTGAGGAGCATCAGCAAGGACTTGTAAGCATGCTTTCGTAAATCTATCCTGTGTTTTATTTTTGTTCAAAGTGTCAAAAAGTAAGTATAAAAAATAGAGATATAACTTTGCTGCCTGGGCAGTAGGCCTGGCCATCAGCAAGGACAAATGTCTACTGTGATTTGCCTATTGGAGAATGCGGCATGGCTGAAGACCATGCCACGTGTATTGTGGAAGCTGGCCATAGCTGCAAGCCATGAGCACTGGCCACTGGTCACATTATGAGGGTATAGTGGACACTGAACTAGGATGCAGGGTAGGTGCAGTGGATAACGGCAGTGGTTTGGTGGGGCTGGGGTCATGGTCGAGCCTCATGCCCTAGGCAATTCAACCATGAATTGCATCCCGAGCATGCGCTGCTGATAACGACACACATCAGTATGCATTGCAAAAAATATGTTTGTTAAAGGAGGTTTACAGTTCTTTCCTATTAAAAGAGGAATTATTAATAACTTATACACAGTTATGTAACATCATGAAACATTTTCACTCATAAAAACCTATGAAATTCAGAGAAAAATCTTTGTTAAAGGGACATTATGATTAAGTTGCACTAATAAAAACCTGTGAAATTCAGTGAAAAAAAACATTGTTAAAGGGACGTTATGGATAAGTTGCCCTAATGAAAAAGATATGAAATTCAGTGAAAAAATGTTGTTAAAGGGAAAATTCACCAGTTATGATGAGCTAAGCAACTATAACTCGCACCACAAGCATGCAGGGCTAAGGCTAACACCCAGGATCTCAAAGATGACATCACAAATATCATTGACGACATCACTGATGACATCACATATGGAATGATGACGGTGGTGGCGTGAGTTATGGTTGCTTGGCTTACCATAACTGGCAAATTACTGGGGGTTTTTGGTTTTACTTGTAACCATAACATCCCTTTAAGAAAGTTTTTTCACTGAATTTCATAGATTTTTATTAGTGCAACTTAACTGTAACGTCCATTTAACAAAGTTTTTTCATTGAATATGTATATATTATAGGGTGGCGATAGTTAAGGTTGGAACCCCTCAAAATTCTATTGTTAATTACTTTTCATTTGAGTAATGGTTTTGGCTGCAATTTGAAAGTGATCAACCCCCCCTCACCTGCAGACTGCAAAGTTTCCTAAAGATAAGTGTAAAACATTTTTTTTTCCCAAAAGAGTGGCCTACTGTCCATTCATTTTCCAATAGACAAACAAGGTCAATGTTTGCCAAACCGCACAGCCCAAACCGCTGGACGGATTTGAAAAAGGTCCAAAACAGCTTGGACATGAAGCTTTGACTCGCAATCCATTTGTGGTTTGGGTTTATTCCGTGCTGTAGTTTTTGGAATATTTGACGGAGAAGGGGGTGCCCCATTCCCAGAAAAAGATATAGATATCTCAGGTATTTACCCAAAACTGTGTGTTTTTAGAAATGAAATATCCTCCATCTTGGTTTTCTGTTGATGGAAGCGATAACTACGGTTATAGCCGAGGATAACGGGAATTGAAAAGTAGTTAAATAGCTATTTGCAGGTTATAATAACTGCAAATGACTTTAGTCTAGAGGTGGGGAGGTTGCTTGATGACAGCAAGTGAAATTTGGTAGTTATAGGAGGTCCAGGGACCAAGTTTACAAGACAAATCTTTTTGTAGTGTCGGTTATAAACTTGAATAGCCGACATCTGAAAGCAAACTGCATCACAAAACCGCCCGTATTGTAGGCGGTAAGGGAGAGGGGATGGGAGGGGAGGTGAGGAGGCCATCTAGGGAGTGGGGGTAGCTGGCACAGATGAGGGGACCGTTTGGCGAGGGCTTGGGCATCCAGGAAAGATTCTCTTTTAGAGCAGTTAATCCGTTATTCGAGGCTATATCCAAGTTTGCGATAAGACTACAGATTATAGTGAGTTTGAGTAGTTCCGTGCCCATATCTATATTTTTTGCGGTGTCCGTTTTTTATTTCTTTTTTAAAGTTATTTGTATCGGTATAGTGATGTTGGGGTGAAAAAACACTGGCTATTAAATGGTAGGTATTTGGGAGTCTTTTTTTATTTTTGCTGTGTGTTTTCAGACTTTTGTACATGTGAGATTTTGGAGAAAAATAGAAGAATATAGTTTAACAAAAATAATATAAAAAAGAGCAATCATACTCTAGTTTTCGATACAACATTCACTGGCCCTCATTACGACCCTGGCGGAAAGGGTTTTACGCCAGCGTAATGCATGGCGTACCTTTCCGCCTTACTACGAGTTCCCGTAGCGCCATGGTGGTTTTTTCGCCTGGTTTTTCCGGGCGGAAAAATCCATGGCGCTACGGGACTCGTTGTTAATTACGCCACCGTAATTTACGGTGGCGTAATTAACGCCTTCCCCACTCCCATTATACCCTATGGGGCAAAAATGGGAATGGGGAAGGGTAAATGGGGATTGGGGACTTACCGCCCCGCCAAGGTCGGAATGGGGCGGTAAGTCCGCCAACCCCCATGGCGGAGTTGGCAGCTCTGCGCCATGGACCATGGTGCAAATTGCACCATGGTCCTCCGCCAGGGTCGTAATGAGGGCCACTGTATTTTAGCATGTCTATTCTCACTTATGTTATTATATTTTGTGGCTGTGAAATGTTTGCTTGCCCAGTTTACTGTAAGGAGCATGGGGGGGCGGGTATAAACCGTAAAATGGTGCGCTAAGGTTGTCCACTAATAAAGAGCGGTAAGCAGCAGTGACAGCACCCTGAGGTATTCCCCTTATCTCTTTCAGTAAAGTATTGATAAGCAAAAGTTGTGCTGTCAGCTTGCGGTATACCCTAACACTAGATAGCATTTACGAAAGGTCATAACACAATTTTCAGTAAAATGTAATAGTGTCATTTATTCTTATGCTCAGTAACAGCTGGCACCTGTTTCGACCCTTGGTCGTCCTCAAGGCTGTATTATGAGAAATCCTGATACCGGATTCCCCGTTCATAAAAACATACATAGATATGGTACATTGTATAGAACCCATGTGAAGAAAAACATTCATTACAAAAGTGTTTGCATTCTCAACTCGCACCAACACCATGCACGGCTAAGGCTAACACCCAGGATATCAAAGATGACATCACAAATGTCATTAATGACATCACTGATGACATCACATATGAAATAATGACTGTGGTGGCACGAGTTATGGTTGCTTGACTTACCATAACTGGCAAATTACTGGGGGTTTTCGGTTTTACTTGTAACCATAACATCCCTTTAACAAAGTTTTTTCATTGAATATGTATATATGATAGGGTGGAGATAGTTAAGGTGAGTCAGACTCCCATAGGAACGCCTCAAAATTCTATCTTTAATTACTTTTGATTTGAGTAATGGTTTTGGCCGCAATTTTGAAAGTGGTCAAACCCCCCTAAACTGCAAACTGCAAAGTGTCCTAAAGATAAGGGTAAAAAATATTTTTTTCCAAAAGTGTGGGCTACTTCCCATTCATTTGCCCATAGACAAACAAGGTACATTTTTGACGAACCGCACAGCCCAAACCGCTGGACGGATTTGGACCAGGTCCAAAACAGCTTGGACATGAAGCTTTGACTTGCAATCCATGTGTGGTTTGGGGTTATTCCGTGCAGTAGTTTTTGCAATATTAGACAGAGAAGGGGGTGCCCCTTCCCAGAAATAGATATAGACATCTCAGGTATTTACCCAAAACCAGGTGTTTTTAGAAATGAAATATCCTCCATCTTGTTTTTCTCTTGACACAAGCGATAACTACGGTTATAGCCAAGGATAACGCGAAATGAAAAGTAGTTAAAAAGCTATTTGCAGATTATAATAACTGCAAATGACTTTAGTCTAGAGGTGGGGAGGTTGCTTGATGAGAGCAAGTGACATTTGGTAGTTATAGGAGGTCCAGGAACCGAGTTTACAAGACAAAGCGTTCTGTAGTGTCGGTTATAGCCTTGAATAGCTGACATCTGAAAGCAAACTGTATCATAAAACAGTGTGTGTTGTGGGCAGCAAGGGAGTGGGGATGGGAGGTGAGGTGAGGAGGCCATCTAGGGAGTGAGGGTAGCTGGCACAGATGAGGGGGCCGCTCAGCGAGGGCTTGGGCATGCAGAAAGATGTTCTTTTACAGCAGTTCTTCCGTTAGTCGGGGCTATATCCAAGGTTGCGATAGGACTACAGATTTCTGTGAGTATGAGTAGTTCCGTGCCCGTGGCTATATTTTTTGCGGTGTCCGTTTTTTATTTCTTTTTGAAAGTTACTTGTATCGGTATAGTGATGTTGGGGGTGAAAAAACACTGGCTGTGAAATGGTAGGTATTTTGGGAGTCTTTTTTTATTTTTGCAGTGTGTTTTCAGACTTTTGTACATGTGAAATTTTGGAGAAAAACAGAAGAAAATAGTTTATCAAAATTAACATAAAAAGGAGCAATCATACTCTAGTTTTAGATACCACATTCACTGTATTTTTGCATGTCTATTTTCACTTATGTTATTATATTTTGTGGCTTTGAAATGTTTGCCTGCCCAGTTTACTGTAAGGAGCATGGGGAGTATAAACCATAAAATGGTGCGCTAAGGTCGTCCACTAATAAAGAGCAGTAAGCAGCAGTGGCGGCACTGTGAGGTATTCCCCTTATCTCTTTCAATAAAGTTTTGATAAGCAAAAGTTGTGCTGTCAGCTTGCGCTATACCCTAATACTAGATAGCATTTACGAAAGGCCATAACACGATTTGCAAGTAAAATGTAATAGTGTCATTTATTCTTGTGCTCTGTAACAGCCAACACCTGTTTCGACCCTGAGTGTCCTCAAGGCTGTATTATGCAAAATACTTATATCACATTCATAGTTCATAATAACATACATACATATGGTACATTTTATATAACCTGTGTGAAAACATTCATTACGAAAATGTTTGCATTCCCATGATCAGCAGACAATCGGGGTGTAGATGATGAAACAGATAAGGGGTAATATCATTAGCTAATTGCCACAAAGTTATGTACTGTACATTCATTTAACAGATAATCACATGGTGAATTGGATGCCCTTGTTGCAAATCCTCTGTGCTTAATTAATGTCGATGGGTGACCTAATACCCATGGGGTGGTTGCACAGCACCTCATAAAAACATGCCCGTGTGACTTTTATTTATGATGATAATATCACATGAAATGGGTCAGTGCCTTGTTGCCAGAACAAGCGAGTGGACGTGCAAAGTTGTGCATGCTCGGGGCTAGATTGCTATGAGCACCCAAATAGTGTGGCAGAGATACTAGTTAGCCTCCCATTGAAACAAAAAAAGAGTTGAGTAAGTAAATGTCTTACCAATTGTTTCACTTCCAATATTATCTAAGTATTAGAAAATAGCGTTCAGACCCATGAGAGTTTTAGAACCTCCCTTCTACCGCTTGTGACATTGGGTACACTTACCCCCAAAGATTTGAGCTGGCGCACCCTGAAATCTTAGTCCTGCTCGTGTGTTTCCAATCTTATATGGATCTAGAGGCCTTTTCTAAACAGCAGTGAAAGAAAAGGTTTTGCTGTGTAAGCAATCGTGTTAACTCAATCGGTGCCTGTGCTCTAATGAATATGCTCCAAGCAAAATGAAAGCAATGCTGCTTACCCATGGTGCGTTGCAGTGTGAGTATCCAGTCTGTGATGACCCTTCACATTCTCAGAAATTGGTCATAACCTGTGACGTGTAAAGCCAGAAAGTTGAGCCCATTCTTAGGTTGGTCCATCTAAGACTGGGTTTCCGCATCTCATGCTAGTGCTAATCCACATTGCTTAAAACTGTGCTTAGTCTGCATCCCAAAATGTACCTTATTGGCGAAGGCGTAATCCATACAGAAGTTTTCCAAAAAAGCATCATGTTCTGTATGCAACACCATATTGTTCATCTGTTTATGTATTATAATCAGCACGCGATGTCACACGTAATTGTGTGTGACATCATCAGTGTTTAACGCGTGTAGTTTACTATGGGTGATGTAAGAAAGCTGGGAATGAACCCACTGTAAATTGGAACGGGTGGAAGAACACACGCTTAAACATAAAGACCTCACTGCTGTCATGCAGTATAAATAAAGCTAACTGTACCGTAAATTATAAATTTGTACAGTTAGAGATGCCTGAATAGTCCATCACCTGTCTACAGGTTATTATAAAAGTTAAACGTACTGAATCTATATCTTTATGTGAGTGCCGTTAAATGAAACTCCAAATGTACTCTTTGTGTTAACCTCTTGTGATCCACTGAATGGTATCAGATATAGAAAGTACTCTCATCATGCCCTTATATATAAGTGTGTTAAAAAGCAGCATTTGCTAAGGATCTGTGGATGAATGACTGCAGATAAAATTTGAAATGTGAGCATTTTCCAATGATTGTATGACTGGCAGGTCCAATGAGGTGCCAGTGTGCAAGGGCCCCCAAGAGCAAAGGCACCAGTTTACATTCACATATGTGATCCATCTCATAAAAATACATTCATCTCGTAATCCAAGTTGAGCCCAAACCTCACACATCGTAAGTAGCAAATGCATCGTGCTTCCATCTGTCGAAGCCTGTGTGTCAAGTTCCTTCCTCTTGTGTCCCTCTTTGCCCTAATAAGGCCTATGATTTGCAGGTCATTTTGTTTTGTCATTTGGTGATTTATATGCAAGTGGCTGGCCAATGGTAATTGCTGGTCCTGGTTCAACAAGATGGTCATATGCTCCCTAATCCTAATCCGTAATTGCCTGATTTTGCTGCCCACATACAGTTTCTTGCAAACGCAGATAATGGCATTAACCAAGTATGTTGACCTGCAGTTAATGAATTCTTTGATCTTGATCTTCCTGCCTCCCATGTTAGTATATTCCCGGCAATCTGGGTTTGCATACCTGCACATACTGCATGTCCCACATTTGAAAAACCCAGTTACAGGTTTCAGCGAGTGACGTCCCCTCGTGCCTTCATTCTCAAGGAATGATAGGCAAAGTTTGTTACTAAGCGTAGGTGCTTTGTGGACGACCGAGGGTCGAAACACGTGTTGGCTGTTACTGAGCACAAGAATAAATTACACTATTACATTGAACTTGCAAATCCTGTTATGACCTTTTGTAAATGCTATCTATTATTAGGGTATAGCACAAGCTGAGAGCACAACTTTGCTTATTAATACTGCCCAGTTGACTGTTAAGTATTATTTTCTGCTTTCTTTATCTTCAGCTACTTTACAAAAGTGCATGACTAGTGTTGTACTGTATTGATCTTTTAAATTCTATTGTAGCATAAATCTGAAGTGAGCCCCCCATTTTAACTAAGAATTTGTAACCGCAGTTCTAATGAAAGCCAATGGACTGTACCCACGGTTATAATACAACAATTCTTTGGGTTATTATTTTATTGTGTTTGTGTATTTATATGTGATAAGTAGTCTTTAAAAGGACTGTTTTGGGGTACACTGAGTGTAGTATTTTAGTATATTTGGAGTACTCTTTTGATGTTTTAAAGGAACAACGCATTTCCTTCATCGATTAGTTGTACTCCATCATGTCTATTGATATTGGCCATATAGAACTATATGTTGTTTGAAATCCATAAGTGTGGTCTTTCATGAATGCTGAAACTATTGTATTAACATTTCTTAGTTATTTCTCAATGTTACCATTAAATGTGGTAGCCTTTTTCCATTTTTGCTTCTGCCAGAAAATAGTTTCATTTGTTTTCCCATGTCTTATTTGATCATTAACGTTAGGGACACACCTTGTGCATTCACCATATCATTGCCTCCACAATGAATTGGCATGACATCTGGCTGCCCTGTACTTCTCAGACTAAATAATTCTGGAAAAACTGTGAACCTATACATTCCCTGTAATCCAAACCATGTAATTATAAAATCTCTAAAACCTAGGTTCATGTCAATATTTATTTTCTTACAATAAGACAGTAACCAAAACAGCCAACTATCTCCGATTACCCACAGTTTTCAAACCAGCCAGGATATCTGCAATCTTTCTCTTTTTCCATGAAAATGATTCCTAGTTCATATTTCTAGTAATCTGTAGGAGCAGGGTATTTTGTGTTTTCGAGATTGTCAATGGTTGATAGTACTATGTAATTATCTGTGGCTATCCAGCAGCCAATCAGTGCACAGTGGAGCTCCCCGCAGGTAGATGTGGCACTCTGTGCAGCCACGGCTATACCATGGTGAAAAGCACATTGTGTGTTTGTGGACATGTTCTAGCCGCGGCTATCCGACATTTTGGGTGGAGTACCATCATAGATGCATTGAGTGTGTTGTGGGATTGGGAGAGACCAGGGAGTGAACGAGGGCCATGGGGATTGGAGAGAGACTTGTAGCATGTTAGGGCCACTTGTTTGGAGTTTGGGGGAGTGGAAATACATATTTATATTCATAGTTTTTTTTTATTGTAGTCGGGCTAACAGCAAACGGCCATGAAAGCTTTTCTATAACTGCTTATTGAAAAGCAAGTGTCTAGGCATGCCAATGCTTTTTGTCACTTCATCAGTTGTACGCATAGGTGTGATTATATTTAAAGCCACGTCTGTGAACTATACATTGTGCAATAATCATATTTTTATGTGGATGATACAGTACAGGATTGTATTTGTGTGTGTTATTTTATCTGCTTAGGTGTTCTCTTATATCATTTGAAGGTTTGAAGGACGATATAGGGGGTAATTCATAGAATTCAGCGCACAAGTGGCTCACGCGGCTGGCGCACAGTGTGCGCGTGCGAATCCCTGCGCCAGCCGCGTGCGCTAAAATCCATTTCCGCGCACAGCGTATTCATGGATTCCAGCCACCAAAACCAGCCGTGGCGCACAGTGGCGCAGCGACCCTGCAGCAGCGCCAGTTACGCCCCCAAGAACGCCTCTCGCGCAGGGAAAAGCCATCAATATACCCAATCCAGCGCAAAGGGCTGCGCTAACCCTGTACCAGCACGGCAAGCGGGCTAAGTGTATCACTGGGGTGCGCGGGAAGTACCTCACGCGATTAGCCCCGTGCGAGCATGGTACGCGTATTTCAGGGGTGCGCAGGAAGTTCCACACGCGATTTCCGCAGGGTACACGTATCTCAGGGGTGCGCGGGAAGTGCCACACGCGATTTCAGCAGGGTACGTGTATTTCAGGGGTGCGCGTGAATTTCCACACGCGATTGGGCCCGTGCGAGCAGGGTACGCGTATCTCAGGGGTGCGCGGGAAGTGCCACACGCTATTTCAGCAGGGTACGTGTATTTCAGGGGTGCGCTGGAATTTCCACACGCGATTGGGGGTACGCGTATCTCAGGGGTGCGCGGGAAGTGCCACACGCGATTTCAGCAGGGTACGTGTGTTTCAGGGGTGCGCGGGAAATTCCACACGCGATTTCATCATGGTATGTGTATTTTGGGGTGCGGGGGAAGTTTCACACGCGACATCAGCAGGGCACGTGTATTTCAGGGGTGCGCGGGAAGTTCCACACGCGATCTCATCAGGGTACGTGTATTTCGTGGTGCGGGGGAAGTTTCACACACGACATCAGCAGGGTACGTGTATTCCAGGAGTGCGCCGGAAGTTCCACACGCGATTCCATCAGGGTACGTGTATTCCAGGGGTGCGCGGGAAGTTCCACACGCGATTGGGCCCGTGCGAGCAGGGTACGTGCATTTCAGGGGTGTGCGGGAAGTTCCACACGCGATTCCATCAGGGTACGTGTATTACAGGGGTGCGCGGGGAGCACCACACGTGAATTGCACGTGTGGGTCCTCCCAGGTGTTCCCTCTACACCCTCCACGGCCCCTGCAGGTGGCTCACACCGCAGGGGCCTACCCTGCACATGTCCTGCAGGCACAACATCCACCATGGCCATGACCCCCAGCCAACCCACATGTCGACTTGCACTACTGCCCACCAACGCATGTCCCCCTGCACCCCCAGTCACCAGGGGCACCCTCCACCAGGCCCCCACCCATGTCTCCCAGCACCCCCACCCCCCAGCAGTGCAGGGGCACCCACCACCAGGCCCCCACCCATGTCTCCCAGCACCCCCACCCCCCAGCCACCAGGGGCACCCACCACCAGGCCCCCACCCATGTCTCCCAGCACCCCCACCCCCCAGCAGTGCAGTGGCAGCCTCCACCAGGCCCCCACCCATGTCCAACTCATGTCTCCCACCACCCCCACCACCCAACACTGTGGGGCACCTGCCAGCAGGCCCCCACCCATGTCCAACTCATGTTCCCCACCACCCCCACCCACCAGCAGTGCAGGGGCACCCACCACCAGGCCCCCACCCATGTCTCCCAGCACCCCTACCCCCCCAGTCACCAGGGGCAGCCTCCACCAGGCCCCCACCCATGTCTCCCAGCACCCCCACCCCCCAGCCACCAGGGGCACCCACCACCAGGCCCCCACCCATGTCCAACTCATGTTCCCCACCACCCCCACCCCCCAGCACTGTGGGGCACCTGGCAGCAGGCCTCCACCCATGTCTCCCAGCACCCCCACCCCCCAGCCATCAGGGGCAGCCTCCACCAGGCCCCCACCCATGTCCAACTCATGTCTCCCACCGCCCCCACCCCCCAGCACTGTGGGGCACCTGGCAGCAGGCCCCCACCCATGTCCAACTCATGTTCCCCACCACCCCCACCCCCGAGCACTGTGGGGCACCTGCCAGCAGGCCCCCACCCATGTCTCCCAGCACCCCCACCCCACCGCCACCAGGGGCAGCCTCCACCAGGCCCCCACCCATGTCTCCCACCACCCCCACCCCCCCAGCAGTGCAGGGGCAGCCTCCACCAGGCCCCCACCCATGTCTCCCACCACCCCCACCCCCCCAGTCACCAGAGGCAGCCTCCACCAGGCCCCCACCCATGTCTCCCAGCACCCCCACCCCCCAGCCACCAGGGGCACCCACCACCAGGCCCCCACCCATGTCTCCCAGCACCCCCACCCCCCAGCCACCAGGGGCAGCCTCCACCAGGCCCCCACCCATGTCTCCCACCACCCCCACCCCCCCAGTCACTAGGGGCAGCCTCCACCAGGCCCCCACCCATGTCTCCCAGCACCCCCACCACCCAGCCACCAGGGGCACCCACCACCAGGCCCCCACCCATGTCTCCCAGCACCCCCACCCCCCAGCAGTGCAGGGGCAGCCTCCACCAGGCCCCCACCCATGTCCAAATCATGTTCCCCACCACCCCCACCCCCCAGCAGTGCAGGGGCACCTGCCAGCAGGCCCCCACCCATGTCCAACTCATGTTCCCCACTACCCCCACCCCCCAGCACTGTGGGGCACCTGCCAGCAAGCCCCCACCCATGTCCAACTCATGTTCCCCACCACCCCCACCCCCCAGCACTGTGGGGCACCTGCCAGCAGGCCCCCACCCATGTCTCCCAGCACCCCCACCCCCAGCCACCAGGGGCAGCCTCCACCAGGCCCCCACCCATGTCTCCCACCACCCCCACCCCCCAGCAGTGCAGGGGCAGCCTCCACCAGGCCCCCACCCATGTCTCCCACCACCCCCACCCCCCCAGTCACCAGGGGCAGCCTCCAACAGGCCCCAACCCATGTCTCCCAGCACCCCCACCCCCCAGCCACCAGGGGCACCCACCACCAGGCCCCCACCCATGTCTCCCAGCACCCCCACCCCCCAGCAGTGCAGGGGCAGCCTCCACCAGGCCCCCACCCATGTCTCCCACCACCAAAACCCCCCCACCAGTGCAGGGGCACCTGCCAGCAGGCCCCCACCGATGTCCAACTCATGTTCCCCACCACCCCCACCCCCCAGCACTGTGGGGCACCTGCCAGCAGGCCCCCACCCATGTCCAACTCATGTTCCCCACCCCCCCACCCCCCAGCACTGTGGGGCACCTGCCAGCAGGCCCCCACCCATGTCCAACTCATGTTCCCCACCACCCCCACCCCCCAGCACTGTGGGCAACCTGCCAGCAGGCCCCCACCCATGTCCAACTCATGTTCCCCACCACCCCCACCCCCCAGCAGTGCAGGGGCACCCACCACCAGGCCCCCACCCATGTCTCCCAGCACCCCCACCCCCCAGCCACCAGGGGCACCCACCACCAGGCCCCCACCCATGTCCAACTCATGTTCCCCACCACCCCCACCCCCCAGCACTGTGGGGCACCTGCCAGCAGGCACCCACCCATGTCCAACTCATGTTCCCCACCACCCCCACCCCCAGCACTGTGGGGCACCCTCCACCAGGCCCCCACCCATGTCTCCCACCACCCCCACCCCCCCAGTCACCAGGGGCAGCCTCCACCAGGCCCCCATCCATGTCTCCCAGCACCCCCACCCCCCAGCCACCAGGGTCACTCACCACCGGGCCCCCACCCATGTCTCCCATCACCCCCAACCCCCAACAGTGCAGGGGCAGCCTCCACCAGGCCCCCACCCATGTCCAACTCATGTTCCCCACCACCCCCACCCCCCAGCACTGTGGGGCACCTGCCAGCAGGCCCCCACCCATGTCCAACTCATGTTCCCCACCACCCCCACCCCCCAGCACTGTGGGGCACCTGCCAGCAGGCCCCCACCCATGTCCAACTCATGTTCCCCACCACCCTCACCCCCCAGCACTGTGGGGCACCTGCCAGCAGGCCCCCACCCATGCGCAACTCATGTTCCCCAGTCAACATGTCATCACAATCTAGATCCCTGCTCCCTATGGTCAGCCTCCAAATGCAAAACACCCACCCGAGTATTGCATCCACCCACTCATAATTTGCAATTAAATCACAGAACACCAATTGCAAGTTCCCAAACAAACACATTTCCCTCACATACACCCAATGGGTGTCAGTGAATCTCAAAACACATATCATGAAATGCATGAAACCAATGAGATACCACACATTGAAGTTCACCAAAAAAATATGTATTAAAGGAAACATAAATAGAATAAAAAATGAAGAAACAGAAATGTGAATGTACAAAAATTAAAAGAAGCATGTCCGTGAAAAAAAGCAAAACCAAAAATAAAATTCCAAAGTAATGTTGTCCAAAGTCAATGTCCACAAAACAAAATCCAATGGGAAATAAAAAAGAAAGCCATTGCTCCATGGTTAAAAAGTGAAAAAAAATACAATCCAACAGTGAACTATGTACATGGGAACAAGCCAGGATCCATTATCCCAACAAAAGAAAGGAAACCTATCTAACTACACTAACTAATAAAATAAACTATATACAAAAATGTGGCCAATGTCCGAAAGGTCCAAATAAAATCAAAACAAAAATTAAACCTAACACTACCTACATAACTATGGACAAGGGCAGCGGGCTAGTTTCACGGCTCACTTGTGGATGTCCCGGGCCAGGGCATCATCGAACTCCTCCTCAATGTCCCAGAGGCGGTCCTCCTCCATGGCCCCGAGGGTCCGCAGGGCCGTCGACGTCTCCACCTCCAAACCCCTGCGGATTGCCTCGAGGCACTCGGCCCGCCTCAGGGCCCTCCGCATGGAGTTCTCCGCCCTGACCATTGTGAGCCGTGCCTCTTCCGCCCGCTGCCGCTCCGCATCTATGGCGTGGCCCAACCGCTGCCACACGGAAGACACTCTCTGTCCTGGGTCCTCCTGCCCTCCGGCCGATGCCTGCCCCTCCGATGTTGAAGGTCCCGAGCCTTCATGGCTCCCACCACGTTGCTGCTGCTGCTGTGCCTCTGCCCGTGCACTGCCTCCTGCTGCCTGCACTTCCTCCGCTGGCTGGGGTGCAGTCGTAGATGTGGCCACCCCTGCTGGACGTCCGACTCCCGACTGTGGCAGGGATGCCTCCTCCACCAGCCTGGCCACACCGTCAGAGGCAGCTCCACAGGGCACCCAGGTGACTGATGGGTGGGAAGATGCCACAGAGGACGACTGGCGCGTAGGGGGTCCAGTTGAGGAGGGGGTTGTAGCAAGCCCCATCAGACGGAGGAATCCGGCCTGGGTGACCTGTCCCAGCAGGCTGACGTGGTCAACGAGCCATTCGAGATGACGTGCAGTCTCTTCATGAAAAGACTGCAGGTCACCTCGCATGGCCCGTTGACGCAACGCCACACCAGCCAGGACAGGCTCAACCCAGACCTGGATAGCCACGTCCACAGGCAGAGGAAGGCCAGTTGACGTGAGCTCATCCCCTGCCTGAAAACGGGTCTGGACGTAGGCATCACTGCTGGTGCAAGATGATGCAGGGACAGGATCAGGGACAGGATTGCACACAGGCACCTCTGCGGCAGCCTGTGCTGCCTCCTGTCCCTGGTCCTGCACTGCACCACTAGCACCAGTGGGATCCCCACCTCCAGACCCCGTCTCTGGTGCTTGCACGGCCTCCTCCTCCACCAAACCCCCCACCAACTTGGATGACTCCGTGCCATCTTCCCCTGTTGGGCCCTGTGGGGTCCCAGCTGCCCCTTCTGCTGCCGAGGAGTCCAACTCCAACCTCCGCCTCTTGGACCTCCCCCCGACAGCTGCGGCCTGGGACGCGGCACCGGACTCCTCACTCCCAGACGAGATCACAACATGGGAGGGGAGCCGGGCCTTGCGTCTCCGGCTGGCGGTGGGATCCCCGCCGCTGTGCTCCACAGCACCTTCTCCGCCATCTTTATCAGTTGACGCTGCAGACAGGGAGAAACAAAACACAGGCATCAGGGCACTGTACAATGGACACATACACACATGACAGTTGTACATGAGTGGCATTGGCAAACCTCAGACATGTCATCACAATCCCCAACACACATGTCATTACAACTCGCACACATGAGCCATACCACAGCCATATCGCAACTACCACCACCATCCATACACATACAACAGCATGAGCAGCCAAAGGTGAGCCAGACATCACATGCAACACAGGAAGTGCACCACACATGTACACACACCACCACACTTGCATGCATGTGTACACCTCTGCCAAGTGTCGCAGTGTTCAGACGGGCATCCATGTCACATCTGCCAATCAGGCTTCCACATACCGCTGTCACATGCATCCATGTTGCATCACTGTTGCACCCTTGTCAAATACACACACATGCACATGTACACAGTGCTGATACATGCAGCCAAAAACAACATACATTCGTGACATCACAGACATGTCTACTTACATACACATTCATCCAAACATGTGTGCCCACACAACTGCATTTGGCATGCAAGCCTACACACACAAGCACCATCCATGTCTCACACATTCCAGCCCTCGCATGTGTCAGCCCCACGGCCCTGTACACCCCCACCCATACTCGACCCCATACAAACAGATGTGCAACCTGCACACTACTGAATAATCACCACACGCACTGCTCACAATCAGGATGCATGTACACTCACCGCTCGACTCCAGACGGGTCTGCCTCTCAAGGACCTGGACGTGGAGCGCTGGGGATATGCGTTCCAGGACCCTCATCTGTTCTTCCGACAAGTGGCCCCGGCGCCCCTTGGCATCCGCTGCCTTCAAGAGGCGCCAAGCCTTGTTCAGGGTCCTGGACCTGAAGTCCTCCCAGCGCTTCTTGACATGTTGTAAGTTGCGGACTGCCACCCCCTCCGCGTTGATGGCAGTCACGATGTCAGTCCAGATCCGAGTCCGTCCTTCCTTGTCGGCGCGGGAACTTCCGAAGAGGGCATCATACTGCCCCAGGACTTGCTCCACCAGGACACCAACTTCGGTGGCACTGAAGCTGGTGCCCCTCTGCCTCTCTGGCCGGGGGTTGTCAGTGGTCTCAGATGGTGTTTGCCCCGACATGACAACCCCAGAGGCAGGAGTGGGTGGGCAACTGGGTCCTGGGGCTGGGCTGTGGAGCGATGGAATCCCAGTCGGGAGTCTTCGGTTCCAGCAGGGGTGGTCACAGCAACAGCACCCCTGGCTGATGTGCAGGCAGCAAAGGGCAGGGCATGTGGGCAGCAGGCAGTCAGGCAGCAGCATATGGCAGGTGGGAGCATGCTCGGGGCTCTGGGGGGCAGTAGTTCGGCCTTCTGGGCAGGAGCGTGGTCTTCCGTGTGCTTACGTGTGGCCAGCTTGATACGGAGTGATTTGGCACGTGAAAAATCTGCACGTCAGCATGTAATTCGAGGAAAGGCCCTTAGCGCGTAAGCGCGTCTGCACGCATACGCATTTTCATTGGACAGAAGGCCCCTCAAGCGCAAGCGCCCCTGTGACGTGACGTGTACAGACGTGCATGGGCATTTCAGCGCGCGTGAAAAACTGCACGTCCGCGTGTAATACAAGGAAAGGGCCCATGCGCGTAAGCGCGCATGGAAAACTGCACGTCCGCGTGCAATACGAGGAAAGGGCCCATGCGCGTAAGCGCGCGTGAAAAACTGCACGTCCGCGTGTAATACGAGGAAAGGGCCCATGCGCGTAAGTGACGTGACGCGTGCCTGCTTTTCCCTCAGCACGGGTTAAAGGTGAGCGGGCCCAGCAGTTCGCTGTACGTGCCTTTCGTGGAGACCGACGTGTGTTGCTGCTTCCTGTTGTTTCGCGCTCCATCACAACTTCACAGCTAACAAGGACGTATCTCTTCTTTTGGCGGGGGTATTGGCTACGCGTGTTTTTCTGCATCGCGCTAGTCAGACGGTGAGTCGCACACGCTCTTTTTCCCACTGCGGGTGCCCCTGTGTATCGCACCCATTTTCGATGTCATAGTAGCCTGCGTGTCCCACGCGTACGCGTTATTCGTGTTACTGGGTGCCACCGCGTACTGCGGGAGGTTGAATCCACGCACGTAGGCTGCAGGGTTGCGTGCACGGTTTTACTGCAGTTTTGGGGTGCCTGAGCGTTGCGTGACCCATCACCACATCACTGGGGTCACATACAGCCTTGCAGGTGCAGGGGGGCTGTTAACATCTTGCTTCCCACCCCCTTCACCCCAATTGCCCAGGTCAATTTTGGTGTAGACCTCCCATTGGCACCACTCCATCTGTGCCAGCACTACTACATCTGTGCCATGGTTGGGAGGCCACCAAAGGTGAGGGGCGCCTCAGCTGGGCGTACTCCTCGTGGCGGGCGTGGTTGGGGACGTGGCCGTGGTGACCAGGGAGTAGGGGGACTCCAGGGTGTCCAGGGCAGCCACAGAGGGGGAAGAGGCAGGGGTGCGCCACTTGAGCACAATGTTGTGCCATGTGTCGGTGCAGCCATGCCACCACTCCCTGTGGTTCCGGGGGATGCAGCTCCTGCATCTGGCACTGGCACCCATATGACCCGGCAGTCCGTTCCATCGACCTACACGGGCCCAAGGGTAGTGGTAGCTGCAGGTGCAGCTGTGGACACCGCCACCCAGGCTCAGGGTCTGCCAGCGCAGGCTGCGTTGGCACTTGAAGAGCCCTTGGTAGATCTCCAGCAGGCCAGGGGGGAAACCATAGGGGCAGGCCGGGCTGCTCAGACCAAGACACGTGTCCCTGGGGCAGTCATGTCATCTGCTGCCCCGAACAGCCGGGTGTTGGCAAGTGCAGGGGCAGATGCACCCAACAGCACCCCGGTTGTGAGTCTGCCAACCAGGACCCTTGCGGTCAATGACCCTGCCACAGCTGATGTTGCTGCGCAGGGTCCATTAGTGGCCTTTGGTCAGGCCTTTGGTCATCCCTCCACCTGCCACTCCCTTGGCTCAATCCACCGAACCCACTGGCCATACTGGTCAGGGCGGCATTAGCCAGCCAGGGTCTGTGCCACAGTCCAAGAGGAGGAAGGTTGCACCTGCAGCACAGGCTGGGACCCCACACACAGCCACAACCTCTTGCACGTCGAGGAAGAAGCCTTTCTGTAAGCAGGAACTGGACTTCCTCGTGGACTACGTGCGGGGCCACAGCCGTGACATGCTAGTGGGTGCCAATAGTCAGACTACGGCTGCCCAACGTGACACCCACTGGAAGCATGTTGCGGAACATGTCAGTTCATTCGGCCATGAGGTGCGCACGGCGCAGGAGTGCAAAAAGCGTTGGAATGACATCAAGCGCAGCACTAAGGCCAAGCGTGCCTCAAATTACAACTTGACTCTGGTGACTGGCGGTGGGCCTGCACCAGAGGAGGAAGAACTCACTCCGCATGAGGCTCTCGTTGCGGAGTTCATACCACCTGAATTGGTCGAAGGAGTGGGAGAGATGCTGGACTTTGATGCCCAGTCCAGTGAGTGTTGATGTGTGTTTGTTGAGGACGTGTGTGTTTCACTTGTGGGATGTGTTGTGCATGATTGCTGCTACATGTGACGTGTACATGGTTCTGATGTGTAAGTAATGCAATGCTACCGTCATGCATGTCTCCTCTGCCTGCATGCGGGACTCCATGTGGGCATGCTCCCTTGCCCCTCCTCCGCCACTCTGCACTCCAGTTCCACCTTTGCACTGGTCTGCTCCAATCTTGCCAATGTGTAGTTTCTTGTTCATGTGTCCTGTGTAGATGCTAACTTCCAGCGTAGAAACTGCCAGACATATGCCGTGTGGTACAGCCTTAGTACTCGATGCAGGGTATCTCACTTGTACTGTGCATGGGTCAGATGTCCCGCAGGGACATGAGTGCCCGTTCATGCTCCATGTGCATTGCACGCATGCCCCTATGTGTCCTTGACTGGATGATCACTGTAATATGAGTCCTTGGTTACATACTTTGCCTGCCATCTCATCGGCCTCCCCATGTCAACTGTGGCTCAGTCCTGCGTTGCACACATGTGTAGGCCCTGACAATCTGTGTGGCTCACAGGCCTCAGCCCGTTCAATGGCCAATGACTCTGTCCAACTCTTGTGTCTTCTTCACACGTGGGCGGCCTCCGGAGTTTTCATCATGTGTCCTGCCCACTGTCCCAGCATCATTTGCAGTGTTGTAATTTGAATCACATTAAGCTGTTGATGCCAGTCAACACTGCCTGTCAATACACAGGTGTATGGTCAGCCTTTTGATACCATGCTAGGCATCCCTGCTTTGGTACTGGGGTGGAGGGGTGCTTGGCTTCTAGACATAGTACACATTGAATGCACAATGCACGTGATGTCTGAATTTGACATTGCACTGCCTTCACATTTCCTGGCACACACCATATGGTGCTTGTACATGTAGGTAGTTAGTGGCGTACACATTTTCTGCACTGCATAGACCCACTTCCATGGAAACTGCCACCTTTCAACAGGTCTGATCACAGAAGCTATTCAAAGTAGACCCAGCATGCATGCCAGGTCATATGTTGTGTGTCACATGTCTGCCGGATGCCTTTCCTGTCGGTGTGTGTGTGTGTCGTGTGCTTCTGACATGTGTATTGACCTTTTTCTCTCTATTTTTCAGGTGATGACGCAATGGAGGCGGAGGATGGTGTTGTCATGCCAGACACAGGGTTGGTAACACCACATCAACCCGGCACTAGTGGGGGTTGTGGGGTGGTAGCCCACGAAAACCCCCAAGTGCTGCAGTCCATCTTGTCTCTGGCTGCCTATGAGTCTAGCCTTGATGACGACTCTGACATCCATGTTGAGTTGGATGAGCATCAAGTCCATGTGTCAGGGGTGAGTGATTCTGATGTGGACACTCCTCTGTCTGCGACACCTGCACTGAGGGATCAGACAGTCTTGGTTCCTCCGCCCGTGGCGATCGGGACGCAGGGTCACCGTCCACACCAGTCACTGATGTGCCTGGGACATCACGTCGACGGGGGCATGTAGTCGTGCAGCCGCAGGCGGTGCCAACACAGTGAGGACCCCCGGTCCTTGGGTCCCGCAGGGGTCAAGCCCGGCAACACGGTCGCCGCGCGCAACCGCTGTATACTGAGTGGGAGCAAGTCATGACTGCCAATTCCGAATGGCAGGGGGCAGCAATGGAGAACATCGCTGAGAGCATGGTGCGTGTGGCCCGATCTGTGCTCCCCCCTGCTAGGCAGGTGCTTCTCCAGCAGCAGGCGGCACGGTCCACGGCCCGCTCGCTCAGGCTGGGCATGGCGGCCACAGACAGGGCACACCAGGCTGAAATGTCGTCTCTGTGTCAATCAATTGCTGCTCACGCAGAGGCGCACATGGATGCCCTGAGGGAGGAGTATGCTTCCCTCAGATCCACTCTGGGTGTCCTTATGATGTCCCAGAGGCAGCAGGCAGAGGAGAGGTTTGCACAGCTTGAGCGTACCATCTCGGCTGAGCTACAGGCTTGCTGGGAGGTGCAGCGGTTGTCCAGCCAGGCCTTGCAGGAGGAACTCCGTGTTACACGTGCTACCTTGCAAGAGGAAGCACGTGTATCACGTGAGGTTCTGCATGCAGACCTACGTCACATCGCCACACAGAACCAGGCTCACCCGTCCGGCAGACTTGCTGCCGACGAGGGGCAAGCTGCGGCTAGGCGTGGCCAGGCTACTGTGCCACGTCCTCCTTTCCAGGATGAGCCAGACTCGGACGACCATCTATCTCCCACATAGGTCGTGCTGTGCAGGCGTTGAGCCCATGGAGGATTTTTTTTTTGGCTCAGCATCATCGCATGTGGATGTTGAGCAGCACCCTGTACCTCCCCCCTCCTGGGTGCCTCCCCTCCCCCCCGGGTCGTATGTGGCCATTTTTGATTTTTCTTTTAGTTTAGTTAGTTAAGTTTCTGTTTGATAATTAGTTTAAATAGGTAATGTAGGTTTTCCATAGTTAGTGTAATTAGTTAATAGTTGAGTTAGTTTAAAATTGCTAGTCTATTGTGCTTTCATGTGACGGTGCAGTGCTTTGTGGCTTTTGAAGGCATCCACTGTCTGTTCCAGCTGGGCCCTTCATGGTTGTCTTGTGTATGTGTTTGCTGCTTGGGGTCCTTGACTCACATATGCCACTCCTGCCTCCCTTATCCATGGGCTCGCAAGGATGGTTCGGTGTTACAGAATTTTACACAAGGGCTTTGGACTGTCATGTCTGTGGCATGTCTGGTGCTGTGTGACTTGTGTTGACACCCCTTGTGGGGATGATTTAGGTGTCATTGTCCACTGTTCAGCTTTTGCTAGATGGGGTGTGCCATGATTAATGTGGACATTGATTGCTATGCATTGGGTAGTATGTTTCATATCTTTCCTGTACACGTGCTTGTTGCAATTCATGCTGTAGATAGTGTTCCACACTTTGGAGGTGAAAGACGGACTGATGGTGTGATTCGTGATGTGACTCTCTGACATGGTCAAGTAATGAGATGCCTGATGAGACACACACAGATGACTTTGAAGCATTAATCATGTGTTTCATGCCCTTTCTGCAGGGGGATGAGCCTCCAGAGCACCTTTTCCAGCAGACATGGCCCATTGGACGACGGAATTCTGGACCCGTTTGTTGGTGCCCACATGCACATGTGTGCACAAGCAGAGGCACAGTGATTGCAGACCCACATCCTAGAACTGCTGACATGTTCCAAGGAACTCCAGGCAAGGTGAGCATCACAGGGGGGCCACGACACAGCAAAGCTTGCACCAGGCGAGTTGCACATGCAGGCTTAGTCACAGCACTGAGGGTGAGCTTAGACGAATATTGGTGTTGAAGCACACAATGCAGCTCAGATGTGTTTGTGGACTGATGGCTGTTGATAGTAGGGTTGTCTGGGACACATGCAGGGGTAAGTGGCACATACCCTCCGGTACACCAAGGTCCATTGAGGCACTTGTATCAACCATGTAGCCTTCCGAGACATGGAAAGGGGCAGCTCACAGGGACATACAGCAAGGGACATACTCGGGTGCAGTGCATGTCTTTTCCATGTACTTCATGATAAATGCACTGCCAACTTTGTTTCGGTCATGGTGGTACGCAACTTGCTCTGTAGTCATGGCTTGCTATATGGGTCTGTCTGCTTACCCAGGGAACATTGCATGTTGTGTGAATTGTGACACATTGGTGTTCCATTTGCCACGCACACACCAGCGGCTGACTTACTGCATTGACTGTGTATGACCCGTCACAGGGGTGATGTTATATATGGGTACGAAGCATCGAGCACAGATTGTCAGTTCGTAGAGTAGTTTGTTGCTATGGGGCATGTTTGGTGTTGTGTTTTTGTGTAATTGGCACGTACAGGTTGTTGACTGTGGCTCTCTTTGCAGCATTGCAGTGCTCCTGTAACCGGACCTGAGAGTGCGCAGGCAGGAGGCCAGCATTCAAAACCAGAGCTAAGTGTCTTGTTGTTTTTCTTACGAACTGCTCTGCATAGGCTTGCTGGGGAGTGTACTGATGCATGGATGTATGTGTGGTTCAATTTGGTATGTTTTTTCTCCCTAATCACCCGTGATCCTATGCAATTTTGAAACCTGTACCCTCTACCCGGTGTTCCTGCTTCCCGTGCCTATCCAAGCAACGTTCTCTAACCCTCTTTCCCCACTGGGGTTGCGGATGCCTGTGTAAGCCCCGAACTTGCAGGCGCCAAAACCCTAGAGGGGGTGGTTGGTTCGTACCTCCTGAGCCTGGACTACAGAAGGCCATGACAATGATGTCCAAGTTTGTTTGGATTGTGTATGTGTTCATGCAGGTTGTACATTTTCGTGCATTCCCTAGTTTCATGTGTCATTCCTCCTCCCCTCTCCTGCCACTCATTCCAGTCATCCAGTGTGTCAACACCTGTCCCGACTGCATATCCCTGAACCTCATTCCCCACCAGGGTCTCAGGGGCCTGTGTGAGTTTGACCTTGCAGGCACCCGGGACATGGTGGGGGTGGTTGTTTCGTGACACTCCCGCGCCTGTACAGGGGACCTGTGACAGTACACATCCATTCATGGTGCATCACCCTATGTCATGTACCACACATGTTTCACATCCTGTCGTGACATTGTTTTGCTGTGCTACCTTGGTTGTTGCATCATTGTGGTAGTACTTGGCCTTTGTGAGGTACTGCTACGTCAAGTCATCTACTGGAGGGTGTTCGGGTTTGTTTTTATGCCTTGGATTTTGTGATTTTGGAAATGAGTGTGGATTCTGAGGGTTCAGGCATCTTTTTACACACAAGGTGGGAGATGGTGACGAAGGGTAAAGGTGATCCTGTGGCCAGGTGGAATTGAGGTTTGGAGGCTCCATGACCCAGGTGCAGTTGTTCAGTGGGTCATGGTCATTTGTGAGGGAGGGGGGGGTTGTTGTTGATAGTTGCCTTGCCCTGCAGTGTGATGGGAACTCTGACATAGTAATGGTGGTATCCTATGTACATGTTGTGTTCTGCTGATCAATGCCTGTTCATGTGTTGTGTTTTCCTTTCAGGTGCGAGGGGATAGTTGTGGTTTGACATGCTGGGGTGTACACATGGTGGATGTTCACATGTGATATGTAGGGAACACTGATGGTCACTTGAGTGCACATGCATATGTGGAGTGCATGTCCTTGCAGAACCACACACTTGCACTCTGATGCACTACATGTACTTCCACTGTTGCATATCCACGTGTACACTGTTTGCCTTCTGGTGCCCACTGTGTCCCGGCAGCACATGTTCTGTGACCGATTATGGATCCAGTACATGCCTAATTTGATGTTTGATGTGGTCTGTCACTTAGATGTGATGCTCAGGGTGTGCATCACACACAATGGCTGTTCACTGTGCTGTGCGCTGAGCAGTGTGATGCAGGAGTAGGACACTGCACACATGAGCTGCAGTGTTGATTTTGCAATGCATAATGTGCATGTAGACAGGCATTCATTGTGATGTTACGTCTACGACTGTTGTAATGCATTTGGAAATGACTTATTTTGGGTGGGAGATTTTGTTGGTCTGTCATTTCATCTGATTCCGGGTCAGGCAGCAGTGTCCGATGCCACTGTACATTTAGGACATGGCAATGTGTACCTTATCGTTACTGCGTTGGTGTATGGGTATTGCTTGCCATGTCATGTTGATGTTTGGGAGGGTTTGAGTGACATGACAGTGATGGCCATGGCCTGTTTTGCAGGTGTGTGTGATGCACACCTTGCATGTCCGGGTCATCCGCTTCTCAGAGCAACTAGCTGGGGGTAGATTTCTCTCCGCAGCAGGGCCCTCCCCCTGGAACAGACTTCCGGCCTGACTTGAACTTGAGGGGAACCATCTCCAGTTCTGGAAGCACCTCAAGACCTTCCTCTTTGCTTCTGCTTACTCTCTGCCTCTCCCTTGCAGAATTCTTCACTGGAACTGCACAGGAGCTGCAACTGGGCCACTCTCACCGACCTCGGTCCCTGGCCCAGCCACTCTCCACTTGCACTGCCTCCCTGGCAACCCCTGCACTGCAGTACTGTCTCTCTATCCCTACAGCCTTCCCTTCCCAGCACTTGTCTGCACTTACCTTTGTAGTTGCCACCAGGCGACCTATGTATTATTTTTTTGGGCTACTTCCCCTGTACTGGACTCCCCCCCACCCTTCCCCTTGCACTTTTCCCTTCCCCCTACCCCTGCACTTGCACGATCTCAATGACACCTGGCCTAGTAGTACCGTTCTCTGTGTTCCCTTGTTCCCCCCTCCCTGCCTCATTGCGCCTTGGAATACTTGTGTATGGCCCATATCATGTCATATGTCATATGTGTGCCTTTTGGTCACACAGGATAGCTTGTGTTTAAGTAGCTAGGGATGCAGACGATGTGGCACTTCCATGGCAACTGTCTCAGGGTGGTAGGGTTGTGACAGTTGACTGTCTCTTTGTCATCATCGATTGTCACCTGGTATGTGCCAGGCCTGTGTGCAGGGGTGGGAGTTTAGGTGAAAAATGTGGCCACAAGCTGGGTCCGGGCTTCCTCGCCACGTGCCCTGTCCCCTCCCATGGGCAGCTCCTGTGCCTGTGGTTGGGGATGTGGGGGCACCACCATGTCCACCGGGACGCCCTGCCATGTTGCAACATTGTGCAGGACACATGCTGCCACAATGATCCTGCACACTACTGGTGGTGCATAGAGTAGTTGCCCACCAGAGCGGTCAAGGGAGCGGAAACGTGACTTGAGCACTCCGAATGTGCGCTCCACTATGCCCCTGGTTGCAATATGGGCAGCGTTGTATCTTACCTGGGGTGGTGTGGTGGGGTTCCGGATTGGCGTCATCATGTGGTTGCTCAGAGGGTAGGCACTGTCCCCTGGGGAGGTGATAATAGTTGAGATTGTTAGGGTTTGGATATTTGTCTGTGTGTGACTTGCATGCATGTGCAAGGGCATTTGTACTGACCTAGGAGCCATGTGTCGCCATGCTGCCCAGCTTCCAGGGCCCGGCTCAGGGCGGACATTCTGTATATGAAACTGTCATGGGTGGAGCCAGGGTAGTTTGCATAGACAGAGGTGATGATTCCCTTTGAATCACATACCACCTGTACATTGATGGAATGCCAGTGCTTGCGGTTTCGGTAGATGTGCTCAATGGCCCTAGGTGGACGAAGGGCCACATGGGTGCAATCTATGGCATCGAGCACGTTGGGGAAGTGTGCCACCCTGAAAAAATCCAGGACAACGGCCTGCCTTTCTGCGGGTGTTCTGGGCATGTATATGTGCCTGCGGACTGAGGGGCGCGCTGTCATGATTGCCAGTACCTGGTGTAGGCAGCGTGACTGCGTGGCCTGTGAGACCCCCCCCACTATGGCAGTGGTCCGCTGAAATGACCCAGTGGCCAAAAAATGCAGGACATTGAGCAGCTTCTCCAAGGGGCTCAATGTTTGGGAGCAAAGGGTGGGGGATGTGAGGTCATCTTCCCACTCCCTGACCAGGTCTAGGATGATATGGGGTGGAAACCTATACCTGCCGTAGACCTGGTCGTCAGGCATCCCAAAAAGGCTTGTCCATAGTGCGAAAATGCGTGCCCTGGCTATTCTCCTCCTCCTGCGGTGTCCCACGATCAGTGCAGCGACAAATGGGGCATTCATCGTAGCTGTATATACGCGTTTGTTGTTTGCGCGCACTTTTATGCTGTGCGCGGGGACGCCTCTGCCTGCCTTCGTGTGGGCGGACGCGTTTACGCCTGTGCACGTCTTTTGCCGTGCGGGGGTTTCCCGTATTCGGATACGTGGTAAGACTGTAGGTCCGAGTGTCATCGCGTGTGATCGGAGGGGGGTGAGCGTACACGCGATTGGCCTGGGTACGTGTGTTTCGGGGTGCGCGGGAAGTTCCACACGCGATTAGCCTGGGTACATGTGTTCCGGGGTGCCGGGAACTTTCACACACGATTGGTGGAAATCCACGTGTGTTCTGTCATCACATGCAATGAGGGAAACACCCGCGCGCGTCACGTCACAGACGCGCTCACGCGCTAAGGGCCTTTGGTCCAATGAAATCGCATATGCGTGCTGCCGTGCATACGCGCTAAGGGCCTGTCCTCGTATTACACGCGGACGTGCAGTTTTCCACGCGCGCTTACTTGCATGGGCCCTTTCCTCGTATTACACGCGGACGTGCAGTTTTTCACGCGCGCTGAAATGCCCATGCACGTCTGTACGCGTCACGTCACAGGGGCGCTTGCGCTTGAGGGGCCTTCTGTCCAATGAAAATGCGTATGCTTGCAGACGCGCTTATGCGCTAAGGGCCTTTCCTCGAATTACACGCTGACGTGCAGATTTTTCACGTGCCAAATCACTCCGTATCAAGCTGGCCACGCGTAAGCACACGGAAGACCACGCTCCTGCACAGAAGGCCGAACTACTGCCCCCCAGAGCCGCGAGCACGCTCCCACCTGCCATCTGCTGCTGCCTGACTGCCTGCTGCCCACGTGCCCTGCCATTTGCTGCCTGCACATCAGCCAGGGGTGCTGTTGCTGTGACCACCCCTGCTGGAACCGAAGACTCCCTACTGGGATTCCATCGCTCCACAGCCCAGCCCCAGGACCCAGTTGCCCACCCACTCCTGCCTCTGGGGTTGTCATGTCGGGGCAAACACCATCTGAGACCACTGACAACCCCCGGCCAGAGAGGCAGAGGGGCACCAGCTTCAGTGCCACCGAAGTTGGTGTCCTGGTGGAGCAAGTCCTGGGGCAGTATGATGCCCTCTTCGGAAGTTCCCGCGCCGACAAGGAAGGACGGACTCGGATCTGGACTGACAACGTGACTGCCATCAACGCGGAGGGGGTGGCAGTCCGCGACTTCCAACATGTCAAGAAGCGCTGGGAGGACTTCAGGTCCAGGACCCTGAACAAGGCCCGGCGCCTCTTGAAGGCAGCAGATGCCAAGGGGCGCCGGGGCCACTTGTCGGAAGAACAGATGAGGGTCCTGGAACGCATATCCCCAGCGCTCCACGTCCAGGTCTTTGAGAGGCAGACCCGTCTGGAGTCGAGCGGTGAGTGTACATGCATTCTGATTGTGAGCAGTGCGTGTGGTGATTATTCAGTAGTGTGCAGGTTGCACATCTGTTTGTATGGGGTCGAGTATGGGTGGGGGTGTACAGGGCCGTGGGGCTGACACATGCGAGGGCTGGAATGTGTGAGACATGGATGGTGCTTGTGTGTGTAGGCTTGCATGCCAAATGCAGTTGTGTGGGCACACATGTTTGGATGAATGTGTATGTAAGTAGACATGTCCGTGGTGTCACGCATGTATGTTGTTTTTGGCTGCATGTATCAACACTGTGTACACGTGCATGTGTGTGTATTTGACAAGGGTGCAACAGTGATGCAACATGGATGCATGTGACAGCGGTATGTGGAAGCCTGATTGGCAGATGTGACATGGATGCCCATCTGAACACTGCGACACTTGGCAGAGGTGTACACATGCATGCAAGTGTGTTGGTGTGTGTACATGTGTGGTGCACTTCCTGTGTTGCATGTGATGTCTTTGGCTGCTCATGCTGTTATATGTGTATGGATGGTGGTGGCAGTTGCGATATGGCTGTGGTATGGCTCATGGGTGCGAGTTGTAATGACATGTGTGTTGGGGATTGTGATGACATGTCTGAGGTTTGCCAATGCCACTCATGTACAACTGTCATGTGTGTATGTGTCCATTGTACAGTGCCCTGATGCCTGTGTTTTGTTTCTCCCTGTCTGCAGCGTCAACTGATGAAGAGGGCGGAGAAGGTGCTGTGGAGCACAGCGGCGGGGATCCCACCGCCAGCCGGAGACGCAAGGCCCGGCTCCCCTCCCATGTTGTGATCTCGTCGGGGAGTGAGGAGTCCGGTGCCGCGTCCCAGGCCGCAGCTGCCGGGGAGAGGTCCAAGAGGCGGAGGTTGGAGTTGGACTCCTCGGCAGCTGAAGGGGCAGCTGGGACCCCACAGGGGAAGATGGCACGGAGTCATCCAGGTTGGTGGGGGGTTTGGTGGAGGAGGAGGCCGTGCAAGCACCAGAGACGGAGTCTGGAGGTGGGGATCCCACTGGTGCTAGTGGTGCAGTGCAGGACCAGGGACAGGAGGCAGCACAGGCCGCCTCGGAGGTGCCTGTGTGCAATCCTGTCCCTGATCCTGTCCCTGCATCATCTTGCACCAGCAGGGATGCCTACGTTCAAATCCCGTTTTCAGGCAGGGGATGAGCTCACGTCAACTGGCCTTCCTCTGCCTGCGGACGTGGCTATTCAGGTCCGGGTTGAGCCTGTCCTGGCTGGTGTGGCGTTGCGTCAACGGGCCATGCGAGGTGACCTGCAGTCTTTTCATGAAGAGACTGCACGTCATCTCGAATGGCTCGTTGACCACGTCAGCCTGCTGGGACAGGTCACCCAGGCCGGATTCCTCCGTCTGATGGGGCTTGCTACGACCCCCTCCTCAACTGGACCCCTACGCGCCAGTCGTCCTCTGTGGCATCTTCCCACCCATCAGTCACCTGGGTGCCCTGTGGAGCTGCCTCTGACGGTGCGGCCAGGCTGGTGGAGGAGGCATCCCTGCCACAGTCGGGAGTCGGACGTCCAGCAGGGGTGGCCACATCTACGACTGCACCCCAGCCAGCGGAGGATGTGCAGGCAGCAGGAGGCAGTGCACGGGCAGAGGCACAGCAGCAGCAGCAACGTGGTGGGAGCCATGAAGGCTCGGGGCCTTCAACATCGGAGGGGTAGGCATCGGCCGGAGGGCAGAAGGACCCAGGACAGAGAGTGTCTTCCGTGTGGCAGCGGTTGGGCCACGCCATAGATGCGGAGCGGCAGCGGGCAGAAGAGGCACGGCTCACAATGGTCAGGGCGGAGAACTCCATGCGGAGGGCCCTGAGGCGGGCCGAGTGCCTCGAGGCAATCCGCAGGGGTTTGGAGGTGGAGACGTCGACATCCCTGCGGACCCTCGGGGCCATGGAGGAGGACCGCCTCCGGGACATTGAGGAGGAGTTCGATGATGCCCTGGCCTGGGACATCCACAAGTGAGCCGTGAAACTAGCCCGCTGCCCTTGTACATAGTTATGTAGGTAGTGTTAGGTTTCATTTTTGTTTTGATTTTATTTGGACCTTTCGGACATTGGCCACATTTTTGTATATAGTTTATTTTATTAGTTAGTGTAGTTAGATAGGTTTCCTTTCTTTTGTTGGGATAATGGACCCTGGCTTGTTCCCATGTACATAGTTCACTGTTGGATTGTATTTTTTTTTCACTTTTTAACCATGGAGCAATGGCTTTCTTTTTTATTTCCCATTGGATTTTGTTTTGTGGACTTTGACTTTGGACAACATTACTTTGGAATTTTATTTTTGGTTTTGCTTTTTTTCACGGACATGCTTCTTTTAATTTTTGTACATTCACATTTCTGTTTCTTCATTTTTTATTCTATTTATGTTTCCTTTAATACATATTTTTTTTGGTGAACTTCAATGTGTGGTATCTCATTGGTTTCATGCATTTCATGATATGTGTTTTGAGATTCACTGACACCCATTGGGTGTATGTGAGGGAAATGTGTTTGTTTCGGAACTTGCAATTGGTGTTCTGTGATGTGATTGCAAATTATGAGTGGGTGGATGCAATACTCGGGTGGGTGTTTTGCATTTGGAGGCTGACCATAGGGACCAGGGATCTAGATTGTGATGACATGTTGGCTGGGGAACATGAGTTGCACATGGGTGGGGGCCTGCTGGCAGGTGCCCCACAGTGCTGGGGGGTGGGGGTGCTGGGGAACATGAGTTGGACATGGGTGGGGGCCTGCTGGCAGGTGCCCCACAGTGCTGGGGGGTGGGGGTGCTGGGGAACATGAGTTGGACATGGGTGGGGGCCTGCTGGCAGGTGCCCCACAGTGCTGGGGGGTGGGGGTGGTGGGAGACATGGGTGGGGGCCTGGTGGAGGCTGCCCCTGGTGGCTGGGGGGTGGGGGTGCTGGGAGACATGGGTGGGGGCCTGGTGGAGGCTGCCCCTGCACTGCTGGGTGGTGGGGGTGCTGGGAGACATGGGTGGGGGCCTGGTGGAGGCTGACCCTGGTGGCTGGGGGGTCGGGGTGGTGGGAGACATGGGTGGGGGCCTGGTGGATGCTGCCCCTGGTGGCTGGGGGGTGGGGGTGCTGGGAGACATGGGTGGGGGCCTGGTGGAGGCTGCCCCTGCACTGCTGGGGGGTGGGGGTGGTGGGAGACATGGGTGGGGGCCTGGTGGATGCTGCCCCTGGTGGCTGGGGGGTGGGGGTGCTGGGAGACATGGGTGGGGGCCTGGTGGAGGCTGCCCCTGCACTGCTGGGGGGTGGGGGTGGTGGGAGACATGGGTGGGGGCCTGGTGGTGGGTGCCCCTGCACTGCTGGAGGGTGGGGGTGGTGGGAGACATGGGTGGGGGCCTGGTGGAGGGTGCCCCACAGTGCTGGGGGGTGGGGGTGCTGGGAGACATGGGTGGGGGCCTGCTGGCAGGTGCCCCACAGTGCTGGGGGGTGGGGGTGGTGGGAGACATGGGTGGGGGCCTGGTGGAGGCTGCCCCTGGTGGCTGGGGGGTGGGGGTGGTGGGAGACATGGGTGGGGGCCTGGTGGAGGGTGCCCCTGGTGGCTGGGGGTGCAGGGGGACATGCGTTAGTGGGCAGTAGTGCAAGTTGACATGTGGGTTGGCTGGTGGGCATGGCCATGGTGGATGGGGTGCCTGCAGGACATGTGCTGGGTAGGCCCCTGTGGTGTGAGCCACCTGCAGGGGCCGTGGAGGCTGTAGAGGGAACACCTGGGAGGACCCACACGTGCAATTCACGTGTTCTGCTCCCCGCGCACCCCTGTAATACATGTACCCTGATGAGATCGCGTGTGGAACTTCTCGCGCACCCCTGGAATACACGTACCCTGCTGATGTTGCGTGGGATACTTCCCCCGCACCCCGAAATACACGTACCCTGATGAGATTGCGTGTGTGACTTCCCGCAAACCCCCGAAATACACATACCCCGCTCAATCACGTGTGTAACTTCCCGCGCACCCCCGAAATACACGTACCCCGCTCAATCGCGTGTGTAACTTCCCACGCACCCCCGAAATACACGTACCCCGCTCAATCGCGTGTGTAACTTCCCACGCGCCCCCGAAATACACGTACCCCGCTCGCACAGGCCCAATTGCTGTATGTTGCCACTTTTGTTATGCGCTGGGACTCTACCGCCTGCCTTCGTGTGGCGGACGTATTTCAGCTTGTGCGTGTCTTTGGCTGTGCGTGGCTTTGCCCTATTCGATTCCATGAATACGTGTGGTTCGAGTGCGTGTGGGCGTTCCGTCTGCTTCCCTGCAGTACATCCCCAGTTATGCCCTTATTTTCGCGTGTTGTTCCCCATTCCACGCGTTACGCCCCGTGTCCCGCCCACTTTCTGGTGTATGCGCCGAGGTTGTGCGCTTTCACTGTGCGCGTCGCACACGCCTTTTGGGATGTTGCAGTGACTTGTGCGCCATGCACGGGTTTGGCGCACATCCCGAGGTGTACACGCGCAGGGACTTCCATGAATCGCACGCGTGCGCGTGCGCCTGTTTTTTCCGCTTGCGCCTGCTTGCGCCTGCTTGCGCGAAGATTTTCGGCGCACGTTTGTTCCATGAATCGGCCACTTAGTTTGGTTTTAGCCTTGTGGAAAAATGTACTTGTAGCCGCGGATACAATGCAAGGTCTGCAGCTGTGTCAAATAGTTGCATCTCTGAATGAGGATGGGTGGAGAAAAAATAGATTACTGTGAGTTTCATTGTTTGTTATTGGTTGTTGTTACTGTTCTATTTGTGTAGCTCTTTGTGTTTGGTTGTAATGAAAATGTGTCATCCATTTTAGTACTTTCACTGGGATCTAGTCCTCTTTTTTAGTCCTTTTTTTTGGTATTCATTTTGGAAGCTATAAAGGCGACCATTTACTGCAGCTGGATCCTTTTGATTAAAAAAACTCTCACTGTGCACATGGCAGGATTGTGGCTCAGTGTTAATAAATATTTACATGTTTCAAGGTTTATTTGCAGTGTTGTGTGTGTTAGTTATATTATTTACTGCTTTCAGATGGTGTTTATTATCATTTGTTTCATCTGCTCTGATTGCTTGGCATGTATTTTTCTTAACTTTCACAAACATAGACCTACAAAATTGTATTTGTCAATCAATGGCATTTATATGTAGGCATTTAGTTTTTGTATTCATATTAGAGAGGTTGAAGGTTTATTTGAATGTATGTGTTGTTGTTTTAATGCAGTTTCAGTTATGCAGTACTGTTAGCTGTTTTGAGTTTTTTGTGAGGTAGTAGAATTGATGGTATTTTGTACGTTAATTTTAGTCATTTTTTATGTTTATATTGTGTTTTAGCTGTTTCGTTCTCATCATCCCATTGAATTTGCACCAGATGTTGGGTGGTTAGCTTCTGAGAAAGGTCAACCGATATTCAAAACATGGGGGTACTGCTGGAGATGGGAGCAGCATATTTGTAGACAGTTTATTAAAAGCTTTCTTTTTGAACCTCTCTAGAATTGTTGATGATTCTTGAAATGGAGTGCTGCCGGTGTTTCAAGTCTCTGGTTGTTGGTGGCAGCATCTTTAATGTGTGGAGTTTGATTCAGCACAAACACTGCTCCCACCCAGCTTTTTAATGTTTTTTTCTTAATCCGAGTTGGATTTCCTTTTCCCAATGATTAGTATTTGATAAGAGAACAACAGTGTTGCATGCACAAATATATCTTTTATAGTGCATGTGATGCACTGAATACAAGATATGAGGGTCATAAAAACTTTTGTATTAAATTGTGTTTCTTTCATGATAAGCTATTTGGGGTACATTGAGGTACATTTAGTGAAGTATTTGAGCATATCTGGAGTATTGTTTTAATGTTATGAAGGAACACTCTGTCATGTCTATAGAAATTGGCCATGAAGAACTGTATGTGATGTTCGAAAGCTATATTTGGCTGTGGTCTCTCATTAATGCTGAAACAGCTGTATTAAAATTTCTCTGTGATCTTTCAATTTTACCATTAAGTCTGTTGGTCGATATCTATTTTTGCCTCTGAGTCAAGTTTTCCCATGTCTTGTTTCATCATTAAAGTAAGGGACACACATCATACATTCCTTAAATGATTGCCTCCACAATGAATTAGTATGACGTAAGGCTTCCCTGTACTTCTCAGAATGAACAATTTTGGAAAAACTTGAAACCAATGCATTCCCCGTAATCCAAACTATTTAATTGTAAAATCTCTCAAACCAAGGCCCATCTTCATATTTAGTTTCTCACAAAAAGCCAGCAACCAAATCAGCCAACTGTCTCAGATCAGCCGGACAATTTTGAACCAGCGATGATATCTGCAGTGCTTCTCTGTTTCCAGGAAAATGATTCCCAGTTTCAATTTCTAGTAGTTTGTATAAACCAGGTATGTATGTTGTGTGTGTTTTGGAGTTTGTAATTGGTTGATGGTACTGTTGTAATTATCCATGGCTATTCAGTCGCGATCCACTGCGCTGTGTTGCTATTCGATGGTAGATGTGGTATCCTGTGCAGCTATATTTGGGCAAAAGGAATGTTGTGTGTTTGGGAATGTTTGGTAGCCGCTACTATCCAACATTTTGGGTGGAGTAGCATCATAGATTCATTGAGTGTATTGGGGATTGGGAGAGACCAGGGGAGTGGAGGAGGACTATGGGGAGTGGAGGGGGGCTGTTATGTGTGTTTAGGATGCCTGTTTCGAGTTTGGTGGAGTGCAAAATACATGTTTTAATTCATGGCCTAGGCGAATAGCCGCGGATATCCACAAATGCTCATGTATGGAATGTTTTGTATCCACTTGTATAGAAATCCGGTGCATAGGCACGTTAACACTTTTGTCCTTTCATTGGTTGTGTCCATAGGTGTGGTTATATTTATAGCTCTGTACATAAACCTACATTTTCTGTGCAATAATCATATTGTTATGTGGAAGATATAGGACAGAATTTTATCTGTGGATGTTATTGTGTGTGCTTAGGTGTTGTTGTCTTATTTGAAGTCCTGTAGGTTGGCTTAGTTTGACTTTAGTTTGTAGAAAATGTAAGTGTAGTCACAGCTACAAGTAAGCTTTGTAGCCCTGTTAAATATCCATGGTTACTAGTGACGCTGGGCAGGGTTTTGTATGTGGTTCAGTGTTTCTAATTGGTTGATTTAATGTTGTAAATGTGAACTTTGTGTCATAGGTTGCAGTGAATATGTCTCGGCCATTTTATTACTTTTCTTAGAATATAGTCCTCTTTATCTGGTTTTGATTTTGGAAAGTATAGAACTCCTCATTCTGTCTACTTTTCTCAAACTCACACTGTGCAGTTCATGTTACCTGTGATAAAATATGATTGGCATTCATCAGTTGTTGATCATTGTTTTGTTGAAATATATTTTGATAGTGTGTGTTTTTTTTTGTTTTTTACTGTATTCGTTAATAATAAAGTGGTCCTGCTGTGTATTTAGAAAATGTGTGGGAATAATTGTTGGAAGTTGTTTATTAGGAGAGGAAATGAATTTTAGTGAGGGGCATGATATATAATCATGAAGTATAAATCCTGCACTCAAAATAAAATAATGATAGCAGAGCAGTAGAAATGTGATTTTATCTACAATGTTTTGATGATCAGTTATGGTGTTTGTTAAGGTGCTTTTAGGATGATATGTAAATGTGTTTGTGTTAAAAAGAGCATTTTATGCTGGTGTGGGGTGATTTGAAAATGTGTGTGATTTAAAAAAGGTTTGGTTTGCTGAAGTATGTTATTGTGTGGTTATCTATAAAAGAAAATGCACTGTCTTCATTTGTTTATTGTTTTGTGAAACATAGTGTTTAATTTCAAGAAAAAATATGTGTGATTGGTTTTATTTTTAAATACAATTTCATAAAGAATATAGGAATGGTATTAGTTGTGCAAATTGCTATTATGTAAAATAGAAATAGAATAGATGTTCTGGTGCAAATTGCCCTGATAAACGCAGGTGCAGCATGTGCTTAGAAATCAAATTTTAGTACATAAATTAAAGGTTGTAAAATTGTAGGATGGTTTATTAAAAGTTTCCATGTGGAACAGTATAAAATAGGAAACATGCTGATTTTATTTGTATGGTATTGTTACCCTACTGCTACTGGATACATAAATAGTGGCAGTTTTGAAAGACAGTCTACTGGGCACACTGGTTCTCTATTGGAGTTAAGGTGAATATTTAGCATGCTCATAGTTACAGGTGTGACCAACGTAAGGGATTTAATAAAGACCATGGGGCATTATCTGATGCAAGACTGGCCTCTTGGCTCTGGTCTTATTGTTCGATTAGGACTGTGGCTCATTATACTGGAGCAGTAATGATAGAGTCTTTATTTGGTTGGAGAACAGCAGCAGTAATAACACATTTTTTACAGTAGATTCCTGTGCGCAGAAGATAGGCCATGGGAGGTGCAGGGTGTTCAGTGCACATTGTGCAAGAAAACAGTAAGACCTGGCCCTTGTAATGTTTTGTCACATATATTGGGAACATGAATCATGAAAAATAATGTAGTGCATGTGTCCTAGTATGATGTTGATGATGCGTATTGGAAATTGTATGTGCACCACAAAATCAAAATGCTTGGGGCTGATGTGCTCCGTGCATGGAAATTGATACCATGTCCAGTAGGTGATTCCACCAATGCGATGCCTCCAATAGTTAATGAACCATCGACTTTGGCAGCAGTGTCAACTCCACATGTTCCAGTTGTACCATCTGACAATGTCTAAGTTATGAGAGTTGTCTTTGATCTATGCCACCAATGGGTAGCTGTGGAGGTGGTGTAAGTAAGGATTGGGACAAGTTAATACCTCAATAATGATGTCACTCGGGCTGCAGGCTTTTTGGCTTATATGTGGTTTTATATCTTCACTGTAGTTGTGAGTAGTAGTTGTGTAGAATCACCCTCCACCCATTAAAGGTTCTGCCAGAAACAGCCAGCATCTTCAAACACCTGCAGCACAGATACACTCTATTAGAATTGTCATTATAAATGCTGGAGATGTTCAGAGAGGAGGTTTCCTTTTTTTGGCATTGTCTTTTTTGGGTTGTCATTTTTTAAATGATATGTTTTCCTCATCTATTAGACATTTGAACATGTCTACCATTTTGCAAGAAAACACTAAGATGTGGCCCTTCTAATGTTCTGTCAGAAAGCTAGGGAATATCAATCTTGATAAATCATCTGGTGCAAGCCTCCTGGGATGATATGCATGATGCCTATTGGAAATTGCACAAGAGGGTCTGGCCCATACTGGGCTGCAGCCTTTTTTGACTTATGTGCGGTCTTATATCTTCACTGTAGCTGTGAGTGGTGGTTATGCATAATCAACCTCCACCCATTGAAGGTGCTTCTAGCGATAGCCAGAGTCTTCAAACAGTGTCAGCACTAGAACATTCTATTGGAAGAGTTATTAGAAATGCTAGGGAGGTTCAGAGAGGAGACTGCATTTTTTGTGGCACTGTCTTTTTAGAGTTGTCATTTTTGTTATTTTATGTGTTGCTCACCAGTTGGACATTTGATCATGTCTAACATTGTGCAAGGAACAGTAAGACATTCCACTTATAATATTCTGTTGGAAAGGTTCGGAACATAAATCATGATAAATCATTTGGTGCAAGTTTCCTGGGCTGCAGCCTTTTTTGCCTTATATGTCGTCTTATATCTTCACTGTAACTGTGAGTGGTGGTTGTGCAGAATCATCCTCCATCTATTAAAGGTGCTGCTAGCAACATTCGGAGTTGTAAAAAACCTGCAGCATTGGAACACTCTAGTTTAAGAGTTATTAGAAATGCTAGAGTGGTTCAGAGAGGCAGCTTCATTTTTTGTAGCATTTTCTTTTTAGAGTAGTCATTTTTGTTATTTTATGTTTCTTCACCAGTTGGACGTTTGAGCACTAAGACATGGCCCTTCTGTGCTGCAACCTTTTTTGGCTTAAGTGTGGTCTTCTATTTTCAATGTAGCTGTGACCGGTTGTTGTGCATAATCAACACCCAACCATTAAAGGTGCTGCTTGCAACAGCCAGAGTCTACAAACACTGGCAGCACTGCAACACTCTATGTGAAGAGTTACTAGAAATGCTACAGAGGGTCAGAGAGGAGGTTTCATTTTTTGCAGCATTATCTTTTTAGAGTTGTCATTTTTGTTATTTTATGATTTGCTCACCTGTTGGACATTTAAACATGTCTAACTTTGTGCATGAAACCAATAATATGTGGCCCCTCTAATGTTCCAACAGAAAGTTTGGGAACACCAATAATAATACATTATTTGGTGCGAAATTCCCTGTGAGCTAAGCAATATACTTGGCCATGCACACTGACCATCGCTGAATGCGATGCTTAATACCAGTTACTGTTGTAATGTAATTAGTGATGTCATCAGTGATGTGATCTGTGATGTCATCATTGTGGTCATATGCTGCACAACCAGGGGTGTGAAGTTTGAGTATCTTTAGCTAAATTTCAGGGGTTGTGTTGCACTAAGTTCTCACCTTAGCGTCCCCGCAACTAACGTCTTTTCCTTGAATTTCAAAGGTTTTATTACAATGTAATGCTTACCTTAATGTCCCTGACACTAAAGTTTTTTCCTTGAATTTTTAGGGTTTTGTTACCACATTCCCCCCAAGTAAACCTGTTCTTAAAAAACATGGTTTGCTTATTTACTTAACTTTTCAAAGTGCTTACATTTGCATGTACTGTTGATGAATCAAAAGTCATTAAAGTGTTACATTAACTGTCTAAAAAGACTACACTCAATGTATGCTGAAATAAATCTTTACAAGATTACTGACCACATATATTATGGACTATGTGCATGGACATCAGCACCACTTGCAGCACCTGCATCCACCAGTGGGATATCAGTGACACTCAGTGAAGCCTCAACTTCAGCAGCAGTCTCAACTGCACAAGCTACAATATTACCGGCTCCCAATCTCTCATTGATCAAAGTCCTGTGTGAATGATGCCTCACATGGGTAGCCATTGGAGGTGCCACAACTAAGGAATGGGGGAAGTTAATCTCTGAACACCAGGTTAACTGCCATCAATAGTTTTTCTTTTAAGTGGCCATTTTTCCCCCTGTTCCACCACCCTCGTTCCATCCTCAAAAATTACCCTTTAAAGGGCCGCCTTTTAAGTTACAAAATAGATAGAATTCAACACAGACAGCAAAAATGTTACAATATCCTTTGTCATTTATTTTATGCAGTTTCAGTGTCTAAAATCCCCCAAAATGTTTATTTCTAACCGTGGTTACAATGTTAACAGGGGAACTATTTAGCTGTGGATATAACTACTCCGGGCATTGCTCGCCTTAGCCGCGGAAGCAATATCCTGTGACTCATTGGCTAATGCTGTAGCCATGGCTAGAAGAAATAATATAGCAAAAATATACAAATCTGTGTCTATATATATATATATATATATATATATATATATATATATATATATATATATATATATCAAATGTCTTACCCAATACCTTTATATGTGTTGTCTTCTGTCATCAATATTACTAACTCTGAAACAGAATTAAAAGCATTTCATAATAAAATAAAAACAAGAATATTCATGTTTTTTTAAATGTATTCCCAGTACACAACCAATAAAAGGTTGTATTCATTAATCATGCAATAGAGGAAAATAACTTCTCATTTGTGAGAAAAACTTCTATTCATTTCTTTAAACTATTTAACAATAAATATATTTACAAATCATACACTATCTCACTTTCTGCAACTATATTTATATAACAGGTGAAATAAAATGTAAGCAATGTTATAAAATAAACATTGTATCTAAAAAAACAACCTTAAAAATAACACTTTGAAAAATAAAGGGTTGCTACAGTGTAGAATAGGACATACATGCAGTGTGATTACCTCAACTATACTAATCATTAAGGTAGCTACAAACTTGGTTTTGCATCAGCAAATTCTAAAAAGAATTGCCCACAATCTCAATCGTTTGTGCACCATAAAGGCGTTTTACTACAATGGAGATATGTTAAAATACTGTGCAAACATTATTTAATATTAAATGATGACAAATTCACAGATTAATGTATGCAAACTTAACCAGAAAACCAAGACATATAGCCTAAATATGTCTTCAGTTTTACAAATAAAAAAATGAAGACATGCCAAGTGTAACCTTATTTTTTAAGTATAGTCATACCAATATTTCAAATAATACGTACACAATAAAACATTGTGTGTGTGCAAGCATATTAACACTTAGCAAAAACAACACTAATAACCTAACACATGTAATTTCCATACTTCTTATAAAATCTGTGTGCGTCCTTTGTTTGACCACATACACACATGAGAGGTTCATAATGACATTTCAAAATGTACCCATCATATTTAAAAATGTAAAGTGTCCCAGTGCAACATTGTCAACACACAGACCCCTCCCACCATCAGTGTGTGTAACACAGCCAAGGCTGCATGCTACCGCCTACAGCAGGAAGTGCATGAACATAGACAGTCAATTCATAAAAAAATCATAAGCAACATGATGAAATGCACAGTCAACAGAATACTCACCAAAATGAAGTGCAGACATGCATTGGAGAAGCCATCCAGAATACCCACTAGGGGTGTACACACAAGTAGGACTGCAGGCTGGCCACAGACATGACGGAAGCCCAATGGCCCTGTGTGAGATGCTGTCACACCGAGCCATCCTTGCGAGCCCATGGAAAGGGGAAGCAGGAGTAGCATATGTGTCAGGACCCCAAGCAAAACACATACACGAGACAAGCCTGAATGTGCCCTGTTGGAACACACAGTGCATGCCTTCAATTGCCACAAAGCACTACACTGTCACATGAATGCACAATAGACAAAAAAAAACATAATTACTTGCAGGGAAAAAAGAATATCTTGCAGGAAAATAAAAAAAAATAAAAATACCTGCTGAAAAAAAAATTGCAGGAAAAAATAAAAATAAAAAAAATACTTGCAGGAAAAAATATATATATATATTACTTGCAGGAAAATTAAAAAAAAATACTTGCAGGAAACATTTTTTTTTAAAATAATGTGCAGGAAAAAAATACTTGCAGGGAAAAAATAAAATATAAATAATGCCCACATATGACCTGGGGGCAGGGAGGGACACCCATGAGGGGGAAGGTACAGGGTGCACCTCAACACCCACATGTGTAGATATTGAGATAAAAAAAAAAAACTCACTGGGCTCTGCGCCTGCACGCCCCGACCTATGTGGGAGATAGGTTGTCATCATCACCCTCTGGATGGAAATCAGAAGGTGGACGCTGAACAGTTGCCTCACCATGCCTATCCACACCTTGCCTCTCAGTGGCAGCAAGCAGGCGGGTCTGGCAAGCCAGGTCCTGCATGACAATGACACGTAGGTCAGCATGCATTACCTCATGTGTCACACGTGCTTCCTCCTGCAAGGACTCACGTGTAAGACGGAGTTCTGCCTGCATGGCCTCACATGACATACAGAGTACCTCCTGGCTTGCATGAAGTTCAGATGAGATGGTTCTTTCAAGCCGCTCCATCCTGTCTTCTGCCCGCCTACTGTCGTCCATCATGTGAGCACCCAGAGTAGATCAGAGGGTTTGGTGTTCGACCCTCAGGGCCTCACGGTGTGCCTCTCCCTGAGCAAAAATTGCTTGACGCAGAACCACCATTTCAGCCTGGCGCACCCTGTCAGAGACCGCCGTGCCCAGCCTGCGTGAGTGGCACGTGGACCGTGTAGCCTGCTGCTGGAGCTGCACTTGCCTTTCAGGGGGGAGAATGGAATGGGCCACACTTTCCCTACCTTGAGCCATCATCTCAACTGCTCCCCCCTGTTGCTGTGCTATGGCAATAACAGGGGGGCTCTATGGGTACATGTACAGGACCCATTGCAATGGGAGGCCTGGAGGGAATGCAGCAGGAGGCAGGGTGAGCAGGTACCTGGGCCCGAAGGACAGAGGGTGTCCAGGTGCACAGTGCCAAGAGAGGAATCAGTTCTGCTGGGGAGAAGAGGGGCTAATGCAGTAGCAAATATGAAGGTCTTGCGGTGCTTCCGGAAGCAGAGATGTTGCTCCTCAAATTTCAACGTGGCAGGTAGGCTGTACCAAAGGGAGGTCCCAGCCGTAGACACAGATCTGCCCCCAGCTTGTTTCTTCAATAAACGACTGACCCGGAGGCAGTGTGAGGTACAGGAGCAAAGGACTCGAGAGGGGAGGTATTGGCAGAGGGATAGTTGAAGGTATTTTTGACCCAGTCCCCAGAAATCCTTGTGCACAATGAAGAGGGTCTAAAATGTAATCCTTGCATCCACTGGTAGCCTATGAAGGGATTTCAGAGCTGGAGAGATAGGATCCCAGGGCTTGAGGCCAAGGACAAGTCTCACAGTCCTGTACTGGATTAGTGGTAGAGGGTGGAGTGTGGAGGCAGGTAGAATTTTGAAAGAACCTGTCACAGTAGTCCAACCTTGAGACAACCAGAGCTTGAGAGACAGTGAGCTTGTAGGTGAACGAGAGGAAAGGCACAGTACTCCTGAGGAGTTTAAGCAAGAACTTAATATATCTCAAGAGACTTCAGAAATTTGTGCAGAGAAGGAATAGGTAGAGTCAAAGGTGACCCCGAGGTTGTTGGCTTTGCAGGTGGGGGTAGGAGGATTTCCAAAGGAGGTCAGCCAGAGTGTGAGGGGAAAGGATGCTGAAGGTGTACCGATGAGGAGGATGCAAGTCTTGCTGGCATTTAGACAGAGATTGTTGGCAGTACACCAATTTCAAATGGCAATGAGGCTATCAGAAATGAGGGAGGGAGAAGAGGTGGCCGAGGGCAGCCTGAAAATGAGTTGAGTATCATCAGCATAGCACAGGAAGTTGTAGCAGAAAAGGATGAAAGGAAGAACCCAAGTTGTTGCTGGGAGGGTCACACACGCCAAACACACATGTCATTGAGTAACACGCATCAATACTCACCGGACGATGCATCAAAATCCATCCTGTCTCCCACTCCATGAATTTGTTCTTCCTGGATGAACTCTGCAGCAATCTTCTCGTGCTGAGTGAGTTCATCCTCCTCTGGTGCTGGCCCACCACCAGTCACCTGAGACATGGAATAATAGGAGGCACGCTTTTGTTTTGCACATCGTCCAAGGTCATTCCAACGCTTGTAGCAGTCCTGAGCCGTGCGCACCTGGAATCCCATGGCTGTCACACCATCCGCAATATGCTGCAAGTGGATCCAACGCTGGGGAGGCGTTGTATGGCACTGTGGGCCCACAAGCATATTGTGTTTGTGTGCCGACATGTAGTCCACAAGGAAGTCCAGTTCCTGCTTGCCGAAAGGCTTCTCCTCAATGTGCCGGAGGTCGGAGCCTTGTCTGGGGTCTCAGCCTCTTGAGCAGGAGCACACTTCCTCCTTTTGGGCGGTGGTACTGACCCTGACTGGCCAATGTGGCCCTGATCAGTGGGGGCAGAGGCGCTGGTGTACTGGACCAAGGGAGTGGGTGTTTGAATGAGGACAGTAGGTCTGGCTTGTGTCTGACTCACTGCCGGGGTGGTGTTGGCTGCATCTGCACATGCAGTTACCACCACCCGGCTGCTTGGGGCAGCAGATATCATAACTGCCCCAGATACATGTTCCCCGGTCACAGCTACACTGGACACACGTGACATGCACCTTCTGACAAGATGGAAATAGTCCTGGGAGTCCTCATCACGCAATGCAATATGCGCTGCCCGATCCCGGGTGGTAGTCGCACAGCTGCACCTGCAGCTACCACCACCGGTCGGCCTGTGACAGCAGATGAAACATGCTGTAGGGTCATGTGATCGCCAGGTTGTGATGCAACAGCTGCATCTCCATGAGCCACAGGGGGTGGTGGCATGTCTGCACCAGCACGTGGCTGGATATCCTGCCCCAGTGGGGCAACCCTGCCTCTTCCCATTCTGTAGCCACCCTGTCCCCCCTGGTCTCCACGCCCACGTGCCTGACCACCCACACCCCTGGGAGGACTGCCAGCTCTGCCGCCCTTAGCCTTTTAGAGGCCTCCCAACCATGGCACAGATGGTAAATAGCCAATGGGAGGTGCACTCAACAATTGTCCTGGGCATTTGGGTTGAAGGGGGCAGGGTACTGGATGGAATAGGTACCCCTGTGCTCCTGCAAGGCTGTCTGTGACCCCTGGGGAAAAATGATGGATCACGCAACGCTCAGGCCCCCCAAAGAATTGAAAAATAAAATAGAAAATAAAAATAAAAAAAATAACAGAAAAATTGAAAAAAAATAGAAAAAATTCAAAAGAAAAATGTGCAGATGACACCGGTAGCCCACGTGCGTGGATTTAACCTCCAGCAGTAGGGTGTGGCACCCAGGGACACAAAAAACACGTACGCGTGGAACACGCAGGCTACTATGACCTCAAAAACGATGCACAGGGGGAACCACAGTTGGAAAAATAGCGTGCGCGACTCACCGCCTGCCTTACGTGGAAAAGAAAAAGAAAAACACACGTGCTTGTGTACGTAGGCAACACCCCGCCAAAAGAAGAGGTACAAACTTCAAACGCTGTGAAGTGATCACGTGTGAATCCAGAAGAGTAAACAGAAGTGTCGGTCTTCATGAACAGCACGTGCAGTGGACTGCTTCCCCACTGGACATTTAACCCGTGCTCAAAGGCAACGCCCGCGCATGTAACGTCACTGGCACTCTTACGCACTAAGGCCCTTTCCTCGAATCACACACTGACATGCTGTTTTTTCACGTGCCAATTCACTCTGCATCAAGATGGCCACGCGACAACACATGGAAGAATGCGCTCCTGCCCAGAAGGACATTTTCCTGCCCCCCCAGAGCCCCGAGCCACCTCCCACGAGCCATCTCCTGCTGCCTGCCTGCTGGCCACGTGCCCTGCAATTTGGTGCCTGCATGTCAGCCATCTGCATGGGTCCAGTTGCTACAACCACCCCTGCTGGAACAGAAGACTCCCGACTGCAGTTCCATCGCTCCACAGCCCAGCACCAAGACCCAATTGCCCACCCACACCTGCCTCAGGGGTTGCCATGTCGGGCCATTCTCCATCAGGGACCAGTGGCGACCCCCCGGCAGGGAGGCAGAGGGCTGCCAGCTTCGCTGCAGCAGAAGTTGGCATCCTGGTGGAGCAGGTCCTGGTGCATTATGATGCACTCTTCGGACAAGCACGCACCGACAAGAATGGATGGAAGGGTATCTGGATTGACATCATGGGTGCCATCAACATGGAATTGGTGGCAACCCGCGATCTGCAACACATCCATAAACTCTGGGAGGACTTCAGGTCCAGGACCCTCAGGAAGGCGCCTCTTGGCCGCAGCGGATGCAGTGGGGTGCCGGGTCCACCTTACCAAGGACCAGATCAGGGTCCTGGAATGCATTCACCCAGCACTTCACCTCCAGGTCCTCAAGAGGCAGACCCGTCTGGAGTCCAGCGGTAAGTGTCCATGCATGCTCATTGGACGCAGTGCATGTTGAGTTGTGCCAGGAGTGTGCAGATTGGACATATGTCTGAAATGGCCCATGTATGGATGTGTATGTGCAGGGACATGACCGTGCTGCATCTGAGTCCAGTCATGTGTGATGGATATCAATGGTGTATGTGTTCCAAAGCATGATGCAGAACTGCATGTGGAGATGCACACATGTTAGCATTTCTGTGTATGTACTATGCCATGGTTGGGGTGTGACACATGGATGCTGGTTCCACCTTCATGTACGTGCATGGCATACATGTGCGTGTGTGTGTTTGACATGTGGGCGACTGTGATACACCATGGATGCATGTGACACAGACATGTATGCACCCAATTGGCAGATGTGACATAGTTGCTGATGATTGCACTGTGACAGGTCGTGGAGATGTGCAGATGCATGTCTGTTTGTGGCATGTGTGCATGTGTTCGGCACTCCCCATGTTGCTTGTGATGTCATGCCAACCTTCGGATGTTCATGCAGTTGTATGTGTATGGATGCTGCTGCCTGCTGCACGATTCCTGTTAATTTGTGCATGTGTGTGGGTTCAAATGATGTGAGTGTTGGGGAGTGAAATGCCATCTGTGAAGTTTGACACTGCCACTCATGTGCAACTGTCATGTGTGTATCAGACCATTGTACAGTGCCCTGATGCCTGTGTTCTGTCTCTCCCTGTCTGCAGCGTCGACTGATGAAGAGGGCGGAGACGGTGCTATGGAGAGCAGCGGCAGGGATCCCACCACCAGCCGGAGATGCAAGGCCCAGTTCCCCTGCAAAGTAATCATATCTTCCGGGAGTGAGGAGTCTGGTGCCGCGTTCATGGCCGCTGCTGTCAAGGGAAGGTCTCCAAGAGGCGAATGTTGGAGGTGATCTCCTCAGCAGCAGTAGGGACAGCTGAGCCCACACAGGGGCCTATGGAGGAAAGTGACACGGAGTCATCCAGGTTGGTGGGGGGTTTGGCTGAGTAGGAGGGCGTGGAGGTCCCATGCACGGGCCTGGAAGGGGGGATTCCACTGTTGCTAGTGGTGCAGTCCAGGGGCTGGGACAGGAGGCAGCACAGGCTGCCACGGAGGTGCCTGTGTGTAATCCTGTCCCCGATCCCGTGACTGCATCATCTGGCACCAGCAGGGATGTCTCTGTCCAGACCCGTTTCAGGGAGGGGATGCTCATACAACAACTGGCCTTCCTCTCCCTGCGGACGTGGCAATCCGTGACCGGATTGAGCCTATCCTCGCTGGTGTGACGTTGTGCCATCGTGGTATTCGGGATGACGTGCAGGGTTCTCGTGAGGACAATGCACATCATTTCAAATGCCTGTTTGGCCATTTCGCACTACTAGGACAGGTTGTAGGCACTGGGTTCCTCGGTGTGCTGGATCTTCTTGCGCCCCCTCCTCATCTGAACCCCCTATGCGCCAGTCATCCTCTGTGCCATCTTCCCACCCAAGTATCACCTGGACCCCCAGTGGAGCTGCCCCTGAGCTAGCGGCCAGGCTGGTAGAGGACACATCCCTGCCACAGTCGAGAGTCGGAGGTCCAGCAAGGGTGGCCACCCCACCAACTGGACCCCAGCAAATGTAGGACGTGCAGGCATCGACAAACAGGGCACGTGCACAGCAGCAGCAGGCTCAGGGTGGGAGCGATCATGGCTCACGGCCATCAACATCCCAGGGGCAGGCATCGGCCGGCAGGCAGGAAGACCCAGGATTGGGAGTGTCTTCCATGTGGCAGCGGTTGGGCCAGCAGATAGATGCGGAGCGGTGGCGGGCGGAGAGGGCACGGCTCAGGATGGCCATGGCAGAGAACTCCATGAACCAGGCTTTGAGGCGGGCTGAGTGCCTCGAGGCAACGTGCAGGGAGTTGGAGGAGGACATGGCTGCATCCCTGCGAGACCTCGAGGCCAGGGAAGAGGCCCGCCTCCAGAACATCGACATGGAGTTTAATGATGCCCTGGCCCGAGAAATCAATAAGTGAGCCGTGGGACTAGCCCGCCGCCTTTGTATATAGTTCTTTAGGTTTAGGTTTCATTTGTTTTTTAATGATTTGGAGTACACAGACTTTGCTCCACTTTTTGCATACAGTTTTGTTTTACATAGGCTTTTTTGTAGGTTTCATTTTGTTTTGGGATCATGGACCCTTCTGACTTTCATTGTAAATAGTACCAGACATGTACATACTTTCTTTATGACGTCATCCCATGGAGCAATGGTTTTTTATGGTTTTGATTTTTTTCCTTTCCTTTCTATGGACTTTGGTGATGGACCACTTTTAATTTTTCATGTCGTTGATTTTTGTTTTTCATTGGATTTGACTTTCTTTTTGGTATTGCATTCATTATTTCTTCATTTGCATGTGTGGTTTTCATTATGTCATTTTGTTTTCTTTTTAATACACTTCATATATCTTCATTATTGGCATGGTCTACTCTTATTGGTTTCGTGCATGTCTCTATGAGCATTGCCTCAGTCATGTGTTGCCACTGTGCTGCTCTGTGGGACATTTATTCATGGGCATGCTGGTTCTTTGCTGACTCTCATGGCATGGGTAATTTAGTAGGGAGTGGGTGCAGTGGATGGTTGTATGTTTGTACTGGGGGCTGGGGCGGGATTTGGGATGGCATAAGGCCATGGGTCTGTATTGATATGACGTGGTGTTTGGGGGGACATGAGTCGGGCCTGCGGCAGGTTGCAGTCAATGGGGGGGCATGAGTCAGGGCCTGCTGGCAGGTTGCCGTCACTGGGGTTGGTGTGGGCGGAGATGAGTCCCCATTCCCTCTTTTGGACATTGGGCCTCCTTGCACCAATGCGTAGGCACTGTATTTGGTTGAGGTGGTGAGGGATTCACAGCAGTACAGCTGTACCAGCATGTTAGATTGTGCACTGTTTATCTTTTTCATGGCTGGTGATGTATGCACACCAATAGTAGCATGTTATGGCACATATATGGTTTGCATGGATGATGCGATTAGGTGTTGTTTGGGAGATGGTAACTGTCACTTTAGATGTGAGTTTGCCTACATGTCTGTGTGTGTGCATGTCTCCTTGATCAACCATAAATGTGCTTTGGGTTTCTGTTTGCTCATGCTTGGAGACAGTCTCCTTAGGGTGTTTCTGTGCAAATGCTTCTGGTGTGGGCCTGTGCAGTAGCTTAATTTTTTTGTGTGGCATTCCATTTGCACTCCTGTCATGTCAGCCATGCATGCTGTCCCCTGCCATGTTTCATGTCCAGTAGCCACTCGATGATCAAGGGTGGACTGGTCTATTGGATACTGGAAATTTCATGGAAATCCTCTGCACACTGGGCTTCGTTTGTGTGGTGTTTCCACATTTTCTCATGGGAATCGGGTTGTCTGTGTAGTTGAAGTATGATGTGGGGTCAATTTGGGTATAATTTCCATGGCCTCTTTTGGTTCCCAGTCCAGCGCGTCACTGGTAGGTTTAAATTATAACATTGTTAAACCCTTTAGAATGCCTTATGGGAATCATGAGCCAAAGGCAAAAAATCGCCACTATTTAAAGTCGCACTGACGACATAATACAGAGAAAACAAAGAGCACTTCCAACACACACTATAAACAAAACATGTGTGTTGTTGTATATTTTAGAAGTGTAGATCGAGCCCAACACACAAAACAAAAAGAAAGTGACACCTACAGTCACAAGCAATATAATACAAACTTCCAGGTACCTTTACCCTTGTATTTAGAGCAATAGTAAGACAATGGGCAGTTTTAGGATAGGCAGTTATAGCTAATTACACGTTTTTCAATGTCTTTGTTGCAGCTCGAGTACACAAACAAAAGCAGCCATTTGTACCAACCGGATGGTATAATTGGACATGGAACCCTAAGAATGTCAGACCAACACCTTGTTAATGGTCATAAATGGCAAAAGAAATGCATTTATTCTTTGTAATATCACCCCTAATATTATACCCCTGAAGAATGTTCTATATCCACAGAAGTGAACAGAAACATGACATGTTGGGTTCTGTATTGAATTAAACAGATTTTACTGTATAAACTCTGATAACAAACAAATGATTTGAAATCTAAAAACTCGGATTTCATTTCATATACTGAGATATATGGTCCTCAGATACAAGGGCGCTTTCCTAGCGACATATTAGTGATTTATACCAAGTCCATTCATTGCAGTATTAATACTGTTTATTAGACAGTTTATGGTGATGGTATTCATGGGTGTAAATAGAACCAATGTGTTTTGCATTGAAATATACATCAGTAGAATACATTTACATCGATGACGTAACCTCCTAGACAAGGAAAAATGATAATATTTAATTCTATTTTACTCACTACTTTATATATTGTTGACCATCTAATGGACTAATGAATAATTTAAAACCAATATACATATGGCGTACTTCTTTAGCTATCGCACAATAGAACTCAGGTTGATTAATTCTGTGGGGATATTTTCACAAAATATTTTAATTTTTGTTTTTAGTTCGCCCTCTAGTGAGGTACTTGGGATTACTTCAAAAAAGGCTGCTTCATAGATGAAAAAATAGTAATTTTATTTGATTTCTCTATCCACAGGGTATAAAAAGGAGGTACAGATCAACATATTTCTATTGAATCTCCTGTATTCCTCTTCTGTTCTGATCTTTCTCATGATTAGTTTTCAGAATCCAGGTTAGAGTTTATTAAATGATTTCCATCTTTTTGATGGGGAGTCCTGAATCAGGGAGCCCAGGTGGGTTTTGAATTCATTGTTTTAATCGTCTGGGACTCTTCCTGATATTTGAAGCCTACCGGTTTCAGTGGCGCAAGGGCCACATTCATCAGGGCTGGACAGACACTGAAGGGTTAGTGTGTCGATGTTGATGTCTAGATAACTTGTTGTATCGTGCCAGGGAATCCCACCTGCAGATGAGGCGGGAACAAGAGAGAGGCGGGGGACAAAAAGAGGAGAGTGAGTGGTACCATAATGATTTTTGAGCAGTGTCACAGACGTTTATCAGTGCTCTCAAGATGAAAATTCAACCTAGGTCTTACCTAGTTATACGGGTCCCCACGAATATCCGTGTGGTTGGAAGGAGAGAATTTATACTTCCCACGAAAAGCAATAAGCTATTGTCATGCTCTGGAATCTGGAAAACAAAGAGGGGAGTGATGTTTTAACCAGATAGGGCGGACAGTAGTGTAATATATCACAAGTAGTTAAAATTAGTGCTTATTAGAAGGGGTCATATTCAAATGAACCCACAGCATATTTTCATTCATGATGCTCCGAGGCTAGACATGTTTACGCTAGACAAGTGTTAATAAGCATAGCGTATATGGCTTATCATGCAGTGCCAGAATCCCCTGGGGTAAACCAACCAACGGGGAGTACTGGCAAATGGGAAGCGAAACTGTAGGGCAGGAGGGTCCACTAATCGACCTATTGAACTTCAGAGCCCATAACAAACAAAAAGGGGGGGCAGGGACAGAAGTCTGTGCCTGCACGGTAAATTCAGCTTTTCCTCATGTCATGCTCAAGATGGGCTTACCTTCGCCGCTTTGAAAATATCAAGTCGGGGAGGGACGGCTCACCGTGGAAGATGCCGGTCCGTGCGCGGATATGTTTGTGGCTTCGCGTAGGTACTGTCGCGTCTGGGTGATGTATTAAACAAAGCGTCCACAGTGCCGGGGCAATGGCCAGGGACACAAAGGAGGGACTAGTTTGCAGCGTAAGTGTAGGTGCCGTTATTCGGGCACCACATTAGGCTCAACATGGTAAGGGCATCATACTACGTGGAGCAATGCCCGAAAGTACGGTGGGTTATGAAAGGATCAAACAGTCAAATAATTCCTGAAAAGACCCATATCCATGCTAGTGGAATATGTGGTTAAGACATACAAGTCGTCACGCCATGTATAACTCTGCAGGTCCTGATATCTAGGGGACAGAAGTGTGTGAAAGCTTAAAAGCTAGCTAAAAAGCTAGGGGGCACTACAAGATTTTACCTCACATAATTGCCATAGCCCAATACATTCGGTGGTATCACATAAATAGTATCACATTATTTACAGACTAGTATATATATAATCAAATGCAGTGAAGATGGTTTTTCATAAAGTGGCCAGAGTCTGCCAGCTAGTTGGTTCGTTCAAGACGGACTTGCCTGTGTGTAGGCGAAAGATCCATAATTGTTCTCTTTTGAAGAGTAAATCATGAATGTTTCCCCCTTGCTTAGGGACATTGACTTTTTCAATGACTGTCCATCTGACATCCATTGCTTCATGCTGGTGTTGGACAAAGTGAGTTACCATGGGGGCAGTTAGTTTTTTGGTGCGGATACATGACCGGTGTTCAGCCAGTCTAGTTTTTATAGACCGGGTGGTCATACCCACATATTGCTTATTGCAGGGGCAGGTTATTAAGTAAATCACGTTCTTACTGTTACAGTTTGTGAAGTTTTTCTGCAGCCATGGGTAGCGCCAGCCAATATCGATAGATGTGGTTCTGGTAGTTCCTGGACATGCACTGCAGGTACCACATGGCGCATGTCCCGTGGGTTTGGCCTGGTTCCATAAGGTGGCGATGATGGATTCCCTTGGTTCTTTATAGGTGTGGATCAACGAGTCTCGAAGGTTCTTCCCTCGCTTAATTGCAAATCTAGGTTTCTCAAGATTTGATTCTCCCACATTCAAGAGTGGCCATAGTTTAATCACTTCTTTTTTAATTTTGTTGATTAAGGGTGAAAAACTGAAAATCGCAGTAATTTTCTCTTAATGATCTGTCTTTCTGGTATGCTGTTCCAGAGTAGTCTCTCTCGTAATGTTTCTTGCTCTTTTTTTAGCTCTCTTTATCGTGCGTCTGGGATAGCCACGATCCCGTAACTTGCAGTAGAGTTGACTTGATTGTTGTTCATATGCCTGCATTGTTGAGCAGTGCGGTATCTCAGGAATTGTCCAAAGGGTAAGTTGTTTCTCAAGGAGGATGGATGATAGCTCGTATATTTTAAAAGAGAATTCCTATCTGTAATTTTGTTATATACTTTGGTGTTTATTTGGTTGTCTTTTATCTCCAGGTTCAAGTCCAAGAAATGTAATGACGTTTTACTATGTGTTTCAGAAAAAGTTAGAAAAGGATTCTGTTCGTTGAGCCAGGTCATAAAAATGATGAGTTCTTGTTCATTGCCATGGAAAATCATCAGAACGTCATCGATACATCTCTTCCACAGTTTTACATATGTGCCCCATGGGTTGGTGATAGGATAGATCGTCTTCTCTTCAAAATCCGCTACATTCAGATTCGCTAGGCTCGGCGCGAAGGTAGCGCCCATCGCTGTACCAGATGTTTGTTCGTAGAATGAAGTTTCATACATGAAGTAGTGCTTATTCAAGGCGATCTCAGCTAGTTGCATAATTAGATTAACTGGCGTCTTAAGGGGTGGGGTTGTATCTCTCAGGATTTTCTCGATCACTTGTAGGGTTGCCATCTGCGGGATCTTTGTGTATAGCTGTTCAATATCCAGTGTCACAAGTAATTGACCTTCTACGTCAAAGGGTAGACCTTTGAGTAGCCGAAGTACGGCAGTAGTATCCTTCAAATGTGATCTCATCTGGTTCACTTTAGGTCTCAGGAAGTAGTCGACAAACTCTGACAGTGGCTCCAAAATGGAGCCTATGCCTGACACTATAGGTCTTCCGGGGATAGGGGTGATACCCTTGTGAACTTTAGGTAGAGCATAAAATGCTGGTCTCCTCGGAGTTTTCTGGTTCAAATAGTCGTACTCTTTTGTGCTGATGTAACCCTCTGCTAGGGCTTCTTCCAGGATCGGTACTATCAGTTGTTTAATATCTTCCGTTGGATCTTTCCCCAATTGTCTGTAGTTTGTTCGTTCCTCTAGTAAAGTTTGTACCATTTGTTTGTAATCCTGTATATCTGGGAGCACTGTGGCTCCACCTTTATCCACTGGTTTTATAATTATTTGTTCATTATCTGTCAGAGCTTGTAGTGCCACTCTTTCTTTCTTCGAGATGTTATTGAATATTACGGGGTGTTCTTTCTCCATTTCTTCAATCTTCCTGAGCAGTGCTTTTTCAAAAGTTATAGATTCTGGAGTGATTCTGTGTGGAGGTGGCTAAAAGGTGGATTTCCCCCTCAGATTGGTTGCACTTTTTTCCGATTCTGTATAGGTGATATTCTCGAAGTATTGTTTCAGTCTGCAGTGTGCATGGCATATATATGTGCTTATGCACACCTTCTAGGATACATCTCAATACTTGGCGGAGGCACCTGGATTGTGTGGGCTGTGATATGCACCTGACAATGGCTATGGTCTGCTGGATTGATCCAGTGGCAGGAATTGTAAGGCTGATAATATTTTCACCAGGGGTGTCATTGCATGCAAGCACATGGTAGATGATGCCAGGTCATTCCCCCACTCTCTGTCCAGGACGATGATGACATGGAGTGGGAATCAGTATCTTCCATATACCTACTTATCAGGCATACCAAATAATGTGGTTCATGGATGGAAACATCTGGCCCTCCTCCTCATCCTCCTCCTTGCCCATGTCATAGGATCAGTGCTAGTAAAGCAGGGTCTGGCATTTTGAAAGTCTTATGTTCAATAGTGCTACATTGTGCTTTATACCTGTGCTCTCATTGCACTTGGTACTTTGAAACGCATTTCAGGTAGTGGTACTGCGTTCTCCTTTGGACTCTAGCAAAGTGCACATTAGTTTCCATTAATGGGGTCTCTGTTGCACTTGATATTTTGTTATTTAGGTGCTTAGTGTTTCATCTGGGTGTTTGCTCTCTTCCTTGTATAAATAATGATTGTACTTCCTGACTGTTTCACAATGGTGTTAATTTTTCTAACTCAAAACTGCTTTTTATTCCTGTCTATAATTGTTTAGACTATGTTAATCACCAGGCCTGCTTATCATATTGCCCTTTCTAAAGACAATCTTTTGTTTTAACTTTTCCTTTAATTTCTTCAACTTAAATCTCTATGTTATTAGCTTTCTGTCAATTTCCTACAGCAATTTGAGGAATCTGAGGCTTCAAAATGCTCCTTTTCAAACTGTCTTATTTTAATGTTTATCTATTCCTTCACTTTGGTGGGTATTTCTGATATGTACTTGAATAACCTGCAAATCTGTTTTCTGTTTAGCCATAATTGCAATGCAACCTACAGCATTATTTAGCAATAACATTGATTTTAGTCTGACTATGTGTAATACAGCCCCTATCAAGACGATATTTATTATTACGTGTCCGTAGTATGTACTTCCGAGTCTGACCTTCTACTTCCACATATAAAAACACACTTGCATGATCTGAAATCAGAATGGGATGCATTTTTGTTTTTGGCTTATGGCTGTATGGCTTATGGCGTATGGCTGTATCATTGGCTCATTTAAAAGAAATCAATCTCATAACATTGTTTGTGCCACAGGGAAAAAAGTGCATTGCGTAATGGTGTTATTCCAGCGTATGATATTCTAAGAGGCAGAGTTAGCCTCAACATTGATATGATATGATATGGCATTTATAACGCGCATATACACAATTGATTCAAGGCGCGACGATGCAAGGGAGGGGCAACAGAGGGAAGACAGAGACAGCAATCCTACTAGGCCAGGTGTCATTGAGATCACGCAAGTGCAGGAGAGGCGGAAGGGGAAAAGTGCGGGTGGTAAGGGGAGAGGGCAGTGCAGTACATAGGATAACAGTTAAATAAAGACAATACTTAATAATAAAAGGTCAGCCAACTGGTGGCAAGTGCAAGGCTAAGTGCAGACATCGGGAGTCAAGTGTTAGTAGGGGCTGTAGGGATAGAGAAAGAGTCCCCGAGTACATGGTTTGCCTGGTGGGCAGTGCAGGTGTGCAACCGGCGGGAGGGGACCTGGGCCCAGGATCAGAGGGTAGCCTGGTCACCAGTGCAATTTCAGATTCAGCCAGGAGATCAGCAGGGGAGAGGTGGAGAGAAAGCAGAAGCAAAGAGGAAGGTCTTGAGGTGCTTACGGGCACCAGAGTTGGTTCTCCTCAGGTTTCAGAGAGGCAGGGAGGCTGTTCCCGAGGGAGGCCACAGCAGAGGAAAGAGATCTACCACCAACTCGCTGCTTGGAGAAGTCACTATCCCTGAGGGAGTTGGAGGCAGATGAGCAAAGAGTTCGAGAGGGATGATATTTAGGAAGAGAGAGCTGAAGGTAATGAGGTCCCAAGGTCCCAGAAGGCCTTGTGGACAATGTAGAGGGTTTTGAACTTAATCCTCGCCATCACTGGGAGACAGTGGAGATATTTCAGTCCTGGAGGGATACGATCCCTGGCCTTGAGGCCAAGGACAAGTCTTGCAGTCCTGTTTTGGATGAGTTGCAGAGGGCGGAGAGTAAAGGCAGGCAGATTTAGAAAGAGACTGTTGCAATAGTCCAGCCTAGAGAGGACCAGAGTTCTGGAGACAGTGAGCTTCTGGAGGAAGGAGAGGATAGGAAGAACACCTCTGAGGAGGTGCAGCTGGTAGTGTGACTTCTTAGAGATGTCAGAGATGTGAGGAGAGAAGGAAAGTGTCAAGTCGAAGAAGAACCCAAGGTTTTTAGCCTCAGAGGTGGGAACAATAAGAGGGCCAAAAGAGGCCGGCCGGAGAGTGACAGGAAAGGAGGGAGCAGGTGTGCCGATGAGGAGATTCTCGGTCTTACTGGCATTAAAGCAGATATCATTGGCGGCACACGACTCCTGGATGGCAGAAAGACAGTCAGAGATGAGAGAAGGAGAAGAGGTGGCAGAAGGTAGCCTGAAAATTAGTTCAGTATCATCCTCATAGCACTGAAAGTTGGGGCAGAGAGCAGCAATGTGGCAGGCAAGAAGTGCAAGATATTGGTTGAACAGCCAGGGAGAGAGGTTAGACCCCTTGGGAACTCTGCAGGTAGAGATAGAGATAGAGGAGAGGATGGACCAAGTTGGACCTGAGAGGGTCAGTCAGAGAGGAAGGAGGTCAGCCAAGCCAGGGCCTGATCGGTGATACCCAGGTTGTCAGGGAGATGGTTGAGCAGGATGGCGTGATTGACCGTGTCAAAGGCAGAAGAGGGATTAAGTAAAATGAGGACACAGGGGTTGTTGGAATCAAGGATGGAGAGCAGGTATTCACAGATGTTCAGGAGAGCAGTTTCCGTGCTTATGGCAGCTCTGAAGCCAGACTAAAGGTCATGGAGAGAACCAACAGATTCAGAGTGAAGATTAAGCTGGGAGATAGCCATCCTTACCTGGAGTTTGCCTAGGAAAGGATTGATGGAGATGGGATGATAGTTAGCTGGGCAGGGAGGGTCAGCAGAGGGGTTCTTAAGAAGAGGGTGCACAAGGGAATGCTTCAGGGGGGAGGGGAAGACTCCAGTGGGGAAGAAGTGGTTGTAGAAATCAGCCAGAGCAGGAGCCAGGGTGTCAATGCAGTCCTTGATGGTTTTGGTGGAACAGGGGTGAACCTGTTTTGATAAGACTTTCATAGATCGGACTTCTCTAGAAACTTTGTCTGAGGAAACAGGGGAAAGGCAGAGAAGGAGGGAGGAGAGGTGGCCGAAGAAGGGCCAGAGGCAGAGCAGGAAGTAGAGGGAGGAGGGGCAGGGAAAGAGAGAGAGGGCAGGATGTGCTGAGTTTTAGAGATGAAATTGAAGCAAGGGCCATGCACAGGACCTGGGAGGGGAAAGGAATGGTAGAGACTGCATCAGGATTGGCCAGCTCCTTGCAGATTTTAGAGAGTTCAGCCGTTTTGTTAGATGCCACAGAGATGCAGGCTTGGATGTGGGCTTTCTTCTTGGTGCAGACAGTGAGCCGATATTCCCTTTGGAGCAGGTGGCAGGCCAGTGTGTCAGAGGATGTACTAGAAGCATGCCATTTCCTCTCAGCCACCCTGCACTTGCGTTTAAGGGTGACGAGGTCTGAGTTGTACCACGAGTTGCACTTGGCTTTGGGCTTCATGCGGATCCTCATGACAGGGGCAAGAAAATCCAGAGTATCAGCTATAGCAAAGCAGAGCATGGAAAGGGTTGTGTCAGGTTGTGAGTCAGCCAAGGGGAGAGGAGGGGGTGAGATAACCGAGAAGGTAGGTGGCAGTGCTGGAGCTGGATTGGCCTGAGGGGTGGAGAGGGTGAGATGAGAGGAAAGGAGAAAATGATCACTCCAGGAGAGAGGAGTGGTGAGAGGGATCGAAAGGGGATGGTCTGGGGAGATCAGAACATCCAGAGTGTGCCGTGCAGAGTGAGTCGGGACAAAAGGGAGAATAGAGAGTGAGAGAGAGTTGCAGAGGTCACAAAAGAGTCCAGTGGAAAAACAGGAAGCATCCATGTGTATGTTGATGTCTCCAAGAAGGAGAAGTTGAGTGGCTGAGACCAGGAGGGAAGAGGAGAGGTCCGCCCACTCAGAGAGGAAGAAAGAGATATGACCAGGGGGCCGATAGATGGTGGCCACCGTGAGGGAATGGCCAGGAGAGAGAGAGAGTCTGCAGGCGAGGTATTCGTAAGATGAGTAGTTCTACGTAGGAATAACAGAGGCAGGAATCCACTCGAGGAAGAACAGTGCTACACCCACTCCAGAATGGTTGGATCTAGGCATGGAGAGGATCTTGTAGCCATCAGGGAGGAGAGTGTCAAAGCTCATGACAGAGATGGCCGTGAACCAAGTCTCAGTGAGACCGAGGACATCGAGGTCAAGTTCCTCCAGGAGGCGGCAGATGTCAGAGGAGTGTTTGACAGCTGAGCAAGAGTTTAAAGTGGCAATATGGAGAAGGTTGCCATCCTTGATAGACTTCCGGGGAGGGGTACAGATCAGAGGTATGCCCAGGGGAGATGTAGAAGAAGCCTGAGGGAGGGCAGAAGAGGAGGGAGGAGTGTGTAAAGTAGCCAAGGGGGAGACAGCAGGGGTAGGCAAGGAAGCCATGGAGGGGATAGAGGAGTCAGCAGGAGAGGAAAGGAAATTGATGAGGCACGGGAAGCGTCTATCGAAGTGGAGAAGTTTGGCTTGAGGGCCTTGCACCAAGACGGTACCATTCAGGTAAATATTAATGATGACCTTAGAGGAATGGAAGGAGGGCAAGAGGGCCTTCCACTGGATGCCACTATTAATGGGAGAGGAGGAAAAGAGAGAGAGCACAGAGGCCATATGTAGAGTCCATAGGTCAGGAGAGGGAACGACGAAGAGGATATAAGTGAAAGTTTGCCTGGAGGAGGCAATGGTATAGGTGTCAACGATAGGGAGACCTGGGCTGGAGACCAGGATTTCCTTTTTCAATGTCTTCCTACCAGACTTAGTGATGAGAGCTGGACAGTTGAGAAGATAGGAGAGACAGAGACAGTGGGAAAAAGGGCCTATGTTTGACAATGCAATTTTAATTACTTACACAAGGCAATTTTTTAGAAAAGGAGAAAACACACCTAAGTTTGAGAGTCCTGAAAGTGGGAAAAAGGCATAGGTTTCACAATGCAATTTTAATTACTTACACAATGCAATTTTAATTACTTACACAATGCAATTTTTTAGAACAGGAGAAAACATACCTAAGTTTGAGAGTCTGCTATGCAGCCAGGTTATTAGGGTAGAGTGAAGGCTCTCTTCCTAACCCAGGCCACTCCTACCTGACTTGGTAACTGCTGTTTGACGGCTGGTCCCTGGCTTCCCCTGCTGTCACCTGCAGACACGAGAGGGCTCTGCCTCAGTGGGAGCCGCCCTTTACCTAGGTTAGCCGCAGGGGCTGCACTGGCAGAGGGCTGCTCTGGGAAGTTCAGTAATGATAGAAAGAATGGCCAATCAGGGGTGGTGGCCGGGCGGGTGGGGAACAGGGGGAAGGGATACCAGGAACGAGGAAAGACCGGTAAGGCAAGGGGGCACAAAGAGGCAACTGAAATAAATGTAAAATTTCCCAAGAGGGTCTCACCAGCATGAGTATCGCCTAGAGAATCACCCACTCAGCCAAGGTGTTCAATGGTGAGGGAGGTGTGCTGCAGGTCTCTAGACCCGAACAGAATGGTGGCAATGGCCAATCAGGGTTTGGGTGGGGAACAAGGCGGAAGGGATACCAGGAACAGGGAAAAGAACAGTGGGGCAAGCGGGCACAAAGAGGCAACTGAAATAAATGAAAAATTGCCCAGGAGGGTCTCACCAGCACGAGTATTGGCTAGACAGTCACCCCCTCAGCCAAGGTGAACAATGGCGAGCGCAGTGTGCTGCAGGTCTCTAGACCCAAACAGAACGGAGGTAATGGCCAATCAGGGGTGGTGGGCGGGCGGGAGGACGGGGAACAAAGCGGAAGGGATACCAGGCACAGGGAAAAGAAAAGCAGGGCAAGGGGGCACAAAGAGGCAACTGAAATACATGTAAAATGGCCCAGCAGGGTCTCACCAGCACGAGTATCGTCTATACAGTCACCCGCTCAGGCAAGTTGTTCAATGGCGAGCGCAGTGTGCAGTGGGTCTCTTGACCCGAACAGAACAGTGGTAATGGCCAATCAGGGGTGTCTGTGGTACAAGGCAGAAAGGATACCAGGAACGGAGAAAGAACAGCGGGGCAAGGGGGCACAAAGAGGCAACTGAAATAAATGTAAAATGGCCCAGGAAGCTCTCACCATCACGAGTATTGCCTAGAGAGTCTCCCGCTCAGCCAAGGTGTTCAATGGCAAGCATGGTGTTCTGCGGGTCTCTAGACCCTAACAAAATGGTGGCAATGGCCAATCAGGGGTGGTGGGCCAGGGGGAGGGCAGGGAACAAGGCGGAAGGGATACCAGGAACAGGGAAAAGAATAGCGGGGCAACGGGGCACATTGTTTCTGTTTTGGGGGGTGATAGAAGACAGTTTAGAAAGATTGTTGTCAGTGGGGCCATTGACTCATTGTGCTGTCGACCCACCCCTCTTCTTCTTAGGGCAGAAGGCTGAATTGATGTTATGCCTTCCTTTGACCTATTAGATGTATCATTCTCCCCACTTCAGAGACTATTTAGTTTCACAATTCAAAGCAAACTAATTGTTTGGGAGGATAGCTCAACAGCAACATGCTCGCCTTGGAAGCAAGATGATACGATGCAACACAGGTTCGATCCCTGGGTCCACGCTTAGAAACCTCTGGGTATTAAGTGCGTTATCAATAACCTATCATATCATATCATATCAATGGTAATCATTGGAGGTGTGGGTCAACTAAAAGCTGAGGCCAGCAGTTAACCTTTGGCGTCAGCATAGGAGATATAATAATATCACCTGGCCAGGATTTTGTCCTCTACATGTTTGCTGCTGCCACCAAGTTAATGATTGTTTAAATTTAAATTCTCTGCTCGCGCAGGTGAGAAATTTGGCGGGCTCTTGCAGAAGCACACCTTTCCCATTATAGGGAACCCCGGACTTCACATCATGGCAGAGTGCAGCCTTTTGCTTGCAAACTCCTCAAAGTGGGAAGGCACAAACCCTCCCAAGCCAGGGGCTGGTGTTACCCCTTGATGTTCAACTTGCCTTATTGTCTTGCTCAGTTGCATAACTGGAAAATGATGTACAGCTATAGATTCTAGCCTTCAGAAATATATGGGGTCAGGTCATCGTCGATTTATATGGCATTGTAAATCAATGTTACTTTCTTTATTCGCGAAAGCAGAGCTCCCACCCACTAGCTATATAGCCACCCAGGATCTAGCTATGACTCCACTGTCAAGCATAGAGATGGCTGTATATTCTAAAACTACAGATTATTTCCCTCTCGGACACCATAGATGTTAGTGTGTCTTTGACTACAAATGGATACATCCCCCAGCATTAAAGATTACAGCAACATAAGAGATGGCAGTGCTTCTACTTTATTCAATAGAGCTCAGGCATCCTACTGTGGCTTAAACATTATTTTTTACACTATTTAGAGCACTGTGGATCATGTCTTCAATTAACATTATTCAAGGCATAAATGGCAATCACTCAGCTTGTAATCAATTTATATAAAATTGTCACTGACATGATATGGCATACATAAGTATCTTGAAAACATGGAAACGTCATACATAAGTAAACTGAAAGGTTGCCCGCTCTGGGGACAACTTCTTTCTGGGAAGTCTGAGGACAGTGAGTGGGCTACCTGGTACCTGTACTGTAATGGTTGTGGGGTGTTCCTTCTCTGGTTCACAAAGCAGAATGGCATGGGAAAAAAGGCATGCAGACCAATAACTTCTGCCTGACAGTGGAATGAGGAAGCCTCTGTGTTGCATGACCTCGTTTCTTAACAAGCAAGCACACATGTATCCATGTACCTGCTCATAGGCCACCTCATTGAGAGCTGACCTTATGTAGTTTCCCTTAGTGTGGGCTGGTTGTAAATGTGCACGCATGTGTTACTAAAGAGTGTTAGAGAAATTGACTAATCAACTCAAAGTTCAGGGTGCTCCCTATTAGATCTGTGCTACCAGATCGAATGTACATGCAAAAAGAAATGGTACCTCAAAAAACGTTGAGATACAAACGGGCATAGCCACTAAAACACAAAGTTGTAAACGAAGTTCTCAAAAAAATACATTTAGAGAAAGTCACATTCTTTTCAACAGGATATATTTCCAAAATTAAATAGAGGTACAGTGTTGATTGACACAATTATTAGATAGAATGAGGAATTCAAAGTTTCAAAGAAATTATATATAAGGAACCAAAAGGTAATGTATACTGTACATTGTGCATCAATTACATCGACAAGTTCATAACCACTGATTTTGTAATAATAACTAAACAGGGATCATGAACTCCTAATTTTCCTTAATGGGATTATCACGAAATCTGGACAGGGAGTCACTGTATGTATGGATTTTAGGGATACTCTGCCAGTCTAATAGTACGCGTTTCGGGCGTTATGCCCTTCTTCAGGTATTATTATTTATTTTTATTTATTTTTGGATTTGTAGAGCGCACTGCAACCCACAGGCATCGAGGCGATATAAAGGATACTTAAGAAGGCTTGCTTAAAGTTTACATTAAGCGGCCCAGGAGTAAAGGTTAAAGACAGTTGCTTACAAGGTTGTATTACATAGTACAGTATTCTACATAGCAGTGTGTCAATTTCAGTGAAGTAAAGTATGTAAAATATCGCACATGGGGATAAGCCCTGTACTGACATTTGTATTGATATTGTAGATATTCTTTCTAAAATTTCAACAGAAATAGATGCGTTTTAATGTTCAATTTGTAATTATTGATTTTCACAAATTAAATTAATTTATTTGAGTTTATCATAAATGACAAGATGCAAAAAGGCTCTATTCACTAACCTGTAAAATATATTCAACCAATAGAAAGTGTTGATTGATCTCTGCCAAAGAATAACTCAACTCCTAGAAATAAAGTAGAAAAAAAGTAAGGAGGTGTGGCCACCCTGTGCATAATGTCTGGGGCTTATTTGACTTTATTTCCCAAATGAGCTTCACGATTGATCTGAGGCGGGACAAAATGCTCAATAAGCGATGTGTCCCACTCAATAAACAGATCCACGTGAGGGCTAGGAAATTTTGTAATACTGCCCATAGAATTAATAAATTCGACTCACCACAAGTGCCAGTCCTGCTTAGCTGGAATAACGTGCTGAGCTTCAACTTAATGGTCTCTCTTTGCTTGCACTTGCTGTAATGATAAGCGTGTTGTGGTCACTCTCTAATCCTTTGTAGCACTGTGTTTGTATCTCACAAGTATAATAACTATCAGTACCTTCCAGTGAGTCACCTTCCTCCAATTAAATTCACCTTAAAAACTCTTAGATGGTCTATGCAGTTCGTTCCACACTTGTTAGATGTGATCTATCGATCCTAAGTTCATTTCCTGTACAAGGAACGGGAACAAATGCTCGAATATACCTAATTAACCAATTCTCAGTTCTCAGAACAGGTTATCATGCCATGTTCCTTCTGGAGAGGAGCGCCTGTTACCTTTTTTGAAATATTTGTAAGGAACTTGGGGTTGGTCACCCTGAGTTACCTGTGGGCAACTAGACGTGGACTCTCTGCTCACTGTGCTCAGAGAGGCACAGCTTCACCTCACTGATGAGGCCCAGCAAGGCTGAAACACGTGTATGGGGTTGCTGTTTGTACTCTTGTTCAGAGAGGAATTGCCATAGCATTTTGGTTCTGGACTGCCCATGTGGGCGGGACAAAGACTGATATGCAAATGGATTTTCCCATCTGTGAAAGGTACAGTGAGCAAAAAGTACTGCAAACTCTCATTTCAGACAGGCTATCATGCCATGTTCCTTCTGGAGAAGAGTGCCTGCTACCTTTTTTGAAATACAACAAATTGAACCTTGATTTCATGCTGCTTCCTCATGGGCTGGGCTCGCTTCATGGGCTGGGGTTTATTTTGCAGGTGAAAAGTTGCCAGAACTCACCAGAAGATGCTGTCTTGTAACTGGCAGGGTCTGTGGTCTATGGTTACATAGTTTAACTCTGTGAAGAGCAAGCGAGGACGTCTAGCCCTGAAATATGTATTACACTTGTGAACAGTGAGCCATCTGATGCCATTCTCTGCCCTCCCTTCGTTCAACACTTCCTTCAACACTCCCCCTGGCCCTCTCGTGATGCTGTGTTCTTCTTTCACTATTCCCATAGGTCTCTGATAACAGTCGCTGTCTTTCCTTCCTTCAATCACTACAGCAGACAGACATTGTGTATGTTTCGGTGGAATTCCATACCTGTGCCCACCAGCCCTCTGATAACTTTATCAGTCTTGCTTTTGCTGAACCCTCACAGGCTTTGATATCTTCCAGAGGTTCATCAACTAGAGTGTCTCTTGGAGTATGGAATTAATCAAGCAGGTTGTTGGAGGGGACTTTGAAAGACTGTAAGACACTTGTCATTTTCTTTTCTTGTGGACCTGGGATTTAGAGTGTTCAGATCATATGGCTTCATGCACTTACTCAGTGTGCTGACTACCATACCCATTTGCATTTTCACAGAGACTGTACAAAGAAATTCAGAAAAGAGCAAGGAGCAAGGAATCTTATTTGGGGAAATTCATGTGAGGAACGTGTAAGTGAGACAATGGATCCACAGGTCTGCTCAACATGGTTGACTAGCAGGGACTTGGCCACCCCTACCTACCTTCATATTGGCTAAAATGTTCACACGCATTCTATAATTCTCTAATGAATGTTCCCACACCTGAACTTTTTGTCCCCCAAGGCCGATCAACCTACAGCGCGTTGGGATCATACTAATGGTGAAAGGCGCTATTCAAATGACAATTACATTACACTACATTACTTTAATAATCATCTTTTGAATATCACAATAACAAACAACAGAGTTACTATTTCCCTGAAAATGTCTGTCGCCAGTGGAGTCTCTACATAAGGCAACACAGAGCTGCCCCATCCCGCAAGTAAAATTCATGTGTTGTGCTTCTGCTCTGATTATGGCATTAACCTCTCGGAAATTAAATTTTGATCTGCTTTTAAAACGAATGAAATGCCCATCCCCATACATTCTGAAACCTGAACTCACATTTCTCTTGCACTCGTATCGCGAAGGACCTGCTCCACAATGTCCAAATCTACCGTGGTTTGCTGTATTGAAGTGATAAGCTACACTAAACTTGGAGAAGTTCATCGGTAAAATGAGCTGAAACAGACACTGTAGTGAATTGGTGACCGTGGTTCTGCTCCTTAACCTCTATAATTGCAAATCAGAAACTGAGCCGCCCTCAGACGTTATAAGGATATATTTCAGCACTTGGGAGTCTAATCACTGTGGCAGGAAGGTGAGGGAGGCGGTGGCTGGCCTTAATGGCATCTAATGCACTTGTCTTTAAAGCACTGAAAAGCAAAGGCACATTTTAATATCTACAATATTTTACCCAAACCCAATTTAACTGTCATGCACTTTTTTACCTACGTTTCCTCTGCCTTCATTCCTATTTTTTTGAGGTGTTAACAGCACATAGCAGCAAAAAAGTGCAGGAAGGTCACCAACAAAGTTTTGCAGTAATCGATCGACTTCTGTTAAAGTATCTAACTATTTCAGACACTAGGCATGATGCAAAAAACAAGCAAAACAAATAAAGTGTCACATCATCAGAAACGGGGATTTCAGATGGGCCCAATGGGCTGGATTGTGTATCTTGCTGGCACGTGCTGTACTGCCAGCTGACCATCAGCAGAGGGGATCTGAACTCCACAGCTGTGCAGGATGCTGTGGATAGGCACGCACTCCAGCACCGTCCTGCCCTTTTGTGGGAGACTAACGCGGCTTTGATTAGGAGGGTAGGAAAAGGGCAGAGTGGGGTTACTGTAATTACACTGAAGCCTTTTTACCGAAAATATAAAATCTTTATTTTGTTTTTAAATTGGGGGGACCCCCAAACTCCCATTCACTTAAGTTTTAAACCCCACCCCTCCTACCTCTTTTACTCCCTTACCCCCCCCCCCACCTTATATAATTCAATGTCGGTATTTTTTCGGTAAGATTTACCTCTGTGAAATGTTTTCGATAAAATGACTGGGTACCATTGAGTGCACTCAGAGTCTGAGGTAACAAACTAAAACAAATATGGCATGAATAGCTCTACAACTGCACAGGAGGGTCGCAATGGATTGCACAAAACTCTTTTGCTGCCTTTTGTTCTTCTGCAGTTAGACCATGGTCTGGAGAGTTGAAAAGCGAGTGAAAGCATTTGAATAAGAAGTTAAGAAGTTAATGTGAGTTAAAGGTGATAATACCAACTCAATGTTATGTACCAGTTATGTACCAGTTGTTGGCAAGAGATAGCACATGATTGTAAACCCAAGATGTTCAGTAACATCATCTGAATGCAGAAATCCAATGAATAAAAGCCAACGGTTCTCAAATATGTGTAGTTATTATCCAGAGCATGCAAACCACCTTCTGCTAGGAATAAATTTCTTTCATTGGTTAATTTGTATTTGTTTTATTTGTAAAGCGCAACCAGGCCCAGGGGCATACGGGCGCATCAATTTACATACAGGTTACAGTCATTACGTTACAGTTACATACAAGTGATCAGTATAAGTACAGTAGGGCAGGCAGGAAAATTGCGTTCACATTCTTTACAAAAGATAATGGCGATGCAAATAAATAAATAAGACAGGTACGCAAAACAGAAAGGAAGAAGGATAGGCAAGTGGACTGAGGAGGTTAGACCGTCATGGTGTCCATGTCCTGGAGTCAATCTACTGGATGGAAGAAACCTCAATGTATTTGATGTTATCATGCAACTGACTCAAGCTACAACTACATCTAATGCCAATTTGGTCTGAATTTGATAAAGAAGAAAACACAAATTAAAACACTACAACCGATAGTCCAATAATACTGATTGGATACCTCTGTGAATGTGTCATCTTGTTATCGATGGAGTGTTTTCTGAAGCAACTGTTTACACATTTGCAATTTCTGAAAAGGAGAAGAAGGCAGTACATACCATTGAACATGGAAATGTATCACAACAAAATGTTGAAGTTGAATCACACGGGATGAAACATTAGATAGTGTTGCCCAAGAGTATATGACTTAAGCTGTGTGATCAAGGTTCAATGAGATTCCAGCTACACATCACTTGTGTTTCAGTGGTGGGCAACGGTCAGCAGATGCCAGAATTCAAGTGTCTCAAGACCTACTGCAATCATTAATACATCCCAGTGTTCGTAGATCTAGTCCATGACGGTAACTCTCTTGGGAGTTGGCTCCCTGAGCACTGCTCTGAGAGCAGAAGAGTAGTGGCCCAAATATTAATGAAACCATTAAGAATAGATGAGAAGCAGCTGCAGCATGATCAAGCATTCAAAACTGGTGCAGGCTGACCTGTGTCTACATCCCTCCCAAGGTCAGAAATTGCATTCCACAATGTAGATGGCAATCAGGCAAATGCACACCAGTTAACACGAGTTTAGAAACTGGCTTCTCTATGACAGTCGCACTATATGAAAAATCCAGAATTATTTCATTTGATTCCGCTTTAAGTCGGCCAATCGGCCAAAAAAGCATATACAAATACAACATCATTATACACAAAAAATGTTCTTGAGAATTCAATTGCCATAAACAAATCCCATAAATCCATGAATGAAACATCCATTCCCGCAATGTTCTCGACCAATCATTCAGAAACTTTAAAACAGAAAAGCAGTCCAACATATTGACAATAAATTAAAAAGTGTGATGTGATGTGCATTCTACAAAGTACCCCACTGCCGGATAGTTTCCATTCCAAATGGGTCATATGTGATAAAGCAACAGTGCATAATACAATGAAGAGATACTAGAATTCTCAGTTTCGGCCATCTAGATAAAAAGCAGACACTAATGAAGGTATTACTAGGCAGCATTACAACTGAGTAAAGCTCTGTGTAAGTGGGAAATGAGAGTCCATCACATCAAAATTCCACTACATTGGAATAAGAAATAATCATTAGTAACAACAGGCTTTCCACACCCATGCCCCATTCTAAAAATGTGTAGCTACCAACATACCCACAACCCAATAGCCAATTCAAAGCAAACAACACAGTGGCCCTCTTCTTTATAATACCAGCCCATTTTTGCCATTTTCCGCCTCCAAGCTCTGGTCAGGTAATTGCACACAGAATACATCGCTAAAGAATCTGTTCAATGGTGGCACAATAACATTGCCTGATTGGTTTTGTGAATTGACCTGACCATAAGTCCGTTTTATGGATATCTAGATAGTCTGGACAAATTAACATAAAGTGGGTTATAGTTTCTGCTGTAGTGCCACATGATGGACATACATCCCTGATGCCATATCTAAAATTGCAGCTCAATTGTTTCACTGGTAGAATGCCAAGTCGCGGTTTGATATATAGTGTTCTTAACCTTAGGCTGTCTGAAATCTAGGTATTCTTCATATCCAGGTGTTTGTTTAAAAACCGAATATCTTTTTGGCCTGTGTTTGTGATTAACCTTAATATCAGACCTACTACTTTCCTACCTGAACTATGCCAAACTATCAAGGACCCCAGTAACAAACCACCTACCGATGTGAAAGCTACCAAAACCCTAACCGCATCACAATGAATTAGCCTCTATGCTAGGAAGCCCACACCCAACCAGCCATGCTCTACTAAAGACAGGAATGTCAGACTTGGTTCTAGAGTGAACAGAAACATCTCCCTACAGCCTAATCTACAAGACAGACCTACCACCCTCACAGGAACAAATAACCGTGCCCCAAAGATTTCCCAAAACAAAATATCACAGGGAAGACTGAGACTTACTGTGTAGATGCAATCAGCCTTCCACTAAGAGGTGCCTTAATCAATGCCAGGACACTAGCAGCCCATGCCACTGATATAGACAACTTAATAAACTCGGGAGACTTATACTTCCTAGCTGTATCCGAGACCTGGTTACATAAGGCTGCAGGCCCCTTGCTCTTATTAGCCATACCCGACAGCTACACCATTCTGAGAGCTAACAGAGTCACCTCAAAAGTGGGCAGCATTTTCTTCATCGCTAAGTGAAATAGGCCATAGAGTAACCTCATCACCGGACATCAACTCCTATGAATTACTCAAAGTCAAGTTTTCAATGACTAAGACAAGTACCCTAACCATCCATTTAATTTACAGACCACTGGGCCCTACCGGGTCGTTATAAGAAGACATTGGGCCTCATTCCGAGGTGGGCGCAAAGGGATACCGGACACTGTTAAGGACACCGGTGCTGGTAATCCCTTTGCGCCCCACTACGAGTTCCCTTAGCGGGTCCCTTCATTAACGCCTGGCTTTACCAGGCGGTACCGTTATTATCTACTTCCCCCTTTCCCATTCCCAATGGGGAATGGTTTGGTGAATGGGGACTTACCGGTCCCACCAAGGTCGGACTGGACCGGTAAGTCCCCATCTCACCAAACAGGACACGGTACCGGTATGGGAGGTAGTCATGGCGCAAATAGCGCCATGACTACCTCCATACTTGGAATGAGGCCCATTATCTCCTTACTCTCAGACAACACTAAACCTACATGGCAAATATTGCTGCTAGGTGATCTTAACCTGGGCTACCGCAACCCTAATTACCTTCAGGCTACGGCCCTATCCAACGCCTTAACCAAACTAGGCTTTATACAAAGAGTCCACCAACACACTCATGAGAAAGGGAGAACACTTGACTGGGTGGCAGACTTTAATTCAGAGTCCTCTATCTCTGCAATCCAACCTGTACCCTGGACGGACCATTATCTCATCTCCTTCATGACTCAGACCAAACAAATAGACACCAAAACTAAGCAGTTAGCGCCTCCCATCCTCACTAGGTAAATGTAATATCATCACGGAAAAGGTTATGCTTCTCATAATTCCGTCGTTAAATGCCTCTGCAGAATCCTCTGACCCAGTGGAGTTAGTTGAAATATACAATTCTAACATGACTCTAGCTCTAGATACCATTGCGCCACTTAAGATGCGAAAACGCAAACACCAAGCCCACCTTAACACTTGGCTTACTCCCCAGCTAAAAGCTATGCGCACAGAAAAAAGAAAGCTAGAAGTTTTATGGAGAAACCTCCCTTCTAAACTTAAAAAAAAAACTAAACTTGAGTCAAAGATCGAGTAAATAGAAAGCAGAAATCCTACGGACTAAAAGAGAAACGTACAATGACAGGATTAATAAAGTCAGTTCCAGCACCAAGAACTGTTTGTTATTCTAAGGAATTGGAATCCCCCATTGCCCCTGAAGACCCTTGCATTAAGGACAAAACATGGTGTACAGATATACAAAATGCCTTATCAAATAAAATTGTTACTCTCCAAAATAAAATCATAGCCAAAGACTTACTATATCAAATCAAGATTCACATGCTGAACCCGAAGAACTTCCCCTAAACCGTCCACGTATATTCAAATTTGCACAAGTCTCTACTACAGAAGTGGAAAAAATCATCGCATCACTTAAGCCCTCAAGATGCCAAGACCATATCTGCCCCGCCCAAATAATTAAGGAAGCTGCCAGATACTTGGCTCCCTTTATTACCAAATTAATAAATGCTTCTATTTGCACTGGCAAAGCCCCACAAGCTTAAAGTGCGCCTGGGTCCTACCCTTGCTAAAAAAAGTGTCACTACACCTAACTATTCCAACCAATTACAGGCCTATTACTACAGTCCATTTCCTCCTCAAAATTTTAGACAAGGCAGCTTCCCTCCAGATCTCGAGACAAATAACCTTCTAGGTCTAAGACAATCTGGCTTCAGACCACTCCAAGGCACCGAAAATACACTATCGACTTGAAAACACAAATCGTTTTACTCAAGGACAAAAGACAATGGGCCTCATTACGAGGTTGGAGGTAAGTTACGGTCCTTACTGGCATGGAGCAAATACCGTGTTGTCTAGAGGCCGCTATTAGTGGTCTATTATGACTTTGCGGGCACAAGCTTTGCAACATGCAGGTAACGACCTTACCGCCATGCCGCAAAAGACCCAAAAATCACCCTTACCGGCATAGTTTGAAGCGCAGATAGCTCCACCGCCATCCATGCCTCTGGGATTAGCGGTTACCGCTATCAGGATGTTGTCTTCTCCAATGACATGCAGTGACGTGCAGTGATGCGGAAAAAAGAGATATGGGCGGAGGTGGCGCAGAAAGTGAGTGCCGTTGGCACCACCCCGCACACAGTGAAAGATGTCCGGAAGCGCTGGGACGACATGCGCTTAGGCGTCCGCAACATCATCTCTGCTAACCGTAGCCAGGGGATGGCAACAGGTGGTGGTGCTGCCTCCCCCACAAAGAGGACTTGCTGGGAGGAGACCTATGAGAGCACCATCGGGATGGAGGCAATCGAGGGAGTGGGGGACATGGAGTGTGGAGCCCCGTCATCGCCTGATGCAGGTAGGTGTCCCAAATGAACCACTGTAAAGAATAACACGATGATGTCCCCCTGAATTGACAGTGCAATGATACAAAGGAGGGTCCACCAGACACATGTTTGCAAGACTGCCTACAGGCTGTGCACAGCACCATATTGCCATCTTGTCCACATGCATGATGCACCCCATATATGTTTAATCCCAGACACATCCCTGCATGACCCACCGAAAAGGTAAGCAACCCGTAAGTCACTACCTCAACACCAATTACCTGCCATTCCATAGAAATGCAGCTACCCCAATGCATGCCTGATGCATGTAGACCCATTACTAATGGTCTCCCTCTCTTGGTCCCCCACAGGCGCACAATCTGAGAGTGAAGATCAGGACACCAGGGAGGATGCTGCCACACCAGCCAAGAAGTCCAGGGGCATGGAGGGAGGAAACCGTCACTCAACATCCATGGGAAGAGGGAAACCTGGACTACTGCGCAAGCCCAACCCAACCCAGGAACCTACAGGACAAATGTGCTTTAGGGACACCACCACAGCACCCACACCAGCCACATCCACACAGGAGTAAGTGGCTGAAGGCACGGTATCCACTGCAAGCAGTACTGGCGGGGAGACAGCTGCCACGGCAGCTGTGTCTGATGATGAACAACACACTCCGACACCCGGAACACCTACTGCTACAGGCCCCCAGCAGTCACCCCAACTCTCCCCACCCAGCAATCAGTATGCCAACAGCCATGAGCTGTCTGCGGTGGAGTCATGGGCAGGGAGTTTCAGCCCCACGGGGAGTATGCATGAGGCCCCAACCAGTACGCATGCACCATAAACATCCGCCAGTGTCCGGTACAGGCAGGAGGGAATCAGGGCAATACAAGAGTGTCAGGAGGAGCTGACAGGGCTGATGACCCAGCACATCACCGAATGTGGCCATGCAAGTGAGGAAATCAGGGAATGCACAGCATCCCTCAAATCTGCCATTGAGTCCACTTCAAAAGACATATGTAGCAAATTGGCGGCTGTGAGGCAGGTCCTCACCCAAATGGTGGCAGCATTGGAGGCCCTGCGTCCCATACAGGTGATTGAACAGCCAGGCACCTCCTCAAATGCCAGCTCCAGACAGACCAGCCCCCTGCGTAGGTCTGGCCAGAATTTGCGCAGGTCAGACAGGGGTGCACCCGATGCTGCCAGTGGAAAAGAGGTGTAGGTGCAGCATGCCATCCCGAACACATGAAGACTGACGGTGCATGCAAGTGCACATCATGTGTGGGGAAGTTGAGGGGGGAGGGGGAAGGGGGAGAGGGTCTGTGGGGAAGTTGAGTGGGAGGGGGAGAGGGGAGAGGGTGTTTGGGGAAGTTGAGGGGGGGTAGGAGGGAGGGTGTGTGGTGTGGAGGGCTTGTGCACTTAATATGTTATATTCCTTCAATACACCGTTTGTGAAATCAGAATTCACATGAGCGGACATTGCTTATTGTGTACGTGTGATTCTTTGGTGAGCAGTGTACAGTGTCCATGTCCCTGACACACCCAGTGCCCTGAGTCCCACCTCCATGTCACACTCCGCATCCATGTGTGCTAGAAACATTGTTTAATCAAAGTCTGATGCACGACACGTCCCTCCTGTGCATCGCTGCCTCCCTGAAGTTCAGCCCCATCTCCACCCTCCTCATCCTCAGGTGGTTGCAGTTCAGCGTCAGGGGGCCGAGGCACATTCCGTCTGATGCGCATATTGTGTAGCATGACACATGCCATGACGATCTTGCCCACCTTCTCATGCCCGCACAGGAGTGCCCCACCAGACCTGCTGAGGAAGCGAAACTGTGCCTTCAAAAGGCCAAATGTCTGCTCAATCACCACACGGGTACGTGTATGCGCACGATTGTAGTCGTCTTCGTGCCTGTTCTGCAGGTTCTGGACTGGGGTAAGGAGCCACCTCTTCAAGGGATAGCCTGCATCACCTGCATGTGTGCAACAATGGTTATATGTAAGTGATCACATCATATGGGACCTGTATCAATGACACCATAGCATGCATTTATTTCCTGTTTGCACCCACATATCCATGCATGAATAGAGCCTCATGATGTAACTGCAATGTGTGAATTCATCTAATCGACAGGTGTGCGTGGCATCGTCTTGTGGGTGCAGGGGTGTCCTATTCCTTGTGAGTGCACATGCACTGTGGTAGTCCACGCCGGTTTTCCCCATGATCTGGGTGATGTGTAGTCAATTGTGTGCTTTCATCCTGTCACTGTTGATGGCAGACTCATGATGATCTCACTCTGCACGATAGATGTTGACATGCTGTTTTGGTGAACCTCTGTGTTGGTGTAGGGGTGTGTTCATGTATTTTGCCCTCATGTGGCTTCTTTGTACGTAGTAATGGAGAACTGTCCTTTTTGATGATGGTATTTGGTGCTGTGCATTGGCCATACTAATTGCTTGTCGCTGCATTGTGTTGCGGGGGCTACGGTCTGATTATGTGCAGTGTAGATGTTGATGGCTATGGAATGGTTGTAGCACTGCATCATTTTCATGGTAGGGCAGCTTACATCTTGCATTTTGGGGTCACGTTTCAGGTACAGTCTGGCCTGCTTTGGGGTATGAGCATGGTCCATCCTCTCAGGTACTCTCAGCCAGGTGAAGTATGCATCCCCCCTCCCCATCTCAGCCAGGTGAAGTATGCATCTCTCCCCCCGTCTCAGCCAGGTGAAGTATGCATCTCTCCCCCCAATCACCTACCCACATCGCGATGCCATTGAGCCTGACATGCAACTCACCAAGTAGCCAGGATCTGTGCCCTGAGTGTCGCTCCATGTAGCGTGGTATTGTGGGGTTCCGCATGACCATTGAATCATGGGTTGATCCGGGTAATCGGGCACAACAATGTGTGATGAGCTTGTTTGAGTCACATACCATTTGCACGTTGATGGAGTGGTATAACTCACGGTTGCGGTACACTGCCTCCATGGCATGTGGGACCACCAATTCAACATGGGTGCAGTCAATATCACCAATGCAACCAGGGATGCCGGTCAGTGAATGGAAACCAACTTTGGTGTTGGAGATCTCCTGGGCTGTCCGTGGTAGGAAAATGTGGTCACCTGTGTGCTTCTGAAAGGCATCGAGCACTTGGTTCAGCGTACGTGAGAATAATGGTTGTGTTATGCCATGCATCTGTCCTTCTGTGTGCTGGTAGGTGCCTGTGGCCAGGAAGTGGAGCACAGACACCACCTCCAGTAGAGCGGGGATGTCGGTACGGATGTCTATGAGGCTGGCAATGTCGTTTTGTATCATGTCCACAATGGTGGTGATGGTGTCCCGGTCCAGATGGTACAGGGTGTGGAACTGCTCAGGGGTTAGGCTGAATGGATTGGCTCTGATTCGAGGGATTGGGGGATGCCTGTGTGCCTGCCTCACCCTCCTTCTCCTCCTGCGTCTCCTCTGTGCTGCCTGTTGTTGTTGTTGTTGTTGCTGGAGTTCCACTGCAATCATGTCCTCCATTGCTACTAGTATTGGAAACATTTTTGTGTGTGACTGGGTGTGGGAAGGGGTGGGGTGTGCTCCTTTTGTGCTGGCCCAGTCTATATTGCCTCCACCTGTGATGGTTGTGTGCACCTGTGGCAGTTGGGAATACTGCACATGGCCGTTTACAGGTGGTCCGCGATGCCGGTATTTGCTCCATGCCGGTAAGGTACTTTTCTGTCTTCTGTAGGCCGTTGTTAGCATGTCCTCATTACTTGTGTTCAGCTCCTGTTTACGCCATGCCGCTATTGCCGGCATGTGAGGTCACGTGCCTGCGCCCATGGCGCTATTAGAGGCACCGTTATTTACCGTACCGCTAATAGCGGGTTGGTGGGTCGTAATGGACCGTAGCGGTAAACGATGCCGGTAATCCTTTACCGGCATTGTTTTTCCCTTACCTCCAACCTCGTAAGGAGGCCCAATGTGCTCTGCTCCTTCTACTAGACCTTTCGGCAGCCTTTGATTTGGTGGACCATTCAATACTCTGTAAACACCTGTCCTCTGCAGCCAACTTCTCTCAAGAAGCCGTTAACTGGTTTGAATCCATTCTCAACAACAGGTCAATGAGGGTCTTCTCTCAGCTAGCAGCTGCTGACCCCTCCCCGATCACATGCAGATTCCCTCACGGCTCATGCGTATCCCCCACTGTGTAAAATATATTTACCAAGCCCATATTCGACAAATTGGACCAACTATACAGATGATAGGCAGATACTCCTACCCCTATACAGCGACTATAATGCATACCAAACCCTACTTAACAAAAATTACAAAGTCATTCAGGCATGGATGGCGGCCCATGGCTTATGCCTGAATGACGATAAGAAAGAAATCCTAATCCTAGGTGCCCCAGCCCATCTCTACAAATTGAAGCGTACTATTCATCTTTCACCATTGATGGCACTGCCATTAAAGTGGCCAAAGAAACCAAAACTTTAGGCTCTTACTTAGACGCTACTCTGAACATGGGTAAACAAGTCAACTCCACATCTTCTGCAACAGCGAACACATGCAAGTTGATTCACACCTGCAAAACTTATTTATCCACCAAGAGCTGCACTACTTTAGCGAGAGCCTTAATATTGTCGAAACTCGACTATTGCAACACCCTCTACGCAGGAGCTAGCAAACAGACCACTAACAAACTTCAAATTTGACAAAATAATGCTCTGAGGATCGCTCTGAGCATTTTAAAAAGAGAACACATCTCTGAGGTCAGACGGGATACCAAATGGCTATCCATTCAAACTTGTTTCCCTCACCCACAAATGTCTAAACAACGCTGTCCCACTTTACTTACAAGAAAAAATCACTAGAAAATCACCCGCTCGCCCCACCAGGGCAGTCCAATCGTTCTGCATCAACGTTCCTAAATTTTACCTGAAAAGAGCAGGTGGGAACAGTTTCCCAGTTCAAGCGCCCAGCACTGGAATGCTCTCCCCCTGCATTTCAGAACAGACCATACCTTCCTAAGCTTTAGGAAAAACATGAAAACTTGGCTTGCGTCCAATGACATCTGAATGTAAACCTACCGGTACTGCAAATGAACTGTAATGTATATTCTTACATTGTAAAAAGTATTATTTTTCTTGTTATTACCTGTACTGTACATAATGCACACTCCTGAATGATATCTTAATGTAAATCTACCGGTACTGCAAATCAACTGTAAATGTATAATCTTGCTTTGTAAATAGGATAATTTTTTATGTTATTACCAGTACTATACATAAAGAATGCATAGTCTTGTCGCGCGCAGATACCTTTGGGTGAGGAGCGCTTTATTTAAGCAATATGACCAGAGCCGCTGGGGCAAACGGCCAAGAAAATGGCCACTGGGTAATGGAAAATGGAGTCCATTTTCCCTTTCCATGGTGACCATCGGAAGCAGACGCGGTGGAAACAGAAGTGTTCCCAGCGCATCCGCTCCCGAAAAAAAGGAGAAGAAGGTAAGTGGGGTTGGGAGGGAGAAAGGGAGAGATGAAGGGAGGGGGAAAAAAAGTAGAAAAAAAAACGTATCTGCATCCCGGCTAGAGAAGATGGAAGCCTCCAGCCGTGTGGATGCGCGGAGTGGGGATGGCCCCAATCCAAGCCTCCACACAGCTGTAGACTGCCATCGTCCCCCACGGGGGCAAAAGGAGGCATAAGGTTAGTGGGGTGGGGAGGGCAGGGAGGAGGGAGGAAAGGGAAAGCAAAACAAAAAAAAAGCTTTACCTGAGTCCACAGCAGGGGGCGAAGGCAGCCTCTCAACCGTGGGGAGGCTCTGAGCGGGGATGGCCCTGCTTCGAGCCTCCTCATTGGCTGAGGAGCTGCCATGCCCCCGCTGGGTACAACGGCCGTAGAATCCCAGCTGAGGGATTCCCGGCCGGGTAATGCCTCGGCGAGGGCCAATCAGAATAGTTGTTTCATTCTGATTGCGCCCTCGCCGGGTACTAAAAATAAATAAACATACAAAAAAACAAACAAACAAACAAACAATCAAACCAAACTCACATTCTTCCTTTTCTTGCTGGGCTCTCTTGATCACAGGCTTAAATGAAGTGCACATCAATTCTGGCTGAACCCATAGTGCACTGAACTTAGATTGAGGGCATCCAAGACCCAAGCGGTCTCAATAGCAATGCAGTGCATCCTTTTTGGTTTACCTGCAATTAATTGCAATATTTCCCAGGCCTCATCCTGGTCCTCCCAAATCCACTCTAAAACCAATGATGGTTCAATCAAAAGGTTAAAGTCCCCCATGACCAGTACATTTTTCCAAGCTGAATCAGACCCATTGCAGGTACGTATTAGTTCATGGATCCTATTTACCACCATCATTGAATTAGGCCATTTGTACACATTAAACATCAAGCAACAGTGACCCTCAGGAGTTGTTTAAAAGCGCATCAACCCAAGTGAGCAAGCCACCACTATCGTGCGCCCTAGCATCTTTTTGGGCCACAATCTGATACCCTTGCGTTTTCCAATTGATCCATGACCCACATTACCTGCAGAAAAATAAGTTGATGTTCTCTTAAAGTTACACCATCTTGGGATGGACATGTGTCTACACACACCTGCTAATGACACCATTTTACAAGTCAGAGTTCTAGCATCCACCTCATTGCCCATGTCATGTCAATCCACTCTACAGGTCACCTTCAATGCCCAACTGGGGAGCACCATTTACAGTGTCCATTGGAGAAATCACAAGGGGGGGTAAGGTAGGCCCACCAAAAGTGGGTCTCCCTCCTAACCCTCCATATAGCTGGCTTTGTCCCAAATGGAGGTCCTGGGGGCAGTTGTATGTCCAAAGGCTTATAGAGGTGACCTGTAGGGGGTAAGATCGAAAGTCACTGGCAAGGAGGCCATTCACCAGCTGGACATTAACATAAAGATTCAAACTGAATCAGACAGACCCTCGGGTGACCCCATCCATGTGCACCTTACAATAGCCTCTCTGATAACTGAAGTGGCCGCCTTCATGTGTCTTATCCAGTGGATGCATTTGTTTATCAGAGAGGATTGGGACTCAGGTGTACTGGGGGCAACCGGGATATGCCATCCATGATTACTGAAGTGGTTTGCCCCTCACAGACCTACATTTAGATTTGCTTTTCCCAAACATTTCCATTTTCACTAGGCCCACTAGTCCCTGGCTGTCGACTATCTATGCCCTCTTTGTGTCTGCTCATGTTTGTGTGTAAATAACTTTTTATTTTGTTTAAAAGATTTTATAGGACGAAGTTAGGTATACAAGCCAAATAAACAAAAATTCATATATCAAGAATAGCAACTTCTTAGAAGCAGGAGAACAAGATCTAGTAAGGGTTAGAAAACAAAGTAAGCAAAGTATCCTTATATCATATAGTTACAAACTTGTGTTGATCAATTTTTGAATATCGGGGGTGGGGGGGCACAAACATTACAGACAGCAAGACAAAAACACTAAACCTGACAAACACATACAAGAGGAGGAAGAAGGGAAGTGGATGAAGAGTGGGGTATACATATTGCAAACATTTGAACTGAATAGTGATACACAGATCTCTAATACAAATCTACACAGTTAGATACTCATTAAATGATTTCCATTTCATCTGAAACTTAGTTTGTAAATCAGGTGTAGAGGCATTACAGCCTTCCAATCTATGAATATATTACATATAGAATTCAACCAAAATGTATAATGAATTTTTTCCAATAAGTCGTAATATTTTGTATTGCCACCATTAAGCATAAGTCGAACAGATATCTAGCGTATTTGTTGACAGAGTTGTTATGTAACATAGAGCTACCCAAAATAAGAAAATAAAAACAAAAGTCCATTGTAAGGTTACACATGCATTTGATGGTATTCCACACAGGGTTCCAGAATGATTTGACATATTGACATTCTATAAACATATGTTTAAAAGAGCCTCTAACTTGTAAGTAGCTCCAGCAGTTGTCATTAGGTGATAGACCACATTTGAAAAGGGATACAGGGGTTATAAAGTCTCTGTGTGCTGAAAAAAGAATAAGGTTTGGATAAGGCTTGCAGAGGTGGTCATTTTAGAAATACACGGCCATTGGGGGGGCCAGCAAAACTGATGGTCCAACCGTACACAGCCTTTTCTCCAGTCCTTATGAAGACATTCAATCCTAGGCGTCGGTGAAGTATTTAATAAGATGTTGTAGTAGATAGAGGCAGTTGTATTAGGGTTGAGCATATGAAGGAGTCTTAGCACATCAGGATTATCGGAACTATCCATCATTGTCTCCAAATGTCCTGCTATTGCTGCAATAATTGTAAGATATTGGGCCTCATTCTGAGTTTGGCGGTAACCACGCCGCTATTTGCGGCATGGCTGCCTCCGAACTCGTCCAAACTCTGGCCTGATGAATGCAGTAATTACTGGTCCATTCCGAGGTCGGATGGACCGGTAATTCCCCATTCAACAGGGCCATTCCCCATTCTCATTTGAGCCCCCATAGGGCTCAATGGGAAGGGGGAAGGCTGCAATAATGGTACCGTAAATACGGTACCGTTATTGACCCCGGAGTCCCTTTGCGGGTCGCGTCCTTAACGCCTGCTAAAAGCAGGCATTAAGGAAGGACCCGCAAAGGGAACTCGTAGTAGGGCGGTAAGGGTTTAATGGCACCGGTCCAGTTACCAGTGACCGTTAACCCTTACCGCCTTACTCGGAATGAGGCCCATTGTGTCAGGGAAGAGCCAGGCATATGGAATTTGACAATAAATTCATTGAATGTAATGTGAGTACCACATTTGAACAGTTGATTACAGAATGGTATAGCCTTACAGAGCCAAGGCTTCCAGGTGAACCCAGCTAGGCACTTGAAATGATACATCATGGGGGGCACTGTTGAGCAGCCCAAGATGGCCCCTGATCCGCCCCGGCCCTGAAAATTAATCTACATGGGTACAATAGCCCGGAGCAGCTGCGATCCGAAAATTAGACGGATTGACCACTTTATGGTGATGTTTGAACTGGCTGCGTAATCAGAGATGACTCGCGGCTGCCGCCGCACCACCGACCGCTGAGCTTGCCCTCCTGCACAGACGGCCCGCCGTCATTGATCCTGATGCGTGCTGCATCAAGCTCTGGACCTACGCCTGGGTGGACTGGATGGAGCAGACCTACATCTTATGGATGGGAAACAGTGACAGTGGCGGCATACTCTAAGTCCTTGGACCCGGAGACCAGCGTATGCTTACAATAGTGGTGCACTGCCTGGCTCTGGCCTGAGGGACTTTCCCCGAGCTCACATACAGCAGCTTACCGGGGCCCGACTGCACACAACAGAGGCCGGGGACGGCGGGGGCAGGCAGAGGATCCCTGGCATCCCAGAGTTGCCGGTGTGCCCAGGGTTGCGTGCCGGGCTGAGAGGGCTGGCAATTGGCCTTGGTGCGGTGCACCCGGCCCGCCTGAGTGGCCGTGACAGATAACAGTGCATTCTTCCTTGTCTTGTCTGTGGGGTGCCGCTACGTGAGATCTGCACTCGCCAACACCATCTGCAGCTTCGGGGAAGAGGAGCTTGTGCGAGAACCCTGGCCGTGGCCGGCCACATTCTCAAGCCTGTGTCGGCCATCAGGAAGCCTGAGACTTGAAGTCGTTACAAGCCCCTGCAACATAGCAAGTACGTGCAGTGGGGGTGGAGACCTTAGCGCGAGCCCAGCATATGGGCTTCTGGTCCAGTGTGCAACACCCAACTTGGGGCCTCTAAAGTCCCCCGCTGCCATCACAACTGTGGGCCACTTCCCAGTGATGCCATTGGCCCCACAGACTTTGTCACATCGCCCCAGCTTCTATACCAGAGTGGATACAGCACGCAGGGTGGACAAGCCCCTGCCCGAGACACTTTCAACAGCACTGCCCCTCCCCTGCTGCACCTCCATATTCCTCTCTGCTTTACCCCATTAGACGCAGTGAGACCGTGCCTGCTTTATTTGCGGAGAGGAAGTGAGATAGAACCGTCTCATTGTGATATCGATTCTGGCTTAACTGCTTGATGCCATTCACTTTACTCAGCCCCGGCTGCCTATGCTCCATGCACTCTTGACTAGGTGCCACCTAATCCATTTCTTGTGACACCTGAGGGTGGGAGGCACCCACTGAAATCAGTCACTGTTCATTCATTCGAATTGCCTGCACCACCGCCAAATACAGCAGAGCCCCATGCACGGTTGTTGTACGGGCCCACTTAAGGTGACTGACCCGCCCAGTGGCTGGGGCGCTACATGTAGCTACACTGACTCATAAGCTACTGCGCCGGCCCTGTAAGTGCAGTCACACAGAAAGGAAGGCAGCGTTGAAAACGATATACAACTGGATGCTCCATATTACGCCCCCAACCCTGGATTCGCTACTTACTCGACCTTGGGATTACACGATTCTGTCTCGAAACGCTTTCCCATATCTCTTCCTCACTCAGAGCAATTTGAATCAGACTGCGGGCCCCTGGGGCGAGTACACATCCCTGGCACTATGACCGGGATGCCTGCCTCCAGCGCTGCACTGGCTGCTGCCTTTGGGCACAGGGGAACACACGCCCAGTACACACACGTCAAACAACTTTGACCTGCACGCTCGGTTGCCTCACAGTGAACCTCTACCTGTCCACAAAATGTCTAATAGGTCCCGGGGTGCAAATAAGGTTGGAGCCATGGACAAATTTGCTAAGTCGACACCCCGGCTTGAACAGAGTCTGCGGCCAGTCAGGAAGAAGCAGATATGCCAGTGGACACAACGGCCTCAGACTTCACCAGCATGATGGAATCCATGGCCAAAAACTTTGCATACTTCCATGAAAAACTGGATGACATTAATGCAAATGTGGCATCTCTCAAGTTGCAATTGGATCAGCAGGGCACCAGAATCACAGAGGCAGAATCCAGTATTAGTGCTAACGAGGATGGTATCCATTTGTTGCAGGACACGGTATCCCCTCTGGTCCGGGATATGAAATCAGTCAAAGCTAAATGCAGCGATTTAGAGTCCTGATCATGCAGGAACAATATACGTATTATCGGGGTCCCGGAAACTGCACTCAGAGGTGAGCTGGAACAGGCAACTGAAAATCTACTTAAGGACCTACAAGGGGACCCCGCACTGTCACCCTTTTTGCCATCGAGCGTGCCCATCACGCACTGGCCCCACGCCCCAAACCCGGTGATTTTCCAAGACCAATCATCGCAAAGATCTTAAGATACACGGACAGGGACCAGATCCTCTGTTTGGCATGTGAGAAAGGGGAGCTAGACTAGACTCGTAAGTCATCAGGATTTTTCCTGACTTTTCCACTGACATGCAGCAGGAATGACATCAAATTAGTGGAGTCAAAAAACTGCTCAGAGAGAGAAACATCGCTTATGCAATACTATTTCCCACACGTCTTAAGTTCACCTTCAAAAATAAGCTCTACTTCTTCACAGTCCCAGATGAAGCAGTGACATTCATAGAAGCACATGTTCCCTTACATGAGCCGACGGATGAACTGATGTTAATGTTAATGTTAATGTTAAAGGATATTTGTACCACGCACTATCACCACCGAAGTGGCCCCCTGGTGCTCTGGCGGCTCTGAAAATTGGAGGAGAGGGGGTGGGTTAGTGGGAATAAGCTGGAAAAATGCAAGAGAGCAGTGATGTGCTGTTGGCAGCCTCAGACGGTGGGTCCGTTGGCCGGGCTTGGGGTGTTTTACGGTCCGTGGTCGTTGTGTGCTGTTGTGTAGGTGTATGTGTGGTTTGTTTTGTTGTTGCAGTGTTGTGAAGTTTGTGCGGATTGCTGCGTTTTAGGCTTGTGGTTGTGTTTGGCTAGAATTTGAGAGGTGTATGCAGAGGGATGGAATTGTTAGTTGGTTGGTTAGTTGGCATTGCTGTCCTTGTAATTACGGGATTCCATCTAGGTGTGGTACATGCTGACATTCATATTTCTATCTAGATGCGATGCAAGCTAAAGTTCAGATTTCTAAGTGTGGTGCATGTTAGGAATAACATTTCTATCTAGGTGCGACGCAAGCTAAAGTTAAGAGTCGTAAGTGAGGCACATGCTAACAGTTACATGGAGATGGAGAATGACTGAATGGAGACACTGCCATCAATATACTAGTGGCCCTTGTATTGGAAGTCACATATCCTTCACTCTATGAGTTGTTAGCACCTTGACCAAATAGTACCCTGCCAGGTTTATGGCACAGAGCAGAGCTGAACTGACATGCTGCCCTTACAGCAGCTCCTCCTTGCGGATTCCTATAATCTAGTTACATCTCAGCCCCACACAGCCAGATGCTCATCTATCTTATTTCATGTTCTCCATGTCATTTGTGAGGTGTTACTGAAACAAGACCTTTCTCTACCGTTTGCATTCTGGAGGTATATGCCTCTGCTCCTCAGGTCTTATGATATGGAGGGGGACGGATCTCCACACCATAAATGAGAAATGGCATCCTTAGAAGTTGGTAACACCGCAGCGGCACACCCCATTGCGGCTGCAATAGTTGTTCTTACAGTTCTCTTGTACCCAGGCCTCTGTTGGGCCTGTGGCCGGAGTGGGCTGAGTTGAGGATGGCTCACCTGTGGAAGAGATGTAAGGGAGGGTGGACACACTGCTGGTTGGGGATGGCCGCTGAGGGAGGGGGCAGGGATTGTTGGGGAATGTTGTTTAAAAAAAAAATGGAAATTGCGCAGCAATTCACGTAGTTAGCAAGCAACATATTGCTACTGTTACTGATCCGTTATATACACACAGTTGCGATAACTGGGATGTTCCTTGAAATGATGACATGGCCATTCATATAATGTCATGGAATATCTGAGGGATAGGTAATTTCACTAAGGCCCAAAGGTTGGCAGTTTACGCACAGAGGCATGGGGTGAAAATGCCCCTATTACAAGAGACTCATGCCCTTGGCCGCCTTGCTTCATGTTTGGCACCGACCTGGGGACCAAATAGGTTTTACACTACATACTCCACACAGTCCAGAGGAGTATTAACACTAATCCATAAATCTGTTAAATTTGTATTGAAGAAAAGCCACATAGACTCTGTGGGGAGATACATCATCCTACATTGTATGATAGCATATGGGGAGTACTTGTTGGTGAACACATATGGTCTGAATGTTGACACAATTTTTTGACAATGTGGCCTCCTTACTTTTGGGATACATTGTGGTCCCGATAATTTGAGGTGGGGACATGAACCTCATACTTAACAATGATTTAGCCAAAACTGGGACTGCATTTAGTGTCCAGTCTCGCGCAGCTAGGAGATACATGCACACATGTCATCACTTGGAATATGAGATGTCTGGAGGACGCTCCAACCTCAGGTGTGGGAATACACCTTTTACTCATCAGTGCACGATAGCTCATCTAGAATAGACCTGTTTCTGGCAACGGGTGGACTGATCGGGAGGGTCGTAGATACTCGGATACTTACCTGCACTTTATCGGACCACGCCCCAGTGATGATGCTGGTTGAATTAGGGACACCAACATACTTCTTGGCGCTTTAAGTCTGAAGCACTGTTGGATGTAGTGTTCAAAGCTGAGATCCTGTCAGACATACAAACCTTCTTTGAAAGTAATATTCAGCAGGAGACGACCTTTGGGATTCAGTGGGAGGCCTTCAAAGTTTCCATCAGAGGCATGTCTATTTCACGGGAAGCAGGGATATTAAAGACCATCTGGAATGATTTACGCCGCTCTGAGACTAGACTCAAAGTCTTAGCGTGAATGTGTGATGGCTGCAGAGCCCTCCAAGTTGGCCCAAATCAGAGAAGTACTTGTATTGTAGTCATGGTTGTGATGTAGTTTTGATAAGAATGTAAGTGGATGGTCTATATGAATGTTAGCTAGTTATCTTAGGTTGTGCGAGTACGCGGTTGGGCAGGGTGTGACAGACCCTTGTCTCCAGGTGGCAGATGGAGTGGGAGGAGATACGTGTCAGTGATTGAGAGTGTGGCAAGTAATGTGTGTGCTCGCAGGTGGCAGCTGTGAGGCCCGAGAGTGTCAGTTCCGTGCAAGTGGTGAAATGTGTACTTAATTCTGTTGATTGTTAGTTACGTCAATGTGGTATACGCTTTTATGGTTACGATTGTTGTTATGGTTCTTACAGATGTGCATGAGTGAGTCCTTTCAGTAAGGTTCTCCCATCCTATCCTCCCAACTGTAGCTATTGGAACACCAGCATCTCATATAATTCTAAATGACATCACTATATTATACTTTCTGCACAGGGTGCACTCAGTATAGATGGATATTATAAATGCTACACAACTGGAGGCGTTTGAATGCCATGCCATGCGAGAGATAAAATACTCTGCTCGCCCAATTGCTGCGAGGAGATATGGGGAAGGTGATAGGCCGGGGAGGAAACTCGCCAGGCTAGTTCCGGCAGAGGCGGGAAGAGCCCAGATTGAGTGTATCAAGGATAAACAAGGAGTCCAACAATGGTCGGATCAACAAATGCTTTCAATATTCTCACGTTATACCAAACTATACACACCACTGCATGAACACAGGGTACAAGACATTCGAGACCTGCTCGACCAAATTCCCATGACCTACATATCCCAATCCACTAGGGAGCAACTTGACGCCCCAATACGTCAATACACTAGATGAAATAGTCAAAGCCATTACAGATCTACCAAAGGGGAATGCCCTTGGGCCCGATGGACTCACCGCAGAATTCTATCAAGAGCATGTCACACTTCTGGCACCTAGGCTGCTGGAGGTCTGGTTGGAATCACTGCGTGAATCAACCCTACCCCCTCGATGCACGAGGCAATCATAACACTTCTTCTTAAGCATGTCAAGCCCAGCGACGAGTGCCGATCCTATAGACCCTTCTCGCTCATGAACATTGACACTAAGATACTAGCCAAGACACTAGCAAACAGATTCCTTCCGATCATGCCACACCTCACCCATGAAGACCAGAGCAGCTTTATCCGGGACAGTCTACAGCACTTAATATCAAAAGGCTCTTCAATGTCCTCTTCAGGATAGACCAAGGGGCACAGGACACCCAAAAGGCCTTCGATATGGTCTCATGGCAATACATGTGGACAGTCCTGGAGAAAATTGGACTCGGCCCATGCATGATCCAATACATTAAGTTGCTATACAAGTGCCCCACCGCTAGATTCCTGGTCAACTCCTCCACCTCACAGTCCTTCATGCTGCGTAGGGGTACCCACCAAGGCTGCCCATTTCCCCCATCCTTTTCGCACTGGCTATTAAGCCAATGGCAGACTACATAAGGGCGCAACATTCTCACAGGGGCATACGCCTTGCCGATGCCCGAGAAATAATATCATTGTACGCAGATGACGTACTACTACATGTCAGGAATCCAACCACTCACCTGGATCCATTTTACGAGACATAATCAAGATAGGTACCTTCTCTGGCTTCACCATTAATTATCCGATATCTGAGATATTTCCCCTTCCTAGTACAACTCAGGAACCGTACTGCGAATACTCTCTACGCTGCCCCCCCCATGGTATCAGATATCTGGGGGTCCAAGTAGCATTGTTCACATCTGTCTTGTTGTCTGACCAATATACTGCAGATGCAAAGTACTTTGAGTCTAAAGTGATAAAATGGCGCTACCTACCGCTCTCCTTAGCAGGGAAATTATCGTTGATCAAGATGATCTTAGTCCCTAAACTTCTGTACATCTTTGTAAACATACCGATAGGGCCCGGGATAAAATATTTTGATGACTTACATGTGATGGGCGCTCAATTCCTATGGCACACCAGCACGGTTCATAAAAAATGGGAACTTAGGGATTTACCCTATGAGAAGGGAGGGCTAACAGCTCCTGATCTGACCCTTTACTGGGTAGCGGCACAGGCCCAATTCGGCACATACTGGTACAAACATATTACTGCCCCACCCCATGTCAAATTGGTCCTCCAATACAAATATGAATCCGATGCTCCGGCTGACCCCATCGCGTCCACTCTGATGGCATGGCTCCGCCTTCTTGGCTCATCGTCTGCTCCCCGCCCCTACTATAAATGGCTCCCCATTTGGAGATTCCCCGGGCTTGAACCCACACATGACAAACTCCTCTTGCAACACTGGCTAAGCTTGGGGTACCAGGCACTGACTGACCTATTTCCAGAGGGGAAGTTTATCACCCCACAGACATGGTGCCCTGGCCACTCCTGTTTGGCACTGGAATTGCTAGAATAGACTCCGAGCTGCAGTCCAAGCTATTATAATAATAATAATCATTTTGCATTTATATAGCGCTACGAACCCTCAGGTATCTGAGCGCTGCTTATTATTACCCACGGTGTGTGGTGCTCATTTATCGACCTCAGAAGTATGAAAGGCTGATTTGGCCCTGCCGGGATTCGAACCTGTGTTAGCAGGCTCTGCACAGATGTCAAATCGAGCGCTCTACTCGCTGTGCCACTTGACCGGCTATGTGATCATCCTACCCAGACGAACCCCCTGAGACACCTGAATCGCACTATATAGCCACCTCAAGCAACAATCAGAGAATACTATCCTCTTTATATAAAATGCTACTGGTGAAATCTCTAGACCAACTGCCCAAAGCCTGCAATGCGTGGGCCGACAAACTGGGCCTTGAGATCACAGATGGCCTGTGGAAAAAGATGTGCTCCCACACTTGTAAAGTCTCCCTTAACTTTAGATTTCCTTGCATGCAATATAAACTATTGAACAGAGTGTATTATACTCCACATAAACTGACTAGGTTCAATCGGAACCATATACACGCTTGCCCCAGAGACCACGGTGAGAACGCGGACCACACAAATATGTTCTGGTCATGCACCGCACTCAACACATTTTGGGGAAACATTTTCCATGCTCTCTCCGAGATTGCGGGAACTGACATCAATCCAGACTGTTGGCCCTGTTGTTCGGGGTAAGGCGTGGTGATGCGGTCAAGTGAATGGTTAAATTCCTAAATGTGGGATGTATGGTAGCTAAGAAATGTATGCTACAGTGTTGAAAGCGCCCTTCCCCACCCACCTTTGGGATGTGGCTCTCGGCTCTTACCTGGACACACACATGTGAAGAGGAATAAATAGCATCTCTCCCCGCGCAATCCTGCCCTAAAAATGTCTGGTCAGCCTTCTGCAGCTATCTTAACAAAGAAACTGACAAGGGACCTTGACCCACCCATGTCACTAGCCTTATAAGCCTAGCACAAACTGTTGGGGTGTGAACCTGTCCTAAACTTGGTAAATGTGCTGGTTAAGACTGCTCATCAATGTACTTTGTACTGTTTTCATGTAACAGTTTTCAAAATGCTTATTGTATGTATTGCCCTATGCTACTGCCAATTAAACAAAAGTTTCATAGAAATGATACATCCTGTACAAACCACCACTCTGTTTGCTTTACTGTAAAAGCTGAATGATATTTTTTGAAATCGGGGAAACCTACCCCTCCTTGGGAACGGGATCTTTTAAGCTTACTCAGTGAAATTCCATGTTTTTTCCTTCCCCATAAGAATTTTGTGAATTAGGAATCTATAGATTTGAAGAAAGAAGGGGAAAGAGGAATAGGCAGCATATAGAGGAGATAAAGTATTATAGGGGAGATTATCATCTTGATCGATTCCAGTCTTCCCCACCAGGAGAGATATAGGGAGGACCAAGAGGATATTAAATCTTTGACTCTGGCTAACGTGATATCTGTGTTATGTTTGCAAATATCATTGGTGTAAGCTGAAATGTGAGTGCCTAAATATTTGAATCCAAGGGGACAACATTTCATTCCTAGAGTGCTGGTATGAAATGGGGTGCATTAGCCACTGTTTTGATATGTCAAATGAAAAACCCAAAATATTATCATTTTGTCTTTTGGCTAGATAAGGGAAAGAAGGAGGATAATTGACCATTTACAAATATTGCAGTTTTGGTATTAGAATATAGAACATTAATCATTGATAGAAAAGGGGGGGCAAAACCATGCCACTTGAGCACTTGGAACATAAAGTCCCATTCAACTCTATCGAAAGCCTTTTCAGCATCGAGGGCTATCGCAGAAAAGGGGTCACTAGATTTGTTTAGAATGTCAATGATATCTAAAAAAAAGTCTAATAAGGGATGAGGTCACTCTGCCTTTTACATATCCAACTTGATCTTGCTTAAGGAGATTGCGTAGGAAAGGGAAGGAATCTATTGGCCAGAATTTTAGCATAAATCTTACAATCAGTATTAATAAGGGAGATTGTTGGACAGTAGTTTTGGGGGAGTTCGGGATCTTTATCTGGTTTAGGGAATACTATTAGCATAGCTTCTGAGAAAGAACCTTGGGCCATGTTATTTAAAATAAATTGAGAGAAAAGTTTGCTAAGATTGGGCACTAATAGATTGGAGAAATGGGCCATAAAATCAATAGGGAAACCATCCGGTCCTGGAGCTTTACCTTTTTTTAATATTTTTGCTAGCTAAATGTATTTCAGGGGGAGTAATTGGGGCATTGAGAGAAGAGGGGTCAATTTGAGGATAGAGGTCTCGAGTTATATTAAATAGGAAATAATTTACAGTGGGATTATTAGGCGGGGCTTCGGAAGTATATAATTTGGAGTAAAATTCCTTAAAAACATTACACAATTTCTTTATCCGACAATTTTCTATTGCCCAAATGATCTTTAATAACAATGATTTTGTATTTCTCCTTCTTAAGTATAAGGTATGAAGCCAAAGTTTTACTGGTTTTATTGGAAAATTGCTATTTTGTTGGCTTTATATTTGAGGAGATTGGAACATGAAAATTGTGTAATCATTTTATTGGATTGAAATCTTAGTTTCAAAATATCCCTAAGGATTAAGGAAGAATTAGTGCGAGCAAATTGGATTTCTAGAGGTTTAAGCTGTTTGAGAATGGATTCAGATTCAGCTTTAAGGTTTTTCTTCCTATTCGCTCCATATGAAATAATATGACCTCTAAGGACACTTTGTAGCAATCCCAATTATTGGGGATAGAAGTGTCTTGATCCTTATTTTCAGAGAAAAAGTAGTTGTGTTGTTATCTGATGAATTGTGTAAAGGAAGCATCACTTAATAGGCTAGTGTTAAATCTCCAACTTCGAGAGCTGTGGGAGGTAATTGGGGTAGCAATTTTAATGTGTACTGGGGCATGATCAGAGATTGTGATGGGTTCTATCTGGGCATCAAGTAGAAGGCTAAAAATAGAGTTAGGGATAAAAATACAATCTAGCTGTGAAAAAGAGTTGTGGGGTGTAGAATAAAAGGTACATTCTGAGTCAGTAGGATGTAGGATACACCAAGCGTCACTGATGCCAGTTTCAGTTAATAAATTGTGTATGAGATGTGCTGTTAGTATACCGCACATCGGATTTCCTGTCAAGAAAGGGGTCTATAACTGGATTACAATCTCCATATAAAATCAAATAGAGAGGGTTGTTGAGTAGTATATGATTCCTAAGTTGCTTCTAGAAGGTGGGGTCTGCTGAAGTAGGAGCATATACATTAAGAATTGTATAGTTTGTAGATTCTACAGATATATTAAGAGTAACCCATCTTCCTAACTGATCAGCTTCCGTAGATATAACTTTACATTTAAGGGTTTTGTTCATTAGTGTAATTACACAATGTTTTCCCATTAGCAGCACTAGAAAAAACCTGACCCACCCAATGTCGCTTGAGTTTTGCTGCTTCATCAACGGAGAGATTTGATTCTTCTATACAAGCCACAGAGGGCCTTAATCTATTGAGGTGTGAAAGTACTTTTTGTCTCTTAATGGGATTATGTAATCCTTTAACATTCCAGGATACGATATTCAGTGACATCAATCAAAACAGAAGGATAAATATATATTGACTGAGGCAGTAATTTGAATAAAACAATAACTTTTGGGAATAAAATCTCATTAACGAGTAGAATAGCATAAGAATCCAGCAAGCTATTAGCAAGCAGAAAAATAAATGTATCCAACAAAACAAAGGACAACATGAATGGAAAGAAACATGAGGAAGGGGAAAAGGCAAATGATAAAGACACGAAAATTGGTAAAAAAGATTTATATTAAAAAAGTCAAAATAACAGTGGCTAACAGGAACCAGCCACACCAATCCATGTCCAGAAAATGAATGTGATACGGTGGAGGAGAGCTGAAAAAAGAGAAAGAAGAGGTCGGCCCACCATTCCCCGCTCCGATGAAGGGCGATAGATTTCAGCATAAGAACGTACGAGGTTGTAATGTTCCTTCAAGGGATAGGGTTGGAGGTGTCCATGTCCATATCACTTCTTTTATGGGATTGAATATATTCTCTTAGCTCCATTGTATTTTGAAATGTAGAAGTCTGCCCATTTAAGGTAACCTTCAGAATAGCAGGGTGGATGATGCCATACCTGGCATTTAATTGCCTAAGAGCTAGTCGGAAAGAGAGAAGGTCCTTTCTTCTTGCAGCAGTTAATGTCTTGTGTAATAAAAATGTTGTTTCCTTGCCATGCCAGCTGTTTGAGTTGTCTGACTTTTTGCATAACAAGGGTCATGTGAGTGAAATCTAGAAGGGCAAAAATTTGAGTTCTGGATGGAATCTGACAGGCTGAGGATAAGCTCCTGGGGCCAATTTGATGAGCTCCTTGGATGTTGAGTTGCACTGACGCCAGTAGGTTAAGAATTTGAGGAAGGAACATATATAGAAAGGCAATAGGATCATATTTTTCAATTCCTTCCCAAAGGCCCACAATGGAGAGGTTGTTCCTTCTATTTCTGTTTTCAAGATTCTCTGCTTGTTGTTTTAGGGAGGCAACTTGTGTTTCTAAGTTAGTAACCTTGTTAGAGATATCTTCTGCATTACTTTTTTCGACTTCATTCATGCGGGAGTCAAAAGCAGACCATTTATTGTCAAGTAGTAACTTGGCATTAGTATCTTCCATGAATGGCTTCAAGGTTCTGATTTCTGATAGAATTGTTTGCATGACGGGGTCTGTTGCATCTTCTTTGGGTGTCGTAGATTCGCTCTTCTGTCTCTTATCGTTAGTAGGGGACGACCCAAAAGCCTCTTTAGTTTGACCCTTTTTAGTGGCCATATTGTATATGGAAGGGGATGTAGGAATAATTTAGTTTGACAGAAATCAGAATTCTCTTAGGTCTCTTGTTTTCCTTTTTCCCTTCCCCCTACCTTTCTCTCCTATACAAAATAGCTACAAGAGAGTAGTGAACTTAGAACTCCCTTAGGTAGTTGTCAATAGACAGCAATGACAAATCAGGTTATTGACTTTAAGGAATAAAACCCTAGAGGCAGGATTGCAAACAATATGAGGCAAGATATGAGGTAAGAAAGATGAGTTTTGGTCAAAGGCACCAGAACAGCTATGACAATTATTTATGTGAGGCAAAATAAACAAAACTCACTGAGAGAAAAGTAGAAAAAAACAATTGTTGTACAGGAAAAATAGTTTCTTGTGGTAAAGGCAGTCCAAAATACTTACATAGTACTACAAATTACACAAAAAAGAAAGAAAAAAGTTCATAGTTAATAAAGCAGAAGAAACGGTGAAAAAAGAGGCGAAAAAACCTGTGTTGTGAAAGAAACTGCCTTCCCCCAGCAGAGCGTGCCACCCACGTTGCGCCATCCGACCAGCCTGCAGGAAATGTTGGCTGGCCATGTTACGGGATGACGCGGCTTGCTTCTCGGCCTCCGAGGGTTCTATGAACAGATATACAGGCCTCAACGCACACACAGACTTCTGGGGCTGAAGAAAGGCTTCACGGTGGTGAAATGATATGATATGGCATTTATAGCGTGCCTATACACAAGTGTTTTAAGGCGTGATGAGGCAAGGACGGGGGAACAGAGGGAGGACAGACAATGATCCTACTAGGCCAGTTGTCATTCAGATTCGGCAAGTGCATGGGAAGGGGAAAGAGGAAAAGTGTGAGAGAGAAAGGGGAGAGGACAGTGCAGTACATGCAGTGAAAAAAAATTAAACAGTAAGTAAAAGTTCAGCAAGCAGGTGGCAAGTGCAAAGATAAGTGCTGACACCAGTCAAGTGCCGGTAGTGGGACTGTAGGATACAGAAACAGTCCCCAAGTGCAGGGGTTGCCGGAGGACAGTGCAGGATTGCGACTGGCAGTGGAGGGGACCTGGGCCTGAGATCAGGCTGGTGACCAGGTAACCAGTGCAAATTCAGGGCCAGCCAATAAATTAGCAAGGGAGAGGAGGAGAAAAAGCAGAAGCAAAGAGAAAGGTTTTGAGGTGCAAACAGAACCAACCGAAGATGATTCTCCTCAAGTTTCAGGGAGGCAGGGAGGCTGTTCCAGAGGGAGGCCCCAGCCAAAGAAAGAGATCTACCACCAACTCGTTGCTTGGAGAAGCGACTGACCCTGAGGGAGTTTGAGGTAGATGAGCGAAGAGCTTGAGAAGGAAGGTATTTGTGGAGAGAGATATGAAGGTATTGAGGCCCCTGGCCCCAGAAGGCCTTGTGGACGATGCAGAGGGTTTTTAACTTAATCCTCGCAGCCACTGGGACCAGTGCAAAGATTTCCGTGCCGTAGAGATACAATCCCTGGGCTTCAGGCCAAGGACAAGACTTGCGGTCCTGTTCTGGATAAGTTGCAAGGGGCGGAGAGTAGAAGCAGGCAGATTTAGAAAGAGGCTATTGCAATAGTCCAGCCTAGAGAGAACCAGAGCTATGGAGACCGTGAGCTTCTGGGGGAAGGAGAGGAAAGGAAGAATACCTCTGAGGAGGTGCAGCTGGTAGTGTGACAACTTAGAGATGTCAGAGATGTGAGGAGAGAAGGAGAGTGTAGAGCCGAAGATGACCCTGAGGGTTTTAGCCTTACAGGTGGGAACAGGAAGAGGGCCAAGGGAGGCAGGCCAGAGAGCTACAGGAAAGGAAGGACTGGGTTTGCCGATGAGGAGAATCTCAGTCCTACTGGCATTAAGGCAGAGGTCATTGGTGGCACACCACTCCTGGATAGCAGACAGACAGTCAGAGAAGAGGGAAGTGGTGGAGGAGGCCAAGGGTAGCCTGAATATGAGCTGGCTGTCATCCGCATAGCACTGAAAGTTGGGGCAGAGTGCGGCGATGCAGTGGGCAAGAAGTACCAAGTATTGGTTGAACAGCCAGGGTGAGAGGTTAGACCCCCGGGGTACACAACAGGTCGCGAAAAAGATAGCTGGCCAAATTTAAGGTACGTTTAATTTAAATTCAATATGAACCAAATTTGTCGGAGTACAGTGCCGTGTTCAGATGCCCGCTCTCATCAGTGCCAAGCCACGTCCCCTGGTGTAAATAACTCTAATAGTGGCATAACATATATAGTCTGTAAGGTGCTCTCATATATATATATATATATTTATATATATTCAGTAAAAAAAACTTTGTTAAAGGGACGTTATGGTTCAAAGTAAAACCGAAAAAAAAAAACTGAAAATCGCTAGTTATGGTAAGCTAAGCAACCATAACTCATGCCACCACCGTGCATTGCTAAGACTAACACCCAGGACATCAAAGATGACATCACAAATTGATATGTCCGTACTGTCCACAGCCAAGATGAAACTGTTCTTAGAACACATTCGGTGTCCGGAATGTCCGCAATTAACAAAAATGGAGGTGTTCTAAGGACACTATTCCTGTCCGTACTGTCCGCAAGCAAGATGGAACTGTTCTTAGAACACATTCGGTGTCCGGAATGCCCACAGTTAACCAAAATGGAGGTGTCCTAAGGACACTATACCTGTTCGTACTGTCCGCTTGCAAGATGGAACTGTTCTTAGAACACACTCGGTGTCTGGAATGTCCGCAATTAACCAAAATAGCGGTGTCCTAAGGACACCATATCTATGTGTACTCTCCGTAGAACATATACCCACATGCGCCCCACACCCATAAGTCCTACGAACATTGCGCCTGTCCGTAACTGTCCGTCTCACGTGTGTCGCACTTTTAATTAGTTTGAGGACCCGAACACTGTCCGTAGAACACCCGCGTGCATGCGTACGACCCTTCCTATACATTTGGTGTCCTGCGCACACACGTCCCTTTCGTGGACGTGTTTGCGACGTCCTCATGTGACCGCACCCATGCTGAGCGTGTGTCCTGATTTCCGGACACTGTCCGGGTCCCCGAACATTTTAAAAGTAGTTTTTTGGCCAATCCAAAGTATTTTACAGTAAAAATTCACCATTGCACATGTCCCAGACAATGACCCTGGCTTTTTACATACTTTTTGAGCCTTTCTGGAGAGCTCGATCTGTCCGCGGACAGACTGTCCGCAGAGCGCACACCTGCACCCCTATAAAAGGCCACACCCCAGGGCTCATCCTCATTGTGCTTCTGGCTACCTGAAAGAGCATTGTCTATATTAGCTTTTGCTGATCTTGCTGATTTTGCTGCTCTTGCTGCTTCCCATCATCAGACCTGATGGTATCTATGGTTGCTGCTTCAGGTGGTGCTACTAGTGCCTCAGCACCACCCCTAAACCCTCCACCACCAACACCTCCCCAAGGGCCTGCACAGGGGAACAGGCATAAGGATGTAGAGGAGGAGGATGAAGAGGATGAAGAGGATGAGGTAGTGGAAGTCCCTACTACCAGCACTCGCCGTGAGTTTTGGGTGTGGCGGTTGTTTACCATTCATGGTGACGTACCAAAAGCATGTGCAAACAAAGTCACCTGCAACCAGTGCAAAATGGTTCTGAGTCGTTGGAGGCCTGGTTCGTACAGCTTTGGTACGACATCCATGAAGCAACACCTAAGGTTGTTCCATGGCAAGGCCGTTCGCAAGGTTGTACCATTTGATAAACGTAGTAGGTTGAGTTCCTTTACAACATCCTCCGTTTCCGCTCCTATCATCACAAGAGACACTCCTGTGGGACAGCGCATCCCTCCAGCTGCCTCACAGGCCATCCATGATGCTGTTGCCCCTTACCTTTCGAGGGTCACAATATTGTGTATGTGCTGCGACGCAGTACTCTGCAGGGGGTAGAGTCTTTGGAGTGCTTTCGAGACTGTGGTCAAGGAGCATGAGAAGGTCTGCTACTTACTTAAATAAGGCCCACCCTACATCTACCTCTCTCCACCTGCCCTTTCCTATTCCCCTGGTTGGTCTCCCTTCCTTACCCTCCTTTCCCCTCTTCTCCTAGTGTGTCATGTGTAAAAACAACATATATAAAACAACAACCCCCCCCAAAAAGGCTCTTTTCAGAGTCGCCTTTCACAGTTTAAAAATAGAAGTGGCAAATAAATGGAGCAGGGCCATGTGCATTTTTTAGAAGTCTGCAGACAGTTCGTGGCCATCTAAAATGTTGGAGTGCTGCCCTATCATAACCATTGCACTTTTCTCTGAGAGGAAGTGGTGGCTCTGAAAAGAGCCGTTTGGTGGTGTTTGTTTGTGTTTGAAAAACTTCAAATGGTCAACACCTACTGCAAAATGGATGGCTGTAATTCCAAAAAAGGTTGCAATGCATTTTGTACATTTCTCAAGAAAATCTAATTGCCAGCATAAGTAAGATGGACTCCATCTCTGCGAAAAATGTATGTGCTACGAAACATAATATTTTCATTGTGAAAAGAGGACATGCCAACATCTCTTAAAAAGGCACAAACAGCTTTATTGACATTGTGCCTCGCTTTCTCCATTTGTGGACCAAATCAAGAAGAAAGCAGCCATATTTGTCTCACTAGGCAACACGAGAAAAAATTACTTGAGAATTTGGAAACATGTCCATGACCTTCTCAAGTCCTTCTTTCATTGCAAATTGCAAAGAAATTCCAGAAACATGTCCTAAACTGTTCCCTCCACAATGAATTATAATTATGTCTGGATGATGCTGTGTTTCCAAAGTAGCACAGAGAGGTACCAAGTCCAGCCACTTCATTCCACTCACTCAATGCCAATGCACTTCCACATGAGGGAATCCAAGATATGCAGCTACTCCGCAGCATTCCGGATGCACCTCCAACCAATGTATCCATGAGTCTCCCAAAATCCAGATAATCTGTTTTCTGAAACACACAGCCATAGCTATCTGTTCTTCTCTGAGAAAAAATACTTTCTGACAAACTCTCTCCTTACACAACACACCCAGTAAACTTTATTAACCAATCCCTTGCTCTACTCATTCTCATTTGTATGCCTGTCCACCCCAAAATCCCTGTATGTAATACATGATGTCCGCGGACTACCGTCATGTCCGCGGACATATCAAAAATCTGAGCGTGGTGAATTTAAATTTCAATAGTGTGCCCCATTTCCCCTGTAAGGGTGGCTCTGAAAAGAGCTGTTTTTTCCATTTTTTTGCAGATGCTTGACATACCGATATTATTTTGGATTTTTTTTTCTTACTTTACTCCTAAAAATCTTCACATAACTTTCTCCAAAGCAACCCTTACATTCCAGAACAGAATGGCATTTCCCTTAAAAGATAAAGAAATGCCATTTTCTTTAAAATAAACAGCATTACTGGAATCAATATTCTCATTATTACAGAAGAACATACCAGTTCTAAGCATGAAAGCACACATGCCTCGGTTGATTGCACACCTAGAAATGTTTTGCTGAGGACAAAAAAACAAAACTATTGTCCCATATTGCCCTAGATACTAATCCAGAAAAAATAAGTTTGGCATTTCGAAGGATGTTCATTACTGCTTGAACCAAGTGTTCCAAATCTGCCAACAAAGTAGGGACACTGACAGAGCCCAAATGGAAAGCACCACAGTGCAAAACTACCATATGGGGACTTCTCATCCTGATCATATCTTCACAAACTTGTACAATTCCCTGTGCATTGCAATCAGGCACAGTGATCCACACCACCTACAGTCCTTTAACATCAAAATTGTTTGCCACATGCCTGCATTGAGCATACTGCTGTAAACCATGCACAAACATATCTCCAAGCACCAACACCCTGACTTTCTCCACCTCTGCCATCTTCACTACATACCGTCTCTTTTAACACAAATCCATAACCTCAACACCTGATTGGGTAATCCTTAAAGTCCCCTTTAGATGATGGATTTGCTGAAAAAACCCAGATGTGGCACGCACTGTCTGTGGACATCCGTGGTGTCCGCGGACAGTGTAACTCTTAGACAGCCCTTCCACCCTTTCCACTTCACTCTCTGTGCCATTCCCTCATTGGATACAGCTAAGAAGTCATACAACCATCCACCAATCACATCCAAGACCACTACATCTAACTCCATCATCAAAGTTAAGCACTTCATATGTACTGTTGATCACTCTGAGTACAAGTCTCATAACATTGGAAAGCACCTACTACAAAAACTACTGTACAAGTCTCCATGATTTCTACTTGCAGCTGCATGCATATCCACATGCATGAATACAAGCCACAGGTAAGCATATTGTATGCACAGTACATGTACAACTCTTATAAATGCATATAAACAGAGTAACTACCACTTAACCTGTATAACCTATAAAATGAACTTATTATTATTTTCCCATCTACTATAATCAACTGTCACTTCCAAACCTGACTGCTATCTAAATTCTTTTTTTACACACACAACTATCTAAAAAAATTATAACATTAAAAGATGGGAGAAATAACAGTATAATTGTAGAAAAACACTTAGTAGTGTATTATAAAATTACAAACAGCCAGGATAAGTTCATCTTTATACACTCACACAGATAGACACTATCATTGAAAAGCTCACAGCTTAAGAACACAACTCCCTGTAGATCACATCCTTCTGCTTTATTACCTACACCTTCATAAACACGTACATTCTATGCTTTTCTGTACAGTTTCTGCCATTTACCTTACAACAATTGCAAAACAAGTACATCATTATTTCTTCTATCTCCTAACATGCAATAACACAGCCCTAAGAAACCAAGTGAGTTTCATATACTTAGTATTCTACTCATTTGCAAAGCATGTTGAACTAACATATTGTAACTAAAATATAAAGGCTGCATATAGTTAAAGGAAACTGCATGCACACACTATGTTCATTTATCAAACAAGAATACTACTGCAACAACATAAAAATCAATGTCTAAATTAACATCAGTGCTATAAACACACAACAATACTAACTTCTGTATTTTACAATTGCAGTGAAGACCACTCTCCTGAAAAGCAGCAGCATCTGAAGTACAAACAACAACTCAGAAGAAACCCGCTCATTCCAAACAAAAAAATATGTACAATACTACCATAATATTCTTACTGTTACTCAAAAACACTGTGGGGTTGATTCATGGAATGTGTACACCGACAAAAAGAGATTTGTGCACCATTCTGCCCACAAATCCCCATTCACTAAACAAGGATTTGCAGACAGAATGGCGCACAAATCCATGTTTTTCGACGCACAAATTACATAACTCAACCCCTACAATGTTAGTACTGCAAAACAAAGAACGGTTTCAATTCTATACCATTAGATTTAGTATTAGTGCTTCTCCTCACCACTAGCTTACTTTCTACTGTCATCTGAACCCCAGTATACTAACACACTGTCATGGCTACAGCCTTCAAGTGCAGGAGTGGTACGAACCAACCACCCCCTCCTGGTCTGGGCGCCTGCAAGTCACAGCTTACACAGACCTCCAAGACCCCGGCGGGGAAAGAGGGTTAGGGAATCGTTGGTTGGACAGGAACTGGTTTTCAGGGTAACCGGGAAGAGGGTGAGGAAAGGGAAGGTGGACAGGAAAGGGGTATATGGATAAATACAATACTAACAAATAAACATGCACACCAAATCAGCATACAAATTACATGCCCATATTACAATCTGTCATCAACGAGGCAAAGAGAGCAAAAAGAGACTTATCTCTGGGTTTGGGTGCTGGCCTCCTCCCTGCGCACTCTCAGGTCCGGTATCCGGATCAGTTAAATGCTGCAAAGAGAGTTTTTGCGTTATTACCTTGTGGGTGTTTCTTCACACACACAACATGGTGCAATCAGTGGGTTAATGACATTTCCCCATGCTAACCCACTTGTCTCTGGCTTGTAACGTATTAATTTGCATTAACTTTTCCCCCCCTGCACGAAACCTCACCCAACTTCTTGAAAGAATTCAGAGCGCGCCATATACTTCTTTTTGCAAAATTTAAAACTCAGCGGTTTATGCGGTACTTTCACGCTTCCACATGACACATCCAGCCATTTTCTGGATGGGAGCCATGGAAAGGAAACTGTGGAGCAAAAGACACTGTATATAAGTTTGGTGGGTCAGATGTGTACGTACACAGTGTGCCAGAAGGTCTATTTGAACAAAGAAGTGCAGAAGGCTATGGTGGAAGTGAGCAATGTAAGAGTAGGCGCCCTGGGTGTATACATCAACTGTATGTATTTCTTTGCAGTTAGTAACATGCAAGGTGTGCTGCGTGTGCCCAATATTTTTTTTAAAAGTGTGCATTCATTGGGTTAGTGCGGAAAACAAAAAACAACTTTGTAGTGTACACGGTGAGTGGCAGGCATCCTACTGTTGAGCATGCATTGTGTGCATGATATCATATGATGTGCGATTGTATGCTACAGCATTTGTTATGCGCCTACAGACATGTCTAGCAAAGCACAATGAGGCAAAGGAGGAAAAACAGAAGGGAGACAGAGACAATGAACCTAGTAGGACAGGTCTGACTTAGATCGCCCAAGTGCATGGGTGGAGGGAGGGGAAGGTACAGTACATGGGAAAAAGAACAAATGACAATAAGTAAAAATACGCCCCAATTGTACTAAGTGTACACATAAGGTGGTGGATGCACTGTTAGGCATACCAGAAACAGTCCTCAAGTGCAGGTTTGCTAGAAAGCCAGTGTATGGGTCGTCAGGTAAGTAGTGCAGATTAAGTTTATGTAATGCAGTTAGCCGGGAAGATGAGCTGAAACAGAAGACACGAAGATGAACACTTTGAGGTCCTTCCAGAACCGGCAATGATTCCCCTCAAGTGTCAGGGAGGCAGGGAGCCTGTTGCAGAGGGAGGTCACCGGTGAAAAAGCACATCTACCAACAACTGTTTTTTTGCAGAAGCGTGTGACCCCGAGGGAGTTGGAGACGGATGAGGGAAGAGCTAGCGCATGCAGATATATAGGGAGTTAGATTTGAATTTATTATGGTCCCAGGGGCCAGAAGTCCTTCTGCATGATGCAGAGTCTTCTCGCTTTATTCCTCGCAGCTACTGGTAGCTATTGCCAACATTTCAGTGCAGGAGAGATACCATTCCAAATCGCGCACTCCTCTTGTGGATGTGTTGCAGAGGGCGGAGAGTAGAAGGAGGCAGATTTAAAAAGAACCTGCTGTAATAGTGCAGCCTACACATAAGTATAGCTTTGCATAGAATGATCTTTTGGAAAGTTGCTTTCCCTTTGTATGATACATTCAATGCTGCTATTGATGCCAATTTTTTACGATTGATGTAGGAGTTGGGTTAGTGGGGAAAATATTTTGTAGCATTGTCGGAAGGAACGCAGGGAGTTCCTGTGTCGATATTACACTGTATGATATGGGGCAATGAGAACGTTGCAGGCACATATATATGCGAAGTGGATAAATGTGGATGCACACATTTTGCAATCTATTACTGAAATTTGTAGTGAACATGCTGGCAAGTGACAGTACACTAGCAGGCTGATTTTCTAACGGTACCTATGAAGTGTTGTGCAGCACAGACAGTGTTAGATGGTAACGTTTTGGATGGCATTGGTGGAATCGTGTGTACTCATTTACCCGTATCCAATGAGGTGGTGCTGGACAAAAGGTAGTGGAAAGGGAAGAAGGACTGCTCCTGCTTTACTGGGGTGCGGCCCTCGCGGTACTTTGGGCACCTCACTTGCCACAAACTGCGCTTTTTACATTGCCGTCCAATGCACATGGGACTTTCAGGATTATCCAAGCAGGTATTGTGTGTGTGGTTCACAGGAAGGGGCGTTCAAACTGCTGTACATTATACTCTGTGTAGTGAGGCTGGCTGACATGACGAAACCCATTGTGTTGCCTATAGGTGACGCCTTTATACTCGATCTGCACAAGTATGCCCTGGCAAGAAACTCTGATGGCAATTTCGGGTTGGAAGGAGTAGTCGCATTGTGGAACGGTGTGTACGAGCGCAGTTTTGCGCAGTTTCGCCTTCATGGATGCACTTTGCAAAGACCTGTGACTTTCGGTAGAGGCAATCTTATCGTCATCCATTACGGTGGTATGCATATGGGTTACATGTCTTGTTTAGGCTTGTTCCATCGACGAAAGAGGTTGCTAAAGCTAGTGGAGAGGCTTTTTTCCCACTGCCAAGGTGCTGTTCTCATTGATAACACCACAAAGAGTGTGGGCCACTGCTCATGGACGTTTTTCCGAGCCAGACACACAAAGGTGTCTCATCAACAGAAGCATGAATACTTTTTTGTCCACTGCTGGGATGTTCTTAAGCAACAATGACCTCATTAGTTGTGGAAAGGCGGAATTTTTGCAACCAGATGGCATTTCATTGTCGCCCATTGGTAATGCTGTTTTGTTTGCCCGTCTACAAGATGCAGTGAAGAGTTTACTGTAACAATGTCTGCACAAGAAAACGCAAAATCAAATAAAAAATGAAAAGAAGGTGTTCCTCTAGAAGAATCTACAAATGCCCCCACGCTCGCACACAGCACGAAAGCCACATCCGGCGATTTTCAGGATGGTGCAGATGGAAATGGGACTATGACGCCACAGGGATTGCGCAATAACGTTTCTGGGCGGGGTGTCTATGCAGAGGAGTGTTGTACAGACTGATACTGTTACATGGAGAGCTCTTCAATATCATTGGTCGAAGCGTGTGGATCCTTTTAACAGTACGCAATGACAGTGTGCTGCAAAGAAGAAACTGGAAAGGGAAGAAGGAATGTTTCTGCTTCATATGGGACACAGCCCTCGACGTTTTTGGAGAAACGCACATGTGCTTACTCTCCTTTGCCGCTAGCTACCCATGCGAATGGGACAATGGGGATTATCACAGCTGCGGTTGCATGTGGTATAGCAAGGTTTGTTCAAAATGTTGTCCATTACTGTGCATACTCAGCCAGACTAGCATGGTTGCTATTAGTTTCAGACTCACTCTAGCACATCAGATTTGGTGCAGCATTACTTACAGGGCAAACCTATGTGGCCTGCTACTTTGTTCAGCAAAGCTGCAAACTGATTGCTCAGCACATCTCGGGTGTGCCCTTTTGTAGGGTTGCTGTGGACAGCTTTCACCCAGAAAACAGGCCTACATTGTTCCAAACCACACATATATGTGCAAAGGCACTTTGTGGTGTGTCTGTAAGTGTGTACTTTCTGATAAACACTCTGTATTTTGCTCAACCCTGCACTTTCCCACTATTAGAGGGTCTGGCCCCTGTCCCCCAAATAAGGGCTCATGCCCAGAGTGGGTGCGGTCGGATAGTGACATCGCCATTGTTCTCCTTTGGGACAGCTGTCAGCTGTATGCATTTTGGGTGCAATACATTGTGCGTACGTGCATGGGTATCCTATGCACACCGTTCCCTTTTCTTTACTGACTAAAACTGCACCATACGTGTGCCAAAAATTTAGGGAGATGGTGGGTATGTATAAGGTACAGCAGGTGGGATGTTTATCTGCATAGCTACCTGTAGGACGTGGGTGGACTCCCCGACCTAATTAACATTCCTTTGCAAATACTGCACAGTGGCGATGTTTGCAGAACACACATGCATGTACTTGCACTACGCATAAACGTCGGGTGGTACATGCATTGATTGGTGGTGGACAACACGCGGACGTGCGGAGCATGCTGGCTGCATACAGATACCTCCATTGTCATTGCGGATAGCCCGGACATTTGCAGTGTACGTAGGACACCTACCTTTTTCTTACTTGAGGTCATTGCAACGAGGACTGTGTGCCGCTGAGTCAGAACCCCATTTCAGGTACAAAACAAATTACCACTCAAACAGTCAGCAACATTCTCATTATTATTGTTTCCTTGTACACATGAATAAACCCCATTTGGAAAGGAAGGGATAGCTGAAGTATTTATTGTGGGGAAATGGGTATTTGCACAATTTGGTTCTGAGGGGAGGAAGAGATTGATGTATTACTGTAACGTCTCCCATGAATTGGTTTTTGAGGGACTGGGGAGCTCCGATATGGGGAAGGAGTACACATGCAGGTGTGCCAGTGTTGTGTTATTTTGTCCCAATGATGTCCTTGTATGCAACCTATAAAGCAGCACAATTGTTCACCAATTTCTCCACTTTGACTTCCACGCTGTCCATTTCCCTATGCACAGAGTTTCTTTGTATGCTGTTGTGCAAGGTTTGCCGCTTGTACTGCCTTGCTTTCCTTTCAAATATGTTTTCTTACCAAAAAGAAAATGTGTTTGATGTACATGGAGCAATATATATGACTTTTTTTTACGGTTCACAGCACTGTCCGTGCCAATGGGGTTACTATAGAAAGTACTTGCATCATGAGGGACATTTTCTTCCTGCCACTGTAAGGTGCTTGCCATTGTTGCATTACACCAAGACACGTTATGCTTGCGTACTATTGCATACTGTAGCACAGGTGCAATAATTTTACAAAGTTTAGGATCCTTACTACATTGTACTGACATTCAGGTATTTGCATTTTCCAGTAGTTACTCTGGCAGTTCGTTCTTTCTCCCCTTTAAAGTAGCAGTGTGGTAAGATTGGTGAAGGCAGACATCCCTTCTGTTGTTCATGCATTCTGTTATGGTGTACTCCCTATGCCTTTGTCCTGTTTGCTTCATAAGTGCACAATTTTCAAATCTACTCTATTTTCCCTGCTAATTTTTGCACATGGTGCTGTTTATCTATGTTATTTGCGTTTGGTGATTGGTACTACTACGTAAGAGAGCACCTGCCTTACACAGCTGGTTGGATGCCACACAATCTCGGAAAAGAGACATATAATCCACGACTACTGTCCGCCAGCTTAAGTTAATTCTGAATGTCTTGACTCGAAATCCAGCATAAAACAAACTTGTTGCATCAGATGACATAGATAAATTATATTCTTAGATTTAAACTTGTGGGATCAAAACAATTGAGATCCGTGTTCCTTTCAGCAACCGTCCTTTTATATTTGCTAATCCGGCAGATCTTTAGATTTAGACAACTTTAAAGTTTAATCAGGAGAGCCCATTTGACAGGGGCTGTCACTCACAGGTAGTCCAGTGTGGCTGCACACAGATTTTTGACAGGATTTGTCATTCACAGGCAATCCAGTTTTGCTGAGAAAATGTTTTGCTCTTAACATTTCAGGACCTTGTAAATTCACAGTGCTTCATTAGATTAACTGAATCTTAGCTCCAAGCAAGATTTTGAGTGTTGTAAAATGTTATGTACAGGCATTTTGAAGTTTCAGCCACAAAGTAAATGTCATTTACAGGCAGATTTTGGAGTTTCACTCGCAGTGTGCTGCTGCTCCCTCTGTACTCTATGTTTACTTGTCATGGAACCCACTGGCACTTTTTCTGCAGCGTGTTCTCTGTTCCACCACACATGCATTATGGGTGGTAGGTTGTGCAGCCATCTTTTTTTGTGTTGAAAACGTGGTTTTGGAGGTTTTAGCGCGCACAAGGGTTTTGCCGCCATTTTACTGTTTCTCGCACCATAGATAGCAGAGTGAGGCCGCATATTATAGCAGAATGGGTCAATACATCCCACACTGTATACGCAAAAGAATGTCAATCATGTAATGAATAAGAAATAATCTTTTGCATCTATTCAGACTAAACTGGATATTTTGAGTGTTATAATAAAAGACTTAGCGCCCCTTACCCGACTACATATGTTAAGAAACCTGTGTATAATTAGGACTGCCTGTGAATAGCAGTCTATGTTATGTATTTGCAGCTGAAAAGTAATCGTTGAATAGAGTAAACCTTTACGAATCCAAGAGAAATTCAGGGTTAGCACATTGCTTAATAGTCACTCTTACCCTTAACTTCAATAATGGGCACACATATTCTCGGGGGCCAGACTGCCCTTTAATCGGGACTGGGATAGATCCTGCCGGAGAATGAGGCTTAGCAGAAACGTCTGATGGTCTAAGCCCAGTCAAACCCAACCTCCCACGCTGACCAGTATTCTTCTTCCCAGCAAGCTGAAGCCTCTGGGGTCCACCTGCCTGGGGGAATCACGGTGGCCTGCCTTAGCTTCTCCCAGGGGTCCACTTTAACTGCTAGTGCTTGCATTGTGCTCCTTGAGGATCTAACCTCGCTTGTCAGCTTTTGGGGAACCCTAGATGTTGGCTGGGCCTTTATGAGAACATTAAATTCCTGTAACTCACACGCAATTGTATCAAGTCGACCATTAATAACAGAACACTGGATAACCAGTGTTGATGCCCCCTTTCTCACCCACCTTCCCCTGGTTCCATGTGTCATTTTTCCCATCACTCCCTTTTGGCTGGCTGCTTCCTTTTTCTGTGTGTTCTATGATACCTTCCGCTGGCACTCAGCTCGTTCTTGGCCCTGGCCCTTCTTACATAAGGGGGAACACCTATTGCTTATGGGTGTAGACGAGTCTACCACCACTCTCTCTGTCGCCCATGACGGTGAACCACCCAACTCCTCTGCCTCCTTCATTTCTTGAGTTGTCAACGCACAAATTGGACATCTGTATGATTCGATTGCGATTGTAAATAAAGGCCTTTTTCTTCTCACTTAAATATCAAATGCAGAAACAGGTCATATATGTGTAGCTTTGGTAAGGTTTTTAATTTACATCGTATGCTTTCATAAATGGAGACAAAGGGGAGTATTCATGGTGACAGGTTTACATAACACTTTAAACCTCCGTACAGCACCAGTGCTTTTCACCTTCATTTTCACACAATCACCCTTTCCTATTTTAATTAAACGTGTAGCCTTTGAGTCTGGTGTCTCGGGTGTCATGCCAAAAAGGAAACCACAATCCTTTGCGTGCTCCTTATATTTAGTAATATATCCATTTAATTATTTAGGTATCAACATAAGTCAAACATGAAATCAATTCTGCAGACACTAGCCTGGAATATGTCACACAAACAGGGGGCCACGGAGACAGCAGTGAAAGGCAGGATCCAGTTTCTTTAATCTAATGTCTGCAGACACTGAGGTGCCCCACAGCCTTAAGCCAGCACTCCTATTCATGCTTAGACCATCAATCACCGTCAAATCTGTAGGTCCGGCCTTATATAGCATGGGTAGGCTGGCGTTGTGTGTCTTTCGAGTTTAATTGACATTCAAGGGATGTTTAACTCACCGGAGAACGAAGGTACCATGGGTATTTTGTAAGACATGGGGATTGTGCATGTGAATCTTTCTTTAACACTGAAATGTGCACACTGTTCCTTTCGCTTGTCTCAACAAGTAAACATCGGTGAGACGTTTTAAGTACATTTGAGATAGTTTAAAGAATGAATCAAGTTTTGAGCATTAATTGAACATACAGCTTCTTGTTACACCTCTATAGATACATTCACCTCTGAATAACACTATGCAGTTTCGAACAAACCCATTGATTTGTATTTTTGCACAGTGGTAGAAGTGTACTGAGAAAAAAAAAGTAGTGGAACTGTGGTCTCTGCAGGACAAGGTGTTGCAGCCAGGCCATTGCAATAGTCTAAGTGACTACTAACTAAGGCTCCCTTTACAGCTTTACACGTGCCCAGGGGACTTGAATGGACAATCCTCTGTATAGAATGGTGAATATGGACGAAACAAGTAGAGGATTGGTCAACAGAAAAAAATAAAACTAGTGGAACACCGCACCCGACCGTTGTTGCTCACTTCGATTACTGTTTTTACATGAAATTCAAGGGACTTGTTCCATCCGGTGCCACATTATCTGCAATAGTGCACCAACATCTCTGCCTTCCTTTATTTCCCAGGAAAAAATATCAATGCCAGGGTTTAGGTTTCATTATTTTATTTATCATTTCACTTTGGTTATTCACAGAGCAGAGACATATCTTAGGAAACAAGTGGAACACTGTACAACGTTCAACATTCAATAAGACAAGCAACACAGGTTCGATCCCCGGGTATTACCTCTGGGTATTAAGCACGCTATAAATAACCTATGATATCAACATACTGTGAGGGATTGGAAGAGAGCATTTGAGATGACATAGGGATGAATGAGAAGATTCAATAGGATTGAGTGAGGTGGAGAGGCATTGGAGGAACTATGTCTTGTGTAATATTAGAGACCTTGATCTGCCCGAAGAAATAATCCACCACGATAGCACAAGACCAAGCAAACGCCTGGTGCAATCACCATAACACACAAAACCGTGGCAAAATAGAGATACCGTCGGCAGCTACTGGTGGTAGCAATCCATTTGAAAATATTGGCAGAGTACCTCAAAAACTTCCTAGTACTGTGTCACCACAGTTAGAGTACGTCCACAGTGTCATTGGTGGGAAAGCACTTTCTTTACTTCTGACATCAATTCTGTCACCTGCCAGTAAAAGACACACACGCGACCGAATTGTGATCGAATCGCTCTGTGTAGCACAGAGGAACCTCAAAATCGCACAAGTGGTTTACAACAATAAAAATCACAGGAGGGTCATAACCGAATGTGGAGTGTGACACAGGCACATGCATAACACCCCCACACAGCTGCTGTACTCCACTGACTACAATAAAAAGAATTTAATATATTGAATTGTTTTTTTTTATAAAGAGACTAATACCATACTTAAGCGCGGATCCGGGATTTAAACCTCTGTTGCTCTGCATGGTCTTGCTTCCAAGCATGGGCGTAGGACATTTGGGGAGATATGGGGGACAAATCCCCCCACAATTTAAAGTGAGGGGGGATACAATGGCATTTATCCCCCACCCCCCCAGTTGCCCTCAGTTTGTGTGTCTCTCTGCTGCACCAGTTTTTGGGCCTCATCACGAGTTTGGCGGTAACCCTTAAATGCGGTGGTAGTGATATTACCGCCGCATTTAAGGGTTTGCCAAATCATGGCTTTGGCTGATTTCCCCCCAGCTCTTAGATGAGGGGAAATCCGCTGAAATTTCACGCTCTTACCGCCGACAGGAAATCCGCCGCCGGTAAGAGCGTGAAATTTCCCCATTGAGCCCAATGGGGAATGGGGCATTCCCGAATGGGCTCAGTGGGGAATGGGGATTTCCCGTTCCGCCAAACTTGTGATACGGCGCTAATAGCTCCGGTGAGTTTGGCGGTAGGGCTAATAACGCTGGCCCTAATAGCGCCGGCGTTACCGCCCAACTCGTGATGTGGCCCTTTGTGTCTGCAACGTGTCCTTGTACAGTGATGCGTGCAAACCCAAGTCTGAAGTTTGCATGCAGTTCAGATAGTCAGCAGGAATGCAGCTGCCCCGGTGTTGGTAATGGTAAACAAGATTCTTAACTCTGCTGCCTGTTGCGCAGCTCGCTCATGCGTTCACCCTGCCCCTTCCCCACGCCTGCGCATTTGGAGCGTCACGTTCCCAGGCCGGCATACTGCACGTCCCCCTGCGAGTGCGCAGCCTCAGCTTCAGAAGCCACTAGAGAGCCAGCAACGCATGCTCAGCCTACTAAGTAAGTAAGTCAAGTCAAAGTGGCCCCAGGCAGGTGTGTTTTCATGCAGGGGTGCCACAGCGATGCAACGCTGCCTGTTTAGTCAATGTTTAGAATTCTGGAAAAGCCAGAAATCCCCTTAATTAATTCCACTTATTAATTAATTTGCATGCGATAAATTGTAACACTTCCAGGGCTTTTCTGTATGGCACCTTTAAAGCTGCATAAACTACTGAGGGCACTGAGCATGGTTTCTCTCCACACAAACCTGCACTGCTCGTTCACATGCCGTGGGTCTAAGCAAAAGATTGTGCACAGCAGTGAAGTGTCCCCCCCTTTGGCCCCCATGTCCTGTCTGACACCCTGGGAGGTGCAGTGCAGGCCGGGCCGGCATCGGGTGTTGAGGGGGGAAGATTTAATTAGAGGGAGCGAACGAGCGACCAACATATTTAACACGTTGTGCATGTTAATTGTATCAATATGATATTTGAAGGAGCTGCTAGTGCTTCCTCAGTGTGGGCCCGCCCCATGCAGCCTTGCATGCCCCCCGTGGGCAGGCGGCATACTTGCCAACATTCTATGACCAAAAAGTCTAAGATGTAGGATTTTTCAAGTTTCAAAAATAATACTTAGCATAACAATGACATCACAGGAAATTACAAACCATACATTGTTGACACCACTGGAGCATTCTAAAATGCACAACCCATCAAACAGCACAACATGGAGAAATGCTGAAATGTTTACAATGTATAATTTTGAATGGTAAGTTAACATAAAATGTAATTACCCATCTTCACAGAAGGTAATCACACAGAGCTGGTAGGCAATGTTTGCCACACCACTGTAGCATCAGCCCGGGTAGTACATATTTATCACTGCAGTGGAGGTGGAACACTGAACAAAATGGAGACTGATACCCTCCTCCGTCTGATAGGCAGGTGCTGTGTGATGGTGGTACACTCTGCAACTTGCCTTTACTGGTGGTCAAAGTAAGGTCTGTCCCTGCAAGAGTGCAGGGCAGAGTCATGTAGCTGTCAGGTCAGTGGATTGATCTGAGCCCATCATTCAAATGTATCACATATCCACCCAGCACAGATTAATTGCCTTAGAGTCATATAAATGACCTTCCACTGTAAAAAGCAGTAGGATCTGTCACCCAAATCTGTAGGCAGTAGAACTGCTTAAAAAGCAGTAGCTCGCCTACTGCCTAAATCAGTATGATTGGCAAGTATGAGGTAGTACACAGGCCCAAAACCGCTGTCAGTCTGGGGCCATGCTGTTTGCTCAAATGTTGAGGAGTATCAATTCCAGACATCTTATACCCTGCCAGCCTTCAAAGAACAAACCTATGATATGATATGGCATTTATAATGCACCTGTACAAGTGTTTCAAGGTGCGATCAGGCAAGGGAGGAGGAACAGGGGGAAAACAGACAATGATCCTACTAGGACAGGTGTCATTCAGTGTTACGCTCACCTGACTCCCACGGAGGCGCTGGCCAGGATCGTGCTGCTGTGACCTCTTCTAAGGTGTTGCGCGGGGCTCAGAAGATGGACTGGACCGGACTCCCAACTCCTACTTGTCCGGCTTGCAAAAGTATCCTTCTGTAGGCGAGAATAAGGGATTAACTGTCTGCGGGGAATGCTACCAGCCTCCCCCTTTCCCCTCTTACCCTCCTCGAAAACCTTCTGTGCTTCCCGTGGCGTCTCACCTTAGGGTCTTGAAGGGCGAGCTCTCCTTCCTGCTTCTGATGCAGGGGCGCGTTGGTATCCAGTTACTTCACTGGATTCTTGGTTTTATGAGAACCAAACTTGCTTGGCTTCCAGGTAAGTTCCTTGAAAGGTTCCCCTTTTGTCCTTGCATCAATATGCTAATGTCAATGGGCCTCATTACGACCCAGGCGGACTTCGCGGTGCTAAATGCACCGCGAAGCATGGCGGAAAGCCGCCGATAGCGCCATGGGGGTTGGCGGATTTACCGCCCCATTCCGACCTCGGCGGAGCGGTAAATCCCCAATCCCCATTCTGCCCTTCCCCATTCCCATTTATGCCCCATAGGGTATAATGGGAGTGGGGAAGGAGTTAATTACGCCACCGTAAAATACGGTGGCGTAATTAACAACGAGGTCCCGTAGCGCCATGGTTTTCTCCGCCTGGTAAAACCAGGCGGAGAAAACCTCCATGGCGCTACGGGAACTCGTAGTATGGCGGAGAGGTACGCCATGCACTACGCTGGCGTAATACCCTCTCCGCCAGGGTCCTAATGAGGCCCAATGTCTTTTTCCCCATAGGGGCCGGGGTACGGAATGCCGGGGAAAAGGCACCGACCCGAGATGCGAGGTGCAATCCCTGTAGAAATCAGGTAAGTCTTGATGAGCGTTTCTGGGTAATGTCTTTTCATTCGCTCATTGACGCTAATGTCTTTTTCCCCATAGGGGCCGGGGTCCGGAAACGCCTGGATGCGGCGCGGACCCGAAATGAAAAGGGAATGACCCAACAGGTAAGTCTTAACATGGAGGTTTAGGTTTCCTCATTCCCTTCTCTCTCTCACCTTTGCTCTTGTCTTTTTCTCCCTAGGCGTGGAAGCGTGGCTGCGAATCCGGGTGATCGCTGCTGAACATGGAGGCGCCCTGTGAAGGTGAGTGGAATGTGGCGCTGCGGCGGTCGATGCGATGTGCTTTTAAATTAAGTGTCTTCCTTTGCAGGATCGTCGGCGAGCTGACTCCGGAATGCAGATCTTGCAGGTAAAGTCTTTTCCTTCTCCTATTCTCTCTTTCTCTTCCTTTGTAGGTGATCAGGATGCTGGCAGGCGTGTCAGAAGTCCGAATGCAGGAGCAAACACGGTGAGCGTCCAGCTGCTAGATGCAGAACAACGCGAAGCATGTGCTGCTCTTCGGGTGTGGTTTAAATAGCCTGTAAAGTAGTTCCAGGTATGTATCCTTCCACTCAGATATGTATTCTTCCTCAGACCACACCCGAGTGATAAAGTAGTCCAAAAGATAAAGTAGTCCTATTCAGTCCTCAAGAGGGCCTGGATGTAGCAGCACGGTCTGCTTCAGGTAAGTGCACATTAAAACACTTACACACATGTCTTGCTTTACGAGCCTGGCGCCTAAGGCGCCAGGACTGGGGTCCAGAATGAGCCTGGCGCCAAAGGCGCCAGGACTGCGTCCAAAAGGCCCCAACTTGGGCCTGCTGAGACGTCCTTGGGGAAAATGATGTCTGCCTCTGGGGTTGCTGGGCTGGGCCTGGCTCCTTGGAGGTAGGCATCATGACATTCAGATCATGCAAGTGCATGGGAAGGCGGAGGGGGAAAGTGCGGAGGGGGGGTAAAGTGCGGTACATGGGATAATAGAATGAATAACAGTAGGTAAAGTATGGTCAACAGGTGGCAAGTGCAAGGGTAAATGCAGACATTGGCTATGCTATCTTTGTCTTGCCCTTTAGGCACTGTTCAGAAAAACAAACATGTTTTTGCGCAGAATCTGCCTCTACAAGACCCCACAAGCATTGCACTGCCTGGCAATTAGCTGCATCTTGCTAGCCGCATGTCCCTGACTGTCTCTGGTTGTAGCATTACTGTGCTTCTTGCTAGGAACATTGTGAGTTTTGAATTTTAATCCAAACTTATATCTCTTTACAAGGGGGCAGTGTCTTTGCCCTCAGACGCACAGCCACCACTGTCACATCCATCCATGGAGACATGGGCATACATGTTTCTTCACAACAACACCCCAACCCTCCTCCCCATGCACCGCCACCTTGGAAGAATATCTTTCTTTCCAATCCAGCAATGTCAACCTAATAATGGGCACCCAACAAGTATTAAGCCCCACTCACTCAAAAATAAATACTAGCAAATATTGTAATTGTAAGCTGAGGTCCCAAAAATAGGCTGCACACACGTTAAACCAGAACATTGCACTCAAACTGTGTGTCATAAAGGGTATCACCCCATCACTGCGCATCCCAAAATGCCAAATTTCCACAGCCCCATTTTACTGCATTTATATATGTGGGGGTGGTGCGTAAAGTTAATAATAAAAGTGAGCGGTTATGGGGGGAAGGCTGCACAGGGTCTCCTACGCATATATATGCAGTGAATGGGGTCAAACAAAAACGTCTGCATTTTGGTGATGCACAGTAAAAAATGCGCAGTGATCACATAAAGTTCAGGACATAAATAGAAATTTCTGGTTGAATGCACCACTTTGTTGATAACTTTTAAGTTACTTACTTAATGCAAAGTGTCTAATACAACAAATATATTAAAAAAAATATTCTTGAACCACACATTTGTGTCCCAACAAATGTCATGGTACTACAGTTAGTCTTTTTGGGACACATTTTAAGTAACTCAAAAGTTATCAATACCGCGGTGTTTAGCCTGGAATTTCCACTTACATACATGGATAGCGCCCAATGTGATACAGTAAAGGACATGCTGTTCAGTTTGAGTGTTACACTTCTGCCCAGCAACAATCAGTAGTACTACAGTGCTAATACTAAGAAGGGAGACAGTGACCGTAACCTGGCCAGTATGAGTAGCAACCACCCGTGCCTTCTCTCTCATGAGTGGGGTATTTTTTTCAACCTCTGTGGTCAGATAAGGGTCAGCATTGATGGTGCACCAGTAGTTTGTTACCCTTCTACACCTTCTTCTGCTTGGTGATTCGCTTGGTGACTCAGGTGAACTTTAATCTAATTTCTGTGGTTCATACATTTCCATTAAGTCAATTACTTTTGCAACAATGCGGCCCTTCTCAGCTTCTAGCCCACTATGCAGGTGCATTGAATCACAAAAGGCCTAATTAGGGGTATTGCTTACAGAGCCCATTTGGATGACTCTTGTTCTGCCGACACTTCATATTGGTGCTTTCCTATCCTGTGTCACGTTCCTATGCCTCAATTCTTTCAGCAATAGCAATCCAGTGAACCTTAACCCTATTTCCTGGGTAGGTTGCAGACTGTTCCCTGTTTATAATTCAAGTGCAGGTGCCAAGACCTTACGGGGAGGTAGGAGTTTGTGCTACCTCTGCGCAAGACCCACAGGAGATCCTGACAGCAAGGCTCTCATCATCTCGCCCATAGAATAAGGCAACACATTCCTCTCGGCTCCTCTCTACCCCCTTTAAAAGGACTTTATGTGGCAGCTTGCATAATCACACGCTCTTCTCAATACAATCACACTCACCATGCCGCCACACTGGGAATTTTTCACAGGCTTTCACTCCCAACTCACCTTCTCTACACAATGTTCTACATCATAAATAAGGCCCTCCCCATCAAGAAGACATTGCCAGTAGCCTAACAATCTAACTGCATGATGAGGCTACCATTCCACTGAAAGCTAAGCCCAAGTCTGGCTGGAAATCTCTAAGTGTAAGAAAGAGAAGACACGCAAAGCCCGTCTTAACTGTATGACCAAGGATTTAGCCTGCTCTCCCCAGTTCCGTCAGACAGTGGAACTGCAAAGTGAAAAACGGGTAGAAAGGGTGCAGAGGACAGAAAAAGAGAGGAGCAAGGGAGGAGAAAGATGGTAACAAGAACAGAGTGAAGTTGAAAGATATGGATGGTTTGCAGCATGGGGTGACCAGTGTGTGCAGAGGGGTGCAGGGAAGACCAGAACACAGGACAAGCCAGGAATGGTGGTTGGACACCCAGTCTTTTTGGGACGAGCTATGCTCAGGCCATGAAAGCCTTTTGACCTGGGAAGTGGTAACATTTTTAGGTGAACTGAGCCTTCTGAAGTGAGACGCCAAATTGAAGGATTTTGTACTCTGAACTTTTTTTCTTTTTCTTAATTTTCTTCTCTTTTCTCTTGTTTTATGCAGTGATGATATAATGTGATTTAATATTTACTGCTATTTTAATTTTGTGAAAAGTCGAGTTCTTTGACTGAAAAACAATAAATAAATAAAAAAGCAAATTCCCAAGGTGTCCCCTGCCTGCCACCCCCCCCCCCCCCGATTTTATGGGTATCCTACACCCCTGCTTCCAAGACCAGCACATTGCCCTGTGCTAATAGTGCAGCCATCAGTCCCCATTCCACAACAGCATCAGACAACAAGAAACTGGTAAAGAGGAAGAGGCAGATCCACCCCAGCAACTGCATAACCCACATATGTGAAAGACAGAGGAAGGGGTAATTATCATCAGATGAGCAGGAGGTCTTCTCAAAGAATGCCAGCATGTACAATGCAGGAGTCAATGGTGTGATGCCAATGTAAGCCAGAACACACATGCCCATCGAGGGATGATCTAGGACATGTGGCAAGCAAACGCTGTGTGGCATGTGACATGCGCAGGGGGATCTTTTCAGACATGGTGGAAGCTAAGAAACAAGTGGGGTCGCAGGAAGCGAAGAAACAAGTGAGGTCAAAAGAAGTCTTTAGAGAAAACAGCAACTTATGGCATCACTGTTTGACCAACGTACACCAGAAAGGCTGAGCATATGGCACTACAAACTGTCAAGGAGGAGCAGTTGTTTGGTTATGGTGAAATCACCACGAGGTCAAAACATGAGGAAACCCCTAAAATCATACTGTCATATTGTATTGGCTAATAGATGGGGGCAATGAAATTGCATTAAATTCGCTGAAGCCATCGATGTCTAGGCAAAGAACACGGGTCTGAGAATCCATGCCCACAAACAGCCTGTATGTTGCATAGTCAGATATGCATAAGCATATGCCTAGTGTCACTGACACTCCAGAGCTGTCAAAGCAGAACGCATGATTTAATGGCAGAGCTGCCAATGGATGGTAGGCAAGCAAGGCAGACATTGGCATCATTAAAACATTAAGACATGACAACCTGAGGCAGGTCAGCACGCATACATATTTTTGAAAACATGTGTTGCATTTTTCTCAAATTCACAGCGGTTTCAGCGGTGTGGTGACCAGCGTGTACTCATACAGAAATGCGTATTTCAACATGCAGTAGGTTGTGCAGTGCCCCTAATGTGTTCCAATGCCAGTTGACGGGAACTTTGTTTCATGTCCTCTCTGTCCCCGAGTGAAATGCATTCTGCTAAGTGATACGCTTATTCTGAAATTATCCACCAAATACTTTTTAAGTAAAACTCCACAGGATGTTCAATGATAATATGAGTCCTAGTACGAAACGTATCCTGAGTCGCAGCTTCCTTGCTCTCCTACCTTCCTTCAACCTCTTAAAATATGTGGATGCCAGCATAAAGTACTATATTCTGCCTGTGTGATGATTAACCGTTTCAGTAATATCAACTGACTTGACCTTTGTTTCATTTCCTTCATGTCTGCACCAACCACACTTGATAAACACGTGCTGAAATGAACAGTTTGTTGTATGTCTTCTTCATTTGAAGATATTGGTTCAACAGGAATGCATACACAAATAAATGAACAAATAAATAAATAAACACATGACAAAATTAGAATGGAATCATTCACTGAGGACGCCCTCTCTGCAAAGAGGTTGTCGTATTTCTGGGAGTCATTATACGTTGGTCCGAGGTGGATGTGAGGGACACATGGCTGACCAAGGGGGCATAGGAAAAACAGGGAGGCGCGGATCAAAAAGTAGCTGAGCATTGTGGCAGACAGTCTCAAGAACGTATTACCCCTGGTCCCTAATGTCCTGTGTGTGATCCCCTATGAATAGTTCATGGACAAATGACAGCATGGTCCTCCTCAAATTAAAAGACAGGGATGCCCATGTACAATGGCATTTGCATACCATTCTTGGTACTACTGACACACGATCAAATGTTTAAAAGAATGCAGTTCATCTTGCCATGGGATAGTTTGCAGATTCCCAATGTTGCTTGGTCACCCTTTGGGGCAATGGCTTCCATAGGTAGTTGGGCAATGGGCAATCATGCTCGTCTTTGAAGAATGGGATGGGTGAGGGAGTTACCACAGGGACCAACCGAGCCAATGCCAAGTACACAGGGTTGCAGTGCTCTCAGTGTAGCTGCCATGGGTAATGCTGTGAAAAAGATAGGTGTAACAGTGGGTGACAAGAGATGTGCAAGGTGGGTAACAACAGTCAGAAGAGGTGAGCAGGGTATGCAGTAGAGGATGGTTACACTGGGATTATTTGGAAGGCATATAGAGGTAGAAGTACCAAGGGAGCTGGCAGTGACATGTAATGGCATTTGAACAAATCCTTATGCTGGGGATTTTCCTAGATGATAGAGTGAAAGTGTAGGCAGTCTGCCCTGTAGCAGCTGGAACTGTGGTGCCAGCTTGCCAGACTTTTTCCATCAACCCCTTTAGCAAGGGTGTATTGTTGCTTAGTAAGCGCACATGCCGTTTCTGCCAGCGTACACAATGAAAGGGCAGACCTGAATGTATGTGCCAGATATTCAAAAGGTCCCCTTCATTTGAATGGCATTTTTGTAAAGTATAAGAGGCATCATGACAATTATATACATGCTCTGGATGTTTTTCCTTCAGCCATAAAGTGGTTCCATCCATCCATTGGTTTCTGGTGAACTCATTACACCCCTATAGAGGCATGTTGGTATCGTCCTTGACCTCCCTCCGCCACTGCATGGTGTTGTTTAGTGGAAGAGTGTCCTTGAAGATAATGTCCAGCATCAGGTGGGTAAAACTAGGGTTTGATGTGAAACAAAATAAAAACACAGCATGCTAATGACATGGGACTTCACACATTGAAAGAACACAACAGACAGTACGGTCCCCTTAAATTAGATCAAACCTTTCCAATACCAACAGAATGAGAAACTCGTAATGGAAATAGTTGTAATGCCAAGCCGACAAATATCTTCCTCGATCAAGTATTAAACCCTTCTGATGACAAGCAAATGTAATGATTACCTGTGAAGAGGCAGACAGTAAAAACACAATGGGGGTCATTACGAGTTTGTCGGTATATGGTAAAAGTGGCGGCAATGGAATTACTGCTACATTTACCATTCTGCTGAATTATGAGGCAGCAGTAATTACATCAACCTTAATACACCCCATGGTAATTCCTCAGAATTTCTGTCAGCGGAATTACCATTGAGAACACAAAAGTTGAGCCATGGCAGTATTCCGACAAAATGTGGCATTACTTTCAGTGAAAACACAGCGCAGTCACCACCACCTTTCAGGTGGAGTTAAATGCAGACAGGTGCCACAAATTAAGCCACAGGTGCACCCAATCCACTCAAGAGGGCTACATAAGAAACATGCCTTCCCCAAACACACTTTCCAACAACATGCTGCACCTAGTCATTGCGACCTGGGATATGCAGCTGCTCACACTGTGCATAAACGTACAGAGGCATGAAAATCAGCCTAGGACACAGGGTGCAGAGAGGAGAAGGAGTAGGAGACAACATGGAAGGTGAGCGCCCATACCCAGGGCCAGGCCCTCACCCATGGACCCTCATTGACATCATGCTGGTAACCCTGTGCCGCCTCAACAGGAAGACGATAGGTGAGCTGCTCACCATAATCCAGAAGGACATTGACAGCAGGATTAACCTCAGAACAGCTGTTCCCCCACTGCTAAAGCTAATGTCCATCCTGCAATTCCTGGGAACTGGCACCTTTCAGCACTCCGTGGCCATGCTGCACGACATGTTGCAGCCAACCTTTCCTCTTGTGCATGGACAGGTGTTGGAAGCCTTCCTGCGCCATGTGTCACAGTACATCTCTCTGCCCACAACCCCTGCACAGGAGCATGCCACAAAAACATGGTTTCATGCTTTGGCACACATGCCAAATGTCATTGCAGCCCTGGATTGCATCCATGTGTCGTTGGTGGCCCCTCAGGCACACAAAGCAGTTTAACGCAACAGGAAGGACTACCGCTCACTGAACATCCAGGTGACCTGCAATCCAGACCTCTACATCACACACGCTGCACCCGCTTCCTTGGTTCTACCCACAATGCCATTGTCCTACGCAATGGTACACTGCCTGGATACCTCGAGAGGCACAGAGGGCAACAAAGGTGGATATTGGATGAGTACAAGTGACATCACACACCTTTTTCTTGCATCTCTACAGAAAGCAATGTGAAGGGATTTGGGGGGTGCATAACCACAAGAGAAAAATGCATGCCCTGTTAAGGCCCTGTACATGCAGAACCTGCCCTCCAACCACACAAATGACGGCCTACAACCCACAGGATTTAGACAGGATGGAAAATGCTGTAGTAAGTCACCAATATATATTGCCCCAATATGCTAGCAACACACACACTGTCAAGGGTTTTGATCCATGTTAAATCAATAGACTGGGTAGATGTGGGGATGAGCTGTCGCCGCCCATTATTCTATCCCAGAACAAACTAAATCCATAGACTGGGTAGGTGTGGGGATGAGCTGTCACCGCCCACATTCACACCAGAATCCAGGAGAACTGCGCAGTTTGCGCACACCAAAATGGTCACCTAATCTGCCACCCACCAGTGCAAAGAAAGGTGGTTCTGTTCAAAATCCGTTTTTTATGTCAAAAAGTTGCTAAAATCATGGGCACAAGACCACCCTAAAGATACAACATTCTTGTGGGGGGTTCCACATCACCACTCTACTGTAAGGATGCCAATCAAAACAATGTTAAGCAAGTGTCCTATACTATCAAGCAAAAGACCACTCTATTGAAATGCATTAATTCAAGACAGATCCCAAAAATGGGTGCAGTACCAGCTTTGTCCACAAACTGGCGCTAGCGGTCTAAACTCTGACAGGGAAACTGTATTTAGGAGTTGCAAGAGGGGCAGGGACTTCAAAGCCTGTTGGTTAATTAAAAATCTTAGCCACCTGCTGTTCCCAGAGGCCAAGAGGCTGGGAACCCTTAACACCCCAGAGGCCCACCCCAGGAGGCAGGATATCACATGGCCCTTCTGAGTGAGAGGGAGGGGGTTTCCCCTTCAGCCTGGAGGAGAGAGACAATAGCCTCTTGCGGTTGAATGGGGTATGTTAATTTTGAGTGTGGACTGTAAACAGAGAGCTGCCTTTGAGCAGAGACACGTGATTCCTGACCCAGCTTCAAGGGGCGGGCCAGACTTGAGTGTGGATTCCTATTGCAGCAAATATATATTTTATAGAAACCATGATAACTTATTGTAACCAAATGACAGGAATGTACAACTTTGAGATTCTTAGTATGAAAAATGCCCTCACGATTTGAGTCCAAACTCCAATTTCTACGGTGTTCTAGGACCGAACCCCGCTATTTATCAATATTCCAGACACTGTGTTTATGCTAGAGACATGGACATTTACTGGGATATGTGTAGAAGGGGGGTGTACATTTGTGTAATTTTTGATGAAAATCCAATATTGCAAAACCAGTCAAAAAGCGCAAAATTTTGTCATTTTTGAATGCAAGCCCACAGGAAGATCAGAGTCGGACAAGCATGGACCATAAGGAATCTGTAATATGTACATGTAATTTCAACAAATTGTGTATCTGGGAAATATGTATTTGGATCAGAAATAGATTTGTGCGCACATTGACAAGGGGAGTGTCTTTCTGTAAGCCATAAAGATGACACACAACCCAGCTCCCCAATCAAGGGAGAGGGGAGAACTGGGCCAATGACAAGTGAGAGGGGCAGGCTTAGCTAGGCTCAGGCACACACCCATTTTCAAAACACATAAAAAGTGCCACTGGAACCCAGACAGAGACATTCACTTTCCACTTTCTTGCGGGACGCTTTGCTGGGAGACTTCAGACTTCATATCCAGAGATCCAGACTTCACATCCATCAATCTCCAGAGACCAGAAATTAACTCCAGAATTTGTAGCAGAGAGGCCTGAATCCACAAGCTGATTCCTCTTCAGCAGGCCTCAGTACCAACCAAACTATTCAACAGCCGGGCGAGCTGTTTGAATTCTTTGCCAAGAACTTTTGCAAGAACCTGTAGCAGTATCCAGAAAGCAGTGCTGCATCCGGAACCAGAGAGAACCAGAGACCAGATTGCTGTGAAGAACCACTAGCAGAAGTCAGACCTGTTGACCCGATCCGTGACAAATTTGCATTCCTGTCCAAAATATAGTGTGAGTACCCAGCTAGGACTGTGCCAGAACTAATCTCTTAGTTTAAAATAGTCTAATCCAAACTATTTTAGCCTATTAGAACTGCCTTCTAGAATCATGTCATTCTGTCATCTTTAAAACTGAAAACTGTCATCTGTCATTCTGAGCTTGACTGTTTCTTTTGAGCATCTACCTTCACGAAATCATCCGTATCTCTTGAACCGTTTGTGGTAGAAGCTTTCATCTTAAAGCTGAGATTCTAGGCTTTCCAACGAACGTACAACCAACTTATACTCCTCCTTATACTTTTTCCGCAATCGCGATTTACGCACTCGCAAAAATTACCACGATTTGCAATTTGGCCTGATTTCTTCACCTGTAAAAAGATAGCCGCTTTTGCTTGAACTGCTAAAATTCGTTTGCAACCTAATAACCATCCCTGAATCATTGTTAGGGCTGACCTGAACTGATTTAAAGTATCTACACTCACCCTGAACCTCCTACAGGGAATTAAATCAATTTTAGCATCATTTCACTTAATTGCCACCACATTCAAAGCATTTTGGGCCTGTGTTTTAAAATCATACCTGTTTTTCTCTAAGCTTGCTAGGGGGGAACTGCATTTCGTATTGCATGTTTATTGGGATTCTTGAAGACTGTGTGCTCTCCTTCCATTTCTTACATTGCATAGGGGGGGTGAATTGCCAGAGAAAAAGTGATTATATTATCTTTTGCTAAAATAATATCAAGTTATTTCTGTACTGCATTTCATTCCTCATTGCTTTTCCATTGAAACCATAAAAGTATTTTCACTGCCTTATCCATCCTATACCAACTCCTCATTGATTGTAAAGAAGTGTGCTAGTGTCAGATTACCCATTGTTGATCAACATTATATTCATAAGTGTGATATCAATTATTAATTTATTATAAAAGTGTGATATATATATACTGTTTAATTTTTCAAATAAAACCTTTTAATTTGCAAAACAAACCTACTTCTTGGCTCAGTGGCGTCAGGGGGATTCTAAGAGAGGGGTGTGATATAAGGGTTGTCATCCAGAGTACCTGAACTGGACATAAAAATATATCAATAAGGGTTTCCATCAGCATCCCAGACTAGGCATTGACTTAGCTGTAGTGTTGAATTGAATCCGCTTACAACACATGACTGCAGGAGCCACAATGCAACATTATACATCGATATGCATGGAACAACAAAGTTCAACACTGCACCAAAGGAATGCAACACTGACATTAGTAATGCCAAGTATTCAGATAACCATGTATATGAAGCCAACATGGAATAGACACAGACAACACAAACCTGCAGAGGTACAACTGATGAACCATCAAGGCACATGCATGAGACCAACGCACAGGCACCATGGCACCCTGCAATGACAATCACAGACCCTGAAAGTGACATATGCTGGCCAGGAGCTGTGTGCATGGTGTTTCATGACAGAGAAATTAGTGAATGACTCCACATGCAAGGTACTGTGATAGTGAAACATGTCATGCGACAATACTCATAAACGGCATGCAAAGAGTGTCTAGCAACATGCAATTGTAAAAGGCAACATATTCACAATGCACTGTGACTTTGACCTTGCAGGTGGCCCTGGATACCCCCAGCTAAAATAGCTGATGGCACTCGTGCGGACTCCACAGATGCTACAGGAGGTGACCTACAGCGATGCACACATCCAGACCAGGCTCTGCATCAAGCAGACCTCTGGCATGTTTAAGGCTAATTTCCAGTGTCTACACTGGAAAAGAGTGGCCTGGATACACAGGCCGCAGTGTGTTGGACAGATCTGTCTTGTCAGTGCCATGTTGTGCAACATATGGCTTAGGTACCAGAATGCTGTACACTGTTGCACAGGTAGGGGAGGGAGGACAACTTAATCAAACCAGCCACGAAACCTGGACTGTTGGGGGATTTATTGACAATTAACACTCTAAGTGTATTTTTTAAAATGCACGTCAAAATGTTTCACACCAATGTCTTTGAACTTGGTGCAGATTTACAGTATGTACTATGCCCTCTAACATGTTACTGTAGTAGAATACCTCCTGCAATTCAGGAAACCTACAGTTTGTGATATTAAGTCCCAGACCTCTTATAGGAAAAGGTGGACTAAAAGGAAAAAAGTCCCAAAAGACCAAGAAAAAGCCAAGGCTAGATGAGAATCTACTAAATGACACAGGTCTCTACTGAACGGTTTATTAGAATTGTAAACATCTGGAGTATCAAATGTTTCTGAACACTGCAATAGTATGAGGCACTTCAAATACCTGTTGCAGCTATGAACGCCTATACTGCCCAGTGAAGTTCTCTAATGTCTGCTTTAAGTGTCTGAAAACGAGGTGCTACAGCATTGCCCCAAGATACTGGATTCCAAACCCATGACTGGTATTTTGCCAACCACTTATCCATGGGCGCTTCCTTTAAATCACACAGTTACAAGGGGCCCATTTACTGTTTTTGATATTTTGGAAGCCGTACAACATTTCAGTTTTACAGCAACACTAGGAAACGCATGACTCATAAGAACAAGAAATAACAAATTGATGAACAACAATACATCCCAATATGTACAAACAAAATGCACAGTGCTCATCAGCGTGGACTGTATACAATGACAGCAAACACAATGACTAACCACCATGTAATTTATGCTCATTGGTGTCCACTATACTCAGGAAAATAACAATGGCGTATGTTATATGATATGGCATTTATAACGCACAAAACAGCGATGTTACGAGGCCTTTTGTCATTGAGGTCGTGCAAGTGCAGGGAAGAGGAGGGGGAGAAGTGCCGTGGGGGAGGGAGAAGTGCAGCTAACTCAATAAGTGCAGCCAGTGAGTGGCTAATAAGTGCAGAGAGAAAAGACTGTAGGGTTGCAGATACAAACCATAAGTGATGGGGAGCCCAGAGGTAGTGCAAAGGCAACTGGACATGCAGGAGTCTAGGCCTGAGTTCAGAGGGTAGCAAGGTGACCAGTGCGTGGAGCAGTCGGAAATCAGCAGGGGAGCGGAAAAGAGAAAGCAGAAGTGAAAAGTAGCATATTGAAACCTGGTGCCCAGTTAATTGAAGGGTTCACTGAGGTGATGAGAGGTTCGCCAGGCTCAAACCTGCGTTCCCAATCTATCACGGGTAGCCCAAGCAGGAAATCAATCTTTTTTCCACCGATTTTACAGTGAATATAGAGCGTCTGAATGCTGATGTTTTTGACTACCGAGCTATGCCACACTCTCCTCCTTAAAGAGCATTTGTAATAATTGTACAATAAACTGTAGTATAAGATTTTTTTAAATAATAAAGTAAAAAAAAATACTTGTAAATATATATATATTCACTGAAACAACTTTGTTAAAGGGTCGTTATGGTTAAATTGCACTAATAAAAACCTATGAAAGTCAATGAAAAAACGTTGTTAAAGGGAAGTTACGGTAAGCTAAGAAACCATGCTCATGCCACCACCGTGCACTGCTAAGACTGACACCCAGGACATCAAATATGATTTCACAAATGTCAGTGATGACATCACTGATGACATCACATATCAAGGCCACGTGTTTTTGTTCACTCTCATATCTAAGGCAGGTGGTTTTGTTCACTGACAGTCACAGTATAAAAATTCAAAAGGTGCTATATATCTAGACGTTAACTTTGACGTATGTTCCTAAAGTGCTTTCCCTAGGGTTTGGTTTTAGCTCATGGTGCACATACATGGGGCAATAAGCAGGCCTCAAACAAACAAATCATTTATATACATGAAGATGAGCTTTAATGTTATTAACATTTTCCGGTGATGCCGTTTCTTTCTTCCTTACTTAAGTTTCACTGTATATGCCTCTGATTTGTATGCTTTGTGAGTCTTCATATGTATTGTTTGTACTAGCACAAATGTGTGGTAAGTCTTGAATTGTTAGATATTTATTACATGTTTAACATTACTCAAAACTCTGATAAGGTAGCATTCATTATTTTACCATCCAAAATTACAAGATTACACATATTGCACTAATATGGTGCATGCTGCAGCCAATGCCTATGTTTGTGAATGATTAGGTTCATGTATTATGAACACTCCAATACAATGTTTGGTTCAGATGAGTACATTATTTAGTACATTAAGTAGTTCATGATAGGTCTCCCGATCACCCGTGACATCTTGTTACCAATATTATAAACACAACCCATGTAGGGACTTTTCATCAAAATTAATTATACATGTGATGTCATAAGTGATTTCATCAATTACATTTGTGATGTCATCTTTGATGTCCTGGGTGTTAGTCTTGGCAGTGCACGGCGGTGGTGCAGGTTATGGTTGCTTAGCTTGCCATAACCGGTGAATTCCTGAATTTTTTCGGTTTTACTTGTAACCATAAAGACCGTTTAACAGAGTTTTTAAATTGAATTTTATATGTTTTTACTAGTGCAACTTAACCATAACGTCCCTTTAACAAAGCATTTTCAGTGAATTTCATGTTTTTATTAGTACAACTTAGCCATAACGCCCCGTTAACAAAGTGAATTTCAGGGGTTTTTACCAGTGCATGCTAATTTCCTACAACTTGCTAATATCATACCTTCTCCAATATAGCAACATTTTTCATTTTTGTCCAATTCACAAAGTTTCACCCTAAAACTCTGCCATTTCCCACCTTCTAGCATGATTTTTAACCCTTCTATACACTTTTTGCAACTTTTTCCACTTTTTTGCATTTGTCGATGTCCACGAACGTCTGACGTCATTGCAGACTTTCCGGAAAGTGTCACATGACCACGCGCGTGAGAGGCATGATGATGTGTTCGCAAACGAGATCGGGTCTATCCTTTCCCAGGCAGTTTGGGGCTGTATTTTTTTCTGATCTAACAACTTTCAAGCTTAAAATTTACCTTTGCACAGCTGCTACGCCTATTCTTACTCATTATCCATTAACAATCTAGTTCAGAGCACATATTTGGAAGAATATTAGCAAAACTGCTTTTTATCTCACAAATGGCACCATCCCTCTTCTGCAAGAGCCACCACCACCAGCTGGAGGACCTACACAACAATAAAAGTGCAGTACTTCTAATAACAATGAAGAGGAGCAAAAGCAATGAGGTAGAGGAAGTGCCTACCTCCAGCACCCAGAGAAAATCATGGGTGTGGCAGTTCTTTACCACGGGTGGGAATGTACCAAAGGCTAAAGCTACCAAAGTGAAATTCAATGAGTGTAACATTGTACTGAGTTGTGGACTACCTGGACAGTACTCCTACGGGACCACCTCCATTCACCGTCCACGCACAATCCAACCATCGCAATGCTCTCAAAAAGGTTGTTCCTTTCTTACCAAGTAGTAGGCTGTCTTCCTCCACCTCATCTTCCTCAACCAATAATGTAACCACACAGCCTACTTCTGTGGGACACAAAATCCCATCAGCTACCCTGCAAGCGATTAAAGTGGCAGTTGATCAATATCTTTCGAAGACAACAGTCCTCTGCCTATACTGCAACAGACCACTCTGCAGAGAGGAGCACATTTGATGTGCTTTTGAAGCTGTAATCAAGGAGCATGAGAAACACTGCCCCCTACCTTGGATGTAACACACGTGCAACATCTTCCCCTGCCCGCCTGCTCCTCCATATTTGTGCTTGGTGCCTCTTGCCTCATTTCCTTCCCCACCTTACTTTCTAAACTCTCCTGCAAAAAAATAATAAAAAAATAAAAATCAACAAAAAAAGTTTCTTAGACTAATTTCCATTTCTCAGTAAAGTACATAGACTCAATAAGATTTTCCAACGTTTCCATTAGCATTTTGTTTTATGCTAATAGGAATAACATGGCTTTCATTCCCTGTTCCAGGAACTGGAATGGGGGATAATAGCCCGGCAGTAATCAGCCCAAGCGAGGGCTCTGGGCCAGTATCCCCCGCTCGAGCCCCTGTAATGGGGATGAAGGCCATTAGCACCCCAGGTTACCAAAGTGTTAACTGGAGTGCTAAGTATTTCTTCCAATACCGGCACACACGCCATGTCCCGGTGTAGGAAGGAAAATCCTTTTCCAAGATTGCCACCTCTTCCCTTTCCATGGCGGCCTGCAGAAGGCTAATAGAGAACAATTCAACCATATTACATTACCATGAGCACATTTATTTCCCTTTCAAACCTATTCCAATATCGAAAAACGTTGCCACATTGCCGGTCTCTGGTGTACATGGCCATTTTATTCCCATTGGTCGTCCCTCGTGGTTATGGTCAGTAGCCAGATTATCCGGGTCATGACCTTATGCCATGACCCGGACAATCTGGCCACTACCCATCCCCACAGGCTATACCTCAGTCACCAAAGGTATATCACTATTTTTTTGTACCTACATTATGACACTTGTCAAAAAATAAAACACAGAAACATTTGCAAAACCATGCATTTGCGTCCTTTCCAATGCTCCTTACACAAGTTTGCTGGAAATCCGCCCATGTTTTATTTTTCAAAAGTGTCAAAAGGTACGTACATAAAATAGCCATATAACTTATCCCCCAATTGACAAAATCCATTCAGACTTTGCACAAACATCCAAGGTTGGGTCTGTAATCTTTCTAAAAAACCTTTGTCCACATTCGCCAAATGGCAACAAAGATAGAAGCCATCCAAAAACTGCTTTTCACCAACCCAGTAATGCACAAACAAGCATAGATGCCCCCGAACATCCAACATGTTTGCGGTCATCATAGGACTGCCCCAGACTGTTTGCGGACATCAGAGAGGAAAAACGCTAGTCTTTTGTCTTTTTGAGGCCATATTCCATGCCATCCTCGTAACCCTCACCTTCCTAGTGATTGTTTGATAAGTTTGACAAGTGCAATGTTGTGTTTTTTATATGTTTTTACCACAATGTTTGCAGACAACAGGCACTGTCTGTGAATCCAAAATGCCGGGCATTTCCAAAAATATGATGCACTTCACGCTTTTCACCATCCAATCAGTGGGCATGTCCGATGTCCGCGGACCTCACGTCAGTCCCTGGACCAATCAGACGTCCGTCCGCAGACCAAAGAGGGAAGTGAGCCCGCAGACCGAACCCAGATATCACTATTTTTTTTAACCTACTTTTTGGTCCTTTTAAATAAAAACTACTGGACAGATTTACACCAAATGTACAGAAGCGTACTTTCCGGACCCAGTCACTGCTCCTGCTGCAAATTTGGTGAAAATCTGTCCAGCGGTTTGGGCTATAGGTTTAAGCAAAATTTGTTTTCCATTGAATATATGGGAAAAAAAACACACCTTTTGGGACCCGCCTATAACTATGCCCCCCCCTTGACAAAACATCACCAGGTTCAATCTGACAGGGACATATACTTCTTTTTCAAAGTTTGGTGAGGATTCATTTGGGTGGGCAAATTTATAAGCCACCCAAAAAGTGCTCTTCCTATGGGTTGAGCAACTTAACCATAACTACAGGGCGCTACGCTACCTACATTATTTATTTTTATTTTATTTATTTGCATTTTTAAAGCACTCACACAGCCCGGGGGCATCAAGGCGCTGTTACAGAATTCATTTTTTGTTGTTGTCTTAGTTGCATATTTATAATGCGCTTAAATACCCAGAGGTTTCTAAGCGCAGACCCGGGAATCAAAACTGTATTTTTTTGTGTCGTCTTGATTCCAAGGCGAGCATGTTTCCACTGAGCTATCCTGCTGGGACAATTATGGCACTTGTCAAAAAATAAATTGCGGACACATTTGCAAAACCATGCTTTCAGGTCCTTTCCAATGCTCCTTACACAAGTTTGCTGGAAATCCACCCATGTTTTATTTTTCAATAGTGTCGAAATGTACGTACATTCATACAATAGTCATATAACTTAGCCCCCAGTTAACAAAATCCATTCGGACTTTGCACAAACATCCAAGGTTGGGTCTATAATCATTCTGAAAATCTTTGTCCACATTCGTCAAAGGGCAACAAATGTATAAGCCATCCAAAAACTGCTTTTTACCCACCCTGTAATGCACAAATAAGAATAGACGCCCCCGAACTTCCAACATGTTCGGGGACATCACAGGACTGTCCCGGGATTTTTGTCGACATCAGAGATGAAAAACACCAGTCTTTTGGCTTTTTAAGGCCATGTCAAAAGCCAAGTATGTACTTGTGCCTGGCTGCATCAATAGCCTGATTTGCAGCACCTCCTCTATCAATGGGACAGAGCATTTTCAAGGGCACAGGTCCCCTCTTGACAGCCCACAAACAGCTTCCTGATCATGTCCAACATAGAAAACAGCCTGTAGATTTCCGGCATGTCCCTGCCTCCCCTCTTGTGTACAGGGACACAAACAGACTGCCTCTATGTGGACGGAATGGTATACTCATTGCAGACCCTGTCAAACAAGGCCTTTAAGTAGGATGCCCAACCCTTAGGATCACTCCTGAGGACCACATTGGCTAAGACATTTGGGCCAGGTGCCCTTGATGACTTCAAATTTTTAATGGACACTGGTTACTTCCACATTTTCCCACTCCCAGGGTCGCTTGGTGATGGAGCTTGTGAAGTTTAGTAATAAAGAAATCATTAGAATGATTAGGCAGATGCTCTTTGGGCTCCATTTTCTCTCAGGTGCATGGGTCTAGGTAAACATTATTACAATAGTAAAAGTTGTGGCAGACCTGTTGATTGCTGAGATGATTTGATTGTGTGGAAAATATGTTTGTCCTTTGCAAATGCTGTTCTTATGTGTGGGAAGAGCTTCCCTTACTTTCATAAGAAGAGTGGTGGGCATAGGTGCACCACAGGGATGCAAGGTTAAAATCTAGACATGCCACCTGGCAAAGGTGTCATTCCATCTCTAAAAGGGATATTTGCTACTCAGATTCCCCTTTTAACAAGCTCCATGTCAAACGCCTAGTGTGTTCTTGCGCCTGGCTGCATCAGTAGCCTGATTTGCAGCACCTCCTCTACCAATGGAACAGAGCATTTTCAGAGGGCACAGGTCCCCTCTTGACACTCGCAGTGACACCCAAATCTCTGCAGTGCAGGGGCTGTATTTAAAATATGCACCCCTATTCCAAAAGCTACATAACCCTGAAATATGTCCTTGTGGCACTTACAACTGTAAATATAAACCATATCTGAGGAAAGGTACAGTTGCCAGCATCTCTCAGAGTTATCCCTGCCTTATTAAATTGGTATTGCACGTGTGTTAACCCTGTGGACTGGTTCAGCTGTGGAAGAGTTATGTGTATTCCCCCAGACAGGATAGACCCTGCCCTACTGTCAGGAAGGAGGCCTGTTGGGGTGCTTCTCTTTGTTCCTTTGCAACGGCAGGTAACACCCTTCTCTCTGGGACAGCCACTTCACAGGTTTCTAGCCAGGGAGCAGAAACCAAGAGTCACACCCGTTCACATAGTGCCTGACTGCACACCAGGGTGCTGCTTTTCTGAAGGCCTTTGATCTATTGAGAAGGAAAGAGGGATGGGTTTTTATCCAGAGAGTACTCTGTGCAGTTTTGGGAGGGTTCTGCTGTCTTGATTCTCTCTGCCTCTCTTTCTCTTCCCTGTTCGCTCCACTTCCTCTGGAGCGTAGCTCTTTGCGCATGACATCATAAGAGAAAAGTCCACACATTTCAAGATTAGAGATTTGACCCCTAAAGCAGGCTATTTTTAGTCCAATTACCTCTGGACATTTGCCTATAAAAGAAGATGTCTACCACAAATTCTTCAAATCATCTGGAATCATCTTTAACCCTGCTGAGACAAGCCCTCCAGATGTGAGATGGAGGCAGGTGTATAAAAGGTAGAAGCAAGCTCTGTCCCCTAGCCACGCTCACAGACAATTGAGGGTGAACACTGTTGAGGACCATAAGTAGGCCTCTATGCCAGCCATACTGTGCCTAAGACCTAAAGGTGTGTACCAGCCTCCCCCACGATTGGGAGCCCGAGAAATAGACTGACATTGGCCCTTGAGACGCTGGAGTGGGACTCACAGCACCGGGAAGCCAGAACAGCCGAGATCCCTGTTGTCAATGACAACCCACTCCAAAACGTGATTTGAGCGGACCTCGACGCCGGGTGATCCAGCAAGATCCATCGATGCTGCCCTTGCTCTCTGAATCGATGTCCACTGTTCGACTTTGTTTGCTGCCGCACTGCAGCAGAAAAAGTGAGTTGTTGCCGAAGCTCACACTACAAAGTAACGCTGTTTTCCCTTGCTCGAGTCACATCCGAATCAGAGCTTCATCACCCTGTTCCTGTGAGTCTATGAACCCGAACATGGTACTCCCCAAATGGTGACCTCTGAGCCCTCACATTGATCCAACGCCACTGCGAATCTTGGAACCAGCTCGACCTCTGTCGGTCCTTGACCACTGAACCAGACCTGGTAACCACCCGATACACAGAGCTTGAGTAGATGCTTTGAGACCACAGCTCCCCCTTCTGTTCGACCTCGCCAAGACACCAGCTTGCTGCTGGATCATCTCGACTGCTGCATCTGCGACCAGAGCCAACTCTGCGGTCGGCAATGAGAAGCCTGGACTGATGCTGTCGAACCCCCAAGACATACAAGACATATGGAGGAGGTATTTGACTAATATCTGCCCCCCAATCCATCCTTAGGCACTAGAGACTGGGTAGGTTATTTGTATCATTTTTGCACCTTGAAGAACATCCTTGAAGAAACATCATTGTGAACACTGTGGTCGTTTGAATGCCTTTCTCCCCTTGTATCATCAACTAAAGTGCTGCATCTATTCTATCTGTGCATATTCTGTGTTTCCTCTACAGGGGAGGGGTTTTGCAGTGTTTTCTATTTATTTAGTATTGTACATGGTGTGTCTAATTAAAGTATATCATTTTTATAGAACTTTGTTTGGCCATTCCTTTATTTTGGTCTCACACTTCGCTGTTTGGGTTGCTAATGAACAACATTGTAAAGGATTCCACTCGGGCGTCACACACCGGAACAGGACTCTTGACCTTAGACTAGGATGTAGCACCCAATTAGAATACTTTTTCTTTATTTACTACGAATTCAGATTGAGCTGGCCCCCAACCCGTCTCACACCCCCTGTTACAAATACTCCGGGTCACAATGGACCATGAACCAGGCCGGTAGGTGAGAATACAATATTTATTTATTTTAAAATTCAAATGAGATCACACAATTTTAATATTGGGCAGGAATCACCAATGGAGTGATAATTACAATGTAAATGATGAAATACACTTGGTTTAACTTCTACTAGAACATATCCAAAGCACAGATGAATAGACGCAATTTCACAGTTCGGGTAGATAGCACCTGAGTTAAGATCTCCCCCTGCAATGCTCCCTCAAACCCCTATTAATGAAATGTTGAGTGTATAGAAAGGAGCAGCAAGGAGTCAGGGATACTAGGGAGCAAACATAATTAAAATCTGACCTTCCTTCACAAAATAAGAGGCTTAAAACCCTTTGCAATTGCATAAAATGACACTCGGAATTGCAAAATAATTAATTTAAACGTGCAGTTGAATAAATGAGGTAAATATGATTTATCACAGTATCAGGAATGTAATATCACTAGCAACTACAAAGCAAGGTATCCACAAAGGGCATACACTTCAGAAAGCAACTTGAGAGTAATAACACAGTGCAGCCAAAATCACACGTTAAAAAGTCGCATTTTCCTCTTTTTGCAGTTTTAAATGTCAAAAACATTAATTTTTTTAAATGGGTGAAATAGACAGAATCGGAATGTGGTTTTTAGGCTGGGTGATAGATGCACATCACAGGGATAATCTAGATGTGAAAGAGTGGCTCTAGCGAAATACCTAGATAAGATTTTCAATATGGAAGGAGATTCGATTTTGGGAAAATAAACACAGCGAAAGTCAGTTTGGAAAGAAAGGACAAGTTTTACTTAAACTAGATTATCAAGACTAGATTATTAAAGAAAGACACAGTACGCACTAAGGCTATTTTGCAACGTTAACCTTTACACCCCGCGTTCAGCTCTTTGTGGGAATTACTTAAATTATTCAAAATATGACTAAGGATCTATGTAAGACAGAGATGAGTAGAAGATGGTACTAATGCCTAAAGATCAAGGACAGGATGCACAGAGAATTCTGACAGTTTTAAACAAGTTACCAGGGTATAGATAGGATTACTTAGAGAGTGGAACAAAGAGTATCAAGATGAGGTATGCTATGTGCGGCTATGGGATGGGGAAATACTCACAATCAACACTTGAGTTTCAAATTTGGGGCAGCCAAAGGGGTTTCTAGCCCCAAAGGCTCTTGTCACAGCATGGCGGGCTCTCCTAAAAGCAAACAGCTTGGCCTGTCTGGTCCCTGGATAGCAAGGGTACAGCTGGCATGCAGGTAGTGGGATAAAAAGCTGGTCTGGTGACAGGATACTCCAAAGAGGGTACAACAGATTTTCCCACTAGCTATTGGGATTTTTTAGTGAGGTTTCTGGATCAATGGTCCTCCCTGGATAGGGTCAGCTATGCTCTAGCAGTAGAGTCTGGACTCTTGCAAAGTGAATGTGGAATATCTGTATATGCGGGTGCTGGAAAATTCAGAAGAGAGTGCCCTGTCTCTGTGAGCTTCCCCCTTTATAAAGACGGGTGACATCACAGGATTTATTTTTGGGTAGAACTAAGCTAGACCTACACCTAAGAACCGGATAGGTCAGCCTATGTTGGTTGCCTCCTCCAGGAGGGGACTCAGTTTATGGGGTTTGGTTTTAGGAGGTACAAAGCCATCCCACAGTCATTTTGCAAAAAATAAATTATGACATGAATCACTCCTTTTTACAATTGTGGCACTTTTGAAAATTACGACATTGTTTCACCCTCCTAATATTTTTTTACGATTTTAGTGGGAACCGCTGCACCCAAAATTCCACAATTTTTAGATTTATGTACATATTATCATAGGGAACAATGATTACAATTGAATAGGTTCAAGATAAATAGGTGCTATCACAATACTCCGTTTTTTTGTCACCCATCAAAGAAGAATAAATATTTCCAAACTCTGTTGTAGAATCAATATTATTTTTTATCTAAAGTTAGTACAAAAATAAAATGGACGTTTCAGAGATAGCAACAAGAAAAAGGGGAGGTCATTGACCTAAAGTACAGAAAATATTTACATCACACGGAGTCAAAAGTTTTTTGGTAAGACAACCATTTTGTGTGTGCAAGACAAAATCAAATTCAAATTTCATTTGTCAAGGAGTTCGCATGAAAATGGCAAACATATAAACAATTGGACATTTACAACATCACTTAAACATTTCGACAAAACAAGTAATTTTCATTGTGTAAAGCAGCATGGATGTACTGCAGTTGGGGATAGTTTGTCTACACCACGGTGTTTCAGCCGTTTTTAGGTGGGCTTAGTATGCCACATCTGGTATACGGCCTTCATCAGGACGGGGGTCTGTACTGTATGAGGTTTGTGCTGCAGGGGGAATGGATACAATTGTCAGGGGAGTATTCATGCACCGATTATTTAAAGAAGAATAAATCATGCGCTGTGCAGTATTGAAAACACACACAGTTTACCTATGGGTGTATTAATTCCAAAGGTTCTGTTATTGGAATTTGTATAAGCCACAAGGGCTAATCTCTGTGTGTCTGATCCTATTGTGAAAAAACAGAAAGAAAGGAGTTTCTTGTTGGTATGAAGATCACCTAAGTAGGGATCGGAAACAACTCGGTTATGGCGGGCACTCTTTTCATACCACAGACTCTTACCTCTCAGCTGGAGGTGAAGTTTCACTTGTAAACGAAATGGTCCCACGGCCAAAAACCTAAATCGAACGGGAATATCCAATTAGTGTTTCATGGCACTAAGGGCACCTCAGTAGTTCTGAATGTCTGTTGAGTGCGGGCAAAATGGCCTTAACTGTCAGGGTACAGGACCTGCTCGCAGTCTGCCGCTGTAGCGTATGAACCGCTGAGTCATTCTACGATTCACGGGGACCTGGCTAGGCATTAGTAACGCTGTTGCTAGGACTCCATTATCATATATACGGCGGCCATCTTGGGTGGGGATGGGTAGCCACTAGTTGTGGAAGCAAGTGAAAATTTTCCATCAATTGCTCAGATTGTGAAAAGAATGAATTTACATGGGTCCCCATGTGCCTGGGATCCAAGTGTGTAATTTAGCCACTGTGTTTAATGCGGGTTGCTATGGCAACCGACAATGGGCAAAAAAAGGGGCGTTAAATGTTGTATCAATCGCTCGAATTGTACACCGAAAGTGTTTATGTGGGTCCTCACGTGTGTGGAGATCCCAATGGGTAATCTTAACCCTATGTCGGTGTGGGATGTCATGGCAACCGGCACTGAAAGTCCAACTGTAGGAGAACAGGCGTAAAAGAAAGGGAACGCCTCCAACCCTCCCTTCTAACACTGGGGGCGGGGCCTGATCCCTAGGCTAGGGTATGCTGTGCGAGTGTTGTTGATCAGTACAGGTGCGGTTCTAGAGACAGCATCACATTAAACCAAATCAAGGGTGCAGTAAAGTCCCATATGGAGTCAAATACAACAATCTTACATTGACAATAAACATTTTGCCTCGTCATTGATAACTTTGTGTGCAGATGTATAATCAAAAGACCTTAGGACACATTGTTTTGTGATGACAGTAAGGGTACATCAAGTGACTATTGTACCTAGCTCACACAACATACATCCTTTTTATCTTAGTTTTTTTGATTTCTATAGAGTAAACAGACAGAATTAACTCTGTTCATATATATAGAATCACAGATCTATTCTGTCACCAAGGAATGGGATTTCATAGGAAAGATTTCCACTCAACTGAAATGTTCAGCCCGGCCTGTACAGTATTGAGTTTGTGAACCCAGCGTTGTTCTAGTTGGGTTAGTGTTTTATTTAGGTCTCCACCACATTTTGCTGGTTTTACCTTCTGAATGGTGAACCATCTCAAATCAGTGTCCTTATGGTTCTTTTGGATAAAATGTTCGACTAAAGGCTTATCTGCTACCTTATTTCTAATGCATGAGCAGTGTTCAGAGATGCACATTTTTATGGCGCGTATCATTTTCCCTACATAGAAGAGGCCGCAGGGACATTGTATGATATATATGACCCCCTTTGTGTTGTAATTAGTGAGGTCTTGCATTTTCCATTTCACTTTGTCGTGTTAAAACAATCTCTTTTGTAAGGTCAGAGGGCAAGCCACACAGTGTCCACATTTGTGGTGTCCAACTAACTGGGGTAGATCCCAAAGCGTATTGGGTGCTTGCAGTGGTGGTTCTATGAAAGTGTGCACCAGTGTGTCCTTGAGATTCCTGTTCTTTTTGAAGGCAAAACATGGCACATTGTTGAGTGTGCCAGGATGTTTGACGAGGTGCGAATTCTTTTTGATGGTGCTCTGGATCAATTGGCTGAGTGGTCCGAAAGTGGTGATGCAGACTAACCTGCCCAGATCCTTTTTGGTTTAGTTCTCTAGACAGATTTCTCTTGGTGTATGCCTGGCCCTTTTCTTTGCTTGTCTAATGGATTTTTTTGGGTATCCTCTTTCTGTAAGTCGTTCGGTCAGTCCATCTGCGTGGTGTTGACATTTTTCTAGATCTGTGCAGTTTCTCCGTATGCGTACAAATTGTCCATATGGTAAGTTGTACTTTAAACCCATCGGATGGTAACTTTGAAAATGTAATAGACTGTTGCGGTCGGTGGGTTTTCGGAAAAGTTCGGTTTTTAGCAGATCGCCAGTTCTGTAGATATGGAGGTCCAAGAAATCTATTTGATGGTGGTCCCAATGTATCGTAAATTTGATATGTGGATTCCTTTGGTTGATCCAGTTATGGAAGCTTAGTAATTCGTGAGATGTGCCCCTCCAAACGATGAAAATGTCATCGATGTAGCGTTTCCTTAAGGAGATGTTCTTCTAAAAAGGGTTTTCTGTTGTGAATACATTGTTTTTTTCATAGTTGGACATATACAAATTAGCGATGTCCGGGGCAAAAGTAGCCCCCATGCTCACCCCCATGTTTTGATTGTAGATTTGGTTCTGAAACAGAAAAAAGTTCTCGGGCATGGCCAGTCTCGTACATTCCAGGATGAAATCAGTCGGAGTGGAATTTAAGTCTTCTCTGTTGTTCAGGATGTCTCGTATGGCTTCTAGACCTTCTTGTTGTGGTATTGATGTGTATAGAGCCTCTACATCCATGGTGGCAAGGAGGCTGTCATCAGTTAAAATGATGTTGTCAAGTAGATTTATTTTGCTGGTGGTGTCCTTCAGGTATGAGGGCATCTGAATTACAAAGGGTTTTAAAAAATGATCGGTGTACAAGGATAGTGGTTCCAGGAGGGATTCACATGCCGATACTATCGGTCTCCCCGGTGGTTGTTCTGAATTTTTATGCATCTTTGGCAAAATATAAAAAGCCGGTGTGCGTGGGTTGGTCTTGTTCGGGAACATCTTTTCATCCTTGTATATCCATCCTTCATTAAGGTATTGGTGTGTGAGGCTAGCAATTTCATCTTGAAGATCCTTTGTGGGGTTGTGGTCAAGAGGCAGGTATGCTTCGTGATCGCTCAATAGTCGCAGGCATTCTGTGTTGTAATCAGACGTGTCCCAAACGACTATCCCTCCCCCTTTATCTGCGGGTTTTATTGTTATTGATCTGTCCGTTTCCAGGTTCCTTATGGCAGTCCTCTCTTCTCGGTCCAAATTATCCCTATAGAAGTTGCCTTTCTTGAAACCAGAAAAGAGTGACCGCCATAACCAAGTTGTTTCTGATCCCTACTTAGGTGATCTTCATACCAACAAGAAACTCCTTTCTTTCTGTTTTTTCACAATAGGATCAGACAGAGATTAGCCCTTGTGGCTTATACAACTTCCAATAACAGAACCTTTGGAATTAATACACCCATCGGTAAACTGTGTGTGGTTTCAATACTGCACAGTGCATGATTTATTCTTCTTTAAATAATCGGTGCATGAATACTCCCCTGACAATTGTCTCCATTCCCCCTGCAGCACAAACCTCATACAGTACAAACCCCCGTCCTGATGAAGGCCGTATACCAGATGTGGCATACTAAGCCCACTAAAAACGGCTGAAACACTGTGGTGTAGACGCACTATCCCCAACTGCAGTACATCCATGCTGCTTTACACAATGAAAATGACTTGTTTTTGTTGAAATGTTTAAGTGATGTTGTAAATGTCCAATTGTTTATATATTTTCCATTTTCATGCAAACTCCTTGACAAATGAAATTTGAAATTGATTTTGTCATGCACACACAAAATGGTTGTCTTACCGAAAAACTTTTGACTCCTTGTGATGTAAATATTTTCTGTACTTTAGGTCAATGACCTCCCCTTTTTCTTGTTGCTATCTCTGAAACGTCCACTTTATTTTTATACTAACTTTAGATAAAAAATAAGATTGATTCTACAACAGAGTTTGGAAATATTTATTCTTCTTTGATGCAGAGGGTGACAAAAAACAGGAGTATTCTGATAGCACCTATTTCTCTTGAACCTATTCAATTGTAATCATTGTTCCCTACTAACCCTCCTGGGTAGAATAGGCTCCCAACCAGGAGCCCTAGCTTTTGAATCATATTATCATAGAGCATATTTCCATCAATTTTTAACGTTCCACCATATATCCTTTCCCCATGATTCATATTTTCCTGGCCTTTCCTTCCCATACATGCTATGGACGGCCACAATATCTTGTTTTAAAGCCACACACATTACATTTAAACTGTAAAACGTTTACATTACTGCGTTGTCCGGTTCTAGAAATGACAGTCTCAAAGTTTATTCATTAAAATAGTCTTTTCAACCAAATAGGCCTGACTTTGTCACCAAATGTCAGTTTAGCCCAGGGTTTCCAGTGAGTTTGTCTTTGGAGCTCTTTAGTTTGAGTTGGTGGGACGTGTCACTTCCAAAAGTAACACGTAGGTGTCCCCGAATCTATTGTAGCAGGCTAGAGCCCAGACTGAAACTCTGGAAGAGCGTGTTACATTCTCCCGCTTGGTCCATTTAGAGCTTCCAGATGCTGGTCCCCTTGGGGGGATGCAATGTCATTTGAAGCCACGGCAGCCAATGCATTTTTTTTATTTATATGTATTTCATTTTCCCGAGCGCAAAAGTCAAGGCTGTTGGAATAAAACATTATAGGAAATTTTAAGCAACCCCCCCTTACATTTCTAGGCAAAGGCAGGGCCTTATTCAACATTATACTTTTAAAACACATACTTTTCTTGTTTGCAAAAGCCCATTTTGACATGTGGTGAATTCTGCTGCAATGTCCCTTTCAAATTCAGGTTTCTCTTCCAACTGTATTCCAAACATTGTTTGCATCCCTAGTCAGTTTCTCTTACACAGCTTACACAGCAATGTGTTCAAGGCACAGGTCCACTGAAATTGACGTATGCAGAGAGAGTTAGGGTTTCTTTGGAAGAGTTTATTTTGACATTTTGTAGCATAAAAGTCAAGCGTTTTGCCTAACAGCTGAGAGTAAAGTTTCTGGTGATTTCCCAGATCTTGCCCGACACAGCCTGTCATTCAGTGAGAAATGCTTTCATTTGCTACAGCACAACTGGAATATGGCTGGGCGTAGTTGGGCCTTACTGGATCAGAACTGTATGCTGTTTAACAGATGAAAAGAGCATCAGGGTGCCATCATTTTAAATGTAAAACATTTCCTTTTTCGAAGGGAAATTTTGAGCTAGCAGCAAAACACTGCTGCTTTTCAATTCTCTTCTTTGGTGCACCTTAAAAAACACAATGGTAGCCTTTCTCAGTGTGTTCCCTCTTCCATCTTGCCCAATAGGTTCTTGGCAAAACAGTGCAGCCATCAATTGGTAGTGGCAAAACACAGTTTTGATGCGAGGCAATGGTGCTCAAAGGAGCCAGCAAAGCTATTCTGCTGGTGACTGCTGAAGTGCAGATTGGTGATGGAGCGAATTCTGCTGCGTGGGTAAATGTACCCCACAACATTTACATCCCTCTTAAGAGTATAGTCTTCCCTCGGCCCACGTTACCATAAAATGCAAAGGAGGTATATCTCTTGATTGTGCCTGTATGATCTTTATGATTATGTTGGCTCTTGGTTTGTTGAATTGTGAGAGCTGAACGGGCGTCTTAGCCTCTACTCATCCTTTTACTCCTGCAGGTCACAAGTCAATTTGTCGTAATACCTGCCTCTATGCTTTCCACACATAACACCTAGAAACAGATCCTTATGCAGACCTTCGGAAACATCTGCTCCGCACACATCAACACAACTGCAAATGTATATTACCTTTTTCCTCTCTCTCCAATAACCGGAACCCCTACTGCTATGCAAATTTCAACAGTGCACACTATAAATCCCATTATTTTAATATTTAGAACATAACAGGATAGACACTAAATGCTTTTTTTTATTGCTAGGCAGGTGGAATTTACTCTGCTGTATGTCAAATAAAATCTCTGTTATTGAGTGGAATATGTAGAGTCCTTACTCTTCAAATGGGAAAACCACAGACTTAGGAAGGAGTACCTCCTTATGACACAAAGATGGAAAGCACATTTGAAGTACTATAGAAATAAGTAATTTGCAGAATACTAACACTCCTTATATAGTTCTCATGCTCCACAGTCCAGGATATTTAAAGTGCCTTTCTTAGGGCACCTGACCTTTCATCCCTAAATGTTTATGATTCACCTGTTTCAATAGGTTAAGCAAGCCTTGAACGATATCTCTAAGCATTGGTTTCTGGGTTATGATGGTTTGTTATTTGAGTTTTTCATAATCTGTGAAGAGCAATTGAGAAAAATGGGAGGGACAATAGGGTGTCAGGGAGGCACTGTGAAAACTCCCAAACACACCAACGAATGTGCAAAAAAAACAAATTCACAAGAAATATAGCACAGTTGGGCAAAACGTAAAGGGCTTGAAATGTAATGCCTATTCAGGGCAGGAGCAAAGTGTATATGTACAGACTAAGCATAGTGAATCCCGAGGCCAGGGTCTTTAACATTCACACCAACATTTTTGGAATGCCAGATGAGGAGGTCTATGGCACTTAAAACTGAGCCCTGCATGTCATCATCTACATAGCTGTGGAGTGGGAGGCTGTACTGGCATCACACAAAATGTTATCTGCCCTTCACCTTTTGGCCACTGGTACATTCCAGTAAACCAATGCCATTATAGTGGGCATATCTCAATCCACACAATCCGGGTATCTGCATCAGGTCTTCCATTGCATCATTGCACAAGTGGATACCCATATAGACATGTCCTGCACTTTACAGGTAAGGCAACAAGAGGCAGAGGAGTTCTAGACCGTTGAACTTTTTCCGCAGATCATCTGGGCCATTGACTACACACAAGTAGCAATGCAAACCCCCCAGAAAAACAGAGCAGATGTACCAACATTGAAAAATTGAAATTCCATCAATGTGCAGGTCATATGTGATAATGGCCTAATAATGCTTGGGAATGCCAATTTCCCAGATGCACTCATGACAGCTGCATCCTCCACCATTCCCCTTTCCATCAAGCAATGGCACCTGAAATGTTTGACAACATGTGGCTTCTTGGTGAATATGACCCATTAAACACATCTAACCACACACACACAACAAACACATACAACATATCCACCTTCCACATGATCCAAGGTAATCGATATTTACCATGTACGGCTTTGCAGACTACAGAGTATAACTGCTCTCACCTGTCCTCCTGATGCCCTTCAGGAATACTGCAAACCCAGGTGAGATCTGCTACAGTGCAGCTCACATTACCAGTAGGGGCATAGTTGAGTGCATCCTTGGAGTGATCAAGTCATGTTTTTGCTGCCTTGCCCACTCAGTGGTGTTTTACTGTACACACCACCAGAGGTATGTAAAATCATTCTTACATGTTGTGTTCTGCACAACATTGCAACATGTTGTGGCATACCTCTGGAGGTACATGAGGGATTGTGGCCAATCCATAGGTTCCACCCTTACTCCTAGTGGGGCAAAGGGTGCAGGTATAGGCTACCAGCAACCATAATGTCCAACTATGTGTTGCATAAACTACACCCTGTGTTTTAGATACACGAAACCCCATCCCTAATAAGTTTAAAGAATGAAAGAGAGCAAGTCCTTTCTACCCAACATAACATCCTGAGTAGGCCTTCTCGGGAACAGCAATTATGTGTGCACAATCACAGAAATAACACAGTGCAGGCCCATCACCCTCTGCCTGTCTCAAACATACACAAACACACACAGGACACCCATTAACAAATGCTTCACAACATCACTACCAAGAAACAACCTATGGAGTGCATACAGTGCCATCATCACATAATCAAAATCACCAACAATACCACCACCACCACTGCAGAAACCTCAGAAACCCACATACATCAGAAGACACACTGCAAGGAATATGTTAAGGAATCACCGACCAACATTCTGGGACACGCAGACAGTAAACATGAAAAAGAATACACATGACCACACATCACACTGGCAGAAGAGTGTATTTATGTCAACTTCTGCACTCTCTGTGACCACATGTCAGCATTTGTGCCTGCAAGTGACAGATCAGTCAAGCCTGTCCCATAGTAGATAACTTTTACTCAGAGCAACATAGCTGCATAACAACATATTTTCCACAACAAATACACCCCATAAAAAAGAACTTCACTGCCACAAAACACACCCACCAGCAGGCTTACCAGACCTTGCCTTTAGTGCCAACACACCAACAGGACAGGACTAGAAAAACAGCATACACTCAAAGTGTAAGGCAATTCAGGAGAGGGGACATGTACATAGTTATTGGAACCCACCATCCAGTGGAGCATGCTGAGCTGGGTGATCACTCAAACCATGCTGTGTGATCCTGTGTTGCCAATGACAGGGAGTCATGCAGCGACCTGTCAATGGCAGTCATGCCCTGGTGCAAGATTACCCTCAATATCATCATGTCTGTCCAGGCAATGATGACTGACGTTTCATCATTGCCACCTCATTATTGTGGGTGGCAACCAAACACCAGATGACATGTGAACCATGTATTGTACCCCCAACTTGCCCAATGGCTGATTTGGACAGTCAAGACCTGACTCCTACATGAACTGTAGTAAGGTGTAACACAGGAAAAGGCCAATGTAGTGAGGCCACATACCCATCCCCTAACCTGACACTTGGATTGTCCATGGTAAGGCGTGGTGCATTCAAAGGCAAGGGAACTCATCATCCTGGGGACCACATCTAACATTACCAAACTCGGCCCTAAATATACTTCCTTCAATATAGACGGCAACTCAATCAAGGTAATGAAGGAGGTTAAAACATTAGGTTTCTACCTTGACTTCACCCTTACTCTAACAAAACAAGTGAATGCTATGGCATCCGCCACGGCTTACACTTGCAAACTGATCAGGTCAGCTAAACCCTTCCTTTCAACGAGCAGTTGCACCACATTAGCAAGAACACTCGTGCCCTCCAAGCTGGATTATTGTAATGCTCTCTACATCAGAGCCAACAAATACATCACGAAGCAAATATAAATACTCCAGAACAATGCCCTGAGCGCAGCACTAGGAATATCCAAAAAAGAGCATATCTCCTCAGAAAGGAGAAACAACAATTGGCTATCCACCAGGGATAAAATCAAACTTAAAACGGCGTCCCTAACGTTCAAATCCCTTAACAATACAGCTCCTCTCTATCACAGATAGTGGTTTAACAATAGACTGACTACCAGACCGACTAGAACGGTCTACTCAAATTCCTCTATTCAAACGAGCCACCATAGGCGGTAATAGCTTCCCAGTCAAAGCCGCCCAACTATGGAACTCCTTACCCCCACGACTAAGAGAAAACCAAAGTTACCAACATTTCAGGTGCAATCTTATCAATTGGCTCAAATCTAATGATATCTAAAACCATCCTGACTTGTATGAGAAGGTTCCCCAACCCCTCCTCCTCATCATCAGTTTCTCCTCATCATCGACTTCCTCTCCATCCTTCCTACTCCCTGCACCATTACCTGTATTGTATTCGCTGGTCACCCAGTGCATAATTCACAAATGTTGTCAACCACTGCGACACACCCTTTTGACTATGTATATTCTGTATGTAATAAGTATGTAACTTGTAAATGATGTAAATTCCTGTGACCCATTCTGTAACCTGTAAGCATAGAATATCCATGTCCCCACGCCCTGATACCTCTGGGTCTGGTGCGCACAGTAAATAAAGAAACAAACAAACAAACAAACATTGTTGGGTACACGTCTTCTCTTGAGTGACCGACAGAGACATGAGTGAAATGACAGCTATGTTACACCGTCCATGGGATGATGCTTTTTAGCAGTTTTGCAACTCCCAATTACATGGGACAGGGCGTGTTCACATGACATAAGGAATGAGGGGAGGAAGAGAAGGACCCTGAATAATGTCCCCTGTACATATGCTCAAATTGAATGTACGCCAACAACAAAAAACGTCATGTACACATGTCAATCACCTCCTGTGTCAATATACATGGCCTTGCCTCCAATGCCCACAACCTTCTCACTTGATATGAGGCTACTGACACCTTGTAGATTTTAATTGGCTCCTCGATCAGGGGGATCCTTGAACTGTTGTTTGGCTGAACACACATTCCTACTTATCTTTTACTTTTTCCTCCAAATCACATCCTCATTGCATGTAGATACATCCTCGGCAGTGCAATGTTCCACCCATGAGGCATTTATTGTATCTGTCACATCCTGCAACAGGTGCTTGCATTATGTGAGTGACAGGGTACTACCTATCGAAGTATATAGGTCCCCTGACGCTCATGTTATGTTGTATTATGTTATTGGGCATTGGTATAGCACCTTTTTACCATTGGTATGATTACAAAGTCTGTGAGGATGACCAACTCCTCATCTGTGAATCATTGCTCCCTGGGGGTCCCTATTCTTTTGTTGGCCCCTTAGTTGGGCCTTCTCGTTCCATGACTCCTTCTCTATCCATTGCGGCTCCCACTGACTCATTGTGTGGTGCTTGGTCCTAATAGCACATGTGATGGAGTCACGCAGGTGTACTTCACATATGTGGCACTTGCAATTGCATGACGGAAATGTACTGTGCATGTGAGCCCATGCAATATTGCAATGGGATCCCCGCAATTGCATGACAGAAATGGAACCTGTGCATGTGCCCCCTTTTCATATCTTTACAAAATGAAACTGTGCATTCATAACGCATATAAAATGTCTTGCAGAACTTATGTGCTGAGGGCCTTTCCTCCATGTTTCTCTATCTGCTGCCTCATAGTGCTCCAGATGCTTCCTGTACCTCGCTTATCCACCTGCCTTGCCTGGTCTGTTGCCTCTTTCTACCTCCTTTACATTATCTGCATTATATATTCCTGCTGCCTTGTAGTCTGTCTTTGGTGGTTGGCCACTTGCACATTTCTGAACAGCCTGTTTGAACCTCCTTCTGGAGTGTTGAGCACCATCTACTCCCTGTGACCGCCCCAATTCGATAGCTAAATGTCCATTGTACCATCACAGCTCCTCTGTTCAGGTACACTGAGGACCCACTGTCACCCCTACCACCTTACCTCTGGAATGGATGCTCCTTCATCTGACAAATCTAAGGTGGTGAGGCTGAGGGCTGTCAACATCTTGGCCAATGAAGCTGGCATCCTGGCCCTACTGGCCTCATCCTCCTCCTTGCCTTTTTTGCAGGTATACTTGTGAGCAATGCATGGTCTGCCATTCTTGCCGGGATTCACTATTCATTAAGAGGCCCTCTTGAGCTTTGAGAATCAACTTGGGGCCTCTGCCTATCAAAGGATTTGGGACAACATCACAGCTGTCATCAATGCAGAGGGGATGGAAGTTTGTACTGTGGAGAACATCAAGAAGTGCTAGGATGACATGAGGACCCAGAGCCAGAAAAAGTCCAGTGCGGTCTTTGAGGCAGAGCAAAATATCAAGATCCATTCTCATGTCCGCTATTGTGCAACACAACTACCCATCTAGATTCTGGAGACGAGCAACCCAGTGCTTCATGCTCAGGTTGTTGACCTCCACGCATGAATCTAAGCCCCTGTTTGGTAAACAATGCATATTGGCTCCTACATTGCAAGAATGTCAAGGATTAGATGGCATGAAGGGAGGGAAAGAGTGTGTTTTCCACTAACTGGGGGTATCTAATCAGTCATGGCACACTGAAACACATGGTAAGGGACAAAGAGGCTTAGTGGGCACACGCTGGCCTTATGTAAACCTAGTGTAATATTGCAAGCAAGCTTTGGCTGCTCTCCAAGGCATGTGCATACATATCTCAAAACACCTATGTCCATGTCCTGTTCTTCATTGATATTCACATGCAGTGGTGTGATGCTCTCACAAGCGTAGTCTCAAAGGTCATGTCATCTCATCATCTGCGCACAGTACACCCATTCAATGCAGTATGATGAAAGCATGTGTGAGATGGTGGCCATGGGGAGCTGTGAGAGGAGAATCGATTGACCCACAAGTACACCAATTGCATGGATGGCCTACTTTGTCTTTTATTCTCCATTGCTGTGGCCATGCTTTTGCCATCGGCAGAAGTAGCAAGGCATGCTTGCAGGTTGTCAGGGAACATTGTGACCTTTAGTGTATGTGTGCCATTCGCCCATAACTCTTGGAAAATACAAGTGCATGGCATACTGTTCTCCAAAAGTGTCTAGGATGCTCATGGCAAGATGGAGAGCCACGACTCTTGTAAATTAAAGATCAAGTGGCCATGTGCCCATGTGCCATTTCCATTTCTCTATCTCTGCAAACAAACATTTCAGAATTGCATCTGTGCCAAATGATGACAATGACTGAATGGCCACCTATCACAGTTTCCTATAAACATGTGCAGGGCTCATAATTGGCCCTTGCCAGTATCCATTGCCTAGTGATAATTGAATCTTGCTAGCTAAGTAATGGAGTGCTGTGTGTACGTGTGGAAGTTAGGTGGAAAGTGAATTATTATGGCTGGCTAGTAGCTAGCAACTTGACATTGTTACCCATGGACCTGTGTTAACTCATCCTTGCAAGGATGTTTTTTGCTTGTCCTGCTTTCCCAGTGTTTAAAGACTATTAAGAGGGACGTGCAAATGAGGAGGAGCTGCATGCCAGAGTCAAGATTCCCAGAAGGTACCATAGGCACACTCAATGACATCTAACTCCATGGAGGGGCATGTGATTGAGGTTGTGGCATCTCTGATGGAAAAGATTTTGAGGAAGAGGAAGTAGGAGAGAGTATTCTTGTGGACACCTCAGGAGCAGAAGGACAGGGAAGTGTCTCCCAGGAGACAGAGGAGCCAACAAAGCCAGGGGACCTCAGTTGTGGTGTCAGGGCTGGGTGTGGAGGGGGTGACAGAGGATACTGAGGGCCTGCCCTCTGTTTGTAGTGTAGGACACATGGATGCACATGCTGCAGACTTGGACATGTGAGACAGGAGGCTGTGCAGGACACTATGGAGGTGTCAGCAGATACTCCTGTCCCAGGTGCATCAGGTGAAGGCTTATGGACCTTCTATGGCACCTCCACACAGACAATTCTCAGTTATTTGGCAGAAGAGGCCATCCAAGCCACAATGCTGCCACTACTGCTGGGTGGATTGAATCAGACCAATTTCTTTGATTCTGTGCTCGCAATTCAGGATCAGTAGGCACAGCCTCACAGAGACATGGTCATGTGCTTCACACACCTGGCAGTACCATTGAGCAGAGGTGGTCTCTTTGGACAGGGAGCTTAAATGAACCACTCCTCCACCTCTGCATATGTGCCCCAGACTACCTCATGTGGGGCCTCCTTGCCTGACATCTGCACTATGTCCTCGGTTGCTGCCCTACCATCAGCCGGTTTGGATGTGCCTTTGTCCCTGGTGGAGGTTAAGGTTTGTACTTTGGCAGATGAGGTGGAGTCCATGAATGGACTACTGGGGGCAGTGCAGGCCTCAGGGATGGGCAAGTTACCCAGTAAGGGACAGGCTCTAGTGTTATTACAGGACAGTGACAGCATGGGTTTCTCTCTCCAGAGCCCATCGTCTTTGCGGAGGGAGAACCAGCGGCTGCGATGGATTGCCAGGCAGCAAGGGTTGTTGCATCAGAGAAGTGTGGCATTGACATCAAGGCATGTCGGAGGGCACAACAGATCCACAATATCACCCTGCATTGTAGAATGTAGAAGGGTGCGCACAGAGGTGGCAGTAGTGTTGGAACAAATTAGGCATCAGGAGGAGGAGACGCAGGCCACCCAGTTCACAGCACATGCTGCTGCTTGTACCAAGACAAGAGCCGAGGAAGAGGGGACCATAGCCTGTGTTTGTGCTTCAATAGTGGAGGAGTCTCAAAGGGATGCCCATGACATTGAAGCAAGGATGAGGCAGGCCTTAAAAGCCCTCCACATATACAGGGAACCCTAATTGCAGGAGGCTAGTGTGCAGGCAGAGTTGGTGTTGGCATGGACAGTGGCGATACTGGACGAGGAGAAGGACTATTCAACAATGTACATATTTGTGTGGGGATATTTCTTAGGAAGGGGACTGTTATGTTTGTTTATACCCGTTCAATTATTTTGTCTGTATATCTGCATATTCTTCATGTCTTGTGCGTTCATCCATTACATTTCTTACTTTCTATGGCAATCCCTGGTGTTGTGTTGTTATTGGAGCATGCAGTGTATGTGTTTACTTGATGTTGTATTTATGCCTGAGATGGTTAGTGTGGATGTCGCTATGATGTGTGGCACATCATCTCCATGTTCAAAGGTCTGTGGTATCAGTGTCACAAGTTCAGATGCAACACTATGTGGGTCAATCATGTAACTGAAATGTTCCTGCAGGCCAGGTGTCCATGGTTCATGGCACTATGTATGTATGTGTGAGTGTATCATGGCCAATGTGTGTAGAGGGTTACTGAGTAATAGAAATATTTTCACCATTTTTCACACATTTGTGTCTCCGGACAACACATATCTTGCATTGTTCCATCTAGTGTTGATAGACAGGAAGTTAGCTCACTCCTGTAAGTTGTTGGTGGCTGAGGAGGTGATTTGGGCAGTGAGATGTTTTGAACATTGATTTCTATTGATTTAATGTGTGTGTTTAATGATGGCGGTCCTTGCTTCAGGAAGATACAGTGCACTTCCTTGGTCGTTTGGGGATGTGTGCATTGATGGGCGCAGCTGGCAAGGGTTCTATGGATGGATGTGGAGAAGTAACCATGGGGAAGAGCAGGCAAATATGCAGCTAGCGATGTAAATGCAACCAGGTGATGTGGCATGGGATGAGAAGGCCCAATGTCAGGTTTGTTGGGGATTGGAGAGCATGTAGAGCTAGGTGTTATGAAATATTCATTCCTTGTGGATGATGGTGTGGGTTAATTACTGATAGGCAGGAGTGTGAATGGGAGTCAGATGTTTATAGCAAGGATGTAACAGGGTATGTAGGCATGTGCAGAGAAGGCCTGTGTTTGCATTATATTGTTCCAAGCCCAGCAGAGTAGAACTCTGCACATGTCTTTGCTACTGGGGGATTGTAGGTCTTAGAAGATGCATAGATCATATGCACAAAGGCTTGTGAATTTAAGAGAGAGAGATTTACCGATGGTGCATGCTGTTTTGAGGGTGAGCTGTATTTGAGTTTGGATCTAATGGTGTTCAATTAGAGCTGTTTAGCTGTGTTAGACTTTGCAGTTCTTTGCTGAATGATGTTGCTACCTGCAGGACACCTTTTATGTGTTGTTATGGTGGTGTCCAGATGGCTTTCCACGGGGGCATAGACCACATACAGGTGGGAAGGCTTTTGAAGGCAAGAGTGGTTGTTTACCTAGGAGGGTAAATTGTGGTTCATTATAGGGGATTTCTTTTTTAATAGTTGTTTGTTGGTATTCATGTTTTTCCTCATTAATTTATGCATGTGCCTTAAAAGAGAGGTGTCGGTTGTTTTGGGACACAATTGCTTTTGCACAGGTTGACATCAGGTTTAAGTTATTAAAGGTGATGTGGCTTCTGCCTAACACACCTGTCCTGCCATGTCCCTTGCTTTCCTTTTAGTCACAGTTATGTCACTGCCCATCACTCTCCCAGCTGTCCTAAACTACAGGTTACAGGCTTCTTCCTACAGGGAGCTGTTTGGACCAGAATGTAGCACTACCATATGCCCTGCTTCTCACAGATGAGGAGGGCTCCCTGTAATCATTTCAACAGCCCTTTATCTCCGTGCAGGTTACACACAATCTCCAGTCATTGGTGATGTTGTTGGTCACAGACAACAAACTTTGCATGGTATTGTGGCTACCTCACACATGTAACCATAGGACATATCACCATGACAAATTCCACCGCTGCATGAGGCATGATGTTCCCATACATGCACCCAACTACCTAAGGTGCATTATACATTGCCACAGTGAACACCGGATATGAAGTTTACACCTTATTCATGTCTGAGATCTGTATGTCACACTACTCCCACAGTCTGGAGATCCTCATGCAAAATTCCTACAGTGTACTCTATGGAGACAGCCCACAGAAGATGTGCAAAGGTGTTGCAATCATTTGCTATGAGTCATTTACATGCACCTTACTGGACAATAATAGCAGTGTATGTTTGTTCGTACTGTATGTCAACGTCCTGCTTACATAAGTGGACACAGTAAGCGTAAATATCGAGTTACTCCCACCCAGTTATAGTCCAGTTTCTACTACAGACTACACAGACTTGCTAACCACGATATCTCTCAATCACCACTACACCTTCTTCCTATCTGTGTTGCATCTTCCTGTCAATCTTTGCATATACTGGCTGTATGAAGGTGTTCAGTGGATTGTTGACACTGTGAACCAGGCCCAGTACACATAAGAGGTAACACACATGAAAAGTTGTTTCCCCTTCCTAATTATGTATATCATGCACACTCTCTGTCATGGGTGTCCATTCCCACTGTATTTGTTGGTGAATGTGACAATTGACTTTCACATAAGTCAGACTAGCCCCGTCAGTACCACGACTGGATGTTGCTTTCCCAAACAATGTAGAATTGTCTTGCTATATCCTTGACCTTCCACAGGCAGGTACACTGAACGCCTTGCTCTCTATGATCGTGGCATCAGTAGTGTAGGAATGTCATAGTCATTTTCCTGCACCATATTGGTGCATGGACAGGTCAGGTAAGCGAGGACCACACACAGAGAACTGGTGACCAGGGCCAAGGTCAAATTATGCATCTGCCTCATATGCATGAAGAGCAACAAAGTCAAGATTATCATGGGGACATCACACATTGCATGAAGTGTGTCCCCAAAACACTCATACCGTAGTCCATGGAGGATTCCTACACCATTCTATACATTGGGCCTCACTACAACGTAGGGGGTAGAGTGATAACAGCGCCGGTAGAGCTGCCGGCGCCGTTATCACTCTACCGCCTCATTATGAGGTCTGCTCGTGGTTCCGCTAAGTACGTCTGGTAAAACTAGGCATCCTTAGCGGGTCCCGCGAGCAGACCAGGATGCTAATAACGGGCCCATCATTAACAGGCCCGTTCTTAGCATCCTCCCCATTCCCGTTGAGCCCTATGGGGGCTCAAATGGGAATGGGGATGTACCAGTTCCGGGTCCCGGGAAAGGGAATTACCGGGCCCTCCAAGGTCGGAATGACCCGCTAATTCCCTATTCCTGGAACCCTGACCCGGTACCCGGTATGGGGGTAGCCATGCCACTAAAAGCGGCATGGCTACCTCCATACTCATAATGAGGGGCATTGTCATGTTGTTGCTGTTCTAGTTCCACATGCACCTGAGTCGGCATGAGCACAAATGACTGTCTATGTTCACTGAAAGGCACATTGTCCCTCGTTAATGTCATCCCTTAGCGGCCAATCCTCCACAGCTCCCTCAGTCACAGCATCATCGCCTGAAGACTGTAACATGGGGCGGGCATGCTTACAGTTGTCAAGTAAGCACGAGTGCACCCCAAGTGGCTCAGCAAATACTGGCCCATCATCCATTTGCCATTCCCTTATGTCCTCCATGAGGATGCAGCAGCCACACATGAGCTCCAACAGATGTAGGATATCAGCATTGCTTGGAGCCTGATGCTGCACAGAAATGGTTACCATCGGTATTGTTGTTTGGCCTGTTTGTGGTGTAATTGGCTGTGACATTATGTGTGCAGTATGTTGGTGTGACTCAAACTTGGGTCCCAGGCCCTTCTGTTTGGGAAGCAACGTGGAACCACGGCACAGTGTTGGGGCGGAGGAGTGCTATGGGTGTGCACTGTACTAATGCTTTTACTTCGTACCCTTGGGTTTTGCGCTACATTTATTCTGTGAATCAGCTTGCTACACAATAGTTTTGGGCTGAGCAATATTTGCAGTGGGGCTAATGCTTTGCTCTATTTTTGCGCTTACTTGTAATTTAGGTCCCCTGTCTCTTCAGCACTGTGTTGCCTTCAACTTTTTAAATTAGCTGATAACTGATCTGAAGCGTAAGAACATTTATCATTCTTTAAACGGATGAAGACATGGTTGTTCCTCAGAAATACATTTTTTATAATTGGCGTTTCCAATCCAGAGACTCTACAGCTAAAACGCCAGACGATGTATCCTCATTGAGTCAAGATGTTATCGAGTGAGCATAATGTAATATAAATGTAATAATTGAATATAATAAAAATTTAATATAAATGTGAAATCCAAAATAAATGTCATAAATTGTATGCATGTCACAAAAATTAAAATTAAATTAACTAAACTATAGTCTATGATTACATTTTATTTCCTGTCATTCTGTGACAAATTAGCATGTAACTATAGTCAGATGTTTTCTGTAAAAGCTAAGTTTGTTGGTATGAATAGCCTGCAGCTGTAATCAGGACAGGAGTCTGGTGGGCCTCCCTTGGCCCACCTAAGGGTATTTTATTATATTGACCTGCTTAACCATAGCATTCCTTTCCAATTGCTCTAATAAGCATGTGTGAACTTCCCCAAAGCGGTCCCATGAATTTTCAACAGAAACACAGCAAGAAGGTCTGATTGCTGTGAATTTTCACGGTACCCTTTTGGGGATTCATGCTGGCACCACTACAACTTCCAAAAGCACCTTATGCCTCTCGCTGCAACCCCACTGCTTCCCATGGCTTCCATCTTCCATTGGAAAGTAATATAAAGCATGCCTGTAATACCACATAAAGGCCTGTCAGGCTGTAGCAGGGCAGTGTGGCTGAATATAGAGCATGACGGTAGATGGCAGCTGCCTCTCCTCCTTTGAACAGTCTTAATTCTTTTGACTTGGTGAGCTAAAATCTTTTTAGACAAATCTCTGGAAACCTTTTAAAAGTTTACAGGCCTCAAACCAACTAAATACGTGTGCTTCAAGTTTTGCTTGAACTAGTTCGCCCCAACACTGTTTTTTGTTTCTTTTTAAATTGCACAATACAGCAAGAAGCAACCATTCTCGTGTGCCCTCACCGGGTGGCAACGTCCCAGGGCCCCACGTTAAAAGGCTGAGCAAAGCAAGGGCCTTAACGCTAGGCCCCAGCACCGTTACCAGCCGGTGAAGCCCCCAGAATGGGTAGTCATTGCTATTAGCACCTCAGGTTTTTAATCAGGAAACTCGGGGTGCTAACAGCAGTATATTTTGTTTGAATGAACAGGACGCCTCACAGCGTCCCGTTCATTGAAGCAAAATAGTTACCATGGTGGATGGCGAGGACACACAGAGCGGCTGAGACAGTGGCTGGGCCTCACTGCCAAAGTAATCAGGTAAGTGGGGTGGGGGTGGGAAGGGATTTGAAAACCTTGAGGGGAAGGAGGGGTGTGGCAGGCAGAGGAACCAGCCATCAGGGTGCTCAGAATGCGGGCTGAAATCATGGAATTCAGACTGAGATCTGAGCAACCTGATCGGTTGGCTGCTCTGCTAATTATCTCTCCTTTCACGGACAGCTGAATACATGATTGTTCTCTGGACTTAAACTTAGATAAAGTGTGGATTGGTACAGCCACAGTCTTTGTAAGTGAAACGACAGATGGTTTAACTTTATAGCTTTAAGATTAATTTGTACATATGCTGTGTCTATAAACATGCTAAACTGAACTAAACTCTCTGGGCCTCATTACACGGTAGGCGGTAAGGGTTTACTGGTACCGGTATTTTACCGCTACCAGTAAACCCTTACCGCCTTACTACGAGGTCCCTTTGCTGGTTGGTACAAACCCGCAAAGGGACCTGGGAGCTAATTACGGTACCTCAATTTGCAGTACCGTAATTAGCGCCTTCCCCATTTCCTTTATGCCCTATGGGGCAAAAATGGGAATGGGGAAGGGCAATGGAGGAAGGAGGAATTACCGCCTCCTCAACCTTGGAATAGGGCGGTAATTCCCCTTTCCTCCAAGGCGGTACTGGTAAATTACCGGCATGAACCATGGCGCTAATAACGCCATGGTTTACCGCCTACCATGTAATGAGGCCCTATGATTTGAACTGTGTATGATTCTATCATTCTGTGATCAATGGTTGCACAACTGTTTTCAGAGATTTTTACCACTGAAAGTTTCCCGAAAGAAGACCGGATCGGCTGCTGACAGCGGCAGGCCAGGGATCTCTGGGGGTTCCAATTGCTCAAAGACAGGTGTTCTGGAAAAACAATCAAGAACCCGTTCACAGAAAGGAAGTGAAGCAGATGAGAATAATGAATCTGGACTTTTGAATGTATTTAATCTTGAGAGTCCAAAACTTTGTTTTTATTCACTCTTCTCCGCGTAAGGCAGGGGTCTGAAACTTTTAGCTCTCCAGACGTTTTGGACTACATCTACAATCAGTCCTATCTAGCATAGCCAATACTGAGGTATCATGGGAGTTGCAGTCCTGAGCATCCGAGAGCCGCATGTTGCATCTGTATTAAGGTTACTCATATGTAATTGAGATGCAATGTAAATGCTGTAAGGGTGCAGAAGGAGGAGAGTGACACAGAGGTGGCATAGTTGTTGGCACAAACGTTTACTAAACCATAAAATGAAGAGAAAACCTAGCTTTCCCCAACTGTGGGAGGGGTTGCCCTGCCTCATCTTAAAATACTAAGTGTGCTGTCAGTGTGTCCGTGCAAATTAATTGTCCGCCATCCTGGTAGAGGGTCTTCTTGGACAGCGGATCATTGTTCAAATGTTTGGCAGAATGTTTACCCGGTGGAATGACTCCATTCCCCAAGTCTCAATTCCTCTTCAAAGCAGAACACAAAGTTCCCGGCAATGTTCAAAAGGCAGCAAAGTTCTCAGTTCAAGTTCACATTGTAAAGTTCCAGCTCAAACATCAACGTCCCTTATTGCTCATATTTTCCTTCATTAATGGGTTCGTGGAGAATGCCTCCCTTCTCCAGGTGTCTTGTTGTAAGTGATTTCACAATGCCAGGGGGATGTCTCCCTTCCCCTGGGCAAAACACAAACAAAACGCACAGTTACAAACATAAAGGGAATGGTTTTCTTTCCCAGGTTACAACACAAAAGGCAAAGTTTCCCACAACAAGAGGGAATTACCCCCTTCTCCTCGTCTTGATTACCAGTATAATACCTCCCATCTCCTGGCATCTTAACTCTAGAGTTTCTACTGGCTTATTTAATAGAAGAATGCCTCCCTTCTCCTAGTATCTTGACAGTGCCACACAACCAGGGGGAATAACACCCTTCCCCTGGTCTTGATTACCAGGAGAATGACTCACATGTCCTAGTATCTTTCAATTGTCAGCACAGTTCCAGATCACCAGTGCGAATTACTCCCTTCCCTGGTCTCACTCTCACTTTAGTTTCAAATACACAGATTTTAACTTCTCTTGTTTGATTGGACTCACTTGGTATCTTCCCTTTACCAAGTACTGGTATGAGGAAGAGGACTTGTGCTGTATGTGGATTTCAGGTCCCCAACCCTGACTTCTCTTGCTGCTTGGTTTGGCCAACTTGGTTCACTCTCTTGCCAAGTGGGACCATTAGGAAGACACATCTCTTCCTGGTTTGAGTCCCAGACCCCTGCCTCTCACTCCCAGGTTCACTACTGTTGGCTCGCTCTGCCACCAACTACTGGTGTGAGGGAGATGTTCTGCTTCTCAGTGTGGGTGCCAGATCCCTGTTTCTCTCCTTCTTATGCTCAGCTCTCTTGACTTGCTCTCCCACCAAGTCCTAATGCAAGGGAGATTGTTCACTCCACATTGTGGGACCCAGACGCCCCTTTGGTGGTCAGTGGATTTTGTGACACTGCTAGGGCTGATGAAGCACTCCTCTTCTGCAGAGCCTTCTTGTTGCCTGCCCCCATACCTCTACCGGGCCTCACGATCATCCACGTACCTGCTACTGGGGACGGGTAGCTCTCCAGTCCTTTCTGGGATTGGGGGTCCCCATGGCAGCACTGGCATTCCTTCTCGTCGGCAGTTTGGGTCTGCAGTTCTCTTCTCTGCTTCCAGCTTCCTCTGGCCATGTCACAACACTATTCCTCAGGACTGGCGGGGAGTTTGCCTCTTGTGGGACCTCCTCAGGACCTTCACAGCTGCTTGTCTCTATCCCACGTTCCACTGGGTTCTTCTTTCGTGCATGCAATTTGAAACTCCCGGGTTCGTCGCAGGCCAAAGGAGAAGATGCCAAGTCCTTCTTCTATTTCCTTTTTTTCAGAAGCTCCACCCTGGCGCAACATCCCCACCTGTAGTGAGAGCTGTCAAGTGAACCCCTTCTCCTTCTAGGGGGTCATCTCATCCCTGTACTAGGGTCAGGATAATCATTAGACCTCTTAAGGATCTTCTTCCACCCAGTACCTTCAACATTACAGATATTACAAATGTACATGGACCTGTCTTGATCATGGGAATGTGTGTTACCAGGGGGGTCTATTGACTAAGGGACTGTGTAGGGTATGGGTTGAAGGTGTATATTCTGTGTTCTCCTTATATGTTCTCCCTTATCCTCAGAGGGGAGGTCTCCTCCCATGAGAGCCTCCTGCTGAGTACCACCCCTAGGGACTATGGAGGAGCGGCCTCACTACCCTGGCTTAATGGGCAGGTGCTCCCCTCTGGTGAGAAGTGAGGACATATTGGGATTCGTCACATTGCCCAAAAGAACAGCTACAGTGCATAACCTCCGTGCTAGGATTTGCTTTTTAGCATCAAAATACAAAGATCTTTTTGAAATCATAACTCCTATCTTCTATTAGCACTGAGAAAAATGATAGCCCATTTTGTTTTGTTTATATTCGAATTTCTACAAAGGAAAGCATATATCAGTTTTTTCGACACTGTTACAGTGATATAATATTGGATTCTCAGCCAGTAAATAATATAGCTGTCTACTTTAGAAGCACATCAGTTTAACATTACTCTGGAGCTTTGATTCATAACTCCCTGGCTGAGCTCCAATAGCCAGTTGACACATGATTAATTTAGCATCTAAACTGAGATGCTCGATTCTTTTTGCATCTATTTACAAACATATGGCAGCAGCAATAATTGATGGTGAACACTTATTACAAATTAAAATTAACATAATCAGAAAGAATTAGCAAGTTAAGTAAAAACACAGGAAACTCAAAATAGGCCATTTGCAGCCTGGCAACAGCGCGAAAGATCTGAACACAGTATGCTTTTCATTTGGAGAACAATAAGTATTGATCTGAAGTCTGCTGGCTAAGAAGAAATCAAATCCCTCATTTCTTCTAAAAACCTAAGAGCTGCATTTTCCGCTGAAACAAATACAAGTTTTGCAAATGCATGGTAAAAATTAATTTTATAAACCGCCATTAAATTAAATTAAAACAGATCTCCATCTAATGTCAGAAAGTGTGGCTTGCACTTTAATGGTCATAACGTCGTATTTATATACATTTAAAAATGCTCCATTTTGGATTTTCAGAACAAAAGGTGAATTAATATAGGTTAGTAACGTACCTATAAAGTGTGATCAACTAAGAGAATTGGTAGACGTACACATAGTACACATACACACAGTGTATACATATTGCAAACCTCTGCCATTGCTTCTGTAATCCATTGGTGACTGGTTCCTGGACATGTTTGCTGGACGTGTCCCAGTGCCCAAGAGTATGTGAATGAGAGCTGGGGAGCCAACTTTGGAATTTCCCGGGGGAATGCCGGTGGCCAGATTTGAGGGAAGTGCCATTCTAAGTATAGGGATACTGGGCCCCGATTGCATCTCCAGGGAGATTCCCAGGCCACGGAGCACCCGAGTGCGCCACTGAATGAGAGGAAGCCAAGCACAGTGATACTGCCATATCTGTGCTTCCCTTGCAAAGGGTCACCTTGCCATGTCATTAGTGAAAAGGGAATGTGTAATTTGGGGAAAAGTTCCATAATTATAATATTACCGACTTTACAATTTGATCACCACGATGACTCTCGCGTATTGCAGTGGCAATCTGTTGGACTGGAGTAGTGTTCGAGGGGAGGTGGCTGAGCGCTCCTGCTACATCTGGGCCTCTGCAAGGACATGAAAATGCTCAAGGGCAAAGCTCTGCCCTGCAAAATCTGAATCTTGCAGAGTGCAAATTTCTGGATGGGATGTGTGGAGTAAACTTGTGAATGAAGAATTTGGGCCCTTGGCCATCATTCTCGTTATGTATGACGCTGCTTTACTTGAACTGAATATTGTTGTCAGGATAAGACTAGGTCGATGTGTTGATGGAGTGTGATGTGGCCAGCATGTGCAGTGGTACAGAAACCTTTCAATGACTAATGTGCAATAATTAACAGTATGCACACTGAGACAAACATTGACATTCTTCAAATAGAAACGCTGTTAATGCATTGTTGCACCCCCCACAGCACAATGGCACATCACTGTTGCAATATGAGCCCTGGCGTCCCAGGAGGACGTTTTGCCCTAAACAAGCCAGGAGGAGATGATGGTCTTAACAGCTGCTGCTTTATCTGTGAAGCTGACATAGGAAGATGCAGTACTGTGGTGTTAGCTTGAACATGAGTGAGCTGACTATTTAGCTAAAGGTGCTTACGTTTATAGAGTACAAACCTTAACCTCTGGGCTTCTTGGTGCTAAGGCACACCAACGTCAGCTGAGAAGACAACTCTATAACAGGTTTAAACTGGAAGGAGCCATGTTAAAAATGTTTTATGAAGGATCAAATAATGTTGGACCTATGTAAGCTGGAGAGGAAGTGAATTCCCCACGTTTGTGGCTGGAACATAAAAACCTGTACTTTCAATTGGTTTCCTATAAAAAACAAAACATTAATTTCTGGAATGTATTACGTTCAAAGTATGGTCCCTATTCCTTGAAAACATGATGCACCAGGCAAGGTGCCATCAACAAAACCCACTGGCCCTCATTACGACCCTGGCGGAAATCGTGGCGCAAAATGTACCATGGAGCACGGCGGAAAGCTGCCGATAGCGCCATGGGGGTTGGCGGATTTACCGCCCCATTCCGACCTTGGCGGGGCGGTAAATCCCCATTCCCCATTTTACCCTTCCCCATTCCCGTTTTTGCCCCATAGGGTATAATGGGAGTGGGGAAGGCGTTAATTACGCCACCGTAAAATACGGTGGCGTAATTAACAACAAGGTCCCGTAGCGCCATGGATTTCTCCGCCCGGAAAAACCAGGCGGAAAACGCTCCATGGCGCTACGGGAACTCGTAGTAGGGCGGACGGGTCCGCCGCGAATACCGCTGGCGTAAACCCACTCCGCCAGGGTCGTAATGAGGCCCACTGAGTCACTGAGAGCCATTGAAAGCGCTGTTTGCTGTGTTGATAGATATATTATCTATTTTGCCAACTGACATGAAGAAGTAAACTGAGGCATTCTAAACATAGCTGAAGTGTACTAATCGATATTTGGGTATCCCAAGATATGTCTCCCATTCCCGGTTTCTGGTTCCTGTTCCTATTCCTGGCATATGTCATTCAATAAAACACAGCTTTCTGAAGAGGCATCTTATCCTAAGGCTGTCTCTTCTGCCTACTTTGGAAGTCATTTCTGTTTAAAAAGACATCCTGTTCTTAAATAAATACAAATATAAATGGAGTTACAATAATGAACTCTAGAAGAAATAAATGTGTTATGTAAAACCATATGACGAAAGGTATGTGTTATTAGTATTTCCCTTAGCATGGATTTCAATTTCTGAGTGAGTTCAGTGTGAAACTCAGATCATGAGTCTGGCTGATTGAGGAAGTCATGGACTAAGAGTGGCCAGATACTGATAGCAAATCCACAGATGAGGTTTGGAGCCGAATATGAAAACATTAGTTTTAGACTGTGGGCCTGATCACGACTTGGGCGTTACCGCTGGTGGTATTACCGCTGGCGGTAATAGCCCTACCGCCGAACTCCCCAGCGCTAATAGCGCCGGATCACAAGTTCGGTGGTAAAGTAATTCCCCATTCCCCATTGAGCCCATTCAGGAATGCCCCATTCCCCATTGGGCTCAATGGGGAAAATTCGCGCTCTTACGAGCTGGGGCGAAATCCGCCAAAGTCCTGATTTGGCGGACCCTTAAATCCGGCGGTATTAGCGCTACCACCGGATTTAAGGGTTACCGCCAAAGTTGTGATCAGGCCCTGGGCCTCATTACGACCCAGGCGGTAAGTTACCGCCTGGGCCGTGACTTTACCACCATGGCGTAAACTACGTTTACGCCATGGTGGTTGGCGGACTTACCGCCCCATTCCGAGGTCGGCGGGGCGGTAAGTCCCCAATCCCCATTTACCCTTCCCCATTCCCATTTTTGCCCCATAGCGCATAATGGGAGTGGGGAAGGCGTTAATTACGCCACCGTAAATTACGGTGGCGTAATTAACTCCATGGTCCCTTAGCGCCATGGATTTTAACACCTGCTAAAAGCAGGTGTTAAAAGCGCCATGGCGCTAAGGGACCTCGTAATTGGCGGTAAGGGGTCGGCGCAGCTAACGCTGGCGTTAACCCCTTACCGCCAGGGTCGTAATGAGGCCCCCTGTGTCTTAACCAATTTGTATGCATCCAATTAGGAGTCCTTTGCATGCCACAATAGAAATCACACACGTTTATTTAGAGACCCTCTAAAGTTTGGGGAGGATTTGGGTATTATCAGTGTACATGTAGGACAGGCGGTCGTAAGGACAGATTTTATTTTATAATTGGTTATTTAAAAAGCGCTTAATACACAGAGGCTTCTAGGCATTGACCTGGCGATCGAACCTGTGTTGCTCCGCATCATCTTGCTTCCAAAGCAAGCGAGTTGCCCCTGAGCTTTCCTCCCGAACCGATCATCGTGGCAAAAGGCTGTAAATAGTTAAACAACAGTAGCAAAAAGATAGATCCCTGTCGAACCCCAGGCTAACCTGCCCTCCTCTGGCTCATTCACTGTTCGGAGCGTGGGATTAAAGGAGTATCGAAATTGGCCAATAAGCGTATAAGAAGGGAACATCCAAAAACAGAAAAGGAAGAGTTGTGAACAATAAACAACCAAAATCATAAAAAAGAATCAAAAATATTAGAATTTCGAAATTCAGCAGAGAACCATTGCTGAGATGCTTGCGATTCATCAGAACTGTAGGCTGACATACATGAATATGAAGTGCTACTTTATTAAAGCTTCGTTAAGTTGAAAAGCTCAGACAAATGAATGTCTGTAAATGTCCCCAATTCATTGTGTAGTTTGTTATATAAATAAAGGAAAACAAATGCAGCACGAAAATATGGTAAACATAAAATACAAGCAGAATGTATCGGTTATAACACAAATATGTGTTGTGTGTCTATGATTTTAGTATGCCGTATAGCCCTATATAATGATATTGCCTTGGCAACATTCTTTTATTAATATGTTGTAATTCGTTTGATGTATCTGTATGACCTTTGCTTAACATGGTATCTGGCAAGGGCCCTACAAAACTGAAAAATGTCTTGCAAATGTGTCCATAGGCTCAAAAGCTGAAAGTCTTTGTACACAAGGGTATACTTTTTGCCTTCGTTTTCCCACAGGGCAAATGTGCTTTCATTGAACAGGAGTACAGCCTAAACCAATGGACTGATTTGATTGAAATTCGAAACAGGAGCACACATGTAATACTAGTGGGCATTTAGTTGGTTAGGTGCATATCTGCTGATAGTATTTCTTTTTTAAATCTGACACTGTGAGGTAGCATTTGGTGCCAACATCTTTTATCTATCTCTGATTGTATTGCAGCAAAAGAGGGTTTTCAGAAATGAAAATCAGCAATGTTTTACCACTGCGAGTTGTTAGGAGAATTCCTGTTGGAACAGGAAAAGATAACGTGCATTAAATGATATTGCGGTGGGTGTAGGGTATATTAGCTTTCAGGTTGGATGGGGTTAGGGTTAAACCAGAGCATTTGGGTAGTTTGTGAGTTAAGGGGGCCTAGCGAATAGTATTTATTTCCATTCATTTTCCTCTTTTTCATGAGAAATCTAATCTTCTTAAAATCGTTTTGCAAGAAAAGTGACAATCCTTCAAGCATTTGATTGACGTTTTAAATGCATCACGGGAAAAACAACGTGGTTAAAATTATATTAGGGGGGTGGATTATGACGCTTTGTGTCAGGGTGGTACAGGACGACAAACATAAATACTCTCATTTTAAGGTGTTTTGTCTTTTCATGAATCTCAGTGACGCATTCATGTGAACAATGTGTCATTTAGATAATTATGCTTTATCAAGGTGTACTCCCAAAACTAGGGACATTGTTATATTCTCACAATATTTTTTGGGGGAGAAATCACATGAGAAAATATCCTGAGAACAAGGGGCGGGGATATACATGTTTTTAAAACACACCAAACATCATGCACATTTCCATCTCAGTCCCATAAAGAGGGCCATTGTGTCACTGTTTATTATGCCGTCACGCTCAATTTAGGGAGTTCCTTTCCCCCCCAAGCATGGTGGCGGCCAATAAAGCACTTTTTATTTCAGGTTCAATTTGGTGAGGTCTCCAACCCGTCTCGCACCCAAGCCCAACAAATATCCTTTGTCACCAATGGACTAGGAATCAGGCCAGGATATAGCAAGATTGTGTATTTATTTATTTATTTATTTAAGGTTTGACAAACAGACTAACATCATCCCACAATGCTATGGCAACAGTTAATCTCACAATACCCGATTATATAAAACAACACAGGTGAAAGTTGAAGCATGCAATAACATCGGAAAACAATACAAAATCCACAGAAATAACTTAATTTGAAACAAGACTTTTCTCCCATCCACCCCCACCATCCAGGCCTCAATTAAATATGACTCCCTTGATTAAAAGGCAAGGTGCAGGGAGTGAGAGCACAATGGAAACATCGTTTTAGCTACTGATTTAAAAAAGGCGCTGTTTGGGAAGGGGATTCAATGGGAAAAATCGTTTTTCAGCTTTTATTTAAAAGGCAAGGTTAGGAATAAGGAACTCAGATGAAAATCGTTTTTCAACACACATGAAAATGAAAGGCAGGACTTGATAATTTGGGGTCAGAGAAGAAAGGGACCTAAAAGTGAAATTTCGTTTTGTACACACATACAGATGAGATGCATACTTTGTTATTCTGATTTAAAATGAATGGGGAATTTTAATTTGCAACACACACACACACACAGATGAGGGGTAACACTTGTTCATTCTGATTTAAAATAAATGGGGATCAATGGGAAATTTCGTTTTTGCACCCTCCACACTGACTTGAACGGTGGTGTTTTGTCGATTAATTATTTTTGGGATTAGGGACACCCCCCTTTTTTATGTGGAAGTCAAGGATTTCAAAAACAGTCAACCAAGTCTTTATGGGCTATACCGGCTATAACACACTAGGGGCCTCATTACGACCCAGGCGGACTTCGCGGTGCTAAATGCACCGCGAAGCATGGCGGAAAGCCGCCGATAGCGCCATGGGGGTTGGCGGATTTACCGCCCCATTCCGACCTCGGCGGAGCGGTAAATCCCCAATCCCCATTCTGCCCTTCCCCATTCCCATTTTTGCCCCATAGGGTATAATGGGAGTGGGGAAGGAGTTAATTACGCCACCGTAAAATACGGTGGCGTAATTAACAACGGGGTCCCGTAGCGCCATGGTTTTCTCCGGCTGGTAAAACCAGGCGGAGAAAACCTCCATGGCGCTACGGGAACTCGTAGTATGGCGGAGAGGTACGCCATGCACTACGCTGGCGTAATACCCTCTCCGCCAGGGTCCTAATGAGGCCCTAGGTATGAATGTTGTTAGTTTCAAATTCTAACAACACTCAACCAGTGATTTTCAATATGGAAATTAATTGATTTACTTTAATTGAATGTGCTAAGGATCTATACTGCTTCCCCCGTCCCCACACTTTAATGGCAAGGTTTAAGGATGAAATTGCAACAGAGAGGGTGGTTTTCTATGGGGAATTTACTTTGAATGGATTTATAAAGGCAGGTGACTCCCACACAATTGATGGTTTTGGGATATCGACTTACATGGGAGGCTTTGGTCAGGTAACACATCAGGGCTCCTCCGAGGACAGCAGAGTTCTGGTCAAGGGCTTTCAGTCAAGGATGTTCTCCTGCACCCAGACTCCTCTGTTCCTCTGGTTTGGGTCCCAGCTATCTTCTCTACTTCCGTGTCACTGTCTCCAATTCAAGGATTGAGGCCTCTACCAGTTGTTCCTTGCAAGAGTCCAGAAGCATCTCTCTCCTGGAATATTTTCATGAAAATCCCAGTTCTTATGCAAACCTACCGTTTTATAGCATGGATGACACTGCAATATGGTCATAATTCCCACAGTCAGGATTGGCTAGGTTGCTCCATTCACCTCCCCCCACCACACCCCCTGCCTTCTGATAGGACCAGGAGTTGAGAGATATGTATGATGTAGGCTGAGGGAGGAGAATAGATACATCATTTCAAATGGACAAGGATTTGTGCATCTTTTGTTCTGAAAGATCTCATAATCTCATACATTAATAACTCCTTAGGTCTTTCAAATAATCTCAGGATGATATATATATATGGATTCTATATTTTGCGGCGAATCAGACAATAGTAATATTATTTCGGAATGAATTCCTGAGCGGAGCTACCATTTTTGGTGATTTTCTGGTGAGCCAAACCAAATGAAACCATATGTTCATGATCTACTCCTGTGCCAATTTTCCCATTTCATAGGTGTATGAAATTGCAAAAATCATACTTTTCCACACAACATACATTATGTACTTCACAAAAATGTTGTTTCTACATGGTCTCAATTGACTTTTTCTCCTGTTTATTTTGGGCTCTATAGGACACACACAGCTCTTTGTATTAAGGAACAACTGCATTCAATGTTTAATCAATGGCAGTCCATAACATGGCCCCTGTAAATTTATTTTTTCTCAAGACATGTGACCAGCCATCTGTTTTATCTGTGCTTAACTTAACATCTTCTTTGGATGTGCTTCAAAGCCTTGCTCAGTGCTTAATATACAGTTTATGGGAAGCTTGACCTTAAGGTTACTTCTGTTGGACCTGTTATGAGCAACTAATTCACAACTAGACATTTTTCTTGGTCTTTGGTCAGCCCTAACTGCATGTTTTATGGGGACCCTGACCTTAAAGGCTGTGTCTTTTGATTGTGTTATCAGCAATTCACCACAAATTCGATCTCTAGCTTTACATGTATTTATATTTTACTGAGCTTACAGGCCGGTTGCCTTGGCGAACCCAGCCCCCAAAGGTCAGGGTCAAAATTCCAGATTACCAGCAGCTCAGTGGAGGAAAAATACAGCAGCCATTAACCTGCATGGTCCTAAAGGAATAACAGGCCTTGCTATTTAGGATCTCTACCTACCGTCGTCTTTAACCCTTAGCCCTAAGTAATCATAACTGTCAACCTTCTCCATTTGCTCTCCATTTAACTCTAAACTAACCTTGGCCTTTTTCTTTGACCTATTCTATCAAAAAATCAACACCTTTGTTTTGTTCTGCATTAATGATCCGCCCATTGACAGTACAAAACTCTGTAAGAGCATTGAAATGGGATGTTAGCCCTACTGGAGTAGGTGATAGAAGCACTGCATCATCCGCAAACATGGCAATTGGGATTTTTTTCCTCTGCCAGAGTGTGCACAATAGATGGAAACCCTTGCAATTTCTCAATTACATCATAGATGAACAAACAGAATTATTTTGAGGTGATAACACAACCTTATTTCACCTCCAATCTGAAGAGCAATCTGTTGTGTTACCATTTAGACAAGCTGAGAGGTGACTTACCTCGAAGGAAGAACGTTAAGAGATGAAGATCGAAGAGTGTCTCCAACCACTCCTCATCGAGGAAGTTGAAAAAGAGGCACCACAGGTCGCCTTCTACGACTTTGTCCACAGACACCTCCCTTGAGGGGGTATCTTGTCCCACGAAAAACTCCACACATGCCGAATGGGAACCATTTAGATCTGAAATGCTAACAAGATTTCAAAAACAAAAAAACCCCTTGGCAAGCCATGCTCCTACCACCCCTTCCAAAGAAGCTGATAAAGAAAGGGCTAAATTCCCACATGCCCTTGAGCCCAGGATGAAGGCCAGATCCTCATCGAGAGCCATTGAGGCCTCGGTATGATGACAAGTCATTGAAGGATCCTTCAAGCCATAAGTGCAGACATAGGTCAATGTTGTCCACACCATTGATGCCAGCTACACCCTCAACACCAGCTAAGCCCTCAACATCAGCAGTACCAACGACGCCAGCTGCGCAATCAATGCCAGCCACACCAATTGACACTAGTTGCGCCCTCAACGCCATCCGTACCATCGACGACAACTGCTATCCCAGATAAGACCTATATTCCTTTACCAAGAAAGATTTTTTCAAATCTCTCACCTCAGTTTATGAGGAAATAAGCCATCACACAATGATGTGCCATTTGGTGTTCAATTTGGCACACCAAATGTGCCTGAGAGCTTTATTTCGGAAGAGTCAAGGTTGAAAGATTCTTATGATAATCTGCAAATTGCCAGTAGGGTACGCACATCACCAGAGCTGGATTTTGGTATACCCGAAGCTGGTGAGTATGCGGATATTTCATATAGACAGCTAATGTCTATAGTTGTAGATTATATGGGGTGGAGTAGGCCTAGCCTCCCATTCGAACAGGATGATCTGACAGACATCTTTGATTAAGGTCCACAAATGGATCCTATTTTATCATTTCATATTGCTCTCCAAAAAAGGGTGGCAGCAAATTGGGAGACGACAGAGACTAATACGTCAGTAAACAAGAATCTGACCAAAAAATATCACCCTTCCAGTAGTGACCCTGACTACCTGCCTAAACACCCCACTCCGTAGAGTCTGGTAGTGCAGGCAGCTAACACAACTTTGAAGCAGGCAGCTTATCCAACTATCCCTCCAGATAGGGATGACAAGTGTAAATGGATGGGTGGGAAACATATTTTCTGCAGGGAGCATGGCTCTTAAATCAGCCAACTTTACATGCATCTTTGCAAAATTCTCATTCACTCTATGGGACTGTATTTCCATGGCGGCAGAGCACATTCCCAAGGGGGAGGAAAGAGACAGGTTCTTGGAAATTGTTACAGACGGCAAGGAAGCCTTGTGTGAGTATCTTCAATTGGGTCTGGATTCCGCTGACAGCATCAGCAGAGCCAGGGTAACTAGCACCGTAATACGCAGATTTGCACGGTTGAGGAAGTCAGATTTTGTATCGGATGTGCAATCCAGGCTTCTCAACATGCCTTTTGACGGGTCTCACCTTTTCGGCAACAAGGCATACTAAAGCATTGAGAAGTTGCAGACATCAAAGGCAGCAGCCAAATCCTTAGCTGCCGCTATTAGGCAGCCTCAGCCTTTTTGCCCCGGTGGACATCCTTGGAGCGGCAGACCTTTTTGCTACTACTCCTCAGTTGGAAGAGTGAGAGGAATGGCTGGTCAAAGAGTTCAAAGAGGATTCCCTCGTGGTGGATGAGGGAGAGGTATTAAGCCCGCTCAAGCAGGGGCATCCTTACCAACTACCACTACATCAGCTGCCTCAAAACCTCTCTGAGGTCTTGAGTCACTAAACACCAGTGGGAGGCAGACTGTCTCAGCATCTGAAAGAATGGTGAGACATCACTTTGGATGCTTGGGCATTGGAAACCATATCTTATGGTTACTGACTTCCTTTCATTCAAAGACCCCAGAACCATCCACCGGAGAGCCACTCTTTGAGGATTCCAGATCTGCTTCTTGTGCAAGAAATGTTGACCCTGCTAGAGAAAGGTGCTATAGAACCAGTGCCTGTACCTAAGAGGAACGGCATCAGGTATTAATATCGCCATATATATGATCGCCGTAAATAATATCGCCGGGAAAATGTCGTGGCAATATTATTTGGGTGACCATATATATGGGGACAGGGGCAAAAAAAAAACATTTAAGAAAAAAAGTTTGGGGGTTGCGGGGGTGTCCCCTGCATGTTCCATGCAATAATGTTGCCACAAAAAACTGCCATATTTTGGCGATATTTTTGCATGGCGAGATTTTTGTGGTGACATTATTACATGGAGCCAAAGGAACACAGGCTGGTACTCTACATATTTCCTAATACTCAAGAAAGATGGAGGACTGAGACCCATCTTGGACTTGAGATACTTGAACAAGTTCCTCAGGAAGGAAAGGTTCAAGATGGTCACACTTTCTCAGATCCTTCAGGCCCTCCAACTCCAGGACTGAATTGTGTAATTGGACCTTCAGGATGCTTATTCTCATGTGCCAATCCATCTCAAGCACAGAAAATGAGTGAGGTTCACAGTTGGCTTTTCTCATTATCAGTTTTGAGCTCTGCCATTCGGGCTAACCTCCAACCAAGGGTTTTCACAAAACTGATGGCGGTGGTGGCAGCGAGTCTCAGGAAAGGGGGAATTCACGTCTACCCCTACCTGGACGGTTGGCAGATCAGGGCACTTTCTCCTGGATCATCTCAACGTCACCTGCCACTCTCTTCACAGACTGGGCTTCTCCCCCAATTACAAGAAGTCCCATATGATACCTTCTAAAAAGCTCCAATTCATCTGAGCTGTACTGGATACATCCTTGGGAAAGAGCTTGCCACCTGAGGTGAGGACTTAAGACATTCTACAGATGGTCTCCAAATTTCAAATTGCCCAGCATCTCCCGGCCTTCGATCTTTTGAGGTTGCTCGGCCTCATGGGATCCTGCATTTTTCTGGTGCCCAATTCTCAGGAAACATGTCAGAACCTACTTCAGGTTCCAAGCAGGATTGCACAGGATCTCCTGTGGTGGACCTGAGAGGACAACATTCTGAAGGGAGAACCTTTTTGTCAACCATGGCTGGAGATAACAGTAGTGACAGATGCCTCACTGGGTGGGGAGCCCACACAAATGAGCTGACAGTCAGCAGTCGTGGTCTGCATCAGAGTCCAAACTACATATCTATCTTTTAGAGCTGAGGGCAATCAGACTTGCGGTGAAGGCCTTTCTTTCCTCTGTATGGGGAAATAATGCCCTGATAATGACAGACAACGCAGTGGCCATGTACTATCTCAACAAGAGAGGAGGTGTAGGGTCACTACCACTGTGCAGAGAGGCAATGCAGCTCTGGTACTGGGCAATCCAAGAAGGAATCTCTCTATCGGCAGATCACATAGCTGGAGAAGAGAACACAGTGGCGGATGCTCTGAGCAGGCAGAGCATAGTCTCCCATGAGTGGGAACTAGCTCAGAAAGTCCTTCAAGAGATCTTCAGCCTATAAGGAAGCCCTCAGTTGGATCTGTTCTCAACTAGTATTACCTGCGAACTGTACTTCTCCTGTGAATTTCCTCCAAGAGGAGCTCTTCAGGATGCATTCATAGTGGAATGGGAATTTCCAGTCCTGTATGCATTTCCTCCATTTCCTGTCATTCCTCACGTGATCAGGAGGTTGAGAAAGTTCGGGAAACACATGATCCTAATTGTATCGGATTGGGCCAGGAGGATGTGCTACCTGGACCTTCTGGACATCTACCCTCCAATACGTCTTCCACTAAGAGAGGACCTTCTCTCAAGAGATGAGGGTCAGGTTTTCTATCCAGAGGTCAAGACATTCAGCCTTCACGCATGGTTTCTGAAAGGCGGAGATACAAGGATCGCGACCTCCCGGATGACGTAATGGAGATATTGCTTTCGGCTCGAAGGCCAGCAAGAAAGTCCCTGTACTGTTGTCGTTGGAACAAATTCTGCACCTGGTGCAAAGAAAAGAATGTAGACCATTTTCTATGCAATACACCAGAAGTGTTAGATTTTCTATTATGCTTAGCCAATCTGGGGCTCAAGGTTGGAACTATTAAGGGCTATTTGGCAGCGCTATCCAACTTTAAGCACTCGTCAGAAGAATGTTCGTATTTCAAAATCCCACTGGTGACACAATTTCTAAAGGGACTCGCCAATGTGTTCCCCCATCTCCTTTCCAGGTTCTAGTTTGGGACCTTAATCTGCTACTAAAGATTCTAATGTGTGCACCTTTTGAACCTTCACATTCACGTCTGTTAAGGTTATTACCATTTAAAACCATTCTCTTGGTAGCATTAACCTCCCCCTGTAGAGTGAGTGAATTGCAGGCACTTTAATTCAAGCCACCCTCTACTATCTTCCACAAGGATAGGGTTGTTCCGAGTGTTAAGCCTTCATTTTTACCCAACACCATTTCTGATTTTCATGTAGGGCAGAACATTGTATTGCCCACATGTTGTCCTCCACCAGTTCCTGGTAAGGAGGAGGAGAGGTTACATAGATTAAATCCACATAGAGCTCTGAGCTTTTTCATATCTGGGCTATCCAAACTTCATATTGACGATCAGCTTTTTATAGGCTATACAGGTTACGAACTGGGTCAGGCTGTAAAAAAAAAAACCTTATCCAGGTCAATCATTCAGTAAATTTCGGAATGCTACACACTAGCAGGCAAGGATCCTCTGATAGGAGTAAGGGCCCATGCCACAAGGGCCATGGCTATCTCTACAGCCCTGGAAAAGGGTGTACTGATCAAAAATATTTGTGAGGCAGCTACACTATTCACACGTTCACAAAGCATTACTGCCTTGAGTCTTCCATCGGTCAGGATGGAAGCTTTGGAAAAGCTGTCCTCCATTCGGTTCATGAAAACCATTGAAAACGAAATTCTTACTCCCTCCACACTGCTTTGGGAGTCTATTGCAGATGAGCAATACATGGAAGAACACAAACCATTCAAAGAACAAGTTACTTACCCCTGGTAACATTCTTTCGACTGAATGTTCATCCCACGTATTCCTCATCACCCTCCTAGCCTACCCCCCAGTAAAATGTCCAATGCTATTACAGCTTTCACTCCTTCAAAGTTTAGCACGGTCAAACCTGTGGTTAGTCGGGTAGTTTCTACTGTAAGAAAAAAACAGAACTGAAGCCAACGGGCTCTGTGTGTGCTTAATATGCCTTCGATGACATCATCCTCTAGACGGAGGCCCTTAGAGCGATAATGATTGAACTGTGTCAACGCACAGCGCTGTCTGCTAAAAAAGGATTTCTGAAGCAGCTGAAGCTGGATATCGAATATCAAATATTAGCACTATGTGGGAGGAACATCCAGTCAAAAGAACGCTACCAGGGGTAAGTAACGTCTTCATATTAGCTCTTACCCCCTCTCCAGCTTTGTCCAAAACTGGTAACTTCCACTTGTATATCTTAGATGATTCCACTGCACTGGGCTGGTGTTTTAGGTACCTCATAGCTAGGGAGTATTTTCCCAACATTAAGGAGTGCAGAAAGATAAACTCTACCAACCTTTAGGCTTCTCTTTTCCTGCTCCCTCTTGTTGGCTTCACTTATCCCCTGGACAGCTTGACTCCTGATTGTATGATGGCTACCATCTTGAGAAACAGCAGGACTCATTACCAGCAGCTCATCAGTAAGATTAGTAACGAAATGTGATACCTTCTGCTTCCTCATTTTGCCCAATTCAGGCAGCAGACTGGTACATTTCCCTGGGGTTCCAATGTCATAGCAATATATATATAGCTAGCAATTTCACTAATCATATTTGCTTCATCAGTCTGCCATTTCAGGTTTGGTGATCTCTTCAATGCTTTACCATTTAAGGGGTATTGGGTCACCTTTCTTTTGGTCATTCTTCCAGAGCCGTTGGAAGCAGCTAACTTAAAACTAATTAAGACATTAAATGATTCTAAAAAATGCTGGCCAATTAAAATGCTACAATCCAAGCATAACTTTAGTTCCACCTGCTTTTACCACCACACTAGCAAACACTATTGAAAGAAGCTTGTTGCCATAAAACACACTTGAAACCCTGAAGGGAACCACTGCCAAACAGCTAAATTCTTAAACCTTCAATAACAGTTTGATAATAGCACAATTGAACAGCTTGGTACCAAACAGGTTTAAATTGGAATACTGCCACACGGCTAAAGTTAAAAAGCAAAAATGTATTAAACAAATGCATCCTCCAGGCATCGGAAATTATTCAAATTCCATGTCTTTAAAAGTGTTCCAATGGTAACATATCAGCCTGCAATATTGTGGAGACCCAGGAATTAGCAGTTTCAGCCGTCTGCTTCCCGTTGCTATACAGCCAATCACCCAAACAATGCCACCCGAGGGCAGTGCTAAACTGACCAAATCAAGTACAGAGGCTGAATAACGCCTCTGCAGGATGCTGCCTCAACGCACTGCCTGGTATTGATGGTGGTCGTAGGCGTGGAGTAATATGGGTTGCACCCTGGGTGTGCCACAATAGTTTATAAAGTGTTAATTGCGATTTACCACGGGTGGGATTGTGATGGGAAATGGACTCCTTCAAATATTTGGGAGTGCAGATACACCGCACAATGGCGTATACGTTCCAATATAATGTAGATTGGCGAATAACAGTTTTGGAGGACAGAATGGTGTTCTGGATGCGACTTCCATTATCCTTAGTGGGTAGGATAGCCATTTGTAAAATGGTCGTACTTCCCTGATATTTATACTTATTTGCTAACACCCTATTCATGATTAGGCCACCCTTTTTCAAAGCATTGTACAGTGTGGGGTGAATTTACATGCCTTAACAGAAATCCCCTTCACCTAAAAAAACACATTTAAACAGTGCCACAGAAAACGCCTATGCTCTGCTTCCCTAGCACATGTGTGGCAAGCATTGAACACTGCAACCCAAAGAATGGCTCTGCAATAGTTTTATTCCATTTTGAATGATTAGGTGTTGAACCTTTACCAAGAACAGCTCTGTGATTGCTTCCCTTTCATCTGAATAATGGGTAATCATGACCTGCATTCAGAACAGCTCTGCGTGTAATTTTTCTTTCATCTGAATAATAAGAAGTCATGACTGCATTCAAAATGGCAATGCGTTTACTTTATTCCATCTGAATGCCAAAATGTTAGGCAATAGATACCAAAAACAGCCTTCTCTTACTGTTCATTCACATGAGGGTCGAGGAGTTCACATTGCAACTGGTCCCGGCTTTGTTGTCCATTTCATGTGGACGGCAGCACTTTGAAACACTGCAAATGAATAAAAAATGGCCTGGTTTTATTTTCCATCCCGTGTCAAATCAAAAAGCACTGTGCAGGAGGCTTACCCCTCTGTGTCCATGGATCAACATTTAATGCAGACTCACTCAAAAGGACAAATCAAATGAATCCTATGACCTACCGAACCTCATTTAAACAGTAAATGAAATACAGCTTGCAACACATGTGAAAGTACATAAAGAAAAAATTGCTTAAAAGCCAACGTAACACAGGGGATTTTGCTTGCACAAGAAATGTCAGTATGGGTGGGGGTTTTGCCTCATATGTACATTTGTTCTCCCCCACAAACTTCAGTCACCTTGAGGTCCAGCAGACCAGTAAAACTAGTTTTGAGCTCAATTGAAAGCCTGGCCTCTCACTGGAAGTCACATTAATCAGTGAATCATTCCGCAATGACATGTGATGTGGCAGAGGGTGTGATGATCCTCTGTTCTACCAGACTGGAAGTCAGCCCTGGCAGAAATAACAAAAAAGAGCAAGTTTGGCCAGTGCTGGACCAAGAAGTGCAAGTTCCATTTAAATCCACATCCCAGGACAAACTGACAACTTCAAAGGGTTCAATAAAAACGCTTTGTTGCAAGCTGAGCCAGGGGGAGACATTTGACTGGGGGGGGGGTGAAGCACCGCCCTCCCATCTGTGACAGTGCTAAAAATTGACATTAAAGGAGATATGCATTGTAGGCATTTTCCCCAGCACTAAAAACAAGAAATAATGTAGTTTTATGATATTTTTCCATGTGAATTCTAGGTGGATTTTCAGAGACTAAATATGTGTTTCTAGGATGTTGTGAACTGAAATGGGCAGTCAAGACTTGTTTTTGGCTGATTTTAAAATGGGACAAATTTGACAGTGGGTAGAAAGATGGAGATGTACATCCTGAACATGTTGAATTATTTGCAGAATTGTAATTATTATGCATTTTGTGAAAATGACCAAAAGGTTCCAAGGGGCCATGCTACCTTGCACAGAGTCGGCGATCGGCTTGTCTAATTCCCCATGTACCCCTGAAGCCACCTAGCTACTTCTTATGATGACTAGTATACATTTTGAGTTATGATACATAACTCTGTTTTGCTAAAAAGTTGCCAAGAGAACAAAGAACTGTCATAAAGGCCAAATAGACAGATGGTGTCCCCTCCTCTTGAACCAATGATGAAAGGGTGTGGGGAGAGGAATGGCCTGCTGTCCTATCCCACGGTAGGAGTAATTATAGAACATTAACCCCAGATTCTAAAATAAATGATGTCATCTGGTCTATATAAGGGGGGACTGTACTAGACACAGGATCGGACACACACACAAGAATCCAGGGAGACCAGAGAAAGAGGACAGATGCAGCTGATCCCATCCATGAGAGTGCAGAGACCAGACCCCTTGCCTAGCTGCCCGGTTGATCCCATCAAGAAGAGCACAGGAACTGGGCCTGTTGCCTAGCTGTCCAGAATCCCATCCAGGAGAGAGCTTAGACCAGATCCCTTGCCCTAGCTGTCCAGAGGGTCCAGTGATCCAGCTCATTTTCCAGAATCCCAAACCAAGTCTCACCTTGTAAGTAGCAAACAATCTTAGTCCCAAATTACGTACCCCTTTCATTTTTGCAACATAATTCCATAGAAAACCCCATAGAAAATCCCATAGAAAATCAAATCCAATTACAATTCCATTGAAAGTATAATTCATTCACCTTTCCATAGAAGAATCTGTATTAGCCTGTGTATGTTAGTGCATTCCCTCTATACATCTGTCAGTTGTCTGTATACATCCTCAGCATTATTTTGAAGTAAATCAATGAATTCCCCTAAAGGAAATTCACAGTGTAAACTGGTTGAAATTCTAAATTAACCCCTTGCACTTAGTGTCTTTCTTTAATAACTATAGTCTTTAAAATATAGTCTCTAAGAAGTAGTCTCCTTATCACTGAAAACCAAATGTGCCTGTGTTTTGTGTGCATTCCCCATGAACTTGCATCTGGCCCATTGAAAACCCAAACTGTAGTCCCATTGAGAGCAATCTATTGTGCCTAGCATCTTACCTGTGGTATGCCTTTGTCCCTGTCCTGGAAACCGATTTCAGATTTTGACAGCTAAGCCCCTTTTCTTAGCTGTCTGTCATCACAAAACCTGTTCAAAAAACGAAATTCAATTGCTGTGTGTGTTTTTCTTTTGCATAGCTTTCTTCCCAAAAATGGATCTTCCTACCTTGTTTCCACGTTGTTCTCTGTGTGGATTAGTAGTCCATAAGCTTTCCCATCTCTGTAAGTGTAGTAACACAAATGTCCTTCCTAGCTGTCCTACCTCGCTGCTGATGCGAGTAACAAGCAAATCTGATACTGCCGTTTTCCTCCTATATCGGGTTTTCATTTTCTTTTTTGACTTCCCTTCTTGGGGTGGGGGGCTGTATTCCAAATCTGATTTTTTTCTCTTTTCCATACTCCTTGCCACTGTCTTCCATCCAAAAGTAATTAGGTTAGCTGATGTTTGGGGCTGAGTGTTGCAGGGGGAGTTCTTAACCTTAGTGCATTGGTGTAATTATAGAGGGAGGTCAGGGGGACAAGTCCCCCCAACTTTTGTGGCCTGCCAAATTGTCCCCTCCCCATCTTTTGGAAGGGGGGACACATTGCAGCTGCTGCATTAGTAACTGGACAGTGTGAGCCTGGCTGGGACACCCAGCTAGGCTTGCGCTGTCCTTTAAATAAAGCAGGAAGCAGGTGTACCCCGCCCGGCTCAGTCCCTCAGCCTGGCTGGTGGCCTGACTCAAAGTCAGCAGCAACTGCCAGGGTGCTGGACTGGGTGGTGTTCATAGAATACATCCATAGTATTCATATGCTCGCATTTAGTGTGTTAAATAAAAAATAAAATATATTGGGGGGGGGGAGAATGTCACATTTCGATTGCATCATGTAAAACATGAATTTGTCAAATGATGCAAAAGGTTAGCATATCGCCTTATCTTTTGTTATGATTAAGTCTTCAAAGACAGCCTACGAGCCATTCTTTAGAATTTTGTGGAATTGCATTCTGTTATTTGTAGTCTTCAAGATGAGGGTGAAAATGACACAACATGTGTACTTCTATTGTTTGACATAGTTCAATAAGGATTTCTATATTACTGGAGTACTTTAATTACAATGTGTGTACTTTTCAGGTCCAATTTATAAAACAGAGTATTGTTGAAAGCCATCCTTCGTGTTGAGGAGGGGAAAGGATCAGAGGGCACATTTGTTGGAATGATTTCCCAGTTCCATGGATGTGGGAAGAGAGGTTGATGATCTGAAGATGTTCTACCTGGCTCTGTGCTGATTTTCAAGGTATAAATTGAGATTACATGTCGGTTGACAGCGTCCGCTCACTTTTTTTCACAGTGCCGACTCCATCCCCCTTGTGTGTTTCTGAGGCCAGCATGCAATAAAGCTTTCAAGCTTTCACCCACCAGCTTTTGAACCTAAAAAACCACATGAAAGTGTCTTCAAAGCACATTTGGTATTTTGCTTTCCACAGACTATTTCAATATAGGTTTTTGGGTTAAATGTGGTGCACACCTTTAATACTTTGCAGCAGTGTTCTAGTAAAATCTCCTTTTGCTGTTTTCTTCGTTTTTTCGGGTATTCATTCATTTTGTGAACGACAATTCTCATTTCTATTTTGAATGTTCTTCTATTAGGAAAGGCCAGTTGAATTCAATTTGTGTATTCCACTTTAGGACGTGTTCAGTCCCTGTTCGTATGTTAATGAACCCCCACACTTGTTTCTGGACATGAGCCCTACTGATGACATTTGTAGACCTTTGTCATTGCTTACTCTGACTGCCTTATTAGCTTTCCGGTAAATAGGCTTAGTTACGATTGCACTATCATGCAGCAAAAGCACTTTTCCCTGTCTGGCCCCGGGCCAATCCTTTGCCTTACATTCTTGGAACATGCAGTCACATTCGGTATGTTTAGATTACTTACCGGTGATCTTTATTACTCTTTGTCCTGCTCTTCCTCATCGCAGTACTTTCTTTTGAGGTCCCCATCTCTACGAATGATTCCGCCCACTCGTTCGGCTGCTCCAAAATAGGCCTCACTCTTGATATTGCTACAATGGTAATATTATGTCAGTTTATTTGATCCCTATGGATATTAATGACACATTTTTTATATCATTTTCTACAAGGGGCCCCAAACATCTTTTGCCACCTAGGGCCCTGCAAATCCTAGGGCCGGTTCTGACTGCTGGCTGACCCTGTAGTGAGGGGCTAACTTTTAGAGATTGCGAGAGTTGCCGGGAGAGGAGCAAACTTTGTGGGTGCATCTGCATATTCTAATGAGACTATTTTAGTCACCTTATATGTTAAAAGCTGTTGACTCTCTGTGTCAGAAACACACACTTAAGAACTGTGAGAATGAGCTGCCTTCTGTCTCCCATGCCCTGCTTACTCCCCTGACATGCAAGTTCCAAGTCACACATCATGATTTCAATTCCATTAATATGTATGTATGCAAACAAACTCAAGTGCTAACAATGAAATGCGTTAAATTATTACTAATTGCCAGGCCCCTATTAAATGTTTACACCCCCAGCACTGTTTGTCACGTCCTATCATGCCATGGCAATGTAGTTTAGCCAGGTCAAGTCAGCGTAGACCAACATTTCAGGTGTGTTGACTTTTGTTTCTGAATGAATGATAAATAATGCACTGTTTGTATGTTCTGGGTGGAATGAAGTTTGTGAATGTTATTTTGTTGTGTCACTGGGTGGGTGGCAGGCAGGAATGAAGATTCGGGGCCCCCTTTCTTAGAGCGAAAAACAGTCTGAGGCACCCGTAGTTCTACCTTGAACTTATGCTGTTTCCCTGATGTGCTGGTTCTTCCTGCGCTTTTGTCCTGTGCCTTTATGTTTGTCCACTGTGTTTTTGTTTGTGTGCCCTGACGCCAGCGGGCTTCGTCGCCCTATAAATCAATACATAAAATAAATTCCATGGTGAATGGGTATGAATTTTGAGTGTGTGTGTATGTATGTATGCATGCATATGTGTGTGTGAGAGGCGATTGGCAGGTGCAGCATTTGTTTATGGGCATCAAGAAGGCAAATATGAAATATTACATAGCTAGACTCAGATTGGCATTTTGGGGCAGCCAGCCTAGCCCTTACTTACTGTGGCATGGCTTTTTGGGCATCTTGATAAAGCAAGCATGGTATGTGTTATTAATTGGCTAGACTGTCATTGTTTACTGTTGTCAATGCAGTGAATTGTAAAGACACACAGTGGTGTTATAACTTTCAGAATACTGGTGTCTCTTTAGAATTTAATTTTAAAGATATGCCACCAGTCGTATGCAAGTTATGACAGAGCAAGGGACTCTTGTGGTGTTGTAGTTTAGCGCTATCCCTCAGAGCCACCATACACCCTCCCCCTACCCCGCTCCTTTCCATCAATTGTCATGACCCCCCCCCCTCAACATTTTCGGTCAAGTTACTCCACGGCCTTGGTGCAATCACATTCTTTAAACCCATTTTTGCTGTTTGCCATTAAAGATTTATGAGAATTGTGTTAGGATCCTCAACTAATTGTTCTGTAGGAAACATTGCATTGTGTGCCACAACACCGGTGGTTGCTGTAAATTGTATTTTGAATATTTTTCTTTTTTCCATTAAATAATAAGTTAATACAAATCTTATTGATACACACGAGCCTGGATCCTAGTCCATTGTAACACAGGGTGTTTGTAAAGGTGGGTGCAAGACAGGTTGGATATCTTTTTTCTGCTGCCATCTCTAGACTTGTGTCACTACAGGACTTCTTCTAGCACATTAGAACTGAGATTTGTCCTGTGTCCTTTGTTTATATTTATGTCAACACTATCATCATGCAATCTGTATACGGCTTTGGACATTGTCACCATGATGCAAACCCATTGTTCAGTCTTTTAATATGTTTCAATTGTGAAAAGCAACACACCATTGTACCTTTTGCTTACTAACAAAACTATGGCCAAATGAGACCATGAAGACATTTATATTCATGTTGTATTGCTAGATTTCATATGTTAAACATCATAAAAATGGTCAACTATGTTGAAGCTCATTTACCGGCAGCATTCTACAATCTTTGAATGGTATTACATTCAATTGTAATCTAATGTATCAAATGCCATCAGCAATCTTTCTATCCGTGGTCGAGCGATATTAGGAAGGATATCATCTATCTCTTACACTTTTGCCATTTCCTGCAAGCTTCCCCTGCATCATGAACTGTTTTCTAAATTGAGCTAAGATATGCCAATACTGTAACTTCTATGATCCTTCAAGCCTGGCATCCTGACCATTCCAATGTACGTGTTTTGTTTCACTTCAGGTCTCATGCATGGCAGCATTTTCCCTGTATCATGTTTTCTTTGGAAATTGAGCTAAGATATGCTAATATTGTAATAACTATGATCCATCAAGCCTGGCATTTTGGTAGCATCACCGGAATCAGTCCCAGTAACCTCTCCATAGATATGTTTGCTTCACGCCCATTCCTAGCATTGCAATTGCTAATCAACAACAGGACAAGAGTTTCTACCCCTCTCTGCCTTGCACTCCCATTACAACGCTTGTCGCACCCTGGAGTGTTGTTGTAATACCATTATTATTGAGCCACGGCACACACACAGCTCCAACAAGTAACCTTGCCATGTGCCACTCTTTTTTGTCTATAAAGTTGGTGCTTTCATTGAAGCACTCCAGGCGTTCACGCATGCGCGTGGACTGACCTGCTGATTCACCTCAAGTTTTTCCAGCCGCCGGGTAAGCATCCTCCTTTCGATCATTTTGATCTCTTATTAATGTACTACCCGGCCGCCTCCTTTTGAAATACCTTACACTGGCACCATGCAAGATTCGATTCCTGCTACACATGCCGTTGACTTTGGTAACTAGCACTGTTTTTTCGGATGTCCTCACAACCTCCCAGATGCCATTCGCAATGAGTTCCTAGGCAACCCACACATCCGGTCACTCAGTCAACACTACCTTGGAACAAGTGCTCCGTCCCTTCGGTCCACACTATCGCGTTGCAAGTTTCCACGCATGCTATAACAGCCGTTCATGGCTGCACGATCCGCCAGTCTGCCAATGATTTATAGACACCACTCTGTAAAGTTGCTAGGCAACTGACACAACCCGCTCCGTAGGCAGCATCGACCCTGACACTTTTAGCTCAGTGCCTCTTCTGCATGGCACCCTTTCACTGTAGTTAAGTCCTCCAGCTAAGCAGGTCCCTCCAGCACTAGTTCACTGTTATAACTGACTTTTGTCCAGCCCTCTCTTCAACGTCAAGAGAGGCCTCCATTTTGCCAAGCGCCAATCTGCACCTAATCAGCATGCTTTCACCATCTCTCTCCAGGTCGCACCACCCTATGCACCAAATCCGCTATGCATGGCACCTTCAGCACCACCAATGTGTCCATGTACACAACTAGTTTGTGTTTATATACTGGCCTATACTAGTAGCTTACAAACTCAGCTATTCTTCTTGTCTTTTTTAGAACCACCTGGAGTACTGTTGCCTTCAAGTGCCATGCTGGTCTGCCTTTAATACTCCCTAACGCCACTCAGATATATTAGGTTTGCCATAACCTGCAATCAGGTACCTTCAACCTCAGACATTTGATGTTGAGCCCTACAAAATTAGGTGACCTATCCCCTGCCAGAGAATCACCAGGTCTAACTTTAAGCCCCTTCTCTACCCTCTGTAGCCACCATCAGAGCACCTGAGAACATATGACTGTACATGCAACAGTTTTCACAAATCATATCCCAAGACACCTCCAACTATCCTTATGTTGTTGTCAACCTACAGTTCTTTGTCCACCTCATGAATAGGTCTTTTTGATCACACTGCTTTAAAAATATTTTATCTTTGGTTTCCATTTGTAGATGAATAGTAACATCTGCTTCTACACGTCTCTTGATAACTGTGTCCCACAGTGTCCTGAGGAAAGTTTGGAGCATTGTATGAATTGTGCCACTTAGAGAATTTGCTGTGAAATTGACTCCAAACCAGAAACACACAATATGTGTGGACAGTAGAAATGTGCTGCTAATCTCTTACAGTACATAAAACAACACTTTTTCTGTTACTAACCACACTGTGTATAGAACTGCATGGTTCATGCATAGTGAATGACAATGAACTTCTCTTGTTTATCCATGATTTTATTATGTACCTTGATTTAGAATACTTTTTGTTTTAACAGTATGTTTTCATTTAGCATGTTTGATCATAATTGGAAAGTCTAAATAACTCCTAGCCTGCTGTAGGTTTTCTAGCACTACCTGTGCGTTGAAGGGAGGGGTAGCCTTGACTCTTGCTTCCCTTTTGTTTGTTGTGTGCCATACATTTCACAAAACATTTCACAAAAATGTCCAAACACTCCTCTTTGTCACATATGTACTCAGAATAAATATGACTCATGGGCGTGGCATTATGAATGGGTGTGCCGTTTTGGCAGAGCTCTCGTCCTTTCAATATTGGGGCTGATTCCCTTGTATGTGTGTGGTTTCTTCAATCAGAAATTTGCAGCCCACACATGATACAGCCCCGAGAAAGGTATTTTATAAACTGCTGAGTAAGATTTAATGTTATTTTAAATAAGTCAAATCCTTTGTGGTCATTTACTTGGTTGAAATTACTTCAATTATCTTTTCAATGTGTATTGAATGTGGGGGGGACATGCCCTCCTTCCCTCTTAACTACCAACCACCACTATCCCTACACCTCCCAAACCCCACACCGCATAACCCTAAATTACATGAATAGAATTACTTCCCCATGAAGTAATTTGAAATACATCCAACTCAGTAAATTGCCTCGAAGTAATATACTGTTTTATAAAAATTGGCATGGGTTGTGTAATATAGTAGAAATTCTAAATGTTTAGCAAGTTTGGCTTCGAAGTGAATCCTTCATGGGCCAGTGCCTTCCCTTTGGAGACACTGGGTGGGGTGCATGCAGATTGCTGCATGAGATGCATAATCTACTCTCCAGGCAAATTTGGTTCAGTAAAAACCAACTCAGTCAGATTAGGTGGATCATCATTCTCAGCCCTGGCCCCCACTCTGTGGAACGCACTTCCACCCCACATCCGACTCACGAGGACCTCGTGTCTTTCTGCAAATTACTGAAAACATGGCTCTTCCCCTAAAATCAACTCTTAACTGAAACTGAATAACAGCCATCAATGACCTTAGCTCAAAGCTGCATTAATAACAATCCAGCACCAAGATCGAGCGAGAAATCGAAAACTAATAACAGCCAATGTAAATTATAACGGATAAACTGAATAGAACGAGTGAAGTGGATGAAAGTAGTAAAGTGGATGAAAGGAATAAACTGAATGCAAGCACTGAAGTGGACGAAATTATGGAAACAGATGAAATCAATGAAATAGAAGAGAGGAACACAATAGACGAGAGGAATAAAGTGGACAAGTGGATGGAAAGGATGAGTACATGACACGGATGGTATGCATGGAATAGATAGTGCTTGGAACAAATTGACGGCATGGAATAACAGAGTGCATGGAATGAATGTAACAAATGGAATAGATGAATCAAGTGCATGACATGGATGGAGGACATGACATGGATGGAGTGCATAGACGGATGGAGTGCATGGGATGGATGGAGTGCATGGGACAGGTGGGGTGCATGGGACGGATGGGGTGCATGGGATGGATGGGGTGCGTGCGACGGATAGGGTGCGTGCAACGGAAGCAGTGCGTATGACGGATGGGTTGCGTGCGACGGATGCAGTGCTTGGTGTGGATGGAGTGCCTGGTGCGGACGGGGTGCCTGGTGCGGAGGGAGTGCCTGGAGCGGATAACCTGTGTGGAGAGGAGGGATAGCATGGAGCAGATAACCTGTGTGGAGTGGGTGGAGCGGATGGCGTGTGTGGAGCGAATGGAGAGTGTGGAGCGGATAACCTGTGTGGAGCAGATAACCTGTGTGGAGCGTGTGTTGCGGATGGTGTGTGTGGAGCGGATAGAGAGTGTGGAGCGGATAACCTGTGTGGAGCGGATGGAGAGTGTGGAGCTGATGGAGAGTGCAGAGCAGATGGAGAGTGCGGAGTGGATAACCTCTGTGGAGCGTGTGGAGCGGACAACCTGTGTGGAGCGTGTGGAGCAGATGGCATGTGTGGAGCGGATGACTTATGTGAAGAGGATGAAGTCGGTGGAATGGATAAAGTGGGTGGAACAGAGGAAGAAGGGTATAACAGATGAAGTAGGTGGAACGGATGAAATGCATGGATAAGACAAAGTGCATGGATCAGAAGGAATGCATGGAACTGATTGAACAGATAGAGTGCATAGAACTGACCGACTACATGCGACGGATGGAATGCATAGTACAAATAGAGGACATGGAATGGACGTTGTGCAAGAATGATTGGAGTACATGGAACGGTTGGAGGGTGTGGAACAGTTGGAGCGCATGGGACGGTTGGAGGGCGTGGGACGGTTGTAGACTAGACATGGAACGGTTGTAGTGCACGGAATGGCTGGAGTGCACAGAACGCATGGAGCATGAAGGCGATCACAAGCACCTACTGAAAACCACCACATCACATCACCACGCTTACTCTCTTCTAAACACCACTACTCAACTAGAACACAGCGATACTATGACACATTCGGTATCGGTATAGCTGTTCACATACCAACACCTGCCACATACTCCCCATCTTTCAAACTAAACACAGCTGGCTTCACACCCACCAGCCTAGGCGTTCTCCTCAGGCCTAACGCAGCCAGAATCAGTCTGGTATCAACCTGCTATAATGAACACATACTCCTGATCTCCCAACCACCACACCTACCGCTAAGAAGCAGCTATCATACGAGTACCACACCTGCTGCACACATACCCGGTGCACACACGCACCTTATGGCTCTCGCTCTCTCTCTACTGACTCGAACAACGGTTCCCGAGGGCGTTCAACCTACCAGCGCCTTGAGATCATACCAATGGTACATAAGGTGGTATATAAATGCAAAGTACCATAACATAACATAACATATGCGTTCATTTTATGGAAATATTTTCCTATCACATTTTCCTATCACATGCTGATTTTAACTTTTGATGGCCGAGAATTTGAATGTTGACTTTCTCTGGGAAATTTTACCCAATAGTTTTTATTTTCAGCACCACGGGCGTTCAAGGTGACTGCGTCGATAGCACTATCAAAGAAATTCAATATGAGAAATGTTCTTTTGATTGTCATAATAATAAATCATAAAACACGCTAGCGATAGCAAATTGCTAGTTTGTCCGTATTTGACTATAGAACGTGGCACATAAGCATTTTAAACCATCTGCTTGACAAGCAGTACAATAACGTTAAAACAATAGCGCAGTGACGTGAGGGCGCATTTCGGCTGTTTTATGGAATGAGTGCAAGGATTTCACGCAGAGACTAGACATGTCCATTCTGTGGGCAGCTGGCCACTTTCGCAATTGGATATCCTGCTGATATGGGTATGTGCGGAAACAGCACGATAATGAATGTAAATTGAACTAATAAAGTGTTTTATATACTTTTCTTGGAACATTTAAATAGGAGGAGATTTATGCGGAAACATAACGCCCGGGGATAGAACGCTTAACTCACATCAAATTGGTTGACCCCGCTGCCACATGCCCACTGCTTCAACTGTTCCTGACCCCGGGCTGACGTTAGTTTAAAAGCTAGGGGAAAAGCTATTTTTTCTCCAAAGAAAGTAGCAACATAATAATAGGACTACACTGCCCCAACTGTGGAAGAAAGAAGAGGTCACGTGATGATGTCTTTTAGCGAATGAGATGTACTTTAAAGAGAAAAGCTAGGAACATTACGAAAGCTGCTATTAAATAACTAGAGATGGCAACAAGGGGTACCCAAGCTGAGAGTTACAAGAGCCACAGGCACTTTTTGCATGGTTCAAACTGACTTTGCACTGCTGAAAAGTGAATTTGCATTGCTGTCACAAACCCTGATCCATTGAACTGTGCAAAATGTATTTCGGCAGTGCAAAATCACTTTGTGCTGCAAAAATGAATTTGCACTGACCTTGCTCTGAAAAATACACTTTGCACAGTTCCAGGAATCAGGGTTTGTGTTGGCAGTGCAAAGTCACTTTTCGGCAGTGCAAACTCACTTTGCACCATGCAAATAATTCCATGACTCGGGCCCACAGTGTCTTTCCCAGGAACATAGAATGTAAATGTGTAAATACCTGACTATGGGGTGGAGTCGGGGTAAGATACAAACATTTAAGTGAAAGTTAGTGAGAAACGTGACAAAAGTATTCAGGCAACTGGAAACATTTACCTAAAGCTGTTGGGGCTCATTGCGAGTATGGCAGTGCTGGAAAAAATTGGCGGTAACTGAATTACTGCCACTTTTGACGCTCTGCCATACTAGTAGTATGGCCCTGGCGTGGGGGATTTACCTCCAGGATAATGCTGGAGGTATATCCACCCTTTCTGACACAAATTCACAAAATGGGTGTAATAACCGCAGCAGTAATTCTGCCAATGGTAATTCTACCCAAAATGCCCCGTAGAGGACAATGGACTCTCAAAAAATGGGGATTAATTCCACCACCGTCACTTGTACTCCAGCTGTAATTCCGTTGGACCAAGTGGCGGTAACGGTAATTCCATTGGGCAGTATTCTGGAGAATTAACCGTAATGAGCCCACAATATTAATGGGCTAGAAAATAAAAGAAACTTTTTCCTTAACACATTCATTCTTTTTGTTTTTTGTAGTGCTTATAATGCCCACCCTCCTAAAATATTACCTCAACAACCTGTTGCAACCTTTAACTTTACCTCCAGTGCCCCTCTTTTCAAGTGGAATGCAAAACCCAGTGAAACGACTGGCCTCATTATGAGTTTGTCAGTGCCGTACACAAGTAGCAATAATTCCATTGGAATTAGTGCAATATGTACGCACCACTGAATTCCATGTCTCGACTTGAAGACGTGGATTTGCTGCCACCATACTGCTCGGGATAAACCCTCCACCTTAAGGCCAGATTTACCATGCAGAATTACTGCTCTCTTTAAATCTGTCAAAAATCACCATGGGATCACTGAGACTGCAAACATGGCGATTTACAATGCCATACCACCGATCATAATCCTTTGGTAATGCCACAGTAGAGAGCAGCGATAATGGTAAATGGTTTTGACAGTAAATCAGCCAATTCACAACTGATTTACCACCAAACTCACAATGTGGCTCATCATGTCTGGCCCTCTCCATGAGATTACGATTAATTTCTGCTTGGGAGAATCTGTGTGGACCCAGTCTCCTGGGCCTTTTTGCTACTCAATCAGATACAAAGCAGAATGCTAGCATGGCAGTAAGTATTCCAATGAATCCCTATAGAGTCTACCTGGTTTGTACTGTTTAAACAGCTGTCAGAATCCTTTGGATATCAATCCTCTACAACAAAACTAAATTTAGGAACGGCTGTGGAAACAGGCAACGTTGAATTTTCATTCTGTGCCCTTGTTGCATTCCAGAAATGAATCCAAATTGACATGGAATGTAATAAACAACAAAGTTTTATTTAATCCGCAAAGGCTGACACTGCGCCTGAAGCCTCCTGGTACTTGGAAAATAGGGCTCACCCCCGTTTACTTCAGATAGAGCAACCTCTACAGCAGAACTTAAATGGAAGTTCAAACCTGCCTGACACTCGCGTAACATTATGGCAAGAGTGGTTTCCCCATCAGCACTAACCATCATACTAAAAGGTAAGGAGAGCCCTGCCTCCTGCCACCATGCACCATGCATTTTGCCCAACAGCACCTCCCGCCTGCCACCCCCCACCCACTTCTTACCTCCTCTGCTCAGAGGGCTGTCCTAGGGAACACCCCATCAATCAATCGCCCCACCGCCTTCCCTGTTCCTACCAGCACCCAACCATGTGTCTGTCCCTGCCACCTCAATATGCCCAAAGTACTCCTGCAGTATGCCTACAGTGCACAAGCCTGGTCACAGCCTAACCAGTATAAGAAGTTTAGCCTGCTGTGACCACAACACAATACTGCTCCTCCCTGCTCTTGCCCTCAGCATCAGGAAATGTAAGCCACCATATGACTCCGGCACAGATGTATTCAGGTCAAGCCAGCCCTATACCTATATGGTCACCCTGGTCTACCTCCTACTTGTGCTAGCCCTGCAGGCCTCTGTACTTGCTCTGAAGCCTAAACTGCACCACACCACGCCAGCTCTCTAGCATCAGAATCCCCAGCCCATCACCCTGGCTATTGGCTATTGTAGCGAGGCACATGCACACAGCACCTCTAGTGTCTGCCCCCTGTCCTCTGTCATACTCAAAGAATAACATTAAGACACTGTGTATGACCCCCAGGTATCATCCCAATACTGCATTGATATGAGAGACGTTAGGCACTCAGACAACCATATAGAATGTACCCTCACACTAACATGGTAGAAGGATGTCTACATACAGCAGTGAACATAGAAGAGCTGTACGTGAATTTAGACAAGAATGCAGTGACGCCATAAATGGAGGAGATACAAAGACACACTGGGCCTCATTCCGAGTTCGGAGGTAACCACGCTGCTATTTGCGGCATGGCTGCCTCCGAACTCGTCCAAACTCCGGCCTGGTGAATGGAGTAATTACCGGTCCATTCCGAGGTCTGAGGGACCGGTACTTCCCCATTCACCAGGGCCATTCCCCATTCCCATTTGGGAAGCGGGAAGGCTGCATTAACGGTACCGTAAATTACAGTACCGTTATTGACCCCGGAATCCCTTTGCGGGTCTCGTCTTTAACGCCTGCTAAAAGCAGGCATTAAGGAAGGACCCGCAAAGGGAACTCGTAGTAGGGCGGTAAGGGTTTAACGTCACCGGTCTCGTTACCGGTGACCGTTAACCCTTACCGCCCTACTCGGAATGAGGCCCACTGAAACGATATGCAAATAATTAAAGAATGAAGATGTAACAAAATGCAACCATGAAACAATCATAAACACTAAGAAAATAAGTGAGATGAGAATTAGTAGATGTATATACGAAGAACTGCAATGCAGATGAGCCATATGGAAGCTTCCTGCAGTAGAAAATATAACAGGAGTAAAGTGGCCATGAGGAAAAGATGGACATTTACTCTGTATAAATAATAAGAAAGAAGGCTATAAGAGAGAGACCATTGATGCAGAGCTGACAGGCGCTGTAAAACAGCTTTGTGTGAGAAACAAAGAATATCTGTTTGGTTTAGGATCAAGGATTCCACATCAAGAGGTACCTGAAAGGCACAATAGGAGTCGAAGAGCATAAGCTACTACTACACAACATAGTTCTCTTTGATTAAGTAAAGGAGTGAACATTTGCAAGTTCCAAGTATTGAACAATCAAAGATGCCGAAAGCATGTGCAAGACAGAGCAAACAAGGCCAAGAGGAGTAATAACACCCAGTGTAATTGAATCGAATAGCACTTAATAATATATCAAGATGGCAAAATGGTGGTCTCCTCACACGTGGTGCAAGACTGGAAAATAAGGCCTATTCATTAAACTCCAGACAAAGATAGCGATGTACCTTCACTCCCTTAGAAATCCCAAGGAAGAGAACAGTCAGCAAGGTCAACTGCAAAGAAGAAGCCTTGGCTTATGGCCAAAGCGATGAGAGATGGTAGGCTTATTGGTGAAGTTTGCAGTGGTCTGACATTGTTCTCCACACCTGGGTTTCATTTTGCTTACGTGCTGCTAACAAGACAAATGTCTAAGGTTGGTAGAGAATGCCTGCCAATCATGAGGGTCTATGTAGCAATGCAACATACATTGTACAGAAGCTGATGCGCTGCTGTTATTCTACCATTAATCTGTATCATACGTAATTAGAGTTAGTCAAGGTGTGCCTACCAGATAGAGGGCAGCCAATTATGTTACTACCACCAAAACAAAGTATAGGTATATATGTTCCATTAACCAATCCCGCCTTTCAAAAGGTTTTTACTGTTTGCCACGTAGGATGACATCATAGCTGACATATATCGAGGTATAAACCTTTTGAGTAATTGAAATGTTGTTGAGAGTGAGTGAGCTGCAGTCTGTTTGTTCACTAGGTTTCCATACTTTATTTGAGCTGATAAAAAAGTAGTAGTCTGCATATTCTCTGAGTCATTCCGGTTATTTGGGTCTGAGATAGTTTATTGGTAATTCCATCTGGTACTTGGAATGCTCCAGGTGCTACTGCACATTTTGGTAGCAGTGCAAATGGTTCTGGTCAAGTCTTCCGGGCCCAGATCCAGACTCTCTGATTTTTGACGTCTTCCATCATTAGCGAGAAGATTGCAGAGTTTCCTGTGGAGAGCAGAGAAAAAAAATGCATACGTGTGAGAAAGAAACGTTTGGCATGTGCCCCTTTAATTAAATTCCTGTCCAGTACCCAAGGTGCTGCACGGACTGAAGGCAAAGTGGTTAATTGGGGAAGAGTCAATACCAAGAGTCTTGAGCTCAGCAACGGATGTAAGCAGGCCATCAGAAGTGGCAAATAAATGGGAGGAATTCTATTGTAATTGCAAATACATATAGTAACAGGATTTGTGTTAAGAAAGAGAGAGCAATTCCTTGATTCCTGGTTCCAATGGGATGGAAGAACATGCATTAAACTCCAAGTGGGGTTTTCCTGAGGCAAGGCTGATATGAAGAATGCGTGTCATACTCCAAAATGGGGTAAATTTGAGATGAGATACACTTACTTGAAAAGGTAAAAGAAGACGATCATAGAAATTGGTGTTGGTAATTTAAAAACAGCTAGTAATAGCACTTGTTTGGTTTGGTTTTTAGATCCGTGACATGTGAACGTTTTCACACAATACGCCATCCTTGATTAAGTTGTGCTATTACATAGTGTCCGAAGACGGGCCCATAAGATCATGTAAATGAGATTGATTCAATTGGGTGCCATCATGCTTTGGGACCAAGAAACACAACTCAGTGTCGGCGAATCCTAAGGAGGAAAATAAAGAGAGTTAACATATTGTCAAAACCGTATCCCTCACTCCCCTACTAATCTCATGCATTTTTGTGATGATAAGACTCAATTCAGCCATTTTGATGTTGCTGTTCTAGAGATCAAGAGTATCTGTGATTGTTAGATTGTGTATTGATTTGTATGTGCTTTATAATGGTGAAGTCATTAATGTATTGTTTATAATATGGAAGTGTACCTCTGTCTAAATAAAATAAGACAGTTCTATATCTGTGTCAAGTATGGATTTTCAAACCTTGTGCGTGTAAAGGTGGGTAGCTGTTTTGTGGAACCTTTTGTGTATTACTGACTTTGAGAGCTACAGGAGTCAGGGGGAGATAGCAAGGACCTTTAAAAATAAGTTAAATAGATGGGACTGACAAAATAATTATTCCCACCTAGAGAAATTGAAAAGTTGGGAGGTCTTAGCCAAGGTATCCCATACATATGTGATGCTGCAATCGTACTTACTAATTTGCCCCGACACTGAAGTAAGATGTTTCTTGCTGCTCCTAAGAACAAATAAATTGGCAGTGCTGTCTGTTCGTGGTGCACAACTGGGACTAAACTACAGAGAATGGTTTTGTCGGATATGTAGGTTACAACACATGTCTGAATCAGTTAAACACTTTCTTACAGAGTGTGTGTAATTGGACACAGTGTACATGTCTAACCTGGGTAATTTTGTTAATCTCTACGTGTCTATTAAGACTAAAACCTCTGGTCATATTGTTTAAATGTACAATCTACGGCTGTCCAATTGGCACTGTATTATATTTGGAAACATAGAATGCTAGAACCTTAGGCCTAATCTAAAAATACTTACTCCCCCAACTGTATGATTATAGCTAGTTTGCTGTAGCAGAACAGTTGAAAATTAAAGGACCTATCTATCTGGTTAGCCAACTGTAAAATATGTAGGTTTCAGAAGGTATATATGAATGTCTGTGTTTTTCTCAAACGGCAAAAACCATGTTCTAATGGATCAAATTACACTCTTTACCACATGGATAAACCTAATAGTATATATAACAAAAAAAGAGTGTAAACACCGTACAATATACCACAGAGGTGACAAACGCCAGGAATCGTATATTCCCGAATATACTTGTTCATACATTAATGTATTAATTATAACTCTCTTAAAATGATCACATTACATAAAATTCATAGTTAAACACATAATATATAAAACATCAAAAGACTGTACTTCACAAAACACATACAAATCCAGAATATGGGTTGATTCTGCTGGTCTGTAAATTGACTCCGTGTGGAACTCCACATTGGAGAAATTTCTCTTTTAACTAGGTTTTATTGGTCCTTGCTCAGTAACCCACCTCTGTGGTATATTGTACGATATATGAATGTCTGTCCTGTTTTTCTGTTTGGTTGTCTGGTTGTTTGTATGACACTGAGTCATTCACAGTCAACACTGATAAAGTTACGGTGAGTAATCTATTTTATTACTAAGAATTATTGTATCCAGAGGGAATTTTGTATTTTAGCTGACTGTTTTTAGCTTGATTGTAAAAATGAAATTGTTGTTGAAATTAGATGCTCTTATATGATGTTCTTGGACGATGAGGTTTATGATGATCAATTTGTTTTGTCATATATGCAATGTTTATGTCAGTATTATCATTATTCGTGTAAAGCTCTTTGAGCTAAATCACAATAAAGATTATTCTTCTTATTATTATTATTATGATTAATTACAACACATAACAGCATACTTTTTTGCTACATATACAGGGAAGAAGTTACAGAAAAAGGTTAGCCATTTTAGAGCTATGGAAAATGTATCAGAGCGAGAAGGAAGACCCACCAAAAAGGAACAGATGCTTAATCAGCATAAAGGGAGGATGCAACACCCTCTGCTCCTCTTTCTCCTTCTGAAATCAAGGGTACAGATACTGAGAAACAGGGACTTTATCCTTTAAACGAATTAAAAGAAGTGGCGGGTATGTTAATCTGACTAAAATCCCCCCCGCGTAAGGACAACATGAAAGAAAGCACGATAAAAGAACGCAAATATATGTCAACACTTGATGAATATAAAGAGCATGATGAAAGAAGGGATAGACGTATAGAGATAGAGGAAGAAGATAAGAGATAAAAAGAACTGAAGGACCAAGACAAGGGTGTGACAATAGTGCAGAACATGTGCATGGGAGGAAAGATATTACTTAAGTTAGATGGAAAGGGTATCAACAATGTTAGAGAAAGAGAGGCATGACAAAAGAAGGCAAAGGAACGAGAGAGAGCATACAAAGAGAAGTGAAAGGAAGAATGAAGAAGGTATGAGGAACACAAATAAAGGAGAAGAAACGTGATAAAATAGAAACACAGAGATTGAAAGAACCTAGGTTGCAAAGCAGGTGAGAGGAAGAAGAGAAAATTGAGATGAGAAGAAGGGAAGAAGAAATTGGAAGGAGTCGGGAACAAAGGGATGATGAAATAGATCACCTTGTTAATAGATGCATAGTGCCAAATGAAGCACAAGAACAATGGGAAGAGGAGAGAGGATCACAACAGCCCCACAGGAAGCAGCAAGGGATACTTATAATACAGACATGGTCTGATGAGGATGAGGAAGAAGACATAGGGAAAATTATTGGGGGTTAATATAGACAAATGAGGGAGAAAGATGGTTACAAAACCAAAGTGAGCATCAGAGGATCTTCGCCGACAAAAACATGAGGCAGATTGGAACACGTAATGATGGACAGGCATAGAATGCTGTCATTAAGTAGACTAGAGCTTGATGACAAGGAAAGGGATGACAGCCATACAACCTGGGGTATAATGTCAGATGAAGAAAGGAAGGAAAAAGAAAGAGCGCCATGAGAAGGCGCATGTGGTTTGTCTAAAGACCCAAACATCGAAAGAGGGGCAAAGTGGTCCAATTTAGAAGACCTAAAAGAAAAATCACCAGAAATGACACCATATTCTGAATCACAACAGGAACGATTGTGCAGTGCAGGGAATATATCCCTGCCTTATGAAAGCAGATTAAGGTTGTTGCGAGGACAAAGACGAATGGGCGAAACTAGCTCCACCCAGAACATGAAAAGTGCGGGTGGGTATGATTGTGGACCAGGATTTACACAATTCCCATTATAAGAGAAAGGGGAGGACAACCACAATATATACCTTTGTCACAAATGGACAAAGATAATTTGAAAGTAAATTACCTAGTTTGACTGCAGGTGCAGGAAAAATGGATGAGTTAGAAAGGATGACAGCGGGAATGATGTTAGCAGTGGGTTGCATAAAAGGCCTGATAGCAACTATTCTAGAGGAGAGAGCTGACAACATTTGGAGATGAGCAGCGTATGGGAACATGACAGCGCCCAACACGAAACACAATGCAATTGCAGGGCAGATGTATGGAGGGCGCTCAGAGTAACATATCCTGACATATCAGACATGGGTGTGATTAAGACAAGGAAAATGGGTGAGGACGAAGGGAAAATGGGTGAGGATGAAGATCATGTTGCTTTTATTCAAGAAGTTCAAGAAACTTGGTGTCTTGAGATGAGGGAACCATGGGATAAAAAAGTAGCATTATTTGATCATATTTTATGTCAGGGCTGCCCAGCCAGTGCAACGGCAGATGAAGAAACAGGTAGGGATGGATGCAAAGCCATGGCCAGAAATCAGCTGACTATTGTATATCATTGTCAATTATTACAAGAGAAGACTAAGAAAAAAGCTGAGATTAGAAAGCAGAAGGAAGCAAAGTTAGTCCAGAAATCTTTTTAAAAATTCCCCATTGAAGGAGCATTATTGACAAGTGATGAAAATCTGTCAACACAAGAGTTGCAGCCAGCGCAGCCAAGCAATGTAGGGTACCCTATAGATCAAAGTGGGTCCCATTTTTTGGCCTCAAGGTAAATGGAATGGACCTAGAGGAGGACGAGGTGGATTTCAAAACCCTTAAGGAGGAGAAAGAATGAATGGAGGACAGCTGCAGCAGTGCTGGAATTGTGGGAAGACAGGACATGTGGCCCGAACATACAGAAGTAGAGGGGGCATGCAGCAGAACTGGCAAGCTCCAAGAGGGGGGGATGGGCTATTTTCCAAAGTATAATACAGAAAATATTATGCCCAAGATCACACGCAGAATCAGACACGTGCGCTGCAAATACAGCAAGTGTAGTACAGTCACCACAAGGGCAACCACAGCAAGTGCCTATGCAAATGCAAAAAGTACAGACCCAGCAAGTACAGACACCAGTAATGGTGCCACAATGCAATATGAACACAGGAGTCCCACAAGCACGCGCACCTAGGATAGGGAGTGTTACTGTGGTAGGAGGAAATCCTTTCACAGGCACAGGGATGAATTTATATCTAAAATAAGAAGGCCTGCAGAGTGACCTGATGTGTTCAGTACGTTCAGTAACACCAGCCCACCAAGAGTAACCAAAGGTCGGGGGTAATGATAGGAGGCAATACATTTCTGTTTCTTTTAGACACTGAGGTGACTCGTTCTTGTGTTTGAGAGGTAAAGTCCCAATGTCTGGCCTTACCGTGAATGGACATGGATTCTCTGGGGCCATGAGTTTTGCTCCTTTCAATGATGAATTACCATTTTCTAAAGGAGAACATGATGTGTCTATGCCACGATTGTAGTCTCAGCAGATACCAGATAACATATTAGGATGTGACTTGATGACAAAACTTAACATGACAATGGGCCTCATTCCGAGTACGGCGCTAACCAATGGCGCTATTAACGCCTTGGTTGACGCCGTACCCGGACCGGCAGCGCCTTGGTGGATGGCGGAATTACCGCCCCATTCCAAGGTTGGCGGGGCGGTAAATCCCCATTCACCAAGGCTCTTCCCCATTCCCAAATGAGCCCCCATAGGGCTCAATGGGAATGGGGAAGATGCAAATAACGGTGACCGTTCATTACGGTCACCGTTATTGACTTGGAGGCCCCTTTGCGCCCTCGACTTTAACACCTGCTCAAAGCAGGCGTTAAGGGCGAGGGCGCAGAGGGAACTCGGAGTATGGCGGTAAGGGAATACCGCCACCGGTCTCGTTACCGGTGGCCGCTATCCCTTACGGCCATACTCGGAATGAGGCCCAATATCTTTCACTAACAAAGGGATAGTGTGTTCTACTCCAGGGATATATTACATGAATGTAAGCAAGTTTATATTAGCATTTACAGGTCAAAAGGCATTTCAAGGCGTTCTTTTAGACCCAGAAGTATTTTAGTATGGAATCACGGTTTTGTTAATGTGGCTTCCTAGATGTGTAGGTAAATTATTGAGAATACCTGATGAATTTTGCTTAATCCATAAATACCTATGGATGATGAAGAAGAACAGGTTATGCCCCTAGAAATAAAGGCAGCAGTTGTGAGAGAAGAAAGGGTGATTGTCCATGGGACTGATGCTGAGGGAAGAGAATAGAGAGTAGCAATAGCCCTTGGTGATGAATATAGACTAATAGACTTGACAGATGAAGAACTTTTCAGAGATGATTATTCAGACAATTAAATAGTATTTTTCATAAGTCTCACATATTGGATTAAAGTAGAGAATAGAGAAATACCACAGAGAATGGCATTGGTAAAAATTGAACCGCCATTTTTCCAGGAAGATTTAGAAAAGGGGCCAAGTATCTTATGGACCAGCAGTACATATGACGTGGGTCTATTGAGTGGAGCAGGAGCAGTTAAAATTAAGCTCAAGCCTGGAGAAATTGTGCCATGAGCAAAGCAGTAGCCCATGTCCATGGAAGCAGATGAAGGTATATTTGAAAACATTTCCGCTTTAGTACAGCAGGGAATATTGGTGCATCAGAATCCCCATGTAACACGGCTGTGTACCCAGTGAAGAAATCAACAGGGGTTTGTGGAGATTTATTCAGGATTTATGTCCCCTAAACATCATTGTCGAAGCAAAGTTTCCTCTGGTTCTGAATTCAGCTATGATATTATGCAATATTACAGCTACAGCTAAGTATTTTACAATAATAGACTAAAAGATAGCATTTTTCACAATTCCCCTTGATGAGGACTCACGGCATTTGACCTCATTTTTGTATAGCTACCCATACTGGAAACATACAAGACTGCCTCAGGGGTACAGTGAGTCCCTCTCAATATTTAATAGAGTCCTTCAGATGGACCTGGGTAACGTACAACCTGAGAGCATAATAATTCAGTGCATAGATGACATACTAGTGTGCAGCGAGTCAGAAGAAAAGTGCAGAAAAGACTCAGTTCAACTTATGACTATGCTAGCAGAGAAAGGATATAAAGTAGATAAAGAGAAATTACAATATTGCCAGGAATAGGTCCTGTACATAGGACAGCTTATCTCTCAAGAGGGGAAAAATGTGACACCTGAGAGAGAAGAAGCAATCATGAAGATTCCTAAACCAAAACAGTAAGGGAAATTGAACAATTTTTAGACCTATGTAATTATGGCCTGGGTTTTTGCATACAGTAAATATATTTTATCACTTTTAAAAGGACTCAATGATGCACAGGTACGTGAAAGTAAGATGACATGGACAGATGGGATGACTAAGGGATTTGAAGAATTGAAAAGGCAGATCTGTACAGACGCTGTGTTAGGGATTCCAGACTATAATGAAGAGTTGTATCTATTCTCAAACACAAATGGAGAAGTAATGACAACAGTCTTCATGCAGACTTTATTCAGAAAGCATTCCATATTTGCCACTTTAGAAAAGCCCAAAAGTACATTGACTACACAAAGAGCATCAGATTGTGAGGTATTTATTTTGAACCCAGCAATCAACATTGTTAGATGCAGATTAGTGAATCTGGCAACATTCATAGCAGAACCACTGGGGAAGGAGGACTAGGTAGAAGACTGCACAGCATATACTGAGTTCTATGATGATATTCCCCATGCTACAGAAAATTCTCTCAGAGGAGGGGAATTCTATTCATTGACGGTTCTTCGAAAATTGACCAAAAGCCAGGAGAAAGATATACTGGATTTGCAGACAGAAGTGAAGCTAAAAAGAAAGGGTGAATTTGAAGTAGTGACAAATGGGAGACTGCCTTCACATTGTTCAGCAGAGGTTGCAGAATTAGTGGCGCATATCGCTGCACTTCAGAGATATGAGGATGAGGAAGTGACAGTGTACTCTGAGTTTGCCTATGTGACGTCAATCGTAGACACTGCATTGTCATGCTGGAAATACAGGGGTTTCCTCAGTGCAGACGGCACAACTGTGCAACATGAGTGTCTATTAGATAACTCATCAAAGCACTAAAGCTCCCTTTGGCTATTGCTGTGGTGAAATGCGCAGTCGATACTAAGAGAGCAGATGTGATTTTGCGCAGTAACGAAAGGCACAGATGTTGAAGCCAAAAGAGCAGCATATTTTACAGCATATTTTACAAATAATTGTGATTTTGAAGTAAAAAGTGTTAAGCAAATGTCAGGGCAATGTATGATGGTGAAGGAAGGTTTTAATATATTATCCATTGTACAGTTAATTGAGCTACAAGGTCAAGCCCCACAAGAAGAGCTGGATTTATGGAAGAGACAGGGTGTTCTTTATCCCCCATTTAGGCTTTAGGGAGCCACGATACAACTGGAAATCCAGTTATGCATCTAGCATTGTTCAAGGCGGTGCTGGAGCAGCTTCCCTATCCCATGCACACAACTAGAGAGAGTCTTGCTCCCATGATCACAGAAGACTGGTTCTCACCAGATTTATTAGAACACGTGGCACAGATTATTGTGAACTGCATTGTATGCCAGAAGTTCACAGCAGGGCACACTTTGAGAACAGTCAGAAGAGCAATCATTATACCTAATGGTCTTTTCAGCATCTACATGTAGATTGTGTGGATATGTTGCAAACATGCAATGGTTACAGATATGTTAGTGGTACTATGGGCCTCATTATGAGTTTGGAGGTAGTCACAATGCTATTAGTGCCATGGCTGCCTCCAAACTCGCTCCAGGTCTGGGTTCCTTGAATGAGGAATTACCAGGCCATTCCAACCTTGGAGGAGCCGGTAATTCCTCATTCAAAATACTCATCCCCATTCCCATTCGAGCCCCCATAGGCTAAGGGGAGGGAGCTAATAACGGGTCAGTTAATAACAGGCCCGTTATTAGCTCCCTGGTCCTTTAGCAGCTCCCGTCAAGGGACCTCGTAATGCGGCGGTAAGGGGTTAATGGCACCGGCATCCTTACTGGTGCCTTTAACCCTTTACCACCGCACTCGTAATGAGGCCCATATCTCTTTTCAAGATAGATTATGGCATGTCCATGCACGCACCCCGATGCTACATGTGCTGCCAACATTCCCGTTTGTGAGGTCTTTCCTAGATGGGGCATGTGCGAAGTTCTGTCGACTGATAACGGGCCGCATTTTGTAAATGAACTGTTATAACAGATCCCTCTTTTATTGGGTACAAAGCACACAATTTCATCTGCCTATCACGCATATGTGAATGGTATCTGTGAAAGATTAAACAAACTCCTTAAGGAAAGGATAGCGAAGATCAAGATTACTTTGAAGAAGGAACGGCTACATTGCCTACCCCTTGCATTATTTGCACTTAGGAATCAGCCTGGCTCAGATCACCACCAGACACCTCATGACTTGGTGACTGAGCACTGCATGAGTACTTATTGCTCCTCCCACTCAAATAGAAACAGATGCCTACAGTGTAGCAAAAGCATTAGCTGATGAGATGCATGAATATTTAACAAATATGATGTCTAGTGTTTCTTTTATTTCTTAACAGATCAAACATTGGAGGGAAGGGTTGAAGAAGATTCAAGAAGACAGCCAAACAGGTGATCCAAGTGACTTGCTAAAACAGCCTAGTTTGTACCCAGGGGACCAGGTGCTTGTTAGGAGTTTTGTAGGTACTTGGAATAAGCCCTGCTTTGAAGGACCGTACCTAGTAGAGAGGGTCACTCCCACCGTAGCAGAAATCAAAGGAAGAAGAGCATGGCTGCCTCTGAATTGCCTAAAACTATACAAAGGAGAGACCCTGACCCCTCCGGCACCCATTGACAGAGAAGCAAGAGAATAAGTTACATGGATGATGACGAGAGCCAAAATGAAGCCTTATCAAAATAAAGACAATTTGAAATTTCAAAATTTCCAAGCCTTAAGGGAAAGAATGAAATAAACTTTGCAGTGGTTCCAGATTTATTCTAGATAGGTAAAAGAAGCAATGATTTAAGCCAAATTGAAGAAAACAAGAGCAAACAACACTTTATATTGCCTATAACAATAACATAGCACACATTCTTGTATGCTGTTTTCACTTACATAATGCAATCTTACGCAGCTTTAGTAAAATGACACGTTGATGTTGTAAACATTTTTGGAAATCCTAAAAAGCAGTCCTATTATTTTCTAATTCATCATTGCAATTATCATACAAGTTCTAGAATAAAAAGTGTGGCCTATAAAAGTGACAAAAACTACACACTGAATGTATAGAAAATTTAAATTTTCCAAGTTATAAGTGACACACGGCTTGCAAGAAGATCAATATGTTTATTTGGAATACTTCTTGTAACATCATTCTGTACAATGATTTGTCTTTTCTTCGTTATTATCATGCCATTTCATCAAATAATGATCAATTAGATGAAGTAGTAAGCAATGAGACATGAATTTGTATCCCTAATAAATGCATGAGTAATATTTTCCCTGATAATTCTAAACAAAGGATTGAATTTAAGAGAGATGCTAAAGAAGATCATGAGGATATAAATGCATATCTTGATAGTTCAGCCCATTTAAAGATGAATATGTGGTACCAGCACATGATGGAGGTGGGGAGGAGAATGAGAAATGAGAGCTGCTATGTGTGTGCTCTCATCCCTTATGCCATGAGCATAGCCAGACATAAAATTAATTGCAAGAGAAATACCTGTACATGATGCAATGTGTCTCAGCCATCAAGCAGCCCGCACAACAAGAGGACAATTCAAAGGAAGATGGGAAACCCTACGATGGAGGTTGAGAAAGACATTTACATATGAAGATGAATATATAAAAACACAGAAAATGAAAAAAGACCCAGACTAGAAAAGTAGAATACTCATGTACTAACTCAGTGGTATGACTGGAGACCAGATAAGAATTGTTGAACAAAAGAGGCTGGGTTGTGCAGATGCATGGGAAGTGCCATGATTGCCATGATGCTGAGAGAGACCTTAGCTATTAGTATATTGATGAAAAGCAACCAGCACAGAATGAGAAGATGGAATGCTAGCCTGCTGTGCATATTTATTGATAACAGCACCAGTACAGAACAAGTTACTTATAAACTGTAACATTCTTTTGATTGGATGTTCCTCCCATGTATTACTCATCTTAGATATATCCTTACCTTCAGCTTTGCTGCTTCGGAAAAAAAAAGTTTCTCCACCAGAGGGCACTCCACTCAAGGCTGCGGCATTGATGTCCCTCGGTGGCATCCGTCAAGACCCGACATCATCCGCTGTATAAATGCCTCGAGCCGCGCCCGTTGACCTCAGTTCTGTTTTTTCGTACATTATACCTAATGGATTGTAGTTAATGGCATGCCTCTTTTGACCCAAGCCTTAGAGGAACTTGGAGTGTAAACCACTGTACTGTGGGGTAGGCTGGGAGGGTCGATGAGGAATACGTGGGAGGAACATCCAATTGAAAGAACGTTACAGTTGGTAAATAACTTGTTCTTCGAAAGGATTGTGTCCTCCCACGTATTCCTCATCTTAGATAGACTCCCAAAGCAGTTTTGTATTGGAGCAGGGAGTACAGAGATATGAATCATGTACAGAATGAAGTACTGATTTAGCAAAGAGATCTCCCTGTGAAGAAGTCGAATCTAGGGCATAGTGTTTTATAAATGTGTGCATGATGACCAGGTGGCTGCTGCGCAAATATCTTGCACTGGGACACCCCTTTGAAGTGAGGTTGAAGTCGCCATGCCCCTGGTTGAATGAGCCCTCAACCCATCCTGCGGATCTTTCCCAGCCAATCTATAACATTCAGTTATAGCCAAAATTATCAATTTAGACAATGTTTGCTTAATCACTTCCAGCCCCAATTTACAGCCGTAATCTTGCCAGTGTTGAAATATAGAAACTAAGAACCCTCGTAGGGTCTAATCTATGCAGCCTTTCCTCCTCCATACTTGCGTGAGGGGGAGGGTAAAAAGCAGGCACTGTTACTTTTTGTGACAGATGAAAATCTGAGAACAATTTTGGCAAAAAAGAGGGTTTCACCCTAAGAACAACTTTATGTGTGAGGAGGCCTGCAACTCACTTAACCTGTGGGCTGATTTAATTGCCACTAGAAGTATGGTTTTTAAAGTAAGGAACTTTAGTTTAAGTCCCACACAGGTAGTTGAAAAGGTATTGGAGGAAACACATTATTAAGACCTTTTAAGAATTGTGTAATCAAAGGTGTTTTGAGGTAAGTTTCTTCCTCTGAGGAGCGCTTAAACATGGATAGCACTGCTAAATAACCCTTTTTCGTCCCAATCTGGAGCCCCAGATTGGCCAAGTATAGCAGAAAAGACAATATTGTGGGAATAATACACTGAAAAGAGTCCAGGAATATTACACTGAAAAGAGTCCACATTCTTATCTCTGCACCGGTTACTGAACTTGTTCCAATGGCACTGGTACAGAGATTTAGTTGCTGGCCTTCTGGCTGAAAGCAAAATCTCCATAACGTCATCTGGAAGGTCCCAATCCTTGTATCTCAGCCTCTCAGAAGCCATGCGTGAAGGTTCAGAGTTGTTACTTCTGTATGGAGAACACATCCTTCCTCTCGTCAGAGCAGGTCCTCTCTTTGTGGAAGACGTATTGGAGGACAGATGAACATGTCCAGAAGGTCCGGGTACCACCTTCTCCTGGCCCAATCGGGGGCAATTAGGATCATGGTTTTGCTGAACCTCCTTAGCCTCCTGATTACTTGAAGGATCACAGAGACTGGAGGAAACACGCACAGGAGTGGAAATTCCAAGTCCACCACACATGCGTCTCCTAGGCTCCTCTCGGAGGAAATTCCCTTGAGCAGTAAAGTTCACATTTCCTGTTGACACTGGTCATGAACAGATCCACTTGAGGGGTTCCCCAAAGGGTGAAGATATCTTGAAGGGCTTCCTGAGCTTGTTCCCACTCGTGGGAGACTGTGCTCTGCCTGATCAGAGCGTCCACTGCTATGTTTTGCTCTCTGGCTAGATGAACTGCCAACAGAGAGATCCCTTCTTGTATTGCCCAGAACCAGAACTGCATTGCTTCTCTGCACAGTGGTAGTGACCCTACTCCTCTTCTCTTGTTGAGGTAGTACATGGCCACCATGTTCTTCGTCATTATCAGGACATTCTTTCCCCATACAGAGGGAAGGAAGGCCTTCAGCACTAGTCTGATTGCCCTCAGCTCTAATAGGTTGATGTGTAGTTTGGACTCCGATGGAGACCAACGACTGCTGATTGTCAACTAATTGGTGTGAGCTCCCCACCCTGTGAGTGAGGCATCTGTCACTACCGTTATCTCCGGCCATGGTTGCCAAAAAGATTCTCCCTTGATGATATGTTCTCTGCCAGCCCTCCATCGAAGATCCTGTGCTATTCTGGCTGGAACTTGCAAAAGATCTGCCATGTCCCCTGAAAATGGGGACCATTGAGTCCTGAGGGCCCATCCTCAATCTGGCTTCTGGCATCAGAAAAATGCAGGATGCCATAAGACCGAGCAAAGCAACCTGAGAAAATTGAAGGCCAGTAGATGCTGGGGATTCTAAATTTTGTTACCATCTGCAGAATGTGGCGAGCTCTCTCTTCGGAAGGCGAGGCTTTGCCCGAGCAAGTATCCAGGACTGCTCCGAGTTTCTGTGATGGTATCATGTTTGACTTTTTTAAGTTCAGAGAAAAGCCCAGTCTGTGAAGGAAGTGGCAGGTCTTGTTAGATGCTCCTGGGCTTGTTCGGGAGAACGTGTCCTGATCATCCAATCGTCCAGGTATGGGTAAACGTGAATTCCCCCTCTCCTGAGACTCGCTGCCACCACCGCCATCAACTTGGTGAAAACTCTCGGGCAGAGGTCAACCCGAAAGGCAGAACTCGAAACTGATAGTGAGAATTGCCAATTGAGAACCTCAGGTTCTTCATGTGTTTCAGATGTATTGGCACATGAAAGTAAGCATCCTGAAGGTCGAATGATACCAACCAGTCTTGGAGTTGGAGAGCCTGAAGGATCTGAGAGTGTGACCATCGTGAACTTGTCCTTCCTGAGTAACTTGTCCCAAGTTCCTCAAGTCCAAGATGGGTCTCAATCCTCCGTCCTTCTTCGGTATGAGGAAATATGAGGAATACCAACCCTTGCTCCTCTCCGCTAAAGGTACATGTTCTACTGCACCTTTCTATAGCAGGGTTAAGATTTCCTGCAACAGGAGCGGGTCTGGATGTTTGGCAGAGTTGTATCCCGGCGGGTGATTCTGAGGTTTCTTTTGAAAAGGAAGGCAGTAACCTTGGGATACTGTTTTCAGTGCCCAAGCATCTGAAGTAATGCCCCACCATTCTTCCAGAAGCTGTGAGATCCTGCCTCCCACCGGGGTCTTGTGGGTCAAAACCTCAGAGTGGCTTTGCGGCAGCTGCAGCAGCAGCTGAAGGGATAGTTGCCGTTGCTGAGGCAGATCTAGTACCTTTTCCTCGCCCCGAGGAAATTTCCTTTGTCCTCTTTGACTGGCATGTCCCCTCCCCTTTCCAAATGAGGATTACAATAGAAAGTGACGACCCCTCCAGGAAGATGAGCCTGTGTATGGGGCGTTTTTTAGGTTGTCGTATAGCGGCACTGAGTGACTTTGCTGCCACTTTGGAAGTCTGCAGCTTCTCCAAACTTTCATCCGCCTTGCTGCTGAACAACCTCAAGCCATCAAATGGCATATTGAGAAGCCTTGCCTGCACATCTGGTGAACAACCTGACTTCCTAAGCCATGCAAACCTACGTAGCACCGTACTAGATGCCATGGACCTACTGATACTGTCAGCCGTGTCCAAACCTGATTGAAGGCATTACCCCGAAGCCACCTTTCCATCCCTTACTATAGACAGGAACCCTTCCTGTTCCTCACCTTCAGGGATGTGTTCAGCTGCCACAGGGTGTATGTAAATCTTGCAAGTGCGCAAGGGTGCAAGTTACATTTGTAGATTTTAATGCCATCCTCCCTGATGAAAACATCTTTCTGGACCATGCATCGATCTTCTTATCATCCCTATCTGGGGGAATTGTAGGATATGACACATTCAGAGTAGAAGTAGCTGCCTGAACTACAAGACTCTCAGGTAATGGGTGTTTACTCAAATATTCAGGATCTGAAGAACAGGGCCTGTATTTTGAAACATATTTTTATTTGCTGCCGGAGTAGACTCAGGGTTTTCCCATGCAGTGTTCACCTTCCTTTGTAGAGCTACATGAAAAAGAAGTATGAGGTCTTGTTGAGGTCCCCCCCGAAAGGATGTCAGTCATATCATCCTCCTGATAAATAGGTGAATTTCTGCTCCACCGCATAAATTCAGTTACCCTGTTTATTAACTTTCTCTATCCAGCAACAGCATGCTCAGCCGGGTCAGGCTTTTAAAATTCATATTCTGGAGATGTGTCCAGACCACTTGCTGACTGCAAGCACTCATATAAGTCTGCCATCTTAGATTGAGGGCCAATCCACTCCTCAGGGACTTGTTTTGTTCCAAATTTCATACCAGAAGGTGAAACATCTTCTTCTCCTGATGAACCTTCCTCAAAAATGGAGGACTTGGTTTAAAGAAATCCTGTCTACTTTCAGGGTGAAATCATTTCTCAGGTGACATAGACTTCGACACAGATGTCGATTTTGTTACAGTAATGAACGAAGACATAGGCAAGGGTGTTGATGGCATCGACATTGTAGGCATCACCTTCGATACCATCGAGGTAACCTTCGACACTTTCGTAGGAAATGTCAACTCTGTCGACACCGTCGAAGGAGCCTTCGACACCGTCGACTGTGCACTCAACGTAACCTTCTTGGGATGGTCTGTTGACACCCTGTGCTCGACCGCCTTCGATAGATACTTTGATGAATTTTTTGACAAAGATTTTGATGGCAGGTGAGTGTCTGATGCCATTTTATCGAGTTCTATCCTCAGATTTTTGCACCAGTAGGCATATTTTATGAGGCGTCGGAGAAGAATCCCTGGACGACACCCTTGACGATTTCTCGTCGGATTTTCTTGTCTTCATTTTTTTGTATGAGCAGGGGCATGGCCTTCACTAGAAATTTTTGAGGGGGTCTGGGCCGCATTCCCAAAAATCTTTAGCTTAGATGTTCTGAAGGCTTCCCACTTTCTTAGGGAATCATGTTTTGACGGACATGTGATAACTTCCTTAGATGACATCGAGGCAGAGGAAGAGGGAGGCCAGTGTCGTCTTTTCTTTGCCTTTTTTGAGGAAGAAGAAGAGGACTTCCTGGATCTACTCCTCGACCCTGATTTTTTCAGTTTGTGACGTCTTAACGAAGACTCAGCCGAGTCTTTAATCTCCCTTAAAGAAAACTTTGAGGACTCCTCCCCAACAGCCAGTTTACCTCTGCGTTCCTTTAGGGCTTTATGGGTCATCGATTGACAGGAACCGCACTCTTCTATATGGTGGTCGGAACGGAGGCACCAGAAGCAATTACGATGGGGGTCAGTCAGTGACATCTTCCTCCACATTTCTGGCATTTCTTGAATCCAGTCTTCGGCGTGGAAAGATTTGATGAAGATGACATTTTCACGAACTGAAGCACCGTTTACTCGATCCGAAGCAAAGCTAGCAGATAAACGGAACTGAAGCCAACTGAATCAATGCATTTATACAGCGGATGATGTCAGCACTCAACGGATGCCGCAGAGGATCATCAACGCCACAGCCTCGAGTGGAGCGCTCTCTGGTGGAGAACATTTTTTTTTTTCCGAAGCAGCAAAGCTGAAGGTAAGGATATATCTAAGATGAGGAATACGTGGGAGGACACAATCCATTTGAATAGTGAATTATGAATGTCTGAAACAATGGGCTAAGCAATCAAAACTAGTAAAATGGGCAAAGAATGACTCAGGACCTGTATCTGTACTGCCAATGAAGTATGCCACATTGTGTTTCAGGAACAAGGGTATGACTAAAGTTGGAGAAAACAAATAATACAAGCAGATAATTGACATAGCAGAAATGAATGAAGGAACTGCCATGCTAATGGACTACAACTGGGCTTGTGGATCCAGAGCTTATGTTCAGCTGCCTAATAATTGCGAAGGAACATGCTCTATAGTGATCATACATGTTCCTGCATTGGTGAGTCCCCAAATTGATCTCAATATCGATGACTTTCCAAAAATGGATGCACACCAAAGAAACAAGAGGTCGCTTAACCTCATCCGACTGAAGACAGAGAACTATTTCTCGGCAAAATCAATAGAAGCCTGTTATGACATTCCAGCTGAGCATAAACTGTTCAGAAGAATGACAGTGATATTTACAGCTATATTTATGCCAGGAATTCGGACTGCAGTGAATGCCAAGTGGTTACAAATAACCAGGTGCCAGCAGTTACAAACAATAAACACAACAATGCTATTACCCAAGAATTGGGGGCCATTTGACTCATGTTCCTCCAGAACAGGTATGTGCTGGACTTGATTATAACAATGGAAGGTGACGTGTGGGCCAATTTTGGGCCTTGTTTCTGTACTTACCCACCGGCCCATAATTGAGAAATTGGACCCCTGACTGGGGCAATAACTATGCTGTCAACCATGCGTATGAAAATGGAGGAAGAAGTAGACGAGACCAAAGATGACGACTGGTTCTCATCCCTGTTCTCATGGGTTGCAACCTAGCTGGCAAATGCATTTAAGCTACTTGGAGCAATACTAGTGTTAGTGTTGCTAGGATTCTGTCTTCTAAGAATAATCGATGGACAGTGCACAAAGACAGCAAAGAAACCTATTGGGATGAAAAAAATAATCGATGTGAATGCTGTGACTGACAAGCACACAAAGACTAAAAGCACCACCAATGAGCACCTGAAAAGAAGTTCCCTGACAACCCTAGGAACAAGATTTGATTACCCCAAGGATCATAGGAACTATGTAGGATGTTGGGTATTCCGTCTATCGACTGGTGAGTGCTGCCATATGACCTGGAGTGTGAATGAAGCATGTCCTGGACCTGATAACAACAATCAAAGATGGTGTGTGCGCCAAAATCGGGCCTTCTTGCTGTCCATACACACCTGCCCATGATGGAGAAATTGAAACCCTGATAGAGGCAATAACTATGCTGTCAACCATGCACAAAGAAAATGGAGGAAGAAGTAGACAAGACCAAAGATGATGACTGGTTCTCGTCCCTGTTCTAATGGGTTCCAGCCTGACTGGAAAATGCATTTAAGCTACTTGGAGCAATAGTAGTGCTAGTGTTGCTAGAATTCTGCCTCATAACAATAATCAAAGGACAGTGCAAGAAGACAGAAAAGAAAGCTATTGGGATAAAGATAATGATTGATGTGATGCTGTGACTAATGAGCACACACAGACTGAAAGCATCATCCATGAGCACTTGAAAGGAAGTTCCCTGGCAACCCCAGGAACAAAGTTATATTACCCTAGGATCAAAAGAACTATGTAGCACATTGGGTATTCTTTCAACCAACTGGGGAGTGTTGCCATATGACCTGGAGTGTGGATGAGCACATAAAGAATGCAGGAGACCTGAGACTGGTGACACAGATATGGATTCCAAAGAAACCAAAGTGTGAAGAAAAGGTGAAGAAGATTGAGGAGGTGAATGAGGACTTGACTTTTAGAGGGAAATGTAGTGAGGCAGATGTACATGTCATCTCTAGTGCCCACCCCCTCACTGTCGTCATACTGGAAGAATAACAGGAAGACACTATGTATGACACCAGGTATCATCCCAATGCTGTGTCGAAGACACGAGAGATGTTATGCACTCAAACAATTCTATCAAAAGTACCCTCACACCGATATGGTGGAAGGATGTCTGCATACACCAATGGGCATGGAAGGGCTGTTAGTGAAATTAGACAAGAGTAAAGTGACACTATAAAGAGGAGACACAAAGACGCACTGAAACGATATGAAAATATTTAAAGAATTGATATTTAACTGAAGGATCAAAGTGCAAATACAAACAAATCATATACACTAAGAAGATAAGTGAGAAGTAGATGTATATAGACAGAAGTGCAAGGAAGATGAGACATATGGAAGCTTGCTAGAGTAGAAAATATAACACAAGTAAAGTGGCCATGGGGAAAACTCTGTATAAATAATGAGTGAGAAGCCTTAAAGAGAGAGACCATTGCTGCAGAGCAAAGCTGAAAAACACTGGAAAACAGCTGTGTGTGAGGGACAAAGAATATCTGTTTGGTTTAGGATGAAGGATGCCACATAAAGAGGTAACTGAAAGGCACAAGAGTAGTCTAAGATGATAAGCGACATACGCACAACATATTTCTCTTATATTAAGTAAAGGCGTGAACATTTGCAAGTGCCAAGTATTGAACAATCGAAGATGCAGAAAGCATATGCAAGACAGAGCAACCGAGTCTCCAGAAACCAAGAGGAGTAAAAACACCCAGTATAATTTAAACAAAAAGCACTAAATAAAAGGTCAGGATGGACAAAGTTGTGGTCTTTTCACACCTCGTGTAGGACTGGAAAACAAGGCATATTGATATCGATCGAGACAAAGACAGTGATGTACCTTGACTCCTTTAAAGGTCACAAGGAATAGAACAGTCATCAAGGTCAACTACAAAGAAGAAGCTTTGGCTTAGGGCCTAAATGATGAGAGATGGTAGGCTAATTGGCCAACTGGGCAGTGGTCTGACATTGTTCCCCACCTCTTGGATTCTATTTGCTTAGGTGCTGCTAATGAGCCGAATGTCAAGGGTTGAGATAGAATGCCAGCCAATCATGAGGGCCTATCTAGCAATGCACAATGTATTGTTGCAGAAGCCATTCTGTTGCTCTTATTCTACTATTAATCTGCATTATGCATAGTTAGTGGTAGTTCAAGGCATGCCTACCAGAGGGCAGCCAATTATGTTACTAACACCTAAATGAAGTATAGGTATATATGTTCCCTTAATCAATCGTGCCTTTTGGTAGGTTTTTACTGTTTGCCATGTAGGATGACGTCATAGATGATGTATATGGTGGTATAAAGCCTTTGTGCGAGAGTGAGTGAGCTGCAATCTGTTTGTTCACCAGGTTTCTCTACTTTATTTGAGCTGATAATATGTAGTATTTTGTCAAACTCTTTGAGTCTGTCCAGGTATTTGGGTCTGAGATTGTTTATTGGTAATTCCAACTGGCACTTGTAATGCTCCAGGTTCTACTGCATTCTATAAAGAAGCCTTAATGCAGCATACCATACTAGTCAGTGCTTTGTCCACATTGTACCAACCCAGTGTAACGCTCACCTGATTCCCGCAGAGGCGCCGGTCTTGACTGGGTGAATGCCGTATCTTCAAAGGTGATGTGTAACACACGGTTGGCTCTTTGGGCTGGACCTCTGTGCACTGTATGTCTGACTCGAAGAGTAAGATGTCTGCAGATAGAAAATATGGGATTAATGAACTGGGGTTATTGGGTGCCTCTCTCCTCTTCCCTTTCTCTTCTCCTGTAGAACCCCAAAGGTTAACGCCCTCACCTTGGGTAAGTGAACGCCGAGCTCTCCATCTGCCTCGGGACAGGGTGCCGTAACCAGTTTCTTCACTGGAGAAGGGTGCAGGCCTCTTGACCTCAGAGGACTGCTGTCCGTCGTTAACTGCACGAACGGTAAGTTCTGGGCACTTCAAATGTCTTAAAAGTCTTTTGTAATGATATCTCTTGTTTTGCAGGGTTCCGGCGATGGCGGATGGCGGGCTGATGAGAGTTGAGGATCGAACCCGCGTGAGGAATAGAAGCGCCTGGAAGCACGTAAGTAAGCGCTTGTAGCCTGCTTCACGATGCGCACTAACTGTCCCTTTTATCTTGCAGGTACAAGTTCGGAGCTTTAGAGAAGCTGAAGGGTGCTGGAATACCGACTGGATTCGGCATGGGAAGGAGTAATGGCACGTGAGTAATAAAGTTGCCCAATGTCTTTAAACGCACCTTCTTTTGTCTTTCAGATGCGGGATGCAGCGCCGAAGGCCTCCGGAGCGTGCAAAGAGCTGGTAAGCTTTTGTCTTTCAGATGCCGGAATGCAGTGCGAAAACCTCCAGAGCATGCGAAGAGTAGGTAAGCCTTGTCTTTCAGATGCCGGAATGCAGCGCGAGGCGTTGGTGACAGCCGATGGACCAGGTAAGAGATGCGCTGCCACTGAAGACCGTAGTGCTAACCTGTTCTTGCTTTGTCTTTACAGGTGCTGCTGAAGACTGGATTCCAGGATGGTAAGCCTTTGTTCCATTAGGCCCAGGATCAGAAGCAGAAGATACGATGAGCGTTCTGCTGCAGAGAATGCAGAATAACGCAAAGCAAGATTCATCCATCGGGTGTGGTTTAAATAGCCTCCTGTAGTGCTTAGGTGTCTCCTTCCACAGCCTCGCCTAGGTAAGAAAAGAGTTCCTGGTTTCCAGAAGAGTTCCAGTGTTCTGAACCTAGGGAGTGGCTCCTGCCCCACCCAACAGGAAAAGTAGTCCCAAACAGAAGAGGATCAGGGGCTCAACTGGCAGGTAAGTAAGCAGCATGGTCTGCTGCGGGTAAGTCCACCCAAGCATTATGAGCCCGGCGCTTCCAGCGCTGGGACTGGGCATCTTTATGAGCCTGGTGCCACTGGCGCCAGGACAGGGTCCAAAAGGTCTCAATTGGGACTGGCTGGCACTCGGAACCGGGGTTATGGGTCTGCTTCCAAGGGAGTCGGGCAAGTCCTGATCTTTTGGAAGCAGAGATCATGACACCCAGATCTCGCACCCCATCGTTGGCACTAACAGATACTGCTGCCTGCCTTAGAGCTGCCATCATGCTACATACTGTGCCCCGGCAAGCAAAAGTCACCATGACACATAACGGCTGTAACAGACTCTCACATCTCACAGCCCGTACCAAGTCGACTGCCAGTCCTATAGATACCTTCCCAAATGATTCCCAAACCTGTAACTCCTTTTTGAGTCATCCCACCTCAGCCTCCTGCGCCCCTCAACCCCCCCCCCATATCACCAACACTACTCAAACAACCACTTTGAACTTTGGCCTGACCAACCTGAGTCTGCTACCTACCTCATTATCATGCATCCTGATCAACGGTAGGTCAATTGTTGCCCACGCTGTTGAGATCCATGATCTTATAACTGCTAATAATACCAACATCCTGGCCATCACCGAAGCCTGGCATAACCCATCAGCCGGCCCTGTTCTATTTATCACAGTACTGCCTGGATACACCATACTCTGAGAAGACAGGCCTGCCACCAAACGAGGAGGGAGTTGCCTTTATATTTGAACTCCATTACACTTTGCCCTATGGCAAACACCCTTATCCCACAATGCAAACTCATCTCTGCCAAACTTAATTCTGACCTAACTGATCCATTACCATCCACCTCATCTACCAAGCTCCAGGTTAATGAGCCATTTTGGAAGAGGACCTCACCCAGTTCATCTCTGTCAACCTTAAACCCACTACTCAGCTCATCATCTTCGGAGACTCAAATCTAGGCTACAACGAACCCTCAGATACAGATGCTTTAGCCCTCGCTAAAGATACTGATGGACTTGGCTGTACCTAATGCATCCTCGACCCCACCCACAAACATGCCCACACCTTAGATTGGATGCTGGACCATAATTGTAACAACTGTATTCTTTCTAACAAAACATGACCATGGACCGACCACCACAGTTTAATCTTCACCATCTCCATCTCAAATAGACACCACAAATCTTCAATTCCCTTGATATCCCACCTTAGAATGAAGCTCCTGCAACCTAACTAGCAACTGTCTTCTCCCCTTGCTTAACACCCAGACACCTGCTAACCTTGACACCAACTCGCTGGTAGAGCACTACAGCTCTATGCTAACCAATGCAGTGGAGCACCTCGACCCACTCAAGCTTCAGAAGACAAAAAGTTCCAAGCGTAAACATCACTGGTTTACTGAAGAACTCCAGGCGTTACTCACAAAGAAACGAGCAGCGCTGCCGCCAACAAAGCACTCTTCCAAGATATGTCACAAGCCTATAAAAAGTCCATTCATAAGACTAAAGTAGCTGCCTACAACAAAGAGATTGTCAAGGCAGCCTCTAATTCTAAAGAACTGTTCACTATCCTTTGCAAACTGGAATCCCCTATTACAAACCTCACAATCATCAAGAAAGACAACACTTGATGTAGCAAAATCCAAGAAGCCCTTATCAACAAGGTCACAAAGCTGCAAAACAAAATCAGATCCAAATCAGTTATCTTGTCAGCCAGCCGGCCTTAACACACTCAAATTGACTCAACTTCCCATACAAAACCTTTCAAGTTAAACCCTATCACAGAGTACGACCTGGCCACCGTTATCAAAAGGCCCAAATCTTCTTTCAGTAAAGGTGAGATTAGCCCGGCTTCCTTGGTAAACGAATGTACAGACCCCCTGCTGCCACTCATCTTCTTTGAGGCACTATCCCTCCTGCCTGTCCTGAATCAACCCCTGCTCCAAAAACCCTCACTTGACCCAACCATCCACACCAACAACCGACCTATCACCACAGTGCCTTTCCTCCTGAAAATCATGGACAGAGTAGCCTACACACAAATCCAGGCATTCCTGGAAACATACCACATCCACAACCCCCACCAGTCAGGCTTCCAGCCCCGACAAGGGACAGAAACAGCTCTACTTGGTCTAAAGAACCAACTTCACAAGGATAATAATGCAGGAAAGCTATCCATCTTTCTGCTCCTCTACCTATCAGTGTCATTTGAACTTGTCGAGCACCAGATCCTCGGCAACAATCTCACCTCAGTCGCTTGCTTCTCCTCTGAAGGTGCCAGTTGGATTGCTTTATTCCTCAATAACAGAACCTCGAGAGTCTTTGCAGGTGATGCAGCCACTGTCCCCACCCTGTTGAGGTGCAGCACAAGGTTGCTGTGTTTCCTCTAGCCTCTACAATATCTACACAAAAACACATTTTGACTGCCTTGACCCGATGGGCATCGCCTTCACAATCTATGCTGATGGCACCAAGATCCTCATCCCCTCTCTACGGCATTCATGAACAGGACTGAGCTAATATAAACATGATCTCTAAAATAATCCAACCATTGATGACCCTATACAGTATTTGTCCTCATGGTTGGTACACTAGCCCGTATGACAAAACTCAACCCAGCTTTTGGGTCTTTTAGCATTAATGGACACAATATCCCTCTCTCCCCCGCTGTGGAAACCCTGGACCTCCAGAGCACCCTATGCCACCAAGTGAATATGAGCCAGCAAACCATTCTTATCCTCAGACAACCAGTCTTATCCTCACCCTTATGGGCTCTGAACTAGATTATTCTAATGCCTTGCTGTGCTGCATCTTTGAAAAAAGCTTAAACAGTCTCCAAGTCACACAAAACAATGCCCTCTGTGCAACGATGGACCTAAATAAGCATGACCACATCTCGGATGCTAGAAGACCTGTCCATTCACTCCCGTCAGAGAAAGAATTTAATTTGAAATCCTCTCAATTCCCGTCTAACAATGCCCCAATATTCCTAGCCTGGAAACTCGCCATTTGCATGATGTCCAGACCACAGATATCCACCCACAGGCACTGCCTTGTCAGGCCACAATCCAGATGCAAAAGTGCCAATGGTTCAAGCTGCCCATGGGTGACAACTAATCTCTGGAACAATCTACCCCTTCCCCTTCAACTAACTAAAACGGTATTACCTTAATGTACTGAATGCAACATGTGTGTAACTAGCGCCTAGATGCCGAAGGGCTGTGCGTTCTCATAGAAATGTCAAAATAAGACAGCTTGACTCCATCTGCTGTCTCCACCTGTGTAGTATGCTTGGCATCATTAACCGCCTCAATGAAATTAAGACCCTTTCAAGTCCGCTGTTTTACTTTGGCATTCACGTCTAAGAGCAATACAACTTGGGCATTCATTATTGTCTCAAAATAAAGTAGTAATTCACTTTCTTCTAGATTGCTTTCTACAGGTCGTGGGAGGATAGCTCAGGGGCAAATTGCTCGCCTTAGAAGCAAGACGACGCAGAGCAACACAGGTTAGATCCCCGGGTCCGCTCTTAGAAGCCTCTGGGTATTAAGTGTGTTATAAATAACCTATCATATCATATCATCGCCTGGGCTAGCTTTCGCACACAGACTTGAACCATATGAATGTTTGGTAATTCTTTAATGAGCTTGATCGTGTAGGCTGCACTCAAAGTTCAACAATCATTTTAATAATATACCCAAAACATTCAATATTCACTGGCAAATTATTGGTGCTGGAATTAATCTGTTTTCAGGCAAGACATAAAGTAAATACTAATAGATATGTTACACTAAACATATTAGTGTAGTCAATACCACACACACACAAATACTATTCTTATAAATATCTACTAATTTCAGAATTCAAAGAAAATACTTCTATTTTATATATGTATTCATAGCAAAACACATTAGATACAATCAACACAAACATTTTGAACAACCGAATTTTTAACTTTTTTTAAATTCCATACCAAAAAATCATACAAAAAATTAATAACATTGCTCAGATACTTTAAATTGTTAATTGAATAGGTTTATGATATACTGGTATCGACAAATTAGCTCAGAGTTAATGTATTTTTTTTTATTGACTTCACTGTGTTTTCTAGACATAACTACATATGAGTTAGCCATTATTCCTACAAACATTTACTTTACCTAGTAAGGTCTTTACCTGACCAACATGGTGGTTCAAATTGGGCAATTAAATTGAGGTACCACACTGGTAAGGAGTTTTGTACTTGAATAGAGTGAGGACTTGTTAATCTTTAAACTATAGAGATGTCTCTCGAACATTAAGTGCTCTAATATCTTAATATGAAAATTACACACTGGACTAAGAGAATACATTACTGTGTGAAAATATATTTATAATTGAAAAGAGAGGAGGTACGGGTCTTCTGAGCATTTTCGACTTTACAATGGAGGAATTTATGCTAAGAAGTTGTCTTGCTATTTACATATATATACATTGTGTCTGGAGATTCTTTAAGACTTTTTATAATGAGGTCTTTAATGTGTTGGTTAGTTGAGACACATGTGTGGGATACACTTAAAATGGATCTGACCAAGGTCTGGGACTTCTAAATATGAGAAAGTGTTATTGGTTGTAATTCTTTAAGGACCAGTTTGGACAAACATGTGATACATGTTTCCATAGTTCCACTGTCTAGCTGAAAGGGGCACATGTGGTTGAAGCTCCTTTTTGGTCTCAGACATAGTTCAAAGAGACAGGAGTTCATTGATGGAAGCAGGCTTATAATATTTAGGGAAGGGTCCATAAACTAGAGTTGGGATTGATTAGTTGTAGGAAGAAGGGAATAGAGAGGTAGAGATTAACTAGGACCCAGTGAGAATTAGATTCAGGGTTGGGTTTGTGAACCATGTGCTCTGTGATGCATTAAGTGATTTAAGGGGGTCGGACAATACAAGCAGGATCACCAGAGATTTTCAGTGGTGGATGACCCTCCAGTCAATGACCATCTCAAGTAGACAAGATACATGTATTGGGTGACACCTTTGAGTAAGACGATCTGGGAATTTCTGAGGGCAGCGTGTGGGTGAGCCATTCTCACTAGATTTGGTGGGCGTAATCTTCATAGATTTCAGGAGACATGTAACAAACTGTTGGATAGATTTGGAATAGTCAGTAACCAAGTGAGCCAGATGCACTGGGAGAATCCTGCATTAGCATTCACTGTATGCAATGTGGATGCTGGAATAGCATGTGGTCAATTGAAGGTATTAGCCAACTTATGTTCAGCATCCCCCATCTCAAATCTCTCTGATGTATATGTACCAGTGCAAAAAAATGCACAGGTGTTGCACCAGGATAATGAACATCAACTGAGGCTGACAGAGTAGATTGCACTTTCAGTTTCCGGATACAATTTTAGGAGGAGAAGGAGAAGGTGTGCCACTTTTATCTACAGAAGATCTGGGAAGCACAATATGGGGAATACTTGAACAGTGGGAGGAGATTGAAAATCACAGGCCTCTAACTCCATCTCCACATCCACCGAGAAGTCAGACATTAATGATAAGGAAGCAATGGATGATGATCAAGAAAAAGATTATGATTCATCAGCCATCTGATGGGAACAAGCGTTCCTGCATTCAAGCAAGGATTCTGAGGAGGAAGTTGAGAATTACACCACTGATGCCAGCTCTATCTCACCCAGATCAGCCCAACCTCTGTGCTAGTCCCATATGACAGTAAAAGTGTGTCCATACATCACAGAGGATAAAGCCCAACAAAATCAACCCACTTTCGCACTTTTATGGAAAACATGTTGCCATGGGAAAGCAGGAACGAGCTTGGGAGCCAAATATATGTGGCTCAGTATGCTAGTGTACTATGCACAGACATGAGAAGAACACAAGTGTTCTGAGTTGCACATCTCCCCAAACTATCAGAGAAGCAGATTACCTCCACCAATCCACATGATTACCCCTGAAAATATGTGTGTGAGACCCCCTGTACCCTAGCATTGCATATTTGTGATTCAATTGTTTAAGGGCAGTGTTATTGAAGTGTTTGACCATAGTTAAAAATATGACAGTGTCTGATAAATGATAACCAGGATCTATCACTCCACGGTTTTATGAAAACCCTAGATTCCGGCATGTTATGAGAAAAGTCAATCAACACAGGTAAGGTTCCTGGTGGATGTTTTCCCTCTCACAAGTGGTACCAGAATTGTTAAATGGGTTTATGGCTATTGAAGGCTGTGTACTACAGCATACCAAGGTGTACAAATGCCATGTTACCATGGATAAGTGGACCAGGGTTCAATCATTCACAGTTTTGTCATCAGAGCACACTGGGTGGCCTGTCCTTCCTCTGATAAGGGTCCTGGAGTAATTCAAGGAGACAGCAGTTGTATGCAGCTCCTCAAGCGACACATTGTTGCCTGCAATGATTTTAGGGCATATTCCACAGGAGATGTGACATCTAGGAGAAGGTGAGCAGAGTTTTGAGTACAGTGACTACGGCTTCAGAATGTATGTTTGGATTTTGCTGAAGCAGACAATGCATCAAATGTCCTTGCTGACTTATTAATTGGTAAGATAATGCACATCCCTGGCTTTACACATGTCCTTCACTGCATGATCATATGCTCTGTCAGCTTTTGTGAGACGGTGAGAAATGTGGTTGCTGGGGCACAGAAAAGGTGCTCCTATTTCAGCCAGGTTTAACATCCAAGAAAATAATTGTACAATCTGCCGGTATGCCACAAGATGCCAGTGCACAACACAGCAACCTTATTGCCCAACCATTGGAAGTCTACTTTGCTCATGTTGGACAGGCTATGTGAGCAGAACAATGTCATCACATATTTATGCAACATTCACACCAGAGATTTAGATGCGTCATTTCTACCACTGTGTCAAATGAGTTGTAATGTTTGCTCTGCATCATGACCTTTTGAGGAAGCCACCAATCCGATTACTCATCACTATGCATCCTTCAGTTTGGTTTTCCCTCTTATCTACCTAATTGAGCTTATCCTGACCACCATGGCGAGGATCTGTACAGAGGCAGGTAATTCCAATGTGGCACATCTGGTGTGGGGCCTACTATCAACATTGCGTGACAATCCACAGGTGTTTAGATGTAAAGTTAACATTAAGTAACTGCTGGTTTAATTTATGAACAAAGTAAAAGTCGCCGCTTTTCATGCTCATGTCTCAAGGAGCATAACTAACTGTAACTGGCAATATCGCAAATGGGTAACACTCTGCAAATGGGCAAAGATGTTAGCAGCAGCTCTCAACATGATGTGGCTCTAGAATGCAGGCATGTGGCATCAGGAAGAACACCAACCAACCCAAAAATCATGACATCAACAGGCAGTATATCACTGACACCTTCTGAAAGATTTTCAGACCATGCTGGCAGAGCATCTAGGGAGGATAATCTATGGGGCACCATCTTCAGTGACTTGGGTATCTAAATACAAACATGTCAACAACCAGAACAGATGGGGAACCATACAGCTAAGAAATCCTTGATACCAATCTATTGGACACTTCACCCATAGGGAGAGACAGACACCTATTGCAATACTGGCAAAACAAGAGGTCTGCCTGTCCTGCAGTTCTTGCATGATTTGCTGTAGAATTGGTAAGCTTCCCCATTTAGTGTGCAAGAGATCTTTTGTGGCTTGGACTAGTGTTTATAACTAAAGAAAAATGCTCAAAGCACTGCATGTTGAACAATTGAAACTTATGAAAATGAGCAGTCGCAAGGTTGTCTGTCTTTCTCATAGGGAACAGCAAGCCAGCAATGTTTGTTCTTGGTTTAACTGGGTGCAGCCACCCACTAAGTACCGTCCTGTCTCAAAGGGGGCAGCCGCCCACCAATATTTCCTGACTCGTTCACAACACACAACTACCCACCAAGGCATTCACACTCTTATACATGGCACATCCACCAACCAAGAACCATGGGCTCTTTTACATGCTGAAGACACCCAGTAAGGATTGTGGGATCTCCCACAGGGCACAGGCAACAACAAAGGTTCTTGGGCTCTGGCTCTTTCAAATGGTGGAGCCACCAACCAACGTTATCTGGCTCTTTCAAAGAACACAGATACCCACCAAGGTTGACAACCCTTTCACAGGTTGCAGCCACACATTGAAGTTGGCAGGCTTTTTGACAGGGTACAGCCACTGACTAAGGCTCTCAGGTTCTCTTGCAGGGTACATCCCCGATGAAGTTTATTGAGCGCTTTCATAGGGTGCAGCCACCCACACAGGTTCTGGGATCTTCTGCAGGGCACAACCACCAACAGAGGTTCTTAGGTTCACCCACAATGTGCAACCACCCACAAATGTTACCTGGACAGTTCACAGGGCACAGATGCCCACCAATGTTTGAGGGATTTTGATAAGGGAACTGGCACACCGTAATGTTGTCAGGTACTACCACAGGGAGAAGTTTCTAACCAATGTTCTCAGTCTCTTTCACAGGACACACCCACTGACCAAGGTTGTTAGCCTCTGTCACAAGGTGCAAAAGCCCAACAAAGTTTTCTGGTCTGCCCATAGTGCACAGTTACCCACCAAGGTTCTTGGGTACTTTCATAGGACCCAAATGCCCACGTTTCAATGTATCCTTCAAAGGGCAAAGCCACCTGCCAAGGATCCAGGGCTCTTTTAAATGGCATCTCCACCCAATAAGGTTCTCAAATGCTCCACCAGTGTGCAGCCATACACCAAGGTTCTGAGGCTTTTCCAGTGTCTCAGTTTCTTTCACAGGGCATGGCCACTCACTAATGTTCACTGGGTCTTCCATCGGTTGCAACCACCCACCAAGGTGTATTGGGTTATTGTGCAGGGCATGGCCACTTACCAAGGTTTACTGGTTCTTTCAAAGGCTGCAGTCACCCACTAATGTTCTTGAGTTCTCCCACAGGATTCTGCCTCCCACAAAGGTTATGGGCTGTTTTGCAGAATGCATATCAAAACAAGCTTCAAAGGCTAATTCAAAGTGTGCAATCACACTCCAAGGTTCTCAGGTTCTGAAACAGGGTTCTGCCACCCAACAAGGAACCCTAACTCTTTCAGAGGGTACCATCACCAACTGATGTTCCCAGGCTCTATCACAGGGAATAGCCACTAATTAAGGTTTACATTCTCTTTCATGGGGTACAGCCACCCACTAAGGTTTTTGTGTTCTCTCAAATTAATTACACAGCCATCCATCAACAGTCTTAGGCTCTTTGACAAGACTCGGTCCACTACTAAGCTTCTGATGCTCTATCATAGGACACAGTCACTAATCAAGGTGCACACGCTCTTTAGAAGGTTGCAGACACACACATCCAAACATCCTTCGGTTCCCTCCAGGACACAACCACCCACCATGGGTCTTAGGCTATTTCAGAGTAAGCCACTATCCAGGTTTCTCAGGCTCTTTCAAGGGGTGCAGTCACACATCAAGGTTATTGGGCCCCATCACAGGGTGCAGCCACACACAAAGCCTTGCTCTCTTTCAAATGGCAAACCCTTGCACTACAGTTCAAAAGAAGCAACCACCCAATGAGGTTTTCCACAGTATGCTTCTCTTGCTCTTTCACAGGTTGCATGCTCCAACTCTGGTTATCAGGCTGTTTCAAAGGGCATAATCACTCACCAAGATTCAAGGGCTCTTGCGCAGGGTGCAGCTGCCCACTAAGGTTCACGGGTTCTCCTATAGGGCACAGCCACCATCCAAGGTGCTTGGGGTCTTTCACAGGAGACAGTCTCCAACCATGCTTCTGATGCTCTTTCATCCACTTGCTTACCCACCAATGTTCTCTTTTCAGGATTTTTCAACAGGACCAGCCACCCACTACTGTTCTCTGGCTCTTTCAGTCCTGGAGATTACCCACAGGGCACATACACCCACCAAAGTTCTTAGGGTTTTCCACATTGAACACACACACACACCAAAGTTCTAGGGCTCTTTCACAGGGTGCAACCACCCACACAGATTCTTGTGTTCTTCCAAATTGTGTGAGCACCTACACAACTTCTCAAGTACATACACAGAACATTTAGTAAAGTTCTTTAATCCTCCTGCATAACTCTGTCACTCCTGTAGTGTAGCAGTCTCCCTATGAGGCCAGTCCATTCCCCACAACTGCTTAATTCCTCCCTGAGGCACAATGTCATAGAGGACAGCATGGTAGGAGAGCCTGGTAGTGGAGCACCATATGCCATTTCTATTTGCCCAACACCACTAAATGGTACAGCTCCCCTGAGTACCAGACTTCCCACAATAAAGACAACAGTCCCCATAATGGAATCAGGATGTCCTGGCCCAAGACTAGCACTGCAGTGGTGCACCACCTCCACATTTCTATTGAGAATGTGCCTGCTACAGGATTATGCCTTCTGCCCTTGATTGCTTGTGTCAGTGACACCGACTGGGCATGCTGTGGGGATGCCTGATGTATCTTCCTTGTGTCCAACTGGCCGTGGGGCATGCTAGGAGCCTCACTTTCCTTCTAACTATTGCTAAAGGGGATGGTGGTGACAGCCAGGACTATATGGCCTTCAAGGAAGCAGAGGCCACATTTGTTGGGTAAAGTTCCATATGCCACCAGTTAATGTGGTCCCTCGTGGTCATTGTCCCTTGGGCATGACCCATGTCCATTCCCTCTTCCCACAGCATTCCACCATGTAGATGACTGTCCACAGTCCCCGCATGATTGTCTTTCATTTTGATAGGGCAAAATAGCTGCACACCAAAGACAAGCTTGAAGGCTGTGTAGGTGATAGAGGACTACCTGGGGGTCCTCCTGTGCCTGGCCTCCCCCCTCCACCATGATGGGAGCAGGAAGAAGTTCCCCCTCTACTACTACCACCACCAAGCAAAGTGAGGTGTGGACATGCATTTTTTGTGCAATATTGACACGTTTTTCTTGTCAATTATTAAATAAATTTTTGAAAGTTTTGACAAAAATGAGAATGTTTAAAGACAAATCAAGATACTACATAGAATAGATGACTGTGAAGTTTGTGAAAAAATAGGACTTCTGAGTCACTCGCTAGCTTGTCTTAATAAAAGTAGATGTACAAGTCAGTTTCATCATATAAGGATGCTGGCTGCACAGCATACTAAACCTAGATAACTTGTAGTTAAACTATATGAGTGCAGAACACCAGGTATGTCTCTTGCACTTTTAAATCAAACACTTTTGATTGGAACTGTAGAAAGTTAAGTTTGTACACTAAAATTGATCAATAGTGTATGATAAAAGTGTATGTGCACGTTAATGAAACACGTACAGGAAGTGGAAATGATGATCCTATGCTTTCAAAGATCTAATTTTTCAACAGTATAAAAAATATTGCAATGTTTGAGTTGTCTTCTACTGAAAGACCTGACATTGTTTGCGTATCTTGTTGACATACATTTTATAAGCCTGAAGTGAAACTAGTGTACATTGAGGAGAGTAGAAGATGTTTGGACAGAATTTTATTTGCATTTGTTTATAGAAGAACGTGTTGACACAAATGAGCCAGTTTGTGTTGGGTTTTATAATCAAACACTTAGTCCTGCACAAAGTGTCTTGAATTACATGGTAGTGGCTGATATCCCTGTTGTGCTTAAATAATTAAACATGTTTGAAGTAATTACATTGCAAACTGTTCATCCTTTTAAAGTTACTGTTAGATTATAACCAAATAAGTCAAACCTGCATAAAAAAAAGCATTAGTGCAAGGTATGAGAGGCAAAGTTGTGTGTTTACCTCTCAATTTGCAAGAACATGTCAACACACTAGGAGTGAAGCACGACATTGCAGTTTTGTTGTTTGTTTTAGCAAATGGTATTGCCACTGACAGGTGAAAAACACATTGGCTTTTCTATTGGAGCACAATGATTTAATCAAAGGCAGTGTGACTGTACCAGACTTGTCTTTGCTTGATGTTGAGTCAACAAACAAAAGCAATGAAGGTCAGTTCCAAAGTCTATCTGTTGCAGAAGGGAATAGTTTGTATGAACATTACAGAATGCATCCTCTACACTCATGTTAAGACATGGGCAACGGTTTCAAATTGTATCAAATAAAAGCAACAAAATGTGAACCAAACTTGTTGTTTCCCTATGCTTTTTTCTACTTGTACAGGAGGCAAATTGGATGATCGGAAGCTTCCAATCTCTTCTTCAGAATGTATTTTGAAGATTCCCGATTCTGCTGTAATGTTGAATATATTTTTCATTTATTGTATGAAAGTGAATTTTCAACATTATTTTGTGCTGTTTGTCATACACTTCAGACTAGAACAAGATGTCTAAATATTTCTGCATGTGAGCTGCTGCAATAGGTCAAAGAAAAAAATGAAGTTTTAGAGGGTAAACTTACCAATATTCTTACTACAATAAGCGCACTAAGTAATATTGCTATAGGATAGACTCGGAAGTTAGATGCATGATCCAAAACCGGGGCCCTCCAACTTGGTTTGTGACTTTAAGTTGCACAGATTATGGTTGAGATGATCTTGCTGAGTGGATTTGTGAAACTAATCCACAGAAAGAAAACATGGAACACATGACACCAGGATAATTGTGTTCCATGGACCTTGTAAGTGTATTGCGGTTCTTTCATCACCGATTTTTTGCCAAGTTACACTTTATATGTAATAATGAAAATGCTCCATTGGGCACTGTGCAGACTTGGCTTTCCAGGGTAGGTCACCAATAAATACCTACCATTTAAAAAGAGATAAGGAATGCCAATTAATTAATTATTACAATCCTAACACTCTTATTAGTAGTTAGATGTCATTTGTTTTACAGACATTGTACTTTATTGTTTGTGTATGTACATCCTACTGTTTACGTGTTTCATATGTAAACAGTCATGTACTTCTATATTCCACAACACTCAAAATAATGCATGTGGAAACATTTATATAACCTAGCACTTATAGGGAACACTTGTAGATATTACATTACACGATACAACAGAAGTAGAAGATTGCAGAATGCTGTTTTCTCTTCTAATTTATGTAATCTTCAGAATATTACTGATTTTAAAATACATCCTAGTAACAATTCATCTTCTAATTTACATAAAACACTTATTACCCTATACTTCCATTTCACACTTTTATTTTGTGTGTTTATTCACAAAGAATATAAAACATATATTTTAATACTTTGGTTATAACCACATTAAATAAGAATTCTTTAATCTAGGTTCGTGTGTGACTATAGAGTCATTACAAACACATCAATCTACTTCTGTATGCACCGATGTTGTGAAATGTTCACAGTGAATGAAAAATAATTGCACACGTCTTAAAAGATTTCTTATGAATAGAAATACTAATAGAAACATGACTATTTACAAATGTCTTTACTGACGTGTTAATATTCCAACCATCTACACTGTATCTGTGAAACATAATAAAAACATGCTCATTAAAAACTGGATTTTGCAGTTTAGATTGTAAATTCCAACCACAGTCACTGCATTGCATGCCATGGAAAGCTTTAGTTAGAAGATTTGAAAAATATACACTTTTCTGATCAGGGATCGGAACATATAAAAATCTTTCTGAAATATCCTGAGTAGTGTAATATTTGATACATTGTGGGCACAAATGTTCCACTCATAACTAATTCCTACATATCTATCTACACTAACCGTTTCCTGCACTAAAACATCAAAGACAGTCATTACACATTCTTGACTATCTTCCTGTGTATTTTGAGAAAAATATTGATCTCCAAATGCACAAGACTTTTTAAGAAATGAAAGTTCCACACTAGCTGCTTGTCTGCCGTGAAAGCTATTTCTTGCTTCAATAGTGTAATTTGAAACAAAATACATAAAGGTCCACTACAATAGCATTCAACTCCAGTTTCATTACTAAATATGCAATGAGGGTATGTCATAGTTGAACAACTCTCCAACTCCAGTAGTTTCTATTTTTTTTTAAGTCTTAAGAGGAATGATTGTATTAATTAAATTGAAAAATAAAAACAGCCTACTTTAAGTGTACGTTTGTTCAATGTTTAAATATGTTCTATATGCAGTATACACGTTTTTAGAAAAGTCGTACAATGTATTATTTCATTACATCGCTGACCTTTTTTGTTTTTTGTAGTAGTTTATACAAGATTGTCAGAAGCTTCTTAAGTGTTTAAGTGGCTGGAAAAAAGGGCATACACAAAACTGAAATAGAAGTATTGTAGTGGCAAAGTAGAGGTAATCATTATATTATGTGTACTTTTTGAAATGTCACTATTAACTTCTCATGTGTGCACATGGGCAAAACAAGGATGCTCACAGATTTCACAAGAAGTATGGAATTGACATTTGTTAGGTTCTTAGTGTAGCTATTGGTAATTCCTAATAGGTTTACACATATACACACATGTGTATTGTCTATCTATTATTTGAAATATTGGTATGACTACACTTTAAAAAGATTTATTCTCAAAATAATGTTACAATGTTGGCATGTCTTCATACATGCATTTGTAAAACTGAAGACACAGTTAGGTTATATGTCTTGGTTTCCTGGTTTATGTTGCATAAATTAATTTGCACATGTGTCATCATTTAATATTAAATAATGTTTTATAGTATTGAAACATATCATCATTGTAGTGAAATGTGTTTATAGGAGCATGTGGAGTGAGCAAGGGTTCCATAGTTGAGAGTTGCTGTCTGACATAGAATATGGATGATGGGAGCCACCAGGGGATGCATCGATGCAAGCACCTTTGGTGTGAGGCTCCAGCTTGCCTGGGGCAAAAAAGGACTTGAGCCCCACATGTAGCCCCCTGTGGCAATTTGATCCACGCAGCCACTGGGTCCCCTAATGGCAACCACAGTGACAAAGGCGCGTCGAACCTCGTTTGTTGGAGATATCAGCGGGATAGTCAGACATGGAAGTTTGCAGTGGGAGCAGCCTTTCATTAGAGCCCACAATGATTTGGACGGCCAGCGGTCTTGTAGGCGGAAGCTGCGGCTGGCCATAGGGCAAGGGCTATGGGTCCCCTTTGAAGTCCCTGGCTGTTGTTGTGGCAGAGACAGAGGTTGGGGGCAGCCCCAGCTGCTGCTCCCTAGATAGCCCCCCTCAAGGTTTGGAGGTTGCAAAGTGAAGGAGGTGATGACTGGGCTGTGGGTGCCGTAGTGCAGCAACATCAGAGGAGAAGAGAGGTGGAGCAAAGGAACGGAAAGGAGCAACAGCATGGTCCCTGCTTGTCCACAGGTCTGTCTGCCTGCCCACTGGTGTGGGTTTCCTGCATGTGCCATCCCTGAGTGACATCCGGGGGATTTCAGGATTTAAGCACTGCAACTGGGAATACTAGCAGCCCTGACTCCAGTTGCTCATGGTCCAGTGGCAGAACATTTTATATGAAAGCACTGCCTCTGAATTGTGCCTTTCTTCCAGGAAGAGATGCAAGCCAGTACATCATTTGGAGTCCCCTCGGGGGGTCCACCCACCAGCTGTTGGTTGCGCAATAGCCAGGAGACCCGCATAAAAAGGATAATTTGCAGAACATAAGGGCTATCATGTAGGTGTAGCGGTAAACCCTGCAGGTGGATCAGTCTATCAACAACTTCACTTTTGGTAGTAGGATGTGAGGGTTGCGCCTAGCCCCGTGAGCTCCGTTGGTTGGTTCCATCGATCTCCAGTGGAGCTGTCCTAAAAGAGAGGGGAAGGACCGCCAGGCCACAGGATGGCTGTGATTTCCACGATTGTTGCTCAGCACATAGTTGTATTTCTATTCCAACAGAGGGGCTGGTGGCGAAGTGCTCCCCTGCTCCCCAGTCCTTGAATACTGAGCATAGCTTTGTTTGGGGGAATACCCCCATCCCCAATGACACGATACGCATGCTGGGGTGTTCATTAGTGTGATATCTAAGAGGTTGGGCAGCCGTCTCCCCTTGATGGACTGGAGAGCCTCATTGCAGCAATTCCAATATTCAAGGGTCTCCCCTCCACCCACTTCTGCCCATCTCGGGACCATGTTGGAGGATACTGGTGACCAGGCATCTACAAAGATGGATACTGCCTCTCTAATGGAAGAAATAAAGGGAATGAGAGCTGACATAGGTAGCAGGTTGGACAAGCTTAATCAGACGGTCGAGAAGATGGACGAGAGGATTCAGGAGTTTGAGAACAATCGGTCCTCCATGGATACTTTGGAAACCCCGATGGATGTGTGATTATCGGAGTTGGAAAGGAGGGAAACTGAAATACATTTAAAGAAGGACAATTTTGAAAATAGGGAAAAGAGAAATAACCTGCGTTTTTTTGGTCTCTTGGAGAAAGATGGTGAAACAGAGAGGGACATATGGCGGGCTATCCATGACATCACTAAACTCCTGCCTGGTGATCACACGATTAATGAGTCGAGAATTGACAGGGTCCCAGAGCTGGGGGAACAACAAAGGGTGTGAGATCAGTATTGGCCTGCTTCCACCATTATCCAGAGAAGATGAAAATCCTTGCGAAAGCATGACAGGTGGCTCGATACAGCAGGGATCTGCCAGGATCACTATCTTCCGGTACATTTCCTGTTTTACTATTGGGAAATGGAGGGTGTGTGTCCCACTTACAAACTGGCTTAATGAAAAGGGTGTCCGGTAGAGGTGGGATTCCTTTTCTCCATCTCTTTATAGAACGAAGGCTATAAGTACCATCTGTTTACTGAGGATGATATACGATGGATCACCAATGAATTGGTGGGAACCCCGGATAAACCAGGGCAGGGGAAAGATGTCCGAGCCAGGGAGGAGCCATGGCACACTGAATAGTCCAATAAGTGCTGCATGCCGGGCTCGCGTTAGTACAGGAAGCTTCATTAAGACATGAAATGTTCTCCACTGGATCTCGAGGTCGACTGGCCAGTTGGGTGGCAATTTATTAGGAATACCAACTTCTTCTATGAGGGGATCATGGGGTGTCAGAAGTGGTGCAATGGCAGGGAATGGTCAGGGTGGTCTGCGGTGGTTGCTGGTTTTGGAGGAGTGGATAGGGGGACACTGAGCTTGAAGAAGGTGGCAGGTCAGATAGGGAATTTTATAGGTATATGGGGGGCCGGAGAACTTTTGGAGGGGAAGGTGTTGGGAGGAAGGGGTCTTTGGAGGGTGTGGTGGGCTACTACGGGTGTACTGTTGGGGAGCTGAGGAGTGGTTAGGGGGTGTAGGGTTTGCCCAGGCATTGGGTGTCTGTTAGTGGTCCAGTCTTTGGTTACAGCGGGGGTGATATGAGGGGCAGGGGGATTGTTCGAGTTTTCGTGGGGGGTCATGTTTTGTTTTTTGAGTTCTGATCTGAGCTGTACCACAATATTGACAAAGTGGTGGATTACACAGGGGATAATGGGTCTTAAGGACAGTTGGGCGGTGGGAGTTGATGTGAACTAACATTATGAGTACTGGGGTTGATATAATGATAGGCTTCCTGAATGCGAGAGGAGAGAACTCGCTGACTAAGTGGTCCCTGCTGCTCAGAGAGTTTTGGAGGTCCCTATTGGATGTCCTGATGGTGCAGGAAATCCAAAGTTTACTCGTTAAAGGGCTGTCTGTTAGGGCGAGTGCAGTGGGTGGAATTTATAGTGCCTCGGCTACTTCAAAAAAAGGGGGGTGCCAATCTTGCTTTTTAGCTGCTTTCAGGTGATTCAGAAATGGTGGATTGGGAAGGTAGATATGTTTATATAAAACGGAAATTGAAGAGACGTCCCCTGACTCTGGGTTTGGTCTATTGTCCCAGTGTGGGTCAACTGCCTTTCTGGGAAGGGGTGATGACCAGACTGAAGGGGTTCATGGAAGGTTCCCTGATAGAAGCAGCAGATTTGAATATGGTCCGGGACCCCGCCAAAGACCGCAAGAGAGTGGGGAGTACCCCGGCTCCCCAGGTTAGAGCTGATACTTCCAAACGATTTCTGAGGGTAAACAAGGTGCTTGGAATTTTTATTCTTTGATTGAACCATTGGTAGCGGACAGACCCTTCATGCACCATTCTACAATTTATAATTATTATTTAAGAATTGATGTAATATTGGTGGATGACACATTGAAGGGACAGGTCATCAGTTTCGAGGTTGCTACGGTCCTGTGGGTGGATAACAATTTGGTGAGGACAGTGGTGGGGAGCTGGGCGGCCCGGCAACCAAGAAGTTGATGGATATGCAATGATGGCCCCCTGAAAGATATGGATGTAGCACAGACCCTGCTTGGCGATATTAAAGAATATTTTCAGCATAATTACAATGGCAAAGTGGGGGTCCAGTGCAGTGTGAGGGATTGAAGGCCACTATAAGAGGATCCCTTATTCGAGTCGGCTACCGGAAAAGAGAGAAATGTTACAACAGGAGGAGCTATTGCGAGCCAAGGTAGCAGGAATTCAGCCAGAGTGCCATATGGGGTCCTCTCTCTCCCGCGGGGAAGCTAGTAAACTTAAAGGGTACAAGCGCAGATTAAAATGCTATTGGTCCAGTACACCAAGAATAAGTTATTGTTTCTTAATCAGAAGTATTATGAAAGGGGGGATACAATTCTGGTGTGGAGACTGCGAGAGGAAAATTATGACAAGTACTCAAATCACAGGGGGGCCAACGGGGTATGACACAGAGAGGAATGGGGAGGCATTTAGGAGCTTCTTTGAACACCTCTACACCGCAGAGTATTCGGAGAGAGCTCACATATTTTGAAGTATTGAGACCGCTTGCTAATCTCGGGAATCTCAAGGGAGGCAGCTGTGAATTTAGGTGGAAGAGGTGGAGAGAACGATTGAAGACATGACGAGGGGCACAACTCCGGTGAGTGACAGCTTTTCAGTGCTTGACAGTACAGATCTACTTTGGCGCCATATTTGATCAGGGTTTTTAACACTGTCTTGACAGGTGAGTCTCTTCCTGACACGGTGATGAGGGCAATCATAGCAGTACTTTCCGAAGGAGGGTAAGGATCCGGTATTATATTACTCCTACAGGCCAATTTCCTTATCAAACGTGAACGTTAAGATTTTGGCAAAGTTATTGGGAAATAGAATGAAGGGGGTCTTACCAACATTATTCCAAAGGGATCAGGTGGGGTTTATAAAGGGTAGGTAGGGAACAGAAAACATTAGGAAGACCATAGATTTGATGCTGCACGCCAGAGAGGGAGATATATAGGCAGTCCTGGTAACTATTGACTTGGAGAAGACCTTTGATTGGCTTGAATGGCTGTACATGATGAAGGTCTTAGAAAAGATGGGATTTGGGGCCAACTTTAGGAAGTGGGTATCAGCTTTGTATAAATCCCGTACAGCATGTATACCAGTGAATGGAGCACTCACTGAACCCTTTCATTTGTCAAAGGGAACACAACAGGGATGCTCTCTATCCCCTTTGTTGTATGCCCTAGAAATTGAACCATTAGAAATTTCCATCCGATCAAACCCAAAAATTACAAGGGATTGAGTGTGAGGGATTGAGTTCAAGCTTTCACTGTTTGCGGAGTACATATTGGCTTGTTGCACCAATATCCGTACCTCCCTCCTGGAACTGATCGCACAGATCTCTCGGTTTGGCTCGTTTTCAGGTCTTAAAATGAATGCGATAAATCCTGGGTGATGCCAATGAGGGTAGCAAGGTTGTTCCTTGACTCGGAGGAAAGGGTTGGGGGAATGAAGATAGAAAAGTCTGGTATTTAGTACTTTGGGGTTCGCATTACCAGGGATATGTCGAATTTCGTGAAGGCAAACTTTGATCCAATGTTGGAAAGGATAAGAGCAGATCTGAGAAGGTGAGATCCGGTGGTACTGTCCTGGTATGGTCGGATAACTTCGGTAAAAATAAACGTCCTGCCCCGTCTTCTCTATCTTTTCATGGCACTCCCAGTTGTTCTCCCGGTGAGTTTTTTTAGCAAATTGAGTGCAATGGTGTTCTAGCTTTATCTGGGAAAATAGAAGACAGAGGCTTAAGAAATCAACCCTGACCCTTCCGAGGGAATATGGAGCATTCTGTCTCCCGGATTTCCAGGGCTATTATCGAGCTGCGCAATTGAGGGTTATGCTGGAGCATATGAGGGAGGACCACCGTACACATTAGACTTATTTCAAAGATCTAAAGGCTCACCCTAGAAAAGTGAGGCACTTTCTATGGACTCTGCTAAAAGAGGTTCCACACAACTTGAAGAGTCTTCTGACCCTAGGGGTATTATGGGCGACATGGAGACAGAAACAAGAGAACAACAATATGTCCTAGTGGCACTCTCTGCTGACCTCTGTGTGTGGTCCACAGAGGGATTTAGGCCAGCACAATTTTAGGTGTTCCCAGCAATGGACAGACATGGGGTTAGAGAGAGCGGGTCAACTGTTCCATCAGGGGCATTTTCTAATGCTTGAGGCATTGTGGGAAGAGATGCTGCATGTCAAAACATCATTCTTTGTCTATATACGGCTGAAAGGCATATTCATGGTGTAGATATGGAAGGAACATATTTCAAGGGAGGTTACGCCTTTTTGGATGATATTTGAATCGGCAGTGAATAGGAAACAGATTGTATCATGGTTGTTTAAGGCTCTTATCACGGCGGACATCATGCGGTGGCAGAAATTCAAGGGTTTTTTGGAAGAATTACCCGACAGGGACATTTTGGAGAAGGATTGGAATAGGATACATAAGATAACATTTCATTAGAAATTATTTACTGCCACTATGGAACATAACCTTAAGGTTCTTCAGGGGCAGCACAGGGTCCCTCTCAGACTTTCAAAGATGTATCCAGAGGATTCTCCCTTATGCCCCAGAGCATGCAGCCATGTGGGATCCTTAGATCACACGTGGTGGTGATCTCCAAAGATGTAATTGTTTTGGGAGGACATTTTGAGTTGGATCAAGGATATCACTGGGGAGCAACTGGAATTGGAACCCCTCTAGATGTTGTTGGCCATCTCGGCAAGAGATAGGGCAGAGTTCAGGTTACCTACAATGTTGGAGGTCATGTTCAGAGCAGGTAGGATAGCTATTATCCTGAAATGGAAAGATAAAAGGCTCCCGACGAAAATAGAATGAGTAAAAAAGCATCAGGATATAATGATAATGGAGAAATTGACAGCCATAGTCAATGACTACCTTGGATCCTATCACGAGGAATGGGGCACCTAGATTGCCAAATGGGAGGAGGAAGGGAGATGGATTTAAGGGAGAGGGGTTGGGGGGGCAGCAGCCACAGCCTAATCCAAAAAACAAAGAGGGAGGATATTGTGAGATGCAGCAGGGGTGAGTCCTGGGTATGGGATACTACTGGGGTCTGGAGACAAGTGGTCGAAGTGGGTGGGAGCGGGTAGGAGCAGTGCTCCTCTACTTTAAATGTTTTACTGTTCCTATACTTTTATTTTAAAAACAAACCGTTATGGAATGGTTAAGTTTTAAAATGAAAGTGTAGGAAAAAGTTGTAATTTACACTTCAGTGCACTGCACTGAACATTCCCTTAAACACAGGTGTTTGTTTGGGGGTTTGGATTGCATGTAGGAAGGGGCGCGAAAAGAGGGTTTGTGGGGAGCAGGGCGGCCAGTAGGAAACATAGTTCCAATACTTATTTTCGTACACTTCGACCACTGCTGGAGACTGGGAGGTAAGATTGGCAGTAAGGTGGATGGATAAAATATCAGTTTTAAAACAAAGAAAATAGATGGTTTAGTGGGAGTCGCATAAACAGTCTCTTACTATTTCTTCCTCTGCAACTACTGCAACTACTTAGGAAAAATACAGACATGCTTATTATACAAAACTGGTTCACTTCCAGGCTCATGTAATTAGCTGCTGGGTAAATACATCAGTAATACCATCCCCTAGGTCCTGTTTGAAAACAATGTTGGAAGAATCTAGAAAGAAGCATGAATTTGAAGGTTGTCGAAAACAGGCGTGAGATGACACCAGCAGTATTATGTAGACCATGGGACTTCTGTTCACACCTTACAAAGTACACATTGGTGGTGACCGGCCTGACGTTATCAGCCACAGGAACACAAGCATTTTTCAGACAAAGCCACATATGGCCAGTTTCTACCATCTATTGCCAGTTATTAGCTCATCTCAGGTATAGTTATAATTTGCTAAATACAGTTTTACAGTACAGAAATTGTTATAATACGCTGAACACTGCCTCATACACACCTATGTACTCTTCTATTATGCACTTTGACCCTCTCACGCAGGGCATAGTCTGAAATGCTGGATTACTGCCATCACATGCCAGTTAAAGCCTGATATTCCAGGTATGCTCATCATATGTCAGGTACAATCTGGCATTGCTAGCTACTGCAATAATATCCCAAGTGTGGCCTCTTGTGTTGCCAGATCTACTCTGGGTCCACCCCCAGGCAGTGGCAGATTGGACACATGACAGAAAGGGCAGAGGCTGGGTAGCTTGCAGAGATAGTGCAGGTGATGGGGGATGGGGTGGGATAGTCTTGGGTGTGAACGTGGTGCATTTTAGACCTAATGATTCATTATGTTGGCTTCATAGTGCAGAGTGAACTGGATCACTTCTAAATTATCAGCAAGCATCCCCGCGAGAAGTCAGCTTCCACACTCCACCGTATCACTTGGGTATTTCTGCACCTGTAGCATACATGCCAACCCCGCTCCCCCCATTTAGGTGGGATGCTCCTGATTTTTCAATTAAAAATATTGCAATTTTTTACTTACTTCCAATAAAATAATTAAATCCCCAATGCAATCCTATGGGGAAATTCCTTTCTCTCGCTTTCTGTGGCAAAATATGCCCTCTAGATGCTCAAGTATGTTGGCATGTATGCTGCAGTGAAAATAAAAAGTTGCACCCATGGATCCAGGCCTACTCCTCAACCTGTGGAGTCTCCAAGACAGGCGCAATCAGATGCTTTTGACAGGTACTCCCATTTTAGTCAATGGCAATGGGTGATAAAGGTTTTCCTCTGTGGTTGAGCCCATTGAAGTATTTGGAAGACAAGGGTCTTATTGCTTGGACAAACCATTATTTAAGTTGGGGGACAATATCCAAATGAGGGTGAGTTGGGAGATTTTACTTGCAGATCTTTCCTGTAACCATGCGTGAGAAGGCCACCCAGTTGTGTTTTGCTTGGAATTCTGAGACTTGTAATTTTCCAAAATGTCATATGGAAAAGAAAAAACTATAGTCCGAGACACTAAACATCCTTTTTTTGATCTGTGCTAGTTTCATGCAGTGACATGAGAAACTGTGAGTTTTTCTCTGAAACGTGATATTTTTGCATAGTGCCACCAGACACTTTGCACTGTGTTTAGATTCATGCTAGCTTCGCACAGTGACATGAGAAACTGTGCATTTTTTTCTGAACTGTGTTAGTTTCACGCAGCTACTTGAGAAATTTTGTGCAGTTTTCCCTAATGCAAGCTGATTTTGCGCAGCCACACGAGAAACTTTGCTTGGGTCTTTTTCTGATCTGTACTTGCTTCGTGCTTCAGCACGAAAAACTTCACGCATTTTTTTCGATCCACACAAGGTTCGTACATAAGCACGTGAATGTTTCTGCTGCTCTTTTCCATTTGTGCTGGGTTCATGCAGCAGCACCTGAAACGTTGTGCCACTCTTTTCGATTTGTACTAGGTTCACAATGAGGTACGAGAAACTTCGGGAGTCTCTTTTCGATTTGAGCTGAGTTTGTGCAATGGCACGAGAACCTTTGTGTGGCTCTTTTCGATTAGTGCTGGGTTCGCGCAGCACCATGAGAAACTTTGCGCCACTCTTTTCGATACGGGTCGGGGTTTGACAAAACGGGATTGGGGCAAAGCGGATCAAAATTGGACATGTTTTGCCTCAGCAGCTGGCAGTACAAAATCTAACAATTTCACAGGGGCCTACCTACCCCATGGAGCACACACCAACCCTAATGCATAAGGGTCTATTGACTAGAAACCCAAAGAAATAAACCAACACTTTTGAAACACATATTTGAGAAATAAAATGGAATACATATTCAAGACCAATGTAATGATATGGCAGAGAACCCCCAAACAGCTAGATTGTAAAACGGTACAAGTTTGAATGGATTTTTGGGCTGGCTGATGCGATGGAGTTATGTTTAGTAAAAAAGACACTAAAGTGTTTATGACATCAGGTGTATTGAAGTGCCACTTCCATAAATGGCCATATGCACCATTACTATGTGTTCCAATCTGTCACAGCACAACAGGCGTCTATTTTATGGATCTGTAGTGTGTAAACAAAACTGCATATGTAAATGATGTATGCCTGATCACAGCACGATTCACATATACCACCATCACGATCCTCCATGTTCACCACAACTGCGGCTGCAACAGCATCCACAGCAGCACACACGTGAAGCAGGACTACACCATGAATACCACCTCATCATGGCACTGTGTAGGAATTACACATGTTATCTTTCATCTTGCACAACTCCCAAATACCGACATTCATCACCAGTAAACTGTGGTTTGCTTTAAGGTGGTGGTGGTGAATGAAGTGGAATAGGCTGATGGAGGTTGGGTATATGAACAGAAGACAATGATCAGGAGGCCAATAAGGACACAACTCACGCGACACCCATTGGGGCATCATGTGTGACTACTACAACAGTGATCATGCCAAAACATTAGCAGCTACAGCTGTCTACCCGGAGAGTACATCAGGACTATCTTACAGGATGGCCTTGCCTTGCCCCGCCTTAGTGAAGTGCCTTAGTGCAATATTAGAACCGCTGGCACATATCACAAAGAGAAAGCACAGGAATGAGAGACAGAACAGAGCCATTAAGGAGTAGGCTAATATGTGCCTGACCCTACCAGAAATGCCTCCTCACAAATCACTTTCCCTCTGAATCATGCAACGTCCTGGAGCGATGATAGCGTTCAGAGCATTGTAACATCTCAACAACCAACAGCTCTGCAGGACTAGTGAGTGTCCCCAGCCAGCTATAGGGAAGGGCCATTTGCTCAGCTGGCTTTGATATTTGACCACAAGAGTGTCAGTGCAGCCCCATCATCAAAACCAGCTTTTAAGAGCCAGACTACTTAATCATGGTCGAGGGTGGGGCGACATTCTGCACAGGTTCCTAGGAATATAACATCCTTGAAAAGGCTCTTTCTATGTGATATCAGCAATCCCCCAAAATGATGGTTCCTTCATCTAGAAATTGAACACATTACTTGTGTAGTGCATACATGTCTTTAGCTGCATCAAAGCCATCAATGATGTATTCTGTAGGATGACATATCAAATGTTTCTACTACACATTCTTCAGTGCATAACATCAAAAACAAACTTTACAGTACATTTCAAATTCAAGTTTCACTGTCTATGGCTGGACTTTGGGTGACATCATTGCACCAAATATTAAGTGTGCGTATGGTGACATGCACCATTTTACAGAGCACACTGGTGAATATATTGTCACCTGTCAACATGAGGTGAAGGCATTTCTCCTAAATCGAGTATGTAAACTAAGAAACTTGTCCTGCACGTCTAGTGGAATTTAATTTAAGAATTTGAAAGGCCTTCATTGTGATCAATAGGTGCCTACAATTATTGTTGCAGGGCCCAAATGTGCATCCAATGGTAATTCTGGTCAACACTTGCTGTGTACTATTTTATCTTGTATGGTTAGATATGTGATGATATTAACACCAATTAGTACCCAATGGGTGCAGCCTCCCAGCCAATGAGGAGGCTCAGAACGGGGCAATTACCACATGGTAATCCCCCCACTCCGAGCCTCCTCACGGCTGGAGGACACCGTCTTCCCCTGCCTGCTGGGCATTCAGGTAAGTGCTCCCGTGCTCCCCTCCACTAAGCCCCTATACAGATTTCCCTCCCCCCCTTCCCCTTCCCTCCACTTACCTGCTTTTTTGCTCCTCATCGGGAGAGGATGCGCTAGAAACATTTCTGTCTCCCCGCGTCCGCTCCCGATCTGCGACAGGCCGCCAAGGACAGGAAACAAGGGACTACACGTAGTCCCTTCTTTCTTTCATGGCGGCTATTTTTTGTTTACTTTTTTCCCATTTTTTGAACGGCCACCATCTAAAGGAAGAAATGTAGTCATTTCTCCCTGTTCCAAAACACCAGCGTGTTTTCGGAACAGAAACAAAATGCTTTTAGGACCCCGGTTTTATGGGCTGGGTACTAATAGCAAAAGCCTTTTGCAAGTGGGCATTACCACTTCAGGTAATGCCCCAGGGCCTTTGTTAAGGTCCAAGCGCAGCAAGGGCCTATTACTATGGGGCCCAGGGCATTATCTGAAGTGGTAATGCCCCCCCTGCTCGGGGCTTATTGCTTAATTATAACACTGGAAAGTTGTCAATAGGGCAATAAACAATGGGCCTGACCACTGATATTAGGCCTGCTCCTGCCTCATAGCCAACATTCTATACATGCCCATTTATTTATTTATTGTTTATTTGTATAGTGCTTTGTTAAGCTTGGGTTAATTAGTGGTCAAGAAATCTCAACACATATATATCAAGGTGTCGGGATACTGAAAGCCACCTACCTGCTTCCATATACCATCTGGTTGCTAGTTGCTATGATCAGAGAAGAGGCCTCAGGGAAACCCTCTTGGGGGAGAACACCCTGGGTTGAGCTGCTAGGGTACGATCCTTCCGGTCTTCACAGGAAAACGCTGTTGGTTTGTAGGAGCGCAGATTCTATAATAGGTCAACTACAGTGTTCTAGTAGAAGACAGGTGAGAATTTATGGGTGGATATGCAAGCCCTGAATAGTCATAAATGCAAAGGGCTTACCCTAGTGGACAAGGTGTAGTGATTTTGCCATAGGAAGGTCAGCAGAGAGAGATTGGTTCTTGATGAAGTACAGAGAGCGGATTCTAAATGAGTTAGTAGGATAAGAGGGAAGAATGAATCAGTTGTGAACAGACAAGAGAGATAGATAAGTTAAGGAGAGAGCGCATGAACCCCCTATGCCATGTACCGGGGTAAACTAATTCTTGGACTGAACATATTCAACACACTAAGGGTTGCTGGGAATTGTAGTCCCGAGCAATCTGAGTCACCTAACTTTCTGACACCTAGAAAATAGGTATTATAAATGTTGCCTGAACAAAGCTTTAAAGAACGGTGCTCTAAGCTCCTAGTTGACCCGCCTATCTAACGATGTCCGTGGAAGGTCTGCTCGCAGATGCGGGCCAAGGGCAATGTGTTGTTGAGCGTACGAGGAGAAATGCTATTAGGAGAAAAGAGACAACAGAACGACGGTGAATAGTACACCAAGGACAAGAAACTAACGATTCCAAAGTCTGAATGAGGACAGGGAAGAAGTGCGAATTTATGGAGCGTAATGGTACTCAGGAGAGAGTAGTAACGTAAAGGCTTGCAGCCGAGCAGCTTGGATATACTGGTTCCAGTGTTGGAGGCGTGGCCTGATCCGAAAGACTGCCTGAGCTAGGGAAGACTGGACAGCCACTGGATAGTTCAGAAACCGCCATGTTGAGAGGACACATTGTGTTCCGAAAAGGTAATCGTTGGCACCTCAGGACACGGGGGTGTTGCAAAACCGGTGATTTCATCACACGCTTATTCACAGGTGAAGTGCTTCAAAGCACTTCAAGGCAGGACGGTAACAAGGGAATACAATAATCATTCTTAGACCTTGAAGATTCCGAATGATCTAAACAGAAAAACTAGCATACTAGGCCTGATGACATTTCTCCTAGTGCAAGCAGTGGTACAGTTGAGACAAAGCTTGGGATGGGGGATGGAACATGTTGGGAGTGTGGGGGGACAGGACAGCCAAACTAACTGGTACTAGTATATTTAGGTCATGCATGCGTACAGATGTCGGTGCAGAGATGGGGGAGGGTGGGGGAACAAAGAGTCGGGTCCAGCAGGGCCCTGGTTTAAGTGCAGAGAGGTTTCCCTGCTCAAGGAGTGTAAGCTGAAGTGCAGTAATGTTGAACAAAGTGCTGTGGCCCGGAGGCAACTGCAAAAGATTGGTGGTGGAGCCTGGGACCTGTAGGCTCTGGGGGTGAACCGGGCAACCAGTCAGTAAAACTGAACAGTGTAAGGAAGGAGAAGGAGGGTGGAAAGAAAAGAAAAGGGGGTTAGCAGGAGAGAGGGAGAGAGAATAGGAGGAGGAGAAAATGAAGGTCTTGAGGAGTTTCCGGAACTTAAGGTGCTCCCGCTCAAGTCAGAGAGATGCAGGGAGGTTGTTCCAGAGGGAAGCACCTGCAGAGGATAAAGATCAACCCCCAAATCTCGGTTTGTGAAAACGGCTCACCTGCAGAGGATTGGAGGAGGACGAGCAGAGGACTCTAGAGGGAGAGTATTTACGAAGAGAGCGTTGTAGATAGTCCAGGACACAGCCCCAGAAAGCCTTGTGGATAATGCAGAGGCTCTTGAACTTGATCCTTGCAGCCACAGGGAGCCAGTGGAGAGATTTCAGCGCCAGAGATATGTGGTCCCAGGGCTTGAGGCCAAGGTAAAGTCTTGCGGTTCTGTTCTGGATGAGTTGTAGAGGACAGAGAGTAGACAGAGAGTAGAAATAGGAAGATTGGGAAAGAGGCTGTTGCAATAGGCCAGCCTAGAGAGAACCAGGGCTCTGGAGGTGTTTAGCCTCTGCTCTTCACACCAGCTATGCCCGCTGATTTTCTAGCCATGGATGCTGTCCTTGATGCTGACCCTACTTGGGTAGAGTGGTCCGCACCTGCTGCTCCCCTTTTTCAGTAACACCCTGCATGTCATGTGGTAAACTCACATCTTGAAACACTTGACTCTAGCTCCCTTAGTTCCATGATCACCTCCACTCCCCTTGTCTGTCTTTTCTGATTACAGGCCTTTGGCATAACATTTATCTTTGTCACCAGTGTTATAATGGCATTTCAGCCCACCTTGGCTGGGTTGGAACTTATTGTTTCTGCCTTACATCCTTGTTTTAATGCCCTTGGGCACTTAACAGTTAACACGTCAGTGGACCAATAACACAGATAGCATCCTACCATGGAATACAGCATTAGCACCCAGGGCAGGTGGCAGAGCCAATCAGCTTGTTAAAATCTAGGACTGAATACCATAATCAAATCCTGCGTTCAGGGCCGGCCTGCCATCTTCCGTACACCTCCCTTTCATTCCAGTTCCTGTTCCTTCCTCCCTCCCCCAACTTACCTGTTTCTCTGACTCCAATGACAATGCCGCCGCTGCGCCTGCATCCCGGGCCTTGACAAGCAAATGGAAGAAAGGCTCTGCATTGAGCCTTGACTTCCAGTTCTATGCCGACCATCACAGGTTTGTATTTGTTTGAATTAACAGGATGCTGCAAGCGCTCAACCAGTTCATTCAAACAAATAGATTGTATCAGCACTCCAAACTAAAAACCCACATTGCTAATGGCCCGGGAACCATCATTAGGGCCCAGGAGAATGCTCAGTGCAAGGTTCCAAGCACCTTCTCCAAATGTTTTCTTTTGTTTCTAACCAGTGTTTTACCTGTTCGTGTGCTAAATTTGAATGGCATTACAGCCGTGGGGGTGAGGGCTGTAACTTGTATTATCGTTTCCTTACACTTATTATGTTTCCCTCGCTTCAATTCAGGCCCATAACTCTTCCTGGGGTGATAGCATCTGTGTCAACCCCACCCCCTGAGCTGTAATACCTCATTGCTTATACTGATATGCTGCATCTCCTATGGTAAGGTAAGCACAAGTGATGCTTACAGCTCAGCATGCCGAGGTATTGTCCTCAGAGTGTTATTTGACCACGTTTTAGCTGTTCATATTGCCATACGATATGTGCATGCTTATTTTTTAAATTTTTCATTAGCATATAGTATATTACAAACTTTTGCTCAACAGATCCTTCCATTAAATGAGCCAGAATAAAACAAACACAACACGACAAAAAAAAAGGGTGAGAAGGAAAAGAAAAAGCAAAGAACGAATGCAGAATACACGTAAAGGTTAAAGCACATTTGATTTGACAGTTTTTACTCATGAATTTTAGTTCAGTCAAATTTAGTTCTGGAGGCTAGCTCCTGATCACCTTTTATTTTGTCACGTCCCAGAAATTTTTCTGAGAATTTCAGTTCCAGAAATATTAGCAACAATCTCATCAGGCTGATGTCAGTCCCTCCATAGAGACACTCCCACTAAATGTCTGCGTCTTTTCCCAAGATCGTTCCCATGCGCTCATATAAAAGGAGTGTTCCCTGTGTTCTTAATTCCGTACAGAAGAGGATCAAATGTTTTAAAGAGTCTCAACCTTACACAGGCGGCATTTGTCGTCATTTGAAATCGAACAACAATGCGAAGTCACGTTGGTGTGTAGGACATTTAATCGGAATCTCAGGAACATGTCCCTGTACTTGGCTTTTTGGCTGTTTTCTCAGGTATTGTGGGATGATGTTTGGTTGCCCACTAAGTGTATTTGAGAGGGTATGGATCTTTGATTTAGATCTGCTTCCTTCAGTTTCATACCACCGGCCACCCACAAGGCACTCTTATCCAACAAGGGGTTTCTGCATAAGGTCTCAACGGACTGACCCAGTTTGATAATGTTTGCAGACATTTTTCTTTCCACTGGTTTAGGTCCAGTCAAACAAACCTTTTTCTTTCATCCTTATGATCTCAAATTGCGGTGGGCACAACTGCAAGGAAAGTTTGTGGAAAATCAATAAGGATTTCCATACGATTCTTGCCTGTAAGGACAATAGTCCTAGTTCATGTCTAATAATGACCATTAGTATTGCATTGGGTAGCCTTAAGACCTTCTTCCAGAATTTACTTTCTAGTCTTTTCCAGCTTTGCCATGGGTGTCCCAATTCCAGCCTCAGCCGCGTAGGTCAGTGACGGTACAACCTTTTTATTATAGAAAATGATGACTGGGAGTAGCAAAACATTTACATATTTTTTCCCAATCATCATACCTCATGTGGCTAGTTGTTTTACTTTCAAATTCAGACATCAACTCTAAGGTTTCTCATACCGACTTGTGCTGATCATAATTCCTAGATACTTGATTGAGCTAATTGGTTTTATTTTTATTTGTATCCAGAAACCAGTTTGGATTCATTTTTCTTAAATCGGTCATCACCAAGATTTCTGTCTTCCTGGTGTTAATCTTCAGACAGTTCTGTTATTTTGTCAGGGCGTCCAGTTTTTTTCTGGAGCCTGATAGGAGTTTTGCATAGAAGAACGAGGTCGGCAGCTTACAGTAACCATCCCACAGATGTACCATTGATCTTCGGAGGGCAGGATCATGGAGGGTCTTGCACGTCCTTCATATCCATGATGTTTATGTTGTAGAGAATTGGTGCCACGGGGCAGCCCTGCTTTAGGCCTCAGTAAATCTTTATTTCTCTTGTCAAATTCCTGGCTTGGTCTAGTCTTATTTGCAGGACTGTCCCAGTGTGTAAATCCTTGATTGCCACTACTAGATCCTTTGGGCATCCCATTATATTCATTTTGTCCACTAGTCTCTCCCTATAAATACTGTTGAATGCACATTCCATGACGATGCAGGCCATGTAGAGGTTGTTGTTCCCCTTTAGGTTCTTCAGCTTAAGAAGGTTAATTAATAGTAAATTCAAACCACAGCCCATGGTTCTTACGAAACCCGTTTGCTTTGGGTTAAATGACTTTGACTCTATCGCCCAATCTTTTATTCTTATTAGCAGGACACCAGCAAAGATGTTGCCCAATACATCCAGGAGGGCTATTGGTCTTTAATTCTTAGGTTCTCCTCTATCACCCTTCCTATAGTTTGGGACAACCACTGCTGCGTTCCAAGATGTCGGGACTCTTCCGCAACGAGCAATCCTTTTAAAAAGGATCAGACAAAACTCTGTCCAGGCTTCAGGAGCCTCCTTTAGCATGGCGTTCATTAGCCTGTCCAGAGCAGGGGCTCTGGAATTGCTCACTTTTGATATGATGCTTTGAATTTCTTCTTTGTAAAAGTAGATTAGCCAAGGGTCTTTTAGCTTCACATCTTTCTCCTTGTTTCCCACTTTTCTCCCAGCAAAACTGGTTTCAAAGCAGTCGACCCATTTGCTCTCATGTATTGGGTTTAGTTGGAGCAAGCCATTATCAATTTCTCTCCCATTTAGCATTTGCCAAAGATTTCTTGTATTTTTTAACCAATGGCCCGCATCATGCGTTCTGCATTGTTTTGATAGAGGGCAGCTCGATGTGATATGACCCAGTTCTTGTGTTGCTGTTTCCTTCTTTTTGTTGCCTGTTAGGTCACGGTTCAGCTGACATTGTTTGTAGGTTTTAAAGAATAAGATATGTGCTTACATTTAAACGTGGTTTTCGTTACTTTGTTTGATTCCACTCTGAAGAGAGCTAGACTAGATTTGTATTCTACTTCATCATCCTCTGTCTGTTGCCAGGTTACCAATCTCTTTATAAGTTGAGGAATTTTATCAGGTTCAATGCATAATCAATTTTTTCCTGGTTCAATTGACAAAGTCTGCTCCTGCTTTTTGATTTTGCTAAACGGGCTGCCATGGTCTCACGCATGCCAGTACCAGGAGGTCATGATCACTGTGTTTTGTTGGGATTACTTTCAAGGAGGATAGTCTAAGGAAAATTGTACCTGTAACTAAAAAGTAGTTCAGGGTTGCATTCGAAAATCTTGAATGCCCGGTTGGGGCTCCCATCTGGTCCCCCTCAACCTGGCCATTTACCATGCGGATTCCCCTTGATGCCGTTTCCGCCAGCCACTCCTGACATCTTGTGGTTTGTTTCCCTTCTTTTTTCTCAGACTCTCCAGAATTTCTCAGGCTTCAATGTAGGAAATCTACGTTCAGATCACTGCAGATGATACTCCAGGAGCCCTCCATTTTCACATGGAGCCAGTCTATCCATTTCATAACACATTCAACAAAAGTTGCATACTGCCAGGTTTATCTGTACTTCGTCCTAGCCATCCGTTAACTTCATTATTATTATTTGCTTTAGTAGATTTGGGTGTATTACTCTTAGGACCTTATCCAAGGGATGTTTTTTAATAAAGGTTAACAGTCCTGAGCTAGGCCCCTTTTGTTGCTTTATGTAGATAGCCAGTGTAGCCGTCTAGCAGTGGTGTCTCCCTTAACCATGATTCCTGCAGGCATATTATGTCTAATTTCACCAGGCCAAGATCAAGTGCCTGAATCAGATCGGTAAATCCTCTAGTATTCCATAATCCCATTTGTAGCTGTCCAGGGCCGTTCTGTGCTGCCCTCTATTCATGCTGTATAATGCTTATAATGCTCAATTCTCTTGGCAGCCAGTCCCAGGATTGAACTACCTCTGCTGCTGGCTCAATACAGCTTCCACTGTTTTTCTCTTGGCTTACCGGCCTGACCCTTCAGGTTTACTTGATCTACTATCTTCTGTATTTTTACCTTGGCTACGTTCTTGGGCTTCCTCCATTATCTGGGAATTTGAACTATCCCGGATTTTGGCAAATTATGCTCTGCACTCTTTTAAATCAAAACCCAAAGCCAGCAGATCGTCAACTGCCTTCACCAACAAAGTTGTTAGAGCCAAAGATGTCATGTGCAAGCATACACAGTCATTTTTGTGCTCATTTGGAAAATCCACTATTCTGATGTCTTTTGATTTCATTACACGTACTTGTGGTATGTGATGAAATAGACTCTATATATTGGTTCAATTAAAAATTAGTCCATCATCAGCTTTAAGCACCCTCTCCAAAATCACTTTTCTGTTTTTTAATGTGAAGTTATACTTTTCTGATGAATTAGACTTAATAGGTTGCTTCGTAGTTACCTGGCAGCTTTGTCTCAGATCTCTCCCATGATAATTCCCTTCCAGGATGTCTGTCCTTATGCGATTGTTCTAGCATTTTGTTTAATAGTAACGACTGTCGTCATGGGGGGTGGGGCGGTCTGTTTGATGGTCATCCTAAACCGTTTCTCCTCCAGGGTCTCAAATGGAGTATCATTTACGGGATGGTGTTTATTTTGAGTTTTCTTTTGGGGTCAACAAGAATCCGGTTAATGGTTGCTACACAACTCTCTTATGAAGTGTCCAACTTGTAATCTTTGTAGGTGGACAGCTGCAATAAGGGGTCTTTGTCGCATTTGTTAGCACTATTTCAAGTGATGGAGATCTGCAAGATCTAACCAAAGGTTTAAAGGACTTTGGTTGATTTGAGGTAATCTGTAAATTCCTTTTCTGTTCTTTTTGGGGGAATAGAGTTAGTATCTGATACAGTTCTTAAGTTCCTTATAACGTTTCTTGCTCCTCCGCCCTTTGATGTTTTGCCTATAGGCAGGTTTTTGAGCTTGATCAGTAGCACATGTTTAGCCTTTCTTGTTGCTTTGGTTGGAATCTCTGTCAGTTTTTGGCCCTCCTTCCAAAAATAGGGAAGTGATCAGTGTTCGTCGTTGTAGTCCTGGGGTCAACCCCAGATCCACCTTGCTCAATTATAAACAGCTCATGACTGCAACCACTTGTAGATGGTAGGGGACTAATAGCATTTTGATTTACCCCTTGTTTTCGCATTTTCTTCTCAATAGTGCCACCCAGTTGCGTCATAGAAGAGCCAGTGGACTTTTGGTAGATTTATTGGGGGTGGTTCCTACTGACTTCTGGCAAGGGCTCCTCTATGCCTACACTGAGCGAACATGATTGTTCATCCATTACAGTAGTTCTGCGGTCCTCTCTTCCATCCTCCTGTTGCCTCATAGGTGTTCTCCCGGGTACGTCTTGAAATTTCATTAGTTTTAGGTTGTCCCTGAATCACTCCTAGAAAGGCTTTTTTTCAACTCTAGCCTCTTTAATTAAATTGATCAATGTTTTTTTTTTATTTTTTTTATTTTTATTTAAATTGATCAATGTTTTGAAAATCACCCCCTCAGTCTCTTTTTCCTTTGCTCTTTTTTCTCGTGATGCTTCGATGTGTGATTCTATAAAGATAACTTTGGAGTGCATTAGGGCAAGGCGGGTGGATTGGTCCTTAAAATTATTGCCCAAAATGTTCATATAGTTTCAGAAAAGGAGACAAGGTGATAATAACCATTGATCCAATTGCGGCTTATAGTGATGCACATTGTTCTTCCGACTTGCTGGTCTCCCTATCCCTTTCCATGTTTTTTTGTGCATCTTCCATTTGGTTTCTCTGCCCTTCGTTTCTACGCAGTGTTCCCTCTACTTCCAGGTCTGAGTCTTTACTTGAGTCCTCGTTTAAGCTTGGGATTCTACTAGTTGCATCTGTAGTTCTTGTGTGGACCTCTCTTTTTGACGTCCCTCTTACCAGCCTGTTCACCATCTCAAACGTTTTTTCTCATACGGCTGAAACATCCTTTGCTTCACTGATCAATTTTTGATTTTAATTTTGGAAGAGCACATTAGGTTTGGAATCTGTCCCCACTTCCGATATAGATCTCTCTCTGGCTCTTTGTGGGTGGGTTTATGCTTGATTGCAAAGTCAGGCTGGTGATGTCTTTCGCGAGGCAAGTTTCAAGAGAGTCCCTATCTATGTTTAAGTGTGGTTTCATGGCCAGGTCTTGACTTTTGCACATCTCCAGGTTTGCTTTGAGCCCATGGGTTGCTACATTAGGCTCTCGAGTGGTCTCTTTGTGGTTGCCAGCCGGCAGCTCCTCAAAATATTGGTGGATTTGGTTTTGAGGCACGGGGGGGCACTCATAATTTCCCCTGTAGGGTTGATTTTTTCAGCTCTATGTTGTATTTCCTGCATTTGAATGTTAAGTAAGTCTGAGGTTAGAAGGAGGTTCTACATCTGTGCAGTCGGGCCATTCATTCCCCTGAGTCAGTGCAGAATATACTATAAAGACGTTTTTGTCCATCCTTTCCATTTGGCACTTCTCCGGTTGGGTCATCAGAGCCGTTTCTCCCAGCTTGAAATATTCTTATAGTTTGACAGTGATTTACTTCTTAGCTTTGTTTCTAAGCACTTTCCTTTTTCCTGCAGATGGCCTTCTCTGGAGAGTGTGTATTCACATATCCTCATTTAATTAAGGAATTTTTCGCAGTTATAGACTCATTGCCATCATGGTTCTGGCGATCTCAAAGGTAACACCCCTTATTCAAGTGTTGTCTGCTCCCCCGTCCTTTCCACTAGCGCCTGTAGTTCGCTGTCCACAGGCATGAATTTAACTGTTGGCTCACTAAGGGGCCCGTCTGGTCTTTGTTTAGAAAGTCTGTTATACACAGTTTCTCGGGGGTCCGATGCGCTTGCGTTTGAAGTTGGATTTGGTCCCAAGCGTCACTCATTCCCTCAGATGTCATTTGGATTGTTATTCGAGTTTGAGATGAGCCGCGGGTCTCAGTTGACTGCAGCTCTTCAGTGAGGTAGGCGGGAATATTTATGGGCCAGTTGGGGGAGGGAGAGACGTTTTCTGGGTCTACCCATGGGGAGGAGTCCAGAGAAGGAACCCTCAGAGAGAGCCTAGGGGGAATCAGCTCAGCAATGACAGAATTGTACACCATTGTGATTGATTTAATAGTTTTAGCAACTCGCTGGACAAATAATGCAATGTTGCTCCCCCCATTACCAGCGTTGATCTTAGTCCTTGCTTGGCTCTGGGTCCTTGATGGTTCATCGTCTTATTGCCTCGCCTCCATATCCGGATCGATGGTCACCACCTCCGCTCCGCAAACACACTGTTAACACTCTGCGACGCTCTGCATCCAGAGTGGAGTGTAAGTAGATTGGGCTCCTCCTTCTCAAAAAACAGCGGCAATGGTAGGTATACCCCAGCACACCAACGCAGCAGCACAGCAACTGAGTGTTACGGTTAACACCCTGTCAACACTCAGCAACGCTCTGCGTCTGGAGTGGACTGTAGGTATATTGGGCTCCTCCTCCTTGAAAAACAACAGCAATGGTAGGCAGACTTCAGCACACCAACGCAGCAGCACAGCAACCAAGTCTTACAGTCAACACTCTGTCGACACTCTGTATACTTACCTTCGCAAAAACACATACGGGACTGCTACACAATGGTGTTTAGTGATTCCTTATATGATTCCTATTTTTTCAATGATTGGTTTCTGGATATAATTGCAGGTTCCCTGAGTATGATTGTATTATGGTGGAGAGTGGGCATTTTGTATGTAGACATGTCAGTGTTGGACCACAGCCTCATATCATATCATTGTTACTGTGCTAGATGATTGAAGTTTGGAAAATGTACTCTGATTCTGAACAGGATGTTTTTTTACATGTCTACAGTTACTGGATACAATCACATTTTAGCCTGCAGTATTAAAAAATGCACCATTATGGCTTTCACACCGTCGACAATGGCAAGTGTGTTGGGCTATGTGATATACTTGTCCACTCTTTGCAGTTCGGTTTCCAGAACCTGCTGCAGTATTTGTGAAAGGGCGGGTAGTTGAATTCTATGTTATATGGCTCTGCACGGTGGCCCATTTGCATAGATGTGTAAGTTGGGCAGCAACTTTGACATTGGGGTCATGACAGTGCCAATGTACATGAGTGGTCCACGGTTATAATTAATCAATCTGAGTGCACTGTTGAACCTTGCTGTGACCGGCTGATAAATGATTACTTGTTGGTGTTTTGATATTTTTAGGGTGCTGGTCGAGCAGTGCAACTTTTCATACCCACCTGCCCATTAATGCTTCGCCTGTGCTCTCTTGGGCTATGTGAAGCCTTTGACCAGGACAGTGGGGAACTGTGGATGATAGTAAATGTTTTCCTTTATAAGTGCACTGGAGGTGAATTTCCTTAGAGTTTCCTAGCAGGGGTGGCCTGGAGATTTTCCGGTAGGACCCTGCACCCTGGCTCACTTTTGGGTGCTGTATCCTATTTTATTTCCACATTTTCTCATTGGAAAGGGGTTGGGCTTGCTGAAAATGTGTACTATGGGACCACTTTGAAATGTATGCCAAAGGCCTCTTCTGGTTCATGTCCACCCCTGTTTCCTAGTGGTGTGATATGACAGTACTTCCAGTGGTTAACTTAAAGCAAGTTTTAAAGATGTCGATGTTCGAAAAGATTTTGTTTTGACATGCAGAAAATCAAACCATTTTTGTCTTTGTCAGTTTTCGGGCATGTTCCGAATTGGTGGACATGGTGGTGGATTTGCTGATTTGCTGTGTGGGGATTTCTAACTATTTCTGCCCCCACCTTAAGGGCATAGTTTTGATTAATGTAGACGCAATGCCATCAGGCGTTTCCGTTTACTTCATACACTAGATAAGTGTGAAACATGATCACACTTTTCAGGAGTGAGAGATGTCTAATAGATGGCAAATTAGTCATGGGCGCCCCTCTATGAGAACGAACACGGCAGAAATGGCCTGTTCTATGGGATGGTACCCACTGTAGAGTCCGCAGCCACATTTTAGCTCACTGTACCTTTTTCCAGATGGGAAATAACCATTTGCATATCAGTCATTGTCCCGCCCACATGGGCTGTCCAGCACCAAAATGCTATGGCAATTCCAATCTGAACAAGAGTACCAACAGCAACCCCATACACGGGTTTCAGCCTTGTTGGGCATCATCAGTGAGGCGTTCAGAGGAGAATTGCCTAGCATTTTGTGCTGGACTGCCCTTCGGCAGGACAAACACTGATATGCAGGGATATTTCTCCTCTGTTAAAGGGAGAGTGAGCTAAATACTTGGTTGAGACTCTCCCAGGGGCTATCCACCCAAGAACAGGTCAATGGGCTGTGTTCATGCTGGTAGAAAGACTCCCAGACCCCCCTTTGTTTTGCATATTAAGTAACTTTGGGTCTCACCCTAAGTTACCAGGGGAATCCAGACCTGGACCCTTTGCTCACTGTTCTTCGAGAGGCACCGCTCCACCTCACTGATAAAGCCCGACTAGGCTGAAACACGTGTCTGGGGTTGCTGTTGGTACTCTTGTTCAGAGGAGAATTGCCTAGCATTTTGGTGCTTGACTGCCTCTAGGCAGGGCAAAGACTGATATGCAGGGATATTTCTCCTCTGTGAAAGGGACAGTGAGCTAAAGACTTGGTTGAGACTCTCCCAGGTGCCATCCACCCAAGAACAGGTCAATGGGCTGTGTTTGTGCTGGTAGTGAGACTCCCAGACCCCCCTTTGTTTTGTCTAATAAATGATCACAGTCAAGCTGAAAAGTTCAAAGAAGCTGTACTCTCGCGAGAATGTTCAGCGTTTCAAACCCTGAAAGTAAGATCTGTTTGTAATGCGAGTGTTACAAACATCAATCCCAATGGGCTCATTTGCCGCTCATGTTTCTAACTTTGATTAATAACAGATTATCGCTATGTTGAGTCATAATATATCTGACAAGCAGCTCGACAAGCCTTTATAGTGTAACATGAGTTCACCCTTTTCCTACAACACTTGTTATGACAACGTGTTCCACAAGCATATATGTCTAGGGATCTCACCCTCCAACAGGAACATCAAAAATATTCATGTCAAGGTTGCTTTCACTATACAAATACAGGGCAAGATCCCAAAGTTTTTGTTTTCGGGGAAGCAATTCTCAAAAAGGGACGTTTGTCAGGGGACAAATATGGTGCGTCACGCACAGAGAATTGAAAACCAGTCACTACTAAGACCCGGGGGATAGTAGAGATTGACCGATTGTCTTCACATACAACTTAAAAACACCATATACATATCACCAGAATACACATTGCAATGAAACTCATTGAAGCTAGAAGGCAGTTAGAACAATCCAAATAAGTAAAATATATAAACCTTACTTTATTAATAAATATTAAAAACAGTATATATTCATACAGCAGTGCATCATGAAAAACACAAAAGACAACTGTCTATACAATAGGACATACAATAGGGAGAGTGGAGATTTTATCAGTCCTTCTTTCACATTGGAAAAATTAGACTATAGCGGTTATGTTTAAATGCTGTTAGAGAAAAAGAGTGTCGACATGTTTCGGCCAGAGATCAGATTGGACACGTTCTCAGGTGTCCATTCAGGAATAAGTAAAATGGCCATCTTCAGGACAACAAATTTCTTTATGATGAAGCTGATGTGTAGTTTAGATGAGACATCATGGATCTAAAAAGATGTATGCATAATTAATTAGTTGGACAAGATGCATGGTTTTTAAAGATTGCAATTGCCTTCTATTAATATTGTTCAAATGGTTTGCAATGTATAACAAAGTTTAAAAATCGACAGTACATATAATCTACAACCTACACAAGGTAAAACTGGTGTTGTGAACTTAAGAAATAAGGCAACTTGAAACATCCAGATAAATTGTAGTTGAGTGCCAGATAATTCGGAGCAATCTCTTACTTAATTCCACTGGGTCGGGTGTGCTGGAGTAGATGTAAAAATTAATCCGTCTCAGAATTATTTTACATACATCTGGTGGCACACTGGCGGCACAAATCGTAGAATCTATGGCAAAGTTCACCACGTCCTATTTATGAAACATATTCAATTATGTTAACACATTTTATTAAATATCAAATATTTATGATCATTTAATGTAGGAAAGGATCTATACATATACACACATATATAGCATAATTTATTGGTGTTAAGAATTATTTTAAAAGAAATCAAATTGGGGCCTAGCAGCCGAACTACTTGTGTTCTAAACTGTGCTAAAAAGGACTTACAGATGGTTTAGTCACCAGCGTCCTTTCCACTATGTTTTAACACTGCGTCTTTGGATTCTACAAAGAAGCTACGTAGGTGGATCAAGAGTGACCGCAACAAAAGTTGGCGGTATGCACCCCTCTGTAGATGGAAACAGAACGGGGGCAACCAGATAAGTTACTTGTATAACACACAAGAAAACTTTGAAGAAAGAATGCATAATGAATGTGCACTATGTGATTTACCTCAGAAAGCTTGAAATATATCTGCTGTGGGTGGCAAAATAAAAGCCTCTTGTATTAATCACACTGGAAAACCGGGCGTCTGAACGTCCGAAAGAAATCTTGGGCAAATTGTTAGTACATGTGTCCAAAATGAAGCACATGTGCGACGTCCGTTGGAGTCTAACAAATATGAAAGAAAAAAACGGTTTACAAATCCGTGCAGTATTTTAAAGACATGCCTTCATGATAGACTGATTTCAACAGCAGCTGTCAACTCAATGTAAGTCAGAAAGACAAACTCGAGTGGGGTGCTTAATGAGGAAAAGCTGGCAGGGCATGCTTACCTGGGTCTCAGAGGTTCAGGGATCACTTGTCCGCTTCGAATGCTGGCTAAACTCCAACTGGAGAAAGTGCAAGCAAGTCGGTTTAAAAAGAAACTGCGTGCTGACGTGATCATTGTGTCGGATTCAGCACACTGAAAGCATGTGACCAAAGTCACATGATTTTTCAATTGCTGAAGTGTGTGACTTAAAGGTATACTACACATGTGCTAAACACAGTGCTGGTTACCCATAGAAACTAATGTTGCATGGCACACACGGTTGCTAGATCTATTGCTGGAACAGTACTTTTATTCAAGACGAAAATTAAATACATTTAAAAAGGCTAGCGCACTCACGATGTGAAAATTCTGCATGGTTCGTATGCTAAGGTGTGTGGCTTAAAGGTATACCGCACATATACCAAGTACAGTACTGATTGCCCATATAGGAAAGATGTTGAAAGCAAACACAGTTGCCTAATCTGTTACTAAGACAGTAATGTTTTTCCAAAAAGAAATTTTTCCAAAAAGACATTTAAGAAGCCCGGAGCACTCACAGTGAACGAGTTCTGCATAGTTTTTATAACGGGAACAGATTCTGCACTGTTATCATACAAGAGCAGTCGCGGTAAAGAGAGAAAGGGGTTCAGTGGAGATACCTCCAGGTGGTAAAAGCCACATTAATTCAGGGGTGGCATGCCAATGAATATAGCCATCCGGCCAATGATGGAAGGTACATGGAAAAACACTAGGCCAAAATGGTTGTTAGATGCCACAACAGTTTAGAATAGGAGGCTATTCCATTCGATGGATGAATTTAAACCTTGATTTACCGTATTAAGGTTATAAATCCATCTTTGTTCTGCCAGACTTAGTGTCAACTCTCTGTTCCCCCCTCTCGGTGAGGATGGAATTTTTTGGATGTCAAACCATGATAACTCTATATATTTATGGTTGGCTGTTGTATAAAGGGCTACCAGGGGTTTCTTTTCGGTTTTATTTTCAAGACAGGATCTGTGTTCACAGATTCTTTGTCTTATCATTCTACTAGTTTTTCCTAAATAGAGTAAATTACAGGGGCATTTTATGCCATAGATAACTCACTCAGAGGCGCAGTTTGAAAAGAACCTGAGGTTCCATAATTTCCCATTAAGGTCCAACGTCTTACAATTGTTTGTCAGAGAACATACTGAACAATGGCCACATTTATGGTGGCCAATAACTGGTGGAAGATTCCAGAGGGTAGTTTGAATCGAAGGAGTCGGTTCTTTGGGGTAAGTATGGACCAGCATGTCCATCATATTTCTTTGGCGTTTAAACGCAAACCTCGGTTGTATCGGACAGAAATCTTCGGTAGCTAAAAGATGCCAGTGTTTCTTTATTGTTCTATCTAAGGCGTTGCTAATAGGACTGAACGTGCTTACGCATGTGATCCTTTCTTCTGAGATGGTAGGCTCTGGGTGGAGACATCTGTCTCTATTTGTATGTTTCGCTCTTTTATAAGCTCTGTTGATGAATTTTCTTGGGTATCCCCTGGTAATAAGCCACTGCTTGAGATCTTTTCCTTCTTGGATAAAGTCACTGTCATCAGAGCAATTTCTTCTTACTCTGAGAAATTGACCTACTGGTAGATTTTCACGTAGGCTCCGGGGATGGAAGCTATTAAATCTCAAAAGTGTGTTTTTATCAGTTGGTTTGCGAAACAGCTTAGTTTTCAAAAGACCAGTGGCCGTTTTATAGATTGAAAGGTCAAGAAAAGGAATGGAATTTAAATCATAAGACATGGTGAACTTAATATGATGATTGTGGTTATTAAGCCACTCAAGAAAGGATAGAAGAAGAGTAGTGTCACCTTTCCAAATAAGGAAAACATTGTCAATGTAACGTAACCTTTTGACGATGTGATGCTTAAACGGATTTGCGGGGTCATAAATAGAGGTGGATTCCAAATTATCCATGAAAAAGTTCGCTAATTCTGGGGCGAACGTGGCCCCCATACTCGTGCCATTGATCTGTTTATAGAATGTCCCTTCATATAAGAAGACATTTTCAGTGAGTGCAATCTTAATGCACTCCATTATAAAAGCAGTGGGAACTTTGTTGAGAGAATCTGTGCGTTTGTTAAGATAAGACTCCATGATGGACAGGCATTCCACTTGGGGGATGCTTGTATAAAGAGAAGTCACGTCTAAAGTGACAAGAAGATCTGTAGTTTCTAATTGCATAGAGTCCACTATATTGATCATATTTGTGGTGTCCTTGACAAAGGAGTTCATTGATCTTACAAAAGGTCTAAGAAAATAGTCGCATACATAGAAAGAGACTTGAGAATGGAGTTAATTGCCGAAACAATTGGTCTTCCTGGAGGAATCAACAGATTTGTATGAACCTTGGGCAGGAGGTAGAAGGCCGGGATGGTGGGTGAAGTTTTTATCAAAAATGGATGTTCATCTTGATCAACCCATTTCTGCTTTAAAGCATGATCCATCAGACTTTTAATCTCCTCTTGTAGGTGTGCTAAGGGGTCTCTGAGTGGTTTCCGATAATACAAAGGGTTGTCTAGTTGTGAAATGGACTCTGTTTTATATAAAGCAGTGTCCCAGAGGACAATGCCACCGCCTTTATCAGCCGGTTTCACCAAGAAAGCTGGGTTGTTTTGTAGTTCAGTGAGTGCTGTTCTTTCTGCTCTAGTGATATTATCAATATGATGGTTCTTATCTCTAAGTAAATGTTTGGTTTTTTCCATGATTTTATTCTCGAATCCATGATTTTATTCTCGAAGGCTAGAATGGCAGGGCTGACCATATGATTCAAAGGTGTAAAGTTAGATGGTGGTTTAAGTCCTGTTACGCTGGGTTCTTTTGTGGAGGTACGTCCGTCTTTAAATAAATACTTGAGACAGATTAATCGGAAGAATTTAAGCAGTTCTACCTGTGTGTCAAAATCTTTAGCTTTCGTGGTGGGAACAAAGCTGAGTTCATTCTTCAGGAGTCGGGTTTCTAGATCCGCTAGAAGGTGAGTGGACAGTTCAAAAATGATAATCACCAATTCTGGGAGGGGGGCTCTCCAGTTGCGAGTCTGCATTCGGGGTGGCCCTTGTTCCCAGTGATGTGTTTTCTTGCCGCGCCCCCGAAAAAAAGGAGGTTGATTATTGGCATTGGTGCCATTCGAGGAGGAGGCATTATCAGAGTCACTACTAGTTGTAGTGTTAGATGTATTTGAAAAGCTGATATATTTATTTCTCTGACGGCCGGTGTTTCTATTTCTGCTTTGTGCCAACTTATTCTGATCATCATAGAACGAGGCCACAAGATAGGGGTAGGTGATTGTTTCTTTGAAGTTCTCAGTGTCTTTTTTGTATTTCCATTTTTTTTTTCAAGAGTAAATTTTTTAAATTTTACTATTTCCTCTTCTATTTTAGTCAATTTTTCTTTAATGTCTTTAATTATATTGTCACCTTTCATCTTCTTTTCTAAAGTTTCAATTTCTGTTTTGTGGCTTCTTCCACCGAAGTATCAATGATCAAGATAAGATAATCTCTAGAGCATTTGTTTCCTACGGCACTGAATTGGCCCTTGAATTTAGGATTGTCTATAAATACTCTAGGTACGTTTTTGACTTGCAGCCCTTCCGGTATTATGCCTGCCTTTAAATAGGCTAGCATCATCTGGCCATGGGATTCAGTACGAAGTAATTTTTTCTTTTTTTGTAATGGTAAATCCCAGTGATCACTATTAGCCGCGGGTCTCGCGGTTGTGGGGTCTGCTGCCACTATAGATGGTCAATTCATTAGCCTTTGATAGTATTCATCAGATTGTTCTATCTGCCTGCTAGCTTCAATGAGTTACATTGCAATGTGTATTCTGGTGATATGTATATGGTGTTTTTAAGTTGTATGTGAAGACAATCGGTCAATCTCTACTATCCCCCGCGTCCTAGTAGTGAGGGGTTTTCAATTCTCTGTGCTTGACGCACCATGAAGGTTGCTTCCAGTGACACCATCGTGCAGTTAAACATGCTATGGTGCTGCCAATATTATCAGGAGTCCACTCTCTGTTCAGGGTGCTGCAAGTCTCATCTCAGATTTGCTTATGCATTGTTATGCCTGATTCACAAAGCCTTATACTTGAGAACATCTGGAGTCGCTGATAGCGTCTACAAGATGGGAACATGCAAATGTGATTCACAAACAATTTCTCAGTGACATCTCAGAGATATCCAGAGTAGCTCCAATTTTAGGCTTTGTGAATCAAGCATATGAGTACCCTGAGACGGTCAGTCAGATTGTAACAATCAATCTGATTGGCCCTCGCTGGGGCTATACCCGATCCGGAATACCTCTCCTAACATTCCTTTCCTTTGTCCACGGCAGAGGGGTGTGGCAGCCCCTCAGCCAATGAGGCAGCTCGGACTGGTGTAATCCCCGCTCCGAGCTACCACAAAGCTGGAGGCTGCCATCTTCCCCTCCCGGGGATTCAGGTAAGTGTTTTACCTCCTCCCCCCCAATCCAAACAATCCCTTCCCCGCCCTCCCAACCCCACTTACCTTAATTTTGGTCCATTTCAGGATCGGACGCGCTGGGAAAACTTTTGTCCTCAGCACGTCCCCTCCCGATCCACGAAAGGCCATCATGCCATCCATGGCAGCCATTTTTTTGTTTACATTTTTCCTATTTTTTGAATGGCCGCCATGGAAAGGGAGAAGCAACACCATGTAGTCCCTTCTCCCTTTCCATGGCGGCCATTTTATTTGTTTAACTTTGTTCATTCATTTTGAATGGTCCCCATGTAAAGGGAAAATGGACTCTGTTTCCCCTTGCTTGGCAGCCATTTTTTGTATTATATTTTTTTGTTTTTTTCTGCTCTAAAACGTTGGAGCTTTTCCGGACAGAAAAACAATGCTCTCAGTACCCTGGTCTTCTGAGCCGGAGTACTAATAGCAATAAACCCCTTGCCACAAGGGCATTAATGAGTCAGGTATAGCCTCAGGGCCTTCATTAACTGACTCGGCAATGCCTCAGCCGATCAGGGTTTATTGCTTAAATGTAATGGGTGCAAATATAAGATGCCCCCTAGCATCTCGTTATTTGTTCCAAAGTAGAACTTTGTGAATCACACCCACAGTGTTCAAAATGCGGCAGTTTCTCTCACTCCTATAACGTTCTTCCCTGATGACATAGTGCTTCAAAACGGATACATTGAAAAACAAAAAGGATGTCAGATATGGTATGGTTTGTTTGGGAGCCATGATAGACCAATATAAAATGAAGTTGGAGACAGAGGTTGCATTTTATATTTGGCAGGTGCCTAATGTACAGCTGGATCTATAACTTAGTTGACTTCACAGTAATGAGAACAAGAGGAACACCTCTACGTTTTCTAAAGTGATATATTTAGCAAAGCGACATCGTGAGATTGATAGTTTTGCTTCCTAAGTGCGTTCGAATCTGGTAATTATTTTGAAAGCAAAACTGGGGACGCATCAACCTCTGATTCTGGCCAGGAAGCAAAGGTTACAATTTTCCGGTTCTAATGTAGATTCTACGAAGAAAAGTTGTTTCAGAGTCTATTCCTGTTTCTTAGTTCAAAACCCCAAGGACTGGTAAGCTTGCGTTCTGATTTCTACAAGTTTATTTCTTTGTCTTTTAGGTTTCAGTAATGGGTAATAACACATATTATGTGCCTCTTTGTTTTTAATAATACCACGATGGTCCTCCACGGTACTTAGGAAAATCTTCAATGGCTTCATTTCATTGGGTCACTGTGAGAGCCTAGATGGGGACTGCCTGCTGATGATATGAAGCAGCATATTGCAATCATACAAGGCAGCCCTGGGATTACATCAGTGTTATGGCTGAGTATATATTACTTTCATTATCTGAAGCCGATCTGTCGGCTAATGGATAAAGTATGTGTGAGTTACTTTTATGCTTTATTAAATCCGGCTTGCAAACAATATTAGGTTGAAAATAAAAATAAGGGTTCACCTAAATTCTCTTGTAATACAAAATCATCCATCATGTTTATTAAGGTGCTCCTACTGAGCTTAAATTGAGGTCAGGAAGGTTTGGAGCAACTTGTAAAGAATGCCTAAGAAAGCAGCAGTTGTGTACTTCTGTGACATATGGAAACATTCAAGTACATGTATTCTAAATTCTATTCTAGGGGCCTGGTAAAAGCAGACCGTTCAGTTTTCATACACATTGGGCAGTTGTACAGTCCATCACGTGGAACAACAAGGCGATTTACTAGTACATGTTTCTGCAGGAATGCCTTGGAGTCAGCAATGAGGGGACACCTTTATAGCTGGAAAATAATGATTTCTGGCTACCGTATCTGCCAGACATGGTTCATTGTGCCGGTGTCCACTAAACGCAGGATGAATATACAGTGGCGTCGCTAGGGGGAGGAGTGGGGGGGGCCGGGGCCCCCCTGTGAAGCCCTGTGCCCCCCATGTACGCCCCTACCTAAGATGAGCAGTGACCATGTTCTCCCCCTACATTTGTCTGTGCCCCCCCCTACTTTTGTCTTTGGCCCCCTCTGTGCCCCTCCTGAATTTGATTCCTGGCGACGCCACTGTGAATATATACTACATTCTGAGAAAGCACGTCCTTCTGGAGATGAAGTGAGTCAATTGGTTTCCCCTGTTTTAGCCCCGTTGCTTCCCCTTAATATATTCCATGAATGTTATTAAATACACGTCCCACATGCTGATAAACACACCACACAACAGCACTCCCTCAATGCAGACCTATATAAGAGGGATGCATGAGGCTTTGTGGTATCCCAGTCCTGAGCTTAGAGACACGTCTCCAGCCGTGGGTATTAAGCACGTTCTAAAAGATTAATTGAGTAAAACATTAATTAATTAAGTGGACTACCTAAATTACTTGCACACTTGTGGCCATGAATTATGCAAGAGTGGTATTCCTTGACTTTAACTTAAGGACCTGCAAAATCCACTCATGTGTAGGAATACCGGCTCATCAATAGGATATCAATACGTGCTTCATTCAAGCATAAAAATGGGCTCATGTTCCTGGATTAAAAACGTAAATTTAATGTGTAAAAGTCATGTGTCAACATATTAAGCAATCACTATGCAATAACAGCCGATCCAGTGAGCCAGATTGGCTGGTAATGGACGCATGGGCCTTAACAATGGGCCCTAGCGCTATTGACACCCCGGGTTTCAAATCTGGGGTGCTGATAGCAATGTATTTTCTGAGAATGAACTGGACTCCGCTGGGCGTCCCATTCACTCAGAGAAAATACTTAAGATGACCGCAGTGGAGACCCAGGGTGTTGAGTGCAATGTATTTTCTCTGAATCTTCTCTGAAGATGCCTGCCGTGGAGACAGTAGTCGGGGTTCCATGTAGAGCCTCTCTTTGATTTCCACAGCAGCCCAGGAAAGATGCTGGAGTGGTGGTGATGGTTGCTTACGCCAAAAGAATACAGTGAGTGGAGTATGGGTGCGGGGAGGGGATGAAAAAATGCCCAGGGGGAAGGGTGGGGGGAAGATGGCAGAGCAGGGGAAGCAGTCATTAGGCTGCTCGGAATGCAGGCTGGGATCATGGGATTAAGCCCACGATCCAAGCAACCTGATTGTTTGGCTCCCCCGCCCGGGTGCTTATTTACATATCTCCTCATTTTGAAACATTTATATGGTGGATAGAGGGTGCAGATCGTGATCTACGATTTTGCCTCCACCTCCATTCCATCATGCAAATGCAACAACATTTAGGTCAGCATGATATTTTCATATTTGCATAAATGCTGTGGATTCCGCCTGCTTTTTACACTAGCAAAAAGCAGGTAGATTCCATGTGAATCCATTCTTAATGCAGCCGTGGTAAATGACAGGCTGCATTTACTCAATTTGCACTGGAGAGTGCAGAAGGGAGGCATGAAGGAGATTTTGCTTGCACTTTACATCTTCCTTTTGCATACCTATCCTGTTTGCACCTATTTGCAAAAGTAACTCAACAGGCCAAAACTCAAAATGGTCTTTAGAAAAATAAGGCTCAAATGTTTTGTTTGAAGATCAGGGGCCTACAGAAGAAGTGGACAACAACCAGTCTATGGATACTGTTTTCCTTCACCCCTACGGACAACCACATTCCTAAGGAGTTAATCCTTTTAGGGAATTGGGCATCCCGTGACGTAAAACTTTGAGAATCCCACAAACAACATGTCAGGCATAATCTATCAAATACCGAGAGAGAGGCTCTTCAAAGACCTATCGAAGACCAAATACTGATAATCAAACCAGCAGATAAGGGAGGAGTGTGGGTTTTAGCAACACCCAGTATAACAACATGGTTTTAGAATAGTTGGAAGATGACGATAGTTATCAGACCCTATGATGCAATCCCTCACCTGAGATAAAACAAGAAATATTAGAAACAACACAATTCAGGGTACATAGGAGATGGATCACAAAATAAGAATTAGAGTTTTTGAAACACTACAAACAAAGAACTCCCACATTCTATGCCCTCCCCAAAATGCATATGGATTTATCCAGACCTCCAGGTAGACAGATTGTGTCTGATTGTGGCTCCATTTTGGAGCTGCTGTGCAAATGAGCTGACATTTTACTGAACCTATCAGCGAGGAAACCCCAATTTACATCAAGGACACAATGGTGACAATGAAACTCTTGGAAGGCCTGGAGTTTGACTTGAATTCCAGCCTCTTGGTCCCCATAGACATCAAATCGCTCGATACAAACATCCCACAAGACCGAGTGACTGATAACATCAGTGAGCACCTAGTCCATGGGGCCACACAGCAAAGGGTACTAGGACAAATCATCAACGATTTGATGAGCATAGCGTTGAGAAAACAAATTCTACCTGCAGACATGAGGGATGGCCATGGGTGCAGCCTTTGTGCTGAGCCTTGCAATACTATTTATGGCATCATTTGATCAAGAATTTGCTCACTCAGACAACAATCCATTCAGGTTTCAAATCACAAACTGCTTCCGCTATATAGTTGACATCATCTTCGTCTGGACAGGGAGGGAGAGGACTATTATGAGCATGCGAATAACCTCAGCATCAATCTAAAAGAAAGGGGTTATCCAAAGAAACGTATGTGATGAAAAGGGCACGGTTCATACCGAGGGAAACTCTGCTGGAACCAAAGGACCGGAGGGACAAAGAAAACATACCACCCTGTGTAACAACATACAATACCAACTCTGATCACATTAAAAACATTATTAGGAAATATTGGCTAATGGTGGGCACATGTACGTCTAATATACCGCTGCCCATAGTCACTTTCAAGCAATCACAAAAGTCCTTTAAGATGACAGGACAGGTTGTGGAATTTATTTCAAATTGTAAAACATGCTTTGTGGTGTACTGCATACAGTGCCCATGTGGGCTCCGTTATGTAGGCCATACCACTAGATCAGCCCATAACCCGATCACTGAACAATGCTCAAGGACCTGGTGCATGAGAATATCTGCCCCACTTCATTGAGCACCAACACTCTGCAGACAATCTGCTATGGTGGGTGCTGGATATTGTGAAACATATGTCGAACCCACAAAGAATCCTCCTGAACAAGGAGGCTCGTTGGATACATGACCTCAATACCTTTGAAACAGGCCTCAATGAAGAAATGCCAACATACTGGTAATTCCATTAACCCCAACTTTTATCACATACATGCCACTCCTTACCAAAGTCTCCACAGTGAGTGCATTTTGTTATTCTATCATTCCCTAGATAGATAGGGTACCTGGGATTACCCTATGCCATAGGCTTACTTTCCACTAGCCATTGTTTTGGGAACTTGGCACACCCTCCATCAGTTAGTAATTATCTGAGACACAGGTCTCCCATATTGGCGACAGGCCGCTGATGGCTATACAAATGACTTTAGAGGTCCTCCTAGTATCATTATGCACCCTTTAACACTCACTAGGCCTCTCAAATATATACAGAGTAAGCACGTGCATCGAACCATGCAATGAACTTGCTAGCATGTGCCCTGTAATGCTCATTTCACCTCTTGCTAGCGTGCCTTATAGTGTGGATTGCACAGACTCCCTATTTTTAATATGGCGGCCTTGTTTCTACTTCATCAGAACGTCCTAATGTGTGACGAACAAACACCATTCAGGCCAAGCCGCGCAAGACTTTAAAGATCTCATGTCTCTCACATCTTCACATCGCTAATGGTTACCAAGGCAACCACTCACAGTGGTGCAGACATTCAAGAGACTGACCTTTCACAACAGGTTAGTGTCCCTTGGAATTGGTGTACACTCCTGCAACATCCAAGCTGTGATGATTCAATACATGATACAGTAGCATGTGTCCTCTCTCTCCACTTTCTCTCTTTCACCTCACGTGCTCATAAAGCAGGCTGCTCGACACATGGAGCTGGGAACGGTTAGCATGGGATACTGACGCTGAGCCATCGGACTACCCAGGAGTGCACTAATAGGTGAGTCTGGCGATACACAGTGAACTTGTATTGCCACTACAGTGTTTGCTGTGCATATTAAAATTACACAGGAGCCAATGCTCCCCTTGTGTCTTTCTCCCTATCCCTAGCAAACCCTTGGTAATATAACCCTTGCAACATGGGTTTTCTGGACATGACAGAGGTCCCAGCTTTTCTGTGGGGTTGCTTTTCCCCACACACCAATCTTGTTAATTTCATACAATGGGCCTCATTACATGGTAGGCGGTAAGGGTTTACCGGTACCGGTATTTTACCGGTAAACCCTTACCGCCTTACTACGAGGTCCCTTTGTGGGTTGGGGAATTTAACGCCTGCTTTTTGCAGACGTTAAAAACCAACCCGCAAAGGGACCAGGGAGCTGATTACGGTACCGCAATTTGCGGTGCCGTAATTAGCACCTTCCCCATTCCCATTATGCCCTATGGGGCAAAAATGGGAATGGGGAAGGGCAATGGGGGAAGGGGGAATTACCGCCCCACCAACCTTGGAATAGGGCGGTAATTCCCCTTTCCACCAAGGCGGTGCCGATATTTTACCGGCATGGACCAAGGTGCTAATAGCACCTTGGTCCACCGCTATCCGTGTAATGAGGCCCAATGAGTAGGTTATGTTTACATTGGGATATCATTAAGGATGTCTTTTTTAGAATGCATCAGTTCTTTTGTCTAGTAGTTCCCATAATGGATCCTCTCTCATTGTAGGAATCTAGCTTTGTCGTGCCTGCACCTCGGATGCCTTTCTTGAACATGTGAATACAAGGAGAAGGCCCATTGTTTTCAATTGTGAATCTGCCCTTGAGGAACTCCCCCACACATTTAAGGGTGAGTCGACTATATATGGGTGGTACCTCACCTACCTGATAGAGAAACTAGTCACAAGAGTATTATTTTACTTTGGCAATGGTGTCCTCCTCTTCCCTTTGTTTTTGGTGTCGGTGTCACAAGGGTGTTTCATTGGTGTAACATTAAGGTGTACAAACTGTCAGATGTCACAGTGTTTTTATTCAGTTAAGCCAAGTACATTGTGCTTACAATTTGATTGTATCCTTTGGTTCTCAGGGATTCCTTTGATTTGTATGTTTACTTAGATAGTTAGGCAATAGGTGAAATTGTACAGACTATAGTTTTATGACAAAATGGTGGGTTCCCCCTTTTGTACCTGACTGACATATTTCAAGTCTGCCAAAAATCTAATTGTATTGTTATATGTTCATTTCTTGTATAGTATCGTCATTGCATCGCATGAACAGAATATGTACGCGTCTGTCTAACTACCAAAAGAGATGGTGTTTCAATTAAATAAGTCTGCAAAACAAACAACTTGCAAAGAGCAAGGCATACACGAATGAGATGCCTGCATGAATTCCATAAGGTTAACATGTCCAGGGCTTTGATTTATACTGCCAGTTATTAGTACTACTTACCAAGCGCTCTGCAACCACTCACACCAATGAGTTATTAGGAATTTGCTTCCATTTAGACATTATTTCCTGACGGGAACCTTTCTGGTTAGGAGTGCAAAAGGGAGGCAAAAGGGAGGCATAAAGGAGACGTTGCCTGCACTTTACATCTTCCTTTTCCATACCTATGTGCGAGTAATAAACATTATGCAGAGGATCCTGTTTGCAGCTATGTGCAAAAGTAGCATGTCATTAGGGAGCCATAATGTAATTAATGTTCAGTGTTTAGCCAGTCCCTATTGTGCGTTTATTTTTTAAAACACATTTGCAATTACCAGTGTATTTGTAGCATTCCCTTTAAATCATACTCACTGGATGATTTCCCTGAGTTGGCCCAAGATCCAATGGCGTAACGGAGGCCCTGGGGGCCTTGCTCACTACAGTATGTCCTGGGGCTGATGGAGAGTCTCTCAAACTTCAAAGTAAAGGTTTCTTTTTGAAGTCACTCTGACTTCATCAAGAAATGAATTATTACTGATAGGGTCCGTAGCGTTAATAATGTCTATATGAGGGCAGATGGACTTCAAAAAGTATTTATTATTTCCATTATGGTAATTGGTCCCGTAATGGAAATAATGTCTTTATGAAGGCAGAGTGAATTTAAAAAGAAACTATTTATTTTTGAAGTCATAGGGGTCCCCGCACACCTTGTCTTGGAGGCCTCCAGCACCATGATAGGAACAAGCGTTCCTGCTGCACTGGAGGCCTTGTTCCCTGTCCTGGACCAACAGAATCACAGGTAAGAAAATGTATTTTGTTTAAATGTGTGTGCATGCATGTAAGTGTGTATTTGTGAATGAGTGAGTGAGTGCATGGTATTTGGGTGGCTGCCTGGGTGTGCGTGTGTGAGTGTATGGTGAAAGAATGCATATGTAAATGTATGGGTGACTGGGTGTGTGTATGTGAGATTATGGTGAATGCACCTGTCATCATCATTACTCTTAGTCCTAAACTTCCTCCTTCAGTAATTGTGTATAGGTAGAGGGACTTGGATGTAATGCCTGGCTTAGTTACCTGTAGTCTTCATTACTCCTAATCACACTCTTCCTCATCCCAGTACTTACCTATGCAGCAAGGCGTCTCATAGGTAAGTACTTGAACAAGGTAGAGGGACACAGAGGTAATGGTGTGTGCTTGTTTTCAATGCATGGGTTACTTATTGGTAATCTTCATTACTCCTAGCCCTACACTTCCTCATCCCAGTACTTGTGTATGAGGCACGTTGCTTCATACACAAGTACTGGGATGAGGTGGAGGGACATGGATGTAATGCCTTGGTTAGTTACCTCTAATCTTCATGACCCCTAATCCCACTCTTGCTTATCCCAGTACTTACATATGAGGCAAGGTGGCTCATAGTTATCTACTTGGATGAGGAAGAGGGATGTGGAGGTAATTCTGGTGTGATGAGCTGATTTTGACAGTTGGTGTGGTAGTCTAGCCAAGACCAGATTGTGGTGCGACCCATGATTTGTTGCTGAGGAAGGGGGGCTCTCAGCAAGGCTGTCAGGGGGCCCTCATATTTTGTGCTACACGACTGCCAAGATCAGGCAATATTCACTCATTCATTATGCATTCGATGACTTGTAGCAAAATATCAATTTAGTTCCGCCTAAATAATGGTTTTGTACTATAGTTCAGTCTTTCAATGCAGAATCATCTTTCTCCTGTTAAAACATATACAGTTTGCACTAATGGGACAAAAATGAGGCGTTGGGGGTAATGGGGTACTGTGATAAGGAAGAGCGAGGCAGAGTAATTGAGTACTGGAAAGAGGAAGAGGGAGGTTCGGGAAGTTTAATAGATTACTAACTGGTCACTGGGACAAGCAAAAGTGAGGCAGGGAATTGGGATCAGGGAGCAGGAAGAGTCATGCAGGTGTAATAGGGTACAGGGATGAGGAAGAGGCAGTCAGGGGTAATGGAAATCAATGGAGGGATAATGGGGTACTAGGATTAGGAAGAGGGAGGGTGAGGTGATGGGGTATTATGATGAGGAAGTGTGAGGTGGGGGTAATGGGGTACTGCAACAAGGAATAGGTATCTGGGATAGTGCAATGGATTAGTAGTGTGAAATTGGTATAAGGAAAACTGAGGCAGGGCAATGTGGTACTGGGACTAGGAAGGGTGAGGCAGTGGTAATGGAATACTGGGATGAGCAAGAGGGAGGCAGGGCAAGGCAATGGATAACTAATGGGGTATAGCAACATAGGAGAGGGGGCAGGGTACTGCAACACATTACTAATGGGAAACTACCCCACTGTATCATGTGCATAAAACCGTAAGGTGCAGACAGTAGTAATATTGCTGCAATAACATGCCCTGCCATGTCCATAGTCAGCCTTTAGACAGAAGAAACATTGCTCAAATTGCATGTAATGTAATTTACAAACCATCCACAGGGAGTTGGGTGTGGAGTTTTGGGAAGATCAGTGGGCGTTGGCTCCACTTTTATTCTGGGTCAGGCTGTGGGCCAATGAGCATGCTTCCTTGTGTCATACCATTTTACGCACGGTGCTGGGCAAATGTGGCTGGAAAAAAATCCCCTGGCTAGCGTATGTCTTTTCAACCTTGGGCGAAGCCAACTTCGGTGCCCTTTTTTCGCCTGATACACTCATTTCTAAGAGTGAAGGGACCTTTTACAAAGATATGTTGGGTAAAACCTTAGTAAGAAAAAGAACTTTGCTAGAGTATGGCCACAGAAAGGGTGAATTTCATACCAGCATTAGCTGTCTGAATGGAATTCAACCATATCTGCTATGGAGTATGCTAAAAAAGGACAGATGGTTGATCACGAGGACAAGGTTTGATTGCCTTCGGCTGCAAGGTAACACCCATAATTGGAAGGGTTTTCCAGACACAGCAGGTTGCCCAGTCTGTGGACACAGTAGAGAGGATCTGCTCTCATTTGCTGTTCTTCTGTACTGGGTATGTTGGTATTCGTAAACTGACACTGATTCCAGCTCTTAAGAAGACGTTGGTCCGCACACATAGGGCTGCTCTTGTGTTCTTTTTGAGTGCCGAAACTGTATATACAGCAATGGCTCTTTTGACGTTCTTGAAAAGAGCATTGTATTTCAGAAATAGTATTCTAAAACTGCAAGGGGGTGAAGGTCTGTAATAAAGCCTAATAGCACCAGTAATGGGACAAAGGTTCCTGTATTGCTTTTTGTATGATCCCTTACTCAACTATTTTTTTTTTTTAAATAGCCTTTGATGAGTTAACCATCTGATAATTAATTGTATTTGTATGTTGTCCGTGGAAATGTATATTGACTTTAGTTTTATGAATTGTAATTTTAAGAATTTGTATTTTGGATTTGTGCAATAATGTGTTGATTTGTCGTTTAATGGTTGTTTTTATACATCCGAATAAATTTGTTTTGATTGATTGATTGATTAATTTACAAACGCACGTTTTAGTCAGCAATGCTTTCCCCAGTGGTTGAAGTTTAAGAAAAGAAGTAGTGGAATTATGTTCCATGCTAGTCTGACCCTCTCCACACAAACCCCATTGCCCTGGCCCCTCCGACACACAAAACAAACCCCCAAACACATTTGCCTGCTGTTTAAGGGAACGTTCAGTGTAGTGCACTGAACGTGCAAGTTTCAAATTTCTTCCTTCACTGTTATTTTAAAATGAAACCGTTCAGGAACAGTTTCTTTTTAAAATAAAAGTATCGGTCGGCCACCAGGGGGCGCGCGGATGAAGACTGCTTCCGCGTGAGCTCCCGTACCGAGGCCCCCCAAAGGCGAGATGAGCCCCCGCTTTTGGACCCCCCGGAGCTGAAACTTATGGAGGAGCTGTGGGAAGGTCGCCCCCACCTATGGTAGAGGTCTCGAGAGAAATTGGAATCGGCTTCCCTTGGATATCCGTCGCCGAGGTCTGACCCGACCCCGGCCCTGCTCGAATTTCGACGAGCGCGACCCGGAAGCGGCCGACCGCGCGTTCCCTTCGGACCTGGCGGTTGGGCCCCGCGGTGGGACGCGGTCCGGTGGCAAACGGCTGGGGGCCTGTTGCCCCCCTGTGAGACACTAGCAGAGGTGAGTGCCTCCCATTGACCCCCTCCCCGCACCTTGCATTCTCGCGGCGACCCCTGGGAGGGCACGCGAGGGACACGACCCCGGTTATGGGAGTGTCCCCCTCTTTGATGGACGGATCTTGCGGTGGCACGTCCACCTCCTCTCTGACTTTCTAATATTAGAAATCCCGCGTGTGGACCGCGCGAAAGTTCTGGAAGTCTGCCCTGGCTCCCCGAAAGTGTACGGGTACCCTGGTCTACCCCGCACGGCCTCGCTAAAAAGTTACATTCTTTGCACGAAGAGACGGTCGTGTAACTGTTCGGTGCTGCTCCTGATACGGCCCTAGACTGCTCGTCCCGGCCAGGCCCCATCGAGAAACTGCCTCACACCACAGAGGGTAGGGCCCCCTGAGCGGACGTACCCGCGTCGAAGGAAGACCAGAACAGTACTATCACGAAGAGTAGGGGCGTGTGCCTCCTCTGTGGTGCCAAACATCTGCGTAGGTAACAAGCGAATGAACCTCCGACAGAAACTGGCCATCTACGCTTACGACTACCTGCCCCGATCCGGTGATCCCCCTAACATGGCGACTTCGCCGACTCCTCCACCAGCTCCTGCCATCGACACTGATTCAGCTGCTACCAAAGGTGACATTGCTGGATTGCTTGCAGAAATAAGGAATATGGGGGCCAACATTGGGGGGAAGATCGATAAACTCACGCAACGCCTCGACAGCATAGAGGACAGGGTTGAGGGAATGGAGAACAATCAGGCCTCCATTGGCGTCCTCGAAACACAGCTAAACCACAGGATAACCGAGCTGGAACGGAGAGAGCAGGAGTGTAAGCTCAAGATGGACGATTTGGAAAACAGGGAGAGGAGAAATAACTTGCGCTTTTTCGGGATTCCGGAGAAAGAGGGGGAGACGGAAGAGGATCTGAAATCAACTCTACATGACATTATCAAGCTCCTCGTCGCCGATGATAATATTGACGAACCCAAGACGGAGCGCATTCACAGAGCGGGAGGGCCGCCTGGAGGCCCGCGGTCCGTCCTGGCGCGCTTCCACCGCTATCAGGATAGGATGAGAGTTTTGGAAAAGGCGAGGAGCGGAGGGTCCATCACTCTTTGTGGAGCGCAAATAACCATTTACCAGGACCTCTCCTCCTTCACATTGGCTTTAAGAAAGATGTGTAAACCACTTACCACTTGGCTCAAAACTTGTGACACGCGTTACAGATGGGGATACCCCTTCTCTCTTTCCTTTGAACATGAGGGTACGAAATTTAGGCTGAACTCTGAACAAGATATAAAGGCTTGCATCGCAGATCTACTAGGCCCGCACGACCAGGAGGGCCCTCGTGACGAACACCCCCGGAAGGAGGGGGAATGGCAGACGCAAGGCCCGAAGAGAAGGAGAGTGAAGGGCTCGAGAAAATACCGTAGGGAAAATGGCTCCCCGGAGGGGGGCAGTTGACACTGGGTAGAAATGATGTAACTCAACTGTAATGAACGCTATCATAGTGCATTGTGGGAGAAGGTTGGGTGATGTTGTGTATCTCTCACACTTACATTATATCAATACGTGCAGATTGGGGGAGTTATAGGGGGCTCATTAATAACTCATTGATGTTTACTTTGTAAGGGGACCGTGATGTAACGGTCTCCATTGGTGGTTCGGTTCCGACCCAGTGCCTCTAACTGGGTCTAATCGGACGCCGCCGAAGCCAGGGTGGGAAGGGAGGGGGTGGGTGGGAAAGAGAGACAGGGATGTGTGTCAAGCTAAAGTTACAAGTTACGGTTTTAAGAGGGAGGGGGGCGGCATGGTTGTTTGGGTATCACGGGGCGCGATTGAATTGGTCATCGAGTTCATACGGGCACACAGTAAGCTTATATAATGACCGCTAACTTATGCTGTGAGGGCACCATGAGGGTGGGAACGTTGAATGTTAAAGGTCTTAATTCTCCTACGAAGCGATCACTTGTCATGAGAGAATTCCGTAGAGCAAAACTGGACATACTTTTTCTGCAAGAGACCAAGTACATGAGAGGGGAGGAGAGAGTGATTCTGGGAAAACGATCCGGATTGGAGTTCTGGGGCTCTGGGCCACTGAAGAAGGGAGGGGTAGGAATACTCATCAAAAAAGACATAGGGCCTCATTACAACCTGCCAGTCCGGGACCGTGCAAAATCCGTGATGGCGGTAAAAACGTTTCCGTGTCCGCAAGGGTGCGGAAAAACCGCACGATTACACGCTGTCGGTCGCGCGCACCACACGGACTCGGGAACGTTGTTACCGCCGTCACGGAATACCCCACGGAAATGGAAATAACGAAGCCACAAGTGGCGCAAAACCCGTTTCCGCCTCCGCCGCCACGGACACGGAACCGGAAATACCATGATCGCCAAAACAGGAAACAGAGAGGCGGCCATCATATAAAAGCACAATCCATTGCCATCCAGAGCCAGCACAAGCACAATCCTGACTCTGAGAAGCCAAAAGGGACCACCAGCATGTCTGCCAGGATTCCTGCTCAGAGGCAGCGCAAACAGCGCTTCAGCGAGGCGGAGCTAACCGTCTTGGTGGAGCACATTGTGGACAATGCTGAGATGCTGTTCAGCGCCGACCAACGGCGTGCCACACAGCAGCGGAGGAAGGAGGTGTGGGCCGAAGCTGCACGCAAGTGCACCGCTGTGGGCGTGGCAGTGAGGAGCGTGAAGGACTGCCACAAGCGTTGGGACGACCTGAGGCTGAGGGTACGCAACCTCATTTCCACGCACCGCCAACGCAGCAGTGGGACAGGCGGAGGACCCCCTTCCCCACTGAGGCTGCAAGCATGGGAGGAGCGTTGCAGCAGCGTCCTCCACCTAGAGGGAATCCATGGGATTGGGCAGGCTGAGGCAGGAGTGAGCCCACCTGCAGATGCCGGTAAGTGCCCAAACATGAATGCCACATGTAAATATGCAGTTGTGAGTACTGGGCCAAAGGACCCATTAACAACCCCCCCCCCCAGGCAGTGCATGTGTGGGCCAAAGGACCCATTAACAACCCCCCCCCCCAGGCAGTGCATGTGTGGGCCAAAGGACCCATTATGATCCGTATGGCAACCAATATCACTGAATGCAGACACCAGCAATCAGATGCATGTGACTAACACTATTCAATGTACAATCTTAATGACGCATGTGATGCACCCATCTGCCACCACAACAACACTAATTGCATGCCCTTTGTGTCCCCACAGCCGTTTCAAGTGACAGTGATACTGCACAACAGGCCAGCCAATCAGCATCGGCAAGTACACTAGCCACCGCCACCACACAGGAGGATGCTGCCGGCAGTCCTGCACCTCTGGCCACATTACCAGCCACCACAGATGTGCATCACACCACCACCACCACCAACATCCCCACCATCTCCACACTGGCTGAGTCCAGACAGGTGCCACAGGAACCTATCATGGCCACCCAACAAAACACCGAAGGCAGCAGCACTGCAGAGGGGGCGGCCTGCAGTGATAACAGTGCCCCGCAAGAGCACTCGGAAACAGGGCCACAGGGGGAGATGCCCACATTGGAAGACCTGGGCTCCTTCCATGAGCTGGGGTTCAGCCCCACTTCACTGGGGAGTCCCATGAGGTCGCCCACCCCATCCATGGCCGAACTGAATGCCCGCATGCAGCGGATGGAGGACCAGCAGGCTACCCTCACCCAGCTGGTGGAGAGGCAGCTAGAGGAATCCAGGCTGCAGAGGGAGAGCTACAGCGCCTCAGTGCGTCGCCTGTCGAGGTCCATTGGACGCTTTGCGAGCACCATAGTGACCCTTGCACGCCATGTGCGGGAGGGCAATGACCACACCTCCAGGCTTGTGGAGGCCATGTTGGTTGGCCAACAGGCAAATCTGGCACGGATGCCCTCAATCCCTGATTCTGGCCAATCAAACACTACCACCCCATCCAGCTCCACTACTGCCAGTCCAAGGAGGCGCTCGAGTAGGCTAACGGGTCCCTTGGGCAAGGTTGCACAGAAGCGCACACGGAAGTGATGGCATGTGTGTAGGGCAGTGCAGGACACATGTGGACTACAAGGGTGTGAGAGGGGTGGTCACGTTTGGGTGGTGGGGTAGGTAGTTTTGGGGGTTTGGACAATGGGCTCTGGGTGGGGGTGGGCACGTTTGGGTGGTGGGTGGCCCCGGGTGTACAGCTTCCCTAACCAATGCACCTTCTTCCCTGTTGTTATTACATCAATACATCACCATTTCAAATCAAGACATACATGTGTGGACATTGATCATTTATTTTGCAGTGCAACTATTAATTCATTGTCGTCACCATGTTTGTGCATTACTGTGAATGTGCTGTGACTCAAAAGTAAATGCGAATCAGGGCATCCCGTGCTCTCTGGCCATCATGTGCACCCCCAGGGGGAGGCGGTGCCATCCCATCCCCATCTCCATCTCCATCCCCATCTCCATCCCCATCTCCATCCCCATCTCCATCCCCATCCCCATCCCCATCCCCATCCCCATCTTCCTCATCTGCGTCTGGTGGCATTGGGATGTTCCTGCGCAGGCATATATTGTGCAGCATGGCACATACCAGCGTGATTTTGCCCGTCTTCACTGGGCTGTACAGCAGTGATCCGCCAGATCTGCTCAGACAGCGGAAACGGGCCTTCAGCAGTCCAAATGTCCTCTCAATCATTCCACGTGTGCGGATATGTGCCCTATTGTATGCCTCTTCATGCCTGTTCCTTGGTCTCCGTACAGGTGTCATCAACCATGGCGTGAGTGCATATCCCGCATCACCTACATGGGATGTAGATGGGGGAACATGTCAGTGTTTGTGGCATCATGTCCTCATCTGCTGCTGTGCATTCTTGTATCATCATTCATTCATGCATATGAACCATGCAGTGTCTGGAGGTATGTTTTGGCCATCACGAGGAATGTCGCTGACTGCATATGGGCCTACACATTAACTTGCATGTTTGCTGTGCCCTGCGGGTGACATTTGATTGTGTGCATGTCATGGTGCAGTGCTGTCCACACATGGCAGAGTGACTTCACTGTACGGAAGTAGTAAATACTCGTCGTATCATTTACACGCCTCTCGTGCTTTTTGGGGCAGTGTTTCAATTGAGGGTGGGTGTCTGCAGTGGCACAGGGTTCATGGGACAGTGACGGGATTGGCTGTGGCAGTGTGTGCACGGGCACATTGTGGTGCCCTGTCATGTCTTCCTTCATGATGTTTGGCATCCGCTGTGTATTTGGTAGATGGAAGGGGGGTGATGCATGTGCGGTCACAGCGGCACACTCACAATGCTCATTGCCTGGACACACACACACCACTCCGACAGGGTTGTAGCATCGTCAGCTGTACTCACCCAATAGCCACGTGCTTTGTCCGGCATAGCGTTCCATGTACCGTGGCAACGTGGAATTCCGCAGTACCATTGAGTCATGTGATGAGCCTGGGAAACGTGCGCAGCAGTGTGTAATCAGTTGCATGGCATCACAAACCATCTGGACATTCAAGGAGTGATACTGTTTCCTATTGCGGAACACCGCCTCAATTGCATGTGGTACTGTCAGCTCGACGTGGGTGCAGTCAACTGCGCCTATGCAATTTGGCATGCCTGCTATGGCATGGAAGGCCAACTTGGTGGCAATGACCCCGGGGAGGGTGCGGGGTAGGGCTATGTGTTCCGACACATGGCGCAACATGGCATCCAGTACCTGTACCAGGACTTTTGAGAAACACGGTTGTGATATGCCGTGCAGCTCACCAACCGTGTGTTGATAGGTGCCAGTGCCAAGGAAATGCAGAACTGAGACAACCTTCAAGAGGGGGGGGATGGCAGTGGGGGTGTCAATTAGGCTGCTGATGTTGTCCTCAATCATGGCGGTGATGTGCAGGATTGTTGCACGGTCCAGCCGGTATAGGGTGTGGATCTGTCCTGGGGTGAGGTTCCAGGGTGAGGCCCTGATGCGTGGTATTGGTGGCTGGCGGCGGGGTCGGGCTGGCTGGGCAATGGGGTTTGCCATAGCTGCAGGGTTGGCTGGTTGCCGCCTGCGCCTCCTCCGCCTACGCCTCCTCCTCTGCGCCATTGCTGCCACCATGTGCAGTACTGCCTGTTGGTTGAGTAGGCCCAGTCCCAGTGCTACTAGCCCTGCTGCCTGCATGGTTCTGTGTTGTGTTGGGCTGGGTGTGGCCCTTTTGTAGGCTCCCAGTGGCCTGCTAGGTCCAGCTGGGCTGATTTGGTGCACCTGTGCCCTGATTCAGTTCAGCCGGCAGTGTATAACGCCATGTTCGCGGTGGCGGCGGTTCCGCCACCGTGATCACGGTATTTCCGCCATTTTTTTCCCGGTATTTCCGTGTCCGCGCTAGTTGTGATGCTCACGGTGTTTCGTGTTGCCGGTAACGGAGGGGTTTCCGTGCAGGCGGAATTAAGGGGAACCCTATTTCCGCGGTGGCGGTTTAGGGTGGTGCTATTACCGGGGCCGCGGGTCATGATTGCGCGGACATGCAAACGGTGCCGGTATGGTTTTACCGGCAGTGTTAATTCCGGACCGGAGTACTTGTAATGAGGCCCATAGACTTTAAGGCCTCAAAGATCTGGTCTGATGCGGAGGGGCGTGCCCTTCTGGTTGTGGGGACAATTGGTAAGATATCTCTCACTATTGCTACGATTTATTCTCCCAATGTGGGACAGTTCAGGTTCCTTTCCAAGACGATCCCTAAAATCATGCTAGAGGCGAAAGGGCACGTCATCCTGGGTGGAGACTTTAACTTGTGGGCCGACCCCGAGATAGATTGGCATCCTGGCAACCCCGACACGCGAGATAAGTTTGGTGGAGATCACGTTCAATTCAAAACACTGATGGAATTGTACGGCCTGGTTGACACGTGGCGAAATATGCATCCCACAGGGAGGGGGTACACTTTCTATTCGGCACCGCACAACACGCTAACGCGTATTGATTATCTCTACTCCTCGAGAGATCTGTATGACACGGCCTCCCAGTCTGAAATCACAATGATATCATGGTCGGACCACGACATGGTGACAGTGGATCTGGACTGGAGGTCCATGCCCGCTAGATGCGGACGGTGGAGGTGTAATGAGTCCTTATGGAAGGACCCTACATTCAAGATAGAGATGGAAACCGAAATTGAGGAATTTTTCCGTTTGAATGACACTGGGGAGGTCTCAAAACAGGGAGTCTGGGAAGCTGGTAAGGCTACATGGAGGGGAATTCTCATGAGAGAAGGTGCAAGGAAAAAAAGAGAGAGGTCCTTAATTGAAAACAAACTCCGCAAAGAAATTACCCAACTGGAGAGGGATGTAAGGGAGGGCGATGTTGTAGACCCCGAAAAAGTTGCAGATGCCAAAAAAAAGAGAGAAGAGTTGCGTCTTTTAGAGCATGAACAGATAGCCCGCAAACTCCTCCTCTTGAAGCAAAAATATTATGAGAAAGGGGACAAGGCGGACGCGCTGCTGGCGGCCAGATTACGTGCCCAACAGACGGACCGCAGGGTGCAGGAAATATGTGGTGAAGGATCCGGACCAGAATCAAACCGATCCTCTATCCCGGAATCATTTGCTGACTATTATGAAGCCCTGTACACTCCAGAGAAGGACCCGGACGTATCTGACATCCGATCATATCTTGAGGATGTCGATATGCCCACACTGACACGTACTGAATCAGACACCATAGATGGCCCTATATCGGGGGATGAGGTCCTGGAAGCTATTAAGAGACTTGCGTTAGGCAAATCTCCGGGGGAAGACGGGTATACAGCGGGCTTCTACAAGACCTTTGCACCGCAACTCACGCCCTTTCTTGTCGATTTATTTAACCACATTTTAGAAACAGGGAACCCCCCGGATTCATTCACCAAGGCACTCATAGCCGTCATTCCTAAAGAAGGGAAAGACCCCAGGAACTGTGGATCGTACCGCCCCATTTCTTTGATTAACATAGATGCTAAAATTTATTCCAGGATCTTAGCGGCTAGGATAGAAACCTTTTTGCCCCGCCTTGTCCATCCCGATCAAGTGGGTTTCATACTTGGCCGTCAGGGTGCGGATACAATGCGGAAGACATTACATTTAGTACATGCCTCTCATAGTCTTAACACTGCCCCTGCGCTGTTCTCTATTGACGCAGAAAAAGCGTTCGACAGGGTAGAGTGGGACTTCCTGCTGGAGGTTCTTCAGAAATTTGGATTGGGCCCAAACCTGCGGAAGGGGATACAGGCAATTTACTCGTCACCTACAGCCTCAGTGTTTGTGAATGGGGAATACTCGCGGTGGTTTCGATTGGCACGAGGCACCAGACAGGGTTGCCCCCTGTCAGCCATTCTCTTTGCCCTATCGCTTGAACCTTTGGCACACAATATAAGAAAGGATGCTGGTATAGATGGAATCCACCTGGGGCCCACGGAGTACAAGCTGGCCTTGTATGCTGACGACATACTCTTACACGTGACCAACCCTGAGAGATCTCTCCCCCGAGCGATTTCCCTCATAGAAGATTATGGTCGACTATCGGGGTTTAAGATCAACCGAGCCAAGTCCACGCTTTTCCCCCTGCAGGGAGACACAGAAGCGAATATCGCAAAATACTCTTTTCTAGGTCTGACGATTGAGCACAACACGATGCAATATTTGGGGATACATGTTACGAAAAGATTAGACTCTCTGTATGAGGCAAACTTCCCCCAGCTTCTCCTTAAACTTCGGGCAGACCTGGCCAGATGGGACAAGCTAACGATCTCATGGCTTGGCAGACTGAATGCCATAAAAATGACCTGCCTCCCAAGGTTTCTCTACCCCTTCCAGATGCTCCCTATCAAAATACCCGAACAATATTTTACACAGGTTAAGAGGGAGATTCTGAAGTTCTTGTGGCAAGGGAAGAAAGCCAGGATCGCCTATGCTACGTTGACCCTGCCCAAAGACAGAGGTGGGGTGGGCCTCCCTGACATCAAAAAATATTATGCCGCAGCCCAGCTACGTGTGCTCGTCCCTCACTTACGCAGCCATAAGGAACCACAGTGGATAGCAATGGACAATCACTACTTAGATCCAGCGACACTAGGGGAATGGATATGGGCCCCGAGGAAAACAGTGCTAAAGAAAACGAGGGAACATCCACTCTTTGCCACCATATGGGACATATGGAGGGAAGGTCCGGGAATGAAGGGAATCACAACATGGCCATCCCCGTTAAGTCACCTATGGTCCCCGGGTATTAACAACCACATACCCAATGTCGATAGATTTCAGACATGGTATGAAGCGGGCTTGGAGAGGGTGGGCCAACTCCTCCACGGCGACTCTTTCATTACCCTCCCGGAATTGACCGAAGCCCTACACATCGGGGTACTGTCCGCTTTCCACTACTTACAAATCAAAGGAGTACTGACACAGGCAGGATGGGCTGACAAACTGAGCCGCGAACTCACCCCTTTTGAAAAAATGCTGGACTCTAAGACTGATAGGAAGGGCCTGATTTCCCTCATGTATAAACTCATTCTCGAGGGAGGAGGGGGGTCCACGCAGAAATGTCAGAAAGAGTCAGAAATAGAGGATAAAGAATGGGTGAAGATGTGTAATATGGCTACGCGTAACTCAGTCTCATGTCAATATAAACTTCACTCCATCAAACTTCTACATCGATGGCAGTATGACCCGTATAGACTATCCAAAATGTATCAATCCTCAGCCCCTACCTGTTGGCGCGAGTGTGGACAGATAGCCGACTATTGGCACATGTGGTGGGGATGCCCCAGGATTAAGATCTTCTGGGATGAGGTCCTCGGGTGGATCAGACACATGGATGGTATATACAGAACTGCTGACCCACATCTAGTCTTATTTAGCCTTGAGAAAATAGAAGATGAATGGACAAGGGTCTGTGGCATAACCCCCTACCTGTTATTGGCGGCACGAGCGCTAATAGCGACCAATTGGAAATCGTCTAAGACCCCGACTAAGAAAGAGTGGGTTAATGTGGTACTGAATATATGTACCATGGAGAAAATCACCGCATCCCTACATGGCAGGGCAACACAATGTGAAATCTTATGGGCAGAGTTCCTGAACACATACGTCCCCTCCATGGTGACCCCTTGAATGCATTTATGATACATATGCCTCAAACCCTGCAGAAAATTACTCTACCATGCCACCTCAACCTCTATGTGACACAACTCTCATTCCCGGGGAGGGGTGGGTGGGGGGAGGGGGGGGTTTGCTTATATATGTAAAGAACGGGAAAGTATCCGCTTAAGATATGGGTATTATTAGTAGTACCCATGAGTTAATGATGTTGAAACGAGACGTGCAAATGCGGGTCGCTAATGTGTTTTCCTTATGCTCATATATGTAACCTTTTTCTGTTCTGTTGTAATACAAGAAATGTAACTGTTAAAAAACAATAAAAATCAAAATTTAAAAAAAAAATAAAATAAAAGTATCGGAGCCGTATAACGTAATTTAAAAAAGTATAGGAGCACTGCACCCAACCGCTCCCGCTCACCACTGACCACTGGCTTTCCCCCAAAAATCACACATATCGCACATGCTCAAGAATTAGACAGCAGAGATGTACCTCTAAATTGCATGTCATGCACTGTACATGGTCAAGCCTTAGGCGACAGAACTATCTCCCTGGAGACCCGGAGTGGGGAACAGCTCATGCCTCGGGCAAATGATAATCCCAGACAGCCCTCCCTAGACTGGGAAGGAAAGCAGTTAAGGGAGAAGGCTGAATGAGAAGGGACTTATTGGATCAAAATCCACACACACTGGTGGACATGAGAACTGTTGCAAGGGTTGCTGCTGCGGCTTCTCCTGGTGTGGGTGGTGCTGCAGTTTATGGAGTGCTGCTGCAGCCTGAGGTGGCTGTTATTGGTGTGGTGGACGTGGGCACAGCTGTGGCAGTCTGTAGCAGGTTGTGAAGGTTGAATGTTGGTGCTGTGCCGCTGTGCCCGGTTGTGGTTTCCCAGATGTCACTGGCATTGTTGGCGGCTGTGTCTGCAGCTGGGGCCAAATTTATGGGATTGCTGGCTGCTGCTTCCCTCTGTCGTGGAGTACATGGAGTTGTCATTGGAGTTTGAGTGCATGGAGCGCTGCGTGCTGGGGATGACGACTGGTGTTGTCTCAATGGACTTGGAGGTTGGAGACCTGGTGCTCCCCGTCTCACTGTTGTTGTTGGGTCTGCCTCTGGTCTGCCATTGAAGGAGTTGGTGTATTGGAGTCTGGAGGCTGTTGCCCTGAACTGGATCTGGCCCGGTTCGGCTTGTATGTGTAAGGCTATAATAACTCCCTCAAACCCTGTCCCTCTTTTTTCTATTGTCAGAACGTCTGGACTGGCTTTTTAAATTTAGTTGGTGGTTGGCTGGTGGCTAGTTTTGTTGTGTAACAACTCATTATGTTGCTTGACACTCACATTGAATGTTTTCTCAAATCAACATTACATTTCTTTCTTTCTGATTTTATTTGGTCTTGCTCGTCTGTTTTGTATTCTGTTAATTGTCATCTGTGCTTTGATTGTACCAACACAATAATTTTGTAAAGCGCCTTGGCGAAGGTGTTGTAGAAATAAAAATAATACAATTCCAATAAGGATACAAATATCTGGATGAATAAAGCCTGACAGCTGTTGCCCTGGTTTCATCATTTAGAAGTGACACAACGCCTTGCAGGGACATTGGCCAGAGACACTTACTTAGAAATTTGCCAGAGAAGCTGCAAAGTCGAGATTGCAGTGTTTTTGAATACCCCTTGTATCTTCCACCCACCCCCAAAATCTCTTTCTGTCACAGCCAGCATGATGCTCTTCACCTTCCTGCAGCCACCACACTACCTTTAGGCAAAGGTGCAGCACCTTAAGGATTCTACAAGCAACCTTCTAATCTTTTCTGCTCCTGGTTTCATCATGAAGAACCCCTGCAGGGTTTCAGCATCACTCTGCCACCTCAAAACATGATGAGTTGGAAGCAGGGATAATGCATTTTAGAGATGCGTGAGAAGAGCTTTGGAGCTTGTGAAAGACAGCAGGGTAGACACCTAGGAAAAACAAACAGGGATTCTGACCCATTCCCTGACCCCATGACGAGTGCCTGACAATCACCTTCTCTCCATGCCCAAGAAGAGCCCTGCCCTTGATGGGCAGAATTCCCAGCAGGCCACTGAGCATTTTAGAGGGGGAGTGAGGGAGAAAGAAAGATAGGGAGAGAGAGGGAAAGACTGATTGACAGTGGCAATGTGATTTAGTGAAATGAGACCTGTCTACAAGAGGCCAATGGTTGGAATGCAAGTTTGCAGGTTATTATGCCTTGTAAGGCATACTCCCTGCTTCCCCTGACTAACTGACTCCCTTCTAAGCTCTCCTACCATCTTAGATATCCTAGCATCTTACACTACACACATATACCCTCCTACACATGGCCACCACAGACCTAGCCTTTAGCACATGAACACTAATGAAAGCATGACTAAGCTCTCTTCCTTTCGCCCCATAATACTCTCCAACATCAGCGACTAGCCAGACTCAAAGTCTGTACTCTATCAGATCTTGGGGTCTTATCTATGGATAACATAATCCAAAGTTGCACTCTCCAGCACCAGTGGCTAACCCAACTTAAAGCACTGTGCTTTATCAAATCTAGGCCGCTTTTCTATGGATAGCATACTCCCAGGTTTCTCCACCAAACCCATAGAAAGCAGATTGGCACAAAGGAACCAAGTACTTCTGACCTGCACCCATCAACACCAAAGGTGTCTCATCTGCCTCTCCCACTCTACCACTGTGGTAGAAGGGTGCTATACAAGACCACTTACATTACGTTACCAATCCCTTTCATCTTATTCCTGCCAAGTGCTTTAACAGTAGTCTTTTACTTCTCCTTAAAAATATTTACAAAATCAGAAACACTCTGACCACATATCTATCCTTTCCCCACCCGGAAAATCAATCGTTTTTTCTTTCTTTCTTTCTTTCTTTCTTTCTTTCTTTCTTTCTTTCTTTCTTTCTTTCTTTCTTTCTTTCTTTCTTTCTTTCTTTCTTTCTTTCTTTCTTTCTTTCTTTCTTTCTCCAACATGCAACATAATTTTTACAGTCCTACTAATCAATAATAACAATGATGGCCCGATAGCCCAGCCGGCTTTTGACCCCTATCTCTCCAGCCCACAGCTCTAAAATCCTTGAACACATACTGTTTGATCACATCACTTGCTACATGGACAATTACATCCTCTTCAACCCACTCCAACCTGAATGCTTCAGTACATATTGTACAGAAACAAAAGTCTTCAACTTCCTCACCTCTCGCCATTATTGAAATATCTCATCTATTTTCATCCTCCGGAATCTCACTGCCACTTTTGACAGTGTAACCCACCTCTCACGTTTATTTACACTCGTTAACATCAGCATTTCTAGTTGAGTTCTGGAATGGATTGCCTGCTTTCTCTTGACTGGTCGTTTTCCATTTACAGGAATACTTGCATCTCTGCTACCAGCTGCATTTCAGTATCTGTTCCCCAAATATGTTGACACACACTCTTCTTCGTATCCTACACCTCCTTGCTTGGCAAGATCATTTCTTCCTTTGGCTTCTCTTACCATATATTCGCAAACACCCACATATTGTTCACGTTACATTCCTTCTACCCTGAGATATCCTCCTGCATATTAGACTATGTCTCGACTATCTGACATGGGATGTCATTAAGTGCCTCATTCTCAATTCTCCAAGTCTGACGTTACCAGAATCCTAGCACCCAATTACCCCGCCCCCTTCCTGCCTTCCCCTCTATCCAAACCTGATGCTAAGGCTCACAAACATGATGCTGGCTTTGACAATGAAATACAGCTTCGAACATGTATCTCTTCCACAGCCTCGGAGACCAAGATAAACCTACTCAATAGTAACGTTATTTGTTCTCTCCTCATGCACCACTCTAATGAACCCCTGATCTCCACTCTGACCCTTGGGCATATTGACTACTGCTCTACCGTGCTGGGTCTATTTTGCTACTTGTTTATCCCCTTGATGAAATAGTCAAGGTGCTTCTCGTGTTCTCATACTTTCTACAACCCGTGTAATGTCTCTCCAGCATCGTTCCAGTGTATTCATAGATGCAGCTTCCCTCTACAACAAAGCCTCTTCAATTCCTCCTCTCAGTAGTCACGTTTATTCATGGAAAGCCACCCTGACCTGATCATCTCTATCCTTACTGTACCTGACATTCTCAAAAACAGCTACATTTAACAGTTCTGATCCCCCGCTGCTACCTTCCACTTATGATACTGCACCCTCCTTGCACCTCACCACTAGAACACCCTTCACCAGGAAGGTATAGTGTAGCCTCTCTCCCTGTCAAAAAAGCTGCACCCAACACTCTATCTGATTAAAAGTCAAAAGAAGCCCAAAGGGAATCATCGCCCCTCCCCCCAAGTACCCACTTCCCGTCCTACAATAAACTCATACATTTTACTCAACAGGCACACAATGGTACACAGTGTATTTACTATCTGCATATGTTCATAATGTAATAATCTATATTATTAGGTTTTGGTGTCCCCAATCTATGCTCACTCTTGCTTTTCCCCCTCCTTCAAGGGGTCATCAATGCAATAATCTTGCACGCAGTCATTTGTAAAGCACGCCTCAAGGGATTGCTCTGCTCTCTTTTATAGTATTTTGAAGAGTTTCTGGTAAACACTTTCACTCCCTTGTTCAATGATATCACAATTATAAAATGCAAAGTACTGTGTGCTGCATATACATCAGAATTGTCTGAATCGGATAAGGTGCCCCTCTGTATCTGACCACTTGTGCCTCCCTTTTACTTTCTGGATACCACCAGACCAGACTGGTCTCCTCAGCCCTACTGTTCAACATTCTCATAGGTTAGTGTAACAATGAACTATAATGTCCATGCATTGCAAAGCATAACACAGTGCTCACAAGGTACCAAAAATCCACAACCTGTTCCTACCTAACACATTTTGTAAATACCTCAAGTTAATGGTTGCATTTCCCTTTAGTACTGTAACTTCCAGCCAGTTCCATTCCATCTTTAATTAGCTGAACCTCTACGAGCTCGGTTGCTTTACTTGAACTTCTGAATTCCTCAGCTCTTTCCAGGTTTGGTTTGTTCTTTTGAGAACGATAGTGCCCGTCCTTATGTCAGAATTGACTTTCCATGTTTGCCATGTATTTCTATAATGTTTGTGGACCTTTCTGTGACATTTGAAACAATACACATTTACATCATTCCTGAGCCCGTCATTACCTCCTTTGATACACCTTGCTTCCTATTTTATAGCCGCCTTTAACTCTTGTTTCTCTTGTTTACTTCTCATGACGTGAAGTATCCCCCAGAACTCTTCTGTTTTGCTCCGTATTTTCAATGTACATCTGCAGACTCTGGCATACAACACTGAGATCCTGCTCCGTTTACATAGTGACCTGACTTGTACGTTCAGTCACTTCAAGTAAGTCGGTGTCCTCTTGTTGACTAAAACTCAATGCCTTTTGGAATATGTACACTCATCACATCTTTGCCCTCAGTTCATAATCTGGGATTTTGCTTTGATCCACAACTTTCTTTTATCTCCCTGCAATTCGTGTTTCTTTTCCATGAAAGCTATCTGGAAGTCCAACCTCCATTTTCCTGAAGATCTTCACCGATAGTGATAGAGCACACACCTCCTCTCTTCTTCCACATCTCCCTTGTCTGATAATTCAGGCAGAAATATGATTTAGGGCGTGTCTATCCCACAAAGCATTTTTTTGTATGATAACTCAATCTCTTAGTTAGAAATTCTTGCCACGGATTCCATCTTGTCTCTCCATGCTTACCTTGCAATTGACACAGAAGCAAAGAAAGATGGATGTTCTTTTTCATTGCAAATGCTGTATTCCTGGACTAGCATATCCCTGACCACTTATCAAATTACTTGGCAAATCACTTGATTCTGTAGCTTCGCTCCATCTATCTTTGGCTCCTTCCTTCCCCAAGTGCATGTGGGTTTGGCACAGTGATCTTGCTTGTTCATCTGCAGATATATGTCCTTTTTTGTGGGGCGGCCAACCCAACATGTTTGCCGCCATTGGCTAATACTATCTGTGCCTATGCCCTCCAATTCTTTCGCCCCACTTACTGTGTCTACGGTTCTTTCAAAGACATGGATTGTACCACCAGTAGTCATGTGAGCCAATTCAAGCACACCTCTGAATGCCCACTTGGCAACTGCTTCCTTACTCTTATGAAGACCCCGAATCATAGCAAAGCTTCAATAATCAATGTTTCCTGTGAATTTAATCTCCCAGTGAGTGTGTGGATGTGGTACTGGCTCATGCAGGTGACCTGCTTGTGCATCCGCAGGTATATTTCCTTTGTTGTGGGACATCCCAACATGTCCACCACCTTTGCATGATACTATCTATGGCTCTGCTCTCTAGCCCTGCCATACAAGTTGCTGGGACATCATCTCCACTGGGGAAGAGAAGATATGGATGCCAGGCCTCCCTCCATTAGAAGAAATCCTCAAACATGGCAGACTCATCAGAGTGGCTCAGTGAAGGGAGGCTTGGCAAAGAGAATCTACTAATTTCCTCTTTACCAAGCTTGCCCTACAACCCCCAGTAACTCTTTAATTAAATGACCATCTTTTGCAACACACTTAACACTGGGCTCCAGTATCCGAGCACAAGACCAGGATTCAAACCGGTGCTTCTCTGTGTTATCTTGCTTCCAAGACAAGCATGTTGCTCCAGAGCTATCCCCCCTACCCTCCAGCTCCTCTTTACCTTTTGTGAACTCCCTTTCCTTATTAACTTCTTTATTTAAGTATCTGATATCCTTTTAATTAGGTTGACTATGTTCACCACTCCATTGACCCACCAATGTCTACCTCCCATCATAACAGACTACTCCTGTACTTCCCATCCTTCCCCTTATCCCACTTGTTCCCCCCTTTGACCTCCTATATTTTTTTTCCAGAGCCGCGTCACCCCTCACCAACCCGGGTGGAGAGCTCATGTGCACCTGGCCTCATAGTCCCATAACTTATTATGCCTTTTTCTGGACCACTAGCTTTCCCTCCTCCTCTCTGTGCATGGAGATTTGGATACCAAATCCTCCACTCTCCTTTTTGCTTAGGGTCCCATGGCAACTCTTTCTTAGCTTTCCACCTCCATCTATCTGCAGTTGACTTTTAGACGTGCATCTACTGTGCACTTGCCTTTTCCTCCTCCCACCTTCACATTCTTCCAACCTCCCCTCTCTCTTGGTTATCTCCACCCTTGTACTTCCACTCATCTCTTCTCCTTAAGACCTATTGTCTATGTATCCTCTTCTCACTCCTTCTCCTCTCCCCACATGCCCATTCACATACCTCCACTCTCAATACGTTGTCTCCACATTTGTCATGGATTGTGGGCAATCCTGAAAAAGAAGCTTTATGCATTGCGTCTATAGAAGCAATCCAATCTGTCCTTTCCATTGCTTTTTTCACCTTAATTGGATTAGGAACCAATGTTTCTAAGTCAGTATTTGCTCCTGTTAATATCACGTCTACCAGGGAGTTCAGGTTTTCCAGCATAGCTGATTTTGACTGTTTAAGATGTTCTTTTATCTCCCCATACAAACTATCTATCTGAGATGTAATAAGCAGTCGATAGAGAGAGACCAGCTTCCAATCGGCATGATATTTCAATGATTTTAGGGCAAATTCATACCTTAAACACCAAGTTGATAAACCTTGCGGAAGCCCGAAGACACTCTTCCAAATGATCCCTTCACATTTTTGCCAATTGGAGTTCCTTGCTAGCAGTTTTGCTTCTAATCCATAGAGAATAACTGGGACCACTTTTCCTACATATAATTTTATGAGTGGAGATAATGAAAATGTGCAGTACTTATATAAACAAAATGTAATCTGAGTTGTTAAGTATAGAATTTTGGCTCTTAGGTCTGACGCTATAAGGGCGATCGGTGATGCGAAAACACGAAAACCCAAGTATATAACTTCCTCTACTCTCAGGATTTGTTTACCCTCCAGAGACCAAATTAATGTTTGGATCTTTCTGCCTGCTGTTTGAAAGATCACTATTTTCGACTTCCCTGGATTAATTGATAAGTCTTTATCTTTTGCATATTTACCGAGAGCATTTACCAGACATTGTAGCCCTACTGCTGTTTGATCTAGTAGCACAATAGCATCAGCGTAAGCCAGCCAACTGATTTTGCAATCGTTGACTTTAGGGGTGGCCAAAGCTGCTTCGTCTAGTGATTTCCCCATATCTGCCAGGTATGAATTAAATAGAAGAGTAGCCAGCATACAGCCTTGTTTTACTCCCCTTTCCACTTGTATAAACTCAGGTAGATGGCCCTGTTCGTCCAAGCAATTCTTATGGTAGTATCTCTTTGGAGCTCTAGTAGCAGAGCCAAAAGATGTTTAGTTACCTCCCATTTTTCATGTTTTTCTCGATTTACTTGGTTGAACATATTTGAGAGATCTACCCAGGCACCATATAGTGAGGTCTCCCCCATTCCTCTTGCTTTTTCACCTTTATGCATTCTTCAAACTTGTGTTTGTCATCATATCCTTTTACGATTTGTTTAAACAAGACCTAGGGCCCGATTCATGGAATTTTTGCACAAAGTGACTGCACTGCTAAAAAAGTCAGTGCAAGTGGACATTTTTGCAGTGCAAAATGACTTTGCACTACCTTTTGCACTGCAAAAATACACTTTGCACAGTTCCATGAATCAGGCTTTGTGTCAGCAGTGCAAAGTCACTTTTGAGCAGTGCAAAGTCACTTTGAACCGTGCAAAAATTCGATGAACCGGGCCCCTAGTATTTACTCCGACTACATTTCTGTTTTTTAAACAGATAATGCTGGATCCTGAAACTGAGATATTAATATGTGCAGATTCGCAAATGTTCTGGGGCTAGGCTAGCACCCCACATGCATTATCACCAGATGGGAAATGGAAAAATGCAAACGTGTATCGGATTAGGCATTTGTCCAAGAAAAGTATGGGTGCTGGGTGTAATAATATGGTCAACGCTGGACGAAATAAATAGAGTGCTCAATGGGATTATCTCACTCATAAACAGTAGCAAACCAACATTAATGTGGATGTTATAAATTATGAGCAGGTGATAACATCCACTTAACTCAAACTACAAAGAGAAACAGACGCTTATGGGACTGAGTGGCTCAGATGCCATCCTTAAACATTGCAATGTCTTTAGTTCTAACAGGTGTTGGCTTTCTGCCCCTTGGGAACACTCAGAGTAAAAGCAGGAACCTAAACCCACCATCTCTTTTATTGCACATGCCAAGGTGCTTGGGATTCAATTTGCAGGCAAGATTGTGCAAATTACGTGCGCAACTAAGTGTTGGCAATTCAAAACAGCTATTATGTAAGGGCGGCGGCCTGCATGCTGGCATGCCATTTTGGAAAACAGTCCCATAGGACGTGCAGAATGTGCTTCTCGTGACGGTCACAGAACGCCACAGTCGCATGTTAGACACTGACGTTGGTTTCCCTCAGGATTCGACGAATTGCAAACCTATTAATGCGCCCTGCTTAACAGTACTTACAGTTATGTCTGACCTGCATGCATTTGGGAATGTGATAGCGTCTTTAATATAAATGCGATGCATGACCTCTTTATCTGCATGATAAGTGACAGAATGCAAGAACCATATACCTACCAATTTATGTTTCTGTAAAATGGCCATAGAACTATGTGGCTATTTGGTTTCCACTGCTCATTTTTATTTTTGAAATTCTTTCAGAATACATCGTATTCTTTTGTATGCAGAGCGCAGCTTTATGAAGCTAACCCAGCCCTAGCAAGAGACCCCTGTTGACTTAATACATACATACGTAAGCCAATACGTACAAAAAAAAACCTGCGCTGTTTGTTTGGCTATCATGGTATTCCTAGCTCTATGTCTTCTGCTAATTCCTCTACTTTTTTTTTCACTGTGTTATTTTTTTTCCTATTTGCATTTCTCTCCTTTGTTCCTATGTTCTGTCTCTCTTCCCATTTCTGTACATCCGCTTGAGCTTTACCATTTCATCTGTTTTAGACATAGGTTGAGGATGGTGTCATACTCTCAAAAGCTTATCCATCTACCAAGAACCTGAACACAGCCTCTTCCGCTCATTGAAGTGTCTTTAGTTGCTTCTTTGTATTGTGAAAGATTGATGCTAGTGGTTGTTGACTATGGGCCTCATTACGACCCAGGCGGTAAGTTACCGCCTGGGTCGTACCTTTACCACCATGGCGTAAACACCATGGCGTAAACTACGTTTACGCCATGGTGGTTGGCGGACTTACCGCCCCATTCCGAGGTTGGCGGGGCGGTAAGTCCCCAATCCCCATTTACCCTTCCCCATTCCCATTTTTGCCCCATAGGGCATAATGGGAGTGGGGAAGGCGTTAATTACGCCACCGTAAATTACGGTGACGTAATTAACAACATGGGCCCTCATTACGACCTTGGCGGAGAACCATGGTGCTATTTGCACCATGGTCCATGGCGCTAAGCTGCCAACTCCGCCATGGGGGTTGGCGGACTTACCGCCCCATTCCGACCTTGGCGGGGCGGTAAGTCCCCAATCCCCATTTACCCTTCCCCATTCCCATTTTTGCCCCATAGGGTATAATGGGAGTGGGGAAGGCGTTAATTACGCCACCGTAAATTACGGTGGCGTAATTAACAACAAGGTCCCTTAGCGCCAAGGATTTTAACGCCTGCTAAAAGCAGCCGTTAAAATGACCATGGCGCTAAGGGAACTCGTACTCAGGCGGAAAGGGGTGCCATGGTTTACGCCGGCGTAAACCCCTTTCCGCCAGGGTCGTAATGAGGGCCATGGTCCCTTAGCGCCATGGATTTTAACACCTGCAAAAAGCAGGTGTTAAATCCGCCATGGCGCTAAGGGACCTTGGAATCAGGCGGTAAGGGTCGGCGCTGTTTACGCCGCCGTAAACCCCTTACCGCCTGGGTCCTAATGAGGCCCTATGTGTGTATGTGTGAAGCAGCATTACAATAATGCCAATTGAGTCACTAGCATGCAAAAAGAGATGCTTTTTACAGATAGACAAGGCTTGAAAATAATGTACCAAACGGGGAGGCATGGCAACTATGCGATGAGAAGAAAGCGACACTCAGCCATGAGCAGAAGGTATGCTCAGGGTGGGAGTGATGGCAGGCGCTGTACCAGTGGCTCTAAAGTGAGCTGTTTAGTGAGTGTTCAATGTCAACTCTGTTGTCTTCCATTGCTCATGCGCAGTTGATTCTGTGACTCTGTGACAATGTAACTGGAGCGGACACACGAGGAGGGTGGCACACTTGGTTGCTCGTGGCTGTTATTGTTTTCTAATGGGGGCTGTTTTAGCTTAGTTATTGGTTCATGGGAGAATAGGGATACTGGTGTGGCGGCAGAAGTTCTTGTTTTTATGTGATCAATGCTAAAGGGATTATGGTATTCCTATGTAGTGCACAACTGTTGTGTTCCCATATGTCCACATTTCCATCCCATCCACAGAAAACGATGCACTCATTGCGCTGCACACCTGAATACACAAATGCACACAAACAGCCCTTCTACCATAGACACACAGATGTGTCTTTGTGCAAGTGCTTTTTCTGAGCAGAGCTATAAGTATGTGTGTTCGTGTGTACATCTGCGTACATGCATGTATTTGTTGCATGGGTTGTGTGTTGGCACATTGTGTTCCTGCTTGTGTTGTATTTGCTCAATTCATTAAACAAGGACAATACAAACACACCCACCAAGAACCTCAGACACATTCACTTGCTTCTATTACAGTGTATATGTTTATGTGTTTTGATGGACGTTGTTTTCTGAAGTGATACTGAATGGGTTATTCCCTATTTTTTGTTTACGGGGATTCAATCCCTGATGCCAAATGAACAGGTGCAGCGCGGAAGTGACTGAGCCTCGATAAGAAGCATTAACATGCCTGGACGGCCCAAGATAAGAACGAGTGCAGTCAGCAGCGAAGGGCAAAATAAAGAAGGCCAATTCGAAATACACCTGTAAAAACAGGGAACGAGAAGCATCCGCCCACTGCATCTAAGAAAACAATACTTGCAAGAATAAAGGAAGTAGTTTTGTATTGCATAGAAACATTAATTTGCAAAAAACTGGGAACCTGGAATCTGTTTTGTTTATTCGAAAAACATTGGTCGAGAGACAACGACACCCAAGGGGTTCCGCAATTTTTTTTGCAAGTTCACAAGAAATATATTTGTCCTGAAGATGGCCATAACATCAAGAAAAGGCGCTAGGGATAACGTCTAAATCCAACTCTTGTAGGCTGAAACATATGTTGACATTCCCACGGGTTTGAGAATAAAAAACTTTTGACAACAGGAGACCAGAAGAAAGACCTCAATGAGTGACTTGAACAAAAGTGAATGGGCCTCATTACACGGTAAGTGGTAAGGGTTTACCAGTACCGGTATTATACCGGTACCAGTAAATCCTTACCGCCTTACTACGAGGTCCCTTTGCGGGTTCGGGAATTTAACGCCTGCTTTTTGCAGGTGTTAAAAACCAACCCACAAAGGGACCAGTGGAGCTAATTACGGTACCGCAATTTGCGGTACCGTAATTAGCGCCTTCCCCAATCCCATAGAGCCCTATGAGGCAAAAATGGGAATGGGGAAGGGCAATGGTGGAAGGGGGAATTAGTGCCCCGCCAACCTTGGAATGGGGCGGTAATTCCCCTTTCCACCAAGGCGGTGCCGGTATTTTACCGGCATGAACCATGGCGCTAATACCGCCATGGTTCTCCGCCTACCGTGTAATGAGGCCCAATGGCCCCCTTACGACCCTGGCGTTAAGGGTTTAACGGCGCCGTAAAAGGTGTCGGCGCTGTTAAACCCTTAACGCCTGATTACGAGGTTCCTTTGCGGGACCCGACCTTAACGGCTGGTTTTTCCAGCCATTAAAGTAGGGTGCCGCAAAGGGACCTTAGTGCTACGTATGGTGCCACAATTTGCGGCACCGTACTTAGCGACTTCCCCATTCCCATAGAGCCCTATGGGGCAAAAATGGGAATGGGGAAGGGCCCATGGTGAATGGGGAATTACCGCCCCGCCAACATTGAATGGGGCGGTAATTCCCTCCATTCACCATGGTGGACCCCGGCATGGGCCATGGTGCTAATAGCACCATGGTTTAGCGCCGGGGTCGTAATGAGGCCCAATGTCTTATTTTCTCTTGTGTAATTGACAGAGAGTGAAATTAGAGCGTGAAAAAGATTGATGTCACATACTAACCCCACTATTGTGTTAAACATCTGAATAACATCTTCATAAAGTCGTTGAAGAAGAACGTTTTTTGTACAGATTCGTTTTGTAAGAAGGAACATAAGCTATTTTATTAGTTTTTTTTATGTGTTTGTATAATATTATGAATAAAATGTGTTTTAATGGAAATAGTTTGGAGACTACATGTGACATGTATCAACCGATACATTGATAATGACAAGGTGGTGCACTGCCCGAAACTAACCAGATGAAGAGTGGGGTAATCAGTGTCTTTTTTCATTGTTTCATAAATGTTTTATCTGAATACAAAAAAAAAATATATTACAATTAAATTTGCAAAGAAGACGATGGCTGGATAATACGCTCTGCAAAACTATGTCCCCATCCGTGGCTGTATCAGGAAAATCTGCCACTTCATTATCCTGCCGCTGCGCAAACACCACCATGTTTTCCCAGACTTACCATCTCATTAGTACCTTGAATGCCGGGATTCAAATTAATCGGCCAAGTGTTTCTGTGCTCCATTTGACTTCTGACCACTGACTAGTTTGACGTTACGTTATCATGTAGATCAATGCATCTCTTTGAATGCACTTGTCTCAGACATTCAAATAGTTCAAAAAGGCAGTTTAATTCATATTCTAACAACATGTAGTTGCCAGTCAATCACCCCAACAGGGGACATTTAGCACTAACCCTTAACAGTGCATTTGTTCTGAGAAGTCTTTCTGGTATACCCATTGCATACTTTCCTCTGATGTACAAATATCTGGCTCTTTTCCCCCGCTGGCAGTATTCCAGCGGGCCATTCCACACTCATCTCCTTACGGCTGAGCGTGGGTGCCTGCAGCCTTCCACCTTCCTTTCTACATCCTTGAAGTCCTATTTGGTGTTGCAGAGCTGCTGCAGCCTCTGGGTGGAGGTTGGTGCAATGTGCTCAGTTACCCTGAACCTAGTGTTGAAAGTGGGAGCAATTTTTGGTGCGTTTATTATAGTAAATACAGCACTTCTACATCGCACATTCTGGCAGTGTTTGTTTATTTTTCTGCTGCCTGCTGCACCAAGAAACTGGTTGTTTCTTAACTCCTGCCTGCAACTCCAAGTCACCATGTTGTACTTTCATCATGGCCGCCCTGGCCTTTTGTTCATGTGAGGCAATGTGTGAAAAGCTGCCTTCCACCATCGTGCTCCTGCATTGGCTGTGACTTGCTTCTACCTGACCAACGAGGGCCCGGCAGGCTTCAGCCAGCCCCATCTGCAAAGGCCCACTTCTAAGGCCCCTGTCAGCTTCCCTGTCCTCCTACTGGCACTTCTGCCACCCCCCAACCCTCCCTGAGGCTGCTACCCCTGGACTATTGGACTACCATGACTCTCTTACCATATTCTGCATGGGTTAGTTCCCTCCTTTGTGATTTCCCTGTACTTCCTTTCTCGGCGGGTACTCTCAGCTCTCCCTTTTATGTTCTCAATTTAAGTTGTCTCTGTACTCACCCCTTCCAACTGACTCCCACTTTAAATTCCTTAACTACTGCTCCCTCATTTAACTTGAAAGTCAAAGTTGGGTGTATTTTTCATTTAACTTGAAAGTCAAACTTGTGTGTTTTTTGCATTTAACTTTGGCCATTGATTGTAAACTGCTAGCCCAGTGACTGTTCTATACCGCTGTACCTGCTTACTCTTCCCTCTGCCTCCTCTCTTCCCACTCATGGCGTTTTATGGTTCTCCCATCTATTCCAACTGCTTCTCTATCAACTATCCTTCCCTTCTCACTAAGTCTGGAAAGAAGAAGTTTCAAAAGAATATATTGGCCTACAACCCTGGTCTCCCTATCGCTGATACCTATACCAGCATCTCTTACAGACAGACACTCACCAACATCCTCTTTGCTGTTCCTTCACCGGATATATGGACCCCCCATATGATCCCTGTGCTCTGGGCTATCTCCTCCTCTCCCATTAATGGTGGCACTCTCTGGAAAGTCCTCATGGCTTTTTTTGACTCCTCCAGAGTCATCCTCAATGTCTACCTAAATGGCACTGCCCTTGCCTCATCAATTTCCCTTCATCTCCAGCCATCCCCTCCTCTTATTCTTGGCTACCTTCCCACTCTTCCTTCCTCCTCTTCCCCTCTTCAGGCTACCCCCACAACTCTGCAGGGTGTACCTCTGATTTGTACCCCTCCCCAGAAGGTCTTTTAGGCTGGCAACCTTCTTCATCTTGCCATCAAACACTTCTCTGACATCTGCCACCTCCTTGAAGAACTGATCCTTGATGTCCTTGATCTTACAGAGACATGGTTCATGGCCAGCTCGGACATCTGACCTATGAATCGTGTGTCAGTTGAAGCTTTCGTTGCCACCTTCTCTCCCGCCCTCCTCCTCTGGCCGATTCACACCCGGACACAATCTTGTCACTTCTCTAGTCTTCTATTTCTGATACTCTTTATGCTCTTGCTCCCGTCATGAGGATCTGCTTGAAGTCCAAAGCCAAGTGCAATTCCTGGCATGACTCTGACCTAGCTACACTTAAACGTAAGTGTACAGCGGCTGACAGGAAATGGAGGGCTTCTTGTTCATCCTTTGACAAACTGGCTGTCACCTGCTACAAAGGCAATACTGACTCTCTGTCTGCACCAATAAGAGAGTCCACATTCAAGCTTGTTTCTCTGCGGCATCAAACAACTCGGCTGAACTCTTTAAAATCTGCAAGGATCTTGTCAACCCTGCTGCAGTCTCTACCCCTCCACTTGCCTCCCAGTCTCTCTGCAATTCCCTTGCCTCTCACTTTATCTCAAAAACCCAGGACATCCTGTCCATCCTCTCCTCCCCTCCCCCTCCTATTTCCTCTCAGACTGTGCTTGTTGACCCCCCTTTAACCACCCCCCACCCGCGTTCTCTTCCTTTCCTCTTTTCTCCCCTGTTGAGATTGCTTGACAAGTCCGATCTATGAAAGCCTCGTCAAGACAGGTTGATCCCTGCTCCTCTAAAACAAACAAGGACCACATTGACCTCTTTGCTCTGGCCCTTGCCGATTTTTGCAACCACTACTTTGCCTCATGATCCTTCCTCTCCCCTCTGAAGAACTCCCTGTGCATCCTCGCCTCAAAAAACCCACTGCTGATCCTTCCTATCTGGCTAATTATCACCCAATTTCCATTGCTCCCTTTCTGGGCAAACACTTGGAAAAACTGGCCATCTCTCAGCTTAACCTTCATTCCAATTCTGTTGGCTGTCTCCATGACCACCAGTCTGGCTTCAGAGTGGCCGGGAGCACAGAAACTGCTCTCCTGAACATCCGTGAAGATCTGCTCTCCAACCTTGACACTAACATTCCCATTGTCCTCATCCTACTCGATCTTTCTTCTGCCTCCGACACGGTCGACCATAGCATCCTGCTCAACCGTCTATGTGATAACCTGGAGATCACTGATGAGGCTCTGTCCTGGCTGACCTCCTTCCTCTCTGATCGATCCTCCCAGATCATCTATCTTCCTCTCAACCTGGGGTGTTCCCCAGGGGTCTAACCACTCGCCCGGGCTTTACAACCAATAGCTGGCAATTCTTGCCCACTGCATAGCCATTTTCTGCTCAAATTTCCAGTGCTAGGCTGATGACAGTCAAATCATTTTCAAGCTGCCCTCGGCCACCTCCTCTCTGTCTCTCATCTCCGATTGCCTAACTTCCATTCAAGATTGGTGTGGCGCCAATGATCTTTGTCTGAATGCCATCAAGAGGGAGATCCTCCTCATCGGCACACCTTCACATCCTTTCGCCTCACTCTCTGGCCGGCCTCCCTTGGCCCTCCTCCTACCCCCACCTGTGAGGCTAAGATCCTCAGGGTCATCTTTGACTCCACACTTTACTTCTCCGCCCACATCTCTGAGGTCTTTAAAAAGTAAAACTTCCTACTGCACCTCCTCAGAGGTACTCTGCCTTTCCTCTCCGTCCCCCAAAAGCTTACTGTCTCCAAAGCTCTGGTTATCTCTAGGTTGGACTATTGTAACAGCTTCTTTCTAAATCTACCTGCCTCTACTCTCCGACCCGCTGCAAATAATCCAGAACAGGACTACAAGACTTGTCCTTGGCCACAAGCCCTGGGATCGTATCTATCCAGCTCTAAAATCTCTCCATTGGCTCCCAGTGTCTGCAAGGATTCAATTCAAAACCGTCTGCATTGTCCACAAGGCTTTCTGGGACCTGGGTCCAAAATACCTTCAGCTAACCCTCCACAAAGATCTCTGTCTTCGGCTTGGGCCTCCCTCTGGAATAGACTCCCTGCCACTCTAAAACATGAGGAGAACCATCTCCGGTTCCGGAAGCACCTCAAGACCTTCCTTTTTGCTTCTGCCTTTGCTCCCCCTCTCCCCTGCTGATCTGCTCTCTCTTGACATTGTGCATCTGGCCCCTGGGCCCAGGTACCTGCTCACCCTGCCGCCCGCCTGCACTGCCTCCTGGCCACCCCTTGCACTGTGGACTATATCTGTACCCATACAGTCCCCCAAACACCCATTTTCTTCCTTTTCTGCACTTATCAGACTTACCCAGTCTGCTGCCATAAACACAGCACTAGTCACTTCCTGGCTGCACTACCACTGCTTATTGCCTCTATTATCTATTTATTTTTATTTATAATTATTTATCTGTTCTCCTCTGTTCCGCACTTTCCACTCTCCCCCTTCCTTGCACTTTTCCCCTTTCCCATGCACTTGCGCGTTCTCAATGTTTCTGGGCCTAGTAAGATCGTTGTTGTGTTCTCCCCTGTTCCCCTCTCTTGCCTTGTCACTTTCTGAAACACTTGTGTACGAGCGTGATACAAATAAAATATCATATCATATCATAACCTAAAATGGTTGCAGGTAATTCTGGTGAGAGATGCACTTCCATCCCTTCAATACCAGGGACTCCCAAATAAACTGAGATCAGAGGCATCCCACCATTCTCCCTATAACTGTTCCACATGCTGTTGTGTTTAGAGGTTATGACTGTATAGCCTCTTTAAACAGTTGTTCCTCCCCCATTCTGAATTAGGGTGACGCCATCAGCCCTATATCAGAACAAACGTGAGCCTTCACCACTTAAATGGGCTCTCAAACAATTCGGTCCATGAAAACAAAAGAAAAACTACTGTCCTTGGAGGTCATTAATGTCTTTCAATTTTTTAACAATTTAATGAAGAAAAGAGAATTGTTATGGCAGCATTCCCATAGCAATACAAGTCAGTGATAGTCTTTACTGCACACATGATAACATCTGATTGAAAAACTAGTAAAAGGTCGAAAGACTTATAGCCAAACTCTGTTGTTATTCCAGGAAATGAGGAATCTCGGGACGACGTAACCACAACGCTCAAAGAAACGTGAATTTTATTATTAAGCATTTCAATGTAGGTAATTGGGAATGTATATGTGTGTGCTTGCATGAGGGGTTTGTATATACAAGGATTGGGAATAACACAATTAAAGTTTAACCTAACAATACACATGAAATGAAATCAACAGTTTTGACCTATCTTAACTATTTAATTTGGAATATTGCTACTGTGTCAATAGTGTTAGTAGCACCACTACTCAGATATTCAGGTTGTAAATGCTGAGATATTCAGCATTTACAACCTGAATATCTCACGTTTGGCTGATCCGATTTTCAAAATGTTTTGGCATGCAGCATTTCAGGATAAGGGCTAGGTGTGACAACAATTCTCAAAACTCAAAGTGGACAACTTTCGGAATCTCAATGCAAAAAACAAACATCTTTTGTTCTCTTATTCATTTTAACAATTAAAAGGTTGAAAACACTTTGCCAAGTTTGGCATGAGTGTTTGGATCTTGACAGATCAGTGAATTTGCCAAATTTGGTGAACTTTTCTGGACAAAAAAAAGTTGCAGAGGAAAACATTTAAATAATTTTCCAGGTTATAAAGTGTGGTATAAACTTAGCTATACCGAAGCTCTTGCTGTAATTTAAAATACTGTGACAACGTTGCTTGCAGTTGGTCAGGGGACACCGACAGGTCACCCCTATAGATGTCTACTTGGCCCTCAGAGAATCCCAAGATCCTCAGGGCCAGAGGACGTAGGGTGTAGGAATCTCCATGGTCTGAAAAGAGCCTGAATCTCCATAGGCCAGACCCAAACCAGCAACAAGAGAGGGAAGCAACTCTTTCCCCTGTAATGCAACAACATTTTTATGCAAAGGATTGGGTACATGTATTTCTCCAACTATGCTTCTGGAAAAAGCTTTCTTCCCAGTTCATGTGATCTGAATAAATATTTTCAAAGAAAAAACATACTGAAAGACAGACTGAAATGTCTGTCTCCCGTGTGAGGATTAAAATGAGCATGGCTTGTTCCAGTTCTCTGGTAAGAGTTAAGGGAGTTACAGTGTCCCAATTCTCCCACAAATAACATATGCTAAGAAAGACAACCCTTTCCTCTGGGCAACCATAATGATTTCAGAATCATAAAACATATGGTTGGAATACAGCAGGGCTTCATTTAAAACAGCCCCAGTATAGCTTACGGTGGGAAAGGAGGGGGGATCAAACACTGGTGCAACGCCAGAAAAATTCCAAAATTGCAGATGCCCACACTAGAACTTTAAAAGGACCCCTTGCAAAACACCTGACCCCCACCACTAGATCCAATAATAGGCCAGACACATCAGTTAAAATAAATATAATTATGCAGGGGAGGAGAGAAGAACTTTTTAGAATGAATCCATCTGAGTCAATAAGTGTCAATCCTTGAGAGAGCTGGCAGGAAGAGACTAGTAGATCCTGGAAAAAAAAAAAACTGTTCTGGTGACCCAATGTCCGGGGAGACCAGGAAGGAGTAGAAAACGGGTGCATGACAAAGAGGCACAGAGGCAAAGAGCCAGACGTGTGTTGTCAAGTAGAGGGAGAGACTGGTTCAGAGGAAGAGCATGTGGTGTTGTGACTAACAGTTGTGTCATGCAGGGAGAAGATCCTGGCTTGTTAGTCCAAATGAGACACATTGGTTTTGAACAGAGATAAATGAATCTGACTGAAAGGAAGAGGAGGTGCAGGAGTGAAAACCTATTTTGAAGCGGATAGTGAAGAGAATAGTCTGTTGGAAAATGAGGAAAAGGGGGAAACATTGGTAGAGGAAGGAGAGATATACCAACTGTGAAAATGATGAAAGAGAAACTGAAGTTATCTTAGATGGGAGATAGAAAAAGGAGATTGACTTTGAGCTTCGTCTTGGTAAGCAGGAGGAGAGTCATAATCTCAGTGGATCGGTTTGGTGGGGAGACGAGAAGGGATACTATTTGGAGCCAAGGGGGAATGTAATGAGAAAGAGAGATATCCTCACAGGATGGAGAGTTGTTGGTAGAAGCAAAGAAATGGATACCATCAGTAGAGCAAAGAATTGAATGAAAATGTATAGAGGAGGGTAGAGGTGGAGCATGATAGTCCATAGATCGAATGATAGCTCACTCACTAAGGTAGCGAGAACAGGGACCTTACAGAGTTCACTTTGATCCAGGAGAGAGTACAGAGGTGGAAATAGGAATGCAATTTCACAGGAACAAGACTGTCCAGGAGTAGTTAGGCTCGAAACATGCCAGGGAAAAACACAAGAGATGCAGGGAGTGAAATGTCGGGTTAAGACCGCATTTCTCAGCCAAACCCCACCACTTTGCATAAGACTCACCTGGAAGCACCTATCTTGGGCATAACCTGAAGGGAAGTCATTGTACGATCACAAGGATAGTGGTCTTAAGAAACCCCAGCGGTGGCAATGATCATAAGCAAGGGCTTTGACAAAATGACTATTGCTCTGCAGGAATATGGGGATAAGTGGCAGCTAAACTGCCTACTCAACCGGCAGTGAATCAGTGATCCCAATCATAAAACTAAAAAAAACACATTGCAACTGGTACACCTCCTTTGCTTTTTGTGACAATGTGTGCCAAGGGCACTCTATATTCTTGAAGGGGGTGCAAGTTGATATAAGTAGCGACTCAAACAACTAAAGTATGATAGTCCAAAGTAAAAGAATGATCAATCAAGGTTCGATAAATATATGGACATTTAATTAACCAATACAAAGGCAGATAAATAGCTAAAAACACAAGCAAAAATCCACTCCTATAAAGAAACACAGAAATTGCAAGCTGCTGTGGAATAGCACTCTAGATAGATGAGCATTGATATTCAAGTACTTAATTAGCACAATGTGAGTGTTCAGGGAAATGTCTTAGGAGAACAAGGCAGTGAAGGGGGGGGGCTTATTTTATTTTATTTTATTTTATGTTGACATTTACAGCAGCACGACAAACCCTCAGGCATCAGTGCACTAGTTACATAGGTGAAGGTGGTATGCAGGTATATCAGACAGCACATACAGTAAGAAAACAGCATTCATATGCAGGTGATGGTACAAGGATCAGTCCCTGTTTTTGTAACAAGTACCCTTCTCCCTATAACATCACACCCAGAGTGCCTTGTTTGCAGGAAATGGCTGGACAGGAAAAGGAGCAGAGCCCTACCATAACATGCGATGTTGAAACCCATTTCCATGTCTTCCTTCCCTCTCTGAAAACTCTAGCTTTACCCTCGTCCCATGCCTGCTGGCTAAACAGGTATTCCAGTGATCAACACGCTGGTGTGAGTCTGGCTGCTCTGCCTCTGGGAAACCAATAATGCACCATCCCAGGAGACCTCTTGGGAGATGTTTTTATGCCCTGGCTGAAGATGTGTTCCTCCTTACTCGAGGATTAAGGGAAGCAGCATCCTAGCTATTGTTTACCATGGCAGCTTTGGAGACGGTTAGCCTAGGCACTAATACACATAAGTCCTGACCTGATTAAGCCCTGCTCACAGAGTTGAAACTGGTGTGACATCAAATTGCTGTGGCATAATTGTGTGTGCATGCTTAACAGTCACCATTCCACAACCAGTCATGACTTATATTTAGAGATTTGCCTGCCACCAGACTTATTAAGACAGAAGAGTATTATAATTCAGATCAGAGGTGAAGAAATTATATTTCTGCCATGGTCTGCGGTGACATTGCATCCCAGCAGATGCCAGGGACCTCTGAACCTGCTCTGTTCCACAGCAGAGCCTGCCCTGTACTTATCAGTAGACTGGTTACAGCAAAGAACCTCTGTGCACTACGATTTTAGCCTCGGGTATTTTGAAAGTGGGATCTGTTTAGCAGACCTCCCTTTCAGAAACAGAATTTCCTGCATCATTTCATATTAAGAAAATCCCAAAAAGCTGGGATATTCACACCTTCAGCAGATGGCGTTATGTCACAAGTACCCTGCACACATTTGGCTGCCCATGAGCCACAGGTTCTTTGTTGGAGAAAATCTAGAACATGAGTTAAGGGTCAGAGGACAGTCCGACACTGGGAAGAGCACTACCTTTTTTCTTGAGGAGGGGACCATTTAATGTGCCCCTTTTTTGTTGATCTTGGAGGAACCTTTGGAATATTGTTTTGTTGATGCCATGATGTGTCTTCGATTCTTTGTTTGATTTGTTGAACTTGGCTATACTGAACATTTTATTAATGGATGCTCTTTGAAGAAGGAGGGGAAAGTCTTGTTCTTTTGATCCATTGTTGAGAGAGCTCGGCCCCTACTGCACATTGCATCCTGACACTTAAGGGGTAATTCATAGAATTTAGCGCACAAGTGGCACACACGGCTGGCACACAGTGTGCACGTGCGATTGTCTGCGCCAGCCGCGTGCACTAAAATCCATTTCTTTGCACAGCGTATTCATGGATTTTCGTTACCAAAACCAGTCGTGGCGCACAGTGGCGCAGTGACCCTGCAGCAGCGCCATTTACGCCCCCAAGAACGCCCCTCGCGCAGGGAAAAGCCATCAAAATCCACAATCCAGTGCAAAGGGCTGCGCTAACCCTGTACCAGTATACATGGCAGGCCACAAAGCACACGGCAACCGAGGAACGTGTATTACTGGGGTGCGCGGGAAGTTTGACACGCGATTGGCCCTCTGCGAGTGGGGTACGTGTATTACTGGGGTTCGCGGGAAGTTTCACACTCAATTGGCCCTGTGCGAGTGGGGTACGTGTATTACTGGGGTTCGTGGGAAGTTTCACACGTGAAAGGGCCTTTGCGAGTGGGGTAAGTGTATTACTGGGGTTCGAGGGAAGTTTCACATGCGAAAGGGCCTGTGCGAGTGGGGTACGTGTATTACTGGGGTTCGCGGGAAGTTTCACACGCGAAAGGGCCTGTGCGAGCTGGGTACGTGTATTACTGGGGTTCGTGGGAAGTTTCACACTCAATTGGCCCTGTGCGAGTGGGGTACGTGTATTACTGGGGTTCGTGGGAAGTTTTACACACGAAAGGGCCTTTGCGAGTGGGGTGCGTGTATTACTGGGGTTTGAGGGAAGTTTCACACGCGAAAGGGCATGTGCGAGTGGGGTACGTGTATTACTGGGGTTCGCGGGAAGTTTCACACGCGAAAGGGACTGTGCGAGTGGAGTACGTGTATTACTGGGGTTTGTGGGAAGTTTCACACGTGAAAGGGCCTTTGCGAGTGGGGTACGTGTATTACTGGGGTTCGAGGGAAGTTTCACACTCAATTGGCCCTGTGCGAGTGGGGTACGTGTATTACTGGGGTTCGAGGGAAGTTTCACACACGAAAGGGCCTGTGCGAGTGGGGAACGTGTATTACTGGGGTTCGCGGGAAGTTTCACACGCGAAAGGGCCTGTGCGAGCTGGGTACGTGTATTACTGGGGTTCGTGGGAAGTTTCACACGCGAAAGGGCCTTTGCGAGTGGGGTACGTGTGTTACTGGGGTTTGAGGGAAGTTTCACACGGGAAAGGGCCTGTGCGAGTGGGGTACGTGTATTACTGGGGTTCGCGGGAAGTTTCACACGCGAAAGGGTCTGTGCGAGTGGGGTACGTGTATTACTGGGGTTCGTGGTAAGTTTCACACTCAATTGGCCCTGTGCCAGTGGGGTACGTGTATTACTGGGGTTCGTGGGAAGTTTCACACACGAAAGGGCCTTTGCGAGTGGGGTACGTGTATTACTGGGGTTTGAGGAAAGTTTCACACGCGAAAGGGCATTTGCGAGTGCGGTACGTGTATTACTGGGGTTCGCGGGAAGTTTCACACGCGAAAGGGACTGTGCGAGTGGAGTACGTGTATTACTGGGGTTTGTGGGAAGTTTCACACGTGAAAGGGCCTTTGCGAGTGGGGTACGTGTATTACTGGGGTTCGAGGGAAGTTTCACACTCAATTGGCCCTGTGCGAGTGGGGTACGTGTATTACTGGGGTTCGCGGGAAGTTTCACACGCGAAAGGGCCTGTGCGAGTGGGGAACGTGTATTACTGGGGTTCGCGGGAAGTTTCACACGCGAAAGGGCCTGTGCGAGCTGGGTACATGTATTACTGGGGTTCGTGGGAAGTTTCACACTCAATTGGCCCTGTGCGAGTGGGGTACGTGTATTACTGGGGTTCGTGGGAAGTTTCACACGCGAAAGGGCCTTTGCGAGTGGGGTACGTGTGTTACTGGGGTTCGCGGGAAGTTTCACACGCGAAAGGGCCTGTGCGAGTGGGGTACGTGTATTACTGGGGTTTGCGGGAAATTTCACATGCGAAAGGGCATGTGCGAGAGGGGTACGTGTATTACTGGGGTTCGCGGGAAGTTTCACATGCGAAAGGGCCTGTGCAAGTGGGGTACGTGTATTACTGGGGTTCGCGGGAAGTTTCACACGTGAAAGGGCCTGTGCGAGTGGGGTACGTGTATTACTGGGGTTCGCGGGAAGTTTCACACGCAAAAGGGCCTGTGCGAGTGGGGTGCGTGTATTACTGGGGTTCACGGGAAGTTTCACACGTGAAAGGGCCTGTGCGAGCGGGGTACGTGTATTACTGGGGTTTGCGGGAAGTTTCACACACGATTGGCCCTGTGCGAGTGGGGTACTTGTATTACTAGGGTTTGTGGGAAGTTTCACACGCGATTGGCCCTGTGCAAGTGGGGTACGTGTATTACTGGGGTTCGCGGTAAGTTTCACACGTGAAAGGGCCTGTGCGAGTGGGGTATGTGTATTACTGGGGTTCATGGGAAGTTTCACACGCGATAGGCCCTGTGCGAGTAGGGTACATGTATTACTGGGGTTAGCGGGAAGTTTCACATGCGAATGGGCCTGTGCGAGCGGGGTACGTGTATTACTGGGGTTCGCGAGAAGTTTCACACGTGAAAGGGCCTGTGCGAGCGGGGTACGTGTATTACTGGGGTTCGCAGGAAGTTTCACACGCGATTTTGCTGTCAGAGCGGGGTACTGTATCCAGTGTGGTGCGCAGGGAGTCCTACACGTGAATTGGCAGTGTGGGTCCTCCCAGGTGTCCCCTCTAACCCCTCCACAGCCCCTGCAGGCAGCCCACACCACAGGGGACTATCCTGCACCCCTGGTCATGTCCCGCAGGCAGCCCATCCACCATGGGTATGCCCCCCAGCCAAGCCACATTTCACCTTGCAATATGATCACCAACTCATGTCCCCCTGCACCCCCACCCCCCAGCAGTGAGGGACACTTGCCAGCAGGCCCCCACACATGTCCCCCTGCACCCCCACCACCCAGCAGTGAGGGGCACCTGCCAGCAAGCCCCCACTCATGTCCCACACATGTCCCCCTGCACCCCCACCTCCCAGCAGTGAGGGGCACCTGCCAGCAGGCCCCCACTCATGTCCCACACATGTCCCCCTGCACTCCCACCCCCCAGCAGTGAGGGGCACCCACCAGCAGGCCCCCACACATGTCCCCCTTCACCCCCACCCCCAGCAGTGAGGGGCACCTGCCAGCAGGCCCCCACTCATGTCCCACACATGTCCCCCTGCACCCCCACCCCCCAGCAGTGAGGTGCACCTGCCAGCAGGCCCCCACTCATGTCCCACACATGTCCCCTTGCACCCCCACCCCCAGCAGTGAGGGGCACCTGCCAGCAGGCCCCCACTCATGTCCCACTCATGTCCCCCCACCCACTCACCCATCCAGCAGTGACATGCCCATCTCATGACACAAACCAAAAGTCAACTATGTACATCAACACATCTCCGTCACACACACACACACAGGTTGCCATTGATTGAGTAAACCCACATGTCAACATGCATGAACCCAATGAGTGAATCACACACATTGAAGTAAAAGATCAAAATGTATTAACATGAAAACCAATTGAAAGTACTTAAAGCATAAAATAATGGCAAACATGAAATGAAATGCATGTCCAAATAAAAATAAAAAAATCCTCAAAAAATCCAAGTAATCCAAAAGAAAAATGGCCAAAACTCTCCGTCCACCAAACCAAATCCAAATGAAACGCAAAAAGATAAATCCATTGATCGATGGTGAAATGAAATCAAAATGTCCAAATAAATCCAACGTCCAACTATGTACAATACAATTTTCAAGGGTCCATGAGCCCAACGAAACAAATGAAACCTATCTAATAACCTACCTAATAAAAAAACTATTTACAAAAGTGTGGGGCATAGTTCAAAAGCCCCAAAATAAAATAAAAAAGGAAACCTAACACTATAAACTATTTACAATGGCGACGGGCAAGTCCCACTCATAGATGTTTTCGGCCAGGGCATCATCGAACTCCATGTCTATTTGCTGGAGGCGGGCCTCTGTCCTGGCCCCGAGGTCTCGCAGGGAGGCACTCATGGCCTGTTCCAACTCCCTGCGAGTCGCCTCGAGGCACTCTGCCCGCCTCAATGCCCGACGCATGGAGAACTCCGCCCTGACCATGGTGAGCTGCTCCTCTTCCGCCCGCCGCCGCTCCGCACCTATACGCTGGCCCAACTGCAGCCACACGGAAGACACATCCATTCCAGGGTCCTCCTGCCCTCTGGCCGATGCCTTCCCCCCTGATATCGATGGCCCCGAGCCTTCATTGCTCCCACCTAGAGCCTGCTCCTGCTGCTGCTGCTGCTGCTGTCCATGTGCCCTGCCCGATGATGCCTGCCTGCACATCCTCCATCAGCTGGTCTCCAGTTGTGGTGTCCACCCCTGCTGGACTGCCGACTCCCGACTGTGGCAGGGATGGGATCTCCACCAAGCTGGCTGTGTTGGTCAGGCCAGGTCCACAGGGGGCCGTGGTGGAATCTGGACCGGAAGACGGCAGGGAGAACGACTGGTGCATACTAGTCTCCACAGAGGAGGAGAGGTCCGCCAGAGTGTGCGTCACATATAGGAACCCACCAACCAGGGACCCTCCCAACAGTGCCACGTTGCGACGCTGCTCTTTGTGATGGCGTGCGTTCTCTGCCCAGGAAGAACGCACGTCATCACGAAAGTCACGCGTGCGCAACGCGACACCAATCAGGACGGAGCCCATACGTTCATGGGACCCCTCGTCCGCAGGTAGTGGAGAGGCAGATGACATGGCACTCTCCCATACTTGCGGACGGGCCTGGGATGGGGCATCCCTGCTGGTGCATGGTGGTGCAGTCACAAGGTCAAGGACAGGGACATGCACAGGCCCCTCCGCGGAGACCTGTGCTGCCTCCTGGCCCTGGACTGCACCACTTGCACCAGTGGTACTACTCCCACCAGGCCCCATGTGTGGCTCAGTAGCGGGCTCCTCCTCCTCTGTGGAGACCACCAACCTGGATGTCTCCTTACCGTCTTCCGCCATTGTAAGCCCCTGTGGGGGCTCAGCCGGCCCTTCTTCCGCCACAGCCGTAGTGGCAGACGCGGCACCAGCCCCCTTGCTCCCGGATGATGGCAAGTCCTGGGAGGGTGGCTGGGCCTTGCGTCGCCACCCGGTGGAGGCATCCCCGCCACTTGGCTCCACAGCGCCGTCTCCGCCCTCTTCTTCACTTGACGCTGCGTAGAGGGAGACATAGAACACAAGCATCAGGGTACAGTACAACATTCTCTAGACAGAAAGGAATAACACATGAGTTGCAGTGTCTAACGTCACTTCCATCCTGTCCCTCCACAACACATGGGTGAATGCACGCAACACACATGTATGAACAGGCACGGCGCATGCAATCAACATCAGCATCCATGTACAAGTGCCTCTATTAACCAAAATCTTGCCTTCAAACTCACATGCATCATGGCTCACACTGATCCCATGCACACACATCACCGGAGGGTCATGCATCATGCCTTGCACACCACAGACACAGTGGATAAACACAGTGCATACAACGGTGACCGCACTGCATGAGTGAATGTACTTATCATTACAGACATGTGTCATGAATCCATGGCGTGCCGAAGTCACACACACACTTCTCAGGCACACACACATGTGCACCAGACATGTACATGACAGCAGCACCCATCCCTCACACCCCCACCATGTGCAAGAACAGACACTGGCATGCTTTCATGTGTGCATTTGCCATACAGCTACCCGTGTTGCATTGTAACTAATGCACCAACCATGTGGTTCACACATTACTGGTCCCACATGCATAACCATGATGTCCCTGCACACACACATCCATACATGGCCTATGTCACACATACAGGCAAGTATCAGACTACCAGCACACTGCAACATGCCCTGTCTCACACACCAATGCTTGGCCACTTACCGCTCAACTCCAGATGGGTCTTCCTCTGCAGGATCTGGGCTTGGAGCGCTGGGCCTACGCATTCCAGGACCCTCATCTGGATGTCACTCATGCTGACCCGGCCCGCATCCGTGAGGCACCGGGCCTTGTAGAGGGTCCTGGACCTCAAGTCCTCCCAGCGCTTCTTGACGTGCTTGATGTTGCTCGTTGCCACCCCCTCCGCGTTGATGGCAACCACTATGTCGTCCCAGATCCTCTCCCGTCCTTCCTTGTTGGCACGTGATGTTCCAAAGAGGGCATCAAAATGCCCCAGGACATGCTCCACCAGGACACCAACTTCCTTCACACTGAAGCTGGTGGCCGTCTGCCTCTCTGGCTGGGGGTCACCAGTGGTCTCAGATGGTGTTTGCCCCGACATGGCGACCCCCGAGGCAAGCGTGGGTGGGCAACTGGGTCCTGGGGCTGGGCTGTGGAGCGATGGTATCCCAGTCGGGAGTCTACTGTTCCAGCAGGGGTTGACAAAGCAACTGGAACCCTGGCTGACATGCAGGCACCAAATAGCAGGGCACGTGGGCAGCAGGCAGGCAGGCAGCAGCAGATGGCAGGTGGGAGCGTGCTCGGGGCTTTGGGGGGCAGTAATTTGGCCTTCTGGGCAGGAGTGTGGTCTTCCGTGTGTTGTTGGGTGGCCAGCTTGATACGGAGTGATTTGGCACGTGAGAAAATTGCACGTCAGCGTGTAATTGGAGGAAAGGCCCTTAGCGCGTAAGCGCGTCAGCACAGGTATGCGATTTCATTGGACCAAAAGCCCTTAGCGCGCGGGCATTGCCCTCCTGACGTGGGCATAGCGGTTCAGCGCATGTGAAAAAACTGCACGTCCGTGTGTGAATGCGTGTAATCCGAGGAAAGGGCATACGTGCGTAAGTGACGTGAGGCACGCGGGCGTTTCCTTCAGCACGGGTTAAAGGTGGGCAGGACCAGCAGTTCGCTGTACGTGCCTTTCGTGGAGACCGACGTGTGTTCCTGCGTTGTGCTGGTTTGCGCGCCATCACAACTTCACAGCTTTCAAGGACGTATCTCTTCTTTTGGCGGGGGTATTGGCTACGCGTGTTTTTCTGCATCGCACTAGTCAGACGGTGAGTCGCGCACGCTATTTTTCCCACTGCGGGTGCCCCTGTGTATCGCACCCGTTTTCGAGGTCATAGTATCCTGCGTGTCCCATGCGTACATGTTTTTCGTGTTACTGGGTGCCACCGCGTACTGCGAGAGGTTGATTCCACGCACGTAGGCTGCAGGCTTGCGTGCACGGTTTTACTGCAGTTTTGGGGTGCCTGAGCGTTGCGTGACCTGTCACTACATCACCGGGGTCACATACAGCCTTGCAGGTGCAGGGAAGCTGTTAACATCTTGCATCCCACCTCCTTCACCCCAATTGCCTAGGTCAATTGTGGTGTACACCTCCCATTGGCACTACTCCATCTGTGCCGGCACTACTACATCTGTGCCATGGTTGGGAGGCCACCAAAGGTGAGGGGCACCTCAGCTGGGCCTCCTCCTCGTGGCAGGCATGGTCGGGGACATGGCCGGGTTGACCAGGGAGTAGGGGGACTCCAGGGTGTCCAGGGTGGCCGCAGAGGGGGAAGAGGCATGGGTGCGCCACTTGAGCACGATGTTGTGCCATGTGTCGGTGCAGTCATGACACCATGACCTGTGGTTCCGGGAGATGCAGCTTCTGCATCTGGCACTGGCGCCCGTGTGACCCAGCAGTCCGTTTCATCGACTGCCACGGGCCCAAGGGTAGTGGTAGCTGCAGGTGCAGCTGTGGACACCACCACCCAGGCTCAGGTTCTGCCAGAGCAGGCTGTGTTGGCACTTGAAGAGCCCTTGGAAGATTTCCAACAGGCCAGGAGGGAAACCGTAGGGGCACGCAGGGCTGCCCTGACCAAGACACATGTCCCTGGGGCAGTTATGTCATCTGCTGCCCCTAACAGCCGGGTGTTGGCAAGTGCAGGGGCAGATTCACCCAACAACAACCCGGTTGTGAGTCTGCCAACCAGGACAGTTGCGGTCAATGACCCTGCCATAGCGGATGTTGCTGCGCAGGGTCCATTAGAGGGCACCCAGCTGCCACTGACACAAGTCAGGCCTTTGGTCGTCCCTCCACCTGCCACTCCCTTGGCTCAATCCACCGAACCCACTGACCATACTGAACAGGGCGGCATTAGCCAGCCAGGGTCTGCGCCACAATCCAAGAGGACGAAGGTTGCACCTGCAGCACAGGCTGGGACCTCACACACAGCCACAACCTCCTGCACGTCGAGGAAGAAGCCTTTCTGCAAACAGGAACTGGACTTCCTCAGGGGCTACATGCGGAAACACAGCCGTGACATGCTAGTGGGTGCTAATTGTCAGACTACGGCTGCCCAGTGTGATACCCACTGGAAGCAAGCTGCGGAACATGTGAGTGCATTCGGCCATGAGGTGCGCATGGCGCAAGAGTGCAAAAAGCGTTGGAATGACCTCAAACGCAGCGCTAAGGCTAAGCGTGCCTCAAATTACAACTTGACTCTGGTGACTGGCGGTGGGCCTGCACCGGAGGAGGAAGACCTCACTCTGCATGAGTCTCTCGTTGCGGAGTTCATACCATCTGAATTGGTCGAAGGAGTGGGAGAGATGCCAGACTTTGATGCCCAGTCCAGTGAGTGTTGATGCGTGTTTGTCGAGGACGTGTGTGTTTTACTTGTGTGATGTGTTGTGCATGACTGCCACTACATGTCACGTGTACATGGTTATGATGTGCGAGTAATGCAATGCTTCACTGATCCATGTCTACTCTGCTGGATGGTGGACATGTGGAGCAGACAGGGACTGTCCACAACACCACGTTTCCACCCTAGTCACATGCTGGTTACCAGTATGCCCCTCCGCTCCATGTTCCAGCTCACTGGCACTTCTGCATGTAGCATGGGGTGACCTTCCTCTCAGCCCGGAACTATGCATAGCATGACTGACGTGCATGTGTCCTCTGGCTGCAAAAGTAGCCAATGTAGGCATGCTCCCTTGCCCCTCAACCCCCTGCTCTGCACCCCAATTACATCTTAGCACTGGTCTGCTACAATATTGCCCTTGGTTACTTCCCTGGTCATGCCTCCTGTGTACATTCTAACATCCAGCGGCCAATCTGCCAGACATATCCATTGAGGTACATCCTTAGTACTTGATGCAGGGCGTCTCACTTGGACTGTGCAGCGGTCCGATGCCCCGCAGGGACATGAGTGCCCATTCATGCTCCATGTGCATTTCACACATGTCCATATGTGTCCATGACTGGATGATCACTGTTACACAAGTCCATGATGACCCAAATTGCATGGCATTTCATCTGCCTTCCCATGTCAACTGTGGCTCAGTACTGCGTTGCACACATGTTTAGGGTCTGACAATCTGTGTGGGTCATAGGCCTCAGCCTGTTTAATGGCCAATGACTCTGTCCAACTGGTGTAGTGTCTTCTTCACACGTGGGTGTACTACAGAGGTTTCATCATGTGTCCTGCTTACTGTCCCATCATCATTTGCTGTGTTGTCACTTGACTCACATGATGCTGTTGATGCTAGTCAACACTGTCAATACACAGGTCTATGGTCAGCCTTTTGATACCATGCTAGGCATCCCTGCTTTTGCACTTGGGGGGAGGGGTGGTTTGCTTGTAGATGTGCTACCCATTGAATGCACATTGTATGTGATGCCTGAAGTTGACCTTGCACTTACTTCACATTTCTGACACACACCATGAAGTCCTTGAACATGTAGATAGTGAGTAACGTACATATTTGCTGCACTGCATAGACCCACTTCAGTGCACACTGCCACCTTTCCACAGGTCTAATCACAGAAGCAATTTCAAGTTTACCCAGCATGCATGACAGGTTCTATTTTGTGTGTCACATGTCTGCCTGATGTGTTTGATGTCGGTGTGTGTGTGTGTAGTGTGCTTCTAACATGTGTAGTGACCTTTTTCCTCTCTATTTTTCAGGTGATGACGCAATGGAGCCGGAGGATGGTGTTGTCATGTCAGGCACAGGGTTGTTATCACTACATCAACCCAGCACAAGTGGGGGTTGTGGGGTGGTAGGCCACGAAAACCACCAAGTGCTACAGTCCATCTTGTCTCTGGCTGCCTATGAGTCCAGCCCTGATGAACACTCTGACGACCATGTCAAGTTGGATGAGCATCAGGTCCATATGTCAGGGATGAGTGATTCTGATGTGGACACTCCTCTGTCCGCGACACCTGTACTGAGGGGTCAGACAGCCTTGGAACCTCCGCCCGTGGTGGATTGGGATGCAGGGTCACCCTCCACACCAGTCACTGATGTTCCTGGGACATCACGTCGATGGGGTATGTAGTCGTGCAGTCGCGGGTGTTGCCAACATAACGAGGACACCCAGTCCTTGGGTCCCACAGGGGTCAAGCCCAGCAACGCGGTCGCTGCACGCAACCGCTGTATACTGAGTGGGAGCAAGACATGGCTGCCAATTCTGAACGCCAGGGGGCAGCAATGGAGAACATCGCTGAGAGCATGGAGCATGTGGCCCGATCTGTGCTCCCCCCTGCTAGGCATGTGCTTCTCCAGCAGCAGGCGGCATGGTCCACGGCCCGCTCGCTCAGGCTGGGCATGGTGGCCTCAGACAGGGCATGCCAGGCTGAAATGTTGTCTCTGCGTGAAGCAATTGCTGCTCACACAGAGGCACACCTGGAGGCCCTGAGGGAGGAGTATGCTTCCCTCAGATCCACTCTGGGTGTCCTTCTGATGTCCCAGAGGGAGCAGGCAGAGGAGAAGTTTGCACAGCTTGAGCGTACCATCTCGGCTGAGCTACATGCTTGCCGGGAGGTGCAGCGGTTGTCAAGCCAGGCCTTGCAGGAGGAACTCAGTGTTACACGTGCTACCTTGCAAGAGGAAGCACGTGTATCACGGGATGTTCTGCATGCAGACCTACATGTCATCACCACACAGAACCAGGCTCACCCATCCGGCAGACCTGCTGCCGACGAGAGGCAAGCTGCGGCCAGGCTCGATGACAATCTATCTCCCACATAGGTCGGGCTGTGCAGGCGTTGAGCCCATGGAGGTTTTTTTTTCCTCAGCATCATCGCATGTGGGTGTTGAGCAGCACCCTGTACCTCCCCCCTCCTGAGTGCCCCCCCCCGGGTGGTATGTGGCCATTTTTGATTTTTCTTTTAGTTTAGTTAGTTAAGTTTCTGTTTGATAGTTAGTTTAAATTGGTAAAGTAGGTTTTTCATAGTTAGTGTAATTAGTTAATATAGTTTAAAATTGCTAGTCTATTGTGCTTTGATGTGACGGTGTGGTGCTTTGTGGCTTTTGAAAGCATCCACTGTCTGTTCCAGCTGGGCCCTTCAAGCTTGTCTTGTGTATGTGTTTGCTGCTTGGGGTCCTTGACTCACATATGCCACTCCTGCTTCCCTTATCCAATGGCTCGCAAGGATGGTTTGGTGTAACAGCCTAATACACAAGGGCAATGGACTGTCGTATCTGTGGCATGTCTGCTGCTGTGGAACTTGTGTTGACACCCCTAGTGGGGATGATTGGGGTGTAATTGTCCACTGTTCTTCTTTTGCTAGATGGGTGTTTAATGATTCAGGTGTACATTCATTGCTATGCATTGTGTAGTATGTTTCTTATCTTTAATGAACATGTGCTTATTGCAAATCATGCCGTACATAGTGTGTTCCACACTGTTGCTGTGAAAGACGGACGGACTGATGGTGTGATTTCTGATGTACGTCTCAGACATGGTCCAGTCATGTAATGCCAGAAGAGACAAACACAGATGAATATTAAGCATTAATCATGTGTTTCATGCACTTTCTGCAGGGGGATGAGCCTCAAGACCACCTTTGCCAGCAGACATGGGCCATTGGACGTCTGGAATCAGGACACGTTTGGTGCTGCTGACATGCGCATGTGTGCGCAAGCAGAGGCACAGGGATTGCGATCATACATTCGAAAATCAATGACGTGTTTCAAGGGACTCCAGGCAAGGTGAGCAGCACAGGGGGGTCACAACACAGCAAACCTTCCACCTGGCCAGTTGAACATGCATGCTTCGTAGCAGCACTAACGGTGAACTTGGACAAATATTGGTGTAGAAGCGCACAATACAGCTCAGATGTGTTAGTGAACTGATGGCTATTTGATGTGAAAGTTGTCTGGGACACCTGCAGGGGCAGTGGCACATACCCTCCGGTCTACCATGGTCCATTGAGGCACTTGTAGTAGCCATGTAGCGTTCCGAGACATGGAATGAAACAGCTCACATTGACAGAGAGCAAGGGACAGAATTGGGTGCAGTGCATTTCATTTCCAAGTAAAAATTGATACATGCACTGGCTACTTTATTTTGGTCATGGTGGTACAGGACTTGTTCTGAAGTCAGACCTTATTATATGCGTCTGTCTGCTTACACAGGGAACATTGCATGTTGTGTGAATCGTGACACATTGGTGTTCCATTTGTCATGCACCCACCGGTGCCTGACTTACTGCATTGACTGTGTATGAACCATCAGAGGGGTAATGTTACATATGGCTATGAAGCATACACACAAGTTTGTCTGTTTGTATTGTATTTTGTTACTTTGGGGCATATTTGGTGGTGTGTCTGTGTGTTTTGGGCATGCACAGATTATTAACTGTGGTTCTCTTTGCAGCATTGAAATGCTCCTGTTACCAGACCTTAGAGTGTGCAGGTAGGAGGCCAGCACTCACCCCAGAGATAAGTTTCTCTTTGACTTACATTTGAGTAATTTGGTGCTATGTGCATGTGAACAAGTTTGATCTAATTGTGTATGTGTTCATGTGTGTATTACATTTTGGTGCATTCCCTACTTTCCCGTGCCAATCCTACTCCCCTCTCCTGCCCCTCATTCCGGTTATCCAGTATGCCAATGCCTGTCCCGACTGCATATCCCTGACCCACCTTCCCCACCAGGGTCTCAGAGGCCTGTGTGAGTTAGACCTTGCAGGCACCCAGACCACGGCGGGGGTGGTTGTTTCGTGCCACTCCTGTGCCTGTACACGGGAGCTGTGACAGTAGACATCCGTTCGTGGTGCATCATTCTATGTTATGTGCCACACATGGTTCAGATCCTGTTGTGACATTGTTTTACTGTGCTACCTTGGTTGTTAACATCATTGTGGTAGTACTTGGCCTTTGTGGCGTACTGCTACTTCAAGTCATCTACTGGAGGCTGTTCTGGTTTGTTTTACTGCCTGCAGGCTATTTGCTTGGCTTTTGTGTTGTCCTGCTTTGAGTTCTGTTGGATTTTGTGTTTTTGCAAATCTAGGTGGACTCTGAGGGTGCTGGCAACTTTTTTCACACAAGGTGGGAGATGGTGACAAAGGGGAAGGGTGATCCTGTGGCCAGGTGGAATTCAAGGATGTCGGATGAATAATCCAGATGCAGTTGTTCAGTGGGTTGTGGTGATTTGTGAGGGAGGGGGGTGTTTTGTTGTTGATAGTTGCCTTGCCCTGCAGTGTGATGGGCACCCTGAAATTGTAAATGTGCTTTCCTATTTACATGATGTATTCTGCTGATCAATGCCTGTTCATGTGTTGTGTTTACCTTTCAGGTGTGAGGGGTTAGTTGTGATTTTACATGCTCTGGTAACACATGGTGAATGTTCACATGTAATGTGTAGTGGACACTGATGGCCACTTGATTTCACATGCATATGTTGAGTGCATATCCCTACTGACCCACACACTCACACTATGATCCACTACATGTACAGCCACCCTTACATGTCCATGTGTACACTCTGTTTGCCTTCTGGTGCCCACTGTGTCCCTGCTGCACATGTTCTATGACCATTTATGGATCCTGTACATGCCTATTTTGTTTTTTTAATGTATTTTGTCGCTTAGATGTGATGCTCAGGGTGTGCATCACACACAATGGCTGTTCACTGTGCTGTGCACTGAGCAGTGTGTTGCAGGAGGTGGACACAGCACACAGTAGCTGCAGTGTTGATTTTGCAATGCACATTGTGCATGTGGACAGGCATTCATTGTTATGTTTAAAATACAACTTTTGGAATGCATTTGGGTATGACTTATTTTTGGTGGGAGGTTGTTGGTCAGTCATTTCATCTGATTCCATGTCAGGCATCATTGTCTGATGCCCATTTACATTTTCCACATGGCAACGTGTACCTTTTTGGTACTGTGTTGGTGTATGGCTATTGCTTGCCATGTCATGTTGTGGTTTGGGAGGGTTTGAGTGACATATCAGTGATAGTCATGGCCTGTTTTGCAGGTCTGTGTGATTCACACCCTGCATGTATTGCTTGTGTTTAAGTAGCTAGGGATGCACACAATGTGGCAATTCCATGGCAGCAATCTCAGGGTGGTAAGGTTGTGAAAGTTGACTGTCTCTTTGTCATCATCGATTGTCACCTGGTATGTGCCAGGCCTGTGTGCACTCCGCAGGGTTGGGAGTTTAGGTGAAACATCTGGCCACAAGCTGGGTCCGGGCTTCCTCACCACGTGCCCTATCCCCTCCCATGGGCAGCGGCTGTGCCTGTGGTTGGGGATGTGGGGGCACCACCATGTCCACCGGTACGCCCTGCCGTGTTGCAACATTGTGCAGGACACATGCTACCACAATGATCCTGTACACTACTGGGGGTGCATAGAGTAGCTGCCCGCCAGAGCGGTCAAGGGAGCGGAAGCGTGACTTGAGCACTCCGAATGTGCGCTCCACTATGGCCCTGGTTGCAATATGGGCCGCATTGTATCTTAACTTGGGTGGTGTGGTGGGGTTCCGGATTGGCGTCATCATGTGGTTGTTCAGAGGGTAGGCACTGTCCCCTGGAGAGGTGATAATGGTTGTGATTATTGGGGTTTGTGTATTTGTGTGTGTGTGTGTGAGACATGCATGCATGTGCACGGGCATTTGTACTCACCTAGGAGCCATGTGTCGCCATGCTGCCCAGGTTCCAGGGCCCGGCTATATGAAACTGTCATGGGTGGAGCCAGGGTAGTTTGCATAGACAGAGATGATGATTCCCTTTGCATCGCATACCACCTGTACATTGATGGAATGCCAGTGCTTGCGGTTTTGGTAGATGTGCTCAGTGGCCCTAGGTGGACGTAGGGCCACATGGGTGCAAGCTATGGCACCGAGCACTTTGGGGAAGTGTGCCACCCTGTAAAAGTCCTGGACAACGGCCTGCCTTTCTGCGGGTGTTCTTGGCATGTATATGTGCCTGCGGACTGAGGGGCGCGCTGTCATGATTGCCAATGCCTGGTGTAGGCAGCGTGACTGCGTGGCCTGTGAGACCCCCCCCACTATGGCAGTAGTCCACTGAAAAGACCCAGTGGCCAAAAAATGCAGGACATTGAGCACCTTCTCCAAGGGGCTCAATGCTTGGGAGCAGAGGGTGGGGGATGTTAGGTCATCTTCCCACTCCCTGACCAGGTCTAGGATGATATGGGGTGGAAACCTATACCTGCCATAGACCTGGTCATCAGGCATCCCAAAAAGGCTTGTCCGTGGTGAAAAAATGCGTGCCCTGGCTATTCTCCTCCTCCTGCGGTGTCCCACGATCAGTGCTGCGACAAATGGGGCATTCATCGTAGCTGTATGTATGTGTTTGTTGCTTGCGCGCACTTTTATGCTGTGCGCGGGGACGCTTCTGCCTGCCTTCGTGTGGCGGACGCGTTGACACCTGTGCGCGTCTTTTGCCATGCACGGATTTCCCATATTCGAATCCATGAATACGGGTTGTTTGCGTGCGTGTGGGTGCTCCGTGTAGTTCCCTGCAGTACTTCCCCAGTTACGCCTTCTTTTTCACGCGTTATTCCCCATTCCGCGTGTTACGCCCACTGTTCCGCCCACTTTTGTTGTGTGCGCTGCGCTATGTGTGCTTTCGTTGTGCGCTTAGCGCACGCTGTTTGTAGACGTGTGCGCCAGCGTGCGCCATGCACGGATTTGGCGCACAACCAGTGGGAAAGTAGTGCAGCACCTTTCTTGAATCGCACGCGTGCACGTGCGCTTGCTTTCTCCTGCTTGCGCCTCCTTGCGCCTGCTTGCGCTGGGATTTCCGGCGTACTTTTGTTGCATGAATCGGCCCCTTAGAGACTCCATCATCCTGACACCTTATTTCGTTTAGGTTTCCCAACGTCCTTACACATTCTGTTTAGTATAAACAAAAAAGTTAATTAAAAACTCTTACATCATATTTGGTGTCTGAGTCACACATCTGGGGACACAGTGACAGGCAGATGCTGTACGATCCTGTCACATTTGATGTCAGTATTAAAGTGATGAACCACTACTTTACAATGTAAACCCATGACCAACGGACCAAGACTTCATAACCTTCCTTCTCTCACACCACTAAGGTGGTTTATCCTGTGAAACCTTCAAACTGGGCTGGATGAATAACAGTGGTGGACCAGAAAGAAGATGAGGGACCAACCCAGATTTACATTAGCTTCAGCCTGGGGTGATGGGCACATATTTATTCTCAGCTCTATTCCTCTCACGCCCAGTGTGTACATGGGCCATAACACTTTGTGTCTTGCTAGGTATGCTATTCACTGTATTCCTCTCAGTTGGCCAGGACAATTCTTTCACCCATTACTTACTCGTACAACCTCAGGAGATTCCAGCAGCCTCACACACCTCAGAGGGGCATGAACCACCTCAATGTAGACCTTACTGTTCGGAGCGCAAGTTAAATATTATTTTTTTGGTGTAAGAGGGTGTATGGGGGGCGGTCTGGTTTCCAGCCCTTTTCATCTCTCAGCACATAGATCATCTCCAAATATTTTCTTCCAACATGAAATCATCTGCCAAGGTGTATTTGGTTCATAGCATTTCCACCATTGCCAGAAATTCTGGTCACCGAAGTGATCATCGGCATCAAAGAACCAACGTCCCCATTCCTTAGCAACTCACCTTCAGTGGGGGTGGGATACGCAGCACCCAGCACTCGATGGGGGATGATTCACCCCCGTTCAACTTCCCTGGAGTCTGTTGCTCTAAAGTAATGGAATGGAGTCCAATTTCATGAAAACTCGAGTACTGTGTTGCAGATTACTTCTTGGTCAAAGTTGCATAGGTTTATGCACAGTGTCAGTTTCTGCCCTGTTTGTTTCCTTGTGATGACCACGGGGCTTAGACGTTCAATGGTCACTGCAGTTTCTATGATTGTGTTCCTTGGGATTTCCTTATGAACAGTTATTGGTCTCTTTTTTTTATATCTGGCTAAGGCTTCACCTTTTCATTCATGGGTACTGCCCCTTTCTTCAGCTTAATTTCATGCATATTCCCCTTCATGCTTCACATTATGTGGGTTTATAGTCATAATGTCGAAACAAAAATGTCGACAAACAAAAATGTCGAAAAAAAAATGTCGAAACCAGTAATGTCGACATCCCATACATATAATGGAGAAAGTCAATTTTTCGAAAAAAAAATGTCGACAAAAAAATGATCAATTAACGTAGGCAGTAACACGAAGTAAATAAACATCACAAAACTAGCGTTTATTATTGGGGGGGTTCCCCCCCAACCCCCCAACCTCACCCTACATCACGAACCATCCCAGCACCCCCTCCCCTTCCCCTCGTCCGTAATCACCCACTTCTCTATTACACTAGATAAAGGTAGGTTACGAAATGGTTAACACACTAGATGACATTCCTGAGTAAAGCACCTTGTTTTGGTAACAGGAAACCAGTAACGGGTGTGGAAAACCGTCATTCACTGACAGAACATCTCGTGAGAGGGTACTTCAGGCAATATATTACACTTCATTCATAGTCAGAACTGGAGAAAAGGTAAGACACATGACCATTATAATAAAATAAAATGTACTATAAAACACATAGTATAACATACCACAAAAAATAATTTTATGTATCGTTTCAGGTGATAAAATGGAAAACAAAGTGGAATTTATAAGCAGTCAAAAGGGAGGAAAGCAGTTAATTTGGAATGGTTACATATTCTATAAGGAACTTCAAAGAAAAGAGAGGATTTACTGGCGCTGCGCGGAATATGCAAAAAATAAATGTACAGCACGCGCAGTAACAGTCGGAACAGAGGTACAGGGTAAACAAGAACACAATCATATGCCTGATCAGACGAATATAATAATCAAGAAAACCTTGACGGAACTAAAAAGAAAAGCGATTGAACATGAGGGGGAAGCTAGCGGATCTGTACTCAGAGAAGTTTGTGGCCAGTTACCGACACATATAACAGCTCAGTTGCCGGCTGAAAAATTAATGCAGCGCACTATAAACCGAACCAAACATGTTAATGAAAACCTACCACCTCCACCAATATCCTTTGAAAATATAACAATTCCGGACATTTTTAAAGTTACTGCAAGAGGAGACAATTTTTACTGTGGCTCAATTGACATGAACACTGACAAAATCTTAGTGTTTGCTACCGCAAATAACTTTCAGCATCTGAGTCGAAGCAAAAATTGGCAGAGTGACGCAACTTTTAAGGTATGCCCTCACCCGTTTTTTCAGTTTTACACCGTACATGGGACAATCAATGACAAAATAATACCGCTAATATACTTTTTGATGCCAAAAAAACAGAGGAAACATACAAAATCATATACAATAAAATTAAGGAAACAGCACCAGATACGAAACCAGAGACCATAATCATGGATTACGAAACAGCTCAAATCAAGGGATTTTCTAGCGTGTACAGAGAAACTAAAATAAAAGGATGTTTTTTTCATTTCACACAGAGTGTTTGGAGAAAGATACAAAAATTAGGTTTGGGATCAAAATATACAGAGGACAGTTGCTTTCAAATTAACATTAAGAAACGTTTTGCTTTAGCTTTTGTACCGGAAAATCATGTCATTACTTTTTACGAACATTTAATTGAAAGTCAGTACTATAAAAATCATGAGGATGAGTGTACAAATTTACTGGACTACTTCGAGAACACCTGGATAGGCCAATTAACTAGGAGTGGAAACAGACGCAGACCGAAATACCCAATAGAATTGTGGAACTGCTACCAGGCTACCATGGAAAACAAACCAAGAACAAATAAGGCGATAGAAGGCTGGCATAGCCGCATAAATAAAAATTTCAACACACAGCATCCTAATTTGTGGCATTTTTTAAAGGACTTAAAATTAGAGGAACAGCATCAGGAATTGCGCATTTCACAAACAATTTCATTGGCAAATCAAGCACCAAAAAGAAAAAAGTACAGAGATTATGACAATAAATGAATGCAAATAGTACACGAATTCAGCATGGAGAACAAGGAAAGTTACTTAGATTCTCTAGCATTTAACTTGAAATGTTAAAAAAACACTTACAGTTCATGTTCATCGCGAATCCGTGTTGAAAAGGGTGAAAACTCAGAGAAAATCCCATATATCCAGGTGTAAAGCAAAATTGAAGTGAACATGAAAAAGTGCCGATTCCAGGCGAAAATCCACACCATCAAAAAAAAAAAATTTCCGAAGTCCAAGAAAAGAATCCGTAACCCACATAAATCCTTTGTCCAAATACCTGTTCCAGGTGAACGCCATACTCCGGAAAAAAACAAATGGTGATCCGTATGCGAAATCTCCAGCTCCGAAAAAAACCATAATCCAAAAAAAAAAGTAAACATCCAGGTGGGCACAGTCCGAGGCATCCAAGTAGACCCATTCCATCCGATGAAAAAAGCCAGAAAAACTAGTGAAAAACAAAAAAAAATCCAAAAATTCCGAGGACCGAACTAACGGAGACGCGACCGCGGGAGAAACTTATCGAGAATGAGCTTTAAAAATGGCGCTTACGTTAACGTTGCAGTACGTGCCGTGCGTACGAAAACAAAACAAAAATATGTTATTATTGATAGACATGCATTTTTAGCAGGCTAGCACCATCAACTGGTTATCTAAAGTGTTACATGTTCAACTGAAATATAAACTAACATTACATTTATTTATTTATTTATTTAATTAAAAACATGCATCCCAAAGTTATATTTAAAAATATTTCTTATATTTAAAAAGTTTACTATTTACTATTTAATTATTATACAGATTTAATAAAAAATGAAACTGACTTACCTTAAATGAGAGATGATTGCTTTATTAATTATTGCATGTATTGAATGCATGTAATTATTTTAGTTATGTCGAAAAATTAGTGTCGAAAAAAACTAATGTCGACATTTTTGTATGTCGACATTACAACTTTTCGACATTAATTTGTCGACATTTTGACTGTCGACATTATTGGTGTCACATTATGACTGCCCACCCATTATGTGTTTGAATACTTTGCAGTGTTTCTGGAGTATATTATGTAGTTCATTGCCTGTGATAGGCATTACCTGTTTTGGTCTTAGGTTCCTGTTTAATGTTTAGTGTGCATTGATGCAGCCCTTCTAGTACCGGCTTTTCCTTGGTCATTATGTGCAGTTTGCCCGTAGTTGACCTGTCTTTGAATGTTAGGGTACTCTTTCTGTACACCACAAATCCCAGTTTGCTGCCTCCATTCATGCTCGCTATGGAATAGGCTTTGGTGTGTTGTTGGTGTCACCCCGTATTTGTCAGAAGGTGTTTTTAAGATGATGGTTAGCTCTGCACAGAGTCAGCCATCATCTTGAGTGAGTTTTTGTTTCTCATTGATTTCCAGCGAGCACACAGGTTTAGCACATTCCTGTTTGGTCATGGTGTTGTGGTCATTCACTACGGTAGTCCTTTTGTTATTGTCTGGAACTGTCCCTTTCTGCACCTATGTTCTTCAAAGTTCTGCTTCTGCACACCTCAGCACAATCTCTACTCACAATTAGTTCCTGCTCAACTTTAGGCTGGGCCTTCATTACTGTCTAGAATGCGTGTATTTATTTGTATCCCACAGAAATACCGCCATTTCAACCTTCGCTTGAATCTTCTGTCTCTTATGTGTTCTATTTTTAATGACTATTTCAACAAGTCCTTTTCCCTCTTTGTTCTGCCTACAGCAGCTTCATCTACGCTTTGTGCTATCATTATGACTTCTTCCGGTGTGGGACTCTTTCTCTGCAGTGGCTTCTTTGTTGTTTTTCTACTGTAGTTGCTGGTCGCCATTAAATTCCTTGGGAAGGGTCCATGATGACTCACAACTGGCAGCGAGGGACTTTCTACTTCTTGTAGTACAATTATAAAAATCATCTACTGTCGCACCTGGGCTTTAAATTGAATGTATATACTCATATTTGGTGTCAAAGGATATTCCCATTCAGAGCAAACAATTTGGTCAGCCTGTGTTGTGCTTCTTGGCATCCATGTCTGTGACATCTTCTTATTTATCGAGTGGCCCGTCCCCTGCACTACCATTGCTCTGGTTGGAAAGTGTGCAGCAGCATATATGAGATTTGTTGCGGTGTATGGTGTGTGCCTGTAGAGCTGGTCAATACAAAATGCAACATATTGGGTATGTCAAAAATATTGTGAGTGGGTGGTGCAGTTTGCACCTACTGCTGCACACACTGTGGAGAAAGTCGAGAGGTAAAGTATATATTTTCAGATGTATAAAGAAATGGTGAAAATAAATGAATTAGTGAAGTAAATTGCCGAGATACAGGCATTGAATCTGCTCATTGTGTCGGACGACATTGCACATGTTTATGACACTATTTGCTCACTGTGCAGCATTGAAGGCCATTGGGGAACGCATGCCTTGGAAACACACTATCAGTCTATCCAGATTTCCAAAATAGTCCCAAAAAACAGCCACGTTAAAGAGGCAGTTGTCACTTTGATGCTCACTGCTAGAACAAACCAACCTGTAAACTGGGAATGGGCCTTGTGCATTTTCCACAGACCTCTCCCATACTCAGCTGTGTGGGCAACTGACACATGAGTCTAATGAAGTATTATGTTCACTTTCACTGTGTTTTGCTGGGTGCAGTGTCCTTACTGTGACATGTTAACACACTCCACAATAATTCAATAATGCAAACAATGTTACAATTAAATACATTCAAACTTTTCACACAAACATGCAACTTTACAATGACATAGAATAAAAAACAGATGCACATAAATAAGTCAGGGTTATTGGCTTTTGTCAGTGCTTTTTAATGTGTACCTTGTTTCCTCTTGTTTACCACCTTTACCACTCGCATGGCCCACAGTCAAAACCTCCACTTGAGTAAACACGGAATTCTCAGCACTCGAACATGATCACCAACGGTGTGCATAACTCTCCCTAAGAGTACAGGAACAGGGGGGCAACCATGGTTAAAATGTTGCGGGGACCAATATTGTCAGGCGTACTTTTAGAATTGTGGTGTTGTAGCGGTTTAGCAGCATTCATTTGCAAAATTACTGTGTAGTCACGGTTGCAATGTAAACTAGATGTGTACAGTGCCAACATTCCTGAAGCCTGCAGGAAGGAACATAGGAGCTGTATCCTGCTGTAGGAAGTATGGATAGAGTGAGGAGAATTGTTTAGATAAGCTTTTTTTGTTTAGAAAGCAGGAGTGAAGGGGATCCATCAAGCCCTGTGCACTGTGACCGAAACGATTGATGGACTCTAGAAATGTGCCTACGGAAAGAGAATTGTCACTTTTTGGATATGGGTCAGGCAATTTGTTGTTGAAAAACTGCGGATGGATTCTAGGTATTGTCGCTGGCCCAACACACTACATTTCAACTGTTATTAGATTCTGGTCATTTTCTCACTCAAAGGAAGGATGTGTAACATGTTTACAAGTCTAAATAATGGGTTCTGGGGAATATTCCCACTCCCAGGAACAAAGCATGACCCCTTAGCTGGGTGTTGGATGGCTCTACGGATCCAAAGTGGGTAGCTAATATATACGTCAAGTAGGAACAGTGGATTCTGAGATTTTTTCAAGGATAAAAACAACTTTTCCTTTGTACAATGTAGGGGTTCTGGAGAGTCACTAATGGACAAAGAGCCTGTCAACAGTAGGAAGGATGGGTTTGTGAGATTTCCCATGGCCAAAAACCCTTCATGATCAATACAAGGACCGAGTAACTGTCATTAAAATGTGAAACTGCGCCAGTTAGAGCTATACAAACGTAAGCTCTTGTTATGTTGGAAGACGTGGTTCTGGTGATTAGCACAGGGGTGGTGAGCCAGCTTCCAATATGAAACATTGGTTCTGTCCTTACGAGTGGACCCAGCTGGTTTTCTGTGGGAGGGATGGGATTTTGAGATTCACCAGAGAAAAGAGAAGGTTGCCACCTGTCAGAAGGATGGTTCTGGGGACTTAGCCAGGGACGGACTAGGGTGCAAATTGGCTTGGGTATCAAAGAAAAAGTCGACCACATTTAAAAATACAAATGTGTTCCATTTCTGATAGACTGTTTGAGTAAAACCGAAGAGGGTGTTTTTTGGTAAACTATGTTGCAAAATTATTTATTTTAAAGAATATCTAATAAGTAACTACTAGTTGGACACACTGCAAACTGGCCCACTTAGGCCAAAATACTGAAACACTTCGACCATAATACTGAAAAAGTTTGACCAAAACACAGACCCACACTAGCATGTTGGGCCTGCACTTTAGGCATTGCTCTGCTGTTCTATAGGTTAATCCGAACCTGGATTTAGACAGTCATATTGAGAATTTGTGAGGAACAAACTGGCAGAGTGGCTGTAAGCTTAGTGATTCAACCTGATCTTCCACGACACCCTATTCAACCAATCATTGTCAGAGACAGGCTAAACGCACCTGCAAAATACCCCTACATTACACATGGGTAGTATAGACGAAGCTCAGTACCTCCGTCAGATGTGCTAGAAGATTATGGCAAACAATCAAAATAGAATTAAGAAATAAAATAAATAAGAATGGATTAACGTTATTAACACAGGCAATACATTCTGTGACCTGCAGGAAGGGTGGATTCTGAGATTCACTCACATGTCACTTATTGGAAGAACCTATTCTGTGTCTTTGACCAAAGACAGACAGCATGCCTCCTCTAGTGAAGACACATGTGGGGCCATCCCAGAGTGATGTGAAACAGGTCAACTATAGCCAAGGTGAGTTCTATGATTCACACTGCTGTGTAAACTGTTGACCGCAAGACGGATGGGTTTATGAAGGGACTGAGAATTCTCCATCTGCGGTAGAAAATAGTCTCTGTATTCTCTCCAAATACTGGCAACTGTGCCTGTAGGAAAGATGGGCGTGTGAGGATACACTCATGGGAAAAAGAACCAGCCACATGCAGAAAGGATGGTTTCTGGTCCTTAACCCTATACAGTAACTTGATGTTCAAATCCCGGCAAGTTTATTGACTATCATTACAATGGCTAATAATACCTATTACCATAAGACATAGGGGCTGGGGAACTGGCAGGAAGAGCTACACAAAAACACTGTTTTTTGTTAATCGAAATGGCCGAGGTGGCCGAAATGGTTAGCCGGCATGCAGGGCCTTTCACCTGTAGTGCAGGATGGGCTTAGTGGATCAGTGCAGGTATACAAAGTTGTTTAATTCTAATAGCAGATATGTCCTATAAGACTGGGACGGGACAACAGATTTAACAAAGAAACATAACTAACTCTCTCTGAGAGTTGATGTGTGCCCACGATCACTGGGTATGTCAATACAATCTCTAAGGCCGCATGGGTTTAGGAAATTGGCACAGGAATCATGAGCCATATCAACACCACCCTTAATTAATACTTGATGCATTTGTAAGAAATGCATAAGGGGATGCTTAATTCAACACCCCACAATTTTAAAGGCTCATAGCAGGGATTGACCAGTCAGTTCCTCCATTGTCTCTTTCTGAAGACCTCACATTGAAATTGTTGAGTTGACCTGATCATACCATCGGGCCTCATCACGAGTTGGGTTGAGTGGCAAAAATACAGTGGTAATGATATAACCGCCGCATTACTGCTCTGCCCAATCCAGAGTTTGGGGGAAGGTCGCAGCACTCACCTCCAGCTCTGAGCTGGGGGTGAATGCACTGACGTTCTTCCCATTTCTGGTGCAATTACAGTGGTGCAATTAGAGCTGCAGTAATTGTGCCAAAAATGCCCCACAGAGTCCTAATGACTCAAATTAAATGGGGATTTACTGTGGTAACGCAAATTGTGATCTGCCAGACCAGGTCAGGTAACACTATTTGCATTCTGCAGAATCCATGCGGATTTACAAGCGGGATACCACCTGACTCATGATAAGGCCCTTGGTGTCTCTAAAGGCAGTAACTTTTAGAGGAATTTTGGATGCTAGGCCAATGCTGTACCTGACCTATTACTGCCAAAAAAAACTCTAGCGATGAAGTGTTCTGTATTCAAGCACATTCAGTCATTGTCCTTTCTCTGCAGAGATCTCATCCAAAGGTGAGGTTCACACTCTATGGCCACATACAACACCCTTTATAAATCCACAACCCAAAAGTGGAACACTTCCCTAAACACTTTTTGTCTTCTACAACCTTCCTACTCCTCACCCTTTCCCATGAGCCCCTTCCATTATACATCAACATCACTACATGTACGTTCCCAGTCAAATTAAGCTGAATGGTTAGGGTCTAAGTACAGGAGCACATTATTATTCTAAGATTGTTGCTATATTAGCTGACCCCCAGGTGGGGCTGTCAGTATGCTATGGGCTATGAGTTTAGGGAAACCCTGGTCGAAACGTGAATTGAGAACAAAGAAAGCAATAGTGTAGAGAGAGCAGCATCACACACCTGAGATGCCCCAAAGCAATAATCTTTGTCCCACCATTTCTCTGAATGCTTCCTGAGTCAGTGGACTGCTTAGCTCAGGCATTGCTTTGTAGAATTTAGAATTTAGGCCAATTTTCTTTTAACTGTGGATGGCTTTGCTCTCTTCTGCTTCAATCTAGTGTCTGACTTCTACTGGTTTTCTCTTTCGGGCTTAGTGGCCTAGCAGTGCACTAGGCCAGCAGCTTGTACATGCCTGCAAGCAGATGGCACTCAAAGAGTCTGCCCAGTTCAAAGACAGTTGTATCAAATTACCCTGGTGAGGGCTGGCACAATAGCAGGCCCCCGTGCAGCATGATGTGTGTTGAGGTTTAAAGTAACAGTCAGCTGCAGCAGTTGCAGGTTAATAATTCAGTCATCATAAGTCAAATTTAGGGATCATGCGGAAAGGAAGGTAAACTAATTTGTACATTCTGCTCATCATCGCAGTGTTATCAGCAAGCTAGCACAGGACTCCAATTAAGATTTTATTCTTGTGTCAGTGAACTTGGGTGCCTTCACAAGCCCTTTAGGATGAGGTAACAATACTTTGAGATAGATGGGGATGCAGAATATACTCAAACATCAATAATAAAACTGACTCAGGAAGTTGGCAAAGTGCGTCTGTTTTAATATCAATTATCTAAAACAGTGAGTATAAAAAACATCAACCAACTCGCTTGATCTTCTCACTCAATGCATTTAATTAAAAGCATAGCTAATATACAAACTATTTGTCATAATTGACGTCAATCTATGTTGCAAACTACAAAAACCTACTTGAGGATGTCATAGGAATAGAGGGAACCTTTAGGTATACATTCCATACTTGTTGGGAAGGTGATGGGGTCTCTATCATCAGGTGGGGCCCTTCTCTAGTACAGGTCACTACAAACGTCATCAAATACATGGCGTCCCATTGGTTATACAAACTATAGGGCTCTCTACTGCGTGTCTATCTATTATTGGTTGGCACCCTTGTACCCCTCTGTAATATTCCACCTATGCAAACAGCACGCAGGCTAACATCCAGGTGCTAGTGGGCTTGCCATAACCATAGCTTTCCACCATTTAACCTGTCGTCAATCCTCACTCTTGCAGTCTGCCAGTCAATTAGCCCTTTGAACACTGGCCTTGGATATGTTCTCTGTTCTTGAGAATGAGAGGGAGTATAGGCACACTCTGTCTCTTGGTTTCGATACAGCTCAACTCAGTATCTATTTTCATCTATCCACGTGACTGCAGACCATGTTTTAGAGTCTTTCTGTATTTAAAATATTATTAAATGATGAACCTCTGACGTTCTCAATGTTCTCACTCCTCATCCAAGAAAGGAGTTTGTTCTTTTCACACATTCTGTAACTACTGCATGAACATTCAGAATCACGGTGGCCTTGACTTCCTGGTGCTGGGTCAATCAAGCCTCTCTTCAATTCACCTCTGAATCTTGATTGCTTTTCCAAGTGTGACTTACTGAAAGCCTTTCTTTTCACTGGATCTAGCTCTACTAAAATGTTTTGTGGAATCATCCATAGTGCATACATTTCTGTGCATATACGCTGGCGCATCGCTGCAATCTATTGACTACATAGCCAGCTTTTAAGACTAATTTGTCTACTTGCGTTACTGCATCTGTGCACTTGTAAAAGTACTTGATATCTTCTTCATTATTTCGGTAGCATGAGCATCTTCATCTCGAGCTTGAAATGTTGCTCATCTTTAACACTTCCTCCTTTGTTTCTATACAATGTCTATAGTGTTCAGCCTCCTCTTCTTCAGAGTGATTCAGCTGTGCTCTGTATGACATCACCCGGCTTCTCTTTTGCTCAGTTTTCACACATCTTCTGGGATTTCATTCAAATGGCCATGATATTGTCGTGAATGCTTGTATTGCTTCCTCAGTTGGAATCTTACTTCCAAGATCATTTTCGGAATTAGAATTTTCACCTGTACTGCACGTGTCTCACACTCTGGCTCCCAACATATAGGCAGCATGGGGGAGGAGCTTTGGGTGGGGGTACTTGGCTCCATCTCTACATCAGTGTCATAACAGAAACTGAGAGGGGGCTTAGCCCCCCAAGCTCCTTAAGGCAGCCCATGTTGCACTAACAGATTCCTGAGCCTGCCTGGGCAAATATGCCTATGTAGTTATCATGCTACTCAGGGGCAAGCCATGCACTAGAATAGGTGAAATATGTACATATGTTTTTTGATCAAACATTAATTATTTTGCCTAACATAGAAACAAAGGTGGGGGAGTGGCACCTGCCCATGGCATCCAAACATTCCAGTAACCACTGTGCGTTATTATGCCTGTGCTAATCAGGGCAGCATGTTTTGTAGCCGGGGGCATTTTGAACTTGAAACTGCACTAGTAGTGTAATCGATCCAAGGTCAGTGGTGGCGGGTGAACATTTTTAGTGCAGGAGCATCAACTTCTCCCACACATTAGTGCAAGTGAATGGGTGTACTGAAGTAAGGTAATGAGACCGCCCGCTGAAAACCTTTTTAAAAATAATGGATCTAAATTGTGTATTTTGCAGCACATTTTGTAAAGCCAAATGCAGTAAAAAGCCATACAGTTTACAATTGTTTCTCTATGGTAGCACATGAAAAAATCCAGTAGAAGTGAATGTGAGGAGGTCTCTAACTGGGAGTGTGTTCTAAAGGTTGCCTAGAGGAGGGGACTGCATCAAACGCTAAATCATGAGAACTTGCAAACAAATATTTTGGTTCACTCAGCATGGTCTCATGGTCTGGTTTACATCCAATCTTTGTACTGTAAATAAATCTCCCTGACCCAGTTTGTGAATACATCTCTGTAAATAAAACATTCTAGAACCAATTCAATCAGTAAGCGTCATTTTGTTAAAAGCAGTAATTACATTCAGGGGAACACCAGTGTTCGCACTTACATGCTGTTGGATCCCCTCCACTGAATTTTAAATTCTTACAAAACTGTGCGCAAAAATAAAGAATACAGATAAATCGCATTACTCTATCATTTCACTCATGTGTTGTAAAAAGAAAAAGCCACCTGCAAATGGCACTTTGCATATTACATTTACAATGGATTCCTATGGGATCCACCTGCTTGAGTGGGTGTAAAACCTGGTGTTTTTCAGGCAGAGTGGGCATGAGGAGGAAGAAATGTGTATTCCCCCTCCTTTCTCCCAATTTGTATGCAAAAGATTTTTAAAATGCCCCAGAGCAGTAAAACAAGTGTAAAGACTGGCAGAAGCATTTTACACCTTATTTTTACACTTATTTTAATTCACCACAGGTTTGAAATATGTTCCAGGAGATAAATCACCCTCATTGTGTCAATTAATCACATATCAGAAAGGGGAGAAGGACAACTAGTACCTCGCTGTGTAGCATAAAATCAAACAGCATTTTGGGAACACAGGTTTTTATGATATGTCTGGAAAAGTGATTAAAACTGTTGGAGGCTACTGTGCCTTTAACGGAGTGGGGTAAAGCAGAGCGAGAAGCAGGAGGAGGAGAAAGGGGCAGAACCACGGGGAAACAGCAATTGGCAGTTGTATTGTGCACTAGGAGGTAATAACGGGAAGGCACTCCCTAAACTGGTGTCACGTCCTTCATTGTACTTGGGTGCAACATCCGGCGATGAGGTTTGTCCTGCGCCCAGCACTCCACCTCCCGCTGTGATCCCGCCACAGGCCAAAAACCCTGCCGGTGATCCCATCCACCTCCAACGGCAATCCGCCGTCCATCCTGATTACAGGCAATCGCACTGCATCCTCATTCTGCACAGCAGTCTGCTGGCATCAATGATAGGGCGATCCCACCGACCAGCTCCTCCAGAGCACCTCAGCTGTCCTGCTCTAAACTTTGAATAACACTGGGATCCCGCCAAAAAACAACCGGCTCCACATCAGCCACATGTCAGGAGCTGCACCACGTGACACACCAGGTGACCCTCATCCCGTGGGCGAGCGAACCGTGGAAGGCACACCACAACGCCCTTGGGAAGGTGACAGCACCACCAGGAGGAACCCAGAGCCAGAGCTGACACATGCACGAGAAGGAGCAAGCTCTCAGGTCAGAGGCAGCAGCGACAGAGACGCACCACAATGTCACCTGGTGGGTGGTAGGAAAAATAAGAGAAATACAGCAAGACCTACATTCAGGACTCCATGTACCCCCTGTCCGGCCAGTCTAACACTGAGGACACCACAGGCACAATACTCTGTGACCAAAAACCCCCCCAGAAACTCTCTAACAAACAGAGAGGAGATGGGTAAAACACCCATACAACACGTGGGTGACCATGAGTGGCCCAAGTTCGCCCACACAACAGGGAACTCAGCCCCCAGGCATGGACGCGACTTCCAAGACCACACTGCTGAGGAAACCACTCCCGTTTACACTGGATCCACAAAGTGACAAAGGTCCCAGGAGGGTTGAATGGCCGGACACTTCAACTACTTTGTCAAGGCAGCAGGAGAGGAGCAATCACTGACGCTGTGTGACATTCTTCATCAACCTTGTAAGGGGAGAAATGAAAACATCATCAAGACAATCCCTCCAAGTGAGAAAGACACCCATGCATCACTCATCTCGGCACTCAACAAGAAACTCAGCATCTAGTACAATCGAGACTACGAGCGCTATGTCTTCAACCATTGTTTTCAAAGGATGGACAAAACCATTGATGAGTTCATCACATGCCTGCAACTAAAGAGCATGCACTGCCGGTTACATTAATTCTTGGTAGAATATGTGATCAAACTATGAGTGATCGAAGGCTGCCTCTCACCAACATTTAGGAAGCAACTCCTCAAGAAACCACTATCGATCGACGAAGTGAGCGAACTTGCAAGACTATTTGAGAGAGTTCATGCACAAGCGGCCTCCATTAAGAACGCACCAAGGGACAAAGGGGAGCGAAATGAGTCAATTCCAGGAATCCACCCACAGCGGATCACAGAGCGGGCTGCTCCCGCAGGAAGACCCACCAACCAAACGTTCCAACAGACTCAAAGACAATGTTATTGGTGCGGGATGAAATTCGCACACCCAGGAACATGCGGGGCGCTCACCCAAAAATGCTCTAAACTGCGGAAGAGAAGGACATTTCCAATCCGTATGTCGGCACTAAAAACCAGGGTTCTCGTATGACTATGCCTATGACTATGATCACGCTCTAGCGTATAAATATGTCAACCTCATCAGAGATGACGAGGAAGTGAAAGGGGCACCAAGAGTCACTGTCAACCTAGGGAACAGAGATTAATGCTTCTTGATGGACTTGAGTGCAACAGTAAACATGTGAAACAAGAATTCCTATTAATTCCAGAGAAGCCGCTCCTCACAAAGACATTGTCTAGAATCTTCCAATGGGGAGCTGACCCAGCCACAGCATTCCATAGGACAATTTCAGTGCATGTTTGTGCACAACGGTCGTTCAGTCAACACCTCATCCATGTAATTTGCAGCCCCATGAAAGGTCGCTGCCTGTTGCGCTACCACACTGTGAGTCAGCTGGGACTAAGTGAAATAATTGAATATTCTGAGGCACCGAAAGAGATGGTCAATGCCATGTCCGAGATAGACGTTGGGGACCCCCTGATCTCAAAAGAGTTCATCCAGATGAAATTTCCAGACATGTGCAAAGTGCTTGGTAAACTTAAGAATGAAATGATCAAACTGCACATCGACTCTGCGCTGATATGAGAATGGCCAACACTGCCATTCAATGGGAACGTCACCTCGGCCCGTTTATTGAGGACACGATAGTACAGTTGATTAGGGCAACCACAATCTCCAAACTCGGTTTGGTCCAGGGGTACCCCCAACTAGAGCTACACCCAGAGTGTAGGGTCATCACCATATTCTCGACCCACAAAGACCTCTTTTGATACCGATGTTTGAACTTCGGTATCTCCTCGGCAGCTGAGATATTTCAGGAGGCTGTCAGGCAAGTAATCCGCCGGATCAAATCCATGCTGAACTACAGCAATGACATCCTGGTTTTCGGGGCTTCACAGGAAGAACATGACACTTCACTATTGCTCACGTGCAAGGCCTTACAGAGTGCTGGGCTCACATTGAACATGGAGAAATGCAGATTCAATAAGAAGCTGCTCAGATTTTTTGGTCATTTCTTCTCTGATGCAGTGATGATACCAGACACGGACAAGGTGATCACCATCACAAACCTCCAAGCGACTCGAGAGGTGGAGGACATACGGTTGTTCCTCGGAATTGCAGGGTAGTGCATGCGATACATCCTGCACTATGCTACCCGCACAGAGCCCCTACAACACCTCCTACAGAACAACATGACATTTCAATAGACTGAGGAATGCCAAGGTGCATTCGATAATGTGAAGAGAGTGTTAGCCTATTTTGATCCCACTTGGCACACAGAGATCATTGTTGACGCCAGCCCAGTCAGACTTTCTGCCATCCTTGCCCAAACCAGCGGGGAAGACATACATCCCAGACACATAGTAGCTTACGCGAGCAGGGCCCTCTGGTCCCACGGAAGCGGCATACTCGCAGGTGGAAAAAGAGACTATAGCGGCAGTCTGTGCATGTGAGCATTTCCACAATTTTGTCATAGGAAAGACGTTCACTTTGATCACTGACCATCAGGCCCTTGTCATGCTCTTCAGGAATCCCAGGACCAAAATACCACTGAGGATTGATAGGTGGGGCACACACCTCCAGGAATATGACTACTCAATCATCCACAGACCTGAGGGGACCAAAATCCGTCAGACTATGTCACGCCACCCCACAGGGAACCATACAACAAGGAAGGGAGACATAGAATACCTCAACTACATCACAGTGAATGCACTACTGCCGGCACTCTCGCTCGAGACATTGACTTCAGTGTTGGCGAACGACATATCCTTGATGCTAACCATAAAACTGACCACCAACAACAAGTGTATAGACTATCGAAGACAGCTTGCGAGCCACCCCGGTGCTAGCAGACACAAGATTGAGAGGCTGGCCAAAATGCACACTGAAATAGCTCTCGAGGAAAATTCAATACTACTGTGGGGATGTAAGCTAGTCATCCCTCCCGCACTTAGGGCAAAGGTCATAAATGCGGCTCACGAAGGCAGAAAATACAAAGAAGCAGCTGAGGTGCCACGTCTGGTTCCCTTACATGGACACCCTCGTAGAGGAATGGATTAAGAACTGCCTACCCTGAACTGCCTACCCTGGCAATGCACTGCAAGAGAGGAAATGGCCATACCACTACAACACACACAGATCCTGGACAGACCCTGGGACCGTGTGTCCATCGATTTCTATGGCTCGATGAAGACAGGAGACTACCTGTTAGTATTCATTGATGAATACCCATGATTCGCTATCATCAAGAAAATAGTCACAACAGCATACCCGCAGGTAACTGCCACATTCGACGAAGTGCTGAGTGAGTGTGACATACCCCACACAATCAAATACGACAATGGACCCCTATTCAGCAGCCACGACTTCACCACTTTTGCAAAACACATGGGGTTTCAGCACCAAAAGATCCCGCCCAGATGTCCACATGCCAATGGGATGGCAGAGTGGCTCATGGCGTCCATCAAAAAGACCATCCAAAAGGCCCAGGTTGAAGCTGTGAACCCCCACCAAATACTGTGCAGCATGCTCAGAGACTACCAGAACACTCCCCAAGAAGCAACTGGCAGAATTCCATCCAAAATAATAATGTGCTAACTGGTACAGACGAGGAGAGTGAGAAACTCGATCAACCCAGAAGAACCACACAAGGACATAGCTACGAGAGACGCCGAGAGGAAGGGGCGCGCCAAACAAGACACTGTGGGTCATTACGACCCAGGCGGTAATTACACCAACTTTACCACCATGGTGTAAACTGTGTTTACACCATGGTGGATGGCGGATTTACCGCCCCATTCCAAGTGAGTGGGGCGGTAAATCCCCATTTCCCATTTACCCTTCCCCATTCCCATTTTTGCCCCATAGGGCATAATGGGAGTGGGGAAGGCGCTAATTATGCCACGGTAAATTACGGTGGCGTAATTAGCATCATGGCGGGTTAGCGCCATGGATTTTAACGGCTGCTAAAAGCAGCTGTTAAAATCGGAATCAGGCATTAAGGGTTAACGACGGCGTTAACCCTTAACGCCTGAGTTGTAATGAGGCCCACTGACTTTTGACAGAGAGCAGCGCCCAAGGAACTTGTGGTCAGCGAGGAGGTGCTAGTTAGACAACTGATGACCTGGAAAACAGGCACCAGCTACTCACTGAGACCCTTTTCAGTAGTGACCCTCAAAGGGACCATGGTGACAGCACAAAACGCACAACAAGAGGTCAGTATAAATGCCTTGCAGTTCAAGCCCTATATCACACGAGAGGATGAAGCCACGCTGATAACAGAGCCGGAACCAGAATGGTCTAAGCCCCATGACATCCCGTGGGTGCCCCCAGCCAGAATGAAAGAAAACGAAAGTGAGCAGAAACAAGGGCAAACTGGCAAAGATGCAGAAGAGGAAGGACGCTGCCCCCAACGGGTCATCAATAGAAGAATGTTAAACCAGAACTCTGAAAATAAGTCCGAGGTTGGTGTTGGAGTCTACTGTACCTTTAAGGGAGCAGCGAAAAGCAGAGAGGAAAGCTGGAGGAGGAGAAAGGGGCAGAGCCACGGGGAAACAGCACTAGGCAGTTGAATTGTGCACAAGGAGGTAATAAAAACTGGTGTTGCGTTCTTCATTGTACTTGGTTACAACAAAAGCTGAAATCCTTGTGAGCACGTAATGTGCACTGGGCTTGGTCCATTCATCATTCACCCTGAGAGTAAAATGACTGGGCCATACATGCTGCTTTAGGCAGCCTTTGCTCGTGGTTGTGTAAGTTGGGCTATCCTGCTTGAGTTGAAAACCACGCACAGATTCATTCAGTCTCATGTAAGCAGTGGAACATTAATGGGGGACAGAGGTAGAAAGGTGGGGTGGAATATATGCGTTGGATCAAAGGTGGTATTGTGTATTTTGAGGTGGTCATGAAACCATTAACCAGCCTGGTAGTTGCGCCCATGCACGAGAACATCAGAGCCAAACACAACAACTGTGTATGCCATGCATAGGTAATATTGTTGCCTGGAATGCATGGAAAAGTTCGCAATGCCATATATTCATGACGCCCTTAATTCTGAAATGTGCTTTGCCACTGACAAATAGTACATGACCCACATGGGGCCTTTCTTGGATTTACGGCTTTAAGGTATGGATTCACTCTGACACATGTGTACTGAGAGCGCATCAATGTCAAACCAAACAAAACATACATCACATATAGCGTGAATGAAAGACACGGCCAACTAGGTTGCCTGTAAGCACTGCAGAACTGGCCAACGAGGAAGTGCATTACTGGAAAAGCCAGGCTTTAACCGCTTCCCTTTGGCAGGAACGCTGGATATGAGACCTATGCCAAAAGAAAGACTGTCCCAACTGGTATCCGCTAGATAGAATAACCATAAGCAGTGCCCCAGTTTTCACTTCTCCTCCAAGGGATGCATTGGCACGAATACCTGAAAACTGAGAGGCTTCACTGCCCCCCCTATCAACTCGGGGCTCACCTTCAGTGCAGCATCTGCTGAGGACGCACAGGTGACCTGTGACATCAAAAGTAAACTCTACAGGTTTATTTCAAAATACTGTGGTATCAAAAGTAATAATAGTGGTATTATTATTAGTATTATTATTGTTAGTAATAATAATAATAATAATAATAATAATAATAATAATAATAATAATAGTAATGATGGTTTACACCGCTCACACAATACTTCATGTGTTTAACGGAAAACAAAACCATGCAAGTGTAGGCATCTTAGCAATAAGCAAGAGTGTTTGGGACACGCTCACGCTCCATGTTCAGTGCAGCTTAACAGCGCCACTATAACATCTACAGCAATGAATGATGAGGCAATTTTAGCAGTGGCCAAGAGAACCTACATTATGATATTTGCTTAAGATTCAAGCAAAAGCGCCAGAGAATATATGATCCCTTTGGGCTTATCTGAGTTTATTGAGCTGTACGATGCATGTTCACCCAAGCCTTTAAAATATTCTCCGCGATGACTGCCTACTGACAATAAAACAAAGGGACCGATTTTAGAAAGTTCCTGCCAGATCTCAGGGGCCTTTTCCAGCTTAATATGGCGATGTTAATGGAGAGCAGTGCATCAGGGGGACCAGTGGATGACTTTGCTTTTCTGCTTATAAGAACTCCTTGCAATGGCCTGTCAGCTCTGTTTAATGTGATGGAGAAGAGGGCAGTAATTCACCGCGAAGGCTGTGCCCCAGGGCCCGCAACCATTTTTGAAAATGTCATGTTTGTGGAACTAACCATGACAGCGGCGCATCATACACATGCGGTCAATAATTCAGTGAGTTCCATTCCTCAGGTTTGATGCTGAAAGACACATTATAAATTAAAAATGTTAAATGCAACTTCAAGTGCACACGTACAGACACACCGCTTTTCACCTGATGTTTGCCTCGGTAAAATGGGAGGCAAATAAGATGTTCTGTTGTAAAAGGGAGTGAGGTGAAAAGTGCACCTTGCTATTGCCACTGTCATTCCTTTGACCACAAACGTGAAGGCAGCTTAAACACCCATGTTTCTGTGCTGAGTCCTTAGTGGCCGCAGCCTCTAACCCTCTCCTCGTTCATAGGGTGTCTTTCAGCATTTTCTCCCGTGAAAGCACGATCCTGGTGCAGTCCATGTGAAGGGACGAGATCATTGTAGTCACCGAATACGTTATGGTGGCTTTCATTTCTAATCTCTTCCATGCAAAAGACTGCCCAGCAGAGGCCGCATCGGGCTCTCACACACATGTGGCGACGCCTTCACCTGTCTTTGTTGTGTGCCCCACACATCTGCAGGACACTTTCCCTGCTGAGCCACACCCACCACCTCTCTAGCGCCTAAAGGGATTAGGACACTTCAGCAGTGGTTGCAGTGTATCCACAGTTACAACGTCAATCTCCTGCATAGAGGCAAGGTGTCCCCAGGCACCGCTCAGCTTGTTTATGAGATCCTGCATCAGTACTGTCCCCATGGGCATGCACCTCTCCCTGGATCCTCCTCTTCCTTCCCATCTTTGATCAGCCCAGCCTCCCACAGCTGATGGCCCACCTTCACCTCAAGTGATATGATGATATGATTGGTTATATATAATGCGCTTAATGCCTAGAGGTTTCTAAGCACTGACCCGCGGATCGAACCTGTGTTGCTCCGTGTTGTCTTGCTTCCAAGGCGAGCACGTTGCAGCTGAGCTATCCTCCCGAGACGGAGGATAGGTCAGCTGCAACGCGGACAAAGGAGTGCTTGTCAGTGGCAAACACTCCTTTGTCAATGCAGCTTCCTTCCTTCTTCCTGAGCTGTACCCTCGACGGCTCTGCACCCACACTGCAGGCACACCATTCTCCTCCAAGGCCATCCCCTCTGAAATAACAACCCTAGCCCCCAGAACTGATCCACCTGCTCCTCCTCCACTTCCCATATAGTTCAACTTCATCATTTCAATTACACACCAGAAAAAAGCAAGAGAGACAAATGACTGAATGGGGAACACACATGGATGTATACGACACTAACAGAGACAGTAGGAAAGAGTTCTCAGGCACAAATACTGAGGTAACTAAAATAAAGCAAGGAGTCTCTGGTTCACAAACAAATGGGACGGTTTTTCAGGTGTCGAACACACAGGTAGACATTCAAAGGGGGACTGTTTTTGTTTTAAAATTGGGTTAAAAGGTACTCCATATGGGCTTCGAAATACACAAGGAAGTACACAAGGAAAATAGTCTGTGTTTTGCTTCTTTGCTTTTCAAAATTCATTTTTAAATTTTCTGGGTATATTCAGAGAGGGAAAACTAATGGGCAAAGAAATGGAGAACTGTTGTTTACAAAAAAAGGGAACACATGTAAAGATGTCAAAGAGGGTCTATGAATGTATAAACATACTAAAGAGTACAAGAGTTGAAATCAAAAAGCATCAACAGTGATTACCCCATTAGTAGGGGATGAACAAACTCTTCCAAAGTCAACCAAAACCCTTCAAAAACACATGCTATTTATGTGTTCCTGCCCTGTAAGCTCATACTTGTACAGGCAACACAAGTTGAAAAAGGAAAGTGAACGTGAGATGGTCCCTTCAGTGGACCATAACACCTCCACGGAGCCACCAACTCTCCTTATAAGGTTTGGTGATTATGATTGGCTCTCTGGAGGTTAACCCTCACCACCACACCTCTGTGTTGGTTCAGGCTTTATGTTGAACTCTAGGCCAGTCCAGTGGGATCTTGCAGGAGCACAGAATGCCTCCTATGGTATTTCCAATGCAATGGAGCCAGCCGGATTTCATTTAAGGTCTCCATGGACTATTAGTAGGTCTAGGTTGCCTTACAGATCAGTGGCGTACTTCTCACTTTTTAATCCTAAAACAGGCAAATACAACAACAAATAGGGGGCACACATTCTCCCAACAAAGCATAAGAACCAACAGACACATAGGAGCCTGCCCCCTCCTTCCACACCCTCAACATCACATAATTGCTTGGATCAGTTCCCACAGTAGAGCAGTGTCACAGGAATGGGCCCCACTCTTAGTAAAGCCTGGCCTGAAGAGGAATCTCATGCTAATTGTGTAACTTTTTATCAGCTTTTATGCACAGAAATAAGTGAACTAACCTGACAATTGTTAGCTCCCTAAAAAAACGACATAAAACATGGTGTAAAATGCTTGCACTTAAAAATCTATTCTGGAGCCCTGGGTACAGGTATACGGACAAATGTAACGGGTCACCGACCAGAGTGAAGCAGGAAATGCAAAACATACACTTGAAAACTCTTATACCAAAAGCTCATATTTTGTTCAAACGTCTTTAGATGAGTTCAATGACAGGACACATCCCAGTTGAAGAATCAGCAGTAAGCAACCCACGTGTGTGTTAAAACCAACAATCACCAGGATTCCTGGGTACCTGAGGGGTCAGTATAGCTCTTTTCTTACTTGTAGGTTTCTCTTCTTTAAACCAAACCCCTACTGAGAATTTATGGAGCTCACACCTGCTCGAAAGATTCAACAATCTTACAGATGTATGCCAGTCCGAGTGTGTTTGCAAACAAATATCCATCCGAGACAAATCAATACTGCCCGCAATTATTGACAGACATTTTTTGATAATTGAAACACCTATCTTCTTGCATTTCTTCCTTCATTTACGTTCTCAATTCTCCACAAATCAGGCTGCGGAGGTATGCAACAGGAATATTTGCACTCAAGCAATTGGCTTCTACAAGAAAACAAAGCCTTAGATCCAGAAAAGGAAATCAAATAGTTGAAACAAATTTAGTTCAAGTAGAGCAACTGGATCAAATTCTCCCCCTAGCCACCTATTGGAACTACAGAAATAACCATAACATACACAATATTATGTTTCTTCTTGAGGTCCACAGGCAAGGCTGTACTTGGGCACATGGTGTGACAGGGCAGCACATGGGTGGGTGAGTGAAGGTTAGCCATACTAGTGTTTGATATTGGGACATGGATGTAGGAGAGTGAAACTGGGAATGTGATGTTCTTGGCATAGCACGAGAGTGCGATGATATATATGGCAGAACATGGTGGGTAAGTGGGGCAACAGCTGGGTATTGTAAAGTCTACTCTCGTCTGGCATTATGTCATGGGTGCCTATGGCTGCAGCTGGTGATTTGTGGTTGCTCCTGGTATTGGATGCTGGTGCATGGGCAATACATCGATGATGAATCTGTGAATGTGATGGTTGAACCTGCACGTATAATTCTGGGCGAGGCAGTGTCCATCATTTGTTCACAAAGTATATACTTGACATTCTATCCATGCCGAGGTCACATTGCAGATGGGCAGACCATTGTCAGATATACAAGTGACCATGGGCACTAGCTAGAACAGGGTTGTGAAATAGAGTTAAGACACATTCACCCAGGGAAGTGAGCAATCGTTATTTTCAGACAAATGTGGGCACAACCCTGCCAAGCTGATCTTGCAGGACAATCTGAACATTTCTGGTGGTATTTAGAGTTCCCCTGATATCTTTGGCAATGTCTGTTCATCCAAAATCTCTGGAGTGCTGTTTTGAATCATTTGTCAAGGATATTCCGGCAGGAACTGGCTGCTGAGCCGAACATGTCTTTGTTTGGTATTTGCGGGGCATTCTGATCACACTTGTTACCACAAACTTCTGACTATTGCATGAACCCAGGAAAAGTGCAATATTGCAATGTTATGGGGCGCACATACACCCCCACAATGTCCAAATGGGAAAGAGATATGAATTACTGCATGCTTATGGAGTAGCAGGATCACTGCATGCTAATAGAGGAGCGGGTATATAGGGTTATCTCCAGAAATATGGGATAATATGGTACAAGTGGGTTGCTAACGGTTGAATCGTGGGAGCTTCCTGATTGTGTATTGTCACTGTGTTTATTCTTTAGGAATTTGGTGCACATTTTGTTCACAATGCAGATTACTAAAGACTATTCTGTTTATTGTGTCTTCACCTATATTCTAATGGTTGGCACTTGGATTTGTATTTAAATTCAAATAAAAGAAATATAGAAACAAAGTGCCAAAGACTAATGGTGATACAATTCACTTTCATGGGTGTACATGGCTGGAATTTTGTGCTTTGGCCTGCATGGCTTGGGGTTATGATATGATATTTATGTAGCGCCTATACACAATGGGCCTCATTACACGGACGGTGGTAAGGGTTAACGGTCACCGTTAATGGTACCGGTGACCGTTAACCCTTACTGCCTTACTACGAGGTCTCTTTGCGGGTTGGAGACTTTAACGCCTGCTTTTTGCAGGCGTTAAAAACCAACCTGCAAAGGGACCAGGGAGCTAATTACGGTACCGTGATTTGCGGTGCCGTAATTCGCACCTTCCCCATTCCCATTATGCCCTATGGGGCAAACATGGGAATGGGGAAGGGCAATGGGGGAAGGGGGAATTACCGCCCCACCAACCTTGGAAAAGGGCGGTAATTCCTCTTTCCACCAAGGCGGTGCCGGTATTTTACCGGCATGGACCAAGGTGCTAATAGCACCTTGGTCCACCGCAGTCCATGTAATGAGGCCCAATGTGTTATCAAAGAACTTCAATGCAAGGGAGGGAACAAGGGACAATACAATGACATTCTTACAGGCCATGAACAGTAAGGATGTGAAATTAACTATCATACTCGGCCTGACAACATTTCAGATAGTGCAAGAGCTAAGACATAAATAAGGAAGGGAGGGGGAGAGTGGGAAGGAAATGGAAACAGACAGGCAACTACTGTACTAGGACTGACGACATTTCAGATAGTGCTGGAGGGAGGGGGGAGTAAGGGGGGAGGGGGAGGAGACAGACAAGGTTGCTATCATACTAATTCCAGGGACAAATCTGATAGAGTAAGCGCATAGAAGAAAGTAAGGGGAGGAGGGGAGGAGATAGGAAAATGTAAAAGGGAGAAGATGAGAGAACAGAGAGAAAGCAGTCAAAAAGAGTGGAGAAGCAAGAGGGGAGAGTGAATACAATTGCAAAAGTCAGTACTAACACATAATGTTGCAAGCCAGGGTACAAGATGAAAATGGGAACAGCATGACTCAGGGCCACCATGAGTACAAGATGCAAAGGAAGTCCAGCATGAGAGTTGAGAAAGGGTGACACACAGTGAATCAATGAAGTCCATAAAAGTCAAATCCAGCATTGGCCACAAGACGGTGAAACCTGCTTGCATCAGGACAGACTCCTGCAGAAGTATGCTGGAGGAGGGAGGCGGTTATTAACGGCCTTGCCTTGCCCTGAAAGTAGTATTTAATACTATATTGAAAATCATAACAATAACAGGCAAGGGCCATCTTGTTCAACTGAAGTTGACAATTACCCTGTCTTCCGCAACACCATACTACCCACTTAGTCTCCGGCTATGACTTTCCTTTAATATTGTGAACTTTTTGTTTTATGAAACATCTGAAATTATCCTTGCAGAGCAAATGATAGGTCCAGCATGTGGATCATACAATATACACAACACTGCCCTGTGCAACACCGACTGGACCCAGCTGCATAGAGTCTTTCACTGAAAACCTTTTCAGAGTTTTTTTATCATGTCCATTCATGCAGCTAAACTTCACATTTTGCAGACACTCATCTCACTAATGTTTTATTTCAGTAGTACACAAAATTGCTGCATTGTTGCTCATTTTATATCTTGGATACAAATAACTTCTGGCAACATAAATATTTGTATACTATTGCCAATCAAATATGTTTTGTTGCAAATCAAGAAAATATTAAATAGTAAAACCTGATTATCAATTATTAAAAACTAATTTATGCATTGTTTGCACACCTGCATTGCTTCTCATTCTGTTGTGTTCGCAGATTTCAAATGTGCCTGAAAAACAGCCCTTTTTTTCTTGAAACAAGTATCAATAAATGTGGCCAAGAGCTATACGTGCTCTATCTTTCATTGGGGCTGTATGTGGATTTTCATGCATGGTTGATAGCACACACATAAGCAGCAGCACAGCATCTATCTTGCCAGCCTGACCGTGGGTAAGTTAAGTTCTAGCAGGTGCACCATTGGCAATACCTCACTGTGTGATTCACTCTGCCTGCCAGCATTCTTGGTGGACATCTTGGTGGATGTCCGAGAAGGTAGGTGGCAATGTTGGGGTAGGCTTGGCTTGGGGAGAGAGAGGGAGAGATGAGAGCAGAGGAGGCAGTGATCACTCCATGAGGGAGGAGTGGTCAGAGGGGCAGAGAGGGGGAGACCAGAGGAGATCAAGACATCAATTGTATGTCCTGCAGAATGAGTGAGGCCAGAGGAGAGGATAGAAAGCGAGAGGGAATCACAGGGGTTGTGAAAGAGTATGGAATAGGAACAGGGAGAATCAAGATGGATGTTGAGGTCACTAAGGAGGAGGAGTTCAGTGGTAGAGGCCAGGAGAGGTCTGCCCACTCAGAAAGTAATTAGGTGATTTGACCAGGGGGCCGGTAGAGAGTAGCACCAGTAAGAGAGTGGCTATGAGAGAGAGAGAGCGTGCAGACAAGGCATTCGAAAGAGGAGTAAGTCTGAGTGTGGATGATAGAGGCAGGAATCCACTCTGGAAAGATCAGGGCTTCACCACCTCCGGGTCGTGTGGATCTGGGCACGCAGAGTATCTTGTAACTGTCATGGAGGAGAGTGTCAAAGCTTGTGACTGAGCAGGTTGTGAACCATGTCTTGGTAAGACCGAGGAAATCAAGGTCAAATACTTCCAAGAGGTGGCAGATGTCAGAGGAGTGTTTGACAGCGGAGCGTGAGTTGAGAATGGCAAGATGAAGAAGGTTGCCAGCCTTAAAGACCTTCCGGAGAGGGGTACAAATCATAGGTACACCCGGCAGAGGTGTGGGAGAAGGCAGGGGTGGGGCAGAGGCGGACGGAAGAGAGGGCAAGGTAGCTAAGGGAGGGGAGGAGGGGACAGCCATAGATGAAAGGAAGTTGATGAGGAAAGGGAACCTCCTATCGAAGAGGAGGAGATTGGCCTGAGGGCCTTGGACCATGACAGTGCCGTTTAGGTAGACATTAATGATGACTCTGGAGGAGTCAAAAGATTCCATGAGGACTTCTGAGCGGGTGCCACCATTAATGGGAGAGGAGGAGACAGGACAGAGCACAGCGTCTATCTTGCCAGCCAAACCATGGTTAAGTTCAGTTCTAGCAGCTACACCATTGGCAATACCTCACTGTGTGATTCACTCTGCTTGCCTGCTAGCATTCTTGGTGGACTCCTTTAAAGGTTGAAGCACACAGCAGACATCAGGCTGCAGCTGCCACTGTCCTGACATAAGGAATGTCCCATCTGCATCTTGGCTGTGACTGTTGCAATAATTTGTGATGGAATTGCATTCTTCACTTAGCTGGTCCAACATATGTGAAGTAGAATTACATTGGGAGGCAACTCTGGATTTCAAGTGATGCTATTCTATATCGTGACACACCGACAATTGGTCCCACACCTTTCCTGCCCTGGCAGAACACAACCATTAGCTGGCAATCACTGATAAAAGATATACCCACACTTTAAAGAACATGTTCAATGCAAAGATCATGAATGGCATTGCCAATTCATAGGGCAATACATTCATCAACCCAGCGTCAGTAGCAATGATGCCCATATTCCGGTGTTCAAAGTGGCCTGATGCCAGACAGACCGCTCTTGGCTGGCAAGTGAAAGGAAGGTCTCTCTGTGTAGCCAATGATCTGGCCATCAGGTCCACGGTGAAGTGGACTTTCTCACCCTTAGAGAGATGTAGTGTCTGCCCTCCTGTATAAAGTATCTCAACAAACAACTCAGCTACAGCCACCCCTGAAAAGGAACATGGACCTGGAACTTCCCACCAGTGATTGCGTTTGCTCATTAGCCACAGGTAACATGGGTAAGAATGCGGAAAGAGGTTGGTCGATAGCCGAAATTACTCCCAGTTTAGCTATGAACTACTCTCTGTAATGTGACCTGTGATGTTTGTCCACATCCAAACACCTCCATCACAATGACCTAGCACTTGGTGTAGTTTCACTATGGGGAGCAGAGCTGGGGCGCGGCATCCAGTAACATGTTGGCACATCAGTCATATTTTCTGGTTGCGATGAAACACAATGTAATTGGAAAAATCATTGGGTACTGTAAATATGCAGTGCCCAAGTTAGTCCCGAGATTCCCCAGGCAAGCAGTTGTCTGGCACATGGTGGGCTAAGATATGTCCTATCATGTGAATCGGGCAGTGAAGGCGGTGATGGTGTTAGTTATGGTGCCAGTTCTTTTCTCTGGCTACCAAACACTGACATTTTTTTTAAATCCGGATTCCTGAGCTTGACTGACACTCTGCATGACTGGAGTATCTTTGAATTCCCTTTCTATCCTAATATGTGTGTCATTATCCTCTTCCTCTGTGTCCTCCTCCTCCTCATCCACAGCATTGGTGCTTTTAGAATCAGCATGTTGCCGCTGCTGTGGAGAGTTCTTCGTCTTTATTAAGAGCATCATCATTATTAACATCATACTCACTGGGTGCAACATGTGGCGACCAAATAAAACCGATATCCTACATCTCTGCATTGTATGCTGTTTCTCCTGCCTCTGCATGCTACTCCAGAGTGTGTGTTGTTTTTCCTAGTTCACCAGATTCTTCACAGTGTGCACTGTGACCCCTGGCTCATCATGCTCCTCCATGCAGTTGGTTGTGTCTCCTGCCTCCTCATGCTCCCTTACAGTGAATGTTGTGTGTCCCATCTGATCAGGGGAGGCTATCTGTTCTACCCTAAAGACAATGGAGTGAACATCATCCTCGTCCTCCTTTGCTCAAGAAAATCATTACCTTTCCTAAAATGATTCCTAAACATGTTCATTTGCAAAAAGAATTCTGTGACGTGTTTCTATTTCTAACTTTGAATGGCACAAGTATTTCTCTAGACATAAACATACGGCACACGTATTTACAGACACTGAATGTAATCGCATGCCTGCCACTGAGTTCAAACAATTCTGCAATGCATTATCCTCAATCTCACAAGCAATGGCATGTATGTTCCTGCCATGCGCAGTGGTCACATGGATTCTAACCTCCTTATGTTTCCTTTGAGGGCACACTCACAGCCACAGAATGCAACGTCCCCCTGCTTTCAATGATGTCTAAAGTTATTGCATGTGTGCACCCGATATGTGGTCTGGTCACAAAAGATGAAACACTCAGTTATAATAATTGCACTGTTTTGCCATTTGACTTTGTATCTGGAAATTCATAAGCCACATTTATTTGAACTGGCTAGTAGCCCACAACTAGCTAGGAAAGAACAACATGTCGTTCATGTCCTTGAGTGTAACATACGAAATAAGGATCAAGGATTATAAAACAAGGCATAGGATGCTCAGAGCGTTGGGGTGGGATGTGATGTGAGAACACAGCAATTCTAGGTGGCACCTAGGTATTGACTGAAGAGTAACATTTTGAGTTCCTTCCTGAACCGAAAGAGCATTGGGGCTGTTCCTATTGGACTCGGATGGTGTTACAGTAGGCAGTCTCATCTCTTGCCTAGTGATAGCCAGACTCATAGAGAAGTTCAACCCATCTAAGCTACAGAGCGTTACAGCTATATGGGCTGCTGTGCAAGTGACAGTGACCATATAGGTAATGCAGACTTAAGGTGTAGTCCGGCTGGGTTGCAAAAGCAATGCAGCTCTCTTAGAATGGGAGAAAAGAAATGTAGTGCATGATACTCTTCTCTGTCAATCTGACAAGAAACCCCATGTTCATTTACTTTATGCAACTAAGTAGTAGTCACAAAGTCATGCACATACATGTTCAATGTTGTACCCCTGTCAATGATGTTCTATTTTAATTGTCTGCATGCCCCTTAATTAAATCCTACTTTAATTGTACACCTGTCCCTTAATTAATTCATATCCACTATATAGCAATCCCTCAATCAAAGCATATTAGCTCACCTTCTGCACAGTTTCCGGAAAATGCCTACACGACTGATACTGAAATCGATCCATGCATGTCATATTTACAGTATTTTCATCCAAATCAGTCAAACCCCCCATTATGGATCAACTGCAAAGTTTGGGGAAATCTATTTCAGGTGAAACAGCAAAAAGGGTTCGGTTTATAGAGGAATATGTTCAGTCAGGCTTAGTGGTGGTGCCCAATCTCATCACTGATGCTGTGATTTGATTTCACACATTATTGTTCTAGTTTAGCCATTTATTAGGATGCACACTAAGCAAACTGTTCAAAGTCGAGTGCAACTTGACACTAAAAATTCAGTACATAGTCAATACCTGATATGCAGATTGAGACAGTGAGCCTCAGTACGGCCCTGGCGTTAAGGGTTTAACGGTGCCGTAAAAGGTGTCGGCGCCGTTAAACCCTTAACGCCTCATTGCGAGTTCCCTTTGCGGGACCCGACCTTAACGCCTGCTTTTTAGCAATTTGCGGCACCGTACTTAGCGCCTTCCCCATTCCCATTGAGCCCTATGGGGCAAAAATGGGAATGGGAAAGGGCCCATGGTGAATGGGGAATTACCGCCCCGCCAACCTTGGAATGGGGCGGTAATTCCACCATTCACCATGGCGGACCCCGGCATGGACCATGGTGCTAATAGCACCATGGTTTAGCGCCGGGGTCGTAATGAGGCCCACTGTGCTGGTAGTCTACAGAAAATGGCTGTGTCCATACAATGGGCCTCATTACAGCCCTGGCGTTGGACCATGGTGCTATTAGCACCATGGTCCATGCCGGATTCCGCCATGGTGGATGGCGGAATTACCGCCCCATTCCAAGGTTGGCGGGGCGGTAATTCCCCATTCACCATGGCCCCTTCCCCATTCCCATTTTTGGCCCATAGGGCTCAATGGGAATGGGGAAGGCGCTAATTACGGCACCATAAATTACGGTGCCGTAATTAGCACCAAGGTCCCTTAGCGGGTTGGACTTTAACGCCTCCAAAAAGCAGGCGTTAAAGTGTGAATCTGGCGTTAAGGGTTTAACGGCGCCGCAGCCTTTTACGGCGCCGTTAACCCCTTAATGCCAGGGTTGTAATGAGGCCCAATGTCACCATAAGCCTAGACTTGTTTACTTACAGAGTTGCGTCTGAAAGAGGCAACCACAGCAAATGGGAAACATTTCAAAGGGTGCTTGTGTAGTCCCTGCAAATGTCAAAATTCCCCTAATTGAACAATGCAGTTTTCCTTTAATTATACAATCCTATTGGCCATTGATGTAATTATTCAAATACTTGCTCTTGGCCCAAACAAGGCAAGAGTTAATATGCTTATGCAAGTTTGTTGACAGTGTAAGCCAGCAAAATGTTTGCCAGAGTTAGTCTGAAGTAGACGTTTTCCCTTGTGCTATGACATAAGCTAAGAAATTATAGATGCATATTAGGTGTTGGTTGGTCCACACTAGGGAAACAATTGTAAATAGCATTTATTATCTAATTATAATTGGGCAGAAAGTGTTTAACAAACTACTCCAGGCATGTAAACGCTAAGGTGCAGATTCACACACTGTGAGGCACTTTGAAACAGTCATGACACTTTTCAAAGTTGCATCCCATGGACAACTAACGCTCTTTCCTATTTCATTTTGTGCAACTTTGACTTATATAGCAGCGCCCATATCTGTCAATTTGGAGTACATTACAGGTGCCTTGTCAGTCTTTGAAAAAATGGGCATACCATTGTTCAACAGCCAACTCCCCACCTTTCTCCATACCATTCATTGGCTGAAGTGTGGTTAGCATCTTGCCTCTGTTTACGTGCCTCCTTCCCAGTTGTGAAGTCACAGTTACATATCGCAGAAAGTTCTCGATCATTTGAATTCTTAAAGCTGCATTCTGTGTTTCCTCTAATCAAATGTATTGAAATACGTATTTTAAATGATCACATGTTAATTTTTAAAACTGTAAATGTTACCTTTCTGAAACGTAGCCACTGGCTTGTAAGGTACACAGTAAGAACGTATATAACTCACCTGCTGATGTGTATGTTCTCACCACAGCCGTCGAAGGCATTGCGCATCCTGAACAAACATATGCCATTTGATGTTTCTCTTTGAAAACACAAATGGCCACTTTTTCTTTTTTACTGTTTCCTTAAAGGCTTCTTCCCTCTCCCTCATATAATAGGCAGTGCCTAACTCTAAGTGCACATAAAAATGCCAGATCAATCAACACCACTTTATGTGTACATTTGGTTGTCACATATAAAGAATAGTACCGTAAAAAGGATACCTTGGGCTATTGTAGTGGAGAAATGCCCATGGCACTATCGGGCCCCAGCAATGAATCCCAAGTAGGCAAGACATTCCCATCTCTATAAAGTACTATTCCACCCCGCAAGGCACACTTTGGTTCCAACCTCAATGTAGTGTAATGCAATTTTCAGTTGGTTAACACATTCCTTATTAGCACTGTGGCCAAGACTGAGGCATGATAAGAATTAAATGACATGATTGAACGAAATCACCATATGGCCACCCACAACTGAGACAAAACATCATACAGCCAACCCCACATGGAAAGGGACCCAGAGAGAAGTAGAAGTTGGGATGCTTTGTGTTTTGTTTACTTCTGCTTTTGAGTCTACCTTAGAATGACTCAAGATCCTCTGGGTAATTTGGGACTTTCTTGGGCCATCTTAACACTGCGCTATGATTTGTGCCTTGGGCAGACGCAACCAGGGTTGGCAGTCTTTATTATCAAAATGTGGTGCAGATTGGTGGACTGGTGTGGAATTGAATAAGAAACAAAAAATTGCAGTGTAAAATCTAATGCAAACGGTGCATCATAGAGCCTTGAAACATGGTTTTCAAGGACTGAGTTTTGTTCCTTGCGTTGAGATGCTTGAAATGAGTTCTGTCAGGTCCTTGCACAACCACCTTGATGTTTTGCCACTTTCAGGCAACCATCTCATGTGTGCAGGGGCTGAAATGTGGGAAAAAGGGGTGTGATGTCAAAATGTACTAGTGATGTCTGGAAGGTCCTTACAGGTAAGAATGCACAATTTGGAGCATATTGGTAGAACGGTGTGGAATGGTATGGGGAACAAACAAACAAACAGATTTTCTATATAATAGCAAAAAGTACCAATATTTTGCATAGGTTCGGTAGACATACATGATAAACACTCATCAATTGTTGACAATGATCTGGTAGGTCTCAGTTCTGGGTTTCTTATCATTTGATGTGCTTTGCACTCTGAAGTTAACTACACTGGGAATGGGTGCGTGTGGCTGGTTTACATACTCCAGAGCAGATGTGAAGGGGAGGTGAGAGATGGTGTGCTGCAGCATGGTAGGACCTTCTGTGCGCTCTCCCCACCTGTCGCTTCTCCCTGGTGTGGTGCATTGCATTGTGTTGTGGTGCAAATAATTTGGAAACAGTGCATCCTAGGGCATTGAAACATGGTTTTTGAAGCCTTTGAATTTAGTTCCTGGTGTCAAGATGCTAAAAACTGAGCTGTGTCTGGTACTTGTATGACCACATTGATGTTTCACCGATGTTGTGTGTTTGGTGCAAATATCTTGGATACAGTGTTTCCTAGAGCTGAGACGTGGATTTCCAGGGGAACTTTGAGTTATCTGCCTGGTGTTGAGAGGCTAAACATGAGCTTTGTCTGGTCCTTCTATGACAACATTGATGTTTCACCTACTTTGTGCGTTGCGGTGCACATATACTTGTACTCCACATGGGTTCCGACAGACAGTCTTGATGTAACTTTCGTAAAGAGTGGAAAATGAATGATCCTGTAGGTCCCTTATGTCAGTCGCATATGTAAATCAATGATCCTGGAGGTCACTGTTCCGAGTCGAGATGAGAGTTGGCGTGCTGCAGCATAATGAGACCTTCTGTAGAATCAACCCCACGTGCCGCCTCGCCCTGTTGTGGTGCAGTGCACTGCGGTGCAGATATCTTGGAAACGGTGCGTCCTAGGGCCTTAAAACATGGTTTTCAAGTTTTGTTTCGTGCATCGAGGCACGTAAAATTAGCTTTGTCTGGTCCTTCCATGACCACATTGATGTTTCGTGAATTGCGGCGCAAACATCTCAGAAACAATGCATCCTAGGGCTTTGACACGTGGTTTTCAAGGTCCCATACGAACCTTAGAGTTCTATGACACCCTAGATGTTTTGCCACTTGCAGGCAAATGTTTCATGTGTGCAGGGACAGACAGAAATCTGGGGAACGGGGTGGGGTGCCCACATGAGGAACAAACAAACAAACAAACAGATTTTCTGTTTGATTTATATCGATAGATTTGCGGAAGGCATGGAATTGAATGGGGTTGCGTAATTTTCCTAATCGTTTTAATGTGAGGTTTATTTTTACCTAACGTTGATGATTATGCACTCATAGCGCTGATATGTGCACATGGCATTTCAAGAACTAGTGAATAGGGCTACTTTAACATGCATTCAAACGGTTGACATATATAATGAAATATTTTGAATACTAGTGTTTATAATGTGATGTTGTATTGTTGTGTATCTCAGCTGTTGTTTTTATGGAATCATTTTTATTTTTTCTGAAACAAACATATGTGATGATGATAATTACTGTGAATGAGAGGTGATTGGCATAAGGGTGGAGTTAGCAAATAAAAAAGACACATGGAATAAGGTGGGAGGGAATATGGGGGTGGTAGCAGTAATTCATGTTGGTTAACTATACATTGGTTATCAAATATGTGGCCTCTGCCTTTTCTAGTGACATCATTTTGAAAAAATGAATCCTTCTTTTATAAACTATGAAAATTATCCGTGAATGTTACTAAAAATATTCTTTCTAGAGAGTAGGTGCTGCCAAATGAGTCTGTAACATAATTCACTTCTGAGATGTCCACAGAGATGTTAGCAGTTTGTGCACTATTTACTTTTCTGTTCATCCTTACCAACATGTCTGTCCTGTTTATGAACCTATAAATGAGGAGAAATGGGGCAATTTTGCAATATACTGTACGAGCATGGGACAACCTTGGTTTGCAACCAAAGGTAAATGGGTATCTTGCATAGCAGATACTATATATTCAAATATAAAGTGTCACTTTAGAAGTAACCTAAAGAATCGGAAGCAGCTGTGTTTTCAGTGCGGCTTGATTCTGTTGTATGTAGACGTGCTTTCCTCTAGCTTTCTTGGAGGCGAACGAGGTGAACGAGGTGAAAGAGACCACAGAGGACAGACGTGAGTTGCAGTGGGTGCCCGGCTCGGTGTTCCTCTCGACCTGTCAGCATTTCAGTACCCTAGTGGAGAGCGGGGAGCTGACTGTGTATTGCTCCTAAAAGATCCTGTGCAACACACGCGGTCTGGCGCGACTCTGTCTATGGCTCCTATGTTACGTGTTGGAGCCAAGGTAAACCACTGCAAGTTAGACACATTTTAGATGCAGGTATAAGTTCTGTCATGGTTCCAGGGGTTGCTGTACCAGCTGCGAGCCAGCTACGAGTGTTTTAAAGGTGTGCCTTATAAAGTAGGTGCCTGCTGTAAGAGGCTGCACTGGTAGTTCGGTCCTAGAGTGCGACGTTATTACAGTATGCACAGTTTGTCCCTTTTGTGCCAGAGTCTAGGTACTGTATTGGTACTCTATTGCCTTTTTAACTGGCCATTTTGTCTACTGTCCTTGAAGGACCAATTGTTGTTAATCCGGGTGAGATTCGGGGGCTGCGGGCCGAGGGCTTTTGATCTGACTTTGTTGTGGTCACCAATTCTGTAGTTGATTTTCAAGTTTTCTGAAAGATCAAGGTCACTCCTACTGACATGGAGACTTGGGAACTGCGGGCCAGCACCCTTTGACCCAAGTGAAGGTATCTCCTCTTACACGTTCTCCCAATGTCTGTCCTACTTAGCTCCGTACAGGGAGGCCAAAACAGTCGGAACACTCAGACTAACATGACTGTAGGGGGTAGGAAGACGAAAGGCCCAGAGAGGGCGGGGCAAAGTTCAAGTTTCTTCAAGCCCTACAAGTCGGGTGGAGGGATCTTTCTGCCTCTGCCGAGTGTCTACCCAGCTGACGATCAATCTCCTACTGGGTCAGGCATTCCTAAAAACCCATAAGATCCTGGGTCTCAAGGAGGGGAGTCAACCCTGCTAAATCATCCTATTCGGTCGATTTTTCAAGGAAATTTGGATTACACTCTAAGGGCGACCAGTATGAAAAAGGTAATTTCTAACCACTTAGCCGCTCCTATAGAGTCACCTTTGAAACACGCTACTAATGAAATGTCAACTCAAGGGGAGAATCCAGTCAGCGGACCTCAAAATTCATTCTACTGTTAACCTTAGTGAGCCGAGAGATGAGGATTTGCTGGAATTGGAAATGGCAGGACCAGGTAATCTGCTGAGTGAAGTACTGACTAGTGGTGAAGAAATGGAGCTGACGTGTGGAAAAGAGCTCTCCTCAAAAGAAACCATAAATCTGTCAGCTAAGGTGCTGCCAAATACCTTCGTGCAACCAGCAAACACACCACAGGAACTGACAGCCCCAACAATAACGGCCTTAAATTTCATCATAACATCTAAGGTCAATGTTTTAGAAAACTTAAAGATGGAGGTCCATTAACATACAGGCATTTTATTGGAGGTCTCAAAAGATCTGGAACTAAATGAAATAGCCATGGGGGCTCTAAAATCTGCCATCAATGAGTCGACGGGGGAACTCCTGAGAGATCTCTAAAAAGAAGTCAAAACCCAATCTGCAAAAATGGATCATCTGACAGTTCTCTGTGGAGATCTAATGAAGATGTCAATGACCACGTCGGAGAAACTCGATCACACTAATTGATTGCATGAGGACCGAGAGCAAGGCTCCTCTCAAAAAACCTCTACAGAATCACTTATACAAGATACTCCCCTGTCTGCGTCCGTAATGGAGGAGTTCTTGAGATTGGCCCTCATGGCGGACACTGAAGGCCCGCTTGAAGACGTGGAACAGGAGAAGATAATAAATATATCATCAGCCAACTCTGATGTGATTGTCCCCCGTAGAAAGAAATTGAATGGAAAGACAAAAAAGAAAAGAAAAAGAAGGGCTCGAGCAGCATCTGAGGCTCCTAGCCAGCCGAATAAGCAAGGCAAGCAAAACAAGAAGTATCAGTCATCAGAAGCAAACCAATTCCTGAAAAAGTTAAAAGAGGGACTGAAAAAGGATGAAAAAATCCAGATAGAGGGTGTACCCAAAAGTGGTCAACAGAAAAAGTCCAAGAAGACACCCAAATCAAAAAGTCAAAAAAAAAATCAGGACCCATCGGAAAAAGAAGAAATAGTGGGAAAACTAACTGTGGGAAGTCAAACGGAGATGATTGAGCCGCCAAAGAAAATTGCTCCCATATTTCTATCAGCCAAAAGTAAAGGCAAACTTGTTAACCCCTCAGTAAAAATTGTCCTGATTATTTTGAAAAAACCCAAAAGTGGTGCCCTCGGAGGGCTGGGGGAGGCGCTTTGTTCTAACAATGAAATGCCCCAAGTGAACACAGGAGTGGCAAACAATTTGGGGGCGAAGGATCCCCTGATAAAATCTCTGAAAGAAAGGAAGTCCCACAGGTCTGTGTACAATTGGCAAATGGAAATGATGAAAGTACTCTTACAGGAAGCACTTCCAAAAACAATAATAGGGCAAGGGGATCTCACAGTGAACTCAATCAATATAATCAATCAAAGCTCTGCAGAGTTTTTCTATAGAGAAAACTATCAATAACGCAACATCAAATGCCCATGAATCGGTCTACAATCCAACATGAAATGAAGGCAATTCCTGCCTTAAAGTACTTTACATCAGCCGACATTGAGGTAGTGAGCTTTCCTTTTGGGTCTGACACAAGCATTGCTGAAGTAACTCTGAAATCAAGACTGGGTATTGACTTAATTTTGGGGGAGGCAGCGGCGTGGGATCAAAGAGGTTTGAGGATTTCCATGGTATGCCCAGTACCAGCGACTGCTCACCCAGAGTATTTAGAGAGACTGGATCAATCAGCAAGACCCAATAGTAAAGAAGGCAACCTTGTGAACCCAGTGAATATGTGGGAAATGGTCCCAGAGATAATCTCACAGGTATTCGTTAAAATGGGCATCTCCCAGCAGAAGCTCTAGTGAAGAAGCAGATAACGGTACTACCATGGAACACTAGAGGCTACACCTCCTTCTCCCAAGAACCAAGGAAATCACAAATCTTTAAGACAGCGGATCTGATATTATTTCAAGAGACTTGGTTAACATGCGGGTTGGGATAGAAGGTTTCACTATTTTTCAGCAGTTGCCCTTGGGATCTGAAGGGGGCAGACCTATGGGGTGTCTCCTCGTGGCCTGTAGCAATGAGCTCTTTATTTCATCTTAAAACAGGTCTTCCTATTGGTGAGAGTAACAAAAAGAGGAGTCAATTTGGGAAAGAGCTGGATTATCGTAAATCTGTACTGGAATCCTAATGTTACTTCTTTATTTGACTTCCTGCACAATCTCTCAGATGCCCTAGTAGAATGCTCTATGCAGTTTCCGGCTGATGATATGATTATTGCTGGTGAGCTAAACTCACACTGTATCTCTACAGTGGATGTAATCTCGGGCAAGACCCGACAGAAAACTAGTAATGGAAAAATATGGGTAGAGTTTATGCATGAGTAGGGTCTCCAAATGCTTAATGGCAATATTCCCTAATGCTCTGTCCTGGCATAGAGGCAACTCTTTCTCTATGATGGATTATCACTTTGCCTCAAGATCTATTTTTGAAAGTTGCATTGATCTCCGTTTGGGGGATGGAAATACTGATGACCATGTAATGCTAAAGGCAACCCTGGGATATGAGGGGGATCCAGGGGCTGTGACTTATGGTCAGGAATTATCAAATAATGATGCAGGTAATGCCATAAGGAGATTCAAGAAGGGGGGTAAAATCCTAAACTATGAATTGAGGGAACGGATCTCCCAGCTCTCGACTATCAACTAGCGAAATTCTGTAACCCTGGTGGTTTCTCTCTGTTTCTATCCAACGTGGCGCCCTCTGAATCCAATCACCAGAAACAGCATATGATTCACAAACATACCTTCAATGTTGAAATAATAGCGGAAAGAAAAGAACACGGATTGCAAAGCAAAGCTAAAGAGATAATGTCCAGTTGCGGGATTATATAAGGAAGGTATTAGACTCTTTCATAATAACTACAGGAACTGGCTAAGAGTTCATAGGCATTTTATGCTTCAGCAAGACAGTGAGAGAATGCTCTCTGCGCTATTGTCTAAAAACTCAAGAAATTTCTGTTCAATAGAAGCATCCTAGGACCAGAAACAGGACTCTGTTACTCAAGAACAGATCTGGAGTGAGCATGTTGCCAGGGTCTATGATTCGCTGAACTCAATAGATGGGGAGACAAATACTGTGATCAAGTGGACCCTTGATTTTACCACTAGTGACCTTGAACAACTGATAAGGAAATCCTCAGCCTCAAGAGCGGCGGGACCAAATGGTCTAAGTAATTCTATCTTTAAAATGGACCCACTTTTGTGGGCTAGGGTTTAGAAAAAAGTATTTGTTAACATAATCACTTCAAAGAGTGTCCCAGATTCATGGAAAAATTCCATAGTAATACCAATCTACAAAAAGGGGGATAGACTTTTGGCAGCAAATTATCGTCCGATTTCCCTCTTAGATGCGGACAGCAATATTTTTACAGGTCTCATTTTAGGGGAATTAGAAGCTTGGGCAAAAGTCAAAGGTATCATCCCTAGGCACCAATCGGGCTTTAGGAAGGGTCTATCAACATCTCTTAATGGGCTAGTTTTGAGTTGCTTGGGCTCGCCCTTGTTTTTAGAGGGGGTGGTTCCCCCCTCTTTGGGGCATGGATAGATCTCTCCCAGGCCTTCGACACAATTGATAGGAATCTCCTATGGAAAAAGCTAGATGCATGGGGGATTTCCCCCAGTCTATTATCTATCCTGAGAGAATTACATCACAACAACTTGATGTGAGTGAGGGTTAGTATATCAGGCCTCTTGTCAAATGCGACCAGGATAGAGAGAGGGGTCTGTCAGGGTTGTTTACTAGCTCCCTTCCTGTTCATTCTCTTTATGGCGGACCTAGCTGGATGATTGGAGGAAATAGGTTTAATCTCACCCTTACTGGGAAGAATAAAAATCAATTGGTTGGCTTACGCAGACGACGTTGTAGTCCTAGATTATTCTCATGTAGGGCTGCAGAATCTTCTGTGTGCCTTGGAAAACTATGCACACAAGAATAATCTAACTATTAATCTTACAAAGTCCAATATATTAATATTCATACATCCTAGAAAGGCAGTTAAGAACTATGCCTGGAATCTGGACCAGTTGCCAATAGAGACTGTCTCGGAACTGACCTATCTGGGTGCAACACTCAGTTCTTTCCCAACGAAAGGTAGTCTGTTGAAATCAATTGAGTGAAAATTGGTAAGGTTGGGAGCTCAAATGAAAAAAATCGAATCCCAATTTTGTAGTCCCGATAGTCCTTTTTGGTTTGGACTACAACTCTTTAGACATGGATATTGATTGGGACAGAATTGAAGCCAAGTTGTGGAAACGAACCCTAGGTCTACCGGTTTGTGTCCCAATAACCGCCCTACGATATGAGATAGGCCTGTCATCACTTAGATCAGGGTTGAATGGAAGTGGATGACACTCTATAGATTAGTACTAGATCCACCTAGGAATTCGCTCTTTGAGGTAGTTGCTCATGAGATGTTTCTCTGTAAAAATGGGTTCATACTTAAATTTAAGCAAAGATGCTCCTAAATCTTGGCCAGATCCAAGTGTGATGTTGACCTTCTCCTCCAGAACCCAGTAAGCGTGAAGGATAAGGTGAAGCAGTTTGATTGGATAGACACCGTAGACAGTATGAGGAAGGTGAAGAGATCTGCTTTCTTGACATTGTTTGATAAGCGTCTGTCTGCAGTGCCTGCCTATCTATCAAAGTCACCAGATCCATCCTTCAGAATATCTTTCCTGAGATTTTGTTTAAATCTGCTTCCCACCAGGGAGATACTGGCAACCAGAGATGGGGAGGGCAATACCGTACCAACCTGTGATAAGTATGATGGTAATGAGGTCCAAACACGTACTATCTAAATGCCCGGTTACATGGAGTCTAAGGGTAAGAAGATTTGGCAGGTTTGTTTATCATGAATCCTGGTTGAACACCGATGAATACTGGGGGAGACTGGTCTCTCATGAGAGGTCATTAAAACCTTAAGGGAACTCAAATTGATCAGCGATGGAGATCGATAGGGGAGCGAGGGAAACTTTCAGATCCCTGGTATGGTTTATCTTCATTTCGAGTTTTGTTATTTTTTTAATATGTATTTGCTGTGATTTCCGCTGGCTTTCTTGTTTTTATCTTTTTTGGTGTGCATCTTCTTTCTCCTTTCTCTTCTTAGGGTCCTTCTGCAGCAATGATCTCCATTCTCTTTTAATTTTCTTCCCTTTTCTTATTTCAGTGGTTATGCCCTAGCCTTATCTGAACAAGGGAAAATGTTTTGTTGTAATGTTGTTCTAATTGATTCAATTTTATCGCTCTGTTTTTTATTACTTGGCATGTGTCTTCGCTCTGAATGCTGTATAATGACACTACTATTTGATCTGCCCATTATTACATATGACACTGTATAATGTAACCGGGCAGTGCTGTGCTAACTGATCAAATATTTGATGGTGGTGTGAGTACCTGGGTATTGGGTGATAATGATGTGAGTACCTGGCATTTTCATGGTGATACATGCTAATGTTGTATCTGTGCTTTTGATAATACAACTTGGAAATTATATGCATAGATGGGTGCTTGATAGCATGACCTGATACATGATAGCAACATCTAGGACATCATGTTTGACAATGGCACATCCCAGTTGGAGCACATTGGCACTGGTGGCCTGATCCTAGCACTTGGGTATCACATGCGGCTAATGCCAGTTGTATGCTCTTAAGATCTCAGAATTGCCATTCCTTCCAATGGTCAGCAAATCTAAAGAGAAGAGCCCCCAAGCCCACAAGGTAACAATGTATCCCAACAGGGGAAACAGAAGAAAGCACTTGCTGCAATCCAGGGTTGCAGGATGCACATGAGCAGACTTATCAATCCAGAATAATTATCCAAATGCTGAAAGCAGCAAAGGGGAATAGGAAGAAGAATCTGTTAAAGTGGAAAAAACTCACAGAGCTGCCATTTTGGAACGGGATGATGGAGAGGTGGGACTAGATTTTGACACAAAAGATGCTGTTCAGCCATTTATCACTTCTCGGAATTACACACTTTCCATGAAGGGGCTATTTAAGATAGACTTGTCAGCTACCCAATGTGTAGACTCAAAACAAATTAAGACTTTGCCCAGTTAAGCATGTAGGAATACTTAAGAGCATTGGGATTGGGCTATAAAAGTCTGTAGAAAGCAAGCATCCAGGGTGTGTGTTGCATGATGGGTGAGCCTGGAGGTTTGGCAATCAAACTGACAAAGTAAGAATTTTGGGTGGAGGGAGCATCTTGGATTGTGGCGGTCCAAGCAGGAGTCATTAGAAATACCTTATCGGCTGCAGCTGCCAGTGGGTCTGTGAGCTTGAGTCGTAGTGTGGCTATGAACAAGTATCCAGATTTTACTGAACACCCTCAATGAGAGTTAGCACCCATTGAGAATCGTGTCCAAGACTATAGGTCTTTCCAAGGAAAATTTGGTCTAACATTGATAGATAGTAAAACAGTACCAAATAGCCCTTAGATAAATAGGAAATAATATCCCTGATACCAAAAAGGAGGGAATTGGTAAGGAATCTTTGACAGGGTCATAAGGTCACCATATTGCTTAGGATAGCATAAGGCTGTAAAGCCCAGACTAGCATGAAGTGAACCAAGTGCTATCCTCCTGGAATGGATTACAAATAGCTAGCAGGGAGACATACCATTGGGAAGAGGGCCAGTGGCAAAGAAGCGACTAGACACTCTATCCCAGAGATTGTAAGTCTGAGCCAAGGAAAGACTGTGATCTGTATCCTTCAATCTTTGTCATTTTTAGGAAAGCTGCTGGAGCCCTGACACAGTCCTTTTCATCTTGTATAAACCCCAGACATGGTAGGCCTTTATCTCAACCACCTTATGCTGATAAATTAATCATCTTTGAATCTTTCATCCATAAGTTACATGTTTTGTCAAATTGCCACCAATGTGAATGCCAAATCTGGCAATAGATGACACATGATAGAGTTCTGTGGGGATATGGCACCCATGCATGGGACGTGGTCTGAGTACCTGGGTATATAGTGCTGATGTTTTATTCTATCTCCAGCTTTATAAAGTGCAAACATATCTGGATGCCTTTCATAGGAATATATTGATCAATCAAGGTTTGCTTATTTCAGAGTTGTAAGAGAGTACATAAAACAACAACATCAAGAATCAACAAGAATCAGCAACAGAGCATAAACCGTGAGCATTGCAGTAAATGTAAAATGGCAACCAGGTTTAATTCAATAGCAACAATCAGGGGCGGACTGACCTATCCGCCATTCTGCCACGGGCAGAATCAAAATGGACTTTGGATGGCCCAGGGGCCGATTTTATAAGCCACCATGGGGCAAGTTTTATGAGCCACATTAATATCCATGGAGCTGGGCTGGATTTTTGTAACTGAAATTGTACTTGTTACGTTGCCTCACATAGCCTGCTGCCAGCTCACCACATAGTGGCAAACCAATGTATTTATGATTAGAATGCACACAGTATCAGTCGGAGAACATCATCAAAGAACAGTTACCAGTTAGTAAGTGTTAACATTTATTTGATGGTGCACCAATGGCATGAGTCGTGGGGCTGCCAGTACCCCAGCCATCCACTGGCTTGGCGCCAGGCAGGCAGCTTTATGTTCTCTATGAGAACACCAACCATTCCTGTTTTGAGGGGTGGGATCTACATTGAGTTTGCTTTCTCCTGCCTTGGTTGGGAGGCAGGGTGGGACTGACCTGGGGATGACTCTTGAGCCTCGCCCTCTCAGGGCAGGGTCAGTGGGCCTGTTGATATGTAGCAGGCTGGCAGTGGCAGCCAATCATGCTGAAGACGCATGGGATGTCATGCACATTGGTGTGTTGCTGGGTGCCACACCCAGCACAATGCGCAAGGAAGTGTTGATGACAGAGGAGGGAGCAGGCCTCAAGCAAAGCACACCCGACAATGCAGAGGGACCTATTCGAGCTGCCTGGCCACACCGTTAACTGCAATGGAGAGTCACTGGAGACAGAATTTGTGCATGTGGGTTACACACAGTAAGTAATAAAAACATAAAATTGAATGGGCCAGTGGGGGTCGGGAGTCAGAGAAGAGGCCGTCACTCTGAATGAGAACAGTGAAGTGAAGTGTTTGTAATTAATTGTTACTATCTCTGTTAGTCGAGAAAGGGCCAGAGCACAGCCACTCAGTCAGTGTGTGTCAGGGCCATGCAATCTTTGTGTCAGCATGACTAACAACACATGCAACTCAAACCACAAGGGGATGTTTGAGCACAGCCAAAAACAAATAAGAAAAAAAAGAAAATCACATTTCCAACCAGACTAATTGAGTGTCTTTTGAATGAAGATCAAGTTTTCTCACACACGTTTTGCAGGCAGCAACATACCTCCCATCCAAGGCTTATGGTGGTGTGAGCAGGAGATGACTTAAACTTGATGCTGTTCCTGGCATTGTATCCGGAGCTGGTGCGGAAGGGAGCTGTGCTGTGGTCTGTGTGGGTCATTTCTTGCAACACCTAGCACAGTGTGAGTTAGACAGCGGTGTAGGGCCAGCCTTTGTAGTAGTCTTAGGCCTTACAAAGGTGCACCATGGCAGAGGGGAACAATGAATCCTAAGACGACACACTTGTGTGTACATAAAGGTGCGCGTGCAGGATTGCCAAATTGAATGAATGCCAGAACATCACGCTTAAAGTAGTGTGGACTCAGCTCACATGGAAGAGCTTCCCTGGACAGACCGGGTGCAGGGAAAGGTGAAAGGTCCTGTCCTGGTGGGCCATGCAGGGCCTAGCGATCCTGGTTGATGTGAAGTTTCTGGAAATAGTATCAATGCGCAGTATTTCATTCTACTAATTGAAGCATCGACCTGCTCCAAATTCCCATTCCCCTTTTACCTTTATCTTCCTGTCTCCACCCTCTATATTCTACCAAGCCTGTCCCCAAGTATTCAATTGTATCTGATTTCTCATAATGTGGGACCAGGGGATTTTAGGGTCCTAGCTGTCGATGTTGCTCGTGTGTGCATAAATCGTTTATGGTGCAGCTCAGTTGGTTTGTTGGAGGCAGCTCCACTGATGATCGCTAGTGGGCACTGGCTTTCTGGTCGCAAGTCTGAGATAGTCTGTGCTTGTCTATTTATTTTAAGATAGCCCAGCCCAGGCACATGCTCCCACTTCTTTGGGGTGCTACTCGGTGGAAGGGCTGCACAAATGCAGGAGGTCCGACTACAGCAAATCAGGCGGAACTGGTTCTGAAGTGTAAGAAAAACACAGGTTTGGCAGAAAAAGTCACAAAACCACAGCGCTTGTATGAATAAATATAAAGAGTGCACATAGGCTGCAGGTGCCTGAGAGGTGTGGGAGTAATGCAAAGTACAACCCACTGTTGTGGAAACAATTAGAGCACAGGTAATTCTCAGTCGCACTGCGCCCAAGAGTGCAATACAGGCATGTGTTGCAAGTAATTGAAGAGAGATGTGGTTATAAGTCTGATGGATTTATTTGCAAAGTATCCTGACACGTGTTTTGAGTCTAAACCGACTCTTCATCCGAAGCTGTAAATGGGAGATGGGACCTAAGATAAATTGAATGAAGGACAGTGCCAGAAAACTCTCTCACGGCTTCGCAATTGCGGTAATTTCAGCACAGCAGGAAAAGCCAAAGTGATGTGAAAGGAAGCAGCCCGCTGGTTCTTAAGTGGTTATCTGCTGCAGAAATGTCAGGACAGAGTTACCAAATGTGCAGCTGTAAGAGGATTCAATTCAACACTACAGCTAAGTCAACGCCTAGTCTAGAATACTGAATGAAAACCCTTATTGATATATCTTTATGTCCAGTTCATGCGTTCTGGATGACTACCCCTATATAACACCCCTCTCTTGGAATCCCCCTGACCCCACTGAGCCAAGAAGTAGTTCTGTTTTGCAAGTTTAAAAGGTTTATTTGATAATTTAAACAATCGATATATATATATCACACTTTATAATAATTAATAATTGAATATCACACTTAATCTGAGCAGTAATCAATAATGGATAGTCTGGCACCAGCACACTTGTGAATAGGAACAGAAGAATAAGGTGTTAGAGAATACTTTATATAAGTTCAGATGGATGTAATGTTGAATGAAAATGCAATACAGAAAATACTCAATATGATTTCAACAAAACAATGTAATCACTTTTCTCTGGCAATCCCCTCCCCCTTTATGCAATGCAAGGAAATGGAAGGAAAGCACACAGTTCTCAGAAATGCAATCAAATGTAATTCAGTTCACCCCAGCAAGCTTAGACTACAGAAGTTTGAAACACAGGCCCAAAATGCTTTTATATGTGATAGCAATATATTGGAAAATGTGCTAAAATGATTTTAATTCCCTCTGGAGGTTCAGGTTGAGGATTAGTTGGTTTAAATTAGTTCAGGCTTACTTTAGCAATGTTCTAGGAATGATTGGCAGGTTAAACGAATTTTTGGCAGATGAAAGCAAGGAAGCTGCTGTTTTCACACGTGGAGAAATTTGCAAATCGCGGCAAATTCGCGAGTGCGTTTTTCGCGATTGCGGCAGAAATATAGGGAGTAGGAATGCGGTTCTAGGTTCGTTGAAAAGCCATGATTCCCAGCTTTCAGAGGAAAGTTACTGCAAGTCTCTAAGACAAACGGTCACGGAGATATGAGCGATATGGTAAAGGTCGTTTTTCAGATTTGAAATTTTAAAAGTTCAAAGTGACAAGTTACAGCTTGCAACTAGAAAATGACAGGTGACAGCTTTGCAAATGACAGGTGACAGTTAGGAGACAGTTCTGGTTAGATTAAAATAGATTGAATTATATTATTTTAACTAAGAGATTGGTTCTGCACAGTTCTGCTAGGTACTCACAATATATTTTTGAAATAAATGGGCCTCGCCACGGATCTGGTCAACAGGTTTTCTTCACTCGCCACAGACGGTGTCTGCGCACAGCGTCTGGGTCAGCTCTCTAGTTCTGCGAACAGCGGTCTGGGTCAGCTCTGCTCTGCCTCTGGTTCTGGATACTGCTCTGCTTTCTCTGGGTACAGCACTGCTTCTGGATCTTTCTGCACAGCTTTCTCTGGACCCAGCGCTGATCTGCACGGCTCCTGGATGCTGCTATCGCTGTTAGGTTTGCTGGATGCTGAGGCTGTCATGATCTCTGCTTCCAAAAGGTCAGGGTTTTCCCAACTCCCTTGGAAGCAGATCCATAACCCAGGTTCCGAGTGCCAACCAGTCCCAATTGGGACCTTTTGGACCCAGTCCTGGCGCCAGTGGCACCAGGCTCATAAATATGCCCAGTCCCAGCGCTGGAAGCGCCGGGCTCATAATGCTTGGGTGGACTTACCTGCAGCAGACCATGCTGCTTACTTGCCTGCCAGTTTAGCCTCTGATCCTCTTCTGTTTGGAACTACTTTTCCTGTTGGGTGGGGCTGGAGCCACTCCCTAGATTTAGAACACTGGAACTCTTCTGGAAGGCAGGAACTCTTTTCTTACCAGGAACTCTTTTCTTACTTAGGCGTGGCTGTGGAAGGAGACAACTAAGCACTACAGGAGGCTATTTAAACCACACCCGGTGGATGAATCTTGCTTTGCGTTATTCTGCACCCTCTGCAGCAGGACGCTCATCGTGTCTTCTGCATCCAGTCCTGGGCCTAAGGAAAAAGGCTTACCATCCTGAATCCAGTCTTCAGCAATACCTATAAAGACAAGAAAGAACAGGTTAGCATTCCGGCATCTGAAAGGCAAAGGCTTACCTACTCTTCGTGCGCTCCGGAGGTCTTCATACTGCATTCCGGCATCTGAAAGACAAAAGCTTACCAACTCTTTGCACGCTCCGGAGGTCTTCGGCGCTGCATCCGCATCTGAAAGACAAAACAAGGTGCGTTTAAAGACATTGGGGAACTTTAATACTCACGTGCCATTACTCCTTTCCGCATCTAATCCAGTGGGTATTCCGGCACCCTGCAGCCGCTCCGAACTCGTACCTGCAAAATAAAAAGACAGTTAGAGCGCATCGTGAAGCAGGCAACAAGCGCTTACTCACGTGCTTCCAGGCGCTTCTATTCATCACACGGGCTCCATCTTCAACTCACTTCAGCCCGTCATCCGCCATCGCCGGAACCCTGCAAAACAAGAGACATCATTACTAAAGACTTTAAAAAGACATTTGAATGACTCGAAACTTACCGTTCGTGCAGTAAACGACGGACAGCAGTCCTCTGAAGTCAAGAGGCCTGCGCTACCTATCCAGTGAAGAAACTGGCTACAGCACCCTGCCCCGAGGCAGATGGAGAGCTCGACATTCACTTACCTAAGGTGAGAGCGTTAACCTTTGGGGGACTACAGGAGAGGAGAAGAGGAAAGAGATAGGGACACCCCAATAACCCCAGTTCATTAACCCCATATTTTCTATCTGCAGACATCTTACTCTACACGTCAGGCATACAGTGCACAGAGGTCCAGCCCAAAGAGCCAACTGGGTGCTACACATCACCTTTGAAGATACGGTAGTCGCCCACTCAAGACCGGCGCCTCTGCGAGAATCAGGTGAGCGTTACAGAACGCAAAGCCTACCGCAAAACTCTCGCCCAGGCGCTATGGAAACCTCGGATACTGACCCCCTAGCCCGGTTACTTGGGGAACTAAGGGCAGAAGTGCATGCAACTCGTCAGGAAACGAATGCTCTAAGAAGGGAACTAATTATTTCCAAGGAGAGAACAGACAATCTTGCTAGACAAGTGCTACAGTCACAAGCCGGACAGACCCCGTTACCCGCATCAGGGGCAAATCTTCCTTCAACATCCTCTATGAATCCAGTGCAGATCAACCTACCTGGGAATGTACCTCTGGCTCCGCCCGAGCGATTTTCTGGTGACCCAAAGAGGTTTGCAGTATTTATCAATCAGTGCCGGTTGCACTTCTTATGCCGGCCAGCAGCCTTTCCAACTGATCAAGCTAAAGTAGCTTTTGTACTTTCGTACCTTAGTGGCAATGCGGCAGACTGGTCGATCCCTCTAGTTCATCAAGATGATCCGGTTCTCCATGATTTTCAAGCCTTTCAGCTTAGTATGGAAAAACTGTTCGCAAGACATTCACAGGGGCAGGCCTTGGACAATGAGCTTCTTTCGTTGCGACAGGGTAATCAAGACCTTTTGGCTTATATTGCATCTTTCAATAGACTAATAGTGGAAACTCAATGGCCTGAGGACAAAAGGATTACGCTGTTTTATAGAGGTCTACGTGGAGAGCTCAAAGACGTTTTAGCCCAAGTAGTGAATCCCCCACAGGACTGTTCGGATTACATAGACTTGGTCGTTCAAATAGATCACAGGCTGCAGAACAGGAAGGCCGATCGTTCCAAGTTTGATGCTCGAGTATTTTCCAAACCGCCAACTCCTTCCAAAGGAGTAGACTCCGGGGAACCCCTGCAAATAGGGGGTCTGAAAGGTCCTCTAACACAACGGGAGCGGGAAAGGAGGAAACAGTTGCAATTATGCCTATATTGCGGAAACTCAGGGCACTTTCTTCGAGACTGTCCGGTGAAACCTGCCAAGAAGGCAGTAGGAGCTGCAGTTACCAAAGTTACAAACTCTGAGCAGGGAAACGACCTCGCCCGACAAGAATAGAGGTCCTCTTGCCGAGCGTAAAAACCAGTTCCGTGACCTCGCATTTCGTGATACCTATGGTCCTCATTAGCCCTGATAATCCGGATCGATTACATGCAATTGAAGCTTACGTCGACAGCGGTGCCATCGGTAATTATGTGGATCATGAAATGGTTTTGAGGATGAATCTAACTCTTTGTCCCAAGGCTGTAAAGGACGTCATTACTACGGTGGATGGTACGGAGATAGCCTCCGGGCCAGTAACGCATACCACTCAAGAAGTGACGCTAGTAAGTCAAGATGGACACCATGAGAAGATCGTGTTCGATGTGATCAAGGCCCCTCAGTTTCAGATTATTCTAGGAATACCTTGGTTAGAGAAACACAATCCTCTTATCGATTGGCGAGCAAGAACGGTCCAGTTTCCAGAATGTGTCTCTACTTGTCACCCTCCACCTGGTGTTGCACTGGCCGCAATTTCTTCAGAGACTCCCCAGTTACCTCCCGAATACCTAGAATACCAAGATGTTTTCCGGAAGGATCAGGCTAACTCTCTACCTCCTCATAGGTCTTATGACTGCCAGATAGACCTGATACCTGGATCTACTCCTCCTTGTAGTAGAATTTATGCCCTCACCGAGCCTGAGAACCTTCACCTTCGACAATACCTGGATCAATACCTGGCAAATGGGTTTATTCGTCCTTCCAAGTCCCCTGCTTCTTCAGCTTTGTTCTTCGTTCCAAAAAAGGAAGGAGACCTTAGAACTTGTATCGATTATCGCTCCCTGAACCAGATCACCGTTAAGAATAGATATCCGTTACCTTTGATCCCTGAACTCCTGGACCAAGTCAGAAAAGCATGCATATATACAAAGCTGGATCTTAGAGGAGCTTACCACTTGGTACGAGTAAAAGAGGGCGATGAATGGAAGACGGCCTTCCGCACCAAGTATGGGCTATTTGAATATCAGGTCATGCCCTTCGGACTTTGCAATGCCCCGGCCGCCTTTCAATATTTTATGAACGATGTCCTCAGAGAGCTCATAGATGTATGTGTTGTTGTTTACATTGACGACATCCTCGTTTATTCTTTATCGGAATCTGAACATCGGAAACACGTGAAAATGGTCCTCGAAAGATTGCGTCAACACAAACTTTTCGCTAAGTTGGAAAAATGTGTTTTCAACGTGACTGAAGTTGAATTCTTGGGATTCATATTATCACCTGGCGGAGTGCGTATGGATTCAAAGAAGGTCGATGCAGTTCTCAAATGGCCATCACCATCCTCCGTAAAAGGTGTGCAAAGCATGTTAGGCTTCGCTAACTTTTACCGCAGGTTTATCCCCGAGTTCTCTCGAATAGTCCAGCCCATCACTGCCTTGTTAAAGAAAAACAAACGTTTTGAATGGTCTACCGAGGCGGAACAAGCTTTCCAGGATTTGAAAACTAAATTTATCTCTGCACCAATCTTAAAACACCCTCGCCCCGAACTCCCCTACATCGTGGAAACTGATGCTTCAAGCCTTGCCATGGGGGCAGTTCTATCACAAAAGGACCCGGTAACCAATCAGTTGCATCCCGTGGCATTTTGGTCCCGCAAATTCTCGCCTCCTGAAGTCAATTACACGATTACTGACAAGGAACTTCTGGCTATCAAGTCTGCCTTTAAGGCTTGGCGGCATTATCTGCTGGGGGCCCGACACACCGTTACTGTGATTACGGATCACCGAAACCTGCAATATTTGAAAACCGCAAAAGCCCAATCCTCTAGACAACTCCGTTGGGCATTATTCTTTGCAGAGTTTGACTTCATAATTACCTATCGACCTGGTACAAAGAACGGTAAAGTCGATGCCCTTTCTCGGATGGGAGTGGAAGAACACTTGATCAACCCTAAACCGGTACCAATCATTCCCGAACAAAGAATTCTGGGTGTGATCGCCACAGAATCCATAGAGGAAGTTAAGGATAAAGCCAGGCAACTTGTAACTCCAGCAGATATACAGAATTGGCATCTGCAGGGAAAGGACTTTGCAGTAAAGGACAACTTATTGTATTTCCAAGAACGATTATACCTACCCAGCACAGATTTACAGAAAAAAGTAATCTCTTGTTATCACGACTCTTTAATGGAAGGTCATCCCGGTATAGCCAAGACCTCAGAAAAGATCAAGCGCTACTTCTGGTGGCCGTCTTGGAAAAAAGATATCAGAGACTTTATAATGTCCTGTGGAGTATGCGCCCAAAACAAGAGTCAAAAGGAAAGACCAGCAGGCCTCTTACGCCCTATTGACATCCCACCTCGCCCTTGGCATACGCTTTCTATGGACTTCATCACCGATCTACCTCCATGCTCCGGATACAATACGATTCTAGTAATCGTGGACTTATTCTCCAAGATGGCGCATTTCATTCCGCTCAAAGGCTTGCCAACAGCAGCAACTCTGGCCCGAGAATTCCTCGAAAACATCGTCCGACTGCACGGTTTTCCTTCGGTTCTAATTTCAGATCGAGGTAGTCAATTTATTTCTCATTTTTGGCGAAGTTGCTGTCGGTCAGCTCAAATTGATGTGAGACTATCGACCAGTCACCACCCTCAGACCGACGGACAAACCGAGAGGACCAATCAAACTCTGGAACAGTATTTACGCTGCATGCTGCAACAAACTGAAAAAACTTGGAAAGATATCCTTTGGATAGCCGAGTATGCCTACAATAACTCTGTCCATTCGGGAACTGGGAAAACCCTGTTTTTTCTTTTGTACGGCAGTCACCCTCGAACCTCGGAGTTGGATCCCCTCCAAGATCTTGAAACACCTGCAGTAGACTACCTGCATTCTACAATCACCCAAGCCTTTAAGGAAGCTGTTTCTCACCTTCAAAGGGCTAAAGAACAATACAAGAAGGGAGCAGATCAACATCGGAAGGAAGCCCCTCTCTATCAAGTAGGGGATCAAGTCTGGTTATCCACCAAATACCTATCTCTAAAAGGGCCACGCACATTCAACCCAAGATACCTTGGTCCCTATTCCATCACTACCATAGTAAACCCAGTAGCGGTCAAGTTGGACTTGCCCCCGCACATGAAGATACATCCGGTCTTCCACGTCTCTCTATTAAAACCCGTGCAACCTCAAACCCGACTAACCAAATCTCCAAAACCTATCCTAGTGGATGGAGAACTCGAGTTTGAAGTCAAAAGCGTTCTGGACTCCAAGATCTCCAAATCTAAACTATTCTACCTAATTGACTGGAAAGGCTACGGCCCCCAAGAGAGATCCTGGGAACCTGCTGAATATGTCCACGCTCCTCGCCTAATCAAAAGATTTCACCGAACATTTCCTGACAAGCCAAAACCCCCGGAGAAGCCCGGTTTGGGAGGGGCCTTGAGGGGGGGTACTGTCATGATCTCTGCTTCCAAAAGGTCAGGGTTTTCCCAACTCCCTTGGAAGCAGATCCATAACCCAGGTTCCGAGTGCCAACCAGTCCCAATTGGGACCTTTTGGACCCAGTCCTGGCGCCAGTGGCACCAGGATCATAAATATGCCCAGTCCCAGCGCTGGAAGCGCCGGGCTCATAATGCTTGGGTGGACTTACCTGCAGCAGACCATGCTGCTTACTTGCCTGCCAGTTGAGCCTCTGATCCTCTTCTGTTTGGAACTACTTTTCCTGTTGGGTGGGGCTGGAGCCACTCCCTAGATTTAGAACACTGGAACTCTTCTGGAAGGCAGGAACTCTTTTCTTACCAGGAACTCTTTTCTTACTTAGGCGTGGCTGTGGAAGGAGACACCTAAGCACTACAGGAGGCTATTTAAACCACACCCGGTGGATGAATCTTGCTTTGCGTTATTCTGCACCCTCTGCAGCAGGACGCTCATCGTGTCTTCTGCATCCAGTCCTGGGCCTAAGGAAAAAGGCTTACCATCCTGAATCCAGTCTTCAGCAATACCTATAAAGACAAGAAAGAACAGGTTAGCATTCCGGCATCTGAAAGGCAAAGGCTTACCTACTCTTCGTGCGCTCCGGAGGTCTTCATACTGCATTCCGGCATCTGAAAGACAAAAGCTTACCAACTCTTCGCACGCTCCGGAGGCCTTCGGCGCTGCATCCGCATCTGAAAGACAAAACAAGGTGCGTTTAAAGACATTGGGGAACTTTAATACTCACGTGCCATTACTCCTTTCCGCATCTAATCCAGTGGGTATTCCGGCACCCTGCAGCCGCTCCGAACTCGTACCTGCAAAATAAAAAGACAGTTAGAGCGCATCGTGAAGCAGGCAACAAGCGCTTACTCACGTGCTTCCAGGCGCTTCTATTCATCACACGGGCTCCATCTTCAACTCACTTCAGCCCGTCATCCGCCATCGCCGGAACCCTGCAAAACAAGAGACATCATTACTAAAGACTTTAAAAAGACATTTGAATGACTCGAAACTTACCGTTCGTGCAGTAAACGACGGACAGCAGTCCTCTGAAGTCAAGAGGCCTGCGCTACCTATCCAGTGAAGAAACTGGCTACAGCACCCTGCCCCGAGGCAGATGGAGAGCTCGGCATTCACTTACCTAAGGTGAGAGCATTAACCTTTGGGGGTCTACAGGAGAGGAGAAGAGGAAAGAGATAGGGACACCCCAATAACCCCAGTTCATTAACCCCATATTTTCTATCTGCAGACATCTTACTCTACACGTCAGGCATACAGTGCACAGAGGTCCAGCCCAAAGAGCCAACCGGGTGCTACACATCACCTTTGAAGATACGGTAGTCGCCCAGTCAAGACCGGCGCCTCTGCGAGAATCAGGTGAGCGTTACAGAGGCCCACTGAGAAGAGTTCTCAGTTTGTGGGTTTAGGCCCTTGCTTTGAGTTCTGAATCAAGTTCTTTGGAGTTTTAAAGTCTAGGTGTGGAATCTAGTATCTTCTGGATGTTGTGTGGTCCGGCAGAGCGCGTTGCAGCAAATGGAATTGAATGTCCCTATCTGTCCTGACTGTCTGCTTTTATGTGTTTTGAAAGTGGGTGGAGAGGCTAGCTTTCTAGGCCCTACCCCTCTCCACTTGTCATTGGCCACTTCATCCTCTTCCCCTTGATTGGGGGAATGAAATGAAGTGTCATCATGATGAGGTCTGTTTATGATACAGAGAACCCACCCCTGTCAAATTACACACAATCTATATTTTGACCCAAAAGACATATTTGCACAGGTACACATGTGTTTAAAATTACATGCACCCATCACATATCACAGGAGGTATACCCTGTCCAAATCTGCTCTTCCTGGGAGCTTGCATTCAGAAATGGCAACATTTGCACTTTTTAACTGGTTTTGCAATATCGGACATTAACCCAAATTTACACACATGTGCGCAAGGAGTATGGACATTAATTGATGAAGTGTCAGATTTTTAACATGCATACATTTTAAGTAATACCTCCTTAACTGCTACCTTGCCCCCAGATCATACCACCGGTTCTAAAAACCTCTTAAAATGTGGGCAGAAAAATCACAAGAATTATGGTATCATTTAAATAATTTTCACAAGTCCGCTCTATGAATGATCCATCTTTTTAGAGTTATGTTCTGGCCCCAAAGGGGTGTGGTTTCCCCCCAGCACAAGGTTGAATTTCTGGTTTTTCCAGTTCTGCCAAGCTCAGAGACCCTGCCCCTCCCAGCTTCTGCCAAGAGGAAGCTGTTTTACGGTCCCCCCAATAAAGCATCTGCCTGGGTCCTGCAAGGCCCATTGTTCAAGAGGAAGCCATTTATGGCCTCCCCCCAATAAACCCTCTGCCTGGGTCCTATGTTTAGTCTCTAGCAGTCCCTTGGTAATTCAATCAGAGAAGTGTCATATCCCTTTTGGTGGGAACAGCAAAAGGCAGCTAGGCCTGGGAACACAGCTGTTGTGCAAGTCTCAACTCCTGTCGGGGGTAGCTGGTGGGCAGAATTCAGTTCCTTAAGCCAGGCCCCAGCTAATGTCACTTTTAGTTACCCAGTTTTCTGCATTCAAATAAAACTAACCATTTTTACATATGCCGCTAGAATGCTGATTCTAAGTTTAAAACTATGACATTTAAACAATTGCAACCTATGTGACACTCAAAAGTAGGTCACTCATTTCTTTTAAACATTTAGATTTTTAGTGTCTTTCAGTCCAAATTTACTTAAACTGCTGAAATCCACAGCTCAGCCAGTCTTGTTATAAACCTTCAAGTCACTTCAGAATATAACTTTACATTGTATCCACCCCTCAGTAAGTCTTTCTTTGGCCTGCTTTGGGTTCATTTATTCAGTTTTACACAAAAAAAAAAAAGTCTGGTGTTGTTTTAAAACGCCGGATTTCTGATAGTGGTGAGTACTGGTAATGCACCCATTTTTGGGATTTAAGAAAATGAATTCCCCACAATTCTAGGTTGCTTTTGGCAATCAGCATTGCCATTCCCAATGGTTTCAGGCTACTGTGTGGGTAGTCCAATGGTGTTTTTAGGCAGTGCCCTTCTGTGCCCATAACATCGGCAAAATGGGTGGCAGCCTATTCTTCATGCACTTCCCTGGGCATTTTCTGGGAAGCTCTGGCCATCATGATGTTTTCAATGCCAGTACTGCACAGTTTTTGAGGTAGGGCTCGGATGCATGGGTAAAAACATCCCACAAGCCCCCCTCTTGCGATGGCCATTCTGTTTCACTGATGGAACTCTCAAGACCTGGAATGTTTCCTCATCTTCTTCCAATAGATGGCACAGTTCAGCATCTTTCCTCCATCCGGTACTGATCGATCGGTTCTCCTCGCCGGTCCTGATGGGAGTATTGGGCGGTACACTGGGCCCCTTGCGTCTCTGCTCCCGGTCTCCGGATCGTCCTCCTTGGCCCGTCTCCAGGTTTTCTTTCTCCTAGGACGACAAAGGAAGAGCGGCAATACCTATTCATGGACATTTCTCCCCCACCATTGATATAGTGGGGTGGCATATAAATTTATAGTCAAAACATATGAACATGCACATTTCTTTTTTCATTCAAAAACAAAAACATCCACATTGAGAAACTCAGAATTTGATAGGCGATATGTAGGATATTTTAAGTTAGAACTGAATTAATCTGAGGCAGTACCCTCTAGGATTCCAGAGGATTCCTCCAGTTGTTGCAGAGTGTGCCTGGGATGGCAACACTTCAACTGGTTAATGTGGACCCACTTGTCTTCCCCCTCTGCCAAACCGCCTTTGGGGATGCGGATCTTGTAGGCCACAGGGGAGATCTTGTCTATAATCTCAAAGGGTCCCTTCCATGTAGGCAAACATTTTCGCTGTTTGGCCTGGTTCCTTTGGAAATTGTATAGATAGACCCGGTCCCCCACCTGATATTCCTTCCTGGAAGTCTTCAGGTCATAGTGGGTCTTCATGCTATCAGCTGATCTTTCTAGATTCCGCTGAGCATAAGCAAAAGCATGTTGAAGGTGTTTCCTTAAATTCTCCACATACTCATGAGTTGTGGAGGCATTTATCAGTGTCTGCTCTTGGGTCCTGTAGAGCAAATGCTGAGGAAGCACCATCTTGCACCCAGTCATCAACTCAAATGGTGACATTTTGGTTGCAGATGAAGGGGTAGATCTGATGGCCATTAGGACCAGAGGTAATCCGATATCCCAACTTGGCCCAGAATCTGCCACAAACTTCTTTAATATGCTCACAATGGTTCGGTTATATCTCTCTACTGCCCCAGAAGAAGCTGGCCGGTAAGCAATATGCAACTTCCTTTTGACCCCCAGTATCTCCCACATCTTTGTCATCACTTCACTGGTGAAGTGGCTACCTCTGTCTGACTCAATCCTTTGAGGTAGGCCGAAACGGGAAAAGATGTGGTTAATCATCAGGGCAGCTGCAGTTTTTGCCTTGCAATTTGGGGCTGGGAGACATTCCACCCACTTGGTAAACAAGCATGTCACAGTCAACATGTACTTATTCCCCCTAGCAGAGCGAATCACGGGGCCTACAAAGTCGATTTGTAAATCTGACCATGGCAGTGTCATCCCCCTCTTTTGGAGAGGCGCACGGTGCGTGAGGGATGATGGCTGAAATTGTGCACACACAAGACACCCCTTCAAGTATTGGTCGAGGTCCTGCCCCATGTGTGGCCAGTATGCAACCTCTCTTAAGATTTCCAATGTTGTGTGAAACCCCCTATGACCGGTGGTGGCCGCATCATGGGCGTGACTTAACATCAGGCTTCGGAATGAGGTAGGAACCACCCACTGATCGTGGCCAGCTTTGGATTTCCTTACCAGCAAACCGTCTTGGATTCGGAACATTTTTGGACATTTCATCAACACTCTTAGGTCCTCTTTCCCAATGTAATCGGTATCCGTCAGGGGAAAGTTCTCAGGGTCCTCAATGTGCTGGTAAAATTTACCAATTATTGGATCCCCTTTCTGAGCTGTAATTAAATCAGCATCAGGGGTCTCCTTACTCCATTGTGCAATTGAAAGATCATTGTGAGCATTTGTCTGGGACCTAGTGATAGCAGTGACCTGGATTTCCCCCAACAGGGACTCAATCTCAATTAGATCCCCTTGGATGGCCCCGGTTTTGGCCAGCTGATCAGCTAAGTCATTTCCAGTTTTGTCTGGTCCCTCTACTTTGGAATGACTCTTGATCTTTTTCCAATGGATGGTCATCTCATTCGAGGTGACCAGATCGTCAATGTTTTGGATCAACTTCCCTTGTTTCAAGGGTTTGTTATTAGCACATAACATGCCTCTGGTTTTCCAATTAACCAGGTGCTCCACGAACCCGTTCCGTACATAATCCGAAACTGTGATTATGACCAGTTCGTGGAGTTGATGCTGGACAGCAGTGAGGATGGCCTGATGCACAGCCATCAATTCTGCCACCTGACTACTTCGGGGACCAATTTTGTACCCAGCGGAGGGTTCTGGGAACTCCTTCACCCATGCATTCCCTACGCCGGCCACCAATTCTTTTTCCCCGTTGTTGTCAACATGGTAAGAGCATCCATCCACATAGACAGTGGGCATTCCCTCACACTTGTCCTCTTCAAAGTCTTTGTGTGGGGAATTAAGGTATGCCTCCATGTTGTCCTTGATTTTTAGACTTTCGTCCTCGAGACAGTTTTCTCTGGCACAATCATGCAAGTCAGCCAGACCTTGCGCGAGGGGACTCTTCTTGTTTTGGCCATATCGGACCTCCACAGGAAAGCCTTGCATTGACAGAATCCAGGAAGTAATTCGGGAATTACTCACATTTCCGGCCCGGATTCTGTCACTTTGGAGATATTGCAGAGGCTGGTGTGGAGTCTCCACTATGATGTGTTCCCCCTGGATAAACGGGCGGTAATTCTTCAATGCCCACACCGTCGCCAGGAGTGCCTTCTCACAATCGTTGAATTTTTCCTCCACAGAGGATAAAGTTTTGCTCGCATAGGAGATTACTTTATTGACCTTGTCATGCTTTTGGTATAATACTGCCGTCAAGCACGTATTAGAGAACCCCGTCTCCAGGAAGAACTCCTTGTTTCTGACAGGGTAAGCTAGGCAAGGCGCTTGTGAGAGGCTTCTTTTGAGTTGTCTTACTGCCTCGGATTGTTCTGGACCCCATTCCCACTTGATCCCCCCCTTCAGGAGATGAATCAGGGGTCTGGTGATCTCTGCGTAGCCCTCAATGAACTTTCTGCTGTAATTAGTCAGTCCAAGGAGGCTCCTTAGTTCCCACAGAGTTGCGGGGTCTTTCAGTTTCTGAAGTGCTTCCACTTTCTTTTCCTGGGGACAGAGACCCTATGGAGTAATGTCATGCCCCAAGAAATTAACACGGGTTCTACACCACTGTGCTTTCTGAAAGGAAAGTTTTGCTCCGGCGGCCCTCAACTGGGTCTCTGCTATGTGTTCCCCCACAGATGAACTTTTGATGAGGACATCATCTACATAAGCCAGGTTACCCCTCGCACCCAGGTCGGGCATGGCCTTATGTAGGAAAATGTTGAATTCATTGCCGGAGTTGAGGTATCCGAAGGGAGTCCGGGTCCATGTATACTGCTGGCCCCCAAAGGTAAAAGCCAGCTTGTATTGGTCCTCCCTACTAACCGGCACGGTCCAGTATCCATTGGTCAGGTCTATTGCAGTGAATACCTGTGACCCCTGAATCTGGGCCAGCCCTTGGTCAATGTAGGGAAGAGGCCATCGGGAAGTATGGACCTGTTTGTTGAGCTCCCTAAGGTCAGCGCAGAGTCTCCACTGGCCGTTTGGCTTTAATATTCCCAGCACCGGATTATTGAAGGTGCTGTGGATGGGACGGATTATTCCCCTGTCCCCTGGACTCAAGGTTCTTAATTATTTCAGTAAGGGACTCCATTGATGCGAGAGGCAAGCGATATTGCTTCACAAACACTGGAGTCATGCCAGGGTCCGTGGGGATTGTTGTTGTGTGGATGTCGGTGCGACCACAGTCATATGAGTCTACCGCAAAGAGATCTTGGAAATCCAAGAAAACTTGTTTCAACTTTTGCTTTTGTTCCAGAGTCACACAGGCATCAGCTAGGTTGACTCTCTCTTCCACCATCTGCCTGAAGCCTGGAAAGACTTCTGGTTTGGCTATTTCAGCGGCCTCCTCCAGCTGGGTGGAGAAGTCCCTGGTCAGAGTGCTGATTTGGACTGGAGGCTTCAGGTGGGAAAGGCAGCCCTCATGGACCTGGAAAATCACCTCATCCCTCCTGAAGTCACAAGTCACATCTTCCTTACCATAAGGGCAAGAAGTGTACACCAGGAAGTTCCCCCCATGCCGGGTAAAAATCCTGTCTGGTGTTGTATTGTCATCACTGTCACTGTCAAAGCAGTCCTTGGGGATTGGCCCTAACAGTTCATTACCTAAATCTATGGAAAAATGTCGGTCATCAACCGCCATTCCAATAATGGTGCCTGCGGCTAGAGTAATACTCTTTAAGTCGCTATTATCCACCTCTATTGGAATGGTGTCATGTTCTATGTTGACTAATGGAGTTGGGTTTACCCCCAACCCTTGCTGTTGGAGAGAAGCGTTTAGATGTATGTAAGCATCAGGGTTTTGCAGATATTATTCTCTTTTAACTTTCACTTCCAGGGAGAATTGTCGGGTCCTTTCTGGGATGGTGACTTCCTCTTTGATCTGAATTTCAACTGCATAGGGTAGCAATTGAGCTGACCTAAATGCTTTTTCTGGATCATCAAAGCCCATCGGGACCAAGCTTTGAAGTTTATTAGGTCCAAACTAATGGCAAAGCGATTGAGAATGTCACTGCCTAAGTAAAAGGTGGCAGTGACGTCTCGCACGACCCAACATTTATGGACTATGCTCTTGTTGCCAATGGAGATTTTGAGCATACACCTGCTTGGCAGGAGCGGTTTGGAATTAGGTGCTTCCAGGTCCATTTCCCATTTGTCTATCAGTTTGAATGTGGGAATGGCTGGATCTTTTGGGAGTTGGCGGAACATGGCTTCGCTGATGAAGCTCTTACCGTTGTTCACACACACTCGAGCGAGAACAGAGTCCTTCCCATCATTTAATTGGACTGGGATGAACAACTGCTCTCCAATTTGCTGAATATCAGCCAGGCTCTGAGCTGATTTCACATCTTTCTGGACTATAGGAGTGGGAGTTTCTGATTGTGGATTAGTATAGAATCTCAGAGTGTTTCCTTCCAGCGTGGAGTACCACTTTAGACTGGAAGGAAGGTTGATTTTCAGAAATAGAGAGGACCCTCCATCACCAGTCTGTTGTCCTACTGCTATTACTGTCACGTCTGGAATTTGGCTATTCTGGAAGTGAAATTCTACTTGGTCAGATTTTTGTTCAACCATGTGGCAGGTGCCGTTTAAACTAACATGGTTGACACTCTGTTTTAATTTTATTGGTCGGCTAGTCTGGGTCCAGAGGACCTTGTTTACGCAATCTATTAAGGGTGACAACCTCCTCAGGAGGTCATTCCCCAGTAAACAAGGGGTGCCCTCTGGAGTCACTACTATGACCGGGTGTTTCACCTTGTGTCGCCCGATCTTAATGTCCAAGTCTGCAGTCCCCTCAACGGGAATTTCCTTCCCGTCAAAGTTCTGCAGTTGTCCAGGAAGAGAGGTGAGAGGAATTTGGTAATTCTCTCCCCTTCCTGCATTCAGTTCGTCAAAGGCCCTTCTGGACAGAAGGGTAGCTTGAGATCCAGTGTCCACGAGTGCCAAAATTGTACCCTGCCCCTGTACTTGTACCGGGGCATAGTATCTTCCCTCCTTCTCCTCAAGGGGGCACAGATGATGCACATTTTTGGACAACTGGTGGGCTAACTTTCTGGTTTTGGACATCGCTAGCGAAGAGATTTGGGCAGAATTCTGTGGAGAGCCTTGGGAATCTGAAAGAAAAAGTTGGCAACTGGAGATCAGAGCCATTGTGGGTTCCCCTGGCTCCGGTTCTGGGCCGCCCCCCCCGTTTTGGAGGCAGTCATCAGGATGGGTTTGAACCAGGGGATTTTGGTATTGTGGGTTCTGGGATGAGATGATGGGCGGCGGTAGCTCAGTCTCCATATCTCTCCAGTCTGGATTGGAATCCCTTGGGGCCCATTTTTCCTTGGGAGGAGTTCCCCCATCTCTGAAGGAGAAGATCCTTTTCCCAGGATCTTCTGAGGATCCCTCTCCCTCAAATTGGAAGATCTGTACCTCCTCCTCAACTGAGTCTGTTTGGGTCTTTTGTTTCTCCTACCCCCCCTCTGCTCCTTAGGAGGCAGACTTTCAGGGGCAAGAGATTTTGTTTCCGGTTCCTGGGTTTCCAGGGGCTGTTTACAAGTGAGGAAGGAAGCTTCCTCCAAGGCTTTACATCCCCCTTCCCTTTGTGCCTCCTCCCTGGGAACCGGTGAGTTATCGGGGTGCTGCCCGCGTCATTGTTCTGGGGCACCAGGTCCAGAGTTGGGTGCGTTCTGCGCCGGCATGCCGATCTGAGGGTTCTGCTGAGCCCTCAGTATGTGACCCAGATCCTGCGCCATGTTTTGAACCTGTTGCTCTAACTGGGAAACCCGCTCAGGCTGATACGGGGCCCTGTTTTCTCCCCTGGGCTGATCCCGGGAAGGGTAGCTATCCCTTCTTTGGTAGTACCCCTGGTTGGGAAGATTTGGATACCCCTCCACCCTTGGCCTCCCCTCTCCCGGATTCGGTTGTCTGGGCTCAGGGAATTGGGGAAAGAAGGGTGGAGGATTTTGGGGCTGGAAGTTGGGTGGATACCTGGGGAAGAAGTTCTGCCCAGGGTTTGGTGAGTTTCTGCCCTCCTGTGAGAAGTTGGGAGGGAAGTTCTCTGGGTTAGGTGCTTGGCTGGATCCCCCCCCTTGGGCTGGAGGAGTCCACACATAACCCAGGATGGGTCTGTTTCCCTTGTACCGGGGGCTTACATAATCAGGAGAGCGAGGGACCCCATTTGTGGGGCTGCCTCCCTGGCTCCCTGTCTGTGACTGGCCCGAGGACCTTCTGGGCCTAGCATTATTAGGTGCAGGTAGGTTTTTAGGCCCCCCCATCTCCAACTCTAAAACGGGGGTGACCTTTACCTCTGCCACCTTGGCAGCAGCAGGGGTGTTGTTGGCTTTGGGGTTTTTGGGCGCGTTATTTTTATTTTCTATTGGCTTCTGCACCTCATAGATCCGGGTCGCCTGTTCAATGACCCAGTCTAAAGATCTTTTCTCGTGAAAATCCCTCACGAGCTGGGTCATTATGTATTTGGGCAAGGCATGGAAAAACGTATTAATACATTCTCTGCTATCCGTGCGCACCCTTCTTGTGGTCTGTGCAAAAGCACGCTTTAACTCCTGCACAAATTCTTGTGGGGCCTGATCCTCCCCACATTGTAAATTGTAGGCTGCCTTGCGAGCCTCTTGAGGATTTCTATGAGTAGAAAAATGTTTCAAGATGGCCGCCTTATAGGTGGACCATCTTAAATGATTTTGGTCCTCCAGCCCCGCAAAGAAACTGGAGTATTCCGGGGAGAAGGTCCACTTTACATATTGAATACAGCTTTGGCTGTCCTTCAAATGGAAAGTCTCCATCATTTGCTCAAACAACTCTAAGTGCTCCCAAACAGAATACTTGGCGTTCTTATGATAAGGCGTGATGACGCTCCTGATTGCCTTAATCTGCTTTAAGGGGTCCTTAAGCAAGGCCCTTTTTGTCTTATTGGCCCTTTTGGTCCGGGTAACCCTGGTCCATTCATCTTCTGACTCAGAGGCACTGCTCCCAGAGGTTCCCGTCTGTTCTTCCAGGTTTTCCCGGATTCTGCGAGCCTGGGAATGGCTGGCAGAATGTGGGGACCTGGTCTCCTGTGTCCTGTACCGCTCAGAGGAGTCTTCAGATCCTTCCTTGCTGCCAGGATTTGATGGGTACCCCCCCCACTGACCTAACTGGGCAGAGGTTTTCAGGATGTCCTTAATGGGCCTACTCTCCTGGGGTTCCCCATCAAATTGCACTGTGCTTGGGTGCCCATACCCGGATGCCTGCCCCTCCATTCCTGGGTGGTACTGGCCAATGAGCCCCATGCTTCTGGCTGGATAGTAATCTGCCATCCCTGTGGCCCTGTGCTCATGTGCTCCAGGGGACATGGGGGTGGCAGAGTCCAGGGACTGAGAGAGATAAAGGCCTCTGGTACTAGGGCTCCTGGGGTTATGCTCAGGATTTTCTCTTTCCCAGCGAACCTCATCTCTATCCGCCCCTGCTCCCTGTTGCAATGCAAGAGCCTGCGCCTTCAGTTCCTCAGTTAAGGCCTTACTAGAATCTATCAGTCTCTCCTGCATCGCTACCTGTTGTTGGAGTCTATCATTGTGCTGGCAGAGAGCCTCATTCTCTCTCTGTGCCTCCTGATTGGTCCTGGAGCACTGGGCCAGTCTTTGCTGCAGGAGGGTTACCTCCTGAGCTGTGTCCCTATTGGCTTGCTCCTTTCTTGCCAGAGCATCCTCCACCCTCCTGGTGTGTTCTAACAAGTTCTGGTGTTCTTTTTGGAGGTCACCCAGCCCCTGGAGGGCCAAGTGATTTTCTTCTGTTTTTCTTTTTAAATGGCAGTCTTCCTGGCCTAAGGCGTGTCTTTCTTGGCTAAGAGCCTGCATTTGTGCCGCCAGGTCGTCCCTCTGCCTTTGAAAGGCACCAGCTTTCTGGCGTTCTTCATCAAACCCTGCCTGGGTATCCAGGTCTTTCAAAATCAGCTTGTTGCTCTCTGCCTTCACTCTATCTAGATGACTTTGCAGGGTGGCTACCTGCTCCGTGCATGCCCTGTTAAAGTCTAATTGTTGCTCCAGCTTTTTCTGGCTCTGCGGTAAGGAGTCCAAACTGTCTTGGTGCTCCTTCTGCAGGGCCAGAAATCTAGTATCCTGGTCAGCCTTTTCCTGTTGCAGTATATCCATGTCCTCCTTTATTTTAATGATATACTGCCTACTATCATTTTCTGACTCCTGGCTCCTCTGCAGCCTCTGCTCAGAAGAGTCCAGATCAGATTGGGCCTTCTGTAATGCCAGCAGTTGCCTACTCGCCAGATCTTGGCCTTCAGCACATTTGTCCTGGATGGCTCCCATATGTAAATATAAATATGCCGCTACCCTGGCAATCTTGTTGTGCTCATCCTTGGCCTTAGAGGACATATATAGTTCACTCAGGGCCACATGTAAGGGACCCTGGTCTCTCCATGTATCTGACCCTGTTTCCGTGGTCTGGGGTGCGATTGCTTGCAACCAGACCGTCTGGTCCTGATGGGTCCACTCACCTCTCACAAATAGCTTATGTAAGAAGTGCTCTCTGGCTATTTTCATATCTACCCAGGTCGTCATTCTGGAATTTGAGTTCCTTCCTGACTTACAGAAGTTTGTATTTTTTTTTTTTTTGCAAAACAGACCTTTTCCTTAGAGCGTTCCTTTGAGGAGTGCTTTACAGCGTAACACAGCGTGGTGATCCGACCGGATATGTGTATCTGGTCAGCTGGCACACTGTATTAATCTGCACAAGTGATAGATCTAATCCGGAATCCCCGGCTACGAGCCCCCAATTTGTAAGAGGATTCAATTCAACACTACAGCTAAGTCAACGCCTAGTCTAGAATACTGAATGCAAACCCTTATTGATATATCTTTATGTCCAGTTCATGCGTTCTGGATGACTACCCCTATATAACACCCCTCTCTTGGAATCCCCCTGACCCCACTGAGCCAAGAAGTAGTTCTGTTTTGCAAGTTTAAAAGGTTTATTTGATAATTTAAACAATTGATATATATATCACACTTTATAATAATTAATAATTGAATATCACACTTAATCTGAGCAGTAATCAATAATGGATAGTCTGGCACCAGCACACTTGTGAATAGGAACAGAAGAATAAGGTGGTAGAGAATACTTTATATAAGTTCAGATGGATGTAATGTTGAATGAAAATGCAATACAGAAAATACTCAATATGATTTCAACAAAACAATGTAATCACTTTTCTCTGGCAATCCCGTCCCCCCTTTATGCAATGCAAGGAAATGGAAGGAAAGCACACAGTTCTCAGAAATGCAATCAAATGTAATTCAGTTCACCCCAGCAAGCTTAGACTACAGAAGTTTGAAACACATGCCCAAAATGCTTTTATATGTGATAGCAATATATTGGAAAATGTGCTAAAATGATTTTAATTCCCTCTGGAGATTCAGGTTGAGGATTAGTTGGTTTAAATTAGTTCAGGCTTACTTTAGCAATGTTCTAGGAATGATTGGCAGGTTAAACGAATTTTTGGCAAATGAAAGCAAGGAAGCTGCTGTTTTCACACGTGGAGAAATTTGCAAATCGCGGCAAATTCGCGAGTGCGTTTTTCGCGATTGCGGCAAAAGTATAGGGAGTAGGAATGCGGTTCTAGGTTCGCTGAAAAGCCAAGATCCCCAGCTTTCAGAGGAAAGTTACTGCAAGTCTCTAAGACAAACGGTCACGGAGATATGAGTGATATGGTAAAGGTCATTTTTCAGATTTGAAATTTTAAAAGTTCAAAGTGACAAGTTACAGCTTGCAACTAGAAAATGACAGGTGACAGCTTTGCAAATGACAGGTGACAGTTAGGAGACAGTTCTGGTTAGATTAAAATAGATTGAATTATATTAATTTAACTAAGAGATTGGTTCTGCACAGTTCTGCTAGGTACTCACAATATATTTTTGAAATAAATGGGCCTCGCCACGGATCTGGTCAACAGGTTTTCTTCACTCGCCACGGACGGTTTCTGCGCACAGCGTCTGGGTCAGCTCTCTAGTTCTGCGAACAGCGGTCTGGGTCAGCTCTGCTCTGCCTCTGGTTCTGGATACTGCTCTGCTTTCTCTGGGTACAGCACTGCTTCTGGATCTTTCTGCACAGCTTTCTCTGGACCCAGCGCTGATCTGCACGGCTCCTGGATGCTGCTATCGCTGTTAGGTTTGCTGGATGCTGAGGCCCACTGAGAAGAGTTCTCAGTTTGTGGGTTTAGGCCCTTGCTTTGAGTTCTGAATCAAGTTCTTTGGAGTTTTAAAGTCTAGGTGTGGAATCTAGTATCTTCTGGATGTTGTGTGGTCCGGCAGAACGCGTTGCAGCAAATGGAATTGAATGTCCCTATCTGTCCTGACTGTCTGCTTTTATGTGTTTTGAAAGTGGGTGGAGAGGCTAGCTTTCTAGGCCCTACCCCTCTCCACTTGTCATTGGCCACTTCATCCTCTTCCCCTTGATTGGGGGAATGAAATGAAGTGTCATCATGATGAGGTCTGTTTATGATACAGAGAACCCACCCCTGTCAAATTACACACAATCTATATTTTGACCCAAAAGACATATTTGCACAGGTACACATTTGTTTAAAATTACATGCACCCATCACATATCACAGGAGGTATACCCTGTCCAAATCTGCTCTTCCTGGGAGCTTGCATTCAGAAATGGCAACATTTGCACTTTTTAACTGGTTTTGCAATATCGGACATTAACCCAAATTTACACACATGTGCGCAAGGAGTATGGACATTAATTGATGAAGTGTCAGATTTTTATCATGCATACATTTTAAGTAATACCCCCTTAACTGCTAGCTTGCCCCCAGATCATACCACCGGTTCTAAAAACCTCTTAAAATGTGGGCAGAAAAATCACAAGAATTATGGTATCATTTAAATAATTTTCACAAGTCCGCTCTATGAATGATCCATCTTTTTAGAGTTATGTTCTGGCCCCAAAGGGGTGTGGTTTCCCCCCAGCACAAGGTTGAATTTCTGGTTTTTCCAGTTCTGCCAAGCTCAGAGACCCTGCCCCTCCCAGCTTCTGCCAAGAGGAAGCTGTTTTACGGTCCCCCCAATAAAGCATCTGCCTGGGTCCTGGAAGGCCCATTGTTCAAGAGGAAGCCATTTATGGCCTCCCCCCAATACACCCTCTGCCTGGGTCCTATGTTTAGTCTCTAGCAGTCCCTTGGTAATTCAATCAGAGAAGTGTCATATCCCTTTTGGTGGGAACAGCAAAAGGCAGCTAGGCCTGGGAACACAGCTGTTGTGCAAGTCTCAACTCCTGTCAGGGGTAGCTGGTGGGCAGAATTCAGTTCCTTAAGCCAGGCCCCAGCTAATGTCACTTTTAGTTACCCAGTTTTCTGCATTCAAATAAAACTAACCATTTTTACATATGCAGCTAGAATGCTGATTCTAAGTTTAAAACTATGACATTTAAACAATTGCAACCTATGTGACACTCAAAAGTAGGTCACTCATTTCTTTTAAACATTTAGATTTTTAGTGTCTTTCAGTCCAAATTTACTTAAACTGCTGAAATCCACAGCTCAGCCAGTCTTGTTATAAACCTTCAAGTCACTTCAGAATATAACTTTACATTGTATCCACCCCTCAGTAAGTCTTTCTTTGGCCTGCTTTGGGTTCATTTATTCAGTTTTACACAAAAAAAAAAAAAAGTCTGGTGTTGTTTTAAAACGCCGGCTTTCTGATAGTGGTGAGTACTGGTAATGCACCCATTTTTGGGATTTAAGAAAATGAATTCCCCACAATTCTAGGTTGCTTTTGGCAATCAGCATTGCCATTCACAATGGTTTCAGGCTACTGTGTGGGTAGTCCAATGGTGTTTTTAGGCAGTGCCCTTCTGTGCCCATAACATCGGCAAAATGGGTGGCAGCCTATTCTTCATGCACTTCCCTGGGCATTTTCTGGGAAGCTCTGGCCATCATGATGTTTTCAATGCCAGTACTGCACAGTTTTTGAGGTAGGGCTCGGATGCATGGGTAAAACCATCCCACACAGCCTAATGTATAAAACTTTAGTGATGCTCTGTGATGCTACTCAGCGAAAGAAATGTTTACGCGGCTGTCAAAGGTGCTACACTCCTGTCAGTGCTGTTCTGTGTTAAAGGTATATGACTGTGATGGTGTTCTTTGGGGATACCACTCAGTGCTGCCCAGTGGTAAAGGCATTTGATACTACTCAGTGTGTCAGTGTTAAAAAAACATGGCGAAGGTGGTTAATTGTAAAGGTTTAAATTGGGTGGCCCTGGGAGGTAGTGGTGACGATACAGTATTTAGGGGGCTCCAGTGTCACAATAAATATGTGCAGGAAGATCTAGATCTATTTTTTGACCTGGGCTGCCCTGGGTCTATGTCGTCATACTTGCTGGATCCTTCATGTAGTGAGACTGTATCTATGTATGTCACACTTATCAGGTTAGGATCTAGCCTCTCTCGAAGCTCTCTTAGACTGAAAACGAACTGCATCCAAGCCGTGGGTCTCTTTTTAACCCATGAGCCAAAGTTCTTATCTTCTAAAAATGTCTGAAATTCGACATGGACAAATCACTGCAGGCCAGGACAAAGCTTCATAATTTTAGTTTACAGAAATTGAAATTTCCCTTAAACTGTAGTAAATATTGCTGCATGTATGTGTATTCTATGCATGCCCATTGACTAGGAGTGTCCAATGCACAGTGCTTCTTTTAAGATCTGATTTTCTAAGTTCCAGTGTACAATTATAGGACACAGACAGTCAATTGTACTTCTGCATTAGGTATAAAGTGTGGCAAGCACAAGTATGCACTATAATTTGTCATAATGTCGTCCTTTTGTTCACAGTCCAAACATTTGGCTTTAGAGCCTAGTGTTTGACTTTGCTTCCAAACTTTGCAGCATACGGCTGTCAGATTGTATTTCAGAATGTACTATATATGTATAATATGGGAATTAAGGCAATCAGCAAAACTAATTTAATTTTTAAAAAAGTATTTCCCAGAATACCTTGCACACTACTTCCTCCTAACCTTTGCAGGTCAAGGGTGTGTGAAATAAAAAGAACATTTGTGCTGGCAGACGGTTACATTTTTTGATAGCTGAGGCGTACAATCATTATTCTCTCTAAAAAGTTCAGTTTTGTTTATTCCAACGTTAGTCACTGTCTCTGGCATCTAAACGCTGGACTTTATTCCAAACAGCCTGCTTTAATATATATTGCTTGTATGGTTGAATGTACAGATCATACTTTTTATTGTGCCTGTGCACTTGTACAGCTGAACCTCAATACACAAAATTATATGAAACAATGTTTTTTCCATGCTTCCTGTGCATTGGGAGTTTTGTTACAGGACCCTCACTAAGGGACCTCTCAGAGGCCGTGTATGGTTCAGATTCAGTCGCTGCATTGAGGACCCTTTCTGAAGTTGCATCAAGGCCTGTTTTCTTGGACCATTTGTGTGCCTTGGAGGGAGCCCGAGTTACACAAGGTTTATTGCACCATGTTTCCTTTGAATATGTGTTTTATGTTGCAGGTCATGTTTGCTCAGGCTTTTGAACAGAAAACAGGAAGTTGTGGAAATTGAGAGCTTCTCACTTCATTAAAGTCTAAATAAAGCGATCTAAAGCCAGGTTATCGCTAGTGCCAGTTCTGCAGCACACTGTGTCATACTGGTATGAGCATCAAATGGTGCACTGAGGAGAGGTTTTCCTAATTATCCAGCCTGCAATTGCACCTTTGTAGTTTAGGTGCATTACCCTGATTTAACGAGGGATGGTTCTCAGACTGTAGAATTGGGTAGAATTCTGGAGGTGTAACCATAGCGTGGCATTGCTTTAGACTGGGGATTTTCTGAGCTGCATGAGGTGTGTGGTGGCACCATGGCTGTGGGGAAGTGTGGCATTGTTAAGTCGTAGCTGAAACTGCATGCTTGCAGACATTACTCTTTCCTGGCACCTTACCTGCAGGACAAGACAACACATACAAGCATTGTAAATCCTGGCCCCTAATCCCACGAGATATCTATACCTAGACTGACCCAGATGTGGGGTTCATGCATGCTTAGATTAAATGCTTCTGTCTGAATATGGATTCATCACACTCTCATGCTGTCTTGACTAAGGGCATGTTGATGCAGCTGCCCTTTGGTATCAGCTGTGATTCAAGAATGCTGCAGAGCACATCAATGCACTCGATTTGAGTGCACCCTAGCCTGTTGACTCATGCACACTAATTTATCTTTAACTGCTATTTTCCAACATAACAATGGGGTAGGAATTACAGAGAGTGAGGAATGAAAGAAATAATGAGTAATGGCAGAAGAGACAAAAACAAGGAGGATAGAAGGATGGGGAGAAAGTTAAGAGGAGATATGGTAGGGAGACAGGAAGTAAACAACGTGAGAGAGGAAGGAAAGGAGGCGAGGACAGATGCCCACAAAAGAAAGTAGAGAGAATGGAAGGGGAAGCAGGAAAAAGGAAGGAACAAAAGAAAGAAAGAAGGAAATCAAGAGGAAGGAAGAGAATGAGGGATAAGGGAGTGATGTATGATGGGACGGAAGAAGGAAGGAACTGCTTGCTTGTCCTAACTTACTCCAGTAATATAGACCAGCAGGTTGAGTGCTCGCTGGTGCTGCTGTGATCTATGTATGATTTGCAGGTAGCAGGTTCACATCCTGGCCAGCTCAGCCTTTCATTAATCAGATGTTGATAAATGAGTACCAACTACTTCGGTTGGGAATGATTGTATGTAAATATGTGCTATGTACAGTGCTTTGGAACACACACTACTTAAATAACAAATCATATCAAATGCCAGGGCCATGGAAAAGGAATGTTATCACTCGTTTTCTCAAGTGTTTGTGTAAACACCATTAACCCTCCATAAGTAGCATTTTCTGTAAAGTTGTACCCAGGAAAGGGTGCTCAGCCAATAAGGTGGCTGGAACAGCGGGCGAGATTACACAATCAATGAACGCTGTCCCAGACTCACTGAGGTCCTTCCCCAGGTGGCGTTTTTCTTTTTTTTTTTGTTTTGCATTGCAATGAGTCCCTCCCTGTTCCCCCTTCCCCAAAATGTCCTGCTTCCCCTCCCCAAACCCCCTCCTTTACCTGCAGGACCAGAGCATTGTGCTCCGGTCCCGAGCTCCTCCCGTCTGACCCCCACCATAGACAGGGAGAAGGTTCTTTGTCCCTTTTACATATGGCGGCGGCCATCTTTTTCTTTTCATTTTTCATCTCTTTGCTCGGGCCTGCCTTAGCTCGGGCTAGTGGGCCGTTAAAGGCTGTGTCCGCCCTCCAGGCATGGCATGAAAGCAACAGTCACAACCTCTTCACAATAGAAAAATAAATTGCAGCCATTCATTCTGTGAGATTAAATAATTGCTAAATGGTTTGCCTAGTCCCCTAATAAAAACAAACAACGTTCTTTCATTACATGCGAAAATATATTAACATTGTTCCTTTCCATCCAACTGAAGTGGTTAAATGATATCTTTTAATCTTGACTTTTTTGGTGCAGCGCATTATGACCCAATTTTTAAAACAAGTAAACACGAGTTTTTATCTCACATGGTGTTCTTAGGCAAAATTATGCGAATCTCTGAGCACAGTTTGTTCTAGGATCAGAAACAACGTGGAGTAAAGATTAGCATTTCATTTGGGGCTGAGAAAAAGAAAAGCAATTTACTGCTGCACAATGGAGCTGTCAAATTGATATTGGCGATAAAGCAATCATTTTTATGTTTCAGTTTTCAGTCTAACATAGAATTTGGTTTATCAGCATGGTGGTCCAAAAGGAATAAAGAAAGCACAGATACATTCCACTCCCCTACTCCATACGCCACCCCTCCCACACAGAAATCTTGAAATCTGCCAGCAATTCTGTAACATGACATTTGTGCTGATACTATTTTCTCACAATTAACCTAATAATATTCAGGTAAGCAATGACTTTAATAACTGATTTGGATGCGACGTTCCTTTACCCTCGTAGGTTATGAAAGCATGTGTCACAAAGTCACATCCGCTGAAAATATTGTGTTTTGCCATGTCTAACATTGGTAAAGTTGTAGGAATCGAAAACTGTACATCAACTCTCTTGCTTTGCATGTACCATGGAAACAATGGGGATACAAATAACTACTGTCACTCTCATACTTTCTGCATTTTGTCAGTCCTGGCACAAGGGAAGACCGGCTCTAATGTAGATCAGATGTTTTTGCATGTGTGTGCGTTTTGGTTTCTTGATATATCCATGCCGACTATATCTCTGCATTGCATATGTATTCGAAAAGTCAATCTGTGTGTCATCAGCATGCTGAATCTGCAGTGCAGACAAAATGCCACATGCCATACCCCAATGGCTATTTTCGTTGGTTTGGCATGGCCTGGGCATGGACTTTGGGCATTCACACGGGTAGAGCGGAAATTCACCATAGCCACATCCAACGGTCCCTGACAAGCCAACCAGTATCAGCAGCCCAATTGTGCATGCGTTGGCTGACAAAATTTGCCTTTGTCCATTGGCCACTTTGCAAGGTGCAAGACCTTGGACCTGGTCCCAATCCATGCCTAGCCAGCCAAAGTGGACACACTGGGTCTGGCCACATTGCCATCACTGTGGCTCACTAGCAACTGGCCATGGCTGCAGGTCATGGCTAGTCAGCACTTTGCGTGGGGCATGGATATTGGCCATGCATCAAGCCCCTCAAAGTAGTCACTGGTGCTAACCGATGGCCAGGGACAGAGATCCCTTTGATTTGATAGATGCTTCATGGGCCATTGGAAATGGTGGACAAGGCCAAACGTGATATTGCTCATGACATGGCAATGGACCAATCCCTAGATGCCAAGTTACACAGAGGTTACAATGGGCCTGGCCATATGACCAGGCGCAGTAGTCACCTAACCCACATTTGCAGTCCATAGGTCACTACCCATGGCCAATTGACCTGCTATTAGGGCAAAATGGCTCTTTGGGTTGCTTGGTGTGGTGAGAGGTATAGCTTAAGACAATGACCCTCAGAAAGTCGCCACTGACTTTTTTGCATGTCATGGCCAATGGCCTATAGACCCACCGAAGGACCAAAGGTCCAGTGATCAATTCAGGTGGATGCACAGGGCCTGTGGGCTGGACCTCTTAGATAGATAGATAGATAGATAGATAGATAGATAGATAGATAGATAGATAGATAGATAGATAGATAGATAGATAGATAGATAGATATGGAGAGATAGATAAATAGATAGACAGGAAACCCCCCAAGACAGTTCTATGTCTATGATTGGTCCAACATCTGACCCTTCTGACTCTCCCACTCTATTGACAATTTACCACAATACCCCTTCTCTCACCTGAGAACTATGGGTTGCTGGGAGGGACCTAGCCACTCCCTAACCACCTTCATACTGTCTAAAAATGCACACACACATTTTAGAAATCCTTTCTTCACCTCTCACATCTCTGACTACAGTTTATCCGAAGGGCATTCAACCCCACAGCACTTTGAGGCCATACCATGGCATTAGGCGCTAAGCAAGTGTCATATAACATAACATTCATGAACAAATGTCATTCCATAATTTGTTGCTGTATCCCAGTTTCAAATGAACTATGCCCCAGTTTTATAATTAAAAGTCATACATGCAATTCGCGTGTGCACTAGGGGTTGGTATTTGGACCGGATTAGACCATGGAGTAGAGACAAACCTAACAGGAGGGCGAGGCATCACACATGGATCAGGGTATAAAATAGGTGTGAAGGGGCAGAGTGGAATTCACAAATGTTTGTCTTTTTTTGTACAGGCCACAAATATCAACACAAAAATCAAAATAGCAATTGAAACAGTCTCACTGTTAATCAGGCACTGTCTCACCCTGGAGTTCGCAAGTCATCTTGCCCCAGGACCAATAGGTGTATTCTAGTTAGATGTTGGCTCTCCTGCATCACAGACCCAAGGCTACTCAATACCTAGTATCCTCCCCATATCCAATCCAGAGTCCAATTTCTGAACTTTGTTTCTGACGTGTTACTGGGCAGCCTGATCAGCTGTAGGTACAGCATAAGTGTATCCAGTGGTTGAAGTTGGAGCAAGGAGTTCCCACTACCAGAGTGCATTGCCCTGGCCTCCTTTCCACCTTCACGGTTGCACACCTGCACCTCCTTCCTTATCAGTTCCTCTTGACGCTTGCTCTATTCTCAGTGCCTGGGTCTTGTTCCTCCTCCTGCCTTCTTAACCTCTTTTGGGCAAGCACAGCTGCCTTATTCCTTTCTGATGTTACTCTCTGTGTCTACACCTCTAGATGTTACAAACTCTTCCTTGAGATCACCACCTCCTCCTGATATGCCACCACCTCCAGACCTTCACCCCCTCGTACAATGATCAGCTCCACCATGCTTTTGCCATCCCACCTCTTCTGATGTTACCACTCTTATCACCTCCTACCAGTATGACCAGCTCTTGCAGACCTTTAACACCTCCTCCTGCCATTACAACCTTCATCATACTCTTATCAGCCTGTATAGTATGACTACATCTTCCTTATGTTACCACCACCTTTAGACTATCATCACTTCCTCCTAGCTCCTTCTCTCCTCTTGCTTTCAACATCCTCCACTCCTCTGCAGTCCTTGTACCATGCTCCAAACCCCTACAACCATAAGCCAAAACATTCCCCAACAGCTCACACTCAGCAACCTTGGCTGGAAGCACAGACAAAATGTGCCCTCTTCCCCTTTAAGGTCTTTCATTGAGGGTCTGCACCTGTGAGTGGTTATTTAGCAAGAGCTGCATTTGTCTATCTTCCATATGCTGAGCTGGGGCTGCTTCGGACTTGGGGGTGGAGCAAGGCTACATCTGGCCTATGTAGATTTCCTCCTCTGTCACTCTTTGAGGGGGCCTAACTTTGGAAGATGGCTGTGGCGTGTCCAGTTTGCCAATACAAATCAGAACATGAGCATGTTAAGCATTCTAACATCTCTGAATTACTTATAATAATACATGAGTGGGGAAGTGGATACATTGTTAACCCCAAAGTGTCACTGTTCTCTCATATGAGAAGCTGAGGGCTTCAAACATGATTCATGGAATTATTTGCGCCACAAATGCAGATTTGCGCTCCTTTCTGCCCGAAAATCCCTATACTTCAAACAGGGATTTTCGGGCAGAAAAGAGCGCAAATCTGCGTTTTCGTCGCAAATAATTCCATGAATCAGGTGTTATATCGGCAGAGTTGTATTTTTTGTTACAAGTCCTCCAGAACTTTAACCATACTTCCTTTAATGTGGTTGGTGGACTGTCAACAGGAGCAATATACTTGATATCTTCGTCAGTCATGTAGAAAGGGTTTTGTCGAAGAGAAAGGCTTTACAGAAATTTGGGTCTGCTACAAAGAGCTTTTTTTAATGTGCTAATGGTTTACATAAAAACATACTCACATTATTAAAAATGTATACATCATGTTCCTAATACTTAATTCCCTATGGAGTACAACAAACTGCAAATTATCAATCATAACACTCATCAATAAAGCTACAGAAATTAAAAATCACCATTAAAAGAATTAATCAACCAAACAACATTTAGATTAGCCTACGTTCCGTGTGCTATAATGTTATTCTATTTGAAAAAAAAAAAAAACACATTAGAGCACAGGACAATTTCAGCGAACGTCCTAAGATCATTCTGGCCCAAAAATGTTCCTATAAAATCACCAAACATTTAATTCGCACATTCATTTGCTTAGGACACAGGACACATAATAACCAAATGTTTCCAAATCTCTCTGTCCCCCGTATAATCATCTACACGTGAGGTCAGCCGCCCCGCCCGCCCCCGCGTGCGAATGCTCAAGACTTCACGAATCTTGAACAAGTTAAAGCATCATAGGAGCACTGTGTTTCTCAAAAAGGGCGGTCAGAATTGAGTAAAGGACAGGCTTCATAATCCCAGTTTTTTGTGCTCTGTTAATATGATTTTAGTACTTTTGTTGTTCTATCCCAATCTTTGATAATACATTCCCAGACCAGACTATTAGGAATACATTAAATTTCATCAGGCTCGTATTTTGGCATGCTGTGTTTCTAATGATCAACTCATAAAAGGAATTAGGGGAAAGTTGTTTGACATTTCTACATAATTTCAAACTCTTCCATAAAACACAGAAGTTAAGGGAAGTTAGTCTTAACCCATGCTGAATCACGCTAACCAGGACACAATTTGGTAGACCCATAACATAATGTCAAAGTAAGTCCTTTATTTTTGAGAAATCTAATTCCAGTAGGTCTTGGTAGATTTCCACTCTGTATAACAAAGCCAGTACAATGTTTCCTTCATAAAATGTAAACAGTGCATTCACCGAGAATTTCCCACATTGTTTGTTCAAGTACTTCTTTTAGGTAGGCAAATTTCCTTAGATATGTTCCACTAACTGCATCATAAAACCCAAGTACTTAAAATCATTCACAATCTCTAACATTTCTCAATGCAACCAACACTGAGGGGTTCGTTTTTTGCCAAAGACGGAAGATCCTTTTGTATTAGGTGTAGGACTCTAGGGCTAGTTTTTGCCTGATGGGCCAGTGTGGTGGTGGGAGACTAACCCATAGACAGGAAAGAGACATGGTGATAGTGGGGTTATTTGATCTAGTGAACATTAAAACATACTTACTTCACTTTAAAGAAATATAAATTACACATTGTAAATCAAAAAGTCCTTTTAAGGGGTACCTATGAATATTTTAAAAATGTAAACATTCATTACATCTGTACAGTGAGATGAGGAAGATAGACGCATACACAATAGTTGATATGGGAAAAGTAATAAAAAAATACATACAAAAAGGTTTTTAAAGTTTACCCTGTTTGTATTCCCCACTCAAAACGAATCGAGCAACTCTGATGATATAGCCTTGCTGTCAGAGGTGGCCACTAATCTGCTGATCTGCTAATCTAGTCAGTCATGCAGAAGGTGCCTTCCTCTAGTGTATCCTATAACAGTAATTTGGGAGATCACGCTAACATAGGGAGTTCCTTCGCACCCCCCAACTAAGATAGCCCACAATACACACTGTATTCTTGGGTTCAGCTCGCCCTATATATGACTCATGTTGAGCCATGCAGATCCCTCCCCCTGTGCCAACAATGAGCCAAAAACCAGGTTGGTTATAGAGAGAATATATATTTATTTCAGATACAGATTAAACAAATCTTGCACTCAATGGATACATGCCACTTTCTCTGTGCCACAAAACAAAGCTTCAATGTAAAACACACGTTTTCCTTTTTGTAATAACCAGGTAAATAACATTTAATAAGGTTTAGATTTCAAACAAAGCACAGTTATGATTGTCAAAGTAAGTTACACATTGCACATGCAGTCCTTTCTATGTGTCAATTCCCTGCACACCTGAACATGCTAGCAGTTTTGAAAACACACATGGCCTCATCAGGAGTCTGCCAGTATCTCAGCAGTAATACTGCCGGGATACCACCAGCGCAAATAGCGTTACTGCTACTCGGTCAGGAGCTATTAGCGCCTGATCACGAGTAGCGATACAGCTGTAAAATCCCATTTCCCATTGGGTCCATTGGACCCAATGAAGTTTTGGGGTCTATTACCGCCAGCGATAATTACGCCAGCAGTAATAGCACTGAAAATGGCTGAAAATGGTTGTCGCAGGACAATACCTCTACATTTAAGGACTAAGGCTCAACTCATGATGAGGCCCACAGACTTTGAAGATACCTTTTTTTGATTGATAGAAACTTTCTTTCTGCACCCCAAAAGCAATACCAACATCGTTCTGCTATCAGGGTCACCTACTCTCAGGAAAGAGTGCATATTTTTCAATGGAGAATTACACTTGGTTTCACTTTGTAAGGAACTTCTCTCCCCAACACCAAGGCATCAGTTATACGCATCAAACATTTTTTTAAAAGCCAGGTCTAGAGAGTGGGGGCAGTTAGGAATTTCGTTTTGGAACAAGAACATCACTTCGGGTAAAAGCAAGGTTTAAGGAGTGGTGACAATTATGAATTTTATTTGGGGATAGGAGCACCCCTTGGTTTCCATCCAAGGTTTAAGGAGTGGTGCCAGTTGGGAATTTGTTTTGGGACAGGACCACCCCTTTGATAAAAGCAAAGTTTAAGGAGTGGTGACAATTATGAAATTCATTTTTTGGGTCAAGGACACTCTTGTTCTTTAGAGAAGTCTGGGGTTGACAGGAAAATAAATACACCCAATTACTTTAACGACAATGACAATATAAATGACAATATCTTCCCGCTAGGAAAGAGGGTGGAGGGTTAAAACTTCTCTGAGCTCCCCCCTGCATCAAGCTATTTGGAAGATAATTAAATTAATGGCCAGTCAAATATACTAAGGGTGTATATAACTTGCCCCCAACCTCGATTAAGGGAAGGTACTAAGGCCCAAAGATCCCCAACACACTTGTCATTTGGATGAATATATTTATATTGGAAATCTCTGTTTTGGGGCACTCAGGAAAGACAGCAAGGCTCATCTTTGGGAAACAGCCCATGTCTGGTACAAGACATCTGTCAAAGATAATCACCAACATCCATCCCTCATATGGTTCTCCTTAATAACAGGGCCCAGTCAGCTTAGGCTTTCCCAGTTTCTGTCACCCATGCATGATTAAGGCACCTTCAATGTTAAGGCCACTCCATCCAAACAAGGTCAGGCAGCTGTCTCAGGATTCTCCCTCCAAGACTCTTTTTAGGCAGGATTGTTCTGTCTCTTTTTCTGTCTTCACCCTGAGCAAGGTTTTTTTTTCTATGTATAAGTCCCCCCCATGAAATATTAAGATCAGAAGATGTCTCAAATTTTCAATGGACCTCTGCAGTTCTCTCATACCCCCAAGGTTCAACCCTTCTCCACAGATAAGCCCTTGGAATTATATTATTGAAGTGAAGAGATACAGACATTCTGCCATTTACAATTTTCTTACATGACAGCATTTGCACTCAAAAATTCCTAACATGTCAACATTTAGTAATTTACAAATGAATGCCATGATATGTAGATATTGATGATCCCCTAATCACGACGTATAGGTGAAACTGACTTTCATTTCGGCAAGTTGTTGCATGTGTGAACTATGCTTTATTGCCCTTTATGCAAAAACTAACATAGTTGGGAATGTTAAGCTTCCGACCCAGACATCTAATTTAATAAGTCATCAGCTCCCCAACTTTCAAATTCATGACATTTCCTCAGAAGCTAGAAACACCTTTTATGTTATAACTAGGATTCCCCAAATCGCATTTGGATGACAGTCAAATCAACAACATTACCTTGAAACCAGCTTCAAAATGATATCTGGCTTAACCCTGTGAGTATCACAGTTAAAATAGTGCAGAATAAAATGACATTTCTAACATAAGTCAATGACCACATAATGAAAATATAATTCCTCAGTTTCATTTCTCCATTTCTGTGAAACCATGTGGTGTAGAGCATCTGCTGTAGTCTCTGTTTTCAATGTTGATTTAGCCTGCAATAAACTGATCAGATCCACCAGGGGGCGCAGAGATGTGTTGACGCATCTCCACACGTCTCCTCCAAAGGGCACTGTTAATGGGACCTAAGCCCCCCCAGACATCCCAGGAGTGAAACGCTGACCCCCACCCTGGCTTCCAGACAACGTGGGGCACCTGAGCACCCCAACTCCGGTCATCTGACCTGAAGCTATCGCCGTGATTGGAGCCTATGAAGGTAGGAGGGAGAGAGCCCCGCCTCTCCCAGCGCCGCTGCTCCATACAAATCTACGCAGAGCCGTGTCTTGTGAGAGGCCTGAAGTCCCGCCGGACGGCGTGGGTCAGCTGCTCCCCCCCACCCTCCCGAACATAATTGCAGTTGTTACAGCATCTCACTGAGCTCGGACGGGGACTCACAGCAACACGGGCCGATCCGGGACCGCATTCGGAGCTTGGCAGCTCGCGTCCCAACCGCAGGCTTGGGCGGGCTGCAGAGGTGAGGAGCCAGCGAGGGAGAAAGCAGCGAAGTTCCGGACCACCCTCATAGGGTTATCGGCCCCCAATCCACCCCGGGGTCGGCCCTCATTCGGGGGACCCCCCAGGAGCAGTGGCCCCTCGCCAGCGAATTGAGTGAGCAGGCACTGCCTAGTCAACCATGGGTGTCTATACGAATCCTCCCACTCCTCCCACATCGGGCCCTCCCTGGACTGAATAGTGGATTGGGAGATGCACTACAGGAGCAGCAGGGCCCCCAGGTGGTGAGAGAGTGCCCCAGCGCTCAGACCGACATCAGGACGGGAAAGGCCTGTCCCTGGACTATTGTCTAAAAACATTGCCCGGCGCCACAGCAGTGAACACTCCCCCAATAACAGCTTGGGTTGAGGGGACTGAACCCGACGCCGGGACAAGGCGTGATCGACCCTTAATGGCCGTGGTCTGGAGAAGAGGCCCGCACAGGCCGCCACCCGAACAGTGAGTTTAAGGACTGGGCCATAAACTGGGTGAAGTGCCCCCAAGGGCCAAATCACTGCTCAAGACCCGCCCCCATCAGTAGGGGGGTCGGGAGTTGCTCTTTGAGGCAAGGGGACCCAGGGAGTGAGGAGGGGGTCGAGACCGGAGACCAGGGACTGGACTAGGTATAGAGCTGGGCATCAGCCGACTCCCATGGGGTTGGGGGGTTTGGGACCCGGGAAATGTGGACCCGCCCGAGGCCCGCGCATGACATATTTCTAGTGTCGGGAGGTGTGAGTGGAGGGTCTCCAACGATAGGACGTCCTTGAGCGTTGCTAATGCTCATGGAGTCTTCCCACTATACTGGACCCCCAGCCGCCCACCCTTCAGGGCTAATTTGTGTCCCGGCAGCGGTGCCCACTGTGCCTGGGTTCTCAGTGGTGGGCCTTGCAGAGCAGAGATGGTCCGGGGGTGCCTATGAACTGGAAGGAGTTTTTGCAGAGATTCCAGAGCTGCCCCCTGGCCCCCCGACCCTCCCCGAGATTGCAGCCCCAACGCATCAGGAATTAACGGACACTAGCACAGTCACCAAAGGCATGGCGCCCCTCCTCGAGGAAATCAGAGGATTCAGAGCGGATATTGTGGTACGACTGGACACCTTGGACAAAAAAGTGGACAACATAGACGACAGGGTTCAAGCGCTAGAAAACAACACGGCCTCAAATTACATTTATGAGACTCAATTCGATATGCGCCTGGCGGAAGCTTGAGAGAAGGGAAGAGAAATGTTCCCTAAAACTTGATGATTTGGAGAACAGGGAATGTCACTGTAATCTGCATTTTTTAGGCTTCCCGGAGCACGATGGCCAAACGCAAACAGACATTATAAAAGCTTTCAACGAGGTGGTGGGATCGCTCTTCGAAGGGGCCAATAGGAACAAACCAACCATCGATAGGGCCCATAGAGCAAGGCGATCAACAGAGGCCCCAGGTTAATTCTCGTACGATTTCACTACTTTGCAGAGAAAAGCAAAATTCTTGAACTAGCTCGTAGGAAAGGCCCAGTGGATTGGGCGGGGGCCAAGATCTCGGTGTATCAGGATCTATCGGCCTTCACCCTGGCAAGACGCCGGCTCTGCTCCCTATTGATGAAAATTCTTCAGACTAAGGGGGTCCGCTACAGGAGGGGATACCCATTCTCACTTTCCTTCGACCTCGAGGGCTACAAGTATGCGCTGGTCATGGAGGATGATATTCATAGGGTATCGGGGGAACTCTTGGATAATCCGAATATGGAACTGGGCAAACAAGAACGTGAGCGAGCCCCAACAGGCCCCAGGGGGACCAAGGCTCCGCAGGAAAGGCGCAAAGTCCGGGGCCACAGGAAGTTCAGAAGAGTGGCACAAGCATCCCCAGAGCAACCTAATACTTGAAGAGCCTCTGAGTGCTCTGTGATCAAGCCTGTATTCGATTTTGTGAGTGGGGGAGCGACGCAAGTGTTTACGTAATGTTTGGGACAAGGGGGTGGGGGGGCTCGAGTTGTTGTTATTGAAGAGATATTGAGCCCGGAGAGGGGAGACACTGGTGGCCTTGCTTAGCGACAAGATGATGCCACTAATCAACCAGGCGTTCAGGGGGGTGGGGGGAGTGAAATGTTGGGGTTAGTTCACTGGGGATTTTGTTGGGTCACGCCAAGTTTTCTGGACTACCTTGCAACTCTAGAATTGTCTCAGGGCATTAGCAGGGTGCGGAAGCATTGCGGGTGTGATGACATTAGGTGCCTTACGGAGGGAGCCATGAGCTTCTACCTACGCTTTAATGGATGATCCGCTTCAATTTTTGACAGTGGGGTCGTTAAATGTACGAGGGCTTAACTCTCCTACAAAAATGTCACTGGTGGTGAGAGAGTTTACAAGGCTCCGGCTTCATTTCCTATTCATACAAGAAACTCACTGGGTCAGGGGTAAGAAACCAAAGCTCAGGGCTAAAACCATTGACCAGGTGTTTGTAGAGTCTTCCCAGGTGAAATAACGCGGAGTTGCTCTATTGGTTTCTCCCGGGGCTCATTTCACGTTCAAAGCTCAGAGGTCCGATCCGGAAGGACGATATATTATGGTTAAGTGGGAGGTGGGGGGCCGCTTGTTTACCCTGGTTTGCATATATGCCCCGAACGAAGCGCAAGATACCTTTTGGGAGGGGATAAAAGAGAAAATGATGGCATTTTCCGAGGGCACTCTACTGGTGGGTGGGGATTTCAACATGGTTCTCTGTCCCGAGAGAGATAGGAGGTCTGCTAATCCCTGTCCTAACCTGCGACTCCACAAAAAACTGGCAGAAGCTTTTCAAGAAGTTAATGGGGAATTGGGCCTGAGTGATACGCACGTTACTAAGCAGGGCCGGGATCCAGACTTCACTTTTTATTCAAAGCCACATGTTGCATTCTCCCGTATTGATTACATTCTGGTCGACTCTTCGCTCCGGGGAGAGGGCACGGAATCGGGAGTGGAGATCGTCCCTTGGACGGACCACAACATGGTCAAGATAAGAATGGGTATTCCCCCTGCCCCTGCTCCGGGTCCCAGTGGAGATGCAACAACCTCCTCCTGCATGACAAGGAAGTATGCCAATCCCTTTTAGTAGCCATCAAAGATTACTTTACTATCAATGACAATGGGGAGGTTGGCGTCATGGGAGTTTGGGAGGCATTCAAGGCAACCACTAGGGGCATCCTTATTGAGATAGGATCGAGAAAAAAGAGGGAGAGGGGCCATGTGGAGAAACTTTTGAGGGAAAAGATAGATACTATTCAACCGGGCGGGAAATTGAAAATGCAGATGTTCCCCGGAAAGTGGGAAGAACTACAAAGGCTGCACTCTAAGTTGGCAGACCTCTTCGTGGGACAGACGGAAAGGAAACTGTCTTTCCTGAAACAGAAATACATGGAAAAGGGCGAAAAGGTGGACAAGATATTGGCTTGGAAGCTTCGCGAGCTCAGAAATAGTAGGAGGGTGAACTCCATTCGCACCCCGGAAGGGGAATCAACCGTGAGAGACAGCAAGATAGCTGAACAGTTCAGGCTATACTATGAACGTATGTATTGCTCGGAATACGAAGGGGACGGAACTGAGATCGATAGCTTCCTAGACTCCCTCCCGATTCCAGGCCTGCTTCCCGATAAGGCGAATTCACTAGAACTTCCCATATCCCCACAAGAACTAATAGACACCATATCCTCTTTGAAGAGCGGTACAGCCCCGGGGGATGATGGATATACAGTTAAGTTTTATAAGACCTATCGGTCTACGCTAGCCCCGTTTATGGCCAAGATGCTCAATGCAGCAATGGAACAGGGCTCCCTCCCACCCATGATGATGTCTGCTCTGATTGTAGTACTCCCCAAAGAGGGGAAGGACCCCCCCAGTGCCAATCATACCACCCTATTTCCCTTCTCAATATCGACGTTAAGATCTTGGCCAAACTCTTAGCAAATAGACTGGCAAAACTCCTCCCTTCCCTAGTGCATGGTGATCAGGTGGGCTTCATTCTGGGATGCCAGGGATCAGACAACATACGAAAGACCCTGGATCTCATGCATGAGGCTTCAAGGCAGGGGGTGGAGGGCTACCTTCTCTCGTTGGATTCAGAAAAGGCCTTCGACCGTGTCAAGTGGCCTTATATGGGTAAAGTCCTTCGAAAAATGGGTATGGGGGATAATTTCTGTGGGTGGGTCTCAGCATTATATAACGGCCCCTCAGCAAGAGTGTTGGTCAATGGCGGCACCTTGGAACCTCTGGCCCTTTCCAGGGGCACCCGTCAGGGATGTCCTCTGTCTCCTCTTCTGTATGTCTTGGCAATAGAGCCCTTGGCTATAGCAATCAGAGCTGACCAAGAAATCACTGGGATACGGTGTAGCGACTGTGACTTTAAACTCTCCCTGTTCGCAGATGATATCCTGGGCTACTTGACCAACCTCCAGGACTCTTTGCCCCGATTATTTGGGCTTATAAACTATTATGGCACCTTTTCAGGGCTTAAGGTAAATACATCTAAATCTAGCATTATGCCCATGGGTCCCGGGTACCATGACATCGAGGGTAACTCCGAAATATTGGGACTGAAAATTGAGTGGGTATCCACCAGGTACCTGGGCACTACCATTCCCAGGGATCTGTCATAATCCTTGAGGCCTTCTTTGAGGTACTGCAGTCACGAGTCCTCCAGTTCGTTTGGAACGGTCAAAGAACAAGAGTCAAATGTTCTACCTTGACTCTTCCAAAGTCTAATGGTGGATTCGGCTTCCTTTACTTTAGGCTATACTATAAAGCAGCCCAGCTCCGGGTGATGTTGGAGCACATGAGAGACGACCTAGGTACGTATTGGACCTACATTGAAGACGTCCATGCTCACCCGAAAAAAGTCAGGGACCTATTATGGGCCCCCCAAAAGCTCTCCCTTCCCACCTCAAAACACACCCCACCTCAGCTCCCCTTTGGGCAGCCTGGAAACCGAATAAAGGTAATAAACAGCTGTCCTCCTGGCCGTCCCCTCTAACATCGCTTTGGGGCCCCCCCATCAACCTAGGCACTAGGAGCTTTCAAGATACCCAATCATGGTCAGATATGGGCCTGGAGAGGGTTTCTCAACTCTATCGTGAGGAGGGCTTCATAGAATACAACCAACTGATTGAGGCACTGGGAGACAACCCCCCTCAATCTTTGAATACCTGTGCTTGAAGGGAATTCTGACCCATCCTCGGTGGACCGATAATTTTAAACACCCCCTCAAACCCTTTGAAAATGTCTTAGCCAATAGCGCATCCTGGAAGGGCTCCCTATCTATGTTTTATAGTACATTTATAACGGCGAACCTAGAGGGTAGACAACCCTTCAAGCAAATATGGGAAGAAAGGTTAGGCATGACACTGGACGACCACGCATGGAGGGCAATTTTTAAATCCATATTCACAGGGTCGCTATACACCACTGCCATTGAAAACAGCTTTAAGATACTCCACTCTTGCCATTGCCCCTCGGCCACCCTGTCCAAGATGTTTAAAGAGGTATCCCCTTTTTGCCCTAGGGTATGTCAACAACGAGGCACTTGGTTTCACATGTGGTGGGGATGTCCGGTTATCCAGATGTACTGGTTGGATCTACTTGGCTGGATTAAGGATATAGAGGGGTACTGCCCGTCCCTACTTCCATTGGTAATCCTCCTGGGTACTCCTATGCCGGAAACAGAACAGGATGCAATTCCGAGAGTTATTGTGGCCATGTTGAGAGTGGGGGGGCTGGCACTCGCCCAAAAGTGGAAAAGTGCACTAGCCCCATCTAAGGAGGAATGGCTTGGCAAACTTAGGTCGATTTTCATCTATGAAAAACTCACTGCAATAACGAATGATACCATGTCAGACTTTATACAGGAATGGACCGCAGTCATTCTCAACGACGACTGCATCTCTATGCATCTGTAAAGTACAATCTATAACGCTTCCATTTCACACCTCCCACCACCATTTCCAGGAACGTAGTTTGGCTCCCAACCTGCTGAGACCCAGTCTGACCCCACTATGTCAATTTGTATGATTGTTAACAAAATGATAATTCGAATGTTCTCTCCGCAGCTTCTATAACCCGCATTACCTCAAAACTTGGTATGTTGAAAAGTTGGGGGGGTGGGGCGTGATGGGAGTAAAAAGTAAACATTTTGGACATTTATGATTGCTTGATGTCCTGCTGGCAGGGATTGCTCGTGCATCCTGCCTTATACACGAAATGTTAATAAAAACAAAGTTAAAACAAAAATAAACTGATCAATTATTCTTGTGAAGTCAAAGCTGATCTAGGGGATACTGCAGCGATTGTATATCCCTCACCAGATGGTCTCTGACATCCTTTGACCGGTGTCCAGTCATAATGTCGAATACAATAATTTAGAAAGTCAAAATGTCGAAAATATTTAATCGAAAATAAAAATGTCGAATTGCAAAAATGTCAAATTTTTTTCGATTTTTTTTTCAAATTAATGTTTAAATAAATAATTAATTAATTATAGTTTATAAAACATAATTTTTTTAAATGGTTAAAGGTATATCCATGGTGGGTGGGGGGGATGGAGAGGAGGGGGGGTTGGGGTAGGGGTTTGGGATGGGTTTTTTTAATAATTAATTATTTAATTAATGTTTAATTAATTATTTATTTTTAAAAATTAAAGGTATATCCATGGGGGATGTTGGGGGGCATGGGGAGGAGGGGGGTTGTGGTTGGGGTTTGGGATGGGGGTTTGGGGGGGACCCCCCAATAAAAAACGTTAGTATGTGTGACATTTTACATAGTTATTTTAACATTGGTTTTTCGATTTTATTTTCGACATTTTATTTTCGAAATAATTACTTTTTCTATTATATGTATGTGTTTTCGACATTTTTGCATTCGACATTTTTTTTTCGACATTTTTGTAATTCGAAATTATTTTTTCGATATTATGACTATAAACCCCTTTGACCATGCTGGCATTTACCATTTGTCCTTGCAATCGGAAGTCCACCACAATTCAGTTCTAATAGTTGATCTTTTTAAGCACTGCACCCACCCAGGCTCGCTCTGTGGTCAATCAGCCCGTTGTAAATACCTGGTATGCTTTGATAAGGAGACAAACATACCTGTAATGGGGAAGTAACTTGTGAATTCTGCCCAGCAACCCACGTGCAAATGTTACATTTACAAGAAAATAGCTTTTTCACTTTGTTACATTCGTTTTTTTTTCCTGTGAAGCCTTTAACTCCCTTTCAATTACTTGCATCTTGCTATCTTTTTTCATTGTACTTCTGAATCAGTCTATTTCTCTTGCTTTGCATTGGCAGTTGGAAGTGACTGGGCGCCCTTCCTTTTGTCATCCACAATGTGTATTTTCTATTTTACAATGTTCCATGTGTTACTTTTCAGCAAAACACACACTCTGCATTCAATAGGCCCCTTGGCTGTGTGAAGGTATGGGCTGGCTTGTATATTCCATTGTGTCCTCTTCCATTAAACCAATGTATTGTGCAGTACAGCTCTATCCTGGCCTTTCAATTATGTCTTCTGGGGCTGTCATTAAACCCCACAATCCCATAGCAACTGTAGGAGCAGCTGTGGTCAAGGAAGTGCAGTGGGACTGCTGATTCCAGGCGATGCTTCAGATATTGTCATCACCATTTCTGCTGCTGCCCACTGTGGTTGGCGGTCAGTGCAAGTAATAAGAATAAGAATAAAAAGAATAGACATGCAGGTGAGTGCTGTGGCAGTCCCGTCCCGGTCCTGCTCCCACCCCTGTGATCAACCACTGCTGTTGGTCGCAGTTGGGTGTTGGCGGTAGAGAGTGAAGGGTGAGCCCTCCAGTTCCTCTGTGGTCTGAGGCCTGAGGTCTGCAGCTAACACTGCACACTCTGTGTCCTGTATTCTGCATTCTCCCTTTTCCTTGCCAGCTGCGCCTAGCCCTTGGTGGTTCATAGAATGTGTGTTTGCATGTGATATGCAACACTGGTAACCATGGAACCGAAGTGTGGAGTGTGCCATAGCTCTAAGCTCCAAGCCCCTAACCTGCTTCCGAGGCTTGTTCTCCCACTGGCGCTGCACTGCATTCCAGTACTGGTGCTAGTATTGGCATCGGTGACACCAATGGCACCAGTGACCGCCCTCACTTTGTGTTGAACTGCAAGGTGGGGAAGGAGTCTGAGGGTAGGTCATGAGAGTTTGGTCTGAGCTCGGCACTGTAAATGGGACTGTGTGTTTACACCCCTGTCCATAGCTGTTTTCATTCCTTCCATGCTTGTCACATTTTTCTATTTTATTTTAATGTTAGCTGAAAGCTGACTTAATACTTCCCTTTAGGGACATTATTAACCCCTATGAGAATATCTGCAGAGGCCAGATGGGCGTAACTATGAAATCCTCTGAAAAGTTCAGGAGGACTCCTAAACATTGGAGATCGAAAGCCTCCAAAGTGGTGCCTGCTATGCTCACGAGAGGGCTTAGGCATTCATCTATTAAGTGGGCCTTCAGAAGCAAAGCTACTTGCTCTGAACCCATTGTTGGGGACCCAGATTTGGGCTTACGCTCAGGCCAGTACCCCCTGATAATGTCCTTTAACACAAAGAGTTGCAGAAGGGCCAATGGACCCAAAGGTTGGGGGGCCCAGTCTCAGAAGGGCCCCTTAAATTTCTTGCTTCTGTCAATCTCACAACTGCACCAACTAGATGAACAACGACCCTCTGCCACTATGAGGCCACCATCTTAATTTCATCGGATACAGATACAACTGTCAAGAACTTGGCCGGCCCTCTTGAGGATGTAGTTATATTAGATGACTTGGATGAGGGCCTTCTGGATATTATCATGGTCATAGATATGGTCCCACCTCTGGTACAGCTAGTACAGAATCGGGGACCCTCCTTCTCCCAGTCCTCAGCCTCTGGTTTTCCCTGTTCCCTCTGATAGATCGATACTGGAAGCTATGGAGAGATCAATTGATCACATGTACAACAGGAGATGTCTGGCAATCAGAGTGGTGCATCAGGACCAGATGATTTTACTGAAGTGGACATAGTGACAGTGGAATCTTCTAGTTTGCCCAGTACGTCCTTCGCCTCACAAATATCCATCTTGTCTGACTCGGGAAAGAATAGCATGAATACCCAGACCCACACTAAGGAGAGCCCTAGGTCAAATTCATGCAATGGCTTTGCATGAATCCCTGAAATAATGTCTGTGATTATCGAGGTGGTGCCAGTCCCTGAGGTGCCTGGGAGCTTGAACCATGGGATGGCTGGCATCCATACCCAGGCAATGACATCTCATACAGCACAATATCTTCTGCAGAATAACTCACACCATCAACCGGGGATGATTCAGAGCCTGTTGGACAAGAGCCATTTGTCAGAGGACACCCTACTTCTGACCGAGTCCCCAGCTTCTGCTAAATCTTTTCTGCCTCCCCTGGCAATGGACATACATTTTTCTGATGTCATCTTGATGTGGATTTCCTACCTGGAAGCAAAACTGGCTGGAATTCTGACCTTTTTGGAGATACTGACCCCTGCTCTCAAAATGAGAAAAGCGAACGACCAGTCAGTTTTAGACCGTATCGTCCGAATTGTGGAGAAGGTGCTGACTATGCTGCCTAATGGCATGGATACTATCCCATTGTTTCCCCCGACCCTCGGCAAATGCAACCTTTATGTAAGACTACTACTTCTAGGCCTGAGGAGCGTGGACATTTGGTTCCTGAAGCAAGGGTGAGCACTGGCAATCCAATGCAAGATGAACCCTCCCCAAAAAGATCTGGTGACTTAAGGCCGGTTACTGAATCTGGCCCGGTCGCTATTGCTGGAATTATAGATAGGGGGCTGTAGAACCAGGAGATCCCACTTGTCTTGACTGTGGGTGCATGCCAAATGGTTGTGTAGGCGGCACAGTGACTACTCATAATTCTGCCCTGCTGGAGGCCTTTACAATGGAGACATTGGTGCCATTGGTTGGTGATCTAGCAACATCACACATGCCTCTGGATAGCACACCTGTGGCAGAGGAAGGTTCCCTTAACGCCTATTCCTCAGTCACTGTATTGCCAGAGATTGGACTACGAAAGCCTTCTGACAAATGGACCTCATCACCCTTAAGGAACCAATGGCGGAGTGTGAATTGCCTTTTGCACTGAGAGATCCTATAATGACATCACAGGGAGGCACACAAGGCATGAATAGGCATTAGGACTCGGCCTCCTCCGATTCACAAAACTTGCTCTGCACTTTTAAAGGAAAATACCATGGTAATACAAACTCCTACAAGCGCTCTTTAATTAGTTTAATGCACTCAGGTTTGGGGGTGCCAGATGTCAAAGTATTTTCCTCTGTGCACATTCTTTCTGATTGCATGTTTTGTTGGGGGTGCAGTGGGAGATTTGGATTTGACAACACCTATTTAAGGTTGTGTCTAATACAATGCAGGGAGGCATTATTGGGTAGAGGTATTGAGGTGTTTGTGGACGTTAGAGCGAGGCAGTGCAATTGGCATGATGCATGGTTTGACACTGTGACCTGTATAAACCAGTCAGACCTTAGGGGAAGAAACAGTATGATAACTCCCTTCCTAACCACTTGTATCATTGACCTGCCACCAGTCTTGCAAGATCAATTCCTTCAATCCTATCAAAACATTAAGAGTCTCTCCAAATGAGCCTCTGTTCCTATCTTTAGCTGTATAACCCATATTCCCCAACTCAGCGGTAACCTCTGGTGAGCAGCCTCCTCTCAGCCTGAGCATCATATCATGGAATATTGCTGGTCAATGTGATAAATTGCTAGATGCTTATTGGCTAACTTGAATCCATCAGTATGATATTGTCTGTCACCAGGAAACATGGATGCTGGTGGGTCAAATATTATCTGGCTACACTTGTTTCTCATCACCGGCTAAGAAAAGTGTGTCTGGCTCACGACAGATTGTGATTTCTTCATGGCTTTTCTACTGAAGGGATGGGGCTACAAGATAAATCTAAGGGTAATAAACATTTACCTCCATCCAAAAATTAGTTCACCAATGGATAGAAACTTAATTGAAGCCTTTGAGGGACCATGTTGTCGTCATAGACAAATAAAATACCAAATTAGAGGTTTACCAGAGTCAGATGAGGGGAGTAGTATTTTGATGGAAGTATGCAAGATTCCGAGTTCCATACCTTTTATTTACAAAGCCGATGCTCTGGGACATGCCTTGTAATCCATTTACAGGGAATATGCTCTTAATGAATTAAAAGGAAGGTTTCCAGGTGACCACCCTTCTGGACCCGTGTTTTTAGGGGAGGCTGAGAATCAACTATTGATTACTGTATAGTGGATTGCCACTTATTTGCTAGGATAGCTAGCTTTACAATATTGAGTAGGCTAGAAAGTGACCACCTGCCATTAACCACCCTGATACAGTATGCCCAGCCATTAAATTCTGCCCCCAAACCACCAGCAATGGGAAACAACAGGAGGTGATTTAGATTACTTAATTTGGTGGCATGTGGTGATATTATCCATTATGCTGTGGCCTGAAGCACTAGAGATCTTATCTTGGCCGAAACCCTTCCAGGTGCTGAAGTAGTACATATGTATGACAGACATATTGATACTATACCTTGCATGCATACTCTTGTTAACCACCAAGCATGTGTGAACAATAATAGAACAAGAGATGAACCATGGTACAACAGAGAGTGTAAATCAATGAAGAGTAAAATGTATACCCTAAACAAGGAGAATATAAAGCACACGCAGTATTTTCACAAATTTAAGAGTGATTAAAAAAGAAGAAAATTAAGCATACTATTAGACTGTGGAACCAATTAAAGCTGGTGGTCCAGACGAATAATAGCAAACAGTTCTAGAAGTTGGTGGCCAGAGGTTTTGATGTTTGCAGTGAAAGTGGGATGGAGATTATATCGACTGAGAGATAAAGGTCCCACTTTCAGTGGATTTTCCAGGACCCTGAAATGGCATCCCCGACAGTAAGCTCTGCTTCGAGCACTAAAGAAGTAAAGTTCAGCACTGAAGAGATTGTCCTAATTGTGGAATCCATACCCTTCTATAAAGCTACAGGCCCAGATGGAATCCACTCTGATATTATTAAGGGCTTTTCAGATTGGTGTGAACCGATTCTATTTAAGCTTTTCAACACAGTTGGTTCTTCAGGCATACTTCCGTGTTCTTGGTCCAAGAGCATTGTGGTGCCAATGTTTAAGAAGGGCGACCTTGCTGATCCCAATTCTTACAGACCCATTTCTCTGCTTGATATTCCAGGCAAAGTATTCACCAAATGTTTACTACCCAGGGACGAGGATTGGGTAGATTCTATGAATCTCTTGAAACCATCCCAAGAGGGTATCAGTAAAGGGTATTCTGCAATTGATCATTGTCTGGTGCTTTGCACACTGATAAATTAATACTGCACTGCCTGTTTAGAGGCGGGAAGCTGCATGTGGCTTGTATTTCTTTGGAAAAGTCTGTTGACTCAATCCCAAGGCAAAGGTTATGGAGAAAGCTAGCTGCTTTAAAAATACTAGTCAGACTTCAGAATCTTTTGCAACTTTGCTATAGGGACACATATGCCTCAGTACGCATTTCTTCTGAAGGCCAGTTGATGACACCATTTCCAACCAATCAGGGTGTGAAGCAGGGATGCGCCCAGGCACCAATTTCATTTATTTTATACCTGTCTGATTTTAACCCAGAAAGTCTGAGAACCATGGTTAACCTCCCTCTCTCAATGGAACCATTTTTGACTCTCTTTTGTATGCCGATGACACTGCCCTGATTGAACTAACTACAAGTGGGCTGCAGAAGAGCCTTATTTATGCTGAAGAATATTTTTTTCTCCCATGGCCTAAAACTGAACAATTCAAAGACCACATTTTTGGTCTTCGGCAAGAGCAGCAATTGCTCTACCTGGGCCACCGTATGTGAGAGCATTGAGATAATAAAATGATATTGCTACCTCAGCTTACTTTTCACCAAGAATGGGAAATGGTCAGGGCATGTTACGGCCACTGCTGAAAAGGCTGCAGCAAGGCTGGGTGGTCTCCTGAGAAATTCTCATATGTACATTGGCTGCATGTTAGACACATTTTTGGGGGTATCCAAAGCCCAGGTCCTTACTTTGATGACCTATGGGAGTGAGATTTGGGGCTATTCTGTTTGCACAGTTCTACAAAAGATTCAGAATAGAATTCTGAAGAAACTATTGGGTCTTCACCAAGGCACCCCGAACCATGGCCTGCACTTAGAATTAGGTATCTCAACAATTGAGGTCCAGGCACAAATCAGTTTTGTATTTCTTTGTTTTTAAAGATGCCATTGGTACAATGAGAGATGCAAATTGTTGACAAGGTGGAGTGTCCCATACATGGATTGTTCCCTTTTTTACTCTCTGCCCAGGATTGTGGATATGGTGAAACAGAAAGCAATGTGGTGGAATCTGGAGAGGACTCTGACGATGGCACATTCTCTATCTTCGCTTGTCCTGTTTATTTCCTCTCGTGATCCTACACAGTGGGATGGTGATATATGTCTTATCCGACCTGGGGTCTGTAGGAGATTGAGGCTTGTGACCAGACTGAATCTGCTACCATTGAAAGACAGTTTGAGGTGGGAAAGAAATGTAACACCTAGGAAGTGCCACTGCAGTAGGTGCAGGGCGGAGGACGTGAGGCGCTTCCTACTTCTTTTTCCATGTTTTTTAGATCTTCATGAAGCTACAAATATTAGATTTTACTGTGATACAATTTGTTTCATGATGTGTTGTAATGATGAAGAATGTGTGTACAATCTATATAACTATGTTGCTAGAGCGCTCATTAGGAGGGCTTCTATTTTATATAGAGTATAGCTTTAATGTTATGACATTAGGGTATGTTACATTTATTGTTGTTTATTATTAATGGAGAAATCCACATTTTTATAAAATACTTCATGGTATTCCCAACACAAAATGAATTGAGAATTTGTAATGTCACAAATTATTCACATGGTACCGAAAAGAAGAAGAGTAGATTGAACATGAATGCTAACACATTTTCAATTCACAATGATCTACCACACTTGTAGATAGAGAACCACGTACACACCCAATGAAATAAAAAATACATCTTACCCATCGAAAAACTTTATTTTGTGTGAAGGGTGAATGTGTACACTGCAAAAACCATAGATAATTGCAATGTATTTTGCAAAAATGTCAATTTGAAGAAAGAAAAGAACTACTTTGCCTACCTTTGCGGTTCTAATGAGCAGAAAAAGTCCAGATTACATTTTGAAATCTGCATTTGTCAGAATATTCAGTTACATGTCTTTACATCAAATTTTTTCAATCGAAGGTAAGTACCATCACATTTTTTCCAATGAAAAAATGTGCATTGAATGCATTTTTGTTGTTGTTATTTTAACCCTTAAAAAACACACCCCAAACAAAATGAACCCTTTACCCCACAAAAAAATGCAAAAATATGCATTCAATGCACATTTTTTCATTAGAAAAAAATTCAATGCAAAAACCCTTGATGGAACATTTTTCCATGGAAAGTCTGTATACCAATATTCACATAAAATACATATAAATTCTTCAAAATAAATATTTGCCACAACCAACCTAATAAACAACAAAAGTGTCACTTCATATAATAGTACCCGGCAAGAGTCAAGCAGAATGCAACATGCATTCTGATTGGCTCTCGCCAGGTCGTTACCCGGCTGAGAATCCCTCCATTCTCGGCCGGGATTCCAGCTGCCTTGTCCACAGTGGGGTGTGTTGAAGCCCCTCAGCCAATGAGGAGGCTGAGAAGCTGCTTCGCCCACAGGCGGGGACTCAGGTAAGTGTCTATTTTTTTTAATGTTTTTTGTTTCCCTTTCCTCCACCTCCCTGCCCACCCCACTTACCTTCTGCCTCCTTTGTCCACAGCGGGCGGCTTGGCAGCCTCCAGCCGTGTGGAGGCTTGAAGCGGGGCCATCTCTGCTCCACGCCTCCACACAGCTGGAGGCTAGCAACGTCCCCCGCTGGGGATTCTAGTGCATGTTTGTTTTGTCTTTTTTTTGTCTTTTCCTTTTCCCTCCCCCTCCCCTCAACCCTAATTACCTTCTTCTCTGTTGGGAACATTTCTTTCATCAGCGCGTCCACTCCTGATGGCTACCACAGAAAGGGAAAACTCTGTTTTCCCTTTCCCGGCTGCCATTATCTTGGTCTTTTTTTTTCTTTTCTGTCCCGAAATGCTGCATCTTTGCTCGGTTCTAAAACTATGGGCCCTGGGGCATTACCTGACTCGTTAATGCCCATGCCGCTCGGGGCATATTGCTTAATCAAAAAATTCCATAATATTAAAAGAATGAAACCAGACTCATTTCTTTTCAAATAGCAAATTACGCGTACAAAACAATCTGTAAACAGATTAGCCTAGGGGCATGTGCAGGCTATGAAATTCGAGAGCTGATTGGTTAATAGACACACAGATCTCGAAACACAAATATATATACATAATCCACAAAACATTACATTTTCACATAGTCACAGTACCAAATTGTACTATCTATTTGTCCAAAGAGAACTATTTCCTACCCAAACCCTTTGTGTTTGTTCTTTGTTTTTGTTTGTTTGTTTGTTTTTTATTTGTTTTTCATTCCCTCAAGGATTTTTCTTTTCTTTTTGTACATTGTTTTATATTTTCATTTTAATTTTTTCTGGAAACAGACACAACAGCCCAAGGCACACTCTTTCACTAAAGATCAACCGCGTCACTGTCCCTGAAAATCCAAAAGACGTGCAGGACGAATATGTTGAATGGGTAGAGCAGCCAGCTCCATCCGAAAAGTACTGCCGCAGCAATTTTACACCTTCCCTGTGCTGGCAGTACTCCAAGGTACCTAAAGACACTTTACTTTCGGCCATTGAAATGTGGAAAGTGCAAATTTTGTGGTGAGATACACAGGAGAGGATTCTCTATGGTTCCTATCTTTCTTATATTCACTCCCTCCCCCCAAGAAGTAAAAAAGAAGATCTGAACAGGGTGGACCTGGGTTTAACATTAAGCACCACCGTAATAGGCTACCCTTATTCGTAAACGTCCGCCTTCAAGTTAAAGACCCATATAAAGCAAGAGACCTGTAACGCAGGCAACAGTATTGTTACCAGAAGTCTCAGTCTGCCACCTCAGGTTATATCACCATTAGCACCCATGTAGTTTCTAGTGTGGGTGCTATAGTTGTTTAGTTTCTCTTTTAAAAAGATACTTACTTTGCAGGGCACCTTGGTGGTGCGCCCTATTTCCTGAAATACATTTTCTCTGCTGATGATCATGACATTATAAACACAGAAATGGATGTCGAAGGTACAGGCAACACTTTGCCACACCACAAGGTAATTGTTTTATAATTAATCTTAGCACCCGTATAGTAAACTACATGTGTGCTAAGAGGTGAGGGGTGGAGCAGATAGGGGAAGAAGGTGCAGGGAAGGGGTTGCTGTCCAGCAGCACTCAATCTGCTCGCAATACAGGCTTATATCAGAGAATACAGCCTGTGTTCTGAGCATCCTGTTTGGCTAGCGCCCTCTTCCAGTGAGCTGTTGAAAAAATAAAGAAAAACATAACTTTAGCTAATGGTGTACCACTGCCCATTCTTCCTGATGTCTGTTTTGTATAAATATAAAGATAAGAAAGGTAAAACAACACTATCAACTTCTAATATACAAAGATTCAATCGGCATCGAGAATCACAGTTCGCAAACAATATCCATGTATCTTTTATTTTCAGAAAATAATCGTTTATCAAACAGATCTCGAACACATTTCTTACATTTGATAATTTATGTTTTTACATTGTATATTCTTTTCATTCGTCATGCCTTACAAATCAGGAATACACATGAAACATGCGGATTTAGCTCCATGTCCATGGTTCTTTCCCAAAACAGACAACACTAATCTACTTCCTTCATAGCCCACACATCCTCCCTTCAAACAGATAAAACATAAAAAAATCCTAAAATAAAAATTTTAAACTTCGATACAAAGCCTGACTTCAAGAACCACAATGAAGAGAACACTGAATCAAGTTGTGTTCCTTCAGTTTTATGTGAAAGCCTCAACAAATAAAAACAAACACAATGTAACCATGGCTCAGCCAGGAACGTGTTGCGGCACACTTTATATTCACAAAACAAAGTTAAATAAAACCAATATCGATCTCAATATACAAACACAAATTAAAATCACCTTAATATAAACTGCCTATGTATTTTAAGTTAATTTAGAAAGCATGATTTAAATACATATTTCCCCAATAAATTGCTTCCTGAATGTGCTAAAATATTCATCTCAACCCTGATTTCTACCGACTAAACCTGTGACAGGGTGAAATGTGTAGCTGTATTTTGACTCTGCCTACACCATTAAAGCTATAGTAGGGATTATGGTATGGCCTAGAGGTGATTGTTTGGTTAGCTGTTGTTATGTCTAGACCAAATTTTCCTGCTTTGTTTTGCTGTGTTTAAACACAGTACGAGATGCGTTCAGACAGGCACCCACGCCAACATTGATACACTTTTAAACCTCCATGTTGTGCACATCCTTTCTTCGGATTGTGGCTTATCTCTCTATATATATATTCAGTAAAAACACTTTTTTAAAGGGATGTTATGGTTAGGTTGTACAACTAAAAACCTATGAAATTCAGTGAAAAATACTTTGTTAAAGAGACTTTATGGTTTCAAGTAAAACCGAAAAAAAACTGAAATTCGGCAGTTATGGTAAGCTAAGCAACCATAACTCACGCCACCACCGTGCACTGCTAACACTAACAATCAGGACATCAAAGATGACATCACAAATATTATTGATGACATCACTGATGACATCACATGTCTGGTTCCCTCTTTTTTCCTTTACGGACATATCTAGGCCAGTAACAGCCAGAAACTAAAAATTCAAAAAGTACTATATTTGTAGATTGATACTTCGAATATGTTCTTACAGTAATTCACTTGGGATTTACTCACAGCACATGAAACATATATATAGGGAAAACACAGACTTGGAAGACAGCAATGCTTTCTATGTATGAAGACGATCAGAAAGGTTGTGAAGACTTTCTTATAGTTGTGCTGTTTTTTTATTACTGTACTTTCCCTGGATATGCTCATATTTGTACACATTGCACTCACACTACTTTCCTTAGGATCCAGTCACATTATGTGATAGTTATACATAGGGAAGAAGTAGCTTTGAAGTAGAGCCATCATTTCTGTGCATGAAGATAATTAGTTAGGTATGAAGAATGTCTGGTAATACTGTTGTTTTTTTCGTTTACTTCATTTTCCCTGTATATACGCATATTTGTATGCGTTGTTGTCTGTTTGTGTTTTGTTTGCAATAATGTAATTATGTAGTAAATGGGTCTTATTAGGTACTTATTAAATGTTTACAGTATGCAGAACTCTAATAAGAAGGCATTTTTAATTTTTGTATTTAACAAAGCAAGATTGTTAATATTGCACCTCCATCATATCTGCTGCTCACTATACCTATGTTTCTACATATGTACCTTATTATACTAGAAGAAACTTTATAATAGAATGCTATTTGGATTAATGCATTGCTTTATGATCTACGTAACTCATGATATTTATACCAATGATCCTTGACACTTTTTTATTAACATGACAATAAGAATCCCTTGTACAGACTTTTCATGAAAAGTAAATGCACATGTGATGTCATCAGTGATGTCATCAATGGCATTTGTGATGTCATCTTTGAAGTCCTGAGTGTTAGTCTTAGCAGTACACGGTGGTGGCACAAGTTACGGCTGCTTAGCTTACTATAACTGGCGAATTTCAGTTTTTTTTGGTTTTACTTGGAACCATAACGTCCCTTTAACAACGTTTTTTTCACTGAATTTCATAGGTTTTCAGTAGTGCAACTTAGCCATAATGTCTGTTTAACAAAGTTTTTTTTACCTAATTTCATAGGTTTTTAGTAACGCAGCTTAACCATAACGTTCCTGTAACAAAGTTTTTTCATTGAATCTACATGTATAGATAATGTAAATTTGATAAATGTTTACTAGGATGCCCTTAGTTTATATACATACAACATAGAACTTACTGAACACCCTAGCTGCACTAGTGCATCTGATATCCGCGAACCATGCGCCTGTTTGATGACGTACTCAGACAACATCAACACTATCCAAAAACTCAGGGGGGTATCTTACATTGTTATGTCATCCAAAAAAAACCACTCAACATGTTCAAAAAGCAGCACATAAATAAATTACCACCGGACACCTAAAAAGTGTTTTTTTTCATCAATACAAGGTTTTTTCTTGGGAAAGTTCACCCTTGCATGTGTCCCACACTATTTCCCTGGCGATCTGCATACTTTTTGGAATTTTTTGAGCCCTTTCTTGGTTTTTGAAATGTTCGGGGACAGCGCGGGTGTCCGCGAAGTGCGCCCCAGCACCCCTATAAAAGGCCACATCCCAGAGCGGCTCCTTATTATGTTTTTGGGCTTCCAGGACAGAGACTGCTCCTGGTTGCATTGGATTGCTCTTGCTCTTTGAAACAGCTGTCCTGATGGCATCCATTGGCTGCTGCAGATGATACTGCTGTCTCAGAAGCACCCCCACCCCCTCCACCACCAACACCTCCCTGAGTGCCTGCAGAGGGGAACAGGCATCATGATACAGAGGAGAGTGATGAAGAGGATAAAGAGGATGAGGTAGTGGAAGTCCCTACTACTAGTTCTCACCGTGAATCCTGGATGTGGAATACCACTGTTGATGGAGTACCAAACACATGTACACACAAGGTGACCTGCAATCAGTGCAAGATGGTGCTGAGTCAAGGGAATCCGGGTTTGTACAGCTATGGTACTACCTCAATGAAGTGACACCTAAAAACGTTCCACCATGGGGCTATTCAGAATATTGTACCTTGCGATAAATGTAGTAGGTTGAGTTCCCCTGCAGCATCCTCTGTTTCCCCTCCTGCCACCACAAAAGACACTCCTGTGGGGCAGCACATCCTTCCAGCTGCCTCACAGGCCATACATGATGCTGTGATCCTTACCTTTCAAGAGTCACAGTATTGTGCATGTACTGCGATGCAGTACTCTGCAGGGGGGAGAACCTTTGAAGTGCTTTCGAGACTGTGGTCAAGGAGCATGAGAAGAACTACTACCTACCCGAATAAGTCCCACCCTACATCTTCCTCTCTCCACCTGCCCTTTCTTATCCCTGTGGTTGCTGTCCCTTCCTTACTCTCCTTTCTCTTCCTTTTCTTGTGTGTTGAGTTTAAAAAAAAAACAAAAATATAAAACAACAAAAAACAAAAAAAATCTCTTTTCAGAGCCACCTTTCACATTTCAAAAATAGAAGTGTCAAGGAAATGCGCAAGACCCTGTGGATTTTTAACAGGTTGTGGACTTTCCGCGGACCTCTAAAATCTTTGCAGTGCTGCCCTGTCACAACCATTGCACTTTTCTCTGGGAGTAAGTGGTGGCTCTGAAAAGAGCCTTTTTGTGGTATTTTTTTGTGTCACGCAAACTTCAAATGGTCAACACCTACTGCAAAATGGATTGCTGTAATTACAAAAAAGGTTGCAATGCATTTTGTATATTTTGCAGAAAAATCTGATTGCGGGTATGAGTAAGATGTACTCCATCTCTACGAAAAATGTGTGTACTACGAAACATAATGTTTTCATTGTGAAAAGAGGACATACCAACATCTCTCAAAAAGGCAAAGACAGCCTTGTCAACATTGTGCCTTGCTTTCTCCATTTGTGTACTAATTGAAGAAGAACGCAGCCACATTTGTCTCTGCGCAATACAAGAAAAAATGACTCTGGAGTTTGGATACATGTCCATGACTTTCCCAAGTCCTTCTTTCATTGCAAATTGCAAAGAGATTCTAGAAACATGTCCTAAACTGTTCCCTCCACAATGAATAATAATAATGTCTGGATGAAAATGTGTCACCAAAGTAGCACAAAGAGGTACCAAATCCAGCCACTTCATTGCATGCACTCCATGCCAGCGTACTTCTGCATGAGGGAATCCTAGATGTACATCCACTCCGCATCGATCGGCATGCACCTGCAACCAATTTATCCACGAATCTCCCAAAATCCAGACAATCTGCTTTCTGAAACACACAGCCATAGCTACTCCTCTCCTCTCAGGAAAAAGACTTTCTGACAAACTCTCTGCTCACACATCACACCCAGTAAACCCTATTGAACAGCCCTTGCTGTGCTACATCTCATTTGCATCCCCGTCAACCGCCAAAATCCTCTATGTAATATGCGCTGTCCGCGGACAACCACGTTGTCCACGGACAAATCGTAAAATTGGAGAGTAGGGAATGAACATTTTAATTGTGTGCCCTATTTCCCCTTTGAGGTTGGCTCTGAAAAGAGTCTTTTTGGGGGATTTTTTGCAGATGCTTCAGAAACACCTTTTTTTGGGGGGGGTTTATTTCCTTATTTTCCTCCAACAATCGTCACATTAGCTTCTCCAAAGCAACCTTTATGTTTCAAATTAGCATGGTATTTCCCACAAAAGATAAAGACATGCCATCTTCTTTAAAGTAATCAACATTACCAGAGTCAATGTTGTAATTGTTGCAAAAGAACATGCCAGCTCTAAGCATGAAAACAAACATGATTCGGTTAATTAAACACCTAGCAATATTTTGCTGAGGACAAAAAACAGAACTAATGTCCAATATTGCCCTAAGTACCAAACTAGAAAAAATTACCTTCGCATTTGGAAGTAGTTTCATTACTGCCTGAACCACGGTTTCTAGATCTTTTAACAAAGTAGGGGCACTGACACAACCCAAATGCAAAACACCACAGTCCAGGACAACCACATGTGGACTGTTAACCCTAGCCATATCTTGGCAAACTTCTACCATTGCCTGCACATTGAAACCAGGCACAGTGCTCCACACCACCTCCGCTCCTTTTATATCAAAATTCTTTCCCACATTCCTACATTTGGCATACTGCTCCAAACCATTAACAAACATATCTCCAAGCATCACCACCCTGACTTTCTCCACCTCCGCCATCTTCACTACACACAGCCTCTCTCAATACAAAGCAGAACTCTTCAAGGAAGTCGCTTGTGAAGTCGCTGTTATGCTGTGACCCCCTGCCATTGTGAACATTTGGACATTTGGATATTTTGGATACGTGTGGGATACGTCGCCTGGTACGAAATTAAAGATATCAGTTACTTTAGATCTGCTGAGAACGTGTACAGAGTTTAAAATATCATTAATCCTCTTCCTTTTTAGGTTGGCTCTGTCTACTTACCCATAATCCTATTAAAAAGAAGGAGCGCGCAATTCTGTGTGCATGCTTCAAGGAAGTCGCTTGTGAAGTCGCTGTTACACTGTTAACTGGTTCAGCTGACAGCGTAACGCGACGTGACTCCCCTCCTAGAGCGTATTAGATCGATACTGACTCTGTACCTGTTCTAGGATTTGTAAACAGCCTTGCGATTTAAACTTCGAGACTGTGTTGCATTTCGTCATCCTCCAATTGCACCGGAAAAAAGAACTGTGTCAGGAGACATCTGTGAGTTTTATTCAACAGGCATCTCAAATGACTCTCCATCTGATGTGAATTATATTATCAACGTGTTCTTTAACCAGACCGTAGTTAATGGTTTATGTGATCATAGAAATGATGTCTAACATCTGATGCCACTATATCTGATACACAAATTATGGCCGTAGTCTTGGATGTGTCAATTGATATGCCTGTTGTGGACTTAACCTCACAAAACAAGGTTAATGTTGAACAAGTGAGCCCTCCCATGAGCTCTAGTCCGTCAGGCAGTAAAAGAAATGTTGTTTCCTTTAATAGAAAGTTAGTGTGTGTTCAATAAGTAAAGTTATTGTGGAAGCACCATCTAGCAATAGTGGAGGGTTACAATCTCTGATAGAACCCCTCTCCCTTATTGCCACACCCTCACATGCTGCTGTGATAAGTCTATACCAGTCACCAAGTCTATTCAACCACTCTCACCACTCTCACGACACATTGGCCGATAGTCCTACATCATTTGCCCAACCTACACCGTGAAAGATACGTGGTATTTGCTCCCCTCATGTGTCTCCTGTGTCAAAATATGTGCCAGACAAATATAACCCCTTGTTGGAAATTACTCTTAATGCTATGAATGCAACAATTATGTCATTGGTTAAACTATTTGAGACTTCAAACACAACAATAACACAACAAACTAAGAAAACAGATAAGATCACAAAGTGGATGAATGATTGGGACGAGAAAACAAATGCAAAAGTCCCAAAAAATATTGCTGTTGTTAATCAAGATGAACACAATAAAATGCTTCAATATACACCTAAACTATCCTCTGAATTAAATACTTTCATTCAAACATGTGCACTCCCGACCTTTGAGAATGTTATTTGCCCTAGAGTTTCTGAGGATGAGCCATATGACTTACCATGTAAAAATGTTGCTTTAGCGATCACAGAATTACCTGCTAAAACATGCCCTGTATAAAATCTGTTTGATATTCAATCAAAACAAACTAAAGATACCATCAAAAATGTGTAAATGAGTAATGCTGTGAAGAAAACTAAGAATCAAAGAAAGTTAATGTTCAGTAGTAGATCAAATGTAAAACAGTTTGTACAGCGCCTGACATTGATTAAAACCTCAAGTCCTAATGTAAAGAATGTAATTCGGCATAAACACAAACATTTAAGTAAACATATCAGACTTCCTACGTTATGCAAAAGCAAAACACAAGTGGAAACTTTGAGACATTTATTGGTAGAATGCCAAGCCCTGTGTGATGCTAGACTAGTATATCTAAAATCTCCACTGAAGGAACATAGTGGCATAACTGCTGAAACCTTGTGGTTTATGACTATGTGTGGTCTATCTCTGTCTTTGAGAAATAGTGCCATCTGTTTTTTAAAAAATATACCAGAGCTAAATAGTCACATGTAAAAATTGAATTAATTGTAATGTCATATCATTTTGATTTTATTGAAAAAGTTGATAAGTGTAATATTATGTGCAATTCCTAATTTTATTAATTTTATTGTTCCTTTTTCTTTTTCATTTATTTACCTCTTCTTTTATTTACCTTTTCTTTTATTTACCTTTCTTATTAAAATTGTATGATGAATGATTCTAAAAAAATTGTAAAGTTGATTAACTTCAGCTAAAACAATAAAAAAAATTTTAAAAAAATGCGAAGCAGAACTTCAATACCTGATTGGCTAATCCTCAAAATACAATCCTATTTCATGCTCTGAAGCCCCGGATGTGGCATGTCCTGTCTGCGAACAGCTGCGATATCCGTGGAGCATGTAAGTAACACTGGGGCAGCCCCTCTATCCATTTTACTTCACTCTCTGCACCATTCCCTCACTGGCTACTGTTAAGCAGTCACACAACCATCCACCAATCACATGCAAGACCTCTTCATCTAACTCCATCATCACAATTCAGCACTTTAGATGTACTGTTGATCACTCATTTTACAATTACGCTGTGACTGCAAAGCACCTACAACAACTACTAGTAAACTCTCCAACATTTCTACTTGCAGATTCATGCACATCCACATGCATGAATACAAAGTACAGGTATGAATATGTTTTGCACAGTACATCATACATGCCAACATTCTGACCCACCTGGGAGGGACATTTCGTCCAAAAATCAGGAGACACCATTTGTGTCATAAGAATGCATTGGGCAAAGATGTATTTTCGGCGGGAGAACATGAAAAATAACAATTTTTTTCACGAAAAAATGGGGAGTCTCCCACCGAAATCGGGAGAATTGGCATGTATGGTACATGTACATCTCTTGTATGAATGCATATAAAAAGAGTAACTGCCACTTATCCTGTGTAACCTGTAAAACAAGCTAACTGTCATTTCTCCCATCTGCTATGATCAAGTGTCACTTGCAAAGTTGTCTGCTCTCCAAATTTGTATTTACCCATATTAACTGCAATGTGCAAACTGTTATTTTCTTCATGCATTCTATCATTTCTGTAACCACTGCCACATATTTAACCACATTTCAACCATGATAGCATTTAATGCATTATAGTGCATAAGATGTACATACAATTCCCTTTCTATACATTCTGCATATTTCACATACATTCTATCATTTCAATTTCCTTTACAAATGACTATATTAGACACAACACACGCAGCTATCTAACAAAGTGTAATTTCATGTTAAAAGATGGGAGAAATAACAGTAAAATTATGGAAAAATGCACAGCCATGCAAACGAACACCTCACCAATAGATACAACCCAAAATGCCTAGAGTCTTCAATACCAACAATCTGAACACAATCCAACAAACAAACAAACACACATCATCTCATTATCCTATAAACACTATTACACTACTACCAATCAGTACTCACATTTTTTAAACATATCCGCTAAGCAGCCCAAATACCACAGTCAAAATGTTTGGTAGCATTGTAGCGTTGTGCTGTGGTGGTTGTGGCCAGGGCCTAGAGTCTTCGGTGAATGGCCTACGGTCTACGGCCTTTGGCCATGCATGGAAGACTCTAGGCCCTGGCCACAGCCACTGCAGCATATGACACCCATAGAAACAAACACCTACCAAACGAACACAACCCAAAAACATAATACATCCACCTCAAAACTATGCACTTCAATGAACATTCTAAAAAATTATTACAACCAACGTACAAACTTTTCAATACATACCCTCTTCATCCAATGCTCTGCACCCAAAAATCTAGGCCTTGGCTACAACCACCGCAGCATAACACACCCATAGAAACAAATACCTACCAAATGACCACAACCCAAAAACATAATACATCCACCTCAAGACTATGCACTTCAATTAACAATCTAAAAAATAATTACAACCAACGTACAAACAATTCAATACATACCCTCTTCACCCAATGCTCTTCTAACGACCCAAAATCAACATCATACTAAACTAAAATAGCCAGTAGTGCACCCACACAATCCAACAAACAAACTAACACACATCATCTCACTATCCTATAAACACTATTACGCTACTACCAATCAGTACTCACATTTTTGAAAACAAATCCCCTAAGGATCCCACATACTATAATCAAAATGTTTGGTAGAATTGTAGAGTTATGTTGCGGTGGTTGGGGCCAGGGCCTAGAGTCTTGGGTGCATGGGCGTGGCCACAACCACCTCAGCATAACACACCTATAGAAACAAACACCTACCAAACAACCACAAACCAAAAACATAATACATCCTCCTCAAAAGTAACCATTTCAATGAACATTCTAAAAAATAATTACAACCAATGTACAAACTCTTCAATACATACCCTCTTCACCCAATGCTCTTTTAACGACCCAAAACTAACATCATACTAAAGTAAAATAGCCAGTATTGTGCCCAGCGTCTAGTACATCCGCGGACAACCGCGTTGACCACGGACACCGCAAACACATCACAGCCTTTCCCACCTAAACAAATACAGCATTTGACCCATCTCTTACTCCCCCAGCCTCTCCAAGCACTCATACACACCAACACACTCCCAAACATTTGATGTATGCTCACTTCCAGCGCATGTCCGTGCCTCCAATATGGCGAGCGCATCAAAACAATTTGACGCACCTCACACCTCATCCCTGCCAATCAGAGAAAATGTTGCGTCTCTGCAGACATGACGCAAGCCGATTTTCCAATCAGTGTCCTGTCCGCGGAGCGAACAGCCAAGTGTGTCCGCAGAGCGGACATAGATATCACTAGTTTTTTGAGACCTACTTTTTGGCCGTTTTTAAAAAACTACAGGACGGATTTTCACAAATTTACAAAAGCACACTTTCAGGACCAAGTCGCCACTCCTGCCGCAAATTTGGTGAAAATCCGTCCAGCGGTTCGGGCTGTAGGCGCAACAGAAATTTTTTCTCCATTCAGTCTATGGGAAAAAAATACATTTTGGGACCCCCCTATAACTTTGCCCCCCCTGGACCAAACCTCACCAATCTATGCAAAAATATTCAGAGTGGGCCATATACTTATTTTTGTAACGTTTGGTGAAGATTTATCCAGGGGAAGCAAAGTTATAAGCCACCCAAAAAGTGCTCTTCGAATGGGTTTAGCAACTTAACCATAACTACACGGCCACTACTGTGGGCCGTGTAATTCAGTGAAAAAACTTTGTACAAGGGACATTGTGGTTGCAAGTAAAACCAAAGACCCCCAGTAATTCACCAGTTATGGTAAGCTAAGCAAAAATAACTCACGCCACCACCGTGCACTGCTAAGACTAACACCCATGACATCAAAGATGACATCACAAAGTTTTTTCACTGAATTTGATAGGTTTTTATTAGCCCAACTCCACCATAACATCCCTTTAACAACATTTTTTCACTGAATTTCATAGGTTTTTATTAGTGCAACTTAACCGTAATGTCACTTTAACAAAGTTCTTTCACTCAAAACACAAATAGTTTTTGTCAGTTTCTCAGTGAGTCAAAAACATGCTCAATACTCTATAAGTGGTGTCAAAGAATGATCAGTGCCTGGAATAGACTCTGAACCAATGGAAGCACTGGAAATAATTTTCAAAGTGACCCCATATTACACTGTTTGAGCTACCTCAACCCTTTTCCCAGGACAAAATGTGAAAATTAAATACAAAATAGAGCAAGACTGCAAACGTACACCAAGAAAATCTGCACTGTATGCTGTAGGCCATTCCAACCCTGATTGCTACACTTTTCGCTCACCTCATCCCCATCCATCCCCCCTCCAGTATTAAAAGCAGTTCACAGCTATGCCATGCACTTCCGAGGGGGCTGGGTGGATGGGAACACTCTAGTTACCAAATACGATGTGCGCCTCAAAATGATCTTCCGCACAAACACCACTGTTCACATGGCCTCCCCAAACTCTGTGTCTCCAAACTTTCTTCTTCAAGACCAAGGCAGGCTACAATGTGTTTTTTGCTCAGCCGTTTCTAAATTCCAGCATGGATAACCTGGACTCATCTATCCATATAGTGAACATTAAGTCTGTCACTCTTGCAAATTACATTGTGTAAAGTACAATAATATGCTAATTGACTATTACATCACAATGGAATGCACCAGCAATGTTCATGAGATACTGCAATGGTTAAACAGTGCAATAAATACAGTCACAATAACCAACCCCTTTTGCGCTGTGTGCATTAAACAGTGCTAGACCAGAGTAAGCTAGGCTTTCTATGCAATTTTCTTGCAGGGATGATATATCCACACCCATCCCACCAACAAACTCCAATCTGGAAAGTTCACACGTTCACGGCACGTAACCTTTTTCAAAATGCTATTTAAGACTTGCATTGTACTCCGTTTGTTTTGTAGTGGCATGTTTTCACGGAATCGAAACCTACGGTCTCTACCTTGGATGACTGAGAATAAATTCCCTTTGTTATTTGGCCTTCAGTGCAAGTCAGCAGCAGTTGGAAGGACACAACTTGTCGAATAGCCACACAAAATTATAACATTTACTATATTGAGGGTGGACATTCCAAAACTAAAAGAACGCCTCTTCATTTACAGAATGGTACAATTGAATTTCCTGAAATTATGTAAGTTGACGTTTACATAATGTTATTATTGGAATTAAAAACGACCAGAATGCTCCATGTATAACAACTAATTAAACAACATGCAAACTGACCATGTTCTCGGTTGTTAGCTATAGCATATTGTAACTATTAATCGTCTAAGTTCTGTAAACACCACCCGTATAGAGAGTATTAATATTTGAACCGCTTTGAACCATCCAACATACTGTTGCATCCTACAGACTTATTAAGTCCCTGATCGGGGCACTGGCCAGTGGGTAAACTTTGTCCAGGGGCACTGGATTTGCTTTTCCATCACTAATGCTCTCAGTTAATTTATAATAACATCTGTCTGTATTGCAACCTCAAACATTCATATCTGTCTCCTTGTTTTCTGCATATACCTCTCCATCCCATTGCAAACTATACCCAGTGCTGCTCAATGCGCCACCTTTCGCCAGACCCGGCACCAGATATGATCCTTCCATCAATGTTTGCATGTTTCATGGCTGGGCGGTGTCGATCTTGCAGCTTGTTAGACACAGTAAGTACATTTTACCACAGTTGGTCTATGTTGGTAATTCTACTTCCATTCATTCACCTGCCCACATTTGCACATTGCATGTTGTACACGGTCATGCAAATGATGTGTTTGGTAAGTTCGAGTCATATATCAATTTCTTTTTCATGCTAAAATGATATAGGCACTGGCCCTTCATCAATCACCCATCATTCACATGGCCAATTATGGAAATTAGGTGATGACATAATTTTGCTACTTCTAGCTACTTTTAGGACAGCCAATGGGTACTTTTCTTTCTAACCAGTTTGCTACACTGGCTCTTTCTGACCACACTGTGCACAGCATAAAAGCAGAATACATTTTGAAAACACAATTATCACTGAGCCACCACCTTTCCGGGCTCGCTCAAACTTGCCTTTCTAAAATGAATTGTGGTATTTGTATGTTCGCATATCTAACTACATTTTCACATGGACGCTGCTTGCTTGAACAGTACAGGAACCATAGCAACAAAAGCTTACTATGAAGCACTCTGAAGCACTCCTATGTGCACCCCCTCCTTAAGAAACCCTCTGCCGACCCATCCCGTCTGGCTAACTATCGCCCAATCTCCATTACTCCTTTCCTGGGCAAACTCTTGGAAAAGCTGCCCATCTCCCAGCTCAATCTTCATACTGAATCTGTTGGTTGTCTCCATGATCATCAGTCTGGATTCAGAGCTGCCAGGAGCATGTAAACTTCTCTTCTGAACATCCACGAAGACCTGTTCTCTAACATTGATTCCAACACCCCTTGTGTCCTCATCTTACTTGATCTCTCCTCTGCCTTCGGCACGGTCAACCATGCAATCCTGCTCAACTGTTTCCATGATAACCTGGGGATCACTGGTCAGGCCCTGGTGTGGCTGACTTCTTTTCTCTCTGATCGACCCTCCCAGGTTCAACTTGGGTCCTTACTCTCCTCTATCTCTATCTCTACCTGTGGTGTCCCCAGGGGTCTAACCTCTCTCCCTGGCTGTTCAACCAATACCTGGCACTTCTTGCCTACCACATTGCCATGCTCTGCCCCAACTTCCAGTGCTATGTGGATGACACGCAGCTCATTTTCAGGCTACCCTCAGCCACATATTCTCACTCTCTCATTTCTGAATGTCTGTCTGGCATCCAGAAGTGGTGTGCCACCAATGATCTCTGCCTTAATGCCAGTAAGACCGAGATTCTCCTCATCAGAACACCCACACCCTCCTTTCATGTCACTCTCTGGCCAGCCTCTCTTGGCCCTCTTCCTCCTCCCACCTGTGAGGCAAAAAACCTCGGGGTCATCTTCGACTCCACACTCTCCTTCTCTACGCACATCTCTGACATCTCTAAGAAGTCACACTACCAGCTGCAACTCCTCAGAGGTATTCTTCCTTTCCTCTCCTTCTCCCAGAAGCTAACTGTCTCCTGAGCCCTGGTTCTCTCTAGGCTGGACTATTGCAACAGCCTTTTTCTTAATCTGCCTGCTTCCACCCTCCGCCCTCTGCAACTCATCCAGAACAGGACTGCGAGACTTGTCCTTGGCCTCAAGCCCAGGGATCGTATCTCTCCAGGACTGAAATCTCTGCACTGGCTCCCAGTGGCTGCAAGGATTAAGTTCAAAACCCTTTGGATTGTCCACAAGGCCTTCTGGTGCCTCAATACCTTCAACTCTATCTTCCTAAATATCTTCCTTCTCCTTCTCCAACTCTTCGCTCTTCCACCTCCAACTCCCTCAGGGTCAGTCACTTCTCCAAGCAACGAGTTGGTGGTAGATCTCTTTCTTCGGCTAGTGCCTCCCTCTGGAACAGCCTTCCTACCACGCTGAAAATTGAGGAGAACCATCTCTGGTTCCGGACGCACCTCAAAACCTTTCTCTTTGCTTCTGCTTTCTCTCCTCCTCTACCCTGCTGATTTCCTGGCTGAAACTGACATTGCACCTTCTACCTGGCCACCCTCTGATCTCGGACCCAGATCCCCTCCCACACCAGTTTCACACCTGCACTGGATTCCTTGCAACCCCACACTTGGGACTGTTTTTCTGTGTCCCTATAATCCACTTTATTTCTCTTGATCATTACTGGAAGTGTAATAACAGGGATCAATCCCAACTGCAAATATCATTGCCGGCAATGATATTTGCAGTTGGGATTGATCCCCGTGCAGTTGGGATTGATCCCCGTTATTACACTTCTAGTAATGATCAAGAGAAATAAAGTTGGATAAGCCCTGATTTGAGAAAGGAACCTTGCCGAAACACGTGTAATCCATAGGGCAGATCAATTAAACTTTCTTATCACACAACAGCAATTGGACTTAGTCTCCAGCATAATATTTTTTTTCTGGCGCAGTAATAAGCTGTGACCACAGCAGCCTGGTTTCCTAATTAAACAAACGGAGTTGAGGAACTCGAAGTCTCCGTTCTATGGCACACCAATGCGACAGTGCAAATTTTTGAATTTAATCAGGTCGTGGGGGTTCTAAATGATATCCACCCAAAAGTTCCTTCAAAATCTGTCTTATCTGAACTCTGCCCCCCTTCTCCAAACTCTGCCCACACACCGGCCCTTGTGGAATCCCACTCCACATTTCTTCAATTTCCACCACTTCTTCTACCTACTTCACAGCGCTTACCATTTAAGCAACTCGTGCTCTGAAATACTCCCCCATGTTCTCATGCAAGTGCTCAATGTCTGTGGTATGTATTTATAATTATGTTTCATCCAATTATCAGTTATACAAAAAACTTGCTGGCTGCACTACCAATTTTCTGCTTTTATAATTAGTTTTATTTATGTATTATTTATTTACTTTTATTGTTTTGCTTAGCAATTTCCACTTCTCTCTACACCCACGCCCTTTCATCCTTTTCTTCTCCCATGTACTTCCACGTTCTCAATGTCACTGGGCCTAGTAAGATCGTTGTTCAGTTCTCCCTTTTTCCTCTCCCTTCCCTAGTCACACTCTAAAACACTTCTGTACGAGGGCAATACAAATAAAATATCAATATCAATTGTTATATTCCAGTACAAAACAGAGACTAAAATGTACTTTTATTGTATTATCTCGACAGATATCTTCTACTGTACTGCATGTGCCACAGTTTCCAGCTACCAACCCGACGGATTGTTTAACCAGCAATTGAAAATAGCTGTCCACGGATTTGTCTCCATTACCGTGATATGGGACAACCGACACGGGCCAATCTGTCTTTTCACAGTACCAGTAACAAGAAGCTACCTATCAGCCTTCCAAATGTAGCAACGTGCAGAAGCAAAAACATTCTGCTCCAAATTGCAAAAAAAGAACTTCTTGTCCCACAAAAACCACCATGTGCATCACTCCAATCCATGACTGCTGCAACATGAAGACACATAAGAAAAGTTGTTCTTCGTAATCAGCATATCATGCAGACTTTGGAAACCACAATAGAATAATGCGCTGTTCCTTAGCTGTAACTTCCATCAGCAAAAAAATATTGTAAATTTTGTGGACTTAATAATGTCTTGCAAACATTCTTTGTTAAATAAAAGCACTTGCTACATTGAAAACTGTTACTGTTACCTTACACAATTCTATGTGTCAATGGCATGTTTAGCAAGAAAGAAAATGTGCCCTGTGTATGACGATATCTGTGTTTATATTCCTGGTTCTGCGTTAAGTAACGTCTTGGCGTAAACGATAACGAGGCACCTTTGCATACGATGCCCACAAATGTAATAAAAACAGGTAGAGCAGATACATGGGACTAAGTATATCACCTTCAGGAGTGGCCCATCTCTCTGATTACCACAAGGGAATTTGAATTTAGGACAACTCATTAACCTTAAAATTAGCACAACATCTGTGCTGACTGGTTGCGTGTACTGGAATACTATGTGTACAGAAGTGGGCACGGTCTGAAGTAGATGCCTTCTGTGTTTGGGTTGTGGCCACTGGGCGGATTATTCAGTAGTTTACTGTATTATGGTGTGTTGCTTGTGGGCAGTTAGTAGAGTCTTTGGTGCAGAGGTCATTCATCAAAGACTGTGTCCATTGGCCGGAAGTACTGCCATACTATGTGAACTGAAGTGGATAGGAGCTCAGGTGGATGTGTTATGTTTGTGGGTTGTGGTAAATGGGCAGGTGCTTGCATGCACGGCTGTATTATGCTGTGGTGGTTGTGGCCAGGGTCTAGAGTATTGGATGCATGGCTGGAGGCCGTAAAGCATAGGCTAATGCCTCAAGAGTCTAGGCCCTGGGTACAAGCACTGCATTATAATATAGTTATGCATTCAACATTTTGATACTGGTATATGGATTGCAAAATATGTGTACAGATTGCAATTTGCAGATTATAAAGAAGTATGACACCCATAATTGTATACTTACTGTTTGTATTGTTGAGGGCCTATACAGTTTTTGTGCATGCTATGTGGAAATGTAGGATAACTCATTGTTTCATGCTCTGTGATAAAAGAAAACATAACATGCTAGGGTAGGTACTTCATAATGTTGTATTGCATTCCATTGCAGACATTTGTATACTTTGTGGACCCTGATAATTAGTACTTCATAAGTACTGTGCTTTAAACAAGTGTACTGTGCAATTTTCTCAGTTCCTGTGTTTATTCGACTAATCATTGGGTCTGTGGAAAAAAAAATCCATGCAGGATTAAAAAAAAAACTTCTACGTTTATTTGTTGTTATGTTGCACAGTCCATTTTAGTGATGTGTGCACTACGTATAGCAATGTTTACGGTGCACTCTTGCAGTAGGACGAATTGAAATATTGAAATTGTGTATGATTTTTCTTTCAAAAGTGTTGGTAGTATGGTTGCAGTTAGATACCAGTTGGCGTATTCTAACTGTTTATCTGTTTCCTCTTTTTAGCAGTATTTCTTTATGCATTTGGTTGCTGTCTATGGGCCTCATTACACGGTAGGCATTATGGATTTAACGTTACTGGCAACAGAATACCGGTAACGTTAAATTCCCATGCGGATTACGACCCGGCTCACCGCTATTAGCGGCACCGCTAAATACGGTGCCACTAATAGCGGGCAGGCCGCGTGCGCGCGACCCACCATCCCGTAAATTACGCCATGCCGCTATTAGCAGAGCATCACAAGGCTAGTGGACATGCCAATAGCGGCATGGTAAAGCCCCCTAAACCCCTTACCGCCATGGTGCTAATACCGGCATCGCGAACCACCCGTTAAGAGAACTGAGCAGTGTTCCCACCTGCCACAGGTGGACACAATCAGCACAGGTGGAGGCAATGGAGACTGTGGCAGCTCAAAAGGAGCACACCACACCCCTTCCCACACCCCTTCCCATACCAAGATGGTTCCAATACTGGCAGCATTATATGGCCTGGAGGACCTCATTGCAGTGCAGCTGCAACAACAGCAGGCAGCACAAAGGAGACGCAGGAGGAGGAGGGCAAGACAGGCACAGCAAGCACCACCACGGCACCTAATCATACCACAGAGGCACCCACCAATCCCCATGATCAGAGCCAGCCCATTCAACCTAACCCCTGAGCAGATACACACCCTGTACCGTCTGGACCGGGTTACCATCACCAGCATCGTGGACCTGATACACAACGACATTGTGAGCCTCATAGACATCAGAACTGCCATCCCCCCAGTACTGAAGGTGGTGAGTGTGCTCCACCTCCTGGCCACAGGCACCTACCAGCATACAGTGGGACAGATGCATGGCATCTCACAACCAGTATTCTCCCGCACGCTGAACCAGGTACTCGATGCTCTCCTGAAGCATGCACCTGAACACATATACATGCCACGGACTGCCCAGGAGATTGCAAACACAAAAGTTGGCTTCTATTCACTGGCAGGCATCCCAAGTTGCATCAGGGCCATCGACTGTACCCATGTGGAATTGGTGGTCCCACATCACAATGAAGTAGTCTACCTAAACAGGAAGCAATTCCACTCAATCAATGTCCAAATGGTATGTAACGCCAACAAGATAATCACACATTGCTGTGCCCGATTTCCCGGATCGACCCATGATTCCATGGTCCTGCGGAACTCAACTATCCCACCCTACATGGAGCGACAAACCGCACAACGTTCATGGCTACTTGGTGAGTAGCAGGGCAAGCACCTGGCAGCGTGATTGGGCGGGGGGGAGAGATACATACTCCAACTGGGTGTGATTGGGGGGGGATACATACCCGAAATGGGTGTAGCTTGTCGGCTGTCGGCAAAATGCACATACAGATGTACGCCAATGCCCATCTGGGAAGGCACCAACGTACTTGAGATGAACCGACATGCAAGTATAAGCCACACAACACAGATGACATTCCAGATCTAGTAACATTAAACATCCGTCCACATACACATTGCACAACATTCATGGCCACAAAATACAAACATTTCACACATGCCATCAAGATAGTCATCCTGAATTAGTCCATCACAAAATCAATAATGCAATGTGCCCTATAATGCATGCAAAGGGATCACCCCTAGCCATAGCATTTCACCACGCACCTATAGCACCACTGCAGTGATGCCTCTCTGCATGGCAACATCAATGTTGGAATGGCAGTACATCAGCAGTGTTGAACCAAATCTGCCTGGGCCCAGGGACACCGAAGACCTCGCCTCACCCAGGACATGTCAATTACTGTTGGAGGCATTAATGGGGCATGTCCACTTGCAGGGTCGACCTCCCACTTGCACATTGCTGTCACACAGACCATCTGCATGTATGCTGTGAATTGTGTACTTGAATCACAATGCAATGTCAATTTGTGTGATATGAACAGGACGCTCTTGAGGTGAACAGTAACAGGACCCTGTTCATTCCCCCATACAGGTGATGCGGGCTATCCCCTGAAGGCCTGGCTCCTCACACCTGTACGGAACCCACAGAACAAGCACGAGGAGGAATACAATCGTGCACATACCCGTACCCGCATCGTGATCGAGCAGACTTTTGGCCTTTTGAAGTCACGGTTTAGGTGCATTAGCAGGTCTGGTGGTGCTCTCCTGTATGGACATGAGAAGGTGGCCAAGATCACCATAGCATGTGTCATGCTGCACAATATGTGTATCAGACGGAAAGTGCCACTGCCCCCTGACGTTGAAATAGAAGCACCTGATGAGGATGATGATGGTGATGAGGACGGAGGTGAAGGGGATGCAGGTCTTGCAAGAGGGGATGGGCAGGAGGGACGTGCTGTGAGACAGGATCTGATCAACCAAATATTCTGAAGAACATGTTTTCGTACTGTCACATGGATATGGGTAGTAATGCACTGGTGTATGTTTGGAAGCACGCAATGGACCCTGTCGCCAATAAAGTACATAAACACAATGAAGATGTCCAAGCCTGTGTTTTGATCAGAAACCAGTGTATTGAGTAACGGAAAGGTGAAAAAGTGCAAGTCCCCAAACATTCCACCACCCTTCCCCCCACCCCCCACAACAGACCCATAACACCCTTCCCCCACCCCCCACAACAGACCCATAACACCCTTCCCCCCACCCCCACAACAGACCCATTACACCCTTCCCCCCACACCCCACAACAGTCCCTCATGTGTCTGCCATGTTTGCGTTGGCTCATGCACGCAGAGGAATCTCCATTGACCCCCTATTTGCCATTGTCTGTAGCAGCATTTGGAGGATGGGCAGACGTGCGCCTGGTGGTGCGTGTTGAGCACCGGAGGGGGCTTGTCTGTCTAGAGCCGGAAGATGACGATGGGGCAGACTTGCCTGGTTGTGAGAAGTGGCGGTCCATTGTGTCGGCCATGCGAGTAAGGACCTCCCTGAGCCTGGATATCTCGTTACACAGCCTGTCAGTGTTGGCGTCCATCCTCTCAGTGGAGTGCCTCACCGTCTCCACAATATTCTCCCTGACATGGGCAGCCTCCTCAACATGCTGGCCAACCAGCACAGTCAGCTCGTGTTGACGCTGCAGGATGGTGGTCAGTTGGAAGGCAGTGCTGGGTGATGGTGTACTGGATGCTGTGCCCTCAGATGCATCCACTGCAGCAGGTGAAGCCACCATGGGGGGCATAAAGGCGGGATTGTTTTCCTCAACAGTCACATCAGACCCAGGTGTCAGACCCAGGTGTCTGGAATTGTGCTGGCTCTGGGATTCTAGGGGGGCTTGGGTTGTGCATCTCCATTGGCCCAACTAGGGTGTCCTCAGGATCAGATAGGGGGGCAGTGGCGGCTTCCTCACCAGCAGAGCTTACTGCAGCTGATGGTGGGCCCTCGGTGGCTGGTATTGGTCCCTCCGGTGGTGGGGCTGCAGTTTGTTGTGCAGCTACTTCTGCCCTGGCAGTGACACTCCTACGATGTTTCCCGCTCATCAGGTGTGACCTTCCCCCCTTGCCCCTGGATGTTGTGGGGGTGTCCTCTGAGTCCTGTGCCCTTGGCCTCTTACCCGTAGCTGGTGCCTGGGATGCATTAGCGGCATCCTCACCATCTGTATGTGAGCCTGTCAGGGACAAGAAGGGGTATGGCATTGGTTGCATTTCAATATACTTAATGCAGATTACATAAATGATGCAGTTGTGGCCATTGGGACGTAGTAGTTGTGGATGCAGGTGATGTTCCAGTTCAGTGCCTCATCCATGAATGGTTGTGTTTGGAAATTGTCTCTGGTGATGTGTGCATGTGTGTGTGTTTGGGTCTGACACTGACATGGTGAGGGATGGATGCATGTGTGGATGTGTGTCCGTGCATGAGAGGAGTCTGTGCTCACATATGGGGGGAACAGTACATTCACATCACATCCTGTCATGTGTACACTCACCTCCATCCGAAGTGGTACCCACGCCGTGCTCCATGGTGCCCACTCCCTCAATGGATTCCACAGGTCACCTCCCATTCTTTCAGTCTGATTGGTGAACCAGCTCCACCTGCACTGGCAATGCGGTGGTTTTCCGCAAGGATGCCCCTCACGCGCAGTCTGAGGTCGTCCCACCTCTTCCTGCACTCACGCACCGTGCGGGTGCTGGTGCCCACTGCACTGACTTTAACTGCAACTTGCTCCCAGATGGCTTTGTTTTGGAGTAGTGTTGGCCGCCGCATGTCATTTGCAAAAACAACCTCTACATTCTCAACCAGGGTCTGTGTCAGCATATTCCATTCCTCTGCTTTAAATTTCTCCTTGCGCTGCCTGTCAGTACTTTTTTTTAATGCCTTGGGCATGATGCAGGTGTCCCGAATGATTTTGAACTGCAAACGACTCAAAACAGGTCCAGAGGGCAGAGGATGGCAATGGATTGTGTTTTTAAAGATGGCCGCCGTGCTCTTTCCCATTCCTGTGCGATGATGCTATTTCCGGTTCCGCAATTTAACGGTCACCGCTATTTGCGGTGACCACTATTTGCATGCAGCAGGAGGGCGGAGGTGCAATCTGCACTTTCGTCGAGGGCGGTAGGTGACTTTTTTGGGTCTTTACCACCATGGCGGTAGGGGGTTTACCGGCATGGCGCTATGCTCGTGTCCGCGTACTCGTAATGGTGCGTTATTAGCGCACTCTTGCGAGGGCGGACACGTTGATAGCGCCATGCCGGTATTTTGGAATTTTTACCGCACAACGTGTAATGAGGCCCTATGTTTTGTAAGTACTGTGGTATTTCACAGTAATATTGCAGAATTGTGACCTGTTGGCATATTCTAACTGTTGATAGTTTGGAAGTTGTTGAAGGTATGTTTGTAGCACTGTGTTTGCTCAAGTTTGAGTTTGGCAGTTTGGCTGCTGCAAGCAATACTGAAGTATTATGGTTGCGGTTCGATACTATTTGGTGTATTTCAACTGTTTACAGTTTCTAATTTTTGTAGGGTATGTTTTCAAGCATGTTCATTCTTGTTGGTACATTTACTTTTTTTAAGTACTATGTAGGAAACAATATTAGTGTGTCTTTTCTACACTTGTTGTTTCTGTGACTATAATCATTGGGGAAAAAATTGTATAGCCTTAGTTGGATAGTTGCTGTGTGCTAAATTGTTCCAGTACCGCAGATTAAAAGGTAATTTTCTTTTTGGAATTATATATGTACTGGTCGGTGCTGGGCAGTAGGTTATTCTAATGTTGTAGATCAGTGAGTACATTTTGGTTTGAAGAATATTAAGTAGGCATTTGCAAGATTTGCTCTTAATCTCTGCTTTAGAGTATTGGAAGTATCATTACATTCAAACCATCCACATGTCTATTTAATGTATGCAGTATAGTGACCTGCACTGGTTGTGGTGCCTGTGTGGTAGATTATGTCTACTGGTGTGAAGGTTGTCTTTCCAAGTGATACTTGTCCATTTGTGCAGCTATGAAGCTTGCAGTTGTTTGTGGAACCATCTCCATTGTATCTTAAAAGCATTACTATTACGTATTGGCTATGTTAATGTATCTGTAAGGTGGAACGATTATCGCAATTGCAAGTAGTACATAATATGCTATGGTTTGCATTTTGTACGAGTGGCTGAAATGAAATAGATTCACAGTTAGGTATGGATACATAGACAAAGCACTTGTTAGGGACTTGTTCCTGCATCACATGGTTGCAGAGAGTGCATGCATGTTTCCACATAGTTTATAGGTATGTTTTTGCTTTACAGTAGTTGTACATCAGAAATTCTTGTGGTTCTTCTTGCGTGTTTATAGTGAATCTCACCATTCTAGGACTGTAGTCAAATTACTGCCTTATTCCTGAGACATTGTAAGTGTTCTCAGGATTGTTTGTTGCATTTCTATGAAGGAAAAGCATTTGTAAACACAACTGGTCCAAGCTGGTTAAGTAAATGTTTTAAAAAATTGGTGGCAATTGGAATAGAACATTGATTGCTACATTTGTATAGCAATTTAAACCAGTTGTATTGGAAAATTTGAATGGATCAGATATTTCTTTGTCTGAGTCATTTGTTGGAAGTCAACATGGTTTCTTTGAAGAGGTAGTTCTCTTTGTTTGTGCATTTGTACAATGGGTATCATTTGCCTTTTCAGTACATCCTTCTGTGGTTTTGGTAATTGATGGTGTATGAGCTGATTTCAATTTCTTTGGTGGTACTGTTGGGAGATCATGTATAAGTTCTGATTGCACTAGTTTTATTTTACAAAGTTTGACTTTTTGAGGAACAGGGTAAAGGTGGGGCGTGTAGAGTGCATGTAGTCTATTGTGCTCTACGATGCAAGGAATGTCAGCATTTACTTTTCTTGCATCAACATTGACCAGAAATTGTCCTTCAATTGTACATAGATGTGACAGTGCTTTGTAACTCATGCCTTCTTTAAAGACTGTGCTGCCAATATTAATCAATGCTTGATCTAAGGTTAGACCTAGTGATTTATGAATAATGACTGCGTATGCAAGAGACATAGAAAACTGTTCTCTGCGTACATACATGTCTTTGAAAAGAAGGAATCTGGCTGTTGAGCATCCTCTCCTTTTAACTTCTGAAAGTTTGTCAAAGTGAATATTGACAAACTGAATGCTGTTGTGACTTGTGTATGTCTGGAATCCAACAACTGTACCAAGTGCTCCATTAACTAAACCTTGCTCCACATCAAGGTTATGCTTCAGCATTACTCTACGGTTTAAACACAATGTTAACATTTTCTCCAAACCAGCTGTGTTAGAGGTAGAGTTTTCTAAGGTATTTAGTCGTGCTATGGCTTGATCGCACATTGGTACTATGCACGTCCACTTTGTGTGTGGAGTAAATTTGCACTAGTGGTTGCATTTCTTTTTTCATCATTGTTTCATTGAATTATGCACAGCTTGCTAGAGTTGGCATTAAGAACAATATGTGTTATGCCCGTATAGATCACGTATAGCTCATGGATACATCTGGTATTTAGGATAGACTGTGCTTCCTTAAATAGTACACCAATCCGAATGCTTTTCAGAATGCTGGCATAGGCGAGGTCTGCAGATTGACGCATGTTTTCAGTTATTTCTCTGTATTGGAAATGTTGCCAGAGATTTACATTTCCTATACTGCGTTTTACAGCACAGTTTGTGTCCTAAGGATTTAAAAATAGGTTCATCTTTCACTGGTGTTAATTGAAGGAGATCTCCAAAAACAATAATGTGTTTTCCTCCAAAGAGTTATTCGTAGTCTGTTTTAAGGACCTCTTGCCATCTGAAGTGAATCAAAGCCAACATTAGGTTAGTGACCATGCTTACCTCATCTATTAGGATAATTTTCATGTGTTTCAAAACTCTGCATAGCTCTATATCAGCTTCTGTTGAAAGTTTGTAGTTGTCTAATTTGTTCTGGTGTTCTACTGGAAGGAGTGGCAATCAGTGTAAAGTGACACCACCTACTATGTAGGCAGCTAAACCTGTGGGAGTGGTTACAACAGATGAAAGCTTCTTGTTTGTTAATTGTTCGAGGAACTTATAGATGATTTTAATTACAAATGTTTTGCCTGAACCAGCGTGACCACTTGCATACAGCAATACAGGTTTATAGTGGTGACATGTACAAGTTTTGTGCTGCATACCATGTTAAATTTATTTAGTTACTTCTAGGAAAATGCTATGCTGCTCATTGTTTAGTTGTGATTTCATTAGAGCTAAGTCTTCTGCAGATTGCTCATACTGACACATGCTGTTTCTACTTCAGTCATGGCTAATTCTGAATCATTTGCTATGAGTGACTGTCCAAGTGGTTCTTGGCTTCCTGTCAGAGAAGGTTGTCTGCTCTCAGGAGTGTCTATATTTAGTTGTGCTTGAAGTTCTTCTTCTTGTTGGCGTTCATTGTCCAACATGTTTTTGTACTGCATAAAGTTTATATCTGTTATAATGCTTTCACTTGCATTGAAAGCATCTTCATAGGAGGCATGGATGTCTAATAAATCTTTTCTTTTCTCCATGGCTTAAAAAGTTGCAGTAGGGCCATGAAGTACATTTCTTTGTGTTGAGGAGTTTTTAATCACAGCTTCATATGATTAATCAAGGTGCGTTCGGTAAGTTCAACCAGGCTGCCCTCACAACTTTCGACTATGTATTTAACTTTTTTCTCATCTGGTTTAATGTTATTTTTGTATGAGAAGTGTTGGGCTATGTGGTATAGGCACATGGTTTCCAACGTAGAACTTATGTTTGGGTAGTATGTGTCCAATAAGTTGTTTTTCAAAATGTCCTGGCTGTTGGGATTGTTTTTGGCTATTATATCTATGTCTTGGTACGATTTCAGAACACTTTTTCTGGAGGCTGCAGGACCAAGGCTTAGCCAGACTATGTTTTCATATTTCCCATATAAGGTGGTGCCGGTTAAACACTCTTCTCTATGGGAGAGCTTTTTGTATGATAAAGCTGTACACTTTCTGTGACAGTGTTTTGTCAGATGATATGTCATCCCAGAGGTCTTTCAGCTCTGTTTTATCTGCTTTGGTTAAGTAGGCTGTGACATATCGTGCAACTGCAGTGGAATTGTCTGCAATGCTCTGCACATCTATATTTGCATTCCATAGTAGGGCAATGATTCCATTGTAATCATTGATATACTTTGATACTTTGGTCTTTTTATGCAGTTTGTGTTCTTAGTTGATTTGCCTTTCACACTGTGTCTAACCAAAAACACACATCTGTTTACTTGTCCTGTTGCTGAAACTGGTCAAGGGAAACCAAAGTGGCATATTGTGTAGTATTTGCCTTCGTTTTTGTATGTGCACCAACAATACTTGCCACAATTGTGTCTTTGAAACTGCAAAATGTGTGCATGTAGGTCACTATGTGGACTTTCTGAAGGGATTCTGCAAGTGACATATTTGTTAATGAACTGCAAAACAGTTGCATCAATGTCCTGACCAAATGTAGTAGCATCTTTAATCCAAAAAGCATGTGGATGTGTGGTGCTCCTATGGCTTGATATTCTTTTCTCCAAAAGAAGTGTTCCACTTCTCCAATGGGAGAAAGTGATTTATTAGCAATTAAGTGCAGCATGGAAATATAGTGATGATGGAAGTATCTTGATACATTTACAGGATCAAGAGAGCAGAGTTCTGGTGTTTTCATGTCTATACCAGCTTTGTTTTTGTTTGCTATGCGTAGGAAAGCATGCTAGTCTTCCCATGCATACTCTGCACAACTTAAAGTGACAAACCATGTGGGCATACACTGTACATCTGCGTGCCATAGGAACCAGTATTATTTCTTTCCATGCATGTTTGCCAAGAGATTTGGAATACGTGACTGTAAAACTGCATCTTTCTCTTGCACCTTTTGAAGTAGCTGTGAAGCAGACATGTTTTGAAAATTGGAAACTGTTTTCAATATGTGTGAAACTCCATAACATAGAGTTGCTAGTTCACTTTCAAAGTGGAGGTGGATTATGTATTCTATGTTTTGTCTGAATCTGGGGTTTTCAGAATACATTCGTAAAGAGCGGTATTCTAATGCTGTTATTTGTGTACATCTTTCATCGTACCTTCCACCTTTTCCAGTGGAAAAAGTAGAGGAAAGGCTAATGCTTCTACACTTTTTTTCCCATTTGCTGATTGGAGATCCTTTGGCTTGCCGCATTTGATATGTTTCCATTTCATCGTCTATGGTGTCTTTGGAGTGCAGTGGGTGAATTGTATTGTGCTCTAAAATATTCGAGGCTGTAGCAGTTGCAGCGGAGTCCTGAATTATTTCAGTGGTTTCCCTCAGGTTTTCTTCAATGTGTATTTCTTTGTAGTATTCATTGTTGTCTTTAAGATACTTTAGGGCTTCTCTAACTTTGTTTAAGTCCACTAGTTGCTGCCTAATTGTTTTGTCTTTTGTAGGTACACCATTCACCAGGATAATTAAAGATGGTTTTATTGCCCGTTGCACTCATAGAGTGTCTACATTTTCTATGAGATCTAATGGCAAATAAACTACTTTGCCACAAATGCCTTTCAGTAATTCAGAGGGAGGCAACTTCGCTGTTTTTGGTTGAAGTCGTATTATTGCTTGACATGGGCGTACTGTTTGGATTATAATGGTTTTATACAAATTAATCTGTTCGAGTGGTTTTGGCAGTGGGAATATTTCCAAGTTATTAAAGGTTTGCAGTGCAGTATGTGGCATGTATTGAGGGGTTAGTAATTTTGTATTTGTTTTCTGCTATAAGATAGAGAGAACATTGGAACCACTGGGATTCTTCATTGTCTTCTATTTTGTACATTATGTCTACAGTTTTGGTGCTCTTTTTATAAAAAGTTCTGCGGCAACACACACAAACTTTGTTTGGTACCTCAGCAGATTTGCTTTTAAACTTTAGCTTTTCTTTTTTTTGTGTGTGTAATAGCAGGTTGACATCTGCAAGACTGTTGCTACTCTTTTCTAAAGTTACTGGATTTTCTAAGTGCTCTTCAGTTCCAAAATCTTTGCTTTGGATGTGGTCCATTTCCTCGAGCAGTTTTTTGGCTGTACCATGTAGGAGAATGTTATTTAAATGGTCCAGTGCTAATTTTTGCATAGTACAGTTTGTGAACGAGATTTCATACAGTCGAATGGTGTGTTGCTAACATTTTGATATGGTGGAAGGTGCTTTTGCAAGCAGGTCCAGAAGTGCAGGCTAATGTATGTCCTCGTAGTGTTATGTTATGTTATTTGCCATTAATATAGCGCTCTATATATCATTGGTATGACCTCAAAGCGCTGGTAGGTTAAATGCCTTCAGGGACGCAGTCCAGGTCAGTAGAGAGAGTAAGTGTCGTAGGGAGCGTGGGTGTACCAGTTATGTGTGCAGCTGATGCAATTGCCTGATGATGGCTGCATCCTAGCATTAGGTGTGGTGGTGATGGTATCAGTTGAATGTGTGCGGCCTGGAGAGTGGGCACTCAGACTGTGTTCTGGGTGTATTAGGCCTGTAGCACGTTTATTTGTGCAGCTAGGCCGGTTTGTCATGGGATATAGCTGTGTTTTATTAGAGTGATGAGGTGTTCATGGGGTATTGTTCGTATTTGTGAGCATCTAGGCCAAGTTTATGGATGGGTATAGCTGTACTCTAATTGTGTAATGGTGCAGAGTAGAGAGTAAGCATAGTGATATGATGTATGATGATATATGATGGTTCACAGTGCGCTTCGAAAGCGCAGGAAAACAAGCGAGGGAATGGGGGAGAACGCAAAGACACTCTCACAGCCCATGGGCCGCACAAATGTGAAGACTACCTACTGTACCCGGTCTGGAGAAAGCAGACCGTGCAAGTGCTAAGGCACAGACAGGAGTGCATGCCTGGGAAAGGTACATGAGGACTGGAGGGGCAGGGTACACAGCGACATCGCAGGGGACTGTGGTAGGGGTAAACAGCAAGCTTGCAGGGGCCAGAGGTACAGATAGACATCACAGGACCAGAGGGGCTGCGGGTATACAGCGACATCAAGGGGGGCCAGAGGGGCTGGGGCACACAGCGACAACATGGCATACTAGAGGGGCATGAGTTACACTGCAATATCTTAGGAGACCAGGTGGGAAGCAGGGGGTGCATAGCAACAATGCGGGGAGCCAAGGGGTTGGGCACAGAGTGGCATCTTAGTGGACTGGCGGTTTGGGGTGCAGTGGCGAGATGGTCAGGGCAACAGTAAAACCTGGGACCTAAGGGGTTGTAGGTACACAGTGACATTGAGGGGAAATGAGGGGCTGGGTAAACCGCAACATCACAGGGATCCAGAGGGGAATGCATTGACAACACTGGGGCTGGAGGGGTAGGGGCACAATGGAACCTCACAGGGACTAGCGGGCATACAGCACACATGGACTAGCGGGCACACAGCAGCGGGCCAGGGGACTAGCCGGCATACAGCAACGAGGCCAGGGGGTACACGGCAGGGGACAAGACGGGGCAGGCATACGCAGTGACAACACGGGAGCTGGAAGGGGTAGGGGCACTCAGGGACCAGGGGACTAGCGGGCATACAGCGACTGGGCCAGGGGTATGTGGTAGTGGACCGCACAGGGCAGGCGTACACAGCGATAACACAGGGGCTAGGGGTAGGGGCACTCAGGGACTTTACAGGGACTAGAGTAGGCTGGGCTTACAGCGACAAGACTGGGGGCCAGAGGGATACATAGCAACATCAAGGGGAACAAGAGGGCAGGGATACACAGTGACACATGGGCAAAGAGGAGCACACAGCGACATCACAGTGACTAGAGGGGTAGACATACATAGGGATATATAGTGACATCATGGGGAACAGGAATGCAGTGGTACAGATTGACACACGGGGGTCCACATTGACAACACAGGGGCTGGAGGGGTATGGGCACATAGGGACATAACGGGGGCTAGCGGGCATACAGCATCAGGGGCCAGAGGGGTACACGGTAGGGGACAAGATAGTGCAAGCATACACAGTGTCAGCACAGGAGTTGGAGGGGGTAGGGGCACTCAGGGACATCACAGGGACTAGAGGGGGCTGGGTTTACAGCGACAGGACTGGGGTCCAAAGGGATACATAGCGACATCAGTGGGAACAAGAGGGTAGGGGTACACAGCAACACACAGGCATAGAGGGGCACACAGCAACATGACAGGGTCTAGAGTGGTGGGCATACAGAAGGATACATAGTGCCATCAATAGCAACAGGAGGGCAGGGATACACAGCGACACATGGGGCACAAAGGGGCACACAGGGACAAACACAGACTGAACGGGCTAGGGACACAGTGGCATTATGGGAATTGCGAGGAGTTATGACCTAAGGAGATAATTATTCTGCATTTCATGTATACGGTTGTTTATAGCCAAATGAATGGGCATATTCATTGAAGACATGGTTGGGAGTTCCATTGTTTAATTAGTGCTGTGTATTTGCGCATGGGACAGGAGTCCATAGTTGGTAATATTTTAATTTGGATGTGCACGCCCATTTGTAGACTGGACGTATTGGTTCTGTGGAATGGAGAGTTGATTGTAAGTTTCCTGGGGATATTCTTGTGAGCAGCGTATCTTCTTCCATAATGTTATTGTCAACCTTTTCATACCCTCGCCCACTGCTATGTATAGCAATTGGGTTTGTTTGCTTTTGTTTGTATGCTTCTTCATTGAAATATGGCTGTGTGCTGGTGGTATGACTCCACTCACTTGCACAGACGTCTGCAAAGGTGTCTATGTAGATATTACATCCGTTGCGAAGTACCTGTTGTAGTTTAGTAATTCATTTTGTTAGTGGTTTCATTCTGTTTAAAACTAATATAAAATAATTTCCTTCTGAGAAGGATTGCACCAATAGATCAGCAAGGAATATTGAGGCTTAGTACCACCAAAAATTGAATCCGCCAGTCACAAAGTCAAAGGGGGGTCATTACGAGTTTGGAGGCAGCCATGGCTCTATTAGCGCCATGGCTGCCTCCAAACCCGTGTCCGGGTAGTCGGAATGGGGACTTAGCAGGTCATTCTAACCTTGGAGGACCTGGTAAATCCCCATTATGAAAACCATTCCCCATTCCCATTCAAGCCCCCATAGGGCTCAATGGGAATGGAGACGGAGCTAATAACGGGCCCGCAAATAGCAGGTCCGTTATTTGCTCCCTGGCCCCTTAGCAGGGTACGGGGTTCACGGCACTGGAATCCTTACCAGTGCCGTTAACCCCCTACTGCCGTACTCATAATGAGGCCCAACGTTATTAATATAACTTTATTCTGTACAGATACAAATATAAAATCAGATAGCTAGCTGGCTTCTAAGCGCCTTGCAGTGTGTACTAGCAGACTGAGTGAGGGGTGAGAGTACTGGTCATCACAAAGCCTGCAGCATGTATACACAGTCCTGGTCATTGCCCAGCCTTTCTCCAAACTAATACGTTACAAATTTGGGTTTGTGCCCAGTTCACATGACAAATATAACAATATTAGTTTTCACTTTTGACATGTTGTCCTATCCTTGGAGATTCAATGGTGATGTTGGTTCTCCAGCTCAAGTTAAGCCCAGTTTACAGAAACTAATTCAATAGTTTATTGCAAAGGCCAATGGTTTTAGTTTGTCTGACATTCAGTACTGATGTTTGTATATGGCTGAAGCTATTGATGCAGACAACACTTCAATTGAGGTTCACTGTGGCTCCAAGGTTCCTTAAAGATACAATACTGGCAAACGTTGTTGTATTCAGCTGTGTAGCTCTTTCCTTGTTTCTTGAGCTTTAGAATAAGTCCTGTTCCAAGAGGTGCATAAAGGATTTCTTCAAAAACACACAGCTGTAGTTGCTTTGCTTTGTGTGTCGTTGTTTGATAGAGGATGAGTCTGTAGGCACAGATAACTCTTTGAATGAGAGTTCATTTTGACTACAAGGTCTCTTTCCACAGGACAAACATTTCTGCTTTTGGCAGTCCTAGTGTTGACATAGGCTTAAAGGTCATTCTGCTCAGTGGCAGTTGAAAACATGGTTAATAATTTCTCAACGGACAGCAGGAGTTGGGATCAAAATGGCAGATGCTTTCAAGATGGCAGCGAAGTCAATTCTATCTAAATCGAGTTAATCATAGGTTTGAAAACAAATGCAAATGTCTTAGGCCAGTGTTCATAATCAGGCAGTATTTATGCGAATATGGTTTAACAAACCCTCCTTTTGGCGTGAGCCAAGAGCATTACTCAAACATCCGCTTTACTCAAAACCCCACACCTCAATGTCCGTACATCCTGAATCACATTCTTCAGAAATATCAATCGCCATAAGTTCCTTGATAGTAATATCCTTCATTACTCAAACATTAGTAGTTTCCTTGGGCGCATGTATCTTAGGTCCTTGTGTATCTATCATTTGTGCACAACTTCCTCCTAACATTAAACATATGGCAGGAAGGCATTGTACACAACAACAAAACAATAGAAGACCAAAAACTACCATTAGCACTGCAAAGAGTTTCCAACCTCATGACTGTAGTAAGTCCCAGAACCAAGCACTAACATTCCAGTTTCCCTCTGGGACATGTACCTCAATACTCAAGGTATGCAGATTTTGTATTGCCTACAATATAGTAGAGGAGATGTCTGGTGCAAAAACACACCATGCAGATCCCACCAATTTATCTACCCCACCACGCTCAGCTAGGATGATGTCTAACACCATCCCATTTTGGAGGGCCAATAATCTAATTGCCTTTTGCTTCAACATCATGTTGTGTAGAATATTGGTCGTCCTATTGATGGTTTTTTCCAGTACCCTTGCTAGTCTTCTAATGTCCTCGGAATTCATTATCTGTCCCCAAAATGGCACAAAGGATTTCACTACATTACCCATGACTTGTGAATGAGTATCACCATTCTCATCCCACCTTCGACGAGCTCTAGAGACTTCAGTAGTGGTTGCTACATATACCCCTGGTAACAATATACCTAAATAACAAGTACCCTGCCTATCTCTAGGTAACCAAGGATAGGCTTCATTGCCACAAATAGAGTAAACGGGATCTCCTACATACAAAGGTCTGTCCTCACTGGTTAGATTTGCAATGTAAGTACAACCCTCGAATGTACCCATTGGCTGAGAACCTTCCCTTTGTATACAGAAGGAAAAAGAGTATGGGCTATGATTACTAGCATAGGAAGGAGGCATGGCATCCCGGTTGCCTTCGGGAGCCATCTTGAAATAAATGAGTGACTGAAAAGGTTGAGAGAGTCTATCAAAAGGCCTAATAGAAGCAACATTGAGTTTGCTTCTATTCACAAAGAGCGAACATCCCAAAGGTGTTAGGACTCGTTTTTCAAATTCATTTAGATTAGTCCCATTGAAGTTCCCAGAAATACTATCGTTCCAATGACCAAAGAATAGTGCCCTGAGTGAGGCATAGCATGCAGTAGTTAGAGGAAGAGGATGAATATACCAGCCCAGTCCCTTTTCCCTGTGTTATGGCAAGTGTGAACACACCCAGCATTTTGTTCTGTTTAGAATCACATGGGTTGCACTCATGGTCATTAGGAGAGTGTTATTATGATAACCCTGTCTATGATGGGAGTCTCAAGTAGGAAGAGTGTGCAGATGCACGAAAGGTGGAGACACAGTGGAGCTTATTTCAGTGGGTAACAAAGTCTCAAACGGATTCACCCCTTCCATGTACCAGAACCCAAGCGCAAATAGAATTACTAAACAATCCAGTACTGTGATTACAAAACAGTGGGTCCTCAAGGACCATGATCTTTGATGAACAGATTCTTTTTCAGCCACAAGACCAATAGCCTGCTCTGCATGAGTGGATTTTGGAAGGGACATTGTTTCTCAGAGTCCATTTAGAAGCCTCTAAGTTAGGCTCTTTTAGTTGATCTGTCGGTGGCTCCTGACCACGTGGCCTATCTTGCTTGAAAGTTACTTTGCCAGTCCCTGCCTCTTATCTATTTTTCAGTGAAAGAGTGACAAGGGACTGGCTCAACGATGATTCCTTGTGCGCACAGCCGATGCTGTGTTGTAAGTCCGGTGTCTCGGATGCAGATCGTACCTCAAGACTCCAGGTACGGTGTGATCTGCGAACAGACTGTCATCACTTCCTGGAGGCAGTGATGAAGCAGAAGCAAGATTGCTCAATGGTGAAGAAAGATCCGAAGAAGAACTTGAAGGCAAAACAGCAATCCTCCCAGGCCCCACGGACTCAGGAATGATTTCCAGGAAACCCTTGGTGTTGGTTAGAACAGACTTGTGATGAGGAACAGAGTGACCAATTTCCTTCTCTTCCCCTTTGTTGTGGGGCAGAGGAAACGTTATCTTCTTCATGTGCATTGCGTGGATCCATTGTTGTTTCCCTTCCACTCGTACAGCGGTCTGTGTGTCAAGGAGGACTTGATATGATCCTCTCCAGCGAGGTGTGAGCCAGGTGGCTCTTTCAAACAATGTAATGAGCACCCAGTCCCCAGGTCAGAGTCGATGAGCTGGACCCTCGTACTTTACTGGGAGGGCTTCTGCCACCTGTTGATGAATCAAATACAAGTTTTGAGTCAACTGGTCACAGTTCTCAGAAAGGAGCAAATGCTCTACATCTTTTCACCACTTGGGTTTGGGCACATTCCAAATATTGGCTGGTCTCTCCATGATTATCTCATAGGGAGAGAGCCCTGTCCTAGACTGTGCAGTCACCCGCATGGACAATAGAGCTATCAGTAAGACATCTGGCCACTTCAAATTTCTACTTGCACAGATCTTAGTCATTTTATTCTTTAATATAGTGTTGTGGCGTTGTACAAGTCCGACACTTTGAGCATGTCTGGTCAAATGGAACTGTTTATCGATCTGCAATCCAGCACATACTTGCTGGATAACAGCAGCGATAAAATGTGGACCATTGTCTGACCAAATGACCCTCGGCAAACCAAACCTAGGAAAATATTCCTTCAGCATGGTTTTCGCCGTCATCATTGTTGTGGCATCTTTCAAAGGAAAAGCTTTGACCCATTTACTGAAAGCACAAATAACTACTAGGACATGTTTGTAATTCTAACAACGCTACATTTCAATGAAACCAAAGTGTATAACTTCAAAAGGCATAGAGGGGGTACCAAAACTACCCCTTGGTGTCGATGTACCTTTCCCAGCATTATGTTGTAAGCATACCATGCAATTTTGGACAAAACGCTCAGCAGTTTTCAAGATATTTACATTCACCCAGACAGGTTCTAACAGTTTACAAATCTTTTTAGCACATATGTAAGTTGGACCATGAGCCATCGTAACCATAGCGGTGACATGAGCATTGTGCAGCATCCATTTTTGTTTCACATTATCTACCCAATAAACTTCATCGTCTAAACCTGCTGAACCCTCAGCCCACTGTTTAAGTTTGTCTGGAGTGGCATCAGCCTGAATGTCTTTTATACAACCAGTTCCTACATCTATTACACAAGTGTTAGTGACCTCTGGAATGCAAATCGGTGGAAGTCTGTTTGGCTATTCTGTCAGGAAAAGCGTTTCCTTTCCCCACATTATCTGTTACGTTATGGTGTGCTGCACACTTCATTATTGCTAACTGGGTAGGAAGCGCAAGTGCTGAAAGTAGCCGAGCTATCAGGGTACCATGTTGTATCTTAGTTCCATGCAAGGTCAAGAAACCTCACTCTGCCCATAGTCGACCAAAGTTGTGAACCACCCCAAAGGCAAACTGACTGTCTGTAAATATATTCACAGTAAGCCCTTTGAAAATTGCACAAGCTCAAGTCAATGCAATAATCTCTGTGGCCTGCGTAGAATTATGCAGAATTATTTTGGTTTACACAATAGTGGTTAATGTAGTGATTGCGTAAGCAGCAGTGGATGTACCATCTGGAAGTTTGAAGCAGCAGCCATCGCAAAACTGCTCCCCTTGTGGATCTTTTAACAGTGTATCAGTTAAATCAATTCTGCCCTTAGCCTCTTGTTCCGTGGCATAGAGGCATTCATGTCACATCGTGTCACTGCAAGCAATTTCTTGCAGAAGAGGCAATAGTTCGGCCAGATTTAATGAGCAACATGTCTTAATTTTGATATGCAGTGCAACTAGAATCAGCTCGTATCTTGTTAATCATGCTGATGTGAGATGTTGTGTTTGCATTCTGTCTAATAGAAAGTCTACAGAATGAGGTACCATCATGGTTAAGGAGTGACCCAGAACCATACCCTCACTTTGTTTTACAGATGCAGCGGCAGCATCAACTGCTCTCAAACATCTCGGCAAAGCGCATGCAACAGAGTCAAGCGTGGAGGAAAAATAACCGCACAGTCTATTCTTCCCTCCATGCTCCTGCGTTAACACAGCCAAAGAGCATCCATCACATTCATGCACATACAAAACAAAGGCCTTCTCATAATTTGGTGTGCCCAAAACCGATGCTTAACACAACACAGTCTTGAGCAGATCAAAATCTTTCTGGCAATCCATGTTCCACGGTAAAGGCAAAAAAATGCCCTTCTTTGTCAATGCCAACATTGGTTTTATCATTAATGAGAAGTTAGGGATCCACTGTCTAAATTATGAGGACAAGCCTATCAAGGCTCTATCCTCTTTCTGTGTATTTGGGACACACATGCTAGAGATGCTTTGTATCCATTCAGGTGTCAGTCTTCTACCCTCCTTTGACAGGAAATAGACTAAATAGGCGACCTCCTGTCGACAATATTGAAACTTTTTCAAAGAGGCCTCATGCCCATGTTCTGCTAGGTGAATAAGCAGCAACACGGTGCCCTCCTTCCAAGCAACTTCTGAATCTGCAGCTTAAAGAAGATTGTCAACTTATTGCAACAACTTATAGGTGGAAGGCAACTCAAGTGTATCAAGGTATTCCTTCAAAGCTCTACTATAAATACTTGGACTCTCAGTGTACCCTTGTGGCACACGAGTAAATGTAAACAAGCATCCCCTTAGGGTGAACACAAACACATATCTACTGTCAACATGTACAGGAATACTAAAGAAAGCCTTCTTTAGACCCACAACACTAAAATGAGTAGCTGAAGCTGGAATCATTGTCAATATAGTAGTCACATCATGCACAATCGGAAATTGTGGAGCATACATCTTATTTATAGGGTGCAAATCAATAATAAATCGAAAAGGAATTGCATTATCCCCTTTCTTATACACCGGTAGAATTGGACTATTACACAAGCTTCCTGCAATTTCCTCAATTACTCCTTGATGTACAAAATCAGAAACTATACTCTTTAAAGCTTGTTAACCATCAACTGAAATCTTATACTGTGGAATATGAGTTCATTTTGACTACAAGGTCTCTTTGCACAGGACAAACATTTCTGTTTTAGGCAGTGCTAGTGTTGACATAGGCTCAAAGGTCATTCTGCTCAGTGGCAGCTTAAAACATGTTTAGTAATTTCTGAACAGGCAGCAGGAGTTGGGATCACAATGGTGGATGATTTCAAGATGGCAGTGAAGTCAATTCTATCTAGATTGAATTAATCATAGGTTTTAATACAAATATTTATATTTATTTATTTATTTGTTTGTATACAGTATTTAAACTTTTACAAATACATATATCACAATGAAACAGAGCAAGATAAAACATACTAAATACAGCTTTCAACATACATTTACACAGTGTACTGTATCGAAATACACATTTAAAATACAATATTTTAAACATTTTCTTTTAAAATATAACCACAATAATTCAAATAATAATAACTTTCTAAATTACACAAGAGGCATTGGCCTTAAACTTCAAAAGTTCCATAGCTCCATAAAATATGGTTCCAATTATAACGAAAATCAAGCCAACTAAACATCTAATCCAATCCCAAGGAGTGGTAAAAGAGCTCTCACCCTACACCATACAAGAAAAGATGGGAGGGGAGGGATAGAAGGAGGGTATAAGGAGGGGAGTATGCCCTTTTGCATTGTATACAAATACAAATGTTTTAGGCCAATGTTCATAATCAGGCAGTATTTATGTGAATATGGTTTAACAGCCCTGTCAATGAGAGCTTCCAGGATGGGTTTTCTGCGGTAAGTTTGAAGGGTTGAGCGTGACTTCTCCCCTGTTTTTATAAGGTTCTGAAAGACTCTGTGGTGTAACATTTTTTGTAAAATTATTTTTTTGGAATGCTTACTTATGGTTACATTAACATTTGTAGGTGCAGTGTTAACACTAGTGGTAGTTGCAATCTTCTTAATACATTTCTTATTATTTTTACATTTTGAAAGAGGAGTCACAGTTTCTTTCCAGTTAGCTGCTTCAGGTTTGCTTAGTGACTGTATTAGCTGTTTTGCCTGAACTTTTTGTGCACATTCTCCTAGAGGTGGATTTCTATTTTGTATGCTTTGAGTTTGATCTGCTCTGTTTCTGCATTGCTTTCTATGGAGTTGCTTTTTGGTAGGCATTCTTTAGTGTCTGTTGGAGAAGAAAGGAATGTGTGAGTTGGAAGGATGTGCAGTGTATATGTGTGTACTGTGCATGAGTGTCTTAATATGAGGGTAGGCATACATATAGAGGAGCATGAATCTGGAATGGGCTGTTACTTTCAGTTTGGGAAGGCTGTACTGCTATCTGTGTGTTACTATACTGGTGTTCAGATGACAATACAAAGTGTGCACCTGCTGCTGAGGTGCAATGAGTAAGAGTGAAGCAAATACTGTTGAGTTGATACACTTGTGTAGCCTACAATATAAGAACACTGAGTAATAGGCAGAACACTACAACAGTATTGCACTTACGTTGTTGGATGTGAACAATAGGTTTCTTCTGGGTTCTATTTTCCACTTGAGACGCCACTGGCTTTCAGGAGAGTGGTCTTCTCTGTAATTGCGAAAGAATGAAGTTAGTACATATGTGTGTTATTTTCACAGTAATTGCACTTGGAGAACACATTATTTAAAGTAATAGAAGGATTTCTTGGCAGGAAGAGTTAGTGTGTGTGTAAAATTGCACAGCTTTGTATACAAATGGGGACTTGGGAGCCATTGCTATGGGGGGCAGTGGTGTATTTATAACTGTGTCCCATGAGGTGCACTTTTGGAAGTGTGTGTGTTGCTGTTGCACTATTAAGTTTGGAAATGGATTAGTGCAAGTTTTAGTAGGGTGAGAAAAAGGCTCAGAGAGATGTCCTGATTGGAAAGGATTATGTTTCTGTGTGTGGAATTGCATTAACTTTCCCGTACATAGATGCTTGTTACATGAGTGCAGAAATCATTTCTGTTATTTGATTTATTTATCCACATTTACAAATGGCATTGTAGGAATGTAAACATGCATTTGTTTGATTTTCAAGCAATGATACATTCTGTCAATTGTGCAAAGTATGTACTTGCCATGCTTTGTGAACATACATGCAGTTTCCCTGTTCTGTGTGCATTATGGACATTTTACATAGGACCTGCCTTTTTAACTTGCTGTACAAGTGTTTCCAATGTGGTTTTCTTTTTTTCATTTACAAATGCATCACAAAGAGTGGTGCTAAAATGGAAATGTGAAGTGTGAAACAGTTATGCAAGTGAGCATTAAATGAAAAGTTTGCAAGCACACAGCATTTCAAGTAAGTGCCACTTGATGTTAGGAGATGGGACAAATGACAGTATGATTATTAAGTATGTTATGCAAGGTAAGTGAAAGGTACCCTGTTGACATGCACACAATCTACGTACTTGTTATGCTTTGGTAAGATACATGCAGTTTTCCTTTTCTGTGTGCATTGTAGGCATGTTATAGCAGGTGTGTTAGTGGAGGAAATGGTTGTAAAAATGGCAGAAGGAATGAAGAGAATAACAGTTTGCACATTACAATTGCTGATATGGGTAAAAGAAAATGTTGAAAGCACACAGTATTGTAAGTGCCTCTTGATGGTAGTAGATGGGACAAATTACAGTGTGCTTACTTAATAGGTTATGCAGGGTGAGTGCCAGGTACCCTGATCAAATGCATTTATAAAATATTTGGAAATGCACTCTGCAAAATAGATGCACAGCTGTAGTTTTTGTTGATGGATGCAGATGTGGATGAATCTGGAAGCAGATATGTTGGAGAGTTGTACAGTACTTTGTTCTGGAGGTGCTTTGTAATCAGAGCAGGCTTGTAACCAGAATGTTCAACAGTAGATTTAAAGTGCTCAACTGTGATAATAGAGGTAGATGTAGAGGTTTTGGATGTGATTGGTGTATAGTTGTGTGACTGTTTATCACTAGCCAATGAGGGAGTGGTACAGACAGTAATGTGAACAAGGAAGAAGGGGTGGCCCTGTGATACATGGTCCGCGGACACCAAGATGGTCCGTGGACAAGGCGGCCACATCTGGGGCTTATGAGGCTAGTAGGCATGGAAATAGGACTCTGGAGGCTAGGGATTGGTCAATAAGTGTTCCTGGGTGTGGTGTGTATGGAGAGAATGTGGCAGAAGGTATGTTTGCTGAGAAGAGTGCAGATGGCTATGGTTGTGTCTTTCCGGAGGCAGTGTGTCTGGATTTTGGGAGATTCTTGGGTACATTGGTTGCAGGTGTAAGCAAAGCATTGTGGAGTGGCTGCACATTTTGGATTCCATCATGTGGATGTGCTTTGGTATGGAGTGCATGAAATGAAGTGGCTGGATTTGGTTCCTCTTTGTGCCACTTTGGTGACACATCATCATTCAGATATTATTATTATTCATTGTGGAGGGAACAGTTTAGGACATTTTACCGTAATCTCACTGCAGTTTGCGATGAAGGAGGCACTTGCGAAAGTCATGGACATGTTTCCAAACTCCTGAATAATTTTTTCTCGCATTGTGCAGAGACAGACACAGCTTTGCTGTACTTCATTTGGTCTGCAAATGGACAAAGCGAGGCACAATGTCAACAAGGCTGTTTGCGCCTTTTTGAGAGATGTTGGCATTTCATCTTTCCACAATGAAAATATTACATTTCGTAGCATGAGTCCATCTTACTGATGCTGGCAATCAGCTTTTTATGTGAAATATCCACAATACATTGCAGCCCTTTTTGCAAGTATAGGAAGCATTTTTCCTGTGGGTGTTGGCTTCTTCCACCCTTCCAAAACCAAACACCACAAAAAGGTTATTTTCAGAGCCACCACTTTCTCCCAGAAAAGATTGCACTGTTTTTGAAAGTGCCACCCCCTCCATTTTTTAAAAGTTTGCAGACTACCGTGCTGTCCGCCGACTCCTCAGAATGCCCAGGGCCCTAAACCATTTCATTGGCACTTCTATTTTTAAACTGTGAAAGGTGGCTCTGAAAACAGGCGTTTTTTGGTGGGGGTTTTGTTGTTTGTATTTATTGGGGTTTTTGTATACATGACACATAAGGAAAGGAAGGAAAGGGAGAGTAGGGAAGGGGCACCAACCACAGGGACAAGAAAGGGCAAGTGGAGAGAGGAAGAAGTTGGCTGGGTCTCACTTAGGTAGGGATCATTCTTTCTCATCCTCTCAGACCAAACCCTCGAAAGCACTTTGAAATTGCTCCACCCTGCAGAGTGCTGCATCACAGTACATGCACAATACAGTGACCCTCAAAAGGAAAGGGTCTACTGTGTTGCGTGTGGCCTGCAATGCTGGTTCAGGGATCTGCTGCCCCATAGAAGTGTCCCTTGTGGTGGCAGGAGCAGATACAGAGGTTGTTGTAGAGGAACTCAACCTACTATTTTTTTCAAAGGAGCCGAACCTCCAAACTGTCGTCTTGTGGTTCAACCTCTAGTGTCGCCACATGGAGTTAGTCACGTAGCTATACAGGCCAGGTTTGCCGTGACTGAGCACAGTTTTGCACTCAGTGTAGTGCACCTTGTCTGCACGTGCCTTGTGTACCCCTCCAACAGTGGTAAAGAGCTTCCACACCCAAGACTCGTGCTGGCCGGCAGTAGTGAGGACATCCACTACCTCATCCTCGTCTTCCTCTTGTTCCCTCTCTACATCTCCATGCCTGTTCCCCTCCCCAGCCCCTTGGAAAGGTGGTGGTGGTGGAGGAGGTGGGGCTGGTGCTGTGGCAGAGGCAGCAGCAGGAGTAGCCATGGTTGCATCTGATCTAGAATAGTCCTCCAAAAGTAGCTCAACACAGAACAGCAGGAAAAGGAATGTGAGGAAACCATCAATGTGCAGCAATGCTCTGTCCTGTTATCCAAAAACATATTAAGGAGGAGCTCTAAGGTGTGGCCTTTTATAGTGGTGCTGGGGAGTGTTCCGAGGACAGCCGCGCAATCCACAGATGCTTCAAACCACAAAAAGGGCTCATAAAGCTCCAAAAAGAGTCCAGATCACCCGGGGCATAGTCTGGGACCTGTGCAAGGATAAAGTTTCACAGCAAAAAAACACTTTTTTGGTGTTCAGGGACCCGGACACTGGCCACGGACTGCCCACGGACAAGGGCCTATGCTGAGCGTGGGTGCGGTTACATGGATACATTGCGGACGGGCGAATGGGATGGGTGTCCAAAGGACATATATTGTGCTGCATCCGTTGTGCCCATGCACATAGGTGTCCTACGCCCAGAGTTGGGCTCTCCAAACTAATTAAAAGTGCAACACACATGCGGCGGAGAGTTCGGACAGGCCCAATGTTCGTAGGATCCCGACGGTGGGTTGCGCGTGCACGCAGATGTCCGCCGGACAGGGGTGGGATTCCCCGGGGTGGGATTCCCCAAACTAATTAGGGGTGCGTCACAACTTTGCGGATATGTGGACAGGCCCAGTGTTCTAAGGACACCTCCATTTTGATTGCGGACAGTCCGGGCAGGTTAAGTGTTCGTAGGACACCTCCATTTTGGTTAATTACAAACAATCCAGACAGTCGCACTGTCTGAGGACTCCTAACAGGGTTTTTAAAAAATAAAACGGAAACACATACAGCAACAGCATACATATAACTTTATTTACACACATAAGTATACAAATTACAAAAGAGAAGGGGAAGCAGAAATGCAGACATATACAGAGGTCTCATCATATCATCTTTTTTGATGGGGATTTTGTGGGAAGGGTTGGATGGGACAGGGAGAAGGGGTACAGGTGCAGGTGGGGCAGTGATATTTAATATTCTCCATGACATGTCTTTGTACAAAATCTTTTAAATCGGCAAAAGTGTCAGTTAATTGATCAATTTTTTCTTCCAAGCTTTGTAGATTATTTTCTACACCGTTACTTTGTTGTTCCATATGCTCATGAACTTGTACATGCTGTACTGTTTCTGGGGCATTCCCTTTATTTTCTGTATCTACTGTTAAAGAAAAATAAATGTGTTAGGTACATGTGAAGCAATGTGTATTAATTGGCTTACTTTGCAAACTGCACTGTGTACCAATAGTATCACTGACTTCACTCATTTCATCACGCAGAAAATGTTCTTCAAGCCACTCCAGGGTGCCAGCCATTTCTGTTTAAAGAAAGAGAAATTATATTTTAGTGTGGCATACTGAACAAACTGCGTTGTTATAGGAATCAAAGGAAGTGCACTTACCAGTTTGTAGTTCAGTTGTGCTATTAGTGGTTTGCAGGTGTGCTGTTGACAGTTGGTTTGCAGTTTCAGTGTAAAGCAGCAGTGATGTAATTCTGCAGGAGGCACAGGTTATTTGTGTACTTGCTGCATTCCATTATGTTGCATACCCTATGGAATTGCACTGTTGCTTTCTTAATTATAGAGTTTGCAGACCTACTTTATTTGTGTTTGTAATTCACTTACATGCTACTCGTTCAACATGTTGAGTGTCTTTGTTGCATGCTACAAAAATCTAAGATAACCCCTGAGCTTTTGGGCAGTGTGGATGCTACCCAAGGTCCGTGGACAGTCACGTAGTCGGCAATTAAGGGTATCTTGGTTAAAAGCTAAGAAATTCACTGAAAAAACGTTGTTAAAAGGATGTTATTATTAATTTGTGCCACTTAAAACCTATCAAATTCATTGAAAAAACGTTGTTAAAAGTACGTTATAGTTAAGTTGCAATACTACAAACCTATCAAATTCTGTAAAAAAACATTGCTAAAGGGACGTTATGGTTCAGTTGCCCTAAGAAAAACCAATAAAATTCAGTGCAAAAACTTTTTTAAAGGGACCTTATAGTTACTTTGCACTAATAACTACCTATCCATATTATGGTTCCAAGTAAAACCGAAAAACCGCAGAAATTCGGCAGTTATGGTAAGCTAAGCAACCATAACTCGAGCCACCACCGTGCATTGCTACGACTAAGTGAGGGCCTTAATAAACACCCTGGGACATTTCCTGATGCTGTAATGTCCCCCACCAGGGCTCAGGTTTTATTGTTAAATAATAATATATTGCAACACAGATGTGCAATGTATTACACACTTAGACAGAAAAGACCCTAATTCGCCAAATCCATGTGTAAATTGATTTCTTTACATATTTTTTATTTTTATTGAAAAGTCATGTGCAAAAAAAACAGTTAAAATATATATCTTCTTGAATCTGCAGATATACATCTGTAAGAGGGTGAACAATAGTTTATCATACAACAAGCTTTAAATAACACAACTCCACTCTCAGAGTTTCCACTGCAAAAAAAGATGTAAATATTTATTGACATGTTCTATCTGCTTATCCAAAAGATCCACAGATGTTAACATCAACAACATAGTACCCATGTTCACAGTGTGACTTCTGCGATCATAGCCTAAATTTTTTTGAAGAAATTGAAAATGTTTATAAGCAAACTTATACATAACATTGGGTCTCATTACGAGAATCGCGGTAAAAACCAAACCTTACTGGCATTGAGGCAATACCGCGTCTGGGTAGCAATGACGCTGCTAACAGCGGCCGATTATGAGAATGCGTGCACACGCGCAGTGGCATGCCTGTATCGTCTGTACTGGCATGCCGTAAATGACCCTAAAAGCCCGGTTAGCAGCATCATGCAAAGCTATGACACATCCTCTGCCTTAGTCCACCCCTAAATTACGGGCACTGGCAATACCGGGCCCAGCAATACCAGAACCGGAAGTAACGTCATCGTGCCGGAACGGGAAACGCAATGGCGGCCATCTTGAAAAACACAATCCATTGCAATCCTCGAGACACAGGACCTGGATCCACACACCACCAGCTACATCTCCAGCTACATCTCCAGCACAATGCCCAAGGCCATTAAAAAAGGTACATCCTATCAGCGAAAGGTGCGCTTCTCGAAGAACGGGTTAAACATTCTGGCAGACACTCTGCCCCAGAATGGAGATGTGTTCTTTGCATCAGACTTCAGGCGACCTGCCAAGCTAATAAAAAAAAGAAATATGGGAGGAAGTGGCCCAAAAGGTCAGTGCGGTCAGTGCAGTCGGTACCTCCCCCCGCACTGTCAAGGATGTTAAAAAAAGTTGGGATGACCTGCGCCTCCATGTGCGCAATATCCTATCGGCAAATCAGAGCCCGGGTCTGGCTACAGGCGGCGGGTCCAACTCCCCCATAAAGCTCACCCAATGGGAGGAAACATGTGCCAGCACGATTGGCATGGAGGCCATTGAGGGAGTGCGAGACATGGAGCGCGGAGTCCCGTCATCGGCAGATGGAGGTGAGTGTCCACACAAACCACTGGAATTCAAAGTATGATGATGGGCCACAAATGTGACAGTGTCATAGCCAATAAATGGGCCATCACACACACATGGACACATCCCTGCCTAGATGCTGTCCTGAGCACCGTCACATCGTATGCCTGAATACCCCCCCCTATAGCAAGCAACCTGTATGTCACATCCAAGAGAGCAAATCGTCACATGCGTACAACTGCACTAGTACCAATACATGCACGATGCATGTACAACCATCACTGATGCCGTCCCTCTCTCGGTGCCCCACAGGCTCAGATTCCAACAGCGATGCCGAGGACACAGCTGCACAGGCCACGGCACCAACCAAAAAGGCCAGGGGCAGGGATGACAGCAACATGCCACCCAAGGCAAAGCCAACACTGGATCCCAAGGCATAGGGGCGGCAAAGTAGTGCTGCAAAACCAACAGTGGCCAAAGTGGCAGAATCCACTGATCCCAAGCCAGTGGCAGATGGGACCTTGTCTGCTACAAACAGCTCCATAGGGGAGGCAGCTGCCACAGCGCCCCAGAGTGGTGATGAAGGACAGTGCCAGGCTGAGGTATGTGTCCCCGAGGACGACAACCTGCCCAAGGGCAAACACCCCAGCACACCCCACAGAGAGCTCCCAACAGCATCACACTCGACCAGTGAAGAGGAGAGGCAATACCAGAGGCCTGGAGCCCCACGAGGACACACCTGCAATGGGCTCCTCGACAGATGTCCCATCCACTTCAACGGGCATCCGGGATGGAGGGTGGCGCATGGCACAAATGGAGCGCGTCAGCAGGATCTCACAGGGCTCCTTAAACAGTTTGTTTCTGATGGTGCCCTTACAAGGCAGGAAACCCATGAGAACACTGTGGCCACGACAGGGGCCATGTGGGCAAGCACCAGATGCATTTGTGAGGAGCTGTCAGCAGTGAGGCAGGTCCTGGCCAGGATTGCCAATGCCTTGGAGGCTCAGTGTCCTGCCCCGACAGTGGAGCGTGCAGGCACGGCATCATCGGCCAGCTGCACCCAGACGAGCTCCCTGCATTGGTCATCACGCACCATGCGGCACACTGACATGCACCCACCGGAGGCCAGACAGAGGACACAAGTAGCAGGGGCATCCTGCATGTGCAGACTGATTACGACCCATGTTACATATCACTATTGCACGCCATGTGTGGGGGAGTTGCAGGAGGAATGGGAGGGGCTGGGGGGAATGGGGAGTTGTGGGGGGAGACAAAGGGCGGAGGGGGTTTGTGGGGGAGTTGGAGGGAAATTGCACTTTGTATATATCACATGTTTAATACACCCGTTTGCACAAAAAATCATATGACTGGACATTGCTTATTGTGTATGTGTGCTTTATTGGTCTACAGTGCACAGTGTCCATGTACCCCCACACCCAGTGCCCAGAGTCCCACATCCATGGCACCTCTGCATCCATGTGTCTTAGAAATATTGGCCAATCACAGACTGGCGCATAGCACGTCCCTCTTGTGCATCGCCACCTGGTTTATGTGCAACCCCTTCTTCATCATCTTCATCCTCACCTGGTGGTTGCTGTTCAATGTCAGGGGGCAGAGGCACGTTCCGTCGGATGCACATGTTGTGCAGCATGGCACACGCCATTATGATCTTGGACACCTTCTCATGCCGGTACAGGTATGCCCCACCCGACCTGCTGAGGTAGTGAAACCGTGCCTTCAACAGGCCAAAGGTCTGCTTGATCACCACATGGGTACGGGTATGGGCACGATTGTAGTCCTCTTCATGCCTGTTCTGCGGGTTCTGGACAGGGGTTAGGAGCCACGGCTTCAAGGGATAGCCAGCATCACCTGCATGGGAGCAAAATAAGGTATGTGAGAGTCAATTACTACCGTGACACCTGTACTTTATCACTCTCATGCCTGCAGATATTTGTAGTTCACATGCACATGTCCCTGGATGTATGCACACATTTTAATTTGCCACAATGTGTGCCGTTCCATGCTCCACAGGTGTGGGTTGTGTCGTCCAGATGATGCAGGGTGTCCACTTCCTTGTTGGTGTTCATGCACTGTGTATGCCTACCGCTGTATTTGCTATCATCTATGTGATGTGGAGTGAATCGTATGTATTTTTACTAGCAGCATTGGCACAGGTTTTATCATGATTTGTCATTCATCGCTTAATATGCCCATGGTGACATGCAGCGCTACTGTGGCGGTGGGCCAGTGACAATCAGTGTATTCCCTTAGTGGGATTGATTTATGCTTATTCATGGATGCATAACCTGTGTTGTGTTTTGATGCGGTCATTTACATTGTGCATACTCACAGCATGTTGCATTGTGTTACAGGTGGTACGGTCTGATGATGTGAAGTGGATATGTTGAGGGATGTGGGCTGGTTGCAAGTCCAGCACATTGGCATTGGTGCACAGCTTCCATCATTTCTATGAGGTTTAGGTGTCATGTTCAGTTTGGGATGCTTTGGGCACAGTGTTTTGCAGTATGGGCATTGCCCAGTCACCACCCCAATCTCACCCGGGTGGTGTGCGCATCCCTATCCCCCTATTACACTGTCATATGCCTGTCATGCAACTTACCAAGCAGCCAGGCACGTCGTCCAGCATGTCACTCCATGTAGCGTGGTATCATGGAGTTCCGCAGGACCATTGAATCATGAGTTGATCGGGGATATCGAGCACAACATTGTGTGATGAACTTGCTGGAGTCACATACCATCTGCACATTGAAGGTTTGGTATAGTTTACGATGATGGTAGGCCACCTCCATGGCATGTGGGACCACCAATTCCACATAGGTGCAGTCGAGGGTCCTGATACAATTTGGCATGCTAATTTTAGTGTCAAAGATCTCCTGGGCAGTCCGTGGTAGAGATATGTAGTCGCTTGAGTGCTTCAGGAGGGCATCCAGCACTTGTTTCAGCATGCTTGAAAATAAAGGTTGTTATATGCCATGCACCTGCCCCACTTTGTGCTGGTAGGTGCCTCCTGTGGCCAGGAAGTGGAGCACAGATACTACCTTCAGTAGAGGGGGGATGGTGGTGCAGATTTCATTCTGGCTGACAATGCCGTCGTTTATCATGTCCACAATGGTGTTGATGGTGTCCCGGTCCAGGCAGTACAGGGTGTGGATCTGCTCAGGGGTTAGGTTGAAAGGACTGACTCTGATGCAAGGGATTGGAGGCTGCCTGCGTGGTACCACTGTCTGCACTGGTGGGACTTGCTGGGCCTGTCTCACCCTCCTTCTCCTCGTGCGTCTCCTCTGTAGTGCCTGTTGTAATTGTTGCTCATGGTGTAACAATGCAAGCATGTCCTCCAGCCCCAATATCACAACTACCAGTGGGATCATCTTGGTGTGGAAAGGGGTGTGGTGTGTGGGTGTGCTCCTTTTGTGCTGGTCCTGACTCCATTGCTGCCACCTGTGCTGATTGTGTGCACATGTGGCAGTTGGGAGCACAGCACATTGCCATTAGTGGGAGATCTGCGATGCCGGTGATGCCGGCATTGCGATATCCCTTATTACCGCCTTCAGGATGCCAGTAGATGCATGTCCGTGCCACTTTTGATGTCCTCCTGTTAGCGGCATCCCGGTATTGCCAGCCCCAAGCGCCGTATGCCCGCGGGCGTGCCGGTACGGAGGTGCCCGGTCTCAGCGGTGGCGCTGATACCATGTTGTCGGCTCGTAGTAGGCCGGAGTGGTATGCGGTGCCGGTTTTCCCTTACCGGCATCGTTATTCCATTACTGCGAATATCGTAATGAGGCCCATTATGTCTAATGCCATAAGTGTTTTATCTGCGTACACGTAGGGCTTGATTCATGGAACGTTTTCCTATGGGATTGTGCCATTATAAAACACTTTCATGAATGAGGCCCATGATCATTTTGTTTTTCAAAAGAAGGAGGGAAAAAAAATACTAAATATAACCGTCTGGTATTCAGCGATTTACGTTTCCCAATCCTTACTAGAAGCACCTCCCACAGCTACCCATTCTTGACATATATCACAGAAGACTCTCATAATTTAGACATTGGAGCCGATACAATTTGGAACATGTGGAGTTGACACTGCTGCCAAAGTCAAGGATTAATTCAGTTTCAGTGGCGTTGCACTGGTGGAATCAGGTGCTGGACATGATGCCAATTTCCATGCATGTAATACATGAGCCCCATGCATTTTTATATTGTGGTGCTCGTCCAATTTCCAATACGCATTACCTACATCATCTCAGTAGAGTTGCACAAGATGATTTATCGTGATTGATGTTCCCAGGCTTCGTGAGAGAACATTAGAAGAGCCATGTCTTAGTGTTTTCTTGCACAATGTGCACTGAACATCTTCTGCCTACCTTTTAGAGCACTGTTCGTTTACCTTGAAATATCTCCAACTGTCTACAGGTGTTCATATTCCTGTGGCTTTCTTCCTGGGTGGTGATAGATTGGGGACCCAGATGGCATCACCATCACTGCTGCTGTTGTTGATCTCATGATTAGACATGTTAACATTTCTAACTGCTAAGGAAAATGTAAAATAAAAAAAAGTGATTGGTGGCTGCCCCAAGGCCTGCAACACCGAAGCTGGCTCCTTAGACACTTCAGTGAGCTAACAACAGTGTAAGGTGCTCCAGCAGAGCTCTGTGCTCCAATTTTCATTTGGAAATGAACACACTTGTTTTCCATTTGTCCCTTGAATTTGTTAATTCCCCCTGTCCACTTAGCACCTGCTGCCCCCTGACCCTCTCCCTGACTCCCTCGTTCTCTCTCCCCGCCAGCCTCCACTCACTCCTCCCAGCCTCCAATGGTGATTGGTGTTTTGCAGCCACTCCCTGACCCTCCCAGGGCAGCCCCCACTTCCCATGGTAGGCCCATGTGGTTAAGGGCCCATAGGTAAAGGGCAGCTCCTACAGAAGCAGCTCCAGATGGTGTTGGCTGCTGTCAGCCAGGAAAACAATGAGCCTGCAGCGTCAACCTGCTACAAGTAATCAGGTAGGTGGTCGGGGGGGCAGCACTCACTAATTAGATCCATTCCCCATCAAATAATTGTTTAGCCTCCCTGCATGTATGTCGCATTCTTTGCATTGCTGCTGTGTTTGAAAATTAGGCATGTTTTCCTCTTTCTAGGAAAGCTGAATCTAGGTGTTTTGTATTACTTCTGTGTTTGAAAACTAGGCCTTTTCTACTCTTTCTAGGAAAGTAGAAACCACTTTTGCTTTGGGGTAACCATGGTACTCATATGTGTCCCATTAGGCCCTTCCCACTTCCTAGGTCGCCTCCGCAAAGAGCACCTGCTCTGTTGAGTGTACCGGCCTGCTCCTTCTTTGCATTCCCTACTCTGTGACCCCCCCCTCTGCACATCCATGCTGTGTGGTGCTGGGCTGTGCATCCTTCCTCTCTCATTCGCTCCCTACTTCCCCTTGCACCCTAGATGGAGTTTTCCATTTCCCCATATACTCTTACTGCTACTCTAGTTTCTATCCTATCCCTCTCACTAAGTTGAATAAGAAGACGTTCAAGAGGGACATACTGGTCTCCAACCCAGGCCTCCCTATCGCTGATACCTACATCAGTGCTTCCTCCAGACAGACCGTCACTGACATCCTCTTTGTCGTTCCCTCTCCAGGCCTATACACCCCTCAAATGGTCTCCATTCTCTCTCCTTTCTCCTCCTCTCCCATTAATGGTGGCACTCAGTGGAAGATCCTCTTGGCCTCCTTTCACACCTCCAAGACCATCTTTAATGTCTATCTAAATGGCACCATCTTACTCAGGGCCTTCAGCCCAATCTCCTCCTTTTCGATAGGCATCTCCCACGATTTATCAACTTCTTTCCTTCTCCTGCTCCTCCTATTAGCACATCTCTCTTGCCACCCTTGGCCTCCACCTCTATGGCTCCCTCACTATCCACAAACTCTTTGGCTCCTCTGCCTCCTCCCTTACCTCTCAGGATCCTATGCCACTTCCGATGGGTACCTCCCTCCCCTGAACCCCTTCCCGGAAGCTTTTGAAAAGTGGCAACCTGCTCCACATTGCTAAATCAACTCTTGCTCTGCTGTTAAACACTCCTCTGATGTCTGCCACCTTCTGGAACTCGTGGATCTAGATGTACTCGCTCTTACCAATACATGGTTTAGCGCCAGCTCTGTCATGGATTTTTACAATCTCCTCCCTGTGGGCTACAAGATCCTTACGAGCTAAGGCCCAACAAGCCTGTAGGTGGACTGGCCCTGATCTTTCCCAAGTGGATACCTGCCTCCATCATTCATACTCAAGCCAACTCCTCCTTAGAAAGCCTGGTCTCTAGGCTTTCTATCTTTCCTGGCTTTTCTCTGACCCTGGTCACCTTCTACAGGCCAACTGGCAAGGTCACCCTCTTCCATTCTGAATGGGCTGACATCACTTCTTCTCTCATGTCCTCTACGTTGCAGTTTAACCTCCTTGGGGATCTAAACATCCACATGGACTCTACAGACTCCTCAGGGGTTTTCTGTTTCCACTGTGACTCTCCCTCACCATTATTCCCTCTGGCCTGACTCACTCTGCCTGGCACACCTTGGATGCTCTTATTTCTTCAGATATACCCATATCTAATCCTCTTACTACTCTTCTCTCCTGGACTGACCACTTTCTCCTTTCTTCACACTTGAAGCTTCCTGTCCCCCTGGCAAAGGCTCACCCAGCACTGCCACCTTCCTTTAAGGACATTCAACCTATGAAGTGAGAATCAGTAGCCACGATTGCCATCACATTCTCTCCACCTCCTTCTCCTGCCGCTGACTCCCATCCTGACCCAGCCCTTTCCAACCTTCACCATTCTATCTCTAACAAACTGGACATCCTTGCCCCTGTGACGAGGATCTGTATGAAACCGCCAAAAATGCAACCCTTCATATGACTCTGAAACTGCCCGCTTTGAAAAATCAAGTGCACAGCAGCTGAAAGGAAAGGGAGAGCTCCAGGTACACCCTCTGACAAACTGGACTGCCGCCTACTCTGAAGGCAATACAGACTCTCCAGCCTCTCTAAAAAGAGGGTCCATATTCAAGCCTGCATCTCAGCAGCCTGTAACAACACAGCCAAACTATTCAAAATTTGCAAGGAGATAGCCAATCATACTGCAGTATCTTCTGCTTCTACTCCTACCAAGGCACTTTGCTCGGCCATGGCCTTTCATTTGACTACCAAACCCCAGAACATCCTGTCTTCGCTCTCCTCTCCTCCCCTCCCACCCTTTACCTCTCTCTGCCCTTCCTTGGCCACACTCTCTTTTCTCCTCCTCTCCTCCCTCTCTCCTGTCACACCTGATGAGGATTCCAGACTAGTCTGGTTTATTTATTTATTTATTTTTTGTAATTTATATAGCGCAGCCACTGACCCAGAGGCTTAAGGGTGCTAGACATACAAAAGCACATGTAAAGAAAAACAACATAGCACATGGACGAAGCATCCTGGCAGCCGATTCTAAAATCTAGAACGCTGTTCGTTAAACAGATGGGTCTTCTGTCCCTTTCTGAATACTCTGATGGAGGGTTCTTCTCTGAGTTTAGTGGGAAGTGCATTCCAAAGGGATGGTGCTGCCGAGAAGAAATCTCAATTTTCTGCCTGTGTTAGCCGACAAGTGTGCAGCTTGAGAAGGGAACGATTTTTGGATCTCAAATTGTAATTACAGGCTTTAGGGATCATTTCATCCCTAAAATAGGAAGGCCTGGAATTTTTCAAGGAGTTGAAAGTAATCGTCATTAACCGAAAACTGATTCTTTCCTTGACAGGAAGCCAGTGTAACTCCTTTCTAATGTCTGAGATATGATCCCTTCTATTTTGGTCGACCACGACTCGGACCGCATTATTCTGCATCACTTGGAGTCTGTTAATCTGGCAGTTAGGTAGACCAATCAGAAGGCTGCTACAATAGTCAATTCTTGAACCAATTAACACATGTGCAATCACTTCCCTGCTAAACTTAGAGCGGAAGGGACGGGCATAAGATAAGAGTTTGATATAGTATGCAGTGGAGGCATCTAAGCTACTAACCTGTGCCTTCATGCTCAAACTGCTGTCCAACTAGACCCCTAATGTCTTAATCTTTTTTTTTTGTTTCAATAGTACAACCCCCATTCAAAATTTGGGAATACTGTCCTCCCATCTTACAGACTTTCCTTTCAGTTCCTACAAGCATCAATACAGTCTTCTTCGCATTAAGCGAAAGACCATTGTTGTCCATCCAATTTTGGATGAGGCCGTAGATCCTGTTAATATTTGCTTCATCCAGAGAGAATACGCCAGTGAGGAAGCTGATACATTGGGTATCATCAGCGTAGTTAGTAAACTCAATACCATTGAGATCTAAGAAGTCCAAGAAAGGCACAGCAAAAATGTTATTGGGTATAAGCAGGCTCCCTGCAGAACTCCCTGTGTCAATTATAGCAGATCAGCATCAGCCAGATAACTGCTCACTTTCCTGTACCAACCCCCAAGAAAAGAAATGACCCATCGAGCTACAGAGGGAGAGAAACCTGCAACACCTCCAACCTGGAGACCAGCTCTGCATGGTCCACCAGGTTGAAGGCGGCCGACAGTTCAAGTAATAAATCCATACTTGTATTTCCCTGGTCCATATGATGGAGAAGCCTGGATTTTAAATCCAGCAAAGCAGTCTCTGTGCTGTGCTTCTCTCTCTGAAGCAGGATTGTCTCTGGTTAAAGATGTCAACAGTTCTCAGATGAAAGACTCATACAAACAGGTGGGATCCTGCCCCTCCAGACCCATTAAGGACAACATTGGTTCACTCTCTCCAGCCGTAGCCGATCTTTGCAACCACTCGTTTGCCACTGGAGTATTCTCCTCTCCTCTCAAGTACTCCCTTGTGCACCCCCTTCTAAAAATGCCTTCTCCCGACCCCTCCATTCAGGAAAACTATTGCCCAATCTCTATCACTCCTTTCGCTGGCAAACCCCTGGAGAAGTTGGCAATCTCCCTGCTTACCCTCCACACTGAAGCTTTTGGTTGTCTCCATGACCATCAGTCTGGCTTCCGATGAGCCAGAGACACGTAAACTGCTCTCCAGAATACCCGTGAAGATCTGCTCTGTAACTGAACTGCTCTGTAACCTTGACTCTATCCATCCCTCTGTCCTCATTCTCCTTGACATTTCCTCTGCTTTTGACACAGTGAAGCACAACATCCTGATCACTTCTCTCTGTGATACCCTGGACATCACGGCCACTCCTCTGCTAACCTTCCCCTCCTCCTGCATCGTCATGCCGACTGGCTGCTTTGTGTTGCTCTGAGTCATACAGGACACCAGCCCCACCTTGTCCAGCCGCACTGCACTTGCATGCTGTCCTTCCTGCACTGCCTGTTGGCCTTTCTTGAACTACCTGGGTGTGATTTCTTTGGGAGGCCCAGCCCTCCTTGCACTTAACTCAGGGCCCTGCTGCTCTGGGTGTACTTCTCCCCACTCCCCTCCGCTGAAGTTCTTGTCTGCGCACTTGCACAATCTAAATGATACTAGGCCTAGTAAGATGGTTTGTCTTGTTCTCCATTGCTACCCCCTTCCCTTGTTGTGCCTCGAAACACCTGTGTATAGTCGGATTATAAATAAATTATCAATAAATCAATCAGAAAGAAAAGATCATGGGAAGGCCTCTTGCTCATCAAGTGGTACTGCTGGAGATAGGAGCAGCACATCTGTAGACACGTCATGAAAATATTCTTCTTTGAACCTCTCTAGCATTTTTGATGACTCTTCAGATGGAGTGCTCCAGTGCTGCAGTTGTTTCAAGACTCTACTCCTCATATCCGAGTTGTCAGTAAAGCCTGCCGGCAGGCGGCGAGTTACCAGCAACCCAGTAACACTGTTTCCAATGCCTGACTTCCTGGGGCCACCGGGATATTATGGCAGGGGGTGGAAACGGTAAATCCCCATTCCCATGGAGTCCGATAGGATTCCACAGGAATGGAGTCACTGAATCACCAGCACCACTGCTAATGGCACCAGTGCTTCAATGAAAACACTGCTGGTAGCGCCCTGAACAGTCGACAGATCAGGCCTTTGGGGAGTTCAATGCCCCTACCGGCAAACTCTTAATTTGGTAGTCCAGAAATTGTACTGGTACGTTGCTACTGCTGTTCTAATTTCCTGACCGCCAAAAACATAATGAGGCCCTCTGGCTATTGCTGGCAGCAGCTTTAATAGGTGGTGGTTGATACATAATTAATTGACTTTACTTCAGGCCCAACCGAAGTGAGGGACTTAATAAAAACCATGGGCCATTACCTGATGCAGTAATGCCCCCCGGCTCAGGGCTTATTGTTAAATAATACTTTCTTGCAACATGGATATGCAATATATTACACACTTAGACAGAAAAGACCCTAATTCCCCAAACCCATGTGTAAATTGATTTCTGAACATGTTTTTCTTTTTTATTCAAAAGTAATATGCTTAAAAAAAAGTTTTAAAATATAGATCTTGAATCTGCAAATAGAAATCTGTAAGAGGGGAAACACTAGTTTACCATAAAACAAGCTTAAAATAACCTAACAAATTATGCCCTCACAGAGTGTCCACTGCAAATAAATCTGTAAATATGTACTGACACTTTCTATCTGCTTATCCAATGGCACTGTGAGCCGCTCAGGAGACGGCATTCCGACCGCCAGCATTTTCATTCCAGCAATCCCTCATAGAACTAGCTTCTACAGGAGTGACGCTTCCATATTGGTCTCTCCCAGAACACCTACCTTATTAATTACACTGCCTTCTGTTAGAAATCCATCCAATCAACAGGCTCCCAATAGGTATGACAGAAGATTAACTCTCCGACTCTCTTTAGTGTACATAGACACTAAGATGCCTTAAGCCACTGGCTTCCCTGGATCCGACTACTTAGGATACTTCACTCACAAGAATATCTCATCCTGATGAAGGCCTACACCACCAGAGCTCACTAAGCTTATCTTTACAATGGCTGAAACACTGTTGTGTTGACTTTTTGTTTATGTTGTTGTTCAACTCTAGATTGTTCCCACACAACTGTGCTGATTACCTGACTATTACTCCACTAAGTTCTCTAATTTCCTTCCCCAAGGAACCTGTAGAGAATGTATAAGCAAAAGAATTTGCTATTTCAAATATTTGTCATTTGATTTGTTTAACTCAGGTACTATACCGTGTATGTTTTAATGTTGAATATCCTATTATTTATAAATTCAAGTGTATCGTGACACTTACTGCACACAAATTAAATCCGAACTGCAGTATACAGAATTTTTTGTAATTCTGTGTCCACCAAGTCATGTTGTGACAAATCCAGGATTCAGTTGCTCTATTTCTGCAGTTAGATTTCCATGACCTTGCTCATTTGCGTTTTTATATAGGTGTACCTACCTGGGTAGAGCAAGGCATTAACCAGGCACCTCGTTCAATACCGGTATTTCCCCATTCAGGGAACCCGGACCCGGTATGCGGTATGGGGGTAGCCATGGCGCTAATAGCACCATGGTTTCCTCCATACTCATAATGACCCCCATAATATTTTTGTTTTTCTAAAAAAATGTGGAAAAATTGCCACTTAAAAAAGAAAACTAAAGATAACAATACATTTGTTTTTCAGCTATTAACCTCATAACTGCCAAGGGTTCCCCACTTACCCAGTGCCAAGGCCTTTTTCAGTGCTTTTGGTATGTCGCCAATTCAATCCCTTGTAACCTTTTTGTTGCATGATACCATGATATATCTTGGTCCAATTTGGCCCCTTTTCTCCCCACATATAAGCGGTCATGACGCCACCAAGGAATCCTAGTTTGCTGATTGGGGGTGAGAGAAAATAACCAAAATCCTGTGGTTTTTTCCTTGTAAGAGCTAGGAACAAATGATTTGCTGTGCTGAATTCTCCATTTTCCAGGCTTTCAAGAACAAGTTGAGTGGAAACCAAAAAAACACATTTTGATATGGTTACCAGCCATTTTGTGAGAGGTAGACAATTTTGGCCTTTTTTCCAATAGGACATGCGTGGACGTAATGGGAGGATAGGAAAGCTGAATGGAAAGTCAGAAATGCATACCCTTCTGATAAGTAGGCAAAATTCCAAGTTAAGGAAGGGGTGATTTGCACAGGTCAGGCAACAACTATGTAGGAAAAAATGCCATAGTTTGAGAAAAATGACAGAAAAAAAGGTAGGTGGTGGGCATGGTTGGCCCAGTACGCAATGGCTTCTGTGAATTTTGAGAAATGCAATGCTCTGCTACATTCCCCCGACTCTTCCAGTTAGGAAATCACACAATTTTTGTAATGTTTTTCAAAACAAGCATACCACCAGCCAAAAACGGAGCCATGGCACACAGGATGCTTATGCTTACGGCCTAAACAGACGTACTTAGCATGTGTAAATAAGGAAAACAAATGTGGTGAGGAAGGGCAAGCACAGGCAGACATTTTGAAGGGTAGGTGACTTGTGCAGGTTACAAAAGTGTAAAGTGGAGGCAAATTGTCTGGAGTTCAGACTCTGTGCATTTGCCAAACTACGTTGGATTGTGCTGCTGCTGCTGCTACGTTAAAAGTGAAGTCCATCAATACGGTGGTCTACCCTTAAGGATTCAGAATCCCTCTGAGCCCCTCCTCCCTCTACCCGAACTCGCTGACTCCAGTCTACAAAACCTCACTGCCTCTGCAAAGCAGAGCAAAGTGGAGGCAAGTGGAGTTGTCTGGAGTGGAGACTGTGCATTTGCCAAACTAAGTTGCATTGTGCTGCTGCTACGTTAAAAGTGAAGTCCATTAATACGGCGGTGTACCCTTAAGGATTTGGAATCCCTCTGAGCCACTACTCCTACTCCCAGAACTTGATGACTCCAATCTACAAAACCTCACTTCCTCTGCGAAACGGAGCAAATTGGAGGCAAGTGGAGTTGTCTGGAGTTAGCGGGAGTGAAAGCGTCTGGTCTCTGATATGCGCGGCTCTGAATCCATGACGGAAAGGAGATCCAGTTTGAGCCCACCTAGTGCTAGAATAAGACAACAGGTAAACAGGGGGGTGCTGGGGTTGGAAAATAACTATGGAGGTTTCAGGACCCCAATGGGGGAAGAATTGGATGTTCCTAGAGACTGTTTGACCCAAGGCATGATGGAGATTCCCCAGGGAAAGGAGGAGGCTCCCAAAATATGGAGGAGTGGAAAAGTGGGGATGGTGGTATTGCAGCTGAGTGAGTAGTTGGTGTTGCCATCTTGTAGCGATAGCCAAATGTAAAGAAAATCCAACGAACGCAACCCTGCGTATGCAAAATAATGTTCAGGTTATGGGAGCTGAAGTGGAAAAGATTACTCAGTTGCCAGCATTACACGGGGATGAATTGGGCAAAGGTAGATCCTTGCTGAGCAACCCCCTAAATACTACACCCCTGTCAAATGATATAGTGAATGGCTGCAAGTATAATGACCCCCAGCTGGAGCTCAAACAGCCAATTTCTAAATCGCAAATCCTGCAATGGGGGAAACAGGGTTAGGGCTTCCATTGATTTGGACCCTAACCACCCTGACACTTTGAGGGGGTTGCTATAGATGGAAGTAGGAGTGCCAGTGTGAATGTACGGTTGGCAGCGCATCTGGCAAAGGATTTGGCTGAATAAACTGTGAAAATTACCAGGCAAAAATGGCTGAGTTTGTCTAGGGTAAATGATTGCTTGAGAATCTTAGATCAATCAATACTACAGGCAGATGCAATTGCAGAAAGGTATGAGGTGGAAGGGAGAGAATCATCGTCCACCATCCATGAGGGACGTACATTGGGGGAGATGATCATGCCCATATGTCAAATGGAGCAGACTTTTGAGGAAACAAACTGTGTGATGAAGGAATGGGAGACATCTAAGAGCCAGACGACTCCACCCAGAGTACATAGGGTAAAGGGGAAAGCTCAAACCAGGACAATACATAGGAGCTGGGACTCCAATGGAGAAAGTTAAGACGATATGGTGTTTGAGGAGCCTGGCTCAAATGCCTCTTCATCTTCAGTGTCAACTCCCTCTGAATGTTTGCGATTGGTGAGAAGGAAGGATTGGAGAAAGGAAGGATTTTTTGGCACACAGGATAAGGCGCCCCTTCAGCAACTCGTGATGGCAACCCTAACAACGTCCCTAGCCCCTTTCACAAAGCGGTATGCAGGGATTTATAATAACCTCCAGGACCAATCTGCACTAATTATAGGCACAAACAGCAAATTGATAGAGCTAGAATCTTTAGCCAATAGAGTAGAAAGGAGGCTGTATAAAGAAGCAGAAACTCCCGCAACCTGGCAAAATCGACTATGTGATCTTGCTAGGGGAGAAATGATGGATAAAACCTTGATGATGGAGGCCTTGCTTCAGGACTGTCAATGGATGAGGACCCATTTTAAGGACTCCCACTGAGTAAATAGCCCCCTCAAGAAGCACCCATAAGGGAAACAGAGTATGTAGTTCACCAGGTGGTAAACGAGGAGCCAGAAGTGGTTGTGGTGGCCTCAGATAAACCGTTGAGTGTCCCCAAAGAAGGGAACATCTATTCAGTGATCAAGCCACAAAAAGCAGGGGAAGTAATTAAAATATCGGATGATGATGGTAAGAAAGTCCTCCAATCGAACACTCCACTCCTGTGAGGGACCATCTACCAGCCCCCAAAAAGCCAAGGAGGGAACAGACTGTTGGAAACAAAAGCTAACCCTAAACCATCAATTGCTCCAGTGACGGTTAAAGAGAAGGTGAGGGAGCATACTCCTGTTATGGATCTAAGTGATCTAATAGAAGAAATTGAGAGAGTGGAAGAAGATGAGAGGTGGAAGGAAGTGAGCAATTCCGAATGGGAAAATATGGACAGATTACTCTACCATGCCCCAAAGCCCATAGTGCCGACTCGGATACATTTGAGTGGAAAAGTGCCATTGGAAGTACCCCAAAAGCCCTCTGCTGGATTTAAAACATAAGAAGAAAAAAGAAAGGGCTGCCTACAGCTGGCACCCTCTAAGTAACCGAAAAAATATTGAGGAAAGTAATTGGAGAGGAAAGGACACATGGCAGAATAGCAATGAGAAAAGGGCCTATAAGAATAAAGACAACTGCAATATAAAGGAGCAGATGAGTGCAAAAATCGTTATGGAAGGAATTGAGACAGGTACACACATGCCAGTGTTAAATAGAGGGAATGTTCTGCGACTGATAAATTGTATTCTGCCGGCTCACAATTTTGCTTCTAGAGACATAACATTTGTGGAATTTGTGGAGGAGAAAAAGACTGATTGGGTCATATTGCACTTGATTTCCCAATCTAAGAAAGAACTAGTGGTGTCATCTAAAGAAACATTTATTGTGGCTGGGATTCGAAATAAGTGATTGTCATGCCCAAATTAAAGCAAATTGGAGAGAGGAACGATTCACTGGCAAATAAAGAAGAATGTTCCAACTACCCTGCCCCAAAAAAAAAGATGAAAGGGAAGTGATGACTCAGAGAAATGAAAGAAATTAAAAAATGCCTGCATCGATGAAGAAAGATCTGACCCCTTTGAAATTAACAATCTCAAATCAAGAAAAAAGAAATGAAAAGGATCCGGTGAACCACGATGGAAGTGGGAGTGATGTGAGCTCTTGGGCGTGGTGGGACGGATCTTTAAGCAGTCAAAGAGCAGATAAGACTCATAATGAAATGAGACCTGGCCTCCTGAAGATTGGCTGTTGGAATACTAAAGGATTCAGGTCTCTCTTTAAAGAAAAAGTCCCAGATTTAGAGCTATTTGATATTGTGGTTTTTCAAGAGACCTGGTTAAGAAAGATGCCTCAGTGTGAAGGATATTTAGCCTTCTTGAATCCGGCTCCTAAGGGAATAACAGGTCATCCCTTTGCAGGCCTCCTAACTTTAATTAAGATTCAATCTGTCTGGACAGTGATAAAATCCAAATGCCCTAACGCATATGTCCAGATTCTTTTTTTGAAACAAAAGTTGGATGCCTCATACCCATCACTGGTGTTAATGAATATCTATTGGCGAGTAAACATGATGAAAGAGACAAAGTTAATTGACTCAATGCCAAGATCAATAGATGAAGCGATGTGTGAATGGGATGAGGTGAAGATTGTTATTTGCAGAGATCTAAACATTAAGTTACTTGGTAAAACTGCCCTGCTCTTGAATGAGAGTAAATGGAAGGAAGGAGAGTGTGAGTTAATGGGCCTCATTACACGGAAGGCGGTAATCCAGGGTGCTATTAGCACCCTGGACCATGCCGGTAAATTACCGGCACCGCCTTGGCGGAAAGGGGATTTACCGCCACATTCCAAGGTTGGAGGGGCGGTAAATCCCCCTTCCGCCATTGCCCTTCCCCATTCCCATTTCTGCCCCATAGGGCTCTATGGGAATGGGGAAGGCGCTAATTACGGCACCGCAATTTTGCGGTGCCGTAATTAGCTCCGAGGTCCCTTAGCGGGTTGGTACTTAACGCCTGCAAGAAGCAGGCGTTAATTCCTCCAACCCGCAAAGGGACCTCGTAGTACGGCGGTAAGGGTTAACGGTCACCGTTGCCATTAACGGTGACCGTTAACCCTTACCGCCGTCCGTGTAATGAGGCCCAATGTCTAATATGAGAATGAGGGAGATGCATATGCTTAATGTCCAAACTGAGGGGGATATACCTCATCGCCTGACTTGGAAATGTGGGGATTTGCAGTCTTGTATAGACTATTGCTTTGTGTCTGGTAACCTCAGAGAGAAGACTGAGAGTTTTTCGATTATGCCACAGAAATTCAATGATTATGATCTGCTGGCCATTTGCATCTCAGGGTGGGAACCTGGTTATGTTTTGGAAACAATGGGAGAGGTTGAATTAGGATGGGGTGGCAACCGCCTCAGATTGAAACAACAAGAGCTCACCAAAGTGACTTGTCAGTACTTGGCCCAAATTCTGGATGATACCAATGAAATCGATTATTTGGGAATCCTAAAGGAATTTTGTCGGAAAGGGGATTCCAAAGTTAAAACTAAATGGGTACTGAAACATGTGTATGATCCAGAGTTAGTAAGTAGATGAAGACTGGTGAGAAAAGAGATAAAAAATATTAGGAGAGATGAGCAAAATACTCAAAACAGAAAGAATAAGAAAAGTTTGACAGACTTATAGAAATTGGTGCAAGGGCTCAAAAGTAATCCAAGCCCAGAATGATGCAGAGTGCATCCTTAAACGGTATGTGCCAAAAACTCTAAAAACATCTGGGAACTAATTAATAATGGAGGAGGCTCACTCCCTCACTATGGTATCTGAGAGAGATTGAGTGCAGCATTATTCCCCCCTATTTGAAGATCCAGGTTGGGGGACTTTTGAGGAGAGACATCCCTCCTTCCAAGAATGGAATTTTGCATTTGATGAACACAATGCAACTATGATGATGGGCAATCTGAGCTCATTGCGTGCAGCGGGCCGGATGGCATATTCAATCAAGAGTTGAAAAAAAACAAAGAACAATAGGGGAAACTCTTAGCAATTATGTTTTCCCAAGGAATAGACAATAAAGAGATTCCAGCTCCGTTGAGGGAGGCCAACTTAGTTCTCATCTTTAAAAAAGTAATAGGGCGGATTCCAGAAATTAACACCACATTGCCTTTCTTGACTCAATTGGGAAACTTTTTGCGACTGTCTTGTTGAGAGATTTAAGTACATGGGCAAAGCAAAGTGGCATTCTAGATCCAAGTCAGTCCGGGTTCGTTAAGGGGTAGGCACTGCCCTCAATCTTTTCATCATAAATCTTTTAAGAGAGGGCTTTTGAGGATGAAAGAACACTCTACCTTGCCTTTATGGACCTCGAACAAGCATTCAATGGAGTCATTAGGAGCAAACTTTGGACCTAACTGCGGGCCTGGGGATGTCCATGGGATCTGGTAGAAGCCATGGAAGCTCTATATACAACAACTTCTGTTAGGATTTGATTGTCAGGATAGGGGGTCCTCTCTCAAAAGGTCCACTCTTTTCGTGGGTTAAAGCAGGCTTGCACCTTGGCGCCCCTGTTATTTTGTCTGTACATAGCAGATCTGGTGGACTCACTGAGGGAGATAAGAGCTTTCCCCCTAAAATCATTGGGCCTCATTACGCGGTAGGTGCTAAGGGATTACCGGCACCGGTAAGGGCACCGGTGCCGGTAATCCCTTACCACCCTATTCCGAGGTCCCTTCCTCAACGCCTGGTTTTACCAGGCGTTATGGACGGGACCCGTTAAGGGACTTCAGAGCTAATAACGGGCCCATTATTAGCTCCATCCCCATTCCCATTGAGCCCTATGGGGGCTCAAATGGGAATGGGGAATGGTTCCCAGAATGGGGACTTACCGGCTCCTCCAAGGTCGGAATGACCCGGTAAGTCCCTATTCCAGGAACATGGACCCGGAATGCGGTAAGGGGGTAGCCATGGTGCTAATAGCGCCATGGTTACTTCCTACCGCGTAATAAGGCCCATTGTCTTTTTTTGCTGACAATCTTGACAATCTTGTCTTCCAAGACCAGACACCGATCATTCTGCAAAGATGGTTAGAAGCCTTTGAGGTCTTCCTGAGTGAGAACAACATGAAGATTAATGTCGCCAAATAAAAATTATGAGTATGAAGTGGGCTGGAAAAAAGAAGAGTGAAGAGTTTAAATGGGGAGTAGAGGGAATTCCTCTAGAAATAGTTCTAGTATCTAGGAGTGACGATAAATAGGAGCAGGCATGAAGTGGATCACTATCAGCATTTACGATCTAGGCTGACAACATTAATAAATCAAGGAAGAGCCTTTCATTGTAAATTTGGAAATTTCACACTGCTTCCAATCGTTTCCTTCTACCAACAAAAGGTGCAGCAAATTTTAACATACAGATCAGAGACCTCCCTCCGCCTACCATGTTTAGTGTGGGAGAAATTAGAGGGTCTTTTTTGGAGGAAAGTTTTGAGAATTCCAAATGGCCTGCCATCCTGTTTGATCAGGCACAAGCTTAGATTGCAGTCGCTGTAATCCATGGTAGTATGGAAAACAATGGCACTTAATAGGAAATGTGCCCACGACACTCCAATAGTACCATTTGCCATTTAACACTCAAGTAAAGGAGGCCACGATAAACATTTAGAACTCTGGAGATCAAAAGTGGAAAAGATCTTGAAGGGAAGAGCCATAGAGGTGGGAGAGTTGTTGCAAAATCCATCAAAGGTAAAAAAAAAGTTGCAGGCATGGGATTGGATTGATACTATAGATCAATGTGAGAGTGATAAATTGAGACGCCCCCCGGATTGTGGAAGGAAAGGGCCTAAATTCTCTCACTAGTTACCTGAAAAAATGTTCATTTACCAGATATAGAGACGCTTTATTCAGGTGCCTCTTAAACATCTAAGTCACAAGAGAGGTGCAGTGGCTGATGAAAGCGCCTGGTGTGGAAAATGCTCAGTGTCGATTTTGAAAGAACAGCTGCTTGTGAATCCCTAAAACAAGTAAGAAATACCTTCTTGGAGGGATTGAAGACAGTGGGGGAAACTCTCAGTCCCTCAGATTGGTGGGAATGGGTTCTAATGGGAGAGCCTACAGGACTGGTAATTGTGGTAATGAAAATGTTGGAATTTGTACTGACTAGAGAGACGGATTAGGGTGAAATGGGGTACAACTGGAAGGTGATGGAAAAGTGGGGAATTTGGGAAAGCTCGGGTTGAGCTCAATCTTGAGCTGAAAATTTGGACTATGAAGCCAATGGCTTTTGAGGTTATGATTAGTTAAAGAGTTTGGGAGTAAATGGAGGATCGATTTTATAGGATTTATTTTATTTCCCTTCTACCCATCCCTTGTCTTTCTTTTAAATCTGTTGGATAAAGAGTGAATGGTGGATTCATGTAATGTAATGTTAAAGGTTTCTGTTTGCCTTTGTTAACAATTCATTTGTTTTTGACTTTGAAACCAATAAAAACGTTTTTAAAGAAGAATAGTGCCTAAAGCAGTGACTAAATGTAAGTCACATTTGAGAAATGAAAGGGTTGTATGACAAAGTGCAGTAGCAAATGTATGAAAACTTTATGAGCTGGCCTGCGTTACAGCTTCTCCCTCTGGGAAAGGTCGGGGACCTTGCCAGGGCTCCCTGGCACTGCTGCTGCACTTGGAGATCGTCAACCCACATGGGAACAGCCACCAAAGGCTGGGGACATTACTCCCGACTATCATGGAGCTCTGGCTGGCCTGCGTTACAGCTTCTCCCTCTGAGAAAGGTCGGGGACACTGCTGGGGCTCCCTGGAACCGCTGCTGGGCTTGGGGATGGTCAAACCACATGGGAGACAGCTGTCCAAGGCCAGGGACATCAACCCCACCCATCCTGGAGCACTTGCTGTGCTGTGTTACAGAATTTCCCCATTGGGAGGCAAGGGGACCCTGCCAGAGGCTCCCTGGCACGGCTGCTGGAATTGGGGATGGTAGACCCACATGGGAAATGGATTCCCACAGCTGGGGACATCACTTCCAACCGTCCTGGAGTTCCAGCAGTGTGCCAATACCTTGCAGAAGGGGGAAGCTGTAACACAGCCCAGCCAGAACTCCAGGATGGTTGGAGGTGATGTCCCAAAGCCTTGGGCATCCATCTGCCATGTGGGTCTACTGTCTCCAATCACAGCGGTAGATCCAGGGAGCTCGGCAGGAGGGAGAAGCTGTACTGGAGGACTGCCAGATCTCCAGGATAGTCGGGGGGCTATGTCCCCGCACTTGGGCAGCTGTCACCCATGTGGGTTGACCCTCCCCAAGCCCTGCAGCAGTTCCAGGGAGCCCTGGCATGGTCCCTGTCCTTTCCCAGAGGGAAAAGCTGTAACCCAGGCCAGACAGATCTCCAGGATGGTCGGAGGTGATACCTCCGGCCTTGGGCGCTTTATCTCCCATGTTGGTCAACCATCCCCAAGACCACCGGCAGTTCCGGGGAACACAGGCAGGATCCCCATTCCTCCCCAGAGGTGGCATCTGTAACGCAACACAGCCAGAGGTGCAACCTGGGCTTGCGGTTGGTCAACCCACAAGGAAACACCAATGTTATGCTGGCATGGGGGGCAATTTGTGGTCTGACCCGGCAATTGGGTCCCAGCCCACCAAAATACCTCCCCAGACGGCTCACTCCCGCCCACACCACCACCAATCCGGAAAAAGGATGCGATAGCGTGCACGTTCGTGCTTCAGAGTTTCAAGAGTGTCTTGTGTTGAGAGTACACTAAGGACTTACGGTGCTTCTGTGGGACCTGTGGAACTGTTTGGAGAAGCTTCACTCTTCCCCTGGAATGAACAATGACAATCGATTATTGTGCTTGAGCGATTCGGTATCTCGCTCTTCTCATCCCACCTGCTACATTGATATCCATATATCCGGGAAACGGGTGCAATAGCATGCATGTTCATGCTCCGGAGCATCCAGAGCATCTTGTGTCTGATGCGCTGGAGAGGTGGCATCCCAGTCGGCTGGTAATAGCTTTAGTGTTCCTTTTCTAAATGCCAGCACTAAAAGCCTCCATTGCAATAGCCTCATAATATGCGTGAGGCAATGTTATGCAGTGCTAAAACAAAAGGTTCTGGCTGTTCATCAAAAAAAGCTTGCTCTACAGCTAACACTGCCTTGGGAAAAAGGTTTAAGAATCAACAGCACTTGGAAAATAATCCACATGTTGCTATTTCAAGTTTCTTTGACTCTCTAAAAACACCTACATCCATACCAAAATCGAATAATATTTCCTCTGCTTCTTCAGTCCATTCTCCCTCTGCCTAAATTCACAACAACAATTCGCTCCTCAAAATGGTGGTGGGAATTCAAAGAGCTTCGCTGAGCAGTGAGACTGTATTACCACATCGCCATCTTGATGGTGATATTTTGGACATTCATCTTTTATACTCTCTTGATCTCACTGCTCTAGCTTCTGCCTCGGAAGATTCCTCTACATCTGCTACGCTCTCTGATATTGGTGATGAAAACATCCAAGCTGATGAAGTTGGATCTCTAACGACAAATGTTCAAATGAGGCTATTAATTCCATTCCGGCTAAGGTTGATTCAATTGCAGTTCTCTTAGCCACCGTCGCAAGGGAGCAAGGTGCCATTAAAGAGACTTTCATTTCTGTGCTAAAAGTGGCTCCAACTACAAATGGGTGTAATACAGACGATTCAAAAATATCGATATCAAAAACATCTAGGAATCCTCTACTTGTCTCCTCTATCTAGGTGACTGCTATAGCCTCTTTTGCTCCTTGTCCTTTCATGCACTCATCAGAAAATGCTGGCAGTATGGAATATTGGAATTTTGAGGAGGTATTTATACCTCCAAGTACTGAGCATATAGCCAAAGAAAATCACATGGTACTGAATAGCAAATCTAGGAACCGTGTGGAATTTGGTTCAAATAACTCTGTCCTCCCCAAAGGGGATACAATCTCTTCTAAACCAGCTTCTTCCAGGGCTGATCCACATACCACAAAAACACTCCCGACCAGGGAAAAGAAACAACTGATAACCAACATTCTCCCTGATGGAACCTCGCGCCAGATTTTTCTTAATGGGGCCCGCAAGTTGCCCCTATTTTTACTAAATCAAAAATACCTTCACAGCCCCCTGTTAGTCTTTCTTCTTTACAAAATATGTCATTTACTAAACAAACTACTATGTCTTCTTGCTGTTGTCTTAATCCTGATTATTGTTTCTGGATTAATAATCCCAATGTTACGAAGGAGCTTGATAAACTGAAACCTGACAGTAAGGTCGTTTGTTAAATAAATCATAAATATAAGCCTATCACTCTATCAAATAGTAGCAGAGATCAGCAAACAAACAGGCCTAAGCCAGTGGGAAAATGGTTTATACTTGAAGAACTGAATACTACAGCGTCTAGCCCTTTCCTCAACCGTTCATTTTTACATTCATTTCTAAAACAGCTTCCTAACCTTCGCATGATAAGATCGTCTGATATCTCATGAATTGAACTTCCTAGAGTTGGAAGCATTTCTAACTGGGCTTTCATTGAGTGTTCTTCAGCTTTAACAGCCGATCTCTTAGTGGCAGACATCACAAAAGTGTATGAGCTGTTCTTAGCTCTCACACTTTGTTGTAAAATGAAATCTGATACACCTCACTGTGTGAATCTTCATACATCCATACCCTCAGATAAACTAGGGCTTCCCTCTGATAAATCGACTCTTAAAGCACTTCTCATGAAAAAGGAAGCCTTTGATGGCACTAGTTTTGCTAGTCTGGCCTGTGAATGTATTACACTTGTGTCTCACTGACAGTTTCCTTTATAAGATTCTCTTAAATGGAACACTTGAGGATACTGTTCATTTTTGACCCATGGACTTGGTATTCAGATTATTGAATTCAGTGATATTTTTTTCTTCAAGAAACCTGGTGCCCAAAACCCTTTTTTATTGACAGCTCTCAGATAGTTTTCAACTATGCTATACCTTCCCTCAGAGGCCGGACCTGTAGTGGTTTGGCAATTGGAACTGAGCAGGCATATGATGTATGCTGCTTCAAGGGTAATCTTTGTTCTCCTTATGTTTTGGCAGCTACTCCTAGACTGAAGGGAAAAAAATCTCCCCTTATTGTTAATGTATGTATATGACCCACCGGGGGAGGGGGGCTTCACACCAAATGGATCATAGCTGTAATTGATGACATTATTATTAAAGGGCATGAGAACTCTGCTGATGGATCCATTATGATTGCTGGTGATTTTAATACTGGTAATAATAGTTCCCCTTTATCTTCTGGCAGTACTATTAAACATTCCTGATCACATTTTGTGGCATCCCACGATCTTACACTCTTACCTTTTGACAAAAGCCTTGAGGACAATTCTCATTTTACATGCTCAAATGGTTTGCATAAATCCCACATCGACCTTGTCCTGACTTATAGTTCACTCTCTTCCAAATATACTTTGATAAAAACCTGCTTCACTAATTTGAGCGACCATACTATACTAAGCTGGGATCTAGATTATGATATCCATCATACCAATAGGATATATGTTATAACATCAACCTGAATCACCAGGGAAATCGCCTGCTGTAGTTTGAAAGTGATATAAAAATAATCAATGACTTACTTGACCACTCTTCTTACGATCTCGACTATGCTATAAAAGCATCAAATAGGGCCATGGAGCTTATGCTAAAATTAAAAATGTGCAATATGTATCATAAGCAGAATCTGACCATCAATCCTTGTAATAAAATAGTTACGGCTCTGTTTGACCCTATGAATGAAACTCAGAAATCAATCTATCTCAAGAAACATATTCTCATAAAAAGGGATCCTAATATGTGACAGTCAGAAGACATTTCTATTCTTAAAAAATTATCTACTGCCTATAGAAATTGGATCAAGATGAACCAAAGATCTGTTTTGACGGCTAATTGGAAACTACTCTTTGGTTGGCTAAAATCCAATAACACCAAAAAATGCTGGTCTAAGTGTAATGCCTTCAAGAGGAGTTTCTGTCGTGTGGAGATTAATCGTATTTCTGATGATGCGTGGTGTGCATACATTGCTGATCTATATTTTGAATATAATATTTCTGTAGAGGATATTAATCAATTTCTGCCTAATTGCAAGGCACTATATTTTGATTTCGAGGTTGAAAATGTGACTCATATCATCACTTCCCTGAAAGCATCCCATGCTTCGGGACCAGGCGATATTCCATACATAGTTATGAAGGCGAGACCATCTATTTGGGCAATTATACTTAATAAATTGTTTACCCAGATATTGAAAACAGGCCTTACGCCTTTGAGTTGGCATAGCTCAATCTTAGTACCTATCTTCAAAAGTGGAGATAGATTAGACCCTAATAAATATTTCCTGTTGGCAATGAATGACTGTAGCCAAAAGATTTTTGGCACTGCTCTAGTAAAATAATTTTCATCTTGGGTGAATAGTAAATAACTGCTCAGTCCTTTTCAGGCCGGCTTCCGTAAGACCTATGATACTACCACTAATATCTCAGCGTTACAATATTTAATTGCTGAAACTACTGGTAAAATTCATAACAACCTTTATTGCTGCTTCATTGGTTTCAGCAAAGCATTTGACTTGGTCTCCCGTCCTACACTTCAGAAAAAACTGGGCGATTGGGGGATTGATAGTGCATTACTCTATTTCATTCAAAAACTTTAAAGTAATACCTCTATTTCTGTTTGCCTAAACTCTGCTGGTATGCTTACAAAATATGTTCCTACTGATAGAGGATTGAAGCAGGGTTGTACGCTGGCTCCCATCCTCTATAATTTATATGCTGCTGATCTTTATGATGTTTTTACAAATATTCATAACTTCCCTCCAAAAATGAATGGCATCGCCGTTCCTTGTCTTGCATACGCCGATGATATTAAATTGTTTGACCAAAATTCCCATTGAGATTCAGCATTCCCTGAATGACATGGTAGACTATGCGGACAGAAACTTGATGATAATTAACATAAATAAAACTAAAACAATGAGTTTGGGAAACAAGGGAAGTGCAAAGGGATTGAGAGGCTGGAATCTGAAACAGCAAGCATTAGAAAATGTAAGTGAATTTATTTATATGGGTTTTCTAATTAAAATAAGACCATCCTTATCCTATTATGAAGATTGTATTATGAATAAGATGTGGAATAAATGGCTTCTGCTAGATACTATATAATCCACAATGGTGGCTACAATGTTCAAGGCCTGTTGGAAATATACTGAACGGCAATAATCCCTGCACATTATAGGCTGTTGCTGTTTTGCTATGGTTAAAAATCTTAGGAGCTAAGATTCTTCGTTCAGTAATAAATATCCCTCAAGCTGTTCCGGTCGAGGTCCCTAGACTGGAATACAGCCAGATGTCACTTCTATGTATGTGGTAGATTCAGAGAGCCAATCTTTATGCTAAACTATGCAGACAAACCAATCATCTAATCCTCTGTTGAAACTGTTGGGCTCAAAGATCGATAAAGTGGAAACAAATGGGTTTGTCACTAAGCTAAAACATTCCTCCTTGAACCATATAGAGTCTCTGGGGCTCGACAAAGATATATGTATTAATGAGCCAAATTATGAAAATATCATTAAGAAGAGGACCAAATGGAGGGACATGGAAACCAATGTAAATGTATTGCATTCCAAAAAAAGATATAGTGAGTTTAGTTATGCCTTAACATTTTACCCACTAAGGAATACACTACCAAATAGGAAGAAATTGAAGAAAGAGGGGATGTTTGTCATCTTTCCCAAGTTAATATTAAGACATGCAGACATTTATTAACCGACTGTATAACACTACGAAGACACTATTTCCAAGGTTACTCCAAGTTTTTATCATGTAGAGAGAACATCGGCAGTGACCAATTTTGGTCGATCCTTGTTGGGGCTGAGTCTGTTGTCATTTCTTCATAGGCTTATGCAATTTGTAATGAAGCTCAACAATATTTCTAACATCTGGCTATGTCAATATGATAGTTGATATGATATTTTTTTATAATGTTTTTCTACACTCACATCATGATTAATTCCATGTTCAACTGATTCCAACAATATTGATGATCTATTTTTATTTATAACTAATTGATGTATTCTTTTATAATTCTGCATCTTTGTAATATAGCTGTAATATATTTTATGATTTTAAAGGAAAAGTATTTTTTTTGCTTGCTATGTATCTATACTATCTGTATGTGCTAAAAGTTTGTAATCTAACTATTGCACAATAAAAAGAAAAACATGTATACGTTTTACATTATGTACACCATGCAACCCACCCAATGCCAAATTACAGATTTGCAGCATGTTGGGAAGTATGCTGTACATTTTATTTCAAACAGACACACACACACACATCATTTCAGACTGCTTATCGTTTCTACTTTTTACATTGTCTACACCATAGAACCTACCCATATGTCAAATGACAGGTTTGAACCATGTTGGGAAGTATGCAGAACATTTCTAACAGACAAACACGCACACACAAATATCAACATATGGCAGGGGTAAGCACTGCAGACCTCTTACATTTATTTGTAAAACAAATGTACAGTTTATACTTATTGTTTGTCTGCCCCATGAAACCTACCCACTTGCCAGATTTCAGGTTTGTAGCATGTTGGGTAGTAAGCTAAACATTCCAAACAGACACACATTCACTTATGGCAGGGGTAAGCATTGCAGACTGCTTAAAAAAACAAATGAGAAGAATGTATATTTTATACTTTTTCACTTTCTATACCATGAACCCTACCCATATGCCAAATTTCAGGTTTGTAGCATGTTGGGTAGTAAGCTGAACATTTTGAACAGCCAGACACACACATATTCACATATGGCAGGGGTAAGCACCACAGACCACTAACAAAAAACAAATCAGAAGAATGTATATTTTATACTTGTTCAATGTCTATGCCATGAACCATACCCATATGCCACATTTCAGTTTTGTAGCATGTTGGAAAGTATGTCAAACATTTCAAACAGATGTACACACAAATCCACATATGGCAGGGATAAGCATTTCAGAAGGCTTATCTTTTATACTTATTACATTGTCTACACCATAGAACCTACCCAGATGACAAATATGTCAGGTCTGTAGCATGTTGGGAAGTATGCTGAACATTTTTAACAGACATACACACACACACACACACACACACACATGGACATATGGCAAGGGTAAGCACTGCAGACCACTTACATTTATTTTGAAAAGAAATGTATATTTTAAACATTTTCTTTGTCTACACCATGAAACCTACCCACATGCCAGATGTCAGGTTTGTAGCATGTTGGGTAGTATACTGAACATTTTTTGAACAGACGCACACACATATTCACATATTGCAGAGTTAACCATCGCAAAATGCTCAAAATAACAAATTAGAATAATGTATATTGTTTACTTCTTACCATGTCTACACCATGGAACCTACCTGCATGCCAAATTTCAGGTTGTAGCATGTTGGGAAGTATGCTGAACATTTCAGACAGACACATACACACGGATATAATCACATATGGCAGGGGTAAGCAATAGAGACCGGTTAAAAGAAAAAATAGAAAACATTTTATCTTATACGTGTTCGGTTTCTACAAGATGAAACCTACCCACATGCCACATTTCAGGTATGTAGCATGTTGGAAAGTATGCTGAACATTTTGAACAGGCACACACACATATCCACATATGGCAGTGGTAAGCATTGCAGACTGCTTATCTTGTTTACTTTTTACATTGTCTACTCCATAGAACCAACCCTTATGCCATATTTCAGGTATGCAGCATGTTGGGAAGTATGCTAACCTTTGAAACAGATGCAAACACAAAACCACATATGGCAGGAGTAGGCATTGCAGACCGCTTATCTTGTTTACTTTTTACATTGTCTACACCATAGAACTTACCATGTGCCAAATTACAGGTTTGTAGCATGTTGGGAACTATGCTGAACATTTTGATCAGACACAGACACACATATACACATATGGCAGGGGTAAGCATTGCAGAACACTAACAAAAAAGAAAAATTACAAAAATGTATATTTTAAACTTTTTCTTTGTCTACACCATGAAACCTACCCACATGACAGATATCAGGTTTGTAGCATGTTGGGTAGTATGCTGAACATTTCGAACAGAGACACATATACACATATGGCAGGGGTAAAATAACAAATTAGAAAAATGTATATTGTATACTTCTTACAATGTCAAACCCATGGATATAATCACATATGGCAGGGGTAAGCAATAGAGACCGGTTAAAAGAAAGAAATATAAAACATTTTATCTTATACTTGTTCGGTTTCTACAACATGAAACCTACCCACATGCCACATTTCAGGTATGTAGCATGTTGGAAAGTATGCTGAACATTTTGAACAGGCACACACACATATCCACATATGGCAGTGGTAAGCATTGCAGACTGCTTATCTTGTTTACTTTTTACATTGTCTACTCCATAGAACCAACCAACATGCCTTTTTTCAGGTTTATAGCATGTTGGGAAGTATGCTGAACATTCGAACAGACAGACATACATTTTCCCTTTCATATATGCATAGAAGATAGATAGATGAACTTGTATTATATGTCTGGGTCTGCTTATTTTTCCATATACATGCATCATGAGCTCAGGCCAATCATTTCCGGGAAGTAAAATAAGATCCTAAAGTTGGAACCAACAGCTAATAATACAAGAATGTCTACACGTGTGTTAGTATACAAAGTATATGTATAGCATCAACGCAATCTGAGGCATATCCAGGGAAACAAATACTACGACCAGAAAAATACCAAAGACTGGAGTTCTTCCAATTGTTTTATCTATCTTGGTCCTGCTTATTGTTCCATATATGAGCATCATGATCGGCGGCAGCGAAACCCTAAGGTAAGTAATTTAAGAACCTACGTCAAGGTTAAGACCTACATTTATAGCACATTTAGAGTATGTGCATAATTTTTCAATGCAGTTTGAACAGATCAAGTCCTCGCCTAAAATGCTTACTGTCACTGAACAAAAACAAATTCACAGGATAGTGATGTCATTGATGATGCCATTTATGATGCCATCCTTGATTTCCGAGGTGATAGTGTGAGCAGTGTATGGTGGTGGGACGAGTTATGGTTGCGCAGTTCAGCAGTAGTCCAGCATCCCAACATCTATTAAAGCCCAGCTAGAATAGTCAACAGCCAAGAAAGAAGTGCAGGCCACTTAAATTGCCAGAGACATGGGCCTCATTACACGGTAGGCGGTAACCATGGCGCTATTAGCACCATGGTTGCCGCCGGTATCTTACCGTGTCCGCCTTGGTGGATGGCGGAATTACCGTCCTACTCCAAGGTGAGCGGGGGCGGTAATTCCCCATTCACCAAGGCTCTTCCGCATTCCCATTTTTGCCCCCATAGGGCATAATGGGAATGGGGGAGGTGCTAATTACGGTACCGCAAATTGCGGTACCGTAATTAGCTCCGAGGTCCCTTTGCGGCACCCAGCTTTAACGGCTGGTAAAACCAGCCGTTAAAGTCGGGTCCCGCAAAGAGAACTTGTACTAAGGCGGTAGGGGTTTACCAGTACCGGTGCCCTTACCAGTACCGGTAAACCCCTACCGCCTACCGTGTAATGAGGCCCATTGAGTGACTTTTTACCCTCCAGTAAGAAGGATACTTGAAGAGAGTGGGAAGGTATTTGTTCAAGAGTCATTTAGAGAACCCTGCCATGTTTTTTGTTTTTGATGTTTCACTATGTGGCCTCCCTTAAACCTAATCCCTTAGATTTTCTTTATTTCAATACAAACATTGAATTTTAGAACAGAACTTGGCTTAAAGTTTTTTATTCATCCCTGGGTTGTGAAAGTGGACTTACATATGGTTTCACTCTTGGGTTGGCTACTTTGTGTTTGGTTCCTTGATTTCTTTTCTTTAAGGTGGAGGCCTTCTGGTGAGCTTGTACTCCTTGAAGCAGATAGATGAGTCTGACATGGGTGGATCAATTCTGTAGGAATGAATATTGATATTGGTGGTGTGGGGCCACTAGAAGTATGTACAAGCAACAGGGTTGTTGCTGATATCTTTGGAGGGCAATCAATGGACCACATGTGGCCAACACTGAGACCACATATGGCTCTGTACAATCCAACTGGTTCACAGAGTACATGTGGCCAACAAAGGCCCAAAAACAGTTGAGATGGGTACTGGCTATGGGCACAGGTCATGCCTGGTGATACTAATGGGAAACTATGCGCATAGTGAGCCAGGGCAAGGCCAAAGGGGGATATTTGTGCGTAATGGGCTGAGTAAAGGTCAATGAACATGCACCAACCGTAGTTGGACTTCTGAGCGCAACTGAAGACCCTGATCCAGTGAAACCATAGGATGGTTCGGGGATGAACGTGGCTACCATGTGGTGGTGTTTGGACTGCATATGAGCCAGGAGGAGATGGGGCTAGACTGAGGATTCTACAATGGCCAATATTAGGCTTCTGATTTAGGGCTAAATACATTGGTGAAATTAGGCTCAGTTCATAACCTGTGACACTATTTGGTATTTGGATGTACCCTACACTGGTTATAATGGGGGTTATGAGGCAAGCCCAAAGGCATTACAATAATAATGCCAAGTGCTGGTTATTGACACAGGCCAGTGATATGATTAATAATTAGGGATTTAGAGATCTAGGTGCCTGATTGGCTCAACTGGGCCAAAAGACCTGCCTTAGCATTGTGCAGGATTCTAGGCTGTCTGAACACTGTGCTACAGTGATATTGTTAGCCACCCATTATCATAATTTAAACATTGATGTTGCATCTCATAATATGTGCATGATATATTTGAAAATATTTTTTTTTGATTGTTTTCTCATTATAGGAAATGATTGCCCATACCATAAATGGATTCTTTTACAATTATTTTTTGACCCATCTGACACCTACATCAGATGCATTAACTGGACAATCTAAGCATTTTTTTGCCATTGATAGTGGGAAGACCAGCTCCTTTGGAAGGACAAACCAGACTCCGTGAACGTTTGCGGGAATCTGAAATTACTAGGGGTGTTTTCGCCGTCAAGTACGCTTCGAACATTTTTTGTTATTCTCAAGGGTCTGTATGTTCATGGGGAATTTGTAAAGGGTGACAAGGTGGGTATCTGATACCTTACCAAGATAATGCATACACGAGTCCGATGTGAATCTTTTCGTGCTTTTTGTGCTTCAAAACAAATATGCAGTAGTGGCATGAACCACCAACGCACATTTTCCATATCCTAAAATATAGTCAAAAGAAGGTACCATTTCTCATAACTAAACCTACTATGTGTCCTCTCTAATACATTGATAAATTGGTCCTGAAAAAATGGACATATGATGTTCTCAGATGCATTACACGTATATATATGCTCAGGTTCTGCTGAGAAAACAACAGAATGGTGAGTTGCACTCTTTGAAGTTCCAATTTGACCAAGCAGGAGTCAGAGTCTGGATCGCAGTAACGTGCTTTTATTGGCGCATTAAAAAGATATTAAAAGCCATCAGCATATGGTGTTCCCAACAGAAGTAAAAACCAAATGTTAGGCAGCATAACGCTTTTCGGGACTAGCACGTCACTTGTTTACATAACCTGCCTGTTAACCCAGGTGTGAATGTATAGGAGTTGCAAGAAAGAAACAGCTTTACACATAATAAAAGGATTGGTGCCTTCAAAACCCCGCTGTCGGCCATGTTGCTATTCAGTGAGTCATTCATGCGAGTACTGATGTCCAAGGAGGATAACTCAGGGGCAACGTGCTCGCCTTGTAAGCAAGACGACACTGAGCAAAACAGGTTCGATCCCCGGGTCAGTGCATAGAAACCTCTGGGGATTAAGTTTGTTATAAATACCCTATCATATCACATCAATTCATATCAATACAATGGTAGAGAACTGATCAAAGTGTCACCTCGTGGATGGTAAATAATGGCGATGACGTTGAGGTAGCAAACAGCCCAGAGTAATACCAATGCATCCGCAGGCCGGATGTGTGACAGTGCACACTACTGCCATTAAACACTGCTGAGGCAATAGTATAGCCTTCTCGCGAATGGCAACATATTAATCTAATCAGATCATAACTAAACAAGAAAAGATTTGATAATACGGTATGCTACAAGGTATACTGCCTCAGTGGGAGAGTACATAGTGCTGTGCTAAACAATGTGGTTATGTGTCTATTCTCGGACACCCCATACATATCCAAGGTGCCTAATGCTGTGCAAAAACATGCGTTGAGATAAAATGGTAAGGCAAGTCCATAAGAAGTCGCAAATGCACTAAATATCATATCATAAAATACGATGAATCAGTAAAGTGCTTGTGCTCTCAATGTCAATTCAGAGATAAAGTGCATATTGCAGTGCGACTAGAGATGAACAATAAAATGTAGATACCAAGTGTTATACTGGTCTAAAGTGCATAATACAGTGCAACATTGAGCAGCATAATAAAGTGCTAATGCAAAGCCATCAAAACTCATATGGCACGTCATGATACGTGTTGAAACAATAATAGCTAATACGTACATGAAGGTCTAAAGTGCATAGCGCTGTGCAACTAGAAGCATAATAATACAATGTCTATGTGGGGCGATGCAGAGCCTCAGAGAGACATATGCCCTGATTCATGGATTCTTTGCGCTGAAAAAAACGGGGTTTGTGGGCCATTCTGCCCGCAAATCCCTGTTTAACAAATGGGGATTTGCATGCAGAATGGCGCACAAATCCCGTTTTTTTCGGCTCAACTATTCCATGAATTACCCCCATAATATCATATCACAATCAAGGTCCAGTAGGATACTGGTCTAAAGTGCATAATATTGTGCAACATGAAGCAAGATACTAACTGCCTGATTCATGGAATTATTTGCAACAAAAAGGCAGATTTTCGCGCCTTTCTGGCTGAAAATCCCCATACTTCAAACAGGGATTTTCGGGCATAAAGGCGCGCAAATCTTTTTTTTTCACGCAGATAATTCCATGAATCAAAATGCTAATGCAAAGCCAAATACAGACAAAGAATATTAAACATATCAATCCTAATGTGTATCTATCACAGTATCAATGGCTAAGAACATATGCTGTGACAAGACCTGACGTAGCAGCTGGTAAGTGCACAGTATGTCAGCCCTTAACTTCCAATGCATGTTTCGACATGGCATCTCTTAGACTGCATGAGATGCACTCCCACATTTTCATATGTCAGCCTCAAGAGGACCAGAACTGTTGGGTAAAATATTTTGCTACATATGGCCAAAGCGACTCCTATCCCCAAATAACAAAAATTAGGCAACGAAAAAAAGGGAGAAAAATCAATAGAAACTTGAAAGGAGAAATAAACCAAAAGGTAAATAAATAGGAAGTGAAGAAGAAAAAGAGCAAAAAACAATCAAGCATCTACCGCAAACATAACCAGTGTTATAAATATGAAAAATTATTTTGTTTCACCCCATTTTTTCAATCGTTTTGTAAGTAAAGACAGAAAAAAAAGGGGAGGAGAAAAAAAACCCTCTTAATCTACAACTAGGTGAAACAAATGTAGGTCTCTCTTTGTAACCGAAACATCGAAAAAGGGGGGAAGAGGGGAAAAGAAAGCTTAATACAACAGACAAGTTTGAAAATTCAGAGTAGAGTTTATAAAAGGGGGAGAGAAATCAATACAATTCTAACATCAAATCAGTACAATATGCTGAGATGAAGCCAAACAGTTGGAAACTGAGGTAACTGCAATTCAAAACCGATAGAGGCACACCTGGGTCACTGCAAGGAGAACTTGAAACATTGTCCTAAGTATGTATATAGCTCCTCATCTATATTGTGACAATTGGGATATTTGCTCTCGAGGTCCAAGAGGCAACGTGTTTTCTGTTGTCTTTTAACTTTAACTTTAACTTTGAGAAATGTGTATAGCGCAACCATGTACCCATGGACATTAGGGCATAGAAAAGACTTAACGAACAATAAACAAAAAAGAAGCACTAGCTCACGCAGAAACTCCGCAAACTACAGTAACCAAGAAATCAGATAAACAGCCATGTTTGACATTTTTTCTTAAAGCAAGCTAAAGACTCCTGACAGCAGAGCTCAGAAGGAAGGAATTTCCAGGCTTTGGGAGCTGGTATAACAAAAGCTCCACTTTCAACCTTCTTAGTTCTATTTCTAGGGAGGGTAAGATAGTTCTGGTTACTAGACCTCAAGGATCTGCTATTCACCTTATTAGAGATAAGAACTTGCAGTCTACATTTGAAAAAGATCATCAGGAGACAAAAGAGAGAACGTGCAGCAACAGGAAGCCAGTGCAGAGACCTTCTGGCTATCGAGACATGGTTGAGGCGGGATAATCCCACAATTACCCTTACCGCACCATTTTTCATCACTTCAAGCCTGTTAGTATCGGCTTTGCTAAGCCCAACCAAGATACTACTACAATAATCTATTTTGGATCCAATAATTGCTCTGGCTATCGTCTCGGCATTAGCCTGAGCAATAAAAGGCCTATGGTGAGCCAGCAACTTAGTAAAACAGGCTGCAGAGGAGACAAGGCTCCCAACATGAGCTTTCATGTTTAACTGCTGATCAGAAATCACTCCCAGAGTTTTTACCTTCTTCTGGGTTGTAATAGTGACCTCTCCTAAGCGAAATCAATTATAAGAAGGACCAAGCTTAGCCAACATTGACTGAGTAGCCACAATCAACAACTCAGTTTTGTCCCTATTCAGGGTAAGATTGTTCCACACTATGTTATTTTCCACAATGGTGTTCACTATATTTAATTCTTCCTCATCCTGAGAGTGGAAACCCATGATTGGGATGACACACGGAGTGTTGTCTGCGTAGTTAGTGATTACCACCCCTTAAAGCTCCAAGAGGGCAAAGAATGGGACCATAAAAGTATTATATATGCAGGGAAAATGCATGCACCCTGTGGAACTCCAAAGTCAACTGATACCAGTTTAGCATCTGCTTTTTCAAAAAAGACTTGACTTACTCTATTTTTCAAAAACAAGCTAATCCATTGGGTTGTTACTGGGGAGAAGTTTGCAACTTCTCCAAGCCAGGCGGCCAGGAGGGAATGATCGACCAAGTCGAACACGGCTGACAAATCTAGTAGCATTAGTATAGAAGATAGTCGCTTGTCCATGCGTTCTAAGAGACTTGATTTCAACTTTAAGAGTAAGGTCTAGCTTATAAAACCCTTTCTAAAGCATGATTGGCAACGGTTAACAAAGGGGTACTGATTCAAGTGTTGAGAAATCAAGCTGTAACCAACAAGATCTAAAATGTTTACCAAAAATGGAGTGTATGTTATGGGCCTGTAGTTGAGGGGTCGTCAATTGCAAGACCAGTTTTTTTTTTTGTTATTGGGTTGACCCATGCCTTTTTAATGTCGGCTGGTACATGGTGCTCCAAAAGAGAAGCATTCACTCATTTACATATGGCGTCTAGTAAAATAGGAGGACATGATTTAATTATCACGGATGAGCAAAGATCGCCGTTGCATCTAGTTGCATATAGTTGTTCTACCATAACCGACAACTCATCCACGGAGTGTTAGGCAGAATCACATGCAGTACCCTTTGGAAACACTACATGCAATTAAGACTACAAGTGTCAGTACAAATTCAGCTTTGGTACAAACCTGTACTACACAGTAAAGTGGTAGTGATGGCTGAGCAGCCAGACTTATCTCAAGAGTTGATTGAGCAGTAGAACAAGTCACACATAGGACCAACAAATACAGTGATTCAAACAAACACTTTACTCAAGATTTCTTGGTAAAAGAATATACATTCATTTACACAGTAATTTTGAAAACATTACACTAGCAAGATCAGCTGAATATCATATACTAATATACTACAAATACACAACCATTAAGTTACTGAACAAGTTCAGCTCCCCTGAAATGGGAGCAAAATGGCAATTCAGATAAAAAGACAAGGTTATAATAATAGACAGCCCAAATACTTGCATAGGCAAGGCAAAGGGTTTCAGTAAACTACAAACAGCAATTCAGTTCATAGACCTGGGCCAAAGTCAATGGTTCAGTGTCTGTGTCTAGGAGAGCACAGTTCTGGTAGTAAATGGTTAAGTCTTTGCCATGGATTTCAGAAGAATTTGGCTAGGCGAAAAGTTTGATGAATGTTTAGAGAAGGACCAGCCTTCAAAGTCGGGAAAGTTTCACAAACTTTCTCTGTGGCTGAAAAGATTTCTGGACCGCGTTTGCACAGTACCTTAAAAGTGAACAAGAGCTGTAGCTGAGGCAGTTGTTCCTGGCAGTTTGAGCAGATCTCGCTGTTCCTGAGCTTCAGTCGTGGGGACAAGAAGGAGGACGTCGGGAGGTTATTGCACTGACCAGAGATGAGTCCACAAGCTTGGCAAAATGCTGGTTTAAGTTGTGAGTGCCTTAAAGACCACAAACTGGTATCATTCCCGATAGCTATCTGGTTTTCCACAGCACTCTGCAGAAAATTCGACCAGGAGGGGATGGTGTCCAGGCGGCTTACAAGTTGGTTGTACCCACCAAACTCAAGGGAAGAAGTTAACCTTGAAGGACTTCCCTGTCGATGGCGTTTCAGGCAATTCGGACCTAGATCAGGGCTTCACCAATTGTCCAGGAGTTGCAGCAGTCCTCTTCCTTCAGCTCGTCTTTGGTTCTTTTGTTCCAGTAGTCGACTCTGATTTCCAAGTCCCAGAGACCTGTTTATAAACAGTTTTCCCCCATTCATTCCAGCCTGGCTTTCACTCACAAAGCAAGGTGGCTGTCTTGACCAGACAGTCAGTCGGCCAATCATGCCAGAGTGCATTTAGGTCTCCTAGGAGACTAAGCACAGGGAGTTTCGGGCACCTCCCTCACATCCTGTCCATCCCAGACACTCAGGGCCAGAGGAGGGCTTCAGCACTAAAGCCCGCTAAAGGCCAACGAACAAAGGGATCACCTGGTTTGGCGCGCAGAGACAAACACAAGAAAGACCTTTCCTAAAAGAAATGGCAAACAAAGATGGCCGGAGTCTGTTTTCACAGATAGGTCTTGGGCGCCATATTGGAAAACATGGCTGACCTGATTTTTAGCTACCATTGTTCGTGGTCGGGAAAAATCACGGTAGTTTGATCTAAACCACTGCCACCAGCCATTTAAAGTAGGAAAGGGTAACATTTGACTGTTACATGAGTGTTTGACTCAGGGGAAGCTAGGCAACCCCTCCAGCACTCTATAGGAATATAGTGTGTGCTGGGTCTGTAACTTTAAAAAGACTAATAAAGTAAATTTAACTTTACATGCTCTGGGAAACAGTAGTCAGTCCCAGAGAAGATATTTAAACCTTGGGAAGTCTGAAAGACAACCCTGTGCCACTTCACTGCACTGCACTGAAGGTGCGGTATGACACACAGGAAAAGATGATAGCTATGGAGTTGTTTTAAAACTCCATAACCAAAGAACACAAAAGTAAAACACACATCAAAATACATGGAATAGTGCGAAAAAAAGGCTCACACTCTTCCCAGGTAAAAAATCAAATCCTAGAAATCCAGCAAATTTGCTGGGGGTCTCAACAGGTAAGCACATTCTTGAGAATTCTCCCTAACACTGAGATAGGAGAGAAGTCAAATTGGGGAATAGAGGGATTTCTTGAGAAAGAGCCCAACCCAATGTTTTTAGAACTCAAAAAGATGTCATCCTTTTTTTGAATTATGTTAGTCCTGATGGAATTTAGTTTATTTTGCATGGCCTTCTGTATATCTTGGCACCACGCTGCAAGGGCTGTTTGGTGGTATCTTGTTCTTTTAAAATTTTAAATAATTATTTCACATCAGAGTTGGCACTCATGAATCTAGAATTATGAAATATTTTTTTCACCTCTACGATCCCTGATTTTTAAGATTTACCGACTATTTTATAGGCAGACAAAGCACCTGGTAGAGGGTTTTGCTTCCTCTAATGGAACAGTTTTATGCGTAAACGACTAACATTTTTTGTAATTCCATCGAAAACCAAGCTTTGCTTTTCTTGCCATTGACCGATTTTCTCTGTTTAAGTGGAGTAAGCGAGTTGATGATAGAGTCCAGGTTCGTAATATATGAGACTGGGACATTGTTACCACAGAATCAGAGAAGAAAGAATTCATAGAAGGATCTGGCAAAGGCTTCAGTCTATCCCTCGTGAGCAACTTGGCATTTCTAACCAGGGAGCCCTGAGTACTCCTATCCTTGATTTCCGTGGGAAAATCTCCTATAATGGAGAAGTGAACACAAGCATGATCGACCAGGGGCATGGAAGAACCTGGAAGTCCTTGCTTGTAATATTGGAAGTAGAAATACAATCAAGGATATGTCCAAGATGGTGCATAGGTACACAAACTTTTTGTTTAAAGCCCAGTTCTAGAAAGGCCAATTCCAGATCCAACATCCAAGTCACCCAGTAAAACAAATCTGCAATTTGGTTTAAGAGAGGCCAACAAATAATTTGATAGAGCTGAAATAAAATCCTATGTGAGAGAAGGAGGTCTGTAAATTAAGAGAAGGTTAAGAATCACTTCTGCGTTGAGACCCAACTTGACATGTAACAACGCTATGCCTCCCATGATTATGCTACGTACTTACCAGATACTTAGATCAGCTTTAAAAATCCGGGCTACCCCACCCCCTCTGCCTTCTACTCTGTCCTGCAGTAGCATGGCATATCCGTCAGGAATGGCTCGGTTTACAGAGGGACCAGCAGAGTTAGAGCCCCAAGTTTCTGTCAAGGCACAAACATCTATATTGTTATGTTCAACATAGGTGCTTACTTCATGAGCATGTTTAACAAGAGATCTTGTATTTAATAACATGCATGATACATTTTGAACGGGTGCAATTAGGCGAGCAGATGATTTCACAACAGCCTCCCCCTCCATGGTTTGCTTATAAGAGCTACGGGCCCCCAGGGAAGTAGTCACAGTCTCTGGCGCCTTCCCTCTTTCCGGGTTCAATTCCCTCGAAGACACGCCCAACAGCGTTAGATTTGGTGTGCAGGGACAAACTCCACACCCCTGAAGACCGTTAACTAGAGGCCGTGCCCCTACCATAGCTTCAGCTGCAGGCAAGGTAACGTGTGTGTTTAAGATGTTTCTTGCTACTTCAATTGCAGCTAAGACTTTGACGATCCCCATGACGAGCAAATGAAAACAGGGCAGAAAACCACTTCAGACGGCCCTAACACAGACCGGCACAGACCGACTTGGCTATTCACGTGCTGGCGCTCACGCGCCTGTTCAGCAAATAAATAGTCCCAAGGACTACAAGCCTGATGTGAAGTGCAGTTTGATACTACCAAGCGAAGAAAGGCAATGGAATCACATTGCTACAGACGACGTTAGATCAGGAGAGCAGATTAAATTAGAATACAGCAAATTAGGCTCCCAAGAAATAACAGAGGCAGCAGAATGAAGTGGCTAACTGAAAACAGATAGATTTTTAAAAATACTGAAATGCTAAAAATATATTAAACTAAGGCACTAAGGCACATCTGAGGATACGTTCCCTATCCCCACCTTGTTGACCAATTTGAATCCTGCATATGCCAAAAAAGCTGAAGCCTTCCACGGTACCTTTGTGGAAATTAGCAAAATGCTTGGCCATAAGGCAATTAGCATCATTCCTAACAATGGCTCTAACATGTTGCTGTATGCAAACATTAAGCTTGCAGTTGGTACTCCCAACGTACCATTTATTACATCTGCATTGCAAGACGTATACCATATAGTCAGACTCACATGTTATTTTGTATAGGAATATGAGAGCCACAATTGGATGTATATAAGAACAACAATTCCAAGCATATTTGCACATCCTACATCTGGGGCACTTGGAGAGTCCCTTTCTCTGGTCATGGATACATATTCTGTTGTCTACCACATTTTCAGATTCCATGAAGCTGCTGACAAATGTATCTTTAATGGAACAATTTCTTCTAAAACTGATATCAGGATTTCCATTAAGTTTGTTCGGCAGATCGATGTTAGCCAATAGGACCTCCCAATGTCTTTTAAGTATGTGCCGGATAGACTGAGCCTCAGTGCTAAAAGCGAGAATAAGTCGTGTGACTGTTTTCTTGGAGTCAGATTTTGTAGCCACATTGGAAACTGTGAGGAGACTTGATCTATCGCAGAGGCGTGCTTTGATGTATGCTTGTTCAATGATTTTCTTCGGATAACATTGTTCCTCAAATCCCCACGCCGTTATTCTGCTCTCCTTGTCAAAAGCTTCCAAAATTGGGCATTCGGAGTTGTTCTAGGCCTCTCCCGGCAAGATCATGTATCAGAGGCCAGGCGCTCCCTCCATTGGTTACCTATAGAATCAAGGATCAAATTTACGATTCTTGTCATCACTTTCAAATATAAATTACAACTGATGCCACCATATCTTCAGTTACATTAAGGATAAGGCCAACACAAGAGCGCTGCGGTCTGGCCCAAAAAACTATTGTGTGCAACCAAGATGTAAAACATCAAAAGCTGAGAATGGGGCTTTCTATTTGAAAGTGCCCAAACTCTGGAATCAGTTGCCAGATTATAGGCGTACCCATAATTCCTTACAGGCTTTTAAGAAAGATTTGAAAAGGCTACTGTTTACCTGAAATGGGACTAATAGTCTTCTTCATCACTGGCATCTCTCTGTTAAGGTTCCCTGTACACCTGATTGAGATACCTCTTCATCTGGATATCCTATATGTTTCTATTTGTAACCTGTCGGCGCCTTCATGCCTTTGGGTCCATAGCGCGCATTATAAATCCTATGTAATGTAATGTAATGTAATGTAAAGTGGAGCAATTACTCCGGAGTCTATTGAACTCACCATAGGGAACACTCTATATTAGGTTCTCGGGGTGCCCACTCATGGCATGGAGAGGGGCATTGGACCCTGTCAGTTTCATTAGTAGCTCTGTGTGTGTGATCAGTTTCTGGTTCACGACTCGCAGGTTAACATCCAGGTAAGTGATAATGGTGGGACTATGTGTTTTAGCGAATCCCAGGTTGTTGTTATTGGTATTGAGTGACTTCACAGAATTCACCTATCCTTGCTCTGTCTCATTTCAAATGATGAAGAGGCTATCGATATAACAAAGCCATATTACAATTGTTTCCATTATGGCTTCGTTTTGCTCTGTCCAAACATTGGTTTTCTCCCAGAATCCCATGGTTAGATTGGCATAGGGAGGCATGAACGTCATGCCCATTGCAGTACCCTGTAGCCATTGTAAATATTAAATGTTAAACATGAATACATTATTAGTCAGACAAAGATCTAACATATCAAGAATCATTTCTGTGTGTTGCAAGTAACTAAGGGACCTAGTAATCCGGTAATGTTTGGAGGCCTTTTTTCCAAAATCATGTTCTATGGATATGTATAAAGAGACCACATTCATGGTTGCCAAGATGGTTGCCAAGATGTAACAGCTTTCCCCCGGTAGGTCACCAATGTGGAAGAGAAAATCGGTAGTATCCTCTAAGTAAGACAGAAGAGAGGAAACAAACGGGAACAGTACTTTGTTGATGTGTTTAGACCTATTTTAAAGGAGAGAACCAGAGAGAGTGACAATCGGTCTGCCACGAGGATTGGCCATGTTTTATATACATATATATATATTGATGAATGTAATAATTTACTGACTTATTAGGGTACTTATTAGGAATTGCCAGGGCAACCGAGCAAAGAAATGGCCAATATAATTAAAACCAGGTCAATAAGGCAGTTGAGAGGGACATGATCAGTACACAAGGAGGCATATTTTTTAGTTAGAGAGAATAGTAGGGTACCAGTGTTCTACATTCTCCTCCAAATCCACAACAAAACCCTATTAAAACCTCAGGGAGGCCATTTGAATAAGGAGTTAATTCCATACTAGAGCCCCTGTTAATGTTTGTGAACTTTTACCTAAGGCCTTTCAAATGTAGCGTGAAGAGTTACATTCAAAATACTAAGAAAGCTATTGATAAAATTGTTATACTACTTCCAATTTACTTATGTGTTTATACATCCAGTCATTATATGCATGGATTCCCCAGAGAGAAACTCTTGAAGTTGTGGAAGGGGCATTATTAAAAAGAACGAATGACCACCCAGTCAGTAATGCATTCATCTTGTGGTGTACCAAATTTGCCATGACTGAACACTTTTTTCAGCTGCAAGGGTATTTCTATTTTCATGTTGAAGGGACAGCCATCGGGGCAGCCAGGGCTCCAAATTCAGCCAATCTCTGTGTTAATGCTTTTGAGGAAACAGTATTCTATGTGGAATGTAATCCCTATTAAATCCAACATAAGGAATTGGCTAAGATATATCAATGGTATATTTGTCGTGTGGGAGGGCTGATCAAAAACAATGTGGCGTATGTGGCAAAAGAATAAGCATTTATTGAAATAGTGATAAAAAATAAAATATTAATGTTGTCCACCAAAATTAGGCGCTGAGGTACATTTGATGAACATATTACCATTAAGAATAGAGCAGCAAATACTTCTGTGCTTTTTCAGTTCAGGTTTAGTTGATCGGTGGAGCAAAATGTTACATACATAAAACAAGCTATTGCAACATAACTTAAAAATATAATAGAGACATTGCTTGAATAATAGCCAAATATTAATTAGAGAAGATTGCAAAAAAATAAGAAATACATCAACAAAGATGCATAACTTTTTTTTATATATTTGCACATTACCACTGGAACACTGGAACACCTAGCTTACAGGAAATACACAATCAATTAAAACATGTGCTATAAATGAAGGTAGAAAAGGGATGTGAATTGGCAAGAAGGTATTTTTTAAAATGAGAAATAAGAAGTTAGCAGAACATAGAAGAAAGAAGGGAAACTTGGAAGGAGTTTAATTTTACAGAACACTATTGTCAAATGAAGGCAGAACTAAGGGAGATTCATTGAATTCACCAGCATCGCAATCAGACAGATGTGGATGCACTGCAGGGAAATGTCACAGGAGGACATGCTGCCATGGCCATGTCTTGAACCAGGAGGCGAGGTGGGGGTCCCCCATGCAATATTGCAGAACCAGCCCCATAGTCACGCTGGAAGTAATGGGGGTATGGCCAGTTATTGCGCACATATGAAATATAGGTTGAACCACCGATGGTAAAGGTACAACTGAAAGGATTCAGTAAACGCTTGATATCTGGGTAGACTCGCCACGCTATCCACCTAGAAGAACCTGGAAGTACACACCATGCTCATCTTGTTGCAAATAGTTGCAGCATTGACTGTCAGTGTCGCTAACCATTTTATCACAGCCACAAGAATTGCCAGAAGAATCCAATTACCTAGCGGGCTCCAAAACAACAAATCACCAACACATTCTCTTAGGTACGTGTAATGCGCCACTACAGTGGACACTGGCCACCGTCATGGCTATCCGCACACATCAGTATACAGCAAGGACTATGACAAAATGTGGTCATGCTGTTCTACTTACACCTCACTACTTCTCAACACCTCTGACATCAGAATGTAGCGCACAACGATGCCAAATTTGGGCATGCTGAAAACATAGCGAGTCTCTAGCATTCACACCCTCTACTGACTCCTCTCGGCACCCAGCTACATGCCTGACTGCATGGCTTGCTCTCTACTGGAGGCTGGCCAGCTCTGCTAAGCCTTATTTGGCTAGATGCACATACACCTCCTAATCATATTCCATGACCTCCAACAATATGAATTTCTGTCCTCCTAGGGCAATGCAATACAATTCCAGAACTGCTGTTTGCTCAATCCTGAGACTTGTTATAGATAGGTTGTACTCTTCACCAATATTTAATAATTTGTTTTTCAGGAATATGAAAGCTCTTTTCCGAATTTTCCCTTTTAGAGGTGGTCACCAGACCAACGTTTGAGATTTTACAGTCTTCACTGTAACATAAATGAATGTAACCCAGCTAAGCAGTACACATGTAAAAAACTGTGTAAGGATGAAAGGCAGAAATAACCCTTGCATAATTCAAAAATAAACCTGAAGGTATCACACAGATTTACATCCACACAAACCTGCCTCCCTGAGATAACACCTCCCTCAAATTTCCCAGGTGTACTTTTCTCTGTGCTTTCCCCTTTTCTGGGCTGTGCTACATACATCCTATTCATTCATACATATGTACACAAGATATTGTTTTCCGTTCTGACACACAACAGTAATCTTCATACAAAATAACTGCAAACTGTAAAAATGTTACATCTGGTAATGTGACAAACTACTACACCATTTTCTCGCACTACAATTTAATACATATCCTGGACTAGTACAAACTTGCTGAAACAGAGCACTTGATTCATGTTTTATAAGTTATTGAATTGTTAGCATGTTGTACTGAATTTCCATACAATTAAGTACAGGAGTAGAAGCACCAGTTCGCAATATGATTTGAGTGTAAACACCAACACTGATTGATTATTTAGGGGCGTGGCCTGAGCTCATGGTGTGAGGCTGTGCTTGTTTGGAGCTCCTGCCGAGATCCTCTAATTTATCCTTGAAACTTGTAAAAACTGGTGTTATGAGTGCAAACACACATAACTGCAGGCATAGGCGCTGATTCCCCAGCGAGTAGTTTGGGTTAAAAAAGGAAAGCGCTTTGAGTGGAAAGAGTCGTAGAAACTGGGGCCTGGCGCGAACAAGATGTCGGATGGAGCCGCGTCTCTGCAGTGAAATGGAGGAGGGGCTGGGGTGAGTGAGCAAGAAGAGACTGCTGTGCGGCGCTGTGGGAAAGGCTGCCTATGAGCCGCAACGAGGTGACCATAAGTATGGCAGATTGAGGTGGGGGACGAAGCCTCCATCCCGGACCCTGCACAGCTGCCACCCGGAAGCTGTGAACACTGAGGCAGACCCAGTGCAACAGTTGGGTCTCTGCAAGAAGCAATCCAGCCTCATATGACTGCAACGGGGTGAGCCAGTGAAGTGGAAGCACGGCATGTGACGTTATCCCCAAGTGAGTGCCAGTCAGCTGTGCCGTAGTCCCCGCGGAGCAAGGGACTCATCTTTGTGGGCTGAATGGAACTGCAGTGCGGTATCCGGCAACGCGGGTGACCAAAGACAATGACACACAGAACCGGAGCACACAGAAGCGTGGGGTCGCTGGAAAGAGTAAGAAAGGTGGAAAACGCAAAGAGGAAAAGCGACGGACAGCTCGCTGTGGGACACGACAAAAGCACCCAAGTGAGGAGCCCACACTGCGACCATTGAACATAGACTGAAGCTGCAAAGTGGAAAGGGGCACCCTGACTGAGACATAGTCGGTTGGGAGGCAGGGAGCTGGGAAGGATTGTCCTGGACTCGTGCTAGCACACGGATCCGCTGAGGAGGTGTGACGTGTATCAGCGGCAGGGCAAACGCAGAGCCCGGAGGACAAGCTACACAGAAAAGGCCAGGTGGGTGCCAAGGAAGGCTGTGACCGCCTTAACACAGCAGAAGGTAAGCAAATGAGCCTGGGCCACCACAAAATGGAGGGGCCGTACTGGTGAAGCCTTGCAGGCAATGTAGCAAAAACACACATTAATCGGTGAAGGTCCTGCAACAGGGGGCCATATAGAAGTGGCAAAGGGAGGGCAGCATTCAATGGAATAAAGCTCGGCAAAGGGAGTCCCTTGGAACAAAGTTCATCTGCAGTAATATACACACGGAAGCTGCATTGCCAGAGCGCTGAACTCCCAGTCAAAAGGAGAAACAAAGATCAGGAACTGCGTGGAGCCCCGGGGTGCAAGAAAGGCAGCACAACGTAAGCATGGTCTGAGCACGGCGGCCACAAGCGGAGACAGCTACAGCAGGTGCACTACGTATTCACCACGTGCAGTGTGGGCGACGGTGACTGGAAGCCGCAGCTGCTCCACCACACAGCACAACAGTGACATTGTCCCAAAAGTGTAGACAGTGCAGGCAGCATACCAGACACAGCACGATCCAGCAGGGTGCTAATCTCACAAGACTATAGCCACTACTGAGCTCACCCAAACCAGAAGGCACCATGAACCATCCGCTGAGGCAAACGCTGGGCAGACTCCTGGTCACCGGGTGGGCAGGGCTATAACCAGATGCAGTGCCTGACCCATGGTTGGAGGACCCTCAGGCTCGGCATCGAGTTGCAGGGCACCTGTGGAGCACTATCTGAAGGGCGAGGAACAGGCCAACAAGCTTGCAGCTAGAGAAACCTGCCAGTAGCCCACTCAACTGGTCAACTGACCACTGCCCACGTGAGGACTAGGGACCACGGATCAGTGAGGGCCCCACCAAAACTGATGGTAAACACCAAATAACCTTGGCACTGACACAGTGGACATGCCCTCCACTAAAGGAAAGAGGGAACCCACAATTATGGACTCCTTCAACGCGACTAAGCCCAAGGGGCGGCTGCAAAGTGACGCAGAAACACAAAAAGGTCAACAGGACACGGAAGCTGGGACCAAGGAGAACCAAGTGCTAGATGCAATTGACGCTTTGAGATCCTTTATAGACACGAAAATTGAGGAGGTTAAGGCTGATATGCAACTGATGAGACAAGATGTTCCCATCCTCACAGAAAGGGTTACAACTGCAGAGTTGTGATTGACAGAAACAATGGAGACCACCAAGGATCTCGAAAAGAGAGTATCAGAGCTGGAGAAGAGAAATGTGGCACAAGAAGCCCGAGCGGAAGACGCAGAAGGGCGCACCCGGTGAAACAATGTATGCCTGCTAGGAATTCCGGAGGGAATGGAGGGTGCGAGCCCCACAGAGTTTGTGGAGAATCTCATACTGCAGGAAGTTGGGGCAGGCAAGCTTTCACAAGGCTTTGTGGTACTAAGGGCCCACAGGTCCTTGCTAAAAAGACCGCCACCGGGTTCGCACCCTCATCCCATGATTGCAAAAATTCTGATCTTCTGTGACAGGGAGGCCATCTTGAAATTCTCGAGAGAAGGTGGGGAAAGCTGACATGACAACTCCAATATAGCCATATACCCAGACTACACACCTACAGTTCAAAGGGCGAGGAACTCCTTTGTGATAATCAAAACAAGATTCTGCAACTAAACCTCAAATATAGGTTGATGTACCCATCCAGACTCAAAGTAATATACAAGGGACGACCTGTCTTCCTTGAAACGCCAGCGGCTGCCACTATGTGGATGGAACAAAACAACTTAGATAGAGGCAAAAAAACTGTTACGTGAGAGATGGCCAGTCTGAGAGTGTACGGTGAATGGAGCAAACACAGAAAAGGTTAAACCTGCAGGCGGAAAGCAGCGAGGAAATGGACACACACTGCCACTACAATCAAGTTTTTGTTCATTTGTACGGTGGGGGGAAGACCAGGACCCTCGACCAGGAGTCAGAAGTTCCATCCCACGAATTGTTAGGCGTCGGCCAGTTGCTGACGCACCACAGCCCGCACTCTATGACTTGGAAGGGTCAAGAAGGTGCGGGGCGCTTGAGCACTGCAAATGGAACGCAGCTGCTGAGCGCAGTTCTTTGGTTTTGGTTTGTTTTATTGTTCTTAAGGTTCGGACTCTTCACGAAAGGAGGCATGTGTCAGGAGATGTGCGTGCGAGTTGTTGTGCAAGTGGACAGGTTTGGAGTTCACCTTGCAGTACTGGCATTGAAAACATCATGATGGCCAGAGCTTCCCAGAAAATGCCCAGGGAAGTGCATGAAGAATAGGCTGCCACCCATTTTGCCGATGTTATGGGCACAGAAGGGCACTGCCTAAAACCACCATTGGACTACCCACACAGTAGTCTGAAACCATTGGGAATGGCAATGCTGATTGCCAAAAGCAACCTAGAATTGTGGGGAACTCAATTTCTTAAATCCCAAAAATGGGTGCAGTACCAGTACTCACCACTATCAGAAAGCCGGCGTTTTAAAACAACACCAGATTTTTTTTATATGTGTAAAACTGAATAGATGAACCCAAAGCATGCCAAAGAAAGACTTACTGAGAGGTGGATCCAATGTAAAGTTATATTCTGAAGTGACTTGAAGGTTTATAACAAGACTGGCTGAGCTGTGGATTTCAGCAGTTTAAGTAAATTTGGACTGAAAGACACTAAAAATCTAAATGTTTAAAAGAAATGAGTGACCTACCTTTGAGTGTCACATAGGTTGCAATTGTTTAAATGTCATAGTTTTAAACTTAGAATCAGCATTTTAGCTGCATATGTAAAAATTGGTAGTTTTATTTGAACGCAGAAAACTGGGTAACAAAAAGTGACATTAGCTGGGGCCTGGCATAAGGAACAGAATTCTGCCCACCAGCTACCCCCGACAGGAGTTGAGACTTGCACAACAGCTGTGTTCCCAGGCCGACCTGCATTTTGCTGCTCCCACCAAAAGGGATATGACTCTGATTGAATTACCTGGGCTCTGCAGGAAATTGAACAAAGCCCTGTCCTGACTCAGGCAAATGTTTTATTATGGGGGCCATAAATGGCTTCCTCTTGAACAATGGGCCTTCCAGGGCCCAAGCAGATGGTTTATTGCAGGGGTAATAAAAATGGCTTCCTCTTGGCAGAAACTGGGAGGGGGAGAAACTGGAGACAGAGGCTGAGCTTGAAGAAAGTGGAAAAACTGGTTTCTGTACCATGTGACCTGAAAAGACACACCCCTGTAGCCAGAATATGGTTTTAGAAAAAGATGAATAACTCATAGTACGGACTTGTGAAAATTATTTAAATGATACCATAATTCTTGTGATTTTTCTGCCCACATTTTAAGAGGTTTTTAGAACCGGTGGCATGATCTGGGGGCAAACTAGCAGTTAAGAGGGTATTACTTAAAATGTATGCATGTTAAAAATCTGACACTTCATCAAGTAATGTCCATACTCCTTGCGCACATGTGTATAAATTTGAGTAAGAATCTGATATTGTTAATCTGACCAAAAAGTGAAATATGTTGCCATTTCTGAATGCAAGCTACCAGGAAGAGCAGATTTGGACAGGGTATATCTCCTGTGATATGTGATGGGTGCATGTAATTTTAAACAAATGTGTACCTGTGCAAATATGTCTTTTGGGTCAAAATATAGATTGTGTGTAATTTGACAGGGGTGGGTTCTCTGTACCATAAACAGACCTCATCATGATGACACTTCATTTCATTCCCCCAATTAAGGGGAAGAGGATGAAGTGGCCAATGACAAGTGGAGAGGGGTAGAGCCTAGTGATGCTGCACACACACCCACTTTCAAAACACATAAAAGCAGACAGGACAGATAGGGACCTTCAAATCCATTTGCTGCGGGACGCTCTGCCGGGAAAATCCATACTTTACCTCCATCAACCTTCAGAGAGCCAACATAGAGACTTCAATCTATCCACCTTCAGAGACCAAGACTTTACTTCAGAATTTGTAGCAGAGAGGTCAACTACAAGCTAAATCCCTCTTTAGCATGCCTCGAATCATTGCCATTATCACAGCCAGGCGAGCTGTTTGAATTCTTTGCAAGAACTCTTGCCATTTGCCAGAGAGCAGTGTTGTATCCAGAGAGAGACCAGCTGAACCGGAGACCGCTGTATCCGGACCCACAGACCTGATCAGAACCAGAGACCCAGACCAGACCAGCAGAGGAGAGCTGACCCAGACCGCTGTGCGCAGAGACCGTCCGTGGCGAGTGAAGAAAACCTGACCAGATCCGTGGCGAGGCCCATTCTATTTCTAAATATATTGTGAGTACATAGCAGAACTGTGCAGAACCAATCTCTTAGTTAAAATAATATAATCCAAGCTATTTTAATCTAAGTAGAACTGCCTGCTAACTGTCACCTGTCATTTGCAAAACTGTCACCTGTCATTTTCTAGTTGCTAGCTGTCACTTGTCACTTTGAACTTTAAAATTTCAAATCTAAAAAACTACCTTTATTTAATCGTTCATAACTCCGTAACCGTTTGGGCTAGGAACTAGTTTAACTTTCCTCTGAAAGCTTAGGTTCTCAGCTTTTCAACGAACCTAGAACCGCATTCCTATTCCATACACTGTTGCCGCAATCGCGAAAAACACACTCGCGAATTTGCCGCGATTTGCAAATTTCTCCACGTGTGAAAACAGCAGTTTTCTTGCTTTCATTTGCCAAAAATACGTTTAACCTGCTAGTTACTCCTAGATCCTTGCTAAAGTGAGCCTGAACTCATCCCAAGTATATTTCACTCACTCTGAACCTCCTAGAGGGAATTAAAAGCATTTTAGCATATTTTTCACTTCATTGCCAGCACATATAAAAGCATTTTGGGCCTGTGTTTCCAACTTCTGTAGTGTAAGCTTGCTGGGGTGAACTGAATTGCATTTGATTGCATTTCTGAGAACTGTGTGCTTTCCTTCCATTTCCTTGCATTGCATAAAGGGGGGAGGGGATTGCCAGAGAAAAGTGATTACATTGTTTTGTTGAAATCATATTGAGTATTTTCTGTATTGCATTTTCATTCAACATTACATCCTTCTGAACTTATATAAAGCATTCTCTACCACCTTATTCTTCTGTTCCTATTCACAAGTGTGCTAGTGCCAGACTATCCATTATTGATTACTGTTCAGATTAAGTGTGATATTCAATTATTAATTTATTATAACGCGTGATGTATATATATATTGTTTAAATTCTCAAATAAACCTTTTAACTTGCAAAACAGAACTACTTCTTGGCTCAGTGGGGTCAGGGGGATTCCAAGAGAGGGGTGTTATATAGGGGTAGTCATCCAGAACGCATGAACTGGACATAAAGATATATCAATAAGGGTTTCCATTCAGTATCCCAGACTAGGCATTGACTTAGCTGTAGTATTGAATTGAATCCTCTTACAAATTGGGGGCTCGTGCCGGACGTTTGGATTAGATCTATCACTTGTGCAGATTAATACAGCGTGCCAGCTGACCAGATACACATATCCGGTCGGATCACACGCTGTGTTACGCTGTAAAGCACTCCTCAAAGGAACGCTCTATGAAAAGGTCTGTTTTGCAAAAATAAAATACAAACTTCTGTAAGTCAGGACAGAGACCAATCTCTAGAATGACGACCTTGGTAGATATGAAAATAGCCAGAGAGCACTTCTTACATAAGTTATTTGTGAGAGGTGAGTGGACTCACCAGGACCGCATGGTCTGGTTGCAGGCCATCACGCAACAGGTCACTGAAACAGGGTCAGATAAATGGGGAGATCAGGGTCCCCTACATGTGGCCCTGAGTGAACTATACATGGCTCCTAAAGCTAAGGATGAACAAGACAAGATGGTTAGGATAGCGGCATACCTGTACCTATATATGGGAGACATGCAGGATAAATGTACGGAAAGCCAAGATCTGGCGAACAAGTGACAGATGGCGTTAGAGAAGGTCCAATCTGACCTGGTCTCTTCTGAGCAGAGGCTGCAGGGGAGCCAGGAGTCAGAAAATGATAGTAGGCAGTATATCATTAAAATAAAAGAGGACATGGATATACTGCAACAGGAAAAGACAGACCAGGATACCAGAATTCTGGCTTTGCAGAAGGAACACCAAGACAGTTTGGACTCCCTACTGCAGAGCCAGAAAAAGCTGGAGCAACAGATCAATTTCAACAGGGCATGCACAGAGCAGGTAGCCACCCTGCAAATCAAACTAGACAGAGAGAAAGAGCAGAGCAATAAACTGATCCTGAAAGACCTGGATACCCAGGCAGAGTTTGATCAGGAGTGCCAGAAAGCTGGTGCCTTCCAAAGGCAAAGGGACGACCTGGCGTCACAAATTCAAGCTCTTGGTCAGGAAAGGGATACCTTAGGCCAGGAAGTCTGCCACTTAAGGAGAAAAATGGAAGAAAATCACCTGGCCCACCAGGGACTGGGTGACCTCCAAAAAGAACACCAGGACTTGCTAGTGCACACCAGGAGGGTGGAGGAGGCTCTGGCAAGAAAGGAGCAGGCCAATAGGGACACAGCTCAGGAGGTAACCCTCCTGCAGCAAAGACTGGCCCAGTGCTCCAGGACCAATCAGGAAACGCAGAGAGAGAATGAGGCTCTCTGCCAGCACAATGATAGACTCCAACAACAGGTAGCGATGCAGGAGAGACTGATAGAGTCTAGTAAGGCCTTAACTGAGGAACTGAAGGCGCAGGCTCTTGCATTGCAACAGGGAGCAGGGGCGGATAGAGATGAGGTTCGCTGGGAAAGAGAAACTCCTGAGCATAACCCCAGGAGCCCTAGTACCAGAGGCCTTTATTTCTCTCAGTCCCTGGACTCTGCCACCCCCATGTCCCCTGGCGCACATGAGCACAGGGCCACAGGGATGGCAGATTACTATCCAGCCAGAAGCATGGGGCTCATAGGCCAGTACCACCCAGGAATGGAGGGGCGGGCATCCGGGTATGGGCACCCAAGCACAGTGCAATTTGATGGGGAGCCCCAGGTGAGTAGGCCCATTAAGGGCATCCTGAAAACCTCTGCCCAGTTAGGTCAGTGGGGGGGTACCCATCAAATCCTGGCAGCAAGGAGGGATCTGAATAGTCCTCTGAGCGGTACAGGACACAGGAGACCAGGTCCCCACATTCTGCCAGCCATTCCCAGACTCGCAGAATCCGGGAAAACCTGGAAGAACAGACGGGAACCTCTGGGAGCAGTGCCTCTGAGTCAGAAGATGAATGGACCAGGGTTACCCGGACCAAAAGGGCCAATAAGACAAAAAGGGCCTTGCTTAAGGACCCCTTAAAGCAGATTAAGGCAATCAGGAGCGTCATCACACCTTATCATAAGAACGCCAAGTATTCTGTTTGGGAGCACTTAGAGTTGTTTGAGCAAATGATGGAGACTTTCCATTTGAAAGACAGCCAAAGCTGTATTCAATATGTAAAGTGGACCTTCTCCCCGGAATACTCCAGTTTCTTTGCGGGGCTGGAGGACCAAAATCATTTAAGATGGTCCACCTATAAGGCGGCCATCTTGAAACATTTTTCTACTCATAGAAATCCTCAAGAGGCTTGCAAGGCAGCCTACAATTTACAATGTGGGGAGGATCAGGCCCCACAAGAATTTGTGCAAGAACTGAAACGTGCCTTTGCGCAGACCACCAGAAGGGTGCGCACGGATAGCAGAGAATTTATTAATACGTTTTTCCATGCCTTGCCCAAATACATAATGACCCAGCTCGTGAGAGATTTTCATGAGAAAAGATCTTTAGAATGGGTCATTGAACAAGCCACCCGCATCTATGAGGTGCAGAAACCGGTGGAAAACAAAAACCAGCCCAAAAACCCCAAAACTAACAGCACCCCTGCTGCTGCCAAGGTGGCAGAGGTAAAGGTTGCCCCCGTTTTGGATTTGGAGATGGGGGGGCCTAAAAACCTACCTGCACCTAATAATGCTAGGCCCAGAAGGTCCTCGGGCCAGTCACAGACAGGGAGCCAATGAGGCAGCCCCACCAATGGGGTCCCTCGCTCTCCTGATTATGTAAGTCCCCGTTACAAGGGAAATCGACCCATCCTGGGTTATGTGTGGACTCCTCCAGCCCAAGGGGGGAGATCCAGCCAAGCACCTAACCCAGAGAACTTCCCTCCCAACTTCTCACAGGAGGGCAGAAACTCACCAAACCTTGGGCAGAACTTCTTCCCCAGGTATCCACCCAACTTCCAACCCCAAAATCCTCCACCCTTCTTTCCCCAATTCCCTGAGCCCAGACAACCGAATCCGGGAGAGGGGAGGCCAAGGGTGGAGGGGTATCCAAATCTTCCCAACCAGGGGTACTACCAAAGAAGGGATAGCTACCCTTCCCGGGATCAGCCCAGGGGAGAAAACAGGGCCCCGTATCAGCCTGAGCGGGTTTCCCAGTTAGAGCGCCAGGTTCAAAACATGGCGCGGGATCTGGGTTACATACTGAGGGCTCAGCAGAACCCTCAAATCGGCATGCCGGCGCAGAACGCACCCAACTCTGGACCTGGTGCTCCAGAACAATGACGGGGGCAGCACCCCGATAACTCACCGGTTCCCAGGGAGGAGGCACAAGGGGAAGGGGGGTGTAAAGCCTTGGAGGAAGCTTCCTTCCTCACTTGTAAACAGCCCCTGGAAACCCAGGAACCGGAAACAAAATCTCCTGCCCCTGAAAGCCCGCCTCCCAAGGAGCAGAGGGGGGGTGGGAGAAACAAAAGACCCAAACAGACTCAGTTTGAGGAGGAGGTACAGATCTTCCAATTTGAGGGAGAGGGATCCTCAGAGGATCCTGGGAAAAGGATCTTCTCCTTCAGAGAGGGGGGAACTCCTCCCAAAGAAAAATGGGTCCCTAGGGATGCAAATCAAAACTGGGGAGATGTGGAGACTGAGCTACCGCCGCCCACCATCTCATCCCAGAACCAACAGCAAGAAAATCCCCTGGTTCAAACCCATCCTGATGACTGCCTCCAAAAAGGGGGGGGCGGCCCAGAGCAGGAACCCGGGGAACCCACAATGGCTCTGATCTCCAGTTGCCAACTTTTTCTTTCAGATTCCCAAGGCTCTCCACAGAATTCTGCCCAAATTTCTTCTCTTGCAAGGTCCAAAACCAGAAAGTTAGCCCACCGGTTGTCCAAAAATGTGCATTATCTGTGCCCCCTTGAGGAGAAGGAGGGAAGATACTATGCCCCGGTACAAGTACAGTGACAGGGTACAATTTTGGCACTGGTGGACACTGGATCTCAAGCTACCCTTCTGTCCAGAAGGGCCTTTGACGAACTGAATGCAGGAAGGGGAGAGAATTACCAAATTCCTCTCACCTCTCTTCCTGGACAACTGCAGAACTTTGACGGGAAGGAAATTCCCGTTGAGGGGACTGCAGACTTGGACATTAAGATTGGGCGACACAAGTTGAAACACCCGGTCATAGTTGTGACTCCAGAGGGCACTCCTTGTTTACTAGGGAATGACCTCCTGAGAAGGCTGTCACCCATAATAGATTGCGTAAGCAAGGTCCTCTGGACCCAGACTAGCCGACCAATAAAATTAAAACAGAGTGTCAACCATGTTAGTTTAAACGGCACCTGCCACATGGTTGAACAAAAATCTGACCAAGTAGAATTTCACTTCCAGAACAACCAAATTCCAGACGTGACAGTAATAGCAGTAGGACAACAGACTGGTGATGGGGGGTCCTCTCTATTTCTGAAAATCAACCTTCCTTCCAGTTTAAGGTGGTATTCCACACTGGAAGGAAACACCCTGAAATTCTTTACCAATCCACAATCAGAAACTCCCACTCCTATAGTCCAGAAAGATGTGAAATCAGCTCAGAGCCTGGCTGATATTCAGCAAATTGGAGAACAGTTGTTCATCCCTGTCCAATTAAATGATGGGAAGGACTCTGTTCTCGCTCGAGTGTGTGTGAACAACGGTAAGAGCTTCATCAGCGAAGCCATGTTCCGCCAACTCCCAAAAGATCCAGCCATTCCCACATTCAAACTGATAGACAAATGGGAAATGGACCTGGAAGCACCTAATTCCAAACATCACCTGCCAAGCAGGTGTATGCTCAAAATCTCCATTGGCAACAAGAGCATAGTCCACAATTGTTGGGTCGTGCGAGACGTCACTGCCGCTTTTTACTTAGGCAGTGACATTCTCAATCGCTTTGCCATTAGTTTGGACCTAATAAACTTCAAAGCTTGGTCCCGATTAGCGGATAATCCCATGGGCTTTGATGATCCAGAAAAAGCATTTAGGGCAGCTCAATTGCTACCTTATGCAGTTGAAATTCAGATCAAAGAGGAAGTCACCATTCCAGAAAGGACCCGACAACTCTCCCTGGAAGTGAAAGTTAAAAGAGGACAACATTTGCAAAACCCTGATGCTTACATACATCTAAACGCTTCTCTCCAACAGCAAGGGTTGGGGGTAAACCCAACTCCATTAGTCAACATAGAACATGACACCATTCTAATAGAGGTGGATAACAGCGACTTAAAGAGTATTACTCTAGCCGCAGGCACCATTATTGGAATGGCAGTTGATGACCGACATTTTTCCATAGATCTAGGTAATGAACTGTTAGGGCCAATCCCCAAGGACTGCTTTGACAGTGACAGTGATGACAATACAACACCAGACAGGATTTGTACCCGGCATGGGGGGAACTTCCTGGTGTACACTTCTTGCCCTTATGGTAAGGAAGATGTGACTTGTGACTTCAGGAGGGATGAGTTGATTTTCCAGGTCCATGAGGGCTGCCTTTCCCACCTGAAGCCTCCAGTCCAAACCAGCACTCTGACCAGGGACTTCTCCACCCAGCTGGAGGAGGCCGCTGAAATAGCCAAACCAGAAGTCTTTCCAGGCTTCAGGCAGATGGTGGAAGAGAGAGTCAACCTAGCTGATGCCTGTATGACTCTGGAACAAAAGCAAAAGTTGAAACAAGTTTTCTTGGATTTCCAAGATCTCTTTGCGGTAGACTCATATGACTGTGGTCGCATTGACATCCACACAACAACAATCCCCACGGACCCTGGCATGACTCCTGTGTTTGTGAAGCAATATCGCTTGCCTTTCGCATCAATGGAGTCCCTTACTGAAATAATTAAGAACCTTGAGTCCCGGGAATAATCCGCCCAGTCCACAGCACCTTCAATAATCCGGTGCTGGGAATATTGAAGCCAAACGGCCAGTGGAGACTCTGCGCCGACCTCAGGGAGCTCAACAAACGGGTCCATACTTCCCGATGGCCTCTTCCCTACATTGACCAAGGGCTGGCCCAGATCCAGGGGTCACAGGTATTCACTGCAATAGACCTGACCAATGGATACTGGAACGTGCCGGTCAGTAGGGAGGACCAATACAAGCTGGCTTTTACCATTGGGGGCCAGCAGTATACATGGACCCGGACTCCCTTCGGATACCTTAACTCCGGTAATGAGTTCAATATTTTCCTACATAAGGCCATGCCCGACCTGGGTGCAAGGGGTAACCTGGCTTATGTAGATGATGTCCTCATCAAAAGTTCATCTGTGGAGGAACACATAGCGGAGATCCGTTATGTTCTGACGCAGTTGAGGGCCGCCGGACAAAACTTTCCTTTCAGAAAGCACAGTGGTGTAGAACCCGTGTTAATTTCTTGGGGCATGAGATTACTGCTCAGGGCCTCTGTCCCCAGGAAAAGAAAGTGGAAGCACTTCAGAAACTGAAAGACCTCACAACTCTGCGGGAACTAAGGAGCCTCCTTGGACTGACTAATTACAGCAGAAAGTTCATTGAGGGCTACGCAGAGATCACCAGACCCCTGATTCATCTCCTGAAGGGTGGCGTCAAGTGGGAAAGGGGTCCAGAACAAGCCGAGGCAGTAAAACAACTCAAAAGAAGCCTCTCACAAGCGCCTTGCCTAGCTTACCCTGTCAGAAACAAGGAGTTCTTCCTGGAGACGGGGTTCTCTAATACGTGCTTGACAGCAGTATTATACCAAAAGCATGACAAAGTCAATAAAGTAATCTCCTATGCGAGCAAAACTTTATCCTCTGTGGAGGAAAAATTAAACGATTGTGAGAATGCACTCCTGGCAACGGTGTGGGCATTGAAGAATTACCGCCCGTTTATCCAGGGGGAACACATCATAGTGGAAACTCCACACCAGCCTCTGCAATATCTCCAAAGTGATAGAATCCGGGCCGGAAATGTGAGTAATTCCCGAATTACTTCCTGGATTCTGTCAATGCAAGGCTTTCCTGTGGAGGTCAGATATGGCCAAAACAAGAAGAGTCCCCTCGTGCAAGGTCTGGCTGACTTGCATGATAGTGCCAGAGAAAACTGTCTCGAGGACGAAAGTCTAAAAATCAAGGACAACACGGAGGCATACCTTAATTCCCCACACAAAGTCTTTGAAGAGGACAAGTGTGAGGGAATGCCTACTGTCTATGTGGATGGATGCTCTTACCATGTTGACAACAACGGGGAGAAAGAACTGGTGGCCGGCGTAGGGAATGCATGGGTGAATGAGTTCCCAGAACCCTCCGCTGGATACAAAATTGGTCCCCGAAGTAGTCAGGTGGCAGAATTGATGGCTGTGCATCAGGCCATCCTCACTGCTGTCCAGCATCAACTCCACGAACTGGTCATAATCACAGATTCGGATTATGTACGGAACGGGTTCGTGGAGCACCTGGTTAATTGGAAAACCAGAGGCATGTTATGTGCTAACAACAAACCCTTGAAACATGGGAAGTTGATCCAAAACATTGATGATCTGGTCACCTCGAATGAGATGACCATCTATTGGAAAAAGATCAAGGGTCATTCCAAAGTAGAGGGACCAGACAAAACTGGAAATGACTTAGCTGATCAGCTGGCCAAAACCGGGGCCATCCAAGGGGATCTAATTGAGATTGAGTCCCTGTTGGGGGAAATCCAGGTCACTGCTATCACTAGGTCCCAGACAAATGCTCACAATGACCTTTCAATTGCACAATGGAGCAAGGAGACCCCTGATGCTGATTTGATTACCACTCAGAAGGGGGATCCAATAATTGGTAAATTTTACCAGCACCTTGAGGACCCTGAGAACTTTCCCCTGACGGATACCGATTACATTGGGAAAGAGGACCTAAGAGTGTTGATGAAATGTCCAAAAATGTTCCGAATCCAAGACGGTTTGCTGGTAAGGAAATCCAAAGCGGGCCACGATCAGTGGGTGGTTCCTACCTCATTCCGAAGCCTGATGTTAAGTCACGCCCATGATGCGGCCACCGCCGGTCATAGGGGGTTTCACACAACATTGGAAATCTTAAGAGATGTTGCATACTGGCCACACATGGGGCAGGACCTCGACCAATACTTGAAGGGGTGCCTTGTGTGTGCACAATTTCAGCCATCATCCCTCACGCACCGTGCGCCTCTCCAAAAGAGGGGGATGACACTGCCATGGTCAGATTTACAAATCGACTTTGTAGGCCCCGTGATTCGCTCTGCTAGGGGGAATAAGTACATGTTGACTGTGACATGCTTGTTTACCAAGTGGGTGGAATGTCTCCCAGCCCCAAACTGCAAGGCAGAAACGGCAGCTGCCTTGATGATTAACCACATCTTTTCCCATTTTGGTCTACCTCAAAGGATTGAGTCAGACAGGGGTAGCCACTTCACCAGTGAAGTAATGACAGATACTGGGGGTCAAAAGGAAGTTACATATTGCTTACAGGCCAGCTTCTTCTGGGGCAGTAGAGAGATATAACCGAACCATTGTGAGCATATTAAAGAAGTTTGTGGCAGATTCTGGGCCAAGTTGGGATATCCGATTACCTCTGGTCCTAATGGCCATCAGATCTACCCCTTCATCTGCAACCAAAATGTCACCATTTGAGTTGATGACTGGGCGCAAGATGGTGCTTCCTCAGCATTTGCTCTACAGGCCCCAAGAGCAGACACTGATAAATGCCTCCACAACTCATGAGTATGTGGAGAATTTAAGGAAACACCTTCAACTTGCTTTTGCTTATGCTCAGCGGAATCTAGAAAGATCAGCTGATAGCATGAAGACCCACTATGACCTGAAGACTTCCAGGAAGGAATATCAGGTGGGGGACCGGGTCTATTTATACAATTTCCAAAGGAACCAGGCCAAACAGCGAAAATGTTTGCCTACATGGAAGGGACCCTTTGAGATTATAGACAAAATCTCCCCTGTGGCCTACAAGATCCGCCTCCCCAAAGGCGGTTTGGCAGAGGGGAAGACAAGTGGGTGCACATTAACCAGTTGAAGTGTTGCCATCCCAGGCACACTCTGCAACAACCAGAGGAATCCTCTGGAATCCTAGAGGGTACTGTCTCAGATTAATTCAGTTCTAACTTAAAATATCCTACATATCGCCTATCAAATTCTAAGTTCTCAATGTGGGTGTTTTTGTTTTTGAATGCAAAAAGAAATGTGCATGTTCATATGTTTTGACTATAAATTTATATGCCACCCCGCTATATCAATGGTGGGGGAAAAATGTCTATGAATAGGTATTGCCGCTCTTCCTTTGTCGTCCTAGGAGAAAGAAAACCTGGAGACGGGCCAAGGAGGACGATCCGGAGACCGGGAGCAGAGATGCAAGGGGCCCGGGGTACCGCCCAATATTACCATCAGGACCGGCGAGGAGAACCGATCGATCAGTACCGGATGGAGGAAAAGATGCTGAACTGTGCCATCTATTGGAAGAAGGTGAGGAAACATCCCAGGTCTTGCGAGTCCCATTAGTGAAATAGAATGGCCATCGCAAGAGGGGGGCTTGTGGGATGTTTTTACCCATGCATCCAAGCCCTACCTCAAAAACTGTGCAGTACTGACATTGAAAACATCATGATGGCCAGAGCTTCCCAGAAAATGCCCAGGGAAGTGCATGAAGAATAGGCTGCCACCCATTTTGCCGATGTTATGGGCACAGAAGGGCACTGCCTAAAACCACCATTGGACTACCCACACAGTAGTCTGAAACCATTGGGAATGGCAATGCTGATTGCCAAAAGCAACCTAGAATTGTGGGGAACTCATTTTCTTAAATCCCAAAAATGGGTGCAGTACCAGTACTCACCACTATCAGAAAGCCGGCGTTTTAAAACAACACCAGATATTTTTTTATATGTGTAAAACTGAATAGATGAACCCAAAGCATGCCAAAGAAAGACTTACTGAGAGGTGGATCCAATGTAAAGTTATATTCTGAAGTGACTTGAAGGTTTATAACAAGACTGGCTGAGCTGTGGATTTCAGCAGTTTAAGTAAATTTGGACTGAAAGACACTAAAAATCTAAATGTTTAAAAGAAATGAGTGACCTACTTTTGAGTGTCACATAGGTTGCAATTGTTTAAATGTCATAGTTTTAAACTTAGAATCAGCATTTTAGCTGCATATGTAAAAATTGGTAGTTTTATTTGAACGCAGAAAACTGGGTAACAAAAAGTGACGTTAGCTGGGGCCTGGCATAAGGAACAGAATTCTGCCCACCAGCTACCCCCGACAGGAGTTGAGACTTGCACAACAGCTGTGTTCCCAGGCCGACCTGCATTTTGCTGCTCCCACCAAAAGGGATATGACACTTCTCTGATTGAATTACCTGGGCTCTGCAGGAAATTGAACAAAGCCCTGTCCTGACTCAGGCAAATGTTTTATTATGGGGGCCATAAATGGCTTCCTCTTGAACAATGGGCCTTCCAGGGCCCAAGCAGATGGTTTATTGCAGGGGTAATAAAAATGGCTTCCTCTTGGCAGAAACTGGGAGGGGGAGAAACTGGAGACAGAGGCTGAGCTTGAAGAAAGTGGAAAAACTGGTTTCTGTACCATGTGACCTGAAAAGACACACCCCTGTAGCCAGAATATGGTTTTAGAAAAAGATGAATAACTCATAGTACGGACTTGTGAAAATTATTTAAATGATACCATAATTCTTGTGATTTTTCTGCCCACATTTTAAGAGGTTTTTAGAACCGGTGGCATGATCTGGGGGCAAACTAGCAGTTAAGAGGGTATTACTTAAAATGTATGCATGTTAAAAATCTGACACTTCATCAAGTAATGTCCATACTCCTTGCGCACATGTGTATAAATTTGAGTAAGAATCTGATATTGGTAACCTGACCAAAAAGTGAAATATGTTGCCATTTCTGAATGCAAGCTCCCAGGAAGAGCAGATTTGGACAGGGTATATCTCCTGTGATATGTGATGGGTGCATGTAATTTTAAACAAATGTGTACCTGTGCAAATATGTCTTTTGGGTCAAAATATAGATTGTGTGTAATTTGACAGGGGTGGGTTCTCTGTACCATAAACAGACCTCATCATGATGACACTTCATTTCATTCCCCCAATCAAGGGGAAGAGGATGAAGTGGCCAATGACAAGTGGAGAGGGGTAGAGCCTAGTGATGCTGCACACACACCCACTTTCAAAACACATAAAAGCAGACAGTCAGGACAGTTAGGGACCTTCAAATCCATTTGCTGCGGGACGCTCTGCCGGGAAAATCCATACTTTACCTCCATCAACCTTCAGAGAGCCAACATAGAGACTTCAATCTATCCACCTTCAGAGACCAAGACTTTACTTCAGAATTTGTAGCAGAGAGGTCAACTACAAGCTAAATCCCTCTTTAGCAGGCCTCGAATCATTGCCATTATCACAGCCAGGCGAGCTGTTTGAATTCTTTGCAAGAACTCTTGCCATTTGCCAGAGAGCAGTGTTGTATCCAGAGAGAGACCAGCTGAACCGGAGACCGCTGTATCCGGACCCACAGACCTGATCAGAACCAGAGACCCAGACCAGACCAGCAGAGGAGAGCTGACCCAGACCGCTGTGCGCAGAGACCGTCCGTGGCGAGTGAAGAAAACCTGACCAGATCCGTGGCGAGGCCCATTCTATTTCTAAATATATTGTGAGTACATAGCAGAACTGTGCAGAACCAATCTCTTAGTTAAAATAATATAATCCAAGCTATTTTAATCTAAGTAGAACTGCCTGCTAACTGTCACCTGTCATTTGCAAAACTGTCACCTGTCATTTTCTAGTTGCTAGCTGTCACTTGTCACTTTGAACTTTAAAATTTCAAATCTAAAAAACTACCTTTATTTAATCGTTCATAACTCCGTAACCGTTTGGGCTAGGAACTTGGTTTAACTTTCCTCTGAAGGCTTAGAATCTCAGCTTTTCAACGAACCTAGAACCGCATTCCTATTATATACACTTTTGCCGCGATCGTGAAAAACGCACTCGCGAATTTGCCGCAATTTGCAAATTTCTCCACTTTTGAAAACAGCAGTTTTCTTGCTTTCATTTGCCAAAAATTCGTTTAACCTGCTAGTTACTCCTAGATCCTTGCTAAAGTGAGCCTGAACTCATCCCAAGTATATTTCACTCACCCTGAACCTCCTAGAGGGAATTAAAAGCATTTTAGCATATTTTTCACTTCATTGCCAGCACATATAAAAGCATTTTGGACCTGTGTTTCCAACTTCTGTAGTGTAAGCTTGCTGGGGTGAACTGAATTACATTTGATTGCATTTCTGAGAACTGTGTGCTTTTCTTCCATTTCCTTTCATTGCATAAAGGGGGGAGGGGATTGCCAGAGAAAAGTGATTACATTGTTTTGTTAAAATCATATTGAGTATTTTCTGTATTGCATTTTCATTCAACATTACATCCATCTGAACTTATATAAAGCATTCTCTACCACCTTATTCTTCTGTTCCTATTCACAAGTGTGCTAGTGCCAGACTATCCATTATTGATTACTGCTCAGATTAAGTGTGATATTCAATTATTAATTTATTATAAAGCGTGATATATATATATATATATATTGTTTAAATTCTCAAATAAACCTTTTAACTTGCAAAACAGAACTACTTCTTGGCTCAGTGGGGTCAGGGGGATTCCAAGAGAGGGGTGTTATATAGGGGTAGTCATCCAGAACGCATGAACTGGACATAAAGATATATCAATAAGGGTTTCCATTCAGTATCCCAGACTAGGCATTGACTTAGCTGTAGTATTGAATTGAATCCTCTTACAACCTGTGGTGTGGTACAGTTGGGTGTGCTGGAGACGGGAGACTGGATGCATGGAAACAAGGAGGTGGGGAGGGGAGTCAGAAAGTTTATATGGCTACAGACATTAACCCTTTAAGTGCCAAGGACGAGGTATCTCGTCCTTGGAAGTGCACACGCAGTGCCAAGGACGAGATAGCTCGTCCTTTTCGGCACCTTGTTTTGAGCGATCCCTGCAAAGCAGGGATCGCTCAAAACTGTAATCCAACCCCCGGGCTATGTGAGGGGGAGGTCCCCCCTCACTGCCCGGGGGTTGGATTTCCTTCAGTTTCACGCCGACGTGCGTGACGCACGTCGGCGTGAAACTGAAAGCAATTCCACCGCAGCAGCCATTTTCGGCTGCTGCGTTGGAGAGAGAAGGTGAGTGCCCTTCTTGTTCCGCCTCGATCTCCGGCTGTATTTCAAGCCGGAGATCGAGGCGGGTATCGTTGGAAAGGGGAGATTCTCCCCTTTCCAACGGTACCCATTGTGTGACTTTGCTGCCCGCGGATCGGGCGCAGGGCGCCTCGATCCGCGGGCAGCAACGTCACGGATCAAACGAAGATCCTTTTGTGACGCGTGGGGGAGGGGGGGCTGCTTACTAGGTAAGCAGCCCCCTTCCCCCGTGGCCCCAAAGCATGGGGCCACAGCGCCAGGGACCCCTGGGGGCAGATGATCACTGCCCCCGGGGGTGGGGGGGAAAAAAAAAAAAAAAAAAAAATCGAGGGAAGGAGGGAGGTGGGAGGGGGTTTTGGGCCCTGGGGCCCACTGGGCCACCAGCGATTGACCTAAAAGTGGTGTCCCTGGAAAGGGGACTTTCTCCCCTTTCCAGGGACACCACTCATATGCCGCATTGCTGGTCACGGATCAGCGCAGAGCGCTGATCCGTGACCAGCAACCCACTGAACCACCATGGATCTGTTTGCGAGTTGGGGGGGAGGGGGGCTGCTTCAGGTAAGCAGCCCTCTCCCCCCCCCGGCCCCCAAAGCATGGGGACACATGAAAATGTACCCTGGGGGCAGATGGCTGGCCATCTGCCCCCAGGGAAATATATATAAAAAAAATAATAATAATCTGAGGGATGGGGGGAGGTGGGAGGGGGTTTGGGGTCCTGGGGCCCACTAGGCCACCAGGGATTGAACAGAAAGTGGTGTCCCTGGAAAGGGGACTTTCTCCCCTTTCCAAGGACACCACATATGAGGCATTGCTGGTCACGGATCGGCGCAGAGCGCTCGATCCGTGACCAGCAACCCACTAGACCACCATGGATCTCTTTGTGAGGTGGGGGGTGGGAAGGGGGCTGCTTCAAGTAAGCAGCCCTCTCCCCCCTACCGACCCCAAAGCATGGGGGCACGTGTATGTGAACCCTGGGGCAGATGGCTGACCATCTGCCCCAAGGGAATGTAAAATAAAAAACAAAAATGAAATGATGGGAAACAGGGTTGGGGGAAGGGGTGGGGGCCACTAGCCACCATGGATTTTTTACTGAATGAAAGGGAGGGGGTGTCCCCCCATAGGGGCGGGTGCCCCCCCAACCAAAGTAGAAAGGGGGCACCCCTTGTAACCCTCCCTGGGGGCAGATATCTGTTCCTAGGGAGGGCCATCTGACCCCAGGGAGGGATGCATGAGGTGGGCCCCCCCCTATCTGCCCCCAGGGAGGGTTGCATGAGGTGGGGCCCTCCATTTGGGGTGGGGGGGGGTTGAGGGCCACCCCCCGTTGCGGTACATCATGCGCTGCCAATTTAGGGTGGCCCTCAGCCCCCCTAAAAAGCAGCCTGTGGTTTTGTAATTTTTTTTTTGTTTACCCAACTTTGCTTGGTGCAGATGGCCACATTAGTGTGGCTATCTGCCCCCAGGGTGCCCAAACCCTACTGCCCCATCTATTGGGGGTCCAGCCCCACCTTTTGGGGTGGCCCTCTCCCCCCTCACCCCAAATGGAGGTGGGGTGTACCTCACGCAGCCGTTTGGAGGAGGCCCAGGGAGGCCTGCATGAGGTGTGTCCCCCAGCCATTGGGGGTGGGGTGGGGGGGGCACCCCAAAAGCTGGGGCAGGACCCCCAATAGATGGGGCAGTAAGGTTTGGGCACCCTGGGGGCAGATAGCCACACTAATGGGCCCATCTGCACCAAGCCAAGTTGGGTAAACAAAAAAAAATATACAAAAACACAGGCTGCTTTTTAGGGGGGGCTGAGGGGCACCCTAAATTGGCAGCGCATGATGTACCGCAACGGGGGGTGGCCCTCAACCCCCCCCCCACCCCAAATGGAGGGCCCCACCTCATGCAACCCTCCCTGGGGGCAGATATCTGCTCCTAGGAAGGGGCATCTGACCCCAGGGAGGGATGCATGAGGTGGGCCCCCCCCTATCTGCCCCCAGGGAGGGTTGCATGAGGTGGGGCCCTCCATTTGGGGTGGGGGGGGGTTGAGGGCCACCCCCCGTTGCGGTACATCATGCGCTGCCAATTTAGGGTGGCCCTCAGCCCCCCCTAAAAAGCAGCCTGTGGTTTTGTAATTTTTTTTTTGTTTACCCAACTTTGCTTGGTGCAGATGGCCACATTAGTGTGGCTATCTGCCCCCAGGGTGCCCAAACCCTACTGCCCCATCTATTGGGGGTCCAGCCCCACCTTTTGGGGTGGCCCTCTCCCCCCTCACCCCAAATGGAGGTGGGGTGTACCTCACGCAGCCGTTTGGAGGAGGCCCAGGGAGGCCTGCATGAGGTGTGTCCCCCAGCCATTGGGGGTGGGGTGGGGGGGGGCACCCCAAAAGCTGGGGCAGGACCCCCAATAGATGGGGCAGTAAGGTTTGGGCACCCTGGGGGCAGATAGCCACACTAATGGGCCCATCTGCAGCAAGCCAAGTTGGGTAAACAAAAAAAAATATACAAAAACACAGGCTGCTTTTTAGGGGGGGCTGAGGGGCACCCTAAATTGGCAGCGCATGATGTACCGCAACGGGGGGTGGCCCTCAACCCCCCCCCACCCCAAATGGAGGGCCCCACCTCATGCAACCCTCCCTGGGGGCAGATATCTGCTCCTAGGAAGGGGCATCTGACCCCAGGGAGGGATGCATGAGGTGGGGCCCCCCCTATCTGCCCCCAGGGAGGGTTGCATGAGGTGGGGCCCTCCATTTGGGGTGGGGGGGGTTGAGGGTCACCCCCCGTTGCGGTACATCAGGCGCTGCCAATTTAGGGTGGCCCTCAGCCCCCCCTAAAAAGCAGCCTGTGATTTTGCATTTTGTTTTTTGTTTACCCAACTTTGCTTGCTGCAGATGGGCCCATTAGTGTGGCTATCTGCCCCCAGGGTGCCCAAACCCTACTGGCCCATCTATTGGGGGTCCTGCCCCACCTTTTGGGGTGGCCCTCTCCCCCCTCACCCCAAATGGAGGTGGGGTGTACCTCACGCAGCCGTTTGGAGGAGGCCCAGGGAGGCCTGCATGAGGTGTGTCCCCCAGCCATTGGGGGTGGGGCGGGGGAGGGCACCCCAAAAGGTGGGGCAGGACCCCCAATAGATGGGGCAGTAAGGTTTGGGCACCCTGGGGGCAGATAGCCACACTAATGGGCCCATCTGCACCAAGCCAAGTTGGGTAAACAAAAAAAAATATACAAAATCACAGGCTGCTTTTTAGGGGGGGCTGAGGGCCACCCTAAATTGGCAGCGCATGATGTACCGCAACGGGGGGTGGCCCTCAACCCCCCCCCACCCCAAATGGAGGGCCCCACCTCATGCAACCCTCCCTGGGGGCAGATAGGGGGGGCACCACCTCATGCATCCCTCCCTGGGGTCAGATGCCCCTTCCTAGGAGCAGATATCTGCCCCCAGGGAGGGTTGCATGAGGTGGGGCCCTCCATTTGGGGTGGGGGGGGTTGAGGGTCACCCCCCGTTGCGGTACATCAGGCGCTGCCAATTTAGGGTGGCCCCCAGCCCCCCCTAAAAAGCAGCCTGTGATTTAGCATTTTGTTTTTTGTTTACCCAACTTTGCTTGCTGCAGATGGGCCCATTAGTGTGGCTATCTGCCCCCAGGGTGCCCAAACCCTACCGGCCCATCTATTGGGGGTCCTGCCCCACCTTTTGGGGTGGCCCTCTCCCCCCTCACCCCAAATGGAGGTGGAGTGTACCTCACGCAGCCGTTTGGAGGAGGCCCAGGGAGGCCTGCATGAGGTGTGTCCCCCAGCCATTGGGGGTGGGGCGGGGGGGGCACCCCAAAAGGTGGGGCAGGACCCCCAATAGAGGGGGCAGTAGTGTTTGGGCACTCCGGCGCCAGATTGGCACACCAATGTGCCCCTGTGCACAAAGGGGAGTTGGGTTACCAAAGGAAAACAGTGAAATTGTTGGAAGGTTTTTTAGGGGGGGCGGTGGAGCACCCCAAAGGGTTGGGAAAGCTGAATGGGGCGTTAACCCCCCCCCTGCCCACAATGGAGTGGGTGCCATGTCATGCAGCCCTCCCTGGGACCAGATATCTGCTCCTAGGAACGGACGCCTGAGCCCAGGGAGGAGTGCAGGACAGCCTTCCCCCTTATCTGCCCCTTGGGAGGGCTACATGAGATGGGCCGCCCCTCAAATTGGGGTGGTGGTGGAGAGGTGCAACCCCCCTCACGTTAGAAAATTCCACAGCGGTGTAGGGGGCCCCTCCGCCCTCACAAAAGGGCAGCCTGCCATTTTGAATTGGGTTCTTCGTTTACTATACCTGCCTTTGCGTAGAGGGGCACATTGGTGTGCCAGTCTGGCGCCGGGGTGCCCAAAACGTACAGGCCAATGCTACAGTGGGGCCAATATGGGTGGTCTGGTATGTGGATGGGCTGACACAGATAATATATGTTTTGTTCTTCCCTTTACAGGTCTTGAGCAGTTCAAGCTTCTCCCTTGTTATGTACGTATGAAATTTTGCTTATTCCAACATTTGATAGTGGGTGGAGGGCACATTGCTATTGGGGTGGGGGTGAACAGGGCCTGTAGTGTTCTGTTGTGAAGGAAGTGGGTGCTCTGGGGAGGTATTGGGGTGGCCAGGAACACACTTGTCCAGGTTGCGGACAAAACGCCCCCCAGTGCAGCTGAACAGTGCTGTTTCCCTGGGAGGGAAGTTTGCCAATTAGCCATCTGTGCAATGTTTGTTTTGTGTGCTGGGGGTTGCCATACACCCATTGGTCTTAGGCCAGGTTGCTATCACTGTGCAGTCCAGCCTTCTGTGGAGGTAGATGACAGAGAAGTTTCATGTATGTGGTGGAAGGAGCTGAAAAATGTACAGATATATGCCAGACAGTTCGGATGTGTTATTGGTAGGCAAAGCACTGAATGTAAATCTTTTATGTTTCTGTTGCAGTTGCGGCTACAGAAAAGCTTATGCTGACTTATGTAAGTACCACATATATTACTTGGTAATGTGCGGGTGGAGGGTTACTGTGGTGGAAGAAACTGTGGCTGCAGTGTCAGTGGTATGGGGGAGAAAGGGTAGGAGGGCGGTTCGGGGGCCAGTGATGGGAGTGCCTTGCATTGAGGAAGGTGGCTGCTTTGCAGAAGGAAAAACTGGGCAACATAAGTAGCAGCTCCCCACATTTCCGACTTTGCAGGGCTGTCTGGGTAAAAAAATCTGGGGCGATGGGCGCAAATCACACCTCTGCGGATTCCCACGGGTGTCCTCTTTTCGAAAATGCATGGGGTTCCCTGTTTTCCTCGGTGGCTTGGACACCCGAGGCCCATATCTGTAAGTTGCGCCGGTCGGCAGAATGTCTGAGATTTCCCTCTGACAACAGACTTGGGGTTACTTGTGTTTTAGGCTTTCCCCTTGGCGGCCAGGTAGGTGCACCCACACATGTGAGGTACCGTTTTCATCGGGACACCTGTGGGAACGCGGGACGGTAGGCCATGTGTTGTTGGGGGTGTGTTTCGATGGGTGAGTCGAGCGAAATGTGAGGAAAATGCGTATTTTTTCCCACATTTCGGACTTTGCGGGGGTGTCTGGGTAATAAATTCTGGGGCGATTTGGGCATATCATACCTCTGCGGATTCCCACGGGTGTCCTCTTTCCGGAAATGCATGGGGTTCCCTGTTTTCCTTGGTGGCTTGGACACCCGAGGCCCATATCTGTATGATGTGAGAGTGTGACATTTCCGGTGTGAAAACAGACTTGGGGTTACTTGTGTTTTAGGCTTTCCCCTTGGCGGCCAGGTAGGTGCACCCACACATGTGAGGTACCGTTTTCATCGGGACACCTGTGGGAACGCGTGACGGTAGGCCATGTGTTGTTGGGGGCGTGTTTCGATGGGTGCGTCGAGCGAAATGTGCGGAAAAAGCGTTTTTTTCCCCACATTTCGGACTTTGCAGGGGTGTCTGGGTAATAAATTCTGGGGCAATTTGGGCATATCATACCTCTGCGGATTCCCACGGGTGTCCTCTTTTCGGAAATGCATGGGGTTCCCTGTTTTCCTCGGTGGCTTGGACACCCGAGGCCCATATCTGTACATTGTGCCGGTCGGCAGAATGTCTGAGTTTTCCCTCTGAAAACAGACTTGGAGTTACTTGTGTTTTAGGCTTTCCCCTTGGCGGCCAGGTAGGTGCACCCACACATGTGAGGTACCGTTTTCATCGGGACACCTGTGGGAACGCGGGACGGTAGGCCATGTGTTGTTGGGGGCGTGTTTCGATGGGTGAGTCGAGCGAAATGTGAGGAAAATGCGTATTTTTTCCCACATTTCGGACTTTGCGGGGGTGTCTGGGTAATAAATTCTGGGGCGATTTGGGCATATCATACCTCTGCGGATTCCCACGGGTGTCCTCTTTCCGGAAATGCATGGGGTTCCCTGTTTTCCTTGGTGGCTTGGACACCCGAGGCCCATATCTGTATGATGTGAGAGTGTGACATTTCCGGTGTGAAAACAGACTTGGGGTTACTTGTGTTTTAGGCTTTCCCCTTGGCGGCCAGGTAGGTGCACCCACACATGTGAGGTACCGTTTTCATCGGGACACCTGTGGGAACGCGTGACGGTAGGCCATGTGTTGTGGGGGGCGTGTTTCGATGGGTGCGTCGAGCGAAATGTGCAGAAAAAGCGTTTTTTTCCCCACATTTCGGACTTTGCAGGGGTGTCTGGGTAATAAATTCTGGGGCAATTTGGGCATATCATACCTCTGCGGATTCCCACGGGTGTCCTCTTTTCGGAAATGCATGGGGTTCCCTGTTTTCCTCGGTGGCTTGGACACCCGAGGCCCATATCTGTACCTTGTGCCGGTCGGCAGAATGTCTGAGTTTTCCCTCTGAAAACAGACTTGGGGTTACTTGTGTTTTAGGCTTTCCCCTTGGCGGCCAGGTAGGTGCACCCACACATGTGAGGTACCGTTTTCATCGGGACACCTGTGGGAACGCGGGACGGTAGGCCATGTGTTGTTGGGGGCGTGTTTCGATGGGTGAGTCGAGCGAAATGTGAGGAAAATGCGTATTTTTTCCCACATTTCGGACTTTGCGGGGGTGTCTGGGTAATAAATTCTGGGGCGATTTGGGCATATCATACCTCTGCGGATTCCCACGGGTGTCCTCTTTCCGGAAATGCATGGGGTTCCCTGTTTTCCTTGGTGGCTTGGACACCCGAGGCCCATATCTGTATGATGTGAGAGTGTGACATTTCCGGTGTGAAAACAGACTTGGGGTTACTTGTGTTTTAGGCTTTCCCCTTGGCGGCCAGGTAGGTGCACCCACACATGTGAGGTACCGTTTTCATCGGGACACCTGTGGGAACGCGTGACGGTAGGCCATGTGTTGTGGGGGGCGTGTTTCGATGGGTGCGTCGAGCGAAATGTGCAGAAAAAGCGTTTTTTTCCCCACATTTCGGACTTTGCAGGGGTGTCTGGGTAATACATTCTGGGGCAATTTGGGCATATCATACCTCTGCGGATTCCCACGGGTGTCCTCTTTTCGGAAATGCATGGGGTTCCCTGTTTTCCTCGGTGGCTTGGACACCCGAGGCCCATATCTGTACCTTGTGCCGGTCGGCAGAATGTCTGAGTTTTCCCTCTGAAAACAGACTTGGGGTTACTTGTGTTTTAGGCTTTCCCCTTGGCGGCCAGGTAGGTGCACCCACACATGTGAGGTACCGTTTTCATCGGGACACCTGTGGGAACGCGGGACGGTAGGCCATGTGTTGTTGGGGGCGTGTTTCGATGGGTGAGTCGAGCGAAATGTGAGGAAAATGCGTATTTTTTCCCACATTTCGGACTTTGCGGGGGTGTCTGGGTAATAAATTCTGGGGCGATTTGGGCATATCATACCTCTGCGGATTCCCACGGGTGTCCTCTTTCCGGAAATGCATGGGGTTCCCTGTTTTCCTTGGTGGCTTGGACACCCGAGGCCCATATCTGTATGATGTGAGAGTGTGACATTTCCGGTGTGAAAACAGACTTGGGGTTACTTGTGTTTTAGGCTTTCCCCTTGGCGGCCAGGTAGGTGCACCCACACATGTGAGGTACCGTTTTCATCGGGACACCTGTGGGAACGCGTGACGGTAGGCCATGTGTTGTGGGGGGCGTGTTTCGATGGGTGCGTCGAGCGAAATGTGCAGAAAAAGCGTTTTTTTCCCCACATTTCGGACTTTGCAGGGGTGTCTGGGTAATAAATTCTGGGGCAATTTGGGCATATCATACCTCTGCGGATTCCCACGGGTGTCCTCTTTTCGGAAATGCATGGGGTTCCCTGTTTTCCTCGGTGGCTTGGACACCCGAGGCCCATATCTGTACCTTGTGCCGGTCGGCAGAATGTCTGAGTTTTCCCTCTGAAAACAGACTTGGGGTTACTTGTGTTTTAGGCTTTCCCCTTGGCGGCCAGGTAGGTGCACCCACACATGTGAGGTACCGTTTTCATCGGGACACCTGTGGGAACGCGGGACGGTAGGCCATGTGTTGTTGGGGGCGTGTTTCGATGGGTGAGTCGAGCGAAATGTGAGGAAAATGCGTATTTTTTCCCACATTTCGGACTTTGCGGGGGTGTCTGGGTAATAAATTCTGGGGCGATTTGGGCATATCATACCTCTGCGGATTCCCACGGGTGTCCTCTTTCCGGAAATGCATGGGGTTCCCTGTTTTCCTTGGTGGCTTGGACACCCGAGGCCCATATCTGTATGATGTGAGAGTGTGACATTTCCGGTGTGAAAACAGACTTGGGGTTACTTGTGTTTTAGGCTTTCCCCTTGGCGGCCAGGTAGGTGCACCCACACATGTGAGGTACCGTTTTCATCGGGACACCTGTGGGAACGCGTGACGGTAGGCCATGTGTTGTGGGGGGCGTGTTTCGATGGGTGCGTCGAGCGAAATGTGCAGAAAAAGCGTTTTTTTCCCCACATTTCGGACTTTGCAGGGGTGTCTGGGTAATAAATTCTGGGGCAATTTGGGCATATCATACCTCTGCGGATTCCCACGGGTGTCCTCTTTTCGGAAATGCATGGGGTTCCCTGTTTTCCTCGGTGGCTTGGACACCTGAGGCCCATATCTGTACCTTGTGCCGGTCGGCAGAATGTCTGAGTTTTCCCTCTGAAAACAGACTTGGGGTTACTTGTGTTTTAGGCTTTCCCCTTGGCGGCCAGGTAGGTGCACCCACACATGTGAGGTACCGTTTTCATCGGGACACCTGTGGGAACGCGGGACGGTAGGCCATGTGTTGTTGGGGGCGTGTTTCGATGGGTGAGTCGAGCGAAATGTGAGGAAAATGCGTATTTTTTCCCACATTTCGGACTTTGCGGGGGTGTCTGGGTAATAAATTCTGGGGCGATTTGGGCATATCATACCTCTGCGGATTCCCACGGGTGTCCTCTTTCCGGAAATGCATGGGGTTCCCTGTTTTCCTTGGTGGCTTGGACACCCGAGGCCCATATCTGTATGATGTGAGAGTGTGACATTTCCGGTGTGAAAACAGACTTGGGGTTACTTGTGTTTTAGGCTTTCCCCTTGGCGGCCAGGTAGGTGCACCCACACATGTGAGGTACCGTTTTCATCGGGACACCTGTGGGAACGCGTGACGGTAGGCCATGTGTTGTGGGGGGCGTGTTTCGATGGGTGCGTCGAGCGAAATGTGCGGAAAAAGCGTTTTTTTCCCCACATTTCGGACTTTGCAGGGGTGTCTGGGTAATAAATTCTGGGGCAATTTGGGCATATCATACCTCTGCGGATTCCCACGGGTGTCCTCTTTTCGGAAATGCATGGGGTTCCCTGTTTTCCTCGGTGGCTTGGACACCCGAGGCCCATATCTGTACCTTGTGCCGGTCGGCAGAATGTCTGAGTTTTCCCTCTGAAAACAGACTTGGGGTTACTTGTGTTTTAGGCTTTCCCCTTGGCGGCCAGGTAGGTGCACCCACACATGTGAGGTACCGTTTTCATCGGGACACCTGTGGGAACGCGGGACGGTAGGCCATGTGTTGTTGGGGGCGTGTTTCGATGGGTGAGTCGAGCGAAATGTGAGGAAAATGCGTATTTTTTCCCACATTTCGGACTTTGCGGGGGTGTCTGGGTAATAAATTCTGGGGCGATTTGGGCATATCATACCTCTGCGGATTCCCACGGGTGTCCTCTTTCCGGAAATGCATGGGGTTCCCTGTTTTCCTTGGTGGCTTGGACACCCGAGGCCCATATCTGTATGATGTGAGAGTGTGACATTTCCGGTGTGAAAACAGACTTGGGGTTACTTGTGTTTTAGGCTTTCCCCTTGGCGGCCAGGTAGGTGCACCCACACATGTGAGGTACCGTTTTCATCGGGACACCTGTGGGAACGCGTGACGGTAGGCCATGTGTTGTGGGGGGCGTGTTTCGATGGGTGCGTCGAGCGAAATGTGCGGAAAAAGCGTTTTTTTCCCCACATTTCGGACTTTGCAGGGGTGTCTGGGTAATAAATTCTGGGGCAATTTGGGCATATCATACCTCTGCGGATTCCCACGGGTGTCCTCTTTTCGGAAATGCATGGGGTTCCCTGTTTTCCTCGGTGGCTTGGACACCCGAGGCCCATATCTGTACCTTGTGCCGGTCGGCAGAATGTCTGAGTTTTCCCTCTGAAAACAGACTTGGGGTTACTTGTGTTTTAGGCTTTCCCCTTGGCGGCCAGGTAGGTGCACCCACACATGTGAGGTACCGTTTTCATCGGGACACCTGTGGGAACGCGGGACGGTAGGCCATGTGTTGTTGGGGGCGTGTTTCGATGGGTGAGTCGAGCGAAATGTGAGGAAAATGCGTATTTTTTCCCACATTTCGGACTTTGCGGGGGTGTCTGGGTAATAAATTCTGGGGCGATTTGGGCATATCATACCTCTGCGGATTCCCCCGGGTGTCTTCTTTCCGGAAATGCATGGGGTTCCCTGTTTTCCTTGGTGGCTTGGACACCCGAGGCCCATATCTGTATGATGTGAGAGTGTGACATTTCCGGTGTGAAAACAGACTTGGGGTTACTTGTGTTTTAGGCTTTCCCCTTGGCGGCCAGGTAGGTGCACCCACACATGTGAGGTACCGTTTTCATCGGGACACCTGTGGGAACGCGGGACGGTAGGCCATGTGTTGTTGGGGGCGTGTTTCGATGGGTGCGTCGAGCGAAATGTACGGAAAAAGCGTTTTTTTCCCCACATTTCCGACTTTGCAGGGGTGTCTGGGTAATAAATTCTGGGGAAATTTGGGCATATCATACCTCTGCGGATTCCCACGGGTGTCCTCTTTTCGGAAATGCATGGGGTTCCCTGTTTTCCTCGGTGGCTTGGACACCCGAGGCCCATATCTGTATGATGGGAGAGTGTGACATTTCCGGTGTGAAAACAGACTTGGGGTTACTTGTGTTTTGGGCTTTCCCCTTGGCGGCCAGGTAGGTGCACCCACACATGTGAGGTACCGTTTTCATCGGGACACCTGTGGGAACGCGGGACGGTAGGCCATGTGTTGTGTTTGTGTGGTTTTCATAACGTTTTGACCCATTTGCTGGAGCCCTTTGTCTCACAACCCTTTCTTTTCCCAAATGTGACCTACATTTAGTCGCTGCTTTAGCCACCATACACTTTTGTAACCTGCACAAGTCACCTACCCTTGAAAAGGTCTGCCTGTGCTCTTTCAAAAAATGTATGGCTGCCGTTCCTCACCACATTGGTTTTCCCAATTTACACATGCTAAGTGCGTCTGGTCAGACCGTGAGCGTAAAACTCCTGTGTACCATGGCTCAGTGTTTGGCTTGTGGTATTGCTTGTTTTGTACAAACACTACAAAAATGGTATGCTCTCCTAACTGCAAGAGTCGGGGGAATGTAGCGGAGCATTGCTTTTCTCAAAATTCATAGATGCCATTGCCGTACCAAGCCAACCATGTCCAACACATACCTTTTTTTTCAGTCATTTTCCCGCTTTTCCCCCATTCGATGGCAGTTTCCCCTACCTAGTTGTTGCCTGACCTATACAAATCACCCCTTCCTAAACTTGGAATTTTGTCTACTTTTCAGAAATATATGCCTTTCTGTCCTCCAATTTGGCTTTCCTGCCCTTTTCTTCCATTCCGTCCATGCATGTCCAATTGGCAAAAATGGCAAAAATCGCCTACCTCTCACAAAACGGTTGATATCCCCATCAAAATAATTTTTTTCCATTTCCACTCAACCTGTTCCTGAAAGCCAACACATTGGGGAACTCAGCACAGCAAACCATTTGTTCCTAGCTCTTACAAGGAAAAAACCACTGGCTTCTTTGTGCATCATTTTATTGGCATTTTTTGAAAAAACCCAAAATTTTCGCACATTTTCCTTATTTTCTCTCACCCCCCTACAGCAACCTGGGATTCCTGGGTGGCGTTACGACCGCCTACATGTGGGAAGAAAAGGAGCCAAATTTGGCCGAGATATCTCATGTAACAAAAAAGTTACAAGCCATTGAATGGCCACATACCAAAATCACCAAAAAAGGCTCTGGCACTGGGGAGAAATACCCATGGCACTTAAAGGGTTAAAGTGTTGACGTGGAATGGCAGGAAACTGGGCACATATTTGCGCAGGAACCGGGTGAAGTCGTTCCTCAATAGGAAAAAAGTGTCTATTGCGCTACTGCAAGAGACCCACTTAATGCAGGAATCCATGCCTACAGTAGGGGAAATATGGGGTGGACAGTGCTATGTGGCAGGCTACTCCATATATGCCTGTGGGGTTCTCACTTGGATTAACCCTGTGGTTCCCTTTAAACTGCTCGAGAGAGAGACTGACCCAGAGGGGAGGTATCTGATACAGAGGAGCTACATCAAGCAGGCAGAAATATGGATAGTCAACTCTTACTTCCCCAATCATGGGATCCCAATGCACCTAAAACGCTGGGGGTGAGGTTAGCCCCACATAGAGAGTGGTTCTTCATCTGGGGTGGGGACTTTTATTGTGTACGTAACTGGGAGTTCGATAGATCCAGTCCGCGGGCCACCCGGAAAGAGGTGGCTACAGGAGCACCAAATGCGCTAATAGGGAACCTAGATTTAGTGGATGTGTGGAGGGAACTACACCCAATGGACAGGGTTTCTTCTTATTACTTGTTGCCACATAACCTACACACTAGGATAGATTAGGTGGAATTGGCCCAATACTTAGGCAGGTCAATATCGGACCACTCGCTACTGTTGCTGACCTGGAGAACACAAGGCTCTAGACACCCCCATACTGATGTGGCATGTGCCCATAGATGCATTAACAGATTAGGCCTTCAAAGATGAACTACGGTATAAATTGGGGGATTATATTGAGAGGAACATAGGCAGCGTTGAACGATGGGGCAGAGTCTGGGAAGCAATGAAAGTGGTGATGAGGGGTGAAGTCATTGCTAGCGTGGGGGGCATCAGAAAGGCAATAAGACTAGAATTGGAAAGATGGGAGGAGGACATAAAACAAAGAGAGGCCCACATGCAGGGGACACGTGAGGAGGGGCTCGAATTAGCACAGGTGAGGGTTAACTGCCAGGAGGCGTGGGGAAGGCTGGCAAAATTTGACTACAGAGTTAAAACCACCAGAGCACATGTGGAAGGCGATAGGCCAGGTAGGCTACTGGCGTGGTTGTGTAAAAGGGAACACCCAAAACACCCGACCACGGAACTTAGGGATGAAACAGGCACTGTGCACAAATTGCAAAAAGTGAACAATGACACCTTTAGGGAATTCTATGCTCACCTGTACAGTCATGAACATCAGGTGGCCCAAATGGACATACTGGATACACTAGAAGAAATAGGTCTTCCCAAACTAGGTGCAGCGCAATGAGAAGCGATGGAGTCAGATATAACAGTCGAGGATGTATCCGAGGCAAGAAGATCGCTGGCCTTAAATAAAACACCCAGAATCAATGGACTTCCACCAGAGTTCTACAAGACATACGAGTGAGTCTTGTCCCCAATGCTGCAGGAGGTATTCAAGGAGGCATACACTAAAGGGATACCGCCAGAATCCATGAGGGAAACTGTGGTAGTCCTGATACCCAAACCAGGGAAACCAATGGAGGAGTGTGACTCATACCGCCCACTAGCAATGTTAAAATATGATGTCAAGATCCTAACCACGATACTGGCTAAATGGCTGAGCAGGGTAATAGGAGACTTGGTCCACAGTGATCAGAACAGCTTCATACCGGGGTGCAGCACTGCACTAAACCTACGTAGACTACAGCATGTCCTTGCGTAGACGGTAAACACACAGGCACAATATGCCATAGATGCAACAAAAGCATTCGACTCAATATACTGGGAATGGTTAGTGGCAACAGTAAGGGAATTTGGGTTCGGGGAAGAATTTATCAAATGGGTGCAGATACTATATGCAGCCCCTGTGGCGAGAGTGAAAACCGGAAGGGTGGTGTCAATGGCCTGGGACATACAAAGGGGTACCAGATAGGGTTGCCCACTGTCGCCAATGTTGTATGTTTTGGGACTGGAGCCGGTAGTGATCTATCTTCAAAAGCAATACCTGGATGCGGGCATCTGTGTAGGGGGAGCAGGACATCTGATATTGCTATACAGGGACAATGTGCAATTGTACTTGAGAGATCCGCACCTGAACGCCCCGGGGGACTTAAATATACTGGACAATTATGCAAAGGTGTCTGGAATTAGTTTCAAGAAAACCAAATCCTGCATATTCCCGATTGCCGGCTTGAGGGGGGAAAGCCACAAGTGAATGACCGGAAGTGGGACTGAGATGGGAACTGGAATCATTTAAGTACCTAGGGGTTAACATACAACACACACCGGAACTAATGCATGAAAGCAACACGGCAACGGTGTTGAGAGGTTTAAGGCGAGCTATACGTTTTGGTCCACCCTGCCGCTGTCACTAATGGGCAGGGTGGCCATCACCAAAATGATTATCCCACCGAGATATTTGTACTACTTTAACAACGTACACTGATATGTCAAGACGTCCTTTTTCCGCCTATTGGACACACTGCTCCACAAATTTCTGTGGGGAGCGGCCCGCCACAAGCTATTACTGGCCACATTGTGTTTGCCCTATGGTGTGGGAGGGGTGAAGGTACCAGACCTGGAGAAGTACTATTTAGTGGCCCAACTCAGTCATGTAGTTAAATGGCTGTCAGACAAAACCATGTCTGAAACAGCACTGCTACAATGAATGGTGGCACCTATGAAATTAAAGGAAATACTGTGGGTATCACTAGACTGTCTAGGACGTCCCCCCGTACCCATATGGTGGTGACACTGGGTAGGAAGATATAGAGGAGGGCAGTGTCGCTATTGAAGCTTGGGAACCCATATTCACCTGAGGTGCCGATTGCGGCTGACACCTGCCGGGATAGCGCAGACCTGGCAATGGCGAAATGGTGGGAAAGATGGGGCATATACACCTGGGGGGATATACGCAAGGAAGGGGTCTTCACAGAGTTTGCTTCGCTGCAAGAGAAGGAGGACGTGCCTAGTGGCCATTTTCTATGTTACCAAAGAGTTTGTAAGGTGGCTAAGGAAAAATAAGAAGGCTGGCCGGAGGAACTGCTAGAGTGACCCTAACATATAATCTGAGTGATGGTTGGGGGCCGATGTCGAGGTTGTATAATTCGCTGATAGATAGGCCCAATCCCAAAAGTACAGTGCTGAAAGAGATATGGGAAAATTATCTGGGCACAGACATAACGGAGAAGGAATGGGAAAGGACATTGGGATACCCCAAAGAAGTATCAAGATACCCTCACTTCAAGTTGATACAGCTAAATGTACTATATCGAACATACATGACCCTACACAGAATAGCAACGTTCAACAAGAATGTGAATTCACTATGCCCATGGTGCGGGATCGGTGAAGCAGACCTAATGCGTATGTTTTGGGTGGGCGGGCGAGCATGAAGGTTCTGGTTATGAATTGAACAAGCCTGTAGGGAGGCGGGAGTAGTGAGATATGAGTGGTCACAAAAAGAATGTCTGCTTGGAGCATTACCCAGGATCAGCAAATATAAGCATCTGATCAAGTTTATGGACATGGCATGTACATTGGCCAAAATAACTATTGCTATGGCTTGGAAGTCTGCTGGGGGCCAAAAGAACTATTTCTATGGCTTGGAATTCTGCTGGGGGGCCACAATAAGTACAATGGCACAGGGAATTTGAGCGCTGGGCTGAAGCAGAGACGATGGCGTGGATGGATGGGGCAAGCAAATTAGGCCCAGACGGAAGTGATGAATGTGCTGCCTGGAAGGCGCTGGTCTGGGACATCTTCCATCCATCAGACGACAAACCCCCTGAAGCTTGCCTGTTTTTTTCTGCATAGTAGCTAACCCTGATCTTAATGCAGCTGGAGCAAACGTACCTGGACTGACTGCTTCCCTAGGAAGCAGAAGCGGGAGGCGCAGGCTGAGCCCCGAACCCCAATATGCTCACACCAAGAGTTTGAAAAACACAATGCCGGACTAGTGAAAAAGTTGATTGTTTGTTGTTTGTTATTAGATGTTGATACCAATATTAAGATTAAAGCATAAAGATCTTTATTGGATAATTAACATTTGAAATGCATGGCTGTATTTATGAAAATGCCAATAAAAACATTTTAAAATAAATAAACTGATTGATTATTTTATACATGGCATGGGTAAACTCGATACCCTGCCCAATCAAGTGTACTACTTTCAGAATTTAAATGCACATCCAAGCCTGTGTGATAAAGCCACACGTTTGTTGTAATTTTAGACCCTGGCATGCAGCTTACTAGTATAAATAACATGAATAACATGTGCGGCCCCATGACTTTTTAAGATGATTTTGTTGGATTGTACAGGCAAATATAAACCTTCACCTGCTGTGAAGGACAACTCTGAAGATAACTGAGTTGTGATCAGAACAGCAGATTGGGCCCTGAGGTGTTTAGCAAAAAAGCTAAAGGAGGGAACTTCAGAAACTTAACCAATGACTTAATGGATTTAGGAAGATAAGAGTATATTAAACTCAGCGATATAAATCTTTAACAGGAACATAGCTGCAGATCCAGAAAGGGTTTATGATTACCTTGCTAACATATGACCCCTGCTGTAAACCCCTTCAACCACTCCCTCTGTGACCATTCCAAGTTTACCATTAATAGTCTATCCTTCTAATTGCACAGTAAACACATTGTTTCCATATTATAGTACCCTATCACTGTATTCCTTAGTTGTACAGTCCTCTATTGCACCAGGTTGTGTCTAATGATGTATTGAGAAGCCACCCTCAGCAAGAGGAGAACTTTTCCTCCCCACTCAAGTGGTTGTTCCAGAAACTGTTCAACAGATTCCTTTTTTAGCCCTATCTCAGACACACATCATGCCCCTTGGATCCCTCTCCCATGAGCTAACAATGAGCCAATAACCAGGCCGGTGTACAGGAAATATATTGGTATTTATTTAAATTAAAAGTAATAGAAATTAGTACGAACATGTCAAACACGACTTTATTTGTGGCACAACACAATCAACTTCTCTCTGCATAAATAAATCGCAAAAGTGAGTGAAAAAGAACACAATGACAATTTTTCACTTTCTGAAAATTTCACTTCAAAAAATAATTTCCCTGATCAATAACATAGGCACTTATCATGTAATGCTGTGTGATTTTGATTTTCCTGCAGGGTTAAAAGGCAAGTAGTAGAATTACAAGATTAGTAATGATGATTTGCCCACACTTTTGGTTTAAAATAAACACAGTGTGATTTATCTATTAGTTTTTCAGACCCCCCTTGCTTTGGTCTATGTTGGGAAGTCAGACATAAGAATTGGAATGCTTTGGGGAATTTTGGATTTCAGACCCCCCTCCACTGAAAGGCCTGCATTAGGGACGCTAGATAAAAAAGGTCGGACTGATTTAACAACACACACACCCCTCTTCCTTAAAGAAGTCTGGGTGAGAAGGACAAAAAGGATTATCCGATTAAATTATAGGCTATAGTTTTCAGCTCACACTGGGGAGTGAGCTTTGTTAATTTTTGAATTTTAACAAAATTCGCCATGTAGTGTTCTGCCAAACGGGGAATGTGTTAATTAATATATTTAGTTAAATAGGCTAATGATCTTCACAGTTTTTCCCACCGCCCACTATAAAGGAAAAGGATTCAAGGCAAGCAGACTCCCCCACCTTTTGATTTCCCAGGGCTCAGTTCTACTTACATAGCAAGCCTCCATGTAGGTTTCAGGAAAGCCAGTTGCATCTCAGGGCACTCTGGAAACAGAGGGAGTAGGGGTCTGGTCACTCCTCCCTCAGAAGTGGCCTCTTGCTCTCCACCGTAGGACCCATTTAGCCTCGAGGCCTTCCTGTGAATAGACAGTTCCACCCAGATGCACTTACAGCAATCTTCTCTGATGTCTCCTTACAGCTGTCAAAGGGCAAGTTTCATCAGCCTTCCTGATGGTATGTCTCTTGTCTGTCTGTACTGTCTGTGTTGTCTTGTCCTAGTGTAGTCCCTTCTTGTATAGCAGCAATGCCACCACCAATTTTACAATCTTGGGGAGGTACCCTTCAATAATTCCTGCCACTTGGATTGGACAGTTACCGTTCTCTCTCCTCCCAAACCCAGCCTCCAAGTCAGGATTGGTTTAGGGGCCTGGAGCAACATATGGCAATTGTGATCACCCTTTGTTCTCCTTTCAACTTTTCGGAAAAAAACTAGTTATGTATCACAACATCATAATCTGACTAGCAACTGTCATACTAAACACATTTTATGATTCAACTAATCTTGGAGAATTAGATAAGCCGACCATCAAATCTGTACCATGTAGCACAGCCATGTGGCACCTTTCTGACTTTTCAACCCACTCACCAACTCTCACATTTGGAAAATGTCCAGATCAGTCAGAATCCTCATTTAACTGGCCATTGTAGTTCCCTGACAGGTAGATGAATTGTATATCTCCAAAATTGCCTGGAAATGACATAAAAATGGTACATAGATGAAATCCATCCTCCATATGATGACTGAGAAAAAGGCCTAAATGAGAATAGTCCTTTTAAAATAATTGTGAATCTTCAAGTGAGATACATGGCCCTCCTCCTGGCTTCTTTCAGGCCATTTGTTTTCACTGGGTCAGCCTGTACCCAGAGTGCTTTTTTATCAGTCTCTTTTGTGTTGGACACTTGCTCTTTGAAGTGGGTGCCACCACTTTCACACATATTAGTCATGCTCCAACCAAGGGTAACTTTTCTTGAAGTCAATGCTTTCACAGCCAGCAGGCCTGGAGAACACTGCATTTTAACACCTTTAGGAGGACATTTTATTGAAATCAGTAATTATATGGGAGATGTGACTTCTAGGCTGAGAGTGGGAGATTTCCATGTGAAGTTTTGCCCACAGCCAGCAAAAGGGACTGCCTTGGGCTAACACTTTCCATGAAGACAAAGGGCCTCATTACGACTTTGGAGGCAGCCATGCCCTTAAAAAGGGAATGGCTGCCTCCACAACTGTGTCCGGGTTCCCTGAATGGGGAATTACCGGGCCATTCCAAGTTTGGAGGGCCCAGTAATTCCTCCTTCAGGGAACCCGGGCCCAGACCTTCCCCATTCCCATTTGAGCCCCCATAGGGCTCAATGGGAATGGGTGCAGGAGCTTACAACGGGGCGATTACGACTGGCCCATTGTTAGCTCCCTGGTCCCCTCGCGGGATCCACTCTGGACATCTGGTAAAACCAGACGTCCACATCGGGTCCCGCAAGGGAACCTCGTAATAGTGCGGAATGCATTTAACGGCGCCAGCACCATTACCGGTGCCTTTAAACGCATTCCGCACAGGTCGTAATGAGGCCCAACGTGTCTTTTCAAAATGTCACTGGAGTTTTGTAGGTGAAACATAATATACATTGCTTTTTGGCAACCAGCACATCATGTTTTGTTTTCCAGACATTCTTCTTTGAGAGGTGATACGTTTTTATTTTTACTTTTTAAAACTGTTTTTATTTGCACACACCTGTGCAGGCCGTTCCTCCTTCTTTTGTAAATTAGAATGCTGCTTATCCATTGGTAATGACAGGTAAGGCCTGTTCCTTGTGGCTCTTTAATTTTACTCGAAAAACAAAGGCTATGCCATTTTTGTTTCAGTGTTTAAAATCTTGTTATTCGTGTGAAAAGGACTTCTGTTTGGGGCCTTTAAATGCATCCCACATGTGCTATATAAAACCCAGCCCATTCATCAACATAAAAAATGTAGGGTAGGCCTTGTCCCTAATCCCAAATGCGACTGCGTAGGTAAAACAAAACATGCTCTCATTTAGTAAGTAATGCCTTTGTCTCTCTATCTAGCTGTGCCTAATATAGTGGAGTGGTTGGAGTTGTATGCCTGGTCCCAGAGGATCATTGAAAAGAAGGATTTGGAAATGTGTAAGTGAATATATGCGGTACTGTGTTAACAATTTGAAAGGTAAATTGTTTCATGGAATATTTTTATAAAAAAGGATGTAGATTTTAATTATGAATAAACAATGTATTGCTTTGTTCGCAGTGATATAGTTAAAGTAAGCAGAACACATGCAGGACATTGTAAATAATGGGCCAAATGAAGGTTTTTATATAATTGTACAAGGTCTACTGTTCCGTTTACAATTTGCATCAATGATTAATATGTCTCTTACACTGGATTCCACTTTCTTAGAGCACATTGCCAGGTTCAAAGAAACGCTCGCAACTATTTTAACCTGTTTTGATAATTGATTCCTATGGCTGCAGGGCGCTATGATGGGGTGGGGTGATAAATATTACTTTGGTTGATCTTTCTATGTGGTCACCCTTTTTGTGTAGGTCATACATCCGGTGTAAGCCAATAACACGTCTTGCAAACCACTCCCTTTCAGCCTGCCTTCCCTCATATAAAATGTGTAGGTGCATACAGGTGATACCTGGGTTTTGTAATTTGGAATGTGAATTGGCAGATGGAGAAATCCATTGTAAAAAAGAGTAGGGATGGTTTAGGAGAAGAGAGTTTACTGGCAAGTTCAAGATGACTAATGTATAAGCAGGCAGTTGTAAGCAACAGATCATCAAACGGATGTAACCAATGACACTGGAGTTGTGTTTCACCTCCACCTTTTAGCACAAATGATTGTCTGTACATTGGCCACAATGAGTCACTCCTATTGATATACTGACCCGTTCCAACTGTATTTGTTTGCTTTCGTCATGTTTATGTGGTTTTGCCATTTCATATCATAATTATAGCTCTGAAAGGAGTGGGGAGAAGGGCGTAACATGTTTCATGGTACTTTGTTTTTGCTAGTCCCATTTGCCTTCTTTTGAGTTGACAACTCAGGTGTCACGTCGCGCTTCTCTCCGGGTACTGCTCCTCCTCGGTACACTAGGCACTGGAGGTTGCCATGGCGCTTAATGCAACTCCAGCTCCTACGTCCACATCGGACCACGTTTCTCATCAACCCTGCTGCCGTGTGCGTCTCATGGAATGTTGCATGCTGTACACCAGCCTTACCCGGATGTATCGTATTTATACATGCCGGTATTACGGAACGGTGCTCCTAAACTGACATGTTTACTCACGGTACGGTTGCTTCGCGTTCTATGCATTATTTGTTTTTTTCTGTCTCCTGATTTGGTTCATCGAACTTTGGCAATGCTTCCGGACTTGCCTTCGCTTCTGTCCTTCCACTAGTTTCCCGACACATGACTTTCCTTCAGACTGATTACCCAGCCCCTTGACTCGGCTCACTCCATTCCAGCAATGCTTGTCTACAAGTACAAGTACTGAACGGTGTCTATTTGCTCCACCCCTTTTGCATGATATCCTGGCTCCTTACTGAATTACTGGCAAACGTTTCCCTGGACTGCTTTTGCTTGTCCCTCATTTTCCTTTGCATGGTCCTGGAATCACCCTCCTCTCCTTTCGGGACGCTCTGCTGTGATTGTGAGGGGTTTCCACCTCCTAAATCCGGAAACAGTTTTTTTTTCCCTGTTCAGGATGCTCTAGTGACTTCCCCAATGATTACTATGCTTGGGATAAGAAGGATCATTGAAAAAACAAAAGCTTACTCTCTGTCAGGCATGTGATGCTAGTCTGCCCGAACTTGGAATCGAAAAGACAGGCCTATATGGGCAGTTATATTAGTAACATCACCGAGGAGACGGAAGAAGTATACTGGGAGCGGCTACTGACGGTTGAAAAGGTCGGTAGAAACTTAGACGCATAAAAATGTGTCGAATCCCTAAAATTGGACCAAGAGGAAGTCAGTCCTGGACTGTGAGTCAACTCGAGCAGGCCGATTAGATTGAACAAACTAATATCGGCAAATTTTAACCTGTTTTGAAGAACATTGGAGATGCCCATTCTATGATGATGAATTTGAAAATGGAGGAATGTTAAAGATTTAAATTTGATTAACCAATAAAACAAAACAAAAAAAAAATGACTATGCTTTTGGATTTGCATTCCCCTTCCTCACTGGAACTTGGCTTGGGTCTTGTGGTTGTGCTCTCTTTTGGACTTCCTCACCCCATTTGGATATTTGGTGACCCTAAGTCTCCCCTATTTTCCACCCTCGTGCCGCCCGGGTCAGGGCCTTCCCTTGGTGAAGATCGCACAGTTCTCCAAAACGGACCTTACAACTTCTCTGGAGACATCCGGACTTTCTTCATCTTCACTGACTTGAGCATTTTGTTGCAAGTAGGTTTCACATCTGGTCTCACAGCAGAACAGGTAAAAGTAGGGTTGTACACGGATGGTGTGTGGGGAAACACACTTAAGCAATACTGAATACTTGTATCTGTTTTTAATCCCCTCTATCTCTGCGGTTTGCGCCAGCCTTTTCACCTGAGCCCCTAGCCTGGCAGGTTTTTGATATTCTGCAGGCTGCGCTCTTTGGGGAAAAGTCTCCCTTCCATCCGTGGAAGGAGGCCTCAGTTGCCCATAAGGACAGGAGCTCCTCAACTGTCTTCGATCCGGACCAGGGGGTCGTCGATCCTGACTTCAGGCATGGGCCAGTAACATCTACTTCAATTCCCCCACAACAATTTAATGACACTGCTGCACCATGTAGATTTGTCTGCAAGCAGGCATTTCAACAGATTGAAGGAAAACCTAATTAGGAAATCATAGAATTATATGTTTCTATTGTTTGATAGTGCATACGTTGCCTGGGATAGAGAAAAGAAAAACAATATGGTAGTACAAATTGAAGAAAGAAGAGCCCACTTTCACCAGTTTACATGACTAAAAAAAACCTCGATTCAATTACAAGTACTTCTGGAGACTAAAATGACAAAGAACTACGTTTCTAATATTTATAAAAACACTGCTCATTAAAAGGGACACTGGTTTGATGAATTGTCGCTTTGGTGTAACCCCAGAGATAACGTAACTCGTGATCACTCTCTGTTATCTTATTTGCTGTGTGATGTCTGGGCTACTCTCCATTGCCTATAGTTTGTTTGAAAAGAGCAACTTTTCATGGTGTTTTTTTTTAGTTACCACCATTTTTGTTTTCAAAATCGTATGTTCTCCTTTTTTATCAATGAGTCTTGGTATAACTTGATGTTTTTTAGAATCCACACGTTTTGTTTGCAACAGTTGATGCTGGTCAGGTTAGAGAGAAGGAGACTGGTGCTCAGAACGCCTGCACCAAGGAAGCAGCAGATACTCTACATAGTTTTCCCAGTAGTCATTTAGAGTCTGCAATGTGCACTCGCTCCTGATGTCCCCCAAATCATATTTTATGTTCCCCCCTATGGTTCTATAATTTAGTTTTGTGTTCTCTGACTACTGCTTTCCCAAAAACCACCTCTTCACAGAAACCATCAAGACATTCATGAAATGCTGTCCCTCCTTAGTTACACATTATCTATCATTACTGAAATCATGATTACAGCTATCAAAAATTAGCTGACAATTGAAGGCTGGTTTCCTCAAAGAAGTTTGTTAGCCTTAAATGTCTTTGTCTCGTTATATGTTCACTTTATCGAACATGTCACTGCATTTGTATGGATGTATTATCGCACACTTTTTCACTTTGGCCTGTTATATAGTAAATCAAGGCTTGAATAAGCGCATTTGAAGCATCAAACCCGTGTCGGCGCCACCTGTTTTATTGTCATAGAACCATAAAGTGAAACGTATTCCCACGGATATGGGCGAGATAAATACGCAATAAGACTAATGCGTCATAAACGAAAATACTTCCAGTGGCGGGTAGGTATGATCCACTCTACACACAAGCTTGAATGTTATAAGGAAAAGGTCCATTTGTGAGGCATAGGAATAGCATTGAGTGAGTCATGTCTCACCGTGGTCATAGGTTGTATGCTCTAGAATTTATACTGCATGTTATCACAGTGAATAAAAGCTAACGCATGACCTCTACGTTTTTTAAAAAGAAAATGCGAATGAATGAATTCCTCTATTACGGGTCCAATCCAGAGATAATCAGGCCTCTGTTAAACATAGCACCTCTATGCTGTGTCCCCCATGCATCGATGGTGATGGTAGTGCCGTGCCTTCTGAATGGTTATTCTAATTTGATAAAGAGATAATCTGCACAGTGTGCTGTTAAAGGAATCGTTTATATACTGGAAGAGTTTAGTTTTGACGGAAGTTTTGCTTACCATTCTTGTAGGTATACCCGCAGTTCACAACGCACTCCCACTTAAATAATAGAGATGCCCACACTATGAAATAAACGGATGAGTGACCGTGGACAGGGTTGGAGTCGAATGAGTTTAAACATGCAAGGTGAATGCAATGCAAAGTGGTCTTGTACAGCAGGCACCCTTTTTGTCATTACTGTGTCATTGCTGCGTGTGTACATGTAAGAAACATGGGAGGAGAGGTAGGGGAAGAGGCAGATACACAAGCTGAGCTGTTTTTGAATGCAGGCGGAAGTTCCCGAATCATGACTGCGGCTCTGTTTTTTTTTTGTTGTATTTGGTGGATACACGTGTGCATGAGTTTGCGAGGGATTCAGGGCCCCTGCCAAGGAAGGTGTTGTGTGCTACTCAAAGTGTTGTGAAGTGAATCATCTGTTTGATTGGAAGCTAGAGGAGCGTACAGAGGGCTTGAATGATGTATTCATATCTTTTCAGTCTGAAGAGCAGCATGGGTGCTGCTCTTCCGACTGCTTCACAGACTATAGCGATTTCAGAGTCTTTGTAGTCTGTTGGGTAGGTATTCTGAGAGTACAATGATAAGACTGTTGTTGTTGCCTAGCCTTCAAAGTGCAAACGTGAAAACTGCAAAAGCCCTGTGCGTGAAAGTCAAATCGGTCCTAATTCTATGGAATGTAAAGAGGTGGAAAAACAGCTCCTTACATTGCCTTTAACCTGTGGTCCAATCGTAAGGTCACTCACTGTCCATTAACATTCTGAGTTTTCTGACTATTTTCATGGGCAGAAGTTAGGTTCCCATTTTGTCAGCACAAGGGATTGGTGGTGGGTTTGGTGGTGTTGTGCCACAGATCATATGCTCTGTTTTGTTTGTTTTGAGTTTGAATCTGTTTTTGCCTGACAAATGTAAGAGATGTGCTTAAGCCTGGAGTGTTCACTGTAGAGTAATTTGTGATTTTGTAGACAACATCTGCGCAGTTGAAGCGTGTGATGCCTGGTTTACTATTACTATGATCCTGTAGTGGGGCCATGTACAAGTTAAAGAGTATAATGATGCTCACTCAGAAGGGCATTCAGGTGTGAGTTGGTAGATTAGAGCTTTGAATTTCAGGAAAACAAACAGGAGGCCTTCTGATGGTAGGATCTGCAGCCTTTGATATTTTGGACTAAAACCCATATCATCCTTGGCCATCATAGTCAATTGAGAGGGATTGCCGCACCTGAAGTCTGGGTCTTCTAGACATCTGCAGTTGCAGTCTCTTATGGGCCTCCAGCTACTCATCTCTTTCCAAAACTGGTAGTTGCAGATATAAGATGATGGTGACCGACTGAGAATACATGTGCAATACAGAAGCCGACTGGGTCCAATTTTCCACTAAAAAAAATATACATTACATATAGTTAATGGTGGTACCAGACTAGAAAGAAGCATAATATTAACCCCTTAACTGCCAGGCTATTATGCAAGTCTATGCAAAAAGGACGAACATATTCGTCCTTGGAACTTAAAATTCTTTGCGTACGTTTTGGAGTTTTTGTTTTGTTTAAATGATATATTATTGATGAACGCAAACAATTGTTCTTGAATAAAGTAATTAGTTTTTCCTTCAAATATCTAGGAAAGCAGGATGGTATATATTTTAGTAAAGTTCAAATGCATTGATGAATTGTTATAAAAACACCGCCAGTGCACCAGAATGAAGTATTGCATCATGTGTACGTTGCTGCCTAGAAACATAGCGTACTTCAAACGTGGCAGACTCCATTTACTTGCCATTTAACGTCTGTGAATGAGAGCTGAAGGACTCAAGAAATATGAGCATTTAATAATATTTTCAATAGGCCATGACCTCAGCTTAAAAGCAGATGCTCACCGGCGAGGCTGAGGACTACCTTTAACTCTTTCAGGTCACTTCAGCGTGTACTGCTGTCAAATTAGCAGAGAGAAGTAGCTGTTCAGGCGCAATGCTCTGCCGCAGCCAGTGGGAATGCTGCATGACAGCCGCGCACACGCGCGCTCAGACAGTGATGCAAATGTTCTGTTCTCGTTTTCATGTTTTAACCTTGTCAGCAGTAAAAGGAATTAGACAGCTAAGTTGCAACACATTTGCAAAATCCAGGAAACCTGAATTCACTATTTGACCTTTTCTGCTCTTTCTGCTACTAACATATGACAGTCATTATCTCCTCACCATATGTTTAATGTAATTCGCAAAGGTTATGTCGAAAGCAGACTTTAAAGTATCCTGCCTAATAATGCCCAAGTTGTGTGACATTTTAATCAACTTCATAGTGACTAATAGACCCGCAAGAAGAGGATAGAGGCTCGCTCTCTGCACTGCCAAGGCCTAGACATGTACAGGCGGGTCATTAGTGGGCCATTAGAAAGGGCTGATGGCGCTTGCATTTTCCTTGAACCATAGCCTATGATAATCTCACGTTAGAGAAAGAAAAGCAACTGCATTTTCTGCAACTCAAGGTCACGTTATTTTGACATGAGTCTTGTGGTAAGTGCTGTAGGTTGGCTATTTGAACATTGTAAATTGTTATATATTTCATCTTAGGCTGGGAAATGCACACATCAGAACCTTGCAGGCATAGTTCCTACAATTTCCGGGGACGAGCTGCATTAAAGTGCAGCAAAGTAACATGCGAGGCTCACTGTGGGGAAGAGGCCTGAGGCTGAGTCAAGCACACACCCCAAGCTTAGCCAAGAAGATGGAAGAAGACCTCTGGCAGCTCTCTGCTATCCTGCCCTGCCACTGCCAGTCCCCTGCTGGTGCAGGCTGCAGTGACTCGCTCGTCCATCCCGGCCTGCTTGCAGCTACCTACTATGCACAGGGGCCCTCTCTCTGATGGATTCTGAAACAATTCAATTGTGGGCTGGGCCAATTGTAGAGTAGCAGCCAGTACCTCTACAGGAAGTCCCGCCCCTATTCTGCCGATATGCTGGAAACCGGAAACTATGACATGTGCAACGCCAGTAATGGTACCTATAATACAAATAATCTTTGAGACAAGGTATCCATTGAGAAGACTCCATGAGATGTACCCCCAAAAGACTGATGGTCTCCTGAAAGGAGCGCCTGAAGAAGTGTGAAGATGTGGGAAGAAGAAGCTGATGACGTCATGGAAGATGAGAGTGACGCGTCGGGAAGGATGACCAGAGAATAGAATACATAGGTGATATAGAATCTGATGACGAAGTAAAAAATTGAGAAGACTTTCATGTGCAGAATGGAGACTGGATGTGTGAAGAGCACTGCAGAAAACACAAGTCATTTTTACAATTGTACAGACGCTGCAACGCAAGTAGACTAAGTATTCATAAGGCTGGCTATATGTAGTATATAGACTGCAGGCAGTGCCGCCAACATACATGTATAAAGAGTTCTGGACATTCAAGGATACATTTTAGTAAGCAAGTCTCCATGAAGGAAGACAAATCGGAAGCTGTGTGTCACAGCAAAGAATAGGCTCAAATTCGCAGCAAGACCAAAGAGGCTGTCTGGCTTGATGTCAAAGACTGGAAGCATCCAAGAACTGGTTATCAGCTGTGAAGAACAGTAAAATGTGAGAAGCCGAGACATCCCTTGATAAGTTGCAAGGAGAGAACATCATGTGTGCCAAGTTTCTTTATCAAGGACAATTTAATACCATAATACGAGCAAATTCACGGTCTCTGATCACGTGAGATGAGGGTGAAAATAGACGATGGGCATGGTGCATCAGATTGAAGATAGCGAGTACTCAACTCCCTTATATTCCCAGAGAAAAGAATCTACTACAAGGCTGGGTTCAAAGCCAATGTGAATGGCAGACGGCATGAGTGATGAGAGATGTCAGGCTAATTAGGTGGGGAGATACGGTCAAGTACACCCACCAGCACCTTGGGTACCAGTTTACGTGCTGCTAGAGCACCTAATGTTCCAGAAGGGTACGAGTGTGACAACCAATTGTAGAAGGACGTGTAAAGAGGCGCCTTATAGTTTAAGAGCCAATGAAGTGTTGTGTTTCTTATTACTGTCGAAGATGACCTACACTATTACTTGAACTAGGGGAAGGCATGAGTACCAACTTGACTGTAGAGACCCAATCACGATCCTATATCATAGAAAAAATACTTAGATGTTCCCCTTGAGCCAACCACAATCTCCTGTAGGTTTTCTTAATTTGCCATATAGTATGACGTCACTTATGATGAACCTTTAGTATAAATGTGTTGTTTTTCATGAAATGTTTGGAGATCACGCTGTGTGACGTCCCTTGATGTCCGTCATACTCCCTGTTCTAGACAATTGTTTTAAAAACAGAGTTATTTTCCAACTTCCTGAGTCAGTCTTATTATTTAGTTTGAGAAGTTATTCTCCGTCCCATCCATAGTACAACATGTTACCTTGAGTAAAAGAGCCTCTAGGGTTCACGTGGTAGCATGTTGGATGGTTGACACAAATACCCATTGACCTATAAACTAGTGCTTCGGACGATCGAGTGCCCTTCACCATCTAGTCAGAAGATCGTAAGGTTTCCTGTGGAGAGCGGCCGATATATAATTCTTGCAAGAAAATCGATACAGGTGGGACAGCCCTTCTTTGACGAAATCCCTCCTGGTTTCCACAGGTGCTTGGTGGACGGAAGACGAAAGTGGTCGATTGGAGAGAGGTGTCGATACTGAAGGTCTTGAGCTGAAAAAGCGAAAGGTGAGTAGGAATGGCAAATTGAGGGGATGGGATTGTGGTAGTTAAAAAAGTAATGAGGAACTTACAAAATAGTGTAAGAAAAGTAATGAGTAGTGTTTTTTGTGTATATAGATAAGAGAAAAGGAGATAAGCCCAAGGAGTCCTGGTTCACGGAAATTTCTGAAGAAGCCGTTATACACTTCAGTCAAAGTAATCTAGGCTATGCAGCGGATAGATCCCTGTAAAATAATGACTTAAACCCCTATTGTGGTATGTTATGGGGCAGAAATAAGGAAAAAGCACAGAGGATTAATGTGAAGAGTTGACTAGTCTGTGTGTTTGTATTTGTGCTGTAGTGAAGTGTCGAAGAATGACAAGAAAGTAAAGAAAATTAAGAAAAGGTTGAGAACATAAAGAATCTAGCTAAGAGAAGTGGTCTGTACCGACCTAAAGCAAGATTGAGACTATTGGAAAATAGTGGTTTTGAGCTGCGATTTGTGGAGCGCGCTTCCTAATTGTTGTTTTTATGAACTTATTTTTTTGTACTTATCACAATGGAAGATGTTACCCCTTTGATGCACTTGTGTAAAACCTTGCCAAAACACATGCCCAAGCTCAAACAATATGGTGCAGAATGGGTGAAAGGCATGACAGATAGGATGTTCATGACATGGTCACAAGTGGGATCTTTGGCAAAAGTGGCATTGCAACACATGACCACATACTTGCACGCTGCGTATACAGGAAAGAAATTAGAAAAGAGGTTAGCTATTTTAGAGCTTTGGAAGATGTATCAGGAAGAGATAGAGGATCTGCCACCTGAGGATTGGATGCTTAATCAATGTAAAGAGGAAGATGCCGAGCCTTGTGCTCCCCTTGCCTCGCTTGAAGTAAAAAGCGATAGAACAGAAAGTGCAGGATTGTATCCATTAAAGGAACTGAAAGCAGTGATGGGGTATAGTAATCTAATATACAAACCGCCTGCTTATAGCAGTGATGATAGACCAGGGGAGACTAAGAGAAAAGAGGAGACTTTTAAGATCTTGCAAAACAGGGAAGGGAAAGGTGGCGATCAAATGTATTGACAGATATAGAAAGAGAAATTAAGAAATGGAAAGGAGAAAAGGATAAAGCTGATGAGGTAACGCTTGTACAGAACGAATGGATGGGAGGGACAGATATTGCTTAAGTTAGATGGGAAAAGCATTAAGGAAGTTAGGCAAAGAGAAGATCGAGACAAGCAAGATAGAAAAGACCGGGAACAAGAAAAGAGATTGAAAGAAGATGAGCAGAAAAAGAAGAGACGATAGAGGCGAGAACAGCTGTACCAGGATGAGCAATGAAAGAAAGAAACAAGGGTGGAGGAACAAAGGAAGTATGATAACAGTTAGAGAGCAATGCAAGAACGGAATAGACCGGATAGGAAGAGAGACGAATAGGAAGCGCAGAAATTGAGAGATAAGAGGATACATAGACAAAAGGAAGAGGAAGAAAGAAGAGCTGGGGAAAGGAGAGAAGAAGTAAGAAAGGAAGAAGAAAGAGTTAGATGTGAGGCAAGAAAGCATAGAGAAGTAGGTGAAGAATTATAACAAAAAAGGAGACAATGAGAATGCCAGATTGATCGCATTCAGAATGAATTAACGGAGCCAAGTCCAGTGATACAATGGAGCAACATACAGGAGTTCCTACCATTACAGGGAGCAATGTCAGGGCCATCTAAAGTTACATTAGATGAGGATTCTGATATGGGAGCATTGGAGAAAGGATTGATAAAGCCTATCAGTATTTATGAGAAGTTAGCAAGTCGGGAAGCCGAGGGAAGGCAGAGTGATCTCTGGTATTCCAATCACGAAGCACAGAAAGATACCCATTTAGTCTTGAGCATAGAGTGTGTTCTTAGATAGGCTGACTTTAGATAGGGGTGAAAGATAGCAGAGCCATATTAAGTGGAGGCTATATATGTCATACGAGGAGAGAGAAACCTTCCACGGGGAGGATGGAGAAAGTGTATGTGATCCTGAGGGATGTCTGCAGACAGACAAGGGAGTAAGATGCCAGATCCTGTAGCATATCCAGAGTGTCCTAGAGGACCAATGCAGAATCACCGCCATATGTGAGCAGGCTGAGGTTATTGCCAGGAAGTAGGCGATCAGGAACCATTGTTCCTACCATGGATAGGCATGCAATGGGAGTTGATTGTGGAATAGGATTTACAGTTTCCCTTATTGGAAAAGGGAGGGGCCAGACCGCAGTATAAGGTGCAAACTCCCCAGTTTAACGGTGGGTGTGAGGAAATGGATTTATGAGTTATAAAAAATGACCCGAGTAAATACCCTGGCAATAGGGGATATCAAGGACCTACCGCAGCAATTGTTGGGGAAAGAGCAGATGATATTTGGATGACACCAGGTTATTCGAGTGTCACGGCACAAAAAACGGTGCATGATGGAGCACCATTCAATAACTGAAGGGCAGATGTTTGGAGAGCCCTTAGAGCACAAAATCCTGATGTATCAGATTTGGGTGCGATTATGACATGAAAAATGAAAGAAGTTGAAGATCCACTTGCTTACATGCAAGACATCCAAGAGCACTGGTCTCTTGAAATGCGTGAGCCGTGGAGTAAAACAGTGGCTGTATTTTACCACATTTTGTGTCAGGGATTGCCTGAGCCAGTACAAAGGCAACTTAATAAGTTAGTGGGGATGGATGCAAAACCGTGTAGTGAAATACAGTTGACTATAGTGCATCACTGTCGGCTGTTACAGGAGAAGAATAAAAAGAAAGACGATGCTGGAAAAAAGAAGGAAGCTAAGTGGAGAATCATACAAGATATGAGACCAATTAACCAGATTGTAGAGGCTGAGTTTCCTTTAGTTCCGAATCCAGCAACTATATTATGTAGTATCACAGTAGAAGAATGATATTTCACAGTGATTGACTTGAAAAATGTGTTTTTCTCAATTTCGTTGCACGAGGACACACAAGACTTAACTTCCTTTATGTTTCCCCAAATCTGACTGAAAGATACTAGGCTGCCCCAGGGGGTACTGTGACTCCCTATCGATCTTTAATAGAGTCCTGCGGATGGACCTTGGCAATATCGATTTGAAGATTGATGTGATGTAGATGATATTTTGATTTGTAGCATAACAGAAAATGAGTGCAGACAAGATTCAATTCAACTAATGACTATCCTTGCAGACATGGGTTACAAAGTAGATAAAGAGAAGTTACAGTATTGCCAAGAAGTGGTGTTGTACATAAGCCAGTTAATCTCACATGAGGGAAAGAAGGTGACACCTGAAAGAGCTGAAGAAATTATGAAAACTGCAAAACCGTACACGGTAAAGCAGATGCAGCAATTCTTGGGATTATGTAATTATGTGAGAGAATGGGTGTTTGACTATAGCTCATACAGAAGGCCCTATTTGCAGGCTTTAAAGAAAGTCCATTGGGGGCAGGGGCCTTAGTACTGCAGCCTTGGCTGCTCTGTTTTAAGGTCTGGTTGATGCCCAGACACTGTCACTACCAAGGTGTGCTAATTCGCTCACAGCAGTTTATCATCCGATGGGTGAAACATGTCCCAGGTCAGAGCTTTCCAGGCCTCGTAGGCAGTGCTTGCATCCCCACCATCATTAGTTATTCCATCACCCCATACCCGGGTTTCAGCCCCTGTCCAGTGTTCCAGGTCTTTGTGCCATTTGACGTATTGGGGCCCTTAGCAGATTTCCATGCCATTGCAATGGACCTCTTTGCCAACACACATACCATGTCCATAAATTTAATTATCTGTCTGATTTTGCGTATTCTCGCGTAGGCCCCCAGGAGGCACTCCTTTGGCGTCCTTTCCTACCTTGCTACCCTGCCTTTCTGCAAGCTTGCTCTATCTGGGACCAGAAGCGTTGTATCTTGGGGCACCCCCAGAACATGTGTATCATACCTGCCTCCTCCGACCCGCACCAAAGACACAGTGGTTTCACTTTGCTATTGAATTTGGCCATTCTGCTGGGTGTCATGTATGTCCTATAGAGGACATTTAGTTGGAGCAGTTGGAATCTGGCATTTCTTGACACTTCCCGAGGGTAACCTAGGACCCTCTCCCATTCCTTCTCTGTTAAGCTGATCCCCAGGTACGCCTCCCACCACTGTTTCAGCAGGTTGCTCTTAGGGTTCGGTCTATCTGCGAGTTGGCTATAAAGTCTGGACACTGGTCTCCACCCATCCCCCAGACTGGAGAGCAGGGTTAGGACTGGTTCCACTTCAGGTTCCTCTGGCCATCCCCTCCATTTTATTTTAGCCACCTCTCTGACCTTTTGGTACCATAGAAATTGCCCATTGGGTAGCCCGTCTTTCTCAACCATGGTTTTAAACTCCCTGAAGATGCCTTCCTCATATGTTTCCCCCCTGCTGTAGATCCCATGCCTTTCCCATTGTCTTGTCCTAGCCAGGTCTGTCTTGCCTGTACAGACATTTGCCGGAATCGGGATCTCAGGGGAGTATGGATGTTCATGCCCCTGCAATTTTAGGGCTCTGCCCCAAATTCATCTACCCAGTTGCACAATCATTGGGACCTCCCCCAAGCATTGCAGTGGTACCCACAGCGCCTCCTTCAGGAGCACCAGCGCTTTGAGTTGTTTCAACAGTGCAGTTTACGAGGTGGTCTCGTCCGCGAGCCACTTGGCCACAAAGCTGAGTTGTGATGCCAGGTAGTATTTCTCGAGTTCTGGTAGTTGAACCCTTCCCAACCTATATGGAAGCATAAGTAGATTGAGGGCCAGTCTGCGTCTGGCCGGGCCCCACAACAATTCCCTCAGTAGTTTTTCCAGTAGTCTGAAAAATGAAGCTGGTATGTAGTAGTGAACATTTTGAAAGAAATATAGGAACCTCAGCAGGACTATCATCTTGACGATGGAAACCCTACCAATGACCGTCAGCGACAATTTGGACCAAAACCTCATGGACTTCCTGAGCCCTTGCACCGTTACCATGGTGTTGCCTGCGTGCATCTGTTCCGGTGTGTGCCAAATATTCACCCCTAAATATCAGAACATATGTGTTTCCCATCTAAGCCCTACCTTCGGGAGGTCCTCTTCCCTGCCAGCCCTGCTAGTGGGAATATATGTGATTTCTCCGTGCTAACGGAGATCCCTGATACTAGTGCAAAATTTCCCAGCACCTCTAGGATAACTGGTATGTTAAGATGTGGCTCCCGCAGGTACAACAAGACATCATCTGCATATAAACAAACTATGTGGTACGCTCTCCCCACCCTTATGCCTGTGTCAAAAAAATTGATTCCTGATGTATATGGCTATCGGCTCCAACCCTAGCACATAGAGCATTGGCGACAGCGGGCAGCCTTGTCTGGTGCCCCTTTGTATGTCCCACAGTGACAACACCACTCTGCCTGTCTTCACTCTGGCAGCCGGTGCCTCGAACAGAATCTTAATCCATCTAATAAAGTAGTCGCCTAGTCTGAAGTGTTCTAGTACTGCGACTAACCATTCCCAACATATGGAGTCGAATGCTTTGATGGTGCCGAGGGATAGCACAGCATACAGCTCCTGTGAGTCTGTTGTTTGTGCGATGATATGTTGTAACCGGCGCAGGTCCCCATGTACTATGCCCCCTATATCTTTCGACAGTCGCTTGGCCAGTATAGTCGTTAGGATCTTAACGTCATAGTTTAGCATCACTAATGGCCTGTACGAACCACACTCTCATGTAGGCTTCCCAGATTTAGGTACCGGGACTACTAGTGTCTCCCTTATGCTCTTCGGCAGCACCCCCATTTCGTATGATTCCTTGAATACTTTATGGAGGGTCGGAGCCAGTTCCCCATTCTACATCTTGTCGAACTCTGGGAGCAGTCCATCGCTCCCCGGAGTCTTGCTGGTGGCTAGTGATTTGATTGCCTCGCTTATGTCCTCAATCGTTAACTCCCCGTTCAATATTTACCACTGGGCATCATCCGGTGAAGGAAGTCCTATCTCCTCTAGCATGTCCAGTTTGTCGCCTTGGGGGGCAATGTGTCGTGGCGGTACAATTGGGAATAAAGGATTTTAAATGCGTCATTAATCGCTGTTTGCGATGTATGCACCACACCTGCTTCATCTCTAATTTCCGTGATCAGGTGTTTCAGGTTTTCCCTTTTGCACAGCCAAGACAATAGCCTTCCTGGTGTGTCTCCCTCAGAGTGTGCCCTGGTAGATTTTGCAATATAATCAAACTTGGCTAGCCTATCCCAAGCACTTCAGCATTCTTCTCTGAGTGTCGTTAGTTTCTCGTCGGGCTCCCTGGTTTTCTGGGGGCAGGCCTCCATCTGTCTGATCTTACCCTCATTTACCTCCAGGTCATTTTTTAGTGACTTTCTGATGCTTCCAGCGCTGACAATGACTTGCCCTCTAACCACTACTTTCAGTGCCTCCCAAATTGTGTCCCAGCCTTTTATACTCCCCACATTAGGCGCCATATACTCCTTTGTTCTGTTTCACAGCCTCTCCCTGAAGGCGTTGTCCGTCAGAGTGTCTGTTGGCATACGCCATAGTGATATGGACGGCCGGGGGCCTCTCATGCTCCATTCCATAAGCAATGGTGAGTGGTCCGATATTGTTCTACCCAGGTAAGATGCTGATTTTACCTGGGGCAAGTGTGTCATGTCTATTAGTAGGTAGTCTATTCTAGTACAGCGCCCATGGGGGGACGAGAAGTAGGAGAATTCCTTGCTCTCTGGATGTAGCTCCCTCCACACCTCGGCCAGGCCCAGGTTTCCTATTACTTCATTCAGTGCTGAGTGGCTTGACCCTGCCCGCTGTCTCAATGGGTTAGATCTATCCAGGTTGTGGTCCCGAACGCAGTTAAAATCCCCCCACCCCAAATGAAGAAACAATCCATATACAGAGCCAACTTAGCACCCAGTTTAGTCAGGTATGCTGAGGTCCCGCAGTTAGGTAGTTAGGAGTTGACAAAATACTTCCCCTAAGTATCAGGTATCTCCCCTCCTCATCCACCTCTTTGGTTGATAGTTGGAAAGGCACCATATTGTCTATCCACGTGTATACTCCACGTTCATATTTGGAGTACATAGCCCCAAAGCCCTGTCCTCCCCAGTATTCCACCATTTTGCAGTTGCCCTCAGCTGTGAGGTGGATTTCCTGCAGTAATGCGATGGAGATTTTCTTCCTCCTCAAGAAGGATTTAATTCTGTTCCTGCGCATATAAGTAACCATCCCTCTAACATTCCATGTCAGCACTCTTATATCAGCCACCATTGCCAGCTAGTGGAGCCCCTCTTCCCCACAATCTGTGCCCGTTGTTTCATTGAATCAATTGCTGTGACGACTTTAACAGATTTCAAACAATGACAAGTTAAACTAAACCAACTGCACCTAGCAGTTGCACTGCAAAGGCAACGCTCAGGTGCCCCCGCTCCGCCTTGACTCTTCCGGGACATCTTGTGCGGGTAGTGGCGCTTCGGCAACAGGCCTGCACCAAACGATTCACAGGGGAGTACCTTCAGCCCAGGCCAGATGGCTTGGAAGCTCCCCCGTCCTTTTAGCAAACTTTGGTCTGGTTACCATGTGTGCAGATGTTCCTTTGTCATCTTCCGAGTGGTGGCCTCTTTGTCCCAGTAGCTTGCATTATGTCTTGGCCATTTCACCTTCCACCATATGTTTATGTTCCAGCCACATATTGGATGTCGCTGATGTCTCTAGGAATACCGCTCTCCCCTTGTATATCACTTTTAGCCTGGGTGGGTACATCAGCATAAACTTGAGGTTGAGCTGCCGCAGCCTGGCTTTGATCGGGACTCGCTGTAGCGCTGTGGTATAGTCCGGGTATATTGCAATTTTGGCGTTGCTCCTCTTCATTTCGCCCCCTTCTCATGAATGGCGCAGTATGACTTCACTGTCTTGGAAGTTCAGGATCATCGCTATTATAGCCGGCCTCTTTTGTAAGGTCCTCTGGGCTCTTTTGACTGCAAACCCCTGTGAGAGACTGCCCACATCTACCTCTTGTTGTAACAGGGTTTCCACGAAATTTCTGGGGTTAGTTCCCTTCATCCCTTCTGGGATTCCGTTGTTGCGCCTGGACCTTCCTTCCGCATCTTCAGCCCTCTCCTCTAGGGCTTTGTTCTCCTCTCCAGTTACTGGAGCCTGTTCAGCATGTCCTTCACTTCTTCCGCTGTTTCTCGCTGCACAGCCTCCGTGTTGGTGGCTCGCTCTGTGAGATTGCGCATGTCCTGGCGCATCAGCTGCACATCCGCTTTTACCTCCTCTACTTTGGTGTCAATAAAGGTGCACAGTCCTGTGATAGCTTCCAACACCTGCCTATCTTTCTTGTTAGCTTCCAGCGTCGCTTGGTCTGAGCTGGCCACATCGGCGTCCTGTCGTTGTTTTCGTGGTTTGGCTGCTGCAAAGGACTCCATGATGGTGGTCTTGTTTTTCCCTTCAGGCAGGGACATGTCCGCCAGCGGGAGTCCAGGATAATGGTGTGTTGCGCACAGGGACCGCACCTGGGCCATGTGTCAACTGGTTAGCTACACCAGCCTTCCTTCCCTAGCTCCAAGCCCCAGGTTAGCGTCTTTTTTCGCCTGCCAGATCTGTGTAAAGCTCTGTCCCAGAGGTCCCCAGCTGCAATTGCATTATGTATGTGGTGCTTGTCCCCACTATGTGCAATGCACTTTTGGTTTTCGGTTTACGTAGGCTGCAGTGGTGCATTCCTGTCCCCAGATGCTTGGCGCACAGCCATGCCTTGCCAGGCTGAGATGGTGGCCTTTCCCCTTCCTATTGCAAGTGTTGGCACCAGATTGTTGTCCGCCTACTCTTAGCCCTGGCCGGAGGTTTAGTTCAGTTAGGTTGAGTAAGCCTCAATGGCACATGCATATATTTCCACACTTCGTGTCTACCGTTGCTGGCTGGTGCTCGGCTCTCTGCTCAGTTACAACTCTCAGTGCTGTGGCCCCAGCTTTGTTTTTGTGGGTGGCCTGGTCACGTGCCCTGTCTGGTTCAATTGGGCTCTATTGGCAAGCAATGTAAGGGGGGGTTGCTGCTCCTTCTGGGAGGCGGATGTAATAGGCAAAGTTTATTATCTGCTCCCTTTGGCCGCCTGGCTTTCCCCAATTAGTCTCAATTAGATCCTCCCAGTGTCCGTACCTGTGATGTTGCTTGTTATGGCCTTTAGCCGTGTGACCACCAGGAGCCCCCTGTGCTGCCTCTGTGTTTGTTGTTTGTGTCCTGGTGCTTGCCCGTTGCTCTTGCTGCAGTCCCTGTCTCAGCCTGCTGTTCCGGCGCCTAATGGACACTCCTCTGGTCCGGTAGCTGCGTTGGTTAGTGTGTCTTTTGGGTGTGCCCCATAGGGTCTTGTAGTTGCTCAGGTGCCAGTCTGCCCCCTCAGGCTACGTGCGTCATATGTGGCCTTCACTTCGTTGGGGACCGCTGCAAGCACTCACCCGTGCGGCAGCGCCGTATACACCTCCCTGCTCCTCACCGGTTGCTTCTGCTTCCAGCTCCAGGTGTGTTCTCCCGTCAGCAGTTCGTCCCTCAGGTCCATCATCTGTGGCGTGCCGGGGCCCCCGGCTCACTTGGTCTCCTGGGCTTTGTCGTGCTCCACGGGTGCCCGCAGATGCATACAGCCCTTCTCCCTTCCGCAGCAGTACAGCAGGTTCAATGCACCTCTCCACAGGTGATCCGACGTATCACCAGGTTCCAGGGCCTGCTGACTGCAGGTAGTTCCCCTCCACGCAGCGCTCAGTCTCTTCTCTCAGTCGCAGTCAGGCCGCAGTGCCAGCTGCCATCTTGCCTCCCCCGGGTTGCGAGTTTCGGAGCTACGTTCACCAAGTTCCAAGCTCTGATTCTTGTTGGGTTTTCTGCAGTTGGATGCAGGATCACTTTGTGCACACCTGCACTCCTTTCTCAGCCTTTTGTGAAACCAATTTCCATATGTTTAAGGATCTTTCCCAAGGATCAGGACGGGAACTCTGACCCAGCACGTCCTACTCCATCAGCTCAGGCCACACCCCCCATTGAAACAGTCATTGACAGCAGCCATGTTCGCAATTGAGAAGTCTGCAAGCATTGTAATTTGCCATTTTGGCGAAACCTAAAGGTACATTGACATCTCAGAGGGCTTGCATGTACGAAGTTATTCTATCTAATCTAGCGATTAAAGTTGTTATGATTGTGTGAGCTACGAGGAGTTTTATGACAGTATAGCAGGAGGGGAGATTCTTTTTTATTGATGGTTCTTCAAAAATTGATCAGTCAAGTGGAAAAAGGCATACTGGCGCCGCTGAAGTGAGGCATCGAGCAAACAGCGAGTTTGAGGTTGTGGCAAGTGCAAAACTACCGTCTGACTTTTCAGCAATTGGTAGCGCTAATTGCGGCTCTTGGAAAACACAAATGACAGGAAGTGACAGTATTCAGTGACCGCGTCCATGTGTTCTCGACTGTGCATGCAGAGTTAGCACATTGGAAAAGGAGGGGTTACCTCCGAGCGGACGGCACTCCAGTGCAACACGCATCACTATTGGACATGCTCATTAAGGCACTACAGCTCCCAGTAGCCAGAGCAATAGTTAAATGCGCAGCAGATACTAAGCAGACTGATTTTGTTTCTTGCGGGAACGAAGCTGCAGACACAGAAGCCAAAAGTGTTCCCTATTCACCAGATATTTCAAGTTTTGATGCTCCAGATGTTAAGGAAAAATTTGTCAAAATTATGGTGGTAAATGAAAGGTTTAACCATTTATCAAGAGCTCAGTTAATGGAGATTGCGGGTAGTGCACCACAGGAAGAGCAAGAGCTATGGAAAGAAAGGGGGTGATCTTTGTCCCCCACAGAAGCATTGTGGTGACAAGACAGTACCAGAAAGCCAGTGATGCTGGTAGCATTATTGATGGTGCTGCCTGAACAGCTGAACTTCCCAGCACATGTAACTAGGGAGAGTGTTTCTGCAGCTATTGCAGAACACTGGTTCCTACCAAACCTGTTAGAACACGTTGCATTTTATGTAATAAATTACATTGTATGTCAAAAGTTTACTGTTGGGCACACACTACGAACAATTAGAGGAGTGATTCCTTGACTGAATGGTCCTTTTCAGCATTTACATATTGATTATGTTGATATGCTCCAAGTATGTAGTGGATACAGGTATCCGATAGTGGTAGTGTGTCCCTTCTCCAAGTGGATCGAAGTAGGTCCTTGTACACACCCTAATGCCACTTGCGCAGCAATGTTTTAGTATGTGAAGTCTTTCCAAGATGGGGAGTGTGTGAAGTGCTGAGATCTGATAACGGGACACTTTTCTTAATGAATTATTTGAAAAAATAGGATTGTTATTGAATATTAAACATAGGTTTTCTTCTGCTTATCACCCACAAGCGAATGGGGCATGTGAAAGACTCAAGAACCTCTTAAAGGAGAGAGTCACAGCTAAAATTGACACTGAAGAAGAGATGGCTATATTGCCTGCCCTTAGCGCTGTATGCCCTAAGGAATCAGCCTGGTTTGTACCATCACCTCACACCCCATGAATTAGTGACAGGGAGACAAATAAGAATGCCTTTGACTTCTCCATCAAGGAGCACACGCGATGCCCAGAGTTCTGCAAAACTGTTAGTAAATGAGTTAAATGAGTACTTAACATGTATGACTGCAAGTATCTCTCTGTCATTTCAGATCAACTCTAGCACCAGGGGGGTCGGTCTCAGAACATTTGATGAAGACCATTCTGCAGAAGGAGTTTCTGAATTATTGTCAGCACCCACGTTATTTATTGGTGACAAGGTGCTAATTCGAAACTTTACCAGAAAGTGGCACCAGCCTAGATTCATTAGCCCGTTTCTTGTGGAAGACATTACTTCTTCTGCAGTAAAAGTGCAAGGCAGGAGAGCCTGGATCCATTTAAGCGATGTCAAAACCTGCATTGGAGATGCTGATGCATCCCTAACAATTGATTCAGAAGCAAGGCAAGAATAAGAATTTCAGCACATGCAGACTCGATCAATGACGAGGAAGAAGGATGATAAACCAACAGATTGATTAAAATGTGCAGAGTTGCACTTGGACTGTGGCTCCCCTGAACACTCCTTATAGGTATCATAGCAGGCATACAAATCCATTTATTGAGCCACAGAGTTCTTTGAAAATGAACTTACAAACTTTGTTGACACATTGTGAATATGTTTAAGAAGCAACACTTGATAAGAAATTGGAAGCGTGAGCAATAAGCTGATTCTATTCATACAACATAATTGTTTGGTTGAATCTATGGTTTTGACAAATGACGATGCCCATACTATCCTACTTGCTGTTTTCATATATATTCTTTGAGCATATCCTGCTATTGTTGGGCTTATTGTCAACATACATACTTTTCTGCATAATCCTAAAAATTGTCCTGCGATAAGGAGGCTGCTTATGGCAATAATTGTACGGAGTCTGCCACTACAGGATTTACCTGAACTGCCTGATTAAAATGATGTCTTCCTTCCTTAAGTAATATACAGGCATAATGAGGAAGTTTGAAAATTCTAAAATTTCAGAGAATGAGCATGCCCAACTAAATCCAGAATGTTGCAAATGGTGGGTAGTAATATGTTGGTTTATGATATACGTGTGTGCTACCATACTTAGTGTATTTCTGGTTCTTCTATTTAGCATTCCCTATTTTACTAATGCTTCCGATGAGGAAGGCACTGCTGTGATTCCTCTAACTACAAGTACTGCTCTTTATGTATTCACTTCCATCCAGGTAGAAACTTCTATGGTTCTCCCAAGAGAGAGAACTATTTATGATATACTTTGTGATTATTATTTAAGCACTGATTTGGTAATAGTGAGAAGTAAGAGAAATGTAGAGGAAGATAATGATGGGATAAACACATATTTACAAAGAAGGGAAGGACAACTTCCATCCCTGGATGAGCTCACTCTCAATTCCCTTGTCGGGTTTCAATCAACTTTCAAAATTGTTAGTTCTTCTTTAGGTATTTGTATTTCAAATCATCAATCCACAGTTCTTTGTGTGGTTTTATCAAGTATTCTTCTTTATTCCTGACCAGTCAGTGTCACAATATTATTGCCAATGCATTTCGGACCTCCGTCCATCATCAGGGCTGTTAACACTACTATTTATAAATCAGTGACAATCCCATCATTGTAATTTATTCCCAATTGTTCACCATAAAGTGAAATCCGTAAAGAAAATTACACATACCAGATTATAGTGGTGATCCAAAGTGAAATTCAACCAAAGCAGAAATACAAGAGACATAGAGAAATTCATTGTAGACCATTGTTATTAGGCGTTGCTTGTTATTACATTAGTTTAAAGTATACACTTAAAGATCTCTACCTGGTTATCTTCTTTCCCGCAGAGTTTATGTTCACCTCTGTTGTATTTACTTCTGTGCAGCACGTGTTCTGTAAATTTAAATTACCATGTTTAACTCTCCAATATAGTTCAATTACATCCCTTCTACAACCCATTGTGTTGCTCTCCTCGATCTCATCCTTACCTTGTGCTTGCTCAACTCTCTCAACACGCTGGCTGCTCAAAAGGAGCTGCCGCCGTCGAAATACGCGTTTATAAACGCTACTCACTTACGCAAGTGCGCGCGATGTCATTTTTCGTGCTGCTAATCACTATTGCGCATGCACGCGATGTTATGTCCCGTACTACTGGTCCGCATATTGCAGAAACCGCTAATAACTGGCATATTTGTGCACCTAATCTCATATGTATTGCTTGCTACCTATTCCTCGGGAATTGAAGATGTTGAAACTGTTGTGTCATGAATATCTGTTTCATGTGCATACATTTGTTGGTCACGCGTGCGCGCGCGTTTACCACTATACTGTCGGGATCCCGTGCGTGCGCATGGGTCCCGAGTATAGTGTCACTCCTATGATACACGAAAGGGAAAATCTCTATAAACATCTTCTATTTCTTTGTTAATGTTATCATAACCTTTCATTAACTTCTGTATGTGCAATTACCTGGGTAGTATATATTCAAAGATCGATTTAACCACCTGTTCCAATAATAAAGGGACTGAGATTAGTGTTGTTCACATGCCATGCTTATAGTCTCGAATTCACTGATTCTGATTTTATTTGTACACTACAACGTACTCCCCGTTCCCCCTGTAGATTCAACTGTACACATTTTTCTCCCCCATTGGCATAAACAATCTCATCCATGGTTCAATCAAGAGCATCCACTACCTGGCAGTGTGACACTGCCTTACGTCCCACAGGGGGTGAACTCCCTGCAGGACATAACGTGGATCCACTATTGGTACTTTATGGGCACACTATATTACCCATCCCTGTAGGTTCTCCTTTCAGATGTTCATTTTGTCTACAAATTCACAGAAAACACATGAAGTTCAACTCCTCATTTATAATTCCTGGTCTCAGGGAGTCAAGTCGATCTATCCAGAATGACTCTCATTGGTTCAATCTTCTTCCCAGATCTTCACGTGCATTTTGGTGTCTAATGACTTCAAGAACTTGTATCCTCATCTGACTAATGTTATGTTTCATTGAGTTCCAGTGTCTAGCCACCGCTGAGTTCACATTATTGTTCCGAATGAACGATCTGTGCTCATTCCATCGTAGCTTTCCTGGTCTCTTTGATTGACCTACATAATAGATGCCGCACGGGCATTTGATACCTTAAATTTTATTGGGTGTCACATGTTGCATATCCTCTTAATTTTATCTTTTCGCCCGTATGGGGGTGATCTACGGTATCTTCTTTTGTTATAAAGTTACAGTTACTACAGTGTAAACAAGGATATGTTCCTTTTCTTGTTGTCTCTAGTGATTTTTTTCCAGGTCTTGTTTTCACCAATCTATCTCTTAGGTTCGCACTCCTTTTGTACGCGAAGGTGGGCAGTTCTCTAAACAAGTTTTCGACTCTCATGTCATTTGTCAATGTGCTCCAATTTTTCTTGATTACACTCTTGATCCTGTTGCTCTGTACTGAGTAACATGAAAAGTAAACCATATTTGGTTCTTTCTTTTCTTTCTTAGTATCACTGATTAGGGGTTCTCTCAAACGGTCTTTGGCTGCCTCTGTCTCTGCAGGTTTATACCCTCTTGCCTCAAATCTTTTCCCCATGTTCTCAATTTCTATTTCACATGTCCTTTGGTCATTAACAATCCGCTTTACTCTCATCATCTGACTGAAAGGTAAATTCCTGATTAGGCTTGGTTGATGAAAGCTAAGACGGTGGAGTAGATTGTTGCAATCTTTCTCTTTCTTGTAAATGTTGGTCAAGAAACTGTTGTATTGAATTTGTATAGCCACATCCAAGAAATGAATTTGAGTTTTTGAAGTTTCATGTGTTAATTGTCTGCGCTGGTCTATATTGTTGAGGTATGCAAAAAAGTAATTAAGGGATTCCTCTGTGCCAATCCATATTCCGAAAATGGCGTCGATAAATCTGACCCACATTGAAAGGTAATTTCTCCAATTTGCATGGTCAAGCACATAGTCCTTTTCGAATTTTTGAAGGTATTTGCATATGTTGGGGCCATTGAGGCGCCCATGGCTGTACCGGATGTTTGAATAAAGAATTTATTTCTGTATTGAAAATACACATTTTCAGAAATAAATTGTAATAATACCAAAATGAATTCCTTGATTGCCTTCAAATCTCCTTGCTTGAGGAGTAGTCATTCTATCGCTTCTATGCCCAGATTGTACGGGATAGACATGTAAAGGCTCTTTACATCAATGGTAAACATAATCGAATCAGCTGTATATTTATTCTTTCTTAATAACTCCAAAAAGTGAGTGGTGTCCTTGATGTAGGTATCTGATTTTTGTATCAGTGGTTGTAAAAATTGGTCAATGTATTGTCTTAATGGTTGCAGCACACTATCCACACCGGAAACTATGGGTCTGCCTGGCGGTTTGATCAGACTTTTATGTATTTTAGGCAACGTATAGAAGTTCGGTATTCTTGGATGTTTGTTGGTAAGAAAAGATCTTGTTTTTTCACTTATCCATCCAAGTTCTTCTGCCTTCTCCAAGAGTTCTTCCAGGTTCTTCAATATTTCACTTGTCGGATCATTATCTAGCTCTGAATATACATCAGTATTCTTGAGTTGGTCCATGCATTCATTGTGGTAATCCTGACTATTCATAATAACAAGTGCTCCCCCTTTGTCTGCTGGACGTATGGTTATGTCATCATCTCCATACAAGCCTTTAAGTAAGTTGAATTCATTTGGTTTCAGATTCCCATACTTCATTCGTTTGAATGAAACTTTTTTCAAATCTTTGAGTACTTGTCGATGAAAAATGTCTATAGATGGAACACTAATCGGTGGCATGAAGTTGCTTTTCTTTCTAAATTCTTGTAATTCTTCTGAATCTTGCTCTTTAAATTGGGTCGTGTCAAGTTCATCAAAAATCACTTTTAATTTCAGTTTTCTGACCAATTTAAATAGGTCAATCTTGGTCTCAAACAGAGTTGTGCTATGTGTGGGAACATTACTTAGGCCCTTCTGGAGCAACATCTCCTCGTTCTTGGTTAGTGTTCTTGCTGATATATTCACAACTAAGTTTTCTTCTGTCTTGCTCCCCTGGTCTCCACTATTTGATTTTCTTTTTCTTTTCGCATGTCTTGTTCTTTTCTTCCTGTCTCTCGTCCTAAAAAAATTGGTGCTGCTCTAGATTCTCTTCCCGCTAATGTCGTGGGGTCTGCTTCCCGCTCTGCTGTTCTTCTTTCTCCTGATGTACACCGTTTATCTCTAGGGTCTTCAGAGTCTGTGCTCGAAGTATTGTCTGTACTCCCCTGGTGTTGTTTCTTCAATGGAGTAGGGTATTTATCCATCCAAGTGTACAGCTCTCCGTTTAAGTAATCGTAGGTGTCTCTACGGAATTTCCTCACCTTTTTTAATTCAATTTCGCTCTTATACGATTCCAGTTTCTGATTGATGTCTTCAAGCATTGCCCCTAATTCTTCGTGCCAACTAATGTACACAGTTCTTTTTCAAGTTCCCCAATTTCTTCGTTCAGAGATTTAACATTTTTGGTAAGCTCTTGAATAGTCAGAAGAATCAAGTCTAACGAACATTTGTTTAAAATCGCCTCCCAATTGCGCACAAATTCCTTATTTTCCTTACATAAGGTTGGTCTCAAATTAATTCTCAGTCCTCTTGGAATTCTTTGATTTTTTTAGTATCGTCCTAGAGTTATTGCGTGCAATTTTCTGTTTATTTCTTTACGAATTAGGTATTCCAATTGTTTTATTCTCCTTATAGGATTAGGGTCGTCAGTTTTCGTTTTCCATGCTGGATCACTGATTTGTGTCAGGATTGCCTCGGCTTCCACCGATGTGAAACCTAAGGTTTCTGCTCTTACATTTGTGAGTTGTTCAATGTCTTCGAATGACATGTTATTGCGTGCCGAAAATTTGTATTTTCAAAACAGAAATAAATTCTTTATTCAAACATCCGGTACAGCCATGGGGGCCTCAATGGCCCCAACATATGCAAATACCTTTATGCATACATTTGAAAAGGACTATGTGCTTAAACATGCAATATGGAGAAATTACATTTCAATGTGGGTCAGATTATCGACGACATTTTTCGGAATATGGATTGGCACAGAGGAATCGCTTAATTACTTTTTTGCATACCTCAACAATATAGATCAGCGCATACAATTTACACATGAAACTTCAAAAACTCAAATTCATTTCTTGGATGTGGCTATACAAATTCAAAACAACAGTTTCTTGACCAACATTTACAAGAAAGAGACAGATCGCAACAATCTACTCCACCGTCTTAGCTTTCATCAACCAAGCCTAATCAGGAATTTACCCTTCAGTCAGATGATGAGAGTAAAGCGGATTTTTAATGACCCAAGGACATGTGAAATAGAAATTGAGAACATGGGGAAAAGATTTTAGGCAAGAGGGTATAAACCTGCAGAGATAGCGGCAGCCAAAGAGCGTTTGAGAGAACCCCTAATCAGTGATACTAAGAAAGAAAAGAAAGAACCAAATATGGTTTACTTTTCATGTTACTCAGTACAGAGCAACAGGATCAAGAGTGTAATCAAGAAAAATTGGAGCACATTGACAAATGACATGAGAGTTGAACACTTGTTTAGAGAACTGCCCACCTTTGCGTACAAAAGGAGTGCGAACCTAAGAGATAGATTGGTGTAAACAAGACCTGGAAAGAAATCACTAGAGACAACAAGAAAAGGAACATATCCTTGTTTACACTGTAGTAACTGTAACTTTATAACAAAAGGAGATACTGCAGATCACCGCCGTATGGGCGAAAAGATAATATTAAGAGGATATGCAACATGTGACACACCCAACATGATTTATGGTATGAAATGCCCGTGCAGCATTTATTATGTCAATCAAAGAGACCTGGAAATCTACGATGGAATTAGCACAGATCATGCATTCAGAACAATAATGTGTACTGAGCGGTGGCTAGACACTGGAACTCAATGAAACATAACATTAGTCAGATGAGGATACAAGTTCTTGAAGTCATTAGACACCAAAATGCACATGAAGATCTGGGAAGAAGATTGAACCAACGAGAGTCTTTCTGGATAGATCGCCTTGACTCCCTGAGACCAGGAGGCATAAATGAGGAGTGAACTTCATGTGTTTTCTGTGAATTTGTAGACAAAATGAACATCTGGAAGGAGAACCTACAGGGGTTGGGTAATATAGTGTGCCCATAAAGTACCAATAGAGGATCCATGTTATGTCCAACAGGGATTTCACCCCCTGTGGGACTTAAGGCAGTGTCACACTGCCAGGTAGTGGATGCTCTTGATTTAACCATGGATGAGATTGTTTATGCCAATGGGGGAGAACGATGTGTACAGTTGAATCTACAGGGGGAACAGGGAGTACATTGTAGTGTACAATTAAAATCAGAATCAGTGAATTCGAGACTATAAGCATGGCATTTGAACAACACTAATCTCAGTACCTTACTATTGGAACAGGTGGTTAAATCGATCTTTGAATATATAATACCCTGGTAATTGCACATACAGAAGTTAATGAAAGGTTATGATAACATTAACAAAGAAATAGAAGACATTTATATAGATTTTCCCTTTTGTGTATCATAGGAGTGACACTATACTCGGGACCCATGCGCACGTGCAGGATCCCGACAGTATAGTGGTCAACGCGTGCGCACGCACGATCAACAAATGTATGCACATGAAACAGATATTCCTTGAAACAACAGTTTCAACATATTCAATTCCCGAGGAATAGGTAGCAAGCAATACATATGCGATTAGGTGCACAAATATGCCAGTTATTAGCGGTTTCTGCAATATGCGGACCGGTAGTACGGGACATAACATTGCGCGCACGCGTGTAAGTGAGTAGCGTTTATAAACGTGAATTTCGACGGCGGCAGCTCCTTTTGAGCAGCCAGCGCGTCGAGAGAGTTGAGCAAGCACAAGGTAAGGATGAGATCGCGGAGAGCAACACGATGGGTTGTAGAAGGGATGCAATTGAACTATATGGGAGAGTTAAACATGGTCATTTAAATTTACAGAACAGGTGCTGCACAGAAGTAAATACAACAGAGGTGAACATACACTCTGGGGGATAGAAAATAAACAGGTAGAGATATTTAAGTGTATACTTTAAACTAATGTAATAACAAGCAACACCTAATAACAATGGTCTACAATGAATTTCTCTATGTCTCTTGTATGTCTGCTTTGGTTGAATTTCACTTTGGATCACGACTATAATCTGGTATGTGTAATTTTCTTTACGGATTTCACTTTATGGTGAACAATTGGGAATGAATTACAATGATGGGAGTGTCACTGATTTATAAATAGTAGTGTTAACAGCCCTGATGATGGACGGAGGTCCGAAATGCATTGGCAATAATATTGTGACACTGACTGGTCAGGAATAAATATGAATACTTGATAAAACCACACAAAGAACTGTGGATTGATGATTTGAAATACAAATACCTAAAGAAGAACTAACAATTTCGAAAGTGATTGAAACCCGACAAGGGAATTGAGAGTGGGCTCATCCAGGGATGGAAGTTGTCCGTCCCTTCTTTGTGGATATTGCTATAACCTGGTGCCTAGGCTAAAGGGTGAGTCCCCATAAATAATTGTGAAACAATAAGCGAAATTGCTGAATTATCTTAAAATCAAGCGGTGCCACCCTACCTCCTAATCCTATAAACACATATTTAGACATTGTAGCACAATTGGGTAATAACATGTGGTATCAGCACATAAAAACATGGGGGAGAAGACACCTAAAGAGAGTTGCTATGTCTGCACACTCATACCTTATGCCATGGATGCCACACAAACTTTCATTTCTAGAAAAATTACGGACTATGATGCCAGACGTCTTGTTCATTTTGCAGCATGCACGACAGGAGGCCAATTTCAAGGAAGCTGGACCACCTTGTGATGTAGATCAAAATGGTAATTTCTGTTGCAGGATGACTATATAAAAACTACACATATAGAAAAGGAACCTGCGTGGAAAAGCAATATGCTTACATATCCTGAGAAGTCACATGAAGAGATGGTAGTTGCAGAGATGAAGAGGCTGAATTGCCCTGATAAACCAGAAGTAGCAGAATGGCCTGGATGTTGGGAATTAATACACGTTTTAGTTTATGGACAAGTGAAATCCACAAAAGGATGGGAAGGAGGCCTAATGTCCTGCACAGCTCATCTATTGAAGTCAGAATATTTGCCACAAGTGCAAAGAGTAAATGATGCATGTTTAAAGTCCTGGGCCAACCATTCCAAACTATTGACATGGGTAGAAGATGAATCAGGCCAGGTGATGGTGGTTCCATTAATAAATGCAACATTGTGCTTTCAAAGAAAGGGGAAGAATTATGTGGGAAGAAACAAAGGCTGCAAGACTACAATCAATGTTATGAGAATGGGAGCAGGGACAGCCGTCCTGATGGACCCATATTTCACTTGTGGATCCAGAGCTTACATGAAGCTGCTCAAGGATTGGGGAGGGACGTGTTCCTTTGTACTCATACATGTTCCAGTATTAGTGATTTGTAAAAGTGACCTGAACATTGGAGAATTTCCAAAAGCAGCTGATCACTTGAAGAAGAGAAGATCATTAGGATTCCTCAACCGGACAAGGAAAATTACTTTTCAGCAAAATCAATAGAAGACTTTGATGCCATTCCATATGAGCACAGTTTGTTCAGCCAGACTGCAGCATTCTTTACGAGTATCTTAATGCTTGGGATCCAGACTATGGCTAATACCAAATGGTACAGATTACCAGATGGGAACTCTTGCAGACAATGAACACCACTATTAAGTGATTCAATGCAATCAAGAAGGAATTGAGGGCCATAAGGCTGATGACGCTCCAGAACAGATATGTCCTTGATATGATCAGATCAATGGATGGAGGTGTTTGCGCCAAGATCGGGCCATCATGTTGCACATTGATATCTTCTCACAATGATGAAAATGGGACATTGACAGAGGCCATAACGCTGCTGACAAACCTTCACAACAAATGGAAGATGAGACAGAAGATTTTGTAGGCGACAGTTGGTTCGCGTCCATCTTCTCATGGGTTCCACAATGGATGGCGAATATCTCCAAGCTTTTGGGAGCCATACTCGTGATAGTGATGTTTGGATTCTGTGTAATCAGAATAGTGATTATACAGTGTAAAAAGATAGCAAAGAAAGCTGTAGGAATGACGATTATGATAGATGTCGTGTCAGGATTCAGACCCAAGGAGTTGACAGATGAGGAAATCAGAGACTACAATTGAGATAGTAGAATTGTGGTTGGCTCTAGGTTTGGAAGCAGCCGTGCTAAGCTCTGTTCAAGGTTCCTTCATGTTCAAATCTAAATAAAAAGAAAAGAAAAAATCGACCGCTTCAGGGGGATAGAAATGCAGGTATGACAGCAGTAGTCAGTACAGCTGCTCTCCTATTTAAAAAGGAAAATGCATGAACGGTTCAGAGGGGACACTCTCAAGCATTGTGCATCCCCCGTTTTCTGTATATTTTAAATTGCATCGCAGTTGTGAATTATGGATGTGCTTTGAAATCCCCAAAGATGCCTCTGTATTCTGTATTTCAGTAATTGCACAAAGAGAGTAAATGAAAATGGCAATTTGACTGAGAAATTGGGGTAATTGTACACCCCTTTTTTCTAATATTTATTTTCATTTTCCACCATTAAGTGTATGGTGTAGAATGTTTTACCCGGGCAATATCAAATTCAAGTGAATTTTTCACCCACCCGAAACCAAGTACACACAATTCTCCTTTAATTAATAGAGTCCTTTTTATGAATCTGGGTCCCCCAATTTAATAAAATTGATTCCCCGTAGCTTCCCTCCTCTTTTGCTAGACGAATAGCACAGGGTAACTCAGAAGGTCTATTTATTAACAAAATAGAAATTAATGAAAACGATTACTGATAAACAATTGTTTGTTCATACAAGCCTAATGATCAGAAATAATCAACATACTATTCACTTCACTTTTCACTGCCACAGATATGGAAATATAGAATTTAGTAACACACCCTTCATCATAGGTAACTTTGATTTACTTCACCCTGAGCATGCAGGCACCATGGATTGAGTGCCTGAGAGTCCAGGCAGAATATTTCATTTTTGTAAAACAACTAATTAGTTTAGAATATCCCTGTCTATCCAATTCTCACTACTTGTCCTTTATTCAAAGAACCACCCCCCTTAATTGATAGAAATGTCAGAAATTCAACAGCAACTTCAACTCGGTTGCAACAAACTACTGAACATTCAGTGAATTGCTTGTAAAAAAGAAAAATAACATGTATGTTCAACATTAATGTAGGCTAGATTCCCTTCAGTATGTTTCTATTCAATTACCATGTAAAATGCACCTTTCTCCCTTTCAATGGGCACCTTGAATAGTGGAAGGAAATGGACAGCAAAGATTCACCCTCCCCCTTTTATGCTGAGATACCTCACATTGATAAAAAAACATTCTGCTTGATGGTATACCCAGAAATTATTCAATGATCACTTTAAGATTACCTTTTTGATCTCTGTTAATAGTTCTTCTATTTTAGACATCATCACCAGAGGAAAGGGACAGGTGAATCTCACTGAATACTCACCATGGCACCTAATCTTTTAATAGATATTTTGCATAAACACATACACTTCTGAAATGTTCCCTAACTTCACGGAATGCATAATAAACTGATCTATTCCCACCCCTCAATACTAACAAATGATAGGGACCAAGATGTACTCTAATTCCCTTTGTAGGCTCCTTAGGATTACCTCTATTTCAGATAATACTCACATCACAGACATGTAGGCACCATCTCTTAAGAACTGCTTCAATTCTCCCCCTCCAGGAACAGATGGGCATCAGCAAGTAAAATAGGATCAGCTCTTCTCCACGCCATGTATGCTTTCTCTTCTATGGAAGAAGGCATTATTCCTGCTAGGCCTCACTTAAAGTCTCTGCTAAAAATCCATCAATGGGTGAAAAATTAGAGCAGTCTATTCATTCTTCTTCCTGGTGTTGTCAATTCTTCTTTCTCTCCATCAGTCATTGAGTGAGCGAGTGAGTTTCTTCAGTGAGTGCCCATGAGTAAGTGTCTTAATGTCAGTGCTACTCCCCTTTGTGTGTGTTTGACCTTTTATAGAACAGAAAATGCTACCTTTTGAGATGTTTATAATTTCTCCACAGCTTTCGACCTTGTGGATCACTCACTGCTGCTGCAGAGATTAGGAGCCATTGCAAATTGCTCAAACAATACCCTGTGCTGGCTGTATTCATTTGTAGGTCCCAGATCTGTCTGTGTTGCTTCCGGGGACTTTAAATCTCCTATTGAATTGCTAAGATGTTGTGGCCCACATGGAGTATGACTCTCTCTTACTCTTTTTAACTTATATACTCGCTCTCTTTTTGACCTTCTCAATATCATCAGCGTGAGTTACACTAACTATGCTGATGATATTTAAGTGGTGATCAAACTAACTATCACTTATGAGTTGGACCTCATAAAAATCTCTTCTATTTATGCTGGCATTGAAGATTGGATGATTAAGAACTCCCTTGCTCTCAATGTCAATTCAACTGAAATTGTGCTTGTTGGTACTCACCAACTCATTGCCTTGCTGGAACTCAGATGATGATTTGGGATTTGTATATTGCGTATCCGTGAGGAACCAAGCATCATGCTGCATCTAGGTGAAGAGTAGATCTTCATTTTTGAAGTTAGATATGGTGGAGTTAGGCCACACATACTTTTAAAGACAAGACACAGTAGCTTGAATTGAATGCACTGCTGGACTGGAAATCAGAAACTGCCACTTTCCAAGGTAGGGAGAAGATCAGGTGCATTGCTGAAATTTGGATTATTGCAAGATGCTGTAACTGATATGTTGGACTACCTACCAAAAGCACATTACAGTAGTCCACCCTGGCATTAACAAGAGTACCTACCACTGTTGATCGTCTTGCTCAGGTATAAAAAGAAGAAGGGGTTTAAGGCTCTTCTGTTGAAAATATACAGACTTGATTATCTGATTCACCTGCAAATTGCATCCCAAGCTGGAATGCCAGATACATCATAGATTTTTCACAGAGTCTGTTTATTTGGAGACAATTCCAAAAAGTGCGGGACATAGTATTATCAAAATAAGATTTGCCAGTTTGTTTTTTGAACCAAATACAATGATTTACATCTTGGTTGGATTCAGCTGAAGTGTATTCTCAAGCATACACAATCTTATTTTTTCTGCACACTTCAGAATGCGCTCTGCTGCCTCCAAAGTTTGTTTTAGCCTCACAGAGATCCTAGTATCATCCGCATATTAATGAAACTGAAGATTGAACTGAGCACAATATTTTAACAATGGGCAGATATAAAGATTGAACAGTATGAACAGTATGGGTGATACAGATGCACCTTGTGGCACTCCGCAAGGTATTGTCAGCATTTCAGAGAGGAATGGGCCTCTTTTCACTTGTTGAAGTCAGCTTGTTAAAAAATGAGCCAAACATTCTCATTGCTTTTTCCGATATCTTTGCCAGGAAGATCAATCTAGATCTAAGTATATTAAAGTGCACTGTATGAAAAGCTGCTGATAAGTCAAGCATGACAAGCATACTAATATCTCCCTTGTCTGCATTTTCGAGTAGGTCATCCCATAACATTAGGAGAGCAGTCTCTGTACCATAGCTTTCAAATGGTCTTGAAGTGGTATAGTTACAACTTTCTCAAGGATTTTTGTTGGCCATAATAGCCCTGCAATAGGACGATAGTTGGCAAGGACTTTATGGTCCAAGGTATTTTTTTTAACAAAGGTGTCAGGTATGATTTCTTTAGTTCTTCTGGCACAAATCCTGGTAGAGGGAGGCATTTACATACATCTGAATAGGTTCACTCAGTGCCTGAGCATGCTTTTTTGCCAAATATGCTGGGATTGGATACTCTGCTTTCAATATCTCTCGAGTTACTATTAAGACCAGTCCCTGGCTCAAGACCCTTGGCTTATATCATGATGCTAATCTAAATAAGCATGTCAGCCAGCTGAAGGCCTCATGTGCTGTCATGGTGATGAAGTCAGGGGCACAGGCATGCAGGGGTCGATGCACATGAGACCTGGGTGGAGACTCTCCTGGCGCTTTTGGCGCCACTCTCATGAAGAAAAGTAAACAAGAACATCCATTTAACACCAAAAAGCTTTTATTATGGACATCACACTTCAGATGCATTAACCTTGAACATTCCATCCCTTAAGCAGGATGCTAATGGATTGCTTTTGTATGTGCTCACTCTCTAGGAGTGGCAGGGTGTGGCTGGTAAGCCGGCCCTGATGGGCGTGCCCACAATCTCAGCTATATAAGATGCCCCGATCCTCAAGACAGGCACTTTGCGTTATTCTGCACTTGCAAGCAGCCTAACACTCACAGTTGCCTGAGGTCAGACTTACCTTTGAAGATCTTGCTTCCTGGACATCCTGCTTCCTGCCAGCATACTTACCAACTGGGGGAAGCTGTTCTTACCTGTACATCTCTTCGGCGAACCTAGTATTCATCTTTACACTTTCCAGAACGCCAAAATCTTCATCTTGGCACAGCAGCACGACACGCTCCATCGTCGACAGCAGCGCCTGCAAGGAAAAACAGAAGACAAGGTTAGACATCGAAAAAACAGTCAGTTTAAGGTGGTGCTTTGCCATACATCGTGCTTTTCCTTAAACCATCACTTACCTGCTGTCGAACATTGCAGTGGCATCCATCTTCCATCCGGCCGCATCTCGCTTCTCACAGCTGCATTGAGGCAGCATTTCAATCTAAGAGAAGAAAACAGAAGAGAGACATTATTGCGGGCATAAATATGAGCAACATATAAAGACATTAAACAGAACGAACAGCATCACAAGAGCTCAAGAAAAACTTACCAATCATAAGGAGAAGCATAGTCGCAGCTGGACTGGACTAATCCTTATCAGGGTTCAGTGAAGGAACTAGATCACAATTGACACGCCCCTGCCAGAAGTAGCAGGACGGAGAGCTTATCTTCCATAATTCACATGTGAGCTTTATGGGCTGGCGTATGCTCACAGAAACCGTAATTTGGGGTCAAGGGTTTGAGAGGTACAACAATCCCAGATGGACGCACTCACACACTCTTATCTCCATGCAAGAGCAGTATCACCATGTACCACCACTCACAGCTTTTCTACTGAGGGAGAGGCCTGAAGGGGGTGATTCAAGTTCAGAGAGGGCTGAAACCATGCCCCAACACCACCGCAGAGACCAGGTGAGTGTAACATGTGCCTATATTACATGCTTATCAGGCAAATTAAACAATTTTTGTCCAACTGTAACTCTGCGGCCCTCACTGATGCTCTGGTCAATTGTAAACTTGACTATGGCAATAGCCTATTAGATGGCACTTCTTGCTCTAACCTGGCCTCTTTACTAGTTGTGCAAAATAATGCTGTTCGAGCTGTATGTGGTATCTTGAGAAGGAACCACATTACCGAAGCACATAACTCTTTGCACTGGCTTCTAGTTAAGCACTGCATTACTTACAAGGTGCTATCCCTTACCTATAAGTGACTTACTGATAACTTGCCATCCTATTTGAAAGCTAGGATTAAGCTTCCTCATCCGTCTCGTTCTCAGTAACTTAAACAAACTTGAGCAGCCTCAACACATGCTTACTCTTTTTGCAGGGTCCATGCCTTTTGAATTCTAACCCTGCCTCTCTACGCCTCTTTTTCAGAGTTTCCTTCTTTTAAGAAATCTTTCAAAACATTCCTATTCAACTCCAATGATTAGATCTCTTTAGTTTTTGGTGTTCTCTCTGGTATTTTTCCATGACTCTTCTCCACTCTCGTTCGCTATTACTTGCTGCGTACTGAGGCCTACGGGTGATTTGCGACATATAAGAGTTAATTAACATTAACATTTCCAAAATCTTATTAGTCAATGTATATGATTAGATAATGTTCATAATGTGACATCACAGTAGACCCTCCCCTTGGTAGTCATTGGGCATATTAAATAAGGGGGGAGTCAATGGGAGTAACTTCTATACCTAGTTTCCCTACAACTTAATATTATGCCATCTCAGAGGATTGTGGCAGTAAAAATGTATCACAATCTGAAAAATAAAATTCCACTTTTGTGACCAGTTTAATAATTTGCTCACCAGATTCCTCTCTCTTGCACAAATCAATTGATGCAATTTATCAATGTGAAGGCATCATGAAGCAAGACACAGACAACAGATTCAAAATTCAAAACCAACTACGTTATTATCTTAAATGTCAGGATGGAAAAATACCTTAGTTGCCCTATGCTAAGGTGAAATTCCCCAACCTAAATGAAACTGGGGAATGTCTGAGTCAAACAGTTCAATTTAAGATTCTGCCTGTGTCTAAAACCTATACTTGCCCTCACAACTAATCTATATGATGTGTACGGATGTCAGCAACCAAACAAAACAATATCCAACTTAAAGTACCTAGCTTCTTTCGGCTCGCAGCTTCCTTTCTGCTCCCTTCCCTGAGTATAAAATTGTTCCAACAAAAGTCTCAAAATTACCTTTCTTAAATTCAGGATGATACAGTTTTAAACAATACTTTGGGTTCGCTTCCACAAGTTTCAAGTAACACAGTTCCAAACACAAAAGAGCCTTGAGAGTATGTCTTCAAATCAGTAAAAGGTCTCCTTCCCCAAGACTTAGTTTCAGTTTCACAAAAAATCCTTTGACTTATTAGGGTTCTTTGCCACTTGTACCCTCTTTTATGGTTGTCTTGCATGTGCATATCTTGGCTTAGTTGGATTAAACTTCAGGGTTCCTGTTAATTTGACTTCCAATATATCTTTCTGCTTTATGTAGTTTTCACCCAATTTCATGTTTAATATGCCTCTTTTTGATTCAATGTTAAAGTTCTATTCACTTTAGAATACAGCATACAGTGGTTTTACTTGAAATTAAAGTTCCATTCAATTCTGAACTCAGAATGTAACAGTTCTGCTTAATTGTAAAGTTTTCATGGAGTTTGGTATTCAATAGTCATAGGTTGCACTCCAATTCACTTTCACTTCAACCTGCTGTTTAGCGTTCCTTTAGTTCTTAAACACGTGACCAGTCCGATACAAAATATTCCTGGTAATTCAATAGATAACAAGGGTTTAAATTGGAGACTTTCAAAAATGTGTTTCCTTCGCTATAAACTCACTGGTTCCATTCACAGCTTTCCCAGCAGCATGGGTCACACGACCTTCTGCTTTTCATGTCAGTGGACTGCCTCATATTACTCAGGCACTCATGTGGTGATCTCGTAACACAGAGGAACAAGCACCTCGGACACCAGGAAAATGGGCAGCCTCTCCACATGACTCCCTTCACAACATTCAGTCTGCTGCCCACAGCCTCAGCTCCCACACCATGTTTCTGTAGCCCGCCCCTCTTTGCAGACCTCAGCATTTCTGCATACTTCTCAATTAAAGTTCCTTGATGATTTTACCAGCCTCCCTGCTGCTTCTCGTGACCCTCTCTTCCCTTCTGGTCTGATCTTCTTTTATACACCTGCAGCCCTTTGAGAGGCTGCAGGTGTGAATGTTCAATTAGTCCTACCTGACCACAATCAAAGGGACATGCCTGACCTTTGAAGCTCTTAGAATGCATCTTTCTCATCCCAGTTCCAATGTGGTATAGTGTGCATTCTTCACAGCTCTTAGCTGCCTCTTCTTCATCCCAATATGGTCAGGGGCTACATGTGGGGAAACAAGGGCAGCTGACTTACAGTAACGTATCAAGGTCAGGGAAGGGTTGTCAATATGAAAAGGGGGATACCATGTCACACCCATGATCTCCCCACTCCCAGTCCCAAAAGACCATTCACCCAGGTGATCCTCCCTCAATTCTCTGCCCCAGGGTCGGGATACAAGAGCAATGGCCTTTCCCTGGCCACCAGCGCAGAGGATCCAAGGGGTTTAGGAGTGAGAATACCCTCAGGTTTCTCATATAGCACAAAAAACTCTCATCAACATTTATATTCAAATTATGTGTCCATGTCGACATAACAGGTATGTTACTGCAAACAGTAGGATACATGGGTTGCTGATGTGTGCTGTTTCAGTGCAAGGAAATGTATATTTGCCTAATTTGCATCTTAAAACTACATTTAAAAAACAGCATTTTTAGTTCAATTAGTACAGGATTTTCAGCTGAACGTTGTGATACTCTAAGAGGTGTGGATCCAGAGATACAGGTGATATAACCAATTCAATGTGCATTTAAACAGCATTTTCCTTCATACAAACATATGGCATTACAATTATAATTCTGCCTAGAAACAAAGACTAACTAGGCTCTCATTACGAGTCTGCCGGTGAACTTCCTGTAGCTCCACACCCCTACTCAATACTGGGTGGTAGGCAATGTGAAGTTTTATTTTTACTCCTAGAATTTCCCACATCTTAGTCATCACCTCACTAGTAAAATGACTACCTCTGCCAGACACAGTCCTTTGAGGAACACCGAAACAAAATAAGATGTGGTTGCTCATCAAAGTGGTGACTGACTTGACCTTAAAATTTGGGGCAGAAAGGCACTCAATCCACTTTGTAAAACTGCATGTCACTGTCAAGTACCACCCACTGGCCATAACCAGATATGGGTTTTCTCATCAACAGTCCATCTTGAACCTTGAACATATTCTGAAATGTCATCAAATCTGACTGTATCTCCTAAATATTTATAGAATGTCCCAATAATGGGATCCTCTTTTTGAGCAGTTATCAAGTCTGCATCATCAGTATCTATCTCTACTCCATGGAGAAGCTGTAAATTCACTGACAGTGAGATCTGGTGACTGCTGTGACCTGGATATCTCCCAGGAGGTGTTCCATATCTATGAAGTCCCCCTGTAGAGCTCTGATGCTCTCAGCCAATTGATCAGCCAAGTTATTTCCAGTCTTATCCGGACCCTCTATCTTGGAAGGACCTTTGATCTTTTTCCAATAGATTGTCATTTCATTAGATGTCACCAGATCATCAATAGTCTGGATCAATCTACCACATTTTAACAGTTTATTATTTGCACAAAGCATGCCTCTTTTTTCAATTTATCAAGTGCTCCACAAGCCTGTTTCACACATAATCAGAATCAGTGATACTCACCAGTTCTATGAGGCTGTGGTTTACTGTGTGATAAATTGGTTCTATGTGAAAGACCTTTTTTTAAAGGTCTCTGGAGAAAAATACCGGTTTACATTGACCGATTTTCTTTTGATCGGAAAACTGCCATTGTATAGGTCTTTTTCTCTTGAGACCTTTACAATGAGGCTTCCCTTTTACTTTTTTACACATTCTGGGGGTTTCACCCTCTGAGGCCCCCATTTTTCCACCATGCCCCCCACCACCCACCACCTCCAGTCTCTCAAACCAAAACACATCCGTGCATACAACACACAGACCAACACATATGCACCCACAAACCCCCATCGCTCAGCCCCAGCCATCTCCTGACTACTTTGGTGACCTATTTTGTAACCAACTGAGGGTTCTGGAACATCGCTTACCCAAGCATTCCCAATGCCAACAACCAATTCTTTCTCCTTATTGTTTATAATAAGATAGGAACATCCATCCACATAAACTGTGGGTATCTCCTGACAAGTATTTTCTTCATATACCTTGTGTGGGGACGCCAGGTATGTCACCATATTACTATTGATGATTAGACTTTCATCCTCAAGACAGTGTTCTTCAGCACAATCATGTATGTCTGTTTATCCTTGAGCCAGGGGGCTCTTCTTATTTTGGCTGTACCTGACCTCCACAGGAAAGCCCTGCATTGACAGTATCTTCGAAGACTCTAAGAAGTTATTCTTGAAATAGAGACATTCCCAGCCCATATTCTATAACTTTGTAGATATTGTGAGGATTCATGGGAGTTCTATGCTATGACGTGCTCCCCCTGGATGAACAGACAGTAGTTTTTCAATGCCCACACCAATGCCAGAGTGCTTTTTCACAATCATTGAATTTTTCTTCTATGGAGGATAATGTTTTTCTCGTATAGGAGATTACCTTGTTGACCTAGTCATGTTTTTGGTATAACACTGCCATCAAACAGGTATCTGAGAAACCAGTCTCTAATAAAATCTCATTATTCTTGATAGGGTAAGTCAAACAAGGAGCTGCGACAGGCTCATTTTCAATTGCTTCACTGCCGCGGATTTTGCTTCACCCCAATCCAAATATGCTGCAGCCTTCGATAAGTGGACCAAATGTTAAGTGATCTCTGCTAAAACCTCTCTGAATTTTAGACTATAGTTAGTCAATCCAAGGAGGATTCCCAATTCACACAGAGTTGTGGGGTTCTTTCGGTGGAGAGATCAATTTTAATGGTTTTTACCTGGAGAGGAGGATCAATGGATTTTTGATAGATATCATGAACTCTTAATACTATGTTGTCTTCCAAATGTCACAGGTAACATCTTCATGAATAATGTATTTATTTATTTGCTTATACTGCCACATAAGCCCGCAGGCACCTGGGCACCAACATACAGACGAGGGACAGAGAGACTTACCGGAGACAGGACAGAACATCTAACACATAACATCTGTCAAGAGAGGGTGTAGTTCTAACTCAGGGATGGAGTTACCTAAAAAAGGTGGGTTTTGAGTTTTTTGCGGAAGATGGTGTATGTGGGTTCTAGTCTTATCTGTATCGGAAGTTTATTCCATTTAGTGGCAACCTTAATATGGAATACTTTGCCAAGTCTGTTAGTTTTCTTATATGTTGCAACCGAAATGTGTCCCTGAGCTTCTGATCTAAGAGCACAACCTGGCACATAGTGGACCACTTTCTCATTAGGGTATGCTGGTGCTTTCCTGTGTAAGCACCTATGTGCCAAGGTCAGGGCCTTAAACTGGATTCTGTCCTCCACAGATAACCAATGCAGGTCTCTTCTTTCTTCACTGATATTTTATTTTTTTATGATTCTTACTGTGTGTTTCTAAATTATTTAGTATTTTGCAATGCACCCTTTGTTCTCCCCAGCAGAAGTGCATTACCATAGTCCATTCTGGGCAATATGGCTTCTCTGGTGATAGATAGTTCCACAATTTTCCTCACTCAGGTAAGGCTGAATTGCCCTGAGTAGCCGTAGGTAATAAGAGCAGTTCTCGTTCATTTGCATGACCTCTGCCTTTGCACTCATGGATGCTTCCATGTACATCCCAAGTGTTTTCACTTTGCTAACGACTTTTATTGGGGAATCATTAATGAGGAAGGACTCATATTGATGATTTAACTTGGCCTCAGCTTGATTCATTCCGAAGACCATCAGCTCTGTCTTCTTGCCATTTAGACACAACCAAGTATTGTCCATCCAAGTATCGATTAATTTGTAAAGTGCCTCAACATTTGCACAGTCTTGGGAATAATTCCCACTCAGTTGACCCACCAGCTGAGTATCGTCAGTGTAGTTGGTGAAATGTGTTCCAATTTTCTCTAGAACCACACAGAGGAACCTGATGTAAAGGTTAAAGAGAAGTGGTGACAAACTTGCCCCCTGTGGGACTCCAAACTGAAAGCCGATTCATAGGAGAAATTGTCCCCCCAATGGACCTTGGATTTCCTATCTGAGAAGAATGATCTTAACCAGCTAATTGCTTTTTTTGAACAGTTTCCAGCCTTCTCAAGTGCTTGTTTAAGCTGTTTGTGATCAAGGAGTAACCCTGTGTTCCCTTTTTCTATTATACTTAGCATGTGTGTCTGTAGGTTGAGCATTGCCGTTTCGGTACTATGAGCCACCTAGGAAACCCGACTGTTTGCTATGTAAAATCTCACTTGCTTCTATGAATGCCTGTAGTTGAGAGGTGGCAATCTTGTCCAGCACTTTAAGGATGAAATTGCAATTTGTGATGGGTCTCAGGTTTCCCGCGTCCCTTTGGTATAACTCTGGTTTCATCACCAATGGTGTAATGGTTACTGTTTTGATGTTAGTAGGGACGCTGCAGTTACGGAAGGAGGCATTTACAGTTTCTGTGAGTAGTGGGGCAAAGATGTTGATGTTCTCCATGATTAGTTTTGGGGGAAAGATATTTTCGGTGCATGTAGTTGGCTTCATCGAGGTTAATGTTCTAATCATATCCTCTGTGGTCATTTTATGAAAATTAAAGAATTCCTGATGATTCGGTGACTCTTTCCCTGTAGGTGGATCTGCCTGGTTAGTGATGCTTTGTGAGCATCTTTTATCAAGTCCTTGGCTTTTTTCATTTTACCTGTGAAAGCTGTTTCAACTTTATCACAGTATTCCTGGGATGGTGAGAAGGTGGGGGCTAATGCTTTAGGTTTTTCAATAGTTTTGAGGATTTCAAACAGTCTACTGGTTGAATTTTCTGCTCAGTTAATTTGTTCATTAAAGTTAATTATTTTTTGTCTCACAACAACATAATATAACAAGAAATGTCCCACATGTTGCTTGTTGTTCTTTTCTTGTTGGATACTGTCTGTGTTATCATAACAATTTTCAGGAATTGGACTTGCAATTTCATTTTCCAAGTCAATAAAGTAATATTGGTAATCAGCCACTCTTAAAATAGAGGTGTTTGCGCCCAAAGTAATACTTTGAGGGTCACTGTAATCCACCAATATTTGAGTGGTGTCGGCATTTAGAGCAACTAAGGGTGTTGGATGTAGGGATAATCTTTGTTGTTGTCGGATATAATTCAAGTTTATAAATGCTTCCTGAGTTTTCACCATTTGTCTTTTTTTTTTATTTTGATTGATACAGTAAATTATCACACCTGTCGGGCATAGTGACACCTCCATTTGCAAAAGACAACAATTGAGCTGACCAAAATGCTTTCTCAATGTTGTGAAAGCCTGTTGGGGTACACCCCCAGTCTTGACCAAACTTTGTCATTAATAAAATCCAAATTAATTGCAAATCGATTGAGAATATCACTACTTAGATTCAATTCTGAAATTACATCTCTAACAATCCAACAATTATGGTAAATAGCTGTATCGCCAAATAACATTTTTAAAGTGCACCTGCTACGTAGTACATGTTTTGAATTGTGTGTTTCCAGACCAGCTTCCCATTTATTTTGAAAATTAAAGTAGGGTGTGGTCTAGTCTATTTGGAGATTCTGAAACAGTGCTTTGCTTATTAAACTTTTTCCATTGCTTAGCACATAATCTTTCCCTCTATTTATCCGAATGGGGAAGTATGAGTGTCCGCCTTCTTTCTGGATGTCAGTCAAATTATAAATATGTTTTTTTGAACTGTTTTCAGGAGCACTTTGAAATTCTTTGGGGTGTTCCCAAATATAGAACTTCAAGGTATCTCTTTTGAATTTGGAAAACCACGTGTTGTTAGGAGGGAGATTAATTCTTAGGAGTTGGGATTAGGTCCCCTCAATACTATGGTCTCCTAAATTCAGACTGACATATTTGGTACTTCAGCTTGATGAGAGGGTTTGTTTGGGTCCAGAGACCCTGGTTAACACAATGAATTAGAGGGTACAGCCTTTGAAGTACATTGTTCCCCAGTAAGCAGGGTGTGTCCTCTGGATCCACAAAAATCACTGGATGTTTCAGATGGTCTTGCACAATTTTGATATCCAGAACCACAATTCCATTGACAGAAATGACCTTTACATAAACGTTTTGGAGTTTTCCTAGAAGAGGTTTGAGAGGCATTGCATGGCTCTCCCTTCTTCCCAGGTTGAGATTCTCAAATGTTTGCTTCGAAATCAAGGTCCCCTGTGACCCTGTGTCTACCAGAGCTGATAAATCACACTGACCATGTATCTGGCCAGGAGCAAAGTACCTATCTTATTTAGACTCTAGACTACAAAGAAAGTCTGAGTTATTTGACAGCTTGGCACACATTTTGCTGATGTTGTTTATTTCTAGTATTTGGGGTACCCTCATATCTGTATTTCCTTCCTTGAGGTGAAGTTCACACTAGTTGGCTGGGGAACCTGTTGGAATAAACACACATTCAGAAATAAGGCATGGAGCAGGTGTATCACCCCTTTCCGCAGACTCTTTGTTGTATTCTATTTTCAGAAGACAGTCCTGAACATCTTTTAGGAGGGAAGAGTCCTCTATTGTTTCTGGAATTTTGGGGTTTATAATATCTGTCTTATCTGATAGGCTTTTGTATCTAGGAGTTTCTTTGCACTTCTCAGTCTCTTTTTCTGCATTCTCAGATTCAGAGCCTTCCATTTTTACCCACTTTTCTTTAGGAGGTTTCACTCCTCCTCTGAAAGAGAATCCTTTCTTTTCTGGGTTTTCTGTTTTGTGAAATGTCACTCTTTTTCTCCATTGGTTGGTGCTGGTTCCCAGTGGATTGAGGTGTTGCTAAAATTTTCTTGCATTTTTTTTTAATTCAGGGTCATTGTATGGGTCAGAAAGGAACCTTCCTCTAAGGCATGGCATATCTTTTCATCCCTATCCCCTTCCCCTTTTTCTTCTTCCACTATGATACTTGGCTGAAGCTTTTATCTTTCCATGTCAGCTAAGTGGGCTAAATAATTTCTCTGCCGGAATAGTTTCTGCAGTGCCAGAACTCTCAACCCTTTGTGATATTTTTCCTCTGGCTCACATGTATCTTCATTCCCACTCCTGTCACCTCCTGGCATTTTGAATGGGGCAGCCTCTCCCATTCTCAATGACAGAGGCGAGAAGTTGTTTATATCAAATAAGTAATGCTTTCCTGCCTGGTCAGAAATATATGGGTGAGGGGATATCATACCCCTTTCAACTCCTTGTTCTCTAAAGGAGTCAAACACATTACATCCCTAAGTATGTCTGTAGAAGGATTTAGTAGGTGGAATGTGGCATTTGGTAAAAGTGATCAGAAAGCATTGAAGTACTTGGGCTACTCCTTTGTTAGCAATATGTCATATAGCTTTGTGAAACAATGTTTGGAAGTTAAAGCCATTGATGCAGCGAATCAAATGAGAGTAATTGAAAGCAAATATGGGAAATTCTCCATGAATGCTTGTAGGGATTTCTACCTCATGAAGGTGACTCCAAGGTTGGCATACGGTTTGGAATTTTACCCAGATAAAGAAGTATTACAGTTAAAAAGTATTGAATCTAAAATCTGGAAAAAGTTACTATTCTTTCTGCCAAAATGCATACCGATGGAATCAATAAGATATGAGTTGGTTTTAATTCCCTAAAATGTTGTATGGATTGTAAAAAAGCGATGCTTTATAGAAAATGTGTTCTTGCTAAGCATAATTCATTATATCAAGTTTGCAGGAATGATACGGGGAGATATATGTCTGATTTGAAAGCTGAGGTGGAAAAGACACTGAGTAATATTGGTGCGACAATGGTTTCCCTCTTGGAAAGACCCGCCAAAATCAAAATGATGATTAAAGCCTTTGATTGGGTAGCGAATAATTCTGTAATAATAAACTCAAAAATTGTATGCGCAAGTATTATCCATCTGGAAATGGTTTCCCGAACCTGAGCAGTATCTGGTAAAATGCCCATCGCAGAAATTGCGAACTAGTATTATGAGATTCAGATTGAATGTTATGAATACTAATGAAATAGGAGCAGTAAGAAAACTGATCCCAGAGAATATGAAAGTGTGCAGATTCTGTATGCATGAAGATTTTCCGGAATCACTGTCACACTTGTTACTTGGTTGTCCTATGTTAATGAAAGAAAGACTTGCTTACTTTGCGGAATTTGTAACTGACACCTCGTTTGTATTCAGAGAGCAATTATGGTTCGAAATGCTACATGGTCGCAACATCATATTGAAAATAAGGGTGATAGCGTTTTTGGCAAATGTATGCAAAGTTGCATAGAAGGACTCCAGTCAGAAATGAATTGAATTGAAGACTGGAATGAGTCTATTTTACGAAAGAAATTGTTTATGCAGTTGGGGACTGAAAATAAATGTTTATTTTATGTGTAAAATATTGGCTTAAGATGCTTGTTTTAAATCATAACTGCATTCTTATGATTTTATGCCTTGTTAATGAAAATTTGTAAAGGTTTTTTTAAACCAATATACAATAAAGAAGATTAGTTCCCCCTATTAAAAGTACTTGCATCTTGTGGTTGTCTGTTGGGTAGTTGTAGGGCCATTTTAGAAGTCTTTAGCCTCCTGATATCATTTTTTATTTGTTTTCCATTTCAAGATTTGGTTTTTGCTTGCACTGCACTAACCGCTCTCTCATGTCACATTTGTTAGCCTGATTATCCTCCAGTGTTTTGCTCTGGGAAGTCAACAAGTCCTTTTTCTTTTGCAATTGCTGCTGTAAATATGAATTGTCGCTCTGGCAATGTTGAATGATACTAGAGCTTGCCTGACTTTTCTCTTGCCACTGTAGCTTTCTTGTTCAAAATATCCTTCTAGTTGAACTGCCTGCTTCAGGTCAGACTCTATTTGTTCCAATTTATCGTGCAGATTCAAAGGTGCTTCTTTCACTATGGCTACTTCTTGGGAAGAGACTGAATTCAGGCTTTCATTTTCACGTGTCTGATCTAGTTTTTGTATCAATTGCTGTTTCTCATGCATAAGAGCATCACACTCATGTGCAGCTGATCTTGCTGACATTGGTTACAATTAAACTATGGTTAATTTGATCAAATTAATTTTGGGAATCAAGTTCCATGAGAATTAGTTTGTTGTTTTCTTCTTTTAATTCCACAATGTGGAGCTTCAGTACTGCATTGATTTCTAACAAGGCATTATTACATACAGATTGGTCAGTATATTTTTCTTGTAGCTTATTTTGGGCCTCCATTTGCTGATTATAAGTGTCCTTGCGATTCAAAACTGTGTCCCTTGGTTCTGCAGCTCCTCACATGATGTCTTCATTTCAGATTGCATTTGATCTATGACATTTTGCTGATGCAATATGGAAGCCTGAAGTTCCCTCAGTGTTTTTTGCAGTCACACAATTGCTTGGTGCTCAGCAGCTCTTCAGAATGTTTCTGGCCCGCTTCTTGACACTGTTAAATCTGAGCCACCCAATCTGCTAACCTGCCTTCCACAAATTGACAGTGAAAATACAAGTCTGCAGAGAGAGAGGTCACTTTAAGGTTCTCTTCTTTGACAGTGAAGTCATATATAGCCACTCTAGGGACTTGTTTATTGGGCCACATTAATCACAAATGGCCCGCCAACTGAGGCAATGCTGTCTAATATATCTGTCTTCCGAAGATCAATATATATGGGTGTCCAATCCTCCTTCAAATATAACTTTGAAAAGGTATGCACCTTGGCCCGAGGTACTGCTATGTCAGACATCTAATTTAAATGAAGCAATCTAACTCCCAGGTTCTTATTATATCGAAATGCAAACTTTTCATATTCCCAGTTTACCACTGTGGCTCAATCACTTATAACTCCAATTCAAAAAATCTAATCATTTCATATGTAACAATGTCTACTTCTGTGCACACCTGAGTGTTTCCTTAGGAAACTTCAGTAGCAGTACCATATAATTCACTGAAGTATGAAGATTCCACGCACATTTGTGAGCTCTGCACAATTTAGGTTAAAAAGGTCTATGTTTCAAAAGCACTAGCTATCCCATAAATCATATCTCAGTGGGACCTGCAGTTCTGTAGGATATTTTTATTGGACGATAACTAATGCAGGGGGATTTTCCACTGCCCCAAACAAGGTATGCACAGTTCTCCTTTATTTAATGAAGTTCTATTTATGAATCTGGGACCGCAATTTAATGTAATTGATTCCCCATAGTTTCCCATTTGGGATAAGAAACACAGACAGTTGCACTGAAGTTATATTTATTGACAAAATAGAAATAATAAAATCAGAGTTCTGATAAATAATTGTTTCTTCTTGTAGGCCAATGATCAGAAATGATCAACACACGCATCACTTCAGTTTAAAATGCCACAGATATGTAAATAGAGACTTCAGTAATACACATTTCACAATAGGTATCTTTGTATTTAATTAAGCCTAAGCATGCAAGCACCATGGATTGAACACATTATAGTACAAGAGAAATATGTAATTTGTGCAAAAGAACAAATTAGTTTAGAATATCCCTGCCTGTCCAATTCTCACTATTTCCCCTTTATTCAAAATAATAACCCTCGTACTCGATAGACATGTGTCAAACTAATTTGCAATAAAATAATAGACCTTCAGGTTCAAAAATGGCTTGTAAGAAAGTGAATGTATGTTCAGCAGTATGTTGTCAAAATTCCCTTTGTTGATGTTTCTAGAAAATTACCATGTAAAATTTACCTTTCTCTGTTTCGATGGGCAACTTGAACAGTGGAAAGAAATGTAGAGGGAATCATCACCCTCTCCCTTTTATCTTGAGCTACCCGCATTAATTCAAATATTCTGTTGGATGCTATAGCCAGGAATTACTTCAATTATCTTCTTCATCTAGGTATGCACACTGTAAAATGACCTTTTTGAACCCTGTTAATAGTACTTCTGTGCTAGATGTAATCGCCAGATAAACGGTTCAGGTGAATCTTACTATATAGGTAAAAAGATGAGGTTTATTTGGCCAACTTTACTAGACTGTGCACCTTAATAAACTTGAAAGTTCACAGTGTCGCAGTTATGTGAGACAAAAAGAGGGGATGTCCCCAACCTCTTGTTATGACAATGATAACCAAAAGACCTCACACAAAAGAACTGCGCCACACTTTTTCATATGAAAATATATGTTTTTAGTGTTCAGGTTCACATAAAAGAAAATTGGAAATATAACAGTTCCCTTTGGGATAACATATGTTTCAACACAACAGTGTCTTTATCAAATCAGGGCTAATTAATGTCTAAACATTTTTCATATATCGGTTCAATTCTGTAGACCAAAGCCTTTTAAGGGATAAATCCCACCTCAAAAGAATGAACTCTGTCTCCTCGTGTCGGGGCCAGAATGTACTCTAATTCCCTTTATAGGATCACTCCACTCAGGATTACTTCCCTTTTAAATATTACTAATGTTAGGATTTATTTTGGTTACATCACAAGCAGGTAGGCACCCACTCCTAAGGACTGCTTCAATTCTCCCCCTACAGCAACAAGTCAGCTTCAGCAAGTAAGATAGGATCAGCATGTCTCTGCACTGTGTCTGCTTTCTCTTCCCTGGAAGAAGGCCTTGGCCTTTACTCCTGCTAGGCCTCACTTACAGTCTCTGCTTATAATCCATCAATGTGTCCAAAATGAGAGAAATCTATTCTTTCTCCTTCCTGTTGTTATCATTTCCTTTTTCTCTAAGTTAGTGAGTGAGCTTTTGCTGTGAGTGTCCATGAGTGAGTGTCTCAATGTCAGTGTGTTTGCCCTTTGTGTGTGTGTTTGACCTTTTATAGAACAGAAAAAAAACACCTTTTCGAGATGTGTATGATTTCCTCAATCTAATTGGTCAACGTATATGATTAGACAATGTTCCCAAATTGAAATCACAGTAGTCCTTCCCCTCAGTAGTCATTGGGTGTATTAATGAAGGGGACAGTCAATGGGAGTAACTTCTCCAAACGGTTTCCCTCCCATTTAATATGATATAATCTCATAGGTTTCCGGATTTAAAATGTATTACATTCTGAAACATTACATTCCACCTATGTGACCATTTTAATAATGTGCTCTCCAGATTCCTCTCTCTGGCATTAATCAATTGATGCAAGTTTTATCGATATAGAACAAATAATTTCTGAGTTATATATGTTTCCTTCAACTCACTTCTACATCTACTTTCAAATATTCAGGTTATTTTTCCATCTCAACATAACAGGTGTAAATTAGGATATATGGGTCCATTGGGTGAGCTGTTTCGGTGCAAGGAAATGTACATTTGCCTAATTTGCATTTGAAAGTGACATTAAACAAATATATGTGTTATTCCATCTAAAAGATGATTTTCTACTGAATGTTAAGACACCTTAATGAGTTCTCTAAGAGATTTGGTTGCAGAGATACAGGCAATATAAACAACTCAATGTACTTTTTTTTAAAAAAAACACTTTATTAAGTTTGCAATGAACAACAACAACTACCAATAAAGTAAACAATGTCTCACAGTAAAACGTCACAACTTAATTTACAGAACAATATAAGCATCATACATCTTCAATCTGTCATAATAGCTTTATCCTGCGAAACATAACAGCAAACTGACAAATATACACAGAACAACACAAGAGACAACACAAGTGGGGCGAAGAGAAAAAAAAAGAAAAAAAACCATCACCTCTGCCTTATCCCCCTTTCCTCCTCAGATGACATATCCACCAGATCAGCTCCATTGTCACATTAATCATAAAGAGCCAAAAAATGGGCCCCATAACTTTATGTATTCCTCACCTTTATCTTTATTTTCCAATGAAACCTTATCATACTTTGATAGAATATGCAACTCCGTTAACCATTCCTCGACATTAGGCTTTTTCCTCTTTTTCCAAATTCTGAGAATTAATTTAATTGCTACCATCACTGCCCTATCAATCCAATAAGTACATTTTCTAGAACTCAATGTACTTTTAAAGAGCCCTTTCCTTCATTCAAAAATATGGCATTACAATTATAATTATTCTTCCTAGATACAAAGACTAGAACCATGGTATTCATTTTCTATTGAGTTGGGGCAGGAAATCTGCTCTTGTTGACTCAGGTCTGGCTCATAGAGTATTCATGGCTCACGTCCTGGGTGATGAAAACAGCCTTTATAATTGGATTATCTGTGGTTTTATGTTGTTCATTCTGTCTCCTCTTGAGAAGTTTCCAGACCTGTATTCCTGTCCATTGTTACATTATTTTATTCAGAAAGGCCTGCTGGATGGTGTTAATAGATGTGGTCTGAGCAGGACAACTGATTCATATGAATTTACATCTATTTTTTTAAATGTTTTTCATGAACATATACACAGGGCAAGCAATAAAACTTGATACTTAAACTTTATAGCATGGTTTGGTTTGGTTTGCTTTGCCTGTTTGGAGAAATATCCTTATCTTCAGTGGACTGGGAAGGGAACTCATCTGTCCTCCCATCCTATATGCTGGGACTGGGGGGTCTTTGGGAGTTGAAAGGATTCCCAGATATCAGCATTGTGTGGGTACGGTTGTTTGAGTGCATAACGCCTCTCGTATCTTCAATGCAGTATACCTGGTGTCACAGTCTTCCTGTTATTCTTCCAGTATGACAGAGGTGAAGGGGTGAGCACTAGAGATGACGTGTATATCTGCATCTCTACATTACCCCCTCAGGTCGAGACCTCAACCACCTCCTCATTCTTCTTCAACTTTTCTTCACACTTTGGTTTATTCAGAATCCATACCTTCGTAACCCCCCACAGGTCACCTGCATTCTGTATGTGCTCATCCGCACTCCAGGTTTTATGGCAGCATTCCCCAGTCAGTTGACAGAATACCCAATGTCCTACATAAATCTTATAATGCTTGCGGTAGAAAAACTTTGTTCCTGGGGGTGCCAGAGGACTTATTTTCCGGTGCTCACGGGTGTTTCTTTCAGTCTGTGTGTGCTTGTCAGTCACATCATTCACATTGATCATTATTTTTATAGCAGCATCTTTCTTTGCTGTCTTTTTGCACTGTCCTGTGATCATTTTTATAAGACAGAATCCTAGCAATACTAACACTAGTATTGAACCAAGCATCTTAAATGCATTAGCCAGCCAGGTTGGAACCCACAAGTACAGGGACGAGAACCAGTCATCATCTTCAGTCTTGTATACTTCTTCCTCCATTCTCATATTCAGGGTTAACAGCATAATTATTGCCTCTGTCAGGGTTCCATTTCCTCCATCATGAGCAGTGTGGTGTATGTACAGCAAGAAGGCCCAATTTTGGCACACACCACACCTTCCATTGCTGTAATCAAGTCCAGGAAATTCCTGTTCTGGAGGGTCATGATTCTGATGGCCCACAATTCTTCTCTAATCACATTTAAACCTTTTATTGTCATGTTTATTGTTTCTAACAGCCCACACCTGCTTATTTGTAACCACATGGCATTCACAACAGTCTGAATTCCTGGCACGAATATAGATTTAAATATCATTGCCATTCAACTGAACAGTTTATACTCAACTGGAATGTCATGATAAGCTTCTATAGATTTTGCTAAGAAATAGTTCTCTCTCTTCAGTCAGATGAGGTTAAACAACCTCTTTTTTTTCTTTGGTTTGCATCCATTTCTGGAAAGTCAGTGGTATGGAGATCACTTTTGGGAATCACGAGTGTAGGAGCATGTATGATCGCTATAGAGCATATTCCTCCCCAATGTTTAGGCGGCTACATATAAGCTCTGGATCCACAGGCCCAATAGTTGTCCATTAGCATGGAAGTTCCTCCAATCATTCTTGATATGTCTATTGTCTGCTTACATTCTTTGTTTTTTCCAACTTTAGTCAAACCCTTGTTCCCCAAACACAATGTGGCATTCTTCAATGGCGGTATGGATACAGGCCCTGCTTCATTTTTACTTGTGTTAATAATTCTGAATGGTTGGCCCATTCATTCAGCCATTCATCATTCACTATTTGCACTATCTGTACTGGTGCTGTCATTAATAAATGTGTGCTGTAAACTAGATTTCTGTCTCTTTTGTTCAACAATCCTTATCTGGTTTTCCAGTCATACCACTGAGTGAGTACATGAGCATTCTACTCTTCCAGTCTGTTTTTTTTTTCAATTTTCTGTGTTTTTATGTATGCATCTTCATATGGAAACGTCTTTCTCAACCTCCATCGTAGGGTTGCCCATCTTCCTTCAAATTGTCCTCTTGTTGTGCCCCCTGCTAGACCGCTGAGGCACTTTGTATTGTGTACAGGTATTTCTCTTGCAATACATGTACTATCTGTGCTCATGGCATAAGGGATGAGAGGACGCACATACCAGCTCTGACCTGATGTTCTCCTCCCCACCTCCTTCATGTGCTGATACCACATATTATTCTTTACACGCGCTGAATTATCAAGATATGCATTTATATCCTCATGATCTTCTTCAGCATCTCTCTTAAATCGACCAATTTGTTTAGAAATATCAGGGAAAATATCACACATGCGCATTGCTTTGAGTAGGAGCAGCCGGGGGTATCGGCTCTGCGTAGTGCAAGGAGGTAGGAGATTGCAGGGTTAAAGATACAACCCCTAAAGGAGCGTGGACCCAGGGGCAGTGCAGGTGCTTAGAGGTCATGGAGGAGCCTGGTTCCCATTGGGTTCTGAAGGTAGCCAGGCGACCAGTCAGTGCAGCAGACAGGGAGGTCAGCAGGGGAGAGAAAGAGAGAAAGCAGAAGCAAAAAGGAAGGTCTTGAGCTGTTTTTGGAACCTGAGGTGGTCCTGCACAAGTTTGTGAGGGGCAGGGAGGCCATTCCAGAGGGAAGCCTCTGCAGAGGAATTATATTTTTCTCCCACTCTCTGCCTGTAGAGGCGTCTGACCATCAGAGAGTTGGAGGTAGCTGAGCAAAGGGCTCGAGAAGGAAGATGTGTAGGAAGAGAGAGTTGGATGTAGGGTGGTCTCTGGCCCCAGAAAGCCTTGTGGTCAATGCAGAGGGTCCTGAACATGATCCTTGCAGCCACCGGGAGCCAGTGGAGAGAATTCAGGGCTGGATAGCTACAATCCCTGGGCTTGAGTACAAGGACCAATCTTGCAGTCCTGTTCTGGATTTGTTGCAGAGGCCGGAGAGTAGAGGAAGGAAGGCTGAGAAGGAGACTGCTGCGATAGTCCAGCCTAGAGAGAATCAGGGCTTTGGAGATGTTGAGCTTCTGGGGGAAAGTTAGAAAAGGAAGAATACCTCTGAGGAGGTGCAGCTGGTAGTGGACTTCTTAGAGTGGTCAGTGATGTGAGGAGAGAAGAAGAGAGTGGAGTCGAAGATTACCCCAGGGTTTTTCTCCTCACAGAAAGGCGCAGAGAGAGCGCCCAAGGAGGGTGGCCAGAGTGAATTAGGGAAAGCAGGAGCAGGGGTCCCAGTGAGGAGGATCTCGGTCTTGCTGGCATTGAGGCAGAGATCGTTGAAGGCGCACCCTTCCTTAATCATGGATCGACAGTCTGGAATGTGGTAAGGAGGAGAGGGGGCCGAGGGCAGCTTGAAGAAGAGCTGAGTGTCATCCAAATAACACTGAAAGTTAGAGGACAAGGTAGAGATGAGGAGTGCGAAGGGGCCACGTAGACATTGAAAAGCCAATGTGAGAAGTTGGAGCCCTGGGGAACACCACGTGTGGAGAGAGAGGTAGAGGAGAGAAAGGACCCAGTTAGATCTGGAGAAAATGGTCCAGGAGGAAGGAGGTCAACCATTCTAGGGCCTGATCCATGATGCCCAGGCTCTCATATAGACGATTGATCAGGGTGACATGGTTGACCATTGCAAAAGCAGAGGACAGATCAAGGAGGATGAAGACCAAAGGAAGGCTAGAGTCGAGATTAGTGAGCAGATCTTCACGGGTGTACAGGAGAGCAGTTTCTGTGCCTCTAGCTGCTCTGAAGCCAGACTGATGGTCGTGGAGACAAAAAAACAGATTCTTTGTGGAGAGTAAGCTGGAAGATGGCCACATTTTCCAAGAGTTTCCCCAGAAAGGAGTGATAGAGATCGGCAGTGATATGCCAGACAGGAAAGATCGGGGGAAGGTTTCTTCAGGGGGAGGTGCACAAGGGAGTGCTAAAGAGTGAGGGGAAAGTTCCAGTGGCAAAGAAGTGCAGAAATCGGCCAAGGCTGTATTGAGGGTGTGTCGATTTGGTCCTTGATGTTTCTGGAGGCACAGGTGAGCACCTGCTTGTATGACACTTTCATAAATTGGACTTGTCTAGAAACGTCAACAGGCGTGGTCATAGAAAAAGAGGAAAAAGGAGGAGGAGAGGGAAAGGCAAGCAGAAGGGGGCCAGGAGAGATTGAGGTGGGTGAAAGGAAAGAGAGAAGGAAAGAGAGGACATAATGTCCTGATTTATAGCAGTGAAGTGAGAAGCCAGAGCCGTGCAAGCGGCATGGGAGGGAACATTAGAGGTGGAGTCTGCAACAGGATTGCACAGCTACTTGCAGATTTTAAAGACTTTGGCCAGGTTGTTAAAGACCGCAGAGATGGGGCTTGGATGTGGGCTCACTTCTTAGACAGAACAGAGAGTCTGTTTTACCTTTGGAGCAGGTGACAGGCCAATTTGTCAGAGAATATGCCTGATGCCCTCCACTTCCTCTCAGCCACCCCACACTTATGTTTTAGAGTGGCACGGTCAGAGTCATACCAATAGTTACACTTGGAGGTGTGTGATATTTTAGGCTCAGGAATTCTCACATGACTGAAATATGTAACAGTATTCTTCTTTGAATGTGATGATGAGCAATAGCATGGTCTGTCAAGTGTCCTTTTAATTGTGACAGTTACCAGAAGGCATAAATCACCAGTAAATTCCAAAGTAGTTACATGCCATTTGTCTTGCTTTTGCCGGGAAGGGCTTTCTCATTTTATTTTTTCGAGGCCTCATGTGTAAAATAAAATCCCAGACCGGCTCTACATGTTCAATAAAAACTGCGGAAAAAAAGAGTGTGTTTTGTTTCTTTGGTGTTAGAAGGAAAGTTAATGGGAAATGATAGAAAACAATCACAAACAGTGTCTCAGTGGATTTCACAAATGGATTATCAAGGGGGAAGAATTAAAGATACAACAAAAAACAGCACAATAAATACATCACAAAAATGGTATTAAATATCTCAAAGACATATAAATGGTCTGAATGGCCAAGACACCGGCTCCCCCCTGATCCACTCATGTGGATAAACCCTGTCCCTTCCTCTAAAGCCAAACACAACCCAGAGAGAACCAGACAGTGAGCTGACCATTTTATATGGCCACACTATCTTTTTGATATTCAAGAGCTCTAATTTTCCCAACAAATGTCTACAAGAGGTTCAGTGGTTTTAATTGTGCAGCTGAACTTGAGTTCACCCGCAGAACTTATATGCATGTGTGACCACAATTTAAGCTGCAGAACTCTCAAGGCCACAGAATCCAGAATGTAGGTCTTGATTTGCCCCACATGTTCAGGGTGATGGATGCTCACCCAGCACTAGTCATGAATAATTCAGAGGCATCCCGTCTCTCACTGTGATACCTGAACAACATACATAATCAGTGTCGGGGATGAGTATTCACAGCTTTCAGAATTCGTGCTGCCTGCACAGTGCTTCCTAAATGTGCAGGTCACTGTTGTGGATCATTTCACAAGCGATTTTGTCATTACTGATGTTTTCTCAAAAACATTATGCCTGCTGCTCCAAAATGCAGATTTCTGAGAAAGGGACCGACACTCTATTTCCAGGAGACCCATCTCTCGCAGCATCACTTCTGTATTGATTTGAGTGCAAGTGCGATGAGCAAGCATTATTGACAAGCACTTTGCTCTACATCATTTAATGCTGTCATATGTTTGCTATTGGCATGCCATTTCCTAATGTGGTAGGCAGATCCCTTCATGTGTGACACGTTCACGAATAATGCAACACATAAGAAAAAAAGATAATATACAAAGTCACATTTGGTTTCTTTATTGCCCTATTGAAAGAAATATATGTATGCACTTGTTGGGTATTATGCCTAAGAAGAAGGTGTGGAATGCCATGATGGAATGTCAGGGAAGGGTTCTGTATGGAATGTGTAGGCTTCTTGGAGGCCGTTGGAGAGAGTTATTTCTGATGGTGGTTGTTTTTTTTTTTGTATTGTTGTATGTATCTTGGAAATAAATGGTGAACTGTTTACCATCCAATGCATGGAGGCTCATCTTTACAGTTCTTTAAAATGTAAGAGTTATTTTTAATGTGGCAGCTACCACTGGAGTTTTGGTATCCTGGCAGCGAAGCTTTTCCAAAGACAGTGTTATGCCCATGCTAGGTTAAACATACCTTGGTCACTGAAGATGAAAATTCTATTTTAAGTTTGAGAAAATAAGGGTGGGATAACAGGAGCAGATCGCCTGGAGAATGGAAATGTAGGAAAATCGGGAAGATGAGGAAGTGCTTATTTCTTCATATGTTTGTGGGCTCTGAGGTGTGGTGGATTGAGCGAAAAGTGTTGGTGAGAAAATAGGTCGACAACGGTCAGCTGGTAGCTGGTTTGGTGTTTCAGGCAGGTCTCTGCACTCCAAATAGGTGTCAGGGAAGTTTAATTTGCTGATGATTTGCCCAAAGAAGCCCACGATAATGGAACTTCTCACATTGTGGGATTGTATACATTATTCCAGACCCAGCATCCAGGCTGTTGCTGCCTAGCCTGTAGTGATTAGGCTTTAAATTACTCTAAGATCAAGAAGTGTCAATGTGCAGAGGAGAATGACGATGAGGAATGGAGACGAGAGAACAGGGGCACGCGGTCCATATACTCAACATCCTGTGGACATTACCTTTACTGGCTGGTACGTACACCTCAGCATTCAAGACAATGGGAAAGAGGACGTTGTTTTAAAATGTGATTCCTAATTAAGGGCTGTTTATTTTTTTGTTTGCTCCAGTCAGATAAGGAGCAAATGGCGACGGGCCCATTCTTCTCTGCCTCTCATTTTCCAAGTCCAGCAGATCATTAAAAAAGTGAAGATACAAGTGCCTTACTGTCACTTCTTATACGCCGCAGGATTTGTATGATTAGGCAGGGGCAGGCATAGAGTAGAGCAGGTATTAACACACAATCGCCTGCACCTTCCATGTCTGCCTAACAAATCTGCTTGGTTTTTCACCAACATGTTCTTTCATGCTGGCAGAACACTAATCTAGTCCTTGGGAATATACCAGACTTTTAGATTTGGTCAAAGCAGGTAGATTCCATAGAAACCCATTGTATATTCCTCCTGCATTAATCAACTGCTTGAGGTTCTTACATTTTACCAAACATGCTGTGGGAAAGTGAAGCATACACGTGACGTAGCCTTTGTTTTACTCTTTGGTTTCCCACTACTTGGTGGGAATGGTTAAAATTGCACAGCGTGGACATTTTGCTCAATAATCTAAACAGAAGCTGCCTCTTACATGCAATTTAGGAATCAAAATAAAATGATGTCTGTGCTCTTTTTGTTCAATACATTTCTACAATGATTTATACATTGGCAGGTTAGATTGTTTTGTGACTTGTGCACATTTAAAGTCATCTGTATTGAGCACAGTAGTATTCTAGGTCTTCAAACCCAATTATTAAAGGATATATGTACTAATTTGGAAAGATACATGGTCATGTGCCTACTTTCAAAGAAGGCTCAAAAACAGACATCACCAATTAAATAAAGTGTGTGATGCTGGGCCAATAATGCAATCTTGTTATGCATTATCTGACAAAATTAGGAGCCACTAGAAGGAATTCAGTTCATAGTGTATGCCAATTGCTGTTCCTGTTGTAACCTAGCTCCCTCTCTTTCATCCTAGCACTCCCCTGCACACACAACAAATTAAAAAATGTGCAGCAAAAATATTCATGTTTTAAGCCACAAAATGTCCCATTCCATGGTCCAGTAGTCTGTAGATGGCCTTTATTTCACAACAAAATGGAGGGACCCCAAACTCCTCCTCTGTAGTGTGTTGGGAATAGCAAAAGTGTTCAGAGATGCATGATTGTAGTGTGCTGTAGCTGATATTGACTAATAGCTGGGGGCCACATTCCTCAGCCCGAGTCAGGAAACTGAGGCATCATTCTCGATCATCTGCACCGGGCTGAGAAGACAGGGTGGGTTACATGTAGTTCATGATAGTGGTGGGGAACAGGTATGGTATTAAGAGGAGTGGATATAATGTGACTGGGTGGGTTAAAGGCAAAGGGAGGACAAATAGAATACCAAGGGGGAGCAGATGGGTAGGAAAGACTGGTAGATTGATATGTCTTCCTTCTCTTTTGCTCTGCATTTGTACTATTGTTAATAGTTCAATGTATGCATATTTGTTGAACCAAGGTACATACATTTCATTCCTAGGGTATGATTCATTTGGGTTGCCGTACTCAGACTCTTGTTACGGGCTACAATGTGTACACTTTCAATTTTTCACGCTGTGGCAAAGGCAGTTGCTTTAAGAGGTGGGGAGTGGAGAGAGTAGTGGATAGGTGAGAGGGGCACGGTACTGGTGGACTATAAGCAATAGAATAAGGAAGGTGAGCAGGTGGTGGGACTTTAAGGAATATGAAGAGAGTAGCAAATGAGTTTGAAAGGAGTGGGGGCTTATGGAGAGAGAAGAGAGAGCAGATTGAATGGGAAGAGAAGAACAGAAGACTTTGAAATGGGCACCAGAGAGTATGCAATGTTTTTAAAGATTTGGAGCTGGAATGGGAGGACATATATCCCACTTCACCAAATTGAATAACTGTTGGCAAATCACTATGGGGGTAATTTTGTAAAAAGTGCAATTTGCATGCAGGAAGCCACCAACATTCACACTGAGGTGATATGATGTGATATGATGAGTCATTTATAACGCACCTGTACACAAGTGTTTCTAGATGCGACAAGACAAGGGAGGAAAGACAGAGGGACGACAAGACAAACGATCTTACTAGGCCTTGTGTCATTCAGATCATGCAAGTGTGACAATGCAAATTGCAGGGGGAAGGGAAAGGGGGACGTTTCAGGGAGAGGGAAGGAGGAAGCGCAATCACAGCAGCAATTGCTCTGAGTAAGTGAAGCAAGGGCAGCACGCCCCTGTGTAAGTGCATAGAGGTAGGGGACTGTAGAGGTTCCAGTTACATAGGCCCGGAGGCAGTGCATTGGAGACTAATCATGGAGGAGCCTGGTACCCAGTGAGACTCTGAGGGTAACTAAGCAAACAGTTGGCACCGCAGACAGGTGGTCAGAAGAGAAGGGAGAGAGAGAAGGCAGAAGAGAAAAGGATGGTCTTGAACTGCTTCCGTAACTTCAGGAGGTCTGGCTCAAGTTTGAGAGCGGCAGGGAGGCCATTCCAGAGGGAGGCACCTGCAAAAGAGAGATATCTACCCCCACTCTCTGCCTGGAGAACCTTCTGACCCTCAGAGAGTTGGAGGTAGCTGAGCGAAAGGCTCGAGAAGGAAAGTATTTTAGAAGAGAGAGTCGGATGTAGTGCGGTCCCCGGCCCAGAAAGGCTTGTGGATGAATCAGAGTGTCTTGAACATGATCATTGCAGCCACTGGGAGCCAATGGAGAGATTTCAGGGCTGGGGAGATACATACGGTCCCTGCGCTTGAGGCCAAGGATAAGTCTTGCAGTCCTGTTCTGGGTTAGTTGTTGAGGAAGGAAGGTTGAGACAAAGGCTGATGCAGTGTTACAGCCTAGAGAGAACCAGGGCTCTAGAGACAGTGAGCTTCTAGGGGAACATGAGAAAAGGAAGAGGTGCAGCTAGTTGTGGGCTTTCTTTGCAAGGTCTGTGATTTGCAGAGAGAAGGAGAGGGTGGAGTTGAAGATGACATTAAGTTTTTTTGCCTCACAGGAAGATGAAGGAAAAGGGCCCAAGTAGGGCATCCAGAGTGAAAGTAGGAAAGTGGGAGCAGAGGTCCCAATGAGAAGGCTATCTGTCTTACTGGCATTAAGGCAGAGGTCGTTGGTGGTGCACCATTCCTGAATTGTGGATAGACAATCAGGAATGAGCAAGTGAGGAGAGGAGGCTGCTGGGAGCCAGACGGAGAGCAGAATGTCATCTGCACAACAGTGAAAGTTAGACGAGAAGGTAGAAATCAGATGGGCAAAGGGGGCCAAGTAGACATTGAAGAGCCAGGGTGAGAAGGTAGACCTCTGGGGAACACCACATGTGGAGAGAGGTGGTAGAGAGAAAGGACCCAATTTGGACCTGGGAGATTCGGTCCCTGAGAAAGTAAATCAGCCACTCCAGAGCCTGATTTGTGATGCTGAGGTTCTCACAGAGTCGCTTGATCAGGGGGGAGTGATGGCCATGTTAAAAGCAGAGGAAAGGTCAAGGTGGATGAAGACAGAAGGAAGGCTGAGGTCCAGATTAGAGAGCAGATCTTCATGGGTGTCAGGAGAACAGTTCCCATGCCTCTGGCTGCTCTGAAGCCAGACTGATGGTCATGGAGACAACCAAAAGATTCAGTGTGGACAGTAAACTGGGAGATGGGCAGATTTTCCAGGAGTTTGCCCACGAAAGGAGTGATAGAGATCGGGCGGTAGTTTGCCGGATAGGTAAGATCGCCAGAAGGTTTTTTGAGGAGAGGGTGCACAATGGGGTGCTTGAGGAGAGAGGGGAAAGATCCAGTGGTGAAAGAGTGATTGCAGAAATCGGCCAAGGCTGGAGCGAGGGTGTCAATGTGGACCCTGATCGTTCTGGAGGAGCAGGGGAGTACCTGTTTAGACAATACTTTCATAAATCAGACTTGAGTAGAAACCTTGTCAGGTGTTGTCAGAGAGAAAGAGGAGAACGGATGAGGAGATGGGAGGCAGCCCCAGGGGGGTCATGAGAGGTAGAGGGAGAGGAAGAGGAGAGTGAGGACAGGATTTCCTGAATTTTAGTGGTGAAGTGAGAAGCCAGAGCCATACAGAGGGCTTTGCAGGGAACATGAGAGGTGGATACTGCAGAAGGATTGGCCAGTTTCTTGCTGATTTTAGTTCAGCCATGTTGCTAGAGGCCACGGAGACTCGTGCCTGGATGTGGGCTCTCTTCTTGGACAGGGCAGTGTTGCATCCTTGCATGCAAGTCTTCACATTTTTAAAAAATGAAGTTGAAAATGAAAGAGTATAAACAGGCAAAATCAACTGTATTGTTGCATTTTACTCTCCATTTTGTGAATAAATGTAAATACTTCCTGCAAATTAGACTTTGCAAATTACACTTACAAGGACTACTACGGAAATGGCCTGCATTTAGCAGGCACTAAATGTAGGTGGATTTCACAGAAATGCGTTAGTTTGCCAGTATGAAAACACATGTTGGCATTAAACCATGCGCTCTTTGGAGACAAAGAAGGAAAGTACTGTAGAAATGTTAATTCCATGTTCTGCTCCCTCCATGCCTCCAAATGGTTTTAAAAGACCCAAAAGTGTAAGATGAATGCATAAATGGCTAACACCTTGCTTTTCCACTGTTTATTTGCACCCGGGCTAAAAGTGGGTGGGACTCTGAGGCGCATTAGGAAGTAACATCTTGGGTACATGTCTTTCATGATTGAGAAAATTACACACGACAGAAAAGCATTTGCCAAGAGAACATATTTTCATGTGACCTTCCTGCCTGTTGGGGTTGTGTCCTGGGCCCCATGCGGTCCCGTAAGCCCCCACCCTGTAAGGACCACACTCGACACACGTCCTTACAGTTCGGGCTTCCCGGTCGCTCTATCGCGGCTGGGAACGCCCCGTTTATTTATACAGCACGCGGCGGCGTGCAACGTCACGCCGCCGCGTGCATGTCCCGTCACGGGGCAGCGCCACACTCCTCCTTTTTCGGGAGGACACACAAATGTTTTAATATACACCGCAAACCACTAATTAATTGTTACATTTCACGCCACACTTGCCCAAACCCCTTTAATGTCAGCCACCCGGATCCCCTCACTCAGGTTGACCAACTAGCTGTCCCAGCACGTATTCACTGAGGTAAGCGGGTTTCCCTCGCCCTCTGGGGGTACCTCCCGCTTACCTCCGGCACGGGAAGTCCTTCTGCCGACGTCCCCCGGACAGGGGACCCAGGTGTGCTGGAGGAAACTCCTCTGTCTTCCGGTACCTCCATTAAGTCCGGCTCCCGCGGCGGTTCAGTTCTTGGATCACCCAGTTTTTTGAAGAAGCTGACATTCCGGGTGATGACAGATCTTCCGTCAGAGGCCGTCACAATGGAACCCTTCACAGCCACAACGTCCAATGGCTCCAGCTCATAGGGGAGCGAGAGCTTTCCATAGGGGTGTCAATTACGGATGAGGACTTCGTCCCCTGGCTCAAGCCGCTGGGGTTGGAGACCCCTTTGCAGGTTCTCCTGTTCAATGCTCACCCGCCGGTCTACCTCGACCTGTTGAATATGCGCGCTCTCGGCGTGAGTAGCTTTGGTGGCGAGTCGAGGGCATCACAGTGCCCCCGGGCCATCACATTGACTGAGGCTCCCCTGTCCACAAGCACCGGGACCGGCGAGTGATTGACCTCCACCACACACCTTGGTTGCCTCTTGTTCTTCCCCCTCAGGATCTCCACACTGGAAACAAAGAAAATGTTTTCTTCCTCTTCCTACTCGGCCTCATCCACCTGGGCATCCTCCCCGCCCTGGTCCACCTGGGCCACATTTGGTGGGCGGATTTGGCGCGGGACCCACGTCCGAGCCGGGACTCTCGGCACCATCACGGGAAGGGTTGCCTTACACACCCTCGAAAATTGGTCAGGCAGGCCGCACCTACCACATGTCCTTCCAGCCGCCGGACACACTGTTGGGTGGGGGAGGTTGTATCCGCACTTCTGGCACGATTCCCCCGCTCTCCCTGCTCTGTCACGGGGTCCCACACCAGGCCTTCTCACTCCTCTGCCACCAAGCCACATGGCACACACCTCCTCCGACTTTATTGAGCAGGACCCCGCCCCCATCTTAGTTGCCCGAGCCTCCGCCACCTCATGGCACCGGCCTAGTTCCAGGATGCGGGGTAGAGTGATACCCGGCTCTCTCAGGACCTGCCTCCTGAGTTTGCCCGAGGAGCACGCCTGAATTAGCATTGTGCGTATCATGTCCTCCGCGTCTCCCCACGCACAACCCAGGGAGAGGCGACGTAGGCGACCATAGAAGGTGTCCAGTGTTTGATCCTCCTATTGCTTGGCCAATGGCAAATCTAATCATTCATAGTCCACGTTGGCAAGGAGCAGAAAATGGGCCAGGAGTGCCGCCTTGGCCGCGTCATAAGAGCCATCCCTGCAGGAAGCGACTCAAAATTCTCCTGGACCGATGGCCCTGTGGAGTTCAGCATAGTTGCCACCCTGCTGTCATCAACCGTCACCTGGGCGGCGCTGAAGTACATATCGAGGCGCCCAAACCACCTCCTCCACCTGGGCCCCATGCTGGATGGTGGGCCCGATGCGTCAAATTCGGGGATGGGCTGCAGGGCTGCATGGGCACGTGCTTGGGCCATGATAGGAAGTCCTTGCTGAGCAACTGGCTGTACCACCGGTGGCCACTGAGGCACAGGAGCTTGACCTCCTACTTGGACTTGAGGGGGTAGCTGTGGAGCCGCCACTGGGTGTTGCACTGGAAGCACCGGAGCCTGAAAGACCTGCTGTTGAGCTGCCGCCTAACCACCGTCCTGGGGAAGCTGTGCGGCTGCAGGGGTCCCACCGCCTTGATCGCCAGAGTCACTCATGGGCTTGAGCGCACATGCACCACCACTTTGGAATCTGGGGGCCGCAACTCAATCTCCCACCACCACCTCACAGTCTGGACACCCCACACAGGCCAAGTAACAGTCCAACCTGGGGAGGGGATGGTGTAATCTTGTCCTCAGCACTCCTAAGGCTGCCACCAGAACTGAAGAAGCAGAAGAAAACCTGCCAACTTGAGGATTCACCATTTCAGTAATCCACCCTGATGATGAAGAGGGCGAAGAAGAGGCCACTGCAGCCTGATGATGAAGGGGATGAAGAAGCACTGTGCCCCCTCACTGCAGCAAACACCCAGGGGTCTAGGGGTTCCAAAAATTAAGCAAAGAAAAGAACTGGGCTAAGCAGGCCCAGACATTCTAGCCCTTCTCCTTGCTTTTACTCGACGTAGGAGGCCCAAATCTGGAGGAAAATCCAGAAATCAGGCATGGGTGTGCAGGTTTGACTGCCTGCAAGCAGTATGTCCAAAAATTAGACCTGGATCACCTTCACCATCCAAACCGGAGCTTGGTGAAGTTCCACGGCCCTGCTGACAAAATGGCCGCCAGCCGCGTGTGCGATCCGCAGCCACGGCATGAAATGAAATGTCAGTTTGTTCCGTTTCAAGGAGGAAAAATTACAGAATTCTTTCTCCGCCGGGCCCGGTCATCCGCATCCACCCGTCGCCACTGTTGGGGGTGTGTCCTGGCCCCCATGCGGTCCCGTAAGCCCCCATCCTGTAAGGACCACACTCGACACACCTCCTTACAGTTCGGGCTTCCCGGTCGCTCTATCGCGGCCGGGAACGCCCCATTTATTTATACAGCACACTGCGGCGGGCAATGTCACGCCACCGCGTGCGCGTCCCGTCACGGGGCAGCGCCACACTGCCCAAGTATACAATGTGCATAACTTTAAAAATCTAAGAACCTGTAATTTCATAAGTACTGTATAGTAAAATGTCAATATGAGACCTTAAACTTAGTCATGACAAGTTATTCATGTGGTCTTGTGATTACGTACCTCTTTTCAGGGGCACGATTCTTGGGTTAAATGCTTCGTTAAAAATAAAGTGGGCGGTCGTCTTCCACCCGCGCGGTCCCTCATCTGTTGCCCTAATTTGCACTGTAGAAATTATTTCGTCTGTCAGCAAGGCCTGGTGAGGTGACCAGGATATTTTCAGTTGTGCCTAAAGTTCATCATTGTTGCACTCATGACAGCAATAACTCCAGCAGCCTTTATGTATCACGCAAGTGGTGGGCTTGAGGTCAGTCTTGCCCAAGGGGCTCACTGCCTTAAATCTGCCCATGGTACGAATAGCCTGTTTATCTGTCACATCACAGCTCGCTGGGAAAAGGCCTATTATAAGTTCAAAGGCCCTTAAACTGTGCGTAATTCAACATAAATACCTGCGGCATATAAACATGTTTTAATGGAAGAAGTCTGGCTAGTCTGTGATGTGTCTGATCTGTTTATATTAGGGCTCTTTTCCATTACTATGTGTGCTTGCATATTGTATTTAAAGTGTACATAATTGTGCGAAACAATGACTTCTCCGGTATGAAAACAATAGCGGATACAGAGGTATCTTGGTTCTCAAAAAATAATGTATGACAGAATCTGCCAGCCCTGGCATTCAGTCTCACATCAAATTGCATTATGGTACTTGTGGTCCAGCATGTCTAACACAGTTGTACAATTATCAAAGAAAGGAATCTGAAAGGAGTTATTCTTTTTCCTAAATCCAAACTTGAAAGAATATGGAATCCTGGAGACAAAGTGGTCAGAATCCAGGGAGGTGTCGTGTAGAAGCTGCGTGCGGGTCCCGGTGGGGGTGGACTGAAACACGGAAAGAGGGTGCTTTCAAAATATTCCGACGAGGATATGCACCACTTTAGACTGAGAGTGCCACCACCTGGCCACATGAGTCAAAACTGCAATCATATTTGCAATAGGGACTGACCACAACCTGCAGAAAACCACATGTGCCTGTTTTTGATTCTTTTTTTACACCCTTCCAAACGGTATGGTTTGCATGGAATAAGCGGCTTGTCCAGAGAAAGTGACTAGAAGATGTGTAAACATGACTGGACTCTCTAAAGTGACGCGTACACATGAATGTATCAGTGACAGCTTGGCCACAACCTCACACCACTCCTTTCACAGCAACTCGGAATAGCTGTACACAGCATTAAAACATGTGAATAATGTTATAAGACGATTCATTTCAGCAAAGCTCAGCAAAAGTGACAAACCTCCCCCCGCCCGCCCTCGTCTCCCTCACTTCCTCTGATCAAATAGACACAACGTGAGCTCTTTCATGTGTCTGTTAGCTTTAGCCTAATTCATGCAGAGGTGGGAGACGTAACTACAGAGGGAAGCGGGCCCCTCTCCGCTTAATTTCTAATGGTTTGTGGATCACCTGCAGCACTCAGATGGATTAGCCGACTGTTGAGTCTTAAACCCCTTTAATTGCAGGTGACCCTTTTAAATCTCATTGTACGAAATGTGCTTTGTCAGGCGGCCTAGCTTCCCAAAGCCTTTAAACTGCCGTGAACTAGGGATATTTGAAATGCAAGAATTTAAACGAGAGACGGGGAAGCCAAGGCGATATTTTCCTCGGACATTAGTAATAAGGGAAATCAGAATGAAATCTGTTTGATGTTCAAGTGAATCACAATTACAGCGCCGGGTTTTAATCTTTTGCTGAAACCAATTTACATGTAAAATGAATTCATAACCAGTATGCATATCCCTGAGGACATTATACATTACTGCTTTCTCCGTCTCCTGTGTGTATTCTCCCCCATGGAGCCTACCACTTTTTATGTTTTGTTTAAATAATAAAAAAAAGCATAACACAGGAAATAAAGTTTCTAATGAATTTGAGAAGTTTTATTTTTGGTGGTGCCACTATACTAAACCTTGAAGTCCATTCGACATCAAAGTCAAACTTAGTGTAAAAGACCAAGCTCTGGAGGACGGCTGGAAAAATGCTCGCAATGTCTCATTGGACATTTCCATCAAAGAACTGCGGCCCACTAGCAAGCGAGTTTTTTGCAGGGATCAAAAGGTGAGCTGCGCACATTAGGAGCAGGCTATTAGGGCCGCTTTTGCTAACAAAGATGTATTCACGAGCAGTGGATGAAAGGGACGTGGCTTTGGTACTTGATTACAATCAGTGTTGATTCATAATTTTGCTTTCATCTAGAAAAGCCCATTTCTCTCTCGACCTCTTGTGTGCTGAAGGTTGAACTCACAGCCTCGCACTTTTAATGATCATAATTTTTTCTTTAAATTAAGGTTTCGACTTGAATTAGGACTGAACTCGTTTCTCCACCGCGGAGTAAAACACAGTTGAGTTTTCACAGAGGCCACAATATTTACAGATAATCTCCACGATAATTTCCATGGAACTTCATTGTCTGGGCATGTTTCTCATGCATATTCATTTTAGACATCCTGACACGCTGAGTGCATTTTAAAAGTGGATGGCACTGTGAGCTCGACACCAATTTAAATGTCAGTACATTTCAGTACTCTTTTTGTAATGCTCTCAACAGAGGAAGACTGGCAACATTTGGCCCGGGGGCAAGTTCACTTTTCTGGCACATAGTGCAATGGCCCAAACCTCAGAGTGCAGCGACCCCAACTTCCAGGACAAGTAAACTCAATAGCATACTCTTCACCAGGAGCACCGACTTCAGGTTTTCCCCGGGGTTGGTGGAAGCAGTGTCATTTAAAGTATAGGGACTTTTATGCAGATGGCCTTTCCAGGGGCGTGCCCGAGCCCCATCCCCAGAGCACCCGTGTACTCGGCGTCCCTGCTCTCCACCCACACATTCTCAAATATAAATAATAGACATTATTGTCATTACTTTATTTTTATGAAACATATTTTTCAGTTATCTTTGTGGTTTCTAAGAGACCCAGACTCTAGAAATGCTCCCACTTGCCAAACAGTAACATTATTTCACCAGGATAATATAATTGGTGAAATGGGAAAGCTGGGATTTGAGCACAGTTTTCATTTCATTGTGTTGCGGTTTGTAATTCGACAGCAGGCTACATCTCCTTCCATCCCAACCCACCTTTAATTTTAGAACAATGTAAAGAGGTAACAAAACTAGAGAATTCATTGGTAGAGCAGAGCAGTTGCTGAGCCAGGAGTTCTGGGTTTGCTTTCAGAGCCATAAATGAGCTGCTATGGCAAAAGACCCATACCTGGCTTCCTGGCTCCCCAGCCCACAACACAATATAAGACCCTCACTTGTCATCCTGCAGTCTAACCAGAATGCTTGACATAAACTGTTAAGATGATCATTATTTATAGTGTAACACTATAGAGTAAAAACCCATCTGAGTGAGGCTTTCTTTACAGATAGTTAAGGAAATAAGGCAGCGTGATGAAAAGTGATTTGCTATGGATCGCATAATGAATGAAGTGTGGAAGATGGAGATTTGAGCCCTTTCTTGCTGGTAGCATAGATTCCAAAAGTAGGGGTGAGTTCACCTTCTCCTATTCCAGCTTCAATGTTAGAATGCTTTCTGCAAAGTTGCTATTCCATGACGAAACTAGCATACTGTTCAATAAATCTGGTTTTCAAAGCACCAATGTATCTACAAGTGTGAAGCCTATTCATGGGCTGTATCCTGAGGTAAATAGTTCTGAGAAACAGTCTAAGATTATATGTATAATGAAAACTTACTATAATTATAATCTTAGTCTTTACAATTGTGTGTACTTTCAAATCAAAACAATATGATAAAGCAACCTCAAAAATATAAGAGTAGTAGCAGTTGAAACATATGTTCATAGCATGTATGAATCACTTAGAAAATAATTCAAGTCAGTCCCACAATGGGGTGCAGTGACATGCAGGTCAGATGTATACCTCAGCAACAGCCAAACAGTCTGATCTATGTTCCAGATGTGTACCTCAATTACATTTACCCTATTTTCCTGACCCATCATCCTCTTGTGTTCTTCCCTTGCACCACATTCCCAATGGCTCCCTTATTCTTATAATTAACTTTCAGACCTCGATTCCCCTTTTGCTCCATCCTCTAACTATTAACTCAATCTCCTTACCTTACGCTGCACACACCTCCTTCGCTTGCCCACATTTCCCAGTCACCAATTCCTTTCCACTCACACCCTTTAATTGGCCATCACACCAAGCCCAATTCTTGCCCCTCACCACCTTCCATTGCCATGGCTTAAAGTCAGACAGTAGACCACCTTGATTTGCCAGTCAACCTCTGCCAGACACAACAAGAAACCATGTTCACACTCATGCTGGTTATTGTGGCCATGGGGTCTGCACTTCAACGATACAGAGTGAAAGACGAGGTGATGTGCTTTTATGCACTGCCAAAATGCACTTTCTTGGAAAGTCGACTGCATATTTCAACTCAGGGAAGCAGAGAGAATTGCAAGGGGAATACACTTTGGTCCTGCTGATGGAGTGGGAACAAGAGTGGTCTATTTTATTTATGTGTGTTTTCAAGTAAGGTTCAGTGTGTGTATGTTTTTGTGTTTGAGTGTATTTGTGACAGTGTAAACTATAGGTGGAAAGATGTATTAGTGTTCATGTGATTGTGTATCTGTATATCTGAATCTGGTGTTGATTTGCATGTGTGTCTTTTGTGGGTCACACAAGTGATGTGTTCTGGACAAGACAGTGGAACATGATCACAGCCTTAGGGGGTCATTCAGCAATGGGTGGTAACAGTAAAATCGTCAGAAATCTGCAAATACTGTTGAATGCACCGTCCACTAAATTAAACGTATGACCTAACACCATTGGTAGGGGTCATTCAGTGTTGGGTGGTAACAGTAAAATTGTCAGAAATTGGCAAATACTGTTGATTGTACCGCCCACCTAATTCAGAGTTTGACCAAATACCATCAGTGGTGTTACCTGAGAATACCGCGTTGGTATTTTAAGTATACTTTCTGCAGAAATTCCACCTATATTAACCTCCACCTTAAAAGTGGAGGTAAAACATCCAAACTGGCCCCAAATGTTTTAAATCTTTCTTTTTACTATACAGAACGGACACACAGGTGTTTCCCTTCATTAGAGTGAAACAGGTTTTTACCAAGGGACATTTTGAGTGGGTGAAAAGGTGGGCAACCCTGACAGCCTCCTCTCACCACCTTACCCATACAATGCATACAAGGGCCAGCATTGACCCTTTTGTGCACAAAGAAAATCAAGGATAATGTTATGAGCAACAACTGTACATAATCCATTTCTCCTTTCACATTGATGCTGAAAATGGCTGGAAAGTAACAATATTAAAAATACCTTTTTACATTACCGCCATTGGTGGTGGTATTTATAAAAGAGCAATGGAGCCATTCCAGAAATACCACCTCTGCTGGTGCTACACCTTGAGTAGGGTGAGTTTTCAGAAATACCACCAGTGGACCTGGCAACTTTCTTCAGCATTATTTAAAAATCCACCTAACTCTGAATGACCCCTTAGTTTGTTGTTTTATAATAATTAATACCTGAATATTACATCTTTCTATGTGTGTTTTTCAGCTTTGCCCAAAAGTAAGTACCACAAACAATCCAACAGACTTTTCTATAACCACTACATAATTAACATCCATGGGTGCTATTCAGGGTGCTATTATACACTTTTTGTATGAGCACACTGGTGATCAAGAAATTCACCAGAAGATACGGGAAGCATTCATACAGAATCAAACCAAGGAGAAACTCTAATAATATATGGACCTTTATTTCATTGGCACCTAGGAGTTGTGATAGGCTGCTTTGAATTGTAACAGACCAATGGTGCCAACATTACCATCCAGGGTCACGGGATGTGTTATTTAAACACATACGTTGCCACTGAGAAGTATGACAATGTCTTTGCAGCCTAGACACATCTCCCTGTCACTCACTGTGGAGGCACATCTGTGGAGAACAGCCAGGCACATCTTCAATGTTGCTAAAATGAAATGCCTCGAGCCAGTTACACAGAAACTGAGCAGGCTTTGCAGCACTCTTTTCCTTTGAGCAAGCGCGATTCTGAAGGGTTTCGTCTTAATCAATGATTATTGTTGCATTCCCAGAGCTCTAGAGCATAGGCAACAGCCCAGCCAAACTGGGGGGCAATTGACCCTATACCTGCCTTGCCAGTCCGCCCCTGGTTCTGAACCTACCTAAGCCAAGTCTTTCTTACACTGTCATTCTGCGGCTACAATGGCATAGGTTGTGTTTATATCTTATAAGGAAACTGGACCTGTCTCGAATTACAATGGCTTTACATGTATGCATGCAGGAAATATGTCTTTCCAAATCTTCTTTTAATATGACATCAGAGCAAAAAGCAGTGTTGCAGATTCATCTCAGGGGTGATTAGTTATGACTGTTTTCTATCATCAATTTGAAATGTAAGCAGTCTTCTTGTGTGCCTGTGAGTTTAATAAATGATGGAAACTCCGATATAAGATGCAACATCCAGCAATCCCTGGATTGTGACAGATCCAAACTGCACTCCATTGCATGTTCTTGATTTTGAGTCTCTGGGACAAAATTCTCAGGAAACAAGATATCATGAGGAGGCACAGAGTCATAAGTAGCAACAACGACACCTGCTATTGCTGAAAAAGAGGATCCTCGATTATCAGGCATAATACCATGGCTAGGAGCAACATTTTTCAACTCTGTAAATCCAGGCATGAACATAACATTTGCTCTGCTAGGTGATGGTACCACCTTCCTCTGTGGAAGACAACACGCTGACGTTTCCAAGCTCTTAGCAAAATGAGCTTTCACTATGTGTGAGTACAAAAGAGGGGCCTTCTGTGTGGGCGCATTATGTATCAGCCCCTTATGTCCAGCTTCAGGCTCTATGATCACTTTTATGGGGGAACCATGCAGGTCCGCTGTACAAACACGGTCGCTGGACGAGGCTGCAAAATAGAGGGGTTGCGCAAGCATGTCTGCATCCGAAATGGTAGTCTAGAAAGCTGCCAGACTGTCTGCGTTCGTATTTCTTGTATTCTGCAGCACATGTGCCCTGTTTATAAGTTGGTCCTCAGTTGTTATTACAGGCATGTAGAAGTTTCTAATATCTGAGGCCAGAGATTTTAATCACTTAATTTGCTCAGGGGGGCCCATGCGTTCACAGCAGTCGACTTTTCTTGTGTTGTCTGGTGATGAGTCTGCAGTTGCAAGTGGGTCAGTGCACGCTGAGTGGAATACGACGGATGCCAGTACAGGCATACCTATTTTAAGGGTAAAAGGTTTGATTGGAATTTGATGGGATCGATCCAAAACCTACCTTGGTGCAAAAAGGAGTATCAGCCTAGCAATTTAAGGGTCAAGAGGCTATCGGCTGTCAGCTGCACAGCTGAACAGCCAAACAGAAGTCCTGAAGCACTCACACGATGCGCATGCGTATTGTGGGTATGCACATGGATTTTCTATTGCTTGCTGGGAATCAAAGGCGGGGCTTGGCTGATCTACGAGGTAAGCAGAAACAATGGTCAAACTAAACGTTTGATGTGAAATGACAATTACCAAGTCAGGAGTTCAATCAGTCCACCAAAGCAACACAGAGGAAAGTCAATTTCAGGCTACTGTCGACAGAGATCCAGAGGACATAGCAGAGTCCCTCAACCGGAACAGCACTCCTGAAGCACTCCCACAATGTGTGCATTTGTATTTGTGTGCATTCAAGTGTCGCTAGTTGGGCATGATCCAAGTAACTAAGACCAGCCTAAAAGTATAGTAAGCATGCATGTAATCACTGTCGGTGAGACAGGGATGTCTCCATTCCTACATTCAAATGTTCCTTTTGGGCCTGTCCATATTTATCCTTCTGGCTCCAGGAATGGCACTGGAACACAAAATGAGCGATTACATCAATTAGCACCCTGCTGACTACTGAAGTGCTACTGAATACACACCTTTGGGATGCTAAAGCAATGCTTTTTAGAGAGGAGACATTTGAAACATTTCTCTTCATTAATACTTAGTATTTTTCTTTGATTGGGAGCTCTACTGGGAGCTTTTGCTTACTGCAGCCAAAGCAGAGCTTAACATGGAGAGGAGGCTGCCTTCACTTTCATTTTATGTTTTCTGTGCTCCCCAAGCCCAGGGAAGCACAGAAACAGAAAATAAAAAGCAGAACAATTATAAATACTGTGCTAGTTGCAAGCAGAGTTTTCATAAAATGTGTGTGGGAAACTAGAAAAGAAAGTCGCAACACTTATGAATTATCTGCTGGATGCCAGCAAAGTATTCATAATTGCCTGACTTGCCTACAAGAAAAGGTGCAGCAATTACAAATACAACACAGTTGTATTTATAATTGCAGGTGCTTAGAAAACCACGGAAATCATAAATGCTACAACGTTGTTGTATTTGTGATTGCGGTAGCCTCAGCTTTGAGTCTACGGGCTCCCCAGGGCCGGGAGACTCAAAGCTGAAGACACTGCAATCATAAATACAACTGTGTTGTATTTATGAATGCTGTGGTTTTCTTTCGAAGTTTCCCGGGCTCCTGGGGAGCCTGGAAAGCTTAGAAAGAAAACCATGGCAATCATAAATACAACACAGTTGTATTTATAAATGTTGTGGTTTTCTTTTTAGGTTTCCCAGGCTCCTCCGGTCCGGAGGAGCCCGGGAAACCTAAAAGAAAACCACTGCATTTATAAATACAACAACGTTGTATTTATAAATGCCAGAACTTTTGCTTTGAGTCTCCCAAGCTCCCCCGGCTCGGGGGAGCCCGTGAGATTCAAAGCGAAAGCAGCTGCAGTCATAAATACAATGCGGTTGTATTTATAATTACCATGATTTTCTTTTTAAGTTTCCCAGGCTCCTCCGGCCCGGGAGAGCCTGGGAAACTTAGAAAGAAAACCATGACAATCATAAAAACAACCTTGTTGTATTAATAACTGCCATGATTTGCTAAGAAAAAATTATAATAAGCACTTACCTGCATGCAGCCTTCCTGCCTGCATTCTCTGCTCCCCGCAATAATGAAGCAAAAGCCACCTACTGGTAGCTTTTGTTTGTTACAGCTTGCTGGCTTTTCCTTCATTAGTGCCGCAAGGGCAGAGCTTAACACAAGCACACAAGGCTCATCCATTTCACAAAATGGATGCCTTCTAGTGCTTGAAATGTTTGAGCTTGATCCTCATTTGCTAAAAACTTTACATAGGAACTATGTTTAAAAATATTTTTTATATATATTTTTGATTATGGGCCATCTTTTTAGCCAATAACATTTTTGAGTGAACTATCCCTTTAATGTACTTTGTAGAGGAAACTTTTCAACCTTATGTGAAAATTAAATAAGTATTTGGCCAAAGCCCTAAATCTCATATTCAGCCAGAATTCAGTAGAATACTTACTTGCAGCCACATTTTGCTACACTGCTACCTATCTCCAATGATGCATTGCTGTTGCCAAACTTTTTCAGTGATGAAAGGTGGCCATTATGCGATTCAAGAATCAAGTTCCGAACGGACTTTGAAAAGTGCCCTAAAATATTGTGCGCAATGTTAATTAGGGAGTTTTGAGGGCAGGTAGCATGTGGACAGGGTGAGGAAGGATGACTGGTGAAGGTTTGGGATTTGGGAAAGTGTAGTACTTTTTGGGAGGTTTTTTGTTGTTGTTTTTCGAGCATTTTACCAAGATCAAGAAACGAAGCGAACGGGGAAAACGAAATCCTCATAAACTATAATACATTGCGATGTGGTAATCGGTATGGTTGCTAGTTAGGGGAAGATGAGTATTTCAAGTACATTTAGGATTTTCTTTTTTAAATATATATTTTTTATGTAAATAAATGCTTTCCAAAATAAATGGAAATGATTAGGGGACTTGCATCAAGGCAATTTAATTCCTTGTGTTTGTGTGTTGAGATTGAGAACTTCTTTATTTAACTTTGGTTTGTGAATATAAAATGTGCCTCTGAGACATGTTCATGGCTGAGCCATGGTTGCATTGTGTTTTGTTTTGATTGGTTGAGGTTTTCACGATTCAGTGTTTTCTTTGGAGCAGTTATTGAAGTCAGTATTTTTCTAGAAGTTGTAAAAGTTGATTTTAGATTTGTTTAATGGTTTATTTGTTTGAAGGGAGGATGTGGGGTGTATAAAGGAGGCAGTTTAGTGTTGTCAGAGATAAATCTGTATTTTTATCTTCCTTAAGTAAAAGATGTATGTGTATTGGTTCAGGAATTGTTATTCTCGATTCAGATTGTATATTTGTATATTTGAAGTTGATGTTGTTGAGTTAACTTTGTTTTGTTAATTTCATGTGAAAAAGTTCAGGAGGATTGGGCAGTGATGTAGCATATGGTAAATGTTGATTTTGTTTTTTTTCATTACAATTGTGGGAGGGGGTGCTAGCCAATGTGGATGCTTGGAAGGTGGACTGTATTCTCTGGAATAAGCCATTTTGTGTTGTCTTTTCTCCACAAAAACCCGTAGCAACTGCATTGTGCTAAGGGTGTTCAAATACAAAAATATATCTATAACCTTATGATGGGGAGTGGCATTGTGCTGTGCTGTACATTCTGAAGTCTGTTTATTTGTTGATGATGTCACGGTCATCAACAGAGAAAATGGAATTAAGGAACTAGGGTGTGGGACCGAAGTGTGCCACAAAGTAATTGTGATTTTGTTTTTTTGTTCCAAATAAACAGCCTTGGCATGGTGCTAAGGATGTTTACTTAAAACAAATATATATTATCTTGTGGTGTGCTGCTGTCCGTGCCATACTTTTCAAAGGCCATTTCTCTGCTGATGATGTCATCAATAGAGAAAATGGATTTTAGGAAGTAGGGCATAGTGCCAAAGTGCAACTCAAGGTAATTGTATTTTATTTCTCCAATTAAACACCCTTTACACAAGGGTGTTGAATAAAAAAAAGAAAATGTGACCTCATGGTGTGGTGTTGTACCATGCTGTACTTTCTGAAGTCCTTTTCCCTGTTGATGATATGATGGTCATCAAAAGAGAAAATTGATTTCAGGCACTGAGGTGTGGTGTGCTGTAAGCTAAGTGTATTTTTTCCAATTAAACAACATTAGCACCTGCATGGTGCTAAGAGTGTTAATTAAAAATATGACCTTGAGATGCAATCCGTGACGGAGGGATGAGACTTCGGTTAATGGTCCTGCTGCCCTCATTAAGGGAGCATTGTTTCATTTGCCTTTGACTTGGGCGGCGGGTGATTGCCAGGAGTATTAGCCCATCGCCAGTGTGCTTAATATTAAACCCACCTCCCCCGCTTAGACCTTTCTGTGAACTTTCTTGGTAGTTCTGACAAGAACTGCTTTGGGATTACGAAAAGGATGGGAAGGGGAGGTAGTGGATGTAGGAAAGATGTACAGACCTGAAAAGGGATTACAAAAATATTGGCAATTTTGCCCATCCTCACCTTCAATTGCCTCAAAAGTTGTTGCATTTATATAGCACTTTCTGTAGGTGAAAGCACCACCTATGGAGACCTCTTTTTCGCATAGAGGGTCCAAAGCTGGAGCGGCACAATCGACACTCTCATCATTGGCGGCGGCGGATGAAGTTGAAGGGAGATGTCCAGCAGATGACATGGTTAGTGATGATGGTCATGCTTCCTCCTGTGGCATTGAAAGTCAGGTGGGGGGTTGCACTGCATTGCAAACAAGGTGTATTGACTGTTGTTGTAAGCTTCTTCTGAAACCTTCATCCACCTGACACCAGTGGTAAAATATCAGGTAGTTGACGAAGGCTGTGGTGCCCAGGCTTTGTGCAGGAACTGTGGAGAACTCTCTCCTTTTCAACGTCACCAGAAAATGTTCACTGTCCTTTCTCGACGTCTTATAGTGGAGGGTCTGTAGGCACATTAGGGAAGCTCCTGTGGCATTACTTCTTGAGTAGAGCTGGCTGCTCTACCCACTCAACATCATCCAGGCCTTCAGGGACAGTGATGAGGTCGATCTCTTCATCACTGGGGGTGCCTCGAAATGTTCTGTCACCATCTCCAGAAAATAATTAAAAAGTAAAAAACGAAATAAAAATAAATAAAATTAAAAGGTAAACATTAAAAAATATATTTAAAGGGGAATAAAACAAATGTAAAACAAACAGACAGAAAATAAGGTACACTAAAGGGGAAACAAAAAGGGAAAAGATTCAGGTAGGAAATAGTGCCAATGAGCACATTTCGTAGACAAAGCGTTCACTGTGTCTACCTGGTTTTGTCTCTAAAGCAATAAGGAAATGTATGGATTTCTGCAGTATGAATATGTAATTCACGATCTTTGTGTCTATGAACCAATCAGCTCTGGAATTAGATGCTGTGCGCGTGCCCTCAGGCCAATCCGTTTGCACAATTGTATTATCTGAGAATTGCAAATCTTAAATAAAATAGTCTGGTTTATTTATATATTTTTATTGAACTTCCAAAAGTGATTGCAACAATCAATGTTTTTGTAGATGCCGTTTTTATTTCATTGGGTGTATACATTTTTGTTAATCTGCATTGTTGTTCAATGTATTTTTCCTCCACTGAGTATTGTCTAAATAATTTGTAAAATGATGACGTCTCGATTCACATAGTGTCTTCAAACCATTCATTTTTCTGATTATTCTCAATCTCAATAGTCAAAAACATAGATTTTATGAATCTAGATCTTATATCAGCACATCCCCCTTCCTCATCCCAGTACTTTCATACTTCTCGATCTGAGTTTTTTTAAAGAAAAAAAGTTCATATTTATAAGCAGCCCTTAATAGGAGGTCTTTGCCTATAATGTGTAAGGTATATTTGTGTACACAAAGAAATGTGTCCCTCGGTCTAAAACTCCTCTTGCGCTTCACTCTATTATTGTTTCTGATCTTTAGTTAGCTGACACATGTTTCAACCTCAAAGGTCATTAACAAGGCTAGGGATTACTGATGATATCACATATGACATAATGAGTAACATCACTGGTACAGCAGATCACGTGTGGAAGAAAGAGATTATTTGGGGCCCAGTAGCTATTCCCTTTGGCCGTGGTCACCGTTCATATTGCACCAATAGGTTTCCTTGGGGGCCACTGGCCATGGACTTCGGCTGTAGCCACTGTATATATTGTGCTCATTTTTCTGTAGGGCCCACCAGCCGTCATGACCACTGTACATGTAACACGTATACGTTTCCTTGGACCCACTAGCAATGGCCTTTTGCCATGGCCAGTGAGCATAGCCTTTGGTTTAAACACTAGGTTTCTTTCAAGCCCCCTAGTCACAGCCTTCAGCCATGTCCATTGGCCAAGGTCATGCTTCATCTGTTTCACTTATAGGTTTCCTAGGAGCCCACTGGTCAGGTACACTGGCACAGCGGCCAATTTCCCCCTGCCTAGTAGATATGTTCACAACAGATTTCACCCCTTTTTTCCCTTAGTTTCCAATATGCTCATAATCCCCAGATAATTACAGCAGTAATCTTGATTACCACAATAGCACTCAAAAATTAAAACCTCCACACAGGCACTGTCCATGTAACTCCTTTCTTTTCTCTAGATCTCCCAACCACCTCAGTTGATTATTACCAACCTAACTCCCTTTCTCTCTTTGCTTTGTGTGACACATTTTCATTTCTGAATACATCTTCCGATACCACTATGATAATGCAAAAACCTAATTTGTAATCCCCAACTTCACATGATGTCCCTCTTACCCCTCCCCAAATCTAGCCTAATGTGATTTCAACCTTTTATTACCTCAAATAGAGTTTTTGCACTTTTTTTTGCAATCCTCTGATATTACTGCAGCAATCGCTTGCATCGAGCACAAACAATGGCGTCTTTTCATTTCTGAAAAGTCTCTCTTCTGCAAAACAACATGGGAGATGTTTCTAGGAGAAGGGGCACTCCATTCCTCGTCAAATATTTTAAAAATGACTGGACATAATAATCCCAAACCTGCCACAGAAATTAAGTTGATGCTTCGTGTCCAAATTGATTCCTATTTGAATAAATTCCATCCAGCAGTTTTTGTGCTTCGGTGAACAAATATATGGACTTTTTCCCTAGGGGAAAACAAATGGGAGTAGGTCGAAAATGTATTTTTGTTTTCTTAATAACTTTTTCATTTTTTAACACATTTTTTTTTTACAAATCTTTCCCATCATTTCCAGGTTGGCAGGGATCTGGGAAAACTTTTTCATTTCAAAATGTTCAGCCAAATCCGTTGTGCAAGTAAAAAGTTATTAGCAATAGAATTGTCTGATTTATATTCACTATAGTGTAGCCACTGTGCTAAGCTGCAGCGCTCTCAGAACAGGTCCAAAAGTAGGAAAAAGTAATTGACAGAACTCAAAAAAGGAGTGCAAAACTTGCAGGAAAAACACAAAATGTATTCATACATCACAGCCGGGAAGATGAACCAAACATAGTTAACTTCACATCCCCACCGCAGGCTGAACATTTTATAGCCACAAATAAAACATTAGCATATGCAAAAGAAATGCAACAAAAATATTATCCTGACATTATCATTGGCTGGTCTTCACCATTTCCCTAGATAAACCTAGACATTGCTCACAAACTACTGGCTGTTACCTATTCGTCACAAAAAAGAACACCATCCAGCCAACATGAGCTCACCCCCCTGTCCCTGTTCAGCAAAAAATGCACCAATCCCATCTCAGGGAACAGTTCGATAAAAGTCTTATTTCTAATTGGACCATGCTACCTCAGACAAATGGGGTTGCAACGTCCCACTGCAACTGACCAATTAGCCACAAACCAACATGGCACACAGCTCCCATATTCAAAAGCCCCAGGTAAGCCCAGAGGAAACAGAGTCAATCCAAAACATACCCACTCATGGAGTAGACAAAGTGCACATTAAAACCCAACTTTATTCACATCGAAACAAAGCCGGATCTGCATACAAGCATTGAAATCTTGTCACTCTCGACATACTTAAGTAATGTGAACTTGTCATCAATGATGTCATAACATCATTTCAGTTCACAAAGCTATGGAGAACGGGGATAGGTTAGTGGGTTAGACTACATATATATTCAATACAGGTTAACATTTTCATTGGGTTACACATAGCTGATGGCTCCACCTGGAACCAACCCTATGTTGATAAAGGCTAAACTACATCATCTTTGTGGCAAGGGGGTCAGTTGGTATGCTACTTGATGGGCGGCATGTCTCTAAAGATTTTGATAGGGTGGCATATTACTTACCAACCTTGGACACTTGGCTGATAGTCAGCATCTGAGCCAGCATATAGAGTAGGGGAAGAGAATCCCATGGAACATTCTTCCTCCAGTTCAAAGTTACCATCCCTCATTCTCAGGCCATGAGACCAGCCAAACCCTTTGTACTTGGGTTTGTGTGGAGCCTATGTCTACATGTGCGTTTGGGAAGTATGGCGGGTGTCTTATCTGTGTTTGCTTCTAATGAATGTCTAGTGTTTTCCATTTATGGGTCACATACGATGGGCATTGTGTTTGGAATAGATTTACCTTCAATTTATTGAGATTTAAGCTAATATTAATGTGTGTGTCGTGTTCTCTATTACCACTGAGGACACTCTTGAGTTACTCTTCTTGGGGTCTTTTGGCTTACTGTCTTGTTGCACCTGGCTGACAAAGGCTGGTTGTACTCAAGGCAAATTGTCAAGTTCCATCCATAAAATGTGTGGTCTCAAGCAAGGCTTTGTTCTGGCCCTGTTATTGTTTAGTCTGTATCTCTCCGACATTGGTGTCATCTTTAGGAATATTTGTATCTTCTCTCCATGCCTGGCTACTGCTTTTTTGGTTTACTTGTTGTATGCAGATGACCTTGCCCTGTTAAATTACACCCCAATTGGGCTCCAGCATAAATTGGCTGCACTGTCAGTACACACTAATCTAAATAATTAACAATTAACATAGCAAAATGTAAGGTTCTTGTTTTTAGGCACGACATGAAGTTAAAATATAAGCAATTTAGTTTGAATGTGAGTGGTATGATCATGGAGAGAATTCAGAATTTTACTTATCTGGGCTGCTGACTGTTTGAACTTCAGAGCAAAACTGAGCTATATGCCCACGATTGTTCTAAAATCTTCATGTTGGCCACTCAAGCGTCTGCAGTGAGTCGAAGGTATGGACATTTTTTCTCTGACGCCAGTACTTGACTTCTACAGAGGAGAAGTACTTCCAACTATTACATATGGTGGTGAGGTGCTGGTCTCCCTGTTGCTCTGGAGTGTGAGGCTCTAGAGGGGCTTTACTGGCAGAAAATGTTGCACTTGCCTAATGTTACTCCTGTGGTTGTAATCCACTAAGAGTTGGGTTTATCCTCTATTAAGTTCTTTCTTCTCTGGAAAAACCTTTCGCTATTAAGGAATATAGGTTGTGCTATGGTGGGATCTATTTGGTGGGAATTAAAGCTCTTGCTGGAAAACAAATCCTGGCCTGCCCTGAATGCCTGGGAGAAGACTTGTCATAGTATTTGTGAGGAATACATATTCTCAAGAGATCTGGTTTTGAATCATCCCTCCAAACGAAAGAGAAATTTTACAGAATGGAATTGAATTCCACACTATTGATAAAGTTAGACGTACCACTCCTATGTTGATCTGTTAATTGACATCAGAGCAGTGGGTGTTTACCAAGATTGCTTGAGTCGGGCCCCAAGCATGTCTTGGTGTTCCTTGGTGATGAAACTGAGATTAAACCTGCTTCCTACCAATGAAGTAATTTTATTTATTTATTTATTCATTTATTTGTTTATAAGGCGCTGAAAACCTGCAAGCATCGGGGCGCCACATGAAGACGTTTACATACATGTAAGGACTGGATGAAACAGGACACAGGACGCTTGGCAAGCCAAGAAACAGGTAGAAGTAGGTAGTACTCAGGGTTTATTAGTACATTTGAATAGAAATGTTTTTAATTGCTTTCGGAATCTGAGGAGGTTGGATTCAACTCTCAGGTTCTGAGACAATTTGTTCCAGGTCTGAGTGGACCGGTTTGGAAAGGCTCTGCCCAAACCATTTGCTTTCCTTTGGAGGTTAGTTGTGATGAGCCCTTGGGCCTCAGATCTAAGAGCGTGGGTTGGGATGTAGCCCACAATCTTGGACTTAAGGTAAGCCTAAGCTTTTCCATATAGGCACCTGTGTGTGATTGTCATTGATTTGAACATTACACAGTCATCAACCCTTAGCCAATGTTGTTCCTTCCTTCCTTCACTGATATGGTCAGATTTTTTCTTATGCTCTGATTATTCACACAGCATGATTCTGAATATGCTGAAATTTTGTCAGGCATTGTTTACTGGCACCCAATAGTAGGGCGTTGCTGTAGTCCAATCTAGAAAGAATAGTCGCTCTGACTATGGTAGTGCAGTTTGATTCATTAAGTACAGGTCTGATGGCTTTTAATAATCTCAGGTAGTAGGAGAAATGTTTGCTGACATAGGAGGATTGAGCATCTGAGCTCAGGGAGGCCTCCAGTGTCATGCCCAAGGTTTTAACACTAGTCACTACTTGGATGTGGGACTCGTTTATCTGTGAAAGACTTGTAACTGGATGGTAATTTGGCCCTGGCTTGTTTGGAACCGAAGACCATAGGCTCCTTTTTTTCCCATTCAATCACATCCATTTGTGGTCCATCCACTGTTCAATGATATTGTAGAGTTTGTTTACTATGTTGTTATCTTACGTATGGTCCCCACTCAGTTCCACTAACAGCTGAGTGTCATCAGCGTAGTTAGTAAAAAAGGTGTTTATATTGTCTAGGGCTTCACACAGGATGTGTTGATATAGATTGAAGAGTAGTGGGGAAAGACTAGCTCCCTGGGGAACAACACAGAAAATGTTGGACTTACCAGAGAATGAATCGCCCCAATGTGCTCTAGAGATACGGTCTGCTAAGAATGACGTGAGCCAGCCTATGGCTTCCCTAGAGCAGTTGGCGATTTTTCTCCAGTGCTTCTTGTAGTAGATGATGGACTAGTAAATCGAACGCAGCACTAAGGTCTAGCACGATAAGCAGACCCGTATTGCCCCTTTCAAAGTCCAGCATCGCCATTTCGGTGCTATGGGCAGCACGGAAGCCCGATTGCTGGTGATGTAGTATACCATTGGTCTCTACATATGCTTGCAGTTGTGCAGTTGCAATTTTGTCCATTATATTTAATATGAAGTTGCAATTAGTTATGGGTCTTAGATTCCCTGGCTCTCGTTGGTCTAAATTATGTTTTTTGACCAGTGGGATGATGGTCACATTTTTTATATTCTTGGGTACCATTTGATCTTAAAAAGAGGCATTGACCATTTTTGTAAACAATGGTGCAAAAATATCAACATTTTTAAGTATGATTTTAGGAGGGAGAATATCTTCTGCGCAAGATGAAGGTTTCATTGATGCCAGAGTGTTGAGCATATCAGCATTCGTAATCTCTTGAAAGCGAAATTTGCCAAGATGATCTATTGACTTATTCATGTGTGGTTGTTGGTACTTGATTTTATTAAGTTGGGCGCTCGCTATTACTTTTCTTGCTTTTGTGATCTATTTGCTGAATGCAACTTGAGTGTTTTCACATTCTGTTTGGGATGGGACAAAGGCCGGAGTCAGTGAATCAGGCTTGTCAATAGATTTAAGTATCTCGAACAATTTAACAGGAGCATTGGCGGCTTTCTGGATTTGTGTGTTGAAATAGTTATTTTTTGCCTCCACAAGGTTCCTTTTGTAGAACCTCTAAAGTTCCTTCCAACTGTCCTTATTACTACTGTTCGGTTTCTTCAACCATCTTGTTTCAAGCTGTCTTTTTTCTTTTTTTTTGAGATGCTAGATCTGGCGTATACCATTTCTGATGGTTAGTATTGGGTCTCACTAGTTTAGTTTAGTTTAAGTAATGGGTGCCAGGACTAAAACAATGAGAGTTCTGAGGGCCTGCAGGTTCTGCTCCATGACTGACCAGGTGTAAACGTTGTGCCCCATGTTATTACATTGTCAGCCCATAGTGACAAGGTGCATGTTTTATTTTGGCCAACAGCTTCATGACAGTGAAACAGCTTTATTCCTATTGAAAGAGTGTGGCAACTCATTATGAATTCATGTGGGTATAACAAATGACTGAGTGCTGCAATACATTTTTAAAGGAAGTTTTAAAATTGTAACAAGGATTGTTTATTTAAGCAAACTGTAATATTTTATCCTTCACTGTTCATTATTTTACGGTGCTCATTTTAATGTTTACATTTTCTTTCCTTTGATGATTTTCTCTTCTTATTACGTCAGTGACCTTGTACACTGTGTTATGTTTTGTTTCAAGAAATTATTAAAGGTTACATTGAAAACCAAATACCAATAAATACAAATAACAAAAAAACCTTTAAATAATCTGCGAGTATACTGCTTGCATCTTGGGAATGCTATTTCATGCCTTCATTCAGCCTTACCAATCCTCCCTAATTTCACTCTAACCTTGGCACTAGCCGCCAGCTACTGTCTGTGGATTCAGCCTTTTGAGTTTCCCCTGAGGCATTGAGGTCTGTGCTCATTTAGAGATGTGCTCTGGCTTAAATATTTAATAAGATGGCTGCCCCACTACACTCTTGCTACTATGTTAGCGAGGTATATTCGCACGCTATTCATATTGCATTCACCTTATACTTTGATCATGTTAGTGTTCTTCATGTCTATGGGTGCTATTTAATTTTCTTAATGTCTAAATATATATATTACCTATTGTATGTGTTGCTCCTGTGGAGTGCATATTTGCTTTGTGTCTAGTGAATGCGTTTCTACTGTTACAATATTATTTTGGTATCTTCAGCTTACATTGTTTCCAAACTGCTGTACTTGTGGTGGATAGGAGTAGAACAGCTGTCTCAGTGAGAAACGTCTCTAGACTTTGTGTTAATGATGTAGGGGAGGGACAGAACCTATCATGTACTCATCTGCCTCCAAACTCTCCCCCCCTCTGGTCAAGTCCTCTATCACACTCATGTTTCTGATCTCCCCAGATATGGCACTTTGCGTACACATCTTTTTCTTACCCATCTCAAGCTACCTCCACGTCTCACCTGTTCGTCTGGACTCCATGTCATATAGCAGCATTCCCCTTCAGATTCACAATATACCCAGTGCTCTGTGTGATTGTGGGGGCCCTGAGACCCAGGAGGTGCAATAGGGCTCTCCACTATTTGGGTACTGGGAAAGGCATCTGTTTGTGGATACTCATATATGGAGCATCCAAATGTATCATTATTTTCATTCCGACTGCCTTTTTGGCAGTCTTTGTGCATTGGCATATTCCCATTTTCAAGACAAAGAAAGATAATAGTACTAGTGCCAGTATGGCCATTAGTATTTCCAAGGCGTTAGACAACCAGATGGGTATTGTGAGGAACTCATGGTGGCAACAATAAAGACAGACCCAAGTGATCACAGTTCAAGAGTGTTTATCAAACTGTTAATGCCGGGTGGGAAAATGCCTATCCTACACCTAAATCTAAGATGGGAGCAAGCGTCGCCCATCAAATGAAAACAAGGTAGTCTTTGTGGCGTTGTGTCAAAATAAAAGAGCCTATACTAAGAAAAACCTATTGCCAAGTCCTTACAACTGATTACAGAAAGAGTGTGGGATAGAGCTTTCAATAAAGAAAGAGGTTTTGACAAATAATAAGTCAGGATGTGATTTCCAGTGGTCTCCCGTCTCCACATTTTCAGCACGGGACAAGGTGGCACCTTGGAACACAGCACACACTCGAGCCTTCTCAGCACGAGCTAACAGTTTGTATCTGCTATCAGGTTCTTTGACAGTTAAGTCTCCTTTCAATTAAAGTGTCTTGCCTTCAAGGGCTGATGCATTCAACAAACAAACACAAAGTTCTGTTCCAAAAAATACTTTGGGTGATGGCTTCACCCCTGGGTCACCCTCTTCCAGGCATAGACCCTTCACCAAATCGTATTCAACCAATTGATTAAACAGTTCATTTTCAATGCACTTTGGGTGACAACTTTCCACACCAGATCTCCCTGTTTTGTGCTCAGACCCCTATTTGATGTCCTTCGGGTTCACTGTGGCTTTTCTTGCATTCACAAGTTTCAATGTATTTTTAAACAGTTCATCAGGCTTTGCCCTGGGATATCAGCTTCCCTCTGCCGGGTTTGCTGCTGCCGACTTTACAAAACAATTTCTTACGGGACTTTTAAAGTTCACCCCTTTTCATTTGCATCCCTCTTGCTAATCTTCACAATGCAGGATTCACTTCCCCTTCTTCACAATCATCTGTCGGTCAAAGACTTTTGACAGTACAGAGGATTTTACAAGACCCCTGTATAACCACTTTCACCTATCTTCGGCTCTTCCCAAGGCCTTATGGTTATGTTAGTCTCTACCTTTGGGTAATCACCCAGAGTTTTCAGTATGAGCACCCACGTGGTGCCGTATGCCTCTATTGCAGGCTTTCCCCTTGATATCCGGTATTTGCATCTAAAAAAAGCATTGACAAACCCAACCATTGACAATAAAGCATGGAGAAAAAAAACATTGAATGCATTTTTTGGTTAGTTTAGTAAAAATGGGTTTTTAAGGTTAAAAAATGGGGGTTAGGGGCAGAACCCCCCATAAAAAAATTAAAAAACTTAAAAATGCATTTGATGTTTTTTCCGATGCTTTTGGTGTCATTGGTATGGTTGTCGATGCTTTGGCATTCTATGAAATCACTAGGAACCTTCCCCTTACTTTCTCAAAAGTTCAGTTTGCTACTTTTCGTTCAACACAGCCCAGTTTTATATCGACTCCTCTTCGACTTACCGGCTATGATGAACTGCTTGGCTTTCTGATGCTTTGAGTCAAGTTTGGTACCACAGCGACCAACATCTGTCCCTGGCTTGGCTATCCGCGATGGAGGGTCTTGTGTGCTATTGACATCTGCTGCAACACACGCTGGCCTTTGTTCACAGTTTTATGCTTCCATCTGCGGAGGTTTCACAGGCCTTGATATGAAAGGGCAAAGTTACCTCACTCCTTGTCACCCTCTCAGTATTCTTTTGCCTGCTCTTGAACTGCTGTGCTGAGTTAGCTTTCAGGTCGTGCAGCCTGCCTTGCTCCTCCTGTGCTCCACCTTTTATCCCTGTGGAGAAGTGAACTGGCCATCAGGTGTGAGTGATCCTGATCAATTACCTGACTTTGACTGACACTTGTATTGGGAAACAAACTTGACAGTTAGTCTGTTGTCCTTTACGGTATCAAAAAGTGTTTGTGTCCAAAAAAGAGGGGTTTAGAGTGTCAGAATAGTCTACAGGGTAGGATGGAGAAGAGGTGTTATAAGGAATTACAACCCTGTATCAGGAAGGGCAGCGACCTCAGAAGGGGGGGTTGGTATGATTTGGGAAACAAATGGAATTACCGGATTTGTTATTGTGAAAGGAACAGGGGGAATTGTGGTAATGGTAGTGTTTTGTCCAGGTAGAATGGGTGTTCAAAAAGAATAATCAGAGGGAGGTAGAGAGGAATGACTGGGAGTGTGGTTTTCAAATGTAACAGGGTTTGAGTTCCTGTGGGATTTGCTGGTTATGGAGGGGTCATTAGACTGAGGAATAACAGAAGAAGGAGCATTCTCGGAGTTGGTGTGTCTGAGGTTTGTAATTCTAGTGGATTGGCTATATACAGAGGGATTGTTGGATCTCAGCTGGAGGGGTTCTCTGGGAGGAAGGGAGGTAGATGTCATATAGCCTATAAAGGCTTCAGAGGTTTCATCTTCCTCTCCCTCTTCCTCGGTCTAATACCACACTCACCTGGGGTCTTTCCCTGATCACAACCTCGGATTCGCTCTCCCTTTTGTTCATCCCTGGGGTTGGGCTCTGAGAGCACTGGCCCTTCCCTGGCTACCTGAATAAGGGAGTCTCAGGCCAGCTCGTGAGAATACCCTCATCACCTGAAATGTCGTCTACCCTTTTTGGAAGCAATTATTTCAAGGTAGTTATCACCTCTGTGAGGGTCCCATTATCTCCACCGCAGGCAAAATTATACGTGCAACACGATGGTCCAATCTTTACACACACACCACCTTCGAAGGTCATAATAAGGTCAATGCCATACCTGTTTTGGAGAGTCATAAAACTGACTGCTCTCAGCTCTTTCTTCATGGCATTAAAGCCTTTCACAGTAATATTTAATGTCTGCAGCAGTTGTCACTGTGCTATTTGCAACCACTTGATATTGGCATGTGCTTTCAAGCTGGTAGTAAAGAAGTATGTAAATAATATATCTATTCTACTGAACAATTTATGTGCATCTGATATGGAGTCATACACATTGGCCACTTTTACTGAGGAATAACTATCCTTCTTTGTGCTTTTAAGGGTTAGGACCTCTTATTTCTTAGGTGTTTGTTCATTCAGGGGAAATCACCAATTTCCTCCTCCCTCTGGGGCACTACTAGGGACGGTGCAGTTATTACCACTAGGGAGCAAGTGCTTCCTCAATTCGGAGGAAGCTTCATGTAGGCTTTGGAACCACAGGCCCAATAGTGGTCCATTAAATCCTCTCTGCCTACCTTCATTCCATGCAAATTGTAAATGCGGTTGCACCCTTTATTTTCCCCTGTTTTTACTGCACCAGTATTTTTTATAGAATGAGAGGCATTTTTCAACGGTAATTTGTGTAGTGGCCCTGCTTCATCCGACAACCCAGATTAACATTTTAGTGTATTTAATCCATTCTTTGAGGCACTCATTTACTTTTTGCATAACCACTCACGGTTGCTCTTCAAGCATCTCTGATTTACAGCTGATCAGTCCCTCAACCTAGCATTCTGTGGTAATTACCTCTCCTTGTGATGGCAAATGGCCTCTTTCCTAATATGCAGACATTGCTCTTCCTCATTTGTCAGTGCATTTCAGAAATTGATGGTTTTCTATTATTATTTCCACTCTTCTTGCCTTGTATTACCTTGGGTTGTTTTTCGACATCACTCATCACTGACACATCTTTATGAAACTATTCTCGTGTGGAAAAGCTTCTTTTGTTATCTAGTGCATGGAGGCCTTTCTGACCTGAAATTGCGCTCTTGTCATAATTGCTGGTACATGTGTCAGCAGTGTACTGCGTGTGTGAGTACTTCAGTGGGTATGAATATTCTGGAGGTACTCATGGTATAGGGTATGAAGGAACACACAAAACAGCTCTCATCAGATCTCTCTTTCCTCATATACTGATACCACAAATGATTTGAGACATGAGCAATAGTATCAACATGTTGTCCCATAAACTGTCTATTAGCAATTGCACTTCTTTTTGCCCCCCTTCCTGGAGTGCTATGTTTGGGATATATCTTAGGAATTGTTTCATTTGGCATTACTATATGTATTATATTGGTATTGACTTCATGGATAACATGAAAGAATGGTCCAGCCTGGCTGTACATGCTGTAGTGTTGCACTGCAAAACAGTAAACAAAGTACAGGCACAAGAAGGAGAAAAATCTTGCTCTTATCATGGTTGACGGGGTACCTACCTTTTGCAGATACCTATGGGAAAAAATGTTCTAGGCACTAAAAACTAAAAAAAATGTCTCATCTCATTCAATGGACGCAGCATCTTTCTGTCAGGGGAAATATTTATTTTGTTTCTTAAAATGAGCAAATATGTACCAGGCTAAAAGTGAGAGGAAGTTTCTTTCTTGAATGATATATGTCTTTCTTGAATGATATATGTCTTGATGTTAAATAACAACAGTGTCAGACAGATGTTCCAGGCTCCTAGAATGGGATAAGTGTTCACAAAAAATGCAGCAACAGGAAAAATAGGATGTCTAAAGGAAACATTTGTTATCTCTCATTTACTTTTAAAAGGGTAATGTGATATCAAAACGGTGCATCTTTTATTGTTCTGGTGGCTGACTGGATCTTGTCAGCAATCCTATCTGAGGTCTTCTTACTTCTTCTTCGCCTTCAGGTTCAGTAGTTATAACAGAGGGGTCTCATATAAATATAATAATATAAATATATATTACACGGCCACAGTAGTGGCCGTGTAGTTATGGTTAAGTTGCTAATCCCATAAGAAGAGCACTTTTTGGGTGGTTTATAACTTCGCACTCCCTGGACGAATCCCCACCAAACTATGTAACAAAAGTATATGGCCCACTGTGAATATTTCTGCAAAGTTTGGTGAGGTTTGGTCCAGGGGGGGCAAAGTTATGGGGGTGGTCCCAAATTTTTTTTTTTTTCCATAGGCTGAATGGCGAAAAAACTTTGCTCACGCCTACAGCCCAAACCGCTGGACGGATTTTCACCAAATTTGCAGCAGGAGCAGCGGCTTGGTCCCGAAAGCGTGCTTTTGTAAATTTGGTGAAAATCCATCCAGTCAAAAAATGACCAAAAAGTAGGTCACAAAAAATTAGTGATATCTGTGTCCAGTCCGCGGACACATTTCCCTGTTCGCTCCGCGGACAGTGTACTGATTGGCTAATCAGCTTGCTTCATGTGCACGGACATGCAACGTGTTCACTGATTGGATGGTGAGGAGCGTGAAGTGTGTCAGATTTTTGAAAACGCCCACCATCTTGGATTTGCAGACAGCAGCCGATGTCCGCGGACATCGCGTTAAAAACATTTGAAAAAACACAGCATTCCACTTGTCAAACTTATCAAATAATCTTTGGGGAGGTGAGGGGTGATGAGGATGGGATGGGATAGTGCTGCAAGAAGCAAAAATAATGGGTGTTTTTTTGCCACAAAAGTCCACGAACAGTCCGCAAACAGTTCAGATGTTCGCTAACAGTCCTGTGAAAGTTCGCGAACACCTTAGCATTACAGGGTTGGTGAAATGCAGTTCTTGGAGGGCTTATAACTTTGGCGCCACTTAATGGAACTGCATGAAATTTTGCATTCTGGGTGAGTATGCAAAGTTTGGTGGGATTCTGTCATGAGGGGGCAAAATTAGAGGGGGGGTCCCAAAATAATGTAAAGGGAGGTGCCATTTGACAAATCCTCACTTAATATGGGAAACTGATAATACATTTAGATATTAATGTTTATCTGCAGTTTGGTAGGATTTTGTGAAGAGGGGGCAAAATTAGAAGGGTGGTCCCAAAATAATGCAAAGGCTTATAAATGAGGGTGTTTGACGGATCTACACTTCATTTGGCAAACAGATAATAGATCAAGATATACATGTTTTAGCGAAGTTTGGTGGGATTCTGTCAAGAGGGAGCAAAATAAGAATGGGGGTCCCAAAAATGTTTAAAGGCTTATAAATGTGGTGCCATTTGACAAATCTAGACAAAGGTTTGCAAAAATATTATAGATCTAGATTTAGATGTTTTTTGTAAAGTCTGAATGGATTTTGTCAAGTGGGGGCTAGGTTATATGACGATTGTATGTGCATGCATTTGACACTTTTGAAAAAATAAAACATGGGTGGCTTTCCAGCAAACTTGTGTTAGGAGCATTGGCAAGGACCTACAAGCATGGTTTTGCAAATGTGCCAGTGTTTTATTATTTGACAAGTGTTATAATGTAGCTACAAAAAATAGCGGTATACCTTTAGTGACTGAGGGGTAGCCTGTAGCCATGGGCAGTTGCCAGATTGTCCGGGTCATGGAATAAGGTCATGCTCCGGACAATCTGGCTACTGGCCATGACCACAAGTGGCCATGTCCACCTGGGACTGGCTTTGTGGTAAAGCTATTTGAAATTATGACAGATTTGAAAGGGAAGAAAAATGTGCTAGTGGGATTTTGGTCATAGGGTCCTTTTTTTGCCTTGTGCAGGCTGCTATCTAAAGTGAAAAGAAGCCCTGTATGGAACCCTCACCTTCCCTTTCCATGGTGGCAATCCTGGAAAAGGATTTTCCTTCCTACACCGGGTCGCCGGAGGCCTCGCGGTGTTGGAAGAAAAATCCTATGTTTTAGCACCCCAGGTTTGGGAACATAGGGTGCTAATGGCCTTCATCCCCCATTTCAGGGGCTGGAATGGGGGCATAATGGTCCAGAGACCTCGTTATCCACCCTTGCTTTGCTTGGGCTGATAACTTGGACTGCTGGGTTAGTATCCACCGTTCCAGTCCCTGGAACAGAGGATGAACGCCACACTATTGCCATTAGCATAACACAAAATGCAAAAGGAAATGTTGGAAAATCTTATTTAGTCTATGTACTTTACTGAGAATTATAAAGTAGATGGAGTCTATATATTGATTTTTTTAGTTCTATTTTTTAACTGTGAAAGGTGGTTCCTAAAGGAATACGTTGTTTATTATTTTTGGATGTATTTTTTTGGCAGAGAGCTGAGAACGAAAGGTGGGGAGGGAAATGAGGGAAGAGCAACCAAACCGTAATATGGAGGGGTAGGTGGACAAGGGAAAATGTGGCGCGTGTGTTATTTCTAAGTTAGGAGGCACTTTTTCTCATGCTCCTATATTACAGAAGTAGTGGTGGTTCGTGGGGAGAAGGAATCGCATTAGCTGATGCCATTTTAAGATAAATAGCAGTTTTGCTAAAAGTATGTAGTGTGTACTAGATTGTCAATGGATAATGAGTAGGAATAGGTGTTGGAGCTGTGCAAGGGAAATTGTGAAGTTGGAAGTTCCTAGATCAGTAGAAAATGCATTTCCGAACTGTCCGCCAACGAGAGATCTTATTGTGAAGTGCGGACAGGTTCTCAGACACGTCATCATGCCGCGCCCCAGCATATGGTCATGTGGCACTGTCCGGAAGGTCCGCTATGAAGTCAGATGTTTGTAGACGCGTCTACGGATGCAAAAGTAGTTGAAATAGTTGCAAGAAGTGTATAGAAGTGTTAAAAATTATTCCAGATGGTGGGAAACGGCAGAGTTGTAAGGTGAAACTTTGGACATTGGACACAAATATTGCTATATTGGGTAAGTATGATATTAGTAAGTTGTAGGAAAATAGCATGCACTGGTAAAAACCTATGGAATTCAATGAAAAAACTTTGTTAAAGGGACGTTATGATTAAGATGCACTAATAAAAACCTTTGAAATTCACTGAAAAAACTTTGTTAAAGGGACGTCATGGTTAAGTTAGACTAATAAAACCTATGAAATTAAAAGAAAAAACTTTGTTAAACGGACGTTATGGTTCCAAGTAAAACCAAAAAAACTGAGAAATTCGCCAATTATGGTAAGCTAAGCAACCATAACTTGCGCCACCACCGTGCACTGCTAAGACTTTTGTAGGGTAACACAGTCCAAAAATCCAATACATGCATTTCACCAACAGTGCACAGGAACATTAATGCTTTCATTAATGGAATGCTTTGCTATTAAAAATGACATGCCACAATGAAAACATGTCCAACGGGCTGTACAATGCAGACCAGTCTAGACACGTAATAACATATTACAGTAAAGCATGGCAGGCAACATTTAGACATATCTAGACTGGTTGCACCAAAATGGCAGTGAAAGCAACAATACGTATCATGGTTAATTTATCACAGATGCCCAGAAAAATATACAATGTCACAGTAAGAAATGGCTAGACTGTCAGCAACCAAAAGCCAGTCTTGCCAGGTAATTACACTTAGCAGAACTGCTTAGTCAGCAATGGCCAGTTAAAGAAAGTCAAGCCAAACTAAGAAATGACTAGACTGGCAGCACCAAAATGCCTCTCTAGCCATTAATACCACATATCATGCCTGCTTAGCCTGGGGGTGGGTTGCCATTACGATTTATCCCACAATCCCTGCCTCCCACACATCCCCCATCCCTCCAACCACCTGCTCCAACCCCAAAATCAGCACATCAGTCCAGAATTACCTCCACGTCCCTCTTCCATGTCCCAGTGCTGACATATGAGGCACCTTCCATCATAAATAAGTACAAGGACGAAGAAGAGTGGGGCTAGAAGTAATGAAGATTACAGGTAACTAAGCCAGGCATTACCTCCATGTCCCGCTACCTCATCCCAGTACTTGTGTATGACGCAAAGGGCCTCATACACAAGTACTGGGATGAGGATGAATGGGGATACGAGCAATGAAGATTATCAATGAGTAATCATGGCATTAAACACAAGCAGTTGCACAACACCGTTGATCTAACTGGGCTTTAGTCCTCTTCCCCCACCCCCTGAAATTTTGGGCTATGTTGACTCGACCTGGCTGACCTACAAATCCGTTGCCGGGCAGAACAGGACACAGATGTTAAACGACACCTGTGTTTGTTCTTAAAGGCACAGCAAATACTAACGTAAAACATTTCACTGTTCGTTTTTAGGCAGTTAAAATCATGATATGGGTTTAGTACTTGTATGCCAGGGGAGTGATTAGAAGGGTAGTGAGCGGACAGGAGACCGCTCATTCTCACAGCAGCCCATAAGTGGGTGCTTTCAGACTTAAAGGAGAGAGGTAACTGCTTGTAACATTGAAGCGGCACTAGAATAGTCTCATTAGAATGCATAAAGAAGTTAGATGCACCCAAACAAATAAATGTGTCACTCCTCCACCGCTCGTGAAGTTGGCGCCTCTCCCAACATTTGAAGGGTTAGTAGTCTCCCGAAATGTAGGATTTGTTGAGCCCTGAACACAAGCACACACACCATTCACCATACACATACACGCACACCCAGGCACCCATGCATTTAAGTGTGTACCCTTTCACCATACAGGCACACCCAGGCAGCCACCTGTACATTTAAGTGTGCACCCTTTCACCATACAGGCACTCCCAGGCAGCCACCCATATATGTAAGTGTGTACCTTTTCACCGTACACTCACACACGCACACCCAGCCACCCATACATTTGTGTGTGCACATTTTCACCATAGACTCACAGAGGCATATCCAGGCCGCATCATGCACTCACTCATTAATGCACATTACATTATATACATACATATACACACACTTACATGCACGCACACACATTTAAAGAAAATACATTTTCTTACCTTTAACCCTTTGGTCCAGGAATCAAGACCTTCTGCTCCCTGCAGTAGCCATGAATGCTTGTTCCCATCATTTGCAAAGGATCAGCAGGCCCCCGAGCCATGGGGTGGACGGGAGTCCATTACTTCTTAAATAAATGGTTTCTTTTTGAAGTCACTCTGACTTCATAAAGACATTTTTTCCGTTAAAGCACCAAATCGGAACAAAAATAATTTTCTAATGAAGGCAGAGTTACTGCAAACATAAACTATGGGCCTCATTAATAGTGTGGCGGTCTGGAAACATGGGTGCTGGTAAGCTTTTTGGCACTCTTATTTCCGGAACGCCAAATTCAAAGTATGCCTGCTTGGACTGCTGCACCCGACAGGTCTGACCCTGGCGGGTGCAGCGGCCCCTGTAGGCAGACTCATCACAAAAGCACAGGCACCATTAGTGGCAGTGCCAGTGCTTCTGTGAACCTATGGGGACTAACTTTTTCCGGCACCTGACTTCCCAGTCCGCCAGGACTTGTAATGTCCCGATAGTACCTGGAAGCTAGGTGTCGGAAATGGTATTACGAGGTCGCGGCAAGCAACCGGTCACACCAGCAGTTTACCGCTGACCTCATAATGAGGCCCTATTTCTTTTTGAAGTCATGGGGCTCCCCGCCCCATGCCTTGGAGGCCACTAGGAGCCCTCAGACTTCATAAAGAAATAGAATCTTCCTTTTTAGTCACTCTGCCTTCATAAAGAAATTATTTGAAAAGAAAAAATCTTTATGAAGGCAGAGTGACTTCAAAAAGAAACTTTATTTTTTTCTGTTTGCAAATTTTTTTTGTAAACAAAATATTATTTTTATTAAAAAAAATGTTTTTGTCTGAGGTGCCCCAACCAGGACTAGGACGGGGCTCTGTGCACCGCAGGGGGTGCAGGGGCCCCAGTTACGCCAGTACTTACATGACAACTGCAGCCTGATCTGCAGGCTGCAGTCGTATTTTACGGCAGTGACACAAATAATCTGGGGGGGATTAAAGCTATTATATCCCCCCACTTAAAATTATGGGGGGATTTGTCCCCCCATCCCCCATGTCCTACGCCCATGTGTGTCATTATGGTTAAATTGCTAATCCCATAGGAGGAGCACTTTTTAGGCGGTTTATAACTTCGCTACCCCTGGACGAATCCTCACCAAACTCTGCAAAAAAAAAAGTCTATGACCCACTCTGAATTTATTTGCAAAGTTTGGTGAGGTTTGGTCCAGGGGGTGCAAAGTTATAGGGGGGTCTCAAAATATATTTTTTTTCCCATAGACATAAGACAGATATATGAGAAAAAACTTTGCTCATGCCTACAGCCCAAACCGCTGGACGGATTTTCACCAAATTTGTGGCAGGAGCAGCGGCTTGGTCCCGAAAGCGTGCTTTTGTTAATTTGGTGTAAATCCGTCCAGTAGTTTATTTTAAAATGACCAAAACGGAAGGCAGAAACATGTGTGATATCTATGTCTGCTCCGCGGACACAATTCCCTGTTCACTCCGCGGACAGGACACGGATTGGCCAAGCAGCTTGCGTCATGTCCGTGGACATGTGACATGCTCTCTGATTGGCTGGGTTGAAGCGTGAAGTGCATCAGATTTTTGGAGACGCCCGCCATCTTGGATTTGCGTCCTTTGTCCGCGGACATCGGACATTGCGGTAAAACATATAAAAAAACCACAACATTGCACTTGTCAAACTTATCACATAATCTTTGGGGAGGTGAAGGGGGATGAGGATGGGATGGAATATGGCTGCAAGAAGCAAAAAAACGTGTTAAGTAAAAAACATCCGAACATGAAGAAAGCACATAGCAGTCTAGACCACGCTCATGCATAGAAGAGTTCACGTGGTAAAGCGCACGTGCAGAACTACTTCACCCGCTCTTGACATATACCGAGCCAGTCAAAGCACGCAGACACTTTCTTTTTCAAACTCGCACGCGAGCCTCATCCAAACGCGGACACGCATTGAAGAAAACACGCAGAAATGATGACCGCACACAGGAGTTAACGGAAAACACGTAGAAGTGAAGACCACGCACATGCGCTTTGGAAAACACATAGCTGCGAAGACTGCACACATGTGATGTAGATAACACGTAGCTGAGAAGACCGCACACGCGCGCTGTATATAACATGTAGCTGCGAAGACCACGCACATGCGCTGTAGATAACACGTAGCTGAGAAGACCGTGCACACGTGTTGAATGAAGCAAGTATCGGTGTATCTTTTTCCACTTAAAATTATGGGGGGATTTGTCCCCCCATCCCCCATGTCCTACGCCCACGTGTGTCATTATGGTTAAATTGCTAATCCCATAGGAGGAGCACTTTTTGGGCGGTTTATAACTTCGCTTCCCCTGGACGAATCCTCACCAAACTCTGCAAAAAAAAAGTCTATGACCTACTCTGAATTTATTTGCAAAGTTTGGTGAGGTTTGGTCCAGGGGGTGCAAAGTTATAGGGGGGTCTCAAAATATATATTTTTTTCCCATAGACATAAGACAGATATATGAGAAAAAACTTTGCTCATGCCTACAGCCCAAACCGCTGGACGGATTTTCACCAAATTTGTGGCAGGAGCAGCGACTTGGTCCCGAAAGCGTGCTTTTGTTAATTTGGTGTAAATCCGTCCAGTAGTTTATTTTAAAATGACCAAAACGAAAGGCAGAAACATTTGTGATATCTATGTCTGCTCCGCGGACACAATTCCCTGTTCACTCCGCGGACAGGACACGGATTGGCCAAGCAGCTTGCGTCATGTCCGTGGACATGTGACATGCTCTCTGATTGGCTGGGTTGAAGCGTGAAGTGCATCAGATTTTTGGAGACGCCCGCCATCTTGGATTTGCGTCCTGTGTCTGCGGACATCGGACATTGCGGTAAAACATATAAAAAAACCACAACATTGCACTTGTCAAACTTATCACATAATCTTTGGGGAGGTGAAGGGGGATGAGGATGGGATGGAATATGGCTGCAAGAAGCAAAAAAACGTGTTAAGTAAAAAACATCCGAACATGAAGAAAGCACATAGCAGTCTAGACCACGCTCATGCATAGAAGAGTTCACGTGGTAAAGCGCACGTGCAGAACTACTTCACCCGCTCTTGACATATACCGAGCCAGTCAAAGCACGCAGACACTTTCTTTTTCAAACTCGCACGCGAGCCTCATCCAAACGCGGACACGCATTGAAGAAAACACGCAGAAATGATGACCGCACACAGGAGTTAACGGAAAACACGTAGAAGTGAAGACCACGCACATGCGCTTTGGAAAACACATAGCTGCGAAGACCGCACACATGTGATGTAGATAACACGTAGCTGAGAAGACCGCACATGCGCGCTGTATATAACATGTAGCTGCGAAGACCACGAACATGCGCTGTGTTGTAGAAAACACGTAGCTGCGAAGACCGCATGCACACGCTGTAGATAACACGTAGCTGTGAAGACCATGCACACGTGCTGTAGATAACACGTAGGGGAGAAGACTGTGCACGCGCATTCAATGAAGCACGTATCGGTGTATCTTTTTCAAACTTGTACATGCGCTCTTAACAGATGAATCTGAGCTCACACGTGCCTCATCCGAACACACACACGCGTTGAAGAAAAACATGCAGAAATGATGACCGCACACAGGCATTAACGGAAAACACGTAGCAGTGAAAACTGCACACAGTTGCTGTGGAAAACACGCAGCTGCAAAGACAGCGCACACGCGTTGTGGAAAACACGTAGCTGTGAAGACCACACACACACGTGTTGAAGGAAGCAGGTAGCGGTGTAGACTACGCTCACGCGTAGAACAGTTCATGTTGCAAAGCGCACTTGCATAGGAGATTTCACGCAGCAGAGAAGTCTGCGCACACATGTTGGAAGAAACACGTGTCAATGAAAACTGCAGCAGAGTTGGTGACACGAGCAAATGAAAACTGCACACGTGCACAACTACTTCACCCGCTCTTGGCAAAGTGTGGTGGGATTCTGTCAAGAGGGACAAAACAAGAGGGGGGGTCCCAAAATGATGGAAAAGCTTATAAATGGTGTGCCATTTGACGAATCTACATTTAACTTGGGAAACTGATATTACCTATAGATATAAATGATTTTGGAAGTTTGGTGGGATTTTGTTAAGAGAGGCAAATTAGAGGGGGGTCCCAAAATATTGTAAAGGCTTATTAATGTGGTGCCATTTGACAAATCTACACAAAGGTTTCCAAAAAGATTATAGCTCTAGATATAAATGTTTTTGTAAAGTCTGAATGGATTTTGTCAAGTGGGGGCTAGGTTATGTGACGATTGTTTGTGCATATATTTGATACTTTTGAAAAAATAAAACATGGGGGGATTTCCAGCAAACTTGTGTAAGGAGCATTGAGAAGGACTTGAAAGCATGGTTTTGCAAATGCGCCATGTTTTATTTTGTGACCAGTGTCATAATGTAGGTACAAAAAATAGTGATATACCTTTGGTGACTGAGGTGTAGCCTGTGGCCATGGGCAGTGGCCACATTGTCCGGGTCATATAATAAGGCAATGATCTGGACAATTTGGCTACTGTCCATGACCATGAGAGACAAATGATGGGGTTAAAGTGGCCATGTCCTCCTGGGACTGGCTTTGTAGTAAAGTTATTCGAAATTGGACTAGATTTCAAAAGGAAGAAAAATCTGCTTGTGGTAATATGGTCATAGAGTTCTCTTTTTGCCTTCTGTAGGCTCCCAGGGAAAGTGAAGAGGGGCCCTGTATTGAATCCCACCTTACCTTTCCATGGTGGCCATCTTGGTAAAGGATTTCCCTTCCTACACCGGGATGCCGCAAGTCTCCCGCTGTGGGAAGAAAAATCTTTTTTTTTTAGCACCCCGGGTTCCCGCTTTGGGAACCTAGGGTGCTAATGGCCTTCATACATTTAAAGGGATGTTATGGTTAAGTTCCACTAATAAAACCTATGAAATGTATTTAAAAACTTTGTTAAGGGAACATTATGGTTAAGTTGTGCTACTAAAAACCTGTGAAATACAGTAAAAAAACTTTGCTAAAGGGACGTTATGGTTAATTTGCTCTGCTAAAAACCTATGAAATTCAGTAAAAAAACGTTGTTAAAGGGACGTTATGGTTAAGTTGCGCTACTAAAAACATATGATATTCAGTAAAAAAACTTTGTTAAAGGGACATTATGGTTCAAAGCAAAACCGAAAACCCCCTGAAGCTAAGCAACCAAAACTCGCGCCACCACCGTGCCTTGCTAAGACTAACACCCAGGACGTCAAAAATGACATCACAAATGTCATTGATGACATCACTGATGACATCACATGTGAATTTATTTTTCATGAAATCTCTGTACAAGGGATTCTTATTATAATGTTGACAGAACAAGTGTCAAGGATCACTGGAATAGAGATCTTGAGCTATGTAGTGCATTTGGCAATGCATTGATATAAATAGCATTCTATTATGAAGTTCTTTACTAGTAAGCTACTCATGTATAAATATAAGCATTGTGTGCAGCAGAGATGATGGAGGTGCAATATTCATAATCTTCCCATGTTGAATAGTGAAATGATAAATGCTTTCTCATTGCAGTTTTGTGTACTGTGCAACATGCAATACGTAGCTAATAAAACCACTTACTACACATTTCATTATTACATCCAAAACACAAAGACACAACAACACATACAAATATGAGTATATATAGAGAAAGTGAAGTACGCAAAAAAGCAGCAGTAGAAGCATAAAGTGTTCACAACCTTAATGTTTATCTTTATGCACAGAAAGGATTGCTCTGCATCAAACCTACTACTTCCCTATGTACAAATAACACATGATGTGACTGCACCCTAAAGAAAGTAATGCAAATCCAAATATGAGCACATCCAGAGAAAGTACAGTAATAAAAAACAACAGAACAATAAGAAAGTGTTGATAACCTTATTGATTGTCTTCATACACAGAAAGCATTGCTATCTTTTAAGTGTGTATTTTTTCTATGTATATGTTTCATATGCTGTGAGTGGACCCTAAGTGAATTATTGTAAGAACATATTTGAAGTATAAGTCTACAAATATAGTACTTTTTGATTTCTTTGTTGCTAACTATTACTGGCCAAGATATATCACTAAAGGAAAAAGAGCGATTCAGACATGTGATGTCATCAGTGATGTCATAAATGACATTTCTGATGTCATCTTTGATGTTCTGGGTGTTAGTCTTAGCAATGGTTGCTTAGCTTACCATAACTGGTGAATTTCAGGGGGTTTTCGGTTATATATATATATATATGCATATATATATATAAAACTTGATATCAGTGAGGTGGATCCAGGCTCTCTACCTTCGATTTTGTCAGCAGATGGAGTGACAATTACCAAGACTTAAGGTCCTTGGAAGCGTGGCTTGTGACACTTCCTGCCAAATGTTTGGCACAACACCCTCCAGGATAAAACAAAAGGGGCTTCAACAAATTGGCCAGGTCGAATTTGTTGAGGTGCTTCTTCTGTGTTCTTTGAACTCTCCTGCCACATATACACCTGTCCAGACATACATTTAAGGGATTCCAGCATAGCTGTCAAATAATCAGGCAATTCTTTCCCCAACAAGGTTGCAGCATTCTCAGCGTCAGTATAAACCTGTGTGGAAGCAGCAATGGGAGTATACATTCAGCACCTGTTACCAGCTCATGGTGAGTCTGTTGATAGTCAGCGCCTGGCTGATTAAGTAAGGCAAATAGTGCAAAAGGAAGGCAGTGGAGCATACTCTTTTTAAGAGTGTCCTTTATTTTTTGTTTTATCCCCAAGAAGATAGTGATGTGCTCAAACACTTCATTTACAAAGTGTGGTCTGTTGTCAGACCGTAGCACTTCACACAATCCCCACCTCCCGTACATAGAATTTCACTGCTTATGTGACTTCTGAGTGCGTGCATGGACCGGCTTCAGTCAAACGAGTAAAGGACATACCACGACTATCATATACTTGTAGCTGCTACAAATTTGGAGCATATCTTCATAGCCAATATGCATAGCCAATATGCAAATGCTGGCATGGTTCAGTGAATCAGGGTATTGCTCCTCTCACCATTTTCAAAGTGTCGCCAGCAGTGAGACTTTGACATACATGGACATTTATAATGAAATTTGCAATGTTTTAATTTAAGTTAGGTACAAACCACTCCTCGAAATCAGTACTGCAAGTCATTCCGTTGTTATGTGTTCTGGGTAATGCAACTGTTCTAGTGCTACTGTAAGCAGCCCTAAATGCAAAACTGGATTCTTGGTGCTGTCCTGACACCACATTGCTTCTGTGAGGACAATGAGCACCCCTTCCTTTTCCTTTTCCACAATTCCTGTTCTTCTGATGGTGCCCACACCTGCAATTCAATAATTTGCTGTATGGGTAGTATGGTAAAAACTCTCCTTCATCGCCATGTTGCATGCACATATGTATTTGTTTGGGGCAGCTGCAATGTCAGCTACATCTGGGAAATATGCTCCCCTTTTGCTTTTAAATCAGCAGCATCATTGCCGTGGGAGATCAAATCTGTTCCTCAAGTGCGTGCTGTGGACTTGCCATCTGCGCGAAGGAAGACCCTCCTTTTCCAGCATGACAGTCCTGTGTGTACTGGAGATGCCACATAGGCGGAGTCATAATGCACTGTTACACCTCATCCTCATGCACGTCAATGGCCAAAATCAAAACTACCAACTCTGCTGCTTGTACTGAACAATGTGCCTGCAATCTTGCACTGGTTACTATTTCAAAGCTGTAACTCTCCCCTGCCTTCACCACTGCTGTACCACTATACCTTTCACCAGAGCTCTGATCTATCATCGATGACCCATCAATGAAGAGAATTGTCCCCCATCTAGGGCATTATCTTTAACGTGAGGTACATCATTATAGTAATCAGTGTAGGTAGTACAATCATGCACATACTCTCTCTCCTTCACTGTTCTTTCTATGAATCTGTCTGGGTTCACTACTCGACAACTGACAATTTTAATCAATGGATTTGGCATAATGACTTCATAGCCAGAGGCTCTTAGTGTCGTCAATGTACCTTTGGGCTTTTCCAGGATGGCGAAAAGAGCATGTTGAAAATGTAATGTGACTGAACAGCCCATAGTTACGCTGGCCGTTTTAATCATGTTCAAAACGTAATGTGACTGAACAGCCCATAGTCAGGCTAGCCGTTTTAATTGCAAACACTGCTGCAGCCATTGCTTGCTGATATGGGAAATGTTGTTTCAGTACGGGATGTAAGATCTCGCTGTAGAATGCTAATGGATTGTAACCCATGAACCTTTCTGTGTGAGGACAGCCATCATCACTATTCCATTTGAATGAGAAAACACAAAAACATCTTATTTGTACTCAGGAATCCCTAACACTGGAGCAGTTGCTAGTTTCAACTCATCAAAGGCATCTATCATCTTGCCTGTCCAGGTTATGCTGTGTTTGTTCTTTTGTGATTCATTTAATCCTTTTAGGAGAGGCCTGACATAGGTGCTGTAGTCAAAAACCCATGCCTTACAATAATTGGAAAGACTCAGACATTGATGTAATTGATTCACTGCCTCTGGCCTGCGTGTTTTCATAATTGTTTCTGCTATTTCAGGTGTCCCTTTCCTCCCTTATTTAGATATTAGCTGGCCTGTGTTTAGGGCCCTGCCCTGACATTATTGTAGTATCTCTTTGTCCACTGTGTACCCTTTTTCTGCCAGTACTGTCAATAATCTCACTAAGTCTTTGATCCAGTCTTCCTCTGTGGTGCTGCAGACTATAATTCATCCACATATTGGTTGACTGCGCTGCCACATTGTACTTTCACTAGGTCCATCTGAAGTGCCCTGTTAAAGACTGAGGGTGATTCACAGTACCCCTGGGGAAAATGGGAATGCTGAAATCAAATTCTGCAATAAGTGAATGCGGTCAAATATTGTGACTCTTCAACAAGTCTCTCCCCAATATATTAACTGGTGTCTTGTGAGAATATAACTATGGAATAGATATGTTGTGCTCTCTGTGGTGATAGGTAATTTGTCTGTGAAAGGAACCACAGTTGTTGCCCCAGGAAACCCATGCACATCCATGGAAATGCCTCACATTGGGAAGTGTCCCTCTCTAACACAAGATCGAGTCACCCCGTATCTACCAAGAAAAGAAATGTGTTGTCACCTATGGCCACCCCAACCCTTGGTTCCTCTTATGGTGGCTGGTGTAATTGATAGGATGAAACACATCATGTGTTTCTGTGGGCTTTCCTATGGTGGATACATATTCAGTCCCGTACTGGTGAAATGATTCCCTCCCATGCCTCTCACACCCCCTACTCTAGGTGTAGGTGTATGTGGTAATATCTTTACCTCCCACGTTGCCACCATGTTCTGTTGTGCTGGTTTTTGTGCCTGCATTGGTGCTTGCTGTGTCTGTGGTTGCATTGTCTGTTCCATCTGCTGTATTTGTGTTACTGGTGTCTGATATTGTGTGTGATCTTGTGCATAATATTCTGGTGGTTCTGTGCTATATGGTGGGGTATGCTGCCCCCCTTGTGGCTCTACTGGTTTCCAATTTTGTTGCATTCCTACCCTACTTCTGCATACACATGAAATATGACCCATTTTCCCACATGTCCAACATTGTTGTGGGAGTCCTCTGGACCATGATTGCACTTTATTAAACCCTCCTTATTGCAGAGCATGGAGTTCAAACCCTCTGCCTCTGGGTGCAAACCCCTGTCCCCAGGGATGCTAATTATATTCTCCTTTTCCTGCAAAATTGCTTTTCATTCCTGGCTCTGCCTGTTGCGCTCCTTGTGCATCATAACCTTCTCCCCCACTTGTCAATGCTACTCCTGCCACGGTCAATGTTGACAGTCTTCTCAGAAACAACTCTGCTTCCTCAGTCTTTCTGTCTTCAACTTTCTTTCTGTCCTTCTATGGTTTTAGCCTACAATGGTGAACAATAGTCAATTGTATTTCTGCCCATGGTTTTGCTTCCATTCCCACAATTTTGCTCAGCCGTCTTTGGACTTCTTCAGGAAGTCCCTAACATAAAATGTGATAAAAAATAGTTATGTTTTTGGCCCACAGTTCTCTAGTCTCTATTCGCCATTTCTCTGGAATGTCCTGTATGTATGCATCTGGATCTTCGTCTGCTCCATTTTATTGGTCATAATTTCATTTATATCTGATGAGTCTGGGTATTGTATCTTAAGCCCTCTCCATATGTCGGCCGGTAAAATGGCTCAGGAAGTTATGCACTTGTTGCTGTGATCTGTGTTTGATCTACATGTTTCAGGTTCAAATCCTGGCAAAGGTCAACTCAGGCTTACATCCTTCCAAGGTCAATAAATTGAGTACCGATTTTGATTAGGTAATAATAATAATCTTTATATATAACACACTTTGCTATGTTTCCGCATTCAGCTGATGCAATTTATCAATGGTAGGTTGTCCTCTGCTGTCCAAATGGCAAACTGCACCTCTGTGTGCCCTTCCATTTCAGAAACAGCTATCATTTTAATAAACAGAATGAGCACTGTTCTAGGCAGTCACCTTCACCTTCCACTTTCGCAAATATTCAGAATAATTTCAAGTTACTTCTTTCCAACCACACTTCTCTTCACACAGGGCACAGCCATTCCAGTGTCACTGAACAGTTAATTGCTGTCTCAACGTTTCAGTCTATAAAGTGCGAAATGCTGTAAGACGAATGCCTCCTCATGAGCTAAAACTGAAAGTAAGTGGTGTAATTATGAACTGTAAATATGCTACTACTCAATCTTATGCCATCTCGGGAAATCTGCAATGAACACTGCAATAATAAAAGGTTGACAATTGCCCATCTACAAAGGCACATCATAGAGGGCTGTGTAATCAATGGATGAACTTAGATAAACTTAGATAAACCAATGACAGTTTATTAACTTACATACTGTGAGCAATAGGACAGGCCAGTGGTGTTCCCTGATTCTCACTCTTTTGTTTAACATTTATATATATGTATTCTCTTGCCCAGTTAATATATGAGCATAACAAATAGAATAGTCAAGCAAAACATACAGTTCCTAATATTAGCAATAAAGTAGTGGAGTAGATACCCAACATCCTGCTCTTCTAAAATTTGAAAATTACCTACTAACAATCACACATTTTTATGTAGCCATTGTGGCCTAGTAAAACATACAATCAAACTCACAATTGCGATGCTGTGGATTGGCAAGTCAGGAAACACATGAGATTATACAGACCATCCTCTGAATAACCCATTAAGAGGAGAGGGTTAAAAACGCTGTAATAAAAGACTGTGGGTAGTTATCTGAGAATAGCATAAGAGTGATCTAGAGCAATGCATCCAAAAAGATTGCAGGTACAACATTTCAAATTCAACTGCAAATAATACTAATCACCCTTCTCTGTGCTTTGATGGATCCACTTATCCTGGCCAGACAAGTATGAGTGGCAACACAGGTTACATATGGACACTGTGTCAAACTCTGTACCACCCTAAACTCAGTGTGTCACCAGCACAATAAAGATTGAATGGCTAACATAACAAAAATGCATTATTTCTCACACCAAATTTTGAAACAGTTTAAAATTAGAATTCAGATACATTGGCCAATGCCAATTTTTAGCCCCATGAACGGTTTACGGTCTCAGGGTCAGGGAAGATGAAAGATGTGTGTTGCTTGTTTCCAAGGCAATTTAGCTATGTAATTTTGTTTTGCCCCCAAACTACTGAACCAAGCATTTAAAATCTGAATTTTGGAAAGTTGGCAAGGTGACGGTTTTCTGCATAAAGACTACAATTACAATCTTGGCCTACAGCCTCTTTGCCTTTGCAGATGCGGACCAGGTGCAAGTGGATCTTGGTCACCTTGCCTAAGCCCTGCCACCTGGTGCCTTCTTGGTTGCTGTTCTTTTTTCCTACTAAAAGAGCCCTCCAGCCTCTTTTCCTTTGCAGATGGGGAGCAGGTGCAAGTGGATCTTGGTCACCTGGCCTATACACTGCCACCTGGTGCCTTCCTGTTTATCCTCTCTTTTTTCCCTACTAAAAGAGCCCTGAAGCCTCTTTTCCTTTGCAGATCGGGATCAGGTGCAAGAGGATCTTGGTACCTGGCCTAAGCCCTGCCACCTGGTGCCTTCCTGGTCGCTGCTCTTTTTCCCTACTTAAGGAGCCCTCCAGCCCCTTTTCCTTTGCAGATAGGGAGCAGGCGCAAGTGGGTATTGGTCACCTGGCATAAGCTCTGCCTACCTTCTCAGCCCTGCCTCTTCCTTCCTGCTCTTAACTCTTAGCTCAAGGGCGTCTCTCGCCCGGGCGTCTGAAGCAAAGGGCAGACAAAGAAAAAGCCAATTCCTGTTTGGAACTGTTCATGCCAGGAGGATCCAGAGCCAAAACACATGCTCAGACAGCAGGTAAGCATGCACCAACATGTGTTTACTCCCTCTGTCCCAATCCCCACCCCTCTGGTCCCCCGTGATGTTTCCTTGTGCCCCCACTTCTCGCACACCGGTGTTGCCTGTTTTGCTTGATTCTTCTACCCTGCTCCCCCTCGCCCCTCCAGCCTACTTCTACAAGAGTCTGTCCTGATACATTCTGGTTTCACCATCACCGTCTTGTGGCTAATGCTGGATTTGACTTTTATGGATTTCATTGATTCGCAGTGCGAAACCCTTTCTCATGGTGGCCCTGAATCATACTGTACCCATCTACATTTTGTATCCAGGCTTGCAACATTATTTGTTACTACTGACTTCTGCAATTGTATTTGCTCTCCCCTCTTGCTTCTCCACTCTTTTTGACTGCTTACTCTCTGTTTTCTGCTCCTCTCCCTTTCTCCCTTTTCTTATCTCCTCCCCTCCCCTTACTTTCTTCTATGCACCTACTCTATCAGAATTGTCCCTAGACCTAGTATGACCTAGTATGATAGCAACTTGTCTGGCCCCACGCCCCTCCCCGTACTTGTTTCCCCCCCAGCACTATATGAAATGTTGTCAGGCCTAGTACAATAGTCTCTTGTTTGGTTCCTCCCCTCCCTTTCTGCACCCCTCTCCCTAACCTTTTGTTTTCTCCGGCTTTCTACCAGAAATGTTGTTAGGCCTAGTAGGGGAGTCACCTGTCTGTTTCCATTTCCTTCCCACTCTCCCCTCCCTTTATTATCTATGTCTTAGCTCTTGCACTATCAGAAATGTCATTAGGCCGAGTATGATAGTTAATTTCACATCCTTACTGTTCATGGCCTGTAAAAATGTCATTGTATTTTACCTTGTTCCCTCCTTTGCCTTGAAGCACTTTGAAACACATTGTGTATAGGCGTTATATAAATAAAGAATCATATATGATATCATATCTGCCCATTAAATCTGCTTGCTTTTCTTACCCAAGCAGGACAAGATCTTGTGGACCTTCAATGCCGTCCAGACGCTGCTCCTTGGTGGTTCAGCATAATGTTTCCTTCGGCAAAATCATAGGAAACCCTTTTTGGCTGCTAACAGAGCTTCCTATTAAAGGCTAAGTCCCACCACTTTTTCTATGTTACCCAATCACATTTTAACAGATAATTATGTCATTCAAGTAATCAGCGTGAACATTGAAACAAAACATCTTGCTTGTTCATATATAAATTGAAGCTGATCTTGTTATCTGTTGCTTACATTTTAAATTGTTTGCTTGAACAAGATTGGCTTTTGCCAAATGATGAAGAGCCATCAACACTTTATTTAAAACATGTTCTGTTTTCTGAATCTCCAAGTGAAGCATTAAGCCTTCACTAGTATTTTATGAATGCTGGCAAAGACTTGTGTTTGTTTTGTTTACATAAATATATCTGAATTTCAAACGTTTTTTTTTTAATTATTTGTGCTTTCTGCTGAAATGCAAATTGGACTAGGTTTGGTAGATACACGTATTGCTTAGACAATCTTTTATCTTGTACATGTAGCATAGAAAGAAAGACATGTGTGTTCTAAATGCATCCAGACTTTAAGATTCTAGTGAATACATTAACCCCATAACACATTCTCAGAAATGTCAGTAATGGTGCAGATATTTCCAATTGTGTTGAGGAAGAGAATGCTGGCAAAGTCAATAGTTGGAATGTACACCTATGAATGTACATCTGTCGAATTTATCAGGAATATGTCATATGTGGCTAGGTGGTTTGACTAGCAGCTGAGATCCCTTCATACAATAGGCATATAATGCAATTTATGATGAAGCTTTGTGACCCCTATCTATACAAATGATAAATATTCTGTTTGTGAGCATCTGAAATTGTATGAACAGATGGTGGTATCAATTCGATTGAAGAATTATAAAACAACATAGACTTTGTACAAGGGGCATTCTCTCCTGACTTTTCGAGTTTCTTTGCTGGACTGGATGCCAACCGGCAAAGTATAACATGTTGGACCACTACACTACACTCTGCTATCCAGACTCAAAGAAATCTCCAGACTCAAAGAAATCATGGGTCCTCATTACGAGTCCGGCCCTCATTAAAACCGGCAGGCTGCCATTGGACTTGTAATATTTACTGGTGCCTGGTATTCCGGAATTACTGGGGGGTTACGACCTCGGCGTTCCAGGAAGTCAGGCGCGGGTAAATGTTAATCCTCATTCCCATTGAGTCCTGTAGGATTCAATGGGAATGGGGAACACAGAAGCACTTGCACCGTTAATAACGGTGCTGGTGCTTCCGTATAGGTCCCACCTGCAGGGCACAGCAACTCTGGCAAGCATACCCCTAGTGTGCCTGTTCGGTAACAACCAGCACACTTGTAATGGGGCCCATGGTCTTTAAAGACAGGGCTTTTAAGGGGTGTACCTTTTTCTTCACTGACAGATCAGTAGTGTAGCTAGACCCCTACTTGCCCAAACTGATGCCTCAACCCTATGCTATACAGCAAGTACCTTCACTCTTGTCCCGCCAATCCAATGCTTACATCCATAACTTAACACACCAGATTAATTGCTTTAACATTCATTTTAACAAGTATGCCAACGACACACAACTCTAAGTCTTAGTGTATGACAAAAACCCAAACCTCCAAATCATTCGCTCGTGGAGGGAAGTCATTAACACATGGAGGTCTGCAAGCAGCTCATTAATAATAATTATAATTTAGCATTTATATAGTGCTATGAACCCTCAGGTATCTGAGCGCTGCTCATTATTACCCACGGTGAGTGGTGCTCTTTTATCAAGCTTGGAAGGATGAAAGGCTGAGTTTGGCCCTGCCAGGATTCAAACCCGTGTCAGCAGGCATTGCATGCATGTCAAAGCGAGCGCTCTACTCGCTGTGCTATCGGTCCCGTTGTGAGTTGTCCCTAACCGGACCGATAGCACACCGATTGTGGGTCCTGAATACTACCAAAACCTAAACCATCATGTTGGACCATACCCTTGCCTAGTCGATACCCACGATCTTGCCGACCATTGCCCTTCAGCAAAGCTGTTACCTGCAACTTCACATGCTTACACACAACCTACAAGTGGTGCACTAGAAACACAAACATCTGATCACCCAATGCTCGTCCTGTCATAAACAGATAACTGCATTAGCAGGTATCTAGTTGCCTCATGAAAGAAATGTGACCAATTCTAAGGAATTCAAAACCATGCAGCCCACCTCATCATAGGTTTAGGAAAGTAAGCATAACACAACCATATCACAATTGCCCTACTCACATTAAACTGGCTTCACATTAACAGAGAATCATCTTCAAGGTCCTAAGATCCATCTTCAAACTCACCTTCTACCAATGTCCTAAATAATACACCAAGAAATTTGACAAATATTTATCAAAAATATATCTCTGATCACCCACCAAAGAGAGCTTCTCTCAAAAAGTGTCAGACTTCAAACACAGCTGGAAGAAGCATACAGTCAAGCAAGGCCATCTTAAGCACTTTTGGGGCCCGGGCATGGACACCCGCCCCCCTCCGCAGGACCAAAGGAACTAAGGGATATAGAATATCGTGTCGTGCAACTCCCCCGACCCTCTGTCAAAATCACAACCCACAGCTTCATATGTTGTTGATCAAACAAAGGATGACAAACATCATTTCAGTCTCCTTAACCTCTTCATTCTTGTTGTATTCGGAATGATAAACAAGTAGCATTTTAAGGCCAACATTAGCAGTCTACGACATGGGTAGTTGTGCTCTAGCATAGGTACAGGAAATATTTCACTAAATGGCAGTCACAAGGAAGGTATATCAGACAGAGTTTAACTGCAGGACACAGATCGTTTGAAAAAGTTGCAAATACACCAGAATAGACAAATGACACAGATTAGCTGCCTCACAGATGCAAAAGTGCTCAAGCATGGATACAGGTGACCAATGGGAAGCGAGGAGAAACCTACACATACCATAGTATAGAGAGTGGATGACAATTTGAAGCTAGTCGAAAGTTGTCTGTATCCAAACTGACTGAGATTAGAAAAGGGGCATGGTTTTCAAGTAGCATTGCCATTAGAGAGCAAATAAAAAAGTGGCCCTGGTGTGCAATATATCAAATCTCACTATTATTATAGAGGAAGCAACACTGCATATAGCCAGTGAAATCATGATTGAGTCTTTTTTTAAAGATCATGCCCTGAGAACAGAATTACTCTGAAGGGCTGACAATTTTTAAGGTTGAAGGACTGGCAATTTTGACAGGTCTGGCAATACAAGATTAAATGAGATGGCCAGGATCACACGTTGGTTAAAACGTGAAGCTGGAATTCACAAACCTCTCTGCAGTCTCTGCACTGTCTTTTCTTAGCCTGGACTAGAATAATCCAATTTTACAGAACTGACTAGGAAAATATGAAAATCATATGACCAAACACAAACCTTTCCATAGAAAACAGCACAGTACTGTCAGTGATAAAAGATGGGTCCAGGATCACTGTATCATCTTCTGGCAACGCCAGGATCCAAGCAGGAATGTTTTGGTTCCACAATCTGGAATTTGGATACCTAATCACCTCTGTGTTCTAACACTTTGTCTTTGGAGGTGCCTGCCTGGCTTTTCCAACTCCCCATCTGAACAAACCAATTTCTAGACATCCACCATACTAATGCTATGGTACTTTCTATAGCAACCACTATCTGATGCAGGTACATTGGGGATGATAAGCCCTGGTGTGCTAAACATCAAAGTACATATAGATGCAGGCTTATCGACTGCATACATTGAAATGGCTGAGCCAGCCTTGCTGGAATGTGTTACTGTGATCTTGCATATGAACGCAAATCTCTGCAATGAGTGCTTAACACATTGAGCTATTTTCTGAACCATCGCAACACTCAAATTCATCAATATCCATTTCAACTTTGGCTATTGCACATGATCAATATAATCCCCACAGAAAGGTGTGCATGCTACACGTGTTGTGCCGCACAAACCATGTATACGACAGTGAACATAGTAAGCATTACATGATGAAAAGATCAGAGCAGAATGTGCATGTCAACAACAGCAGTCAATATGTTTAGATCCTCAGCAGCACACCATAAAGAAACCTGACATGTGATATTTAATTTTGGTGACTAACAGGAACTGAATTCTTTTAATCAAGCTGCATTTTGGGGCCCCCTCCAAGGTGTAGGCCTGGGGCAAATGCCCCTTTTGCCCTCCCGTAAAGACGTCTCTGCTGAGTCAAGGCAGCAGAACGGTGGAACAGACTCCCCACCAGCCAGAACCCGACATCCCTAATTTCTGCAAAGGCTTGAAAATGCTGCTCTTTGGGATCGTTTTTGGCACTGACGCCGACCAGATGACTTTGTATCTGTGTCATATCTTGTGTTTAGTTATTTTATCTATGACTAAAAGTTGTCTTACCTTTCACAGGAACCCTTGCGACTAAATCTCCCGACACTAGAATGACCAACCTTACCTCAGCCCTGCCCCTTTTTGTCGGTGGTATGTATGTGGCGTGTTTAAAACAACAAATAAATAAATAAATAAATACATGTGAAAGAAGGTATAGTGATGCATGGAAAACACAGCAAGTAATAACATTGTTGAGTCTCCTAAACGGTTCTTGCATAGTTTTAACTTAATCACAATGACTTTAGAACTGACGTCAATTCACAACCCCAGTTGCATGTGTCCTTTGTATAAAGTTGTGCAGTTCGCTTTCGAAAGATTGTTGCTGCTGATAGCATCGCCACAATCAGATGTAAACCTTGCTTATTAATGGTTTCTGGAAATGAGTGATACTGTGTAAATGTGTCGGGGGCAGCCTGTGTAGACTAGAATAGACTTTTCTGTTTGCTGGCTGAATAGGTCAACACATCAATTCTTTGAACTGATACCATCTCTGTGAGTGGCACTTTATTGTACATGGATGCCGTCATCTTCACAAAGAAAGACAGTGAGAATGAAACGTTGTATGACATTTGCAAAGATACCGCACAAGTGACAGGGGGTCACTGCATTGGGTGCCCAATGATTTATGACAATAGCGCCTTTGCTGTTTGAATGCTTGCTTTCAATGCAAAATGAACCTCTTGTCACGGAACAAAATGAGATATCCCGTGTTAGTCACGCGATGACTCCGGGGACATACAAATTCGATCTAAGGAATACGATTCGTTTTAGTGTCGACAGTGGCCTTTAAGTTGAATCCACATCAGAACGGCTATTTCCTTCAGCATACTTACACACCATGACAACATGACGCATGTTATTGAGCAGGCTACACTGTGGGGAGGTGTAATGGAGCAAAGCGGTACGGTACGCATTGATTTCTGTTCTTTTAAAGCCCTGGTCTGTTTTATGCAGTTGCATACCACTACAAGATGGCTGCTGTAATACATCTATTTTTTGTACGTTTTCATGATTATTACTGACAGCGCCCCAGATTGGTTTTCATTTTCGCCACCTTTACTAAAGATATACAGGCCGATTCATGGAATAATTAGCGCGGCGCAAGTGGGCAAAAACGTGCGAATCGCAGTGGAATAGCGAAAATCGCAGTGCAAGTGCGAAAATCGGACGAAAAGCAGCGCACGTCGATTCATGGAAGTCCGTGCGCGAGAAAACCAGCGGATGTGCGATAAAAAAGTGCGCCGCGCACGTTGGCGCACAGGCCATCTAACAGCGTGCGCCAGGTCACAGCGAAAATCGCACAGGCCACAGCGAAATTCGCACATAGCGCGGCGCACGCAACAAAAGTAGGCGGAACACGAGCGTAACACTCGGAATGGGGAACAACTTGCAAAAACGTGGGCGTCACGGGGGAAGTACAGGGCACAAGTGCGCGGAACGCCCACACGCTCGCCTACAACACGTATTCATGGAATAGAATAGGGCAAAAAAGCGCACGCTCAAACCAGCGCACAGGCACAAACACGACCGCCACAAGAAAGCAGGCGGTAGCGTCTCTGCGGCTGTAAGAAATGTGCGCCAAAAGGTGCGCCAACAAATAGCACCTATATACTGCCATGATGAATGTCCTATACTGTGGCCCTCCAGGACAAATGACGTGCAAAGGGGTACCCACAAACACGGACACGCTGACAAAAAATATGTGTGCGTGTATACCGGGGTGCGCGGGAAGTCTCACACGCGATTTGGCCGGGTACGTGGATTTCAGGGGTGCGCGGGAAGTTCCACACGCGATTCCATCAGGGTAGGTGTATTTCAGGGGTGCGCGGGAAGTTCCACACGCGATTCCCTCAGGGTACGTGTATTTCAGGAGTGCGCGGGAAGTCCCACACGCGATTACAGCAGGGTACGTGTATTTCAGGGGTGCGCGTGAAGTTCCACACGCGAATAGCCTGGGCGCGTGTATTTCAGGGGTGCGCGGGAAGTTCCACATGCGAATAGCCTGGGCGCGTGTATTTCAGGGGTGCGCGGGAAGTTCCACACGCGAATAGCCTGGGCGCGTGTATTTCAGGGGTGCGCGGGAAGTTCCACACGCGAATAGCCTGGGCGCGTGTATTTCAGGGATGCGCGGGAATTTCCACACGCGAATAGCCTGGGCGCGTGTATTTCAGGGGTGCGCGGGAAGTTTAACACGCGATTTCAGCAGGGTACGTGTATTTCAGGGGTGCGCGGGAAGTTCCACACGGGAATAGCCTGGGCGCGTGTATTTCAGGGGTGCGCGGGAAGTTCCACACACGAATAGCCTGGGCGCGTGTATTTCAGGGGTGCGCGGGAAGTTCCACACGCGAATAGCCTGGGCGCGTGTATTTCAGGGGTGCGCGGGAAGTTCCACATGCGAATAGCCTGGGCGCGTGTATTTCAGGGGTGCGCGGGAAGTTTTACACGCGATTTCAGCAGGGTACGTGTATTTCAGGGATGCGCGGGAAGTTCCACACGCGAATAGCCTGGTCGCGTGTATTTCAGGGGTGCGCGGGAAGTTTAACACGCGATTTCAGCAGGGTACGTGTATTTCAGGGGTGCGCGGGAAGTTCCACACGCGAATAGCCTGGGCGCGTGTATTTCAGGGGTGCGTGGGAAGTTACACACGCGATTAGGCTGGGTGGGTCCTCACAGGTGTTCCCTGTACACCCTCGACGGCCCCTGCAGGCAGCCCACAAAACAGGGGACTACCCTGCACACCTGCTCATGTCTCCCACCACCCCCACCCCCCACCATCCAGGGGCACCCTCCACCAGGCCCCCACTCATGTCTCCCACCACCCCCACCGCCCAGCAGTGCAGGGGCAGCCTCCACCAGGCCCCCACTCATGTCCCCTATCACCCCCACGCCCCCGCCACCAGGGGCACCCTCCACCAGGCCCCCACTCATGTCTCCCACCACCCCCACCCCCCCAGTCACCAGGGGCACCCTCCACCAGGCCCCCACTCATGTATCCCACCATCCACACCCCCCACCATCCAGGGGCACCCTCCACCAGGCCCCCACTCATGTCTCCCACCACCCCCACCCCCCAGCAGTGCAGGGGCAGCCTCCACCAGGCCCCCACTCATGTGCCTATCACCCCCACCCCGCCGCCACCAGGGGCACCCTCCACCAGGCCCCCACTCATGTCTCCCACCACCCCCACACCCCCAGTCACCAGGGGCACCCTCCACCAGGCCCCCACTCATGTCTCCCACCACCCCGACCCCCCATCATCCAGGGGCACCCTCCACCAGGCCCCCACTCATGTCTCCCACCACCCCCACCCCCCAGCAGTGCAGGGGCAGCCTCCACCAGGCCCCCACTCATGTCCCCTATCACCCCCACCTCCCCGCCACCAGGGGCACCCTCCGCCAGGCCCCCACTCATGTCTCCCACCACCCCCACCCCCCCAGTCACCAGGGGCACCCTCCACCAGGCCCCCACTCATGTCTCCCACCACCCCCACCCCCCACCATCCAGGGGCACCCTCCACCAGGCCCCCACTCATGTCTCCCACCACCCCCACCCCCCAGCAGTGCAGGGGCAGCCTCCACCAGGCCCCCACTCATGTCCCCTATCACCCCCACCCCCCCGCCACCAGGGGCACCCTCCGCCAGGCCCCCACTCATGTCTCCCACCACCCCCACCCCCCCAGTCACCAGGGGCACCCTCCAACAGGCCCCCACTCATGTCTCCCACCACCCCCACCCCCCACCATCCAGGGGCACCCTCCACCAGGCCCCCACTCATGTCTACCACCACCCCCACCCCCCAGCAGTGCAGGGGCAGCCTCCACCAGGCCCCCACTCATGTCCCCTATCACCCCCACCCCCCCGCCACCAGGGGCACCCTCCGCCAGGCCCCCACTCATGTCTCCCACCACCCCCACCCCCCCAGTCACCAGGGGCACCCTCCACCAGGCCCCCACTCATGTCTCCCACCACCCCCACCCCCCAGCATCCAGGGGCAGCCCCCACCAGGCCCCCACTCATGTCCCCTATCACCCCCACCCCCCCGCACCAGGGGCACACTCCACCAGGCCCCCACTCATGTCTCCCACCACCCCCACCCCCCACCATCCAGGGGCACCCTCCACCAGGCCCCCACTCATGTCTCCCACCACCCCCACCCCCCAGCAGTGCAGGGGCAGCCTCCACCAGGCCCCCACTCATGTCTCCCACCACCCCCACCCCCCAGCAGTGCAGGGGCAGCATCCACCAGGCCCCCACCCATGTCTCCCTCCACCCCCACCCCCCAGCAGTGCAGGGGCAGCCCCCACCAGGCCCGCACTCATGTCCCCTATCACCCCCACCCCCCGCCACCAGGGGCACCCTCCACCAGGCCCCCACTCATGTCTCCCACCACCCCCACCCCCCAGCAGTGCAGGGGCAGCCTCCACCACGCCCCCATTCATGTCTCCCACCACCCCCACCCCCCAGCAGTGCAGGGGCAGCCTCCACCAGGCCCCCACCCATGTCTCCCACCACCCCCACCCCCCAGCAGTGCAGGGGCAGCCCCCACCAGGCCCCCACTCATGTCTCCCACCACCCCCACCCCCCACCATCCAGGGGCACCCTCCACCAGGCCCCCACTCATGTCTCCCACCACCCCCACCCCCCAGCAGTGCAGGGGCACCCTCCACCAGGCCCCCACCCATGTATACCACCACCCCCACCCCTGTGGGGCACCTGCCAGCAGGCCCCCACCATGTCTCCCACCACCCCCACCCCCCAGCCACCAGGGGCACCCTCCACCAGGCCCCCACCCATGTATACCACCACCCCTACCCCCCAGCAGTGCAGGGGCATCCTCCACCAGGCCCCCACCCATGTCTCCCACCACCCCCACCCCCCAGCAGTGCAGGGGCATCCTCCACCAGGCCCCCACTCATGTCCCCTATCACCCCCACCCCCCCGCCACCAGGGGCACCCTCCGCCACGCCCCCACTCATGTCTCCCACCACCCCCACCCCCCCAGTCACCAGGGGCAGCCTCCACCAGGCCCCCACTCATGTCTCCCACCACCCCCACCCCCCACCATCCAGGTGCACCCTCCACCAGGCCCCCACTCATGTCTCCCACCACCCCCACCCCCCAGCAGTGCAGGGGCAGCACCCACCAGGCCCCCACTCATGTCCCCTATCACCCCCACCCCCCTGCCACTAGGGGCGCCCTCCACCAGGCCCCCACTCATGTCTCCCACCACCCCCACCCCCCACCATCCAGGGGCACCCTCCACCAGGCCCCCACTCATGTCTCCCACCACCCCCACCCCCCAGCAGTGCAGGGGCAGCCTCCACCAGGCCCCCACTCATGTCCCCTATCACCCCCACCCCCCCGCCACCAGGGGCACCCTCCGCCAGGCCCCCACTCATGTCTCCCACCACCCCCACCCCCCCAGTCACCAGGGGCACCCTCCAACAGGCCCCCACTCATGTCTCCCACCACCCCCACCCCCCACCATCCAGGGGCACCCTCCACCAGGCCCCCACTCATGTCTACCACCACCCCCATCCCCCAGCAGTGCAGGGGCAGCCTCCACCAGGCCCCCACTCATGTCCCCTATCACCCCGACCCCCCCGCCACCAGGGGCACCCTCCGCCAGGCCCCCACTCATGTCTCCCACCACCCCCACCCCCCCAGTCACCAGGGGCACCCTCCACCAGGCCCCCACTCATGTCTCCCACCACCCCCACCCCCCAGCATCCAGGGGCAGCCCCCACCAGGCCCCCACTCATGTCCCCTATCACCCCCACCCCCCCGCACCAGGGGCACACTCCACCAGGCCCCCACTCATGTCTCCCACCACCCCCACCCCCCACCATCCAGGGGCACCCTCCACCAGGCCCCCACTCATGTCTCCCACCACCCCCACCCCCCAGCAGTGCAGGGGCAGCCTCCACCAGGCCCCCACTCATGTCTCCCACCACCCCCACCCCCCAGCAGTGCAGGGGCAGCATCCACCAGGCCCCCACCCATGTCTCCCTCCACCCCCACCCCCCAGCAGTGCAGGGGCAGCCCCCACCAGGCCCGCACTCATGTCCCCTATCACCCCCACCCCCCGCCACCAGGGGCACCCTCCACCAGGCCCCCACTCATGTCTCCCACCACCCCCACCCCCCAGCAGTGCAGGGGCAGCCTCCACCACGCCCCCATTCATGTCTCCCACCACCCCCACCCCCCAGCAGTGCAGGGGCAGCCTCCACCAGGCCCCCACCCATGTCTCCCACCACCCCCACCCCCCAGCAGTGCAGGGGCAGCCCCCACCAGGCCCCCACTCATGTCTCCCACCACCCCCACCCCCCACCATCCAGGGGCACCCTCCACCAGGCCCCCACTCATGTCTCCCACCACCCCCACCCCCCAGCAGTGCAGGGGCACCCTCCACCAGGCCCCCACCCATGTATACCACCACCCCCACTCCTGTGGGGCACCTGCCAGCAGGCCCCCACCATGTCTCCCACCACCCCCACCCCCCAGCCACCAGGGGCACCCTCCACCAGGCCCCCACCCATGTATACCACCACCCCTACCCCCCAGCAGTGCAGGGGCATCCTCCACCAGGCCCCCACCCATGTCTCCCACCACCCCCACCCCCCAGCAGTGCAGGGGCATCCTCCACCAGGCCCCCACTCATGTCCCCTATCACCCCCACCCCCCCGCCACCAGGGGCACCCTCCGCCACGCCCCCACTCATGTCTCCCACCACCCCCACCCCCCCAGTCACCAGGGGCACCCTCCACCAGGCCCCCACTCATGTCTCCCACCACCCCCACCCCCCACCATCCAGGGGCACCCTCCACCAGGCCCCCACTCATGTCTCCCACCACCCCCACCCCCCAGCAGTGCAGGGGCAGCCTCCACCAGGCCCCCACTCATGTCCCCTATCACCCCCACCCCCCCGCCACCAGGGGCACCCTCCGCCAGGCCCACACTCATGTCTCCCACCACCCCCACCCCCCCAGTCACCAGGGGCACCCTCCACCAGGCCCCCACTCATGTCACCCACCACCCCCACCCCCCAGCATCCAGGGGCAGCACCCACCAGGCCCCCACTCATGTCCCCTATCACCCCCACCCCCCTGCCACTAGGGGCGCCCTCCACCAGGCCCCCACTCATGTCTCCCACCACCCCCACCCCCGCAGTCACCAGGGGCACCCTCCACCAGGCCCCCACTCATGTCTCCCACCACCCCCCACCATCCAGGGGCACCCTCCACCAGGCCCCCACTCATGTCTCCCACCACCCCCACCCCCCAGCAGTGCAGGGGCAGCCTCCACCAGGCCCCCACTCATGTCTCCCACCACCCCCACCCCCCAGCAGTGCAGGGGCAGCCTCCACCAGGCCCCCACCCATGTCTCCCACCACCCCCACCCCCCAGCAGTGCAGGGGCAGCCCCCACCAGGCCCCCACTCATGTCCCCTATCACTCCCACCCCCCGCCACCAGGGGCACCCTCCACCAGGCCCCCACTCATGTCTCCCACCACCCCCACCCCCCAGCAGTGCAGGGGCAGCCTCCACCAGGCCCCCACTCATGTCTCCCACCACCCCCACCCCCCGGCAGTGCAGGGGCAGCCTCCACCAGGCCCCCACCCATGTCTCCCACCACCCCCACCCCCCAGCAGTGCAGGGGCAGCCCCCACCAGGCCCCCACTCATGTCTCCCACCACCCCCACCCCCCACCATCCAGGGGCACCCTCCACCAGGCCCCCACTCATGTCTCCCACCACCCCCACCCCCCAGCAGTGCAGGGGCACCCTCCACCAGGCCCCCACCCATGTATACCACCACCCCCACCCCTGTGGGGCACCTGCCAGCAGGCCCCCACCCATGTCTCCCACCTTCCCCACCCCCCAGCCACCAGGGGCACCCTCCACCAGGCCCCCACCCATGTATACCACCACCCCCACCCCCCAGCAGTGCAGTGGCATCCTCCACCAGGCACCCACACATGTCCCCCTGCCCCCAGGTCCTGACGATACTCAATCATGGCAGTAATGGGCAGCATACCCAGCACAAACACCCAGGCAAGGATTGCATCCACCCACATAGTGAATGCAATTACATGATACAACCCCAATGGCAAGTATGTAAATGAACACATGTCCGTCACACACACATACACAGCGGGTGCAAGTGAATGTCAAAACCCATATCATGACATGTATGAAACCAATGAGAAAATACCACAAGTGAAAGTTAAAAAAACATGTATTAAAGATGAAAAATAAGTAAACAAATCAAACATACAACAATGGGGATAACAAAATAAATGGTCCATGTCCGAGAACAAATGTAAAAATAAAAAAAACAAAGTAATCCAAAAACAAATGTTGTCCAAAGCAATGTAATGTGGAAGGAAAATAATGAAAAACCATTTCCTCATGGTGAACACAATAATCAATAAAAAAAAATGTTTCTTCAAAAAGCAAACTATATACACGAATATTCCAGGGTCCATGAGCCCAACACCATAAATGAAACCTACTACTACCTAATGAAAAAAATATCTACAAAAAAGTGGCCATTGTTCGAGCGGTCCAAAAAAATAAAAATGAATAAAGGAAACATAACACTAACTAACTAAATAACTATATACAAAGGCAGCGGGCAAGTCCTGCGGCTCACTCGGTGATGTTGCTGGCCAGGGCATCATCGAACTCCATGTCGATGTCCTGGAGGCGGGACTCTGTCCTGGCCCCGAGGTCTCCAGGGATAACCCATGTTCAGCTCAAACTCCCTGCGAGCTTCCTCGAGGCACTCAGCCCGCCTCAACGCCCGACGCATGGAGAACTCCGCCCTGACCATGGTGAGCCACTCCTCTTCCGCCGCTGCCGCTCCGCACCTATCCGCTGGACCAACTACTCCCACACGGAAGAAACCACCATCCCAGGGTTGCCCTGCCCTCCGGCCGATGCCTGCCCCTCTGATCTTGATGGCCCCGAGCCATGATGCCTCCCACGTCGAGCCTGCTGCTGCCTCCGACGCCACTGCCTCTGCCAACACGACGGCATCCAGGCTGATGGAAACCACCGACGCCGTCGTGCACGTGCCCTGCCCGATGATGCTGTCACATCTTCCATCTGCTGGGGTCCAGTTGCTGTGTTGTCCACCCCTGCTGGACCTCCGACTCCCAACTGTGGCAGGGATGGGATCCCCACCGAGCTGGCTGCATTGGTCGGGGCAGGTCCACAGGGGGCCCTGGTGGCATCTGGGCCGGAAGACAGCAAGGAGAACGACTGGTGTATAGCCTGCACAGAGGAGGAGAGGGCCGCCAGATTGGCCAACACATGCAGCAAACCCCCGAACATGGCCGATCCCAATTGGGCCACGTCGGCACGGTGCACTTCGTGATGACGTGCGTCCTCCTCCCGGGAAGCATGCACGGCATCACGAATCACAGCCGTGCGCATCGCGACCCCAATCAGGACCTTCTCCACACGGCCAGGGGTTCCCACGTCCGCAGGTGGAGGGGAGTCAGGTGACATGGACATCCCCTCTACCTGCGGACGGGCCTGGGACGGGGCATTCCTGCTGGTGCATGGTGGTGCACTCACAGGGTCAGGGACAGCGACATGCACAGGCCCCTCCACGGTGACCTGTGCTGCCTCCTGCCCCTGGCCCTGGACTGCACCACTTGCACCAGCAGGGATGCCCCCACCAGGCCCCATGTGTGCCCCAGTGGCGGCCTCCTCCTCCTCTGTGCAAACCACCAACCTGGATGGCTCCTCACCGTCTCCCACCGTAGCAGGCCCCTGTGGGGGCTCACCCACCCCTTCCACTGCAGCCGTGGGGGCATCCCCGCCGCCTTGCTCCACAGCGCCGTCTCCGCCCTCTTCTTCACTAGCCGCTGCGTAGAGGGAGACAAAGAACACAAGCATCAGGGTACTGTACAATGGTCCCCTAGACAGGAAGCAATAGCAGATGAGCACCACTGTCAAAGTACACTTCCATCATGTCCCTTCACAACACATGGGTCAGTCCAGGCAAAACACACACAGTAACAGGCATGGTGCATGCCATGGACATTTCCATGCATGTCCAATGGACTCTTGAAACATTCAATGATATGTAACTCACATGCATCATGGCTCATGCCTATCACATGCACACACTTCACCTCAGTCACATCCATCTGGCCCCAAACACACCAAACACAGCGGATACAAGGGTAATTTGGCTGCTTCACTGAATCTGTGCATTGTCACACACATGTGTCTTGCATCCATGGCATGCACAAGTCACAGACACGCTTTCGCTCCCTTGACCGTTCTGGCGGGCAGCTGTTATACGCTCCCCCAGTAGTGTGCAGGATCATAGTGGCAGCATGTGTCCTGCACAACGTTGCAACATGCCGGGGCCTGGCCGTGGACATGGTGGTGGCCCCACATCCCCAACCACATGCACAGCCGCTGCGCATGGGAGGGGAAAGGGCACATGTCTACAGACATGGCTACCATATATGTACCTGGCATCAGCACCCATCCCTCACCCCCACCCATGTCCAGGTACAGAGACTGGCATGCTCTCATGTTCAAAATCTGCATAGGGCTCCCCATGCGGCATTTGAACACATGCAACAACCATGTGGGTCACACATCACTGGTCGCACATGCATTACTATGATGTCCCTGCACACATACATGCATACATGGCCTATGGCACACATACAGGCAAGTATCATAGAACCAGCACACCGCAACATGCCCTGTCTCACACAGTAATGCTTGGACACTTACCACTCAACTCCAGACGGGCCTCCCTCTCAAGGATCTGGGCGTGTAGCGCTGGGCGTACGCGTTCCAGGACCCTCATCTGGATGGAACTCATGCGGCCCCGGCCCCCCTCCACGAGGCGCCGGGCCTTCACAAGGGTCCTGGACCTCAAGTCCTCCCAGCGCTTCTTGATCTTCTGGACGTTGCGGGTTGCCACCCCCTCCGCGTTGATGTCAACCACACAGTCGGCCCAGATCCTCTCCCGTCCTTCCTTGCTGGCGCGGGACGATCCAAAGAGGGCATCATACTGCCCCAGGACATGCTCCACCAGGACACCAACTTCGGTGGCAGTGAAGCTGGTGCCCCTCTGCCCCTCTGGCCTGGGGTTGCCACTGGTGCCAGATGTGGAAGTGCCCGACATGGCAACCCCAGAGGCAGGTGTGGGTGGGCAACTGGGTCCTGGGGCTGGGCTGTGGAGCGATGTAATCCCAGTCGGGAGTCTTCAGTTCCAGCAGGGGTGGACACAGCAACTGGACCCCTGCAGATGGCTGATGTGCAGGCACCAAATGGCAGGGCACGGTGGCAGAAGGCAGGCAGGCAGCAGCAGATGGCACGTGGGAGGCTGCTCGGGGCACTGGGGGGCAGTAACTCGGCCTTCTGGGCAGGAGCGTGGTCTTCCGTGTGTTTTCGCGTGGCCAGCTTGATACGGAGTGATTTGGCACGTGAACATCCTGCACGTCAGCGTGAAATCCGAGGAAAGGCCCTTAGCGCGTAAGCGCGTCAGCACGCATACGCGATTCTATTGGACCAGAGTCCCTCAGCGCGTAAGCACGTCTGTGACGTGACCCGCACGGGTGTTCCCCACTCAGCACGTGATGACGGAGCACACGTGGAAATACTGCACGTCAGAGTGTCATCGCGTGTAATTGGACAAAAGTGCGCGTACACGCGATTGGCCTATGTACGTGTATTTCAGGGGTGCGCGGGCACTTACACACGCAAGTACGTCAGCGCACCTGTATCCCGTGGTGCGTGGGAATTTCCACACGCTATTGGACTGGGAACTGGATTCCAGGGGTGCGCGGGTCACACGTTCGCCTAGAACACGCGCAAAGCATAAATTTGCACACTTTAACAATAACAAGCTCAGACGCCAGGATGAACATACCGTTCCTAGCAGCAGTGGCAGTGGGCTACCAAAGGAGGAGGAGGAGGATAGTCAGGGCCAGAATATTTACACCCAGAACCAGCCTTTTCAGGATGCCTGATGACCAGGTGTATGGGAGGTACAGGTTTCCACCACACATAATACTGGACCTGGTGAGTGAGTGGGAGGATGACCTCACATCACCCACCCTGTGCTCCCAAGCACTCAGCCCCCTGGAGAAGGTCCTCAATGTACTGCACTTCTTAGCCACTGGATCATTTCAGCGGACAAGTGCCATAGTGGGTGGGGTGTCACAGGCCACCCAGTCACGCTGCCTACACCAGGTCTTGAACATCATCACTGCACGCCCATCAGTCCGCAGGCACATATACCTGCCCAGAACACCTGCAGAAAGGCATGCTGCCACCCTGGATTTTTACGGTGTGGCACGATTCCCCAAAGTGCTAGGTGCCATCGACTGCACCCATGTGGCTCTACGTCCCCCCAGGGCATCTGAGCACATCTATAGGAACCGCAAAAACTGGCATTCCATCAACATGCAGGTAGCATGTAATGCCAAGGGAATCATCACCTCAGTATATGCCAACTATCCCGGGTCCACCCACGACAGCTTCATTTACCGAATGTCCACCCTAAGCCGGGACCTAGAAGCTGGGCGGCATGGCGATACATGGCTGCTTGGTGAGTATGTATGCCACTGCACATGCATGCATGTCGGATACTGAGCAAGGTCACAACCCCACCAATGATACCAATCACCACCTCCACAGGGGACAGTGCCTACCCTCTCAGCCCCCACATGATGACGCCAATTCGGAACCCCACCACGCCACCCGAGGAAAGATATAACACAGCCCACATTACGACCCGGGGCATAGTGGAGCGCACATTCGGAGTGCTAAAGTCACGCTTTCGCTCCCTTGACCGTTCTGGCGGGCAGCTGTTATACGCTCCCCCAGTAGTGTGCAGGATCATAGTGGCAGCATGTGTCCTGCACAACGTTGCAACATGCCGGGGCCTGGCCGTGGACATGGTGGTGGCCCCACATCCCCAACCACATGCACAGCCGCTGCGCATGGGAGAGGAAAGGGCACTGGGGGAGGCAGCCCCTACACAGCTAGTGGCTAATTACTTCACATAGTGATCACACCCCTGTGGAGTGCACACTGGCCTGGCACATTCCATCTGACAATCAATGATGACTCAACCTGACACTGATCCTGATGTCTGGAGATTCAACCGTGAAAAGCACATCAGCCTGAGATTGTTCACCTGGAAGTGTTACAATGTGTGCATCCCTACCCACACACACCACCAATGCAGTTTTGTGAAGAAACACATTCAAGCAGCTAAAATGAATACCCACTTGCTAAATGCAACAAGAGGACAGTGGCATGTCACCCAACCCATCCCCAGCACCGCCACACAACACACCGTGCCATGTCATGCTATGTGCAGGTAAACAAAGTAATCCCCACAACATGACAAGTGTCACGATGTACAGTGTCCCCAATTGAAACTTGCTACACCTGAAATGCTCACTGTAATGCAGGACCAACAACAAACTTGAGCAGGTACTACCATTAACATGACTTCACTAATGTAATAAATCAGTAGTCTCACCACCTGGAAATACCTGCACTCCCACCACTTCCAACTGTACAGTGTTGGCGCCATGTAGAGTTGTAGGTGCACTGCTGCCAACAAGGACCCCATCTCCAGACTAGAGGGCCTTGTGTAGACATGAGGAAGGGACCTGCAAATTGGGAGGCAGACACAGATGATGAGTTACACATCAATGCAACATGCAGTGTACAACAGAACAGCAATATGCACTAGGAATGTATACACAGTATTGACTAGACTACCCACACATGTAGTGGGAGTCCAATTTCACCATGTACTTCAATGTCACTTGGGCACACCCTTTGCAAGCCCATGGAAACGGGAAGCAGGAGGGGTGTGTGTGACTCAAACCCAGGCATCTGAACCAAATACATGACAAGCCTGCATGTGCCCAGCCACAATGCAGCGTATGCCCACAGGAACCACGGAAGCCAACAAATTGTCCCAAAAAAATTGGGAAAAATAAAAAAATAAAAATAAAAATAAAAAAAAATCAAAAATGGCCATTAATGGGCCCGGGGGGTTTGGGGAGGCCACCCAGGAGGTCCGAGGACAGGGTGCACACCAAAACCCACCTGTGTGGATCCTGGGAAAAAAAAACACCTCCATGGGCTCATGGCCCACACGGCTACCCTGTTGTGGGAGTATCACTGCTGTCGCTATTATCACCCTGTGCAGCTGCATCCGGAGGTGGTTGCACTATGGGAGGCAGCCCACGCAAGGCCCTACTCTATTCCTCCATGGCTGCAAGCATGCGGGTGTGGTAGGTCTCGTTCTGGAGGATGAGGGTGCTGAGGTCCCCATGCACCAACTCACGGGATGCCCGGACCTCCGCCCTTGTTGCTTGCATCTCAGCTGAGAGCGTACGGGTGAGACGCTCCAGCTGCTGTTCAGTCCTTTGGTGTGTTGAAGCCTCAAGCTCAACAAGAGTCGTCCTGAGTTGATGGAGCTCCTGCCTCAGGGCTTCCCTGTGGCCCTGGGACTCTATGAAGATGGCCTCCTGCAGAGTCGCCAGTGCCGCCCGCCTGTCCCTGTTGGACGCCAACATGTCCTCCCTGTGTGACTGGCAGATGGAGTCGGTTGCCTGCTCTAGTCGTTCCATCAGCCTTTCAGGGGGGACAATGGAAGTGGCCACCCTATCCATGGCCTGAGCCATCATCTCGGATGATGCTGCCTGTTGGGTAGCCATACCGTAAATGGATTGCTCCCATGCGGTATTGCCAGGTGGCGTACGGCCACCACGTCGGCGGGCACCACACCTGTCTGGGGCAAGGCGGACTGCGCCTTGCTGTGCCGGCACTGCCTGAGGCTGCAGGACTGCATGCCCCCTCTGATCTGCTGGCCCAGGAACAGGATCAGATGTCGCGGAGTGTGACCTTGCATCCGTAACCACCAAAGGCCTAGCTGCCAACACTGATATCCCCATTGAGGGTTCTGACCCTGGTGCAGGTGGGTGGGACAGAACAGAATCCCTCCCTGGAACACTCACCTGCGACGGCACGTAGGTCTCATCATCCGAATCAACAGCTGAGTACAGCTCGGGGGAGGTGCAGCCAGAGACACCCCTTGAGACCACGACCTGCAGCACTTGTGGGTTCTCACCCACCAGCACACCACGTCCCTCACTGGTGGTTGGTCGGCCCTCGGACCCCTCCTGGCTCTGCACCATCTCCACCATCTCCACAACCCCAGCAGTATCAGGTGCGTCTTCCCCTGCAAAGACATAATAACAAAGAAATGGAAACAGGCATTAGCACCATGGCACACAATGAGGGCTGAGAAGCAAGAGAACCAGTACTTGATTGACACATGTCCCACATGACTAAAACCCTCTCATGCATGCACCCTCACTGCGTATGAAGGGCAGGCAAATGGCACACACTGATGACACAAAGATGGAAGATGAACACATTTCCTGCATGCTGCCTGGCAGTGGCATCACACATTGGCCTGTGATTGCCAGGTGACACACACATGCCATCACACAGATTGCATGTACCATTGCTATTGAGGCAAGATGGAGAGGAGGGCAGCACTTATTCATTCAGTTCAGTTCCCGCATGTAATAGCTTTTCTAAATCAAACAGGTCTGATTTTCACCTGGAGCTGGCAGTCCCAAATGGTCCAATTGCACAGGGACATGTGTGAACATATGATATCCAGGTAACAAAGTCACTCCACTTTACCATAGCCATGCCAGACATGTGACTAGAGGACTGAGAAATGCCTAGTATAAGTGGTGGAATGCTAACAATCTGTCTGAATGAACAGAGAAAAATAAGCAACAATGTTGTGGCAAGGTGACACTTCAAGGGCAACTGGCGTGCAGTTGGGCTAGATGTCTACTGTTGGCAGAAGGGATACTGCAATGGCCAAATGCAGCTGCGCAGGATGTATTGCATGAAGCACATGCCTGACCCATACGACTCAGGCGCACACACTCTCACCTGGCACACAAACAGAAGCCCTCACACACACACCATGCACATGGATGACACACACATGCATGTGCACTCACCGGACAATGCCTCGTAATCAGGCAGATCTTCCACGCCTTGGATCTGTTCCTCCGTGACGTAGGTCCCAGCGACTGACTCATGTGGAGTGAGTTCCATGTCTACTACTGGAGACCCACCTCCAGTCACTAGAGTTGCGGCATGACTTGAGGCCAGCTTCTTCTTTGCCCTGCGCTTTAGGTCATTCCAGCGCTTATAGCAATCATTGGCTGTGCGCCTCACGATTCCAAGGGCACTTACGATGTCCGCAACGGTCTGCCAGTGTGCCTGGCGTTGTGCAGGTGTGGTCTTGGATCCTGCAACAATGACCATCTCGTTATCATGTCCGGACACATACTCGACAAGTGCATTCAGTTCGTCATCCGTGAAGCTGGGCTTCCTCGACGGGCCGGACTGTGTAGCCGTGTCTGGGGCATCAGCCTGTGCCGGACGAGCACTCTTCCTCTTCCGCTTGGAAGGTGGTGGTGATCCTGAGTGTCCTGCGCCGCTCTGGACACTAGGGGCAGGAGCCCTGGTGGGCTCTGTATCAGGTGTGTGGGATTGCACACTCAGCATGGGAGTTGGTGCAGGCATTGGCTCAAGTGTAATGGTGTCAGGGGGAATGTCAGCAGGATGGACTAGGACCGACACTGTCCTGGCTGGGTGTGTGAGAGCTGGGGTGGATGGAGCCGCAGCTGCCCCTGCAGCCTCTCCGCCCTGCCTACTTGGGGCAGCAGATGACCTTGCTGCCCCAGATCCACGTGGCATGATGGCATCAACGTGCACCAGCGCACGTGTCGTAGCCCTGCTGACCTGGAAGTCAGCCATGGAGTCAGCCAGGTATGGTGCCACAATGGGCTGGCCCAACAAGGGCTGAGCATGGATGGTGTCAGCCACATCAGCCTCAACGGGAGGGGGGGAGGGGGGGATTATGGGTGCCCGTGACTGGTCCTCCACACATGGGGGGACAGGCTCACCCTGCAAGTTACGACCACGTCCCCTACCGGATCCACCACGGCCACCACTTGTGGCTCTTCCACCTTTGCCACCCTTACGGAATCCTCGCCTCCCAACCATGACACTGATGTTAATGTGCGTATGGGAGTGGATGTAGACTATTGTCCTGGGCAATTGGGGGTCAAAGGGGTTGGGTACCAGATGGTAATTGTACCCTAGTGCTCTAGCAAGGCTGAATGTAACCCCTGGGGAAATATGACGGGTCACGCAACGCACAGGAGGCCCAAAAAAGGGAGATGACGTGCACGCAACCCCTCCTAGACCACGTGTGCAGAAAGAAAAACCTGCACTACGCTGTGGCACCCAGTAACATAAGAATGAACGTATGCGTGTCACACGCAGCCTAGAATGACCTCTGAAGGGGTAGGCTACACACGGGGCAAGCACAGATGTTAGATACGTGCGTGACTCACCGTCTGCCAGGTAAAAGAGCGTGAAAAATGAGCGTGTTTGGTTGGCAACACCCCCGCCAAAAGAAGATATGTACGCTGTCTGAGGAGACAGGACAACAGTAGAAGGGAACACTGTTTGAGGGAACAGGCCCAGGTAAACCAGTACAAGAGAAAAAATAGAAAAAGCTGTCAGAGGTAACAGGGAGTACGAACTTGAAACGCCGTGAAGTAAATCGCGTGTGAAACGACAAGAAGTACAGAATTCACCCACTCGCTCTCCACAAAAAGCAGTACAAGGAATTGGTGTTCTACACGTACTTTATATGCAGGCCCACACGTACAGCGTCACTTACGCGGCGTGTACGTGCTAGGCCCATTCCCACCAATTACACGCTTTGTCACTTCTGCGTGTAGGTCCATTTGCACCAATTACACGCTTTGTCACTTCTGCGTGTATGTCCATTTGCACCAATTACACGCTTTGACACTTCTGTGTGTAGGTCCATTTGCACCAATTACACGCTTTGACACTTCTGCGTGTTGGGCTATTTCCACCAATAACACGCTTTGACACTCGGGCGTGTCACGCAACTTTTTCCTACACGTGCATGTGACTTCATAGACGCGCATACGCGTTTACGCGCTAAGGGCCGTTCATCGATTTACACGCAGACGTGTGGGATTTTCACGTGCAAAATCACTCACTACGTATCAAGCTGTCCACGCGTTCACACACGAAAGACCACGCTCCTGCCCAGGAGGCCAAATTACTGCCCCCCAGAGCCCTGAGCACGCTCCCACCTGCCATCTACTGCTGCCTGACTGCCTGCTGCCGACGTGCCCTGCCATTTGCTGCCTGCACATCAGCCAGGGGTGCTGTTGCTGTGACCACCCCTGCTGGAACCAAAGGCTCCCGACTGCTTTTCTGTCGCCCCACAGCCCAGCCCCAGGACCCAGTTGCCCACCCACTCCTGCCTCTGGGGTTGCCATGTCGGGCACTACAACATCTGGCACCAGTGGCAACCCCCGGCCAAGGAGGCAGAGCGGCACGAGCTTCAGTGCCAGGGAAGTTGGTGTCCTGGTGGAGGATGCCCCTGGTGGCTGGGGGGTGGGGTGGTGGGAGACATGGGTTGGACATGGGTGGGGGCCTGCTGGCAGGTGCCCCACAGCGCTGGGGGGTGGGGGTGGTAGGAGACATGGGTGGGGGCGTGGTGGAGGGTGCCCCTGCACTGCTGGGGGGTGGGGGTGGTGGGAGACATCGGTGGGGGCCTGGTGGAGGGTGACCCTGGTGGCTGGGGGGTGGGGGTGGTGGTAGACATGAGTGGGGGCCTGGTGGAGGCTGCCCCTGCACTGCTGGGGGGTGGGGGTGGTGGGAGACATGAGTGGGGGCCTGGTGGAGGGTGCCCCTGGTGGCTGGGGGGTGGGGGTGGTGGGAGACATGAGTGGGGGCCTGGTGGAGGCTGCCCCTGCACTGCTGGGGGGTGGGGGTGGTGGGAGACATGAGTGGGGGCCTGGTGGAGGCTGCCCCTGGTGGCTGGGGGGTGGGGGTGGTGGGAGACATGAGTGGGGGCCTGGTGTAGGCTGCCCCTGCACTGCTGGGGGTGGGGGTGGTGGGAGACATGAGTGGGGGCCTGGTGGAGGCTGCCCCTGCACTGCTGGGGGGTGGGGGTGGTGGGAGACATGGGTGGGGGACTAGTGGAGGGTGCCCCTGGTGGCTGGGGGGTGGGGGTGGTGGGACACATGAGTGGGGGCCTGGTGGAGGGTGCCCCTGGTGGCTGGGGGGTGGGGGTGGTGGGAGACATGAGTGGGGGCCTGGTGGAGGCTGCCCCTGCACTGCTGGGGGGTGGGGGTGGTGGGAGACATGAGTGGGGGCCTGGTGGAGGGTGCCCCTGGTGGCTGGGGGGCAGGGGCAGCCTCCACCAGGCCCCCACTCATGTCTCCCACCACCCCCACCCCCCAGCAGTGCAGGGGCAGCCTCCACCAGGCCCCCACTCATGTCTCCCACCACCCCCACCCCCCAGCAGTGCAGGGGCAGCCTCCACCAGGCCCCCACTCATGTCTCCCACCACCCCCACCCCCCAGCCACCAGGGGCACCCTCCACCAGGCCCCCACTCATGTCTCCCACCACCCCCACCCCCCAGCCACCAGGGGGACCCTCCACCAGGCCCCCACCCATGTATCCCACCATCCCCACCCCCCAGCAGTGCAGGGGCACCCTCCACCAGGCCCCCACTCATGTCCAACCCATGTCTCCCACCACCCCCACCCCCCAGCAGTGCAGGGGCAGCCTCCACCGGGCCCCCACTCATGTCTCCCACCACCCCCACCCCCCCAGTCACCAGGGGCACCCTCCACCAGGCCCCCACCCATGTATCCCACCACCCCCACACCCCAGCAGTGCAGGGGCAGCCTCCACCAGGCCCCCACTCATGTCTCCCACCACCCCCACCCCCAGCAGTGCAGGGGCAGCCTCCACCAGGCCCCCACTCATGTCTCCCACCACCCCCACCCCCCAGCAGTGCAGGGGCAGCCTCCACCAGGCCCCCACTCATGTCTCCCCCCACCCCCACCCCCCAGCCACCAGGGGCACCCTCCACCAGGCCCCCACTCATGTCTCCCACCACCCCCACCCCACAGCAGTGCAGGGGCAGCCTCCACCAGGCCCCCACCCTTGTCCCCTATCACCCCACCCCCCAGCAGTGCAGGGGCACCCTCCACCAGGCCCCCACTCATGTCTCCCACCACCCCCACCCCCCAGCCACCAGGGGCACCCTCCACCAGGCCCCCACCATGTATCCCACCACCCCCACCCCCCGGCAGTGCAGGGGCACCCTCCACCAGGCCCCCACTCATGTCCAACCCATGTCTCCCACCACCCCCACCCCCCAGCAGTGCAGGGGCAGCCTCCACCAGGCCCCCACACATGTCTCCCACCATCCCCACCCCCAGCCACCAGGGGCACCCTCCACCAGGCCCCCACTCATGTCTCCCACCAACCCCACCCCCCAGCAGTGCAGGGGCAGCCTCCACCAGGCCCCCACTCATGTCTCCCACCACCCCCACCCCCCAGCAGTGCAGGGGCAGCCTCCACCAGGCCCCCACTCATGTCTCCCACCACCCCCACCCCCCAGCAGTGCAGGGGCAGCCTCCACCAGGCCCCCACTCATGTCTCCCACCACCCCTGCCCCCCAGCCACCAGGGGCACCCTCCACCAGGCCCCCACTCATGTCTCCCACCACCCCCACCCCCCAGCAGTGCAGGGGCATGAGTGGGGGCCTGGTGGAGGGTGCCCCTGGTGGCTGGGGGGTGGGGGTGGTGGGAGACATGAGTGGGGGCCTGGTGGAGGCTGGCCCTGCACTGCTGGGGGGTGGGGGTGGTGGGAGACATGAGTGGGGGCCTGGTGGAGGGTGCCCCTGGTGGCTGGGGGGCAGGGGTGGTGGGAGACATGAGTGGGGGCCTGGTGGAGGCTGCCCCTGCACTGCTGGGGGGTGGGGGTGGTGGGAGACATGAGTGGGGGCCTGGTGGAGGCTGCCCCTGCACTGCTGGGGGGTGGGGGTGGTGGGAGACATGAGTGGGGGCCTGGTGGAGGCTGCCCCTGCACTGCTGGGGGGTGGGGTTGGTGGGAGACATGAGTGGGGGCCTGGTGGAGGGTGCCCCTGGTGGCTGGGGGTGGGGATGGTGGGAGACATGTGTGGGGGCCTGGTGGAGGCTGCCCCTGCACTGCTGGGGGGTGGGGGTGGTGGGAGACATGGGTTGGACATGAGTGGGGGCCTGGTGGAGGGTGCCCCTGCACTGCCGGGGGGTGGGGGTGGTGGGATACATGGTGGGGGCCTGGTGGAGGGTGCCCCTGGTGGCTGGGGGGTGGGGGTGGTGGGAGACATGAGTGGGGGCCTGGTGGAGGGTGCCCCTGCACTGCTGGGGGGTGGGGTGATAGGGGACAAGGGTGGGGGCCTGGTGGAGGCTGCCCCTGCACTGCTGTGGGGTGGGGGTGGTGGGAGACATGAGTGGGGGCCTGGTGGAGGGTGCCCCTGGTGGCTGGGGGGTGGGGGTGGGGGGAGACATGAGTGGGGGCCTGGTGGAGGCTGCCCCTGCACTGCTGGGGGGTGGGGGTGGTGGGAGACATGAGTGGGGGCCTGGTGGAGGCTGCCCCTGCACTGCTGGGGGTGGGGGTGGTGGGAGACATGAGTGGGGGCCTGGTGGAGGCTGCCCCTGCACTGCTGGGGGGTGGGGGTGGTGGGATACATGGGTGGGGGCCTGGTGGAGGGTGCCCCTGGTGACTGGGGGGGTGGGGGTGGTGGGAGACATGAGTGGGGGCCCGGTGGAGGCTGCCCCTGCACTGCTGGGGGGTGGGGGTGGTGGGAGACATGGGTTGGACATGAGTGGGGGCCTGGTGGAGGGTGCCCCTGCACTGCTGGGGGGTGGGGATGGTGGGATACATGGGTGGGGGCCTGGTGGAGGGTCCCCCTGGTGGCTGGGGGGTGGGGGTGGTGGGAGACATGAGTGGGGGCCTGGTGGAGGGTGCCCCTGGTGGCTGGGGGGTGGGGGTGTTGGGATACATGAGTGGGGGCCTGGTGGAGGGTGCCCCTGGTGGCTGGGGGGTGGGTGTAACGCTCACCTGATTCCCGTAGAGGCGCCGGTCTTGACTGGGCGTATACCGTATCTTCAAAGGTGATGTGTAACACACGGCTGGCTCTTTGGGCTGGACCTCTGTGCACTGTAAGTTTGACTCGAAGGGTAAGATGTCTGCAGATAGAAAATATGGGATTAATGAACTGGGTTATTGAATGTCTCTCTCTTCTTCCCTTTCTCTTCTCCTGTAGGACCCCGAAGGTTAACGCTCTCACCTTAGGTAAGTGAACGCCGTGCTCTCCATCTGCCTCGGGGCAGGGTGCTGTAACCAGTTTCTTCACTGGATAAGGGGAGCAGGCCTCTTGACTTCAGAGGACTGCTGTCCGTCGTTTACTGCACGAACGGTAAGTTTCGAGTAATTCTAATGTCTTTAAAAGTCTTTAGTAATGATGTCTCTTGTTTTGCAGGGTTCCGGCGATGGCGGATGACGGGCTGAAGTGAGTTGAAGATGGAGCCCGTGTGATGAATAGAAGCGCCTGGAAGCACGTAAGTAAGCGCTTGTTACCTGCTTCACGATGCGCTCTAACTGTCTTTTTATTTTGCAGGTACAAGTTCGGAGCGGCTGCAGGGTGCCGGAATACCCACTGGGTTAGATGTGGAAAGGAGTAATGGCACGTGAGTATTAAAGTTCCCCAATGTCTTTAAACGCACCTTGTCTTGTCTTTCAGATGCGGGATGCAGCGCCGAAGGCCTCCGGAGCGTGCGAAGAGTTGGTAAGCTTTTGTCTTTCAGATGCCGGAATGCAGCGCGAGGCGTTGGTGACAGCCGATGGACCAGGTAAGTTAAGCGCTGTCACTGAAGACCGTAATGCTAACCTGTTCTTTCTTGTCTTTATAGGTGTTGCTGAAGACTGGATTCAGGATGGTAAGCCTTTTTCCTTAGGCCCAGGATCAGATGCAGAAGACACGATGAGCGTTCTGCTGCAGAGGATGCAGAATAACGCAAAGCAAGATTCATCCATCGGGTGTGGTTTAAATAGCCTCCTGTAGTGCTTAGGTGTCTCCTTCCACAGCCACGCCTAGGTAAGAAAAGAGTTCCTGCTTTCCAGAAGAGTTCCAGTGTTCTGAACCTAGGGAGTGGCTCCTGCCCCACCCAACAGGAAAAGTAGTTCCAAACAGAAGAGGATCAGAGGCTCAACTGGCAGGCAAGTAAGCAGCATGGTCTGCTGCTTTTAAGTCCACCCAAGCATTATGAGCCCGGCGCTTCCAGCGCTGAGACTGGGCATATTTATGAGCCTGGTGCCACTGGCGCCAGGACTGGGTCCAAAAGGTCCCAATTGGGACTGGTTGGCACTCGGAACCTGGGTTATGAATCTGCTTCCAAGGGAGTTGGGAAAACCCTGACCTTTTGGAAGCAGAGATCATGACAGTACCCCCCCTCAAGGCCCCTCCCAAACCGGGCTTCTCCGGGGGTTTTGGCTTGTCAGGAAATGTTCGGTGAAATCTTTTGATTAGGCGAGGAGCGTGGACATATTCAGCAGGTTCCCAGGATCTCTCTTGGGGGCCGTAGCCTTTCCAGTCAATTAGGTAAAATAGTTTAGATTTGGAGATCTTGGAGTCCAGAATGCTTTTGACTTCAAACTCGAGTTCCCCATCAACTAGGATAGGTTTTGGAGATTTAGTTAGTCGGGTTTGAGGTTGCAAGGGTTTTACTAGAGAGACGTGGAAGACCGGATGTATCGTCATGTGCGGGGGCAAGTCCAACTTGACCGCTACTGGGTTTACTATTATAGTGATGGAATAGGGACCAAGGTATCTTGGGTTGAATGTGCGTGGCCCTTTTAGAGGTAGATATTTGGTGGATAACCAGACTTGATCCCCTACTCGATATTGAGGGGCTTCCTTCCGATGTTGATCTGCTTCTTTCTTGTATTGTTCTTTAGCCCTTTGAAGGTGAGAAACAGCTTCCTTAAAGGCTTGGGTGATTGTAGAATGCAGGTAGTCTACTGCTGGTGTTTCAAGATCTTGGAGGGGATCCAACTCCGAGGTTCGAGGGTGACTGCTGTACAAAAGAAAAAACGGGGTTTTCCCAGTTCCCGAATGGACAGAGTTATTGTAGGCATATTCGGCTATCCAAAGGATGTCTTTCCAAGTTTTTTCAGTTTGTTGCAGCATGCAGCGTAAATACTGTTCCAGAGTTTGATTGGTCCTCTCGGTTTGTCCGTCGGTCTGAGGGTGGTGACTGGTCGATAGTCTCACATCAATTTGAGCCGACCGACAGCAACTTCGCCAAAAATGAGAAATAAATTGACTACCTCGATCCGAAATTAGAACCGAAGGAAAACCGTGCAGTCGGACGATGTTTTCGAGAAATTCTCGGGCCAAAGTTGCTGCTGTTGGCAAGCCTTTGGGCGGAATGAAATGCGCCATCTTGGAGAATAAGTCCACGGTTACTAGAATCGTATTGTATCCAGAGCATGGAGGTAGATCGGTGATGAAGTCCATAGAAAGCGTATGCCAAGGGCGAGGTGGGATGTCAATAGGGCGTAAGAGGCCTGCTGGTCTTTCCTTTTGACTCTTGTTTTGGGCGCATACTCCACAGGACATTATAAAGTCTCTGATATCTTTTTTCCAAGACGGCCACCAGAAGTAGCGCTTGATCTTTTCTGAGGTCTTGGCTATACCGGGATGTCCTTCCATTAAAGAATCGTGATAACAAGAGATTACTTCTTTCTGTAAATCTGTGCTGGGTAGGTATAATCGTTCTTGGAAATACAATAAGTTGTCCTTTACTGCAAAGTCCTTTCCTTGCAGATGCCAATTCTGTATGTCTGCTGGAGTTACAAGTTGCCTGGCTTTATCCTTAACTTCCTCTATGGATTGTGTGGCGATTACACCCAGAATTCTTTGTTCGGGAATGATTGGTACAGGTTTAGGTTTGATCAAGTGTTCTTCCACTCCCATCCGAGAAAGGGCATCAGCTTTACCGTTTTTTGTACCAGGTCGATAGGTAATTATGAAGTCAAACTCGGCAAAGAATAATGCCCAACGGAGTTGTCTAGAGGATTGGGCTTTTGCGGTTTTCAAATATTGCAGGTTTCGGTGATCCGTAATCACAGTAACGGTGTGTCGGGCCCCCAGCAGATAATGCCGCCAAGCCTTAAAGGCAGACTTGATAGCCAGAAGTTCCTTGTCAGTAATCGTGTAATTTATTTCAGGAGGCGAGAATTTGCGGGACCAAAATGCCACGGGATGCAACTGATTGGTTACCGGGTCCTTTTGTGATAGAACTACCCCCATGGCAAGGCTTGAAGCATCAGTTTCCACGATGTAGGGGAGTTGGGGGCGAGGGTGTTTTAAGATTGGTGCAGAGATAAATTTAGTCTTCAAATCCTGGAAAGTTTGTTCCGCCTCGGTAGACCATTCAAAACGTTTGTTTTTCTTTAACAAGGCAGTGATGGGCTGGACTATTCGAGAGAATTTGGGATAAACCTGCGGTAAAAGTTAGCGAAGCCTAACATGCTTTGCACACCTTTCACGGAGGATGGTGATGGCCATTTGAGAACTGCATCGACCTTCTTTGAATCCATACGCACTCCGCCAGGTGATAATATGAATCCCAAGAATTCAAATTCAGTCACGTTGAAAACACATTTTTCCAACTTAGCGAAAAGTTTGTGTTGACGCAATCTTTCGAGGACCATTTTCACGTGTTTCCGATGTTCAGATTCCGATGAAGAATAAACGAGGATGTCGTCAATGTAAACAACAACACACACATCTATGAGCTCTCTGAGGACATCGTTCATAAAATATTGAAAGGCGGCCGGGGCATTGCAAAGTCCGAAGGGCATGACCTGATATTCAAATAGCCCATACTTGGTGCGGAAGGCCGTCTTCCATTCATCGCCCTCTTTTACTCGTACCAAGTGGTAAGCTCCTCTAAGATCCAGCTTTGTATATATGCATGCTTTTCTGACTTGGTCCAGGAGTTCAGGGATCAAAGGTAACGGATATCTATTCTTAACGGTGATCTGGTTCAGGGAGCGATAATCTATACAAGTTCTAAGGTCTCCTTCCTTTTTTGGAACGAAGAACAAAGCTGACGAAGCAGGGGACTTGGAAGGACGAATAAACCCATTTGCCAGGTATTGATCCAGGTATTGTCGCAGGTGAAGGTTCTCAGGCTCGGTGAGGGCATAAATTCTACTACAAGGAGGAGTAGATCCAGGTATCAGGTCTATCTGGCAGTCATAAGACCTATGAGGAGGTAGAGAGTTAGCCTGATCCTTCCGGAAAACATCTTGGTATTCTAGGTATTCGGGAGGTAACTGGGGAGTCTCTGAAGAAATTGCTGCCAGTGCAACACCAGGTGGAGGGTGACAAGTAGAGACACATTCTGGAAACTGGACCGTTCTTGCTCGCCAATCGATCAGAGGATTGTGTTTCTCTAACCAAGGTATTCCTAGAATAATCTGAAACTGAGGGGCCTTGATCACATCAAACACAATCTTCTCATAGTGTCCATCTTGACTTACTAGCGTCACTTCTTGAGTGGTATGCGTTACTGGCCCGGAGGCTATCTCCGTACCATCCACCGTAGTAATGACGTCCTTTACAGCCTTGGGACAAAGAGTTAGATTCATCCTCAAAACCATTTCATGATCCACATAATTGCCGATGGCACCGCTGTCGACGTAAGCTTCAATTGCATGTAATCGATCCGGATTATCAGGGCTAATGAGGACCATAGGTATCACGAAATGCGAGGTCACGGAACTGGTTTTCACGCTCGGCAAGAGGACCTCTATTCTTGTCGGGCGAGGTCGTTTCCCTGCTCAGAGTTTGTAACTTTGGTAACTGCAGCTCCTACTGCCTTCTTAGCAGGTTTCACCGGACAGTCTCGAAGAAAGTGCCCTGAGTTTCCGCAATAGAGGCATAATTGCAACTGTTTTCTCCTTTCCCGCTCCTTTTGTGTTAGAGGACCTTTCAGACCCACTATTTGCATGGGTTCCCCGGAGTCTACTCCTTTGGAAGGAGTTGGCGGTTTGGAAAATACTCGATCATCAAACTTGGAACGATCGGCCTTCCTGTTCTGCAGTCTGTGATCTATTTGGACGACTAAGTCTATATAGTCCGAACAATCTTGTGGGGGATTCACTACTTGGGCTAACACATCTTTGAGCTCTCCACGTAGACCTCTATAAAACAGCGTAATCCTTTTGTCCTCAGGCCATTGAGTTTCCACTATCAGTCTGTTGAAAGACGCAATATAAGCCAAAAGGTCTTGATTACCTTGTCGCAACAAAAGAAGCTCATTGTCCAAGGCCTGCCCCTGTGAATGTCTTGCGAACAGTTTTTCCATACTGAGCTGAAAAGCTTGAAAATCATGGAGGACCGGATCATCTTGATTTACTAGAGGGATCGACCAGTCTGCCGCATTGCCACTAAGGTACGAAAGCACGAAAGCTACTTTAGCTTGATCAGTTGGAAAGGCTGCTGGCCGGCATAACAAATGCAACCGGCACTGATTGATAAATACTGCAAACCTCTTTGGGTCACCAGAAAATCGTTCGGGCGGAGCCAGAGGTACATTCCCAGGTAGGTTGATCTGCACTGGATACATAGAGGATGTAGAAGGAAGATTTCCCCAAGATGCGGGTAACGGGGTCTGTCCGGCTTGTGACTGTAGCAATTGTCTAGCGAGATCATCTGTTCGCTCCTTGGAAATAATCAGTTCCCTTCTTAGAGCGTTCGTTTCCTGACGGGCTGCATGCACTTCTGCCCTTAGTTCCCCAAGTAACTGGGCTAGTTGGTCGGTATCCGAGGTTTCCATAGCGCCTGGATGGGAGTTTTGTGGTAGGCTTTGCGTTCTGTAACGCTCACCTGATTCCCGTAGAGGCGCCGGTCTTGACTGGGCGTATACCGTATCTTCAAAGGTGATGTGTAACACACGGCTGGCTCTTTGGGCTGGACCTCTGTGCACTGTATGTTTGACTCGAAAAGTAAGATGTCTGCAGAGAGAAAATATGGGATTAATGAACTGGGTTATTGAATGTCTCTCTCTTCTTCCCTTTCTCTTCTCCTGTAGGACCCCGAAGGTTAACGCTCTCACCTTAGGTAAGTGAACGCCGTGCTCTCCATCTGCCTCGGGGCAGGGTGCTGTGACCAGTTTCTTCACTGGATAAGGGGAGCAGGCCTCTTGACTTTAGAGGACTGCTGTCCGTCGTTTACTGCACGAACGGTAAGTTTCGAGTGATTCTAATGTCTTTAAAGTCTTTAGTAATGATGTCTCTTGTTTTGCAAGGTTCCGGCGATGGTGGATGACGGGCTGAAGTGAGTTGAAGATGGAGCCCGTGTGATGAATAGAAGCGCCTGGAAGCACGTAAGTAAGCGCTTGTTGCCTGCTTCACGATGCGCTCTAACTGTCTTTTTATTTTGCAGGTACAAGTTCGGAGCGGCTGCAGGGTGCCGGAATACCCACTGGGTTAGATGTGGAAAGGAGTAATGGCACGTGAGTATTAAAGTTCCCCAATGTCTTTAAACGCACCTTGTTTTATCTTTCAGATGCGGGATGCAGCGCCGAAGGCCTCCGGAGCGTGCAAAGAGTTGGTAAGCTTTTGTCTTTCAGATGCCGGAATGCAGTGTGAAGACCTCCGGAGCGCACGAAGAGTAGGTAAGCCTTTGTCTTTCAGAATGCAGTGCGAGGCGTTGGTGACAGCCGATGGCCCAGGTAAGTGAAGAGCTGTCACTGAAGACCGTAATGCTAACCTGTTCTTTCTTGTCTTTATAGGTGTTGCTGAAGACTGGATTCAGGATGGTAAGCCTTTTTCCTTAGGCCCAGGATCAGATGCAGAAGACACGATGAGCGTTCTGCTGCAGAGGATGCAGAATAACGCAAAGCAAGATTCATCCATCGGGTGTGGTTTAAATAGCCTCCTGTAGTGCTTAGGTGTCTCCTTCCACAGCCACGCCTAGGTAAGAAAAGAGTTCCTGCTTTCCAGAAGAGTTCCAGTGTTCTGAACCTAGGGAGTGGCTCCTGCCCCACCCAACAGGAAAAGTAGTTCCAAACAGAAGAGGATCAGAGGCTCAACTGGCAGGCAAGTAAGCAGCATGGTCTGCTGCAGGTAAGTCCACCCAAGCATTATGAGCCCGGCGCTTCCAGCGCTGGGACTGGGCATATTTATGAGCCTGGTGCCACTGGCGCCAGGACTGGGTCCAAAAGGTCCCAATTGGGACTGGTTGGCACTCGGAACCTGGGTTATGAATCTGCTTCCAAGGGATTTGGGAAAACCTTGACCTTTTGGAAGCAGAGATCATGACAGTGGGGGTGGTGGGAGACATGAGTGGGGGCCTGGTGGAGGGTGCCCCTGGTGGCTGGGGGGTGGTGGTGGTGGGAGACATGGGTGGGGGCCTGGTGGAGGGTGCCCCTGCACTGCTGGGGGGTGGGGGTAGAGGGAGACATGAGTGGGGGCCTGGTGGAGGGTGCCCCTGGTGGCTGGGGGGTGGGGGTGGTGGGAGACATGAGTGGGGGCCTGGTGGAGGCTGCCCCTGCACTGCTGGGAGGTGGGGGTGGTGGGAGACATGAGTGGGGGCCTGGTGGAGGCTGCCCCTGCACTGCTGGGGGGTGGGGGTGGTGGGAGACATGAGTGGGGGCCTGGTGGAGGCTGCCCCTGCACTGCTGGGGGGTGGGGTGGTGGGAGACATGGGTGGGGGCCTGGTGGAGGCTGCCCCTGCACTGCTGGGGGGTGGGGGTGGGTGGAGACATGGGTTGGATATGGGTGGGGGCCTGCTGGCAGGTGCCACACAGCGCTGGGGGGTGGGGGTGGTAGGAGACATGGGTGGGGGCCTGGTGGTGGGTGCCCCTGGTGGGTGGGGGTGGTGGGAGACATGAGTTGGGCATGAGTGGGGGCCTGGTGGAGGGTGCCCCTGGTGGCTGGGGGGTGGGGGTGGTGGGAGACATGAGGTGGGGCCTGGTGGAGGCTGCCCCTGCACTGCTGGGGGATGGGGGTGGTGGGAGACATGGGTGGGGGCCTGGTGGAGGCTGCCCCTGCACTGCTGGGGGGTGGGGGTGGTGGGAGACATGAGTGGGGGCCTGGTGGAGGCTGCCCCTGCACTGCTGGGGGGTGGGGGTGGTGGGAGACATGAGTGGGGGCCTGGTGGAGGGTGCCCCTGGTGGCTGGGGGGTGGGGTTGGTGGGAGACATGAGTGGGGGCCTGGTGGAGGCTGCCCCTGCACTGCTGGGGGGTGGGGGTGGTGGGAGACATGGGTGGGGGCCTGGTGGAGGCTGCCCCTGCACTGCTGGGGGTGGGGGTGCAGGGGGACATGAGCAGGTGTGCAGGATAGTCCCCTGTTTTGTGGGCTGCCTGCAGGTGCCGTGGAGGGTGTACAGGGAACACCTGTGAGGACCCACCCAGCCTAATCGCGTGTGTAACTTCCCACGCACCCCTGTAATACACGTAACAAGCCAAATCGCGTGTGATAATTCCCGCGCACCCCTGTAATACACGTACCTGGCCAAATCGCATGTGAGAATTCCCGCGCACCCCTGTAATACACGTACCCAGCCGAATCGCGTTTACAACTTCCCGTGTACCCCTGTAATACACGTACCCAGCCAAATCGCGTGCGATAATTCCCGCGTACCCCTGTGATACACGTGCCCTGGCTAATCGTGTGTAAAACTTCACGCGTACCCCTGTAATACACGTACCCTGACTAATTGCGTGTATTACTTCACTCGTACCCCTGATATGCACGTTACCCGCTTAGCGTTCCTTGTTTGGCAGCCCTGTAAACTGGTCCAGGGTTAGCGCAGCCCTTTGCGATGATTTTGCGATTTTGATGGCTTTTCCTTGCGCGAGGGCGTTCTTGGGGGCGTTACTGGCGCTGCTGCAGGGTCGCTGCGATACTCTGCGCCACGGCTGGTTTGGGAGCCTAAAATCCATGAATACGCTGTGCGCGGAAATCGGTTTTAGCGCACGTGCCTAGCGCAGACAATCGCACGCGGACACTCTGCGCCAGCCGCTTGCGACACTTTTCTGCGAAATTCTATGAATTACCCTGTTAGTGTTTTCTATTATACCAACTATGACGTGGGTTGCTACCAAGAGACTGTGTGAACGTTGTCTACATGTTAAAGTTTGTGAAAGGAGAGCTGGAGAGTGAAGTCCTGCAAACCTGTGCAACCTTAAGCACGGTGCTCCCATATGACAGACTCTTGAGACCTGACGACCAAAACCACAAGGCTCCACGTTCAACAACCTCATGAGAAGCACTGATGTCTGCTAGAATGTACAAGTAGGAAATGAATGCTTCCTGGTTAATTTCTAAGCATACATAATAGGCCTCGGGCAGGTTGGGCAGACTTGTTCGGGCAGATTCCTGTTGGTGCTAATTAGCATTTTTGGTGGTGGCAATCGCGAAAACATGTCAATGACAACATCTGTATCGGTGCTAAAGGTAATGAATGTCCTAAAATGCTGCTGGTGGTATTTAAGAAATTCAGCTTCAAATGTATGTGCCAACATGTTTGTGTGGGTGGAAATGGGTTGTTTATGCCAGTATCTCATAATAGTACTGCACCTTTTGATTTAACTAATGAAAAGGTCCATTGCATCCCTTTTACGCTGCATTGCCGACCGAGTATTAACATACACAAGTCTTTTTGATGGGACGTTGTACAATTACGGATTGTTTTTCAACTACATCCCATATGTCCAGGAGTTGTAGTGTTTGTTTGGCACACTTGCCATACACAGCACAGTGACACTTTCCACCTTCTACTTACTTTGCAGCTTGTTAAATCCAGACTTGGAAATCTGAGTATGTGGAGGCGGTTGTGTGATGTTCCTTCAACAGCCTCGATGTAGCTCTCTTGACCATTTACATGTACTTCCGCCCCTGGGGTGATTGAGCCACTCTAGACTCTGGGCTTTGACACAAGGTTTGTGTTTATTAATGATTCTTTGTTAGTCTCACTTACTTGCAAAACAGTGAAATATAGTCTGGGGACGTCGTATTTTGACCTAATACTATACTTATGTGTTATCTACAGATACACATCCTGAATTTGAATGATAAATACGGTACAGCAGTAACCGCCCTGATGAAGGAATTTTTTTTTCTGAAACGTGTTGGCACTTTTTACATAATATTGTGGACACTGCCCACAGATTTGGATCACGTTGAGACATCAATACAGGATATGGAATGATATGCAATTTACACCAGCAATCTCTGCCACCTATGAACTACCAGCTTGTAAGTCACTAAGGACTTTGAGAATATTCTATTTGCATTGTTTGCCTTGACTGAACCTAACAATGGATTGTACCACTTGTATGGCCAGCATTGGCATTATTTCTGATTTGAATAATGTGTAAGGAGTGTGGTGTGAACACTCCATCTACCTATGTAAAAAATTGATTGCTTTCTCTTGAACACTATGTGAAGGTTATTTGATTGAATATGATGTGTTGAAAATTTCTTTACAAAAATGTCTTCATGAATATGACTTTTTGTCGATAAAACTTTTTATAAAATATGGTGATTTGAAAATACCAATGTATGCTTGTGTTATTCACCTTTCCAATATAACCACATTCATTTGTTGAAATTGTAATGCTGAACTTTGGGGAGCTGTATCCCATTAGAGTGCATGCAGGGACCACCAGCCAGCATATGACAGGTTCAGTTTTTGTTGGTTTTACATTGTTTGTCCCCAGTGGTCTAGAGACAGACTTAGTCCCTTTGCACCTGAAACAGAACTACCTGACATTTCTTGAATGCTTTGAACTTTGAATTTTGTTTCTTTACTCCTCAAGGACTTCAGAATCATTTTTAACAACTGAGTAGTGCCCCTCTCTTCCCCCCTCTTTTTCAGTATCCCTTTTATGCATCACATGGCAAAGGCGATGAGAAGGTGGCCATCAGAAATGCCCAATTTCTCACCCCTTCCAACATCCCGCAAAAGTGCCTTTTCTCCTCTATTGAAAGGATGCAATCCTATGTACGAATACCAAAATTATAACATCTCCATGAGACCTCCTACAATGTATTTCCCCAATGCTCGGGCAGAGATAAAAATTGGTGGATTTCAAAGTTGTTTTTTATCTTGTACACTAGTTTTACTGTTAGTCTCGTGCAATGCTGCATGAGGTCAATGCCCCATGCATGCAATAAGGTACATGCTAAAACAGGGCAGTAATGAGGCCCTAGGTGTTAAAGTGTTCTTTCTATTGTATAAACCCGTCATTGAGAGAAGCTAAACGTGCCAGGGCTCTTGAACATGTGTTGGGGTGGCTAAAACCCTTACAGGAATAGACTGAATTCATTCGATTGGCCTTTCAAAAAATTCTGCATTGACAGCACTTCAAAAACAACTGCATTGGTCCAGGTTTTGGTGTAGTTGGTGCATATTTTGTACACCAATCAAAATCTGGATCCAATCGCTGTACACAATCATTCACCAAAATTGCTTGTTCAGTTTATTGATACAGGGTGTTATCACCATACTTTATTCTGGCTGGTTTCAAACTCACTCTTAGGGTGATCAGTGCATTCAAACCTAGGTGGTCCTTGTTAACCAAGCATGCCCGCCCAACGGATAATCGCCAAACGAACCAGTGGTCCGTAAAATGTTCTTTATATGATTTTTATTATAGGTAATCTCAATCCTTCGAATTTTAAGGGAAAGTTCCACAGAACATGTAAAAGACTAATAGACTCCCATCGATGCCTCCAATCCGTGGTGTTTCAAGAATAAGACATTTCTAGTAAGGGATAACTATATAGGGCCTATGTCCTTTATCGACAGATGGGTACATGTATAGAAGCTGAAGGGCCCTCTCCTAGGAGATACTCTCAAACATAGTTCAGCAGCTGCTCAAGGTGATGCATGAGAGAGGAACCCATGGTCGAAGAGGCAAGCGTACAAGGAAAAACAATGCACTATGATGTTGACGTCACACTTGGCAGAAGGAAGGACAAAGGCATCCTCAAATGTTGTAATCATACGGCTGAGAAACCTGAATGCCCTTGGTCTGCCTCCAATAATAAGTCACAATCCAATCTATAGAATCCATCAAGACCCAATTTTCTGCTAATTCTATTTAGCTCGAATGTGAAATGGCTTCGAACTGGATTTCTGTATGTAAATGTATCGTTTGACTGGCCTGGATTTCTTCAAGCTTCACGAGCTGTCTTTTAAGATATGTGAAACACTGAAAGAACACCTCAGGCTATGCAAAGCTTGCTTGTTTGCGGTCCTCCCCTTTGATTAGACCTAGTGCTTCCTATTGAAAATGTGTTTCCCAGCCAAACAAAGCTCTGTGCGAAGAAAAACAGCGTTGGCCACAATCCTCTCTGGAGGGCATTCCCAGGGTTTCTTTCTTTTGAAGGATCTTAGTCATTCAAAGGAAGACTGAAGTTGCTTTAATCACTTTACTTCAGGGTGTGTAGAGCATCATTTGCGGGTATAAAGCCACCCAGTGGTAGAGCATCTATTGGGAACAGAGGATAGAGTTTCAACCAAATTCGCATGAAAATGTTTATCTTAAGCAAGTTAATAGAAAACACATGTAATCGACGTGTATACTTAGCTTCTGGAAAGTATAGACTATTGAAAATATCCAAAAGAGCAGTTTTTAAAATAGTTTTCAAAAGGCACTTACATCTCTGCTTAACCCCCCGCCCCCCAATATTTTCCTCAGTACTCTGAAATATTGTTCATGTAGGTGACCCTTTATGAAACAACAAATAAAGTGCGAAGTCACTACACAATTCAGTTGTTGCTGCTTATGGTGTGGAGAGGACGCTTTGCGCTGAAAAGGATTTATTTGCGTTGGCCCCCTTTAAGGAAGATATGCAACACCACTCGCCTTTTATTAAGCCATTTTACGTGGCCTAAAGCACTGCAAACGTGACTACAACATTCAGTCGTTGCTGCTTATGGTGTGGAGAGGACACCTTGCCACAGTGTGTTGAAATGGATATATTTATGCTGGTCCCCTCTAAGGAAGGCATGCAACACCGCTTGGCTTACATTAAAACACCTAATTGTTGCATCCAAATGGAAGGCCGGCCTCCTTAAATAAAGAACAGCCTTAAGAGGAACGGAGAGCTAACTGTACTAGGGCAGAAAAGGAAAGAGGAGGGGCTAGAGGAAGAAGCGGGAGTCCAGGGAAGGCACAAATAAAGGTAAGTTCCACAGTTACATGGCTCCATCCCTCTTTTGTGTGTGCCTGCGAATCAGAGTCTGCGGGTGATAACCTGTGGTGCCTCACACCCCAGCAAGAGGTATGATATGATATGGTGTCCAGTCAAATGGTCGACAGACAAATGGTCGACACAATTTGGTCGACAGGTCAAATGGTCGAATTTTTTTTTTATTTATATATATATTTTTTAGGTTTTTGTTTAGGGAAAAAAAGGGATTTTTAGCAAAAAAAGGGGGGTGCGGAGGACCCCCTCAAAAAAAAAAAAGTGAAAAAACAAACAAAAAAAAAATCGACCATTTGACCTGTCGACCTTTTGGTGTTGACCATTTGTCCTGTCGACCATTTATTTTCGACCAAATGACCTAGAACCATGCGATATGATGAGTCATTTATAACGTGCCTGTACACAAGTGTTTCTAGGCGTGACAAGACAAGGTAGGGAAGACAGAGGGAGGACAAAACAAACAATCTTAGTAGACCTTGTGTCATTAAGATCGTGCAAGTGCAGGGGGGAGAGGGAGAGGAGAAGTGCCAGGGGTAGGGAAAGGGGAAGTGCAATCAGGGCAGCATTGCTCTAAGTGCAGTCAGTGCAGCCGGCTCTGGGTAAGTCAGGGCAAGGAGTGAGGGGGCTGTAGGGTTACAGATACAGCCCCTAAGTATGCGGTAGGCCCGGAGGCACTGCAGGGGCTACTGGTCATGGAGGGGCCTGGTGCCCACAGAGGTTCTGAGGGTAGCCAGGCAACCAGTCAGCTTAGAAGACAGGTAGGTCAGGGGAGAGAGTGAGAGAGAGAGAGAAAGAAACGAAAAGGAAGGTCTTGAGCTACTTTCTGAACCAGAGGTGGTCCTGCTCACGTTTGAGAGGGGCAGGGAGGCCATTCCAGAGGGAGGCACCTGCAGAGGAGAGAGATCTACTTCCCACTCTCTGACTGGAGAAGCGTCTGACCCTCAGAGAGTTGGAGGTGGCTGAGCAAAGGGCACGAGAAGGAAGGTATTTAGGAAGAGAGAGTTGGATGTAGTGAGGGACATGGCCCCAGAAAGTCTTTCGGACAATGCAGGGGGTCTTGAACTTGATTGTTGCAGCCACCGGGAGCCAGTGGAGAGATTTCAGGGCTGGAGAGATACAGTCCCTGGGCTTGAGGCCAAGTACAAATTGTGCAGTCCTGTTCTGGATGAGTTGCAGAGGGCGGAGAGGAAGGCAGATTGAGAATGAGGCTGTTACAGTAGTCAAGCCTTGAGAGAAACAGGGCTCTGGAGACAGTGATCCTCTGAGGGAAAGTGAGAAAAGGAACAATACCTATGAGGAGGTGCAGCTGGTAGTGGGCCTTCTTATCAAGGCCTGTGATGTGAGGCGAGAAGGAGAGAGTAGAGTCGAAGATGACACCAATATATTTTGCCTCACAGGGAGAGGGCCCAAGGAGGGTGGCCAGAGTGAAAGAGGGAAAGCGGGAGCAGGCGGTCCTAATGAGAAGGATCCCAGTCTTACTGGCATTTAGGCAGAGATTGTTGGAGGCACACCACTCCTCTGTCGCAGATAGACAGTCAGGAATGAGTGAGAGAAAAGACAATAACACACTAATACTCAGCAAAACACATGCAAAGTGACTGCATAGTCCAGTTCTTGGTGTTGACTCAGAGGGTGCAGCTAGAGACAGGGTGCTGACAGGAGCCACTATGAAATACTGTTGACAGTGACTTAAAGCATTAAGGGCCCGAATCATGGAATCATCTGTGCAGAAAATAGGGCACTTGTGTGCGGAACTGCACGCAAATCCACCTTCATAGATTCATGGAATCAAATGTGCGGTACTTTCCCGGATTTATGTGGAGTTCGCGCTGGCTTGGCACATCTGTGCAAGCCGTCGTGGGCCTTGCGCAAGACTCCAAGCAGAGCGTGGGCATGGGAAGGGGGCAGAACAGCAAAAATGGGGAAGAACTTGTGAAAAAGTAGGCACTCCAAGGGACGGCCTGCAGGCAGTCCCTCGCACGCCCACAATTGAGCATCATGACACCTATTCATGGATTCTATCATGCAACATCTCGCCTAGGTAATGACCATGCAAGACTTTCATATGATACAGCACCCGAAGGCAAGTGTGAGTACACTTGCTTGTAGGATTTGCAGCGCACTGGTGGGGTTGCATGTCAGATTTCAGGGTTTGTGTACTCATTTGTGGTTCTGCTATAACTTTGTGGTGCTCGTAAGCATTGTAGCTGTGTGCAGGAATGTGCTTCAGGGGTTCAGACGCAGACTTCCCTATTTATTGCTGATTTCTTATAGGCATATTGTCAGGGTGCTTGATACGGTTACGGGGGAACCCACGCAGGGTCCCAGAGTCTCAGGCATGCTTACGGGGAACCCCACACACTGTTTGAAGGGGGCATGTATTTGCACCCCGGTGAGCGACAAAGGTAACTGTTCTGGCTGTTTATGCTTAGCGTGTGGGATTGTCAGGGGAGTTCTGTGCGTGATTTGCGATTACGGTTACTTCAGCTACCTTGACCACTCAGGTGGAGTATTACCATGTGCACCACATCTTGTATGCAAAATCATAGTGGCATGTTGTATCCTGTATAATAATGCCACACGTCAAGGCATACCAGCTGAGGTGCAGGATGGGTTGTGCCCAAAGGCACCACTTATTTCGATAGCAGGGCAAAGCGAGTGGGGACAGGATACCCTCAACCATGTAGTTCAAACTATTTCGTATAAATCACATCCCCACAAAGACTAAGGGCCCGTTTCATGGAAAAGTGCACATTTCTCCCGCATTTCTAGCAGACACACAAAGGGAATTGAGCTGCGCGAGGAATTCCTACAACACACCGCCACGCAAAACAAAAACATTGCTGAAGAACTCTCTGCAAAGCTCTGTGTCCACCTCCGACACAATATCCATCACCCCAGATAGTCTGCACAAGTTTCCACGTATGTAACGGCTGCTCCGCAGCTACTCTGCGTGAGGTTCCATGTAAGTAATAGCTGTACCCCAGCGACTCTGTGTGGGGTTCCACATAAGTAACGGCTGCACACCAGCTACTCTGTGTGCGGTACCACGTAAGTAACGGCTGAATGCCAGCTACTCTACACAAGGTCCCACGTAAGTAACGGCTGTAGGCCAGCTACTTTGTATGAGGTCCCACATAAGTAACCCATGCACCCCAGCTACCGTGTCTGAGGTCCCACAAATCTAATGTTTGCACCCCTGCAAACTGTCCTCCCTACACCACATGGAAAGTGCTGGCACATTTCCCAGCTGCACATCAGCCCCCTCAGGAGAAGACACCACCCACCAGCCAATCTCACCTTGGCCATTACCCCAGGCAGCCCTCACACCACTCACCAGACCCCCTCATTTCTGACACTACCCCAGGCAGCCCTCACACCACCGACCAGCCCTCCCCACCTCTGAAACTACCTGAGGCAGCGCTCACACCATCCACCAGCCTTCTTCACCTCTGCCACTACCCCAGGCAGCCTTCACATCGCCCACCAGCACCCCTCACCTCCGACACTAACCCAGGCAGCCCTCACACCACCCACAAGCCCTCGTCACCTCTGCCACTACCCCACGCATCCCTCGCACAACCCACCAGCCCTGTCACTTCTGACACTACCCCAGGCAGCCCTCACACAACCCACCAGCCCTCCTCACCTCTGCAACTACCCCAGGCTGCCCACAGCCTCACACCACCCACCAGCACCCCTCACCTCTGACACTACCCTAGACAGCCCCCTGACAGTTCACTACTCTCCCCACACTGCCCTCACCTCTGGCACCACCCTAGGCCCCACCCTCACAGTACTCCACCTTCCCCACACCGCCCTCACCTCTGACACTGTCCCCAGGCCTAATCCTGAAGTCCAGACAGCACCCACCAGTCCCCCTCCCCTATGACACTACAGCTGTGTATACTTGCCATGCTTTCTGGGAAAAGGAAACCTGGCACCCCCTCCCGGCCCCCACCTCCTGGACTTAGCAAACCCTGCCTTGGAGCCTGCACATCAGGATGGGATATCTCTTCAGTGACATCTACTCCTTCATCCGCTGCTTGTTGTGGCTGGGCCTGTACTGCAGCATGTCGTTGCTGGCCCTCCTGGCACAGCAGAGTCCTCCTGCTCTACAGGCACTTCCAAATGGCATCATGTCAAGCTTGTGCTGGCAAAGGTTTTGCCAACACATTAGGATGCCCAGCCCCAACACTTTCCAAACATTTTGGTTCACAGCCTATAAACCCCAGGGTGGCTGAGTACCACCCCACCATGCACTACCTGGCTCGAGTGTAGTGGACACATCTTCCCATGTGACAAACTGTTCAGCACAACCTCCTGGACACACCATGCACTGCATGCACACACCTTACCACAATTACACATGGCTGAACACATCACCAACACTAAAATAACATGTATCAAATGCTGTGTGAACTCCACCACCATATGTGTTTCATGTAATTCTCTGTCTTTGGAAAACCATACAAACACCATGTACCACCCAATGGCTGAGGCTAAAAAGCCCAGCTGCAGGAGTCTCCCATGTGGATGAAGTTACACTGTGGCTATATGACAATCCCTTAGCGGGTATCCATAGGGAAGGACTCATAAGAACCACTTCAAGTAACCCAGGACGGTTTAGCCTTGCCCTCATGTGTCTTTTGTGTACTAAACCTTTGTCTGGAAATAGGTCAGACACTGTGACAAAATGACTTCTGCCCTGCAGGAGTACAAGGTTGAGTAGAGGCTAAAACACCCACTCAGCCCACACACTTCTACTAACCAAGGGCTTGGACAATCATAAAGATAAAACAGGCACATTTAAGAGAAACACCTCCTTCGCCTTGTGATAATGTGGGCCGAGGCAAGGCCATCCTATCCAGTGGGGTGTGAATATTGTTCAGAAGCAACCCAAACAGTGAATGCAACATACCAAAATATAGCAATGTCTAATCCAGGTTCTATAACAAATAAATACTTTAATCAAACACACCATGTAGAATCATGACTAAATAGAAAACACTGTAAAACCCACCCCTGTAGAAGGAATTCAGAACATGCAAAGATAGAATTCACCATTATGAGTGATGAGACTTGGGGAGCAAAGGCACTAAAATGCCACCATAGTTAAAGGATATGTTCATGAGGTTGCAAAGGGAATAACATGCCCTGTCCAGTTTTTAAGACCCAAAGGTGGACAAGAAGGGCAGATATTACTCAATAATACCTTTGCAGAGGTCTTGATGGTTCAACAGTGTTGAACCAGGCTTTTCAGTGTCGATTGTGGGTTCTCTTCAGTTGAAAGATGCCACAGTCCCAGTAGACCAGCAGTAAACTGCTGTCGAGTCAGGGTCAAAAAGAAAGGAGCTGAGGTCTAAAATTGTGTAATCGAGCCATGCTTATCAGGCAGTCACCAGTTCAGTGGTTGAGGATTAACGGCTTTCAAGCTGGTACCGGAATGTGCAGGCAAATTGATTTTATGGAGGGGGTTGGATGTCATTGTTCGAGAGACACTGGGGTCAATCGATTGACTTATAGGAGCAGGGATGAAGAGGCTGGTGCTTCGTAAGGGGACTCGAGCAAAGCAAGTTAGCAGTACATTGTTGTTTTAAGCCAAGGCAACAACACACTTCATCTGGCAAGTTGCTGCAGCTAATGGAGTCAACAGGTAAGTGGGTGATCGAAAAAATATGATAACAAAGGTAGTGTTGAAGGCTCCTGGTAGTTTGCTTGGTTTCAAACACGCCTTTCAGCAGATCTATGTCAAAAACAGGGATCTCAACTGTTCTGACTTTCAGGTGCTGTGAATCCCACTCCCGGGTCTCAAGGGCCGAGTTCATCCTTTCTCATGCTCCCAAACAGTAGGGAGGCTGGCACACTCCTTCAGGAGTCCTGCAACACAGTGAGGTACCAGGCAATAGGACTGCAGCAGAGTTTAATGCCAATCGTCCCTGTGGATGGTTAAGGGACAGAGTTCACCTCTTTCTTGGAACATCATCATTCATCTGACAACTGTAGGACACTGGAAAGGATGGCTCACCTAGCAGGGTGCAATGACACCTTCTTTCATGATTGGAGTCTAAAGGATGATTGAAATAAGTTGTGTGAGACCCGTTCTTTTAAAGGCTAAAGCTAACAGGTGATTGGACTACATATAGCCAGCTTTAGGAGTCCCATCCCTGCTCTTGAAACATGTGTACTTTACCCTTCTGACATCACACCTAGGAAAGAGAAAGAGAGGCAGAGATAAACAAGATGTCATTATCTTCCCCAAACAGTAGAGACCTCTTCTTGGCTACACTAACCTCACTCCTTCCCTCTCAATTGAATCAAATGCCTTTACAAATGCAGGATCCTGGTGTGAGGTCTAGACCTTTGTGGATAGGTGTGCCCTTGCATTCCTATTTGCAGCCCAGCAAATAGAAGGCTGTCTTGGGGTAAAGGGTGCTACATGCCCTAACAAAGGAACAAAAAGAGACAATACACCAAGTCTACAGTCTGCAAAAGCATTATGAAGCAAGACACAGACAGCAGACGTAAAACCCAAACATAAGATATGTATTAACTTAAATGTTAGGATGGTTGAAGGCCTAACTTGCCCTATGCTAAGGTGGGATTTCCCTATCTGAACGAAACTAAGGAAAGTCTGAGTCAAAGTGATAGTCTGTCTGTGTCCAAACCCTATCTTTGCCCTCAAAACTAGAACAAACAAATGTGTAGGGATGTCAAAGTCAAAATAAACAGTGTTTACCTCAAAGCCCTGAGCTTCTTAAAGCTCACAGCTTTCTTTCAGCTCCCCTTGGTCAAGCATACGGAAGTTCCATGAAAAAGTGTTGTTTCTCCAGTTCAAAGCAATATAGTTTATAATCACTCATGGGGTTCCCTTCCCCAAGTTTCAAAAACATTATCTAAACAAAGGAGGCATTGAGACTCCAATCCCAAATCTCAGGATTTCCATCCCCAATAGTTCAATGTCTCACACAGGTTCCTTGGTGCTTGCTTGGGTGCGCAAAGCTACTTTTACTTGATTCCCTTTATTGTTTTTTGGAGTTATGGTGTGCTTTAAGGCGCCTATTATTTCTCCTTAGCCACCTCATGGCCCGCCACCATGTGTCACACACCTCTTTTCAAGTGGTAGCCTTATCACATGGTATTCACTAATTAGGTTTCACTGTTAAGGTTCTCTTCATTATGCAATAATCATTCAGTGTCATTCAATTGCAGTTCAGAACTTAATGCATTCTTATGGTGCTTAGTTATATTCAGCTTCAAGATTTCAGTTCTTTCGTTATACAACAGACATTCCATATTCAGCTTTTTACTGGTTTGCCTTCATGTCAAATTTCCCTTTTAGTTCAGTATTCAAGATTCATTGGTTTTCAGTACTTTGATTCCTTGTTTGAAGACTTTCAAAAAACGTTCACATTTTTAAGGTTCGTGACCCCTTCAACAAGCTTAATTCGTTAAGTAGTTAAAAAATGAAGGATTCAGAACATTCATAAACTTTCAAATATTTGATTCTTTTTCTTTAACAAGACACACCACCACTCTGCTACATTGTACAAGCCTCAGGCCTCATTAACAATGGCGGTTGACTTCATAAGACTTGTGGTTACAGTAACACCGGGTTTCTCGATTTGGGAAACTCATCGGCTCACTTTGAAGTCCTTTTCTATATCACGCTGGCCACAAACCTGGGGGCTTCCTTTCAGGGGGGCTTTCTCTGCTCCTCAGACACTCTAGCACTCAGGCAGCACCAGGGGAGAACGAGCCATACTTTAGATAGAACGAAGGATGACCCCATATCTGGCCTCCTTCCTTCGCCTCGCCACTGCACCATAGAGCTCCTGCTCCTACTTCATACTCACCTGGAACCTCAGCTGATTCGATCCTTAGTGTGCTTCTGCGATTGTAGCGTGGCTCACCAAAGCTCTCCTGAGCGTCTCGTTTCTCTCCCTTCACATTCCTGCACACACCCCTTTTATTCACCTGAGTTATGTAATGGGGTTGCAGGTGTGAGTCATTTTCCTTAATTGCCTGGCTATAGTTAGGCATATTAGCAAGACATGTCTGGTCTTTGCAATGGTACTCCTCTGAGGCCCTCTTCCTCGTCTCAGTACCAAAGTGGTGCATGTTGGTGTGCATAACTCCTAGTCGCCTCTTCCTCAACCCAGTACTGTCAAATGTCATGTGTGGAAAAATGAGGGGCACTGGCTTATAATAGCCCATAAAGGTTGGGTTAGGGTTAGGTTTGTCATCAATGAGAAAAGGGGGGTTCCATGTCTCACCCAAGGCTTCCTGACTCCCAATCCTCAAGGACCCTCCACCCAGGTTATCCTCCCTCGCTTCTCCGCCCCCAGGATCAGGATCCAAGAGCTATGGCCTTTCCCTGGCCACCTGCACAGAGGATCCAAGGGGAGTAGGGGTGAAAATAACATTGGGTTTCTCGCAAGTCCTGCCAGTGGGCAGGGGAGCACTGTATGGAATGAATATAAGTCTTCCACAGCTGAACTGGCTCCACATGGCTGACAGATGTTTGATATCCATTAAATGTGGCTGGAATAACTATAAGAGATGCTTTGTACCATACCTGAGCTCTGGTATTGCTTATATTTACTGTTTACCGTGCCACCAGCACAGGATCCCCAGAGTAATGCATTTTGTGGAACAGGGGTGCTTATCTTAAATGCAGCCCCTGCACTGCAGAAATGTGGATGTCACTTCAGCTGTGTAGAGGGCACCTGTGCCACTGATTGGGCAGGTATGCAAATCAGGATATGTGTTTTGCATGGAGCTTTTGAAAGGTGAATCTGATCAGCAGGTTTCCCTCTCAGATATGGAATTACCTCCATCATGTCATTAATTAATAACATGTTAAAGATCCAGGGCTTCTACACCCTTGGCAAATGGCAATGGCAATTCCTCACAGGCACCTTTACTTTGTAAGGGACACATTCATCAAACAATTTTCTTTTCCAGAGTCTGTGGACTGTACATCAGATCCCACCACCACAGCCTAAACAGATTGCCTGTCACTACCATTATGCACCTTCTCTACTTCATCCACCTGCAAGACCCCCTTAGGCCAAACAACACCAGACTACACCTTCCATCCACAGTGTCCCTCCTTCGATTATCCACTTGTCCCTCTTCCTCACCCCAGTACAAAACAAAATAGTTCGCTCCACCTCTGCCCCAGGTATCATAGCACGTAAAATAGCAGATATAACTTAAGGGAAACTTCAACCTACATCACATATTGTGAGGATGGCCTAACCTCCTCCAATGATGGTTGGATAAGAGGAGATGAGTCCATACATGTGTCCAGTGTTTGTGCCTGTCTCTAGCAATATAGGTATGGTTTCCCATCTCTCAGGGTGGACCCTTGCATCAGTGGAAGATGCAGCATAATACTGACCTGTTGCTTGTCCTGCATTGCTTACCTTCAATATGTAAAATGAAGTCCCTGTGAATGGACCCAAAAGCAGTGACAAGTCAGAGGTAATATTTAATTTTGCCTAGACTCCTGGCAGGCAAGTTGTACAATCATTCATTGTTTTCTTCAGGTCAATATAATTTATCTCACAGTTGTAAATGTTTTGGTCTCATGTGTGAGGTGTTATTTCAATTATATTCTCTAACCAGGCCCTAAATGTTACACAATCAAATGTTTGTCAATAGGATGAGGAAGAGGGACTCTTGGGGGAGTTGGAGTATGAGAGTTAGCATGCAAATGACAAGTTCCTGTGGTGAGAATGCGTGGTGGTGCTGTATGTGGACATGTGTGTTTTGAGATGGATATTCGGTTGTTAGTTCAGTTTCCTAGTTGTATGCATTTGTACGCGTTTGTGCTGCGGGCTTGGCAGGCCTGAGTCTCTGTGTGGCAGACAGAGTGGAAGGTGAGTAATCCGAGTTGGTTGTTGATTGTGGCTTGGATATGGTTTGTGCTTGCAGGTGGCAGCTGTAAGACTCGGAAGTGGCAGTCCCGGGTAAGTGGTGGATTTGTTGTTTCAAGGTGGATGCTGAATGTAAGTGGAGTACGCCAAGAGGGTTTTGAATGTGTTTGGTTTGTCTGGTTGGTTTATGGTGGAGGCTTGATGTGGTTGATCTGAGAGCCTGGTCTGTGAATCCTGTTGTGTGTGTATTTTGTGAGGAGAGAGGATGTGTAGTATATGTCTTGTGTTGTGTCCACCAATGCAGGCAGTAGAATGTGATGATGTAGCCTGGGACCTCACCGGAAATCAAGGTTCCAGGACTGTCAGTTGGGACTGAGGATGAGAGATCTGAATAGAGAGGATGTATATCACTTAGCTCCTGCCTCCCTTTTCTAACTGGCCCTGAAACTTAATAAAGCAACTTTCCTTTTGTACTCACCTGCCTCCAGCGTCATCTCTGCGTACCTGATACTTGACCCAGAACCCAGATACTTCATGGCCCAATTATTTACTGGTAATTTCAATTGTTGCAAGTCTCAATATTCCCATGTCCATCCAGGTTCCCAGCTCGCTCTCCCACCTGGGTGTTTGCAAGAAGCTTACATAATCCCTTCTGGAAACAACCCTGCTTCCCCTGACATGCATGCACAACTCATCAACGGACTCAGCAAATCAGACCACCTGCATGACCCACATGCATGTGCACTGCCTCCTACTGCATGCCTGTATCATCTTCTATTCCTGAAGAATCCTCTCCACGGCTGTCACCTTTCAGTCAGCAAGCTACCTCTTTGACAAACTCAGACTCTAAGTAGACTGGTGTATCAGAAATGAGGACATTAGCAGGCTTATTTGCTGCTGGTACAGGAATGAATCTTTCATAACACAGGCCTTCTCTACCTATGTCCAATTACTCTGAACCTCCTCCCCCCAACGGTTGACTCAATACTCATGGCTACAGTGCATAAGAGTGCTGGTACCCATCCACTGCAATTTAAATGTAATCCATTAAAACTATTTCTACATACCATCCACTCAACACCCTACCTGAAATAGTGTGAGCTGCTTCCCCTGTTATCTCCCATGGTTGGTAGTAAATCTCTTGATTAGAAGAGACTGGCCTACCCATCTCCTGACACCACCCTCCTTATGTGTGTCTCTGATACCCTCAATATGTCCTTCCACCTATGATGATGATGTGCTCCATATCGTGTACAAAGCAATGTGGCCCCTGATGCAAATCAGAAATATATCAACATGATTTTATGACTCACACCCATCGCTATTGTTGGAAGGAAGATGGTTACGTCAGCCCTAGCTACAGCCCCTCCCTGGCCCAATACTGCATAGATGAGAAGCGTTACTACCCATATCCCAGGCAGGCGCAACGGGAGATGGACACCATCTAAGCTAAAGATGGCAAGATTAAATGAACCGACAATGAAACAACACATGTGCATGCATTAGACAAGAAGCAAATATGCCCTCAACATGAAGAACTCAAACACTAGGTTATATGTGTAATGGCAGTGTGCAAGGCAGTGTGTCTGGTGTTACTGGTGACAACTGCTTTTGTGGAAGGCTCGTACAATTTAATTTTATTCCATTCAGCAATCAGCATTCAGCATTGGAGTCTGTCTTTATTGTTCATTGAGAGGCAGACCCTGGAAAAAAGGCAAACACACAAATAAATACCACACCAGCATGGAGCACAGTGTGCTGTGCAAGGCAGTATGTCTGGTGTCCACTGCCCACTCTGCGCAAGACTCTCCTGACTGTACTCTGCCCATTCAGTAAGTGCTGCACATTAAATTACATCTAGACACTCCTCGCCTTGAGAAATATAGCGACCTACAAAACAACCCTCTCTTAATTCTTCCATATGAGAAAGGTAGCAAAAACAAAAGAATTCTACTGCTTTATGCCTAGAGCCGCCTGAGCGAGCGATTTCGGATTTGTAAACCTGCTCATAGGGATTAGCCTGAGATTTTCCAACATGGATAAATCAGTACCTGTTATGGTACGTTGAGTTGCACACCTGTTGATTGTCGGTGGCCAACTTGGAGAGCGACTGTGGGCTACGGCCTTTGAGCTCCCCGAGTTAGTACTCAGGACAACTCCCAGCACAATCCGCGTTGGCTTAACTCTTTTTGTTGTGGCACAATGTGAATTAACAGCATACCATCATGTTATAACACACCCGATGGAGCAACTGTGGACCCCAGTCTTTGAGCTCCCCGTTGTTTCCTCATCCTGATGCCATTACATTATACTAGAAAATAGACTCCAATTTGATGGGGGAGTGACTGTGGGCCACAGCCTTTGAGATCCTCCCTGACGCCCTACATACTTGGGGTCTTTACCTCGAAGTCGCCTTTCTGGGATTTAAGTACAACCGAAAATCCAACATAGAATATTCCCCTACCCAAAAGTCTCTGACAGGGGTGTGACTGTGGGCCACGTCCTTTGAGTGCCCCTGTGACCCACATAGATTTGGGGCTTCGCTAGATACCTCACAGACTATATGTGTTAAAATTATAGTGGTATCACAGATGGTAGTATATCGCTAACCTGTCAGCTGATGTTTGGATATTGGTTTTTATACCTTCTTTTTGTCTTTTTCTTTTTTTTTCTAGCTATGTAAAGAATGTTCCTTTCATACCCCACCGTATTGACACAATTTTGCCTGCCTTCTGCATTTATTCAGCATTTTGCATACTTGCACCTATTATTACTGAAATTCTGGAGATACCCATCTCCCCGGTCTCTCTTTTATCAAAAAGTTCAGTACTGAATATGTATTACTGAATGTATTTTAAATGGTTATTGAACTGTGAATGAATTTAGATCATTTTAGTAATTTTTGATTTGTAGAGCTGTGTTGGATCTATTTTATATACCCGTACCCAATTTTGGTCCTCTTGGATTCTCTCCCTCCCAAGAGTTAGTTGTCCTTTTATTGCTGATTACTTGTTAACTGGGAAAGATGTATGAATGTTTGGCCCAGGAGCAATTTGATTATGAGTCTCTGATCAGGTTGGCCTTGTAACTCTTGATTTCCTCCCCTGGGTGGTCCCCATACCCCCCAACCTTATTTATTTTCGAGTGTTTAGTTGCTTGCTTCAGCTTTTATCATAGTTGAGCTTGTATGGAATTAGTATGCCTCTAAAAGGCCTTAGCAGCCAATCAACCTTTAGAGATGCATGTGACTGTATCAAAATGATTAATAACACCATGAAGGTAGACCATAAGGTCATTGGAGAGGTAAAGGATGGGGACCCTGCTACTGCTATACTTTTAAATGCTGCCCAGCCATCGGCAGTGAATCACTTTGATGAGAAAGTAGTCCCAGAGATCTCGCTTACACTGGTTCTCAGTGACAAGCGGATGGTATTACCTCTGCCAGAATTCACAGTCTGGGTAATAAAGGTTTAGACATACATGCTCTGGCCTCTCAAACAGGGGACCCTGAAGAGGTCCCGGAGCCTGTGATGATGGCTGATGGTCCAATTATAAATGGAAGTATACTCAAAGGGGATGAAGTAATGTCTATAGATGTCCAGGAGGATAGACTGGTGGCAGCCCTGTTTTATAACTTGGGGGAGATGCGCCCTATCAGGCTGAAGTGTTCTCAAATAAGGTAGATGTGAATGTTTGTGACCTCTCTGATGTGAATGCGGGTTCTTGTACCCCATTTGGTAAGACTTGCCATCGGGAATGGGTTATGGCCTGTATCTTATCTAAAAGGGACAAAGCCCTCTGTATTCCGCAGGGGCTAATCCCCCCTACAAATCTGAAACAATTGACAATTACTAATGGTCCGTTTCTGGAGTTGGGTGAAGGCTGTACCCCCCTTAGGGAAAACGTTTACAAAACTCTGATGGCCAACAGTTTTGGGAAAAAAGTACACCAAAGCAGATTAAGAACTCATCCTGTGCTCCAATTGATGGCTCAAAAATCATGAATTATTTTGGGAAAAAAATATGTACCAGGTCTGAAATAAAATCTATTATTCTGGTAAGAGGGACTGTGAGAATGGACCATTCTTTGATAGTCAAAGTAGCTAGGAAGCTGGGAATCAACAAAACTGCAGACAATTAAATCAATGATCTAAGTATCATTGAGTTTGCTGATCTGGCAATGGAAGACAACATAATTCAATCGGAATGTAGACCTAACAGTGTGAGACAGGAGACATGTGATGCCTTTCGTATAGGATCTCCCTCTGAGCTAACACATTTCATCAATGAATGTATACATAAAAATAATTGCCTTCGAGAGAGAGGTCTTTTGCCGGAAGCATCCAAAGAATTTCCAAAAGATCCTCCAATTCAACGTAGTTTGAGAGAAGTGGATGATAGAATCCGGCTTACTCAACCCACGGTCTCAGCCTTAAACATGGGGCTGGCCCAGCAGCAAAGGTAGCCTGGTGGCCCAGATACTCCTTCCATTAACACCCCTGAGCAAACTGACTTGTGTTTTGTTAAATTGCACCAGTCGGGCGGGAGAATGCCTTGTGATTAGTAGGGGTCAGCGGTGGCCCCCAAGGATAGTGTACGGGTGAATGTAATGGCACAGGATAAAGATGAGGCTGGGTTTAGAACCCTGGCAGGTGTGCCCCGATTAGACCAGGATGCTATTACCATTGATCTAACCGATCAAGAGACCTCTAGACCCTGGGCAGGTAATCCCTCAATAGTTCAGGATTGTATTACTATTGACCTAACCAAAGATCAGATTCTTAAGAAAGGTTAGGTACTGAGCACTAAAAGAAACAGCCCTCAAGTTAAGAAACCGAAAAATGAAAAGAATTACAAAAAACGTAACTCTATCTCCCGCAAATATCTTCGGAATCTCACCATCGCAGAGACTCTGTGGATAAAAGAGTTGGGGTTAAGGGCCTTTTTTAAAAAGATGACAGGGTACAAGAAAACAGTGTGGAAATTAGTGTATGAGCTGAAGAGAGAACATCTAAGGAAACCGGCCACATGTCAGGCGATGTTCAACTTTTTGAAGTGGGGTTGGCTATGCAGCACAAGAAAATAAGTGTAGATGAAGGCCCTATGTCCCCGAGGGTTGATACAGGCATTCAGATGGACCCCCGGGTACAACCTACTATGGTTGCTAATGTTCTCAGGAGGACAGATGCAATTACAAGATTGGTAGAAACGGCTGTATCCTGTGTGGGGAGGTGAGAATGGTTGTAAATATTCCATCAGACTGCCTAAAAATGCTTGACACAGCTGCCATAGTGGCTGGGAAGGCAGTAGATGCTAAAAAATCCATACCAGAGGAAAAGAGCCCGACAATGATTAATATTGTATCAGCTAGGCGATTGTTTGAAAACCTTCAACCTAGCCTGCCACACCCTGTTGTCGGGCCCCGGAAAGAGACTGCTATTCCCCTTGGGGACCCCTTGTTGCAAGCAACATTTCTGGGTGATATGTATGTTCCAAAAATTAATGTCCTTTGCTTGCTTAAAAAATCCTTTCAGACTGGAAGAAAGAAGACAAGTAGGCCTGGGGAGATGGGGATCTAATAGTATTATAAGGGATGCCACAGGAATCGAAGTTCAAGACCATCTCATGCAAGATACGAAAGATTCTCCTGGAGGGTTTTCCAAGGATTTCTTTGAGAAACCAAGAAGTGAATGTAACCAATCTAAACTAATACAAATAAGGAGCCTGTGGGGGCAGAGAAAGTATTCCACTTTGCCTAAATCTGGGCAATGTTCTGAAAATCTTTTCAGAAATACCGAATCTGGCTCTCCTCTCCACGTGTGATTTGGTTAGGGTACAATTCCCGGATAGAGATCGGTGGGAGACCTGTAACATTTATTTTAACTCCCAGGTCGTCCAGAATCTAGTACTCGGGGAATCAGATGCTTTGCGTAAATTGGGGTTTGAAATACAAATTGTGAAGGTCGAACAAAAACATATTGAGGGCCAAAAGGGTTCCAATTATATTAAGAACCTGAAGGTTGTTTTTCACCCAGCTAGACATAACCCATGGCAGGGGAGGCAAGCCTCTAGAGGATATAATAAACAGACCCAAGACTGGGCCCAAATTACTTCAGCTCTACGGAAATTATTGTGGCTTGGGAATAAATGACCCTAAAGAGTTAATAGAGGAGGCTGTAAATCTGAAGTTTCTGTCATGTAACACTAGAGGTAATTCACATTTGTTCCTGATACCGTCTTGATGCTGAGAGAAAATAACTGGATTTTGTTACAAGAGACATGGCATCTGTCCAACCTGTCTGTGCATGGCTATGAGATCTTCTCCCAATTTACCAAACAGAGTAAGGGAGGGAGAACCTTGGCTGGTCTAATTATAGCAATTAAGTCTACTCTGCGTCTACTGGCCATGGTAGTTCCTAATCTTTCATTGGGATTCTCACAGTTAAAGCATTGTCCTTAGAAGGCCTGGAAGACATTCTGCTAATTGATGTATGTTGGCATATTGTGGGATTGGGGGAGGTCAGAAGTCTCAGTGGGGCAAAATGTGGAATCTCTCTCTTGTATCAGTGGGCCTGGTCTCTTTAAATTGAGAATTGGAGGTGGTAATTCCCAGCATCTCTATGTGGCATAGAGGAATTAGCTCCTCAATAATAGATTATATAGTTTTGGATGTAGTACTCTCTAACCTAAATACTTGGAGTGATCACATTACCCTTAAAGTGGACATTTCTTTTACAGTGAATAGGATGTATAAAGGTGACCTGTCCAATCTGTGGGCCAGGGTAAAGGAATAAGATGGATACCCAGAAATATGGAGACTTTTAATGGGGAACTGAATAAAGTCATCAGTACTAGTACTTTTGAATGGAAACTCCAGGTTTTTTGCCCCTTGGAATTCAAAATATTTCTGGGCCACTTGTTTATGAGACTGTCGCCTAATATGAGGTTTGGGGTGCCTAAAAATAAACATAGACATATCTATTTGAGAAACTGGCTAATGAGAATTCTTTAATGCTCCAGATGTTAAGATCGAGAAAAAAACATCAAATAAAAGCAGTCAGGCAAAAATATAAAAAATATTGTTGCTCTAGAAAAGCAACAATGATGCAAAACGATGCAGAATCGATGTTACGCACCCTGGTGAAAAGAGACCTAAGGGCATTTTGGGAAGTGATTAACCGCCAAGACCTCCAGATAATTCTTGGTCAGCTGAATGTGGTCTCTGAAGCGCAGTGGGTTACCTTTTTTTCAGATCTGTATGGGTCCAAGGAGGGGGCTGATGCAGAGAATTGTAGTGGTTTGAATGTTAATGGGACAGAAGGCTGGTCTCAAAATGTTGGGTATGTAGAAGTGCTACAACTAATTAAAATAGCAAAACCTTCACGGGCGGCAGGACCAAATAGATTGACAAATAACACACTCAAGGGTAATCCTGTCACATGGGCTCAAATTTTCACATTACTGGTTAGGATCATTGCAAAAAGTGGCATTAGTCCAAGCATCTGGCAAATGGCCTATGTAGTCCACATGTTTAAACATGACAGAAACCAAGCTAGAAACTATAGACTGATAGCATTAATAGATGCTGACTGTAAGATGTGTGTGTCTATTTTGCTATTCCGTTTAAATGAAAGGATGGCTATCTCCTATCTCCTAAACAAATTCCAAAACTGGATTTAGAGTAGGCCTCTCTACAAATGTAAAGGGGCTGGTAATGAGAGCCCTCCAGTATTGAGCCTGGGTCAGTTTTGGAGGTGAACTCTACGTAGCCTCAATAGATTTGTCAACATGTTTGGATTGTGTAATCTGCACCCGATTATGGAGTAAGCTGGCAAAATGGGGTATCCCTGGAGGGTTGTTGAACTTAATAATGGCCCTCTATGAGGATGCAGGAATCTGTGTCTGGCTTAACGCTGAGGGAAACTTGTCCCGCCTGATTGAAACATATGTGGGATTAAGACAGGGATGCTCATTAGCACCCTGTCTTTTCAACCTCTATGCTTCAGACATTGGAGAGTTCCTAGAAGAGGCGGGCCTAGTGGCACCTAAATTGGGCAACTTAAGCATCCCATGGTTGGCCTATGAGGATGACTTCTTCCTTCTGGATCGCACCAGGGTGGGCCTTCAACGACTAATTAAAGAATTCACAAAAGTCGCTGCAAATAATGGACGAACGGGTAATCCCAGGAAGACCTGAGTCTTGGTGTTTTCGAGAGGTCAAAGAAGAAAAAGTTGGGCTGGAATATCGTTGGTTCTCCCATAGAGATTACTTAAAAAGTCTTTTACCTGGGCTTTCCGCTAACAGCACAACCTTCGAGAATCTGGCTTTGTGCCTATTTGAAACCGAAAGTCCTCCCATTAATAAACCAAATGGTGAATTTAGATCATAAATTTGGCCTTTCCTCCGCAAAGCCTTCAGTCTCCTTCTATGAGGGGGAAATAGTGCTGAAATTAACCTATGGGATGGAGCAGCATTACCATCAACTGCAGAATTTTTGGGAAACCGTAGAAGGTAGTATATGGAGGATAATGTTGAAGTTGCCCAACAATATCCCAACGGTGGCAATCCAGTACGAATTAGGCGTAGCATTGCTGAAGGCACAGGTTCAATGGCGTATGCTGTCCCTGTTTCGTAGCCATATTGCCCCCTTCTGTAATTCACTATATGTGGATTTTGGTAAACTGGTGCCACTGGTGGTAGCGGGGAATGCCCCGAGTAAATATATGACCTCGATTTGGGATACATGTGATCACCTTCTCGCTGATGTTGACATAGACAGATTGACCTTGGTAACAAATCCTGAGAGAGTAAAAAGGTTGCTATATGAAAGGGATTGGATTATCACAATAGAGTTATTCCATTCATACCCCTCTCATAGTGATTAGAAGTTGGAACATAAAAGACGAGGAACTATCTCCTTTATGCTTACGCAATTTCCAAATCAATACTATCGCTCCCTTCTCAAACTAAGATGGAACTTCCTGCCAACCCGGGAGGTATTGATAAAAAGGAAGGCGGTTGGCATTGTGAATTATTTCTGTTGATTTTGTAAGAAATCAGGGGAAATTGAAACCGTGAAGCACCTGTTGCTCTCATGCCCGGCGTTACGGGCAAAAAGAATGATTTATCTTGAGAAGTTTGTAAAGTGGGGAGTGAGGGGAGATGATGATTACATTTGGTCCCGATGCATCTCTATCCAAAACAATTCAGAGGGTTTGGCTGTAGCATCCTTTATTAAATCCCTGAATTTTTATACTGACCCTGAACAGGAAAATGAGGCTGGTACCCCTGCAGTATTAACAAGACATTAACTGGCCCTTATGTAGATGCTCAATCAGTTATGAGAGCGGAGGGATCTAGTGCTGGGATGACAGCAACACCTGAACTCTTGAAATTACTGATTTGAAGTTGTAAATGGGCAGTACTTATATTTTACTGGGTAGCAGAACCCTTTTGTGTATTTTGGTAAAACAAGCATTTTTGTTGTTATGTGTTTTAATAATATGGATTAAATGTACACCAACATAGTCAATGTATATTATCTATTAAATTGTGGGCTTCTTTCCTATAATTAAGAACATGGTTTTATGAATTTAAACAACCTTGGATGAATGAATTTAAATATGTTTATGATAGTTTTGTAATTATATGACTTTGATAGATTTGAGTAAAACCAACTATCTGTTTATGTAATTGGTCTGAAGTGACTGTAAAACTGCGAAAAGTTGTATTTTTTGCATATCTATTTGTGTAACTTTTGTGATATTTGAATTGTAAAGGTTTTGTTGTAAACCAGATACAAAAAAAATATGTGTAAAGAATGCAGGGGGTATCTGTACTTTTGCCCTCTACATGGTTGGGACAAAGGCACAGAGAAACCCCAGCCAAGGCTCTCCATTTGGTAATGTTGCGCGAGCAGCAAGGCTTCAACTTTCAGTAGGTGATGCAGGAAGGTTCTTAAGTACAGTGAATCCCCAGACACCCACAAAGGATTGTCCACACACTATGTTAGGTGATAACATAGCTTATTTATATAAATAAAGGTTGCTACCAACATATACATATAAATGATAGCACTTTGTACTTTGGCGATACTATTCAAAGAATGGCAAATATATACACTCCATGGGGTACCACGCACTACTTAAATTCAGTAATAAATTCATCAACTGCAGACAGTTTTAAATAGGCATGTGCATTCTTAAGTGAGGTGTAACATCAAAGATTAGGTAAGAAAGGCAGATTAGTTATGAACAGTGGCAGAATGCTTTCCTTACACTAGGTGCACACTTCTGTGGGAGGATCCCCCCATCTCGGCAACTTGTAATGGAAAATGTATCGAGTACTGTATCTTGTCTTTTACAGCCCAGTCCAAAAATGTTCAATAACCTTCTAATTTATTCTTCAAGGTTCTACCACCCCAAACTACCTGAGAGGCCACAGGAGAACAGGATCCAAGATGAATCGGGGACCCCTGGATGTCTCCTGAGGCTAGAAGATGCTCTTCCTCATCACAGTATCGTTTTTGCCTTGGCAGGTGAAGTGGTAGAGTTTCTTATTTTCACTCTAACCCCTTTGGAAGAAGAAGCACTGGGATGCTGAGTCCAAGAAGAAAAATGGAACCAAAGTCTTTCTGATTTGAAGCAGTTTGCTCTTTTTAGTGCTCTCGGTTGGTTGACGATTTCTTTGAGGGTAGAAGTCCTGGTAAGGTGAAACCTGCTCTGGGTTCCTAAACAGCTTGGCAGATGAGAATAAGACCACTGGGAACCTTAGATGACTTCTGACGATGACAGCTGCCTAGGTCACTATTGGTGTCGGCTTTCGGAATATTGCTGTTTTCCGACTTTTGGTTTTTCAGTGGTGCAGCACGGACCTCTGGACAGCTGCTGCTGACCTGAACTCAACCACAAGATTGGACCACGGACCCTAACCAAGTCTGGCCCCTCTGGACATCTTTGTTGAATTCTGGACCCAGGAAACCCACCAGCAGGCCTTCATCTGCACTCAGCGACCTTGGACCTTCTCCAGAGAGAAAACATGATCAGTGATGATAGCAGAGATGTTCCTTGATGGGCTTCCAGCACTCACAAATGCTCCTCCGGACCCTGTGTGACACCAATGTACTCCTTCAGCTTGAGACATCCAGGCACTCCTCTTCAGTACACACAAAGACTGCTTCTCCAGACAGCCGGTACGCAGGACTGGCTTGCAGGGTACGTCGGATGAAGCACAGCAGTTTGTGCAATGATCCCTCGTAGCTCACAGAGAGGTCTCCTTTGCAGGTCCTCTCTGGATCAGTCCTTGGAAGAACAAGGCAAATTTTGGATTACACAAAAAAAATTCAGCAGCAGACGTCTCCTCCAGCTGGGCTTCAAGGAGCAGCTTCTTCTTGCTTCATCTTTGGCTTCAGCTTCTGAACACATGTGTGAATGAGAAGTCCGCTGTTATACACATTGGTTCCCATTCACTCAGGCTGAGCCAGGCTCAGCCAACCAATCATGCAGACGGGCATTCATGCAGGGAGGTAGCCAATCAGGCTCACAGGCATTCTGGCCATTCCATCCACCCAGACACCCATAGCAAAGAATATGGATTGGGGTAAGCACCCAGCCTTTCAGCACACTACACTGCACTCATGTCCGTTTCGGTCATGGCTGTCTCAGTCATTGTGCTACACACAAAAACCAGACACCCACAACACAGAATGTGAGTTCACTTCAGACTTCAGTCATACAGGTCCCACCCTAAGGGTGTATCCACAACACACAGCCTCCGGGAAGGATCCAGTCTGTCTGACAGGAGGCCGCCCCAGAGCCAAATATGGTATTTCCACCCAACCGCCAGTCAGGAGAAAGGGACAGAGCCAGGGCTTACCAGGACTTTGGGAAACAAGGTAAAAGGCAACAGTAACCCAGGAGCCACAGTGGTCATCTAGCCTTCCTGCAGAATCCATTGATTCCTATGGCATGGCATGGGTGTCCCAAAAATGAAGGACACTCAGAGCCACTGCCAAGCCCGCATGTAGCTGCCACCAGCCCATATCCTGCTCTGTGGGCAACACAAAGGTGACCAAAAACACACATACGGGGTAAAAGGGTGTACCACCACCCATGGGTGCCATAAGGGTATCCCATGGGTGTTAATCACCAAAAGGAAAGCATGAAGAGCTGCACTGCCAGAGGCCCAGGCTGGACTTCAGTGGCGGAAAACATAGAGACAACACACACAAAGAAGTGGTACGACAAGGACTAGGAGGCCATGTCCCACCTAAAGGCCTGTCCAGCATCATAATCTTTAACACATGAAGAATATTAACATGGCATCCATAAAACATGAAGAATACTAACATAAGCAATGAATAAATTGAACGCAACATGAACAAAACTTGTATATAGTACACTAACATAGAAATAAGAGAGTAATGGGCAGCCATCTTTTCCAAAATGGAAGCAGGAACATGCTTCTAAATAAATGAAAGACCTCACGGGTTGATGAGAACTCAAAATGCAGAAATAACAAAATACAGATCAATACAGAGCCCAGACAGTAGCTAGCAGCCCAAGCCAAGGTTACCATGACAAAGGAAGTATAGGAACGTTACAGTGGGAGAACAAAATAACAATTCCCAAGGTACAAGCCATATATTCTTAGATTAATTAAAAGATCAACCAATGTTTTTTAGCCAGGTGTAGGACAACAAGAAGCCAAAAGACTACCTGAAGAACAACCCAAAAGTGTTCCCAGTGGTAAAGGGAACCATAACATTGACATTAATATTAGATAAAATCCCAATACATGGAAGGTGAAAAAATTCGGAATGCGGTCTCAACACAAGTGACACATAATTGAAGAACAATTTCTGTTCATTAGCAACATACACGGATAGGACACCTGCCTCACTCATCACACATATTCCCAAACACAAGGCACCACACAAGGTGGGAAAAAAATTCACCGCAACTAATGGCCTATGAATAAGTGATGGTGTTTTCTTTATTGAAAGGAAAACCATCCAAGGACCTCTCTCCCCCTACTCCTGTATGGTGGATTTCTCGATGACCTATCAGTTGCCCAGGGTTGGTCAGCGAAAGCCAACCAACCAAAACCCCCAATGTTAAGCCATCCAGTATGTATTATGCCAACCAATAGTCTATTGTAGAGCAGATGTATGTTTACTATTACCAATTTAGAGGTGGCCTCAGGAGCGGCCATCAAGTTAATGTTAACCGATCATAAGTTTAACCCATATAGAATGTATATGTAGTCAATCCTACCATTGTGGTAATGGTAGCTAAAATCACTGTATGATGTCTGTAATGTTAAATAGTGTGCATAAAAACGGTTGTGTTTGATCAAAATGCTGAGAGCAACAACATTCTATGCTTTTTTGCTGTCCCTGCTTTATTTGGATGTTAACAAAGCTGGGTTTTGCCTTGCACTTTGTCTCTTTCTATCATTGAGTCTGGTTTGTTCTGGCTCCAGAACCTTTGTGTAATTTTGTTAATTTCCAGGGCATCTTAACAGATGGTAGCAGAGGTGTTGGTTTGCTAGAGTCCTTGGGTTATTGAGGGTTCCCTGCCATGGCCCAAACACTACAGAGGTGACCTGTGAAGAGCAGTATTACATGCAATAGAGAGAGGTCAAGAGGAGCCCCCTTGGAGAAAGATCATGTCCGGTCCCTGTAGGATGCCATGTAGGGCGGACGACAGCTGGCAGTTGAGGGAGACTCAATACCAATGACCCTCAGTAGATCCACTGATGTAAATATGACATAGGCATGGCAAAAGGGGGTGAGGATTATTTTGTATATTGGGGATTGTGATGAGAAAAAGAGATAAGAGATAAAGATATATCTTCTAATACGGGTCGGGATAGATCACGTACACTTCGTTATGGGGTAATAATAAGAGAAGGATAACCTCACCAGGAGTTGAGAAGACGGCCAGACTGTATTTATTTGTGTCGTAGTGTCAAGATGTGCGTCCCTAGGGCGCTGCGTACCTGTGTTTCCTGTAGGCTTGCGTGCCGGGGTCGCCAGGACGTTGCTTGTAGAATTAAAGATGAGAGGGTAACGCCAGGAACCGGCCCAGGTCCCGTCCTGATTGCAGGATTGAAAATGGGTCCGATTCCTGACGCCACGGATGAGCACTTCCCTGGATTTACGTGGCGCCAGAACAGTGCGAGCACTGAACAGGGAAGGCCGGTAGATGTAGACAGCGAGCTTGAGTGCGTTGCTATGATTCTGCAGAATCCTTCTTGAAGATGTTGAGAGAAGCCAGCCGGGACTGTAGTATGGCAGCAATGGCAGACGGCAAGAGGGACCGAACAAAGGCACCAAAGGCACTGGCACCCAGCACAAGGCAGAGGAATATTCAGGTAAGGAAGATGATCAGGCAGGAGAGAGATAGGTGGTAAGGAGGAAAAATGAAGGGACTGGAGGTACCAGGCCAGGACCGGACAAAACCCAACCCAGGGGAGCAGACCCTCAACCAAGGAACCAACCACCAGGGTTAGGGAAGGCCGGGCAAACAGGAAGGGAACAAGGGAGGCAAGCGGGGAGACCAAGGAGAATAAGGAATTCCAGAAGCGAGCGGGGGGTCAGGACCAAACCGCGTTGAGAAGCGGCGAGTACAGATCCGGAAGCTCCTTTATAGTGATTCGGCACGGAAGCGAGGCTTGACCCGCAATCCGAGTCGGCGCATGCGCGGAATCACGGTATTCGTGGGAACGAGGCTTGAACCACAAGCACGTTCCCTGCCGCTTCCGCGTATGCATGCATGCACCCCAACTCGCCCGAATCGGGCACGCACCCCAAATGAGCGATGAGCTCGGAGAATGCGCCCACGACCAAGGCGAAACCGCGGGTACAGCCGCCAGGCATCACCCCGCCCACGAGGACACGGCCAATCCCGATCCCGGGTGAGTGTCCTAACACGTAGTTGCTGGCACCAGCCTCATGTTGTAAAGGCAGCTTGGGTTTTTGTGAAAAGTTTAAGTTGTATGTTTATTTGTGTATATTGTGGAGGATGTGAAGTTGTGTTGTTTGACGGAGGAGTGTGGTTTGGTGTGGGAGCAGCAAGGTGGGGCTGCTCACGGCGTGAGTGATGGGTGTGGTATCACTCGGAAGGTTTGGAGGGAACAGCAAGGTGGGGCTTTTCGGAGCATGAGTGGCATTTGTGGCACTGCTCTGAAATATCGGGTTACTCATGAGTGGTTTTGAGCAAGATTAGTACTATCGGTGAAAGGTGTGGAAGGAGGTAAAAGAGAGGGGGTGAGAATTGAAATAAAATGTGGTAAGTAGTGGTAAGTTGAACTATTATGAAGGGCTATCATGGGAGACACTCCCATCATTCATCTATGCAAAGCGTTTCCCTGGTATAAGGACAACATCCTTAAGTACCACACTCAGTGGGTGGAGGACACTGCAGGCAAAATGTTTATGCCCTTGCCGCAGGAAGGCACTCATTCGAAGGCAGTACTGCTACATATAAGCACATATTTACATGTTACATGCAGTGTATAAAGGAAAACAGTTATATAATTGTCTACCATTCTGGAACTGTGGAAAATGTATGGGGAAGAATGGCTGCTTTATCAGCATGACGAAGGGGGCACAGCACCCACAGCTCCTACTCCTCCCCAGAGCAGTGATCCATCTTTGGAAGTACAGTGATTATATCCATTATGACCATTAAAATCAGCGGCAGGGTACACTGATGCCACATATTTGCCCCTTGCATACCGTATTGAAGACGTTGTAAGTAGTGAGAAAACAAACAAGCAAAGACAAGTGTCCTCACATGTGTAATATGATGAGCACTGTGATTTACAGGCAAAATTGACAAAAGCAGAGCAGGAGGTCCAGAGAAAAAGAGGCAGGCAGAGCACATATTATGAGACAGCGATTGTGCCGAATGAATGGGTAGGAGGACAGATAATGTTGAAATTTGATGGAAAAGGCATGGATGATTTTAAAGAAAGAGAAAAGGAAGTTAGAGAAGGGCAGGAGGAAGGAGGAGAGAGAGAGAGAAAGAAAGAAGGAATGAAGAAGAACGAGGAAGAGATAAGAAACAAGAGGCAGATAGAGAAAGGGAGAAGAAACAAGAAGAAAGAGAAAGGGAGAGACAGAGAGATGCAGAAAAGGAAAAGGAAAAGGAAAAGCAAAAGGAGGAAGAGAGTGACAGATAAAGACAACGAGAAATAGAAAGAAGCAGAGAAAGGCGAAGAAAAGACGCCCATGATATGATTAAGGGATGTATGCTCCCAATAAAAGAGAGAGACCAGAGACAAGAACAGATAAAAAGAGAGAGGAGCTTAGAAAGATGCTGCAAGGAAGTAGATGAGAGTCCTGAAAAGCATACTCTTTCAGATGATGGAGAGGAAGGGGCATTATGAAGGAGGGTTGCTAACCTGTATAGGAGCAGAAGAGTTGGTACCAACAGCATGATGGGGAGTAGAAGAAGTTATCTGCAAAATGGAGGGAGGAAGGCACTGGAGGAAGTGATGAGTGGAAAGTATAGGATGTTTCCACTTGAAAGATTCGACTTTGAAGATAGAGAAGAAGATGAAGGGGATGAAAGTGATGACACTATGTTCAAAGATGAAGAAGAAAGTAAAGCTAAGATGAGGAGGCCACACTAGCCCCTTCTGCAGGGATAGGGATAGGGCAGGAGTAAGCATGATTAGATTTGGAAGAAGCAGTGTGAAGGCCAGAGCCTGTTGAATATCCTAGATTTCCAAAGGGGCAATCAAATAGTTTATAAGAAAAAACTCTGTATGTAAACAGACTATAAGGGATTTACCAGGATTGAAGAGAATTAGTATGACAGACGCAGTGACAAAAACGAAGGGTGCAGACAGGTCACTGGGTGTACACATTTCCCCTTGTTAAAAAAAGGGGGAGGACTGCCGCAATATATCCTGTGGCCACAAAAGGACACAATTAATTTATTTTGTAAATTGTCATCACTGACATCAGGTGTGGGTAAATTGATCTATGAATCAGAGAGAATGAAAACGGGGTTGAGCTTAGCAGTAGGGGACATAGAACACCTGATTGCTGCTATATTAGGATAGCAATCAGATGACATTTGGAAGTGGGCAGTCTTTCCTGTAGTGACTGCACTGAATACTAACCATGACGGAGCACCATTAAATAATTGTTGAGCTGATGTATGGATAGCACTTAGGGTTTCATACTCAGACTTGTTAGACATGAGTGCCATTTTGACGCGTACAATTAGAGTGGACGAAGATCCGATGGTGTATTTTCAGGATGATATATAATGGTTGTGTTGAGCTATCCCTTGATAGTGCGCCGAAAAATAATGGAATGGCAAGTAGTGATGATTAATCAATTCCTGTTTATTTTTGTGATGTTAGAGCCTTTGTGGATGACACGTGTTTCGGCAGAGCTGCCTTTATCGAATCCAGGCTTATTAAATGAAAAGAAAATGAAAAGAAAATGCCATAAGGGAATTTGAAAACACACTAAGAAGAAAAAATATATACATATGTACGTATAGTCATCTGGCTGAGAAATACTACATACAGAAATATCTAAATTGAAATAGTGTAAAACATTGCTGAATTTATTGAAGAGACCCACTGCCTTTACAGGAGTATAATCACCTATTGCACCATTTGTAAAACGAATAAAAGAAGAAATTAACAGAAGGAAAATAAGCGTAAGCGATGAGTCTTGTGGTACATTATGTGAAAAGTTCAAAGCGAAAAAAGAGGGAGTTTAAGATCAGATAGTGCCCGAAGGGGACATAGGTCTACCTCTAAATGTGAGAGGAGTGAACAGGTTGGGAAAGAGTAGATAAACATGCACATGGCAGCTATTTAGTGACAGTGCAGGCGCTTTTTCTTACCTATATAGATAGCTCATAAGTCACTGCATAATGCATAAAGGTGCTGAAGTTCACAGGGATGAATCCCTCCTAAGTATAAAACATATAAACAAGTTGTTGGAAATGGATTCCAGGGATGTAGTGGCAACTTATTTGAACAAGTGTTTAAGTTTAAATAAAAAAAAAAAAAAAAAAAAAACCCTACGTAGTGCGCAGGCACGCAATATGTAAGAGTAAAACTAGGTCAGTCATATGTTATGTTTCAACAATATACATAATAGCTAACTGATGGTTCATAAAAACAACCCGTGGTGACATAAATTGTAACGGCTTCAAAATGCTAACCGTGAAAAAAAAAAAAAAAAAAAAAAAAAAAACGAACGAAAATACATAGTTCTGGAACACGTGCATTTTGGTAAAGCACACATGTGAGGTTTAAGGAAAGCATCAAGTCTCAGAGGGAAGCCCCTGTGCTTGCCCACACAAAAGAAAGGGTCCTACCTGATACAAAGAAGTCCTCCGTATGTCCGAGTGTCCTGTGTTTACCACATTGGGTGTAATGAATAAAAGGCAGAAAAGTCCTATGTCTGTTACTATTACTGGCGGCCATATTTTGGGAATGGGAAGCGTACTTGGGCTGCGCATAGTGGTTTATGTCCCATTTTGTGATGGGGTTGCTGCATTTTGAACTTGGAAACATATACTTAAGGTGTGGGATTAAGCATGAATATAGTCCTATAGGTGCCTATATTGATGTTAGAGAAATACATACAGAACACGAATTTGGTGCAAGTACAATATATTGGATGTAGCATGATGAGATGAATTCGTGGCTGATCAAAACGAAAATGGGGTATTATGGGAAACGTAGTGTGCAACTGTTGGTGGTGTTTCCCGCATGAGAAAAGGGGGATTATGGGAGATGTAGTCAGACTTCAATGTTTAGAATTGAAGAATCATGGGCGAATACGTGACTGATCAAAACGAAATAGGGTATTATGGGAAACGTAGTGTGCAACTGTTGTTGGAGTTTTCTGCATGAAAAAAAAAAAAAAAAAAAAAAAAAAGAGGATTATGGGAAATGTAGTCAGACTTCAATATTTAAATTGAAGGATAGTGGGAGAAAGGAAGGCAGTTTTAACAAGAGAAATAAGTGAGAAATCAAAGGCGTATGAAGTTACATGATTAACACAACAAAGTAAATTACATATCGTAGTATGTTAGAAGTAATTATAAAGTAATGCATATAGCAAATATAACAAGTTGCATAATTTTATAGAAAATGTATCATTTCATTGTCGGAGTTTAAACCCCACTCCACTGCTCGATGATGCCAAATCAGTCTTGCTTCGGCTCTTCTGAGAAAGAGTTCCTGGTTGCCTCCTCTTGTGGTAGTCTTGATTTTTTGTAGACCAATAAACTGAATGTCCAATTTATTGTCCATTTGATGCTTTGATTGCCAGTGTTGTGATAATGGCAAATTGCTGTCTTGACTTCCGATTACTGAAAGATGCTCTCTTATCCGAGTTCTTAGTTCACGAATGGTGGAACCAATGTATATCAATTGACATGTGCATTGAATTGCGTATACAACAGATTTAGATCGGCAATTAATTTGCTGTTTGATCAAAGTTTTTATCCCTTTTGCATCTGTAAATACAGTTGTTGGTGAGTGAGCATGTTTACACATGTTGCAGAAGCCACATTTTCTAAACCCAGTTGGTTGTTTAAGCCATGTTTCTTGGGTAATTTGTTCTTGTTCTGGTAAGAAAGAAGGGCTGACACACATTTTTAAAGTTTTGGCCTTTTTAAAGATGAAAATCTCAAAGATACTCCTACTCTCATCTTTAAAAAGGCCACTCGTGAACTAAGAACTCGGATAAGAGAGCATCTTTCAGTAATCGGAAGTCAAGACAGCAATTTGCCATTATCACAACACTGGCAATCAAAGCATCAAATGGACAATAAATTGGACATTCAGTTTATTGGTCTACAAAAAATCAAGACTACCACAAGAGGAGGCAACCAGGAACTCTTTCTCAGAAGAGCCGAAGCAAGACTGATTTGGCATCATCGAGCAGTGGAGTGGGGTTTAAACTCCGACAATGAAATGATACATTTTCTATAAAATTATGCAACTTGTTATATTTGCTATATGCATTACTTTATAATTACTTCTAACATACTACGATATGTAATTTACTTTGTTGTGTTAATCATGTAACTTGATACGCCTTTGATTTCTCACTTATTTCTCTTGTTAAAACTGCCTTCCTTTCTCCCACTATCCTTCAATTTAAATATTGAAGTCTGACTACATTTCCCATAATCCCCTTTTTTTTTTTTTTTTTTTTTTTTTTTTTTCTTTTTTTTTTTTTTTTTTTTTTCATGCAGAAAACTCCAACAACAGTTGCACACTACGTTTCCCATAATACCCTATTTCGTTTTGATCAGTCACGTATTCGCCCATGATTCTTCAATTCTAAACATTGAAGTCTGACTACATCTCCCATAATCCCCCTTTTCTCATGCGGGAAACACCACCAACAGTTGCACACTACGTTTCCCATAATACCCCATTTTCGTTTTGATCAGCCACGAATTCATCTCATCATGCTACATCCAATATATTGTACTTGCACCAAATTCGTGTTCTGTATGTATTTCTCTAACATCAATATAGGCACCTATAGGACTATATTCATGCTTAATCCCACACCTTAAGTATATGTTTCCAAGTTCAAAATGCAGCAACCCCATCACAAAATGGGACATAAACCACTATGCGCAGCCCAAGTACGCTTCCCATTCCCAAAATATGGCCGCCAGTAATAGTAACAGACATAGGACTTTTCTGCCTTTTATTCATTACACCCAATGTGGTAAACACAGGACACTCGGACATACGGAGGACTTCTTTGTATCAGGTAGGACCCTTTCTTTTGTGTGGGCAAGCACAGGGGCTTCCCTCTGAGACTTAATGCTTTCCTTAAACCTCACATGTGTGCTTTACCAAAATGCACGTGTTCCAGAACTATGTATTTTCGTTCGTTTTTTTTGTTTTTTTTTTTTTTTTCACGGTTAGCATTTTGAAGCCGTTACAATTTATGTCACCACGGGTTGTTTTTATGAACCATCAGTTAGCTATTATGTATATTGTTGAAACATAACATATGACTGACCTAGTTTTACTCTTACATATTGCGTGCCTGCGCACTACGTAGGGGTTTCTTTTTTTTTTTTTTTTTTTTTTTTTTTTTTTTTTTTTATTTAAACTTAAACACTTGTTCAAATAAGTTGCCACTACATCCCTGGAATCCATTTCCAACAACTTGTTTATATGTTTTATACTTAGGAGGGATTCATCCCTGTGAACTTCAGCACCTTTATGCATTATGCAGTGACTTATGAGCTATCTATATAGGTAAGAAAAAGCGCCTGCACTGTCACTAAATAGCTGCCATGTGCATGTTTATCTACTCTTTCCCAACCTGTTCACTCCTCTCACATTTAGAGGTAGACCTATGTCCCCTTCGGGCACTATCTGATCTTAAACTCCCTCTTTTTTCGCTTTGAACTTTTCACATAATGTACCACAAGACTCATCGCTTACGCTTATTTTCCTTCTGTTAATTTCTTCTTTTATTCGTTTTACAAATGGTGCAATAGGTGATTATACTCCTGTAAAGGCAGTGGGTCTCTTCAATAAATTCAGCAATGTTTTACACTATTTCAATTTAGATATTTCTGTATGTAGTATTTCTCAGCCAGATGACTATACGTACATATGTATATATTTTTTCTTCTTAGTGTGTTTTCAAATTCCCTTATGGCATTTTCTTTTCATTTTCTTTTCATTTAATAAGCCTGGATTCGATAAAGGCAGCTCTGCCGAAACACGTGTCATCCACAAAGGCTCTAACATCACAAAAATAAACAGGAATTGATTAATCATCACTACTTGCCATTCCATTATTTTTCGGCGCACTATCAAGGGATAGCTCAACACAACCATTATATATTGTCACAAACGGAGTGGAGGGACTCTAAGTCTCCGTAGTAGCTAAACCTGGTGCGACGCAAGATCTTTAACATCACCTCAACTCTCATGGACAAACCCTTTTAATTTAACGAGGCGCGTAGGTACTGCAGCAGGTGTCATCACAAACAGTCCCTCACCAAGAATGCAGTATTTTCAGGATGTTCAGGAAATGTGGAGGTTAGAAACCAGAGAACCATGAGACAAAAACATAGTGATTGTTTATCACATTTTATGCCAGGGACTTCCCAAGGAAGTGCAGAGACAATTGGAAATGATTGTGGTAATGGAAGTGAAGCGGTGTGCAGAGATTGAGCTGACACTTGTTCACCATTGTCAGTTAATGCAAGAGGAAGACAGAAAGAAAATGTTATGACAGGAAGATTGAGGGAACAAGATTAGTTCAGAAAAGAATGGTCAAAATTTTCAGTGGAAGGAGCAGTAGTGACAAGTGGAGCGGGAGGTTTTAACACATAAGGGACACAGCAGGTACAGCCAGCTGTGAACCAAAACTTTGCCGGAAAGAGAGTGTACAAATATTTCTCAAGAGATCAAGGGTTTACACACTGGGGCAGAGGGTTTGGATTTGAAGCTCTACAAGGAGTAGGATATAATGGGGGCAACCACAATTTGGGGGACAGACATAGCAATGTTGGACATGCAGGAAGATGGGGCAAATTTCACGCTAATGTAAAAGCAGGGGAGGGATGTAACTGAATTGGCAAGCAGCTGATCCAAGATGGGGACTGCGTATCCCTACCGTATAGAACAGAGCCACCTGAATATTATGCCCAAGATTACACACAGTATCAGACACAAGCGCCAGCAATACAGCGGATGCAGCAAGGGATACCACCCCAAACATATCAAGTAACAATGCATACGCAGCAAGTCACGATGCAGAGACAACAAACACCAATACAGACACAGGCACTGGCACAGCAAAATCCAGTGACATCATAGAATGTGAACATATTGCTGCAGGCACCCCCATCTACAATAGGGTTTGTGATCCTAGTGGGAGGGAATAATTTCACTGTCGCAGGACTGGACATGTACCCACAATAGGACATCCCACCAAAATACTCGATGTGTTTCATCCTATGAATCACAGCAAACTCACAAGAGGAACAAAGGATCGGGATGACCATATGTGACAAAACATTCTCCTTTCTAGTGGGCAAGGGGCAACTCAATCCCTTAAAGAAGGGACTTTCCCAATGTCAGGTATTGCCATGGTGCGATAACTACATTTCCTTTTACAGACGCTTTACCTATTACCATCGGAGAACAAGACATGTCCATTGTGAGAAACCTGAGGGTTTTCCCACATCCACTTCCCCAGGATCCTCTTTGCAGGTGGCCAGGTAAAGGCCATCACTTTTGGATCCTGCCCCTGAGGGTGCACAAGTGAGGGAGGACCACCTGGATAGAGGGTTCTTGGGGATTGGAGGTGGTATTCCCATTGGTAATACATGGTATTCCACATCCTCCTTTCAAGAGGGAATATCCACCCCAGATGTAGTTATGTGACATTGTGCACCATGTTCCCTTACCTCTGAAAAGAGTAGGTGATACTATCATCCCCAAAGTGTTAGGCAGAGGGGGACAGACTAGAAGTAAGGTACCATGGACCAAAACACAATGGGCCTCATTCCGAGGTTGGAGGTAGCCATGGCGCTATCAGTGCCATGGCTACCCCCTTACTTCATACCGGGTCCGGGTTCCCTGAATGGGGAATTACCTTGGAGGACCCGGTATTTCCCCATTCAGGGAACCCATCCGCATTCCCATTCGAGCCCCATAGGGCTCAATGGGAATGGGGACCATGCTAACAACGGGCCCGTTAATAATGCTGGTCCTTTAGCGGCTCCCACTAAGGGTGCCTGGTAAAACCAGCCGCCCTTAGCGGGACCCGCTAAAGGACCTCATAATACAGCGATAAGGGGTTAACGGCACCTTCACCCTTACCGGCGCCGTTAACCCCTTACCGCCCACCTCGTAATGAGGCCCAATATCTCCCTTGTCCTCATGACAATCAGATTAACCCTCTCCTTACCTTTTTAAGTCATTATAAGTTAGTTCCCTCTTGTTCGCCTCTTGAGGTACCTAATAGTATGTAGTCGAGGAAGAACCAACTGCGATTTATGGGTAATACACACTTTCCCCATTGTGGTACTGAGACGAGAATGAATCAACTAAGAGTAATGAATGTCATTTCCTCTCACCTCTTTGGTACTGGAACGACAAAAATGAGAGGTCAGGCACATTCTTGTAATGAGAGTCAGGCAGCCTTTAATGAGGAACACTTGCAGCCAGTCACCGGACCACAGGTGTATAAGAGGTGGAATACTGCTGCAGTTAGGGGAAGCTGGGAAAGAGAGACACACAGCAGGAGAAATTGAGAGAGGCTGAGATGCTGGAACACCAACCAAGATCCTGGGAGTCCTGCTGGGGTGACGGCGCAAGACAGAGAGTCCAATGAAGGAAAGGTGGGCAGTGGGCACTGCTGAAGAGCAAGGGCAACACTGCACATGAGAGCTAGAGCAGGCTGTTTGAATCGCCCGGCAAGCAGGCTTTCCCTCGAAGGGGGAGAGGCTGTAATGAGGTGTTACAGAGTCCGGGTTAGTGTCTGAGATTCTTAAGCACACCAGGGCGCTCCGCAAGACCGTACAGGTAGTAGTGGTCTTTGTTAAGAAGCAAACATTTCTTTATGGATTACTGGAATGAAAGAAAGCAACAAAGTTACATCCATTAAATAGTGAACTGAATGAAAGAAGCCAAGTTGCTTTTATTGAATACTGAACTGAATAAAAGAAGCCCAGTTGCTTATATTGAATACCGAACTGAATAAAAGAAGCAAAGTTGCTTATATAGTGACTAATTGCCCTGATTTTAAAAAGGCATACGCAGTGCAGACACGCATGAATTCCAAAGGGTATTGCTCCACCATGGGAGAAATAATGTTTCATTTAGAAACCATAAAAAAATTTTAAACTAACAAACCAGTGTGGCGCAGTTCTTCTTGTGAAGAAACTTTCCAATTGCTTTTCTAAAGAGAGGTAGGGGACTTTCCCTCTGCTTTTCTTCACATACTCGCGACACACCAGTATTATACATTGAATTGGGCGCAGGGCCGAAGACATTTGGCACAACAAAAGAAAGTTAAGACAAATGAAATATCCCGAGTGGAAAGTTGAAGTCAAGGTTGGAAACCACTGATATGTGAAAGTCAAAGAACTGCATTTGAGAAAATACTTGTTTTGACTAAATATTGAACTACTCAAGGAAATTTGAATGTTCTTGGTTGTGTGACCTGTACTGGGTGGACCGTGTGGTCTAAAACTGCACCTAGACCAGAGAACTACTATTCATTGAATCAAGAACTGGTGCAGGTTCCTGGTTGTGTGACTTGTAATGGGTGTACTGTGTATTCTAAAACTGCGTCAACACCAGCAAACGCTGATATGCTATCAATGAGGCTTGTTGTTGTGGAATAAAGAAACCAGCAATTGGTGTATACCAGTCTTTGGGGAAGGGAACCCTACGCCGTAGATATGTTGAAATATGAAACTAAAGCTCCAAGATAATTATTTTTTGTGTCATCTTGTGATATTGATCTTGGGGAAGGGAACCCTGAGACATGTTGCCCTGAAACTGTATTGAACTTTGTAAAGAGCATATTGGCAGGGGGAGAAGAGAAGCTGAAGTGTAAGCCCAAGCTGAAAACTGGAAAAAGCTCAGCACTTTACCTTTGGAACACTATTTAGTTTATGGTTGATATCCCAGCACGTTTTTCTATTTTTTTTTTGGGAGGGCAAGTACAGGTTTTGGACACAGACAGACTTTTCAGTTACACATATTGACAAAGACGTTCCTTATTTCTTTAGTTAGGGAAGTCTCACCTTAGTATATGGCAGGTTTGGCCTTAATCCATCCTGACAACTTCATTAATAAAAGTATTTTGTTATATTGCATTTGTTGTCTGTGTCTCCTTCCATGATGCCAATTTCACACTACGCCATTATTATATTCCCACAAAACATCAGATAGTATATTGGGGAGAGACTTAATGAGCAAATTAAACATGAAAATATAATTTACTCAACAGGGGATAATATGTTAGGGATCCAGTATGTGAATGTACAAGAATGTATAGCTCAGAGATATTCCTTTACAGAGTACAAATGTTGTTAGCATGGCTTCCAAGATTACAGGTCAGACTATTGAGGTTACCTAAAGAATCTTTTTTTCAAACAGAAGTACACACAGACATGGAGGAAGGGCAGATAATTACAAGTGAATTACAAGCAGCACTAGTGAGGGAAGATAGAGTGATTTTACACAGAGTTGAGGAGGAAGGGGCAAATTGGAGAACAGTAGTAGCTCTTAATGAAGGCACAGCTTGACTGAAAGACTTATTTACTGCAATGGCGTTTACAGATGACTCGTCAGATGACAAAGCAAAGTTTAATATAAGTCTTACATATCAAAACAATCTTTCGACCCTACCATACCTACTAATTACAGGCCAATCACAACTTTACCATTCCTACTAAAGGTATTGGACAAAGTAGCTTATCTCCAGATACAGGAGCACCTAGAGACCAATCATCTCTTAGACATCCGACATTCAGGTTTTAGGCCTCAACACAGCACTGCAATGGCGTTGATTGATCTAAAAACCCAGATTGATGAACTCAAAGACAAGGGAAAAATTGCCTTGTTACTACTTCCAGACCTGTCTGCTGCCTTTGATTTGGTGGACCACGAAGTACTCTGTAATCACCTGGCCTCAGCTGCCCATTTCTCTCAGGAAGCCATAACATAGATCCAATCATTTCTAAACAACAGGACCATAAGGGTATTCTCTGCTGCGGCGGCTGCAGACCCCATCCCAATAACTTGTGGAGTGCTGCAAGGTTTGTGTGTTTCACCAACAATGTATAACATATTCACAAAGCCATTGTTTGACGAATTGTACCATCTGGGTGTCACCTGCACTAACTATGCAGATGACACCCAGATCCTCATTTCTCTCACTGGGAACTATGACATGGTTGTGGACCTAGTGCATAAAATGTATCTAATCATTCAAGCATGGATGGCCTCCCATGGTCTCTGCCTGAATGATGATAAAACAGAGCTCCTTATTTTAGGAACTGTAGCTAATCTCAACAAACTTGGTAAAATATATTCCTCATTCAACATTCACAGGAAAATATCAAAGTGGTAAAAGAGGTAAAAACTTCAGGCTTTTACCTATATTCAGCTCTCAATTTAAGCTAACAGGTCAATGTCATGGTGTCTGCAACGGAATACTCCTGTAAGCTGATAAGGGCCCACAAACCTTTTCTTTCCAAAGTCAGCTGCACCATCTTAGCCCGCGCCCTCTTCCTTTCAAAGCTGGACTACTGCTATACACAGGGGCTAGCAAGCACACTGTAAATAAAATTCAAATCCTGCAAAACAGTGCCCTTAGAACCGTGTTGAGTGTACCAAGGAGAGAACACATTTCTGAGAAAAGGAGAAAGAATAAATGGCTCTCTATTAAGGACAGAATCCTGTCTCAACCAAGCCACCCCTCTTTACCCCGCCGAGAGAATTGTCAAAAAATCCTCATCACTTCCCACTAGAATGGCTAACTCAGACTGTCTGGTAGTACCTAGATACAAACAAAAAAAAGCTGGGTGGGGGTAGCTTCCCTGTTATGGCGGCGCAACACTGGAATGCCCTCCCTCCTTCTCTGAGAGCGGACCAGTCCCTCTCCAACTTCAGCCGAAACACGATAAGCTGACTGGCTGCTGATGACCAATGACTTACCTAGGACCGTTCTCTGGATAGACCGAGCCACTTTCAAGTTTGGATTCATGACTCCTTCCGCCTCTCGCAACAAATATTACGGACTGTCCAAATATGTCTTATTGTACCTTTGCAGTATCTGCTACTTTCACCTGTATACACTGACTTTGCAGCATCTTTTTACTACTCTGTTTAGATTGACTCTTCCAATGTATTCTATGATCCTGCATATTATCATGTGCTTCCATTTATCTCTGTACTTCATTGTATATTCCCTGTTACCATTTTGTATTTATTGACTGTAACTTCTGTAATTCTTGACAAGTAATATTTGGAACCTCTTCAAACGCGTCCAGATACCCCCAGGTTAGGTGAGCTTTATAAATAAATAAACAAACGAGCATGTTATGTTATGTTACTGTCACTTATTAAGCACACGACAACCAGAGGTATCTTGGCGCTGGAGTGATGGGCAGACATTCACAGCAGAAGCTGCTAATAGAACAGACGCAGGACATGCTAGAACATAAATGTTTTAACAGTTTTCCTAAAGGCCAGAAGATTTGAAAGTTCTTTTGTTGAAGAGGGTAGTTAGTTGCATAGTCGGGGTGCCCTATTACGAGGTTCCTTTAGCGGGTCCCGTGAGGGGAACAGGGAGCTAATAATGGCCCATTAATAACGGTCCAGTTATTAGCTCCCTCCCCATTCCCATTGAGCCCTATGGGGGCTCAAATGGAATGGGGATGGGTTCCTTCAAGGAGGAATTACCGGGTCCTCCAAAGTCGGAATGACCCGGTTATTCCTCATTGAAGGAACTCGGTAAAGGGCATGGCTGCCTCCATACTCGTAATGAGGCCCATAGACTTGCTAAAGCTGGCGGAGGTAGCTTACCTGTCAAAGCAGCTCTCTCCTGGAATGCACTCCCCACCACCCTCAGAGTGGAACAGCCATATGTCAGATTTAGATGCAACTTACTGAATTGGCTTCGCTCCAAGGACATCTAGTAATTGCTAGCCTACTATTCTCTGGCCCATTTGACCCTAGGATCCTCCACATGACTCCATGTATACTACATTCCTGACTCTGTTCGATGTATTCTACATGTACTACTCCACTACTGCATGTTCTATAATTGCTTTTGCTCCGTACTTACCTGCCATGTGGTAACTTAGCCTCAAATACCTTTGCACGACTCCACGTGTATTACACCCCTGACTTCTTTCGTGCACCGTACCTCTACTACCATACCTGCATTATGCACTACTACAGTATGCACTGTATGCATTGTAATTGCATTCTAATTTGTACTTATCTTTCATGCTACAAATAAGCTTGCAATTGTAACTGTATTACTATATTGCATTATGTACTACTACTGTATCCTATGCATGCACTGTAATTGCATTATAATCTGTACTCATCTTTTATGCCATGACTAAGCTTTGAATATTCTTGTACATGCTGTGCCCAGCTACCTAAGGGTTTGGTGCGCATTATCAAATAAACAAACAAACAAACAAACCTGGGGTAAGCTTGGAGAACCCAGGTGAACCCAGACTCTGAGTGACATTAGACCAGAAACATGACCACATGTTAACAATGTGTGGGTTTTAAGTGTATAATGATCATGTGTTTTGTTTTGAACAATTTTGTCATTTCATGCAGACTTGTTGATCTGCACAAAAACACATCATTGCACCACAAACACCAAAAATGATGCAGATAGCAATCCCACATTCTTATGCAGTACCCAAAGTTATATTTTGGGAAACATTTAGATGTTAATCAAGTTGGCTTTGTTGCATCAGTGTCCTCATTTGCAATGCCTGCCCTACCAGTGGCACAGAGCAGGCTTAGAGGTCACAGGTGCCCATTTCACAGCTGCAGTGATAGCCAAGTCTCTGCTGCAGAGGAGCTGCATTTAAGATATGGTTCACTGTCTCAAAACTATGATGATTATAAGTAAGCCGTACTGGTGGCAGGGAAAGCTCTAAATATAAGTTATATCTGAGTAGGGCAGGGAGGATAGCTCAGGGGCAATGCGTTTGTCTTTGAAGCAAGACAACGCATAGCACACACTTGTTTGAATCCCAGTCTTGTTCTTAGAAACCTCACCTGTTTTAAGTGCATTATAAAAAAACAATTATAATGATGGTGCAGTGCATGGCACTGCTCATAATCATTGCAGCCTCATCCAATTTGCTATCACACAAGTGTCATCCCAGTCGGCCCAGGTCAACTGTGTAAGGGCTATGTGTATTCTCCCGAGACAGGTGGACTTTGACACACTGACATAAATGCTTACCGGAGGCTGGGGGGGTGACGTGCCTCCCTTTGTTCCTTTGTAAGGGCAGGCAACACCCTTTCTCAGGGACAGCCACTCCACAGAAAGCTGGCCTGGGAAAAGGAATCAAAAGGGCACACCCATTTACAAATGGCTTGGCCTTACACCCGAGTGCTGCATATCTAAAGGCCTTTGATCCTACTGAGAAGGGAAGGGGGAGGGTTTAGTGTAGACAGGGAGACCTCTTTTCATTTGGAGAAGGATTCCATCATCTTGTTTATCTGTGGGTGTGATGTCAGAAGTGCAAAGTCCACTACTTTTAAGAAAAAGGATTGGGCCCTTAAAGCAGGCTAGCTTCAGTACAACCACTTGCAGACCTTTACTTTTAAAAGAAGTGTTGGCCCACCACTTTTTGTTATCATCTTTTAGACTCCAACTCTTGAAGAAGATTTCATTTGGGCTCTGCTCAGAGAGTAGTCCTTTCGAGACTCCTCAATTTATGAGGTCTGGTGTGCAAATGGGCCTTTAATCATCTTATTCCGAACAGGCCCACCATTTAAGAAGCAAGTGCACGCTTGTGCATAAAGCAAGTTTTTTGTGCAATCATCTGAGGAGCAGCTAGATGACTCCATTGAGCCAAACTAACCCACATCTCACTGAACCACATGAGTTGACACCTTAAATACATGTTTGTAACAGTTAAAACACTAGCATACATTGTATTACAATCCACCCCCACACATGATTACCTATTACAAAGAAATCCCACCTTTCTCCAATTCTTTCTTTTTCATTTGCCACTTGTTGTCTTAACTGCCATCTTCAGATCATATTCATAGCACACCCTTTCTTGGTATTTGTCCGTAGTAGGTTGGGACATCATCAAATAGTTAAACATTTGTGTCCAAGCATAATTCATTACTAGTAACAACTGGCCTGAGCCCTTTAACCTAAAACATAATTGCAGATGGTTCCCATAGATACATCAAGCAATATGAAGGAAGCTGAGTAAACAGATTATCTTTGAACTGACAATAGCTATCTCATCCACCCCAGTTTACTGGCTCCATTGAAACATTCTAATCTAAATAACTGCCATGTCACCACGCAGTAGGAATACATTGATACTCCTAGGTATCAATGACTTCAGCCTTGGGTGCTACTTCACACCTTGTTTATTTCTTGTCAACACACATGGCCGTATCCCTCTGCAACCTTCAATGTACTTAAAGAGATTACATCTGCCTCCTGTGAAACTAGCATTGCGTCATGTTCATGGCTCCCCATCTGCTTGGTTAATAACGGTTTCCTCCCCAGCCTGCAAACCTGTAGAACTAGAATGTACCAGCGACCTGAAAGTCACCACACAAACTGCTGGCTGCAGAGTCTGAATGAATTCATAAAAACCCACTACATACAGATTGATAAATGCCCTTTATATATTTCTCAGTGTGCATGCATGTTTAATAAATACTATCTCTCCTTTACATTAGGGACGTCAGGACAAACTCCCTTTCTCACATGCACATTATGAAACACACCATTGCCTGCTTCTGGGCACACCATAGCACATTATGTCGGAATAGCATTTATATTTCATATTGTGGTTTTAGCATTTTATCTCTCTATGCACATGCAATCTAATATGTATCAATTTTAACCAAAAAGTAACACTAAGTTAACATATCCCTTTCACAATTAACTGCCCTAGAGACATATGAAATAATAACATTGCACTCTGTTGGCCGCACCCCCAGTCACAAATATGGCACATGAAACATCAACTCTTATTGGTCGTGGGGGCCTTTCCTGACCACCCCAATAGCCCTACTTTAACTAATAAAACATTATCATCTTCTTGGGGACCAACCCTACAATCCCCTTTTATACCAGTCCCAAAATGGGCATACTCCTCCTCTGAAGAAACCCAACTCGTCCCTCCACCATTTGCGCAATCTACTCACTGCACCACACAATCATCACACCTTGGTGGATGACACAAAACAGCTTCAGTCTGAGTACCCATGTGATGTGAAAAGGTAGTGATTCTAGCTTTGGATAGGGTCACAGTCATAGCAGCTGCATTTTGGTACCTGGGCAGAACAACATCATAAGAGCATTTGACAAGAGCAAACATTAATCAGAAAAAATACAAAAATAGGTAGAAAGATCTTCACAGGAAGGCTCACCCAAGATGGCACTGAGGAGAAAAGCGAATCTAATCATCAATCGTTTGTAATTCCTGCCTCATTTTCCATGATCACTCTGAGTTTATGCAAGGTAGCAATAGTTTGTGTCAGGGACCCATTCTCTGAGTCATTGGGGGTCACAAATGTGCAACAAGTACTCCCAATATTTTGTCACACACCCTCCTCCATTGCTGCCATAAGGTCCAGGAAGTAACGGTTTTGCAAACTCATGAGCCTTAGGGCCCAAAACGCTTGACACTAAACACTTAATCAAATAAATTCATAAACAGTAGGAGTTCATATCTGGTTACTTGGAGCCACTTGGCATTTGCTGCAGTTTGCATGCCAGGTCCCAGAAGAGAAGCAAACAAGGTTTCTGTAGGACTAAACAGCCAGTACTGTTCAGGAATGTCCATTAAGGCTTTTGATGAGGATGCTGAAAGGTAGTTTGAATGCTTAGTTCATTGCAATAGTTCCTGCTTCCCATCATTGAACACAATTATTGGTTTGTCCATATGTGGGTTTGAAGGGAATGCAAGAGGTACAGCGGACAAATGGGGCACCAATGTAAATTGCATTGGGCAGGCCACAACCAGGTGTTCCTCAGGGATTATGAGGATTGGCACATGGAGTATATAGTAAGTGGAGAAAATGCACACACCTCACCAGGCTGGAGGCAACTGCCTGTAGGCATGCGATGCACACATCCAGAAATTGTCCACAAGGGCAGCCGTACCCCCAGCCAAATCAGCGATATGAAGCGTGCAGCTGCAGTTCCCATTTGTGTCAACTGGCACAGTGCCATCGCCCTTAGAACACAGAGTAAAATGGGTAAGTGTCTGTATCTTAACAGGTTTTTCGGACTCTTTGAGCCAGGTCAGATGCTGCAAATAACATTGTTGCACATTCCCACATTCTTGGTTTATACGTACCATCCCTTCTTCTGAGAATACCCTTATTCCTCCAGCTCTGCAACTCTCCACCCCTTGCTCGCTGCCGTTTTTAGAAACACAGCTCCTTCTAAACTCAATTGAACTCTTTGTATGCACTGCTCTTTATGATCTGCAGCTGAACATTCTTCATCGATAGGCAAAACGGATGCTGCAACTGATTGCCCTTTAAACTGCCCTCTGACCATGCACAATTCTAGGTGCACTAGGCACTGTGCGTCTGCTATCTCTACTTTGTAAAGTTAAACACCTTAGGCACACCAGAAGTATGGGGTATGAGCGAACAAATATAGCAATATCCTACCAATCTCTCTCTCCCAACCTCCCTCATATGGGTGTACCATACATTATCCACTGCAAAACCATGTGCATCTATCTATTAGCATGTGGTAAAAAATAGCTGCATTCTTGTCCCATGCTTCTCCCGTCTCTGCCCTCCACATCTCTTAAGTTAACTGGATTTGTGCGGATCATTATCCAATTTCATTGTTTTGGCTAGAATTTAATATATAGAAAGCATATTGGGATACATAATCTGCAAGCCACCCCTCTCACCCTCATGCCTGTGCCCTTCAATTATTAAAAGCTGCTCCATCATGGATATTTGTATCCAACTGAACACCCAGACTTCCCGACCTCCTCCAAAGATCATCTGACCCATTAGGGCAGTGAATAAGTTCTTCCGGTTCCCTATGGCCAACATGACACCAGCAGTATGGTTCTCTAATACATAAATCCACTTCTCTGCCCCTGCAGTGAGTGAAGGCAGTTGGCCTCATTCCGACCCTGGCGTTAACCAAGGCGCTATTAGCGCCTTGGTTGACGCCATTATTTTTCCGACTCTGCCATGGTGAATGGCGGAATTACCGCCCCATTCCAAGGTTGGCGGGGGCGGTAATTCCCCATTCACCATGGGCCCTTCCCCATTCCCATTTTTGGCACATAGGGTTCAATGGGAATGGGGAAGGCGCTAATTACCTCACCGTAAATTACGGTGCCAGAATTAGCTCCTAGGTCCCTTTGCGGGTGGGTTTTTTAACGCCTGCAAAAAGCAGGCGTTAAGTACCAACCCGCAAAGGGAACTCGGAATAGGGCGATAAGGGTTTAACGGCACCGGTCTCATTACCGGTGACCGTTAACCCTTACCGCCCTACTCGGAATGACCCCCAGTGTCTTCATCAAGTTATTCAGGTCAATGTGTGACCACGGGACATAATCCGCCCTTCCAAGACCCTTCTGGAGCAACAGGAATTGAGTTACACTGGCTTTCACTGCGGCTTCCCCCATCTCTCCCCTGCTACTTGCTACAGCCATGCCCCATGGTGAGCTCTCTGTTACTGCTACTGTAGTGAGAGGCAGGACTGCTAGACCCTGCACTTCCTGCTTGACATCCGATTCCCATTCCTCTTAATGTCCTGCTCCTGCTATTACTTCCCCTGACACTTCAACAGGCATGGAAGCATAAAAAGCACTGACATAGTGTGCTCAATCCCTGTACTCATGGCAATATTTCTATTCTCCATGTCGACATTGACCACTCTGATAACTGAGTTATCCAAGAAGAACCTGCCAATTCCTCCACCTTCCTTCTTCTAAATCCCATTTCTGTCTAATCCCTGCTTCCTGCTCTTCATCTCTTTGCTGCCATAGCAGCACTTCTTCCTCCACTAGCCTCAGTGCTTCATTCATGTTTTCCAACTCTTGTGTCTCTGCCACCCTTCGCAGCCTATCCTCTATCCTAGCAGGGAAAGGCCTAACCTCCTCCTTCTCCCTCATTCTTGATCCATCATCCACTATTCTTACTGCGGCCTCACTCTCTCTCGTTCTTCTACCCTTAATCTGTCTGCTAACCTAGCAGTCGGGGCAGCTATTCCCTTTCTGTTCTCCTTTCTCAATCTCAGTCTTTCTGTAGCCCTAACAATTGAAGGAGTTACCCTTCCACTTTCCTCGCTATTCCACTTCATAGGCATTGCAGCTGATGGAGGCATCACCTTTGTCCATCTCGGAACCACTGGCTACTGGGGAAAACTGAGGTTTGAACCTAGGGTCTGTGTACTCCTCTGCGGGCGATAATGAGTAGCACCCATATGAGGGCGGTGCGGAAGGAATTCCTGCACCCTCCTCTTTCAGCCCTTTTGCTCAGACTTTACTACTATGGGCCTTCCCACCTTTTTCATACATTCTCCAGTGCTCTATGATGCTCAACCGCTTCTCTAATTTTGAAACATTGTGCCTCGTACTTAAAAAGGTTCCCAATATCCCCTTATCATAAGTCCCCAAGATAGGCCAAGAATTGAGCATTTTCTCCTTACTTTTCCATGGCCATTCCTGATGATATTTTAGAGTTTTTGTCATATAGCAAGAGAGTACCTGACACAAATGATTCAGCAGAGTTTCCATATCCAAACTCTAACCCAATTTACCCAAACCAATTTCACAAAAAATAACACTGAAGCTGAACCTGAGGCACAAAAAATCTTTTCACCAAAGAACTCTTCCCATTCCCAGTTTACCCAGAATCACAATTACTCTCCGTAGTTGCTTTCACCTCAATCACTTTGCTCAGGTACTTGCTTTAAGGCTACTTCTGACTCTTACACAAAATACTGCATATTATAAATAAAACACTGGCCAGCCAATATTTCTGAGATATCTCCTTCACTCGTGCATAGAAGTTGTGCAATGCTTTCCACTACAACACTGCTGCTCTCACTCTCTTCATCACTAATACATCTCTACTACATTACTGTCTTTCCCTGACTACAGGATGTTTCCCCTTCACTTCTTTGACTAACCAAGAAAAGCAAGGCATGGGCTCCGCCCACACAGTCACCACAGTATGAAAGATGTCAAGGGTATACTTCATGGAGGTATCTAAGGTTGGGCTTACCATAAGATGCCACCCCATCACAATGTGAGGGCTCCTGCCAACCAGACCAGAAAACGGATGGGTATCAGGACAAACCTCACAATGATCGTGCTGGGTTGGATAACACCTCACACCTCTAAAATAACAAACTAGGTAAAAATATTTACAAGGGACTTACAACTTAAAACAGTTCGCTCACTCCTTCAAAGCACTCAACTTATTATCCCAGTAACCTTGACTAACTTCACACACTCACTCCAAGTCTCCCAATACAAAACCCCTTAAATCAAAGAAGAAACCCTCTTTTACCCCTATTTCCCCTCTTGCTTTACCTCCCAATAGTGCACTCATGTGAACTTGATGCGCTCCCATGTGGTGCTCCGTCAAGTCATCCTGTACAGCTGGCCATAATACCACGCCTCTGGGGTAACAGACAGGCCGTTAACAAATATGGTGCCCGCAAACCTCTTGTTTTCACCATGCACAGAAGACTGGTCCCCGCAGTGAGGTGCCACACCCAAGTTGTGTGGACAGGAGACCCCCAACATTTTGGAAAGCCTGGGGCCCACCCAGGGATGCCAAATGTGTAAATGGGAATTTAATCACCTTAACCCAAACTGGCCCACCACTTAAGAAGTGAGTGCACATGGGTAAGTAAAGCAAGTTTATTGTACAATCATCCAGGGAGAAGCTAGATGACTCTATAGAGCCAAACTAACCCAACTCTCATTGGACCACAGAAGTTGACACCTAATATACATTTTTGTAACAGTTAAAACACTCCCATATATTTTATTACAATCCACCCCACACACATGACTGGACAAATGTATTACAAAGAAATCCCATCATTCTCCAATTCTTCCATTCTCATTGGCCACTTGTTATCTAAACTACCATCTTCAGATCATATTCATAGCACACCGTTTCTTGGAATTTGTATGTAGTAGGTTGTGACATCATCAAACAGTTATCCTTAAACATAATTGCACATCGTTTGCAGAGATACTTGAAGAGATATGAAGGCATCTGTGTAAACAGGTTCTCTTTGAACTGATGATAGCTATCTCATCCAACCTGTCTAACTGGCTCCATTGAAACATTGTAATCTAAATAACTGCCATTTCATCATGCATGGCACATCTGGTAATACAATTGAATCTCCCAGGTATCAATGACTTTATCCTCGGGCACTACTTCACCCCATGTTTATTGATAGTCAACACACATGGCCGGATCCCTCTGCAACCTTCAAAGTACTTAAAGAGATTACATCTGCCTCCTGCAAAACTAAGATTGCATTCTGTTTAAGGCTCTCCATCTGCATGGTGAATCATTGTTCCTTCCCCAGCTTGCAAACCTGTAGAACTAGGATTTCCCAGCCACCTGAAAGTCACTGCACAAACTGCTGGATACAGTCTGGATGAATTCATAAAATCTCACCACAGACAGAGCTATATATCCCTGTTCTATGTTTCTCAGTGTTCATGCATGTTTAATAAATACTGTTTGTTTGTTTATTTATATTGTGCACCAAACCCTGAGGTATCTGGGCGCATTATATGTTACAAAGCTGCAAAAAACATATTACACAATAGGGAAAATAACAATTATGCACTATAATTAGTCACTAACATGTGACTCAAAATTACTGTACAGTACATGACTTTGAAATTACTGTACAAGATATTTACACAAATGTGAGTATTCTAGTAGAATGTTCATGAAAGGCTATACAGACTGGAAGCAGTGGCAGTAAATTATTGGTCAAGGGAGAAAAGCCACATTTTGGCTTCTTTTCTGTATGTGTAGTGAGAGAGGGCTGCTATTAATGTTGAGGGCAAGGAGTTCAACAGCGGGGCTGTCATGACAGGCAAGCTACTTCCCCCTGCTTTCATAAGTTTGTATTTTGGGACCTTGAGACAGTTGGCATGTAAGAACCTGATGGGGCAATCAAAAGTATGTCTGGTGAATTTATCCATAAGATATTTGGGAGCCATATTGGAGAGACATTTATTGTTGAGGGATAGTGATTTGAGTTTAAATCTATCCTTAATGGCTAGCCATTTAGTGGTGCGCCTGGCATTTGAGACTTGAATTGGTCACTGAGTTTGTTGAGTCTGCCTGATGATCCGATAAGCAAGAGCTCTGTCTTATCATCATTGAGACAGAGGCCATGAGTGGCCATCCAGGCTAGTATAGTAAGGTAGATTTTGTTAATCCGTGCAACATCTGTATCATAGTCACCTGAGATGGGAATGAGAATCTGAGTGTCGTCCGCATAGTTGTTATATGAGACACCCAGATTATCAAGATCATCATACAAAGGCTTGGTGAAGATGTTGTACATAGTAGGGGATACACAGGAGCCTTGAGGTACTCTGCATGTTACCGGTACTGGATCTGCTGATGATGTCGGTGAGAACACTCTCATGGAGCGATTGTCTAAAAAGGATTGGATCCAAGCAGTGGCTTCCAATGAGAAATGGGCGGCTGAGCACAGATCGTTACAGACCACTTTATGATCCACCAAATTGAAAGCAGTGGACAGGTCTAATAGGAGAAGAATGGCGAGTTCCCCTTTGTCCTTCAACTCATCCATTTGGTTTTTTAGGTTAATAAGTGCAGTTTCTGTACCGTGTCTCAATCTGAATCCTGATTGCCGGAGTCCTAATAGGTTGTTGATTTCTAAGCAGGTTTGGAGCTGGTGATATGCGGCCTTGTGTAATATTTTTAAGATAAATCGTATCGTTGTTATCGGTCTGTAGTTTTTGGGAATGCTAGGGTCTAGGTTTGGTTTCTTTAAGAGGGAAGGACCCATGCATCTTTAAGATCAGTTGGGACTGTACACGTGTTGAAGGAGGAGCTGATGAACTTATTAATGAAGGGCGCTAGATCCCTAACTGCCTCTTTCAATATGGATGCTGGGCATGAGTCCCCTAGGCATCTGGATGGTTTAAGTGACTTTATTATATTCTCCACCTCATGGATGGATACAGGGCAAATTTTAATTGATTAGCCTGTTTTATTTTAATTTTGTGGGCTTCCTGGAACTGAGAGTCATTGGATAGGAGATTTACATTTTAGCTTCGATTTGTTTTAGTAGTATCAAGATTTTGTTACATAACGCATCTTGGATATTAGTACACCAAGTTTTGTTTATGATGCAGGTGTCAATAGGGGTGGCAGGAGATTCAAGTTCTCTTAGGATAGAAAAGAATTCCCTTGTATTAGAATTGGCTTTAGTAATTCTCTCGTCAGTGGTATCTCTTTTAGTTTGGAGTATTTCAGATTTATATCTGGCAGATATTTTGGTAAGGTTTTCCTTGTTCTGATCCGAGGGGTTGTTTTTCCAAATAGATTCTGGTGTCCTTTTTTCATTACGTATGGCATTAAGGTTGGGAGTAAACCAAGAATTGAGGTGAGCTCGAGTTTTCCCTTTCCGTAGTTTTAGCGGGGCTATTATATTGATGGCTTGGTTGAGCGTGCAATTGTAAAGATCAGTTAGCACTGCTGAGTCTGTGCTAAAATCTGAGGTTTTAGTAATAGATGGAGGCGCAGTGGTAAGTTATTTACCATTATATTCCGTTTGTTACTTGTTAAGGCTGGAGGGGCCATTAGGGTGGTCAGGTTAGGTTGTAAGTTATCTTGAAAAGAGAAGGAGATGAGATGATAGTCTGTCCAGAAACAAGGGTCAATTGATGTTGTGGAGGTCATGCAGTTAAGTTTGGCAATCCAATCTAGGATATGGCCTTTAATATTGGTAGGCATATTGATCCTGATGGTAAGGCCTGCCTCCGTGATAGTATTGGCCAGAGAGATAGCATTAGTGTCATTCGGATCATTCAGACCGAGGTTGAAGTCTCCAAATATTATAATTTGCGAGCCAGGTTTAGTATTAGTAGGAAGTACTGAAGTGATGTCTTCCTTAAACGTTGAGATGGGGCCAGGTGGCCTGTAAGCGAGGTGCATGGTAATTGTACGAGATGCTGATAAGGGTAATTTTACTGACAGGAGTTCTCCTGAAGGAAATGGAGGATGCTGTGTGACCCTTAGTCCTAGTTGAGCTTTTATGATGAAAGTGATTCCTCCCCCTCTAGAGGTTTCTCTAGCTAATCTAAGTATAGAGTAATTCTCAGGAATCGCTAAGGATAGAGAGGGTCCTGCTGCTGAGTGAAGCCAGGTCTCTGTAATGGCCAGAAAGTCTAACTGATTAGCACTAATGAGGTCTGCAATATCAGTAGCGTGGGATACCATCGGTCTAGCGTTGAACCGTGTGCCTTTAATCACTGGCGCTATCTTGTCTAGGCGATCCGGTGGGCAAGTTTGTAATCGTGTAGCCAATTGAGAGATAGGGTCTAGGTGAGGTATGGCCTTATTCTTGGTGGTATTTGTAAGTTTGGTATATTACACACAGTACGATGAGGTGGGGGAGTTTTATTAAATCTACAACCTAGCCCATAATTTCAGAGGCTAGTAAGGCATGGTTGATTAGGCTTGGGTAGGGGTCATTTGACAGGTAGGGCTGGCGGCGGTGTGGTTCTCAGACGTTGGTTTATCCGAAGTAGCAAATAGTGGTGGCAGGAAATAGGTGGGTCTGATCTGGTCCGACTGTGATGGGAACCGAGAACTAGCGAGAATGGGAGTGGCCATATTGTCAGAGATCATATTATCAACTGTTGAAGATGCAGGTGTAGCCTTCAGGTTGACAGTATGTCCCGCTGGCAGAAAGGAAACTGAACTAGCAGGTTTCTAAGGTTAAGTCTAAAATCTTTGTAGATTACATATACATGATAGAGGTAATGTGGGGAGCCACTCCGGTGGGTGTATGATCTCAAATGCACAAGAAAGGCACAATAGCTTGTTAAAGGGTCCACAGGCAACATGTAGGTAATATAAACCGCGTGCTGTTCCTAAGCGAATAAACAATCAGAGTTGTATAGGTATGAGTTGAAATACAATAATGCAATATGGAGGATGGCAGTAAAATGTAATGTGGTAATGCTAGGGAAAGTATCAGGCACAAGGAGGGCAAATACAATAAGAACGTCAACCCAAGCCAGTAGGGTAATATTTGATGTGCAGCCTCTATACTGCATCTAGGTTAGTTTAAAAGTAGTCCATGATGATAGTGTGGCATTGAGTTGGGTGACAATGAGGAACAAGTCTGCGGCGAGGAGTAAGGATGTTATTAAACACATAATGTGATACCTAACAAGAAGGAGAGAAGTTGGCGCGCAATTATAAGCGAGTGTGCATCAAAATATAGGAGGCGAGTTACGTGTGCTATTTTAGGTAGGAAATATAAATGAGACGATATTGTGGTTGCTAGCCAGCTAATGACAACATCCGAGGTTTACAAACAGACACAGTTAATTCCCATTGTACAGTCTAGGATAGGTGGTGTAGAAAACAGGGTTTGGAGGCACAAATGGCCACTCGCGTAAGGTAATTATCATATGACTATATACTGCTAATCCATGAGGACAGGCTCCTTAACGGTAAGGTGAGGCACAAGTACTATGAGATAGAGAATGTAGTTACTTCAATTCACGACTGGAATACAAGGGTGATAGCAGTAAGTCATCGAACGAAGGATAGGTGTAGACAGAACACCATGTCTCAACAGTAGCTGAGAGGAACTGGGTACCTACCAAGCTGAAAAGTAGACCTAAGGCTGCCACGTCTTTTAGCAGGCTAGTAGTATCAGAAACAGTGAAAGGCTACTGTAAGTACTTTGAATATAGGTTTAGTGGGGTAAACGTACATTATGTAGTGGCATGCCTATAAAGACAAAGATATTTCTAGGCGAACATACAATCGCATCCGTAGTACCATACATATTTGCATACGGTAGAAATCATAAGAATAAGTATGAATATGAGCATTTTCTGAGCATACAAATCAAAGATGCAGCAATAGCAAAGTAACATTTGCTGGCGTGTAGTAGTAAAGCGCCAGAACCGGCACTGAGACATGAGGTAGAACATACGATTATCAAGGCTTTGAAACAAAGTTAGGGTGTGACACTACCAGTGTAATTACGATAGTTTGGTAGTAGTTGCTTGGAATCCATTCAGGTGGAAAGTAAATTCTTGCAGGGTGTAGTGGGCGCAAGCATTACTCAGCAATAACATGTGTGGGGGTAATAGAGTTAGGTGGTAGGCTTTTCTCACTGCCACGCTTGGGTGATGCCAGTAAGACAAGTTGACAATTTGGCAGCAGTTGTCCGATAAGGCATTAAGGTTTTGGTGGTGAGGGGTTCCAAAAGGGACAGCTTTGTTTGCCCTGGGGTCACGGCACGGACAGGCACAGACAGGATCAGCATTTTCTTGTGGGCCTTCTGTTGTTGGGCCAGCTTCTGCCTACCGGCGGAGTTGATTGGCTCAAATGCAGATGCGCAGCCAATCGAGTGCTGGCTGGGTGTGTTGCCTAGTTGCCAACACACTGCAAGGCGGCAGCCATTTTCAGATGTAAAACATTGTGTGGATTCGAGGTGTCAATTTCAAATTCAGGGTTCCAGGATCATAGGTAGCACGTCGGATGATAGCAGACCTTATATGAAAGGTTTGGTCTGAAAAGCAGGTGCAATTGCACTGTCGGATTGGACGGCGTAAAAGCGCTGCACAGGCTTACCACATTGAAGCTGTGTAATACTTGAAAAGGGTTGAGTTTCTCCTGAAGCCAACTACGGGATGGGGCTTTTGATATGTGCGCAGAATTAGGGGCATAGACAGGATGAGCCTTTGCTTGTGGGCCTTCTGTTGTTGGGCCGGCCTGCGCTTAACAGCGGAGTTGATTGGCTCAAATGCAGATTCGCAGCCAATCGAGTGCTGGCTGGTGTGTTGCCTAGTTACCAACACACTGCAAGGCGTCGGCCATTTTCGATGTAAACGTCATGTGGAATAGAGGAAGCTATTTTGAATTCACAGTTCCAGGATCATACGTAGCACGTCGGATGATGGCAGACCTTATATGAAAGTTTGGCCTGAAAAGCAAGTGCGATTGCACCATCGGATTGGACGCCGTAAAAAAGGCGCTACACAGGCTCACTAAATTCAAGCTATGTACTATCTTTCCTTTACAGTGGGTTCTTCAGGACAGGCCCCCTTTCTCGCATGTGCATTATTAATCTGCATGGGTATATCTTTCCTGCTAAAAACTGTAGTTAGCTCTGCCCAGGGCTTCATTGGGTTCTTCTGTCCTGCTAAAACTGTATTTAACTGTGGCCAGCAATGCATTCTGCTTCATATATCCTGCCATAGCTGAACGTACCTGTGTATACGACCCTTTGTCTCCCTCCCCTCCTTTGTTGTTCCCACCACCACCCTGCCGGTGCCTTAGTACTTCGAACTGGTAAGTGCCCCCCTCACACCTGCAGTCAGCTATGTCGATATCTATCTCTCCTATCTTCTCTAACTGATTTGCTATCTCCTATCCTTCTCCTATCACTAAATCTGGTCAGAAGAAACTTAAGAAGGACATACTAGGATCCAACACAGGCCTTCCTATTGCAGACACCTGTGTCTTGGCTTCCGCAGAGAGACTCTCAATGACATCCTTTTCTTCATTAACTCACCTGACATGTGGACTAGCTACATGGTCGGCTTTCTCTCTCCTATCTCCTCTTCTCCCATTAATGTTGGAACTCGCTGGGAGGTTCTCCTTGACCTTGTCGCCATTTCCAAAGTCATCATTAACGTCTACTTCAATGGAACCATCAGGGTTCAGGGTCCTCAACCCAACTTTCTTCTCTTTGACAGGCTCCAACCTCGCCTCTCTAACCTTACCTCTGCCTCCGGCAAGGCTCCTCCACCCTCTGCACCTTTCTCCTCCTCTGCACATGCGCCCTTGCCCACTGTGCCTTCCCCCTCCTCTGCACAGGTGCTCTTGCCTTGCATTTCTGTCCCGGCTCCCTTATCGGCCTTGGCTCTTACGCCATCCACCACTATCCCTCTGGCCCTCTTGCCACCCTCAGGGGTGGGGGGGCACTGTCCCCTGTGCCCACCTGCAGAAGACCTTCATTGATGGCAAGCGGCTCCACTTTGCCACGCTCAACACTCGCTCTGCTGTCAAACATTTGTCTGACATCTGCCACCTTCTTAAACTCATGGATCTTGATGTGCTCGCCATCACTGACACATGATTCAAGGATAGCTCTATCACAAGCTTTGACACACTCCTCCCTGAAGGTTACAAAAGCCTCTCTGCACCCAGACCAAAGAAGACAGGTGGGGGAGTGGCGCTGATCCCTCAAGTGTCCAACATCCCCACTCAGGCCTACTCCTCTTTCAGGTGCCTAGTCTGCAGGAACTCATTCTCTTCTAAATCTGCTCTCCTCATAGCCACCTTCTATCGGCCACCAGGACAGCCCACTCTCACCTTCCTCTTGGAATAGGCTGACCTGGCCTCCTTCTACTTTCCTCCACCTCTCAACTCCTCCTGATGGGTGATCTCAACATCCATCTGGACTCTCCTGACTCCTCAGGATCTTTTTGCAACTTAAGTGACTCTCTCTCCCTCTCTATCCTACCTTCGGCTCCATGCACACCGCAGGACACAGTTTGGATGCTCTCATCTTGACTTGCACCCCTCTCTCTATCCCTCTCACTATCTCTCTCTCTTGGACTGACCATTCTCTTCTCTCGACTCACCTGAAGCTCTCCTCTCCTTGCATCGGCACACCTGGCACAGCTACTTTGCTTCAGAGCCACCAGACCCATGAAAAAGGTGACAGTGGCTGCCATTGCCTCTACTTACTCTCCTCCTCCCATTCATGTTTCTTACTGCCACCCTGACACAGCCCTCGCTAACCTCAATCTCAAACACTCTTGATACTCTTGCCCCGTTCATGAGGATCCGCCTGAAGCCTTCCAAAAAATGCAACTCCGATCTGGCTGACCTTAAACGCAAGTGTAGGCCAGCTGAGCAGAAATGGAGTTTGTCGGTTGAACCATCTGACAAACTGGCCTGTCGCCTCCTTCAAAGGCAATATCGACTCTGATCCCGCTCCAAAAAGAGTCTTTATTCAAGCCTGCATCTCTGCAGCATCAAGCATCGCGGCCAAACTTTTCGAAGTCTGCAAGGAACTGGCCAATCCTGCAGCAGCCTCTTCTTCTGTCTCATCCACCCAGGACCTTGGCTCCGCCCTGGCTGCACACTTCATCACAAAAACCCAAGACATCCTTTCCTACCTTTCTTCCACACCAGAGCAGACATCAACACCGGAGCCTCCATTGGCCCCCCCTTCAATTCCCCTCTATTTTCTCTCACCCATGACACCTGATGAGGTCGCTAGACAAGTCTGGTGTATGAAGACTTCACCCAAACAGTTGGACCCCTGCCCCTCTGAAAACATTAAGGACAATATTAAATCCCTCACCCCAGCATTGGCAGATCTCTGCAATATCTCCTTTTCCACTGCAGTTTTCCAAACTGCTCTTAAGCAATCCCTGGTGCACCCTCTGCTCAAGAAACCCTCTGATGGCCCCTCCATTCCAGCAAACTACCACCCTATCTCTATTACTCCTTTCCTAGGCAAACTCTTGGAGAAGTTGTCTATCGCTCAGATGACGGTCCACTCTGATTCTATTGGTTGCTTCCATGACCCTCAGTCTGGCATTAGAGCATCCAGTGGCATGGAAACTGCTCTGCTGAACACCCGTGAACACCTGCTCTGAAACTTTGACACTAACACTCCCTCTGTCTACATTCCCCTCAACCTCTCCTCTGCCTTTGACATGGTTAACAACAACATCCTGATAACACGTCTCTGTGACAGCCTGGGAATCACAGGTCATGCTCTGGCGTGGTTAACCTCCATTCTCTCTGACCGCCCATCCCAGGTGGAACTCTGAGCCTTTCTCTCAACTATCGCTCTCTCAATCTGTGGCGTCTCCCAGGGATCTAACCTTTCCCCCTGATTCTTCAACTTCTATATGGCTGGCTTGGCATGTGTGATTACCTCATTCACCTCCGACTTTCAGTGTTATGCGGATGACACAGAACTGTCTTTCAGGATAGCCTCTACTGCCACTTCACCCTCCTCGCTCATACCTGAATGTCTGTCTGCTATTCAGTCATGGTGTGCTGTAAAAATCCTCTGTCTCAATGCCAGTAAATCTGAGATACTTTGCATTGGGACCCCTGCTCCTGCCTTCCCTCTTCTACTCTGGCCGGCCTCCCTTGGCCCTGCCCCTGCACCCACCTGCGAGGCTAAAAAACTTGGGGTCATTTTCGATTCCACTCTCTCCTTCTCGTCTCTCATTTCGGACATCTCTAAAAAGTCTATCTATCAACTACTCCTCCTCAGAGGTACTCTACTTTTTCTCACTTTCCCGCAGCAGCTCATCTCTAGGTTGGACTACTGCTACAGCATCTTCCTCAACCTCTCTGCATCTGCCTTACGCCCAATGCAACTCATCCAGAACAGAACCGCAAGACATATCCTTGGAATAAAGCCCAGGGACTGCATCTCTCAGGCTCTGAAATCCCTTCACTGGCTCCCCGTGGCAGCAACGATCAAGTTTAAGACCCTCTGCATTGTCCAGAAAGCTTTCTGGGACCTGGGACCTACCTACCTGCAACGTTGCATACCTAAATACTGTCCCTCACGAGCACTGCACTCATCTTCCTCCAACCTTCTGCTAGTGAGCCAGTTTTTCAAGCAGAGATTTGGAGGGATAACCTTATCCTCAGCAGTTGCCCCCCGCTGAACAGTCTCCCTGCCACCCTCCATCTCAAGACTGACTCTCTTAAGTTTCTTCAACTCCTCAAGACCTTCCTCTTCTCTTCTTCTGTCTCTCTCCCCCTACCCTGCTAATCTAGCTCTCAGCTCTTTCAATCTCTCCATCCTCTTCCTTACAGCTTGCTGATTGGCTGCCTTGTGTACCTCAGAGTCTCACAGTTCACAAGCACACCCACCAGTCCCCCCTCCACTTTCCTCAGGGCCCTATAGCCCACCCACCCTCACTGCACTTGCTTAAGAATAACCCAGGAGAGTGGCTCTTTCTGCACTTACCCCAGTCTACACCGACTGGGCGCAGGTATACCCCCCTCCCTGTGATTGTCTATGCACTTGCATGATCCAAATGCACCTTGCCTGAAGATCATCTGTTTGTTCTCCCTTGTCCTCTCCCCTTAATGGCACTTGGTAACACTGCAGAATCGTTGTCAGGTCTATTTGCTGTGTCCCAACAGTTAAATGTATTATATGCACTTTCTCTGTTTGTGCAGACAATTATTGTCTCAGATATTCAAGGGCTCTGAGCAACTGCTGTTCTTTCCCCAATTTCCCACCCTCCTTCAGAACTTTGAAACACTTGCCTGTGTATAGGCGCTATATAGATAAACAATACCAATGCCAATATCAATCTCCTCATGGCCTGCTTCTGCGCACTCCAAAGCATATTATTTCTGAATCGCATTTATATTTAATTTTGTGGTTTTAGCATTTTATCTTTCTATGTGCATGGAATCTAATATGTAACAAATTTAACAAAAAAGTAACACTAAAGTAACATATCCCATTCACAATTAACTACACTGGATTCATATGAAATTGTAACATTGAGCTCTGTTTTCCGCACCCCCAGTCACAAATATGCCATGCGCAACATGAAACCCTCTTGATCGTGGGGACCTTTTCTGAACACCCCAACAGTAGGCAGAGAGACGAGCACTGTCCCCCAACCATCATCTGGGACCCTTGGGGGTGAACCTGCTGTTGGAGCAAGACCTGCCCCTTTGCCAACCACAGAGGTACCCGGGACCTCACGTATTGAAGGACCCCTGCATTTGTGTGACAGCCCCCCTGTGATTGGGTGCCATAGAACAAGGATGCATCCTGTTCCTGAGTCCTAGGAGTGGGACTTACACAAACTGGAGGAGGGACTTGCTGCTGGAGCATGGCCAGCCTCTCTGCCAGACGCAGCAGTACCAAGCACCCCTGCATTTGTGTCCCAGTCTCACCCATGTTGGAGAGCTCCATGATATGACTCCTCTTGTCCCTCAGCCCCTGGATTGGGACTCACAGCTCCCTGAGAGCCAAGACAGCCGGGATCTTAATGTTTTTGCCATTGAACTGCTTTGAGCTGTTTTCAAGAACCGTTTGGCACATTCAAACCACCCATGATCCCCCACAACTGCCTTTTGCACTCTCTCGATCTTTGAATTGCTTGCACAGAGGCAAGAAGTTTGATTCAGTGCTACCAGACAACCAAGAATCACAAATAGATACTATGGACTCCTAACTGCCCCCTTGGTTTATTTGTTGGCCCCAAAGAGTGTTTAGGTCACCTTTATCCCTTTTGAGCCCAAGGACATATCCTTTAAAGAGCTATCTTAGCTTATTCTGTGTTCTTTCCTCAGTGGTGGATAACTTAGTCCATTTTACCTGTATGATTGTGTTGTGGGATGTTTTTACCCATGCATCCAAGCCCTACCATAAAACTGTGCATTACTGGAATTGAAAACATCATGATGGCCAGAACTCCCCAGAGAGTGCACAGGAAAAACATGAAGAATAGGCTGCCACCCATTTTTGCCTATGTTGTGAGCACAGGAGGGCATTGCCTAAAACCACCATTGGGCTACACACACAGTAGCCTGAAACCATTCGGAATGGCAATGCTGATTGCCAAAAGCAACCCAGAACTGCGGGGAATTCATTTTCTTAATGTCAAAAATGGATGCAATACTGGTGCTCACCACTATCAGAAAGCCGGCGTTTTAAAACCACCAGACTTTTGTGTAAAACTGAACAAATGAACCCAAACCAGGCCAAGGAAAGACTTGCTAAGAGGTGGATACAATGTAAAACTATATTCTGAAATGACTTGAAGGAAGTAATTATTTAATGTATATATAAAAATAGCTGGGGATGTCAGCAGCTTAAGTGAATTTGGGTTTAAAGCCACTAAAATCGAAATGTTTAGAATAAATGAGTGACCTACTTGTGAGTGTCACATAGGTTGCAATTGTTTAAATGTCATAGTTTTGAACTTAGAATCAGCATTCTAGCTGCATGTGCAAAAATTGTAAGTTGGATTTGAATGTAGAAAACTGGGAACTAAAGTGACATTTAGCTGAATTCTGCCTGACAACTACCCCCAACAGGAGTTGAACTGGCTCAACAACTCTTCCCAAGCCTGGCTGCATCCTGCTGCCCGCACCAAAAGGAGGTGACACCTCTCTGAATGAATTAGGGGAGTGGTACCTGCAGACTGCAGGAAGTTGAACAAAGCCCTGTCCTGGACTCAGGCAAATCTTATATTGGGGGGGCCGTAAAGTGGCTTCCTCTTGGGAGAAACTGGGAGGGGCAGTGCCTGTGAGAGCAAGCTGAGCTTGGGGGAAGTGGATAAACCAGAAATGCCACCATGTGCTTTGGAAAACCACCGCCCCTTTGGGGCCAGAGCATGAATTTAAAAAGATGGATAATTCACAGTGCGGACTTGTCAAAATTATATAAATAACATCATCATTCTTGTGATTTTTCTGTGCACATTTTAAGAGGTGTTAGGACCCTGTGGTATGTTCTTGGGGATAGTAGCGGAAAAAAAGGTTGTTACTCCAAATGTATGCAAGTTAAAAATCTGACACTTTATCATCTGAAACCCATATCCCTGGTGCACATTTGTGTAAAATCTGGAAAGGTTTAGAGGTCATTATCTGGATGAAAAGGGGAGAATTCTGTCATCAGTGGACACGACATTGTACAAAGACAGGGATCGGATGGTTTGGTGCTACAGAAAATATGTTAACTGGACCTATAATATTAGAAAAATGGTACATAGATAAATATGTATTTGGGTCAGAAATAGATTTGTGTGCAATTTGACAATGGGAGGTTCCTCTGACCATAAAACCTACAGCATCACTCTGACACCCCATTTCTTTCCCCCAATCAAGGGAGAGAGGAAAGCTTGGCCAATGATAAGTGAAAGGGGCAGGCTTAGCTAGGCCCAGGCACATACCCATTTTCAAAACACATAAAAAGAGCCACTGAAACCCAGGTGGAGAGATTCACTTTCCACTTTCTTGCGGGACGCTTTGCCGGGAGACTTCAGACTTCAAATCCAGAGATCCAGACTTCAAATCCATCAATTTCCAGAGACCAGAAATTAACTACAGAATTTGTAGCAGAGAGGCCTGAATCCACAAGCTGAATCCTCTTCAGCAGGCCTCAAAACCAACCAAACTATTCAACAGCCGGGCGAGCTGTTTGAAATCTTTGCCCAGAACTTTTGCAAGAACCTGTAGCAGTATCCAGAAAGCAGTGCTTTATCCGGAACCAGAGAGAACCAGTGTATCTCCGGAACCGTTTGGGCTAGGAGTGAGTTTTAACTGTCATCTTAAAGCTAAGATTCTAAGCTTTCCAAACCTACCCCTTATAGTGCCTGCGTAATTGTGCTCGACAAAATTTGCTGCAATTTGACATTTTGCTCAATTTCAGCCACGTGTAAAAATATTTGTCCTTGGTTTCCTTGCTGAAATTCGTGTGCAACCTGACAATCATTCATAGAGCATTGCTAAAGTGATCCTGAACTAATACCAAGTAGCTGTCACCCACCCTGAACCTCTGGAGGGAATTAAAAGCAATGTTAGCACATTTCTCACTTCATTGCCACCACATTTAAAAGTACATTGCCTGTGTTTAAAACTCCTACCTGTTTTCCTCTAAGCTTGCTAGGGGGGAACTGAATTATACTTGATTGCATTCCTGAGAACTGTGTGCTTTCCTCCCATCTCTTTACCTTGCATAGAGGGGGGGGGTGAATTGTCAAAAAAAAGTGATTACATTGTCTTTTGTTGAAGTCATATCAAGTTTATTTTCTGTACTCCATTTTCATTCATCATTGCATTGTCCTTGGAGCCATAAAAGCATTCTCAGCTACTTTATCCTCTCTATATCACTTCTAAGCCATCAAAAAGAGTGTACCACTGTAACATTATCCATTGTTGATCACAATCATCTTCACAAGTGTGCTATCAAACATTCATTTATTATAAAAGTGTGATATATATATATATATACATATATTGTTTAAGTTTCAAATAAACCTTTTAATTTGCAAAACAAACCTCCTTCTTGGCTCAGTGGGGTCAGGAGGATTTTAAGAGAGGGGTGTTATATAAGGGTTGTCATCCAGAGTAAACGAACTGGACATAAAAATATATCAATAAGGGTTTCCCTCAGCATCGCAGACTAGGCATTGACTTAGCTGTAGTGTTGAATTGAATCCGCTTACAAAGTGGGGGCTCGTAGCCGGAGATTCTGGATTCGATTTACCACTTGTGCAGCTTAATACAGTGTGCCAACTGACCAGATACACATATCCGGTTAGATCACCACCCTGTTTTACACTGTGAAAGCACTCCTCAAAGGAGCGCTCTAAGGAAACGGTCCGTTTTGCAAAATAAAATACAAACTTCTGTAAGTCAGGAAGGAACTCAAATTCCAGAATGACGACACTGGTAGACATCAAAATAGCCAGAGAGCACTTCTTTCATAAGCTATTTGTGAGAGGTGAATGGACTGAGCAGGCAATCACACGACAGGTCACTGCAACTGGGTTAGATAACTGGAGAGATCAGGGTCCCTTACATGTGGCCCTGAGTGAACTATACATGGCTCCTAAAGCTAAAGATGAACACGACAAGATGGTTAGGATAGCGGCATATTTGTATCTATATATGGGAGCCATGCAGGACAAATGTACTGAAGGCCAAGATCTGGCAAATAGGCAACAGATGGCGTTAGAAAAGGCCCAATCTGACCTGGTCTCTTCTGAGCAGAGGCTGCACAGAAGCCAGGAGTCAGAAAACGAGAGTAGAAAATACATCATTAAAATGAAGGAGGATATGGATATCCTGCAACAGGAAAAGGCTGACCAGGATACCAGAATAGTGGCTTTGCAGAAGGAGCACCAAGAAAATTTGGACTCCTTACTGCAGAGCCAGAAAAAGCTGGAGCAACAGATAGATTTCAACAGGGCATGCACAAAGCAGGTAGCCACCCTGCAAAGCCAATTGGACAGAGAAAAAGAGGAGAGCAATAAACTGATTCTGAAAGACATGGACACCCAGACAGAATTTCAGGAAGAGCGCCAGAAAACGTGTGCTTTTCAAAGGCAGAGGGACGACCTGGCGGCACAGATGCAGGCTCTTAGTCAGGAAAGGGACACCTTAGGCCAGGAAGTCTGCCAATTAAAAGAAAAAATTGAAGAAAATCACCTGGCCCTCCAGGGGTTGGGTGACCTCCAAAAAGAGCATCAGGACTTGCTAGAGCACACCAGGAGGGTGGAAGATGCTCTGGCAAGAAAGGAGCAGGCCAGTAGGAATGGGACTCAGGAGGTAACCCTCCTGCAGCAGAGACTGGCCCAGTACTCCAGGACCAATCAGGAGGCACAGAGAGAGAATGAGGCTCTCTGCCAGCACAATGATAGGCTCCAGCAACAGGTAGCCATGCAGGAGAGACTGATAGAGTCTAGTAAGGCTTTAACTGAGGAACTGAAAGCGCAGGCTCTTGCATTGCAACAGGGAGCAGGGGCTGATAGAGATGAGGTTTGCTGGGAAAGGGAAATGCCTGAGCATAACCTCAGGAGCCCTGGTACCAGAGGTCTTCATCTCTCCCAGTCCCTGGACTCTGCCACCCCCATGTCCCATGGCGCACATGAGCACAGAGCAATAGGGATAGCAGATTACTATCCAGCCAAAAGTATGGGGCTCATAGGCAAGTACCACCGAGGAATGGATGGGCGGCATCTGGGCATGGGCACCTAAGTACAGTGCAATTTAGTGGGGAACCCCAGGAGAGTAGGCCCACTAAGGGCATCCTGAAAACCTCTGCCCAGTTAGGTCAGTGGGGGGTACCCATCAAATCCTGGTAGCAAGGAGGGATCTGAAGACTCCTCTGAGCGTCACAGGACACAGGAGACCAGGTCCCCACATTCTGCCAGCTATTCCCAGGCTCGCAGAATCCGGGAAAACCTGGAAGATCAGATGGGCACATCTGGGAGCAGTGCTTCTAAATCAGAGGATGAATGGACCAGGGTTACCCGAACCAAAAAGGCCAATGAGGTGAAAAGGGCCTTGCTTAAGGACCCCTTAAAACAGATTAAGGCAATCAGGAGTGTCATCACGCCTCATCATAAGAACGCCAAGTATTCTGTTTGGGAACACTTGGAGCTCTATGAGCAAATGATGGAGACTTTCCATTTGAAGGACAGCAGTAGCTGCCTCCAGTACGTCAAATGGACATTCTCCCCTGAATACTCCAGTTTCTTTGCGGGGCTGGAGGACCAAAACCATTCAAGATGGTCCACATATAGGGCGGCCATCTTGAAACATTTTTCTGTACATAGAAATCCCCAAGAGGCTCGCAAGGCAGCCTAAAATTTGCAATGTGGGGAGGATCAGGCCCCACAAGAATTTGTGCAAGAATTGAAGCGTGCCTTTGCGCAGACCACCAGAAGGGTACGCATGGACAGCAGAGAATTCATCAACACATTTTTCCATGCTCTTCCCAAGTATATAATGACCCAGCTCGTGAGAGATTTTCACGAGAAAAGATCTTTAGACTGGGTCATTGAGCAAGCCACCCGGATCTATGAGGTGCAGAAGCCCATAGAAAATAAAAGTAATGTGCAGAAAAACCCCAAAACCAACAGCACCCCTACTGCTGCCAAGGTGGCAGAGGTAAAGGGTGCCCTCGTTTTAGATCTGGAGATGGGGGCCTAAAAACCTGCCTGCGCCAAATAATTCACAGCCCAGAAGGCCCTTGGGCCAGTCAAAGACAGGGAATCGAGGAGGTAGTCCCACAAATGGGGTCCCTCGCTCCCCTGATTATGTAAGTCCCCACTACAAGGGAAACCGACCCATCCTGGGTTATGTGTGGACTCCTCCAGCCCAAGGGGGGGAATCCAGCCAAGCGCTTAACCCGGGGAACTTCACTCCTAACTTCCGCCAGGAGGGCAGAAATTCACCAAATCCTGGGCAGAACCTTTTCCCCAGGTATCCACCCAATTTCCAACCCCAAAACCATCCATCCTTCTTTCCCCAATTCCCTGAGCCCAGACAACCTAATCCGGGAGAGGGGAGGCCAAGGGTGGAGGGGTACCCAAATCTTCCCAATCCGGGGTATTACCTTAGAAGGTATAGCTACCCTTCCCGAGATAAGTCCAGGTGAGAAAATAGAGTCCCGTATCAGCCTGAGCGGGTTTCACAACTTGAGCGCCAGGTCCAAAATATGGCACGGGATCTGGGTCACATACTGAGGGCTCAACAGAACCCTCAGATGAGCATGCCACCGCAGACTGCATCAAACTCTGGGCCTGGTGCTCCAGAACAATGACGGGGGCAGTACCCCGATAACCCACCGGTTCCCAAGGAGGAGGCACAAGGGGAAGGGGGATGTAAAGCCTTGGAGGAAGCTCCCTTCCCAACTTGTAAACAGCCCCTGGAAAACCAGGAACCGGAAACAAAATCTCCTGCCCCTGAAAGCCTGCCTCCCAAGGAGCAGAGGGGAGGTAGGAGAAACAAAGGACCCAAACAGACCCACTTTGTGGAGGAGGTTCAGGTCTTCCAATTTGAGGGAGAGGGATCCTCAGAGGATCCTGTGGAAAGGATCTTCTCCTTCAGAGATGGGGGAACTCCTCCCAAGGAAAGATGGGTCCCAAGGGATTTCAACCCAGACTGGGTAGATGTGGGGATTGAGCTGTCGCCGCCCATCATCCTATCCCAGAACCAACAAAACCAAAAACCCCTGGTTCAAACCCATCCTGGTGACTACCTCCAAAAAGGGGGGGGGCAGCCCAGAACCCGAAACCATTTCCAGTTGCCAACTTTTTCTTTCAGATACCCCAGGGTCTCCACAGAATTCTGCCCAAATCTCTTCTCTCGCCATGTCCAAAACCAGAAAATTAGCCCACCAGTTGTCCAAAAATGTGCATTATCTGTGCCCCCTTGAGGAGAAGGAGGGAAGATACTATGCCCCGGTACAAGTACAGGGGCAGGGTATAATCTTGGCGCTGGTGGACACTGGATCCCAAGCTACCCTCTGTCCAAAAGGGCCTTTGATGAACTAAATGCAGGAAGGGGGGAGAATTACCAAATTCCTCTCACCTCTCTTCCTGGACAACTGCAGAACTTTGACGGGAAGGAAATTCCCGTCGAGGGGACTGCAGACTTGGACATTGAAATTGGGCGACACAAGGTGAAACACCCGGTCATAGTAGTGACTCCAGAGGGCACCCCTTGTTTACTAGGGAATGACCTACTGAGAAGGTTGTTACCCCTAATAGATTGCGTAAACAAGGTCCTCTGGACCCAGACTAGCTGACCAATTAAATTAAAACAGAGTGTCAACCATGTTAGTTTAAATGGCACCTGCCACATGGTTGAACAAAAATCTGACCAAGTAGAATTTCACTTCCAGAACAACCAAATTCCAGACGTGACAGTAATAGCAGTCGGACAACAAACTGGTGGTGGAGGGTCCTCTCTATTTCTGAAAATCAACCTTCCTTCCAGTTTAAGGTGGTATTCCACACTGGAAGGAAACACTCTGAAATTCTTTACCAATCCACAATCAGACACTCCCACTCCTATAGTCCAGAAAGATGTGAAATCAGCTCAGAGCCTGGCTGATATTCAGCAAATTGGAGAGCAGTTGTTCATCCCTGTTCAGTTAAATGATGGGAAGGACTCTGTTCTCGCTCGAGTGTGTGTGAACAACGGTAAGAGCTTCATCAGCAAAGCCATGTTCCACCAATTCCCAAAAGATCCAGCCATTCCCACATTCAAACTGATAGACAAATGGGAAATGGACCTGGAAGAACCTAATTCCAAACATCTCCTGCCAAGCAGGTGTATGCTCAAAATCTCCATTGGCAACAAGAGCATAGTCCATAATTGTTGGGTCGTGCGAGACGTCACTGCTGCCTTTTACTTAGGCAGTGACATTCTCAATCGCTTCGCCATTAGTTTGGACCTAATAAACTTCAAAGCTTGGTCCCGATTAGGGGATAATCCCATGGGCTTTGATGATCCAGAAAAAACATTTAGGTCAGCTCAATTGCTACCTTATGCAGTTGAAATTCAGATTAAAGAGGAAGTCACCATCCCGGAAAGGACCCGACAATTCTCCCTGGAAGTGAAAGTTAAAAGTGGACAAAAATTGAAAAACCCTGATGCTTATATTCATCTAAATGCTTCTCTCCAACAGCAAGGGTTAGGGGTAAACCCAACACCATTAGTCAACATAGAACATGACACCATTCCAATAGAGGTGGATAACAGCGACTTAAAGAGTATTACTCTAGCCACAGGCACCATTATTGGAATGGCGGTTGATGACCGACATTTCTCCATTGATTTAGGAAATGAACTGTTAGGACCAATCCCCAAGGACTGTTTTGACAGTGACAGTAATGACAATACAACACCAGACAGGATTTTCACCCGGCATGGGGGGAACTTCCTGGTGTACACTTCTTGCCTTTACGGTAAGGAAGATGTGACTTGTGACTTCAGGAGGGATAAGGTCATTTTCCGGGTCCATGAGGGCTGCCTTTCCCACCTGAAGCCTCCAGTCCAAATCAGCACTCTGACCAGGGACTTCTCCACCCAGCTGGAGGAGGCCGCTGAGATAGCCAAACCAGAAGTCTTTCCAGGCTTCAGGCAGATGGTGGGAGAGAGAGTCAACCTAGCTGATGCCTGCGTGACTCTGGAACATAAGCAAAAGTTGAAACAAGTTTTTGTGGATTTTCAAGATCTCTTTGCGGTAGACTCATAAGACTGTGGGCACACCAACATCCACACAACAACAATTCCCACGGACCCTGGCATGACTCCAGTGTTTGTGAAGCAATATCGCTTGCCTCTCGCATCCATGGAGTCCCTTACTGAAATAATTAAGAACCTTGAGTCCCGGGGAATAATCCGTCCAGTCCACAGCACCTTCAATAATCCGGTGCTGGGAATATTGAAGCCAAACGGCCAGTGGAGACTCTGTGCCGACCTTAGGGAGGTCAACAAATGGGTCCATACTTCCCGATGGCCTCTGCCCTACATTGACCAACGGCTGGCCCAGATTCAGGGGTCACAGGTATTCACTGCAATAGACCTGACCAATGGATACTGGACCTTGCCTGTCAGTAGGGAGGACCAATACAAACTGGCTTTTACCTTTGGGGGCCAGCAGTACACATGGACCAGGACGCCCTTCGGATACCTCAACTCCGGCAATGATTTCAACATTTTCCTACATAAGGCCATGCCTGACCTGGGTGCGAGGGGTAACATGTCTTATGAAGATGATGTCCTCATCAAAAGTTCATCTGTGGAGGAACACATAGCGGAGATCCGTTATGTTCTGACGCAGTTGAGGGCCGCCGGAGCAAAACTTTCCTTTCAGAAAGCAAAGATGGATAATTCACAGTGCGGACTTGTCAAAATTATATAAATAACATCATCATTCTTGTGATTTTTCTGTGCACATTTTAAGAGGTGTTAGGACCCTGTGGTATGTTCTTGGGGATAGTAGCGGAAAAAAAGGTTGTTACTCCAAATGTATGCAAGTTAAAAATCTGACACTTTATCATCTGAAACCCATATCCCTGGTGCACATTTGTGTAAAATCTGGAAAGGTTTAGAGGTCGTTATCTGGATGAAAAGGGGAGAATTCTGTCATCAGTGGACACGACATCATACAAAGATAGGGATCGGATGGTTTGGTGCTACAGAAAATATGTTAACTGGACCTATAATATTAGAAAAATGGTACATAGATAAATATGTATTTGCGTCAGAAATAGATTTGTGTGCAATTTGACAAGGGAAGGTTCCTCTGACCATAAAACCTACAGCATCACTCTGACACTCCATTTCTTTCCCCCAATCGAGGGAGAGAGGAAAGCTTGGCCAATGATAAGTGAGAGGGGCAAACTTAGCTAGGCCCAGGCACACACCCATTTTCAAAACACATAAAAAGAAACCCACGTGGAGAGATTCACTTTCCACTTTCTTGCAGGACTCTTTGCCAGGAGACTTCAGACTTCACATCCAGAAATCCAGACTTCAAATCCATCAATCTCCAGAGACCAGAAATTAACTCCAGAATTTGTAGCAGAGAGGCCTGAATCCACAAGCTGAATCCTCTTCAGCAGGCCTCAAAACCAACCAAACTATTCAACAGCCGGGCGAGCTGTTTGAAATCTTTGCCCAGAACTTTTGCAAGAACCTGTAGCAGTATCCAGAAAGCAGTGCTGTATCCGGAACCAGAGAGAACCAGAGACCAGATCACTGTAAAGAACTGCTAGCAGAAGTCCAGCCAATCCTGACCCGATCGGTGATGAAGTCGCATTCCTGTCCAAAATCTAGTGTGAGTACCCAGCTAGCACTGTGCCAAAATCAATCTCTTAGTTTAAAATAATCTAATCCAAACTATTTTAGCCTATTAGAACTGCCTCCTAAAATTGTGTCTTTCTGTCATCTTTAAAACTGAAAACTGTCATCTGTCATTCTGAGTTTTGAAATTTCAAATCCGAAAAACTACCTTTACTAAATCGGCCGTATCTGGGCTAGGAACGAGTTTTAACAGTCATCTTAAAGCTAAGATCCCAAGCTTTCCAATGAACCTAAAGCGACTTGCTACCCCTTATAGTGCACCGTAATTGCGCTCGATGCACGCGACTAAATTTGCCGCGATTTGACATTTTGCTCAATTTCAGCCACGTGTAAAAATAGTTGTCCTTGCTTTCCTTGCTGAAATTCGTGTTCAACCTGACAATCATTCATAGAGCATTGCTAAAGTGATCCTGAACTAATACCAAGTAGCTGTCACCCACCCTGAACCTCTAGATGGAATTAAAAGCAATTTTAGCACATTTCTCACTTCATTGCCACCACATTTAAAAGTATATTGCCTGTGTTTAAAACTCCTACCTGTTTTCCTCTAAGCTTGCTAGGGGGGAACTGAATTATACTTGATTGCATTCCTGAGAACTGTGTGCTTTCCTCCCATCTCTTTACCTTGCATAGAGTGGGGGTGGTGAATTGTCAAAGAAAAGTGATTACATTGGCCCTCATTACGACCCAGGCGGTAAGGGGTTTACGCCGACGTAAACTTCGCCGACCCTTACCGCCTGAGTACGAGTTCCCGTAGCGCCATGGTGATTTTAACGCCTGCTCTATGCTGGCGTTAAAATCCATGGCGCTAAGGTACCTTGTTGTTAATTACGCCATCGTAATTTACGGTGGCGTAATTAACGCCTTCCCCACTCCCATTATGCCCTATGGGGCAAAAATGGGAATGGGGAACGGTAAATGGGGATTGGGGACTTACCGCCCCGCCAAGGTCGGAATGGGGCGGTAAGTCCGCCAACCACCATGGCGGAGTTGGCAACTTAGCGCCATGGACCATGGTGCTAATAGCACCATGGTTCTCCGCCAAGGTCGTAATGAGGGCCATTGTCTTTTGTTGAAGTCATATCAAGTTTATTTTCTGTACTGCATTTTCATTCATCATTGCATTGTCCTTGGAGCCATAAAAGCACTCTCAGCTACTTTATCCTCTCTATATCACTTCTAAGCCAGAGTAAACGAACTGGACATAAAAATATATCAATAAGGGTTTCCCTCAGCATCGCAGACTAGGCATTGACTTAGCTATAGAAATTGAATTGAATCCGCTTACAGGGTTGGCTCTTGGTTTGTAGAAATTTGAGAGCTGAGTGCATGTTTTAGCCTTTACACATCCTTGCACGGCAGAAGTCCATACTTCATATAATCACATTACGATTTTCAACAGAATACATGTATGCCTACCTGGAAACCTCACCTAAGGAATTGTAAGACCTCTTTGATAAGCCATTTGTTTTTTCTGTTCCCTCCCTTACAAGAGGATCATTTTTAATCATTACAAAATTAAAATAGCATTCTAACACTGCGCCACCACTGCTAGTGCCCCAGGCAGGTGCAAAGAATAGCCTCATTGGAGCACCAGTCCTGTTGAATGCAGCCATGAAGTAAATCAAAAGATTTATGAATGTAGTTTAGCTATAGCGTGCTTATTTTTCTCAACTCTTTTTTTATTTATACTTTATTTGTATGAAGCATAATTCACAGCAAACCCCGAATTTAACAGAAATCTGTTTGGTTTGAATTTGTACACATCCAATACAAATACTAAAAACTAGATAACAGATCAGGACAACACAATAGCAGAAAATAATTTAAAAAACAGACTAAGGGCCTCATCGCCAGATCACGAGTTTGCATGCACACGCACAGGGACATGGCATTAGCGCAAATAGCGCTCGATGCAGAAATGGCTCAAGAACCCGTAAATACAGCGCACTGTGTGCTTTCGCCATGTCAATATCGCGCGCTAATAGTGCGCGCCATAAGCGCGCGGGAAATGCGTCAACGAGGAACGGGAAATAAAGCGGCAGCCATTTTGGAAATCACAATCCATCGAATATCACAGGCCCCGCAAGCCATCCACCCACGGGAAGAGTGAAAAATGTCACAGGAGTGCACTAGGGGAAAGTCTGCCCTGGACACAGGGTCAGGAAACCCAAATTCAGTGACCAGGAGCTGGCCGTACTTGTGGAGGAGGCAGAGACACACCATGATGAATTACAGTAGCGCAAGACAAGCGGGCAGCATCGTGCACAGATCTGGTGGGACATCAGCCAGAGGGTGTCTGCAGTGGGGCACGTGCCCCGGGATGCGGAGGACTTTCGCAAGCGTCTCAATGACTTGCGTGTCAGAGTACGTGGCATAGTCTCTCAGCACAGGAGTGCAAGCAGGGGCACTGGAGGAGGGCCACCACCACCCGAGCTCACGACCTGGGAGGAGAAGATGACTGCGCTAACTGACATGGGCACCATTGAGGGAGTTGGCGGAGCAGAGGCTGGAACTGGTATCCAGCCAGCTGCAGGTGAGTTCCCCCCAAATGCATGAAACTGAAAGGACCACACATGCAGACCCTGAGTGAATGAATGTGCATGAAATGTGTGTGAGGCACTGCAGACAGCCATAACTGAGCCTTTGTACCACCGTACCTTACCGCCCCGTAGACTCCCCTGTACGTACACTGCTTCAATACAAGGGCAAGGGGACAGACATCCATTGCCATGGCACAGCTACGTAGAGTGTGAGTGTGCATGAAAAAAAAAAACCATGATGATGACACACAAACATTTCCGTGCAGTGTCCCTCCACAACGACACATTCCACCAATCACGACATGGGGATTGAACACAATGCAAGTGCTATGCATATTTGCTACTGCCAACAATCCCACTTGATGCCATGAACTGCATGATACTAATGTAGGCCGCCCTGAACTCAATCCACACCCTATGTACTCCACAGGCACACGGCAATCACCACGGGACAACGATGACAGTGAGGAGGCCACTGCATCACAGCGCCCGAGGCAGCGCACCTTGACCAGCACCTCTACCCCGCAAAGTTGCCGCCCAGAAGCAAACCAACGACGGACCCATCCCACATCACCACACTGCAGCCCAACCAGACGGCTGCAGCACCCACATGGCCGCAGGGTGTCAGCGCCTACCACACCCCAACCCATCATGCAGACTCTCAATGCAGAGAGAGTCACCTGTGGGTCAGAGCCCGGTGAGGAACAGACACCTCCAGCTGCACCTCAGCCAGGACTGTTGCATTCCCCCAGATGCAGCGACACCGAAGTGATGGCCACACCACAGGGGAGCCCAGAGCCAGTCACACAGGTAGCACAAACCCCACTTGTGCATGTGCGTCGTGTCCACATACCAGAGCCTGATGTTGACACACCATCATATGGCACCCCAGAAGACAGGCACTTGGACCACAGCAACCCCATCTAAGCTGCCAACATGTCCTCATGCAGCCCCCTCCCCGGCAGCGCAGAGCTGCCAGGCCGGTACGCGCCGCACCAGGGGTACCTTTCGTCACGGGAGCTGCTGTGATGGGACGTCTGGACATAATTGAGGCCAAAAAGGCAAAAATGGAGTCCATGGCCAAAGTGCACAGCCGGCACATCAATGCCATCAGCGGTTCCATACGGCATGGCTGCAAGTACATGGCCCGAGACATTGCCCGCACGTGGAGAGTGGTGGAGCAATGCACAGCAGCCCTGACAGGTTTCGGCCAAAGGGTACGGGAGTTGTGCAAGGCAGTATCTGCACTTGCGGAGCAGACAAGGGAATCAAACAACCTTCTCCGCCAGCAGCTGCAGTTCACCGGGTCAGTACCATCAACCTCTACTACACCCACAGAGGGATCCCTTGCGCCTTCACCTAGGCACCGTTCATTACACCACCTGAGATCCCACACACCAGAGGGGCCAGGACATGGAAAGCACCCGCGACCATCATAGATGGACATGGCATTGTTGTGGGTGCCCTGAGAACATGCACCTACCTGCACTGTTGTGGTGAGTTAACTGAGGGGAGTGGGGATTGTGTGATGGGTGTTCACTGGGGGAGGGGGGATTGTGTGCTGGGTGTTCACTGGGGGCAGGGGGGATTTTGTGCTGGGTGTACACTGGAGGGAGGGGGTTTGTCAATCATTAAATAAATAACATTCAAAATTCATACAAAGCATGGACAGTCATGATTGTGATAAGGTGCTCTTTAATTTTCAAGTGATATGTGTAAAATGTAGCCATCACCTGTATCAAGAATAATTCTCAATCAAGTCCTGTCTGGACAACCTCCCCTCCCTCACCCCATTCCTGGGTGCACGTGCAAAACCTTCTGGCACATCATCATCTTCACTCCCATCCTCAGGTGGCCGCACATTAGCATCGGGGGCAGTGGCAGATTCCTGCAACAGCAAATGTTGTGCAGCATGGCACATGTAAATACGATTTTGCCAACTTTTTCAGAGGCATACATCAATGCCCCTCCCATACAGTCTAGGCACCGGAAGCGTGCCTTCAGCAGTCCAAATGCCCTCTCCATGCAGATGCGTGTACGTCCATGGGCAATGGTGTATGCCCGCTCAGCTGCAGTGTGTGGATGACGCACAGGGGTCATTGGTCAGGTGTACCTGGGATATCCAGATTCACCTGCAGGGGATAGAATGCAGGTCTGAGGACAAGGTTGGTTCAGTGGGTGCACAAGGCTCAGTCATCAGTGACATTGGCAGCAGGATCACATTTGTGTTGAAGAGGTCATGCTGTTTTATTGCAATGCTGGCATCCACCCTTTGCCTTCAGGGACATGCATGGTGTGAGGTTGCCATGCAGCTGTGTATCTATGTATATGTGAGTTGTTATGTGCATCACAATCATGTGTTACATGTGGGCTAGTTATCACATGGTCACTTACATTGTGGTGTGTGCAGTGCTAGGTGCAGCATTGATTCAGTATGTACTTACTAACTGCAACACCCCTGTTTCCAACTGTAACAGTACTCTGTCCCTTGTCACTGGAGGAGGGGACCCTTCCATCTGCTTGTGAATGTGACATGTTGTTAGCCCCTGCGTCATTGACAATCCCTATGGCTGCTTTTGTGTTTGCTGATTGGGACAATTATGTACAGTTCTCCAGGCATGTGATTGGACAATCAGGGTCAGTGTTTCTGGGATGTACATTGTCGTGAATCAAACTAGTTGTTTGTAGTGCTTTTGTGGATGTGCCTACCTTTGCGCACTTTGGCATGACTGTCCGGTGGCCAGGGTGGGATGTCTCTGCTGTGTCTGGGTGAGAAGCAAAACAGCGACACACAGGAGGATTTGTGGTAGTTGGCCTTCCATATGTGACTGTGCTGGCACATGTCTTTGCCATTCAGACTGGGTGTGTTCTGCTGTGTTGAACATGTCCAAGGGTTCTCGTGCGAGGTACATGCATGGGAATGTTGCAGTGCTGGTGCTGCCTATGTCTCCTGCTGGCATGCAGGATTTCACTGTGGATGTCCAGCCCCATCAGATGTCATTTAACATGTATTTCGGACTACATTTGTACTCACCCAGCATCCATGTGTTTTGGCCTCGATGCCTTTCCAGGTATACTGGCAGGGTACTAGAAAGCGGGCACAGCAGTGGCTGATGATGAGGTCAGGGCTACATGGCATCTGCACATTCATGGAATGGTAATTTTTACGGTTTCAGTAGGCTGCCTCATGTGCCTGGGGTGGTACTAGTGCTACACGTGTGCAATCCAGGGCTGCTATGACATTCGGGCAATGGCATTGAATTGACCCTTCAGCTGCTTAACCTGTGCCTGTGTGGCTGGCAATGCAATGTGCTCATTCACATGGAGCAGCAGTGCATCCAGCACCTGTCCAAGCATGGCACTGAAGGCGGACTGGGCCATGCCATGCATCATGCCATCGGTGTGTTGGTAGCTGCCAGTCCCGAGGTATTTTAGCACGGACACATGCGTCTCGCGCGGGGCACTGCAGTCCTGATAGCTATACGGCTGCCGATGTCAGCCTGGATTGTGTCCAGCAACTGGGTGATGGTTGCCCTGTACAGCCTATACTCGGTCAACAACTGCCCATCAGTCAGGACCCAGGGTGTTGGCCTGACCCTGGGGATGGCTGGCCACCTTGCAGGTGCTGCTCTCCTCCTCCTTCTCCTCATCTTCACCTCCCCATGCACTCCCGGGGCCCTGGCCTGGTTGGCTGGCATCTGTATTTCCAGGCGCAGCAGATAGATGTCCACATCAAGGCTCCCGGCTCCAAATGGCGGAATGGTGTTTAAAAGTGTGTGTTGTGCATGGGTGGGTCCTTTGTAGGCCTCTGATTTGCATTGGTTTCTCCTGGGCCCTTATTGCTGTGTCCTGTGTTCTTTTATCTCCAGCATTTGGCTAGGGGTATTTTCAGCAGATTATCCGCCACTTTTCTGGCGCTAATAGCCCGTACGCCGGACTCGTAATTGCTCTATAATAGCGTGAATGGATACTGGCGCTTTTACAGCCAGAGCTTTTACAGTCGGCTGTACTTGCACCGGCTGTAATAGCACCAGTGGTATTTGTACTCGTGATCCGGCGGACCCATAAATGCTGCGCTAACAGCGTTACCGCCGGATTTAAGGGTTACTGCCAAACTCGTGATGAGGCCCTAACTATGGCTAAAGTAAGGAAAGCAGTAGAAACATAGCTGGAGACAGAGTTTCAGGCACCAGGTGCAGCAACCAAGTCGTGTGTGCTGAATGGCAGGGAAGTTTAAAGGATTAACATCGCCCAGATTCTAGTGGTCTTTGACCCACTGAATACACCAGAGATGAAAAGTCTTGGCCTTTTCCCAAAAACTGAGCTATTTCATCCTCGCCTCCCACTTCGGTTATTACTGCCAGATCCATTAGCTGTGCCTATACATCCTCATAATTTGAACACTAAGTTCAGGTCCCTAAATCCTACTCATCCATCTCTAATGAGTAAACATTGAAACAATTACAAATGGCACTCCTTTCTAAAAGTATTTGAACAAACACATAGCCAAGTCGATGCATGCAATTGGATGCAAGGTTCATACAAATGGGCAATGTTTTATATCACTACCTCCAAAACTCTTCCTTCACCAAAGTGGTTCTCTCACGAATTAAAGAAAGTAAGGATGATGAAAAGATCTTTAGAAAGAAAATCCTGCAGCGTTTACCTGAGAGGATATGCTAGCATTGAATGATTACACCCACCATGATAAAGCACTGACACATCTAGCAAGAACAGTTATATTAATTAAGAAAGTAATCAAGGGAACTGCCTGCAAACATAACTTTTCCAGGTCTTCTCCAAATGCTGGCATCCCAATGCAAAAGCAACCTATGTGTGATAATATTGCAAATTACTTTGAGAACAAAATATACAGAATTATGAACTATTTGAAAGCCATCTCAGATATCAAACGGTTAGACTCATGCTCACAATCATATCTACCATCTTTATGAAGTTTACTTGATCATTTCACCTGTGTCTCCGATGAGGCTTGGACCGATTATCTAAGTAAACGTAAAGCGCGTTTCCACTTGAAACATTTAATATTTAATGAAATTGCTTCTCGTTTAGCTCTCTCCTTTGGCCTAAACATTATAGTGAGTGTCTCTCGTTCACAAGGGTTATTTCCGGAGCAAATGAAGCATGCATGTATTACTCCTTTTCTAAATAAACTACAGGCGACCCCCTCTGAACTGGCAAACCTCTGCCCTCTTTCTAACTTGTCTTTTTTGGCTAAGTTACTTGAAATATTTGTGGCTGGCCATCTCACTTAGTTTCTGGAAGACAACTCTATTAAGAACCGCACTTGGGCAGACTTTTTCTCATTACACAGCATGGAAACTTTAGTCACTGACCTATTGGGTGACAAGAGAATAGAAGTAGATGTATGTCAATTAGGCGCATGACTCCTGATGAGCAGCTTTTGACACTATTAATTATTCAACTCTTCTGCCTTGGCTTTCAGAGGTCAGCGTATATGAACTTACTGCCACCGGGCAAGAATCATTCTTAATAAACTTATCACAGACATTATGTTTAGGACCCACATTCTCTTTAAAATATATCTTGCTGCTCTGCTTAAAGTCGTCCAACGTTTTAATGTAATTGTGCTGATGACACATATATTTACTTTAAACTATCTTCGTACTATACAACAAGTATTGCTACCATTTTTCAAACTTGATGGAAAACAATTTCCTAAAAATGAATCTATCAAAAACAGAAATGCATTGTACTCAAGCCACTTGCATGGGTGGAGAAATAACAGAAAAAAAAGAATCACAAATCTTTTGGAAGTATTAACCCAAATGGTGACATGTCAGGTCTGGACAGTTAAACCAGTCCTGTATTTTACATAAAAAATAGAATTATGGGAAATTAAGTCACACATTTATAATCTATTTTACAATAAAGCCGGTCATGTTCTTTTAAGGAAAGTTATGATGTGCGTACTCTAGTGTAGCATTGTATTTAACAAATGTGTTCTGGAAGTTGTGATGCCCTCATAGTCATCACCCTGCCTCATTTAGCTATCGAATCTTCCCAGACAAAACAATGAATCACAAGCTAAAACCACTTAAGTTAAGTATTTGTCACATCACACAGTGACAATTGAACACCCAATACAGACAGTGGGCCTCATTCCGAGTACGGCGCTAACCAATGCCGCTATTAACGCCTTGGTTGACGCCGTACCCGGACCGGCAGCGCCTTGGTGGATGGCGGAATTACCGCCCCATTCCAAGGTTGGCGGGGCGGTAATTCCCCATTCACCAAGGCTCTTCCCCATTCCCAAATGAGCCCCCATAGGGCTCAATGGGAATGGGGAAGATGCAAATAACGGTGACCGTTCATTACGGTCACCGTTATTGGCTTGGAGGCCCCTTTGCGCCCTCGACTTTAACACCTGCTCAAAGCAGGCGTTAAGGGCGAGAGCGCAAAGGGAACCTCGGAGTATGGCGGTAAGGGATTACCGCCACCGGTCTCGTTACCGGTGGCCGCTATCCCTTACCGCCATACTCGGAATGAGGCCCAGTGACTACAAGCTGATGCCTTTGTGAGACACATTCTTTTGTTGTGTGACTTTAAAACTCAGAGAGGATTTTCAGATCACTTTGGGGTCTGGAAGAATGTAGGGGGAATTATGAGTGTTGTTTATTTCTATATGTTAGTTAAAATAAAAATAAACGAACGTGACACAAGCTCCAACTGAAGCCTAGTCCACATGCATGGGCTAATGATAATTCTTAAATAGCACAAATATGTTCTATTTTCCTTTGTGGGGGCCCATACACTTGACACCATTTATATGCTGCTGGACCATACTGTTAAGAAATCCACCTACACCACTGTACTGGCACATGAGCACAGATCACATCATAAAGTGTTCAACCCATCAAGCTAGTTTCTGTAACATATTGGCACTCACTATTCAATTCAACTTTATTTCACATGATCAATAAATTGGACAATAATATGTCAACATCTGTACAAGCTGGATACAGTGAATACACACTTTTGTTTTTTATTAGTGAATAGATAACTTTGCACATGTTTAGTTGTTCAGGAGGGCTTTTATTGTGACTATTTATGAAAGCATTATTTAAAGTAGATTACACAATCTGGTTTCTTAAATTGGCTACTAAATTGGGAAGCAGTGAACGATTTAGAAGGACATTCTTTGTGTGCAGAATTATCTGGCAATTGTTCAGCATGTACACAGGATCCAGTTTCAATGCAATGGCTCTCCATTGCCATGACATATATTATAAGTTCATAGATAAAAGTAAATCTCATTATTTTCCCAAATTTGCTTGATAATTCAGCCTTTCTTTCTGCTTGTGAGTGCTAGCCCATACAGCAACTAACCTTTACCTTGCTTACACATTGCAGCCACACCAGGTTAGGCCTGTTCCCTAACCACATTTACATTGTGAGCCAAGGCTGCCCATCTTGCACCCAGCTTTGATCCCACTGATATTAAGATGCAAAGTTTTGAGATGGTATTTCAGGCACAGTCTGTAGAAAATCCTAAATCCTGTGTGTGGCACAATCCTTGTAAGTAGCTACCCCACGTTCTTCTAATTGCATTACATTGGCTACCTTCACAATTCTTCTAAGTGCATTACATTGGCTACCCTCACGTTCTTATAAGTGCAATACATTGGCTACCTTCAATTTCTTCTAAGTGCAATTAATTGGCTACCCTCAAGTTCTTCTAGGTTTAATATATTGGCCACCTTCACAATTCCTCTAAGTGGAATACATTACCTCCACTCAAATTCATCTAAGTGAAATACATTGGCTACCCCCAAGTTCTTCTAAGTGCAAACATTGGCTACCATAAAATTCTTATAAGTGTGATACATTGGCTAATGTCACAATTCATCTGTGTGCAATACTTTGCCATCTTTGGAGTACAGTGGGATTCAATGCAGTGCTCAGAATTGTGTGGTAGTGTTAAAGTAATGCAGTAGTTGCAGATTTTAGGAAGCACAGCACTGACCACGCTCCCAATTCCTACCAACATACCTGTGTGCAGCAGTGGACCAATTAGTGTGGGGCCCACAGCGAACGGGCAAACAGGCTGCCCTTTGCCTTTGGCCCTTGGCTGATTGGCCCGGCAAGGCTGTCCTGGGACTCCCATATAAAAAGCCTTCTTCCTAGTCGAAGCACCTTTCAAGGGAGGGGTGGGCAGGAGTGGGGCAGGAATAGGACTTGGGGGGAGGGACTTGGGAGGGAGAGAGAGAGGGAAGCCTTGGAGGGAGAGAGGGAAGCCTTTCAAATCTCTAGTCAATCCCTTGTCACATAAAATGATCATATGGGCTGCATGAGACGGTGACCCAGGATGTGCATAAGTATGAAAGTGTTGTTTTTTCTGATTGTTCACAATTTTCACAATTTCATGTACCCCAATGTAGGCAGTAGCATATTGACGGTGACCAATTCATTATTTGTTCATAACATATTTTTTCCAGGAGCATTGATTTTCATGGTCCCTTATTTGGGTGCATGCTAATCATTGAAATGATCTAGGGAAACTTCTTTTGCATGACTTTAGCTACCGTCTGTTGGATTCTACCAGTTCACCTTCTAAACCTTCAGACTAAAGCTGTTCTGTGGGATGTTTTGACCCGCCTTTGCTCTGCTATGCCGCATCACTCTGCTATGATGGTGCCAGAAATAGCAAAATGGCCGTGAAACACTTGTGCGCACCAAAATCCCTGGAAATCGCACTTCTCAATGCACAAAAGATGGCTGCCCAATCTGCCACGCATATTGTCAGTGGTGGAACAGAGCTCTCACTATCAGAATGTGTCACTGGGTCCCAAAACAATTGAAAGTGGAGTGCAGAAGGAAAAAGCAGGGCTTTGCTAAATGAAACCCCAAATCTTGCTTTAAATCACCCTTTTCTTTGTTGCTGAAATGTCAGATTGCCGGTACACACACTTTCAAATATTCAAAATTCTTGCTGGGTGCTACAATCCACTTAGATTAAGAAACCATAGTGAACTTACAAGGTCCTGAAAATCTGAGAACATAAATAGATTTTCACAGCAAAAAGCGGCCTGTCTGTGGATCTGTCAAACATATCTGTGCAGCAGAGGGCTGCTGGGAGGACAGCTGTCAGTGACCTGCCTGATTAAACTTTAACATGTATAAACTGAAATCAAATGTTTGCAATTTTAGTAACCCATATTGTAATTGTTTTGATTCCATGGTTTAAAATCCTAAATGAAAATGCTAGCTGTGATTTGATACAACAAGTTTGTTTTGTACTAAGGAAAAAGGCCAGAGAATTTAACAATTAATTAAAACCTGGCTGAAAGCTGCAGAACTTGAATAACACTTTTTCTCACAGAGGATGGTCTTTCCCCCCAGCAGGAAATCACAGAGAATTGTGAATTACAGGGCAGTAAAGAACCTGGTCTACCGAGGCAAAAGGGAACAATGACCAGCTCCAGCTCAGGAAATGCTAAGTGCGAAGACAGTTGTAAATGGCCTCTGCAAGGAGCAAACATGGGGGATGGCTCCTGGGCTTCCAGGGAGAGACCAAAGGGGTGGAGCTACACAACCATTTGTTGCTTAAGAAGGACAAAGGACAGATTTTAAAAAAGACTGATAACTTACTATTTAAAATTGTGAAAAATATCAAAATAACAGCATTGTTAATGTAATTTATGGATGCACGGGTGAAGAGGCGCCAGAACTGTGTGACACGTTCTGGTCAGAAATGGCAAGAAATAGGATTTTACGCAAAATGTATTTTCGCTAGAACTGTGAAACTTTATACACTTATGCCCAGGTTAAACATGCACACTTGCAGAAATTTGCTTAAAAATTGGACATTGTGTTCCGAGTGAAAAGGGCAAAATTCTGTGAAAAGCAGAGACAAGATCCCACAGCTACAGGATTTTGAGGAGTAGCTGCTAGGTAAAATATGTAATCTGTATATGTGATTTTTAGAGAGGTTGCATATGTGGAAATATGTAATTTGCCAAAAGTAGATTTTGAGTTCCAGGGGCTAGGGGTGGGTTCTCAGCCTCATAAAATCACACCATAAAGATGACTCTCTGTTCTCTCCTCCTATCAAGGCAGAGAGTAGACACTGAACCAATCACCTTTCAAAGGGGCAAGCTTAGGCTAAACCTGCCCACAGTCCCCCTTTATCATAGCATAAATAGAGACAGCTCACCACACAAAAGGAGAGACAGATTCACTCACTATACCGATGCTGGTGGAGCACCCTGCTGCTGAACTCTACATCTTCCTTGCTCCAGACTCCATAAACTTGGCAAAAAGCAAAAGACCCACTGAATAGCTGAACCATTCTCAGCTGGGCTGCAAATTCCAGAACAGAAACCCCACAAGCCTAAAGAGGAAGCATCATAATACAGCTGGGCTGTGCTGTACTGCTTGCCTGCCGAAAATAAATATCCTCAGAACCAAGAAGGGTAGATCCAATCCAGTCTTGTGCCATGCTGCGGCCAGAGTGCATTGCAGATCCAGTCCAGTCCTGTGCCGTGCTGTGACCAGAGAGCCTTGCTGAGGTTGCCCGTCTGATGTGCCCAGCTGTCTTTCCTAAGCTAGATCCCATGCCCTGACCAGAACTGATGGTCCCATCTAAAAGAACTTATCCAGTGAGTATAAATAGGAAGAATTGTGTCACTAGCATATGTACTTTTCTTAGTCTTAGCCCTATCTTAGACCCATCCTATCTTATATTCAGAACCTGTATTGTAAGAGTATCTTTGCATTGTCTGAACCTCTCGCCAAACCATTCTATCTTTTCTCCATAACCAGTATTGTTAAAACTATCTCTGTGCTGATCTTTTTTTTCATCTGAAGATGGTGAGTTCCTTAGCAGGCAGTCACCCTGATCAAGTGACGATGTTCCTGTGGGGTATTCGTTTTGTTCATAGTCATCCTCTAGCTTAAGAAAACCCATTTGTCATTTCAAAAGTGCATTCCTGTTTTCCCTTCTCGCGTCTATCTCGGAAAAACGACCTCCACTAAAATGTCTGTAACTTCCTCAGTGCTAGAAACAAAATTTCAACTTTTGCTTGTAGCTAACATCCATATCTATCCATCGCACCTAAAACTGCATTCCAAATCAATGCAATTCTCCCGTTATCGTGATTATCGCACAGTGAAAAGTTTGCAGCAAAATTTCATTTTGCGAAACTTTTAGATGTGTAAAACAGCTTTTAATTGCCTCTGACTTCAATTTTAAGTTTTCAAATGTTTTCATGGGATTAAATGATTGTTTGTGTTTGTGTGCAACTACCCACAGTGGCTCCCATTAGAATTTGTAAAAATGTCAGCAATTCTGACCATATTTGGTGTTTTTGCCCAGTCCATCCTAAAGATAACTTTAAAAGCCATTCTGATAGCTTGACAGTCAATTCCGTTTTTATCTTGTGTTTGCTGGGGGGGAAGTGGGATTAATATTCTGTGTGGATTCTGCCATTCCCGAAAACCTGTTCTCTCCACCTATCTCTTTACATTACCTATTGGGGGTTGAGGGGTGTGCAGGGGGAACCTATAACCACAGTGCTATCTGATCTGAACCCACACATAAGTATTATTTTCTGTGCTGAATTGTTTGCTCACTACTTACTCCTTGTGTATTAAAGAAACTATTCAGTGTTACATCACCCCATTGGTGATTGTTGCGTACCTATTAAAACATATTGTGATAATATTTTAAATACATAAATAAATATCAAATTTGTTACACCATGCTTATCCACTTTAACAGAGGAAGTATCTTCTATACAGCAGAGCGTATACGGTTTCTACTGTCCAAATTCTGAAAGTAATAATTGGCACTGAAGCTTTGTCTGTCACACTGACCATCATCAGCAAACCAACTCTTTTTTGCAGCAAGTGCATCACTATGTGCTGCCCATTCTAGTCAACATGCTTCATCTATTGGAAGAAAGTGATATTCCCTTTGGTATTTGTAGTTGGTTTTGTTGGATATGAACTGTCATTATTAGAAAGTCACATAACGTGTACATGTTGCTGAAGGTTAAATCACTAAGCATATGTCCACATGAATTAAACACATTGCCTACTGCAACATTACCAAGAACGGGTTGACTGGACCAAGAAATGCAGTAGTGGTTGTATTTACAGGTCCCTTGCATTTTAAATTGGTTTCATTTATGTTAATGTACCACTGGGGTCCCACGTCAGTATCATTGTGTTATGTGGGACATTTCTACAACTTTAATATATCAAGCATGCAGTTCTCAAAAACTAAACATTATGCTTCCCACAAAATGCCTTGATTTGGAAAGTCTCCTGCTCCAAATGGTGTAGTAATTTCCTCTACACTACACAGACTGTAGTCCAATTACAATTATTATAAGTAATAATATCAAGCACCTCTGAAACTTCGAGGTGACACATATTTACTAAATCCACATGGACCAACATTGCAGTGGGTGTGGAGGTTAAGGAAAGTTAACATACACATGTCCACAGCAATTCACCTCCCCATCATAACATGTTTCAATCAAACACATCCCTGCCCTGTCTGCCTTGTGCATTTCCCCATCTCCCCAGAGCCAAAACAATTCCTCCCATAATCCTATTTATTTAATGTATTTATTGTGCATTTGTAAGGTACTTATACAACAAGTAAATTGTGTTTTAAAGTACCCACAGGGCAACAGGGAGGGAACATGGGAATGGAAATCAATTAAAACAATGAAAGATAGAGGGGGATCTACTAAGCTTTGTGAGCATTCAAGACATGCAAGTGCAGAGTGAGGATAAGGGAGGAGGGAGTGGGGGGGAAGTGCTTGGGGTACCAGGAGGGAAGTGCTAGGGATTGAGCAGCTGTAAGTGCCTGGGTGAGTGATCAGCTGTCAATAAACAAGTAATTGAAGGCCAACAGTGGCATGGCCTCTGGATGCCAAGGCAAGTGCTGGGAGTGCTGAATGTGATTGGGTGTTGGAGGCCAGGGCCCCAAAGAACACATAAGGGCCCTAGCCTCCAGTCACAGCAACTGTGGGATTAGCAGAGGAGGGAGGAAGGGAAGGAGGAGGTGAGAGGAAAGTCTTGAGAAGCTTCTGGAATTTGAGGAGCAGAAGTAGGGCTGTTCCATAGGAGGGAGCCTGCTGAGGAAAGAGATCAGCTCCCAGCTCTCTGTTTAGTGAAGCACTTGACACACAGAGAGTTTGTGCCAGAGGAAGGTTAAAATCTGGAGGGAGAATATTTAGTGAGAGCAAGTGGTAGATTGCATTGACCCCGGCCCTAGACTGCCTTATGGATGATGCAGAGGGATTTGAATTGATCCTTGCAGCAACTGGGAGCCAGTGGAGAGTTTCAAGGTTTGGAGAGATGCAGTCCCTGGGCTTGAGGCCAAGGAAATGTCTTGCAGCCCTATTCTGGATTAGCTGAAGGGTTCGTAGAGAAGAAGAGGGTAGATTCAGGAAGAGGCTTTTGCAGTATTCTAGCCTAGAGAGAACCAGAGCTCTAGAAACATTGAGCTTCTGGGGGAAAGTGAGGAAAGGGATAATTCTTTTGAGGAGTTAGAGTTGAAGGTGGGCCTTCTTGGCGAAAGGTCCTGAATGTGAGGGATGAAGGAGAGAGAGGAGTCGAAGATGACGCCAAGGTTTCTGGCTTCATATGAATAGGAAGGAGGAGAGCCCATAGAGGATGACCAGAGTGAGGGGAAGAAAGTGGGAATAAGAGTCCCAATAGGAAGGATCTCAATCTTGCTGGCAGTGAGGCAGAGATCATTGGAAGTGCACCAGGACTGGATGGCATGCATACTGAGAACTCCGAGATCTCAGACAAGCCCAGTAAGAGAACATTGTGGGTGAGGAATTGCTGCACAGTACAATAGCCACTTGTAAAATGTGTTGTTGACTCTTAGAAATTGGCACTAAATATATCAACCAATTGAAGATAAAAGGATCAGTCAGTGTTGCTGATATTCAAAATATTGACCTGCCGAATACACAGACACTGCAGTTTTAAATGACCTGTGAGGTACTAGAATGCCTGAAGTGCCAGAACATCTTGGAAGAGTGGGAAACATTTGTGTGCACATAGTTGGACTTTGTTTTAAGTCAGTACAGGGTGCAGCTGATAGTTTCAACACGTATTAACCATTATCCATTCTGGCACTTCAAATTCATGCATATTTCACCATAATAACTTCTCAATTTCCGCCAATACACATTATATGCACATGCACTGCATCATCAGGCGTGGTTTCTGTAGAGCAGAGAACAGTTGATGAATAAAAAGAGGCTGAAATGGTAGTTTTCAAATATTTAATAGCAATATATAAAATTATGTGAATTGAGGCATTAACATTCACTCAGTGAATTGATAAACACAAAAAAGATCTTGCACCTTTAAGTCCATGATATTCTGATGCCTTCTACACTGAAAAAACTGACATGAAATCCAAAAGAACTTGGGAATGCTTCGGGGAAGGAACACACACTACACGTAGGGATCGTTCAATTCACTTTTATTCCAATTTCAGAATGAATTCACCAAGTATTCAAGTATTTAAATTGTATACCACTACACAGTGCCAATGACTGACAGGAAATCTCAGGGAAAGTTCATGGGCAACGCGCGCGCCTTGGAAGCAAGACGACACGGAGCAACACAGGTTCAATCTCCGGATCTGCGCTTGGAAACCTCTGGGTATTACACGCATTATAAATAACCAATTACAATTACAATGACCGTTTACTTCAGTAGAGGCCTAGACACATGACCAAGCTAGTTAGAAATGGAATACCCTATTGTCCCGGGAGGATAGCTCAGCGGCAGCGTGCGCGTCTTGGAAGCAAGACGACACAAAGCAACAACAGGTTCAATCCCCGGGTCCGCGCTTAGAAACCTCTGGGTGTTTAAGCGCATTATAAATAACTAAGTAACTAAGACAAAAAAAACAACACAATTACACAACTAAGAAAAACAAACAATTCCTGTAACAGCGCCTCGATGCCTGTGGGCTGTGTGAGCGCTTTATAAATGTTAAATAAATTAAAGTATATGCTTTGGCACCTGAAATTAGCCTGGGTAGTAAACCATGCATGTTTTTTGTTCTTCTTTTTATGTTATAACCATTACTATCTTGGCATTCATATAGCATGGCATCAAAACACACAGCAATACCAGGCTCAGACAGGCCTCTAGGGCAATACACATAGTGCATGCTGGACATGCTATTGTGAGTCTGTTTTTGTTTGTCACTGGCCAGCTACTATTTTTGAATGCATCACTGAACAAACATTCTTTAAAATGCACAATTATGAAGACATTGCGCCCAAAATAATACCGGGGGCACTACTCAAACGGTATGTCACAAAATAATTGAATTCCAATTTGTGACTGTGTGACACTTTTACATTTTTAACCAGCCATTTTTAAATCCCCCAATACAAACCTAAGTGCTACTCCAAGTAAAATGTGTTAATCAAAAGTAATTTACAAACATATGTTCTTAAGTAAGATACATCCACATTAAAATTGGATGGATGGAAGGCAAGTGTGACACATGTAGTAAGATGGATATAGTTTAGTAAGTATATGTCGCTTTCAGAAGATCTTCTTGGTATGAAGTATATATATCTATGCATCCTGCTTGCTCAAATATACAACTGGGGCGATAGCCATAGAGTGAATGACTCTTAGATCTGGCTCTAACAGTTGCCACGATTAGTAAGTCTTCACTATCAAACATCTCCATTTTGTTCTTTCAGTAAACATCTGCATGGGTGAACATTTGCACCGGCATGATGTAAGTGTATCAAAATCATCAATAAAAATCTTTTCATTAAACATCTGGGGATTGGGGATTAAATAAGAAGATCTTGATTGGCATGAGTTTGTCCATGTGCATGGATACTGTACCTTCTTTCAAACTGCCTCTGCAGGTTGCAGGGGCCGTCCTAAAGGCAGTGGGTTGTTAACATTGGCTTGTATGTTTATGTGCTTGGGATCACTATTAAATTGAAAGCAGAAGGAACTCTTATGCTATTAAATGTACATCTTAGAACAATGTTTGGGGCTATTGGCTATTGACTTTTTGAATCTTTTGTGAGCAACATTACAGAGAACCGGGTTATGTCAAACTGTAATCATGTGATTATGGAAGGAGATACGAACTATCAATTTGAACCAAATACTATTCATTCATCCGAATTGACATTGGAATGGGGATCTATTGGGGTTTCCTCAGGAACACTTCAATGGAACTCCACATCATTATCCCTTGTCCAAACAAATAGCTAATATATTTGCTGTCAATGGTTTTGGTCATGGAATGGTTGATCTATGGGTGATTGTCCTTCTCGCCCTACATTCAGAACAAATATATCCCAAGGCCATCTTGATTATATGTTTGTGAATCTTGAATCATGGAAACTTGTAACATCAATAAAAGTACTAGAACGAAGTGGGAGTGATCATGATCCATTGGTGCTTACTTTCAATGACTCATAGTTATTACCATCATTAACATATCCTCAACCTGTTACAAATACATGTATGCCAATATCTCTTTGTAAAGTTGCTAAATGGTCTATTATAGATATTTTACTGCAAGTATATGAAGCTCTATTACCATCTTTGATTGAATATCCCTCTAGGAAATTCGCTACCTAACGCCTGGATCTGTGTGATAATTGTGATGCCACTATTAAGCCTGTTGTTACTTTCCATAGTACAAGTAAGTGCTGCAACAAGCAAAAATGGTTTGATAAAGAATGAAGCATCCCAAAAGGGCCTTGCTTTTGACTCTTAAACACCCTAGTGGAAGAGATTGCTTACATGTTGCCCAAAAATGGCTATAATACAGGGGGCTCTTGGTACAGCAAATAACAGCTGTTTGCTCTTTAAGATTGGGAACCTTTCAAAAACGACTACTGGTGCTAACATTCAAAGATAATTATAGAGAATAGTGTCCCAAGGGAAGATGCCAAACATACAGCACATAGTTGTGACTGAAACACAATGGTTTGTGCATTTCAGTCTGTGTTATGTGACGATACAGCATCGACATCGCAGATGTATGCCTGGAATAAGGAGTCAGGTGACCAGCCTACAAATAATCAGTTGCAGTAGATTCATAACAATTTGATTTTTAGCATGAGAGAGGGTTGTGTATCTCTGAATGAACTGATTCCGAACAAAGCACTGGGTCCTGACTGTTCACCAATAGACCTACCTATTCAGGGGTGAGTCAGAGATCTGCGTTCTTTTTATGACTACACTCAATGTTAGAAAAGTAATTCCATGTAGCTGGCAAGGAGCAAAAAAGGTGATTAAGATGGCCCCACATTTCTTAAACATCTATCTCTATTGAACTCTCAAAAATCTATGCTAACATTTTATGTACTAGACTAGAAGATTGGTGTGAGCAGCATGCTTTCCTGTCCCCTGCACAAGCAGGTTTTAGAAAATGAGTATCAACAATTGATCCAACATTTAGATTGGCATTGCTGATATATAAATATGTTGACTTGAGGAGGGTTTCTTTGTATACTGTGTTTATAAATGTACAGACAACTTTTGATTGTGTATCGAGGAAACAAAATTCAAACTAGCCATAGAAAAGCCTAATTTTCCATTGGTGAGACTGACTAGTTCTGCATATGATTGCCTGGGCATTTACTTCCATAAACAGCTAAATGGAATGAACAAGGAGAAATGCCAATCCATTTTGCATGTAAAGGAAGTATACAAAATGCTTGATGTTTCGGCAGCTACTGTTGGCAAAGAATTGAAGGCATATGCCAATATTCCTGTTTTAGTGTAGGGGGAAAGCAGGATATTGAAACAGCTGTTGGGCTGCTGACTAGTGCTCCAAACATCTCAGCCAGGTTAGAACTGTGATGGTATGGAATACAATACTTCATCAAGACAAAACTATTGTTATACTGGCTTGTAGGATGTCTTAATTGGGCAATGTCTAATTTGGGGAATTTTCCACCCAACTCAAATCCGGTGTGCACATTTTTCATTTGTTTCATGTTAATGAGTCTTATACTGCACACTCTTGCCATCTGTGTGATCTCTTGGTGCTCTAATAAAGTAGTTGTTTAAGCCAAAGACCCCCAATTTACCAATATTGATTTCCTACAGCATCCCTCCCCTTTCGGACCAAGAAACACACATGGTTGTGCAGAAATTCTATTTAATCTTAAAATAGAAAAAAATAAATCAATTCAAATATATACTCATTATACATCCATGAAATTCCAATATCAATGGTCAAAACAGCATTATTTTGAAAGCACACACATCACCATGTTTTTGCATTATCCTGAGCGCACATACACCATGCGCTGAACAGTGTTTGAGGGCTCGGGATAACATTGTAATTTTATGGAAAGCCATGTTAAATCAGAACATCCCAGCCTATATAAATCTTTGTACTTCTTATTCATTGCAAATAAACCCCAGTAAACAGCGTTCTAGAAAACTCAAGGGGAAAAAGCTGTTTAACAAAATGCATATTGCTTGTTAAAAACAAAATGTATATTATCGTTTATGTTTACTTGCTGCTCTTCAGTGGTGTTTCTATTGTATTGTTGTGTAAAAGTGTACATTTCTCATGGGCAACTTAAAGGTGGGAAAATGGTTAGTCTTGAGTGATTCAGCACTAATAACAGGATTCTGCTTGGTGGTGCTCCCGAAGAATTACTACAATTAGATTATTTTCTAGGTTTGCACACAGTGAGATGTCCCTTAGACTCCCAAAACACTTCTTCTTTGCTATAAACCATACAAAGAAAAAGAGTGAGTTGTTCTCCTTGCATACACATCATAGGACCTATTTTAACAAATTCATAATTGCAGAAGCACATATACTTCTGAAATATTACCTAACTTCTCAGGATGTACAACCAATGTATATACTCCAACCCCTCAGTACTTACAAATAACAGGGTCTAGGGTTTAATCTATTTCCCTTTATTGTGTTGGTCCCCTGCAGATTATTTCCCTTTGATATTATGCGTCCATAATTCTTTTGGCTGTCTCACAGACAGGAGGGATCCCTCTCAAGGATTGTTTTAACTCTCATATTCAGGTACAGGTGGCCATCAGTCATCAAAATGATGTCATTTTCCCTCCACAGCCTGTCTGCTGTCTCTTCCACTGAAGAAATCCTGGTACTTTAACTCCAGATAGGCCTCTCTTACAATTTACTACTGGTAATCCAAGCATGAGTCCAAAAGGAAAGCAATCTAATCCATATCATCACCACCCACAATTACAAGGAAGCAATTCTACAAGCCAAAAAGGAGACCTACAACCAACGTATCACCCAAGCAGAATCCAACACTAAGGAGTTATTTAAAATCCTTAAAGAATTGGAATCGTCCTCCCCTGCTCCTGATACCTGCATTAAAGACAGTAAATGGTGCAACAACATCCAAAACGCTCTCCTCAACGAAATCACCACCCTGCAATCGAAAATTAACGCCAAACAAACTACCCTTTTCACCAACCCCCCCCACTAAACCTTCCACTACTCCGACGGCCTCCTTTACTCACACCCCTTTCAGCTTCACCCCACTCACCATCCTCGAGGTCGAAAACATCATTCTCAATTTAAAACCTTCTAACTGCCAAAGTGACTCCTGCCCAGCACCTATCATTAAGGAAGCAGCACATGATCTCGCTCCTTTTATAACTACATTCATTAACTCTTCATTCCTAACTGGAACGGTACCCAACAACTTAAAGGACGCTTGGGTTATCCCTCTCCTAAAAAAAACGACTCTAGACCCTGAAACACCAACTAACTACAGACCTATTACCACCGTACCGTTCCTACTCAAAATACTCGACAGAGCAGCATACCTGCAGATTCAGAACTACTTAGAAACCAATAACCTCCTCGGCTCAAGACAATCTGGCTTCAGACCTAAGCACGGGACTGAAACAGCTCTTCTTGACCTCAAACCTCAAATTGAAGACCTTAAAGACAACGGTAAACTGGCCCTCTTACTACTACTGGACTTATCCGCTGCCTTCGATTTGGTCAATCACCAAATACTATGTCGGCACCTGAAGTCCGCTGCCCACTTCTCTGACAATGCATCCAACTGGATTAGGTCATTCCTCGACAATAGGCACATGAGAGTTTTCTCACCTACCGCATCGGCCAATTCCTACACCAGTCCCTTGTGGAGTCCCGCAAGGGTCCTGTGTCTCCCCAACTCTCTACAATGTCTTCACCAAACCACTATTTGATGTGCTTGACTATCTGGGCACCACCTACACGAATTATGCGGATGACACCCAGATACTCATACCCATCAATGGTGCCTACATTGTTGACTCTAAAGCCCTTAATGACATCTACTTGGTCATACAAGCTTGGATTTAGCAGCACAAGTTGTTCCTCAACGATGACAAGACTGAGCTTCTCATCTTAGGCACGCAACAGAGACTTAACAAACTGAGTTCGGCTCCTTTAATATTGATGGTAATCTAATTAAAGTATCCAAAGATACCAAAACTCTGGGTATCTACCTGGACGCCTCCTTGACGCTCACTAGACAAACTAATGCAGTGGCCGCTGCGTCTGCTTACACTTGCAAATTGATTTCAGCCTGGCGCCCATTCCTTACCGCCCACTGCATCACCCTGGCCAGGACATTGGTTATGTCCAAATTGGACTACTGCAATGCTCTGTACCAAGGCACTAACCAGGGCAATCTCAACAAACTTCAGACTTCCCAAAATAATGGCATCAGAGTGGCCCTCAATACCCCCCGATCTGCCCACATTTCAGAAACCAGAAAGAACCTCAACTGGCTTTCAGTCGCCCAAAGGATCTCTCTAAAAGCTCTGGCCCTCACATACAAATGTGTTATCCACCAGGCCCCCACATATCTAGCCTCGCGATTAACTCAACACATACCATCGCGAGCACTTAGATCTGCACAATCCCAAGGTCTTGCGATCCCTAGATTCAAGCTGCAAACTGCTGGGGGCGCCAGCTTCCCAGTCCTGGCAGCCAAGCTTTGGAACACTGTACCACTCACTATCAGAACTTTACCCTCATTTAACTTATTCAAACACAAAGCCAAGCTTTGGTTAGCTACATCTCACTAACAACCGCTCTTCTGGATGGGCCACCTGGGACCCAGCTCTGCTTTGCTCCAGCACCACCGTTCTGCTTCTTGCCCTGATTTGTAACATCAATTGTATATTTTTGTTTACAATCTGTTTGACCACTGTGATGACATGTCATACCTGTAATGTCCTACTAAGATATGCGCCCGGTTGCCCTTCGGCCTGGTCCGCGCTATATAAATAAAACAAATACAAATATCCTTTCTGTTGCTATCAATTCTCTGATTTCTCTCTCTTTCTTCCTCTCCATCAGCCTGCCAGTCAAGCACTGCATGTCACCCCGGAAACAATGTATTTGCACTATTATAGAGCAGGAACCACACCACTTAAATGTATGTATCATTTCTAAAATATATTTGGTCGATGTAGGTGATTTAACAGTGTTTCAAAAGTGTTATTACACTACACCAACCCCTCCATAGTTATTAGGCATATTACTGAAGGGAGCAGTCTAATGGGAGTATTTTCTAAATGCAGTTTCCCTCCCAAATGTCATGATGTCGTCTTAGAGATTTTGACATTAAACATGTGTAACTTTCTATGTATTACACACATGTGATGATGTTACTAATCAATTAATCAGAATTCCCTCACATAAGCAAATCAAATAATGTGATTTACTGCTTGGTACGGCATGGTATATTAGTCTTACACCTTTTCCCTTTTTACACACTGACACCTTTACACAAAACATATGTTTACCCAGCTTAGAATAACAGCCACACCAGCATGGATGCTAGGATACATGAATCCCTAAAGTGCAACGTTTCTGCATGAAACTATCCACATTCATCAGTACTTTTGATGTGTTGATATGTATTGGGGGAAGGAGCAACATATGGTGTTTCCCATGTTTTAATTGTCATCTAAAACAGAACAAAATTATAACTTTTTCTTTGTCAACACAACTCCTTTGCAACTTAATTTTGATGTTACTTTATCATTCTTGATAATACTGTTTTTTTTTTCTGTTAAGGAAAAAAAATCAGACACTAGCAGAATAACGAAGGCCCAATTAAAATTTTAGTCTGCTATCAAATGCTGTGCTTTTCATCTCAGATTGGACTGATTTCCCTTTTAATAAAAATTACAGGACTCCTTCTAGTACTTGTTAATGTTAATCTCTGACCTTGACAGTTACTTAGGACATAAGTTTGGATTCTAGATGTGCTGTAAACATACCACATTTCCTTACACACTTCTTTTTTACGATGTGCGTTTGCTGCAGCTCACTTTTCTGTTTTGTAAGCTGGGGATTTTCTCTGCATCCTTTTCTTTGGGATAGATCTCTTGACAGGCTTAAATTGTGGAATAACCCTGAATTACATATGCTTTTTGATGATTTACTGTTTTTTTTCAGTCAACACCGCGGATTGCAGCTTTTATGGTTTTCAGTATATAAACAGTTTTCCCTAAAATTTGACATGCCTCACCTTTGGGACAATCCAGGGTCCATTGGCCTGAACAACAAGATTGAACTGAAGTATTTATATGAGGCCTGGTATTTGAAATAGATTTGGGCTGAAGTATGAATAAGACTTACCCATGCAAAAAAAATCCACATTAGATTATGGTTTTGGCCTAAACAAATTTACTAAGATATCTCATGTACCAAAAGTATAACAATCTTATTTTGCAAATTAAGAGTAGGCATATTACATTTGCAAAACTCACAGCACGTTAGACTGGAGGACTTTCAAAAGGCTGTGTTGTTATGCACTGGAGGAGAAAGTGTCTTCCTCCTCTGCATGGTGCAACATGATTGCATATAGGCATTGAGAGTGTTTTTTTCTCCGGCGCCCACATGCGTCAACATCTGCTATGGTTTGTGCCATGAGAGCAGCCAAAATTAACTCACTGCCTGTTAGTGATGGTTACCACAAGGTGGCCATGACGAACAACATGCTTGCAATGCATTGCTATGAGGTGTGGAGCGGGTGTACCAATGCTTCATCAAGAAGCAATGAGAGGGGTGACCGTTCCTTTAATATAGTTTTATTAAGGAGAAAACAATGTATTTATTCCACAAATGGTATCAGCAGAGATCTCTGAGAAACACACTACTCAGAAGCATTAAAATGCATTAAAATTAGCAATCTAGCTGCCTTTATTCAATTGTAGGACTGTGCATCCTATCATGACAGGGAAGTACTTATCCAACAAAGTGCACTGGATATTTCACTGTAGTGCCAGCTCACACACCATGTTGGTAGGTTTCATGGCTGGTCATTGTATGGGCCAACCAGATGATGCTTTGTTTTCCCTGGGCAGTGGTTACTAAATTTGAGCTGGGGGTCGTTTGTTACCGACCTGTAGAGACATGATTTTCAGATGTAGGATTATGGTATCCAGGGTGCATAGGCATTCTGGGGTAATCAAATGCCAGCGGCCACACAATTAGGGCTGGGCAAAATTATTAAATTCTTGTGCCGCCTGACGCGGAAGCATATTCTGTAAGATTTCAATCCGTTTCGCACCAATCCAGTTGTGCAACCCCTGCATATTGAAAAGAGTGGAATTAAATTTCTCGTGCCATCATGCAAACCCTACGTGAATCGAAATGGTCCACGAAAAGTCTCTGAGGCTGCTGCACAAACCTAGCCTGGATTGAAAAGAGCGACATTACGTTTCTCTTAGCGCTGCACAAACCTAGAACGAATCGAACAAAAGCTGCACAAAGTTTCACGTACCACTTTGCCAACCTAGCACAAATCGAAAACAGCTGCAGGAAGATTATCATGTGCGCGACTTTAGTATGACTCAAACATAGATGTGCGTGGACTTTCTTGTACTGCTGCGCGAACCTAGCATGAATCGAAAAGGGTGGTACAAAGCGTCTCGTGCCAGTGCTTGAACCAAACACAGATCTAACAAAAAGCTCCATGAAGTTGCTTGTGCCACTGCTGAACCTAGCACGGTTTGAAAAAACACGGATCGAAAATATTTCAGTGGTGGCAGAACCATTTGCTGATTTTGCTGAACATGTGGAAGTGGATTCCAGTCCGAATTCTGCACTTTTCGCTTCGCGGGTTTAATTTCATTCACTCCTAGTCACAATCCCATTCTGGGTAATCAATCCAAGTAGGTCATGACATACACGACAAAACGGGGACATGACATTTCCAGCCACAATGTTGAAATCATTATTTTGCATATTTGCAGCCATACATTTTTCACATTTTGAAATGCCACGTATCAGACTCTAGAAACAATATCAGTAAAATAAATAGTTTCACCAACTGAACAGGGTTAACACATTTGACTTTGCAATAACATCTGAACTCTGGCTTCCCAAACATGCCAAACCAAAATATGTCTTTCTGTGATCTCTGCACAGCATGTGCATATGGGTGGGCTAATCCTCTTTCTTCTGTGGGCCATGCTTGAAGCAAAGTTTCATGTGCATTACATCTATCTTGGACTCTCCTCGCCTAAGTAGCCCAGCTTGTCTCACTCCCTCGGTAGCTCACCTTTACTTTTTGATAATTGCCGTTCTGCCTCAATGAAAATGGTTTGCTGTACTGGAGGTGCTACTGCACCGCAGCAAAATATGTTCTTGTTATCACACATGTTATCACACTGGCAGAATGTGGAAAGTGAATGTGTACCTTGCTGCCCTGTCTATCATTTGCCCCTGCACTGTCAGCTGGAAACCTTACCCAAAAATTAGATAAATACCTACATCCAATGGAAAACAATTAAATGAATATTAGACAATGTCAATAAAAAGAAGGATCAGTGATATTTCATCCTATATTTGAATGAATCCAAATACAATGTTCTCAAATTCTTGTCAAACATGTCAGCATGCCCTTTGTTCAAGATATGGAGGGGTCATGTTTGGTGTTAAAATCTTTTATTATGAAAGAAAATACCTATCACTCCCTACTTTTTAGGGGCTGTCCTGCCTCAACCTAGAAACCTTTAATGACCTGTCAGAATGTCCGTCCAAAAATAATATGTTCTCTGTCTGAAACATAGCAATCTAACCCTAACCCTTAAACCAAAAGTCTATAACAAAAGTAAAGTTCCTTCATCAAGAGAATTACTCCCTTCTCCTGGTGTCGTGCTTCATTGTTCTCGTAAAAGTAATTCTTTCAGTGTCCCTTTAAAACAGAGCAAGAGGAGTGACTCACTTCCACTGGTTCCTTTAACAAAGTTCTTCATAGCGATCCTTTAGCACTTTTACAGAAAGCTTGTATCAGTCCCTTCAATCCTTTCCAGGAAGGCTCACAGCTTTATTTAGCCTCCCTTTAATGTCTGGATGATAACTATCTTTTCCAGACTACTCTGTATCTTTCCTAGAAACCTTTTGCAAGTCTACTTGAGCCATAGTAATGGTTGGGCCACTGCGACAAGGGAGATGACTCCCGATGCCTGATGCTGGAGCAGTGGTATTTGCTTGGCCACTGCAACAGGGGCGATGACTCCAGTTGCACTCTGCTGGAGCAGTGGTATTGGCTTGGCCACTGCAATGAGGGAGATGACTCCTGTTGCACTCTGCTGGAGCACTGGTTTTGGTTTGGCCACTGTGGCGAGGGAGATAACTCCTGATTCATTTAGCTTGAGAAGTGGTATGGGTTTTGCCACTGCGACAAGGGCGATGACTCCAGATGCACTTAGATTGAGCTGGGCCCCAGACCCCACTCGGTCTTCCAGCCATTCCGATTACCCGTGGTGCCTTGGGGACACAGCTCTGGCTCTTACTGGGGTTGAGGGTGCCTTTCCTCCTCCTTCTCTCTTCCTGTGTGGCCTTGCGACAGACTCATGATCTCAGTCTTGTTTCTGGACCCATTGGTCAACCTTCCAGCTGTCAAACCACAACCAAGTGAATCGGCTCCTTGGCGGCTCTCAGGATGCGCCAGCAACATCCTAACTCTCCTCTCTCACTCCCACAGAAATGAGATTACTCTTGCTGGACCATTCTGACTTCCCGGGCTTGGTTTGTTTACTGCTGGCTTCCGCAATGAGATCTCTTTTGTCTGTTACCACTTTCCTGTTTATACTGCTAATGCTGTCCTCACGTCAACACCATTTGTGAAAGTCTATGTGGCACTCTTCATGCCTCCAATGAGACACCTTGTTAAAATGCTTGGATGACTCTTCATCTGGTTACTCCCTATGCCTCTCCCATTCTTCTTCGTTTCAGTAGGTCTTATACTTGTCAGAAAGATGGGGTTACAGTAGCAAATGGGTCTCATATCAAAGGTGGATGTAAAGGGTGACAATGATGATAGGGGTTTATGTGCTGTCGTGGTGGTGTACAGGGTTTTCCCCAGGTAGACCTCATTATCGTCTGGAGGGGAGTCCCTGCCTATGAGGTCCTCTTGCATATTACCACCCCTTGGAGGATCATTGAGTAGTGGCGTCACCTCCCTAGCTTCATAGGAAAGGGCTCCCCCTCTCCGGGGAGAAGTGATGAGACATGGTGAATTGTCACAGCTGTAACATAACTATCTGTAAAATGACAGATCATACAAATGTGATGAAACATTGTTTTTAAACATGAACTTTCCTTGCATATGTGATCTGTATTGTGTTCTGCATTGTATATTTCTATGTTGGAAAGTACGAAGATGGCTCTTAGATGTCTACATGGAAATGCTTTAAAATACCACTAGATAACTAAGTAGGTGAAGGCAAGTCTCTGCTAGAAAGAATGCAACCCTCTAGGGACTAACCAAGAGATTGATTGCAAGGATAACAAGGTTTAATTGTACAGAACACAAAGGTTTCAGCAAAGGACTCTGCTGCTTGCGAATATTCTGACTCCAAATTGATTGTTAGTACATTATAAACAGCCTCTGCATCACTAAGGAAGTCACATATAGGGTCTAAACCCGCGCAGTTGACTGGTAAAACAGTATACATGGTCCTGCTCCATAGGGGATGCCAGGCGATGATTGGTTCTTCTTTCCTCCGTCTGTCTGTTACCACATGGGTCAGCTGGGCTCATCTCTCCAAGGAGTAAAGGTCAGGCTCCTCGTAAGTTACTGTTTCTAGGCTGCTTTGATACACTAAGACTACTGCTAAATCATTGTGGCATGGACCAAGGAGTCTCTATCACTAATGCCAGGGTGAAGGGAGGAAGGAAGAAATACAGTCATACTGACCCACACATTCTGTGCTTTGCTGAAGCCACACCCCTCACATTCAAGGCCTCCAATCTTGTTTTGATCTATAATTTATCCCTCCCTGTACCGTGCACTACAAAGGATGTATTTATGTGGAGAGGTGAAATCGTCATACATGCTCAGATCCTTTATGCCCATTGGATTTATGTCCGGGGTCACTCATTATCATGATATGCAGGGGTTCTTGGACTGGGTCAGTGGTGTGGGCCATTTCTCTTAGTGGCAGGGTGGGGGTTAAAGGTTTGCTGATGGTTTGTCTATGGTGAATGGCCACTGCGAGGAGTGTGGTGTTGTCTCATGGCTTTGCAGGGCACATTCCTCTCAGTGATACTAAGTATTTGCAACAATGAAGGGACAAGGGAAGCTTCCATGAGAACTGGCCATGCAGGCTCGTCCCGTCTTATTGTTCTGGGCCTATTCGGGTTCCTCCATCAAGCTAAAGTTGTAACGCATGGCCATGCAGGACTATGTGTCTACCATAGCTACAAAATGGCGTCTCTTTCGATGTGCACACTGAATCTATGCATCTAATATTCCAACTACAAGTTATATCCATGCTGAGTTTCTTAGCATGGTTCTTTCCCCCCTAGCACATCACACGGTTAACTATGGGATTCACCTCACTCTAAATTGCCTAGGGGGGTGGGATACACTCATTTCCATCCCAATATTCCCCCCTTTCATTACTTCTACAGTAACACATTCTTCCACGTATTTGTGCTCATTTTTTCTTTTCACCACAGACTCATATGTGGGTGTTCCCTTTATCGGCACCCAGGCCCTACACGCATGTTGCAAGCTTTCTTTTGTTTATGCATACTCTCCGGATGTACATGTCATACAAATGCAGCCCCCATCCCCTGCCAAGTCCACCCATAAATCCTTGTAATTTTCAGGACAATGGCTGTGTGGTAAAGTCAGTCAAACTCTTTTCCATAGGGCATAGGGACGATGTGGCGAATGGGATGATAAGTTTCCACTTCTACTTCCTTTGAATTACAAGGTAATTTTGGAACATCAATTGAGACCATCATCATTGCGCTATTAGGCACAGCTTTGGCAAAACTCCAGTGACCCAACCGGAACGTGCAGAAGATAAACAAGATAAATATGATGATGGGCACCAGCATCTTCACCAATGTTCTGAGCCAGGAAGGGGTCCAACTAAAGGGGAGTGCAAACCAATCTTCCTCCTGGATGCCAACCTCCTTTTTCATCTTTGCCCCAAGATCATGCAGTGCAGCAATAGCGTGTGACAATGTCCTATTTTCAGCATCTTGAGAAGGAACAAATGAGCAACATGAACCCCCTATCTTTTTGTAACTATCACCTTCCATTGCTGTCAGCTTATCAAGGTCATAGCGGTTCTTTATCGTCATCAATCTTAATGCGCGCAGCTCGACCCTTATAACATTGAAACCTTGCTCGGTATTGTTAGCCATCTCCCAAAGCACAATTTGAAGCCATTTGGCATTGGCTTGTGCTTGCTTACCGGGTAGCAATAAGGATGCAAAACATCGCTCTGCTGAGTTGAACTATTTATTTTCATCAGGAATTTGTGCGAGCAGTTCTGATGAGTCTTTTGATAGGTAATTTGATGCTCTCCTTGTACTTCGCAGCTGGCCATACGGTTCTTTCTCAGGGAGGATGCGAAAGTCTGGTGGTTGCAGTATGTGATGTGCTGCGATTGTTGGGGCACTGTGGGGTTGCTTCATCGGCAGTGGCCCCCCTTTCAGGGGTTCTTCTGGGACTACTAACATGGCTTTGTGTAGTGTAACTTGTGAACAATAGCCCCTTCAGGAGGGTGGGAGGTACAAGTACGCGTGTTGGTCACACACCCACTGGTATTCCGTCAGCACTGCTGTGCCCTTCTTTTGGTCTGGAATCAACACTGTCTGTTGAATTGTTCATTTAAGCTGACAAACCCAGTTCCTTCACTAAAAAAGCACAGTTCTTAAGTCTTTTCTTGGTTCAATTTCATAGGCTTTTCCATTAAGGAATGCCTAGTTGGTGGCTGGCATACATAGTGTTTCTATAACAGAAGAACAAAACCTTTATTTGAGTAGAACTCCTGTCTGCACATCATGTTTAAAAAAAGTCTAAATTATGTGTGGTAATTCACAATTAAATTAATTCTCATAAAGGAATGCATACCTTTCATTATCGATGTGCGCTTGATTTAGTTGGTTTGAAACCTCTATTAGTTAGGTTGAGCTGTATATTGCCACAGGCTGAAGATAAAAAATCATGGATAAAAAGATAGAAGATCCTGGAAGTACCAAAGGTAAAATTCATGAAAAATTGTTTGATAGGGTTGCAGGCTTGACTATGTCAGGAGTAGAAAGGGCCCCTCTCAACCTGGTGTTGGAGGCTCACCATGGAGTAAGCCAGAGCATATCCTACCCCATAAGTAGGTGAAGGAGTTTGGAGGACTACTGTCCCTGAACCCCATAAGTGTTGAGTACTGATCTGGCATCATTGCTGATCACCCAGTACCTTATAACTCTGTTGCTGGCCTAAGTTGTCTATGATGTATTTCAGAATCGCAAGTCTCACACTACAAGGCAGTGGGGAAGAAAAACATTGGATGGCCAAGACAAAGCCTCTGGGGCTCCCAAGCACAGAAATTCACCCACCAGAGCAAAAAGAAGGGAACATACCACAGTTTTTCGCTTACGTACAGATCGTTTGGGCTTGAATAATCAGACAAACTGTCTGACATTAGTTACACTGTAATAGCCTTGTTCCCCAGTTTTGCATCACGTCCATATGAAATAGAGTGTGATCCAGATTGATCACCATAAAATCATCACAATATCAGCTATTCTATAGCCTTATAGAATCCTTGGGTACCTCGTATGCCCCAGTTGTGTTGTTCTTTGACTCCCAAATAATTATTTTCCAAACAACTTCCTTCATATATATTTTTTCAACATCTATAGCAACTATTATGGTGACTCCAGGTAACATGGTATAGCCATATACCATATGTGACGAGTTTGTAATTTAAACTCAATACATCTTGTGCCATGAGCTAATTCTAATCAAACAAGAACTACATTCTAGGTAGGCCCAGCATGGTACCATAGAGAATCCCACACCTATCCAAGATGGTGCCCGCCTGAGATCTAGCACAACGGGCAGTGTCTGTCTTCTATTTCCAGCGTTAGAGGCGGGACGTGTCTGTCAGGTGCACGTGATAGCGCGAATATGACATACACGGATGAAAACATTGGTATGCTCTCCAGTAACCAGCAGACGCGAGGAACCATCCCGCTATCAGCTCGTGACCGGAAGCAACAGGTACAAAGCATTAGCCCCGATGTGGTCTTATGATACTATTTAAAAGCCCACATAGTTTGCATCTTAAGAAGTGCACCTTACCCAACTGGGACAGGCACACTAGTTAGCCACACACTAGAATATTTTAAAATGGAAATAACAATGTATTCACGTCTTGCACGTGTAAATTTGAACCTGCCTCCACCACAACCTGATACATTTCACAGGTTGCGACGGCATACAGTTAACCCAAGTTGCAGCCGATGAAAAGCAAAATCACCGTCCCGCATAGAGGAAACCTTTTGAAACACAAGGGTAAGCCACATGACTTGTTAGGCTTTACTATCACTCAAGACACTGGATATGTATTAAAACCATCTCCTTATAAATGTCTACCCTCGCCCCTCCCACCTTTTGTCTCATCTGCAGATGGGGCACTTATGTGTGCAGAGATACAATCACCTTTGCCTGACAGCAGGGCAATAGATTCTCTGGCCCTGAAGAAAGTGGGTAATACATTTTAAAACCACTGAAACCAGTAGGTCATTAGTGACCCCCAAACAAGAAATCTGGGTCACTTTTTTTCTCTGAAGAAAATACCATCTCTTCCATTTTTTTCACATTCTTGCCGCCCAGAAGGGTAGCAAGTGTTGTTTCGCTATCAATACACACCATATCCTCAACATAGTGGATAGTAGGTGCATTGCTATGATCACCATCAAATAACGGCGATCATTTTTAAGAATTAGAGCAGAGCAATTTACCACCAGCTCTATATCATTTTAGAAGTGTGAAGACGCAGAGCAAAGAAAAAGATTAAAGTTGAAGAATGTAATTTGCTAAGCCAATTACACACAGTTTAAAAAAAATAAACTTTCCTGTTATGAAAGATATAGTCGATGATTAGAATATAGATTAGGGCAAGCTTCTAACTACTTTACGCTAACCCTAGATAAGCGGATCCCCAGCGATGACTAGGGATAGAACATTCACCAGGATTCAGTTAGAATGTTGGAGGGCAATATAGACTTAGGCTACACATTTGGTAAACCATGTTTATAAATAACTAATTGTTAACCTTGGATACTCAGTTTGTGTGATATAGATACAAGGGGAATCCATAGGTATATCCCCTACTAGTCCAATACGTTTTGCCTTTATATCCTAGATAGTCATTGAACATACTTTGAGGGGACACTATTAACAAGCTATGTCACTTATGTGGAAGTATATGTACAATTGAATACTCTAGAATCCAAAATTGCACTATACATATTTGTCTCTAACAGTAAACATGTATTAATCAATCCCTTTTGTTTTCACAGGAGCAAATTATATCTGGGCTTGTGAGCATGTTGTACAATTTGCCTGAACGATTTCGAGGGATTGGTAATTGTACTGACCTGTGAAAAACATAGTTTACATAAAACAAAACATTCTGAATAAAGTTTTGTACTCCCCAAAGTACTGTTGGTATGGCATACATTCATCAACTTCCAGGGGAAATGAAGTTCCTGTAATTATCATGAGAATGTTGCCACGACATGACGTACAACGTCATTGCTAACACTTTTGAAGAGACATGCACATGCACTGTTTCCTGTCACCTGCATTACTACAAAAGCAACGTTTACTGCAAAAGGACCATTTTGTGTCACCCGCATGACTTCAAAATTGTGTGCTGCTAATGCCAGCTAGAATTATGATATTGTGGAAAGGTTTAGGAACAATGAACTGCTGAAGTTTACCTAGAACTACAGCAGACCTATGGCACGAAGACCCATATGGAAGCGGTAAGCTTTACAGAGCGCTTAAACGAAATTGAAGAAATTTATATTTTATCCTTTTTACATTGTCTACACCATAGAACCTACCCACATGCCAAATCTCAGGTTTGTGGCATGTTTGGAAGTATGCTGGACATTTTGAACAGGCACACACTCATATCCACATATGGCAGGGGTAAGCATTACACACCACTTAAAAAAGAAATAGAAACATTTATATATTATACTTTTTACATTGTTTACACCATGCAACCTACCCTTTATCTCGGGAGGATAGCTCAGAGGCAACGTGCTCGCCTTGGAAGCAAGACGGCACAGAGCAACACAGGTTCAATCCCTGGGTCCACGCTTAGAAACCTTTGGTTATTAAGTGTGTTATAAAACACCTACCATATCATACCCACATGCCAACTTTTAGGTTAGCAGCATGTTGGGAAGTATGCTGAACATTTCGAACAGGCACACACACATTCACACATTTCCTTTTTATATATAGAGAGATAACACAGAAGATCCAGATTAAACACAGCCTATTTCCTTTTTTGGGTTGAGGGTTTTGTGATGGAGGAATTAGATGACAAAAAGAATCAAACATTAGAAATGCAGATATATTCCATACATTGAAGTCTTTACACACAGTAGGGTCCAGCATGGTTACTTGACAGCTTAATAGATGTAATCACTACAAGAGCAAAGTGCCTTTCTATGTTCTTACTGAATTGTTGAATTTGGTGCACAGATCTTGCATCAGGGATACAGTGTCCAGCTCGCTACTCGGAAATATAGTGCCCAGCACTCTGTTAAGGTATGTTTTGTTCAGCTGACTATCAAGGGATGGTTCCATGTCATTTCATTGCAGGATGTTTTTTCGCTGGGTTTTTTTTACCATGATTTTAGTTTCGAAAAAACACATCACATTTTTTTGGGGGGGAAGGGGAGTTGCCCTCTAAACCCCCCCATTTTCTAAAAAATTCGGTGTTTATTTTCAAAAAATATTTGCGGTAAAAAACCCACGAATAAACAACCTGCGATGAAAGGATGTCGTACCCAATGGATAGCTCACTCTCTAGGGCTATAGTACCCAGTTCACTGTTCAGCAGTCCCAGGTTTGGTAGAATCATCAGGGTGTCCTGCATCCCAGGCTCCTCACAGGTTCAAATGCTTATTCTGTCTAATAATGGATTTGCTGTCTGTGTTTTATTCTGTCTAATACGCCTCTCACATGGATTCATTATCTTCAGAGCTCCTGGCAGTCAGAGTTGTATAGTCCTCCAAGCTTCCTCCAGCTCTTCAGCACTCTCCATGTGGTAATCACTGTCCTATTGTTTCTGATGCTCTGGGCTGGATGTCTTACCCTTCTCAGATTAGACATGCTCTAAACAAGCCTCTACCCTTGTGAACAATTCTACCAAGGTTTCAGACAGAATGAGCCCTTGTTCTTCAGGTCTTTGTCCATATGCACCAGTTGGTTTCCAGCATTCCAAGACTTTGAAATCCTCAGTGGCTATCTTTGATTTGTGAAGGAGTCCAGGCTTCCATCTGTGGCTCCGCTCTAAAGCATTACAGTCCTTCATTGGAGCTCTTGTCTCCAGCTTCAACACTGATTTCCATACCTTTGTTTCTCTTCAGTTTCTGACAAGTTGATATGGCAATACGTCCTGCTACGAGGGATCCCTAAACGCAGAACTATATGTGATATCACTCAGCATCACTGTTCTCAGCTCACTTGTCCTCTCTCTCGTTTCCCTCAAGGGTAACTCCTCTTTGAATAATTGTTAAACTGTTTTCTGGGGTTTTCCCTCAAAGCCAGGCCCCAACAGGGAGGTGCATTCAAGTATAGAAATCGCCTGGTGTACTTTGAGGTTTGTCTGATGAGTGAAAATGTGCTTCATGCTGGCAGCAGGCCCACTTCCTCTGACCTTACTTCACAACAATCAGCAATAGGGACGCAGGAATGGGGTAGGTGTTGGGAAACAAAAGGGGGCCCAGCAGAACTCACCCAGCTATCTTACAGCATAGTAAAAAGATTCTAGTAGTCCACCTTGTCTGGGCTGCAGATTCCACTCCAAGCTTTACGATTTTGTGAGGCACCAGACTTTGTTAGATTGCCTACACAAACGTGTAACTAAAAGGGTACTCTACGAACTTCGACTCAGCTTAGAGTCATTTGTGAACACACTTAAGTTATGCCTGTGCGTTCTAGGAATACATGCTGTATGTGAGATGTGAAAGTAAATGAATTGAGTATAATATGTGGATTAAGACACTATGGGCCTCATTACGAGTTTGGAGGTAGCCATGCCGCTATTTGCGGCATGGCTACATCCAAACTCGGGTCCGGGTTCCCTGAATGGGGACTTACTAGGTCATTCCAACCTTGGAGGACCCGGTATTTCCCCATTCAGGGAAGCCATCCCCATTCCCATTCGAGCCCCATAGGCCCGTTATTAGCTCCCTGATCCTTTAGCAGCTCACGCTAAGGGCGGCTGGTTTTTAGCGGGACCCGCTAAAGGTCTTTGGAACGCAGGGGTAAGGGTTAACGGCACCAGCATCCTTACCAGCGCCGTTAACCCCTTACCGCTGCACTCAGAATGAGGCCCTATATTTTGAAGAGAGAGAAAAAATGTGTTTAACATTATTTTGTGAAATGTTTTATTTTTTTCTACAACTTATTTCAGAGCAAGTAATATAGGGCAGAACACCAATTGTGGGTGGAATCTGGGCTTTTTAATCATAACTAAATTACACATTTTTCCAGTAGGAGTGCATTACAAGAGTCAGGAGTACAATATGTCTGGTGTCACCTAACATGATAATAGGTTTCTTTCGCAAATAGGCCCACTGTATTTTTCTTTATCATCAGCAACTTCAGACAATTTCATCACTAGATGGTTTTCTCAATGAATAAACTGTAAAATATTGTCAAAACAAATGAGTTCCGTTAAATAATTTATGATGGGTAATATGGAATTAATTGACATGAAAATCTAAACACGGATGAAGGATTATCTTATTTCCTTGTCATCAATCCTGCCAGAGAATTACTTTAATCAATAGCTAGCAGGCTATTTGTCACTGACAAGTTATTTTATGAAACTCTCATCAAAGGATTTACTGTTAACCATATCTCAATATGAGGGTATAATATCACTTCTGGCTGTAGTATATGGGCTGGCTGTAAAGAGAAACCTAATTATTTCAGCATTAAGCAAATCTGTGTTCAGAAATATGTATTTTCTCTCGAGAACTAAAGTTTACATTATGGTTACTTTTAGAGGACAAAACCCTAGCCTGTGAGGTTAAACATACCTACATTCACAAATGTTCTTTTAGTTGAATGTAAGGATGACAAAACGTCTTAAAAATAGTCATTTGAGGTAGCTACACAAACGTAATACCCTGCTCACATTATCACACATAACATCTCCAGATTAAAACATGGACTTGTCAATGACAACACTGTAAATATTTAGCAAGATATAAACAATGGCACAGGCGTCATCCCACTTGGGATGACATAGAACACCACTAACGCATCATCGATAACCTGCACTGTACACACCACATTCAAAGGCAGTGGTCAATGCCTTGTGGGTAGTGTGCTCAGGGCAGGAAATCCTTTATAGGCATGATATTCCAAGCAGCCATGCCCAAGTACACAGCCTCTATTTTCTTACCTAGCCGGCATAGCCAAAGGCCACATCCTGCCTATTAGTTTAGGCAAAGTTAGAGTATTCAGTATTCACGTAGAAACGCTACACCCTAGAAATGGCCTAGAGATATTCACAGCATTTATTTATTATTAAGTATTTCTTTAGTCAGTATTACATTTGTATTGCGCACCTAACCCTTAGGCACCTGGGCGCATAATTTAAGAATACGGTTCCATGAATAAGGAGCATAGAAATGTGGTTACATAGATAGCAGGCTTAATATAGTGGTTGCATGGACATACAGGTTTAAGAAGATAGGTACAAGTTATGCATCTCGTATCTAGCGAATACTTAAGTGAGTGGTTACAGGAAATGAAAGACATAGTTGGTGAGTAGAAGGTCTACTGTTGCAGTTTGGACGTATTTAAGACTGTAGATACCTGGGTTATGTTGTCTTACATGGCTGGAGGCAAGTCATGTTGGGTTACTAGCAGTGTGAGATACTGCGGAGCTAGGAGTCCTGTGTGAAGAGCCAAGGTTTTAATTTTTTTCGGAATGATAATAGGGTGGGATCCAACCTAATGTCCAGTGGCAGGGCGTTGCAGTAGTTGGCTGACATGACAGGGAATCTTGAGCCACCTGCTCTTTGCATGTTGGACACCCAGGGGAAGGCCTGCAGTCATGCCACATTTGTACCATCCTTCCATTTCTAGTTGTAGGATTGAGAAAGCTTTTCTGTTCCTTGCCTTTAGCCATTTAGCAAAAAACAGGAACTACATGTATTTTGTCGTTTTTTACGTTGATGTTTGCAAATAGGTCTATTATTTCTGAACAGCTATTCTGTTACTGAGCAATTGTAGACTCTCAGAACAGTTGCATTATTCCAGATGTGTTGCACTACTCCAGATGCTTGTACTGTTAGCGAACAGCACTACTGTTCCTTTGCATATGCGAGATACCACAAAATGGCACCCGTCCTCCTTTTTGTTTTATTATGTTTGACATAGTTTAAATGTGAATATGCTTGATATATATATAAGACTCTGGGTAAGTCTCTCATAACCAGAACTAATGTCTGGACCAGGACTAATGTCTGGCAAAGGGACTCCCAGGACCCCCATTGTCAATTTGCATATATAGGTAACCTTGGGTCTCACCCTACGTTACTAGGGGAATCCAGACGTGGACCCCTTGCTCACTATTCTTAGAGAGGCACAGCTTCTCCCTACTGATGAGGTCCAACCAGACCGAAACACGTGTCTGGAGTAGCTGTTGGTACTCTTGTTCAGAGGAGAATTGCCTAGCATTTCGGTGCTGGACTGCCCCAGGGCAGGACAAAGACTGATATGTTTGGGAAATTTCTTCTATATGAAGGATAGTGAGCTAAAGACTCTGGGTAAGTCTCTCGTAACCACTACTAATGTCTGGCAGAGGGACTCCCAGGACCTCCATCATTAATTGACATGCTTGATATATACAGCAAGCAACATTTAGTTTTGTATAGGAAACCTAATTAACCACAGTTGACCAAACCTGGAACAGGTACTGAGAATTCGACCAATTGTACTGTGCAGTAATCTGCTATTTCTTTGCAATACGTCTTCAAATCTGGTGAACGTTGATTGCACAGTTTATTGTAAAAGTGGTCCAATCGGATGCCAAATATGCTTCCCCTCATTCAGTCAACCCTCACCAAATTTTCCAAATTCAATTCTGTATATCCTTTGAATTTTTTGGAAAGGTTGGTGCAGTTTTAGTGATGCGAGTCAACGTTATGAGATTTCCAAGAAGTGCTTTACCTGAAGAGCATCATATCACAGAAACTTTGGACCGATGTAAGTGGGGCAACATTTGAGCCAGTGCAAACAATAGTCTTTCAATGGATTTCTGCAACGGGGCAAATGACTAGGACTGAAGCAAATACTTCCATGGTACAGCAATGCATTGAAATAATATGTTTTTTTTAACTAGTGGAATTTTTGCCTTACAGCTAATTGAACCTGCACCTGTGCAACATTTCTGTAATAAAACTTTGCAATTGTGAATGCTGACTCAATAATATGTTGTTTTCCACTCCTTTTTCTTTGATGCCTAGAATATCCGCAGTAGGAATTCACAGCAACGACAGTAATAGACTGTGCTCAGGCTTTTCTCGTTGTGTCTTTTTTATTTCACTAGATGCCACTTTTAAATGAGCAGCCCTGCGTGTGCTTTCAGTTGTGAACTCTGCTGCGCTGCACCGCCGAGCAATGTCTGTGTGCTGTACATAAAAATAGCTGTTTTACGGTAAGGCTTTGCATGCAATACATTGATACTCAAATAACGGGCGCTACGCAAGGCATTTTAAAGAAAGACCACGTTTTCTGATGGCCGGGGGCGGGCAGTGGGGAAGGATGAGGCAACATTTTCCCAGGCTAGACCAGTGAAAGTCTGACTGCTTAACACAGAGGAAATGAGGAAGTTATTCTCGTATATTTGTACAGTCCTCAGAAAGGTTTTTGGGCACAATATGTTCGGAAACATTCTGAACAAGAAGTCAATGCATACCATTACATGAACACATTGCTCAATTTCTGAGCAACTATTCATAGTCAATTAGCATGCCTTATCCCATCGGTTGATGTCGTAGTTCCCTAAAATATTTCATGTCTTTCATGAATGATTTCTAGTTGTTAATATTATATAAAATTAACTGCAAATTGAGGCTTGAGGGCTCGTTCACTCTAAAGCCTAGTTTTTGTGCACGATCAAACCATTTATGCCATTTTGGATGTTTGCAATATGAACGACAAAAAAAGTTCCTCCTAGCTCGTAGCTCGTAGCCCAAACATTGTCAACCCCCCCTGGTATACCCCCCACAATTAACGATTGAGGGAGGCAACAACTAAGGATTAGTAAATTATCCCCTTTCCTTTAGTTGGAGCTGACATTAGCTGTATACCATAGGAATGACATGGTAATTCCGTCTAGTGCCACTGCTGCAAATGCAAAAAGACGGAACATACTCCCATGGGCTAAGACTTGCGTTAAAACAATCATAACACCTTTTACATGTGTATTTTTCACTACTGTTAGTACTACAGTGGGCATAACAAAAATCTCTTTAATGTGATTCGACCACCTAAACTCAGTTCCTAAAAGATGTCAGGAAGCCTAAAGCTCTCTCAAGTGCCATTATCAGAGGACAATGCTCAACATAACAAGAAATTGTGGTTGGTAAGGTCGGCTGCTGGATGCAACACGCAGAATGCCACTAGTGTAATAATCATTTGAGATAAAGGGCCTAATTTACAACAACAAAAACGCAAAACAGAGAAAAGCCTATGCATCACTGCTAATTTTACGCTGCGCCAAACTATTGAATGGTGCACTGATTCACATAGTAAAGTTAGAGCAAAATCCAATGGCGCAAATGCAAAACAGTAGCACAGTACATGCCCACAAAACAAAACCAGCGCATACCCAAATTGAGCCGTGGACCCAGATTGCGCCACAAAGGGAAATGCCAAAAAGGCGATTACATGGAGCAATTATACGAAAACCTCAACAAATGCTCATATTACATGCTGGTAATCTGTACAATTCCTACCCCTACTCTCCCTGTACACTGTAGCCTTTCAACCAAACACTTTCCCAAAAATTGAAATTTACCTTATATTTGCCCCTCCACCTCATGGCCTACGCCTGGGTGTATAAAGCACATGGCCAATCCCTTCAAGCACCTGTCAATATAAAGGAACTGAGACGAACTTACCACTACCGAGGTAGAGGAGGGTGTCAGTATCGTGATGGTGAACAATAGGACTACGAGTAATACAGAGTACTGGTAAATAATCAAAGCATTACCTTCACGTCCCTTTTCCATGTTACAGTACCTATTCTAAGAAGCATATCAACGATCCAATCACTGGACCGGCACATACTTTGGCTGTAAATGAAGTACTGCCGCTCTTCAAAATGGGAGCATTGGCCATACCACAGACAGTAACAAGCAAACCCTACCCAATGACAGAGAAGAATGTGTGAAGGACTGCTAATTCTACCCTCATCAAACAGCATTGGCATACTCCTCAAACACAGGTCAGTTACAAAATAGCATGCACCATCTACAAGACTGTCTGCCTCATGTCCCAAAGCCACCATCCTGATAACATATGCATCCCTTCAACTCTGCATGCATTCTCATTGAAGGGCATTTGCAGCCTTCCACTCTGCTGGTCTAAGAAGGAAGGCATAGAACAGAGTCTTTCTCTGTCCATAACCAGAGACCCTTCAACACCCTCGCCATCAACATCTGACTCACCACAACACATATACTTCTCAGGAGTAACCGCAAAACCATAATATGCAAGAAATTCCTCATCCACAACACCTACCTTCACGACTGCCCACTACACACCAAACCGTACAATGCTCAATCTCAAACCATGTTTACATTACCTGGATGCATGCACATTCCTTGCAGCATATCTTTCTGTACTCTCCATTGTTGAAATGAGCCCTTGCCAACAGCTCCCATCCATGTGCACATCCCATTATGACCACGTAAGTGCATTGTAGCTTCCTGAAACACCATAAACAAACAGACACATGAAATCTATAGGAAGAAAAGGGAAAGGCTTCTCACAACCCACATCATCTCCAGGAAACCGTTACAGTAACAAACTGCCATCATGTCTACCACACACTATGAGCTGCAAAGCAAGATGTGTGTTGGCCAGCTACTCATAAATGTGACAACTGTTAACAGATTACCTGCTAACACCAGGGATCATGATACACTGATACAAACCTACACTGTGCCATGAAGCATTAATACATGTTCCACGGCAACATGTCAACTACCAGAATGACCAACCAAATATTGCATCTGACCTTGTGACACTCATAACACATACCCTGGAACATGGAGATGATGTGCTAAACAGATAGTGATATACACAATAAACAAATCATACACACATACATAAGCAAGCCAACCATATTCTTCAAGAACAAAGCAGCTCCTGGGATAGACATAGAAAACAAAGGAATTAATTAAAAGCACACAATATATGACAAATCGAATATATGTATAACTAATGGAAAAATGGCAAAGGAAACCTAAGTCTTTGCATCTCAAATCATAAATTAACCCACAAATCTTTGTACATCAATCACATGCCCCTGTCCTCCTTCAGTTCCATCAATGTCCAGGTTAAGGACAACTCGCTCACCACAGTGCCTCCCAGGTTGGGCATAACTCTCTATGTCGAGGGTCCCCAGGGCCTCCCTCATCCTCACCTCTTTGTCTTGGGAAGCCCTGCAAGACTCCTATATGGTTAATGCCCAAGCATGGGCCATGCAGTCCACAGCGCAGCCTGGACTGTCCGCCTCTCATCCTCATACTGCCTCATTTCCTCCAACACAGCTGCAACCTGTGTCTGCACCCTCAGCTTCCTACCTAACACAGGTGATGTCCCTCACCTGTTGCGACCTACTACCTGCTTTGAGCGCAAAGTCCCACCTTCTCTATGGCAGCTCCTCCCACTTCCTGGAAATCCTTCTATGGTGCTGGTTTTCGCCCACCCTCATAGTATTAGACTGGCTCCCTATCAGCCTCCGAGCGACTTTCAAAGGCATGTGCATCACACACCAAACCCTCCATGATATGGGACATGAGTTCCTACAGGAAAAGATCATCCACAAGCAACCCCACAGAAGCCTACAATTGGGCTTGACTTTCCTCCTTGTTATTCCCCCCTACCATTCCAATAGAGTTTGGTGGCTAAGCCTTGTCTATCCTAGCTCCAACCATCTGGAACACCCTTCCTCTACACATCATCACACAGATGACTACCTTTCCTTCAAAAAAGTCCTCAAAACCTGGCTATTTCCCAGATTACCCTGAAACCCATCTATAACCTTCCAATTCCCAATCAGAGTACACAAACCTTCACCACCAGTCAGAGCCAGCCTTATAGCAGTGGCCACGACCACACAGCACCAAGCATGACCTTGGTAACTTTCACCACTAGCTGAACACAGGCTATCATCTCGTTTTCACACGTTGAAATGGCACAAGAATGATTAGTAGGTTAGGGAAAGGAAAACAAGCAAATCGCAGTAAACATTTTTTTAGAGATAGGACTACATCTCTCTGTAATTGGATAGGTTGTGGTGTTTGGCAGGTCATTCTCCTCGGAAGAATTGTGTACCAGAGACCTGTCTCGTGGCAGAAGGACAGGTGGGGGTTTCTCGGGTATTTCTCCAGAAAGCAATCCAGAACTTGCTCTGAATCGCACTGGAAGGACGTGAGGGGTTGCTTCGTATTACGCTTGAATGTACTATAGGGTTGACCTCCCATGGCAATGGTAACAATTGTGAAGGTTTAATGTGCACACACAATCTGTGAAGGATTCGTGTTATCCACCCGGAAGAGCTTGAAACTGTAGCCCATGCTCTACTAGTGGCAATTTGTGAAGCATTATCTGTCGCTAACCATTTGTCACAGCCGCAAAACCCCTGTCAGCAGCCATACATATGCCTGACCTCATGGGCTGCTTTCTACCAGAGCCTAGCCAGCCCTGCTAAGACTTATCGAGGCCAAATGCACACACACGCATCTGAATCCTACTTCATGATCCACAACACTCTGGAATTCAGTCCGCGAGGGCGTTCCCACCACCAGTGCATTGGGACTTTAATAATGGTAAAAGTTGCTATGTAAGTGACAACTACAATACAATGCATTACAACACAATATAGAGAAAGAGAAACCCACGCTTGCATTATTCTGGACTGAAACTTCACCTATCACTTCCTGTTCTTCGAGAGGCCTATGCCTCTCACTGCTGTCCATTCATGGGTGCCACTTCCTCTGTATCAGCATCAACCACCACCAGGGACAAGGGCACATCCAAAGTGGCTGATAGAGGGAAAGCTAAAGATGAGCTAGAGAAAGGGCCCACTTATTTGTTAGCTCGAGAGCAGCACAACTCTGTACAGAGTAAGGGTAGCCAACATTTGGGCTGGCATCTTTTAACAGTTGTGCAGCACTGTGAGGGTTGTGTGTTGGTATATGTTTCATTGGAATTAGTCCTTGATCAGGTGTTTTTGAAATAGACATGTTTTTAGAGTTTTGTGAAATTGAAGCGTTATGGAGCTTTCCGAGTCACCCCGGGAACGATTTCTAGAGGGTAAGTGCATGATAAGAGAAGGATTATTTGCGTACCCTCTCTTTGGTGACACGTTGTGATTCAAGCTGGTTGGTTGATTTGATGGCCTGGCCTGGGGCGGAAGACAGTGTAGCTTGCATTGGATGGGGGTGATCCGGTCAAATTTCCTTGCTCCTGTAAAAAGATGTGCTGACGTATTAGACTGTCTTTAGCAGAGGCAAGTGAGCAGATGGGACCCATATCAGTAGAGTATTTCCCCACATTGGTGTGGGAGATGATAAGTGCCTGCACTACGGTGCACAAATCCTGCATTGGGATAAAGGGTTTGATTTTTTGAAGGGTAGATATTCAGCACCAGGATATTTGGGCGTTCTTTGATATGATATGATATTGCATTTGTAACGCACCTGTACACAAGTGTTTCTAGGTGCCATAAGACAAGATAAACAATCTTACTAGGCCTTATGACTTTCAGATTGTGCAAGTGCGACAACAAGAGGTGCAGCGGGAGGGGAGTGGGGGAAGTGCAAGTGAGAGGGTAGGGGAAAGTGCTCTCTAGGCCAGTAAGGCTCTGGGTAAGTGCATGTCGGCGGGGGGGAGGGTTTTAGAGGTTACAGATTACAGCCCCTAAGTGCACAGTAGGCCAGGTGGCAATGCAAGCAGGACTGGTCGTAACCGGTAAGACTCTGAGGCAACCAGTCAGCACATCAGACAGGAAGGTTAGCAGGGGAACGAGAGAGAGAAGGCAGAGGAGGCTTCGTCTGGGCCGATAACTTGGGCTGGTAGGATGTTATCCCCCGTTCCAGTACTTGGAACGGGGTATGAACGCCACATTATTCCCATTAGCCTAACACAAAATGCTAATGAAAATGTTGGAAAATCTTATTGAATCTATGTACTTTACTGATAAATGTAAAGTAGATGGAGTTATTAAAAAATAAAACATCGGCAGATTTCCAGCAAACTTACAGAGCCTTAAGGTCCTGAAAGCATGGTTTTACAAATGTGTAAGTGTTCTATTTTTTGACGAGTGTCAAAATGTAGGTACAAAAAATAGAAATATACCTTTGGTGACTGAGGAATAGCCTGTGGCCATGGGCAGTGGCCATATTGTCTGGGCCATGGCATAAGGCCATGACCTGGACAATCTGGCTACTGGCCATGATCACGAGGGACGGCCAATGGGGATAAAGTGGCCATGTCCACCAGGGACCGGCTATGTGGTGACGTTTTTTGAAACTGGGATAGGTTTGAAAGGGAAAAAAATGTGCTTGTGGTAATATGGTCATCGGGTTATCTCTTCGCATTCTGCAGGCTTCCATGGAAAGCAAAGAGGGGCCCCAAATTCCCTTTCCATGGTGGACATCTTGTAAAAAGATTTTCCTGTTTGCAGTGGAATGCCATGTGTGTCCTGGTGTAGGAAGAAAACTCATGTTTTAGCTCCCAAGGTTGTCGCTCTGGTAACCCGGCATGCTAATGGCCTCCATCCCTCATTTCAGCGGCTGTACAGGGGGATAACATGGTCTGGAGCCTTCGTTATCCGCCCTCGCTTCACTTGGGCTGATAACTTGGGCTGGCGGGGCGTTATCCCCCTTCCAGTCCCTGGAATGGGGGATGAACATCATATTATTTTCATTAGCATAAGACAAAATGCTTACAGAAATGTTGGAAAATCTTAATCAGTCTTTTTATTTTACTAAGAAATGTAAAGGAGATGTAGTCTATAATATTGTTTTTGTAGTTCTTTTTTTTAACTGTGAAAGCTGGTTCCTAAAGGAATTTTTTTTTTTTCTTTTGCAGGAGAGGTTAGAACGTGAGGTGGGGAGGGAAATGAGGGAAGGGGTACCAAGCACTAATATGGAGGGGCAGGTGGACAGGGGAAGATGTTGCATGTGTGTTACATCTAAGGTACGGAGCAGTGTGTCCCATGCTCCTTGAATACAGCTTCAAAAGCACTTACAAATTGCTACTTCATGCAGAGTGGTGTGTGTCAGTATATACAGAGGACTGTTGTCTTCGAAAGATATGTATCAACAGCCTCTTTTATTGATTGCAAGGTAGCTGGTGGGATTTTGTGTCCCGCAAAAGTGGGCTTTGTGGTTACAGTATTGGTTGAGGAATATAAGGTGAAGGAAGACAGCCTACTACTTGCTTAGAAAGGAATAGCTTTCTGAGAGCATTGCGGTGGTTGGATTGGGTGTGGCGGCACATGGAAGTGGTCCCATAGGAGTACTGTCCAGGTAGTCCAGGTAGTCCACGATTGAGTACAACGTTGCCCTCAGTGCATTTCACTTTAGTAGCTTTAGCCTTTGGTACATTCGCAAAAGTGGTAAAGAACTTCCATACCCATAATTCCCTCTTGGTGCTAGAGGTAAGCACTTCCTCTACCTCATCTTCTTCGTCCTCTTCATTGTCTTTGGAAGCATTGTGCTTTTTTTTGTTTTGTCGGTCCACCAGCTGGTGGTGCTGGTGGTGGCTCTTCGGGAGGAGGGATGGCAATAGCGGAAGCAATTTCTAGATTGTTAATGGATAATGAGTAAGAATAGGTGTAGGAACTGTGCAAGGGAAACATTTTGAGTTTGAAAGTTCCTATATCAGCAGGAAAGGCAGTTCCGTACTGTCCGCCAAGCGCTGACGGATTTGGGAAGTGCAGATGCATTCGCAAACACGTCATCATGCCGCGCAAGGCCACGTGAGACTGTCTGGAAAGTCTGCGATGATGTCAGATGTTTGCGGATGTCGACTAAAGCAGAAACAGTGGAAAAAGTTGCAACAAGTGTATGGAAGTGTTTAAAATGATGCTACAAGTTGGGAAATGGCAGAGTTTTAAGGTGAAACTTTGTAAATTGGACAAAAATGTTGCTATATTGGGGTAAGTATTTATTAGTAAGTTGTAGGAAATTAGCATGCTCTGGTAAAAACCCATGAAATTCACTGAACAAACTTTGCTAAAGGGACATTATGATTAAGTTGCACTAATAAAAACCAATGAAATTCAATGAACAAACTTTGTTAAATGTGCGTTATGGTTACAAGTAAAACCGAAAAGCCTCAGAAATTCACAAGTCATGGTAATCTAAGCAACCATAACTCATGCCACTACTGTGCATTGCTAAGCCTAACACCCAGGACATCAAAGATGAGATCACACATGTCATTGATGACATCACTGATGATATCACATATCTGGGGAACTTGTTTTTGGTTAGTGACATGATTAGGCAAGTTTTTTGTTTTTACTGACAATGAGAGTTTCCAAAATTTAAAAGATGATATATATCTACACATTAAGCTTTTTATGTGCTCTTAAAGTACTTTCCTTAGGGTTTCATCTCAGCTCATGGTGCACATACATGACTGTGCAGTGAATATATATATGTGCAGTGAATATATATATAAAAGGGAAAAAGTGTGTTTGTCTGTTTGAAATGTTCAGCAGCATACGTCCCAACATGCTACAAAGCTGAAATATGGCATGTTGGTAGGTTCCATGGTGTAGACAATGTAAAAAATATACATTGTTTAAATCTTTTTTTTAGGCAGACTGCAATGCTTACCCCTGCCATATGTGAATATATAAGTGCGTGTCTGTTCAAAATGTTCAGCATCCTTCCCGACATGCTACAAACCTGAAATTTGACATGTGAGTAGGTTCTACGCTGTAGAGAATGGGAAAAGAATAAAGTATACAATTTTTGAATTATTCATTTTTAAGCAGTCTGCAATGCTTACCTCTGCCAAATATGGATATGTGTGAGTGTCTGTTTGAAATGTTCAGCATACTTCACAACATGCTACAAACCTAACATTTGGCGTGTGGGTAGGTTCCATGGTGTAGACAATAGAAAAAGTATAAAATATAAATGTTCCTGATTTTCGTTTTTTTTTTCCAATGGTCTGCAATACTTACCCCTGCCAAATGTGGTTGTGTGTGTGTGTCTGTCCAAATTTGACACAAACGTGAAATTTGGCATGTGGGTAGGTTCAATGTAAAAAGTACAAAATATACATTGCTTACGGTTACCCATTCCATATGGCTCTCAGTGCTGTAGTTCTGCCATAGTTCTACATACACATCAGCAGTTCATTGCTCCTATCAGCATTCTATCTGACATTAACAGCACTCACCTCTGAAGTCATTTGAGTTACACAAAATGATGTGTTTGTAGTAATACGGGTGACTGGAAATGTTGCAAGTCTCTTCAGTAGTGTCCGCAATGACATTGTCTGTCACATCGTGGCAGATCTCTCATGATAATTACAGGAAATTCAATTTCCATGGGAGTGGATGAGTGTATGCCATCTCAACAGTATGAAGCTTACATGCTACAGCCATACACGTACTGGTACAGAACTTCAAGCTTACACGTGTCAGCCCTACAGGTATGGCACTTAAGTTGAGGTTGTTGCTGCCTTGGCTGTAGATCGGGACACCAGTAATGTTGCTGTGCAATATCAACGCTCCAACTTAAAGTAGGTCAAACCAATGGAAGTATTTTCTTTCATAAGAGTACTGGCATATATTGGCAGAGCCAGCTTTATGCCAAGTGCCAGTAATGATACTATAAAAAAACATCTCAAAGTGAACATGAGCATGTTCTTATATGGGAATACTAGCATATGTTGGTGGAGATAGCATGGAGCTGTATGGGCACAGCCAGCATGGAAATGTTTTTTATACTGGCATATATTGCATGACAATGCATTGGGGAATGTGCTTGTGGACATTTGGTGACTTGCATCTATTGTACTTACTTTCCATGAGCTAACCTAAAAAAAAACAATAACAAACTGTCTGCCCTTCTACTCAAATTTTCACAGAAAGGGCTGTGTAATGCACCATTTTAACCCATTATTCAAAGCATTTTCTCATAGGACGGGAAAAAATCCTCCTGATCCCCCTCCCAACCCAAACCAGTTTTCGTTAGTTTGACCTCCTCGCTGTGTTCGGCTCTGGGTTGTGGGGGACAACATTTGGTTGCTTTTCACATAAACAAAATAAATGCACACAGTGACAGATGGCCTCAGCTTACACTTGCACAATAGGTTTCTTCCATCAAAGTGCTATCTGCCTCATAGATACATTTATAACCAGGGAATTCTGTTGATACTAAATTCTGGTCATTGATTTAATTTGCAAGCTTTGCTTGTGCAGCATTTTGCAGCATTTATCTCCTGGGTAAACAGACAGTGCATACCTCCTCAGGACAGAACTTCTGTGCCCATTGATCTATAGATTTTTCATACACTAACTGTAGCCTGCATTAGAGATTTCAGTTACCCTGTTACAAGTACTGCATTATTTGTGTTTTGGATATAGGCTCCATGTCAAATCTGGAAAATGACATTTCCCAAATGTGTGATCGTTGGCAAATTTCGCCTCCCTCTGTGCCTCTGTTCTTATGTCTGGCTGAAATGAGAGCACCTGGAAACATGGGTTGTAGACACATCTGAAGGTTGTGTGCCATCACTTCCTGTGATGTCACTTGGGGCCAGGGTCTAACTTCCTGTGATGTCATCAGAGGTCAATGGCCATTTGATGTCACTTCTGCTACCCCTGGCATTTTTGGGACATGACATCCCTTCGACCAGTGAGCAGAGGTGCAGTGGGGATAAGAAAGACCTTTCCGCAGTATGCAGAGCCTAAAATAACCAGACTGGTAGAATGCACTGATATGGTTCTGCATGGATAGGGAGCCAGAGAGCTTGACACCCAGGTTCTTAACCACAGAGGAAGGCATGGGCAGAGGACCGAGTTCAACTGGCCAAAAGGCAGGGGACCTTCCAGAGGATGCCAGTGTGGAATCGACCACCAGCACCTCAGTTTTTTCACTGTCAAGGCAAAGCCAATTCCTGGCCTTTCAAAGATGGATCTCCAACAGGCAGGAACGGCAGCATTTAGCAGAGATAAATCTAAGTGCATTAAAATCTGAGTATCGTAAGTGTAAGAGAAACACTAACAACCAAAAGAGTGAATCAGATTAATGAGAAAATGAATGTACAGATTGAAAAGAAGAGGAGAAAGAGTAGAACCTTGAGGGACACCACATATGAAAGGCTTAGCAGCAGACGTGAGAGGGAGAAGAGAGAGAGACTGGGACCGACTAGTGACAAATTAAGCAAATCAATATTGGATCTGGGCCAAAAAGCCAGCAGATGACGGTCTCTCCAGAAAAATGTCATGGTCCATGGTATCAAATGCGGTGAAAATGTCAAGCAGGATCAGGGCAGCAGTGCCACCCTGATCCACAATCTGGGCCAGGTCATCAGCCACCGCCACCAAGACTGATTTGGTACTATGACCAGGCCGAAATATGGATTGGAAAGGGTTGAAACACCCAGAATCCTCCAGAAAGGAGTAAAGAAGGTTGGTGACCAAAGCTTCCTACAGCTTCTTTGGAAACATGAGGATAGAAATGGATGTAAATAAGACGGAATAGAAGAGTCCAGATTAGGTTTTATTAAGAAGGGGGAGAATGAGGGCATGCTTGAGAGAGGGCGGAATGTGAGCTGACGGAAAAGAAGCATTAACCGCTGCCATAAGTAAGTATGAGATGCTAGGGAGATATCCTTAAGAAGGTTGAGTGGAATGGGATCAGCAGGAAAGGATGATTGAGGGCAAGCACAGCCAACATCATGGTTGACTCAGTAAAGACAGCAAAATAAGACCAGTCACATGAGGTTAGACTCAAGCTACCTGCACCTACATCAAGTGGGGAAGGGACAGCAGTGTCAGTAATCTTCTGATGGATGATGGAATTGTCATCATCAAAATAGACTGACATGGAGGCACACAGCCTTTGAGAGGGGACCACCACATTAGTAGCAGAAGGCAAGATGAAACTACATTAAACAACTCTTTAGAAGAGCTAATGGAAGCTTCCACATGAGTTGCAAAAAACAAGTTGGCTTGCGTAATAGTCAACTGGTAAGAGGCAGTGGCCTGACGAAATTCAGCACGTGACAAAGGGCAGTAATAAAAGCGCCACTTACATGCAACTTGCCTATGGGCAAGCCAAATCTTGCCCAGATCAGCTGAGAACTGAGGACCCAAGGGACAGCTACGAGATTTGGAGTCTTTGAGTGGTGCCAAGGAATCCTCCATAGTTGTCAGGGTGAGAGCAAGGGTCTGGAAATCACAAAGGGCACCCACTGGCTGCCGCTGGATAATGGCTGAACCGATATCCAAATGTATGATATGACCCCAGTGCCATTTAGGGGGGCAGGGTAATACCGGGGGACTTGAGATGGAAGAAGTGTTTATCAAAAAAGGAATGATAACATGGTCCGACCATCAGATGGGCAAAGGAACAAATGGAGTAACAAGAGAGGAAGAAGAAAAAATCAGACACAATAGACCACCAAGCACTTACGGATACCCAACATCAGTGCATGGGGATCAGCAACCTTGTCCTATGCCTGTTCAAGTCCTACCTTGCTAAAGGCAACCTGTTTGTTGAGATTGACTCCTCTATATCAACAATGCTAGCCATCACCTGTGGAATCCCACAGGGTTCCACCCTCTCCCTAGTAATCTTCAATCTGTACATGGAGCTGTGGGGAAGCCTCCAGCCCACACAAAAAATCCACATCCGCCAATACTCTGATGACACAGAGCTATATCTTAAGATCAGATCCATCAAGGACATCCACAGGCTCAGAACCTGCCTCTCTCTGTTACAGGCCTTGGATGTCCAGTGCATATTTGAAGCTTACCCCTCCAAGACTGATTTCCTACTCCTCATCAACAGCATTCAACAACCAGATGAATAGACCTGGCTATCAACCATGAACTCTGAAGGCTTCACACCCGAGCTCACCTCCTGCGCCAAGTCCCTCGGGATCCACATCAACAAACTCCTCTCCTTCCAGACACACATAGCAAAGAAAACTCGGTATCAGCTCTACCTCCTGCGAAAAGTCAAGTCCTTCCTCCCTCTGGACAGCTTTAGGTCCACCGTTCAAGCACTGGTCTTACCACATCTGAACGAGAGCAATGCATTCATCAAAGGCCTCCGTCATCATCCATTGTGCCCCTGAGAAGTGTCCTACATGCGGACAAACACCTCATCAAAGGACTAAATAGATAGGACCATCCTGCTCCTTATCGAACTTCACTGGCTCGCACTGCACGCACAAATTACCTTCAAGTCTTGCTGAATCATCAATAAGACAGTCGCTGTCAAGTCACTCAGCTACTTCACAGAGAAACTCTCCATTTCCAGTGGACAGTGCACCACCAGAAGCCAGTACATGTGCAGACTTGAAATTTGCTGCTGCAAAAATGAAAGGATCAGGAAACAAGCCTTCTCTGCATATGCCCCAAGACTATGTAACCTGATCCCCGTCAGCATCAGACTCGCGCCCACGCTACTACAATTCAGAAAATACCTCAAGACCCACCTCTTCAAGGATTCATCCTCAACACCTGGGACACCACATCACCCCTCTCCTTCCCACCACCCTGTACAGCTGTACCACTCCTCTGCTCTCTTCTGTATCCTAACCCCCGGCTATATATCTGTTCTGTTGTTACCACTGAAAAGCACTCTGTTATGCATCTGTAAAGTTGGACACCTCTGTAAAGTGCTCTGTTATGTATCTGTACTGGTGTATAACTCTGTAAAGTGCTATGTAAGAGGATTCAATTCAACACTACAGCTAAATCAATGCCTAGTCTGGGATACTGAATGGAAACCCTTATTGATATATCTTTATTTCCAGTTCATGAGTTCTGGATGACTACCCCTATATAACACCCCTCTCTTGGAATCCCCCTGACCCCACTGAGCCAAGAAGTAGTTCTGTTTTGCAAGTTTAAAAGGTTTATTTGAGAAAAATTTAACAAAATATATATATCACACTTTTATGATCAATTAATAATGAATATCACACTTAAAACATGAGCAGTGATCAACAGTGAATAATGTCCTACTAGTAAACTGATTTGGTTACCCAGGAGTAGTATAAGGATGAGGTAGCACACTTGTGAATAGGAACAGAAGAATAAGGTGATAGAGAATGCTTTATATAAGTTCAGATGGATGCAATGTTGAATGAAAATGCAGTACAGAAAATACTCAATATGATTTCAACAAAACAATGTAATCACTTTTCTCTGGCAATCCACTCCCCCCCTTATACAATGTAAGGAAATGAAGAGTAGCACACCGTTCTCAGACATGCAATCAAATGTAATTCAGTTCACCCCAGCAAGCTTAGACTACGGATAGAAGTTGAAACACAGGCCCAAAATGCTTTTATATGTACTGGCAATGAAGTGAGGAATATGCTGAAAATGGTTTTAATTCCCTTTAGGAGGTTCAGGGTGAGTGAAAGATACTTGGGATGAGCTCAGGTTCCCTTTAACAATGCTCTAGGAGTAACTAGCAGGTTAAACAAATTGTTGGCAAAGGAAAGCAAGGAAGCTGCTGTTTTCACACGTGGCTGGATTTTTAACCAAATCGTGAATCGCTGCAAAATTTGCGAATGCGTGAATCACGATTACGGCACAAGTATAAGGAGGTTGTGTGGTCTGGCAGAGCGCGTTGCAGCAACTGGATTTGAATGTCTCTACCTGTCCCAGCAGTCTCTTTTTATGTGTTTTGAAAGTGGGTGTGTGCCTGGGCCTAGCTAAGCCTGCCCCTCTCTACCTGTCATTGGCCCAATTCTCCCCTCTCCCATGATTGGGGGAAGGAAATGTGAGTCAGAGTGATGCTGTAGGTGTTATGGGTCAGAGGATCCTCCCCTGGTCAGTTTGCCCACAAATCTATATTTGATTCAAATACATATTGCACAGATACACAGTTGTTTAAAATGACATGCACCCATCACATATCACATGAGGTATACTCTGTTCAAACTCTGCTCTTCCTGGGGGCTTGCATTCAGAAATGGCAACATTTTGCACTTTTTAACTGGTTTTGCAATATCGGACATTTACCCAAATTTACACACATGTGCGCAAGGAGTGTGGACATTAATTGATGAAGTGTCAGATTTTTAACATGCAGACATTTGGAGTGAGACCCTATTTTCGGCTAGCAACCCCCCAGATCATACCACCAGGTCCTAAAACCTCTTAAAATGTGGGCAGAAAAATCACAAGAATTATGGTATCATTTAGATAATTTTGACAAGTCCGCACCATGAGTTATACATCTTTCTTAAAATCATATTCTGGCCAACAGGGGTGTTTCTTCCCAGGTCACATGGTGGAGAAACCAGTCTATCCACTTTCTTTAAGCTCAGCCTGTCCTCAGAGGGGCTGCCCCTCCCCGTTTCTGCCAAGAGGAAGCCACTTTACGACCTCCCCTATAAACCATCTGCCTGAGTCAAGGAAGGGCTTTGTTCAAAAGGAAGCCATTTACGACCACCCTAATAAACCATCTGCCTGGGCCCAGGACAGGCCTTTGTTCAACTCCCTGTAGCTGCTCCACCCCTAATCTAATCAGAGAGGTGAAAACTCCTTTTGGCAAGGGGAAGAGTGGCTGAGCAGGTTTTAACTCCTGTGGGGGTAGATGTCAGGCAGAATTCAGTTTCATTAAGCCAGGTTTCAGATAAAATGTCACTTTTTGTCCCCCAGTTTAAATCACTTACGATTTTTACATACACATTAAATAATTACTTCCTTCAAGTCATTTCAGAGTATAGTTTTACATTGTATCCACCTCTTAGCAAGTCCTTCCTTAGTCTGGTTTTGTTTCATTTGTTCAGTTTTACACACAAGTCTGGTGGTTTTAAAACGCCGGCTTTCTGATAGTGGTGAGTACTGGTAATGCAACCATTTTTGGGATTTAAGAAAATGAATTCCCCACAGATCTAGGTTGCTTTTGGCAATCAGCATTGCCATTCCCAATGGTTTCAGGCTGCTGTGTGGGTAGCCCAATGGTAGTTTTAGGCAGTGCCCACCTGTGCTTACAACATAGGCAAAAATGGGTGGCAGCCTATTCTTCATGCATTTCCCTGTGCATTTTCTGGGAAATTCTGGCCATCATGATGTTTTCCATGCCAGTACTGCACAGTTTTCCTTTTCTGGCGTACATTTGGGCTTTTTGGCCATCTTGGATTTTCTAAGCCCACAGCACCAAATGTTGCAGCATGATAGCTCAAACGTGGGTCAGGACACCCAACAAATAATAATAATAATAATAATCATAATCATAATCATAATCATAATCATAATCATAATAAAGAACATCCACCAAGACTGACAGAGAATTGTGCACTTTCAGTTCCTCACAGCATTTCTGGAGCAGAAGCGGGAGTTGACATGATCTCAGCTAACATGGATCAGCAAAGATTTGGAACGATATTTATCGAGAGACCACCCTTAATTTGTTTACATTTTAAGCACTAGCCCTATTTATGACACATATAGATCCATGTAAATTTCCTTCCTGTGCCAAAAGTGAGCCAAGAACCAGGCCGGGGTATAGAAAGAAAATACATTTATTTAAATGATAAGCTCAATGAATAATTACTTCACTTGATTACACATGCAACCTTCTCAATGGCAGCCAACAAAGCTTTGATTACAAAACAGGTAAATAGTACTTGATGAAGTTTCGGTGAGAACAAAGCACAATTTTAACATGAGAAACCTTTACACATGGTACATGAGGTCTTTTGTTTAATTTCCCGCACCCTTTAAAATGCTTGCGGTTTTGGAAACACAGATTTGGACAAAAACATGTGGCAAATCACACCATGTGTCCTTCTCCCGCCCGAAACAATCGAAAATCTTTCTGCTAGATGGGTCACTTACGCACTGTCAGGAGAGAGTGTATATTGTTCGTTGAAAATTACACTAGTTTCACTTTGCAAAGTACCTCTATCCCAGCACCAAAAACCCATTCATCAGTGATATGCAACACCCCTCTGTGTAAAGGCCAGGTGTAGGGAGTGGTGACAGTTTAGGAATTTATGTTGGGGCCAAGGGCACACCCCTGTTTAAATACAATGCTTATGTAGTGGGGACAGTTGCATTTCATTTTAGGGGCAATGACCTTTTTGTCTGAAAGGCAAGATATGGGGATGGTGACATAAACACATTTAGTTTTAGTGGCCAGGACACCCAAATTACTTTATGTGACTATAACATTATTCCCACTAGGAGAGAGGGTGAATGTTTAAAATTCTTCAAATATATAGTCAAATATGCTAAGGGTCTACACAATTTCCCCCCACCCAATATGAAGGAAGTTATTAAAGCTGGCAAATTCCACACACACTTGTTTCAAATAGATCAGTTCTACTTACATGTGACCTCTGTTTTGGGGTGCTTGAGGTAGACAGCCAGGCTCCTCTTTGGACAGCTCAGGATCTGGTCACTTTAGTCAGAGATCGTCACCAGCTTTCGTCCCTGATCAAGCTCTTCTTAATGATCCGGGTCTCTCAATGTTAATGTCTCTCCACCCAAGAGTTCAGGCAGCGTCTCAGGATACCCCCCGGTCGATCAAGGGAAAGCCTTGGAAGATGTTTGCAGCTCTCATTAAAAAGATGTTTTCATTAGGCAGCTTTTCTCCTTGTCTCTTATCCCCTCTTGGATAGAGCAAGTGCTTTTTAATGTAAACCCACCTGTATTATTACAATTAGCATGTGAGAGTTTATTAATGCTAACTTTCCCTTTTGAGGATGATTCCCTCTTCCTCCTCTCAAGAGCCAACCCCTCCATGTGGATAGGCTAGCAGAGCTCTGTGATGAAGTGAAGTGAAGAGATACACACCTCCTATCAATGTAATTTTTAACCTGACAGTTTTTTTTCCCCTCAAAAGTCCCTACATGGCAAATTTGTATTAACCTACTGATAAATGCCATACTATATAGATATTAATATTCCCCTCCTCATGATGGATTGCGAGAGGTCACTTTAATTTTGGCACTCCATTGCATGGGTGCTCTCTGTTTTTCATCCTTTCTTGAATAAATATAATGTTTATGAATATGAAATTAAATATAATTTCACATGCCATCAGCTCACCAATATTTAGATTCAAGACATTTTCTGAGAAGCTGCAAACACTTTTTAGGTGGTAACTAAAATTCCCAAAATCGTCCATGAATGACAATTATATCAATACGACTGCCCTGAAATCAGCTTAAATGTGACATCTGTCCCCGGTCTGTAAGTATAACTGTTCACCAATTACTGAATAAAATAACATTTCCAATGCAAGTCTATGGCCACATCATTAACATACATCATATTTAGTTCCATGTGTCTTGGTTTCATTTCCTTGAAACAATGGGGTTCAGATTCTGCAGGCTGCAATCTTGACATAGTCTGAAATTAATCCATTAGCTCTCCCCTGTCCATGGATAATGGTAATTGTATTGCTCCTGCCAAAGACCAAGCCTGTGTGAAGTCCTTTAATCATGGTCTCAACATTCTGCCCGGCAACTGGCTCATATGAATCAAAAATTCTATGTTCGTTTTTTTCAGAACTCAGGATAATTTACATGTGCCATCTGAAAGTAAAGAGCCTCCTCAATGGTCACATTCGTTTTTCCCTATGCAGCCTTTATTCCTTGAAATAACTATGTATTTTACTATCACAGTTCAATGCAGTTTTGAATCAGTAGATTTCTTTTTCTTTGCACAGTTAAGGGCTGCTATAGTTAAGGGCTGCTATAGTTCATTTTGTTCACTCACAATGTGCATTTCCATTTAACACACTGGCCCTCATTACAACACTGGTGGTAACCCATGGCGCTATTAGCACCATGGTTGCTGCCGGTGTTGTAACGAGTCCGCCAATGTTCAATGGGGAATTACCACCCCATTCCAAGGTTGGCGGGGCGGTAATTCCCCATTGAACATTGGCCCTTCTCCATTCCCCTTTTTGCCCCATAGGGCTCAATGGGACTGGGGAAGGCGGTAATTACGGTACCACAAATTGCGGTACCGTAATTACCTCGAAGGTCCCTTTGCGGGTCCCTTCTTTAACGGCTGGTCCAGACCAGCTGTTCAGGTCGGGTCCCGCAAAGGGACCTCGTAATTAGGCACTAAGGGGTTAACGGCGCTTCAGCTTTTTGCGGCGCCGTTAACCCCTTAGCGCCAGGGTCGTAATGACCCCCACTATCAGCTTCTATGTTGGAAGGTGGGCCTTAGTCATGGCCCATTCTCCCTCAATTGCTGCTGTACACATAATTTTGATGTGTGGCAGTTTCAATGAAAAATGCTACTGTTTGCCTCTTATTTTACTATACACAGTGATGTGCCTTTTCCATGTTAGAAGGTTTTTGTGTGTCAACTGCAGAAATACCTGTATTTATATTTGCAAGGCACACTTAGCAATATTCAAATTTTAAGGTAGGCTTTTCATTCACCAGTGGGCCTAGCCATAAGCACAATGTATTTCACAGTAAGGCCTAACCAGACATTTCAGTTATATTTGTTGGGGCTATGATTAAACCCCACAGAATGACAGATGGAGTACTTGAACAATGGCAGGAGACTGAAAAAACAGGGTCTCTATCTCCACCGCCCCCTTCCACTGGGTCAGATAGAAATGATGATGCAATGGATCAAGATGATCTAGGCAGAAAAATGTGCTCTATCAGATTCCAGGCAGGAACAAACATTTTTTTTAGAAAGCAGTGATCCTGAGGTGGAAGTGGAGAGTGACTCCAACACAGTTGCAGAGACTGTAGTATTTATTGAAGCTTGTCCCAGACCTGTATACAGCCTCGTTTTGAAACAGACCATCAATTTAAGATCAGAACGGCCAGCACACCATTATGTGCAATTAATAGAACAAACACGAGGGTGCACATGCCAATGTGACTTATCCCTTACATTGATTGTGGACTTGCATGATCCAATGTTCTAAAGAATACCCTACCCTCAATTTGATGAATTACTGTTTTAGTATTCTGTTGACATCAATATTCAATGGCCTTCACCTATGGCGGCCAGGCGTATACATGGACTCAGATGACATTTGAGAACAATAACAGTGGGAATGAATTCAATACATTCCTACATAAAGCTATGCCTGACCCTGTAGAGAGTGGGAACTTGGCCTATATCATTGATTTATTTATAACAAGAACAACTGTGGAGGAACACCTGGATGGGACCTGGCACAAGTATGAAACACAGGTTCAAAATAATCACTCCAGTTTTCACAATGGTGCAAAACCAAAGTAAACTGTCTGGGTTCATGGAACAACAACTAGGGGCCTTAAATATCAGACTAAGAAGGATGAGGCTTTACTGAAGTTGAAGAACCTACCAAACTGATGTGGAATATGTAGACTCAGAATTGGGCACCTACAGATATAAATTCATACAGAATTATGCAGAGATCACTTAGCCCTTTGTCCATTTATTGAAGTCAGTGGTGAAGGGCAAAATTTGGTGACACACAAACAAAGGCTGCGAAACAATATAATAGAAGCCTTTACAAAGCTCCCTGCCTGGCCTATCACATTAAAACAAGGAGAGCTTTCCTGGATAAAAGATTTTTCAACACCTGTTTAACGTTGTTATTTTATCAGAAGCATGAAGAGGTTAATAACATAGTTTTGTACTGGCATTCTCACTTGTCTAAGTAAAATGTAATGAATGTAAATAAGCACTCCTGGAATGCCATGGGCATTAAAGAAATGCCCTCTGTTGATCCATGGGAAGCGCATTATAGTTGAGACCTCCAACCAGCCCCTTCCATGTTTTAGTAATAGCAATCAGAATGGGGATGTCTCCAATTCAAGGATTACTTTCTGGATTCCTACTGTGGAAAGCTAGCATGTAGTGATCAGATATGGGCAAAATAAAAAGGGGCCACATGTCTCAAGGATTAGCAGACCTGCATGACTGTGTTGAGGGTAAATGTTCAGAAGATGAAGATTTAAAAAACAACTGACAACATGTAGAGACATGTAGCTTTTCCTTATATTTGAGGACATTAACTGCAAGAGCATGCCTACAATTTATATGGATGGATGTTTTTGCTATAGCTCTGAAATTAAGGAGACATAATTAGTAGCAGGTACAGTAAATGCTTGGGTAAATGAGACATCTGAGCCCTTAGTCTTTTTTTAAAAAAAAGTGGTCCCACAGTAATAAGGGGGCTGAGCTAATTGCCATGCATGATACTGTAAATCATCAACATCAAGAACTTGTCACAATTCCCAATTCAGATTATGCTCAAAATTGACCTGTAGAAAACTTGAAAAATTGGAAAGCCAGGTATATTCAGTGTTCTAAAAATGATCTAGAAACATATGGAAAGGGGATCTAAACCAGATCTGATTTCCTGACATAGAAAATTTGAAAATACATTTCAAAAAGGTTAAATGTCACACAGAGATAGAAGGTTCTGACAAAAAAGGACATTATTTGGCAGATCAATTAGCCAAAACTGGAGGTTCTAGAAGGAAATGTATTGACATGGAAAACTGCCTACAAATGAGAGTGGTTACTTCATCACAACCTTGTGTTGAAAGGGAAATATTCACTCTTCAGTGGAGTAAAGATGTTCCGGATATTGATTTACTTACTGCACAAAAAGAAGATCTCATTATTAAAATGTTATCAGTATAAGATCCTAAACATGTTGCTATATCTTCACAAGAACCAAGGGAAGGAAGATTATATAGTGTTAATGAAATTCCAGTTGATGTTTTGGATTCAAGAATTATTGTTGGTTAGAAAACCCCAATCTGGTTATGGCCAGAGGAAATACCCTACTCATTCAGAACTATTACGTTAAACCGTGGCCATGATATGGTAACCTCCAGTTATATTAGATTTCGAAATATGGTGGAGATTCAATGTGATGTTTTCCTATTGGCCATACATGGTCAATGCCCATGCACATATTTAAAGGGCTGTTTGAGGTGTGCACAATTTCAGCAGAGTCTTCCCACACACAAGGCTTCCCTTCAGAAAAGAGGAGTGACATTGAGTGGTTTTTGATTGACAAATTGATTTCATTGGACCCATGACATGATTCATTCTGCACATGGTAACATGTATATAATGAATGTTACTTGACTATTCACAAAGGGGAATTAATGTCTCCCGGCCCCAAATTATAAGGTGGAGACTTCTACCACTCTATTGATCAACCACATCTTTTCTTGTTTCTGGCTTCCTCAAAGGGTTCCATCTTGGGTAGTCACTTTACCAGTGAAGTGATGACTAATATGTGGCAAATTCTAGGAGAAAAAGGAAACTCATCATCACCCTCCATATCAAGACAATGCTGGAATTATAAGCAGGTACATGGTGGATTCTGGACCCAATTGGGACTCACGATTATGACTGATCCTAATGGCTCTGTGATGCACTCCAACTTCAGTCACCCGAATGTCCTCTTTTGAATTCCTGTCCGGAAGAAAACTTGTATTACCTCAGCATGTGTTGTGTGGAACAAAGTAGAATAGATTAAGTAACTCCTCTACTACTCATGAATATGTTAAAAATCTTCGAAATCTTCAGAAATATGTGTGCTCAATGAAACCTGGAGAAAGCTGTGGTCAGAATGTAGAGATAATAAGACCTTAAGCCCTTCAAAAGGGAAAGTTAAGTAGGTGACCCAGTGATCCTAAAAACATACAGAGAAAGCAATCTGGTGAAAACGTGTCTGCCTTCATGGAAAGGAGCATTTGAAATTATGGGCAAGGCATGTCCAGTTGCCTACAAAATAAAATACCAAAAGGTGATCAGAAAAAAATGCTGGGCCCCTTAACCAGCTGAATAGTTATCACCTATCAATCTTAGACAAATAGGGAAATAATCTGAACTAATATTAGAGCCAGCATTTGGTAAATATTTGAATATGGTCAGAAGGAACATTTAATTGCAATCACTTTTAGAAGTATAAGTAAACATGTTTATTAGCAAGGATATGGGCATTGGAGTGTAGTAATAAAATTGGTGTAAATGTATGAATACATATGTAAATAAAATGTAGCGTAGGAAGCAGGTATACATTCTGTGTCTGATACTAAACTAGCCTTTCATCCCCACTCCCACAGTACCAATAAATAAGTCTTATTCCACCTAGTGAATGAATCCTGGACATGGAGAGTACATGTGAAGATCCTCAGTATGGATAGGTGAACCGCCTAAAAAAATATGTAAACAATGGGGGCTCGGCTTGGCTTGAAAGATTTAAACAATTTGGTGCTGTAGTTCAAAATGGTTTGAACCCTTCAAACCAAAATTGGACATGCTCATATAGTTACGAGTATATGATGGATCAAATCGGCTCCAATACATCTCTTTGGTAATACTGAATTTTAGGATAATAAAAGAGTGTGCTACCATTGAGTATTACTGTGGCTAAGGAAATGATACCATATGGATATAAGATGGAATGCAAATAAAAAACACAGATAATGCACTTCTTTGTTAGGATTCATTTTAGAAATATGCAGATCACATTATCCAGGAAGGTGATCTGCAGAAATCATGTGCTGGCCAGCCATCTTGCATACATTCATTTCAGGAGCTTGATCCTGACACTAACTTATAATAGGCAACGAGGACCCATGAGGGTTCTGAGAGCACATTTCACAATAGCATGTATATCCCTGGTTGAGGGATAGAAATGCAAGTGGGACAGCTGCGGTTTGTTGCCACTTCTGTTCAATTTATAAAAAGTGCATTACATCTTCTGCAATTGCCCTGTTATTTATTGCAGATCCCCTTGCATCCCCCTGCACCAATTGCACATAGGCACAGGGGAATGTGATTATTTGCTACACATTTTAAAACACATTCCATTTGTGGATCCAGGATGCACTTTGAAATACAGAGAAATACCCCTTAGGTGTGCAACTGGAAAGGGGCTTCTGAATGTTCACAGCTGCGATACATACATTGATACACCATTTGATAATAGGACACATGTGTTTTTGGGCACAAGTAATGAGATGCATAAGTGCAGGCCATGACCTGAATGACTTGCACCAAAAAACATCCCCTTTGTCCGAAAAGGTGAAATGCACATTTTAGGTGGATGTCCAGCAGCGCACATACAGTTCTGGCAGTCCCCCTTGCATACATTATTTATGATAGAGTTCTCCTATCTCTAATGTAAGTGAGCGTATGTCACATTGAAAAGATAGAAGGAAAGACATGTTTTGTCCTGCTTAATGGTTAGAAATGCAAGTGGGACAGCATTCGTTCAGATAATGAACACCACTTTGACCCTACAATTTCCCTTTCAGGGTGCAGTGGAAGGGGGAGTGTAGCGTGTAGTGATTAATGGAATTAAAGATAATTAGATTTATATGTTTCTGCATGCTTGGTCGCATTGATGAAGCTATCTGGAGGGGAACTCCATTACTATTTCAATGGCATTGCACAGGAACTGGCAGAATGGAAAGGTATTTACAAAGTCAGGATATTCATAACATACTATACTAGAATAATAGTCATCTGGTAATAAACACTCATAACGTTGCATTAGAAATATAAGAACACATAGCTTACATTGAACATGTTATCTTTTACATGTAACATTATAGTTATCATGTAGCTTTGAAATGTAATAACATATGTTTGCAAAAATGGCCATTTGACAATTTTCTGTTAAGCCTCCCAAGAATGTCCAGATTACTATTCACATACCACTTATATCAAATAATGAACAGGTGTGTTTGCTTAAGATGATAGGCCCTGGCCAGACACTACAAACATACCATTAAATACAAACATTATATTTGAAACACAATTCACAGCACGGTGAAAGACTACATTAGAGGAATTACTGGATGTCTGCCTAAGAACTTAAATGTATTTTCAAAAGCAGATCCTTACTGAGGTTTATTAACACATGATCTTGGAAAGCTTTAAAATGTAGCAATAATGCACACCTGTTCCATTAGGTAGAGGTAAATAGAGAACTAACTAAATAGTCATTCCTGTGTCATTTTCAAACAGCAGATAGTTTTTACTGCTTATGACAAATCCACCCACATATGCAACTCAGCAAATGTACAACGGAAATCAAGAATAGAACATTGGGACTGCTTGCTTGTTTGAAAACCTGAATACAGATCTGAATGTAACCTGAATTTAGACTCCAGCATGCATGAAATTGCAGAAATATGAATGATACCTCTTAGTGCAGAATACTCACATGAATCTGAAGATGTACTTTTCAACATTATCACATGTGTTTGTGAAGAATTAGCCCCCACCCTCCCCCCGCAAAAACAATCAATTCAAAATGAGTTTTCTCTCCTGATGAGAGGCTAGTTGTAAAACGAATGGAACTGGATGTTCAATCTGCACCCCTTGTTCAGTTCAGTCAGTAGCAGATCAATAGAGTTTTAACAGCTCCTCAGAAAGACAGTCCCTGCTGAAGGGAGATGTGAAGGTTGGAGTGGTATGGGGAAAAGATAAGTTTTAAAACAATTGTAGAGATGTGATATAACCTTCAAAGGCTTCTACACACGTATGCGATGAGTGGGAAGGAGAGCCACTCTGCTAAGGCACCATGTTGACACCCTATGTATAACAGATTTAGCAGTTGATTAAATCAAGGACCTACTGGTCTGGCAACTGCCTACAGATTAAGGAGCCGAAGAGCCAAACATGTTCCTACATGATGAAGTTCTTGTCATCTCTTCAGGAGAGAGCACAAGAGTTCAGGGATTAAGCAGCCATCACCTTCACCACCACCACACAGCTACTCATGAATATTTTAACTTGACTGTTTCTGACCTCTATCCCATCCCCATTCCCTAGTCTCTTTCTCCTATGCAAAGTAATAATGTAATTTGCCAACTCCTCATCCCTCTCTGCTGGCTCCACTGCTGCATGCGCAGTCAGTTCTATGACTTACAATGCATGTACATGAGCTCTTGCAAGTGTGTCACAGCCATTCACTTTGTCGAGTGCACTTTATAAGAGAATAAACGTAGGGTAAAGGATAAAACGATGGAGGATATAGCACTTGGTGTCTACAAACAATTTCATTTGTTTAATCTGTACATGGCGTATCATGCACCTTTCTGGTGTTCTATGCCTCCTTTCTTGCTTTCTTTCCGCCTTCCTTCCACTCTCCCTCTATTCCTCTATCCCTCTCTGTGTTTTTCTTTCTCTCTCTTTTTCGTTTTCTTTCTCTCTCACCCTCTGTGTATTCTAATTCGCTCACTTTCTATCTCTTTCACTCTCTCTCTGGCCTATTGGTTTAGGTGGGAGTTAGGTGGTCTTTTGCTAGAGGCAATACAGCCATAACTAGAAATAGGCACTGTGTTGGGAGGGTGTGTGTGTTTGTTTTGCAATAGCAACTATTAAAAGGGACATTATGTGATCCTACTAACATTGTAAACCAGCTCTTTTTAAAATGACACAGTGTTTAATTCTAGTGGTAATTTCCAGTGTATATATTGTAGCCATATACATAATGTTTGAGTGTTCTTAATCAACATAACACATCATTAACACCTAGAATAATCATATACACATATTTCTTGGATGAAGGTTAGCATTACATGATGGACAGTCTGGTACCCTCCTTTGTATTCTAAAGTCACACCCATATGAGAAACAGGAAAGGGACAAATAGCACCAGTGAGACTTCTTGCCTGCATAGAAGCAGTGCTTTGGGAACATAACATGATTACTGATCACAAATTGTTATATTGGAACTGTTAGAGATATGATGAACAGGTGCAGGACTTGGTGTCATTATAATTACTCTTCAGCATTATTTTTTATGTGTTTGTTAATTTTCTTGCTGTGTGTGTGTTCAGGGTGGGCAAGTGTAAATTGATAGAAACATTGTTGGGCAGAAATGACATTAACTTTTGATATGACAACCCCAGTTTACACCTGGTCAAACCACGTGTGCATGTTCAATCCAGTTGGAACAGTGAAAATAAATGTCACTATTTTTGCACATCTGCTAGTATGATTATTGATGTGCAAGCTGTTCTTACACAAACTTCCAAATACTGCAATTCCGACCTTTGTTCCGACCTTTGTTCGAAATTATTCATCAGTTTTTCTTTTTTTTTTCTTTCATTTGCAACTCCTTTAAACTGTCCCTGCTTAATATGTTGAGTTGCTGTTCTGATGTGACTGGCAAGGGGTTTCACTCTATTAACATGTATAGTCTTTTGAGCTATTAGCCTCAGTGTATGGTCATTTGATGTGCTCTAGTTCTGTTTGTGTGGTGTCTTTTCACACTGTGCGTTAACATTTCTTGTTTTTTTGCCGCACATTACAAGTGGGCTCCTCTATTTTCTCTGCTGTTTTGAACTTATTAGCATCTTATTATTTGTATCATACAAAAAAGTGATTATTTACGTAGTATGATGATTAGAAGTGGTGACATGAATGTCATGTTCTGATGAATTGCAGGTCCCAGGTCCTAAATGATGGAGAGTGTACGTATCCATTTCACAACAATTCACCCAAATAATGTTAGTTGCAGCATTTGTCTTTGTTTCTGTGTTCAGTGCACACATATGAATGTGCAGTGAGTGCCACCAAGGTATCCCTTGAGTGCATTAGCACATCTTTTGTTACCCATTCCACTGCCATTGCCCCTCCTTTATAATCCCTGGCTGAGGGGTTGCAAGAAAAGCTCCAGGCATAGAGAGCAAAGATGGATACATAGGAGTAATGTCGCTCTCATTAATCGCCAGTAGCCTGCTATGAGACACTGAGGAATAAAGAGCCAGAATAGGTGAAGAAGCGGTAAATCCTGGTTGCACATAAAGCACTTCAAAAGCAATGTATCGAGGCAATGTGAGCGGGGCAATAGGAGGAGAAACACATTGGCTGCTCACTACAGTATCTCTCTCTTTACACTGCATAGGGAACACTATCCAGATGCTGGACCTATATGTCATCTGCTTAGGCTTCCCCATGAATATTGATTGATGCTTTAGTGTGGGTCAAGGGGGCTCATGCTCTCTCTTTCTATCCCATTAACTTAAAGGTCACCAGGGAGAGGGGAGGTAGGTATGGGAGCATAAGAACATTACCAAAGCCTGCTAAAATGTGCATTCCACAGAGATGGGAATCTTTAGTTTGCCTAATTCGGCAATGTCTCTGCCTTTTAGACTGTACTTGCCATCTTTTGTGAGCACACACAGGGTATACCTTAAATACGGAGCGTTTGAGGCTTAACGTGACATATGAAGCAACACCTGCATGTGTTTGGTTGTACCAATACTTGCCATGTGAGGTTGCATTTGGAATAAGATGGTAGTAACTGATCATCGGAATAGGGAAATGGCATACGAAGGTAGTGCCTGATGTATGAGGGTGCCATTGCTCATATAAGGGTTGCACCGATGTCCCAGGTGAGGCGCACCCTTGTTATTCTATGTATGAGTTGGGAGCACTAGAGAGCTGGAACAACTGTGCCTGATTAGTATGCTTGAGTGTACCCTGCTGCATGTACTAGTGCCTCTTAGGACAGTGCCCCAACTGTCATGCACTGAGGGGGCAGAGAGGAGGTAGGCGACCCTGCACCGTCGTGCTGGATACCGAAGAATGAATGAGAGTAGAATATCTATATTGATGAGTCGGAAATGTTTTTATTCATTTAGCCGGCATTTGTTTCGCGCCTCAAGGGTCCTTTTCAGGGCGATTTCTTGTTGCTTGTGCTAATGCCAGTCCTAGGTGGTGTTCAGAGGTGGAGTCTCATGCACTGGCTTAGTGGATAATCCACAGAGTAAGTTGTATGGAGGCCTGAAAGGGCTCTAGAAGGAGTATCCTGGCGATCGCACTGTGTTCTGTCTGAAAGTTTGCTGAATTGAAAGTTTAATGAACTGGTCAGCCTGGTCACAGAACATGATTTTGTGCAACATTCAATTTGGGTGGGGGGGTGGACATGAGTTTTTCTCTCCCATCTTTTTATAACTTCTTGTGTTAAACTCCTTCCTTGCCCACGCTCACATTACCTTCTGCAGTCATGTTTCCTGAGTTCATTATTTATTTACTAATCAGGTTTCTAACTGCCTGCCATTTTCTGCAAGGGGGCAGTGTTGTTCACAATTCGATCTCGACTCTTTGGCCCTAATTCAGAATTCCTTTTCCCACCAACCTGCGTTCGTTGCCTGGTTAGCCTTTGCTCAAGGTTGCAGCATTTAGGTTAGGTTGCAACATTTAATGGTATCATTGCTTCTAGCTTGAAGCCTGAGAATCTCTTCGTGACCAATCGCAGCAGAGGTTGACACCCTGTCTTTCAGGCACTCTCCTTGTGCATGCATCTTCCAAACCTGCCATGAACTTAAGTGTATTTCAGTGTGAGGCAAAATGTATGTGATTCTGTGGCCTAATACTTCTAAATGGCACAGGAAAGTGCATTTGCAATGCGGCCTACTCTACGTGTTATGCACGCAATAGGTGGCAAAACATATTTATGCTGTGCTCATAGCTACTATCCTTGGCATTACTAATAGAAAATTGTTCCACTATTTGTGGTGTGCTTTGCACATTTCTCTGCTTACACATGGGTTTCAAATCTAATGTACTGCTGCACAACATTTATTACCTCACATGGGCTTTCTTTCAATGTGCATTTCTAGTATATGTTGATGTCTACATTTCTTCATGGAATGCTTCTAAGAAAGAAGGGGTTCTCTTACATTTAGGCTACTGGCATTTTACTAGGCCTATAGTTCATTTGATAGGGATTTCTTTCATTGGGACTGCATCCCAACAATCTCCAGTATACTCTTAAGCTATGAAGGTGTGCATGTCAGAATGTAGAACACCGTCTATGAAGTATGCTATTTTATCGTAGTTCATACGATATGGGATTCATATACCAGAGTGCCATCCATTTAGTATTCGCAGGAAGGAAGGTAATGAATGATACACAACTTGATATAACAGGGGTGTTAAGAGGTCATGCTTCGCCCACAAACACTTCAGTTTATAATGTTTCCTTCAGCATCCTCACCCAAGACTCACCTTTAATTCTTGGACTCATAGTGAGTATTTGCAAATGTAGGTCAAGTGCTGCTACAAGCACTTTCAGATGGTCTTCTTCTCACCGTAGAGACTAGTGCAACACCCCACGTCCCTAGGTTGTGTGACGTATTTCGAAAAACGTCATCTTCGCAGTTTGAACAGTTATTTGTTTTTGCTTCACGAGAAACAGTAACCCAATTATAGAAAAATGTAATGATGTGCCCCGAGGTTTTCGTTTTAAAACATATCTTTAGTAAAGTGTATATACCACGTTCTAAATCCGCACACATTTCGGGGGACTTAATTAACATCTCAAGAACATTACATGGCGTTCCTTGAAACCAGTTAGCCTCCACCTTACGTTTGGTTTCGTCAAGTTCTATGATTTTTACATTAATCTTCAAAGGAAAGCTTTTCACACAGTAAATTGCAATATGTAAAGGCGGGGGAAATATGAAAGGCAAACCTCACCTGAATTCTTTATCAGAAGCGCCTTTGAAGGTGATGGTTAACCTAGTTTAGTATCCCGCTGGCTTTTGTCCTCGCAGCTGTTTTTAATATACTCCACGATGGATTTAAATTCAATTTGAAGCCATCGGGCACCAGCTGCCACTTCAAGGTGTCTATTGCTTCCTTCACAATAGGTACAAGGAGCCCTTTCCAATTAATGACTGCCCTTCTTGCTTCGGATCCCTGGGAGGGGCAGCTCAGCCCGAGAGACACCCACTCGAAGCTTCTAGCTCTAATGATGATGTAATCCCAGCATGCAGTCAGATTTTAGACAGGACTGTGAGACTTCACACCAACAACTGCCGACATTTTCGAAAACCGACATTTTCGAAAATGTTTTGTGGACATGGGGAGTAGGCTTTAAGGCAATTCAAGACCTAATGTTATATAACAGCATGTTATGTTGTGATTAGAATTGACGGCGGGCCTGAATCATTTTTTGTGACTGTCATGCATTTGAGAAAAAAGAAACCTACGATAAAACCATTTCTGCCCAACCTCAACCCTAAAAGGGGGACATGTGTTCATACAGGTCTGCCCTGGTTGAGCCGATATGTGCTTTTTTCCCAGTCATTATTCGGAACAATCTTGTGACTAATCGGACATGCTGGCAGCGGACCCTAGATGTTTTCTCTGGCTTTGCATTTACCTTTTCCCTCAATCAAGTCGATAAACATGAACATGTAACGATGCTCTTTCATTTTGTACTGAGTACTGTCTGAGTACTGTCTCTTACTAGGGAGATGTGTATTTCCCAATGTTTCATGGGAAAGTGCCTTTACACACGTGTTGGTGAGCCTTTTCTAGCGAGGTGCTCGTTTTTAGGCAGAGCTGGAAGTTGGTGAAGCGAACTCTGATCGTGATATTCCTGCATAGCCGGAGTTTTGGGGTTAGTGGAGGGAATCAGCCGCCCGAGTCTTGCTGTTTCGCTCCTGTATAGCATTCTTTCCCATCAAGTTTTTGCTCGAGCCTTACCTGCCAATATCAGGCAGTTCCGTATCGACCACGTGGTGCCCTCTTACCCTCCCATGCCTGATAAATTCCACATGTGTCCGGAGTAATCTCGTCATGAATGGAGCTTCCAAAACACGCAATGGAACCCTGTTTCCCTCAATATTGCCTTCAATCCCATCTCTATAGAGTGTATTTTAATGTCAAACATCTCCCTGAACCTACAACAAATAGTGGCACATTATACAATGCACCCCTCTATAGAGCCAGTCGGTAGATGCAAACATATAATTATGGTCAGCCATTGCTTTTCATTGGCTGCGAGCAAGGCAACATGTGGTTGTTTGGTTGCATTCAGTGAGACTGTGCCCTACGGCATCACACCTAGGAGTGCCTGGCAGATGCACGCACACTAAGACCCTACCTATCACACCTAGAAGAGGGCATGGATAATGAAAACAGGCCCAGTGGCCTCAACCTGTTTGTTTATGTAAGCCATCCACATCTTCTCTATCAGAGTCTTTCATCTTGCACCAAAGACAGGGAGGCTTTGCATTTAGTGACAATGGTAAGGAGAGGAAAGCCCTGCTCACATGGCTAGAGCGGCGCTCTGCTATCTGTCCCTGGGACCTTGCAGTGCCACCCAGCAACATCCTGTGCCCGGAGCTGAGGAGCCTCTACGGAATTATAGATTCTTTGGCGTCCCTTTCTCTGAATCACTCCTCAGGATCAAGACTCAGCAATAGGAAACACAAAAGACAGCCCGTGGCCATTAATCATGCACTGGCAGCACCGGGTCATATGTGTGGGGGAAGTTGATATTTCACATCTTAATATAACTGATCTCACATAAAACAGTATTTGTGAATTTGTAGGCTGCCCTGCAGATAAGCGGTGCCCGAGACGCTTACACTCTAAAATAAAAAAATAAATCAGCAGTTATAATCCCCACGAAAATAGGAAACCGGTACATGGGACCCTTCCTCTCTGCTTCCACTAACACATCGCCATGGATACCTGTGATGGGCGGTACCACAGGAGCAGGACCACAGGGAGGATTTCTACTATTATTACTGCTCGAGCTATAGAGAAGCTTTGTGATAAAAAAAAACATAAGTGTGCGCCTGTTACTAGGTGAAAAGTAGTATTGATTACAAAAGCGTTATCTGTTTTATGGTTCAATATCTTTTACTCACCAATACGCTACCACCATTGGACAATGGAATTTCTCGTTAACTCCCTGTCTAATCATTGTACTAACAACTTCAGAAAAACAGAAAGTAAAATAAAAACCTGCCACATCGAAATTGTATCTGGAACCTTGTTTGTAGGTAAATTTCGCATACAGGAATATAGTGCTTTCTGCAGTTGTGTGAGCGCTCTCAAGATGCTGTACATAACAGTTTATGTAACGTTTTGATATATTAGTATCCTTTTGCACTATGCCAAATCACAACCACAGCCGTTTCAAATCCTTGTCCGTTGTGCGTTGCTCACGACCCTGGGGGAACCAGGTCATAATCTGCTGGAAAGGAAGGCATGAGTGAGGTAAAAGGGAGGGAAAGGGTGGAAGAAGGTGGTTAAAAACGCAAGGAGAGAGTCGGGTGGGGGGACATGTTTTCTCCTGTGTAGATGTGTGTTAGTCCACTATACATGGGCGTTCTTCTAGAGAGACAGGCCCCGACAGGCATATAGGGCAATAGGCCCATGGCCAAACTAAAAATGCACAATGCTGGTGGGCCAGTATTTTTGGTCAAAGTGGGCCACTATTTTGGCCAATGTGGGCCAGTTTGATGAGTTACTTAACTATGCAGCTAGTAGTTTTGGCCAGTGTTGGTGATAAATATTCTTTAAAATGCACAATGTGCATCACATTTTATCAAAACGGTTTAAAGTGACTTTTTCGACAAGTTCCGAAATACAAAAGTTTCAACAACAAAGCATCAGAATTCTTTTTCCACGAATGCATTTCTTTTCCCAAACTCCCCTTTTTAAAGAAAAACTCTTATTTTACTATACGAAACTAAATGAAACCCTTTAACATTAAAAAAAATGCATTGACATTTTTTTTTCCTCAAAACTTTGTATTCGAAAGTTTTGTGTTTAGGAACTTTTTTTCGAAATTATAACTGGATATGGATCAAAACACTCCCCCTTTGGTATTATTCAAACAGTCTGTCACAAAAGGAATAAATAGCCATTTTCAACAGTGGGTCACTCACTGTTCCATTGGTGCCCGAAACAGTTTTATGGCCCAGTACGACCCTGTAGAAAGCTGCAGCAAAGAAAAGTGTGTGTTGGGATAATATACACTTTGGGAATGCAAGGCTATTTTGTAAGAATTATAGTTTAGAGATTGAATAGCATTGGCTGAATGAGGGGTTCGAGAACGTACATGGCCAATCATGGAACATATGTAAACTTAAAATGCCTGCAGTCTCTTTTTTAATGCTGGAGGCAAGTTCCCAAATAGTAACTCTGGGAACACCAAGCTGACTTTAGAAGGTGGCCTTGTCGAAGATTAGGATGTTTGAGAGGGTAAATGTTGTTGGTAGCAAAAGGTAGGGTAGTGAGAGAGACTGAATGAATAAAGTAAATTGTGATTATCCCTGGCCCTAGATATAAAAGTAAATGATGTTCACTTGTGCCTTCAGCAGGTTCCATGCGTTCTATGTGCAATTAGTACCCGACAATGGGGGCGTGGTGGCCTTCCAGCCATTGAGGAGGCCCAGATTAGGGTATTTACTACTCCTCCTCACCAGGAATCAGGTAAGTGCGCTCCTGACACACCCCCTTCATCACCCTCCACCCCCACACCCTTTTCCACAAAACCAATCCCCACCCCACTTACCTGGCACTGGGTTGTCCCTTGCAGGCACCGGTAACACTACTGTTCCTGGCGCATCCTCATCACAGCAATGGGCGCCATGGAAAGGGAGCAGGGACTACATGTAGTTCCCTTCTCCTCGATCTATGGTGGTGTGCTCTAGCACCTTGAAGCATTTGCTGTGCTAGATGGAATGACCAAGAAAATACTTCAGACCCAATAACTGGACAGAAAGGAGATGGTAAAATACTGCTTTAATCTCAAAAAGTAAAGCAATGCAAATAAACACTCATCAATTCGACTCATGCAAGATCACACTATTTTTTCATTGAGTTCTAGCTTTTATAATATTAGATGCGTCATCTATGACGTCATCCTACTTGGCAAACTTCAAAAACCTATTGAGGGGTGGGATTGGATTAGAGGATCATCTCTAAATTTAGAAAATGAGCGTGTTAATCCCTCATTGGTGGTCTCTTTTCTGTGCGACACACCCTGAGCTACTTCTAATCACATGGTATAGGGTACTCATCATAGCAGAAAATGTGGCAGCGGACTAATACTTTACAACGTTGCATGTAAAAGTGCATGGCAGGCAATTCTAATTGGTTGGGTACCCAAATCTCAACCATGGACATTTGGCTTGTTAGCAGCACGAACTTCGAAACAAAACACAGCTGGTTGGAGACACATCAGCTCTTTCTTTGTTTCCAAATTAGGCCACCTTCTCTCATCGGTAGGCTTCATGCCAGTGTCTTCTGTTTGAAGGTTGACCTTGCCAGTCTGCACAGTCTCGGAACATTAGAGGGAGTGTAGGTGCACCACTATCTTAGCTCCAGGCCTAATGAATATCCCTTTTTTGTGAGCTGTTCGTCACATGTTGGAAAACCATGAATTTGCCCATATCGACTGTGCTTTTAACCTTATTTAATTCAACTTTAGCTGGGTGCAGTTCTCCTTTTGGGCTTTATAGACTTGCTCACTCTATCCCATATTGACTTTATGCCTCTTAATCATCCAATATTTGTATTTATCCTAATCGTTAGAAAATATGTCCTTGTGCATGGTCTGCTCATAGAATCCCTTTGTGCTTTTCCCTTCATCTTTTGAAATAGCATCCTTGGTTCAAAGCCAATGTACTTCCATATTTCGCAAGGCAAATGATTTATGCATCGTCCCTCCATGTTTAAGATCCTTGGCTTGTATTTGTGAGGTAACTGGATTGATTGATGTAAACTGTTGTCCTTCTTGTTCTGATGGTAGCCCTAAATGTTGAATATGTACCTCTCATAAGCAAGCTTCTATGCATTATTTCTACTTTGTGTTTCAGCGTATTTACATTTATTGACCAGGGGGTTCACTTCATTATTCTTTGTGTTCATAAATACTGCATTATGGAGTTCATTTTTCTCTTGTTGCTTCAGTTAAATCATCATTATTAAGTATTTTCATATCGTTTCAACATAGGGTCATATATCTTCTTTCGGATATTTGGCTGTTATAAGACTTTGTTTAACGTACATCCATACCACGCACCATTTTATTCATGGTTGCCCTTCGACAACCATGCAAGGGACATCTTTCTTGGTAGGTTTCCTCCAATGTTTCATTGTGAGGATATCTTTTGAATGGCTGCCTTAGTGCATATTATTTTCATACAGTCGGTGTGGTATCACATGTTGCATAAACTTGAACATGGCTTCCCAATTATAGCTCCTCCTATGTCACTCCAATACGGAGGGGGTGAGGGGCCATGGACTAGGGAGAATGCCTCCACTTGCTCATCTTCATTCCCCCCTCTGGTCACATTATCGACCAGACTCATCTCCTCTTCTGCAATTCATGCATCATCTTCTTCAATCAGCTCATCATATTTTCTTTTCTTCAGAACCCACTTTTTTCTCACCCTCACTAAGGTGGACAGCATTCTTTATGTATTCATCCACACTCCAGGTCATCAAAGAGCAATCTCCTGATGGTGCACAAAATATCCATCGTCCCACGTATTTGTTCCAATCCCGGGATAATAGAATGTTGTTCCTGGGGGTGCAAGATAACTCTTCTTTATATTTTCTTGGGTACCTTCTTCTGTTTGCATCTGTTCTCCAGTATGTTTATTAATGTCAATCATTATTTTCATTCCAATCACATTTTTGGCTGTCTTCTGGCATTGTCCCAAGATGATCCTTATGAAACAGAATCCCAACATTACTAATAGTAATATTGCTCCAAGTAGTTTAAAAGCATTTGCCAACCAAGATAGAATACATCCAATCAATGATGAAAACCAGTCATCTCTTGCTGTTCTTTCAGTTTCATCTTCCATCTGTGTATGCAAGGTTGACCGCATCATAATTGCCTCTGTCCATGTCCCATTTTCTCCATCACAAGCAGTTATAAAATAGACAACAAGAAGGTCCGACCTTGGTGCACACGCCTCCTTTCATTGCTGTAATCAGATCCAGAACATACAGGTTCTGAAGCACCATCAGTCTAATGGCTCTCAATTCATCCTTTGCATTGAATCCTTTTATTGTTTCCTTGATAATCTGCAACAGCTCCCATATTTTAATCTGGAGCCACTTGGAATTCCTTGCTGTTTGAAGTCCTGGTATGAATATAGATGTCATTATCATGGCGGTCTTGCTGAATAGTTTGTACTGAAGGCAAGCGCCCCCAAAAGGCATTACCCTCCCCGCAATGAGAGGCAATAAAAGACACACCCATGAGGGAATGAGATTAGGACTAAGTGCGGGTAAAAGTAAAAAGCCCGGCACGCAAAGGGCATCGTTACAGAGGATTGTGTCAGCTGTTAAGCTGTGGCTGCGACCCCCCTCACCTGCCCTCTTTTAATCTGCCAGCCTACGGAGGACTTTGGAGGTGTTGTGGGACACGCGGTTTGCTGCTGAGGAGGACGCAGTGCAGGAGCGTGCGCCGTTGCGCTGGTTTGCTCCGCCCCCTGCCCGCCCCTTACCACGCCTACAGGAAGTGAAATAAAATCACCACCCATACACCCTTGCAGCGTTAAGCCCGGCACGCAAAGGGCATCATTACAGAGGATTGCGTCAGCTGTTAAGCTGTTTGGCTGCTTGCTGTGGCTTTGCAGGGATCTCTAAATTGTTGGCTGCTGGAAGTCACTGTGACGAAGCACAACGAAGAGGCCCTTGATAACATGAAATCAACCCCAGCATCAAGGGATCTACAAGGGACTGGATTTAGAACCCGCCTGCAGGTAAGGCAAAGATTGGCTTCATTCCCGGAGGCGAATGGGAGACCGGAGCTAAAACAGAGTTGCCTACCATTCTGTACAAAAAAACAAAAAAGTCTATCAGTGGGAGCTAGTCAGCCTGATATGGAAATATCAAATCAACCGCAGTTAGTAGAAAAAGGCGACAATCTGTGGTTGGCCCCAAATTCTCCTGAACTACTCATGGTGTGTACTATCCCCACGGCAAGAGAAATCATAAAACTGCCCCTAGCTCCTACAATAGCTATACTAGCTGAGATGGCTATTGAGCCTACTTGCAAGGAGAAAGTGGCTGAACAAACGCTTAGTGATCCCAATGAAATAGCACTAAGTGAGGACCCTATCCTCGTGCCGGGAACCGACGCACGACCAAAGAAGCTCAGTCTAGTGTCTGCCAACCCACTTGAAGAGACTTTAAACAATCAGAGGAACCTACAAACTGAGGGTAAGGTCATTGCAACATGCCTTGCAATGGGGGGGTGGAGGTTTTGAATAGAACAGGTCTGTCGCTAGACATTCTTAGAGAAGATCAACACCCCCGAAACAAGAATGCAGGTGAAATAGTGGAGAATCCACAATTGACCACACCGTCTCACGAGGTGGAAAGGGCGGACCTAAGTGAATTGACGTCTGAGGCAAGAATGGCCACGAGTCTAAATGAAACATTAAGGCCACTGACTCTAGAGCCTAGCTGCGGTATGGATAGCATCACAAATGACCATCAATCATTAGAAGCATTATGGGACCGAGGAGACCAATGGGATGTGATCGAACTGGGACGAATGGAGGAAGTCCTACAGGAGTCCATCAACCTGAGTGAGAAGACCGATTATAGAGCACCAACAAAGATAGTCCAAGATACTATAGACATTTTCCAACCGTATAGGGAAGATAAGGCTAGCCCCGTAATGAAGAAAAGTCCACTGGCTACAAATCCCCTAAAGAGAAAAGGGAGTCGATCTATAAATCCCCTCAATGAAGCAAACAAAGTAATCGATACCGTTGGGTATGATGCTGAACATACCAGGCCCCACATGGGGAGGGCGATTGCATTAGGTAGAATGAATACCAATGGAGCATCAGATATCGCACCAGCAAGCCTGAGCAATCCATGTCTTGCAAATAAAAGCTTGCAAGACATTTCCATACTGACAGATAAAATCGAAAGAGAAAATAGAAAGAGCTTTTGTCTGAAAAATGAGAGAATGGCTGCTTTGGATAAAGAACAAGCCAAAGGGAGCTCTTCCTCTTTGGTCGAGGATCCTACCACACCTCCGATCAAATATTGGGGGAATAAGACAGCAAGGAAGGGGACCCAAAAACCAGCCTTGGATGAGAGAAACTCAATCTTACCAGCTGATATTCTGGAAGACCTCACGACAAAAGCAGCAGTGGGGAAGGAACAAACAGGAAGGAACATAACCAGCTCTTTAATATCGGAAGATGCAAACAGGCTCTCAGGAGAATCATGGAACAAACAAATCTTACGGGTAATAACCGAGGCCTGTTAAATTGAAAGTGAAAAAGACATGGAGCATATTGAAAAAGTGGTTATGGCTTCGAAAACCCTTTTTAAAGCTCTACGAGGCAATTAAAGACTCTGTCCAAGAGGTGACCATCAGCAATACTCAAATAAAAGAGACACAGGCCCAAATGACTTCATCTCTGCAGAGCTTAAATAAACGAGTAAACAAAGAAGCAGAATTAACCCAAATTTGGCAATCTCGCCTTAGTGATTTAGCTAGGCGAGATGCGACCGATAAATCCCTGCTGATGGAAGCAGTCCTGGAGGACTGCAAATGGATGAGAAGTGTCCATAAACATAAAAGCCAAAAGAACGAAGGGGATTGGACTGATACAGAACCCAAAGAAGGAAATGGCCCAATGATATTGAAACAGGGTGTAACCGTCCCCTCTAAACAAAAGGAGCAACATCTGGACGATGTGATTCTGATCCCGTCCGGGACAAAGGGAAAGGATAAAGGCATTCCAACCAAACAACCGATCTCAGCTCAGTCGGAACTATCCTCCTTTGCAATTTTTTCCGGGGCTACGTTGAAGGACTTGACCCACCAAAATGGGAAGGAGATCATAAGAATACCGAATGAAAAGGGAAAAAAACCTAAAAATGAATCCCTTAAACGTAAAGTAAATGGCTCAAGAGCTTTTCTGAGGAATCTAAGAACTCCACCCAGAAGAAATAAATACACAGTGTGCTAAGAAATCTAGAAGAGAACTGAATATGAATGACTCTGTAGAGACCGAGGGGATAAAAGATCTAGAAAATGTGATAATTGAGGAAAACCGGGATGATCAGGAGCAGCCAGCAAATCTTAGTGATCTTATTGAGCTGATGGAAAACGACAGTAAGGATGAAGACTGGGACAGTATCAGTGTATCGGAATGGCAAACCATAGACAACTGGGATACAGTAGACCCAACAAACTATGATCACAGGTTATGAGGGGTCAGACTATATTAAGTTAGGATATGTGTCGATCACCAATTATGCCACAACAGGTTCATTTTAATCACAGCAATTTTCACCATTGCTTTATATATGTATTTTATTAGGGTTGTGTGTTGGTGTAGGTGTTTTTGGGGTGGTGGGTGATGTGGTGGGCTTGGGATGAATGGGGGGATGGATGTGACCCCCCCCGCCCCATTAAAAAAAGCAGAAAAATCTCCAAAAACAGTCAGTCTGAAAACACCACAATGAAAATAGCTGCTGCAAACATTGACGTGATTAAAACATGTGAAACCACTACACAATAATGAAGATCAGTGAAACAGAGGTTGGTGGCATCCAACTAGATACCGCCCAACACATAGAGAGGGCACAAAAAAACCTCCACTATCATTCTGTACCAGAGCATAATCAACGGACAATGCTCAACGGGGGTTCACTGACAAGTTGGAAAACCACAAAAATGGGCTGGCGTACATGCCAACATCAGTCATGTTACAACAGTGTAAAAGAACCTCCACAACGACCCCTGCTCACACTCTCCAAACTTTGCCCATTCAAAGGTACTATTACTCATGGATCAAATGTTGCCACAGGTCACACCAAATTATGCCACCAGTGAATATCAACCCACAGCCCCAGTGTCACACAGAAATACACTGAACCCACACACTAAACTGAGCAGCATCAATCACATCACTTGCCTTGAAAACCAGGCAGCAACTCCATACCACCGACCACAACGTGGATGTTGACGAAACAGACACATAAGCATGCACCAATACAGCAACTACATACACCACATGCAGCAAATAAAAACACAACCCACACCGTGCACCAACCAATATGCTGCACACTTTTCACCCAATGCTCTGACATTTCGAAGGTACAGTTGATCACATTTTAATATATTAGACGCTTGAAAGATCACTTGCTACTAGGTTTTTGTACTCCACCAATCTCCTTTGCGTTTTTACCGCACCTAGGCTTGTTAAATGTGCAACATATTGTGCCCATACTAGGCGCAACCAGACCATAAAGGGCAACAGTGTGAGGGAAGGGTAAACAGGAGTAGGATCAATTCTAATAGCTGAACAGTTGGAAAGGAAAAGTGGGAATGATTGTGGAGAATATATGATTGTGGTAGAAGGGGAGTGGACGTAGGCCGTGATAGCGGATCAGAGTAGAAAGCTGATCATTGAGAGAACCAGCCCATGTTAAAGGACATTTATCTAGTGAGGCGTTTCATAGTAATCGGTGACAAGTAGCGGAGTGAATTAGTGCATGGCTGTGTGATGGACTTGAGATGTGCTTGAGAATTCCCTAGCAGCAAAGCTTGCTGATGATGGCTGAAACCTCAAAAGAGACATTCAGAGAAGTTCCACATCGGCATAAGTACTAAGCATGCAAATCTTCAATGCTAAACTTGCTGCAAACGTCTGTAAAAAGTGCTCTTGTATTGGGAATTGTACGCGGAGTTCAAAAATGCAGATCATTAACCCTTGCAAATTGAGGGACATGGTAGGTTGCATAAATAAGCTGAAGTCCCATAAAAAAAGTGCCCAAGAAAATAGCAGGGAGATAGGAAGACAACCGGGACCATTTGAAAGTGAATGGGATTCAGACCAGGAATCCACCAAATTTGAGACGTTGGAACAAAAAAGAAAAGAACAGGTGAATAAAGGGAGGATAGAACGAAAGACTCAGGACAGCCCCCGACTTAAACAACTAAATGATAAAGAAAAAAAAAAGCACACTGAAGCTAAGAAAAGGGAAGTGATACCGCTAACATCACCTCCAAAAAAATCCATTTTATTTAAAGGATGTTATCTAAAACTAGAAACAGCGGTGAATGGACCAAGAAGGGTGATATTAAATAGGAGCTATGTGATGGAGCTCTGTAACTAAGTCCTACCACCACGGATGATATCAACTGAGGATATAAAAATAGTCGAATTCCCAAGGGAACAGAGGTTGCACCAAGTCATCTTGCACATGACGTCCAAGAAGATAAAACGGAAACTCTTGGAGGCGACTGATATTCTAAAAAAAAGGGGGTTCCTGTTGGAGGATCTGGATGATGACTCTAGGCAAATAAAAGGAAAAGCTCAAACAAGACAAAGAAAAGAAACAAAGGAGGAGATTTCAGTAAGAACTAGAGTTACAGACACTGGGAAAAAGTACATAAAAAATAGACCAGATGCTGAAACACTGAAGGAAAAAAATGAAAAATGTAAAGAAGAGGAAGAAAACCACAAAGAAAACCCTTTATCAACTAAAAAAAAGTAAGGAGACACTGAAAACCCTAAGGTTCACAGTGGACAATTCTGAAAATCCAAAGAGGACAAAGAGTAAGCCAACTAAGGCAGTCAGCCAGGCAAAGTATTGGTCATGGATGGCAAATGCCTTGAATTCTAAGAAGAAACAATAGAGTAAGGAGAACGAGCAGAAGTCGATCCTCTGTGCTTCGTGGAACACAAGAGGATCCAAACACCTGCTCTCAAATGACAGCTGCTTCTTGGCAAAATATGACCTCATTTCAATACAGGAATCATGGTTGCGTGAACCTCCAGTATGCGAGGGCTATGACGTTTATACCAACCCGGCTAGAAAGGGACCCAAGGGAAGACCATTTGGAGGTCTCATGATACTAAAGAAACTGGAATGTCCACTAAAAGTATTAGAACATCTGACACCAAACCCATATGTACAAATGCTCAAAGTAACCTCTGAAGCGGAAGACTCGAAAGGCCCGAAACAAATTATCTTGATTAACATCTACTGGAGTGAGAATATGCCAGGACAGGCGATCTTTCTAAAATCAATCATGGATGTAATTGATAAATCCATGACGGAGGAAAATGACCAGCTGATATTATTAAATGGCGACTTAAACATCAAACTGCTGGACAAAGATGGTAAAATCAAAGTAATAGAACATCTACTAGGAAAAGAAAAAACATGGATGAAGGAAATGAGAATCCATGAGATGAAGATGTTAAATGGACAGACAAAGGGAGATCTGCAGGGGGCTAACACTTGGCACAGTGGGAAATCAGGAGCATGCCTAGATTACTGCTTTGTTGGAGGGAACACGTTGGAGAGGATAAAATCTGTTACAATAATAAAACAAACCAGCAGTGATCATTGTCTGTTAGCCACCGAACACGCCTGGGAAATAATAACTAACAGAGAGAGCGAAAGATCAATGGAAACTGAGGTTTCATGGGGAAGAAATCGCTTAAGAATAAAAACCCAGGCAATCCCAAAACTAGTACAAGGATATAAAGAAGCTATAACCAAAAATGAAGAGCTGGTTGATTACAAATGGCTTCTGGAAGCCTATGAGGTCAAGTATAACCCTACCCAGAGTAAGCACATTAAGAAAAAACATGCTTATGATGAACAGCTAGTGGCTAGGAGGAAACAATATAGATCAGACCAGAGACTCATAAAAAAGAATACCAGCACAGAAAGAGAGGAACTTCTGAGGAAAAGTCAACAAACATATAAGAACTGGTTGCGACAAACTAGCTACCTAAGAATGCAAAGGGATGCCGAAAAAATGCTAGCCGCAATATCTACTAACAACACAAGAGATACATGGGACTTACTCAACGACAGAGACCTCAATCTATCGGCCATAGGTATTAATCAAGTGTCAGAAGAGAAATGGTTCCAACATTACACTGCTCTCTATGAAGGTGAAATCCAGGGAAAAATCACAAAAGAGACTCCCGACACGACCCCTTGGGCCCTGGACTTTGATAAAGATGACATCCGAATCTTAATAAATAAACTTAGTACCTCTAGAGCAGCTGGCCCAGAAAGCATCTCCAATAAATTGTTGAAAGAAAATTGTGAAAACTGGACTGATCTAATATATGCCCTATTTCAACAAATCATGAAAACAAAACAATTCCAGCCACATGGACGGAGGCTTATATAGTACCGATATACAAGAAGGGGGACCGGGAAAACCCCAGGAACTATAGGCCAATAGCGCTTCTAGATTCAATTGGCAAGCTATTTGCATCACTTCTACTAAGAGACCTCAAAAAATGGGCTTCCCAGGCCAAAATCTTAGATGAAAGACAGACAGCCTTTGTTAGTGGAGTTGGCACTGCCTTGAATCTGTTTCGGATTAACCTGTTGAAGGCAAATACATTAGCTGGGAAAAAAAAACTTTAACTAGCTTTTATTGACCTCGAACAAGCCTTCGATTGAATTAATAGAGAACGTCTGTGGTCAAAAATGAGGAACTGGAGTTGCCCAAAGGACTTGCTGGAAGCCATTAAAACACTATATACTGACACTTCAATCAAGGTTCAAATCACAAGCAATGGAGGGCTTTCTAGGAGGATCAGAACCTCCAGAGGAATCAAACAGGGCTGTTCAGTAGCTCCATTCCTCTTTGTGCTATATATGGCCGATATGAAAACAGCCCAAGACAAGATTCGTGCATTCCCGCCGAAAATAAATGGAAAAGAGATACCGTGGATGCTATATGCCGATGACGCGGTATTTATAGACCAAACACCAATAGGCCTACAAAGACGGATTGAGACCTTCAATAAATATCTAAAAGAAAATAGCATGAAGATGAACGTCAAGAAATCTATGATCTTAACCTTGAAATTTGGCATGGGAAGAAAATTGGCAGGAAGAACTGTGACATGGTCAATGGAAAACGAAAAACTGGAGGAAGTGGAAACGACACTGTACCTGGGGATAATGATTAACAAAAACTGCAACAAACAGGCTCATTATGCTCTGATTGGTAAAAACTAGTGGCCCTGACAAATCAAGTGATTTGCCTACATCGCAGATATGGGAAGTTTTCTTTAACCCCGATTGTAACCTTTTTCAAGCAGAAAGTGGTGGCGGTCATCACTTATGGTGCTGAGGCACTCTTAGCCCTAAGATGGGAAGTTTGGAATCTCTGCGAGGCGTACTTTTGGCGTAAGATCTTACGCCTACCAACTTCATTATCAATGGAACTCTTAAGAATGAAGCTTAGACTCCAATCGGTGGCCTCAGTCGCACTTTAGAAATCTCTATTTCTGTATAGAAAGTGCATCCTGGACATACCATCAAAGCCATTTGAAATTCTAGTACAGACAGATACAGTGAATGAAGACAAGATGCTTAATAACTGGAAAAGAAGATGCAAAGCTTGCATGGAACAAGTAAACCTCCTGGAAGATACCCTAAAGAATAATACGGATAAACCAAAAAGAGTAATCCGGGAAAAGGATTGGGAGGAAACCCAGGAACAAAGATTGAAAAGAAATCTTTGCTATAACATCGTCTGGGGAAAAAAAGGCTTGAACATGCTACCTCCGTACCTGTTGAAATTTCCATCTAAGCACTACCGGGACCTGTTGCAGGTTCTGCAAACTTAAAGACCAACTGGAAACGATCAGGCATGTTATGTTAGTCTGCCCAGCATTAAAATGGAAAAGAGAGATCTATATGGGCAGCTATATAAGGAATATTACTGAGGAGACGGAAGAAGAATACTGGGAACGACTCTTGACTGTTGACAAGATTGGCAAAACCCTTGATGCACTAAAATCTGTCGAAACATTAAATCAGAATCAGGAGGAAGAAGGGTCCGGACTTTGAGACAAATCTAGGAGTAGACTTATGTAATTAATCAATTAATTATTTGGCAAAACAAATCTTGGAACAATGTAACGATGGAACAAAAAGTAACTGAGGGAACACGTTACTGGACTGGTTCTTATCGATAGAAGAGGATTTTAAGAAAGGAATAATGACCTTATTTATGGAGTAAGGAAAACAATGTTTAAGGCTTAAATAAGATTAACCAATAAAACAAAAAAAAACAAAAAAAAAAGTAAAAAGGGTCTTTATCTAATGAAATAGGGCATGCAAAGGACTCTGCAAGCTCTGAGAGTGCTCTGTCTGACAATAGCAAAGATAGTCTTATTTATTACAAATTTTGTCATAGAATCCTACACACTATAGGGGGAACATAATCTTGGGGATTGGGTGGTGTCGACTAACTATAGGTGCAGTTGTGACGAGCTGCTCCGTGGTTGGTGGACATCAGCGTGGTGCCAATGTGGGGCGGATAGGTCAGCTGGGCTCATCGGGGTGGGGCTGCCAGGCCAGGCGCGGTCAGTGTCGTTGATGGACGGGTGCCCTGACTTTCTGCCCTTGTGGCCCCACACACAACATTCATTCATTTAGATAATTCCGGTTGTCCTGTAAATCCTGCAATAGGTTACTCTAAATGTTAATAAGACACAGAAGGAATACATATAATGCAAGGCTTTACCAATACATCAAGACACTGTTACTTCTGATCTGTTGGCTGGGATGTCATAAACCTGGGGGTCTGGTCTGAGGGCATGGGGTGGGCTGCACTGTCACTCTGGTCTCGTTACATGTAGTCAAGAATTACTTTTTGATGTGTTAGTACAGGGTTGAATATCTGTTTCTCAAGGCCCATTAACTTAGGGTGAACCAGAGGGCCACTGGACCAGCAAGGGTGTCCTCTGGCCCCTTGCGGTGGTGGGGTTTTAGGACCGGGTTGTAAATAATTCATGTGGCCGACCATGGCGGTCTGGGACATGGGGGAGGCGAATACTTGAAGCGGGTCCAGCAGAATGGGGGAAGGCGAGGCTTTGCTGCTCGCACACCAGCTTGTCCTGGCGTGCCTTGGTGGGAGGGGAGGGGAGATGGCCTTGGGGGTGCGTGTGTGAGCAATTCTCTGTGCTTAGGCTGTACACTATGTAAAACAAGGAGTTGATTAATAAGTTGGTAATATAAAAACGATCACACTTTCCTAACGTCTATACATTTGTATATTATTTTATATCTGTCTACGGTAATTTGGCATTGTTACATACACCATTAAACATTGGACGATTATATTTTAGCAATGTCACATGGTAGTAGCTGAATAACACATGAGGTAGCATTAGGTTTGACGGTGTACTCAGAAGCAAGGGAGCAATATATTCAGAGATGATAACACATTTTCATTCTGGCTTGTACATTTAAACGTGTCCCTTTATGCACATACACACACACACACACACACACACACACACACAGACACACACATGCTTGCAGTATTCCTTTGTACTTATCAGCATTCGTTAGTTAACCCTAGGCAGTCAGTATCACTTTCTTTCCATTACACATGGTACCGTATACGAGCTAAGATCATGCTTGTTTTACCAAAACTTATGAATTTGTTCTTTCTTAAAGCAACCTTTGTAAACCATCAGGCATTGGAGTGTGTTTAAACATCAACAAGGGTTCATACAAAGTGGCTATTGACATCATATATTTTTACATGTTACGGGTTAGATGCAGGGTCAAGGCCTGTTCTGTTAGGATGGTTTTCTGTTATTTTCCAGACTTGATCCTTGAGTCAGGTCACTTCGGGGACAGTGATGTACTGCGGAAGGTAAATGATACAGTGTTTGTTCTGATACTTGTTTGTGTCTGGTTGCTCATGAGAACGTGCTCTCAGCGGATCTGCCATGGAGTGGAGGCGCCAGGGGAAGGGCATGGCTTTCTGTAATTTGGGGCTAAGCTGCAGCATTCGCATGCAGGCTGTTTCCTTGGGTCTCAGGTTGTTGGTATCTAAAATGGAGTCCCGATGCTTTCCAAAATGGTGTCCATGGTACAGCATGATCAGTCCTGTGTGTCGTTCAGTAGTCACCCATCACCTGGGCCCTGGTGACTGGGGGGCCCCTGACGAGCCACGAACCTCACAAGCTGGGTCCATGTAGGGGAGTGGGGTCTCCTGGACCTATCCTCCCATACATTTCCCCCCTTTCGTTACTTAAGTAACAAATACTGTTACTCACCCAACCTTTGGTGCTTTTTTTCATCCGCAACAGCATCGTCCCATGCTGGTGTACCTTTTATTGGCATCCAGGCTCAACATACCCCTCTCAGGCTTTCCCCTCTCCTAGATTACTCATCGTCAAGTCATATACATACATCCCCCATCCCCATCCAGGTCCACCCACACCTCTGTATACCATTCCCTTTCATGGTGTTCCCTTATTATGATGTAATACAACCTATCTACTATGTCCCTATCATAAGGTAAAGGTACCAATCTGTACTTTGGACTTGAGCCTCGTGCATGACCTGTGCCACTCCTCTGGTGTTGCCCACTGTCACCATCATCATTGCGCCATTAGGCACTGCATTTGCACAACATCGAAGACCCAGCTGGCACACGCAAAAAATCAAGAGCAAAAATACCACGATAGGCATCAACATTTTGATTGTCAATCCAAGCCATGATGGTACCCAAGAGAAGATGTTGTCAAATCATGTGCTGGCACCTGCTCCACCTTCAGTTTTCATTCGTTCCCCCAGGTTGTGCACTGCTGTGATGACATGTGACAACGTACCATTATCTGCGTCTTCATAAGGTACGAATGTGCAACATGCACTCCCGATTTTTCGGCAAACACCGCTGTCCATTGTCGTTAACAGGTCTAGGACATACCTGTTCTGCATCGTCATTAACTGCAGGCCTCTTAGCTTCACCTTGATGATGTTGAACCCTTCTTCAGTGTCGTTAGCTAGCTGGATCAGCTGCCAGTGTGTGATCTGGAGCCATATTGCATTTGCCCGTGCCTGGATGCTTGGAGCGAGTGAGGCAAAGAATGTTTCTGCAGAGCTGAACAGTCGATACCTGTCTGGAATCTGCGCCAATAATTCTGAGGAGGCTTTGGATATGTAGTTGGATGATTGTCACCTCCTTGATAGCACCTCTTGCCCATTGCCGGAAGACAGTACATACATTTGTGGCTCTTCTGTTGGCGATGTGTTTCGTTTATGGGTTGCATCTGGCACTCCTTTGCCCCCAACAATATGACTCTCCGGAATCACCATCAAAGCTGAGTGTCGTGTGCCAACGAACATGTGGCCCTCCAGGACTGTGGGAGGTGCAAGTATGCCTGTTTGCCGTAGAGCCAGTAAGTGTCCATAAGTGCTGCTGCTCCCTTCTTCATGTCTGGGATAGTTCGGTTACAGTTCTTGTTCTGCCCATTGGGTTCTTTCCTTCCCCATGGAAGCAAAGATCATACACTGTGTTCTGTCTGAAAGTTTGCTGAATTGAAAGTTTAATGAACTGGTCAGCCTGGTCACAGAACATGATTTTGTGCAACATTCAATTTGGGTGGGGGGGTGTACATGAGTTTTTCTCTCCCATCTTTTTATAACATCTTGTGTTAAACTCCTTCCTTGCCCACGCTCACATTACCTTCTGCAGTCATGTTTCCTGAGTTCATTATTTATTTACTAATCAGGTTTCTAACTGCCTGCCATTTTCTGCAAGGGGGCAGTGTTGTTCACAATTCGATCTCGACTCTTTGGCCCTAATTCAGAATTCCTTTTCCCACCAACCTGCGTTCGTTGCCTGGTTAACCTTTGCTCAAGGTTGCAGCATTTAGGTTAGGTTGCAACATTTAATGGTATCATTGCTTCTAGCTTGAAGCCTGAGAATCTCTTCGTGACCAATCGCAGCAGAGGTTGACACCCTGTCTTTCAGGCACTCTCCTTGTGCATGCATCTTCCAAACCTGCCATGAACTTAAGTGTATTTCAGTGTGAGGCAAAATGTATGTGATTCTGTGGCCTAATACTTCTAAATGGCACAGGAAAGTGCATTCGCAATGCGGCCTACTCTACGTGTTATGCACGTAATAGGTGGCAAAACATATTTATGCTGTGCTCATAGCTACTATCCTTGGCATTACTAATAGAAAATTGTTCCACTATTTGTGGTGTGCTTTGCACATTTCTCTGCTTACACATGGGTTTCAAATCTAATGTACTGCTGCACAACATTTATTACCTCACATGGGCTTTCTTTCAATGTGCATTTCTACTATATGTTGATGTCTACATTTCTTCATGGAATGCTTCTAAGAAAGAAGGGGTTCTCTTACCTTTAGGCTACTGGCATTTTACTAGGCCTATAGTTCATTTGATAGGGATTTCTTTCATTGGGACTGCATCCCAACAATCTCCAGTATGGTCTTAAGCTATGAAGGTGTGCATGTCAGAATGTAGAACACCGTCTATGAAGTATGCTATTTTATCGTAGTTCATACGATATGGGATTCATATACCAGAGTGCCATCCATTTAGTATTCTCAGGAAGGAAGGTAATGGATGATGCACAACTTGATATAACAGGGGTGTTAAGAGGTCATGCTTCGCCCACAAACACTTCAGTTTATGTTTCCTTCAGCATCCTCACCCAAGACGCACCTTTAATTCTTGGACTCATAGTGAGTATTTGCAAATGTAGGTCAAGTGCTGCTACAAGCACGTTCAGATGGTCTTCTTCTCACCGTAGAGACTAGTGCAACACCCCACGTCCCTAGATGTGTGACGTATTTCGAAAAACGTCATCTTCGCAGTTTGAACAGTTATTTGTTTTTGCTTCACGAGAAACAGTAACCCAATTATAGAAAGATGTAATTATGTGCATCGATGTTTTCGTTTTAAAACATATCTTTAGTAAAGTGTATATACCACGTTCTAAATCAGCACACATTTCGGGGGACTTAATTAACATCTCAAGAACATTACATGGCGTTCCTTGAAACCAGTTAGCCTCCACCTTACGTTTGGTTTCGTCAAGTTCTATGATTTTTACATTAATCTTCAAAGGAAAGCTTTTCACACAGTAAATTGCAATATGTAAAGGCGGGGGAAATATGAAAGGCAAACCTCACCTGAATTCTTTATCAGAAGCGCCTTTGAAGGTGATGGTTAACCTAGTTTAGTATCCCGCTGGCTTTTGTCCTCGCAGCTGTTTTTAATATACTGCACGATGGATTTAAATTCAATTTGAAGCCATCGGGCACCAGCTGCCACTTCAAGGTGTCTATTGCTTCCTTCACAATAGGTACAAGGAGCCCTTTCCAATTAATGACTGCCCTTCTTGCTTCGGATCCCTGGGAGGGGCAGCTCAGCCCGAGAGACACCCACTCGAACCTTCTAGCTCTAATGATGAAGTAATCCCAGCATGCAGTCAGATTTTAGACAGGACTGTGAGACTTCACACCAACAACTGCCGACATTTTCGAAAACCGACATTTTCGAAAATGTTTTGTGGACATAGGGAGTAGGTTTTAAGGCAATTCAAGACCTAATGTTATATAACAGCATGTTATGTTGTGATTAGAATTGACGGCGGGCCTGAATCATTTTTTGTGACTGTCATGCATTTGAGAAAAAAGAAACCTACGATAAAACCATTTCTGCCCAACCTCAACCCTAAAAGGGGGACATGTGTTCATACAGGTCTGCCCTGGTTGAGCCGATATGTGCTTTTTTCCCAGTCATTATTCGGAACAATCTTGTGACTAATCGGACATGCTGGCAGCGGACCCTAGATGTTTTCTCTGGCTTTGCATTTACCTTTTCCCTCAATCAAGTCGATAAACATGAACATGTAACGATGCTCTTTCATTTTGTACTGAGTACTGTCTGAGTACTGTCTCTTACTAGGGAGATGTGTATTTCCCAATGTTTCATGGGAAAGTGCCTTTACACACGTGTTGGTGAGCCTTTTCTAGCGAGGTGCTCGTTTTTAGGCAGAGCTGGAAGTTGGTGAAGCGAACTCTGATCGTGATATTCCTGCATAGCCGGAGTTTTGGGGTTAGTGGAGGGAATCAGCCGCCCGAGGCTTGCTGTTTCGCTCCTGTATAGCATTCTTTCCCATCAAGTTTTTGCTCGAGCCTTACCTGCCAATATCAGGCAGTTCCGTATCGACCACGTGGTGCCCTCTTACCCTCCCATGCCTGATAAATTCCACATGTGTCCGGAGTAATCTCGTCATGAATGGAGCTTCCAAAACACGAAATGGAACCCTGTTTCCCTCAATATTGCCTTCAATCTCATCTCTATAGAGTGTATTTTAATTTCAAACATCTCCCTGAACCTACAACAAATAGTGGCACATTATACAATGCACCCCTCTATAGAGCCAGTCGGTAGATGCAAACATATAATTATGGTCAGCCATTGCTTTTCATTGGCTGCGAGCAAGGCAACATGTGGTTGTTTGGTTGCATTCAGTGAGACTGTGCCCTACGGCATCACACCTAGGAATGCCTGGCAGATGCACGCACACTAAGACCCTACCTATCACACCTAGAAGAGGGCATGGATAATGAAAACAGGCCCAGTGGCCTCAACCTGTTTGTTTATGTAAGCCATCCACATCTTCTCTATCAGAGTCTTTCATCTTGCACCAAAGACAGGGAGGCTTTGCATTTAGTGACAATGGTATGAAGAGGAAAGCCCTGCTCACATGGCTAGAGCGGCGCCCTGCTATCTGTCCCTGGGACCTTGCAGTGCCACCCAGCAACATCCTGTGCCCGGAGCTGAGGAGCCTCTACGGAATTATAGATTCTTTGGCGTCCCTTTCTCTGAATCACTCCTCGGCATCAAGACTCAGCAATAGGAAACACAAAAGACAGCCCGTGGCCATTAATCCTGCACCAGGTCATATGTGTGGGGGAAGTTGATATTTCACATCTTAATATAACTGATCTCACATAAAACAGTATTTGTGAATTTGTAGGCTGCCCTGCAGATAAGCGGTGCCCGAGACGCTTACACTCTAAAATAAAAAAATAAATCAGCAGTTATAATCCCTACGAAAATAGGAAACCGGTACATGGGACCCTTCCTCTCTGCTTCCACTAGCACATCGCCATGGATACCTGTGATGGGCGGTACCACCAGAGCAGGACCACAGGGAGGATTTCTACTATTATTACTGCTCGAGCTATAGAGAAGCTTTGTGATAAAAAAAAACATAAGTGTGCGCCTGTTACTAGGTGAAAAGTAATATTGATTACAAAAGCGTTATCTGTTTTATGGTTCAATATCTTTTACTCACCAATACGCTACCACCATTGGACAATGGAATTGCTCGTTAACTCCCTGACAAATCAACTTCAGAAAGTAAAATAAAAACCTGCCACATCGAAATTGTATCTGGAACCTTGTTTGTAGGTAAATTTCGCATACAGGAATGTATGAGAGGCCTTCTATCTTTTATCGTTTGCTATTTATTTCTAGGCATTCCACCTGCAAGAATTGAAAGATAATGTAAGCTTTCTCTTAGAAAGGTTCCAAATTACAATTCCATGCTGTTATATAGTGCTTTCTGCAGTTGTGTGAGCGCTCTCAAGATGCTGTACATAACAGTTTATGTAACGTTTTGATATATTAGTATCCTTTTGCACTATGCCAAATCACAACCACAGCCGTTTCAAATCCTTGTCCGTTGTGCGTTGCTCACGACCTGGGGGAACCAGGTCATAATCTGCTGGAAAGGAAGGCATGAGTGAGGTAAAAGGGAGGGAAAGTGTGGAAGAAGGTGGTTAAAAACGCAAAGAGAGAGTCGGGTGGGGGGACATGTTTTCTCCTGTGTAGGTGTGTGTTAGTCCACTATACATGGGCTTTCTTCTAGAGAGACAGGCCCCGACAGGCATATAGGGCAATAGGCCCATGGCCAAACTAAAAATGCACAATGCTGGTGGGCCAGTATTTTTGGTCAAAGTGGGCCACTATTTTGGCCAATGTGGGCCAGTTTGATGAGTTACTTAACTATGCAGCTAGTAGTTTTGGCCAGTGTTGGTGATAAATATTCTTTAAAATGCACAATGTGCATCACATTTTATCAAAACGGTTTAAAGTGACTTTTTCGACAAAGTTCCGAAATACAAAAGTAAGTTTCAACAACAAAGCATCAGAATTCTTTTTCCACGAATGCATTTCTTTTCCCAAACTCCCCTTTTTAAAGAAAAAAACTCTTATTTTACTATACGAAACTAAATGAAACCCTTTAACTTTAAAAAAAAATGCATTGACATTTTTTTTTTCTTCAAAACTTTGTATTCGAAAGTTTTGTGTTTAGGAACTTTTTTTTCGAAATTATAACTGGATATGGATCAAAACACTCCCCCTTTGGTATTATTCAAACAGTCTGTCACAAAAAGAATAAATAGCCATTTTCAACAGTGGGTCACTCACTGTTCCATTGGTGCCCGAAACAGTTTTATGGCCCAGTGCGACCCTGTAGAAAGCTGCAGCAAAGAAAAGTGTGTGTTGGGATAATATACACTTTGGGAATGCAAGGCTATTTTGTAAGAATTATAGTTTAGAGATTGAATAGCATTGGCTGAATGAGGGGTTCGAGAACGTACATGGCCAATCATGGAACATATGTAAACTTAAAATGCCTGCAGTCTCTTTTATAATGCTGGAGGCAAGTTCGCAAATAGTAACTCTGGGAACACCAAGCTGACTTTAGAAGGTGGCCTTGTCGAACATTAGGATGTTTGAGAGGGTAAATGTTGTTGGTAGCAAAAGGTAGGGTAGTGAGAGAGACTGAATGAATAAAGTAAATTGTGATTATCCCTGGCCCCTAGATATAAAAGTAAATGATGTTCACTTGTGCCTTCAGCAGGTTCCATGCGTTCTATGTGCAATTAGTAGCCGACAATGGGGGCGTGGTGGCCTTCCAGCCATTGAGGAGGCCCAGATTAGGGTATTTACTACTCCTCCTCACCAGGAATCAGGTAAGTGCGCTCCTGACACACCCCCTTCATCAACCTCCACCCCCACACCCTTTTCCACAAAACCAATCCCCACCCCACTTACCTGGCACTGGGTTGTCCCTTGCAGGCACCGGTAACACTACTGTTCCTGGTGCATCCTCGTCACGGCAATGGGCGCCATGGAAAGGGAGCAGGGACTACATGTAGTTCCCTTCTCCTCGATCTATGGTGGTGTGCTCTAGCACCTTGAAGCATTTGCTGTGCTAGATGGAATGACCAAGAAAATACTTCAGACCCAATAACTGGACAGAAAGGAGATGGTAAAATACTGCTTTAATCTCAAAAAGTAAAGCAATGCAAATAAACACTCATCAATTCGACTCATGCAAGATCACACTATTTTTTCATTGAGTTCTAGCTTTTTTAATATTAGATGCGTCATCTATGACATCATCCTACTTGGCAAACTTCAAAAACCTATTGAGGGGTGGGATTGGATTAGAGGATCATCTCTAAATTTAGAAAATGAGCGTGTTAATCCCTCATTGGTGGTCTCTTTTCTGTGCGACACACCCTGAGCTACTTCTAATCACATGGTATAGGGTACTCATCATAGCAGAAAATGTGGCAGCGGACTAATACTTTACAACGTTGCATGTAAAAGTGCATGGCAGGCAATTCTAATTGGTTGGGTACCCAAATCTCAACCATGGACATTTGGCTTGTTAGCAGCACAAACTTCGAAACGAAACACAGCTGGTTGGAGACACATCAGCTCTTTCTTTGTTTCCAAATTAGGCCACCCTCTCTCATCGGTAGGCTTCATGCCAGTGTCTTCTGTTTGAAGGTTGACCTTGCCAGTCTGAACAGTCTCGGAACATTAGAGGGAGTTTAGGTGCACCACAATCTTAGCTCCAGGCCTAATGAATATCCCTTTTTTGTGAGCTGTTCGTCACATGTTGTAAGACCATGAATTTGCCCATATCGACTGTGCTTTTAACCTTATTTAATTCAACTTTAGCTGGGTGCAGTTCTCCTTTTGGCCTTTATAGACTTGCTCACTCTATCCCATATTGACTTTATGCCTTTTAATCATCCAATATTTGGCATGAGTAAATGTTTGTATTTATCCTAATCGTTAGAAAATATGTCCTTGTGCATGGTCTGCTCGCAGAATCCCTTTGTGATTTTCCCTTCATCTTTTGAAATAGCATCCTTGGTTCAAAGCCAATGTACTTCCATATTTCGCAAGGCAAATGATTTATGCATCGTCTCTCCATGTTTAAGATCCTTGGCTTGTATTTGTGAGGTAACTGGATTGATTGATGTAAACTGTTGTCCTTCTTGTTCTGATGGTAGCCCTAAACGTTGAATATGTACCTCTCATAAGCAAGCTTCTATGAATTATTTCTACTTTGTGTTTCAGCGTATTTAGATTTATTGACCAGGGGGTTCACTTCATTATTCGTTGTATTCATAAATACTGCATTATGGAGTTCATTTTTCTCTTGTTGCTTCAGTTAAATCAGCATTATTAAGTATTTTCATATCGTTTCAACATAGGGTCATATATCTTCTTTCGGATATTTGGCTGTTATAAGACTTTGTTTAACGTACATCCATACCACGCACCATTTTATTCATGGTTGCCCTTCGACAACCATGCACGGGACATCTTTCTTGGTAGGTTTCCTCCAATGTTTCATTGTAAGGATATCTTTTGAATGGCTGCCTGAGTGCATATTATTTTCATACAGTCGGCGTGGTATCACATGTTGCATAAACTTGAACATGGCTTCCCAATTATAGCTCCTCCTATGTCACTCCAATACGGAGGGGGCGAGGGGGCATGGACTAGGGAAAATTCCTCCACTTGCTCATCTTCATTCCCCCCTCTGGTCACATTCTCGACCAGACTCATCTCCTCTTCTGCAATTCATGCATCATCTTCTTCAATCAGCTCATCATATTTTCTTTTCTTCAGAACCCACTTTTTTCTCACCCTCACTAAGGTGGACAGCATTCTTTATGTATTCATCCACACTCCAGGTCATCAAAGAGCAATAGCTCCTGATGGTGCACAAAATATCCAACGTCCCACGTATTTGTTCCAATCCCGGGATAATAGAATGTTGTTCCTGGGGGTGCAAGATAACTCTTCTTTATATTTTCGTGGGTACCTTCTTCTGTTTGCATCTGTTCTCCAGTATGTTTATTAATGTCAATCATTATTTTCATTCCAATCGCATTTTTGGCTGTCTTCTGGCATTGTCCCAAGATGATCCTTATGAAACAGAATCCCAACATTACTAATAGTAATATTGCTCCAAGTAGTTTAAAAGCATTTGCCAACCAAGATAGAATACATCCAATCAATGATGAAAACCAGTCATCTCTTGCTGTTCTTTCAGTTTCATCTTCCATCTGTGTATGCAAGGTTGACCGCATCATAATTGCCTCTGTCCATGTCCCATTTTCTCCATCACAAGCAGGTATAAAATAGACAACAAGAAGGTCCGACCTTGGTGCACACGCCTCCTTTCATTGCTGTAATCAGATCCAGAACATACAGGTTCTGAAGCATCATCAGTCTAATGGCTCTCAATTCATCCTTTGCATTGAATCCTTTTATTGTTTCCTTGATCATCTGCAACAGCTCCCATATTTTAATCTGGAGCCACTTGGAATTCCTTGCTGTTTGAAGTCCTGGTATGAATATAGATGTCATTATCATGGCGGTCTTGCTGAATAGTTTGTACTGAAGGCAAGCGCCCCCAAAAGGCATTACCCTCCCCGCAATGAGAGGCAATAAAAGACACACCCATGAGGGAATGAGACTAGGACTAAGTGCGGGTAAAAGTAAAAAGCCGGCACGCAAAGGGCATCGTTACAGAGGATTGTGTCAGCTGTTAAGCTGTGGCTGCGACCCCCCTCACCTGCCCTCTGTTAATCTGCCAGCCTACGGAGGACTTTGGAGGTGTTGTGGGACACGTGGTTTGCTGCTGAGGAGGACGCGGTGCAGGAGCGTGCGCCGTTGCGCTGGTTGGCTCCGCCCCCTGCCCGCCCCTTACCACACCTACAGGAAGTGAAATAAAATCACCACCCATACACCCTTGCAGCGCTAAGCCCGGCGCGCAAAGGGTATCATTACAGAGGATTGCGTCAGCTGTTAAGCTGTTTGGCTGCTTGCTGTGGCTTTGCAGGGATCTCTAAATTGTTGGCTGCCGGAAGTCACTGTGACGAAGCACAACGAAGAGGCCCTTGATAACATGAAATCAACCCCAGCATCAAGGGATCTACAAGGGACTGGATTGAGAACCCGCCTGCAGGTAAGGAAAAGATTTGCTTCATTCCCGGAGGCGAATGGGAGTCCGGAGCAAACTTTGAGAACTGCTACGCTAAAACAGAGTTGCCTACCATTCTGTACAAAAAAACGAAAAAGTCTATCAGTGGGAGCTAGTCAGCCTGATATGGAAATATCAAATCAACCGCAGTTAGTAGAAAAAGGCGACAATCTGTGGTTGGCCCCAAATTCTCCTGAACTACTCATGGTGTGTACTATCCCCACGGCAAGAGAAATCATAAAACTGCCCCTAGCTCCTACAATAGCTATACTAGCTGAGATGGCTATTGAGCCTACTTGCAAGGAGAAAGTGGCTGAACAAACGCTTAGTGATCCCAATGAAATAGCACTAAGTGAGGACCCTATCCTCGTGCCGGGAACCGACGCACGACCAAAGAAGCTCAATCTAGTGTCTGCCAACCCACTTGAAGAGACTTTAAACAATCAGAGGAACCTACAACCTGAGGGTAAGGTCATTGCAACATGCCTTGCAATGGGGGGGATGGAGATTTTGAATAGAACAGGTCTGTCGCTAGACATTCTTAGAGAAGATCAACACCCCCGAAACAAGAATGCATGCGAAATAGTGGAGAATCCACAATTGACCACACCGTCTCACGAGGTGGAAAGGGCGGACCTAAGTGAATTGACGTCTGAGGCAAGAATGGCCACGAGTCTAAATGAAACATTAAGGCCACTGACTCTAGAGCCTAGCTGCGGTATGGATAGCATCACAAATGACCATCAATCATTAGAAGCATCATGGGACCGAGGAGACCAATGGGATGTGATCGAACTGGGACGAATGGAGGAAGTCCTACAGGAGTCCATCAACCTGAGTGAGAAGACCGATTATAGAGCACCAACAAAGATAGTCCAAGATACTATAGACATTTTCCAACCGTATAGGGAAGATAAGGCTAGCCCCGTAACGAAGAAAAGTCCACTGGCTACAAATCCCCTAAAGGGAAAAGGGAGTCGATCTATAAATCCCCTCAATGAAGCAAACAAAGTAATCGATACCGTTGGGTATGATGCTGAACATACCAGGCCCCACATGGGGAGGGCGATTCCATTAGGAAGAATGAATACCAATGGAGCATCAGATATTGCACCAGCAAGCCTGAGCAATTCATGTCTTGCAAATAAAAGCTTGCAAGACATTTCCATACTGACAGATAAAATCGAAAGAGAAAAGAGAAAGAGCTTTCGTCTGAAAAATGAGAGAATGGCCGCTCTGGATAAAGAACAAGCCAAAGGGAGCTCTTCCTCTTTGGTCGAGGATCCTACCACACCTCCGATCAAATATTGGGGGAATAAGACAGCAAGGAAGGGGACCCAAAAACCAGCCTTGGATGAGAGAAACTCAATCTTACCAGCTGATATTCTGGAAGACCTCACGACAAAAGCAGCAGTGGGGAAGGAACAAACAGGAAGGAACATAACCAGCTCTTTAATATCGGAAGATACAAACAGGCTCTCAGGAGAATCATGGAACAAACAAATGTTACGGGTAATAACCGAGGCCTGTTAAATTGAAAGAGAAAAAGACATGGAGCATATTGAAAAAGTGGTTATGGCTTTGTTAACCATCACAATGGCCCCCTTTTTAAAGCTCTACGAGGCAATTAAAGACTCTGTCCAAGAGGTGACCATCAGCAATACTCAAATAAAAGAGACACACGCCCAAATGACTTCATCTCTGCAGAGCTTAAATAAACGAGTAAACAAAGAAGCAGAATTAACCCAAATTTGGCAATCTCGCCTTAGTGATTTAGCTAGGCGAGATGCGACCGATAAATCCCTGCTGATGGAAGCAGTCCTGAAGGACTACAAATGGATGAGAAGTGTCCATAAACATAAAAGCCAAAAGAACGAGGGGGATTGGACTGATACAAAACCCAAAGAAGGAAATGGCCCAATGAAATTGAAACAGGGTGTAACCGTCCCCTCTAAACAAAAGGAGCAACATCTGGACGATGTGATTCTGATCCCGTCCGGGACAAAGGGAAAGGATAAAGGCATTCCAACCAAACAACCGATCTCAGCTCAGTCGGAACTATCCTCCTTTGCAATTTTTTCAGGGGCTACGTTGAAGGACTTGACCCACCAAAATGGGAAGGAGATCATAAGAATACCGAATGAAAAGGGAGAAAAACCTAAAAATGAATCCCTTAAATGTAAAGTAAATGGCTCAAGAGCTTTTCTGAGGAATCTAAGAACTCCACCCAGAAGAAATAAATACACAGTGTGCTAAGAAATCTAGAAGAGAACTGAATATGAATGACTCTATAGAGACCGAGGGGATAAAAGATCTAGAAAATGTGATAATTGAGGAAAACCGGGATGATCAGGAGCAGCCAGCAAATCTTAGCGATCTTATTGAGCTGATGGAAAACGACAGTAAGGATGAAGACTGGGACAGTATCAGTGTATCGGAATGGCAAACCATAGACAACTGGGATACAGTAGACCCAACAAACTACGATCACAGGTTATGAGGGGTCAGACTATATTAAGTTGGGATATGTGTCGATCACCAATTATGCCACAACAGGTTCATTTTAATCACAGCAATTTTCACCATAGCTTTATATATGTATTTTATTAGGGTTGTGTGTTGGTGTAGGTGTTTTGGGGTGGTGGGTGATGTGGTGGGCTTGGGATGAATGGGGGATGGAGGTGACCCCCCCACCCCATTAAAAAAAGCAGAAAAATCTCCAAAAACAGCCAGGCTGAAAACACCACAATGAAAATAGCTGCTGCAAACATTGACGTGATTAAAACACGTGAAACCACTACACAATAATGAAGATCAGTGAAACAGAGGTTGGTGGCATCCAACTAGATACCTCCCAACACATAGGGAGGGCACAAAAAAACCTCCACTACCATTCTGTACCAGAGCATAATCAACGGACAATGCTCAACGGGGGTTCACTGACAAGTTGGAAAACCACAAAAATGGGCTGGCGTACATGCCAACATCAGTCATGTTACAACAGTGTAAAAGAACCTCCACAACGACCCCTGCTCACACTCTCCAAACTTTGCCCATTCAAAGGTACTATTACTCATGGATCAAATGTTGCCACAGGTCACACCAAATTATGCCACCAGTGAATATCAACCCACAGCCCCAGTGTCACACAGAAATACACTGAACCCACACACTAAACTGAGCAGCATCAATCACATCACTTGCCTTGAAAACCAGGCAGCAACTCCATACCACCGACCACAACGTGGATGTTGACGAAACAGACACATAAGCATGCACCAATACAGCAACTACATACACCACATGCAGCAAATAAAAACACAACCCACACCGTGCACCAACCAATATGCTGCACACTTTTCACCCAATGCTCTGACATTTCGAAGGTACAGTTGATCACATTTTAATATATTAGACGCTTGAAAGATCACTTGCTACTAGGTTTTTGTACTCCACCAATCCCCTTTGCGTTTTTACTGCACCTAGGCCTGTTAAATGTGCAAAATATTTTGCCCATACTAGGCGCAACCAGACCATAAAGTGCAACAGTGTGAGGGAAGGGGAAACAGGAGTAGGATCAATTCTAATAGCCGAACAGTTGGAAAGGAAAAGTGGGAATGATTGTGGAGAATATATGATTGTGGTAGAAGGGGAGTGGACGTAGGCCGTTATAGCGGATCAGAGTAGAAAGCTGATCATTGAGAGAACCAGCCCATATTAAAGGACATTTATCTAGTGAGGCGTTTCATAGTAATCGGTGGCAAGTAGCGGAGTGAATTAGTGCATGGCTGTGTGAAGGACTTGAGATGTGCTTGAGAATTCCCTAGCAGCAAAGCTTGCTGATGATGGCTGAAACCTCAAAAGAGACATTCAGAGAAGTTCCACATCGGCATAAGTACTAAGCATGCAAATCTTCAATGCTAAACTTGCTGCAAACGTCTGTAAAAAGTGCACTTGTATTGGGAATTGTACGCGGAGTTCAAAAATGCAGATCATTAACCCTTGCAAATTGAGGGACATGGTAGGTTGCATAAATAAGCTGAAGTCCCATAAAAAAAGTGCCCAAGAAAATAGCAGGGAGATAGGAAGACAACCGGGACCATTTGAAAGTGAATGGGATTCAGACCAGGAATCCACCAAATTTGAGACGTTGGAACAAAAAAGAAAAGAACAGGTGAATAAAGGGAGGATAGAACGAAAGACTCAGGACAGCCCCCGACTTAAACAACTAAATGATAAAGAAAAAAAAAAGCACACTGAAGCTAAGAAAAGGGAAGTGATTCCGCTAACATCACCTACAAAGAAATCCATTTTATTTAAAGGATGTTATCTAAAACTAGAAACAGCGGTAAATGGACCAAGAAGGGTGATATTAAATAGGAGCTATGTGATGGAGCTCTGTAACTAAGTCCTACCACCACGGATGATATCGACTGAGGATATAAAAATAGTCGAATTCCCAAGGGAACAGAGGTTGGACCAAGTCATCTTGCACTTGACGTCCAAGAAGATAAAACGGAAACTCTTGGAGGCGACTGATATTCTAAAAAAAAGGGGATTCCTGTTGGAGGATCTGGATGATGACTCTAGGCAAATAAAAGGAAAAGCTCAAACAAGACAAAGAAAAGAAACAAAGGAGGAGATTTCAGTAAGAACTAGAGTTACAGACACTGGGAAAAAGTACATAAAAAATAGACCAGATGCTGAAACACCGAAGGAAATGAATGAAAAATGTAAAGAAGAGGAAGAAAACCACAAAGAAAACCCTTTAACAACTAAAATAAAAGTAAGGAGACACTGAAAACCCTGAGGTTCACAGTGGACAATTCTGAAAATCCAAAGAGGACAAAGAGTAAGCCAACTAAGGCAGTCAGCCAGGGAAAGTATTGGTCATGGATGGCAAATGCCTTGAATTTTAAGAAGAAACAATAGAGTAAGGAAAACGAGCAGAAGTCGATCCTCTGTGCTTCGTGGAACACAAGAGGATCCAAACACCTGCTCTCAAATGACAGCTGCTTCTTGGCAAAATATGACCTCATTTCAATACAGGAATCATGGTTGCGTGAACCTCCAGTATGCGAGGGCTATGACGTTTATACCAACCCGGCTAGAAAGGCACCCAAGGGAAGACCATTTGGAGGTCTCATGATACTAAAGAAACTGGAATGTCCACTAAAAGTATTAGAACATCTGACACCAAACCCATATGTACAAATGCTCAAAGTAACATCTGAAGCGGAAGACTCGAAAAACCCGAAACAAATTATTTTGATTAACATCTACTGGAGTGAGAATATGCCAGGACAGGCGATCTTTCTAAAATCAATCATGGATGTAATTGATAAATCCATGACGGAGGAAAATGACCAGCTGATATTATTAAATGGCGACTTAAACATCAAACTGCTGGACAAAGATGGTAAAATCAAAGTAATAGAACATCTACTAGGAAAAGAAAAAACATGGATGAAGGAAATGAGAATCCATGAGATGAAGATGTTAAATGGACAGACAAAGGGAGATCTGCAGGGGGCTAACACTTGGCACAGTGGGAAATCAGGAGCATGCCTAGATTACTGCTTTGTTGGAGGGAACACGTTGGAGAGGATAAAATCTGTTACAATAATAAAACAAACCAGCAGTGATCATTGTCTGTTAGCCACCGAACATGCCTGGGAAATAATAACTAACAGATAGAGCGAAAGATCAATGGAAACTGAGGTTTCATGGGGAAGAAATCGCTTAAGAATAAAAACTCAGGCAATCCCAAAACTAGTACAAGGATATAAAGAAGCTATAACCAAAAATGAAGAGCTGGTTGATTACAAATGGCTTCTAGAAGCCTATGAGGTCAAGTATAACCCTACCCAGAGTAAGCGCATTAAGAAAAAACATGCTTATGATGAACAGCTAGTGGCTAGGAGGAAACAATATAGATCAGACCAGAGACTCATAAAAAAGAATACCAGCACAGAAAGAGAGGAACTTCTGAGGAAAAGTCAACAAACCTATAAGAACTGGTTGCGACAAACTAGCTACCTAAGAATGCAAAGGGATGCCGAAAAAATGCTAGTCGCAATATCTACTAACAACACAAGAGATACATGGGACTTACTCAACGACAGAGACCTCAATCTATCGGCCATAGGTATTAATCAAGTCTCAGAAGAGAAATGGTTCCAACATTACACTGCTCTCTATGAAGGTGAAATCCAGGGAAAAATCACAAAAGAGACTCCCGACACGACCCCTTGGGCCCTGGACTTTGATAAAGATGACATCCGAATCTTAATAAATAAACTTAGTACCTCTAGAGCAGCTGGCCCAGAAAGCATCTCCAATAAATTGTTGAAAGAAAATTGTGAAAACTGGACTGATCTAATATATGCCCTATTTCAACAAATCATGAAAACAAAACAATTCCAGCCACATGGACGGAGGCTTATATAGTACCGATATACAAGAAGGGGGACCGGGAAAACCCCAGGAACTATAGGCCAATAGCGCTTCTAGATTCAATTGGCAAGCTATTTGCATCACTTCTACTAAGAGACCTCAAAAAATGGGCTTCCCAGGCCAAAATCTTAGATGAAAGACAGACAGCCTTTGTTAGTGGAGTTGGCACCGCCTTGAATCTGTTTCTGATTAACATGTTGAAGGCAAATACATTAGCTGGGAAAAAAAAACTTTAACTAGCTTTTATTAACCTCGAACAAGCCTTCGATTGAATTAATAGAGAACGTCTGTGGTCAAAAATGAGGAACTGGAGTTGCCCAAAGGACTTACTGGAAGCCATTAAAACACTATATACTGACACTTCAATCAAGGTTCAAATCACAAGCAATGGAGGGCTTTCTAGGAGGATCAGAGCCTCCAGAGGAATCAAACAGGGCTGTGCAGTAGCTCCGTTCCTCTTTGTGCTATATATGGCCGATATGAAAACAGCCCAAGACAAGATTTGTGCATTCCCGCCGAAAATAAATGGAAAAGAGATACCGTGGATGCTATATGCCGATGACGCGGTATTTATAGACCAAACACCAATAGGCCTACAAAGACGGATTGAGACCTTCAACAAATATCTAAAAGAAAATAGCATGAAGATGAACGTCAAGAAATCTATGATCTTAACCTTGAAATCTGGCATGGGAAGAAAATTGGCAGGAAGAACTATGACATGGTCAGTGGAAAATGAAAAACTGGAGGAAGTGGAAACGACACTGTACCTGGGGATAATGATTAACAAAAACTGCAACGAACAGGCTCATTATGCTCTGATTGGGAAAAACGAGTGGCCCTGACAAATCAAGTGATTTGCCTACATTGCAGATATGGGAAGTTTTCTTTAACCCCGATTGTAACCTTTTTCAAGCAGAAAGTGGTGGCGGTCATCACTTATGGTGCTGAGGCACTCTTACCCCTAAAATGGGAAGTTTGGAATCTCTGCGAGGCGTACTTTTGGCGTAAGATCTTGCGCCTACCAACTTCATTATCAATGAAACTCCTAAGAATGGAGCTTAGACTCCAATCGGTGGCCTCAGTCGCACTTTAGAAATCTCTATTTCTGTATAGAAAGTGCATCCTGGACATACCATCAACGCCATTTGAAATTCTAGTACAGACAGATACAGTGAATGAAGACAAGATGCTTAATAACTGGAAAAGAAGATGCAAAGCTTGCATGGAACAAGTAAACCTCCTGGAAGATACCCTAAAGAATAATCCGGATAAAGCAAAAAGAGTAATCCGGGAAAAGGATTGGGAGGAAACCCAGGAACAAAGATTGAAAAGAAATCTATGCTATACCATCGTCTGGGGAAAAAAAGGCTTGAACATGCTACCTCCGTACCTGTTGAAATTTCCATCAAAGCACTACCGGGACCTGCTGCTGCGCTGCAGACTTAACATCTGGCACTGCAGAGAAGTAAAATGGAAAAGGAGGCAAATTGAAAAATCAGCAGCATATTGCAGGTTCTGCAAACTTAAAGACCAACTGGAAACGATCAGGCATGTTATGTTAGTCTGCCCAGCATTAAAATGGAAAAGAGAGATCTATATGGGCAGCTATATAAGGAATATTACTGAGGAGACGGAAGAAGAATACTGGGAACGACTCTTGACTGTTGACAAGATTGGCAAAACCCTTGATGCACTAAAATGTGTCGAAACATTAAATCAGAATCAGGAGGAAGAAGGGTCCGGACTTTGAGACAAATCTAGGAGTAGACTTATGTAATTAATCAATTAATTATTTGGCAAAACAAATCTTGGAACAATGTAACGATGGAACAAAAAGTAACTGAGGGAACACGTTACTGGACTAGTTCTTATCGATAGAAGAGGATTTTAAGAAAGGAATAATGACCTTATTGAAGGAGTAAGGAAAACAATGTTTAAGGTTTAAATAAGATTAACCAATAAAACAAAAAAAAAACCAAAAAAAAGTAAAAAGGGTCTTTATCTAATCAAATAGGGCATGCAAAGGACTCTGCAAGCTCTGAGAGCGCTCTGTCTGACAATAGCAAAGATAGTCTTATTTATTACAAATTTTGTCATAGAATCCTACACACTATAGGGGGAACATAATCTTGGGGATTGGGTGGTGTCGACTAACTATAGGTGCAGTTGTGACGAGCTGCTCCGTGGTTGGTGGACATCAGCGTGGTGCCAATGTGGGGCGGATAGGTCAGCTGGGCTCATCGGGGTGGGGCTGCCAGGCCAGGCGCGGTCAGTGTCGTTGATGGACGGGTGCCCTGACTTTCTGCCCTTGTGGCCCCACACACAACATTCATTCATTTAGATAATTCCGGTTGTCCTTTAAATCCTGCAATAGGTTACTCTAAATGTTAATAAGACACAGAAGGAATACATATAATGCAAGGCTTTACCAATACATCAAGACACTGTTACTTCTGATCTGTTGGCTGGGATGTCATAAACCTGGGGGTCTGGTCTGAGGGCATGGGGTGGGCTGCACTGTCATTCTGGTCTCGTTACATGTAGTGAAGAATTACTTTTTGATGTGTTAGTACATGGTTGAATATCTGTTTCTCAAGGCCCATTAACTTAGGGTGAACCGGAGGGCCACTGGACCAGCAAGGGTGTCCTCTGGCCCCTTGCGGTGGTGGGGTTTTAGGACCGGGTTGTAAATAATTCATGTGACCGACCATGGAGTTCTGGGACATGGGGGAGGCGAATACTTGAAGTGGGTCCAGCAGAATGGGGGAAGGCGAGGCTTTGCTGCTCGCACACCAGCTTGTCCTGGCGTGCCTTGGTGGGAGGGGAGGGGAGATGGCCTTGGGTGTGTGTGTGTGAGCAATTCTCTGTGCTTAGGCTGTACACTATGTAAAACAAGGAGTTGATTAATAAGTTGGTAATATAAAAACGATCACACTTTCCTAACGTCTATACATTTGTATATCATTTTATATCTGTCTACGGTAATTTGGCATTGTTACATACACCATTAAACATTGGACGATTATATTTTAGCAATGTCACATGGTAGTAGCTGAATAACACATGAGGTAGCATTAGGTTTGATGGTGTACTCAGAAGCAAGGGAGCAATATATTCAGAGATGATAACACATTTTCATTCTGGCTTATACATTTAAACGTGTCCCTTTATGCACATACACACACACACACACATGCTTGCAGTAATGCTCCGTTTGCCTTCCTTTGTACTTATCAGCATTCGTTAGTTAACCCTAGGCAGTCAGTATCACTTTCTTTCCATTACACATGGTACCGTATACGAGCTAAGATCATGCTTGTTTTACCAAAACTTATGAATTCGTTCTTTCTTAAACATGAGTGTTTATATTTGATATAGCAACCTTTGTAAACCATCAGGCATTGGAGTGTGTTTAAACATCAACAAGGGTTCATACAAAGTGGCTATTGACATCATATATTTTTACATGTTACGGGTTAGATGCAGGGTCAAGGCCTGTTCTGTTAGGATGGTTTTCTGTTATTTTCCAGACTTGATCCGTGAGTCAGGTCACTTCGGGGACAGTGATGTACTGCGGAAGGTAAATGATACAGTGTTTGTTCTGATACTTGTTTGTGTCTGGTTGCTCATGAGAACGGGCTCTCAGCGGATCTGCCATGGAGTGGAGGTGCCAGGGGAAGGGCATGGCTCTCTGTAATTTGGGGCCAAGCTGCAGCATTCACATGCAGGCTGTTTCCTTGGGTCTCAGGTTGACGGTATCTAAAATGGAGTCCCGATGCTTTCCAAAATGGTGTCCATGGTACAGCATGATCAGTCCTATGTGTCGTTCAGTAGTCACCCATCACCTGGGCCCTGGTGACTGGGGGGCCCATGACGAGCCATGAACCGCACAAGGTGGGTCCATGTAGGGGAGTGGGGTCTCCTGGACCTATCCTCCCATACATTTCCCCCCTTTCGTTACTTAAGTAACAAATACTGTAACTCACCCAACCTTTGGCGCTTTTTTTCATCCGCAACAGCATCGTCCCATGCTGGTGTACCTTTTATTGGCATCCAGGCTCAACATACCCCTCTCATGCTTTCCCCTCTCCTAGAATACTCATCGGGTGTACAAGTCATATATATACATCCCCCATCCCCATCCAGGTCCACCCACACCTCTGTATACCATTCCCTTTCATGGGGTTCCCTTATTATGATGTAATACAACCTATCTACTATGTCCCTATCATAAGGTAAAGGTACCAATCTGTACTTTGGACTTGAGCCTCGTGCATGACCTGTGCCACTCCTCTGGTGTTGCCCACTGTCACCATCATCATTGCGCCATTAGGCACTGCATTTGCACAACATCGAAGACCCAGCTGGCACACGCAAAAAATCAAGAGCAAAAATACCACGATAGGCATCAACATTTTGATTGTCAATCCAAGCCATGATGGTACCCAAGAGAAGATGTTGTCAAACCAGGTGCTGGCAGCTGCTCCACCTTCAGTTTTCATTCGTTCCCCCCGGGTTGTGCACTGCTGTGATGACATGTGACAACGTACCATTATCCGCGTCTTCATAAGGTACGAATGTGCAACATGCACTCCCGATTTTTCGGCAAACACCGCTGTCCATCGCCGTTAACAGGTCTAGGACATACCTGTTCTGCATCGTCATTAACCGCAGGCCTCTTAGCTTCACCTTGATGATGTTCAACCCTTCTTCAGTGTCATTAGCTAGCTGGATCAGCTGCCAGTGTGTGATCTGGAGCCATTTTGCATTTGCCTGTGCCTGGATGCTTGGAGCGAGTGAGGCAAAGAATGTTTCTGCAGAGCTGAACAGTCGATACCTGTCTGGAATCTGCGCCAATAATTCTGAGGAGGCTTTGGATATGTAGTTGGATGATTGTCACCTCCTTGATAGCACCTCTTGCCCGTTGCCGGAAGACAGGCCATACATTTGTGGCTCTTCTGTTGGCGATGTGTTTCATTCACGGGTGGCATCTGGCACTCCTTTGCCCCCAACAATATGACTCTCCGGAATCACCATCAATGCTGAGTGTAGTGTTGCCAACGAACATGTGCCCCTCCAGGACTGTGGGAGGTGCAAGTATGCCTGTTTGCCGTAGAGCCAGTAAGTGTCCATAAGTGCTGCTGCTCCCTTCTTCATGTCTGGGATAGTGAGTGTTCGGTTACAGTTCTTGTTCTGCCCATTGGGTTCTTTCCTTCCCCATGGAAGCAAAGATCATACAATATTTCTTTTTGCAGTTTGAATGGCTTTTCTATGGCGGACACCCAGGTCAGTTTCGTGATGTGCTCTTTCCAGACTGGCATGCATGTTTTTTCCACCAACTGTAATTTGTCTGCTGTCAGCCCTCGAAGTGCCTCAGCCTTGCACGATATTTCTTTGTCTTTCCATTTATTGTCCAAAAACAATGTCCCTTTGATCACGAAAAAAGGCTCTTTCAAGCATATTACCCCTTTCACTCTTGAGTAGCAGGTTTTCTCATTCTGCAGCATTTCAAATGATACTTCGTGTGCCTGAAAAGTGTTCTTAATTCTGCACAAGGTGAGATTAAGGAGACACTGAGCATCTGCAAGAGGTAATTCCTTTGACACCAGGACTTTAGGTGTGCATGAGGTGTGGGGGATCAGGGACCAGACATAGCAACTTTCGTTGGTTGTCTGTTTTGCGGTGGAACTCATGTCTGCATACCATTTGTTTGACTGGTGTGGATGTCTAGGGTCTTCTATTGCGTCTAGACCCAGACCATAGTGCTCGTCATATTGTCTCCTCCCCACCTCCCTCTTCCTCCTATTGCTTCTAAGGTAGCCCCTTGCTTCTTGGGCTATGTGTGATTTTGGCCCCCCTTTCCCTGCAACCCCCTGTTCCCATTCATCATACAGAGACAGAAACTTCTCTGTCATTTCTTCATTCTCTTCCTTTTCTCCTATAGGTACTGTAATGTCTGTTGTGGGAGTAGCTTCTAGTGAGGGAGGTGTGGCAGTAATATTGTATAGCCATGACATGACAGATGGGTTGCAGTCATTTAAACTGTACACATTGTATTCCGAGACATTTGGGAGTGAGGTTGGGTTTATACTCGAGCTGGTATGGATATTATTTGGGGGCTGCGCTTTGGGTGGGATTGTACCATAGCCCCATACAAGCTGAAATCCATCCCATATTAGGTAATCACCCTCTTTAACCACTTTGGTTGCATTCTTCGTGTTAGTTCCGTTTCTCCCTCCCCCCTCATTCATCTCAATAGAGATGAATGAAATGAACCAGTACGTAATGAAACCAGACATCATTGTAAAGAATAAAATAGCACACACAGACAGGCCACATTCATATGAATATCTACACCACTTAAATACATTATTTACATTTCTAACTGACCTAATACTATTCGTTGTGGGCTGCCTGTTCGTTGCCATGGTCACTCCTATATGTTAAAACATAAAAGCGCATTAAGCATACTTTAACAGTTGACATTTTCATTTCTTGAGAGAGAGAGAGAGAGAGAGAGAGAGAAAGTTTTATATTTACAATCCAACATTATTTGCATTTTCATTATTAGCTTTCACTTATCACCAGAATACTTTTCTGCATTTTTCATTTTTCCATATTTTCAACCTTTTACTCAGTATCCTTGTTTTATGTGCATTCTTTTGCTGTCCTCTTTATTGTTAATTATCTGCTGTTGTCTGTGCTTCCTCTTCTCGTTCCTCTTGGACACTATCATATGCTCTACGTACAACTGTTAAATGTATCCAATATCTCAGGCCCTTCACTTTCACCGCAGTCGGTGTGCAAAATATCCCTTCGTAAGGGCCTTGAAATCTTGGAGCATTCCACCTCTGTACGAAACTTCTGACATAAATTAGGTCCCCTGGCATTAACTGCTCTTGTGGGCTTTACTCAACAAATGTTCCCCGAGTAAATGGTGATGCGAGCTGCCTTGACATCATGCGGGCTGCTCTTGTGAATTTTGTCAGATAATCAGTAAATTCTTCGCCTAGTATTGTGGCACTTCTGTGTGCATCTGAATGTCTGCAGAGTGGAGAGTGTGTTGTATGCATGAGTCTTCCCGTCACAATCTCGTGCAGTGACAATTGGTGGTCCTTGCTTGGCTGATTTCTCAGCTCGAACAAGGCTAGAGGCAGGCAATGGACCCAGTTCTTTTTTAGTGAAAAACACAATTTTGACAACCTGCCTTTTAGGAGGCCGTTTATCTTCTCAACCATGCCATTGCTTTGCTGATGATAAATTGAGCACAGCTTATGTTTTATTCCTAACAAGGCAGTTACTTCCTTGAAAAGCTTGTTAACAAAATGAGTGCCGTTATCTGAGCGAATCACGTCGCAAATTCCCCAGCGCGGGAAGACTTCCCTCACCAAGAACTTTGCAGTGCATTTGGCATCTGGTCGTGCACACGGCCCTGCCTCAACCCACCTGGAGAATGGACAGACAACCACTATCATATACCGGGCCTCATTACACCTTTCCCCCGTATCTGCATAGTCAATATGCAGCTCTCTGAAGAGGCCTATTGGTTTAGGTATTGTTCCTCTAAGTGTCCTCAGTGTCATTCCTGAATTGTATATTTGACATGTGTACATTCCATTGCCATTTTGGATATATGTTCTTGGAGGCCTGGCACAAACCAATGTTCTTGTATTTCTGCGGATATATGTTGTTTAGCATTGTGGGCAGGGAAGTGTAGTTGCTGAAATGCTATTTCTAGTAGTTTGAGGGGCATTACCACCTTTCCTGTGTTATTCTGGCACCGCAAAAGATCAGTTGCTGATTGACTACAACCCCTCTTTTCCCACAGCCCTTTTTCCTTCTCACTTGCTCCTTCCTGTAACTCCAGTATTTGTGACACGGGCATTGTATTGTATCCTTCCGGAAGCTCTTCTATTGTCAGTTGTTGCACTAAATACTCACCTGTTATTACTTTTACTAAATAGGAAGCTTCCTTGGCTGCGGCGTCGGCTGCAGCGTTTCCCAAAGAGATAACGCCCATGTTGGACGTATGGGCTTGGCACTTCACTATTGCTACCATAGTGGGTTCTTTCAACACCTCAATAAGTTCTTTCAGGAGCTCTGCATGTTGTACAGGTGACCCATCTGCTCTGCAAAACCCTCTCCGTCCCCATCTTGCCAACCCACCGTGTACTGTAGTAGTCATGTATGCTGAATCTGTGTAAATAGTCACTGTACATCCTTTTGCTGCACGTAATGCTTCAATGAGGGCTACAAGCTCCGCTGCTTGGGCTGAGTAATGGGAGGGCAGGCAGTGCTGTACTACCACTTCGTACTCACCTTCTTCCAATCTCACAACTGCCACCTCCACATGCTTTTCCCCTGTGTCAGTGTCAATTGATGCTGACCCATCTATGAAGTAAACCTCTCCTTCGTTTAGAGCATTTTCACTTACCACCGCGCCTTCCCCCTCCTCCCCTGTGTAGGTAGCACAGTCGTGTTCCTGCATGTCTTCTAATGTGCATGGCTCTGTAATGAATGTTGCTGGGTTTACTGTTTTGTATCTGACTATGGCCCTCATTAGGACCCTGGCGGAGTGGGTTTCCGCCAGCGCTAATCGCGGCGGACCCGTCCGCCGTACTACGAGTTCCCTTAGCGCCATGGAGGTTTTCTCCGCCTGGTTTTGCCGGGCGGAGAAAACCATGGCGCTAAGGGACCTCGTTGTTAATTACGCCGCCGTACTTTACGGCGGCGTAATTAACTCCTTCCCCACTCCCATTATACCCTATGGGGCAAGAATGGGAATGGGGAAGGGTAAAATGGGGATTGGGGATTTACCGCTCCGCCAAGGTCGGCATGGGGTGGTAAATCCGCCAACCCCCATGGCGCTATCGACGGCTTTCCGCCGTGCTTCGCGGTGCATTTAGCACCGCGAAATCCGCCAGGGTCGTAATGAGGGCCTATGTGTATGTTTGCACTGGACAGTATTATTTCATAAGCAGTTGCTCTTTGTGTCGCAGTTGCTCTTTGTGTCGTCAGTGTGCTTTTTGATCTTTCTAATATAGCAAATAGGGAGTGTTCCACAAATAGTGTCACGGAGTATCCAATGACTATTTTCGCACTTTTCTCAATGGCGAATGCTGCAGCCGCGAGAGATTGCTCGCAAGCAAAGTGTCCTTGCATCACTGCATCTAAAGTGCCACTATAGTAGGCAAGTGGCTTGTGTCCCAGGGATGTTTTTTTCTGTCAGTACTGCTGTCATGAGTATCTCCTTGCAGTTGGAGAACAGGTAAAACTTGCGGTCATAATCTGTGTTCGCGAGTGCCGGTGTGCTTGAAATCAATTCCTTGAGTGAGGCAAATGAGTCACTCATTTCTGCTGACCACTGGATTTCTCTGTTCTCCGCTGAGCCTCTTTGAGTGACTGCAGTAGTGGTCTTGTGTACTCTGCATAATCTAAGATCCATGCTCCACAATAGTTACACATACCTAGAAATTTGTTTGCATGTCCTTCACTGTGCCTGGTTTTTTAACTGATGTAATGGCATCTACTCTGTCTGGTATTATCTTTTTGCCATCCTTTGATATTAGCTGTCCCAAGTACAACACTTCTGGTTGTCAGTACTGTAGCTTCCCTCTGTCGACCTTGTATCCTTTGTGGGCCAGCAACGTCAAGAGAGTGGCAGAATCTTTTCTGCATTCTTCCTCATTTTGTGCGCAGATGAGCAAATCATCTACGTATTGAATAATCGTGCTCTCAGCTGTCATGTTTCCTAAATCTTCATGGAGGATGCGGTTGAATATACTGGAGCTCTCACAGTAACCCTGGGGTAGCCTACAATGTTCATACCTCTTTCCCCCTAGTGTAAATGCTGTTAGATACCTGCACTCTTCTGCCAATGGGATGGAGAAAAAGGCATTTTTCAAATCAACCACTGTGAAGTGGGAGGCCTTCTTGGGGATGCTTCACAATATTGATGCAGGACTAGGGACCAAAGGGAACTCTTTTTGAATGACGTTATTGAGTGGGCGTAGGTCTTGGATCATTATCCATGCCCCACCTTTTGCTTTTTTAATCGGATAGATACAAGTATTACATAGAGAATTTGAGGGCACTATTATTCCCTGGGCTAAAAATGCACTGATTGTTTCTTTTATCCCTTCCTCTGCTTCTCTGGACAGTGGGTATTGCTTTACCCTGGGCAAAATGGCACCAAGTTTAAGTTTTATTTTGACTGGGGTAACTCCATGCAGTAATCCCACATCATGGGGGCCTGCAGTCCATAGATTGATGGGCACTAATTTCATGTCATCATCAAAGAAAGAAGGTGGTGCCCCCACCATTGCCATCAACTGTACTGGCACCTGCCTTTCTTGTATCATGATGTCACAGGGTATTGCGATTTCCATTATTATCTCACCGTCACTTTCAGAGTCTGAGAAAAGATCTTCATCTGACAGATCCCGCAATGCAATGTCGGCATTGATGCACAACACTGTGCGCCATTCGCAGCCGTGTATGTCCATTGCAATTACGGCTATTCGCTTAGCTGAGATTTGAACTGCATGTAAATCTAGGGACATTACTGTTCCTGATACAATCTCTGGGCGTGCTATTGGCCAGAAGATGAATTCTGCTGGTACTCGCCATTCTAGCTGTGTCAACTCAGGTACTACTCGTGCCAACGTTTTCAGTCCTTGGATAAACATATCGGGATACACCGGTATGCCACGCACTTCTGGTGCTGTTGCTCGTGCATGCACTACCAGCATTACGCGCAAAGGACAGATCCCTGGGGTGGAGCAAACTATCCCTCTCTCCGTGAAGGAGATAGTCATATTAAGCTTACTTAGAAGGTCCCTTCCGAGCAAGTTAATCGGGGACTGTTCGTAGTATAGTAGGGGTGCTCTTACTGTCTTACCCCCCACTGTGACGTCTAAATCTTCTGTGTAAGGAACTTTGACAACAGCCCCAGAGAACCCCTGTGTCTCCAATTTACAATTAGATAGTGGAAACCGTCCTTCATGTAAACATGATTTTTCAGCTCCCGAGTCCACCATAAATATGAACTGTTTATTCCCTATCTGCGCCCCTATCAATGGTTCCTCTGCTGCATTGTAGGTCGTAGATAGAACAGGACACACAAGTGCTCTCTGTGGGCTGTCCTATGCTGAGTGTCTCATGTTCCCCCCTTGACTAAAGACATTCCCTGATACCACCGCCTCTCCGCCATATGGGGCTGGTGCACCGTTAGCAGTAGTGGCGAAGGGGTTACCTTGTGTGTATTGCATGTGATTGTGGTTTTGTTGATGCTGCTGTACATTGTGAGGATGTTCTCTTCACTGTTCTACATATCCCCGCTCTGGCTGCCCTTGTGGTCCTCCCATGGGTAATCCATAGGGGCTCCCTGGGTGAGGATGACCACATTGTTCGATATCTTGATACACGTTGTTTGGTCTACCTCTGCATTCTCGTGAGAAATGACCCCACCTGCCACAATTCCAACAATTCCCTTGTCCCCCCCCCTTGGACCTTGTCCTCCATACCCTCCATTTCCCCCGTACCCTTGACCACCCCCTCTGCGGCCCCTGTACCCACCTCGTACTCCACGGGGGGCCCACTCTTGCCACTGCGGACCTCTGTATTGCTCCTGTCCATTCCACTGTGGCTGCCCGTTGCCTGCCCAATTTGCTGCCATCCTCCCTTGTATTGCTACCAGCCCCTCCTCATCATCCCCCTCCCTGTCGTGGGGGAGCGCCGCCACACCTCCAGCGACCTTCACAAGTTTCATTTGTACTAGCTTGGCCTCATTTGCCAACCTTTTTTAAGCAATCTCTTTCTCCCTTTCCTTTATTCTTTTGCAGTGGTGTACTATTAGGCTTTGTATTTCCGGCCATCCTTTTGCTTCGATCCCTGCTTTTTTGTCGAGTGGTATTTCCACCTCCTTTGGAAGCCCTCTCTTTATTATGAAGTAAAATAAAGATGTTGACTGATACCAGGGTGTGCCCGTTTCGGCTCTCCACAACTCCTGCACCCGGAAAATGTAATCCATAGCATCCTCCCCCTCATTCATTGTGCACTGCATTACTGATTGTAAATCTAGTGTGTCTGGAAATGTTTCTCTTAATGCATCCCATACCCTTGCACGCACTGTGTTAAAAGATGCTCCATAATGGCGATCACAATCTAGTGTCACTCCCGGGAAGCCAGCCTTTGCCCACACTCTATCTGCTTGGTCACCCACTGCCGATACTAGCAGACTTTTGACATCTCCTACTGCAAATGACACTCCTGCAGTGTGTTTTCCAAATGCATATATCCACTTACTTGCCCCTCCTGATAGCGGGGGCAATGATTTTAGCAAATTAGCTTTATCCATCTGAGCCCAGGGTATATAATTTGGTCTGCCACCTCCCCTGTGTATCAATTGGAGTTGTAGTTTGCCCTTTGTCATCTTGCCAGTACTCACCTTCAATCCTTTCCTTCCTAACGGTGCCATTCTTCCCATTCTATTCCTTAACCGTCCTGTCCATTCCTCTTCCATCGTTCTTCCCAGAGATATCCCTTCTCCTCTACCGGACCTTCCTCCCATTGCCACACTCAACCTCCCACCTTCCTGTTCATCGTCCTCAATATCGCACCATATTTCTTCCATGCCCCCGGTAGCCATTTCCTCATGACCTGTATTTTCATCAATTTCCTTTGGCCCCAGTTCTACTATTCAAGTTGGCTCTTCCTGAATTCTGAACAGTATTTCCCCTTTCTTCCATCTCTCTTCAGATGTCTTGTCAAGTCCCTGTGCTCTAGGTGTTTGCTCATGTCTAACAACACTATTTCCATTCTGCTCACATATATTTCTTATTCTAGATAACTCATCTCTTACCATGGAGAGCCTGGAGTCTAAGTTCTCTGTCAATTTTTCTATATGTACTGCAGGGGTGCTTACCTGTCTGCGCTGTCTGGGGCCCTCGTATGGTGGTGATGCACTTGGTCGTGGAGTGGCTGCAAGTGCTGCAGGGGGTACATATGTGGGGGCACTAGACCCTTCCGCTTGCACTGGCTTGTTTAGGAGAGGATACAATCGTGTCACCTCAATCGATCCCTCTGTTCCTCCCTCTTCCTTTATAACTTCAGGTATGAGTAAGTGACTATCAACTGTGGAGGGCAGGTTAGACACTGACTCCTTCCTTCTGAGGGGAGGCACTTCCTCAAATAACCTCCATAAATCTAGTGTTTCTCTACTATTATGAAATTGTTTTCCTTTATACTTCATGAATATGAATGTGGCCACCATATCTAGAAACGCGCTTATCAAACGACCCCCCTTCTGGCCATACTTGGGGCAGTCCTTCTCCTTTAGCTCTGTGACCCACTGATCGTGGGATTTCTTTGTACGTTCAGCATAACCAGGTCCATTTTTACAGATGTGGGCCAGGGGTGTTTCTGCCCCCATATTGTGTTTTCAGTTTTTTGAGTTTAACGCTGTGTAGTATAAGTGTGTGTGTGGCTTCTATCTTAGTCAATTCTTGGACATATACAAAAGGAATACTTGCTCGTACTATTACTACCTTTAGATCACAAACACTTGCTTACAATATTATTACCTTTTCATTTTACCGGGTCACACTTACGATGACCATACCATAAAGCTATGCAATGTCATCAATTTAGCATCATTTCTTTGCAATTCATTAAAACATGATTAACTTAACATTTGCAACATGGGATAAACACTTAACAGACTTTTGACATACAACACATAACATTTACCCCTCCTTTTTCCTCCCTGCCCTGTGCTTCTCTCCCTGGTAAGGTCCTCTTTCCCTGGATCATCAATTGTCCCTACACCTTTTAGACCTTTTATTTTTTTGCTCAAAACCAAGGTACCGTAACTATAGAGGAAAAAGAGAAAAAGAAAGTAGCAGTTTCTAACGTATTCACCGTGTCTCCCTATTACCAGACACTTTTATTTTATTCCCCACTTTTTTACTTATTCTCAGTACTAGTTGAGATAGCACTACGCGGTGCCGCCTTCTACCCCCTTGCAGAGCTAGGTTCCCGTCTCTTATCTTCTCTTATTTCACCTTTTTATCCTAATGGCCATATGCAGAGAAAGTAAAGTAAATACAAGATAGTATTAATGGTTGAAAGTACCCCTTTTAAATGACCTCGTGTACCCTGACTCCCTTCCCCTTTTCCTTTTACAGTCACTCGCACTTAATACTCACGTGCCCGTCTTGAATCGAGATTCTCTGGACTGGGTCTGTCCAGGCGGCGCTGCCACACACTCAATGGCCGCCCCCCGGCTCCGGCGAGCGGTACTCAAGGGGTTTTTTGGAGCGGGATCCCGTACCCTTTGTTTTATTCTGTGCGCACGTCTAAGTGTACCAGTTGCCGTAGGCGGGCAGCTCTCCTGCCTGGAATCTCTTGTGCCAGAGGGGACGAGGACGAAATTTAAAAATATAATCACGCTTTCGGGGTCACCACTGAAGGCAAGCATCCCCAAAAGGCATTACCATCCCCGCAATGAGAGGCAATAAAAGACACACCCAAAAGGGAATGAGACTAGGACCAAGTGCGGGTAAAAGTAAAAAGGGTCTTTATCTAATCAAATAGGGCATGCAAAGGACTCTGCAAGCTCCGAGAGCACTCTGTCTGACAATAGCAAAGATAGTCTTATTTATTACAAATTTTGTCATAGAATCCTACACACTATAGTGGGCACATAATCTTGGGGATTGGGTGGTGTCGACTAACTATAGGTGCAGTTGTGACGAGCTGCTCCGTGGTTGGTGGACATCAGCGTGGTGCCAACGTGGGGCAGATAGGTCAACTGGGCTCATCGGGGTGGGGCTGCCAGGCCAGGCGCAGTCAGTGTCGTTGATGGACGGGTGCCCTGACTTTCTGCCCTTGTGGCCACACACACAACATTCATTCATTTAGATAATTCTGGTTGTCCTGTAAATCCTGCAATAGGTTACTCTAAAGGTTAATAAGACACAGAAGGAATACATATAATGCAAGTCTTTTCTGATACATCAAGACACTGTTACTTCTGATCTGTTGGCCGGGTGTCATAAACCTGAGGGTCTGGTCTGAGGGCATGGGGTGGGCTGCACTGTCATTCTGGTCTTGTTAGATGTAGTGAAGAATTACTTTATGGTGTGTTAGTACAGGGTTGAATATCTGTTTCTCAAGGCCCATTAACTTAGGGTGAACCGGAGGGCCACTGGACCAGCAAGGGTGTACCTCTGGCCCCTTGGGGCGGTGGGGTTTCAGGACTGGGTTGTAAATAATTCATGTGGCCGACCATGGCGGTCTGGGACATGGGGGAGGCGAATACTTGAAGCGGGTCCAGCAGAATGGGGGGAGGCGAGGCTGTGCTGCTCGCACACCAGCTTGTCCTGGCGTGCCTTGGTAGGAGGGGAGATGGCCTTGGGTGTGTGTGTGTGAGCAATTCTCTGTGCTTAGGCTGTACACTATGCAAAACAAGGAGATGATTAATAAAGTTGGTAATATAAAAACGATCACACATTTCTAACGTCTATACATTTGTATATTATTTTATATCTGTCTACGATAATTTGGCATTGTTTCATACATCATTAAACATTGGACGATAATATATTAGCAATGTCACATGGTAGTAGCTGAATAACACATGAGGTAGCATTAAGTTTGAAGGTGTACTCAGAAGCAAGGGAGCAATATATTCAGAGACGATAACACATTTTCATTCTGGCTTATACATTTAAACGTGTGCACATTTAAAAGTTCTTGTTAGAAATGTATGACTTACAGTTAAAATGATAAAAAACTGACATATATTAGATATAAACATACATATAACATGCACATACACACACACACACACATGCTTGCAGTAATGCTCCGTTTACCTTCCTTTGTACTTAGCAGCATTTGTTAGTTAACCCTAGGCGGTCAGTATCACTTTATTTCCATTATACATGGTACCATATATGAGCTAAGACCATGCTTGTTTTACCAAAACTTATGAATTTGTTGTTTCTTAAACATGAGTGTTTATATTTGATATAGCAACCTTTGTAAACCATCAGGCATTGGAGTGTGTTTAAACATCGACAAGGGTTCATACAAAGTGGGTATTGACATCATATTTTTTTAAATGTTATGGGTTAGATGCAGGGTCGAGGCCTGTTCTGTTAGGATGGTTTTCTGTTATTTTCCAGACTTGATCCGTGAGTCAGGTCACTTCGGGGACAGTGATGTACTGCGTAAGGTAAATGATACAGTGTTTGTTCTGATACTTGTTCGTGTCTGGTTGCTCGTGAGAACGGGCTCTCAGCGGATCTGCCATGGAGTGGAGGCGCCAGGGTAAGGGCATGGCTCTCTGTAAGTGGGGGCCAAGCTGCAGCATTCGCAGGCAGGCTGTCTCGTTGGGTCTCAGGTTGTCGGTATCTAAAATGGAGTCCTGATGCTTTCCAAAATGGTGTCCATGGTACAGCATGATAAGTCCTGTGTGTCGTTCAGTAGTCACCCCGTCAGCTGGGCCCTGGTGACAGGGGGGCCCCTGACGAGCCACGAACCTCACAAGGTGGGGCCATGTAGGGGAGGGGTGTCTCCTGCACCTATCCTCCCATACAGTTCTCATCCAGAATGTTGTCATAAGCCTCTGTGGACTTTGATGAGAAATAATTCTCGCTCTTTAATTAACAAGATGAAGTGATCTTCTCCTTCGATTATATTAATTCATTTTCGGGAACTCTTCAATGTGGAGGTCACTCTGGGGAATCACTAGTGCTGGACCATGTACATTCACTATGGAATACACCCCTCCCCTTAGGCAACTTCATGTAGGGTCTGGATACACAAACCCAATATCGATTGATCAGAACTGCAATTCCTCAATTCATTCATGGTACATCAATTATTTCCCCACATCCTTTGTTTTTTCCAACATAGACCTTGCCATAATTTTTGAAGCAGGTTGTCGCATTCTTCAATTGCAGTATATGCACTGGTCCTGCTTCGTTCTCAACCCAGGTTAGTAGTCTTGCATGCTTGGCCAATGATTCTAGGCATTCATCATTCACCTTCTGCACCTTGCAGCTTCCTTCTTTCTTCAATAAGTGTGCAGGGCATGATATAGGCCATTTTCCCATCCATTGCTGGTTGCTACACGCTAATACACCAACAGTGGTGTTCTTTCCCAACATCTTGGTTCTCCTGATTTTTCAGTCATATCGGAGCAATTCATTCTCTTAATATCAACAGCGTGTATCTTCTCTCCAGATTGGGATGGATACATACGTTTTTTGTTTGTCCACCCTAATTCACTGTCCATCTTTTTTGTCTTTACATTTGTATCTTCGTATGGAAAAGTCTGTCTTGATCACCATTTTAAAGTTGCCCACTTCCCTTTGAATTGGCCTCTCATAGTGCAGGCTGCTAACTGACTGAGACATTTTGTATCATGTGACAACATCTCTCTTGCAATAAATGTTCTTGCTGCATTCATGGCATACAGTATTTTGAAACAGACATAGTAACTTTGTTCTGAGGTGCTCTCTCTCAACTAATTCATGGGCTGATACCATACATTATTTGATAAATTTGCCGTTTTGTCTAAATATGAGTTAATACTTTAATTATACTCTGCAGCATCTATCTTCATTCGGGAAAAGGCATTTTTTACATCAGAACGTAAGGGGGTTCTTGGTCTTCTAATTTGAAAAAATAGGAATAATGGGACTGGTGGGGAATGTCTTATTTCGTAATTTCTCAGTGCTTATAATATGTGTGATTGCCAATGTTATAAGGAGAATAGTCAAAATCAGAATGCCACAACGCATTCCACAGATTATTCTTCATTTGGTACATCTTTTACTTGGAGCTACAGCTCTCACCTCTTGGAACATTTCCATTGTCTCCACTTTATAAGTTATATATGTCAGTTTTTTATCATTTTAACTGTAAGTCATACATTCATAACAAGAACGGCAAAATGATTGGCAAAACATTTCTTAAACAATGAAGCCATGTTTGGAATCCCTGTCAAATGTCACTATGTTCGTATTTCTTCTTATTAATGCTGGATAAGACTGAGGTATGTAAGAGAAAACAGCAAGTAAGAATGAATGGACGATCAGCAACATAAAAGCTCAAATATTATTGTCCCTCTATAATTATTTTATGGTTTTCTCTATTCCAATCCATAGAAGATATTTCATGATAACTGCAGGTTAAATTAATCCATAAATCAATTCTAATCTGAAAGTGTTTTGTTTTCTTTATCTAGGTTTTTGATCATTGAACTTGTGGTCATCCTTTGCTGTGTTTCTCTTGCTTCACTGTGAACACTTGCTTCACTGGAAATGCTGGCTTCACTTGAAACGGGTGCAGGAAAGGTCAATGGTGCTTCACTTTTAAAAGGTTTGATATTGTGCAGGTCGATCCAAGCCCTTCTTCTTTCCAATTTAACAAGGGGTACTGTAGGTATGTACAAATTTATGTACTAACACTTGGTCCCCTATACACACTGGAAATTCCTTTAATGCCTTCACATTTGCATACTAACTGGTCCCATATATATATATATATATGTTTATATATATATATATATATAATTTACTGGCAATGCCTTTAATGCGTTTCCCAAATTGTTAGGTAAATTGTTCTCTTTGTGTACATTTGACCCATCCTGTTTGATCTGTTGAGAAATAAAAGAAATACTTTGGGCCTCATTACACGGACGGCGGTAGACCAAGGTGCTATTAGCACCTTGGTCCATGCCGGTAAAATACCGGCACCCCCTTGGTGGAAAGGGGAATTACCGCCCTATTCCAAGGTTGGTGGGGCGGTAATTCCCCCTTCCCCCATTGCCCTTCCCCATTCCCATTTTTGCCCCATAGGGCATAATGGGAATGGGGAAGGTGCTAATTACGGCACCGCAAATTGCGGTACCGTAATTAGCTCCCTGGTCCCTTTGCGGGTTGGTTTTTAACGCCTGCAAAAAGCAGGCGTTAAAGTCTCCAACCCGCAAAGGGACCTCGTAGTAAGGCGGTAAGGGTTAACAGTCACCGGTACCATTAACGGTGACCGTTAACCCTTACCGCCGTCCGTGTAATGAGGCCCTTTGAGTCATTTATTTTAAATAATCATGCATTGTGTCACCTCGTGCCCTTGCTACACTGTGGGTGTCTGTATTTTCGCTTGTCGTGGGGGTGAGAGGCGTCCTCATTCAGCATCCAGTCACCATCTAATGGGGTATTAAATAGTGATCTGAACGTGGTTGATTCCTCTGTGTATATTGCAAGAGATAGGCAAGGTAGTATCCTTTCTTTACTATTAACTTTAGCTTTGCCATCCTTTCCCTCAAAAGTCCATTTAATCTCTCACATATCCTGTTTGCTTGTGGGTGATTGGCTGAAATGAACTCATGCTTGATGCCTAATAGTGAGACTACATTTTGAAAGAGTTAATTCACAAAATGCGGTCCATTGTCAAATTGCAAAATTTCCCACACACGCCATCTTGGAAAGACCTTGCAGACCAAAAACTTTGCAGCACATGCAGCATCAGGATGTGTGCATGGACCTGCCTCAATCCATGTGGAAAAGTGACAAACTACAACGATCATGTATGTATAGCCATTACATGTTTGCAACATATCCACGTAGCCTATGTGCAAATATTGGAAGGGGCCATTGGGTCTTGGGCTTACTCTTCTCACTGCTCAGAGGGTGTGTCCTGCTGTACATTTTTGGCACACAATACAGTTTACAACAACTGTGCCACGTGCTCACTGAGGTTCGGTACAAACTAGTCTTCTGCTATAGTAGCAACTAAACTGTCCCGAGTCACATGTCAAGCATATTGGCACTGCTCCAATACTACTCTCATTAAATCTAGAGGCATAACTGACTTTCCTGTGCTATCCTGCCTCCAATTTGCCTCAGTGGGGGATAAGAAACACCCCCAACTTTTCCAAAGCCCCTTTTCTTCCTGTGAGGCTCATCCTTGTATCTCCATTAACTGCACAATGGAAATCATATTAAATCCTTCTTTTACTAACATGGATCGCCCTTTTGCTTTTTTCAAATCTTATTACTCATCTTCACACATAGCTGTAATAGTATGTGGCACGTTTGGCCTCTATATCTGTGGCTTCGTTCCAGCGAGAGATTAAGTCTGCTCTTTTTGAATTTGCTGTGCATTTCGCGATGGCTTTGGTTGCTGGAAAGCTTAAGGCTTCAATGAGTTTGTCTAATAGCCTGACATGTTGCACTGGAGTGCCATCTATGCAGAGGGAGCTAGGTCTGCATGTACTGTTGTCATCACATGGGCAGAGTCAGAGTACATGTCACTTCCTCATCCTCAAAGCTTGCATCACATAAATAAGCACATATAATTCTGCAGCTTGTGCTGAAAAGGTTGACAGTAATCGTCTGTTCATTAGTACTTCAAAGGTGCCCTCTCGGGTCATCCTTACTACTGCCGATCTTGAATGTCTCACACCAGTTTTTTGATTGATTTTGGATGAAACATCAATGAAAACCACTGCCCCTATTCCTAGAGCATTCTATTTAACATAGGGAATATCATTATGACACTCAGTGTAAGTGACACAGTCAAGCACTTCATCATCTTCTCCCATTGGTTTAGATATGAAATGTGCTGGATTCATTATACTACACTTTACAATTTTAATTGCAGGATTTGAGAGAATTACTTTTTACCCCAATGCCCCTTCAGTGGTCAATGTGCTTTTAGGTTTCTCTAAAATTGCAAATAATGCATGCTGTGCAAATAGAGTTACAGAACATTTCATTGTTGTATTTGAAGCCTTTTCTATAACAAATGCAGCAGCTGCTAAAGATTGGTCACAATGATAATGTCCTTTATTAACTGATCTGGTTTATGACCATGTCCTAATGTTGTCGTCTATGTAAGGACTGCTGTCATGACCTCTCTATTTTTATGGGAAAGTAAATACATTTCTTCACTATAATTTGGAATACCTAATAACGGAGCTGTGCTGATCACATCTTTTAATTCATTAAATCCTTCAGTCATTTCTTCTGTTTACACCAATTTACTTTTAGCCACCTGTGAATATATGTACTGTAGTCAAAGACCCAATCCCTTCAGTAATTGCATAGACCTACAAATTGCTGCAATTGTCTCACCATGTTTGGCTGCACAGTTCTCATAATAGCTTCTGCTCTTTCAGATGCCACTCTTTTCCCTTCATTTGATATTAATTATTCTATGTATAACACTTCTTCTTGACAATACTGTAATTTTTCTTTGTGTACTTTGCACCATTTCTCTGCAAGTATCATTATAAGTTTAACCAAGTCTTCTCTGCATCTCTCTTCTGTCTCACTACACACTAAAATGTAATATACATATTGAATAATGGTGCCTTTGAGCACCATTCTTCAATCTGAATAATTCAATCCATCTGAAGGACTCTGTTAAAGGTGGTAGGGGACCACAGTACCCCAGAGGTAATCTAGTATGTTTCAGGTGAATTGTTCTATGTGAAGAAAAAGTCAAATCATGTGAGTCTTCGTGTAAGGGAATAGAGAAAAATGAATTGATCAAATGGACAACAATAAAATACTTGGCTGTTGACAGGATGTTGCATAATATTGTTGCATGGTTTGAAACTAAAGGAAACTCTGCTTTGACTATATGGTTTAAAGGGCAAAGGTGCTGGATACATCTCCACAACCCCCCTTTGATTTCTCACTAGGGTCAAGATGAGACAGAAATCAGGTTAGTAGGCTCCCCAGCAGTAATGAAGAAGCTCAATAAACAATATACTTCCTTCGTATCGAGGTTCCTGTCTCAGCCTCAGTGAAAAAACCTGGAGTTCATTTGGACGCTACCCTCTCCCTCACAAGACAAGTGAACTCTGATGCAGTCTCTGCGGCCTACACATCTAAATTGATTAATGCTGCCAGACATTTCCTATCTCCCACCAGCTGCCTCACCATAGCTCGAGCGTTCATCAGGGCAAGGCTAAACTACTCCAACGCCCTCTTCGCTGGCACCTCCAAACATAACATGAGCAAATTGCAGGTAATCCAAAACAATGCTCTACACATGGCCCTCAACATTCCAAAAAGAGACCACATATCACTAGCAAGAAAGGAGGCCCACTGGCTCCACATTCGGGAAAGGATCACTTTCAAAATTCTGTCCATCACACAAAGATGCCTATCCAGCTCCGCTCCTACATACTTTTCACACAAAATCAGGAGAGCATACTCTGCCAGACCAGTAAGGGAAGCACATGCCAACCTTGTTCAACTGAAATACAAGTGAGCTAGGGCAGGTGGATGAAGTTTCCCCACAGTGGCAGCTACACACTGGAGCTCCCTCCCGCCATCCCTAAAAGTGGAGGAATCCTATTAAGTCATACGAAAATCATTGAAAACCTAGTTATTTGCTTAATGTCCTGACATGTCTCAAGCATGGAACTTGTGACATGAATGTAGCCTGTATCATGTCAATTAGAAGTTATCATGTTGTCAAATGGGAAATTATATCGTGCCTCCTATTGCAATGAATATATGTATATTGGCCTACGCCAAGCTGCTTGAAAGCCACTTGCGAAGAAATCCGTGTTGCAAGGTCCTGACCTTAGAATCAATATAAGGCGTCATTTTAGGTCAATCCGGCATTTTAGGTTCTCTCTGCAAAGTCACCGTGTGACTTAAAATGGTGGACGATGTCATTCCTAAATACAACATGGCCGTCTTCACCTCTGCGTACAACTAATATGCAACTTGCCCGCAGGCCACTTGTTGGGGTCGTGAACTGAGACCTTTTCCTTCGCTGACCTGTGTGTAAAGGATTACTCATGCAAATGAAACTAATCCGCTAGCATATGTTAAGAACAATGTATCCAAATACTGAACTGAGAACATTTGTTTAACTACATTGTATTAATGTTTGAGAAGACTCTATGAGGAATCCTAAAATACACTGTTACCGTGTAGACTTGTCGGCGAATGCATTAAAGGCAAACTCTAAGCATATAGATGTCTGAACTCGGCATGAACCCTAGATCAGTAATCTATTAGAGGAATATTAACCCGCAGTAGGGTTGAAAATCATGTTCGCAAAGGGTATAAAAGTGCGACTAATTCTAATGTACAGTCTCACTCACTGAGCACACCGAACCATGCTGGAGTTCGCTGTGTTGTACTGAGGGCCGATAGCTATCTGATTGTTTTGTCCTTTGAAACTGTTCAGTATAAATTAAAGATCTTTGTATGTTCCTTTGTAACCTGTGTTCGGTGTATTTCCTTTTGGGGTACTCAGCCTTGATATTTTCACTTTGTTTTCACAATGTGATTCAGTGCTCCTAAGGTAAAACATTTATAAATGTAATCAGAGGAAGTGTAACACCACTTTCTTCCCTCACTGTTTGTAACTGGTTGGAACAGCGCCCTGATGCCTATTGGTTTGGGTGCTTTACAAATTAAAAATAAATAAATAAGGGTACACAGCCGTGTTGCACAGTGAATCGGATGGTACCAGAATGCCTTGCTTCATTAGTGCGGATATGGTTTCATATATCCCCCCATCCACTTATCTGGACATCAGGTACTGTGTTACAAGTGGCAAAATAGCTCCTAGTTTAAGCTTAATTTTTACTGCTCCTAATGTCTTTTTTGGCACATGGCATATGGACTTGAGTTCCATAAGATTCTTGGCACTATTTCCATGTCTTCCTGAAAATATGTCAGCTTAATTTTTACCAACGCCATTCTCTGTGATACCTCTATGCTCTCAACTTTATTTATTTATTTATTTATTTATTTATTTATTTAGGCATTGATATAGCACACAAAGCCTAGAAGAATCTAGGTGCTTAGAAATTGGTTATTTTAATCCAATTAGTGAGACTTATGAAGAATACTAATTCATCATTTGATTAGTAATCCCTGAATAGTTCCTCAACTGTCAAGTCTGTTAGTCTATATCCTTCATTGAGAGCTATCATTGTTCTCCATCCTCTTCCCTCATCGTCTGTCCCATGAAGCATCAGCCTTTCTTCTCTTACCACTGCTGCTTTTATTCCAAATGAGTAATTTGCCCTTCCTCATCATCCATGGGAATTTCTGGCATGAACAAAAATCTATCCAGCAGACTTATTATTTTACCTGTTAATTTAGGTAACCATGATAGCTAAATGTGCACTCCATAGAAGAATACTTCTGTGTCTAGAGGGACTCTCCATAAAGCTTTCCCACCTGCAAAACCTAACAGGAATTCCCTCAAATGTATATAATGTATCCCCGTGGTTGAACACACTATACCTTTGTCAGTAAAATATACCATTATATAAAGTTTTGTCATTAGATCATGTCCTAATATATTCACTGGTGTCAGTTTAGAATATAGCAATGGCATAGATATGTCGTGTTCCCCTATAGAAATAGGTAATTTGTCTGTAAATGTACCTAAAGCTGTCTCCCCCAGTAAATCCCTCAGCATTCATAGCAATGTCTGACATTGAACATTTTCCCTCACCGACACATGAACAAGCCACTCCAGTATCCACAAGAAATAAGTATGTCTTGCCTCCTATCATCACCTTCACCCTTGGTTGCTCTTGGGGGTCTGGTGTTACAGATAATACTGAACACATCAGGTCGGCCTGTGGGTGGTCCTATGGTGGGTATACATTCATCCTGTGCCTGGGAAAGGATTTCCTCCAACCACAGTCACACTCCCTAGTTTGGGTTTGACTACCTGTGTAGCTCCCGTGTCTATTTGCCATTGTGATGCACCTGTCTGTTGCATTGGGATATATTGTATTTGCTGAGTGGTTGCCTTTTGCATTTGCGTGGGTGCTTGTTGTTGCTGCCTCTGTAATGATCTGGTTTGCATTAGTATTTATTGTAATTGCTGTGTTTGTGACACCTGTGTCTGCATTGGCGCTTTCTGTAACTGCTGTGGTTGCAACATGTATGCCTGATTTTGTGTGTGATCTTGGGCATAATATCCTTGTGAATCTGTGTTATAATGTGGAGCATATCCCATCCCCCCTCTTGAAGATTGGTTATGCTGCTGTTGCGTAGCTGCTCTACATCTGCATACTCTAGCCATGTGTCCTAATTTTTCAAGATTCCTACATATTAATGATTGTCCACTATTAAATCCTCCACTTCCTTGAGGGTTTTGAACTTCTCCTCTTCCTCCTTGAGGCCCGTTCCCTCTGTCTCTCGGCTCAAAATTATTACCATTCTGATCTTGGGCATTGACTAGATTATTTTCCAGTGGGAATGTACTATTTGTGCCATGCTTCCCTCATTGCTTGTCAACACTGCTCCTGCTATTGCATAATTTGACAATTATTTCTGCACCAACTTCCCATCTTCTTGCTTTCTACCCTCAGCTTTTTCTTATCTTATTCTTTTAGCATTCTGCAATAATGCACAATTGTCAATTGGATGTCTGGCCATGGTTTTTCTTCCATTCTCACCTGTTTATTTAACTGACTCTGTACTGGTTCTGGTCGTCCCTGACATAATATGTGGTAAAATAATGCTACAGTTTTATCTCACGGTTCATGCTTCTCACACTACATTTGTCTGGAATATCCTGGAAAAAATCCATGGGGTCTTCATCCACCCTCATTTTTCTAGTCAATATCGCCCCTATATTGATGTATCTGGATATTGTACTCTAAGCGCTCGCCAGAGATCTGCTCTACAATTATTGAATGGCACTCCATCTCCTCATAAGCTGCACACCAAAATAGATTAACACTTTGTTGGAACAGGACAACTGCATGAATTTACTAGCGTGGAATACGCAGTCCGCACAATGTCTGACCATTCCCCGCTGGTGATTGTATGTGGGAAAACATAGATACCAGACTGCCTATACCGGCATAGTGCATGCCTGCTGATGCCTTGGGTGATGTCCTTTTTACAGAGCGATTAGGGGACACCCTGAAAGTAGTGATCAGGAGAGAGGTATTTGCTAGGGTGGGGGTATCCATCAGAAGCTAGGGGAAGAACAGGAGGTCAACGAGAATGAAATAGGTACCTTGGAGGCACTGTATGCGGGCCTACAGTCGGTAGAGGAAGAACTATCAGAGACCCGGTCTTGATGCCTCCAGGCATGAGAGAGACTATCCAAATTCGACTATGCCACATGGATAGCTTGAACACATGTGGAGGGGGACAAATCCGTGAGGTTGCTGGCATGGCTATGTAAATGTGAACACCTTAAATGACGAATGTGGTGCTGCGTGGAGATCCCAAACAGCAATAAATTACATTTTTGCTGCTTTTTACACCCAGTTATACAAACACGACAATCAGATACCCTCTGATGACATAACCAAGGTAGTTTCACTGACACGACTCCCGAAACGTACCGTATGCCAGATGGCCTCTCTAGACAGCCTATCACTGTTGAAGAACTAGGAGAAGTGATCACTTCCCTCTCCACCAGTAAAACACTGGGGAGTGATGGACTTCCAGCAGAATTTTACAAAGTGGATTGCTCCACTCTGGTCCCGTCACTCCTTAAGGTTTTTGAAGAGGCGTACAACGGGGCATGCTCCCAGCCAGCATGAGGGAAACGCTGGTGATACCTATTACCAAGCCTGGGAAACCAACAGAAACAACAAAAGCCTAGAGGAATCGCCCCCTAGCCATGCTAAACTGTGACATGAAAATACATTTGATGGTATTAGCTGCGCGCCTTTGTAAAATTATCATTTCCTTGATACATACAGACCACAATGGGTTATACCTCGCCGCAACACCACCCTGAATCTCTACTGATTGCAACACATTATCAATCAAATCAACCCCTGCATGGCATGGAACACTATGCTGTGGCATCTCTTGATGCCATCACGGCCTTTGACTCAGTTTACTAGCAGTGGATGGTTGCTTCACTACAAGGTTTCAGGGAGAACTTCATTCACTGAGTGACACTACTCTACACTTCCCCAACAGCCAGAGTGAAATTGCGCAAGCAGATATCGGAGGCATGGAGCATAAACAGAGAACTCGTCATGGCTGCCTGCTCTCGCCCATGTTATTTATGCTTTCTCTAGAGCCGATGGCCGTGTACTTAAGTGAGGAACATCTAGAGGAGGGCATTGAGATAGGGGGATCCAAGCACCACATATCACTGTACGTAGGTAACATCCTGCTTTATCTGTGCGAACCACAACACAACCTACCTATTGTCATGGATGTGCTAGGCAAATTTGCAATGCTATCCGGGATTTCCTTTAATAAACAGAAATCCTGTCTTTTCCCCTAGGCAGGCCATTGTGGGAAGGATACAGCTACCCTACCTGACCTGGTTCTAAAATGGGAGTCACATTCCTTTAAATATCTGGGAAACCAAATCACACACACGCCCAATGACACACATATACACAACACTCTCAGGGTTGTAGATGGTATTAAAAAGTCCACAAACTTCTAGTCAAAGTTACCACTCTCTCTCATGGGTACAGTTGCCATAGTCAAGATGATCATCGTAGGCTTCTATACACCTTCACAAACATACATTATCACACAGGGATCACTTTTCTCTGTTTCTTTGACACCCTCCTTAGGGGCTTCTTGTGGGGCCCAAGGTGAAATAGACCTGCGCTTACCATTTTGTGCCTACCCTATAAAGATGGCGGGGTGCAACTACTGAGACTGGAGCTTTACTATTTGGCTGGCCAATTAAGTTTGTTACAAAATTGCTGTCAATTGCTTTACGTCTGAATCTGAGCTGCTCCAGTCATTGGTCAAACAAGCCTGGTTTAAGAAGATTCTGTGGCTCTTGGACTGTTGCATTAATTCCCAGCCCTTGCTTGTGGGACTCGGCCAACAGACCTGGTGCAGATGGTTAAAACTACTTTGGGTACGACACCCTTACTCACCCAATGTCCCAATTACTGCCGATGTGTTCTTGAACATGGATGATCTTAACATTGCACGGCACTGAGAGGAACTGGGTATTTCCACCTCGGGCAATTTGTATGACAACGGAACATTCCTAGACCTGGAAAGCCTAACACAGCAGGAGGGTCTCCCATGGTGTCTTTTTTGTTGTACATGAGGGTGGTAAGGGTGGCTGGATGCAAATGGAATGTGTGGCCTTCTGAGCCAGAGGAGACCGCACTTCTAGCCCTGATGTGTATCCTAGATGATGGCTGGAAACCTGTGTCTAGACTGTTTGAATGTTCACTGAACGAGATTAGCATTAGAAATATCAAATTGAAGGTGCGCTGGGAGACTGGCATTGGCTCAGAGATTACTGACCAACAATGGGAACAAGCACTACAGGTTCTGTTTTGGTGCACCCAGTTAGATGCAGCAGTTGGGCACAGGGACCTCTCGACGCAAGGATGTTTTGGTGTAAGAGGTCGTAAGAGGTCGTAATTGGTGGGGCAAGAACCTGCAGGCACTTTGCATTTTGTACCTCTCAGCGCAAATATGTTTTGACGCAAGAGGTTGCAATTGGCATGAAGCGTCAGGAACTTTGCATTTTGTAATGTAGATGAAGCCAGACTGATTTTCATGGAGACAACCAACAGATTAAGTGTGGAGAGCAAGCTGGGAGATGGGCAGATTTTCCAGGAGTTTGCCCAGGAATGGTATAATAGAGATTGGGCGATAGTTTGCCAGACAGGTAGGGTAGGCAGCAGGCTTTTTAAGGAGATTTTGCACAAGTGAGTTCTTGAGGAGAGAGGGGAAAGCATGAGTGGCGAAGTAGTGATTGCAGAAATCGGCCAAGACTTGAGCGAGGCTGTCACTGTGGTACTTGATGATTCTGGAGGAGCAGAGGAGCACCTGTTTGGATTACACTTTCATAGATCGGACATGTCTAGAAACATCATCAAGTGTTATCAGAGAAAAAGAGGAGAAAGGAGGAGGAGAGGGAGAAGCGGCCAGAGGTGGTACAAGAGAGGTAGAGGGCGAGGAAGGGGAGAGCAAGGATAGGATGTCCTCGGTTTTAGTGGTGAAGTGAGAAGTCAGCGCCATACAGAGGGCCTGTGAGGGAAAAGGAAAGGTAGAGACTGCAGAAGGATTGACCAGCTCCTTGCAGATTTTAAAGTGTTTGACCATGTTGTTAGAGGCTGCATAGATGCAAGCTTGGATGTGGACTCTTTTCTTGGACAGGACAAATAATCTGTTTTGCCTTTCAGTGCAAGCAGCAGGCCAGTTTGTCAGAGGATGCACCAGAAGCCCTCCATTTCCTCTCAGCCACCCTGCACTTTCGTTTCAGGGTCGCAACGTCGGAATCATACCAAGAGTTGTACTTGGAGGTAGGCCTCAGATGGATTCTCGTGACAGGGAAAAGGATGTCCAGAGTGTTGGACTTAGAAAGATGCAGGTTAGGGAGGGCTGAGTCAGAGTGTGTGTCAGCCCCAGGAGTAGGAGGAACAGAGAAGGTAGAGGCAAAGGCATCCACTGGTGCACTTATCATGGGCCGAATGACCGAGAAGGTAGGTGCCAGTGCTGGGGCAGGCTTTGCCTGAAGGACAGATAGTTTCAGATGAGAGGAAAGCAGAAAATGTTCAGTCCAAGAGAGAGGAGTGGTGAAAGGGGGATGTCTAAGGCGATGCGAACATCTAAGGTGTGTCCGGCCGTGTGTGTCAGACCAGAGGGTAAAATGAAAGAGAGAGAGTGTCAAATAGATTGCAAAAGAGCCCAGAGGAGGGAAAAGAAGAATCCAGGTGGATTTTGAGGTCTGGGAAAAAGAGAAGTTGAAAGTTAGAGGCAAGCAGTGAGGAGAGGTCAGCCCACTCTGAGTGGAAGAGGGCAACCTGGCCAGGAGGCCTGTAGATGATGGCCACAGTCAGAGGCCAGGAGAGATGGAGAGCCTGCAGGCAAAGCATTCAAAGGAGGAGTAAGCCTGTGTAGGAATGACGGAAGCCGGGACCCACAATGGAAATATCAGTGCTACTCCACCTCCGGGTCGGTTGGTTCTGGGCTTGGAGAGGATCTTTTAGCCATCAGGGAGGAGAGCATCAAAACTCGTGACAGAGCTGGCTGTGTTCCATGGCTCGTGAGAGCAAGGACAACCAGGTCAAGTTCTTCGAGGAGGTGGCAGATGTCAGAGGAGTGTTTGACAGCAGCGCAAGAGTTGAGCGTAGTGACGTGGATGTAGGTATCAGCAAAAGGGAGGTCTGGGTTGGAGACCAGGATGTCCCTGTTGAGCTTCTTCCTTCCAGACTTAGTGAGAGGGATAGGACAGAAGATAGCATAGCAGTTAGAAAAGAGGAGACGGAGACGGAGAGCACCATAGAGGGTGCACAGAGAAAAGTAGGAGGAGGGGTGAGTGAAAGAGAGCAGGAGAGACACAAACCAGCATTACACAACGCAGGAAGCGCAAAGGGGGCAGGGGCCACACAGCAGGGCAAACAAAGGTGTAGCAAATAGGAGACACATAACAATACAATAGTGCCCCCAGCAGAGTGGGAACGAAGAGAGTGGGAGAGACCCTATTGGGACACAGTTCAAAGGCCTAGTTATAAACACACAGCAATGAACAAGAGTTACTCCCGCAGAACCTCATAATATTCACCTCCACCAGGTCCCTTGTCATTTGGAACATCTGATTCTGCAGGATATTTTCGGTCTCTTTTTTGAGAACCCATGATGTTTTTCTCTACTCACACAAAAATCCTGGAGAGGGTGTGATGCCGAGCACCGTGATCTTGAGCAATTAAGAAAGCCCAACACAGAGCCAAAAACGGAGCAATTGTCCTGTGACAGTCATGTCCTGCTCCCCATTTTGGGGCTCTACATTATAAATAGGAGGGATATATCTACGATCCATTCCAGCCAGCAGTCCTCTATGCAGACTTCCAGCAGAAGAGAAGGGTTCAGACTAGACAGCATCCAAGCAGACAGTGCATAATTCAGACAAGCAGAATTATGTTATTACTATTTGCAAAATAGTCTGCGGGGAGGGGCGGGAAGCAATGAGGAGCCACACTGGGAGGGAATGAACCAAGAGGAGGCAGGTTTTTGTGCTCCAATCATGTCCAATTAACCTTTGTTTAGCTATAGGGACATGCCATACTCTCACCAGTCAGCTCTATGAGAACAGAAAAAGAAGTGAAAAGTTGACGTGTTAACAAACTCTATAAACATTGTATTGGCATTATAAAAATATTGTCTGCTGTGAGCCAGTTTGTCAGCTCTCATCAACCAGTTCTGTTCCACTGTCATAAACAGCATTACTTCTTGCTGGGGTTCGCTCCTTCTTTGACTACCACTGATCATTTATTGATTTTAAGACCCTAGTGGACCCCTAAAACATTTGTGGAGGCCCCAGAAAGATTCTCAGTTCCCTCAGTCAACTGAAGGTATTCCATTCACCCTTCCTAGGGGCACAGGTTTGACGACCACAGGCCTGCTCCACATGCAACACCAAGGAGTCCCATCAGAAGCCGTGTTCATGAAGGTCTGTCTTTTTCCGAGCACCACCCGCGTTCAGGGGAGGAGTGAGCCTACGTGGGAGGCTCGGTACCGAGAGGACTCCAGGATCCCTAGGACACATGAGTGTATGAGTGTAACCATGCAAGAAAGCGTTCTCTCATGGTTGCATCCCCATGGAGAGGGGAGGTACTCTGTTTTCTGGTGTAAAGGACGCATCCTCAAGGTGGGAGGATGATCAGCCATAGTATTAGAAGATTCAGGTATGTGTCACCCCATAGGGAGTGGATGTGTGTGTTTGCACACCAGCGCTAGATTAGGAGAGGTGCGGAGTAAGAGCACCCCGTTAGATGGGATTTGCGTGTAGTACCAGCGATTGTATAGTTGCATCATATATGGGAAAAAAGGTGTTAATATATTGTGCAGAGTTGAAGCAGTGTTTTGAGGAAGTGTAGAGGGATACACGTGATTGCGGGATGGCTTTTCCGAGTGCTGCGCAAACGTCAGCACCAGCTGTAGGAAATACATTGTGGGAGGAAACCCTTTTCCTTTTCCACAGAATAACCGGCAACAATAGGAGGGCCCTGAGAAAGCTCAAGTGTGTCCTATCCTATCCTAGCAGTAAATGATAACCCCAAAGAGGAACCTGAGGTGGCAGTGAAAATAGACCAAGAGAGTTTTCATTCCACATAGATATGGGAGTGACCAAATACTGTATATGGGAGGGGGATTCCCACTATCTAACAAAGTAATGGACACAAAGGGGCAGTAGTGACGGTTCCAATAATGAAAGATCTACCACTAACGGAAAGGATGCAGCACATTCTTGCACCTCTGTTGTACTCCAAAGACACTCCTATCAACATACTAGGGAGAGATTTGCTGAGCAAGCTGAACGCCACAATATAATTTACAGAAAAAGGGATAGTGTGCATATATTGTACACGACTGGTCATGCTACCTTTAGCAGCATATGCCCAAAGCACACTACGAGTTCTACCCATGTACCCAAGCATGTTTTTGTTTGGGGCCGAGTTACTGCTGGGATGGGCCTGGGGATACAAGGTAAGGTTTTTTCCGGTTGGCATCAGAATATTTATTCCAATGACAGTTCTAGAAGGAAGACACAAAAGGCACCAAAGTAGTACTAAAGCTTGAGGAGGTAGTGATATGCAAAGACATGGAGATCCTATGTGGGACGGATAATGATAACATGGAATGTTGTACAGTGCTATGCATCAATCCAACATTGACTGTTACAGGAGTAACGGATGAACATCTGTTCTCTAATGGGGAGTAAGAGGTGTAGATGGTAAGTAAGCTGTAAATACCCGGCCCAGTAAGGGTTGTAGAAAAGCTGGTGCCGATACTCACACAACTGGTCAAAAGGTCCCCGAAAGACTGTGGACAAAAGAGTGCCACGATGTAGGGGTGTTAAAAGGGGTAGGGGCAGTTGAGATAAGGTTAAAAGAAGGGGCGCTGCTGCCCCGAGCAAAACAATATCCACAGTCCAGAGAAGCAGATGAGGGGATATACTCAACCGTACATGCATTATGGCTGCAGGGCATAATACAGACATCCACATCACCCAACATGGCTATATACCCCATAAAGAAATCAAAGGGTTTGCCATGGAGATTTATATAGAAATAAAATCCTCTTAACAATATAGTGGAAGCAGAATGTCACCTTGTACTAAACCCTGCTTTCATATTGTGTAATATTCCAGCAAAGGCAAAGTATTTCATGGTCATTGACCTGAATAACACCGTATTTTCTATTACACTACACCCAGACTCTAGATATCTTACAGCATTTACATATCAGGGAACCCAATTTGAACACACCAGTATGCCCAAGGGGTATTGTGAATCACTCAGCATCTTCAACAGAGTAATAGAGAGACACCTAACAAGCACAGAGATACTATATGTTGATGATTTTTTGGTGTGTAGCCAGAGGAGCAGTGTAGCGCAGACTTAGTGAATATTTTGACACTACTTGCAGACAAAGAATATAAGGTGGGCAAGGTAAAACTACAATACTGATAGGAAGAGGTTGTATACCTGGTGAAAATAATATCAATAGAAGGACTTAAGATCACACAAGTGATGGTAGAAGCAATTGACATGACTGCACGCCCACACACATTGAAAGAAATGCAGACATTTCCAGGGGTTATGCAATTACTGCAGGCCATGGGTTTTTGAATATTCCACCTTTACAAAACCTTTGCTGCAGGCCCTTAGGGAAGCACAAAAAGAGAAAAGGGAAATAAAGTGTACATTAGAAATGAATGAGAATTTCACCTAAAAGAAGCATTGGCCCATGCACCGGTGTTGGCCACCCCAAACTACAAAGAGAAACTGTACTTGTTCTGCAATTGGGATGGCTCTGTGATGGTGGCTGCCCTCACACCAAAAAAGTGACAAGTGTACAAACCATTAGCTTACTACAGTGGTGTTCTAGACGCAGTAATGCATGGGCATTTCCCTTGTGAACAAGTGCTTGCGGATGCAGCGTTTGCAATAGAAAAGGCATCAACAGTTACTCTGGGCTGTCCAGTAGTACTGTATATGGAACATTCCTTATTAGCAATTCTGGAAAGATTAATGAGTACACTAACAACACAACGGGTGTCAGGCTATGAAATAATACTGACAAACCCAGCCATTGAGGTAGTGAGGTGTTATGTGGTCAACCCTGCAACATTCATAGCAGAACCTGAAGAAGAAGGGGACAACATGCATGACTGCATGGCCCATATGCACAGATTGTAAGGGAACATTCATGTAAAAGAAGAGGAAATAGAAGGGGAAGATATGGTCTTCATCGACGGGTCATCAAGTATATACCCCAATATGGGAGAGAGACATACTGGGGCTGCGATAGTATGCTACATGAATGTGGAGTATGTAGTGGCGTCACAACAGAGGTACAAAAGAAAGAATGCAGATGATAATGGCAGAAAAAAGAAAGAGTCAAGAGCAAGAGAAAAGGGAACATTTGAACACTATACCAATTTATAAGAGGACTGCAAGGGGAAGCCCCGCAGGAGAAAATGATTTGTGGATACAAAGGGGTTGTTGTCTCTCACCCACTGATTTGATATGGAGGCAATACATCACAGGAACACCAGTGATGCCAAAAAAGGTTGTTAAGAGTAGCACACGAGCAGTTGCACTTTCCTACGCATGTGTCCAAAGAACATATAGCGGCAGAAACAAATGAAGGATGATATGTTCCAAATTCACATGAGCGAGTGGCAGAGTTTACAGGAAATTATGTGGTGTGTCAGCAGTTTTTTGCCCGGTCAAACATTAAAGACTGTACAAGGGACATTGCCACGACTGGAAGGGCCTTTCCAGCACTTGCGTATTGACTATGTTGACGTGCAAGACAGATGTACCTCTTATAGGCACATGCTTGTGGTTGTGTGTAATTTTTCCCATTGGGTTGAGGCAGTGCGCAAAGTCATCCGCAAAGTTCCCAGTGCGGGAGGTGTTCTCAAGATGGGGGATATGTGATGTGATAAGATCTGATAATGGGCAGGATTTCGCCAATGATCTTTTTAAGGAAATATCGCACTTCCTGAATATACAACATCGATTATGCACAGTGTACCGGCTGCAAGAGAACAGGATTGTTGAAAGACTAAGCAGCTTGCTTAAGGAACGCTTAAGCAAAGCTATCCACATCTTTGTGCAAAAATTGGCTTTATTGTCTCCCATTGGTGCTTTTTTGCTCTTCGTAACTCACCCGTTGCGGATCATCATTTGACTCTGCATGAAATTGTAACTGGCAGAAGAATGCATGTGCCTGTTCCTCCTGCACGTTCAATTTCGGACACTAATACCACAGCACATGTTTTGGGAGATGAGTTGCAAATGTATCGCACTAAAATGAAAAATGCCCTTAAATATTTCCTGACAGGTTCAAAGTTCAACAAGTTAGCCAACCAATGCCAAAGAACAGACAGACGCACACAGAAAGGAAGATTTCCTGGGGGACAAAGTGCACGTCAGTAATTTCGTATTTAAGTAGTGGGAGCCGAAATTCACTGGCCCTTAAGAAGTTCTGTGTGCAACACCCACAGCGGTCAAGATAAAAGAAAGTAGGGCATGGATCTACGTCTCTGATATCTGCAAATTGAACAGCAGCACCCCCATAGAAGAAGAAGGGAGATACGCAACTAGATGGAACGAATAACTCAATTATCATTGACATTTGTTTCAGCTATAAGAGTTTACAGAACACCCACAAGGGAAGATAATGGCCAAGAAAGTAGCAGGGGGAATGGGAGAAAAGTATAGGCACAATATGATAATGATAGGGGTGGGATTTTTGTATTTATTTCACTTCTGTCTTCTCTTCTTTTTCTGGTTTCCATTGTATAAAGCAATGGCACGGTACGAGCAGATAGATGGAGGCAAACACGTACTAAGAGAAGTATATTTATTGCCGAGAAGTTTAATGTCACCATTGGGAAGGGATGAGACACAGCATCTCGGAACACATGGTACGACGAGATGAAAAGGGTGGGGTGAGAGAGCTCTAATGGCAGTTGCTATGTGTGCTTGCTAATCCCACACATTACAGTGACACCAAAATAATGCTTGCCAGAAGAAGCAACAGAAGATAAAAGGGGATGACTGTTGCACCTGTCATTGTGTAGGCCTCTGGCCTGTTTCAGCAGCATACAGTAGAAGTGCAATGGGTAGATGAGGGGAAGGAGGTCTATGTAGACAACTATATACAGCTTAAAAGCATGGCTAGGAAAGAAGCAACAAAGCATGCAATATTAGAATATAGTACAAAAGGGGTTCAAAGGGGGCGACAAGTGATCATTACCCACAGGAGAATATATTGCAAAAACTCAACTGGGCATGATATTCAGTGGTGCCACACCAGACCCCTGTTGTGGATCGAGGGTTCAGTGTTTCATGATGGAAGTGGGAATGAGGTATTGTACAGTGCCGTGCAGAAGGGCTGGTGGGTTGTGAAGAAGGGGTGGTGAAGAAAATAAATAATGACTGCAAGGGAATATGGGATGCTAATGTACATGCCTTGACATGGATAGACATAAAGCCATTCACACAGCTTTCCTTGTGTTTCAGAGCAATGGGGACGATATTAATGGGATGAACACTGGCTGTGGGATGATGATGAGTATCCCGCCATTGAAAAAAGGGATGGCAGCGGTGATGGACTGCTGGTGAGCCTTACACCAATCTGCCGACTTATAGGGGAGGGGTGTGAATACTTGTGACCCTCCACAGCCATGCATTGGATGTATCTAAGATGTCCTTACTGCAGTTTGATGATTGTGTTACCCTGCAGTAGGCGAAGAGGGAAAGAGAGCAAAAAGAGGTGAAAAGTGAATAGAAACAAATGGTCAGAAGAAAAAGAAGCATCAACTACATTTTGACAGAATCATCACAGAGTTTGAATGCAATCCTGCAGCACCCAAGACTCTTTAACAAATCATTGGTTTTCTTAATATCCTTACTACTTCCTGGGGTACAAGCATCCGGGAATGGCAAATGGCTGCAGATTACCGGCTATGAGGTGCATCACTTGGCGAATGAGAATGAAAAAGGACTGGATGAGGTATGAGAGGAATTCTGAGCTCTACGTTTAATGGCCTTCCAGAACAGGTTTGTCCTCGATTTTATTGAGTGCAATGGAAGGTGGAGTCTGCCATAAAATATGGAGCAGTTGCTGCATGGCGATACCCACCAACAATGCTGCCAATCAGGTACTCATGGAAGCAATTGCACAGATACAGACCCTACATAAAAAAATGGTAAAGGAAACACATGACACCTCAGAGACAGTTGGCTGGGCTCACTATTTTCTTGGGCACCTGAGTGGCTAGATCCTATGCTCAAAATAACTGTCCTGTGCTCATCATGATGCTTGTTGCCTTCTGTTCCATACAGTGGATCATCAAAGTATCTAACTGTTGTAAGGGTAAATTACGGTATACAATGTCTGCTAATAGAATTGGTGACAAGGGTAGCAGATTGGAGAGGCAGCCTCTCGGGGTTAATGAGCGGGAGGACAGAGTGCACGTGGTTTTTGCAGTACCAACACCAAATGCAGAAGACTATGAGGCTTTTTGGGTAGAATGCTGTCTAGGCGGACAAGATTGTATGATAATTGGTTCCACGTTGGATGGATATGGGGAAGCGGTAGGAGACATGGACAGGGTGGCACGGGTATGGATGTCCAAGGTAAAGAATGCAGAAATGATTCGGAAAAAGGTGTTGATCGAAAGATCGATCGAAGGGGGGAATGCAATGAAGGTTCTGATTCAGCACCAGGCAGAGGGGGAAACCTTTGAATTGCAGAAATAAGAAGGGTGGGTTGGAACACCTATGAGGCAGGGGGAACAGGGGGATGTCACTGGAAGCTGTATCCAGCCCCATGGATTGCTCTGAAACCAGGTAGAGAGGGAGACAAGGGGGGCATTCAGTATGTACCACAACATGGGCCAAAGGGCACCTGTGGCACACATGCAAGGAAGGCATAAAACGCAGGTAGGGAGTACCATAGTTGGGCCTCTCACAGCAGGCCAGTTCAATCACACAGCTAGTACATGGTGGCTGAGGTGTGGGGTAAGCTGGCTTCAGGCTTCTTGTCTTCAGCAGAACATAGTCGCTGAGAACTGCATCGTGCAGTACAATCAAGGTCGTCAAGCCAGTCTCACAGTTACACTCGGCAGATGGGGAAATCGACCTTACCCAAGGAGGCACTCACATAACGCCAAGTGCAGTTTCAAATCTCCCTTTGGCCAGAGGTTATGGCAACAAGGATGTAAAATGAAGGGGCCCTCTGAGAATTGACAATCAGACTGTAGGTTTTTGTTTCCCTGAAAAGCAACAAGCATACAGTGTGTCCATATTGATGTTTGCAAGGGTTAACATCATGCAGGTGCTGTGTGAAGTGAATGTCTCCCTCCCCAATAGTTCAGGGTGATTCGTGTTCCTTCTTTTCTGGTGCTGACCAATGGCAGATGAATAAAGATCCAGAGGTCAGCATAATTATGTCATTACTAAATGCAAAATAGTTTGCGCGGAGGAGCGAGAAGCAATGTAGTGCCACATTGGGAGAGAATGAACCAGGAGGAGGCATGTCTGTTTTGATCAAATCATGTCCAAGTAGCCTGTGTTTAGATATAGGGATATGACATACTCTAACCAATTAGCTTCATTAAAACAGCAAAAGACGTGAAAAGTTGAAGTATAACTGTTACTAACGTTATACACTTTGAATTGGCTGTATACAAATATTGTCTGGTATGAGCCAGTTTGACAGCTCTCATCAACCAGTTCTGTTCCACTGCACTGTTTGATTTGTCCTCGCCCAGCTTTAATAAACAGTATTACTTATTGCCTGGTATTTTCTCCTTCTTGGACTATCATTGGTAACTTATTGATTAGAATCCCCTAGTGGACCCCTAATAGAAAGGCAAAGCCAACAGGTGTGTATTCTTGCATGGGGATTTTGCCATATATTGGCAGAGCCAGCATAAACATGTTTTGTTGTAGTATAGTTACCTTAAATATGGACAAAGTAAACAGGAGTATTTTCTTATTAGGGTATACGGGCATATATAGTTGTGTGAGAATGGACATGAGTAGGCACATTGGGCCTCATTACGACCCCGGCGCTAAACCATGGTGCTATTAGCACCATGGTCCATGCCGGGGTCCGCCATGGTGAATGGCGGAATTACCGCCCCATTCCAAGGTTGGCGGGGTGGTCATTCCCCATTCACCATGGGCCCTTCCCCATTCCCATTTTTGCCCCATAGGGCTCAATGGGAATGGGGAAGGCGCTAAGTATGGTACTTTTCGGCACCCTACTTTAACGGCTGGTAAAACCAGCCGTTAAGGTCGGGTCCCGCAAAGGGACCTCGCAATTAGGCGCTAATAGGTTTAAGGTGCCGCAGCCTTTTGAGGCGCCGTTAACCCATTAGCGCCTGGGTCGTAATGAGGCCCATTCAGTAAGAAAAGGCTTTTAACACTTGCAGAGTACTGGAAGGACAAATGCAAAGGCATTATGAAAATGCACTTGAAAATGCTCCTGTCCATTGTAGGGGACTTGGCATCAAATGGATTTTTTCATATATTAGCCTCCAAAACTAATTGTGAACTGTGTGGCTTTTTACCTAAGTTATCACAGAAAGTGTACCCTTTTAGCCTATTATTTAAAAATAATTCTCAGCGGCTAAACCCCCTAAACCTCCACCTTAATTAACTTGAACTCCATCACTATGCTCCATCACTCCTGCTCATTTTGCCAGAACAGAACAAGCCCCCTTGTTTCTGATGGCTCTTTTAGTGTGGGCCCTACTATGCTGGCTCCAGCCACACTTGTTACACAATCCTGGCTACACTAATCACTAGCTGCTCTCCAGGTGCAACACCTATGTTGCACCTTTTATTTGGGCAGCTGCCATTTTTATTTGTGCTTCATTTGGGCCAGTGGCGTAACACAACATTTGGGGCCCCCACTGCGAGACATGCTGATGGGCACCCCAACTCAGCAACAAATCACAGGTCTCACAACACTCTGGGCCACAGGGGTATGCCCGACACTGCACTAGGAGAAAGATATAAATATGTGTTTTAATGCATCATACACTTTCTGAGAAAAATTGGCTAAAAGGACAGAGCATTTGCAATTGTTTTGCAGGGTAACACCAATCCAAAAATCTAATACATGCAAGTCACCAACAGTGCACAGAAACATTAATGCTTTAATTAATATAATGCTTTGCTATTAAAAATACCATGCCACAATGTATAGATGTTAACTGGCTTCACAATGTAGAGCAGTCTAGACACGTAATACCATATTACTGTAAAGCATGCCAGGCCAGATTTAGACATACCTAGACTGGTTGCACCAAAATGCCAGTCGAAGCAATAACACTTATCATGGTTATACAATGCTGCAGGAAGAAATGGCTAGACTGGCAGCACCCAAAATGCCAGACTAGCCAGGTAATTACACTTAGGACTGCTTTATCAGAGATGTCCAGTTAAAAAAAAAGTAAAGCCAAACCAAGAAGTTAATAGAATGCCTGCACCAAAATGCCTCTCTAGCCACTAATACCATACATCATGCCTGCTTAGCCTGGACATGAATGGCCATAATTATTTATTGCACGCACAATCCCTACCCCACCTCAAGCCACCCACAAATCCCCTTTCCCTCCCACCCTTTGCCCAATCCTCAAAATCCACTTCTCAGTTGGGACTTACCTCCACATCTCTTTTGCTTCTCCCAGTGCTTACGCATGAGGGACCTTGCCTCATAGGTAAGTACTAGGAGGAGGAAGAGTGGGACTAGGAGTAATGAAGATTACAGGCCAATTAGCCAGTAATTACCTCCATGTCCCTCTACCTCATCCCAGTACTTTTGTATGAGTCAAAGTGCCTCATACGCAAATACTGGGATGAGGAAGAATAGGTCTATGAGTAATGAAGATTACCAATAAGTAACCAAGGGATTAAACACAAGTAGTGGCGCACACCATTGAGCTGACTGTGCTTAAGCCCTCCCCCAGCCCCCACCTTTGACATTTGGGCTATGTTGACCTGGCTGACCTACAGAGCCATTGCTGGACAGAACAGGACACAGATGTAAACAGCAGCTGGGTGTCACTGTTAACAAAGGCCCAGCAATTACTAACATAAAGCATTTCATGGTTAGTACCTGCATTCAAATGCATCATTCTTTATAGGCAATTGAAATCTTGATGTGGGTTTAGTACTTGCAAACCAGGGAAGTGTTTTGAAGGGTACAGGTGGGACAGGAGACTGCTTATTCTCAAAGCAGTCCATAAATAGGTGCTTTCAGACTTAAAAGAGAGAGTTAACTGCTTGTAACATTGAAGCGCATTAGAATAGTCTCATTAGAATGCATAAAGAAGCCCCACACAAATACGTTTGCCCCTCCCTCATCGCCTGTGAAGTTAGCACCTCTCCCAAAATTTGAAGGGTTAGCACCCCCCCCCCCAAATCTTTCCACTTTCCTCCTGGTCTCAACCACTCAACTCCCCCTTCTTGGAGACTTCAACATCCACCTGTATGCTTTCTGTCCTCCAACTGGACTCTTCCGTGACCGCTGCAACTCCCTCTCACTCTCTATTCTCCCCTCTGGCCCAACTCACCATGCAGGGCACACTCTGGATGTTCTGATCTCTTCGGACCTCCCCCTTTGATCCCTCTCACCACTCCCCTCTCCTGGAGTGATCACTTTCTCCTTTCCTCATCTCACCCTCTCTACTCGCTAAGCCAACTCCAGCACTGCCACGTACATTCTCAGTTATCCGTCCCATGAAGTGTGAGTCAATTGAACCTTTCGCTGCCACTTTCTCACCCACCCTCACCCATGGCTGACTCACATCCTGACATAGCCCTTTCCATGCTCCACTCTGCTATATCTGATACTCTCGATGTTCTTGCCCCTGTCATGAGGATCTGCTTGAAGCCCAAAGCCAAGTCCAACTCTCGCTACGACTCTGACCTCGTCACCCTTAAACGCAAGTGCAGGGTGGCTGAGAGGAAAGGGCGTGTTTCCAGTACATCCTCTGTCAAACTGGCCTGCCACCTGCCCCAAAGGCAATACCAGCTCTCTGTACACACCAAGAAGAGAGCCCACATCCAAGCCCGCATCTCAGCAGCATCTAACAACTCGGCCAAACTCTTTAAAATCTGCAAGGATCTGGCCAATCCTGCTGCAGTCTCTACCTCTCCTGTCCCCTACCAGGCCCTCTGCACGGCCCTGTCTTCTCATTTCAAAAACTCCTGTCCTTTCTCTCTTTGACTTCCCCTACCCCCACTACTCCCTGCTCTTCCTCTGGCCCATCTTCGGCCACCTCTCCTCCCTTTTTCTCTGCCTTTCCCCTGTTCTCCTCAAACAGGGTTTCCAGACAAGTCCGATCTATGAATGTCTTGTCAAAACGGTTCACCTCTGTTCCTCCAAAACCATCAAGGACCACACTGACACCCTGGCTCCTGCTCTGGCTGAATTCTGCAACCGCTCCTTCGCCACTGGAGGTTTCCCCTGCCCCTGGAGCACTTCCTTGTGCACCCTCTTCTTAAGAAGCCCTCTGCCGACCCTTCCTGTCTGGATAACTATCGTCCAATCTCCATCACTCCTTTCCTAGGCAAACTCCCAGCTTAATCTTCACTCTGAAACTCTTGGTTGTCTGCATGGCCATCAGTCTGGCTTCAGAGCTGCCAGAAGCACAGAATCTGCTCTCCTGAACATCTGTGAAGAACTGATCTCCATCCTTGATTCCAGCACCCCCTGTGTCCTCATCTTGCTTGATTTCTATTCTGCCTTTGATACGTTCAACCATGCCATCCTGCTCAACCTTCTCTGTGATAACCTGGGTATCACCGAACAGGATCTGGCTTGGCTGACCTCCTTCCTCTCTGATCGACCCTCCCAAGTCCAACATGGGTCCTCCCTCTCCTCTATGTCTATCTTTACCTCTGGTGTTCCCCGGGGGTCTAACCTCTCTCCCTGGCTGTTCAACCAATACCTGGCACTTCTTGCCCACTGCATTGCCGCTCTCTGCCCCAACTTTCAGTGCTATGCAGATGACACTGAACTCATTTTCAGGCTTCCTTCTGCCACCTCTTCTCCCTCTCTCATCTCTGATTGTCTGTCCACCACCCAGGAGTGGTGTGCCACCAATGATCACTTCCTTAATGCCAGTAAGACTGAGATTCTCCTCACCGGCACACCTGCTCCCTCCTTTCATGTCACTCTCTGGCCGGCTTCTCTTGACCCTCTTCCTGCTCCCACCTGTGAGGCTAAAAACCTCGGGGTCATCTTCGACTTCACACTTTCCTTCTCTCCTCACATCTCTCAACATATTCTTCCTTTGCTCCCCTTCCCCCAGAAGCTCACTGTGTCCAGAGCCCTGGTTCTCTCTGGCTGGACTACTGCAACAGCCACTTTCTTAATCTGCCTGCCTCTACTCTCCGCCCACTGCAACTCATCCAAAAAAGGACTGTGAGACTTGTTCTTAGCCTCAGGCCCAGGGATTGTATCTCTCCAGGACTGAAATCTCTGCACTGGCTCCCAGTGGCGAAGGCTTACATTCAAAACCATCTGCATTTTCCAATAGGCCTTCTGGGGCCTAGGGCCTCAATACCTTCAACTCTCTCTTCCTAAATATCTTCCTTCTCGAGCTCTTCACTCATCCGACTCCAACTCCCTCAGGGTTAGTCACTTCTACAAGCAGCGAGTTGGTGGTAGATCTCTTTCTTCTGCTGGGGCCTTCCTCTGGAACAGCCTCCCTGCCTTTCTGAAACTTGAGGAGAACCATCTCCAGTTCTGGAACCACCTCAAGACCTTCCTCTTTGCTTCTGCTTTCTCTCCTCCTCTCCCCTGCTGATCTCCCGGCTGAATCTGAAACTGGTCACCTGGCTACCCTCGGATCTCGGGACCAGGTCCCCTCCCTGCCAGTTGCACACCTGCACTGCCCCCCTTGCAACCCTTTCACTTGGGGACTTTATCTGTATCCCTACAGCCCCTACTAGCACTTGACACCTGATGTCTGCACTTACCGGTGCACTTGGCACTAGCTGGCCACACGTTTTTTTACTATTTATTGTCTCTATTTATTTTACTGTTATCCTATGTACTGCACTGCCCCCTCCCCTTTACCCACACTTTTCCCCTTCCCCCTACCCCTGCACTTGCGCAATCTCAATGTCACCTGGCCTAGTAGGATCACTGTCTCTGTCTTCCCTCTGTTTCCCCTCCCTTGCCTCGTTACACTTTGAAACACTTGTGTATAGGCACGTTATAAATGCCATATCATATCAAATCATATCTTTATGTTCGGTCCTTAATGGAAATAATGTCTTTATTAAGTCAAGTGACTTCAAAAAGAAACCATTTCTTTTTAAAGTAATAGGACTCCCCTTAACCCTATAAAGTTGGTGTGTGTGAGTGTGAGTGTATGGTGAAAGGGTGCACACTTAAATGTATGGGTGGCTGCCTATGTGAGTGCATGGTGAAAGGGTGCACAATCAAATGTATGGGTGGCTGGGTGTGCATGTGCAGTGTATGGTAAAATGGTACACACTTAAATGTGTGGGTGGCTGTCTGGGTGTGCAGTATGGTGAATGGGTGCACACTCAAATGTATGGGTGGCAATGTGTGCGTGTCGAGTGTATGGTGAACGGATGCACATTTAAATGTATGGGTGTCTGCCTGGGTGTGTCTGAATGATGAAAAGGTGCACACTTAAATGTATAGGTGGCTTCCAGTACGAGTGTTTGCTGAAAGGGTGCACACTTACATGTATAGGTGGCTGCCTATGTGAGTGTATGGTGAAAGGGTGCACACTTAAAATTATGGGTGGCTACCTGGGTGTGTGTGCTGGTATGGTGTAAGGGGGCACACTTAAATGTATGGGTGGCAGCCTGGGCATACCAATATGGTGAAACGTTGCCCACTTAAATGTATGGGTGGCTGCCTGGGTGTGCAAGTATGGTGAAAGGCCACACTCTTAAATTTACGGGTGGCTGAGTGTGCATGTGTGTATGCTTGTGTCCAGGGGCACAACAAAACCTAGGCCCGCCTACTTAGAGAGGAAGGAGGAGATCTCAACCAGATGGCCGATACATGGTAGAAACAATAAGGAAATGGCCAGGAGAGAGAAAGCCTGCAGAGTAGGCATTCGAAAGAGGAGTAGGTCTGCGTAGGGATGACAGAGGCAGGAATCCACACAGGGAAGATCAGGGGTACACCACCTCCGGAACGGTTGGATTTGAGCACGGAGAGGATTGTGTAGCAATCAGAGAGGAGAGTTTCAAAGCTTGTGACGGAGCTGGCTGTGAACCATGCATCGTGATAACGAGGACATTGAGATCAAATTCATCAAGGAGGTGGCAGATGTCAGAGGAGTGTTTGACAGATGAGCGAGAATTTAGAGTGACAATATGGAGAAGGTTGCCCTTCTTGAAAGACTTCCTGGGAGGGGTGCAAATCAGAGGTATGCCCTGTGGAGGTGTAGAAGCAGCCTGAGGGGGGCATAGGAGGAAGGAGGAGAGGGCAAGGTAGCCAGGGGGGAGACAGGAGGGGTAGGTGAGGAAGATGTGGAGGGGAGAGAGGGGACAGCAGGAGAATAAAGGAAATTAATGAGGCGCGGGAAGCGTCTATCAAAGAGGAGAAGGTTGGCTTGAGGGCCTTGGACCAAGATGGTACCATTACAGTAAACATTAATGATGGACATAGAGGAGTGGAAGGAGGGCAAGAGGTCCTCCCAACGGGTGCCACCATTAATGGCAGAGGAAGAAAAGGGAGAGAGCACAAGGACCATATGGAGAGTCCATGGGTCTGGCGAGGGAATGAGAAAGAGGATGTCGGTGAAGGTTTGCCTGGAGGAGGCACTGGTATATGTGTCAGCGACAGGGAGGCCTGGGTTGGAGACCAGGATGTCCTTTTTTAAAGTTCTTCCTACCAAATTTAGTGAAGAGAGCAGGATAGTTGATAGAGAAACACCTAGAAAAGATAGGAGAGACAGAGATCACCATAGAGTAGGTAGGGAGAGAAGAGAAAAGGAAGGGAGTGGGACGGGGTAGGGGAGAACACTAGGGAAGGACACAGGTCAGGGAGCAGGCAGATGAGAAAGGGGGAGATGAGACAAGTTGATAATTGGACAAGATGGCAGGCGCTTAGATAGTGGTAGAAAGGTTTGCTAGATTAATGCTTTTCTAGGAGGCAAGCCACAGAGTGGCACTACCCTCAAATGCAATTTTTAAAATACACACCTAAGTTTGAGAGTCCTGTATAGTGGGGAAAAATGTCAAGGTTTCACAATGCAATTTTAAAAATACTTTCACGATGCAATTTTTAAATACTTTCACATGCAATTTTAAAAACAGGAGAAAAGCACACCTAAATTTGAGAGTCTTCTATATGGACAGGTTTGCAGGGTGGAGGGAGGTTCTATATCTAACTAGGGCCACTCCTACCTTACTTAGTAGCTGCTGGCTGACAGCTGGTGGCTGGCTTCCCCTGCTGACACCTGCTGACACTAGCTGGAGCTGCCTCTGTAGGATCTGCCCTTTGTCTAGGGGCCCTTAGCCACAGGGGCTTCCGGGCAGAGGGCTGCCCTTTGAAGGTCAGTTAAGACCAACTATATCAAGACACAGGGAAGGGATTGGAGGCATGAGGAGGGTGGAAGGAGGCATTGGGAGCGGGGAAGGGGAATCGGAGCAACGGGGTGGAAACAGGGGCCTGGGGTTCCTCCAGGAGCACTGAAAATGCTCAGAAATCAGACCAAGGCGGGTCAACAGGGCACAATGCACACATGCAATGCCGCCTGATATCATTTCTGTTACAGAATTACAAAATTAATTTCTTTATGAAGGCAGAGCTTTCTAGACTAGTCCGATCTATGAAAGTCTCATCAAAACATGTTCACCCCTGTTCCTCCATAACCATCAAGGACCACATTGAGTCCCCGGCTCCTACCCAGGCTGACTTCTGCTACCACTCCTTCTCCACTGGAGTCTTCCCTTCCCCCCTTAAGCTCACTCGTGTGCAACCTCTTCTTAAGAAACCCTCTGCCGACCCGTTCTGCCCTGCTAACTATCACCCAATCGCCATCACCCTTTTTCTGGGCAAACTCTTGGAAAAGTTGGCCATCTCAAAGCTCAATCTCCACACTGAATATGTTGCGTGTCTCCATGATCACCAGTCTGGCTTCAGAGCTTCCAGAATCCTAGAAACTGCTCTCCTGAACATTCCGTGAAGACCTGCTCTCCAACCTTGATTCTAACGCACCCTGTGTCCTCATCTTACTTGAATTCTCTTCTGCCTTTCACACGGTTAACCATGCCATCCCACTCAACCGTCTCCGCGATAACCTGGGGATCACCGGTCAGGCCCTAGCGTGGCTGACTTCTTTCCTTTCTGATCGACCCTCCTAGGTTCAACTTGGGTCCTTCCTCTCCTCAATCTCTATCTCTACCTGTGGTGTTCCCCAGGGGTCTAACCTCTGTAAGGGAGGAAAGGTTTTTTAGGCCCCTTCCCCTCCATTCCCATACCCGCATGCACACTATGCTCATCCCATGGCTGGCCATGCTCCTCTGGCCAAGGGTGCTGGACTGCCTCGGGACGACACATACAGGTGCAACATCTGTAAGAGCTCTGATTACTGATTCCATTTTGTATGAGCACCGACTCCATTTTGTATCCGCCCTAGCAGGCCTCACAGAAACACCAGCCTGCAGGCCTGAACCTCTCCCCTGGGGCCACACACAGCCAGCCAGCTACTCCCCCACCACCTCCCCTCTGGTGTCTCTGTGACTGTCCTGTTCCCATTGAAAGCTGGGTGCGAAAGGCTACGAACAAAACATTGTATCTCTCGCCTTCCTCCTTACATCACTGCCCTGTAAATGTCCGGGCCAAAGCCTGGTCTTGCAAAAAACCCATCCATCTCCACAAACCTGCTCCACACCCACAGACCCTACTCAAAGGATGTACTACTCCCACAACCTCTAACCTCACCCCTTATTTGATGTAACAGATGCCTGCCCCACAACTGTGTGCCACTCAGATTCACCTCTACCACTAATCCCGCGTGTGACCATATATCCTTCTTTGTACTAAACCCATAATAAAATAGCCTTCATGAGGACTGAACAAAAGAGTGATATATATGTTAGCTGATTAATTGTAGTAGATAAGAGATGTGTCCCAGCACCCCTGCCCCACAGCCAGGGCCTATTGCTGTCAACATAATGTACGCGTAGATATGATGTTAGAAGAACCATGTGACAGAATGTAAATCTCTTGGCCCCAAGGGCGGTAACAACCAAAATTGTGTCTCTTTATGAAGTGAACATGACCAGGGTCATGTAACATAATGCATTTAAAAGAACAACTTTGATTTGAACCAACCTCCTCTTAGGCCATATGTAGATATGGTTTTTGCGAAACTCACTCAAGATCCATTATGTGTATCTTCAAACTTATTGTCTTGCCCACATCTCCTCTCCTCACTGCAGCGCTGCACACAGCGAGCACAAGGCCCCCACCTTTCCTCCTCCTCATGATTATGCTGCTAAAGGCCCATTTCTCACGGATGTCTCAGTGCAACAACTGTATCCTTTCATCCTTCCACTGGGTCCATACTGAGCACTTGCCCCTTTGGCCCATGACAGAGATGACCCCCCACACCTCTCACCTGACCAGTGACCAAGGTATAAAATACAACATGTGAAATATATTGTCTTTTCCCCAACTGTCGAAATACAATTTATTGTCATTTATTGTATGCTTTGAAGTAGTGTGTAGATTAGCGAGTTAGCATCAATCATCTCATCCAGAACCATGTAACCTTCACCTTGCACTGACCAGTCCAGTGATGCACGTGATGTCTGCCTTCCCACCAACCAACCATCCAATCGCATGAGAGTGGCCCATAAGAAGATATACTGGACCTGCGGCTCCACCAATAGAAATGTAATTTTGTACTGTACATGTTTCGTCACTAATGACGCTGTAACCCTTTTAATGCCATGACAATGTAATGTTTGACAGAGCGCTCTCGGAGTATGCAGAGTCCTCTGCTTGCCCTATTTGATTTAGATAAACTTTATTTCTTAACTTCACCCGCACTTGGTCTTGGTCTCATTCCCTCCTGGGGTGTGTCCATTATTGACTTTCATTGGTGAGTTTTGATTGTATTTTGGGTGACTGCTCACTTTCACCTCACTCCCTGGCTGTTCAACCTATACCTGGCATTTCTTGCCCACCGCATTGCAGCGCTCTGCCCCAACTTTCAGTGCTATGCGGATGACACTCTGCTCATTTTCAGGCTGCCCTCAGCCACCTCTTCTCCCTCTCTCATCTCTGACTGTCTGTTCACCATCCTGGAGTGGTGTGTTGCCAATGATCACTGCCTTAATGCTAGTAAGACTGAGATTCTCCTCATCAGCACACCCGCTCCCTCCTTTCCTGTCACTCTCTGGCTGGCCTCTCTTGGCCCTCCTCCTGCTCCCACCTGTGAGGCAAAAAACCTCAGGGTCAGTCATCTTCGACTCCACACTCTCCTTCTCGCCCCACACCTCTGACATCTCCAAGAAGTCAGACTACCAGCTGCACCTTCTGAGAGGTATTCTTCCTTTCCTCTACTTCCCCCAGAATATCACTGTCTCCAGAGCTCTGGTTCTCTCTAGGCTTGACTATTGCAACAGCCTCTTTCTAAATCTGCCTGCTTCTACCCTCCGACTGCGAGACTTGTCCTTGGCCTCAATCCCAGGGATCGTATCTCTCCAGGACTGAAATCTATGCACCGGCTCCCAGTGGCTGTGAGGATTAAGTTCAAAACCCTCTGCATTGTCCATATGCCTTCTGGGGCCTGGGGCCTCTATGCCTTCAACTCTCTCTTCCTAAATATCTTCCTTCTTGAGCTCTTTGTTCATCCACCTCCAACTCCTTCAGGGTCAGTCGCTTCTCCAAGCAACAAGTTGGTGGTAGATCTCTTTCTTTGGCTGGGGCCTCCCTTTGGAACAGCCTCTCTGCCTCCCTGAAACTTTAGGAGAATCATCTCCGGTTCCGGAAGCACCTCAAAACCTTTCTCTCTGGTTCTGCTTTCTCTCCTCCTCTCCCATGCTGACTTCCTGGCTGATACTGAAACTGCCCTTGTTACCTGGCCACTCTCTGATCTCGGGCCCAGGTCCCCTCCGCCGCCAGTTGCTTACATGCACTGCCTTCCTGGCAATCCTTGCACTTGGGGACTGTTTCTGTACCCCAACAGTCCCAAAACCAGCACTTCACACCTGATGTCTACACTTACACTTGCGCTTGCCACCTGCTGCCCGTAATTTACCTACTGTTATTTATTCTATTATCCCATGTACCGCACTGTACCGCCCCACCATACTTTCCCCCTTCCCCCTTCCCAGGCACTTGCGTGATCTGAATGACACCTTGTCTAGTATGATCGGTGTCTGTATTCCCTCTGTTCCCCCTCCCTTTCCTCGTTGTGCCTTAAAACAATTGTGTATAGGCGTGATATAAATGCCATATCATATCATATCATATCAGAGTAACTTCAAACAGAAACTATTTATTTTTGAATAAATAGAGCTCACCACCCCATGACATGGAGTCTAGAGGCTTCCATGTCATGGGGTAGGGAGAGCCCTCGGACTTCAAAAAGAAATAGTTTCTTTTTGTAGTCACTCTGCATTCATAAATAATTTATTTCTGTAATTCTGTAACAGAAATTATTTGTTTATGAAGGCAGAATGACTAAAGAAATTGTATTTATTTTTTAATCCAAAGGGGCCCCCTCCCAGAACATATGGCAGAGGTGGGGGGCCCCATTATGCCAGTGATTTGGTATACTTTTACCAGAGCCGGCAGCAGTGAGCAACAAAAAAAAAAAGAAATCCCATGAGCCTTAGCCAGGATGGGCCACCACATTTCATGTCCCACCCCTCAAACCTGTGTAGTGACTGGTTCAGGAGCAGGACAGGAAGTGCCTAGCATAAGCATTCAAACGATGGATGGTAAAGGCCTTTGCCCCTTTCCATCCGTCTTTTTAATGCTGGAACACCACCTCCGAAACAAAGCCAGGAACCGGAGTAGCTTGCCTTGAGGCACACTCCCATGACATTCCAAAGAGGAACTCACCTCAAGATAGATATATACACACATCATTTATATTTTTATGCTTTTCCCATGTAAATTCAGTTTAGACAGAAATAAATCAGAGGAAATTCAGGTTCAACTCTAAGACCGGACAATTTTGATAGGTAATATAAATACTTTGATCTATATTATAAATTGTTTTTATTTATTGGGTATGATTGATGTGCCTATACACAAGTGATTCAAAGCGCTACAAGGTAAGGGGGGTCAGAGATTACAAAACATAAACTGTCCTACTAGGCCTTGTGACATTCGGATTGTGAAAATGCAGTAACAGAAAGTGCAGGGAAGAGGGAGTGGCGCTGGTGAGGGTGGAAGGGCCAGTGAAAAAGCAAGAGCCAGGGGAAGCCAGGTGGACAGAGCCAAGGGAATGCAGAGAGTGTATGCCAATGAAAGTCCAACATGCTAAGTGTAAGGTAAGGAGCTGGAAGGGCTCAAGTGGTGTAGGCCCAGCCAGTCTAGTGCAAGAACAGGGGGCCCAGAGGCAAGTGCAGGATGAGGGGGGGGGAGGGTCAGAGGAGACCAAGTGCAAGGGTAGGCTGCATGTGGTGGGTCTGGTGCCCTGTAAAAATCTGAAGGAACAAGGCAGCAAGTCAAGAGGCAGACGGGGTGGATCAGCAGGGGCGGAAGAGAGAAGGTGGCAGAGAAAAGGAAGGTCTTGAGATGCTTCTGGAACTTAAGGAGATCAGGCTCAAGTCTGAGAGGGACGGGGAAGCCGTTCCAGATGGAGGTACCTGCGGAAGAGAGAGATCTACCCCCCACTCTCAACTTGGATAAACATCAATCTGTGGAGAGTTTGAGCTAGTGGACCGAAGAGCTCTAGCAGGAAAGTATTTAAGGACACAACATTAGATGTAGTAGGGTCCAACGCCCCAGAAAGCCTTGTGAATGATGCAGAGGGTCTTGTACTTGATCAACGCAGCAACCGGGAGCCAGTGGAGAGATTTTAGGGCTGGAAAGATGCGGTCCCTGGGCTTGAGGCCAAGGATAAATCCTGCAGTCCTATTCTGGATTAGTTGAAGGGGGTGAAGGAAGGAGTTAGGCAGATTGAGGAAGAGGCTGATGCTGTAGTCCAGCCTGGAGAGGAACAGAGCTCTGGAGATATTGAGTTTCTGGGGGAAGGTGAGGAAAGGGAGAATGCCTCTGAGGAGATGCAGCTGAAAGTGGGTCTTCTTGGCAAGGTCTGTGATGTGAGGAGAGAAGGAGAGAGAGGAGTCAAAGTTGACACCAAGGGTTTTTCCCTCACAGGAGGGGGAGTGGAGGGGGCCCATGCAGATCAACCAGAGAGTGGGAGAGAAATAGGGAGCAGGGTTCTGTCTTACTAGCGGATGGTCAGTGGACGGGATGGTCAGTGGACACGGGATGTGAGGACAAAGCAGAAAATACGCAGGATCTGGTTTAACCTCAGTTCCAGGCATGGCATGGTGCCATCTCACTGTTATTTTGTTTTCGGAAAATGAAAATGATGACACTATTTCAATTTCAAGCGCATGCATGTGACCCCACAAACAGACTCACAATTTGTTTCAATCCGATAAGGAAAGTTCCAAACATATTAATTAATTTCTTCATTTCAGGAACTTTTTTAAGTGCCACATGTAACTAGTATGTACCCCTTTGTTGTGCTGCCTGCTTGGGTTGACGGGTGGGTGTGGCCCAGAGCCTGCCTGCAAGCACAGGCCAAAGATCATTGCAGCCCTGTGCAACCTCGTTCACCGGCCCACTGTGATGCTATGATTCTGCCTGTGCTTCCCCACCCCCACCACACAGCAGCGGTACATGGTGCTGCAGCACTCTCGAGTTCCAACTCGTAACTTGGCTTCAAAGAGGTACAACAGAGCAGGCAGAGGTAGCCACAAGCAACGTTGCCTGGCTAGACCCTCACATGTGGGATATGTAAACTTGTGCTCATCAAGCAAGGGATGCATTTTTGACTGGGGATTTGTATTTTTTCACTTCATTTGTTGTGTGTGTTCATCTGAACTGTGCTATAAAGAAAGTGAAAGGGGATGCCTCCAGTAACTTTAAATTGATGCACCTGCAGTGAAAAGAAGTTAATCTGAATGTGAAGTTTACAACTATTTTCGAAGCTCAGTCTGAGGCTAATAGCAATTCTATATTTGTTCACTAACATCCCAGAGGATTCATCAAATTTGTGAATCTGAATGAAGTGCTTTACTGGATTCATCACTTACTCTTGATGAAAAAGACTGACATTGACTTAACAAGGGACTCAAATTTGGCCTTGTTTGTTTGTTTTAACAAACCACATTGGACTAACTCCTCCTTTTCTGCCTCTCTGTGACCAAAGGCATTCAAATGATCGTTCCCACGCCTGCATCTATGTCATGGAGCTCAGGAGAGAGATACTAACAGGGTAATTCATAGAATTTCGCAGAAAAGTGTCGCAAGCGGCTGGCGCAGAGTGTCCGCGTGCGATTGTCTGCGCCAGGCACGTGCGCTAAAACCGATTTCCGCGCACAGCGTATTCATGGATTTTAGGCTCCCAAACCAGCCGTGGTGCAGAGTATCGCAGCGACCCTGCAGCAGCGCCAGTAACGCCCCCAAGAACGCCCTCGCGCAAGGAAAAGCCATCAAAATCGCTAAATCATCGCAAAGGGCTGCGCTAACCCTGGACCAGTTTACAGGGCTGCCAAACAAGGAACGCAAAGCGGGTAACGTGCATATCAGGGGTACGCATGAAGTTATACACGCGATTAGCCAGGGTGCCAGGGTACGTGTATTTCAGGGGTGCGCGGGAAGTTCAACACGCGATTAGCCAGGGCACGTGTAATACAGGGGTACGCGGGAATTATCACACGCGATTTGGCAGGGTACGTGAATTACAGGGTTGCGTGGGAATTATCACACGCCATTTTGCTGGGTACGTGTATTACAGGGGTGCGTGGGAATTATCACACGCGATTAGGCTGGGTGGGTCCTCACAGGTGTTCCCTGTACACCCTCCACGGCCCCTGCAGGCAGCCCACAAAACAGGGGACTACCCTGCACACCTGCTCATGTCCCCCTGCACCCCCACCCCCCAGCCACCAGGGGCACCCACCACCAGGCCCCCACCCATGTCTCCTACCACCCCCACCCCCCGCCACCAGGGGCACCCTCCACCAGGCCCCCACTCATGTCTCCCACCACCCCCACCCCCCCAGTCACCAGGGGCACCCTCCACCAGGCCCCCACTCATGTCTCCCACCACCCCCACCCCCCCAATCACCAGGGGCACCCTCCACCAGGCCCCCACTCATGTCTCCCACCACCCCCACCCCCCAGCAGTGCAGGGGCAGCCTCCACCAGGCACCCACTCATGTCCCCTATCACCCCCACCCCCCGCCACCAGGGGCACCCTCCACCAGGCCCCCACTCATGTCTCCCACCACCCCCACCCCCCAGTCACCAGGGGCACCCTCCACCAGGCCCCCACTCATGTCTCCCACCACCCCCACCCCCCCAGTCACCAGGGCCACCCTCCACCAGGCCCCCACTCATGTCTCCCACCACCCCCACCCCCCAGCAGTGCAGGGGCAGCCTCCACCAGGCACCCACCCATGTCACCCACCACCCCCACCCCCCAGCAGTGCAGGGGCAGCCTCCACCAGGCACCCACCCATGTCACCCACCACCCCCACCCCCCAGCAGTGCAGGGGCAGCAGGCAGTCAGGCAGCAGCAGGTGGGAGCGTGCTCGGGCTCTGGGGGGCAGTAGTTCGGCCTTCCGGGCAGGAGCGTGGTATTCCGTGTGCGTACGCGTGGCCAGCTTGGTACGGAGTGATTTGGCACGTGAAAATCCTGCAAGTCAGCGTGAAAACTGAGGAAAGGCCCTCAGCGCGTAAGCGCGTCTGTGACGTGACCCGCACAGGTGTTACCCACACAGCACGTGATGACAGAGCACACGTGGAAAGACTGCACGTCAGAGTGTAATCGCGTGTGATTGGTGGAAATGGCCCTACACGCAGAAGTGACAAAGCGTGTGATTGGTGGAAATGGCCCTACACGCAGAAGTGACAAAGCGTGTAATTGGTGGAAATGGCCCTACACGCAGAAGTGACAAAGCATGTAATTGGTGGAAATGGCCCTAGCGCGTACACGCCGCGTAAGTGACGCTGGACGTGTGGGCCTGTATAAAAGGTACGTGTAGAACACGTTTTCCTTGTACGTGCTTTTCGTGGAGAGCGAGTGGGTTCTGTACTTCTTGTCGTTTCACACGCGATTTACTTCACGGCGTTTCAAGTTCGTATTCCCTGTTACCTCTGACAGCTTTTTCTCTTTTTTCTCTTTTACTGGTTTACCTGGGCCTGTTCCCTCAAACAGTGTTCCCTTCTACTGTTGTCCTGTCTCCTCAGACAGCGTACAAATCTTGTTTTGGCGGGGGTGTTGCCAACCAAACGTGCTCCTTTTACACGCTCGTTTACCAGGCAGATGGTGAGTCACGCACGTATCTAACATCTGTGCTTGCCCCGTGTGTAGCCTACCCCTTCAGAGGTCATTCTAGGCGGCGTGTGACACGCATACGTTCATTCTTGTGTTACTGGGTGCCACAGCGTAGTGCAGGTTTTTCTATCTGCACACGTGGTGTAGGAGGGGTTGCGTGCACGTCATCTCCCTTTTTTGGGCCTCCTGTGCGTTGCGTGACCCGTCATCTTTCCCCAGGGGTTACAATCAGCCTTGCTAGAGCACTAGGGTACAATTAGCATCTGGTACCCAACCCCTTTGACCCCCAATTGCCCAGGACAATAGTCTACATCCACTCCCATACGCACATTAACATCAGTGCCATGGCTGGGAGGCGAGGATTCCGTAAGGGTGGCAAAGGTGGAAGAGCCACAAGTGGTGGCCGTGGTGGATCCGGTAGGGGACGTGGTCGTAACTTGCAGGGTGAGCCTGTCCCCCCATGTGTGGAGGACCAGTCACGGGCACCCATAATCCCCCCCCCGTCCCCCCCTCCCGTTGAGGCTGATGTGGCTGACACCATCCATGCTCAGCCCTTGTTGGACCAGCCCATTGTGGCACCAGACCTGGCTGACTCCATGGCTGACTTCCAGGTCAGCAGGGCTACAACACGTGCGCTGGTGCACGTTGATGCCATCATGCCACGTGGATCTGGGGCAGCAAGGTCATCTGCTGCACCAAGGAGGTAGGGCGGAGAGGCTGCAGGGGCAGCTGCTGCTCCATCCACCCCAGCCCTCACACACCCAGCCAGGACAGTGTCGGTCCTAGTCCATGCTGCTGACATTCCCCCTGACACCATCACACTAGAGCCAATGCCTGCACCAACTCCCATGCTGAGTGTGCAATCCCACACTCCTGATACAGAGTCCACCAGGGCTCCTGCCCCTAGTGTCCAGAGCGGCGCAGGACACTCAGGATCACCACCACCTTCCAAGCGGAAGAGGAAGAGTGCTCGTCCGGCACAGGCTGATGCCCCAGACACGGCTACACAGTCCGGCCCGTCCAGGAAGCCCAGCTTCACGGATGACTAACTGAATGCACTTGTCGAGTATGTGTCCGTACATGACAACGAGATGGTCATTTTTGCAGGATCCAAGACCACACCTGCACAACGCCAGGCACACTGGCAGACCGTTGCGGACATCGTAAGTGCCCTTGGAATCGTGAGGCGCACAGCCAATGATTGCTATAAGCGCTGGAATGACCTAAAGCGCAGGGCAAAGAGTAAGCTGGCCTCAAGTCATGCCGCAACTCTAGTGACTGGAGGTGGGTCTCCAGTAGTAGACATGGAACTCACTCCACATGAGTCAGTCGCTGGGACCTACGTCACGGAGGAACAGATCCAAGGCGTGGGAGATCTGGCTGATTACGAGGCATTGTCCGGTGAGTGCACATGCATGTGTGTGTCATCCATGTGCATGGTGTGTGTGTGAGGGCTTCTGTTTGTGTGCCAGGTGAGAGTGTGTGCGCCTGAGTCGTATGGGTCAGCCATGTGCTTCATGCAATACTTCCTGCGCAGCTGCATTTGCCCATAGCAGTATCCCTTCTGCCAACAGTAGACATCTAGCCCAACTGCACGCCAGTTGCCCTTGAAGTGTCACCTTGCCACAACATTGTTGCTTATTTTTCACTGTTCATTCAGTCAGATTGTTTGCATTCCCCCACTTTTACTAGCCATGTCGCTGTCCACTAGTCACATGTCTGACATGGCAATGGTGAAGTGGAGTGACTTTGTTACCTGGATATCATTTGTACACACATGTCCCTGTGCAATTGGACCATTTCAGACTGGCAGCTCCAGGTGAAAAATCTGACCTGTTAGAATTAGAAAAGCAATTACATGCGGGAACTGGACTGAATGAATAGGTGCTGCCCTCCTCTCCATCTTCACTCAATAGCAATGGTACATGCCATCTGTGTGATGGCATGTGTGTTTCACCTGGCAATCACAGGCCAATGTGTGATGCCACTGCCAGGCAGCATGCAGAAAATGTGTTCATTTTCCATCTTGGTGTCATCAGTGTGTGCCATTTGCCTGCACTTCATACGCAGTGAGGGTGCATGCATGGGAGGGTTTTAGTCATGTGGGACATGTGTCAATCAAGTACTGGTTCTCTTGCTTCTCAGCCCTCATTGTGTGCCATGGTGCTAATGCCTGTTTCCATTTCTTTGTTTTCATGTCTTTGCAGGGGAAGACGCACCTGATACTGCTGGGGTTGTGGAGATGGTGCAGACCCAGGAGGGGTCCGAGGGCCGACCAACCACCAGTGAGGGACGTGGTGTGGTGGTGGGGGAGAACCCACAAGTGCTGCAGGTCGTGCTCTCAAGGGGTGTCTCTGGCTGCACCTCCCCCGAGCTGTACTCAGGTGTTGATTCGGATGAGACCTACGTGCCGTCGCAGGTGAGTGTTCCAGGGAGGGATTCTGTTCTGTCTCACCCACCTGCACCAGGGTCAGAACCCTCCATGGGGATGTCAGTGTTGGCAGCTACGCCTTCGGTGGTTACGGATGCAGGGTCACACTCCGCGACATCTGATCCTGTTCCTGGGCCAGCAGATCAGAGGGGGAATGCAGTCCTGCAGCCTCAGGCAGTGCCGGCACAGCAAGGCGCAGTTCGCCTTGCCCCAGACAGGTGTGGTGCCCGCCGACGTGGTGGCCGTACGCCACCCGGCAATACCGCATGGGAGCAATCCATTTACGGTATGGCAACCCAACAGGCTGCATCATCCGAGATGATGGCTCAGGCCATGGATAGGGTGGCCACTTCCATTGTCCCCCCAGAAAGGCTGATGGAGCGACTAGAGCAGGCAACCGACTCCATCTGCCAGTCACACAGGGAGGACATGTTGGGGTCCAACAGGGACAGGCGGGCGGCACTGGCGACTCTGCAGGAGGCCATCTCCATTGAGTCCCAGGGCCACAGGGAAGCCCTGAGGCAGGAGCTCCTTCACCTCAGGACGACTCTTGTTGAGCTTGAGGCTTCAACACACCAAAGGACAGAACAGCAGCTGGAGCGTCTCACCCGTACGCTCTCAGCTGAGATGCAGGCAACGAGGGCGGAGGTCCGGGCATCCCGTGAGTTGTTGCATGGGGACCTCCGCACACTCATCCTCCAGAACCAGACCTACCACACCCGCATGCTTGCAGCCATGGAGGAGCAGACTAGGGCCTTGCGTGGGCTGCCTCCCATAGTGCAACCACCTCCGGATGCAGCTGCACAGGGTGATAATAGCGACAGCAGTGATACTCCCACAACAGGGTAGCCGTGTGGGCCATGAGCCCATGGAGGTGTTTTATTTTCCCAGGATCCACGCAGGTGGGTTCTGGTGTGCATCCTGTCCTCGGACCTCCTGGGTGGCCTCCCCAACCCCCCCGGGCCCATCAATGGCCATTTTTGATTGTTTCTTATTTTTATTTTTATTGTTATTTCTTTTATTCCCTATTTTTTTGGGACGATTTGTTGGCTTCCGTGGTTCCTGTGGGCATACGCTGCATTGTGGCTGGGCACATGCAGGCTTGTAATGTATTTGGTTCAGATGCTTGGGTTTGAGTCACACACACCCCTCCTGCTTCCCGTTTCCATGGGCTTGCAAAGGGTGTGCCCAAGTGACAGTGAATTACACAGTGACGTTGGACTCCCATGAGCTGTGTGGGCAGTCTGTAGTCAATACTGTGTATACATTCCTAGTGCATATTGCTGTTGTGTTGTACACTGCATGTTGCATTGATGTGTAACTCATCTTCTGTGTCTACCTCCCAATTTGCAGGTCCCTTCCTCATGTCTACACAAGGACCTCTAGTCTGGAGATGGGGTCCATGTTGGCAGCAGTGCACCTACAACTCTACATGGCGCCAACACTGCACAGTTGGTAGTGGTGGGAGTGCAGGCATTTCCAGGTGGTGAGACTACTAATATGTAACATTTGTGATGTCATGTTAATGGTACTACGTGCTCAAGTATGTTGTTGGTCCGGCATTGCTGTGAGCATTTCAGGTGTTGCAGGTTTCTAATAGGGACACTGTACATAGTGAGACTAGTGTCATGTTGTGGGGATTACTTTGTTTACCTGCAATTAGCATGACATGGCACGGTGTGTCGTGTGGCGGTGCTGGGGTTGGGTTGGCTGACATGGCACTGTCCTCTTGTTGCATTTTGCAAGTGGGTAATCATTTTAGCTGCTTGAATGTGTAACTTCACAAAACTGCATTGGTGGTGTCTGTGTGGGTAGGGATGCACACATTGTGACACTTCCAGGTGAACAATCTCAGGCTGATATGGTATTCACGGTTCATTCTCCAGACATTCAGGATCAGTGTCAGGTTGAGTCATCATTGATTGTCAGATGGAATGTGCCAGGGCAGTGTGCACTCCACAGGGGTGTGATTTCTATGTGAAGTAATTAGCCACTAGCTGTGTACGGGCTGCCTCCCCCCGTGCCCTTTCCCCTCCCATGCGCAGCGGCTGTGCATGTGGTTGGGGATGTGGGGCCACCACCATGTCCACGGCCAGGCCCCGGCGTGTTGCAACGTTGTGCAGGACACATGCTGCCACTATGATCCTGCACACTACTGGGGGAGCGTATAACAGCTGCCCGCCAGAACGGTCAAGGGAGCGAAAGCGTGACTTTAGCACTCCGAATGTGCGCTCCACTATGCCCCTGGTCGTAATGTGGGCTGTGTTATATCTTACCTCGGGTGGCGTGGTGGGGTTCCGAATTGGCGTCATCATGTGGGGGCTGAGAGGGTAGGCACTGTCCCCTGTGGAGGTGGTGATTGGTATCATTGGTGGGGTTGTGACCTTGCTCAGTATCCAACATGCATGCATGTGCAGTGGCATACATACTCACCAAGCAGCCATGTATCGCCATGCCGCCCAGCTTCTAGGTCCCGGCTTAGGGTGGACATTCGGTAAATGAAGCTGTCGTGGGTGGAGCCGGGATAGTTGGCATATACTGAGGTGATGATTCCCTTGGCATTACATGCTACCTGCACGTTGATGGAATGCCAGTGCTTGCGGTTCCTATAGATGTGCTCAGATGCCCTGGGGGGACGTAGAGCCACATGGGTGCAGTCGATGGCACCTAGCACTTTGGGGAATCGTGCCACACCGTAAAAATCCAGGGCGGCAGCATGCCTTTCTGCAGGTGTTCTGGGCAGGTATATGTGCCTGCGGACTGATGGACGTGCAGTCATGATGTTCAAGACCTGGTGTAGGCAGCGTGACTGGGTGGCCTGTGACACCCCACCCACTATGGCACTTGTCCGCTGAAATGATCCAGTGGCTAAGAAGTGCAGTACATTGAGGACCTTCTCCAGGGGGCTGAGTGCTTGGGAGCACAGGGTGGGTGATGTGAGGTCATCCTCCCACTCACTCACCAGGTCCAGTATAATGTGTGGTGGAAACCTGTACCTCCCATACACCTGGTCATCAGGCATCCCGAAAAGGCTGGTTCTGGGTGTGAATATTCTGGCCCTGACTATCCTCCTCCTCCTCCTTTGGTAGCCCACTGCCACTGCTGCTAGGAACGGTATGTTCATCCTGGCGTCTGAGCTTGTTATTGTTAAAGTGCGCAAATTTATGCTTTGCGCGTGTTCTAGGCGAGCGTGTGACCCGCGCACCCCTGGAATCCAGTTCCCAGTCCAATAGCGTGTGGAAATTCACACGCACCACGGGATACAGCGTGTGACCCGCGCACCCCTGGAATCCAGTTCCCAGTCCAATAGCGTGTGGAAATTCACACGCACCACGGGATACAGCGTGTGACCCGCGCACCCCTGGAATCCAGTTCCCAGTCCAATAGCGTGTGGAAATTCACACGCACCACGGGATACAGGTTCGCTGACGTACTTGCGTGTGTAAGTGCCCGCGCACCCATTAAATACACGTACATAGGCCAATCGCGTGTACGCGCACTTTTGTCCAATTACACGCGATGACACTCTGACGTGCAGTATTTCCACGTGTGCTCCGTCATCACGTGCTGAGTGGGGAACACCCGTGCGGGTCACGTCACAGACGCGCTTACGCGCTGAGGGACTCTGGTCCAATAGAATCGCGTATGCGTGCTGACGCGCTTACGCGCTAAGGGCCTTTCCTCGGATTTCACGCTGACGTGCAGGATTTTCACGTGCCAAATCACTCCGTATCAAGCTGGTCACGCGAAAACACACGGAAGACCACGCTCCTGCCCAGAAGGCCGAGTTACTGCCCCCCAGTGCCCCGAGCAGCCTCCCACGTGCCATCTGCTGCTGCCTGCCTGCCTGCCTGCTGCCACCGTGCCCTGCCATTTGGTGCCTGCACATCAGCCATCTGCAGGGGTCCAGTTGCTGTGTCCACCCCTGCTGGAACTGAAGACTCCCGACTGGGATTACATCGCTCCACAGCCCAGCCCCAGGACCCAGTTGCCCACCCACACCTGCCTCTGGGGTTGCCATGTCGGGCACTTCCACATCTGGCACCAGTGGCAACCCCAGGCCAGAGGGGCAGAGGGGCACCAGCTTCACTGCCACCGAAGTTGGTGTCCTGGTGGAGCATGTCCTGGGGCAGTATGATGCCCTCTTTGGATCGTCCCGCGCCAGCAAGGAAGGATGGCAGAGGATCTGGGCCGACTGTGTGGTTGCCATCAACGCGGAGGGGGTGGCAACCCGCGACGTCCTGAAGATCAAGAAGCGCTGGGAGAACTTGAGGTCCAGGACTCTTGTGAAGGCCCGGCGCCTCGTGGAGGGGGGCCGGGGCCGCATGAGTTCCATCCAGATGAGGGTCCTGGAACGCGTACGCCCAGCGCTCCACGCCCAGATCCTTGAGAGGGAGGCCCGTCTGGAGTTGAGCGGTAAGTGTCCAAGCATTACTGTGTGAGACAGGGCATGTTGCGGTGTGCTGGTTCTATGATACTTGCCTGTATGTGTGCCATAGGCCATGTATGCATGTATGTGTGCAGGGACATCATGGTAATGCATGTGCGACCAGTGATGTGTGACCCACATGGTTGTTGCATGTGTTCAAATGCCGCATGGGGAGCCCTATGCAGATTTTGAACATGAGAGCATGCCAGTCTCTGTACCTCGGACATGGGTGGGGGTGAGGGATGGGTGCTGATGCCAGGTACATATATGGTAGCCATGTCTGTGTGCCTGACCTGCGTGTCTGTGACTTGTGCATGCCATGGATGCATGACACATGTGTGTGACAATGCACAGATTCAGTGAAGCAGCCAAATTACCCTTGTATCCGCTGTGTTTGGTGTGTTTGGGGCCAGATGGATGTGACTGAGGTGAAGTGTGTGCATGTGATAGGCATGAGCCATAATGCATGTGAGTTACATATCATTGAATGTTTCAAGAGTCCATTGGACATGCATGGAAATGTCCATGGCATGCACCATGCCTGTTACTGTGTGTGTTTTGCCTGGACTGACCCATGTGTTGTGGAGGGACATGATGGAAGTGTACTTTGACAGTGGTGCTCATCTGCTATTGCTTCCTGTCTAGGGGACCATTGTACAGTGCCCTGATGCTTGTGTTCTTTGTCTCCCTCTACGCAGCGGCTAGTGAAGAAGAGGGCGGAGACGGCGCTGTGGAGCAAGGCGGCGGGGATGCCCCCACGGCTGCAGCAGAAGGGGTGGGTGAGCCCCCACAGGGGCCTGCTACGGTGGGAGACGGTGAGGAGCCATCCAGGTTGGTGGTTTGCACAGAGGAGGAGGAGGCCGCCACTGGGGCACACATGGGGCCTGGTGGGGGCATCCCTGCTGGTGCAAGTGGTGCAGTCCAGGGCCAGGGGCAGGAGGCAGCACAGGTCACCGTGGAGGGGCCTGTGCATGTCGCTGTCCCTGACCCTGTGAGTGCACCACCATGCACCAGCAGGGATGCCCCGTCCCAGGCCCGTCCGCAGGTAGAGGGGATGTCCATGTCACCTGACTCCCCTCCACCTGCGGACGTGGGAACCCCTGGCCGTGCGGAGAAGGTCCTGATTGGGGTCGCGATGCGCACGCCTGTGATTCGTGATGCCGTGCGTGCTTCCCAGGAGGAGCACGCACGTCATCACGAAGTGCACCGTGCCGACGTGGCCCAATTGGGATCGGCCATGTTCGGGGGTTTCCTGCATGTGTTGGCCAATGTGGCGGCCCTCTCCTCCTCTGTGCAGGCTATCCACCAGTCGTTCTCCTTGCCGTCTTCCAGCCCAGATGCCACCAGGGCCCCCTGTGGACCTGCCCCGACCAATGCAGCCAGCTCGGTGGGGATCCCATCCCTGCCACAGTTGGGAGTCGGAGGTCCAGCAGGGGTGGACAACACAGCAACTGGACCCCAGCAGATGGAAGATGTGACAGCATCATCAGGCAGGGCACGTGCACGACGGCGTCGGTGGTTTCCATCAGCCTGGATGCCGTCGTGCTGGCAGAGGCAGTGGCGTCGGAGGCAGCAGCGGGCTCGACGTGGGAGGCATCATGGCTCGGGGCCATCAAGATCAGAGGGGCAGGCATCGGCCGGAGGGCAGGGCAACCCTGGGATGGTGGTGTCTTCCGTGTGGGAGCAGTTGGTCCAGCGGATAGGTGCGGAGCGGCAGCGGGCGGAAGAGGAGCGGCTCGCCATGGTCAGGGCGGAGTTCTCCATGCGTCGGGCGTTGAGGCGGGCTGAGTGCCTCGAGGAAGCTCGCAGGGAGTTTGAGCTGAACATGGGGTTATCCCTGCGAGACCTCGGGGCCAGGACAGAGTCCCGCCTCCAGGACATCGACATGGAGTTCGATGATGCCCTGGCCAGCAACATCAACAAGTGAGCCGCAGGACTTGCCCGCTGCCTTTGTATATAGTTATATAGTTAGTTAGTGTTAGGTTTCCTTTATTTGTTTTTATTATTTTGGACCGCTCGGACAATGGCCACTTTTTTGTATATATTTTTTTCATTAGGTAGTAGTAGGTTTCCTTTATGGTGTTGGGCTCATGGACCCTGGTACATTCCTGTATTTAGTTTGTTTTTTGAAGGAACATTTTCTTTTTTTCATTATTGTGTTCACCATGTGGAAATGGTTTTTCATTCTTTTACTTCTACTTGATATTGCTTTGGTCAACATTTGTTTTTGTATTCCTTTTTCGTTTTTTGATTTTTACTTTGGTTCTCCAACATGGACCATTTATTTTGTTATCCACATAGTTGTATGTTTGATTTGTTTACTTGTTTTTAATCTTTAATACATTTTTTATTTTTACTTCCACTTGTGTTATTTTGTCTTTGGTTTCATACATGTCATGATATGGGTTTTGACATTCACTTGCAGCCATTGTGTATGTGTGTGTGACGGACATGTGTTCATTTACATACTTGCCATTGGGGTTGTGTCATGTAATTGCATTCACTATGTGGGTGGATGCAATCCTTGCCTGGGTGTTTGTGCTGGGTATGCTGCCCATTACTGCCATGATTGTGTATCGTCAGGACCTGGGGGCAGGGGGACATGGGTGGGGGCCTGGTGGAGGGTGCCCCTGGTGACTGGGGGGGGTGGGGGTGATAGGGGACATGAGTGGGTGCCTGGTGGAGGCTGCCCCTGGTGACTGGGGGGTGGGGGTGGTGGGAGACATGAGTGGGGGCCTGGTGGAGGGTGCCCCTGGTGGCGGGGGGGGTGGGGGTGATAGGGGACATGAGTGGGTGCCTGGTGGAGGCTGCCCCTGGTGACTGGGGGGTGGGGGTGGTGGGAGACATGTGTGGGGGCCTGGTGGAGGCTGCCCCTGGTGACTGGGGGGTGGGGGTGGTGGGAGACATGAGTGGGGGCCTGGTGGAGGGTGCCCCTGGTGACTGGGGGGGTGGGGGTGGTGGGAGACATGAGTGGGGGCCTGGTGGAGGGTGCCCCTGGTGACTGGGGGGTGGGGGTGATAGGGGACATGAGTGGGTGCCTGGTGGAGGCTGCCCCTGCACTGCTGGGGGGTGGGGGTGGTGGGAGACATGAGTGGGGGCGTGGTGGAGGCTGCCCCTGGTGACTGGGGGGGTGGGGGTGGTGGGAGACATGAGTGGGGGCCTGGTGGAGGGTGCCCCTGGTGACTGGGGGGGTGGGGGTGATAGGGGACATGAGTGGGTGCCTGGTGGAGGCTGCCCCTGGTGACTGGGGGGTGGGGGTGGTGGGAGACATGAGTGGAGGCCTGGTGGAGGGTGCCCCTGGTGGCGGGGGGGTGGGGGTGATAGGGGACATGAGTGGGTGCCTGGTGGAGGCTGCCCCTGGTGACTGGGGGGTGGGGGTGGTGGGAGACATGAGTGGGGGCCTGGTGGAGCGTGCCCCTGGTGACTGGGGGGGTGGGGGTGATAGGGGACATGAGTGGGTGCCTGGTGTAGGCTGCCCCTGGTGACTGGGGGGTGGGGGTGGTGGGAGACATGAGTGGGGGCCTGGTGGAGGGTGCCCCTGGTGGCGGGGGGGTGGGGGTGATAGGGGACATGAGTGGGGGCCTGGTGGAGGCTGCCCCTGCACTGCTGGGGGGTGGGGGTGGTGGGAGACATGAGTGGGGGCCTGGTGGAGGGTGCCCCTGGTGACTGGGGGGGTGGGGGTGGTGGGAGACATGAGTGGGGGCCTGGTGGAGGGTGCCCCTGGTGACTGGGGGGGTGGGGGTGGTGGGAGACATGAGTGGGGGCCTGGTGGAGGGTGCCCCTGGTGACTGGGGGGGGTGGGGGTGATAGGGGACATGAGTGGGTGCCTGGTGGAGGCTGCCCCTGGTGACTGGGGGGGTGGGGGTGGTGGGAGACATGAGTGGGGGCCTGGTGGAGGGTGCCCCTGGTGGCGGGGGGGTGGGGGTGATAGGGGACATGAGTGGGTGCCTGGTGGAGGCTGCCCCTGGTGACTGGGGGGTGGGGGTGGTGGGAGACATGAGTGGGGGCCTGGTGGAGGGTGCCCCTGGTGGCGGGGGGGTGGGGGTGATAGGGGACATGAGTGGGTGCCTGGTGGAGGCTGCCCCTGGTGACTGGGGGGTGGGGGTGGTGGGAGACATGAGTGGGGGCCTGGTGGAGGCTGCCCCTGGTGACTGGGGGGTGGGGGTGGTGGGAGACATGAGTGGGGGCCTGGTGGAGGGTGCCCCTGGTGACTGGGGGGGTGGGGGTGGTGGGAGACATGAGTGGGGGCCTGGTGGAGGGTGCCCCTGGTGACTGGGGGGGTGGGGGTGATAGGGGACATGAGTGGGTGCCTGGTGGAGGCTGCCCCTGCACTGCTGGGGGGTGGGGGTGGTGGGAGACATGAGTGGGGGCCTGGTGGAGGCTGCCCCTGGTGACTGGGGGTGTGGGGTGGTGGGAGACATGAGTGGGGGCCTGGTGGAGGATGCCCCTGGTGACTGGGGGGGTGGGGGTGATAGGGGACATGAGTGGGTGCCTGGTGGAGGCTGCCCCTGGTGACTGGGGGGTGGGGGTGGTGGGAGACATGAGTGGGGGCCTGGTGGAGGGTGCCCCTGGTGGCGGGGGGGTGGGGGTGATAGGGGACATGAGTGGGTGCCTGGTGGAGGCTGCCCCTGGTGACTGGGGGGTGGGGGTGGTGGGAGACATGAGTGGGGGCCTGGTGGAGGGTGCCCCTGGTGACTGGGGGGGTGGGGGTGATAGGGGACATGAGTGGGTGCCTGGTGGAGGCTGCCCCTGGTGACTGGGGGGTGGGGGTGGTGGGAGACATGAGTGGGGGCCTGGTGGAGGGTGCCCCTGGTGGCGGGGGGGTGGGGGTGATAGGGGACATGAGTGGGGGCCTGGTGGAGGCTGCCCCTGCACTGCTGGGGGGTGGGGGTGGTGGGAGACATGAGTGGGGGCCTGGTGGAGGGTGCCCCTGGTGACTGGGGGGGAGGGGGTGGTGGGAGACATGAGTGGGGGCCTGGTGGAGGGTGCCCCTGGTGACTGGGGGGGTGGGGGTGGTGGGAGACATGAGTGGGGGCCTGGTGGAGGGTGCCCCTGGTGACTGGGGGGGTGGGGGTGATAGGGGACATGAGTGGGTGCCTGGTGGAGGCTGCCCCTGGTGACTGGGGGGTGGGGGTGGTGGGAGACATGAGTGGGGGCCTGGTGGAGGGTGCCCCTGGTGGCGGGGGGTGGGGGTGATAGTGGACATGAGTGGGTGCCTGGTGGAGGCTGCCCCTGGTGACGGTGGGGTGGGGGTGGTGGGAGACATGAGTGGGGGCCTGGTGGAGGGTGCCCCTGGTGACTGGGGGGGTGGGGGTGATAGGGGACATGAGTGGGTGCCTGGTGGAGGCTGCCCCTGGTGACTGGGGGGTGGGGGTGGTGGGAGACATGAGTGGGGGCCTGGTGGAGGGTGCCCCTGGTGGCGGGGGGGTGGGGGTGATAGGGGACATGAGTGGGGGCCTGGTGGAGGCTGCCCCTGCACTGCTGGGGGGTGGGGGTGGTGGGAGACATGAGTGGGGGCCTGGTGGAGGGTGCCCCTGGTGACTGGGGGGGTGGGGGTGGTGGGAGACATGAGTGGGGGCCTGGTGGAGGGTGCCCCTGGTGACTGGGGGGTGGGGGTGGTGGGAGACATGAGTGGGGGCCTGGTGGAGGGTGCCCCTGGTGACTGGGGGGGTGGGGGTGGTGGGAGACATGAGTGGGGGCCTGGTGGAGGGTGCCCCTGGTGGCGGGGGGGTGGGGGTGATAGGGGACATGAGTGGGGGCCTGGTGGAGGCTGCCCCTGCACTGCTGGGGGGTGGGGGTGGTGGGAGACATGAGTGGGGGCCTGGTGGAGGGTGCCCCTGGTGACTGGGGGGTGGGGGTGGTGGGAGACATGAGTGGGGGCCTGGTGGAGGGTGCCCCTGGTGGCGGGGGGGGTGGGGGTGATAGGGGACATGAGTGGGTGCCTGGTGGAGGCTGCCCCTGGTGACTGGGGGGTGGGGGTGGTGGGAGACATGAGTGGGGGCCTGGTGGAGGCTGCCCCTGGTGACTGGGGGGTGGGGGTGGTGGGAGACATGAGTGGGGGCCTGGTGGAGGGTGCCCCTGGTGACTGGGGGGGTGGGGGTGGTGGGAGACATGAGTTGGGGCCTGGTGGAGGGTGCCCCTGGTGACTGGGGGGGTGGGGGTGATAGGGGACATGAGTGGGTGCCTGGTGGAGGCTGCCCCTGCACTGCTGGGGGGTGGGGGTGGTGGGAGACATGAGTGGGGGCCTGGTGGAGGCTGCCCCTGGTGACTGGGGGGGTGGGGGTGGTGGGAGACATGAGTGGGGGCCTGGTGGAGGGTGCCCCTGGATGGTGGGGGGTGGGGGTGGTGGGAGACATGAGCAGGTGTGCAGGGTAGTCCCCTGTTTGTGGGCTGCCTGCAGGGGCCGTGGAGGGTGTACAGGGAACACCTGTGAGGACCCACCCAGCCTAATCGCGTGTGTAACTTCCCACGCACCCCTGTAATACACGTACCAAGCCAAATCGCGTGTGAGAATTCCCGCGCACCCCTGAAATACACGCGCCCAGGCTATTCGCGTGTGGAAATTCCCGCGCACCCCTGATATACACGTACCCTGCTGTAATCGCGTGTGGGACTTCCCGCGCACCCCTGAAATACACGCGCCCAGGCTATTCGCGTGTGGAAATTCCCGCGCACCCCTGAAATACACATACCCTGCTGTAATCGCGTGTGGGACTTCCCGCGCACCCCTGAAATACACGCGCCCAGGCTATTCGCGTGTGGAACTTCCCGCGCACCCCTGAAATACACGCGCCCAGGCTATCCGCGTGTGGAACTTCCCGCGCACCCCTGAAATACACGCGCCCAGGCTATTCGCGTGTGGAACTTCCCGCGCACCCCTGAAATACACGCGCCCAGGCTATTCGCGTGTGGAACTTCCCGCACACCCCTGAAATACACGTACCCTGATGGAATCGCATGTGGAACTTCCCGCGCACCCCTGAAATACACCTACCCTGATGGAATCGCGTGTGGAACTTCCCGCGCACCCCTGAAATACACGTGCCCAGTATATTCGCGTGTGGAACTTCCCGCGCACCCCTGAAATACACGTACCCTGGCTAATCGCGTGAATAACTTCACGCGAACCCCTGAAATACATGTAGCCCGCTCCCCCAGGCCCGATCGCGTGAAAAACTTCACGCGAACCCCTGAAATACACGTAGCCCGCTCCCCCAGGCCCGATCGCGTGAAAAACTTCACGCGAACCCCTGAAATACACGTAGCCCGCTCCCCCAGGCCCGATCGCGTGAGAAACTTCACGCGAACCCCTGTAATACACGTAGCCCGCTCCCCCAGGCCCGATCGCGTGAAGTTGTACCCTGCTGAAATCGCGTGTGAGACTTCCCGCGCACCCCGGTATACACGCACACGTATTTTTTGTCAGCGGGTGTCCGTGTTTGTGGGTACCCCTTTGCACGTCATTTGTCCTGGAGGGCCACAGTATAGGACATTCATCATGGCAGTATATAGGTGCTATTTGTTGGCGCACCTTTTGGCGCACATTTCTTACAGCCGCAGAGACGCTACCGCCTGCTTTCTTGTGACGGTCGTGTTTGTGCCTGTGCGCTGGTTTGAGCGTGCGCTTTTTTGCCCTATTCTATTCCATGAATACGTGTTGTAGGCGAGCGTGTGGCCGTTCCGCGCACTTGTGCCCTGTACTTCCCCCGTGACGCCCACGTTTTTGCAAGTTGTTCCCCATTCCGAGTGTTACGCCCGTGTTCCGCCTACTTTTGTTGCGTGCGCCGCGCTATGTGCGAATTTCGCTGTGGCCTGTGCGATTTTCGCTGTGACCTGGCGCACGCTGTTAGATGGCCTGTGCGCCAACGTGCGCGGCGCACTTTTTTATCGCACATCCGCTGGTTTTCTCGCGCACGGCCTTCCATGAATCGACATGCGCTGCTTTTCGTGCGATTTTCGCACTTGCACTGCGATTTTCACTATTCCACTGCGATTCGCACGTTTTTGCCCACTTGCGCCGCGCTAATTATTCCATGAATCGGCCTGTAAATGGGTAGGTCATCAGGTTGAGTGGCTGTGGTGGAGATATGTCTGTAAAATGCAGATGTCAGTATGTTTACACCAATTTTGGAGATTTTGATGATTACCAAATCCTTTTTTCAGAAAAACTTAAACATTCAGAAATATGTGTTTCAATTCCAGGTAATGTGTTTGTTCACTATTGGGTCCACATTGCACGATCATCTTCACATCAACCCTTAAGTATTTTTGCATTGTATTTGTGATTTGGGGGGCATGACCTTAGGTTTGGGGCTGGCTGTATGTTTTTTTTTTAATAATGGGTAGGTGAATCTATTTGTTTCTGGGAGGTTTGGGATTGTGATTTTTAGATGTTGGTGCTAGTTTAGGGAGATGAGCCAATCGGCAACCTCTGCTTTTCCAGAAACATTTTTATACTGAATGATTTTGTCAAGCACACAGTGCAAGTAAGGTGCTTAAGAGAAATTGGTCTTAGTGGGCTAGTGAACTGTGTGAGTCCTGTTCACAATGACCAATCGAGTGCAGCAGCATAGCATGATGGGGAAATTACGGCACCACGCCTATTTGTTTATATGAACTGAGCAAGCTGTCAATTGAAGACTTTCAGTACTCTTTTAAAATGTTAAAAACTGCTTTCAAGGGTTATACTCCAAGTTGATAGTGGGTGCAACACTGGAATATATATATATAGGAAAGCCTCATTATGGTCTTTGGGTACAAGTAGCATCGAAAATGTTTCCAGTGGCAAAGCTAGCATTTTATATGGTTGGGGACTCACACAAGTGTCCTTGGGGCACGCAACGTTGATGATTGGTGCAACACTGGCTTATATTGAGAGGCAAGCCTCATGATGGACTTTGGACACAAGTAGCATCAACATTATCATAGCATATTATATAGTTGGGCACTCACAAGAGTGTCTTTGTACACGTCAAGTTGATGATGGGTTCAACACTGGTGTCTATTGGAGGAAAGCCTCATGGTGGCCTTTGCGCACAAGTAGCATGAACAACTTTTGCAATGGCAATGCTATCATATTATTTGGCAGGGGACTTACAACATTGTCTTTGGGCATGCCAAGGTGATAGTGGGTGCAACACTGGCATGTATTAATGAGGAAAGCCTCATGGTGGCCTTTGGGCACAAGTAGCATGAAAATCCTTTGCAGTGGCAAATTGGCTGGCAATGGTAGCATAATATGTGGTGGGCGGTGTTCAAAGTGAGTGGTAGTGGACTGAGGCGCTCCTAAGCTTTAAAAAAATAATAGCACTCTTCCTATACTTTTATTTAAAAAGAAACCGTTACGTAATGTGTTTAAAAATAAATAAAAGTAAAGGAAATAGGAAGAAACCCACTTCATTAGTCTATTTATAGAGCTTCAAAGAGGCAATGGCTTAGGCATAGGCAGGCACGCGAGCTGCTACTGCTTCACTGATCCGAGGCCTGGAGTCAGCACACACAGTCACAGTGTGAGGCTGCCTGGCACCAACTGAACTGAGTTAGAGAGCGTACTAGCGAGCCCCAAGTGCAGGTGTTCCCGAGTGTGTCCTCATTCCTCTATTCCTCTGTACCACCCTTAAAGGACTACCCAGTGCTTACAACTAAGCCACCACGCCTTGACACACGGCGGAGTTTAGGGCGTGACAGCAGTAGGACTGAAGCACGAGTGTGCTTTCTGCAAGATGGGACGGTATATACCGGCCCGACCTGCCGCAAGCATTTCCGTTGTGTATTCATTGAGGAATAGATAGATATCATGTTATTTATAGAGCATCATGAGCTGCGGTGCTGGGTTCTACTGAGGCACAGTGGCATCGAGGCGGAATCCAGCTACAATGGCTATTGAAAGCAACAATGTTTACATAAAATGCACTGAGTACTTACCAGCTCAGCAACCTTTTCAGTCTTCAGGACTGGTTTCAGGTGCCACACCAGCAAACATAAACATCGTATTGAAATGTGATGTTATGCGTGTTGCCTTTGGCCTGGAAATAGTTGTATCTAATGTTCCAGTCTCTCACAACATGCGCGTTGCACTTCACTGAAATGTCAAATGAGAACAACAAAACATTGTTAGGAAGTGCTCTTTCAGAGACCCAGATGCCATTCCGAGGTAACGTTTCATCTGTATTTTTCCCTTACAGATGGAATGCATGTTTTAGTCATGCACATTATTTAGAACATACTGGGGAGAACTCCACCAGCCCCTTATCCATCCCTGTTCAAACACCAGCTGCACTCACACAACTACCACCCTTCAGGTTTACCGACTCCTTTGTATATTTCTCAATGTTTGATTTCCTACGGAGTTGCCCTCCGTTTTACCCTCTATTTCTCGCACTCCCTCTGCCTCCCCTCCATCCCTTTGCTCTTGTGTTTACTCACCGTGGCATGTCATGTTTGGCTCATGCAGCCTCTTGGCAGACCGACCAGAACCTCAACTGCAAAAAAAAAAAAAAAACCTTTTCATGGCAGAGACCCCATGTTTAGTAGGAATGCTCACCTCCCCAAAACGTGTGCAGTCTCGTGAATCACAAGGTGGGTAATGAGTACAACAAAGCATGGCAGGTGGATTAGAGGGGAAGGAAGCCATAGCATGCAAAGAAGCAGTTCTATAGGGAACACAGAAGCAAAGGAACATGGGGTAAAGGCAAACGCTGGGAACATGCAGCAGAGAGGCAAAGGAACACTCATTCAGCCATTCCTTAAATCACCCATTCAACCTTTTATATTCACTCCTTCCACTCCCCACCCTTTGCTCCCCTTTCTCCACACTACAGTCATCTGGTAGACGTCTGCCTACCCCATCTCTTTCCTTTCAAATCATGTTTGTATCTTGTTTCCCCCTTTCTCTTTTTTCCTCACGGCCGACATTGGCATGCATTCCTTCCTTTTCTTCTTCTCATTCTCCCCATCTCACAGGCATCATATAATCCCTGTCCCTTCAACCCACTAGAAAAGTGAAAGGGAGTGGGCAATGAATACGAACTTGAGTCATTCTGCCTCATTTTTAAGTGACAGTATTGTTCCACGTCTTTTAACAATCAGTGTCATAATTCAGGAACTGTCCTTTATAAAGCTAATGCTGCCTTCTTAATTTTACTCGCTAGACTCTGAGAAGTTAAACATTTCACTCGGGCAGTAAACCAATATGTTACAATCCTAGCAATGCCCCTGCTTGGATGTGACCACCTTTTCCAATACCTTAGCTATTCATGATGAGCCCAGCAATTATTTGAAAGTTATTTTGCAACGTTTGGTCTTGGGAAGGTCACTTTAAATACAGAATACACCACCCTCTGGCTTAAACATAGATTTAAAATTCAGCAAAATTATTGTCTGAAGCACATGTGTATAACCGAGCTGCCAATGCAGGCAGAACATCTACCTGATAACAAGTTAATGTAAGACCCTGCACAAGTGAAACAGCATCCTCCTCATGTACAGGCTGAAAAGGAAACTCTGGGTTACCAGAAGGTACAACAAGGTCTGAAACAGTTTCCCTTTGATTCCTTCTTGAAAGCCCACAAATTAAGACCTAAAGAAATTATTAAACGTGTGTGATGTTTAAAGATCGTTCTATAAAATAAAGGAACAATCATAACAAGGAGGCGTAGGAAATTAGTGTATGATAGAAAAAAAGCTCCTTTGGCTGAGTGATAGCTTTAGCAATGCTCCTGTGAAAGACTGCAACTTTCGCACTGATGTTTATAATGTTCCCATTTTAGCCTACTTTCAAGGCTGTCAATATTGATTCATTATAAGCCCATTACATCAGTCAATTAAAAAACACGTTGTGAATATTCTGGCTGAGAAATCAATTAGTGATATTTGGTGATAAAAAAGGGACCAACACCATCCCACATTAAATGAGATCATTGTAAATGGCACCCAGATTCTGGATTCAGATTTATATACACCTATTGTGGAATGATCAGAGATCAAAGGCAGACTCCTCCCTGGCTTTCAGTGATTCCAATGCATGCATACTTCTTTAATAGACAAGATCAAAGGGCCATAGGTCCTTAACATAACGAGACCACAACAAGTCAAAGGTGGTATCCAATAGGTAATCATTGATAGAATTATATAGCCCTCTGAAATGTTCAAACCATGTCCCTTTTTTATGTTGGAATAAGGGGGCACATGCTGCAGAGAACCACCCTAATGTGTTAGTTGCTAGAAGTCTCAAGCATTTTGTTATCACAACTTCAATACATTTAACTTCCTCAAGTAAACAATTTTTTTCCCACCTGAGGCCATAGATATTGTTAAGATCCCTCAATTCTTTCTGAGCTTTAACTAGTTTGCAATCATTGTAAAACCAAGCATTTACCTTTCAATTCAAGGCCTTAGAAGACCTAACTGTCCTAGTATCAAACAGCCGTAGGACTTAACTTACGTGTTTGTAAACGGTGACATAGTTTTACCCTTCACATTCAAATAGAAGGACATTCTTCATAATGGTTAAACAACTCCAAATAAATAACTGGGATGTGTATTTCCATGTGTGTTAAACAGATCTTTCACATACTACTGGAGATTGTAAGTGTTGGTTTCTCATTCTTTGTGATCTGATTTAAAGTCCCAACCGGAGTGATTTTATTCTTATGCAATAGAGGGCTTCTGTCATTTTCAAGTCTGGGCAGAATGTTTAAGCCCATAATCGACATCCATACTCTTTAAGGAGATATACATATATAACTATGCTTATCTGCTGTATGAAATGTCGGACAGGCAGATCTATCCACCTTAACTCTGCCATTACAAGGATGTGAGTCGGCTTCATTAAGAAATTATGCCAAATGTAAGACTATTTTATTATGGCGGGGCTGCCTAGATGAAGAAATGGCAAATACTCCAAGCGTAACCTCTATGGGTTCACATTGATGGATTATGACCCCAGATAAAATAATTATGGTTTCTTCTGTAGATATAATTACACTTTTAATTGGAACACCTGCACATTTATGAAATCAAGTCTTAATCTGAAATACACATAACAATGATGAAAGAGAAGGGATCAGTCATTCCATGTTTTAATCCAATGGATCATTCCAGCCCAGGTCCAGTTCAGTGACTTTAGGTCTAAGGTCAACAGAAATCCAAACACACATTGCCCCATTTGTGACACCACTGTTGCTCTGTATTAGCAGGAATTTAAATCAAAGCAAAACCGATATTATAGGCCAGTACTAAAGCCCATGTTTCTTCAAAACATATCATGAAATAGTGCCAGTCAAGGTGATCTTGATTCTTCCAAATCTCAGCTGTATTTACATAGGCTATTTAGCAGTAGGCTAGATTAATTCTCCAGCAGTTCAACTATACAGGAGGTAAGATCTGATGTAGCAATGAGTTCTTATTATCTTTCAGAGATTTGCATTCCCTTTTCTGGGAGTTTTTAAATCATCAGTTCTCTGAAATAAAATACCTTGTGGAAGAGATGAATCCTACAGCCCAAAGGGGAAAAGTACTATAATCAATACAAAGTAAACCTCAGCCAAAGCTATCAGTGCTAAGGCAATTCTAATAATGTCCAGCTCTTGGTGAATATGGTCTGGTATCCACACAATTTTTAGTAATTCTTCTGCTATTATTGCCATGTGCCCTCTCTTGTGCCTCAGCCAATGTTCACTTTCATTTATCAGTTTCGGATTTCATTGATCTCCCTTTTTCAGGCACTTCAGCCAAAAACAGACATTGTTCAATCTTAAATTGACAGGTGTGAGAAACCTGAGGGTATCCTCACTCCTACTTCCCCTGCGTCCTCTTCTCAGGTGGCCAAGCAAAGGGCATCCCTTTTGGATCCCTACCCTGGGAGTGGAGAAGTGAGAGAGGATCACCTGGGTGGAGAGTCTTTGGGATTGGTAGTGGGCTTCCCACAGACAAGATATGGTATCCTCCTTTTCCTATTGAAGACCAACATAACCCTCCTCCTACCTTCATGGGCTATTGTCAGTCAGCTCCCCTTATTTTCCCACACTTAACCAATGACAGTACTGGGACGACGAAGAGGCAAATAAGAGGGATGAACACTAGTGGTTTATTTCACCACTCTGCTACTGAGACTAGGAAGAGTCATGTAAAGTATTGTAGAGATCAGGCATGTCTCTTTAACCCTGGTCACGTCCTTAGACCAATTCAACCACACCTGAAGTCATTTAGCAGTTGTTGTGAGTATAAGAAGGTGAGCGGTTTGCAGACAAGGGAGAACAGAGAAACCTGCTGTCGGGAAGCAGTGACCGTGGCCCACTACAGGAAGTGGATCTGGTTGTAACCTGGAGGCTGGAGCGCTTGGCGAGGCAGAGCAGAGAGACGGAGCAGACAACAAGACGGCGAGCAAAAGCAGGCACGGCCTCGAGAGAGTCAGAAGCGAAGCAGTCGCTTTGGAGGGTTGGACCGCTTGCCTGCACTGAGAACATTTTTCTGAATCCGAGTGATCCGACCGCGGCTGATTTGGCCGCGGCCGGAACGTGCGCATGAGAACGGTGCGAACTACCAAAGGTTTGCACCTTTCTACTGCGAACACACATACTACGGGGCTGCAAAGGGTGTCCCCCGCATTCCCCGCTCACTATACTGTGAAGTAGTATAGTGAGCAGGGTGTTGCGGGGGACACCCCCGCAGCCCCTGTTTTTTTCTTTTTTTTTTATAAACAGGTGTGCTGCGGGGTGTCCCTCGCAACACCCCGCTCACTATACCACACAGTATAGTGAGCGGAGTGTTGCGGGGGACACCCCCGCAACCCCTGCAGTCTCTTTTTTTAATTATACTTACCTGCAAAGCTACCATCAAAGGTATGAACCTTTGGTGTGCGAACCTTTGGTGGTAGCATTCTTAGAACTTTTGGTCATTACGACCATTTGTTCGCAGTAAAATCGACCTAAACCCATTTTTTCGCCCACAAAGAGGAAGCTGGCAAGTGCATGTAAAGCCATGTGCAGGTGATAGAGGCAGCTGGATCCCCCCAGCGAATGAGCTGCTGACGCAGTAGTAAGCAGAGATCGTGGAGCGTTGCAAAGACTAGTGAGGCTGCCAGACACCAGTGGGAAAAGGGTGGTCTAGAAGGGACAGAGCACAATTCTAAGTGTTTGATACATGCAAACCTGTGAATACTGAATGAATGGAACATACTATTGAATGCCGAACTGATTGAACACTTGAAGCAAAGGTTTATTAAGCATATTGATTACTGAACTGAATGAAAACTTGAATCAAACTAAAAATAAGTGTATTGCATATCAAACTGCATTAAAATGTGAAACCCAGCAAAAGTAAGCATATTGAACTTTAAACTGAACAAAACTGTATGGGCAAAGCTAATAGCTGATGAAAGCCAAAAGAGAAAGCACCCATTTCAAAATAATGTATGGAAAGAGAGCACAAGGGTAAAGAAGTTCAATAGAAAGGTGGGGCAGGAACAAGACCACCACAAAGTGAACTTAATGAATAGATACAGTGCTGCAAGGCCAAAGACTGGCAAGAGGTGTGTGTCGCGCTGTGGCAAAGCAAAAAGTCTAACTAGGAGAAGCCAGGAGAGTGTACTACTGCACACAAAGCCAAGAACCTGGGGAAGGGAACCCCAGAGGCTTGTTCAAAGTGCGGCTGTCTTGAACTTGGGGAAGGAAACCCTGAGGATTCTGTGAACTGTGTGCTTGAACTTGGGGAAGGGAACCCTGATGACTATTTTGCCTTGAACTTGAGAAAGGTAATCTTAAGACTTTTCTTTGGAACTTTCATGAACTTGGGGAAGAGGATCTGAAACAAAAGCAAAGAGCTAGAAGAAGTTCAGACCTTTATGTTGATCACCATTTATTTTGTTATTGACATCCCTACACATTGTTTAGCTTTAGTTGTGAGGGCAAGGATAGGTTTTGGACACAGACAGACTTTTAAGTTAAACTTTCTGTCTCAGACTAGTTCCGTTCAGGTTGGGAACTCCCACCTTAGCATAGGGAAAGTTAGGCCTTCAACCATCCTGACATTTGATTTAATAAACCATTTGATTTTTAACTTAGAATCTGAGGTCTTTGTTTTACTTCATGATGCCTTCACACTGGGCACTTTGTTAGTTATATAGTTGGGGATTACATTAGTTTTAGTATTAGAAAGAGACAGTGGGCCCCATTAGGAGTTTGGCGGTAGCCGTGCCGGCAGGACAAAGGCTGATATGCAGGGAAATTTCTTCTTCGTGAAAGGGACAGTAAGCTAAAGACTTGGTAGAGTCTCTCCCAGGGGTTATTCACCTTAGAACAGGTCTTTGGGCTGTGTTTGTGCTAGTAGAGAGATTCCCAGACACCCCCTTGGTTTTGCATAAATTAACTTTGGGTATCACCCTAAGTTACCAGGGCGATCCAGACGTGGACCCCTGGCTCACTGTTCTTAGAGAGGCACAGCTTCACCTCACTGATGATGCCCTACAAGACTGAAACACGTGTATGGGGTTGCTGTTGGTATTCTTGTTCAGAGGAGACTTGCCTAGCATTTCACCACTGGACTGCCACTGGGCAGGACAAAGGCTGATTTGCAGGGAAATTTCTTCTTTGTGAAAGGGACAGTGAGCTAAACACTTGGTAGAGTCTCTCCCAAGGGTTATTCACCCAAGAACAGGTCATTGGGCTGTGTTCGTCCTGGTAGAGAGATTCACAGACCCCCCCCTTTGTTTTGCATAAATTAACTTTGGGTCTCACCCTAAGTTACAAGGGCGATCCAGACATGGACCACCTGCTCACTGTTCTTAGAAAGGCACAGCTTCACCTCACTGATGATGCCCAAAAAGGCTGAAAGACGTATATGGGGTTTCTGTTGGTACTCTTGTTCACAGGAGACTTGCCCAGTATTTCAGCGCTGGACTGCCCCTGGGCAGGACAAAAGCTCATATGCAGGGACATTTCTTCTCTGTGAAAGGACAGTGAGCTAAAGACTTAGTAGAGTCTCTCCCAGGGGTTATTCACCCAAGAACAGGTCATTGGGTTGTGTTTGTGCTGGTAGAGAGATTCCTAGATTCCCCTTTGTTTTGCATAAATGAACTTTGGGTCTCACCCTAAATTACCAGGGCGATCCAGACGTGGAGCCCATGCTCACTGTTCTTAGAGAGGCACAGCTTCACCTCACTGATGATGCCCAACAAGGCTGAAACATGTGTATCGGGTTGCTGTTGGTACTCTTGTTCAGAGGAGACTTGCCTAGCATTTCGGTGCTGCACTGCCCCTGGGTAGGACAAACGCTGATATGCAGGGAAATCCCTTCTCTGTGAAAGGGACAGTGAGCTAAAGACTTCGTAGAGTCTCTTCCAGGGGTTATTCACCCAAGAACAGGTAATTTGGGCTGTGTTCGTGCTGGTAGAGAGATTCCCAGACCCCCCTTTGTTTTAGAAGCAAGAAGACACTGAGCAACACAGCTCTCTCAGGGTCCGTGCTTAGAAACCTCTGGGTATTAACCGCATTCTAAATAACCCATTATCATTATAATTATAATTATAACCCATTATAATTACAGCCCGATAGACTTCTATTAATCCAAAGTCACACCATCTATAATGTATGGCTTGGAGCTAACAGAGCTCAGGGAAAGGAAGTGGTTAAATGCTTTGAAAGGGTAAATATGGCACACAGTGCTAGTACTCCCGCTTTGCCTCCCGATATCCATGCCAAGGCTCCAGTTGGGCTTATGATCATGATGGTATAGAAATAAATGGAACAAACTGTTCCTATTTTTAAAAGTAATGATGCAGGGGGAACACTCTTTTTTCGACATTAGGGGCAATTGCTCAAATAAGATGTGATTGAACCCTAAATGAGTTTATATTGGCTTGTAGGAGACATATTACTGAGGCTACCCTCTTCCTGGAAGGGGTGGGTGAGAACCCAGCATTAATAAAGTGCAAGTTAACAGAGTGGAATAACATCAAAAATTGAGAGAGCCTGTCAAATTTAACGCTTTACAAAGAGTACATGTAGAGTTTTCTCGGTTTAAGATAGCCAATGGCCAACATTCTGAAATGTCCTTTACTTGTCATCCGCAGGTGGTCCCCGAGTTTCAATATCAACACATTACACACACAAGCAATGATTGGGCCTAGACTGAGAGCCCCTTATGATTTACTGACTTGCAGACAAAACCTTTGGAAACCCTCCACCATTTGATTTTACAGTCTCCCGTTTTACTCCAGAGGAGACCATTTAATTTTGGAAGATGTATACACTCCAGTGCTGGAGTTATTTCAGATAATCTTTGTTTAGATGAATGAATTACAAACAACTATCCCTTTCAATAGCGCTGGTAGCCCTTTTGAAGGAAATAGTTATGAAGTTGGCCCCTGCTGCAAGCACAATGCAATCTTGAAAAGTGAGTTACCTCGATCTATTTACTTGTGGACAGCATATGGCACTTTATCAATGTGATGTTTTGCCAATGAATTACTTTTATTAGAACATTCATTGTCATTTTAAACTATTTACAGATTCTCTGACCATTTCCGTGGCTGGCACAGTGTCATTTTATCTACCTTATGGGAATTCAATGAACTGCGTTAATAATGAATGAGCTTTATGATTACTGTTTTTAATGTTTTTTTACTATTTGTTCAATGGAAAAGCTTTGCTAAAGGGACATTATGGTTAATTTGCACCAATAAAAACCTATGGAATTCAATGAAAAAGCGTTGTTAAAGGGACGTTATGGTTACAAGTAAAACCGAAAAACCTCAGAAATTCGCCAATTATGGTAAGCTAAGTAACCATAACTCACGCCACCACCATACACTGCTAAGACTAACACTCAGGACTAACATCCAGGACATCAAAGATGACATCACAAATGTCATTGATGACGTAACTGATGACATCACATGTGAAATTAATATTAATGAAAAGTCCCTTCAAGGGGTTGTGTTGTTAACAAGATGTCGGGGGTGATCGGGAGACCTATCATGAACTTCTTAATCTATTAAAGTATGCACTCATCTAAACAACATTGTGTTGGAGTGTTGTTGTTAATACAGGAACCTAATCATACATAAACATAGGCAATGGCTGCAGCATGCACCATAGAAGTACAACATTTATAATCTTGCAATTTTGGATGGTACAATAATGAATGCTACCTTATCAGAGTTTTGAGTAATGTTAAACATGCAATAACTTCCTAAAAAATGTAGGTGCTCTTCCCCAGCTTACTACGTGTGAGAGAAAATAAAATAACCAACACAAAACCCCTGTCGGGGAAGAAGGCACTGAGACCAGGCTGCAAGAGTTCAAAGGATGGTTTATTTCTCCAGCTAGGGTATAACCCACAAAACCCTCTACCTCCACATTTACATCATACTCGTATATATATCAAATTCTCTTCCTTCTGGTTGGCTGAGTGGCTGACGAGATGACGGACGTCAAATATCTTGTGCGCCACGCAGGTCAGGGTCCGGTCACTGTGGTCACTACCTAAGCTAATATGTTGCATTCGAAAACACTAAATAACAAATTATCTAAACATTTTATGCTACTTTTCATATTTCTACACAAGTCACACATAGTGATTATTGTCAGTACAATTGGGTCATTTGTGGCTTTAATTGGAGGCCTTGACCTTTATTGTGCATGTAAAAAGAATCAAGCTGTGTTTCACATATCTCCTAAGCTTAGACCTATTAGTATAAGTAAAAACATATATTGTGGTAAAATGCTAAAGGTTAGTAGTGGGTGTGTTGGGTGGGTTTCGCAGCACAGGCAAGGGTCTGGCACTTGAAAGAAATACCTTACAGGGAGCGCAGGGTCAGGATGGCAATATATTGCTATAAATGGGGGTGGGTGGCTGGCACGTTTATGGGGACGAACGGGCAGAAAGTGCTTAGCTCATCCTGGTTCACATGCTGGTTCTCATGCTAGCAGTGATCTCAGAGGAAGAAAACTGTATCATATTGGTTGTTGCCACTTTCTCCGGCTTGAGCGTGAGAATGGGGGCGCAGAGCTTTCCTTCGCAGGGGGAATGCAAGGGTGGGGGCCAGTCAGCTGCCTGCATGCCTTGTGTGTGTGTGTGTCTCTGTCCTTGGCTACTGCGGTGGAAGGGGAGCTGAGCATTGCTGTACTATCCCAGTGAGGCCTGTTTACCCAAGATGGAGTCGAAAGTGGGGCACAAAAGATGGATGCCCCGTGTCCTGCTCAGTAGTCCCATCTATGTAGCGGTCAACCGTGGTTAACTTTACATAAGAGCAAGGGGCAATCCCACTACCGGAGGCACGTGGTCCAAGCTTTGTACTGAGGAGTGTACGGCGCAAGGGGGTCTGGGGACCCCTCACTCCCATACATTCCCCCCTTTCGTTACATCTAAAGTAACAAACTACTTATCTCGTTCTTTCCGTTCTCCCTTCGGTAACGCTCAGCTTTAGCCACAGCCTCATCCCAAGCGGGTGTACCCTTTATTGGCATCCATGCTTTGCACACACTTCTTAAGCTGTTACCTCTTCTTGCATATTCTTCTGGGGTGACCATTAAGTATATCCCACCATCCCCATCTAAATCTATCCAAACCTCGTTATACCACAGCAAGTCCTTTGGTTCTTTAATGGTAGTGTGATGTAAATTATCGACCACGTCCCCATACTGCCTATAGATGGCAGTCATTCTATACTGCGGTGTGGTGTATTCTCCAGTTTGTACTTGGGCATCTATCATGGTAGCCACCGTTGTCTGTCGGCCCACTGTTACCATCATCATCGCTGAATTAAGCATATTTTTTGCACAGCATCTTAGTCCCAGTTGGCATACACAGAATATTAGGAGAAGAAAGACAATAATGGGAATGAGTATCTTCACTGCTATGTTCACCCATGATGGTATCCAGCTGAACAGATTGTCGAACCACGTGTTGTTGTCTGCTCCACCTTCTGCTCTCATTCTTTCTCCTAAATTATGCACTGCTGTTATCACGTGTGACAGTGTCCCGTTATCAGCATCTGAAGTCGGTACGAACGTGCAGCATGCCCCCCCAATTTCTTTTGCAAACACCGCCGTCCATCGCCGTGATAAGATCTAAGACATATCTGTTTTGCATCATCATCAGGCGCAGTGCACAGAGCTCTATTTTTATGATGTTGAATCCTTCTTCAGTGTCGTTAGCCAGCTGGATGAGCTCCCAGCGTGTTATCTGCAGCCATTTCGCGTTTGTCCTTGCTTGAATGCCTGGTGCTAGAAATGATGCAAAAAATGTCTCTGCAGATGAAAAAAGCTTGTACTGCTGTGGGATTTCAGCAAGGCGTTTGGACGATTTGGACGAAATATAATTGGATCTTTTGCTGCGTGACAACGTGGTTCTCAATGTTTCTTCTGACAATAGTTCGTATGCTGGGGGCTCCGTGATTGTCTCATCGGGCGCTGTCGATGGTTCAGCAGATGGCCCTGCTGCCGATATGTCAGCTGATTGGCCTGCTTTCGAACTGTCAGCCGAAGGCCTTGCTGTAAACTGAACGTGGCTCTCTGGTATCACCATTAGTGCTGAGTGAAGTGTGGCTAGGGCACAAGTGCCCCTCCAGGATGCTGGGAGATGCAGGTAAGCTTGTTTGCCACAGATCCATTATATGTCCATTAATGCAGCAGTGCCTTTTTTCATATCTGTTATTATTAAAGTCTTATTGCACTGCTGTGTGTTTCCCATATTCACCTTCCCTTCTCCATGAAAGCAAAGTTTGTGCAGTATTTCCCTTTGAATCTTTATGGGTCTCTCCAGGGGTGTGACCCATGTCAGCTTGGTGATATGCTGTGACCAGATGGGGATGCACGTTTCTTTCACCCATTTGTATGTTTCGTCTGGCAGCCCTCGAAGCCCCTCAGCTTTGCACTTAACCGTTTCATCATGCCACTTGTCGTCTGCATACCTTGTCCCTTTTATGATGAAAAACGGCTCTTGGAGGCAGATTACTTCTTGTCGTCTGCTGGTGCATGTTTGTTCGTTTTCCAATTTTTCCATGGTGACTGTGTGTGCCTGAAATGTCTTTTTTATTCTACACAGCATCAGATGAATCAAACATTGGGCCTCAGACAAGGGTACTTTCTATGGAACTAACATTTTTGGGGTTCCAGTTGCATGAGGAATAAGTGAGCACACGTAGCAACTTTCATTACTTGCTTGCTTCGCTGCGGTGCTCATGTATGAATACCATTTATTTGATTGGTCAGGGTGTCGGGGGTCCACTATTTCATCTAACCCCAGGTTGTGATAAATGTCATATCTGTTTTTTCCTGCCCCCCTTTTTCTCCTCCCTCTTTTGTTTTTTAATTGTGTATCAACTCGTTGATATTGCAGCGGGAATGTTCTGGACCATGCCTCATCAATGTTGTTCATGGTGACATTTGTGTATTTAGTAGTGGTTTCTGGTGCCGTGTGTGTGTGCATGCTTGTATTCCTGGAGTTAGTCAACCAATAGTAATCGTCATTTACGTTCCATCCAAGCCCTATTTCCTTGGCCAGAGTATTACTCTACAATGGAATAACAGTTTTGTGTACATGCAATTGTTCATAGGGTGACGTTGTATTTATACTATTCGATTCAACGTTATAAGTGTCCTTCAAAATGGTTGTTACTCCAGTCCATATTAGTTTAGACCCTGGTTTTATCATGTTAGCCCCGCTCCCCCCTTTGTTCATTTCATTTGCCACAAATAAAACAACGTTATACCAAATAAAATAAAATATCATTATTGCAAATAGTATGGCAGCATATTTTATAACGCATTCCACATTACTTAATCTACTGACCCTAGTGGCATCCATATTTCTATCTAATATTTCAGCCTGCTCAGCCATTTCATCGCATTGGCTCATGTTGAACCTATGTGGGCGAGACAAATTCGTTAAGTCATCATGAAAAGAAACATATTTGCAATTGTTCATTCTTTTTCATCTTTTTGCTCAATTAGGCATTTAACAATTTCCTTCCATTTATCATAAAAACAATGAAGAAAAATAGAAAAAATAACACTATTCATATGAGATTTAAAAAGATAAAAGAAAAGAGAAAGAGAGAGAGAGAAAGACAGAGTATATATATATATATAAAAAAACATTTTGCTTTTTCACTATTCTTTTCCTGTCTTAGTTGCAGTTTTCATTTTGTCAAACTGTGTTAGCGGTGCCATCCACACAGTCTGTTTCATTTTGGGGGAGTGCGACACCACGCGCCCTTCTTACGTCTGAGAGGTGCACCCAGTATTTCAGTCCCTTCACTTTAACTGCAGTTGGGGTGCTGTACACCACTGTGTAGGGACCATGAAATCTTGGTGAATTCCACCTTCTTACAAAACTTCTAACATAGATGTGTTCCCCTGGCATTAAAGGCCCCTCCGGGCTATCTGCTGCCGGTATGGAGGTGTCTGTTGCTACATCTTCAGTAAATGGCGGAGCAATTTGTTTTGCTATGCTGCGTACTGCGCGTGTTAGCTGTGCAAGGTATTCCTTAAACTCTTCCCACAGCACTGTGACAGCCCTGTGTGCATCAGACACCCTCCTAACAGGAGAGAGCGGTGTGTGCATTCTTCTTCCCGTCACGATTTTGTGCAGGCTCAAATGGTGATCCTTGCATGGTTGATTTCTGAGTTGGAACAGTGCTAGGGGCAGACAATATACCCAATTGTTTTTTAACGTGCTGCATAATTTCGATAAATTGCTTTTGAGCAGCCCGTTGATCCTCTCCACAACTCCATTGGCCATTGGATGATAAATCGAACATAGTTTATGTTTCACCCCCAGAAGGGAGTTTACTTCTTTGAAAAGATCATTCACAAAGTGCGTGCCGTTGTCTGAACGGATCACGTCACAGATTCCCCACCGCGAGAATACAGCTTGCACAAGGAACTTGGCAGCACATTTTGCATCCGGATGGGGACAGGGGCCCGTTTCCACCCACCGTGAAAAAGGGCATACCACCACAATCAAGTATCTCGCTCCATTACATCTTTCTCCCATATCGGCGTAGTCAATATGTAGTTCTCTGAATGGATCCGTAGGGCGTGGCAAAGTGCCACTCAGAGTTTGTAATGTCATTCCTGAATTGTAGGTTTGGCATGTAGTACATTCAATCACAAATTTAGACAAGTATTCGTGCAGATTGGGAACAAACCAATTCTCCTGAATGTCTGAGGCGATGTGTTGTTTTGCAACGTGAACTGGGAAATGCAGTTGTTGGAACGCTACTTCTAATAATTCTACAGGCATCACTACCTTGCCTGTCGTTTCCTGTCTCCAAATGAGATCTGTGGCTGATTGTTTACACCCTCGTTTGCCCCACAACTCCTGCTCTTCCGGTGGGGCCCTTCTCTGGAGCTCTATCAACTGTGCTATGGGCGTGTTACTGTATGCTTCTGTTGGTTGTTCTGCTGTGGCTGTTTTTACAATGTACTCTGATGTTGATGTCTCATTGAAGTACAAGGCTTCCTTCGCTGCTGTGTCGGCTGCCGCGTTTCCCAATGAGACAGCGTCTGTGTTATTGGTATGGGCTTGGCATTTAACCACTGCCACTACCGATGGCTCCGCTAAAGCTTCTATTAGTTCATTTAGCAATGTGGCATGTTGTACGGGGGACCTGTCTGCTCTTCTAAACCTTCTCCTTCACCAGCGTGATAGCCCTGAATGAACTGTGGTGGTGGCGTAAACTGAGTCTGAATATATTGTTATGGCACAATCTATGGCTATATGTAACGCGCTGATTAGTGCAGTCAGTTCGGCTGCTTGTGCAGAGTAATGTGAGGGGAGGCGCTTTTGAACAATCACTTCGTATGTGTCTTCTTCCATGCGCACTACTGCCATCCCCACATGTTTCTCTCCTGTCTCTGAGTTTATGGATGCTGACCCATCTATGAAATAGATTTCTCCTTCTGTAAGGGCATTTTCTCTTGCTTTGGGAATGTCATCGCCCTCTCCCTCATACGTGCTACAATCGTGTTCCTGTAAATCTTCAGTTGTGCATGGCTCTGTAATGAATGTGGCTGGGTTCACTATCTTGCATCTGACCACGTGTACATTTGGACTGGATATTATTATTTCATAAGCAGATGCTCTCTGTGTTGTGAGAGTAGATTTTGATCTTTCCAAGATAGCAAATAATGAGTGTTCCGCATATAGCGTCACTGAACATCCCATTACAATCGTGGCACTTTTCTCAATGGCGAAGGCCGCTTCAGCGAGGGCCTGTTCACAAGCAAAATGTCCCTGCATTACTGGGTCTAACATTCCACTGTAGTACGCTAATGGTTTGTGGCCTAGCGATGTATTTTGTGTCAATACTGCTGTCATCAATGTTCCAGGAAAAATTCCCTTTCATAATCTGGATTTGCAAGGACTGGGGCGTCTGCAATAAGGTCTTTTAATCGGGAGAATTGGGCAATTGTCTCATGTGTCCATTTTATTGGGGCCCTGTTCTTCTGTGCTTCCTTCAGTGCTTGTAGCATTGGCCGTGTATATGCTGCATAATATAGGATCCATGCAATAGTTACATATGCAAGAAATTTTTGAATGTCCTTCACTGTTTTTGGTATGATAATGTGTCGAATGGCAGCAGCTCTGTCTGGTAGTATTCTTTTTCCATCTTTAGATATTTTCTGGCCGAGATATACAACGTCTGCAAGGCAGTATTGTAACTTTCCTTTGTCCACCTTGTATCCCTTGGAGCCAATACGTTAAGCAGTGTTATCGAGTCTTCTCTACACTCTTCTTCTGTTTTGCTGTAGATGAGTAAATCGTCTACATACTGTATAACGGTGCTCCCTACATCTATGTTGCCGATGTCTTCTCCTAGTACTTGGGCTCTCACAATACCCCTGTGGGAGTCTGCGGTGTTCATATCTGCTGTTTCCTAATATAAAGGCTGTTAGGTACTGCGACTCTGGTGCGAGTGGCACAGAGAAAAAGGTATTTTTCAAATCAATGACAGTGAAGCAAGTTGCCTCTTTTGGTATACTGCACAATATTGATGCCGGGTTAGGCACTAATGGGAACTCTTTTTGGATGATGTCATTGAGTGGGCGGAGATATTGGACCATTCTCCACGTCCCTCCTTTTGCTTTTTTAATCGGAAAATCGCTGTGTTGCATGGTGAAGTTGATGGCACTAAGATACCTTGGCTTAGGAGTGCATTCACTGTTTCTCTAATACCTTCCTCTGCTTCTTTGGATATTGGGTATTGTTTCACTCTGGGTGGGAGGGCACCTGGTTTCAGTTTTATCTTTATGGGAGTCACCTCATGCAACAATCCCACATCGTGTGGCCCTGTAGTCCAAATTTCTAAATTTCAAAAATGCTACCCTGGCCATGTCTTCCTCAAATATTGTCAGTGGGGCCTTTATGTTAGCCGTGAGTCAGTTTTGTATTTCTCTGTATTGGATCATAATGTCACATGGTATGCTTATTTCCATTATTATTTCTCCATCCCCCTCATAATCAGTAAACAATTCTTCATCAGTTGTATCTTTTAGCATTATGTTCGGCTCTATGCATAGCACACTTCTCCACTCGCGTCCCTGCGCGTCCAGGCCTATGACCACGATGCATTTGTTAGAAACTTGAACTGCCTCAATGTCTATAGATATAATTGTACCTGGCACTACATCTGTTGGTGTGATTGGGCGGAATATGAAGTCTGATGTTATTCTCCACTCTTTTTGTGTTATTTCAGGCACTACTCAGGCTAATACCTGTATTGCATAGAAGAACATGCCCATGTCAATGGGATCCCTCTTACTGCAACTTCCTTTGTGATCGTGCTTATTATCAGGAGTGCTCGTACGGGGCATACCCCTGGCGTCAAGCACACTATCCCTCTTTCAGTAAAGGCTATGGTCATGTTTAACTCACTGAGCAAGTCTTGTCCCATCAAATTGATTGGCGCGTCTTCGTAATACAATAAGGGTGCGCGCACTGTTTTTCCCCCTACTGTTACATCAAGATCTTTTGTATAAGGAACTTGTAAAATGGCCCCAGAGAACCCCTGTGTCTCCAAATTTCCTCCCGAGAGCCGAAACCGCCCTTCTGTGAGACATGATTTTTCTGCTCCAGAGTCTACCATAAAGATAAACTGCTTGTTTCCTATCTCTGCCGCCACTAGTGGTTCCTCATTTGCACTTTGTGTGGTGGATAGGACTGGACACGCAAGTACTCCCTGTGGGCTGTCCTAGTCTTGGTATCTTTGCTGGCCTGGCACTGAAAAAACATTGTCACCTACGACCGTTACGCCACGGAATGGTGCAGGGGCACCGATTGCGGCCACTGCAAAAGGGTTATTGTTTATGTTCCCTACTGAGTTTTGTTTTGCCATGGGCTGTAGTGCGTTTTGCTGTTGTGGCTGCTGCTGTTGCTGCTGTTGTGGGGCTGGCTGTCTTTGTTGCATTTGGGGGTCATAGCAGTACTGATCTTGTTGTCCCCCCTCCCCATTGGAGCTCCACAAGGGCTACCTGGGTGTGGGCAACCCCACCCCTGTTCATTGTTCATGGGCTGCTGCCCTTGAAAATACCCTGATGGTCGCATTCTACAATCTCGTGAATAATGTCCCCACCTTCCACAATTCCAACATGACCCCTGTTGTCCTCCTCTCGGTCCTTGCCCACCATACCCTCTGTTTCCCATTCCTCCATATCCTCCCCTCTGCCCTGTGATCCTTGGCATGGCTGTTCCTCTCCGTTCCACTGTCCTTGGTCCTCTCCAACCCACTGCGCTGCTATCCCAACGGGCCTTCCTCCCGCGTTTTCCTCTCCTTCGTTTCCTCTGTCTGCGGTTACGCTGGCAGTAATGGCGGCGACCTTCAGTAACTTTGTCTGTACTAATTTTGCTTCGTCCGCCAGCCTCTTTTGTGTGACCTCCTTTTCTTTCTCTTTGATCCTCCTCCAATGGTGTACAATTATGCTCTGAATTTCAGGCCACCCTTTGGCTTCAATCCCAGCTATTTTGTCCAAGGCCTTCTGCACCTCTTTCGGCAACCCCTTTTTAATGATAAAATAAAATAAGGCTGTTGATTGATTCCATGCCGTACCAGTTTCGCTTCTCCATAAGTCTTGCACTCGCAAAATAAATTGTGCAGGATCCTCGTTCTCCTCCATAGTGCACTGCATCACTGCATGTAAATCTGGAACGTCTGGAAACGCACGCCGCAATGCATCCCACACTTGTGCTCGAACATTGTTGAATGGTGATCAATCGTCGCAATCACAGCTCATTGTTACTCCCGGGAACCCTGCCCTTTCCCAGATTGTGTCTGCTTGGTACCCGATTGCTGATACTAATTAGCTTTTCACATCACCTATAGCTAACGGCACACCTGCCGTGTTCTTCTCAAATACATGTATCCAATTACCTGCTCCTCCCGTCAGCGGGGGGAGGAGTTTTAACAGGTTGTTTTTGTCCATTTGGGCCCACGGATTATAGTTTGGCCTACCTGCGCCTTTATGTATCAGTGGCATTTGTAGTTTCTGTTTCTTTCCTGTTTTGCACGTTCTCCCTTTTTTCGTTTTACTTACCAGTATGTTCCCTTTCCTCCCTGTTCGTTGTCTTAATCTACCTTGCCATAATGGTGGCGATAGTGTGTCTGGGTAACAGCAGTTTGGCAGTGGGGAACCCTCCGCGGCAGCTGCCTCTTTGTATTCATCTAAGTCATCCCATATTTCTTTGATTTCTGACTCTGGCTCGTTATTATCCTCCCAGTTTTCCTTGGGTTCACTTCCTTGCCTCTCACCTTGATCTCCACTTTGTTGACTCTCCGGTGTATCTGGGCGTATAATCCTCACTGGCTTGTTATTCAATTGGAACAGGAACTGTCATGACTGCCACTCTTGTTCTTGTCTTTGCTGTGATGACGTCCCTTGTGATGCTATAGATTGTCCTGATACTGAGACTGCTGGGGTTGTATTGCTTACTGCCCCTATCGGGGATGTGAGATCTGCCAGTGACAGTGGGGTACCTCCCCTCCCCCTGGCAGTATCTGCCCTTTGTCACATAGAGCTCTTAACCGTGTTATTTCCATTTGGGCGTGTGCTAGCTGGCGATTTAAATCGCCTGTTAAACATGCTATGTCCACAGGAGGTGCACTCGTGGGGCCGTACAGGCCTCCTTTGTCATATGGTGGGGCTTCAGGGGCGGTTGCCCTGCACTGAGCAGTGGGGGTGGGTGGTATATACAGGGGCTCCCTAAACCCTACTGCTGGCCTGGTCATTAAGGGATAGATTTTTGTTACCTCGTTCTTGGTTGCAGTTGTTGAGCACTCTCCTTTTGGTGTCCCGCTTACTGCTTCAGGTATTTTCTGCTTTTCTATCATTCGACTTGTACCTACCACTGCCGTGGGGGTAACTTCCTCGAACATTCACCATAAATTTAATACTTCTCTCCGTTTCTGTAACTGTTTCCTTTTTATCGTGCTAGCAAATGTGTTGATACTAGGTCCAACACTATTTTGTCAAATGACCCTTCTTCTGGCCAAATTGGTATAACCCCATCTCCTTTTATCTCAGTGATCCACTGATCGTGATACTTATGTATCCTGTCGCTATATAGTGGAAGGTGCTGGCAAATATGTGCCAGTTGCGTTACTCCCCCCATGGCAATGCTTCTTTTCCTTTCCTGTGTGTTCTGGTACCCTTGAGTCCCTTCCCACCTCTCACCTGATATGTCAGTTACAATACGTTCTTTATCAATACTCGCAATTATGGTATGTCACATTAGCTGTTCTTTCTGAGAGGTGTTACCTAGTCACTTCTCACAATTTATTTCTTTGCTTATTATTAATCAACAATTTACTTGTACTGAAATACTTTAGCGTGTTCAACAAGATATATACACAAAGCAGACCGACAAACATATAATCATGCAACATACACATGCACTGCCTGTACGCGTTTGTTCTTTCCCTATTCCTGTTACTGTCCCTGGCTTTCCTTCTTCCCTATTCTACCTACTATTTCGCATTCACTCCCCACCCCTTTCACCTTTATTATGTCTCAAGATTTCTTACCTCCACGGAAAAAGAATATTCTAAAACTACTCCGAGTCTACTCAATATACGAGACCCCTACTATTTTCTCTTTATCTCTATTCTGCACTTGGTCGGGACAAATGCTACGCGGCGCCGCCTTCTACCCCGTATGGGCTAGGATACCACTTCTCTTCTTCTCACTTCTTACAACACCTAATGGCCATATAAAGGATTCATCAGAAAAGCCTCACCGTCACTCACACAGACCCTATTCTTAACTACCTTCCCTTTGTTTGCTAATTCCCTTCTTCCCGTATTTCCCCTTACCTTCCTTTGGGGCCTTTGCAACCGGGACTCCACGTGTTCAGTCAGGTACTCCGAGGGTCGCCGCTCACGGCCGGACCTCGCTCAGGTCCGTCCCCCAACCAAGCCGTGGCCTGCCTTGGCAAGCAGCCTTTTCGATCGGGTATTCGTCAACCGGGAACCCTTGTCCCTTTCTTCTTGGTGTGCACAATCTGGTCAACCACGGAGGCGATGGTTTTGCTGGGGGCATCCTGGATCTCGCTGCCGGGCGGTGCAGGCCTCGAGGCACCTCTCTAAATCACATCGCGGGGGTCACCAAAAATGTAGGTGCTCTTCCCCAGCTTACTACGTGTGAGAGAAAATAAAATAACCAACACAAAACCCCTGTCGGGGAAGAAGGCACTGAGACCCGGCTGCAAGAGTTCAAAGGATGGTTTATTTCTCCAGCTAGGAAATAACCCACAAAACCCTCTACCTCCACATTTACATCATACTCGTATATATATATCAATTAAAGTACCTCTAACAAAAACTACTAAATGGACCCGATTGGCCAGGCGGTGTGGTGCTGTAGGTGTGGGTGGCATCTCTTCCTTCTGGTTGGCTAAATGGCTGACGAGATGACGGATGTCAAATATCTTGTGCTCCACGCAGGTCAGGGTCCGGTCACTGTGGTCACTACCTAAGCTAATATGTTGCATTCGAAAACACTAAATAACAAATGATCTAAACATTTTATGCTACTTTTCATATTGCTACACAAGTCACACATAGTGATTATTGTCAGTACAATTGGGTTATTTGTGGCTTTAATTGGAGGCCTTGACCTTTATTGTGCATGTAAAAAGAATCAAGCTGTGTTTCACATATCTCCTAAGCTTAGACCTATTAGTATAAGTAAAAACATATATTGTGGTAAAATGCTTAAGGTTAGTAGTGGGTGTGTTGGGTGGGTTTCGCAGCACAGGCGAGGGTCTGGCACTTGAAAGAAATACCTTACAGGGAGCGCAGGGTCAGGATGGCAATAAATTGCTCTAAATGGGGGTGGGTGTCTTGCACGTTTATGGGGACGAACGGGCAGAAAGTGCTTAGCTCATCCTGGTTCACATGCTGGTTCTCATGCTAGCAGTGATCTCAGAGGAGGAAAACTGTATCATATTGGTTGTTGCCACTTTCTCTGGCTTCAGCGTGAGAATGGGAGAGCAGAACTTTCCTTCGCAGGGGGAATGCAAGGGTGGGGGCCAGCAAGCTGCCTGCGCGTCTTGTGTGTGTGTGTGTGTCTGTCCTTGGCTGCTGCGGTGGAAGGGGAGCTGAGCATTGCTGTACTATCGCAGTGAGGCCTGTTTACCCAAGATAGAGTCGAAAGGGGGCACAAAAGATGGATACCCCGTGTCCTGCTCAGTAGTCCCATCTATGTAGCGGTTTACCGTGGTTAACTTTACATAAGGGCAAGGGGCATTCCCACTACCAGAGGCACGTGGTCCAAGCTTTGTACTGAGGAGTGTACGCCGCAAGGGGGCCTGAGGACCCCTCACTCCCATACACAATTCAAGACTTACTACACACTTGTGCAAGTACAAAAGATACATATGAAGACCCACACTGCATACAAACCAGGGGCACATACAAGGAAACTAAAGTAAGGAAGAAAGAAGCAGCATCTTCAGAAAATGTTAATAACATTAATGTTTATCTTCATGTATACACATGAATTGTGTGTTTGAGGCCTGCTTATTGCCCCATGTATGTGCACTATAAGCTGAGCCCAAACCCTGAGGAAAGTACTTTAAGTAAATACGACATGGTAAACATCTCGAGATATAGCACCTTTTGAATTTTAATATTCTGACTGTCAGTGAACAAAATTACTTGGCCTAGATGTCAGTGAACAAAAACAAGTGGCCCAGATATGTGATGTCATCAATAATGTCATCAATGGCATTTGTGATGTCATTTTGATGTCCTGGGTGTTAGCCTTAGCAGTGCACAGTGATGACGCGAGTTATGGTTGCTTAGCTTACCATAACTGGTGAATTTCGGAGGTTTTTCGGTTTTATTTGTAACCATAACATCACTTTAACAACGTTTTGTCATTACATATATATATATATATATATATATATATAACAGTCAGTCAAAGTATTTTCACCTTAGATGACACGTCCTTGATAAATAGGTATAAACTTCAAATACTGCCTCATTATATGTAAAAACACCAATTTTATTAAAAACCAGCTAATTAAAAAAATAGAGCAGCAAGTCATCTCCTTCTCAATAAGGTATAATTGAAACATAGAAGGAGAATATGTAACGTGGTATCAACTTCCATCATAGAAAAGAAAAGTTGCTTACATTTGATGGGTTTCGTGACCATTTACTCATATATTCTGGCACAGGGAAAATATTCTGTCAAAACCTGTGTAGAGTGTGGTAAAGAATTGACAATGTTTCAAACCATACTACATCTAACTGAGAATTGATCATATTACTGCGTGAGTTAGTGATTTTAATGTAATTTCTCATTAGGTGATCACATCCTATAATGTACATGATGGTTTTTATTACCATTTCCAATGTTTCCCTCTTTGGCTCTGGGTAAGATAATTCATCATATACCTTTGCATTTTTAACTCATTAGATTTGTGTATACGTAATCAATATGTTAATGGCTTGATTTGGAATTTAAAGCCAATACTTTTCATTTCACTTTCCAACAACAGTGAAAGTGTAGGAGTACTATTTGGGAGATTCATAATTTGTTTAATTAATTTGGACTCCATGGCTTAAATGTTATTTATCCCTTCCATACACCAAAGCTTGCTTCCATAAATTGATGAAGCAATTGATTGAGCATGGTATACTGCAAGAGTAGTCAACAGGAGTCTTTTCCCACATTTGCTCTTGGGGCACTGATGGTGGTGGCTTGGGATTTTAAAATCTGCTCACTCTTACTGATTTGTTCAGTCCAGTTCAAATTGCTTGGGCTCTAACTCCCAAATAATCATAAGAACTAACTTCTTCCAATAAAAGCCCTTCCAGTTGAATCTTAGCCTTAAGTTTCCATGTTTGGCGGCAGACCATCACCTAGGGTTCAAACATGTTGATGGTGACTTTCCTTCCTCTACAAAGATGTTGGGGAATTCCAAGTTGTTTCTGCACGCTTATTCTGGTTTTTGGGCTCAGAACTACATTATCTGCATACAGTAGAATACTCAGGGTTTAGCCTGCAATACAAGCAGATTATGTATTTGCATTTAGAATTCTCGGCCACAACTGACTCATGCTAAATTATCTGAATAGAGGTGTTGAATCAGGGATAATGTATCAGATGGTATATTTAACTTTATCAAGATTTCCCACAACATGAGTTGGTCTACTGAGTCAAAAGCAGTCGTGAAATCAATAAACAATAAATAAGCACTTTTTTTATGAACTGCATATTTATTTAGAGTGGACAAAAGGCAGAAAGCCTGGTCAATTGTGCCTACTCCTTTCAAGACACAAGCCTGGAACCCTGAGATCACATGATTCTCTGATGCCCAGAGTTCCAGGCATTACAGAGTAGCCTTCTAATAGACTTTGCCAAGCCAATCAATCAGACTTGTCAGTCTATAATTGACTGGCTTATTTATGTCCCCTTCATTGTGAATCTGTTTTATTTTTGCTTATTGCCAGATACTGAGGACACAATCAAAAAAACATAAATTGTTCGACAACCTGTCAGCCTGTCTAGTCCAGGTGCTTTACAATTTTTACGGGATAAAAGGGCAACATAGAATTCCTTTTCTATAAAATGTATGGAATTGTGGATGCTATTTCGAGGTTGCTTTGCTTGATCGTTCCCAAATGAGGGAACTTTATATAGACACTCAGCATTGTCTGACTATGCGTTTTTGGTGATGTAGGTTTCTATTTCCCTGTTTGATGGATTATCACTGGATACATGTTTCAAAAAAGCTTGCCAGAATCTTTTGGGATCTTTCTGTAGTGAAGGTTCAATTACAAGTATTCCTAGATATTAATCTTCAATGATAACATTGCCGCTTATCCGCCAGTGTATTAAGGCAGTCTTCTAATTGTCAACTTTGCTTTCAATTGGTATTTTGTAAAGGCATATTCAAACACTTTAACTGACATTGATATATCCATCTATAAGTAAATTCCTCTCCTTTGGTGTTGGAATGTGGGTTTGTGGATTTCTAGCATGTGTGCTTGCAATTTAAAAGCAGGGGAACATTAATTGCATCAAACGTCTGTATTTTTTGGGTCTTAAAAGCAATGCTATCAATTTAGAAGGCACAGGATGTCAATCCACACACCCATGAAAGATGATTTTCTAATACAAGGATGTGTACCCCTCCCACTTCACTTTGTGAATCGGGTCCCACTGGTACAAAGCCCTTCACTATTTGCAACATCAAGAGAGAGGAGAGGTGTTTTTATATTGTGATTTTTCTTCCATGGGAAGGGAATTAGGATGGCCAAACACCCTTTCACTTCACAAATTCATTTTAAGTATCTAACACTTTCACATATCATACACTATCAAGCAATTCTTCATTAGGCTATCGTGTGGGTTACCTTCAAATGGCAGTCGATGTTGACTATACTGGTGAAAACCACAACGATTCTTCTTTATTTAACTATCATTTACCACATGCTGCACTGTCAGAGCTAGGATATATTCTCCTTTTTACACAGCACACAGAGCACATAGGGAGCACTTTTGTATTAATTTAAATGTGATTCCCCTGAGTTATAACCACAATGAAAACTGGGTGTGTTTTATATTAACACACGTCATCCTATTATTTTCTGTGAATAATACTTTGTCAGGCCCTGCACTCTGTGTACAGAGCAGTCAAATTTCACAGGGCTTTAAATACATTTAAACAGCACAGAAAATTGTTTCACTGTAATATCAAAGGTGTTTTAATTGGAAAGAGAACACCTTCATGAAACCACCCCAATACCCTTCCACACAGGGACTTTGCAAGGCATTTCCATGGGGTTTAATAATTAATAATAATACATGTGGGGCGATTTCACACTCACTTTGAATGATTATTTGTGCCTGCGGTCTTGAGGCCGAGTGAGATTTACTGCGGTCTGGCAGTCTGGCAGTTTAGAGATAATTGTGTTTGCAGCTACAATTGTTCCTACAGATTTTCCAGTTTATTTAATGGGCCTAAGTGCCAATTACTGCAAAGTGAAACTGACACTGACATCATCATTGTTATGGTAGGTTGTTGTGTGGACCTTGTTGACAATTTGATTCATTGCTCTGTGGTGGATTGCTCACACCTGCCAGATTGGTTTGAAGCTGCTCTGCCTGCCTGTTAGCTGAAAACTCTTTATATTGGGAAGGTAGAGCGGGTAGCGCTCACATGCGGTCTTGAGGCGGCTTGAGGCAGATTGAGATTTACTGCAGTCTGGCAGTCTGGTAGCTTCAGCTTTAGCACCCCTCGGACACTCATTTTATTGGGAAAGATCAAGTCTGAACTAAGCCATCTGCCTGTGCTGCTGGTTCACTTAGTAAAACTGGTGTGTGTATATGGTATATGGTATACAGCCTATGAAGTCACTGTGCCATTAAGTAGTGCCCCGTAAAAATGGCATGCAAAACAGGGGAAAAACCAATCACAAAATCATTGGAAAAAGCCTCTTTCATCATTGCATTTGATTTTTATTCCTTTACATAAAAGGACAATGGCAGAAGTGGTCACAGGGACCGGGGAAAGTAACATTGTTCAAAGAGGGGCTATTGTACTAGAGGCATTAGAGGCCCAGCAAGTTACTCTTCCACAGCGGGTAGCCCCCAGGCAGGTCACTCTAACATGACTCATGAGGCAAATGGTGAGATTACTGACACATCTTGCTCATTGGAACATGCAGACGTAGAGGACCTATTAACCTGCAAAAACTCTGATTTCATTTTGGATGTCTCAATTCTCGCCCCGGCTGTGTCACATGAACTTGCTAAAAGGGTACGCCTGTCCCTGGGATCACGTCTATCAAATAGCCCGGTCTGGGACAGGTGAGAGGAAGTGTCTCTACATAGACCTGCATCAAAAGGGCCAACTGACCTTTTCACTACCCCATTTTAGAGTGCATTGTGCATTGCTAATCCACTTCCAACAGCAGAGTGCTCGCCTACTAAGTCAGGAGCAAGAGCACCAAGAGAAGAGCTATGAGAATTGCCTCACTACAACCAGCTAGATATGTCTGAAGATGAGCATATTATGGACTCTTTCTCCTTTCCCGTACTATCGCAAATCCTAAATGCAATGGTGAAGCACATGACTCGGTACAAAATGAATTAAGTGTAATACGAACAGCACTGAAGGACATATGTGCTAAGATTAATTTTATAGAGGTCTATGTGATGGCAAGTGGGCAAATACTTGCAAAACAATCAGATGCACCACAAGCAGGACCAGTGGGTTTTTGCTTAAATATGCTGAGCTCAAAAGAATGGTAACAACTATCGGAACCAGACTACACCAGCTTCTGAGCATGTAAATAGCTTTTTAGCAAATCAAGATCATAGTTTATCCATAACGCAGATCGATACCCTGAATTTGAATACATCTGTTCACCTTACTGACATATCTATAACTCAGGATGAATCTTAGAAATCCTGTCCTAAAGAGATGGCTACCCAAGTGGAGGAAGCCTCTGTGCCCAGAAAGGGAAGAAGATATCAAAAATGTTCACAGAAAAAGAAAAAGGGCGCACAAATATTCCTCCATTCCATTAAAGCCATAGATGGATCACCAATGGAAACCAGTGCTGTCACGACTCTGGGATCCAAAACATGAACAGTAAATCTAGAGGAAAAGTCACTGGGGCATTGAAAAGTAGGCATGAATCTTCTAGTCCAGCTTCAGGGTTTATCAAAAGTGAAATCCTTGACACCGAAGTGCACTAACATAAATAAAAAACAATTAACGGTCTTATCACCAGATATTTTAAGCCTATGCATGAGTCAGGTCACAATCGTCCTGTAGATAAGATGTCCGCCTTAAAAAAAGTTATAGAAGATGACGAGGAGCTGGACTCATTGACAAAGCATATAGAGGTCGACCACAATGAATGCGAAGCCCACACAGTGGAAGAGATAAGGGCCCAACCAATTGGGCCATTGCTGCTTAAACTAAATGCCATGCCCTTTATACCATCTACCCAACAAATAAGCATTCCAGAGAATGTATTCCCAGTGTTTATGTCATTGGAAGAAAGAAGGAAGCATATCATTACCCAGTCAACTGCTGTTGAAGCCCCAATAAAACAAGAATTTAAACAACAAACCATCTAAGACTCCCATGCATGGATGACCTATTTCCTAAGCCACAGACTGTTGGTGTTGAGTCTGTTGAGGGACAGAGGGGGGTGCCCTTGCATATGATATACTGCAGCACCTCTTTTTGGCAAATGGATATTTTACTTTGAATAGGTGATATGTGCCAACTTTGTATGGAGAGCTGTCAAGGTTAAAATGCTTAACTACAAATGACCTAACTCAAGTATAATGTATTAAGAATAATAGAGTTGATTTGGTAAGACTTGGATTTTACTCTAGGTTCGTTAAGGATACTGTTTTATAGGAATGCTCAACATTGAGACAACTGGCCTATTTACTTACTGATATCACAGCTCTATCAAACACTCCTCTACAACCTAAGCCAATGTCAAGCTCCAATCAACTGATTGCATAAGACCCCTTAGTGGTTACAGTCCATTCCGAAATGTTGGATGAGCACCTAACCTAAAGGGGGTGGGAGGGTAGGGAAAAAATAATAATCTCTTATGCCTGGCCACGTATTTTGAGCACACTGTATGATTGGGGAGATATGAGACAAGAAGCTAAGTGAAATCAGCACACACAGTAGTTACATGGAACACACGTGAATCTCAACCTTTGAGGTCAAACTACCATTTCATCTTCCTGCATGAGACATGGCTCACAGACAGACCATTAATAGATGGGTTTGATGTTTGCTCTGAGCCAGTGGTTAAGGGTATAATAACATGTACTTATGGAGCGTTGGTATGTGCACTTCAGTGTTCCATTGCTGTTAATATGACCAAGTTGGACTTGGGAAGAGAGGACATTTTGGGTGTCAATCTTGACTGGTGTGAGGTAGACTATTCCATGCAGTTAGCATGTATTGTTCTTAATGTTTATTTTAACCGATGGGCTATCAGCCTGCAGCTTTTTATGGATTAAATATCAAATATCAGGTTGGTGTTCTAATACTGGCGGACCTAAATAGCGTGGCCCTTGAGGACTATTGCTATGACAATAGAGGGCCAGGAATGCTTCAAAGATCTGCATGGATAGAGGACAAGTGATTAGAACTACTTTGGGTATTTGGGACATAACCACTTTAAATGGGAACCTAAAGGGTGAAGTTCGCGCACAGCATACTTCGTGTAACTCTGTGGTAGAATCAACGCTAGATTATATATTCATTTCTAATTATCTGGTGTTAAAGTGTGCATGCTTTTCAGTGGCTTCTATGGAAAGTAATGATCACTGAAAGAAATTTTGAAACTTCACCTGACCACTAATATGGAAGAGACAAGAACCCATAGTGGACATTTAGAAAAAGGGGGAAGATATCATGCAAACATTTGGTGTCCCAATTTTGCATCTTCAATGCAAGATCTTGTAAGACGATTAGTGTCAGCTAAGAAACTGGATAATGCCCCGGTCCTGAGAAATCATCTTTATAGATGTGATATGATAATTAGTAAAAAATAAAAAGAAAACGTAGGTCAAATATTCAACTAGCTATGAAGCATGGTGGAACATGTACGCTTATGGTAAGAAAATTGAAACAATCATATAGAAATGTGTTAAAGACCTATCGGCACATGCTGGACCAGCAAGATGCCGAATCATTGTTTCAAACTGTCATTGGGAAGTGCATTTGGTAACTGTTGAAGTCAATAGCCCATCAAAGCTCTTTGCAAGCCCAACCAATTGCCGGGTCTGTTTGGGAATGCCATTTTAAAGGTCTCTATAAGAGGTACAAGGAGCTTAACTCTAAATCATCAGTAAATCCTTTAATACATTAAGGTATTGCATCTCAAACTGGCGTTGGGAAGTGCATTTGGTAACTGTTGAAGTCAATAGCCGATCAAAGCTCTTTGCAAGCCCAACCAATTGCCGGGTCTGTTTGGAAACATCATTTTAAAGGTAACAGGGAGCTTAACGCAAAATCATCAGTAAATCCTTTAATACATTAAAGTATTGCATCTTGAAATATTTTAGATGTAGATATAAATGACATCTATAGTGCAATATCAAAAGCTAAAACTTTGAAAGCCCCTGGGCCTGATGGCCTATCAAACATGACTATAAAAGTGCAGCTGTTACGTTGGGCAAATGTCCTATTTGACCTATTCAATATTATTATGAGACTGTGTGAGTTTTCCTCCCTCCTGGCTTGACACGATATGAGTTGTTGTGCTATATAAAGCTGGGGATTGGCTGAATCCTAACATCGGCCAATCTCACTTTTGGACGGCACATATAAAATGTTCTCTATATTTCTCATTTAATATCGGGCCAAAAGTTGCACAGTGTCTGGATTCAAACCAGTCAGGGTTTAAGAGAGATACTAATTCCTCTTTAATCTGGTTGGTGTTGAAGCTCCTAATTGGGCAGGCGGCGGAGACCAAGCCACAGGTTAACTTTTGCTTTCTTAGATATAAGCAAAGCATTTGATTGTGTCAATAGAGCTACATTATGGAGTAAATTGTGCTCAAAAGTCTGTCCTTCTCTGCAGCTTGACATGTTGGTGGCTCTGCACTCATGTACTAGGAAACAGATAAAATTCGATCAGTGTGAAACACTCTCTGATTTGGTTCAAACAAAATGAGACCCATGCCAGGGGTGCATAATGGCCCCATTCTTATTTAATATGATTATATCTAACATTGGCAACAGCTTAAAGGAGGTGCAAGTGAATCCCCCAAGATCGGGGACTAACAAGGTTCAGTAACTTCTTTACGCTGATGATTTGGTGATTGTTGATGACACTCCAATTGGGCTTCAGCACTCATTGGATGCATTCAGCAAATACTTTAAAGATATACGATTGGAACTTAATATCCCCAAATCCAAAGCCTTGATAATGAATCCTTTGAAAAGAAAAACAAGGATCCGGTACAATTGGATGATTAATAATCAACCTCTTGGCATTGTTAACGGTTTTAAATACCTGGGTGTTTAATTCCGTGATAAGTGCTCCGACATGTCATGAATGCTCTGTTAAAATGCACGACGGGAAGTATAGCAGCCCAGCTGAGAACACAGGAGAGGAAGTATGGTAGATTCTCACTGAGAAACTGGTACTAACAATGTACAATCAGAAAATTGTGCCGAGAATCATCCACAATGCCGACACTTTCAATGAGGGTTTAAATTGGACCATGCTAGAAGCACACATTTGGAAGAAGGTACTATGCCTTCTACAGGGGACCCCCATGTGACAATCCAATATACAAATTAGGGTTAGTCTCTCTCCATGCACGTATCGAATGGTGACTTCTATCACTGCTAATATGAATTTTGGTCCCGCTAGAGAGCACCTTCTTTGTAGTGTTGAACGATCTGTGGACTAGTCATTTTTTAACAATCTTCAATGCATGGGTTGCCACAACTCAGTTATTATTGGCTATTATTATTATTGGCTGTGTGAAAAGGAGATGGTGCATTTCCCACTAAGAGTTAAGAAAAAGATAAAAGAGCATTTGAACGTTTGATTGCAAACAGAGAAATGCTAGTTGGATATAAAGTGTTTGAACACTTTCAGTTTGATATTAAGTCTTATAATACTCTGGAGCCATACTTAGAAAAGCATCTCTCTAGAGCGTGTTCAAGGGCTCTGTTAAGAATAAAGCTCAACCTGCTTTATACTCTTTAGTTATTGGTGCAAGAGCTAAAACTCGGGAGGCAAAAGAGACAATTTTCCCTTTATTGCGGCTGTGAAATAGAGATCATAAAATACCTAATGAGTGCATGCATGTCTCTCTCTGATCTTCGCTCAATTATTTTTGGGGGTTGTATGATAAGAACATGTTTTACTACGTGGGAGAGAATGTGGCATTGCCTGCTGAGTAACCCAGGGGACAAACTTTAGATGGCTGTAATGCGATACATTAACCTAATCTTACCAGAAAAATAATGATATAGAAATCGCTGCCTTGATATTGGATTTTGGGATGATGTTTTGAGATCCATGTTTTGATATGATTGAAATTATTATTATGAACTAAGGAAAGCAAAGATATTTAACGTTCAAATGATTAGGACAAAGATTTAGAGGTACACATATTATGCAACTGAATTAACGTAATTGTGAATGTTTTTAAGGAAATGTAGGAATGAATGAAGTTTCAAGTAGTTAACATAGGGTGTAAGATCATGCTTTTAGATACCTGTTGCGGTATGAATCTATCATTATGAACGAAGGGAAAATGAACATACCTTTTAAAGTATAATGATTAGGATGACGATTTTAGGTGCAGTAACATCATGTTACTGTAATAATGAAGTGATCACTATGATCTCAGGGAACATTAGTAATGAATGATGTTTTAAAGTAGTTAAGAAAGGACAGTGTACAAAGTATTATTGGCATTGGATGAGGAAACTACAGTCATTTCTTTAATGCAGGATATTTGAGTTTTAGACTGTTTTGCATGAAATGATTTACGTGATGGTTTTTAGCTAATATGTTTAATTCTTATAAATTAAATTTTCACTGTGGTCTCGGGGTAATGATTCAGTTTTAGTGTTTTGATATATTATGATTTTGTAGATAATGTTTTAATATGTTAAATATACATCTATAAAGTTTTTTATTTTGTGAAAGGTTTGATAAACCATAAAGTAATACATAAATAAATATTTATTTAAGGCACTCAGTCAACATAGACCCTCAACATTTCCCAGGGAATTCCCAGATAACAGGCCTTCTGGTCCCCTTACCCTCTATCAGAACGCAGGTCTACCACAGGTTTATTTTGGTTAAGACTCCATCATGCACATACTGTAGTCAGCTCCAGAAAGATTCCCAGTTCAGAATCACTTTGAAACAGGTGTTTTCCTTCACTGCAGCTTTTAATTTCAGAAACACAATCCTGTTCCTTGTCTGCTTCTGCTTTTAAATATGTGCAATATTCTCACGTGTATGTCAAAGTTTGTGACTGGTCAAATATTTCTATTGACTTGCCTTATATTCATACACTCCTAAAAAATATACTGTCCCCCAGTCTTTATTGGTTGATTATAACTTCTGTTCATGTGAAAAGAAACAAATAGATGTCTGTGATCCCCTGTCCCACACGCAAGTCTAAATCTGTGGCACAAATGTGTGGCATATTTATTCATAAAATGATACATACTAATAGTATAAATTATGTATATATGTAAAATATTTGAATTAATACTGATTGGACAGAGAATGTTCTCACAATTGCAAAACATATTTCTCTTGAACCTACATTGTACCATTGCAAAACTGGAGTGAAACATATTTCTTTGCTGATGGTAAATAAGTGTTATTGTCCCCCAATTATAGGACCTTGTGCATGATGGGCCATGCTGTCAGAGCCAACCATGTTGCTGGGAGCACTAGCAGTAAGGCCAACTTGAATACCAGCATATTGCAATGTAAAAGATCCAACATTAGGTATTCCAGAAAGCTTCTCTGTCTTTACTACAGGATAAGCCTTAGAAGACCAAGAAAGGCCCAGAAACTAAATTTCGCAGTAGGCCTGTGTAAGCACGAGCTTGCCGGCAGTATCAGAGACATACCCTGGAGTGCATGCATGTGCAGGCCATGCCCACGGGGTCTCGCTCGCACTACTGACTTCTGGAGGGATCGGAGAAGTGTGAGAGGAGCTCCTGCAGGCAAACCACAGGAGGGCTTTCACCCACCTGACAAATCACAGGCCCCACTCAGATAAGTGGATGCTCGCTCTGAACCCACGTGTCATTTGTGCTACTAACAACTTGTGCTTGCTTTTGAATGCAATACGTGATTGAGGCATAGTCCACGGCAAGTCTCAGAGTGTGCTGAACAGAGAGAAACTTAACCTGCATGTTTTTGCATGCTCAGGCAATCGGGGAAAGTTTTTGAACATTGCGGTGCAAACTCATTGAGAACCAATATTAGCCCGTGGTGATAGCAAACCTGGGTGGCAAGATCGTAGTGCTTAACGATCGAGGCACTGCACAACCTGTAAAACAAATGTAGTTTCCTTATTTACATTACAGACAGCTTCCGCTGCACATACTCATCATTACTTTGGTATTTTCTAGCGGAAACCCTCAGGACAATCCCTGACCGACACAAACTTGCTCCCATGGTGCAGTGGGGACAGAAATCCACAACTAAGTAGCTTTTACTTGTTACCCTAATGTTATGTGAAATGCAGCTATTGTAAAACTCTCACAGGAATGTTAATGTCATTTTGAACAGTGCAAAAGCCAGATGCAGCCCATGTTAGACCGGCATGAAGCAATGCTGGTTTAGTTGAGTATCATAGTGCTTCTGGTTGCATACACATTAGGAGAACAACGTGTTTCTGGTTAGAACCTGACACATGGAATCACCTTTTAGAGGCCGTTCTATGAAGGCATTCATCAATGATTGCTCAGGGTGCCTGAAAAGTTATTTTGTTTTTGAGTTTTCATTAGTAGCATCTGGTTTTGTTTTATTAGGAGTTGAGGTTCAGCAGTCCGACATTAATTACCGTGATTTTCCTTTGAACTCTAAGAATGGGGAGATATTGTTATTATTATAACGGTGTGGTTGCCCATTAACCTATAGTTTATGTTCACAGATCTTTTGTTCTGGGGATGTCTGTTTTGTTTTTGTTTTTGTCTGTTTTAATTATTTTTTGATTTATGTATATACAGGAGGAACAATGTTCTTTTGATCACAAAAGAACATAGAATAGATAAGAAATTCGATTTGATGGGAAGAAGTGAGCTTCTTATTGGGGTGAGTTAGAGGGACATTCTGACACGGATGTGGAGGGGAGTAAATGGAACAGTTCCTGGGGACAATACATAAAAGGGCAAACATAGAATAAGGACAACCAACATTGGACATTTTTAAATGCAGGTAGGTGGTACAGCCCTGTACTCGGGATATGACCATGATGGGTGAAGTGCTGCAATGGAGGCAGAGGAAGTGAGGGGCAGAGGGAGGTTAGAAGTGAGGGAACATGTTGGCTAGCAGGCAGATGAGAGGTAGGTTCAGAGGGTTCACCCAAAGGTCCGGAATGTCAGATAAGAGTGAAGCTTAAATGCACACGATGGGTTATGGAGAGGCCGAGCTTGTTCTAATAACCTTAATATCTGTAAGAGAAAACATTTCCACAGTTACATTGAGAAACATTGATTTCTCAAGCATTTAATTATTAAAAGTCCAACAAATTCCTATACATTTTGTACAGCAATCCAACTGTTTTTGGAAAAAGGAACACCGGCTTTTATTTCTTTCTTTTTTTGCATTGCGCTTGAGGACAGGCCCACAGGCATCGTAGGGCAGACATGACAAACACAACATAAACTAACATAGCAGTATCAGGTCAGCAGTTGAAGGAAAAAATCAGTGAATCAAAAAAGTGACAGTGTCTTCACGATTTGTTAAAATTTAGGGAGGGAGCCGCGTATTTCCCTGAAATACATTGTCACAGTACAGGGAAACTTTTCATATTGTGATGGTACATTTGCATTTTCTGCCCCGTCATCTTATTTGATTAATCACATTGGGCCTGTGCACATTTTGACATATAGTTTGTTCTATATATATATAAGTAAAAGGTTGTGTGTGGGTTTGTGACTTGGGGAAGCATTGTTCATCATACAATTCGACACCATTTCACCACTCTGTACTATATTTTGCATAGTTACCTGTTAGTACACTCCAGACATTACTGGCTACATGACATTTGGACACCCCCCCCCACTTTCCCCAGATTTCAGAAAAAGTCAAAATTAGTTTGTGGGTTTCTGGCTTGGTGAAGCATTGTTCCTTATACAATTCCACACTGTTTCACCAATCTGCACCAAAATTTGCATAGTTATTTGTTAGGACTCTTCGGACATTACTGGCTACATGGCATTTGGACACCCCACCCCTTTCACTGGATTTCAGCACCTTCACAGATGAGATAATTGCCTAAAAATCAGCAAAACATCAATGTGGTCGTAGAAGACCAGTCCTGCTTCAAGGGCTTAGGATGTGTGGTATTCAAGATATTTGCACTGCAATTCACCTCAATGTGTTGCCATTGTGGGGCAACAGGTGGGGAGAGAGCACAGAAGGTCCCAGTATCCAGCAGCACACTAACTATCGTCTCCCCCCAATGTCTACTATGGTGTATGTCAGCCATCCACACAAGCCCATTCTCAGTGCAGTTTACTTCAGGGTGCAAAGCACAAAAAACAACAAGCAAATCGGTACAGCAACCTACAGGATAATTGATTTTCAACAACTGATGAAAGTGTCTACAGAAGTCGTTCGGAGAATCAGTACTTTTGCTAGTTATTTATAAGTAATGATGTGATTATCAATAAAATGAAATGCTGCTTTTTACATCTCTTCATTAATATAATTCCATACAATATATTGTTGCAATTTGGTATGGTGTAATGATTTCACATAGTTGATTTTTACAATCTGTTTCCACTTTTCATTGGTGAGAAACCAGTATTTTGTTGAAATGTACCCAAAGCCCAGTATTGTTTGTGGGATGGTTTAGTTTGGGCAACTCTGCACCGTGTGTAATGTGCTGTTTCCCAAGGAAGCTGATGAGAAATGTTAAAGAATAAAGTGATGCATTATTTTGACCTCTCTTGTCAGTCTCCAGGTCTCATGTTATGTGCTGTCCATTACATGAGGCGGCACCTTTTCATTCACTTTGTCGGCACAATATATATCAATACAATTGCATCATATGTGAAACACTTGAAGAAGCAGTGCAGCTTTTCAGCACATCTTGCCTTAGTTGATTGTTTTTGGGTTCCATTTAACCACCATCCTAGTAGTTCTTTCTCTCAATGTGTTTGGCTATAACTGAAAATAACTGAAAATACCTGGTTAGTCAATACGTGGGTTATTTTTCCTTTTTCCCTGGGAAAGAGTGGGATCAGTTTGTGAGTCACCTTCAACGCCAGTACATTGACACTAAATGGGGTAAAACGTTGTTTGCAGCACAGAAATAGGAGGATTGGAAAATCCTTCCTCGTGATTTGCTAGCTTCTTCCTTATTGTCAGGGCATTGGGACCATCAAATATGTCAATATGCATATCTTTTTATAATATTAAAGTTTTCTCTCAATAGACTGACTTGCTCTTTAATCCAACTCTTTTCATCTTTCTGTAATTCACCACAATCTCCACAGTAGTGTGGCAGGCATGCAATCATGTTCTATGCAATGCTGGAGGTAGAGCGACTGGAAACTGGGTGCTAGAATATGTCACCATCATCTGGGTGTTCTTAGTATCTCGGTTGTTTTCATTCATTGAAAGTCAATAGGGGGGAAAACCAGTTAGAAACTACAATGCATTATGCAATCACAATGTGGGCCTCATCTATACATACTAAATATGCTATCTCTGCACTACAATTTTAATCTCTGATTGTGTAAATGTTGTTTCCAATAAACTGCTCTCACACACATGATCACACATAGGGGTTATCTGCTTCAGTAGTATTCTGTGACTTATCATGGTGACTTCAACCCGAACTAGATAATTCCTTCCCTAGTCAAGATGTTTTTGTCTAGGTAATTCAATCCAGAAGACTTGAGGGCTAAACGTAAAAAGTGACAAGCGGACATTTACTGGAATGGGTGATTTAAGTGCGTGTTTATAAAAGAAAAGGTATTATAGATTGTTTTACTCTACACCTTTGCTTGTAAACCAGATCTCCCTTGGGGTAATCCCAATAGGTATATTATTCACCATGCAAACAAACAGCTCTCAGCACTATGTAAGGACTCCTCTGCTCCTATGTATCCTGGGTCCAGTCAGTCTCTTCATTTAGCATATTGACCTCGTTAATGGATATTTCGAAGGACCAGGGGATGTTTCAATGCAGCCTAGCATTTTTCCGTGTTTTAGTCCTGGTATCTGAGACAAGAGGACAATGAAATCACTCATTCCAATAGAATGGGAGCACACGCTTATGGGCGATATGAATTCACTGATAAATCATAAGTATAATCCTTCACACAATTTAACGTTGTGTCCTTATAAATTTAAATTAGAGCATACCTATATATTAGCTTGTCAATGGACCTCATCATGAGTTTGGCCTCAGCCCTTAAATGGGGCGGTACCACTATTATTGCCACATTTAAGGGCTGGCCAAATCAAGAGTCAGGCTTTTTGCTGGAGGTAAAATACTCCACTTTCTGCCCGTTTTTGGGTGCTATTAGCACGGTGCTAATAGCACCCCTAACCCCTTTGGGTCCAATGGACCCATTGGGGAATGGGAACTTACTGCTGCACCACTACTTGTGATTCGGGCTAATAGCACCAGACTGAGTAGCGGTAATGCTATTTGTGTTGGAAGAATCCTGGCAGTATTTGCCACCCGGATACTGCCAAGGCTCTGATAGAGCCCAATCCGTTTATAAAATGTTTTGGACCATTAGGATAAGTTACAATTCTAGTAAATAATTAGCTCTATTGATTGCTCTCCCCCTTTGTTGACAGCAAACTGTTCTTGAGAGCTGTTGACAAACAACAGCACCCCTCTACCACAATTGCATCACACTGTCCATTGCTTCACACTTTACAAACTGCCAATCTCCTGTAGTGTAATCAATTCCATGGGACAAGTAAAGTTGTGGGCACACTGTTGACTTCCAAACCTCTTGCCCCTAGGCATGTACACAAGATAGTTGTTGCTTGCCGTATTGAAAAACCTTCAAGGCGTTTCTAGAAGAATCCACACCTGCATCAGCCAGATGTAATATAAAGCGTAATGTGCAGAGTGCAAGAATACCAGAGGGCATAATATACTTCTAAATAAAATAAATTGTTAATCCAAAGTCATGCCTGAAGGATTCTAGGTCTCCCATTCCCTGATCATGCTGTCAGAATGTACGATAAAGTGTTGTATGAAATACTGCAATGGGAGAGAGACATAAACCATCACTGAAACAGATACTCCTGTCACCCTCAAACCTGCTGGCTCATGGTCATGCTGTCAGTAAGTGAAAAAATACCATATGGTTTGTGCAAGAATAAAACAGGGGGCCTAAGGTTTTTACAGGTAAAAACATCAATAATTATCTCTGTTGGCATTTATGCAGCATGTTGTGGAAGCAGCAACTGAAATAAAGTATCATACAAGAAAACTCAAATGACAGGCTTTAGGGTAATTGCTGTAGAGATCCATTCATCATAACATAAGTACCCAAAACATGTTCATAGTTAAGAATGACATAGTACCCACAAGTCTTCTTCACTACTTGAAGATCACAGCAACAATCTCAAACCACCATACTCCAGTGCTCTGAGGGACCCTTATACAAAACTAAATGCTCTATACTCCAAGACTCACAGAGTCACAAGCCTCTCCATGCCAGAATTCAGAGGCTCGTGCCCCACCTGGGGTTCATTGCCCCCCCAAGCTCCCCTGCTAATAGGGTGTAATCAGCAATGGTTCAATCAAGGAATCCCCAGCAGCATCGGGGCTCACCAGTTCAGTGGCTCACACAGACTTTCAAGACTGAGGTACATCTATTGATGCACAGCAGTGGAGGATGTGAATGAAGGGCTTCCACAGGATGCCTGGGCTATGGGGTCCTAAGGGCACCCCTCGTGACAGCTTACTGCCAAAACTGCAGAACTGCTGTATGTGACTATGAACCATGGTGCATGTGTTTCTAACAGCTTCCACATTCTTCCTCGGGTACAAATGAATGGAGTATGAGCCATTGCACATTTCATGCAACAGACCGGGTTGCTAATCTATAGAAGCATGTACCAGCCAGGCGTCTTTTTGTAGCTATGTAGATGAAATACATTCATCGAAGAAAAAAAAGGATATATTCAGCTTGTTCCCCTCTTTAAAGTGCTGCCCCAGTGCAGCTTCCAGATTACTATTGCTGGATCTGCACATCATGCATATGACAACTTACATTAGGATTTAACACCCAAAATGAGCCACATTTAAAAAAGTGTGCAGTACCTTAATGCCAATGTGAACTCATATGTACTTCAATTATCAAATAAGCAACATCTCGTACGTCTTCTAAAAGTGCATGCCTTACTCCTCTCTTAAATGTCCAGGGTTTCTCATTATACCAGGCACATTCGAGTCTGTAAATTAATATTTGGCCACTGGCATTTTGCTTTTTACACCAGCCTGCGCTGGTGCAAACATAATGTTTGTGGCATGCAATGAATGGATTGGTTATAGAATCAGAGTGATCACACATACAATTATGCGTTTTTCTTATAAGAAAAACAAAAACCAGTGATGTTATCCAATGGTCACAAAATTTTAGTGTGTAAATGTTTTTCTTTATTTTTCTTTCCGACTTTGATTAGGCGAAAATCCCTTTCCTTCATTGGTGATGGATAAAACGTGTTTGCCATGAACTGGACTGTTCATATGCGCTTATGTGCCAAAACCCACTGACTACTTACTGTCCGCCATGAGGCAGCAGGAGTAGGCCATTGAACGAAGGCCAATGGATCACTCTGGCACTATCCGTCAGGGCAACAAACATTTCATCAAGCATGTAAATCATCAGAAGGGTGGAGGCGCTATGCCCCTCTCCTGTGTAGGACAGGATCAGCAGTTAACCGGGTCGGCCATCATTTCCAGGGAGGATATTGTCACATTCTATTATTCTACATCAACATTCAACATGAACTGTGTATCGAAATGAATAGGTGTCTTGGTTCAAGGCAGGTGGAGCAAATAGCATGCCGCAAGGTCTGGTGTAAAGGTTCTAGAACATTCAATCGCCGTGTGGCTGGTACATCATAAAAATGATGCGTCTTTGAGTCAGTAGGGAACTTGTATATGGCTCGGTGCTGTCTGTTTGTCTTGCAAGCAAATTAATAAATCTCTTCTGCTTAATCATTACCAAATTGAAAATAGGAGTATGATTGTCTTCACAGTTGGTACCGCAACTCTGACCTGTCATGCAATGTGGTGCAGGACCAAAATTGCGGATGAACTCCTCCTGAAGGCCAAATGTGCATGACCAGAGAAGTTATGGAGTCCTAATTAAAAAAGCTCCAGGGGGTTGATTGTGAGGAGGATGCCCGGAGCAGCCTTGCACGTGTAAGCCACTCAGCAGAGCTGAGAGATGTATCATAATAGTTAAGCGAAAGAAGGATTTTGCTGCTATGTAAATATGGGTCGGAAATTCTGGGCAGTATACATGATTAAAATCCCTATATTTGCTTGTTTTATTGCAGTGACTATTACCGTTATATGTTCTTTTTACCCTGAAATAGATGTGGCAAAATACTATAAGTGATGATTTAGTTAGGCTGGTCTGGTAATATCCCATAAGCTTCAAGTGCATATGTACCTCTGATTTGGTCTGGTCAAAGTTGCTCAGAAGGAGGCCTGGTTTGTTATCAGTATTTTCTGTTTTATCAGGGAACCAGTAAAAAGGAAAATATGGGATCTGGTGGGGTTATAAACCCCATCATTTAAATCGGTGGGGGGGGACCGATGGTTGCAGTTCTCCTTATTCCTTTTAGAACCACTCAGTTGAGTCTCTGGTAAGTAACTCTGCCATCTCAGAACTTCAAAGGAGTGTGATCAAAGAGGGCATAATGCTGGAGCGAGTAACTACAGGGCACCTGCAGATAAAAGGAGGGACAGAACATGGACAAAGGGCAGTCAACACAGGCAGATGCCACCCCTATGGGTGCTGTCACAAATCTCATGTTCATCAACTTTAATAGTACTACTTGTGACTTCCTAGACAGCTGCCACTATCTGACACAACTTAATAAGCTTAATCAATTCCCTGTAGAAGGGAGGTTTGAAAATGACATGTTAAGAGCACTAAGACAAGCATTAGAAGAACAGAAGGGCAAACTAAGCCCTTGACAATGAGTTGCATTTTTGACCTGGTTAGAGGAGGTGTCGGCAAGACACAATGGGCCTCATTACACGGACGGCGGTAAGGGTTAACGGTCACCGTTAATGGCAACGGTGACCGTTAACCCTTACCGCCGTACTACGAGGTCCCTTTGCGGGTTGGAGGATTTAACACCTGCTTCTTGCAGGCGTTAAAATCCAACCCGCAAAGGGACCTCGGAGCTAATTACGGCACCGCAATATTGCGGTGGCGTAATTAGCGCCTTCCCCATTTCCATAGAGCCCTATGGGGCAGAAATGGGAATGGGGAAGGGCAATGGCGGAAAGGGGATTTACCGCCCCTCTAACCTTGGAATGGGGCGGTAAATCCCCTTTCCGCCAAGGCGGTGCCGGTATTTTACCGGCATGAGCCATGGCTTTAATAGCGCCATGGCTCACCGCCTACCGTGTAATGAGGCCCAATGACTCTAAGATTAAGGTGCTGAAAGTTCTTTAACGACAGACTGTGGCAACGGATACAAATTCCGAGAGCCAAGGGGACGGCTGGAAAACCAGCACTCCTGTTCCCCCAAGATAGTAGATATAAATACAGATGCTGGGAAAGACAAACGGGTTAATGAGACCACAGGAGACCGTGTAGACTTTGTTACTAATGTGTACGCAGTAGCAGGAGCAGTACATTGACATGTGAAATAGGGGGCACAGACATTGGTACCTTTCTGGAACCCAGTTGTTGTACAGCCCAAAGCCCCTTTACCATCCACACCTTTTCTGCCCGGGCCCTGCGCCTCAGGTGCTTGCTTAGAGGGACCCTCTATTACTTGACATACATTCCTCTTACATTCTGACAAGGGGAGGCATAATATGGTACACACTCCAAAATCCTCCAAGCACCCCTCAGACAGATGACAAGGGGACTGTAGGGGGAGTTGTGAGGCAGCAGCCACACCTGCTTACAGTACACATCCCATGGGCATCAGGTGACATACAATGCCTGGCCGAACAAACCCCAATATTAAAGAGGAACCACAGCAATGTATAGATGAACTACTCATGGCAATAGGATGTTATAATTCTGCTATGGTGGGTATGAATCACCACATGCGGGTGGTGATGCGACCCGAGATGAGACAGTGACTTTCAAAATATGCTGACTGGCAGGCAAAAGACATGGGTAAAGGAGATGCCCTTAGTGAAGCAAGGGCAAAACTGGTTGCTGCAATCTCAGAAATCTGCCCTGCAAAACTCGCTGGGCTAAAATAGGCAACATTAAATAAAACTAGGGATAATCACCTACAGCTTATTTAGACTGAATTAAGGTGGTGTTTGCACAACACTCAGGTATCACAAAGCAGATGAGACCACAGAGTAGGCCATAGCTAATGCCCTTGTAGCCGGTTAATTACCAAAGGCGTAATCACAATTAAAGAGATTGTGCATTGGGTGGCAAACTAAGCCTCTGGTGCAGCTAGTGTCGGTGGTGAACCATTACCAAGCATGTCATGAAAAGAAGAAGAAAACCTTTGAGAATAAAATAATCATCTGCCAAATATAGAAATGACAGAGGCAAGTACATAATATTGCTTTCAAAGGAGGTAGAGGCCATAACTAGCTGAGAAGTTCAAGTGAGACAGATGGGGGAATATTCAGGTCAACAGGAGCCAAAAAGACAATGGGGCAGCAGGGTCCATGGGGAATTCAAACAAATATGCTAATAAACGGGTTGAACATTGGAAGAAATAATGCCCAAAACTCTTCAGCAGTTTTACTTGCAGGATAACCAGGCACATAACATCACCCAGAGACCTACTGGGGAGGTTCTGCCCCTTTTCTGGATGCAAATCTGAAATCCCCACACACTCCACATGTCCCAATCAACTCAGTTATCAAATACTCATGATCACGTTATGATCAATAACTGGCATGCATGCTTTTGCCCTATGCCCGTCAGCCCCAGTTAACCTACTTGGTAGATATCTTCTATGCAATATCCACTAAAGCCTGAATCAGAGCAGGGACACACCTCAGTCATTGAATAAATCTTGAAACATGATGTAATTGTCCTTACTACTATCAAATGCAACACTCTGATTGTGCCTGTCAAAAAGCAAGAATAGGCTACATAATCTTTCATGCAAAACCTGAGACCTGTGGTCGATTCTTCATTCCAGGATGTGCCAGACCCTGCTACTACACTGGACTGCATCCCTCCAGAGGATACCTATTTCATTGTATTATATCTGTGCTCAGCATTCTTTTCATCCCCACAGTGAGAGATAGCCAATATTTCTTCACATTTTCGCACAGAGGAAGCCAGTATAAATGGACAAGGCTGCCCCAGGTGTACACTGAATCCCTTAGCCTATTTTCCCAACAGCTGAAGAAATATTTAGATAACATGAAATTCATTGGACAACCAGCATTAGTCCAGTATGTGGACAGCGTATTGGTAGCCTCATTGTCTTATAGGGCATGTAAACATGACACCCAAGTGCTGCTGACTGCATTTGCAGAAAAGGGACACCATGCATAAAGAAATGCAACTGTGTAGGCAAAAGGTGCATGTTTTGGGACATTTAATTTCTAAAGGCCTCCCACTGACAGCATGGTCCCAGAAGGAGGCAGTATACAAGATCCCAAACCTCTAATTATCACCGAAAAGAGGGCATTTCTATGTCTAGTAGGGTATTGACAGCAGTGGACTTTTGGTTACAATGAGATTGTTAAACTCCTAACGCTGTTAACCATAGCTAACACCATCGAGCCACTGCAACGGACTCCAGAACCTGATGAGGCATTTACACGGATACATAATATCTTAGCTGATCCTCCTGCATTATGTCTTTCTGATTACAAGAAATAATGTACCTTGTACTGTCATGAGATAAACAGGTTTGCTTTAGTTGTTCTCACCCTGAGACTTGATATTCACTTTGAGCTGGTGTCTTATTAGAGTAAAGAACTGGAACCAGTTGCAGCTTGAATGCCTCCTTGCTTGTGGTCAGGCACAGCTGCCGCCCTCTCAGTGAGAATATTGCATTGGGTATCCTGTTATAAGTTGTGGTACCAACTTTGCAGTTCCTATTTTATTGAAAACTAAAATCCAGCATATGTCAGTATCGGAAACTAGTAAGTATGGAACACCTCTTCTGAACTCTCCTAATGTTACTTTGACCAGATGACCAGTGCTGAGCCCTCCTCTGTTCTTTCCACTCCCCAGATAGGGAACCACATGATACAGCACCCTATGATTGTGTATGTATGGGAGGATAGGTCTGTGGGACCCCCTCCCTCACATTGCCCAACTCTCGTGAGGCTCATGACCTGTCGGTCGCCCCCCATGCACCTGGGCCCGGGAGGCAGGATGGCTGCTGATCGATGCATGAGGCCACACAATCCGTGATATAACACAACAAAGACACCATTTTGTAAACGCCAAGACTCCATTTTAGATATGCTGACCCATGCCCAAGCGAAATAGCCTGCGGGCAAAAGCTGCAGCTTGGCCCCGCTGACCGTGCCCAGAGAGCCTCGCACTTCCTTTTGCCTCCACCCCATGGCAGAGCCACTGAAGGCTCGTTCTCACGAGCAACCAGGCACGAACAAGTATCAGAACAAACACTGTATTGTTTACCTTCCGCAGTACATCACTGCCCTAGAAGTGACTTGACTCGTAGACGGAGTCTGGAAAATAACAAGAACCATCCCAATCAGACAAGCTCCGACCCTGTATCTAACCCCTAACATTTAAATTATATGGTGTCAATGACCTCCCTCCATGAACCCCTGCCCAGATCCCCCAGATAAAGTGCTAACTACACATACCAAACCCCTACAGTCTACGGGGTTATTTGCAATGCTAAAATGTGAGTTGAAAGGGGTAAAAACTTGTAAGGTTATTGAAGCAAGAATGGCCCCCGCCCCACGCCAGACACCATGTGCCCTGAAGTTTTAATGTAAGCTCTCGAAAAGTCTACCTTGTGCCAAATAATGTTTGCTGCTAATGTACAAAGGACAAAGCGAAAAGCAATACATAAAACGCTTGTGTATGATGTAGTGAAACACATTTTTAATAGTATGTAAGTCTCTTAGGGTGATAAACTAGTTTTTGCTATAAACGAAAATTTAAATGAACATATTGCTTCTATGCGCCTGAGAACACGACCTAACCTGATACTACCTCACGTTTGTTATTCGTTTGCCTGTTTTATGAATTACAAGTAAGTGTTCGGCTAACATTATGAATCGCATGTGATACTGCCAACCTTCTGTGTTATGAATGGAGAAATATATGTATTTGTAAACAACAGAAATTTGTAATCATCTCAATGCTACTAACTTTAGAATATGTCCCCTCTTATGGTATATTGTGTAGCCCAGTGCATAGAGAATCGCTCAGAGTTACAAGGCCATCTCCCCCGCCTCCTGCCAAGGCCCGCCAGGGCTTTTTGGTGTTCGAACAGCACAGCCTTGCCTCCCCACATTTCTGCTGGACCCACTTCAAGTATTCACCTCCCCCATGTCAGAGGCCACCATGGCTTGGCCAAGTGAATCATGTGCTACCTGGTCCTAAATCCCACCGCCTTTGAGGGGCCAGATATGTGCCCTTTCTGATCAAAATAGTACTCAGTTCATCCCAAGTTAACGGGCCATAGAGACAGTTATTCACCCCTGCTCTAACATATCATAAAACAATCCCTCACCACATCTAACAGAATAGAATGACAAGGTAGCTTACCCCATGCCCTCTGACAAGACACCTGGATTTACGAGACTGGGTCATCAGGTTAAGAGTAATTGTACACTGATGTATTGATGAAGCTCCACATTGCAAGCTGTCTTTCCTGTCTCCCACTTGACCTTAGATTAACTTATTGCAGGATTTGCAGGACAACTGGAATTGTATAATGTGATGAGTGTGTGTGTGTGACCACAAGGGTAACGTGTTAGTGCAGCCACCAATTATCGACACAGACTGCGTCCGGCCTGGCAGCTCCACCCGACGAGCCCAGCTGACCCGTCCACCCCACGTTGGCACCACACAGATGTCCACCAATCCTGGAGCAGCTCTTCGACACATCGCCTATAGTTTAGTCAACGCCACCCAATCCCTGAGACTATGTGCCCCCTATAGCTGACAGGATGCATGACATATTTTTGTGATAAATATGACTGTCTTTGCTACTGTCAGACAGAGCGCTCTCGGAGCTTGCAGAGTCCTTTGCATGTCCTATACTGGTTTATATAAGAACCCTTTTACTTCACCCGCACCTGGTCCTGGTCTCATTCCCTCCTGGGGTGTGTCTTTTATTGCCTCTCACTGAGGGGGGTACTGCCGTATGGGGGAAGTTTACTTTCATGTATCTATTACTGATTTCTTACTGATACCCCACAATGAAACATAACTGAATTTCTTGATGGATGGCTTGTCTTATATATGCCAAAATGGGAAATGTATCAAAGAGAATGCAGGATGTGAACTTGGGGAATTGGTGAAGAGTTTAAAGTTACCTCAGGTCACTTCCGCACAGATGGCAGAACTGGTGCATTTACACGAGCATGTAAGCTGGATGGTCGACAGTAGGTTAATATATTGACCAACAACGCGCCCCTGCACAGAGATGCAGATGGAGAGTTCAACACACAAAAACCTAAGGTGAGTAATAACCCCAAGGGAGGGGATTTGGACCAGAAGGAGGTGGGAGTCCACCCATCACAGAACCAGTATCTTAACCCTCCATTCTCCTGGTATAGGCGCTACTCAACATCTGGCACATAACCAAGCAGAGAGGGGTCTGGGATAGCGCTTAGACCTCCATCCAGTATCGTGTGGCGCCACCGTGGATACCAGGTGAGCGTACCAGAACGTGAAGCCTCAATTAAAACATCCACTTGGGTGTCATGGAAACATCTGAAACTGACCAACTAGCACAGGTACTGGGAGAATTACGGGCCGAGGTGCACTCCGCCCGGCAAGAAACCAACGCCCTTAGGAGGGAGTTGATTGTCACCAAGACCGCACTGATGAATTAGCCAGACAATTGCTCCAAACACAGGCTGGGCAGGCTCTGTTGCCAGGAAGTATTCTGTCGGTTCCAGCTGTAAGCGATATTCAATCAACACTGCAGCCAAGTCAATGCCTAGTCTGGGATGCTGAGGAAAACCCTTATTGATGTATTTTTATGTCTAGTTCAGTACTCTTGTATAACACCCCCCTATTGATGTATTTTTATGTCTAGTTCAGTACCCTTGTATAACGCCCCCCTCTTAGAACCCCCCTGACCCCACTGAGCCAAGAAGTAGGTTTGTTTTGCAAATTAAAAGGTTTATTTGAGAATTTAAACAATATATATATATATATATATCACACTTTATAATAAATTAATATCTGACAGTAAACTTAGACATATGATGTTGATCAACAATGGGTAATCTGGCACTAGCACACTTCTTTACAATCAATGAGGAGTTAGTATAGGATGGATAAAGTAGCAAAAATACTTTTATGATTTCAAGGGAAAAGCAATGAGGAATAAAATGCAGTACAGAAATACTTGATATGATTTTAGCAAAAGATAAGATAATCACTTTTTCTCTGGCAATTCACCCCCCTCCCTTATGCAATGTAAGAAATGGAAGGAGATGGAAAGAGGAGCACACAGTTCTCAGGATTGTAATCAAATACAATACGAAATTCAATTCCCACCCCAGCAAGCTTAGAGAAAACAGGTATGAGTTTTAAAACACAGGCCCAAAATGCTTTTAAATGGGATGGTAATGGATGGGAAAATGTGCCAACTGATTTTAATTCCCTCTAGAGATTCAGGGTGAGTGGGAGATGCGTGTTGGTATTAGTTCAGGCTCACTTTAGCAATGCTCTATGAGTTATTACCAAGTTGCAAACGGATTTTAACAAAAGAAAGAATGGAGCTGCTATTTTGACAAATGGAGAAATTGAGCCAAAATCGCAAATCGCGGTAAATTTCGCGAGTGCGTGAATCGTGATTGCGGAAAAAGTATAAGGGGTAGGAAGTCTCTGGTCTGGTCTCTGGCAATTGTTCTTGGCAAAAGAATTCAAACAGCTCGCCCGGCTGTGGAATAGTTTGCAAATGATTTTAAGGTTGCTGAGGCCTGCTGAGAAGAGTTCTCAGTTTGTGGGTTTAGGCCCTTGCTTTAAGTTCTGAAGTAAAGTTCTGGTCTTTGGAGATTGATGGATTTGAAGTCTGGATCTCTGGATGTGAAGTCGTCGGTCAGCGTGCTCCGCAGCAAATGGAATTGAATGTCTCTACCTGTCCCAGCAGTCTCTTTTTATGTGTTTTGAAAATGGGTGTGTGCCTGGGCCTAGCTAAGCCTGCCCCTCTCTACTTGTCATTGGCCCAATTCTCCCCTCTCCCATGATTGGGGGAAGGAAATGGATTGTCATCATGATGAGGTCGGTTTATGGGTCAGAGGATCCTCCCCTGGTCAGTTTGCCCACAAATCTATATTTGATTCAAATACATCTTTCCCAGATATACAATTTGTTGAAATTACATGTACACATTATATATTCCTTATGGTCCATGCTTGTCCACCTCTGATCTTCCTCGGGGCTTGCATTAAAAAATGACACCATTTTACGCTTTTTAACTGGTTTTGCAATATCGGACATTTACCCAAAATTACACACATGTTCGCAAGGAGTATGGACATTAATTGATGAAGTGTCAGATTTTTAACATGCAGACATTTGGAGTGAGACCCTATTTTCCGCTAGCAACCCCCCAGAATACACCACAGGGTCCTAACGCCTCTCAAAATGTTCACAGAAAAATCACAAAAATAATGATATTACTTATATAATTCTGACAAGTCCGCACTATGAGTTATCTATCTTTTTAAAATTATGCCCTGGTCAAAAAGGGGTGTGGCTTCCCACATCACAGGGTGGAATAACTGGTTTATCCACTTCCCCCAAGCTCAGCTGCTAGCAGAGGCACTGCCCCTCCCAGTTTCCCCTAAGAGGAAGCCACTTTACGGCGCCCCCAATATAACATTTGCCTGAGTCAAGGGAGTTGCATTGTTCTGTTCCTTCCAGTTCCCAGGTGCTCCACCCCTAATCTAATCAGAGAGGTGACAACTCCTTTTGGCAAGGGGCAGCAGGATGCAGCTAGGCCTGGGGAGAGTGGCTGAACAGGTTTCTCCTGTCGGGGGTAGTTGTCAGGCAGAATCCAGTTTCACTAAGCCAGGTTTCAGCTAAATGTCACTTTTTGTTTCCAGTTTTCTACATTCAAATCAAACTGACAATTTGTACCTATACATTAAATAATTACTTCCTTCAAGTCATTTCAGAATATGGTTTTACATTCTTCCACCTCTTAGCAAGTCTTTCTTTGGTCTGGTTTGTTTCATTTGTGCAGTTTTACACAAAAGTCTGGTGGTTTTAAAACGCCGGCTTTCTGATAGTGGTGAGTACTGGTAATGCAACCATTTTTGGGATTAAGAAAATGAATTCCCCACAGATCTGAGTTGCTTTTTTGGCAATCAGCATTGCCATTCCCAATGGTTTCAGGCTACTGTGTGTGTAGCCCAATGGTGGTTTTAGGCAGTGCCCTCCTGTGCTCACAACATGGGCAAAAATGTTTTCTTGATGTTTTCCCTGTGCACTCTCTGGGGAGTTCTGGCCATAATGATGTTTTCCATGCCAGTACTCCACAGTTTTATTGTAGGGCTTGGATGCATGGGTAAAAACATCCCACAAGCCCCCCCTCTTGCGATGGCCATTCTGTCCTTTCTCAGATGGAACTCGCAAGATCTGGGATGTTCTCCTCATCTTCTTCCGGTAGATGGCACAGTTCAGCATCTTTTCCCCCATCCAGTTGGATCGATCGGTTCTCCTCGCCGGTCCTGTTGGGAATATTGGGCGGTATCCCGGGCCCCTCGGGTCTCTGCTCCCGGTCCCCGTCGGCCTCCTTGGTCAGTCTCCATGGTTTCATCTATCCTAGGATGATAAAGCAAAGCGGCAATACACATTCCTAGACATTTTTCCACCACTATTAATGGTGTGGCGAACATATACATTTTATGAATCAGAAGATATGAACATATACATTTTCTTTTTTAATTTAGGAGACAAGAACATATATATATATATATATATATACAAGGATCACAGAATTGTATATGCTATATGTGGAATATTTTAGGGTTGGAACTGAATTACTCTGGAGCGGCCCCCTCTGGGATTCCAGTGGATTCCTCCAGTTGTTGCAGAGTGTGCCTGGGATGGCAACACTTTAGCTGATTTATATGTACCCACTTGTCTTCCCCCTCTGCCAAACCACCTTTGGGGATGCAGATCTTGTAGGCCACAGGGGAGATTTTGTCTATAATTTCAAACGGTCCCTTCCATGTAGGCAAAAATGTTCGCTGTTTGGCCTGGTTCCTTTGGAAATTGTATAGATAGACCCGATCACCCACCTTATATTCCTTTCGGGTAGTTTAAATCATAGAAGGTCTTCATGCTCTCGGCTGGTCTTTCTAGATTCCGCTGAGCATAGGCAAAAGCATGTTGAAGGTGTTTCCTTAAATTCTCCACATACTCATGAGTTGTGGAGGCATTTATCAGTGTCTGCTCTTGAGTCCTGTAGAGCAAATGCTGGGGAAGCACCATCTTGCGTCCAGTCATCAACTCAAATGGTGACATTTTGGTTGCAGATGAAGGGGTAGATCTGATGGCCATTAGGACCAGAGGTAATCGGATATCCCAACTTGGCCCAGAATCTGCCACAAACTTTTTTAAGATGCTCACAATGGTTCGGTTATATCTCTCTACTGCTCCAGAAGAAGCTGGCCTGTAAGCAATGTGTAGCTTCCTTTTAACCCCCAGTATCTCCCACATCTTTGTCATTATTTCACTGGTGAAGTGGCTACCTCTGTCTGACTCAATCCTTTGAGGTAGACCAAAACGGGAAAAGATGTGGTTAATCATCAGGGCAGCTGCTGTTTCTGCCTTGCAATTTGGGGCCGGGTGACATTCCACCCACTTGGTAAACAAGCATGTAACGGTCAACATGTACTTGTTTCCTCTAGACGGGCGAATCACAGGGCCTACAAAGTCGATTTGCGAATCTGAAAATGGCAGTGTCATCCCCCTCTTTTGGAGAGGCGCACGGTGTGTGAGGGTTGATGGCTGAAAGTGTGCACACACAAGACACCCCTTCAAGTATTGGTCGAGGTCCTGCCCCATGTGTGGCCAGTATGCAACCTCTCTTAAGATTTCCAGTGTTGTGTGAAACCCCCTATGACCAGCGGTGGCCGCATCATGGGTGTGACTTAACATCAGGCTTCGGAATGAGGTAGGAACCACCCACTGATCGTGGCCAACGTTGGATTTCCTTACCAGCAAACCGTCTTGGATTCAGAACATTTTTGGACATTTCATCAACACTCTTAGGTCCTCTTTCCCAATGTAATCGCTATCCGTCAGGGGAAAGTTCTCAGGGTCCTCAAGGTGTTGGTAAAACTTACCAATAATTGGATCCCCCTTCTGAGCTGTAATTAAATCAGCATCAGGGGTCTCCTTACTCCATTGCGCAGTTGAAAGGTCATTGTGAGCCTTTGCCTGGGACCTAGTGATATCAGTGACCTGGATTTCCCCCAACAGGGACTCTATTTCTATTAGATCCCCTTGGATGGCCCCGGTTTTGGCCAGCTGATCAGCTAAGTCATTTCCAGTTTTGTCTGGTCCCTCTACTTTGGAATGACCCTTGATCTTTTTCCAGTAGATGGTCATCCCATTCGAGGTGACCAGATCATCAATATTTTGGATTAACTTCCCATGTTTCAGGGGTTTGTTATTAGCACATAACATGCCTCTGGTTTTCCAATTAACCAGGTGCTCCACGAACCCGTTCCGTACATAATCCGAATTGGTGATTATGACCAGTTCGTGGAGTTGATGTTGGACAGCAGTGAGGATGGCCTGATGCACAGCCATCAACTCTGCCACCTGACTACTTCGGGGATGAATTTTGTATCCAGCGGAAGGTTCTGGAAACACCTTCACCCAGGCATTCCCTACGCCAGCCACCAGTTCTTTCTCCCCGTCGTTGTCAACATGGTAAGAGCATCCATCCACATAGACAGTTGGCATTCCCTCACACTTGTCTTCTTCAAAGACTTTGTGTGGGGAATTAAGGTATGCCTCCATGTTGTCCTTGATTTTTAGACTTTCGTCCTCGAGACAGTTTTCTCTGGCACAATCATGCAAGTCAGCCAGACCTTGCGCGAGGGGACTCTTCTTGTTTTGGCCATATTGACCTCCACACGAAAGCCTTGCATTGACAGAATCCAGGCAGTAATTCGGGAATTACTCACATTTCCGGCCCGGATTCTGTCACTTTGGAGATATTGCAGAGGCTGGTGTGGAGTCTCCACTATGATGTGTTCCCCCTGGATAAACGGGCGGTAATTCTTCAATGCCCACACCGTTGCCAGGAGTGCCTTCTCACAATCGTTGAATTTTTCCTCCACAAAGGATAAAGTTTTGCTTGCATAGGAGATTACTTTATTGACCTTGTCATGCTTTTGGTATAATACTGCCGTCAAGCACGTATTAGAGAACCCCGTCTCCAGGAAGAACGCCTTGTTTCTGACAGGGTAAGCTAGGCAAGGCGCTTGTGAGAGGCTTCTTTTGAGTTGTCTTACCGCCTCTGATTGTTCTGGACCCCATTCCCACTTGAACCCCCCCTTCAAGAGATGAATCAGGGGTCTAGTGATCTCTGCGTAGCCTTCAATGAACTTTCTGCTGTAATTAGTCAGTCCAAGGAGGCTCCTTAGTTCCCGCAGAGTTGTGGGGTCTTTCAGTTTCTGGAGTGCTTCTACTTTCTTTTCTTGGGGACAGAGACCCTGAGGAGTAATCTCAAGCCCCAAGAAATTAACACGGGTTCTACACCACTATGCTTTCTGAAAGGAAAGTTTTGCTCCGGCGGCCCTCAACTGTGTCAGAACATAACGGATCTCCGCTATGTGTTCCTCCACAGATGAACCTTTGATGAGGACATCATCTACATAAGCCAGGTTACCCCTCGCACCCAGGTCGGGCATGGCCTTATGTAGGAAAATGTTGAATTCATTGCCGGAGTTGAGGTATCCGAAGGGAGTCCAGGTCCATGTGTACTGCTGGCCCCCAAAGGTAAAAGCCAGTTTGTATTGGTCCTCCCTACTGACAGGCACGGTCCAGTATCCATTGGTCAGGTCTATTGCAGTGAATACTTGTGACCCTTGAATCTGGGCCAGCCCTTGGTCAATGTAGGGCAGAGGCCATCAGGCAGTATGGACCCGTTTGTTGAGCTCCCTAAGGTCGGCGCAGAGTCTCCACTGGCCGTTTGGCTTCAATATTCCCAGCACCGGATTATTGAAGGTGCTGTGTACTGGACGTATTATTCCCCGGGACTCAAGGTTCTTAATTATTTCAGTAAGGGACTCCATGGATGCGAGAGGCAAACGATATTGCTTCACAAACACTGGAGTCATTCCAGGGTCCGTGGGAATTGTTGTTGTGTGGATGTCGGTGCGACCACAGTCATATGAGTCTACCGCAAAGAGATCTTGGAAATCCAAGAAAACTTGTTTCAACTTTTGCTTCTGTTCCAGAGTCACACAGGCATCAGCTAGGTTGACTCTCTCTTCCACCATCTGCCTGAAGCCTGGAAATACTTCTGGTTTGGCTATCTCAGCGGCCTCCTCCAGCTGGGTGGAGAAGTCCCTGGTCAGAGTGCTGATTTGGACTGGAGGCTTCAGGTGGGAAAGGCAGCCCTCATGGACCTGGAAAATCACCTCATCCCTCCTGAAGTCACAAGTCACATCTTCCTTACCTTAAGGGCAAGAAGTGTACACCAGGAAGTTCCCCCCATGCCGGGTGAAAATCCTGTCTGGTGTTGTATTGTCCTCACTGTCACTGTCAAAACAATCCTTGGGGATTGGTCCTAACAGTTCATTTCCTAAATCAATGGAGAAATGTCAGTCATCAATCGCCATTCCAATAATGGTGCCTGCGGCTAGAGTAATACTCTTTAAGTCACTGTTATCCACCTCTATTGGAATGGTGTCATGTTCTATGTTGACTAATGGTGTTGGGTTTACCCCTAACCCTTGCTGTTGGAGAGAAGCATTTAGATGGATATAAGCATCAGGGTTTTTCAATTTTTGTCCTCTTTTAACTTTCACTCCCAGGGAGAATTGTCGGGTCCTTTCTGGGATGGTGACTTCCTCTTTAATCTGTATTTCAACTGCATAAGGTAGCAATTGAGCTGACCTAAATGCTTTTTCTGGATCATCAAAGCCCATGGGATTATCCGCTACTCGGGACCAAGCTTTGAAGTTTATTAGGTCCAAACTAATGGCAAAGCTATTGAGAATGTCACTGCCCAAGTAAAAGGCGGCAGTGACGTCTCGCACAACCCAACAATTATGGACTATGCTCTTGTTGCCAATGGAGATTTTGAGCATACACCTGCTTGGCAGGAGATGTTTGGAATTAGGTGCTTCCAGGTCCATTTCCCATTTGTCTATCAGTTTGAATGTGGGAATGGCTGGATCTTTTGGGAGTTGGCGGAACATGGCTTCGCTGATGAAGCTCTTACCGTTGTTCACACACACTCGAGGGAGAACAGAGTCCTTCCCATCATTTAACTGAACAGGGATGAACAACTGCTCTCCAATTTGCTGACTATCAGCCAGGCTCTGAGCTGATTTCACATCTTTCTGGACTATAGGAGTGGGAGTTTCTGATTGTGGATTAGTAAAGAATTTCAGGGTGTTTCCTTCCAGTGTGGAATACCACCTTAAACTGGAAGGAAGGTTGATTTTCAGAAATAGAGAGGACCCCCCATCACCTGTCTGTTGTCCTACTGCTATTACTGTCACGTCTGAAGTTTGGTTGATCTGGAAGTGAAATTCTACTTGGTCAGATTTTTGTTCAACCATGTGGCAGGTGCCGTTTAAACTAACATGGTTGACACTCTGTTTTAATTTTATTGGTCGGCTAGTCTGGGTCCAGAGGACCTTGTTTACACAATCTATTAGGGGTGACAACCTTCTCAAGAGCTCATTCCCTAGTAAACCAGGGGTGCCCTCTGGAGTCACTACTATGACCGGGTGTTTCACCTTTGTCGCCCAATTTTAATGTCCAAGTCTGCAGTCCCCTCAACGGGAATTTCCTTCCCGTCAAAGTTCTGCAGTTGTCCAGGAAGAGAGGTGAGAGGAATTCGGTAGTTCTCCCCCTTCCTGCATTTAGTTCCTCGAAGGCCCTTTTGGACAGACGGGTAGCTTGGGATCCAGTGTCCACCAGTGCCAAAATTGTACCCTGCCCCTGTACTTGTACCGGGGCATAGTATCTTCCCTCCTTCTCCTCAAGGGGGCACACATAATGCACATTTTTGGACAACTGGCGGGCTAGCTTTCTGGTTTTGGACATTGCTAGCGAAGAGATTTGGGCAGAATTCTGTGGAGAACCTTGGGAATCTGAAAGAAAATGTTGGCAACTGGAGATCAGAGCCATTGTGGGTTCCCCTGGTTCCGGTTCTGGGCCACCCCGCCCTTTTTGGAGGCAGTCATCAGGATGGGTTTGACCCTTGGGATTTTGGTATTGTCGGTTCTGGGATGAGATAATGGGCGGCGGTAGCTCAGTCTCCACATCTCCCCAGTCTGGATTGGAATCCCTTGGGACCCATTTTTCCTTGGGAGGAGTTCCCCCATCTCTGAAGGAGAAGATCCTTTTCCCAGGGTCTTCTGAGGATCCCCCTCCCTCAAATTGGAAGACCTGTACCTCCTCCACAAAGTGGGTCTGTTTGGGTCCTTTGTTTCTCCTACCCCCCCTCTGCTCCTTGGGAGGCAGGCTTTCAGGGGCAGGAGATTTTGTTTCCGGTTCCTGGTTTTCCAGGGGCTGTTCACAAGTTGGGAAGGAAGCTTCCTCCAAGGCTTTACACCCCCCTTCCCCTTGTGCCTCCTCCCTGGGAACCAGTGGGTTATTGGGGTGCTGCCCCCGTCATTGTTCTGGAGCACCAGGTCCAGAGTTTGGGGCATTCTGCGGTGGCATGCTCATCTGAGGGTTCTGTTGAGCCCTCAGTATGTGACCCAGATCCCGTGCCATATTTTGGACCTGGCGCTCAAGTTGTGAAACCCGCTCAGGCTGATACGGGGCTCTATTTTCTACCCTGGGCTGATCCCGGGAAGGGTAGCTATCCCTATCTCTGGTAGTACCCCTGGTTGGGAAGATTTTGGTGCCCCTCCACCCTTGGCCTCCCCTCTCCCGGATTAGGTTGTCTGGGCTCAGGGAATTGGGGAAAGAAGGATGGATGATTTTGGGGCTGGAAATTGGGCGGATACCTGGGGAAAAAGTTCTGCCCAGGATTTGGAGAATTTCTGCCCTCCTGGGGGAAGTTAGGAGGGAAGTTCCCCGGGTCAGGTGCTTGGCTGGATCCCCCCCTCTTGGGCTGGAGGAGTCCACACATAACCCAGGATTGGTCGATTTCCCTTGTAGCGGGGACTTACATAGTCAGGGGAGCGGGGGACCCCATTTGTGGGACTACCTCCTCGACTCCCTGTCTGTGACTGGCCCGAGGGCCTTCTGGGCTGTGAATTATTTGGTGCAGGCAGGTTTTTAGGCCCCCCCATCTCCAAATCTAAAACGGGGGCAACCTTTACCTCTGCCACCTTGGCAGCAGCCAGGGTGCTGTTGGTTTTGGGGTTTTTCGGCGCATTATTTTTATTTTCGATGGGCTTCTGCACCTCATAGATCCGGGTAGCCTGTTCAATGACCCAGTCTAAAGATCTTTTCTCATGAAAATCTCTCATGAGCTGGGTCATTATGTATTTGGGTAAGGCATGGAAAAACGTGTTGATAAATTCTCTGCTATCCGTGCGCACCCTCCTGGTGGTCTGCACAAAAGCACGCTTTAATTCTTGCACAAACTCTTGTGGGGCCTGATCCGCCCCACATTGCAAATTGTAGGCTGCCTTGCGAGCCTCTTGAGGATTTCTGTGCACAGAAAAATGTTTCAAGATGGCCGCCCTGTATGTGGACCACCTTGAATGGTTTTGATCCTCCAGCCCCGCAAAGAAACTGGAGTATTCTGGTGAGAAGGTCCACTTTACATATTGAATACAGCTTTGGCTGTCCTTCAAATGGAAAGTCTCCATCATTTGCTCATAGAGCTCCAAGTGTTCCCAAACAGAATACTTGGCGTTCTTATGATAAGGCGTGATGACACTCCTTATTACCTTTATTTGTTTCAATGGGTCCTTAAGCAAGGCCCTTTTTGCCTTACTAGCCTTTTTGGTTTGGGTAACCCTGGTCCATTCATCCTCCGACTCAGAGGCGCTGCTCCCAGAGGTGCCCGTCTGATCTTCCAGGTTTTTCCGGATTCTGCGAGCCTGGGAATGGCTGGCAGAATGTGGGGACCTGGTCTCCTGTGACCTGTGACACTCAGAGGAGTCTTCAGATCCCTCCTTGCTACCAGGACTTGCTAGGTATCCCCCCCGACCTAACTGGGCAGAGGTTTTCAGGATGCCCTTAATGGGCCTACTCTCCTGGGGTTCCCCACTACATTGCACTGTGCTTGGGTGCCCATACCCGGATACCCGCCCATCCATTCCTGGGAGGTACTGGCCTATGAGCCCCATACTTCTAGCTGGATAGTAATCTGCCATCCCCGTGGCCCTGGGCTCATGTGCGCAAATGGACATGGGGGTGGCAGAGTCCAGGGACTAGGAGAGATGAAGGCCTCTGGTAATAGGGCTCCTGAGGTTATGCTCAGGAGTTTCTCTTTCCCAGCGAACCTCATCTCTATCCGCCCCTGCTTCCTGTTGCAATGCAAGAGCCTGCGCTTTCAGTTCCTCAGTTAAGGCCTTACTAGACTCTATCAGTCTCTCCTGCATCGCTACCTGTTGCTGGAGCCTATCATTGTGCTGACAGAGAGCCTCATTTTCTCTCTGTGCCTCCTGATTGGTCCTGGAGTACTGGGCCAGTCTCTGCTGCAGGAGGGTTACCTCCTGAGCTGTGTCCCTATTGGCCTGCTCCTTTCTTGCCAGAGCATCCTCCACCCTCCTGGTGTGCTCTAACAAGTTCTGGTGTTCTTTTTGGAGGTCACCCAGTCCCTGGAGGGCCAGGTGATTTTCTTCCATTTTCCTTTTTAAGTGGCAGACTTCCTGGCCTAAGGTATCCCTTTCCTGACTAAGAGCCTGCATCTGTGCCGCCAGGTCGTCCCTTTGCCTTTGGAAGGCACCAGCTTTCTGGCTCTCCTGATCAAACTCTGCCTGGGTATCCAGGTCTTTCAGAATCAATTTATTGCTTTCCTCTTTCTCTCTGTGTAATCGAATTTGCAGGGTGGCTACCTGCTCTGTGCATGCCCTGTTGAAGTCCAGTTGTTGCTCCAGCTTTTTCTGGCTCTGCAGAAGGGAGTCCAAACCTTCTTGGTACTCCTTCTGCAAGGCCAGAAATCTGGTATCCTGGTCAGCCTTCTCCTGTTGCAGTCTATCCATGTCCTCTTTTATTTTAATGATATACTGCCTACTATCATTTTCTGACTCCTGGCTCCTCTGCAGCCTCTGCTCAGAAGAGACCAGGTCAGATTGGGCCTTTTCTAACGCCAGCTGTTGCCTACTTGCCAGATCTTGGCTTTCAGCACATTTGTCCTGCATGGCTCCCATATATAGATACAAATATGCCGCTATCCTAACCATCTTGTCGTGTTAATCTTTAACTTTAAGAGCCATGTATAATTCACTCAGGGCCACATGTAATGGACCCTGATCTCTCCATTTTTCTGACCCTGTTTTAGTGACCTGTTGCGCGATTGCCTGCAGCCAGACCGTTTGTTCCTGATGAGTCCACTCACCTCTCACAAATAGCTTATGTAAGATGTGCTCTCTGGCTATTTTCATATCTACCAAGGTCGTCATTCTGGAATTTGAGTTCCTTCCTGACTTACAGAAGTTTGTATTTTATTTTGCAAAACAGACCGTTTCCTTAGAGCGTTCCTTTGAGGGGTGCTTTCACAGTGTAAAACAGCGTGGTGATCTAACCGGATATGTGTATCTGGTCAGTTGGCACACTGTATTAATCTGCACAAATGGTAAACCTAACCCAGAATATCCCGGCTCGAGCCCCCACTTTTGTAAGCGATATTCAATCAACACTGCAGCCAAGTCAATGCCTAGTCTGGGATGCTGAGGAAAACCCTTATTAATGTATTTTTATGTCTAGTTCAGTACTCTGGATGACCACCCTTGTATAACACCCCTCTCTTAGAATCCCACTGAGCCAAGAAGTAGGTTTGTTTTGCAAATTAAAAGGTTTATTTGAGAATTTAAACAATATATATATATATCACACTTTAAAATAAATTAATATCTGACAGTACACTTAGACATATGATGTTGATCAACAATGGGTAATCTGGCACTAGCACACTTCTTTACAATCAATGAGGAGTTAGTATAGGATGGATAAAGTAGCAAAATACTTTTATGATTTCAAGGGAAAAGCAATGAGGAATAAAATGCAGTACAGAAATACTTGATATGATTTTAGCAAAAGATAAGATAATCACTTTTCCTCTGGCAATTCACCCCCCTCCCCTATGCAATGTAAGAAATGGAAGGAGATGGAAAGAGGAGCACACAGTTCTCAGGAATGTAATCAAATACAATACGAAATTCAATTCCCACCCCAGCAAGCTTAGAGAAAACAGGTATGAGTTTTAAAACACAGGCCCAAAATGCTTTTAAATGTGATGGCAATGGATGGGAAAATGTGCCAACTGATTTTTATTCCCTCTAGAGATTCAGGGTGAGTGGGAGATGCTTGTTGGTATTAGTTCAGACTCACTTTAGCAATACTCTATGAGTTATTACCAAGTTGCAAACAGATTTTAACAAAAGAAAGAATGGAGCTGCTATTTTGACAAGTGGAGAAATTGAGCCAAAATCGCAAATCGCGGTAAATTTCGCGAGTGTGTGAATCGTGATTGCGGAAAAGGTATAAGGACTAGGAAGTCGTTTCTAGGCTTGTTGGAAAGCTTAGATTCTAAGTTTTCAGAGGAAAGTTAAATCTCGTTCCTAGCCCAAACGGTTCCAGAGATACGGACGATTAAATAAAGGTCGTTTTTCGGATTTAAAGTAAACTCAAAATGACAGGTGACAGCTTGCAGCTGCAGAATTGACAGGTGACAGTTGTGCAGCTTTAAAAATGACAGATGACACGATTTCTAGGAGGCAGTTCTACTTAGGTTAAAATAGTTTGGATTAGATTATTTTAACTAAGAAATGCACAGTTCTGCTAGGTACTCACAATATAAATTTGAAATAGGCCTCGCCACGGATCTGGTCAGGTTTTGGACTGGACTCCGGTTCTGGTCTCTGCACTTCACAGTGATCTGGGTCAGCTCTCTGGTTCTGCTCACAGCGGTCTGGGTCATTCTGGATCTCTGGTCTGGTCTCTGGCAATTGTTCTTGGCAAAAGAATTCAAACAGCTCGCCCGGCTGTGGAATAGTTTGCAAATGATTTTAAGGTTGCTGAGGCCTGCTGAGAAGAGTTCTCAGTTTGTGGGTTTAGGCCCTTGCTTTAAGTTCTGAAGTAAAGTTCTGGTCTTTGGAGATTGATGGATTTGAAGTCTGGATCTCTGGATGTGAAGTCGTCGGTCAGCGTGCTCCGCAGCAAATGGAATTGAATGTCTCTACCTGTCCCAGCAGTCTCTTTTTATGTGTTTTGAAAATGGGTGTGTGCCTGGGCCTAGCTAAGCCTGCCCCTCTCTACTTGTCATTGGCCCAATTCTCCCCTCTCCCATGATTGGGGGAAGGAAATGGATTGTCATCATGATGAGGTCGGTTTATGGGTCAGAGGATCCTCCCCTGGTCAGGTTGCCCACAAATCTATATTTGATTCAAATACATCTTTCCCAGATATACAATTTGTTGAAATTACATGTACACATTATGTATTCCTTATGGTCCATGCTTGTCCGCCTCTGATCTTCCTGGGGGCTTGCATTAAAAAATGACAACATTTTGCGCTTTTTAACTGGTTTTGCAATATCGGACATTTACCCAAAATTACACACATGTGCACAAGGAATATGGACATTAATTGATGAAGTGTCAGATTTTTAACATGCAGACATTTGGAGTGAGACCCTATTTACCGCTAGCAACCCCCCAGAATACACCACAGGGTCCTAACGCCTCTCAAAATGTTCACAGAAAAATCACAAAAATAATTATATTACTTATATAATTCTGACAAGTCTGCACTATGAGTTATCTATCTTTTTAAAATTATGCCCTGGTCAAAAAGGGGTGTGGCTTCCCACATCACAGGGTGGAATAACTGGTTTATCCACTTCCCCCAAGCTCAGCTGCTAGCAGAGGCACTGCCCCTCCCAGTTTCCCCTAAGAGGAAGCCACTTAACGACGCCCCCAATATAACATTTGCCTGAGTCAAGGGAGTTGCATTGTTCTGTTCCTTCCAGTTCCCAGGTGCTCCACCCCTAATCTAATCAGAGAGGTGACAACTCCTTTTGGCAAGGGGCAGCAGGATGCAGCTAGGCCTGGGAAGAGTGGCTGAACAGTTTTCTCCTGTCAGGGGTAGTAGTCAGGCGGAATCCAGTTTCACTAAGCCAGGTTTCAGCTAAATGTCACTTTTTCTTCCCAGTTTTCTACATTCAAATCAAACTGACAATTTGTACCTATACATTAAATAATTACTTCCTTCAAGTCATTTCAGAATATGGTTTTACATTCTTCCACCTCTTAGCAAGTCTTTCCTTGGTCTGGTTTTGTTTCATTTGTGCAGTTTTACACAAAAGTCTGGTGGTTTTAAAACACCGGCTTTCTGATAGTGGTGAGTACTGGTAATGCAACCATTTTTGGGATTAAGAAAATGAATTCCCCACAGTTCTGAGTTGCTTTTTAGGCAATCAGCATTGCCATTCCCAATGGTTTCAGGCTACTGTGTGTGTAGCCCAATGGTGGTTTTAGGCAGTGCCCTCCTGTGCTCACAACATAGGCAAAAATGGGTGGCAGCCTATTCTTCATGTTTTCCCTGTGCATTCTCTGGGGAGTTCTGGCCATCATGATGTTTTCCATGCCAGTACTGCACAGTTTTATTGTAGGGCTTGGATGCATGGGTAAAAACATCCCACACAGCCGTATCCGTCAATCCAGTGCAGGTGGTCGTCCCTGGGGCAGTTCCTTCGGCCCCACTGGAACGTTTAATGGGGGACCCAAGAAAATATGCAGTATTCATGAACCAGTGCCGCTTCCATTTTCTTTGTAGACCCAGAGCCTTTCCTAACGATCAGTCGTGGGTTGCCTTCATTCTGTCATATCTGAGTGGCAGTGCCGCAGATTGATCCATACCGTTAGTAAGCCAGGATGACGCACCCCTGTGGGATTTCAGGGGGTTTCAACAGGAGATGGAGAAGCTTGTTCGCCTGACATAGCCAGGGCCAAGCTCTGGATAACAAACGTCTGTCCCTCCACCAAGGCAGCCAAGATTTGTTAACATATATTGCCACTTTTAAAAGATTTGCCGTTGAAACTGGGTGGCCTGAGAAGAAACAAACAATGTTATTCCATCGAGGATTACGGGGGGTATTGAAAGGTGTCCTAGCTCAAGTGGTAAACCCGCCAAAAGACTGTGCAGAGTTTATCAACCTAGTGGTGCAGCTAGACCTCAGGCTGCAAGATCGAAGGACAGATCGAGACAGAACGGAGAAGCGGACTGTGTATGTACGCTCAAAGGAGAACATTCCGTGTTCATCAGAAAACGCTTCGGAACCCATGCAAATTGGGGGGTTACGGAGCCCATTAACCAAGGCCGAAAGAGACAAAAGGAGACAACAGCAATTATGCCTGTACTGCGGGAAATCAGGTCACTTCCTCAGAGAATGTCCCCTAAAATCCACTAGGAGAACAGTTGGCGCCACAGAGAAAGAAGGAGGAGAACAAGAATCGAAAGACTTCCAGGCCCGGCAAGCGTAGATGTCCGTTTGTCGAGCGAAGGAAAAGAGCCACAGACCTCACACCTTGCCCTGCCTGTGATTTTGATCAGTTACCAACAACCATCTCGGATGCTTGCTGTGTGAGCATAAATAGACAGCAGAGCCGTTGGTAACTACATTGACCAAGGCCTGGCAGCAAGGATGGGGCTTCCTTTCTGTCAGAAAACCACAACTGAGAAAGTTACGACTGTCGACGGCACAGAGATAGCTTCTGGTCCTGTAGCTCAACGCACAGCAGAATTGACCCTTCTGTGCCAAGACGGACATCGGTAAACCATTGCCTTCGACCTTATCAAGGCCCCTCAGTTCCTGGTGATTCTAGGGATGCTGTGGTTGGTGGCTCACAATCCTAACATCGACTGCTGAGCCAAGAAATTAGCCTACTCCAATGAATGTGCTCATGCGTGCTACCAAGTGGAAATGCCATCGTCTGACCCAGAGACACCTGTCCAAGATAAAGAGGCATTAGTACTAGGTGTAACAAGTACACTACCAAGCGAATACCATGATTTCCGAGACATTTTCCAAAAAAGAACAGGCACCTTACCCTCTTACGGGCCATATGACTGTCAGATCGACCTTGTACCTGGTGCACAAATCCCGTGTAGTCGAATTTATGCACTCACTGACCCTGAAAATCTCCACTTGAAATCATATCTGGACCAACACCTGGCAAACGGTTTTATCCGCCCGTCCAAATCCCTGGCAGCCTCGCCCCTATTCTTTGTACCCAAGAAGGAGGGGGACTTGAGAACGTGCATCGACTACTGCGCACTAAACCAGGTAACATTTAAAAACCGCTATCCTCTACCCCTTATCCTAGAACTGCTGGACCAAGTCAAGGATGCCCAAATTTACACCAAATTGGACCTCAGGAGGGCATACCATCTTGTGCGTGTAAAGAAAGGAGACGAATGGAAGACCTTCTTTCGTACTAAATATGGGCTGTACGAATATCAGGTGATACCCTTTGGGCTTTGCAACGCTCCAGCCGTGTTCCAGTACATGAACGATGTACTGCGGGAATTGATCAACGTATGTGCCCTAGTTTACATCGACAACATCTTGGTGTACTCTTCTAAACAGGACTATGTCAGGCATGTTCACTCCATCCATGCAAAACTCCGACAGCACCAGCTATCCGCCAAACTTGAAAAATGCTCCTTCCATGTCACCAAAGTCGAGTTCCTTGGTTTTGTCCTCACTCCCAGAGGCGTCCGGATAGATTTACACAAAGTACACACCATCCTTAGCTGGCCATCACCGTCTTCAGTCAAAGGTGTCCAAAGTATGCACGGCTTTGTGAACTTTTATCGCTGATTCATCCCGGGTTTCTCCCAGTTTGTGCACCCAATCACTTCTTTATTACGAAAAAACAGAAAACTGTTCCAATGGACAGAAGAGGTGGAGACGTCCTTCCAGGAACTCAAGAAAAGATTTACCTCAGCCCCGATGCTACGACACCCCCGCCCAGATCTCCCGTATGTAGTGGAAACAGATGCCGCCAGCATGGCAATGGGGGCTGTTCTTTCCCAAAGGGATCCCGAAACAGGACAGTTACAACCCGTGGCCTTTTGGTGGCGAAAATGTACTACACCTGAACTTAACTATGCAATAACAGACAAGGAACTCCTAGCAATCAAGGCAGCCTTTAAGGCTTGACGGCATTACTTCCTAGGCGCCAGACATACCATCCCAGTAATCACTGTCCATCGCAACCTACAATACCTCAAGACGGCAAAGGCTCAATCATCCCGTCAACTCTGATGGGCTTTATCCTTCGTAGAATATGATTACATAATCACGTACTGACCTGGAGTCCAGAACGGAAAAGCCGACGCCCTATCCCACATGGGTATTGATGAGAACGCATATTCAACCCAAGACCCGGTGGCCATTATTCCAGGTGAGAAACTGCTAGGACTGACAACAATGTTATCCCTGGGCGAACTCCAAAAGGAAATTCAGCTCCTAATGAACGCCGAGGCTCTACAAGACTGGACCACTTAAGGTGAGCATTACACAACAAAGAACCAACTGCCGTATTTCAGAGGGCGTTTATATCTACCGAATAAGGCACTACAAGAACAAGTCATTTCTGGTTATCACGACCCCCTGATAGAAGGACATCCAGGAATTGCCAAGACCCTAGCCAAGTTGAAAAGAAATTATTGGTGGCCGACCTGGTGAAAAGAGATTACGCAGTTTATTATGTCATGTGGCATTTGTGCACAGACTAAATCCCAGAAATAAAGACCTGCGGGCCTTCTTCAACCCCTGGAAATTCCACCTGCACCTTGGCACACACTCTCCCTCGATTTCATCACTGATCTGCCTCCCTGTCAAGGGTTCCTCACTATCCTAGTGGTTGTTGACCTATTCTCTAAAATGGCCCCTTTTCATTCCGCTGAAGGGTCTACCAAACACATCCAGTCTGGCAAAGGTGTTTTTAGAGCAAATAGTACGATTACATGGTTTCCCCTCCATCCTGATTTCTGACCGAGGGAGTCAGTTTGTGTCTAACTTCTGGAGGAAGAGTTGTGCAATTGCCCAAATCGATATTCATCTGTCCACTAGTCACCAACCCAAACTGATGGCCGAACAGAGCGGACGAATCAGACTCTAGAGCAATACCTACAGTGAATGTTACATCAAGTGGAAGAACGCTGGAAGGATGTGCTGTGGATAGCCGAATATGCCTACAACAACTCGCTACACACCAGTACGAGACAGAGTCCATTCTATACCGTATATGGAAGGCACCCACGTACTTCCGAATTAGATACCCCCATAGCCTTGGAAATGCCTGCGGTGAAGACTTTTCATACGACCATCACTCAAGCCTTCAAAAAGGCAGCAGAACACTTGATCCAAGCCAAAGAAAAGATTCTCTGATCAAAACTGATGAAAAGCCACAGACTACCAAGTCGGAGATGAAGTCTGGTTGGCGTCTCAGCACGTGCCCATAAGAGGAACTCAAACAATTTAGTCCCAGATATCTAGGGCCCTATCCCATCAAGGCTATTATAAATCCTGTAAATCCTGTAAAACTAGCTTTACCACCAAATATGCAGATTCATCCCGTATTCCACGTGTCACTCTTAAAATCTGTTCAGCCTGGAACTCGGGTCAAAACACCACCAATTCCGGTACTGGTTAACGGAGAACCCGAATTTGAAGTCAAGGACATCCTAGATTCTAAGCTCACCAGCTCCAAGTTATATTACTTAGTGGACTGGAAGGGTTACGGCCCTCATGACAGGACATGGGAGCCTAGCTAGCACATCCATGTGCCACGCCTGGTAGGATGATTTCATCGGACCAAACCAGGGCCGGACGGAGGAAGTACCCTGAGAGGGGCCTTAGGGGGTGAGTGCTGTCACAATCCATGCCCCTGACCCCCTCAGGTATAACAGCTCCCTGGCAGCAGTGGGGCTAAAGCCCTTCACACTGGCCCCAAGGGCCTTAAAACTCCATCAGAAATATACATGGAGCCAGGCCTGGCGCCGTTGGCGCCAGGCTCATTATCAGGAATAAATCAATACCAGTTTTGGACCTTAATCCAACATGGAGGCCTATTACACAGCTCAGTTCTTTAGAACCAAGCCACATGTTCAAGTGTTTTGGTTGTGGCTGGGCCTGGAACTACTTGGCCTAGAACTACTTTACCTCGGCTATTTAAACCACATCCAAACAGCAGAACACACTTTGTGTTATTCTGCACTCCTGCAGCATAACACTCACCATGTCCAGCTCCTACTCATCTGGTTCTCTGGCGGCCTGATCCTGAAGCCCTAGATCCGGATTCCATTAATAACCTGGAAGAACAAGAGCAGCATTAGCGAGCAAGAAAACTTAGCTGTGAAGTAACATATCTTGAATCCATCCTGCGCTTCGCTTACCTCGCCCATCTCCGGAGTTCGCCGCAACCTGCAAAGATAAAGAAACAGGGACAGCATTAATAACAATTCTTACCTGGGCAAGCAGCGAGTCCTGGCAGCACCCTCTGCTTCTCTTACCTCGCCCATCTCTGGGTTTCACCGCAACCTGCAAGGGAGAAGGAACAAGGTCAGCATTAACAAAGCACTTACCTGGGCAAGCAGCACTTCGATCGCTCATCACTCCGGAGCATCACCGCAAAGAGAAGAGAACACAGGTTGGGCAATTAACACCAATAAACAGCGTGGTGCACAGCGCATCAATAACTCACCATGGGGCCTGATCACGACTTTGGCAGTAACCCTTAAATCTGGCGGTAGTGCTAATACCGCCGGATTTATGGGTCCGCCGAATCAGGGCTTCGGCGGATTTCGCCCCAGCTCTGAGCTGGGGGGAAATCCGTGGAAAATTCACACTATTACCGCCGGCGGGAAATCCGCCAGCGATAAGAGCGCAAAAATTCCCCATTGAGCCCAATGGGGAATGGGGCATTCCCGAATGGGCTCAACGGGGAATGGGGAATTACTTTACCGGCGAACTCGTGATCCGGCGCTAGTCGTGATCAGGCCCATGGTCTTCATCATTGGCGCGGCAACTCCGAGATCGCAACCATCCCTGTGAAAACAAAAAGAGACAACGTAGTGGAGCAAGACGCCGAGAAGACAGAGAAAACGGAGGGAAAGAAAGAGACAGAATAAAGACGGAAAATACATTATAACTCACCTGGAAGACAGCAAGCAGAGTTGGAGGCACAGCCGGTCTGGACCCGACATAATGGCACATGGACCAGTGAAGCAACTAGGTTCATGGAACGCCTGCATAAACCACGCGCCCCTGCACAGAGACGCAGGACGGAGAGTTCAACACACAAAAAACTAAGGTGAGCAATAACCCCTTGGGAGGAGATTTGGACAAGAGGGAGGTGGGAGTCCACCCATCACAGAACCAGTATCTTAACCCTCCATTCTCCTGTTATAGGTGCTACCCAACATCTGGCACATAACCAAGCAGAGAGGGTTCCGGGATAGTGCTTAGACCTCATCCAGTATCGTGTGGCACCCCTGTGGATTCCAGGAGAGCGTAACACAATGATGACATCACATAAGGCAACATCGTTGATATTACTGGTACAGCAAATCACACTTGCAAGAGAGATGCACCATTTAAAAAGCGTGTTTCCGCATGTAAGGGTGGATTCAAGTGCGAACCTTGAATGGAGTATGCATTTAAATATACTGTCCATTTACAACCATGGTATTCTTACACACCAGATTCACTTATATAAAGACATATACATATACAAATTCCCAAAGAAATGGAACAGATAATGATTCAATGCATCATTTGTCAGCCCATGCGTGAAAGTGAAAGAGGCTGGTTTTCAGAAGCATGTTGTGCCTAATCAGAGAATGCAGACTTGGAAAAATGTAAAAGGAAGCACTTTTTAGGCACTGTTGCTCCGATTTATTGGGCGCTACAATTACCAATACTGCAGGCAGGTGTATGATCTCATGGAAGACTGAGTCAGCAATAATCAATTTCTCGTGGTCTACACCTTAGAGCCAGTAACAGCTGCGCATAGTATGGATGCCTATCTGCTTAGCACATGCCTGATTGGAAGTGATGGTGCGCCACCACAGAAGTCGCTCTCCAAGTTATTTGATTTCTATCAGAACTTGCCATAGTGGTGCTAAAAATACCAAGCTTTCCAACTAATAAAGTACAATCTGAAAGAATTGTTAGTGCTGCCAGAGGTATTATGTCTGACCACGAGAGAAGCATTTATTTCAATCACTGTCACTAATGAACATGAACAATCATCAGAGCAGTCAAAGCCAAAACACCCGTTTGTCAACTTCACCAACCTCATCACCAACAACAGGAGAATCAATATATCACCAGCTCAGAGCATGAAGACTGGTTGCTAAGTACAAGTCAGGTGCATACAAGTGGAGTGAGATTGTGGGTGGTGTTAGTAATACTGAAAGACCTACAACTGGTTGCAATGAATCCAAGAGCTGAACAAAGCTCATGATGATTTCATGCATTGGCTATGGTCATTTGTGAGTTAGAATCTGGCTGTTCATACCACAAGCATGCACAAATGAGTGCTAGGATCAAAACAATGTATGACTCAGAACCCACGTGCGGCATTTAAATCAGTAACATGTCATACAAGGATGGGGATGCAGAATAACTCTTACACCAAATAATAAGACCGACTCAGAAAGTTGGCAAAATGTCTCCTCATTTTGCATAAAAAACACATTTATATAGCACAGGTTCATCACACTTGACGTCATACTACGTGGCAAACTAAGAAAACCTACGGGGGATTGTGATTGGCTCAAGAGGAACATCTAAGTATTCTTTCTTTAAGGGATCGGGTTGGGATTGGGTATCTACAGTAAGGTGGCCAACTGTGGCCCTCTACTATTGGTTGACATGCTTGTACCCTTCTGGAACATTCGGCTCACTAGCAGTACGTAAGCTGGTACCCCAGGTGCCAGCGGGTGGACTTGACCGTGTCACCCCACGCAACTAGCCTAACATCTCTCATTGCTCATGCCTTCTGCCATTCAGATTGTCTTTGAATTTGTCCTTGCAAAGTATCACTGCTCCTGAGAATAAAAGGGAGTATAGGCACACTCTTATTGCAGCTCAGGTTTGTACGCCCAACTCCTATTTCCATCCTGGACTCACGTAACAGGAGATCGAATTTTGGCCTGTTTTGCTGCATTTAATTGTCTTGAATTAATAAACTTGACACTCATGCTGTTCTTTCTTGCACCTTAACAAGGACTGATTCAGCTTCTCATGTTTACTGTTCTTCAAGGATAGATAACCGGTTCTTGGCCGCTCCATCCTTTGACACCAGGACAGACATCTATTTCAGGCCTTTCCTCTATCTTCAGCTGTTTTCTTGCTGCGACACAGCCCTCTGATCCTTCTTTCTTCATGGGTCTGAGCTTACTAAATATGTGACACTGATGTCCAGATTTCCATATAAAGGTGGCACCACCTGCAGTCTATTCACTACATATTCCTAGCCTTTATAATCACTTAGTCTGCTTGCATTACTGCATCTTTACAGTTATAAAACATCTTGCATTTGCTCCAGTGCTCTTCACACGTGCAATCTTCATTCCGCACATGAAAGTTTGTTCGATTCTTTACTTGTCATCAGATTCTATAAGGTCTTATGCATCTTCTTCTTTGACCATTCTTCTCAGTGTGTCACGCTCATTTCTCGTGATGTCACCAGCCTCTTTTCCTCTCATCTTCATATTGATATGATATGATATGATATGATATGGCATTTGTAACGTGCCTATACACAAGTGTTTCAAGGCGCGACTAGGCGGGGGGGAAACAAGGGGAAGACAGACAACGATCCTACTGGGCCAGGTATCATTCAGACCGCGCAAGTGCAGGGGTAGGGGAAGGGAAAAAGTGCAAGGGGAAGGGGAGGGGGGAAGTGCAGTACAAGTAAGTAGAATAAAAATAAATAAATAAATAGGGCCAGCTGGTGGCAAGTGCAAGGTAGGTGCAGGCAAGTGCTGGGAAGGGGGGGCTGTAGGGATACAGAGACAGTCCGGCAGTGCAGGGGATGCGATGCCGGGGAGGCAGTGCAAGTGGAGAGTGGCTGGACCCAGGACCGAGGTCGATGAGAGTGGCCCAGTTGCAGTTTCAGTGCAATTTCAGTGTAGAATTTAGCAGGGGAGAGGGACAGAGAAGACAGAGGCAAAGAGGAAGGTTTTGAGGTGTTTCCGGAACCAGAGATGGTTCTCCTCATGTTTCAGGGAGGCAGGAAGGTTGTTCCAGAGGGAGGCCCCTGCCGCAGAGAGAGATCTACCCCCAGCTCGTTGCTTTGAGAAGCGGCTGACCCTGAGGGAGTTGGAGACGGATGAGCGAAGGGCTCGGGAAGGAAGATATTTAAGGAGAGAGAGTTGAAGGTATTTTGGCCCCAGTCCCCAGAAGGCCTTGTGGATAATGCAGAGGGTTTTGAACTTAATCCTCGCAGCCACTGGGAGCCAGTGTAGAGATTTCAGTCCTGGAGAGATACGGTCCCTGGGCTTGAGGCCAAGGACAAGTCTCGCAGTTCTGTTCTGGATGAGTTGCAGAGGGCAGAGAGTGGAGGCAGGCAGATTAAGATAGAGGCTGTTACAGTAGTCCAGCTTCGAGAGAACCAGGGCTCGGGAGACAGTGAGCTTCTGGGGGAAGGAGAGGAAGGGAAGAATACCTCTGAGGAGGTGCAGCTGGTAGTGTGACTTCTTAGAGACGTCAGATATGTGAGGAGAGAAGGAGAGTGTAGAGTCGAAAATGACCCCGAGGTTTTTAGCCTTTCAGGTAGGAGCAGGAAGAGGGCCAAGAGAGGCCGGCCAGAGAGCTGCAGGGAAGGAGGGAGTGGGTGTGCCAATGAGTAGAATCTCAGTCTTACTGGCATTGAGGCAGAGGTCATTGGCGGCACACCATACCTGGATAGCAGACAGACAGTCAGAGATGAGGGAAGGAGAGGAGGAGGCCGAGGGTAGCCTGAAAATGAGCTGGGTATCGTCCGCATAGCACTGAAAGTTGGGGCAGAGGGCGGCGATGCAGTGAGCAAGGAGTGACAGGTACTGGTTGAAAAGCCAGGGAGAGAGATTAGATCCCTGGGGAACACCACAGGTGGAGAACAAGACGTCAGAGAGGAAGGACCCAAGTTGGACCTGGGAGGGTCGATTGGAAAGGAAAGAAGTCAGACACGCCAGAGCCTGACCAGTGATACCCAGGTTATCACGGAGATGGTTGAGCAGGATGGCATGGTTGACAGTATCAAAGACAGAAGAGAGATCGAGCAAAATGAGAATACAAGGAGTGTTAGAATCAAGGTTGGAGAGTAAGTCTTCACAGATGTTCAGGAGAGCAGTTTCCGTGCTTCTGGCAGCTCTGAAGCCAGACTGATGGTCATGAAGGCTACCAACAGATTCAGCATGGAGGTTAAGCTGGGAGATGGCCAGTTTCTCCAGGAGCTTGCCCAGGAAGGGAGTGATGGAGATTGGGCGATAGTTAGCCGGGCAGGAGGGGTCGGAAGAGGGTTTCTTAAGAAGAGGGTGCACAAGGGAGTGCTTGAGGGGGGATGGGAAGACTCCAGAGGCGAAGGAGTGGTTGCAAAAGTCAGCCAGGGCGGGAGCCAGGGAGTCGATGTGGTCCTTGATAGTTTTGGAGGAACAGGGGTGAACCTGTTTAGACAAGACTTTCATAGATCGGACTTGTCTGGAGACCTCGTCAGCAGAAAAAAGGGGAAAGGCAGAGAAGGAGGGAGGAGGGGTGGCTGCAGAAGGGCCAGAGGAGGAGCAGGGAAGAGAGGGGGGGAGGTGATAGGAGGAGAGTGAGGACATAATGTCCTGAGTTTTAGAGATGAAGTGAGAGGCCAGTGCTGTGCAGAGGGCCTGGGAAGGGACAGGAGAGGTAGAGACTGCAGCAGGGTTGGCAAGCTCCTTGCAGATTTTAAAGAGTTCAGCCGAGTTGTTAAATGCTGCAGAGATGCGGGCTTGGATAAGGGCTCTCTTCTTGATGAGAACGGAGAGACGGTATTGCCGTTGGAGCAGGTGTCAGGCCAGTTTGTCAGAGGATGAACACGAAGCACGCCATTTCCTCTCTGCCACCCTGCACTTGCGTTTAAGGGTGACGAGATCCGAGTCATACCAGGAGTTACATTTGGCTTTTGGCTTCAGGCGGATTCTCATGACAGGGGCAAGGATATCAAGAGTATCAGATATAGCAGAGTGGAGCATGGAGAGGGCTGTGTCAGGGTGGGAGTCAGCCGAAGGGGGGGGGCGAGAAGGTGGAAGCGAAAGCCTCAACTGACACGCGCTTCATGGGTCGGATGGCCAAGAAGGTGGGTGGCGATGATGAGGGTGGCTTTGCCTGAGGGGTAGGGAGGGTGAGGTGGGAGGATAGGAGAAAGTGATCACTCCAGGAGAGAGGAATGGAGAGAGGGACGGAGAGGGGAAGGTCAGAAGAGATCAGAGCATCAAGAGTGTGCCCTGCAGAATGAGTAGTCCCAGACGGGAGAATAGAGAGTGAGAGAGAGTCGCAGAAGTCACGAAAGTGTCCAGTGGGGGGACAGGAGGCATCCAGGTGGATGTTGAAGTCACCAAGAAAGAGGAGTTGAGTGGTAGCTGACAGGAGTCCTTCGGGGATCTCCTCCAAGAGATTATCATCTCTATGAGGGTACATCACATATGGTTTTCCTTGGATACCTTTTCTCGAAGACTCTCCGTGGAATAGGCACAAACACTGGTGTCATCAATGTGGCGATTTTCGGTTTCCAACATATAGTCAAGGTGGGGGTGGTACTCCGGTAGAGACATTCAGCTGCTCCTCTTCATCTCTCCAATAGGGGAACATTTCTCCCCAAAAAATGTTGTTGTCTCACCCACAAAGATGAGTCTTCTCCAAAGAAATGTTATGGCAGAGGAGAGGTACCCTAAACATTTTTGTGTAACACCCCAACAGATTTGTGTTAACTCATAAAGAAATGTTAAGGCTCTCCTACAAAATAGAATCCCCCCACAATAATGTTATTATCAGAAAATATGCATAGCTCTACTGTAGACAAGAATCACCCTCAATGTCACATTCAACATGTGACATCACTCTCCCAGAGTTCAGAACACTTGCTACCAACGATGTTACCTCTCTCTTGCACGGGAGAAGCAGTTGCTCAAGAAATGTTATACCTATCTCAAAGGAGTCAGTTAATCCCTCTGACTGCCTTTCTTACCTTCATACTTTTACAGGGCAGATTTGCAGGTTATTCTGCTTGTTTTCCTGGATTGCATAGCCCACCAATCTGTACCTTCTTACAACTTGTCAGTGATGCAGGCAAAATGTGACTATATGCCAGTACAGGCTATCATGCCATCTGCAACAGCCGCTAATGTAGCACACAAGCCTCCTGTTCCTTCATCTACACAGCCTTCACCATCACCTCCATTGCCTGCATCGACACATGGCCACGCAACAACTCTAGCACAGCCTTTTGCAAGAGCTTTCTCTTCCATTTGCACATTTGCTGTCAACCAAGATCCCCAAGGGCCTCACCACTTCAGTGCTCCAACCTCCCCAACATCATTCCCTGATCCTAGGAATGTGTCAACATCAAAATCCAATTAACTGTTTTGAAACTAATAAGACATGGTTGCACCCCAGGACATCACTCTTATCTTCAGATCAAGATCAGCAGTGATCTAATATATCCTACATCAACTGGTACATTCCCGTCTCCCTGACCAGACTTGCCTTCAAATCCTAAAATACTGAAAGCAACAGTAGAGATTTTGAAGGGATAAACTGAGGCTAGGAAAGGGTGAAATGTAAAACACTGGAGGTAAAACCTAGGATAAAGAAGTGAAGAAAATGAAAGGGTCTTCTCAAAAGTAAACACACATCCATGAAAAAAAAACGGATAATCTCAAAACATGCTGACAAGGCTATCACATTCCATCTATCCTTCAATATCCCAGTGCTCTGCTTTCTAGAATTGTCACTTACTCTGCCTCTCACATCAACAACCTGGCAAAATCCAAAGATGAACAAGAAACAAGATGGCCCGTTTGCAGTACCCCAAATGTCTTTCAGAAGTGTGTGGGCCGCTCGGGTTCCTTATCAGTGAGGATAGCATTCTGATAGGTCACCTGAAATATCTGTGGGTCTTGTACTCCAAATCACAATTCAAGTGGGAGTTTAAGGCACCACAGTCAGTTCTCGATATGCGTGGGATACCTATAATGTAGATGAGGACCCAGATTGAAAGAGTTGGTCCAGTATTCATGTTGAGACTGGGTCCTAAATGACATGGACATTGTCCTGGCTCGAGGGCATCTTGTCAGTGCCACTAGGTTTTAAGAAACGTTAGCTTATCTCATCTCGGAACATGTTTAGACACGCAGGGACTATCTGCAGGGTGCCTGTGGAATCTACGTAGTTAAAACGCCTGAGATACCGTCTAGTTGTGCGCACTTAAGAGTGGAGTGATATGATTGAGGATTAGCAAAAGGAGTGGCCTAACGTAAGCTATAACATGGCCGAGAGTAGAACCTTGGGGAGGCCCGGCGAGCAGTAGACATATGTGTGTGCAATATGGTTTATTGTTGATGGCTGACGACAAAGGCAAACAGGGACGAACAACATATGAATCATTAACAGTGATGCAGATTTGAGCACAGCAACTAATGCAGACAGCCAATCATGCGTTTGTCAAACATTATCATGAAAACGATTTTGAGGAATTCAGGGTATTTTGAGGAATTCACAGTTTGCGTCCTCCACAAAGCTATTTCAACCTGGACTGAAGTCGTGGATAGTAAGCTTTTTGGTGGCTAAAGCTTATACAATGGTTTGGAAAATAATGTTAAACGGTTTAGTGCGTTGCAGCTGCTGCAAACGTCTACGTGTATCCTAAACGGCACCGTTTAAAATCCCCTGATGAATTATCGGGTTTTAAGCACAGTTAACCTCCATACTTTCGAGACAGATAACATCAGTAGAGTCCAGTAGGGTGACAACAATGTCTGCCTTAACCCTGTTTGGATAGCAGGGGAAATATTGTGAACGTAAGAAAGTAAGTGCCACAGCCAAAGGGTTTGCACACATGAACAACAACACTCACCCGTATATTTCAGCCGGGAACTGGAATCACACATACATCAAAGCAATTTTGGAAATGGCAGCAATCTGCAAAATTAACATTTCCTCGAAAGAGATTCACCAAATACATCAAAGCAATTTTGGAAATGGCAGCAATCTGCAAAATTAACATTTCCTCGAAAGAGATTCACCAAATGGTAAAATGCTTTGCAATATCTCAGTGGAAAAGCTATTCTGATTGGCATGTTCTTTGTAGTTGATCTGACTACTCAGCGGGCACCCTTCTTGATTTTCAATAAATCCGTCCCTGTAAAATAGGAACATGGCAATCGGTGTTACAGATTCATCCCCAGATGTGCATCGTTTGATGGATGACACAATGTGTGATGGAAAAATGTGGAAGGTCACTTTGAAAATATCTGTACATCTCTGACATCAACCAAACTAGCCCAGGAGTGAAAGCTAATATCCCGTTCTCTTGCCCTATGCAGTAAAACAATTTCCCAGCTATCAGTCTGTAAATGTCACTTTGAAAAATACATGCCAGGTTTTCATCGTATCTTCAAGGCATTGAGGTAATGAAAGCATATTTTCAGTGATTACACCACTGTACCCTACTTTAACTCTGTTAGGGATAAATTGGAAGGAAAGTGTATCTGAAACGTTGTATTCTATAATAAAGAAAAGTAGTATAAGAAGCTAAAAGGAGTTAGGGTTGTAGTACTCACCATTTACAAAGAAGGGAATGATTGACATCTGGCATGACTGACTTGTTCAAGCAATTGGCAGACAGATCACAGTTTAATGTTCAGTTATTCATACTGTTTATTGCAGACCGTGATAGAATTATCCATGCATCAGTTCATACATTGCAGTACATTCAAGGATAACAATAACCTTAACACCACAAGTTGTAGCGTTGTATATAGCAAATTATAGTGCCGCCCTAGCAGCCCTGTGTTAAAGGTAAAACCTATTATGCATAGGAAATGCAAACATTCTGTGGCCAGACATTTGAGCCGTAGACATTCCTAATCTGGTGCCCGGGCCTCCCAGAACTGGCACATTGCAAACAAATCCGTGTTACGATTCAAACGATATAAAGAGACACATAAGGGTGCATTTTTCACGTTTACATTAATTTTCTCACATGGAACATGGCACATTTTCTTCTTTAATTTGGAGTACAGCACAATACCCCTGAACCCAAAAAGTTAGTCAGATCTCCCATGATGCATTGCTGATGCTAATCTTATTCATTTCTGAAAATCCACCATTACGCGATTCGAGAATCAAGTTCTCAAATCAATATTGGAAAGTGCCCTAAAATGATTTAGGAGTGGATGCAGGGAAGTGTTGAGGCTTTGGAGAATCTGGGCATTTTAAGAAAGAATGATCCATGAAGGTTTTGAGTATGGAGATGGTGTCGTTTTTTTCCCAAGAGTTTTTCTGAGTTTGAGAATTACCATAAACTGCACAAAAAAGAGTAACTACTTACAAACTATAATATACTGAGATGTGGCAATCACTGTGATTGCTATTCATGGGAAGAGGAGTATTTTAAGTTTATTTAGGAAGTTATTTGCTTTTTTCCCCAAATGAAAACAAATGACAGGGATTGCTTCCTAAAATCTTTTTTTTTTAAAAAAATGTAGGATGGGGTATTTGGTGGCTGTTAGTGTTTTAGGGGAGTTAAAGGTGGTATATTTGCTTCTGTTTGCCTTATTAGTTAATAAAAATGTGTGCAACGAATATCCATGGAAACCTGATGATTATTTTGTATAGCCGTGTATTGATTAGACAAGCTTTTCACATCACTCCTGATGTCATTATGAAGATATCTATATTATTGGAGCTCCCTCGTCTTCGTCCCAGTACATAATTAGTAAACTTTACTCAATACATACATCTCTCTTCCTTGTCCCCATACTGAATAGTAATCTTATCCATATACCCCACCTCACTCCTCCTTGTCACAGTACACCACTAACTCAACCTCACTAGTCTTCATCACAGTACTCCACTACCACTATGTCACTCTTCCTCTTCTCAGTATCACACTACCACCACTGCACCCCTCATCATCACAGTCCCCCAGTATCATCAATTCGCTCTTCCTCTTCACAGACACCCACTACCACCACTCTCTCTTCTTTGTCGCAGGACCCCCATGACCAAATCACTGTTTATTGCCAAAGTCCACAAATACCATCAACCCACTCTTCCTTGTTAGTCCCCCACTACCACCACCTCACTACTCCACATAACATTACCCCACTATCACCAACTCACTCTTCATCATAACAGTACCCCACTACTACTAACACACTGTTAATCTTCACAGCACCCCACTACCACCACCTCAGTCTTCCTCATCAGAGTCCCGCACAACCACCACCTCATTCTTGTTCATCACAGTCCCTCACTATCCTCATTCTCTCTTCCTCGTCACTGTCCGGCACTGTGAACACCTCACTATTCTTCGACACAGGCCCCCACTACCACAACCGAATAAAATACATAAATATAGTTGGTGTAAGAAACAGCATAAAAAACCCATTGAAATTAATTGAATAAACTTTAGTTAAGGGACATTGAAGGTGATTAAGTGCAGTGCAACAACAGGCTTGATTGTCACTGAAAAACCTTTAGTTGAAGCACAGTTAAGGTAAAACAATATGATGGCACTAAATCTTTGTAATTCAGTGAAAAAAACTTAGTTCAACATTAAGGTGCCAATTTAATGCAACAAAACCCCTGAAATTTTGCAGGTGTTGGAAGCTGAACCACTTTAAATATAAGGCTCCGATTGCACATCCCCTAAGCACACTGATGACATCACAAACAACATCATTGATGACATCACACATGATAGCGACCCTCTAATTATGGTTAAGTTGGCTTTCCCATTAGATGAGCAGTTTTTGGGCTGCTTATAACTTTGGCACTGTTTGGCGAATCTGCACAAAACTTTGCAAAACCAAATATAGACCCGACTTTGAATGTGTTTCCAATGTTTGTTGTGTATTCGTCAAAGGGCGGCAAAGTTGTAGGGAGGTTCCCAAACTTTTTAAATATCCAGATAGAAATAAATGGGAATATATTTTGCTCGCAGTTACAATCTGAAACCACTGGACAGATTTGCACCAAACCTGCACGAGGAGCGGCAACCTTGTCCCAAAGCGTGCTTTTGAAAGTTTGTTGCAAATCCGTGCAGTAGATTTTTTTTGAAATACCAACATTTTAAACAAAAAACGAAATAGTGATATCTCTGTCCAGACCGTGGACTCACTTCCTGATTTGGTGCATGCGGATGCCTCTGGAGCAATGAGGGAACTGCGGAAAATTTGCTGACATGGTCCGAGGGCCGTGATTGATCAATTGAAAAATGTGAGGTGCTTCAAAAGTCTTGAAACAGTTGCCATTTTCTATCCGTGAACAAAATCAGCTTTTGCAGATCCATTGGTATGAATATGGTTTGAAAGATACATTTCTGGTTTTGTTGAGGATGAAAGAGTGCCTGGGGAGGGTTGGGGAGATAAGAAAGTGTTACAAGATATATGTTATTGGGTGTAAAATGGTTGCATGTTTTCAGCTGTGTTTGCGGTCTCTTCTACTGTTTGCGGTCATTGGCCCTCATTACAACACCGGCGCTAAACCATGGCGCTATTAGCACCATGGTTGCTACCGGTATTGTAACGAGTCCGCCATGGTGAAATGGGGAAGTACCACCTCATTCCAAGGTTGGTGGGGCGGTACTTCCCCATTTCACCATGGCCCTTCCCCATTCCCATTTTTGCCCCATAGGGCATAATGGGAATGGGAAAGGCGGTAATTACGGTACCGCAAATTGCAATACCGTAATTAGCACCAAGGTCCCTTTGTGGGTCCATTCATTAATGGCTGGTCAAACCAGCCGTTAAGGTGGGAACCCGCAAAGGGACCTCGTAATCAGGTGGGGGCCTGGTGGAGGCTGCCCCTGCACTGCTGGGGGGTGGGGGTGGTGGGAGACATGAGTGGGGGCCTGGTGGAGGGTGACCCTGGATGCTGGGGGGTGGGGGTGCAGGGGGACATGAGTGGGGGGCCTGGTGGAGGGTGCCCCTGCACTGCTGGGGGGTGGGGGTGGTGGGAGACATGGGTGGGGGCCTGGTGGAGGCTGCCCATGGTGGCAGGGGGGTGGGGGTGGTGGGAGACATGAGTGGGGGCCTGGTGGAGGGTGCCCCTGCACTGCTGGGGGGTGGGGGTGGTGGGAGACATGAGTGGGGGCCTGGTGGGGGCTGCCCATGGTGGCAGGGGGGTGGGGGTGGTGGGAGACATGTGTGGGGGCCTGTTGGAGGCTGCCCCTGCACTGCTGGGGGGTGGGGGTGGTGGGAGACATGGGTGGGGGACTGGTGGAGGCTGCCCATGGTGGCAGGGGGGTGGGGGTGGTGAGAGACATGAGTGGGGGCCTGGTGGAGGCTGCCCATTTTGGCAGGGGGGTTTGGGTGGTGGGAGACATGAGTGGGGGCCTGGTGGAGGGTGCCCCTGGTGGCTGGGGGGTGGGGGTGGTGGTAGACATGAGTGGGGGCCTGGTGGAGGCTGCCCTTGCACTGCTGGGGGGTGGGGTGGTGGGAGACATGAGTGGGGGCCTGGTGGGGGCTGCCCATGGTGGAAGGGGGGTGGGGGTGGTGGGAGATATGAGTGGGGGCCTGGTGGAGGGTGACCCTGGATGCTGGGGGTTGGGGGTGCAGGGGGACATGAGTGGGGGCCTGGTGGAGGGTGCCCCTGCACTGCTGGGTGGTGGGGGTGGTGGGAGACATGGGTGGGGGCCTGGTGGAGGCTGCCCCTGCACTGCTGGGGGGTGGGTGTGGTGGGTGACATGAGTGGGGGCCTGGTGGAGGGTGCCCCTGCACTGCTGGGGGGTGGGGGTGGTGGGAGACATGAGTGGGGGCCTGGTGGGGGCTGCCCATGGTGGCAGGGGGGTGGGGGTGGTGGGAGACATGGGTGGGGGCCTGGTGGAGGCTGCCCCTGCACTGCTGGGGGGTGGGGGTGGTGGGAGACATGAGTGGGGGCCTGGTGGAGGGTGACCCTGGATGCTGGGGGGTGGGGGTGCAGGGGGACATGAGTGGGGGCCTGGTGGAGGGTGCCCCTGCACTGCTGGGGGGTGGGGGTGGTGGGAGACATGGGTGGGGGCCTGGTGGAGGCTGCCCATGGTGGCAGGGGGGTGGGGGTGGTGGGAGACATGAGTGGGGGCCTGGTGGAGGTTGCCCCTGCACTGCTGGGGGGTGGGAGTGGTGGGAGACATGGGTGGGGGCCTGGTGGGGGCTGCCCATGGTGGCAGGGGGGTGGGGGTGGTGGGAGACATGAGTGGGGGCCTGGTGGAGGCTGCCCCTGCACTGCTGGGGGGTGGGAGTGGTGGGAGACATGAGTGGGGGCCTGGTGGGGGCTGCCCATGGTGGCAGGGGTGTAGGGGTGGTGGGAGACATGGGTGGGGGCCTGGTGGAGGCTGCCCCTGCACTGCTGGGGGGTGGGGGTGGTGGGAGACATGGGTGGGGGCCTGGTGGAGGCTGCCCCTGCACTGCTGGGGGGTGGGGGTGGTGGGAGACATGAGTGGGGGCCTGGTAGAGGGTGCCCCTGGTGGCTGGGGGGGTGCGGGGGGTGGGAGACATGGGTGGGGGCCTGGTGGAGGCTGCCCCTGGTGGCTGGGGGGTGGGGGTGGTGGTAGACATGAGTGGGGGCCTGGTGGAGGCTGCCCCTGCACTGCTGGGGGGTGGTGGTAGACATGAATGGGGGCCTGGTGGAGGCTGCCCCTGCACTGCTGGGGGGTGGGGGAGGTGGGAGACATGAGTGGGGGCCTGGTGGAGGATGCCCCTGCACTGCTGGGGGGTGGGGGTGGTGGGAGACATGGGTGGGGGCCTGGTGGAGGCTGCCCATGGTGGCAGGGGGGTGGGGGTGGTGGTAGACATGAGTGGGGGCCTGGTGGAGGGTGCCCCTGCACTGCTGGGGGGTGGGGGTGGTGGGAGACATTTGTGGGGGACTGTTGGAGGCTGCCCCTGCACTGCTGGGGGGTGGGGGTGGTGGGAGACATGAGTGGGGCCTGGTGGAGGGTGACCCTGGATGCTGGGGGGTGGGGGTGCAGGGGGACATGAGTGGGGGCCTGGTGGAGGGTGCCCCTGCACTGCTGGGGGTGGGGCTGGTGGGAGACATGGGTGGGGGCCTGGTGGAGGCTGCCCATGGTGGCAGGGGGGTGGGGGTGGTGGGAGACATGAGTGGGGGCCTGGTGGAGGGTACCCATGGTGGCAGGGGGGTGGGAGTGGTGGTAGACATGAGTGGGGTCCTGGTGGAGGGTGCCCCTGCACTGCTGGGGGGTGGGGGTGGTGGGAGACATGGGTGGGGGCCTGGTGGAGGGTGCCCCTGCACTGCTGGGGGGTGGGGGTGGTGGGAGACATGAGTGGGGGCCTGGTGGAGGGTGACCCTGGATGCTGGGGGGTGGGGGTGCAGGGGGACATGAGTGGGGGCCTGGTGGAGGGTGCCCCTGCACTGCTGGGGGGTGGGGGTGGTGGGAGACATGGGTGGGGGCCTGGTGGAGGCTGCCCATGGTGGCAGGGGGGTGGGGGTGGTGGGAGACATGAGTGGGGGCCTGGTGGGGGCTGCCCATGGTGGCAGGTGGGGTGGGGGTGGTGGGAGACATGAGTGGGGGCCTGGTGGAGGCTGCCCCTGCACTGCTGGGGGGTGGGGGTGGTGGGAGACATGGGTGGGGGCCTGGTGGAGGCTGCCCATGGTGGCAGGGGGGTGGGGGTGGTGGGAGACATGAGTGGGGGCCTGGTGGAGGCTGCCCATGGTGGCAGGGGGGTGGGGGTGGTGGGAGACATGAGTGGGGGCCTGGTGGAGGGTGCCCCTGGTGGCTGGGGGGTGGTGGTGGTGGTAGACATGAGTAGGGGCCTGGTGGAGGGTGCCCCTGGTGGCTGGGGGGTGCGGGTGGTGGGAGACATGAGTGGGGGCCTGGTGGAGGGTGCCCCCGCACTGCTGGGGGGTGGGGGTGGTGGGCGACATGGGTGGGGGCCTGGTGGAGGCTGCCCATGGTGGCAGGGGGGTGGGGGTGGTGGGAGACATGAGTGGGGGCCTGGTGGAGGGTGCCCCTGCACTGCTGGGGGGTGGGGGTGGTGGCAGACATGGGTGGGGGCCTGGTGGAGGCTGCCCCTGCACTGCTGGGGGGTGGGGGTGGTGGGAGACACGAGTGGGGGCCTGGTGGAGGGTGACCCTGGATGCTGGGGGGTGGGGGTGCAGGGGGACATGAGTGGGGGCCTGGTGGAGGCTGCCCATGGTGGCAGGGGGGTGGGGGTGGTGGGAGACATGAGTGGGGGCCTGGTGGAGGGTGCCCATGGTGGCAGGGGAGTGGGGGTGGTGGGAGACATGAGTGGGGGCCTGGTGGTGGGTGCCCCTGGTGGCTGGGGGGTGGGGGTGGTGGGAGACATGCATTGTTGATCAGTAGTGCAAGGTGACATGTGGGTTGGCTGGGGGGCATGCCCATGGTGGATGGGCTGCCTGCGGGACATGAGCAGGGGTGCAGGGTAGTCCCCCGTGGTGTGGGCTGCCTGCAGGGGCCGTGGAGGTTGTGAAGCGTACACCTGGGAGGACCCACACGGCCAATTCACGTGTGGTACTCCCCAGAACCCCTGAAATACACATACCCTGCTGAAATCGCATGTGGAACTTCCCGCGCACCCCTGAAATACATGTTCCCTGCTCGCACTGGGCCAATCGCGTGTGGAACTTCCCGCGCACCCCTGAAATACACGTACCCTGATGAAATCGCATGTGGAACTTCCCGCGCACCCCTGAAATACACATACCCTGCTGAAATCGCGTGTTGAAATTCAGGAGCACCCCCTTAAATAGACGTACCCTGCTCGCACTGGGCCAATCGCATGTGGAACTTCCCGCGCACCCCTGAAATACACGCACCCTGATGAAATCGCGTGTGGAACTTCCCGCGTACCCCTGAAATACACATACCCTGCTGAAATCGCGTGTGGAACTTCCCGCGCACACCTGAAATCCACGTACACGGCCAAATCGTGTGTGGAACTTCCCGCGCACCCCTGAAATCCACGTACCCGGCCAAATCGCGTGTGAGACTTCCCGTGCACCCCGGTATACACGCACACGTATTTTTTGTCAGCGGGTGTCCGTGTTTGTGGGTACCCCTTTGCACGTCATTTGTCCTGGAGGGCCACAGTATAGGACATTCATCATGGCAGTATATAGGTGCTATTTGTTGGCGCACCTTTTGGCGCACATTTCTTACAGCCGCAGAGACGCTACCGCCTGCTTTCTTGTGGCGGTCGTGTTTGTGCCTGTGCGCTGGTTTGAGCATGCGCTTTTTTGCCCTATTCTATTCCATGAATACGTGTTGTAGGCGAGCGTGTGGGCGTTCCGCGCACTTGTGCCCTGTACTTCCCCCGTGACGCCCACGTTTTGGCAAGTTGTTCCCCATTCCGAGTATTACGCCCGTGTTCCGCCTACTTTTGTTGCGCGCGCCGCGCTATGTGCTATTTTTTCTTGTCCTGTGCGATTTTCGCTGTGACCTGGCGCACGCAGTTAGATGGCCTGTGCGCCAACGTGCGCCGCGCACTTTTTTATCGCACATCCGCTGGTTTTCACGCGCACGGCCTTCCATGAATCGATGTGCGCTGCTTTTCGTGCGATTTTCGCACTTTCACTGCGATTTTCGCTATTCCACTGCGATTCGCACGTTTTTGCCCACTTGCTCCGCGCTAATTATCCCATGAATCGGCCTCTTGGTTGTCACTGTAGCTGTCAGATGGGCACAAGTAAACTCTGAGCCTGCTCTGTGCCTCTGGAGAGCAGGTGCTGCATATCAAGTGATTGATGCAGCGTGGCCTAGGTGTTCACAATGCCATTGCCTTGGAGCTTATGAAATGGGAATCAGATAAGCAGATTTCAATTTCAGAGATAGAATTACCTTCATGATTTTATTGACTAATAAAAAGCAAAAAAGCCATGACTTCAATACCCTTGCCTGATGGCAAACCTTCACACATGGAATCGGCTGCCTAAGAGTCATCACTGCATGCTACATTTTTAATACAAGAGAAAGTGGCAAGCAGCACTTCTAACAAGTACTTCTCTTTGCAACATATATGGTTAAGTTGAAAACTACCTATGAGGAAATCCCAAATTATGTGTTTTCTGCCATATTACTTTATATAAGCAAAGTACAAAAAGTGTAGATGTGAGCCACCAAATTGAAGTCAAGGAGCTATCGCAGAGGTTTCAATTGGCCTTCTGTCTAACAGCAGAACATAAACACAACAAAACAGGTCTGTTATTATGCACACATTTCAATAATAAGCTCAATGACAGTCACATTCCAACTCAAGCTATCATAAATATTCCAAATGCTCTCCAACAACTCACTCTATATGTAAATATTGTACTTTGAACATTACCCAATTCCATGTTATAGTACAATTACATCCCAAGACTGCCAAGCTATCTCCACCAGAAATACTCAAAGGCATTTGTGGCAAGAAAGTATACTTACTATTGAACCTCAAAGAAAATGTTAAGATTCTGGGAGTTCGATGACGGTACATCAATCTTTACTTGTACTGATGAATTGTATGCCAATGAAAGACAAAACAATTAGGCATTACATAGTTGACTTAATCAAAGTAAAAGAAGATAAAAACACTATCAGAAGAAGTAGTTTGATGGTTCTCTTACATTGTTTTTCATGGTAATTTTATTTGTAGGCTTTATACCTCTTATCATGTGTATTTACCGTTTATAGAAAAGAAACAGCCTGGCTTTTTAAGCTGTCTGTCCTTGCATGGATATTTAACTGAAGCATGGGGGATGTGTTTACTCATTTGATATTGTTCCAACCTGATTGTTACTTGAGATGTACAGTTTGTATGTACTATGATGTACTTTTATGGCAGTTGCCGAATAAAGTTTGTTGTACGACAAACAAAGTTCTAGTTTATCTCAAAGAGAACAAGCAATATTACAAAGATGTACACATAGAAAACAATTCAAAAGAGTCAATCAAAATATTTAAAGACACCCCACTGCTTAATTTGAACATGTTGATCCTAACAAAATTGATAACATGCTTGACCACTATAATCAATCCACCCACTACATTCAAGAGGAAGTATTGAAGATGCTTTTGAAACATGCCAAATGCTTTAAGCTAAAGGGTCTACAAGACTGTATGGGAAAATAATTTAGAAGCAATCTGTTTTCCACTACTCTTTCCTACAAGAACTGGAGAAGGACATGATGATAGATCTTTGAAAATCAATGCAGTATCTTTCTACCAGAATCTACTCTGAAGATCAAAGATACAATCAACACATTGAATACATTTTTCAGCTTTTATTTGAAAATGAACGAGCAACTCTATGCTACACAGTTAATCACCCACTAAACACTGGAACAGACTTTATACATATGTCAGGTAGTGAACTACTTCTAAAGATAAACAACAAGGATGAAGTGTTAGAGTCAAGTATTACAAATATCTTGGCAAATATATGTGGCATACAAGGATATAGGTTCTAACACCACACTGCTGTTCACTGCATGCAAGGGAACCTAGCCTCTTCCAGATGGTTTGTTATACATAGTTGTGCAGAATATGCATTGGATGATTTGCATGACTTCCTATGTACTGACAATCAAATTAAAGTAGGAATAGACTTACAAAGCAAGGGAGCTCTATTCGCTAGATCCAGTAAATGTGTTATATTAATTCCACCACTGTTTTATTGCCATATTATATTTCATCTTCATCAAAAAGTACACTCCACTTGGAGAAGTAGAATACTACTTTTGGATAAAAGACATTCAATCTAAAGGATCACAACATAATCACATGACGTTGTTGATAGGAAATGATCACAAATGCGCCCATGATAGTGATGAGAAAAATGCATTACCTGTAATTTCCTTACAGAGGACAGAAATAGTGAGCTACAAACTCAAATCATGTGTTACTAATGCCATAATTCCAGCAAATATTGATGTTGTTGATATATAAACTAAGGGAAACACATCAAATGGCATTTTTGATTTCCTAGATTAATTTGCATGAAAGATCAAGCAAATAGTTTCATGCATCAAAGGCAAGTCTCTGAAAACGATAGAATACTAAATGAGTTAAAGTACAAAAGAAATTACAGCATTGTATAAATGGGAAATGCTAATATAGACATTAAATGCATTGCAGACAAGATATGTCACAGCGTATATGACTAAAACTGAGAAAACTGAGCTTAAAGATCTCTGGGATTAAATTTCATTTATAGAAACCCTATTTTCCAAAAACTACACAGTTTCAATATCAAAATGTTCTCACAATGAGAATGCAGATGATACAAAGCTAATCACTATTTAACAGGCCCCCCTTGTACTGAAAATCAGAATATATTATCTGGCTAAACCTTTGACCTGTTTCCTCTAAAAAACAAATGCAAAAATCATGGCAAGTATTTGAATAGTTAGCTGAAACAACTCCAACGAAAATCTTAAACAGTAATCATATTGACATATACTATCCAAACGGAAGACCTTCTTTTGAAAGCATCTCTTTATTTGAAATAGGACAATACTACATATACAAAATAATCATTCCAAAAGAAGCAGCTGACAGATATTCTTTTGTACATTTTCAAGGAAGTCTAGTAAGAGTTTCAAAGACCACTCTAATAAATTATGTAAAACTATCATTCAAATATGTAGACCATGGAGATTGTATTGCATGGCTCTACAACAGCTTTTCAAGCCTTGCAGAGAAGAGGACCATTTATTAGGTGGCAATGAAGAATAGACAGAAACAGAAATTGGTAAATAAATTTGCATATGTGGTCAACCACAAGTCAACCACAAGTAACCACAAACCACTCAGTGAATCACTTATTCAAAATGAAGCAGAAATAGGAATGACTGAAATAGGCAACTCGTAGTCAATATCAACATCTTAGATATATGAAAGGTCCATGACATGGCACTGCCTATGCTTCAATGAGCCACTACATACCTAAATCTGCTAGCGAAATTTATATCCAACGCAGCTGGATTAGAACAATACTAAGACACAACCTTGACATAAATCAAGGTTCAGTTGATGGAGCAATCAGAAAAGTTGTTGATTTACAATGAATCAAGGTTGACAAACTTGTAGAAACACAAATAATTCCCACACTACAGTGTGTTTTCTTCTTTTTAAAGACATATGTAATGGGTCATCTGAATATTCAGGTATCACCTACTGCCCCAAGTCAGAGGAATATGCAAGTACCTAATGCCCCACCAGGAAGGATGAAACACAACTAACCTAGGGGAACCACAGCATGGAATAGATATGCAGAAATCATAGTATAAGTATAATGAGGATCACACAAGGCCACATGCTGCAGGACAAGAGATGAGGGTAAGCAGAACCAGGCTGCACAGAACAGCATGCCAGGCCTCGCAGCCATGGGAAGACAAACAGTTCTCAGCAACACAGAAATTAAGTGAAACATGGAATCTTTAACAATCTTGCAATGCTGAGGTCACGCTCACCTGCAAATGGGGTACTGCTAACAGTTACATTGCGAAAACATTGAGAAGGTGCTCAGAGTGCTGAGAACAGAGCTAGGTCTCAGGCCTGGCAAGACCAGTTTCAGCCAATTAGGGTACCTAAATCTAGGGGTGGATGGCAGAAGGCAATGGCCAATGGTAATCCTGTGATCCAGCAACAATGTAATAGATAGTTTCTTGGAGAAGGGGCAGGCCAGCCTTCTGACATATAAGGGCCAATCAACCACAGTCTATTGGTGCTATCCATAAGTGGTAACATTCCAACCAGCCAACCAGAAAGACTGATAGGTTTTTTGGGGAAGGGCACCATGTTGTGACATAAGGGGGAAACAAAATGGCCTGACACAGGTTTGGGAGCAGTGATTCTGGGAATTGTAAAATGTTTTATATGATCCCTGTTGGTTTGTGTAATAAACAACAGTCATAACTAGCCCTTGGTTGAGTCCTCCGTTTGTTACAGAGGGAGGACTTTTGGTCCCTGGGAGCTGATTGGGTACACTTGTAGTAACCCCAGACCTCTGGCATAGCTAAGCCAACAAGTTGGTAGCAGAGGGACAGTTAACTATGCCCGTTCAGCATAATCCACCTTTTCAGCCACAGCACCTGGAGGCTGTGAGGTGCCTCGCGGAAAATGACCCCAACAGGGAAGTCCACACCGTGCAAAGTCCGCCAGGAGCCAGCTTAGAAATATCCTGCCGGCTGTCCGTGAGGAGTCCCGCAGACCAGAAGGGTGACGTGGCAGCTTTGGGGGAGCTGGTAGCTGCAGAGGATCAGTGAATAACAGAGTGTAAGTATTCACAGACCCACACCGCAACTGGGAGGGTGGTAAAGTAATGTTGGGTGTGGGGTGGTAACGAGTATTGTTGGGTATCTTTGAATTATTGTTGAGTGTTATTTAGCAGTGTCAAGTATTGTGAAGAATAGTAGGGAAGGGAGTGGAGGTAGATGTCATTTCTGTGGTTAGGGAACATTCGGTCTTGAGATAAAAGGTTCTGGTGAATAACCTAAACTATTGACTTAAGGGTACGGATGACAAATGTTATGTGAATAGTGTATTCCCTGTGGATTTGGCATTTTATCTCAGGTCATGGATGATGGTATCCCCGTATTTAGCAAAGTGAGCTAGCCTAGACTGCAGAAGTTGTTCTTCTGGTTAAGTCTAGTGGAGGTGTTTTAGCTACAAGGTGACGCTGTGGGTACAGATCGAACACAAGAAATATTGTTATCCTCTGTTAGGAGGCAGGAAGACAGCTGTGCATTCATGTCGGGGTTGTGAAACTCTTTGTGTAATGAGAAATTAGTATTGTGCATTCTGTAAGTGATCTCTAGCACGAGGAGGTACAGAAGTTGGCATTGAAAACTTAAAATTCACAGAGGAGACTCTTCGGTGGCCATGTGTAGAAGGATAATACACGTGATTGGTGGGTGTGCCTGGTGATGAAGAGAGTTGTATATGGGCAGTGCATGGAGCACACCTGACAGGTTGTTTGGAGCCAGAGATTCTCAGGCAGAATTGTTGAGAACTGGTATTTTTGAAATGTAAAAATCTGAATTGAAGACATTCATTGTGCTTGTATAATAATGGAAGTATCGAATGCCTTGCCTCGAGGTCAAGAAAGCATAAATCAATGTATCAGGGGAGTTTGTGGGGGATACACCCCAGAGCACCTATGTAAGGCCCTTATGCGATACAAGGACAAGATTTGTAAATATAGCATGGAATGGACGAAGAGCACAGAGGGTAAAATGGCTAAGCCATGGCCACAATGAAGAAGTTTATCCAAAAATATTCCGCAACCATTACAGACACACACACACACAAGGACCCTATAAGGTGAAGAAGTTGGACAGTTGCATGGTGATATTTGAACTCTGGAAAATGTTCCAGGAGGACGAGGGGGAAGAAGAAAGGCTTCAATGCATGCTGCGAACAGAGCTGGGTGCCAGGCCTGGGGAGACCAGTTCCAGACAATAAGGGAACAGAAATCCAGGGGTGGATGGCAGAGGGCAATGGCCAATGATAATCCTGCAACCCGACAACAATATAATTGATAGATTCTTGGGGAAGGGGCAGGCCAGCCACCTGACAAGTAAGGGCTAATGAACCACAGTATATAGTTGTTATCAATAAGGGATACCACTGAAACCACCCAACCAGAAAGACAGATATGTTTTTCGCAGAAGGGCACATGTGATGCAAGGGGGCAAAAAAATAGCCCAACATGGGATTGGCGCTGCCATTCTGGGAATTTCCAAATGTCCTTTATAATCCCTGTCGTTTTGTGTAATAAACTAAAAGTTGTAACTTGCCCTTGGCTGAGTCCTCCATTTGTTACTGGGGGATGGTTGTTGAGCCATAGGAGCTAAACGGGTACACTGTTGTAAACCCCAGACCTCTGACATACCTAAGTCAACAAGTGGTGTTTTGGTGTGTCAATAGAAGATTGAATTTGTGTTATACACAAGGAAAAGTGGTTTAGAATGTGAGTGGAGTTTTTGTGGTGCTGCTCAGGAGAGGAATTTTGGACACCTGGTCAGGGAGAGAGACGTGGGTGTGGTAATGTCAGAAAGAACTCTTTAGGGAGGGGTATGAAAAGGAGTAAAATGGTGAGTGAGGGTTGAAGTTATGTTTATTGATTATTGGTAAATTGTGTTTTAAATCATTATGGCTGATCGCCATATTGCCCATTTGTGTAAGTCACTTGCCAGACACAAAAATACCACACCATGAACGGAGGATAGCACAGGGGCAATGTGTAGTGGTCTTGGAAGCAAGACCACGCAGAGCAATAGAGGTTTGAATACCAGATCCACTCTTAGAAACCAAACCCGTTTCAGTATTGAGCGTGTTATAAGAAACCAATAAATACAAATACAAATATATTCAGAGGGTATAAGATACTTCTGGCAATATGTTTATGTCTTAGCCTCAAGGTGATACTCATTCGAAAGAGGTGCTGCAACACATGTGAACATATTTACATGCTTCAAATAAGGGAAAACAATTACAGAACAGACTAAGTATACTCGAACTGTGGAAGAGGAAGAGATAGTGGATCCAAGCAAGAAAGAATGGAGTTTTAACCAGCATGACGAAGGGCGTACGCCGCCAATGCCTCCTCCTCCTTCTCCTCTGACCAGTGTTCCACCCTCGACTGTACAGGTACTCTACTCATTAAAGATGGCTGCAGGGTACAATAAACCCAAATATTTGCCCCTGGCATATAGTGATGATGGCAGCATAAGGGGAGAGAAAGTGAAAAAGGAAAGGCCATTGTTGATGCAGGTAGAATATGACATGCAACATAGTGTTCAAGCAAAGCCAACAGAAGCAGAGGAAGAAGAGAGAGGCATGGAGGGAGAAAAGCATGAGACAACAATAGTGTCAGAAAAATGGATAGGAGGGAACATAATACTTAAACTTGATGGAAAAGGCAAATACTATTCTAACAAGAAATCATTAGAAGATGGAAGGAGATAAAGTATGAGAAAAGGGTGGACGAAGAGAGAGCAAGGGATAGACAATGAGAAGAATGAGAGGGAAAGAGAAAGAACACTGGAAGAAGATAAAGAAAGAGAAAGGAAAAGAGGGAGAGAGAGAGAGACGCTGAACGGAAGTTGATGACATAATTAAAAGACACACATTGATTGACAGAGAGAAGGAAGACGTTACAAGAAGAAATTGAAGAAATACCTTGCTTTCTTCCTCCCACTTGCTTGACTACTCATTTAACTTTAATTTAACTTCTTCTGATCTTGCTTCGTACTTCTCTACTAAGGTAGCCACTCTTCGAGTAGCCATTGTTCCTTTCTTCTATAGTTGGCGTAACCTCGACAATCTTCTCTCCCACTGTGGTTATCTCATCCTTTTATAATTCTGAGACTTTTTCTTTACTTGCCGGAGCACAACCTACTGCTTCTCCTACTGACCTTATTCACTCCTCACTCATTCCCAAGGTCTACCCGCCGCTGGACTCCTATCTTACTTATCTTTTCAGTATTTCCCTTCTCACCTCGACCTTTCCCTCTTCATTTAAGCAAGGTTTGATTCTGCCTATTCTAAAGAAATCCTGTCTGGGTTTCTCACTTCTTTCTGATGTCCAACTTATTTCTCTTCTTCCTTATCTTTCCAAGCTTCTTGAACTTCGTGTCTATTCAAAGGTCTCTACTTTTGTTACTGATAACTTTATTCTTCCTCCCCTTCAGTCTGGCTGTTGTCCTCTTCATTTATGGAAACTATTCTGCTTTCTGTCTGTGATTCCTTGCTCTCTTTTCTCTACTCTAAACACTTTTCTCTTCTGGTCTTATTGGATTTATTGTCTGCTTTTGACACTGTGGATCATACACTTCTCCTATCTTCTCTTTCTTCTTTTGGGTTTTCTGGTTCTGTCTTATCTTGATTCTGCTCATATTTATCCAACCAAATGTATTTGGCATCTTGGGCTGGGTCTTGTCTCCTGGCAATTAAAACCTGTGTATCAGATTACTTTCTTGTCTTAAATGACACTAAAACTGAAGTTATTTTCTTTCCTGTTAACACTATCCCTTCTCCTTCTCCTCCTTCCTTTGTTTACTTCCCTCTTTACAACTACCTATTTCATTTTCTGCTCGTAATCTTGGTCTTCATCCTGACAGTGACTTGTCTTTCTTTTTTCCTATTTCTATTACATTGCATGCTGTTTCTATCATCTTTTCAACATTTGTGAATACTGATCTTTTTTTATGTTCGATGCCACTGAGCTTTTGGTTTCAGCACTCATTTTTTCTCATGTATTCTATTGTTCTGATACATACTTTGGTCTTCCTGAATCCCGTTTGTTTCATCGAATGTCTGTTTGTAATGCTTCTATTCATCTCCTATATTGTTTGTCTTCTTGTGATTTGATTTCTCAGTCTCTATCCACTATAGGTTGGCTTCCTTTTCACTCTCGCCTCAAATTTAATGTCCACTTGCTTGTTTGCAAGTCTTTTTATGGCCTTGTGCATTCTTACCTATCTTCTCCTGTTACTTTTTACTCTCCTACTTGTGTTCTTTGCTCTCAGTCTCAATTTCTATAGTCAGTTCCTCTCCCCCCTTGTGCCCAGTTACGGTTTCATTATCGCATTTTACTAGCTCCATCTCACTGGAATGCTCTTCCCCTATCGTTCCAATCTATTATTTCCTATTCTTTATTTCGTACCACTTTTTGGAATCATCTCCTTCACCTAGAATACATGTTTAATATTGCATTTTATTGTACTTCAAGTGTATAGTTTCTTCAGTGTTTTGGCATAAAGCGCTATATAATTTACAAATTAAACACAAAATACAATTACAGCCTAAATAAGGGTAGAAGAGATAGCATGAGTAGAAGAGAGAATTGGGGGAAGTTTCTGCAAAGTATGGGTAGGAGTGTATTGGAGGAGATAGTAAGGAGATAGTGAGTGGGAGGTATCTGATAGAGCCTGTTAGAATGCTATAGTTTGAGAAACTAGATGAGGATGGAGACGAGGAGGAAGAGGAAAGACAGTCAGAATGGAAAGATGATGATGAGAGCAGGGATGAGGAAGCTACACAAGCACCCTGAAGTGGCACACTTGTAGGATGGTAGGATGAGAGATTGATTTGATAGATTCGGAGGGAAGAGCACTGGAGTCGAATAAGTATCCTTTGCTCCCAGAAAGAGGTCCAATGAGTCCTCAAAGGAACACATCATATGTCAACAGATGAACAGATCTACCAGGCCGTAAAAAGGTTTTTATGGCAGCAGCGCCCACACAGAAAAAGGGTGTGACAGCACCCACGCGCAGAAGTAAACTAACACAATTCCCCTTATTACGGAAAGGCAGAGGATTAACAGAATATATATCTTGGCCGCAGACAGACAAAAATAACGTAATATACAAATTGCCTCACTTACAGCATTCGTAGGTAAATGGATATATATGAGTTAGAAAGAGAAACCGCATGCATGACGTTGGCGGTAAGAGACATGAAAAGCTGGTTTGCTACTATATTGGGCAAACAGTCAGATGACAATTAGAAACGGACAGAGTACCCTGGGGTGAAAGCCACAAATAAATTACATGACCGGTACCTTTTAACAGAACCACTGTTTGCAGGATGAACAAGAAATGCATCCAGGTTTGGATGAAAATGTTGTAGGAAGAAGAAAAAGTAATTGTCATCCCCAGGGAAGGGGGTCTGTATCAAGAGATGTAGGTTTCGATTTTCATCACCACAGACAGGAAGGTTTATTGGAGGACAGCCACAGTTTTCTGGATTTGAAGCACACAGTTGGACATGTAGAAATGTAGGACACATTGCACTGGTTTGCAGAAGTAGGGGAGGAATGAATCAACATTCTCAGCAATTTGGCCCAAGAGGGGGGGTGTGCATATCCACTGCCCTAAGGCACCACAAAGCAAGATTACAATGCCCAAGATTATACACAGTATCAACCAACCTAGACACAGGCACAGTAATTACAGCACACATAGCACACAGTACAGCCGCAAGTACAGCAACCACAGCAGGTGACACAGCCTCTGAGACAGCAAGCACATGTACAACCACAAGTACCACAAAATACAATGTCACAATGGGACACAACCATATTGCCACAAGCACCACCGGCACCTATAATAGGGACAATGACAAAAGTGGCAGGGAATCCCTTTACTGGAACATGACTGAACATGTATCTCCAATAGGACAGCGACTTGATGTGTTCAATTCTATCGATTACCCCAGATCCCCAAGGGCAATCAAGAGTGAGAGTGACCATAAGTGACAAGACTTGTTCTTTCTTGGTTGACACTGGGGTGACGAGATCCTGTGTTAGAGAAGGAAACTTCCAATAGCAGGAATATTGATGAATACACAAGGATTCTCTGTGGCTATGACAACAGTTTATTTTACAGATGAATTGGCTATAACAATAGGAGAACATGAGATGGCTATGACATTACTATATTCTCGGAAAGCACTAGTTAGCATATTTGGGAGGGACTTGATGAGCAAGCTAAACATGACAACCTCTTATACTGAAGACAGGACAGTATGTTTAGCACCACATATTCACAATGTGAATGCATGTGTCTTTATTAGAGCCTTCTATGGTCAGTGGGCACAAAGAGGGGTTCAGCTAAACACAGAGGTATTCCTTTATGGAATACAGTTGCTATTGGCATGGCTTTGATGAATACAGGAGAAATTATTGAGATTACCCACAGAGCTTTTGTTCAGGCCCGAGGTACCCACAGATGTAGTGGAAGGGCAGATTGTTGCAATTGAACTAGAAACATGAATAGTGAGAGAGGGCAGAGTGATATTGCATGGAGCTGATGATGGAGGAGTAACATTTCTTACAGTAATAGTGCTTGACTCAGCACACAGACCTACTGATTTGACTGATGAACTGTTTGAAGGTGACGATTTAGATGATGAGGTGATTTTCAATATCTGCATCACATATCAGTTGCAAATAGAGTACAGAGAGTTTTCCCAAATCATATAATTGGTGAGAAAAGTACCATCATTTTTGTAGTAGGATTTGGCAAAAGTGCAGGGTTGATCGTGGGCTAATAGTCCATGTGATGTTGGTTTACTGAAAAGGGTATCAACAGTCAAAATAAAACTGAAGAAAGGTGCCATTTTGGTGCCATTTTACCACGAGAAAAACAGTATCCATGTCAAAAAGAAGCTGATCAGAGTATTTATGAAACTATTGCTGCCCTGGTATGACAAGGCATATTGGTGCCTTCAGAATTGCCTTGTAATACAGTGGTGTACCCGAAAAAAGGCAGAGGGTCTTGGAGATTTATACAAGATGTGTGCCCCTGAATAATATTGTTGAGGCAGAATCCCAATCAGTGCCAAATCCAGCCATGATCTTATGTAACATACCATCTACAACACAGTATTTTATGGTGTTTGACTTGAAAAATGCTTTTTTCTCTATTCCACTGCATGAAGATTCAGAGTATTTGACTGCATTTACTTATCACGGAATCTGATTACAGCAATTTTGCCTCCTCCAGGGGAACTGTGAGTCCCCCAGTGTTTTCAATAGTGTGTTGAAGATGGACTTGGGAAATGTACAAACCAACAGCACAGTCATACAGTATGTAGATAACCTGCTAGTCTGCCGCACCACAGCTAGTAGAGTGCAGGAAAAACACCATGAAAATATTGACAGTATTGGCTAAAAAAGGGTACAAAGGATACAAGGAGGTACGAAAAGAAAAAGGTAAAAAAGGTACGAGGAGAAAGTGCAATATTGTCAAAAAGAAATATTGTACATAAGCCAGATGATATCAAAAGTGGGGAGGAGGGTAACACCTGAGAGAGCAGAAGCTATTACAATATGCCCGTCCAAATACAGTAAAGGAGTTACAGCATTTTTTTGGGACTGCAATCATTGTTGTGTATGGGTCTTCGGCTACAGCACATATGTTTGCCCCCTCTTGGAAGGGCTAAAAGAAGCACAGAACGACAAGAGATACATTGCATGAACAGGTGAGATGATAGGTGCCCTTGATGAATTAAAAGCAGCAATAAGCACAGCTCCCGTGCTAGGGACCCCATATTATAATGAAGATTTGTTACTGTTTTCCCATTCAAATCGAGTTGTGATTACGGCTGTTTTCGAACAGGAAACATCAATAGGATACAAACCACTGACATTTTACAGCAGGATCTTAGACCCAGTAAAGAAAGGTCATTACCCATATGAGCAAGCATTGGCTGCAGCAGCTTTAGCAATTTAGAAGCCGGCCAGTATAACAATAGGCTATTCATTTACATTATATGTTGAACATGCTCTTTTTGCCATCTTTATTAAAGCCCAAAAGCACATTGACTAGACAGAGAGCATCAGGCTATGGGGCCATAATATCTAATCCATCAAGCAAATTTGTGAGATGCCGTATCGTGCACCCTGCATGGTTCATAGCAGAGCCAGTGAAGGAGGGAGATAATGAACATGTCTATTTTAATTACACTGAATATTTTGATGACATGCTTGATGTCAAGGAAAATGCCATTGGAGGGGGAATAATTATCTTTATTGATGGTTTCTCGATGATAGATCAAAGCAGCGGAGACAGGCATGGTCGGACAGCAGTGGTAGAGGCAGAAGAAAGCAGCAGCTTTGAAATAGTGAAAAGTGCAAGATTACCAGCACATTTCATGGCACAAGCGGCAGAATTAGTGCCCATGATTTTAGCACTTGAAGTGCATAAGGATGAGATGGTAAAAGTGTATTCTAATTCCTCTTACATGATGTCAACAGTACACTCAGGACTGTCATGTGGAAAAGGAAGGGCTTCTAGCATGCAGACAGCACACAAGTATAGCATGCTCTATTGTTGGTGAGGTTATTAGAGGCACTCAAATGTACCTCAGCGATCATCATGGTGAAGTATGCAGTGCACAAGAGAGGTGCAGACATGATTTGCTGTGGCATTAAAGCTGCATATTGGTGGGATGCATACCCAGCTCCCCAGCCCTCCCACTACCCAAGTGCAATCCAGGTGATGTAATAACTGTGAGGAAAGGCCTGGTTATGAATTGAGCCAAGAATGTGTTAGGGTTTGGCTTTGGAGGATATTAAAACCACATGAATCAGCCAAGGACCCATAGGAGACTGACAGTATGTGTATAGGCGCCCCACCAATGTGAGCAGAGGAATCATTGTAATGTATGTTTGTGTGAAGAGTGATGTTTATGTGCCTTAAAACGACATCTCGTCATTTCTGTAACTAATGTGCTCCATGGAATCAGAGATTGAATGCCTTTGTGCCCATGTATTTTTTAACAAGTAAAGGTTTGTTATCCTTATGAAAGGTATACTGAGCATTTTTCCCTACAGGGTTGTTTATTTTTTGTGTCTGGGCATCTGGAGGTCTGCCTCACAAGACACAGAAGCCAAAAGGGCAGCCTTTTTTCTGGAGATATCAGACATTACTTCTGCCACAAACAAATGCACACATGCACGTAACATGGTGATGAATGAAAGTTTTAATACACTGTCAGTAACAAAGATTGTAGAGCTGCAGGGACGCTTGCCACATGAAGAGCAGGAATTGTAGAAGAAAAGGGGTGTTCATTATCCCCTGCAGAGCTAGTTTGGCAACAGGATAGCACAGGGAATCCTGTCATGCTCATTGAGTTACTACCGGAGCCCCTGAACAACTAAATTACCCAGCACATGCCACAAGGGAGTGTCTTGCAGCACTGATTTCGGATGACTGGTTCGTCCAAATTCGAAAAAGCATGTGGCCAATTATGTTATTAACTGCATGGTTTGTAAAACATTCACTGCCAGTCATACATTAAGAATGGTGAGAGGATCAATACCCTGTCCTACTGGCCCATTTTGGCATTTGCATTTCAATTATGCAGATATGCTGCAAATTTATAATGGTTACCAATTCATAATTTTAGTGGTATGCCCTTTTCCCAATGGATAGTAGAAGCATGTCTCAGCACACATCCAGATGCCATATCAGCTGTAAAACTCCTCATATCTGAGGTATTTCTAAGATGGGGAGTTTGTGAAGTACTTTGTTCTGACAATGAACCCCATTTTGTGAATGAAGCGTTTGATAATGTTACAGCTCTACTAGGAATAAGACACACATTATCATCTGTCTATCACCATCAAGCAAATGGAATTTTCAAGATCCTAAACAGACTTTTGAAGGAGCACATTGCAAAAAAAAATGACACTTTGAACAAAGATTGGTTGCATTGCCTTCCCTTGGCCCTTTTTGCCTTACATAATCAGCCAGGCTCTCACATGAGCTGGTGAGAGGACATAGAATAAACATCCCAATCTCTCCTCACGTGCTCGAACAGATGCTAATAATTCAGCAACAGTGCTTTGTAAAGAGATGCATTATTATTTTATGGCTATGGGCCTCATTAGGACCCAGGCATTAAGGGGTTAACAGCACTGTAAAAGGTGTCGGCGCCGTTAAACCCTTAACGTCTTACTACGAGGTACCTTTGCGGGACCCGACCTTAACGGGTGGTCTAGACCAGCTGTTAAAGTAGGGGCCCGCAAAGGGACTCTCGAGGTAAGAACGGTACCGCAATTTGCGGTACCGTACTTACCGCCTTCCCCATTCCCATTATGCACTATGGGGCAAAAATGGGAATGAGGAACGGCCATGGTGGCATGGGAAATTACCGCCCCGTCAACCTGTTAAAACTGATATAATATTGTTTCGTCCTCATTGTATATGTTGGCCTATGCCCAGTCGCTTTGCGAGGAAAATCCGCATCGCAAGGTTGTGACCTTAAGTTAATCAAGCCTCCATTTTAGGTTAAAGCCGCCATTTTAGCCTGTCATGCAAAGTCACCTTGTGGCCTAAAATGGCCGACCTGTGTTCTCTGTTCTTACTTTAACCTCTTCAACCTCTGTAGGTGAGTTAATGTCCAACCTGCCTGCAGGCTACATGTTAGGGTCATGTAGACCTTGTCCTTTGTTGACCTCGGGATCAGGGGATTACTTGAATCAGTGATGTTAGCCTACAAGTATACATGAACAATAATGCTATTTAAACATGATATGCAAAACATCTGTTTGACCTGCATTGAAGCAAATGTGTAAAGAGTGTAAAGTTAAACCCAAAGAATAGTAGTATTTGTTAGTAAATGTATTAAGAAGTAAACCACATGCACGAGATATGTAAATTAGGAATGAACCTGGCGCGAACCCTAGCCTAGTACATGATTAACTTGTAGGAGGTTGGACATTGTTATGAAGAAACTGTATAAATATGCTGATGCCCAGCTAGCAATTCCTGTTCACTACTCACATTGAACCTGCTGGTGGTCTCTGTGATGTACTGACGGCCAAATAGCTATTTGTGTACTTTGTTTTGTAAACTGTTCAGTGTTGCAATAAATATTCTGGGAATCTTTACAAGCCTGTGTTGGTGTATTTCTCTTTGCATGGTGTAAAAGCCTTAATATTGTATTTTCTGATTCCACAGATGGCGCCCGAATAGGGACCCTCAAGATTGACTTCGTCTCGTTGAAGGTTGGCTCGGCTATCGGACCGGGATCAGACGGTGTCAACAAAAAGGCCCCTCTGGACGAGAAGCAAATTCCTCGACAGAACAGCACGATCCGATCCCTGAACGGTGAGCTGTAGCCGGGACGACATCTTGACGAGGGTCCATATATCGAGGTGGGTAAATTTGCTGAAATCACCAGACACGTGGGTCCTTAGATTGTCCTTAGTAACCCGATCGGGCCTCCCAGTCCTTTGGTCAGGTGAATCGTGACCCGATTCTTAATTTAACCCTGACAATTTGAATTTGGCGCATTGTACTCGCGAGCACAATTATTTGACCAGGTAACAGCAGAATTCTGATATGCCTGGGAAATTGTCTGCCTGCTTTAGGACATTATTAAGCAGCGACAGACAATCTTTGGAAGTTAGCCGTCCCGCACCACAGGAGGGGCCGCCGGCATGTACTATGTACTGTAAGAAAGGCTTTGATAGTAAAGCATTTAATGATATTTGGCACAGACAGACTAGACATAACCCTACTCTTCGGTGGCCAACCAATGGTAGCTTTGTAACCCCTCGGTTAGAATATTTAGAGTCTGTATTGATAAAGAAACAGGCTAGACCTGCAGCATTTGACACATTGCACAGTTGGAAAACAGAAGCTTTGCAGCAACAAAAGAGTAGAGAAAAACATATGCGTCGACATATGACGAATGCCAAAAAAGCACTGTTATATTGTCAAAATAAACAATTGGAATCAGTTAGGAACACGGACAGAGCGTTTCAATTAGGCATTCAGAAAATGTACCCTTCAAAAGATTTTCATACGTCCGATGAATTCATTAACAAACTTTTGCATGAACGAAGGCCCGATGCCTCTGCGCCGCCCCGTATGTCCCTCCTCCTGGTGCTTTGCCTCTTCCTGTCGTTATTCCTCCTCCTATAGTCCCCCCAGTCCTTCCTATTGTTCTTCCTGTTGTTCCTCCAGTCATCGCTCCTTTGCCTGCCCCCTTGCCTCCACCTATTGACATTCAGAATGTGCCTACTCTTTCTCTTCCAAGTGATTCTGCATCGCTTGTAGTAGACCAGGGAGTGGGATCAAGGGTTGTTACTCGGAATATTGTGTCCCCAGATAAAAATAATGAATTGATTGCTTGGTCTAAACATTGTATGGAGAAGGGTGAACAAGCTGATGTTTTTTCCACTCTCAAAAATCTAAAAAGTATTCCTGAGAAACATGTTTTTATTGAAGGGTTAGGAGTTCATTTAAGCCTAATGTGGAATAGATTAAACAATGTAGATCTCCCACAAGGGTTACGGGATTTGAATACCTTAGCGTTGTCTAGGGATTCTGCGGAGAAAGTATATGAGCATGTCAAGAGGATTTTTGTGTATAGGAAGGAGTTGGAAGAGTTACAGAATGAAGAAGCAGATGGTGATAGTTTAGGCGCTATATTCTTACAGAAACGTTTTTCTCTCATCGCCGTGAATTGATAGGTGAGGAAGCGCGAATTTGTATAAAGGATGCGATAAGATGGATTTCAGATATGATTGTATAGCGCAAACCAGGCCCGGAGGCTACCGGGCGCATATCTTAGCAGCAGTGGTTACATAATATTACGACATTTCAGGTTACATTTAAATTGACATAGTAATCAAACACATTGGTAGTTTGTACAGAGATACATATGTAATCAAGTATTCAGAGTGCAGCTTGGTCATCACATGTGACTAGCCAATGTTTGGCTTGTGTTTGAACAGATTCAGAGAAGGAAGGTTTCTGATGGTAGGGGGGACATACATAACCTACGTTAGAAATGCAAAGGAAAGTGATACAGGTTATGGTAGAATACCTGCAGGATGAGTGTGTAAAAAGAAAGATTTGTTGTCCCACAGAATTGTTGGGTGTTTATAAGAGAGCCTTTCGATTGATACCTCTTCGACTGCCTTAGTGCTTGATTTGGCTCTGTTGCTTAGTAAGGGTTCAGAGCCACCTACTTCTCAGTTGCCTATGAGAGAGGTCCCTCCGACATTTGTTCCAAAAGTTGAGATTGCGGCCGATGCTGCAAGAAGTATAGTCGCTGTGGACATTCCTGCACATTATGTATCGCAGTTTGTTCACGTCCCGTTCTTGACACAGGAAGTGAACACCATAAAGCAATCTATTCCTAATATAAGAAAGAATCCTACGGGGTCCTATAAAGAAATAGAGTCAGTCTTACAATCATCGGTATTCACTTTAAGTGATATTGATTTATTATTTCCTATACTCCTGCCAGTTGATTTGTGTAAACAGATTAGGACTGTAGATGATGTACCTGGGTTAGGAGATACATGGGATAATATGGTTAGGCTCGACAGAGAAAGACCAGCTGGCGAGAGACCGCCTCAAGTGATATTAACTTTACCTGATAGGATTATTGTAAAATTGAAAACCATAGTTCCTGAAAAAATAATTATTTGGGACAAGCTTACGGCCTGTGTCCAAGGAAAGTCTGAGGGTGCTAACGAGTTCTTTAATTGGTTCGAACAGGTATTTTCAGATTTCAGTGGACAAGACTTAGGCACAGAGTCAGGGAAAAGGCTGTTTGTCGACAAATTTGTACATGGATTGCTGCCTGACATCCAGTTACAGATTATGTCCTCCGAAAGCGCTTGGCAGGCAAAGTCTCAATCAGAAGTACTGCACATGGCTCAGTACTATGAAAATCATGTGAATAATGAAAAGGAAAAACTTGAGAAAAGAAAGGGTGACCTGAAAACAAAAGTACTATTACAACAGATTGTTAGAAGCCCTAGAGGAGGTAATATGCAATTTAGAGGTCAATACGTTCCACAGGGAAGTATGCCCCTGCTCTGGTAACCATTAACCAGTGTGCCTATTGTCGACAGGAAGGTCACTGGCGCGCACAATGTCCGACCTTGCAGCAAAGGTTATTTGGGAACATGGGTAGAAGATCCAGAGGTCGCCATGGTGTAGGGGGCCCTGGTAGAGGCCAGTTTGCGCCAGAATCACAGCAACCTTCTTCACAGGATAAACAAGTATCGAGTGTGGATAATAGAAACATTTTTGATCATCCTTCTGCCGCGTACCTCTCTGAAGAACTTCCTTTTGATGACATTCTGTTTCGTTAGAATTGCCCGAAGCAGGATTTGGAACCAACGTCTATTCCCGTTCATCAGAAAGGTCCCTACGTTGAGAAGGCGATGGGAAACAGGAAGCATCTATTTTTAGTAGATACGGGAGCACAAAAGTGTTCCATTGACCATTCACGGGTTCCAAACATTCCCCTGTCAGGGCAATCCACCGTTTCCATAGGGTTTACAGGCACACCTGTAGTTTGTCCAGTCTCTTTGCCGGTACCGATAACAGTGGGTCCCTTCACGGAGCAGTGCCCATTTCTACTTACTACAAACTGTGGAGAGAATTTGCTGAGGTTAAATTTGTTGAAGGAATTGAATGCAGTAATACATTGCTCCCCGGACGGAGTTCGGTTAACAATTTCACCTCAGCAATCACTCGCCTCTCAGTTCTTGACTCGACCTTCACCGCCAGAATTCAGTAACAATCCGGAATGCTTATGGGCAATTGATGATAATCATGTGGGGATTCTTCAAATTGAACCTGTTAAAATTATTCTGAAACATGGAGTAAAACTGCCTCGCATTCCACAATATAAAACCTCAGTTGAAGATGAAGAAGCTTTGAAATGTATAGTTTCTGACTTTATACATTGTGGAGTAATTGAGGAAATTACAGGTAGTTTGTGTAACAGCCCGATTTTGCCAGTATACAAAAAAGGTGATAATGCGATTCCTTTTCGGTTTATAATTGATTTGCGTGCTATTAATAAAATTGTGGCTCCTCAATTTCCCATTGTACCTTATGTAACTACGATACTAACTATGATTCCGGCTGCTGCCACTCACTTTAGCGTTGTTGACCTCAAAAATGCGTTTTTCAGTATTCCTATACACAAGGATAGTAGGTATTTGTTCGCATTTACCCTAGGTGGACGCTCGTTCACATTCACTCGTGCACCACAAGGGTACACTGAGAGTCCAAGTATTTATAGTAGAGCATTAAAAGAGCAACTCGATACTCTTGAGTTGCCTACTACTTGCACGTTACTACAGTATGTAGATGATCTCCTCTTGGCTGCTGATTCTGAAAGTGCCTGTAAAGAAGGCACCATGTTGTTGCTTTGTCATCTAGCAAAACATGGCCATAAAGCTTCACTCAAAAGAATTCCAATATTGTTGTCAGGAGGTCGCCTATTTAGGCTATCTCCTGTCAAAAGAGGGGAGAAGGTTGACACCTGAATGAATAAAAACTATTTCTGGCATGTCTGTCCCAAATACGCAGAAGGAAGTTAGAGCCCTGATAGGTATGGCTTCTTACTGTAGATTGTGGATCCTTAGCTTTTCGTTAACGATTAAACCAATGCTGGCTTTGACAAAGAAGGGCATTTATTTGCCATTGTTCCATTTGAGGTCATCCACTTTGATTTTATTGAGATGGAACATTGCAACAATCTTAAATACGTGTTGGTTGTCATTTATGCATTTAGCAAGTGGGTTGAGGCCTTCCTTGTTAGAGATGCAACGGCCATAACCACGGCAAAGACTCTGTTGAAAGAGTTCTTTCCTAGGTTCGGGCTGCCGAGAGTCATCTGGTCGGATAATGGGCCACACTTTATCGCTGCTGTAATCCTACAAATATGTGAAGGATTGCAGATTGATAAACGGTTCCATTCGGCCAGACATGCCCAAAGTGCCGGATTAGTGGAGAGGCATAACGCCATTATAAAGAACAAGCTCGCTAAGACGTGTGTTGGCACCAAGTTAAAATGGCCGGACGCCTTACCGATCTTGCTGCTGTCGATGATAACAACCCCTCAAACTAAGACTGGGCTCTCTCCCTTTGAGGTGGTGATGGGGAGGCCTGCTAATATTTGGGGTATGCCAAAGAGTCGCTCATTGCGGGATGTAGAGAATGTGCTTCTTTCAGATTACTGTAACCAGTTGACTAAAAATCTATTTTCAATTTATCACCAGGTGCGAGAGGCATTACCTGTACGGTACGAGGGTCCCGGTAACAGTCTACGACCAGGGGACTGGATCCTCACAAAAGTTTTTGAAAGGTCGGCTTGCCTTGCACCTCGGTGGAGGGGTCCCTACCAGGTCCTGCTAGTCACCCAGACTGCGGTGCGGGTAGCAGGGCGGAAGAACTGGATACACGCAACACACACCAAACGGATCCCGCAGCCCGTGCCATATGATACAGAAGACACAGAATCCCTTTCCAATGCTGTAACCAACGTGCCCGAAACAGCAACAACCGACAAGAGAGTATCGGAGACCATTCCAGAATTCATAAGGCCAGACAAAATGGCCATCTTGGCACCGCACTCTCCAACAGTGGTACTTCCGGATCATCCATTTTCTGATCGCCACCTCCAGTGGAAAGTGACGACGCACTGCTTTCTGACTCTTCAGCACCGGAAATTGTGAGTTGGCTAAGGGTTGTGGGAAAGACATTAAGAAGACGCGCGACCGGAGTCGCCAGCAAACAAACAATTGGTGTTTTTTCGATTGAAGACTACGATGCCTTCACCCGCTACCACTCGTACCAAACTTTTAGATAAATATGTGACTAGCAGAGACAATGAGCAAGCGTGTAAGGGGGCCCCGAACACATATTGTTGCCTTTTTTGTAATAATAACTGGGTTTCTAGTAACTACTGGTTTTGGGTTGTGGTACCTGGAGGAAGCATATCCGCTAGAGGACTTTTTACCTGTTGAAAATGTATCTGTTATACCCACTCCTTCAGTGCAATTGCATACCTTGTCGCCTAGAGATTCTTCGCATAGACTATCAGAATAATACTCTTTTGTTAATAATGAATGCCACTCATGCAATTTTTAATAGGACCAACTGCTGGATCTGCTCGCATTTACTGCAACATGGGGATAAGGGGCTAGGTTGGAACATTCATCCTTTACCTTTGACAACTGCTTGTTATGCTTCGCTTAGAGCACTATTCTTTGGCCGTTGGAATGACAGCATCTCAGGGAACTTTGATGGTACAAATTTGAATAGTTTTGAAAAACGTGTTTTGATGCCCCTGGGATGCTCGCTTTTTGCAAATAGGAGTAAGCCAAACGTTGCTTCTGTTAGGCCCTCTGATAGATTGTCTCGTCCTTTTCAGTCTTTGATCTCTTTCAAAATGGCTCCTATATGCAATAAGGATGCCACGCCTCCATCTTATTCTGTTAACCATAGCCCCGATTCAGTTTCCTTCTGCATACAGAGGAATGGAACACGGTCAATGGGTGATTTTAGAAGTTGCGCCAACGTTGCGAATTTGACTAGTGAGAACAGACCTCTGTATGTAGGTGAACCTGTCTATTTCATTTGCGGTAATGTGGCATTTCCATGGTTGCCCAGGGATTGGCAAGGAACTTGCTATTTAGGGATTCTATTACCTGGGGTATTTATTATCAGTACTGCAGAAATTTCGAAGACTCGTCCACGACGAAATGTGAAGAGGGAAACTCAAGCGCAAACTCTAGGTGACATAATGAAATCCTTTGTGCCATTTTTTGGGCAGATTATGAATTCAGAAGATATCAGGGGACTAGCCAGAGTATTGGAGAGAACCATCAACCGGACCACTGACATACTCTATAATATGACGTTAGAACAGTAAGCGATAAGATTAATAGCTCTTCAGAATGGCATTAGATGTCATTCTGGCTGAGCGTGGAGGAGTATGTAAAATTAGTGGGGTCCGCTTGCTGCGTTTACGCATCAGACTCCTCTCCAACGATCTTTACGGCAATCCAAAATCTACATGTTCTTAGTTCGGAAGTGCATGTTCGTAGGGGTGGAAGTTGCTTTCAGCCTTGCTGATTATCTTGGGTAGTTTACTGTTTCTTTGTTGTTGTATACAGTGTCTCCCTGGTATTTGTTCGGTATTAGGGGGATGTTGCGTGCAAGCAACAAGTGTGTTAGGGCATAAAATATACGCCCCAGATAAGGTTTCCAAGGAGTACGTGTTGAAAGAAACTCTAGTGTCTGACCTAATGGCAATAGATATGTCTGATAACGATTCAGGGTGTATAGACGTTGAAATGTGAAGTTAGTTGGAAAGTGATTGGAAGTAGTTTAGCGCTTGGCATAGGCCAAAAGGAGGGTTTGTTAAAACTGATATGATATTGTTTCGTCCTCATTGTATATGTTGGCCTATGCCCAGTCGCTTTGCGAGGAAATCCGCATCGCAAGGTCGTGACCTTAAGTTAATCAAGCCTCCATTTTAGGTTCAAGCCTCCATTTTAGCTTGTCGTGCAAAGTCACCCTGTGGCCTAAAATGGCCGACCTGTGTTCTCTTGTTCTTACTTTAACCTCTTCAACCTCTGTAGGTGATTTAATGTCCAACCTGCCTTCAGGCTACATGTTAGTGTCATGTGGACCTTGGGCCTCATTACAACTCAGGCGGTAAGGGGTTTACGGCGCCGTAAACAGCGCCGACCCTTACCGCCTGAGTACGAGGTCCCTTAGCGCCATGGCGGATTTAACACCTGCTTTTAACCGGTGTTAAAATCCATGGCGCTAAGGGACCATGGAGTTAATTACGCCACCGTAATTTACGGTGGCGTAATTAACGCCTTCCCCACTCCCATTATGCCCTATGGGGTAAAAATGGGAATGGGGAAGGGTAAATGGGGATTGGGGACTTACCCCCCGCCAAACTCGGAATGTCCGCCAACAATAATGCTATTTAAACATGATATGCGAAACATCTGTTTGACCTGCATTGAAGCAAATGTGTAAAGAGTGTAAAGTTAAACCCAGAAAATAGTAGTATTTGTTAGTAAATGTATTAAGAAGTAAACCACATGCACAAGATATGTAAACTAGGAATGAACCTGGTGCGAACCCTAGCCCAGTGCATGATTAACTTGTAGGAGGCTGGACATCGTTATGACGAAACTGTATAAATATGCTGATGTCCAGCTAGCAATTCCTGTTCACTGCTCACATTGAACCTGCTGGTGGTCTCTGTGATGTACTGACGGCCAAATAGCTATTTGTGTACTTTGTTTTGTAAACTGTTCAGTGTTGCAATAAAGATTCTGGGAATCTTTACAAGCCCGTGTTGGTGTATTTCTCTTTGCATGGTGTAAAAGCCTTAATATTGTATTTTTTGATTCCACAAACCTTGGAATTGGGTGGTAATTCCCCATTCTGCCATGGTGGACTCCGGCTTCGACCATGGTGCTAATAGCACCATGGTTTTCCGCCGGAGTCCTAATGAGGGCCAATGACTAAGGGCCTCATTACACGTTGTGCGGTAATGGAATACCGTTACCGGTAATGATTTACCGGTACCGTTAATTCCCTAAGCAAATCACGACCCGGACCCACCGCTATCTGCGCACCCGTTAATTACGGTGCCATTAATAGCGGCAAGGCCGCGGGCACGCGACCCACATGCCGGAATTAGCGCCATGGCGCTAATACCAGGGCATCACAAGCCATGCGGACATGGTATTAGCGGCATGTAAAATACCCAAAAACCCCTTACCGGCATGGCGCTAATAACGGCATCGAAAAGCACCCGTTAAGAGACCTGAGCAGTGTACCCATCAACTACAGGTGGATACAATCAGCACAGGTGCATGCTATGGGGACAGGCAGCACAAAAGAGCACACCACACCCCTACCCACACCCCTTCCCACACCAAGATGGTCCCAATAGCAGCAGCATGACATGACAGCCTTCACTACATGATAGCAGTGCAGCACCTACAACAACAGCCAGCACCAGAGGTGAGCCGTAACAGGCACCCATTACCCACACCATACAGGCGAAGACAGCCATCCACTGAGGAGGTGGCTCCTAACCCCTGTACGGAACCCACAGAACCATCAGGAAGAGGACAACAATATAGTACATCCTTCCAATGACAGTGCTCCGCTGCCTAAGCGGCCTGGGTGTGGCACTCCTGTACGGCCGTGTCAAAGTGGCAAAGACAACCATGGCATGTGTAGAGCATCACAAAATGTGCATATGATGGAATGTGCCTATGCCACTTGAAAATGACATGCAACCACCAGAAGAGTATGATGTGGCTGGGGATGAGTGCGGGTGGAATGCCCCAGCAGGACATGAAACAGGCAGTGCCAAGTAGGCACACGATGTGCATCAGCATCTGATTCTGTAATCTCATCATGCACCAAGGTGAAATATCATGGACGTAGATGGGAATTGTTGCCCTGGTGCATGTTTCGAGGCCCACAAAGGGCCCTGTCCACAATGAATGACACATACACAATAATGGAGACCACGCTTGGGTTTCAAACTCTGAACAGTGTATATTGAACATATCGTGGTACTAAAGTGCATAACCCAAACTCCCAAAATACACCCTTACCCCCCTCCCCCCTCAACACACCCAAATACACCCTTACCCCCCCCTCAACACACCCAAACACACCCTTACCCCCCTCCCCCCTCAACACTCCCATGTGAGTCTCATGACGTGAATGTGTCCATTGCCACATGTGGCACACGAATCCTGGGGGCCCTATTTGCCAGTGCCTGCATCGTCATCTGGTGGCTGTGAAGCCGTGCGCTGCAGGTTCTGCATAGACCGGCGCAGGGGACTAGTCTGGCGTGAACTCCCAGACGAGGAGGGGCCTGGTTTTTCCTGGGCCGGGAGTGGGCACCGACGCTCAATAGCGTCTGCTATGCGGTTCATGGCCTGCCGCAGTTGGGCCATTTCACTGCAGATTCGGCTGGTGCATGCCTCCATGCCCTCCCTTGTCTGCTGTGCAAGTGTAGCAATGTCCTCCCTCAGGCGGGCTGTCTCTGCCACATGTTGACCTACTAGGCCACTCATCTCGGTCTGCCTCTGGTAGATGGACGAGAGGTCATGTCGCATGGTGGCTGCTGGTGGGATGGCTGATGCACCTGGTCCCATTGGACTTGCATCAGGAGAGGATATCTGGGGGCTCCATTTCCCTTCAGGGGTGGGTGAATCTCCATGACTACCCGGACCTGAGGAGTACCTCGGGCTTGCCAGTAAGGGGCTTGTTGGTCTGGGGCTCTGGCTATCAGCATCAATGGCAGGTGTGTCCTCCTCATCTGAAGGTGGGGCCGTGGCTGCTGCTTCACCCGTTGAGCTGGTGGCAGCAGAGTGCATCCCCTCGATGCTGCCCTCACCTACTGGGAGACACACTTCCGTGGGAGCCACGACGGGAGCAGCCATGGCCTGTGGATGCGTGCAACTGGTGTTCCGGCTGCTTTTGTCCCTGTGGTCATGGACACTCATCCTGGCTGCCCTTGTGGATGTGGCGGTGTCCCCTGTGGCATCCCTCCTTGCTTTTTTGCTGGATGTGAGAGCAGGTGTGGAAGTGCGTGCCTCCTCAGTGTCAGTGTGTGAACCTGCAAGGGTGAGAAATGTTGACAACCATCAGTAATGGGTCGACCTGCCTTGAGCAAAATGAATACCTCATGCCGTTCTATGCATTCCGGGCTCTTTAGTGTGGATGCAGGTAATGGGGATGTTGGGTGGGTCATGCATGAATGGGTCTGTGTTGTACGGGCATGTGGTGATGCATGCATGTCTGTTTGTGGCTGGAGCCACGACATTCATATGGACACATGATTGGGGGGAACATCACACTTCACTGTGCATTGTTTGATGCATACACTCACCTCCATCGGACGAAACGACCACGCCATGCTCCATTTGTCCAACTCCCTCAATGCATTCCACCCCGATGGTTGATGCACATGTCTCCTCCCACTCAGTGAGCTTGATTGGCGATTCACTGCCTCCTCCTGTGCCCGTAGCCATGTTGCGGTTCACGGATAGAATGTTCCGCACACAGAGCCGGAGGTCATCCCACCTCTTTCGGCAGTCTTTGACTGTGCGGGTTGTGGTGCCTACCGCGCTGACCTTGTGGGCTACCTCTTCCCAGATGGCCTTCTTCTTCACAATGGTCTCCCGACGCATGTCGTTGTTGAAGACAACATGAGCATTGTCTGCTAGTGTCTGCGTTAGCATGAGGAGCTCCTCCTTGCAAAATTTCTCCTTGCGTTGCCGCTCAGACGATTTCTTAACGGCCTTGGGCATCTTCACGGTGTCCTTGGTGTTTTTCCCAACGTGGTTCCTGGTAAGGTGTCCTGGATAAGGAGGATGGCAATGGATTGTGTTTTTAAAGATGGCCGCCGTGCTCTTTCCCGTTCCGGTGCGATGACGCTATTTCCGGTTCCACAATATTACGGGAACCGCTATTAGCGGTGACCGCTAATGGCAGTCACCGCTATTTGCGGAGACCGCTATTTGCATGTGGCGTCAGGTCGGAAGTGCTAACAGCGCTTTCGAGGATGCCGTTAAGGGACTTTTTGGGGAGTTTAGCGGCATGGCGGTAGGCTCATTACCGGCATAGCGGTAGGCTCGTGCCCGCGATCTCGTAATGGCATGCAATTTGCGGCCTCTTGCGAGGGCGGGCACGCTAATTACGCCATGCCGGTAATTGCCGATTTTTACCGCCTACCGTGTAATGAGGCCCTAAATCTCTGAAATGTATCTCCAAACAGGTGCAGGTGAGAAAGGGGGGGGGGCAGCAATAATCACAGATGATTCAAATGAACATTTTGACCTTGCTAGTTTATTACAACCTCTCACTCAATGTCTAGGTGACCAAGTATTTTGTCACAATGGTACTAGAAAGTGTCACAAGCTGAGATTTGAATGGCCATACATGGTCGAGACAGCAACAACTTCAGCAGTAAAAATTAGCGGTAAACACGCTTGTCTACATCTTAGCAATATTAAAAGGTATTGTGGTGTGTCCCCCTGTCAAAAGATACAGTGCAAGTAGGTGATGAAGAAAAAGAACCCAGACAAGGGCAATGACCAGAGTGAATCGACAGCAAGAGCAGCAGCAGAAGTAGAGACAGTGTTTTTTTTTTTAGGTCCAAGATAATCGTTGAACATTCCCCAAAGAAGTTTTTTCAATCCTACACTAAAGAATGTTTTGAACATTTGTTTGACTGTATAATATATATATATATATATATATATATATATATATATATATATATATATATATATATATATATTACATGGCTTTTAACTTTGCTCCCCCTGGACGAATCCTTACCAAACTTTGCAAAAAAAAAGTATATGGCCCACTCTGAATTTGTTTTGCAAAGTTTGGTGAGATTTGGTCCAGAGGGGGGAGGGAGAGTTATAGGGGAAGTCCCAAAACTTCTTTTTTTCCCAGAGACTGAATTTTCACCAAACTGGCGGCAGTAGCAGGGGCTTGGTCCCGAAAGCGTGCTTTTGTAAATTTGGAGAAAATCCTTCCAGTAGTTTTCCTTAAAACAATAAAAAAATAGATCTAAAAAAATTAGTGATATCTCTGTCCGCTCCGCGGAGACACTTCCCTGTGCACTCCGCGGGCAGGACACCGATTGGCTAATGTGCTCGCGTCATGTCCGCGGGCATGCTACTTGTCCGCCGATTCACTGGACTAAGGCGTGATGTGCGTCACATTGTTCCGATTCGCCCGCAATCTTGGATCCGCCGACAGCGCGGTGCTAACAGAGGCGAAATGCAGTTTTGGGGAGTGTTTTGGTGTGCAACAGTGCTTGAGGAGGTTTAGGGAGGAAGAGATCGGTGAAATACTGTATTTATTTAGGTGGCAGGTGCTACTGATGTATTAGCCATGCCCGCGCTGTCTGGGATGTTTGTAATTACAGAAAATGAGGGTTGTCCTAAGGATAGTATTCCCATCCGTGCTGTGCGCAGGCAGGTTGAAACTGTTCTAAGGACACATGTGGTGTCAGCGGACTTTAAAATTGAGTATATGTCACAGTTAAAATTTTTCAATTTATGGTTGTGATACTGAGTTATAAGCCACCATGGTTGTGATATGCTGTGGTGGTTGTGGCTAGGGCCTAGTGTCTTGGGTTCATGGCCGCAGGCTGTAGGCCGTAGGCCATACACCCAAGACTCTAGGCCCTGGCCACAACCAGTGTAGCATATCACACTCATAGATCACACACATAGGGATCATTACGACCCAGGCGTTATGGGGTTCATGGCGCTGTAAAAGGCTGCCGCGCCGTTAACCCCTTAACGCCTTACTACGAAATTCCTTTGCGGCTCCCGACCTTAACGGCTGGTCTGGACCAGCCGTTAAAGTAGGGACCCGCAAAGGGACCTTGATGGCAATTACGGTACCGCAATTTGCGGTACCGTAATTGCCGCCTTCCCCATTGCCATTGAGCCCTATGGGGCAAAAATGGGAATGGGGAAGGGCCATGGAGAAAGGGGGAATTACTGCCCCGCCAACCTTGAAATGGGGTGGAAATTCCCCCTTCTCCATGGCGGACTCCGGCATGGACAATGGTGCTAATAGCACCATGGTTTAGAGCCGGAGTCCCAATGAGGGCCATAGAATCGAATCTCTATTAGGTGGTTGTGGGCAGGGACTAAAGTCTTGGGTGCAAATTGAGTATATTTCGCAGTTAAAATGTTTGATTGTATGGGTGTGATAATGAGTTATAAGCCACCATGGGTGTGATATGCTGCAGTGGTTGTGGCCAGGGCCTAGAGACTTGGGTGCATGGCCGCATATGCCGCAGTTAAAATTGTTCAATCTGCGGGTGTGATACTGAGTTATAAGCCACCATGGGTGTGATATGCTGTGGTGGTTGTGGCCAGGGTCTAGAGTCTTGGATGCATGGCCACAGGCTGTAGGCAGTAGGCCATACACCCAAGACTCTAGGCACTGGCCACAACCAACACAGCATATCACACCCATAAATTACATCCATAGAATTGAATATCTATCAGGTGGTTGTGGGTAGGACCTAGAGTCTTGGGTGCAAATTGAGTATATGCCGCAGGTAAAATATTTGATTCTATGGGTGTGAAAATGAATTATAAGCCACCATGGGTGTGATATGCTGCGGTGGTTGTGGCCAGGGTCTAGAGTCTTGGGTACATGGCTGAAGTTTGTAGGCTGTAGGCCATACACCCAAGACTCTAGGTCCTGGCCACAACCACTGCACTATATCACAGCCATAGATCACACCTATAGATTTGAATATCTATCAAATGTTTGAAATTATACTTAATGTTTGATTTGTTGAGATTCGATATATTTTTTACATTAGTTTGGTACCTGGAGGAAATATTCTTTTTCAATTTCTCTGATAAAATAAAAGAGCATGTTAGTGTATGTATTTTATAAAGATTTATTACATTTCATAATAGACATTTCAGTTTTTTTTCAACCCTCATATTTAGTTTACAAATCAGTGTACTGTGCATTTTGCTCAGTTTCTGTGTTTGTTTTTGAATTGTTGGGTCTGTGGGAAAAAAAAATCCTTGTCGGATAAAAATGTGAAGTATTGAAGTATTCTAACTGTTTATTTTCTGTTACAATTTAGTGGTATTCATTTATCTGTTTGGTTGTTATATAATCTTGGGCCAGTTAGATACCTGTTGGCGTATTCTAACTGCTTATAATTTTTTAATTGAATTTCTGTTAATGTTGAAGTACAGATTAGTTATTACATTTTGGTTTTAAGAAGATTAAATAAGCGTTTGTAAGATTTGCTGGTAATCTCTGCTTTAGGGTAATGGTACTATCTATATGCAGTGTAGTGACCTGCATTGGCTGTCACTCCTGCGTGGTAGATTATACCTATTGTTGTGAAGGTTTTCTTACCCAGTGATACTTGTCCGTGTGTGAATCCAGTCAGCTTGCAGTTGTTTTTGGTACCATCTGCATTGTAACGTAGAAGCATTAGTATTACGTAGTTACTATGTGTTTTTTATTTGTAAGATGGAGCGATTATCTGAATTGCAGGTAGTACATAATCTGCAATGGTTTGCATTTTGTACAAGCTGTGGAATGGAATGGATTCACATTTAGGTGTGGATACATACACAAAACGCTCATTAGGGATTTGTTCCTGTGTCACATTGTTGCAGAGAGTGCATGTATGTTTCCACATGTATGAAATCTGGAACATTTCATTTAAAGGTATGTTTTTGTTTTCCAGTACTTGTAGTAAGTACATTAGAAATTCTTGTGGATCTTCTTGAGAGTTTATAGTGAATTTCACCATTCCAGCACAGTGTTAGGCGGAAACCTGTGCAGTTCCCTCTGGGACCACTGCAAAAGATTTAGGACTACAGGCGTTGGCGGTGAACCCACTTGGTAGCAGTCTGCACAACACAGATTCATGTGGTAGCTGTGGCTGAGCAGTCAGACTTCTCTCAAGAAAAGTTGAGCAGTATGTGGAGTATACAACATAGGGCAATTCTTCACAGCAAGACAAGCAAACACGCAGCGAGGCTTAGTGTAAAGATATTAAGGTATTTATTTATAACAAAATGTCTATGAAAAACACTAAGGCAAATCACGGCAAACAAATCAAACACAATTACTCTACGGAGTAGACGATCAATCCCCCTAGCAATATCGACAACTCTAGGTTCTACTGGTACCACTTATTTTCAGACAGAGGTGTATACCTCAACCCAGATGACACTCGAATATTAGTTAGGACGGGAGAGAAAAAGATAGGCAGGTTACGAAATCAACACAGTTCGATCCTATCGGATAAAATGCAAGGCAGGAATGCAAGAATCACAATAGATCGTAAAGTTCAGAGGCGAGGCCCACTCGGAGAGAGGCAAGGCGCGATGTCCCAAAAAGTCTCTAGTGGAGATGCATTCAAGTCTGTATTGCAAATTGTTATCGGTGGATTGAAGCAGTTCAGAACAAAGAATGAGAAAAGCTTGGAGGCGACCCAACGGAACGGAAAGGATTCAGACACCTCACTCGAACCGATCGAAAGCGAAGCCAGGCTGACACGGTACCTTGTTGTGGAGGGCAGCTCCGGCGGGGGCAGTTGTTCCTGGTGGTGGATGCACGTTGGTTCTTGGCCAAGAGTAGAGATGATCTCGTCGTCGAAGGAAATGAAGTCCGGTGCACCACCAGGGAAGAGACCAGTCGCGGAGTGCTCCGTCACAAGGCACCACCTTTTGGTCGCGGTTCAGGGGTAGTGGCTATCTGGTTGCCGAGGTGCTTCTGCACGGGCAATTCGACCACCGCGTCCTGAGGCGAATAAAAAGCAAAGGGGACTGGTTGTTCCCACCAGCCAGGGGAAGAGACTCTCCGGCAGGGAGATCTCCTCTGTCGTCGGGAAGTGGTGAGTGAGTTCCGCAGGGCTCCACCGGAGGTGTCGTCATGCAGGTCGGCTCAGCGTTACCCTCGTCAGATTCTTAGGTCCTGTGACGACTTCTGAAGATCCAGTCCCAAAAGCCCTGCTTTTATGCAGAAAACCCCCATTCATTCAGCCTAGCTGTCAATCAACACATGCTAAGTGGTGAGCGGGAAGGCTCACCACCTGGGCCAATCACTCCAGAGTGCGACCGGAGTTGGCAAGGCAACTCGGTCCAGGGTGCCTAAAACCCCCTCCCACACCCCTGTGGTAACCCAGACAGAATGGCACCACTTTGGAGGGTCTCTGTACAGAGCCCGCCAAAAGTGGAACAAAGGGCTCGACCTTTGGTTTAGGAGTCACAGAGACGAACACAGACGCCATTTTACAAACTGAGTTCTGGCAGAAAATACCACTCGATAAACTTATTTAAGATAAGTAGATTGGTGGGACGTCAGAGATTAATGAGAAAAAGTATCAATCCCCAACAATGGGATGAGTCCCATAGGGTTATGTTCGGGGACGAACATAACAAGTAGTTTCCACTGCCACCAGCCAAAACTCGACGAGGGGGGACGGGACAGTGCCCCCTGGAGTAACAGATCCAGGAGTAATCGAATTACCCCTACTAGTACGTCCACAATAAGATGGGTTGTACTAGTCCTGTTAGTAAATTTAGGTCTAATAAAGCCAATGGTGACTTTACATGCCCGGGGAGACAGTAGTAAGTCCCCGGGTACGGAGTCTATGGTGGGGGACCCGCTAGGGCGCCCCCGTGTTACGGCACGTAGGGTGCGGTGTAACACACATAGAAAAACATATGAGACCTTATGGAGTAAAAGACCCCATAGCCCCTCGAACACATTGACATTTCAAAAGGAATTACACACATACATGTCCAAGAGTGGGAGAAAAGAGTCTCACTCTTGGCAGGATGGAAAAAAACAAACTCCAGAAATCCAGCAAAGCTGCTGGGGGACTCACTAGGTTAGGAAATTCAGCCTAAACAGAGAATTCTCCCTAACACACAGTAGTCAAATTCTTGTCTTATTCAACATATTCCGTGAACAGTATGGGCCTCATTGCACGGTATGCGGTAACCATGGCGCTATTAGCGCCATGGTTGCCGCAGGTATTTTACCGTGTCCGCCTTGGTGGATGGCAGAATTACCACTCTACTCCAAGGTGAGCGGGGGCGGTAATTCCCCATTCACCAAGGCACTTCCCCATTCCCAATTTCGCCCCCATAGGGCTCAATGGGAATGGGGAAGGAGCTAATTACGGTACCGCAAATTGCGGTACTGTAATTAGCACCAAGGACCCTTTGCGGGCACGTTCCTTAACAGCTGGTAAAACCAGCCGTTAAGATCGGGTCCCGCAAAGGGACCTCGTAGTAAGGCGGTAAGGGTTTACCGGTACCGGTGCCCTTACCGGTACCGGTAAACCCTTACCGCATTCCATTTAATGAGGCCCTATACGTGTTGCCAGGATTGTTTGTTGCTTTTCTATGAAGGACTAATATTTGAAAACACATTTGGTCTGTACTGTGTAAGTAAATGTTGTCAACAATTGGTGGCAATTGAAATAGAATATTCATTGCTACATTTGCATAGCAACTTACACCAGTTATATTTGAAAATTTGAATGGACCAGATAGTTCTGTGCCCAAATCATTTTTTTTCTGAGTGTGTGTTGCTTCTTTGAAGAAGTACCTGAGTTACTTTGACTATTAGGTTCTTATTTGGTTGTGGTAATTGATGAAGTATTAGCCTCTTTTACTCTCTTTGGATGATTTGCAGTCAGATCCTGTTGCATTTCAGTTTGAATTAGTTTTCTTTTACAACGTTTTCCTTTTTGTGGAACAGGATATGTTTTTAGATGGGGGGTGTATAGTGAACATACAGGGTAATTCATAGAATTTCGCACAAAAGTGGCGCACGCGGCTGGCGCACAGTGTCCCCGTGCGATACACTGCGCCAGCCGCGTGCGATAAAATCCATTTCATCGCACAGCGTATTCATGGATTTTAGCCTCCAAAACCAGCCTTGGCGCAGAGTGGCGCAGCGACCCTCCAGCAGCGCCAGTTACGCCCTCAAGAACGCCCTTGCGCAATGAAAAGCCATCAAAATCCCCAATTCATCGCAAATGTCTGCGCTAACCCTGGACCAGTTCACAGGGCTGCCAAACAGCTAACGCCAAGCGGGGAACGTGTATTTCAGGGGTTCGCGTGAAGTTTCACACGCGATTCCATCAGGGCACGTGTATTTCAGGGGTGCGCGGGAAGTTTCACATGCGAATACAGCAGGGTATGTGTATTTCAGGGGTGTGCGGGAAGTTCCACACGCGATTGTCCTGGGTACATGTATTCCAGGGGTGCGTGGGAAGTTTCACACGCGAATTCAGCAGGGTACGTGTATTTCAGGGGTGCGTGGGAAGTTCCACACGCAAATTCAGCAGGGTACGTGTCTTTCAGGGGTACGTGGGAGGTTCCACACGCGATTGTCCTGGGTACGTGTGTTCCAGGGGTGCGCGTGAAGTCTCACACGTGAATTCAGCAGGGTACATGTATTTCAGGGGTGCACGGGGAGTACTACACGTGATTTGGCCGTGTGGGTCCTCCCAAGTGTTACCTCTACACCCTTCACGGCTCCTGCAGGCAGCCCACACCACAGGGGATTACCCTGCACCCCTGCTCATGTCCCGCAGGCAGCCCATCCACCATGGGCATGCCCCCCAACCAAGCCACATGTCACCTTGCACTACTGATCAACAACGCATGTCTCCCAGCACCCCCACCCCCCAGCACTGTGGGGCATCTGCCAGCAGGCCCCCACTCATGTCCAGCTCATGTCCCCCTGCACCCTCAACCCCCCAGCATTCAGGGGCACCCGCAACCAGGCCCCCACACATGTCTCCCAGCACCCCACCCCCCAGCATCCAGGGGCACACTCCACCAGGCCCCCACACATGTCTCCCAGCACCCCCACACCCCAGCAGTGCAGGGTACCCTCCACCAGGCCCCCATACATGTCTCCCAGCACCCCCACCCCCCAGCATCCAGGGGCACCCTCCACCAGGCCCCTACTCATGTCCAACTCATGTCCCCCTGCACCCCCACCCCCCAGCACTGTGGGGCACCCTCCACCAGGCCCCCACTCATGTCTACCAGCGCCCCCATCCCCCAAAAGTGCAGGGCACCCTCCACCATGCCTCCACACATGTCTCCCCGCACCCCAACCCCCCAGTACTGTGGGGCACCCTCCACCAGGCACCCACTCATGTCTCCCAGCACCCCCACCCCCCAGCAGTGCAGGGCACCCTCCACCATGCCCCCACACATGTCTCCCAGCACCCCCACCCCCCAGCATCCAGGGGCACACTCCACCAGGCCCCCACACATGTCTCCCAGCACCCCCACCCCCAGCAGTGCAGGGCACCCTCCACCAGGCCCCGACTCATGTCCCCCAGCCAACACGTCATCATAATCTAGATCCCTGGCCCTTATGGGCTGCCTCCACATGCCAAACACCCACCCAAGTATTGCATCCACCCACTTAGAAATGGCAATTACATGATACAACCCCAATGGCAAGTATGTAAATGAACACATGTCCCTCACATACACACAATGGGTGTCAGTGAATGTCAAAACCCATATCATGATATGCATGAAACCAATGAGATGATACTACACATTGAAGTTTGATGAAGAAAATGTATTAAAAGCAACATGAATGGAATCAAAAATAAACAAACGACAATGGGAATTAAAAACCAAAAGCAGCATGTCCGTAAAATAATGTAAAACCACAAATCATAATCCAAAGGAAAGGTGTCCAAAGTCACAGTTCAAAAAAGTAAATCCAATGGAAAATCAAAACCGAAAACCATTGCTCCATGGGTAAATTCCAAATAAAAAAATAAAATCCAACACTCAACTATATACAGATAAACAATCCAGGGTCCATGATCCCAACAGAAGAAATGAAACCTATCTAATAATACTACCTAATAAAAAAACTATATACAAAAATGTGGTCCATTGTCCAAAAGGTCAAAAAAAAATTAAAAAGCAAAGGAAACCTAACACTAACTACATAACTATTTACAAGGGCAGCGGGCTAGTCTGACGGCTCACTGGTTGTTGTCATGGGCCAGGGCATCATCGAACTCCTTTTCAATGGCTTGGAGGCGGGCATGTTCCCTGGTTCCGAGGTCTCGCAGGGATAATGCAGTGTCCAGCTCCAACTCCCTGCGAATACCCTTGAGGCACTCAGCCCGCCTCAGCACCCTCCGCATAGAGTTCTCCGCCCTGACCATTGTGAGCCGTTCCTCCTCTGCACGCTGCCGCTCTGCACCTATCTGCTGGCCCAACCGCTCCCACACGGAAGACACTCCCATTCCAGGGTTCTCCTGCCCTCCGGCCGATGCCTGCACCCCTAATGTTGATGGCCCCGAGCCATGATGCCTCCCACGTCGAGCCTACCGCTGCCTCCGACGCAACTGCCTGTGCCAGCACGACGGCATCCAGGATGATGGAATCCACCGACGCCGTCATGCACGTGTACTGCCCGATGATGCCGTCACATCCTCCATCTGCTGGGGTTCAGTTGCTGGTGTGTCCACCCCTGCTGGACCTTCGACTCCCGACTGTGGCAGGGATGGGATCCCCACCGAGTTGGCTGCGTTGGTCGGGGCAGGTCCACAGGGGGCCCTGGTGGCATCTGGGCTGGAAGACGGCATGGAGAACGACTGGCGCATAGCCTCCACAGAGGAGGAGAGGGCCGACAGAGTGCCCGACACATGTACGAAACCCCCGACCATGGCCGCTCCCAACTGGGCCACGTTGGCACGGTGCTCTTCATGACACCCGTGCGCAACGCGACACCAATCAGGACCTTCTCCATACGGCCAGGGGTACCCTCGTCCACAGGTGGAGGGGAGTCAGATGACATGGACATCCCCCCTACCTGCAGACAGGCCTGCGATGCGGCATCCCTGCTGGTGCATGGTGGTGAAGTCACAGTGTCATAGACAGTGACATGCACAGGCACCTCCACGGCGACCTGTGCTGCCTCCTGCCCCTGGACTGCACCACTTGCACCAGCAGTGATGCCCCCACCAAGCCCCATGTGCAGCTCAGTAGCGGCCTCCTCCTCCTCTGTAGAAACCACCAACCTGGATGGCTCCACCCCGTCTTCCGCCGTTGCAAGCCCCTGTGGGGGCTCACCCACCCCTTTCGCTGCAGCCATGGGGGCATCCCCGCCGCTTTGCTCCACAGAGCCGTCTCCGCCCTCTTCTTCACTTTGCGCTGTGTAGAGGGAGACATAGAACACAAGCATCAGGATACTGTACAATGGTCCCCTAGAAAGGAATCAATAGCAGATGAGTGGCACTGTCTAAGATCCCTTCCATCATGTCCCTCCACAACACATGGGTCAGTGCAGGCAAAGCACATGCATTAACAGGCATGGTGCATGCTATGGACATTAGCAAACATGTCCAAGGGACTCTTGAAACATACAATGCATCATGGGTCATGCCTATCACATGCACACACTTCATGCACACACTTCACCGTACTTTCATCCATCTGGACTCGTACACCCCAGACACGGTGGATGCAAGGATAACTAGGCTGCATCAGTGATTCTGAACATTGTCATAGACATGTGTCATGCATCCATGGCATTCACAAATCACAGACACGCAGGTCGGACACCATACATGTACATGTACATGGCATCAGCACCCATCCCTCACCCCCACCCATGTCCAGGAACAGAGACTGGCATGCTCTCATGTGTCCATTCCGCGTAGGGCTCCCCGTGTTGCATTTAAACACATACACCAACCGTGTGCTTCACAAATTACTGGTCTCACATGCATGACCATGATGTCCCTGAACACACACATGCGTACATGGCCTATGTCACACATACAGGCAAGTATCAGACAACCAGCACACTGCAACATGCCCTGTCTCATACAGCAATGCGTGGCCACTTACCGCTCGACTCCAGACGGGTCTGCCTCTTAAGGACCTGGATGTGGAGCGCTGGGGATATGCATTCCAGGACCCTCATCTGACCTTCCGACAAGTGGCCCCGGCGCCCCTTAGCATCCGCTGCCTTCAAGAGGCGCCGGGCCTTGTTGAGGGTCCTGGACCTGAAGTCCTCCCAGCCCTTCTTGACATGATGGAATAGTCGGACTGCCACCCCCTCTGCGTTGAGGGCAGACACGATGTCCATCCAGATCCGAGTCTGTCCTTCCTTGTCGCTGCGTGATGATCCGAAGAGGGCATCATAATGCCCCAGGACAAGCTCCACCAGGACACCAACTTCCTTCTGACTGAAGCTGGGGGCCCTCTGCCCCTCTGGCTGGGGGTCGCCAGTGGTCTCGGATGGTGTTTACCCTGACATGGCAACCCCCGAGGCAGGTGTGGGTGGGCAACTGGGTCCTGGGGCTGGGCTGTGGAGCGATGGTATCCCAGTCGGGAGTCTTCTGTTCCAGCAGGGGTGGACACAGCAACTGGACCCCTGCAGATGGCTGATGTGCAATCACCAAATGGCAGGGCACGGTGGCAGCAGGCAGGCAGGCAGCAGCAGATGGCTTGTGGGAGGCTGCTCAGGGCTCTGGGGGGCAGTAATTTGGCCTTTTGGGCAGGAGCGTGGTCTTCCGTGTGCTTACGCGTGGCCAGCTTGATACGGAGTGATTTGGCACGTGAAAATTCTGCACGTCAGCGTGTAATTCGAGGAAAGGTCCTTAGCGCGTAAGCGCGTCAGCATGCCTACGCGATTGCATTGGACCAAAGGCCCTTAGCGCGTAAGCGCGTCTGTGACATATCGCGCACGGGCGTTGCCCTGGCAGGGCTTGAAGATCCCACGTGGATTTCCATTGCTCAGTACATGGTTTTCGTGGGGTGCGGTGCGTGTGTTCTGCAGGCGTTGGGGTTCATACGCTATTACTTCACATAGTGTGGGTGTTGGCTACGCGTTCTTCTACACGCAAGGCAGACGGTGAGTGGTACCCTGCTCCCCCAGGCCCGATCGCGTGTTAAATAACCCGCAAGCCTCTGAAATACGCGTACCACGCTCCCCCATGCCCGATCGCGTGTTAAACTTCCCGCGCACCCACGAAATACACGCACACGCTATTATCCACACAGCGGGTGTCCGTGTTTGTCGCGTACCCCTTTGCACGTCATTTAGGGGTGCGTGGGAAGTTTCACACGCAAATTCAGCAGGGTACGTGTATTTCAGGGGTTCCGGGGAGTACTACACGTGAATTGGACGTGTGGGTCCTCCCAGGGTTTCCCTCTACACCCTCCACGGCCCCTGCAGGCAGCCCACACCACAGGGGACTACCCTGCATCCCTGCTCATGTCCCACAGGCAGACCATCCACCATGGGCATGCCCCCCAGCCAAGCCACATGTCACCCTGCACTACTGATCAACAACGCATGTCTCCCAGCACCCCCACACCCCAGCACTGTGGGACACCTGCCAGCAGGCCCCCACTCATGTCCCCCTGCAACACCACCCCCAGCATCCAGGGGCACCCTCCACCAGGCCCCCACTCATGTCTCCCAGTACCCCACCCCCAGCACTGTGGGACACCTGCCAGCAGGCCCCCACTCATGTCCCCCTGCACCACCACCCCAAGCATCCAGGGGCACCCTCCACCAGGCCCCCACTCATGTCTCCCAGCACCCCCACCCCCCAGCACTGTGGGACACCTGCCAGCAGGCCCCCACTCATGTCCCCCTGCACCACCACCCCCCAGCATCCAGGGGTACCCTCCACCAGGCCCCCACTCATGTCTCACTGCACACCCACCCCCCAGCATCCATGGGCACCCTCTACCAGGCCCCCACTCATGTCTCCCTGCACACCCACCCCCCAGCATTCGGGTTACCCTCCACCAGGCCCCCACTCATGTCCAACTCATGTCCCCCTGCACCCCCACCGCCCAGCACTGTGGGGACCCCTCCACCAGGCCCCCACTCATGTCCCCCTGCACCCCCACCCCCCAGCACTGTGGGGCACGCTCCACCAGGCCCCCACTCATGTCTCCCAGCACCCCCACCCCCCAGCACTGTGGGACACCTGCCATCATGCCCCCACTCATGTCCCCCTGCACCACCACCCCCAAGCATCCAGGGGCACCCTCCACCAGGCCCCCACTCATGTCTCCCAGCACCCCCACCCCCCAGCAGTGCAGGGCACCTCCCAGCAGGCCCCCACTCATGTCTCCCAGCACCCCCACACCCCAGCAGTGCAGGGCACCTGCCAGCAGGCCCCCATACATGTCCCCCCAACACCTCATGACGATCCATAATCATGGCCCCCATGCCCACTCAATACACTGCCTACGCCACCCCAGTCCGAACACACCACCAAGTATGACATCCACCCCACAAAGAAATCACCAGCACATGATGCATCCCAAATGGCTAGTCTGCACATCAACACATATCCGTCAAACCTACACAATGACAGCATGTGAATGATAGAACACACATTGTGACATGCATGAAACCAAAGAGAGAATACCACACATTGAAGTACCAAATTATAACGTATTAAACAGAAAAGCAAGGCAATGAAATGGAACAGAAGAAAATGGAAATAATAAATGAAATCCAGCATGTCCAACAAATGAAAAAGATGCATGAAATCCAAATGAAAGGCAATCCAAAAGCAAGTCTCCAAAGTGTCAGTCTGAGAAAATAAATCCAAGGTTCCAAAATAAGAAAAAAACATTGATCCATGTGAAAAAAAAAAAAAAAAATCCAAATCCATTGTCAAACTATGAACAAGGTGAACATCCAGGGTCCATGTGCCCAATCCTTTAAATGAAACCTATAAAATAAAATACTACCTAATGAAGAACTATATACAAGAAGTTGGGGCATTGTCAAAGCGCCCAAAACAAAACAAAACCGAAAGGAAACTTAACACTAAATAACTATTTACAAGGGCAGCGGGCTAGTCCGACGGCTCACTTCTGGATGTTCCGGGCCAGGGCATCATCGAACTCCTGCTCAATGTCCTGGAGGCGGTCCTCCTTCATGGCCCCGAGGGTCCGCAGGGCCGACGACATGTTCTCCACCAACTCCCTGCGGATTGCCTCAAGGCACTCGGACCGCCTCAGGGCCCTCCGCATGGAGATCTCCGCCCTGACCATCGTGAGCCGTGCCTCTTCCGCCCGCTGCCGCTCCACATCTATGGCGTGGCCCAATCGCTGCCACACGGAAGACACTTCCCGTCCTGGGTCCTCCTGCCCTCCGGCCGATGCCTGCCCCTCCGATGTCAATGCCCCCGAGCCATCATGGCTCCCGCCTCGTTGCTGCTGCTGCTGTGCCTGTGCCCGTGCCCTGGCTCCTGCTGCCTGCACATCCTCCACGGGCCGGGGTGCAGTCGTTGATGTGGCCTCCCCTGCTGGACGTCCGACTCCCGACTGTGGCAGGGATGTGTCCTCCACCAGCCTGGCCGCACCGTCAGAGGCAGCTCCACAGGACACCCAGGTGACAAATGGGTGGAAAGATGGCACGAGGATGACTGGCGCATAGGGTGTTCATTTGAGGAGGGGGTCGGAACAAGCTCCAGCAAACGGAGGAATCCGGCCTGGGTGACCTGTCCCAGTAGGGGGACGTGGTCAATGAGCCATTCGAGATGACGTGCAGTCTCCTCATGAAAAGACTGCAGGTCACCTTGCATGGCCCGTTGACGGAACGCCACACCAGTCAGGACAGGCTCAACCCGTACCTGGATAGCCACGTCCGCAGGCAGAGGAAGGCCAGTTGTTGTAAGCTCATCCCCTGCCTGAAAACGGGTCTGGACGTAGGCATCCCTGCTGGTGCAAGATGATTCAGTGACAGGATCAGGGACAGGATTGCACACAGGCACCTCCGCGGCGGCCTGTGCTGCCTCCTGTCCCTGGTCCTGCACTGCACCACTAGCACCAGTGGAATCCCCACCTCCAGACCCCTTCTCTGTCCCTTGCACGGCCTCCTCCTCCACCAAACCCCCCACCAACCTGGATGACTCCGTGCCATCTTCCCCCGTTGGGCCCTGTGGGGTCCCAGCTGCCCCTTCTGCTGCCGAGGAGTCCAACTCCAACCTGCGCCTCTTGGACCTCCCCCCGGCAGCTGCGGCCTGGGACGCGGCACCGGACTCCTCACTCCCCGACGAGATGACAACCTGGGAGGGGAGCTGGGCCTTGCGTCTCCGGCTGGCGGTGCAATCCCTGCCGCTGTGATCCACAGCACCTTCTCCGCCCTCTTCATCAGTTGACGCTGCAGACAGGGAGAAATAAAACACAGGCATCAGGGCACTGTTCAATGGACACATACACACATGACAGTTGCACATGTGTGGCATTGGGAAACCTCAGACATGGCATCACAATCACCAACACACATGTCATTTCAACTCGCACACATGAGCCATACACAGCCATATTGCAACAGCCAGCACCATCCATACTTATACAACAGCATGAGCAGGCAAAGGTGAGCCAGCGCTTCTTGACATGATGGAATAGTCGGACTGCCACCCCCTCCGCGTTGATGGCAGTCATGATGTCCGTCCAGATCCGAGTCCGTCCTTCCTTGTCGGCGTGCAAACCTCCGAAGAGGGCATCATACTGCCCCAGGACTTGCTCCACCAGGACACCAACTTCGGTGTCAGTGAAGCTGGTGCCCCTCTGCCTCTCTGGCCGGGGGTTGCCAGTGGTGCCAGATGTTGCAGTGCCTGACATGACAACCCCAGAGGCAGGAGTGGGTGGGCAACTGGGTCCTGGGGCTGGTCTGTGGAGCGATGGAATCGCAGTCGGAAGTCTTCGGTTCCAGCAGGGGTGGTCACAGCAACAGCACCCCTGGCTGATGTGCAGGCAGCAAATGGCAGGGCACGTGGGCAGTAGGCAATCAGGCAGCAGCAGATGGCAGGTGGGAGTGTGCTCGCGGCTCTGGGGGGCAGTAATTCGGGCTTCTGGGCAGGAGCGTGGTCTTCCGTGTGCTTACGTGTGGCAAGCTTGATACGGAGTGATTTGGCACGTGAAAATCCAGCACGTCTGCGTGTAATTCAAGGAAAGGGCCTTAGCGCGTAAGCGCGTCAGCACACGTATGCGAATACATTGGCCCAAAGGCCCCCAGCGCCTAGGCGCGTCTATGACGTTACGCGAACGTGCGTTTTCCATGGCGTGCAGAAAAAATAAGCATGTCAGAGTGTCATAGCGTGCAATTGGTGGAAAGGGCCTCAGCGCGTATGCGCGTCTGTGTCATGCGTGCAAGAGCGTTTCCCTGTACACGGGTGCATGTTACATGTCCAATGACTGCACGTCAGAGTGTCAGCTCGTGTAATTGGAGGATAGGGCCTTAGCGCGTACACGCGGAAGTGACGCTGGACGTGTGGGCATGTTTAAAAGGTACATGTAGAACGCAATTTCCTTGTACGTGCTTTTCGTGGAGAGTGAGTGGGTGAAATCTGTACTTCTTGTCGGTTCACACGTGATTTACTTCACAGCATTCCAAGTTCGTACTCCCTGTTACCTCTGACAGCTTTTTCTCTTTTTGTCTTTTTCCTGGGCCTGTTTCCTCAAACAGCGTTCACTTCTTCTGTTGTCCTGTCTCCTCAGACAGCGTACAATTCTTCTTTTGGCGGGGGTGTTGCCAACGCGCCACGCACGTATTTTTCACGCAATTTTTCCTGGCAGACGGTGAGTCGCGCACGTATTTAACATCTGTGCTTACCCGTGTTTTGCGTACCCCTTCAGAGGGCATTCTAGGCTCCGTGTGACACGCATACGTTCATTTTTGTGTTTGCCACAGCGTAGTGTAGGTTTATTTTTCCATGCACGTGGTCTAGGAGGGGTTGCGTGCACATTATCTCCCTTGTTTGAGGTGCCCCAGAGGTCACATACAGCCTTGCTAGAGCACTAGGGTACAAATTCCATCTAGTACCCTACCCCGTTGACCCCCAATTGCCCAGGACAATAGTTTACTGCAGCTCCCCTACGCACAACAACATCAGTGCCATGGTTGGGAGGCGAGCACGCGGTAAGGGTGGCAAAGGTGGCCGAGCCTCAAGAGGTGGCCGTGGTGGATACGGTAGGGGACGTGGCCGGGACTTGCAGGGTTCCCCTAGCCCCCCATGTGTGGGTGACCAGTCAGGGACACCCATACCCCCCCCTGGTTGAGGGTAACGTGGCTGACACCATCCCTGCTCAGCCCTTGTTGGACCAGCCGATTGTGGCACCAGACCTGGCACAGGGTGACTCCATGGCTGACTTCCAGGTCAGCAGGTCTAGGCCACGTGTGGCGGTGTACGTTGGTGTCACCAGGCCACGTGGATCAGGGGCAACTATGTCATCTGCTGCCCCGAGTAGGCAGGGTGGGGAGGCTGCAGGGGCAGCTGTGGCTCCATCCACCCCAGATCTGAGTCTCCCAGCCAGGACAGTGTCGGTCCCAGTCCATCCTGCTGACGTTCCCCTTGACTACATCACACTTCAGCTAATGCCTGCACCAAGTCCCATGGTGAGTGTTCATTCCCACACTCCTAGTCCACAGTCCACCGGGGCTCCTGCCCCTAGTGTCCAGAGCGGCGTAGGACACTCAGGATCCCCACCACCTTCCAAGCGGAAGAGGAAGAGTGCTCGTCCAGTACAGGCTGATGCCCCAGACACGGCTACACAGTCCGGCCCACCAAGGAAGCCCAGCTTCAATCAGGCCGAACTTGATGCACTTGTGGAGTATGTGTCCGCACATGACAGCGAAATGGTGATTACTGCAGGATGCAAGACCACACCTGCACAACATCTGGCACACTGGCAGACTATCGTGGACATCATAAGTGCCCTTGGATTTGTGAGGCGCACAGCTAATGATTGCTACAAGCGCTGGAATGACCTGAAGTGCAGGGCAAAGAAAAAGCTGGCCTCAAGTCATGCCGCAACTCTAGTGACTGGAGTCTCCAGCAGAGGACATTGAACTCACTCCACATGAGTATGGTGCTGGGACCTACGTCACGGAGGGACAGATCCAAGGCGTGGGAGACCTGCCAGATTACGAGGCATTGTCCAGTGAGTGCACATGCATGTGTGTGTCATCCATGTGCATGGTGTGTGTGTGAGGGCTTCTGATTGAGTGCCAGGTGAGGGTGTGTGTGCCTGAGTGGTTTGGGTCACCCATGTGCTTCATCCAATACATTCTGCGCACCAGGATTTGGGTATTGCAGTATCCCTTCTGGCAACAGTAGACATTCAGCCCAACCTCACGCCAGTTACCCTTGAAGTGTCATCTTGCCACAACATAGTTGCATATTATTCTGTGTTCATTCAGGCTGATTGTTTGCATTCCACCACTTTCACTTTGCATTTCTCAGTCCTATTGTCACATATGTGACATGGCTATGGTACATGCCATCTGTGTGATGGCATGTGTCATGTATGTGTATTGGACATGCCAATCACAGGCCAATGTGTGATGCCACTGCTAGCCACCATGCAGCAAATGTATTGGTCTTCCATCTTGGTGTCATCAATGTGTGCCATTTGCCTCCCCTTCATAAGCAGTGATGGTGCATGCATGGGAGGGTTATAGTCATGTGGGACATGTGTCAATGAAGTACTGTTTCTGTTGCTTCTCAGCCCTAATTCTGTGCCATGGTGCAAATGCCTGTTCCCATTTCTTTTCTTTCATGTCTTTGCAGGGGATGACGCACTTGATATTGCTGGGGTTGTGGAGATGGTGCAGACCCAGGAGGGGTCTCAGGCCCGACGGTGCACCAGTAAGGGACGTGGTGTGGTGGTGGGTGAGAACCCACACTTGCTGCAGACCATTATCTCAAGGGGTGTCTCTGGGTGCACATCCCCCGAGCTCTATTCAGGTGTCGATTTGGATGATGAGACCTATGTGCGGTCGCAGGTAAGTGTTTCTGGGAGGGATTCTGTACTGTCCAACCCACCTGCACCAGGGGTAGAACCCTCATTGTGGATGTCAGTGTTGGTAGGTCCACCTTTGGTGGTTACGGATGCAGGGTCACACTCCGCAACATCTGATCCTGTTCCTGGGCCAGCAGATCAGAGGTTGAATGCAGTCCTGCAGCCTCAGGCAGTGCCGGCACAGCAAGGCACAGTTCACCTTGCCCCAGACAGGTGTGGTGCCCCGTCGACGCGGTGGCCGCACGCCACCTGGCAATACCGCATGGGAGCAATCCATATACGGTATGGCAAACCAACAGGCAGCATCATCTGAGATGATGGCTCAGGCCATGGATAGGGTGGCCACTTCCATTGTCCCCCAAGAAAGGCAGATGGAAAAACTACAGCAGGCAACAGACTCCATTTGCCAGTCACACAGGGAGGACATGTTGGCGTCCAACAGGGACAGACGGGCGGCACTGGAGACTCTGTGGGAAGCCATTTATATTGAGTCCCAGGGCCACAGGGAAGCCCTGAGGGTGGAACTCCGTCAGCTCAGGGTGACTCTTGTTGAGCTTGAGGCTTCAACTGACACGAGGACAGAACAGCAGCTGGAGCGGCTCACATGTACGCTCTCAGATGAGATGCAGTCAACCAGGGAGGAGGTACGGGCATCCTGTGAGTTGTTGCATGGGGACCTCCGCACGATTATCCTCCAGAACCAGACCTTCCACACCTGCATGCTTGCTGCCATGGAGGACCAGACTAGGGATTTGCATGGGCTGCCTCCCATAGTTCCACCACCTCCTGATGCAGTTGCAGAGGGTGAGGAGAGCGACACAATAGGGTAGCCGTGCAGGCCATGAGCCATGGAGGTGTTTTTTTTTTCCGCAAGATCCACACAGGTGGGTTTTGGTGTTCACCCTGTCCTCGGACCTCCTGGGTGGCCTCCCCCACACCCTCTGGCCCATTCATGGCCATTTTTGATTTTTGATTTTTGATTTTTGATTTTTGATTTTTTTGACAGTGTGTTGCCTTGTGTGGCTCCCGTGGGCATACGCTGTATTGTGGCTGGGCACATTCAGGCTTGTCCTGAATTTGGGTTAGATGCTTGGGTTTGTGTGACACACACCCCTCCTGCTTCCCGTTTCCATGGGCTTGCAAAGGGTGTGCCCAAGTGACATTGACTTACACAGTGACGTTGGACTCCCATTTGATGTGTGGGCAGTCTGTAGTCAATACTGTGTATACATTCCTAGTGCATATTGTTGTTGTATTGTACACTGCATGATGTATTGATATGTGCCTCTGCATCCATCTCATCCTCCTAATTTGCAGGTCCATTTCTCATGTCTTCACAAGGCGGTCTACTTTGGAAATGGAGTCCATGTTGTAAGCAGTGCACCTACACTTTTGCGTGGCGCTAACACTGTACAGTTGGAAGTGTTCGAAGTGCTGGCATTATCAGGTAGTGAGACTACCAATTTTTTAAATCCGTACTGTCATGTTTATGGTAGGTTGGAGGTTGTGTAGGTGATTAGTATTATTGGTAAATATTTGGTAATGTGTGTTGTTGGTCCTGCATTACTGTGAGCATTTCATGTGTGGCCAGTTTCCATTAGGGACACTGTAGTTTGTGACACTTGTGTCATGTTGTGGTGATTAATTTGTTTGCTCTCACATAGCATGACATGCCATGGTGTGTTGTGTGGCGGTGGCGGGGAGGGGTTGGGTGACATGGCACTGTTCGCATGTTGTATTTTGCAAGTGGGTATTCATTTTTGCTGCATAGAAGAGTGTCTTTTGATGACACTGCATTGGTGGTGTTTGTGTAGGTAGGGGTGCACACATTGTGACACTTCCAGGTGAACAATCTCAGGCTGCTTTGGTTCTGACAGTTTACTGTCCCTTAATTCATCAGAATTGTCAGATTGAGTCATCATTGATTGTCAGATGGTATGTGCCAGGGCTGTGTGCACTCCACAGGGGTGTGATTTCTATGTGAAGTAATTAGCCACCAGCTGCGTACGGGCTGCCTCACCCCGTGCCCTTTCCCCTCCCATGCGCAGCAGGCATGCATGTGGTTGGGGATGTGGGGGCACCACCATGTCCACAGCCAGGCCCCGGCGTGTTGCAACATTGCGCAGGACACATGCTTCCACTATGATCCTGCACACTACTGGGGGAGCGTATAACAGCTGCCCGCCAGAACAGTCAAGGGAGCGAAAGCGTGACTTGAGCACTCCGAATATGCGCTCCACTATGCCCCGGGTTGCAATATGGGCTGTGTTGTATCTTACCTCGGGAGGCGTGATTGGGTTCCGAATTGGCGTCATCATGTGAGTGCTCAGAGGGTAGGCACTGTCCCCTGGGGGGTGGTGATGGGGATCATTAGTGGGGTAGTGACATTACTCTGTATCTGTCATGCATGCGTGTGCTGTGGCATTTATACTCACCAAGCAGCCATGCATCGCCATGCCGCCCAGCTTCCATGTCCCGGTTTAGGGTTGACATCCTGTCGTGGGTGGACCCTGGATAGTTGGCATATACTGAGGTGATGATTCCCTTGGCATCACATACTACCTGGACGTTGATGGAATGCCAGTGCTTGCGGTTTCTATAGATGTACTCAGATGCCCTGGGGGGACGTAGAGCCACATGGGTTCAATCAATGGCACCTAGCACTTTGGGGAATTGTGCCACCCTGTAGAAATCCTGGCTGACAGCGTGCCTTTCTGCAGGTGTTCTGGGCAGGTATATGTGCCTGCGGACTGATGGGCGTGCAGTGATGATGGCCAACACCTGGTGTAGGCACCGTGACTGCGTGGCCTTTGACACCACCCCACTATGGCACTTGTCCGCTGAAATGATCCGGTAGCCAAGAAGTGCAGTACATTGAGGACCTTCTCCAGGGGGCTGAGTGCTTGGGAGCACAGGGTGGGTGATGTGAGGTCATCCTCCCACTCACTGACCAGGTCGAGTATTATGTGAGGTGGAAACCTGTACCTCCCATAAACCTGGTCATCAGGCATACCAAAAAGGCTGGTTCTGGGTGTGAAGATTCTGGCCCTGACTATCCTCCTCCTCCTCCTGCAGTATCCCACGGCCACTGCTGCTAGGAACGGTATATTCATCCTGGCCTCTGAGCTTGTTTGTTGTTTGTGCACACTTTTATGCTGCGCGGGACGTGCGCCTGCTTCATACTGGCGTACGTTTTTTCCGGATTGGACCTTTTTTTTTGGCGCGTTGTAGGCGACCGTGTAAATCTTCCCACCCACCCCAGGAATACACGTAACACGCTCTCCCAGGCCCAGTCGCGAGTGAATATTCCCGCCCACCAGGAATACACGTAACAGGCTCTCCCAGTCCCAATCGCGAGTGAATATTCCTGCCCACCCCAGGAATACACGTACCCCACTCTTCCAGACCCAGTCGCGTGTGGAAGTTCACGCGACCTCGTAATACATGTACCCTGCTGATATCGCGTGTGGAAGTTCACGGGGACCCGTAATACACGTACCCGGCTGATATTGCGTGTGGAAGTTCACGCGGACCCGTAATACACGTACCCTGCTGATATCGCTTGTGGAAGTTCACGCGAACCCCGTAATACAGGTACCCTGCTGATATCGCGTGTGGAAGTTCACACGAACCCTGTAATACACGTACCCGGCTGATATCGCATGTGGAAGTTCATGCGGACCCATGATACACGTACCCTGATGAAATCGCGTGTAAGACTACCTGTGCACCCCTGAAATACACGTAACCAGGCAAATCGCACTGCTGGGGGGTGGGGGTGCAGGGAGACATGAGTGGGGGCCTGGTGGAGGGTGCCCCACAGAGATGGGGGGTGGGGGTGCAGGGGGACATGAGTGGGGGCCTGGTGGAGGGTGCCCCTGGATGCTGGGGGGTGGTGGTGCAGGGGGACATGAAGTGGGGGCCTGGTGGAGGGTGCCCCTGACTGCTGGGGGGTGGAGGGGGTGGGAGACATGAGTGGGGTCTGGTGGAGGGTGCCCCTGACTGCTGGGGGGTGGGCGGGGTGGGAGACATGAGTGGGGGCCTGGTGGAGGGTACCCCTGACTGCTGGGGGGTGGGGTGGTGGGAGACATGAGTGGGGGCCTGGTGGAGGGTGCCCCACAGTTATGGGGGGTGGGGGTGCAGGGGAACATGAGTGGGGGCCTGGTGGATGGTGCCCCTGACTGCTGGGGGTGGGGGGAGACATGAGTGGGGGCCTGGTGGAGGGTGCCCTGACTGCTGGGGGGTGGGGGGTGGGAGACATGAGTGGGGCCCTGGTGGAGGGTGCCCCTGACTGCTGGGGGATGGGGGGGTGGGAGACATGAGTGGGGGCCTGGTGGAGGGTGCCCCACAGTGACGGGGGGTGGGGGTGCAGGGGGACATGAGTGGGGGCCTGGTGGATGGTGCCCCAGGATTCTGGGGGGTGGTGGTGCAGGGGGACATGAAGTGGGGGCCTGGTGGAGGGTGCCCCTGAATGCTGGGGGGTGGGGGGGTGGGAGACATGAGTGGGGGCCTGGTGGAGGGTGCCCCTGACTGCTGGGGGTGGGCGGGGTGGGAGACATGAGTGGGGGCCTGGTGGAGGGTGCCCCTGACTGCTGGGGGGTGGGGGGGTGGTAGACATGAGTGGGGGCCTGGTGGAGGGTGCCCCTGACTGCTGGGGAATGGGGGTGCTGGGAGACATGAGTGGGGGCCTGGTGGAGGGTGCCCCTGGATGCCGGGGGGTGGGAGACATGAGTGGGGGCCTGGTGGAGGGTGCCCCTGGATGCTGGGGGGTGGGGGTGCTGGGAGATATGCGTTGGTGGGCAGTAGTGCAAGGTGACATGTGGGTTGGCTGGGGGGCATGGCCATGGTGGATGGGCTGCCTGCAGGACATGTGCAGGGGTGCAGGGTAGTCCCCTGTGGTGTGGGCTGCCTGCAGGGGCCGTGGAGGGTGTAGAGGGAACAACTGGGAGGACCCACACGGCCAATTCACGTGTAGGAATCCCCGGCACCCCCGAAATACACGTAGGTTGCTGGTTTCGTGTGTGGAATTTCCCGCGCACCCGGAGTACACATACCCTGCTGAAATCGCGTGTGGAACTTCACGTGCACACCGAAATACACGTACCCTGCAAATCCGCGTGTGAAACTTCCTGCGCACCTTGGAATACACGTACCCTGCTGAAATAGCGTGTGAAACTTCATGTGCACCCCGAAATACACGTACCACAGACAATCGCGTGCCGAACTTCCCGCGCACCCCGAAATACACGTACCCAGGCCAATCGCGTGTGGAACTTCCCGCGCACCCCGAAATACACGCACACGCTATTTTTCACACAGCGGGTGTCCTTGTTTGTTGGTACCCCTTTGCACCTCATTTGTCCTAGAGGGCCACTGTATCGATTATTCATCATAGCTGTATATAGGTGCTTTTTGTGAGCGCACATTTTGGAGCACATTTATTTCAGACGCAGGGACGCTACTGCCTGCTTTCTTGTGGCGGACTTGTTTGGCCCTGTGCGCGTCTTTGACCGTGCACTGGTTTGCTCTATTGGATTCCATGAATACGAGTTGTCGGCGAGCGTGTGGGCGTTTCGCGCACTTGCCTCCTGTACTTCCCCCATGACGCCCATATGCGTTGTCCCCCATTCCGAGAGTTACGCCCCGTGTTCTGCCTACTTTTGGTATGTGCGCCGCGCTATGTGCGATTTCGCTGTGGCCGTGGCGCACGCCGTTGGATGACCTGTGCGCCGGCGTGCGCCGCGCACTTTTTTAGCGCACTTCCAATATTTTTGTCGCGCACCGTCTTCCATGAATCGATGTGCGCTGGTTTCCCTGCGATTTTCGCACTTGCACTGCCATTCGCACGTTTTGGCACCTCTGCGCTGGAATTTTCGGCGCACATTAATTCCATGAATCGGCCTGATAGTCTATTGTATTCTGAAATGCAAGGAATATCAGCGTTTACTTTACTTGCATCAAAGTTGATTAGAAATAGACCCTCAAGTGTACATAAGCGTGATAGTGCTACGTAGCTATTGCCTTCTTTAAATAATGTGTTACCAATATCTATCAATGCTTTGTCTATGGTAAGACCTTGGGATTTATGAATGGTAACTGCATATGCAAGAGTTAGAGAAAATGGTTCTCTGCGTACATACATGTCTTTGAAGAGAACGAATCGAGCTGTTGAGCGCCCTCTCCTTTTTACTTCTGAAAGTTTGTCAAAGAGAATATTGACAAACTGAATGTTGTTGTCACGTGGGTATGTTTGAAAGCCAACAACTGTACCCAGTGCTCCATTAACTAGTCCTTGTTCCACGTCAAGGTCACGTTTAAGCATTACTCTACAGTTTAAGGATAATTTTTATATTTTCTCCAACCCAGCTGTGAATTTTCAAAGGTATGTAGTCTTGTTGTGGCTTGTTGACATATGGGTAGTGTCATACCATGTACGCTCAGTTTGTCTGTGTAGCTAATTTCAATTATTGGGTGAATTTCTTTTTTCAACATTGTTTCATTGAATTTGGAACAGCTTGCAAGAGTTGGCATTAGGACATACAATTGAGATTTTTGTGCGCTAATTCTTCCATAACATCATTAGCACATGAGTTATCGCCATAAAGTGCATGGATGTGAAGGGTTTTTAATATTGCTTGTGCTTCTTGAGATAGTACACCAACTCTAATACTTTTTAAAATGTTTGCGTAAGTGAGGTCTGCAGATTGGTGCATGTTTTTTTATAATTCTCTGTATTGGAAATGTTGCCAAAGGTTGACATTTCCTATGCTGCCAACAGTTTTACGGCAGAGTTTGTGTCCTAAAGTTTTTAAAATAGGATCACCTTTCCCTGGTGTCAATTGAAGAAGATCTCTGAAAACAATAATGTGTTTTCCTCCAAAGAGTTCTTCATAGTTTGTTTTAAGTACTTCTTGCAATGTGAGGTGAATCAAAGCCAACATTAGGTTGAAGACCATGCTCACTTCATCTATTAGTAGCATTTTCATTTGTTTTAATACTCTGCATAGTTCCATTGCAGCTTCTGTAGACAGTTTGTAATAGTCTAATTTGTTTTTGTGTTCTACTGGAAGGAGTAGTAATCGGTGTAAAGTGACAATGCCTATGTTGTAGGCAGCTAAACCTGTGGGGGCAGTTACAACAGCTGACAGTTTGTTGTTTGTCAATAGTTGAAGGAACTTGCGGATGATTTTGATTAAGAATGTTTTGCCTGAACCAGCTTCACCACTGACGTATATCAGTATAGGTTTGTAATTTTGGCAGGTACAGTCTTTATTTTCGTGTTGTACACCATGTGCAATTTCTTTTGTTACTTCTTCAAAAATGGTGCGCTGGTCTTTGTTAAGTTTTGATTGTAGTACAGTTAAGTCTTCTGTATCGTCTTCATAGTGACACATGGTGTTTTCTACTTCTTTCATAGCTAATTCTGCCTCATTTGCTATTAGTGGCTGTCCCAGTGGTTCTTGGCTTCCTGTTACAGAAGGTTGACTACTGTCGGAAGTGTCCATATCTAGTTGGGCCTGGAGTTCTTCTTCATGTTGCTATTCATTGTGCAACATTGTTTTGTACTGCGTAAAGTTTACATCAGTGATAGTGGTTTCATTTGCTTTGAAAGAGTCTTCATAGCAGTCATAGTTATCTAGTATCTCTTCTTCTTTTCTCCATGGTTTAAAAAGTTGTAGCAGTGTCATGTAAGTTTTACTAAGCTGCCTTCACAATCTGTCACTCTATATCTACTTTTTTTTCATTGTGTTTTATATTATTTTTGTATGCAAAGGTTTGGGCTATGTAGTATAGACACATGGTTTTCAAAGTGGTACTCCTGTTCGGGTAGTATGTGTCTAGTAAATAGTTTTTCAAAATGTCTTGGCTGTTGGGATCATTTTTGGCTATTGCTTCTATGTCCTCATATGATATGAGAACTCTTTTTCTAGATTTAGCAGGACCAAGACTTAGCCATACTATATTTTTAGATTTTTCATACAAAGCAGTATTGGTTAAACGATCTGCAGCTTCATAGGTGCCACATTCTCTATGAGAGAGCATTTTTATGCATAGGCTGTACAATTTCTGAGATAGTGTTTTGTCTGATGATAGGTCATTCCAGAGGTCTTGAAGCTCTGTTTTTCCTGCTTTTGTTGAATTGGCTGTAACATATTGTGCAACTGAAGTGGAATTGTCTGCAATATACTGGACATCTATGTTTGCTTTCCATAAGAGGACAATGATTGCATTGTAATCATTGATATATTTTGATTCTTCTGTTCTTTTTATGTAATACGTGTTCTTAGGTGATTTACCTTTAACACTATGGGCCTCATTACGACCCTGGCGCTCCCGGAGCTAATGGCTCCAAGGCAACCATCGTTTTCGTAATGAGGCCCAATGTCTAACTGAAGACATGAAGTTGTTCACTGTACCTGTTTCTGTAACTGATCTAGGGAATCCAAAGCGGCATTTGGTGTAGTATTTCACTTTGTTTTTGTATTTGCGATGACAATACTTGCCACATTTGTGTCTTTGAAATTGTACAATTTGTGTATGAAGGTCACTATGTCTCGTTTGTGAAGGGATTTCACAAGTGACATATTTTTGGATGAACTGCAAAAGAGTGGCATCACTGTCCTGACCAAATTTAGGAGCATCTTTAATACATAAAACCATGTGGATATGTGTTGCTCCTCTGGCTTTGTATTCTTTTCTCCAAAAGAAGTGTTGGACTTCTCCGAGGGGAGGAACAGTTTTATTACAAATAAAGTGTAGCATAGCAATGAAACGATGCTGGAATTATCTTGGAACAGTAACCGGATATAGACAGCAAAGTTCTCCAGGTGTTCGTATATCTATGTTTGTTTTGTTTTTGTTTGATATGCGTAGGAAATCATGTAAATCTTCCCACGCATATTCTGCACAAATTAATGTAACAAACCAAGTGGGTGGTCCAAGGTTTGTGATCATAAAACGTACATCTCCGTGACGTCAGAACCAGTATTCTTTCGTACCACGCATGTTTGCAAACAGATTTGTAATGCTTGATTTTAAAACCTCATCTTTTTCTTTCACTTTTTGTATTAATTGCGTAGCTGACATATTTTGAAAGTGGGTTCCCGATTTCAATATGTGTGCAACTCCGTAACATAGAGTTGCTAGTTCACTTTCAAAAAGTAGGTGGAATATGTATTCCACATTTTGTCTAAATCTGAGATCTTCGGAATACATTCGTAATGAGCGGTATTCTGATGCTGGTATCTGATTGGGTCTATCATCATACCTTCCTCCTTTGCCAGTAGGAAATAGTAGAGGAAAAGCACTTGCTCTATACTTTTTCCCATATGCTCATTGCTCTAGTGCATTATCTATGCTGTCATTAGAGTGTAATGGATGAATTGTATAATGGTCTACAATATTGGATACTGCAGCAGGATCTAGAAGTTCAAATTGACCAGTTTCTGGTGACCCTTTAATTATTCCAGTTGTTTCCCTTAAGTTCTCTTCAATATTTATTTCTTTGTAGTATTCATTATTGTCTTTTAGATATTGCTAGGATTGTCTAACTGTATGTAAGTCCACGAGTTGTTGCCAAATCTTTTTGTCTTTTGTTGGTACACCCTTTAGTAAGACAATTAAATATTGCTCTATTGGACGTTGCACTCCTAGAGTGTGCACATTTTCTGTCAGATCTAATGGTAAATAAACTACTTTGCCACAAATGCCTTTGACCAATTCAGAGGGGGGTAATTTTGCTGTTTTTGGTTGAAGGCATATTATTGTTTGAAATGGGTGCACTGTTTGAATTATGATGCTCTCATATAAATTGAGTTGTTGCAGGGATTTTGGTAGTGGGAATAATTCCAAGTTGTTTGTGATAGCACGTAAAGGAGTTTGGTTGTTGTCAAGTTTTGTAGTGCAGTAACTGCAAAGCATTAAGGGGTCAGTTATTTCGTATTTGTTTTCTGCTAAAAGGTAGAGAGCTCATTCAAACCATTTGGAATCTTCATTGTCTTCTATTTTGTATGTTACGTCTATAGTTTCTGTGTTACTTTTGTAAAAAGTTCTGCGGCAACACATACACGCATGGTTTGGTACTTCAGCGGATGTACTTTTAAATTTTAGAATTTCTTTTTTGTATATGTGTAGTAGAAGGTTGCCATGTGCAGAATTGTTTCTAGTCGGTTGTAGAGCTATTGAATTTTGTAAGTGGATTTCACTTCCAAAATATTTTCTCTGGATATGGTCGATTTCTTCTTGTAGGTCTTTCGGTGTACCACATGTAGAAGAGTGTTATTTAAATTGGCTAGTTCTAAAGCAGGACCTTTAGCATAGTACAGTTTATAGACTACATTTCTCATAGTTGAATGATGTGTTGATATCATTGTGATATCATGGAAGGTGCTTTTGCAAATAGGTCCTGAAATGCAGGCTAATGAATATCCTTGTAGTCCTGTGTATCTGCACACTGGACAGGTATCCTTATTTTGCAGCACTTTCATTTTGATTGTGTCTTTACCTTTCACATACTGATTGAGGAACTCGTGTAAAGATTTGAAGGATTTATTGGGAATGTTACACAATGACGTGCACAGCCATTTGTATACTGGATGTTCTGATTCAGTCGAATGGAGAGGTAATTCAGAGTTTTCTGGGGATAATTTTGTAAGCAGTGTTTCTTGTTCCATTATGGTATTATTACTTTTTTCATAACCTCGTCCACTGCTATGGATTCCAATTGTGTTTGTTTGGCTTTGTTTGTATGCTTCCTCATTGAAATATGGTACTGTGGTCGTGGTGTGAGTCCATTCACCTTCACAAATATTTAAGAACTTATTTTTGTTGACATTCCGTTTATTGAGAAGTTTTTTTGTAGTTTATTACTTAGTTTTGTTAGTGGTTTCTTCCTGTTTAAAACTAAAATAAATAACTTCCTTTTCAGAAGGATTGCACTGTCTACGAGAGCTTCTAGGATTAATTTTCTACGGTGGGTTTTAAGGGTTGTGCATAATTTCGCTCCTGTTTTTACAAGATTCTGGAAGACTCTGTGGCGGAACATTTTTGCTAAAATACTTTTTTTGGTATGGTTACTTGCTAGTATATGAAGATTTATTGGAGCAGTTTTAGCAGTAGTGGTAGCCAAATTCTTGTTAAGCATTTTTTGTTTCTTTTTACATTTTGATAGAGGAGGCAAAGTTTCTGTACTAGAAGCTTGTTTTATTTCGCTAAATGACTGCATTAGCTGTTTTGTTTGAACGTTTTGTATAGACTCTGGTAGAGATGGATGCTCATTTTGGACACTTTTATTCTCATTTGGTCTATTTCTGCTTTGCTTTCTACGGACTTGCTTTTTGGTAGGCATTCTTTGGGGTCTGTTGAAAAAAAAGAAGGTATTGCTTGGTCTGTTTTGCAATGTATGTGTGCTGTGTGCATGCGTGTATGAGTTTGATGGGAAAGATATATGTGGTGGTGTGTGATTGTGTATTGGACAGTTACAATGAGTTGGGAAGGCTATTCTTCTGTTTGTGTGTTACTACTCTGCAGTTCAGATGAGAGTAGAACGTGAGCTAGTCTTGAGGGGAAGCATTAATAGTAAATGTAATGGCATACAATTGAAACAGTCCTTTGTTTTGTAGTACTAACATTCTAAGGGTTGAGTATGTTACTAGTGTTCCAAAGAAACGGGGATTTGTGTGCCATTCGGATATGTTGTTTGTAGTTTAGATGCTGCTGATTTTCAGGAGAGTGGTCCCCACTGCAATTGTAAAAGGAAGAAGGTAGTAATTTTGTGTGTTTATAGCACTGATGTTAATGTACACGTTGATTTTAAAGTTTTTGTGGTAGTATTCTTGTTTGATATCTGAACATAATGTATGCATGCATTTCATTTGACTATGTGCAGCCTTTATATGTTTTTTACAGTATGTTAGTTCAACATGCTTTGCAAATGAGTAGAATTTTAAGTTCATGAAATTCACTTGTTTTTTCCAGCTGTTTTGTAGATAGCAGACAGGTTTGGAAGTTATAGTTCATTATAGTAGATGGGAAAAATTTGAATAATTTCATTTTATAACTAGACATGCCAACAATCGCGAACACCTGAGAGGGAGATTTCACCACAGCAATCGGGAACATTTATAGTCTCGTGCATAAATCGGGATGGTTGGCATGTGTGTATAGGTTATGCGGGAGACTGTAAAAAATAGTGTGATTTTTAAATGAAAAATTGTGAGTCTCGCGCTTAAATCGGGGGCGATGGCATGTATGTATTGGCTATGCAGATTTAGAGGCATTACTCTGTTTTTATGGAATCATAAGAGTTGTACATGTACTCTGAATAAAATATGCATACCTGTACTTTGTAATCATGCATGTGGATATGTATGGAGCTGTAAGTAGAAATCTTCGAGACTTATACAGTAGTTTTTGTAGTAGGTGCTTTGCAATGATATGAGTCTTGTATTCAGAGTGATCAACAGTACATTTGAAGTGCGGAACTCTGATGATGGAGTTAGATGTAGAGGTCTTGGACGTGATTGGTGGATGGTTGTGTGACTGCTTAGCTGTCTCCAATGAGGGAATGGAACAGAGAGTGATGTGGAAAGTGTAGAAGGGCTGGCTAATAGTTACGTTACGTGCAACATTTTACAATTGCAGTGAAGACCACTCTCCTGAAAATCAGCAGCATCTAAACTACAAACAACATATCCATTTTCCACAAAAAAAGAGTAAGTAGAATAGTACCTTTATATTCTTACTGCTCCTCGAAGACACTGTGGTTCATTCATGTAATTTGCGTAAAAAACAAAACATCGATTTCTGAACCATTCTACCCACAAATCCCCATTTATTAAACAGAGATTAGCAAGCAGAATGGCACACAAATCTCTGTTTTTTTGGAACACAAATAACATACTCAACCCTTAGAATGTTAGTACTACAAAACAAAGAACTGTTTTAATGTTATACCATTACGTTTACTATTAATGCTTCTCCTCACCACTAGCTCACTTTCTACTCTCATCTGAACCGCAGTGTAGTAACACACAAACAGAAGAATAGCCTTGCCAACTCATTGTAACTGCCCAATGCAAAATCACACACCACCACATACATCTTTCCCATCAATACACTCATACACACAGCACACATACATTTCAAAAGAGACCAACCAATACCTTCTTTTTTTTTCGACAGACCCCAAAGAATGCCTATCAAAAAGCCGTACAAAGCAATGCAGAAATAGAGCAAATGAAAATAAAAGTGTCCAAAATAAGCATCCATCTCTACCAGAGTTTGTACAAAACGTTCAAACAAAACAGCTAATGCACTCATTTAGCGAAACAAAACAAGATTCTAGTACAGAAACTTTGCCTCCTCTATCAAAATGTAAAACAAAACAAAAAATGCTAAACAAGAATTCAGCTACTTTTACTGCTAAAACTGCTCCTATAAATCTTCATATACTAGCAAGTAAAATACCAAAAAAAGTATTTTAGCAAAAATGTTCCACCACAGAGTCATACAGAATCTTATAGAAACAGTAGCAAAATCATGTACAACCCTTAAAACCTACCGTAGAAAATTAACCCTAGAAGCTCTCGTAGACAGTGCAATCCTTCTCAAAAGGAAGTTATTTATTTTAGTTTTAAACAGGATGAAACCACTAACAAAACTAAGTACTATACTACAAAAAAACTTCTCAATAAATGGAATGTCAACAAAAATAACTTCTTAAACATCTGTGAAGGTGAATGGAGTCACACCACGACCACAGAACCATATTTTAATGAAGAAGCATACAAACAAAACCAAACAAACACAATTGCCATCCATAGCAGTGGACGAGGTTATGAAAAAATTAATAATACCATGATGGAACAAGAAACACTGCTTACAAAAATATCCCCAGAAAACTCAGAATTACCTTTCCATTCGACTGAACCAGAACGTCCAGTATACAAATTGTCATGTACGACAATGTGTAACATTCCCAGCAAATCTTTCAAATCTTTACACCAGTTCCTCAATCAGTATGTGAAAGGTAAAGACAAAATCAAAATGAAAGTGCTGCAAAATATGGATTCCAGTCCAGTGTGCAAATACACAGGAGTACAAGGACATTCATTAGCCTGCATTTCAGGTCCTATTTGCAAAAGCACCTTCCATGATATCAAAATGATATCAACACATCATTCAACTATAAGAAATGTAGTCTATAAAATGTACTATGCTAAAAGTCCTGCTTTAGAACTAGCTAATTTAAATAACACTCTTCTACATGGTACACCCAAAGACACACAAGAAGAAATTGACCGTATCCAGAGAAAGTATTTTGGAAGTGAAAGAAACTTACAAAATGCAATAGCTTTACAAAAGCTAGCAACAATTCTGCACATGACAACCTTCTACTACTCACATACAAAAAAGAAATTCTAAAATTTAAAAGTACATCCGCTGAAGTACCAAAGCATGTGTGTGTGTTGCCGCAGAACTTTTTACAAATGTAACACAAAGGGCCTCATTACGACCCTGGCGGTAAGGGGTTAGCGCCATCGTTAGCTGCGCCGACCCCTTACCGCCAATCACGAGTTCCCTTTCCGCCATGGCGGATTTTACACCTGCTTTTAGCGGGTGTAAAAATCCATGGCGGTAAGGGAACTTGGTGTTAATTACGCCACCGTAATTTACGGTGGCGTAATTAACGCCTTCCCCACTCCCATTATGCCCTATGGGGCAAAAATGGGAATGGGGAAGGGTAAATGGGGATTGGGGATTTACCGCCCCGCCAAGGTCGGAATGGGGCGGTAAATCCCCTTACCGCCATGGTGTTAACGTAGTTAGCACCATGGCGGTAAAGTCACGGCCCTGGCGGTAACTTTCCGCCAGGGTCGTAATGAGGCCCAAAAACTATAGAAGTATCATACAAAATAGAAGACAATGAAGATTCCCAATAGTTTGAATTAGCTCTCTACCTTTTAGCAGAAAACAAATACAAAATAACTGGCCACTTAACACTTTGCAGTTACTGCACTACAAAACCTGACAACAACCAAACTCCTTTACGTGCTATTACAAATAACTTGAAATTATTCCCACTACCAAAACCCCTGCAACAACTCGATTTATACGAGAGCATCATAATTCAAACAGTGCACCCATTTCAAGCAATAATACACCTTCAACCAAAAACAGCAAAATTACCTCCCTCTGAATTGGTGAAAGGCATTTGTGGCAAAGTAGTTTATTTACCATTATATCTGACAGAAAATGTGCACACTCTAGGAGTGCAACGTCCAATAGAGCAATCTTTAATTGTCTTAGCAAATGGAGTACCAACAAAAGACAAATACATTTGGCAACAACTCGTGGACTTACATAAAGTTAGACACGCCTTGCAATATCTAAAAGACAATAATGAATACTACAAAGAAATAATTATATTGAAGAAAACTTAAGGGAAACAACTGAAATAATTCAAGTCACCAGAAACTGGTCAATTTGAACTTTTAGATCCTGCTGCAGTATCCAATATTTTAGACTATTATACAATTCATCCATTACACTCTAATGACAGCATAGGTAATGCATTTGAAACGTACCAAATGCAACAAACCAAAGGATCACCAATGAGCACATGGGAAAAAAGTTTAGAAGCACATGCTTTTCCTCTACTATTTCCTACTGGCAAAGGAGGAAGGTACGATGATAGACCCACCCAGAAAACAACATCAGAAGACCTCTCATTACAAATGTATTCTGAAGATCCCAGATTTAGACAAAATGTGGAAAACATATTCCACCTACTCCTTGAAAGTGAACTAGCAACTCTATGTTACGGAGTTGCACACATATTGAAATCAGGAACCCACTTTCAAAATATGTCAGCTACACAATTAATACAAAAAGTGCAAGAAAAAGATGAGGTTTTTCAAATCAAGCATTACATATCTGTTTGCAAACATGCGTGGTACGAAATAATACTGGTTCCGACGTCACAGCGATGCACGTTGTATGATCAGAATCCTTGGACTACCCACTTGGTTTGTTACATTAAGTTGTACAGAATATGCATGGGAAGATTTACATGATTTCCTACGCATATCAAACAAAAACAAAACAAACATAGATATACTAACACCTGGAGAACTTTGGTCTCTAGATCCTGTTAATGTTTCAAGATATTTCCACCATCTTTTCATTGCTATGCTATACTTTATTTGTAATAAAACTGTTCTTCCCCTCGGAGAAGTGCAACACATTTTTGGTAGAAAAGAATACAAAGCCAGAGGAGCACCACATATCCACATGTTTTTATGGATTAAAGATGCTCCTAAATTTGGTCAGGACAGTGATGCCACTGTTTTGCAGTTCATCCAAAAATATGTCCCTTGTGAAATCCCTTCACAAACAAGACATAATGACCTTCATGCACAAATTTCACAATTTCGAAGACACAAATGTGGCAAATATTGTCGTCGCAAATACAAAAACAAAGGGAAATACTACACCAAATGCTGCTTTGGTTTCCCTAGACCAGTTACAGATACAGGTGAAGTGAACAACTTCATGTCTTCAGTTAGACTTAGTGTTAAAGATAAATCACTTAAGAACATGTATTACACAAAAAGAACAGAAGAATCAAAATATATCAATGATTACAATGCAATCGTTGCCCTCTTATGGAATGCAAACATAGATGTGCAGTACATTGCATACAATTCCACTGCAGTTGCATGATATGTGACAGCCTACTTAACAAAAGCAGATAAAACAGAGCTTCAAGACCTCTGGAATGCCCAATCATCAGAAAAAACACTATCTCAGAAATTGTACAGCTTAGGCATAGAAATGCTCTCTCATAGAGAATGTGGCTCCTATGAAGCTGCAGATCGTTTAACCGGTACTGCTTTGTATGGAAAATCTGAAAATATAGAATGGCTAAGTCTTAGTCCTGCTAAATCTGGAAAAAGAGTTCTCAAATCTTATGAGGACATAGAAATAATAGCCACAAATGATCCCAACAGCCAAGACATTTTGAAAAACCATTTACCAGACACATACTATCTGAACAGGAGTACCACTTTGGAAACCATGTGTCAATACCGCATAGCCAAAAAATGTGCATTCAAAAATACTATAAAACCTGATGAATAAAAAGGTAGATAGAGAGTGACAGATTGTGGAGGCAGCTTAGTGAAACTTACCAAATGAAGCTTAATTAATCATATCAAATTATCATTAATATCTCCTCAACAGAAAGAAGTATATTACATGTCCCTGCTACAACTTTTTAAACCATGGACAAAAGAAGAAGAGATACTAGATAACTATGACTCCTTTCAACGCAAATGAAAGCACTATCACCGATGTAAACTTTACAAAGTACAAAACAAATTTGCACAATGAACAGCAACACGATGAAGAACTCCAGGCCCAACTAGATAAGGACACTTCCTACAGTAGTCAACCTTCTGTAACAGGAAGAAAAGAACCACTGGGACAGGCACTAATAGCAAATGAGGCAGAATTAGCTATGACAGAAGTAGAAAACCCCATGTGTCACTTTGAAAAAAAAAGATACAGAAGACTTAACTGTACTACAATCAAAACTTAACAAAGACGAGCGCACCATTTTTGAAGAAGAAACAAAAGGAATTGCACATGGTGCACAACACGAAAATAAAGAATGTACCTGCCAAAATTACAAACCTATACTGCTATAGTTCAGTGGTGAAGCTGGTTCAGGCAAAACATTCTTAATCAAAATCATCAGCAAGTTCCTTCAAGAATTGACAAACAACAAACTGTCAGCTGTTGTAACTGCCCCCACAGGTTTAGCTGCCTGCAACATAGGCGGTGTCGCTTTACACCGATTACTACTCCTTCCAGTAGAACACAAAACAAATGAGACTATTACAAACTTTCTACAGAAGCTGCAATGGAACTACGCTGAGTATTAAGACAACTGAAAATGCAATTAATAGATGAAGTGAGCATGGTCTCCAACCTAATGTTGGCTTTGATTCACCTCAGATTGCAAGAAGTACTTAAAACAAACTACGAAGAACTCTTTGGAGGAAAACACATTATTGTTTTTGGAGTTCTTCTTCAATTGACTCCAACGAAAGGTGAACCTATTTTTAAAATCTTAGGACACAAACTCTGCTGTAAAACTGTTGGCAGTATAGGAAATGTCAACCTTTGGCAACATTGCCAATACAGAAAACTAACAGAAAACATGTGCCAATCTGCAGACCTCACGCCAACATTTTAAAAAGTATTAGAGTTGGTGTACTCAAGAAGCACAAGCATTATTAAAAACCCAGCACATCCATGCACTTCATGGTGATAACTCATGTGCTACTGATGTTATGGAACAATTAGCGCACAAAAATGTCAATTGTATGTCCTTAATGCCAACTCTTGCAAGCTCTTCCAAATTCAATGAAACAATGTTGAAAAATGAAATGCAACCAATACTTGCAATTTGCTCCACAGACAAACTGGACGTACATGGTATGACACTACCTATCTGTCAACAAGCCACAACAAGACCAAATACCTTTGAAAATTCTATCTCCAACACAGCTGGCTTGGAGAAAATATGAAAATTAACCTTAAACTGTAGAGTAATGCTTAAACGTAACCTTGACGTCGAGCAAGGACTAGTAAATGGAGCACTGGGTACAGTTGTTGGCTTTCAAACATACTCACGTGACAACAACAATCAGTTTGTCAAGATTCTCTTTGACAAACTTTCAGAAGTAAAAAGGATAGGGCGCTCAAGAGCTTGATTCCTTCTCTTCAAAGACATGTATGTACACAGAGAACAATTTTCTCTAACTCTAGCATATGCAGTCACCATTCATAAATTCCAAGGTCTTACCCTAGAGAAAGCATTGAAAGATATTGGTAACACAGTCTTTAAAGATGGCATGAGCTATGAAGCACTATCACCCTTACGTACACTTGAGGGTCTATTTCTAATCAACTTTGATGCAAATAAAGTAAACACTGATATTCCTTGCATTTTAGAATACAATAGACTACGTTCACTATACACCCCCATCTAAAAATATATCCTGTTCCACAAAAAGGAAAATGTTGTAAAAGAAAACTAATTCAAACTGAAATGCAACAGGATCTGACTGCAAATCCTCCAAAGAAAGTAAAAGAAGCTAATACTTCATCACCACAACCAAAGAAGAACTTATTAGTCAAAGTAAGTCAGGTACTTCTTCAAAGAAGCAACACACACTCCGAAAAAATGACTTGGACACAGAACTGTCTGGTCCATTCAAATGTTCAAATATAACTGGTGGATATAACTGGTGTAAGTTGCTACACAAATGTAGCAATGAATATTCTATTTCAATTGCCACCAATTGTTAACAACATTTACTTACACAGTACAGACCAATTGTGTTTGCAAATGTTAGTCCTTCATAGAAACGTAACAAATAATCCTGACAACACGTATAGGGCCTCATTACACGGATGGCAGTAAGGATTTACCGGTACCGGTAAAATACCGGTACCGGTAAATCCTTACCGCCTTTGCGGGTTGGGGGATTTAACGCCTGCTTTTTGCAGGCGTTAAAATCCAACCCGCAAAGGGACCTCAGAGCTAATTACGGCACCACAAAATTGCGGTGCCGTAATTAGCGCCTTCCCCATTCCCGTAGAGCCCTATGGGGCAGAAATGGGAATGGGGAAGGGCAATGGTGGAAGGGGGATTTACCGCCCCTCCAACCTTGGAATGGGGCGGTATATCCCCTTTCCACCAAGGCGGTGCTGGTATTTTACCGGCATGAGCCATGGCGCTAATAGCGCCATGGCTCACCGCCTACCGTGTAATGAGGCCCATAGTGTTCACGGAATAAGATAAGAATTGGACTACTGTGCTGGAATGGTGAAATTCACTATAAACTCACAAGAAGATCCACAAGAATTTCTAATGTACTTACTACAAGTACTGGGAAACAAAAAACAAAAACATACCTATAATTGAAATCTTCCAGATTTCATACATGTGGAAACATACATGCACTCTCTGCAACAATGGGACACAGGAACAAATCCCTAATGAGCGCTTTCGATATGTATCCATACCTAACTGTGAATACATTCCATTTCAGCAACTTGTACAAAATGCAAACCATGGTAGATTATGTACTACCTGCAATTCAGACAATCAGTCCACCTTACTCACACAAACACATAGTACCTACGTACTACTAATGCTTCTACGTTATGAGTCAGATGGTACCAAAAACAACTGCATGCTGACTGGATTCACACACGGTCAAGAATCACTTGGTAAGAAAACCTTCACAACAATAGGTATAATCTACCACGCAGTAGCCACAACCAATGCAGGTCACTATACTGCATATATATTAAAGAAATGTGGATGGTTCGAATGTAATGATAGTACCATTACTGTAAAGCAGAGATTACCAGCAAATCTTACAAACACTTATTTAATCTTCTTAAAACCAAAATTTAATAACTAATCTGTACTTCAACGTTAACAAAAATCCAATTAGAAAACTATAAACAGTTAGAATAAGCCAACAGGTATCTAACTGGCCCAAAATTCTATAACAACCATACAAATAAATGAATACCACTAAGTTATAACAAAAAATAGACAGTTAGAATACGCCAACAGGTATCTAACTGCCTCAAAAATCTGCAACAAGCCAACAGATAGAACATTAGTCAGACACAACAAGTGAACACTGAAAAAAAAACCAAATAGACTGTAGCATAACAAAAAAAGTTTTTTTTTAAAACAACATGTTTTTTTTGCACAGAACATTGGTTTGTAAACTAAATATGAGAGTAAAAAAAAAGCTGAAATGTATATTATGCAATGTAAAAAGTCTACATATAAAATACATACAGTAACATGCTCTTTTCTTTTATCGCAGAAATTGAAAAAGAATGTTTCCTCCAGTTACCAAAGTCATGTAAAAAATATATTGAATCTCAACAAATCAAACAGTAAGTATCATTTCAAACATTTGATAGATTTTCAATTCTATGGGTGTGATCTATGGCTGTGATATGCTGTGGTGGTTGTGGCCAGGGCCTAGAGTCTTGGGTGTATAGCCTACTGCCTACGGCGTGCGGCCATGCACCCAAGACTCTAGGTCCCGGCCACAACCACCACAGCATATCACACCCATGGTGGCTTATAACTTCGGTCTTGGGGTCATGGCCTTCCACCATGCACCCAAGACTCAAGGCCCTGCCCACAAACACTTGATAGATATTCGATTCTATGGGTGTGATCTGTGGGTGTGATATGCTGCGGTGGTTGTGGCCAGGGCCTAGTGTCTTGGGTTTATGGGCTATGACCTACGGCCTGCGGCCATGCACCCAAGACTCTAGGCCCTGGCCACAACCACCATAGCATATCACACCCATGGTGGCTTATAGCTCAGTATCACACCCATAGATTCAAAAATATTAACTGCGGCATATACTCAATTTGAATGTCCACTGACACCAAGCGTGTCCTTAGAACAGTTTCAACATGACTGCGCACAGCACGGACGGGAATACTACCTTTAGGACACCCCTCATTTTCAGTAATTATGAACATCCCAGACAGCGCGGGCATGGCGAATACATCAGTAGCACCTGCCACCTAAACAAATACAGTATTTCACCCATCTCTTACTCCCGAAACCTCTCCAAGCAATCTTGCACACCAAAACACTCTGCAAAACTGCCTTTCGCCTCTGTTTGTCGCCGTGCTGTCGGCGGATCCAAGATGGCGGGCGCATCGGGACAATCTGACGCACATCACGCCTCACTCCAGCCAATCGGTGGACACGTTGAGTGTCCGCGGACATGACGCGAGCCGATTAGCCAATCGGTGTCCTGCCCGCGGAGCGAACAGGGAAGTGTCTCTGCGGACATAGATATCACTAATTTTTTAGACCTACTTGGTCGTTTTAAAGAAAACTACTGGAAGGATGTTCACCAAATTTACAAAAGCACACTTTCGGGACCAAGCCCCTGCCGCAACTTTGGTGAAAATCCATCCAGCAGTTTGGGCTGTAGGCATGCGCAAAGTTTTTCCCCCATTCAGTCTATGTGGACAAAATAAGTTTTGGAACCCCCCCCTATAACTTTTTCTCCCATGGACCAAACCTCACTAAACTTTGCATAAAAATTCTGGAATTCACTGTGGGACCCAATCGGTTCCTTTATCGAAAATGAACAATTTGTGTATGAAAAAAGAAGAACGTGTGCCTCACGATTAACATTTTCGATCCCAAGCGAATAAAAAAATGTGCAATTTGGTTGAATATGGGAATCAGTGATGTCATCAATGACATTTGTGATGTCATCTTTTTTGTCCTGGGTGTTAGTCTTAGCAATGCACGTTGGTGGCGCGAGTTATGGTTCCTTAGCTTACCGTAACTAGCGAATTTCAGGGTTTTTTTGGTTTTACTTTGAACCCTAACGTCCCTTTAACAAATATTTTTAACTGAATTTCATAGGTTTTTAGTAGCACAACTTAACCATAACGTCCCTTTAACAAAGGTTTTTTTACTGAATATATATATATATGTATATAAAACATGTCTTCTTATTTTGAAACAGGTTTTATTGTGGACACTTTTTTTTCAAAGTGAAGAGAAATTTTTCTGAAGTAACATGTAGTTTGTAAGAAATCCCAAATATTTTTTTTGTTACCCAAATGAGCTTCTACAGCAAGATAGATACCTGCAAAAGGTACATTCTTTGGTTATTATGATTCTTGCATTCTTGTTTGCATTGTGCTGCTTTTATTTTGCATATTGTATTAAGATTAAGAAGTTTAATGGTAACACTATGGCAAGAGTAGTATTCAGTGATGATAACAGAAGTATAGGTCCTGAAATAATAACAGTTGGGATGATGCCTGAAGTGTCCCTTTAAGTGAGCACACCAATTAATACGGTAAAAAGAAGTGTGCAAAATGACATGCATCAAATGGTGCAGTATTTTGATAAATCCCCCTATGTTTCAAACAACGTGTGGTATTAGCACATGAGAAGGGTGGGACGAGAGAAGTCTGATGAGAGCTGTTTTGTTTGTTCCCTCATTCCATATGTCATGAGTGCCTCCCAAGTGTTCACATCAACAGATGTAAACACACACAGAGCACACTATTTAACCCATCTTGCACTATGCACCACAAGAGGGCAATTCCAGGCTACCACACAATGGCTAACAAAAGCAAAGTCCTTTTGTTAGGTTAGGTTCTTAAAACAAATGCCCTTGATGATTAATTCAAAAAAGCATTGCAAGGTAATGAAATAAATATTGTCTGGCGGATACATTAAAATGGAGGACCATAATTTGTTGCAGTGTACCGAAACTCGGGAAGGAAATACCTGATTGCTGGAATAGTCCCCAGTTACACATAACAGGGATTGTATTGACTACAGAAGGATGGGTTTAAGGCCTTATAGGATATAAAGCACAAACACTCCTAACAGCACCAAAGGCGGTTGTGGAGAATGTAAACAGGGTGTGCCTTTGGGGTGGACTGAAGATTCCAAATGACTTACCTGAGTAGAAGATGAAGCAGGACCAGTGCCCATAATAGAGTATGAACCAGCAGAAACACTACCTACACACACATCTATCACACCAGCACAACTTGTCTGCATTATAACCATCACCAAGCATATCAACTACTAGCACAGCACTAAACCTTGTATGCATGCACACACAACACCCATACTACTGCACTTCAACACACTCACCCACAAAATAGCAACACATAATAGATTCAATTGCTTAGGTGCTCCTGGCAGCACCCTGAAACTGAAATGTGGTATGGAACATTCTAACTTATTAAACATGTATCCACAGAAGTGTGAACAAAAAAAATTAAGTACTGTTGCCCAACATATATTTAAATATCCTAGGTGCATCAAACTTAAATTCTTTTCAATAGCCCATCTGGCAGGCTGTCCATAACATATCTTATAATGCGCAATTAAATCCTTTGAAAAAAACATGGATCCGTTTTTTGCCTTTTTTTTGCCCATCTGGAGGGCAGTCCTAGGCTTTTGCCCTAATCCACTGCTGCTCTTCACACAGCATTATAAAAAGTGATTCTCCCATGCTGCAAACATCACTCCAAAACATTCACGACATATGTGTACTGTTGGGATCAGGCCCAACACACAATTCAAATAAGTCAAATGCAGGAAGCGTTATGTTAAAATCTTGAGCAAGGCAAGCATGTGCTCCTGCAGCACCTTGCTCAAGCTTGATTCACTTGTTTTATCCGTCCAAAAGCGCATAATTCATTGATTACTAAACGTGTATTTCCCACAGACACCAGGCCACATGGTAGATTTGCCAGGTGCCTACAGTCATGGCTGGATCGTGGTGGCACAGCACTACATGAGCAAGTAGCGCGCACATGTATATATGAAAGAAACAAAAACTCACCAGTATCAAAGAATCTTATTCCATACTGTATGGCTCTACCCAGAGTAGCATAAGTGCAGTAGGGCCGCGGCGCATGTCGCTAAAACACATTGATAATTAAACAGCTCCATTGATGTTGTGGGTGACCCTCCTACGTGCATTGCCCCTTTAAGGGGATGTGTCCCTCCCACGTGTATTGCCCCTTTAAGATGGGCCATGACAAGGAGCTCCTGCAGGCACGTGAGACAGAACGGCTGCAGACTCCATAAGAGGTTGGTCTGAGCCCGTGTCTCATTAATGATGTAGGCTGCAGGCCTACACATGGCGGCCCAGGCCTGTAGGCCCTAGTGTCATGGGACCCTCGTGCCAGGACGGTGGCAGAGGTCCGCATGGTCAGGAGCCTGGCAGGCGGTGCCGCCACCCCGATTGAGCTGATGTCCCATAGTGCCAAGGGGCCTGCCGGATGTCCATGGCAGGCCCCAAAATTGCTGCGAGGAAACAGCCCCCAGGGGCACTTGCCGGATGTCCATGGCAGGCGACCCCCAACAATGGCGACGAAGATGTAAGGGCCCTGCGTGCCCCGTAGCGTGGTGAGGTGCTGCCCCTCCCCCGCTCGCCTCGGCGAGTCGGCAAGCGGTTTCAGCTGTATGGAGGGGTGTGTGGGTCTGCGCCCCCACCCCGTGTGGTGCGGGCCAAGCCCCCCCGTTGAGGGCGGCATCCACCGCGTGGGGAGGAGGGTGAGCAGCCCCTCCCCACCCACAGGTCACACAACATGGGGCTGCTCGGTGCACGCAGCACCAGCCGCAGTGGAAACTTGGAAGCGGCCTCGGCCGCACGAAAATGGAAAAGTGGCATCGACCGTGCGAGCGCTCCCCCAGCCACAACAAGAAGAACGGGTGTCGGAGCCCGCGATGGGAAAGGAGGTGCGAGCCCCCCGCGAAGAAGACGTGAAGCGACATCCACCGTGGAGGGGGAGGAGCAGGGATTTTCGTTAAAAAAAACAAAAAAAATTGCAAAAAGGGAACTTTTGCCAGCGGCAGCCCATCAAGAATCCAGGCCTGCCCCGACACAAAAAAAGACAAATAAGAGTGTGCACTGGACGATGAGGCGCGCCGCTCCTGCCAGGCAGCCTCGTGTTCACAATCCTAAAGAGGAAGGTGACAGGCTCCACCCTAGGCATGATGCGGCGGCCCTGCCACAATGAGGAGAACTGCGCTGGCCCCGCAAGACTGGGCTATCCAGTGGTGAGTGCTGGTGTGCCGCACCCTGGAGCAGATCAGTAACACAAGTGTAAGCGGTGGGGTACACACCTGGAGGCGTTCTGCCGCAAAGAGATGAGGAAGGCAACGTGCAGGATCCATCTCCACACACGAGGGAGCAGGAGCCGTAACAAAGCGGCATGTGGCATACATCGCCACGCAACGAGAAGCCAATGCGAGAATAATGCCAGTTGGCTTCCTGGCCATGGCCCTCTGAGGAGGGTGCTCGTGCGGCCGGGGTATTTTGTCTCGCTCGCAGCCCTCCCTGGCCCACCCCCTCTCAGATGCAGCATCTCCCGACACCAGAGAGAAGGTCAATGTGGCCGCAGCCACAAGGAGGAGGAGCGGCAGGCCATCGCCGGAGGGAGGGGATGCGCCCTGCATGTCTCTGCCTTGGCCGCGGCCCTCTGAAGAGGGTGCTTATGCGGCTGGGGACAGAGCATGCCGGCACCCTGCTGCAGGAAGGGGTGCTGTGCCCCTAAGGGGAAGAGAGGAGCCGCTGCGGCCACGGAGGGTGGTAAGAAATCGCACCTCCTGAATGTTCTCCCACCAGAAGCACGCCCGTAACAGAGTAGAGAATTGTTGGTCGCCCCCACCCCAATGGATACTTACTGAGCGGCATCTGCTGCAAAGAGATAGGCTGTGTCACCCAAAAAGAACAGGAGCGCCCGCTGCCCCAAGAAAGGATATGGGACCTCCCCCTGGAGAAAACGCCTCGGGCTGCCCTGGGTTGAAAATATCGGGCAGCCGATGCTGCTGGCAGAGTTAAGTGCCTGTGAGAGGCTTCTGCCGCCGAAAGAGAGGAGCCCTTGCTGGCGACCCTCCCTGGCAACGGCCCTCTGCAAGGTAGGTGCTCGTGTGACCAGGGAGGTAGCCGACCTGCAAATCCTGCGGCACCTGCCGCCGGGAAAGGGAGAACGCGTTCGGGCTCACTTGCTGCCCGGGATAACTGGAGGGGTGGATAGAAGAACAGAGATAGAGAACAGAGAGGGTGCTCTCTACCCAAATATGCAGGTGCATCATCTGGTAACCTGTACACTCCGGCAGTGAAGAAACAGCATTCCCCTGCCCGTACATTCCTGCAGTCGGGTAGTGGGTTCGCGACGATGTAGTTGGAGGTTGTCATGAGCGACAACGTGAGGGCCGGCTGTCGGCTAGCCATTGGAGACGGCAGTGTGTGTGTTGACTCTGACCGTGCTCGTATCTCCCTCGAACACCTGGTGAGAAAGCAAACAAAATGGTGGATATAAAGACATCGGAGAATAACTCAACGCCTCAGCCTTCCCAATGAGCAAAACAGTACCGACTGATAGATGGTAAGCACCACGTACAGCATGCCTGTTCAGTGCTCATTGCAGAAAAGTTAACAATCGCACAGCACCAGATCAATAAGTGAAGGTAATCCCCTGGAGCAGTGCCATCAAGAAAGCAGGACACCCTGTCCCACACGCCACCTGGCCTGTCTTACTGGTGGCCTAGACTGCTTGCCACAGATGACACACTGGTCGCCTGACACTAACGTTCCCCAGCATGCCATCCGGTCGAGAGTACAGGCCAACGTGGGTTTTGTGGAGGTACTTACCGGCCCCCGCCTGGGGTCAACCAACAACCGAGGTCTGACTAACGAAGACGGGTGGCCCTGGCACCCGCCGCGGGGAAGTGTTTCACTGGACAAGGGTATGGGTTGCATCTCAGCATGAGCTTTTGTACGCCCTCTTGCGCCACTGGAGGAAAGAGACACTCCTGACTGGGGAACATCGTGAAGAGGGGGGTGAACAATGTCCTGTCACCTCGTGCATGATCTATGGCACCATCCCCATCTACAGTGCATGGAGCAGCCAGGACGCCTTGCGACCTGCGTCTCGCTGCCCTGCCCTTAACATCATGTCCCGTAGCCCATGCTGCCAGGGAAGGGATACATCAAACAGCATGGATGCCTGGAGGGCTGCGTTTGCTGCACTGCCTTTAACATCACGGGACTAGCCAATGTGGCCCTTGGCAGCAACCAGGTGCGGCTTTGCCAACTGTGAACTGGACCAAGAGGGATTTGGATATGGGGAAGTGACTCCTGCACGGACTGCCCATAACATCAAGGGTTTAGGCCGATGTGGCCCCTGACACCGCCTGTCAGGTGCGGCTTTGCCGGTGGTGAACTGTGTCATCAATGGACCTGGACTTGGGAGGTGACTCCTGAATGGACGTTGCTGGCCTCCCGCAGTCCTGCAAGTGCTTAAAGTGGACTCAGTAATATTGTGTATTTTGGTGCAGTGAACCTGTTTAGTAAATACATGCCTGAAGTGGTCTCCGTAAAGGAAATCAGCATGAAGCTGTGATCCCGCAGTTGCTAGGTGTGCGTGTAGTGCCAGCTGCCAACGAACCCCAGGTTAATAAAGGGTTTTGTAAACTGTGGGAGAACTGCCTACATTCCACCGGCAGCTCATCCACCGCGAATGTCACCCGCGGAGCATGTTTAGAATTGGTTTGCATGTGTTATGTCGGTAATGATTTTGAGTTAGCTAGGTATGTGTTAGTGATGTATTGTAGTATGTGGGTGTGATGCTGGAAATGCATCAGAGGGACAGGGCCTCTGAATCCTTGTCCTTTACTGCTTTTTATCGTGTGTTCTGTCATGTTTTCTGCCCAGGAGTCCATGTGGGACTCCTGGCAGTGCAGCTCTCTCTTTTGGTTTGGTGAACAGACCCATGGGATACCCTTATGGCACCCATGGGTAGGGGTACAACCCTGTGCCCCTAGTGTATGTTTCTGGGCACCTGTGGGTGGCCCCAGAGCAGGGTATGGGCTGGTGGCAGCTCCATGCTGAAATTGACAGGTGCTCTGGGTGTCCTCCATTTTGGGATACCCAGGCCCTGCCATTGGGATCAGTTGATTCCTGATAGAAAACAAGATGGCCCCTGTGGCCTCTTGCTTTCTATTGCCTGTTATCTTGTTTTCCCAAAGTCCTGGGAAGCCCTGTCTCTGTCCCTTCCCCCTGACTGGCTGTTGGGTGGATGTTCCATATATGGTGTTGTTGTGAAGGCCCAGCTAGACTGACTGGAGCCTTCCCAGTGACTGTATGTTGTGGGTACCTCCTGTGGGTGGGACCTGGGTGATTGGAGTGTGTGACCAATATACACTCCTTGTTGTGGTTGTCTGGTTTCTGGCATGAGAGACAAAGACTGAGACAGCGCTGCCCGAAACTGGCCTGAATGCAGTGTGTAGTGTTGAATGGCTGGGTACTTGTCCCAATCCACATTCCTTGTTGTGAGTGTCTGAAAGGGAGGAGTGTGGCCTGAATGCACTGTGTGCCTGATTGGCTGACTGACTGCATGAATGCCCTTCTGTATGATTGGCTGCTGAGTGTGTGCCAGCAATGTGGATGAGAGGCAGGATAGTATATCTGGGGACCTCTCACCACTGGTAAGGTGTTCAGAAGCAGCCAGAGGTTCAGGAACGTTCAGAAACGTTCAGAAGCATCCTGGAGCTGAGTCTCCACTCTAAGAGTAACTGGAACTGCTGATCCTCGACGTCCAGCTGGAAGAAGAAGACTTGCTGTGGCATTTGCTTCGACCGATCCGAAGGCTGTCGAAATCGTCGAAGGCTGACCCGAGAGAGGACCTGGTAAGGCGCCCTCTTCCCGTGCTCCGAGGGACCATCGAGCACCGCTCCATCTTCGCCGAAGCGCCCTGGAAGACAGACCCTTGAAAGGCTGTCGACCCGAGACGGGACTGTCAGAGGGCCTTTGATGGCTTGAAAGAAAGTCTGTGTAGGGCACCTGTGTTGAGTGCGCCTGACTACAGCCAACCCTTTATCGTCCAGACGGATGCCTGCGACACCGGAATTGGAGCTGTCTTGTCCCAGTTGGATGACAAAGGGAGAGAACATCCTATCATATTCATCAGTAGACAACTCAAGGGTAGAGAACTTAGGTGGGCTACTGTTGAAAAGGAGTGTTTTAGCATAGTTTGGAGCCTTAGGCGTTTTAGGCCCTACCTTACGGGGTCTACCTTCAAGGTCCAAACCGATCATAAGCCCCTGAAGTGGCTTATGCAGATGAAGGGTGAGAATCCGAAATTGCTCAGGTGGTCATTAGCCTGCAAGGGCTAGACTTCACCATAGAGCACAGACCAGGGAAGAGTCACGATAATGCAGATGGCCTTTCCAGAAGGTATGTTGACCGTCTGGATGAGGGTGTCTATCCCGTGGGAGATTAGACACCCTCCACCTCAGTCTGGGGGGGGCGACTGTGATGCTGGAAATGCATCAGAGGGACAGGGCCTCTGAATCCTTGTCCTTTACTGCTTTTTATCATGTGTTCTGTCATGTTTTCTGCCCAGGAGTCCATGTGGGACTCCTGGCAGTGCAGCTCTCTCTTTTGGTTTGGTGAACAGACCCATGGGATACCCTTATGGCACCCATGGGTAGGGGTACAACCCTGTGCCCCTAGTGTATGTTTTTGGGCACCTGTGGGTGGCCCCAGAGCAGGGTATGGGCTGGTGGCAGCTCCATGCTGAAATTGACAGGTGCTCTGGGTGTCCTCCATTTTGGGATACCCAGGCCCTGCCATTGGGATCAGTTGATTCCTGATAGAAAACAAGATGGCCCCTGTGGCCTCTTGCTTTCTATTGCCTGTTATCTTGTTTTCCCAAAGTCCTGGGAAGCCCTGTCTCTGTCCCTTCCCCCTGACTGGCTGTTGGGTGGAAGTTCCATATATGGTGTTGTTGTGAAGGCCCAGCTAGACTGACTGGAGCCTTCCCAGTGACTGTATGTTGTGGGTACCTCCTGTGGGTGGGACCTGGGTGAATGGAGTGTGTGACCAATATACACTCCTTGTTGTGGTCGTCTGGTTTCTGGCATGAGAGACAAAGACTGAGACAGCCCTGCCCGAAACTGGCCTGAATGCAGTGTGTAGTGTTGAATGGCTGGGTACTTGTCCCAATCCACATTCTTTGTTGTGAGTGTCTGAAAGGGAGGAGTGTGGCCTGAATGCACTGTGTGCCTGATTGGCTGACTGACTGCATGAATGCCCTTCTGTATGATTGGCTGCTGAGTGTGTGCCAGCAGTGTGGATGAGAGGCAGGATAGTATATCTGGGGACCTCTCACCACTGGTAAGGTGTTCAGAAGCAGCCAGAGGTTCAGGAATGTTCAGGAACGTTCAGAAGCATCCTGGAGCTGAGTCTCCACTCTAAGAGTAACTGGAACTGCTGATCCTCGACATCCAGCTGGAAGAAGAAGACTTTCTGTGGCATTTGCTTCGACCGATCCGAAGGCTGTCGAAACCGTCGAAGGCTGACCCGAGAGAGGACCTGGTAAGGCACCCTCTTCCCGTGCTCCGAGGGACCATCGAGCACCGCTCCATCTTCGCCGAAGCGCCCTGGAAGACAGACCCTCGAAAGGCTGTCGACCCGAGACGGGACCGCCGAGGAGATCGAAGTGAAGCACCCGGACATCGCCGCCGTCGAAGTCCACTGCCGTCGACCAGGGTTCGCAGGTTTGTGTAACCGCTGGAGGCCCGTCGAAGTTGTGTTGCCCAGCCGTGGGAACCACTTGACGCCGTGCCGCCGACGACCGGAGCCGTCCGCTCCTTTGCCTAAGAACATTCGAATCGAAGGACTCCTTAGTTCGCACCGTCGACCGCTTTATCCTGCCGGAGAAAGTCGAGGACGACCAACGCGCCGAGGAGAAACCTGCCGGTGGGTTTCCCGCCACCCGAAGATCACAAAGACTCGAACGACTCGACGCCCTTGCTGGGCCTCCGTCTCCACATTCTTTGCGGTCCAGAACTATTGTCACCGAGGTGCCCCGCACGCCTCTGCCTTGCAGGACGCCGACGCTCCGACGCCGACGAGCACCGCTTGGACGAAGCTGCCGCCTCATCGACGCCGTTCTACCCTGTTTGTCGACGGACGTTCGATGCCCCGTGCCTCCCGCTTGAAAGGGAAGGCATTCAAGAAGGGCCGTCGATTCCCCGTCACAGAACGCCGAGTTTCTCGACGTCTCTCGACGATCCGTGACTCCCGCTTGAAAGGGGGTCGCTCAAGAAGGATCTGTCGACGCCTCTTCGAGGAACTCGACTCCACCAGGTACATTGGGGGGGTAAAAACATTATAGGAGGGAATAAGACTTGCAGAGCAATATATGGACTGGGCTTGTGCTATATCTTTATTTACAGGTTGCCCAGGTGGGGGGAGGTGGGGGCATCTCCACACAGAACTGTGTCTAGTGGTAGGGGCCAGTATTCTGCCTATTGCTCAACCATCTTATTTTCTCTCCTCTCTCTATTACTGGTTTCACTATATTGGTCTGTGTGACATTGTTACAGTATTGTTCATGCACTTTAATGAGATCTAATACAAAGGGTGGTACCACTTTAGAATTGTATATATTTGCCATTGTTGATTTTCCTGAGTACAAAGTGAGTTATTATGATAAGTGTACATAACCTTGAATATTGATTATATAAAGACTGTGTTCTAACCAATACAGTGTGTGGACATTCCTTTGTGGGGGCTTGGGGACTACACTGTACTTAAGAACCAGCCTGTATCACCTCCTGAGAAGCTAGGCCTTGATTGCTCGACCATTGCTACCGTAATAGAGAATCTTGGCTGGGGTCTCCTGTGCCTCTCCTCTACCATATAGAGAGCAGAAGTACAGACACCCCCCACCGGTCGTTTGGCCCCTCTCTCACACTGGTGGCAGCGGTGGGATGCTTATGGTTTTTAAGAATCAGTGTATAACCGTGCCACTTACAAAGGATATCTGCCCTTTATTAAATTAAGGTTTAGTTGTGTACAAGATAACTGCATTACAAACAATGGAGTCTATTGCAAATGGCAAATTAACTCGGATGAGCTTGGAGGCTCTCCAGAGTGCTTGTGAAGCCAGGGAGTTAGACTTTGTGGATAAGTCTAGGGCTGAGCTGATAGCTGCCCTGGTGGACTACCAGACTGATAGTGAAACTCTTGATGAGGGGGGGAATGCAACCAATGAGGACTCTGCCCCTGGGGTTTCTGCTGAATCTGTTTCTGGGAATGCCGCCATTCCTGCTGCCTCTGTTCCAAACCCCAGCAATTCCTTGGAGCTTGAGTTATTAAGGATGAAATTGGCCTTTGAATACCGCAAGTTGGAAATAGATGCTGAACTTAAGAAAGAGGAGTTGGCTCAACAAGTGGAGCTCAAGAATAGGGATCTTGAACTCAGAAATAAGGACCTTGAACTCAAGAGCCAGGACACTGAATGTCAGAGAATCCAGCTAGAGAAAGCTAGAGTGGAGACTTCAGCTAAAACCAGTGAGAGTGTCAGGTCCCCAGCCACCAAGTTTATGAAAGATTTGGTTGGTGTATTTGTGGAGGGTTCAGATATCCTCCAATGGATCGAAGCGTTTGAAATGGCTTGTGCGATTCATGATGTTGATAAAAGATATTGGGCTAAGTGTTTGTTAAGCAGAGTGCCTCAAACCGGATATGACTGTATTCTGAAGCTGAGTGTGGAAGAAAGGGGTCAGTATGAGTGTATGAAGTCTGCTTTGATTGCCAAGTTTGGCAAGACACCTACCCAATACCTTAGAAGGTTCAGGGATTTTAAGAAAAGAGAGAATGTGTCTTGGGTTGACTGGGTGAGTACTGCGCACATGAACATGATGGGTGGATCGATGGATACAAGGGTAAGACTTTTGTTGCATTGTCCCACCTCTTGTTCTTTGAGCATTTTTCTGAAGCCTGTTCACCAGAGCTCTGTCAGTATGTGGCTGACCAGAACATTTTGGACCCCTTTAAGCTGGCTAGGTTGGCTGACAAGTGGGTCTCCCACCGGGTGTCCCCTAAGGACTCCAGTGGGAAGGACAAGGACAAAGAGAAGGGGGCCTCTCAGAAAGCTGAGGAGTCCCACAAGCAGTCACAGTCGGGTAAACCAAAACCTTCCTCTCCTAAGACCCAAAGATCTAGTGGGGATAAGTCATCTGGGGGTTGGGATAAGAGTAGTGGTCCACCTGCTGCAAAGCAGGCTCCCAGTGGTTCCAGTACCGTAACCCACACTCCTGGCGCTTGTTGGGACTGTGGGGCTCTGGATCACAAAAGGGGTGACCCCAAGTGTAAAGGTAAGGCACTTGGAGTACAGGCTGTCAGCCTGACCTACCCTTACCCCGTGTCTGAGGTGGAGGCCACTGTCCTCCCCTCCTCTGCCAGGATCACATTTGGTGCTCCGGTGGAGATTTCCTTAGTGTCCCTTGGGGCCTGGGACCAGTATGCAGAAGTACTGGCGACTATCCCACAGAACACCCGTAGGTTTTTGAGAAGTGTCCTCTTGAATGGCCAGCCGTCTACTGGTTTGAGAGACACTGGGCCAAGCATGACAGTGGTGGACAGGACCCTGCTCAAGCCAGAGGACTATGAAGGTGCTCCTCTGCAAACCACCAGGTTAGCTGGTGGGCCTCCCAAATTATCACCTGTAGCCTTAGTCACACTCATGATTGGAGACAAGACAACAAAGCTTCCTGTCCTGGTTCAGGACAATGTCCCTGCTAACATTTTGTTAGGAAATGATCTAGTAGAGTTGGGGTTGATCTCGGATGGACTTCCCCTGACTGCTGCTGCAGTCACTAGGTCACAGGTGACACCCGGTCTGGCTGTGGGTCAGGTACCCGAGCCAAAGGCGAGGCCTAAGGCAAGAAGAAGGAAGACCAAGAAGGCCACCTCTGTGGAGGGAACACCTTCTCTTCCTGCTGTTCCGACAGCACCCATTGGGATCCATGATCCGGACGGGCTGGGTCCAGTGGAAAACCCAAACTCAACTCCTGTGGGAGAAGAGACAGAAGACTCTCCTGTGGGAGAGGTTCTCAACCCGGAGGATCATCCTGACCTTCAATGCTTGTTAGCTGAAGGGGGACCCTCCCGGGCAGACTTCTGTAAGGGACAGAGAGAGTGCCACTCTCTCGAGGGACTGAGGAAACAGGCCCTGGCCCAGGCACAAGGAGAAGTGCCTAGGACATTCCGGATTTATTGGGAGGGTGAGCTCCTTGTTAGTTGGCCCACTAAGCCTGAACCTGGTGCCCTCAAGAGGTTGGTGGTACCCCAGGTTTACAGGCCCTTCCTACTGCAGTTGGCGCATGAGGTGCCCTTGGCTGGTCATCTTGGGACCAAGAAGACTAAGCAGAGGCTCTCTGCCCATTTCTACTGGCCACGGATGGGAGTAGAGGTGGAGTAGAGGTGGAGTCTCACTGCAGGACCTGCCCAACTTGTCAGTTGTCTGGCAAGACGGGAGGCAGTGTCATTGCCCCACTGCAGCCATTGCCAGTGGTTGGCACACCATTTGAGAGGGTGGGCATCGACATCATCGGTCCCCTTGACCCTCCTACTTCAGGTGGACATCGGTTCATCCTGGTCTTGGTAGATCATGCCACCAGGTACCCTGAGGCGATACCCCTTCGGACTGTTACTGCCAAGGTGGTTGCCAGGGCTCTCCTGGGCATTTTCACCCGTGTTGGATTCCCCAAGGAGGTTGTCTCTGACAGAGGATCCAACTTCATGTCTAGTTACATGAAAACCATGTGGAAAGAGTGCGGGGTAACCTACAAGTTCTCCACCTCTTACCACCCCCAGACCAATGGTCTGGTTGAGAGATTTAATAAAACTCTCAAGGGCATGCTAGGGGCTTTGGAAGAACCCCTAAGGAGGAAATGGGATCTCCTCCTGCCATGCCTGCTGTTTGCTTACAGGGAGGAACCTCAAGAGGGTGTTGGTTTCAGCCCCTTTGAGTTACTCTTTGGACATCCCGTGAGGGGGCCCCTCGCCTTGATCAGAGAAGGCTTGGAAGCCACCCCTCCGGGTCCCGCCAAGCAAGTGGGGGACTATGTGTTAGGCCTCAGACGGAGGATGACACAGATGATGGGTCAGGCAACAGCAAATCTCAAGGCCAGCCAGGAATTGAATAAGTACTGGCATGATCTTAAAGCCTCTCAAGTGGATTGGACTCTGGGACAGGAAATCCTTGTGATGGAGCCTACCAAGCCTAGAGCTTTGGCAGACAAGTGGACTGGACCCTTCAGGATCATCTCCAAGATGGGCGAAGTCAATTATCTGGTTGACATGGGAGCCTCTGGGGTAGCCCCTCAGATATTCCATGTCAACAGGCTCAAGCCTTTCCACCGGCGAGCAGAAGTCTCATGTCTCTTGCTAGCTTCCGGGCAAGAAGAGGATGAGAGTGAGCCCCTTCTTGATTTGCTGCATAGCAACCCTCAGGATGGCTCAGTGGAGGGATAACATCTCTCTCCAGATTTGACAACAGAGCAACAGAGGGCCTGCAGGGCTTTGCTCCGACAGTATGCCTCTCTGTTTTCACTGAAGCCAGGCCTTACACCGTGGTGTAAGCATGAAATTGACACTGGTGACAGTGTACCTGTCAAAAGCAGGTGCTACCGTATGTCAGATACCGTCAAGAACCACATCCAGGCTGAGGTCGCCAAGATGTTGGATCTGGGTGTTATTGAACCCTCAACCAGTCCCTGGTCCAGTCCAGTGGTCCTTGTCCCCAAGGCAAGTTCCCAGGCGGGTACCAAGGATTGGAGGTTCTGTGTGGACTACCGAGGAGTCAATGCCGTCACCAAAACTGACGCGCACCCATTGCCCAGGGCTGATGAGCTCGTGGACACCATAGGTGCTGCCAAACTTGTGAGCACCTTTGACCTTACCTCAGGCTATTGGCAAACAGCTCTGACGGACCATGCCAAGGAAAAGACGGCCTTCTCAACACCTGAGGGACTCTACCAGTTTAGGGTCATGCCTTTTGGGTTGAAGAATGCCCCTGCCACCTTCCAGAGAATGGTCAACCATGTGCTCAGGGGGCTGGAAGCCTTTTGTGTGGCTTACTTAGACGACATTGCCGTCTACAGTTCCACCTGGGAAGAGCATTTGACACATCTGGATAAGGTGTTGCAGGCCTTGAAAAGAGCTAACCTCACTATCAAGGCCACCAAGTGCCAGATAGCTCAGGGGAAAGTTACCTATCTTGGTCATGAGGTAGGAGGGGGTCAAATCCAACCTCTCTCCAGTAAAGTACACGATGTACAGAACTGGGAGACTCCCACTACTCAAACACAGGTGAGGGCCTTTTTGGGCCTGACTGGGTACTATCGCAATTTCATGGCAGACTATGGGACCATAGCTGCAGCCCTGACAGCTCTAACCTCACCCAAGAAGCCTAGGAAGGTTAATTGGACCGAAGACTGTCAGAGGGCCTTTGATGGCTTGAAAGAAAGTCTGTGTAGGGCACCTGTGTTGAGTGCGCCTGACTACAGCCGACCCTTTATCGTCAAGACGGATGCCTGCGACACCGGAATTGGAGCTGTCTTGTCCCAGTTGGATGACAAAGGGAGAGAACATCCTATCATATTCATCAGTAGACAACTCAAGGGTAGAGAACTTAGGTGGGCTACTGTTGAAAAGGAGTGTTTTAGCATAGTTTGGAGCCTTAGGCGTTTTAGGCCCTACCTTACGGGGTCTACCTTCAAGGTCCAAAGCGATCATAAGCCCCTGAAGTGGCTTATGCAGATGAAGGGTGAGAATCCGAAATTGCTCAGGTGGTCATTAGCCTGCAAGGGCTAGAGTTCACCATAGAGCACAGACCAGGGAAGAGTCACGATAATGCAGATGGCCTTTCCAGAAGGTATGTTGACCGTCTGGATGAGGGTGTCTATCCCGTGGGAGATTAGACACCCTCCACCTCAGTCTGGGGGGGGGCGACTGTGATGCTGGAAATGCATCAGAGGGACAGGGCCTCTGAATCCTTGTCCTTTACTGCTTTTTATCGTGTGTTCTGTCATGCTTTCTGCCCAGGAGTCCATGTGGGACTCCTGGCAGTGCAGCTCTCTCTTTTGGTTTGGTGAACAGACCCATGGGATACCCTTATGGCACCCATGGGTAGGGGTACAACCCTGTGCCCCTAGTGTATGTTTTTGGGCACCTGTGGGTGGCCCCAGAGCAGGGTATGGGCTGGTGGCAGCTCCATGCTGAAATTGACAGGTGCTCTGGGTGTCCTCCATTTTGGGATACCCAGGCCCTGCCATTGGGATCAGTTGATTCCTGATAGAAAACAAGATGGCCCCTGTGGCCTCTTGCTTTCTATTGCCTGTTATCTTGTTTTCCCAAAGTCCTGGGAAGCCCTGTCTCTGTCCCTTCCCCCTGACTGGCTGTTGGGTGGAAGTTCCATATATGGTGTTGTTGTGAAGGCCCAGCTAGACTGACTGGAGCCTTCCCAGTGACTGTATGTTGTGGGTACCTCCTGTGGGTGGGACCTGGGTGAATGGAGTGTGTGACCAATATACACTCCTTGTTGTGGTCGTCTGGTTTCTGGCATGAGAGACAAAGACTGAGACAGCCCTGCCCGAAACTGGCCTGAATGCAGTGTGTAGTGTTGAATGGCTGGGTACTTGTCCCAATCCACATTCTTTGTTGTGAGTGTCTGAAAGGGAGGAGTGTGGCCTGAATGCACTGTGTGCCTGATTGGCTGACTGACTGCATGAATGCCCTTCTGTATGATTGGCTGCTGAGTGTGTGCCAGCATTGTGGATGAGAGGCAGGATAGTATATCTGGGGACCTCTCACCACTGGTAAGGTGTTCAGAAGCAGCCAGAGGTTCAGGAACGTTCAGGAACGTTCAGAAGCATCCTGGAGCTGAGTCTCCACTCTAAGAGTAACTGGAACTGCTGATCCTCGACATCCAGCTGGAAGAAGAAGACTTTCTGTGGCATTTGCTTCGACCGATCCGAAGGCTGTCGAAACCGTCGAAGGCTGACCCGAGAGAGGACCTGGTAAGGCACCCTCTTCCCGTGCTCCGAGGGACCATCGAGCACCGCTCCATCTTCGCCGAAGCGCCCTGGAAGACAGACCCTCGAAAGGCTGTCGACCCGAGACGGGACCGCCGAGGAGATCGAAGTGAAGCACCCGGACATCGCCGCCGTCGAAGTCCACTGCCGTCGACCAGGGTTCGCAGGTTTGTGTAACCGCTGGAGGCCCGTCGAAGTTGTGTTGCCCAGCCGTGGGAACCACTTGACGCCGTGCCGCCGACGACCGGAGCCGTCCGCTCCTTTGCCTAAGAACATTCGAATCGAAGGACTCCTTCGTTTGCACCGTCGACCGCTTTATCCTGCCGGAGAAAGTCGAGGACGACCAACGCGCCGAGGAGAAACCCGCCGGTGGGTTTCCCGCCACCCGAAGATCACAAAGACTCGAACGACTCGACGCCCTTGCTGGGCCTCCGTCTCCACATTCTTTGCGGTCCAGAACTATTGTCACCGAGGTGCCCCGCACGCCTCTGCCTTGCAGGACGCCGACGCTCCGACGCCGACGAGCACCGCTCGGACGAAGCTGCCGCCTCATCGACGCCGTTCTACCCTGTTTGTCGACGGACGTTCGACGCCCCGTGCCTCCCGCTTGAAAGGGAAGGCATTCAAGAAGGGCCGTCGATTCCCCGTCACCGAACGCTGAGTTTCTCGACGTCTCTCGACGATCCGTGACTCCCGCTTGAAAGGGGGTCGCTCAAGAAGGATCTGTCGACGCCTCTTCGAGGAACTCGACTCCACCAGGTACATTGGGGGGGTAAAAACATTATAGGAGGGAATAAGACTTGCAGAGCAATATATGGACTGGGCTTGTGCTATATCTTTATTTACAGGTTGCCCAGGTGGGGGGATCTCCACACAGAACTGTGTCTAGTGGTAGGGGCCAGTATTCTGCCTATTGCTCAACCATCTTATTTTCTCTCCTCTCTCTATTGCTGGTTTCACTCTATTGGTCTGTGTGACATTGTTACAGTATTGTTCATGCACTTTAATGAGATCTAATACAAAGGGTGGTACCAGTTTAGAATTGTATATATTTGCCATTGTTGATTTTCCTGAGTACAAAGTGAGTTATTATGATAAGTGTACATAACCTTGAATATTGATTATATAAAGACTGTGTTCTAACCAATACAGTGTGTGGACATTCCTTTGTGGGGGCTTGTGGACTACACTGTACTTAAGAACCAGCCTGCATCACCTCCTGAGAAGCTAGGCCTTGATTGCTCGACCATTGCTACCGTAATAGAGAATCTTGGCTGGGGTCTCCTGTGCTTCTCCTCTACCATATAGAGAGCAGAAGTACAGACACCCCCCACCGGTCGTTTGGCCCCTCTCTCACAGTGGGTGTCCCGCAAGGTTTGACGTGAGAGGCAGTTTGTCGTTCTGTAATAGGTGGGACGCATGTATGTTTTAGTCACGTTTGTCGTTTGTTATGAAAAAGGAGGAGTGTTCTGCGTGACCCTCCTACGTGCATTGCCCCTTTAAGGGGATGTGTCCCTCCCACGTGTATTACCCCTTTAAGATGGGCCATGACTGTGTCATGGCCCAGGTTAATAAAAGGAGCTCCTGCAGGCATGTGAGACAGAACGGCTGCAGACTCCATAAGAGGTTGGTCTGAGCCCGTGTCTCATTAATGATGTAGGCCGCAGGCCTACACATGGCGGCCCAGGCCTGCATGCCCTGTTGCCATGGGACCCTCGTGCCAGGACGGTGGCAGAGGTCCGCATGGTCAGGAGCCTGGCAGGCGGTGCCCCCACCCCGATGGCGCTGATGTCCCATAGTGCCAAGGGGCCTGCCGGATGTCCATGGCAGGCCCCAAAATTGCTGCGAGGAAACAGCACCCAGGGGTGCCGGCCGGATGTCCATGGCAGGCGACCCCCAACAATTGTGATAATTAGGGTAAGCCTCTGGTGCCTTTCCTCTATTTCTCACTTCTCGGATTCTCGTAACTGCGCATTCCTTGTTGACATAGTCCTGCAAGCCTTCTGGAATGGCTTAGTTCCACAGAGGTTATGGCATTGCCATGAAAACTGCAACACAGCGTCGTTGAGACTGGTGCTGACATCATCATTCAGAAGCTGGTATCGGAGGGAGAGGAGCTCCATGGCTGCTCCGACTGCGCTCAACCTGAACATCAGCAGAGGGAGCTGCAGGGGGCTATTTAAAGGGTAGGACAATGCGACCTGGAATCTCCCTAGCTCTGCATTTCCACCGGGGCACAGTATGGCGCCCGCTCTTATCTGATGCCCAGATTCTGTGGACCACTCTCTGCTGGTATTGCAGTAGTTGAAAAACCACCGGGGCACAAACTTGGCAGCCAAGCGGCTCAAATCAAGCGGTGCAGGTAAGACAGCGGCATCGCTGTTCATGTAGGCCCATTGTCACTTTGAAACCGGCAATGTTCTGGGTGGGGATGGAGTGTCACACTTGGGGGTACCATGGGTGACTGACTGCAGCTGCTCCTGCATCTGCTGTAGCTGATAAGCTCCTTTCCTCCTTTCGTGCTTTGAAACACTTGTGTGTAGGCGCGTTATAAATGCTATATCATAATGATATCATATCCTAAGATGGGTTCACTTGGTTTCCTCGTCACCAATGTTATAAAGGTCTTGTGAGGCTCAGTTCATCCATACACAGACCAGCTGTGGAGCCACTGAAGTGAATCCAGGAACCTTTCGTTTACATAGGAATATAGGTACAGTTGCAGGTACTTGCAGGTATACTACACGACATGAAGACAAGTAGACATGAGCAGACAACCACCGGTCATCCTCTGACCTCCAGCTCAGGCCCCCAACTGACACACAGAGAACACTAAGATAGAACACTCACCCAACATTCTACTGAGCTGCATGTCATATCATTCACCACCATGCTACCAGCATGCATCCATAGCCAGCAAGACAGAACAAGTCTAACTCACATCCCAACATATATCCCTACTCACAGTCACTGCATGAGTGCCAGTGAAGTATTGGCCCTTTTAAAGCAAATGTTTCTGAAGCGATGAGGTGAACATGCAGAACAATAGTCAGCAGATGATATCGTTTTGCTTCACTGTTGTTTGAAACTCTTAAAAGAGCACATGCCTGAATGTTTGCAAGGAAAATTCTCCCTCTTTCATTTTCACAACATTTTGCAGAACAGAATGGGACATGCTGCTTGAAACCAAAAAGGCTTTGCCTATTAAGGGCCGGATTTACACAAATGTTTTAACATGGGAAAGTCCCATTGAAAACATGTTTGTAACTCAGGCCCTAAGTGTTAAGAGTAGGAAGCACAGCACGCCAAGATACATCTGCCACAGTGGGTCATTGCATCAATGCAATTGATTCATTAATAGAAGTTAGCAACCATTAAAATGTAATGCAACTTGAAGCGGAACGGGTCTCCATCCTTGAGCGAAAAAGCATAATAAGTAATGGATGGTTAACAGATGGCTACTAATGGCAGCTAACTGTAATGATGCCTCCAGTTGCACTGGTTAAATAGATTGCTTCCATAGCTTGCTCCATGGCAGCCAGCCAGCCAGGCTGAATGAGAACACGCGGCTGCCATGGAAAAGCTTACCTAGACCATGAAGATTTCATTGAATTATCAAGGGGGCGATTTCCACGGTCAGGGGAAGTGTATCTGGAAATTATTAACATGAGGTCCACAAGCATTATACAAGATTGCCAGCTTGACAGGGCAGGCAGGATACACTTTAAGACGTGAAAAGCAGCCTACTTATTCTCCGTCTATTTTTGTAGTAATGTTAAAAGCAAAACTCAGCCGAAAAAATTACTCAGGACTGTCCGTTTTCTGTCAACCATGTTCCCACCCCCCCAAAACAGCCAAAAAAGCTCCAATACCTGGGAAAACAACTCACTGTAAACCTCACAACAGAATGTGATCCCCAGATGAGGGGTGCCTGAGAGAATAGTTGTGTAATAGAGACGAGTAGAGCCGTTATTATCGCCAGCTCAATTGCAGATAACTTAATAAAGATTTGCTGGTGCGGGCGGTAATACTCATGATCCCTGTGTGATGGCGCCTTCCCAGGGTCTAAGAGCCGTACATGATTTGCAACAGGAATGCAGGGCAAATTGGAGCTATAAATGCAAGAGGAACAATATGCTCTGGTGTGAAGGAATGCCTACTACCTTTCAGGAGAGCCAGGATGGTTAAAGCACCTACTCAGCCCTCACGCCTCTGCATACTCACGGTGATCCCTATCATAAGCCAAACAGGCACCACCAGGAGATATACCTCCTTCGCACTTCGTGGCAAAGGAGACAGAGGAAAGGCGAGGGAATGTGGCAATATAGCAATCCAGACAGCAATAGTACACCCATTCCAAAATAGATGCATGCTTAATCAGGTTTGTATGACAAATATACTTTAATTAAAAAATCAATCATACAACTACCTAGTAAAAACATTATAAAAACCGACGCCTTTAAAAGAAAACAGAAAGTGCAGCACACATATGTTTAGTCCATCTGGATACTTTGGCAGGAGGAAAACGGCAAGAATGGCAGTAATGTCATTCAAAAGGATGTGTTCTTTCAGAAAAAAAAGATTGAACAAGAACCTTAACCAGTCTCTAGATACCCAGCAATGGGGCAAGAGGGCAGGGTGTCACAAAAGAACCTGATTCCACTTCTTAGGCTGTGGAAGGTGTCAACAACGTCTTTGAAATGTGATATTAGCAGGATAAATCAGGTCAAAGGTGGCAAGTTGCATTGCACCCAGGGAGCGAGTCAGTGTGGAGTAAGGCTCGAGAGGTTTCCTGTGAGGTTGGAAGGTGGCAGTGAGCCATGGAGGTTAATGGATCAGCAGGACTGGCTTGACGATTGAGCATGATTTGAAACAATGAGTACCACTGGTTTGGGTTGATAAGTGATACAGTGCTCCAGTTTGAGTCAAGCTGCAATGTGATGTCCTAGTGATTCTTTGCTTGTTTTGATGATGCAGCGTATTGAAGTAGTCAGCGTGGCATGCTGGTGCTCAAGCCAGACAGGTTACAAAGCTCTGCTGGGTTGATTCAGCATTGAACCAGTTGAATGAATGGAAGCAGTGATTCAAAGGTGAGTGTCAAAAGCAGCACCAGGGTTCCTGATTGTTCAAATGCAGTGAACATAATTGGAATGCTCTTTAAAGTAGTATGGGCGATGAAAACAGGTGAAATTGCTGTTTTTTGATGTTCTGTTTGCTGTGAGTGCCAATCAAGGGGGCACGGGGACAAGATTGGTTCTTGGTCTCTCCACTCACAGTCTGGGGAGGCAAGTGAGCACCTGCAGCAGTCCTCCTACTCCATTGAGGGCCCTGGGTACAAGTGCAGCTGGCAGAGAGAGGCATGTCTGGTCCACAACAGCAGCTTGCCCCTAATGATCCCTGGGGATGGTCAGGGAGCAAATGTTCCCTCTGCCTTGGAACACTCTATCTTCAACTCACTGGCAGAGGACTCTGGTAGGGACTGCTCTCCTAATAGAGATCCTAATTAATTATTCTTGTAATCCAAAATGAATCAAAGAAGGAGTGGGTGTTCTCTTCTTCTATAGGTATGAGGCAAAAGGGGATAGGATGAAAGGAAACCTGATGTAAGGGGTCCTATTCCGAACCTTGCCTCCTGATGTCATACCCAGAGTACCTTGTTCTGCAGGATGTGGAGGGAACAAGGAGAGAAACGCCCATAGCAAATACAGATAGAAGGAACCTTCTCAAACTCACCCATGCTCCCTGCCAGTCCTAAATCCACTCTTTTCTCAGCCTGTAGCTTCTAAACGGTCTCTGATGTGACCCCCCCTTGTTTGATACAGACCTATGATGTGGAATGGCCTTTTTGAATCCAGGCTCCCAGGAGATATCCTGTTGTGTACTACTGGGCCTGGCAGGCCGGAGTTGCCCCTCCTCCTAGTGTGTCAGCAGAGGCAGGCAGTCTGCCTTTTGTCCCAGTTGTTGGACTGCAGACAGCAGGTGCATGGAATCCACATAAACTCTCATAACTGGTCTGAGCTCACAGCATTGACATTGGTATGCTACATATGTGAACCTTAAACTACCATACCAAACCAAGCTATGGCTCATATTTCTAGATTATCTTGCCATCAGGTGATAGTTTAGCATAATTATTATGGTTTTGGAACAGAGATGCATACTTAAATGCAGCCTCTGCACTGCATTGACCTTGCTGTCACAGAAGTTGTCAAACAAGACGACACCTGTGCATGCTGAACTTGCTCTGTGACACGGGCGAGCAGGGGAGGCAGATCAGGGCATTGGGGTAAACTAAGCTTTTGGCATGGAGATTTTTGAAAGGCATGTCTGTTCAGCAGACCACTTTACTGAGATAGACATTCCTGCATCTGCATATTCTTTTTCTTTAAAAAAATGTTTTTTAAAGCTACAGCTTTTATACCCTTTCCACATGACACTTCCTAACAACAGGTTATTCTACTTGAAGTGCATACTGTTAAGTCACCCATAGGCATGCAGAGCTCTCACGTTTCCCAGTTCCTAGCCCGAGAATGCCATCCAGACCTGTTTTTCCCTTGGAATTCTGTTATTTGTAGTCCTACATTTAAATTGGAGAAGACCAATCTACTAGTCCCAACATTTCATGAGAAGAAACTGGACTGGATGGCTCTCTCACAAACTGCCTTTGACTTCTTCAAATAGATGTTAGATATCGCCTTCACTTGTAATCAGACTGATTTTCTCTTATATTGTACCTTTCACATTTTCGTATGTATTTATGAAGTGTGAAAGGTTCATTTAACCATATGCATTTAATTAAAACAAATATATATTGCACCTTTACAATTCTGTTAGTGTTGCACAGCAATGATGATTACAGAAGGTTGGTGTTGTATTACTTATCATTTACATTTTGAACACGTCAAACATGTACACAATTCATTTTGCATGCCAGAATAATTATACAGAATAATTATACAAACTTCATTGATTTATTCTAGGACTAATAAAAGGTTGTTTACAACAACTTCATCTCTGGTTTGATCTATAGGGGCCTCATTTCAAAATAGCTCACTTAACTTACCAGTAATCTTCATTACTGAGTCTTTACTACATGTGATATATATCCTTGCACGCTTCTAAGACCACCCTTCCCAATCAAACATTGAAAAACAGAAGGCATAGTCCTAGTCCTCCTTCCATGTATCCTACTCTGGATAAGGGCGGGTAGAGGTAGACTTGTCAGCCTCCATGCAATAAAATACACTTGCTTAATCCACTGACTGAGTGTGGAAATGGATGACCTAACTCCTTGCTTGACATGTCCAAAGGTAAGCAACACGGAATGCTTCATATAAAAAAGCCATGGACACATTTAATGCTTGAAAATCCCTGCTCTTTTGGCGCACAACCAGCAAGATGACCTCGTGTTCCCTGTGAAACAATGACATGACTTTTGGTCCAAAACATGGCAGGAATCATAGATCTGTGATACGGGGTGATAGGGAGGAACAAGGTCACCTTGTCTGACACGAACATAAGTGGAACTTCTGATAGTGATTTGAATGTGCTACAATCTGAAAAGGGTCTCAAAGAAATGTAAGTGGTATAATAATGGGAAAAATGCTGATGTGGTTGATATACTTACAGTCTGTGAAAGAGAAATTAAATGTGGAGTATGAGGATGATACATCGGAAACATTGCTTCTTTTCACTTATCCATGTGATTGAATTTCATAGGTTGAATGTGATGCCTTTAATGTTCTATGGTGTTGAATTTCTAGCTCGAGCGATTAGGAAGTGTCTGGAGGGGAACATTTGGCCTATGGTTTTAAACCATCCACGTCCAGTCCCTATTGAGGCGGTCCATTTTGAATTGGGACTGGAATCCTAGTGGGACAATTATAAGTATCATAACCTAAGGTTATTCTGCAGAATTCTGAATGAAGGTGAACTGACCCTCTTCAGTATGAGGGACTGTACATCCTTTTTAGTTGAAGCCAGTGCCCCAGAAGATGCAAATGTGTGTCTTCCGAAAGAAAAGATGAAAAACGGAGACCATATTGAAGATTTGAAGAGGTTGAACGGTCTCCAATTATATAAGGAGTATACGAGTGTAGCAGCCAGTGTTTCTCTTGCTTCCCCTCATTCACCCTATGCAATGAAAGCTCCAACCAGGGCTTTTAGGGACATTGTACTACATTTTCGATTGAATTGTCTTCCTACCTTGGATGTTTTGGGACCACACATGGATCTAGATTCAGAACATAGATACTGTAGGTTATGCAAAACAGATAAGCTGGACACTCTTTATAATTAGCTTCTGGATTCTTTTATTTTAGTCGTTCTATTCACTCCACTTGTCTTTTCACAGCCTCTATGGAGGCATTTAATAGCTTCTAATCAACGTTCTTTATCAATTGCTTTTAACTCCTTTTTAGTGGAAATATGCAAGCAATTTGGTGATATTTCTGCACCGTCTAAAATAGTTTTTAGTCTTTCTGATTGAATGATGAATAATGACTTATATTGTTGTTTTGTGTATTTTTTTAATACATGTTTAAATTGGAATTGTTTTAACTTGTGATTCTCAAATTAATGTGTCATTGTGATGAAATGTCAAGATTTGTCGTATGTGCATCATCTGCAAATTATGAAATGTTTGAAGTGAGGGTATCTGGAATGCCCCTATTTACCCCCATAAGCATGACAGCCCGATGAGCCAGAAATGCAATATGCTAGTCACTGTTTGGCCAGCTTCCAGGAGGGCCAGTGACATCTACATATGCAAACAGATATTCTCTCAGATAACCATTTAACCCTAATACAGCTGACATTTTCCTGGATACAGGTGCCTCAACACTGAACATGGATGCAGGTGCCTGACGACCTGTTTGACTAATGATAAATATACAGCTGTGCTGACATCCTTACGGATAACATGACATAGCAGCTTTAGCCACAAAGCAAACTTGCATCCCTGCATGAAGATACCGGGACACACATGTGTGCACACACAAAGAACATGCTTACTCAGTTCTGTAGATAGAGGACAGATACATATACATACTGTCAAAAGCCTTTCTTATTTTCTCTCATTAGCCATATGCAGAAGCACAGAAATGCTAGAAAAGCAAGAGATGCAGAGCAAAATTGCAGCCACTTATTGCAACTAACCCTATGGAACTACAGGATCATATAAGGAACCTGGAAGGACCAAGTACCACTAACCCATAAGGAAAGGAATGCAATATAGATTTATAGCAATCATAGCATAATCATAGTAGAATTACATGAAGCCATAGGCCTCAGAATATGGGACGAAGGAAAACAGATTTTGCATCACACTGTCCAGGGCTGGTGCTTGCAGCCAAGGTCAGAGACGAGCAGAAGATTCCTAAGCCCCATAGACAAGGAAACATCTGCAATGTAACACAATGAATCCTCACTAATTACAGACAGAAAATCTAAATTTTGCAGTCTTCATCCCTGTGATCCGACCGAGCTGAACAAAAGCCATTTACCCGTGGTTGGAGGAGTCAAGTGGCACAGCGAGTAGAGCGCCCGCTTTGACACCCGTGCAGAGCCTGTTAACGCAGGTTCGAATCCCGGCGGGGCCAAACTCAGCCTTTCATCCTTCCGAGGTCGATAAATGAGCACCACACACCGTGGGTAATAATAAGCAGCGCTCAGATACCTGAGGGTTTGTAGCGCTATATAAAAGCCTAATTATTATTATTATTATTATTATTATTATTATTATTATTATTATTATTATAAGAGGAGCAATTCCCACTGAAAAAAACAAGAACTGATACATGTGTTGTTTTACAACGTTGCAACCTGCGGGCACTCTCTAAGGCTAAATGTTTATGCCAGTAGCAACAATGGGGACACATAATATTTGTCATCACCTTGAGAAGGTACACAGAGCATTGAGAACAGAGCTGGGTCCCAGGCCTGAGGACACAAGCACCAACTAATCAGGGAACACAAATCCAGGGGTGGGTGACAAAGGGCAGGGGACAATGGTATTCCTGCGACCCTGCAACAATTTAATAAATCGTTTTGGGGGAAGACTCAGGCAAAGCCACCTGACATGAGAGGGCCAGTCAGCCAACTTCTATAGGTGCTGGCTATAGGCATTACCTACCCAGCCACCCAATCGTGTAAGCTGTTAGGATTTTTATGAAGAGCCCCGACTTAGTATGACACACCACAACTAAAGCTCCTGACACTGGCTCAGGAGCTCTGATTGCTGGAAATGTTGCTATTTCCTTTATGATCCCTCTCTGTTTTGGAAAGTAAAGGACAGTTCTAACTTGAACTTGGCTGAGTCCTACGTGTGTGTACTGGGGGAGGTTTTGTTGGGCCCTGGGTGCTCTGATCGGTTATTGTGTAGTGTGAATCCCGGTCTTCTGGTATACCTAAACACTTTAATTCTGGAAATAGTAGCTATTGTTATGTTTGTTTATTTGTTTAAGGTTTTATGTAAACCAAATCCCAATAAATAAATACATTGTGGCTCAAATGATTCCTCCTGAAGGTACCTTTGCATCAATGGAACACCCCATGGGGGAACCACTGACTATGTCAGGTGATGCCTACAATTGAAATTCTGCAGTAGTTTCAGGACTAGCTGTTCTATGTCTCCTACCCACCTAGGTGGAGTGGAGGGCCTGAATGGTGGACCACCTTCCGATCAACATAGAAAGTATAGTTTTAGGAGGAGGATATCTGTAAGGAAATGTATGATTTGAACGGGTTCAATAAACAGAGGTGAGCAACCCTTCTTCCAGCATTACATATCAACGTGTTGCCAGTGTTATCGGTACACCTATAAGGTGGCAGGATTTCCAGCCTCATGGATGCATAGAGCCATCCCATTGGAGCAACCAAGATGCTGGAACCTTACCCTTTCAACATCCAAGCCATCAAGTGTTGATTCTGCAAGGTTCCATGTGTCAACACAGAACATTGGCGAGGAGGGGGATCAAGTGCAGCTCTGATGGGTCATTCTGAGACAAGCTGAGGAGAAGTGGAATGATGGCTTCCTGGGCTATAGAGGGATGATTCTAATCACTACTGCCCTCTCCTCCCGAATCTTCCTCAGAACCCCTGGGATCAGGGGAATTGGAGGGAATTCATAACGACTCCCATTGGGCCACCAACATAGTAGGACATTGATCTTTGTACCCATTGCGGACTGGAAGGCTGTGACAAAACATGGAAGCAAATTGTCTTGTTTGGGATTGAAGAGATCCACTGTGCTCCCCCAACCACATCCCCCGAGTGCCAAACAAATCTGCAAATATAGAGGACTGAGCTGAAAATGCACAGAAGAGGGAAATGTGCTGCTTAGGTTTATCTGCATGCATATTTTTACTTCCCATAGACATTTCTGATAAGGAAAGGGGATTCCCCTCTGCCATTTGACAAATCTGGCACACAACGTCAGACAGGTCTGTGGCTAATGCTCGCCTTGGTGAATTTATGATGCTCTTTGCTACCTGGATGTTAGATCCCACTAGAGCTGTACTCTGCCCAAGTAACATGAAGCAAAATGGAGGAAAATCCTATAAATGGGTGTCAACTCGTGCAAATTTAAGGACTGTTGTGCTTCCAGTGGGGACCCTTTTGACTGGATTGTCTCCTCTGAGGAACACCTTACTGGAGATTACTGGGTTCAAACTATCACCTGAGACTCCTTGAGGAAAGGAGACCAAGGGATTGGTGACTCGTACTGCCTCCGAACCGGAGGCCAGTGGGCCAGAATGTGAAAAACTAGGGGTTTGAGATAAGCCCTAGCCCAAGGGACAACTTGGGTGGTGGGCACCATATCAGCCATATCCTCAACTACTGCATTGCTGAAGGCAAGTCCAGGGCCATTAAATCCAGCGATGTGGATTTCAATTTTACCATTCTGTTTTCTGGGAGAAAAAACCTGCCAAAGGCCATATCGAAATGAGTCTTGATGAATATCAGTAATTGGGAAAGCTCCAGGTAACACTTCTTCCTGTTGTTGAGGAAACTGTGATCTTTGTGAAATCCACACACTATACAGAAATTATGTCAAGGAAATCCCCTTTGTGGAGAAGCTGGATAATCAGTCACCATTTCTAAATGTCTGTAGGCTGCCCACTTTTTGACCTTCTTCAGTTTCAGCATTGGCCAGAAATCCTGGGAGGCTTTTTGAATGAGAAACACACTGAATTTAATTCCCTGAATACTCCTGATGTGGCATCACTATGATTGCTTCCTTCCAGAGGAGGGCCTGAATGCCCAGTGTTTGGTATAGTCCATGTGGGAAGATGTAAGAACCCCTTACAGGTGTTGGTTTGGCCAAAAACTCTATACTGTACCCTTCCCTGAGTGATTGCAACACCCAGTGGTCCTAGACAGATGATTCTGACACTTTCACAAAAACTGTCAGATGGCCTTCCATGTAACCGTGCTGGTCTCCATGGGGCGACCAGTCGTGATTTATAGGACTGGGTAGAGCCACTGTTGCAGTAGATGGTATGGGACATTCTGAGGCAGGGGCTGCCAAAACTCATCTCCATACCTCAAATAGGGCTGCCTGCTCTGTGACCCCTGGACTCTCAATTGTGGCCTCCTGGGTGGTACCCCTCTACAGTCTTATTAAACTGACAGAGACATATCCCTGTCTTTGGCTAACCTCTTCATAAAGTCCTCCATCTCAGGACCAAACATCTTGGAACCCTGGAAAGGACACTGAAGGAGCAGACACTTCTGCATTGACTCTATTTTCTATTGTCTCATCCAAAGCAGATAACTTGCTGCCAGGCAGTATCTTGCTGTAGTGGTGCAGAGGCCATCAAATGCCTTTTCTGATAAGATTTTGCACTGTCAGTCGATTTCTGAAAGGAGATCCAAAGAATTCTCCTGAGCCAGGAGGGCCTTGAAGACCTGTTCAAAGTCCCACTCAAGATTCTGAGCCACTAAGTCACTAAGAGTCTTGTAGTGGAAAGCAGGTGAGTCAAGGATTTGCTATGCTATGATATGAAAGTGTATATATATAGCACATATACACAATGCCTTTCAAAGTGCTTCATGGCAAGGAAGGGAACAAGGGAAAATACAATGGCATTCTTACAGGCCATGAACAGTAAGTATGTGAAATTAACTATCGTACTCGGCCTGACGACATTTCAGATAGTGCAAGAGCTAAGACATAGATAAGGAAGGGAGGGGGAGAGTGGGAAGGAAATCGAAACAGACAGGTGACTACCATACTAGGCCTGACAACATTTCTGGTAAAGCCAGGGAAAAACAAAAGGTGAGGCAGAGGGTGTGCAGAAAGGGAGGGGAGGCACATAACAAGCGACTATCGTACTAGGCCTGATGACATTTCAGGTAGTGCTGGGGGGGAACAAGTAAGGGGAGGGGAGAGGAGACAGACGAGGTTGCTATCATACTAGGTCCAGGGACAATTCTGATAGCGTTAGTGCCTAGAAGAAAGCAAAGGGAAGAGGGGAGGAGATAGGAAAAGGGAGAAAGGGAGAGGAGGAGAGAACAGAGAGTTAACAGTCAAAAAGAGCGGAGAAGCAAGAGGGGAGAGCGAATACAATTGCAGAAGTCAGTAGTAACACTTAATGTTGCATGTCAGGATACAAGATGAATTAGGAACAGCATGATTCAGGGCCACCATGAGTACATGCAAAGGAAGTCCAGCATGAGAGTTGAGAGGTGTGATGCACCGTGAATCAATGAAATCCATAAAAGTCAAAGCCAGCATTGGCCACAAGACTGTGATGATGAAACCAGAATATATCAGGACAGACTCCTGCAGAAGTAGGTTGGATGGGGTTGGGGGTGCAGAGCCAAGGAGACCCTCCTGGGCCTTTTTTGTTGTTGCATTTAAATCTTCTCCATGCCCCCAGCCATCTTGTGTGCCTTCACCCCACTCGCATCCAGTTCCCTGCTAGCCTTACCTCCCACCTCCCAGCCTGGCACCCTCCCTGATTGGTGCAATTCACCAAGCCGTGCTAGGGCTTCCGGCCCGGAACAACTCTGTGCTCACTATTCTTGTAGTGGAAATCAGCTGACTCAAAGAGCCAAGGAGACCCTCCTGGGCCTTTTTTGTTGTTACATTTAAATCTGCTCTGTGTCCCCAGCAGTGTTGTGTGCCCTCTCCCCTCTCTCATCCACTTCCCTTTCGTCTTACCTCCCGTCTCTCAGCCCGCCCACCCTCCCTGCTTAGTGCAATTCACTGAGCCTTGTAGGTCTACCGGCCCGGAACAACTCTGTACTCACTATTCTTGTAGTGGAAAGCAGGTGAGTCAAGGAGCCAATGAGACACTCCTGGGCTTTTTTTTGTTGTAAAAGCAGAAGAAACAAAAGTTGGGTAGAGGAAAGCTGCTCAAAGACAACAAAACACTAATTTAGCCATTAACCATATCAGTCCGAAATGCACTTCAAGATGTTCTCAAGTTTATACATGCCACTAAGCTTAGTAAATTAGGATCTTTCAAATGTCCTTAGCACCCTCATGTCCATCAGTCATCATCAACTCCTCCTCCTCATTCTCTCATATCACGCTCCTCGATGACCTCCAATGAATCCAAATTCCCTCCAGCAAAGCCAGACTCTATTTGTTCCCATCCACAGTGTAAAGATTTATCTCCAGCACTGAGTGGCTCTATTGCAGTCACAAAGCATCTGGGGCAATGTTCTTCCATGTGTACACAAGCAAATCAACATATATAACTTTCAATCAGACCAAACCTAAACATCCTGAAAAGGTCCTCCTAGGTATGAAGGTGAATTTCCTTCTGCATGTATTACATACAATGTTTGGAATAGGAATGAAACAAAAAATAAAACACAACATACAGTCCCAGTTCAGATCCACAATTTGAATTCGTAATATTTCACATCATTCACTTCACATTTCTGAGCAGTCCTCATAAGATTGTGGTGGATTGTGGTGGATTTCAGGGAGAGTAAGTAGATCGGGCCTCCCGTCAACTAACCAATTACCTGTTAGAGCCAAACATCCAGGTTTTTTACCTTGCAATCACTATCTACTTTGTTAGACCTATATTTGGACTTCAGATACTCGAAAATCGACATTGAGCCATCCGCTCACATCTGATCAGGTGGCAGAGTCCCTGCTTAATTCGATGACTTTCAGCACAGTGGTCGCCAATTGCTGACAATTGTTCTAGGTGGTTCTCCAGCTCTTCCCCACCCATTTTGTTGTCACTTTTGAGCAATCCAGCTGTCACTTATCGTGTTGCCCTAGATCACTGTGTTGTATCTCTTGTTGTTAGGTTGTCATGTTTGTGTGCACCTGCAATCAAGGAGTATGATTTGAGAAGAGTGATTGAAGGTGAAGGAGAGAAGCGGTCAGTCTGAAAAAGGGGCTATGTATGTTGGTTGATAAAAACATCCACACAAATCTGTCCAGACTGGCAGCCTCTATCTCAATGCACTGCATCTTTGGATGTCTTCCAAAACAATGGCAAATCCTTATGTTCATAGGTTCTATCAACATGTTCTCTGGTTTTATTAATGTGTGTATGTCTAGGTAAACAAGCCATTCCCCCCTGAACATTCAGTATAAATGCCCTGTTATATAATTACATAGGGTAAACACCAAATAGACCTGTAATCAGGTCCCCAAATTCAACAACCTATTACTTTGTATGTGTAGGCCAGGTCCTTTTTTGCTACCTTAAAAGGGGTCCATCCAAACAAATACAAATAGAGTAACAATGGAAGGACATTCATTAGTTTTGCATTGGATAACATGTAGGAGGGAGATGGGCTATTACGTGGGACACACATCATGTGGATGTTGTTTGGTTATTTACCCACCCATTGACTGACCAGGGTCATGCAAAACACTTTGGCCAATTGCTGCCCACTCCTGGACCCTCCCCACAAAAAGAACACATCTTCTGGAATATATTTGGGATAACTTTATAAAGCAGGAACATCAAAGTTTGAGCGACTTTGTCAACAGTCTTTTGAAAGTTAATGGTTACATTGCATTACTGTTGCAATAAACATGTCCCAATTAAGTGTGCCTCCATCACCTTGATTTCTAAACAATGTACGTGTCCTTGCATTGTGGACCTGTTGTAAACAAGCATTGGCATGTGTATGGGTATTAAATATGCCTTTGTCAGATGGTGATTAAATGGGAGATAGATAGCTTAGAATAACACAACAGTTATAAGCATTAAACATCAACTGTTATTTATGACACATTTCGAGGCCGCAAGCGCAAAGAAACAGGTGCGATTCATGGAAGTCCCTGCGTGTGTTTACCTCGGGATGTGCGCCAAACCCGTGCATGGCGCACAAGTCACTGCAACATCCCGAAAGGCGTGCGCGACGCGCACAGTGAAAGCGCAGAACCTCGGCGCATACACCAGAAAGTGGGCGGAACACGGGGCGTAACGCGCGGAATGGGGAACAACACGCGAAAATAAGGGCGTAACTGGGAATGTACTGCAGGGAAGCGGACGGAATGCCCACACGCACTCAAACCACACGTATTCATGAAATCGAATAGGGCAAAGCCACGCACAGCCAAAGACACGCACAAGCCGAAACATGTCCGCCACACGAAGGCAGGCGGTAGCGTCCCTGCGCATTAAAAAAGTGGCAACATACAGCAATTGGGCCTGTGTGAGCGGCGCATGTGTATTTCGGGGGTGCGTGGGAAGTTACACACGCGATTGAGCGCGGTACGTGTATTTCGGGGGTGTGCGGGAAGTTACACACACGATTGAGCGGGGTACGTGTATTTCAGGGGTGCGCGGGAAGTTACACACGCGATTGAGCGGGGTACTTGTATTTCAGGGGTGCGCGGGAAGTTAGACACGCGATTCCATCAGGGTACGTGTATTACAGGGGTGCGCGGAAAGTTCCACACGCAATCTCATCAGGGTACGTGTATTTTGGGGGTGTGCGGGAAGTTACACACGCGATTAAGTGGGGTACGTGTATTTCGGGGGTGCGTGGGAAGTTACACACGCGATTGAGCGGGGTATGTGTATTTCGGGGGTGCGCGGGAAGTTCCACACGCGATTCCATCAAAGTACGTGTATTACAGGGGTGCGCGGGAAGTTCCACATGCGATCTCATCATGGTACGTGTATTTCGGGATGCAGGGGAAGTATCACACGCAACATCAGCAGGGTACGTGTATTCCAGGGGTGCGTGGGAAGTTCCACACGCGATCTCATCAGGGTACGTGTATTTCAGGGTGCGGGGGAAGTATCACACGCAACATCAGCAGGGTACGTGTATTCCAGGGGTGCGCGGGAAGTTCCACACGCGATTCCATCAGGGTACGTGTATTACAGGAGTGTGCGGGAAGTTCCACACGCGATCTCATCAGGGTACGTGTATTTCGGGGTGCGGGGGAAGTATCACACGCAACATCAGCAGGGTACGTGTATTCCATGGGTGCGCGGGGAGCACCACACGTGACTTGCACGTGTGGGTCCTCCCAGGTGTTCCCTCTACACCCTCCACGGCCCCTGCAGGTGGCTCACACCACAGGGGCCTACCCTGCACATGTCCTGCAGGCACCCCATCCACCATGGCCATGCCCCCCAGCCAACCCACATGTCAACTTGCACTACTGCCCACCAACGCATGTCCCCCTGCACCCCCAACCACCACGGGCACCCTCCACCAGGCCCCCACCCATGTCTCCCACCCCCGACCCCCCAGCACTGTGGGGTACCTGCCAGCAGGCCCCCACCCATGTCCAACTCATGTTCCCCACCCCCCCAGCAGTGTGGGGCACCTGCCAGCAGGCCCCCACCCATGTCCAACTCATGTTCCCCACCACCCCCACCCCCCAGCACTGTGGGGCACCTGCCATCAGGCCCCCACCCATGTCCAACTCATGTTCCCCACCACCCCCACCCCCAGCACTGTGGGGCACCTGCCAGCAGGCCTCCAACCATGTCTCCCACCCCCCCACCCCCCAGCAGTGCAGGGGCACCCTCCACCAGGCCCCCACCCATGTCTCCCACCCCCCACCCCCCAGCAGTGCAGGGGCACCCTCCACCAGGCCCCCACCCATGTCTCCCACCCTCCCCCCCACCCCTAGCACAGTGGGGCACCTGCCAGCAGGCCCCCACCCATGTCCAACTCATGTTCCCAACCCCCCCAACCCCCAAGCACTGTGGGGCACCTGCCAGCAGGCCCCCACCCATGTCCAACTCATGTTCCCCACCACCCCCACCCCCCAGCACTGTGGGGCACCTGCCAGCAGGGCCCCACCCATGTCCAACTCATGTTCCCCACCACCCCCACCCCCCAGCACTGTGGGGCACCTGCCAGCAGGATCCCACCCATGTCTCCCACCCCCCACCCCCCAGCACTGTGGGGCACCTGCCAGCAGGCCCCCACCCATGTCCAACTCATGTTCCCCACCCCCCAACCCCCAGCACTGTGGGGCACCTGCCAGCAGGCCCCCACCCATGTCCAACTAATGTTCCCCACCACTCCCACCCCCCAACACTGTGGGGCACCTGCCAGCAGGCCCCCACCCATGTCCAACTCATGTTCCCCACCACCCCCACCCCCCAGCACTGTGGGGCACCTGCCAGCAGGCCCCCACCCATGTCTCCCACCCCCGCACCCCCCAGCACTGTGAGGCACCTGCCAGCAGGCCCCCACCCATGTCCAACTCATGTTCCCCACCCCCCCACCCCCCAGCACTGTGGGGCACCTGCCAGCAGACCCCCACCCATGACCAACTCATGTTCCCCACCACCCCCACCCCCCAGCACTGTGGGGCACCTGCCAGCAGGCCCCCACCCATGTCTCCCACCCCCCCACCCCCAGCAGTGCAGGGGCACCCTCCACCAGGCCCCACCCATGTCTCCCACCACCCCCACCCCCCAGCAGTGCAGGGGCACCCTCCACCAGGCCCCCACCCATGTCTCCCACCACCCCCACCCCCCAGCAGTGCAGGGGCACCCTCCACCAGGCCCCCACCCATGTCATGCCACCCCCCCACCGCCCTGCACTGTGGGGCACCTGCCAGCAGGCCCCCACCCATGTCCAACTCATGTTCCCCACCCCCCCACCCCCCAGCACTGTGGGGCACCTGCCAGCAGGCCCCCACCCATGTCCAACTCATGTTCCCCACCACCCCCACACCCCAGCACTGTGGGGCACCTGCCAGCAGGCCCCCACCCATGTCCAACTCATGTTCCCCAGCCAACATGTCATCACAATCTAGATCCCTGGTCCCTATGGTCAGCCTCCAAATCCAAAACACCCACCCGAGTATTGCATCCACCCACTCATAATTGGCAATTACATGACAGAACACCAATTGCAAGTTCCGAAACAAACACATTTCCCTCACATACACCCAATGGGTGTCAGTGAATCTCAAAACCCATATCATGAAATGCATGAAACCAATGAGATACCACACATTGAAGTTCACTAAAAAAATAAAAAATATGTATTAACGGAAACATAAATATAATCAAAAATAAAGAAACAGAAATGTGAATGTACAAAAATGAAAAGAAGCATGTCCGTGAAAAAAAGCAAAACCAAAAATCAAATTCCAAAGTAATGGTGTCCAAAGTCACTGTCCACAAAACAAAATCCAATGGGAAATAAAAAAGAAAGCCATTGCTCCATGGTTAAAATGTGAAAGAAAAATACAATCCAACAGTGAACTATGTACATGGGAACAAGCCAGGGTCCATTATCCCAACAAAAGAAAGGAAACCTATCTAACTACACTAACTAATAAAATAAACTATACAAAAATGTGGCCAATGTCCGAAAGGTCCAAAATAAATTTTTAAAAAAATGAAACCTAACACTGCCTACATAACTATGTACAAGGGCAGCGGGCTAGTTTGACGGCTCACTTGTGGATGTCCCGGGCCAGGGCATCATCGAACTCCTGCTCAATGTCCCGGAGGCGGTCCTCCTCCATGGCCCGAGGGTCCACAGGGCCGTCGCCGTGTCCACCTCCGAACCCCTGCGGATTGCCTCGAGGCACTTGGATCGCCTCAGGGCCCTCCGCATGGAGTTCTCCGCCCTGACCATTGTGAGCCGTGCCTCTTCTGCCCGCTGCCGCTCCGCATCTATGGCGTGGCCCAACCGGTGCCACACGGAAGACACTCTCTGTCCTGGGTCCTCCTGCCCTCCGGCCGATGCCTGCCCCTCCGATGTTGAAGGCCCCGAGCCTTCATGGCTCCCACCACGTTGCTGCTGCTGCTGTGCCGCTGCCCGTGCACTGCCTCCTGCTGCCTGCACATCCTCTGCTGGCTGGGGTGCAGTCGTTGATGTGGCCACTTCTGCTGGATGTCCGACTCCCGACTGTGGCAGGGATGCTCCTCCACCAGCCTGGCCGCACCGTCAGAGGCAGCTCCACAGGGCACCCAGGTGACTGATGGGTGGGAAGATGGCACGGTGGACGACTGGCGCGTAGGGGGTTCAGTTGAGGAGGGGGTTGTAGCAAGCCCCATCATACGGATGAATTCGGCCTGGGTGACCTGTCTCAGCAGGCTGACGTGGTCAACGAGCCATTCGAGATGATGTGCAGTCTCCTCATGAAAAGACTGCAGGTCACCTCGCATGGCCCGTTGACGCAACGCCACACCAGTCAGGACAGGCTCAACCTGGACCCGGATAGCCACGTCCACAGGCAGAGGAAGGCCAGTTGACGTGAGCTCATCCCCTACCTGAAAACGGGTCTGGACGTAGGCATCCCTGCTGGTGCAAGATGATGCAGGGACAGGATCAGGGACAGGATTGCACACAGGCACCTCCGCGGCGGCCTGTGCTGCCTCCTGTCCCTGGTCTTGCACTGCACCACTAGCACCAGTGGGATCCCCACCTCCAGACCCGTCTCTGGTGCTTGCACAGCCTCCTCCTCCACCAAAACCCCCACCAACCTGGATGACTCCGTGCCATCCTCCCCTGTTGGGCCCTGTGGGGTCCCAGCTGCCCCTTCTGCTGCCGAGGAGTCCAACTCCAACCTCCGCCTCTTGGACCTCCCCCCGGCAGCTGCGGCCTGGGACGCGGCACCGGACTCCTCACTCCCCGACGAGATGACAACATGGGAGGGGAGCCGGGCCTAGCGTCTCCAGCTGGCGGTGGGATCCCCGCCGCTGTGCTCCACAGCACCTTCGCCGCCCTCTTCATCAGTTGACGCTGCAGACAGGGAGAAATAAAACACAGGCATCAGGGCACTGTACAATGGACACATACACACATGACAGTTGTACATGAGTGGCATTGGCAAACCTCAGACATGTCATCACAATCCCCAACACACATGTCATTTCAACTCGCACACAGGAGCCATACCACAGCCATATCGCAACTGCCAGCACCATCCATACACATACAACAGCATGAGCAGGCAAAGGTGAGCCAGACATCACATGCAACACAGGAAGTGCACCACACATGTACACACACCACCACACTTGCATGCATGTGTACACCTCTGCCAAGTGTCGCAGTGTTCAGATGGGCATCCATGTCACATCTGCCGATCAGGCTTCCACATACCGCTGTCACATGCAGCCATGTTGCATCACTGTTGCACCCTTGTCAAATACACACACATGCACATGTACACAGTGCTGATACATGCAGCCGAAAACAACATACATGCGTGACATCACGGACATGTCTACTTACATACACATTCATCCAAACATGTGTGCCCACACAAGTGCATTTGGCAAGCAAGCCTACACACACAAGCACCAACCATGTCTCACACATTCCAGCCCTCGCATGTGTTAGCCCCACGGCCCTGTACACCCCCACCCATACTCGACCCCATACAAACAGATGTGCAACCTGCACACTACTTAAAAATCACCACATGCACATCTCACAATCAGGATGCATGTACACTTACCGCTCGACTCCAGACGGGTCTGCCTCTCAAGGACCTGGACGTGGAGCGCTGGGGATATGCGTTCCAGGACCCTCATCTGTTCTTCCGACAAGTGGCCCCGGCACCCCTTGGCATCTGCTGCCTTCAAGAGGCGCCGGGCCTTGTTCAGGGTCCTGGACCTGAAGTCCTCCCAGCGCTTCTTGACATGTTGTAAGTCGCCGACTGCCACCCCCTCCGCGTGGATGGCAGTCACGATGTCAGTCCAGATCCGAGTCCGTCCTTCCTTGTCGGCGCTGGAACTTCCGAAGAGGGCATCATACTGCCCCAGATCTTTCTCCACCAGGACACCAACTTCGGTGGCACTGAAGCTGGTGCCCCTCTGCCTCTCTGGCCGGGGGTTGTCAGTGGTCTCAGATGGTGTTTGCCCCGACATGATAACCCCAGAGGCAGGAGAGGGTGGGCAACTGGGTCCTGGGGCTGGGCTGTGGAGCGATGGAATCCCAGTCGGGAGTCTTCGGTTACAGCAGGGGTGGTCACAGCAACAGCACCCCTGGCTGATGTGCAGGCAGAAAATGGCAGGGCAAGTGGGCAGCAGGCAGTCAGGCAGCAGCAGATGGCATTTGGGAGCGTGCTCGGGTCTCTGGGGGGCAGTAGTTCGGCCTTCTGGGCAGGAGCGTGGTCTTCCGTGTGCTTACGCGTGGCCAGCTTGATACGGAGTGATTTGGCACGTGAAAAATCTGCACGTCAGCGTGTAATTCGAGAGGAAAGGCCCTTAGCGCATAAGCGCGTCTGCACGCATACGCATTTTCATTGGACAGAAGGCCCCTCAAGCGCAAGCGCCCCTGTGATGTGACGCGAACAGGCGTGCATGGGCATTTCAGCGCGCGTGAAAAACTGCACGTCCGCGTGTAATTCGAGGAAAGGCCCTTAGCGCGTGAGCGCCTCTGTGACGTGATGCGCGCGGGTGTTTCCCTCATTACACGTGATGACAGAGCACACGTGGATTTCCACCAATCGCGTGTGAAAGTTCCCGCGCACCCCGAAACACACGTACCCAGGCCAATCGCGTGTACGCTCACTTCCCTCCGATTACACGCGATGACACTCGGACGTACAGTTTTACCACGTATCCGAATACAGGAAACCCGCGCATGGCAAATGATGTGCACAGGCGTCAACGCGTCCACCACACGAAGGCAGGCGGAAGCGTCCCCGCGCACAGCATAAAAGTGCACGCAAACAACAAACACGTATATACAGCTACACCACGGACAAGCCTTTTTGGGATGCCTGATGACCAGGTCTACGGCAGGTATAGGTTTCCACCCCATATCATCCTAGACCTGGTCAGGGAGTGGGAAGATGACCTTACATCCCCCATCCTTTTCTCCCAAACATTGAGCCTCTTGGAGAAGCTGCTCAATGTCCTGCATTTTTTGGCCTCTGGGTCATTTCAGCGGACCACTGCCATAGTGGGGGGGGTCTCACAGGCCACGCAGTCACGCTGCCTACACCAGGTACTGGCAATCATGACAGCGCGCCCCTCAGTCCGCAGGCACATATACATGCCCAGAACACCCGCAGAAAGGCAGGCCGTTGTCCTGGATTTTTTCAGGGTGGCACACTTCCCCAAAGTGCTCGGTGCCATAGATTGCACCCATGTGGCACTAAGTCCACCTAGGGCCACTGAGCACATCTACCGAAACCGCAAGCACTGGCATTCCATCAATGTACAGGTGGTATGCGATGCAAAGGGAATCATCACCTCTGTCTATGCAAACTACCCTGGCTCCACCCATGACAGTTTCATATACAGAATGTCCGCCCTGAGCCGGGCCCTGGAAGCTGGGCAGCATGGCGACACATGGCTCCTAGGTCAGTACAAATGCCCTTGCACATGCATGCAAGTCACACACAGACAAATATCCAAACCCTAATAATCTCAACTATTATTACCTCCCCAGGGGACAGTGCCTACCCTCTGAGCAACCACATGATGACGCCAATCCGGAACCCCACCACACCACCCCAGGTAAGATACAACGCCGCCCATATTGCAACCAGGGGCATAGTGGAGCGCACATTCGGAGTGCTCAAGTCACGTTTCCGCTCCTTTGACCGCTCTGGTGGGCAACTACTCTATGCACCACCAGTAGTGTGCAGGATCATTGTGGCAGCATGTGTCCTGCACAATGTTGCAACACGGCAGGGCGTCCCGGTGGACATAGTGGTGTCCCCACATCCCCAACCACAGGCACAGGCGCTGCCCATGGGAGGGGACAGGGCACGTGGCGAGGAAGCCCGGACCCAGCTTGTGGCCACATTTTTCACCTAAACTCCCACCCCTGCGGAGTGCACACAGGCCTGGCACATACCAGGTGACGATCGATGATGACAAAAAGACAGTCAACTGTCACAACCCTACCACCGTGAGATAGTTGCCATGGAAGTGCCACATCGACTGCATCCCTAGCTACTTAAACACAAGCTATCCTGTGTGACCAAAAGGCACACATATGACATATGACATGATATGGCCCATACACAAGTATTTCAAGGCGCGATGAGGCAGGGAGGGGGGAACAAGGGAAGACAGACCACGGTACTACTAGGCCAGGTGTCATTGAGATCGTGAAAGTGCAGGGGTAGGGGGAAGGGAAAAGTGCAAGGGGAAGGGGGGGGGAGTGCAGTACAGGGGAAGTAGCCCAAAAAAAAATACATAGGTCGGCTGATGGCAACTGCAAAGGTAAGTGCAGACAAGTGCTGTGAAGGGTGGGCTGTAGTGATAGAGAGACAGTACCGCAGTGCAGGGGTTGCCAGGGAGGCAGTGCAAGTGGAGAGTGGCTGGGCCAGGGACCGAGGTCAGTGAGGGTGGCCCAGTTGCAGCTCCAGTGCAGTTCCAGTGAAGAATTCTGCAAGGGAGAGGCAGAGAGAAAGCAGAAGCAAAGAGGAAGGTCTTGAGGTGCTTCCAGGACTGGAGATGGGGGAGGGCCCAGAGGGAGGGCCCTGCCGCGGTGAGAAATCTACCCCCAGCTAGTTGCTCTGAGAAGCGGATGACCCTGACATGCAAGGTGTGCATCACACACACCTGCAAAACAAGCCATGGCCATCACTGTCATGTCACTCAAACCCTCCCAAACCACAACATGACATGGCAAGCAATACCCATACACCAACACAGTAACGATAAGGTACACATTGCCATGTCCTAAATGTACAGTGGCATCAGACAATGATGCCTGACCCGGAATCAGATGAAATGACAGACCAACAAAATCTCCCACCCAAAATAAGTAATTTCCAAATGCATTACAAGAGTCGTAGACGTAACATAACAATGAATGTCTGTCTACATGCACATTGTGCATTGCAAAATCAACACTGCAGCTCATGTGTGCAGTGTCCTACTCCTGCAACACACTGCTCAGCGCACAGCACAGTGAACAGCCATTGTGTGTGATGCACACCCTGAGCATCACATCTAATTGACAGACCACATCAAACAGCAAATTAGGCATGTACAGGATCCATAACCGGTCACAGAACATGTGCTGCAGGGACACAGTGGGCACCAGAAGGCAAACAGTGTACACGTGGATATGCAAGGGTGGGAGTACATGTAGTGCATCAGAGTGCAAGTGTGTGGTTCTGCAAGGACATGCACTCCACATATGCATGTGCACTCAAGTGACCATTAGTGTTCTCTACACATCACATGTGAACATTCACCATATGTACACCCCAGCATGTCAAACCACAACTATCCCCTCGCACCTGAAAGGAAAACACAACACATGAACAGGCATTGATCAGCAGAACACAACATGTACATAGGATACCACCATTACAATGTCAGAGTTCCCATCACACTGCAGGGCAAGGCAACTATAAACAACAACCCCCCCCCCTCCCTCACAAATGACCATGACCCACTGAACAACTGCACCTGGGTCATGGAGCCCTCAAACCTCAATTCCACCTGGCCACAGGATCACCTTTACCCTTCGTCACCATCTCCCACCTTGTGTGTAAAAAGGTGCATGAACCCTCATAATCAATGTCCAAAATCACAAAATCCAAGCCAGAAAAGCGAACCAGAACACCCTCCAGTAGATGACTTGACGTAGCAGTACCTCACAAAGGCCAAGTACTACCACAATGATGCAACAACCAAGGTAGCACAGCAAAACAATGTCACGACAGGATGTGAAACATGTGTGGTACATGACATAGGGTGATGCACCATGAACGGATGTGTACTGTCACAGGTCCCCTGTACAGGCGCGGGAGTGTCACGAAACAACCACCCACACCATGTCCCGGGTGCCTGCAAGGTCAAACTCACACAGGCCCCTGACACCCTGGTGGGGAAGGAGGTTCAGGGATATGCAGTCGGGACAGGTCTTGACACACTGGATGACTGGAATGAGTGGCAGGAGAGGGGAGGAGGAATGACACATGAAACTAGGGAATGCACGAAAATGTACTACCTGCATGAACACATACACAATCCAAACAAACTTGGACATCATTGTCATGACCTTCTGTAGTCCAGGCTCAGGAGTGGTACGAACCAACCACCCCCTCTAGGGTTTTGGCGCCTGCAAGTTCGGGGCTTACACAGGCATCCGCAACCCCAGCGGGGAAAGAGGGTCAGGGAACGTTGCTTGGATAGGTACGGGAAGCAGGAACACCGGGTAGAGGGTACAGGGTTCAAAATTGCATAGGATCACGGGTGATTAGGGAGAAAAAACATACCAAATTGAACCACACATACATCCATGCATTAGTACACTCCCCAGCAAGCCTTTGCAGAGCAGTTCGAAAGAAAAACAACAAGACACTTAGCTCTGGATTTGAGTGCTGGCCTCCTGCCTGCGCACTCTGAGGTCCGGTTACAGGAGCACTCCAATGCTGCAAAGAGAGCCACAGTCAACAACCTGTACATGCCAATTACACAAAAACACAACACCAAACATGCCCCATAGCAACAAACTACTCTACCAACAGACAATCTGGTGTCGATGCTTCGTACCCATATATAACATCACCCCTGTGACGGGTCATACACAGTCAATGCAGGAAGTCAGCCGCTGGTGGGTGTGTGGGAAATGGAAAACCAATGTGTCACAATTCACACAACATGCAATGTTCCCTGGGTAAGCAGACAGACCCATATAGCAAGCCATGACTTCAGAGCAAGTTGCGTACCATCATGATCGAAACAAAGTTGGCAGTGCATTTATCATAAAGTACATGGAAAAGACATGCACTGCACCCGAGTATGTCCCTTGCTGTATGTCCCTGTGAGCTGCCCCTTTCCATGTCTCGGAAGGCTACGTGGTTGATACAAGTGCCTCAATGGACCTTGGTGTACCGGAGGGTATGTGCCACTGCATGTGTCCCAGACAACCCTACTATCAACAGCCATCAGTCCACCAACCATCTGAGCTGCATTGTGTGCTCCAACACCAATATTCGTCTAAGCTCACCCTCAGTGCTGTGACTAAGCCTGCATGTGCAACTCGCCTGGTGCAAGCTTTGCTGTGTCGTGGCCCCCCTGTGCTGCTCACCTTGCCTGGAGTTCCTTGGAAAATGTCAGCAGTTCTAGGATGTGGGTCTGCAATCCCTGTCCCTCTGCTTGTGCACACATGTGCATGTGGGCACCAACAAACGGGTCCAGAATTCCGTCATCCAATGGGCCATGTCTGCTGGCAAAGGTGCTCTGGAGGCACATCCCCCTGCAGAAAGGGCATGAAACACATGATTAATGCTTCAAAGTCATCTGTGTGTGTCTAATCAGGCATCTCATTACTTGACCATGTCAGAGGGTCACATCACAAATCACACCATCAGTCCGTCTTTCACATCCAAAGTGTGGAACACTATCTACAGCATGAATTGCAACAAGCATGTGTACAGGAAAGATATGAAACATACTACACAATGCATAGCAATCAATGTACACATTAATCATGACACACCCCATCTAGCAAAAGCTGAACAGTGGACAATAACACCAAAATCATCCCCACTAGGGGTGTCAACACAAGTCACACAGCACCAGACATGCCACAGATATGACAGTCCAAAGCCCTTGTGTAATATTCTGTAACACCGAACCATCCTTGCGAGCCCATGGATAAGGGAGGCAGGAGTGGCATATGTGAGTCAAGGACCCCAAGCATCAAACACATACACAAGACAACCATGAAGGGCCCAGCTGGAACAGACAGTGGATGCCTTCAAAAGCCACAAAGCACCGCACCGTCACATGAAAGCACAATAGACTAGCAATTTTAAACTAAATCAACTATTAACTAATTACACTAACAATGGAAAACCTACATTACCTAATTAAACTAACTATCAAACAGAAACTTAACTAACTAAACTAAAAGAAAAATCAAAAATGGTCACATACGACCCAGGGAGGAGGGGAGGCACCCAGGAGGGGGGAGGTACAGGGTGCTGCTCAACATCCACATGCGATGATGCTGAGCCAAAAAAAAAAAACCTCCATGGGCTCAACGCCTGCACACCCCGACCTATGTGGGAGATAGATGGTCGTCCGAGTCTGGCTCATCCTCTAAAGGAGGACGTGGCACAGTGGCCTGGCCACGCCTAGCCGCAGCTTGCCCCTCGTCGGCAGCAAGTCTGCCGGACGGGTGAGCCTGGTTCTGTGTGGCGATGTGACATAGGTCTGCATGCAGAACCTCACGTGATACACGTGCTTCCTCTTGCAAGGTAGCACGTGTAACACGGAGTTCCTCCTGCAAGGCCTGGCTGGACAACCGCTGCACCTCCCGGCAAGCCTGTAGCTCAGCCGAGATGGTACGCTCAAGCTGTGCAAACCTCTCCTCTGCCTGCTGCCTCTGGGACATCATAAGGACACCCAGAGTGGATCTGAGGGAAGCATACTCCTCCCTCAGGGCATCCATGTGCGCCTCTGCCTGAGCAGCAATTGCTTGACGCAGAGACGACATTTCAGCCTGGCGTGCCCTGTCTGAGGCCGCCATGCCCAGCCTGAGCGAGCGGGCCATGGACCGTGCCGCCTGCTGCTGGAGAAGCACCTGCCTAGCAGGGGGGAGCACAGATCGGGCCACACGCTCCATGCTCTCAGCGATGTTCTCCATTGCTGCCCCCTGCCGTTCGGAATTGGCAGTAATGTCTTGCTCCCACTCAGTATACAGTGGTTGCGCGCGGCGACCGCATTGCCGGGCTTGACCCCTGCGGGACCCAAGGACCGGGGGTCCTCGCTGTGTTGGCACCGCCCGGGGCTGCACGACTACATGCCCCCGTCGACGTGATGTCCCAGGCACATCAGTGACTGGTGTGGAGGGTGACCCTGCGTCCCGATCCACCACGGGCGGAGGAACCAAGACTGTCTGATCCCTCAGTGCAGGTGTCGCAGACAGAGGACTGTCCACATCAGAATCACTCACCCCTGACACATGGACTTGATGCTCATCCAACTCAACATGGACGTCAGAGTCGTCATCAAGGCTGGACTCATAGGCAGCCAGAGACAAGATGGACTGCAGCACTTGGGGGTTTTCGTGGCCTGCCACCCCACAACCCCCACTAGTGCCGGGTTGATGTGGTGTTACCAACCCTGTGTCTGGCATGACAACACCATCCTCCGCCTCCATTGCGTCATCACCTGAAAAATAGAGAGAAAAAAGGTCACTACACATGTCAGAAGCACACGACACACACACACACCAACAGCAAACGCATCCGGCAGACATGTGACACACAACATATAACCTGGCATGCATGCTGGGTCTACTTTGAATAGCTTCTGTGATCAGACCTGTTGAAAGGTGGCAGTTTCCATGGAAGTGGGTCTATGCAGTGCAGAAAATGTGTACGCCACTCACTACCTACATGTACAAGCACTCCATGGTGTGTGCCAGGAAATGTGAAGGCAGTGCAATGTCAAATTCACACATCACGTGCATTGTGCATTCAATGTGTATGATATCTAGAAGCCAAGCACCCCTCCACCCCAATACCAAATCAGGGATGCCTAGCATGGTATCAAAAGGCTGACCATACACCTGTGTATTGACAGGCAGTATTGACTGGCATCAACAGCTTAATGTGATTCAAATGACAACACTGCAAATGATGCTGGGACAGTAGGCAGGACACATGATTAAAACTCCGGAGGCCGCCCACGTGTGAAGAAGACACAACAAGAGTTGGACAGAGTCATTGGCCATTGAACATGCTGAGGCCTGTGAGCCACACAGATTGTCAGAGCCTAAACATGTGTGCAATGCAGGACTGAGCCACAGTTGACATGGGAAGGCTGATGAGATGGCAGGCAATGTATGTAACCAAGGACTTATATTACAGTGATCATCCAGTCAAGGACACATAGGGGCATGCGTGCAATGCACATGGAGCATGAATGGGCACTCATGTCCCTGCGGGACATCTGACCCATGCACAGTACAAGTGAGAAACCCTGCATCGAGTACTAAGGCTGTACCACACGGCATATGTCTGGCAGATTCTACGCTGGAAGTTAGCATCTACACAGGACACATGAACAAGAAAGTACACATTGGCAAGATTGAAGCAGACCAGTGCAAAAGTGGAACTGGGGTGCAGAGTGGCGGAGGAGGGGCAAGGGAGCATGCCTATATGGAGTCCCGCATGCAGGCAGAGGAGACATGCATGACGGAAGCATTGCATTACTTACACATCAGAACCATGTACACGTCACATGTAGCAGCAATCATGCACAACACATCCCACAAGTGAAACACACACGTCCTCAAGAAACACGCATCAACACTCACTGGACTGCGCATCAAAGTCCAGCATCTCTCCCACTCCTTCGACCAATTCAGGTGGTATGAACTCCGCAACGAGAGCCTCATGCGGAGTGAGCTCTTCCTCCTCTGGTGCAGGCCCACCGCCAGTCACCAGAGTCAAGTTGTAATTAGAGGCACGCTTAGCCTTAGTGCTGCGCTTGATGTCATTCCAACGCTTTTTGCACTCTTGCGCCGTGCGCACCTCATGGCCGAATGAACTGACATGTTCCGCAACATGCTTCCAGTGGGTGTCACGTTGGGCAGCCGTAGTCTGACTATTGGCACCCACTAGCATGTCACGGCTGTGGCCCCGCACCTAGTCCACGAGGAAGTCCAGTTCCTGCTTACAGAAAGGCTTCTTCCTCGACGTGCAGGAGGTCGTGGCTGTGTGTGGGGTCCCAGCCTGGGCTGCAGGTGCAACCTTCCTCCTCTTGAACTGTGGCGCAGACCCTGGCTGGCTAATGCCGCCCTGACCAGTATGGCCAGTGGGTTCAGTGGATTGAGCCAAGGGAGTGGCAGGTGGAGGGATGACCAAAGGCCTGACACGTGTCAGTGGCAGCTGGGTGCCCACTAATGGACCGTGCGCAGCAACATCAGCTGTGGCAGGGTCATTGACCGCAACGGTCCTGGTTGGCAGACTCACAACCGGGGTGCTGTTGGGTGCATCTGCCCCTGCACTTGCCAACACCCGGCTGTTCGGGGCAGCAGATGACATGACTGCCCCAGGGACACGTGTCTTGGTCTGAGCAGCCCGGCCTGCCCCTATGGTTTCCCCCCTGGCCTGTTGGAGATCTACCAAGGGCTCTTCAAGTGCCAACGCAGCCTGCGCTGGCAGACCCTAAGCCTGGGTGGCGGTGTCCACAGCTGCACCTGCAGCTACCACTACCCTTTGGCCCGTGGCAGTCGATGGAACGGACTGCCGGGTCGAACGGGTGCCAGTGCCAGATGCAGGAGCTGCATTCCCCGGAACCACAGGGGGTTGTGGCATGACTACACCGACACATGGCACAACATTGTGCTCAAGTGGCGCACCCCTGCCTCTTCCTCCTCTGTGGCCGCCCTGAACACCCTGGAGTCCCCCTACTCTCTGGTCACCACGGCCACGTCCCCGACCACGCCCGCCACGAGGAGGACGCCCAGCTGAGGCGCCCCTCACCTTTGGTGGCCTCCCAACATGGCACTGATGTAGAAGTGCTGGCACAGATGGAGTGGTGCCAATGGGAGGTGTACACCACAATTGACCTGGGCAATTGGGGTGAAGGGGGTGGGAAGCAATATGTTAACAGCCCCCCTGCACCTGCAAGGCTGTATGTGACCCCGGTGATGTGGTGACGGGTCACGCAACGCTCAGGCTCCCCAAAACTGCAGTAAAACCGTGCACGCAACCCTGCAGCCTACGTGCGTGGATTCAACCTCCCGCAGTACGCGGTGGCACCCAGTAACACGAATAACGCGTACGCATGGGACACGCAGGCTACTATGACATCAAAAATGGGTGCGATACACAGGGGCACACGCAGTGGGAAAAAGAGCGTGTGCGACTCACCGTCTGACTAGCGCGATGCAGAAAAACACGCGTAGCCAATACCCCCGCCAAAAGAAGAGATACGTCCTTGATAGCTGTGAAGTTGTGATGTTGCGCGAAACAACAGGAAGCAGCAACACATGTCGGTCTCCACGAAAGGCATGTACATCGAACTGCTGGGCCCGCTCACCTTTAACCCGTGCTGAGGGAAACGCAAGCGTGCATCACGTCATTTACGCGCATGGGCCCTTTCCTCGTATTACACGCGGACGTGCAGTTCTTCATGCATGCTCACGTGCATGGGCCCTTTCCTCGTATTACACGCAGATGTGCAGTTTTTCACGCACGCTTAAACGCATGGGCCTTTTCCTCGTATTACACACGGACGTGCAGTTCTTCACGCGCGCTTACGCGCATGGGCCCTTTCCTCGTATTACATGCGGACGTGCAGTTATTCACGCACGCTGAAATGCCCATGCACGCCTGTACGCGTCACGTCACAGGGGCGCTTGCGTTTGAGGGGCCTTCTGTCCAATGAAAATGCGTATGCGTGCAGACGCGCTTACGCACTAAGGGCCTTTCTTCGAATTACACGCTGACGTGCAGATTTTTCACGTGCCAAATCACTCCGTATCAAGCTGGCCACGCATAAGCACACGGAAGACCACGTTCCTGCCCAGAAGGCCGAACTACTGCCCCCCAGAGCCCCAAGCACGCTCCCACCTGCCATCTGCCCCAGGACCCAGTTGCCCACCCACTCCTGCCTCTGGGGTTGTCATGTCGGGGCAAACACCATCTGAGACCACTGACAACCCCCGGCCAGAGAGGCAGAGGGGCACCAGCTTCAGTGCCACCGAAGTTGGTGTCCTGGTGGAGCAAGTCCTGGGGTAGTATGATGCCCTCTTCGGAAGTTCCCGTGCCGACAAGGAAGGACGGACTCGGATCTGGACTGACATCGTGACTGCCATCAACGCGGAGGGGGTGGCAGTCGGCGACTTACAACATGTCAAGAAGCGCTGGGAGGACTTCAGGTCCAGGACCTTGAACAAGGCCCGGCGCCTCTTGAAGGCAGCGGATGCCAAGGGGCGCCGGGGCCACTTGTCGGAAGAACAGATGAGGGTCCTGGAACGCATATACCCAGCGCTCCATGTCCAGGTCCTTGAGAGGCAGACCCGTCTGGAGTCGAGCGGTAAGTGTACATGCATCCTGATTGTGAGATGTGCGTGTGGTGATTTTTCAGTAGTGTGCAGGTTGCACATCTGTTTGTATGGGGTTGAGTATGGGTGGGGGTGTACAGGGCCGTGGGGCTAACACATGCGAGGGCTGGAATGTGTGAGACATGGATGGTGCTTGTGTGTGTAGGCTTGCGTGCCAAATGCAGTTGTGTGGGCACACATGTTTGGATGAATGTGTATGTAAGTAGACATGTCCGTGATGTCACACATGTATGTTGTTTTCAGCTGCATGTATCAGCACTGTGTACATGTGCATGTGTGTATTTGACAAGGGTGCAACAGTGATGCAACATGGATGCATGTGACAGCGGTATGTGGAAGCCTGATCAGCAGATGTGACATGGATGCCCATCTGAACACTGCGACACTTGGCAGAGGTGTACACATGCATGCACGTGTGGTGGTGTGTGTACATGTGTGGTGCACTTCCTGTGTTGCATGTGATGTCTGGCTCACCTTTGCCTGCTCATGCTGTTGTATGTGTATGGATGGTGCTGGCAGTTGCGATATGGCTGTGGTATGGCTCATGTGTGCGAGTTGAAATGACATGTGTGTTGGGGATTGTGATGACATGTCTGAGGTTTGCCAATGTCACTCATGTACAACTGTCATGTGTGTATGTGTCCATTGTACAGTGCCCTGATGCCTGTGTTTTATTTCTCCCTGTCTGCAACGTCAACTGATGAAGAGGGCGGAGAAGGTGCTGTGGAGCACAGCGGCGGGGATCCCACCGCCAGCCGGAGACGCAAGGCCCGGCTCCCCTCCCATGTTGTCATCTCGTTGGGGAGTGAGGAGTCCGGTGCCGCGTCCCAGGCCGCAGCTGCCGGGGGGAGGTCCAAGAGGCGGAGGTTGGAGTTGGACTCCTCGGCAGCAGAAGGGGCAGCTGGGTCCCCACAGGGCCCAACAGGGGAAGATGGCACGGAGTCATCGAGGTTGGTGGGGGGTTTGCTGGAGGAGGAGGCTGTGCAAGCAACAGAGACGGGGTCTGGAGGTGGGGATCCCACTGGTGCTAGTGGTGCAGTGCAAGACCAGGGACAGGAGGCAGCACAGGCTGCCGCGGAGGTGCCTGTGTGCAATCATGTCCCTGATCCAGTCCCTGCTTCATCTTGCACCAGCAGGGATGCCTACGTCCAGACCCGTTTTCAGGCAGGGGATGAGCTCACGTCAAATGGCCTTCCTCTGCCTGCAGACGTGGCTATCCGGGTCCGGGTTTAGCCTGTTCTGAGTGGTGTGGCGTTGCGTCAATGGGCCATGCGAGGTGACCTGCAGTCTTTTCATGAGGAGACTGCACATCATCTCGAATGGCTCGTTGACCACGTCAGCCTGCTGGGACAGGTCACCCAGGCCTATTCCTCCGTATGATGGGGCTTGCTACGACCCCCTCCTCAACTGAACCCCCTATGCGCCAGTCGTCCTCCGTGCCATCTTCCCACCCATCAGTCACCTGGGTGCCCTGTGGAGCTGCCTCTGACGGTGCGGCCAGGCTGGTGGAGGAGGCATCCCTGCCACAGTCGGGAGTCGGACGTCCAGCAGGGGTGGCCACATCAACAACTGCACCCCAGCCGGCGGAGGATGTGCAGGCAGCAGGAGGCAGTGCACGGGCAGAGGCGCAGCAGCAGCAGCAACGTGGTGGGAGCCATGAAGGCTCGGGGCCTTCAACATCGGAGGGGCAGGCATCGGCCGGAGGGCAAGAGGACCCAGGACAGAGAGTGTCTTCGTGTGGCAGCGGTTGGGCCACGCCATAGATGCGGAGCGGCAGTGGGCGGAAGAGGCACGGCTCACAATGGTCAGGGCGGAGAACTCCATGCGGAGGGCCCTGAGGCGGGCCGAGTGCCTCAAGGCAATCCGCAGGGGTTTGGAGGTGGACACGTCGACGGCCCTGCAGACCCTCGGGGCCATGGAGGAGGACCGCCTCCGGAACATTGAGCAGGAGTTTGATGATGCCCTGGCCCGGGACATCCACAAGTGAGCCGTCAAACTAGCCCGCTGCCCTTGTACATAGTTATGTAGGTAGTGTTAGGTTTCATTTTTTTTTGCTTTTATTTTGGATCTTTCGGACATTGGCCACATTTTTGTATATAGTTTATTTTATTAGTTAGTGTAGTTAGATAGGTTTCCTTTCTTTTGTTGGGATAATGGACCCTGGCTTGTTCCCATGTACATAGTTCACTGTTGGATTGTATTTTTCTTTCACATTTTAACCAAGGAGCAATGGCTTTCTTTTTTATTTCCCATTGGATTTTGTTTTGTGGACAGTGACTTTGGACACCATTACTTTGGAATTTGATTTTTGGTTTTGCTTTTTTTCACGGACATGCTTCTTTTCATTTTTGTACATTCACATTTATGTTTCTTTATTTTTGATTCTATTTATGTTTGCTTTAATACATTTTTCTTATCATACTTCAATGTGTAGTATCATCTCATTGGTTTCATGCATATCATGATATGGGTTTTGAGATTCACTGACACCCATTGGGTGTATGTGAGGGAAATGTGTTTGTTTCGGAACTTGCAATTGGTGTTCTGTCATGTAATTGCCAATTATGAGTGGGTGGATGCCATACTCGGGTGGGTGTTTTGCATTTGGAGGCTGACCATAGGGACCAGGGATCTAGATTGTGATGACATGTTGGTTGGGGAGCATGAGTTGGACATGGGTGGGGGCCTGCTGGCAGGTGCCCCACAGTGCTGGGGGGTGGGGGTGGTGGGGAACATGAGTTGGACATGGGTGGGGGCCTGCTGGCAGATGCCCCACAGTACTGGGGGGTGGGGGGGTGGGAGACATGAGTTGGACATGGGTGGGGGCCTGGTGGAGGGTGACCCTGCACTGCTGGGGGGTGGGGGTGGTGGGAGACAAGGGTGGGGGCCTGGTGGAGGGTGCCCCACAGTGCTGGGGGTGGGGGTGGTGGGGAAAATGAGTTGGACCTGGGTGGGGGTCTGCTGGCAGGTGCCCCACAGTGCTGGGGGGTGGGGGGGTGGGGAACATGAGTTGGACATGGGTGGGGGCCTGCTGGCAGGTGCCCCACAGTGCTGGGGGGTGGGGTGGGGTGGGGAACATGAGTTGGACATGGGTGGAGGCCTGCTGGCAGGTTCCCCACAGTGCTGGGGGGTGGGGGGGTGGGGAACATGAGTTGGACATGGGTGGGGGCCTGCTGGCAGGTGCCCCACAGTGCTGGGGGTTGGGGGGGAGGTGGGGAACATGAGTTGGACATGGGTGGGGGCCTGCTGGCAGGTGCCCCACAATGCTGGGGGGTAGGGGGGTGGGGAACATGAGTTGGACATGGGTGGGGACCTGCTGGCAGGTGCCCCAGAGTGCTGGGGGGTGGGGGTGGTGGGGACATGAGTTGGACATGGGTGGGGTCCTGCTGGCAGGTGCCCCACAGTGCTGGGGGGTGGGGGTGGTGGGAGACAAGGGTGGGGGCCTGGTGGAGGGTGCCCCACAGTGCTGGGGGGTGGGGGTGGTGGGGAAAATGAGTTGGACCTGGGTGGGGGTCTGCTGGCAGGTGCCCCACAGTGCTGGGGGGTGGGGGGGGTGGGGAACATGAGTTGGACATGGGTGGGGGCCTGCTGGCAGGTGCCCCACAGTGCTGGGGGGTGGGGTGGGGTGGGGAACATGAGTTGGACATGGGTGGATGCCTGCTGGCAGGTTCCCCACAGTGCTGGGGGGTGGGGGGGTGGGGAACATGAGTTGGACATGGGTGGGGGCCTGCTGGCAGGTGCCCCACAGTGCTGGGGGTTGGGGGGGAGGTGGGGAACATGAGTTGGACATGGGTGGGGGCCTGCTGGCAGGTGCCCCACAATGCTGGGGGGTAGGGGGGGTGGGGAACATGAGTTGGACATGGGTGGGGACCTGCTGGCAGGTGCCCCAGAGTGCTGGGGGGTGGGGGTGGTGGGGAACATGAGTTGGACATGGGTGGGGGCCTGCTAGCAGGTGCCCCACAGTGCTGGGGGGTGGTGGGGGGTGGGGAACATGAGTTGGACATGGGTGGGTGCCTGCTGGCAGGTGCCCCACAGTGCTGGGGGGTGGGGGGGTGGGGAACATGATTTGGACATGGGTGGGGGCCTGCTGGCAGGTGCCCCACAGTGCTGGGGGGTGGGGGGGGGGTGGTGAACATGAGTTGGAAATGGGTGGGGGCCTGCTGGCAGGTGCGCAACATTGCTGGGGGGTGGGGGGTGGGGAACATGAGTTGAACATGGGTGGGGGCCTGCTGGCAGGTGCCCCACAGTGCTGGGGGGTGGGGGGTGGGGAACATGAGTTGGACATGGGTGGGGGCCTGCTGGCAGGTGCCCCACAGTGCTGGGGGTTGGGGGTGGTGGGGACATGAGTTGGACATGGGTGGGGTCCTGCTGGCAGGTGCCCCACAGTGCTGGGGGGTGGGGGTGGTGGGAGACATGGGTGGGGGCCTGGTGGAGGGTGACCCTGCACTGCTGGGGGGTGGGGGTGGTGGGAGACATGGGTGGGGGCCTGGTGGAGGGTGCCAATGCACTGCTGGGGGTGGGGGTGGTGGGAGACATGGGTGGGGGCCTGGTGGAGGGTGACCCTGCACTGCTGGGGGGTGGGGGTGGTGGGAGACATGGGTGGGGGCCTGGTGGAGGGTGCCCCACAGAGCTGGGGGGTGGGATGGTGGGAGACATGAGTTGGACATGGGTGAGGGTCTGCTGGCAGGTGCCCCACAGTGCTGGGGGGTGGGGGGGGTGGGAGACATGAGTTGGACATAGGTGGGGGCCTGCTGGCAGGTGCCCCACAGTGCTGGGGGGTGGGGGGGTGGGGAACATCAGTTAGACATGGGCAGGGGCCTGCTGGCAGGTGCCCCACAGTGCTGGGGGGTGGGGGTGGTGGGGACATGAGTTGGACATGGGTGGGGGCCTGCTGGCAGGTGCCCCACAGTGCTGGGGGGTGGGGGTGGTGGGAGACATGGGTGGGGGCCTGGTGGAGGGTGATCCTGCACTGCTGGGGGGTGGGGGTGGTGGGAGACATGGGTGGCGGCCTGGTGGAGGGTGCCCCTGCACTGCTGGGGGGTGGTGGTGGTGGGAGACATGGGTGGGGGCCTGGTGGAGGGTGCCCCACAGTGCGGGGGTGGGTAACATGAGTTGGACATGGGTGGGGGCCTGCTGGCAGGTGCCCCACAGTCCTGGGGGGTGTGGGTGGTGGGGAACATGAGTAGGACATGGGTGGGGGCCTGCTGGCAGGTGCCCCACCGTGCTGGGGGGTGGGGGTGGTGTGTAACATGAGTTGGACATGGGTGGGGGCCTGCTGGCAGGTGCCCCACAGTGCTGGGAGGTGGGGGGGGAGAACATGAGTTGGACATGGGTGGGGGGCTGATGGCAGGTGCCCCACAGTGCTGGGGGGTGGGGGGGTGGGGAACATGAGTTGGACATGGGTGGGGGCCTGCTGGCAGGTGCCCCACAGTGCTGGGGGGTGGGGGGTGGGGAACATGAGTTGGACATGGGTGGGGGCCTGCTGGCAGGTGCCCCACAGTGCTGGGGCGTGGGGGGGTGGGGAACATGAGTTGGACATGGGCGGGGGCCTGCTGGCAGGTGCCCCACAGTGCTGGGTGGTGGGGGTGGTGGGGAACATGAGTTGAACATGGGCGGGGGCCTGCTGGCAGGTGCCCCACAGTGCTGGGGGGTGGGGGGATGGGGAACATGAGTTGGACATGGGTGGGGGCCTGCTGGCAGGTGCCCCACAGTGCTGTGGGGTGGGGGGGTGGGGAACATGAGTTGGACATGGGTGCGGGCCTGCTGGCAGGTGCCCCACAGTGCTGGGGGGTGGGGGTGTGTGGAACATGAGTTGGACATGGGTGGGGGCCTGCTGGAGGGGTCCCACAGTGCTGGGGGGTGGGAGGGGCGGGGAACATGAGTTGGACATGGGTGGGGTCCTGCTGGCAGGTGCCCCACAGTGCTGGGGGGTGGGGGTGGTGGGGACATGAGTTGGACATGGGTGGGGGCCTGCTGGCAGGTGCCCCACAGTGCCGGGGTGTGGGGGTGGTGGGAGACATGGCTGGGGCCTGGTGGAGGGTGACCATGCACAGCTGGGGGGTGGGGGTGGTGGGAGACATGGGTGGGGGCCTGGTGGAGGGTGCCCCTGCACTGCTGGGGGTGGGGGTGGTGGGAGACATGGGTGGGGGCCTGGTGGAGGGTGGCCCTGCACTGCTGGGGTGTGGGGGTGGTGGGAGACATGGGTGGGGGCCTGGTGGAGGGTGCCCCACAGTGCTGGGGGGTGGGGATGGTGGGAGACATGAGTTGGACATGGGTGGGGGCCTGCTGGCAGGTGCCCCACATTGCTGGGGGTGGGGGGATGGGGAACATGAGTTGGACATGGGTGGGGGCCTGCTGGCAGGTGCCCCACAGTGCTGGGGGGTGGGGGTGGTGGGGACATGAGTTGGACATGGGTGGGGGCCTGCTGGCAGGTGCCCCCCAGTGCTGGGGGGTGGGGGTGGTGGGAGACATGGGTGGGGGCCTGGTGGTTGGTGACCCTGCACTGCTGGGGGTGGGGGTGGTGGGAGACATGGGTGGGGGCCTGGTGGAGGGTGACCCGTACTGCTGGGGGGTGGGGGTGGTGGGAGACATGAGTTGGACATGGGTGGGGGCCTGCTGGCAGGTACCCCACAGTGCTGGGGGGTGGGGGTGGTGAGGAACATCAGTTGGACATGGGTGGGGGCCTGCTGGCAGGTGCCCCACAGTGCTGGGGGGTGGGGAGGTGGGGAACATGAGTTGGACATGGGTGGGGGCCTGCTGGCAGGTGCCCCACAGTGCTGGGGGGTGGGGGTGTTGGGGAACATGAGTTGGACATGGGTGGGGGCCTGGTGGAGGGTGCCCCTGCACTGCTGGGGGTTGGGGGTGGTGTGAGACATGGGTGGGGGCCTGCTGGCAGTTGCCCCACAGTGCTGGCGGGAGGGGGGGTGGGAGACATGAGTTGGACATGGGTGGGGGCCTGGTGGAGGGTGCCCCACAGTGCTGGGGGGTGGGGGGGTGGGAGACATGAGTTGGACATGGGTGGGGGTGGTGGGAGACATGGGTGGGGGCCTGGTGGAGGGTGCCCCTGCACTGCTGGGGGGTTGGGGTGGTGGGAGACATGGTTGGGGGCCTGGTGGAGGGTGCCCCTGCACTGCTGGGGGGTGGGGGTGGTGGGAGACATGGGTGGGGGCCTGGTGGAGGGTGACCCTGCACTGCTGGGGGGTGGGGGTGGTGAGAGACATGGGTGGGGGCCTGGTGGAGGTTGACCCTGCACTGCTGGGGGGTGGGGGTGGTGGGAGACATGGGTGGGGGCCTGGTGGAGGGTGCCCCTGCACTGCTGGGGGGTGGGGGTGGTGGGAGACATGGGTGGGGGCCTGGTGGAAGGTGCCCGGGGGCCTGGTGGAGGGTGCCTGTGGTGGCTGGGGGTGCAGGGGGACATGCGTTGGTGGGCAGTAGTGCAAGTTGACATGTGGGTTGGCTGGGGGGCATGGCCATGGTGGATGGGGTGCCTGCAGGACATGTGCAGGGTAGGCCCCTGTGGTGTGAGCCAACTGCAGGGGCCATGGAGGGTGTAGAGGGAACACCTGGGAGGACCCACACGTGCAATTCACGTGTGGTGCTCGCGGCACACCCCTGTAATACACGTACCCTGATGGAATCGCGTGTGGAACTTCCGGCGCACCCCTGAAATACGCGTACCCTGCTCGCACGGGGCCAATCGCGTGTGGAACTTCCCTCGTACCCCTGAAATACACGTACCATGCTGAAATCGCTTGTGAAACTTCCCTCGCCCCCCGAAATACACGTACCCTGATGAAATCGCGTGTGGAACTTCCTGTGCACTCCTGAAATACACGTACCGTGCTGAAATTGCGTGTGGCACTTCCTGCGCACCCCTGAGATACGCATACCCTGCTCGCACAGGCCCAATCGCGTGTGGAACTTCCCGCGCACCCCTGAAATACGCGTACCCTGCTTGCACGGGGCCAATCGTGTGTGGAACTTCCCGCGCACCCCTGAAATACACGTACCCTTCTGAAATCGCGTGTGAAACTTCCCCCGCCCCCGAAATACACGTACCCTGATGAAATCACATTTGGAACTTCCAGCGCACCCCTGAAACACACGTACCCTGCTGAAATCGCGTGTGGCACTTCCCGTGCACCCCTGAGATACGCGTACCCTGCTCGCACGGGCCCAACCGCGTGTGGAACTTCCTGCGCACCCCTGAAATAAGTGTAACCTGCTTGCACGGGGCCAATCGCGTGTGGAACTTCCCGTGCACCCCTGAAATACACGTACCCTGCTGAAATCGCGTGTGAAACTTCTCCCGCACCCCGAAATACATGTACCCTGCTGAAATCGCATGTGGAACTTCACGCGCACCCCTGAAATACACGTACCCTGCGGAAATCGCGTGTGGAACTTCCCGCACACCCCTGAAATACGCGTACCCTGCTCGCACGGGGCCAATCGCGTGAGGTACTTCCTGCGCACCCCGGTGATACACGTAGCCCGCTTGCCGTGCTGGTACAGGGTTAGCGCAGCCCTTTGCGCTGGATTGGGTATATTGATGGCTTTTCCCTGCGCGAGAGGCGTTCTTGGGGCGTAACTGGCGCTGCTGCAGGGTCGCTGCGCCACTGTGCGCCACAGCTGGTTTTGTGGCTGGAATCCATGAATACGCTGTGCGCAGAAATGGATTTTAGCGCACACGGCTGGCGCAGGGATTCGCACGCGCACACTGTGCGCAAGCCGCCTGCGCCACTTGTGCGCTGAATTCTCCCTTCATATTTTAATAAAGACATAAAAACATTATTTATAAATCCGTTGTAAATCACAAAATATAACACTCTAAAACAGTGACAGTATCATACCCTAATGGGCAGGATTGACATCAATGTTAATCAGATCAGTAATAATGCAGAGTATCTAACATTTAGATCTCTAGTATTGTCCTTATCTCGACATTTCTCGTATTGTTATGGTCAGAACATTAAACCATTGTGTAGTCTCGACATGTTTCTGTTCGATGTCAATTAATACAGAACTTTCATCAGGAGTATAGTCACTACAATTAAAAAACCATAATTTAAACTTTGGATCTGTTAAGCCGAAGAATCTTCTGGCTGAATGTGGGAAGTGTACACGACAAATCTTGCGTGTTTTCAAATAGTTGTATTTGTTGGTAAAACACAATAGAAAGAAGAGAAGCTATTAGTGCTATTATCTCGATTAAGAGAAAAATCTCATGAGGCAAAGGATATAAATTACCTTGTCCCCTCTGTGGAGTTATTGCAAAAGCTGGCTTAGTTTAGGCTTATTTTAGGCTTCTGTAGGTGAAGAACCCTTAATAAGGGATGAACACCCTGCAAAAATAAAGGTTGCAAAAATTTAAAATCGCCCTGCGAGGCCGTATGTAAAGGGACACAGTGAGGAAGTATCCCCGAAGTCATTAAAAGTAGTTTTGCATTAATTAGCTACGGTCCCCCGTAGTATTTACCTGAAGGGTTCAGGGTGAAGATGGCTAAATGATCCTTATAACGAGGCTGATTAGAAAAACTCTTTCTGCAACTTTCAGAATGATTTTTGTTCGGCAGAGAGAGGTTGTCAGAAAAAGCAGATTAAATACCTCATTAGGGTCTTCAAAAGTTGGATTGTTACCGAAGATTAAGATAACTGGTGAGTTACCCACCTATGGGTTTAAAATCTTACCGTGGCTCGTTTTAATGAAACGCTGTATTCTTTAGTAAAGAATGAAGTGAAGCTGTGTTGATTACAGTCGGCTTCTGTGTAGTTAAGCGTCTTCAGAATGCCTGCCGGGATAGAAATGGAGAAGTTTCTATGAACGAAGTCCATTTCTATAATAAATTATCCGCGTTTATCGTGAAAACTAAAACTCGTTGTAATTATATTCCACGGGGGAACAGGAGTAACCCCAGTCTGTAGGATAAGAAGAAAGGTATTACCTGTAGATGGTATCTCAATTAAGCCAGTCCTTTGCGGGACATCACTGTAGCCGGTTCAATTTGCCCTCTTTCCCTCAAAGGTAGGCCGCCGCCTTCTTGAGTGGGGGTATATATAGGGGCTGTAGTCCATTGTTTGTGTCGATTCCGCGTAAGTGTCTATTACAGAAACCTCGATCTTCCAATGGTGCAAAATGAAAGCTCACAATGCCATTTGACTTAAAACCAAGCCCCCGTACTTATACTCGGATAGCCAACACATTGAAACGCCCCGAATGCAAAAATGATCCCCTTGGTCACAACAGTAAACGTTAGTTGGAAATGCTAAAATTATAGAGTTCTCTAAGAAATATGGAGATTATAAATGATCCTCTATATGATACATCAAATGATAGGAGGGTGGAAACGAATAATTGGAAGTAACTATCAAAGTAACACAGTAGAGTCATTACATTTTGCCCCATTCAACTGCATCATTCAGCCCTTCCTTGTCACTTTGTGTTAAAAAAATGAGTCTTTGTTCCTTTGTGATTAGGGATTGTTTCTTTTTGTTGATAGCAGTGCCTGTCATGATGTAGAGAACTGTCCAACGGAGATCTTCACCAGTATGATTATTGTTAGTAAAGTGTGTAACCATAGGGGCTGTAAGCACTTTTTGGTTAATACAGCTTCGATGTTCAATAATCTGGGTTTTAACTTTCCTATTTGTTTTACCTATGTATCTTTTACCACATGGGCATGTGATCATATAGATCACATATTCTGTGTTGCAATTCGAAAATTTCGTCTGTTGCCATTTTATATTCAGACCTATCTCTACTTCGTTTGATTTTGAGGTGTATTTGCACACGCTGCAGTGTCCACAGAGATAGTGTCCTACAATGGGGGTTAAGCCCCAACTTTGAGTGAGAGTTTCGCTTTTTTTAGGGGTGACTCTAAGCTTACTGCTGCTGATGTGATTTCCAATTTTCGTTGATTTTCTGTACGGAAATAATGGACAAGCTAACTGGGCTGTTGAATTTTTAAATATCTTTCAATGCTTCCGAACTATGTTCGTAATGGTCAGGCTTAGGTTTGAAAAAGTGTTTACACTTACAATTCTGTCTTCTCGCGGTTTTTTGGCTTTGTCCTCTAATAATGATTGCCGATTATTATTATAGGCTCTTTTTGCTGCTCGGCGTACCAGTTTTTTAGGATAAGCCCTTTCTAAAAGTTTATCTGTCAAGATATCTGCTTCTTTTTCATAGGCCTCCTTTTGACTGCTGTTTCTTTTAAGCCTAAGAAACTGGCCAAACGGTAAATTGTCTTTAAGGTGTTTAACGTGGTGACTGTGGTAATGAAGTAATGAATTTCTTTCGGTACTTTTGTGATACGGTTGTACCATAAGGGTATCTGCCTCATGAAAAATAGTGACGTCTAGGAAGTTAATCTTATTTCGGTTGATGGTCATTGTGAATTGCAGATGATGATTCCTCTGGTTTAGCCAAATGAGGAACTCTTCTGCCTCTTGGCTCGTGCCTTTCCATATCACTATGACATCATCAATGTATCGTGCCCAGGACATAAGGTTGGCCGTATAGGGATGGGCAGTATAAATATATAATTTCTCGAAACATTCTACATAAAGGTTCGCCACACTGGGGGCCATAGTGGCTCCCATTGCGGTGCCTTTTATCTGTTGATAGTATACTCCCTGGAATTCAAAGAAATTTTGTGTGAGGGCCATTTCGAGGCACCACATTATGAAAGAGGTGGGGACTGGTCATCATCTATACGAGTAAGGAGGACCTCTTCAATTGTTTCAAGGGTAGCTGTTTGTGGTATATTAGTGTATAAAGAGATTATACCAAAAATGATCAAGAACTGAGTAGTATTATCAATTAATCCCCCAGGTCGACCTATAGTGGCAGGGATTAATTCCATTTTAGAACCCCTATCAAAATTTGTGGATCACTATTTGAAAAACTACGTTGTGTTAATGAAATCTTATCTTAAGGACACTAAAGACGCGATTAAGTGATTTGAACATTTTCCCTTTGATAATACTACTCAGTTCTTGATCACTTTTGATATAATCTCTTTATACACTAATATACCACAAACAGCTACCCTTGAAACAATTGAAGAGGTCCTCCTTACTCGTATAGATGATGACCCAGTCCCCACCTCTTTCACAATGCGGTGCCTCGAAATGGCCCTCACACAAAATTTCTTTGAATTCCAGGGAGTATACTATCAACAGATAGAAGGCACCGCTTTGGGAGCCACTATGGCCCCTAGTGTGGCGAACCTTTATGTAGAATGTTTCGAGAAACTATATATTTATTCTGCCCATCCCTATACGGCCAACCTTATGTCCTGGGCACGATACATCGATGACGTCATAGTGATATGGAAAGGCACGAGCCAAGAGGCAGAAGAATTCCTCATTTGGCTAAACCAGAGGAATCATCATCTGCAATTCACAATGACCATCAACCGAAATAAGATTAACTTCCTAGATGTCACTATTTTTCATGAGGCAGGTACCCTTATGGTACAACCGTATCACAAAAGTACCGAAAGAAATTCATTACTTCATTACCACAGTCACCACGTTAAACACCTTAAAGACAATTTACTGTTTGGCCAGTTTCTTAGGCTTAAAAGAAACAGCAGTCAAAAGGAGGCCTATGAAAAAGAAGCAGATATCTTGACAGATAAACTTTTAGAAAGGGCTTATCCTAAAAAACTGGTACGCCGAGCAGCAACAAGAGCCTATAATAATAATCGGCAATCATTATTAGAGGACAAAGCCAAAAAACCGTGAGACGACAGTATTGTAAGTGTAAAGACTTTTTCAAACCTAAGCCTGACCATTACGAACATAGTTCGGAAGCACTGGAAGATATTTAAAAATTCAACAGCCCAGTTAGCTTGTCCATTATTTGCGTACAGAAAATCAACGACAATTGGAAATCACATCAGCAGCAGTAAGCTTAGAGTCACCCCTAAAAAAAGCGAAACTCTCACTCAAAGTTGGGGCTTAACCCCCATTATAGGACACTATCCCTGTGGACACTGCAGCGTGTGCAAATACACCTCAAAATCAAACGAAGTAGAGATAGGTCTGAATAAAAAATGGCAACAGACGAAATTTTCGAATTGCAACACAGAATATGTGATCTATATTATCACATGCCCATGTGGTAAAAGATACATAGGTAAAATGAATAGGAAAGTTAAAACCCGGATTATTGAACATCGAAGCTGTATTAACAAAAAAGTGCTTACAGCCCCATATGGTTACACACTTTACTAACAATAATCATACTGGTGAAGATCTCCGTTGGACAGTTCTCTACATCATGACAGGCACTGATATCAACAAAAAGAAACAAGCCCTAATCACAAAGGAACAAAGACTAATTTTTTTAACACAAAGTGACAAGGAAGGGCTGAATGATGCAGTTGAATGGGGCAAAATGTAATGACTCTACTGTGTTACTTTGATAGTTACTTCCAACTATCCGTTTCCACCCTCCTATCATTTGATGTATCATATAGAGAATCATTTATAATCTCCATATTTCTTAGAGAGCTCTATAATTTTAGCATTTCCAACTAACGTTTACTGTTGTGACCAAGGGGATCATTTTTGCATTCGGGGCGTTTCAATGTGTTGGCTATCCGAGTATAAGTACAGAGGCTTGGTTTTAAGTCAAATGGCATTGTGAGCTTTCATTTTGCACCATTGGAAGATCGAGATTTCTGTAATAGACACTTACGCGGAATCGACACAAACAAGGGACTACAGCCCCTATATATATACCCCCGCTCAAGATGGCGGCGGCCTACCTTTGAGGGAAAGAGGGCGAATTCAACCGGCTACAGTGATGTCCCGCAAAGGTCTGGCTTAATTGAGATACCATCTACAGGTAATACCTTTCTTCTTATCCTACAGACTGAGGTTACTCCTGTTCCCCCGTGGAATATAATTACAACGAGTTTTAGTTTTCACGATAAACGCAGATAATTTATTATAGAAATGGACTTCGTTCATAGAAACTTCTCCATTTCTATCCCAGCAGGCATTCTAAAGACACTTCACTACACAGAACCCGACTGTAATCAACACAGCTTCACTTCATTCTTTACTAAAGAATATGGCGTTTCATTAAAACGAGCCACAGTAAGATTTTAAACCCATAGGTGGGTAACTCACCAGTTATCTTATTCTTCCGTAACAATCCAACTTTCGAAGACCCTAATTAGGTATTTAATCTGCTTTTTCTGACAGCCTCTCTCTGCCGAACAAAAATCATTCTGAAAGTTGCAGAAAGAGTTTTTCTAATCGGCCTCGTTATAAGGATCATTTAGCCATCTTCACCCTGAACCCTTCAGGTAAATACTACGGGGGACCGTAGCTAATTAATGCAAAACTACTTTTAATGACTTCGGGGATACTTCCTCACTGTGTCCCTTTACATACGGCCTCGCAGGGCGATTTGAAATTTTTGCAACCTTTATTTTTGCAGGGTGTTCATCCTTTATTAAGGGTTCTTCACCTACAGAAGCCTAAAATAAGCCTAAACTAAGCCAGCTTCTGCAGTAACTCCACAGAGGGGACAAGGTAATTTATATCCTTTGCCTCCTCATGAGATTGTTCTCTTAATCGAGATAATAGCACTAATAGCTTCTCCTCTTTCTATTGTGTTTTACCAACAGTTACAACCATTTGAAAACACGCCAGATTTGTCGTGTACACTTCCCACATTCAGCCAGAAGACTCTTCGGCTTAACAGATCCAAAGTTTAAATTGTGGTTTTTTAATTGTAGTGACTGTACTCCTGATGAAAGTTCTGTATTAATTGACATCGAACAGAAACATGTCGAGACTACACAATGGTTTAATGTTCTGACCATAACAATACGAGACATGTCGAGATAAGGACAATACTAGAGATCTAAATGTTAGATACTCTGCATTATTACTGATCAGATTAACATTGATGTCAATCCTGCCCATTAGGGTATGATACTGTCACTGTTTTAGAGTGTTTTATTTAGTGATTTACAACGGACTTGTAAATAATGTTTTTATGTCTTTATTAAAATATTAAATGTGTCATAAATAACAGTTTATGTTTAATGCTTATAACTATTGTGTTATTCTAAGCTATCTATCTCCCGTTTAATCAGTCTCTACCTCCCAGAATAAGATAGAGCTACCACCTATGTGGTAATCTGGGTTTCCCCCTTTATATACTGTTTGTCAGATGGTACCATTAAGGCACTGCCTGGCAAATGCCTTTCCTATCCCTACACAAAAGCCAGCAGTGATGGCCTTGACAATGCTTGATTTTATAATAGTATTTCGTGACCAGAGTGAAGTTTCAACACAGAAATTATTTGAAGTGTGCCTCTGATATTATGGTACTTTATGGTTCCCAAACAACACGTTGGTCCTCTACCACCTGAATAGTGGCAATTCCCTTTTTGAAGGCCTTCCAGCGACCACATTGGCACCCTTGAGATGTGTCCTTCAGGTTGCAGCAGGACTCACCAAAGGATTACAAAATGTCGACCACATTACCTTAACCTTCATTGAACCGCACTGGCCACCATTGCAAGCATGTATCACCTTCAAATTCTGCTGCATCATATACAAGGCAATCACCCACAAGTGCCCAAGTGCCCAAGCTACCTTGCTGACAAGCAGCATCTCCGGAGACCTACGATCCCCCAGAAGTAAAGACATGGGCAGACATGAACTCTGCAAGTGCACAAGGGAAGGAGCCAGAACACAGGCCTCCTCTGCCTATGTCCCCAGTCTCTGAAACCTCCTCCCTCTCAACACACAACTCGGCCCGTTGCTTCTACATTTCCAGAAGTATCCAAAGATCATCCCCTCCAGAGAAAGGATCCTTCTTAACAGATAGGTCCACACAACTTCTCAACTAATCTGAGACAAGACAATCTGCTCCTCACCCCCTAACCCCCTCGGTTTCTTCCCCTGGTTCCTTGGAGACCCTAAGATACCAAATTGCCCATCCTAGCACTCCCCCATTGGTAGTTACCTGCTCCATTGTACCTCTTATTTCTCGCTGTATACTTCCCCCTATGACATGTAAAGGTCTGGACTCAACAGAACCAAATAATAATAATAATAATAATAATAATAATAATAATAATAATAATAATAATACTAATAATAATAATAGTACAATTAAAATACATTCTAAGCATGTTATCTTATTTTTACTCCACTTAATTTCCAGGTTGGGCACGTGGGGCCTATTGTGACCTGGAATTACATGCATGGCTTTAGTTTTCCCTAAATTGATTGCATACACAGATATTCTGATGTATCCATCTGCCTAGTGCAGAGGGACTAATGGTGTATTGCCTTCAAGTAGCAGATCATCTGCATACACTAAGAGGTTACACCTGACAGGGAACCCCTGCAATAAAGTAATGTTCTTGGATTCTCTGTGGGAGACGTTGTACTAATGCTGATAAGGGGCAATCTGGCCGTATACGATTTCGTAGGAGGGAGCACCTGAGCACAGTGCCATACGTGAATGCCTGAGCATTTGAACCAGAGTAAATAGTGTGAATGAGATTTAGGAAGGACCTTACGAACATAAATCGAGTAGGAGATGTTTACATAAATCACAAGCTAACTCGAGTAAAGGCCTCTTGCCTATGCAGCCCGAAGGCCACCACAGGTGTCTCAGAATGATTGTACTTCATTTTCAAGTTCTCCTCTTTTTACTGCCTCATTGATTGGGTTTCCCACAATCACACTCTTGGCCACATCAATAATACATCCATTTAAAATAGTGTACTGTATTAGATGTATGCCAAAAATATGATTTCTGTCCTCAGTCTTCTGTTAATATACACATTTAACTAATTTACTATTAACATTTTTGTATTACATATTATAACTAAACACTATAAATTCCTTAAATTCATGCTTCCAAATTCCCTCCAAACATAACAATTAGTCATGTTATTCCTGCAGAGAGATGTCACACTTCTGTAATGCAAACCATCACAAAGCCACTACATTATTTGCTCTATATATTTGACTTGTTGAACTGTTTCGCCCCCATCTTCTTTCATCTGTTTTATTTGACAATTCTTAAACCATTTCAACCCAACATGTGTCATTGCTTTTATGATGTGAGTGCTTAGAAAATGTTCATTGGTAAAATAGGCGCTATAAGCTGTTGTGGAAATTGGACTTGGATGTGTCTAGCACAGTTGCATGCTTTGTCCCCTTGCCTTTTAATGGGACTTGAACACTGCAGCACTGAAGACAACGTATTATTATTACAAGACATGTGGCCATCCCTGTGGAATTGCATGTCCTTAGTTATTCTAACTTATTACAAAACCAACATAAGTTCTACACCTTGCATGGGCGTGTCTGGCCTCGATTAAGGAACATGGATTTAGGACCAACTGCTATGCCAGCTGAAGCTGCAGAACCTTTCTAGGGAGAATGAAACGGTGGATACATATTGTTCACTGTCCATTGCACGTGTGAGTGTGTAGCCTTCAGAATGGAGAAAAGGAGACGCCTCCTTATACCAAGGTATGGAGTTTAAATTCCTTTGGTTCTCCGCCCTCATGCAAAGTGAGACACTTCTCGAACATAAGATGATGGTTAAGGGGAAGGGGACTGATTACACGCTATGCCTATGCAGTTTGACAGGTACTGTTATGTGTTAACAAATAATGACTTGTTACGTCGTGTTTGAAGAATGTTGTCACCATAGGTGTTCAATTGCATCTTTGTGTCAGCATATCTTTATCTATGTGGAAACATTCCAAAGTTTGTATTTCCTAGTGTGTGATGAAGAATGACCATGACCTAGGGAGAAGAAAGCAATTTCTGTTGTTAATTACTCACTCGTACGATCACTCTAAAGTTATCTAAGGATCAAAGGAAATACCTGTACCATCTATAGCCCTTATTCTTATAGTCTGTTGTTGTATCAATGCACCTCAATTTGAATGCCTTTTTCTTCTGCATACGTTTGTAAATCGGGTCTGCTGTGGCCTGTGCTCTTAGGACAACAGGACACATGACATATTTAGTCCTAAAGCAGTGCAGTTAATAAAACTACAAAATAGTTGAGCAGCACCACAACATATTTGAGTTAAGCAAACTAATTGACTCATGGGATGAGTCATTCATAAATATATATACGACTAATCGGGTAGCTGAGTGGACCAAAGCATTACAGGGTCGAATGGAGACGGTTTTCAATCGTGTCTTTATGTTTCCTATCTAGTTGGGCAATGGGGACCATAACAATGTATTCTCTGTTTATTTAGAATCTAGACTCTGGTATTGCTCCCCATTATTTTGCTTCTTTTGTTGGCTATGTTCTGTAAGATGGCTGCAGGATAGTGTATTAGTCCGTTTTCTGCTGATATATGTGACATAGGTTGTAGGGGCTCACAGAGCCCCGAAGTGAACGAATCAAACTTCTTTATGCCCTGGTTAAGCAGCCATCGAAACCCGTCTGATCAAAAGTCTCTCTTTTGACAGGACGTCTAAAAATGACTAAAATGTCCAATTAAGGAAATTATCACCATTAAGGAATATAGAACATTGAGAAGCTGGTGCCATGCCTCTCAGAGCATGCGCGAGTCAGTTCCCCAATACCTGCCATATAGTATCATTTAAAATCAGGGAGCGTCATCAACCCTCTTTCAATTTGTAGCTGCTTCAGTTTCGCGTCACACCATGCAACTACAACTTTTGTAAGAAAGATTTTGAAATTCACGAATGCACCACATCTAAAAAAAGGGGTTTTGATCGATATTTTAACCAATGTATTCGATTACTTAAATAAGACTACTATTTTAGCCAATAATGGTTTGAAATGCAATGTAAATACCGTTGTGCTGTTGCTTGTTAGTACTGTCACTCAATAAGCAATTTGATTAGATCTAACTTAAGATGCGTGAAAGAAAGTGTTAATTCGAAGACAGCGTTTTACTAAGATCGTATTTATATCCTGGCTGTTTTCGACCTGCTGTAGTCATTACTCGTTGCTTGCACGTTTATTGACTTTCGCTGTCTCCCATTGCTGTTGCTGTGAGCGGTCCATGGGTCTGATTCACGAAACATGTTTCACTTAAGGCACGCAGGTGTGGACAATTCACAAAGGTAGCGTGGATCCATGCGTTTTTAATGCGCACATCCCTACTCCCTCCTCAAATACTAGTGCACGATTGTGCAGCCGCCAAGAGCAAAAGGTGGCATTCCCAGGCATCGTCTCTGCTCTTGAAAAACAGGCACTGGGGATTTGCAATGCATAGATGGGTATGTTTATTCTTCTGTACGTTCCCCTAAACTCAGAACAGCAGCAATGCGACTCGGTTTTGTCTCATTTTAATGTGTATTTATGTGTAACGTTTTACAATTGAAGTCCCTTCAAAGGCCCCTCATGGTGAAATGTGTCTCCTCCACCAAGGTACATACGGAGAGCCTACTGTCACATATGAAACACTTGCAGAGAATGCATTCGTTGTATTTACGCACGTTCCTATTAAAAACACAGATCATTGTGATTGTGGTGACTTACTTATTTCTGAGAATCGTGTATTAAATAAAACAGTTGCATCGTCTGGTTTTCTTCCGATGCCTGCTTTTTGGCGAAAACGGCTCAGTGTTTCCTTACGGGTTTACTATACTCTGATATACATTTTTTTTCTTGTTTAATAGCACCTTGTGTAATCCATTGAAAACGCGATTATAGATGGGAAATATCAAATCTGACAAGCTCATTTGAAACCGGACTATTTCATGAACTCCCAAACACCTTAATCACACGTTGCCGGCAGGACCTGAGTAAAATGGAAGCACTTTTCATCCCTTCTCTTTTATCCACTGAAGCCGAGAGAATATTGACAGAACACTTCTCGGAGCCTGTTAACAAGCAAATCTGTCATTTTCTGCTTTTGATCGGCAAGTCTATTAGTCAATTATGTACATATGGTTTATGTTTAGGTGCCTGAAATGTTCAGTGACACAGTGCCTTGTATTAAGTCAGGTGGGGCTAAAGTGTATGCAAGAGGAAACCAGTAGGGGAAACTATTGCAAGGAGTGTTGAGAACATGCCACCCAGCGTGAAGAAGCAGATAGCTCAATACTAAAGGCGCTGGAAGATAAATGCTAATGCAAAGCTTGGCTAGCCGGTCCTATAGCACAGCGAGTAGAGCGCTCGTTGTGCAGAGCCTGCCGACACAGGGTCGAATCCCGGCAGGGCTAAACTCAGCCTTTCATCCTCCCGAGGATGATAAATGAGCACCACACACTGTGGGTAATAATAAGCAGCACTCAGATACCTGAGGGTTTGTAGTGCTACATAAACATTATTATTATAAGTCGAACATAGAACATTATAAGACAGAGTTAAAATCTGTGTATCAGTTACACATGGGAACTCAGCACCATGGCTGCATATAGCTAAAGTTACCTCTAAACAGGTAATCTCCCTCAATTTTCGTTTATGCGGGGTCAAAGTCTCGGAACGGGAGAACAAAGCTGAGAGCGTTATACAAAAATTAGACTATTGACTACCCCACTCATAGTCCAAACAGGCTAGGCTTGGTGGTATATGTTATCTACTTATTTTGTGATTGATGCCTTCCAGATTGGTACCACATTAACTATTTTCAAAAATTCATTTTTTGCACCAGTTATCAAAAAATGCAGTATGCTATTGATACAATACATAGAACCATATCGCTTACACACCCTCAAGAGTGAACACTAAAAATCATCAATCATAAATGAGTCCATATCAATGTATTATTAAGACAAATTTAGAAAAGTTAAAAAAGAGAGAAAGCAGAACATACAGATATATGTCACAAATCAATGCTGCATGATCGACTTAATCTAATCCTAAAAACAGAGTCAACTATAGGGGTTAGTTGAATTAATGAAACTGACTTATATCAATGAGGCAGTATTTAGATACAAGACTTCAAACAGTTGGTAAGTCTTTTGTCAAGTGTCGACATGTTTCGGCCCTTCTGGAGATTAAGGCACTATCTCTAGTGTCTCTACACCCATAGTTTTTTCAACGGCCTTCTTCAGGACAGACAATTTCTTTAAATCAGATAGGAAACCTCTTTCATATACCCCGACAAGTTTAGCACAATATCCTGGATGGACGTGAGATCAAGAAATACGGCTCCGAAATAGCCGTAACAGATTCAGAGTTCTGATTTTCTTGTCACCGGATGTTTGTGGATCACCCTTTGTTTGTTCATCTGGCCCAACATTTAATGGGAACTTGGGTCTGCTAGATGTGAGGCAAAAAATTCCGTAGAAATGTAATTTTAACACGAAAATGGGCAAAAACCAGCTGTCTCGTGATTACGTTATAGCCAGTTAGGATCCAGATACAAACACCTAAGTGGTCAGAACCAATCCAAAGATACCATCCACTTTCTTGATGTGGGGATTACAGCGACTCAAGGCAAATTAGAAACAACGGTCTTTAGAAAACCAACAGACTGCAACTCCTTGCTAGATTTTTGTAGCTTTCATCCCAGGAGCCTTAGAGCAAATTTGCCGTTTGGTCAATTACTGCGATATAGGAGAAACTCCTCCAGCCTGCAGAAATATGACATACAGTCCAAAATACTTACAGACTGTCTACTCGAACGTGGGTATCCTAAAAAAACAGTAACAAATGCGAGGAAACGTGCGAGAAATATACCACGAGACATTACTTTACAACAGAAAGAGCGTCTGGCAGGAGAAAAAAACATTACAGTGGTTTTCAGCTACTCCAATAAGGTCAACCAAATCAAGAGGGAAATTATTAAACTATGGCCCATTTTGAATGGAGGCCCGGTCACCTTACCTACACCGTGCTCCGCGATGATAAAAAGAATGAATTTAAGAGACACATTGATACACTCGTACATGCCCATAGACGAGGTCAGCAATCAAACCACACTTTGGAACTCTGCACTGCCACTTGGTCACAATGCAATGTATGTACATTAACAAAAAGAACTAAGACCCTGGACCTTGGGCTCAATACGCCTTGGAAGCAAAATTTCCTGACAAACTGCAACTCCTCGAACGTTGTTTATATGATTAAATGTCCATGTGACAAAAAGTATATCGGCATGACCACCAGGCCAATCAAAAAGCGCATACAGGAGCACATGTCCTGTATTAGGATGAAACGTGAAAATTCTCCAATGGTTGAACATTTTACATTGAAAAAACACCAGGCAAATTAATTGGAATGGACCACTATCGAGAAGGTGAAATGTCCCAGAAGAGGGGGAGATATGGCCAATCTATTACTAAAACGAGGACAAAAATGGGTGTTTCAATTGAAAACAGACACAAATGGCGTGAATGATAACATCCCATGGAACTCCTCTGCATTCATTACATGAAAAATGTGAGTTGTATACCTAACAGTATGTAATCTCCTCAAATGTACCATTATCTAATGGATGATGTAATGATTTTAGTTAATGAGGTAGACTTGTCACCCCACTATTGTGTGTGTGGTTCACCTGTTCCTTGAGGTATGCACAATAATACAGGGCAATCCACCAGTCCCCATACACCCTTAGAGATGTATCAATTCACATAGTGTAATAAGGCTTGTTATTTATGTTGAGGGATACTAACAGCCCGCTCACTTAAGACAAGGAATCTTGCCCATGTATTTGATGTTACACGGGCACCCGTGGCAAAGGGATCCCGATTTGGGGATGTCTGGCTTTTAACCAATGGTGCCTGTATCAGAAAGCAACCTGCATGTTGCCTGACTCTGCCCAGACTGCTTCCTGGCGAATGGAGCCAATGGAGCCTGACTTCCGCTTTGACACCACAAGAACGTCTTTACACCTCTGCCGATCATGTGACATAAGTATTGTCATGTGAGGCGGAAGCAGAGTTATACACCTTCCTTGTGAGATACGGAGCGCATGCATTACCAGTCTCCACCTTCAACCATATGCGGATATGGATCCTTGGTGGCTTCACCCCCTTGGTGGCTTCACTCATGGATCCTTGGTGGCTTCAACCCCTGCTTTCTCCTATATAAGGCCATAATTAGAAACTAGCCTTGATGTTGATTGGGAGCACAAATACTGCCCCATGACTAAGAATTATGCAAACCTCCTGCCTAGAACACACTAGCTATGTAGCTTGCCTGCAGCACAGGGGCTCACAATGCAGGAAATGGCACCATCTTGGATCACCCCTGCAATATGACATTGCCATTCTCTCTTTCTTTTTGGATAGAAATCTCTCGGCCTGGATCACAGTGCTCGCAAAATTTATGCAGAGCAGATGCATTTCCAACAACATCAGTACACACAGGGAAACACTAAAAAAGTTCAGTGCAGCCCTGTTGTTTCTCTTTTTTGCCGGTCCCTCCTGATCGCACCCCCTTTGGGGTAGGTCAGGGGGCAGTAACAACTTCCAAGCGGAGACTAATTGAATTATGCGATTGGTATGGTGAATCTTTACTCCCTATGGAATGTGCAGATTGCCAATAGAATTTGTTAAGTGATTAAGAGATGATTGAATAACAGTCTATCCAATTGTTTTTTATGGTGATAAATCCAGAATCAAAAACTAATAAGTTGGTAAAGTATATATACCCCCATCTGTCATAGCTTTGTTCCCTCAACAAGGCCAGTACTTCCATGACTGAACCAGTTGACCGAAATAGAAGACTGTCCTGATGAAAGTGGCTTGATCTACACCCATGCCACTGAAACAGGTAAACAGTGGTTGCTACACTCAAGAGGCATACGTTTGGCCCACCTTGTAGTTTGAGCATACCTTCTTTCCCTAATTCCTACACTCCACCAAATAACACTATTGACAGATGGAGAGTGGGACTTTAGTGTCTTCTTGTTGAATGTTTATTTTAAACACTATTGTTGTGTCTTCTTGTTTTTTTTAAAAACCCCAGGTATCCAGGGCCAACTAGACAATCTGTAGGTTATTAAAATATGAAACATCCTACTAGATGTCTGTGCTACTGACCTTTGGTGCACTGTTTTAAATGATCTTTTCTCTTTCATAAACACATACACATAATGGAAGAGAGTGGTGAAGGACCAACAAGGCTGAAAGTATTACAACATTTAGAAGTTGTTAGTGTATCTCTTATTCTATCTCTGTTAGATAAGCGGCACACCATCGTGACCTAGATTAGGTTTGTGGTTGAGGTAGGGATAGTTAGACACTCGCTCTCTCCTTTTTGTCCCTCGTCACAGCTTTGTCTTTCTTCCTCAGATTTTGAACATTGGTCCTTACCACCTAGGTTTTTGCATCTGCATCCTAACTGCCTATAATGTAATCATGAGACAGCTGGTTTTGCCCATTTTCATGTTAAAATGTGTATAGAGTAAGGGCAATACCCTGCTTACTTTACGTTTTACCCCCCCCTCCCCTGTTTGGTCAAAACCATTTAGAAATGTAATACATAACTGTTTTGAATATATTGAAATAAACGCTGTTAACGCAATTCAATGACTTTCATCATCATTGTGTATAGATTGCAGAATGCAAATGTCATTGCGAAATGTCTGTTATACAAACAAGAGCAATACTCTTTAGTTCGCAACTTGGAAGGGGGTTCACCCTCTGAGCCATGTAGAAATGCTGCACCTGTCCAATTTCCTGTCACCCTCTAGCTTGATAGTAAATATGGAGTTCATCCACAGGCCCCATCTGGCCTTGTTAGGGCTGCTAAGTATTTACCAGCAAAACATCACTTGGTCAGATGAACAGTGCAACAGCAAATGCCTCACATTCGTTTCATTTGTTTGAAAGGAGAGTAGTGGTTAAGAATTGTTAGTCACTAAGTTGTGTTTTCTATTTCTGCTTCGGTAGCAACATATTTATTTTGTATGTCCTCTCTTTGTCACAGCATTTCTTGTCTTGTGTTGTTCCAGGTAGCAGATTGTCATTGAGTTTTTTTAAATTTTTTTATTCTAGAGATGGACTTTTAGCAATGTACAATTTTTGCACAACAGTGTACATTGTATTATTATTATTATTATTATTATTATTATTATTATTATTATTATTATTATTATTATTATATTTATTGAGCTTGGACCTACGTTCTAGAAGCAACAGAGCGCTTTACAGAGATATACAACAATACAGATACATAGCTGAGCACTTTGCTGCGGTAACACCAGTACAGATATACAGCAGGGGAAGGGATACAGAGGAGCACAGAGGAGGATTACATTGGTACCGGGTGGCGGAGAGAGGAGGGCCAGGCGGCATCTAGCAAGTCAGAAGGCACAAGGGGCAATGTGATGACCTTGGTGTTGAGACAGATGGTGTGTTGCTAATGTTTTTATGTGATGAATGGTGATTTTAGAGAATGCTCCTGAAATGCAGTCTAAATAATGTCCTTCTAGTCCTCTGTGTATGAGCACTGGACAGGAGAACATGTTTTGTAGAGTTTTCATTATACTTTTGTCTTTTTTTTTAAATATTACTTAAGAAATTGTAAACAGTTGAACACCATTTGTGCACATTGCATATTGAGCAGTGCAGCCATTTGTGCACTGGATGAACTGTCTGGACATGAGTGAGATTTGCTTAAACATTTGTTTGGGAACATTTTTCAATGAACGTTTCTTTTTTCATAATAATTCTGCCTACTATTTTATAGCCTCTTGTGCATGTCTGGCAATTGGATTTGTTTGTTCCTGACTGTTTGCTTCGTCCTTAAAGTATGGTTCTAAGCTAGTGGTGTGACACCATAAATGAGCACATAAAGTTGTAGACTGTATCTATATTGACAGTGTGCATATTTGTACATTTGCTTTAATTAATTGTGTTAATAGTTTCATTCTGTTTAAAACTGAAATGCATAATGTTCTTTTTATTTTAAATGCACTTTCAATTATTGTGTCTGAGTTCATATTAATTTGTTAATTCACCAGTGAGGAATGTGACTTTTCAGATTGTTTTATGAGTTTGCTGAGGAATCTTTAACGGAACAGTTTATACACATTGATTTAAAACAATGTATTTTTATTGGGACTGCATTGATATTGGACAATATGGTTTCCATGACTGTTGTGTGTGTTTGGGGGCTCATTTCCATTTAAATTGTTTTAAGAGGTCATTGTTCACCTTTCTATTTTGATGAAGGTAGAGGAATAATGGAATAACAGTTATGTTAGTGTTTGGTGAGGTTGTACTTTGCAAGAGGAGAGTTACTTCTTGTCTACCTTGCACATTTTCTGTGAATTATTTTAACAGAGGGTGAGTGTATGACTCCCCCTTGTTTTCATCTTACCAATTTTTCTACAGAGTTGAGTTTTAGTTGGCATTAATTGTATCTGTTGGAGAAAACCAAGAATATTTACATGTAGTTCAATAAAGTTATTGTGCATTTTAGTGTTGTTATTGTTTATATCTGGGAAATTATGATTTGTGTAAGATCATTTTTAATGATCGAGTTTGATAGGAGGAGTATAGTTTTTGTTTATTGGTTAGATGGTTAGCACATTCTAGAGAATTGGACAGTGGAGGTGTACTCGTGTCAGAGTGATTTGTTTAACAATTATTAGAAATTATGAAAGCTTACTCAATTATGTTCTCATTTTGTGGAGAAGGAGTTGGACTGGATAGGAGAGGAGATCAAGTAATTAGTTTCATCATTGCCTTGGTGAAAGCATGGATCTCAACAATAAGACTGCTTGAATCATTGGAGTTTCCCAAGTTTGTGAGTTGGAGATGTATGCAAATCAGCTTAGCATCTCACATAACCTTGGCTTTAAATATTTAAGGAACAATAGTATGGAGTTTGTGAAATGAAGTGGAATCAAGTGTTGCCTGTGTGTCAGGACATGATGAAATGCAAACACTGCACAATTATTATTTTTCATTCCGGAGGTAATAGTTTAGGGTATGTTGCTGGTATATGTTAGCAATTTACCATGAACAATGCATTTAGAGCTGTGATGACTGTTCTCTTTCCACAAACTGCATTTACTTTGTCATGCATTACGGAAAGACAAGTCTTGAAACGGTCAGAACTGCTTTGACCATAAATTGGAAAATCCAATCATAATGTGAATACAATTGGGTGCATTTCGTCAAGATTGTGGTCTGGTATCATTTGAAAATACCAACATTCACACAATGCACTGAATATCTTTAGAAAAGATGGAGTACATATTACAAATCTTGGTGGAAATTAAGGTTTTCTGTGTAATGTTCAGAATGTGGTTAATATGTTTTTGTGATAAATATCATATTATCGAAACACAATATACATTGACCCTGGACATGCAGGTCTAGGCTTTGGTAACACAGCCTTTCAAACATCAAAAGGCTGTAACAAGAGTCACAATGAAAGAGTTAAAAAAGACTTGTTTTGATACAACTTCCATTTTCTGTTTTTGATCATTTAGTCCAGACCTTTCTCTGTGTCCACGGGCAGCATGAAGGTGTACACAGCAGGTTACATTAGTTTAATCATTGTATTGTTAAACAACTATAAATGTTTTCCATGCACATCTTTTTTTTAGGTGTTTGGTTTCATGATTGTTTTTTGTTTTTTGTTTTGCTTGGGTGTCAGGGAGACACCGACCACTAGAAAAGGAAGAAAAGGGCAGAAGGATGAGGGAAGAAGTGTATTCACTTTGATGGGAAATTATTATGAAGGGGCAATTATTCTCATGTGCCTCTACTTCCACCACGAAGGCACTACGAAATCTTCAAATGAGTGCATCACAATATATACAAAGGAGAGTTGTCCACTAAAGGTCTGGGTCAACTGCTTTTTGTATATGTTGTGATGTTGCTGCAGGAACCCTCTACCCAACTGAGAAGAGTCAGGTATGGGCTGAGGTGAAAGTTGATGAGGATATGGAGGAAGTACTACATCATGTGAAATTAATTGCCTCCCCTTTCTTATGGAGCCCGGATGGAATATGCAGGTTTGCCTTCACATGGATGTTGTGCAAAAAGAGTAAGGCTCCTTTTGGCAGTGACTGATTGTGGCTCTACACTGAATGCAGCGCATGCCGGAAGTATTTGCTTTGGGAACACTTCTAACTGTTGTAAAGTATCGCCACACCCATGATTTCTTCAAATGTTGGATGTTTCAGGGATCTATACCACATAGTTATCATCCTCATGTTCCTCCTGTAGCTCATTTGTGTCAGTTCCCCTGTTGTTTCCTCTTCTATATCCTCCAGGTGGTTGTGGGCCCTGAGGGGGAGGAATGACCATGGCAGAAGTCATTTTAGTTTTTTTAAAAAAAGAAAGGTACCCTCCCCAAATGTAGTCTTTCCAGGTGGCCTGGATGGCCTGTGTGGAGTCACTTTTCCATGTCCACAGACTTCAGAGGCTGAAAAAGCCGAAAAAGTTCAACAACGTGCAAGGGCAGCACGGAATGGAACAAGCAATTCTGGAAGTGCACAGATTGAACTTTAAAGTCGGAAGGAAGTGAGTGAAATGGATTTTTAATTGTCCATGGAAAACATACACCAATCGCAGACAATGTCATCACACCAGACTGGCCCAGTTGCATTATGCCATCCAGGGCCATTCAAAGCCACGTCATTGTGTTCCCAGATGTCAGCATTCTGGGAATGAAATTAATGTGATGCTGTAACATGATCCAGCTCTGCATTGAACTCAGAAGGACAATTACAGGATGATTCAACAAGATCCAGCTCTGCATTGATGTGTGTGGACTAATTAATGTGTACAACAGGGCCGCGGATGATGATGCCTGTTCTTGAACGTGTGTGAGACAAACAGACATGTTAGTTGACCGCAGACTTCGTAATATTGTACAGCAGCTTTAATTATGCCACTTTTATATTTATTTATGGGAAACATTACTTAAGGTTTTATCTTTCAGTCATATATTACTGATAGTCAATGTCAAAGTGTAACTGTTAGTATTACTGCTATATACCTCTGCATTTATGTCCTTTCTTTATTTTGTCTTCTGTCCACAGACCAAATATACACCTCACAGACACCAAATCATGTAAAAAATATATATGTATATTTAGGTAAATATATAAAAATATACATACTTTTATAAATACATTTATACGTATAAATTGAGATATATAAATAATTAAAGAATCTTTAGAATTCATTTTTCTTACAAAATAGTCTTTATATCTCTAGATAATTATGTTAGTTGATTCTTCATTTTCTCTTTTCTTCACATCATTGATTCATACAATGTTTAATATTCTGTAATCTTTGTTCAAAATGTCTCGATATCACATTTTCTCGATTATTTTCAACATTTTCTTATTAATTCTGTTGATGTTCTTGTTCTCAAGTGTTAAGTATGCAATATATATAAAACACTAAAATGTATTGTTTATTTATAAATAGGAAGAGTGTATTATGTCATGATAAAATAAAAAATAATATATAATTTCTGGGTTCTTCTTGTTGTCTGCAGTCATCTTTAGAAAAGTAAAATTCTAGCCTTTAAGCCTACTTGCCATATCTATTATATAAAATAATGTAAGAAATATGTTCATGCCAAAATGATACCTTTAAGATGATAAGTATATATGTGTAGCTTTATGTGTAGATAGTATTATTAGTTTATAAAACGTTTGATATTTATTATTTAAATATTGCACCTTGTTGTTTTGTTGTTTGAGAACAAATTAATAAATAATATACTTTTAATATGTTTTAAACAAGTATGCAGTATATTATTTTAAAAAAATAATGTGTAGTGTTTTTAAAACTGATTTGAAAACAGAAAACAATAAATCATTTTAATGATTGTTATTTCCAATCCTCACATAAATACAACTGAACATTTCTATTGGCTTAATTAAGAGAGTATTGTGCACTGGAAATTCTTAAGTAGTTTTGTCCATTTAGAAAAATGCTTTCTTCATCTTCTAGTCAGGTGTCGAAGTGAATTGTTTCAAAATAATGTACATTTTCATCAAGTTATGGAACAATCCTAAATATGCTGGTGTCATTTTAAAAACATTGTTTTCATGTATAAACCTCGAAGATATATAAAAGATATGTTTGAAAATGGGCAATTTGTATTACTTTTATTCTAGTGAAACATTATTTTGTACACGCATTTGCAATACTATATCCACTGTGTATTGCTCTAACGGATGTCCTTGAAAATAAGTGACTGTTTGCAGATATGCTACATATTATAACGGGGAGAGTGAGATTGCTAAAGGTATAATGCCTATTAAAAAAATTGGTAGTCAAAAAAAGTTATAAATTCAATGATAAAATAAATTGCCATCATGTATCCTATGAAATTCAGAGAAAGACATTTGTTTAAAGAGACATTAGGTTGTAGCGTCAAATAAACAAAAAGTTGTCATTTATTGTAAGCTATCTAATCATAACTCATGCCCTTGGTATGTACTGCTCAGACTAACACCCAGTACATCAAAGATGAAATCGCAAATGGCAAAATTGATTACATCACATGACCTGCTAAGTTCTTTTTATGTATTTATCTGTGTGATATACATATAACCAAGATGGTTTTGTTTATACAATACAAAACAATACAATGTGAAAGAAACATTAATACAACAGATACAATACTACAATTATACAATAGTATAATCTAAAAACATCATGTATATAAAAACAATGTATCTGTTCCACAATTTCTGAATTAGTGATACTATGAAATAAAAAGAGCATCAAAATCAAGCATGCATATTAAAATACACTTTCCAACAATTGATCTAAAATATCAATACATTTCCAATAAAACTTTAGTATCAAAATATATAAAATTCATATTGCTACCTTCCATAAAAAAAACTCCACAGGTTTGAAAGATCATCACAATTAAACTGATTATTGTATGATTTTAAAAATGTTGTGCGAATACCATTCAGACTTTCACATTTGCATAGCAGGTGCTATAATGTTTGTAATTCAAAGTTATCACACAGGCGACATCACCTCAGAGTATGGGGAATGCCAAAAGCTGCTCCCTTTTGAGCCCAGGTTTCACTACGATTAAATTTCATTAAAAGGTGCTAGCGTATGATCTTAGGTAAGGGGACCACCAGAATATGTGCTGGAACAGAGATCCGGTCCATGCGAGTCTGTAGGTAGATAGCACTATTATTAAGAGTAGCACGTTTTACAATGTTTACTTCAGTACTGATATCTTTGCACATCTTTTTCAACCAAGTTTTAAAACTTAGACCAGACGTGGTGGCATTACTAAGAACATATTTACCACTCCAAGTTGTGCATAATGCAATACTTTTACTATGAGGGACTATCTTCAAACAATTTTCAAAATATTTAAATACAGCCATAAACTAGACACCAGTTGTATGATTATCCAAAGATACCAGATTTTCATAACACATAGTAGATCTAAAGTTCACATCTGTGACAATGCTATTTAAATCGAATTCAAGCAATATATACTCAATAAATATACACTGTGGAAGGCACAAAAATGTGCAGAGCATAAGGGCTTCAAACCTTTGTATATACAAGTAAAACTGTCTTAATTGATTATACCATATTCCTATTAATAAAACTACTAATGGTGCTAACCACTTTCAGATATGTACATTTTAGTTCTGACCAGTGCGACTTCCAAATAAGTTGATCATCGATATACAGGCCAAGATATTTGCATGTCTCAGCTTGTTGAAGGATGTTCCCATAAAGTTTCAATGGATATGTTTTCTGGCACGGTTTTTTCAAACACCATAGTATTGCTCTTCTCTATATTAACCTTTAAGTTATTAGCTTTAGCATACAGACTCAAGGCATTTAGAGACATCTGGAGGCCATATGGAGCATGATCTAGCAAGAGCAGATCACCTGCATATGCCAGCCAATTGAAAGACATTGAACCTACTTTAGCAGGACAGGTGCTGTACTTATCATATTTTCTGCAAGGTCTGCCAAATACAAGTTAAAAAGTGTAGCCGGCACTATGCATCCTTGTTTAACACCAAAAAAGTTAGGAAAGGCGAACTTGCACAGTGGTCCCTGAGTCTAGCAACATCAACATTTTAAGTAAGCCTGAAGGAACAATCCATTTGATATGTTTAGTCCAGAGTTTGTTCCTATTTACTGAATCAAAGTCTGCGATAAAATCTATATATGCACCATACATATTAGAATCACAACACTTCCAGGAGTATTCCACAGCAAATATGAGTAAGATTATATTGTGTGCGGTATTCGGTTTTTCGCTAAACTCAGTCTGATTTGGTGGCAAAATCTCATATTTATGGATCCAGGCACCCAATAGAACTCTAGTGAGGACTTTTGTCGGTATATCGTGCATGGCCAATAAGCGGCAGTTTGCTGGATTATGCAAGGCCCCTTTTTTATATACCGGCAAAATGTTACTCTTCTTCCAAGTAATCGGGAGTACCAATTTCAACAAACCAATTTCATCAAACAGTATAAATAATGACTCAGCCCAGCTACCCGGTGAAGCCTTAATCAAATTGTTACCAACCACATCAGGTCCTGCAGATCTTTAATTTTTTAGACCTTTAATAATATTATATATATATATGTATATATATATATATATATATTCAGTGAAAAAACTTTGTTAAAGGGACGTTGTGGTTAAGTTGCCCTACTAAAAACCTATGAAATTCAGTGAAAAAACTTAGTTAAAGGGACGTTATGGTTCAAAGTAAAACCGAAAAACCCCAGAAATTCGGCAGTTATGGTAAGATAAGCAACCATAACTCGCGCCACCGTGCACTTCTAACACTAACACCCAGGACATCAAAGATGACATCACAAATGTCATTGATGACATCACTGATGACATCACATGTCTGGCTCCCCCTTTTTTTCCTTTATTGACATATCTAGGCCACATGGTTTTGCTCAGTAACAGTCAAGGGGCCTCATTACGACCCTGGTGCTAAGGGATTACCAGTACCGGTAAGGGTACCGGTACCGGTAGTTCCTTTGCGCCTGATTACAAGGTCCCTTTGCGGGTTCCCACCAATCACCACAGAAGTTTTTAACCAACTTGAGGATGTTCCATGGGAAACAGAATATCTTCTTGTGACTCTAGATATAACATCACTGTAAACTGTTATATTGCACAGAGCTGGACTGTCAGCAACAGATTTCTTTCTTAGAAATAGATTAGTAACTTTTAAGAACACACCAAGATGTTACTAAATGATAGATTTAATTCTAAAATATAACTATTTTCTCTTAAAATATAACTATATTACTATTATTTACAGAAACAAGATACTGCTATGGGTGCAGTATTTGCACTGCCTATATAAACCTCTTAATGATATTTTGGGAAAATAATGATTTCTTGAATAACCCTGAAAATGTATGGAACCAAAATATCATCATGTGGTTATGTTACATGGATCACCTGAGTATACTGTGGCATGAATCTGTGCATGAACTAAATCTATCTGTCGATGTTATTAATGACAACACATTGAATCTGCATTTTACAATGAAGAATAGCCAAAGTGAGAATTAATTTTTCATTGGATAGTGATGGTAAAACAACAGCTATTAAATCTATTCTACATGCCTATTCTTCCCACCCACCACACAATATCAAAAAGCATCCCATATTCAGAATTTTTAAATAGTAAAATGTAATTTTTCTAATAATAATGGTTTTCTAAATGTCTGTGAAGAAATAAAAAAAAACACATTGAAATAAGAGGGTATGAGACAGCCACTACAGAGAATAATTTTAATAGTGTTCTTCAAATGCCTAGACAACACTTACTACAAACCAAGAAACAAATATCGGTCCAAAATGTATTTACCTTTGTAACTACATAGGCCTAATAATCTTCACAAATTACAGGTTTTAAATGAAACATTGGCATATTCTAACCACATTTTAGCATCTTAAATCTGTATTGAGTGATTGTCCAAAATTCAGTTTATGGAATGAGAAACATTTAGCGGATATAATTACTAATAGGCACTACGTTCCACTGATTACATTAAGGTGGTTGAAGAAACCAACAGTGTTATTCCCCTGTGGATCTTGTAGTATCTGCAAACCCATCATTAAATCAAACCATTTCACAATGGCAGGTCCAAATTAGACACACTAAATGTGTGACTATATTGATTGTAAAAGCGAATATGCAGTATATGGTTTGAAATGTCCTTATTTGAAACTATACATTGCAAGTACTATTTTGAGGGTCAACATCTGTATCCTGGAACATCTTAAGGAAATCAAACCTAATGATTGCAACAATCCAGTTGCCACCCATTTTGCAGAAAAATAGAGATATAGCTAAACTACAATGGTGGGCTTAAGCATTGTCTATTGTTAATCTTATAACAGTCAAAATAACCTTAATATTAAGACAACTAGAAGCCAAATTAATTGCAAGATTTAACTGCAAAATGCCCCTGGGAAGTGATACAACAGAATGCTTTCAGTTCTCCTTATAGCCATTTGTATTTATTTCCACATAGTTTACTTGTAATGTCCTTCTGTTCTTTTATAACTGCCGGCGGTAAACAAATACAAGCAACGGTTTCATTTAATCATTGTGTCAAACAGAGAAACATCTGGGCTCAGGGTTGAGTCCAATAGAAGCATATGCTTATTTCTGGCATTCAGTTGTATCTTCTCCACAGCCATAAGCGTTCTATCGATAGGCATTGACCCGGGAACGCTTTAACTCTTTATGGCTTAGGACGAGAACAAAGAACTGGTCTTGTATGGAACAGTCCACAGCTTGCCCATGATGCGATTGGCCAGAGGAAGATTTGTTACACTTTTTTTTGTTCCGCCTGCCTTATCAGGACATAAGAAAGAGAACCATTGTACCTTTGCTTAAAAATGCTGGTTTAAGCCAGGTTACACCTGCTCTGATCTTCCTGTTGCATGCTGAAACTACTCCAGTTGCATGAGGCAGTTTCAATTTTTTTTAAAAAAGCCTTGTATCAGCAGAACAAACTGCTCGTAAAATCAGATAGTACATGCATTTTTCTTTCACTATGTCATTTTAATCTTTTTTTATATTTTCTTTAGTATGAATTTACGGATTGTTTTTAATTCCTGTTAAACATTGTTGTACCTTTGTGCATTGTTGTTTGTATATTCGGTTTATGGATCATTTTCTGAATAAACTTTATTCATGATGATGATAAAGGTCATATGGGAGTTTGTAGTTACTTACGTTTAGTTGCATGCTTCCAGGAACCTTTTATTTGACAACTCCACCACCTCTGGGGCATCCTCCCTTTCCTCACTTTCCCACAGAAGCTCAATGTCTCCAGATCGCTTGTACTCTTCAGGCTGGACTTATGTAACAGGCTCTTCCTTAATCTACCCTCTTCTTCTATCCACCCCCTCCAGCTAATCAGAAAAGGGCTGCAAGACGTATCCTTGCCCTTAGGCCCAGTGACCGTATCAACCCAGCCCTAATATCGCTCCACTGGCTGCTGGTTGCTGCAAGGATCAAATTTAAATCCCTCTGCATCATCCATAAGGCTGTCTGGGGCTGGTGACCATGCTATCTGCAACTTGCTCACACCATCTCCTTCCAGATCCTTCTGATCCTCTGACTCCAACTCTCTACTTGTCAACCGCTTCTCTAAGCAGTGAGTGGGTGGCCATTCCCTCTTGGCTGCCTCCTCTGAAACAGTCTTGCCCTCTCTCTCTGTCTTGAGCTGGATCTCCTCAAGTTCCACAAACACCTCAAGACATTCCTCTTCTCCTCCTCCTTCCCTCTCTCCCTCCCGTGCTAAACCCCACAGTCACTGCAATTTGTGGCCAGGGCTCTTATGTGTCCTTCGTGGTCTTGGCGTTTTATTTGATCGCCTGCAGCACCCGCCCCCCATGCACTTGCCTTCAAGCACCATGTGGCCTGTGCTGCCTCGCTGGTCTGCACTTATCATTTGGGCTGGTGACCTCTCTTCCATCCAGTGGTCGCTGCCTGACACTAACCTGTTGCCTTTGTAACCGGCTCCTGCACTTACCTGTTGTCTTGCAACTCTCTCCCTGGCACTTCACCCCTCTCTGGATTCCCTAGCACTTAACCCCTTCCCCTGTCCCTTCTCTCTCTCAGCACTTGCACAATCCAAACGTTCACAAGGCCTAGAAGGACAGCCTTTTTTTCTATATTTTGCATATTCCATTGTCTTGCTGTTTTCCCTGGTTCCCTTCCCTTTGCTCTGTGGATGCTTTGAAACACAATTTTCATCATGTAGAAACACCATACCAATGCCCAAATAAATAAAATATACATTATAGATCCCTTTGGATACTGGAGTCTTACTAAAGGGGTTATGTCATTTGTTGTGTAGTGCTGGTTTGCATGTTGGAATGTTGTGATGTCATTTGGAGTGTTAGGTTATGAATGATGGAAGGCTTGGTGAAGGTTCCTAGCCCAGGCAGTTGGTACACCCCTGCCTCGGTGATGGGTTGCCATTGTTCTTGTCCTGTGTAACTTACTTATGTATTGTCACCTAAGAACTGGTAATAAACCTAAGAAGTAACCACCTAAGAGAGTCACTTCTTTACATTGGTGACAAGCTGGTCAAGATAAGGAACCTACGTGCAAGGAGAGGAATTTATGGAAACAGACCTGGAGAATCTGCTGCGGGTGGGGGCAGAAGGAGAGCACGAGGACACAATGCCCCCAAAACAAATCAAGTAAGACTCATCAATGTTGATAGCTGCAATGTTGTCAGTACTGTTGTCTGCAAATACTGGAGTTTGTAAGTGCTCTTCAGTTCCACAATATTTCCTTTGGATGTGCTCTATTTCTTTGAGCACTTGTTTGGCTGTACCATGTAGGAGAATATCATTTAAATGTTGTAGTGCTAAAGCCGGAATGCCAAACCAAGTATGGGTGGGTTGTAATAGAACTTTCTATAGAAAGAGCACCAAAACTATAGATATAATGCAGAAAAAAGTAGGCAATGAGGAATCCCAATGGTTTCAATTAGCTCTGTACCTTATAGCTGAAAACAAATATGAACTTACGAACACCTCCACACTGTGCACATACTGAACTGCAAAACCTGATAATAACCAAAGGCCTTCATGGGCAATCAGTAATAATTTGGAAGTATTTCCACTGCCAAATGCACTGCAGCAGCTTAATATTTGTATGAGAGCATTATAATCCAAACAGTGCACCCATTTCATGCAACAATACGACTTCAACCGAGAACTGCAAAATTGCCTCCCACCGAATTACTTAGAGGAATTCGTGGGAAAGTAGTTTATTTACCATTAGATCTCAAAGAAAATGTAGACACTCTACGAGTGCAAAGACCAATAGAAGAATCTTCGATTATCCTGGTAAATGGTCTTCATAGAAAAGACAAAAAATATTGGCAGCAACTAGTGGACTTAAGCAACGTTAGGAAAGCCTTACAATACCTTAAAGAAAACAATGAATACTACAAGGAAATAAACTTTGAAGAAAACCTGAGAGAAACAACCAAAATAATTCAGGACTCCTCAACAACTGGCCAATTTGAATGTTTAGATCCTAGTTCAGCCTCCAATATTTTAGACCACTATTCAATTCAAAATCGTATGAACAGTCTTTAGCAGATTCAGGCCCTTCTCCTGATGTATATATGTTTTTCTTAAGAGGTGGAAGCAGCGAGTTAAAGATGTATTACTCTGAGACTGTACAGGGAAAGAACCTTTGAACAGCACGAAAATATAGATCTTATCAAAGCTTGCGCTAACACAAACTTGCAATCAGGGAAATAAAGTTCACTTTGAAAAAATGTTGTGGTGCACCTTGGCCTTTCTTTATTTCAATTGTTAAGATGGTTTCTTCATTGAATTATGGTCATTCAATTATTGCATCTAAAGTTCACAATTGGTACATCTTAGTTTTGCTTTATAGTGATGGCATGAATCTTGCCACAGGTTCATCAATTAAGAGTTCATATTTTGCATATTAAGTCATTCCAAAGTTGTAGACACAGTACATTTAAATCTGTAAAACAATATGGTTAAGTTCCTTAACACTATTGCAGCCTAACCTTCTCCTGACACGTGTTTCCCTGTCTTGTGTCTGACGGTTCTTCAGGGGTTTGGTGTCTTAATTTTTGTTTGTGAAACTTGTCACAATTCTAGTGTTGCACAATGAAGAGGAGATCTGTGGAATTAATTAATAAAATGAAGAGAGAGAATAACTTTTCGGCTAAACCAGAAGAAGCTTTTCATGCAATCCCTTATAAATACAGACTGTTCAGCCTAACCTCATCAGTGTTCATGACAATTGTTATGCCACACGTTCAAGTTGGAGTGAATGCTAAATGGTTGCAGATAACCAGATTGGAGTTACTGCAAACCATCAACATGACCATAAAAGGATTCAACACAATCAAAGAAAAGTTAAGCGCAATCCGACTAATGACTCTCCAGAAGAGATATGTCCTTGACATTATCACATCTATGGATGGAGGTGTTTGTGCAAACATAGGAGAATCATGTTGCACATGTATACCCTCTTACGATGAGGAAAATGGAACCTTAACAGAGGTCATAGGTATGCTGGACAGAATCAAATGATTGATGAAACTGACGAAGTGGATGATGACAGTTGGTTTGGATCACTATTCTCATGGGTTCCACAATGGATGGCAGATGCATTCAAATTCCTAGGCGCCCTGCTAATGATGATACTGCTCTGACTCTGTGTTATCAAGATAATAATCTCCCAGTGCCAGAAAACTGTGAAAAAGGACATAGGGATGAAGATCATGATTGATGTCTAACCAGGATGGAAACCCAAGGACCTGACTGATGAAGAAATAAGGGACGTTGTAAAAGCCAGCATTGATGCACCAGAAGCAACAAAGTTTGGATATCCAAGGAAACATAGAAATTATGTGGGAAAATTGATCTATTGTAGCCCAACTGGACAATGTTAACTAATAACATGGAACAATGATAAACTTGTGAGGACAGCAGGAAGCTTGAAGGGAGTCATAAATATATTGACCCCAAAGATGTACTTCTTCAAATCTCTTTGTGTGGTTCCAGAGGAGGAAGAAAAAAGTGGATCCAGAGGGTGAAGTAAAAATGGATACAAAAGAAGAAGTGAAAGTGGTTGATGAATCGCCCAGAGGGGGGATTGTAGAGGAGGTTCCAAGCACGACCTGCACTCCAACCGTTAATTTTGAAGTACCGGAAACATTCATGCCAAAATATGTGACGTATGATGAGCAAATAAACCAGCAGAGAGCCGCAGTGGGGCTCTGTCCAGTACCTATCAAAAGAACAGCACCTGTTGAAGTACTGACACCTAAGAAAACCTGGACAGTAAGGTACCCACTGAGAAAGCCATATCGACAAATGAAACAAAATGAAGAATGTCAGAGCACATTCCCTGAAGAAGCTAAAAAGATACTGAAGGAAGACGAATGGTGACGTTGCAAGAACCCGGACTGACTCACATATAGTAGATATGATGACCCGAAAATGACAAAAAGAGACAAAACACCATAGATAAGGGGCAGCATGAACCTAAAAGTGAAATAACAATGTCAACATGTTAGAAGCTTATGCCATGAGCACGATGAAGATAGTCAGTTAGTTTACACGTGAACATATGCATGGAACTGCAAGAAGCAAAATATAGTGAGGCTTGCTTATGTTTAGTAGTAAGATAGATTGCGGCAAGCACCACCTATACACATCTACCTCAAAAAAGAGCACTTTGTTTAAGTATACTTCCACTATGCACAAGAGCAGACTCAACCAAAGGTTACTAAAGGTCTCAGGAGATGATCCCCTTAGCAAGCAAATTGAAAACTAAAGACAGAAAGAAACTCAGACGCATGCAAATCGTGCCAAGAAGCCAAGGTTGTATTGGCTGAAATAGACCAACAGTGGATACAATTAATGAAGCAAAGAACAGAGTATCCTATTCTGAAAGGTCAAGATAAGTCACAGAAGACAGATGTTTGACAAAACTAAATACACAAATTCCATGAAGAATAAGATGATTTCACAGTGTCTGAATCACATGACCAGCCAAGCGAGAAGGAATGAAACGTTCACACCTATGCGTGGCCTGTGCCATGGACAGATATCTGAACTTTTCCTTCCCGACAGAGAAGCAGTCTTGAGGCCAACCACAAAGAAATAATTGACACATGACCACTGAGGAGATGATTGATTGTAGCAATAATTGGAGGAAGGCTGGGGGTGCAGACAAGCTCCCTGCACCTGGGCAGCTATTCTGCATGCTGCTAAGCAAATGGAAAAGTATGAGCAGGGTTGTTGCCAACACAATCATAATGGACCAAATAATCTAGGGTCCTATAGTTAGTAGAACCAATGAGACGTCATACTTTTAGTGACATCTACAGTAGCCATTTTGAAGGTAAGGCTTAGATGCCCCACCTGACAGTGTTTGTCCAATCCCCTCACTCCGTTACCATATACAGATAGAGTACCTACATTAAAGTTACCTTCCTATAACCAATAGAATTGGATGCAACATTTTAAGCGTTACACGTCAGTGATGATGAGTTTTTAGTATAAAAGATGGGTTTTTTATGAGGTTCTTTGGAGTTGTTGAAGCGAGAAGGAAGAATGAGCGATTGCTGATATTCATGAACTCCCAGTTTTTTGTACTTGTCATTAAACTGACTCCCTTTGCCAAACCATTGAGTTGCCATTATTGATTTGATGCTAGAGTATTAATCTGCATCCCCATCCATCTCACGGGTGCTGCTACTCATCTTAAAATGTTATTGGGCAACCCCCAGTTTTATGGGCCAGTTGGGGTCCTACTGCACACTGGCTTGTCAGTCCGTGAACAGCAACAAGTCCAATGACGTACACCATATGCAGGTGCAGGCACTGCACACCACCTCTGGTGGTGTACCAACTGCAAATTGTCCTCCAAAACAATTCTGTAATGGTGAGCACCCACAGAAGACATGCATATTTTCAAGAGTGTACGATGGAGTTACATATCAGTATAGGAACGGACCCAAAGAAGGCAACATTCTGATACCTACTCTCAACCAGTGTCCAGACTGTTAGTTCAATGGGCCCTAGCCATGCACATAAGGTAGTAGGGGCTTGCCACTCCCAACACAACACAGTACACCGAATAAAATATCCCAATATCATCTGCAATACTCTCTCCATCCCCAATGGGCTCTGAAGGTAGTCGCCTATGCAGCTACCCACTAATTAATTATACTTCAGTAGCTGCGTACATGGGCCATGTCGCAAATGTTAGATGGTACAAAAATCCTTTCATGTCCCAATGTCTTACTACACTCCCTGAAGCAAGGCTCTGTTCACGGCCACACCATTCCAAATGCAAATGGTGGCATATCTCACCAATGCTGCTGTAGCAAGTGTAACATGTTCTCCACGCTGATTCTAGAAAGGCAAGTACCTTAGGACATTCACATATTTAAAAGTGTGTGGGATGGATCAAGGTATGGTCATAATAATTTACAGAAGTTAGTGAAGGCATATGAAATGCACTCTGTATACATATGTGTGCAATCGAGATACCATTATCACAGTGCTCCCATGCATGTTCCAATGTCTTACTGCACTCCCTGAAGCAAGGATCTGTTCATGGCCACTCCATTCCAAAAGCAAATGGTGGCATGTCTCACCACTGCTGCTGTAAGAAGTCTAACATGTCCTCCACAATGAATCTGCACACGTGAATACATTAGGACACTTCCATATTTAAAAGTCTGTGGGATGTCAGAAGGTATGGTTATCCAAATGAGCTAAGGCAAAGGGAATGCACTCTTTATACATATGTGTGCAATCCACATACCAATATCACAGTAGTTCCATACATGGCTGCATCGTATTGGAGGGATTGTGCCCAAGGCCTAGGCCCTTGGGTATATGCGGCGACCTACGGCCTCCACCCATGAACCCAAGAGCCTAGTCCTTGGACACACCCATTAGAGGGCAATAAAGCCATGCATGAGAACATGTGGCCACATAGCTTTCCTGACTAATGGTAGGGGCTTTGCAGGCACAACACAACATAATACATAAACTGGAAATACCCTCATATTGTCTCCAATCCACTCCCCATCCCCAAAGGAGTCTGCCTGCACTCAACAAGAAATTATAGTCCCCTGTGCAGCTACCCGCCAATGAAGTATATGTGAGTTGCTGCATAAAAGGTCCATAAGCAAAACTGTGATGGTAAAAAAATCCTTCCATGTGGCAATGTCTTACCGCCCTCCGTGAAGCAAGGCTGTGGCCAAGCCCTAGCCTCATGGGTACATGCGGAGCCCCGTTCACCCAAAAGCCTAGGCCTTGCCCACAACCACTACAAGGCAATGGAGCCATGCATGGGAACATGCCGCCACATACCATACTTGACAAACGTTCCACAGCCACTGACACCCCTACCCACCACCACAACACAATGGGAACCCGCAATGTCCTAGGGTCTCCGCCCATGCACCCAAGAGGCTAGTCCTTGGACACACCCACTAGAAGGAAATAGAGCCATGCATGGCAACATGTGGCCACATAGCTTTCCTGATTCATATGGGTATAACAACAGACCCAACAAGGCAACATTTTCAAACCTACTTCCAAGCAGTGGCCAGACTGTTGGCTCCAAGGGCCTTAGCCATGCACACAAGACGGGCTGTGCAGGCACAACACAGCATAGTACACCAACTGGAAATATCCTCATATTGTCTCCAATGCACTCCCCATCCCCAAAGGACTCTGCCTGCACTCACCAAAGAATGATAGTCACCTGTGCAGCTACCGGCCAATGAAGTATATGTGAGTAGCTGCGTGAATGGTTCATATCGCAAAACTGTGATGGTAAACAATCCTTCCATGTGTCAATGTCTTACTGCCCTCCCTGAAGCAAGGCTGTGCCCAAGCCCTAGCCTCTTGGGTACATGCGGAGGCCTCCGCCCTTCGCCCATGAACCCAAAAGCCTAACCCTTGCCTACAACCACTACATGACAATGGAGGCATGCATGGGAACATTTGGCCAAGGAGCATACTTGCCAAATCTACCAGTGCCACCGACACCCCTACCCCTCACCACAACACAATGGAAACCCACAAAGACAATATAAGCACCGACACCCGTAGCCAACAGCATAACACATTGTCAATTTATTCGCATCCTCTGCAATGCAGTCCCCATTCCCAATGGAGTATCCATTCAGTCACCACAGAAGGTTGTCGCCTGAGGAGCTAACCGCAAATTCCTGCATTGCTCGCGTACACCCCATGCACACCACCGACTTCTATGACCTAAACAAATATATGATATTTTCTGCTTTTCACTCCCCCAACCATTTGATGCCCTCTTTCTCCCACCCGATCCTGCAAACCATGTTTTGCAACCCTTTCTTTCTGGCACGGCAAATTGCCACTGTGCTTGCCTACACCACTCGCACACCACCGTCTTCTTCGACCTAAACAAATATATCATATTTTCCCCTTTTCACTCTCACAAACTTTTCATCCCCTCTTTCACCCACCCAATCCTGCAAACCATGTTTTGCAACCCCTTACAGTGTGACACTATACTCCGATACACCCTGACCGTGTTTCCCAAATACGTTGACGCAGAGCACGCTTCCCTCCAGCCAAACACTGGCCGCGTCAAATGTTTGCCGACATCACAGTGCACTGCAATCCAATGAGGCTTCTGTCCACGGAGCGAACAGGGAGCGGAGCCAAATATCACTAATTCTTTGAGACATACATTTCAGTACTTTGCAACAAAGGTGCTGGTCGGATTTCCAACAAACACACAAAAGCACGTTTTCTGAACCAAGCCCCGCTCCTGATGCAAGTTTGGTAAAAATCTGTCGAGCCGTTCGCCCTGGAGCCATGCGCAAAGTTTTTCCCCATTCAGCATATGGAAAAAACATTTGCCCCCCCTGCACTAAACCTCACCAAACTTGCTAAAAAAATTCAGAGCAAGCCATATACTTTTTTTTGCAAAGTTTGATGATTACCCAGGGGGAGAGAAGTTATAAGCCGCAGAAAAAGTTGTCTTCCTATGGGTTTAGCAACTTAATCATAACTACACGGCCGCTACCACAGGCCGTGTAATATATATATGTTACACGGCCTGCGGTCAAGGGAGGGCAAAGTTATAGGGGGGTCCCACATTTTGTTTTTTTCATAGACATCTTTTGCTCACGCCTACAGCCCAAACCACTGAACGGATTTTCACCAAATGTGGCAGGAGCAGCGGCTTGGTCCTGAAAGTCTGCTTTTGTAAATTGGGTGAAAATCCATCCAGCTGTTTTTAAAAAAAAGGCAAAATGTAGGTGCCCAAAATGTGTGATATCTGGCTTCGTTCCGTGGACCCAGTTCCCTGTTTACTCCATGGACCGGACTTTGATTGGCCCGGAGTGCAGCGTGACGTAAGCAGACATACGACATGCCGGCTGATTGGCTGGATGGAAGCTTGATGAGCGTCATATTTTTATGAAACGCCTACTATGTTGTATCCGCGAATATCCCACTGTGTTGGGAAGAGGGATTGGAAAGGGTGATTGAGTGAAAGATGGTTCATATGATGTGTTTGTTTAGGTGGAAGAAGACTGTGGTGTGTTCAAGGTGTCCGTGAACACTGCAACAGTTTGTGGATAGATCCTCAGGCAAGCAGCTTATGTGGTGACTGCAGGCAGGCTTCATTAGGGTTGGGGAGTGGAATGTAGAAGATATGAGGATGTTTGTATAGGCTGTACTATGATGTGGTGTTTGTGGACGGCTAGCAGACACATTCTTTTCTTTTCAAGTGTAATTCTTTTAACATCTCTTTTAATATAATAAGCATGTATTGAAATGGTAACATCCTTAGTAAGTCTGTCATATACAGGTGCTCCTAGAAAGTGAGATCGGATTTAATTTGTGAGTAAGTAGTTATTTTTGATATATTTTAGATAAGTGAATAGTTTTCTTTCCAATGAGAAGGTGTATTTTCCTCTACATAATGATTAATCTGTACAACCCTAATTGGTTCAGTAATAGGAATACATTCAGTATTCACATAGTACCATTATGAAAAAATAAAAAAATAAAACGTCAGCACTCATTCTTGCAGTAACTGAACAGAGATGAAAAGGCATGCATGAAAGAAATGTGTAAGACATTATGCATACAATATATTTATTTCAATATTATATTGTATGACTGGTACTGTACTAGTGTAGTGCCAGTGTTCTAAAAAATATAGTGGGTGACTGAAGGCTGTAGCTACTGGCCATGGCTAGTGTTACAGGTAAAATCTATATAATAACAAAACGTTTGAAATTCAACGAAAAAACTTTAAGTGCAGGGATGTTAAGGTGAGAATTTAATGCAACAAAACCTTTGAAATTGAGCTAAATCCACCTTAATTTAGTGCCCCCTGTTGGGCAGCCTATGACGACAATGCTGACATCACAGATAACATTACTAATTACATGTTCTATGAGAACACTGATGACATCACAGATTGCATCAGTGATACCATCACTGATGACAACACTAAATACATTGTATAGAACAGATTAGATCAATGATGGAATTAGACATAACTTCATGAATAAGTTTGCTCTTAAAAACTTTGATTATCTTAATGACAATATAGGCCCTGGTCTAGGCCATGATGATGGCTGTGGTCACTGGCCATCACCAAAGGACATAGCTAGTGGTTGATTAGTGCCGTGAAATATACAGTGGTCATAGGCTGAGCAACAGGGCGTGTGAAGTTAAAGTGGTTTTGGATGAATTTCATGGGTGTTGTTGCATTAAGTTCTCACCTTAATGTCCCTGCAATCAAAGTGTCTTTCTTTGAATTTCATGGGTTTTGTTACAATGTATTGCTCGCCTTAATGTCCATTAGAAAAAAGTGTTTTCCTTGAATATATATATTACAGGTCCTGCGCTAGTGGCCTGGTACTTATGCTTAAGTTGCTCAACCCATAGGAAGAACACTTTTTGGGCGGCTTATAACTTTGCCCCTCCTGGAAGAATCCTCACCAAACTCTGCAAAAAAGTATATGGCCCTGTCTGAATGTATCTGGCAAGTCTGGTGAGGTCTCATCAAGGGGCTTAAAGTTGTAGGGGGGGTCCCAAAATGTCTTTCCATAGATGCAATGGAAAAATGTTTTGCTCACGTCTAGAGCCCAAACCGCTGAACGGATGTTCACCAAATTTGCTACAGGAGCGGCTGGGTACCAAAAGTGTGCTTTTGTAAATTTGGTGTAAATCCGTCCAGTAGTTTTTTTTTTAAAATGGCCCAAAGTAGGTAAATACAATTTTGTGAAATCTGGGTTCGGTCCGCAGACTTACTTTCCTGTTCAGTCCAGGTACAGGCATCCGATTGACCTAGAGGGTGATGTGATATCCGCAGACTTCAGACACGCCCAATGATTGGATGGTGAAAGCGTGAAGTGTGTCAAATTTCTGGAAACGCCTGCCATGTTGGATTCGCAGACAGTCACTGGTGTCCACGAACCTCGCAGTAAAAAACATATTAAAAAACACAACATTGAATTTGTCGAAATTACCAAACAATTCCTGGGGAGGTGAGGCGTGATGAGGATGGGATGGGATATGGCTGTAAGAAGCCAAAAAACAGGCGTTTTTTTATTCCCGAAGTCTGTGAACATTCTGTATGTTCGGGTACAGTCCTTTGATGTTTGCGAACACTTTAGATCATCAGGGACATCTATGCCTATTTCTGCATTGCATGGTTGGTGAAAAGCTGTTTTTTGATGGCTTATAACTTTGACACCACTCAATGAAACTGCATGACATTTTAGAATTTTATTCTAGACCTGATTCAGAATGGTTTTGGAAAGTGCGGAGCTGTTTAGTCAAGAGGGAACAAAATTAGAGGGGGGTCCCAAAATATTGTAAAGGATTCTAAATGTAGTGCCATTTGATGGTTCTGCACACAATTTTTCAAAACAATTTTAAATCTAGATATAAATGTGTATGCAAAGTCAGGTGGAATTCTGTCAAGAGGGGGAAAAATTAAAGGGGGTGTCCCAAAATATTGTAAAGGCTTATAAATGTGGTGCCATTTGACAAATCTACACAAAAGTTGTCAAACAATTTTTTAGATCTAGATATAAATGTTTTTGTAAAGTTTGGTGGGATTGTGTCAAGAGGGGGCTAAATTAGAGAGGGGTCTCAACATTTTTAGATGGCTTATAACTTTGTTGCTGTTTGACGAATGTGGACAAACGTTTTCAGAAAGATTATACACTTAACCTTAAATGTTTGTGTAACGTCGGAATGGATTTTGTCAAGTGGGGGCAAAGTTATGTGATGACTGCATGTGCACACATTTTGGCACTTTTGAAAAAATAAAACATGAGCGGATTTCCAGCAAACTTGTGTAGAAAGCATTGGCAAGGACCTTAAAGCATGGTTTTGAAAATGTGCCTGTGTTTTATTTTTTGACAAGTGTCATAATTTAAGTACAACAAATAGTGATATACTTTTGGTGACTGAGGTATAGCCTGTGACCATGGGCAGTGGCCATATTGTCCCCGTCATGGCATAAGGTCATGACCCGGACAATCTGGCTACTGGCCATGACCAAGAGGGACAGGCTATGTGGTAAAGTTATTCGAAAGTGGGATAGGTTTGAAAGGGAAACAGATATGCTTGTGGTAATATGGTCATAGGTTCGACCTTCTGCAGGCTGCCATGGAAAGGGAAGAGGGGCTCGGTACGGAGCTCTGCCTTCCCTTTCCATGGTTGCCATTTTGGAAAAGGATTTTCTTTCCTACCTATTATTTTTAGCACCCCAGGTTCCCGCTTTGGGAACCCAAGTTGGTAATGGCCTTCATCCCCCATTGCAGGGGCTGGAACGGGGGCTAACGTCTGGAGCCCTCATTATCCGCCCTCACTTCGCCTGGGACGATAACTTGGGCTGCCAGGCCGTTTTTCCCCATTACAGTCCATGGAACCTGGGATGAACGCCACATTATTCCCATTAGCATAACACAAAATGCTAATGTAAATGTTGGAAAATCTTATTGAGTCTATGTACTTTACTCAGAAATGTAAAGTAGATGGAGTCTATACAATTTTTTTTTTTTTAGTTACATTTTTTAACTGTGAAACATGGTTCCTAAAGGAACCTTTCTTTTATTGTTTTTTGATGTTTTTCTTATTTGCAAGAGAGGTTAGAACATAAGATAGGGTGGGAAATGAGGGATGAGGCACCAAGCACTAATATGGAGGGGCAGGTGGACAGGGGAAGATGTTGTGCGTGTGTTACTTCTATGGTAGGGGGCAGTGTTTCTCATGCTCCTTGATAACAGCTTCAAAAGCACTTCATAATTGCTTCCTTCTGCAGAGTGCTGTGTTGCAATACACACAGAGGACTGTTGTCTTCGAAAGATATGGATCAACAGCCTCTTTTATTGCTTGCAAGGTAGCTTGTGGGATTTTGTGTCCCACAGGAGTAGGCTGTGTGGTTACAGTATTGGTTGAGGAAGATGAGGTTGAGGAAGACAGCCTACTACTTGTTAAGAAAGGAACAACCTTTCTAAGAGCATTGCAGTGGTTGGATTTGGTGTGAGGGTGCATGGAGGTGGTCCTGTAACAGTACTGTCCAGGTAGTCCACAACTGAGTACAAAGCTGCACTCAGTGCATTTCACGTTGGTAGCTTTAGCCTTTGGTACATTCCCAACAGTGGTAAAGCACTGCCACACCCATGATTCTCTCTGGGTGCTAGAGGTAGACACTTTCTCTACCTCATGTTCTTGGTCATCTTCATTGTCTTTGGAAGTACTGTGCTTTTTTTGTTGTGTAGGTCCTCCGGCTGGCTGTGGTGGTGGCTCTTGTGGAGGAGGGATGCAAAAGATGATGCCATTTTTAAGATAAATAGCAGTTTTGCTAATATTCTTCCAAGTATGTGCTTTGTGCTAGATTTATAATGGATAATTAGTAAGTATAGGGGTAGGAGTTGTGCAAGGGGAACATTTTGAGCTTCAAAGTTCTTACATCAGTAGAAAATGCAGTTCTGAACTGTCCTCGAAGCATGGACCCAATTGCGAAGTGCGGACGCATTTGCAGACATGTCATCATGCTGCGTGTGAGCGCATGGTCACGTGGCACTGTCTGGAAGGTCCACAATGATGTCAGACGTTCACGGATGTTGTTGGACGCAAGAACATTGGAAGAAGTTGCAAAAGGTGTATAGAAGTGTTACAAATTATGCTAGAAGGTGGGAAATGGCAGAGATTTAAGGTGAAACTTTGTAAATTGGACAAATAATTTGACATATTACGGTAAGTATGATATTAGTAAGCTGTAGGAAAATAGCATGTACTGGTAAAAACCCATGAAATTCACTGAAAAAACTTTGTTAAATGGAAGCTATAATTAAGTTGCATTAATAAGCAACTATACAATTCACTGGAATCAAAGATGACATCACAAATGTCATTGATGACATCACATACTTGGGAGTCCTGCCGGGCATGTGCAGGCAGGATGGGAGGAGGTTGGGTGCTGCTGGATGGAACAGAGAAAGCAACAGAAGTGGAAGACAGTGGCACAGAGGTGCTTTCGTCCAGCAGATACCTGTGCGCAGATTGTGGACCATGTGCTCTCGTGATGGAAATGAGCATTCCTATAGGATTCCTCCACATCATCCCAATGTACCCGGATTAGGTGCTGAATCAAAGAAGAGATTCCAAAACCTTGTGATGGTTTATTGGAAGGTACCCTCCTCAACACCTTCCCACAGAAAACACACTGAACTTACTCATCCTCCTTCTTACTATATTGCTCCTTAACACAAAAATACTGTCAGTTATCAGTGACAGTTTTCTGGCCACACTGCTTCTTCTGTGAAGGTAAGGCAATACACACCACAACTAGTTCACTGATGGTCCCAGACATACGTAAACATAGAACCGAGGAAGAAAAAACAAAAAAGTATAAAACATAAAACATAAAAGACTCTGCCACTAAAAAATGAATACAATTAAAAAATATAGCAAGCTAAAATAAAAAAGAAATTACTACAAATGACTGGACAAAGGACAACGGTATAGGAAATAGAATGCTAAAAAAGAATGCAAAAATGAAGATACTGCTCTTTGAAGTAGGAGACTCACAAGCAAGTTCACTCTCCAAGAGACAAGTAGGAATGAGAAAAAAAAGATAGGTGCCTTTGGGTGTGATGAATAGCCGCGGCTTTACCAACAAGTCAATCAGAGCGTGACTTTCAAACACGCGGCTACGCCCAGGTTCAAAGACGTATTTGCGCCTAAGCCATCGACCAATCAGACTATGTGCTACACTTACATGCCTGGATGTGACTCACAGCAGTGTCAATGGAAAGGACCAATCAGCGAGCAAGGTTCATTAACGCGGCTAGGCACATTCACGTGTTCCACACCAACCAATTGGACTACGCAGACTACATGTCCACATCAACCGCAGTGCCCGCTCAGGTTGTGTGGTATGTTAATGCGGCTACATGCATTCACACCTTCTGCATCACCAATTGGATTGTGTGCACTGTATTGCTGTGTCAACGAGAGGGCCCAATCAGGCGATGTGGTTCATTAACGCGGCTATGCCATTCACACGCCTTCTGGGAAAACCTATCGAATTGTGTGCACTATATAGCCGTGTCAATGAGAGGGCTGAATTAGGTGGAGCGGTTCGATAATGCAGCTATGCGCATTTTTGCATAGACCATTGTCCAGTCAGACACCTACACTTGATTCATTGCCATGTGTACCTGAACCAATTATGTGATGAGTTTTGTTGGCATGGCTATGATGCTAACCCGCACATGCAGAATTGACCAATCAGAATGTCACATTGTCTGCTGAGATAATGCAGTGCCACCTGACTCATAGCTGCACGTACAAGCCACACCACCTCATTGGTTGCTGGGCATAGTCACAAATATTCACCACAGCCAAAGACACCTCCTTTACTTTTCCTCTTTGTCTTTTCGTCTGACTACTGAACAACTTGTCTGTGAAGTTTAAGATTTTGTGCAAACCTCTAATTTTTTCTACATCCTTCTTTGCCCTCATTTGTCAATTTAGCTCTTTCCTTTGTCCTGTTATTTGTTCTGTTTGTCAATGTATTTTCTCTTTTTAAAAATGTTTTTATTTTTAGTGGCATAGTCCTTTTTGTCATGTCTTTTTTGTTTTTATTACATTTTCCTCCAAGTTCAGACATTGTCCAATCGATCTGAACATGGCAATAGCAGCAGCAAATAAGTAATTTGGATGCTAAACCCATCCCCCCCAGCAAAACTAGTACTATATGGTGGTGGCGCACCACTCGCTGAAAGAAACAGAACAGGTGCAGTGCAGGATCTGCAAGATAAAGCTATGCCATGGACCATCTAACGTACCATCACAGAGCTTGGGGACATCCGTCCTCATTGAACCCTTATTCAGAGTCCACTGGGACGACGTTGACGAGGACTACTGAAAGGCCCTTGAGAAACACAAAATACAATTACATTGGCCAAACTCTGTGCGTCATCAATCAGCTGTCATGCCATCACCTTCTACACCAGTAACCACCAAAGTAACATCTGCACCATCCACCTCCACCATTGTGCCTACCATGACCTCCACCAAGCCCAAACCTCAACCACTGCTGCCCACACCGGACCTTAATGATGACAAGGTTTTGTGCAGACTATGCCACAATTGGGTCACAGTCGGAGATGACACCCTAGATGGCTGGTCATGGGCTAATTCAGAACTCTAGGCCCACTGCCACTTGGACTATATATAGTGGTAATTTCCCCCCCTTTTGCAAAAAATGAAAACCAACCAAATGAATGTTCTTTTTTGTTGTCCTTTGTTACATATGTGAATCCTAATTTACTTCCCGGTTCCATACCACTCCTTCCCTCTCCCGCATCCTCTAAGTTATAAAAATAGACAATATAAAATATATTTTTCACCATTTATTCTTTGTGGGTATGCAGCTCATAGTCTTTTATAATTAGCCGTGGCTACCAAAAGTTACTTTATGTGAGGATAGCCGCGACTAGATTTGTCGAGCTGCAATTAGACATATCATAGCTGTGGCTATGACCTCCAATCATTGCTGAGATTAACCACGCCTCAAAGCTTGCCATCTCGTTGGATGCTATGGTAGCCTTGATTATAAATGTATGTTTAAAAAAAAGAAATATGTATATATGTATGTATGCAGTACTCCTTGTAAGTTTCATTTTGAGATATAGAGAGTGTACGAGATGATGGGTGTAGGGTGCAGAAGCATGAATAGTTTCAGTACCGGTATGTGTGTGGGTACGTGTCAAGAGGAAGTAAGTTGAGTGAATGTACAGAAGGTGGGATACAGTAGGTGTACAGAAGTAGACACTAGCCATGGCCACAGTAATGTCTGCACAGTGATTATATAATAAATATGAGCATTGAAAATAGAATAATGTTGCTATTTGGTTTACAATTGACAATAAGCATCATATTAGGTATGGACACTTATATATGGCAAAAAGGGTATAACTTCTGCTTTTCTGTCTGTAAAAAAAGAACATATAATTAGAGAACATACATTATGAAATACAATTAGATATATTTGTACAAATATTTTTAATTTTGTTGACCCCCATATGTAGTGCATCATATTTATTTACTTATTTATTTGTATTTATAAAGCGCACAACAGCCCGTGGGCATCGTGGCGCTGTTACAGTGGTGAACAAGCTTGATGGTTACATTGGAGAGGAAACTGGTTACATGGAAATGTACATTTATAGAGCAAATTAGCGAGACACAGTAATTGAGCTAAGGAACATCTTGAGGTATGTGGTGAAGTGGAAGGGAGTATGTGGAAGAAAGGAGTTAGGTAAATAAGGTAGTTTTAAGTGATTTGCGAAAGGCAAGCAGGGATGGTTCTGCTCTGAGTGTGTTGGGAGGGGCGTTCCAGAGCTTAGGTGCAATTTGGGGGAAGCCAATGCCGCCGGCTTTGGCTCTTCTGATGGTGGGTATGCGGAGTTGGTTAGTGTGATGGCTTCTTTTGGGGTGGTCAGAAGAGTTCTTGACTATGGTTTCGGATAAGTATGTAGGTGCGGTGAGGTTGATGCATTCATGAGTAATAGTGAGGATTTTTAAATGAATTCTTTCCCTAACTGGGAGCCAATGTGCATTTCATCTTGCTTGGGATACATGGTTGTATTTAAGGATGTGCAAGGTGGCTCGGAGTGCATTATTTTGCACTACTTGGAGTTGCTTAGGTTTTTGGATGAGGTGCTGCTAGGAGGGCGTTACAGTAGTCAAGCCTCGCTCCTATGGTGGCCCTAGCGATGGAGAGGCTGTTTTGGTAGGTTAGGAATGGTTTCATGGCATAGATGAGTTTAGTGGTGAGCGCGGAAGCAGAGGAGATGGCACTGACATGTTGCGTCATTGAGAGTGTGGAGTCTAAATAGACTCCTAGAGTGTTTAGAGATGCAGAAACTGGTATGTTCGTGTTTTCAATGGGGAGGTGGGAGTATTCAGGGCCGAGTTTGCTAGAATTTCCTTGGAGGCTAGGATGATGATCTCGTTTTTATCACCGTTTAGGCAGAGGCCATTGCTGGCCATCCATGATTGAATGGTAGCATATATTTGGAGGAGGGCTTCAGTGTCTTGGGAGTAGTCCCCGGTGAGGGGAAGGAGGACTTGGGTGTCGTCGGCATAGTTGGTGTATGCTATGCCAAGCACATCCAACAAGTCAAAGAGCAGTTTGGTAAACGGATTATAAAGGGTGGGTGCAGTGCAGGATCCCTGAGGGACTCCGCAGTTGATGGTCTCAGGGGAAGCGTTGGCCAGGTCTGAGTACACTTTCATGGCCCTTCCTTTTAGGAAGGAAGTCATCCAAGTGGTGTCCTTGTGCGAGAAGTGTGCTGCGTTAGAAATGTGGGAGGTAAGGATGTTGTGGTCAACCAGATCAAACGCGGCAGAGAGATCAAGGAGGATCAGTAGTGCAGGTTTGCCATTGTCCATTATTTTGGTGATTTGGTTCTTTAAGTCTAAAAGGGCAGTTTCTGTGCCATGACCCTTGCAGAAGCCTGATTTGTCTTCTGCCAAGGATGGTGTTAGTTTCCAGTAATGGTCTGATAGCACAGCGAGTAGAGTGCTCGCTTTGACATCTGTGTAGAGCCTGCTGACACAGGTTCGAATCCCAGCAGGGCCAAACTCAGCCTTTCATCCTTCTGAGGTTGATAAATGAGCACCACACACCGTGGGGAATAAGCAGCGCTCAGATACCTGAGGGTTCGTAGCGCTATGTAAATGCTAACAAAAAAAAGAAATGGTTGGATCTGGTTATGGGCGGCTTTGTCTAAGATTTTAAGGAGGAAGGGGACAGTAGTGATAGGGCGGTAGTTATTGGGTGATGAGAAGTCAAGGGAGGGCTTTTTTAGTAGTGGACAAACCCAGGCTTCTTTTAGGCTTTGTGGTACGATGCCTGTTGAGAATGAGGAGTTAATCTATGCAGTAATGATTGGAAGCAGTGAGTCTGCACATTCTTTGATGATGGTAGGAGGGCAGATGTCCCCTTTGCATGTGGAGGGTTTGATTTTTTTGAGAAGGTCGGCGACTTTCATCTCCGTGATGTCTCTAAAAGTGAAGAGGGGTGTTTGAGGGAGAGGATTGTGTGGGAGGGGTATGGGGGGCGGGGCATATTTATTGGGGAGGGCCTTGTGCTGAAATGCTATTTTGTTTTGGAGTGTTTTAACTTTGGTGAGGAGGGCAGTCTGAATGCTGGAGCACCAGGCTTCGTCCTTAACAATTTCATCTGGGCTGGAAATAGGTGAAGTGAGCTCTTTGAAGATGGAAAAGATTTCTCTGGATTTGGAGTTGGCGTTAGAGATTCTTTGATTATAAGATTCTGATTGGGCTTTAAAGATGGCTTTTTTTTATAAGTGGAAGAGATCTCTTTGAATTCACTGAGGGAGGATTGGTTGGGTGCAGATTGCACTTGGTGAGGGCTTTACGTTTCTTGGTGCGGAGGGCCAATAGTTCTTCTGAGAACCATGAGTTGGAGTGCATAGATTTCTCTTCTTTTTTTTCTTCTAGAGGTGCTATGGCTTCAATGACTTGGGTGCGGACATGGGCATATGTGTTGGCAAAAGAGGTGGGGTCATTGCTGAATGGAGGTTTAAGTTCGGCGATATTGAGAAAAGGGGCAGGGTTAGTTTTGGGGAGTTTTTTTGAAATTCTAACTTTAGCTGGTGGGGCATGAGTGAGGGTCTTGTGGGTAGCTGATGTGGGAATAGAGAATTGTTTATAGTGGTGATCAGTCCAAGGGAGGGCTAGGATGTCGGTGAAGGAAGATGAGCAGTTATGGTCGGCGATCCAGTCAATGGTTCTGCCTTTACAGTGAGTTAGGGCTGAGATTTTGTGTTCGAACACTAGGTGGGTGAGTTCTTTGGCCAGGGATGCGGCTGCTTTATCCTTAGGGTCGAGTAGTCCTAAGTTTAGGTCACTGAGTAAGATGGATTTGGTTGAGCTCTTGAGGTTGTTGCCTATGATTTGCAGGAGTTGCTTTTGGTAGTCAGGGTGAGAACCTGGTGGCCTGTAAGTGATTATGAGGTTTATGGTACAATTGGGAGAGAGTGCTAGTTTGGCAGTGAGGAGGTCAGCATTGTTTTCCCATTGATGGTTGCCAGTTCTAATGGAGAGGCTGTTTTTGTGGATAAGGGCTACGCCTACCCCTTTACCGGTTTTGCAGTCCTGCCTCAGAATGGTGTATCCTGGGAAGAGGGCGAGGGAGATGGAGGGGCTGGAGGCTTCATGGAGCCAAGTTTCGGTTATGGCTAGTAAGTCCAATTTATTGGAGGTGATGAGGTCATTGATTTCGATGGCATGTGCAGGGATAGAATGGGCGTTGATGAGAGCGCATTTGAGGTCATAGTGAGCGGATGTCAGCAGAGGTTGTTTGTGGGTGCTGGAAGTGGCGGTGCAGGGGGTATTGAGAGTGTGTGGAGGTGAATGGTATTGGTTGGGGGTGGGGAGTTGGAGGGAACGGTGTGTGTAAGTGTGTAGTGTGGGTGTGCAGGAGCTAAGTCTGTTGTTCCTGAGGTCTGTGGTAGGTGGGGTGTTGCGGTGGGTGCTGTGAAGCTTGGTGCGAGTTCTGAGATGCCAGAGCCTGTGTTGGAGGTGTGCTTGTTCAGTCAGTTTGGTGTTATGGAAATAGATGTTGGCTTGGTGTATAGTGAGATAGGGGTCAAGTGGAGGGGAGTGGTCAGTAGATGTGGAGGGCATACTGCAGGTAGCCCAGAAGGTGAGTGTGATGATAAAGAGGGAAGAGCCTGTGAAGTTGGGTGGGGAGCACTGGTGAGGTGGTGCTATGGTGTGAGTTTTACTGAAATACATTTGTGCAAAAACAATACAGGTACACTATAGTGATTAAGGTAGGTAGACTATCTCAGCATATAAAATAATATTGCAGTAATGGCTAGTGCTAGAGGGCTCAGATATTGTTTAGCAATGGGATCTAAGTACTAAGAGTCAAACGTAAAGTCCATAATGCTTTGGCGCTAAAAATGGAGAGGCTAAATAGGTTGACAAGGCTAGTGATATAGTAATGCACTGATAATGCACCATTAGCACAGATTGCCGGATCACAGCAGAAGCAGCGTGTATCGCGCATGGGTGAAGTGGGTGCCGGCAAAGAGGTCAAACTGATTACAGCTCACCTCCGTTGCACCGGAGCATATGGGATGAGTGTACTGCCCCTATGCAGTGCAGAGGAGCATGGGAAGGAACTCAAGTAGCATCAGCGTGTATAAGTACATTAGATGCAATGCTGGACTGCTAATATGCAAAACTAAGCAGTACAGAAGAACAACGAGTATAGGTGCAACCAATGGCAACGCTATGCAGTGTATAGATCATTAGGAGGTACTCGGGTAACAGCAAATGAGATTAGATGCATTCAATGGAGCGCAGGCTGCTAGTATGCAAAACTATACAGTACAATAATCATGCGTTGGCAGTCTAGTAACATCCACATGTTATGAGCATTCCGTAAAGCTGTAGGCTACTAGCGTAGCAAACTATGCAGTTCGAAAATCATTGGGCGGCACTAGAGTAACAACATCAACTTTGGAGCCTTCAGTGGAATGCGTGGCAACTGGTATCCAAGGCTCGGCACTATGTATGGTACAACATGTGTGCATACTACACTGGTGTTGTTTTCACATATAATAATCATTGGGTCAATTGGAATAAATTCCAAGGTGGATAAAACATTTTTAATAAAATACACAGTCTAAAACAGAGATAGGGTGAAAGGGTGGAAGTAGATTTGGTGGTGATAGAGTAAGTGAATACGGGTATACATGGTGCAATAGGGTGAGTGAGAGTACAGAGACTGGATGTACGGTGCGTGGGGCAACTGGTGACTAGGGTAGGGTGGGGGAGGTTAGAAGGGAAGGTTTAGGGTGGGTTGGATATAAAGACAGAGGTTATGGTGCACAGTGGTACAGAGGTTGGGGTGCAATGTGTGGGCAAGGATAGAGGTGGGTTGGGTGACTGAACAAAGCATATGGTTGGGTAAGAGGAGGTAGAGAGGATGGGGTATACAGGGTGGGATAAGGTGGGTGGGGGTAAAGTGAGTGCAGATAGCACGGGTGGTGGAAGTGAGGATTGGGATAGGGTGGCTGGACAAACCTGTTTCAAGGCCCATGAGCAACATTGACCATCTAACATACCATCACAGTGCTTGGGGACATCTGTCCTCATACAACACTTAGAGTCCATTGGGATAACATAAATGAGGACTACCAAAAGGCCCATGAGAATCACAAAAAACAGGCTCATGGACCGAACTCTGAACTTGTCTAACAGCTGGTGAACCTCTGAACAAACATCACCAAAAAAGATGGCTGCCACCATAGGGAAGAAAAACGAAGTCCCTTTTACATCTCTATGGCAGGCAGTGTGGGATGTGCTTCAGACCAGAACTCAAAGCTCTGGTACCGCAGATAAGTGTGGAGGGAGGCAGGGGGAGAGGTTTTGTTTGGCTTGGGTTGTTTGCATTGGGGAAGAACCAGGGAGAGGCTCCCTGTTGCCTCCCCACATAAAACAATTAATACAAATGGTGCCACCTGGGGAAGGGCCTTGGGTGGCTGGACAGCAGGCTGAGAATGTATATTCACGGCCACTGTTTCAGTCACCAGACTGGCCAATGACCCTTCCTCGGGTGCAAATGCCTGTTAATGTCCTGATCGGCAGGGCCTGCCATGCATTAACTACTCTATTCAAAGCTCTTGCCTGGTTGTGGCAAGGTATATACATAGCTTTATTTTGGCAGGCCTTCATGGTTTCTATCTGTCCAAAAATGCCAAAAACATGTTGTAAGAATGATGGCTGGCTGAAATGCATCCACAAGCCCAGGTTGGCAAGGCATAAATCTGTCTGTGTGGCATCCATAATGACATCCAGTATGTGAGGTGGTGGTGACACACATTGTTCAGTATGTCAGTATTCTCCAGTTGGACCACTGAACACTGAGTCTGGTCATCACCCAAGGGTGCTGTTAATAACTGCCATGGTATGTCCTCTGGGCGATGCACTAAGGAATCCAACATAACATCTATACACTGTTGTGATTGGGCCTCATATATCAGTGTTGCCTAAATGTCCCACTCACACATCGTGTGGTTGTGTGCTTACTGAATCCACGGTGATCGGGTACACAAAAGTTTAACAGCAAAGGCATTAATGGGCTGAGTGTTGGTCACAGGTCTTTGCGGGCGGAGGGGCTTGTTGCCGAAGTCCTGATGCTGTCTGTTACAAACCGGGAACTTGTGACGGAGGGACCATTTGTGTACTATTACATAGGTGGATTTTTGTATTCACTATTTGATGAGTGGCAGTGGATGTCATCAATATATTACTCACCTTACACAGTGCAAACATGTCACTGTATGCACGGATTCTGGGTGGGCCAATGATGATGCTGGCACCTGACTCCAGGGCTTCACCAACTGACCGTGCACTGCCTCCTCGGCTCCACATCTCCTATTGTCAATGAGCAACCATGTGTTTGCACACATGTCCTTTCTGATCCGCCACCCTTTTGGGAGTCCTTCTCGTAGGTGCCAGTACATTGGCTGTTGCCAAGATCCTTCTCTTAATATTGACACTTTGCTTGATTTTGGTATTGAGCCTCATTACGAGTTTGGAGGTAGCCATGCAGTCATTACAGGCATGGCTACCTCCAAACTCGTGTCCGGGTCCCGCAGGCCCAGTATGCCACCACCCGCGAGCAAACTCGTAATGTGGCAGCCCGGTATGAAAAGTGCCGGTACCTTACCGGCACCATTCATACCGTGGATGCCAGGGTCGTAATGAGGCCCATTGTCTATTTGCTCCTCCACCAATCTTGCCTAATTCCATTCGCGCTACTTAACCAGTGCATTCAGGTCTTGATCAGTGAACACACGCAAGCATCTCTACATGTGCCTGGCCAGTGATCCTCTGTAGTGATTTTTCACAAGTGGTGTGTCTTGGACTCTATGGTGGATTGTGCTGTGAGCATTCATGTGAGCAATAATAATGTCTAACATAGTTTATATACTTGTGTCTGACATAAAGCGTGTGGTTATTAACATAGGTGATGAATAACCACATGTTGAAGGAAGCTTGATATTTTGCTATTACTGGTTTATGTGGTAAATAATTCATGCAATGAATAAGGCATGTATCCTTTTCTAAAAATATTTTAAATACCACTTGATCGCCTGCTTAATGGTCATTGTCTGCTTAGTTTATTTGAAGAAAGTCATAGGAATGCACACATCAACTCTTTTTTATATTGTATTTTTTGTCGTTCAATGCAGATATGTTATTTGTACAGTGAATAGGTTTATGTGTTTTTGAGAATGTGACCGAACTTGAAAATCCATTTTTGAAACGTGCCTTCCATGAAGAGTGCATTATTAATATTCATTCCGCACTGCTGGAATAAATCCTTGATTCCTGCACTCCAAAGGACATGTTTTATGTTACCTGTGGGCCATTGATCGGAATTTTATTGAACTTGGATGCCTTGGCATCATAAATATGTATTGCATGGCCATGTTCCTTAGCACAGTAAAGCCAACAGTTTGGCTGAGCTCTAGGAAGTGGGACAGTAGAACATAACATACTGTCCATTGCCTGCTGCAAGATTTAAGATGCAGGTATTAAAATAAGAATTGCTGGACACTGATTGACATATGACGCATACAACCACTTGTTCAGTTAAACTGAAGTCACACTCTGATTTTTCGGAATGTTTCATAGACTTTTATAAAGCCTGATAAATAACAAATCGATGTATTTTGCATTTCTACCAGTGTTATCTATACCCATTATACTGCCCCCACCCTGTAAACCTGTCTAACCACATGGGTGCTTGTGCAAATTACAGGTCATGGGCCTAAAAGGGGCAATACATTGTATTGAATTGTACAGAATTACACAACTGTATCAAGGGTGGCAATGTAAAAAATATGGCGGATTTCATATACTGTGCACACCTGGGACCTTATTTACAAAAAAGTTTTAACATGGGAAAGTTCAATTGAAAATATGTCTGTAAATCTGGCCTTTGCTCAGTGCAGGGGAGGTAGATGACTGCAAAGACCCTTGTCTACTTTCTGCATTCCCTGCATCGGGCCAGGGACAGGGCATTCCAGGGACCAGGGGAAGTCTCAGAGTTTTGTGAAGATGGAATGCAGTTATATCATCACCTGCACGCTCGCCACAAGCACAGTTGGGGGAGAGAGATACTGCATTTCTGTGTATGTTCACGTGCAGGTTTTGGTTTAGTGAATCTCCTCTCACACAAAATGCTCGCACCTTTCCGTCTTGCGACAAACCAGCAGCAAACTAGTGTTCCACGTTACAGTCATGGGGCCCGATTTACTAAGCGTTTTTCAATGGGATGCTTTTGGAAATCAGTCCCATAGAGTTTTCTAATCAAAACTGCTAATCACGCATAGCTAAAATCCCTTACAGCTAAATAAAACACACAAATATGTTTAGTAAAACTCATAAAATCCAATTCAAGGGTGTTGGTCATCTGCTGTTTTGAATTAAAGACCTTATTTTCCACTCACTTGCTAGGAAAATAAATACGTTTCTATAACTTAAACTGATATTATATGTATATACTTTTAGAGCTCCAGTAGCATGCCTATGCAATCTGATTATCACTTTTGAGTGCAAGATCTAAAAAGAGGCAATCAGAAGTGGAGGCAGAAATTATATATAAGGCCAGAGGAAAGACACGGTCCTTCAGGGAATGTCAGAAATGACAGTAATTGGCTTCATGCTGAAGATGGCAGTGCTTTGAGTGCCAGAGAGTTGTGGCTTCGACATCAAAGCAGTTGGCTACCAGGTTTTATTATGAGACTTGTGTTACATGCAGGAGGAGACCAGAGGCCCCAGATTGGAGGGATCTTGGTGGGCATAGGTCTTAATGAGGTTTTGTTTTAAGTATTCTGATCCTTTGCTGTGGGTTTGACATAGAAGCTTGTATTTCATTCATGAGGTAACAGGGAGGACAATTAGCCTAGAAGTGTAAGGTAGGCTAAGAGGAGATCCGAATAGAGAGACTGGCCCAATACATCCTGCACTTCAGAAAGAACCTGCAGACCCTACTATTAAAAGACATGTCTGTAACCAGCACCTTGGTTGTCATTTTCTAAGTCTTCTCTTTACCTCTATCCTATTATGTCTTTGAAAGCTGTGTATGTATGTAACCTTCTCTCGTTGATTGGCACCTGTGAAGATTTCTAAGTAACCTATGGCATGTAACAAATGCAATAAATAAATAAATACATCTCAGTAATCATGCCATTTAGCTCTATTCTACTTTCCTCTGTCGTCCCCCAGTCTCCTGATCTTCCTACCAATCCCAACTCCTGCGCCAATCTCCTGGGTGTGTCACCTTGTACACCACTAAATTGCTTCCAAGCAGCTAGTTTCACACTTCACAATTCCCATGCCTAAAAACCTAGTCCTTACTAGATAGGATATTGGCTCCCATAACTGCTCTGATAGGCCCATAGTCTTTAAGTCAGAGGGAGGTAGAGAAGTGAATGGGTGCGAACGCTGCGGCTGTCGTCCTATGTTTAACAATATTATAGTAATATTGTGTTCTTATGTAGCACTTCAGGCTTGATTCGACCAGCTGCTAAGCACTGTAAAACGAGGTGTTATTAGTAACCCATGTAATGGTACTTGATTTATCAATCTCAGAGGGATAAAAGAGTAAATTAGCCCTTGCCCAGGATTCAAACTTGCCAGGTGCAGGTTGGCCTGATTCAGACAGCAGGGGTTTACTTAAATCGTTATAACACTCTTGGCTGCGTGTAGGTTGCTAGATTCTGACTGCCAATTGACTTGATACATACCCTTCTCATGTTTCTCATGGTCACGACCAGAGATGTATTTTTGGTGACTGGGTGTTGTTTTCCTTCTTCAACTGATTTCATTTAAGCATGTGATAGAAAATGTGATATTCCCTTAAAAGGTATTGTACATTTTTTGGCTGGGGAAGTTTTTAAAGTTGGAATTTAGTGAGAATGACAGAAGCGTTGAGAAGCTTTCTTTAAGATGAGCAAACTGTGAAGCAGTGTGTCTAGGGAGTTAGGGCTGTGTTAATTTCTGATGAGGTATCCGGCAGATGAGGAGATGAAGTAGTGGCACCCAAAGATGGGAGGGTCACACTGCAGGGGACAAACAGCGGAAGCAGATATTATGTTTTGAAATGAAGAAGATTGTCTCTTCTTCACACAGCAGGCCATGCAGCTCAAGATAAATAATGCCTATGTACTTTCTTGTCTATAAAAGACAGAATGAAACCAATCCACTATTAATTAGTCATCGGAATGCTGCCTATTTGGTGGGTGTACTCAACTCTGTTGATGCTCTTCAAGCCGCCACAATGGTAAGGTGCAGGACATTCTGAGGAAATGCATCAAGGTTTCAGCCACACTAAAATAATGTACCAGGTTACGGTTACCCCTTTGACCAACTGCTTCCTTTCTGTAGGGTGAATGGCTATCCAAGGAAGGTTTATCCCCAAGTTTTCTCTCCTCAGGTGAGGACAAGGTTTGTCCGGATTGTATGTTCCTGCAGCGTCTATTTGAGCATTCACCAATATGCATCGTTTGTGTCAGATATTTCACTTCTATCCAATGGATTTTCTGGTGTGTTCACCCTCTTCCTTAATGCAAATGGGTAGAAGAGGAATGTTCAGCGTGCTCAGCAGAGATCAACGCCATGTCAGGCAAAGACATTGTATATTATAGAAAGGAACACACCAGCAGTTGTTCCCAGAACCGTAATACTAACCTCTGTGTGTGTGGGAGAGGGAAACAACGGGCAGATAACATCTGCCTTTCTGGTATCCCCTTTCATTCTGTCTCTTAGGCAGGTGCCTTTCTAGATCACCTTCTTCTCTGTAAGGTATCCTGTACCCTACTTTCCTTGTATCAAATTGTATCCTGAATCTGTAATATGGCTAACAAATGTTTATGATTTTATTTTCTGTTTTGAAAAGTAGGTTGCCTTGTTTTCTATTAACTAATTGGCTAGTCTCACATATGGACATGTATTAGACACCTGCAGCCAATTTGTTTTGTGACCTTAATCTTTTCCTCTTTAAACGTGTACCAGTGACATCACGAGACATTCTTAATGATATGCCACATCGGAATATGCACTGTCTAAGGAGTTGCACCACCAATACAGGGTGACATCAAATAAGCTAGTCTTGTACGGGTGCATTCTCCTGTACCCGTATTATGCTCAATCACCCAGGAGTTGGTGTTCTCTACAATGAACCGGTGAATGTAAACTATTGTTTGAGAAGTATTTATGATGGATGGCCAGGTGGAGAGCAACTCCATGGCCCCGTCTGTACCCAGCTTAGATTAAAGCTATTTTCAGGATGAACTTAGATTGGTCTCTCGATTGCTTAGTGAGCTCCCCTCCCCCTCGTCAACAGTGGTGAAAAGTGGTCTTATGGTGACCACCATACATAGCCATTTTGCGTGAAGATGAACAGGATCCCTACACATGTTTGCCGGACTAGACTTCCATATTATAGTGTAAGGCAGAACCCCAATGATCAGTACCAGGGGCCTGAAAGCAGAAATGGTGTCATGCACTGAGAGGGATGTGCACACGCAGAGCTGGCGAAATGCAAAGTAACAACCATTCAGAGTAAGAAAGAGTGTGAAAAAGGCATCCATTGATGCTGTTAAGAGTTGCCTAGTAGAGTTTCTGAAAGGTGGTCATTAAAATCATTAGACGAAATCGAGCTTGAGGTAGTTGCTTGAGGGCATTCTCCAGGTATTTACTGATGTATGAGTATATTGGTGGAATGTGTGAGTGTCTAATAGTCTCATGTATATGTACTTAACAAGATTATAAAATTAATGTTAACCCTTCCATTCGTACAGAAACTGAGTTGCACTGCTGCAGCCCATGCATTGTGTGTTGTATTTGCTAGGGGGGCATTGACATGAAACTTTCCTGCTTCTAAGAGAAGCTTGCTCTGCTCCTTGTCATACTGTTCCCATTCTGTATCTGCGTGGTGGGTGCCAGGGGGTACGTGCAAAGGGTGCCGGGGGGTATGTCCAAGCGTTTTCCCCCCTTGATGTTTGTGGGCACTGCACAGGCCAGCGAGCTGACCTGGATGGCATGCCCCTCTTCCTTGGGCTTTATGAGGGTCCAGTCGCTGCTCCCGTGCCTTCCATGCAATGGGCCTGGCTGTTGTTGTGGTGGTGGGTAGTCACAGGGGCTGAGGTAGTGGGGGGTGCAGGTGGCACAGGTCTGGCAGGTATAATAAAATACAATATATATACATTGCAGGGCCACTACTGTGTAGAGGAGTAGCTCAATTCCTCTGCAGAAAGTCCAGACCCCTACTACCTGTATCCTGGAACCGTGAAATTGTGCCATGCTTGACACCAGCAGTTGTGAGCATTCCATGGCGAATCTTTGAGAAAAGGTATCCACTAAGAAAACCCTATCTAATGTATTCCTGAAGAGATGCCAATCTAACGGAGGAGCACCCAGAAGGAATACCAAAATGAGAAAAAGAGAAGCTGGTGACGTCACAAAAAGCCAGTGTGATCCACTGAGAAGACTGGCTGAAGAAGAGAATGTATGGGCCTTATAGAAACTGATGATGAAATAAAGAATCAAAGAAACTTTCTTATGTGAAGAAAAGAGTGCACATGTGAAGAGCACTGCAGAAAAAGTAATTCAATAACTGAACAAATGCAGTAATGCAAGTAGACTAAGGGCCTCATTGCGAGTTTGGAGGTGGCCATGCTGCTATTTGCTGCATGGCTGCCTCCAAACTCAGGTCCGGGTCTGGGTTCCTTGAATGAGGAATTACCGGGCCATTCCAAATTTGTAGGACCCGGTAATTTCTCATTCAAATTAACCATCCCCATTCGAGCCCCCATAGGGCTCAATGGGAATGGGGAGGGAGGGAGCTAACAACGGGCCCGTTAATAACAGTCCTCTCTGGTCCTCTCGCGAGATCCGCAAAGGACGTCTGGTCTGACCACACATGTAGAGCGGGTCCCGCGAGTGAACCCCGTAATAGGGCGGAATGGGTTTTACGGCACCAGCACCATTACCGGCGCAGTTAAACCCATTGCGCCAGGGTCATACAAGCTGGCTATACATAGTGAATTGACTGCAGACAAAGCTGGACATCGGTGTCACAATTTAAGTATGTTTGAACCCTTGGCGAAGAAGGACCGAAAGCTGTGTCATCCATTGTTAAGGTGCGAAGAAAGAACACCAAGTGTGCCATGTTTTATTCATTTAAGACAATAAAATGCTGCAAAATGGGCTGAATTGTGATCTACTGTCACATGAGCAAAGAATGAAAATAGTAGTTGTGCATGGAGTTCCAGAATAAACGATACTGCATGCTCGCACTTCCTTACATTCTCCACCCAATTAGCCCAACATCTCTCATCACCCATGCATTCTGCCATTCAGATTGTGTTTGAACTTGGCCTTGCAAAGTATCCTTGCTCCTGGGAATATAAGAGAGTACAGGGAGTACAGGCACATGCTTATCATAGTTCTGGCCTGCACACCCAACTCCAATTTCCATCATTGGCTCACGTGACAGGAGACCGTGTTTTTGCCTGTTTTGCAGCATTTAATTGTATTGAATTAATAAACTTGGCCCTCGTGGCGGTCTTTCTTTGCACCTTAACAAGGGCTGACGTTCACTGTTCTTTAAGGATAGATAACCAGTTCTTGGCCGCTCCATCCTTTGATACCAAGAAAGACAGCTCTTCCAGGCCTTTTCATGCTCTTAGCTTCATATTGTTACGACACAGCTTTCCGATTCTTCCTTCTCCGTTGGTGTGAGCTTACTAAATATGTGATACGATGTCCAGCTTCTATATAGTGGCGGTACCGCCTGCAGTCTATTCACTAGGTATAGCTAGCCTTTAAGATTACATAGTCTACTTGCGTTGCTGCCTTTCCACAGTTGTAAAACTTCTTGCATTTTCTGCAGTGCTCTTTAGACGTGCAATCTTCATTCTGCCTATGAAAGTTCACTGAATTCTTTATTTCGTCATCAGTTTCCATAAAGTCTAAATATCCTCTTCTTCAGCCACTTTTCTCAGTGCATCACACTTGCTTCTTGTAACGTCACCAACTTCTCTTTCTCTCATCTTCATATTCCTTAGAGGATCTCCGCCAAGAGATTGTCATCTCTATGGGGATAAATTATAAAGGAAGGATGGGGTGGGACTTCCTGCAGAGGCATTCAGCTGCTCCTCTACACTGCCCCCCTCTGAATGATTATTCAACCACTCCCTGACCAGTCTTCACATCTTGGTATCCTCCCTTGAAGAAGGGCTTATTTGGAGTCCAGATCTTTATCCCTGCTTTCAGGGATCCTGCTGATTTTACATGTTCATCAAAACTCCAGGTCATGTAGCTGCACTGTCGATGTACAATAGACCCATCGTCCTACATACTTTTGATTTCTTGGATGCAGTAACGTTGTTCCATCAGGTGCTAAGATGCTGTTTTTTTACGTATTTCCTGATTTCTTCATCTGTCAACTCCTTGAGCCCAAACCCTGATTCGACATTGATCATGATCTTCATTCCTACTGTCTTTTTTGCTGTCTTCTTACACTGTGTAATTATTATCCTGATCAGACAGAATCCAAACATCACCATCACTAATACTGCTCCCCGGAACATGAAGATATTTGCCATCCACCGTGGAGCCCATAAGAAGGTAGACGCAAACCAACTGTCATCTGGAATGTCATCTGTCTCACCTTTCATCAGCAACATTATGGCCTCTGTCAAGGTCCCATTCTCGTCATCATGAGAAGTTATGAACGTGCAACATGATTCCCCGATTTTGGCACAAACTCCTCCATCCATCGCTGTGATCATATCAAGGGCATATACGTTCTGGAGGGTCATCAACCTTATGGCCCTCAATTCTTCTTTGATAGCATTGTATTCCTTTATGGTAGTATTGATTTTCTGCAGGAGCTCCAAGCAAGTGATTTGCAACCACTTTGCATTTTCCATATCGCTGCTGCTTTGCACACAACGAATCCTTCGGCCCACCCTTCGCGAGTAAGCACTGTTCCTTCTCTTCATCCTTGCCTTGGCAATTTAACATCTTGTTTTCTTCCATCCTGATTCGTGATCCGCTTATTCCAGGCTGTTCATATCTTATCACTAAATGCCTTGTTTCTGGCTTCTCTCTTGTCTTTAAGGCTTGCACATAATTATCTTCTCTTTGATTTGTCACCTTATTCAGCCACACTAAGGATGCTGTTCGACCATGGAGTCCTCTTGTCATGCAGAGTGCAAAATGCGTCAGACAGTTAGCTTTTTTCAATGGTACTTCTGTAGCGATGAATAATTTGGAAGTTCCCAGGGCATAAGGTATGAGAGCGCAGGCGTAGCAGCTCCCCTTAGATGTTTTCTCTTCCACCTTTTTCATGTGGTGGTGCCACATGTTATTACCAAAGCGTGCTGTACTATCTAGATAAGTGTTTATCCCATCATTTTCTTCCTCTGCAATCCTCCTGTGCTTCCCTAGCAAAATGTTTGCAGTCCATGGAAACAACTCTAATACAGCTTTACTCTGAGGAGACAACACAAGGGGCGTTGGCTCATTGGTAATGGGCACATCTACAAGAGTTCCTGGAGTGAGGAGGACTAAAGGGACTTCTGCCTTGTTTGGATCAATGAGACAGAAAAGGTGAATCAGAAGAAACACAAAAACACAAAGCATAATGGTGCATATGTGCACACACCAATATATTAATCCCCACCACTTGTGAGTCTCTGGAGTTTATTGAGCTTGCTCATTCTCTGAAGTCTTACCAACTTCAACATTCCTCATTTTTACTTTAATTGCTTTAAGGAAGGAAAAACACTTTTACACCAGCAACTGTAATGAATTTGGAAACTGCAGTAATTCCTTTACTATTGCTCCAAGCAGCCTTCTGATTACAGGGCCATTCTTAGGATCCTGTAAACAAGTGTGGATGTCAACATCTCACATGACAAGAGTAGGATAAGTTTGAAGGATAAACACAAAAACAGCAAGCACAAGATGATGCACATCACTATCTGAGAGGACCATAGTGTTAGCCAAATAAATGCCCAGTGAGAAACGAGTCTGGGTACTGCTCACGTTTCCAGTTCTTAATCAAGTGTTGTCATTTAGGCATAATTGTGATACATCAGCATTTCTATAAAATTAATTTTCAAAGATTCCTGTGACTCCAGCAAATAATTTCACTCCTACTATCATATCTATACGGAGTGTCCAGGGGGAGCCACAGTCCAAATGCAAATCTGCATTTATTAATCAGTAGCTTTATCATCCTTCTTCCTTGTCATCAATCAAGTCTGCACATGCTGAAATTCTTCTTCTTGTCTTGTTTCTGAATCGATAGCTGGGGGTGTTGCGGCATCGCCGGCGTATAGTTTAATGCCATTCAGGTGGATACACCTTTGTTTGCCTTGGACTTTTACTGCCACGGGAGTAACATGTTTGACAATGAAAGGGCCATCAAATCTTGGCGCGTGCCCCTTTCTAGTGAAGATTATTATTATTATTATTATTATTATTATTATTATTTTAATTAACACAGCGTTGCCAACAAATATTCTAGGTGCTGATAATAGTTCACTTGATAGGGCTGCTGAATAGTTTTCAAAAGTGTTCTGAGACCGACCCCCCGGCGCTTGAGTTGATCTGAAATGAGAGAAATGCTAGAGGTCATACATGTCAAATATTCACGTAACTAATTTCTGAACATTTTTGCTGTCCTCTGGGCATCACTTCTACTCCGCAATGGAGGAGTTAACGGTGTTCTCATGTACCGTTCTGTCACTAGTTCATGGGGTGTGAGGTGATGGTCCGAACTAGGCTGATTCCTTACGGCATATAAAGCTGAGGGCAGGCAATATAGTTATCCCTTTTTCAATGTTAGCTTGAGCTTAGAAAACCTTTCTTTAAGGAGGCCGTCAAGTCACTCACATATTCTGTTCGCTTGCAGGTGATAAGCAGAAGAAAACTTGTGCTTAATACTGAACAATAGTCCTATCTGTTCGAACACTCCATTGACAAAATGTGGCCCATTATCGGATCTCAGCAATACACACACTCCCCATCTTGGAAAGACTTCACGTACTAAAAACCTTCCTGCCCCAGTGGCATCAGGGTGTGTACACAGAGCTGCTTCAATTGACCTAGACAAGGGATGCACCACCCTATTAGATATCTGTATCCACTACATATTTGCAGCATATCAACATAGTCAATATGTAAATTCTGAAAAAGACCATTCGGTCGAGGAATTACTCCTCTAATCGTTCGAAGTGTATGCCCAGTGGTAAACTTTTGACATACGCGGCAGTTTACTAAATAAAATGCAAGGTGTTGTAACAACTTTAGAATGAACCAATCTTTCGCAATTGTTGCACAAGACTTTCCCTAGTTACATGTGCAGGGTAGTGCAGCTGTTCAAGCGCTACCTTTAACAATGCTGCTGGCATCACCACTTTCCAGTGCTATCCCGTCACCATAACGCTTCTGTGGAGGATAAAGAACACCCACTTTGCTTCAATAATTCCTGCTCTTCTTGTGGTGCACTGCCTTGAATCTCCATTAATTGATTTCTCGGCAAATGACTAAATCCTACTTTCACTACCATAATCATGACTACATCCTCCATAACATCTGGAGTAACAAAACTTGAAATATCTGGTGAATACGCAACTCTTTTGGTTTCTGCATCTGCAGCTTCGTTCCCACAAGAAATAAAGAGGGTAATTCATAGAATTTCGCAGAAAAGTGTCGCAAGCGGCTGGCGCAGAGTGTCCGCGTACGATTGTCTGCGCCAGGCACGTGCGCTAAAACCGATTTCCGCGCACAGCGTATTCATGGATTTTAGGCTCCCAAACCACCAGCCGTGGCGCAGAGTATCGCAGCGACCCTGCAGCAGCGCCAGTAACGCCCCCAAGAACGCCCTCGCGCAAGGAAAAGCCATCAAAATCGCTAAATCATCGCAAAGGGCTGCGCTAACCCTGGACCAGTTTACAGGGCTGCCAAACAAGGAACGCAAAGCGGGTAACGTACATATCAGGGGTACGCGGGAAGTTGTACACGCGATTAGCCAGGGTACGTGTATTACAGGGGTACGCAGGAAGTTTAACAAGCGATTGGCCAGGGTACGTGTATTAGAGGGGTACGCGTGAAGTTTTACACGCGATTAGCCAGGGCACGTGTATTACAGGGGTACGCGGGAAGTTTAACACGCGATTGGCCAGGGTACGTGTATTAGAGGGGTACGCGTGAAGTTTTACACGCGATTAGCCAGGGCACGTGTATCACAGGGGTACGCGGGAATAATCACACGCGATTTGGCTGGGTAGGTGTATTACAGGGGTACACGGGAAGTTTTACACGCGATTTGACTGGGTACGTGTATTACAGGGGTGCGCGGGAATTATCACACGCGATTTGGCTGGGTACGTGTATTACAGGGGTGCGTGGGAAGTTACACACGCGATTAGGCTGGGTGGGTCCTCACAGGTGTTCCCTGTACACCCTCCACGGCCCCTGCAGGCAGCCCACAAAACAGGGGACTACCCTGCACACCTGCTCATGTCCCCCTGCAACCCCACCCCCCAGCCACCAGGGGAAGCCTCCACCAGGCCCCCACCCATGTCTACCACCACCCCCGCCCCCCAGCCACCAGGGGCAGCCTCCACCAGGCCCCCACCCATGTCTACCACCCCACCCCCACCCCCCAGCCACCAGGGGAAGCCTCCACCAGGCCCCCACCCATGTCTACCACCTCCCCCGCCCCCCAGCCACCAGGGGAAGCCTCCACCAGGCCCCCACTCATGTCACCCACCACCCCCACACCCCAGCACTGTGGGGCACCTGCCAGCAGGCCCCCACCCATGTCCAACTCATGTCTCCCACCACCCCCACCCCCCAGCCACCAGGGGCACCCTCCACCAGGCCCCCACTCATGTCCCCCTGCACCCCCACCCCCCAGCCACCAGGGGCACCCTCCACCAGGCCCCCACTCATGTCCCCCTGCAGCCCCACCCCCCAGCCACCAGGGGCAGCCTCCACCAGGCCCCCACTCATGTCTCCCAGCGTGCTACGTGTATTAAAGGGGTGCGCGGGAAGTCCCACTCGCGAATAGCCTGGGCGCGTGTATTTCAGGGGTGCGCGGGAAGTTCCACACGCGAATAGCCTGGGCGCATGCATTTCAGGGGTGCGAGGGAAGTTTTACACGCGACTTCAGCAGGGTACGTGTATTACAGGGGTGCGTGGGAAGTTACACACGCGATTAGGCTGGGTGGGTCCTCACAGGTGTTCCCTGTACACCCTCCACGGCCCCTGCAGGCAGCCCACAAAACAGGGGACTACCCTGCACACCTGCTCATGTCCCCCTGCACCCCCACCCCCCAGCCACCAGGGGCAGCCTCCACCAGGCCCCCACCCATGTCTACGACCACCCCCGCCCCCCAGCCACCAGGGGCAGCCTCCACCAGGCCCCCACCCATGTCTACCACCCCACCCCCACCCCCCAGCAGTGCAGGGGCACCCTCCACCAGGCCCCCACTCATGTCCCCCTGCACCCCCACCCCACAGCCACCAGGGGCAGCCTCCACCAGGCCCCCACCCATGTCTACCACCACCCCCGCCCCCCAGCCACCAGGGGCAGCCTCCACCAGGCCCCCACCCATGTCTACCACCCCACCCCCACCCCCCAGCCACCAGGGGCACCCTCCACCAGGCCCCCACTCATGTCCCCCTGCACCCCCACCCCCCAGCCACCAGGGGCACCCTCCACCAGGCCCCCACTCATGTCCCCCTGCACCCCCACCCCCCAGCCACCAGGGGCAGCCTCCACCAGGCCCCCACTCATGTCCCCTATCACCCCCAACCCCCAGCCACCAGGGGCAGCCTCCACCAGGCCCCCACCCATGTCTACCACCACCCCCGCCCCCCAGCCACCAGGGGCAGCCTCCACCAGGCCCCCACCCATGTCTACCACCACCCCCGCCCCCCAGCCACCAGGGGCAGCCTCCACCAGGCCCCCACCCATGTCTACCACCCCACCCCCACCCCCCAGCAGTGCAGGGGCACCCTCCACCAGGCCCTCACTCATGTCCCCCTGCACCCCCACCCCCCAGCCACCAGGGGCAGCCTCCACCAGGCCCCCACCCATGTCTACCACCACCCCCGCCCCCCAGCCACCAGGGGCAGCCTCCACCAGGCCCCCACCCATGTCTACCATTCCACCCCCACCCCCCAGCCACCAGGGGCACCCTCCACCAGGCCCCCACTCATGTCCCCCTGCACCCCCACCCCCCAGCCACCAGGGGCACCCTCCACCAGGCCCCCACTCATGTCCCCCTGCACCCCCACCCCCCAGCCACCAGGGGCAGCCTCCACCAGGCCCCCACTCATGTCCCCTATCACCCCCAACCCCCAGCCACCAGGGGCAGCCTCCACCAGGCCCCCACTCATGTCCCCTATCACCCCCACCCCCCAGCAGTACAGGGGCAGCAGGCAGTCAGGCAGCAGCAGGTGGGAGCGTGCTCGGGCTCTGGGGGGCAGTAGTTCGGCCTTCCGGGCAGGAGCGTGGTATTCCGTGTGCGTACGCGTGGCCAGCTTGGTACGGAGTGATTTTGCACGTGAAAATCCTGCACGTCAGCGTGAAAACTGAGGAAAGGCCCTCAGCGCGTAAGCGCGACTGTGACGTGACCCGCACAGGTGTTTCCCACACAGCACGTGATGACAGAGCACACGTGGAAAGACTGCACGTCAGAGTGTAATCGCGTGTGATTGGTGGAAATGGCCCTACACGCAGAAGTGACAAAGCGTGTGATTGGTGGAAATGGCCCTACACGCAGAAGTGACAAAGCGTGTAATTGGTGGAAATGGCCCTACACGCAGAAGTGACAAAGCATGTAATAGGTGGAAATGGCCCTAGCGCGTACACGCCGCGTAAGTGACGCTGGACGTGTGGGCCTGTATAAAAGGTACGTGTAGAACACGTTTTCCTTGTACGTGCTTTTCGTGGAGAGCGAGTGGGTGAATTCTGTACTTCTTGTCGTTTCACACGCGATTTACTTCACGGCGTTTCTAGTTCGTATTCCCTGTTACCTCTGACAGCTTTTTCTCTTTTTTCTCTTTTACTGGTTTACCTGGGCCTGTTCCCTCAAACAGTGTTCCCTTCTACTGTTGTCCTGTCTCCTCAGACAGCGGACAAATCTTCTTTTGGCGGGGGTGTTGCCAACCAAACGTGCTCCTTTTACACGCTCGTTTACCTGGCAGACGGTGAGTCACGCACGTATCCAACATCTGTGCTAGCCCCGTGTGTAGCCTACCCCTTCAGAGGTCATTCTAGGCTGTGTGTGACACGCATACGTTCATTCTTGTGTTTCTGGGTGCCACAGCGTAGTGCAGGTTTTTCTTTCTGCACACGTGGTCTAGGAGGGGTTGCGTGCACGTCATCTCCCTTTTTGGGGCCTCCTGTGCGTTGCGTGACCCGTCATCCTTCCCCAGGGGTTACATTCAGCCTTGCTAGAGCACTAGGGTACAATTACCATCTGGTACCCAACCCCTTTGACCCCCAATTGCCCAGGACAATAGTCTACATCCACTCCCATACGCACATTAACATCAGTGCCATGGCTGGGAGGCGAGGATTCCGTAAGGGTGGCAAAGGTGGAAGAGCCACAAGTGGTGGCCGTGGTGGATCCGGTAGGGGACGTGGTCGTAACTTGCAGGGTGAGCCTGTCCCCCCATGTGTGGAGGACCAGTCACGGGCACCCATAATCCCCCCCCCCTCCCATTGAGGCTGATGTGGCTGACACCATCCATGCTCAGCCCTTGTTGGACAAGCCCATTGTGGCACCAGACCTGGCTGACTCCATGGCTGACTTCCAGGTCAGCAGGGCTACGACACGTGCGCTGGTGCACGTTGATGCCATCATGCCACGTGGATCTGGGGCAGCAAGGTCATCTGCTGCACCAAGGAGGCAGGGCGGAGAGGCTGCAGGGGCAGCTGCGGCTCCATCCACCCCAGCCCTCACACACCCAGCCAGGACAGTGTCGGTCCTAGTCCATGCTGCTGACATTCCCCCTGACACCATCACACTAGAGCTAATGCCTGCACCAACTCCCATGCTGAGTGTGCAATCCCACACTCCTGATACAGAGTCCCCCAGGGCTCCTGCCCCTAGTGTCCAGAGCGGCGCAGGACACTCAGGATCACCACCACCTTCCAAGCGGAAGAGGAAGAGTGCTCGTCCGGCACAGGCTGATGCCCCAGACACGGCTACACAGTCCGGCCCGTCCAGGAAGCCCAGCTTCACGGATGACGAACTGAATGCACTTGTCGAGTATGTGTCCGGACATGACAACGAGATGGTCATTGTTGCAGGATCCAAGACCACACCTGCACAACGCCAGGCACACTGGCAGACCGTTGCGGACATCGTAAGTGCCCTTGGAATTGTGAGGCGCACAGCCAATGATTGCTATAAGCGCTGGAATGACCTAAAGCGCAGGGCAAAGAGTAAGCTGGCCTCAAGTCATGCCGCAACTCTAGTGACTGGAGGTGGGTCTCCAGTAGTAGACATGGAACTCACTCCACATGAGTCAGTCGCTGGGACCTACATCACGGAGGAACAGATCCAAGGCGTGGGAGATCTGGCTGATTACGAGGCATTGTCCGGTGAGTGCACATGCATGTGTGTGTCATCCATGTGCATGGTGTGTGTGTGAGGGCTTCTGTTCGGGTGCCAGGTGAGAGTGTGTGCGCCTGAGTCGTATGGGTCAGCCATGTGCTTCATGCAATCCTTCCTGCGCAGCTGCATTTGGCCATAGCAGTATCCCTTCTGCCAACAGTAGACATCTAGCCCAACTGCACGCCAGTTGCCCTTGAAGTGTCACCTTGCCACAACATATTTGCTTCTTTTTGTTTGCATTCCACCACTTTCACTAGGCATGTCGCTGTCCACTAGTCATATGTCTGACATGGGTATGGTAAAGTGGAGTGACTTTGTTACCTGGATATCATTTGTACACACATGTCCCTGTGCAATTGGACCATTTCAGACTGGCAGCTCCAGGTGAAAAATCTGACCTGTTAGAATTAGAAAAGCTATTACATGCGGGAACTGGACTGAATGAATAGGTGCTGCCCTCCTCTCCATCTTCACTCAATAGCAATGGTACATGCCATCTGTGTGATGGCATGTGTGTTTCACCTGCCAATCACAGGCCAATGTGTGATGCCACTGCCAGGCAGCATGCAGAAAATGTGTTCATCTTCCATCTTGGTGTCATCAGTGTGTGCCATTTGCCTGCACTTCATACGCAGTGAGGGTGCATGCATGGGAGGGTTTTAGTCATGTGGGACATGTGTCAATCAAGTACTGGTTCTCTTGCTTCTCAGCCCTCAATGTGTGCCATGGTGCTAATGCCTGTTTCCATTTCTTTGTTTTCATGTCTTTGCAGGGGAAGACGCACCTGATACTGCTGGGGTTGTGGAGATGGTGCAGACCCAGGAGGGGTCCGAGGGCCGACCAACCACCAGTGAGGGACCTGGTGTGGTGGTGGGGGAGAACCCACAAGTGCTGCAGGTCGTGCTCTCAAGGGGTGTCTCTGGCTGCACCTCCCCCGAGCTGTACTCAGGTGTTGATTCGGATGAGACCTACGTGCCGTCGCAGGTGAGTGTTCCAGGGAGGGATTCTGTTCTGTCTCACCCACCTGCACCAGGGTCAGAACCCTCCATGGGGATGTCAGTGTTGGCAGCTATGCCTTCGGTGGTTACGGATGCAGGGTCACACTCCGCGACATCTGATCCTGTTCCTGGGCCAGCAGATCAGAGGGGGAATGCAGTCCTGCAGCCTCAGGCAGTGCCGGCACAGCAAGGCGCAGTTCGCCTTGCCCCAGACAGGTGTGGTGCCCGCCGACGTGGTGGCCGTACGCCACCCGGCAATACCGCATGGGAGCAATCCATTTACGGTATGGCAACCCAACAGGCTGCATCATCCGAGATGATGGCTCAGGCCATGGATAGGGTGGCCACTTCCATTGTCCCCCCAGAAAGGCTGATGGAGCGACTAGAGCAGGCAACCGACTCCATCTGCCAGTCACACAGGGAGGACATGTTGGGGTCCAACAGGGACAGGCGGGCGGCACTGGCGACTCTGCAGGAGGCCATCTCCATTGAGTCCCAGGGCCACAGGGAAGCCCTGAGGCAGGAGCTCCTTCACCTCAGGACGACTCTTGTTGAGCTTGAGGCTTCAACACACCAAAGGACAGAACAGCAGCTGGAGCGTCTCACCCGTACGCTCTCAGCTGAGATGCAGGCAACGAGGGCGGAGGTCCGGGCATCCCGTGAGTTGTTGCATGGGGACCTCCGCACACTCATCCTCCAGAACCAGACCTACCACACCCGCATGCTTGCAGCCATGGAGGAGCAGACTAGGGCCTTGCGTGGGCTGCCTCCCATAGTGCAACCACCTCCGGATGCAGCTGCACAGGGTGATAATAGCGACAGCAGTGATACTCCCACAATAGGGTAGCCGTGTGGGCCATGAGCCCATGGAGGTGTTTTATCTTCCCAGGATCCACGCAGGTGGGTTCTGGTGTGCATCCTGTCCTCGGACCTCCTGGGTGGCCTCCCCAACCCCCCCGGGCCCATCAATGGCCATTTTTGATTGTTTCTTATTTTTATTTTTATTTTGATTTCTTTTATTCCCAATTTTTTTGGGACGATCTGTTGGCTTCCGTGGTTCCTGTGGGCATACGCTGCATTGTGGCTGGGCACATGCAGGCTTGTAATGTATTTGGTTCAGATGCTTGGGTTTGAGTCACACACACCCCTCCTGCTTCCCGTTTCCATGGGCTTGTAAAGGGTGTGCCCAAGTGACAGTGAATTACACAGTGACGTTGGACTCCCATGAGCTCTGTGGGCAGTCTGTAGTCAATACTGTGTATACATTCCTAGTGCATATTGCTGTTGTGTTGTACACTGCATGTTGCATTGATGTGTAACTCTTCTTCTGTGTCTACCTCCCAATTTGCAGGTCCCTTGCTCATGTCCACACAAGGACCTCTAGTCTGGAGATGGGGTCCATGTTGGCAGCAGTGCACCTACAACTCTACATGGCGACAACACTGCACAGTTGGTAGTGGTGGGAGTGCAGGCATTTCCAGGTGGTGAGACTACTAATATGTAACATTTGTGATGTCATGTTAATGTTACTACGTGCTCAAGTATGTTGTTGGTCCGGCATTGCTGTGAGCATTTCAGGTGTTGCAGGTTTCTAATAGTGCCACTGTACATAGTGAGACTGATGTCATGTTGTGGGGATTACTTTGTTTACCTGCAATTAGCATGACATGGCACCGTGTGTCGTGTGGCGGTGCTGGGGTTGGGTTGGCTGACATGGCACTGTCCTCTTGTTGCATTTTGCAAGTGGGTATTCATTTTAGCTGCTTCAATGTGTAACTTCACAAAACTGCATTGGTGGTGTCTGTGTGGGTAGGGATGCACACATTGTGACACTTCCAGGTGAACAATCTCAGGCTGATATGGTTTTGACGGTTCATTCTCCAGACATTCAGGATCAGTGTCAGGTTGAGTCATCATTGATTGTCAGATGGAATGTGCCAGGGCAGTGTGCACTCCACAGGGGTGTGATTTCTATGTGAAGTAATTAGCCACTAGCTGTGTACGGGCTGCCTCCCCCCGTGCCCTTTCCCCTCCCATGCGCAGCGGCTGTGCATGTGGTTGGGGATGTGGGGCCACCACCATGTCCACGGCCAGGCCACGGCGTGTTGCAACCTTGTGCAGGACACATGCTGCCACTATGATCCTGCACACTACTGGGGGAGCGTATAACAGCTGCCCGCCAGAACGGTCAAGGGAGCGAAAGCGTGACTTTAGCACTCCGAATGTGCGCTCCACTATGCCCCTGGTTGTAATGTGGGCTGTGTTATATCTTACATGGGGTGGCGTGGTGGGGTTCCGAATTGGCGTCATCATGTGGGGGCTGAGAGGGTAGGCACTGTCCCCTGTGGAGGTGGTGATTGGTATCATTGGTGGGGTTGTGACCTTGCTCAGTATCCAACATGCATGCATGTGCAGTGGCATACATACTCACCAAGCAGCCATGTATCGCCATGCCGCCCAGCTTCTAGGTCCCGGCTTAGGGTGGACATTCGGTAAATGAAGCTGTCGTGGGTGGAGCCGGGATAGTTGGCATATACTGAGGTGATGATTCCCTTGGCATTACATGCTACCTGCACGTTGATGGAATGCCAGTGCTTGCGGTTCCTATAGATGTGCTCAGATGCCCTGGGGGGACGTAGAGCCACATGGGTGCAGTCAATGGCACCTAGCACTTTGGGGAATCGTGCCACAGCGTAAAAATCCAGGGCGGCAGCATGCCTTTCTGCAGGTGTTCTGGGCAGGTATATATGCCTGCGGACTGATGGCCGTGCAGTGATGATGTTCAAGACCTGGTGTAGGCAGCGTGACTGGGTGGCCTGTGACACCCCACCCACTATGGCACTTGTCCGCTGAAATGATCCAGTGGCTAAGAAGTGCAGTACATAGAGGACCTTCTCCAGGGGGCTGAGTGCTTGGGAGCACAGGGTGGGTGATGTGAGGTCATCCTCCCACTCACTCACCAGGTCCAGTATAATGTGTGGTGGAAACCTGTACCTCCCATACACCTGGTCATCAGGCATCCCGAAAAGGCTGGTTCTGGGGGTGAATATTCTGGCCCTGACTATCCTCCTCCTCCTCCTTTGGTAGCCCACTGCCACTGCTGCTAGGAAAGGTATGTTCATCCTGGCGTCTGAGCTTGTTATTGTTAAAGTCCGCAAATGTATGCTTTGCGCGTGTTCTAGGCGAGCGTGTGACCCGCGCACCCCCGGAATCCAGTTCCCAGTCCAATAGCGTGTGGAAATTCACACGCACCACGGGATACAGCGTGTGACCCGCGCACCCCTGGAATCCAGTTCCCAGTCCAATAGCGTGTGGAAATGCACACGCACCACGGGATACAGGTTCGCTGACGTACTTGCGTGTGTAAGTGCCCGCGCACCCATTAAATACACGTACATAGGCCAATCGCGTGTACGCGCACTTTTGTCCAATTACACGCGATGACACTCTGACGTGCAGTATCTCCACGTGTGCCCCGTCATCACGTGCTGAGTGGGGAACACCCGTGCGGGTCACGTCACAGACGCGCTTACGCGCTGAGGGACTCTGGTCCAATAGAATCGCGTATGCGTGCTGACGCGCTTACGCGCTAAGGGCCTTTCCTCGGATTTCACGCTGACGTGCAGGATTTTCACGTGCCAAATCACTCCGTATCAAGCTGGCCATGCGAAAACACACGGAAGACCACGCTCCTGCCCAGAAGGCCGAGTTACTGCCCCCCCGTGCCCCGAGCAGCCTCCCACGTGCCATCTGCTGCTGCCTGCCTGCCTGCCTGCCTGCCTGCTGCCACCGTGCCCTGCCATTTGGTGCCTGCACATCAGCCATCTGCAGGGGTCCAGTTGCTGTGTCCACCCCTGCTGGAACTGAAGACTCCCGACTGGGATTACATCGCTCCACAGCCCAGCCCCAGGACCCAGTTGCCCACCCACACCTGCCTCTGGGGTTGCCATGTCGGGCACTTCCACATCTGGCACCAGTGGCAACCCCAGGCCAGAGGGGCAGAGGGGCACCAGCTTCACTGTCACCGAAGTTGGTGTCCTGGTGGAGCATGTCCTGGGGCAGTATGATGCCCTCTTTGGATCGTCCCGCGCCAGCAAGGAAGGACGGCAGAGGATCTGGGCCGACTGTGTGGTTGCCATCAACGCGGAGGGGGTGGCAACCCGCGACGTCCTGAAGATCAAGAAGCGCTGGGAGGACTTGAGGTCCAGGACCCTTGTGAAGGCCCGGCGCCTCGTGGAGGGGGGCCGGGGCCGCATGAGTTCCATCCAGATGAGGGTCCTGGAACGCGTACGCCCAGCGCTCCACGCCCAGATCCTTGAGAGGGAGGCCCGTCTGGAGTTGAGCGGTAAGTGTCCATGCATTACTGTGTGAGACAGGGCATGTTGCGGTGTGCTGGTTCTATGATACTTGCCTGTATGTGTGCCATAGTCCATGTATGCATGTATGTGTGCAGGGACATCATGGTAATGCATGTGCGACCAGTGATGTGTGACCCACATGGTTGTTGCATGTGTTGAAATGCTGCATGGGGAGCCCTATGCAAATTTAGAACATGAGAGCATGCCAGTCTCTGTACCTGGACATGGGTGGGGGTGAGGGATGGGTGCTGATGCCAGGTACATATATGGTAGCCATGTCTGTGTGCCTGACCTGCGTGTCTGTGACTTGTGCATGCCATGGATGCATGACACATGTGTGTGACAATGCACAGATTCAGTAAAGCAGCCAAATTACCCTTGTATCCGCTGTGTTTGGTGTGTTTGGGGCCAGATGGATGTGACTGAGGTGAAGTGTGTGCATGTGATAGGCATGAGCCATGATGCATGTGAGTTACATATCATTGAATGTTCCAAGAGTCCATTGGACATGCATGGAAATGTCCATGGCATGCACCATGCCTGTTACTGTGTGTGTTTTGCCTGGACTGACCCATGTGTTGTGGAGGGACATGATGGAAGTGTACTTTGACAGTGGTGCTCATCTGCTATTGCTTCCTGTCTAGGGGACCATTGTACAGTGCCCTGATGCTTGTGTTCTTTGTCTCCCTCTACGCAGCGGCTAGTGAAGAGGAGGGCGGAGACGGCGCTGTGGAGCAAAGCGGCGGGGATGCCCCCACGGCTGCAGCGGAAGGGGTGGGTGAGCCCCCACAGGGGCCTGCTACGGTGGGAGACGGTGAGGAGCCATCCAGGTTGGTGGTTTGCACAGAGGAGGAGGAGGCCGCCACTGGGGCACACATGGGGCCTGGTGGGGGCATCCCTGCTGGTGCAAGTGGTGCAGTCCAGGGCCAGGGGCAGGAGGCAGCACAGGTCACCGTGGAGGGGCCTGTGCATGTCGCTGTCCCTGACCCTGTGAGTGCACCACCATCCACCAGCAGGGATGCCCCGTCCCAGGCCTGTCCGCAGGTAGAGGGGATGTCCATGTCACCTGACTCCCCTCCACCTGCGGACGTGGGAACCCCTGGCCGTGCGGAGAAGGTCCTGATTGGGGTCGCGATGCGCACGGCTGTGATTCGTGATGCCGTGCGTGCTTCCCGGGAGGAGCACGCACGGCATCACGAAGTGCACCGTGCCGACGTGGCCCAATTGGGATCGGCCATGTTCGGGGGTTTCCTGCATGTGTTGGCCAATGTGGCGGCCCTCTCCTCCTCTGTGCAGGCTATCCACCAGTCGTTCTCCTTGCCGTCTTCCAGCCCAGATGCCACCAGGGCCCCCTGTGGACCTGCCCCGACCAATGCAGCCAGCTCGGTGGGGATCCCATCCCTGCCACAGTCGGGAGTCAGTGATCCAGCAGGGGTGGACACCAGAGCAACTGGACCCCAGCAGATGGAGGATGTGACGGCATCATCGGGCAGGGCACGTGCACAACGGCGTCGGTGGTTTCCATCAGCCTGGATGCCGTCGTGCTGGCACAGGCAGTTGCGTCGGAGGCAGCAGCAGGCTCAACGTGGGAGGCATCATGGCTCGGGGCCATCAACATCAGGGGTGCAGGCATCGGCCGGAGGGCAGGAGAACCCTGGAATGGGAGTGGCTTCCGTGTGGGAGCGGTTGTGCCAGCGGATAGGTGCGGAGCGGCAGCGGGCAGAGGAGGAACGGCTCACGATGGTCAGGGCGGAGGACTCAATGCGGAGGGCGCTGAGGCGGGCTGAGTGCCTCGAGGGTCTTCGCAGGGAGTTTGAGCTTGACACTGCGTTATCCCTGCGGGACCTCGGGGCCAGGGAACATGCCCGCCTCCAAGCCATTGACCAGGAGTTCGATGATGCCCTGGCCCATGACAACAACCAGTGAGCCGTCCGAATAGCCCGCTGCCTTTGTATATAGTTGTATAGTTAGGGTTAGGTTTCCTTTGTTTTTTTGATTTTTTTTTGGTTGCAATTGGACAATGCACCACTTTTTTGTATATAGTTCAGTTTTTAGTTAGTAGTCATAGTTAGGTTTAATTTGGTTGGGCTCATGGACCCAGGATGATCTTCTTCATGGTTCTTCGTTGGCTTTTTTTTATTTTTCAGATTATTTTCTTGGACATTCATCTTGTTTTGTTTGATTTGCTTTGTGTTTTTTCTTATTTCATTTCCATTCTACTTGCTGTTCAATACATTATTTTTTTTATTCTTCAATGTGTCGTATCATCTCATTGCTTTCAGGCATGTCATGTTGGGTGTTTTGTCATTCACTTGCAGCCATTGTGTGTGACAGACATGTGTTCAATTGCATTATTTAAATTGGGGGTGTAACATGTAATTGCCTTTGATATGTGGGTGGGTGTGATAGTTGGTTGGGCCTTTTGGCAGGGGAGGATGGGCATTACGGACATGATTGGGGAATGTTGGGACCCAGGTGCAGGGGGGCATGGATTGGACATGGGTGGGGGCCTGCTGGCAGGTGCCCCACAGTGCTGGGGGGGTGGGGGTGGTGGGAGACATGAGTGGGGGCCTGGTGGAGGGTGCCCCTGGTGGCTGGGGGGTGGGGGTGGGGGTGGTGGGAGACATGAGTGGGGGCCTGGTGGAGGGTGCCCCTGGTGGCTGGGGTGTGGGGGTGGTGGGAGACATGAGTGGGGGCCTGGTGGAGGGTGCCCCTGGTGGCTGGGGGGTGGGGGTGGTGGGAGACATGAGTGGGGGCCTGGTGGAGGGTGCCCCTGGTGGCTGGGGGGTGGGGGTGGTGGGAGACATGAGTGGGGGCCTGGTGGAGGCTGCCCCTGGTGGCTGGGGGATGGGGGTGGTGGGAGACATGAGTTGGACATGGGTGGGGGCCTGCTGGCAGGTGCCCCACAGTGCTGGGGGGTGGGGGTGGTGGGAGACATGAGTGGGGGCCTGGTGGAGGGTGCCCCTGGTGGCTGGGGGGTGGGGGTGGTGGGAGACATGAGTTGGACATGGGTGGGGGCCTGCTGGCAGGTGCCCCACAGTGCTGGGGGGTGGGGGTGGTGGGAGACATGAGTGGGGGCCTGGTGGAGGCTGCCCCTGCACTGCTGGGGTGTGGGGGTGGTGGGTGACATGAGTGGGGGCCTGGTGGAGGGTGCCCCTGGTGGCTGGGGGGTGGGGGTGGTGGGAGACATGAGTGGGGGCCTGGTGGAGGCTGCCCCTGCACTGCTGGGGGGTGGGGGTGCAAGGGGACATGAGTTGGTGTTCATTAGTTCAAGGAGACATGTGCCTTTGCTGGGGGGCATGCCCATGGTGGGTGGGCTGCCTGCGGGACATGACCAGGGATGCAGGGTAGTCCCCTGTGGTGTGGGCTGCCTGCAGGTGCCGTGGAGGGTGTACAGGGTACACCTGGGAGGACCCACACTGTCAAATCACATGTGGAACTTCCCGCGCACCCCTGAAATACATGCGCCCAGGCTATTCGCGTGTGGGACTTCCCGCGCACCCCTGAAATACACGCGCCCCCAGGCTATTCGCGTGTGGAACTTCCCGCGCACCCCTGAAATACACGCGCCCAGGCTATTCGCGTGTGGAACTTCCCGCGCACCCCTGAAATACACGCGCCCCCAGGCTATTCGCGTGTGGAACTTCCCGCGCACCCCTGAAATACACGCGCCCTGGCTATTCGCGTGTGGAACTTCCCGCGCACCCCTGAAATACACGCGCCCAGGCTATTCGCGTGTGGAACTTCCCGCGCACCCCTGAAATACACGCGCCCAGGCTATTCGCGTGTGGAACTTCCTGCGCACCCCTGAAATACACGCGCCCCCAGGCTATTCGCGTGTGGAACTTCCCGCGCACCCCTGAAATACACGCGCCCAGGCTATTCGCGTGTGGAACTTCACGCGCACCCCTGAAATACACGTGCCCTGGCTATTCGCGTGTGGAACTTCCCGCGCACCCCTGAAATACACGCGCCTAGGCTATTCGCGTGTGGAACTTCCCGCGCACCCCTGAAATACACGCGCCCAGGCTATTCGCGTGTGGAACTTCCCGCGCACCCCTGAAATACACGCGCCCCCAGGCTATTCGCGTGTGGAACTTCCCGCGCACCCCTGAAATACACGCGCCCAGGCTATTCGCGTGTGGAACTTCCCGCGCACCCCTGAAATACATGCGCCCAGGCTATTCGCGTGTGGAACTTCCCACGCACCCCTGAAATACACGCGCCCAGGCTATTCGCGTGTGGAACTTCACTCGCACCCCTGGAATACACGCGCCCCCAGGCTATTCGCGTGTGGAACTTCCCGCGCACCCCTGAAATACACGCGCCCAGGCTATTCGCGTGTGGAACTTCACTCGCACCCCTGGAATACACGCGCCCCCAGGCTATTCGCGTGTGGAACTTCCCGCGCACCCCTGAAATACACGCGCCCAAGCTATTCGCGTGTGGAACTTCACACGCACCCCTGAAATACACGTAGCCCGCTCCCCCAGACCCGATCGCATGTGAAACTTCACGCGAACCCCTGAAATACACGTAGCCCGCTCCCCCAGGCCCGATCGCGTGAGGAACTTCACGCGAACCCCTGTAATACACGTAGCCCGCTCCCCCAGGCCCGATCGCGTGAATAACTTCACGCGAACCCCTGTGATGCACGTACCCTGCTGAAATCGTGTGTTAGACTTCCCGCGCACCCCGGTATACACGCACACGTATTTTTAGTCAGCGGGTGTCCGTGTTTGTGGGTACCCCTTTGCACGTCATTTTTCCTGGAGGGCCACAGTATGGGACAGTCATCATGGCAGTATATAGGTGCTATTTGTTGGCGCACCTTTTGGCTCACATTTCTTACAGCCGCAGAGACGCTACCGCCTGCTTTCTTGTGGCGGTCGTGTTTGTGCCTGTGCGCTGGTTTGAGCGTGCGCTTTTTTGCACTATTCTATTCCATGAATACGTGTTGTAGGCGAGCGTGTGGGCGTTCCGCGCACTTGTGCCCTGTACTTCCCCCGTGACGCCCACGTTTTGGCAAGTTGTTCCCCATTCCGAGTGTTACGCCCGTGTTCCGCCTACTTTTGTTGCGTGCGCCGCGCTATGTGCGAATTTCGCTGTGGCCTGTGCGATTTTCGCTGTGACCTGGCGCACGCTGTTAGATGGCCTGTGCGCCAACGTGCACCGCGCACTTTTTTATCGCACATCCGCTGGTTTTCTCGCGCACGGCCTTCCATGAATCGACGTGCGCTGCTTTTCGTGCGATTTTCGCAATTGCACTGCGATTTTCGCTATTCCACTGCGATTCGCACGTTTTTGCCCACTTGCGCCGCGCTAATTATTCCATGAATCGGCCTGAAAGTCTGTATGCTTAAAGTGAGTGCCACATTTAATGAACACTATGGCTACTGGGAGCTGTAGTGCCTTAATAAGCCTGTCCAATTAGAATGCGTGTTGCACTGGCATGCGATCCGCTTGGAGGTAGCCCCTCCTTTTTCAACATGCTAGCCCTGCATGTATGGTTGACGTCACATAGGTGGAGTCACTGTACATCATCACTTCCTGTGTTTCATGATTCTTGAGCACGACAATACGTGCTACCAATTCTGCTGCTTGAATCGAAAAGTGAGACAGTAGTCTTGCACTTGCTACAACTTCAAACTCGCAATTCGCTATATGCCTAACTACAGCTGCATCACAATGCCTTTCTCCACTAATTTGATCAATTTTCAAAGAACAATCAATAAAGAGAATTGACCCTCCTGACAATGCATTCTCTTTGATACAAGGTATATCATCATAGAATTTAAAGTAGTTTGCACAATCATGCACATGGTCACTTGCTGTCACTGGCTCAGCTATAAACGTGGCAGGATTCACTATTCTACATCTAACAATTGTAGTCACTAGGTTTGTGATCATCACTTCATAATCAGAAGCTCTCTAGGATGACAATGTACATTTGGGTTTCTATAAAATGGCAAACAAAGCATGCTGCACAAAAGGAGTCATACAACAACCCATTACAATGCTTGTATACTTCACAGTTGCGAATGCGACAGCTGCCAATGACTGTTGGCAAGGAAAGTGTCTTTTCAAAACTGGGTCTAGAATCCCACTGTAATACGCTGGTGGCCTTTACCCCAATTTGGTCCTCTGTGTAAACACTGCAGTCATGACTGTCCCATCTGTGTGCGAAAATAAGAAAAACTCCTCAGCATAATTGGGAATTCCTAAAACAGGAGCTGTACATATTGCTTTTTTCAACTCTTCAAATCCTTCTTCCATTTCCTCAGTCCATTCTATTGCCCCCTCACTTTTCTGTGCCTTGTGTACGAACTGTAGTCAAACACCCAGGCCCCAAAAACTGTTGCATCTGCTTTACCATGTGCGGTTTTGCAGTTTTCATGATCGCCTCAGTCCTTTCAGGTGTCACTTTCTTTCACTCATGTGTGATCAACTGTCCTATGCACAATACGTCTTCTTGACAGTACTGACATTTTTCCTTATCTACTTTGTATCCCTTGTCTGCTAGGATAGTCATCAACTGAATCGAGTCCTGCCTGAACTCATCTTCTGTGGTGCTACAAATGAAAAATTAAAATATCATCTACATACTGTATCACAGCACTCTTCAAATCAATATTACCTAAGTCCATCTGTAGCACTCTATTTAAGATTGGGGGGATTCAGCGTACCCTCGGGGCATCCTAGTTTTTTTCAGGCGAGTTTGGCAAAACGTAAATGAAGTCAAGTCTTGTGAGTCCTTGTGCAACGAGATTGAGAAAAATGCATTTTTCAAATCGATCACTGTGAAATATCGAGCTTCTACTGGGATACTGCACAGTATCGGCGCTGAGTTAGGAAATAAAGGACACTCTTCCTCTACAATCTGGTTAATCAGTCTCATAACTTGTATAAATCTCCACAACCCTCCCTTTGATTTTTTAACAGGATACACCGCAGTGTTACACAATGATTCTGACGGTACCAGAGCACCTTGTTCATTAGTGCTGAGATAGTCTTGAAAATACCCTCATCTGCCCCTTGAGACATTGGGTACTGTCTTGCTTGAGGTAAAATCACCCCTGGCTTCAGCTCTAATTGAACTTCTCTTATTCCCTTTAGGAGTCCTACGTCATAAGGGCCTATAGTCCATAAGACACTTAGCACCTTCTCCAAGTCTTCATCAAAAAACGCTGGACGCTGCATCAATATCACCATTTGCGGTGGATTTTCCCTTTTCTCTATTCTAATCCAATATTTAATGCTCATAAAGAACACTACTTCATCATCTGTTGGGTCATCTCTATCCATGTCCTCATCTGTAATATCAGTCAGCCTTTACCCTTCTTCAATAGCTGTCACTGTTCTCCTTGGTATACCCTCATCATCTGTTCCTTCAAGCATTGCCATTTCCCCTCGTAGTATGGCTGCATCTAGTTCTATAGGGTTGGTGTGTCCCCCCCTTGGTCCATGGGTATCTGTGGTCTAAACAAAAAATAATCAGGTATTCTCATAGTTGTTCCCTCTAAGCCAGGTAGCCATGTCAATAGAATGCTCACCCCATAAAGGAAAACCTCTGGCTCTACTGGTACTTCTCGCAGAGCCACATATTCTGTTAATGCCAATATAAATTCACCCACATTCATATAATGTATTCCAGGAGCGGAACACACTATCCCTTCTTCAGTAAAATAAATCATCATGTTGAGTTTGTCATCAAACCTCTTCCCAAAATGTTATCTGGTGTCTGTCGAGAATACAACAACGGAAAAGACATATCACACCCGACTCGTAGCTTCAGAGTACCCTTGAGCATTCCTGGCAATTCCCGACATTGGATATTTTCCCTATAGTATACATGAACGAGTAGCCCCAGTGTCTACTAAAAAGAAAAAGATGTGCATCCTATTGTCACATCGACCCTTGGTTTCTCTTGGGGGTCTGGGGTCACCGATAGTACTGAACGCATCAAGTCGCCCTGTGAGCTGTCCTATTGTGGATACATGCATACCCCTCTACCTGTGAAAGGATTTCATCCCATCACAGTGATACTTCCTATTCTAGGTGTCATCAATTGTCCTGTGTTTCCATACTGCTTTGTCTGCATGGTTGTGTGCTGCAACTGACCTTGCAGTGGATTCATTCCCACTTGCTGTGGTTGCTGTGCCTGTTGTGTTTGCGGCACCTGTGTTTGAAACACTGTCTGATCTTGGGCAAACCTTTCCCTAGCTTGTGAGCTATATGCTGGAGGATAAGCTGTTCCTGCTTCTTGAGAATTGGCCATTCTGTACATTGCTTTAGCTCCTGCCTAAACACGCAATGTGCCCTGTCATCCCAAAAGTCCAACATACAGGAGGAGCCCGTCTAACCAGTCCCACTTGGTTGAACCCTCCTTGCACAATCTGATTCTCATTCTGTGTGTTCTGAAACCCACCTTGATTGCTTTGGAGTTCACCCCTTCCTCTGTAGCCAATGCCTCTACCTTTGTGGCATGAACTAATTCCCTCCTTGCTTCATCGGATGCAGATTATTTGCCTGCGATGTACCCACTGCTTGCTGTATTCCCAGCCCGTCTCTGCTTGTAAATACAGCCCCTTCTATGGAATATTATTACAAATGTTCTTCTTATTTTTCTCCTGCAACAGCTGACATTGATGCACTATTGTCAATGTAGTTTAGTTTAGTTTATTCATTTATATGATGCGCACCGGACCCAGAGGTATCAGGTCGCAAGCAGTACAGACAATGCAAAGCTTAATTTACAAGTTACATACACAGGACATATAATTACAAGGTAGTACATAGAAAAGGCATAACTAATACTTAGGTATGCACTACAAAAGTAGGTGGACATGGCAAATATATAAAGAACAATATACACAGGTATGTACTTGTTTAGTGATCAATTGCCTTGAGCCAGTTCATATAACTAAGTCTAAACCTTGGGTAGGATTGATCCGCCCTGAGATGGTGTGGTAGGGAGTTCCAAAGTTGGGCCGCTTTGACCTGGAAGCTGTATTTCCGATCTTGGTTAGTCTAAAGCTGGGAATGTTAATACAGTTGCCATTGGTAAGTCTTATGGGTCTCGTGGAGATTCTTCTTTGGACTCTGTTTACAAGGTAACTGGGGGCAGCGTTGTTCAATGCCTTGTGTGTCAAGGAGGCTGTTTTTAGGTTGATTTTGTTGAGAGTGGAAAGCCAGTTGTTTTGATGCCTTATGGTGGAGATGTGAGACCTTTTGGACACACCTATAGCCGCTGTAAGGGCGTTGTTTTGAAGAATTTGGATTTTTTGAGTGATAGCTCTGTTGGCGCCAATATATAGTGCATTACAGTAGTCGAGCCTCGATAAGATCAAAGCTCTGGCTAGGGTAATGCAATTATCATCTGATAGAAAGGCTTTGACCGTTCTGATCAGCTTGCATGTGTATGCAGTGGCTGAGACCAGGGTGTTAACTTGTTTAGTAAAGGATAAGGTGGAATCAAGGTAGAACCCGAGTGTTTTCACCTCTTTGGCCACCCTGATAACATTGCCATCGATGATGAATGATATGTAGTTTGGTCCTAGTTTTTTTATATTAGCGTGTGTACCTAGTATGATGAGTTCCGTTTTTTCATCATTCAGGCATAGACCATGAATAGCCATCCATACCTGGATGATGAGATACACCCTGTTCACCAAGGCCAAATCCTTTTCGTAATCCCCGGAAAGAGGAAGGAGAATCTGAGTATCATCTGCATAGTTAGTGTAGGTGATACCAAGAGAATCCAGATCATCAAAAAGGGACTTGGTGAAAATGTTGTAAAGGTGGGGGAAAACACAAGATCCTTGGGGAACACCACATGTAATGGGGATAGGTTCTGCTGCCGCTGAGGGCGAGAAGACCCTCATAGTTCTGTCACTGAGGAAGGACTCAATCCAGATGATTGTCTCTTTAGAAAAGTTGGCAGCAGTGTCTAGGTGTCTGCAAAGGACCTTGTGGTCTACCAGATCGAATGCGGCTGAGAGGTCTAATAGTAAAAGGAGGGCTGTTTTCCCTTTGTCTCTCAGCTCATCTACTTGTGCTTTCAGATCAATGAGGGCTGTCTCAGTTCTGTGTAGGGGTTATAAACCTGATTGATGAGCTCCCAGGAGTTTATGCTCTTCCAGAAATGTTTGGATCTGGAGATAGGCCACTTTGTCGAGGATCTTGAGCAGGAAGGGTACGGTGGTGATGGGGCGATAGTTAGTTGGAATTAGCGTGTCTAGGGTTTGTTTTTTTAGTAGTGGGAGCACCCATGATTGTTTAAGATTGGCTTGGACGATTCCTGAGGCGAATGAAGCATTAATCAGTTTAGTGATGAACGGCGCAAGATCTCTTCCTGCGTCTTTAATAAGCTGAGCCGGGCAGAGGTCACCCTGGCAATTTGAGGGCTTGAGTGATAGGATTACTTTCTCACCCTCAAGGGTAGTAATTTTGGAGAAGTAGAAACGGGGGGTTAGGTTAGTTAGAATGTCTCTTTAGGGGGGCATTGGCAGCAGTGAGGTTGGGTAGGTGGTTGATGGATTGTTTTTTTGAGACATTTTGTTTTGAAGGGTAGTTATTTTAATTGTTAGGGCCTGTTGTATCTCAGAGCACCACGTTTTGTCCTTGGTGAACATTTCAGGTGTGGTGATGGGGGAATTCATGTTCTTTGAGTATGGATAAATAGTTCTTTGGTGCTGGAGTTGGCCCTGGAGATGCGTTTGTTATAAGAGTTAGGTTTTGCAAGGAAGATTTCTTTTTTGTATTGCGATGAGATCTCTGTGAGTTTTATTTGATTGGCATTGGTTGGGAGGAGTCTCCATGTAGTTTCACAGCTCCTCTTTAGTAGTCTAAGGCCCTTGAGTTGGGGAGTGAACCATTTATTGATGTGTGCTTTAGGTTTGCTAGGTCTGAGATTCAGGGGTGCAATGCTGTCCAGTGTGGTTAGCATTATTTTGTTGTATTCCTTCACAAGTATGCTTGGGTCAAGGTGGTCGTCTAATCGATTTAAGGTGGATAGGATAACTGGTATTACAGTGTCTCTGGTTATATTTTTTTATTTGTGGTTGGACAAGGGGGGCCATGGGTATTGTGGGCAGGAGTGGTTTAGTAGTGAGGAGTGAGAAGGACAGGAGGAAATGGTCAGACCAGGGATAGGGCATCACCCAGTCCAAGGTTCTTCCTCTAGCGTGAGTGGGCTCCTTAACTTTTTGGGATAGTCCTAGTTCAGATAGTGAGTTGGCTATAAGTGTGGCCTGTTTATCAAGGGGTCATTAAAACCTAGGTTGAAGTCGCCTAGGACTAGTCGTTGGGGCATAGTTTTAAGGTTGTCCGAGAGGAGGGTAAGGATGTCCTCCTCGAAGGTTCCAATGGGCCCGGGAGGTCTGTAAATGAGATGGATTGTTAGTGTTTGGGAGTCAGTTAGAGGGAGTTTGGCTGTAAGTGTTTAGCAAGAGAATAAGTTATGGGTTTGGGCAAGTCTCATAGCGAGAGTGGATTTAGCGATAATGGCAATTCCTCCACCTCGTGCATTTACTCTATCTTGTCTAATTATAGTGTAACCATCCGGGACAGCTGCGGCAAGTAGGGGTCCTGCAGCCTCATGCAGCCAGGTTTCTGTGATGGCTAAGAAGTCGAGATTATTAGTTATTATTAAGTCGGCAATGTCTGTAGCATGTGCTGCTAGAGACCTTGTGTTTATTAGTGCAGCTTTGATTTGAGGAGCGGGTTGAGCTTTGGTAATGGTGGAGGGTGATGGCCGTTGATGGGGGCTTTTGGAGTTGTTAGCGATGTCAGGTTTAGTGACGATAAGGTCTAGATGAGTGATCTTAGTATTAGTCTTATTGGGCGTTTTGTTAGTAGAGTAGGGGCTAGTTCTGATGTTGACAGGAGGTAGTGATCTAGCAAGCGGGTCGTGTAGTCTACTGAGGCAGGAGCAGAGTCTAGCGTTTCTAGTCGCTAGGGTGCAGGGAGTGCTAGCGTAAACTTTAGTTCCGAGGTACCCTGGATTAGTAGTAGGTGCGGACTTGTTACTTATTGGGTAGGGCATGGTTGCTAAAATGTGTAGAGTGGCTAGCAGGAGAGAGAGTAAGAGTAGGTTAGTGAAGTTCATCATACAAGTGGGCATTGTGGCCAAGGGCTTGCTAAGTTTGTTAAGGTTGAGTTAGGTCTCTCTAGGTCTCTCTGGGCAGTCGTCAGGGTGAGTGAACTAACTTTGTATAATACTGTGACACGGTGTGGCGCTGTCAGTGGCAGGGCTGCGGGTTTTCAATGCAGGCAAGGCTAGGTGTAGTTTAGCAAATGCAAATACGGGCAAAGGCCAGATGCAACATTTGTAAAAGGGCACAGTATTGGCTAGCTACAAAAGTCAGGATGCACCTACAGGCATAGGCTAGCTACACAAATCAAGATGCACATACAGGCATAGGCTAGCTACAAAAATCACGATGCACATACAGGCATAGGCTAGCTACAAAAGTCAGGATGCACATAAGGCATAGGCTGGCTACAAAAATCAGGATGCACCTACAGGCATAGGCTAGCTACATAAATCAGGATGCATATACAGGCATAGGCAAGATGTGAACTTTGTAAAGGGGCGCAGCATAGGCTAGATAACAAATTCAGAGTGCAGGCACAAGCATAGAAACAACTTTGTGGATGGGCTGGAAACAGGTTACTAAGGTGGGAGACAGGCACAAGCTGGGCACGTTTATCAAAGTCTTTTTAGTGGCATAGACTGGGCAGAGCAAGGAGTGGCTAGCAAAGGTACATATGCAATAGGTGCGTAGCTAATAGTATGTCTATGGCACTGTAGGCGGCACATATAAAGATAACATACATATCTGGGGATAGTGCAAGGGTTAGATATGGTAGGTGTTGGCCGTTGGAGTGCACAACAGCAAAGCAGCTCAATAGGTATGGTACAGTATGGGTATGTACCACAGGCACCAATGCACAGTGAGGCTGACTGAGCAGGATAGCTGCCTGTAGTTTGGGGCCTTCAATGAGTGGGACAGCATACATAATCTTACAGTGATGAAGTAGTGAAGTGGGTGCAGGTGAGCTGCAATGTTAACATATGCAAATCAAATCCTAGATATAGCCTGCAGGCTTACCTTAAGGATAAAGGTGTCTTTTTGCTGCTCCTGCAACGCGGATTGCTGTGGGGGAGCTCCTGCTATGACCCCGGTACGTAACGGTCTTGCATAGCAGTGCAGATTATTAAGGGTGGGTAGTCGTCCTTTGGGAAGAGTAGTCAGTGTCCGCTCAAATGGTTGTGGCTAGTAGAAGGTGGTCGATCATATGTGACTGCAGGTCCGCAGCATCCCGGGGTGAACAGGGGTGCAACAGGGCCTTTTTCCTATGGCCTCTCCTGCAGAGCCAGCTGTATTTCAGCTCTTGGCTTTACTTCCATTTCTGGTCATAAAAAGTCTGGTCATAAAAAGTGCTAAAATAATACCACTGTTTTTTTTTCCCACGGTTCCCTCATTTCAAGAGTCCAAAGCTCTTGAATATCCTGAATATAAGCAAGAGGGTCTTCATCTTCTTTCATCTTACGTGTCATGATTGCACCCATGTCTGACTTATCAGGATACTATACTCTGAGAGCCCTCCAAACAGCTTCTCTGCAATTATTAAATGTTGCTCCATCATGCGCTGTGTTCTGTGCTGTCACACTCTAATAGCCTGCTCTCCTCCATATGTCATCAGTTCTTTCCCCAAGAATGGCTGCTAAGAGAACCTTAATGTCCCCTATGGCTAGCATTTTTCCTCCTGTCATTTTTTCTAATTCATAAATCTATTTTCCCGCACCCGATGTCAAACTCATGAGTTTGCAGCTTAAATTATCCTTGCCCATCTGCGGCCATGGAATATGCTGTGGTCTTGCTTCCCCTTTCTACAAAAACAGAAACCTTGTAAACCATAACCCACAATCGGCTCCCATCATCTGCCTATCCATGGTAGGGACAATGGTTCCTGACCACCTCCTGCGTGGCAACAATCTTAACCTGCTCACATATGACAGTGATTCTCCCTTCTCACTATACAATCATCCTCTTGGATCCTCTGGATATGCCAATGTTTCAGGTGTCCTATCCTTCAGTTGCTCTAGATCAGACCATCTTACTTCCTTTTATGCCTGCAGGCTTCCCTCAGGGGCACATGCACCTCCTGACTCTTCTCCACGAAAGGATTATCTCTCCTCTTTTGACATATCTAGTCCCCAACTGGTGTGACTCTCGACCCTTCATCCTTATCTAAGGTCAGTCTGCTTAAGGTCAGTCTGATAAGGCTATTTGCTCACGACTAAATGTATTTTCCTCTTTGCTTCATGATTGAAAAGTAGGGTTTGATCTCCCTTCCCTCGGCTTCCTGATTTGCTACCTTCCTTTAATTCTTGATAGGCTTTATTGATCCTGTCTCTGATAGTTCCTATATCAAATTGATCTTCTAAAGCCACTCTAGATGGCCCTGACATTGCTCCCTTTAAAGGAAGGAACTCGTCCATTCTGTACCATCATATTGTTGGACTAGGCTCCATTAGCTCCTTTTGAATGAGCGCAATATCACAATCTCGCACTGTCTTCTCTTTCGCCTCCCATTGAACTCTCTCTTCTTCTTGTCTTATCTCTTCTCTCTTTACTCCTGCTCTCTTTTCATCCTCTTCTCTTCATCTCTGTATTCTTCTGTCCCTTCATTTCTGCACTTCCTCTTTTTTTCTCTTCCTTTCTTGCCTATCCCGTTCTTCTATTGCTCTCTACCTGTTGTCATGCTTTCTTTGCTCCTCTGCCCTTTCTTTTTTATTTTGTTGCTCCTCCTGGTGCATCTTTTCTCACCACTGTCTGCTATTTCTTTTATGCTCATCTTCCTTTTATCTTTTTTTCTCATTCCCTGTTTTTTCTATACTGTTCATCCTGATCTCCCTTTTGTCTTACTTCCTCAATACTTTTCCCATCTGGCTTGAGTAATATCTGTCCTCCCATCCATTTGTTCTGTATGAGCATTAACACATCAGCTTTATCCTTCTCTCATTTCCATCTCTTAATCTCTCGTTCTATCTCTTTTCGATACATTTGATTGCTTACTTTTCTCCTCCTTGTCCTGCAAGATCTTAAAGATCTCATCTTTTTTCTTACTCTCCTCTGGTTTATCATCACTGCTATAAGCAGGTGTTTCGTATATCAGATTACTATAACCCGTCGCTGCTTTCAGTTCTTTTTAAGGGTAGAATCCTATTTCTTCTGTACTATCACCTTTTACTTCCGGTGAGGTAAAGGGAGCTGAAGGCTCAACACCTTCCTCCTAACACTGGTTAAGCACCCACTCTTCAGATGGTGGATCGTCTCTCTCTTCCTGGTTCATTGTCCAAAGCTCTAAAATAGCTAACCTTTTCTCTAACTTCTTTCCCATGTATGGTGCAAGTATGTGGTCATGTGTGAAAGTACTGCTTTTGACAATGATTCCCTTGTGGCCCTGGCATGAACATCTTATCTGCCATGCCTTTCACCCATTCCACACTATGCTGTTTGAGCTTGGGTATGTGCTTTAGCAATGTCTGACATAAATGCATCAGAGGAGTCATATCTCCCATTGACTGTCAATACTTACCAAAGTTTATAAAACACCTTTCCCACTTTTCAATTCTTAAAAACAATAAATATGAGTGCGCTCCAACAATCACCACCCACAACATCTATTCCTTCAATTTTCTCTGTCTTTGTCTGGATTGGTACCAACCACTTCCCTATATATATAGTATAACATCTTAAGTTTGTCTCAATTCTTACACAACTGTTCATGTCGCTCCTCGACACCATGATTCAATAGAAATACATAAACAGACAGACTAGTCAACTTTTCAAATTAAAACCTTGGTGATCAACCTTATTCTGTTGCCCCTAATTAATACTCTGATCACAGAGTTTAGGTTGTCACCTTATGTGGAGCTGTCCTGCAAGTAGAATGTGAGACAACTTCTTCTGACCCCTTGGGTCAAGCTTCTGGGCACTATCTCTCACTCTCACATTTTTGACAATATTTCCTGTTACTGCTGTTACTCTCATGACTCTCGTTATTTTTGAAATAACCACAACCCTGTCCCCTTAGTTTGTGACTCCCCTCAGTCTACTCACCATTTTCTCATTTAGCTTGAAGCACTCGGTATCGTATCCTCCTCCAATCGACCACTTTCTCCTTCTGTTCACAAAGCGCCTGTTGAAACTAGGTAGGAATTTCGTCAAAGAGGGACCCTGCCCATCATCTCGATTTTCTTGTAAGATTTCTATTTGGCCACTCTCCACAGGAAACCCTGCTATCTTCCGGCTAGATGTCAGAAGTTATCCAATCATCTGAAGCTCTGGAGTCAACAGGTAGATGGGTCTTTATCAACCAACCGACATTGCTACCACGTGAACCCAGGGGTCCTTAAATCAGTAACACGTCATGCATGGATGGGATTCAGAATAACTCTTACACCAAATAACAAGCCCATCTCAGGAAGTTGGCAAAAGTCTCATCTGACTGTTTTATTATCAATAGTCTAATATAGGGAGTTACAATGGACATCAATGGACGTTCGCTCAAGTTCTCTCCTCACATTTTGCATAAAAAACATATTTATATATATAAAATGTGTCATACATGATGTCATACTATGTGGTAAACAAGAAAAACCTATGGGGGGTTGTGGCTGGCTTAAGGGGAACATCTAAGTATACTTTCTATATAGGAACAGGTTTTGTTTGGGTCTCTACAGTCAGGTGGAAAACGTATGCCCACCCCTTATTACAAGTCATATACAACATTTTTTAAGTAGACAGTATAACATTGGCTCTCAAAATATAAGGCAGTTTGTTATATGGCCCTCTCCAAATGGTTGGAACGCTCGTGCCCTTCTGGAACATTCAGCTCACTAGCAGCACGTGAGCTGGTACCCCAGGTGTCAATGGGAGGACTTGACCGTGTCTCCCCACCCAATTAGCCCAACATCTCTCATCGATCATGCTTTCTGCCATTCAGATTGCCTTTGAACTTGTCCTTGCAAAGTATCCTTCTCCCTGGGAATATAGGGAGTACAGGCACACATTTATCATAGTTCTGGTCTGCACGCCCAACTCCTATTTCCATCTTTGGCTCACACGACAGGAGACCGCATTTCGGCCTGTTTTGCAGCATTTAATTGTTTTGAATTAATAAACTTGGCACTCATGGTGTTCTTTCTTTGCACCTTAAGAAGAGCTGATTCAGTTTCTCACGTTCACTGTTCTTTAAGGATAGATAACCAGCTCTTGGCCACTTGATCCTTTGACGTCAGGCCAGACAGCCCTTCCAGGCCTTTCCATGCTCTTAGCTTCATGTTGCTGTGACACAGCTTTCTGATCCTTCCTCTCTGTGGGTCTGAGCTTACTAAATATGTGACACTGATGTGCAGCTTCCATATAATAGCAGCACTGCCTGCTGTCTATTCACTACGTATAGCTAGCCTTTAAGATATCTTAGTCCACTTGCATTGCTGCATATGTACAGTTATAAAATGGCTTGCATTTTCGGCAGTGCTCTTCAGATGTGCAATCTTCATTCTGCATATGAAAGTTCACTCAATTCTTTATTTCGTCATCAGTTTCCATAAAGTCTATGTTTTCTCTTCTTCAGCAACTCTTCTCAGTGCATCATGATTGCTTCTTGTGATGTCACCAACTTCTCTTTCTGTCATCTTCTCAAAGGATAACTTTTCTCGAAGGCTCTCTGTGGAATAGACAGCATCACTGGTGTTATGCATATCGCAATCTCTAGCTTCTAACATATAGGAAGGATAGGGGCTAGACTTCCAGCAGAGGCATTCAGCTGCTCCTCTACACCAACATGAATGGTATATAGCTGTGGAAGATGAAGGTGGGGAGGAGGATTGGTTGCTGTGGGAGGAGAGAGGGCAAAGGGAGTGGGTTGGAAGAGAAAAGGGACGATGTTGTGAGAAGCTTGAGGAGGAAGGCAGAGCAGGGTTAGCAGGAGTAGTGGGGTCTGCAGGGAAGATGGGCTTTTGCCCCCACAGTAGGGGCCAGCTGAGGAAAGAAATGAGGAGTGGTGGCGTAGAGGCCAGTATTACGTGGCTAGGTGGCAACAGGGCAGCAAGAGGTGAGCAGGGCAGGGAATGGTCTGCAGCATGGGTCAGGTTGTGGGCTCGGTGGGGGCAAAGAAAGGGGGGGTCATGGCACCTGGGCTGGCGGAAGAGGGGAGGGACAGAATGGGCCTTGGTGAGGGCAGATGGGAGAGGCGTAGCCTCAGTGGAAGTGCAGACAGATAATGTCCCAAAGCTTGTGGCCCCAGGATGGTGAAGGTGCCCACGGTATGTACAGAGGTGAGCACAGAGATGTCTAAGAAGTTACCCTAGATGTGGCATTGCAAAGCCTTTGGGCATGCATTTGATGGTGGATACAAAGGAGAACATTTGGGCCAGAGAGTTTGTGGATGTGTTCAAGCTCTTACAATTGACAATGTGACGTTGTCAATTATAATATACGCTAGCGTCTACAGTGATAAGTACCCTGAGAGGTGTGTAGCTTTCCTGAATATATGCATGTGAATAGGAAAGCATTAACAAGTTTCAGAGGTTTTTCTTGGGTGAGGTACGACAAGGAGTTGAGCGCAAGGATGGGTGAGGACAAGCAGGCAGTGTGGGGGGAGATCGATATGGACTTATGGTTGCAGTGGATGGCGCCCACACGTCCAGCTCCAACACTTCATACAGCGAGTGGTTTACCCGTGCCTTACAGGCCCTTTCCTGGTTGCTCTCCCCTCGATGGGCTGGGGCAGGAGGCAGGCAACAGCCGTAAGCAGCATGCTGGACCTTCAATAAAGAGTGTTGCTCTAGGTCGGTGTGATAATTCAGACTTGAGTGCAGCAGTTGGACAGGATGGCATCCTGTCAAACAATGTATTGTGACATTAGAGAGAAGGAGTGAACATGGGTGGGGGAAGGGGTTGTGGGGGAAAGGCCTATACTCCAGGTAAGGTGGACATGTTGGAGGAATGGCTCTGTTTTTACCCTGATAGGGAAGGGGCCAGGATTTCGGGTGTGGGTTTCTGTGAAGCTTTTAAGTTGGGTTACCGGGGCTGGAGAAGGCGACAGTGGGTGGCAAACCTGAGGTCAGCACAAGAGTATTCAGAGTTGTTGAGGGTGAAGCTGCAGAGGAGGGGGCTGAGGAAAGAGTGGTTTGGCCATTTCCAGATTTTCCAGGTGATCTGGTGGTGTCCCCCTGAGGGGTTGTGCCTCAAAAAGCAGCTGCTGAGTTCAGGTTGATTCACTTCTTGTCATACCCAGAGGGTATGTCCGTGAATTATTTCACCGCCCCAGAGGATTGTGGGATGTCCTATGCAAGTGTGGATCATGCAGTAGGTTTGCTGAGGAAGAAAGGGTGTGGTGCTTTTATGGCCAAGTGTGACATCAAATCAGCGTTTCGTTTGTTACTGGTGTATCCCGAGGATCTTTGGTTGTTTGGGATGCAGTTTGAGGGTCAAATGTGTGCAGAAAAAGCATTGCCTATGGGTGGCGCAGTGTCATGCATATTGTTTGAGCATTTTAGCTCCTTTCTGCAGTGGGTTTTTACTTACAGTTCTGGTTTTGGGGGAGTTTTGCACTATTTGGATGATTTCTTGTTCATCATTGGGGCTGGTAAAGAGCAGGGGTGCCAGAGAATGCTGGAGGTTTTTCAGTTGCAGAAGCTCGAGTGGGGAGTGCCATTGGAGGAGGATAAAACCGAGGGTCCAGCAGTGGTTCTGACTTTTCTGAGAATTCATCTTGATTCAGCGGCCATGACCTAATGCTTGCCGGACGACAAGGTGAGAAAACTGGTACAGTTTCTCTAGAGGGCGGGAGCAGCACATAAAATGACACTGGTGGACATGCATCTCAATTTTGTGTGTTTGGTCGTGGCTCCTCGTCGCACTTTTTACAGGAATGTGGCCCATTATATGGCGAGGCGAAGTACCCACATCACAGGGTTAAGGTTTCGGGGGCTGTTAGAGAGGATTGTAGGGTAGGGCTGAGATTAGTGGAGGATTTTAATGGTGTGTCTATTTGGCTGTAGGGGGCCCAGTCAGGGGGGGGGTCATGTGGGAGGTGCAAGTTTTCTATGATGCAGTGGGTGCTGGAGGATTTGGTATGTACTGGAGGGGTAGATGTTGGGTGGAGAGGTGGCCCGAGCAGTGGAATAAGGGTGGGAGGAGCATAGCTTTCCTTTAATTTTTTCCGCTGATAGTGGCCTTGGATTTGTGGGGCAGATAGGTGTGGAATAAAAAGGGAATTTTAAATTGGACAACAAAGCTGTGGTCAACATTGTGAACAAGCAGTCAGCTAGGGTGGCCAGGCTAATGAGGGAATGTGTGCTGAGGTGTCTGAAATGGAATGTGGTGTTTAGGGTGATGCTCGTGACAGGAAAGTATAACGGCATCATTGATGCATTATTTCATTTTCAGTGACATAGATTCCATGGGCTGCCACTGGAAGCAGAGGTGGAGGGGCATCAAATCCCAGAGGAGCTGTGGTAGCTAGGAGATTGAGAGCCCTGCATTTAGTAGAGGATTCACTGGCCCCAGCATTGTGGGATGCTTACAGGAGAGCATGGTTGGATTTTCTGAGGGGGGGAGCGTGCAGTTGGAAGGGGATGGAGGATGCTGAGAAAAGTAGGAGGGAGGATGTGATTGACTTTATATTGCTCTGTGTGTAGAGTTTGGTCCAGGGCAATGATAATGGGGAAGCTGACGGGCATTGGGAACAAGACATGTTTTTGGCATGTTTTATGTTGTTGTTTCTGGGGCATTTCGGGGGTCAGAGCTGGTAATAAAGAAGCGAGATGAAGGAGGTTTAACGAGGAAGGAGGCCTGTCAGTCGGAGGACAGCGTGGTGATAAAAATGTGTAAATCAAAGATGGATCTGTTGGGAAGGGGTTTTTGGGTGCCTTTGGATAGGGGTAGTAGAAAGTTGTGGCCAGGAAGGGCGGGAGTACTGTGGCAGGAGAGATGTAGAGCAAGGGAGGTTTTCGTTTTTCAGCACAAAAACAGGGGGGAGGTGATGAGGAGGGCTCTTTTGGCAGTGGGCGAGAAAGCAGAGGGTTTCAGGACTCCTTCTTTTAGGATGGGGGCAGCATCTGAAAGTAGCAGGCTGGGTTTGTCTGAAGAGAAGGTGAAGAGCCTGGGACACTGGAAATCGGCAAAGTACAAAGGGTACATGAGATATCTGGGAAAAGGGGGCTATTAGGAAACTAAGAGCTGGGGGGATCATCAGAAGGGATGCTCACTATCTTTTTCTTTTCTTTTTCAGATTTTGCGCAGACGAGTCGTGATTTGCCTCAGATATGGATATGCAGACACTCCATCGGGAAATGGCAGGGAAGGATGCAGCAAAAAGGGTTCTCGGTACCATTAAGGGTTTAGTTATAATGTAGCATTGTTGAGATGGTCTGAGGTGGGAGGGCTAAGGTAAGATCAACTGTTGCCTATGTTGGCAGGTATGAGAGACCTTCATGGGGTGCTGGCGGCATTGGTTTTGCATGTGGGAGAGAACGATCTGGTTAGGGATACAGGTGTGGCGCTGTTAAAAAAAATGAAGAGGGACCTTCGTTGGTTGAGGGAGATTTGGCCTGGGGTTGTGTTGGTTTGGACTGAGTTGATGCCCAGGAGGGTATGGACGGGAGCTGTGAAGTAGAGGGTGAAATGGATGAGAAAAAAGATTAACAGGGTTGAAGTTCTTCAGGTCCTGGCGGGTGAAGACACTCACTCACCCGGAGATCAAATATGACGTTTCTGGTTTGTTTCGGGAGGATGAAGTTCATTTGTCACTTATGGAGAACTCGTACTATTTGATGGATGTCAGGTTGGTGATGGAGTTTATCATAAAGGGTTGGAGGTAGAAGGGAGGCGGGGGGGGTGCAAGAACACCCCAGGGGAGGGTTTTTCTGGTGTCAGAGACATGGCCCTTTGGCGGATGGTCAGGAAATGCAAAAATGGGCACTAGCGTGGTAAAGGAGGGGGTGGCACTGATTGAACAAACAGGCTAACTTGGGAGATACAAAGAGGGGTGAGAGGTTTTGAAGGCGGGGTGTGGCCTCAGGGAGAAAATGGGAGAAGCAGGATTGAAGGCTCAGAGGAATTCAGCAAGGGGAGCGTACAAGGGGCAGGAACTAATAAACTGATTAATTGTGCAATTAATTAATTGCTTTAGCGATTGTAAATTGGTCTGTAAAGCCATGGAGCCGGGTTAGTGTGGTTTGTAAGCTGTGGCATGAAACATGAAAGCACTAGGCGTACACGCAAAAACGTTTCTCCCCGGTGTAGTTTGGGGCACTGCACAGGCCAGCAAGCTGGCTGGTTAGCATGCCCCCCTTCCTGGGGGTCTATAAGGGGCAGGGAAGGTTTGGGAACAATTGACGGTTGGTAGTGTTCTGAGCGCCCTTTAGATTGGTTTTGCTGAGGTAGGTTACGGGACCTGGGGGGGTTCCTAAGTTCCCCATTTGTTTTCAAGGAGTTTGGATGGGTATGTCGGGGGCCATTTAGGAGGGTGGGATGGTGGCCTTGGTGTGATGGCTGGGGCAGTAGGAGTTGGGCAATGGTTATGTGAAGGCGTTCATGTTGTTGCTGATGTGGCAGGTCAGCCTGGCTGCAGTCCAGAGAGTAGGTCAGAGGAGGATTGGTGCTGAGGGGAGCATGGTAGGAGGGAGGGAGCAGGGGCAAGGGGTTAACAGGGACATGGCCATTTGGAGGATAGTTGGGGGAAGCAAAAAGGGGTACTAGCGTGGTAAAAGAGGGGGTGGCACTGTTTTCACAAACAGGCTAGCCCGTGGGGAACAAAAAAGGCAAAAAGTATTGAAGAAGAGGGGTGTGCCCTCGGGTAGATGATGGGGAAAAAGCGGGAAAGTGTGAATGAAGGTTGGGTGGAATTGATGGGGAGGGGACAGAGCAAGGAGCAGGAAGTAATGAACTGTTTAATTGTGTAATTAATTCATTAATTGTTTTGGTGATTGTTAATTGATCTGTACTCTGTGAGGCCAGGGAACCAGGTTATCATGTTTTGGAAGCTGCAGCCTGTCACATTAAATCAGCCTTTTCCACTTCATGCTAGTCTGGGATTTCTGTGCTTTGAACTCGAAAGAAACCTTCTGAATTGCTGTCTCTGCTTTCTGCATGGGGAAATCATACACATCTACCACTCACTCTGCAACTCCTCTGAATTAGGATAGCTTGCTTGCTGCTGCTTAACAGAGCGTGCATATTTGGATGAGTGCATGTGCTTGTGTGTGTGTGCCTTTGTAGATGAGAGACTGTGCTGTCTAATTGCGAATATTTCCAATCTTGCTTAATTTGATGAAACATATGGTGTCCACACATACTGGGCATTCTAACCATCCATCCACCATATCCCACTCATTCTCTCATTCACTCTCACTCACTTACACACTCACTCATTTACACAAATACTCACCTACGTTTAAATGCATACAATCATGCATGGCCTTACTGCTTTTATGTTGTTGTTGGTGTTCCCTGGTGGCCATTATTTCATTTGCTGAGTGATAACTTTGATCATCTAGACCACACACAAGCATAACATATCACAAAGACACCCATCCACTGAACCATCCATCAATCACACACGAACTCTCTATGCTTCTGATGCAGTTTTCGTTTGTTCAGATACCCAATCCCTCAGAATTCCTCTTTCTACGGATGATAACATCTCCCACCCACACCACCTACCCAGCCTCACAAAATCTACCTGCACCACTGCTATAATCTTCACTCCAGGTCACGGCACATGGCCATGCAAACGCTGCCCCTAAAAAACGTTCATGCTAACGTGCATTCCTACTTAACACACTAAATATTAGCACTAAAATGTAATTCCCCAAGCATACAATCAAACACAACCATCCACACATGCAACTATCTACTCATGCACTCAAGTATCACTCCGCCCTCGCAACACTGTTGTAATCATTATTGGCAACAAATGGTTTGTTTGTATAAAATCCACTTAAACAAATACCCATTTAGAACACACTGAGGGCCTGATACACAGGATGTTTTTCTATGGGTTGGCACTATTATAAAATGCTTCTGTGAATCAGGCCCGTATTGTCCTGTCCAAATCTAGGGGCTTCATCTGAACTGTTAAAGCTAGTTCTGCAGGCCAACCAAAGGTTATTCACTGCAACTCTGCCTCCAGAAAATAGTAGAACTCTCATAGCAAGTGCATACTCCATCTTCACCAAACAGAGAACTCTCTCAAAGCGACTCTAGTACTCCACCTGCCACACAACGTCCCATAACAATGAAGTGAATACATATATTCATAGTCAACACGCATAAAGCCAATCCTCTCGGCTTTGTCCAAGCTCGTTTGTAAATTGCTGTCTATAAAGAAGGCATTCTTAATATGCATTGCGTGCTCCTGGAACAAATGTTTGCTTCTGACGATCCATGTACATGTTTCATTATACCTGTGGGAAACTGATTATTCACTACTTCATTGAATTGGGATGCTGTGGCAGTAGAAACGTTTGCCGCATAATCATGTTAAATCCTAAACATTTAGAACGCTCTGGAACGTTGGACACTAACAAATAGCACCTCCCTTCAATGTAAGCAGCCAGACCCAATACGCAGTCATTAAAATATGAATTAATAGACATTGACAGAGATATGACTCATGCAACCCGTCGCTCAATTAAGCCCAGTTCAATCTTCCACGCAAATTATTTAGAACATTTCATAACAGATTTTGAAGCAAGCCAAACAGACAAAGCACTTTATTTCTCATGACCCCCATGTGGCGCTATCAATACCAACCTCATTCAGTTTCACTGAAATGTAACTGTCATACTGTGCACAGCAACAACGCGTTTCCAGACATAAATTGTACTCAGCGAAAGCTAAAACACACTCAAAAATACATTCAGAAGACTACTTTCAAGCAGATACCAGCCTGTCTGAGGGTCATCCATCTCAAACCAAAAAATGAAATGTCTTTCAACACCGCAGCAAACCACTATGATTCAGGCAAATAATGTTCCTTATATGTGATGCAAGGACGTTTTAGATGGTGGGACATGTACACTGCATTCCAGAAGCTATCATTGAGACGGTGAGATAACTCAGCCTGTTACTCACTTACTTCAGGGATCTTCGGAGTCTCAGGTAGAACTGCTGGCAGGGGTTGTTCAGCCCCTCATCCTTAGAGATCACAAAATGCCGCTTTAGTAAGACCAACTGTGTATGAAAAGCAGAATCAATCGGTCAGGAATTGCAATAAAAACAGAGATTATTTAAACCAAGAGGGGTTTTGGATGTGTTACCGGACCCTAGACCATAATGCAATTCTAGTTACAGAAATAACGTTGCTTAAGAGCAACTGACACTTTTCTGTGAATGTTTTCATCATTACCAATCAACTCGAATCAAACTTAATTAAGCGTTAAGCTGCAGGAAAGAACTGTTCTTAACTTATTAAAGCCTCTTTACCAATCCAGAGTGAAACAAGGGCTGTTAATGAGGTCATGCAGCAATTAGGAGATGGTAGTGCCCATTATCTGTGGGTAATGATTATGTTAGTCACCAGAGCTGTCCATTTGTAAACTAGAGCCCCACTAAAAAACCCTGATACACTTCCTTGTGTGTGATCTGAAGTGATCAACAAGTCTTCATCATCAGAGCTGATATATTGGCCATGGTTAGGTATCAAGCCATATTCTTCCTCTTCTAGAGCTGTTTCTTTTTAATGAATGTCAATTGTTCAACATGGGGCACTGCACGGCTTTTCCTGCAATCAAGTCTAATAGTCCCAGGAGCACTAAGGACTCACTTAAACTGCAGTAACATTTAAGAGATCTTTTTGCAATTCTTACAAGTGCTGCTGGCCAGATATACTTCTTCCTAAACCATGTATCTTTTGAGAATTGCTGGCATTCCACTGTAAGTTCAATTTACATTGAGAATTCCCGTTGAGCAGTGTATCCCATCAGTGGCAGAAGAAGATTTTGGTGCTAGCTCCTGAACAGGTGCTAACATTTTAAATGATTTAAGGCACGTTGCAACAACTGACTATTTTCACTGAAGGGTCACTAATAACTCAACAACCTTGTGTGAGTGACCAAGCATATCAGGGGAGCACACGATAATGTACAGTGATCTTTGGTGATTCTACCCCTGACAAACATTTTGAAATAATGGGTTGAAGCAGGACATTTTTAAGCTCAGATGTTTTTAAAGGATAGTTCCGGGACTTTTTTTTTATTGTCCCTACGGGTCGGCCATGTGTTTGTAAGCATAAATCGGTAGATCGTAGGAAACTTTCCTATGGACCTTACCCGACTTTTCGCCCATTATCGCACTCGAAATCAGCCTCCATTTTGTGATAATCCTATCATTTCGCCGCATCGACCTGGCTCACCTGCCTTTGCGGCACTAAATCAAATCCCCCGCCCCTGAGCCTGACATCAGCAGACGCGTACTGCCCATTTCAAGCATGTCTCGTGTCAACAATCGCTGCGCCTCAGCTATTGACGTGTTGCCATGGAAATGGCAGGACGCCTCTTTCCCCAATAAGTATAAACAGACCGTTTCACAACATACAGCAGCAGATTTTCGATTCCATTACTCTCTCTGTGTTACTTTGAGTATTCTGTGACTCGTTTCAGTGCTCTGGTCAGCTACCTTCGCCGCTTGTAGCCCGTGTGAACACCTGTACCATCTCTGTAAATTATTTTACTATCTTTACCGCACAATGGCCACAATAATGCCGTATATGTACGAGCCCGAGTACACCGAGGAGGAACTACTGGAAAGGCAAGCACGCGAAAACGATGGGGATTCGGACGGCAGTTGGGAGGACCAGTCAACGGATGAAGAGCCTGGACCATGTCGCATGGACGGCGTCTCCACCTGGTGCACGTGCAATCGGTGCGAGCTAATGCCAACTGAGGAGGAGAACTGCTGCTGCCGTGAAAATTCCGGGTGCTTGGCCTACATTTCGGAAAGCGAGCAAAGTCTGCAGGAAGGCGAGCAAAGTCCGCAATGCATCACCGAGCTGCCAGAGTTCAGGGAAGCCTGCCTCTCACGGACAGTGTTGAGGATGATGATGGTGCTTATGCACGAACTTCGTGGCACTGTTCGTCCGCGTAATCCGAGTAACGAGTAAGTATACTCTGTTTGTGATGTCAGTGATGCCACCACTATTTCATGGTCGTCTCCCACATATAAAATTACATTTACATATCATTCGAACGCATGTAAATTGGTTCCATATAGTGCATTTTCTAGATATAATTTTTTTCTAAGAAAAATGACATGTGTTACCTGAATCGACATTGATAAGAAAGTTTGGCCAGTTTAATACAGTTTGCATCTTTTTTTTTCACAGGTGGTACAGGCTGGTGGCCTATCGTTGCTTCACTTGGTGGCTTCACGGGAGGCTCGGACACCGCGTTCGGAGAGTAATACCTGCCTGTGCGGTACTTGCCATTAGACAACATTTCCCCAGTGACAGTGGACAATACCGCGGATTTTCCCTCGATGTGCTGCAACCTCAAGTTTACAATGTGTAATGTTTATTATTTATGTTTAATTAAAATCTAAAATAAAGCCCAACATATATTTTAACAATGGTTGTTTTGATTTTTTAAATGAATCTAGTGTGTCTCCGTTGAATAGCCTTCCAGTGCCTTGTCTTGTCACACCACATGTCTCCGGCCAGCATCCTCCCTCACGCTGGCCGCACACCTTCAATCCACATAACCGTTGAACCCATATATGCAGCAGTCATACATATATTATTTTGTGGGTTGGCATCAAGCGTTGGCAATAAAAAGCTGTTGGATTTTATTGATACAAAACATGGTTATAGGTAAATAATAAATATGGTTGATCATAATAAATCCTCTTTTTGGGCACCGGGTACAGAGATGACCCCCATATATTCTCCTGGGAGGGTGAGGTATTTATAAACTCACCCCCCTGCCTTCCATGTAGTAGATCCTGCAGCCATCCTCTTACATTCAGTTAGATGGCCTCTCCTTGGTGAGGCCCTGCGGCAAACGGGTCTTGTCTGCACGACCATTGCCCCAATCCACCCCCCGCCCTATCAAAGGCAGTTCGCACCGGGGTACTTGCGCTGCTGGCAAGTGGAGCTGTCAGGGAGCGATAAAGGCCAAGAGGTGCCAAAGACCATGTACACTTCAAAGTAGTCTATAGAGCATGGGTTGTTGTTCCCATGTCTACCTCCAGACCCCGTGTCTCCTGCCAAGCATCCCCCCACACGCTGGACGGCCCCCTGCAATCCACATAAGTGTGTCTCCATTCACGAGTCTTCCTGTGTCTTGTCTGCACGACCACCGCCCCAATCCACCCCCCGCCCTATCAAAGGCAGTTCGCACCAGGGTACTTGCGCTGCTGGCAAGTGGAGCTGTCAGGGAGCGATAAAGGCCAAGAGGTGCCAAAGACCATGTACACTTCAAAGTAGTCTATAGAGCATGGGTTGTTGTTCCCATGTCTACCTCCAGACCCCGTGTCTCCTGCCAAGCATCCCCCCACACGCTGGACGGCCCCCTGCAATCCACATAAGTGTGTCTCCATTCACGAGTCTTCCTGTGTCTTGTCTGCACGACCACCGCCCCAATCCACCCCCCGCCCTATCAAAGGCAGTTCGCACCAGGGTACTTGCGCTGCTGGCAAGTGGAGCTGTCAGGGAGCGATAAAGGCCAAGAGGTGCCAAAGACCATGTACACTTCAAAGTAGTCTATAGAGCATGGGTTGTTGTTCCCATGTCTACCTCCAGACCCCGTGTCTCCTGCCAAGCATCCCCCCACACGCTGGACGGCCCCCTGCAAACCGCATAATGCCACGACATATACACGTCATTCATTCACAAACACACCCCTGTTTCGAATTCTTTATAACCCACTTCATATTTCTAATGAGAACTTCTTTGCGCTTTGCTAGTCAACCCGTGAAGGTGCTGGTTATCTGCTCTTCGTCTCTGTGAACTTCCGTGACCACTTTGAGCAAACTCGTCAGTTTGCAACCTGTGAACTGGTCCCTGTTCTACGACAAGAAACTACTCTGATCCCTGCATCCAACTGTTTGTTCGTCAAGGTAAGTCCATGTACCATAATCATTTTGCGCCCAATTTTTTAATTTATATCTATTTGCTAGTAGTCATCAAATTGCATCCATGTTTTCTTTTCGTTCACGACAGTACATGCAAGGAACTAGTCACATGTTCTGAGTTTAGTCAAATTACTTTTTCTATTTTTTGAAAGTTATTGAAATACTTATCCGCATGTGAATAACGTGTATAGTTCCAAGAACCAAAACGGACCTTGCATTGAACCTTTTATGTGTCATTTAATGTTTTAACACATTGGTATTCATAGAGAATTGTTGATCTTTACTTTTCAGAACTTTCCATAATGCCTGCCTGTTCCATTGGCGGTTGCCCTTCGAAGACCCATAACAAATCTGAAGGTACTATAATGCATGTTTTCCCTAAGACAATAGATCAGATAAGAGAATGGGTCCGATATTGCGGATATCCAGCCTCTGAGATAGAAAGTAGAGTCCTAGAAGTCTTTGCGGACAAGAGGGGTGATCGATACCGCATCTGCAGCAGGCACTTTAGCCCAGACATGTACTCCACATCATTGCTAATAAAGAAGAAAACACCGCGAGCGAGGCGAAAATTGCTCTCAACCGCTATTCCCACTCTATTCCTCCACATCCCTCCACTGGTGAGTCAAGTTTACGTATTTATCTCTCGGCATTGCGGTAGTGTGTAGCATTAGCTAACAATAATTTCCCCATTTATGTATCCACTCAATATGAAGGCGGAAGATTCTCCATCCGTGTCGTTATTGCAGTCATCAGCCACTTCAAGCGCCTATCGGGTAATCTTACTTAGCTATTCTGACACTGACTTGTTTTAGGCATGTAAATCAATAGTTTTAATTGATCGTGTAATTATTTTACCTAATGGTACACCACAGTACTCGTCCTCTAGTCTTTGTTTTCAGTTATAATTATTGTTATCCAAAATAATGCAAGTACTGTCTTTCAGGGAGATGCTGAGGAGTCCAACGCATTGACGACAACCGTAGATGTCACTCAGATGCTCGAGGTACGTTTCCGGACAGTTCCATCGATGGAGATCATCAGATCTTGCATTCTTGTAGCGTGATTGTTACACACAATGTTTCTTTCGTTTTTAGCCATTGGTATGTCCTTCTGTCGTCGCCCTCCTATGTGTCTTCTTTTTTCAATATTGTGTTCATTACTAATGAAAGTCCTATGTTTCAGGGAGTCGATGGAGCATTAGTCCAAGAAGAAGGGGGAGCATGCAGTTACGGGTCGGCGCAACAGCTTGCAGAAGTGTGCACCGCAGTTACAGCGTCCCTTGATGTTCTTATGCATTTCGAGGTATGGATACTGACAGATCAATCATGCGAGATCAAATGACGTGATTACATCCGCTATACTTCCTTCTTTATTAACGCAAGTACTATGTTTCAGGGAGCTGACGGAGCTTCTTCAACAAGAACATCACCCCTAGTAGTTGATGCAGATCTCTGGGTGGTGACACTTCCAACGATGGAGCAAATCGAATCATATTTAGATATCCATTATTTATTTTAGACAACTGATCATTTGTGCAGGTCTATTTAGATGAGCCGTTGACGCCTGCAGAAAGTTTATGTTCTTTTAAACAAAATAGAAAACCATACTAATGCAATTACTGTGTTTCAGGGAGTTGCTGAAGCGTCATCTTCAATAATATCATCAATGGAAGTCTATGCGGAGCCCGAGGTATGGATCTTGACAGTTCAATCTAACTAGATCAACAATGCGTGAACTATTGTCGTTTGAATGTTCTACACAATGCGTTCATTCGTGTTTTGCTATTGAGATGTACGTATGGGTATTGGTCCCCAAGTACATTTTGTGTTTTCAATATTATTATACATACTAATGGAAGTTCTATGTTTCAGGGAGTCGATGGAGCCTCAGTGAGTGATGGATGTGCTTATCATGAAAATATAGTCGTTGCAGCGCGAGAGGAAGTGGAGACATGCACACACGAGTCGGAGCAACAGCGTCCAGATGTTGAAGTTCGAGGCAAGAAAGTTTCAAAGAAAAGAAAGCAAAAGAAGGTTAGTGTCCTGTTCACTATATTATGTTGTCTTTCACTGTCAATAGTTCAATACTGTAAGTTGTGTTTAAACTGAACATCCCTTTTCTAATCTGTCCTCTAGTTGCGAGTGGGTGTAAGAACTAGATCTACACAGACAGTGAAGCGAACGAGAGATGTTGCTTGTCAAACCTTTTGGCAGGGACTTGAGACTGGAGATGCATCATGCCAATGGGAAGAATATGAAGTGATTGACAACGGAGCTATACCACCACCAGCCATTGATAGTGAATGTCCTCCTGGGAGTTTGGATGCAGTCGGAGATCAATTCACAGAATCCACACCCGCAAAAAATAAGAGCGCGCGAAAGTTGAAGACATTGTTTTTTTCTCCCATCTCCGGACAAGGAACAGATGTTGCAATGGAAGAGAATGAAGTGGACGACAATGAAACACCATCAATATCACTCAGCATAGCGGAAGACGATATCAGAGATTGTACCTTCCATGCGAGTGACATGTCCTCAACGTTACAGGCCGAACCAGCTGGGATGCAGAGTGACAGTATAAGGAAAGAGGCCAAATTCATTGTATTCGATAGCTGTTTGATGGATATTATTATGATGATGAAATGTGGGCATTCGGTTGGTGGGGAAGTATGTGGGGAGCCATTGATTAATGTGACTCGTGCAATTCGAGGCACTAACCTTAAAATACATGCCACCTGTACACAATATCATCCGTTCGCATGGTCTGCACAACCCATGCTGGGGCAACTGCCAGCAGGCAATCTACTTTGTGCAGCGGCCGCACTTTTTAGTGGTTCAAGTTTTAAAAAGTTACAGTATTTCTTTCAGTTTGTGGGAATCCATTTCATTGCGAAAACTCAGTTCTACAAATACCAAACCGATTATCTATTTCCAGCCATCAGCGAAGCTTGGAGAATGGAAAAAATGTCAATGGAAAGTACATTCGCGGGCAAACGCTTCAGGCTAGCCGGTGATGGACAGTGCGACAGCCCAGGATTTTCAGCCAAGTACTGCACCTACCACTTTCAGGACATGGAAAGTAAGAAAATTGTGAGTTCGGTGGTCGTGCAGGTGTCACAAAGTACATCCTCAGTGGCCATGGAGAAAGTTGGCTTTGTAGCATCATTGCAAGAACTACAATCGCGGGGAATGGTGATCGACCTGATAGCCACGGACAGACACGTTTCAATTGCCAAGACAATGAGAGAACAGTACAAAAATATAAATCACCAATTTGACGTTTGGCATCTTGCAAAATCAATCAATAAAAAATTGTCGGCTGCAGGTAAAAAAAAAGAATTGCAAGGTATTTCACAGTGGTCCAAGTCAATCAGCAACCATCTTTGGTGGAGCTCAAAAACATGTGAAGGGTCGTTGGAAATTCTACTGGAAAAATGGCGGTCAGTAATGTTGCACTGTAGCAACGTACATCGATGGTCGACAAATGAACATTTCCACAAATGTGAACATGGCCATTTGTCCACAGAGGAGGCACGGAAGAAGAAGTGGTTGATTCCTTCATCACCCACTCACAAGGCCATTGAAAAGATTGTATTTGATAAAACTATAACAAGAGATTTGAGGGGACTCACGGAATTCTGCCACACAGGAGATTTGGAGGTGTTCCACAATATGTGCCTAAAGTACAGGCCCAAAAGATTGCATTTTGGCATGGAAGGCATGATAAATCGGACTCTTCTAGCGGTCTTGGCACATAACCATAATGTTGGCCGTCAACAAAGTAGGACGACCGGAACTTTAGGGACGCTTCGCTACAATAAGGCCTTCACTAAAAGAAGTAAACAATGGGTGATCAAACCAGTGTTTGAGGATATGCAATATGAGTTTATTGAGAGACTTATCGTAGATGTCCTCGATAGGCACATACATGGAGTGGTGAACGAACCTATGCAGGGGACAACTGCATTGCCACCCAACATTGCCTCTGTTCCATGTCCACCTAAAGCAGAGCTCATTGAGAAATACACATCACGGTTTAAATGATTGTAATTTGATTGTCTGTTCTCTCGAGTCTCCTCATGTTGCAGGCCCATTGCAATTAAACCAAACAGTAATATAAATCATTTTTACAAAAATTATAGAATGTTTCCGTATTACAAACACATGGCCGACCCATAGGGATAATAAAAAAAAAGGCACGCAGACAAGATGTCCCTAAAACTAACTGCAGCTAACTAGAAATGTGTGCTCGCTCAAAGTGAAGGTCAGCTGCTTTGATGTTTTGCTCGGGTGGCGGAACGGCCCACGACCCAATATAAGGTTCTATTGTGATTTGACCTTGACAGGCCGGGACCATCCTGAAAGACTAAGAAAAGATAATGAATAAAATTTCAGAAACGAAACGATGAGCCACGTTCATTAGAAGAAGTAACGTCAGCAAAGAAGGAGTGGTGTTTCGGGTCTGCCCTACACAGAGACACAATGGAAAATGCAAATATAATGTAAGTAACTTTTGATGAGTTTATACCGCAATTTCATTACTATACAGTGGCTTTAAAGACGGGTTCAGTTGTACTTGTTCGTTCTATGTGGCATATTGTTTTCTACCGCGCACTATCTTGAGGAGAAACATCTGCTTTTACTGAAGCACCTCAAAACCTTCCTCTTTGCTTCTGCTTTCTCTCTCCCTCTCCCCTGCTACAACTGGTCCACTGTCTGCGACCTCGGTCCTGGGCCCTTCCACTCTCCACCTGCACTGCCTCCCTGTCAACCCCTGCACTGGGGGACTGTCTCAGTATCCTACAGCCCCCCCTTCCCAGCACTTGTTCTGCACTTACCTTGCACTTGCCACCAGCTGGCCCTATTTATTTATTATTTTATGCTACTTACCTTGTACTCCACTCCCCCCCCCTCCATGCCTCGCCACGCCTTTAAACACTTGTGTACACCCAGTAGCGCTGTCCTCGCTATGAAATGAATAATTTTAATAAGGATCTGATGGTGAGACTAATTTCATTTTTTATGTTTTTAGGTACATCATTCACTACTGTCTGTGTCACGAGTACCAGACACCGGCGGACGGCTTCTACAGCCGCCAGTTGCTTCTCCGCGTGAACAACGTTACCACCCTGACCATTTTATGGGACGATCGCCAAGTACAAGTATGCCCTTACGCGGTACTAACGGTTAGATGCAACATACCTACCGTTGTGGTGGCCTAGTGCCTCGTTGTTGGAACAGCCATGCGATTATCAGTGCGACCGAAGAGCTTATTTTTATCGTAAACCAACACCCTGTGTACTGCACACGAACATCGCTTCCCTCAAGACGAACTAATTTGGATCGAGAGCAAAGAAAAATGCAAATCGCTGAATATTCTCTAAACATTTGATGTCCAATAAACGTACTTTGCCAAATGTACAATCTTGCCGTTTGCTTTTAAACCACGGTTTCACATTCCGAATTGTGGCGCTGTATTGTGAGATGCTCTAAGACCCTGTGTACAGCAAAGGACCATCGCGTTCCTCAATACGAACTTTTTGGAACGTGAGCAAATAAAAATGCAAATCGCTGAATATTCTCTAAACATTTGATGTCAAATAAATGTACTTTACCACATTTACAATCTTGCGGTTTGATTTCAAAGTACAGTTTCATATTCCGAATTGTGGCGCGCTGTATTGTGAGCTGATCTGTGTTGATTTCCGGGGTCTGTGTGGAGTCGCGTAGAAGACGCCTGGGCGCGTTTGCCTACGCAACTCAGTCACGTCACGGATAGAGGCGGGGAATATGAATGTTTTGATAAAGTCTGTTTCAGGGGCGGGGGATTTGATTTAGTGCCGCAAAGGCAGGTGAGCCAGGTCGATGCGGCGAAATGATAGGATTATCACAAAATGGAGGCTGATTTCGAGTGCGATAATGGGCGAAAAGTCGGGTAAGGTCCATAGGAAAGTTTCCTACGATCTACCGATTTATGCTTACAAACACATGGCCGACCCGTAGGGACAATAAAAAAAAAGTCCCGGAACTATCCTTTAAACATTTGTGTTAAAAGGCTTAAGGCTTGTTCTCTAGAGTAACACAAGAAAAAAAAAACAATAAATCACCAGGCAGCAACAGTGCAAATGCAAATTGTACCCATTTCCATGATGCATCCACTCGCAATATATACCAACCCTGCCACAGTACATTATTTTCATATTTGGTGCCCCCAATATATAAACCAGCAAATCACGTTCATGAAGTTGCATCCAACATATGTTGATGTAAGTCAATTTCATTAGGCTGCAGCCTCACTAACCCTCATACATGAACAAACACACTGACAAACGCATATGCATATGTACATGTCTCTTCCTCGCAGAAAGGGAGTTGGCCAGGTGACTGTCGCGGAGATTACAATATATAAATTCTTCCCTCTTAGTCATATAGAGGAGCATCTGAATGCCTCTGCAGGAAGTCCCGCCCCATCCTTCCAATATGCTAGAAGCCTGAAATCGTGACATGCACCACAGCAGTGATGGTACCTATTCCACGGAGAGCCTTCGAGAAAAGGTATCCAATGAGAAGACCCTATATGATGCATCCCCGTAAACACGACAATCTCTTGGAAGAGATTTCCAAAGGAATATGGAGATGAGAGAAAGAGAAGCTGATGACGTCACACGAGATGAGCGTGACACACTAAGAAGAGTGGTTAAAAAAGAGGATGTATTGACTTTATGGAATGTGAATCGAGTATACTTTAATATGCAGTGTGAACATTGCATGTGTGAAGAGCACTGCAGAAAATGCATGCCGTTTTAGAACTGTACAGATGCAGCAATGCAGGTAGACAAAGTAATCTTAAAGGCTAGCTATACATAGTCCATAGACTGCAGGCAGAATCTGGACATCAGTGTCACATATTTAGTAAGCTCAGACCCATGGAGAATGAAGGATCGGAAAAGCTGTGTCGCAGCAACATGAAGCTAAGACCATGGAAAGGTTTAGAAGAACTGTCTGGCCAGGTGTCAAAGGATGGAGCATCCAAGAATTGGTTATCTATTGAAGAACAGTGAACGTGAGACTGTGAATCAGCCCATGTTAAGATACAACGAAAAAACATCACAAGTGCCAAGTTGATTAATTCAAGACAATGAAATGCTGAACAACAGGCTGAAATGTGGTCTCCTGTCACGCGAGCCAAGGATGGAAATAGGAGTTGGGCATGCAGACCAGAACTGTGATAAGAGTGTGCCTATACTCCCATATATTCTCAGGGGCAAGGATACATTGCAAGGCTGAGTTCAAAGACAATCTGAATGGCAGAAGGCATGAGCAATGAGAGAAGTTGGGCTAATTGGGTGGGGAGACACGGTCAAGTCCACCCACTGGCATCTGGGTTACCACCTTACGAGCTGCTAGTGAGCTGAATGTTCCAGAAGGGTATAAGTGTGCCAACCAATTGTAGAGGAACATATAATGAAGGGCCCTATAGTTTGAGAACCAATGATATACCATGTAACTGCTGAAGAAGACTTGCACTAGCGGTGGGCATAAGTTGTCCACCTGACTGTAGAGACCCAATCACAACCCGTCCCTATTTAGAAAGTATTCTTAGATGTTCCCATTTAGCCAACTGCAACCCCCCCATAGGTTTTTTTAGTTTGCCACGTAGTACGACAATATGTATGGTGAATTTCTAGTATATAAATGTGTTTTTTATGCACAATATTTGAGAGCTCGAGCGTACGCCCATCGATGTCCATTGTAACTCCCTGTTTTAGACAGTTGATAAGAAAACATCCGGATGAGATGTTTTGCCAACTTTCTGAGTCAGTCCTATTATTTAGTTTAAGTGTTATTCCGCGTCCCATCCTTAGAAAGACATGTTACTGATTTAAGGACCCCTGGGTTCAGTCATATACGTCCTGATTCATGGAATTATTTGTGTGTAAAACTGGGATTTGCGTGCCCTTTTGCCCACAAATACCAGTTTGATGAATGGGGATTTACGGACAGAATGGTACACAAATCCCTGTTTTACATGCAAATAATTGCATGAATCAGGGCCCCAGTATTTTTGTATTTCTGGTTATCGCCTATCAAGATTTCAAGTCGTCCCTCGATGCCGTCCTCCCAGGCATTATGTGACTCCTTTTCTACTTTTTTAGTGAACAAAATATCAGCATCAGAGACACCATAATCAAGGCCGCTACTGTACCCACTGCCGATAGGGTCCATGTTGAGCCTCCGCTACATGGTCTTGGTCCACTTTCCCTGTTTTCTCACATTCTGATATTCTTTAAGCTACCCAGCGATTAAAGTCTGCCTGCCCTGCAGATGCCATACGACTGGCCCTTATAAAGGAAACTTCAGGCGACTTAATTGCCCACATCACCTCTGTTGTAAATCTTTCTTTTACCACTGATGTGATTCCTCCCTCGCTTAAAGACAGCCTGGTTATTCCATTGTTAAAAAAAAAAAAAACTCTTTTGATCCTGAAGTACTGGCCAATTATCAGCCCTTCTCCTTACTGCCATTTCTTATGAAGTTCATGGAAGCACTGGTAGCTCCCCTCTTGTCTAATTTCCTTGAGTCCTCTCCATACTTCTGTGTGTTTCATTCGGGTTTCAGGACCGGAAGAGGTACAGAATCTGTCTTGAATTCAGTACTCAATGACTTATCATATTTGGTTGATCAGAGGGGTGTCGGTGTCGTTCTGCTATTAGATCTGTTGGTGGCGTTTGACACAGTGGATCACCCTACCCTGGTCTCCCGGCTATCTGCAGCTGGTCTGTCTGGCCAGGTTCTTCATCGGTTCTCGGACTTTGTTGCAGACTGTTCACAATCGGTATCTCTCCGCCCCTTCTGGTCGGTTCTCGTCTCTCATACATGGGGGCTTACACAGGGTTTAGCATTATCTCCCATTTTATTCAATGTCTATATTAGACTTCTTCTGGTTCTTCTTCAGTCTCATTGGTTCCATTTTTACTCTTATGCGGACGACACCCAGATCTTTGTTTGTCTGAATCTCTCCCAGTCCGACACACCAGCCCACCTGAAGAAGTGCTTGGAGAAACTAGGGGGATGGATGACCTCAAACTGGCTCAAGGTAAACACCAGCAAAACTGAGGTCCTGGTTGCAGGTACTACTTCCCCCCTCTTGTACTGGACTAATGACTTCTGGCCCTCCTTCCTTAGCCCACTTCCTATGCCTGTCTTGTCAGTCAGAAATCAGGGGATATAAATTGCCGCCTCGCTGACCATGGATGAGCAGGTGGCAGCAGTCTGCAAGACCGGCCACTTCAAACTCTGTGTCTTGAAGAAGGTCCTTCCTTTCATTCCCATTGCCTCTCAAGTGCCTGTGGTATCTGCCATAGTCCTGAGTGGAGTTGATTATTGTAACTCGCTTTATCTAGGACAGCCGCTGTACCTGCTGAGACGGCTTCAACTTCTCCAAGATGCATCTATTCTTCACCGCTGTTTAGTACCCACTTGTCCCCTCTGTTGAGATAACTTCACTGACTCCCTTTGGCGGCTCGGATTTCGTTCAAATCCATGTGTATGGTACATCAGGCTTTTTACGGTAATGGAGCAGAGTACCTGCAAGCGGAATTTGTGAGCTATATTCCTCACCGCGCTCTCTGCTCCCATTTTGCCCTCTTGATAGTCATCCCTTGGTTAAGCCGTGCACAAATTGGTGGTCGCGCCTTCTCCGTGGTAGCGGCTAAGGCCTGGAATTAACTTTCTCTTGAATTACAGAGGACTGCTGATCACCTTGCCTTCCGATGGAAACTGAAAACCTTGCTTTTTTAGGGCGCACCCTATTTTTACTTTATTTAATTCTACTGTGTTCTCTTAGCACCATGATGCCTTACAGCGTGCGTGTGCTCTCCAAGTTCTGCTAACAGAACATAACATAACACAATTTGTATGCTGAAGACTGATCATTAGTTGGTGTGTACTGCTCAGTCTAACCAATGAATCCCTGGATGAGTCTCATGATTCTGCTCATCAGAACCCATCAACAAAATCTGATCAGTCTGTAGCAATTCCACTATTGATAAGTCATTCCCTCCTATTTGCATTGTGGCTGGCCACACCTTACACTGTGTGAGTGAAGTATCATTTTAGGTTTTACAAGATGGGTTTGCAAATACAATGTGAAAAGATGTCTCCGTTTCACAGTGTCTCAATATACAGCATCTCAACATTAGGAGCTGGTGCAATTCTCGAGTGCGCACGAGGTGTAGGTCTCATGTGTAGATCTCATGTCCACATTACCTACCCTTTCCTAAGGATAGCACCATATAGATATCACATCTGCATTTGGGGGCAGATTCGACTGGTAGCTGTCAGCCAACCCATCCTAAGGTAGGCCTAAGTGAAGCAAGGGCCACAGTGAGGGCTTTGGGCACTTACTGACCCTGTCCAGGCACAAACAAGGGGATCATAGCTATTAGTACCCCAGGGCTCCGATCAGAATGGACATTATTCCTTTGATTTTATTTTTAATGGAAATAGCTTACACACTTTGCACATGTGCCTATTTCCCATTAAAAAGAAAACACAAATGCAAAATAGCAGCTCGGAACATATGCAAGTGATGTTAAACCATACACATTTCAATGGTAGTCAGCTGAGCCAGAGAGGGAGGTTCTGCAAGTTACGTAATTTGGGCCAACAGTGTGGGTGTTGAGAGAGGTATGTTGTGGTCCTGGAGGATGTGGGAGGGAAAGGGGGTGCATGGAGTTGATGCTAAAAAAAAGATGGCAGGTGGGGGAGATGCTCAAGATGGCCATAGATCGATGTGGTTTTTCTGGGCTATCTGATGATTGGCTCCTCTTCCATTACCTCCACAGCACCAATTATTGTCCTGACATTTTATTTGCACCCAGGGAAGGGTGCTCAGCCAATCAGGTGGATGGAAATGCGGGCGAGAACATACAGTGTACCAGTTGCATCATTCAGTCACTGGAGGCCTTTCCACGGGTGTCGCAATCTTGATTGTACAGAGGCAACAGGGAGTCTCTGCCCTATGTGCCCTGTCAACACCAAAGAGATCCCACTCCCTTTCCCGAGCCCTGCGCACTTACCTGCTTGACTGGAGCTTTGTTCTTCAGTCACGGCGCTCCTCCCGCCTTCTGTGGCATTTCATATGACAGCGGCAACCTTGTTTTTTTATGGGAGATTGGGCTCACGCAATATGCGCGGAGTCGATCTCCCAAAAACAAATATGTATATATTTTCAACCTGGGTGAAACCCAAGCTGTGAATAGCTATCCACACCTCATCAGGGGTACGTACATGGACGGTAACAGCCAACAACCTTCGCAAAGAGGCCCTCGTGGGCCTGCCTAGGCTTGGGCTCGTGAGCCGTTACAGGCCATGTACACCCCCTGATTTGGGGGTGAATACAATATTATGGGCAGTAGAGTACATCATGGGCTTTTTTGTTGAAAACAATGTGTAAAGCAAACAATTACGTAAGCATCAGAACATGCCAATAAATGTGGATATCACAAAAGTGGGACAGCATTATATTACATGAGCTTGTGTCAGGACGGTGTAACCCCGGCACAGCAGATACTACACAATTTGAAAGAGAACCCCAAAACTACCCCATGGGAAAGAGACCCCTGTTGGTGAAAGGACATGGAACCACATATTCAAATGTTAGAGGCAACTCGCAGACATTTTGACCTACACAGATTTCAAAGCCAGAAGGTAATAAAATGTCATCTTGCAAAAATGAAATAAAGACACGTGTCCCAATGTCGCGCTTTTAGTATGTGATTAGTTTTTACATGGCAGTAGTCGCATTGAAATTGTGCAACAAATTAATATAATGTCATATTGAGAATTGAAATCTTTCACAATAAGTATATACCAAGTGGATTTTAAAAAAATAAGAGAAAACATTTTACATATACCAAAACACAAAACAATATTCAGATTTGTTGGGCATGTAAAACACATTGTCATTGTTGCCTGTGTACTATTGGCATATTTATGGGAGGTGTACATGAATACTTCTATTGTAAATAAACATAAAAAAAATAGATATCTGTATACCTATACTCTGCACTCTCTGATGGCAAAGCTGGACCTCGATTAAAAATATATATCATGTGATTTGAAATTTGAAAATACAATATTAGAAGGGCATGGGGCTGTTAGTACTTTGAGTTACAGTTCTACCAATGCTAGCTTGCTTAATCAAACGTTTTTCTTCTTAGATATCAAATTAAATATAGCTCTTTTTCTAATTAGATATGCACTTAATTTGTTCACAGATCTTTTTAAAATTGAGTACATGTACTTCAGTTCTTGGAGCTAATCAAAGATTGTGCAGCAGAACACAGGATTCTGAAGCACCACAGAGGATCTCGAAGCATCTGTATTCCTATATTAAACTAATCTATTTCAAGAAACCAGGTGGCCAGCCAGTACATGTTATCTCCACTAGGGTTTGGGGTCCAGAAATGAAAACATGGATTACAATGCATAGAAATCAAAACACATGTATCCAACTGGTTGGTTTCGGCCCTTGCTAAGTAAAGAGTTGCAAACATTCGGGCTGTACTTTTTCTCAGATGTATATTTTGCAATACACATTAATCAGACAAGGGTAACTACTTACCAATTATCCCCAAGAAAGAGCAATGGAGACACAATATTTTCTAAATGGGCTGCTGCATGCCTCAAAGAAGTAAAACATGTATTTTAGACCTGGCCATAGGTCCTTCCTCAGCCCATGTGCTGTGCTAATTATTATTGTCCTGTTTGTACACTGGCTGGGGCTTTAAATGGGGCATCCACTGCCTTGCAACAGGTGGCCCTGTCATGGCTACAGCCTCATTTAACCGTGGTCCCATTGAGTTTGTGCCAGTGTTGCACTGATAATTGCATCTCTATATGACTACCCCTACATCTCAAGTGGTAGAAAAAGCTTGGTAACATCGTCATCATATCCTCAGATTAATGCATTGATCATCTCTGCTTGGAAAGTCTCCCTCCAGTGTCCTGTGTGATGTTCAAACAGCATCCCAATCACCTATGCTATTTGGTCTGGGGGAACGTGGTTGGACCGAGTGATGATGTTGGTAAAGTTTAAAAGGCCTTGGCGGGGCTCCATATACCATCTCTGGGCTCAGCATCATTGATCAGTTGGAATCCTCTGGCTTTCCCGGTACTCTTTCATCCCAGCTCTAGGCCTCTCATGTTTCACTAGTGGCTGCACTGTAGAAAAAGGCACAGTAGGCAAACACAGAGTGCAAAAATGCCTCATATTTCATCATACAATTACAAATGCTTGAACTTGAATTTAAAATCATAGGGACAATGACATTGACACTTTTCAAACCTATTGTCCAAAAGGTCATTGCAATTTGCTTTCCTCATATAGGGCTTCATCAGTTGTGCACAGTATAAAAAATGATTTGGTCTCACATGGCCTGAATTGAATTATTAAGAGGTTTTCCAGTATATTTAGCAATAGGATATTGTCAGAAGCTATGATAGGGATGTGGTGTAATCATTTGGGGCAGTAGTCTGATCATCATTAGACTGTTTAATAACCAGTAGAATCATTCGTGATTTTGTGATGTAGTTCCAATGATTGCATTATTATTCACTTTTGTATTTCAGTGATTTTTGGCACACGTCCATTTTGCTTCGTTTCCATGGATATACTCTTATGTTAGGTTTTCCCCTCACTCTTATGTGCATTATATGAGAACGCTAAAAATACACCATATTAAGCATCAATCTCACAAATCTTTATATATTCAAAAATATATCTTTATTATATCATGGGTGTTTAACAAAACTTTTCTTCTATCGTTTTGCTTTTACCTAATTGCTTCTGAATGCAATGTCAAATCAAATATAGGACCGCCACATTTACATCAAAATGTACAAATAATAAACCATTCCAAAACACTCAACATACAACTGAATAAATACAAAACATGAGGAATATACCTATCACCTCACTCATTGATTCTGTGTCTAAATCAAGCCTAATAAATGCATCACTCAAAATAGAAATTCGTGGATGTTACCCAGTAATGTTGAACATATCGTACTGCTCCATATAACCACGACATGTTTCTGTTCTTATGAATGAGAACATTCTTCAGGGGGACTTTTTTCACGAAAAGAAATTCTTCAGATGGTGAAAGGGAAATTTACTTTAATGTACAAAACGGTGGTGCATTTGCAGTATCATCTGCAATAAATATACACAAATTGTGTTTTCAGATGGATTAACCATATGTGGCACTATAACGGATTGACAATTTTTTCATCTAATTACCATTATCATGTTACTTGAACGCAGCACATCTGTGTAGAATGCCACCTGTGAAAAAAATTCAATTGAATGGAAATGAGTATTTCCCTAATTTACCAAAGGTTCCCAAGCTATCACCACACTTGACTAAACATACCTTCTGGGGATAACATGAATAACCCTGGCTGACGTTGCCTTTTCCGTGTGTTCCTCCCAATCGCGGGTAGTTTGATTATGTATATATGAATTGGCCCATATATAAAAGTATTGTAATCCTCAGCTTTGGATGCTGGTTAGGACAGATGGTCTTGTCATTTCATCTGGATCCCTGTTGTAGTGGGACGTGCTAAAATAGAAAGGAACATTCAGTGTAAGCAGATTCCATATTACGATAATAGACCGTTAACTGCACTTAGCTAATCATGCTTCCTGTCTTTCTTTGTATCAAATGCATCCTTGTATCAAAGGCATGACTCTAGTTATGGTACTTTGCCACATGTATCCTTGTATCCAATATATACCTAGTTGGTACCTATAATGCCACTATGGCCATTTAAACAGACCACTTTGTAACCCGGTCCCTCACACCATCTATTGTACTGTATGATCCTCTGCTGTATTCTGTTTGTGCAACCTTTTGTAACCATTGCTGTTCCTAATGATAAAGCACCCAGTTACCCTAGGGTTTGGCCGTGCTACAAAAATAAACACACTAAACTAAACTAAACTACTAGGACCTCCGATTGCTCAAAATCACCTGTACTAGAGGCACAAAACTGCTTGATCTGAAGCGGGATGAAAGTGCGGTGCTCCACTAACCGCTTGACGGGCCACCAAACATCAAGCTATTAAGTGCTTACCCATGAACAACTACAACCATCGTTTGGAGTATTATAAAAACCGAAATCCTGTAGTGTCTGGTGCTTGAGGCGTTCAAGAGCATTTTCAAGCAGTCCTAGTAGAAAAGTATTCCTAAAACACATGCCAGTTCTATTTATGGTACGGCAGGTGCATTCCTGTGCATTTATGCTGGTGCTGCCAAGCCAATTCAAAAGATGACCTATTCCAAAGGCAAGACATGTGACAGGTGGATGTTATTTGTAATGAAAGGCAGAGGACTACGATGGGCAGAATTAGTAACTCAAACATGTCATGTCTGGTTCAGGAAATGAAGTAAGCTAATGGCACAGTAAAGTCACATCAAAGCAGTGAGAATCGGCGAGCGAATGTGTTCAGACTGCAAGCCAGCAATGCAAGCATCAGTATGAGAAAATAGCAAAACTGACCCTCAGCACTGTACATCCCTGCATAGCCAGTTTTATAGTAGGTCTAATAAGCTGATCCTGAAGACACTGCCAGTATGCAGGTTCCATGCCTGGGGATACAGCATTGAGGCTACTGCCTGGGGAGATATTTTGCCATGCCAGCAAACCTTTGATGATGCGTGAAGACAATGGCCCTTCTAGAGGGTTACTGGGCTCCTCTGGGAATAATCAACATATACACCAGCCCTCTACAGCCCTTTCCCTGAGCTGCAGTTGCTTAGCTCGGTTAAGGAGGGCAGTAGGAGGAAAGGCAGATAGCTTTTGGAAAACAGCTCAGATACTAAAACAACAGCTCTTTGAACAGCACTGAGCAACCTCCAGGCTCAGAATGGAGCGTGTGGGCTTGAAACACATGTGAATTCGCTCAGAAGCAAGACATATAAAAATGGTAATCTGGGGGTCGTATACGTTTGGAACCCCAAACCTGACAACACAAATGAATTTACTGCAAAGCTGACTCCCAGACCTAGGTCCTTTGCCAGGAGCAGGATAAATGGGACGTTCGGCAGCAGAAAAGCTGGGAAATCCTTTAAAAATCCTTTCAGAACCCAGACGGGATTACATTTAAACCTGCGGAAACACTGTTTAATTCAAACTAACACTGACAACATTCCACGATTGAATGTTTTCTGGCAGTAAAGAGAAGTGTATTGTAGTTTGTGCATTCAACATATTTCCAAATATATTGTTCCTTTAATGGGTTTTCAGAGAGAGTCAGGGGGAGCGTGCAGTCTTCTGAGTAGTTTTTCAATTGATTAAGTCAGTTTGTATTGCTTTGGTATCTTGCAGTTTCTCTGTATCCTTTTCTCTGATTAGCACACTTTGTCTATGTTTACACCAGCGGGATTCTTTGCCAGTTACTTATTTCATGTTTTTGTTTCTTGGTGTTTTCCCTCGTTTCTTGGTATTTTCTTTCTATTGAATAATTATAATTGTTCTTCTATAACGCGCTTAATACCAAAGACCGGTTTCTAAGCGGGGGACCGGGATTCAAACATGTGTTGTTGCCCTGAGCTATCCTCCTGGCTTATTTTATGTGACTTACATTTTGGTTGGTTTACATTAAGTTTTCAAAGGTCCTGAAGAAGCACATCCTCTGTAAAATATGTTGCCCATTTTGAGTGTTGTACAATATGGATTCTTGGAGCATACAGGTTTGGTGTGCAGGTTGCGTGTCCATGTCTGCTGAGCAGATTATAGAGACTACATTTTAATACCTGCGTGCATAATCCATAGACCAAGTGCAGGGACTATCACGGGAGACAGAGTGCCTTCGACATGTAAACTACAGCAGTAGCATATTAATATTCTGATAAGAGTTCAGGGGCCAGATTACAGAAACTTTTCACTGCTGCAAGTGCAAAGTTTGCACTATTTTAAAAAAACACTGGGACATATTAGAACACGATTGCACCATGACAAGTGCAGTTCGGCATGGTATAACCACCAGGGCAAACATTGCCCTAGTGCAAAAATGAAAACTTTTTGAAGAATGTTTGCAGCAGGGCAAAGTTTGCTCTAGTGCTAATACCATTATGCATTAGCACTGGGGAATATTTTGCCCTAGTGCTTTTAACTTGCCAAATTGCACTTGTCATGGTGCAATGATTTTCTAATATGTCCCTGTGTTTTTAAAAATAGGGTACACTTTTCCTTAGTGCTGATAAAGTGCAACTTTGCACTTTCATCGGTCAAATGTTTCTGTAATCTGGCCCCCGGATGGTAAACAATCCAGAAAAAAATTCTCCAAACCATTAACATACCATGCAATTGCATACTTTCTTTGATTCATGAACAATGGCAGGTCTTTACAAAGCTGCATCTCCATTGCTGTGCATTTGCATCATTGTAAATATATTGGTGCAAAGGCATTATTTTTCCTGTAAGTGTACAATCAACGTGCATGTGTTATGGGTAAGGGGATTGACGTAAAAAAAAAGCGGGAGCATATGGGGTTATCCCCAGGTTGCACACATTCAAAATTATGCTCAAGCAACGATGCGTTGCCAACATTGCCGAATACAAAATTAACGATGCAAAGACATAGAATGTAATGGGCAAGATTAGAAGTTTGTTTGCATTGTCATTATATTTTCCTCAAGTAAGGGAACAAACACAGGTTCATGAAATCAATTAATTAATTAAATGTGTTCAAACCAGTTAACAGCCATATTTCACTTATAACTACATTGTTGTCACCACAAAGGTCGGGCTTACCCAAGGTACATGTAATTTCTAAACACCCTGATGATCCCCCCCACCGTCTCGCCCCCCAAGTCTTCAGCAATTACCTCCTTTTTGCGTCAGTAGCAGGATTATTTGATCACTAACAACCTAGACTGAGCAACGCTGTCAATGTTGAGGAGCCAATTAGAAAAGTGACTATAGACTGACAGGTGGGGAACAAAGGGAAAAGTGATCTGCAAACAGCTTCCTTGCATTAAATGAACATAAAAACATTGGAACCACGGTTTCTTCAACCCTATTCTGCCTGATAACCTGGCATAGATGTGTCTTGAATGCACTGGTGAGTGGGGCCTGTAGGGTATTTTGTGTAGATTTGGGGCCTAGCGGTATTTTCTTACCGCCAAAAATAAAGTAATTCAGCAATAATCACTCCTTGCATTCAGATTGGGTTTGGTATTATAGTAATATAGTGGATATGCATTATTTCAGTACACAGATACATTTAGTTGGTATGCATTTCATTGTGGTATAGTGATGAGCATAATTTCTTTGTTTTATTTGTGGCCCCAACATAGAAAACCCCTTTCTTTTGTTTAGACTGTTCTTGTGATCTCTAGAGGCCTCAGGCTTCTACATTATTCAAGAACACCACATTTTCATATGGAATGCCACGTATGGCTGTTATCACTGATTTATCTACACCAGTGAGCTATGCTTCCATAAAGTATTCACCATAACATGTGGTATAATCACTAATTTATTTACATTAGAGGCCTCTCTTTCTGCTGACTCATATATACGTCCAGCAAACTATTTCATTATGTTCCACTCAGAAATCACACACACATATATATACTGAGTGGAACCACGCACACAGCTATTTATAATTGCTCATAACATTACTTTATCTGCATAGTAACTTGGCGCTTTAAGCATCATTCCATCTATGCCATAATATTTTTTTTAGACACCAAATGAAACAGAAACAAAAATACTCTTAGGCAGACTTTGTTATCACAATTTCATTTTACAATGATACATTACCATTCGTGAGACAATCCTCTTCTGAAATAAAAACATGAGAAAGACAAAATGCAAGAACACTACGAATTTCATTTCATATTTGCACAAGAGAGAGGAAAAATTACATCGTTTGTTTTGCCTTCAGCTGGCAACATTAAAATGTGTAATTTGAACACAGTGAAAAGCTATCGCTACGCTGCCTGTCTAAAATAGGTCTCGTGCACATATCGCACCCTCACTTTCATACAAGATAATTACCAGCGAGTTGTAGCGAGGACATGCAGTTTTGATCTGCGGTCTCTGAAGCCGGTGGTTATCGACTGGAATCTTCAGTCTGGGAAAGTCAGCAATGGACTGGGAGGGCACCTCTCAATCAGGAAAACCCCATAGAAACTCCCGCCAGGTCTTCCCTGGAGCTGTGTAAGATGTCCTCTGCCTTTCTTCCTCCCCGAAATGTACCAAGAGACCTCTGTTACATCCCTTAAGGTGACGTGTCACCAATGAAAATGCACAGTAATCTATCCTCCTCTTTTAACAATGGCTTGGCTTATACAGTTTAGAAACTGTATCTACTCATTTCCTGGCATGCAGATTTCGCATCCAGCTAACACAGTGAACAGAGAAAAAAATGAATCCAAGTGCACGTTTAAAATGACTTTCAGAGCCTGTTTTTTTCCACCTCATTTTGCACTGAAGAACACATTATGATGTTAATAAATTAAGATCATGTTAGTACTGTTAATTATATTAGTTCATTAATCCTCTAACGTGTTTCCTGCAACAGAGGCATTTCAGGAGAAAAAAAAATGGTGCAATTGCTTGTACCGCATTATAGCAATACATTAATCCCATGCAATGGTGCTGTTCTCCCAAAACACGCTAAATAATCTTACAGGCCCCAGGTGCAGCTTGTTGTCTGGTACCTGAACCTGTGTTGCAGTTCTTCCCTGACAGAATGCGGTGTTGCTGTCATCTGCCTCTTGTTCTCTGTGAGGGATGGAATGCCCCATCTCATCAGGCCTAAGCCTCTTAGAGCTAGTGGCAGGGCCGTCACGAGTGAGGTGCAGGGGGGACAAACTGCCCGGGGCCTTGCACTTGCGGGGGGCCTCACGGACCCCTCTCCTAAGGAGAAGAAAGCACAGTCTCCCGTGTCCATTATTCACACGGGGGACTGTGGTGTCTGCTCTTTGCCCCTGCAATGATTGTGCTGTTTGTTTGCAAAGCCGTTTGGCAACAAACAGCAAAATAATGGGAGACAGCAGGGCTCAGGAGTGGGTTCTGCTGCCTCCCGTCATTCAGCTGAAAACGTGGACATGCTGAATGACAAGAGAGGACTCCTCTGATGTCAGTCAGTGTGTTCACGTTGCTCAGCGTGACCACGCTAACTGATGGGAGAGGAGTTTTCTCTTGTCAGTCAGTGTGTTCATGTTGTCAGCGTGATCCCACTGACTGATGGGAGAGGAGTTCTCTCTTGTAATCAGTGTGTTCACGTTGCTCAGCATGACCACACTGACCTATGGGAGAGAAGTTCTCTCGTCAGTCAGTGTGTTCACGTTGCTCAGCATGACCACGCTGACTGACAGGAGAGGAGTTCTCTCTTGTCAGTCAGTGTGTTCATGTTGTCAGCGTGATCACATTGACTGATGGGAGGGGAGTTCTCTCTTGTCAGTCAGTGTGTTCACGTTGCTCAGCGTGACCACGCTAACTGATAGGAGAGGACTCCTCTCCTGTCAGCCAGTGTGTTCATGTTGTCAGCGTGATCACACTGACTGATGAGAGAGGAGTTCTCTCTTGTCAGCAGCATGTCTACGTGTCGGCTGCGTGGATGCTTTTTAAGGGTGCATGGAGGTAAGGTAAGTGTATTTTATTTTAAATTAAAATGTACATGTGTATTTACATTAAATTAGTATGTATATGTGTATGTATGAATGCATGTGTGCATGTTGGCGTTTGTGTCAATGCTGTGTTTGGTTTTATGTATACATGTATGGCGTTGTGTAACTGGTGGATGAATGCATGGGTGAAAGTGTTTTTTGTGAGTGTGTGTTCAGCACCACCCCTAAAGGTAGCCGCCCTGGGGGCCACTTCATTAAAGGGTGGGTTCATGGCATCAGAGGTGCACCTAGGCTAAAATGTCAGGGGGGAGAGGGGACTAACACTTCAAATGCTGGGAGAGGCGCTAACGTCAGAGGCTGTGAGGACGGGCAAACTTCCTTGTGTAGGGGCACCTAACATCTTTCCACATTTTGAATGAGACTATTCTGGTGAAGCTTCAATGTTACAAGCAGCTACCTCTTGCCTTAATTTCTGAAACGTCACACTTAAGGACTGCTGTGAGAATGAGATGTCTCATGTGACTACTTCCCTTCTAATCACTCCCCTAGCATGCAAGTGCTAACCCCACATCACAATTTCAATTACCTAAAAATGTATGGATATGAATGCAGATGCTAACAGTGAAATGACTTCTCATGGCCATGCTAATCCCTATGGCAATTCTCACCCAGTTCCTGCCCTCCTCACCCAAAACACCTCCTCACTGGAACTCTTTGAGCTAGCTTTAAACATGTCTTGCCATCAAACTTTGCCCTCAATGTACCTGCAAGTGTTTCCTCAAAGGAGTCTTCTGAGAGTTCATGACTTCAATGGTGTTGTAAACACGTAACTGGTGTAATAAAAAAATGTCTTAATCAGGTCTGCGTTTGGCCACTCAATTTAAAAACACCCTGCGTGTCTTTCGCTGAAGTTCTTTTAAAAATAAGCATTGGCAAAGCCAACAGTTTTGGCTTGTGTATAAGTATTAGGCATTTACCAGGCACTGCTATTAGCTGCTCAGGTACTCAAACCATTTTGCACTGGCACTATCAATGACCAGCTAATACCAATACAGAACTACCTTTCCCACGCCTACACGAATGCCCAAACTGTTAGCATTGCCAGTGTTCTTTTTTGCTTTACCATTGATGCACAGGACTATGCATCAAGGTTAAAGCAAACATACTACTTGGCTAAATTGGCCCACATTGAATGTAGCCCCATCTAGCCAGTAATAACACTTATGGTATACAGTCAGCCAGGATATACTTTCTGTGGCATGGAATTTTTACTGGCTGGGCGTCCGTACATGGTAATAATTGCATATATTGATGCAGCCTGCATCGACATAATTAGAACAACCAGCATGAATATATTTTTATACTAGCATATCTCGCGTGGAAAGGCGGCATGAAATGTATTGGAAAATGTTCCTATCCACAATTTGTGATTTGCAACTATTGGGAATTTCAATGTGCTTCCATACAAAACCAATTGCAAACCTTATGGATTTCTACCCAATTTTGCAAAGAAAGTGCTGTAAAATGCATAATTTTAACCCAATGTTTCAAACATTTTCTTGGGAGTGCGAACCCCTCTCAAGCAACCCTTTTTTGGTTTGGGCTCCCTCACTGTGCTCTGTTGATTCTGCCTAATTGACACAAACATTTAAGCCTCTTAAGTTCAGAAATGTACCAGTCTCCACTGTACATCATTTGTCACTGTGTATGATGTGTGTTTTAATGCGCACACAGGGGCAGGGTGCTCCTTAATGATATGATATGGCATTTATAACGTACCTGTAGACAAGTGTTTCTAGGCGCGACAAGGCAAGGAGGAAGAAACAAAAGAGTAGGACAAAACACAGATCTTACTAGGCCTTGTGTCATTCAGATCGCGCAAGAGCAGGGAAGGGGGAGGGGAGAAGTGTCGGGGGTGGGGTAGGATGCAGAAGTGCAGTAACAAAGGAGAAACAAGAGTGCAGCCAACGGGGGGCAAGTGTGGGTACCACAAGTGCAGGGGAGTCAAGAGGCAGTGCAGGATTGCAACAGGACAGGCATGGACCTGGGCCCGAATTCAGAGCTTGACCAGGTGACCAGTGCATGGATCAGGCAAGTGATCAGCAAGGGAGAGGAAGAGAGAAGGCAGAAGCAAAGAGACAGGTCTTGAGGTGCTTCCGGAACCAGAGATGGTTCTCCTCAAGTTTCAGCGAGGCAGGCAGGCTGTTTCCAGAGGGAGGCCCCAGCCGAAGAAAAAGATCTACCCTCAACGCTTTGCTTGGAAAAGTGACTGACCCTCAGAGAATTGGAGGTAGCGCAGTGGAGAGCTCATGCCATCCTATATATATTTATTCATATGATAATAAAGTTAGTCTGGCATGAACCTTTCTTCAATAGAGAAATCTAACTTTGCTGTAGTTGATTTGGAGTTGTAGTAATAAACCATATTTGGGATCCTGCACACAAACTCAAGGGTATATTTCTCGAGTTTCCTGTTTGCGGATGTGCCGCTGCTGGCCGAGTGCAATAAATTGTAAAGGGGCCTCACCAAATGTTTTCCCCCAGGCCTCACCACATCTTCTGACAGCCCTGCCTAGTGGCACTCGGTAGTGCTACCCCCGCTCCTCTCAGTGATTCGTGAGACACACATTCCTGAATTGCTATGAAGGCAGTGTTCCAATTGTTGTTAGATTCTGTTGGTTGACTGTGCGGGGGTGGCCTGACCCTCTTCCTCTGTCCTGAACCTAATATTTGTGCAGTTCCCTGGCCATGCCTTGCGCACTGCCACAGCGTCTCCTTGCTCCAAGCGATTTTAAGAGGAGCAGGAATAGGGGAACTGTCATTTGTTGGTGGACTAGCTACTCGGGCTTATTACGCCTTTAATTTCTGGAGGTTTATTTATTTTGCATTTTTAAAACTCTCTCACGAGGTGCTGTTACATAAATTGTTTGTTTTTCAGTTGCTTAATAGTTTATTTTGTCTTAGTTGCGTATTTATAACACATTTAAATACCCAGAGGTTTCTAAGTGCGGGCCCGGGATCGAACCTGTGTTGCTTCGTGTCGTCTTGCTTCCAAGGCGAGCACGTTGCCGCTGAGCTATCCTCCGGGACAAGTTTGGTATTCCACACTGGAATTTGCACCTGGGCTGTTTGTGGATAATGCCCCGTCTCTCTACCTTAGTCCTCAGCCTCTTACAGTAACAGAGCTCTCAATAATGCATCTCTACTCATCTTTGTATTTTGACTATAAGGTTTCATTATAAGAACATCCCAAGTAGTAATAATCAATGACAACGCGAGACGTCCAGAAGTGTCCTGTCTTAAAGATATATTAGAATGTGTTAATAGGTAATTACTAATTAGACTTACATCCCTCTGTTTAATGAACATCACTCAAGTGTTCCTTGATAGAGTTCTCTTCAGATACACGTTTTCCGAAGTCTTAAGATATATCGTATCAAATATTTCCACAGTGTACTCATGTAATCGTCCAGGATGCACTTACACATGATCAAATGTAAAAACAGGGTTACATGACATTCCGAATGTGTGGTGGTGCTCTGCGGAACAATGTCCTTGAGGATTGTGACCTGCTTGGCTTCTTCAAGGCGATCTTGACTCCTCTGGCATACTATCACTTTATATTCAGGGAAAACTATATAAACAATTTCCCATAATTCTTTAGTTGTATGCCTGTACTGCGGTCCAGTGGACTTTGTTAGTAAAGGCTGTGGTACGAGCACAAATTGGGCCTACGAAGTTGGTCCTGCCCCATCTAAGCTAGTGTTCATGCTGAAGATGTGTTTTAAGCTGCCCATCCATAAGAGCATGTCATCTTGCTGTCTACATTGTTAGGTCTGGCTGGTAGGTTATAGGCCAAAAATATTGTGTTAGAGTACAGCTGGGAGAAATTACATATGAGGGGGAACACAAAGAGCATAGGTGTTGTTTGGTTGTTTACCTACCCATTGACTGGCCATGGTCATTCTAATCCATAAGACCATTCCCACCATCTTTCTGCCCCACCCTGCCTAAAACACATCCTACTGTGATCTCTTTGAGCACATTTTTCATCAAGCCCTACCATCAAATGTTGTGCTTGAGGTGCCTGCCGGTGTTTTCTAAAGCAGTCTTCTGAGATTTCATGACTTAAATTAGAGTTGTAAACATGCTACTGGTGTAATACAAATGTCTTAACCAGGTCTGCCTTCAGCCACTAGTTCTATAAGCACTTTGAATGTCCTTTGCTAAAGTCCTGTTAAAAACAAGCATTGGAAAAGCCAACCGTTTTGACTTGTGTATACATATTAGACATTTGCCAGGTATTCACACCATTTAGTAGCTTCTACCATTGTTGGCCAGTTAATACCTAAATGGTAATACCTGACAAATTCCTTCCTATGCCATTACAAAACCTTTGGCATTGCCAATGCTCGTTTATCTTGTTGCTGTTAGATACTCACATTGTCTTTAAGAATGTTTGACTTCAAGGTTTTACGTGTATCTTTACCCTCCTACATTTTTAACTGGAAATCCTGAAACGATTGATGGCATGGTTACATAGAAAAAGGCTATCATTAAAAATCCAGTTAAAAATATGTTCAACACATATACTGGAAAATAAGGCAGCATAATAGAATCAGATTTAGAGAGCATTACATGGTTTGTTAGATTATATAGTGGAAGATGACTGCAAGCTCACCAGCTGTGTCGCTACAAAAATGTACTGACGCCTTGAAATCTACAAAAACATATATGCAATTCATTTTCAGATTCATATTTTCCGCTAAAAAACAAACTAACAGGACATATACTGTTGTAATGGGCATGTACTAGCCTGCCAAAAGCTCCAGAACGTTTGTATGGCATGGAAACAAACTGATGTTCACTTCAGTGTAGTAATTGTCGGGTCCAGGGGAGTGCTTGGAGAATGCGGATGCAGTAGTGCATTAGAATGTACTGAGTATTGCCACTTGTTTTCTGGGGTTTCCACTGGATATTACCCTTTGTTTTCCGGTGTTTACATTTGAATATTTATGCCAATTAATTGCTGATTTTCAGGAAACAAATGTAAATCTTACCTGCTCAGAAACATTTCCACAGATGCAGAACTCTCCCTACGATAATCTTTAATGCTCTTCTGTGTCTCGGTGGCACTCTTTACAGTTGCTTTGATGTACTATGCAGGCCTCTATGTACAACCCCTGACCGGTGACATTTTGACCGTGGCTCTAATGTAGTAATATACACAGGGTTGAAAAGCAGGCAACACATCATTTTAGAAAGTTTTGTTGACTGAAAACTAGTAGCTAACAAACCTCAGAGTAAGTTACTTCTACTTTGGACATGTTGCATATAACGCCATGCAACGCTCTTGCAAGGGTAAGTGTGTGTGGGTGGGTGAGAGATGGAGGATAGTAGAGAGCGATGAAGGGAAAGTGAGAGAGAGAGAGCGAGAGAGAGAGTGAGAGAGAGAGAGAGAATGTGTGTGGTGTGCTTGTTAGAAGTTGGTTTAGGACATGTGTCCAAAATGTGCAATTGCAATTATTGTGGAGTGAAGGAATACAATGCTTGCAGAGCAAATCAACAATTGAATGCCTGTAGACATTGCTTCTACCCTTTTCTTCAGTGTTCTCATTAAATGGCAATTGTAATTGGTTATTTATAACGTGCTTAATACCCAGAGGTTTCTAAGCCCGACCCAGGGATCAAACATGGGTTGCTCCGTGTCTTCTTGCTTCCAAGGTGAGCGTGCCCCTGAGCTATCCTCCCGGCCCCAATTTGCGAAACCCATCTATAACACATCATTAATATAAGAGTTCCATAAGATCATACTGTTTGATCTATGATCTTTGCAATAGATCTGTTGATTGGAAATGTTCACATTCTTTGACATTCTAATGTCTTTAAATTATTGTGACAATTAATCAATTTGCGATTGCTTTCTCCTCAATGATGGGTTCATATTACGTGTGGCTTACAGCAAGTCAAACTATTCACCAGCCTCTGTTCTTACTAAACTGTGCACCGGTTGTACACTTTTGAATTACATTGTTGAGATGTATGCTGTAAAGTCATTATTTTCACTAAGTGGAAATCCCTGATATAATGTTCAATGGAATGCAAACAAACCCCATAATTCTGGGACAAGAAAGAGGCCGTGCTTTTGAATAAGGAAAATGCGTTGCTGTTAAGTAAACCTTAAATTGATTTAAATAAAGGATAATAAAAGTGGTCCTTTTATGCAGTGGAAGTAACCACAATAACATACATAAATGTTGATAACTTGTATACACGTTAGAGTTTGCCTTCCTGTGACAGGCTCCCTACATATGATACACACATTCGGTGACACAGCATAACTATTAATGATATTTCTTATTCTAATTCCAATAAGAGTACATACATTCTAAACAAAATGTGAGTCATTAATTATGTTGCTGCTTACCAGTATATTCAAACTCTCTTCAGTTAACATTGCATGACATTAGTTTTTGTTAATAAATAGCAGATTACAACTATTACTTTTTCCAATATCAAAAATAATTATTAGTATCAGACAAAAGTTACATAGAACATTGACATTTGTGTAAACCCATATAAATGAATGTTCCACCCTCAGTGAATGTGAGGTTTTCAGTTTTTAGCATATGCGTGGAAATATAGCACAAACTATGACAGGTTGCTTTATGATCTATTGGCATATGTTTAGGAAAACTGTGGGATCAATTTAAAATGCACAATGTTAATGTATCTACTTGTTGTATTCATCCAAGATTATGTGTGTCTGAATGGATAACAACAGTGTCCCCTTGAATATGTTTGGTATATTTAGTTAGGAGCCCTCTCACTCCAACTCAAAATCATCGGTGAATTCATAACTTAGAATAGCAAATGATCTTTTCTACAGAACTAAAAATACTCTCTTCCATTCCAATCTGTCTCATTAGATGTCTATGGCCTTTACAGGTGTTGATTTATCAATTCACTATTTAGGATATGGAGCTTAGCTACTGATAGACAGCATTAAGTGTTTGACTCTACTTGCAAGAGTTGGTTTATTGAATTTATCATTTACAAAATGTTGCACTCATGTACCTGGGGAGTGCTTCATATTTTTCACTGTGCACAGAGCAAGCGTGTTTGTTATTATTTAAATGCAATCCCACTCAGAATTAAGTACAGTAAAAACTGGATACAACTCACTCTAACAAACTACTGTAACTTACTCTCATTCTGTTTCTAATCATTCATCAGTCTGTGCACATTAGACACATAAAAATGCTATGTTTTCTACCTGAATTAAAATATCACTTGGCCTTATCTATAATGAGAATGCAAAGTGCATTTCCCACTATAATGTTAAAGTATTTTATTGGTAATTGGAGCCCTATCCCAGATCATTCCACCCCATGTACTTAGCAGGAACATTATTCTAGGGGACATATCCAATTATATTTGGGGGCATTTGCATACTCACTTTGGAAAAAATTACTTAGGGTCCAGAGCCAGCAGAGACCCTCAAGTGTTCTCAGGGAATTCACAATCATCTGGTCTTTCTGGTCCCTTCCACCATTTTTCAAGAAATAAGGTCTGGCTCAGGTTAGGCTATTGCAGACTCACTAATAGGCACAGCCTTGTCATCTCCAGAGTTTATCCCAATTAGTACTCATCCATTCAGAACAAGTGTCCTCCTTCCCTGCATGTTTCATTCCTGAGATCTCTATTCCCTGTTTGTTTCTGCTTTTATAATTGATGCAATTCCCATGCTTTGTCACAATGGAATCCCTCTTTTGAATTGGTGAAAACTTTCCGTTGGAATGCTTTATTGTCAGACACTCCTAGTGAATACACACACCCAATCATCATAGGTTGATCATATTTTCAATTATGTGAAAAAGGTGGGGGCTGCCTGCACTCATTTATTTTTTCATGCAAAATCATTTACATTCCATATGGTATTGTAGAGGGGCGAGCGTGTCGGAGGTGGCCTCTGATTCAACATTTGTTCCTTCCGTATTGTAATCCCTGAGGTGCGGCTTGACACCTGCTTCACATTGACGCCGTAGGATCCATTCCTCAAATGGCTTCCAAGTTCAGCGTTCGTTCGTTTGAGCTCCTATGAGCTCCTGGAGGCTGCTGGATGTGTCGGTGTTGGCAGTGCCTGGCATTGAGAGGTGCAAGAACCCGGACCTGCGAGGCTCTGTACAAGGTTTTTTCACGGCAGTGGTACCCCTCAGTGTGGCCCTTTCTGGGCTTGCTGAGAGCCCGCTGTGTGCTGCGGTCGCGCTCTTCTCCAGTCTGGGCTGGTTGGACAAGTCCCGGAGGTGAGTGGGACACTGTGAGCGGTACCTATAGGACGTCTCTATATCGGGGGGTGTGAGCTGGGGGTGGTTGGCTAATGCAAGCAGGCTGTTTGACTTCGCCCTCACTCAATTGTGGCTCTTCTGTACTGTGCAGAGTTGAACGGGCTCAGGGTATAGACTTGGAGTGCTTTGACAGGTTCACCCCACTAAATTTAGAGGGGGATGTTTTAGTGCCACACACCTGGCCCTCTAGAGGAGACCTAGGAGAAATTGTTTCCAGTACAATCTGGGTTACGAACCTAGTACTTAAACAAAGCACATTGTGAATGGTGTTGGTGCTGGATGCGGTTGGTGGCATTTGCTGTGCAGAAGGCTGGGAGAGAGTGTGCATTCAGCGGTGATACTATCAGTCATATTAATTCTGACAGTCTATATTGCTTAAGCACCGGGCTCTCCCACCGCTTTCCCACCGCTTGAAGGTCTCATAAGCCTCTGCTCCCGAATCTTGTAATATTTGGAGGATATAAGGGCATAGTAACAGCCTCTATTAACCACCCAATCTATACTAGAGCAGGGTGGAGGCTGTTATTATTGGTTTTTAATCTTGTGCCAAAGAGACATGACCAGGAGACTGTGGGCTTAGGCCTTGATCCTGGTCACTTAGAAAAATCCATCCTAGGGCAATCAACAAAGCTGCGTTACTTTAAATATTGTGCTAGCCACCAAGCCAAATGGTGGAAAGCACCCCATTGCAGAATAGAGGATCTCAGCTGATCCCAACAACTATTTCCCCACCGAAATGCAGCAGGGGAAAAGGGCCACACAATCCAAATATAATCTGCGGAAAACCAAGATTAACCTAATAATGAGAACAGGGAGACTCAAATGAAGGGGATTAAATCCAAGAAGAAAGATAAGTACTCCAAGCCGGCGGACCACAGAGTTATTACTGGGTTCTTTCCAGTGAATCCACTCCCGGAAATTAACTCAACAACAATTGAGGAAACAGCAGTACCTGGTCCTAGTGGCAGTAGCCTAATGAATTCTACCAATCTTGATGACATTGATAATAACTCCCCATTGGAATTGTGTTTAAATATACAACGAGGGATGTCATCTCAAATCCCATCAATGGTAGTTAGTGGTACCCTACCCTACAATGAAAGTAATATGAGCATTCTGCATGGTCTACAAAAGTCCATTGGGAGCAGCAGACGACTGTCATCTTCCACCAAAACAAGTAATGTCTTCTATGGAGGATGTACCTGATAAAGAGGTGGATGATTTTGATTGTCAGTACCCTGGCTCAAATGAGATCGCTGAATTACAGTAATCAGTTGCCGCATTACAATTTGCACTCAAGGTCTTATTACAAATGTCTGGTCGCATTCTGGCAAATACAAATATCCTCACTATGGCACAGAAACAGGAGGAACCAGACCGTGAGGAGGTGGAAGTTAATCTATCTGATGCTATACACATTGTGGAAGGAAGTGAAGAGCAGGAATGTATGGAAGAGGCTGAAGTCAATCCTTCAGAATCCATTCATAGTGTGGAAGCCAACATTGTACCTCAAGATAATGACACTGATCCAGATCGTGAACAAAGTCCTCATTTATTCTTCTCACGGAAGCAGCTTAGACTGGCGAGGAAGGCACTAAAAAACTAAAAAAATAAGTGCCCCTTCCTCTATAGCTGATCCCCGGATAACGTTGGATATACACTCCAAAAAAACCAAGAAAAGAATAGCTAGAGCGGAAGCAAGGGCCTCAACGACCAAGGGCCGCTTAACTAGTTGGCTGCCACCAGAGGAAGAGAAACAGAAACATCTGGTTGAAGACGAGGAACTATTGGAAGTAAAGGACCAGGGGGTAGATTTAAGATCTCCAATACTCCATGAGCAATCAGTAGGACCTGTGGACGAAGGAAATAGCCTCGTGTTTATATCGCCTAAACTAGGAAATGACTCTAAGGATACTAATGAGAATCCTATTTGCCTTATTAAGAACCTATATCAGAGCGGTTAAAAACAGTTGGCTAGCGAGATCTGAGCTATTAGTCAGACTAAACTGTGTTCCCCAACTTCGAGTATTGAAATCTGACGACTTCCTGTTTGTTGAACCATTGAAAGGCCCTAATCCCAATGTCTCTACCCTACATTGTACTTTCTATCTACAGCGCGGATGATTAGAAAATACAAAGTGGAACTTAGGGCAGTCGACGTTGACATTGATGTGGACCTGAATGAGATTGATCCTAGCATTGCACAAGAAGATATGGCAACTCCAGCTTTTGAACCAAATTGTCTTAAGCCGTCCAAAGGGAAAAATCTAGAACTAGCTGAAGTGCAACAAGTACTAAAATGGTTGAAGGAATCTCTCCCGGGGGCTTTACTCAATCATTGAGCTTTTTCATTCCTTACATGGAATTGCCAAGGCTTTGCCCTTCTACTGAGACGAGAGGGTTCTGTCGACTTTTTGGCTAAATATAGCTGTATTTGTTTACAAGAGACTTGGGCAATGGACCCTCTGGTATTATATGGTTTTGTGTTGCATCAAACATTTGCAAATAGGGGCATAAGGGGTCGTCCATTTGGGGGATTACTCATGGGGGTGGTAAACACTTTGGTCTCCAGAAGGATTAACTGTAACCAAGAGGACAATCTCATGGCAGTGGAGGTGGAGTATGGAGAGGAATGTAGTCCCCAAAGATTCCTCCTTATAAGCCTATATAATCCACCAGGAGCAGTAGTCAGAGAATCCTTACAAGAAGCATTCCAGGACTTAATGTCATCTTGGACAATAAAACCTGGCAATGCAGCAGTAGTAGTTATGGCGGACTTTAACTGCCATATGACAGGCGAGGCGGTAATTTCATCTAACCCTAAGCTAAATCAAAAGTGTCTAATGGCCCATGAGAAAAGGGAGATGGAGGGTTTATGTTGGATACAACTGCTTGAATCGTGGGAATTAGAGATGATCAATGGCCGTACGCCCAGTCATTGGGCGGGGAAACATACCTGGACAAATGGGTTAGCCTCAATTACCTTAGACTAAATATTTATGTGCCCCAAAATGCAGTTGAAAGTTATTGACATGAAAGTGAGTCATAACAACTGGAGTGACCATGTGATACTCCAATGTTCTCTCTACTTACCGAGATCTGTCACTGCGACAATGAATATCTGCAGAATAAGCACTAATAGTGCAGGGTCAAGAATTATCTGGTCAGAGAAGAATATAAGACTGGCAAAGGAAGCTCTCGAAACCATGTTTACTTCCAGCTTCCTGGATTTTAATGCCATGTCCATAAATGCTATCGAAGAATGGATTTTGGCATTTTCGGGTAAACAATGCTGTGGTTAAAATGGGTTATATGGTAAGAACTGTGGGTAATAAACCTCCATTCAATAAAGAGATTAGTGATGCCAAGAGAGCGTTGAGAATTCAGCTATGTAGAATGTAGGTCATGAACCTGCCAGTAGTACAATACTGTGACAGGGCACAAAAAGCCAAAAATAGATATAGAGCCTCTGTTTATTAAGAATATAAAAAAGGCAGATAGAAATAGCGCCTATCAAAGGCTAGTGCAGGCTATCTGCTCTAAAAAATTGCGTAGCATTTGGTCACTCTTGAATGAGCCAAGGGATAATGGCAAAGGTCAATTTGCCAACCCTATCAGTGGGGGGAACTGGGTAAAATTCTTAGAAGGACATAATTCAGGGGACGATGAGTCAATATAACATTGTGTAAACCTCCAATTTATCCACCATTTGATGTATCCTCTGAGGCAATTTTGAATAAAATAAAAGATCTTAAGATCTCGAGAGCCCCGGTCCCAAATGGGCTAGCTAATGTGGTAATTAAGAACTATCCAGATTTCTGGGCTAGCTTACTCTCTGTATTATTTGAAAAGATCCTAATCCAGGGAAGAATCCCCCACTCTTGGCAAACAGCAATCCTCATACCCATTTTTAAAAAGGGCAACTGATTAGATCCCAATAATTACAAGCTTCTGTCTATGTTGGACATAACAAGACAACTTTTTGCCTCATTTCTGCTAAGTGAAGTACAGAAATGGGTAGATGATGCCAACATATTCAGCAAATTTCAGTGTGGGTTCCGGCGGGACTACTCTACTTCCCACAACCTTAGGGTGATGGATATATTACGCACAAGAACAATTAGTAGGGGGCAGCCTCTGCTTTGTGCCCTTTACATAGATTTTAAGGCTGCCTTTGACTCCATCCCAAGAGACAGAGTGTGGCTAAACTAGAAGCTATGTGTTGCCCGGTGGGACTCCTGTACTATCCTAGACTCTTCCATCAGAATACCATGGTCCGACTTAGATTAAATCAAGAAGGCAACATGACTAAAAAGGTGCTCCAAAATAGGGGGGGTTAAACAGGGATGTGTCACTGTGCCGCTCATCTATAACCTGTATGTCTACGATATACCAGCAGCAATAGCAGAAGCCCATAACTGCCCGCCCAAAATTGGTGTGACGCCTTGTGCAGTGCTAGTATATGTCGATGATTTGGTATTATTAGACAACACCATTAGTGGATTTAGAATATGCTAGCGCAAATGGCTTGACCATTAACTTAGACAAGACCAAAGTGCTGAGATTCACCGATAAAAGAGCCTCACGAGTTAATTTGATTGTGGATAACATAAACATACCATATGCGCCCTCCTCCCGCTACCAGGGAGTGGAGACTGAGCCCAAAGGTGACTATTGTTATTGCAGAGAAGTACGCAAAATCAGAGCGGCACAAGTCTCTGCATTTATTTCCACTTATGGACTTGAGGCCCTCCTCTCTTTTGATTTAACTTGGCTCCAGGTGATAGAAGGGAAATTCTGGCGTTGGATACTGGGGTTGCCACCAGGGGTTCTGATGGCCCTTATAAGATTAGAACTGGGACTCCCATCACTAAAAGCGATAGTACTAAAAAAAGAGGGCTGGGTTCTTCCTAAAGATGATTAGTTTCAGCACTAATTCACTATTGTCAGTGATATATCAGGAAGTCGCAAAAAACATACTACCTCCCGCTACTCGAAGCAATGACAAAGTACCTAGCAGATATAGGTTGGACACAAAGAGGTGTTGCCTACTTGAAGGAAGTCCAAAATGCACTTGGGAAACATGTGGACCTTTGAGACTGGCTAGAGAACTTTGCCCATTTGAATACGTTGAAGAGCTACCAGTTTATCAAATATAGGCGATATACCTTCATGAAGCTTGAAGTGTATTTGAATCTTTGTCCTGCCAAAAGACCCAAAGGCTTCATCATCCTATTTAGAATGGAACAATTACCTACTAGTATGAATCTGGGAACTAGAGAAAATATTCCTATCCAAGAGCGAGTCTGTCGCCTTCGTAATACATCTGAAGCATTGGAGAGAGCCAAACATTTATTAACCGAATGCCAAATATTGACCAGCACAATTTTGTTACATCTTGGTAAATATGTGTATAATCCAGAAACCATTGGTGAAATGTCATTCTGGTTATATTGCACGAACACCTGTAACATGTGCCTGTTTATCGCACTCTATAACATATGGCTAAAAATTGAATCCAAGTTGGGTTCTTTCATATGAGAAACATGAAAACTGCAACGTTAAGAAAGTTAGATTCTGCTATGGGGACAATTACTTGTATATTTGTAATTCGTAATCAACTCACCAACCTGATGAGGAAAGTTTTAATACGCATGTATAGTATGTAGAATATAATTTGACTCATGAATCTTATTTTAAGAGTCAAAGTTCTAATGGAATTTGAAAAATACTATTGCATGTTTTTTAGGTTTATTCTATCTCTAGTTGTAATTTTCATATTGCCAAAGATTGAATGTATAGTATTACTATGAAATATTATTTTATTTATCTTTTCTTAATTCTTCTTTTTATTTGTTCTTTTCCTTTTAGTTTTTTGTTTGAAGTGCATATTTATATGTTATGTGTAAAGTTTGAATTTCTCAAACTAAATCACATTAAAGAATAAATAAATAAATGCATACATTATAGAATCTTGCCACATTGATGAAGTATGAATTTATAGCATCCATGTAAGCATGCATAGGGACATGCAATACAATTATGTGCAATCATTTTTGAAATTATAAATATTTATAATTAAAACCTTTTTTAAAAATGTAAGACATTTGTATTTGGACACAGAGTTCCAGTTTTGAGTTTCATTTCCTAGAATTTTGAAACCCTGTATAAAGCAAAATGGGTCATATAAACAGCCCTCAGAGGGCGCATTGTATATTTTCCATTACTGGACTTACAAGGACTGATCCAGAGAGGACCTGCAAAGGAGACCTCTCCCGAGCTATGAGGGACCATTGTGCAAAATGCTACTCTTCATCTGAAGTACCCTGGAAGCCAGTCCTGCATACCTGCCGTCCAGTGAAGGGGTCTTTGTGAGTACGGAAGAGGAGTGCCCAGTCATATTGATTTGAAGATGTCCATTGGTGTCACCCAGGGTCCAGAGGTGCATTTTGTGACTGCTGGAATCCGTTGCTGTCTTCCGCACAGAAGAAGGGGCACCCTGGCATAGTGCTGCTGGACATCCAAAGCTGGGAAAGTTCCAAACTGTCTATGAACATTTCAAGGGACATTCAGTGTTGCTGAGTGCAGAGGAAGGTCCGTCGGTGGGCTTTGTGCCACCAGAAGCAAACAAAGATGTCCTGAGGGTCCAGGCTTGGTGAAGGTCCAAGGTCATTACATACAGGTCACCCGAAACCATGCAGAGGTCCATGCTGCTGCTAAAGCAACAATGTACCAAAAGTCAGAAAACTGTGATCATCCAAAACCGTACACCAAAAGTGACCTATGCACCCGTCACCAACAGAAGTCATCTAAGGGTCCCACGGCTCATACTCTCATCTGCCAAACCTTCAAGGGTCCCACAGCAAGGTTCATCTTCACAGGACTTCTACAGTCGCAGAAATCGCCAAACAAAGGACAGCCCAGTGAAGAGTAAAACTGCTGCACTTCAGAAAGACTTTGGATCCATTGTTCTCGTGGACTCAGGATCCCAGTGTCTTCTTCATCCAAGAGGGGGTCCATCCTCGGAGGGAATCGTTGAGTGAAACCGAGAAACTTTGCCACTTTGCCTGCCAAGGCACGAAGGGTACTGTAATGATGAAGAACATCTTCTAGCCTCAGGAGTTGTCCAATGGTCCCAGATTCATCTTGAATCCTGTTTTCCTGTGGCCTCTCATGTTCTTTGGGGGTAGCAAAACCTTTTAAAAAAAGCAGAGGTTAGTGAACATTATTGGACTGGGCTGTAAAAGACAAGATAACTTACTCCCTAACCTTTCCATTACAGGTTGCCCAGGTGGGGAGAATCTTCACACAGGACTGTATATCTAGTCTAATGAACGCATTCTGCCACTGTTCACATCTAATCTGCCTTTCTTCTCTTTTCTATGCTGATACGCCTCACTTACGAATTCCCATGCTTATTTAAAACTGTCTGCAATTATTATTTAAATGTATATATATTCCTGAATCTTATTTTGAATAAAGAAGCTGTGTTATCACCTAACATAATGTGTGGACATTCCTTTTGTGGGGGTGTTGGGGATTCACTGTACTTAAGAACCAACCTGAATCAAGTCCTGAAAGCTTAGCTTAAACCTGACTGCTCGTCCATTGCTACTCAATTGAGATCCCTGGCGGAGGTGTTTCGTGCCTTTACCCTACCATATAGAGGGCAGAAGTACAGATACACCCTCCAGTCTTTACACTGAGGTTTAAAACATGAATGAGTCAAGAAGATCTGGGTGTGGAAGTGAGGGAATAGTCTGGTGAGAACAGGTCAGTAAGGGAGACAAAAATGTGTGGGTGAATACTGAGTGAATGAGTGATTGTGACTTGTAAAGTGTTACCCTGGGCCAGCAATGTCTTTGAATCTGAAAAAGGTCTGGCTTTCATTTCAGAACACCCCTGACATTGGGGTGAAGGTGTTGACTAACATGAGGGACCAGGCTGTTCCATTTGTTTTTGTCATCTACAATTCAGTGATTGGTTGCAGTGGTACTTGAATAATGCAAATTGTGAGAAATTAGTCACTTGTGGGCACTTTCAGTTCTTTACTAAGATTCAGTGGTGTTCACCATTTGCCAACAAAAGCAGCCATATTATGAGTTTCCTGGCATTCAGTTAGGGTCTGTGGTGTAGGTCCAGGGTAGATCTAAAATTGCAGAAAACAGTGAGCGAACTACATCAGTATCACTATGTCAAAATACTGCTACTCCATCCCCCTTGTATTAGAGACATGTGCAGAGAGGGTATGGTGTGGGCTGCAGTTTAAGGATTTCATTGTAAACAGCGTTGTCAATGGATTATTTATTTTTGCTGTGCAGCAGTTGCATATGCAACCTCTGAGAGTTACTAGTCATCCCAGCTTCAGAGGATCCAGTGGTTTCACAAAACACCCTGGGAGTGAAGTAGAGTGTCTGGTGTGCTGGAAACTGTCTAGCATTGCCACAGAACTGGCTGCTATTGCTACTCAACTCACTGAGTCTTTTTCTGCTGCCTATCCCTGGGCACTCCTCCTCCTGCTTAGGCTCGCCTTCAAAACCACCGGGAAGAGCGAAGCATAGCCGAGTGATGTATAATGTCTGGTGTGCTGTAAACCATTGCCACGGAACTGGCTTCTATTGCTACATGACTTTCCTGAGTCTTTTTCTGCTGCCTATCTCTGGACATTCCTCCTCCTGCTTAGGCTCGCCTTCAAAACCACCGGGAAGAGCGAAGCATAGCCGAGTGATGTATAATGTCTGGTGTGCTGTAAACCATTGCCACAGAACTGGCTTCTATTGCTACATGACTTTCCTGAGTCTTTTTCTGCTGCCTATCTCTGGACATTCCTCCTCCTGCTTAGGCTCGCCTTCAAAACCACCGGGAAGAGCAAAGCATAGCCGAGTGATGTATAATGTCTGGTGTGCTGTAAACCATTGCCACGGAACTGGCTTCTATTGCTACATGACTTTCCTGAGTCTTTTTCTGCTGCCTATCCCTGGACATTCCTCCTCCTGCTTAGGCTCGCCTTCAAAACCACCGGGAAGAGCGAAGCATAGCCGAGTGATGTATAATGTCTGGTGTGCTGTAAACCATTGCCACGGAACTGGCTTCTATTGCTACATGACTTTCCTGAGTCTTTTTCTGCTGCCTATCCCTGGACATTCCTCCTCCTGCTTAGGCTCGCCTTCAAAACAACTGGGAAGAGCGAAGCATAGCCGGGTGATGTATAATGTCTGGTGTGCTGTAAACCATTGCCACGGAACTGGCTTCTATTGCTACATGACTTTCCTGAGTCTTTTTCTGCTGCCTATCCCTGGGCACTCCTCCTCCTGCTTAGGCTCGCCTTCTAAACCACTGGGAAGAGCGAAGCATAGCCGAGTGATGTATAATGTCTGGTGTGCTGCCACGGAACTGGCTTCTATTGCTACATGACTTTCCTGGGTGTTTTTTTGCAGCTTATCCCTGGACACTCCTCCTTCTGCTTATGCTTACCTTCAAAACCACCGGGAAGATCGAATCGTAGCGGATTAAAGAAGAGTGTCTGGCGTCCTGTGGGCCGGCAGGTGGATCTATGGATGAAAGCAGTTCATCGTGACGTGGCAGAACCAGGAAAGATGAAGAGCCTGCTTCGACCCCTCCAGCTGGAAGACCAAAGCTGATGCAGTGCCTACCTGGTTTGGTGAAAGGCCCGGAGTCTTTTATAATACAGACGGGTAAGCCTATGTAAACCTATAACTCTGAGTAGTGAGAGCGGATCTGCCCCCTCAACGGCGTAGCACGCTGTCGTTAGCAAAGAGTCTGTAAAAACTTTGCAGACTGACAGAGACATTTCCCGCATTGTGTACCCAATTAATATTGAGGTGGAAATTGCTGCCAGCATATCGTCATACATAGACAATCTCTGTGCGGTCGAGCCCCCTATAACTCCCGGTGCCGGGTGTCTTACCGAACAATTGGAACCAATTTGGTGCAGCTGAAGCGCTGTGTTTATGGGTATTGATGTGGATTTGGTGGCAGGTGCCACCGAGGTCGAGGAGGGAGATGCCTCAGAGGAGAGTGAGATAGGGAGGAAAGAGCCACCTCGACAAAGGATTAGAGCTGCACAGATGACCATCAACAATCGAAGATCCCAGCCTCTGAGACCAGAAAATTTGACGCTGACACTAGGGGCCTAGATGCCTCTGCAAAAAGAAAACTGTGTATTATACAAGATGAAAGATGCAAAACAAATCCCCTCCTGATCCAAACTTTGTGGAAACACTTGAACATCGAAAAGAAACACAGTTGTTGCAGGAAGGTCTTACTGATAAGCAAACAAAAACTGCTGGTGTGAGTCCACATTTTTGGAGCTGGCGGAAAAAACTGTTGAAAAGGCCAATTTATGGGGAAGAGCAGGATGCCTGAACCCCAGAATTAATGCAATCTGCTGGTCAGAACAGGAAAAAAGATATTTGGAAAGCCCCAAGGATAACTCTGGTATGTGAAATCGGGAGCCAGCGTTTCTTTTTTAATGAAACAGGGCTGATAGGGTGCAAAGGCCAATGGTTACTTGGACCGGAAAAACCCTCAGCAAGATCACTGCATATAGAGGGAGAAATCCCAGACCAGCTGTTGCTGGAAAATGCTTTGCTGGTCGAGAAGGAGAGTAACTTGCACAAAAGGCCAAAATTGAAGGACGGCAAAAACATAATCCCTAGAGAAATTGACAAATTAAGCACCACAAAGAGTTCTTAAGGTACTCAAATAACAGGAACAAAAGATTCAACTGAAGAACAAGGACCAGTAGTAACAATGTCAAAAGATTGTGCCACAATGACAATGACAACACAAACTGTTGAGGAGGGCCCCTTTAGAGAACACGCTGAGCCCTGCCAGGAAAAAGCAATGGATCAGGATTTCATAATGTTTTTGACCCTGGTTGCCACAATGGCCACATTTATGAAACTATTTGAGAATATGGGGATGCATTAAAAGACCATAATACAATGTTAGCCATGCTTCACTCGAAGACGGTCTTTGTGGAAGGTTTTATTGCAGGTATACAGAATAATCTTGACAACAGCCCAGCCAGAGTTTCAAACTTACTCCACAGGATCTTAGAGCCCATCATTAAGGATAAAATGAGCAGGAGATCCTCTTGAATGTCTGAAGCCATAGGCTCAATACCACTAGGTGCTACCTTAACCATGAGGAGTCTTGTGCTGTTTCACTAATCGCTGACCAGGCGTTGGAAGAGGGTCATGAGGGAACATATTTGAGTGCAACAGAAAATTCAACAAATATAGAGACATTAATACAGGAGTCTGAGCAACATCATTATGATGCAGCACTGGCAAATAGCAGTAAACCACAGAATCCTATCAATATGCCATTAAGAGGCCCGGAGGACGGGACAATTCAATAAACGGATACGTTGACGAAAGCCCTGCAGCCAGAGACTCAAAAAGAGGACAAAAGTAAACAACGAGTTAGGCCTTGCCAGAAAATGTGTGAAATGTTCACTAATCAAAGGTAAGAGAAAAAAATAGAGAGCAACTCAACCACAACCTAATGTGGGGCAACCGAGGACAATCCAACCTAAAGTGATAGTTGGGAAAGAAACTGTTAAAAAAGAAACCAAAAAACCAAACCAACTTCCCTCGACACAAATCCAATGGTAGTCGGGCCTTCATCAGAAACTTAACCATTCCACATAAGAATTCTCCCATAGAAATCTGAGCTGTGAAGAAATCTAATACTGAGGACAACATCAAGAAAACCCAAAAGGGGACGGTGATCAGCAAACAGGTGTCAATGGAAGTGTAGATGGAGGAGGAGGAGATAGGCTTGATTGACCTAATGGATGAAATGATATTTTGAAATTAAATATTTTATTATTTTGCGCTCGTACACAAGTGTTTCAGAGCGCAACCAGGCAAAGGGAGGAGAACAGGGGAAAACAAAAACAATGATCTTAATAGGCCCAGTGCCATAAAGAGCGTGCAAGTGCATGGGAAAGGAAAAAAGAGGGTAGGTGCATGGAAGAGGGAGAAGTGGAAAGTGTGGAACAGAGCAGAGGAGAGAACAGAATAAAGATTAATAAGTAAAATAAATAAATAAAAGTGATAAACAGTGGTAGTACAGCCAGGAAGTGGCAAGTGCTAGGTTAGTCATTTAGGGTATATCTGATAGTGCAGAAGAAAAGTGGGTGGGGGACTGTATGGGTAAGGATACAGACCCCAGTGCAATTGGTGGCAGAGATGCAGTGCAGGAGGGTGGCAGGGCAAGCAGGTACCTGGGCCTGAAGAACAGAGGGTGGCCAGGTGTACGGTGCTGAGAGATAGAACAGATCACCAGGGGAGAAGAGGGGGAAAAGGCAGAATCGAAGAGGAAGGTCTATCCAGATATACGGTATCGGAAAGGGAGCTGACTCGGTACTAGACATCTCAGCGAAGACCTGATTAGTGATTCGGATACAATAGGAAGTGACCAAACCTGGATTGAAGAGGATGACTTGGAACACAGGAAAAAAAATATGGGTCCTGTCCTTTAATAGACAGTAACAAACATAGGTGAGACTCCTTCCAAAGGGAACTTAGAGGACGATGTCTCTAGGAGACCCCCCACCCTCCCGAGTGCAATGGCAAGAAGAACGAATGCTGCAAATATGATCAAGACAAACTAACGCACCAAGAACAAGCATGGATATGGAGGGTAGTGCGGAACATAATGAGTCAGAGACTATAAGGCAAGGGTAAACAAAGAGGCCCAGTAAGCAAGGACAAACAAAAGGTGCTGAACAACACTCTGTATTGGTCAAAAGTGATTACTATGAATCCCCCCTGCTCAAGTTAAGGGAGGTTAAATCAAGCCTGAGGGAGCCCATGATCTCGCGAGAGGCTTCATTTCATCTACCATCCAACCTAATAGACAGGATCCTGTAAAGGTCAGGAGAAGGAGATCCCACCTCTGCAGTGATGGTTTGATTTTAGAAAGAATCCTATATCATAACGACAGGTTAATCTTGAACAGGACTAATGTGGTTTGGCTTCTACACCATGTTCTTACCTTAAAGGATAGCTCCGGGACTTTTTTTTTATTGTCCCTACGGTTCGGCCATGTGTTTTTAAGCATAACTCGGTAGATCGTAGAAAACTTTCCTATGGACCTTACCCGACTTTTCGTCCATTAACGCACTCGAAATCAGCTGCCATTTTCTGATAATCCTATCATTTCCCCCCATCGCCCTGGCTCACCTGCTTTTGCGGCACTAAATCAAATCCCCCGCCCCTGAGCCTGACATCAGCAGACGCGTACCGCCCATTTCCCAACGCCAAAGCACGTCTCGTGTCAACAATCGCTGCGCCTCAGCTAATGAAGTGTCGCTATGGAAATGGCAGGACGCCTCTTTCCTCAATAAGTATAAACACACCGTTTCACAACACACAGCAGCAGATTTTCCATTCCATTACTCTCTCTGTGTTACTTTGAGTATTCTGTGACTCGTTTCTGTGCTCTGGTCAGCTACCTTCGCCGCTTTTAGGCCTTGTGAACACCTGTACCATCTCTGTAAATTATTTTACTTTCTTTACCACACAATGGCTACAATAATGCCGTATATGTACGAGCCCGAGTACACTGAGGAAGAACTACTGGAAAGGCAAGCACGCGAAAACGATGGGGATTCGGACGGCAGTTGGGAGGACCAGTCAACGGATGAAGAGCCTGGACCATGTCGCATGGACGGCGTCTCCACCTGGTGCACGTGCAATCGGTGCGAGCTAATGCCAACTGAGGAGGAGAACTGCTGCTGCCGTGAAAATTCCGGGTGCTTGGCCTACATTTCGGAAGGCGAGCCAAGTCCGCAATGCATCACTGAGCTGCCAGAGTTCAGGGAAGCCTGCCTCTCACGGATCGTGTTGAGGATGATGATGGTGCTTATGCACGAACTTCGCGGCACTGTTCGTCCGCGTAATCCGAGTAACCACTACTATGTCATGGTCGTCTCCACATATAAAATTACATCTACATATCATTCGAATGCATGTAAATTGGTTCCATATTGTGCATTTTCTAGATAGAATTTTTTTCAAATCAGAATAACATTTTTTACCTGAATCGACAGTGATAAGAAAGTTTTGTCATTTTAATACAGTTTGCATCTTTCGTTTTCACAGGTGGTACAGGCTGGTGGTCTATCGTTGCTTCACTTGGTGGCTTCACGGGAGGCTCGGACACCGCGTTCGGAGAGTAATACCTGCCTGTGCGGTACTTGCCATTAGACAACATTTCCCCAGCGACAGTGGACAATACCGCAGATTTTCCCTGGATGTGCTGCAACCGGAACTTTACAATGTGTAATGTTTATTATTTATGTTCAATTGAAATTAAGATCTAAAATAAAACCCAACATATGTTTTAACAATGGTTGTTTTGATTTTTTAAATGAATCTAGTGTGTCTCCATTGAATAGTCTTCCTGTGCCTTGTCTTGTCACACCACATGTCTCCGGCCAGCATCCTCCCTCACGCTGGCCGCCCACCTTCAATCCACATAACCGTTGAACCCATATGCAGCAGACATACATATGTTATTTTGCGGGTTGGCATCAAGCCTCCCGGCCTTGCCTCCTCCCCCAAAAATACTTACCACACCACTTTGTTCAAGCGTTGGCAATAAAAGGAAGGCCGTTGGATTTTATTGATACAAAACATGGTTATAGGTAAATAATCAATATGGTTGATCATAATAAATCATCCTTTTGGGCACCGGGTACAGAGATGACCCCCTCTGGCCCGTGCTGCCTTGCCACCACAGGCCAGCCTGCTGCTGACTAACTGCCTAGGCATCCAGGGTCTCCAGGGTGAACTGCACCCATATATTCTCCTGGGATGGTGAGGTATTTATAAACTCACCCCCAAACCTTCCATGTACTAGATCCTGTAGCCTGCCTCTTACATGCAGTTAGATGGCCTCTCCTTGTGAGGCCCTGCGGCAAACGAGTCTTGTCTGCACGACCACCGCCCTAATCCACACCCCCCCCTGCCCTATCAAAGGCAGTTCGCACCGGGGTACTTGTGCTGCCAAGTGGAGCTGTCAGGGAGCGATAAAGGCCAAGAGGTGCCAAAGACCATGTACACTTCAAAGTGGTCTATAGAGCATGGGTTGTTGTTCCCATGTCTACCTCCAGACCCCGTGTCTCCTGCCAAGCATCCCCCCTCACGCTGGATGGCCCCCTGCAATCCACATAAGTGTGTCTCCATTCACGAGTCTTCCTGTGTCTTGTCTGCACGACCACCGCCCCAATCCACCCCCCGCCCTATCAAAGGCAGTTCGCACTGGGGTACTTGTGCTGCCAAGTGGAGCTGTCAGGGAGCGATAAAGGCCAAGAGGTGCCAAAGACCATGTACACTTCAAAAAGGTCTATAGAGCATGGGTTGTTGTTCCCATGTCTACCTCCAGACCCCGTGTCTCCTGCCAAGCATCCCCCCTCACGCTGGACGGCCCCCTGCAATCCACATAAGTGTGTCTCCATTCACGAGTCTTCCTGTGTCTTGTCTGCACGACCACCGCCCCAATCCACCCCCCGCCCTATCAAAGGCAGTTCGCACCGGGGTACTTGTGCTGCCAAGTGGAGCTGTCAGGGAGCGATAAAGGTCAAGAGGTGCCAAAGACATTGTACACTTCAAAGTGGTCTATAGAGCATGGGTTGTTGTTCCCATGTCTACCTCCAGACCCCGTGTCTCCTGCCGAGCATCCCCCCTCACGCTGGGCGGCCCCCTGCAAACCGCATAATGCCACGACATATACACGTCATTCATTCACAAACACACCCCTGTTTCGAATTCTTTATAACCCACTTCATATTTCTAATGAGAACTTCTTTGCGCTTTGCTAGTCAACCCGTGAAGGTGCTGGTTATCTGCTCTTCGTCTCCGTGAACTTCCGTGACCACTTCGAGGAAACTCGTCAGTTTGCAACCTGTGAACTGCTCCCTGTTCTATGACAAGAAACTACTCTGATCCCTGCATCTAACTGTTTGTTCGTCAAGGTAAGGCCATGTACCATAATCATTTTGCGTCCAATTTCTTTTCGTTCAAGACAGTACATGCAAGGAACTAGTCACATGTTCTGAGTCTAGTCAAATTATCTTTCTATTTTTTTAAAGTTATTCAAATACTTATCCGCATGTGAATAACGTGTATAGTTCCAAGAACCAAAATGAACCTTGCATTGAACCTTTTATGTGTCATTTAATTTTTTAACACATTGGTATTCATAGAGAATTGTTGATCTTTACTTTTCAGAACTTTCCACAATGCCTGCCTGTTCCATTGGCGGTTGCCCTTCGAAGACCCATAATAAATCTGAAGGTACTATAATGCATGTTTTCCCTAAGACAATAGATCAGATAAGAGAATGGGTCCGATATTGAGCTTGAAAGTAGAGTCCTAGAAGTCTTTGCGGACAAGAGGGGTGATCGATACCGCATCTGCAGCAGGCACTTTAGCTCAGACATGTACTCCACATCAATGCTAATAAAGAAGAACACACCGCGAGCGAGGCGAAAATTGCTCTCAACCGCTATTCCCACTCTATTCGTCCACATCCCTCCACTGGTGAGTCAAGTTTACGTATTTATCTCTCGGCCTTGCGGTAGTGTGTAGCATTAGCTAACAATAATTTCCCCATTTATGTATCCACTATTATTATTATTGTTATCCAAAATAATGCAAGTACTTTCTTTCAGGGAGATGCTGAGGAGTCCAACGTATTGACGACAACCGTTGATGTCCCTCAGATGCTCGAGGTACGTTTCCGGACAGTTCCATCGATGGAGATCATCAGATCTTGCATTCTTGTAGCGTGATTGTTACACACAATGTTTCTTTCGTTTTTAGCCATTGATATGTCCTTCTGTCGTCGCCCTCCTATGTGTCTTCTTTTTTCAATATTGTGTTCATTACTAATGAAAGTCCTATGTTTCAGGGAGTCGATGGAGCATTAGTCCAAGAAGAAGGGGGAGCATGCAGTTACGGGTCGGCGCAACAGCTTGCAGAAGTGTGCACCGCAGTTACATCGTCCCTTGATGTTCTTATGCATTTCGAGGTTTGGATACTGACAGTTCGATCAAGCGAAATCATATGACGTGATTACATCCGCTATACTTCCTTCTTTATTAACGCAAGTACTATGTTTCAGGGAGATGACGGAGCTTCTTCTACAAGAACATCACCCCTAGTAGTTGATGCAGATCTCTGGGTGGTGACACTTCCAACGATCGAGCAAATCGAATCATATTTACATATCCATTATTTATTTTAGACAACTGATCATTTGTGCAGGTCTATTTAGATGAGCCGTTGATGCCTGCACAAAGTTTATGTTCTTTTTAACAAAATAGAAAACCATACTAATGCAATTACTGTGTTTCAGGGAGTTACTGAAGCATCATCTTCAATAATATCATCAATGGAAGTCTATGAGGAGCCCGAGGTATGGATCTTGACAGTTCCATCTAACTAGATCAACAATGCGTGAATAATTGTTGTTTGAATGTTCTACATAAAGCGTTCATTCGTGTTTTGCTATTGAGATGTACGTGGGTATTGGTCCCCAAGTACATTTTGTGTTTTCGATATTATTATACATACTAATGAAAGTTCTATGTTTCAGGGAGTCGATGGAGCGTCAGTGCGTGATGGATGTGCTTATCATGAAAATATAGTCGTTGCAGCGCAAGAGGAAGTGGAGACATGCACACACGAGTCGGAGCAACAGCGTCCTGATGTTGAAGTTCGAGGCAAGAAAGTTTCAAAGAAAAGAAAGCAAAAGAAGTTTAGCGTCCTGGTCACTATATTATGTTGTTTTTCACTGTTAATAGTTCAATACTGTAAGTTGTGTTTAAACTGAACATCACTTTTCCAATCTGTCCTCTAGTTGCGAGTGGGTGTACGAACTAGATCTCCACAGACAGTGAAGCGAACGAGAGATGTTGCTTGTCAAACCTTTTGGCAGGGACTTGAGACTGGAGATGCATCATGCCAATGGGAAGAATATGAAGTGATTGACAACGGAGCTATACCACATCCAGCCATTGATAGTGAATGTCCTCCTGGTAGTTCGGATGCAGTCGGAGATCAATTCACAGAATCCACACCCGCAAAAACTAAGACCGCGAGAAAGTTGAAAAAATTGTTTTATTCACCCATCGCCGGAGAAGGAACAGATGTTGCAATGGAAGAGAATGAAGTGGACGACAATGAAACACCATCAATATCACTGAACATAGCGGAAGACGATATCAGAGATTCTACCTTTCATGTGAGTGACATGTCCTCAACGTTACAGGCCGAACCAGCTGGGATGCAGAGTGACAGTATAAGGAAAGAGGCCAAATTCATTGTATTCGATAGTTGTTTGATTGATATTATTATTCGGATGAAATGTGGGCATTCGGTTGGTGGGGAAGTATGTGGGGAGCCATTGATTAATGTGACTCGTGCAATTCGAGGCACTAACCTTAAAATACATGCCACCTCTACAAAATATCATCCTTTCTCATGGTCTGCACAACCCATGCTGGGGCAACTGCCAGCAGGCAATCTACTTTGTGCAGCTGCTGCACTTTTTAGTGGTTCAAGTTTTAAAAAGTTAGAGTCTTTCTTTCAGTTTGTGGGAATCCATTTCATTGCGAAAACTCAGTTCTACAAATACCAAACCGATTATCTATTTCCAGCCATTAGCGAAGCTTGGAGAATGGAAAAAATGTCTATTGATAGTACATTCGCGGGCAAACGGTTCAGGCTAGCCGGTGATGGACAGTGCGACAGCCCAGGATTTTCAGCCAAGTACTGCACCTACCACTTTCAGGACATGGAAAGTAAGAAAATTGTGAGTTCGGTGGTCGTGCAGGTGTCACAAAGTACATCCTCAGTGGCCATGGAGAAAGTTGGCTTTGTAGCATCATTGCAAGAACTACAATCGCGGGGAATGGTGATCGACCTGATAGCCACGGACAGACATGTTTCAATTGCCAAGACAATGAGAGAAGAGTACAAAAATATAAATCACCAATTTGACGTTTGGCATCTTGCAAAAACAATCAATAAAAAAATGTCGGCTGCAGGTAAAAAAAAAGATATGCAAGGTATTTCACAGTGGTCCAAGTCAATCAGCAACCATCTTTGGTGGAGCTCAAAAACATGTGGAGGGTCGTTGGAAATTCTACTGGAAAAATGGCGGTCAGTAATGCTACACTGTAGCAACGTTCACCGCTGGAACACAAACCAACATTTCCACAATTGTGAACATGGCCATTTGTCCACAGAGGAGGCACGGAAGAAGAAGTGGTTGATTCCTTCATCACCCACTCACAAAGCCATTGAAAAGATTGTATTTGATAAAACTATAACAAGAGATTTGAGGGGACTCACAGAATTCTGCCACACAGGAGATTTGGAGGTGTTCCACAATATGTGCCTAAAGTACAGGCCAAAACGATTGCATTTTGGCATGGAGGGCATGATAAATCGGACTCTTCTAGCGGTCTTGGCACATAACCATAATGTTGGCCGTCAACAAAGTAGGACGACCGGAACTTTAGGGACGCTTCGCTACAATAAGGCCTTCACTAAAAGAAGTGAACAATGGGTGATCAAACCAGTGTTTCAGGATATGCAATATGAGTTTATTGAGAGACTTTTTGTTGATGTCCTAGATAGGCACATACATGGAGTTGTGAACAAACCTGTGCAGGGGACAACTGCATTGCCACCCAACATTGCCTCTGTTCCATGTCCACCTAAAGAAGAGCTCATTGAGAAATACACATCATGGTTTAAATGATTGTAATTTGATTGTCTGTTCTCTCGAGTCTTCTCATGTCGCAGGCCCATTGAATATGTGTATCTAGGTAATGTGTAAATAAAAGTGATTGCTCAGTGTACATGCAATGTGTCTCTCCACCGTTGCCCCTCCCTTCACCGTGCAGTTGTGCGAACCACCCGGGTGTCACCTGTGACTTTGCTCTGGAGTCTCCTCATGTTGCAGGCCCATTGAATATGTGTAACTATGTATTGTGTAAATAAAAGTGATTGATCAGTGTACATGCAATGTGTCTCTCCACCGTTGCCCCTCCCTTCACTGTGCAGTTGTGCGAACCACCCGGGTGTCACCTGTGACTTTGCTCTGGATTCTCCTCATGTTGCAGGCCCGTTGAATATGTGTAACTATGTATTGTGTAAATAAAAGTGATTGCTCAATGTACATGCAATGTGTCTATCCAACCTTGTTCATTTGCGCATTAAATTAAACCAAACAGTAATATAAATCATTTTTCAAAAAATATAGAATGTCTCCGTATTTATGGTTCTCTGGGGCTGCAAATGCACGTAGACAAAATGCAATGATGGAGTGTAAATTTCAAGTCCTGTGAGATGGCCTTACACTGAATGTAGCTAACTAGGAATGTGTGCTCGTTCAAAGTGAAGGTAAGCTGCTTTGATTTTTTGCTCGGGTGCCGGAATGGCCCACGACTCAGTATAAGGTTCTATTGTTATTTGACCTTGACAGGCCGGGACCATCCCGAAAGACTTCTTTTTGGGGGTGTGGGGCAATAACGTAAGAAACGATAATGAATATAATTTCAGAAACGAAAGCCATTTAATGTTCGTTCATTAGAAGAAATAACGTCGGCATAGAAGGAGTGGTATTTCGGGGCTGCCCTACGCACAGACACAATGGAAAATGCAAATATTATGTAAGTAACTCTTTAGATGAGTTTATACCGCAATTTAATTACTATACAGTAGCTTTAAAGACGGGTTAAGTTGTACTTGTTCGTTCTATGTGGCATATTGTTTTGTACCGTGCACTATCTTGAGGAGAACCATCTCCTTTTACGGAAGCACCTCAAAACCTTCCTCTTTGCTTCTACTTTCTCTCTCCCTCTCCCCTGCTACAACTGGTCCACTGTCTGCGACCTCGGTCCTGGGCCCTTCCACTCTCCACCTGCACTGCCTCCCTGTCAACCCCTGCACTGGGGGACTGTCTCAGTATCCTACAGCCCCCCTTGACGTATAATACCCAGTTGCACTGTCCTAGCTATGAAATAATTTCCCGACCTAATATATAAAATGAATAATTTTAATAAAGATCTGATGGTGAGACTAATTTCATTTTTTGTGTTTTTAAAACAGGTACATCCTTCATTATTGTATGTGTCACGAGTACCAGACACCGGCGGATGGCTTCTACAACCGCCAGTTGCTTCTCCGCGTGAACAACGTTACCACCCTGACCATTTTATGGGACGATCGCCAAGTACAAGTATGCCCTTACGCGGTACTAACGGCTAGATGCAACATACAGACCGTTGTGGTGGCCTAGTGCCTTGTTGTTGGAACAGCTATGCGATTATCAGTGCGACCGAAGAGCTTATTTTATCGTAAACCAACACCCTGTGTACTGCACACGAACATCGCTTGCCTCAAGACGAACTATTTTGGATCGAGAGCAAAGAAAAATGCAAATCGCTGAATATTCTCTAAACATTTGATGTCCAATAAATGTACTTTACCAAATTTACAATCTTGCGGTTTGATTTAAAAGTACAGTTTCATATTCCGAATTGTGGCGCGCTGTGTTGTGAGCTGATCTGTGTTGGTTTCCGGGTTCTGTGTGGAGTCGCGTAGAAGACGCCTGGGCGCGTTTGCCTACGCAGCACAGTCACGTCACGGATAGAGGCGGGGAATATGAATGTTTTGATAAAGTCTGTTTCAGGGGCGGGGGATTTGATTTAGTGCCGCAAAAGCAGGTGAGCCAGGTCGATGCGGGGAAATGATAGGATTATCAGAAAATGGCGGCTGTTTTCGAGTGCGTTAATGGACGAAAAGTCGGGTAAGGTCCATAGGAAAGTTTTCTACGATCTACCGAGTTATGCTTAAAAACACATGGCCGAACCGTAGGGACAATAAAAAAAAAGTCCCGGAACTATCCTTTAAGACTTGTACCATCAGATGATCTGGTCATTATATAATTCCTGGAGGGAGATAGGATGGACAGGGTAATTGCATATACTGCCTCAGCCTTGATCAAACACCTCTTAATGGAAGAAGCTCCTCATCTAAAGCCAAAGGGTTTTGACCTATCAGAACAAGAAACAATGGCATTGGGGTAAAATCTAGATCCCTCCAATTTCACAGAGAAGTTGATGATGAAACAACCCGAAACATTGAATGATGGGCAATACCAAGTAGAATGAGAGAGACTATGGGGGTCATTACGACTTGGGTCAGTAAGGCATACTGGGCACTGGTAAGGAGACCGGTGCCGGTAATCCCTTACTGCCCTATTCCAACGTCCCTTGGCGGGGACTGTAAGGAACGTGGTCTGACCAGACGTCCCTTACGGGTCCCGCTAAGGGACCAGCGCGCTAGTAAGGGGCTTGCAAGTCACAATTCCGTTATTAGTGCCCTCCCCATTCCCATTGAGCCCTATGGGGGCTCAAATGGGAATGGTGAATGGTTTGTTCAATGGGGACTTACCGGGCCTGCCAGGGTTGGACTGCACCAGTAAGTCCCCATTGAACAAGACCGGTGCCGGTCCCAGTATTGGAGGCAGCCATGGCGCAAATAGCACCATGGCTACCTCCAATCTCGGAATGAGGCCCTTTGAAAAAAACAATACCAGATGTCATGATCTCTACCACAAGAAAAGAGGGGCATCAGGAAAATTGGAAACCTGATAAAATCTCTGGCCGTAAGAGAAACTAAAAAAGCTTATAGCAAAGCTGAAAGATCAAAATGGTAGCCATACGTTCGATTATGGCATTTTGTTTTGAAAGGATGAGGTCAAAAACGGAAGAGGAAGCACAAAAACAATGATGTCTCTTCGTCATGTTTATGACACATAAATTGCTAAAAAATATAAATCCTCAAAATTCATATTCACCTGCTAAATCAATCCCCCACAAGGCAAACAAGCATACTAATTCACAAATTGAAACAACAATATCAAAAATTGGTCCCGACTTCACAAAAAGAGTATGCTGCAGGAGGACGACAAAGAAATGCAGAGTATAATCAGGACTAAGAACACAGCAGAAATATGGTCCATTATAAATGAGATGGACTCCACACAAGATGCCTTAATCATAAACCCAATACCAGCTGCGACCTGGACGAAATACTATGCTAAATTCCTTCATAACGAGGAGGTGGGAACTCCAAGGCAGATGGGTATGACAACAGCAGGGGAATACCTAGCTATTGATCCATCATCTATTGACAACATTATTGTCAACTCAAGAGCCTCCGGCCCCAAAGGGATGACCAACGAGATGATGAAGCAAGATCTGAAGCTGTGGGCTATACTCCTCCATAACCTCTTTCAACACATCATTAATTCACAAAAGGTTCCAACGATGTGGAAAGCATCAGTAATCACCCAAATCTTCAAAAAGGGGTCAAGGATGGAACCAGAAAACTATCAACCAATAGCCTTGTTAGATGTGGGCGGCAAGGTGTTTACTTCAATAACTTTAAAAGCTCTGGCAAAGTGGAGCATTTCGACTGGCCACAAAGACATATGGCAGGCAGGGTTTGTCAAGGGTGTTGGGACTCCCCTAAACATCTTTATATTTAACATCTTAAAGGCAAGGACAGAGAGGAGTGAAGATCAGAAGATTATTATGGTGTTTATAGACTTATCAGAAGCCTTAGATACCATTAAACGGCCCAAACCTTGGGGAAAATTGACTGATTGCAAATGCCCTAATGCAATCTTGGAAACCATCAAGGACTTATATTCAGGAATGTCCATAAATGTGAGGCTTCTTAAATCAGGCCTCCTATGAAGCCCAAATTCAACTAACATAGGCTTAAAACAAGGTTGTCCATTGGCCCCTGAACTTTTTTAATCTCTTCATTGCCGATCTCGAAGAAGCCTTTGGATCTACTAGATGCTTCCCACTGAAAATTGCAGGAGTCTCAATTGGCAGATTGCTATATGCCGATGACATTGTGTTGGTGGATCAACCCCAATTGTTTTACAACAGCAACTGGATGCACTCCAACTGTACATGGAGGCCAATGACCTCAAAAAGAAAATCAAGGATCATGACTTTTGGTAACCTGTATCACCTTCAAATGTGTAAATGGTATTGCCCCTCTGTATTTCAGTGAGCTAATCCAGCCATATCAACCAGTGAGAAAATTAGAAAATTGCACTCTAGTTATGGTCACCTCTTGGCTGTCCCCCTTTTGGCATATAAATCACGTGGTGATAGAAGAACTGTTTTTTGGTCCAAAGTTGTGGAACTCTCTACCACTAGAAATAAGGACCTTAAATTCACTTCTTCAGTTTTGCCAAGCATTAAAGACATTTGTGTTCAGATAGAGTAGCCTCACTTGGGGGGGGGGCCTGTTTGGTCTTAGCTGGCTTCGTCACCAACTGTTTTTGTCATCTGTGTCGCTATAGAGTTTATTCTGTTCTGTGCGTGTAAAAAATACAAAATACAATACAAATACAATACAATACAATGCAATTTGGAGTGCCAAAAGGAGGCCGTAATAAGAAAACACATGCATGGCATCTAACAATGAAGCTTATTTCAATTTTAACGTATGGAGCAGACACATCTTTTTCATTTCGAGAGGAGAGATGGCCAATTTTGGAAGATATCTTTTAGAAGAGGGTGCTTTGGCTGCCAAAGAGAATACCAATCCAGAAAGTCAAAATGGAACTGGGATTAAGATCTATGAAAACCATAGCAGTTTGGAAATCCTTGTCATTTTACCGTAAATGTATTGAAGAAAAACCACAGGGAGGTGTTTCTGTATTGAAAAAGGCATTCGAAAGTGACAGTGAAAGAAATTTAGCAGAATGTCATACCATCTGCTAAGCAATTGTCAATGAGCTGGGCGAATCAGACACCTCTCTGGTGAGGGATCCAAATAGGATCAAGAGGAAGCTGCATATTAAAGATTGGATCACGACTCAGGAAGAAAGACAGTTGTACAGGCAATATGGGAATCACTTTCAAGAAGCAAGAAAATTAACACGCTTCCAAGAGACCTGTAACTGTTCCCAAACTGGTTTTTCAGAGCCCAATTCATGCATTTCCGTTTGAACTTATTTCCCACAAGAGAAGTGTTACAACAGAGAAAAGGAAACATAACTGATGTGTCTTGTAGACTCTGTTGAACAAATGGTGCGAAGGAATAACTAAAACATTTAATTCTCCTCTGCCTGGCTCTGAATGATGTGAGAGCTAATTTACTGGGAGAGGCAAATAACAAATATGTTTCCAGGTCAGTGGACAATTGGTGGAGGATAGAGATTGAAGGCCATAAAACACACATCACTCTTGCTTTGATCAAGGTTCTGTTGATTATTTTCAGAGAAATAGCCAATATCCATCCGGCTCCGTTGACAGGAGTCTACTGAATGTAAATAAGGAAATAGCCAAGAGGCGGACAAGTAACAGAATGTGTCTTTACTGTGATTTTACTGTGATTCTGGGGCTAAAGGTTTTGTTGTAAACTATATAAAGCCGACTAATACAAATAAAAAAAAATACAATTTGAGCTGCCTTAGAGCTTCATTGGCCTCGCAGAGCAATATGTTTAGAAATGCTGATGAGCTACATGTGTGTGAAAATTCAGCCCATACATCAGAGCATAGTGATGTGCAGTATAATACAGTGCAGTGCCTTTTTAGCCTTTCAACTCACGTGGTTTTGCAACAGTAAAGATGTATAATTATTTTGCAACTATATAATTGCATTTGCTGTCTTTCCGGGCAGTTTCCTTGCCTTTGATTCATTTTCTTGTCATGATCCAAGAGCATTGTACTACAGGAAGGGTGACATGGGTGGAGCTTTGTCACTGCACAAAGATGTTTGTCCAATGAAGAGCAGCGCAGTGGATGGGGAACCACACCGACACAGGGCAGCTTCTTGTGTATTGGAGCAGTGTGGGGGCTCCCTACCCAAGAGATCAGCTATGCCTCAGTGCATTCATAGATTTGGGAGACTGCTCTGTGGCTCTGAGGCAGGGCAAGGTGCATTGATCATGTGACCGAAGATGGTTTAAGAAAGGAAAAGCACCTTTTTTCAGCTAACAGATTCTTCTCTTTGTGAATTGCCAGGATCCCTGAGGTGTCATCATTTGTCATGCATGCTGGACGTGGTCCTACCTCCTACGCTCGTAGAACAGCTAGACCGTTCTATTCCAAATGGCGGTTGTTCGATACGTTGCCGGGAAAACGACGTTTGCACTTTTCACGTCGCTAACTTCACGTGTATTCTGCTTCGTCACGTGAACTACGGCATTACGTATTTAAGCAGCGTGGAAACTTCACTCGCTGCTTCTGATCGAATCATTTGGCGTTGTGTAGCTGAACCTCCGGTCTGCATCCTTGCAGGTTACTACAGCTACTTTTTGGGCCTTCTATAGCTTGTTTTCCGCCACACGCTGATTCCTGGAGCTGTTTGGTTGCGTGTAAATTCACACGCGCACGCTATCTTCAAGCGCTGCTGGCCTGGGCTGCGTGAATCCTGTTCGCGTGTAAATCCACACGCGCGCGCTATCTTCAAGCGCTGCTGGCCTGGACTGCGTGAATCCTGCTCGCGTGTAAATCCACACGCGCATGCTATCTTCAAGCGCTGCTGGCCTGGACTGCGTGAATCCTGCTCGCGTGTAAATCCACACGCGCACGCTATCTTCAAGTACGGCTGGCCTGGACTGCGTGAATCCTGCTCGCGTGTAAAATCCACACGCATATATATTGTCTTCAAGCGCTGCTGGCCTGGACTGCGTGAATCCTAATCGCGTGTAAATCCACACGCACACGCTCTTTTCTTCGCGGCTGTACAGAACCGTGTGTACTTTGTTTATACCTTAAAAGGAGCGCTATTTCCAACTCCTGCACCTGTGATCTTAACAGGGGGATTGATTCATTTCTATACTTTACTCTACGTGGGAAGGAAGCTTTTCAAGGATAATTGGAAGGTGACAGTGAACAGTACTTTGGACGCTATCCTGTGGTGCATCAACCCGGTATCTAGCGTGAGCCTCGTTCCGTTCGGGATAAGTCTCCCTTACTAATCTTCCCTTCCTTGTCGTTTGTTCTACCTTGGATTCCTCAAGAGACTCTGCTGGATTCATCTGCCCTAGACTCAAGGTCAGTGTGTGCATTCATGACATTTTCTATTCCATCATACCCAGGTTGGGGCAGTTATTCATGATACTTTATTTTGTTCTAGGCTGACTTCCTATAACTTACCCACGCCCTTTCCAGTGATCCATCACTCTGCCTGTTTTACCAGTCAGAGAGTTGTATCATTTGGAAGGTCTTAACTTGACTTCACAACTATCAAAACGCGTGAACAGGGATCCGGAAGACCCTACCACCTGTATCCTTTTGAGTACCGTATCCTTTTCAGTTAATACTTTGGTGCTCTCTGACAGAATCAGAAGCCATGGAGGGTACGGATCCTTTAGCTGTTTTGACTCAGTTGATCAGCGATTTGAGAAATGAAATGGTTACGGTTCAGGACATGTTACGGCATCGTATGGACGTTATGCAAGACGCCATGCACGGTCGTCCTCAGGGAGCACAGGTTTCCCATTTGGCCACTGCATCTGGATCTGGGACTATGACACCCCCACAGGAAACTATTAATGTGGTTATGCCCACTCAGTTTCCCTTGGCCCCTCCGGAACGGTTCACTGGTGATCCCAAAACCTATAGAACCTTTGTTAATCAGTGCCGACTTCATTTTCTTTCCCGTCCTACATCTTTTCCTGACCTAACCACAAAAGCAGCATTCGTGCTTTCCCATTTAGGGGGCACAGCTGCTGCTTGGGCTAACCCTTTGTTGGAAACAAATAGCCCTTTGTTGTACGACTGTGACAATCTCTTGGCTGCTATGAGTAAAGTCTTTGACATGCGTTATGCTACTCAAGCCATGGATCTGGAGTTACTTAATCTACAACAAGGCAATCAGCCTCTTTTGCCTTACATTGCCCGGTTCAATCAACTAACAGCCGAAACTCAATGGCCTGACGGCAAGAAAAAGGCTGTTTTCTACAAGGGTCTTTCAGAAGAACTGAAAGATGCCTTATCTACAGTTCCGGTGGTTCCTACGGGATTCACTGAGTTGCTCGATTTGGTTTTACAAATCGATGCCCGAAGGAATGCTCGGAAAGGAGAGAAAAAGCCCTTCATGCAAGCCTCGGGGCGTTCAGAGACACCGGCAGTCCTCTCGAACGACCCCGAACCCATGCAGATTGGCGTAGTGAGAGGCCGGTTGTCCAATGCAGAATGAGAGAACCGAAGAAAGAACCATTTATGTATGTATTGCGGTTCATCCGAGCATTTATTGGCGACATGTCCTAAAAAACCCATCAAGCGTTCGGGAAACGCCAAAACTCGACAATAGCAGGAGTCCCTATGTCGAGTGTTTCATCGGACTCCAGTACCATTCCTAAACACGCACCAGTAATTGTTGAGGTGACGTTACGTTGTGGTGAACGAGAATTGGTTTCCAAGGCAATGGTTGATTCCGGAGCCACGAACAATTACATAGACATCACATATGCCAAGAACTGTTCCATACCCCTTGTAAACAAAAACAAACCTGAAACGGTTAATACCGTGGACGGATCTGTTTTGACTTCTGGTATGGTAACTCAGGAGACGGTATCTGTTCAGATGACATTATCGAATAATCATTCGGAAGAAATCATCTTCGATGTCATAGCTGCTCCGCAGTACGAGATCATACTTGGTCTTGCATGGTTAACCCTTCATAATCCCGCCGTTGACTGGGTTTCGGGATTGCTCCAGTATCCTTCGATTCATTGCAATGAACATTGCTTTACCAGTCAGGAGGTGTCAAACAAGCAACACATATTGGCCTCTATGGTGGGAGCTTCAACTAACAGCGTGGTACATCAAAGCGACACTACCATACCATGCGAATACGCTGAGTATGCTGATGTCTTTGACAAAGGCCAGGCAGAACAATTGCCTCCCCATCGACAGTACGACTGTCCTATTGAATTGTTTCCTGGTGCCAAAATCCCTACAGGTCGTTTATATTCACTGACCCCAAAAGAAGACGTTGTGTTGAAAGAATACATTGACAAAGCTTTAGCGATGGGTTTCATATGGCCATCACAATCACCTGCTGCGTCTCCTCTATTCTTTGTTCCGAAGAAAGAGGGAGATCTAAGGCCTTGTATTGATTACAGGGCACTTAACGACATCACCATAAAAAAACAATATCCTTTACCATTGATAAACGTTCTATTGGATCAATTAGGTACTTCCAGTTACTTCACCAAATTGGACTTGCGAGGAGCATACAATTTAGTTCGCATTCGTGAAGGCGACGAATGGAAGACCGCTTTCAAGACACGGTATGGTCTTTACGAGTATTTGGTGATGCCTTTTGGTCTGTGCAACGCTCCTGCCACTTTTCAATTCTTCATGAATGATATATTCAGGGACATAATGGACCAGTTTGTGGTGATTTATCTGGATGACATTCTGATCTATTCATCATCTTTTTCGGAACACGTCAAACACGTTTCTACAGTCCTACAAAGACTCAGGGAGAACCTTCTTTATGTGAAAGCCGAGAAATGCGTCTTTCATTCACAGGAAGTGGAATTCCTGGGCTATGACATTACCAATCTAGGTGCTCGAATGAGCCGTTCCAAGGTGAAGGCCATATTGAATTGGCCGATTCCGCACAATGTCAAGTCATTACAGTCTTTCTTAGGCTTTGCGAATTTTTATCGCAGATTTATTCATTCCTTCTCCAAAACAGTAGCTCCTTTGACGGCCTTAACTAGTTCTAAAGTTCCTTTCTGTTGGAACCCAAATGCCCAAGCATCATTCGAAAAGTTGAAAGAAGCATTTACCACTGCACCCGTGCTTCAACATCCAGATCCAGATCGCCAGTTTATCGTTGAAGCGGATGCATCCAGTGTCGCTACTGGAGCGGTACTCTCACAAGTTTGCACAGAAACCAAGGAGGAGCACCCAGTGGCTTTCTTCTCTCGCAAACTTACCCCATATGAACGAAACTACACCGTCACTGACCGGGAACTGCTGGCTATAAAGGATGCCTTCCGAGAATGGCGTCATCATCTTCTTGGGGCCAAACATCAGGTGTTAGTGTACTCTGACCATAGAAATCTTCAAGCATTCAAATACATGAAATGCCTTACGGCCCGACAGGCCAGATGGCATGTCTTTTTTGCCCAATACGATTTCCAGGTCACATATCGTCCTGCCCGAGAACACGTTAAGTCGGACACGTTGTCCCGTATGAGTGAAGAGGCGAAGGAAGAAGCACAAGTACAGAATCAGTTGTTGGCAGATCATGTAATATGTAGTTGTTCTGTTCAACCATCCTTAAAAACCGAAGTACAAGAGTGGGTGAAAAATCATCCACAAGTTATCCAGGATATGAATCTGGACGTACATAACGGTTTACCATTCACATAAGGAGTGCTCTACCTACCGACGTCTTCAACGCGGAATAAAGCCCTCAAGTGGAATCATGATTCCTTGATCGCAGCCCATCCTGGACGGAAGAAAACACTAGAACTACTCAAAAGATGGTGCTGGTGGCCGTCCATGTCAAAAGATATCATAGATCATGTATCAACTTGTTCTGTATGCATCCAATGTAAAAACACTCCTGGTAAACCAGTGGGCTTACTCCAGTCCCTACCTGTCCCTAACAAACCATGGGACATGATATCTATGGACTTTGTGGTAGAACTCCCACCAAACCAGGAGTACGATACCATATGGGTTGTAGTGGATTATTTCACTAAATTGGCTGTTTATATTCCCTGTATTGGTTTACCAACCGCTGCTGTTCTGGCTGACCTATTCATCCAACATGTATTTCGTTTCTTTGGTCTACCGTCAGTAATCATTACGGACAGGGGCTCACAGTTTGCGTCACGCTTTTGGAGAGCACTAACTTCTGCATTATTGATTGATGATAGAATGTCCAGTGCTTATCACCCTCAAACCGATGGACAGACCGAAAGAGTCAACTGCACTATGGAACAATATCTGCGGTGTCTGTGTCTGCAGTACCAATCGGATTGGCTCACGGTCCTGCCGGCAGCTGAATTCGGCGATAACAACTCCTATCATAGTGCCATAGGCACTTCACCGTTCTATGCGCTTTATGGACAGCACCCCCGATCAATACCTTTGGATTCCAGCTTGTCTTTGGATACTCCTGCCGCAGGCCGTACCTTTGTGATCTGAAGAAATTACAGAGGAAAGTGAAGCAGCAATTAGAGCAGGCTAAAAGACGCAACAAGTTCTATGCCGATGCTCATAGAATACCCACACCCGTCTACAAGGCTGGTATGAAAGTATGGCTGTCCACTAAGAACTTGAGAATTCCAGGCAATAAGAAATTATTGCCTAAATACATTGGTCCGTATGTAGTGCTCCAAGTAATTAATCCGGCTGCTGTCCGTCTGGCTTTGCCACAACGATGGCGAGTGCATCCCGTATTCCACGTGTCACTCATTAAGCCATGTTCTGAAGCTACTAGATTGCCTGTACGGCCTGTTGCTATTTCTGTGCGGGGTTCAGATGAATACGAGGTACAGGACATACTGGATATGAGACTACGTTCTGGTAGGCCGTTTTATCTGGTGGACTGGAAGGGCTATGGTCCCGAAGATAGGTCCTGGGAACCTCTTTCTAATATTCATGCTCCTGCTTTATTGAAGCGTTTTCACACGAGAAGGGGAGAGGTTGCCCCTTTGGGGGATGGCACTGTCATGCATGCTGGACGTGGTCCTACCTCCTACGCTCGTAGAACAGCTAGACCGTTCTATTCCAAATGGCGGTTGTTCGATATGTTGCCGGGAAAACGACGTTTGCACTTTTCACGTCGCTAACTTCACGTGTATTCTGCTTCGTCACGTGAACTACGGCATTACGTATTTAAGCAGCGTGGAAACTTCACTCGCTGCTTCTGATCGAATCATTTGGCGTTGTGTATCTGAACCTCCGGTCTGCATCCTTGCAGGTTACTACAGCTACTTTTTGGGCCTTCTATAGCGTGTTTTCCGCCACACGCTGATTCCTGGAGCTGTTTGGTTGCGTGTAAATCCACAAGCGCACGTTGTCTTCAAACGCGGCTGGCCTGGGCTGCGTGAATCCTGTTCGCGTGTAAATCCACACGTGCACGTTGTCTTCAAACGCGGCTGGCCTGGGCTGCGTGAATCCTGTTCGCGTGTAAATCCACACGCGCACGCTATCTTCAAGCGCTGCTGGCCTGGGCTGCGTGAATCCTGTTCGCGTGTAAATCCACACGCGCACGCTATCTTCAAGTGCTGCTGGCCTGGACTGCGTGAATCCTGCTCGCGTGTAAATCCACACGTGCACGCTATCTTCAAGCGCTGCTGGCGTGGACTGCGTGAATCCTGCTCGCGTGTAAATCCACACGCGCACACTATCTTCAAGCGCTGCTGGCCTGGACTGCATGAATCCTGCTCGCGTGTAAATCCACACGCGCACGCTATCTTCAAGTACGGCTGGCCTGGACTGCGTGAATCCTGCTCACGTGTAAAATCCACACGCATATATATTGTCTTCAAGCGCTGCTGGCCTGGACTGCGTGAATCCTAATCGCGTGTAAATCCACACGCACACGCTCTTTTCTTCGCGGCTGTACAGAACCGCGTGTACTTTGTTTATACCTTAAAAGGAGCGCTATTTCCAACTCCTGCACCTGTGATTTTAACAGGGGGATTGATTAATTTCTATACTTTACTCTACGTGGGAAGGAAGCTTTTCAAGGATAATTGGAAGGTGACAGTGAACAGTACTTTGGACGCTATCCTGTGGTGCATCATCCCGGTATCTAGCGTGAGCCTCGTTCCGTTCGGGATAAGTCTCCCTTACTAATCTTCCCTTCCTTGTCGTTTGTTCTACCTTGGATTCCTCAAGAGACTCTGCTGGATTCATCTGCCCTAGACTCAAGGTCAGTGTGTGCATTCATGACATTTTCTATTCCATCATACCCAGGTTGGGGCAGTTATTCATGATACTTTATTTTGTTCTAGGCTGACTTCCTATACCTTAACCACGCCCCCTTTCCAGTGATCCATCACTCTGCCTGTTTTACCAGTCAGAGAGTTGTATCATTTGGAAGGTCTTAACTTGACTTCACAACTATCAAAACGCGTGAACAGGGATCCGGAAGACCCTACCACCTGCATCCTTTTGAGTACTGTATCCTTTTCAGTTAATACTTTGGTGCTCTCTGACATCATTCTGGTAAGGGCATAGAGATGAACAAAGCTACAACAAAGTGTTTCAGCTAAATAAATAATATATTTGCAAAAATGTGTTACTCAATGCTATGCTGTTATGTATTATAAACACAGTGTGTTGGCTGCTTTCAATGCAGCGTACAGCGCAGAAAACATTTTAAAACTTCAGGAAAAGGGGTGCATTCAACCCAGTAAGCAGAAGCTGCCTCACAGAAGGGGGCACCACACATAGCCTGCACCAAAACTATATTACACATACAATATAAACTTGAACTGGGTGATCTTCAGCCCTTTAAGATGAGTAGCAATACCCTTGAGATGGATGGGGATGCAGAGTTTATTCATACATCAATAATCGAAACAACTCAGGTAATTGGCAAAAAGGATCACTGTTTTCATATCAATTATCTAAAACAGGGAGTACAACAGACATCATCTGACACCATAAAGCTAATCTCTCAACACATTTCATAAAAAAATTATACTTGTATAGCAAAAAATCGTCATAGGTGACGTTTAACCAACGTATTACTAACATCATCCTATTTGTCAAACTACAAAAAACCTATTCAGAAAAGTGATTGGGTCTAAGGAACTATCTAAATATATACTCTATACTAGTATGGGACAATGAGTGAAAGTTTCTTAACATCAGGTGGGGCAACTGAGCCCTCCTTTCAAAATGGCCACTATGAACGTCACTAAATACACAACGTCCCATTGGCTATACAACTATAGGACCCTTAATTATGTGGTCCCATACAATTGGCTGGCACTCTAACCCTCGTCAGTACTTTTCCACCTACGTCTAGCAGCATGCAGATTGGACTTCCATGTGCTGGTGAGCTCGTCTAAAACAGAGCTTCCCACCAATTAGCATATTCATCTATCATCACCTCAGTGGTCTGCTAACAATTAAGACTTTGAACTTGTCCTTGAGAGTGTTCTTAGATTTGGAGAATTCAGGGGAGTGAAGGCACATTCTGCCCTCATGCATAGATGTGACCATGTCGTCCGTCCAACTTCATCTATCCACATGACTATAGACAATCATTTTGAGCTTCTTGTGTATCAAAATACTATTTTCTAATAGACCTGTGACGTCTTCCTTATTTTATTCATGCCTATAGAACAGGAGCTTGTTCTTTCACACGATTTTGTATCCAATGCCTGCTCATTCCAGCCTGATAAGACATTGACTTTGTTTTCATGGCTTCATGGTTCATCCAACCTTGCCTTTCTGAGATTCACTAATAATTAATTTGTTTGCTTACTGTGACACACCGAAAATGAGGCCTTCCTTTTTTCAGTCCAATTCTGCTATAACATGTAGTGGAAACATCCAGCCTTTATTCTTTATGCATGCATGTATATGTTGGCGCATGCCGCCATGTATTCACTACTTAGCTAGCCTTAAGAATACTTCATCTATGTGCATTTGTCTGCATCTGTACATGTGTAAAACAACTTTTTATCTTCATCATTTTTGTGGCATAAGCTTCTTCACCTTGATCTGAAGATGCCACTTATCCTTGATTCTTTCTTGATGCCTTGTTAGAATATCTTGATTCACTTGTCAGTGCATCTCTTCTATGTACGCCACCTTGATTCTGCATGACATCACCATTCATCTTGGCCATTTATTTGCTCTGCTTCTTCTGGGATTTCATTCAAATGGCCATCAAATCGTCTCCTATATAGGTATGGTTTTCTCAATGGGAACCTTGCTTCCAGGATTCTCTTTGATATTGGTATTCTTACTGGTACTGCATGAGTCTCACACTTTGGCTCCCAACATATAGGCAATATGGGTCAAATGGTTGAAGTGGGATACTTAGCTGCTCCTCTGCACTCCCCCCTGTGGGTGATTCATCGACCACTCTCCCACCATTCTTCACATTTAGACATCCTTGTCTGAAGACATGCTTCGTAGGGATCCATATCTTTATGACTCCTTTCAAGCATTCAGCTGATTTCACATGCTCATCTTTGTTTCAAGTCATGAGCATGCACTATCCACTTGGACTGCAGTAGATCCATCTTCCCACATACTTCCTATGGTTCTTAGGATCCATGAATTTCGTTCCCTCAGGTGCATGGATACTTACCTTCACAAAGTCTCTGATTTCCTCATATGTCAAGGCTTTGGCCTTCCATCCTGCTTTGATATGAATCATGATTTTCATTCTATGGCTTTCTTTGCTGTCGTCTTGCATTGTGTAATTATTGTCTTGATTACACAGAATCCAAGCAACACCAACACATCAGGGCTCCAAGGAACTTGAACATATCTGACATCCAATGTGGAACCCAAGAAAAGAGTGATCCAAACCAACTGTCATCAGCAATGTCCTCTACTTCATCTATCATCTGGATATGTAGCTTCCCTAGCATCCCTATGGCCTCTGTCAAGGTTCCATTCTCGTCGTCCTGAGAAGATATGAATGTGCAACATGATTCTCTGATTTTTGCCCAAACACCTCCATCCATAGCTATGATCACCTGTAGGACATAAATGTTCTGTAGAGTCATCAGTCATATGGCTCTACACTCCTCTCTGATAGCACAACATCCTTTTATGGTTGTATTGATAATTTTCAGCAATTCCCATCTGGTAATCTGCAGCCAATTGGTATTTGCTCCAACCTGGATACTCAGCATATAAATCAATGTGAAGACTGAAGCAGTCTGACTAAACAGTCCACGCTCATAAGGAATAGCATCAAAAGCTTCTATTGATTTTGCTGAAAAATAGGTCTCTCTCTTTACTCGATTCAGAAGTTCAGCAGATCTCTTCTTTCTTAAATGTGCATCTGCTTTTGGAAATTCACCAATATTCAGGTCACTTTTCAGAATCACCAATGCTTAAACGGAACAAGAAAGTCTCATTCAGTTCTTAATGTTCTTTTAGAGTGCCTGTTCACTTGATTTATAATGTCTCTCAGAATTTCATTAGGTGCTGCATTGTTCCTCAGTTATCTTAAGAACGTTCTAACATTGTTCTGTCTCCCAACGAGATGTGGGTACTCTTCAGTGAAGTAATAGAAGACTAACCTGACCAGTCTGTGTGCATTATCCAGTGATAGGGATATTTGTATTTCCCCCACTGAACTCAGGAAGCTGGAGAATCTGCTTAAAAATGGCTATGAGCAATATCCTTATGATGGGACCATTTTTAGGATCTTGCAAGAAAACATGAACGCTAGAATTCCTCCCCACAAGTGCAGGGTATGCTCGCAATATGAACACAAGAACTTCAAGAATGATCTGTGAAACTTGGTCATTGGGCACCACCATACATGCCTTTAAACAGGAACTCAGTAAGAAAAGAATCTCGATACTGCTCTCTTTTCAAATTGTCGAGAATGAACTCCAGATCTGGCATATCCTTTTCTTTTCAGTCAATGCTTAAGCATACCTCAGTCCAATGTCACCAAACTACTGTGTGTCAAGAGCATAATAACTTCCCTTAACTCCTTAATGACTGAAAAGAGTGCCCTGAACTAAGCCAGAGTCTAATGAACTCTTTATCTTTATTCAGCAGCTTCTGCATTCTGCTTCCTCACCATAGATCTAGTCTGCATGTGCTGTGGTGCTTCTGCAATGCTTGCTTCCGATGGGTGTGGGTGCATAGAGGGTTCTCCAGCATAGATCTTTACATCACCTCAAAAAGTCCAATCACGTCTGCCTTGCACCTTGACTGCAGATGGCGTGATGTCCTCTACAATGATAGGGCCATTGAAGCAAGGTTTGTGGCACTTTTAAGTGTGATTGTGGATTAGGACTGCATCTCTGGGGAAAAATTTGGGAAGACAAAGTTCTTGAATTCCACTTGTTGAAGCATCTCCTACTGTGTTCTCTGCTGCCCCACACCCTTTTCGTTTGAGCTGGCCTGAAATGATAGAGATCCTTGAAGTCATGCAAATAAGATAATCACGTAACTCCTTTCCTAACAGTTCTGCAGTTGACTGGGCATCACTTCTAACCCTAGCCGGAGGTGTGAGAGGTGTCCTCATTCACCTCCCTGTCACTATTTCGTGCAGGGTAAGATGGTGGTCTGACCCTGGTTGATTTCTCAAATGTGCACTATGCCAATGGTAGGCAATGCAACCATCCTTTCTTCAATATAAGCTTCAATTTGGCTATTCTTTCTTTAAGCGTGCCATTGAGCCTCAGGTCATAAGCCAATGACAACTTCTGCTTTATGCCAAGCAACAAGCTTATTTGCTCAAAGAATGTGTTAATAAAATGAGGGCCATTATCTGATCTTAATATTTCACATATTCCCCATCTGGGAAACACTTCTCATACTAAATAATTAGCTGCACAGGTGGAGTCTGGGCGAGTACACGTTCTAGCCTCAATCCACCTCGAGAAAGGACATACCACTTTAATCACATATCTATATCCATTACATACTTGCAGCATGTCAACATAGTCTAGGAATAACTCCCCTGAACGTGTGCAATGTATGTCCAGCAGTAAACATTTGACAAACAATGCAATTCACTACATAGAACACAACATGTTCTACCAAATTAGGAATAAACCAATCCTCTGCAATAGTTGCAGCAAGGTTCTCTCTAGTTGTGTTTGCAGGGTAATGCAGCTGGTCCAACGCCACCCTTATTAAGGCTACAGGCATCACTGGTTTACCAGTACTGTCTTGTCACCAAGACAGTTTAAAGAACACCCTCCCCACGTCCATAAGTCCTTCTTGTCTTGGGGTGCTTTCCCCGGGATCTCTATCAATTGAGTTCTAGACAGATTGTTATAACACTCAGACACACTCATCATCACCACTTTGCTTTCATTCACATTCGGTGTGTCAAATGACATAATGTCATCTGAACATGCAACTCGTTTAGCTTCCTCATCTGCTTTTTGATTTCTTCGTGAAATAAAATCTGCTCTTTTAGTGTGTGCTGTGCACTTGACGACTGCAATGGCTACTGGGAGTATTAGTGCTTTAATAAGCCTGTCCAATAGGACTGCATGTTGCACTGGAGTGCCGTCCGCTCAGTGGTAGCCCCTAAATTTCTAGCATGCTAGCCCTGCGTGGACTGTTGACGTCACAAAGGTGCAGTCCCTGTACACAGTTACCTTCTTGTCTGCGCCACTAACTCTGCAGCCTGTTCTGAAAAATGAGACGGTAGTCTTGCACTTATCAATACCTGAAACTCCTCATTGGCCGTGTACTTTACCACAGCAGCATCTGTATATCTTTGTCCATCATTTTGATCAATTCTTGAACATCTGTCAATAAAAAGAATCTCCCCAGCTGCCAATGCATTCTCTTTTACTCTTGGAATCTCATCATAGAACTATTCATAGTTCAAACAATCATATGCATGCGCATGCTCGTCTTCTGCCAGTGGTTCAGCTACAAACATGGCAGGATTCACTATTCTGCATCAAACTATTTTAATCGCTGGTTTCAATATGACTACTTCATAAGCAGAAGCCCTTTGAGAAGTTAATTAGGTTTTAGGTTTTTCCAAAATGGCAAATAATGCATGGTCAACAAATAACTTTATGGAACATCCCATTACAATACTGGCAGACTTCTCAATGGCGAACACAGCAGCTGCCAGATTGTTCACAAGGAAAATGGCCCTTCATTACTGGTCCAGAATCCCACTGTAATATGCAAGGGGCTTGTACCCCAATGTGGTTCTCTGTGTAAGGACTGCTGTCATTCAGTACCATCTGTATGTGAAAAAATAATTCCTCAGCATAATTAGGAATCCCTAGAACTGCAGTACAGTTGCCTGCGCTTTCATCAGAGCTTGCAATAAGTAATCAATGACCCATGCTCTTACATAGTTACACAGCCCCAGAAATCTCTGCATGTGCTTTATCGTCTGTTGCTTTACTGTTTTCAAAATAGCCTCAGCTCTCATCGTTTGCCTATCCATAGTAGAAACAGTGGTTCTGTGCCACCTTCTTCCTGGCAATGACCTTAACCTGCTCACATAAGGTGGCAACTCCCGCCTCTGACCATGGGACTGTCTTTTAGATGGTGGATTTTGCCTCATCGGTGACTCGGATGCCCAAGATTTAGGTAGGTCTAAATCTGACCATCTGTTATGGCTCAGAGGCCGCCTGTAATCCGCAGTGTGCATGCAGGCAGATACATTGCCATCCAATTCAGAAACAAAGGATTACAATCTCCTTGCCGATGCAGATTTCAGTGCTTCTCAGCCCCATTCCTTAGGCATTGGAGACTGCCATGGAAATGGGCTACAGCAGCCGTCTGTCTCAACAACTCAGACTACAATTCCCATCTTGCTTATGCCATGTCTGGAGCAGCCAAAGGCCATCTAGAGCTTTGTTTCCATCACAACAAAAACATTTGAGTTTGGTAAAACGCTGCTTCTAATTAACGTTGTTTACTGGCATGCTGAAGTCTCGTCTTCAAACCTTCTTGCAAACCCTGAATACATCTTCTGTGTACCGAACCTCTGCATTTGCTCCCAGACTGCTTTGAGATTACGTTCTTCTCCCTTTGATATTGCGTGTACCGCACCCCTGTCTGTTGACGTGGACTGCTTATGACACCAAGCTCCGCTTCCTTTTATAGTATGTGTAACGAACCCCTGCCTGTTAACATGCACTGCCTTTGACACCACGCTCTGCTTCCTTTGATATTCTGTGTACCGGGCCCCTGCCTGTCAACACAGACTGCCTTTGATACCGCGCTCTGCTTCCTTTGATATTCCGTGTACCGAACCCCTGACTGTTAACACGGACTACGCTGAAACTTCTATTGTATGTCTTATTGACCACCTCTGTACCGAACCATGGCTACCTAACCTGGACTACAGCCCTTCTCTGGTGTTGTTGTGGACACATCAAGGTAACTGCAACCTTCTCCTACCCTAATCCTTTGCATCACTACTGGAGAATGATTGGACTCTCATGTGCACATTTAAACACTCTGCGGTGCGTGCACCTCCCCGGCACTAGTACGCTCCTCGTGCCTCCCGGGTCTAGCTTCCATGGTTACCTTCCCATGTTGTTCTTTGTTCCTTTCGTTATTGGTATTGTCAAACCTCGCCAGTATACATTAACTTCAGTGGAAACATGGTAAGAATCCCTGTGATTATCCTTGACAATCTGATTCCTGTGTCCAGTTAGCTATAACTCTCACTCCTGTCTTTCATAGGGAGAAATGGGGCTGCCTCTTCATAAAGGGAAGGGGAACTGACAGTACAGGTGTATACCACCCTACTCTCTAATAGCGGTGGTCTCTATCACACCCAGTTATTAGCCCGTTTCAGCTGGTTCCATGGCAGTGTGTACTCCCCGATCCTTTAGGTGATAGGCCCCTTTGTCTGTCTAATCAGGTCAGCAAAGGGGCATATCATAGAAAAGAGTTCTTCCCTCACAGAGAGGAGGCTCAGGTTTCGGTCTAACCCGTGCTCTACAATCAAGTTAGGACCGAACTTTCGGATGTGACTCCTGTACAGCCATTCATCCTTCCGGCGAGTGACACCATCAAACTTCTTCATCCATTGTAAAACATCCCTCAGGTCCACATGCATTATGTCCCTCTTCCCCACAGAAGGTTTCTCTGTCCTCATCTGACATCTCCTGTGCTCAACTCATGTGATCTCCCTCCTCCTTGTCTCCCTCCCAAGTCAATCTATCCAAAGACAGCTCTCTGGGCTCAAAACTACATGAGGCTCCTTGTTTATTGTACAGCTGTGTACTCTCAAGTAAGTCATTTTTGCCCTTCCCCTCACCGCTTTCTGAGTTTTCATATCATGATAAACCTTATCGAAAGCATCTCCAATGCTTCTGGAATCAAACTCATCCTCTAGATTTACTCTAGACGGTCCTGCTTTTGGCTCTTGTTCTGGGAAGAACTCTTCTAAATCTTCCCATGATACTACTGGATCAGGATTCATTACCTCCTTCTCCATGCCATCAAGACCGCATGCATGCTCTCTCTCTTCTATTTCATTTTAACTCATCATCAAACTCCCTTCGCTTTCTTGCTTCCTCTCGTACCCTGTTTTCCTCTTTCTTTTTCATGTCTCTTCTTTTGTTTGCCCTTTGTATTTCTTCATCTCTTTAAATTCTTGCATCCCTTAATTTCTGTTCCTCTTCTTCCACTCTTTTCTTTTCTAATCGTTCCCACTCTTCGATTGCTTTCTTTCTATTGTCATATTTTCTTTGGCTCTTCTGCTCTTTCCTGTTTCTTCAACTGTTTATCTTGATACAGTTGTTCCCATCACTGCCTATCCTTTCTTTTTGCTCTTTTGCCTTCAATCTTTCTTCCCTTTCTTCATCCTTTTTATCCTGTTTGTCTCGATCTTCCCTTTGTCTTACATCCTCGATGCCTTTAACATCAAGTTTGAGCAAAATCAGACCACCCATCCATTTGTTCTGTATAAGTGCTAAATCATCAGCCTCATCTCTTTCTCCTTTCCATCTTTTTATTTTTCGTCCTGTATCTAAAGATGTGCTTGACCGGTCACCTTTCTCTTTATCGCATCTCTCCTTGTCCTTCGGGTCCTTAGAGATTACATCTCTCAGTATTTTGTGACTCATATCCCGGGTTACTATTCCCTGCTGCTGCCTTCAGCTCCCTTAATGGGTACAGTCCAATATCTTACTATTGTCATTTATTTCAGGCGTGAAGGGTGGAGCGGAAGGCTCCTCACCCCCCTCTCTGCATACATTCTGTATCCAATCGACAGGAGGCGCTCTTCTCTCTCCTCCTGGTACATTTTCCAAAGCTCTAAATTTGCTAGTCATATAACTAATTTTTTTCCCTTATATGCAGCATGCAAATATGTCATCATATGCTGCAGAACTACCCTCGATAGTGATCCCACTGGAGCCACGACTTGAACATTTCATCTGCAGTTCCCTTAGCCCATTATGCTCTGTACTGTCTGAGCTTGGGTGCTTGTTTGGACAGCTATTTACACAAGTCTATAAGTTGAATAATATCCTCCATTTTGACATGGCACTCTTTGATCGTCAATACTCACCTTTACTCTTTGCGAATTGCAATCATTTTTTTCAAGAAAAACAAAATAATATGAGCGTGCACAAATCATCGCAGGCTGCAATCCCTCTATATAACGTTTTTTACTTTAATCTGCTAAAAAATATCATCAATTCAAGTTCTTCAAAAAAATACACTTAATTCTTTAACTATTACATTTCTCCTTTTTACGTTTATCAATCTTGTTTATTATTTCGTCATCATTACACAACCACATAAAACAAAACAGACAGGCATACACACTTGGCCAGCCACAAATATCTTAGCCTTTTCCTGAAGACTTCTTTTCTGCCTCTAAAAATACTCCTACGGAGCTAAAATTGCCCTCTTTAGAACCATCTTCAACCAGGACCGTTTTCTAAGTCTTCCACTATGGGACTTGAGGTGCTCTTTCTTCTGACTGTTATTTAAAATGCAGGTATCTAGGTGTATCCTTCCTCGTGGAATTCTCCCCTCACTGTATCTCTCCTCAAGCCAATTACTTAATATTCAACACCCATCATTCTCCAAGTTACTTTACCCCAACCTCCCACCGTTACAAATTTTTTCCCCTTATCACTTTTCTCATTCATTGCCTATACACACTTTTACCATCTCACCCAGTTCTACTCACCATTTGGATATTCGTCTGCCGAACCGCGGGATCGTTCGCCTCGTTATCGCCTCTTCAAATTTCCGATTGTTCAGCTTCCCATAGACGCGGGAGGAGATTCCGTAGAAACCGGGGACCCGTCATACACGAGCTTGCAAGCGTAACATTTTTTATTTAACACCGTTATCTACAGGGAGCGATATTTCCGGGACCATAAAGCTTACTTTATCTCAATGGATATATAAACATCCTCTCTGCTACCACGTGAGCTGGGTGATCTCCAGCCCTTTAAGATGAGTAGCAATACCCTTGAGATGGATGAGGATGCAGAGTTTATTCATACATCAATAATCAAAATGACTCTGGTAGTTGGCAAAAAGGATAACTGTTTTAATATCAATTATCTAAAACAGGGAGTACAATGGACATCATCTGATGTCGCAAAGGAAATCTCTCAACTTATTTCATAAAAAATGATACATTTAAAGCAAAAAAATCATCATAGGTGATGTTTAGCCAAGGTATTACTAACGTCATCCTACGTGACAAACTACAAAAATCTATTGAGAAAAGTGATTGCATCTAAAGAACTATCTAAATATACACTCTCTACCATTATGGGTCAATGAGTGAAATTGATAGGTTTTTTAACATCAGGTGGGGCAACTAAGCCCTCCCTTCAAAATGGCCACTATGAACGACACTAAATACATGACATCCCATTGGCTACACAACTATAGGAGCCCTAATTATGTGTTTGCCTACAATTGGCTGGCACTCTAACCCTCATCAGTACTTTTCCACCTATGTCTAGCAGCATGCAGATTGGACTTTCAGGTGCTGGTGAGCTCATCTAAAACAGAGCTTCCCACCAATTAGCATATTCTGCTATCATCACCTCAGTGGTCTGCTGACAAGTAAGACTTTGCTTTGGAGAATTCAGGGGAGTGAAGGCACGCTCTGACCTCATGCATAGGTGTGACCATCTTGTTCATCCAACTTCATCTGTCCACGTGACTGTAGACCATGGTTTTGAGATTCTTGTGTATTAAAATACTATTTTCTAATATACCTTGTTTTGTTCATGCATTTAGAACAGGAGCTTGTTCTTTCACACAATTTTGTATCCAATGCCTGTTCATTCCAGCCTGCTAAGACCTTGACTTTCTTGGCTTGGCTTCATGGTTTGTCCAACCTCACCTTTCTGAGATTTACTTTGTATTCATTTGTTTGCTTACTGCGACACACCGATAATGAGGCCTTCCTTTTTTTCAGTCCAATTCTGCTATAACACGTAGTGGAAACATCCAAACAATGTATGTATATGTTGGTGCATGCTGCAATTTATTCACTACTTAGCTAGCCTTAAGAATACTTTGTCTACTTGTGTTTCTCTGCATCCTTACACGTGTTAAACTAATTGATATCTTCATCATCATTTTTGTGGCATAAGCTTCTTCACCTTGATCCCAAGATGCCACTTATCCTTGATTCTTTCTTGATGTCTTGTTTGCATTGTTAGAATATCTTGTTTGCTTACTGCGACACACCGATAATGAGGCCTTCCTTTTTTTCAGTCCAATTCTGCTATAACACGTAGTGGAAACATCAAACAATGTATGTATATGTTGGTGCATGCTGCAATTTATTCACTACTTAGCTAGCCTTAAGAATACTTTGTCTACTTGTGTTTCTCTGCATCCTTACACGTGTTAAACTAATTGATATCTTCATCATCATTTTTGTGGCATAAGCTTCTTCACCTTGATCCCAAGATGCCACTTATCCTTGATTCTTTCTTGATGTCTTGTTTGCATTGTTAGAATATCTTCATTCTCTAGTCTCTGCATCTCTTCTATGCACTTCAGCTTGATTCTGCATGATGTCACCATTTATCTTGACCATTTATTTGCTCTGCTTCTTCTGGGATTTCCTTCAAATTGCCATCATATCACCTCGTATGCAGGTATGGTTTTCTCAATGGGCATCAAAAGTGCCTCATAAGTGTAGAGGTTGTTGGGCTGCCTCGTTTGTTCTCCTGCGGCGAGGACTACTGTGTGAGCTGTTTGTTTGATGAGTCGGCAAGAGGAAGTAGCAGGCACTTGTAACGTGCCTATGGACAAGGATTACTCCAAGTAAACAGGTGGACTTTATGTTACTGACAGTGTGTTCTTTGCATTGAACGCTGGTGTTTGTGCAAAGCACAAACTCACATTCGCTTTACTCACGCCATGTCTGCTTCTCCTCTTTGCAGTTATGGTGACGTTGCTCACCCACATTGATCCTCCCACTGCCTGGCCAGACCCTCAAACACAGCCTCGACTTCAGATTATTCCTTCAACTGAGGGGTGCGCGCACATCGCGCGCGCATCACAAGTGCCTCATAAGTGTAGAGGCTGTTGGGCTGTTAGGCCGTTTGGTGATGGTGGTTGTCAACACACTCAGAAAGTAAGGTGTTTTATTTTCTAACGTAGTATTATTGATTTTTGTTTAAATAGAAAATGGTGGGCAGTTTACGGAGTGGTAAATCTTTACATGAGACCAATGTGTGTCTCTTGCTAATCACAACAGCACCTGTCTTATCTCATGACTCGTCAACTACAAACGACCTATTGGTTGTTCACTCAATTCTTCCTTTTGTGCCGGATCCTGACTCCTCTACATTCCCATATAGTCAACAGTCACAAGCGACTGAGCCAAATGATAGCATGGCTCCTTTGATGTTGAACACTCCAGCTCACAATGAATCTTTGCAGGAACGATATTCCGCAAAATATGCAAATTGTGTATCTAATGGCGATGATTCAGATGACCACAAACATAGACACATCAGTAGCAGAGGAAAATCAAAATCCTGTGTTAATGAATGAACTTCAAATTACTGATGTGTCTATATTGGCTCCGTCTCTCTTGAATGATTGGGAAAAATCGATATCGTAATGCTTTAAATCTCAGCTCGCCTGTTGTATTTCTTCCTTCAGACATTGAATGGATATGCCTTCACAATTTACAAAATGAAGGGGCGAATGATAGAAATACAGACAGAAAGGTGGATTTTGGATCTGATGCAGGCCTGCCCTTGACCAGTTCACCAATGAATGCACCCGAGTCCCCAGCTGTAAGTGTTGATACTCTGGAAAAACCTCTCTTAAATGGGAAAATAACTGGGGACTTAAATGAGGAAGTTTAAATGGGTATAAAATTGGAAGAGCAATATCCGTCCTGCCCTCATGCTAGTGATCAATCTTCTTTTCCTGTCTTTTCTAGTCTATTAAAAATACAAATTGACCGATATGGGGATACCTCAATTGTTGGGTAAATATAAAAATTTGAGTTGCAATCAAGCTGCTCAAGTAATGGATGGTGACATGGGAAGCGCCACGACAGGGCGTGCATACGCAAATGCTGTTATAGCACAGAATGATAATACTCATGACTCCATATAGGTCTCCCCAATCGCCATCATGGAGGCCATTAAATTGAATTCACTCAAACTTGATGATGTTTTCCATATTATGATTTCGGAAAAGGGAGATGGAGTTAGAAATGCTACAATTGTCTGTGACCCACAATTAGAAACCATATAGGGCAAAATAATTAGTATGCCAAACAGTGCTTCTCCTTTGGTAACCTTGATCGAACAGAATAATAGAAATGAAATGCATTCATGCTCTGGTATAAATGAGAATGCAGATGTTCCTAGAAAGAATTAATGTTTCCATCCCTCTAATTGTAATTAAGAGGAGAGTACATATCTCCCTTTTTCTCGCAAAATGCGACAAGCGCATTTAAAGCCCTAAAACGTGACAAAAAAGCAAACAATGCACAAAAAAAGAATCTTGAAATGTCTACTGAACAAGCGTCTAAGAACAAAAAAATCACAAAAAAGGTATCAAACAAGGCCAACAGATGATGTGGCTCAAACAAACAAACTACTTGAAGTTGAACCCCAAATAGATCTCTCGAAGCTGAATAGAGAGTCTAAGACTGTACAAAATTTAGACTTAAGTGAGACAAAGGGTGGCACATTAATCTGTAATTAAATGATTACTGCTCGTCAAGAGTACAGGAATTAGTAGTTATCAACCCAAAGTACGGGAATGGGGGTGAAGGTGGCAATGAGGTTAGCCTCTGCAAAAATAATTTCAAAGGTGTTCCCAGTACGATGGGTGGGTAGATGGTTACATAAAATAAAACAAAGATCGGCTAAGCCAGCAATCCTGTTTTTTGCATAGACATTGCTAGAGTCATTAGTGTGAACATTGAAGTCTTCCAGTAAAAACAAGGTTACAGTTTTTGAGGGATAAGTCAGAAACCAGCTGCCCAATGTCCAGGTCAAAATTGGTCCAGTTGAGTGAGGGTGCTCTATAAATCACTAAGAAATTAATTGACACAATAGGCTTATCCTGTATTATAACCAGAAGAAACTCACAGTGTAGTGAATGGTCAATGGGGATTGCTTGACAATTGAGAGAGGTGTGATGTATTACAGCAAGACCACCACCTCTCCCAGGTGGGGGTCTGTCCTGGCGCATAACAGCATAGTTGGCAGGCAACAATTGACAGACGTAAGGCTCAGAGCTAGCAGAGAACAAAGTTTCAGTTAAACACAGGATGTCAGGGTATAGTTCCTCCAGTATATTATCAATTTCGTAGTGATGTTCCCCCGCTGATCTTGCATTAATCAGCAATCCCATAAGGTCTTTCTTGGGGCTTGTTATTTCTTCCACTCCCTTCTCTGGCGGCCATATTGTCACCCTGGATTTCGTAGGTCTGTTTTCTGAACCCACCCCTGCTGTCACTCAGAACTCCTGCAGGAAGGCAATTACCGAGTGGAGCCAGCTCCAACAGCTTAGTATGGGTGTACATTCCCATTCCCTTTTTTTGCATTGTTTCACCCAAACTGCTGAGCATTCCCCCAAACTGCTGAGCACTCCCAGATTTTGATGTAGAGCGGGGGCCCACCGCCCATCCTGCACCCTGACGTGCCCAGTCTTGCCCAGACGTGCTTGCCTTTCGCGTGCCTTCAGCGCACTCTCGGCATGCCCGCAGGGCGCGTCTGCTAAGCACTTGCTCCAAGATGCTTTTAAACGCAGTCCTGTGAGCGGAAGCGTGACGCTGCATTGCCAGTGAGGCCACACTTTCCCTTTCCTAACACAGCCCTCCCTCAAATGTAATTTTAAAACTATTACAAATCAATGTTTCAAATTATTTGCTAAAAACAATTTCCAATTCCTTGTAATTGTAGCAGGAAAACACATAAATGACAAATAAGAACTATCATGGGTGAGCAAATCCCACCCTGTTCCGGCCCGCGTCCAGTCCAGGCTGCTTTTAAATGCACTCCCATGAGTGGGAGTATGACGCTGCAATGCCAGAGAGGAAAGACTTTCCCTTTCCTAGCAAAACCCTCCCTCAAATGTAATTTTAAAACAATTACAATTCATTGTTTAAAATGATTTGATAAAAGTCAGTTACATTCTATATTTAAAATAATTTGCTAAGAGGCAATTTCCAATTTGTCGTAAATGTAGCAGCAAAACATGTAAATGACAAATAGGAACTAGCACGGGCAAGCAAATCTCACCCTGGTCCGGCACGCATCTGCTGCCTGCTGCTTTTAAATTCAGTCCTGTGAACGGGAGCATGACACTACAATGCCAGTGAGGAAAGACTTTCCCTTTCCTAGCACAGCCTTCCCTCAAATCTCATTTTAAAACAATGACAATTCAATGTTTAAAATTATTTTCTAACAACACTCCAGTATAATGTTTTGTTTAGATCAAATCATTCTTTAATAGATTAAGTAGTTCATGATAGGTCTCCCGATCAACCCTGACATCTTGTTACGAACATTATAAACACAACCTCTTTGACTTTTCATCAAAATGAATTTCATAGGTGATGTAATCAGTGATGTCATCAATGACATTTGTGATGTCATCTTTGATGTCCTCGGTGTTAATCTTAGCAGTGCACGGAGGTGGCGGAAGTTATGGTTGCTTAGCTTAGCAAATTTCTTAGTTTTTTTTTTGGTTTTCCTTGTAACCATAACGTCCCATTAACAGTTTTTTCAGTGAATTTCATGCGTTTTTACCAGTGCATGCTCATTTCTACAACTTACTAATATCATACTTACCCCAATATAGCAAAATTTTTGTCCAATTTACAAAGTTTCATCTTAAAACTCTGCCATTCCCGCCTTCTAGCATAATGTTTAATACTTCTATACACTTCTTGCAACTTTTTACACTGTTTTTGTGTCTGTCGACGTTTGCAAACGTCTGACGTCATCGCTGGCTTTTCGGACAGTGTCACGTGACCGCACGTGCAGCTTCATAGCTAGTTCGGAACTGCACTTTCGACTGACCTAGGAACTTTCAAGCTTAAAATGTTGCTCTTGCACAGCTCCTACACCTATTCTTACTCATTATCCATTAACAATCTAGTACACAGCACATACTTTGAAGAATATTAGCAAAACTGCTATTTATCTTAAAAATGGAATCAGCTATTGCCATCCCTCCTCCCAAAGAGCCACCACCAGCTGGAAGACCTAAACAACAACAAAAAGCACAGTACTTCCAAAGACAATGAAGAGGACGAAGAAGATGAGATAGAGGACGTGCCTACCTGTAGCACCAAGAGAGAATCATGCATGTGGAAGTTCTTTACCACTGTTGGGAATGTACCAAAGGGTAAAGCTACGAAAGTGAAATTTACTGTATGCAACATTGTACTCAGTCGTGGACTAACTGGACAGTCCTACTACGGAACCACCTCCATGCGCTGCCACACCCAATCCAACCACTGCAATGCTTTCAGAAAGGCTGTTCCTTTCTTAGTAGCAGGTGTCTTTCTCCCCTTCATCTTCCTCAACCAGTACTGTAACCACACAGCCTACGTCTGTGGGAAACAAAATCACACCAACTACCTTGCAGCAATAAAAGAGGCTGTTGATCCATATATTTCGAAGACACCAGTCCTCTGTATATACAGCAACACACTACTCTGCAGGGGAGCAATTTCAAAGTAATTTTGACGCTGTAATCAAGGAGCATGAGAAACACTGCCCCCTACATTAGATGTAACACACAAACAACATCTTCCCCTGTCCACCTGCCCCTCCATATTAGTGCTTGGTGCCTCTTCCCTCATTTCCCTCCCCACCTTACAGTCTAACCTTTTGTGGATTTTTTTTTTTTTTATCAAGAATCAACAAAAAAAGGTTCCTTTAGGAACCACCTTTCACAGTTAAAAAATAGAACAAAAAAAATAATCATATAGACTCCATCTACTTTACATTTCCCAGTAAAGTATAATGACTCAATAAGATTTTCCAACATTTCCATTAGCATTTTGTGTTATGCTAATTGAAATAATGTGGCATTCATTCCCCGTTCAAGGGAATGGTAGCCGAAGCAAAGCGAGGGTGCATAACGAGGGCTCCGGAGAGAACCCTATGACCATATTACTACGCGCACCTTTTTTTCCCTTTCAACCTATCCCAATTTCAAAAAACCGTTACCACATAGCCAGCCCCTTGTGGACATGGCCACTTTATCCCCATTGGTCGTCCCTCGTGGTCATGGCCAGTAGCCAGATTGTCCAGGTCATGACCTTATGCCATGAACCGGACATTCTGGCCACTGCCCATGGCCACAGGCTAAACCTCAGTCACCAAAGGTATATCACTATGTTTTGTACCTACATTATGACACTTGCCCAAAAATAAAACACTGACACATTTGCAAAAGCATGCTTTCAGGTCCTTGCCAATGCTCCTAATACCAGTTTGGTGGAAATCCACCCATGTTTTATGTTTTCAAAAGTGTCAAAATATATGTACAAACAATAGTCATATAACTTAGCCCCCACTTGACAAAATCCATTCAGAATTTGCACAAACATTCAAGGTTGGATCTCTAATATTTCTGAAAAATGTCCACATTCGTCAAATGGCAACAAAGTTATAAGCCATTTAAACATTTTGAGACACCCCCTCTAATGCAATCCCATCTTGACAAAATCCCACCAAACTATACACAACCATGTAGATCAATATCTAATTTCTTTTTTTTGCTAACTTTTGTGCAGATTCGTCAAATGCACCACATTTATAAGCCTTTACAATATTTTGGGACCCCCCTCTAATTTTCTTTCCTCTTGAGAAAACAGCACCACACTTTCCAAAGCCATTCAGAATCAGGCCTAGAATGAAATTCCAATATTTCATGCAGCTTCATTGAGTGGTGTCAAAGTTATAAGCCATCCAAAAACTGCTATTCACCAACCGTGTAATGCACAACTAAGCATAGATGCCCCCGAACATCTGAGTTGTTCACGGACATCACATTGCTGTCCCAGACTGTTGGCGGACATCGGAGATGAAAACCATTCGTTTTTGGGCTTTTTGAGGCCATGTTCCATCCCATCCTCATCAACCCTCACCTTCCCAAAGATTGTTTGATGAGTTTGACAAGTGCAATGTTGTGGTTTTCAATATGCTTTTACCGCGATTTTCGAGGACACCAGTGGATTTCTGCGAATCCAACGTGGCAGGCGTTTCCAAAAATCTGATGCGCTTCACACTTTTGACCCTTCAATTACTGGGCCTGTTCAATGTCCGTGGACCTCACATCGGCAAAAATACACTTTGCACAGTTCCATTAATCAGGGTTTGTGTCAGCAGTGCTACGTCACTTTTCAGCAGTGAAAAGTCACTTTGAACAGTGCAAATAATTTCATGCATCGCGCCCATACAGCCCCTACTTGGCCCTTATTGCTATCGTCTAGCGACGTAAATACCTCTCTTTTCCACTTGCCCGAAGCTTAATAATCACTCGCCACACTATGAAGTTCGAGTGCCAATAACTTGGTAGCCACAAACCACACCAGGTTACTTACATCCCCCTGATATCTCAATCAGCTTTCCTGATTGAATCAGTGGAATTAGACGGCTGGAATTACTTCCAGTTCTTGTCAGTAATTTCACTGATGCTAATTTCTCTAACTGAATTAGCACAAGGGGAATTCATATTGATTTTTGGTTACCTTTAATTCAGTGGAGTTGGAAAAGTGGTGGTAATTACCAGCAACATTTACCCTCTGTGCCAAGCTCATAATGAGCCCCAAAGAGCCTTAAGTACCCACAAGTAGAGCATGAACATTAATAGTGATTATCTAGATTTTTTTCTCTTGTAAGAATCGTCACTTATAGTTGTATAATTAAAACGGTAAAACAATAGGTCCTTCATCCATATTCTGTTTGATGTACTTGAAAAGCCCCCCTACCCTCCTGCAAAGCACTTCAGAATGTTTGCACCATCAGCTCATGATCAAATGTAAACTACCTACACCAAAACCATAATTCCAGGTTTTCTAAATCACTTATTGACTGCATTATGGGACAATGGGAGACTGATGATCCATGTTGTCCTCTGCTTACATGTTTTAATTCCATTTGTCAAAACATGCTCCCAATCACAGAGCCAGTCCATTACTCAACCTGCATAACTGGCTACTATCCTAAGGTGGTTTGACCTGCTTACACGGTTTCTGTGTATAAATGTAATATAAGTTGTATTAACTCTAATATTGATAGCACATTGAAACCCTATGCTCGCCTCCTCCTTCTTTTCCTGTACTCTCTCAGTTTTCTCCCCATTCTGTACAGATGTCCATTGATTGGTAGGTAAATTTGTGTTTTCTTATTTCCATATATGATTATTTAAATACATACAATGAGAATTATTGTAGTTCATACTCACCCATGTATAGAATGACATTCCTTGTGATGTAGTTGCTAATCCATAGATTTGTGACAAGATTGTGGCAGTACACAGTGCTTTCCATTAAATGTGTCTTCACATGGCTTTCACTGTGACTTTGTGTGATGATGGGTTAGACAGAACATAGAAAAGACCACAGGTACCCACATTAGGATGTATGCATTGCATGTTAGACCTGTCAGCCTATGTTAACTGTGTGGATCACTCTATTTTCCTTGCACATTCAGACATTGTGTAGAATAATTGTTAATCATTTATAAAGTAAAATTATAGGTTTTGGCTGAATAAAGTAGTATTGGATCATGCTAATTTACGACTATGCCTCACTTTGCTTGTCAGAGTGCAGGGGTCGGGGGGTGGCAGAACCCCTCTCAGCAGGGCATCGGAGGTCTGGCAGGGAAAAACCCATATCCAGTCATACTCCTACTCATGAGGTGGATTGTGGTTGTAGAGAGGGACCTAATTCCTGTTTTCCAATTGTTGTGCCAACATGTATCTGTGCAGAATCATGACTTCAGCCTTACCACTGCGTATGTGTTCTTTTTCCATTGTGGATCCTAGGACAGAGGCGTGAAGGGAAGAGAAGTGAGTAGGAGAGGAGAGGAGAGGAGAGGAGAGGAGAGGAGAGAAGAGAAGAGAAGAGAAGAGAAGAGAAGGGAAGGGAAGGGAAGAGAAGAGAAGAGAAGAGAAGAGAAGAGAAGAGAAGAGAAGAGAAGAGAAGAGAAGAGAAGAGAAGAGAAGAGAAGAGAAGAGAAGAGAAGAGAAGAGAAGAGGAGAAGATATGAGAAGCCAGAAGAACCCAAGAATATATATATTTTTTTTTTTACAACTTTATTTATATTGCTCACAGGTTATGCACATACATTGGCAACTTTCGGTTATACAGAATAGTTTAATATCTAGCCTGGTTATGCACTGGGTGCATACTGTGCAGATAGTGGAATGTCATTAGGTCATCTAGAATCTTATGTGTCATCAAGGTTCTGAATCCTACATTTGGGATCTTCAGGATGGGAGAGCTTACTGACTGGATGTATATTACTTAACTCTTGTCCCAATCCTCTAAGATTACCATGTTACTAATAATAAAGCTCATCTACTTTTATAATAATCACTCTCCAGCATCTTACCTGATTTCTAGTGATGCGGATACTACAAATGGCGACGAGGATGGGATTAGCAGGTTATTGCTGATTTCCAACACCAGCGGAAATTAAATGGGGAAACCTGCTGATCCCAAGAATAAGGACCCAGTGGAGTCTGCTGCTGGTCGCATATATATATATATATATATTCAGTGAAAAAACTTTGTTAAAGGGACGTTATGGTTAAGTTGAGCTACTAAAAAGCTATGCAATTCAGTAAAAAAAACTTTGTTAAAGGGACGTTATGGTTAAGTTGCGCTACTAAAAACCTATGAGATTCAGTTAAAAAACTTTGTTAAAGGGACGTTATGGTTCAAAGTAAAACCGAAAAACCCTTGAAATTCGGCAGTTATGGTAAGATAAGCAACCATAACTCGCGCCGCCACCGTGCACTGCTAACACTAACACCCAGGACATCAAAGATGACATCACAAATGTCCTTGATGACATCACTGATGACATCACATGTGCATTTACCTTTAATGAAAAGTCTGTACAAGGGATTCTTATTGTAATGTTAATAAAAAATGTGTCAAAGATTATTGGACTAAATATCAAGTGCTAATCAGTGCATTAAGCTATGCATTGATATACATAGCAGTGGTCGAGGTTATGAAAAAGTGAATAATACCATAATGGAACAAGAAGTACTCCTTACAAAAATATGCCCTGTAGAACTGAATCAGAACCTCTAGTGTACAAATGGCCATGCACGTCAATGTGTAACATTCCCAAACAATGTTTCAAAGCTTTACGCCAATTCCTCAATAAATATGTAAAAAGCAAAGACAAAATCAAAATTAAATTACTGCAAAATATGGATACCTGTCCAGTGCGCAAGTACACAGGACTACAAGGACATTCATTGGCTTGCATTACAGGACCTACTTGTAAAACCACTTTCCATGATATCAAAAGGATATCAACACATCATTCAACTATAAGAAATCTAGTCTATAAACTGTACTGTGCTAAAAGTCCTGCTTTAGCACTAGCAAAGTTAAATAACATCCTTCTACATGGTACAGCAAAAGACCTACTTGAAGAAATTCACTATATCCAGAAAAAATATTTTGGAAGTGAAAGCCATTTACAGAATGAAATAGCTTTAAACCAATTAAGCAACAATTCTACACATGGCAACCTTTTGCTAAACACATACAAAAAAGAAATACAAAAATCAGCTAAAGTACCAAACCATTTATGTGTATGTTGCCGTAGAACTTTTTATAAAAGTAACACAAAAACTGTAGACCTATCATACAAAATAAAAGACAATGAAGATTCTAAATGGTTTGAATTAGCTCTCTACCTTGTAGCAGAAAACAAATACGAAATAACTGAGCCCTTAATACTTTGCAGTTACTGCACTACAAAACTTGACAACAACCAAACTCCTTCACGTGCTATCATAAATAATTTGGAATTATACCCAGTACCAAAACCCCTACAACAACTTAATTTATATGAGAGCATCATAATTCAAACAGTACACCCATTTCAAGCAATAATACGCCTTCAAACAAAAACAGCAAAATTACCTCCCTCTGAATTGGTAAAAGGCATTTGTGGAAAAGTAGTTTATTTATCATTAGATCTAAAAGAGAATGTGCATACTCTAGGAGTGCAACGTCCAATGCAGCAATCTTTAATTATCTTAGTAAATGGAGTACCTACAAAAGACAAAAAAATATGGCAACAGCTGGTAGATTTATATAAAGTTAGACAAGCCTTCCAATATCTTAAAGAGAATAATGAATATTACAAAGAAATTAATATTGAAGAAAACTTGTAAGATACAACTGAAATAATTCAAGAAACATAAGAAGCTGGTCAATTTGAGCTACTAGATCCTGCTACAATATCAAATACTTTAGACCATTATACAATGCATCCTTTGCACTGTAATGACACCGTAGAAGATGTACTGGAAACTTACCAAATGCGTCAAACAAAAGGATCGCCAATCAGCATATGGGAAAAAAGTATAGAAGCACGTGCTTTTCCTCTACTCTTTCCTACTGGCAAAGGAGGAAGGTATGATGATAGACCTATTCAAATATCAGCTTCAGAATAACGCTCATTACGGATGTATTCTGAAGATCCCAGATTTAGATAAAATGTGGAATACATATTCCACCTACTCTTTGAAAGAGAACTAGCAACTTTATGTTACGGAGTTGCACACATATTAAAATCAGGATCACACTTTCAAAATATGACAGCTACACAATTATTAGAAAAAGTGCAACAAAAGGATGAGGTTTTACAATCAAATATTACAAATCTATCATGTCATGGAGATGTACGTTGTATGATCAGAAACCTTGGCCCACCCACTTGGTTTGTTACATTAAGTTGTGCAGAATATGCATGGGAAGATTTACATGATTTCCTACGCATATCAAATAAAAACAAAACAAACATAGATATACTAACACCTGGAGAACTTTGTTCTTTGGATCCTGTTAATGTTTCAAGATATTTTCACCATCGCTTCATTGCTATGCTACATTTTATTTGTAATAAAACTGTTCCTCCCCTTGGAGAAGTGCAGCACTTCTTTTGGAGAAAAAAATACCAAGCCAGAGGAGCACCACATATCCACATGCTTTTATGGATTAAAGATGCTCCTAAATTTGGTAAAGACAGTGATGCCACTGTTTTACAGTTTATTGAAAAATATGTCACTTGTGAAATTCCATCAGAAGCCACAAATAGTGATCTTCATGCACAAATTTTACAATTTCAAAGACACAAATGTGGAAAATATTGTCGTTGCAAATACAAAAACAAAGGGAAATACTACACCAAATGCCGATTTGGTTTCCCTAGACCAGTTACAAATACAGGTCAAGTGAACAACTTCATGTCTTCAGTTAGACATAGTGTTAAAGGTAAGACACCTAAAAATACATATTACATAAAAAGAAAAGAAGAAGAAAAATATATCAATGATTATAATGCAATCATTGCCCACTTATGGAATGTAAACATAGATGTGCAGTACATTGCAGACAATTCTACTGCAGTTGCACGATATGTTACAGCATACTTTACTAAAGTAGAAAAGACAGAGCTCCAAGACCTCTGGAATGACCTGTCATCAGATAAAACAGTATCTCAGAAATTATACAGCTTGAGCATAAAAATGCTCACCCATAGAGAATGTGGATCATATGAAGCAGCAGATTGTTTAACTGGCACTGCATTGTATGGTAAATCTGAAAATATAGTATGGCTAAGTCTTGGTCCAGCTAAATCTAGAAAAATAGTTCTAAAATCACATGAAGATATAGAAACAATAGGCAAACATGATCCCAACAGCCAAGACATTTAAAAAAAAAATGTATTGGACACATACTACCCAAACAGAAGTAATACTTTGGAAAACATGTGTCTATACCACATAGCCCAAATCTACATATACAAAAATAATATGAAACCTGATGAAAAAAAAACATAAATATAGAGTGACAAACTATGAAGGCAGCTTAGTTAAACTCACTAAACCAAATTTAATTAATCATTTCAAATTGTCATTGAAGACTCCTCAACATAAAGAAGTATATTACGTGTCCCTGCTACAATTCTTCAAACCATGGCAAAAAGAAGAACAATTACTAGATAACTATGACTCATATGAGGATGCTTTCATAGCAAATGAAAGCACTATAACTGATGTAAACATTACACAGTACAAACAAATGTTGCACAATGAACAGCAACACGAAGAAGAACTACAAGCCCAACTAGATAAGGACACTCCTGACAGTAGTCAACCTTCTGTAACAGGAAGCCAAGAACCACTGGGAGAACCACTAATAATAAATGAGGCAGAATTAACTATGATAGAAGTAGAAAACACCATGTGTCAGTATGAAGATAAGGAAGACTTAACTATACTACAATCAAAACTAAACAATGAGCAAAGTAGCATTTTTCAAGAAGTAACAAAACAAATTGCACATGGTGTAAAACATGAAAATAAAGAATGTTCGCGCCATAATTATAAACCTATACTACTGTAGGTCAGTGGTGAAGCTGGTTCTGGCAAAACATTCCTAATCAAAATCATTAGTAAGTTACTTCAACAATTGACAAACAACAAACTGTCAGCTGTTGTCACTGTCCCCACAGGTTTAACTGCCTACAACATAGGTGGTGTTGCATTACACCGATTACTACTATTACCAGTAGAACACCAGAACAGATTAGACTATTACAAACTTTCTGCAGAAGCTGCAATGGAATTATGCAGAGTATTGAAACAAATGAAAATGCTACTAATAGATGAAGTGAGCATTGTCTCCAACCTGATGTTAGCTTTGATTCACCTCAGATTACAAGAAGTACTCAAAACAGACTATGAAGAGCTCTTTGCAGGAAAACACATTGTTTTTGCAGATCTGCTTCAATTAACACCAGTAAACAGTGAGCCTATTTTTAAAACATTAGGACACAAACTCTGCCGTAAAACTGTTGGCAGCATTGGAAATGTCAACCTTTGGCAACATTTCCAATACAGAGAATTAACAGAAAACATGCGGCAATCTGCAGAACTCACTTATGCCAACATTTTAAAAAGTATCAGAGTTGGTATACTTTCTAAAGAAGCAGAAGCAATATTGAAAACCCGGCACATGAATGCACTTTATGGCGATAATGCATGTGCTACAGATGCTATGGAACAATTAGCCCACAAAAATTTCAATTGTATGGCCTTAATGCCAACTCTTGCAAGCTGTTTCAAATTCAATGAAATCATGCTAAGTAAAGAAATGCAACCAATCATGGAAATTAGCGCCACAGGCAAACTAGATGTACATGGTATGACACTACCCATGTGTGACCAAGCCACAACAAGACTAAATAGTTTAGAAAAATCTATCTCAAACACAGCAGGCTTAGAAAAGATATTAAAATTATCCTTAAATTGCAGAGTAATGCTTAAACGTAACCTTGACGTGGACCAAGGACTAGTTAATGGAGCACTGGGTACAGTTGTTGGCTTTCAAACATACCCCGCGCGACAACAAAATTCAGTTTGTCAATATACTCTTTGACAAACTTTCAGAAGTAAAAAGGATAGGACGCTCAACAGCTAGATTCCTTCTCTTCAAAGATATGTATGTATGCATGTCCTGAAATGTTCACAAATAAACAAAATGGGGGTGTTCTGAAGACATTTCTAAGAACACTCCCGGTGTCCTGGAATGTTCGTAGGGGCAGTCCTGAAGGCGTAGTCCGTATTGTTCGCTGGCAAGTTGAATGTGTTCTAAGAACACTCGCAGTGTCCGAAAATGTTCGCAAATAAACAAAATGGGGGTGTCCTGAGGACGCTGTCCGTATTGTTCTCAGTCAAGTTGAATGTGTTCTTAGAACACTCATGGTGTCCTGAAATGTTCGCAAATAAACAAAATGGGCGTGTTCTAAGGACACTGTCCGTATTGTTCGTTGTCAAGTTGAATGTGTTCTAAGAACACTCGCGGTGTCCTGAAATGTTCGCAAATAAACAAGATGGTGGTGTTCTGAAGACGCTTCTAAGAACACTCGTGGTGTCCGGGGAATGTTCGTAGGGGGTGTCCTGAGGACGCTGTCCCTATTGTTCTTTGTCAAGTTGAATGTGTTCTAAGAACACTCGCGGTGTCCTGAAATGTTTGCAAATAAACAAAATGGGGGTGTTCTGAAGACGTTTTTAAGAACACTCCCGGTGTCCTGAAATGTTCGCAAATAAACAAGATGGTGGTGTTCTGAAGACGGTTCTAAGAACACTTGCGGTGTCCGGGGAATGTTCGTAGGGGGTGTCCTGAAGATGCTGTGCCTATTGTTCTCTATCAAGTTGAATGTGTTCTAAGAACACTTGCAGTGTCCTGAAATGTTCGCAAATAAACAAAATGGGGGTGTTCTGAAGATGTTTCTAAGAACACTCCCGGGGTCCTGGAATGTTCGTAGGGGGTGTCCTGAAGGCGTAGTGCGTATTGTTCGCTGGCAAGTTGAATGTGTTCTAAGAACACTCGCAGTGTCGTGAAATGTTCGCAAATAAACAAAATGGGGGTGTCCTGAGGACGCTGTCCGTATTGCTCTCTGTCAAGTTGAATGTGTTCTTAGAACACTGATGATGTCCTGAAATGTTTGCAAATAAATGAAATGGGGGTGTTCTGAGGACACTGTCCGTATTGTTCGTTGTCAAGTTGAATGTGTTCTAAGAACACTTGCGGTGTCCTGAAATGTTCGCAAATAAACAAAATGGGGGTGTTCTGAAGACATTTCTAAGAACACTCGCGGTGTCCTGGAATGTTCGTAGGGGGTGTCCTGAAGTCGTAGTCAGTATTGTTCTCTGGCAAGTTGAATGTGTTCTAAGAACGCTCGCAGTGTCCTGAAATGTTCGCAAATAAACAAAATGGGGGTGTACCGAGGACACTGTCCGTATTGTTCGTTGTCAGGTTGAAAGTGTTCCAAGAACTATCGCGTTGCTCTGAAATGTTCATAGGGGGTGTCCTGAAAACGCTGTCCGTATTTTTCGCTGGCAAGTTGAAAGTGTTCTAAGAACACTCATAATGTCCGCGGACATTAAAAGTTTCCATAGACCATAGTTGAAATGTTTGACTCTATGGATGTGATATGCTGCGGTGGTTGTTGCCAGGGCATAGAGTCTTGGGTGCATGGCCATTTGGCAATGCACCCAAGACTCTATGCCCTGGCAACAACGGCCATGCACCCAAGACTCTATGCCCTGGCAACAACCACCGCAGCATATCACATTCATATTTGCTTATAACTTTGGGTGAAAAACAAATGTATAAGGAACAAAGGTATTAGATACTATGGATGTGATATGCTGCTATGGTTCTCCTTATTATTGTAGACTTACTGTTTGGTCTAGTAACAGAAGTCCATGTTTTTCTTGTTCATTTCTGTGATAAAGGAAAATAGCATGCTAGTATTAGTATTTTGTAATGACTTATTACATTGTATAATCAATATACTTTTTCTTTTTGGACCCTCATATTTAGTAGATTACAAATCAGAGTACTGTGCAATTTGCTCAGTTTCTGTATTTGTTGCTAAAATCATTGGGTCTGTGGGAGAAAAAGAATCCATGGATTAAAAAAAAAACCTTTTTCTGTTATGCTACAGTTTATTTGTTTGTTTGTTTTCAGTGTTCACTTGTTGTTTCTGGCTAATACTTTATACTTTGGCTTGTTGTATTTTATTGGAGCAGTAACATATTATTTATTTGTTTTGATATTATAAAATTTTGGAGCAGTTAGATACCAATTGCCGTATTCTAACTGTCTATTTTTTGATATATTTTAGTGGTATTGATTTATCTATTTGGATATTGTCAAATTTTGGGACAGTTAGATACCAATTGGTGTATTCTAACTGTGTATTTTTTGGTCTAATTTAGTGGTATTCATTTATCTGATTAGTTGTTGTAGAATCTTTGAGCAGTTAGATAGCTTTTGGAGTATTCTAACAGTTTATATTTTTTTTAACACAAGTTTACTTAGGGTTTAAATACAGTTTAGTTATCAAATTTTGTTTTTAAGAACATCAAATAAGCGTTTGTAAGATTTCCTGGTAATCTCTCCTTTAGAGTAATGGTACTATCATTACATTCAAACCATCCACATTTCTTTTTTATATATACAGTGTAGTGCCCTGAATTGGTTGTGGCTCCTGCGTGGTAGATTATACCTCTTGTTGTGAAGGTTTTCTTACCAAGTGATATTTCACCATGTATGAATCCAGTCAGCTTGCAGTTGTTTTTGGTACTATCTGCATTGTAACATAGAAGCATTAGTATTATGTATTTACTATGTGTTTGTATTACTAACGTGGAGCGATTATCTGAATTGCAGGTAGAGCATAATCTACCATGGTTTGCATTTTGTACAAGTCGCTGAAATGGAATGGATTCACAATTTGGTATTGATATATACATATGAAGCATTCATTGGGGATTTCTTCTTGTGTCACATTGTTGCAGAGAGTGCATGTATGTTTCTACATGTATGAAATCTGAAAGATTTCATTTACAGGTATGTTTTTGTTTTCCAGTACTTGTAGTAAGTACATTAGAAATTCTTGTGGATCTTCCTGTGAAATTATAGTGAATTTCACCATTCCAGCACAGTAGTCCAATTGTTGTCTTATTCCAAAAACACTATACGTGTTGTCAGGATTGTTTGCTGCATTTCTGTGAAGTACTAACATTTGCAAACACAATGGGTCTGTACTGTGTAAGTAAATGTTGTCAACAATTGGTGGTAATTGAAATAGAATATTCATTGCTACATTTGCGTAGCAACTTACACCAACTATATTTGAGAATTTAAATGGTCCAGGTAGTTCTGTTTCTAACTGCTTTTTTTGGAGTTTGTCTTCCTTCTTTAAAGAAGTACTTGGTTTACTTTCCCTAATTGATTCTTTTTTGCTTGTGGTACTTGATGAAGTATTAGTTTCTTTTACTCTCTTTGGAGGATTTGCAGTGACATCCTGTTGCATTTCTGTTTGATTTATTTTTCTTTTATAACGTTTTACTTTTTGTGGAACAGAATATGTGTTTAGGTGGGGGGTGTATAGTGAGCGAAGTCTAATGTATTCTAAAATGCAAGGAATATCAGCGTTTATTTTACTTGCATCAAAGTTGATTAGAAATAGACTGTCAAGTGTATGTAAGCATGATAGTGCTACATAGCTCGTGCCTTCTTTAAAGACTGTGTTACCAATATCTATCATTGCTTTGTCTAGGGTAAGACCTTGTGATTCATGAATCGTGACTGCGTATGCAAGAGTTAGAGTAAGTTGTTCTCTGCGTACATACATATCTTTGAAGAGAAGGAATCTAGCTTTTGAGCGTCCTATCCTTTTTACTTCTGAAAGTTTGTCAAAGAGTATATTGACAAACTTAATTTTGTTGTCGCGTGGGTGTGTTTTAAAGCCAACAACTGTACCTAGTGCTCCATTAACTAGTCCTTGGTCCACGTCAAGGTTACGTTTAAGCATTACTCTGCAATTTAAGGATAATTTTAATATCTTTTCTAAGCCTGCTGTGTTTGAGATTGATTTTTCTAAACTATTTAGTCTTGTTGTGGCTTGGTCACACATGGGTAGTGTCATACCATGTACATCTAGTTTGTCTGTGGCGCTAATTTCCATGATTGGTTGCATTTCTTTACTTAGCATGATTTCATTGAATTTGAAACAGCTTGCAAGAGTTGGCATTAAGGCCATACAATTGACATTTTTGTGGGCTAATTGTTCCATAACATCTGTAGCACATGCATTATCGCCATAAAGTGCATTAATGTGGCGGGTTTTCAATATTGTTTCTGCTTCTTTAGAAAGTATACCAACTTTTTTTTAAAAAGTTGGCATAAGTGAGATCTGCAGATTGCCGCATGTTTTCTGTTAATTCTCAGTATTGGAAATGTTGCCAAAGGTTGACATTTCCAATGCTGCCAACAGTTTTACGACAGAGTTTGTGTCCTAATGTTTTAAAAATAGGCTCACCTTTTACTGGTGTTAATTGAAGCAGATCTGCAAAAACAATGTGTTTTCCTGCATAGTCTGTTTTGAGTACTTCTTGTAATCTGAGGTGAATCAAAGCTAACATCAGGTTGGAGACCATGCTCACTTCATCTATTAGTAGCATTTTCATTTGTTTCAATACTCTGCGTAATTCCATTGCAGCTTCTACAGAAAGTTTGTAATAGTCTAATTTGTTCTGCTGTTCTACTGGTAATAGTAGTAATCGGTGTAATGTAACACCACCTATGTTGTAGGCAGCTAAACCTGTGGGGGCAGTGGCAACAGCTGACAGTTTATTGTTTGTCAATTCTTGAAAGAACTTACTAATGATTTTGATTAGGAATGTTTTGCCAGAACCAGCTTCACCACTGATGTACATTAGTATAGGTTTATAATTATGGCAGGAACATTCTTTATTTTCATGTTTTACACCATGTGCAATTTGTTTTGTTACTTCTTGAAAAATGCTACTTTGCTCATTGTTTAGTTTTGATTGTAGTATAGTTAAGTTTTCCTTATCTTCATACTGACACATGGTGTTTTCTACATCTATCATAGCTAATTCAGCCTCATTTATTATTAGTGGTTCTCCCAGTGGTTCTTGGCTTCCTGTTAGAGAAGGTTGACTACTGTCAGGAGTGTCCTTATCTAGTTGGGATTGGAGTATTTCTTCTTGTTGCTGTTCATTGTGCAACATTGTTTTGTACTGTGTAAAGTTTACATCAGTTATAGTGCTTTCATTTGCTTTGAAATCATCCTCATATGAGTCATAGTTATCTAGTAATTGTTCTTCTTTTCTCCATGGTTTGAAGAGTTGTAGCAGGGAAATGTAATATACTTCTTTATGTTGAGGAGTCTTTAATGATAATTTGATATGATTAATTAAATTTGGTTTAGTGAGTTTAACTAAGCTGCCTTCAAAGTTTGTAACTCTATATTTACCTTTTTTTTCATCAGGTTTCATGTTATTTTTGTATGTGTAGTTTTGGGCTATGTGGTATAGACACATGTTTTCCAAAGTATTACTTCTATTTGGGTAGTATGTGTCCAATAAATTGTTTTTTAAAATGTCTTGGCTGTTGGGATCATGTTTGGCTATTGTTTCTATATCTTCATATGATTTTAGAACTCTTTTTCTCGATTTAGCTGGACCAAGACTTAGCCAAACTATATTTAAAGATTTACCTTACAATGCAGTACCAGTTAAACGATCAGCTGCTTCACATGATCCACATTCTCTATGGGTGAGCATTTGTATGCCCAAGCTGTATAATTTCTGAGACACTGTTTTATCTGATGACAGGTCATTCCAGAGGTCTTGGAGCTCTGTCTTTTCTGCTTTAGTTTAGTATGCTGTGACATATCGTGCAACTGCAGTAGAATTGTCTGCAATGTACTGCACATCTATGTTTGAATTCCATAAGTGGGCAATGATTGCATTATAATCATTGATATATTTTTCTTCTTCTTTTCTTTTTATGTAATATGTATTTTTAGGTGACTTAACACTATGTCTAACTGAAGACATGAGGTTGTTCACTTGACCTGTATTTGTAACTGGTCTAGGGAAACCAAATTGGCATTGTTGTAGTATTTCCCTTTGTTTTTTGTATTTGCGACAACAATATTTTCCACCTTTCTGTCTTTGAAATTGTAAAATTTGTGCATGAAGATCACTATTTGTGGCTTCTGATGGAATTTCACAAGTGACATATTTTTCAATAAACTGTAAAACAGTGGTATCACTGTCTTGACCAAATTTAGGAGCATCTTTAATCCATAAAAGCATATGGATATGTGGTGCTCCTCTGGCTTGGTATTCTTTTCTCCAAAAGAAGTGTTGCACTTCTCCAAGGGGAGAAACAGTTTTATTACAAATAAAATGTAGCATAGCAATGAAGCGATGGTGAAAATATTTTGAAACATTAACAGGATCCAAAGAACAAAGTTCTCCAGGTGTTAGTATATCTATGTTTGTTTTTATTTTATTTGATATTCGTAGGAAATCATGTAAATCTTCCCATCCATATTCTGCACAACTTAATGTAACAAACCAAGTGGGTGGGCCAAGGTTTCTGATCATACAACGTACATCTCCATGACGTTGAAACGAGTACTCTTTAGTACCACGCATATTTGCTAATAGATTTGTAATATTTGATTGTAAAACCTCATCCTTTTGTTGCACTTTTTCTAATAATTGTGTAGCTGTAATATTTTTAAAGTGTGATCCTGATTTTAATATGTGTGCAACTCCGTAACATAAAGTTGCTAGTTCACTTTCAAAGAGTAGGTGGAATATGTATTCCACATTTTGTCGAAATCTGGGGTCTTCAGAATACATTCGTAATGAGCGATATTCTGATGCTGATATTTGAATAGGTCTATCATCGTATCTTCCTCCTTTGCCAGTAGGAAAGAGTAGAGGAAAAGCATGTGCTTCTATACTTTTTTCCCATATGCTGATTGGTGATCCTTTTGTTTGACGCATTTGGTAAGTTTCCAGTACATCTTCTACGGTGTCATTACAGTGCAAAGGATGAATTGTATAATGGTCTAAAGTATTTGATATTGTAGCAGGATCTAGTAGCTCAAATTGACCAGCTTCTTGTGTTTCTTGAATTATTTCAGTTGTACCTTTCAAGTTTTCTTCAATATTAATTTCTTTGTAATATTCATTATTCTCTTTAAGATATTGGAAGGCTTGTCTAACTTTATATAAATCTACCAGCTGTTGCCATATTTGTTTGTCTTTTGTAGGTACTCAATTTACTAAGATAATTAAAGATTGCTGCATTGGATGTTGCACTCCTAGAGTATGCACATTTTCTTTTAGATCTAATGGTAAATAAACTACTTTTCCACGAATGCCTTTTACCAATTCAGAGGGAAGTAATTTTGCTGTTTTTGGTTGAAGGGTTATTATTGTTTGAAATGGGTGTACTGTTTGAATTATGATGCTCTCATATAAATTAAGTTGTTGTAGGGGTTTTGGTACTGGGTATAATTCCAAATTATTTGTGATAGCACGTGAAGGAGTTTGGTTGTTGTCAAGTTTTGTAGTGCAGTAACTGCAAAGTATTAAGGGCTCAGTTATTTCGTATTTGTTTTCTGCTACAAGGTAGAGAGCTAATTCAAACCATTTAGAATCTTCATTGTCTTCTATTTTGTATGATTGGTCTACAGTTGTTGTGTTACTTTTATAAAAAGTTCTACGGCAACATACACATACATGGTTTGGTACTTCAGCTGATGTACTTTTAAATGTTAGTATTTCTTTTTTGTATGTGTTTAGCAAAAGGTCGCCATATGTAGAATTGTTGCTTAATTGGTTTAAAGCTATTTCATTCTGTAAATGGCTTTCACTTCCAAAATATTTTTTCTGGATATAGTGAATTTCTTCAAGTAGGTCTTTTGCTGTACCATGTAGAAGGATGTTATTTAATTTTGCTAGTGCTAAAGCAGGACTTTTCGCACAGTACAGTTTATAGACTCAATTTCTTATAGCTGAATGATGTGTTGATATCCTTTTGATATCATGGAAAGTGGTTTTACAAGTAGGTCCTGTAATGCAGGCCAATGAATGTCCTTGTAGTCCTGTGTACTTGCGCACTGGACAAGTATCCATATTTTGCAGTAATTTAATTTTTATTTTGTCTTTGCTTTTTACATATATATTGAGGAATTGGCGTAAAGATTTGAAACATTGTTTGGGAATGTTACACGTTGACGTGCATGGCCATTTGTACACTAGACGTTCTGATTCAGTTGAATGGAGGGGTAATTCTAAGTTTTCAGGGCATATTTTTGAAAGGAGTACTTTTGTTCCATTATGGTATTATTCACTTTTTCATAACCTCGACCACTGCTATGTATGGCAATTGTATTTGTTTGCTTTTGTTCGTACGCTTCTTCATTAAAATATGGTTCTGTGCTCGTAGTGTAATTCCATTCACCACGCTTCTAAGATTAACTTCCTACGATAGGTTTTAAGCATTGAACCTGATTTCTCTCCTGTTTTCATAAGATTTTGAAGGACTTTGTCACGGTACATTTTGGCTAAAATACTTTACTTGGTATACTTACTTTGCACTATATTAAAATTTAAGAAGTAGTTTTATCTGTAGTGATAGCTGATTTTCTGTTAATTGTTTTTTGGTTTGTTTTACATTTTGATAGAGGAGGCAAACATTTTGTACTTGAAACTTCTTGTGTTTCACTAAATGACTGTATTAGCTGTTTTGTTTCAACTTTTTTTACAAATTCTGCTAGAGATGGATGCTTATGTTGGACACTTCTATTTTCATTTGCTTGACTTTTTCTTTGCTTACTACAGACTTGACTTTTCTTAGGCATTCTTTAGGGTCTGTTGAAAAAAATAAAGAAGATATGGGTTGGGGTGTTCTGGAATGTATGTGTGCTGTGTGCATGAGTGTTTGAGTAAGATGATAAAGATGTATGTAATGGTGTGTGATTGTGCATTGGGAACTACAACTAGTAGGGATAGGTATTCTTGAATTTATGTGTTACTAAACTGGGGTTCAGATGACAAAAAAAGTAAGCTAGTGGTGTGGAAAAGTACAAATAGTAAATCTAATGTATACAATTAAAACAGTTGTTTGTTCTATAATATGAAAATTGTAGCGGTTCAGTTGGGTAATTTGTGTATCCAAAAATAGGAATTTGTGGGCCATTCTGGCTGTAAATCGCTGTTTAAGACATGGAGATTTTTGGATAAAATGGTACACAATCTCTATTTTTAGGCACCAAAATAGCTTGTATTAACGTTATAGTATGTTTGATTAATAATACAAATATTATGGTGATATTCTACTTACTTTTTTTCTTAAATTAACAGGAAACTTCTTAGTTCTTCTTTGTTCTTCGAATTCGGCTGCTTCTTTTCAGGAGACTGGTCTTCACTGCAATTGTAAAAGCTTCAAATTAGTAACTTTGTTTGTATATAGCGGTGTATTTAATTTAGATATTGATTTCTTTAATTGAAATCCTCAGTGCCTTCTTTAAAACCATTAAACTAATGTATTTACATACGATACATTGCATCAGCTCAGTACATATGATATGTTCTTAATGAACAAATTGTACTGAATGACTAACTGCAGCAAAAAAATATATATATCTTTACTATGTCTTGTGAAATTTATAATATACCAGTGAATACCACTATTTCTGTAAGTAAGCTGTTCTAGGTAATAGCGCCTCAATGTCATGTCTAAATTAAAGTAATTAAGTAAATAAATAAATAAAAATAAAACAATATGAAATTGTATAAGTATTTTTTTAAAGATTTAAACATAGATTGTGCTTGCATGCAATTTTGTTTGAATATATGTAGTCTATATATTTCATTTAAAAAATGTTAGTTTAACATGATTTGAGTGTGTGTGTATAAAGAAAGTAAATAGTATAAAGGTTTATAAGTGATAGTTGATTTTAGGAAATTGAAAAAAATACAGTAAATTCATTTTACAGATTACACAAGCTAAAAGTCTGTTTGAAAATGTGTTCATCTACTGTACAGAAAATATGCATACCTGAAGTTTGTGTTCATGCATATGGATATGCATGGAGCTGCAAGTAGAAATCTTGGAGACTTGTACAGTATTTCTGGTAGATGGTGCTTGCCAATGATATGACACTTGTACTCAGAGAGATTCACAGTACACTTGCAGTGCTGATCTATGATGATGCAGTTAGATATAGAGGTATTGAATGTGATTGGTGCATGGTCATGTGATTTTTTAGCTATATCCAATGAGGGAATGGCAGAGAGAGTGAAGTGGAAATGGTAGAAGGGCTGTTCATGTTACGATATGTCCACGGACATGGCGGTAGTTCGCGTACATCGGGAGTTACATCCAGGGATTTTTGGGTTCAGAAGTCATGCAAATGAGAATAAGCACTGAAAGGGATTGGTCAGGAAAGTTTAGTGGGTGTGTTGTGCCAGGAGAGAGTTTCTCAGATACTCTTTTTGCTGAGAGAACAAAAGATAGCTATGGCTGTGTGTTTCAGAAAACAGATTGTTTGGATTTTGGGAGATTCGTGGATACATTGGTTGAAGGTGCATGCAGAAAGCTGTGGAGTAGCTGTAGATCTGGTATGGAGTACGTGGAATGAAGTGGTTGGACTTGCTACCTCTCTGTGCTACTTTGGAGACAGAGCAACATCCAGACATAATTGTAATTCATTGTGGAGGGAACAGTTTAGGAAATGTGACTGGAATTTTTTTGCAATTTGCTATGAAAGAAGGACTTGGGAAGGTTATGGACATCTTTCCTAATTCTCAGTGATATTCTCACGGATTGCGCAGAGACAAATGTGGCTTCGTTCTTCTTCATTTGGTCCACAAATGGAAAAAGCAAGGCGCAATGTTAATAACGCTGTTTGTGCCTTTCTAAGAGATTTTGGCATGTCCACTTTTCACAATGAAAATATTATGTTTCGTAGTACATACATTTTTCGCAGAGATGGTGTCCATCTTACTTATGCTGGCAATCAGATTTTTCTGAGAAATGTACAAAATGCATTGCGACCTTTTTTCTGAATTACAACAACCATTTTGAAGTAGGTGTTAAGCATTTACAATTTTTGACTTACAAACAACACCCAAAGGCCAGAGCCACCACTTCTTCCCAGAGAAAATTGCAATGTTTCTGATGGGGTAGCAACCCAATTTTTTAAATGTTCGCGAACTGTCCGCGGACTTCTAAAAATTACAAAGGGCCCTGCTTCATTTATTTTCACTTCTATTTTTTAACTGTGAAAGGCGGCTCTGAAAAGAGCCTTATTTTTTTTATATTTTGTTTTTTTTTTGGGTTTTTTATACACAACACACTAGGAGAGGAGGGGAAAGGAAGGTAAAGGGGGGGACACCAACCACAGGGATAAGAAAGGGTGAGCTGAGAGAGGAAGATGTAGAGTGGGTTTTATTTGGGTAGTCAGCAGATCTTCTCGTGCTCTGAGACAATAGTCTCAAAAGCACTATGAAGTCGCTCCCCCCTGCAGAGAACTGTGTCACAGTACATATATACAACCGTGACCCTCGAAAGGTAAGGGTCATCAGCATTCTGTATGGCCTGTGAGGCAGCTTGAGGAAGACCCTGTCCCACAGAGGTGGTCCTTGTGGTGACAGGATCAGAAACAGAGGATGAAGTAGAGGAAATCAACCTGCTACGTTCTTCACAAGGTACAACCCTGCAAATAGCCCCAGAGTGAAATGACCTCAGGTGTTGCTTCATAGTAGTGGTCCCAAAGCTGTACTTACCGTTCTTCCCGTATCATTTTGCACTCATTGCAGGTAACACGGTTCGCACAAGCCTTAGGAACATTACCATGAATGGTAAATAACCGCCACACCCAAGACTCACGCCAAGTGCGGGTAGTAGGGTTTTCCTCTACCTCATTCTCATCATCCTCTTCTTCCTCCTCCGCATCCTCACTACTGTTCCCCTCTTCAGGCCCTTGGGGAGGTGGTGGTGGTGGAGGGGGTGGGGCGGTGCTGAAGCAGGTGCAGCACTAGGTGGCAGTTCTGCAGCCAGGGATGCCATCTCGATGGTGTAATCAGCAAGTTGCTGGAGAAATAGCTGTGCTCTGAAGAATAGCCAGAAACACAATGAGAATAAGCTCTAGGGCGTGGTCTTTTATAGGGGCGCTTGTGCATGGTTCGCAGACATGCGCGCTGTCCGCGGACAGATCGAACACAAAAAAAAAGTTTGAAAAGTTTCAAAAGGTATGTAGAAACTCAGGATTACTATGTGGGACTTGTGCCATGGTGAGATTTTATTGAAAAATATTATGGATTAATTTAAAATGTACTTTTAATTTGTTCGGGGACCCGAACAGTGTCCACATTCAGAACACGCGATCAGCATGGGCGCGGTCATATGATCCGTTTGCGAACAAGTCTGCGGAGGAAGCGCATGTCCGCAGGACACCAAATGCACGGAGATTGGCTAGCGCATGCGCGTTGATGTTCTACATACACTGTTCAGGTCCTGAACTAATTAAAATTGCGTCACACGTGAAACAAACATTTCAGGACACTGTGTGTGTTCTTAGAACAATTTAAATTTGCTAGCTAACAGAAAGGACAGATATAGTGTTCTTCAGGACACGTTCAATTTCGTTTATGTACGAATATTTCAGGACACCAATTGTGTTCTTAGAACATTTTCGACTTGCTAGCGAAAAGTAGAGACAGGTATAGTGTTCTTTAAGACACCTCCATTTTCGTTTAATTACGAACAATTCAGGACACCGTGTGTGTTCTTAGAACAGTTTGAACTTGCCAGCGAACACTACGGACAGATATAGTGTTCTTTAGGACACTTTAATTTTTTTTTTTGTTACGAACATTGCAGGACACCGCGTGTGTTCCTAGAATAATTTCATCTTGCTAGCGAACAATACGAACAGGTATAGTGTTCTTCAGGACACCTCCATTTTCGTTTATTTACGAACATTTCAGAACACCTGCACTGTCCGCGGACACCTACATTGTTTTTTAAAAAAAAACTAAACTATTTACAACACAATATCAAAATTAAACTTTATTTAACATATATTAATAATTTATGACAGAGAAGGTGAGGCAGAAACAGAAACAAAAACAGGAGAATTAGGGGTTTCATCATGAATGTTATTAGGTGAAGAAGGGGTGGAAGTCTCATCAAAACATTTTGGTTTATGGAGAGGGTTTGGGGATACTTGACTGGGATATGGTGAGGAGGGACAAGTTCATGTGGGGCAATGGTACGAGGTTTTTGGTTTAAAATGATCTTCCACAAATGTTTTCAAATAATTAAAATTAGTCAACAATAAATCCATTTTTTCTTCTATACTGTGAAAAGTGTTATCCATAACAGGTTTCTCTGAAGTATTTTCTATTTTGGTATGCTCTGTACAAAAATATATATATATATGTTAAATGTATACAAAATAATAATAATTAAATGGTTTATATTATAAAGTGTTTACCATTAGTTTCACTATCTTGTGACATTTCTTCATGTGGGAAATGTTCCTCTAGCCATTCCAGAGTATGAGAAATTTCTGCGAGATAAAAAAAAAGATAACATATTTTTTTATCTAATACAGAAAATTTATAAATATATGAATAAAATTAAGTACACTTACTATTTCAGGTAAGATATGTCCCATGTACTCAGTGGGTCTGCTCTTGTTCTCAGTTCTGTTGCGTTTGTGAGGTAATTATGTTGGAAGCCAATTTATTTTCTTGTGGTATATACCATTTAAATGAATGGTTAGTGTGTTGTATATATGGATTACATTTCTTATGTATTAGTACATATAATATGTTTGTGTGCTTTTTTTTTTGAATTTGTTAAATGTTCCTATGTTATGATATAACAATCAAACATACCCCCCCAGAGTGTTTTAGGTAGTGGTACTGTTCTTCGAACATGTCCGCGAACATTAAATGAGTTCGCGGACATCAAGTTCAGTAGAAGAGATTCCGTCAGTTCCATATGATATGTATATAAAGTGAAAGTCATTATTGTTAAGTTGCACTACTAAAAACCTATGAAATTTAGTGAAAAAACTTTGTTAAAGGGACGTTATGGTTAAGTTGCTCTACTAAAAACCTATGAAATTCAGTGAAAAAACTTTGTCAAAGGGACGTTATGGTTCCAAGTAAAACCGAAAAACCCTTGAAATTCGCCAGTTATGGTAAGCTAAGCAACCATAACTCGCGCCAGACTAACCCCCAGGACATCAAAGATGACATCACAAATGTCATTGATGGCATCACTGATGACATCACATGTGTATGTACTTTTCATGAAATATGTGTACAAGGGATTCTTATTATAATGTTGCGAAACAAGTGTCAAGGATCATTGCAATAAATATCATACCCTAATTAGTGCATTGAACGATGCATTGATATAAATAGCATTCTATTATGGGATTCTATCTAGTATACTAAGTTACTCATGCAGAAACATAGCATTGTGTGCAGCATACAAGATGAAGGTATAATATTCGTAATGTTAATATGTTGAATAATGAAATGATAATTGTTTTCTTAATAGATTTTTGTGTGATGTGAAATATGTAATAAGTAGCTAATAAAACCCATGTATTGCATAATTGCATTACTATAGACAAAACACAAAGAGACAAGAACACATACCAATATGGGTATATACAGGGAAAGTGAAGTTAGCAAAAAGCACAAGTAGTAGCAGAAACAATTCATAACCTAACTGATTATTTTCATGCAAATAAATGATTGCTGTTTCAAAGCTGCTATTTACCCTATGTATATGTATCACTTGATGTGATTGGACCCTAAGGAAAGTAGTGTGAGTACAATGTATACAAATATGACCATATACAGGGAAAATACAGCCATAAAAAAACAACAGAACTATCAGAAAGTGCTGATAAGTCTATTGATTATCTTTATGCACAAAAAGGATTGCTGTCTTTCATGCTTGTGTCTTCCCCTATGTATATGTTTCATATGATGTGACTGGACTCTAAGGGAATTACTGTAAGAACCTACTTGAAGGATACGTCTACAAATAAAATAAATGTTTTAGTTTCTGACTGTTACTGAAGAAAACCATGTGGCCTAGATATGTCAGCAAAAGAAAAAAGAGTGAGCCAGACATGTGATGTCATCTTTGATGTCGTGGGTATTAGTATTAGCAGTGCACGGTGGTGGCGCGAGTTATGGTTGCTTAGCTTACCATAACTGGCGAATTTCAAGGGTTTTTCGGTTTTACTTTGAACCATAACATCCGTTTGACAACGTTTTTTCACTGAATTTCATAGGTTTTTAGTAGCGCAATTTAACCATAACGTCCCTTTAACAAAGTATATATATATATATATACCACAAGCCTCAGAAATATATATATATATATATGAATGCTGATCCGAAGAGCTGCTGAATCCTAACATGATGAGCCCAGCAGTGATAAAGACATGATGAAGATGCTTATTTACAATTACTAAGGTACTATGACAGTTATATGAGCGTGGAGTTTTCCAGTACTGTGATTGTCCTGCAGGCATTGCCGGAGTGTGGGGCATTATAACACAGGCCGGTGTGTGAGTGCGCTCATTTACAATATTTGACTTTATCCAATGCCTATTATCTGTGCGCCAGCCAGTTAGAGAAGGTTTGAGCCATGGGATGACTGTTAGTGCGCATCACAGCAATCAAATTGGTGCTGCTTGCAGTGGCAATGTTTAGTAATCTGCTCTTTCGGCGCAATGCTGTGGAAATGCCAACCTGTTATTTGACTGGTGCACTGTGTAAATGGAAGTGCTGTCTGACCATTAAAAGGTCATGCCACGGAGCTCTGCGAGGCTCGATGAACTTGGTGAAAGGATGACGTTTTGAGACATTTGCGAGGTGTTGGGATTGGGATTGGAACGTTTCTTGTTGGATGTTCTTACCTGAAACAATAGCAGTGTGAGGTTCCCTGTGCACTGCTACGTCCATGTTTCCTCTCCGTATGATGACAGCATTAGAGGATTGGCCCGGGGAGCGTGGGCGTGCGCTCTGATGTATGCGGAAGTCCATCCATAATGCTACTCTTACCTGCATAGCTCTCAACTCACCCGCTTTTGGCGGCTGTCACCCGCCTTCAAAGCAGACCAATCACCCGCCAACTCCCTCATACGCCCATTCACTTCAATGGGCCTCTCACCCGCCAAAAAGAAAATCGGGTGTTTTCACCCGCCTATGGGACAAAAAAGGTTGGGAGCTATGTACCTGACGTACTGAAGTTGAAAGAGGTTGAATGCAAGTAGCCTCTGTAAAGTAATTAACATCATTGTTAGTCCCGTGAGGATATTTCCTGTTAATGACTTTGCCCGCATTGGTTGAGAAGTTGAACAATGATATATACAAAAAAGAGGTAAATGCTTCAGAGAAATGGACAATGATTTATAGGGCACTCGTGCGCCAAGTACGCCCATCTCATATGTGCGGTGCAATCACATTTGACTGGTTTTAAAGGTACTGTGATGCATTTATTCTTCATAAACCAGCAGCACATGTTAATGCAACATTAAGGGACCACCAATTGTGTTTCGGTTCTGTTTTGGAGGAACAATAAAGGTACTGTGTTCTGTTTTTGTTTTCCTCCGTTAGTCAGCACACGTACCTACGTACAATTCATGGACTACAGGTATAGTTTAGGCATTTTATGTATGTATTTCATGCAACGTATACTTATATAAATATTCATATTTGAAGTAGTTCTATGCTGCCATGATGCAAATGTTTGAACAATGCTATGAGATGTTTAGATTGTGTTGTGCTGGTATTTTAAAGGGTGATAAGATGAGGTTGGTGTGTGAATGATGGCGTGCCTGGCTGGGAAGGTGCACGGTGCATATGATGTTTGAGTGAGAGTGCACGGTGTATATGTGGTATAATACTCACCAATTAATACCCAATAAACAACACAAAAAAGGAACATTTAAAATGTTAATATATGTATATATTTTCTGTGTAGTGTTTAACAATATTTTGCAGGATTTTTAGGGTGGTCATACGGACTGCGTATTTGGACTCCAAATATGGACAAACTAAATCTAATTCATAATATGATGTCATTTATATATATATATATATTTTTATTCTGCTCTGTTATGTGAATTATTTTAAAGAGCATGTTATAATGATGATACTTCATGATATTTTTTAGGGCATGGTTATACCATGGTAAGGTTTTTGACACTGCATCGTCAGTTGTCAAGTCATTTTATATATTACTCTGTGTTAGGCAGATGTGTTTGTTATGAGTAGTGACACTGCATGATGTGCGCTAGTGCCATAAAGTTTTTGAGTCCTTATGAGTATGTGTATATGCAATTAATTTAGGGCTAGACATTTGTATGCCCTGCAGTGATATGTTGTGAGAGGGCATGGGTGTATGAGGATTATTTACAGCTAACCGGTTTGTATTTGGCCATATTTCTTTTTGAATGCTTTCATAAGTTTGACTGCATTCACTATTTCTTTTTTGTAAGATCTTGTGCACTTGGACTGAAAATCTGATCAGCTTTCTGTCGTGTTTTTTTTTATGCACTGTTCTCCTTTCCAGTTGCGTCGTTTATATGTGATCTTTGTCTTGGTTGTACCTTTTCTATATTTTCCCACTTTTCTATGTTTTTCTTCGGGATAGTGGGTATGTATACTGATAGTACAAATGGAGGGTGCAATTGACGGGTGTTTCTGTAGTGAGAATGGTGGTGTGGTTGGTCTTGGTTGTGATGATGATGTGAGCGATGGTTATGTGAATGTTAGTTAGCATTTCTTGGCGGAGGTGCGTCTGTACGCGAACGTGCTGTGGGCGTGGCAGTCCTGAGTCCTCTAGTGGCAGGTGGAGAGGAAGGTGATACGAAGTGTTGGGTAGAATGTCGTAGTGATTGTTTATTGCTTGCAGGTGGCAGCTGCGAGGCCTAGTGGTGACAGAGTCGGGCAGATGGTTACTTATGTGTTTTTGTTTGCATGGATGTTAGATACGTGAATGTGGCATACACTGTGACAGTTGTGGATGTGGTGGTCGGTTGATGGTAAATGTGTGATTTTCTGGTGGTTTCCAGAGTGCCTGTTTTGAGGTTGTTGTTTGTCTGTTCCTTTCCAAAGAAGGGGAGATGTGTAATATCTAGACAGGTTCTGCACTGGTTGGACACTGTGCAGATAGTGCAATGTCATTAGGTTATCTGGAATCTTATGTGTCATCAAGGTTCTGAATCCTACAGTTGGGATCTTCAGGATGGTAGAGCTTACTAACTGGCTGTATATTACTCAGCTCCTGTCCCAATCATCTAAGTGTACCCTGTAACTAATAATAAAGCTCATCTACTTTTATAATAATCAGTTTCCAGCATCTTACCTGATCTCTAGTAATGGGGATACAACAAATAGTCACCCACATGAACAGGGCTCCAGGTCCGCAGAGAGAAGATCACTGCTGCTAAATGGCAGATAAGTGAGAGATCCTCGCTGCCGCCATGCAGCAGCACAGAATGGAAACCCACAGAGCAAGACTGACAAAGCTCACCAGGTAAACCCAAAATTAATTGAGACAAATCCGTAAACCACCATGGACAGAAAGGGGGAATGTTCTCTAAACTTACCAACAGGTCGCAAATAACAGGCTCAAAATGACAACATGTAATAGAGCTTTCCCAATGCTGGCAAGTCTGCTGAGTGGCAAGGCCACACAGAGAAATTGGGCGTGGGTAAGTCCCATTTTAACTGTGTACATGCTCTAAGATGGAAAAGAGGAAAGTAGATTGGTGAGGGTCAACTGGCCAACCAGCAGAAGGGGAGGGATATTTAAGCACAGTCAGGAAGCAGAAAGTGTGGATGTATTGGGTGGCATAGGAGTAGGTATAGGACAGTGACCAAGAGACCAACAGGATGAAGGAGGGAGTGGTGGCTTTTGGAGCAGTATTTTTGGGTAAGCGAGGCATTGCCTTAGGAGTGATAATGGTTCTGAAGTTTGAGTGAGTGTGTGAGACAAGTGTGTAGAGAGGATAGTTTAAGAGGTGAGTGTGAGCAGACTGGTACAAAGGGGAATGATGGTGATTCAGTAGTGATGTGGGAGGAATAGTAGTGTGGGAGATGGAGAATTAGTAGTGCAGGAGGATAGATAGTAATGTGGGAGGAGAAGCAGTATTATGGGAAGGGTAGCAGGAGTGTGGGGGGAGGAGCAGTAGTAATGTGAGAGTAGTAGTGTGAGAGGAGTAGTTGTAGTGCAGGACTTGGATTAGTAGTGTGGCAGGAGGAGGTGAAGTTTGGGATGAGGAATAGTAGTTCAGTAGAGGAGAGTAGAAGAGTTACCATCAAAGGGAGGAGGAAAGAGAAAGGATGAGTGAAACAGCAGAGGGACAGAATGTTTGTGGGGAGGAGCCAGAGGAAAGGAAGCCGATAAAACAGAAGGGCAAGATAACAGTGGTCATTAGTAAAAACCAGTTCAATCTAAAAGAGAAACTACAAGGCATGACCCCATTCAAAATTGGAACAATAACCTTTTATGAACGTAGGGACAGTTAGGAAGTCCCTGAGGGAGTCATTGAACCTACTTTTAGGGAAAACATCATTGGTATAAGCCAGAAATTAAACAGTAGAGGTGAACAGTCAATAGCATTAACAGGGGTTACAGAGGAGGCTTGTGGCACTGTGAGAAAGAGAGGGCCGGCCATTGGCCCCACACATAAGTCAATAGGTACAATTGAACTGGCTTTGTGACTCTGAGTGGTTTTCTTCTGTGGCATACGTGGCATGTGGTGTCAGAATGGGATTGAGTTAGTCCCTGATACAAAGGTTGCCCGTGGCCCTGAAGATGTTGATGTTGGCCCATCCTCCTACCTGTGTCACCCAAGGTGCCGCAATATTTGACCTGTATGCTAATGAAGAGGCAGCCACCCCACCCCATGCCAAACCACTGTTTGGATCAGCTTGATGATGGAAGTACCAGAGGGAAACGTGGCTCCAAAGTCAGGATTGGTCTTAAAAAAAAAACTACAGGATGGTGTTGGAGTGATTGTATAAGACCTTCTAGGGGAGTTCTAGGTGCTCCTGATGAACATAGAACAACAGCCATTTGTTGTGAAACAGGGGCAAGTGATGACCCTACTGATATGCAAAAAGATTATGATGCTGATTATTGAAGTAGTAAACATTTTGACTATGACAGACAGAAATAAAATTCTGGGAGATAACAGAAGGATAAGAGATTGCCTGCTTCAGTGGGCCATCGTATCATCCACTGAGTTTGCAACAGTCCAGAGAACAGATCCCCTCTTGGACCATGCCTGAAAGTCCTTGGTGTCACAAGCTGAGAGTAAAACACTGAAGGTTCCACATTTCATTTAGAATTGAGGATTAATGTGCTGAATCAATGTCAATCCAAGAGGTGATAGTGTTAATTATCAATAATTACTGGTGCCCAAACAATTCAGGAAGGCAGTGATGGAAATCACAAACTCGAACTTGACTTCTGTACATTTGGGCATCGAAAGATTTAAAAGACACTACTTACCAATTATAATGGCTTGTGGTATACACTGAGGTGAAACAGATCTGTACATGCTGTTGCATCTGTCAAATTACTTTGGCCGACAATGTACCCAGGGCCCTTCTGAAACCTTTACCAATCATGAAAGCATATTTCAAGAGGCTCTGCATGGACATAGTCAGACATCTTGTTCTCTCAAAATTGGAGAACAAGTATATTTTAGTCATTGTCCACTACGCAATTTGATATCCAGTGGCCTTCCCTGCACAATACATATAATGATAATTATTATAGTTCATACTCACCCATGTAGAGAATGACATGTATAGAATGCCATCCCTTGTGATGTAGTTAGTAATCCCTATCTTTCCCTACAGAAAGGAACAACACAAAGGTCATTCTGATAGTACAGGTGCCCTTCTTCTTGCAAGTGGCATTCCCAGCAGAGATATCAACAGGCCAAGCAATCCATTTTATTTCCTGGTTAATAGGAGAAATTAAGTCACCTAATGACAATTGAGACTTCTTCATACATCTGTTTATCACTAGATGGTGTGGTAGAAAGGTTCAACAAAACCCTGATTCATATGCTGTGAAAGTTAATTTTGCAATACTGAAAGAACTATGATGATTTGAGACCCTGGACCTTGTTCTCCACCCAAAAATGCCCCCAAAGCCTCCCCAGGATTCTCCCTGTTTGACCTCGTGTAAGAACAGTATTCCAACAATGTCATGGACATTTTGAGGCAGGAGTAGGAAGGCCCCAATAGTTGACAAACCGGTGACCATCCTCTAACCCAAAACACCAGAGATTAAACAGAAACATTCCGACTACTGGTGAGAACACATAATGAAGACAACAACAACATACAGAACCTGCTTATATCAAGAAGGTCCAACTGCATATAATTCAAGATAGAGACCTTACTCAGGTATTATATTTCATCATCACAAACCAAAGGTGACTACCGGCAGACATGTAATTGGTTGCCATCCCAGGTGGGATCAGCATAAAAGAGCACCAGGAATTTAAAAGGTGGATACATGGGTATGCAGATGTTATTTGCCTGAAGCCTGGGCGAGTACAGGGAGTCATTCATAAGAGGATGACACCTCCAGGTCATCTGCCTGAAACAATACAGACTGCCGAAGCCAGGAAAAGAATCATAACTGAAGAGCTTAAAAAATACTCAGAACTGAGATAATAGAGACATCACACAGTAACTAGTCATTCTCATTCGTACTTTTACACAAGCCCGACCAAAGATGGAGATTTTGCATCGATTGTTGACGTTTGAATGAAAAATGTCCCAATGATGCCTCCTCAAAGCCTTAGACCAATGAGAATGCAGAGAGGGTAGGTTGTGCCAAATAGATATCCATGTTGGATCTTACAAAAGTTTATTGGCAGGTGCCACTCTGTGATGACTCCAATACCATGATATCCTTCCCCAAACTCAAGGGCCTATAACACTTCACAGTGCTACCTTTTTGACTCTATGGGACTCCAGCCACTTTCCATTGATTGATGGATCATTTTCTGGACAATTGACTGGAGTTTGTGGGATCCTATTAAGAAAATATATAGCACAAGTTGCACATCACACGCCATACATCTGACAGCTGTCGGCACACAGCTTAGAAAGGATAACCTAACTGTAAATCCAAAAGCATCTGCCACAATATACCTTGGGATTTCTTGTGGCAAATGGGAAGTGCTTTCCCCATAGTGTCAATGAAGAAGACGTTCAACTGGTAAAATAACCGGTCATGAAGGTTGACATCCAAGCCTTTTTGGGCCTGGAGTGATACTAACAGCAATTTATACCCAGTTTCACTGGACATAGCTAGCCCTCTGAATGATAAATTAAAAAAATAACCATACTAAACTCCTTGTTTGTACAAACAAGCATAGAAAGCCATTGATCACCTGGAGAAGACCACATGCAAGAGTCCCACACCCTGAGTTTTAAGGTGGTTCCTGGCCTTACAGACATTTTCATTCATAGTGCAACAAAACATGCACACGTGGATTTTCAATCATGTTACCCAATGCCAGATAGATCACAGGGAGAGGAATAAATGGAGGAGGATTTAGAATAAGGGGTGAGGTAATTTCCATTTCCAATAACTTGTCTTTGCCAAAAGTGGGGAAACCCTCTCAGCCAAGCACTACCAAGGAGGAATCCAGACCCACTCCTACCCCTGAGGTGGACAGTGGCAGAGTGTCCCTGTCCCAATTCCTCTTTAACCCCTTTTGTGCCAAACTGTATCTGTACAGAACCACGTCTCCAGCCTTGCCTCTGAGTATGTATACTCAACAGTGTTCTTTCTCCATTACTGATACTGGCAAGAACAGAAAAGATCAAAAGCTCCAGAGCTGCAGATGTACGATCGCTACTATGGAGCGGTAGATAAGAGAATGCGAAAGAGACGCCAACTGTAGCCATGCTGCAGCACATAACTGAAACAGACAGAGGAGGACTGATAAACCTTGCCAGCCAACCTGAAACTGAAAGAGGCAATTCACTGTCACACTATTAATTAACAAGGTGAAAGTTCCCCAAACTTACAGAAGGGGTCCCCAACAACTGGCACCAAACAAAAACTGTAACATCTTTTCCAATGCTGCCAAGTCTGCCGAATGGCAAGCATACATGGACAGAGTGGAACGCTTTTCCATGTGCAGTCACACCCTGGGAGGAAAGTAGATTGTTTAGGGACAACTGGCCAATCAGTACAGTGGAGCAATATTTAAGTTTAAGCATGGAAAAAGAAACAGGAAGTGTGGGTGTATCAGGTGGTGTCAGAGGGGGAGGAGGATGGCTACCAAGATACCAACAGGAGGAAGGAGGGGTGCCAGCTAGTGAAGAAGAGTGTTCAAATACGTGAGGCATTGGCTTAGGAGTGACAATAGGTCTGCAGTGTGAGTGTGTGTGTATGTGTGTGCGTGTGAAAGAGAGGGAGAGAGAGAGAGAGAGAGAGAGAAGAGAGAAGAGAGAGGATAGTGTAAGAGGTGATTGTGAGAGGACTGCTACAGAGTGGAAAGCGATGTAGTATGAGAGGAGTAGTAATAATAGAGATGTAGGGGAAGGAATAGTAGTGTGGGATAAGAAGTAGTAGTCTGGAGGGAGTAGCAGTAAGGTGGGAGGTGGAGTGCTAATGTGGGAGTAGTAGTAGTAGAGCGGGAGGAGTGGGAGAAAGATAACATCCTAGAGTGGAGGTAAGAGAAAGGAGGAGTGAAGAGTCAGAGGCACAAAAGGTTGATTCGGTGAGCCTGGGGATCGCAAACAGATAACAAGGGTAAGGTTTCTGTGGTCATGGGATAAAACAAGGAAATATTAGAGATCAACTACAATGTATGATCCATTTCCCAATTAGAACACTAACACGCAGTGAGAGTAGGGATAGTTAGGAAGTCCCTGAGGGAATTGGCAAGTCTGTTTTTCGAGAAAATATCATTGGTCTAGGCCAGAACATATACAGTAGAGGTCACCAGTCTATGGCTCCAACCAGGGTTATGATGCCTGAGGTAGGAAGGGCATTTGTGACAAGGCACGAGAGAGATGGACAGTCATAGGACCCACAAAGATCTTAATAGAGAACCTTGAACTGTTCTTGAGAGTCTGAGGGCCTCATTACACAGTATGTGGTAACCATGGCGCTATTAGCACCATGGTTGCTGCCAGTATTTTACCGTATCCGCCTTGGTGGATGGTGGAATTACTGGCCTACTCCAAGGTGAGCGGGGCCGGTAATTCCCCATTCACCAAGGCACTTCCCCATTCCCATTTTTGCCCCCATAGGGCTCAATGGGAATGGGGAAGGAGGTAATTATGGTACCGCAAATTGAGGTACCGTAATTGGCACCAAGGTCCCTTTGCGGGCCCATTCCTTAACGGCTGGTAAAACCAGCCGTTGAGGTCGGGTCCGGCAAAGGGACCTTGTAGTAAGGCGGTAAGGGTTTACTGGTACCGGTAAACCCTTACTGCATACCGTGTAATGAGGCCCTGAGTGTTTTATGTGCCATTTGTGAAAATGTTCAAAACTTACTAAATGTTTGACCAGGATGCTGACAATATCACCCAAGAAGTGCTTAGAATTACTAATAACCAGCTTGGGTTACCAGTGTTGCCAGTGTCCTGATCAAGGGGTGTCTCTTGTGACCTGGAAGATGTTGCTCTTGTCCTCTGGTTGGCAAGTCATGCTGCTGTTGGTTATTGTGTTTCAGAAGCTCTTGATATTGATTTTCGCTTTGCATCAGATGGAGCTTTTCCAATTGATGTTCCTTTTTGTGCAGCATGTTTCAGTCACTTAATGGCTTCAGCACATTTGAGAACATGTCCAAGAAATATTGATTGATTGTGCTCTCTTCTCGTGAATTAACTTAAGTAAACTGTAACCTTGACATTTCCCTTGTTTCGAGTGGTGTGATTAAAAGAAAATGTAATTCCCTTTAAAACTGGTTTAATAAACAACACTTTGCTTCAGACACTTTTCTAAATGTTGCCTCCTTTTAGTACCTACTATAATGAATCAGGGTGTGCATCAGTAAATTAGGGTGTCTATGGAGTGAATTTTTTGCATCCAAAGAACGACTACAATCTTGCCCCCCTCAAATGAGGAATCCATACAAAATTTGGTAGCATTGGATTCAATGATGTGGATTTCTATAGCTGTACAAACATACACATGCATCCCAAAAATGTTTTGCATATAAAATGTTTGCATCCAACCATAGACTATGATCTTGCTCCAGACAAAAGCGGAATCCATGCAAAATTTGGTAGACGTGGGTTCAACAGTGTGGATTTGTATAGCCAGACAAACATACACACACACACATACAGACTGTATATCTGTATATATAAAGATGACTGGCTCAACTTCTGCTGAAATGCTTTTCTGTTTGTAATTGGGCAATTGTTCACCTAGAGACTTCTTCCCCTCAATTATGGGGCAAATGCAGAGATGTGTGGCATGTGAGCTATTAAACAGAAAAGGGATGTGGAAGTCAGTTGTCGGAACTGAATGGGTGTGGGTTAGGAGAAAACATAGGTGCCTGTGTTAGCTTATGTGGGGAGAAGGAAGGGGTGTCTGAATAGATATATCTGAAGAGGTTAGGAGCCAATGAAGCGAAGGCAGGGTTAACTGGTTGGGAATAGGCGAGGAGAAAGTGTGGGCAACTGTGTGGGGCAGTTGAGGACAGTGTGGGCGTGTTGGGTCTTGTACAGTCCCAGTTTCAACATGAAGATTCCTTTAGGAAGTGCACCTGGTGTGACCGTATGGCCTATACAGGCATACATCATTAGAACCTCCTTCCCATCTTAGGCAACTATCAGAGACGTGGAAGATTGCTGCTAGAGTCAGGGTTAGGAAATGTACGGAAGATGAATAAACTAGAGTGTTGTTAGAGTAGTTGAGCAGGAAGAATATAAGTGAGAGGTAGTGGGTAACCAGGGACACTGGCAGTTACTTTTAGTGAAGGTTAAGGTTTTGTTTACAGAGCAATGTGGGGTGTATTCTGTATTTTGAAGTGGAATAAAACACAGGTATGATCTGAAGTGGGTTAATGGCGAAGGAATCACTGAAAGGTTGAACTGTTTTTGTGGCACTGATAGACATACTTGCAACACTTGATTTTGTGTGACACCACTAGAAATCTGTAAAAGATAGTTTACTTGTTGAAGCAATGACATGAAACCAGACATTGCGTGCCTAATTAACTGCAAGCAAAAAGTTCCACATGGGAAAAAGAAAACTACATCCAGCTTGTGCTTTACAGTGAGGAGGAGTATGAAAAGCAGTGAATTCTTGAGAAAAGTTGTGTGAGGCTCATGCTTGTATTATTATTGAAGTATGAAGCAGCAAAGATGATCTTTTGCACATAGCCATCCATCTTAAATGCATTGTTGACATGTCCACAAACTTGTCTATTTAATATTTGTTTTCCATAGTTATGATGTGAAACAGATGCACATCACAGAACAGGTTAAAATAGGCAGGACATCATTGACAGAAAAAAAGATTGTTATTTGTAAGACACATGTGAAAGCTGACTGGCAACTTTCATCACTACCCAAAATTAATTAACTAGATAGACTTAAAGATTGAAAACCTCTTTTTTTTAAAAAAAAAATATATATATATATATAGGTAGTGGCCATGTAGTTATGGTTAAGTTGCTGTTTCCATAGGAAGAGCACTTTTTGGGTGGCTTATAACTTCGCTCTCCCTGTACGGATCCTCACCAAACTTTGCAAAAAAAGTAGTTGGGTCACTCTGAATTGTTTTGCAAAGTTTGGTGAGGATTCGTCCAGGGGGGGCAAAGTTATAGGGGGGGTCCCAAAACTTTTTTTTTTCCCATAGACATAATGGGAAAAAACTTTGCTCATGCCTACAGCCCAAACCGCTGGATGGATTTAGCAGCAGGAGCGGCGGCTTGGTCCCGAAAGCGTGCTTTGCTTTATTTGGTGTAAATCCGTCAAGTATTTTTTAAAAAAATGACAAAAATGTAAGTGAAAAAAATTAGTGATATCTGTGTTCGCTTCGCGGACACACTTCCCTGTTCGCTATGCGGACAGGACGGTGATTGGGCCAGCAGCTTGCGTGATGTCCGCGAACATCTGACGTGCTCTCTCATTGGATGCGTGGAAGCGTGCAGTACGTCTGGCTTCAGAGACGCCCGCCATCTTTGTTCCTTGCATGAGAGGCTATGTATCCCGCCTGCACAGTAAGTCCCCCACCCCCGCTCATGCCCGTGCCTGTCTCCTGTTCCTCCCACCCCCCGCTCATGTCCGTGTGTCTTTCTCCCTTACGCCCAACCCCGCTCATGCCCCGCTCGTGCCCCGCTCGTATCTCCCAACTGCCCACCCCCCCCGCTCTTGCCCCATGTGTCTCTCCACACCCGCCGCCCGCTCATGTCTGTATGTCTCTCCCCACCCGCCGCCCACCCCCGCTCATGTCCGTATGTCTCTCACCACCTGCTGTCCAGCCCCCGCTCATGTCCCTGTGTCTCTCCCCACCCGCCGTCCGCTCATGTCGTATGTCTCTCCCAACCCGCCGCCCACCCCAGCTCATGTCCGTATGTCTCTCACCACCTGCCGCCCACCCCCCGCTCATGTCCGTGTGTCTCTCTCCCTCCTGCCCACCCCCCCGCTCATGCCCCGTGTGTCTCTCTCCCTCCCACCACCCGTTCACCCCCCACCCATGCCCCGCGTGTCTCTCCCCCTCCCGCCCACCCCCCGCTCATGCCCCGCGTGTCTCTCCCCTTCCCCCACCCCCTGCTCATGCCTCGTGTGTCTGTCTCCCTACCCCCCACCCCCCGCTCTTGCCCCGTGTGTCTGTCCCCCTCCCCCTCACCCCCGCTCTTGCCCCCGTGTGTCTGTCTCCCTCCCCCCACCCCTGCTCTTGCCCCGTGTGTCTGTCCCCCCCACCCTCGCTCTTGCCCCGTGTGTCTTCCCCCTCCCGCCCACCCCCGCTCTTGCCCTGTGTGTCTTCCCCCTCCCGCCCACCCCCGCTCTTGCTCCGTGTGTCTTCCCCCTCCCGCCCACACCCGCTCTTGCCCCATGTGTCTTCCCCCTCCCGCCCACCCTGGCTCTTGCCCCGTGTGTCTTTCCCCCTCCCGCCCAACCCCGCTCTTGCCCCGTGTGTCTTTCCCCCTCCCGCCCACCCCTGCTCTTGCCCCGTGTGTCTTTCCCCCTCCCGCCCACCCCCGCTCTTGCCCCGTGTGTCTTTCCCCCTCCCGCCCACCCCCGCTCTTGCCCCGTGTGTCTTTCCCCCTCCCGCCCACCCCCGCTCTTGCCCCGTGTGTCTTTCCCCCTCCCGCCCACCCCCGCTCTTGCCCCGTGTGTCTTTCCCCCTCCCGCCCACCCCCGCTCTTGCCCTGTGTGTCTGTCTACCTCCCCCCCACCCCCGCTCTTGCCCCGTGTGTCTGTCTCCCTCCCCCCACCCCCGGTCTTGCCCCGTGTGTCTCTCCCCACCCGCCACCCGCTCATGTCCGTATGTCTCTCCCCACCCGCCGCCCACCCCCCGCTCATGTCCGTGTGTCTCTCCCCACCCGCCGCCCGCTCATGTCCGCATGTCTCTCCCCACCCGCCGCCCACCCCAGCTCATGTCCGTATGTCTCTCACCCCCTCCCTCCCACCCCCGCTCTTGCCCCGTATGTCTTTCCCCCTCCCGCCCACCCCCGCTCTTGCCCCGTGTGTCTTTCCCCCTCCCGCCCACCCCAGCTCTTGCCCCGTGTGTCTGTCCAACTCCACCCCACCCCGCTCTTGCCCCATGTGTCTGTCCCCCTCCCCCCCACCCCTGCTCTTGCCCCGTGTGTCTGTCCCCCTCCCCCCCACCCCCGCTCTTGCCCCATGTTTCTTCCCCCTCCCGCCCACCCCTGCTCTTGCCCCGTGTGTCTTTCCCCCCCACCCACCCCTGCTCTTGCCCCGTGTGTCTTTCCCCCTCCCGCCCACCCCCGCTCTTGCCCCGTGTGTCTTTCCCCCTCCCGCCCACCCCCGCTCTTGCCCCGTGTGTCTTTCCCCCTCCCGCCCACCCCCGCTCTTGCCCCGTGTGTCTTTCCCCCTCCCGCCCACCCCCGCTCTTGCCCCGTGTGTCTTTCCCCCTCCCGCCCACCCCCGCTCTTGCCCTGTGTGTCTGTCTCCCTCCCCCCCACCCCCGCTCTTGCCCCGTGTGTCTGTCTCCCTCCCCCCACCCCCGGTCTTGCCCCGTGTGTCTCTCCCCACCCGCCACCCGCTCATGTCCGTATGTCTCTCCCCACCCGCCGCCCACCCCCCGCTCATGTCCGTGTGTCTCTCCCCACCCGCCGCCCGCTCATATCCGCATGTCTCTCCCCACCCGCCGCCCACCCCAGCTCATGTCCATATGTCTCTCACCCCCTCCCTTCCACCCCCGCTCTTGCCCCGTATGTCTTTCCCCCTCCCGCCCACCCCCGCTCTTGCCCCGTGTGTCTTTGCCCCTCCCGCCCACCCCAGCTCTTGCCCCGTGTGTCTGTCCAACTCCCCCCCACCCCCGCTCTTGCCCCATGTGTCTGTCCCCCTCCCCCCACCCCTGCTCTTGCCCCGTGTGTCTGTCCCCCTCCCCCCCACCCCCGCTCTTGCCCCGTGTGTCTTCCCCCTCCCGCCCACCCCCGCTCTTGCCCCGTGTGTCTTCCCCCTCCTGCCCACCCCCACTCTTGCCCCGTGTGTCTTCCCCCTCCCTCCCACCCCTGCTCTTGCCCCATGTGTCTTCCCCCTCCCGCCCACCCCTGCTCTTGCCCCCTGTGTCATCCCCCTCCCGCCCACCCCTGCTCTTGCCCCATGTGCCTTCCCCCTCCCGCCCACCCCCGCTCTTGCCCCGTGTGTCTTTCCCCCTCCTGCCCACCCCCGCTCTTGCCCCGTGTGTCTTTCCCCCTCCCGCCCACCCCCACTCTTGCCCTGTGTGTCTTTCCCCCTCCTGCCCACCCCTGCTCTTTCCCCGTGTGTTTTTCCCCCTCCCGCCCACCCCCGCTCTTGCCCTGTGTGTCTTTCCCCCTCCCGCCCACCCCCGCTCTTGCCCCGTGTGTCTTTCCGCCTCCCGCCCACCCCTGCTTTTGCCCCGTGTGTCTTTCCCCCTCCCGCCCACCCCCGCTCTTGCCCTGTGTGTCTCCCTCCCTCCACCCCACCCCCGCTCTTGCCCCGTGTGTCTGTCTGACTCCCGCCCACCCCCGCTCTTGCCCCGTGTGTCTCTCCCCACCCACCGCCCGCTCATGTCCGTATGTCTCTCCCCACCCGCCGCCCACCCCCCGCTCATGTCCGCGTGTCTCTCCCCACCCGCCGCCTGCTCATGTCCGTATGTCTCTCCCCACCCGCCGCCCACCCCCGCTCATGTCCGTATGTCTCTCACCGCCTGCCACCCACCCCCCGCTCATGTCCGTGTGTCTCTCCCCCTCCCGCCCAACCCCCGCTCATGCCCCGTGTGTCTCTCTCCCTCCCACCCCCCGCTTACCCCCCACCCATGCCCTGTGTGTCTCTGCCCCTCCCACCCACCCCCAGCTCATGCCCCGCGTGTCTCTCCCCTTCCCCCACCCCCCGCTCAAGTCTCGTGTGTCTGTCTCTGTACCCCCCACCCCCCGCTCTTGCCCCGTGTGTCTGTCCCCCTCCCCCCACCCCCGCTCTTGCCCCGTGTGTCTGTCCCCCTCCCCCCAACCCCCGCTCTTGCCCCGTGTGTCTGTCCCCCTCCCCCCCACCCCCGCTCTTGGCCCGTGTGTCTTCCCCCTCCCGCCCACCACGCTCTTCCCCCGTGTGTCTTCCCCCTCCCGCCCACCCCCGCTCTTGCCCCGTGTGTCTTCCCCCTCCCGCCACCCCCGCTCTTGCCCTGTGTGTCTTCCCCCTCCCGCCCAACCCCGCGTGTCTTCCCACTCCCGCCCACCCCCGCTCTTGCCCCGTGTTCCTTTCCCCCTCCCGCCACCCCCGCTCTTGCCCCGTGTGTCTTTCCCACTCCCGCCCTCTCCCGCTCTTGCCCCGTGTGTCTTTCCCTCTCCCGCCCACCCCCGCTCTTTCCCCGTGTGTATTTCCCCCTCCCGCCCACCCCCTCTCTTGCCCCGTGTGTCTTTCCCCCTCCCGCCCACCCCGCTCTTGCCCCGTGTGTCTTTCCCCCTCCCGCCCACCCCCACTCTTGCCCCGTGTGTCTTTCCCCCTCCCGCCCACCCCCGCTCTTGCCCCGTGTCTCTTTCCCCCTCCCACCCACTCCCCGCTCATGCCCCGTGTCTCTTTCCCCCTACCCCCGACCCCCGCTCTTGCCCTGTGTCTCTTTCACCCTACCCCCCAACCCCGCTCTTGCCCCGTGTCTCTTTCCCCCTACCGCCCACCCCCGCTCTTGCCCCGTGTCTCTTTCCACCTCCCGCCCGCCCCCGCTCATGCCCCGTGTCTCTTTCCCCCTCCCGCGCACCCCCGCTCTTGCCCCGTGACTCTTTCCCCCTCCCACCCACCCCCGCTCTTGCCCCGTGTCTTTTTCCCCCTCCCGCCCACCCCCGCTCTTGCCCCGTGTCTCTTTCCCCCTCCCGCCCACCCCCGCTCTTGCCCCGTGTCTCTTTCCCCTTCCACCCACCCCCGCTCTTGCCCCATGTCTTTTTCCCCCTCCCGCCAACCCCCGCTCTTCCCCCGTGTCTTTTTCCCCCTCCCGCCCACCCCCGCTCTTGCCCTGTGTCTTTCTCCCTCCCGCCCACCCCCACTCTTGCCCCGTGTCTTTCAGCCTCCCGCCCACCCCCGCTCTTGCCCCTTGTGTCTTTCAAACCGCTCTTGCCCCTTGTGTCTTTCACCCTCCCGCTCATGCCCCGTGTGTCTCTCCCTCCCGCCCGCCCACCGCTCATGCCCCGTGTGTCTCTCGCTCCCGCCCGCCCACCCCCCGCTCATGCCCCGTGTCTCTCTCCCTCCCACCCACCCCCCGCTCATGCCCCGTGTGTCTCTCTCCCTCCCCCCACCCCCGCTCATGCCCCGTGTCTGTCTCCTGTTCCCCCCACACGCTCATGCCCCGTGTCTCTCTCTTGTTGCCCCCCACCCCCCCACTCATGCCCCATGTTTGTCTCCTGTTCTCCCCACCCCCTGCTCATGCCCCGTGTCTTTTTCCTGTTCCTCCCACCCCCCGCTCATGCCCCGTGTCTGTCTCCAGTTGCCCCCCACCGCACCGCTCATGCCTGTGTGTTGTTCCCCCACCCCCCGCTCATGCCCCGTGTCTGCCTCCTGTTCCCCCCACCCCTCGCTCATGCCCCGTGTCTGTCTCCTGTTGCCCCCCACCCCCGCTCATGCCCCGTGTCTGTCTCCTGTTGCCCCTCACCCCCCGCTCATGCCCCGTGTCTCTCCTGTTGCCCCCCACCCCGCGCTCATGCCACGTGTCTGTCTCCTGTTGCCCCCCACCCCCCGCTCATGCCCCGTGTCTGTCTCCTGTTGCCCCCACCCCCCGCTCATGCCCCGTGTCTGTCTCCTGTTGCCCCTCACCCCCCGCTCATGCCCCGTGTCTGTCTCCTGTTGCCCCCCACCCCCCGCTCATGCCCCGTGTCTGTCTCCTGTTGCCCTCCACCCCTCCGCTCCTGCCCCGTGTCTGTCTCTGTTGTTCCCCCCACCCCCCGCTCATGCCCCGTGTCTGTCTCCTGTTCCCCCTACCCCCTGCTCATGCCCCGTGTCTGTCTCCTGTACCCCCCCACCCCCCGCTCATGCCCCATGTCTGTCTCCTGTTGCTCCCCCTGCTCATGCCCCGTGTCTGTCTCCTGTTCCCTCCACCCGCTCATGTCCCGTGGCTCTCCTGTTGCCCCCCACCCCCCGCTCATGCCCCGTGTCTGTCTCCTGTACCCCCCCAGACCCCCGCTCATGCCCTGTGTCTCTCTTCTGTTGCCCCCAACCCCTGCTCATGCCCCGTGTCTGTCTCCTGTACCCCCTCCCACCCCCCGCTCATGCCCCATGTCTCTTGCCTGTTGCCCCCCACTACCCCGCTCATGCCCCGTGTCTGTCTCCTGTTCCCCCCACCCCCCGCTCATGCCCCATGTCTGTCTCCTCTTGCTCCCACCCATGCCCCGTGTCTGTCTCCTGTACCCCCCCACTCCGCGCTCATGCCCGTGTCTCTCTCCTGTTGCCCCCCACACCCCCGCTCATGCCCCGTGTCTGTCTCCTGTTGCCCCCCACCCCCTCGCTCATGCCCCGTGTCTGTCTCCTGGTCTCCCCACCCCCGCTCATGCCCTGTGTCTGTCTCTTGTTGCCCCCCACCCCCCGCTCATGCCCCGTGTCTGTCTCCTGTTCTCCCCACCCCCCGCTCATGCTCCGTGTCTGTCTCCTGTTCCCCCCGACCCCCCCATGCCCCGTGTCTGTCACCTGTTGCCCCCACCCCCCGCTCATGCCCTGTGTCTCTCTCCTGTTACCCCCCACCCACTGCTCATGCCCCGTATCTGTCTCTGTTGTTCCCCCCACCCCCGCTCATGCTTTGTGTCTCTCTCCTGTTGCCCCCCACCCCCCGCTCATGCCTCGTGTCTGTCTCCTGTACCCCCCACCCCCGCTCTTGCCCCACGTGTCTGTCTCCCTCCCGCCCACCCCCGCTCTTGCCCCGTGTGTCTTTCCCCCTCCCGCCCACCCCCGCTCTTGCCCCGTGTGTCTTTCCCCTTCTGCCCACCCCCGCTCTTGCCCCATGTGTCTTTCCCCCTCCCGCCCACCCCCGCTCTTGCCCCCTCCCGGCCACCCCCGATCTTGCCCTGTGTGTCTTTCCCCCTCCCGCCCACCCCCGCTCTCGCCCCATGTGTCTTTCCCCCTCCCGCCCACCCCCGCTCTTGCCCCGTGTGTCTTTCCCCTCCCGCCCACCCCCGCTCTTGCCCCGTGTCTCTCCCCCTCCTGCCCCGTGTCTCTTTCCCCCTCCCGCCCACCCCCGTTCTTGGCCCGTGTCTCTTTCCCCCTCCCGCCCAACCCCGCTCTTGCCCCGTGTGTTTTACCCCTCCCCCCACCCCCGCTCTTGCCCCATGTGTCTTTCCCCCTCCCGCCCACCCCCGCTCTTGCCCCGTGTGTCTTTCCCCCTCCCGCCCACCCCCGCTCTTGCCCCGTGTTCCTTTCCCCCTCCCGCCCACCCCCACTCTTGCCCCGTGTGTCTTTCCCCCTCCCGCCCACCCCCGCTCTTGCCCCGTGTGTCTTTCCCCCTCCCGCCCACCCCCGCTCTTTCTCCGTGTGTATTTCCCCCTCCCGCCCACCCCCGCTCTTGCCCCATGTGTCTTTCCCCCTCCCGCCCACCCCCGCTCTTGCCCCGTGTCTCTTTCCCCCTCCCACCCACTCCCCGCTCATGCCCCGTGTCTCTTTCCCCCTACCCCCGACCCCCGCTCTTGCCCTGTGTCTCTTTCACCCTACCCCCCACCCCCGCTCTTGCCCCGTGTCTCTTTCCCCCTCCCGCCCACCCCCGCTCTTGCCCCGTGTCTCTTTCCCCCTCCCGCCCACCCCCGCTCTTGCCCCATGTGTTTTTCCCCCTCCCGCCTACCCCCGCTCTTGCCCCGTGTGTCTTTCCCCCTCCCTCCCACCCCCGCTCTTGCCCCCTCCCGGCCACCCCCGCTCTTGCCCCGTGTGTCTTTCCCCCTCCCGCCCACCCCCACTCTCGCCCCGTGTGTCTTTCCCCCTCCCGCCCACCCCCGCTCTTGCCCCGTGTGTCTTTCCCCTCCCGCCCACCCCCGCTCTTGCCCCGTGTCTCTCCCCCTCCCGCCCCGTGTCTCTTTCCCCCTCCCGCCCACCCCTGTTCTTGGCCCGTGTCTCTTTCCCCCTCCCGCCCAACCCGGTCTTGCCACGTGCGTCTTACCACTCCCCCCCACCCCCGCTCTTGCCCCATGTGTCTTTCCCCCTCCCGCCCACCCCCGCTCTTGCCCCGTGTGTCTTTCCCCTCCCGCCCACCCCCGCTCTTGCCCCGTGTCTCTTTCCCCCTACCCCCGACCCCCGCTCTTGCCCTGTGTCTCTTTCTCCCTACCCCCCACCCCTGCTCTTTCTCCGTGTGTATTTCCCCCTCCCGCCCACCCCCGCTCTTGCCCCATGTGTCTTTCCCCCTCCCGCCCACCCCCGCTCTTGCCCCGTGTGTCTTTCCCCTCCCGCCCACCCCCGCTATTGCCCCGTGTGTCTTTCCCCCTCCCGCCCACCCCCGCTCTTGCCCCGTGTGTCTTTCCCCCTCCCGCCCACCCCCGCTCTTTCTCCGTGTGTATTTCCCCCTCCCGCCCACCCCCGCTCTTGCCCCATGTGTCTTTCCCCCTCCCGCCCACCCCCGCTCTTGCCCCGTGTCTCTTTCCCCCTCCCACCCACTCCCCGCTCATGCCCCGTGTCTCTTTCCCCCAACCCCCGACCCCCGCTCTTGCCCTGTGTCTCTTTCACCCTACCCCCCACCCCTGCTCTTGCCCAGTGTCTCTTTCCCCCTCCCGCCCACCCCCGCTCTTGCCCCGTGTCTCTTTCCCCCTCCCGCCCACCCCCGCTCTTGCCCCGTGTCTCTTTCCCCCTCCCGCCCACCCCCGCTCTTGCCCCGTGTCTTTTTCCCCCTCCCGCCCACCCCCGCTCTTGCCCCGTGTCTCTTTCCCCCTCCCACCCACCCCCGCTCTTGCCCCGTGTTCCTTTCCCCCTCCCGCCCACCCCCGCTCTTGCCCCGTGTGTCTTTCCCCCTCCCGCCCACCCCCGCTCTTGCCCCGTGTGTCTTTCCCCCTCCCGCCCACCCCCGCTCTTTCTCCGTGTGTATTTCCCCCTCCCGCCCACACCCGCTCTTGCCCCATGTGTCTTTCCCCCTCCCGCCCACCCCCGCTCTTGCCCCGTGTCTCTTTCCCCCTCCCACCCACTCCCGCTCTTGCCCCGTGTCTCTTTCCCCCTCCCGCGCACCCCCGCTCTTGCCCGTGTCTCTTTCCCCCTCCCGCCCACCCCCACTCTTGCCCCGTGTCTTTTTCCCCCTCCCGCCCACCCCCGCTCTTGCCCCGTGTCTCTTTCCCCCTCCCGCCCACCCCCGCTCTTGCCCCATGTGTCTTTCCCCCTCCCGCCCACCCCCGCTCTTGCCCCGTGTCTCTTTCCCCCTCCCACCCACTCCCCGCTCATGCCCCGTGTCTCTTTCCCCCAACCCCCGACCCCCGCTCTTGCCCTGTGTCTCTTTCACCCTACCCCCCACCCCTGCTCTTGCCCAGTGTCTCTTTCCCCCTCCCGCCCACCCCCGCTCTTGCCCCGTGTCTCTTTCCCCCTCCCGCCCACCCCCGCTCTTGCCCCGTGTCTCTTTCACCCTCCCGCCCACCCCCGCTCTTGCCCCGTGTCTTTTTCCCCCTCCCGCCCACCCCCGCTCTTGCCCCGTGTCTCTTTCCCCCTCCCGCCCACCCCCACTCTTGCCCCGTGTTCCTTTCCCCCTCCCGCCCACCCCCGCTCTTGCCCCGTGTGTCTTTCCCCCTCCCGCCCACCCCCGCTCTTGCCCCGTGTGTCTTTCCCCCTCCCGCCCACCCCCGCTCTTTCTCCGTGTGTATTTCCCCCTCCCGCCCACCCCCGCTCTTGCCCCGTGTCTCTTTCCCCCTCCCACCCACTCCCCGCTCATGCCCCGTGTCTCTTTCCCCCTACCCCCGACCCCCGCTCTTGCCCTGTGTCTCTTTCACCCTACCCCCCACCCCTGCTCTTGCCCAGTGTCTCTTTCCCCCTCCCGCCCACCCCCGCTCTTGCCCCGTGTCTCTTTCCCCCTCCCGCGCACCCCCGCTCTTGCCCGTGTCTCTTTCCCCCTCCCGCCCACCCCCACTCTTGCCCCGTGTCTTTTTCCCCCTCCCGCCCACCCCCGCTCTTGCCCCGTGTCTCTTTCCCCCTCCCACCCACTCCCCGCTCATGCCCCGTGTCTCTTTCCCCCAACCCCCGACCCCCGCTCTTGCCCTGTGTCTCTTTCACCCTACCCCCCACCCCTGCTCTTGCCCAGTGTCTCTTTCCCCCTCCCGCCCACCCCCGCTCTTGCCCCGTGTCTCTTTCCCCCTCCCGCCCACCCCCGCTCTTGCCCCGTGTCTCTTTCCCCCTCCCGCCCACCCCCGCTCTTGCCCCGTGTCTTTTTCCCCCTCCCGCCCACCCCCGCTCTTGCCCCGTGTCTCTTTCCCCCTCCCACCCACCCCCGCTCTTGCCCCGTGTTCCTTTCCCCCTCCCGCCCACCCCCGCTCTTGCCCCGTGTGTCTTTCCCCCTCCCGCCCACCCCCGCTCTTGCCCCGTGTGTCTTTCCCCCTCCCGCCCACCCCCGCTCTTTCTCCGTGTGTATTTCCCCCTCCCGCCCACACCCGCTCTTGCCCCATGTGTCTTTCCCCCTCCCGCCCACCCCCGCTCTTGCCCCGTGTCTCTTTCCCCCTCCCACCCACTCCCGCTCTTGCCCCGTGTCTCTTTCCCCCTCCCGCGCACCCCCGCTCTTGCCCGTGTCTCTTTCCCCCTCCCGCCCACCCCCACTCTTGCCCCGTGTCTTTTTCCCCCTCCCGCCCACCCCCGCTCTTGCCCCGTGTCTCTTTCCCCCTCCCGCCCACCCCCGCTCTTGCCCCATGTGTCTTTCCCCCTCCCGCCCACCCCCGCTCTTGCCCCGTGTCTCTTTCCCCCTCCCACCCACTCCCCGCTCATGCCCCGTGTCTCTTTCCCCCAACCCCCGACCCCCGCTCTTGCCCTGTGTCTCTTTCACCCTACCCCCCACCCCTGCTCTTGCCCAGTGTCTCTTTCCCCCTCCCGCCCACCCCCGCTCTTGCCCCGTGTCTCTTTCCCCCTCCCGCCCACCCCCGCTCTTGCCCCGTGTCTCTTTCACCCTCCCGCCCACCCCCGCTCTTGCCCCGTGTCTTTTTCCCCCTCCCGCCCACCCCCGCTCTTGCCCCGTGTCTCTTTCCCCCTCCCGCCCACCCCCACTCTTGCCCCGTGTTCCTTTCCCCCTCCCGCCCACCCCCGCTCTTGCCCCGTGTGTCTTTCCCCCTCCCGCCCACCCCCGCTCTTGCCCCGTGTGTCTTTCCCCCTCCCGCCCACCCCCGCTCTTTCTCCGTGTGTATTTCCCCCTCCCGCCCACCCCCGCTCTTGCCCCGTGTCTCTTTCCCCCTCCCACCCACTCCCCGCTCATGCCCCGTGTCTCTTTCCCCCTACCCCCGACCCCCGCTCTTGCCCTGTGTCTCTTTCACCCTACCCCCCACCCCTGCTCTTGCCCAGTGTCTCTTTCCCCCTCCCGCCCACCCCCGCTCTTGCCCCGTGTCTCTTTCCCCCTCCCGCGCACCCCCGCTCTTGCCCGTGTCTCTTTCCCCCTCCCGCCCACCCCCACTCTTGCCCCGTGTCTTTTTCCCCCTCCCGCCCACCCCCGCTCTTGCCCCGTGTCTCTTTCCCCCTCCCGCCCACCCCCGCTCTTGCCCCGTGTCTCTTTCCCCCTACCACCCACCCCTGCTCTTGCCCCCTCCCACCCACCCCCGCTCTTGCCCCATGTCTTTTTCCCCCTCCCGCCCACCCCCGCTCTTCCCCCGTGTCTTTTTCCCCCTCCCGCCCACCCCTGCTCTTGCCCCGTGTCTTTCTCCCTCCCGCCCACCCCCACTCTTGCCCCGTGGCTTTCAGCCTCCCGCCCACCCCCGCTCTTGCCCCTTGTGTCTTTCACCCTCCCGCCCACCCCCGCTCTTGCCCCTTGTGTCTTTCACCCTCCCGCTCATGCCCCGTGTGTCTCTCCCTCCCGCCCGCCCACCGCTCATGCCCCGTGTGTCTCTCCCTCCCGCCCGCCCACCCCCCGCTAATGCCCCGTGTCTCTCTCTCTCCCACCCACCCCCCGCTCATGCCCCGTGTGTCTCTTTCCCTCCCCCCACCCCCGCTCATGCCCCGTGTCTGTCTCCTGTTCCCCCCACACGCTCATGCCCCGTGTCTCTCTCTTGTTGCCCCTCACCCCCCTGCTCATGCCCCATGTTTGTCTCCTGTTCTCCCCACCCCCTGCTCATGCCCCGTGTCTTTTTCCTGTTCCTCCCACCCCCCACTCATGCCCCGTGTCTGTCTCCAGTTGCCCCCCACCGCCCCGCTCATGCCTGTGTGTTGTTCCCCCACCCCCCGCTCATGCCCCGTTTCTGCCTCCTGTTCCCCCCACCCCTCGCTCATGCCCCGTGTCTGTCTCCTGTTGCCCCCCACCCCCGCTCATGCCCCGTGTCTGTCTCCTGTTGCCCCTCACCCCCCGTGTCTCTCCTGTTGCCCCCCACCCCGCGCTCATGCCCCGTGTCTGTCTCCTGTTGCCACCCACCCCCCGCTCATGCCCCGTGTCTGTCTCCTGTTGCCCCTCACCCCCCGCTCATGCCCCGTGTCTGTCTCCTGTTGCCCCCCACCCCCCGCTCATGCCCCGTGTCTGTCTCCTGTTGCCCTCCATCACCTGCTCCTGCCCCGTGTCTGTCTCTGTTGTTCCCCCCACCCCCCGCTCATGCCCCGTGTCTGTCTCCTGTTCCCCCCACCCCCTGCTCATGCCCCGTGTCTGTCTCCTGTACCCCCCCACCCCCCGCTCATGCCCCGTGTCTGTCTCCTGTACCCCCCCACCCCCCGCTCATGCCCCATGTCTGTCTCCTGTTGCCCCCCCTGCTCATGCCCTGTGTCTGTCTCCTGTTCCCTCCACCCGCTCATGTCCCGTGTCTCTCTCCTGTGCCCCCCACCCCCCGCTCATGCCCCGTGTCTGTCTCCTGTACCCCCCCAGCCCCCTGCTTATGCCCTGTGTCTCTCTTCTGTTGCCCCCCAACTCCTGCTCATGCCCCGTGTCTGTCTCCTGTACCCCCTCCCAACCCCCGCTCATGCCCCATGTCTCTCTCCTGTTGCCCCCCACCCCCCGCTCATGCCCCGTGTCTGTCTCCTGTTCCCCCCACCCCCCGCTCATGCCCCATGTCTGTCTCCTCTTGCTCCCACCCATGCCCCGTGTCTGTCTCCTGTACCCCCCACTCCGCGCTCATGCCCGTGTCTCTCTCCTGTTGCCCCCCACACCGCCGCTCATGCCCCGTGTCTGTCTCCTGTTGCCCCCCACCCCCTCGCTCATGCCCCGTGTCTGTCTCCTGTTCCTCCCACCCCCGCTCATGCCCTGTGTCTGTCTCTTGTTGCCCCCCACCCCCCGCTCATGCCCCATGTCTGTCTCCTGTTCCCCCCACCCCCCAGTCATGCCCCGTGTCTGTCACCTGTTGCCCCCCACCCCCCGCTCATGCCCCGTGTCTGTCTCCTGTTGCCCCCCACCCCCCGCTCATGCCCCGTGTCTGTCTCCTGTTGCCCCCCACCCCCCGCTCATGCCCTGTGTCTGTCTCCTGTTACCCCGCACCCCCTGCTCATGCCCCGTATCTGTCTCTGTTGTTCCCCCCACCCCCGCTCATGCCCTGTGTCTGTCTCCTGTTCCCCCCACCCCCCGCTCATGCCCCGTGTCTGTCTCCTGTACCCCCCACCCCCGCTCTTGCCCCGTGTGTCTGTCTCCCTCCCGCCCATCCCCGCTCTTGCCCCGTGTGTCTGTCTCCCTCCTGCCCACCCCCGCTCTTGCCCCGTGTGTCTTTCCCCCTCCCGCCCACCCCCGCTCTTGCCCCGTGTGTCTTTCCCCCTTCTGCCCACCCCCGCTCTTGCCCCATGTGTCTTTCCCCCTCCCGCCCACCCCCGCTCTTGCCCCGTGTGTCTTTCCCCCTCCCGCCCACCCCTGCTCTTGCCCCGTGTGTCTTTCCCCCTCCCGCCCACCCCAGCTCTTGCCCCCTCCCGGCCACCCCCGCTCTTGCCCTGTATGTCTTTCCCCCTCCAGCCCACCCCCGCTCTCGCCCCATGTGTCTTTCCATCTCCTGCCCACCCCCGCTCTTGCCCGGTGTGCCTTTCCCCCTCCTGCCCACCCCCGCTCTTGCGCCGTGTCTCTCCCCCTCCCGCCCCGTGTCTCTTTCCCCCTCCCGCCCACCCCCGTTCTTGGCCCGCGTCTCTTTCCCCCTCCCGCCCACCCCCGCTCTTGGCCCGTGTCTCTTTCCCCCGCTCTTGGACCATGTCTCTTGCCCCGTCTCGCACACCCCCGCTCTTCGCCCCTCCCGCCCATCCCCGCTCTTGCCCCGTGTCTTCCCCCCTCCCGCCCACCCCCGCTCTTGCCCCGTGTCTTCCCCCCTCCCACCCACCCCCGCTCTTGCCCCGTGTCTTCCCCCCTCCCACCCACCCCCGCTCTTGCCCCTTGTGTCTTCCCCCCTCCCGCCCATCCCCGCTCTTGCCCCTTTTGTCTCTCCCCCTCCCGCCCACCCCCGCTCTTGCCCCTTGTGTCTCTCCCCCTCCCGCCCACCGCTTATGCCCCGTGTGTCTCTCTCCCTCCCACCCACCCCCCGTGTGTCTCTCCCTCCACCCACCCCCGCTCATGCCCCGTGTGTCTCTCCCCTTCCCCCACCCCCCGCTCATGCCCCATGTCTGTCTTCTGTTCCCCCTGCTCATGCCCCGTGTCTGTCTCCTGTTCTCTCCACACCCCGCTCATGCCCCATGTCTGTGTCCTGTTCCCCCCACCCCCCGCTCATGCCCCGTGTCTATCTCCTGTTGCCCCCCACCCTCCCGCTCATGCCCCGTGTCTGTCTCCTGTTTCCCCATCCGCTCATGCCCCGTGTCTGTCTCCTGTTCCCCTCACACGCTCATGCCCCGTGTCTCTCTCTTGTTGCCCCCCACCCCCCTGCTCATGCCCCGTGTCTTTTTCCTGTTCCTCCCACCCCCCGCTCATGCCCCGTGTCTGTCTCCTGTTGCCCTCCACCGCCCCGCTCATGCCCCGTGTCTGTTCTCCCCACCCCCGCTCATGCCCCGTGTCTCTCCTGTTGCCCCACCACCCGCTCATGCCCCGTGTCTGTCTCCTGTTGCCCCCCAACCCCCCGCTCATGCCCCGTGTCTGTCTCCTGTTGCCCCCCAACCCCCGCTCATGCCCCGTGTCTGTCTCCTGTTGCCGCTCACCCCCGCTCATGCCCCGTGTCTGTCTCCTGTTGCCCTCCACCCCCCGCTCCTGCCCCGTGTCTGTCTCTGTTGTTCCCCTCACCCCCCGCTCATGCCCTGTGTCTGTCTCCTGTTGCCCTCCACCCCCCGCTCCTGCCCCGTGTCTGTCTCTACCCCCCGCTCAGGCCCCGTGTCTGTCTCCTGTTCCCCCCACCCCCCGCTCATGCCCCGTGTCTCTCTCCTGTTGCCCCCACCCCCCGCTCATGCCCCATGTCTGTCTCCTGTACCCCCCACCGCCCGCTCATGCCCCGTGTCTGTCTCTGGTTCCCCCCACCCGCTCATGTCCCGTGTCTCAATCCTGTTGCCCCACCCCCCGCTCATGCCCTGTGTCTGTCTCCTGTTGCCCCCCACCCCCCTCTCATGCCCCGTGTCTGTCTCCTGTTCTCCCCACCCCCCGCTCATGCTCCGTGTCTGTCTCCTGTTCCCCCCCACACCCTGCTCATGCCCCTTGTCTGTCTCCTGTTGCCCTCACCCCCCGCTCATGCCCCATGTCTGTCTCCTGTTGCCCCCCACCCCCCGCTCATGCCCCGTGTCTGTCTCTTTTGGTCCCCCCACCCCCCGCTCATGCCCTGTGTCTGTCTCCTGTTCCCCCCACCCCCCGCTCATGCCCCGTGTCTCTCTCCTGTTGCCCCCCACCCCCTGCTCATGCCCCGTGTCTGTCTCCTGTACCCTCCCACCCCCCGCTCATGCTCGTGTCTGTCTCCTGTACCCCCCCACCCCCCGCTCATGCCCCATGTCTGTCTCCTGTTGCCCCCCTGATCATGTCCCGTGTCTCTCTCCTGTTGCCCCCGGCGCCCCGCTCATGCCCCGTGTCTGTATCCTGTACCCCCCACCCCCCCGCTCATGCCCTGTGTCTCTCTTCTGTTGCCCCCCACCCCCTGCTCATGCCCCCTGTCTGTCTCCTGTACCCCCACACCCCCCGGTCATGCCCCATGTCTCTCTCCTGTTGCCCCCCCACTACCCCGCTCATGCCCCGTGTCTGTCTTCTGTACCCCCCACCCCCTGCTCATGCCCCGTGTCTGTCTCCTGTTCCCCCCACCCCCGCTCATGCCCCGTGTCTGTCTCCTCTTGCTCCCACCCATGCCTCGTGTCTGTCTCCTGTTGCCCCCACCCCCTGCTCATGCCCCGTGTCTGTCTCCTGTTGCCCCCCACCCCCCGCTCATGCCCCGTGTCTCCCTCGTGTTCCCCCCACCCCCGCTCATGCCCCGTGTTTCCTTCGTGTTACCCCACGCCCCCGCTCATGCTCCGTGTCTCCCTCGTGTTCCCCCCACCCCCTGCTCATGCCCCTTGTCTCTCTCCTTTCCTCCCCAGCCCCGCTCATGTCCCATATGTGCCCTGTACCCCCCCGCTCATGCCCTGTGTCTCCCTCGTGTTCCTCCCCACCCCCTGCTCATACCCCGTGTGTCTCCCTCATGTTCCTCCCCACCCGCTGCTCATGCCCCGTGTCTCTCTCGTGTTCCCCCCACCACCGCTCATGCCCTGTGTTTCCTTCCTTTTCCCCCCACCCCCTGCTCATGCCCGTTTGTACCCTGTTCCCTCTCACCCCCCGCTCAAGCCCATGTGTCTCCCCTGTGCCCCCCCAACCCTGCTCATGCGCCGTTGTGTTCTTTATACACCCCGCCTTCCCTTTCCATGGTGGCCATCTTGGTAAAAGATTTTCCTTCCTACACCGAGACGCCGCAGGCGTCCCGGCGTAGGAAGGAAAATCTTTTTGTTTTTTTTACCACCCGACATTCCCACTTTGAGGACATAAGATGTTAGTGGTCTTCATCTATTGAAAAGGATGTTATGGTCACGTTGTACTAATAAAAACCTTTAAAATTTAGTAAAAAAAAATGTTACAGGGACGTTATGGTTAAGTTGCACTAATAAAAACCTATAAAATTCAATGAAAAAACTTTGTTAAAGGGACGTTATGGTTAAGTTGCGCTACTAAAAACCTATGAAATTCAGGGAAAAAACTTTGTTAAAGGGACGTTATGGTAAAGTTGCGCTACTAAAAACCTATGAAATTCAGTGAAAAAACTTTGTCAAAGGAACGTTATGGTTCCAAGTAAAACCCAAAAACCCTTGCAATTCACCAGTTATGGTAAGCTAAGCAACCATAACTCGCGCCACCACAGTGCACTGCTAAGACTAACACCCAGGACATCAAAGATGACATCACAAATGTCATTGATGACATCACTGATGATATCACATGTCTGGCTCACTCTTTTTTCTTTTGCTGACATATCTAGGCCACATGGTTTTCTTCAGTAACAGTCAGAAACTAAACATTTTATTTTATTTGTAGATGTATCCTTCAAGTAGGTTCTTACAGTAATTCTGTTAGAGTCCAGTCACATCATATGAAACATATACATACGGGAAGACACAAGCTTGAAAGACAGCAATCCTTTTTGTGCATAAAGATAATCAATAGACTTATGAGCACTTTCTGATAGTTCTGTTGTTTTTTTTTATGGCTGTACTTTCCCTGTGGGTCCAATCACATCAAGTGATACATATACATAGGGTGAATAGCAGCTTTGAAACAGAGCAATCATTTATTTGCATGAAAATAATCAGTTAAGTTATGAATTGTTTCTGCTACTACTTGTGCTTTTTTGCTAACTTCACTTTCCCTGTATATACCCATATTGGTATGTGTTCTTGTGTCTTTGTGTTTTGTCTATAGTAATGTTTTATTAGCTACGTATTACATATTTCACAGTACACAAAAATCTATTAAGAAAACAATTATCATTTCATTATTCAACATATTAACATTACGAATATTATACCTTCATCTTGTACACTGCACACCATGTTATGTTTCTGTATCAGTAGCTTAGTATACTAGATAGAACTCCATAATAGAATGCTATTTATATCAATGCATCGTTCAATGCACTAATTAGGGTATGATATTTATTGCAATGATCCTTGACACTTGTTTCGCAACATTATAATAAGAATCCCTTGTACACATATTTCATGAAAAGTACATACACATGTGATGTCATCAGTGATGTCATCAATGGCATTTGTGATGTCATCTTTGATGTCCTGGGTGTTAGTCTTAGCAGTGCACGGTGGTGGCGCGAGTTATGGTTTCTTAGCTTACCATAACTGGCGAATTTCAAGGGTTTTTCGGTTTTACTTGGAACGTTCCTTTGACAAAGTTTTTTCACTGAATTTCATAGGTTTTTAGTAGCGCCACTTTACCATAACGTCCCTTTAACAAAGTTTTTTCCCTGAATTTCATAGGTTTTTTTAGTAGCGCAACTTAACCATAACGTCCCTTTAACAAAGTTTTTTCATTGAATATATATATATATATATATATATTCTAGTTTAACCAATTAGGAGGCCAACAATGAAATGTGAATTCAAAGTATTAGTTTACAGTTAGCTTAAACCATCGTTGCATGATGCCAAGACCAAACATTGTCATGAGATGGGCATATTGTATCTGTCAGACATCTGTGTTTAGTTTAATTTGTACTTACTGTTATGGAACTAAACCGATATTGAAATGTATGTTTCCAAATATATTTCTTTAAAAATGTTTTTAAGTACAATCATTCACAATCAAAATGTTAAGTTTATATTAACCTTTACAGCATGGTGCTCACACCTAAATGGTTAACTGATGTATGTGCCAATTAGGAACCAAAGTGGCAGACTTCTCCAAGGCACGAATATCATTTCCGTTGTCGAAGGTGTCCAAAATATGGAACAAGGCAGAGGAAAACCTATGTGTGTGCTCCAAAATGCATTTAAGTTAAGCCCACCCCCCAATTGTTTTGTATAAATCAAAGACTTTAGGAAGCAAAAAACAATTCAAGACGACCATGTGTCAACTGATTATGGAATTCAATCATAATTGCTTGTTGCAGCTGTTTGTTGCATGCCTTAAATGAAACAAAACGATTCCAACCACTAATAATGAGGCACATCATGGATACAAAGAAACATTGATGGAGTTACTAACCACAATCAACTACTATTAAACACCATGCACAGGCAGATATTTCAAATCAATTTCTTACCGCTTAATCAAACATTCATTTTCTCAACACGGTTCCACTCAATTCCATAATTAAATTAGATTAATTAAAAGATGCACATAAAAGGCTTTTAGCTAATCTGCCAATAAGTAAATATGATTTTTTCATGCCATCATATATTTAATTTTAGGCCACATGGGTACCAACATAGAAACTGCACCTTCTAAAGTAACATTCTATCAGAAGCATAACATGACGTTAATTATATTTTCTGATAAACATTGGAACCTAACCTTTATTGGCATGTTTTCTTTGTTCATTAATTGCCATTCCTGCCTGATTTATTGCTTCAGTAATATAATAAAACATTTTGTGCAGACGGAGACTACAATGAAACAAATCTGACAAACACATTGAGTAACAGAGCAATGGACAATGTATTTCATATTGTCAAACTGGATGCTTTATTAATTGCAATTTTAGTGCTTTCCAAAATAAATGTGTTCAAGGGCCAGCAGAGGAAACAACTAAGCACTGACAGATTGCCCTCTCCTCGTTACTCCAACCTCTCGTGATAGTTTAACAATCTAAAATTGAAGAACAATAATGTGCTTGATCGGCACAAAAAAGTAGAACAATCTGATAACTGTATTGCATACCATTTTGATGTGGCAAAAGTGCTTTTTCTTCATTAGGACAATAAGCTACTTGAATAAATATGAATTTCAACTGTAGTCAAATCATATGGTGAGCTGAACCTAATAATGTCAAAACATGCAAACAATATGTTGGAAGAAATATTCATTGCTTAAATTAGTGTTGTTCATGTAAATGCAGAACAGTATCCACATTTCAGGTGGGGTGGACTAACAAAGCTTGTCACATTTGTCATAATACTGCATCAAATGGGCACCAATCTTTAAAAATACCATAATGTGACTGTCGCTACAAGGACTGATTCAAGCGCATCTTACATGAGGACACCACCAATGCAAAAATGAAAAATGCCCCTCACAGCAGGATTGAGTTGTCCGTGACTCAAAAATGACAGCAAGTCCAACTCACATATGCCCGGGCAACATGAATGCAATTCTCAATGCAATACTCAAAGGTGATTGTCACTTCAGGATGGAATCATTGTTCCCCACATTGGTTGTGTTTACCCTTTTACTATACAGACATATGTTCTCATGATATGACTGTACTTGTAGACTTAATTGCATTAAATGTGTTCTTTTCACATCAATGTCTTATTTCATCTGGTGCCCCCTCCCATTAGAATAAACTATAATCCACCAGCTGTATTTAATGCATGTATCTCACCCACCTCCTCACACAGTTTACAATTTTATCAAACAGGATCAAAGGATGGCGTGATGCCCAATATCTACAATTACTCCCATGAATTAAAGTCTAGTCAATAATTTCATAAATTTGGATAAGTCTCCTTTCCTTCATGAGTAATTCCAGTGAAATGTCCAACCTGGAAGCCAGTGTAATTGGCCTCTACATACTTCAGTTGCCAGTGTAATTGGCCTCTAAATACTTCAGTTGCCAGCCTTTTCGCGGTCAGGCTTCAGTTTATTGGTCCTCGCCTTAGACACATCATTGGAATCCCTTGCATAATACATGATCAGCTTGACCGGGTCTTTATGGAATTTTTATGGCAGCTGCAAAATCATCATCTGGGGTATTCCCATTTACAAACACAATGGCTGTTGGTTCGATGTGATGAGAAGGGTTAGAGACAAAGGGGGAAGGGAGAGCATTAGGAGGTGGAGGGTGATGTACCAATGTACAAAATTGGGAGAACGGCGAAAATGAAAACACCATCATCTCATAGATCCATACAGATTTTCCTTTTAATATAATTTGTGGTCAGCCATCATACCTGCTGTGCTTCACAAGAGTAGAACGTGTTAACTAGCCAACCCAAGGATAGCAAGCCACCCAGGCAGGACATACTGGTTGGCAATGAGAATTAGGGAACATGTCGTTGGATGGATTGGGGGAGGAACCAGGAAAACTAGAAAGAGTTTAAGTGATAGAAGCATATCCATAGTCAGTGGCTATATGAAGGAAGCACTCCATATGTCTCAGGTGGCATCAAATACTGGCTTAAGAGCAAACTAATTGAGTCTGCGTTCCTTCAAAACATGTTCCACCTAGAAACCCTGTCCTCTGCTTCTGAATACTGCCAGTATAGATTGTTTTCGAAAATCTATCCCAAAATACATATCGGCATATCCTAGCCCAAACATTTTTCGAGTGTACCTACTGATTAAATCCAACATATCAGTTGTGCTATCGCCAAAAAATTGTAAGAACAATATCGCATACTATAGACTGTAGACTGTTGGAAGAAACATTGTTTCACCTAATCATTGAATGTGAAAGTCTTAACTACCTTTGCATGAAATATTTTATGTCACCCAATAATGCTGTAAAGGTGCAAGATATCCCTCGATTATGGTTGGAATTCTTAGAGGGTGATGATATTGGTTTAATATACTTCACTGATTTTATATGCATCTCGTAGAGATTTTTAAATGTCTTGCATGACAGGCTTTGTGTTAAATGAATTAAACTCATATGTTTTAACTTGTCTAGTTCATAAATTGAATGAATTTTAAAATGTGTTGTATGAAATGTTATACAAAGTTTTTGCTACATGTATATCCAATAAACATTATTATTATTATTATTATTATTATTATTATTATTATTATTATTATTATTATTATTATTATTATTAAGTGATTATCTTCGGATAGGGAGGGTAAAGCATATGGTAAGTTTCGGCTCTCTGGATCTTGTGGTAGGGCTGTGTTGTTATAGGCACCATATATGCAGCCAATATGATCTACAATGTTTAGGATACATGCACTCACACATTGTTCATTATAAACATGTCTCTTGCACTCTTTGATCCTTCCTATACCTTTGCAGAGATTCCTCAAAGAATCATTACACTTAGCAACCTTTGGAATGTTCACACCACACCCTTGCATTAGGGTGCTTATAATATCGGGTAACCTTTATCAAGAATAAGCCTCTTTGAAATACCTTATTTCAGGAATATGCCTGTTGAACATAAATCGTGACATCACATACAGTAAACAATGAATTGAGAAAACAAATGCGAAGAATTTGAACAAAATGAAATGATATTTTGAAAGATGTGGCTGATCTAGCACTAATAAAGCACTCTCTCTCTCCTACTCTCGATATCTCTCTGTCTCTGTCTCTTTCTCTCTCTCTCAAACCCACTAATTGCGCTCTTTCCCCTTTGACCGTCTCTCTATCTCTGTCTCACTCTATGAGGCTGATTCATGAAGCATATTTCCGATTGAAAAACACTTTTGCAAATCAGGCCCTATGTCTCTTTCTGTACCTTTCTATGTGTGTGTGTTGCATCGTCAGGTGCACGTTTGCTGGGGCCACCCCCAACCCTTGCTGACAGTGTGACCAGAGGGGCAGAAACAGATTTCCTGAGGTGTGGGTGCTTGATTTATTGCAAAAAACGGCCATATAACGAGCATTATTTAATTGTACAAACATTGTGAAGATGTCCTTTAAAAACGGTACAATGTTGATTTTTTAAGAACGCTGTCAGTATCTATTGTATTCATATCCGAATGTTACCATTACCTTGTGGGGGAAAACACCATCAAAACCTACAATAAGCATATCAATTATTTTCTACGACGCAGTGCAAATATATGTATGGTGAAAGAATTGTGCTAGGCTGCTTTGCATGGTGCCCAAGCAAATCATTGTGGATATGAGGATGGGTGCAAGTGGGGCAGCGTCAGAGCACTAGACATGCTTGTGCATTCACTCTGCATGCTACCGAGGAAGCCGATTGCACAGAATGGGAAAGTGACACAGCCTGGTGAAAATGTATTGAAATCCCTGCTCCAATATTACAGGCATCTCTGGGGCATATCAAACATACGTGGATTTCTTACGGCTAGTGCCCAAAAGCGAATCATTCATATTCGATGTTACCCTCTAAAAAAAGAATGTTTGTATTTTCTGCACTAGTGCAAATGCTACAGTTCCTGGCCAGCCTGCCAAGTTATTCACGTTTTCTATTGTATATGATATATGATTTTTATATATTTCTTTGATGTTATGTTTGACAATGTTAATGAGGACAAATGGAACCCACCCTCTTAGGAAGGCACGTCTGTTTCTCTGTAAACAGTAACTTGATGTATTTTGTGCTGTCTGGATCTAAATATGTTAATATTTTAATAAACAAATATATGATTCCCAACAGTGTTCGTAGAAAATATTTGTGAAATTAACATTTTTGATGACATGACAGACACGAAATGCTAAAAGACTCCTCGAGCTACATTTCATAAAATGTAGAAAATGTGTAAGCAGTGAAAACAAAACTTTCTGTAGTTCGCTCTACTGTCTACACTTTCAACGGGCGCATTACCTGATTTGCAAGGGCCAAGTAGAAGAACATTTATAAACAGGTCTGTGTAAAGACATGTATGGTGGCCTGGGCAATCTCGAGGTTGGCTGTCTTAGTTTGGTATTAGAGGCGGAAAGAATGATACTTAAAGCAGGTGTAGCAGGAAGGTGATGGAACAAGAATAGGAGACACCACTAGAGGACAATGATTACGGACCAACATTGGCTGTGATAAACATTTGGCATATTTATGTATGCTACAAGATTCTGAATTTGCAGTTTTCATTTTTATTTTATGTTAATTGGTTCAACACATGAACCTTACAAAGATTTTTTATAACACAACAATCACATAAAAAAAATATGATTAATGTTTGAACTGTAGCTCCAGGGGGCTTTTACCATTTTGTGTCTGTCATGTCATCACAAATGTTAATTTCACAACTTTTTTCTACGAACACTGTTGGGAATCATATATTTGTTTCTTTAAAACTATATATATTCAGTGAAAAAACTTTGTTAAAGGGATGTTATGGTTAAGTTGCGCTACTAAAAACCTATGAAATTCAGTGAAAAAACTTTGTTAAAGGGACGTTATGGTTCCAAGTAAAACCGAAAACCCCCTGAAATTCGCCAGTTATGGTAAGCTAAGCAACCATAACTCGCACCACCACTGTGCACTGCTAAGACTAACACCCACAACATCAAAGATGACATCAACTTAACAATAATAATTCTGACTTTATGTACATGTAATATGGAACATACTGAACCCCCTCTACTGAATTTGATTTCCGCAAACTCTTTTAATGTCCGCGGACATGTTCGGACAACAGCACCACTACCCAAAAAGTCTGGCGGGGTATGTTTAATTGTTATGTCATAACATATGAACATTTTACAAATTCACAAACCATTATATTTCGTAATAAATAAGAAGTGTAACCCATATATATATAACACACTAACCATTCATTTAAATTCAATATTTTCTAAAATGGAATATACCAAAAGAAGAAAGATAGGCTTCCAACATGATTAACTCACAGAAACTCCACAACTAAGAACAACAGCAGATCTACAGACCACACAGAACCCACCTTACCTGAAATAGTAAGTGTACTGCATTTTATTCATATATTTATAAACTTTCTGTATTAGATACAAAAAAGAATGATATTATGTTTTTTTCTCACAGAAATGTCTAGTAATCTGGAGTGGCTAGAGGAGCATTTCCCACGTGAGGAAATGTCAGAAGATAGTGAATCTAATGGTAGACACTTTACTATATAAACCAATTAATTAATATTATTTTATATACATTTAACATATATTTATATATTTTTGTACAGACCATACAAAAATTGAAAATACTAATGAAAAAGCTGTATTGGATAAGACTCTTCAGCACATAGAAGAAAAAATGGACCTACTCTTGGCAAATTTTGATTCTGAAAGAGGGCAAGGACCCTCTCGAAAGATCCTCCTATAGGCCAATAGCGCTTATTAACGTAGACGCAAAAATCTACACTAAGATCCTGGTGAATAGGCTCGAGGGGCTTCTCCCAGATCTGATCCATCAGGATCAGGCGGGATTCGTGAAGGGGAGGCAGACAGCGGACAATATTAGAAGGGTGGCCCATCTGGTGGAAAAGGCGGAAAAGACTCGTACCCCGGCAGCACTTCTGTCCTTAGATGCTGAAAAAGCATTCGATCGGGTGGAGTGGTCCTTCCTTTTAAAAACCATGGAAAAAATGGGGTTAGGAGGCGCTTATTTACAGATGGTCAAGGCGAACTATGAGGGCCCCCGAGTGGGGTGGTGGTTAATGGGACTTTGTCTAGATCATTCCAACTCCAAAGAGGTACAAAACAGGGATGTCCCCTATCGCCCCTGCTATATGCGGTTTACTTGGAGCCCCTCCTGCAGGCAATTCGGGAATCTGAAGGAATACAGGGAATACCGTTTGGGGGTAGGCAGCACAAGTTGACGACATGTTGCTTGCCCTGACCAATCCCATAGAGTCGAGTATGCAATGCAGGCTACTACTAGAAGACTTTGGGGAAGCATCCGGATTACGCATTAACATGCATAAGTCCGAATTGATGGACCTGACATTGATAAGGGAAGAGAGGGAGGAGTTAAAGGGGATGACGCCCTTTGTCTGGCGACCGGGGGAATTACGTACCTGGGGGTGAGAATCACTCGGGCTCTACGAGGATGGTATGCAGCAAACTACCCCCCACTCCTGCAAAGAATTAAAAAAGACCTCCTTAAATGGCGGAACTTGCGGATCTCCTGTTTGGGGAGGCTAGAGGCACTTAAAATGGTTAACCTGCCGAGGCTGCTCTACCTCTTCCAGGCTATCCCTCAAGCAGTCCCGGACAGCTTCTTTAAGGAGCTTCAGGGGGTAACAAACAAGTTTATATGGGAGGGAAAAAGGGCAAGGGTGAGTAGTATGCAACTCAAGGCCCCAAGGAAAGGGGGGGCACTAGCTCTTCCCAATTTCTGTCAATATTACGAAGCGGCCCAGCTAAGGGTTATTAGGGAATGGCTGCGGGAGGGGGAAGGAAAACACTGGGTTCAGATGGACAGAGTGGTCACGTGACAGGAATTGGGGGAGGTTTTGTGGCTACCCAGACAGCATCGTCCGGGCCATATGTACCTGAGCTCTATCACCAAACTAGTTGCAGATAATTGGGACAGACTGGTCCAACGTAAGGAAATTACAACCTACCCATCCCCCTTCACCCCCATCTTCAATAATAAAGACTTTACCCCAGGGTTGGAAAGAGGGGCATTCCGGAACTGGCAGGAGGGAGGCTGCCGTTGGATGTGGGACATGTTTATAGGAGGGGAGATCAGCTCTTTTGTTGATTGTAAAAGGGATTTCGCACTGGGGGAAGGTGAAAAGTTGAGATACTCACAGCTGCAACACTGGCTTCTATACCCCATAATTAAGGAGGCGGCTACTAGATCACCGACCCTTTTTGAGAAATTCCTGATGACCAATGACGGCTCGAAAGGCCTTATTTTGCTGCTTTATAAGATCTTGGATGAGGCTACCCCGAGGCCGCAATGGGCATATATGGGAAGGTGGGAAAAATTCTGGGCAGGGAAATAGAGAAGACGGAGTGGGAAAATCTATGGAGGAAGATCCCTAAACTAGCGAGAGCCTCGCAAACCCGGGAGGCCTGATATAAGATATTATATGGGTGGCACTATACTCCAGCTCGGCTGCGCAGGATCTACCCAGATTTGTCGGGAATTTGCTGGAGGGGATGTGGTCAGGAGGGCACTGCGGAACATATTTGGTGGCGATGCCCAAAAATAGTCCTGTTGTGGGGAGACATTAAGCAGGCAATGGAACAAGTGTTTGGGGCAGAGGGAGGCATACCCCCGAAATGGTCACTATTAGGCTTGAGGCCAGCAGAAGGGCGGCGGGTTCAAGGGGCAGGGAAAGAGCGAGGGTGATGCTCACTTTGGCAGCAATGACAATCATAGCCCAGAGATGCAAGAGCTCGAACATACCGATGTTTCAAGACTGATTGCGTAAAGTCTGGGAGATAGTAGCGATGGAATGGGCCTCCTATGCAATGAACAATACAATACAGAACTTTGCAGGCGAGTGGGGTGAGGTCCTCTCCTTTCTCAGAGATGATTTCAGGATCGGGTGGCGCCCGCAACGTTTAAGACTTTTGGATCTGGAATAACCCTGAATAGACACTTTGTGGTGGCAGGGAGCTACGGAGACTTTGAAGCAGCACCAGGGGGAGGGCAGAGTTATGGGGATTGTTAAAGTTGTTGAAAAATTCAATAAAGAGAATGAAAAAAAAAGAAAAATAGAAGTGAAAATAAATGAAGCAGGACTGTATTTTTTAAAAGTCCACGGACCGTCCGCGGACATCTAAAATTTTGGGGTGCTAACCTATCATAACCATTGCAGTTTTATCTGGTAGGAAGTGGTGGCTTTGAAAAGAGCCTTTTGGTGGTGTTTATTTGTGTTTGAAAAATTTGAATTTGAAATGCTCAACACCTACTATAAAATGGATGCTGTAATTCCAAAAAAGGTTGCAATGCATTTTGTACATTTCTCAAAAAAATATGATTGCCATCATAAGTAAGATGGACTCCATCTCTGCGAAAAATGTATGTGCTACGAAACATAATATTTTCATTGTGAAAAAAGGACATGCCAAAATCTCTTAGAAAGGCACAAACAGCCTTATTGACATTGCGCCTTGCTTTCTCCATTTGTGGACCAAATGAAGAAGAACGAAGCCACATTTGTCTCTGCGCAATCCGTGAAAAAATTACTTGAGAATTTGGAAACATGTCCATGACCTTCCAAGTCCTTATTTCATTGCAAATTGCAAAGAAATTCCAGACACATGTTCTAAACTGTTCCCTCCACAATGAATTACAATTATGTCTGGATGTTGCTCTGTCTCCAAAATAGCACAGAGAGGTAGCAAGCCCAACCACTTAATTCCACGTACTCCATGCCAGTGCACTTCCACATGAGGGAATCCAAGATCTACAGCTACTCCACAGATTTCTGCATGCACCGTCAACCAATGTATCGACGAGTCTCCCAAAATCCAAACAATCTGTTTTTTGAAACACACAGCCATAGCTATCTGTTCTTCTCTCAGCAAAAAGAGTATCTGAGAAACTCTCTCCTGGCACAACACAACCACTAAACTTTCCTGACCAATCCCTTTCTCTGCTCATTCTCATTTGCATGGCTCCCCAACCCAAAAATCCCTGGATGTAACACCCGATGTCCGTGGACTACCGCCATGTCTGCGGACATATCGTAACATGAACAGTCCTTCTACCATTTCCTTTTCACTTTCTGTGCCATTCCCTCATTGGATATAGCTAAGAAGTCACATGAACATCTACCAATCACACCCAAGACCTCTACATCTAACTGCATCATCATAGATCACCACTTTAAATGTACTGTTAATCTCTCTGAGTACAAGTGTCATATCACTGGAAAGCACCTTCTACAAGAAATACTGTACAAGTCTCCAATAATTCTACTTGCAGCTGCATGCATATCCATATGCATGAACACAAACTACAGGTATCCATATTTTCCATATAGTACACGTACAATTTTTATAGATTCATGTAAACAGATTAATTGACTTTTAGCTTGTATAATCTATAAAAATGAATTTACTGTAATTTTTTCCATCTCCTAAAATCAACTGTCACTTCCAAAACTGCTAAAGCATGTTGAACTAACATATTTAAAGTACAATATGAAAAGTTAACATACTCAAACAAAATTACATGCATGCCGTATGTTCAAAAATCAAACAACAATACTTGTACAAAAATGTAAACAACTATAAGAAATCTAGTCTATAAACTGTACTATGCTAAAAGTCCTGCTTTAGCACAAGCCAATTTAAATAACATTCTTCTACATGGTACAGCAAAAGACCTACTTGAAGAAATCCACTATATCCAGAAAAATGATTTTGCATGTGAAAGCCACTTACAGAATGAAATAGCTTTAAAGCAAATTAGCAACAATTCTATGCATGGCAACCTTCTACTACACACATACACAAAAGAAATACTGACATTTAAAGGTACATCTGCTGAAATATGTGTGTATGTTGCCGTAGAACTTTCTATAAAAGTAACACAACAACTGTAGACCTAACATATAAAATAGAAAACAATGAAGATTGTAAATGGTTTGAATTAGCTCTCTACCTTATAGCAGAAAACAAATACAAAATAACTGACCCCTTAATACTTTGCAGTTACTGCACCACAAAACCTGACAACAACCAAACTCCTTCATGTGCTATCACAAATAATTTGGAATTATATCCACTAGCAAAACCCCTACAACAACTCAATTTATATGAGAGCATCATAATTTAAACAGTGCACCCATTTCAAGCAATAATATGCCTTCAACCTAAAACAGTAAAATTACCTCCATCTGAATTAGTGAAAGGTATTTGTGGAACAGTAGTGTATTTACCATTAGATCTAAAAGAAAATGTGCACACTCTAGGAGTGAAACGTCCAATGGAGCAATCTTTAATTATCTTAGCAAATGGTGTACCTACAAAAAACAAAATAATTTGGCAACAACTGGTAAATTTACATAAAGTTGGACAAGCTTTGCAATATCTAAAAGACAATAATGATTACTACAAAGAAATTAATATTGAAGAAAACTTGAAGGATAACACTGAAATAATTCAAGAGACACAAGAAGCTGGTCAATTTGAGCTCCTAGATCCTTCTACAATATCCAATACTTTAGACCATTGTACAATATACACATTGCATTCTAATGACACCGTAGAAGATGCACTAGAAACGTACAAAATGCGTCAAACAAAAGGATCACCAATGAGCATATGGGAAAAAGTATAGAAGCACGTGCTTTTCCTCTACATTTTCCTACTGGCAAAGGAGGAAGGTACGATGATAGACCTATTCAAATAACAGCATCAGAATATCGCTCATTACAGATGTATTCTGAAGATCCCAGATTTAGACATTTGTGGAATACATATTCCACCTACTCTTTGAAAGTGAACTAGCAACTTTATGTTACGGAGTTGCACACACATCAAAACCAGGATCCCACTTTCAAAATATGTCAGCTACACAATTATTACAAAAAGTGCAATGAAAAGATGAGGTTTTACAATCAAATATTACAAATCTATTAGCAAATATGCATGGTACTAAAGAATAATGGTTTCGACGTCATGGAGATATATGTTGTATGATAAGAAACCTTGGCCCATACACTTGGTTTGTTACATTAAGTTGTGCAGAATATGCATGGGAAGATTTGCATGATTTCCTACGCATATCAAACAAAAACAAAACAAACATAGATATACTAACAACTGGAGAACTTTGTTCTCAAGATCCTGTACATTTTTCAAGATATTTTCACCATCGCTTCATTGCTATGCTACACTTTATTTGTAATAAAACTGCTCCTCCCCTTGGAGAAGTGCAACACTTCTTTTGGAGAAAAGAATACCAAGCCATGGGAGCACCACATATCCACATGCTTTTATGGATTAAAGATGCTCCTAAATTTGGTCAAGACAGTGACGCCACTGTTTTATAGTTTATTGAAAAATGTCACTTGTCAAATTCCATCAGAAGCAGCACATAGTGATCTCCAAGCACAAATTTTATAATTTCAAAGACACAAATGTGGAAAATATTGTCGTCGCAAATACAAAAACAAAGGGAAATACTACACCAAATGCCACTTTGTTTTCCCTAGACCGGTTACAAAAACAGTTCAAGTGAACAGCTTCATGTCTTCAGTTAGACATAGTGTTAAAGGCAAATCACCTAAAAATACATATTACATAAAAAGAACAGAAGAAGAAAAATATATCAATGATTACAATGCCATCATTGCCCACTTATGGAATGCAAACATAGATGTGCAGTACATTGCAGACAATTCCACTGCAGTTGCACGATATGTTACAACATGCTTAACCAAAGCAGAAAAAAACAGAGCTACAAGACCTCTGGAATGGCCTGTCATCAGACAAAACACTGTCTCAAAAATTATACAGCTTGGGCATAAAAATGCTCTCCCCTAGAGAATGTGGCTCCTATGAAGCAGCAGATCATTTAACTGGTACTGCTTTGTATGGAAAATCTGAAAATATAGTATGGCTAAGTCTTGGTCCTGCTAAATCTAGAAAAAGAGTTATAAAATCATACGAAGATATAGAAACAATAGCCAAACATGATCCCAACAGCCAAGACATTTTAAAAAACAATTTGCTGGACACATACTACCCAAAGAGAAGTACCACTTTGGAAACCTGTGTCTATACCACATAGCCCAAAACTTCACAATATTATAAAACCCGATGAAAAAAAAGGTAAATACAGAGTGTCAAATTGTGAAGGCAGTTTAGTAAAACTCACCAAACCAAATTTAATTAATCATATCAACTTGTCATTAAAGACTCCTCAACATAAAGAACTATATTACATGTCCTAGATAACTATGACTCCTATGAAGACACTTTCAAAGCAAATGAAAGCACTATAACTGATGTAAACTTTACACAGTACAAAACACTGTTGCACAATGAACAGCAACACGAAGAAGAACTGCAGGCCCAACTAGATCAGGACACTCCTGACAGTAGTCAACCATCTTAACAGCAAGCCAAGAACCACTGGGAGAGCCACTAATAACAAATGAGGCAGAATGAGCTATGAAAGAAGTAGAAAACACCATGTGTCAGTATAAAGATAAAGAAGACTTATCTATACTACAATCAAAACTAAACAATGAGCAACGTAGCATTTTTCAAGAAGTAACAAAAGAAATTGCACATGGTGTACAACATGAAAACAAAGAATGCACCTGCCAAAATTACAAACCTATACTACTGTACGTCAATGGTGGAGCTGGTTCTGGCAAGACATTCTTAATCAAAATCATCAGTAAATTCCTTCAACAATTGACAAACAACAAACTGTCAGCTGTTGTCACTGCCCCCACAGGTTTAGCTGCCTACAAAATAGGCGGTGTCACTTTCCATCGATTACTACTCCTGCCAGTAGAACACCAAAACAAATTGGACTATTACAAACTTTCTACAGAAGCTGCAATGGAACTACGCAGAGTATTAAAACAAATGAAAATGCTACTAATAGATTAATGAGCATGGTCTCCAACCTAATGTTGGCCTTGATTCATCTCAGATTACAAGAAGTACTCAAAACAAACTACGAAGAGCTCTTTGGAGGAAAACACATTATTGTTTTCAGAGATCTTCTTCAATTAACACCAGTGAAATGTGAGCCTATTTTTACAACCTTAGGAAACAAACTCTGCCGTAAAACTGTTGGCAGCATTGGAAATGTCAACCTTTGCCAACATTTCCAGTACAGAGAATTAACAGAAAATATGCGGCAATCTGCAGATCTCCCTTATGCCAACATCTTAAAAAGTATTACAGTTGGTATATTATCTCAAGAAGCACAAACAATATTGAAAACCCAGCACATTCATGCACTTTATGGCCATAATGCATGTGCTCCGGATGTTATGGAACAATTAGCCCACAAAAATGTAAATTTTATGGCCTTAATGCCAACACTTGCAAGCTGGTTCAAATTCAATGAAACAATGTTAAAAAAAAAATGCAACCAATAATTGATATTAGCGCCACAGACAAACTAGACATACATGGTATGACACTACCCATGTGTGAACAAGCCAAAACAAGACTAAATAGTTTCCAAAATTCAATCTCAAACACAGCTGGATTGGAAAAAATATAAATATTATCCTTAAATTGCAGAGTAATGCTTTAACGTAAACTTGACGTGGATCAAGGACTAGTTAATGGAGCACTGGGTACAGTTGTCGGCTTTCAAACATACCCACATGACAACAACATTCAGTTTGTCAATATTCTCTTCGACAAACTTTCACAAGTGAAAAGGATAGGACGCTCAACAGCTCAATTCCTTCTCTTCAAAGATATGTATGTACGAAGAGAACAATTTTCTCTAACTCTTGCATACGCAGTCACCATTCATAAATCACAAGGTCTTACCCTAGACAAAGCATTGTTAGACATTGGGAACACAGTCATTAAAGAAGGCATAAGCTACGTTACACTATCACGCTTATATACACTTGACGGTCTATTTCTAATCAACTTTGATGAAAGTAAAGTAAACACTGATATTCCTTGCATTTCAGAATACAATAGACTTTGTTCACTATACACCCCCCATCTAAAAACATATCCTATTCCACAAAAAGTAAAATGTTCTAAAAGAAAACTAAATCAAACAGAAATGCAACATGATGTCACTGCAAATCCTCCAAAGAGATTAAAAGAAACGAATACTTCATCAAGTACCACAATCCAAAAAGAACCTATTAGGGAAAGGAAACAAGGTACTTCTTCAAAGGAAGACAAACTCCAAAAAAAACACTCAGATACAAAACTACCTGGTCCATTTAAACTTTCAAATGTAAATGGTGTAAGTTGCTACGCAAATGTAGCAATGAATATTCTATTTCAATTACCAACAATAGTTGACAACATTTACTTACACAGTACAGACCAATTGTGTTGCAAATGTTAGTACTTCATAGAAACGCAACAAACAATCCTGACAACATGTATAGTGTTTATGGAATAAAACATCAATTGGACTACTGTGCTGGAATGGTGAAATTCACTATAAACTCACAGGAAGATCCACAAGAATTTTTAATGTACTTACTACAAGTACTGGACAACAAAAACATACCTATAAATGAAATCTTCCAGATTTCATACATGTGGAAACATACATGCACTCTGTGCAACAATGTGGCACAAGAACAAATCCCCAATGAGCGCTTTGTGTATGTATCAATACCTAATTGTGAATCCGTTCCATTTCAGCAACTTTTACAAAATGCAAACCACGGTAGATTATGTACTACCTGCAATTCAGATAATCGCTCCACCTTACTAATACAAACACATAGTAAATACGTAATACTAATGCTTCTACGTTACAATGCAAATGGTACCAAAAACAACTGCAAGCTGACTGGATTCACACATGGTCAAGTATCACTTGGTAAATAAAACCTTCACAGCAATAGGTATAATCTACCACGCAGGAGCCACAACCAATGCACGTCACTATACTGCATATATAAAAAAGAATTGTGGATGGTTCGAATGTAATGATAGTACCATTACTCTAAAGCAGAGATTACCTGAAAATCTTACAAATGCTTATTTAATCTTCTTAAAACCAAAATGTATTCACTAAACTGTTCTTAAACATTAACTAAACTTCTATTAGAAAACTATAAACTGTTACAATATGCCAACAGCTATATAACTGCCCCAAGATTCTACAACAACTAAACAGATAAATGAATACCACTAAATGATAGAAAAAAATAAACAGTTAATATATGCCAACTGGTATCTAACTACACCAGGTTTTTCAATAACCAAACAGATAAATCAATACCACTACATTATAACAAAAAATAGACAGTTAGAATACGCCTAATGGTATCTAACTAACCCAAACTTTTACAATATCCAAATAGATGAATCAATACCACTTCATTAGAACAAAAAATAGACTCTTAGAATATGTCAACAGGTATCTAACTGCTCCTAAAATCTGCAACAAGCCAATATATAAAGCATTAGACAGAAACAATAAGTGAACACTGAAAACAAACAAACAAATAGACTGTAGCATAACAAAAAAAAGGTATTTTTTTAATCCAACATGGAATTTTTTTTCTCCCACAGACCCAGTGATTTTAGCAACAAACACAGAAACTGAGCGAATTGCACAGTACACTGGTTTATAATCTTTTAAATATGAGGGTCAAAATGTTGATTATTCAATGTTATAATTTGTTACAAAATACCAATACTAACATGATCTTTTCTTTTATCACAGAAATAAACAAGAAATACATGTACTACAGTTACTAAACCAAACAGTAAGTATATTATATTAAGTACAACCATCATAGCAAATCACACCCATAGTGACTTATAACTTTGCTGCCTATAAATTTGATCTTGTCCATGCACCCAAGACTATAGACCCTGCCCACAACCACCACAGCATATCACACCCATAGTGGCTTATAATCTTGCTGCTTATAAATGTGTTCTTGGATCCAAAAGTTATAAGCCACTATGGGTGTGATATGCTGCGGTGGTTGTGGCCAGGGCATAGAGTCTTGGGTGCATTGCCATATGGCCATGCACCCAAGACTCTATGCCCTGGCCACAACCACCACAGCATATCACACCCATAGAGTCAAACATTTTAACTAAACCATATGTACACTTTTAATGTCTGCGGACATCATGAGTGTTCTTAGAACAGTTTCAACTTTGCTGCCTATAAATTTGATCTTGTCCATGCACCCACGACTACAGTCCATGCCCACAACTACCACAGCATATCACACCCATAGTGGCTTATGACCTTGTTGCTTATAAATTTGTTCTTCGATCCCAAAGTTATAAGCCACTATGGGTGTGATATGCTGCGGTAGTTGTGGCCAGGGCATAGAGTCTTGGGTGCATTGCCATATGGCCATGCACCATCGCAGCATATCACACCCATAGAATCAAACATTTCAACTATGCCATATGGACACTTTTAATGTCCGCGGACATCATGAGTGTCCTTAGAACAGTTTCAACTTGCCTACGAACAGTACGGACAGACATAGCGTCCTCAGGACACCCTCATTTTGTTTATTTACAAACATCCCTGGACACATAATGTGTTCTAAGAACACTTTGAACATGCTTGCGAACATGTGTTCTTAGAACAATTTGAAATTGCTTGCGAACAGAACGGACAGGCATACCGTCCTCAGGACACCCCCATTTTATTTATTGACGAACATCCCAGAACACATGATGTGTTCTTAGAACACTTTCAGCTTGCTTGCGAACAATACGGACAGGAGTAGTGTCCTCAGAACACCCCCATTTCGTTTATTTCGAACATTTTAGAACATCTGCGTTGTCCGCGGACAAAGCGAACACAACAGGGGGGTCTACCACCTAAATAAATAAAACATTTAACCCATTTCTTACTCCCCCACCCGCCCCAAACACTTTCACACAACAACACACTGTACTAAATAGTATTTTTCAACAAAGTTTCACTGCGCTGTCCGCGGACATCCGTGAATCCAAGATGCGGGCGTTCCCGAAAATCTGACACGTTTCACGCTCTTCACCATCCAATCAATGAACACGTTGCATGTCCGCGGACAGGACGCAAGCCAATTGGCCAATCAGGACACTGTCCACGGAGCGAACAGGGAAGTGTGTCCGTGGACCGAACATAGATATCAAAAAAACATTTAGACTTATTTTTTGCTCATTTTATAAAAAACTACTGGACGCATTTTCACCAAATTTGCAAAAGCACGCTTTCGTGATCAAGCCGCTGCTCCTGGTCCATATTTGGTGAAAATCCGTCCAGCGGTTTGGGCTGTAGACGTGAGCAAAGTTTTTTCCCCATTCAGTCTATGGGAAAAAAGACGTTTTGGGGCCCCCCTTATAACTTTGATGTCCTGGGTGTTAGTGTTAGCAATGCACGGTGACTCGAGTTATGGTTGCTTCTCTTACCATAACTGCCGAATTTCAGGGGTTTTTCGGTTTTACTTTGAACCATAACGTCCCTTTAACAATGTTATTTTACTGAATTTCATAGGTTTTTCGTAGTGCAACTTAAACATAACGTCCCTTTAACAACGTTTTTTCACTGAATTTCATAGGTCCCTTTAACAAAGTTTTTTTTTAACTGAATTTCATAGTTTTTTAGTAGCACAACTTAACAATAATAACTTTGACTTTATATACATATAATACGGAACATATTTGACGGTCCGCAGACATGTTCGGACAACAGTACCACCACTTAAAAACTCTGGGGGGCTATGTGTAATAGTTATATCATAACATAGGAACATTTAACAAATTCACAAAGCAGCACACATACAAAGTATATGTAGTAATACTTAAAAAATGTAACCCATATATGTAACACACTAACCATTCACTTAAATACAATATGTTTTAAAATGGAATATACCAAAAGAAGATAAAGTGGCTTCCACCATAATTACCTCACAGACGCTCCACAACCAACAGAAAGACCAGACGTATAGACTACTGATTACATATCTCACCAGATATAGTAAGTGCACTTCTTTTTACTCATATATTTCTAAACTTTCTATATTAGAAAAAAAAAACATATTACTTTTTTGTTTTCTCACAGAAATGTGTAGTACTCTCGACTGGCTAGAGGAGCATTTCCCACGAGAGGAAATGTTAGAAGATAGTCCACCTAATGGTACACACTTTACTATACAAACCAATTAATAAATATTATTTTGTAAACATTTAACATATACATTTTTTTTATTACAGACCATACAAACATTCCAAGCATCTCACAACAACAATCAGAGGATATCACTCTACAACAGATTAATCAAAAAATGGACGACCTTATGCAAAATGTTATGGATTTGAAAAACTTTGTGGAAAATCATGTGAAACCACCAACAGCACACCATTGTCCAAACTGCACTTGTCCCCCCTCACCCTATCCCACTCAGTTAACCCCAAACCCTGTCTATGGACCAAAGCGTTTCAATGAGCTTCCCTTCCCTTCTTCACCTGATCCCAGTTATCTAGAAAACCCTAATTCTCCTGTTTTTGTTTCTGTTTCTGCCCCACCTTCCCAGTCATAATTGTATATATATATGAAATAAAGTTACTTTTCTTATATTCTGTTGTAATTACTTTCAGTTCTTTGTGATGAAACCAATTTAGGTGTCCACGGACAGCGCAGTTGTTCGGAAATGTTTGTAAAGAAACTAAAATATAACTGTCCTGAAGACACTACATCTGTCCATAATGTTCTCATGCAAGTTGAAAATGTTCCAAGAACACTCGTAGTGTCCTGAAATGTTCGTAAATAAACGAAAATGGAGGTGTCCTTAAGAACACTATACCTGTTTGTAGTGTTCGCTAGCAAGCAGAAACTGTTCTAAGAACACTCGTGGTGTCCTGAATTGTTCGTAAATAAACGAAAATGGAGGTGTGCTTGAAACGCTATGTCTGTCCGTATTGTTAGCAAATAAATTAAACTGTGCTAAGGACAAACGGCTGTCCGTAACTGTTGGTTTTACGTGTGACGCACTTTTAATTAGTTCAGGACCCGAACACTGTCCGTAGAACATCAACACGCATGCGCAAAACAATGCCCGTACATTAGGTGTCCTGCGGACGGCCGCTACCTTTGCGAACATGCTCACAAAACAATCATGTGACCGCGCTCACGCTCATCTCGTGCTCTAAATGCGGACACTGTTAGTGTCCCCGAACAGTTTAAAAGTACATTTCCAAGTAATCCACAATATTTCTCATTAAAGAATCACCATACCACAAATCCCACATACTAATCCTAACTTTCCACATAGTTTTTGTGACTTTTTGAACCTTTTTTGATGTTCGATCTGTGTTGCGGATGGCGCGCAGGTCCGCGACCCGCGCACAAGCACCCCTATATAAGACCACGCCCTTGAGCGCATTCTCATTGTGTTTCTGACTATTCCACAGAGCACACTGCATTTTGCTGCATACTTTGCAGATTTTGAGATTTCCATCTCCAAGCCTATGACATCCATGGCTCGACTATTACCGCATGGTGCTACATCTGCCTCAGCACCACCCCCTCCACCACCACCATTTCCCCAAGGGCCTGAAGAGGGGAACAGGAGTGAGGGTACAGAGGAGGAAGAAGAGGATGACGAGAATGAGGTAGAGGAAATCCCTACTAGCCGCCCGCGGCGTGATTCTTGGGTGTGGCGGTTGTTTACCGTTCATGGGAATGGTCCTAAGGCTCATGCGAACCGTGTCACCTGCAAGGAGTGAAAAATGGTACTCTGTCACGGGAGGCTTGGTTTGTATAGTTTTGGGACTATGACCATGAAGCGACACCTGAACTCATTCCACACTGGGGCCATTCGCAAGGTTGTACCTTGCGAAGAGCGTAGTAGGTCGATTGCCTCTACTTCATCCTCCGTTTCTGATCCTGTCACCACAAGGAACACCTCTGTGGGACAGCATCTTCCTCAAGCTGCCTCACAGGCCATACAGAATTCTGATGACCCTTACCTTTCGAGGGTCACAGTTGTATGTATCTACTGTGACACAGTACTATGTAGGGGGGAGCGACTTCGGAGTGCTTTTGAGACTATTGTCTCAGAGCACGAGAAAACCTGCTCACTACCCAAATAAAACCCACTCTACATCTTCCTCTCTCAGCTCGCCCTTTCTTATCCCTGTGGTTGGTGTCGCCCCCTTTACCCTCCTTTCCCCTCCTCTCCTAGTGTGTCGTGTGTAAAAAAACAAAAAAACACAAAATAACAAAAATCAAAAAATCAAATAAGGCTCTTTTCAGAGCCGCCTTTCACAGTTAAAAAATAGAAGTAACGATAAAGAATGCAGGGCCCTTTCAATTTCTTGAAAATCTGCGGACAGTTCGCGAAAATAAAAAAAAATTGGGGTGCTGCCCTATTGTAACCATTGCTTTTTTTTTCTCTGGGAGGAAGTGGTGGCTCTGAAAAGAGCCTTTGGGAGGTTTTTGTATGTCAAAAATTATAAATACTTAACACCTACTTCAAAATAGATGCTGCATTTCTAAAAAAGGTCGCAATGCATTTTGTACATTTCTCAGAAAAATCTGATTGCCAGCATAAGTAAGATGGACTCCATCTCTGCGAAAAATATATGTACTACGAAACATAATATTTTCATTGTGAAAAGAGAACATGCCAAAATCTCTTAGGAAAGCACAAACAGCCTTATTGACATTACGCCTTGCTTTCTCCATTTGTGGACCACATGAGAAAATAACGAAGCCACATTTGTCTCTGCGCAATCCGTGAAAAAATTACTTTGGAGTTTGGAAACATATCCATGATCTTCTGAAGTCCTTCTTTCATTGCAAATTGCAAAGAAATTCCAGACACATGTCCTAAACTGTTCCCTCCACAAAGAATTACAATTATGTCTGGATGTTCCTCTATCTTCAAAGTTGCACAGAGAGGTAGCAAGTCCAGCCACTTTATTCCACGCACTGCATGCCAGTGCACTTCCACATGTGGGAATCCAAGATCTATAGATACTCCACAGCTTTCTGCGGGCAACTTCAACCAATGTATCCACGAGTCTCCCAATATTCACACAATCTGTTTTTTGAAACACTCAGCCATAGCTATCTGTTCTTCTCTCACCAAAAAGAATATCAGAGAAAACCTCTCCTAGCACAACACACTCACTAAACTTTACCGACCAATCTCTTGCTACATTCAATTTCATTTGCATGCCTCCCCACCCCAAATTCCCCGGATGTAATACGCGGTGTCCTGGAAATACCGCCATGTCCGAGAACGTATCGTAACATGGACAGCCCTTCTACCATTTCCACTTCACTCTCTGTGCCATTCCCTTTTTGGATGTAGCTAAGAAATCACATGACCATCCACCAATCAAATCCACAACCTCTACATGTAACTGCATCATCATAGATCAGCACTGCAAATGTACGGTGAATCTCTCGGACTACAAGTCTCATACCATTGGCAAGCACGATCTAGCAGAAATACTAGACAAATCTCCAAGATTTCTACTTGCAGTTTCGTCCATATCCATATGCATGAACACAAACTACAGGTATGCATATTTTCTATACAGTACATGAACACATTTTCTAACTGACTTTTACCTTGTATAATCTGTAAAATGAATCTACAATCATTTTTTCATTATCCTAAAATGAACTGTGACTTACAAACCTTTATACCGTTTAATTTCTTCATACACACACACACATATGCAAATAATGTTAAACTAATCTTTTTCAAATAAAATATATAGACTACATATAATAAAACAAAATTACATGCACACTCTATGATCAAATCTCAAAGAATAATATTTGTACAAACACATATTTAGTTTTACTTTTTTTAGTTTATATAATTACTTACATTTATATAGGACAAGCAGGCTATGACATTCACTCACTATTACATGGAAAAGCAGGCTATGACATGGACTCACTATTAAGTGGAAAAGCTTAGTTGCCGTGGTATACAGTGATGCATTATGAATTTATCAAGCCGTAGTGAAGATATTTTCTTTCCTACAGTTAGTCATAAAATAGTTTTAATAGTTTTAAGGAAGGCGCTGAGAATTTCAATTTTAAAAATCTATGTCTAAATTAAAAAGAGTGCTATATACAAACCAAATTACTAATTTCTTTCTTTTACAATTGCAGTGAAGACCATTCTCCTGAAAAGAAGCAGCCGAATTGGAACTACAAAGAACAACTAAGAAGAAAACTGCTCATTTTTTTAAAAAAAAGTAAGTAGAATGTTACCATAATATTTGAATTATTACTCACACTGCAAGCTTAATTCATGCTATTTCTGTGCCTGAAAATAGAGATTCTGCACCATTCTGACCAAAAATCCCGCTGTCTTAAAGAGTGATTTACTGGCAGAATGGCCCACAAATTCCTATTTTTCGACACACAAATTACCCAACTCAGCCGCTAGAATTTAGATGTTGTAGAAAAAACAACTGTTTTAATAGTATAGCTTTAGATATACTATTTATACTTCTCCACACCAATAGCTTACTTTTTTCTGTCATTGGAACCCCAGTTTAGTAACACATTAATTCAAGAATAGCCATCCCTACTAGTTGTACCTCCCAATGTACAATCACACACCATTACATACATCTTTATCACCTTACTCAAACACTCATGCACACACCACACATGCATTGCAGAACACCCCAACCCATACCTTCTGTATTTTTTTCAACAGACCCTAAAGAATGCCTACCAAAAAGCAACTCCGTAGAAAGGGACGCAGAAGTAGAGCAAATGAAAAGAAAAGTCTCCAACATAAACATCCATCTATAGCAGAATTTGTAAAAAAAAAAGTTGCAACACAACAGCTAATACAGTCATGTAGTGAAACAGAAGAAATTTCTAGTACAAAAACTTTCCTTCCTCTATCAAAAAGTAAAACAACCCAAAAAACAATTAACAGAAAATCAACTATCACTACAAATAAAACTTCTTCTATATATCTTGATATAGTACAAAGTAAGCATACCAAGAAAAGTATTTTAGCCAAAATGTTCCATCACAAAGTCCTTCAATATCTTATGAAAACAGGAGAGAAACCAGGTTCAAGACTTCAAACCTATTGTAGGAAAGTAAACTTAGAAGCGTTGATTGACAGTGCACTTTTTCTCAAAACAAACATATTTATTTTAGTGTTAAACAGAATGAAACCACTAACAAAACTAATAACTAAATTACAAAAAAGACTTCTCAATAAACGAAATGTCAACAGAAATAACTTCTTAAATATCTGTGGAGGTGAATGGAGTCACACTACAACCACAGAACCATACTTTAATGTAGAAGCCTACAAACTAAAGCAAACAAATACAATTGCCATACATAGCAGTGGTCGAGGTTATGAAAAAGTTAATAATACCATAATGGAAGAAGAAGAACTCCTTACAAGAATATGCCCTGAAAACGTAGATTTACCGCTCCATTCAACTGAATCAGAACATCTAGTGTACAAATGGCCATGCACTTCAATGTGTAACATTCCCAAAAAAAAGTTCAAAGTCTTTACGCCAATTCCTCAATCAATATGTGAAAAGCAAAGACAAAATCAAAATTAAACTACTGCAAAATATGGATGCTTGTCCAATACGCAAGTACACAGGACTACAAGGACATTCCTTGGCCTGCATTACAGGACCTACTTGCAAAACACCTTTCCATGATATCAGAAGGATATCAACACATCATGCAAGTATAAGAAATCTAGTTTATAAACTGTACTATGCTAAAAGTCCTGCTTTAGTACTAGCCAATTTAAATAACATTCTTCTACATGGTACAGCAAAACACCTCCTAGAAGAAATCAACTATATCCAGACAAAATATTTTGGAAGTGAAACCCACTTACAAGATGAATTAGCTGTCAACCAACTTCGTAACAATTCTGCACATGGCAACCTTTCACTACAGACATACAAAAAAGAAATACTAAAATTTGAAAGTACTTCATCTGAAGTACCAAACCACGTGTGTGTATGTTGCCGCAGAACTTTATATAAAAGTAGCACAAAAACTATAGACCTATCATACAAAATAGAAGACAATGAGGATTCTAAATGGTTTGAATAAGCTCTCTACCTTATAGCAGAAAACAAATATGAAATAACTGACCCCATAACACTTTGCAGTTACTGCACTACAAAACTTGACAACAACCAAACTCCTTCACGTGCTATCACAAATAACTTGGAATTGTATCCACTACCAAAACCCTTTCAACAACTCAATTTATATGAGAGCATCATAATTCAAACAGTGCACCCATTTCAAGCAATAATAAGCCTTCAACCAAAAACTGCAAAATTACCTCCCTCTGAATTAGTGAAAGGTATTTGTGGAAAAGTAGTATATTTACCATTAGATCTAAAAGAAAATGTGCACACTCTCGGAGTACAACGTCCAATGCAGCAATCTTTAATTATCTTGGTAAATGGAGTACCTACAAAAGACAAAATAATTTGGCAACAACTGGTAGATTTACATAAAGTTAGAGAAGCCCTACAATATCTTAAAGAGAACAATGAATATTACAAAGAAGTTAATATTGAAGAAAACTTGCAAGATACAAGTGAAATAATTGAACAGACACAAGAAGCTGGTCAATTTCAGCTCATAGATCCTGCTACAATATCAAACACTTTAGACCATTATACAATTCCTCCATTGCACTCTAATGACACCATAGAAGATGCACTGGAAACGTACCAAATGCGTCAAACAAAAGGATCACCAATCAGCATATGGGAAAAAAGTATAGAAGCACGTGCTTTTCCTCTACTCTTTCCTACTGGCAAAGGAAGAAGATACGATGATAGACCTATTCAAATATCAGCATCAGAATATCGCTCATTACGAATGTATTCTGAAGACCCCAGATTTCGACAAAATGTGGAATACGTATTCCACCTACTCTTTGAAAGTGAACTAGCAACTTTATGTTACGGAGTTGCACACATATTAAAATCAGGATCACACTTTCAAAATATGACAGGTACACAATTATTACAAACAGTTCAACAAAAAGATGAGGTTTTACAAGCAAATCTTACAAATCTATTAGCAAATATGTGTGGTACTAAAGAGTACTGGTTTCGACGTCATGGAGATGTACAATGTATGATCAGAAACCCTGGCCCACCCACTTGGTTTGTTACATTAAGTTGTGCAGAATATGTATGGGAAGATTTACATGCTTTCCTACGCATATCAATCGAAAACAAAACAAACATAGATATACTAACACCTGGAGAACTTTGTTCACAGGATCCTGTTAATGTTTCACAATATTTTCACCATCGCTTCATTGCTATGCTACATTTTATTTGTAACAAAACTGTTCCTCCCCTTGGAGAAGTGCAACACTTCTTTTGGAGAAAAGAATAACAAGCCAGAGGAGCACCACATATCCACATGCTTTTATGGATTAAAGATGCTCCTAAATTTGGTCAAGACAGTGATGCCACTGTTTTACAGTTTATTGAAAGATATGTCACTTGTGAAATTCCATCAGAATCCACAAATAGTCATCTTCATGCAAACATTTTACAATTCCAAAGACACAAATGTGGCAAATATTGTCGTCGCAAATACAAAAACAAAGGGAAATACTACACCAAATGTCGATTTTGGTTTCCCTAGACCAGTCACAAATACAGGTCAAGTGAACAACCTCATGTCTTCAGTTAGACATAGTGTTAAAGGTAAGTCACCTAAAAATACATATTGCATAAAAAGAAAAGAAGAAGAAAAATATATCAATGATTACAATGCAATAATTGCCTACTTATGGAATGCAAACATAGATGTGCAGTACATTGCAGACAATTCTTCTGCAGTTGCACGATATGTCACAGCATACTTAACCAAATCAGAAAAGACAGAGCTCCAAGACCTCTGGAATGACCTGTCATCAGATAAAACAGTGTCTCAGAAATGATACAGCTTGGGCATAAAAATGCTGTCCCATAGAGAATGTGGATCCTATGAAGCAGCTGATCGATTAACTGGTACTGCATTGTATGGTAAATCTGCAAATATAGTATGGCTAAGTCTTGGTCCAGCTAAATCTAGAAAAAGAGTTTTAAAATCATACGAAGATATAGAAACAATAGCCAAACATGATCCCAACAGCCAAGACATTTTATAAAACAATTTATTGGACACATACTACCCAAACAGGAGTACCACTTTGGAAACCATGAGTCTATACCACATAGCCCAAAACTACACATACAAAAATAATATAAAACCTGATGAACAAAACCGTAAATACAAAGTGACAAACTGTGAAGGCAGCTTAGTAAAACTCACCAAACCAAATTTAATTAATCATATCAAATTGTCATTTAAGACTCCTCAACATAAAGAAGTATATTACATGTCCATGCTACAACTCTTTAAACCATGGAGAAATGAAGAACAAATACTAGATAACTATGACTCATATGAAGACGCTTTAAAAGCAAATGAAAGCAGTATAACTGATGTAAACTTTGCACAGTACAAAACAATGTTGAACAATGAACAGCAACACGAAGAAGAACTCCAGGCCCAACTAGATAAGGACACTCCTGACAGTAGTCAACCATCTGTCACAAGAAGCCAAGAACCACTGGGAGACCCACTAATAACAAATGAGGCAGAATTAGCTATGGTAGAAGTACAAAACACCATGTTTGAGTATGAAGATAAAGAAGACTTAACTATACTAGAATCAAAGCTAAACAATGAGCAACGTAGCATTTTTCAAGAAGTAACAAAAGAAATTGCACATGGTGTACAATATGAAAACAAAGAATGCACCTGTCAAAATGACAAACCTAAACTATTGTATGTCAGTGGTGAAGCTGGTTCTGGTAAAACATTCCCAATCAAAATCATCAGTAAGTTCCTTCAACAATTCACAAACAACAAACTGTCAGCTATTGTCACTGCCCCCACAGGTTTAGCTGCCTACAACATAGGTGGTGTTACATTACACCGATTACTACTATTACCAGTAGAACACCAGAACAAATTAGACTATTACAAACTTTCTACAGAAGCTGCAATGGAACACAGAGTATTAAAACAAATGAAAATGCTACTGATAGATGAAGTGAGCATGGTGTCCAACCTAATGTTGGCTTTGATTCACCTCAGATTACAGGAAGTACTCAAAACAAACTATGAAGAGCTCTTTGCAGGAAAACACATTATTGTTTTCGTAGATCTTCTTCAATTGACACCTGTAAAAGGTGAGCCTATTTTTAAAACACTAGGACACAAACTCTGTCGTAAAACTGTTGGCAGCATTGGAAATGTCAACCTTTGGCAACATTTCCAATACAGAGAATTAACACAAAACGTGTGCCAATCTGCAGATCTCACTTATGCCAAAAGTATCAGAGTTGCTATACTTTCTAGAGAAGCAGAAGCAATATTGAAAACCCGGCACATTCATGCACTTTATGGTGATAATACATGTGCTACAGATGTTATGGAACAATTAGCCCACAACAATGTCAATTGTATGGCCTTAATGCCAACTCTTGTAAGCTGTTTCAAATTCAGTGAAATCATGTTAAGTAAAGAAATGCAACCAATAATGGAAAATGGCGCCACAGACAAACTAGATGTACATGGAATGACACTACCCATGTGTGACCAAGCCACAGTAAGACTAAACAGTTTAGAAAAATCAATCTCAAACACAGCAGGCTTAGAAAAGATATTAAAATTATCCTTAAACTGCAGAGTAATGCTGAAACGTAACCTTGACGTAGACCAAGGACTAGTTAATGGAGCACTGGGTACAGTTGTTGGCTTTCAAACATGCCCACGTGACAACAAAATTCAGTTTGTCAATATTCTCTTTGACAAACTTTCAGAAGTTAAAAGAATAGGACGCTCAACAGCTCGATTCCTTCTCTTCAAAGATATGTAGGTACACAGAGAACAATTTTCTCTAACTCTTGCATACGCAGTCACCATTCATAAATCACAAGGTCTTACCTTAGACAAAGCAATGATAGACATTGGTAACACAGTCTTTAAAGAAGGCATGAGCTACGTAGCACTATCACGCTTACGTACACTTGACGGTCTATTTCTAATCAACTTTGATGAAAGTAAAATAAACACTGATATTCCTTGCATTTTAGAATACAATAGACTTCGTTCACTATACACCCCCCATCTACAAACATATCCTGTTCCACAAAAAGGAAAATGTTTTAAAAGAAAACAAAATAAAACAGAAATCCTCCAAAAAGAGTAAAAGAAACTAAAACTTCATCAAGTACCACAATCAAAAAAGAATCAATTAGGGAAAGTAAACCAGGTACTTCAAAGAAGGAAGACAAACTCCAAAAAAAGCAGTCAGAAACAGAACTACATGGTCCATTTAAACTCTCAAATATAGTTGGTGTAAGTTGCTACGCAAATGTAGCAATGAATATTCTATTTCAATTACCACCAATTGTTGAGAACATTTACTTACACAGTGCAGACCCATTGTGTTTGCAATGTTAGTACTTCACAGAAATGCAGCAAACAATCCTGACAACACGTATAGTGTTTTTGGAATAAGACAACAATTTTACTACTGTGCTGGAATGGTGAAATTCACTATAAACTCACAGGAAGATCCACTAGAATTTTTAATGTACTTACTACAAGTACTGGAAAACAAAAACATACCTATAAATGAAATCTTCCAGATTTCATACATGTGGAAACATGCATGCACTCTCTGCAACAATGTGACACAAGAACAAATCCCCAATGAGCGCTTTGTGTATATATCAATACCTAATTGTGAATCTGTTCCATTTCAGCAACTTGTACAAAATGCAAACCACGGTTGATTATGTTCCACCTGCAATTCAGATAATCGCTACATGTTAGTAATACAAACACATAGTAAATACGTAATACTAATGCTTCTACGTTACAATGCAGATGGTACCAAAAACAACTGCAAGCTGACTGTATTCACACATGGTCAAATATCACTTGGTAGGAAAACCTTCACAACAATAGGTATCATCTACCACGCAGGAGCCACAACCAACTCAGGACACTACACTGCATATATAAAAAAGAAATGTGGATGGTTTGAATGTAATGATAGTACCATTACTCTAAAGCAGAGATTACCAGCAAATCTTACAAACGCTTATTTAATGTTCTTAAAACCAAAATTTGATAACTAAACTGTACTTAAACCTTAAGTACACTTGCAGTAAAAAAATAGAAACTGTCACAATATTCCAAAAGCTATCTAACTGCCCAAAGATGCTACAACAACTAAACAGATACATTAGGAATACTCAAATAAATCAAAAACAGACAGTTAGAATACGCCAATTGGTATCTAACTGTCCCAAAATTTAGAAATATTCAAACAGATAAATCAATACCACGAAATTATATAAAAAAATAAACAGTTAGAATACGCCTACTGGTATCTAACTGCTCCAAAAATGTACAATATCCAAACAAATACCTAATATCTTACTGCTCCCAAAAACTGGAACAATCAAATGTATAAAGCATTAGCCAGAAACAACAAGTAAACACTGAAATCAAACAAACAAATAAACTGTAGCATAACAGAAAAAGGGTTTTTTTTAATCCAACATGGATTTTTTTTTCTCCCACAGACCCAATGATTTTAGCAACAAACACAGAAACTGAGCAAATTGAACAGTACTCTCGTTTGTCATCGACTAAATATGAGGGTAAAAAAAAAAAAATAATGTTGATTGTACAATGTAATAACTCTTCATAAAATACTAATACTAACATGCTATTTTCTTTTATCACAGAAATGAACAAGAAAAACATGGACTCCCGTTACTAAACCAAATAGTAAGTATAACATCATAAATACAACCATCGCAGCATATCACACCCATACTGGCTTATAACATTGTTCCTTATAAATTTGTTTTTGACTCAAAGTTTTAAGCCACTTTGAGTGTGATATGCTGCAGTGCTTCTGGCCTGGGCATACACTCTGGGGTGCATGCCATATGACTGTGATATGCTGCAGAGCTTCTGGCCAGGGCATAGACTCTTGGGTGCATGACATATGACTATGTCACACCCATAGATGCAAGCATTGCAACCATTTTAATGTACGCGGACACAAGGAAGGTCCTAGAACACATTCAAATTGCCAGAGGACAATACGGACACCGTCCTCAAGACACCCCCATTTTCTTTGTGTAGGAACATTTCAGGACACCACAAGTATTCTTAGAACACTTTCAGATTGCCAACAAACAATACACACAACGTCTCCAGGACACCCCCTGCTAACATTCCAAGACCCCACAAGTGTTCTTAGAACACTTTCAACTTCACACCGAATCCATTCTGTTTATTTACAAACATTCCAGAACAGCCGTGTTGTCCGCAGACAAATCGAACACAACAAAAGCATCTAGCACATAAAAATAAAATACAACATTGAACCTATCTCAAACTCCCCCACCCTCCCCAAACACTCTTACACACCAACACACGCCACTAAATACAATTTTTAATTCAAGTTTCACCGCGCTGTCCGCGGTCGTCAGCGAATGCAAGATGGCGGGCGCGACAGAAAATCTGACGCGCATCACGCCCCACACCGCCCAATCAGTGAACATGTCGCATGTCCACGGACATGACGCAAGCCCATGGGCCAATCAGGGTGCTGTCCGCGGAGGGAACACAGATATCACTCATTTTGTTGCCTTACATTTTGGTCATTTTTGATAAAACTACTGGACGGATTTACATCAAATTTGCAAAAGCATGCTTTCTGGACCAAGCCGCCGCTCCTGCTGCAAATTTGGTGTAAATCCGTCCAGCGGTTCGGGCTGTAGCCGTGCGCAAAGTTTCTTCCCATTATGTCTATAGGAAAAAACAAAAGTTTTGGGACCCCCTCTATAACTTTGCCCCCCCTGGACCAAACCTCTCCAAACTTTTAAAAAAAAAATCAGAGTGGGCCATATACTTTTATTTGCAAAGTTTGGTGAGGATTCGTCCAGAGGGAGCGAAGTTATAAGCCACCCAAAAAGTGCTCTTCCTATGGAAACACCAATTTAACCATAACTACATGGACGCTACCGCGTCCATGTAATATATATATATATATATATATATATATATATATATATATATATATATATATATATATATATATATATATATATATATATATATATATATATATATATCTGCACCAATGTTTCATAGTAGCCTGTTAGGACCATCCAAACTTTACTGGCTGCATGACATTTCCATTTGGACACCCCACCCCAATCCCCTGATTTCGGCAATAGTCAACATTTGTTTGTGGGTTTGTGACAAAGCATTTTTCACCAATCTGCACCTCATTTTGCATATTTACCTATTAGGACCCTCCGGACATTACTGGCTATGACATTTGGACACCCCACCCCATTCTCCGGATTTCAGCACAAGTCAAAATATGTGAGTTTGTGGCTCGACGAAGCATTATTCCTTATACAATTCCACACTGTTGCACCAATCTGCACCACATTTTACATAGTTACCAGTTAGGAGCCTCCAGACATTACTAGCTACATGACATTTGGACATCCCACCCTTTCCCTGGATTTCAGCACCTTCACACATGAGACAGTTGCATGAAATCGTCAAAACATCAATGTAGTCATACAAGGGCAGGTGCCGACATGAGGAACAAAACTTGAGGTCCCAGTATGCAACAGTACATCAACTCTCGCCTCCCCCCGTATGCCAGCCAGCCACACATGCCCATTCTTAGAGCAGTTTACATCAGGTTGCAAAGCATATCAAGTGATAAGCGAATCATAACAGTGATCTAAAGGATCATGTTTTTATGAATATCTACAGAACCGATTCGGAGAACGGGTACTTCGGTTAGTACAATATAAAAACTAAAAATAATCTCAAGACAAAAATTGAAATACTAACAATGGATACAGAGTTTAATAAAAAGCCTCAATCAGAATTTTTATTTCCTTTGTGTTAACATTCCATGCATTTAATTGATTAGGGTATAGTCCATACAAAAATTGAGGGCCACTATCTGCCATGATACTTGAGGGCCACTTAATATTTGAAACCAAAAAGCTTCAGGACTTATTACTCTAAATAGCCATCCAAAATTACAAGTTCTAAGGTATTTTAGAGTACTTCATTCAGACAACAGATGATGCAAGGTTTCAATCACAGGGGTGCTACATAGTTGACTACAACAGTTATGTCTTTTAATTTTGTTACAAGAACCCCATATTTCGTACGTGGGGTAAAGATTGAAGCAAAGTCTCAAGCAATACAAGTGATAATCGGAATTTGAAAACTTTTTGAGATATTGCAGAATCTCGTTCAGAGGTTTTTCTATAACCATGACATAGGAAAACAATGTTTATCTCTTTCATTCTGCTACAGTTGTTGCCCAATCCATTCTCAATTGTTTTGTTTTAACAGTAGCCAAGAATTATTGGTGCACACCAATTTTCAGATTCAGTGTTCTATACAGCTCAGTCACTCAATTAAAGAATATTTGAGGTGCAGAGGGGGAACTATAGTCCTGGCACAGAACCACCACTCAATACAGGAAAGGAAGAGGATCCAGAGGTAGAATCCTCCCGTCCCCTGCACAAATTAAGACATTGTCAAGGTTTTCCATATACAAGTTCAGTGAATAAATCCAACAAGACATATTTGTACATATTTTGTAGATAAAATATATACAATTTTAATTGTAGAAAGTTTTAGGCAAAACAATCCGCTTGTCCGGTATCTTTGGCTGACGCGTTTCGAGGACTGAGCCTCTTCTACATGAGCCTTACGGACTGCAGAGAAAATATCACACAAAAGGGCAGATTCAGTCAAGTACAGATTCAGTCAAGTGGGTATACAGTCTATACAACTAATGGCATCAACGGTATTCTGTTTAAAAGTATTCAAGCAGACATTAAGCCAATTATTATGGTCACTTTGTGCATTCATGGAGCAGTCTGGATGTGTCCCAATGTACTTGAATGTATATTAATCCAAAACCTCTAGGTATCTTGGCTATAAGAAGATCTAATTCAAATCACATCATTTTCTACTTAGCAAACCAAACAGGATGAAAATAGACAGAGTACTAAATAGTACCTTTCCTTACAGCCACCACGCGACTCTCGTATTCTTCATGAAGATAACTATGTCTTAATTTACCTTCATTCTCTACACATTCATCAGAGTTGACAGCATGCTCCTACACTTATGGGCAGAGGACATCCCATAGTAAATAGGAAGTGAGGGCCACATGTATTCTACTAACTATATTCATGTTCAACAACTAATGATGCTTCTAGTCACTTTCACGGATGATTCATAAAAATAATAAAAACTGTGAAGATGAGTAATTTAAAGATGTGAAAACACTCACCGCCCGTGATGGTGCGAACCACTGTTGAATTCAGCGAAGGGAAGTGGCACTCATTTACGACTTAGATCACGCTACGGCTCTACAGTTCGCAATTCAGGTTGTTCAAAATCAGGGAAACTTTAAAGGATAGTTACTACCAGAAAAATCCATGGACCTATTTACTGGCAACATGTCAATCTAACAAGTGTGTAGTGGCTCTGTTAATCTACTTCAAAAGTAACACTCATCCCCCTGTTCTTGTTCCTGATGGGTGTTCGCACTGTGGATAAATTGCAGATAGATTGCAATTGATTCACTGGGAAGTCCTTGCGCCGTGCGTTTAAGGAACCAAATGCATGTTCATTCTAAAAGGAATATAGGGATGATGTGAAGTCAGCAGCCGTGCAGCAAGTGGATGCTCAACCCATTCATAACTATGTTCAATCCCTCGGTCCAGTCATATAGCTTAACGATCCGACCTGTCGACCGCTGTTCTACACTGTGGTTGCGAGAATACTGGTGTCGATAACCATGGCAACAGCCCTCACTGTTGACTTGTGGCATGCACCATCTTATGTAAGTTTAAAGACTATAAGGCGCCAGTATATAAAAAACGGACTAAGTGAAGGGCATCAAGATCGGTATCCATCTTGGAGTGGAGTAACCCACTCAGGCGAACTACGATGGATGGTATATGGTATATTCTCCAATCCCTCCCCTCCGAAATAGCAGACCTGATACTTTCCTTAGCCACTCTTTTAAATCGTTCAACCCATCCATTGGTTTCCGGTTTATTTATGGAGCTGGTCTTGGGCTTTATGCCATTACTTCTCAAAAACATCTCCATTTCATCAGAAATAAGCTGAACACCATTGTACATTGCAATGGTAGTGAGATAGCCCTCCCACTTAAACATTTCATCCAGAAACTTAATGATCTCCTTGGCACCTACATTATTCACCCAGGAAATGTCTGCCAATGTGAAAGCATGTCAACTAAAACGATGCAATATGTGAGTAAACCTTGAGATCTCACATGTCCTATGATATCTAAACCTAACCATTCCCAGGGCAAGGAATTAATCAACATCAAATTCATGTCCTCTACTTTCGCAACACACCCTCTGGCTGTGGTCTAACACTCTGTACACACTCGGATTACCCTTGCAATCTGAAAATCCATGCCAGGCCACCAGTAGTCCTGTCTTAGTAACTGTTTAGTTTTGGACTTTCCTTGATGGCCCTCATGTGCCATTGCTAATATCCTACCTCAAATTCCTAGGTGGAGAAACCATTTGTCAACCCTGAGGACCAAACCATCTTTAATGAGGAACTCATCAAAAACATGTATGATAGCATCAGGAATAACACCTCTTATAACTTCACTGCTCTTCAAGCCACTTTCAAGTCTTTGTTTGACATTTACCATAGCAGCATCTATCAACATGGCTTCGCACCGCTCACTTTCCATCGCTACCTCTTGGTTAACCTCTTGGTTAATGTTCAAAACGCGTCTTGAGAGACAATCTGCCTCCTTGTTCTTAATACGCGGGAGATGCTCTATCTCCCAATTGTATTCCTGTAAACTTGTAACCGATTTGCGAATGCAGAATGAAACCTTATCCAAACCTTTCAATGTAAGGATCCCCTCCAGGGTTTTGTGGTCTGATCTCACCGTAAATCTAACACCTCACAAAAAGGAATGAAACGTCTCAACTTTTCTATTGTGGACACATTTTTTCAGCATCCCTCAAAACTCTTGAAGCAAACGCAGCAGTACACTCACCTCCTTCACACTTGTGGGATAGAACAGCACCTAAGCCATGATTGCTTGCATTGGTCGTTCAAACGCTGTGTCTGCCTGGATCAAAATTGCTCAGAGTGGGAACTTTTGCAAAGGCCAATTGTACCACCTGAAATTCTTGTTCACACTGCTCACTCCACATAAACCTCACACCTTTCTTAACCAAACCTCTCATGTGACTAGATTTGCTTGCCACATCTGGATAAACTTGGCGTAATATTCAGTGTTGCCCAGAAATTAGAGTATCTGTTCTTTATATGTAGGACTGGGATAATCTACAATATTGCTTACCAAATTTGTTTTGGGTCTAATACCCAATGCTGAAATTTCATATGTAAAATATTGAATTGTGGACCTGCTAAATTTGCATCTATCTTTGCTCAACGTTAAACTTGCATTCATGAACATATCAAACACTTTCCTCAATCGCATAAAATGCTCTTTTTGGCTATTTCCGTACACCAAGATGTCATCTTGAAAGTACAGGACTCCTTTCACATTGTGGATAATTTGACACATAATGCACTGAAAAGCAGAGGGAGCGGACACTAAACCAAAAGGCATGCACCGACATTGAAACAGGCCCTCTTGCGTGATGAAAGCTATAATACCTCTGGAGGATGGGTGTAATACAATTTGGTGATATGGCGAATTCAGGTCTAAGGTACACAGAACTTTTGTTCCTTTTAAGATTCCTAACATTTCTGTTATACTGGGTAGAGTGTGTCTGCCGTATATCACGCATTGATTTATGGACCTGGGGTCAATGCAGAGCCTTAATTTGCTGTTTGGTTTATGTACCACTACTTAAGGAGAAACCCACTCCAAAGCTTCAATCCTTTCAATCACACTTTACTTTTCCATCAATTCCAGTTCCTCCTATACGGCAGTCCTAAGCCCTAATGGTACAGCCGTCAGTTTTTGTACAACCGGGACTGAGTTAGCTTTCAATCTAATTCCGTGCATGAAACCTTTCAGGTTGCCCAACTCTTCTCAAAATACCTTATTTTGCCAAAGATTATTCATACTTTCTATTGCGTGGACTGCCTCTTCAGCATTAGGATCAAGTTTAATATTCAGTCTTCTCTGGTGTTACCAGCTTAAGAGTGGATCATACCCTTTTTTGAAACATAGACATTGCCTTTGACTGACATATCCTTAAATTTCATTTTTGCCCAAAACCAATCCTCTAGTTCTTTTCTTTTTCCTCCATATGTAATGGTTCTAATATCAACACCATTGAAAGAAACATTTCTTTGAAGCTTGGTGTTAAAAACAGATTTTGGGAGCAATGTGTATTTTGTGCCGGAATCAATCACCATATCAATCTCTATCCCTTCAATTTCAATGGTGGACATGGGTTTCTCCATGTCTGCATCATTATCACCAACTATGGCAGTGTCATCAATCGTACCATCTACTAGACATGTGCGTTCATCCATATCATCACGCAACTCATCTGCATAGTCAATATTTTCAGGCTTGGTCTTGCAACAGGATGTGAAATGTCCACTCATGTTGCATCTTTTACGTAAAGCCTTGATGGCCGAGCATTTGTCACTACTTGCAAAGTGAAAAGAACTGTCACAGTGGAAACTTCTCTTTCTATCATCCTTTCTATCATCATCCTCCTTTGCTTCTTTGTTTTTGGTGAATCTTTTTTTAGCACCGTCTTTTTTGACATTTCGTTTCTTCCTTTCTGGTCCTCCTTGGTTGTACAATAGAGAACTCCATAACTTATTTGGCTCTCTTCACATCTGATTCAGTTCTTTTTTCTAATTATTTCACGTATTTGTGAGTGTGTTCTACTTCTTTTGCCGCTCTGATTACTTCATCAATCGAGGGATTACTTTTGGCCCATAGATCTTCCCTCATCTTTGCATAGCTACATTCCAGCATGAACTGGTCTCATAGCCTTTTATTTGGGGAAGTAATGAATTCACAAGAGGCTGCCAAACACCCGAGAGCTGCAATATATTGTTCTACTGATTCCCCATTTTGTTGTATCCTTTTTTCTAAATTGGTACCTCTCTAAAATAATGCTTACTGACATCTCATAATTTTTGTCAAGCATTCTTATGGACTTCTCATTTTCTTGACTCATCCGGTGATAGTGGAGGCACATTCTCAAATGGTTCTTGGCCGTAGTTTCCTAAACAGTGCATTAAAAGGCATTGGGCCTCATTCCGAGTACGGCGCTAACCAATGGCGCTATTAACGCCTTGGTTGACGCCGTACCCGGACCGGCAGCGCCTTGGTGGTTGGCGGAATTACCGCCCCATTCCAAGGTTGGCGGGGCGGTAATTCCCCAATCCCCATTTACCCTTCCCCATTCCCATTCTTGCCCCATAGGGCATAATGGGAGTGGGGAAGGCGTCAATTACGCCACCGTAAATTACGGTGGCGTAATTAACATCAAGGTCCCTTAGCGCCATGGTATTTAACGCCTGCTAAAAGCAGGTGTTAAAAGCACCATGGCGCTAAGGGAACTCGGAGTATGGCGGTAAGGGATTACCGCCACCGCTCTCGTTAGCGGTGGCCGCTATCCCTTACCGCCATACTCGGAATGAGGCCCATTGTTTTCTTTCCGCAGAAAAGTTTAATCCATGCGCAGGAAGTACATAGTGGTCGAAACGCTTCTTCCATCTCTTGCATGGTATGATGGCTTCTCCGTGAACATCCATGACATAATTTAGAGGAGGCACAGCTTGTATAGCCATGCTGTTAATACAACAAAGTTTTCAATTACTTGTTCCTTTCTTTGAAACACAATAATGTGCTTGATGGTAATTTCTCAGGGTCTTATATCCTGTGCTCCATTTTTGCTTTTTTAGGGTGCTGTCTTGCTCACCAACCAATATAGTGTTGTTTGTAAAATGGGATGTTGCCTTATTCACAAACTAAAATAATGTAGCTTGCACTTCTCTTTCTCTCTTTTATTCTCTTTTCCTTTTTATTTTTTAGGTTGGTGGGCCTGCAGCTTGCAGAGAGCGCTTCTGTGGTAGGAGAACAGGACATTTCCTGTTGTGCAATGTATACAAAGTAAGTAATTGGAGTTACACTATGGCATAGTACAAGCATTTTCGTAGAAAGGTGCTTGTTGATAGTCGATACCATAGTAACCAAGATGTTGGCACATTTTAACAAATCATAGTGTGCTTTCCTTTACAGCATGCGCCAACTCGGAAGAGCCCGGGCGCTGTTTCACTGGTGACACGTACTGGTGCTCGCGTTGCTGGTCGTGCTTCATGGTCCAGCCTCTCTGTTATAGCTGGCATGGGCATTTTCACATAAAGCTCCCTATTAGGCAGCCGGAGCGGCATGGGGCAGCTGGCAGCCCGTTTCCTCACCTCGTCCAGTCGGCAAGGCAACTCACTGCCTCGCTTCCCTTTTATTTTTCTCCGAAGTTCTCCTTTCCGGGAGCAGGAAAGTGTGCTTGGTGTGGTGCCAGCGGTGATGCTTGTCACCAGTGAAACGATCTGGGACACTGGTAAATAGTTATTTGTCCTTTATTAAGAGCTTCAAATTAACCCCACTGGATATATCAGTGGCTCCCTTTCAACTGAACCACATTCTGCATTGTTTCCTTTTAAGTTCTCAGTTCTAAATTCTACTGGAATTCCACACGTTGTAAAATGATTCACTGTGCCACTCTACCCCTACACCATTGAACCCCACTTCCTTTCTTTCACCACTGATTACGTTTTTATACTGCCTGATATTATTTTGTAGCTGAGGTATTCGGTGCTCTGCATACTCTTCTTCACTTCTACATTTTGGGACACCTGCGGCCATCAAAGCTTTCCTGCCTGGCCCGGATGACACATGTGCCATTATGTGCTTCACTTCATGGTCACCCTGTCTGAACCTCAAGCTTTACTGTTCTGTCTAGATCCGTCTGTGCCCATTACATAAGATCATCACCAGCCACCATTTCCAGAGGGGCGCTGGAGCTCCTTGGTGCACCACAGTCTGATATCAGCTAAACTTAGAGCCCAAGAGCACCTGTTCAAAAATAGGGAAATGGGCCTCTTTAAATCCCAGACCTGAGTTCTCAAATGCCTTTCATCCAGACAGTGACCATGAGCTCACCATCGACTCTAGGATCACACTTCTGTTCTGAAAATCATTGATCTTTCTTTCGAGTACCACCATGCAGTTTATCTCTTCATTGTCCCCTCAGGGGAGCAAAGCTGAAATGTCTCAGGTTTCATATTATAGAGATGAAAGAAAGTTCATCATGCCTGCCTATTTTAGGTTATATTCTCTTTATAGAAGAAGTTGGGGATTGACAAACCATAAAAGAAAGGAAAAGGTTTGGTGACAGAGGTGTTTAAGAAGGGAGCATGTCGGCTGCCTTCAGCATTTTTGGCTTCGCAGTGGACATAATCCCGGTTCCGAAAGAACCAGTACTCTTACATGAAGGAAAACAATCATAGAATGTGCCTGTCTCCGTGTATGAGTGGCCCCTTTCCAAATCCAGGCTGATGGGTTCATATGCTGACGTCTAACATGATATTGAAAGCCCACCTGGACAAATGGGCAAGTTTAGGGGGATAATGCAGTTGGCATTTGTACAGACAAACCAGCATACATGCCTAAGAGGTGCGGCCTGTGATCACCTGTTGATGCACTGATGTCCCCCTAAAATTATGGTAGGGTTCGCAGAGAAGTGGGTGCCACTGCTGTTCTGCGAGGATGTGCATGGTTTTCTGCTACTTTCTCAAAGTGCAATTGTGCTGCAGTCATTCTCTGCATCCGCTCATCCCAACGAAGGGTGGCAGGTGCAAACCAATTTCTCTTTAGCATAGTGCACTGATACTGTAGTGCGTTCACCAATAGCTTCCAGGCTATACTTGCATATAATATATGTTTAGTCACTATGCAGGAATGTATCTGAATTGGCCCTAAAGTGTACCCCATTTCCATTAGTCCTCTTCTTAGTTTCCACATAATAATGACATGTGCATCCAAAAAAAAATAATGTATGTGTCAATCAATGTGGCCCTATTGCCAATTGATTTCATCAAGTACTCGGCAATGAAACGCCCACTATTTAGTTACTCTTTCTATCTGAAAAATGCTTTTAAAATGTATCTTTCCAATATGATGAAATTGCCAAACAGAACGAAAAGGAGCCAATAAACACGGGCTCTTTTGTGTTGTTATTATTAACAACAGCTTCGGAGATGTTGAGTTACAGAGTTTTCACCCCCGAACCAAACTTTGTTGCAGTGATGACTGTAATTTATAACATTTCAAGAGTGAAGCCCGGATGTGCTTGCAATGGGAACGTCCATTTAATGAGCTTGTTTCGTAGCAGTGTCTACACTATGTTCTTTAGGAAGCGTCACTCCGAGGAAAACCAATTACAGAAGACAGATCAGCATCAGCTATGGGCGATGCGTTCTTTATAAAACCGGCTTCTCAATTTGTGAATCAATAACAGTAAGCTGTGTTGTTCTACACTTGTCCCTGGGCTTTATATCTTGCTGGAGTAGAACTTGAATTACTGAAAAAATGATCGTGAATTTGATGGGTTTTCTTTCTTTAACGCTTAGGCTTCCTGCAATGTTCAAAGAGTGGAACAGATAGATAGAAACTTACAGCTTTCCAATCTTGTTTGTATTTGTGCACATTGAGATAAGAAGAAGAAGCAGGCCTGCCTCAGATGTTAAGTTTAGTAAACAACAATGGCGGAAGTCTTAGTTTCATGAATAGTTTACTATGGGGCTCATTAGGTGTTCCCCGGTCCAGAAAACATGCAGGTAAAAATGCCATTAATTCCACCAGCGCCATTTTTTCTGGACCAGGGAAAAACAAGTTTACCGGTGGGGGCACAGATGTACTGGCAGGCAAAACAGATGCTGGAATCACTGGTGCCGGTAATTCTGGGAATCCCATGGAATGGGAATTTACCAACGTCTCCACTGCCCGTCAGAACCCAGTAATACCAGGATATCAGGTGGCGGGGACAGTAGGGGCAGTTTCCTGGGATCCCACCGGTAATAAAGGTGGGACAATGGGAAACTTGTAATGAGCCCTATGTTTACTTCCTATCACGGTGGTAACAGCGAATTAATGCGGTGAATGATGCAATTATTGTGCTCAAGATGGGCCAGCAGCATTGTTAAACCGTATTGCTATCTCTGAAGATGCAGCTTGGGATGTATTTCACTGGAGTTTTACATGTGTTTTCGCTAGCGCGAGAGGGGTACATGTATTCTGAGGGGTGCGCAGGGAGTTTTACATGTGATTTGTCAGTATGGGCCCTCACTGGTGTGTCCCTAACCCCCTCCCCATGCCCCGCAGGCAGCCCACATGGTACCATGCACCTGGGAGCCCTGACACATGTCCCCCACCCCACCCAGAGTGATGGGCACCTGTCAGCAGGCCCCGACTCATGTCCCCCACCCCACCCCCAGTGACGGGCACCTGCCAGCAGGCCCCAACTCCCCTGGCCTCGAGGTCTTACAGGGATGCAACCATGGAATCCCTCAACTCCCTGCGAGTTTCCTCGAGGCCCTCTGCCCGCCTCAATGCCCAGAGTATGGAGTTCTCCGCCCTGACCATCCTGAGCCGTGCCTTCTCCGCCCGCTGCCTCTCCGCATCTATTTGCCGGCCCAACTGCTGCCACACGGAAGACACTCCCAGTCCGGGGTCCTCCTGCCCCTCGGCCGATGCCTGCCCCAGGGGTGTTGATGGCCCCGAGCCATGATGCCTCCCACACTGAGACCGCCGCTGCCTCAGACGCAACTGCCTCTGCCGCCACGACGGCCTCCGAGCTGATGTAATCCCCCGGCACCGTCGTGCACGTGCCCTGCCCGATGATGCCGGCACATCCTCCATCTGCTGGGGTCCAGATGCTGGGGTGGCAACCCCTGCTGGACCTCTGACTCCCGACTGTGGCAGGGATGGGATCTCCACCAGGCTGGCTGTGTTGTCAGGGGCAGGTCCACAGGGGGCCCTAGTGGGATTTGGGCCAGGAGACGGCATGGAGAACGACTGGTGCATAGTCTGCACAGGGGAAGAGAGGGCCGCCAGAGTGCCCGACACATGTAGGAAACCCGACCATGGCCCCTCCCAACTGGGCCACATCGGCACGCAGCTCTTCGTGATGACATGCGTGATCCCCCCAGAAAGCATGCACATCATCACGAATGTCACGCGTGCCCAATGTGACACCAATCAGGATGGACTCCATACGGTCATGGGTCCCCTCGTCCACAGGTAGAGGAGTGCCAGATGACGTGGACGGGCCTGGGATGGGGCATCCCTGCTGGTGCATGGTGGTGCAGTCACAGTGTCAGGGACAGTGACATGCACAGGCCCCTCCACGGCGACCTTTGCTGCCTCCTGCCCCTGCCCCTGGACTGCACCACTTGCACCAGTGGTACCACCCCCACCAGGCCCCATGTGCAGCTCAATAGCGGCCTGCTCCTCCTCTGTACACACCACCAACCTGGATGGATCCACACAGTTTTCTGCTGTTGCAAGCCCCTGTGGGGGCTCACCCGCCCCTTCCGCTGCAGCCGTAGTGGCAGACGCGGCACCAGTCCCCTTGCTCCCGGATGATGGTAATTCCTGGGAGGGTGACTGGGCCTTGCGTAACCGGCCGGTGGAGGCATCCCGGCCACTTTGCTCCACAGTGCCGTCTCCGCCCTCTTGTTCACTCACCGCTGTGTTGATGGAGACATAGAACACAAGCATCAGGGTACTGTTCAATAGTCCCCTAGACAGGAAGCAAATAGCACATGAGTGGCACTGTCAAACATCACTTCCATCATGTCCCTCCACAAGACATGGGTCAGTGCAGGCAACACACATGCAGAAACAGGCATGGCACATGCAATGAACATTTGCATCCATGTCCAAGGAACTGTCGAAACATACAATGGTGGGTTGAAACTCACATGCATCATGGGTCATACTGATCACATGCCCACACATCACGTAGTTTCATGCATCTGGCCTCGTACACCCCAGACACAGTCAATACAAGGATGACTAGGCTGCATCAGTGAATCAACACATCGTCACGGACATGTGTCATGCATCCATGGCGTTTAAAAGTCACACACACTCTACTCAGACACACAGACATGTACACCATATATGTCCATGACAGAAGCACCCATCTCTCACATCCCAACCATGTCCAAGAACAGAGACAGGCATGCATTCATGTGTGCATTCTGCATGCTGCTCCGCATGTTGCATTGTAACACATACCCCATCCATGTGGTTGACGCATGACTGGACTCACATGCAGCACCATCATGTCCCTGCACACACACACATCCATACATGGCCCATGTCACACATACAGGCAAGTAGCTAACTACCAGCACACTGCAACATGCCCTGTTTCACACAGCAAAGCATGTCTACTTACCGCTCGACTCCAGACGGGCCTGCATCCTGAGGATCTGGTGCTGAAGCACTGGATAAATGCGTTCCAGGACCCTCATCTGATGGTTGGTAAGCTGGCCCCTGGCCTTCTTGGGGGTCTTGGACTTGTAGTCCTCCCAGCGCTTCTGGACGTGTTTGATGTTGCGGGGTGCCACCCCCTCTGCGTTGATGGCACCCACTATGTCCGTCCAGATCCTCCTCCATCCTTCCTTGTCGGCGCGCAATGGTGTGAAGAATGCCCCGGGACTTGCTCCAACAGGATGCCAACTTCATTGGAAGTGAAGCTGGCAGCCCTCTGCCTCTCAGCTGGGGGGTTGCCACTGGTGCCAGATGGTATTGTGTCGCACATGGCAACCCCAGAGGCAGGTGTGGGTGGGCAACTGGGTCCTGGGGCTGGGCTGTGGAGTGATGGAATACCAGTCAGGAGTCTTCTGTTCCAGCAGGGGTGGTCACAGCAACTGGACCCCTGCAGATGGCAGATGTGCAGGCACCAAATGGCAGGGCACGGTGGCAGCAGCAAGGCAGGCAGCAGCAGATGGCAGCAGGCAGGCAGGCAGCAGTAGATGGCTCATGGGAGGCTGCTCAGAGGTCTGGGGGGCAGTAATTTGACTTTCTGGGCAGGAGCGTGGTCTTCCGTGTGTTGTCGGGTGGCCAGCTTGATAAGGAGTGAATAGGCATGTGAAAAAACTGCACATCAGCGTGTAATTTGAGGAAAGGCCCTTAGGGCATAGGCACGTATGTGATGTAATATGTGCAGGCACTTCCCTCAGCAAGGGTGAATCCGCACGTGCAAAAAAATCACATATGCGTGTTAATGTGTGTAATCCGAGGAAAGGGCCTAAGCGCGTAAGAGAAGTGATGCGCACAAGCGTTTCCCTCAGCACGGGTTAAAGGTGAGTGGGGCCAGCAGTTCACTGTACGTGCCTTTCGTGGAGACCGTGTGTGTTGCTACTTTGTGTTGTTTCGCGCACCATCACAACTTCACAGCGGATAAAGGACGTATCTCTTCATTTGGCGGGGGTATTGGCTATGCGTGTTTTTCATTATCACGCTAGTCTGATGGTGAGTCGCGCACGCTATTTTTCCCACTGCGGGTGCCCCGTGTATTGCGTACCCATTTTCACAGTCATAGTAGCCTGCGTGTCCCACGCGTACGTGTTTTTCGTGTCCCTGGGTACCACCTCATACTGCGGGAGGTTAATTCCACATACGTGGATTACCCGGGGTTGGGTGCATAGTTTTACTGCAGTTTTGGGGTGCCTGAGCGTTGCGTGACCCATGACTTTATCACCGGGGTCACATACAGCCTTGCAGGTGCAGGGGTGCTGTTGCCATCTTGTATCCCACCCCTTCACCCTAATTGCCCAGGAGAATTATCGTGTACACCTCCCATTGGCACTACTGCATGTGTGCTGGCACTACTACATCTGTGCCAATGGCTAGGATGCCACGAAAGGCGAGGGGCACCTCAGCTGGGCATACTCCACGTGGCAGGTGTGGTCAGGGACATGGCCGGGGTGACCAGGGAGTAGGGGGACTCCAGGGTGTCCAGGGTGGCTGCAGAGGAGGAAGAGGCAGAGGTGCGCCACTTCAGCATGATGTTGTGCCACGTGTTGGTGCAGTCATGGCACCACCCCCTGTGGCTCCGTGAGATGCAGTTCTTCCATCTGGCACTGGAGCCCATGTGACCCGGTAGTCCGTTTCATCGACTGCCACGGGCCCAAGGGTAGTGGTAGCTGCAGGTGCAGCTGTGGACACCACCACCCAGGATCAGGGTCTGCCAGCGCAGGCTGTGTTGGCACCTGAAGAGTCCCAGGAAGATTTCCAGGAGGTCAGGAGGTACACCGTAAGTGCACACAGGGATGCCCTGACCGAGGCACGTGTCCCTGGGGCAGTAATGTCATCTGCTGCCCCGACCAGCCGGGTGTTGGCAAGTGCATGGGCACATGCAGCCGACACCACCCTGGTTGTGAGTCTACCATCCAGGACAGTCCCGGTCAATGACCCTGGCACAGCGGATGTTGCTGTGCAGGGTCCATTCCAGGGCACCCAGCAGCCACTGACGCAAGTCAGGGCTTCCGTCCTTGTTCCACCTGCCACTCCCACGGTTCGATCCACCAGCGCCACTGCCCATACTGATCAGGGCGGCATTTGCCAGCCAGGGTCCGGACCACTGTCCAAGAGGAGGAAGGTTGCACCTGCAGTAGAGGCTGGGACCCCAGACACAGCTCCGGCCTCCGGCACGTCGAGGAAGAAGCCTTTCTGCATGCAGGAACTGGACTTCCTTGTGGACTACGTGCGGGACCACAACCGTGATATGCTAGTGGGGCCAAATTGTCAAACTACGGCTTCCCATTGTATGTCCCACTGGAAGCAAGTTGCAGATTGTGTGAGTGCATTCGGCCATGAGGTGCGCACAGTTCAAGAGTGCAAAAAGCATTGGGATGACCTTAAACACAGTACTATGGCGAAGTGTGCCTTAATTACAACATGACTCTGGTGACTGGCAGTTGGCCACCACCTGAGGAGGAAGACCTCACTTCACACAAGTCAGTTGTTGCTGGGTTCATACCGGCAGGAATGGTCGAAGGAGTGGGAGAGATGCTGGACTTTGATGCCCCGTCCAGTGAGTGTTGTTGCATGTTTGTCGAGCCATGTGTGGTTTGCTTGTGTGATGTGTTGTGCTTGACTGTCACTACATGTCATGTGTACATGGTTCTCATTTGCAAGTCATGCAATGCTTCACTGATGCATGCCTGCTGTGCAGGATGCTGGACATGAAGAGCAGATGGGGACAGTCCTCATCGCCACACTTGCACCCTACTCACATGCTACTCACCAGGCTGCCCCTCCGGTCTATGTTCCAGCTCACTGGCCCTTCTACATGTACCTGGGGTGTCTTTCCTCTCAGCAAAGAGACTATGTCATTGCATGACTGACGTGCATGTGTCTTCTGCCTGCATGTGGGTACTCCACGTAGACATGCTCCCTTGTCCCTCCACCCCCACTGCACCCCAATTTCACCATGGCACTGGTGTGCATCATGTTGGCGTATTTCAATGGCCTTTTCAAGGCTGCTGTGTACATGCAAACTTCCATCAGTCAACCTGCCAGACATATACAGTGGGGTACATCCTCTGTCCTTTATGCAGGGTGTCTCACTTTGACTGTGCAGATGGCAGATGCTCCGCAGGGACATGAGTGCCCATTCATGCTCCATGTGCATTCCATGCATGCCCCTATGTGTCCTTGACTGGATGATAATTGTAGTACGTATCCAGGAAGACCAACATTTCATGGCATTTGATCATCCATTCCATGCCCACTCTAGCTCAGTCCAGCATCACACACAGGTTCAAGGTGTGACAGTCGGTGTGGGGCACAGGCCTCCCCCTGTTTCAGGCCCACTAACTCTGTTCAACTAGTGTAGTGGCTTCTGCACACATGGGTGTACTACTGAGGGTTCATCATGTGTCCTGTTTAATGTCCCATTATCATCTGCCGTGTTGTCAGTTGACTCAGATGATGCAAATGACGGTAGTCAACACTGTCTACCAATATACAGGTCTCTGGTCACCCTTTCGCTGCCATGCAATGTCTCCCTGCGTTTTCACTTAGGGTGTGCGGGGGGTTTGCTTGCAGCCATGCAATACATTACATGCACATTGCACCTGATGCCTGAACTTGCCATTGCACTGCCTTCACGTTTATTGATAAACATCATAATGTACTTGTTCTTTTAGATAGTGGGTAACGTACACATGTTCTACACTGCATCAACCCACTTCTGAGCAGTATTACACCGTTCTACTTGCCTACTCACTGATGCAATGTCAAAGTGACCTGGCATGTATGGTCAGTGTTTCCTCCCTCCCTAGTGGTCGTTTAGATGAGTTGATTGGTCAATCTGTTGCCTATACCAACTGGCATAGGGCGCTGATTGAATGTGGCCTGCCAATCGGGTTGTAATGACTGTGGAGCTTCCTTCACGTGTGTATGTGTGCACTTCCACATACATCAAAGCAAGCAGCGTTGTAGCTGCTTACTTTGGTGTATTGGATGCTGGTCACGTTCACAATACAGGTGTATGGGGAAATGGGTGTTTTTGAACACTTTCACATGTACATATGCAAGCAGCTTCAACGTTGTGTAGTACAACATTGCGAGTACTCACTTATGTGTTTGTGAAAGTGTTCGTTTACACATGTGTCTTCTGCAGCTTTTTTGTTGACTGACTAATATGTAGTTGATTGACGTTTATGCTGGTGAGATTTCTGCATTGCGCACGTTATGTGGAACTGGCATGATCCTGAAGTTTCACTGTTGTGCAGTATGTGTATGCCCGGGCCCACTTAGCTAATTGTTGGTTCCTGGACATGGAGATTTTACACACGGAATGATGGAATAGGGCACATTCATAGCCCAATGGGCTCTATCAGGCCCTGAAGGGTCTTTTGGAGGCCTCATGTCCTGCAGCTCGGACGGTACTGGCGTTATGGTCCCTCATGCATGGTTGCAGGCCCTTGCTTTGCTTGTGACATTCACTATATCTACATGGCCCATGCCACCCGGTACGGGCCGAGCTGCAGATGAATGGAGCTATATTGCTGATGATGCTTTAGTGATGCATGTCTACATGCATGTTACCTGTGTCATTGTGTGTTTGATTTCAGTAGCAGTAGGTTTCAATTTGCGGTTCAGAAATGCTTATGTTGTGTTGCATCTCTTAGTTACCATCTGTCTTTTCTGCCTGTGACATGTGCCTGACAGAGGTGATGTCTGATGGAGTTCATATACTACATGTTGTACTTGTGTAGGCTTTCCTATTTAGGCACATCCATTTCTGCTTTTGGGATGTGTTTGCATATCAAGGCCACTGGATGCAGGCCAGGTTCTCATTTGTGTGTGACATGTGTGCTTCATGTGTTGGCTGTCAATGCAATGTCTATGTGTGTGTGTGTTATTAGCTTCTGACATGTGTACTAATGTTTATCTTTTCTCCACTTTTCAGATGATGACCCAATAGAGCCAGAGGATGGTGTTGTCATGCCAGGCAGAGGGTTGCTATCACACCAGCAACCCAGCACAAGTGGGGGTCGTGGGGTGGTAGACCATGAGAGCCCACTTGTGTTCCAGACCATCGTGTCTAGGCTGGCAATGAGTCTAGCCCGGATGATCACTCTGATGACAATGTCGAGTTGGATGTGCATCGGGTCCATTCGTCAGGGCTGAGTGATTCTGATGTGGATGCTCCTCTGTCCGCGACACCTGCACTGAGGGGCCAGACGGTGGTGGGATCTCTGCCTGTGGTGGATCAAGACGCAGGGTCACCATCCACACCAGTTGCTGATGTGCCTGGGGCATCACGTCAATGGAGGAATGTAGTCCTGCAGCCGCGGGTGGTGCCATCCCAACAAGGACGTCGGCTCCTTGGGCCCCGCAGGTGTCAAGCCAAACAATGCAGTGGCTGCGCGCCACTGGGGTATACTGAGTCGGAGCAAGCCATGGTTGCCAATTCTGAACACCAGGGGGCAGCAATTGATAACATAGCTGAGAGCATGGAACGTGTGGCCCAATCCGTGCTCCCCACTGCTAGGCAGGTGGAACTCCAGCAACGGGTAGCACAGTCCACGGCCCACTCGATCGGCTGGGCATGGTAGCCTCAGACAGGGCACATCGGGCTGAAATGGTGTCTTTGCGTCAAGCAATTGCTGCTCACGCAGAGGCACACATTGAGGCCATGAGGGTTGACTATGAATCCCTCAGATCTACTCTGGGTGTGCTCTTGATGTCCCAGAGGCAGCGGTCAGAGGAGAGGTTGGAGCAGCTAGAGAGTACCATCTTGGCTGAGCTACGTGCTTGCCGGAGGTGTACTCATTTTCCAGCCAGGCCATGCAGGAAGAACTCTGTGTTATACATGTTACCTTGCAAGAGGAAGCACGCATATCATGCAAGGTCTACATGCTGACCTACGTGTCATCGCCACACAGAACCAGGCTCACCCCTCCCGCAGACTTGCTGCCGACGAGGGGCAAGTTGCACATAGGCATGGTCAGGGTATTGTGCCACATCAACCTTTTCAGCCAGAGGGTGATGAGGATGACGAGTTATCTCCCACACTGGTCGGGCTGTGCAGGCGTTGAGCCCATGGAGGGTTTTTTTTGTCTCAACATCATAGCATGTGGGTGTTGAGGTGCACCCTGTGCCTTCCCCCTCCTGGGTGCCTTCCTCCCCCCAGGGTTGTATGTGGCCGTTTTTGATTTTTATAGTTAGTTTGATTAGTTAATATGGTTTATTATAGTTAGTTTAAATAGGTAATATAGGTTTTTTATAGTTAGTTTAATTAGTTAATATAGTTTAAAATTGCTTGTCTATTGTGCATTCATGTGACAGTGTGGTGCTTTGTGGCTTTTGAAAGCATCCACTGTCTGTTCCAGCTGGGCCCTTCAAGCTTGTCTCGTGTATGTGTTTGCCGCTTGGGGTCCTGACTCACATATGCCACTCCTGCTTCCCTTATCCATGGGCTTGCAAGGATGGTTCGGTGTAACAACCACTTACACAAGGGCATTGGACTTTTGTCATATCTGTGGCCTGTCTGCTGCTGTACTATTTGTGTTAACATCCCTAGTGGGGATTAAGTGGGTTTTCTCCACAGCATGTATGCAATCAATTTGGGTGAGTACATGATTGATATGTCCATTAATTGATGTTGATTGTGATGTATGTTCTTTTCTTGCCTGTATATGTGCTTGATGCACTTCATGCTGTAGACAGTAGCCTGTACCCGTTGGCTGTCAAAGTCACATTGATGGTGAGAGGAGTTTGGATGTAGGACTCAAACATGGCCCAGTTACAACCAGCATGAAGACACACACATAGGGAACTTTTCAGCCTTATTAATATCTGTTATGCCCTTTCTGCAGGAAAATGAGCCTCCAGTCTACCTTTCCCAGCAGACACGGGGCCAAGTACTACTGAAACCTGGCCACGTTGGGTGGTGCACACGTGCGCATGTGTGCGCAAGCAGAAGCACAGGGCTTATGCTCAGACGTCTGACAGAAGTGATGTGTTTCCAGGAGCTCCAAGCAAGGTGAGCAGTACAAGGGGCCACACCGCAGCCAACCTTCCACCAGGCCACTTGCACTTGCATGCTAAGTAGCGCCAGTGCTGGGGAGCTTGGCCAGGCATTATTGTAGAAGTGCACAGTACAGCTAAGATTTGTTGAGGAACAAATGCCAAGTAGCTTTACAAGTTGTCAGGGGCACACGCAGGGGCCATTGCACATATCCTTGAGTCCCCCCTGCTCCATAGAAGCTGAGTTATTAGCACAGTAGTGTTCCTAGCCAGAAACTAATACAGTGCACAGGGGCACCCAGCGAGGCACAGACTTGAGTGCAGTGCATATCATTTGCATGTGCAATTTGCCACATGCACTACCTTTTGAAATCCGCAGCTGCCAGAACCCGACTTGTACTGAAGTCGCACCTCGCTATCCACGTCTAGCAGCTCACCCAGGGACTATCTATCATGTGTGATTCTTGACACATTGGTCTTCCATTTACTGAGTGCCCACGTGCACCTTCCTTACTGCATTGACAGTGTATTAACCATCATGGGGGCAAGCTAACGTATACGTACAAAGCAGCCGACAAGAGTGTTTGTTTGTGGAGAAGTCACTTAGTTTGGGGCATGAATGGTGTTGTGTGTGTGTTGTAAACACACACAGATTAGTAACTCATGCTCTCTTTGCAGCATTGAACTGCTCCTGTTACCGTACCGGAGAGTGCGCAGGCAGGAGGCCAGCACTCACCCCAGAGATAAGTCTCTCTTTAGCTTGCATTTGAATCATTTAGTACAATGTGCATGAAGAGAATGGTTTCTCTGATTGAGTATGTGTTATTGTCAATAGTTGTATTTAGTATTTTGCCTACTTTCCCTTGCCAATCCAACTCCCCTCTCCTGCCCCTCTTTCCGGTTATCCTGAATACCAATGCCTGTCCAAACAACGGATCCCTGACCTTCTTTCCCCGCCGGGGTCTTGTAAGCCTGTGTAAGTTTTATCTTGCAGGTGCCCAGACCACGGAGGGGGTGGTTGGTTCATACCACTCCTGCACCTGGAGACCGGAGCTGTGAGACTACATATCAGTTGTTGCATCCTCATGGTATATTGTGTCCTGAAAAAGGTACCCATCCTGTTGAACCGTGCTACCTTGGTTGTTCTATCATTCTGCTTGTACATGTGCTTGGACATTTTTTGCTACTTCAAGTCATCTACTGGAGACTCTTCCAGGGTTTTTTGTGCCTAGAAGCTTTTTTCTCTGGTTTGGGGGTTTGGTTCCTTGGAGTTGTCTGCGATTTGGTATTTTTACCAGTCAAGGTGGCCCCTGAGGGGGCTGGACCCTTTTTACACGCAAGGTGGAACATGATGACCAAGGGGTAGGGGGATCATGTAGCCAGGTAGACTAGAAGGAAGAAGGCCACATACCCCAGACACAGTTGTTCAGAGGGTCATGGTGATGTGTAAATGAGGGAGGGCCTTTTGTTGTTGGACAGTAAGCCTGGGCTACAGTGTTTGGGCACTCTCTGACATTGTCATTGTGGGGTACTATGTACATGATGTGTTCTGCTGGTCAATGGCTGTTCCGGTGTTGTATTTACTTTTCAGGTGTCAGGGGATTGTTGTGGTTTGACATGCTGGGGTGTACACATGGGCAATGTTCGCATGTGATGTGTACAGGACACTGAGGGTCTCTTGATTTCACATGCATATATTGAGTGCATGTCCCTACTGATGCACACAGTTACACAATGCTCCACCACACATACAACCACCCTTCCATGCCCACAGGTGCACAAAGATTGCCTTGTCCCTGCAGCAAATGATAAATTGCCATTTGGGGATTTTGTACATGCGTCAATAGTTTGGTTATTTTGTTTATCCGTTGGATGTGATGCTCAAGGTGTATCCCCAACACAATGGCTGCTCACTGTGCTGTGTGCTGTGTGCTGAACAGTGTGTTACAGGAGACACACACAGCACACGGGTTAGGGAGTAGCGATTCCCAATGTGCACGTGAACAGGCATTCGGTCTTTTGTTGATGCTACCACTGGTGGCAAGCATTTGTGTATGACTTGGTATGTTTGGGAGGTTGTTGGTTAGTAATTTCATCTGATTCCATGTCAGGCGTCATTGTCTCGGGCCACTTTCCATTTATCACATGTCACTTCGTATCTTATTGGTCATGTGTTGGGCTTTTGCTGTTGCATGCCATGTCATGGAGTGGCAGACATGGGTGATGTGGTTTTGGAGGGTTTGGGTGACATACCAGTAATTGTCATGGCCTGTTTTGCAGGGGGTAGTGTGATACACACCTTGCATGTGTTCCTTTTGGTCACACAGGATTGGTTATGTTTAAGTAGCTAGGGATGCTCACAATGTAGCACTTCTGTGGCAACATTCTCAGGGTGGTAAGGTTGTGACAGTTGACTGTCTCTTTGTCATCATTGATTGTCACCTGGTAGGTGCCAGGCCTGTGTGCACTCCACAGGGGTTGGAGTTTAGGTGAAAAATGTGGCCACAAGCTGGGTCCGGGATGCCTCGCCACATGCCCTCTACCCTCCCATGGGCAGCGCCTATGCATGTGGTTGGGGATGTGGGGGCACCACCATGTCCACCGGTACGTCCTGCCGTGTTGCAACATTGTGCAGGACACATGCTGCCACAATGATCCTGCACACTACTAGCGGTGCATATAGTAGCTGACTGCCAGAGGGTCAAGGGAGCGGAAGTGTGACTTGAGCATTCCTAATGTGTGCTCCACTATGCCCCTGGTTGCAATATGGGCAAAGTTGTATCTTACCTGGGGTGGTGTGGTGGGGTTCCGGATTGGCGTCATCATGTGGTTGCTCAGAGGGTAGGCACTGTGCCCTGGGGAGGTTATAATGGTTGTGATTAGTTGGGTTTGTGTATTTGTCTGTGTGTGACATGCATGCATGTGCACAGGCATTTGTACTCACTTAGGAGCCATGTGTCGCCATGCTTCCCAGCTTCCAGGGCCCGGCTCAGGGCAGACATTCTGTATATGAAACTGTCATGGGTAGAGCCAAGGTAGTTTGCATAGACAGAGGTGATGATTCCCTTGGTATCACATACAACCCGCATTTTGATGGAATGCCAGTGCTTGTGGTTTCGATAGATGTGCTCAGTGGCCCTAGGTAGACGTAGGGCCACATGGGTGCAATCTATGGCACCAAGCACTTTGGGGAAGTGTACCAGCCTGTAAAAGTCCTGGACCACTTGGGAGCACAGGGTGGGGGATGTAAGGTAATCTCCCCACTCCCTGACCAGGTCTAGGATGATACAAGGTGGAAACCTATGCCTGCCATAGACCTGGTGATTAGGCATCCCAAAAAGGCTGGTCCGGGGCAAAATAATGCGGTGCCTGGCTATTCTCCTCCTCCTGCGGTGTCCCACGATCAGTGCTGCGACAAATGGGGCATTCATCGTAGCTGTATATACATATTTGTTGTTTGCACGCACTTTTATACTGCGTGCGAGGACGCTTCCGCCTACCTTCGTGCGGCGGACGTGTTGATGCCTGTGTGCGTATTTTAGCATGCGTGGGTTTCCAGTATTCGATTCCATGTATATGTGTTGTTCACGTGCATGTGGGCTTTCCGTGTATTTCTCTGCAGTACTTCCCCAGTTAAGCCTTCTTATTCACGCGTTGTTCCCCATTCCGCGAGTTACGCGCCGCGTCCCGTCCCCTTTTTGGTGTGTGCGCCGACGATGTGCGCTTTCGCTATGCGCGTTGTGCAGGTTGTTGCTATGATGTGTGCGCCTGTGCGTGCCACGCTCGGATTTGGCGCACCACCCGCAGTAAACACGCACCAGGCCTTCCATGAATCGCACGCATGCGCTTGCTTTTTCACGCTTGCGCCGCTTGCAGCACGATTTTCGGCGCACATTTGTTCCATGAATCGGCCCATCAATAGTTTCATTACACGCCTTCAGGTGGGTCATCTCTCACTTGAGTATAGGGTGCTCACACACAGAGATAGTGGGTGAGATTTAACTGTACCACTGGACTCCATAATAGACTGAAAGGTGAGCAGAGTTTAGAGTTTCGGGCATCAGGATGCACAAGGAGTTCAAAAACCCAGTGCACTAGTGTACCTCTGATTATTATTATATATTCAAGCTCGGAAAGTGAACTGCGAGTGCACTGTTTGGCTGGCTGTTTGAACCCCTGCTGGATCCTGTGAAAACAGTTAATCTCTGCTCGTGCGGAAATGATGTGACAGCTCATCTGCTATTTCTGCTCAACTCAGCTCTGCATACCAAAGATTTTACTAGTTTACCTAAGTTGCCCAGGATTTGTCTGAACACTGTTATTTTTAAAGACATGTTGCCTTAAGCCCTGCCCAGAATCCATGACCTATATAAGTGCACTGTTTCGCGGGCTGGTGGGAGTAGGGCTAGAGGAGTCTAATCCTGGTGGTGGCACTCCACTGATGGAGTAACTATATAGGGGTAAGTCTATCTTTATAACTATTAAAGTCAGTATGTTTTATGCATATGCCTTGAAAACGGCCATGCCAAGGCTTAACGAAAAAGTGGAATTAGCCCCTAGACAACTAAGAACTGCCCCAAATTAAATTGTGGGACATATATTGCAGCCTATATGAGCAGTTGGGGCAACAGCACCATCACAGCACATACAGGATATTAGGTGTTGTCTTAAAAAAAGAGGCGATGGGGAAAGGGATTGAAAAGCTAAAACTTCACTCTGCAAAGACTGTGGACCATCACCAAGTTCATATTGATTGTCAAATTGATCACCTAATATCCTTTGCAGAGATTTCAGACACTGCCTTGGTGGTGGGGCAAAGCCAGTGGAGCATTGGAATTGGGAGCCAGCAGACAGATTTTATCGACTCCCAATTTACATTGGAGTTCACCAGAAAGAGCCCCACGACTAAAGGAACATTACCATTTAAGGACTTTGCAAGAGAATACATTTGCTCACACGGCAATAGCATAGGTCAATTTTTCACAAGAACAATCATACTCTAAATTTGCAAGTACATACAGAATGTACAAATAATTCATTGGAGGCCTTCGTAAATGATGGTAACCCAGCTTTACAGAGGTGGGTGTGGGGTGACTACCCATCTTATTTACCCAAAACAGCCTTATCAAATATATCGGATGCCCAACTATTGCCTTCAGTACTGGGAAGGGATCGGTGGAAGGACCATGGTGGAGATACTTGTGAAATGAGGCTCCTTTGCCATCGGGAGAGGAAATGATCAGTGTCTCCAATTCTCTATCCAGACTCCCCGTATTCAGCCACAAAATCCACACTGTCTTTATTCACCCAAGCCTAAGGAGATCGTTTGGGATGACAAACTTGGTGGCATCAACAATAGAAGTAACACTGTCAGCAATGAACACAACATTCATAGCTTTATTAAAGTTATACAAAGCATTAAATGACACAAGCACAGCTCAGACGCTCTTGCTCTCAACAATATTGGCAAATATCGCTGGCCTCAATGATAAAATGTATAAGTACCACTTAGGGGCAATACAATTACTGCCATTTCGAGACCTGCCTCCACCCAACATGATCACTCAGGCATGGAGTGGGTTGCCATGCAGAGGGTTGGCAACACAAAAAGAGGGAACTACCCCCAGTCTAGGTCCCAGGATGACAGTTTGGATATGTCTGCATATAAGAGCCAAGAACAGAGCGTTATTGAATTGGAGGAGGAGATACATCCCACTATTTTGCCTGTGGAAGGAAAGTAAAATGATCAGAGCCATCCCAAATTAGTCTTCAATATATTTACTAAGAAGAAGTTGGTGGAAAAGTTGCTAAATGTAAATAAATAATCTAAAAATCAGAAGCTTTTGACAAGATCCTATGTGACGGGCTCCAGATAGTTCTTAAGAGCTCTATCACTTCTAAGGCGAGGACACTTGTCCTCGCCTTAGAAGGGTTAGATTACATGACAGGGAGGGAGGATGACATAAAATTAAGACCCTTAAACAGAAATATAAAAACTGGCTCATAAGACATCATTTTGACAGTTCTAGCATCCAAAAATAGTGTGGCAATGTGGTCCTTGTTAAATTATAACAACATTGATAATCATTCAGTTTTACAAACAAATCCGAAATCAGGGGAGGCATGGACTGCTCATTTTGAAGTGCTTTTGTCTTCTAATAATGGAGGCAAGCGGGAAAAAGATAAGCATGAGACAACTCATTAGAACTTCTATATGATCAGGAGGATATTAAAATGATCATACTAAAGATAAGCAACTCAGGAGCGCCGGATGCGGATGGGATGTCTAACATGACATTGAAAGCTCACCCGGACAAATGGGCAAATATATTGGCAATAATATTCCAGAGCATTTTGCACCATAGAAGGGTCCATTATTCTTGGAGAAAGACAGCAGTAATCCCGATTTTTAAGAGAGGTGACCAGGATGACCCTGCTAACTACCGGCAATAGCTCTGCTCGATGTCTCGGCCAAGACATTTTCTAGACTGATTTTGAAGCAACTATTGGCCTGGGTTAAAGAAACAGAAATATATGACATATTTCAGTCAGGATTCATTGCAGTGCTGGGAACCTCAGTAAACCTGGTAGATTAAGGGTTAATTAAGCAAGAAGTTTACCGTACCAGACAACCTATTTTTTTGGCATTCATCGACTTCAGACTGGCATTTGGCTTGGTTGATCGTTCAAAATTAGGGCTCAAGCTTGAAAATGGGGGTTGCCCTACCTATCTGCTAGCGATCATAAAGGAGCTATACTCTGAGACATCAATTCAAGTTAGTTTAAATTGCCAAGGACAACTATCTAATTCAATCGCGACAGCCAAAGGATTAAAGCAGGTGTGTATTTTAGCCCCTGATTTATTTAATCTTTATATAGCGAAGAATGGCATTTATTTGAGGGAAGCAAAAATCTTTCCACCAAAACCGGGGTTCATCCAGTCGCTTGGCTTCTCTCAGTGGATGATCTTACGCTTATGGATCAAACAGCCTTGGGCCTGCAGAGGCAGCTAACAATGCTAGACTTATATCGACACGAAAACGGGTTTACAGTCAACAGGAAAAAAATCAAATGTGTTGAATTTAAAGCCAAAATCGGACAAGAAAATAAAAATGCCAACCATGAGAATGTACAAAACCCTGCAAGTGATAGTCCAGCAGCATAGATACTTAGGGATTCATGCAAGCGATAACAGTGCATAAATCCCATTTAAAAATGAATTAACATTGAAAATAACTACAGTGGCTATCCAGGGGCTGGTTTTGCATAAACAATGTGGACGGATCTCCTATGAGCCTTTATTGCTGTTTTAAAAACAGAAGGTGTTCCCAACCATAATGTATGGAGTATAAGGTAAATTATTCCTAGGAAATCTAGATTGGAATAAGTTTGAGGGTAGGCTTTGGAAGAGGGTCCTAGAATTACCAAGGGGTCCCCATTCAGATTATGCATTATGAGTTGGGTCTGCTTTCTCTGAAGGCGGCTGTGAAATGGAAGTTTTTAATTCTATTCAGAACAATGTTGATGGGGAAAGCAGATTCTATCTTCTGATTGATAAGAACATTAATAAAGGACTACTGAATAGGCCTCATGTCAGGATGGAAGAGGGACTGTCTTAATTGGTTAAATGCGGCTATCTTTCACTTGAAACCCTTATTGACAGACCTGACAGGGCACAAATTATGTTCTGGTAAATTTGATCGGTGTAGTACCATAGAGCAGTGTCATAAATATGAGATTTTTAAGAATTATGTATATGAATGTAGAGCAATGAATTAATTGCCAAAGTATTCAACTCGCTTCCCATGCGATGTGATCCAGAGAACTGCGCATACATCTATGGCTAACAAGAGAGATAATGGGGACTAGAGAAAAAGGTGTGATGGCATAATTTTGTAGAAATCATATTGAAACATTAAGACACTTAATTACAATGTGCCCAAAATTGAATTCATCAAGGCAATCATAGATGAAAAACTGTTTTCTGAGTATCAAAGTATTATTAGAGGATATAGCCTAGGCAATGAATTTGAGTGGGGAATATGCCCCATTGGCCTTAGCAATGGTTAGATTTCTAGAAGCACTTGATTTAGGGAATACTTAAACAAACTTCCATTTAGGAATATTGTAATTATCTAAAGTTATTAAAAGGGGATTACGTGTGAATTAATGAATTATAGTTAACTGAAGGATACATAAAATGTTGAATAATTGTATTGTATCTATGTTGAAAGGTTGATGAGTCAGCCAAAGCAATACATTAATAAAACATATAATAATAATAATAATAATAATAATAATAATAATAATAATAATAATAATAATAATAATAATAATATAATAATAGAAGTTTATCTTTAACTCAGTCACACTCACCCTGTTTGTAATGAATTGGAGAATAGTCCTGAAAAAATTGACTGTCACTCTTTTTTTGTCATACCAAATATCAAAAATAAATATCTTTATTATACATTTCACCAATACACAATAACATAATTTGTATGGTATTTTCAAAACATGAATACAGTGCACCTTCATATAATCTAAGATTCCTATTGCATATCTAGTGTAACATACATATATATTAGTACACAAGATTCACAAATCTATTCCAAACTTTATCTTGGAATGGGAGTAGAGGCCACACTGGTCAACATTGTATCCATATTCATACAATTGCCCTGCATGTACATGGTTCTGTCCTCTGGGCGTTTATCTGCAGGACATTCTTCAAGAGCTGCACAAGTTTATGCATGTGTCAAGTACTTAATACATTCATTGACAGATTAGCCATGTGTGCATCAATTCTTTTAGGGTTCTTCTGATTATTATGCCATCTATGTAAACTGGACTTTACCATTTACTCACATACATCTGAACAATCACTTTTGTATTAACAACTGTGATGACATTACTTCTGCTCTGCAGGAGTACAACAGTGAGTAGTAGTGAAATCACCTACTCAAACCTCACACTTCTACAAACCAACAGTGATCTCAATCATAAAGGTAAAACAGACACAATTCAGAGATAAACCTCCTTTGAATTTTGTGGGAATGTGACCTGAGAGAAGGCTTTACCCTCAACCAGAGTGTGAATGAGCTTCAGTTGCAACCCAAACAGCAAAACAGAACAGTTCAAAATAAAGGAAATGTTCAATCAACCTTCTATAAATATATAAATACTGTAATTAAACGATTAAACACACCATCTACAAAAAATAACTACATGTGAAAACACTGTACAAAACTCACCCCCGCGGAAAGAACAGAGAATATGCAAAGAAAGAGAGATGCAGCACTATGGGAAATAATACATTGGTGAAAGGAAATTCAATGACCACAATGTTCTTTAAAATGAATATGTCTTTCAATGAAATGGGTCACAAATGATCTAACCAGTCTCTAGTCTCTAGAGCCCATAATAGACACTGGGGAGTTATTGGTCTATAGTAACTTCTTTTCAGTTCAACACCATTCAACCAGTCTTCTAGCTGTTGTGAGGTGAGTCATATTGGCCCAAGTGGCGAGATGGAATTGAGTTGTGTCAAATGCAGTGACTCAGAGCAGTTCGAAGGCGGTATTCAAGTGATGCATGTTGAAGTGCTCACTAGGATTAGAGTTGAGCCAGTTTGAGATGTGAAGTAACCGCTTGGTAGGGTTGATGCACGATGCTCCAGTAGTCTAAGCCGAAGTTCAGCGATGTTTTGAAGCTGTGAACCTGGTGTTCCAGTGTGTGGTTTGATGAAATTGCAGATCTAGGTTTGAGAAGCGTCTAGCCATTTGGCAATTGCTCGTATATGTTGATCAGTGACGATTCAGTGGTCCAAGTCAAGCCCCGAGATGACCAATTGATTCAAGACGAGCAGGTAACGGGCTTTGCAAGGACATGGTGTGTGGTGTTGAGCTGGTCATACATTACAAGCAATTTGGGTTGAAGGTCTAGTCAAGTGCCAAAAGCAGCAACTGAAGGCCCCTTCTGGCTCGATGGCTGTGAACATGGTTTAAATGTCCTTCGAATGGTTCAACTCTGCAGATCAGGAAGCCTTTGCTGACCTGGTCCTCCAGGCGCTGTGACAACCACTCCAGGGGAACTTGGACATGATAAGTCCATTTGTGGTCTGGTCTCTCAACCTAAGAGGTTTGGTGCAGAGTGACAGGTCCTGGTGCACACCAGGACTCACCCCCAATGTTCCCAGGAAGTGGATAGGGAACAGAGATTGCCTCTACCTTGGACTTCCCCTTCTTCACCTCTGAGGTTGAGGACTTTGGGAAGATCAGCGCTCACAAAAGAGGTCCAAATATATACTTCCTCAGATGTTTATACAAAAGTGAATCAGTGAAGGAGTGGGTGAATATTTCTTTTAAATGCAGAGCTCTACAGGTGACTGGACAAAAGCAAGCCTACTTTAGTGAGTCCAATCTCTGTCCTTGGAAAAAATTGACTCACACCCAATGTGCTTTGTGTTTAAGGCAGCGGAGGGGACAGCATGAAAGAGAGACAAAGAGAGAAAAGAAGACGTCTGTCCCCTGTCAAAAGCATCAAAGGTCCTTTTGGTATAAAAAAAACTTGGTGTATGGCTGGTCCTTTTGTGATGGGTATCAACTTTGATTGCTATTTCTGAGGCCAGCACCTACTGAGAACCTGGTTCACTGGAGATAGGCATTTCTCAACCTCACAAAAGATGAAGCGGAGAGGCATAGCCCATAGGTCTTCTGCCCTGTTACTTGGCAGAGCCAGGCTGTCTGACCAGAATACACATAACCCTTCCACAGCTACACTCAGATGAGCTCACTGCTCTGACACATGTATCATATCAAATTGATGTGGCTGTAATAAGTATGTGAGATGCTAGCCACTAGACCCTCACTCAGGTCTGGCTTATATTTAAAGTCTGCAACTGCCACCAGAATAGCAACTCTCATAGTCATGTGGTTTTGAGACCAGCAGTGTTTATTTTAAAAGCATCCCCTGCGCTGCAATGGCTTGTCTGTTACTGCAGCTGTCAGGAGGCACCCATGCTCACTTAACCTGCCTTGTGCCACAGGGGCCAGGGCTGCAGATCAGGATATTGATTCAAGAGGGCAGAGGTTTATACTTTGCTTTTGACATGGAATTTGTGGGGCGGGTTGTCTAATTAGCAGACCATCGTCTCTGAGAGAGAATTACCTGCATGATTTTATATTTAATTATAATCAAAAGCTCTGGGTCTTCCACACACTAGTCAAATGACAATCCTTCACAACTAGGTGCTAGTGAGATTGGATTTAGCCTTCTCATTGATTGGTGTAGATATTGATCCTCTGGCTTTATCTGACATAGTCCTGTCTTATTCATGTTTGTATTTAGGTGTAGTGGGTAGAAAGAACGAGAGATGAAAATTCAATGCACACCATCTTGAAGAAATGGAATTCTCTATACAAGTAAAATATTGAACTGTGGATTTGTTTCATAGTAAGAAAGATGCTGGAGCCACAAGTCTGGTGATTTTTGGTGGTGCTTTTAAAACCTCTTGTGCTGAGATATTATTTGCCTAATGTGTAGGAGAAGGAGAAAGCAGAAACATGCATTGCCCTACATGTTAAAACAATCTAAGTTTAGGAAGAAATGTACACTTTGGCTGGCTCAAGAATCATCTGACATGAGTCAATGAGATTGAAGTTTGATTTTAATAATGCACGTACATTTGCAGCTAAACAGTTTTTGCTAAGAGTACACACATCATTCAAAGGAGATGTTTACAAGGCTGGGCATTTATTGTTCCTTTCTGATAAAAGAGTAAGGTGGTAGTTCTTCATAATAGTGAGATGTCTTCAATGGGGAAAATATTAATTATTGGAAAGATTGTTGGAATATCTTTATCATATCTGCTCCCTAACTATCTCCTCTCTGGGGAGGGTTAAGGAGCAGAGCATGCTGCCTGAGATGATTTCTGTCTTCACCTCTCTGGCAAAGTATTCCCAACAGAGAGCCAGTTAATCCTTCTACTTGTCTTGAGAGTTCAAAGATGAAACAAAAAAGGAGAGCATCTCCCCTCCTTAAAAACAGAATGTCTCAAGGGATTGGTTCAAAGCAAGCCTTTGTTTAGGGAGCAATTCATACAGTTGTAACGATTGCCCTTTGCCTACTGACATTATAGCAAGAGTGCATTTCCCTGCAGGATATCAGGGAGTGACAAGAAGTTGTAGAGAGCCCTTGTAGAAACCAGGATGATGGGAATTCTCCCTATGATTACCTCTCTCCTCTGGCTACTCTGGCTCCACCCCTTCTTATGTCTTCTGATCTTAAAGGGACACCATTGCTCAGCAGCCTGGTTTGGGTGTGGCTTTGTTATATCAGTACCTTATTTGAGATACAGATTCTGAGGAGATTTCCTTGGCAGGTTTCCTGTTGCCTGGGAATATTATGATGTCCTTCCTGCAGGAGGATTAACGAGGCCGCTTTCTGGCCTATATTTATTGTGTCCTACAAACAAATCTGGCACTAATAACAGATAGAATTGCTGTGTCTGTATATTTGTGTGATTTTAGCATCCACCATGGCACAACCAGGCAAGGCTCATATTTAAAGTGTAACCTGCCCCTAGGCTTACAAGGTCACACAATTGGTATAGTTTGTATCAAAGGTGGAGACTGTTAAAAATCCAATTCTGGCTACTGTCACTTTGTGTTCCACCAGCAGTCAGGAATACACATATGACCTTTGCACCTGCCCTGTGCCACTGCAGGGCTGGTGCTGAGAATGTCAATAGACAATCTCAGCAAAGGCACTTTCTTGCACTTTAATTTTGGTATAGAGCATTTAAGATTAGTAGATCTCCTTTTCAGAAACAGAATTTCCTGTGCCATTTTCATTAATATAAATTAAAAAATGTCAGTCTTTCTGCCCTCACAAAGTGGCATCCTGTCGCAGTTATTACACACATTGAATTGAGTTATGAAAACATATCTGTGCAATTGAAAGAAGTCAAGTTTTTCCTTGGCTCTTTTTTGGAAAGGAAAAAGTGAGTAGGTTAAACTTCCCTGCTTCCCTGCTTTCACAGGGTACCATGTTGCTTTTGCCTTGCATGCATCCTTAGCTCAGCTGGTGTGAGAGTTGGCCTGTTAGAAGCTTCAATGGTGCTGGTTGGAGGCATATCTGTGGTACCCAATTGCACAGGATGTTGTGTCCTCAATGGATTTTCTGGCATGCTGTTGATTTATAGCAGGTAATATGTTTATATGTTTATATTTCCTGAAATATGGTACACGTTATTCCCCTCTGGGATAAAGCAATACATCTGGCAAAATAAGAAGTCACCATTAATGATAGAACTTTAAATATTGTGTCTTGTAAGTGTATATACATGTTGTTTATAGAGCAACTAAGATTTGGCAGATATTAGACATCTAAATGAGCTAATTGAGGAGTTTGGCCTGGCAGTGAAAAATAGGAATCAATATAGGACATTCTATGAGACAATTATGGATATAGAATCCCAGCAAAATCCTGCATGCAATGAAGGGGACAGGGAGTTGTCTGACAAAGTGTATTGCATGCTAAGACAAGCAACAGAAGCTCATATTAAAGCAAGACATTCAATGTAATGCGAAGAAGGTGTAGGATGCATGATGGAGCAGAACAAATGGGCCGTAATTTGTGATAATGTACAAGGAATAACCAAATCTGATATTTTAATCATTCAATTTGTGTTGTTTTATTTGTACTCAATAGGTCCATTTGAAGACATGGGAAGGGTGGGCTGACTCAAAATATGTGTTGTTAATTTGAAACTGTGAAAGGAGATGTAAGAGATATGATTTCAGTGTGCAATGAATGATATGATTATCAAAGACTGTGGACTATCATAGCAGCCATTATGTGGGTTCCCCTGCTATGTGAATACAGTGCTTTGGTTCTTAACACCTTGCAGAGAGACAGTGGTGTTCAACTTCCCCACAGTGTAACTTTGATGGTGCTAATTGCTATTGATTTTGAAACGGTATTGTTTTAGTGGAACAATAAAATGCAAGTGACATATTACAAATGGTAACATTCAGTTGGCTCATAGCACAATGTGTTATGGGCTTTTGCAGCCGATAAGAAGGATCTGTCCTATCCTATTTAAAGATAATATGGATTTCACTAGAAGAATTCCTTCAAGACTTTATTTATGTATTAATTTGTTTATATACAGGGAGGATCAATGCTTCTTTGATCACAAAATAATGTACAATGGGTTTGAAATCAGATTTCAAAGGAAGCAGTGAGCTTCTTACAATGGGTGTGTTTGAGAGACATTCTGACCAAGTTGTGCAGGGGAGTAAATTTAACAGTCACTGGGGACAAAACGTGGGTGTACATGAAAAGATTAAGGACAATCAACATTAGACCTTTTTAAGTACAGGTAGGTGGTTCGGCCGGCTGTGATAGGGATGTGACTATGATGGATGAAGTACTAGATTGGCGGCGGAGAAAGTGAGGGACAGAGGCAGGTTAGCGGCAAGGGAAACATGTTAGCTAGAAGGCAGATGGGAAGTAGGTTAGGAGAAGGTCTGCTTTTAGCTTGATTTGGAAAAAACCCACGTGGGCTGTTTCTATGATGTCCAGGGAAGAGAATACCATGCGTATGAAACAATAAGAGAGGAAAAAGAGCGGAAGTGAAGGAAGCATAGGAAGGGTGAAGAGCCACAAGGGTAGTTGAGAAGGAACAGCAGAGATGAGGAGGAGGCTTGTAGAACAGGATAGATATGGTTGTGTCTTACCATGGATAGATTTGTAAAACCAGGAGAAAAAATGTAAATCTCACCCTGTTTTGGATCATCAGCCATCCAGCTTGATGATGGTACAACGAAGTAGAGTGTACTTCAAAGAGAGTCCTAGTAGAAAAGTTAATGATCGTGTTGAGAGGACAGAAAGCATAGTTAGGGAGACCAATGAAGATGCTGGCACAGTAGTCCAGTTTAGAAAAGACAAGAGTGGTTAAGCGAGGCCTGATAGTGTTAATGTCACGCCTTCTCCCACTGTCACGCTTCCTCCCAGGCCCACATTGGCCACGCTTCCCAGACCCGCATATAGCACCATTCCCCCTGGTCCCACACGTGTCATCCCTCAAGTTCCCCACAGCCCTCGCCACCATGCACGCAACCATGCACACACTCTGTGGCAGCCGACATCCAGGCTACGGCCTTTTCTACATTCGCATTTACCTGGGCGCTAATATCCTAAGCAGCGCTGGTTGATGAGGGCACGGAGACACTCTACGAACATACGGCAGCGCTCCGACACAGGCACACAAAGCACCTCCGGTCATGTGACCAAACACCGGCGGCTGTATCCTTTCACAGGGAAGCTTACGTGACACGGTTCCATGTTCCCTTGTGACTCGTGTCACGTGACCATTTCACACAGTCAAAAGGGCAAGGGAAAAGTGGAGTGAACGCTTCACAGCTGCTTAGTTGGAGTGCTGCACAACGTTTTTGATCACTTTGGATTTTCGGATTTCTTGACTACGGAACGTTCTAAGGATTGATTTTCTCTTCCCTGCAGTTAAGTCGAACTGTTGTTCTTCCGGCATTACGACCCTTGGCTTTGTTATTTTGGATTCTGGAACTTTGGAATTTGGTGTTTTCTTCTGGCTACTGACCTTGGATTGTTTATTGGATTGCTAACGTATCATCCACAGTACTGCCTGTTTGACTCAGGTGTTTTTCCACCCAGAGTGCTGCCATCGGCCACTCCTACTCTCCCTACCCCTCCAAGGTTTTCTGACCATCACATTTGGGTAAGCCTTTAGCGCATTGCTTTTGGTATATTGCACTGTTATCCATTGGAACTGTTTGAGCTAATCATTCATTGCTTTACAGTGGTCAGGGGGTCCTTCCGGTGTTCCTGGTTCCAGCTTTACGGCACTCTACATCTGTGGCCTCAAAGATTGCATTGGTAGTGATTTATTTTCTATCAGTGTGGTACTTGGGGACGGAGGTATCTTAGGGGCCGATTCATGGAACAAACGTGCGCCGAAAATCTACGCGCAAGCAGGCGCAAGCGGAAAAAAAGAGGCGCACGCGCACGCGTGCGATTCATGGAAGTCCCTGCGCGTGTCTTCCTCGGGATGTGTGCCAAACCCGTGCATGGCGCACACGTCACTGCAACATCCCGAAAGACGTGCGCGACGCGCACAGTGAAAGCGCACAACCTCTGCGCATACACTAGAAAGTGGGCGGAACACGGGGCGTAACGCGCGGAATGGGGAACAACTTGCGAAAACAAGGGTGTAACTGGGGATGTACTGCAGGGAAGCAGAGGGAACGCCCACACGCACCCGAACCATACGTATTCATGGAACCGAATAGGGCAAAGCCACGCACAGCGAAAGACACGCACAAGCCGATACACGTCCGCCACAAGAAGGCAGGCGGTAGCGTCCCTGCGCATTACAAACGTGGCAACATGCAGCAATTGTACGAGCGGGGCACGTGTATTTCGGGGTTGCGCGGGAAGTCACACATGCGATTGAGCGGGGTACGTGTATTCCGGGGGTTCGCGGGAAGTCACACACGCGACCTGGCCTGGGGGAGCGGGCTACGTGTATTACAGGGGTTCGCGTGAACTTTTTCACGCGATCGGGCCTGGGGGAGCGGGCTACGTGTATTACAGGGGTTCGCGTGAACTTTTTCACGCGATCGGGCCTGGGGGAGCGTGCTACGTGTATTTCAGGGGTGCGCGGGAAGTTCCACACGCGAATAGCCTGGGCGCGTGTATTTCAGGGGTGCGCGGGAAGTTTTACACGCGAATAGCCTGGGCGCGTGTATTTCAGGGGTGCGCGGGAAGTTTTACACGCGAATAGCCTGGGCGCATGTATTTCAGGGGTGCGCGGGAAGTTTTACACGCGAATAGCCTGGGCGCGTGTATTTCAGGGGTGCGCAGGAATTTTCTCACGCGATTTCAGCAGGGTACGTGTATTTCAGGGGTGCGCGGGAAGTTTTACACGCGAATAGCCTGGGCGCGTGTATTTCAGGGGTGCGCGGGAATTTTCTCACGCGATTTCAGCAGGGTACGTGTATTTCAGGGGTGCGCGGGAAGTTCTACACGCGAATAGCCTGGGCGCATGTATTTCAGGGGTGAGCGGGAATTTTCTCACGCGATCGGGCCTGGGGGAGCGGGGTACCACTCACCGTCTGCCTTGCGTGTAGTAGAACGCGTAGCCAACACCCGCTGTGAAGTAATAGCGTGTGAACCCCAACGGATGGAAAACACACGCACCGCACGAAAAGCACGTACAGAACATAAAGGCACGCGGGATCTCCAAGCCCTGCCAGGGCAACGCCCGTGCGCAAAACGTCACAGACGCGCTTACGCTGTAAGGGCCTTTAGTCCAATGAAATCGCGTACGCGTGCTGACGCACTTACGCGCTAAGGGCCTTTCCTCGAATTACACGCTGACGTGCAGATTTTTCACGTGCCAAATCACTCCGTATCAAGCTGGCCACGCGAAAACACACGGAAGACCACGCTCCTGCCCAGAAGGCCGAATTACTGCCCCCCAGTGCCCCGAGCAGCCTCCCACGTGCCATCTGCTGCTGCCTGCCTGCCTGCCTGCTGCCACCGTGCCCTGCCATTTGGTGCCTGCACATCAGCCATCTGCAGGGGTCCAGTTGCTGTGTCCACCCCTGCTGGAACAGTAGACTCCCGACTGGGATACCATCGCTCCACAGCCCAGCCCCAGGACCCAGTTGCCCACCCACGCCTGCCTCGGGGGTCGCCATGTCGGGGCAAGCACCATCTGAGACCAGTGGCGACCCCCAGCCAGAGAGGCAGAGGGCCACCAGCTTCAGTGAGAAGGAAGTTGGTGTCCTGGTGGAGCATGTCCTGGGGCATTATGATGCCCTCTTCGGAAGACCACGCGCCAACAAGGAAGGACGGGAGAGGATCTGGGACGATGTAGTGGTTGCCATCAACGCGGAGGGGGTGGCAACCCGCGACATCAAGCACATCAAGAAGCGCTGGGAGGACTTGAGGGCCAGGACCCTCAATAAGGCCCTGCGCCTCGCGGAGGGGGGCTGGGCACGCCTGAGTGACATCCAGATGAGGGTCCTGGAACGCGTAGACCCAGCGCTCCACGCCCAGATCCTTCGGAGGCAGACCCATCTGGAGTTGGCCGGTAAGTGGCCAAGCATTACTGTGTGAGACAGGGCATGTTGCAGTGTGCTGGTTGTCTGATACCTGCCTGTATGTGTGACATAGGCCATGTACGTATGTGTGTGTGCAGGGACATCATTGTCAGGCATGTGAGTACAGTGATGTGTGAACCACATGGTTGGTGCATGTGTTCTATTGCAACATGGGGGGCTCTGTGCGCAATGGACACATGGAAGCATGGCAGTCTCTGTTCCTGGACATGGGTGGGGGTGAGGGATGGGTGCTGGTCCCATGTACACGTATGGTGTCCATGTGTGTGTGTCTGACCTGCGTGTCTGTGACTTGTAACTGCCATGGATGCATGACACATGTCTGTGACAATGTTCAGATTCACTGATGCAGCCTAGTCATCCTTGTATCCACTGCGTCTGTGGTGTACGAGGCCAGATGGATGGAACTACGGTGAGGTGTGTGCATGTGATGGCAAGACCCATGATGCACGTGAGTTTAAAACCAACATTGTATGAATCATGAGTCCCTTGGTCATGTATGCCAATGTCCATGGCATGCGCCATGGCTGTTACTGTATGTGTTTTGCCTGCACGGACCCATGTGTTGTGGAGGGACATGATGGAAGTGATGTATGACAGTGCCACTCATCTGCTGTTGCTTCCTGTCTAGGGGACCATTGTACAGTACCCTGCTGCTTGTGTTCTATGTCTCCCTCTACACAGTGGCAAGTGAAGAAGAGGGCGGAGAAGGCGCTGTGGAGCAGAGCGGCGGGGATGCCGCCACGGCTGCAGCAGAAGGGGTGGGTGAGCCCCCACAGGGGCTTGCACCGGCGGAAGACGCCGTGGAGACATCCAGGTTGGTGGTTTCCACAGAGGGGGAGGAGGCCGCTACTGAGCCACATATGGGGCCTGGTGGGGGCATCCCCGCTGGTGCAAGTGGTGCAGTCCAGGGCCAGGGGCAGGAGGCAGCACAGGTCGCCGTGGAGGTGCCTGTGCATGTCACTGTCCCTGACACTGTGACTGCACCACCATGCACCAGCAGGGATGCCCCATCCCAGGCCCGTCCGCAGGTAGGGGAGATGTCCATGTCATCTGACACTCCTCTACCTGCGGACGAGGGGACCCCTGGCCGTGTGGAGAGGGTCCTGATTGGTGTCACGTTGCGCACGGCTGGCATTCGTGATGAGGTGCATGCTTCCCGGGAGGAGCATGCACATCATCACGAAGAGCACCGTGCGTACGTGAACCATTTGGGAGCCGCCATGGTCGGGGGTTTCCTACATGTGTGTGGCCTTCTGGCGACCCTCTCCTCCTCTGTGGAGGCTATGCGCCAGTCGTGCTCCATGCCGTCTTCCGGCCCAGATGCCACCAGGGCCCCCTGTGGACCTGCCCCGACCAACGCAGCCAGCTCGGTGGGGACCCCATCCCTGCCACAGTCGGGAGTCGAAGGTCCAGCAGGGGTGGACACACCAGCAACTGTCCCCTTGCAGATGGAGGATGTGCCGGCATCATCTGGCAGGGCACGTGCACGACGGCATCGGTGGATTCCATCAGCCTGGATGCCGTCGTGCTGGCAGAGGCAGTGGCGCCGGAGGCAGCAGCAGGCTCGACGTGGGAGGCATCATGGCTCGGGGCCATCAAGATCAGAGGGGCAGGCATCGGCCGGAGGGCAGGAGAACCCTGGGATGGCAGTGTCTTCCGTGTGGGAGCAGTTGGTCCAGCGGATAGGTGCGGAGCGGCAGCGGGCGGAAGAGGAGCGGCTCACCATGGTCAGGGCGGAGTTCTCCATGCGTCGGGCGTTGAGGCGGGCTGAGTGCCTCGAGGAAGCTCGCAGGGAGTTTGAGGTGGACACGGGGTTGTCCCTGCGAGACCTCGGGGCCAGGACAGAGTCCCGCCTCCGGGACATCGACATGGAGTTCGATGATGCTCTGGCCGGCAACATCACAGAGTGAGCCGCAGGACTTGCCCGCTGCCATTGTATATAGTTCTTTAGTTAGTTAGTGTTAGGTTTCCTTTATTATTTAAGTTTTTTTTGGACCGCTCGGACAATGGCCACTTTTCTGTATATATTTTTTTTATTAGTTAGTAGTAGTAGGTTTCATTTATGGTGTTGGGCTCATGGACCCTGGGATATTCTTGTACATAGTTTGATGTTTGGAAAACATTTGTTGGATTTATATTTGTGTTCACCATGAGGCAATGGTTTTTCGTTATTTTTTCCCCCCATTATTTTTCTTTGGACTACATTAGTTTTTGGATTCCTTTGTTTTTTGATTTTTTCTATTAGTTCTCGGACATGGACCATTTGTTTTGTCATCCCCATTGTTGTGTGTTTTATTTCTTTACTTCATTTTCATCTTTAATACATATATTTATTACTTACATTTGTGGTATTTTCTCATTGGTTTCATGCATGTCATGATATGGGTTTTGACATTCACTTGCACCCATTGTGTATGTGTGTGTGACGGACATGTGTTCATTTACATACTTGCCATTGGGGTTGTATCATGTAATTGCATCTACTATGTGGGTGGATGCAATCCTTGGCTGGGTGTTTGTGCTGGGTATGCTGCCCATTACTGCCATGATTGCGTTTCGTCAGGACCTGGGGGCAGGGGGACATGAGTGGGGGCCTGCAGGGGGGTGGGGGTGCAAGGGGACATGAGTGGGGGCCTGCTGGGGGGTGGGGGTGCAAGGGGACATGAGTGGGACATGGTTGGGGGCCTGCTGGCAGGTGCCCCACAGTGCTGGGGGGTGGGGGTGCAGGGGGACATGAGTGGGGGCCTGCTGGGGGGTGGGGGTGCAAGGGGACATGAGTGGGACATGGTTGGGGGCCTGCTGGCAGGTGCCCCACAGTGCTGGGGGGTGGGGGTGCAGGGGGACATGAGTGGGACATGGTTGGGGGCCTGCTGGCAGGTGCCCCACAGTGCTGGGGGGTGGGGGTGCAAGGGGACATGGTTGGGGGCCTGCTGGCAGGTGCCCCACAGTGCTGGGGGGTGGGGGTGCAAGGGGACATGAGTGGGGGCCTGCTGGGGGGTGGGGGTGCAAGGGGACATGAGTGGGACATGGTTGGGGGCCTGCTGGCAGGTGCCCCACAGTGTTGGGGGGTGGGGGTGCAAGGGGACATGTGGCTTGGCTGGGGGGCATTCCCATGGTGGATGGGTTGCCTGCGGGACATGACCAGGGGTGCAGGGTAGTCCCCTGTGGTGTGGGCTGCCTGCAGAGGTCGTGGAGGGGGTAGAGGGGAGACCTTGGAGGACCCACACTGGCAATTCACCTCTTCAACTTCCCGCACACCCACGTAATACACTGCCCCACTCGCACAGGCCCAATCGTGTGTAGAATTTCTCGCGCACCCCTGAAATCCACGTACCCAGGCCAATCGCGTGTAGAATTTCTCGCGCACCCCTGAAATACACGTACCCTGCTGAAATTGCGTGTAGAATTTCTCGCGCACCCCTGAAATACACGCGCCCAGGCAAATCGCGTGTAGAATTTCTCGCGCACCCCTGAAATACACGTACCCTGCTGAAATCGCGTGTAGAATTTCTCGCGCACCCCTGAAATACACGCGCCCAGGCCAATCGCGTGTAGAATTTCTCGCGCACCCCTGAAATACACGCGCCCAGGCCAATCGCGTGTGGAATTTCTCGCGCACCCCTGAAATACACGCGCCCAGGCTATTCGCGTGTGGAACTTCACGCGCACCCCTGAAATACACGCGCCCAGGCTATTCGCGTGTGGAACTTCACGCGCACCCCTGAAATACACGCGCCCAGGCTATTCGCGTGTGGAACTTCCCGCGCACCCCTGAAATACACGCGCCCAGGCTATTCGCGTGTGGAACTTCCCGCGCACCCCTGAAATACACGCGCCCAGGCTATTCGCGTGTGGAACTTCCCGCGCACCCCTGAAATACACGCGCCCAGACTATCCGCGTGTGGAACTTCACGCGCACCCCTGAAATACACGCGCCCAGGCTATTCGCGTGTGGAACTTCCCGCGCACCCCTGAAATACACGCGCCCAGGCTATTCGCGTGTGGAACTTCCCGCGCACCCCTGAAATACACACGCCCAGGCTATTCGCGTGTGGAACTTCCCGCGCACCCCTGAAATACACGCGCCCAGGCTATCTTCACGCGAACCCCTGAAATACACGTAGCCCGCTTGCCGTGCTGGTACAGGGTTAGCGCAGCCCTTTGCGCTGGATTGGGGATTTTGATGGCTTTTCCCCGCGCGGAAGGCGTTCTTGGGGGCGTAACTGGCGCTGCTGCAAGGTCGCTGCGCCACTATGCGCCACGGCTGGTTTCGGTGGCTGGAATCCATGAATACGCTGTGCGCGGAAATGGGTTTTGGCGCACGCGGCTGGCGCAGGGATTCGCACGCGCACACTGTGCGCCAGCCGCGTGCGCCACTTGTGCGCTGAATTCTATGAATTACCCCCTTAATCTGCACGACCATCAAGAACAGAACAGTTAAAAGGAAGGTGGAGCATCATTTTCCTAATATTTAGGAGTTGAGTTGAGCCACTGTTGAAGTTTTGGAGATGATAGTAGAACATGTGCAAGAAGGGTCATAGATGATGCCAAGGTTTCTAGCTGAAGAAGAGTAGAGTATCAGGTGGGAACTGGATAGGCAGAAGAAGAGATGATAAAGAATACTTGGCATTGAAGAAGAGCACCTCTGCATTGGTAGAGTTTAACATCACAGTATGTTAAGCCATCCAATTGTTAATGGCAGAGAGACAGTCAGGCATTTTGTTAGAGAGATCATAGGAGAGGTCAGGAAAAGAGAAGAAGATTTGGGTGTTGTCCACGAAGAGTTGGTTTGAAAACCCAAAGGAGGAGATTAGTGCCCCAAGAGCAGAGGTGTAGAGTGGAAAGAGGAGTGGACCCAAATCAGAGCCTTTTGGCACACCAACAGTTAAAGAAGGGAGTTGAGAGATTTTGATACTCCAGGAGACAGAACATTCTGAGGGGCCAGGAAGGATTCAATACAGGAAAGGGCTTGAATTCCAAGAGACACACAGGTGCCACCTCCAGAGATGTTTGAAAGTCTCTTTCAGGATTATTAGCATCTAGTACCCATAAAAGATGTTTTACTTACTCCACTGTTGCTCAGATTATTAGAGCTTTTGGTGTCTCTCCTAAATGTCTATAATGTGATAGAATATGTAAATGAAATAGAGTTACTGCTTCTCTATGTGGAATTGAAACACTCAGCTGATTATGTGCACATTGTGGTCTCCCTATGTATTTTGAGTTTAAGGTGTCTTCATCCTGTTTGGGTTTTGTATTCTATAGGCTTTTGTGCTATATGCTTTGTTACTATTATTTATACACCTCCATATTTATTATGCATTGAATACTTTCAGGGAACTTGGCCAGGTGTAGTTGATTGGACCTCTAAAAAGATATAGAATGCTTGTCTGATCTATCTTAAAAATTCATAATTAACACATATCTTCATAATTTCTGGCATGTTATATATGACAATCTAATACAAATAATCATCCATGGAACACATTTAAAAACAAATAGACACCTATGTATCATCTTAAATGCTATTCACCAACACTATTGCTACAGAGAGGAGAGAGAGTCTAAAAGAGGAGCAAGAAAGCTGACTTTGTGGATGGTATGAAAATGCAAATGCTGTGGCATCTTTTGCCGACACACTAAATGGTATGTCATGTTCTATTACCCAGATGTAATCCAATAGTAGCCTGTTTATTTAATTGTTTACCAATCCAGACTACTGTACCATGTCATGTGCATGTGTCAAAGCTGGGGCTGTGGTATAGAGCTTTCATTTGACCAGAGCAAAGCCTGTCTGATGTACTAAGCCCCTTTACTTTTTATAGGATAGAAGATGGCTGCCAGGTAGGTCATGTAGAGAGGTCCCTGCCTTTGCTGGCCTGACACTGTTGCCTTCAGCATCAATTCCTAAATGTAAGAAAAAAAAACAAGGTGTGCTCTCTTTTCTGCCCGGTGTCACAGTTATGGGAAATATAAGGCTGTGAGGGCTCTGTTAAAGCTGATAGAACAAAGCCCCCACGGTCCTCACTTCTCCTACAGCTACAGTACCAGCATACTTTTGAAAAGAACTTAGCACCTTGGATGTAGGAGATATGAGGACCCTGAGGGACCTGCTCAAGCTGATAGAACAGAGCCCCCACAGTTCTAGTTTCTGATGTATCTATCTCTCTATCCCTCTCTCCCTATATCACTCTCACAATCTATCGCCCTATCTATTTCTCTATCTTTCTATCTCTATCGCTCTCTCTCTCTTTCTCTCTCTCTCTCTCTATATATATATATATATATATATATATATTGCTACATTTTCTGAAAGTTAATGAATTAATCGGAGTTGTAAAGACACTACTGGTGTAATCAAAATGACATAACCAGGTCTTCCTTCAGTCATGGGATTCATAAGCACTATTGTCCTTCAAAGAATTCCTGTTAAAACAAGCATTGGCAAAGTCAATAGTTTTGTCTTGTGAATAAGTATTAGGCATTTGCCAGGCACTGACATAATATGCTTGGATACTCGCACAATTTTGCAGCTGCTACCATCAATGGTCAGTTATTACCACTATTGCAGTACCTGGTAAATGCCTTTCCATGCCTACAAAAAGTCAAAACTGTTGGCATTGTCAATGCATCTTTTCTTGGCAAATGACCTGGTTCAATCATTTCTAATAACGTCCTTCTCCTCCAGGGGGTGATGCACTAATTTGCTGTCCTCATCTCTGAGGCCCTCCCACACATATCTTCAGAATGAAACACTTAGCCAGCATAATGGACGTCACATAACCATCCTGTGACATGGCAAGTCACAACGTGGACCACCTGGTTTCTTTTGTCCCACTCTCACTTATTCTGGTCTCAAAGTGTTTGCTAGATAGTGCCACCCTAACTCCTACTTTTCAATTCCTCATCCCACATCGGGTGATCTAGGCCATTTTTTAACTCAGGATACCTTAAGTGTTGCCCCAGTGTTGTTTATGCTCCCTTTTTCGTACCTCAATCATGCACACCCGCTTTCATAGTTTTTACCAGTTCCCCAATGTTTTTCGGCAACTCCTATCCCACTACATCTCCCGAGGCATCACCCTCCACTGGGTCGATGTCAATCTTATGCTAGATGTTCTCCAACACTTGCTAGAGTGTACCAGGGCGTACAGCCAGTGCGGCTGTTCCTCTTCTACATAGTTATTCTGTGGTTGGGCACTCTCTGTTTCAAGCTCAGTTGTTCCATCATCAATTCCATCAATTAATGTTGAAATGTGCATATTCAAATGGGCAGGTGAAAGTGAGGGACAACCTGTAACTCAATTTATGTTGAAGTTAAATCTGCCATACAGTCTTCCTTGCAGCCCATGATTACAAACCTATTTGGACAGGGAAGTTATTCCCAGGTCCCTGAGACATTTAGACAACCTTTGCCAGAGTCTACTCTTGCTCCTTTTCTTGTATCCAATTTCATATCACCAAATGTGAGTTGGCTCTCAGAAGTCCTGGTGAGGACCACAAGAAGAAGACAGAGACTGAGACAGGCGAGAGCTGGAGATATGGCAGAGGAAGCTAGAATATCTCAAACTCTTTCTACAGCCTTTGAAAATCTGTTATGTCCAATAGAGTCCCAGGAGTCGATTCTGACTATATCTGTTGAGCAGGGTGCCATCAAGCTCTCCAGAAAAGCAAATATGAAGCCTGAAAATGTTGGTTAGTTTTATCACTAGGCCCTTTGAACAAAAGTGTCCTCCTCCAGTAAAAGTTATAATTGCCCCACCTGACACATCTGCAATAGAGAAAAATCCACCACAGGCCCATGTGATGGTGGTTGCACGGGCCCTACCACTCCCTACAGCATCAAACAAGAAATCTCTTCTACAGCCTCAGTTCTATGGGGCAGAAAGAGTCTTACCTCAGATTCACATGTCCTACCCGTGTCAGGCTAGACCAAGATGGGAGAAGTCAAGTACAGAGCCTATAGACTCCACCGACTGGCAATCTATAAAAGAGATTATCATAATAAAAAAAAAAACAATCTGTCAGTTCAAAAGAGGTTTTGGAATGGTTTGAGCCTGTCAAACAGGGAGATACTGTGGTCCCCCTGAGTAGAGCAGATAGATACTGCCAAACCATTCTAACAGTAGCCAGAAGCAGAACTAAGGTTGGAAGAGAAGCTGGAAGGAATAAGCAGGCTTCTGTGTCAACAGCACCACATTCTCTGGTATGACAGTTATGCGGTGCCATACAGCCAATTCCTCTAGTCTAAAGCAAAATTAGTACATTAATCCAGGACAAAAGGAATATCATCATCTCTAATGTAGAAATGCTGGTGAGAAGTGAACTAAGAGAGGCTATCTGAAATAAAGTTCTAGGTTGGTTACATCAGAAAGTCAGCAAAGACCCCATAAGAATGCTCGACTTGAAAGTGCTTTATAGGACACAGGTTGACTAGTGTTGAGTCTCTAGTAACAGAGACTGTATTGCCTTGGGTTGTGGTAAAAGCAATCTTCCCACCATACTGAGTATCTGTGAAAGTTTGACAAACATATTGTCTGATTCTAACTTGAAATTCGTGGTGGAATAACCTTAGGTGGACACATTCTGCCAAGGCTAAGGTAATCTCATGTATCCCGAGTTGTCATTCATTAGACTAAGGCAGTCTCTAATCTCAATTCCCAAAGTCTAACCAACGCAACCAATTCCCTTCTCTGATCATAGTCAAGCGACCATGTATTTCATGTTCTATATACTTTGCCTTCCGATTTCTCAGGACCAATAGAGTACTGGTCTTCAGCACTTTTAAGAGTGAAAACAATGAAAGACAATGTAGTGATAACATATTGAATCTGATTATGTTTTCGTTTTTTGTTATGTTTGTTTTATGATTTTATGCACTGCTGTTTGCAACTCTGCACCAAAGACCTCTTGCCGAAGCGTGTTCAATAAAACTCAAACCTCTAGGGATGTAATAATTAACCATGCATCTCTTTTAGGTTCAGTTTGTGTGTGTGTGTGTGTGTGTATGTGTGTGTCTGTGTGTGTGTGGCAAAGTTGCAGCTGATTGGCACTGAGAGCCACAGAATGCAGAGTTGGGGGCAGCACTGGCATTCATTTAGACACCCAAGAAGTTTGATTTGATTTGGGCAATAAAATAAAAGGTAGGTCAGATGGTATGGAGGATCAAACTAAGGCTGGCTAGGAAGTGTCATAGACACTTCATGGTCCATGTCCACTGGTGCAGCAATTAGGGGCAGGTTATGATCAGGGTGTGATATAAGAAGGTGGGCACTGATGCAGCAGTTGAGCTGAAATTACGGGGAGAGCAGGTAAAGAGGGCATCATAAAATAATAAATAGATATAGTCAATTACAAATACTTGTCAGTGGCAAGTTAGGCTCTTCCACTGTGGTTTTCATCAGATGGTATTGAGGGTGACCCTAAGATGACTGTGTATGGTCCAGTTGTGTTGGAAGTCAAGTCACCATAACAAAGACTCTGGCAGCATGGGAGAAGGAAGAGGAGGCAACAATGAGGCTGGTTGGTAGTCAGGAGGAATGCAGAAATGGGCTGATGGTTGCTGGGCAAAACCTGCAATGATGATAATGAAAAGTATAGAAGTATAAATCAAAAAAGTAAATATAGAGTACTACAGGGTGTGATGCTCCTGTTCGTATGACTTCCCTCTGATGGTATGCAGAGGCAAGCTAAGGATGGCCTGCAATGGTCACAGAGACTTCTGGGTCACATGACCATAGTTTGGCTAACAGTGGCAAAGCAAAAAATAGGGCGATACAGTGGAGGATGAAATGGGCTGGGTTGCTCTTTGACAGGTGTGTTGATGGGTGAAGGGCAGACAGTGAAGGAAACAGAATGTATACATCAATAAAGTAAATGGAGAGATTGTGGCTATGTTCAGTGAAGCATCTCTGAATAACTCTATGCAAGGTCAAGCTAAAGGTGGTCATGATGTCTGTGGAGAGTCCAGGGTCATGTGTATCTCTAGTGTGTCCAATGATGGCATGAGAAGCAGCAGCAGAACAGTCTTAGTGAATACTGGAAGAGGATGTGCAGTGATGCGGCAGATAGGTTAAGAGTCACTGGACAGGACAGGTGATGAGAGCTGCAAAATGCATCTATCAACACATTCAACACAAAGCCTTTGGAGAGGCAGTATATGTGACACAGAGTATGGGGAATGTAGGATGAATCGTTAAGTATCAAATGTAAGCAAAGATGACTCCGCAGTTTGCCATTGTGATGTCAGGTAAATAAGTCACCTTGCACTGGATTACAATATCACATATTACTAACTGTAGATTCCAGTTTGGCTTTCATTTGAGCAAAGTGGAAAAGAATGCCTACTAATTAAGTGGGTATCAATGATATATAGCAGTGTCAAAAACCGTCAGCTATAACTCAGTCTTCACAATTTTGTTGTTGATTAGAATAAGTACCATCATGTTCGCTTATATACCATCTATTACTTAAGGCGAACGGCATGGGTTTCAATATGAGTATGGATAACTCAGACTTGTATTGTTCTCGATTAGGTAATATGAGTAGCAGTTTATTTGGTAAATAATTATTAAAAAGTTTTAACTTTGACGGAAAGAGAGGGTCTCACAAATTCATCATTTTGAGCTGGACTAAAATGCCATTGAGTTGAGTAATAGCAGCGCACACCAAGCAAGTACCAGAAAGTACTGCTTTGCCGTGAGCTCTGCCGTGCTGAGGACTATTCAATTGATGGCCATGATCCTTTTCTCTATTACTGAGACCAGTTTGTACATTCTAATCACTGTGGCCACGTCCATTACTGTCACTGCCTATAACTCAGAAGGCGCATGCACCAGCACGTACGTACCAAGCAAGTACCAGGAAGTACTGCATTGCCGCTTTGCTGCAGTGCTGCGGCAAGCAGCAATCCTGGATACTACATATGACCCTAAAGTAAGTCATTTTCTTTTTCCTTCAGGATATAATGATGCGAAACGGCATCTACACATTGAAAACAGACATGCCAAACTTTGATGTTAACACCGCTATCAACGTTACATGGAAGCTGACTGATAGCACACCACGTAAGTGCGTCTCTAAGCCTGCGCGCGCCGCCTTGTCCTTGGAAAGTGCTACTGTGCTTTCTGTTAACAACAACAAAAAAGCTGAATGTGGATGTAAGACCATTTTGCCAGGAAGTCATGGCAAGTTCGTCCTTTCCCGGGAAAAACAATTTAGTTGCGCAGTCTGAAGCCATAGCTGTTCTGCCAGAGGATCTGTCCATCAAAAAAATATCCGATACTATTTTAGCTGCTTGCTTCATAGGCACCCCATGACTGCTCCCGGAATCCACTTATGATAAAGTAAAAAATAAAAATAATGTAGATTCAGCGGCCGTTCATGTGGCCATAGAGACGCATACGTTGTTGCCTTCACATAACCAAACCGAAAACTCTGCTCAAACTACCATGCCTATTTCAAACAACAAAGTGATTCAAATTGCCCAAACCACCCCCACGTTATATGAAGAAGAGTGGCAGAGAAGAATGAATCCAAGTAATTACATTAATCTGTCTTCCTTAAATTAGAGCACTCCTTGAAAAGCTGCCGTGATTAAATTAGAGTTGAATGGCTCTTACTTCCCAACCTATGAAGAGATAAACAATCTATCGCAATCCCCTATTTTGTTTGATATGTCCCAAGAGGAGTCGGTCATGGCTCTATCCTATGCAGCTCTGACTCCTCGAAAAACAAATGATCACATTCCATATACTCCAACTCCCCAACCACAGCATTGATTATGTCTCTAGTTAAATTATTTGAGACCCTTGACTCCAAATTAAATAAATAAGTGGCTCAAATAAATAAGATACTTGAATGGCAAATTTGCCACAAAATGCTAATAGAAAAATCCACATGGGATGCTCTTACACATCCAAAAGAAAAAGTTATCACTAAGGATCACAATATCCAAAACAAAACACTAAAAAACAATGGGAAGGCAAAAAGAAATGTGACATCTTTAACAGATGGCTTACCTTTTTTGAAAAAAAAATTCAATCAGCTGATCTAGAGGATGAGGTGTGTGTGGATAGCATGACGACAACGGGCTCCTCGGTTGAATCAACTACACATCCCACATCGGAACTCAACAAGCGTGCATATCTAATTTTTACTTCCTGGAACAAAAATAAAAATAACAGAAAGGGGACTCAAGTGATACAAGAAAAATAAAGAAAAATACAAAAGTGGTGCAGCAGAGCCAAACACTGCGACAACGACAAAACATTTGTTCAAATCGGTTTTAATCTTCCTAAGAAAGATTCAATCAAAGCATTGGAAGCAGTGCTAAAAAAATACTCCCAAATAAATCAATTGAAAAAAAGATCAAAAGAATCCTAAAATTAAATCCACTCTACCTTATGCCTCGCTTGATGGTGTAATAATAGCAGCATCTGAATTACAAGAAGCTCATGGTAATAGAAAAGTTGATAAGAGAAATATACCGCAAATATCGGGTATTAACCAAGACACACACGCTCAAGATCTAGAAAAACTAAATATCGAACTTACATGCCAGAAAAATTGAAAAGCAGTTGATAAGTACATGGCCTCTCAGAAGATTCAACCACCCCTTATTAAGCATCTTGCCGAAGAGAAAACAGTGCACAAACCCAAATATGCTGATGCAAGTCCTCAAAAGATGGCAAAAAGTAACTGCGGAAGATGAAACAATTGGCTTGAGGTCAGAAAACCAGCTCCATAATAAAGTCGATAGGCAAGATGACATTAGAAAAGCAATTGAAAATTACATGGCCTCACCGAACATAATGTCAGTGACTTCTAATATAGAACCGAATAATTCTACCAATCACTTGTCCGAATCTGATCTTATGTATACTAAAAAGCACGCAATGCCATCTCAAACTTCTCGAGCGAAAACAACAAGAACTTCACATGTGAATACAATGAATTAAATTGATAATGGAAATAATGTACAAGATGCTCCCCAGCCTAAACGTAAATGTAATGAATACTATGCCATTATTATAAGATGTGACCCTGCGCCGTATCCCAGTTACGATTTGAACAGAACAAGTACATTAGCGATTTTTGCTGAGATACCTAATTTAGAAGTCATACGCTCAGTTGATATTAACCAAATTGAATTCATTGGTCACAGAAACGTGTTAGTATCGAGAGTATGGTTTATATCCAGGGTGGTGCTTAATGCGATCTGGTTAGCCAAAGCAGAATTAGTTGCTTTGGGATTCGAAGTATGGCAAGCTGCTCAAAACTTGACAGCTACCACTAAGACATATCCATGGATCAATAAAGTGTCGACTAGAATTTATGATATATCAAACTTCACAAATGCCTTGGACAATTGTGACTTTACTAGGGAGCAATCTGGATGTAGATGTTGTAAAATGGATGCCTAGCTAGTGCTAAACACATCCTTTAATTTAGTGTCTTTAGCGAGTTGGAACACTAGATGTTTTATGCACTTGATGAGTAACCCAGAGAACAATCTAGAGCAACACGACATAGTTAGTCTCCAAGATACGTGGCTCTCTGATACTCCTTCTTGGAATCATTTTAACATACTTCTGAATCCAGGTAAACAAGCCAATAAGGGTAGACCTATGTCCTGACTACTAATAGCCACCAAATTTTGCTCTGGCATCACAATTGAGCCGTGGGCGACACCTAATTTATTCATGCAGTTGGTCAAAATAAAGGTTATGGATGTCAATATTGCTTTAATCAACAGCTATTGGAATCCGGCAGGCACATCTGACGAACAGTTTAAATTAAGACATAAATATGCTTTTTGACATGATTAGTCTTGCACCATCTATATCATATTTCATCCACGCCGGTGACCTAAACTTACATTGCCTAGATAACCCTGTAAATCAGAGTGACACAGGACTTATACAAAGAAATAAGGTCATAAAATCAAGAAACATGATAATGGTAAATGGTGCTTTACAGGGCGACATCCCCCTGCAACAAACATGGAAGAGAGGATCTCTTAGTGCAATCATTGATTACATCTACGTTGATCTAGTGCTATTCGCTCTTGCAGACCAAATGTTAGTAATTCATGCAAGTGAAAGTAATCATGACGTATTAACTTCGAAGTGGAAGATGGTTGTCAATTTGAAAAACTGCTTCCTTATTAAATTCAAGGGTATCCTGCCTCTCAATAATAGCCAAAAAAGGCTTCGTTGGTTGGAAAGTGCCTTAGAAAATGTTAATGGTGCACTGACAAAAGCCTTTAATAAATCAGTAAATCCTTAGGTGAAGGAGGATTTTTAATATAGTGACGTATTACAATTGTATAGAAACTGTTCCACCAAAAATGGTAAAAGAACATTTACAACCATGCATACATTTGATCCCATAGTAAAGACAAGAAAAGCATTATTTCGGCATGAGAAGAAATTAGCTCTACCTTTACCAGCATGTGGTCTGCTCTCAAGACAGTGAAAAACAAATATAGAAATTGGGTCCGTGCACGTAAAGCCACTTTATTCCAAAATGACGTCGAATCATTGTTAAGGCTGATACATAACAAGAACTCTGCTCAAATTTGGACCCAAATAAACCAGGCATATTCTGACACGCAACTAGCAATCCAGATTAATGGTGTTTCTGAGCAACAATGGGTGAGGCATTTCTCGAAGGTATATACCCTAGCAGAAGTCATATCAAATGATCTCTACTAGCCTATAGTCGAGCACATCTTTTTACAATTCTCAAAAGAAGATATACTGTATTTCATAAATAAGGCCAGCCGATCTAGGGCTCCCGGGCCTGATGGACTTACGCATTTTATGTTTAAGCAGTTCCCGGAAACTTGGTCTTCAATTCTTTTTAAATTATTTACCTATGTTATCCAGACACAATAGATACTAAAATCTTCGCGTCACTCGATAATAATTCCAAAGTTCAAGAAGGGCGATCGGCAAGATACAGAAAGTTATAGGTGATCACCCTTCTTGATGTACCTGGAAAGGTTTTTGCTTGAATCATCCTCAGGGACTTGAGAAAATTGACTTTATATGCAAACAAGCATATTCCATTTCAGACAGGATTTGTGGCTGGCCTAGGTGCGGCGATAAATACCATCACTCTGAATGCAATTAAGGCAAATTGTATCTCCCAGAGGCCATCACTATATCTAGCCTTTGTTGATTTTCGAACCATTTTTGATTCGATAGGTAGTCTATTATTGATAAAGAAGCTAAAAAAGCATTAGTGTCCAACCTCTCTAATGACCTTAATTGATTTATTGCACAATGCCACCTCTATGCAAGTGAGGATGAACCTCGATGGACTTTTGAAAGCCCCTTTTCCAACATACAGAGGCCTAAAGCAGGGGTGCATTCTGGCGTCCACCCTTTTAAATGTTTTCATACAGGATATGAAAGACTCATTTATGGCCATTACATCTGACGCTCCAAAATTAGGGAACCAGCAGATCCCTTGGTTACTTTACGCTGATGACCTTGTGCTATTGTCAAAAACACCAAGAGGTTTACAGAGGTTGTTAGATAGACTGGGCTTTTATGCAGTTGAGAATAATATGACAATTAAGAAAAAACACAAACTATGGAATGTGTTAGGTCAGCTGTGCGGGAAACCACAAACATTTACATGGACGCTGCAAGGCATCAAACTTGTGGTAGTGCAACAATACAAATATCTAGGCAGCATCATAAATATTCAGCCTAATGACAATGGAACCGATTCATGAAATTAATGTGCGCTGAATTTTCAGCACAAGCGTGTGAAAGTGTGCGAATCGCAGTGCCAGTGCGAAAATCGCAGCAAAACCCGCGCACAGCGATTCATGGAAGTCCGTGCGCGTGGAAATTCCAGGATGTGCGCCAAAATTGTGCGTGTCGCACACTGGCACACACGTCTCCAAAGAGAGTGCGCTAAGCGCAAACGAAATCGCACATAGCGCGGCGCACACAACAAAAGTAGGAGGAACAGGGGCATGACACGTGGAATGGGGAACAACTCGTGAAAATGTGGGCGTCATGGGGGAAGTACAGGAGGCAAGTGCGTGGAACGCCCACACGCACGTTCAAAACACGTATTCATGGAATCAAACGGGGCTAACGCATGCGCCAAAAAAGACGCACTAATCCAGAAACACGTACGCCAGCAGGAAGCAGGCGTACGTGGACCCGCGCAACATAAAAGTGCACGCAAACAACAAACAAGCACAGACGCCAGGATGAATATCCCGTTCCTAGCAGCAGTGGTCGTGGGATACCGCAGGAGAATGAAGATAGTCAGGCCCAGAATTTTTACACCCAGAACCAGCCTTTTTGGGATGCCTGGTGACCTCGCATCACCCACCCTGTGCTCCCAAGCACTCAGCCCCCTGCAGAAGGTCCTCAATGTACTGCACTTCTTGGCCACTGGATCATTTCAACGGACAACTGCTATAGTGGGGAGGGGGTGTCACAGGCCATGCAGTCACGCTGCCTACACCAGGTCTTGGCCATCATGACTGCACGCCCATCAGTCCGCAGGTACATATACCTGCCCAGAACACCTGCAGAAAGGCAGGCTATCATCCAGGATTTTTATGGGGTGTCACACTTCCCCAAAGTGCTAGGTGCCATTGACTGCACCCATGTGGCTCTACGTCCCCCCAGGGCATCAGAGCAAATCTACAGAAACCGCAAGCACTGGCATTCCATCAACGTCCAGGTAGTATGTGATGCCAAGGGAATCATCACCTCAGTATATGCCAACTATCCAGGGTCCACCCACGACAGTTTTATTTACAGAATGTCAACCCTAAACCGGGACCTACAAGCTGGGCGGCATGGCGATACATGGCTGCTCGGTGAGTATAAATGCCACAGCACATGCATGCATGTCAGATACTGAGCAATGTCACAACCCCACTAATGATACCCATCACCACATTCCGAGGGGACAGTGCCTACCCTCTGAGCACCCACATGATGACGCCAATTCAGAACCCCACCACGCCACCCGAGGTAAGGTACAACACAGCCCACATTGCAACCCGGGGCATAGTGGAGCACACATTGGGAGAGCTCAAGTCACGCTTTTGCTCCCTTGACAATTCCGGCGGGCAGCTGTTATACGCTCTCCCAGTAGTGTGCAGGATCATAGTGGAAGCATGTGTTCTGCACAACGTTGCAACACGCCAGGGCCTGCCCGTGGGCATGGTGGTGCCCCCACATCCCCAACCAAAAGCACGCCCACTGCGCATGGGAGGGGAAAGGGCACGGGGTGAGGCAGCCCGTACAAGCTGGTGGATAATTACTTCACCTAAAATCACACCCCTGTGGAGTGCACACAGCCCTGGCACATGCCAGCTGACAATCAATGATGATGACATAAGGGACAGTCAACTGTCACAACCATACCAGCCTGAGATTGGTCACCTGGAAGTGTTACATTGTGTGCCCTACCTACACAAACACCACCAATGCTGTGTCATCAAAAGACACACTTCTATGGTGCAAAAATAATTACCCCCTTGCAAAATACAACATGACAACAGTGCCATGTCACCCAACCCCTCCCCAGTACCGCCACCCAACACACCATGGCATGTTATGCTATGTGAGAACAAAAAAAGCAATCTCCAAAACATCACACAGGTGTCAAAGTACAGTGTCCTCAATGGAAACTGCCCACACACAATATGCTCCCAGTAATGTAGAACTAAAAACACACATGACCAAATACTTACCAACAATACAATGCAGCTACACAACCTCAAACACAGCATAAACTTGACAGTTGTAAGTTAAAGTAGTGGTAGTCTTACAACCTGATCATGCCAGCACATCGGCCACTTCCAACTGTACAGTGCTGCTGCCACGCAAATGTCCAAGTGCACTGCTTACAACATGAACTCCATCTCCAAAGTAGACGGCCTTGTGAAGACATGAGGAATTAACCTGCAAATTAGGCGAAAGACATGGATGCACAAGCACATAGCAATACACCATGCAGTGTACAATTCAACAACAATATCCACTAGGAATGTATACACAGTATTGACTACAGACTGCCCACACAGCTCATGGGAGTCCTACGTCACTGTGTAAGTCAATGTCACTTGGGCACACCCTTTGCAAGCCCATGGAACCGGGAAGCAGGAGGGGTGTGTGTCTCACAAACCCAAGAATCTAACCCAAACTCAGGACAAGCCTGAATGTGCCCAGCCAGAATACAGTGGATGCCCACGGGAGCCACACAAGACAACACACTGCAAAAATAAAAAAAAAATAATAAAAAAAAAAAATTGGCCATGTGGGGGTAAGGGTGGGAGGCCACCCAGGAGGTCCGAGGACAGGGTGCGCACCAACACCCACCTGTGTGGATGTTGGGGAAAAAAAACACCTCCATGGGCTCATGGCCTGCACGGCTATGCCAATGTGGGAGAACTGCTGCTGTCGCTATCATCACCCTCTGCTGCTGCCACAGGAGGTGGTGCTGCCACAGGAGGTGGTGGTGCAATGGGAGGCAGCCCACGCAAAGCCCTGGTATGGTTCTCCATGGCAGCAAGAATGCGGGTGTGGAAGGTCTTGTCTTGGAGGATTATAGTGCAGAGATCCCCATGCAGCACCTGACGTGATGCACGGATCTCCTCCCGAGTTGCCTGCATCTCAGCTGAGAGCGAACGTGTGAGCCGCTCCAGCTGCTGTTCTGTCCTCAAGTTAGTGGAAGCCTCAAGGTCAACAAGAGTCTCCCTGAGGTGATGGAGTTCTACCCTCAGGGCTTCCTGTGGCCCTGGGACTCTATTGATATCGATTGGCGTAGAGTCTCCAGTGCTGCCCGTCTGTCCCTGTTGTATGCCAACATGTCCTCCCTGTGTGATTGGCAAATGGAGTCTGTTGTCTGCTGTAGTAGCTCCATCTGCCTGTCAGGGGGGACAATGGAATTGGCCACCCTCTCCATTGCTTGAGCCATCATCTCAACTGATGCTGCCTGTTGGGTTGCCATACCGTAAATGGATTATTCCCATGCGGTATTGCTGGTGGCGTGTGGCCACCGTGTCGGCGGGCACCACACCTGTTTGGGGCAAGGTGATCTGCGCCTTGCTGTGCCGGCACTGCCTGAGGCTTCCCCCTCTGATCTGCTGGCCCAGGAACAGGATCAGATGTTGTGGAGTGTGACCCTGCATCCGTGACCACCAAAGGCGGACTTACCAACACTGACATCCCCATAGAGGGTTGTACCCCTGGTACAGGTGGGTTGGACAGAACAGAATCCCTGCCAAAAACACTTACCTGCGACACCACATAGGTCTCATCATCCGAATCAGCACCTGAATAGAGGTCTGGGGAGGTGCACCCAGAGGCACCCCTCAATCGAATGTTTTGCAAGTTTGGGTTCTCACCCACCACCACACCACGTCCCCCACTGGTGCCCGGTCGTGCCTGAGATTCCTCCTGGGTCTGCACCATCTCCTCAACCTCAACAGCATCAAGTGCGTCATCCCCTGCAAAAACATGAAAGACAAAAAATGGAAACGGGCATTAGCACCATAGCACACAAATAGGCCTGACAAGCTACATAACCAGTACATGATTTACACGATTTACACATGTCCCACATGACCATAGCCCTCCCATGCATGCACTGTCACTGAGTTTGAAGGGGACCCAAAAGGCAGATACTGATGACACCTACATGGAAGAGCAACACATTTGCTGCATGCTGGGTAGCACTGCCATCACACATTGGCCTGTGAGTGGCATGTCCAATACACATACATGACGCATGCCATCACACAGATGGCATGTACCATAGCCATGGTACATTCCACAAGTACATCCATATGTCAGTGAATGAATACTGTCAGCCATCCATGTGAGATGGTTATGATGAGATGAAAAATGCTACATAGTGTGACAAAATAAGCATGTGCCACACACTGCAACACATCCAGTGTACAAAAATACAGTGATTGCAGGCCGATGTACACATCAATGGTTTGTCACTTCAACATGACAGGAAACAACTATCATGTTCCACATTCAAACAGGCCCCAAAAATTCCTGTGATCAGGCCAATACTCAATTAGCCTGAATGGTCAAATCATTCATCTAACAAGGTAACACATGTGGTCCAATGTGGGGTTCATCAATGACAGAAGCATGTCACAAATGTGACAATAGGACTGAGGAATGTGTAGCCAAAGTGGGAGAATTGAAACAATCAGCCTGAACGAACACTGAAAAATACAAACAATGTTGTTGCAAGATGCCACTTCAAGGGCAACTGCCGTAATGTTGAGCCAAATTACTAATGTGGGCAGAAGGGATACTGTCACACCCAAATCCAAGACTGTTGAATGTTTTGGATGAAGCACATGGGTGACCCATACCACTCAGGCACACACACCCTCACCTGGCTCTCAATCAGAACCCGTCACCCAAACAACATACACATGCATTACACACACATGCATGGGCACTCACCGGACAAAAATAAGCGTACGCGTAATACACGCAGCCTACAATGACCTCTGAAGGGGAACGCGACATATGGGGCAAGCACAGTACGTACGTACGGAACTCACCGTCTGCCTGGAAAAAGAACGTGAAAAATACGTGCGTGTGCGCGCTGGCAACACCCCCGCCAAAAGAAGAATTGTACGCTGTCTGAGACAGGACAAAAGGAGAAGTGAACTCTGTTTGAGGAAATAGGCCCAACAAAAAATCAGAAAAGAGCTGTCAGAGGTAACAGGGAGTACGAACTAGAAACGCTGAGAAGTAATCGTGTGTGAACCGACAAGAAGTACAGATTTCACCCACTCGCTCTCCACGAAAAGCACGTACAAGGAAATGGCGTCCTACACGCAGCTTTTAAACCGGCCCACACGTACACATCAGAGACGTGTGTACGCGGGTGCGTTCATCCAATTACATGCAATGACACTCAGACGTGCAGTTTTTCCACGTGTGCTCTGTCATCACGTGCTATGAGGGAAACGCCTGCATGCGTAATGTAACTTACGCACCTACGCGCTAAGGGCCTTTGGTCCAATGGAATCGCGTGCGTGCACTGACGCGCTTACGCGCTAAGGCCCTTTCCTCGAATTACACGCTTACGTGCAAGATTTTCACGTGCCGAATCACTCCGTATCAAGCTGGCCACGTGAAAACACACGGAAGACCACGCTCCTGCCCTGAAGGCCATTTTCCTGCCCCCAAGAGCCCCGAGCATGTTCCCACCTGCCCTCTGCTGCTGCCTGCCTGCCTGCTGCCCACGTGCCCTGCTATTTGGTGCCTGCACATCAGCCATCTGCAGGGGTCCAGTTGCTGTGTCCACCCTGCTGGAACTAAAGACTCCCGACTGGGATACCATCGCTCCACAGCCCAGCCCCAGGACCCAGTTGCCCACCCACGCCTGCCTCGGGGGTCGCCATGTCGGGGCAAACACCATCTGACCCACTGGCGACCCCCAGCCAGAGGGGCAGAGGGCCACCAGCTTCAGTCAGAAGGAAGTTGGTGTCCTGGTGGAGCAAGTCCTGGGGCAGTATGATGCCCTCTTCGGAAGTTGGCGCGACAACAAGGAAGGACGGACCAGGATCTGGACGGACATCGTGACTGCCATCTACGCGGACGGGGTGGCAGTCCGAAAATTCCAACATGTCAAGAAGCGCTGGGAGGAATTCAGGTCCAGGACCCTCAACAAGGCACAGCGCCTCTTGAAGGCAGCGGATGCTAAAGGGTGCCGGGGCCACCTGTCGGAACATCAAATGATGGTCCTGGAACGCATATCCCCTGCGCTCCACGTCCAATTCCTTAAGAGGCAGACCCGTCTGGAGTCGAGCGGTAAGTGTACATGCATACTGATTGTAAACTGTGTGTGTGGTGGTGTGCCAATAGTGTGCAGGTTGCACATGTGGTTTTGTAGGGCCATGTATGGATGTGTATGTACAGGTCTGTGAGGCTAACACATGTGAGTCCTCTCATGTGTGAGACACATGGATGGTGAATGTGTGTGTAAGCTTGCATGCCAAATGCAGATGTTTGAGCACACATGCTTGAATGACTGTGTATGTACATTGGCATGGTTGTGGTGTCACACATGGATGTCGGTTCCAGCTGCATGTATCTGTACTGTGTACATGTGCATGTGTCTGTATTTCACATGGGTGCAACAGTGATGCAACATGGATGCTTGGGACACTGATATGTAGAAGACTGATTGCCAGATGTGACATGGATGCCGATCTCATCACTTCGACAGTTGGTGGAGGTGTACACATGCATGTAAGTGTGGTGGCGTGTGTGCATGTCTAGTGCACTCCCTGTGTCTCATGTGATGTCTGGCTCACCTTTGGCTGCTCATGCTGTTGTATGTGTATGGATGGTGCTGGCTGTTGCCATATGGCTGTGGAATTGCTCAGGTGTGTGAGTTGACATGCCATGTGTGTTGGGGATTGCGATGCCATGTCTGAAGTTTGACACTGCCACTCATGTGCAACTGGCATGTGTGTATCAGTCCATTGTGCAGTGTCCTGATGCTTGTCTCCTATCTCTCCCAGTCTGCAGCGTCAACTGATGAAGAGGGCGTATAGGGTGCTGTGGAGCACAGCGGCAGGGATAACACCACCAGCCGGAGACGCAAGGCCCGGCTCCCCTCCTCAGGTTGTGATCTCGTCAGGGAGTGAGGAGTCCGGTGCCACGTCCCAGGCCGCAGCTGCCGAGGGTAGGTCCAAGAGGCGGAGGTCAGAGTTCGACTCCTCGGCAGCAGAAGGGGCAGTCGAGACCCCACAGGGTCAGACGAAGGAAGATGGCACGGAGTCATCCAGGTTGGTGGGGGCTTGGTGGAGGAGGAGGCCGCGCAAGGGACAGAGGCGGGCTCTGGAGGTGGGGATTCCACTGGTGCCAGTGGTGCAGTGCAGGGGCAGGGACAGGAGGCAGCACAGGCTGCGGAGGTGCCTGTGTGTAATCCTGTCCCCGATCCTGTGACTGCATCATCCCGCACCAGCAGGGATGCCTACGTCCAGACCCATTTTCAGGGAGGGGATCCGCTTACAACAACTGGCCTTCCTCTCCCTGCGGACGTGGCTATCCGGGACCAGGTTGAGCCTGTCCTGGGTGGGGTGGCGTTGTGTCAACGAGACATGCGAGGTGACCTGCAGTCTTTTCATGGGGAGACTGCACGTCATCTCGAATGGCTCGTTGACCACGTCAGCCTACTGGGACAGGTCACCCAGGCCGGATTCCTCCGTTTTCTGAACCTTGCTTCAACCCCCTCCTCACCTGAAACCCCTATGCGCCAGTCGTCCTCCGTGCCATCTTCCCTCCCATGTATCACCTGGGTACCCTGTGGAGCTGCCTCTGACCGTGCGGTCAGACTGGTGGAGGACACATCCCTGCCACAGTCGGGAGTCGGACATCCAGCAGGGGTGGCCACCTCAACAACTGCACCCCAGCCGGAGGAGGATGTGCAGGCAGCAGGAGCCAGGGCACGGGCACAGGCACAGCAGCATCAGCAACAAGGTGGGAGCCATGATGGCTCGGGGCCTTCGACATCGGAGGGGCAGGCATCGGCCGGAGGGCAGGAGGACCCAGGACGGGAAATATCTTCCATGTGGCAGCGGTTAGGCCATTCTATAGATGCGGAGCAGCAGCATGCGGAAGAGGCACGGCTCACAATGGACAGGACGGAGAACTCCATGCAAAGGGCTCTGAGGCGGGCCGAGTGCTTCGAGGCAATTCGCAGGGACCTGGAGGTCTGGATGTCATCGTCCCTGCGAACCCTCGGGGCCTTAGAAGAGGACTGCCTCCGGGACATCGAGCAGGAGTTCGATGATGCCCTGGCCCGGGAAATCAGGAAGTGAGCCGTCGGACTAGCCCGCTGCCATTGTATATAGTTAATTAGTGTTAGGTTTCCTTTTGGTTTTCGTTTAATTTGGGGCGATTGGACAATGCCCCACCTTTTTGTATATAGTTGTTCATTAGGTAGGGTTTTTGTAAGTTTCCTTTCAATGGTTGGGCTCATGGACCCTGGATTTGTACTTTGTATATAGTTCTACACTGGATTTCACTTCATTTAAGTTTATTTTTTACCATGGATCAATGGATGTGTCTTATTTTTACACTTTGGATTTGTTTGGACGGACAGACTCTTTGGACCCATTTGCTTTTGGATTGATTTGGATTCTGCTTTCACAATTTTTTTTGTAAATATTTTGGACATGCAGCTTTTTCTTCATTATTTCCATTATTGTGTGATTTTTTTTTTATTCATTTGGTTAATTATTGAATACACATTTATTATATACTTTACTGATGTGGTCTTATCTCTTTTGTTTTGTGCATGTCACAATGTTGATCTTTTCACAGTCATGTGTCACCATTGCGTGGGTCTGAGGGACATTGATTCATGGCCATGCTGGTTATGTATTTTCTATCATGACTTTGGGAATTCAATGTGGGGTGTTTGGACTGGGGTGGGATTTGGGTGGCCATGAGGGGCATGGGTCTGGATTGTGATGACCTGTCAGGGGGGACATGTGTGGGGGCCTGCTGGCAGGTGCCCCTGACTGCTTGGGGTGGGGGTGCAGGGGGACATGTGTGGGGGCCTGCCTGCAGGTGCCCCTGACTGCTGGGGGGTGGGGGTGCAGGGGAACATGTGTGGGGGCCTGCTGGCAGGTGCCCCTGACTGCTGGGGGGTGGGGGTGCAGGGGGACATGTGTGGGACATGAGTGGGGCCTGCTGGCAGGTGCCCCTGACTGCTGGGGGGTGCGGGTGCAGGGGGACATGTGTGGGGGCCTGCTGGCAGGTGCCCATCACTGGTGGGGGGGTGGGGGTGCTGGGAGACATGAGTTGGTGATCATATTGCAACGTGACATGTGGCTTGGCTGGGGGGCATGCCCATGGTGGATGGGCTGCCTGCGGGACATGACCAGGGGTGCAGGGTAGTCCCCTGCTGTGTGGGCTGCCTGCAGGGGCCGTGGAGGGGGTAGAGGGGACACCTGGGAGGACCCACACTGCCAGTTCACGTGTAGGACTCCCCGCGCACCCCCGAAATACACATTCCCAGCTCTGACAGCAAATTCGCGTGCAAAACTTCATGCGCAGCCCAGTAATACACGTACCCTACTCCAATCGCGTGTGAAACTTCCCGCGCACCCCTGAAATACACGTACCCAGGCCAATCGCGTGTGACACTTCCCACACACCCCTGAAATACACGTACCCAGCCCAATCGCGTGTGAAACTTCCCGCACACCCCTGAGATACACGTATCCAGGCCAATCGCGTGTGACACTTCCCGCGCATCCCCGAAATACACGTACCCAGCCAATCGTGTGTGAAACTTCACGCGCATGCCCGTAATACATGTACCTCACTCGCAACAGGCCCTTTCGTGTGTGAAACTTCCCGCGCACCCCTGAAATACATGTACCCAGGCCATTCGCGTGTGAAACTTCCTGCGCACCCCTGAAATACAACTACCCAGGCCAATTGCGTGTGAAACTTCCCGCGCACCCCTGTAATACACGTACCCCACTCGCACAGGCCCTTTTGTGTGTGAAAGTTCCAGCGAACCCCAGTAATACACGTACCCCACTCGCACAGGCCCTTTCGCGTGTGAAACTTCATGGGCACCCCAGTAATACACGTTCCCCGCTTGGCGTTTGCTGTTTGGCAGCCCTGTAAACTGGTCCAGGGTTAACGCAGCCCTTTGCGCTGAATTGGGAATTTTGATGGCTTTTCCTTGTGCGAGGGCGTTCTTGGGGGCGTAACTGGCGCTGCTGCAGGGTCGCTGCACCACTCTGCTCCACGGCTGGTTTTGGAGGCTAAAATCCATGAATACGCTGTGCGCGGAAATTGATTTTAGCGCACGCGGCTGGCGCAGACATTCGCACGCGCACACTGTGCGTCAGCCGCGTGCGCCACTTTTGTGCGAAATTCTATGAATTACCCTGAATATATATTTAGTCACTATTGAATCCAAACTCACCATGGTTATTTCACAAGCTAAGGTACTACTTTACAAATTTGGTAGATTTACACGCAGCCATGTGATTTTATACTACAATCAGAAAGCATTCTAACTTATGGGGCAGAAATAAAACAAATTAGGGACCAATCATTCAGGGATAGAATGGAGGGTAAATTCGGGCGAAAGGTACTCAATTTCGCCCAATGTACACCGCTCTCTATTATATGTTTTGTATTGGGTGCACTTTCCCTTTTTATAACATATTCATGGAAGCTATGTTCTTTGTTAAGGGAAAGTACACTACCAAATAAATCAAACAATCTCTTATCTATCTTGGCAACATACCTTTTGACATCTGAACACGAATTTCCACTGAAATGGAGACATTTTACTGTAAACATCTTATCTGATACTGAAGATTCGATAGAACTTCTGTTACTCAATCCTGTACGTGCCCAATTAAAGTTGTATCAATATAACTGAATTCTAACCCAAACAAATGTAACAATTATATAGATTTTAACTCCACTCTATTTGGTCACAAAAAGTTCTGCACTATGGTATTTGAGGTTCAGATTCAATCTTTGGCTTACGAGGGACGCAACATTGTCAATAAAAATTAAAAAAATATGCCTGTTCTCTAAAACAGAAACTCAAAAAGAAAGTCTGCAGCATCTGATGGTTGAATGTGTATCTCTAGTCCAAAAACGTAACTTCTATTTTAAATGGCTGTTTAATGAGTATAACATAATGTTGGTTGATGAACATATATTCGCATAAAATATAGCCTCAGTGAGAATAGCCACCATTAAATGTTTAGAATCTCTTAAATTAAATTAGTCTAACAATGGGAATGAGATGCAGAATGGATGAATTTCAATTCAGTCACTCTCATAAATTCACTAAACACAGCAGAATTGATCAGCTAAGAATAAGGATAGCATATGTCTCTATATTTATTTATATCTTTAAGATGTATTTAACTCTGTATTCCCCGGTGGCGCACGGCCACCACGTTGCTGGACATTACACCTGTGGAACCCAAGGAGACGTGTTCCTTGCTGGATTGGCACCGCCCGCGGCTGCAGGACTATTGGCTCCATTGACATGATGTCCCAGGCACATGAGCAACTGGTGTGGAGTGTAACTGTGCGTCCAGAACCATCACAGGCAGATGTTCCAACACTGTTTGTCCCCTAAGTGCAGGTGTCACAGACAGAAGATCATCCACATCAGGATCACTCACCGGTGATGAATGGTCATGATGCGCATCCAACTCGACATTGTGCTCAGAGTGATCATCAGAGCTTGACTGATTGCTAGCCCTGGACACAATGGTCTGGAGCACAAGTGGGTTCTTGTGGTCTACCACCCCACAACCCCCACTTGTGCCGGGTTGCTGATGTAAAAGCAACCCAGTGTCTTGAATGAAATCACTATCCTCTGGCTCCATTGCGTCATCACCTGTAACATAAACAAAACAAACATGAGTACACATGTCAACAGCATATAACCCACATAGACATCACATCGGCAGCCAACACATGAAGCAAACATGTCACACACAACTCAAATTCTGGCATGCATACAGTGGCATTGATATGCAATGGCATCCCGAAAGCAGAAATGGGTGCATGTAAATTGCGAAGCCTATACATGTACTGAATGTAGTATATCACCTTCATCACACACCACCTCTGGCAGGCACATATCACAGGCAGAAATGACAGATGGCAACAAAGAGATGGCATGTAGCATAAGCATGTTTGAACAGCCAAATGGCCACAGCTGCAGGTGAATCAAAACACACCATGACACACGTAATATGCATGTACATATGCATCACTAAATCATCATCACCAATATAGCTTCATGCATCTGCAACTCGGTCTGTACTGGGCATCATGGGCCCTGAAGACAAAGTGAATGTACCGAGCAAAGCGAGGGCCTACAACGAGGTATGAGGGACCATAACGCCCAGTACGGTCTGAGCTGCCGGTCCATGAAGTCTCCAGAACACCCTCAGGGCCTGATTCAGCACTTTGTGCATTGAATATGCCAAAATACATTATTCAGTGTGTCAAATCACCACGCCCAGGCTCCACCAGATTTGCTAAATTGGCCTGGGTGTACACGTACTGCACCACAGTGCACCATCAGGATTGTGCTTGTTGAACATAACAGCCGCAATGCTGAAATCTCAGGAGCATTTACGTGAAATAATGACATATTAGTTATTCAACAAAAATGCTGCTGAGAACACATGTGTAAATGAACACTTTCACACACACCTAAGTAAGTAGCTGCAATGTTGCACTATACAACGTTGAACCTGCTTGCATATGTATATGTAAAAGAGTTCAAATACATCCGTGTTCATATACACCCGTATGGTGTCTATGAACAGCATCCTATACAGCAAAGCAAGCAGCTTTAATGCTGCTTGTTTGATGTATGTGAAAGTGTACACATACACTTGCAGGCAGCTCCACAGTAATTACAACGCGATTGACAGGGCTATAATCAATCTGCAGCCTATACCAGTTAGTATAGCCTGCAGATTGAACAATCAACTTCACTAAACACCCGCTAGGGTGTTCCAATACAGAGTACATGTGTCACAGGATGCACCTGTGCTATTGCGTTTCATAACAGTGAAGGGGTGAAAATCTGAACATACATGCCAGGTCACTTTGACATTGCAGCAGTGAGTATGCATGTAGAACGGTGTAACATGGCTCAGAAGTGGGTGGGTGCAGTGCAGAACATGTGTACGTTACCAACAATCTACATCAACAAGTACGTTTTGATGTCAATCACTAATCATGATGGCAGTGTAAGGGCAAGTTCAGCCATCATGTGCAATGTGTATGCACTGGGTTGCATGGCTACTGTTAACACCACCCCCTTAGTGAAAATGCAGGGAGGCATTGCATGGCAATGAAAGGTTGACCAGAGAACTGTGTATTGGCAGACAGTGTTGGCTAGTGTCAATTGCATCATCTCAGTCAACTGACACCACAGCAGATGGAGAATGGGACAGTAAGCAGGACACATGATGAACCCTCCGTAGTAAACCCTTTCATGCAAAAGGCACTACACCAGTTGAACAGAGTCAGGAGGCTTGCAAAAGGGGGAGGCATGTGCCCAACATAGACAATGACAGCCTAATCGTGTGCGTGATGCAGGACGGAGCCAGAGTGAGCATGGAATGGTTGACCAAATGCCATGATGCATATGTAATCCTGGACACATACTACAATAATCATCCTGCAAAGGACACATAGGGGCATGCATGGAATGCACATGAAGCATGAATGGGCACTCATGCCCCTGGGGAGCATCTGCCATCTGCACAGTCCGAGTGAGACACCCTGCATCAAGGACAAAGGATGTACCCACAGTATGTGTCTGGCAGGTTCGCAGGGGGAAGTGTGCATGTACACAGGAGCATGGAACAGGCCATTGCAGTAGTCCAACATGTTATCCACCAGTGCCATGGTTAAATTGAGGTGCAGGGGGGCAGAGGGGCAAGGAAGCATGCCCGCATGGAGTACCCGCATGCAAGCTGAACACACATGCACGTCAGTCATGCAATGACATAGTCCGAGTGCTGAGTGGAAAGACACCACAGGCTACATGCAGACAGGTCAGTGAGCTGGAACATGGACTGGAGGGGCAGCTGGGTGACTAGCATGTGAGTAGGGTGCATGTGTGATGATGCCAGCACTTCTCGTCTGCTTCACATGTCCAGCATGCATCACAACAGGCACGCATTAGTGAAGCATTGCATGACTCGCACATGAGAACCATGCATACATAGCATGTAGTGGCAGTCAAGCACAACACATCACACAAGCAAACCAGACATGGTTTGGACAAACACGCAACAACACTCACCAGACGGGGCATCATAATCCTGCATCTCTCCCACTCCTTTGATCAATTCTGCTGGGATGAACTCTGCAGCGATCACCTCATGTGGAGCGAGTTCTTCCTCCTCAGGTGGTGGCCCACTACCAGTCATGGCATAATTGGAGGCACGCTTTTGCTTAGCACAGCGTCAGAGGTCATCCCAACACTTTTTGCAGTCCTGAGCTGTGCGCACCTTTTATCTGAATGCACTAACATCATCCGCAACATGCTTCCAGTGTTCCCAACGCTGGGCAGGCGTAGTATGGCAATTTGGGCCCACTAGCATATTGCGTTCCTGTTCCAACACATAGCCCACAAGGAAGTCCAGTTCCTGCTTGCTGAAAGGCTTCATCATCAGTGTGCCAGAGGCCAGAGTCGTGTCTGAGGTCCCAGTCTCTTGCGCAGGAGCAACCTTCCTCCTCTTGGCAGTGGTACGGACCCTGACTTGCAAATGCTGCCCTGATCTGTAGGGGCAGTGGACTGGACCAAGGGAGTGGCAGGTGGAACTAGGTGGAAGCCCTGACTTGCGTCAGTGGCTGCTGGGTGCTCTTGGCAGGACCCAGCGCAGCGACATCCGCTGTGCCAAGGTCTGTGACCGAGACTGTCCTGGCTGGCAGACTCACAGCCGGGGTGGTGTTGGCTGCATCTGCCCAAGCGGTTCCCAACACCTGGCTGCTCGGGCCGCAGATGACAACACTGCCCCAGGGACATGTGCCTCGGTCAGAGCATCCCTGTGCACAGATTGCTTGTGCCTCCTGACCACCTGGAATTCAGCCTGGGAGTCCTCATCTGCCAACGAATCATGCGCTGGCCGACCCTGAGTCTGGGTGGTGGTCGACACAGCTGCACCTGCAGCTACCACTACCATTGAGCCCGTGGCAGTAGATGAAACTGATTGCCGGGTCACATAGCGTGGCAGATCATCCTGCCGAAGTGGCGCACCCCTGCCTCTTCCCCCTCTGCAGCCACCCTGGCCACCCTGGATGCCCCTACTCCCTGGTCACCCTGGCCATGTCCCTGACCATGCCCACCACATGGAGGTGTTACGCTCACCTGGCTCCCACAGGGGCTTCGGTCGGACCCGGACTACTGCGGCCTCCACCCACGTGATGTGTAGTGCAGCGATGACTGACTGGATCTGCCCTCCAATTCTTGTCTGCTTGACCTGTAGAAATATTCTCCTACAAGTGGAGAGATGGATTTAGCCACTTGTAGATTCAAGTGATAGCACCCCCACTATCCTCCCCTCTAACCACCTCTGAAGTGCCCTCTCAGCAATCTCACCTTATATTCTTGAAGGATGAGCCCTCCATCCTGCGAAGTACGCAGGGGCGCGTGATGACCAGTTACTTCACTGGCCTGAAGATATTGGAAGAGTTGTTGATGAATCCTGACTCGCAAAAGGTCCTGGCAAAGAGCCGTAAGTATATAGTTCGTAAGAGTTCAAAATGTCTGGAATTCACTCCTGTCCAATTCCTCTTTTATCTTGCAGCTTTGACCCAATAAGAAGATTGACAGCTGAAAGCGCTCCAGTAAAAGTCTGCGTTACCCAACAATGTCCAGTAAATAATGCCAAGGGTTAAACTTGCTGCTTTCTCCTTTTCTCACAGGTGCAGCATAAGAAGATGTCGTGTGCTGATGAATAATACCTCTGGCGGTAAAATCAGGTAAGCATATGGCGGCTAAAGAGATTGTCTCTGTCTGTTCTCTCTGCTCACCTTGTTGTTTCTTGTCCCCCTTAGGTGCCGGAATTTGGCGATGTTAAGATGGAGACAGTGCCGGATCGAAGAGATGCTGCGTGGAACGGTGAGTATGGCGCGGCGCTGCTGCTGGCGATGCGACACATTTGAAACAAAGTCTTTCCTCAGGTTTGAAGATGCGATGAATCCGGGATCAGGTAAGAAATCAGGTAATACTCTTGTTCTAACCTTTGCTTCTTTCCTTCTTTCTAGGTGCTCCAGGTTGGAGGCGGGCGTGGCAGAAGGCTGGATGCTGCTGCTGGCACGGTGAACGTTATGCTGCTGGATGCAGAATAACGCAAAGCGGGTGCTGCTCTTCGGGCATGGTTTAAATAGCCTCCAAAGTAGTCCCAGGTAGGTATTCCTCCCCGACCACACCCGAGTAACAAAATAGGCCCTAAGGTAAAGTAGTCCCTTCCAGGCCTCACATGAGCTTGGATCTTCTTGCAGCATGGTCTGCATCAGCCTGGCGCCCATATGAGCCTGGCGCCGTTGGCGCCAGGACTGAACCCAGACAGCCCCTAGCAGGGGTTGCTGTGTTTTCTCAAGGCAACATGATGCCTGCTCCCGGGGCTGATGGACGTAGTCTGGATGCCCGGGGGTATGCATCATGACAGGAGGACGCCCAACTGAGGTGCCCCTCACCTTTCGTGGCCTCCCAACCATGGCACGGATGTACTAGTGCCAATGGAAGGTGTACACAACAATTGTGACAGGGCAATTGAGGTGAAGGGTGCGTGGTACGTTATGTAAATAGCACCCCTGCGCTCCTGCAAGGCTGTATGTGAATCCTGTGAGAAAATGACGGGTCAGACACCGCTCAGGCAACCCAAATCTGCAATAAAATGGTGCATGTAAACACCGGTATCCCAAGTGTGTGGAATTAACCTCTCGCAGTACGCAGTGGCACCAGGGGACATAAAAAACATACATGCGGGACACACAGGCTACTATGATCTCGAAAATGCGTACGCAATACACAGGGGGATCTGCAGTGGGAAAAATAGTGTGCGCGACTCACCGTCTGACTAGCTTAGGAAAGAAAAACACGCGTAGGCAAGACCCCACCAAAAGAAGAGGTATGTCCTCGATCAGCTGTGAAGTGATGGTGTGTGAAACAACAGGAAGTATTAACACATGCGTCGGTCTCCACGAAAAGCATGTACAGTGAACTGCTGGGCTGCTCTCACCTTTAACCCGTGCCGAGGGAAACCCGCGTGCATCACATCGCTTCCGCGCTTAGGCCCTTTCCTCGGATTACACTCATTCACACATGGACGTGCTGTTTTTGCACATGCAGATTCACTCTGCACCCATGCCGAGGAAAAGACTGTGTGCATCACGTCACTTATGCGCTTATGCGCTAAGGCCCTTTCCTCAAATAACACGCTGACGTGCTGTTTTTTCATGTGCTTAATCACTCTGCATTGAGCTGGCCACGCGACAACACACGGAAAACCACGCTCCTTCCCAGAATACTATTTACCTGTCCCCCAGAGCCCTGAGCAGCCTCCTATGAGACATCTGCTACTGCCAGCTTGCCTGCTGCCAACGTGCCCTGCTATTTTGTGCCTTACAGGGATCCTCTACCTGAGACCACCTCTGCTGACCCAGAAGACTCCCGACTGGTGTACCATCACTCCACAGTCCAGCCCCAGGACCAAGTAGCCCACCCACACCTGCCTTTGGGGTTGCCATGTCCGACTCAACACCATCTGGGGCCCTCTTCTCAAGTTTGCGCCTCGACAGGGATGGACGGAGGAGGATCTGGAAGGTCATCGTGGGTGCCATCAACGCGGAGGGGGTGGCATTCCGCGACTACGAACGTGTCCTGAAGGGCTGGGTGGACTTCAGGTCCAGGCCCTCAGGATGGCCCGGCACCTCGTTGCTGCTCGTGGAGAAGTGTGGCGCCGGGACCAGCTGACCAACATCCAGATGAGGGTCCTGTAGTGCATCAACCCAACGCTTCACCACCAGGTCCTCGAGTCGAGTGGTAAGTGTCCATGTGTTCATCTCCAGCATAGTGCATGTTGAGGTGTGTCAGGTGCCTTCACCTTGGATGCATGTCTGGCATGCCACATGTATGGATGTCTGTGTGCAGGGACATGACAGTGAAGCATGTGAGTCTGGTCAAGCATGTGCAACAACAATGGTGTGTGTGTTGCTATGCATGATGTGCACCTGCATGTGACGACACACACATGATTGCATGCCTGTGTCTGTACCTGGCCATGTCTGTTGTGTGAATCATGGATGCTGATTTCACCCTCATGGACATGCATGGTGTACATATGTGTGTTACTGAGTGGTGAGTGTGTGACTGGGAAACGCCATGGATGCATGACACATGCACATCTCGATGCGTGCATTGACTGTTGTGGCCTAGCTGTCCATAATAGCACTGTGATGGGAGGTGTACACGGACGGATGCATGACTGTATGGTGGTGTATGTGCATGTTTTTTGCTTGAAAAGACCCGTGTGTAGTGAAGGTGATGATGGCTATGACATACGACAGTGCCACTCATGTGCATTTCCTTTGTGTCTAGCAGACTTACATTCAGTAACCTGATGCTTGTGTTCAATGTCTCCCTTTCCACAGCGGTGAGTGAAGAAGAGGGCGGAGACGGTGCTGTGGAGCAGAGCGGCCAGGTTATGCCATCTTCCGGGAGCGAGGGGATTGGTGCTGCGTCTACCATTACGGCTGCAGCTGCCAAAGGGCGGGCCAAGAGGCCAAGGTTGGGAGTGGGCTCCTCGCCAGCAGAAGGGGCAGGTGAGAACCCACAGGGGCAGGACAATGCGGAAGACGGTGCAGAGGCATCCAGGGGCAGGAGGCAGCACAGGTCACCACGGAGGTGTTTGTGCATAATCCTGACCCTGATTCTGCGAATGCATCTCTCTGCACCAGCAGGGATGCCTCATTCCAGGCCCATCCGCAGGTAGAAGATGTGTGCACATCAACTGACCTTCCTCTACCTGTGGACGAGGCAATCCGTGACTGGGTTGAGCCCGTCCTAGTTGTGTCTCGATGCGCACACGCGTGATTCGTGATGATGTGCGTGATTCCAAGAAGGACAACACACATCATCACAAACAGCTGTGTGCCATCTTGAAGGCTAGGACGGCTCATTTTGCAGGGTTCCTCCATGTGCTGGCTGCTCTTGCGACCCTCTCCTCCTCTGCAACCACTATGCGCCAGTTGTCCTGCATGCCATCTTCCAGCCCAGATGCCACCAGGGACCCTGTGGACCTTCCTCATTTAACGCAGCCAGGCTGGTGGAGATCCCATCCCTGCCACAGTCGGGAGTCAGAGGTTCAACAGAGGTGGTCACCCAAGCAACAGGAGCCCTGCCAATGGAGGATGTGCAGGCATCTTCCAGCAGGGCACATCCACGACAGCCCTGGGGGTCGTCAGCATCCTGGAGCCAGTCATGGTGGCACAGGCAGATGACATCAAGGAAGCAGCCCAGGCTCGGCATAGGAGGCGTCTGGACTCGGGGCATACAACATCACAGGGGCAGTCATTGGCCAAAGGGCAGGAGGACCCTGGACTATGTGTGTCTTCCATGTGGCAGCGGATGGACCAGCAAATGGAAGCAGAGTGGCGGCGTGCAGAGAGGGCATGGGTCACCATGCTCAGGGCGGAGAACTCCATGGGGTGGGCATTGAGCTGGGCACAGTTTCTCGAAGGAGACTCGTGGGGAGTTGGAGGAGAGCTTGTCAGCATCCCTGCGAGCCCTCGAGGACAGAGCCCAGTCCCGGCTCCAGGACATAGACTGAGAGTTTGATGATGCCCTGGCCAAGACTCTTGGTAAGAACGGTGAGCCATAGGACTAGCACACCGCCATTGTATATAGTTAATAAGGCTTAGGTTTCCTTTTGTTTTATTTTTATTTTGGAGTCGATGGACATTGCTCCACTTTTTGTACATAGTTGTATTTTTGTAGGATTTTTAATAGGTTTCATTTGGTTGTGGGAGCATGGACCCTAAGAACTTTCATTGTAAATAGTTCTGGAACTGTTGACTTTATCATTTTATGTTTTTGACACCCATGATGGAATGTTTTTTTTTTATTTTTTATTTACCCTTTGGAATCTGAATTTTGTTTTCTGGGCATGGACCACTGGGAGCTTTTCCTTTTGTTTTGATCACGTTTTTTTAAAAAATGTGCATTTCAGTTCAGTTCACATTCATTTATTTTTCCTTGTCATGGTTGTTTAATGCATTTTCATCAGTTCACATATTTGTGTTGTGCGCTCTCATTGGTTTGGTGCATGTGTCAGTCGTCATTGCCTCAGTCATTTGTCGCTGCTGTGTGGCCATGTTGGCCATGTCTTTGGGTGCATGCATGTGTGCTTCTGTGCATGACATGCGATGGGGCCTGTACTGGGAAGTGGGGACAATGGATGGGTGTGAAGTTGCACTGTGTGGGGCCTGCGTGGGGTGGGATTTGGGTGGACATTTGCTACATGCATGTATTTTGTGACAATGTGTTGGTTGGGTGGACATGTGTCAGGGCCTGCTGGCAAGTGCCCGTCACTGGGGGGTGGGGTGGGGGGGTCATGAGTCTGGGCCTGCTGGTTAGGTTGCCGTCACTGGGGGTGGGGTGGGGGGACAAGTGTTGGGGCTCCCTACCTGCGGGGCATGGTCTGGGGCTGTAGGGGTGTCCCCTGTGGTGTGGGGTGCCTGCGGGGCATGCTCATGGTGGATGGGCTGCCTGCGGGGCATTGCATGAGGTTGTAGGGGTATCCCCTGTGGTGTGCGCTGCCTGCGGGGTATGGGGAGGGAGGAAGGCACACCCGGGAGGGACCATACTGCCAAATTGCATGTGAAACTCCTTGTGCATCCACAGAATATGCGTTCCACGCTCGCGCCAGCCCTATCGCGTGTGAAACTCCTCGTGCACCCCCGGAATATGCATACCCCGTTCGCGCCAGCCCTATCGCATGTTAACCTCCTCGCACACTCCCAGAATACACGTACCCCACTCGCACCAGCCCTATCGCGTGTGAAACTCCTCACGCACCCCCGGAAAACGCGTACCCCACTCACGCCAGCCCTATCACGTGTAATACTTCTCGCGCACCCCTGGAGTACGCGTACCATGCTCGGACCCGTGGAAAAGCATGAGAAGCACACTCGTACCATGCTCGCACGCGTGTGGTGAGGAGCCACATGCACCCCCAGCAGGCAGACCAGACACCCTGACCATGCCCCGCAGGCAGCACATCCACCCTCCCCATGCCCCGCAGGTAGCCCATCCAGCCTCACCATGCCCTGCAGGCAGACCATCCACCCTCCCCGTGCCTTGCAGGCAGACTATCCACTCTGACCATGCCCCGCATGCAGCCCATCCACCCTGACCATACCCTGCAGGCAGCCCATCCACCCTCCCCATGCCCGCAGGCAGCCCATCCACCTTGACCATGCCCAGCAGGCAGACCATCCACCCTGACCATGCCCCACAGGCAGCCCATCCACCCTCCCCATGCCCCGCAGGCAGACCATCCAACCTGACCATGACCTGCAGGCAGCCCATCCACCCTGACCATACCACGCACACAGGACATCCACCACCCCCATGCCCCGCAGGCAGCCCATCCACCCTCCCCATGCCCTGCAGCCAGACCATCCTACCTGACCATGACCCGCAGGCAGCCCATCCACCCTGACCATACCACGCAGGCAGGACATCCACCACCCCCATGCCCCGCAGGCAGCCCATCCACCCTTCCCATGCCCGCAGGCAGCCCATCCACCCTGACCATGGCCCGCAGGCAGCCCATCCCCCTGACTATGCCCCGCAGGCAGCCCATCCACCCTCCCCATGCCCCACAGGCAGCCCAGTCCATCCACCCTCCCCATGACCCGCAGGCAGACCATCCACTCTCCCCATGCCCCGCAGGCAGACCATCCACCCTGACCATCCCCAGCAGGCAGCCCATCTACCCTCCCCCTGCCCCGCAGGGAGACCACCCACCCTCCCCATGCCCCACAGGCAGCCCATCCACCCTGACCATGCCCTGCAGGCAGCTCATCCACCCTGACCATGCCCCACAGTCAGCCCACACCACAGGAGACACACCTACAACCCCTGGCCATGCCCCGCAGCCAGCCCACACCACAGGGGGGCTTTTTCTATGCAATTTGCCTGGCGCGAGTGGCGTACGCATATTCCGAGGGGTGCGTGGGGAGTTTTATATTTGATTGCGCTGGCGCGAGCAGGGTACGCGTATTCCAAGGGGTGCACAGGGAGTTTTACACGCGATTGGGCTGGCACGAGCAGGGTACATGTATTCCGAGGGGTGTGCAGGGAGTTTTACACGTGATTGGGCTGGTGCGAGCAGGGTACGAATATTCATAGGGGTGTGTGAGGAGTTGTACATGCGATTGGGTTGTCGCGTTAGAGCTGAGTGGCGTTTTTAGCAAAATTTTGTTGGTGGGGGCTGTATGCTGATCAACTGGCCTTTGCGCCATGTACGGGGGTTTGTGCAGATGTTTTTGGCGCAAGGGGCGGGCTTGGGGGCGTAACTAGCGCTGCTGCAGGGTCGCTGCGCCACGGCTGGTTATGGATGTTTGAATCCATGAATACGCGGTGCGTCAAAATGGGTTTTGCCACGCGCTCCCTCTGGGCACCAGTCGCGTGCGCCATTTCTGCACTTGATTCCATGAATTACCCTGTTCATGTTTTAGTGAGTTCTGTTAAAAGCTTACAAGATGTTTTGTGTTTCTATAGTTGTGATTTTAGATATGAATTTGTATATTGTGATGTGTACCTTGTTGAGTCTAACAAATATGTCAAACTATTAGTGTAACCAAATCCTATGAATAATTAAAATTGAAAAGTTGAATCTTTCAACCAAACAATAATTTTTTTAAATAGCAGCTATTTCTAAAACATCAAGAGGCAAGTGAGTTTATCCTTGTGGTATACATACTAGGGACCTGCAGTTTATATGGCCATCCCTTCCACATTTGTTTTTTTTTACTTTTGTGATAAATAGGTGTTACATTGTACTGGAGCAGCTTGTGACTTGGCCGGCTGGAGTCTAGATTCTTTTTGGCTGCTGTCTTTTAGGAGACAATTTAGGCCCTGATTTATAGAAAAAAGTGTGTAATAATAAACCCAGCGATTTACAGATTTGCCTCTGCGCTGGAATCCAGCACTGTGTGACTCGTCTGCTCGCCTTGCTTGAGGCACGCAGGTCTGGCCAGCGCAAAGGACAAGAAGGGGGCAGAATATGCAAACCCCTCATTAAAACAGAGAAATGATGGATAACATGGACGTTGGTAGGGAAAACATGGGTGTGGGGAGGGAGGAACCCAGTAAATGCACACATAGGCCCGATGAAGTGCAAACAAGGAAGTATTCACAGAATAACATTGCGACCTGTGCCAACTAAAATGCAATAAAAAACCACCACTAGCCATGAGCAGGCACAATGTGAGACTGCGCCATGCAATCTCCGGAAACAGAACCCACCGTGCAAATGTAGCAAACGACCTGCACCATGCCAGTCCCTGCACTGCTTGCATACCTACTGCTAGACGGAAGGAGGAGGAGAAGGATAAGGGGGCCACCATCTACCATACATGAACAACTCTATTCAGGATGCCCGATGAGGATGTTCATGGCACATACCACTTCCCCCATGTAATCCTTGAGTTGGTCAGGGAGTCAGAGAATGATCTGGTGTCACAAACCATGTTCTCACAGCCAATACCACTTGGTGAAAGTCCTATCAGCACTAAACTTCCTTGGCACCGGCACATCCCAACGGACCACAGCGATTGTTGGTGGTTTCACAATCACGCTGCCTCAAGCAGGTCCTAAGCTGCATCATTCCACGTGTGGACAGCCACATTAACATGCCATGCAAAGTGCAGGAAAGACAAAGAGTGGTACAAGAATTCTATGCCATTGCCCAGTTCCCATATGCATTAAGAGCAAGAAATTGCACACATGTTGCACTACAGCCCCCACGAGCCACAGAACACATATACCAGAACCTTAAAAATGGGCATTCGCTTAACAGGCAGGTGTTACTCACCACTCCGAAATAGGCCCAAGATGAGGATGAGTGACCTTGGAGATGATGGTTGTACAAGAATCGATATTCAGCCTTCCATCCCAGCTCCCCTGAGTACAAGACTCAGGCTTCCTCAAAGAGGGGCTCAAAGAGGGGCTCTTTTCTACAATGTACCTCTCTGCTGTTTCGATTGGGACAGACAGAGGTGTCAATTGAATAAAAGAGCGGGGAGAACACACACCGCCAATACCAATGCTGCAAAAGGAAAACAAATATATTAGACAGTGTTGAAAATAATCAGAACAGCAGTATTAACAGGAATATACCTAGGTAAGTATTGGAGTGGAGCTTCCCCGGGATGAATCTACAAAAATATGAATAATCACAATGAGTGGGAATAATTCTAAAGAGACTTCCTAAAGTATCGAACCAATAACAAATAACCTAAAATATGGATATTTTGAGGATGAAAAGTAGTCCATGAAACAGAAGACAACGAAAGGAGAAAATAACAAACAGGAATGTTAGTATAGGGAAATAGCCCCGAACGGCACGATGGTCGCACTAGTGCCGGGTTGGTGCAGTATCAGCAAAGCGTTTATATGCACTTGAAGATAAGTTCACAATATAGTCACTCAATGTCCCAGAATCCAACAAAAGGTGAAGATCCAAACAAGGCTGTGGAGAAAATAAACAGTAGGGATGGAATTGCCAATTATAAGTGTGTACCTGAGCACACACGCATCCAGGTAAGGCATAGAGAAGTTCCGGATGGTTGATAGCAGGTCACCTGCGAGGAAGGCAAAGTGGTTCTGCGTCTAGTAGCAGCTAGCTGGAATGAAGTACCGCAAGAGACAGCAGGAAGCAGGATCCAATAACGCTCCGGGTCAAAAGCCAGGCGAGCACGACAGGAATAAAGGAGGAGGCAAGCCAATCCAGAAGCCAGGCATGGGTCAGAAAACCAGGTAAGCAGATTAGGAATTTGTGCGGGGAAGACACGAAGAAGTAAACGGACGTAACCGCTGTAGCTTGTAACGCTAATTAGCAGCAACGAGCCCCTTGGAAGACGGTGGTTTTAAAGCCGTATGGGGGCGTGTCTTGCCGTACGTCTTCCACGTACAGGACGTGTCAGCTGACACGGACTCCGTCATAGTTTGTACAGGCACCATGGCAACCTGTATCTGGTCCACAGAGGAGCTTGTAAAGGAGTCATATTCCGCAAGGAAGCCCGAAGTGTAACAGCAGGTCATCTGTGATTCCAAGGGACACATAATGCGTGTGAACCATGTGAACCATGACAGCTACATACTACGCCATTCCCCCATCCACCAGGCACTGGCATCTGGAACATTTGGAAACAAATGACTCATTGGTAAGTATCACCCTGCACACACACAAAAACACACATATTGTGGTGCAAATCAAATCCAAACCACCATATAACAACATCCTAAAACGAATTACTATTCTCCTTGTCATCGACAGGGGACAGCGCATACCCACTCTCACCATTCCTGATGAGGCCTATCCAAAACCCCACCACTCCATCAGAGGTTTGCTACAACACAGCACCCATTGAGACCAGAGGTATAATCAAACACACATTTGGAGTACTGAAATCATGCTTCTGCTGCCGCCACCTTTCAGGTGGCGTAATGTTGTATGCACCAGCTGTGTCAAGTAAGATCATATTGGCATGTTGCATCTTGCATAATATAGCCACACATCGTGGAATATCAATAGAGGTACATGAGGGATTGCAGCCACAGCCAAAGGAAGGACCCATACCAATAGCAGGCCAAAGGGTCAGGTGCCAGAAAATACGAAAACCATCTCGTCCAGACATACTTCACATGAAAACCATACAATGTGACAGCCAGACCATAGCCACATCCCAAAATGCCTTTGATGATGAAACATGGCAAGACTTTTTGGGCCATAGACCACTACCAGAGAATTGCAGTCCAGGGTGAACATGGGGTGTGTGCCTCACACTCGTACAAACACCACAAATCCCACTACTACAATCTCACCGCAAAACATGCCAGAAAGGCCAGTGTCAGAAGTATGACACATAGCAATACCAAAGCAACACACACAATCACAAACAACAGACAACAGGGCCACTCAGCAAAATATACCAATCAATAAAGCAACATGAACATGTGACATCCAACAAAGCAAAACCAAGCCAATTGCAGAACATCACATACCTATGCACTCCCATTACCCGTTGACGATATAATATGATATGGCATTTATGACGCGTCTATACCAAAGTGTTTCAAGGTGCGAGTGAATGCTGATGCTTGAAGCAGCAACAAGTACATAGAAAATGTCTGACTGACATCCCATCAATGAGCATGTACCACTGAAAACCAAACAAAAGGTGACATGCACCCCTGTCCACAGCTCGATAGGCCTGTGTGTGCTTGGTGGTGCAAGTGCAGTGGGTGAACACGCCATTGTATGGCGTTTCCCCCAACACTGGCCTGATCCAGCATGGAAGCTAAACTAGAACTACAATGTGTGTGCAGTGGTTGATTTTGTGGGGGCAGACTAGCACCACATAACACTGACTGAGCAGCTGCCATATTGGCTGATTCAAGTGGCTACAAGTGACTCCATGGCACACCCGATAGGCACCCATATGGCCCCCTGGTCACCTGTTCTCAAAAAAACAGTTCCGAATCACAGATAGGGATAAACAGATTTCTTACTCTGTTAGCGTATCTATTCTACATACAAAAAAGAAATCCTATTTATTATTCTAGTGTCACCCTTCACTCTTCCCACATCAAGTGGAACATTTCAAAGATTATCACAAATTTTATTAATCATCAATTAACATTTTTTTTAAAAATACAATAATAAAAATGATCATAGTACATAAAACACATACAAAGTACTAAAACAACACAAGTAGAACCACCATAAGTGAGTCGTAGTACAATACTTCTTCAAAGGATCAAATATGTGTAACCAACTGCCACTTTGATTCCATTGCCTTCCTACTTTCAGCTTATTCCCTATTAATGTATCTAAAACCTGACTTGTACAAGTTTCTGTCCTTTTTGAACACCAATGTAGGACATTCTTCAGAGGAGTGTGTCTTGTGTCGAACTTTAAAATCTTCTTTAGTTGGGGAGAGTACCCTGTCGGTCAAAAGGACACCCTATTAGTGTTAAGTTTTCAATATTAGTTTCTATTTTCATTTCATCAAGCCCTTATCCCTAAAGGGGCTATACCAGTATGTTCATTATTAAATACCTCCATTTCCTTGTATTGACTCTTGGACCTTCACTGGTTCATGCTGCATATTCCCAAATCTCTATTGGAATTCTCGTTCTTCCTCCTCTTTATTCTAATCTAGTGTACAATGGATGCACATTACCATAAGTTATCATACGTAATGTGTTGTATTATTTTCTTTGTATATGTAAAATAAGGATAGAGCTTACCCAAATTAGGATATTCCCATTCACTTCTTTTGTCTCTTACTACCAATTCCTCTCTGTTTTCTGATTGGTGATTGTCACCCTGTAAAACAGAGTACTATCTCAGTTTTTCCTACTGGCCAGCCTCACTCTCAAATGCATAGTATATTGTTTAAACATTGTAAGAAGGAACTTACTTTTGTCATTAGGAGATAGATTCCACCATTATTGGCCTCAAATTCTTTTTCTTTTTCAAATTCAATTCTATGGGACAAAGCCAAAATAAGGGCTTTATTATAGATATTGGCTCACTTAAAAAATATATATTGTCCCATAGTGGTTAGTCTACATAATCACTGCCCCACTTACTTGAAAAGAACGGCATGTAGTTCGAATCTGCCTCAGTCACCCTGTTCGAATCTGGATGATAACATGGTCAGCTCCCCAAAGTGATATGAACGCGGTGGAACTGGCGAAAACCTGCGTGTCACGTGAAGCGACGCCATGACGTCATTGCGCCGGCATGGACGTCTACGCGATGACGTCATCGCGCCGGCGCCAAAAACCACGCGAGGCGTAGTGTAAACAGCCCCTGGTGTTAGTGGGAGTTGTAGGATATACACAGGTATGGAATTCCCTTCTGGACACACGCCACATGCGGAGGAAATACCCTCGCGAGGCGTGGCGTATTGGGCCCCTGATGTATGCAAGACTTGGTGGACAAAAAAATATATTGAAAGATTGAAAAATTGAATAATAAAAAATTGAATAATAAAAACCCACAACTCCCGGCACAGAAAAATCCTTAAGTTTCAAACAAGGCTGAGCCACTAGGTGGGAAACATTATTGGAATGCAACACTCCTTCTATTATTCAACATACAGAGTGTTCATGTGTATATCCTTGACAGCACCAATGGAAGCATATGGTCTAGATATATCAAAGGCAGATGCACTCACTCACTTGGTGATAAGATATACAGGGGGTAGTATAGGAAGGGGCATTATATTCCGATTATTTATAGTTAGGCATTATGCCATTCCACTCCCTCATTTAGCCCTTTAATGTGGCTTTTTGACAAAAAAATAAGTTTCTGTTCCAAATGCAACAATTTCTTATTAATCACCAACTCTGATTTCCCCTTGATTTGTTTCAGAATACACCATTCAAAGTCATTACATGTGTGTTTCATTTCTAAAAAATGTTTTACCATCGGTGCTTGCTCCACCTTATTCTTGATGCAGCTCCTGTGTTCAATCATTCTTGTTCTGCATTTCCTATTAGTTTTACCAATGTACATGCGTTTACAAGTACATTTTATCAAATAAATCACATTATTGATGTTACAATTTGTATGTTCATTGATGTTCCACAATCTTTCCATACCCAGATCTACATCAGTTCTCTTCTTTGTTTGGGTGCACATGGTACAATTTCCACACGGATAGTGACCTGTCACAGCCGGTAAACCCCATAGATTAGTCTGTTGTAGGGGTTTCTTCTTGGTACTCACATCATTTCTCATGACTAGGTTTCGTACAGTGGTGCTTTTTTTAAAGGACACAATTGGTCTACCTGCTTCCTTTGTCATAATTTTATTCCAATTCCTGGTGATAATACCCTTAATCTAGTAGGACAAATTGCTGAATGTATTCACAAATACTAGGGGTGTTTCTTTGGTATTTTTCTCTCTCCATATTTGTTGATCAAGTAGGGATTCCCTATTATTATTAAAAGCCCTCTTGACTGCTTTCTTAACCATCGGGGCGGGATACCCACAATGTACCAGTTGTCAATCAAATTGTTGGCTCCGTTCTCATACGATTCGTTTGTACCACTGTTCTTTTTTAATCGTAAAAATTGACCAAAAGGGAGATTGTTCTTTACATGTTGAGCATGGTGGCTCTTAAAATGTAACAGAGCATTTTTGTCTGTGGCTTTTGTATAAGGTCGTACCAGTAAAGAACCATTATGATGATATACACAAATATCCAGATAGTTGATTTCCTTATTGCTACTATTGCAAGTAAATTTAGGGTATCGGTTTTGTTGATTGAGCCACTGTATGAAGTGGCAAGACTCTTCTTCATTCCCTTTCCATATAACAAACACATTGTCTATGTAATGGAGCCAACAAAAAATGTTGTTCTGAAAATGATTACGATCATTGTAGACAACGGTTTCCTCAAACATATTTACATACAAATTGGCTACATTAGGAGCCATCGCTGACACCATTGCTGTCCCCGAAATCTGCTTATAAAACTGCCCCATAAATTGAAACAAGTTTTCTGTCAGTGCCATTTCTGTGCACCATTTGATGAAAGAATTTGGCACTGGATTTTCATCATCTCTTCTCAATAGGGTCTCCTCCACCACCTCCAGGGTCGCCAATTGTGGTATATTAATGTATAGTGCTTGGATATCTAAACATAGCAGTAAATTCACACTGGGATTAAATGCGTTCCCCTCTATTCTATTGATGGCGTCACTTGTGTCTATACCAAAGTGTTTCAAGGTGCGAGTGAATGCTGATGCTTGAAGCAGCAACAAGTACATAGAAAATGTCTGACTGACATCCCATCAATGAGCATGTACCACTGAAAACCAAACAAAAGGTGACATGCACCCCTGTCCAAAGCTCCACAGGCCTGTGTGTGCTTGGTGGTGCAAGTGCAGTGGGTGAACACGCCACTGCATGCAGTTTCCCCCCAACACTGGCCTGATCCAGCATGGAAGCTAAACTAGAACTACAATGCGTGTGCAGTGGTTGATTTTGTGGGGGCAGACTAGCACCACATAACACTGACTGAGCAGCTGCCATATTGGCTGGTTCAAGTGGCTACAGGTGACTCCATGGCACACCCGATAGGCAGGCCATATGGCCCCCTTGGTCACCTGTAACACGGTTCCGGGGCTGGGGCTGTGGGCAATATCCTAGCATGTGTGTGGGAAGCACATCCAAGGAGCAGAACCACAACAGGCAAACAGCATGGCCTGGCCAAGTGACACAGAACACATGGTGGTTGTTGCCCTGCACCCATCCTAAAACATAACCAAAGCTCCCAAATATCGATAATGCTGAAATACACAAAGCACTTCTATTGTGAATAATTCCATCCAGTGTGATATGAAACTCAGGTGTGCAGGATGCACAAGCATGATGGAATTGCAACTCAACGCCAAACATGGCAGAACACAGCAATCAAAGAACACAGGACCTGACATCAAAAGAACCCCACACCGAACAAGCATACCAGTGAATGGTCCATCAGCAGAGATGTGCACAGAAGGATCATGAGCGCACAGCGCCTGACCAGCATGCACCAAATGATCACCAAAAGTGTAGCTGCCAACTGTGACAAACCAACACATATCACCACTATGACACAATCATGAACCACCCTACCCCTGGCGCATCAGGACAGTACTGCAAGGCAAAACCTGACATACATGAAAAGCCCCCGTATGTCCTACCGTACATCGGGTCCATGATGTTGTGCTGTGCATCCCCACCACCTCCACCAAACACTGTGCTTGGCCATTTGCGACAGGAGTGTAAGTGTCAAGCAGAGGGAGTGTGAAAAAGGGTGAATGGAGAGTGTCCTGTTAGCATTCACAGGGTGACCGTAATCCAACACAGCAGAGTGACCTGGAAAGGTGACAGATACACGAGCATCAGTGAACACATACACAGGCACAGACATAACACAAGTAAACTACAACCTGGAGCAATATAGCATTCCTATCTGAAAGTGCCATCATGTTCCATGGGAAACCAGCATGTCATTTGATGTCACTGAACATTATATCCAGAACATGACTCGGTCATCACAACTCCAAACGTACCATGCTGAGCGAAGCAACTGCACATTACAGAAGATGGCAATGTTCAACACAAAACATAAAATAGAAGACCACGAAATATGAAATGAAAAAAAGTACATCCATCAAGGTCCACATAGTCATTAGGGGTGTTGAGTAAGTGGTGTGGTTTGGTAAGAATCAAAACAAAGAGTTAGTGCAGGTTCACTGAAACCGAGCATAACTTGACATAATCCAAACTAGTAGCCACCCTGTGGTTCCCCATGCAAAGGGGGTTCCTGTCCAGGCAAGATCAGTGCTGGTCTTCCGCTGCAGCTGACACGTGTGACACTGATGCATGTAACAGGCTGCCAAACGCTACACGTTCCTGGTGTGTCTCTTTGCGTGTCTCACTCATGTCAGACCTCATAGCTGCCCTCGAGGCATCCTTCTGGATGTTGATGGTGTCCCTAAGGGTTGACAACTCAAGACGTAGAGTTTGTCTGGAGGCCTTCATCTCATCATGCAGGCATTCCCTCAATGCAGATATCTCACCACGCAACAGCTGGAATTCTGTGCGCTCAGTGGCATTGGATGAAATGATGTTGTCAGCGAGGCAATGCATGTCCCTTCCAATCTCCTGCATCACCTAACCTTGTTGCACAAATTTGTGAACCACTTCCTCACCCAAGTCAAACCTTGCAGCAGGCATACGTCCACCATGTGTATGAGGATTCCGTAAACATGAGGATGCAGACCATGCCTGCCTTGTTGTCTGCACTGGCATGGCTTGTATGTCTGCATGAAAATCATCACCTGCACACACCATCGCCGAGTGCACATAACATGGATTTGCAATGCTGCAGGCACTGTGCAACTTGAATCAGCACAACTCACCACAGTCAGGGGCACAGTCACCTGTCCCCCAACCGGCTCCTCATCCCCTATGACCTCGAGGAGGAACATGGGGTTGGGACTGCTGAGTTTCTGTTAATCTGCCATCTCCCTCAATAAGGCTGGCACATCATCATCCTCCTCCTCCCCCAATGAGTCCTGTCCAGGCATGCTGATGATGCTCTGCAACAGCAGAGGCTTCCCTCCACACAGTGCTGCCCTGCCACTGCTGGTGCATGCTTGCGTATCCCCCGACATGCCCACGGGCACCTGCTCCCCCTCAGCTGCAGCTGCACCTACAAAAAACAAGCCAGCAAAAATCATGTCTACATCTGAGAACACATATGACTCACAACAATATCAAGCAGCACAAACATTAATACTCACCCACATGTGGCCATGTGGCAATGGTTAGTCAGTGGGCAGAAAAATCCAACACCTAAATAGGTCTGGACAGACAATGCCAAGGTGACAGTCATCACCCCTGCAAATCTCACAGTAAACCTGGCAGCAAGCTACACAAACACACAATGCACAACTGGCATGTATTGAAATTGGCTGAAATGGTGGTCATCAGTGTGCAGATACATTTACCTTAGAGCATGCAGACATCAAAAGTACTGCTACCACAGACAACATGACTGACAATGTTACCGGTTATCGGCATGATACCTGCAGCAGATTACCCCCCAGATGTCATTGCCATTGGACACCTCCCATTTGCTACATATGACCTTGCATTGAATGACAGAGACATGCATGACCCTTTGCCAGTAGATCAGCCATGTGAGTGAATGCAATATTGACATCTAACACTGCACAGATATGGCATAGTAACTTTTCATGTTGCCATGCAGTACATGGACACACATCCATGTCAACATTGGCATATCCACCTAATACTGTAAGGCACAGTGAAATGTCCTCCACACATCCAAATGAAAGGCCACAGACCACATGTATCGGACCCATATGTGTGTACATCTGTAACATAATTCCCATGATTTGAATCCCACTGCGCACCAATTCACTCACACATTGACATGCGTAGTGTCGTCATCATCTAATGACACAGTTACACCAAACACTCAACTGCAGCTTGTTTGAAAGTGTTGATGCCTCCAACACCTTCAACCTGTTCAGTTAATATGAGGCCAGAGGCAACCTCCTCAAACGACATGTGCTCCTCAACATGTGGTGAACCACCACCAGGTACCTGGGCAAAGGACACATTTGCCCCAGCATTTCCTTAGTCTTCCTGGTTAGGTCATCCATCTGCTTGTGCACCTCTTTTGCAGTGCACCTCTCCACCAAAAAGGCATTCACAAGATCAGCAACCTCCTACCATTTCTACAAATGCTGGACCATCATCAGTGTCTTTTCAGCCCTTCGGTACAGCTTGGAGCGGTGTTCCGCCACATAGTCGATGAGGACATTAAGTTCCTCATCCTCAAACCTCCTCTTCCTGCCCTGGCATGTAGGGGTACCTGTGGCACCTTCATCGACAGCGCTGGTGCCAGACTGTGCAAGTGGTATCCCCACCAGGTGGCAGCTTTGCTCACCCCTAGCACGTCTTGCTGCTCGTCCCTTCCCCTTAACTGGTCTCTCAGCCCTGCCAGTTCCCCTGACATCCATGTCAGCTATACAACAAGTAAAGGACATATTAGTAGTTCTGCACTTTCTCCGTGTATATGCTGATTCCGCCAGCAACACCGTCCATGAATGTGCTCTGCATCCACCGACCGTTGAGATTACGCTGCGCAGATACGTTGTGTGACAAACTACTAGATACTAATCCTAGTAGTTTGTGCATGCGCAGTTGGCACGGCATAACGTGAAGAATTTCTTACATGTTTCGGGCTTTTCTTATAATTGTACCTGGAGTTGAATGTGTCCACTGACAACGCACTGCAACCGGTCCTGGACACATCTTTGCCTGCTTGCACACTCATGGAAACCTTCCAGTGTGTATGAGGTGCACAGTCTGCTTCCAGTGGACTGTGGTACGCCAACAATACATTGCTGCCTGCTGCAGCTCTGTTCAGGTGAGTGGGAGAATGTTGAAGGGTGAATCTCTTGATCTGTAGCTGCATGCGGGGTGGGGAGTGGGATGGTTGGACTCATGGAGAGAGGGTAATGCCATGGGGTGCACAGTGTGTTGCAGCTGGGTGCCAACATATTTTTGGGCATGCACATGTGGCATGGACAGAGTTGCAATGAGTTGTTGACTTCTAGTTGGCCATCATGCACATGTGAGCCACATTGGCAGTTGCATGAATTGTGATATCAGGGTGCCTAGGTTGCTTGTGTGGCAGAGACATGAACAGCTGGACATTGAGTGTGCATGTGTGAGTGTATTGGTCCATTCCCAGGTGACACCAGGAACATTGTCACTATCCATTTGCACCTTTCATTTCCTGGGTTGGTATTGGCTACAGGAGGGGGTGGGGTGATGTTCGAAATGCATTGGAGGGACAGGGCCTCCATGTCCATGTCCTGTACCCCCTTATTATGTGTGTTCTGTGGTGTTTTCTGCACAAGAGTCCATGTTGGACTCCTGGCAGTGCAGCTCTTTGTCTTTTTGGTTGTGGTGAAGAGAGACCCTTGTGATACAGAGCAAGGTATGGGCTGGTGGCTGGTTCATGCTGAATGTGGTAGTTGCTCTGAGTATCTTCCATTTTGGGATGTCCAGGCCCAGGCATTGGAATCAGTGGATTTTTGATAGGAGACAAGATGGCCCTGTTACCTTGTTTCTCCACAGTCCTGGGAAGCCCTAACTCTGTCCCTTCCCCTGACTGGCTGTTGGGTGGAAGACCCAAACATGGTATTGTGGGGAAGTCCAGGCCAGACTGGCTGGAGCCTTCCCAGTGATTGTATTTTGTAGGTACACCCTGAGGGTGGGACCTGGATGAATGGAGTGTGTGACCAATATGCACTCCTTGTTATGGGTGTCTAGTATCTGTGTGTGTGACACAAAGAATGTGACAGCCATGCCTGAAACTGACATGAATGTAGTGTAGTGGCTGGGTGCTTGCCCCAATCCACATTTCTTTATGGGTGCCTGGGTGGAAGTGAATGGCCTGACTGCACTGTGAGCCTGGTTGGCTGCCTGCCTGCATGAATGTCCTTCTGACTGATTGGCTGACTGAGCTTGGCTCAGCAGTGTGAATGCGTGACCAATGTGTATATCCTGGGGCCTCTCTCTTATCAACATTCTTCAGAAGATGAAGTTGAAACTTGAAGCTGCTTATCCTTGAAGTCCAGCTGGAAGAAGACAAATTGCTGCTGCTTTCCTTCGACCCGATCAGAAAGCTATCAAGTTTGTGAAGGACTGATCTGAGAGAGGACCTGCCTAGGAGACCTCTCCCCGAGCTACGAGGGAACATAGTGCAGAAGCTGATCTTCATCGACGCACACTGGAAGCCAGTCCCGAAAGACTGTCGACCGGAGACGGGGTCTGCTGATAAATCTTGAACTAAAGCACCCGGACATCAAGGTCATTGAAGACGATTGCTGTCAACTGGGGTTCGAAGGATTTTCGAAACTACTGGAAGCCAGTCGAGTTGTGTTGCCCAGAAGCAGGAACAGCTTGACGCCATGCTGCTCGACAACTGAAGCTGCAACGTTCCACTCTTTGCGACTGAGGAGAATCAGCTGGTGGATTTCCTGCCACCCGAAGTCCACAAAGAAGATGACAAATGAAGATCCAAAATCCAGCCTCGATCGAGTCACGATCACAGATGCCGACATCCAACGCCGACCCTGCCCACGTTCTTCATCGAGTCTTCTTTGCAGCGCACCAAACTCTTTGCATCGGGGTGCACCGTACGCTTCATCTTCCCAGGACGTCCTTGAACGATCATTGATGAGCACCACGAAGATCAAAGCTGCATCACAACGCTGTGTTCACATTTCTGCAAGGAATCTCAATGCCCTGCGGCTCCTGCTTTAAAAACAGTCCACCCTCGAGAGATCCGTTTATGAATCGTCAAAGAAACTCTGCTAACTCAGGTACATTGGGGTAGTGGAATATTTTTAACCAGGAAAAAAGACTATTTGAACAGATATGGACTAGGCTTGTTAGTACACTTTATTACAGGTTCCCCAGGTGAGGATGCTCACTCAGAATTTTACCTTGGTAGAGGAAGATAACATTCTGCCATTATTTAACCTAACTTGTCTTCCTTCTTATGTTCTATGCTGATACACATTACTGTTTGACTTTTATGCCATTAGAAACTGTCAGCAGTTGGGGCATAAAAGGAGTCAATAAGTGTGGTACCACCTAGACATTGTATATATTTCAAAGAAGGTAGCAGGCGCTCCTCTCCAGAAAGAACATGGCATGATAACCTGTTCTGAGATGAGAGTTTGCAGCACACGCTTTTTGCTCACTGTACCTTTCACAGATGGAAAATATACATTTGCATATCAGTCTTTGTCCCGCCCACATGGGCAGTCCAGCACCGAAATGCTATGGCAATTCCTCTCTGAACAAGAGTACCAAAAGCAACCCCATACACGTGTTTCAGCCTTGTTGGGCCTCATCATTGAGGTGAAGCTTTGTCTCTCTGAGCACAGTGAGCAGGGAGTCCACGTCTGGTTGTCCCCAGGTAACTCAGGGTGACCAACCCCAAGTTCCTTGCAAACATTTCAAAGAAGGTAGCAAGTGCTCTTCTCCAGAAAGAACATGGCATGATAACCTGTATATATCATTTTTAACTATTGTTGGTTGGTTGAATGTCACTATTTATGATGTATGGTCTGAATGCTGCACTATGAATGGTTGTGATGATGGACTAATTTTAGCCATGTGTTATGTTTACCCATGTTGTCGTGCTATGTGATATAATGATGTTCTCTAAAGTAATGTGTCATTAATTGACTTTTTTGAATAATCATTTTTGTATCATGGCAAATAAAATTTGATACTCTTTTGTAAGCAACACAGTTTTGCTCTCTGGACAATTTTTCAGATCCGTGCTTTATAATAATACTCTGGTCCAGGGTATAGAGTTTTCCTGCTTCTTTCTGTTTTCATTGCACAGCAATGATGACACCATGACACAGAATACCCTGTCAGTGCGTGCCAAGGATGCCATTAGGGATGCTGTGCTGCCCATTCTGATGTCGGGCTGTAGCCACTGCTCACTGCACTCAATGCCCTGGATATCATCCGTGGCCAAAAGATCAGCCATCACAGGCAGGTGTGTGATGTTCTGACTCAGAAAGCTGGAGCACTGCTGGGCTTGGTCAAAATGTTTCAAGAATCACATGTCACATCCACCACCTCCTCAGCTACTGTGCCCCGGGCACCCACAGGTGTGGACTACATGCAGGTAACTACCGCAGGATCGTCCATCCACATTCACCTGTTTGCTGCCCAGGAGACACCTTTGCAATCTGTGTGATGCAAGTGCACACGGAGGGCATGGAACTGGGGTCGGCTATGTCAAGCACGTGTGATGAGGTTGTTGTGAGAAAATTGAATTTGTCTCACCCATTAGCCCCCAGGGATCTGTTACCCAGGACACGGCCATCATATTGGATCCAGTTCCTGGGGGTGGACCAGTGCAGGAGGATCACCTGGATGAGGGGTCCTCGGGGAGTGGAAGTGGGACACCAAAGGGTGAGACGCGGTACCCCTTCCCTATAACACCTTTTACCCATCCTACCAGGTAGGATATTTAGGAACTCAAACCCCCCCCTTCCTGATACAGACACTTACTCATGGACAACTCACGTGAGTGACAACAGGACCACCCCCCCCTTTCTCAACAGTATTTTTTCGTGATTTTCCTGAAATTACTAGTGAACTACAATCCCCATTATTTCTCCCCTCTGTTCTTTTCTAAAGTCACTGAGACGAGGAGGAGAGAAATTGGGAGAATGAAGATTACCAACAGGGAACCACAGACACATACAACGGACTCTCCCCTTTTTACAGCAAACTGTCTCATGAATGAGGCCAGGCTAAGTCAGGCCTCCCTCTTTAATTACTAGCACCTGAGTCCACTTGTCTCTCCCAGGCAGCATAAAAGGCAGAGCAGGAAAGCACACTTGGAGCGAGTTGCAGATGCTGGACCCCCCGGAGAGAAGGAGAAAGCCCTAGTGAGCTGCAGAAGCCCTGGAATACCTGGAGCAGGAGAAAACAAACTGCCCAAACACTGACCCTACTATTTGAGAGGAGACTGAAGTAATAATAATAATAATTTAGCATTTATATAGCGCTACGAACCCTCAGGTATCTGAGCGCTGCTTATTATTACCCACGGTGTGTGGTGCTCATTTATCGACCTCGGAAGGATGAAAGGCTGAGTTTGGCCCTGCCGGGATTCGAACCTGCGTTAGCAAGCTCTGCACGGATGTCAAAGCAAGCGCTCTACTCGCTGTGCCACTTGACCGGCAAGTGTGGAGGAGGGAGCTGTACTTCCAGAAGGCAAGACCAGGTTACAGCTGGTACTTACAGCAGAACTCTTCCCCTGGGACCCAGCCAGGTGAACCCAGGTACACGAGGGGCAGTAGGTATGACCCTGGCCTCATTGAAACATCCCGCTTGTGGCTCCTACTGCTCACAAAACATGGAATGCCATTTTGGGGAGCTGTGATGTGGGGGCACAATTCTCACAAGTGCATTCTGGTATTGGGGGACCGAAAACATACGTTTGAAGATTGTGAACTTTGTGAGAGGGGTCCGAGCCTGGCAAAGGGAGACTCCTGTGAACTTTGTGGGAGGGGTCTGAGCCCACTAGAGGGAGTACTTGTGAACTTCTGTGAGAGAAACTGGCACCAGAGATAGAGTAGTCCGGCACCACGTGGGTGCTCATTCGAAGGTCTCTGGCTGGTGCCCCCTCTCCCAAACCAGGAGGAACAACAAGTACCAAGAGGCCTTAAGAGAGGCCAGCATGAGGTGTCAAGGTGGTCATAGGAGGGTCAATCCAAATCACTTGTACATCCGAAAGTCTTTGACATGTAGTGGAGGCAGACAAGAACCCGAATGAGGCATGCCTGCGAATTGGGGTGAATCCTAACACACCCTAGAACTTTGTGATGAATAAAATGTGCAAATCCTGACTAGCTCCGGGTGGACGCAGTCTGTGAAAGAGGAGACTGCCAGTCCTTCACAAGACCTTTAAGACGCCACACGCTGCGAAGCAGACACCCCCAGCTACTAACGGGAAAACGCCTCCTGGGATTCATTCGCAACACGAGGTTACTTCAAGCTTCCAAATAAGTGAAGAGTGTACACACGTTACTGGGTCCTCTGGTCATCAATACCTTCCAGTATACAGATACTACCCAATCCGGTAACACTGCATGTGGCTCCAGACCTTTGTTCGATCGCCCAATTTGAGGGGCTATAATTCTTACACATCTGACTTTTGGTCCTGAGGAAGGCGTTTTCTGTCCAGATCATTACGCCGAAACGTATTTCAACTACATCTGCCTGACCTTCTTTGGCTGTTTGAGTTGACTACTGGACTTACATCAGCTATGCCAGTTTGCATATACGTAGACCTGAGCAGTACTGTAAGAAACAGTAGTCCAATGTGAATACACAAGTCAAGTTGAAACCAGTCATCTACTCCCAAAAAAACCCCACAAGGAACAAAAATTGGCTCCTGTTTTCCTTTGTCTGGGATTCCTTGGCAAACATATATGTGGATTTCCAGAACCAAAATAGGGTGAAAACGAAGCATTGTCAAACCAAAATAGGGTGAAAACTAAGTAATGTTATAATATCCCTCTGTCATAGGAATAGAATTTATTTTCTGTGTTATTTATAGTTCTTGTCCAAATGAAAACATTTTTTATTGGTTTTTTTTGCAAAAAATGTTTGTATGTTCTTTTTGTTTCACTTGTACTTAACTTTTATTGCTCTCCATGGTGCATGATTATTTCAAATGCTGTCATTTTGATCGAAAAATTATATTTTTGTGTAAAATGTCACTGAGGCTCTTGCACCAAAAGTTGTTTTATGTTTTCTATTAAAATAATGAGAATTATAGCCAAGTCTTTGGTCAATATTTAAGCGTTAAATTCCTAGCAATGACCCTCTGAAAACAGCTATGACATGACCACATGCTAAGCAGAGGTAAAATACAAAGAGCCAGAGTCAATTAGGACACTCTTTGGAACTAGAAAGTAATATGCCCAATTGAGAGTGATCCTGCAAGGGAACCTTATGCTAGACCTGTTTACTAGTCTGTGGCATTTTTCTTGTATGCTACAGTGTTGTACACTAGTTGTTTGCTTTTTGAGGTTAGAAAAAGTGAGGTGAGTATCAGTAATAGGTATACTACATCACCTGTATTTTACACCCTGTGGGGTCACTATTTGTTGATACTTGTCAAATCCTGACTAGGGGCTTTTTTGAGAAGTCCTGACTGGGGGCCGAGACCTGGACTTAGGTAAAGGGAAGAACCTATGGGGTCTAGAATGACTTTTTGTAAATGTAAACTGTGGCAAATGTTAACCCGACGGAGGAATATCAAGAGAAAGCTAGAGGAAGGGAACACCTGCTTTCTGATGAAATTTAGAAATTGTGAGCTGTGGAAAGTGTGAACCCAACTGAGGGAATTGTGAAACTGACGTTTGCGCCCAGCTGAGGGGAACGCTGTGCGAACTGTGATATGGTGAAGCACGCACTTGCCATAGGATAACAGCGTGATCCAGCGAGAGGTGATCACCCTTTGGAAGCCTCTGTTTAAACTGGCAAACGCTTTAAGAGGCTAACGCTGAAAGAAGGATCGAAGCCTGGCTGCGGTGGATCCTAAGGTTAAGAGTGATCACCTGTTGTGAAGGTTACCAGAAGGAACTGTTTGTGTAGTTGGTTTTGGCATAGCAGGCCCTCCGAAGCCTGAGACTTTGCATGTAAAGAGACTTGGGCACAGAAGGCCTTAATATAGAGAAAAGGAACTGTAAGATCGTGCCAGAGAAGCTCATGAGTGTGCTCTGCTCAAGAGTCCCGACTTGTCCCATGCTAAAAACGTGGGGAAGGCGGACCCTGGTCAATAACATCCTGACCTATCATTTTGTGAACACTTCTTTCTTTTCTTGTAAACATTATCCACCACTATTTTGTAGCATAGCGGTAAGGATTGGCAATAGATTTTTTTTTAAGCATAGGTCCTTTTTATTTGACTAGACTCCACTTGGACTGTATTATTATTTGATGGTCGCAGCTTGCTCCCATCTTAGATTTAGGTTTAGATTAGGTGTTTACCTCACCCGTTTGTACAGTATAATAAACACCCTTGAACTGTGATCACTTGTGTCTGTCTTGCTTTGATACAATGCCTTCCTTACACTGTGCAGGTCGACATGGCTCATGTGGAGAGTGATGGGACAGTACTCTCCTCCAGGAGTAGGTCATCTTACCGGAGGGAGACCCAGCGCCAGAGGCGGGCTGACAGGTAGAGAGAAGAGTTGCACCAGCGAAGGCGTGCATGCCGGCAGTTGGAGACAAGGCGTGCCCAGTGAACATACTTGATCTGCAAGGGTCGGATGGTGGCAAGGGAGCATATTAGAGTGGCCACACATGCCAGCTACAATGCATGTGTCAGTAGGAGGAGAGGCACCATGCTGGGTGGGAGGCATCTGACAGGACCAGGGCTGCTGCACATGCAAGGGTGGCGGTTTTATGAGTAGAGATGGAGGCTCAGAGCAGTAGGGATGCAGAACAGGTAGAACAGCCAACTCGTGAGACCCTCCAGGACCTCTGGGACATCATTGAGGCATGTGAGAAGTGAAGTGCGGTAACAGAGGCTCCATTGAACCAGGAGTTTCCAGGAATGGGAGAGCTGCTGTGAATGCATATATGTTTATTGTGTTGTATGAATTCTTGATGTTGGATCCTGTGGGATGTGTTTATCCATGCATCCGAGCCCTACCTCAAAAACTGTGCAGTACTGACATGGAAAACATCATGATGGCCAGAGCTTCCCGGAAAATGCACAGGGAAATGCATGAAGAATAGGCTGCCACTCATTTTTGCCGATGTTATGGGCACAGAAGGGCACTGCCTAAAACCACCATTGGACTACCCACACAGTAGTCTGAAACCATTGGGAATGGCAATGCTGATTGCCAAAAGAAACCTAGAATTTTGGGGAATTCATTTTCTTAAATCCCAAAAATGGTTGCATTACCAGTACTCACCACTATCAGAAAGCCGGCGTTTTAAAACCACCAGACTTTTTTTTTAGTGTAAAACTGAATAGATGAACCCAAAGCATGCCAAAGAAAGACTTACTGAGAAGTGGATACAATCTAAAGTTATATTCTGAAGTGACTTGAAGGTTTATAACAAGACTGGCTGAGCTGTGGATTTCAGCAGTTTAAGTAAATTTGGACTGAAAGACACTAAAAATCTAAATGTTTAAAAGAAATGAGTGACCTACTTTTGAGTGTCACATAGGTTGCAATTGTTGAAATGCCATAGTTTTGAACTTAGAATCAGCATTCTAGCTGCATATGTAAACATTGTCTTGACTTAAACTGGGTAACAAAAAGTGACATTTTATCTGAAGCCTGGCTTAAGGAACTGAATTCTGCCCACCAGCTACCCCCGACAGGAGTTGAGACTTGCACAACTGCTGTGTTCCCAGGCCTAGCTGCCTTTTTGCTGCTCCCACCAAAAGGGATATGACACTTCTCTGATTGAATTACCTGGGCTCTGCAGGAAATTGAACAAAGCCCTGTCCTGACTCAGGTAAATGTTTTATTATGGGGGCCATAAATGGCTTCCTCTTGAACAATGGGCCTTCCAGGGCCAGGCAGATGGTTTATTGCAGGGGTAATAAAAATAGCTTCCTCTTGGCAGAAACTGGGAGGGGGAGAAACTGGAGACAGAGGCTGAGCTTGAAGAAAGTGGAAAAACTGGTTTCTGTACCATGTGACCTGAAAAGACACACCCCTGTAGACAGAATATGGTCTTAGAAAAAGATGAATAACTCATAGTACGGACTTGTCATAATTATTTAAATGATACCATAATTCTTGTGATTTTTCTGCCCACATTTTAAGAGGTTTTTAGAACCGGTGGCATGATCTGGGGGCAAGCTAGCAGTTAAGAGGGTATTACTTAAAATGTATGCATGTTAAAAATCTGACACTTCATCAATTAATGTCCATACTCCTTGCGCACATGTGTGTAAATTTGGGGTAATGTCCGATATTGCGAAACCAGTTAAAAAGTGCAAATGTCGCCATTTCTGAATGCAAGCTCCCAGGAAGAGCAGATTTGGACAGGGTATACCTCCTGTGATATGTGATGGGTGCATGTAATTTTAAACAAATGTGTACCTGTGCAAATATGTCTTTTGGGTCAAAATATAGATTGTGTGTAATTTGACAGGGGTGGGTTCTCTGTATCATAAAAAGACCTCATCATGATGACACTTCATTTCATTCCCCCAATCAAGGGGAAGAGGATGAAGTGGCCAATGACAAGTGGAGAGGGGTAGAGCCTAGTGATGCTGCACACACACCCATTTTCAAAACACATAAAAGCAGACAGTCAGGACAGATAGGGACCTTGAATTCCATTTGCTGCAACGCGCTCTGCCGGACCGTACAACATCCAGAGATCCAGACTTCAAATCCATCAATCTCCAGAATCCAGAGAGGCTAGACCAGCAGCGCAGAGCTGACCCAGACCACTGCTAGCAGAACCAGAGAGCTGACCCAGATCACTGTGAAGCGCAGAGACCAGACCAGAGTCCAGTCTAAAACCTGACCAGATCCGTGGCGAGGCCCATTCTATTTCTAAATATATTGTGAGTACCCAGCAGAACTGTGCAGAACCAATCTCTTAGTTAAAATAATCTAATCTAAGCTATTTTAATCTAAGTAGAACTGCCTCCTAACTGTCACCTGTCATTTGTAAAGCTGTCACCTGTCATTTTCTAGTTGCAAGCTGCACTTGTCACTTTGAATTTTAACATTCCAAATCCGAAAAACTACCTTTATTTAATCGCTCATATCTCCGTGACCGTTTGTCTTAGAGACTTGCAGTAACTTTCCTCTGAAAGCTGGGAATCGTGGCTTTTCTACAAACCTAGAACCGCATTCCTACCCCTGATACTTTTGCCGCAATCGCGAAAAACGCACGCGCGAATTTTACCGCGATTTGAAAATTCCTCCACGTGTGAAAACAGCAGCTTCTTGCTAGAACTGTTAGAAAGTCGTTTGCAACCTGCCAATCATTCCTAGAACATTGCTAAAGTAAGCCTGAACTAATTTAAACCAACTAATCCTCAACCTGAACCTCTAGAGGGAATTAAAAGCATTTTAGCATATTTTTCACTTCATTGCCAGCACATGTAAAAGCATTTTGGGCCTGTGTTTAAAACTCCGATCTGTAGTCTAAGCTTGCTGGGGTGAACTGAATTACATTTGATTGCATTTCTGAGAACTGTGTGCTTTCCTTCCATTTCCTTGCATTGCATAAAAGGGGGGAGGGGATTGCCAGAGAAAAGTGATTACATTGTTTTGTTGAAATCATATTGAGTATTTTCTGTATTGCATTTTTCATTCAACATTACGTCCATCTGAACTTATATAAAGTATTCTCTACCACCTTATTCTTCTCTTCCTCTTCACAAGTGTGCTAGTGCCAGACTATCCATTATTGATTACTGCTCAGATTAAGTGTGATATCCAATTATTAATTTATTATAAAGCGTGATATATATATATATTGTTTAAATTATCAAATAAACCTTTAAACGTGCAAAACAGAACTACTTCTTGGCTCAGTGGGGTCAGGAGGATTCCAAGAGAGGGGTGTTATACAGGGGTAGTCATCCAGAACGCATGAACTGGACATAAAGATATATTAATAAGGGTTTCCATTCAGTATCCCAGACTAGGCATTGACTTAGCTGTAGTGTTGAATTGAATCCTCTTACAAATTGGGGGCTCGGGCCGGACGTTTGGGTTAGATCTATCACTTGTGCAGATTAATACAGCGTGCCAGCTGACCAGATACACATATCCGGTCGGAGCACACGCTGTGTTACGCTGTAAAGCACTCCTCAAAGGAACGCTCTAAGAAAAATACTAATTTCTGTAAGTCAGGACAGAGACCAATCTCTAGAATGACGACCTTAGTAGACATGAAAATAGCCAGAGAGCACTTCTTACATAAGCTATTTGTGAGAGGTGAGTGGACTCATCAGGACCAGACGGTCTGGTTGCAGGCCATCACGCAACAGGTCACTGAAACAGGGTCAGATATATGGGGAGATCAGGGTCCCCTACATGTGGCCCTGAGTGAACTATACATGGCTCCTAAAGCTAAGGATGAACAAGACAAGATGGTTAGGATAGCGGCATACCTGTACCTATATATGGGAGACATGCAGGATAAATGTACGGAAAGCCAAGATCTGGTGAACAAGCGACAGATGGCGTTAGAGAAGGTCCAATCTGACCTGGTCTCTTCTGAGCAGAGGCTGCAGGGGAGCCAGGAGTCAGAAAATGATAGTAGGCAGTATATCATTAAAATAAAAGAGGACATGGATATACTGCAACAGGAAAAGACAGACCAGGATAGCAGAATTCTGGCTTTGCAGAAGGAACGCCAAGACAGTTTGGACTCCCTACTGCAGAGCCAGAAAAAGCTGGAGCAACAGATCAATTTCAACAGGGCATGCACAGAGCAGGTAGCCACCTTGCAAATCCAACTAGACAGAGAGAAAGAGGAGAGCAATAAACTGATCCTGAAAGACCTGGATACCCAGGCAGAGTTTGATCAGGAGTGCCAGAAAGCTGGTGCCTTCCAAAGGCAAAGTGACGACCTGGCGTCACAAATTCAAGCTCTTGGTCAGGAAAGGGACACCTTAGGCCAGGAAGTCTGCCACTTAAGGAGAAAAATGGAAGAAAATCACCTGGCCCACCAGGGACTGGGTGACCTCCAAAAAGAACACCAGGACTTGCTAGAGCACACCAGGAGGGTGGAGGAGGCTCTGGCAAGACAGGAGCAGGCCAATAGGGACACAGCTCAGGAGGTAACCCTCCTGCAGCAAAGACTGGCCCAGTGCTCCAGGACCAATCAGGAAACGCAGAGAGAGAATGAGGCTCTCTGCCAGCACAATGATAGACTCCAACAACAGGTAGCGATGCAGGAGAGACTGATAGAGTCTAGTAAGGCCTTAACTGAGGAACTGAAGGCGCAGGCTCTTGCATTGCAACAGGGAGCAGGGGCGGATAGAGATGAGGTTCGCTGGGAAAGAGAAACTCCTGAGCATAACCCCAGGAGCCCTGGTACCAGAGGCCTTTATTTCTCTCAGTCCCTGGACTCTGCCACCCCCATGTCCCCTGGCGCACATGAGCACAGGGCCACAGGGATGGCAGATTACTATCCAGCCAGAAGCATGGGGCTCATAGGCCAGTACCACCCAGGAATGGAGGGGCGGGCATCCGGGTATGGGCACCCAAGCACAGTGCAATTTAATGGGGAACCCCAGGAGAGTAGGCCCATTAAGGGCATCCTGAAAACCTCTGCCCAGTTAGGTCAGTGGGGGGGTACCCATCAAATCCTGGCAGCAAGGAGGGATCTGAAGATTCCTCTGAGCGGTACAGGACACAGGAGACCAGGTCCCCACATTCTGCCAGCCATTCCCAGGCTCGCAGAATCCGGGAAAACCTGGAAGAACAGACGGCAACCTCTGGGAGCAGTGCCTCTGAGTCAGAAGATGAATGGACCAGGGTTACCCAGACCAAAAGGGCCAATAAGACAAAAAGGGCCTTGCTTAAGGACCCCGTAAAGCAGATTAAGGCAATCAGGAGCGTCATCACGCCTTATCATAAGAACGCCAAGTATTCTGTTTGGGAACACTTGGAGCTCTATGAGCAAATGATGGAGACTTTCAATTTGAAGGACAGCAGTAGCTGCATCCAGTACGTCAAATGGACATTCTCCCCAGAATACTCCAGTTTCTTTGCGGGGCTGGAGGACCAAAATCATTTAAGATGGTCCACCTATAAGGCGGCCATCTTGAAACATTTCTCTGTGCACCGAAATCCTCAAGAGGCTCGCAAGGCAGCCTACAATTTACAATGTGGGGAGGATCAGGCCCCACAAGGTTTGTGCAGGAGTTAAAGCGTGCTTTTGCACAGACCACAAGAAGGGTGCGCACGGATAGCAGAGAATTTATTAATACGTTTTTCCATGCCTTGCCCAAATACATAATGACCCAGCTTGTGAGGGATTTTCACGAGAAAAGATCTTTAGACTGGGTCATTGAACAGGCGACCCGGATCTATGAGGTGCAGAAGACAATAGAAAATAAAAATAATGCGCCAAAAAACCCCAAAGCCAACAACACCCCTGCTGCTGCCAAGGTGGCAGAGGTAAAGGTCACCCCCGTTTTAGATTTGGAGATGGGGGGGCCTAAAAACCTACCTGCACCTAATAATGCTAGGCCCAGAAGGTCCTCGGGCCAGTCACAGACAGGGAGCCAGGGAGGCAGCCCCACAAATGGGGTCCCTCGCTCTCCTGATTATGTAAGCCCCCGTTACAAGGGAAACAGACCCAACTGGGTTATGTGTGGACTCCTCCAGCCCAAGGGGGGGGATCCAGCCAAGCACCTAACCCAGGGAACTTCCCTCCTAACTTCCCATTGGAGGGCAGAAATTCTCCAAACCCTGGGCAGAACTTCTTCCCCAGGTATCCACCCAACTTCCAGCCCCAAAATCATCCATCCTTCTTTCCCCAATTCCCTGAGCCCAGACAACCTAATCCGGGAGAGGGGAGGCCAAGGGTGGAGTGGTATCCAAATCTTCCCAACCAGGGGTACTACCAGAGAAGGCATAGCTTCCCGGGATCAGCCCAGGGGAGAAAATAGAGCCCCGTATCAGCCTGAGCGGGTTTCCCAGTTAGAGCGCCAGGTCCAAAATATGGCACGGGATCTGGGTCAAATACTGAGGGCACAGCAGAACCCTCAGATGGGCATGCCGGCGCAGAACGCACCCAACTCTGGACCTGGTACTCCAGAACAATGACGGGGGCAGCACCCCGATAACACACCGGTTCCCAGGGAGGAGGCACAAAGGGAAGGGGGGTGTAAAGCCTTGGAGGAAGCTTCCTTCGTCACTTGTAAACAGCCCCTGGAAAACCAGGAACCGGAAACAAAATATCTTGCCCCTGAAAGTCTGCCTCCTAAGGAGCAGAGGGGGGGTAGGAGAAACAAAAGACCCAAACAGACTCGGTTTGAGGAGGAGGTACAGATCTTCCAATTTGAGGGAGAGGGATCCTCAGAAGATCCTGGGAAAAGGATCTTCTCCTTCAGAGATGGGGGAACTCCTCCCAAGGAAAAATGGGTAACTAGGGATGCAAATCCAGACTGGGGAGATGGGGAGACTGAGCTACCGCCGCCCACCATCTCATCCCAGAACCCACAACACCAAAATCCCCTGGTTCAAACCCATCCTGATGACTGCCTCCAAAAAGGGGGGGGCGGCCCAGAGCCGGAACCCGGGGAACCCACAATGGCTCTGATCTCCAGTTGCCAACTTTTTCTTTTAGATTCCCAAGGCTCTCCACAGAATTCTGCCCAAATCTCTTCGCTAGCGATGTCCAAAACCAGAAAGTTAGCCCACCAGTTGTCCAAAAATGTGCATTATCTGTGCCCCCTTGAGGAGAAGGAGGGAAGATATTATGCCCCGGTACAAGGTACGATTTCAGCGCTGGTGGACACGGGATCTCAAGCTACCCTTCTGTCCAGAAGGGCCTTTGACGAACTGAATGCAGGAAGGTGAGAGAATTACCAAATTCCTCTCACCTCACTTCCTGGACAACTCCAGAACTTTGACGGGAAGGAAATTCCCGTCGAAGGGACGGCAGACTTGGACATTAAAATTGGGCGACACAAGTTGAAACACCCAGTCATAGTTGTGACTCCAGAGGGCACCCCTTGTTTACTAGGGAATGACCTCCTGAGAAGGTTGTCACCCCTAATAGATTGCGTAAACAAGGTCCTCTGGACCCAGACTAGCCGACCAATAAAATTAAAACAGAGTGTCAACCATGTTAGTTTAAACGGCACCTGCCACATGGTTGAACAAAAATCTGACCAAGTAGAATTTCACTTCCAGAATAGCCAAATTCCAGACATTACAGTAATAGCAGTAGGACAACAGACTGGTGATGGAGGGTCCTCTCTATTTCTGAAAATCAACCTTCCTTCCAGTCTAAAGTGGTACTCCACGCTGGAAGGAAACACTCTGAGATTCTATATTAATCCACAATCAGAAACTCCCACTCCTATAGTCCAGAAAGATGTGAAATCAGCTCAGAGCCTGGCTGATATTCAGCAAATTGGAGAGCAGTTGTTCATCCCTGTCCAATTAAATGATGGGAAGGACTCTGTTCTCGCTCGAGTGTGTGTGAACAACGGTAAGAGCTTCATCAGCGAAGCCATGTTCCGCCAACTCCCAAAAGATCCAGCCATTCCCACATTCAAACTGATAGACAAATGGGAAATGGACCTGGAAGCGCCTAATTCCAAACATCTCCTGCCAAGCAGGTGTATGCTCAAAATCTCCATTGGCAACAAGAGCATAGTCCATAATTGTTGGGTTGTGCGAGACGTCACTGCCGCCTTTTACTTGGGCAGTGACATTCTCAATCGCTTTGCCATTAGTTTGGACCTAATAAACTTCAAAGCTTGGTCCCGATTAGCGGATAATCCCATGGGCTTTGATGATCCAGAAAAAGCATTTAGGTCAGCTCAATTGCTACCTTATGCAGTTGAAATTCAGATCAAAGAGGAAGTCACCATCCCAGAAAGGACCCGACAATTCTCCCTCGAAGTGAAAGTTAAAAGAGGACAACATTTGAAAAACCCTGATGCTTACATACATCTAAACGCTTCTCTCCAACAGCAAGGGTTGGGGGTAAACCCAACTCCATTATTCAACATAGAACATGACACCATTCTAATAGAGGTGGATAACAGCGACTTGAAGAGTATTACTCTAGCCGCAGGCACCATTATTGGAATGGCGGTTGATGACCGACATTTTTCCATAGATTTAGGTAATGAACTGTTAGGGCCAATCCCCAAGGACTGCTTTGACAGTGACAGTGATGACAATACGACACCAGACAGGATTTTTACCCGGCATGGGGGGAACTTCCTGGTGTACACTTCTTGCCCTTATGGTAAGGAAGATGTGACTTGTGACTTCAGGAGGGATGAGGTGATTTTCCAGGTCCATGAGGGCTGCCTTTCCCACCTGAAGCCTCCAGTCCAAATCAGCACTCTGACCAGGGACTTCTCCACCCAGCTGGAGGAGGCCGCGGAGATAGCCAAACCAGAAGTCTTTCCAGGCTTCAGGCAGATGGTGGAAGAGAGAGTCAACCTAGCTGATGCCTGTGTGACTCTGGAACAAAAGCAAAAGTTGAAACAAGTTTTCTTGGATTTCCAAGATCTCTTTGCGGTAGACTCATATGACTGTGGTCGCACTGACATCCACACAACAACAATCCCCACGGACCCTGGCATGACTCCTGTGTTTGTGAAGCAATATCGCTTGCCTTTCGCATCAATGGAGTCCCTTACTGAAATAATTAAGAACCTTGAGTCCAGGGGAATAATCCGTCCCATCCACAGCACCTTCAATAATCCGGTGCTGGGAATATTTAAGCCAAACGGCCAGTGGAGACTCTGCGCCGACCTCAGGGAGCTCAACAAACGGGTCCATACTTCCCGATGGCCTCTTCCCTACATTGACCAAGGGCTGGCCCAGATCCAGGGGTCACAGGTGTTCACTGCAATAGACCTGACCAATGGATACTGGACTGTGCCTGTCAGTAGGGAGGACCAATACAAGCTGGCTTTTACCTTTGGTGGCCAGCAATACACATGGACCCGGACTCCCTTCGGATACCTCAACTCCGGCAATGAATTCAACATTTTCCTACATAAGGCCATGCCGGACCTGGGTGCGAGGGGTAACCTGGCTTATGTAGATGATGTCCTCATCAAAAGTTCATCTGTGAAGGAACACATAGCGGAGATCCGTTATGTTCTGACACAGTTGAGGGCCGCCGGAGCAAAACTTTCCTTTCGGAAAGCACAGTGGTGTAGAACCCGTGTTAATTTCTTGGGGCATGAGATTACTCCTCAGAGTCTCTGTCCCCAGGAAAAGAAAGTGGAAGCACTTCAGAAACTGAAAGACCCCGCAACTCTGCGGGAACTAAGGAGCCTCCTCGGACTGACTAATTACAGCAGAAAGTTCATTGAGGGCTACGCAGAGATCACCAGACCCCTGATTCATCTCCTGAAGGGGGGGGTCAAGTGGGAATGGGGTCCAGAACAAGCCGAGGCAGTAAAACAACTCAAAAGAAGCCTCTCACAAGCGCCTTGCCTAGCTTACCCTGTCAGAAACAAGGAGTTCTTCCTGGAGACGGGGTTCTCTAATACGTGCTTGACAGCAGTATTCTACCAAAAGCATGACAAGGTCAATAAAGTAATCTCCTATGCGAGCAAAACTTTATCCTCTGTGGAGGAAAAATTCAACGATTGTGAGAAGGCACTCCTGGCAACGGTGTGGGCATTGAAGAATTACCGCCCGTTTATCCAGGGGGAACACATCATAGTGGATACTCCACACCAGCCTCTGCAATATCTCCAAAGTGACAGAATCCGGGCCGGAAATGTGAGTAATTCCCGAATTACTTCCTGGATTCTGTCAATGCAAGGCTTTCCTGTGGAGGTCAGATATGGCCAAAACAAGAAGAGTCCCCTCGCGCAAGGTCTGGCTGACTTGCATGATTGTGCCAGAGAAAACTGTCTCGAGGACGAAAGTCTAAAAATCAAGGACAACACGGAGGCATACCTTAATTCCCCACACAAAGTCTTTGAAGAGGACAAGTGTGAGGGAATGCCCACTGTCTATGTGGATGGATGCTCTTACCATGTTGACAACAACGGGGAGAAAGAACTGGTGGCTGGCGTAGTGAATGCATGGGGTCCCCATGAGGGTCCCCAGAACCCTCCGCTGGATACAAAATTGGTCCCCGAAGTAGTCAGGTGGCAGAATTGATGGCGGTGCATCAAGCCATCCTCACTGCTGTCCAGCATCAACTCCACGAACTGGTCATAATCACCGATTCGGATTATGTACGGAACGGGTTCGTGGAGCACCTGGTTAATTGGAAAACCAGAGGCATGTTATGTGCTAACAACAAACCCTTGAAACATGGGAAGTTGATCCAAAACATTGATGATCTGGTCACCTCAAATGAGATGACCATCTATTGGAAAAAGATCAAGGGTCATTCCAAAGTAGAGGGACCAGACAAGACTGGAAATGACTTAGCTGATCAGCTGGCCAAAACCGGGGCCATCCAAGGGGATCTAATTGAGATTGAGTCCCTGTTGGGGGAAATCCAGGTCACTGCTATCACTAGGTCCCAGACAAATGCTCACAATGACCTTTCAATTGCACAATGGAGCAAGGAGACCCCTGATGCTGATTTGATTACCGCTCAGAAGGGGGATCCAATAATTGGTCAATTTTACCAGCACCTTGAGGACCCTGAGAACTTTCCCCTGACGTATACCGATTATATTGGGAAAGAGGACCTAAGAGTGTTGATGAAATGTCCAAAAATGTTCCGAATCCAAGACGGTTTGTTGGTAAGGAAATCCAAAGCTGGCCACGATCAGTGGGTGGTTCCTACCTCATTCCGAAGCCTGATGTTAAGTCACGCCCATGATGCGGCCACCGCCGGTCATAGGGGGTTTCACACAACATTGGAAATCTTAAGAGAGGTTGCATACTGGCCACACATGGGGCAGGACCTCGACCAATACTTGAAGGGGTGTCTTGTGTGTGCACAATTTCAGCCATCATCCCTCACGCACCGTGCACCTCTCCAAAAGAGGGGGATGACACTGCCATGGTCAGATTTACAAATTGACTTTGTAGGCCCCGTGATTCGCTCTGCTAGGGGGAATAAGTACATGTTGACTGTGACATGCTTGTTTACCAAGTGGGTGGAATGTCTCCCAGCCCCAAATTGCAAGGCAGAAACTGCAGCTGCCCTGATGATTAACCACATCTTTTCCCGTTTTGGTCTACCTCAAAGGATTGAGTCAGACAGAGGTAGCCACTTCACCAGTGAAGTAATGACAAAGATGTGGGAGATACTGGGGGTCAAGAGAAAGCTACACATTGCTTACAGGCCAGCTTCGTCTGGGGCAGTAGAGAGATATAACCGAACCATTGTGAGCATATTAAAGAAGTTTGTGGCAGATTCTGGGCCAAGTTGGGATATCCGATTACCTCTGGTCCTAATGGCCATCAGATCTACCCCTTCATCTGCAACCAAAATGTCACCATTCGAGTTGATGACTGGGCGCAAGATGGTGCTTCCTCAGCATTTGCTCTACAGGACCCAAGAGCAGACACTAATAAATGCCTCCACAACTCACGAGTATGTGGAGAATTTAAGGAAACACCTTCAACATGCTTTTGCTTATGTTCAGCGGAATCTAGAAAGATCAGCTGATAGCATGAAGACCCACTATGACCTGAAGACTTCCAGGAAGGAAAATCAGGTGGGGGACCGGGTCTATCTATACAATTTCCAAAGGAACCAGGCAAAACAGCGAAAATGTTTGCCTACATGGAAGGGACCCTTTGAGATTATAGACAAAATCTCCCCTGTGGCCTACAAGATCCGCATCCCCAAAGGCGGTTTGGCAGAGGGGGAAGACAAGTGGGTCCACATTAACCAGTTGAAGTGTTGCCATCCCAGGCACACTCTGCAACAACTGGAGGAATCTTCTGGAATCCTAGAGGGTACTGTCTCAGATTAATTCAGTTCTAACTTAAAATATCCGACATATCGCCTATCAAATTCTGAGTTTCTCAATGTGGGTGTTTTTGGTTTTTGAATGCAAAAAGAAATGTGCATGTTCATATGTTTTGACTATAAATTTATATGCCACCCACTATACCAATGGTGGGGGAAAAAATGTCCATGAATAGGTATTGCCGCTCTTCCTTTGTCGTCCTAGGAGAAGGAAAACCTGCAGGCTGGCCAAGGAGGACGATCCGGAGACCGGGAGCAGAGACGCGGGGGGCCCAGGGTACCGCCCAATATTCCCATCAGGACCGGCGAGGAGAACCGATCGATCAGTATCGGATGGAGGAAAAGATGCTGAACTGTGCCATCTATTGGAAGAAGATGAGGAAACATCCCAGGTCTTGCGAGTCCCATCAGTGAAACAGAATGGCCATCGCAAGAGGGGGGCTTGTGGGATGTTTTTATCCATGCATCCGAGCCCTACCTCAAAAACTGTGCAGTACTGACATGGAAAACATCATGATGGCCAGAGCTTCCCAGAAAATGCACAGGGAAATGCATGAAGAATAGGCTGCCACTCATTTTTGCCGATGTTATGGGCACAGAAGGGCACTGCCTAAAACCACCATTGGACTACCCACACAGTAGTCTGAAACCATTGGGAATGGCAATGCTGATTGCCAAAAGCAACCTAGAATTTTGGGGAATTCATTTTCTTAAATCCCAAAAATGGTTGCATTACCAGTACTCACCACTATCAGAAAGCCGGCGTTTTAAAACCACCAGACTTTTTTTTTTAGTGTAAAACTGAATAGATGAACCCAAAGCATGCCAAAGAAAGACTTACTGAGAGGTGGATACAATCTAAAGTTATATTCTGAAGTGACTTGAAGGTTTATAACAAGACTGGCTGAGCTGTGGATTTCAGCAGTTTAAGTAAATTTGGACTGAAAGACACTAAAAATCTAAATGTTTAAAAGAAATGTGTGACCTACTTTTGAGTGTCACATAGGTTGCAATTGTTGAAATGCCATAGTTTTGAACTTAGAATCAGCATTCTAGCTGCATATGTAAACATTGTCTTGACTTAAACTGGGTAACAAAAAGTGACATTTTATCTGAAGCCTGGCTTAAGGAACTGAATTCTGCCCACCAGCTACCCCCGACAGGAGTTGAGACTTGCACAACTGCTGTGTTCCCAGGCCTAGCTGCCTTTTTGCTGCTCCCACCAAAAGGGATATGACACTTCTCTGATTGAATTACCTGGGCTCTGCAGGAAATTGAACAAAGCCCTGTCCTGACTCAGGCAAATGTTTTATTATGGGGGCCATAAATGGCTTCCTCTTGAACAATGGGCCTTCCAGGGCCAGGCAGATGGTTTATTGCAGGGGTAATAAAAATAGCTTCCTCTTGGCAGAAACTGGGAGGGGGAGAAACTGGAGACAGAGGCTGAGCTTGAAGAAAGTGGAAAAACTGGTTTCTGTACCATGTGACCTGAAAAGACACATCCCTGTAGCCAGAATATGGTCTTAGAAAAAGATGAATTACTCATAGTACGGACTTGTCATAATTATTTAAATGATACCATAATTCTTGTGATTTTTCTGCCCACATTTTAAGAGGTTTTTAGAACCGGTGGCATGATCTGGGGGCAAGCTAGCAGTTAAGAGGGTATTACTTAAAATGTATGCATGTTAAAAATCTGATACTTCATCAATTAATGTCTATACTCCTTGCGCACATGTGTGTAAATTTGGGGTAATGTCCGATATTGCGAAACCAGTTAAAAAGTGCAAATGTCGCCATTTCTGAATGCAAGCTCCCAGGAAGAGCAGATTTGGACAGGGTATACCTCCTGTGATATTTGATGGGTGCATGTAATTTTAAACAAATGTGTACCTGTGCAAATATGTCTTTTGGGTCAAAATATAGATTGTGTGTAATTTGACAGGGGTGGGTTCTCTGTATCATAAAAAGACCTCATCATGATGACACTTCATTTCATTCCCCCAATCAAGGGGAAGAGGATGAAGTGGCCAATGACAAGTGGAGAGGGGTAGAGCCTAGTGATGCTGCACACACACCCATTTTCAAAACACATAAAAGCAGACAGTCAGGACAGATAGGGACCTTGAATTCCATTTGCTGCAACGCGCTCTGCCGGACCGTACAACATCCAGAGATCCAGACTTCAAATCCATCAATCTCCAGAATCCAGAGAGGCTAGACCAGCAGAGCAGAGCTGACCCAGACCACTGTTAGCAGAACCAGAGAGCTGACCCAGATCACTGTGAAGCGCAGAGACCAGACCAGAGTCCAGTCTAAAACCTGACCAGATCCGTGGCGAGGCCCATTCTATTTCTAAATATATTGTGAGTACCCAGCAGAACTGTGCAGAACCAATCTCTTAGTTAAAATAATCTAATCTAAGCTATTTTAATCTAAGTAGAACTGACTCCTAACTGTCACCTGTCATTTGTAAAGCTGTCACCTGTCCTTTTCTAGTTGCAAGCTGCACTTGTCACTTTGAATTTTAACATTCCAAATCCGAAAAACTACCTTTATTTAATCGCTCATATCTCCGTGACCGTTCGTCTTAGAGACTTGCAGTAACTTTCCTCTGAAAGCTGGGAATCGTGGCTTTTCTACGAACCTAGAATCGCATTCCTACCCCCAACACTTTTGCTGCAATCGCGAAAAACGCACGCGCGTATTTTACCGCGATTTGAAAATTCCTCCACGTGTGAAAACAGCAGCTTCTTGCTAGAACTGTTAGAAAGTCGTTTGCAACCTGCCAATCATTCCTAGAACATTGCTAAAGTAAGCCTGAACTAATTTAAACCAACTAATCCTCAACCTGAACCTCTAGAGGGAATTAAAAGCATTTTAGCATATTTTTCACTTCATTGCCAGCACATGTAAAAGCATTTTGGGCCTGTGTTTAAAACTCCTATCTGTAGTCTAAGCTTGCTGGGGTGAACTGAATTACATTTGATTGCATTTCTGAGAACTGTGTGCTTTCCTTCCATTTCCTTGCATTGCATAAAAGGGGGGAGGGGATTGCCAGAGAAAAGTGATTACATTGTTTTGTTGAAATCATATTGAGTATTTTCTGTATTGCATTTTTCATTCAACATTACGTCCATCTGAATTTATATAAAGTATTCTCTACCACCTTATTCTTCTGTTCCTCTTCACAAGTGTGCTAGTGCCAGACTATCCATTATTGATTACTGCTCAGATTAAGTGTGATATCCAATTATTAATTTATTATAAAGCGTGATATATATATATATATTGTTTAAATTATCAAATAAACCTTTAAACGTGCAAAACAGAACTACTTATTGGCTCAGTGGGGTCAGGAGGATTCCAAGAGAGGGGTGTTATATAGGGGTAGTCATCCAGAATGCATGAACTGGACATAAAGATATATTAATAAGGGTTTCCATTCAGTATCCCAGACTAGGCATTGACTTAGCTGTAGTGTTGAATTGAATCCTCTTACAATCCGGAGGGGAGAGTCCTGTGACGTTATTTTTGTCGCGTTGTACCATTTTTTTCATATGATTTGCAATTATATTGCAGTTATTTTGTGTTTGGTTATATGGGATTCCTGTGGTTATTTTGTCATTTCTTCATGGGGAGAATTGCTTTCTGCAATGGTAATGTGTGTGTGCAGTCATCCATTGTGCGGCATGACACACTTGTCTGTGTTAGGCAGAATCACCTGCAGTACCCTTTGGGAACACTACAGGTAATTAGGACTACAAGTGTAAGCACAATTTCACCTTTGGTACAAGCCTGTACTACACAGTAAAGTGGACGCGATGGCTGAGCAGCCAGATTTATCTCAAGAGTTTAAGTGAGCAGTACAACAAGTTACACAAAGGACCAACCGATACAGTGATTCAAAGCTCAAAAATGAAGTGTGAGCAAAACGGCACTTCAGATACTTAAGAAGGGAGGGAAAAGGTTGTAAGAACAGACTGCCCAAATACATTCATAGGCAGGGAAAAGGGTTTCAGTTAAATACAACCAGCAATTCTTCTCAATAGGCCTGGGCCAAAGTCAATGTTTCAGAGTCTTTTGTATAGGATAGCACAGTTCTGGTATGTAATGGTTAAATCTTTGCCATGGATTTTTGTAGAATTTTGCTAACCGAAAAGTTTGACGAATGTTTAGGGAAGCACAAGCCTTCGCAGTTGAGGAAAGTTTCACACAATTTCTCATGGCCGAAAAAATTTCCGGACCGCGTTTGCACAGTACCTTTTAAATGAAGAAAGCTGTAGCTGAGGCAGTTGTTCGTGGCAGTTCGAGCAGATCTCGCTGTTCCTGTGCTTCAGTCATGGGGACAAGAAGGAGGACGTCGGGAGGTTCCTGCACTGCCCAAGGAAGAGGCCAAAAGCTGTAGCAAGACGTCGATTTAAGGTGTGAGTGCCTTAAAGTCCCCCTGGTTTCCTTCCCTCTGGCTATCCGGTTTTCAACAGCACTCTGATGAAAATTCGACCAGAATAGGATGGTGTCCAGGTGGCTTGCGAGTTGGTTGTTCCCACCAAACTCAAGGGAAGACGTTAACCTTGAAGGGCTTCTCTGTTGTCAGAGTTTCAGGCAATTCGGACCTGCAGCAGGGCTTCACCAGTTGTCCCGGAGTTGCAGCAGTCCTCTTCCTTCCTCTCCTCTTTGGTTCTTTCGTTCCAGTGGTCGACTCTCCTTTCCAAGTCCCAGAGACCTGCTTTTAAACAGTTTTGCACCATTCATCCCAGTCTGGCTGTCACTCACACAGCAGCGTGGCTGTCCTTGCTGGACAGCCAGCCAGCCAATCACACAAGAGTGCATTCAGGTCTCCTAGGAGACTAAGCACAGGGAGTTTTGGGCACCTCCCTTACATCCTGTCCACCCCAGACACTCTGGCACCAGAGGAAGGCTTCAGTACAGAAGCCCGCCAAAGAGCAGGAACAAAGGGACCAAACCTGGTTTAGCACGCAGAGACAAACACAAGAAGGACTTTTCCTAAAAGAAATGGCGAAAAAAGATGACCAGAGTCTGTTTTTACAGATAGCTCTGGGGCGCCATATTGAAAACCAAGGCTACCCCTGATTTTTAGTTAACGTTGTTAGCGGTGGCGAAAAATCACGGTAGATCTAAACCACTGCCACCAGCCATTTAAAATAGGAAAAGATAACATTTTACTGTTACATGAGTGCTTTGACTTAGGGGAAGCTAGGCAACCCCTCCAGAACTCTATAGTAAGATAGGGTGTGCTGGGTCAGTACATTTAAAGAGACTAGTAAAGTAAATTTAACTTTACATGCCCTGGGTGACAGTAGTCAGTCCCTGGGAAGGTATTTAAACCTCAGGGAGTCTGAGAGACACCCATGTGCCACTGCACTGAAGGTGCTGTGTGACACACAGAAAAAGATGATGCCACTGGAGTTGTTTTAAAACTCCATAACCAAAGAACACAAAAGTAAAGCACACATCAAAATACATGAAAGAGTGGGAAAAAGGCTCACACTGTTTCCAGGTAATAAATTCAATCCCAGAAATCCACCAAAGTTGCTGGGGATCTCAAAAGGTAAGGGAAATTAGCACATTTGGAAAATTCTCCCTAAAAGTCTGCTTTTGAGGGGTCATGCCACATGATCATGTGGTATGGTTCTCTGAATTCAGGTGTCATCCCTCAGCAGGTCATGGTTCTGTGTAGATTATGTTCTGCGTGGAATTTTGACATGCATGTGCTCAAGGTGCATGTGGTATTTGGGTTTACATGTGCACAATGCTAATGGACATAACATGTGCTGTTTTTAGGTGATGGTGATGATGGCGGGGAGTTTTGATGGTTGCTCATACTGGTTATCAGTGTGGTGCTACACAGTGTTTATGGCACTGATGGTCATTTGTCCATGTGTGTTTCCTGTACGGGTACGTGATTAACTCTGTGTGGGATGCTGCCAGCTAAGTGACATGTATGGTAGTTGGTTTTCTGCAGTGCATTTTTCATCATAGTTAGGCATGGGTGCTAGGTTGTGTGGTTTATTAGTCCCCATTGTGTGTGCAGGACATTTGGTGTGATGCGCGTGTGTTTGTGGGGTTATGTTTGTGGTGTGGTGTTTGGTGGTGTTACAGGGGTTGTGTTTATTGTGTGTAGGTGCCCTTTGCATGTGGGTGGCTCTGTTTCCGGGGTTTACAGGGGATTAGATTAGTGAGTGTAGGTGTCCTTTTCATGTGGTTAGCTTCATTTTGTGGGTGTACAGGGGGCAGGAATGGTGGGTATAGGTGCCCTTTGCATGTGGGTGGCTCAGTTTCAGGGGTTTACAGGGGGTGGAAATGGTGGGTGTAGGTGCCCTTTGCATGGGGGTGGCTCAGTTTCAGGGTTGTACAGGGCGTCGGATTAGTGGGTGTAGGTGCCCTTTGCATGAGATTTTCTTAATTTGGTGGGTGTACAGGGGTTGGGAAATAGTGGGTATAGGCACACTTTGCATGTGGGTGGCTCTGTTTCGGGGGTGTACAGGAGGTTGGAATAGTAGATGTAGGTACCCTTTGCATGTTGGTGGTTCCATTTTGGAGGTATACAGGGGGTGGGAATAGTGGATGTAGGTGCCCTTTGCATGTGGGTTGCTCTGTTTCGGAGGTGTACAGGGGGTGGGAATAGTGGATGTTAATGCATTTTGCATGTGTTTGGCTTAATTTGTTGGGTGTACGGGGTGGGAATGGTTGATGTAAGTGCACACTGCATTTGGGGAGCGCAGATTTATTTGATGCATGGGTTTGTTGATGGTTGGTATGGGTGCAGCTCTTGGTGGTTGCGTGTGGGTACTCGCCATTCCATCTGTGTTATCTTTAATGCATCTGGTTTGACAGATAGAAATGTGCGCAAAATGGTATGTTTCACTGGCTCCTTAGTTTGCACTAGGGGAGATTGGTGGGTGTGTCCCGTGCAATCCTATATTTTTTGCACTGTTGCCCACTGCAGGCGCTTACTTCTGTAAATCGCCTTCTGGTACAATGCATTTGCTTGGTGCAATCCAAGCGCACAAGCAGGGTTTTTTTTGCTATACTTTTGCGCTTCTTTCTGTAAATGAAGCCCTTACTCTGCTTGTCTTTTCCTCCTCCTATGTGTACCTAAAACTGCGCGTTGTCTCTAGCCTCCACTGTGGAGAGATCACACAAGTGATCAACTGAGAAATGTCGTAACTAGTTTCGTATTTCAAAAGTTTCTCAATAATTCTTTCATCTTTGTTTATATTGACACATCTGAGACACTAAATACAGTCTGAACGGCAATTGCCTTTGGTGTTTTTATCAAAATAATTTCCAATTCTCCCAGGCAACATTCGCATTCAACATATATATTAGATTTACTGGGTGCGCTGCAGAATGTGCCAGAACGACAGACGTGTGCAAGTCACGCCTCAGTTCAACTTTAATCTTAGCACGAGCTGCAGCTCTTGTGTCTCTCCTCAAGAAATAACATTGCTTTCCAAAAACATATTTCTGAGTCATATATTCATCGCCGGATATCGCTCAAATGCCAGCATCGGATGGAATGTCACTGGCCCTTTTATCGATCGCTTATTTTCCGTGGTTTCGTCACAGCTCGCACTTTAAAGTTTAGCTGGGTCAGCTGGTGTGCTGATGTGACCACAAACGAACCTAAAGGCCATGCAACGCAACCCGAAGCGCTGTGTGTGCTACTGGAGATTATTCCTCCATTCTGAGCACAGCGAGGTAGCCAAAAGGTGAAGATACAGCAGACGAACAAGCCTGTGCATGAAGAAATAGATTTTTCAGTGGAATGGGTTTAGACGGAAGAGTTTTTGAAAGCCACGCGTGGCTTAACAGGAAGCTGGAATAATGTTTTAACAGTTGCAATGTATTTAGAAACTTTTAAACAACTTCTTACATTAAAAACACATAGCTACTGTCTACTTCAAGAGAGCAAGTGCCATTTTTAGAAAATGACTACATGTAAACAGGTAATCAAACCAGTCAAGTGCCTTTAGTGCCTACAGTTCGATTAGGTGCCATTCAATTTGTATTAGTTCATCCACTTAGATATTACAACGTGAACACATCCTATTATTATATGTCATTCTCCTTATATTTAGTCTCTTTAGATTTAAGTTTGGTGTTTGACACTTTCTCTAGAACCAAAATGTGTAGTCTCTTAGCCACCTATGGTGACCCTGTTTATATTTTAATAGTGATTAAAGTCTTCTGTGATGATGAAAACAGAGCACATGAACACGTTAGTAGAAAAGGTGATCAAACAAAATCGTTCATGGTTAACAGAGTCTAACATGGATGAATCTTGGTGCTCCTTCTCTTTATCTTATATATCAATAGGCTGAACAATAGGTTTAACAAAGTAAAAATCGATGTACCGAACATAAAGGGCAGCTCTATGCTGTCTCTGCTCGTCATGGACAATATAGACAGACTGGCGTTGGAGAAACCTTTAGAGGAATAGCTTAGATTTTGCGATGAGCTCCATCTTAGAATAAATATGGCTACATTCAAAGAAATAGCAATTGGCCCCAGGCGTACACTTGAGAAGGAGTCTCCAGTTAAAGATTGTCAGGGAAAACCAAAAACATATAGAGATTTGCAGGTTGTTTCATAGATCACGAAAAGGGTGTTCTTTCTGGATACAGATAGTTACTTGCTTCCATGAGAGCTAGCACCCGACAAATTGCACAGTGTTTGTCACACAACAAGAACATTTAAAATGGTATGCTTGATTCACAGCCACAAGTGGTAAATAAAGTAAACCTGTCTGCAGTCATTTAAAGTGGTGCCTTGTCACATTGGAGCAATGTACATGTGTACCCAGTTGCAAACCAGGAAAACACTGCCCTATGTATTCATGTTTCATTTTATAAACTAAAATGTTGGTTTGTGTTCAAAGTGAATAGTACTACAGTGTACCATCTTTCTATGATTTTGGAAGCGTTTAAACTGCAAATGGATTCTCATTTAGGACATGTTGAAGAGAAATGAATGAAGCCATTTAAATATTTGATAGGAATGGCATACACTCTGCCATTACAACAGAAATGCATAAGTTAATAAGCCCTTCATGCATCCAAAATCATATGATGTTTGTAGTTAGTTTAAGCAATGCTGTTTTGCTCTACAGTGAAATCGCTAACAAACTAATTTCTTCTGTTACTGCTGAGGCATATTCCGATGTGGGGGAGATGTGGATGTGCCAACTGCAATGCGTGTGCTTGTAATCATGACAACCGATTAGGCTCACAGAACAAAAGGCCTTGTGGACCAGACCCACTGAGTTAATGAGCGGCAACCACATTTATGAATTAATCTCACATGACATTTTTATTAAAAACAAGTTAAAATACCAGTAGCGGTCAAAATATGTTGAACTCACTCCATAAGGCTCAGGCCTGTTCTCCTATTGCTGAACTTCAAAGAACATATTTCTGCACTTAACACATTTAGGAAACTGTTTGGGGAAAATGTAAGCTCACTCATATCAGGGGGCGATTTGAATGCCAATTGTCCTCATTAGACATAACACATTTACATATAAGACCACACAATGTTCTGACACAGGTGATGTGTTCAGAGAATAAAAATAGTGAGAGGAGCAAGAAATTGACTAAATTCATGGAAGACCTTGGATTTATTATGGTAAATGGTAGAACGCCAGGTGATATTCCTAGTTCTCTGACCTGAAAGATGAACGATACATTGAGTATGTGTGACTATAGCTATATAAATAGGGACCAATTCAAGTTGGTCAGATCACTTAACAATATTTCTGCTCAGAATGTGTGCTAAATACCATCTGGAAGTCAAAAAAGCCAAAAATAAATTATTTGACATGAAATGCATTTAAGCAAACTCAACACATGTGTTAATAGAGACATAATTACTATAAGACGTTATTTGCAATAAATATCTCCTACTAAGGTATCCTTGTGGCTAAAGGATTTAACAGAAGAGTATGGTAAACAATCTAGGAAATGGTTCAATGTACACACAACTAAGCCTACATTTATTTACAGTTTCGGGAGGATAGCTCAGGGGCAACGTGCTCCCCTTGGAAGAAAGACAACACAGAACAACACAGGTTCGATCCCCGGGTCCGCACTTAAAAACATATGGGTATTTCATGCGTTATAAATAAACTATCATATCATGATGTGGCGGTGGCAGAATAAGAAAGATACCTACGTCATTTGATCTAGCATATTAAAAATAATAATGACTATACACTGATTGAGTGTAATAACCTGATCCATCAAACAAAGATGCAAAATAGAAACTGGCTCTGCAGACGTAAATATACAATCATAACATCTACATGGCAATAGGTACATCTATGTAAATCCTGGCAATTAGTAAAGTATCGTAATAACAAATAATAAATATCACTCTATGAACTATGAAAGTTCTAAATACCAATACAAATGTGATGTAGATGGCATAGTTATTATCATAATCATACATGAACTAAAATCCTCTCATGCTGCAGCCCTGGTGGAATGTCAAACGTTGTCTATAAGAAGGCAACAGAGATGTGGACTGCTGATCTTTATGCATTATTTAAACATGTTTTTGATGTGGATGTTGCTTTGTCATGGTGTGAATCTCTCCTCAATGTTTTCAAAAAAGGAGATAGACTTGATCCAATCAACTATCAGCTGCTTGCAATGTAAGATGAAAGTAAAAACATGTTCACCACCATTTTGCTATCTGAATTAAATAATTGTGCGAAAGAAAAAAAGAGTCTGGCGTACATTTCAAACAGGATTCCACATGGGCCACTCCACTATTTACAATGTTATGTCTTTGCAATATCGTATTTGGTGAGCTTGTTCAAAACGCACATCTCCCCTTTACATTGCCTTCATTGATTTGTAGGCTATTTTCGATAGAGTAAACTGTAATGCGTTATGTCTCAAATATCTTCTTAATATGATTCAACAACTCTATTCAGAGACATCTGTAAGAATACTTTTCAATAATGCAGGTGATAATTCAGACTTGATTCATAATAACAATGGGATGAAGCAGGGTTGTACACTTGCCCCATTACTATTCAATGTGTATCTAGTGGGAATGCTGAAGAAAATCCATATGATTCACAATGTATGTCCTAATATAAGTAAGAGACAGATTCCTTTGATGGGCTGTGCTTACAATATTGTGATAATCGATCAGGCACTGGCCAGTCTAATCTGGGCCACAACCACCACAATGTACTTAAACCATATAACAAGTATGTACAATACACCTTCAAATAACAAAACTCTCCCTGAACCCCTTACAAATTAAATAATGTCTGCATACACTAAAATTGACCGCAGAGACTGTGGCATTGCAAACCCTTTTTTTCACCTATTAAAACAGCTCCATATCCTCTCAATTCCACTCCCCTACCCTTTTCATGCCCTCTTTCAGCCATCAAATAAACCCAAATGTTTTTTCCAAACTGTTTGTTCACAACGCTCTCCATGGACTACCACAGACTGTATGTTAACAACCTCACCCTTGTGGCTTCTGCCATGAAATCATTGCATGCACAAGATTGCCTGGTGCTGAACAGCAGACACCTGTGGTTTCCTTGAATCACGTTGTTGCCCCTGTTGGCTTGAGTGGAATTAACAACCACCTAGTGTGCTGTAACAGTCATGTAGTCAATGCTCTCAGCACTGGTCAACTGGTCGATGATTCCGTAGACATTTTGGCCCACTGACTTCTTTGGTGCCCACACCACTGTAGTCTGTTAAGGTGGTCATTATCGATAATCAATAATCAGTAACAAGACAAACTCAAGACAATTGAGTAACAACAAGTGAATGAGAAAACCCAGCTTTAGTCAAACACGAATGGATGGGAAAATATAGAAATGTATTCCTAATCGTTACAATACAAAACACAAGCTTTTGAATGAAAACCACGTCATAAATGGAGTCATGGTTAGCAATAAGACAATCATATCACATCAAGGTGTCTACGGGCAACAGCAAATCAAAAATTGGGTCAATCATTTAACACTAAACTAGAACTGATGCTAAAATTGGAAGCACTAAATGTCCCGACAGGCAAAACAATGTCCCTTGGCAACGGTGGTGCAACGGCGATCTAAAAGTAAAGGAGAAGTAGAAATCTCCCCACACTAAGCTGTCACTGAAACGGATGTGACACCAATAAATGTAAGCAGTCATAGAGAAGTTATCAGACAACCCTGAACCAATACAATTCTGGTAAAAGCACCTGATTACCACAGGACTGAGACTCAATCCTATCCTGGTGCTAAGCATAAGAGCATTCCAATGGGGATGTTGTATGTTTATTCATCCACACTGCAATATGCTCCAAGAAATGTGAGCTTGGTGTGTGTAAAGACAAACACATGTGAACACCTAGTGTCAAATTATTCTCAAAAACAGTAACAACATATAATCCCAGGGGTATCCTAATTGAGTAAAAGGATATCCCATAAAAGGATAATACAGAAATGCATTCTCAATAGTTATAAAACAAAACACAAGCTTTTGAATAAAAAATACATCGTAAATGGCATCATTAGATAGTGATAAGAAAATACTTTTATTCACTTGTCCTGTTGGTCAGTAAAATATGACATGTTTACATTCTATAGGCAAAGGCTACTACTATTGGATATTCTTTAACTGATGACTCCTCCTAAATTCGTCCTACTAAAAATTTTTCACTACATTCTCCTATTCTAATGATTGGCACTATGCTACGGTAGCCAACATGGCAGATAAGGATATAATTGGTCGGTAGTTTGCTTTTCTGACTTGGGCACTTTAATGTGATGCTAAGGTGCATGATGGGGAAGGAGAGATGAACAGGCTGCTGTAATTCAGTTTGAATAAGTAATTCCCTTCTCATTCTCTGGCCCGAGACCTTATTTGCACATTTGTTTGTGGCCTTGATGTGTCGCCCCGTATCTGGAGTAGCAGAGTTGGACCAGGAATAAATTACCACTGTTCTGGTCACATGTTAGAGGACCACTGTTCGGAGCTCAATTTTCTATATTTATTGTGTTTGCGATTGTAGGCTGTGTGTTCTGCGCTGTGTGTTTATTATTTATGAGACTGTTTGGCAAGGTAGCTACGTGCACCTGGAGATGATGAGCTACATGTACTGTCTACATGTAGCTACTGACTGCTACCAATCGAAACTAATGAACTTATTAGTTGCATGCTTTGTACTTCTGGAGAATGTTATCTACTGTGGTTTTGATTCACTGCTAGGGCCCCCTTGCTTATTGGCCTTGACGTCTGAACGTCTGTCTGAATCTCATGGGTCTTGGGGTTGTGTGAAAAGCAGTTTTAATGTCAGGATTTAGCATTTCAGAATAAAGGCATTTTAATATTCTGTCTGCAAAATGGTGGTACTCTGCTTTAGTCTATGTCATGTTGATGTTCTTTGTGTGTTGTGCATTGCTTGCGGCTATAAGTTAATGCCTGCTCATGTATGCAGCAACCTTCCCCTACCTAAGCCCATCTCTATGCTACTTGTGTAACTCTGTCTGTATAACACAAAAGAGGTCATGGCTGGAAAGTTTGAACTTAATCACAACCTCTGGCATTGTTCTGGCAACTCACCAGACCATCATTCATCAGTCTGCGAAGCCATTACAGAAGGGGAATGGCATATGCAAATCAGGCTTGTTCTCACCCCAAAGGGGGAAGTCCAGCCTGAACTGCTTGATCACATCCCATCTGCATGAGACCACAAGCATCCCCAAACATATTGCAGCCTTATTGGGCACCATCAGTGAGGAGTAGCTTGGGTCTCTAGGGCTAGCAGGCTCGGGACCCATGTCTGGGCTTCCCGTCCCAATCAGGCTGACCTACGCAAAAGAAAACAGGTGATGGCTGGAAGGTTTGGAATTAATCAGAAACTCTAGCATTGCTCTGAGAAACCCTCCAGACCATAATTCTTCAGCCTGCCAAGCCATTACGGAAGAAGAACCTTAAAATGGGCAGTCCAGCCCAAACTGCTTTATCACATCCTTTCTGCACAAGGCCACAAGCATCTCCAAGCATGTTTCAGCCTTATTGGGCTCTAAGCCCAGCAGGCTAGGGACCCACATTTGGGCATGCACGTCCCACTCGGGGTGATTTATACAAAACAAAAGAGATTACAGCTGGAAGGTTTGGAATTAATCATAACCTCTGGCATTGCTCTGGCCAACCCTCCAGATCATCAGTCATTAGCCTGCCAAGCCATTGCAAAGGAGAAAAAAACATATGCAAATCAGGCTTGGTTCCCTTTTCATACTGCAACCTGTACCTACACTTGTAAGTGCACTTCTTGCCCAACTGGTGTGGCTCGAGCTATTCTAATCTTTTGGGTGGTTGCATTATCAGTAATGTTTAAACTGGTTGTTTACAAGTGACTTGTTAGCCTGTACCTTAGCTCACCTCTATGAGCATCTGGGGATGTGACCAATCTTGGTGTTGATTTTATTTGCATCATCACACTTCCCCCTCTGGTCAATTTATTGAGCACTTACCCTTGTGTTGTCCTCTTATCAGGTCTACTTTTATAGATCCACACTTTAGAAACCCCCCTCAAGCCAGTGCCCTGTTCCACAAACTCTTCTGGACCACATGTCAAAAAACTGCATTGTCCACCTTCCTCACAGTCCACCCAATGCTGTGTATAATTGTGAGGATCTAACAGGGGTTCAAATCATGTACCAGGGGGCTCAAATGGCCTTTATATTACATGCATATGGGGTGGTTTGTCTGTTTGAGTGTGAACATGCATTGCGTTATCTTTACCAAGCACTATTGTCAGCACTTGTTTCTCCACTATTCCTTCCCTGCTCTTTTACTTTGTTTCTGCATGATTTGCAGGACACAGAGGTCAGTCAGTATTAGTACTACTATTAGTATTTCAAACACATTATCCAGCCATGTAGGCACCTATGAGAACAAGTAATCAAACCAGTCCTTATCTTATGTTGTACCAGTCTCTTGCACCATTTCTGTGTGCAAGTCCTGCAGGGACGTCATGGCTTCTGTCGAGCTCCAATTCTGCTCATCGTGTGCTGGTATGAATATGTAGCAACTTCAATCAGTCAAGCAATCAAGTATTTGTAGGGCACACAGTTCCCAAAGGCATCATGCCACTACCTAGATACAGAGAAAAGAAAAACACTTCAAGCAAACAAATGGGGTTTTAGCCTGTGTTTAAAAAAGCTCAAAATCTACTGATCTTTGGAGCGCACCCGGCAGGGCATTCCAAAGTTTGGGCAAGCAATAAAAAAGGCTGTGCCTCCCACTCATTCTCTGCTGTAACTCAGAATCTTCAATAACAATGAGTCCACCGATCGAAGCATGCACCCTGGGTATTAGCACCGAATGTTGTCCTGAATGACCAGGCAGCCCTTCCTGCTCATTTCCCGATGAATAATACAAAATACTTTAAATTGAATTTGAGCTGAGATGGGCAACCAATGTAGCCTTTGCCTTCCTGCTGGATCATAATGACCGAAAGGAATGCCTTTAACCAAGTGAACAACAACATTCTGCAAGACCTGCAGGCGATTGATTAAATATGTCGGTTGGGAAAGAAGAGTGGCATTGTAGTAGTCGAGACAGACATTATGAGAGGCTGCTACCACTTGCACGTGAAAAACCTAATGGATAAAAGGAAGGAACTTACCGAGCTGCTTCAATTTAAGGAATCCCAGGCCAGAGATGGTATTCATCTGGGTTTCCATAACCAGTGAAGTTCACATTTTTACACCCAGATTTTTGACAGTCCTCACCAAGATAGAAATGGACCCAGAGACAATGGCCAAAAGTCCAAAGTCCAGCTTTCCGAAAAAACGGCAGGATCAATGATCAGAAGCACAGTTATCTGGCTGTTAAGTTTCAGCCAGTGTATTCCATCCAGCCCCTGATGGCTTCAAGGCAGCACCTAAGTTGCACTGCAGTCCCTGCCTTGTCCAGATCCATGATAAACAGAATGTGGGTATCACCTGCATAGGAAAAGAACTGGAACCCAAAGGAGTTAATAAGAGCAGCCAGGGGCTGGATGTTAACATTGAAAAGCACAGTGGAAAAGGCTGAACCCTGCAGAAACATCCACAGGTAACAGCCAGGTTAGACGATATATAGGAGGCTAGAGAAACCATTTGCACACAAGAAGTAAAAATGTCACAAAACCATTCTAGGGCACGCCCAGCCATGCTGGTACACTGTAGCCTGGATAAAAGAAGCCTGTGATCAATGGTGTCAAAGGCGGCCAACAGGTCCACTTAGATAAGGCCTGCCATGCCGCCCTGATCCTTGATCATAATGAGATCATCCAGTACCAAGACTAAAACTGATTCCGTCCCCATTAGGGGGTGGACACCCATTTGGCAGGGGTCTAGAATGCCATCGCCCTCCAAAAAAAGATCCTAATTAGGATGCGGGGTTTTGGTGACAACTGCTTTCATGACTTTCATCAGGAAGGGGAGAAAGGAGTTCGACCAGTAGTTTGAACAAACTGACACATCCAAAGTGGGTTTTCTTAATAGAGGAATCATTGAAGCCTTTTTGTAAATAGCTGGAATCTGTCCAAAGGCAAGCAAGGGATTAACAGCTTCTGGTATTACCTCACTAACTTAGTGAGGTAATACCAGAAGCCTTAGTCTAAGGCTCATAAGGGCAGTTTTAAACAAATACAAAGGGGTGTCAGCAAGGGATGATGCAGACTTCAAACATGACAAAACCCGATTCATCTAGTGGGACCAAAGGAACCAAATGATTGAGAATCAAGATTGTTTGGTGACAACTGATCAGAGAAGACCATGATAGAATTGCCCCACGGGTATTTTAGAGGAACTAGCCCTATTAGTCTCAATTTTATTTATAAAGAAATGAGAGCAGTTATCATACAAAACAAGTAATCCTTGGCCTATAGAGGCTATACCAGGATTTGGAAGTTGCTTCACTGTTTGAGAATGTTTCTTAGGTACATTGTCGTAAGCCAATTTGGCCTCCTTCAGGGCTTTACGGTATAGAGCAATTGTTTCTTAAACGCCTCCTTTATGAGTAAGTCATAGCTACTCCTCCACCTACGCTCTGCTTGACGAACGACGAGGTGAAGTGAAAGTATTTCTGAGGAAAACCATGGAGCTGAAGGGCGCACCTACCTTGTAGTCCATAGAAAAGGGGCCAAATGATTTGCAGTCACAGTACAAGCTGTGACAAGTGTGGATAGGGCAGATGGTTCAGGGAAAGGTCCATCTTCCAGGGCCTGATATTTAGAGATAATCTGGGTGACCAGATTTGTTGACTCAACTGACCTCCCATTTCTGTGATAGATTTAATAGAATGACTAACCAGTCCGAAGGGTCCCAGGAGGGGAAGCTCAAAGGGGTCCAAATAGTGGTCCGACCATGTCAAAATGTGACAGGGAAAAATGTACAACTATTGTACGAGTGCAAAATAAGGTCCAGCGTATGCCCTTTAGCGTGGGTAGGTCCAGACACCAGTTGTTGTAGGAACAAACTGTCCATGCCACCTAAAAAAGAAATGAGTAGAGTAAAATGCAACATCTGCCCAAAGGTTAAAATTCCCTAAAACAAATGGGTTGTTATAGTGCAGAACCCGTTCCGAAACGACATTGAAGAAAGTATTTTCAAATGTCGAAAGACTGAAACAAGGGGGACCGTAGCCAATAAACAAGTGGTATACAGAGGAGGCATTAACAATAATCCTTACCAGCATGCACTCCATCCTCACATCCACTGCATCAGGGAATAAAAGACATGTATATCAGTGTTCATGAATTAGGGCCACCACTCTGCCAGGATGCTGTAAGTCCCTTTCTATGTGGCGAATGGCATAACCAGGAAGAAGAACCTGCACTAAGTGAGAGTCTGAATATACAGAGTGCCAAGTTTCTGTTACGAATAAAGAATCAGGCTCATGGCTTTCAATAAATGTGCACATCTTGAGTCTATGAGCAACCACAGAGTGAGCATTGATCAGGCGGCTCTTGGCTGTCTGCCCAATAATCCAAGATACGGACTGCGTGTCTTCAGGTGCCAAGGATAGTAAAATAGATTGTGGCAGATCCTTACCTGCAGTGTGAGACGCCCATAGCACAGACTCCACATGGATGAGCGCAGACGGGCCAGACTTTGGATGGACTTCATGCAGCACTCGGTCACTGTGCCACTCGTGACGTGTACTAAATAGGCTACCCATTGAATTACACAGAGCAATACGCAAGGGAGGCCAGAGTAAAGAGCGAGAAAACAATCTGCTCTGGATTTGTGTGTGTGTCAGAACTGAAAGACAGCTGGGAGTATACTGCTGGTATGAGCCACCAGCCCCCCCAAAGTCCAGGCACACTTGGGACCATAGGTGCAGGTACAAGGAAACAAATGAAGCAAATAACAAGAAAGGGAAAGTAAAATGTTAGAAAAGGTTTAAAATATGCATGCGCCATAGGGAACCAAGCTGCACCTCACCGAGGAGCCCCAACAAGGCCAAATAATTTCTGGGGTTGCTTTTGTTTCCATGCAGAGTGGACCTGGCCTAGCAGTTTGGGCTGGGCTGCTACCATTGGTGGCAGTACCTGGCTGATTTGCATATGGCTGGACCCCTTTTTCAATGGTGCAGATGGGCTAAAAAACAGTGGTGTGGAAGGTTACCCAGAGCAATGCCAGTGGTTAAAATTCATTCAAAACCTTCCACCCATCACTTTTGTGGTTATAGTGTGTCTCTATGTGAGAGAGGGTATGACCAGACGTGGGTGCTTGCTGTGCCATAGGGAACCAAGCTGCACCTCACTGAAGAGGCCTAACAAGGCCAAAACATGTCTGGGGCAGCTTGTATTTCCCATGCAGAGGGGACCTGTCCTAGCAGTTTGGGCTAGGCTGCTGCCATTAGTGGCAGTGCCTGACTGATTTGCATTTGGCTGGACCCCGTTTGCAATGGCACAGATGGGCTAAAAATGGTGGTGTGGAAGGTTACCCAGAGCAATGCCAGTGGTTAAGATTCATTCAAAACCTTCCACCCATCACTTTTGTGGTTATAGTTTGTCTCACCATGTGAGAGAGGGTATGTCCAGACGTGGGTGCCTTGCTCACTGCGCCATAGGGAACCAAGCTGCACCTCACTGAGGAGGCCCGACAAGGCAGAAACATGTCTGGGGTTGCTTTTGTTTCAGTGCAGAGGGGACCTGACCCAGCAATTCGGGCTGGGCTGCTACCATTGGTGGCATTACCTGACTGATTTGCATATGGCTGGACCCCTTTTGCAATGGCACAGATGGGCTAAAAAATGTTGTGTGGAAGGTTTCCCAGAGCAATGCCAGTGATTAAGATTCATTCAAAACCTTCCACCCATCACTTTTGTGGTTATACATATACATTATGAAACAGGGTGTCCAGTCACATGCCAAGTGCAAAAGGGCAAAAAAGGAAAATAAATTGAATTCCAAACCAATTAAAAAAAGAACAAAAACCCACACCTTAGATGTGTTTCTGCCTTAATCATGGCCAACAAAACTTGAACCGATCTTTGCTCACCCCCCTCCATGGCAGTTAGGAGGTCAAGGACATATCTGTTTTGGAGAATAATCAGTTTTATAGCGCTCAACTCCTATTTAACTGCTTTAATCCCCTTTAGACTGGCATTGATTGTTAGCAGTAACTCCCATCTGGTTATCTGCATCCATTTGGTGTTTTCCACTGCGTGTTTGCCAGGGGCAAGGAGGGAAGTAAAAAGCAGTGGTGCTTTACTTAACATCCTGTGTTCAAATGGTATGTCATCCAGTGACTCTGCGCTATTTTGTGTAATGTAGTTTTCTCTTTTTGTATGCTGCAACGTTAGGGGTTGTTTATTCCATTGTGTATAATCTCTCAGGGGGCATTCACCTATGAGCACCACGTTACCTTAGGGTTACTAACAGTGCAGATGCATGCAACACTTCCATTGAGCATACACCGCACATATTTGGTGGGCATGTAGGCAAATGCATGATATTACTGCATCTTTCATTCTCTCCTACCTTAACTGTACCATTGTTTCTGAAGCACAAGGAAGCATTTACCATCTTAATGATGTATTTTGACTCTCTTACGTTCTCTATCCAAGTCAGCAAATTGGCAGTTTTTATCCATTCGTCAAGACATTGATTATTGGTATTTGTCCAAACTACTTCCTCTAACCCTATCAGAGCTTCTACTCTAAATCCCATCATCCCTTCTACCCATCCCTCAGGAGTATAAACTTCCCTATTATATGCAACTGTGGTCTATCCTAACAGAAGGGTATTTATTTCTCTTGTGCAGTGCATGGTCGATCATTGTAACCTCACCTCTGTCTGTCCCAATAATGTATATTTTATAATCATTTCTTTTGTTCCCTTCACCTTTGTTTTTTTAATAAAGTTATCTTCATACAGCAAGTCTGCTTTTGTAACCCATGTTGTATAGGCCCATTGTCCTCTCGTTTGGCACATTGCAAGATGAGTTAGGTGGTGCTGTCCTTACTGGCATCTCCTTGGACACAAACACTTTGGGGGTGCTCAAAACGTGCAGAATGAGAGAGCACATGAAGCAGTTCTCATCCGATTTCTCTAGCCCCATCTTTGTCATGTGTTTGTACCACTGTTGTTCATCTTTTCATTATAACTTTCAGAATGATGTTGCAAGAAATGTTCATCATCGGTCACCCCTCTCCTAACTCCTAATTTCTGCAGTTATGTCAGTAGCTATATTGTAGATATCATTGCTAAAAAAAATTGACTTTATATTGTATATGCAAAATGAAAACAACAAAAGCGAAAGAAAAAAGCAGCAGTCCATTTTCTCCAAAAGTCCTTTTCTAGGCACACGTTGGGCCAGTAAAGAAAAAATATCCTTTGCCTTTGAAAAATGCATCAATCTGTGGTGTTACATCATGTGTCAAGTTGCGGGTCAGCTCTCACTCTAACTCTTGTCTGTGGCCTGGTCACCACTTCTTCTTCTTCTTCTGGCTTCTCTTTGTCCAACATGAGGCCATTCCTCTGAAATATTTCACGTCACCTATATGCACCCAAACCTTTTTAGACACAATTTTACAGATGAAAGGATTGCATACTGGGCAGAGTATGGACCCTCAAATATGGACCCTCAAATCTGGATTTATGCTATTTGCAGACAAAGGGAAGAGGTGGAGTGATGGTATTACAGAATGTGCATCTACAATGTGCTCTCTGTTGTCAGTGTTTCCTTCTTGTCCCCCCTGCTGCACCTGATCTGTCAAGAAATTAATTTCAAGGATTTAGACATGACAGTTAGATAATCAAGCATCTAATTTCCCAACACTATCGCAGAACCCTCTGCGTCCAATTGAGCACCCATGGGAGGACCAATGGAGACCTGCCTTCTTCTGCTTGTCACTATTTCCTGGGGCGTGAGGTGGTATTCTGAGCCTGGCTGATAGCTTAAGGCAAAGAGAGCCAGGGGAAGGCAGCACAACCAATTTTTATTTGAAGTGTCTCATCATTTTGCAAAGTGTTCCTTCAAAAAGACAGTTGAGTTGTTCCTCATTGCCACTAGCCTGGCAGTGATAGGTAGAACAAAGCATGTGCTTAACGTCAAGCATGGATGTCATTTCAGAAAATGGTACATTTACAAAATGTGCCCCGTTATCTGATCATAGCACTTTGCATACTCCCCATCAGGGAAACAAGGAACTTAGCAGCTGACTTTGTGTCTGCATGGGTACACGGTCCTGCTACCTTCCAGCGTGAGAAGGGGCATGCAAGCATAATCATTTATCAATATCCATTCCATTTTTGTAGCATATCGACATAGTCGATATGCAAATGCTGAAATGGGCCAGTAGGGCTGGGTATTGCTCCTCTCACCGTTATCAAAGAATGTCCAGTGGTATATTTTTGACATGATGAGCAATTGATGATTACATTTAGGAAATGATGATTCTTCAGAAAGGGTTGCTGGAAGACATTCCCTTGTGTTGTGTGATGGGTAGTGGAACTGCTCTAAGAGCATTGAAGTTAACTTTAGAGGCATCACAAGGTTTCCCATACTCTCCTGTCACCACACCAGGTCAGTGGGGGACAATGAACACCTTCTTTTCCTGCGCACGTTCTGTTTGTCTTGTGGTGCCCATCCCTGTAGCTCTATTATCTGTGTCAATAGTACTACATTATAGTAAACAAAAAAGTGGGGAAATGGCACCAACCTGATGTCACTCTGCACCCAGGAATAGATATTGGCTGACTAAATTGGAGTGTTGCAGCTTCATGAGGGAAAGAGGTCAGAACCCCAATTCTCTCAATAGGTATTTGAAGCACCCCTCCAAATATTGATTGTGCGCCACACTTAGGAAAGAATACTTGAGATAAATGCTTCTTTAATGATCAGAAACATATTCAATGAAATTCATCATATGTTTGCCCATAGGTGACACGTGTTTCGGCAAGTACATCATTTCCTTTTTCAAACCAGGCCATACTATATCACATGATATCAACAAACTTGTACTGTTATACATGCATTTTGTGGTGAGATAACACAATAAACAGTTCAGTCATTGGGCCTCATTACGACCCTGGCGGAAAGTGACTGACCGGACCGCAACAGCGTAAATAGCGTTTCCGCCATTGCACGAAGGAGCAAAGTGCGGCCAATCACGACCCATCGGGCACGAGCATTACGCCATGGCGGAATCCGAAAGGCTGCGATGGCGGAAATGACCCCAAAACGGCCCTTACCGCCGCCGTACGCTGCACCAGGTGCAATACCGCCACCCATCTTAGCGGTCACCGTAATGAGCGGTCACCGTAACGAGCGTGCACCGCAAATTACGGCCACCGTAAATATACGGAAACGGAAGTAAAAGCATGTGGCCGGAACGGGAAACAGCACGCCGCACAACTATAAAATCCGAATCCCAACACAACCATAAAAAATCCGACCCTGACACACATCCCAACCCGTTAGCAACCCCAGTTAAAAAAATAAATATGGGAAAGGTAGCCAAGAAAGCGTGTGACCGCAAGCGGCAGGTACACTTCTCCCGAGAGGAACTGACCGTGCTCACCGAGACCCTCCAGGAAAATTCCGCCGTCGTCTTCTCCAGTCAAATGACCAGGACGGCCCTTGCCAACAAGAAGGCCATATGGGCCCTGGTGGCACAGCGCGTAAGTGCGGTGGGGACAACACCCCGCACGCCACAGCAATGTCGCAAGCGGTGGGACGACCTGCGGATCCGCGTACGCAGCATACTTTCTGCGAACAGGAACATCGCCACAGCTACCGGGGGGGGGTTCAGAGTCGCCCATCAAGTTGACCCCCTGGGAGGAAATCTGCGCCTCCACCATAGGAATGGAGAGCATAGAGGGAGTCGGAGGGATGGAGAAAGGAGTGCCGACATCCGGAGAATCAGGTAGGTTGGCCAAGAGAAACAATGCGAAATCCACAAACCACGAACATGTGCAGTACCATGTGACCCCATAGTGCAATACATACTTTGCCCTGACAGCGCCCTCTAAAAGTCAGAATGAACAAACAAATCAATCAAGAAGCCATAAACAACCCCTACATGTGCAGCATGCACCCCCTAACTGCAGGCAGCCAAATGAATGCATCCTCAATCCACACGAAAATGAGACCACCTCCAAGGCCCAGTCCCAAATCAGCCTCATGTACCACCCCAATGCATTTGATACGTTGCCATTCCAAATCCGACAGACCCATAACTAACGCTCGCCCCTCTTTACTCCACCACAGGGTCCGATACCAACGACGAGCTGCAGGACACCCCTACCAGCACGCCTGCAAAGAGGGCCAGGACCAACGTCCCAAGAGCCTCCACCTCACGTGCAAGGATCAAGACACGGCAGCAGCAGGAATCAAGTGGCAGCACACTGGAGGGGACTGCAACAGGCACCCCAGCAGCCAGCAAGTCCACAACCCCAGCACCACAGGTCCCCCCAAAGAACGTATCTGATGGCACTGCCTCTGGTGGTAGCAGCACCATAGGTGACACAGCTGTCATGCCAGCATGCTCCGACACGGAAAACAGTGCTGGCGACGTAGGTACCATCCATGACCTTTCCCAATCCCCCTGCATGTTCCTTCCCCTACACCATGACGAAACCACGCAGGGGCACCCTGAAGACGACGACTGGCCAACCCCCACAAGTCCTGTGCCAAGGCAACATGTGTTGAGCAGCCCCCCTGTCACACCACCGCAAATGTCCATGGCCCAGCAGAGGCAACAGTCCCTCGACCTGCTGATCGAGCAACAGCAGGAAGCGTCCTCGCTACTCAAGGACCATGCAAATGAATGCGGGGGTTCCAGGGCAGCCATGGAAACATCCACCGAGACACTCAGGGCACAAATAGAGAAAAGTAGTGAGAGCCTCAGGGGAGAAATGGAGAGAAGCACCGAGAGCCTGAGAGCACAAATGGAGAAAAGCACCGAGAGCCTGAGGGGGGAACTGCATGCGACGTCCAAAGACGTTTGTGCTGAACTTGCTGCTGTGCGCCGTGTGCTCTCGGAGCTCTCACAAACCCTCAGAGACATGCATGGACGCGAGCAGGCAGAGACATCATCCGTGGCAAGTTCCGTCCAGGGCAGCCCCCAACGCAGATCTGGCAGGAACCTGCGCTCCACGGGCAGGGGTGCCCCTGATACCCGTAGAGGGGGCTTGCAATAGCGTCTACCCACGGACAGCATGCATATTTGGACACTGGTGTTGGGGGGGGAGGTAGTAGGGTGGAGGGGGTGTGTTGGGCTTCACTGGGTGGCGGGTCCATAGGGTGTATAAATCAAATCAAATTAACAATACAGCACCTCATTATCATCCAATGACATGTGTGGACATTGATAATTGCGTACGAGGCCTTCATAGGCGTACAGTCCACAATGTGCCTGTACTACACACACACAGTGCCACAGGTCCCCTTTCCGTGTAATAGGCACCATGCGTGGTTGCTAGAAGCATGCATCTATGATGCTCTGTCGGATTGCACGTGCATCCTGTGCCTCATGGACTCCTTGAGGTGCCTCCACATCCCCACCCTCATCATCATCATCATCTTCAGGTGCATGCAGTACAGCGTCAGGGGGCATGGGCACATTCCTACGTATGCACATGTTGTGCAGCATGACACATGCCATGACCATCTTAGAAACCTTCTCATGGCTGTACATGAGTGCCCCGCCAGACCTGCTGAGGCTGCGGAAACGAGCCTTCAGTAGGCCGAATGCCTGTTCAATGACCACACGGGTACGTGAGTGGGCATGGTTGTAGTCCTCCTCATGCTCGTTCTGTGGGTTCCGGATTGGTGTAAGGAGCCATCTCTTCAGTGGATACCCGGCATCACCTGTATGAGACGAATAAAGGGTGTCAGTGGAATGATAGTGCTAAGTAGCCCCCCCCCCCCTGCAAGGTCATTGACGCATCAAATGGGCCACGATGTCATGCATGGAATGAGACTCACCGAGTAGCCAGGATCTGTGCCCTGCGTGTCGCTCCATGTAGCGTGGTATTCTTGTGTTCCTCAGGACCATAGAATCATGGGTAGATCCTGGAAATCTGGCACAACAATGCGTAAATATCTTGTTGGAGTCACACACCATTTGCACATTGATTGAATGAAATTGCTTCCGGTTGCGGTACTGGACCTCCATGGCATGTGGGACAACCAATTCAACATGGGTGCAGTCGATGGCACCAATGCAACCCGGGATGCCGCCAAGTGCATGGAATCCCACTTTAGCGTTGGTAATCTCCTGGTACGTGCGTGGTAGTGTGATGTGGTCGTCGGCGTGCTTCAGGAGGGCATCGTGCACTTGGAAGAGTGTCCGTGAGAACAGTGGCTGTGAAATGCCATGCAACTGTCCCACTGTGTGCTGGTAGGTGCCTGTGGCCAGGAAGTGGAGTGCAGACACCACCTTCAGTAGGGGTGGGATGGCGGTTGGGCTATCTATCATGCTCACGAGGTCAGCATGTGTCATGTCCACAATGGCGATTATGGTGTCCCGGTCCAAACGGTAGAGGGTGTGGATCTGCTCAGCAGTGAGGTTGAATGGATCGGCTCGGAGGCGTGGGATTGCGGGCCGCCTGCGTGGTGGTAGTGGCAGTGCTTGTGGGCCTTGCTGACCCTGCCTTGCCCCCCTCCTCCTCCTTCTCCTCCGTCTCCCCTGTGCGCCCGGTTGTTGTACCTGTTGTTGTTCGTCGTCTTCTTGTAGTTGTAGCACTTGCAGTGCTATCTGGTACCCCAGGCCCAACATCGCTAGTCCTGCCGGTAGCATTTTGGAGTGGGAGTGGTTGTGGGAGGGGTTTGGGTCTGCAATATATGTGCTGTCGGCCTGTATGGCCTCCACCTGTGCTGATTGAATGAATCTGTGGCAGATGCAATCCCTTCTGGCCGAGCACGTCCCGCACGTAAGGCTGCATTTGGCCGCATGGCATCTTGGGATTTGAATCATGTATCAAATCCCGATGGCAGTGTGATGTACTTTGACTGATTTTCATGCTATGCTCCCATTGTTACACATGCTATGATTGCAGCCGCTTACATACCTGTGAAGAGTCAGTGGTATGTAGGGCTCGATCGATGGCCGACCCTCATGCAGCACAGTAACGTACTTCACCGACGGGCGTGGCGTGGCATTTGTGATTGCAGCCAGTTAGCATCATGACACACAGCCGCACTACATTGATGTAATTGTGAATGCAAGCGTTCACAGAAGCCTTTTCGACGTAATGTTGCAAGTGAGGAATTCGAAGGCCAGCATTTTGGGTTTTGAAGTAGCGGCGAGGATACGCCCACAGGTCTGGCTGGAAATGTAACGTTCTATTGTAGAATGTCCTTGGGACATGGCCCATAACGAGCAGGCAATGAATGATATGAATTGAATGGGATGCGCAACAGCGTAGTGGACGATAAGGCAGGACGTTCCCAAATCCATCTTGCTTCACAACACTACAGATCCGGCCAGGGGCACAGTGGTTTTTGCGGACTGCATTACGCACAGACGCGATGGAAGTTTCACATATTATGTGAGTGAATATTCATGCGTTTTCATTGCGGGATGAGGGAATGATGTGTGGATGCATGGACTGATGAATCCGTTTAGGGTCTGCCATGTACATGGGTTTTTTGATTCACTCCCCTTCCCCTGCGTTATGTGATGCAAGGCTGCCATAGTGGGACCATCGTCTATCTGCCCTTGTTGAACCCTCCCTGTCTCGACGCGCCTTCATACACTTGTGTCTAGGCACGTTACTAATCCCATGTCATGGGTTCTATCTTGACGGACGCATGCACAGTAACCGACGTTGACAATGGTGTATTTAGCTCGATTGGTTTCGTTATGATTCGATACTGATTTAGGGGTGTGTATATTCCTTTGGAGTGGGCTAGCATGCATATGGGTGTGGATTTGGTGTGTTGAATGAAGATTGTAATGCATCATGAGTCCCGTAATGCAATCGGTTAATTTGTGTTTCTTTTGGGTGACAGGTATCTCCTGCCCTATTGCAGATGCCATCTCTACGCCACTCCTCCAGATGGTTTTTACTCTCGACTCCTGCAGCTTCGGGTGAATCAGTGGAGCACCATTTCGATCTTATGGGACGATCGCCAATGGGCCACATGCCCTTACGCTGTACTGGTGGCTAGGTGCAACATTTCGGCCTTTCAGCTCGACTAGTGCCTGCCTCATGGGACGGACCTGCGGTTCTTGCCGCTTCCATGTTGCCTTTTGGAACGTTGATGTAGGCCCTGTGTGCCATGATGGTACAGGGCGTCACACAAGTGGAAGCCGGTCAATTATTGCAGATGCAGCCCTCGGTGATGATGGTTGTTTTGGTGGTATTTTGCAAATTGCTGTGGGGCCTTTGTCATTTGGATGTGCATTTAAATTGTATTCCGATATTTGTCGTGTTGCGTTGTTCTTTGCAGGTGATGTGGCGATTTTCGCTTTGTGGCGGTATGTATTGCGTGATGATCTGCATTGTGTTCCGCCTTCTGAGTTGAGTTGTGTGGTACAGTACTGGCCGCGTTTGCCTACGTAGCACAGTATGGTCACGGATAGGGGCTGCCATTGTGACTGTTTACATGATGTGCTGTTCAGGGGCGGGGGATTGGCTTTTGGCCGACTGGTGCCTGTCAGCCAGGTCGATTGGTGGAATGATGGGTTGTTCAGAATGTGGCTGGTCACAGGTGACTGTGTTTGCGTGCGTTTGTTGGAGGGGGACTGGGGTCATGTCCATTGGAATAGCTTCTGTATTGATGCCATCTGTGCCCTGCAGCTCCCATCGGCCCCTCTTGGGATGAGCCTGGCTGCTCAGTCACTCTGCCGACTTGTGTGGTACATGCTTCTGCTGATGGTTGGTTTGTTTACTGGCATGAGTACAGGGCTGGTGCAATCCCCCTCAGGATGCTGTTTTGGATGTTGCCTTGCGCTGGTGGCAAGCGATGGGGGACTACTGTTGTTTTGTGTCATGTGTTCTTGATTTTCAGTTTGATGTATTGTACCTTCACATGCCTGTGCTGCGTCAGTACGGCTATGGTGACATGCCGTACATGGATGCCCACTCACGGGGCGCTTTGAGCCCCTGCATGCTTTTCTACGTTGGCATGCATGGGTGGATTGTGGATTTCACTGGTTGCATAGTGTGAGTACATTGCGCCTGCCAGGAGTTGTGCAATGAGGCCAGGGAGTGGAGTACAGGCACTCAGTGGGCCATTTACGGTTGGTTCGCGTTGCCGTATTTCTCGCCATGGCGGAATGGTACTTTACGACGTGCTTGATGGCGTTCAGTACATGTCCGCTAGGGTCAGAATTCGCGTACCGTTGCGCCATGGCGGTGATTCCGGTTTTGCAAGGCGCGCGTGCGCGTACTTGGTGCAGTTAGCGTTGCCGTTCACTGCGGTGTCGCTAATGGCATCGTACTTTACGGTGACGGGTCATGATCGCAACGAGCGGTGTTCGATGGCGGTATTGCATTTCCGCCATCATTTTTCCATTTCCGCAAGGGTCGTAATGAGGCCCATTGTCACATTTTTTAATCTGAAAATGTTGGACAGAGAGAAAGGTACATATATAGTAAGTGCACGTTGTAAATAAAGATAAATATAATGATAGTGGGAACTGTGTCACATTGTACAAACGCTTAACATTGTTCAATGATTGATATAAAGCATGTGAAAAGCTGTGTTGTAAGCTGTTATATTGCGAATTGTAATTTGCCAAAAAATTGGATAAGATAAATAATGGTGAGGCACAGTTATACCACTAGGCTGAAGTTAGCCTCAGAGTTCATTCCGTTTGAATATAAATTATGTCAGACCATTACCTGTATCAAGTTGGCCAAAGTATTATGCCAAGATAAGTGTTGAACGTTATACACGGGCTCAATCCCGCTGTGAGAAAAAATAATATTAAGAGACTTGTTTTAGTGGGACATTCCCTGGGAAATATTTGCAGACCAAAACACACACGTGTGCGCAGGCGTTTATATTTATCTACACTGTCTCGATGAATCACTATGTGGGTTGCACCCTACAGATATATATGTATGTAGTTGTATAAACACAAAAGGCAATAGCATCATAAGTAGCACTACTATTGCAGGTAAGTGTCCGGCGTATTCCGCATGAAAAATAGTGACTGTGCACACGCTCTCACAGCCGTGCGCAGATTATGTGTAAAGTTCAATTTCATTGCTGTGTGGCGTAATGCGCCCAATAACTACAACGGATAGAACATAAAACGCAGAAAAAACCACGGTATACGCCTCCACATACCTCTGAATACATGTCTGTACAGCTCGTCAGCTGTAGACTATCCCAGCGATATGCCAGCATTTCACTACTGTTCTATATTTTTGATCTAGGTTGCCATGGCAACCTGTAATGCCCCTCTTCAGTTTCTATCCCCTTTACTTGGATAGCAGCCATATTGTGATGTGTTAGGTTAGTTTGTTGTATGGTTGCCAGGGCAACATCAGAAGTACCTCTTTGATAACTAGCCCCAGAAGCGTCCGGACGCCATATTTTGGGGTATGTTGTCGAATAATGGGTGTTAATGTGAAATCCATGTTGTGCTGAAGTAGAAATCACACTTAGATACTAGCGCAATGTTCCTGTGTATGAAACTCAGTGAAACTATTTTAAAAAAGACTGCACTTATGATGGCATCTGCAAGTGATCTCAAAACGAGATATTATATAATAATGCATATGCATGTGAAATAGAAATTAATGTGCCTCATGCATTGAATTTGAGATTGAATTGATGCATTGTGTAGAACTAGTGGTTTACTGATGTTCATTGGAAAAATATAAAATTTTGAATTTTTATGATTTGTGTTCCTTTAGGATACCAGGCTAGTGCACTGAGATTGTGAATCGAGAGTGTGTTGAAATCCTAATGTCACTGTTAGCAATAGATCGTGTGCATAACAAGTTAGTCATGTTGGGACTAAGATTGTAAAAAAGGTTTCACCAGTTCTTAAAACATCTATTGTGGGTTGGTCAATCCGCCGGGTTGGATTTGGATTCGGAGTATGTGGCCACCTGAAAGTTATATTAGAATGCGAAAGGAAGAGAAAATACAGTGAGTATTCAAAACTAGAATGCAACACAAACTTGAAATAAAAACCTTACATTATTCCTGAACAGCGAAATACTTTGCAAGACACGATACTATAGAAAACTATACATCTCACTGTCCGTGTTCAGGCATTGTTTCAAAGTTCGAAAATGGCAAATCAACCGTGATTCTGCTTGTCGTAACATAATTTCAAGATTGCCGCCTCTTTTGCCAAGCCTGATGTTTTGAAGGCCGATAAAACAAATGTCTTTCTTCTCATCCAATTGGTGTGCCTGTTGCCAGTGGTTCGCTAATGGTTGCATTACATTTTGGCTGCCAATTCCTGAGAGGTATTCACGAATCCGGGTCCGAAGTTCCCGGTTTGTGCTCCCAATGTAGATTAAATTACATACGCAAATTATGGCGTATACCACACATTTTGTTCTGCAATTTATATTTTGATTGATTTTGGTCTCTTTGCCAAATTTGTCACGAAACACAGTTGTTTTTTCGTGCGCGTACTGGCACATCGAACAGGTGCTACATTTTCTGAACCCGAAATTATCCTTATTGAGCCAAGTGGTGTGTTGGTTACTAGTGTCTGGAGGGAGAAAAGAAGGGCTCATTTGGTTTCTTAGAGTTGGAGTCTTTTTGAAAATGATTTGTGGACCCATGTGGATGAATTCAGATATGTGAGGATCAAGATGCAGTATATGCCAATTGCGTTTCAAAATTCTTGTGATTGCAAAGTGATCATGGCTGTAGGTTCTGATGAAGCGCACTTCTTCTGGTTGTTGAACATGTTCAGTTGATTGATCTGATAGAGTTTGAGATTGAGATAACACTGAAGCTCTTGCTCGCACTTTTTTGATGTGCTTGGGAAGATAACCTCTTGCTCTGAAATGTGAGGAGAGTAAATTACATTCTTTGTCAAATTGTGCTGGTTCCGCGCAGTTTCTGCGGGCACGGATGAATTCACCAACTGTTATGTTGTTCTTGACACATTGTTTGTGACAACTGGTAGCAAATAATGTTGAATTGACCTCTGTGGGTTTGCGAAAGGTTTTAGTGAGTAATTGGTTGTTTTCTACGTAAATCGTTAAGTCCAAAAAGTCTATTATTAATCGTTTTGCTTGTATGTGATGTGAATTCAATTCCAAATGCGTTCTTATTCAGTCGATTGTTGAATTCCTCAAACACTTCAATTTCCCCTCTCCAGATCAAAAGCACATCATCAATGTACCAAGCCCATAAGACCACGTGCTCAGTGTATTCAATGTCTGTATAGATTGTCTTAATTGTCTTATCTTCTAACATTGCCATGAATAAATTGGCAAGTGCGGGGGCATATTTAACACCCAATGCCACACCTTGGCGTTGGTGATAGAAATTGTCATCAAACATGAAGATGTTGAATTCTAAAGTTGCCTGGAGCATTTCTTTTAGCATATGTAACTGGTGATAATGTGAGGCACTGGTATCACTGAACAGATAGTGAAGTGTCTGAATTGCTGATACATGCTTAATTGAAGTATATAGGGCACGCACATCCATGGTTGCAAGGACATAGTCCGGTTGCCAAACTATTTGTTGTAATGTTTGGATGGTATGAGTGGTGTCCTTGAGGTAGGCTTTTAGTTTGGGTACTTCTGGTCTCAATAGGCTGTCAATGTATGCTGATATATTTTCAGCTGCCCATCCATTACCGCTCACGATCGGTCTACCTTCTGGAATCATAATGAAGGGCTTTTGTACCTTTGTTAAAAACTATATTGTTGGCATTCTGGGGTGCTTGATAAATAAGAACTTTTTCTCCTCATCCCCGGTTAGTCCTTGTCTGTGCCAATTGGAAATCATCTTATCCAGCTCAGAGATAATGGTTTGTGTAGGGTTAGTCGGAAGTATTTCATAGCAGTTTGGTGTTGACAGGTGTTGGTATGCCATCTGTAAGTAATCACTGCAATTCATTATTACAATATTACCACCTTTGTCGGCCTCCTTTATTACAATGGTTTTATCTTCTTTAAGTGTGTGAAGGGCTAATTAATTTTTCTTCTTTTTGAAGGTTCCAGGTGATCTTTGTCCCTCTTCGTGATCTGTCCACTAAATGGTGAATATCATTGGTGACTGCTTTATAAAAGACATCAATTGCATTGTCAGGTGGTAGTTGTGGTGTGAATTGCGATTTGGACTGGAATTCGATTTCGTTTATGGATCTTGGAACCACATTTAATTCGGTTAATGTCTGAAAAATCTCGGTGGGTTGGGAATTCATCTAATGTTCTTAAAAGGTGAATATTTTCTATTTCTTCTATGCTCCAATGACTTTCCGGACTTCTTGTTTGTGCTACGGGTGGTCTGGACACCTGGGTTGCAAAGATTTGTTTGAGTTTGAGCTTGGGAATGTATTTAAATAGGTCAATCTGTAATTCCGTACTGTCGAATCTATATGTGGGTGCAAACGACAGTCCTTTATTGAGTAGTGCAATCTCATGTGATGTTAGAACTCTGCTAGATAGGTTTAATGTTAGATTGGTTACTGCCTATTCCTTGCAGCCTCTCTTGTGTTTGCCCTTGTTTGCCTTTTGAATTTGTTCTGCAGATCTTGATTTCTTGTGTTTCCCCTGCCCCCTCCTTCCTCTTCTCCTGTCAAATTGGTTCCACTCAGTGAGTTGGTGGGAAGGCGAAAACAGACTTGCTTAGTTTGAATATCTCTGTTTCCCTTTCTGTATCTCTGGTTTTGGTTAGGGACCCGGACTTTTGTTTGGTCGTGGTTGGTTTGTCAGAGCTAGTCGTAGCACTGGGGCTTTCTTGACCATCCGAAGATCCTGAAGATGTACTTGCATTGGACAAGGGTTTGGTGCATTTATTGTATTTCTCTTGGAAAGTATAAACCCGGTCTTCTCGATAATCTCGTTCATCATGCAAGAATTTGCGTAGTTTTCTAATTTTGTTATCATCTTTGTAATCCTTCAATATCTCATATAATTTGATATAATTCTTTTCCTTAGTAATTTCTAAAGATTTCATATCCATGATCTCCTTTTTAATTACTTCAATTTGTGCTGTGGCTTTCTTGTGCTCTCTTGATGCGTGTTCAATGAGAAGTTTGAGCATGTTTCTTGAGCTTTCATTAAGATTGTCCTCCCACTGCTCAGCAAGATCTTGGTCATCATCATTAGTGAAGTCGGGAAAGATGAGAATGCGCAGACCTCTGGGAATTTGTTGAGTGCTAAGATAATTTTTGAGAGATGTGATTTCCCAATATTTGTCTTTTTCTTTCTTTGAGATCCGTTCAAGCTTAATGAATTTATATCTGAGGTCTTCAGGTTTCGGATTTGAAGTAGCAGCTGCATATATCCTGCTGCCACATATCGAAGAAAAGTTTTTAGAATCTTCATCTCGATTTTGTAAGTATTCCGCCATTTTGCTCTTTGTGGTCTGCAAGAGAAGTTGGTGCTTAGAAATGTAAATAGTAAATAAAAAAGTGGGGAAATGGCACCAACCTGGTGTCACTCTGCGCCTAGGAATATGTATTGGCTGACTAAATCGGAGTGTCACAGATTCAGGAGGGACAGAGTAATACATTATAACTGTCTCGTATCATCACATTGCACTCCATTTTATCTATAGTATGTTATTTCTTAAATTTGCTTCTTTATCTGCTGCTTTTGCCATAGGAAATCAAATTTGTACCATTATTATGAGCTGTGCATATCACCACGGTGCTAGCCGATGGGTATTCCAGCACCTCGATCAATCTTTCTAATAATGCAGCATGCTGTACTGGAGTGCCGTCTGCATGCTGAAAACCCCTTCTTTTCCACTGTGACAAGGTCCTGGTAATTTCACACTTTGCACTACCTCAAAATCCTCACCTTTCTTTTTTTACCACCGCTGCACCTGAATGTCTCAATCCCATGCTCTGATCTATCATTGTTGACACATCAATGAAGACCACCTCTCCCCCCTCTCGTGCAATCTCTTAAATCTGGGAAATGTCATCATATATGTCAACGTATGTGGTACAATCATTGACCCAAACTCCTTCCTCAACTGGTTCAGCAAGAAATGTTGCAGGGTTCACTGTGCAGCACCTACCAATTTTATTCAATGGGTTGCACAATATAACCCCATATCCAGATGGCTGCTATGGGATGAGTGCGGATGTTGGCTTCTCAAGAATGGACAAAAGGGCATGTTCCACATACATTATGACAGAACAGACTATTGTTATTGTGGAGCACTTTTCTATTGCAAATGCTGCTGCAGCTTGCGCTTGTTCACATGGGTAATGACCTCTCATTACTGGATCCAGAACCCCACTGTGATATGCTAATGGTTTGTGTCATATTGTCGTCTTTTGTGTGAGGACAGCCATCATCACATACTTTTTTGAGAGGGAGAAAAGGTTAAATTCCTCTTTGTGATCTGGTATTCCCAACATGGGAGCTGCACTTATTGCTTTTTTCCATTTCATCAAATGTATCTATCCTCTCACCTGTCTACATTATAGTGCTGTTTTCTTTTAGTCCTTCCAATAGGGGCCAAACATACATGCTATAGTCAAAGACCCAGACATGGCATTAATTACATAGTCCCAAATATTGCTGCAATTCCTTCACTGTCTCTGGTCGAAGTGCATTACTTATTGCCACTGCCCTCTCCGCTGTCACATTTCTCTCTTCTTTTGATATTAACTGCACCAAAAAAGGACTTCTTCCTGACAATACAGCAATTTCTCATTGTCCACTTTGCAACCCTTTTCAAACAACAGGGTCAATATCGTCACTGAGTCTGTCCTGCACTCCTCTTTTATGGAGCAATGCACTACGATTGCATGATGATACTGGGGGTCTGCAAGTTACCCAAGTCCATGTGCAGCACCCTATTAACAGTACTAGATGATTTTCAGTACCCCTATGAGAGCCGTGTGTTGTAGTCTGGTCAACCTGTAGGTAAACAATGTTAAATACTGCTTGTCTTCATGTAAGGGGATGGAAAAGAAAGCATTCTTCGGGTCAGTCACTGTAAAATGTGTGGCAGTAGGAGATATGTTATATAAAATAGTAGCTGGATTGGCACAACTGGAAATTCTGCCTCCACAATGTTATTTAAATGGCACACATCTCTAAGACCCTGCTTTTTATTTTTATAGGTTACACAACCGTATCACATGGGGATTCTGACAGCACTATTATCCTTTGTTTAATGAGGTTAACAATGTGTTCATTGAGGTCTTTGTCTGCCTCTCTAGACATGGGGAACTGTGTTTGGGGCAAACATGTTCCTTTCTTTAATTGTTTTTCACAGCTCCAATCCACTTCAACAATCTTACATCAAAGGGGCTGCTAGTCCGTTATTCACTGAGTACTTTTGCCAAATCATCTTGTAAAATTGATGGTACCCTTTTAACCACTGATATTATTAGAATAATGTCCCTGTATTGTACATGCACTGGCATGGAATGCAGATGTATGGCAAAAATAAATAATAAGTCATCATCTGGCATGTTGCTTAGTCACTGTGCTGCATCAAGTGCTATCACTGTGCACCAACTAGCACCATCATCATCTGTCCCATGTAATAATACACTGTCCTCTCAAACCACTGTTGCTTCTAGCTGTATCGTAATGATCTGTCCTTCGGCTACATCTGTGGGCACTGCTGCTCTGAATAGAAACTCTGCAGACAAGTGCAACAATTTGTCTTATATCTGTAGGAGCCATCGTAACAATACCTGCACTGCATAAGTGAATACTTCTGTGATCAACAGTGTACCCCTCAGTTCCCTTTTGCCATAAAATGCGTCTATGAATCCCTTTGCATTTACAGAATGAATACCTGGTGTTGAACATATTATTCCTTTCTCAGTAAATGAAATTGTCATATTCACCTTGCTTATTAAGTCCCTTCCCAATATGTTCACTGATGTCTTTTGGGAATATAACAATGGTGTACCCAACGTGTGCTCACCTACTGTTATGGCAAATATTATTTTAATGGAACCCTTGTCATAGCCACAGAGATATCTTGTGTGTCCATCGCAGCACATTTTTTATGTTTACTAATGTCTAGAAGTGCATGGGATCAGAATGCAAGAAACAATGAAAAAGCAAAAAAAATGATGTGTGAAATGAAAAAGCAAAAAAATGATGATTGAATAAAACAATTTATAAGTAAAACAATTTGTTTTGTTTAAGGCAAAACGAAATGAAGTTAGCACTTAGGTAACAGACTGCCGAAATAAACCTCCATCTCCATGTCAATCAATATAAAAGCAAGAAGAAGTGATGTTTTATAAAAAAAAGTCTGTTGGGAGCAATATTTTTGCACAATATGTGAATTCCCTAGCTTCCACCAGTACGGGTGTTCCTTTAGTTTTTACAAAGCAGTTTTAACATCAGGATTCAGTATTTCAGAATAAAGGCCTTTCAACGTTGTCTGCATAATTGCAGTACTCTGGTTCAATCTCTGCCATGTTAATGTTCTTTGTGTTGTGTGCATTGCATGCCACCATACGTTGTTCCCTGTCCATGTATGCTGCAACCTTCTTCTACCTATGCCCATCTCTACTACACTTGTGTAACTCTATCTGTGTATACTGCAACTTTTCCCTAAACTTGTAAGTGCACTCTACTAGTGTGGTGTGGCCTTTTCTAATCTTTGTGGCAGTTGCATTGTCACTAATGTATAAACTGTCTGTTTACTGATGACATGTCAGCTTGTACTTTGGCTCACCTCTGTGAGCATCTGTGGGTGGGACCAAACTTGGTGTTGATTTTATCTGCATCTTCACTAGTCATAAACTTGACAAACAATTCTGGTACTGCTTTGTGGGACAAATATCATCTGAGAACATCCCATTGGTGACTGGCTTTTCGCTTAAGGCACCAGAATATAGCATTTTCCACAAACGAGTAGGGAAAGAAATGTATTTCCAACATTATAGCCAGATTAGCATCAAGGATGCACTGTCTGTCATGGGACGTGTGGTGTTTCTTGTCACACACAAATGCTTCGATAAGACTGCCAAGACACATTGGGGGATCACTCTCACTGGCTTCCAAATTATAGGGGGTAGAGCATGGTGTAATATCTCCAAACCCTGGTACAATGCATTTTTTAGGCTAATTATGTGGACTGGTAAAAGTTTGCTGCTTGTCTGATAGCACAGGGAGATATGAAACATAGATCTTTCTTCACATCTGTTTATGGTATTGCTATATTTGAGATCAGATACATATGGTACCCAGGTGTGTCCCTGCCATCCCTCAGCACATGTATTTCTGGCAGAGTGTGCATATGGACAGTTTATTTTTTATTTTTCATTTTTTTATTTTCAGTTAAGTACTGCCACACTTGTGTCTTTCATAGTGAACCAGGCTGAATTCATGTGTGTGTGTGTGATGATGTTGGAAGTGGTGATGCTCATGGAGGTCTCAATGCCATGTGATGAGGTGATGTGCTTTCATATCTACAATGGGATTTCTGTTTTTTAACCCCTTAAATGCTGATCTCTATGCAAGTGTATGCAAATAGGATGAGCATACTCATCCTTAGCACTTAATTAAATAGACTATAAACAGGTGGAGGCAAGCATCAATTAATACTTCAGTCTATGCATTTATGGTGCTGTCATTCTAATCTTCCACCAAAGTATGACGGTTTTAAAATGGCAATGCTTGTTTCCGCCCAAGCTCTTATGGGGCATAATCTTTGTATAGATCATCTTCATCCATCTCATTAGCACTACTATTGGACCCAGTGTATTGGGGGGTTTGAGACAGAGACCTGGGATTTCCATTCTCCTCCCATTGAAGAAGTGCTCTGCTATTCTTCCCTGATCTTGGTTATGTAATTTCTGCACAACTCTCTCTTCTTCCCTCAAGGTGATGAGATGAACTGAAAGTGTAACCTCTATTGTTGTCTATGTAGATGCTCACTATCATGGTGCTATACCTGTGACTTTTCTTGTACTGGCACATGTTTCTCTTAATAACATATGACAGGGGAGTGTAATTTGAGTTGGATGATTGATTTGTATGATTCCCTCTTTAGACCGTGTGCAATTCTGGCCTCACCAGTACACCCCTGTCTAACTTTGTGGACTTCTTTTTAAGACCTTTTGTACAACCTATCCCCTCATACATCAAAGATACCACACATGTCATTACATATAGAATATGCCTTATAATTCCACAAAACATGTTTAATGTAGAGAGTTTGTATAGTAACATCTCACAAAGAGAAACAATAGTAATTATAGAATTTGTTTTGGAACAGAGAGAGGAACCACAAAGAATACCTTGCACGCAAATTGCAATGATGGGTTTTATTTTTTTTTAATTTTAAGACTGATCTGGGAAGGCACGACTAATGCACTGTTATATTTTGTTGAGTGGTTGAATATTTGTATATATCATATTTACTTTTCAGTACAATATGACAAAGAAGGTATTTATTTTCTTGACCTAGTAATTTGAAATGATCACAATGCACTAAAATCCAAAACATTTTACGAAACCCACTGACTGAAATACTTTACTACACTGGGACAGTTTCCATCCTGAGAATCTACAGCAATCCTTATGTTATGAACAGTTCCTCAGACATAGACGCAATTGCACTACTCAAATTGATTACACAGTAGAAGCGGGCAAATTACAACAAAAATTAAGGGACAGGGGATACCCTAAAATGTGTTAGGTTGCAGGTAAGAGAGCAAGAAATGCCCATAGAGAGTTTCTTCTCCACCACAGAGACAGGAAAGACCAATCAGACAAGATCAAATGTGTTATAACATACTGTCCACCTAACAATGTACTAAGTCATTCTATTAAGAATGATTGGTCTATCATTCACCAACATTTTCAAGCAGAGAAGAGCCCCCTCTTTGCATACAATAAAGGGACAAATCTACACCAAAGGTTGGTTAAAATATATTTGGAACCACAGGAACAAACATTAACAGAACTGTGGGGACTACCACAGATTTGTGGACACCACCCTTGTGGTCACTGCACTGCCTGTGACTCCACTACTCCCACAAAACATTTCAGTTTTGTGAATTCAAATGGGAACTTAGGTGCCACTGCAATTGCAACATGAAGAATGTGGTATATGCCTTATATTGCCCATGCAATAGGATTTACATAGGAAATATGACATGCAAAATCTCTACCTGACTCTCCGAATACCGCTCATGTATCAGGACAGGCCCAGCCTTCAACAGAATAATTGAACATTTTAATGAAAAGCATCTCTTAGCGGATGAATTATGGTGGACAGTTATAGAGAGAGTACACACATTATGTAGAAAGGGTAACACTACCAAACAACTCAAACAAAGAGAAATGTACTGGATAACATTAACTGACTCCATTAGAAGAGGGCTTAATGACTGATATGAGAAGATCTTCATGCAGAATTGAACACATACATCCACAATGAATTACTGCATCAGCACATAGTTTTATCTTATTTCAAATATGCCAGTTCGGCTCAGCTTTACCTCATCCCCAATACTCATGCTTCAAATGGATCATTTCATTAACACTTAATATATTATGGTGTTACATGTCCATACATTGTGTTAATGTATTGCAGGCCTTTGTATTCAACTTATTATCGCAAAGCTACCTCTGTGATGGACCACCATTAACTATTCAAATGGCAACAAGAACCTAATGGATCTCAGCACCCTACCGAGGTACAATTAAGAGACCATGGGCCTCAATACGACCCTGGCGGTACGGAGTGAACGGTGCCGTAAAAGGTGCCGGCGCCGTTCACTCTGTACCGCCGCATTACGAGTTCCCCTCGCGGGACACGGTAAGCACGCCTGGGAAAACCAGGCGTGCTTACCAGGTCCCGCGAGGGGAAAGAGCGAGCAAACAACGGGCCATCTCGTAATGGCCCGTTGTTTGCTCCCTCTCCTATTCCCATTCAGCCCTATGGGGGCTGAAATGGGAATGGGGAAGGACCGTGTCCGGGTCCTTGGAGGGAGGAATTACCGGGCCTTCTGAACTCGGAATGGCCCGGTAAGTCCTCATTCCGAGGACCCGGACCCCGACGCGATTTTGGCGGCAGCCATGCCGCCAATAGCGGCATGGTTACCGCCGAACTCGTAATGAGGGCCCATGACTGTGACTTCAGGCACAGAGTATGGCTGAAACCAACCTTTGCTCATTCACTATGATGTATTAAGATGGCATTACTCTGGATACATCACATTCTACTTCCATGGATGTCATTTAGGGGTCACCAGGGGTCGCAACTGCAATCCCTGAGGTCTCCCTTGCTACCCCTCTGGTCTCCCTTGCTACCCCTAAAAAAAGCTAAATAATATAATGTATTTTTTTAAAAAATGTTTACATTGAGCCTCATGGGCTGTGGCCAGCAGCATGTGGCTCTTTGTTTCTGGAGTGGCTGGTTTTCTGATGGCTATAGAAAGATAGCTCACTGGGTTGAGTGCTCACTGCGGAATTGTGTGTGTGATATGCAGGTTGCAGGTTCAACTCCCAGCAAGGCCTTTCATCCTGCTGAGGTTGATAAATGAGTACCAACACAGGTTGGGTGATATTGTATGTATATGTGTTCTATGTGAAGCACTTAGGCTATTGTTTGGCCTTGGACATCTGCTTGCATTCAGAGTGATTTGGTAATATGGGCCTATACACACTGACATTAATGACACATATGGTGATCCATTCTTGTACGAAATGTATATCACTTTACAGTGATAGTGTAACCATATTTTTGGTAGTGTACTCAGAAACAATGCTATGTGATGCAACTTCCTGGTGGAATGAAACGTTGTGTTCCATTACTTCCCGTTAAGTCACTTCTGTGTGGGGTAAAATGACATCACTTCCTGCGATGTCATCAGAGATCAAGGGTCGTGTGTTGTCTTTTCCGCTACCCGTGGCATTTTGGTGAATGACGTCCCTGGCTACTTCTCAAGCAAATTTCATTCTCAGGGAATCAGTTACAGCTTAACCCGTGAAGCTCTTGAACAAGTAGCAAGTGCAGTCCCCCTCGGTTTGATTTGTTTCATTTTACCAAATATTTTGTAGCACCTCTATCATTAAGGCACCTAGTGGCACTTCTGTTAGTAATAGAAAGATGCGTATTCAGTACACAACAGTAATGCACACTTCTTTTTCATACATATAATTTCGATATCTGTGACTATATGTTTATTTATGTCTGCCTACCATAATGCTATCCGTGGTGATGTCACTTCCATGACGTCACATGCAGTCTTTAGTGTTCAAAATTACTTTAAAAATGGCAGATCCAGTCTGCTACGACATTCAGAGGACATCGTTCCTATAGACCTAGCTATTTCTCATGGAATACCTACTTATTGTACTCTCTGAATTTTGCAGGCCCGCCCAATTGAGCATTAGATGTAGGTGCACTGGATTTGCGTCCGGGCGCCACCAAAGAATACTAACTTATCACAGGACACTTCTGACTACTATTGATCTCAATAGGTAAGCATGGTTCAATAAAATCAGTTACAAGCCCATTAACAAGCGCAGACAGGTTGCATCAACTGCTTATTCCCTTTCTGTTTTCAGAAAGGTCCTGCATGGCTCATGATCGATCTTTCAGATTGTGAGTATTGAAAGTTGATTGCAACACACACACACACGCACGCACGCACGCACACACACGCGTCTTATTTGGACTACTTTTCTGACCTCACAATTTTAGCCTCACTCACTGACAGTTAGCCCAGTTACCGTAATACAATGGTTCAACCAATTTATTTTGTTTTCACCAGTACACAAAGCAATTGCTGCTTACCGAGTTTAAAGGTCATGAGCATCATGTCTTACACTAACTCTCGCAGTGTGGATATGGTGTTTAAAATGTGTCCAACTGTGTGTTGTCTGCCTCCCTGAATCTCTGCTACTCCCTCTCAGCAAGATTGGCTTTGTGTGATGCTCACATGTTGGCCTCAGAGGTTCTCAGCTCCTTTTGCTCCTCCACCGAGGTGTCACCGGATGGCATGAGTCTGGCCCACTTGTGCCAAGAGATCAATACTAACCAGTGTGTTAGCTTCCTCCCTGAATTTCTCCTGCTCTCTTCCAGCAAAGTAGGTGAATTTGACTCTCCCACAGGTTGCCCCCAAGGGTTGCCAGCTCCTCTAACTCTGCCGTCTGGTGGCACTCCCAGATATCACGAGTCAGCATGTGTCTCTCACATTTGCATCAAGAGATGGACACTGACTAAAGTGTGTCACCTGCCTCCCTGAATCTCTGCTGCACCCCCACAGCAAAATCAAGTGAACGTGATTGCCACACGATGCACTCTGGGAATTTCCAATCTTCCACCTCCTCCACCAAGGAGTAACCTAAGGGTGTGTGTGTGTGTGTCTCCCACTCACGTCAATAGATGGACACTGACTGGTGTCCCCTCCCTGAATCTATGCTGCTATCCAGCAAACCCAGGCAAGTGTGATTCTGCAACATGCTGCCCAAAGGGATTCCTGGCTCCTCCAACTCCTCCTCCAGGTTTCACTCATCAGTTTGTGTTTTGTCCATTCGCTTCAGCAGATACGCATCCATCTACCTGAATGTATGGTCCTCCCCTCCAGCAAAAAACAAGTGAGTGTGCTCCTCCAAAAATGCACCTGGGGTTTTCCTTCCTACTTACCCTCCTTATCAGAAGGGCGACCTGATGGCACATTTCATCCACCTGCTTAAGAGGCATACACTGGTGTGTCACTGGTTGGTTACCCGCCCCACATCTCTAGAGATTACATTTGTGTGGTTCACCCAGTACAGTCCAGTGAAAGTGCTGCACAGTGCTGCATAAGCAAAATCAACTCTAGATCTCACTCGCTGACAGACTCCCACTCACTCACTCCACCTCCCTAACCTTCTTCCTACAATGGTTCTAAATATTCCAACACTTGTCTTCATAGTCTAAGTCTGTCTCCAGCACGAGGTTTGCCTCTCTGAAAGCTGCTTCAGACTGAATGCAACCTCAAGCCACGTGCCCCCTTTAAACCTGGTGAGCGAACATCATATGAGCCTTTCCAAACTGCACCAGAGGTTGGTCCTTAATAAATCACCCACAATTCGGGCGAGTCTGTTTTAGATGCAGGGAGACTTCATCCAGGCCTATCCACAACACAATGGACAGATTTACACAACTTTACTCAAACCAAGAAAAAGTGTGTCTCTCTGATATAAGATGCACACATTCAGAGGCCCCACAAGGACTTCATTGCTGATTTCTCCATTCACTAATTTCTACGTGCACAATCCAACCCGTAATCTCTGAAAATAATACCACAAAAGGTGTTCATAAGCTTACAGCGTTTATTTGTATTTGTATTTTATTTATTTATATAGCGCACCAGGCCCAAGGGCATCCGGGCGCATCGCTTAGGGCACAGTGAAATCAAGTAAAAACAATTTACAGAATGATATACATATGCATATAGTACAAGACAGTTAGTTACATAATTAATTACATATTTACACAAGAGTGAGGTGTAGGCTAACGCAGAAGGGTAGTTGGGAGGGAACTAACACGGCATAAGAGAAGCTTCAATAGTTCATGTACAAATATATTTCAGGACTTGGAAAGATGTATGTATTTTTTTCGAGCCGTTCATCTTTGGATATGCTATTTTTTCCCGCCTTTATTTGGCAATGAGCAGAAATGCAGTTAAAACATTCCAAATCCGGTTCTCGGCATTGGTTAATACGGAAGAACCGGGGCGACTTCTGCGAGTGCCTTGAAGGTGTCCTTTGCAGAATCCTCAGCGAGAAGGCAATCTCAGACTCTTTCTCCAACTCGTTTGAAACGCTTCAAAGAGATAAGGCGCCCTTTCCCGCGTCTCTAAATCTACCGCTTCCCTACATTGGTAAATTAAGCATCACTTTTGAGGGGGAAAAAGACCTGCACTTGTGTACTCCACCGCAAGTGTGACTGTAAAGCAAGCTCCGGCATGGTTTTCAATTCGCAGCCTTTCATTGTTATTTTCTCACCTGCTTGAGTTACTGCTTTGCTGAAAATAAATTATTAACCTTAAACTGTGGTTTTCCTTTTGCAATTTAATGTGAAATCGGCTCCTCTGGGTTTGATAATACCATGGTCAGAGAAATAGGTGCTGTGACGAACGGTCCCTATTTGCCACAAAATACAGAAAAATAGAACATGAATATTTTACCCGAAACGCTGAAAAAACCTAACATAAATACGAAAACTGTGAAATCTATTTAAACATGCCCCTTAACCAAACATTCAAGTTGATCATCCCATGAGCCACACTGTGAAATGCTTGCAACCGTAGAGCACTCAGGGCTAAGGACTATTACTTATCTAATGCTCAACATTCCCTGCATTAGTACAGTTTAGTGTTGGTTGAATGTGTAAACGACATAACTGCATGTTAATTTTTTTCCAAATGATGCTGAACGTTGACTATTTTAAATAATGTATCTAGTGTCCCCCAGGGATCTAACCTCTCTCCCTGGCTGTTCAACCAATACCTGGCACTCCTTGCCCACTGCATCAGCCATTCTCTGTCCCAATTTTCAGTGCTATGCAGATGATACCCAGCTCATTTTCAGGCTACCCCCGGCCTCCTCCTCTCCCTCTCTCGTCTCTAACTGTCTGTCTGCTATCCAGGAGTGGTGTGCCACCAATGACCTCTGCCTTAATGCCAGTAAGACTGAGATTCTACTCATCGGCACACCCACTCCATCCTTCCCTGCAGCTCTCTGGCCGGCCTCTCTTGGACCTCTTCCTGCTTCCATCTGCAAGGCTAAACACCTTTGGGTCACCTTTGACTCCACACTCTCCTTCTCTCCTCACATCTCTGATGTCTCTAAGAAGTCACACTACCAGCTGCACCTCCTCAGAGGTATTCTTCTTTTCCTCTCCATCCCCCAGAAGCTCACTGTCCTCAGAGCCCTGGTTCTCTCCAGGCTGGACTACTGTAACAGCCTCTATCTTAAACTGCCTGCCTCTACCCTCCGCCCTCTGCAATTTATCCAGAACAGGACCGCGAGGCTTGTCCTTGGCCTCAAGCCCATGGATCGCATCTCTCCAGGACTGAAATCTCTGCACTGGCTCCCAGTGGCTGTGAGGATTAAGTTCACAACCCTCTGCATTGTCCACAAGGCCTTCTGGGGCCACAATACCTTCAGCTCTCTCTTCCTAAATATCTTCCTTCTCAAGCTCTTCGCTCATCCACCTCCAACTCCCTCAGGGTCAGTCGCTTCTCCAAGCAACGAGTTGGTGGTAGATCTCTCTCTTCGGCAGGGGCCTCCCTCTGGAACAGCCTTCCTGCCTCCCTTAAGGAGAACCATCTTCGGTTCCGGAAGCACCTCAAAACCTTCCTCTTTGCTTCTGCTTTCTCTTCCCACCTCCCCTGCTGAAGTCCTGGTTGTTACTGCACTGGTTAACTGGCCACCCTTCTGATCTCGGGACCAGACCCCGCCTTTTGCGCACCTGCACTGCCTCTGCTGCAACCCTTGCACCTGGGGACTGTTTCTCTGTATCCATACAGTCCCCCTACCAGCACTTACCTTGCACTTGCCACTTCTGGCCTTTTTACTATCTTATTTATTCTACTATCCCTTTCCCCTTCCCATGCACTTGCACGATTTGAATGACACCTGGCCTAGTAGGATCGCTGTCTGTCTTCCCTTTGTTCCCCCTCCCTTGCCTCGTCGCGCCTTGAAACACTTGTGTATAGGCGCGTTATAAATTCCATATCATTTCATAGAGGAGCTTCTCTTGTGAGATGAGGTTGTAGCGAGTATTTCAACGACTTAGATGTTTCCTAATTACATGGAGTTGAGCGTTAATAGAACATTTCAAAAATACGTTTTGTATGTTAGGAAAATATAGAATGTAAGAAAAGTGTCTCTCTATCCATTGTACTGCCTCTATAAGTGAACAGTTCACTCCCTTGACATGTAACTGTCTCCAAGTGCACTCCATCTAAGTTCTGTATTGTGAAATGAAAGTCAATAATTTTAAGGGGACTGAAGGAGATGTTTTCTTTTCATTCTAGCACTTGTAGTTTTGCAATTTCCAATACTAATGCTGGCCTACTTCATAGAAAGCCTAGAAAAAAAACTAAGGCTGAGTGAGCTGCTCACTGTTCGAAATTGATGACAACGTGCAGGATAGCCAACGATTTCAGCTACAGCAAAACCATCAGACCCACTGTCATGACTCCCAAATCTCTGAATGTCTCCCAGCACCCTACATCTGATTCACAAAGTGTAAAGCTAGAGCAGATCTGGAGCTGCCTGGGACACCTCTTTGTGATTCACACTTGCATGGGAGAATCTCAGAGATGGTCAAAGCATTGTCCTGATGTTCTCCAGTTCTAGGTTTTGTAACTAAGGTGTAAGGCAGTAGAAGCAGAGTTGAAATGCCCAGCACACCTCCTGATTTGCTGCAATGCAAATCTATGGGTCAGATTCACTACCTACATCAAAATTCTGTGTAAGTTATGTTACACGATTTTCCGACCTACATATGGTGTTACAAAAAAAACAACAACAAAAACACAATGCAATGAGACAAGTAAACAAACCTGCTGGAACGTGTAATGCTGCACAATTGTGTGTAATTTATACCTGATTCAATAATGAAAGACAACTATGCCTCAGATCCACTATTCCAATAGCCAGGCAATTATATACCGAGTCTGCCCATCAACTCAGAATAGATCATTCACTCTGAAACTACAAACATGTCACAATCAAATGCAGGATAACACTTTTACCAATCACTCATACATCACAGATCCAATTCGATACCAAAACGCATTATGCACTGAAGCATCCCTCACATCACACTTACATCATACATGTGCAGGTGTGAGTTACTACACAGGAGAAATCTCCTGCAAACCCCACCAACTTCAGGGAATGTTAGCCAATTTACACTGGACAAAACCGACACTTGTGAGTCTGTTAGGCCATAACACATTCCCTGACACCCCCAAAAATCAATATTCACTACCAGAAACACACCCAGTTTTATGTGCACACCTCCAAATACACCTATTATTTTTAGCACACCCTCCCTGACAAACCCAGAGAAGTGACGACATAGCCAATGGTACACCCATGTTGATGGACAGAATGCCAACAGCACAGCCAGATCTAACTCTGTCAAACAAACCGCTTGCCAAATCACAGTTATGTGGCACATGCAGACCATGGTGAATGGGCCACCATAGAGTGAACAGTAATAACTGATGCACGCGTGCAGTAACGCTGCAGCAGCGATTGAAAAGCAATCATAATCAGTATCAAGTGCACACAGCCCACTCCCACACACTCTACTTAAGACAGGGACAGGACACACAACTGATGATCACTGACCCATTTCACTGATGATGGTTGTGATAGGGTCAGGGACCTGACACTCTCAGGGTGGAAAAGGGACCCCACCCAGATGTGGGAGAGTGAGGTGTGGTGGCCCCAGGCCCAGTTACCCCCTCACAGGCTATGTATGTCACCATAGGTAACACTCTTTGTCGCATGATGCCTCCTAGTACTTTTTCTGGCCAGTGTTCTCTCTTTTCCTTTTTAGGAATCAGATTCCCAGTGTCCACTGGGGAGAAATCAAGAAAACCCAGACCAGAGCCAGAATAAGACAGTGAAAGAACTGGGAATGTCCCTGCCAAACAGAAATTAGACACCCAGCACCCGATCTTTTAGTTCCAGACATACCCCATGTGAACGGTGGAGCAATGGAAAAGTAACTGAGACTGCAGTGGAAACAAGAGAGAAAGAGAAATACTCCCCAAACTGAATTGACAACAGATTCCACCAGCATATGAAGAAAAGCACAAGGAGAATGAGCAGCCTGGGCCATGGCTGCAAACAAACCACTAGAGACTGCAAATACCACTTGGCTGGAAAAGGGGGAAGGCTAACAGGATTTTTAAAGATTTTGACTTCTGTAACCCACCCCCCCCACCCCCCCTCCTGGGAAAGGACAAGTACAGATTGACCCATAGAGTCAGGTGAGTGATGGCACAAATTCAAAGTCAGAGGAGACAGAACCACTAGGAATACACTTTATACAATGGGAGGGAATGAAGGACAGAGTGAGGGTTGCAGGAGTGAGATCAGGAGGGATGGGGGCGAGGGGTACCGTGAGACCAGACAAAGGGTGGATGGAGAAGTGGCAAGCAAGAGAGTTAGTATCAGATTTATCACAAGGGCAGGTGAAGTATTTTGTGTGACAGAGAGTGGTACCAGTTGTATGGAATATGGTCTTGGGAGGATTGTTTGTAAGAAGTGAGTGAGAAAGAGAGAAAGAGATTGAGAGAGCAGCGTGTGGGAATTGAGGATAGAGTGAAAGTGAGAGAGGTTTTTCTTCCCTTTATATATGTAGATAAGACAGTCTAATCTGAAACGTTGTCTAAGAAATAACAACATACAAATTGTAAATGATGTCTTGTCACTATGTAAAACAGATCATACATATGTAGTGTATGCTGTTTCTTTTTTTCATATGGATACCATGGTCCTTAAGAGAAATCATGTTATTTGCACTTTTTCATCCGCATAATGTGTTGCCATGTTTTAATTGTATGATTAACTCATGGTGCTATGCTGTTTAAATGATATTGTGTCATTGCTCGATGTTCTGGTTATTAGATTTTGTTTCATGTATGTATTTATAATTGTTATTATATGTCTCGCTTTTATGGAGTCATTTCGAAATGAAACTGCTATTTACTGGATGCTTTACTGAATGACTGTTTGGCGTGCATGTTAACCCTGGCCCCAGTGAGCTGTGTGATGTGTCCATTGAACATGATACTTAGCTTTTAACATCAAATGGTATGTGCTTGTGGTACTGTGAAGAATTTACCTGCACCCGAGTGTTCTTATGCATGTTGGCAAGGGCACCTGTTCTCGAGGCATGAGAGTCTCTGGTATGGAGTCTCATGGGGCTACATTTTCTTCAAATGTGAGGATCCTGGTGGGGTGGGCATACAATGACCACACACATACCCTCTCATCATTACATCTATGTTTGAGTTTTTTGAACGTTCAGTGATGGATGCAGAGAGCATTCACTTCCTGGATAACCCTCTCTTGGAGGGCAGCCCTTCGGTTGATAGTAGTACGGTGCCCTCGCAGGTAGTGTCTTTGCTTCTGTGAAGTTGAGCTTCCTGCAGGTGTGATTTTGAGTGATCCTCTCCACTATGTCTCAAATGGGTTTGCATGAATAGATCGGAAAAAAAAGACTGAATGCACAATTATTGTGCATTCTGTCTGGTCGAAAAGAATGAATCCCAAAATACTGAACAAGGGGAGAAGAGGTTTCAGGGTGACCCTAGCTCTCTACTTCAGTATTATGGCCTTCAGGGGTCGTGGGGGTGTCCCTTGCATACATTACATGCGTGGTGGGGGACAAACCCCTCCCCTCAAAAGATCGAGTTACAACATTTTGAAATTTAATCTTTTGGAACTTGTTTATCTAACGAACATCCATCTCAAATGGCCACAATAACACACAAAGTCTCAAAGACAATGCAAGTGTTGTTTATTAAACTTCAAGAGAGTAATCAAACTAATGGCCGACCCTCTATTTCTTATCTCCCATGCACTCTTTCCACCGTAGCCCAAGTTTCTTTAATCCCCAAGATGATAGCCTTAGCCAGGCCTTCCTAGGCCACCCGACTTGGGGTGAGTTCCATATTCACCATGGAGTAACTAGGCTGGGATAGCATCAGGGCCAACCTCCTTATTAATATTCTAGCTGGTTATAGCGGAAGTAATATCCCAAAAAATGATCTGTAAAATATCAGTTGACAATAAAGAAACCAGCATACACAGTATTTTAATTTCCACAACAATACAAGCGGTTCTCTCCTCAATTTACTGAAGTGACAATGCCACTCATCCTCTGTAATGCACATTTCTATAGATACATTTCTCGATACATTAGAAATTCCACCTAATATAATTTTCCAAAAAGCAGTTGAATAATATCACTTTAGAGAAAAAACTTCGACGCCATTTTGCTTCTTTAAAGGTTCTTTCTTGGGTTAGTAAAGTATTGTAGCAATTTCGGAGACTTCAAATGTCCATGTTTCTCATGGTCTCACAATAATGTAATATTTTTATAAAGTGTTTTTTCACAGTAGCGCATCCTTAATCATACCAGTGAGGGTTCGAGTGAGACAAATGGGTCCGTTCTTGTTCTGTCTAGTTGCCAATGTTTTTATTTGATTGACCATTATGTCATAATAGTACATAATAACAAGTGATAATGCAGGAGATGATTCACCAAACATTGATTCCAGCAATGAAAGGGTATGAACAAGAAACATGTGGTAAATCTCCAGATACACAAACCTTTTGTCATCTGATATATCTTCTATTTCTCGAGAGAGTGACTGCTGATCAATATGTATTTGTCTTTGTGTTAATCTGCATATCTACTGTCAGTGATAAACAAAGCAGATCATGATCTCCTTCAGATCACTTGCATACATAAAATGTGTCAATCAAATTCCAATGCACTATATCTACAAGGGCATAATCAATATGGCTGGAAACCTTTCTATTGGACTAGGTTGCGTTGGCAGGTCAATGATTTTTAAAACAGCCATTGCATGCCCAGAGCTCTAGATTCATCCACATATGGGCAGTCAACATAGCCAATTTGTGAGATTTCCTAGTCATAGGAGCATTCAGCTCTGGGATGTTCCAAATTCAATACTCCTCTGCAGTGCACCCTTCTAAAGCTCTCAGTGGTTCAAATTGCACATTTAAATCGCCCACAATTACTGTCATAAATGATTTAGAGCCATTTGATAAGTTTAGCCACATAGATACAAGATTGAAGTTTAAGTAATGTATGACTGGCCCAACACGTTCTGCCAAATATTATGGATCTGTACAGGTTGCAAAGATATGTATCACACTCAAAATTTCAAATACAACTAATATCCAAGTGCTGTAACAGCATGTATCTTCAATGAGTCAGTATGTCAGCCGACACGTGTTTCAACAAGCATCGTTTTCAAGGCTGGTATTGTCACCCAATAATTAACACTATTAGCACAATTGTAGTTTGTAAAGCAAATTCGAACCATAAAGTACAAGTAACAAAAGCATATTTGTTGTGTCAATGGTTGAAGAGATCATGTACATTGTTAACAAAAATAAAGGTACAATAGGTATAATAAAATGTGTCCATACCCCACAAGTTGTTACAATCATGTGGTGGAGCATTGTGGGTTGTTGGAAGAACAAACTGACAAAAGCAGGTTTAGATTAAGGTAGATATTATGAAATGACAGCGCAGAGTGGTACACCAATCGAAGTGACCCATGGCATCCCATCCAAGCGAGTACTGTGAACCTTCAGGAGAGGTGCAACCCAGAACGAATAAAGCATAGTGTGTTCCAGTGGATAGTCCTCATGGAATTGCATGCTTTCTTAGTGACTCGTTTGTGATTTAAAGATGCCGCAAAACCTCTATTGATTTCGATTAGAAAATAATATCATGGGCGTGGTGCCACCTAATAAATGCCCCAAGTCCCCTGGTATGTGTGGTTACAAAATGGTATCAGAAGTGTAGGAAAGCAGATAGCTCACCATTCATTCGGTTGAGAACTCGGCAAAGAACTAATGTATTCTCCTCATAAGGGTCTCAAGAATTAACTGTTCGAGTCAAAACGAAAATCTGAAATCAAACCATAATAAAGTATGGCCCTAATCCCAGTCTGGATCTGAAAAATATGTTCTTAAACAATGTGAGTCAGAGTACTCACCAAGCCTTTTGTTGCAAAGCCATGTAGTTGGTACTGAAATGTGGAAATCTTATTAAGTGTTTGGAGTGGCCGATCAATAGTTCATGAGTAAAGACTGCTGGCCAGAAAACACAAGATTCAACATGTATGGATAATTTGATTATTGCATACTGAAAGTCGGCAAATAACAGTTAGTAAGTGCTTACCTATTGGCTAGTGACCCTGTTAAGGGTACAATCCCAAGAGGTGCATGAGTTCCTGAATGCGTGCAAAAGCTGAACCGCTAAATGAGTTACTGCAGAAAGGCGCGTGACGTGCAACGTTCTGAACGTCATTCACACCGCGCACATGTCCGGGACAGTAACTCATGTCTCTGTATGCGCTGCCTGAGGCTAACGTAATGTTAGTAAATACTAATGAAACGAAAGTCAAAAATCTTCAGGTGCCGTATAGGTTGTGAGTTGCATGTTTACCATTTGAGGCTTCAAGCCTATCATTGGTGAAAGCATTACTGATATCCTGCAATTGCAACCACAACTGATAGTTGTTTAACGCTGATGCAATCAGTATAAAGTGATATTATTGGATATGTCAACACAAATTTGTCCCGTGAGATCCGAACATTGAATTAGTAAGTTGTTTTTCGTGCTGTTACTGCGGGTACATGGTGTGTGCAGAGTATTAAAGAGTAATGCTGGTACTCAATATATTTGAAAATAATGTTGTGAAGTCCATGTATTATATTGGTGTGTTATGTTGGTAATGTGGGCACATGGTATTAGGGAAGGATTGGTAACAATACTAGTACTTATGAGATGATATGCCACTTCCACGGATGAAGACATAATCCGCTGCATGGTTCGTGAACATTAGGTGGATGTCTATCAATCTATCAATATCAATGAATACTATCTTGGAGGCCATGTCGGTCCACATTCGATGGGCAACACACTGTGCAGTCAAGAACATAATAGAAAACAGTTTCACAGTTGTTATTAAAAGTTAATGAGCGCTAAGTGATAGTACATGAATCATTTATAGTTCATAATAGCATAATGTACCCTCTGTCATGAAAGACAGTTGGTCAGATTGCGTATGTATAATAATAGTATTTACATTGTTCATTACAAAGTAATACAGACATTAAGGACTGACTGTAAATTGTAACATAAACAATGTGTGATAACTTCAGTCTCACCACACATCAACACTGCACCACACATCAAACATGCACACCTCCACAAAACTCCAGCGTCCAACAAACCCATACCTTGAACAATGCACTGTCATACACGCCTTCCTAAAATATTTCACTCATGAAAATGTTTTCAAAAGAGAATTCTTCTAACATCAGTAGGTCTAACTCTTACAATGGAAGCCTAAAAGTCCATGTTGCATAACATAATACAAAATGTAACTACAAACCCTCGAAATCCTCAAAATGTTAAACTAGGAGCAATCAACACGTTCACCACCCTGCAGGGCTTTAACATCTTGAACAGTCAACTCTCTCATACATGGCACAGAAAAACCTCCCTGTACTTCAAACGTCCATGTTAAAAAAGCATCAAACCTGAAAAGCCTCAAAACTTTAAATTTGATGCTGTCACAGCAAACCACAACCCCAGCCAAAACCTTTCAAACCATGATGAACTCCCTGGAAGCTCTGTGCTAGACATTGCAGAACATTTTACAAAACGTTGCATGCGTTTGTATACATTTTAAGTACGCTGCATGTGAATATTCACATAACTCTTACCCCACGGAGAAATTATAAAGCTTGCATGAAACAAAAAATGACCCAACCACACAAGTCTCTAACCGGATAGCGTTCTTGACAATAGCATGACATACTTGACTTTGCTGCGGTCAAATTACCAGCACTACAAAACCTCACAGACACGTTGTTCACTTTGCCTTTATTTTCTCTCAGATCCTGTGTGTCATATTATTCTCATGACCGGACACACTTGGCACGCGCTCTCCCCGAGTCATATACACAGACCGCTTCGCAGACCCGCTAGTACAAATCCTTACTTCTTCAGATCTTCCTACAGATAGCTGGTGAATCACTGACGTCAGCATAGGTCCTGAATTTCTTCCACAAACCATTCTCATTGCGCGCAGTGAATGCCGGGTCGCCTTAACCCTTCAGGATCCAAGGGCCCACCAGGATCTGACGATGTCATCACGCCACCGAGCATGACAGGGTGCTTTTCTTTAACATACCTTTCCAACAAACACACCAAGGGTATGCCGTAATAATGGTATGCCAGCAAGGTTGGAACACACCCTGAATGATCCAAGTAATCGCCAGCACCCCCAACAGGAGTACTGACGTCCCCATTCTGAACGGATGAGGCGAGCAGTGCAGAGCTCTGCAGCCCCAATGGTTGCCTCGGCTGGCTGCACATACGGACCTGGACTTCCATCACGCCGACCATCACTCCACGTTTGCCCTAATCAGATGCAACAGTAAGCACTCTCCCTTTCGTCCACATATGCACACTAAACACTTCTTAGTGACGCTCCCTGTATGGCCGCAACCTCTCTGATATTGCACTGTGCAACAGTAGAAATGTCAAACTTCCAGCCCCCATAAAACTCCCCTGCAACAGTTGAGGGATCGCAGGCCACACGCTTTACTTCTACTTGGGTGCCCTTCACATCGATGGGGTATCTGGAAAAGTCTCTGGGAAACTACAGTCACAGGCACCCTCTGCAACTGCTTGGTGCCTGATGGGAACCGCTGAAGAAGACGCCTACGGATAAGAAACAAGGCACCCTCCTTGCCGCCTATGGTGGTGGGGCTGCTCAACATGGGGGGCAGTGGGCCCCCTCCTTTTTCTCAGTCTCTCTTGATCCTGCGCTGCACCCCCTGCAGCAGGCTTCATTCTCCATTCTCCCTGCCTCCATCCATACAGGTACCTGTCTCTGTCTCTTCTCTGGGTTCTCCAAGACCAACTTGTCGCCAATGTATCTTATGACCTTTAAGTGAGGTCAACTGGTAGAAAGGATATACTGGATGCCAGGAGATCTTCAAGTTCATTTAATTAGATGATATCAGGAGATTCAGTTACAGGATCACAGGATCAAAGGGAAACCCACCGGCTCCCACCACCCAGGCTACATCGTTGTCAACTGTCCTGGGTGGAACCTCCACACACAGCATTCCACTCAGTCATACCCAAACATTCCAAACATGACCTCATACATCAATCACCCAGCAAACATACCAAGAGGTTACTAAACAGACTAACAGGAAAGGAGATCACAACCCTAACAAACGCATAAGACAAATACACTTGGCTCCGATTTGTCTTAGTTTTAGTTTGGTGTTGCACCCCATTTTACCCTTTTTTGCTCTCATCAAACTGATGAGGCATAACTCAGTTTTATCATTCAGTTGATGTGTACTTTGCCAGTGCATGGCGAGCGGAAGTTTGGGATCCTGACTATTCAAACCTGCAATATGTTCTCGCATCCTTACACAAAGTTGTCTAATGGTTAATCTAACATAAATATTGCCACATATGGCATACACAACAAATGTTGTATGACAATTAATAAAGTCTTTAATCAAAAATGTGTGTCCATTTTGGTCAGTAAATTCTATGCTGTATGAGTGTGCATAACGGCACATAGAACAGCTGCCACATTTGTGAAAGCCAATTGGCGGACTGAGCCATGTAGATCCCTCTAGCTGTTTGTCTTTCATATAATCAAAAAATTAGGGGCTCACTCTATACCAAATTGTTGGAGCTTTAGTGAATACACATGTGGGTTTATCTGCAATAAAAGGCCTGATATCTTTATCCAAAACAAAAATATTCCAATGTTTGCTCAGGAGATTGTATAAGCATTGAGAATCACAAGAAAATGTAGTGATAATATCTACAGTGGTGCCGTGTTTGGTTACTTTGGTTGAGAAAAATAGTGTAGTGAGTCTATCTAATGATGTGTATCTGTGTAGGCTTGTGTTGATGTTATCTCTGTTGTATCCTCTTTGGCTAAATCTCTCTGATAATAAATCACATTCAATTGCAAAATCTGAGTCCCTACTACAGTTATGTCGCGCCCTAAAAAATATCCCCATCAGGAATGTTATGTATGGTGGTTTTGTGATGACAGCCTGTGGAGTGAAGGGTTGAATTTGCTTCTGTGGGCTTGCGATAAGTCTTAGTATTGATTTCTCCAGCTGAAATGAAAATAATTAGAACTAGAAAGTTTATCTGTTGGTCAACACAATGCCCTACAAAAATTATACCAAAGTGGTTGTCATTAATGTATGTCACAAATTGTCCAAACTTTTCCCTTGTTCCTGACCAAATCATTAAAACATTGTCAATGAAGCATTTCCAGTGGAAACATTGTTGTGAAATTCATTATTGTTAAGAATATGGGTCTCCTCAAGAGGAGCCATAAACAGGTTGGTAAGTGTTGGTGCACACTTGGCACCCATGGCCACCCCTTTAGTCTGAGCATAGTAAACTCCATTGAATACAAAGATATTATTTTGGAGAGTGAATCGAAGAAATATCTTTAGCATTTCTATGTGTGAACAGTGCGAGGCAGATTTTTGACGATAGGTATAGTCAAGTGTTTCAATTGCTTAGTCATGATTAATGCTCGTATATTGTGCTGTCACGGCTAAAGATGCTAACAAGAAGTGTTGCTGCCATTGTTTGTTGGAAAGGATTTGTAAGACATGTGTCGAGTCCCGAAGGTATGATGCCATCATTAGCACTTATTTCTTAAGAGCATTGTCAAGGTATTGCACGATTCCTTCTGTTGCCAAGCCAATCCCGCTCATAATCGGTAACACTTTAGGAAGGGTATCAAAAGGCTTGTGTATTTTGGGCAGGAAGTACATGGTGGGAGTGGTTGGCTCAGTGATACACAGATATTTCTTTTCATCATCCGTCAGATAGCTCAAGCTGTGCCATTCATTAATCATTGTCAACAGATAGTTGACAATGCTCTTAGTAGGATTAGATGGTACAGATCTGTAACAATTAGGGATATCTAGATGTTTCATACCCATAGCCATATATTCTGGCATGTTGAGAATGACAATATTTCCCCCTTTGTCCGCTTCCTTAATGATGATACTGTTGTCATGAGACAATCAATTGAGGGTGATCTGATCCTCTCTGTTCAAATTAGAAAATTACATTCTACTTTTAGCAGAATTCTTGTTCATATAAGCATGAATATATTGAACCACTGCCTTATGGAAGGTCTCAATTTCATTATCTGTGCCCAGATAAGGTGGAAATTTGGATTTGGGTTTAAGTTCTTCTAAATTTACCATTCTCTCTTGAACCCCTAAACCTTTGCTAATTGCTGAACTGTTGGGCGAGCTTTCTGTATCTAAGGACAAGAGCACTCTGGCATCCTTGATACCTTGAATATTGAGAGAGCTTAGAGGGTTCAGTGGTGGTTGAAGAGTGTATGCCTTAACTTGTGTCGGAAAACATATTTTAATTTCAATTTTCTTACACATTTGAAGAAATCTATCTCAAAGTCTGCAGAATGTGTGGCTGAGCTGGGTGTGTAAGAATCTATCAGCCAAAACCTTGACTAAGACTGAGTTATCTGTTCTCAACAAAGGACTTTCTTACACACAGGTTTAGCTGCCTACAACATAGGAGGTGTTATTTTACACCACCACTGCTTGCTCTATCCAGTAGAACACCAAAACAAATTGGAATGCTACTAATTATGAGCAGAAGCTGCTACTGTAGTATGCAGAATTCTAAAACAAATGAAAAGGCTCATAATAGATGAGATAAGCATGTTTTCCACCTTATGTTGGCTTTAATTCACCTCAGATTGCAAGAAGTCCTAAAAACGGATAAAGAACAACTCTTTGGAGGAAAACACGTTATTGTTGTGGAGATCTCCTACAGTTAACACCAGTGAAAGGTGAACCCATTTTAATCTTCAACACAGCTGGACTGGAGAAAATGTTAACATTGTGTCTAAACTGCAGAGTAATTCTTAAACGTAACCTTGACGTAAAGCAAGGTTTAGTCAATGGAGCAATTGGTACAGTTATTGGCTTCCATACTTATCCACATGACAACAACATTCAGTTTGTCAACCTCATCTTTGACAAACTTTCAGAAGTTAAAAGGATAGGATGCTCAACAGCACATCTTCTTTTCATAGACGTGTATGTAAGCAGAGAACAATTTTCTCTGTCTCTTGCATATGCAATCACTATTCACAAATCACAAGGTCTAACACTAGAACAGGCATTGATTGATATTGGCAGAAGAGACTTTAAAGAAGGTATGAGTTATGTAGCACTTTCACATCTAGGTACACTCGAAGGAATATTCCTAGTCAATGTTGATGCAAAAAAAGTCAAGGCTGACATTTCTTGCATCCTATAGTACAACAGACTACGTGCACTCAACTCACCCCAACTAGATATCTACCCTGTTCCTCAAAAATGTAAAGTTTAAAAAAGAAAATGAATGCAAACCGAACTCATAAGAGTTCTCCCAACAATACCACCAAAGAAACAAAAGACAACTGCTACTCCATCAAACAATGCAACCACAACATTATCTAGTGCAAACAAAAGTGCACACCCATCAGCAGATATAAGGAGAAATATTTCTTCTGAAAAAACAAGTGGAGGTCTAGCAGATGACAGACACAACAGAACTCTCTGGTCAATTTACATTTCCAACACAACTTCTGTAAATTGCAATGCAAATGTAGGAATCAATATTCTTTTCCAATTTGCACCAATTGTTCAAAACATGTACTTGAACGGCTCAGGCCAGTTATGTTTGCAAATACTCATCCTTCATGGAAATGCCACAAATAATCCTAACAACACTTACAATGTCTCAGGAATAAAGCAAGTGTCAGACTATTGTAGAGGAATAAACACACATGAAGATCCACAAGAATGTGTAATGTAATTACTGAAAGCACTGGAAACCAACAACATACCTCTAAATGAAAGCAGATAGAAAAACTCATCTATAGATCTGTGCCAGTTTTCAGTATTAACCATAAGTTTGGTTTATTGCAAATAGAGAAAATGCTTAGAAAAGCAGAGGCAAGAATGATATGCAAATTGAACACAATGATTACTGGTTTAAATTCAGACAATGATATGGTATCTTTCTTGTAGGGAAACATATTCTGAAACCTAAGTCAACATGACAAAATGGTATGGACTCACGAAATTATGTTGTACCAACATGTCACACTAATTATGAATATTATTTAAGTAATGTGTCAATACTGGCATGATCTAAGGAATGATGCAAATACTACTCATCCAAAGTGCCAACAATGGCAAGTCTAAGGTACTAGCCCATATAACATAATGGGGGAGTCTGTATATGTCCACAGCAAAAACAGATGAAACAAGAGCAGCCACTTAAATACCGTAATTGGGTATTAAGACCAAACATAGGTATTTGGTTAACCTATTTATGACCAAACATACCCAGCAGCATGGGAAGAATTAATTAGAGACAGACCACTAAAATAGTACCTAGAATGTCCCAAATTCTAACCACCGGCATAGTTAACTAATTTTATAAATAATATAAACAACAACCAAATCTAGATCAACTCATTTGCACTAAACAGATGTATTGAATATACAGAAGTTTAAATACACTGAATCGGTGCCACCATTACTATTGGATGCCAAAACAATATGCCATCCTGACGGTTAACTTAGATACTTAAAATTAGTTTTATTGAGCGTAAACACTTCATTTATAATAAACAGCGTTGTTATTGATATATGAGCATGGGAATATTTTAAGATTGGATCACACATGTTAGATAGCCCATACATATGATAATTAAGCACAAAAGATGGTTTCCTCCCTCGACTTGCATGGTATTGCAAGAGAAAGGAAAGAGAGACTTAACCCGGCAATCACTATGGAAACACTAAACAACATAATAGGGAAGAGGGACGCCATTCTGCGTCCTGACAACAGCCAACACGTGAGATTGCAGAGTTCTGGAACCGGTAAGAGACAGTCAGAAATGTTTAGACCCCGCTAGCAGCAGAATGCACCAGTACTAAGCTCCGCTTTAGTTAAGAGTCATGGACAATATATCACACTTAAGTTAAACAGTGCACGCCGACAAGGCAAATCTGAAAATATCTCATATAAGATTGAACACTTGTGAACATGTAAAATTAAGTATAATTTCGGGAACGGTCAGCACACTTGCATAACATACTCATGACTAAAATGGAAATACAGGATGTCCTTAAATAAGGATGAATATGGTCACACATGCAATATTAGTAAGCAACTTAACACCCAACACAGAGGTAAATGTACCTTGTTTAAGGTACTGATCTAAACTGTATATATTAATTGTTTGCAGGAATCTAAACCACATAACTACCGAAATTAAACAAATTAAGAGGACAAATGGTAAGAATGAGATATTTATATATAAAACAGTCCAAGCAGCAAACTAATCAAGCAATCGAATGAATTATATAATACCATAATGAAGTATCCAATGCTAACCTGTAACTACGATGCTTAGACCAGCCCAATTTGGATTAGAAATTTACAGGGTAATTCATGGAATAAATGTGCGATGAAAAGTGGAGCGCAACCGTGAAAATCGCAGCGCACGTGTGCCAAAGCCACGCACGCCGCCGTTCATCGATTCATGGAATGCGCTGCGCTTGAAAAACCTGGTATGTGCGCCAAAACCGTGGGTGGCGCACGCGGGTGCACACGTCACTAAACGGCGTGCGCTACGTGCACAGGGAAAGTGCACATCATGTAGCGGGTGGAACACAAGGCGTAACACAGCGAATGGGGAACAACACGTGAAAATGTGGGCATTCTGGGGGAAGTACAGGAGGTAAATGCTCGCAACACCCACATGCGCGCTAACAACCCATATTCATGGAATCGAACAGGGGAAAGGCATGCGCCAAAAAAGACGTGCTAATCCGGAAACACGTACGCTAGCAGGAAGCAGGCGCAAGTGGCCCCGCGCAGCATAAAAGTGCGCGCTAACATCAAACAAGCTCAGACGCTACAATGAATATACCGTTCCTCACAGCAGTGGTCGTGGGACACCGCAGGAGGAGGAGGATAGCCAGGCCCTGAATTTTCTTACCCAGGACCAGCCTTTTTGGGATGCCTGATGACCAGCTGTATGGGAGGTACAGGTTACCACCACACATAATCCTAGACCTGGTGAGGGAGTGGGAGGAAAGTGCACATCGTGTAGCAGGTGGAACACGAGGCATAACACGATGCGTAACACGTGGAATGGGGAACAACACGTGAAAATGTGGGCGTTATGGGGGAAGTACAGGAGGTAAATGCTTGCAACGCCCACATGCACGCTAACAACACCTATTCATGGAATTGAACAGGGGAAAGGCATGCGCCAAAAAAGACGTGCTAATCCGGAAACACGTACGCTAGCAGGAAGCAGGCGTAAGTGGCCCCGGGCAGCACAAAAGTGCGTGCTAACAACAAACAAGCTCAGACGCTACGATGAATATACCGTTCCTTGCAGCAGTGGTCGTGGGACACCGCAGAAGGAGGAGGATAGCCAGGCCCTGCATTTTTTTACCCAGGACCAGCCTTTTTGGGATGCCTGATGACCAGCTGTATGGGAGGTACAGGTTTCCACCACACATAATCCTAGACCTGGTGAGGGAGTGGGAGGATGACCTCACATCACCCACCCTGTGCTCCCAAGCACTGAACCCCTTGGAAAAGGTGCTCAATGTACTGCACTTCTTGGCTGCTGGTTCATTTCAGTGGACAAGTGCCATATTGGGGGGGGGGTGTCACAGGCCACGCAGTCACGCTGCCTACACCAGGTGTTGGCCATCATGACTGCACGCCCCTCAGTCCGCAGGCACATACACATGCCCAGAACACCTGCAGAAAGGCAGGCTGTTGTCCAGAAATTTTACGGGGTGGCACACTTCCCCAAAGTCCTAGGTGCCATTGTTTGCACCCATGTGGCTCTACGTCCACCCAGGGCCACTGAGCATATCTATCAGAACCGCAAGCACTGGCATTCCATCAACGTGCAGGTTGTATGTGATGCCAAGGGAATCATCACCTCACTATATGCCAACTATCTAGGGTCCAGCCATGATAGTTTCATATTCAGAATGTCACCCCTAAACCGGGACCTGGAAGCTGGCCGCCATGGCGACACATGGCTAATTGGTGAGTATAAATGCCTCTGCATATTCATGCATGTCAGAAACTGAGAAATGGGAAAACCCCACTAATGACACCATTATCACCTCCCCAGGGACAGTGCATACCCTCTGAGCACCTACATGATGACGCCAATTCGGAACCCCACCACACCACCCGAGGTAAGATACAACACAGCCCGTATTGCAAACCGGGGCATAGTGGAGCGCACATTCGGAGTGCTCAAGTCACGCTTTCGCTCCCTTGACCGCTATGGTGGGCAGCTGCTATATGCGCCCCCAGTAGTGTGCAGGATCGTAGTGGCAGCATGTGTCCTGCACAACATTGCAACCCGGTGGGACGTGCCGGTGGACATGGTGGTGCCCCCACATCCCCAAACACATGCACGGCGCTGCGCATGGGAGGTGAAAGGGCACGTGGTGAGGCAGCCCGAACCCAGCTTGTGGCAAATTACTTCACCTAAAATCCCACCCCTGTGGAGTGCACACAGGCCTGGCACATACCAGCTCACAATCAATGATGATGACAAAAGGGACATTCAACTGTCACAACCATACCAGCCTGAGATTTTTCACCTGGAAGTGCTACATTCTGTGCATCCTAGCTACTCATAGACATCCAATGCTGTGTCAGGAAAAAGGACAAATTCATGCAGCATGAATGACTACCCCCTTGCAAAATACATCAAAATAGTGGCATGTCACCCAACACCTCCCCAACACACCATGGCATGGCATGCAATGTGAAAGCAACCAAATGAATGCACAACACATGACACAAGTGTCACAAAGTGTACTGTCCTAAATGGGAACAGGCCACAGACAATTTGCTCTCAATAATGAATAAAAAAACAACACACATGAACAAATACTTACCAGCAAGAGAAAACATCAGTGCATGTTCAAACAGTGGCAACCTATGAGAATTAAAAATCAAAGTAGTGCAAGTGTTACAACGTCACTAAGGCAGCACATTGACCCCTTCCAACTGCAGAGTGTTGGTGGTAGGCAAATGTTTCAGTGTAATGCATACAAGATGAACTGCATCTGCAAAGTAGACAGGCTTGTTAAGACATGAAGAAGGTACATGTATATAAGGAAAAAGTCATGGATTTAGAACCATACATAAATCTACCATGCAGTGGAGATTTCTACAACAATACCCACTAGAGATGTATACACAGTTTTGACTACACACTGTCCACACAACTTATGGGAGCCCAATGTCACTGTGTAAGTTACTGTCACTTGGTCACACCCTTTGCAAGCCCATGGAAAGGGGAAGCAGGAGGGGTGTGTGTGTCAGGAACCCAAGCATCTAACCCAAAGACAGGACAAGCCTGCATGTGCCCAGCAGGAATACACAGTGGATGCCTATGGGAGCCACACAAAGTAACACACTGTTTAAAATGTTTTTTTTAAAATGGCCATGTGTGGACCAGGGGGGTGCGCGGGATTGACCCAGGAGGGACGAGGTACAGGATGCACCCCAACACCCACATGTGTGGATGTTGAGAAAAATAAATACCTCCATGGGCTCTTGGCCTGCACGGCTACGCTACAGTGGGAGAACTGCCGTCGCTGTCATCACCCTCTCGTGGTACATTAGAAGGTGGGCGTGATATGGGAGGCAGACCACGCAAAGCCCTGGCATGCTCCTCTATGGCAGCAAGCATGCAGGTCTGAAAGGTTTGGTTCTGCAGGATGATGGTACGGAGATCTCCATGCAGCACCTCACGGGTAGCACGCATTTCTGCCTGCATGGCTTCGCGTGATGCCCGGATCTCCTGACGGGTTGCCTTGAGCTCAGCTGACAGTGTGCGTGTCAGCTGCTCCAGCTGCTGTTCTGCCCTTGTACTCCAGGACACCTCAAGTTCACACAGAGTATCTCTGAGGGAGCTGTGCCCCAACCTCAGGGCTTCCCTGTGGGCTTGTGACTCTACAGATATGGCTGTGCGCAAAGTCTCTAGTCCAGCCCGTCGCTCCCTGTCGGACGCCAACAAGTCCTCCCTGTATGAGTGGCAAATGGACTCTGTTGCCTGCTGCTGGAGCTACATCTGCCTTTAAGGGGGGAGAATGGAAGTGGCCACCCTATCCATTGCCTGGGCCATCATTTCACACAATGCCCCCTGTTGTGCTGCTATAGTTTACATGGAGTTATCCCACACAGTATTGCCTGGTGGTGCATGGCCACTGCGTTGGCGGGCACCACACCTGTTTGGGGCAATGTGATGTGCACCTTGCTGTGCTGGCACTGCCTGAGGCTGCAGGACGGCATTCCTCCTTTGATCTGCTGGCCCAGGAACACAAGCAAATATTGTGGAGGTTGATCCTGCATCCATAACCGCCATAGGCGGGCTTTCCAACATTGAAATCCCCATAGAGGGGTCTACCCCCTGTGCAGGTGGGTTGGACAGAACAGGATCCCTGCCAGAAACACTCACCTGCGACGGGACATATTTCTCAATGTCCGATTCAGCACCTGATTCATAGAGGTCTCTGGAGGTGTACCCAGAGACACCCCTGGACAGGATGGTCTGTAGTAGGACGATTGGGTTTTCACCCACCACCACTCCACGTCCTCCACTGGTGCCCGGTTGTGGCTGCGAGTACTACTTGCTCTGCGCCATGTCCTCCTCCTCAACAGCATCAAGTGCCTCATCACCTGCAAAAACATGAAACATTACTAATGGAAACAGGCATGAGCACCATAGCACACACACATAGGCATGACGAGGCAGAGATCCAGTAAATAAATGACACATGTCACACATGACAATAACTCTGGCATGCATGCACTGTCAATGAGTTGGAAGGGGAGGCAAAAAGCAGACACTGATGACTCCAAGATGGAAAACCAACACATGTGCTGCTTGCTGGATAGCACTGGCATCAAACATTAGCCTGTGAGTGGCATGGACAATCCACATACATGACACATGCCAGCACACAGATGCAACATAGCATAGCCATGGCAGATTTCACAAGGACACCCAGATGCTAGCAAATCAGTACTGTCACCCATCCATGTGAGATCGACATCATGACATAAAACATGGACAAATGAGTGTGAAAACAAGCATGTGCCACACGCTGCAACACAGCCAGTGTTCATTGATGCAGTGATGGCAGGCACATAGATACATCAATGATTGGTCACTTCCACATGAGAGGATACAATTGTCATGTTCAACATTCAAACAGGGCCCCAAAATGATTGTGTGCAGGCCATGTGTAGATGCACATTACTCAATCAGCCTGACTGTTCAAATGTTTCCCATAATAAATCAAGAAAAGTGGCCCATTGTGCGGTGTAATCTATGACTTTAGTATTTCACATTTGGGACAGTAGGCCACAAAAATGTGCGGTAAAAATGCAAAAAAATTAATAAATCAGGCATAATGAACAGGAAAATTGTATGAAGAATGTTGTGGCAAGAGGACAGCTGAAGGCCAAGTGCAATAATCATGTGCAAAAAATGAACTGTGGTCAGAAGGGATACTGTGACATGGAAACACAAGTCCGGGGAATGGTTTTGAGGGACCACATGGGTGACCCATAGCACTCATGACTACACAGCCTCACCTGGCACTCAATCAGAACACATCACCCAAGCAACATACACATGGATTGCAAACACATGCATGGTCACTCACCGGATATTGCTTCAAGATCTGGTACGTCTCCCACGCCTTGGATCTGATCCTCTGTGATGAATGCTCCAGCGATAGACTCATGTTCAGTGAGTTGTTCCTCCTCTGGTGGAGACCCACCGCCAGTCACCAGAGTAGAGGCATGATTTGAAGCCAGCTTGTTCTTTGTTCTGCGTTTCAGGTCATTCCACTGCTTAGGGCAATCATCAGCTGTGTGCTTCATAAATCCAAGGGTACTAATGTGGTCCGCGATGGTCTGCCAGTGGGCCCTACATTGAGCAGTCGTAGTCTTGCACCCTGCAGTCACCACCATTGCGTGGCCATGGGCCGACACATAGCCCACAAGTACATCTAGTTCGCCATCATTGAAACTAGGCTTCCTTGATGTGCCGGAGTGGGTAGCCGTGTCTGGGGTCCCAGCCTGTACCGCAAGAGCACCCTTCTTCCTCTTGGAAAGTGGTGCAGACCCTGAGTGGCTTACGCCGCTCTGGTTGGTAGGGGCAGAAGTGCAGGTGGACTGGGCACTGGAAGTAGCCAAAGGCACAATGACCAAAGGTCTCACTGCAGGCATTGGCTGCTGGGTGATGTTGGCAGGACCAACCTCGGTGTGATGATGGGGGGTGCATAGGTGTCCCTGATTGGTCCTCCACACACTGGCCTCTTGAGACACCCTGCACATGCCGGCCCACGTCCCCTACCGCGCCCACCTCTTTGAGGTCGGCCATCTCACCTCCCTTACTGCTTGGTCGCCTCCCAACCATGGCACTGATGTTGTTGTGCGTATGGGAGTTGCAGTAAACAATTGTCCTGGGCAATTGGGGTGAAAGGGGTAGGGTTCTAGATGGAATATGCACCATAGTGCTCTAGCAAGGCTGTCTGTGACTGCTGGGGGAATATGACGGGTCACGCAACGCACAGGCACCCCGAAAACAAAATTTTAACGTTCACGCAACTCCTGGTAGACCACGTGCGTGGAATGAAGAACCCACACTATGCTGTGGCACCCAGAAACACAAAAATAAGCGTACGCATGGTACACGCAGCCTACAATGACCTCTGAATGGGTACGCGACACACAGGGGCAACCACAGTTGAAAAATATGTGCGCGACTCACCGTCTGCCTGGAAAAATAACATTAAAAAGATGTGCGTGTGCGCATTGGCAACACCCCTGCCAAAAGAAGAATTGAATGCTGTCTGAGTATACAGGGAGTACGAACTGGGACCGTTGTGAAGTAATCGCGTGTGAACCGACAAGAAGTACAAGAATCAGCCGCTCGTTCTCCACAAAAAGCATGTAAAAGAAAATGGCGTCCTACGTGTACCTTTTAACCCAGTCCACACATGCAACGGCACTTACGCGCGCATGCGCTAAGGCTCTTTCCTCTAGCGCGCAGTGACACCCGGACGTGCAGTTTTTGCACGTGTACAATCAACATGCACCCGTGTTGAGGGAAACGTCCTTGTCCGTCACGTCACAGACGTGCTTACATGCTAAGGTCCTTTCCTCAAATTACACGCAGGCGTGCAGTTTTTTCACGTGCCAAATCACTCTGTATCAACCTGGCCACGCAACAACACACGGAAGACCATGCTCCTGCTCAGAAGGCCATTTTCCTGCCCGCAGAGCCCCGAGCACGCTCCCACCTGCCATCTGCTGCTGCTTGCCTGCCTGCTGCCCACGTGCCCTGCTGTTTGGTGCCTGCAGTCAGCCATCTGCAGAGTAGCAGTTGCTGTGACCGCCCTTGCTGGAACAGAAGACTCCAGACTGGTATACCATCGCTCCACAGCCCAGCCCCAGGACCCAGCTGCCCACCCACACCTGCCTCTGGGGTTGCAATGTCGGACACAACACCATCTGGCACTACTGGCAACCCCCTGCCAGAGAGGCAGAGGGCTACCAGCTGCAGTGGCAGTGAAGTTGGTATCCTGGTGGAGCAAGTCCTGGGGCAGTATGATGCCCTCTTTGGAAGTTTGCGCGCTGACAATGAAGGACAGAAGAGGATCTGGATGGACATTGTGACTGCTATCAACGTGGAGGGGGTGGCAGTCTGTGACATTCAACACGTCCGGAAGCGCTGGGAGGACTTCAGGTCCAGGACCCTCAACAAGGCCCGGCGCCTCTTGAAGGCAGCGGATGCCAAGGGGTGCTGGGTCCACCTAACCAACAACCAGATGAGGGTCCTGGAACGTATACGCCCAGCGCTCCACCTCCAGGTCCTTGAGAGCCAGACCCGTCTGGAGTTGAGCCGTAAGTGTACATGCGTACTGATTGGATGCTGTGCATGTTGAGGTGTGGCAGGAGTGTGCAGGTTGTATAAATGTCTGTATAGGGCCATGTATGCATGTGTATATACAGGGAAATGAGCCTGCCGCATGTGAGTCATCTCATGTGTGAGACACATCGATGGTATATGTGTTGGTAAGCATGCTGCCCAAATGCAGGTGTGGGCGCACACATTTTTACATTTCTTTGTATGTACAGTGGCATGGTTGTTGTGTTACACATGGATGGTGGTTCCACCTGCATGTATCTGCACTATGTACATGTGCATGTGTGTTTATTTGACAAGTGTGCAACTGTGATACACCATGGATGCATGTGACACTGACATGTAGGAGGCTGATTGCCAGATGTGACATGGATGGTGATGTTATCACTGCGACAGGTGGTGGAGATGTACAGATGCATGTAAGTCTGGTGGCGTGTGTGCATGTGTTCTGCACTCCCCGTGTTGCATATGACGTGAGGCTCACCTTCGGCTGCTCATGCAGTTGTTTGTGTATGGATGGTGCTGCCTGGTGCAACATTCCTGTTGATTTGCTCATGTGTGTGAGTTGAAATGACATGTGTGTTGGGGAGTGTGATGCCATGTATGAAGTTTGACACTGCCACTCATGTATAACTGTCATGTTTTTATCACACCATTGTACAGTGCCCTGATGCCTGTGTTCTATCTCTCCCTGTCTGCAGCGTCAACTGATGAAGAGGGCGCATACGGTGCTGAGGAGCAAAGCGGCAGGGATCCCACCGCCAGTCGAGACGCAAGGCCCGGCTCCCCTCCCAGTTTGTCATCTCATCGGGGAGTGAGGAGTCTGGTGCCGCGTCCGTGGCCGCAGCTGCCAAGGGTAGGTCCAAGAGGTGGAGGTCGGAGGTGGACTCCTCGGCAGCAGAAGGGGCAGCTGAGACCCCACAGGGTCTGATGGAGGAAGATGGCACGGAGTCATTCAGGTTGGTGGGGGGCTTGGTTGAGGAGGAGGCCGTGGAAGGGACAGACACGGGGTCTGGAGGGGGGATTCCACTGGTGCTAGTGGTGCAGTCCAGGGGCAGGGACCGGAGGCAGCACAGGCCTCCGCCGTAATCCTGTGTAATCCTGTCCCCGATCCTGTGACTGCATCATCCCGCACCAGCAGGGATGCCTACGTCCAGACCCATTCTCAGGAAGGGGATGAGCACACAACAACTGGCCTTACTCTCCCTGCGGATGTGCCAATCCGGGACTGTGTTGAGCCTGTCCTGGCTGAGGTGGTGTTGCGTCAACGGGGCATGCGAGATGATCTGCAGTGTTTTTGTGAAGACACTGCACGTCATCTCGGATGCCTCTTTGACCGCGTCGACCTACTGGGATGGGTCGCCAGTGCTGGATTCCTCTGTCTGCTGGACCTTCTTCCGACCCCCTCCTCACCTGAACCCCCTATGCGCCAGTCGTGCCATCTTCCGGCCCATGTATCACCTGGGTACCCTGTGGAGCTGCCTCTGACCCAGCGGCCAGGCTGGTGGAGGACACATCCCTGCCACAGTTGGGAGTCGGAGGTCCAGCAGGCGTGGCCACACCAGCAACTGTACCCCAGCAGGAGGAGGACGTGCAGGCATCAAGGGCCAGGGCACAGGCACAGCAGCAGCGGGCTCAAGGTGGGAGCGATGATGGCTCAGGGCCATCAACATCAAAGGGGCAGGCATCGGCCGGAGGGCAGGAGGACCCTGGATTGGGAGTGTCTTCCATGTGGCAGCGGTTGGGCCAGCACATAGATGCGGAGCGGCGGCAGGCGGAAGAGGCTACTATGGTCAGGGCGGAGAACTCCATGCGCAGGGCGCTGAGGCGGGCCGAGTGCCTCGAGGCAATTCGCATGGAGTTGGAGGTGGACATGGCGTTATCCCTGTGAAACCATGGGGCCATGGAACAGGCCCGCCTCCAGGACATAGAACAGGAGTTCGATGATGCCCTGGCCCGGGAATTCGACAAGTGAGCAGTAGGACTTGCCCTCCGCCATTGTATATAGTTAGTTAGTGTTAGATTTCATTTATGATTTTCTTTCATTTGGGGCGCTTGGACTATGTCCCACATTTTTTGTTGATAGTTCTTTACTAGGTAGTATTTTTTGTAGGTTTCATTTCAATAGTTGGGCTCATGGACCCTGGATTTGTTATTTGTATATAGTTGAACAGTGGATTTTTCATCATTACTTTTTTTATTTGACCATGGAGCAATGGATTTTACTTATTTCTTTCCCTTTGGATTTGCTTTGTTGGACGGAGACTTTGGACACATCTTCATTTGGATTATTTGGCTTCTGACTTCATATATTTCATTAATTTTGGGACATGCTGCATTTTATTTCTTATTTCCATTATTGTGTGTTTTCATTTAATTCCCTTCATTTTATGTTCAATACATTTTTGTTTCGTACTTCAATTTGTGGTATTCTCTCATTGGTTTCATGCATGTCACAATGTGGGTTTTCACATTCACTGGCACCCATTGTGTGTGTGTGTGTGACGGACATATGTTGATGTACATACTTGCCATTTGGGTTGTGTCATGTAATGGGCATTTCAATGTGGGGTGGATGGAATACTTGGCTGGCTCTTTGGACAGGGGTGGCGTGCAGTGGGCTTTGGGTGGCCATAAGACCCATGATTGTGGGTCATGATGACGTGTTGTGGGGGACATGAGTAGGGGCCTGCTGGCAGGTGCCTGTTACTGCTGAGTGGGTGGGGGTGCAGGGGACATGAGTCGGGGCCTGCTGGCAGGTGCCTGTCACTGCTGAGTGGGTGGGGGTGCAGGGGAACATGATTCAGGGCCTGCTGGCAGGTGCCTGTCACTGCTGGGTGGGTGGGGGTGCAGGGGGACATGAGTCGGGGCCTGCTGGCAGGTGCCTGTCACTGCTGGGTGGGTGGGGTTACAGGGGGACATGAGTCGGGGCCTGCTGGAAGGTGCCTGTCACTGCTGGGTGGGTGGGGTGCAGGGAGACATGCGTTGGGCCTGCTGGCAGGTGCCTGTCACTGCTGGGTGGGTGGGGGTCCAGGGGGACATGAGTCGGAGCCTGCTGGCAGGTGCCTGTCACTGCTGAGTGGGTGGGGGTGCAGGGGGACATGTGTGGGTTCTCACTTGTGCATGGTGATATGTGGGCTGGTTGGGGGGCATGGCCAGGTATGCAGGGTTGTCCCCTGTGTTGTGGGCTGCCTGCAGGGCCTGGGGAGGGGGGAGAGTGCACACCTGAGAGGACACACACTGCCAATTCGTGTTGGTGCACACCGGGAATACACGTACCCCGCTCGGCCAAGCCCTATTGCATGTATGACTTCCCACACACCCCTCAGAATACACGTACCCCGCTCGGCCATGCCCTATCGCGTGCATGACTTCCCACGCACCCCTCAGAATACACGTACCCTGCTCGGCCAAGCCCTATCGCGTGTGAAACTTCCCGCGTACCCCCCAAATACACTACAGGCCCTGTGAACTAGTGCAGGGTTAGTGCGGCCCTTTGCGCTGCATTGGGGATTTCAATGCCTTATCCTTGCGCAAGGGGCATTCTTGGGGGCGTAACTGGCACTGTGGGATGTTCTCTGAGCCAGCCCTCAAAATAGCTTTGATATTCCATGAATACGCGGTGCGTCAGAATGCTGTTTAGCGCACACGGCTGGCGCACGCTGGCACACGCTGCCTCTCTGCGCTGCTCGCGTGCGCTTACTGCGCTGAAATGTATGAATTACCCTACCCGTATTTATACGCATGAGCCACGCCAACAATGCAACCTGACCCTCCCCAAGGATTACTATACCACTCCAAAATTTTACAATACAAAGCACAATATGATGTAAATTATAACATGATCTATGTTTTCTTATGTAGAATTTTTCTTATTTATTATTTTCTCTCCATCTAATTTCTGTAACCCCCCAACAATCCTCCCTTACACTAATCCCTTAATCTCTGTGTAATCGCAATGATGGATTGAAATGAAATAGCATTGTTTTGTTTAAATTGTCGAATGTTTATTTTTCTTATTTTTTACAAAATGGATACATTTGCGTAAATTGTGTAAAGTTTTCTTTGTACAGTATGAACAATTAACATATGCCCTGATTTGAAAAAGACAGCCATTGCCGAAACACGTGTCATCGTAAGGGGAAACTACAAGATGTTTTGCAGTAAACCAAACGTATGGGAGTGTTTCTGTTGGCTTTTATTTGGTGGTTTTGTGACTTTGACCACTTCACTCATCAAGACGCGACAGGATTATAACACGCAAACTGTTTCAAACATCAGTTAACTTCAAGATTGCAACGCAAATAATGACCAGTGGATAGGTGTCGACAGACTGACCTGCCCTACATAAAGCCAAACCTGTGATGCATTACCTATAAATGAAATCTTCGAAATTTCATACATGTTGAAACATACATTCACTCTTTGTAACCATGTCTCATAAGAGCACATCCCTAATGAATGATTTGTACATCCATTCCATTCAACAGCTGTTGCAAAATGCAAACAATGGCATATTATGCACTTTTTGCAGTTCAGACAATAGTTCCACCATACAAATAAACTGACATAGCAAATATGTCATACTAATGCTTATAAGGTACAATAAAGATGGCATCAAAATCTGTAATCTTACAGGCTTCACACACTGCCAAGTATCTCTTGGAAAGGAAACCTTCTCAACAGTAGGTATAGTATACCACACTGGTGCTACAACTACTTCAGGGCACTACACTGCATATATAAAAAAAACAAGGGGTTGGTTTGAATGTAATGATATCTCTGTTACTCCAAAACATAGGTTACCAGCACATTTAATTATTGCTTACTTAATATTCCTTAAACCCAAATAATTTTGTTCCTAAACTATAGCACAATTATCAGTTAGAATATGCCAGCAGGTATCTAACTACAATCAAAATACTGCAATAGTACTTTTGAAATCTAGTTACAATACGCCAACATGTATCTAGTTCCTTAAAAAAAAAAACCTTCATTCCAAAACACTTCAAATACTCCATCTTAATTCTTATATGACAAAACATCTTGTAACCTCTAATGGATTTAGAATACGCCAACAGGTATCTAACTACTTCAAGCATTTCCTTAATCAAAACATAATTCAAACAAACATATTATTACCCTTACACTCATGTAATAAACTTGCATAACCAATATCTGATACTAATCCTTTTATGGTACAATGCAGATGGTACCAAAAACAACGGTGAGCTTTCTAGCTTCACACACGGGCAAGTATCTCTAGTCAAGAAAACCTTCACATCGGTAGGCATAATCTACCATACTGGTGCCACAACCAATGCAGGACACTGTACTGCATACATAAACAAAGAGGTGGTTGGTTTAAATTCAACAACACTTCTGTTTCTCTAAAGCAGAGATTACCAGCAAATCTAACAAATGCCTACTTTATATTCCTTAAAACTAAATTTAGTCATTGACCTGTAAAACTACCAACTGTTGGAATATGCCAACTGGTATCTAACAGCATCCATAATACTGCAATGCTACTTTTAAATAGCAAAATAGTTAGAATACGCCAACTGGTATCTAACTGCTTCACAAAATACCCTTCAGAACTATAAAACTATCACAGTTAATATATGCCAACTGGTATCTAACTACATCTATACTATCGCAATGCTGCTTTTAAAATGCAAAACAGTTACAATACACCAACAGGTATCGACATACTTCAAAAATACATTTATAAAAAAGAGTACAACTGTACTTTTGAAAAGCAAAACAATTAGAATATGCCAACAGGTATCTAACATCTTCAAAAATACCCTTTGTTACACTTTATTGCAAATACACCATCACAATTCGTCTTACTCCAACCCTGCTTGTAAAAACAAATACACTTATCTGTGTACTTTAAACATTCCCTTAAGTACTGCACACTTCAAACATACTGTCACATTTAAACTCACATAAATGTTGTACAGGTTTTTTAATCCAGTATGACATCTTTTTTCCAATGACCCAATGATTATGCGAACAGAAACAACAACTGTGCAGAACACACAGTAATGTTGTTCCAAACATAGTACTTAGAATGTACTGATTATGAGGGTCTAAACTGTACATGAATTTGTGAGATTGTATGCAATGAAACATTTTAAACTATCCTGCCTAACATATTATACTTTGCTTTTTTCACAGAGAAAGAAGCCAAGATTTCTCCTTCATTACCATGTACAACAAACTCAAACTATACCCTCAATGGTACAACATTCACAAATACTATTTACACTTCAATTGTAATATGTCACCATGTAACAAATTCTGTATACTGCCACTAAACTATCTATCATTACTATACACATATTTATATAGTGGCCACATTCAATGGGGGTCATTACGAGGTTGGAGGTAACCATACTGCAATTTGCGGCATGGTTACTCCCTTACCGGGTACCGGGTTCCTTAAATGCGGAATTACCGGGCCATTCCAACCTTGGAGGACCCGGTAATTCCTCATTCGAGGAACCCGGACCCGGTACATCCCCACTCCTATTCGAGCCCCCATAGGGCTCAATGGGAATGGGGAGGGAGCTAACAACGGGCCCGTTAATAACTGTCTGCTAGCGGGACCCACTAAGGGCACCTGGTTTTATCAAGCGCCTTTTGTGGCTCCCACGAGCAGACTCACAATAGGGCGGTAAGTGGTTAACAGCACCGGCGCCGTTAAACTCTTACTGGCCACCTCGTAATGACCCCCAATGTCTATACATATATTATGATAATGGTTGTAGCCAGTGGCCAGATTATTGGGTGCATGGCAGTATTTTGCTTTGGTGGTTGTGGCCAGTGGCCAGATTCTTGGGTGCACGGCCATGCCCCCAAGAATCTGGCAACTGGCCACAACACCACAGCATAATTAAACCATACATAAAGAGGACATACAATACATATTGGAATAACACAACTCACCCTGAACCTCCCCCTCCCAATTCAAATGGCGTCTGCCAACATTTAAATGGACCGTCAACCCAATTTTTCACCTATGAAAACATCCCCATATCATTTATATTCCACTCCCCTACCCTGACCAAGCCCTCTTTCAGTCCCCAAATAACCCCAAATATGTTTCTCAAGCTGTCCGCCCATGACTCTGTCTTAGAGCTACTGCAGAGACCTGCCACCCGTACGCGGTAGAGCCCCATATCATCTTTTTTCCACTCCCTTACCCTTCCAACCCCTCTTTCCAACACCAAATGACTCAAAATGTGTTTTCTTACTTTTTCCCCACTGATCTGTCTGCGGTCAGTTGCGGCTGTCCGGGGATCCAACATGGCGGACGTTTCAGAAAATATGACTCGCCTCATGGTTTTTATTGACCAATCGGTGGGCTCGCCCGTTGTTCGCAGACTTCACATCAACCTTTGCACCAATCAGAGGCATGTTTGTGGAGTGAACAGGGAAGTGAGTCCTCAGACTGAATAAAGATATCACTATTTCTTTTTCACCTAGTTTTGGCCCATTTTAAAAGAACTACTGGACGGGTTTACACCATATTTACGAAAGTACGCTTTCAGGACCAAGCTGCCGCTCCTGTTGAAGATTTGGTGAAAATCCGTCCGGTGGTTTGGGCTGCAGATGTGAGCAAAACCTTTTTCCATTGCATCTAAGGAAAAAACTGAAATTTTGGTACCCCCTATACGAAACCTCGCCAAACTACACAAAATCTATCTCAACGGACCATATACTTTGTTTGCAAAGTTTGGTAAGGATTTGTCGGGCGGGAAAAGTTATAAGCCACCCAAAAAGTGCTCTTCCTATTGGGTTGAGCAACTTAATCATAACTACAGGGCCCTGTAATATGTATTCAAGGAAAAATCTTTAGTTGCTGGGATGTTAAGGTGAGAACTTAAAACAAGAAAATACTTGAAATTCAGCTAAAGCCACCTTAACTTTGCACCCCTTGTTGTGCAGCCTATGACCACAATGATGACATCACAGATCACATCACTGATGACATCACTAATTACATGTTGTATGAGAACACTGGTGACATAACAAATCACTTCACTGATGCCATCACTGGCAACAACACTAATTACATTTAATATAACTAATTACATAAATAATGGAATTAGACATAACATAATTTATAAGTTAGCTCATGAAAAGTTTGATTACCTTAATAACAATTAAGGCCATAGACTGGGGTCACTGGCCAGTACCAAAGCCCATAGTTTGTGTTCGGTTAGTGTTAAAAATTATCAATGTGCATGGTTAAAAGCCATGCCTAGAAGCACATCACCATTTTAAAATATACAGTGGGCAACATTGAAATCTATAGTCAATGGCCATGACTAAATGCGAGTGCCCATTAGTAGGTTTGAATATACACAGCCAAAGGCCATGGCCACTGGCTAGTATTGTGTTTAAGACCATGGCTAGTGAGTGGCTGGATAGTGTATCTAATATACAGAGTGCACAGCCAAAGGCCTTAGCTAGTGGCTGGTTGGGCACAGCCGAAGGCTATCACTTATTGCATTTTTACATTTTTTAAACATACAGTGGACATGGCCAAAAGATGTACAAACTGCTCAAGATCAAAGGCCATGGCTAGTGGCCCATTTACATGTTAGAATATATAGTGGGCACAGACAAACATTGTGGCCAGTGGCCAGTATTGTGCTAAAGTCCATGGCTAGTGCCTAATCAGTGTATCTAATATAAAGTGGACACGATTGAAAGCTGTATCCACTGGTACAGGCCAAAATCTATGGTTGGTAGCCAGTTAGCGTTTTAAAATATTCAGTGCACATGATTGAAGGTTGTGACCACTGTCCATAACTGAAGACCATGACTAGTACCCATTCATGTGTTAAAATGTATTTGGCCAAGCACACTGACCATGGCTGAAGGCTATGCTTAATGCCAGTTACTGTTGTAATGTAATTTATAAAGTCAACCAGTGATGTGGTCTGTGATGTCATCATTGTGGTTATAGGCTGCGCAACACGGAGTGTGAAGTTAAGGTGGCTTTAGATGAATTGCATTTACATTTTAAAATTCTACCAGACCACTAGCCATGGCCTTGGGATTGCTGGCTTTGATAACTCACAATGTTTTTAGGCAATGCGCAGTGAGACAAAATTTTTTGCCATGGACCACACACTTTGATTAAGTATCATGCTCCAAGCGGTACACCCCTTTTTGGCACTGCTCCTTTGCTGTACACTGATTTGGTGCAGCCCTTCTGCTGCAGTGCCATTTTTGGGGCACCCTTTTTAGTGCAAAAGCCATTCTGATGCTGTTATTTTGGTGTGAGGGATGTTTGGACGTAGCTGATGTTGCAGACACATCTAAATGCCCTCATGCCAAATAGGTTCACAGGACTGCACTGCAACACATGTCTACAGATCCCAGTTGCGTTGCTTTTCTTTTACATTAAATTGGTTAAATTAAAAAAGAAAAATACTTACAGCTTGAACGCTGGTCTGCCAGAGTTCAAGATACATAATTTAACCACTAGGCCACAATTGCTTGATTCATAAGGCATACATTTCACACTTACCCTATAATTTAATATGTTCAATGATAATGGGCACGGTATGAAAATTGTGAGAATCCTAAAAAATAACATCATTGTAGGATAATGGTTAAGTGCTGCATCACAAACTCCTGCTGGCCAGGGTTCTCCAATGGCAGTGTTCAGGAGAAGTGTGATGTTTATTTATTTCATTTTTTCTGTTTTATAATGTTGCCCGGAGGTGGTGTAGTCCTCTTTTGGAATATATATGCAGTGCGAGGGGGAATGTGTGGTGTGAGGGTGTGCATGTCACCTGAGACGGTGTGCATGCAATGTGTGTGTGTTTGATGTGAGTGTGTGTGTACATGGTGTGAAGGTGTGTGTGAGGGATTCTGTGTGCAGTGTGCATTTGCTCTGTGATGGTGAGTGTTAGTGTGTGCACACTTGTGAGCACCCGTGTGTGTATGTGAGCATTGTGACACATCAAATGTGATTTTTCAGTGTCAGTGTGTGTGCATGTCTTCATGTAAATGGGAAGATGCTTATCCAGTTCTTTTTTTTGCATTTGTTATGTGTAGTTTTGTTTCATCCATCAATTTTCCTGTACTACAAGTCCCAAAATGCAAGGTAAAAGGAATGATCATCTTCCAAATAACAAGGGACATGTGGCATATAACAATATATACAAGACATTTAACTTGGCTATGTTAATGATTTCTCCTGCACCTCTATTTGTTTGGGCTGAATGGCAGTAGGGGATCTGTAAATTGTTGAAAGAGTAGGAACGTAGTGTAGAATCAGAGAAGGGGGAATAAAAGTCAAATATGTTTTTTTCAGCTGGATAAAGTGAGAAGAAGGGACGGCAGAAGAGTGGTATCTACGTGCCCCTGCTGTTTTCAAAGTCTAAAAGTATCGCAATATATTAAAGGAATAATGGCACTGGGTGGCATGCCGCTCCCTTGAGCTGCAAAGAAAGTGTTGTTTATGCTGGCTCACATGCAATGGAAGATGCACAGCTATTATTAACCCACAAGTGGTGCTGCTCAAAAGACCTTCTTAAAATCATTCAGTGATTAGGTGAACGTTTCCATGTAGGAGGCCACCTGGATCAAAGGCATGCCTGTTAAGACTACATAGTCCAGAATACAGAATGTTTATCAAAATATACTGTTTTGAATATTTCTTTACAACTCTGGTCTGCCAGAGTTCAAGGACCAGCATTCAACCACTACACCACAATTGTTTAGTGCTTCATGGTGCATACATTTCATTTTTTTTTTATTAAGATCAGTTGTTTTAGTCATGAATAAATGCATGACCTTTCAAAAATTTATCAAAAAAGAAAAAAGAAATAAACAGTAAATTTACATCATATTTCCTTTGACAATATAAAACATAAAAAGGGAAAACAAAGGTTAACAATACACTTCCCTAATGTCAACTCTCGTGTAAAAGCAACAATAGACATGTAAAATGTAAAATCAAAATATATGAACATGTTTCTAATCACGTTACCTAAAATAGACATTACAACTTTACTCTTTGACAGGTATCTGTTTCCAATTAAATTTTTCTATCATTATTATTTATAATTAACCACCATTCACAAACACTACCATTGCATTTCCCGCGATATTGTGATCAACCACTCCTGCTATTTTACTTTATGTGCTAATGTTACACCTATCTCATTTACAATTTATTCGATGTTCCTCTTTGGTTTAAACCCAATTGGTATAGCAAATTGAATATGGCATATCTAACCCCTTTTCTATTAGTATGAAATAACAACCGCCATAGTTCTTCACTAGACAGTATACATTGATCTTCGAACAGGTGTTTTAAATGTAATGACCTTTGCTCACTAGTCATTGTCCATTCTGTACATGGTTGTCCAGTTGAATCAATTTTCTTGTACTTGCTACCTCCCGAGTAGCCCACAGATTGAGTCTGAAGCACAGATAGTCATTGCGGAGATGCGCATTTGGAAATCTTTCTAAATAGCTTTCTACAGTGCCATGTCGTTTCAGATTAAATGGATTATCAGAAAAAAATGTATACCCATAACAAGCAGTTCTAGTTTTGATCCAATCATATTCCCATAATTTCACTTTAGCTTTGTTGGGATTTTCTATCAGCCTTTTTACAGAAACATCAGCCCCCTCGAGTACCTTCTGCGCTTGCAAACGCCAACCCTTGGGAAATGTGTCCATAGAGGTCTCTAGATACCCGGAGGCAATCTTCAGTAGTCCAGATGTAGCTTGATTCATGATACATTTGCGATGTAACGAACAGAGTTTCCATTTTATCATAGCATATATGATAGAAGCCCCAATTAATGTCTTATAACAGCTATAGGCACGGACATAGGTAGCCCTAAGACCTATTTCCAAAAGGCTCCTTCTTTCTGTAGTCCAGTAGTTGTACATTTGACATTGTTTTGCTTCCGAGCCATATGTTAACACAGGGACAACTTTCTGTTTATAATAGGTTATCAGGTGGAGGATATTAAATTTACAAAACTTAGTCTTTATAATTCTGGCTTGTGACACCGCTGATCGTAATTTTTGAGCAATCTGATTGTGATGACTTTCATCACTCCATTTATTTGAAATGGAGACGCCCAGATAGATGTAAGAAGACACCGACGATAGATGCTCTTTTTGCAGAGGCCAAGAAAGGGAAGCCTTACACTGATGTAAGGACCTAAATCGTATCACTTTCGACTTGGCAATGTTGATCGTTATGCAGTTATTCTGTACATATTGATCGAGAGTCTGTAATGATATTCGAGGACCCTTTGGTGTTTTGGAGATCAACACCATGTCATCGGCATATAATAGCCATTGTATTGAAATTCCCTTGATTTTCGGAGAGTCAGTAGTTAGACCCTCAAATGAGTCACCCACATCAAAAATAAAGAAATTGAACAATGTTGAGGCTAGTAGACAGCCTTGTTTTAGGCCTTGTTCTGTTTCAATTACATCAGTTAATAACCCAGCAATGTCCAATCTTATTTGAATAGAGGTATCGGAGTGTAATTTTATCACCCATTTGAGAATGGCCCACGGACATTGAGCCATGGCTAGTTTTTTGTATAATAATTCTCTAGGCATGGCATCAAAGGCCATTTTGAAATCTATGTATGCTACATATAGTGGTTGTTTGTGCTGTCGCACATGTTGTATAAGACTAGTAAGCGTGATGATGTTTATCGGAGTGCCCATGCCAGGCAGTAATCCTGTTTGAAAAGGATCCCTTACATTTTTCTTGTCAAGCTATTGATTTAGCGAATTTAACAGTAACCTGTGAACATCTTACCCGTGGTATCTAACAATGCTACAGGTCTGTAAGATTTTGGATCAGAACGATCACCCTTTTTGTATAGCAGGACTATTATTGATTTTTTTCCAAGTTTCTGGAATAGAACCCATTATAAAAACTTGTTTGAAGATTTGATGCAAAAGCTCTGCCCACTCTTGTGGATGTTTCTTAAACATACTGTTATGAAGGCCATCCGGCTCTCTGGCTCGAGAGTGGCTAAATTTTCCCATGCAATACAGAATGTCTTCGACTTGTGCTGGAAAGTCATGTACCTCACTTATATGATTCAATTGGACTTTCAAGGTCAGGAACAGAGTTGTATAAAGACTCTGAAAATAACATTGCCAGTCCCTGTTTGTTATAATGTTACTTTGTATTACTACTTGGGGGCCATTATTAAGTTGATTCAGAAGAGACCAAATGCCAGTGGTTGATTTACTTTTGACAAATGTTAGCATCTGTTCCGCATCTCATATGTTACTGATAATACACCTCGCCTTTACCCATCTTTTATAACTTAGTTTCAGTTGTTTTATTTTATTTCTTTTATCACAATCTTCCGACCTGTTGACATTTCAAATTTCTCACCTTAGTTGTGCCTTTCGTTTCTGTAGGAGGTCATCATATCTATAACAATGTTTTTGCAGATTAGTACCTCCAGTGAAAGTTTGTTTAAACATTTGCAACACATCGACATAGTCCCGTTCAGAATTTGGAGATGGTCTGGTAAATAAATCACATAAATGTGACTACAGAAGACCCACATTTTTGCTGATTGCCCCGATTGTTTGCAGTACGATTGGTGACTTTATTGTTCGACTGCATTTGGTTCACTGGTAAAGGTAATGACAATTCTAACCATAAACTGTTGTGGTCACTTAGGTCCGAGAATACCACTTTTAGAGATTTAACAATATGCATTCAATGCCATTAAAACTTACTTATCCACCCCCAACCGCTTGGCCATAGCTACAGCAACTATAGGAGTCAAACTTGATTATTGCATCGCCCTTCTAGCAGGCACCTCCGCCAAAAACATTCACAGACTGCTAACCACACAAAACAATGCCCTCAGAGCCACCATGAGCATCCCTAGAAGAGACCATATATCCCACGCCAGACATGAAGCATGGTGGCTCCAGGTCAAAGGCCGTATTACTCTGAAAATCCTCACCATCACTCACAGGTGCATCAACAAAACCGCTCCAGCATACCTATCTGAAGCAATATCAAGGACCACATCCACTCACCCCACCAGAGCTCAGTACACCAACCAGCTACACATACCACGCATAAAGAGAGCCACAGCGAGAGGTCTAGGCTTCTCCTATATTGCACCAAAACTCTGGAACTCACTCCCTGCCACCCTTAGAGCTGAAACTTCCATTTCTGGCTTCCGCAACAACCTCAAGGCCACTCTCCTCAACTAGCAAGTGGAGGACTGCCTCCTCCACTTCTGCCATGTATATTGTAATATAACACAAATGTAATATAACTATATTGTAACCTGTATATATACTGCTAATGACTATGTAACTATATTGAAACCTGTATATATATTGCTAAAGACCATGTAACTAAGTAACTAAGCTTTGTACTGTAACAAGTGCCACAATGTCCTCGGGCTGTTGTGCGCTATATAAATACAAATAAAACAAACAAAACAAACAAACATGGAACGACTATTGATGTACATATAATCTAAAGTACCAGCCTGTAGCTATCTATGCTAGGTTTGCATTGGGGGTATATCACCCGGCACATATCCATTAATCAATGTGAAATTTTGCTCACTCATCAGAGCTGACCATGTTAGTTCATTCCCTCTTAATTCCTTGTCTAAGCTTGGAGACAAATGAAGATTTGCATCCCCCATGACTATAGTGTGGTTTATTTGTGGATCTACTATTAATTCATCAAGAATTGCAACAAATTGCTCAAAGAATTCCTCAGATTTTATTGTTTGCGGATTCCAGTAGATGTTTACTATGGCAATAACTATTTGGTCTCTAGTCAGTTTGGCGACTTGAAAGCTAGCCGATAGGACCTTATACGTCTGTAGATGGAATCCTTTATTTTTCCTTACAGCTAGTAATAGTCCTCCTTTCGAACATCCTAGGAAGCTTTGTGTGGCAGGGACGATAATGATCTCATGAGAATCCCAAATTGGTGGTAAGACCAACCAGGTTTCTTGAAAAGCAATTATATCTTGCTCTGTTCGTCCCCCAGATACTGTATTCAGGAAATGATTGTGTCCTTGAGTGTTCCATGAAATAAGTTTTATATCTTCCTTTTCCAGACCTAGTTATGCTTGCGCCCAATTTCTTTCTGTCGAAAGAGCAGTGCTATTGGTAGATTGGAGACCTTTGGTGTGTGCTGTAAAAAAACGTGATGTATAGCGTTTTGTTGGTGGTTCTTGCATGATCATTTCTTGCATCAAAATAAAGCCTAGAGCAAACAGTGCTCTTCTCGACCCCCAAAAGGCATCAGCAACTAAGGCTGATTTGATGTGCATACGGGCTCATGTAGCACATTTGTATCAAGAAATTCTACTCAGTCGATATCACCTGATGTTATTTCTGACAATTTGGTTATCATGGCACATATATTAAGTATGCTCATTCAATTTAAATCGTATGAGTTGGTGGATAAACTCTGCATTTTAATAGTAACTTATGAGATTTCCTCTGATTGTGATCTAATTCAGTTAGACCCACCCCAGAATGTTGGACCTCAATTCCTTTCTGTGGGGTTCTTGCGCCTTTGTTTAGTTGTGCCTAGTGGTAGAAACAAAAATTTGTGATATCCCCTTTCATATTTTTAGACTGGTATATATCACTCGGGCCTTTTAGAAGAAGGCCCAAGGCCGGCGGTCCACTTTGTACAATTCCCCCAACCTGGGTTTCACCCATTACTCCCTGCAACTGTGACATATATGTTTCGAGGGCTAATTTAATTTTGTCTCACATGTTCAACATATGGGGCTGGGACGACCCTCTCTGCTCACTTTGATTAGCTGCTACTGTTGGCACAACTGGGCTCGTATTTAGGCCAGGCACTGACCTTCCCATTGTTAAAGCCTGATTCGTAGCCGAGGCCGGCCTAGACCCGGTATCACAGTGCACAGTTTTGACTGTAGTAGTTGTTTATTTACTGGCACTTGGACACTTTTGGTTTCAGACATTTCATTATTTGGTTGTGAAACACCCACCTTTTTAAATGCATTAAAGAGGTTTTGTTTGTCACTCTGATCCCTCCTATTGTGAGTGTTCTCAATTTGTTTCTTAGCGCTACAGGCGAGAGACACACCTCGCTCCTGCAGTGTTAAGTTTTCAATTGTGTTTTTATATACACTCACAGAGGCTATGCCTCCAGTTTGCCTATTGTTTATGTCTTGAGCCATCACAGGCACCTTTAGTGATGTGTTTCTGGACCCACTCATGAGGCTAGCCTGCTCTTCAATAATAGGAGCAATTTGCCCTAGCTCCTCAATGAGTCCCAATCGCTTCTGTGGTGGCAGACTTCTCCTATCTGGGTAATAGCTAGGATCAGTCATGCTAGTAACTTGTGGTAGCACCTGATCCATTTTTTCCGTTTGTAGCATGAGCCTGTTGTCCCTTATTTCATACAACTTGGCCAGAGCTAATAATGCTGTATTCAATGCTGCTAGTGTGTTGTTCAAGGCCGGTGTTTCCGGGAAGGAGTACCAAGCTTTCTTGGCGAAGTGTATGAAAAATTCAGAGTCCCTTGCACCCTCGTCAAAACGGGAGCGTCTGGGAGTAGGAGCTATGAACGACACTGACTCATCTACAAAATGAATGGTGCATACATTGCATACTTAGCCTACAATTTAACATGTCCAATTCTAAAAGGCTAAGTAAGAAACTTGTGACAGTCCAAACAATAATATGATTCTAGCATAATGGTTAAATGTTGTGCCTTACATCACATTATTGTAGACCAGGGTTCGTGAACGCAGTGTTCAGCACGACTGAGTTTTTATTTCGTTTTTTCAGTTTTATAATGTTGCCCAGAGATGATGTAATGCATGTTCCATCCTGTTTTATAAAGTTGCAGTAAATAAATGTGTTTCATGTTTAATACATGTTCAATTCTGCAATGGCAAGGCAGTGTAATTCATGTTCCATCTTGTTTTATAATGTTGCAGTAAACAAATGTTTTTAACATTTAATCCATATTCCAAAATGCAAAGTGCATGTTCAGCCAATTTCAACCTCTCGTGCCAAAACATCCTTGCACTGAGAGATCCAAAATACAAAGTGCCTGCAGGTTCATGCTGTGCCAGTTGCGACCTCTCACGCCAAAACATCCTTGTGCCGGTCCCTGAGCCCAACTGGCTGGGTATAACTGGGCGTGCCCAAACAGGACCTGTGGCAATACAGTCATGCCATAACAATGTGCGCATAACTGGCTGTCCGAAATGTCCTGTCCCGTGCTCCAAGCCCCTTGTTTTCTGAACAGTCTCTTGGTGACTGTTGTGATACATTGCACAACCCCAACTAGTCACATTTAAGCAGCACAAAAACAGGAAAACATTGACCGGCTGCAAGTATAACAAATGCCCGGGTACTTTCTGCACCCATAGCAAAAATCAAAAGCTGGCACTCACGAATATACGCATGGTACTGCTTAGATACAAAGTGACTAATTGGCCGTCTCCCTCAGGCCATGTTGCTCTAAGTGTTCCTGTAACTTTGCCTCACTTATTATGCACTATGGCCCGAGGGGGCTGAACTTTTCCTCACTTTGAAGCTAAGCAGAGTCGTTCCTAGTTACTGCATGTATGGAAGACCAGGGTCACTAGTGATTTTTTCAACCTCGATTTCATTGTAGCTGTAAACATTTCGATTTCTTTTTATTATGTATAAAATATTGCAGGCTTTGAAAACTCCCACGTTTTTTAGTTAATGCCCTCTGGAGTTACATTATTTGCCAAGGATCACACACTTTAGATAAACAGCATTCTACAAGCCCCTTGTTTTATGGCCAGTCTCTTGGTGACTGTTGTCATACATCACACATCCCCAACTAACCACATTTAAGCAGCACATAAAAGGGAAAGAAATGACGAGCTGCAAAAATAACATATGCCCAGGTACTTTTGCCCCCATGGCGAAAATCAAAAGCTGGCACCCATGAATATATGCACAATAAGTGAACATATATCTTAAAGAGAAATATACAAATGTAGTTCAATAGACCTAGCCCTAGAAGAAAGTGTGCAAGACAAAATCACATTGACATTTTAAAAAAGTAATGAACATCAGAAAAGTAACCTGAGAGTGGAAATGTTCCAATAAATATGCTGGAAAAGTATGAAAGGTGCTCACCTTTTAAACCCAGCAATATGTCGTGAAATATTCTGTGGAAAACTAAATCCCAATACAAAATAAGTGCTTGTGGTCTTGTGAGTAAGCGTCTACACTGGGAACATGATAACCTGAGTAGAACCCTGGTAGCCAAATACTTGAGCAAGCTTGCCAACCTCAAAAAAGCCCAAGGAGTTGTGTCAGAAATCTGAATAAAAGTTACGCTGTCCACCTACATTTGTCGTTTACTGGTGCCATGAAAAGCAGCCCCAATCAAAGGAAAATAAATGCACCAGTGTCCAGGATTGCAATCTATCTTTCCACATTGTGGGCAAATACTCATGACTTACTTTCCCTCTCATCATTTCCCCTCCTCACCCCCATGTCTATCTTTCAAAAAAACTCTGCTTTATAAAGCTAACTTGAAAAGTGCACTCAAAAATGTAAATATATAAATATGTAAGGCAAACAGTGTACAATTGTGGCACCCCCCCACCTTGACTGTAAGACTACAACTAACAGAATGCAATTCAGCAAAAGGCAACAAATTGTTTCTGAGTCCAAAAATGTCAAGGTTTGACAGTAGGACGGTTTAAAAAAAATAATGCTGATGCCACGTGTTATGATATATTTACAACTAAGAAAAACATGGCATTCGGGACTGTGGACTGACTCCCATTCATGCAGTAACCATTAGCTCATTTATTGGGCAACATGGCCTTCAGGACTCACCTCTTTCTTACTTTGGAGCTAAGCAGGGTTTGTCTCAGTTACTGATTTTCACCCCCAATGTCACTATAGCTGTACAAATTTCTTTCGGAAAACAAAAACCTCTATCTGTGGGTACTGAATTGCACATACCTTCGGCTATACGTAGTCCTTTATAGACTCGAATATAGCTGGGAATATCGGCAAAATGGGCAAAGAAAGAAATGTTTTCCAACCCCCCCAACTTCTCACCAAGTGCCCCCATCAATTGTGCCAGCTCCCCAATCCCCAGATGGCCTCCTTACCTCCCCTGCCCTCTCTCTTTCCCCGCACAACACACGCTTGTAAGTGACTTCAATCCAGCAATCCAACTAAGTCAATGCCTAGTCTGGGATGCCCAATGGAAGCCCTTATTAATATATGTTTATGTCAAATTCTTTGAATCTGGATGATAAACCCTTATATAACGCCACACTCTTTGAATCCCCCTGACATCACTGAGCCAAGAAGTAAGTTTGGTTTGCAAATTAAAAGATTTATTTGAGGAATAAAGCAATACATATATATATATATATATATATATATATATATATATATATATATATATATATATATATCAAACTTTTATGAATAAATTAATATTTGATAGCACACTTATGAATATAATAGTGATTAATATTACAATAGCACAATTCTTTAATCATTTAGGAGTTGGTATAGAAAGAATAAGATGGCAGAGACTACTTGTATGGTTTCAAGGAAATGCAAGATGGGAAAGAATGCAGCACAGAAATAAACTTGATATGGTTTCAACAAGAGATAATATGATCACTTTTTCCCTTGTGACAACTCACTCCCCCCCCTTATGCTATATAAAGAGATGGAAGAAAGAGCACACAATTTTCAGGAATACAATCAAAATGCAGTTCAAATTCCAGTTCCCCCTAGCAAGCTTAGAGAAAACCGGTATGATTTTAATACACGGGCAAAATACTTTTAAATGTGATTGCAATGAAGTGAAAAATATACTAAAAATTATTTTAATTCGCTAAATGAGATTCAGGGTATGTGATAGTTACTTTGAATTAGTTCAGGTTAATGATTCATGAATGATTATCAGGTTGAAAACGAATTTCAGCAGTGGAAAGCAAGAAGCAGCTATTTTTACAAGTGGTGAAATGAAGCTAATTTTCAATTTGTGGCACTTTTTCCGAGTGCGTATCTCGCGATTATGGAAAAACTATAAGGAATGTTGTTTGGAAAGCTTAGGATCTTAGCCTTAAAATGAGTATTAAATTAAGCTTCTAGGACATACGGTTCAAAAGATACGGATGTTTTTGTGGAGGTAGATTTTCAAAAATAAGTACATCTTTCAGAATGACAGATGACGCTTTTACAGATTTGAAATCACAGAATGGACACACGATTTCTATGCAAGTCTGGTCAGGTTGACATGGTTTAAATAAGATTATTTTAGACTAAGAGATTGGTTCTGTACAGTTCTTAGACTGGATACTCACTCCTAGTTTTGGACTGGAATGGGCCTGGGACTGCACTCTTGCCACCGGACGGTCAGGCACTGGTTCTGCTCGCAGCACGCTCTCTGGTCTGCTATCGGCACTGCACAGTGGTATGGTCTGGTCGGTCTGGATACAGCACTGCTCTCTCTGGATCTCGGGTCTGGCACGGGGTTCTGGGCCAGAAGCGAACAGCACGGCAAGGCTGTTGAATAGTTTGGTTAGGTTGCTGGATTCTGGGGCCTCTGAAAAGGATTCAGCTTGTTGATTAGGCCTCTTTTCTCCAATGTTCTAGAGTTTAGTTCTAGAGTTTGGTTCTGGAGTCTATCTGGAGTCTAAGTTCTGGAGCCTGGAGCCTCAGGAGTCTGGAGTTTTTGTCTGGATATGGTCGGGCAGCGTGCTGCACAGGAATCAATGAGTAGTGGAAAAATGAGTGTTCACATCTGGGTCTCAGTGGTTCTTTTTATGTGTTCTCAAAGGGGGTGTGGAGGCTAACTTTCTATGCCCAACCCTCTGAGTATCCTGATAGGTTAAAGGATGTACTGTCCTCTGACTGGAGAAGGTAGTAGTGAGTCGGAATGAGTCATCAGGTATCATCTTTATGGCTGAAGGAAAGAACACTCCCCCTTGCATTTACTTAGGAAGCAATTTTTCATAACCAAACATGCTTCCCAGATACACAAGTTGTTGAAATTACATGTACACATTGCAAATTAATTAGGACAGGTCTCTGTTCAACCCTGATCTTTCTAAGAGCTTGGGTTCAGAAATGACAACTTATTCACAATTTCAGTGGGTTTTTCAATATTGGTTTCGCACCAGACCTTACACAGAGGAACACACCCTCTCTGCACATATTACTGTATGTTTTCATTTTTTCTAGTATAAACCCAGTGTCTACAATATTATTAATTACGAGGCTTGGCCTCAGAACATCCCACAGCGTCCAACTTAGTCTTAAACAGTGAGTGCATTTTTCATATTAAGATTCTCTAAATTGTACATTTTTGTCAGCTTGGTAAAATTTGTTACAAGCAATTTTATAATACATACATTTGCTCTCAATGGAATTCACATCTCAGTCTGGTCCGCCCCTAGAAGCTTGGCAGTCCTCAGATGTCACATGTCTTGTTTTTCCCAGAGAAGTGTTGACAGTTACACCCAAAGCAGCATATCCTATTCAGCTGAAAGAATCCATTGTCTTGTGTTCCTGCTAGCATACCAGGGTGCCACTACCCATCTGATTAACAGGACCATGCGATTTCCTGCCTTGTTGCTGAGAAGACTAGGTCTGAAGAGTTCTCATAGAAAAGCAAGCCTTTTGAAGTCTCAGCCAAAACCATTACTTTAATCAAAAGTTATGAATGATATAATTTTGTGGGGTTCCTATGGCACCCCGACTCACCTTAACTATGATATGTATAATATTACACGGGCACGGTAGTGGCCATGTAGTTATGGTTAAGTTGCTGTTTCTATAGGAAGAGCACTTTTTGGGTGGCTTATAACTTCGCTCTCCCTGGACGGATCCTCACCAAACTTTTCAGAAAAATTAGTTGGGTCACTCTTTTTTGCAAAGTTTGGTGAGGATTCGTCCAGGGGGGGAAAAGTTAAGGGGGGTCCCAAAACTTTTTTTTTCCCATAGACTGAATGGGAAAAAACTTTGCGCACGGCTACAGCCCGAACCGCTGGACGGATTTACACCAAATTTGTGGCAGGAGCGGTGGCCTGGTCCCAAAAGCGTGCTTTTGTAAATTTGGTGTAAATCTGTCCAGTAGTTTTTTTTAAAAATGACCAAAATGTAAGGCAAAAAAATTTGTGATATCTGTGTTCGCTTCGCGGACGGACTTCCCTGTTCGCTCCGCGGACAGCACCCCGATTGGCCCATGGCCTTGCGTCATGTCCGCGGACATGCGACGTGTTCGCTGATTGGACGGCGAGGGGCGTGGAGCGCGTCAGATTTTCTGTGGTGCCCGCCATCTTGTATTCGCAGTCGACCGCGTACAGCGCAGTGAAACGTGGATAAAAAATTGTATTTAGTGCTGTGTGTTGGTGTGTAAGAGTGTTTGGGGAGGGTGGGGGAGTATGAGATAGGTTCAATGTTTTGTTTTTTTATGTGCTAGACGTTTTTGTTGCGTTCAATTTGTCCACGGAGAACACGGCTGTTCTGACATTTTGGAAATAAACTAAATGGTGGGGTGTTTAGAGGACGGAGTATGTGTCATTTTTGTTCGCAAGGAAGGTAAAAATGAGCTATGAACACTTGCGGTGTACTTAATTGTTCGTAAATACACAAACTGGGGGTGTCCTCAAGACGCTGTCCGTATTGTAATCTGTCTAGTTGAATGTGTTCTAAGACCAATGGCAGTGTCCCGAAATGGTTGCAATTACACAAAATGGGGGTGTTCTGAGAACGTTGTTTGTATTGTTCGTTGTCAGGGTGAAAGTGTTTTAAGAGCACTCCTTTTGTCCGCTAATAGTACAATTTCCTAGGGGCGTCAACCGACTTTTTGTCCACTAAAGAAACGATAAATCCGGCTGGTGTGCGCCGACATTATGTGATAATCATATGACTGGCGCTATTGACCTGGCTGACTTGCTTTTGTGACACTAAATCATATCTCCCGCCCCTAAGCCTGATATTATCAAAGCATTCATATTCCCCGCCTCTCTCCATGACGTTACAGGGTGCGTAATCAAACGCGCCCAGTCGTCTCCAGTACTACGCGACTTTACACAGAACCCGGAAGACAACACACATTATGTCACAACACAGCACGCCACAATTCGGAATATGAAACTGTGATTTAAAAGCAAACAGCAAGATTGTAAATGTTGTAAAGTACATTTATTTGACATCAAATGTTTAGAGAATATTCAGCAATTTGCATTTGTCTTTGTTGTTGATCCACAAAAGTTCATGTTGAGACACGCGATGTTCCTTTGCGGTAGTAGAGAGTGTTAGATCAGCTTACAACTCAGTGCGCCACAATTCGGAATATGAAACTGTGGTTTAAAAGTAAACAGCAGGATTGTACATTTGGTAAAGTACATTTATTTCACATGAAATGTTTAGTGAATATTCAGCGATTTGCTATTGTCTCTGCTGTCGATCAGCAAAAGTTTATTTGGAGCCACGCATTGTTCCTTTGCGGTAGATAGGCTGTTGGTTTATGATAAAAGCAGTAAATGGTCGCTCTGATAATCGGAAGGTTGCTCCAACAACGAGCCATTAGACCACCCTATTGGTTGTTATGTTGTTTGTAGCCGCTAGTACTGCGTAAGGGCATATTGGTCCTTGGCGATTGTCCCATAAAATGGTGAGGGTCATGAAGTTGCATATTTGGACCTGCACCTGGCAGTTGAAGATGCCATCCGCTGGAGTCTGTAAATCGTGACATAGGCAAAATGGAGCCACATAGATGTTTTAAAAAACATAAATTAGTATCACCAGCCGATCTTCATTAAAAATCATCATTTTATTTATTAGGGCGTGAAAATATTTGCTATCGAAGATAGTGCAACAGAGTATGTTAATAATAAAATAATAATATTTTCCCATTCATATAGCGCTAAGAACCGTGAGGTATCTAAGTGGTGCTTATTATTAACCACGGTGTGTGGTGCTCATTTATCGACAACGGAAGGATGAAAGGCTGAGTTTGGCCTTGCCGGGATTCAAACTTGCGTTAGCAAGCTGTGCACGGATGTCAAAGCGAGCACTGTACTCGCTGTGCCACTTGACAGGCTACAGTGAAGTGGCACAGCGAGTAGAGCGCTTGACCGCCTATAGACCGGTTAAATTATTTCTATTAACCCACCCTGTGTCGTCTGCCTTTTTCAGAGCCCTCTAAACGACAGGGGATCAATTCGGCGGTGATAGTGCGCGGTAGAAAACATTATGCCACTTTCAACGAACAAGTTCAACTTGAGCGGTCTTTAATGCTACGCTATTGTAATTATATTTGGTATAAAGTAATCTAAAGGTAATACGACTCCGCGTGTGCCAACGATCTTTCGCATAGTGATATAATATATAAAAGTGGTTTCGTTTCAGAAATTTCATCTTTATCTTCTCTTACGTTTTAGCAACACTCCTTCAAGAGAAGTCTTTCATCACAATCTCTGTCTGTCAAGGTCAAAACACAATACAACCTTATAGTCCGCTTCGTGAGCCTCTCCGGGGCCCGAGAAAAAAATGGAAGCAGCTGACCTTCACTGTGAACGAGCATAAATTCTTACTTTGCAACATTCTGTGTAAAGCCATCTGTAGAAGTTGTAGAAGCAGCTGACCTTCACTGTGAACGAGCATAAATTCTTACTTTGGAACATTCTGTGTAAAGCCATCTGTAGAAGTTGGTTTTTGCACGCCATGTTTGTATATTGTTTGCGTGATATTAAAAAAAGTTTGTTTAAAGGTCGTTATGGTTCTAAGTACAGCCGTAAGACCCCTGAAAATCGCAAGTTATGGTAAGCTTTGAAAAATTACTGGCGCCACCACCGTGCACTGCTAATACTAACACCCAGGACATTAAAGATGACATCGCAAATGTCATTGATGAAATCACTGATGACATCACGTGTGTATGTACTTTTCATGGAATTTGTGTACTAGGGATTTTTATTATAATGTTGCGAAAAAAGTGTCAAGGATATTGCAATAAATATCATACCGTTATTAGTGCTTTGAACGATGCATTGATATAAATAGCATTGTATTATGGGATTCTATCTAGTATACTGAGCTACTAATGGAGAAACATAGCATTGTGTGCAGAGTACAAGATGAAAGTATAATATGTGTAATGTTAATATGTTGAATAATGAAATAATAATTGTCTGAAATGTTCGAAAATTCACAAAAAAAGGGGCTTGTTCTGAGGACGTTATTCGTATTGTGTGATTGCTTAGCTGTATGCAATGAGGGAATGGCACAGAGAGTAAAGTGGACGCCGTCCGCGGACACCGCGGCTGTTCGTGGACAGGGCGTGCTACATCCGGGTTTTTCCAGGAAATCCAACATGGAAAGAAGACTGTACGGATCAGCCAATCAGATGTCGAGGTTGTGGATTTGTGTTGAAAGAGACTGTGTGTGGTGAAGTTGGCAGAAGTGGAGAAAGTCAGGGTGTTGGTGCTCGGAAATATGTTTGTGCATGGTTTACAGCAGTACGCTGAATGCAGGCATGTTGCAAAGAACTTTGATGTGAAAGGAGTGGAGGTGGTGTGGAGCAGTGTGCCTGATTGCAATGTACAGGGAATTGTACAAGTTTGTGAGGATATGGCCACGATGAACAGTCCGCATGTGGTAGTTTTGCACTATGGTGCTTTCCATTTGTGCAACGTCAGTGCCCCTACTTTGTTGGCTGATTTGGAACGCTTGGTTCAAGCAGTAATGAAGATCCTTCCAATTGCAAAAGTATTTTTTTCTGGATTACTACCTAGGGCAATTTGGGACAATAGTTCAGTTTTTTGTCCTCAGCAAAATATTGCTAGGTGTGTCATCAACCGAGGCATGTGTGCCTTCATGCTTAGAGCTGGTATGTTCTTCTGTAACAATGAGAATATTGATGCCAGTAATGCTGTTAATTTTAAAAAAGATGGCATTTCTTTATCTTTTACGGGAAATGCCTTTCTATTTTGGAATGTAAGGGTGTCATTGGAGAAGGTTATGTGAAGATTTTAGGAGTAAAGTAAGAAAAAAAACCAAGAAAAAAAACACAAAATAAAAGGTGTCTGTCAAGCATCTGTAAAAAAAAAAAAAATAACGGCTCTTTTCAGACCCAACTTCAAAGGGGAAATGGGGCACACTATTTAAATTTACATTGACCACGGTCAGATTTTCGATGTGTCCGCGGACATGGCGGTAGTCCGCGGACATGAAAATCACTACGAGGGGGTTAGTATGTTCTATGTTACATGTATATGAAGTCAGGGATATTATGGTTAAGTTGTGCACTAAAAACCTATGAAATTCAGTGAAAAAACTTTGTTAAAGGGACGTTATGGTTAAGTTGCGCTACTAAAAACCTATGAAATTCAGTGAAAAAACATTGTTAAAGGGACGTTATGGCTCAAAGTAAAACCGAAAACCCCCTGAAATTCAGCAGTTATGGTAACATAAGCAACCATAACTCGCGCCACCGTGCACTGCTAACACTAACACCCAGGACATCAAAGATGACATCACAAATGTCATTGATGACATCACTGATGACATCACATGGCTGGCTCTCCCTTTTTATCCTTTACTGACATATCGAAGCCACATAGTTTTCTTCAGTAACAGTCAGGAAGTAAAAATTGAAAAGGTACTATATTTGTAGACTTAGGGTCCAGTCATATCATATGAAACATATACATAGCGGCAGATACAGGCTTGAAAGAGAGCAATCCTTTCTGTGCATGAAGATAATCATTATGGTTATCAGCATTTTCTCATAGTTTTATTTGTATTACTCTCCCTTCCCACTATATGCTCATATTTGTATACATTATACTCACTCTCCATAGAGTGAATGGGAAAAAAAATTTGCTCGCGCCTACAGTCCAAACCGCTGGATGGATTTCCACCAAATTTGGACCAGGAGCAGCGGCTTGGTCCCAAAAGCGTGCTTTTGCAAATTTGGTGAAAATCCGTCCAGTAGTTTTTTTTAAAATGACCAAAAAGTAGGTAAAAAAAAAATTAGTGATATCTGTGTTGGGTTTGCGGACACACTTCCCTGTTCGCTCCGCGGAAAGTGTCCTGATTAGCCAATCGTCTTGCGTAATGTTCGCGGACATGCAAAGTGTTCGCTGATTGGATGGCGTGGAGCGTGAAGCGCGTCAGATATTTCGGTAGCGCCCGCCATCTTGGATTCGCGGACGTCCCCGGACAGCGCGGTGAAACTTTGTTCAAAATGTGTATTTTGTAGAGTGTGTTGGTGTGTAGGAGTGTTTGGGGAGGGTGGGAGTGTATGAGATAGGATGAAAGTTGTGTTTTTTATGTGTTAGACGTTCTTTTTGTGTTCAATTTGTTTGCGGCCATCACGGGTGTTCTGAAATGTTCTAAATAAACTGACTAGGGGGTGTTCTAAGGAGTCAATATGTGTCCGTTTTGTTCGCAAGCAAAGTGAAACTGTTCTAAGAACACTCGCGGTGTCCGGGGAGTGTTCGTAGGGGGTGTCCTGAGGACGCTGTCCGTATTGTTCTCTGTCAAGTTGAATGTGTTCTAAGAACACGCGCAGTGTCCTGAAATGTTCGCAAATAAACAAAATGGGGGTGTTCTGAAGACGCTTCTAAGAACACTTGCGGTGTCCGGGGAATGTTCATTGGGGGTGTCCTGAGGACGCTGTCCGTATTGTTCTCTGTCAAGTTGAATGTTTCCTAAGAACACTCACGGTGTCCTGAAATGTTCACAAATAAACAAAATGGGGGTGTTCTGAAGACGCTTCTAAGAACACTTGCGGTGTCCGGGGAGTGTTCGTAGGGGGTGTCCTGAGGACGCTGTCCATATTGTTCTCTGTCAAGTTGAATGTGTCCTAAGAACACTCACAGTGTACTGAAATGTTCACAAATAAACAAGATGGTGGTGTTCTGACGACGCTTCTAAGAACACTTGCGGTGTCCGGGGAGTGTTCGTAGGGGGTGTCCTGAGGACGCTGTCCGTATTGTTCTCTGTCAAGTTGAATGTGTCCTAAGAACACTCACGGAGTCCTGAAATGTTCGCAAATAAACAAAATGGGGGTGTTCTGAAGACGCTTCTAAGAACACTCGTGGTGTCCGGGGAGTGTTCGTAGGGGGTGTCCTGAGGACGCTGTCCGTATTGTTCTTTGTCAAGTTGAATGTGTTCTAAGAACACTCGCGGTGTCCTGAAATGTTCGCAAATAAACAAGATGGTGGTGTTCTGAAGACGCTTCTAAGAACACTTGCGGTGTCCGGGGAGTGTTCGTATGGGGTGTCCTGAGGAAGCTGTCCGTATTGATCTTTGTCAAGTTGAATGTGTCCTAAGAACACTCGCGGTGTCCTGAAATGTTCGCAAATAAACAAGATGGTGGTGTTCTGAAGACGCTTCTAAGAACACTCGCGGTGTCCGGGGAGTGTTCGTAGGGGGTGTCCTGAGGACGCTGTCCGTATTGTTCTTTGTCAAGTTGAATGTGTTCTAAGAACACTCGCGGTGTCCTGAAATATTCGCAAATAAACAAGATGGTGGTGTTCTGAAGACGCTTCTAAGAACACTCCCGGTGTCCTGGAATGTTCGTAGGGGGTGTCCTTAGGACGCTGTCCGTATTGTTCGTTGTTAAGTTGAAAGTGTTCTAAGAACTATTGCGTTGTTCTGAAATGTTCATAGGGGGTGTCCTGAAAACGGTGTCCGTATTGTTCGCTGGCAAGTTCAAAGTGTTCTAAGAACACTCACATTGTTCGGGGACATTAAAAGTTTCCCATAGATCATAGTTGAAATGTTTGACTCTATGGATGTGATATGCTGCGGTGGTTGTTGCCAGGGCATAGAGTCTTGGGTGCATGGCCATTTGGCCATGTACCCAAGACTCTATGCCCTGGCAACAACCACCACAGCATATCACATTCATATTTGCTTATAACTTTGGGTGAAAAACAAATGTATAAGGAACAAAGGTATTAGATACTATGGATGTGATATGCTGCTATGGTTGTCCTTATTATTGTATACTTACTGTTTGGTCTAGTAATGGGAGTCCATGTTTTTCTTCTTCATTTCTGTGATAAAAGAAAATAGCATGTTAGTATTAGTATTTTGTAATGACTTATTACATTGTATAAGCAATATACTTTTATTTTTTTTCGACCCTCATATTTAGTAGAGTACAAATCAGAGTACTGTGCAATTTGCCCAGTTTCTGTATTTGTTGCTAAAATCATTGGGTCTGTGGGAGAAAAAAAATCCATGTTGGATTAAAAAAAAAACCTTTTTCTGTAATGCTACAGTTTATTTGTTTGTTTGTTTTCAGTGTTCACTTGTTGTTTCTGGCTAATGCTTTATACTTTGCTTTGTTGTATTTTATTTGGAGCAGTAACAGATTCTTCATTTGTTTTGATATTATACAATTTTGGAGCAGTTAGATACCAATTGGCGTATTCTAACTGTCTATTTTTTTAATATATTTTAGTGGTTTTGATTTATCTACTTGGATATTGTTAAATTTTGGGACAGTTAGATACCAATTGGTGTATTTTAACTGTGTATTTTTTGGCCTAATTTAGTGGTATTCATTTATCTGATTAGTTGTTGTAGAATCTTTGAGCTGCTAGATAGCTTTTGGAGTATTCTAACAGTTTATATTATTTTAACACAAATTTATAATTTTGGGACAGTTAGATACCAATTGGCGTATTCTAACTGTGTATTTTTTGGTCTAATTTAGTAGTATTCATTTATCTGATTAGTTGTTGTAGAATCTTTGAGCAGTTAGATAGCTTTTGGAGTATTCTAACAGTTTATATTTTTTTAACACAAATTTACTTCAAGGTTTAAATACAGTTTATTTATCAAATTTTGGTTTTAAGAACATCAAATAAGCGTTTGTAAGATTTGCTGGTAATCTCTGCTTTAGAGTAATGGTACTATCATTACATTCAAACCATCCACATTTCTTTTTTATATATGCAGTGTAGTGCCCTGAATTGGTTGTGGCTCCTGCGTGGTAGATTATACCTATTGTTGTGAAGGTTTTCTTACCAAGTGATACTTGACCATGTGTTAATCCAGTCAGCTTGCAGTTGTTTTTGATACCATCTGCATAGTAACGTAGAAGCATTAGTATTACGTATTTACTATGTGTTTGTATTACTAACGTGGATCGATTATCTGAATTGCAGGTAGAGCATAATCTACCATGGTTTGCATTTTGTACAAGTTGCTGAAATGGAATGGATTCACAATTTGGTATTGATATATATATGAAGCGTTCATTGGGGATTTCTTCTTGTGTCACATTGTTGCAGAGAGTGCATGTATGTTTCCACATGTATGAAATCTGAAAGATTTCATTTATAGGTATGTTTTTGTTTTCCAGTACTTGTAGTAAGTACATTAGAAATTCTTGTGGATCTTCCTGTGAGTTTATAGTGAATTTCACCATTCCAGCACAGTAGTCCAATTGTCGTCTTATTCCAAAAAACACTATATGTGTTGTCAGGATTGTTTGCTGCATTTCTGTGAAGTACTAACATTTGCAAACACAATGGGTTTGTACTGTGTAAGTAAATGTTGTCAACAATTGGTGGTAATTGAAATAGAATATGCATTGTTACATTTGCATAGCAACTTACACCAACTATATTTGAGAATTCAAATGGTCCAGGTAGTTCTGTATCTAACTGCTTTTTTTGGAGTTTGTCTTCCTTCTTTAAAGAAGTACCTGGTTTACTTTCTCTAATTGATTCTTTTTTGTTTGTGGTACTTGATGAAGTATTAGTTTCTTTTACTCTCTTTGGAGGATTTGCAGTGACGTCCTGTTGCATTTCTGTTTGATTTAGTTTTCTTTTACAAAGTTTTAGTTTTTGTGGAACGGAATATGTGTTTAGATGGGAGTGTATAGTGAGCGAAGTCTATTATGTTCTAAAATGCAAGGAATATCAGCGTTTACTTTACTTGCATCAAAGTTGATTAGAAATAGACCGTCAAGAGTACGTAAGCGTGATAGTGCTACGTAGCTCATGCCTTCTTTAAAGACTGTGTTACCAATATCTATCATTGCTTTGTCTAGGGTAAGACCTTGTGATTTATGAATCGTGACTGCGTATGCAAGAGTTAGAGAAAATTGTTCTCTGCGTACATACATATCTTTGAAGAGAAGGAATCTAGCTGTTGAGCGTCCTATCCGTTTTACTTCTGAAAGTTTGTCAAAGAGTATATTGACAAATTGAATTTTGTTGTCACGGGGTATGTTTGAAAGCCTACAACTGTACCCAGTGCTCCATTAACTAGTCCTTGGTCCACGTCAAGGTTACGTTTAAGCATTACTCTGCAATTTAAGGATCATTTTAACATCTTTTCTAAGCCTGCTGTATTTGAGATTGATTTTTCTAAATTATTTAGTCTTGTTGTGGCTTGGTCACACATGGGTAGTGTCATACCATGTACATCTAGTTTGTCTGTGGCGCTAGTTTCCATTATTGGTTGCATTTCTTTACTTAGCATGATTTCATTGAATTTGAGACAGCTTGCAAGAGTTGGCATTAAGGCCATACAATTGACATTTTTGTGGGCTAATTGTTCCATAACATCTGTAGCACATGCATTATCGCCATAAAGTGCATTAATGTGCCGGGTTTTCAATGTTGCTTCTGCTTCTTTAGAAAGTATACCAACTCTCAAACTTTTTAAAATGTTGCCATAAGTTAGATCTACAGATTGGTGCATGTTTTCTGTTAATTCTCTGTATTGGAAATGTTGCCAAAGGTTGACATTTCCAATGCAGCCAACAGTTTTACAGCAGAGTTTGTGTCCTAATGTTTTAAAAATAGGTTCACCTTTTACTGGTGTTAATTGAAGCAGATCTCCAAAAACAATAATGTGTTTTCCTGCAAAAAGCTCTTCATAGTCTGTTTTGAGTACTTCTTGTAATCTGAGGTGAATCAAAGCTAACATCGGGTTGGAGACCATGCTCACTTCATCTATTAGTAGCATTTTCATTTGTTTCAATACTCTGCGTAATTCCATTGCAGCTTCTGCAGAAAGTTTGTAATAGTCTAATTTGTTCTGGTGTTCTACTGGTAATAGTAGTAATCGTTGTAATGTAACACCACCTATGTTGTAGGAAGCTAAACCTGTGGGGGCAGTGACAACAGCTGACAGTTTGTTGTTTGTCAATTGTTGAAGGAACTTACTAATGATTTTGATTAGGAATGTTTTGCCAGAACCAGCTTCACCACTGACGTACAGTAGTATAGGTTTATAATTATGGCAGGAACATTCTTTATTTTCATGTTTTACACCATGTGCAATTTGTTTTGTTACTTCTTGAAAAATGCTACTTTGCTCATTGTTTAGTTTTGATTGTAGTATAGTTAAGTCTTCCTTATCTTCATACTGACACATGGTGTTTTCTACTTCTATCATAGCTAATTCTGCCTCATGTGTTACTAGTGGTTCTCCCAGTGGTTCTTGGCTTCCTGTTACAGAAGGTTGACTACTGTCAGGAGTATCCTTATCTAGTTGGGCTTGGAGTTCTTCCTCATGTTGCTGTTCATTGTGCAACATTGTTTTGTACTGTGTAAAGTTTACATCAGTTATAGTGCTTTCATTTGCTTTGAAAGCATCCTCATATGAGTCATAGTTATCTAGTAATTGTTCTTCTTTTCTCCATGGTTTGAAGAGTTGTAGCAGGGACATGTAATATACTTCTTTATGTTGAGGAGTCTTCAATGACAATTTGATATGATTAACTAAATTTGGTTTAGTGAGTTTAACTAAGCTGCCTTCACAGTCTGTCACTCTATATTTACCTTTTTTTTCTCATCAGGTTTCATATTATTTTTGTATGTGTAGTTTTGGGCTATTTGGTATAGACACATGTTTTCCAAAGTATTACTTCTGTTTGGGTAGTATGTGTCCAATAAATTGTTTTTTAAAATGTCTTGGTTGTTGGGACCATGTTTGGCTATTGTTTCTATATCTTCATATGATTTTAGAACTCTTTTTCTAGATTTAGCTGGACCAAGACTTAGCCATACTATATTTTCAGATTTACCATACGATGAAGTACCAGTTAAACGATCAGCTGCTTCATAAGATCCACATTCTCTATGGGTGAGCATTTTTATGCCCAAGCTGTATAATTTCTGAGATACTGTTTTATCTGATGACAGGTCATTCCAGAGGTCTTGGAGCTCTGTCTTTTCTGCTTTAGTTAAGTATGCTGTGACATATCGTGCAACTGCAGTAGAATTGTCTGCAATGTACTGCACATCTATGTTTGCATTCCATAATTGGGCAATGATTGCATTATAATCATTGATATATTTTTCTTCTTCTTTTCTTTTTATGTAATATGTATTTTTAGGTGACTTACCTTTAACACTATGTCTAACTGAAGACATGAGGTTGTTTACTTGACCTGTATTTGTAACTGGTCTAGGGAAACCAAATCGGCATTTGGTGTAGTATTTGCCTTTGTTTTTGTATTTGCGACGACAATATTTTCCACATTTGTGTCTTTGAAATTGTAAAATTTGTGCACGAAGATCACTATTTGTGGCTTCTGATGGAATTTCACAAGTGACATATTTTTCAATAAACTGTAAAACAGTGGCATCACTGTCTTGACCAAATTTAGGAGCATCTTTAATCCATACAAGCATGTGGATATGTGGTGCTCCTCTGGCTTGGTATTCTTTTCTCCAAAAGAAGTGTTGCACTTCTCCAAGGGGAGAAACAGCTTTATTACAAATAAAATGTAGCATAGCAATGAAGCGATGGTGAAAATATCTTGAAACATTAACAGGATCCAAAGAACAAAGTTCTCCAAGTGTTAGAATATCTATGTTTGTTTTGTTTTTATTTGATATGCGTAGGAAATCATGTAAATCTTCCCATGCATATTCTGCACAAATTAATGTAACAAACCGAGTGGGTGGGCCAAGGTTTCTGATCATACAACGTACATCTCCATGACGTCGAAACCAGTACTCTTTAGTACCACGCATATTTGCTAATAGATTTGTAATATTTGATTGTAAAACCTCATCCTTTTGTTGCACTTTCTCTAATAATTGTGTAGCTGTCATATTTTGAAAGTGTGATCCTGATTTTAATATGTGTGCAACTCCGTAACATAAAGTTGCTAGTTCACTTTCAAAGAGTAGGTGGAATATGTATTCCACATTTTGTCTAAATCTGGGATCTTCAGAATACATCCGTAATGAGCGGTATTCTGAAGCTGATATTTGAATAGGTCTATCATCATACCTTCCTCCTTTGCCAGTAGGAAAGAGTAGAGGAAAAGCACGTGCTTCTATACTTTTTTCCCATATACTGATTGGCGATCCTTTTGTTTGACGCATTTGGTAAGTTTGCAGTACATCTTGTACGGTGTCATTACAGTGCAAAGGATGAATTGTATAATGGTCTAAAGTATTTGATATTGTAGCAGGATCTAGTAGCTCAAATTGGCCAGCTTCTTGTGTTTCTTGAATTATTTCAGTTGTATCTTTCAAGTTTTCTTCAATATTAATTTCTTTGTAAAATTCATTATTCTCTTTAAGATATTGGAAGGCTTGTCTAACTTTATATAAATCTACCAGTTGTTGCCATCTTTTTTTGTCTTTTGTAGGTACCCCATTAACTAATATAATTAAAGATTGCTGCATTGGACGTTGCACTCCTAGAGTATGCACATTTTCTTTTAGATTTAATGGTAAATAAACTACTTTTCCACGAATGCCTTTTACCAATTCAGAGGGAGGTAATTTTGCTGTTTTTGGTTGAAGGCGTATTATTGCTTGAAATGGGTGTACTGTTTGAATTATGATGCTCTCATATAAATTAAGTTGTTGTAGAGGTTTTGGTACTGGGTATAATTCCAAATTATTTGTGATAGAACGTGAAGGAGTTTGGTTGTTGTCAAGTTTTGTAGTGCAATAACTGCAAAGTATTAAGGGCTCAGTTATTTCATATTTGTTTTCTGCTAGAAGGTAGAGAGCTAATTCAAACCATTTAGAATCTTCATTGTCTTCTATTCTGTATGATAGGTCCACAGTTTTTGTGTTACTTTTATAAAAAATTCTACGGCAACATACACATACATGGTTTGGTACTTTAGCTGATGTACTTTTAAATTTTATTATTTCTTTTTTGTATGTGTTTAGCAAAAGGTTGCCATGTGTAGAATTGTTGCTTAATTGGTTTAAAGCTATTTCATTCTGTAAATGGCTTTCACTTCCAAAATATTTTTTCTGGATATAGTGAATTTCTTCAAGTAGGTCTTTTGCTGTACGATGTAGAAGGATGTTATTTAACTTTGCTAGTGCTAAAGCAGGACTTTTAGCATAGTACAGTTTATAGACTAGATTTCTTATAGTTGAATGATGTGTTGATATCCTTTTGATATCATGGAAAGTGGTTTTACAAGTAGGTCCTGTAATGCAGGCCAATGAATGTCCTTGTAGTCCTGTGTACTTGCGCACTGGACAGGTATCTATATTTTGCAGTAATTTAATTTTGATTTTGTCTTTGTTTTTTACATATTTATTGAGGAATTGGTGTAAAGATTTGAAACATTGTTTGGGAATGTTACACATTGACGTGCATGGCCATTTGTACACTAGACGTTCTTATTCAGTTGAATGGAGGTGTAATTCTAAGTTTTCAGGCCATATTTTTGTAAGGAGTACTTCTTGTTCCATTATGGTATTATTCACTTTTTCATAACCTCGACCACTGCTATTTATGGCAATTGTATTTGTTTGCTTTTGTTTGTACGCTTCTTCATTAAAATATGGTTCTGTGCTCGTAGTGTGATTCCATTCACCTCCGCAGATACTTAAGAAGTTCTTTCTGTTGACATTTCGCTTATTGAGAAATCTTTTTTGTAATTGAGTTATTAGTTTTGTTAGGGGTTTCATTTTGTTTAACACTAAAATATATAAATTTCTTTTGAGAAGAATTGCACTGTCCATCAATGCTTCTAAGATTAATTTCCTACGATAGGTTTTAAGCTTTGAACCTGATTTCTCTCCTGTTTTTATAAGAATTTGAAGGACTTTGTGACGGTATATTTTGGCTAAAATACTTTTCTTGGTATGCTTACTTTGCACTATATTAAAATTTGAAGAAGTAGTTTTATCTGTACTGATAGCTGATTTTCTGTTAATTGTTTTTTGGTTTGTTTTACATTTTGATAGAGGAAGCGAAGTTGTTGTACTTGAAACTTCTTGTGTTTCACTAAATGATTGTATTAGCTGTTTTGTTTCAACTTTTTTTACAAATTCTGCTAGAGATGGATGCTTATGTTGGACACCTTAATTTTCATTTGCTCTACTTTTGCGTTGTTTTTTACGGACTTGTCTTTTGGTAGGCATTCTTTAGGGTCTGTTGAAAAAAATAAAGAAGATATGGGTTGGGGTGTTCTGGAATGTATGTGTGCTGTGTGCATGAGTGTTTGAGTAAGATGATAAAGATGTATGTAATGGTGTGTGATTGTGCATTGGGAACTAAAAGTAGTAGGAATAGGTATTCTTGAATTTATGTGTTACTAAACTGGGGTTCTGATGACAAAAAAAAAGTAAGCTAGTGGTGTGGAAAAGTACAAATAGTAAATCTAATCTATACAATTAAAACAGTTGTTTGTTCTATAATATGAAAATTGTAGTGGTTCAGTTGGCTAATTTGTGTCTCCAAAAATAGAAATTTGTGGGCCATTCTGGCTGTAAATCGCTGTTTAAGACATGGACATTTTTGGACAAAATGGTACAAAATCTCTATTTTAAGAAACCAAAAAAGCTTGTATTAATGTTATAGTATATTTGATTAATAATACAAATATTATGGTGATATTTTACTTACTTTTTTTTTTAATTAACAGGTAACTTCTTAGTTTGTCTTTCTTCTTCGAATTCGGCTGCTGCTTTTCAGGAAACTGGTCTTCACTGCAATTGTAAAAGCTTCAAATTAGTAACTTTGTTTGTATGTAGCACTGTTTTTAATTTAGATATTGATTTTTTTAATTGAAATCCTCAGTGCCTTCTGTAAAACCATTAAACTAATTTATTTACATAAGATACATTGCATCAGTTCAGTACATATGATATGTTCTTAATGAACAAATTGTATTGAATGACTAACTGTAGCAAAAAAAAATATCTTTACTATGTCTTGTGAAATTTATAATATATTAGTGAATACCACTATTTCTGTAAGTAAACTGTTCTAGGTAATAGCGCCTCAATGACATGTCTAATTTAAAGTAATTAAGTAAATAAATAAATAAAAACAAAAAATATGAAATTGTATAAGTATTTTTATAAAGGTTTAAACATAGATTGTGTTTGCATGTAATTTTGTTTGAATATATGTAGTCTATATATTTCATTTAAAAATGTTAGTTTAACATGATTTGAGTGTGTGTGTATAAAGAAAGTGAAAAGTATAAAGGTTTATAAGTGATAGTTGATTTTAGGAAATTGAAAAAAGTACAGTAAATTCATTTTACAGATTTTACAAGGTAAAAGTCTGTTTGAAAATGTGTTCATCTCATAGCTCTCAACTCACACGCTTTTGGCAGGTGTCACATGCCTTGTAAAGGGCAGACTCACCCGCCAAGCCTCCTGCACGCCCATTCATTCCAATGGGCGACTCACCCGCCAAAAACAAAATCGGGTGATTTCACCCGCCTGTAAAACAAAAATGGTTGAGAGCTATGTCATCTACTATACAGAAAATATGCATACCTGAAGTTTGTGTTCATGCATATGGATATGCATGGAGCTGCAAGTAGAAATCTTGAAGACTTGTACAGTATTTCTGGTAGATGCTGCTTGCCAATGATATGACACTTGTACTCAGAGAGATTCAGAGTACATTTGCAGTGCTGATCTATGATGATGCAGTTAGATGTAGAGGTCTTGATTGTGATTGGTGCATGGTCATGTGATTTTTGAGGTACATTCAATGAGGGAATGGCAGAGAGAGTGTAGTGGAAATGGTAGAAGGGCTGTTCATGTTACGATATGTCCACAGACATGGCGGTAGTTTGCGGACATCGGGAGTTACATCCGGGGATTTTTGGGTTCAGAAGTCATGCAAATGAGAATAAGAACTGAAAGGGATTGGTCAGGAAAGTTTGGTGGGTGTGTTGTGCCAGGAGAGATTTTCTCAGATACTCTTTTTGCTGAGAGAACAAACGATAGCTATGGCTGTGTGTTTCAGAAAAAAGATTGTTTGGATTTTAGGAGATTCGTGGATACATTGGTTGAAGGTGCATGCAGAAAGCTATGGAGTAGCTGTAGATCTTGGATTCCCACATGTGGAAGTACACTGGCATGGAGTACGTGGAATGAAGTGGTTGGACTTGCTACCTCTCTGTGCTACTTTGGAGACAGAGCAACATCCAGACATCCAGACATAATTGTAATTCATTGTGGAGGGAACAGTTTAGGACATGTGACTGGAATTTTTTTGCAATTTGCTATGAAAGAAGGACTGCGCAAAGACAAATGTGGCTTCGTTCTTCTTCATTTGGTCCACAAATGGAAAAAGCAATGCGCAATGTTAATAAGGCTGTTTGTGGCTTTCTAAGAGATTTTGGCATGTCTTCTTTTCACAATGAAAATATTATGTTTTGTAGTACATACATGTCATCAATGACATTTGTGATGTCATCTTTGATGTCCTGGGTGTTAGTCTTAGCAGTGCACGGTGGTGGTGCGAGTTACGGTTGCTTAGCTTACCATAACTGTCGAATTTCAAGGGGTTTTTCGGTTTTACTTGGAACCATAACGTCCCTTTAACAAAGTTTTTTCACTGAATTTCATAGGTTTTTAGGAGTGCAACTTAACCATAACGTCCCTTTAACAAAGTATTTTTCACTGATATATATATATATATATATATATATATATATATATATATATATATATATATATATATTGCAGGGTCTGTGGCAGCAGTCCTGTAGTTATGGTCAAGATGCTCATAGGAAGAGCACTTTTTGGGTGGCTTATAACTTCACCCCTCCCTGGACCAATCCTTACGAATCGTTGCAAGAAATGTATATAGCCCCATCAGATCGATCCTGCAAAGTTTGGTGATGGTTTGTCAAGAGGGGGGCAAAGTTATAGTTTGTGGTTTTTCTCATAGACACAATGGCACAAATTATTTGCTCACGCCTACAGTCCAAACCGCTGGATGGATTTTCACCACTTTTGCAGAAAGAACTTCAGCTTGGTCCCGAAAGTGTGCTATTGTAAATTTGGTGTAAATACGCCCAGATGTTTTTTTTTTTAAATGACCAAAAGTTAGGGCAAAAGACATGTGGGATATCTGGGTTCGCGGACGGGCATCTGATTGGTCCAGAGAGCAATGTGATGTCTGCGGACATCGGATGCACCTGATGATTGGTCAATAAAAAACGCGAGGTGCATCAGATTTTTGGAAGTGCCACCATATTGGATTCTCGGACAGGGGCCTGTGTCCACGGACAGTGCGGTAAAAAATATTTTAAAACACATTGCACTTGTCAAACTAATGGAACAATCTGTGGGGAGATGAGGAGTGATGAGGATGGGATGGGATATGGCTGCAAAGGCCAAAAAACAGGTGTTTATCTTCTCTGATGTCCACAGCAGTCTTTGGCACTCCGATGATGTCCACGAACATCTTAGATGTTCAGGTGTATCTATGCGTATTTATGCCTTACAGGATTGGTGAAAAGCAGTTTTTGGATGGCTTATAACTTTGGAGCAATTCAATGAAACTGCATGAAATTTCAGAGTTTCATTCTAGAACTGATTCTGAATGGTTTTGACATGTGTGGTACTGTTTTGTCAAGAGGGAACAACATTAGAAGGGGCACCAAAATATTTTAAAGGCATATAAATGTGGAGCCATTTGACAAATCTGCACAAAAGTTAATAAAACAAATTTGGATATAGATATAAATGTTGTTGCAAAGTTTGGTGGGATTTTGTCAAGAGGGGGCTAAATTAATGGGTTGGTCTCAACATGTCTAGATGGCGTATAACATTGTTGCTGTTTGACAAAAGTGGACAAATGTTTTAAGAATGATTAGAGACCCAACCTTGAATGTTTGTGAAAAATCTTCTGTCAAGTGAGTTATATGACTATTGTATGTACGTACATTTTGACACTTGTGAAAAAAAATTAAATTGGCGGATTTGCAGAAAACACAAGTAAGATGCATTGGGCGGGTCCTGAAAGCATGGTTTTGCAAATGTGCAAAAAAGTTTCAAGGACGGACAGTAGCACGGTTTAAAAAAAAATATGCAGTGTGTTTTGAGATATTTAAAATTAGGAAATCACACAGTATTCAGGACTGTGGACTGTCTCCCATCCATGTAGTAACCAGGATCAACTCTGCTTAGCTCCAAAGCAAAGAAGGATCTGGCCCCCTCAGGCCATGCTGCTCTAAGTGATCTTTTAAGGTAGTCTCATTTATTGGGCAACAAGGCCTGAGGGGGCTGAGACCTTCCTCGCTTTGAACCTAAGTAGGGATTGTCCCAGTTACTGCAGGGATGGGAAACCCACTGGTGCCTTAAAAATGTAAACTTATTAACTGGGAGATTACAAATACCAGATGCAATTCAGCAAAAGACAAAAAAGTGTCTCTTTAGTGAAAAACTTTCAAAGACTGACAGTAGTACTGTTTAAAAAAATAAAATAATTCATAGCCCATCCATGCAGTAACCGGAACTGACCCAGTTTAACTTCAAACAAAGGAAAGGGCTAGCTTGTTTTCTAAGTGGTCTTGTAACTTGGGCTTGTTTATTGGGCAACATACCCTGAAGGGGCTTGTCCCCTTCCTCACTTTGAAGCTAAGCAGTGTTACTGCATGGATGGGAGACCTGGATGGCAATCGTGTCACTGGCCATGGGCAGCAATTTTTCACCCCCTACGTCACTATGGCTGTAAACCTATCTTTTTTTTTGTTTAAATTGTTACTGGTTACTGAACTACACATACCCTCTGTTATCCGTTGTCCTTTATAGCTTCAAATATAGCCACACATATCAGAAGAAAAGCTAGTAAATTAAAATGCTTTCCTGACCCCAGGTCCTCGCCAAGTGCCCTCCTCATCTGTGCCAGCTCCCCCACTCCCCAGATAGCCTCCTCACCTCCCCTGCCCTCACCCTTTCCCCCATAACACGCGCTTTTTCTGTTAAGCAGTTTGCTTTGAGATGCCGTCTATTTGCGGCTATACCTGAGGCTACAGAAAGCTTTGTTTTGCAAACTCAGTTTTTAGACCCCTCAAACACCGAAATTTCACTTGGTGCCCCCTAGCCATTCCTCCCCGTTCTCTAGCTGGGTGACATTTGCATGTTTTTGACCTGCAAATAGCTTTTTTCCTGGGTTAGATTTTTCCATATCCTCGGCTATAGCCACGGTTATCTCTCATATCGAGAGAAAAACCATATGGCGTCTGTTTCATTTATAAAAAACACCCGGTTTTGGCTAAATCCTGAGATATAACTATCTATTTTTGAGAAGGGGGCACCCCCTTCTTCATCAAATATATAAAAAACTACTGCACAGAATAACCTCAAACCATGCATGGATCATGAGTCAACGCTTCGTGCACAGTTTTTTTTTGGACCTGGTCCAAATCGGTCCTGCGGTTTGGGCTGTGCTCTTTGATAAAAATGTGCCTTTTTTGTCTATGGGAAAATTAATGGGAAGTAGGGCACCCTTTTGGAAAACAAATGTTTTTGTCTTCTTCATATCTTTAAATTCTTTAGCAAATCTTTACCAAACTTTACTGTTAAGTTGCTCAACTGATAGGAAGAGCACTTTTTGGGTGGCTTATAACTTTGCTCCACCTGGACAAATCCTTACCAAACTTTGCAAAGAAGTATATGGGCCAGTCTGAATTATTTTGGCAAGTTTGGTGCGATTTCATGAAGGTGGGGCAAAGTTATAAGGGGTCCGAATTTTTTTGTCCATAGACGAAATGGGGAAAACAAATGTGCTCATGCCTACAGCTTAAACCGCTGGACAGATGTTCACCAAATTTGCAGCAGGAGCGGCTGCTTGATCCCGAAAGACTGCTTTTGTAAATTTGGTGTAAAGCCATCCAGTAATTATCATTAAAACGGCTAAAAGCAGGTAAAAACGAAATTTGTGATATCTGTGTTCCGTCCGCGGACCCATTTCCCTGTTCGGTCCAGGCATCCAATTGACCTAGAGGACAACGTGAATCAGACGCGCCCACTGATTGGATGGTGAAAAGCTTGAAGTGCATCAGATTTTTGGAAACAACCACCATGTTGGATTGTTCGACAGCGGCCAGTGTCCACAGACATCGCAGTAAAAACATATTAAAAAACACAACATTGCACTTGTCATACTTATCAAACAATCTCTGGGGAGTAGAGGAGTTATGAGGATGGGATGGGATATGGTTGTAAGAAGCACAAAAACAGGTGTTTTTAAGCCCAAAAGTCTGTGAACAGTCCAGATGTTAGGGTAGAGTGCAGTGATGTTCACGAACACTTGAGATATTGGGGAACATCTATGCCTATTTCTGCATTACAGGCTGGGTGAAAAGCAGTTTTTGGATGGCTTATAACTTTGGCGTCACTCAATGAAACTGAAAGAAACACCATTTGCACCCATGAAGGGAACTACATGGGTGCTAATAGCAATATGCCCCTGTCGGTAACAACACTGCCACCCTTGTTGAAGGACCCTCACTTTGCTAAGGCCCTTAACTTGGGTGAAGGGCCGTTATCTCGGGGCATGGCACCTCAATGGTGCTGTTTCCAGCCCCTGTTTGTGCACATGGCATTTCCATTTTCAGGACATGGACATTCGATTATCACAGCACAAGGTGCCATCTAAGTGCTGTGGACAGCTGGTGCAGATGAGTCACATGCACAGGAGAATGCTCAGGCTGTATTTCAATCTTGGCGTGTTTTGAGCTTGCAGTAAGTGGTAGGCATTCACCATTTTTTATCACTATGCTTCTAGTGTAAAGGAGAGACAATCAGTTTAATAAGGCTGCTTGCAATTCCTGATTTGTATGGTTTTAGAGTTGAAGTTGCATAACATGAGTCCCACCTCGAACTTCATTAACCGCCAAGCATATTCCCTGCCCTCAACCGAAGAGCTGAAAGCAGGGTCAAACGTCTGTAATAACTGAACGTCTTGTGAATTAAGTGCACATTTAAAGTGAAACAGGCTTTAGTTTGTGGGAGTGGTGCGATCTTGGGAAATATTTGCATACCTTAAGCCCTTATGGCTTTAATCTGTCATGAAATTATTACGGGACATGTCTCTTCAGTTCACAACAGCAGAACAAATTAAGGCATCTAGCAGGGTTGAGGGGTGGAGCTAAAACCCTAAATAAACCCTTGATAAAGTCTATTATGCTTTTTTGTCACAGTCACAGGGGATATGTGTGAGGGACCATTTCAAGTGAACAGAGTGAAAGTTCATTATGCCTGGCTTGGGCCCAGAGACTCTAGTACCATAGCATTACGGGTTGTCCTCCAATGTTGCCTTCATATTTATCAAAGGATAGTAATATTTAATCAGACAGAAGATTGATTAAAACAATCTTTTTTTTTTTTAAACGAGGTGCTTGAAATATACAATACTGAGAAAAAAAGTATGTTTCTTGAAGTTGTCCTTCATTGCATTTCCGGCAGAATAGCCATTGAATATTATTTGTGTTCCCCTCCTGTAACGGAAACGAGTGCCACACATAGCTTGACCTTGGGTGGAGAAGTTCACTGCTTCAAACTAGCCCGCGCCATTGAAGGAAGCCACGTCATCCAGGCATTCTTCTCCTGCGCACGCGCCCTGGCATAAACCCACAGTGTGAAGAACTGCATGGCGTTCACATAAACAGCTCTTCTTCCATGTAAAGAATGTTAATGCCTGAGTGTGCAGGTACTTATGGACAAGGACATTCTTTGCTCGAAGGGTCATAAGAAAGAAAAATGAAAATGTAATTTGAAATGCCAAGTAGTTTTCCTGCACGGGATGAACGTGCGGTGTTGTTTATTTTCAAAACGTTGGGTTGTCAAATATTAGATAAAGGCTTCTCTTTCGTTCACAGTTCACTGCTCGACCTTATACATTTCTAGGCTCAAACCAGAAATGCCTTCAGTACTTGAAAAAATGAAAATTGCCTATTGTCAGAAGCCTTGATGCTGACAATGTTGTCTTTCTTCTAAGGGCTTACAATACAGCAGAAATAAGGGTTGTGGTTTAGCTTCAAGGCTGAAACATATTAAATGTCTTGTAACACCTTCATTCAAAGGAGGCCGGTCTACATAAAACCTTATTAACTTGCAAAGATTTCAAACATTTCATCCGAGCTTCTGCCAATACACTTGGCTGTGTCTGTCATTGCTGTGCAATCAATAAAGGTGAATAATATGTAAATGTACTAAATTTAAATCTTCCAAAAGATCCTCCAAACTTTAGTACTCAATGAAACTTAATTGGTTCCATTACAACTCCTTACCACCTTGAGAGGCACATTCAGCTATACAAAGATAATAAGGAATTTCTCAAGTCACCAAATTGTCTGGGGTAGCAGAAATAACTTCACACACCTGGAAATCACAGGAAGTTACGTTTGATCCTGATGACATCATAGGAAATAACATCACATAACCTTTAACCCTCATGGTATACCACGAAGGACTCACAGGTGTAATAATATGTGGTTAAAATATCAAATTGGTGCAAAAGCTTACAAATGACTATTTTATATGCAGCCATAGTTTCATTAGGGCACTGCCTTTCTATGCCATGGATAGGGTGTGATATGACAAGAGGTCATCCAGCAGAACCAACATAGACCAGGGGCACTGCCATTCATATGTCATTATATGATTAAATTGATTTAGCAGAATCTTGCAACCATTGCGCCTATACATGCCCTAGACACTTTTTTTTTAAAGCCCCACATTCTCAGGGGCAGCCATAATATAGTATGGAAAGTGTAGCCTCGTATATGCAGATACTGCCATCTTATGTCTTTTACAGGCAGAATATGTAAGGTACATCCTTACCGTTGCTTCCATTATATGCCAAACACAGCCTCAGATGGCCAATAATGTCTCCCAATGTCACTTAAAGTCTCATACACCTGGTATAAACACCAAATGAAAGGCAGAGTCTCACATGTCTAACTGCTTCCATTGTACAGCAATTGAAGTAGTATCAAAGGCCGCATAAATGACATTCACTGCCTCTAAATAGCTTGTTTTATATATGGTATACGGCCCTGTTAGTGCAATCTCACTTGTGTATAGAAGCTGCCATCACGGGCAGCCTCCAATACCTGAGTAATGCAATCTATTGCACTAACTTTTCAAATGTATGTTGTACGACAATATGCGTTCCTTTGCTTTGCATGTCTAATTTCTGCCAGGATATGCCAAGTGCAGCATCAAATAACCCAACAATGCCATTTAAGGCACGTTAAGGTCGTAGATAAGGCACTCAATGTAGTGGTAAGCTTGCATGCCTAAAGCTATTTCAAATGTCCCAATAATGCCACCCAAAGCTCCTAAAGGCATTATATGTATGGTAAAAGTCACCATATGCATTGTACAGCCTTACCTATCTAATTGCTGCTATTGTTTGCAAGTCATAACTTCAAATAACTATTAGCACTTATTGACAATTAATGTCTCATATAGATGGTATAAGGCTCCAAAAGCAACGATAAACCTCCCATGTGTAATTGCTTTTATAATATGCTAAGGAAATCCTCCAATGCCACACAATGTCTGTATGGCCTTAAGTAAAAGGCACAAGTCACCATATGGATTGTTCCAACTCAAATACCTTATTGCTAGCATCAAGCCAAATGCAGATTGAAATACCTACTATTGGTATTTAGGGCCAATTGATGAATCAAGTGAATGGTATAATGTGGAATTGCTGCCATCATAATCCAATCAACACAACATCAAATACTGCAAATATGCCACCCCGTGCATTTAAGGCCTAATATGTATGGTGAAAAGCCCAATCGGCATTGTTCGGCCTTGTAGGTTGATTTCATAATATGCCAAAGATAGCTTCAAGTGTCCCAAAAATGCATTTAAATGTTGCGCAATGCCGATGTACTGTACAACGTGGGAAACAGAGAATCATGGATAGAATGATGATAGTCAAAAACAAGCTGAGTCGGTAAGGGAATGGCTATGTAAATGTGTACATGTGGAATTAAAAAGTCGGCAAATCAAACAAGTGGGACCATTAAGTTGCGAGAAGTTGATAGGATGGGTTGGAGCCAGCCACCAATTTGTGAGGGGCTTAGAGTACATCTTAAAAGGATGTTTCAAATAACCCTTTGGAGTGCCACAAACATAGTCAAAATATATTTTATTTCATCAGAAGACTCAGGATAGGGAGAAGCCTGCCTGTTGCAGATGGCTTACCATCTGACCTGACTCCGGGCACTGGATCCAGCGTTATGCGGTTCATGCTTCAGCTGCTGCTGACTATGCCATTGTGGCATGTGGCTCACCCCCACTCCAGCCTGCGGTCATGTGACCTGTATCAGCATGGCCGCATGACATAAGAGACTGCGTCTACCTGTGGCAGACGGATTACCATCTGACCGACTCCTGGCAGAGGATCCGTTGTTATGTGGAACCTGCCTCAGCTGCCACTGTATGTGCCATCATGACATGTGACCCAGTCCCCCTCCAGCATGTGGTCACATGACCTGTATCAGTGTGATTTGTGTGATGTAAGGGACCATGCCTGCCTGTTGCAGATGGCTCACCAGCTGACCTGATCTGACTCCTGCCAGTGGATCCAGCGTTCTCTGGACTCGGCTTTAACTGCTGCTGACTGTGCTATCATGGCATGCGGTCCTGCTTAACACCAGTGTACGGTCATGTGTTTCCTGGATATAAGGTCCCCTATCAGTGTGTCCATTCATCCAGACGTCCTTCCCCAAGGGCAGTCCTTTCTAAGGGCATCATTGATCCTTGTTTGAAACTGTTTGCTCCGGTTCAACCTGTTGCTTTCTTTCTGTTCCGTTCACTGACACGCAGATCCTCCTCTAGCCCACACAATGCACAAATTAATTTGTGCAATTTTGCATTATCTAGCCTGCCTCATTATTATGAACATTCCTGTTCACAATTTTAAGTCTATTCCTAGACATGCCTTCCATCCTGCGTCCCACTGAAATCTTATCTACCATACTCTTCAGAACTCTCTCCCTAAACTTCTCAGCCTAGCTCCCTGGAATGCACATTGTATTGTTTACAAAACTGATCTTGCCCTCAAATTATTCTTTTCCTTTAATTTTGACTTTTTCTCCATCACTGAAACCTGGATTTGCCAACTGGACTCTGCGATTCAAGCAACCTTACTCTCGATTCATTCTTCCTTTTCCCATGACCATAGAACCGCTGCTCTGGTGGTGTGACCAGCCTGATTTTCCATCCTCATTGCACTCCGATCCTACTTACCTGTTCTGCGCCTTCCTTCTCATTCATTGAATTTCATGCCGCCTCCTTCTCCTCTCCTGCTCCTATTACTCTCTTGGTCATCTACTGCCCACCTTGCCTCCTTGGGTCTTTCCATGACAACTCTGAATCCCTTTTATCTCTAGCAGCTATTCCTGCCTCTTCACAAATTGTTCTGGGTGACCTTAACATTCATCTTGCGCCTGACTTTTCCTCTCTCTCCTATAATCTCCCTCTGCTCCCTTCTCCTCCTATTCATATAAAAGGTGGGATCGTCAGCCTGGTCTTTATCAATGCCGATTGTAAAATTATTGACCCTGTTCTCACTTTTGCGCTTCCTCCTGCTCATCATTTTATGATTCCTACTTCTTTTATTCCTCCTTCCCCTACTCCTTTTTTGAGACTCCCGTCTTCCTCTTATTTTCTGCATCAGGATTTTTCGCAATCTTAATCATCCCTTGAAGACTTCTCCCAGGCTTCTCTCTCATCTACAATGTCACCGGTTGGCAAAGTGACTGTTGCCTGGCCGTCCGAGAGCCCATTCGACCAGAGCGATCGCTGCAACTACGGCATTTGTCTGGTGTGCCCCTGCTGGACATCTGCTTGGCTGCTACGTGGAGGTCGACACACACCTTCACGAAATTCTACTGCACCGACCCGGATTCCAGGGAGGAGACCAGAGTCAGCCAAGCAGTGATGCGCAACCTGTTCGCTTGAAGGTGAGCCTGGCGAGGAGGTAAGAGATGCTTAATGGCGAGCCTTGCCACCTCCTGTGGTGTGCATGTGTGTACTGCTATGTATACTTTATTCATGAGCATGTGAATCCATGCCAGACCCCATGCTCGAGAAGGAACAAGTTACTTAGCCATACATCGAGGGAGCCGGTGCGGTGAGCCATATTGGGCTTTTCTTTTTCCAATTTCCCCCAACAAAATGCCCCCCAGGCCCCTGAAGCACCCCTTTTGTCCCCTTTCCTCCCTGCACCCTCTTCCTGGTCTCCCTCCCTCCTCCTGCCTCCCGACCTGCCTCCTCAGCTCTGATTGGGCCTACGGCCCATGCTAGAAGGGTCTAGTGACCCAGTGTGCACCGGCTTCCCTCCGTCCATCGAGGGAGCCGGTGCGGTGAGTATGCCCATATTGGGCTTTTCTTTTTCCAATTTTCCCCTCTTCCTGGTCTCCCTCCCTCCCTCCTCCCGCCTCCCAGCCACTGTGTCCCGATTGGCCCATAGGCCGTGTTACCAGGCCTTTACAGACCTATCCAGGGCAGCCCTCTGCCCAGCAGCCCCATCAGCTAAGGACCCTGAGGCAAAGGACGGCTCCAACGAGACGGCTCCAGATTGTATCTGCAGGTATCCACAGCAGAAGCAAGAAGCCAGAGGCCTGCCGTCAACCAGCGCCAACAAAAACGCAAGTTTGGCAAGGGTGGAGACTGAACAAATCACTTCACGCCTGAAAGCACTACCACTCTTACCCAAAAATCCTAATGTGTTACATAATACAGTCACATATTAAGGTCCACCGATTATCCACACCATAATAGCGTCATTGTGTTAGAGTTGAATCTAGCAGCTATTCCCAACATCATTGAGTATGCCTGGTCGCGTACACTTTACTGATTACCACAATATCACACTATTACTCTTACTCTCTCCTATACATCACCATTCAACTAGAACACAGCAGTACTATGACCCATTCGGTAAAGCTGTTCTCATACTAACATGACTCATCAAACTACCCATCATCCTAATAAAACACAGCTAGCTAGCACATACCAGCTATCTTAGGCGTCTCCTCAGGCCTAACACAGCCAGAACTCAGTCTGGATGTCCACCCTCGAGACTGAACAAATTCAACTGATCTCCTCAGCACCACACCTACCGCTAAGAAGCAGCTATCATGCAACAACCCCACCAGCTGCACACATACCCGGTGTGCCCACGCACTTTATGACTCTCTCTCTCTCAACTGACTTGAACTGCGGTTCCCAAGGGCGTTCAACCTACCAGCGCCTTGAGATCATACCAATGATACATAAGGCGCTATATAAATGCAAAATAACATAACATAACAATAAATTACATAGATTTGGCTTTTTATATTGCTGCATCCCTTGATTCTATTTGTCTTTATCACTGGTTCAACCCAACAGTAAAACTCCTCACCTTCAGAGTTTCGATTTGCTTAAGCAGCTTAGAGTCCAACTTCGTAGAGCCGAACAGAAGTGACTGAAATATAAAAACACCTCAAACTACCCGTAATTCTCTTCACGAGTGCTTTCTTTTTTCTCTATTTTCAAACAGGCGAAGGCTGGTTATGTTCAGGATCTTCCCTGAAACTCCTATATTCCCTGGTCCCTCTGCTTCATCTTCTCTTACCACTAATGATTTTGCTAACTTCTTTATGTCAAAAATCTGGAATATTTTCAACTCATTGGGCCTCATTACGAGAATGGAGGTAACTATGGAGCTACTAGCTCCATGGCTGCCTCCGTTCCGGACTACATTACAGGGCTCCTGCAATGGGGACTTACCATGTTACTCCGACATAGGAGGACCCGGTAATTCCTCCTTGCAGGAACCCATCCCCATTCCCATTTGAGCCCCCATAAACTCAATGGGAATGGGGAGGGAGGTAATAACGAGCAGATTACATCTAGCCCATTATTGCCTCCCTCTTCCCCTCGCGGGACCCGGAAAGAAGCTTGTAATCAGCGCTCCTGTAATGAAGGCCGCCGGTCCCTTAACGGCCCCCTTTATTACGGGAGCGCCAGCTTTATAATGAGGCCCATTGACCCCCTCCTGCTGCTCCTAGTCCTGCAGTCAATTCCAATGACTCTGCCTCCACCTCTACTTCCGATTGCGCCCCTTTGCATTGTGCTCTATTTCTGATTCTCATGTCCTCAACTTCATTTTTCAGTTGCACCCTATGTCGGCTCCCTATGGCCTTTACATGTTTCTCTCATGAAAACCTATTCTACCTGCTTTTGTTGCTACTCTGTATTCTATCTTCAATTCTTCATTTGCCTTTAGATACTTCCCCTCTTCTTTCAAATCTACTACGTTCATCCCACTTTTAAAAAAACCCTTCTTTTGACCCAGAAGAGACTTGCTTACTTTCAACTAAACTCTCATCTTAATTTATATCATATTCTCCCCTCTCGCCAATCCAATCTGATGCTATTCTTAGCCTCACTACTGTAAATTGTGTTTTCTTCTTTTTTTTACTTGAACTCAGTGTGGCTTTTGATACAGTGGATTATCCAACATTTCTTTTCACTCTCTCTTCTCTTTGTTTTTCTGACATTTCTCTCTCGCGGTTCTCCTCCAATGCCTGTGAGTGTTCTTTTAAAGTTTGGTACTTGGTCCTCTTCTCTTCTCACTCTATACCTCTTCTTTAGCATCATGTATTCCTGGTTTCAGCTTTCATTTACCTGTGTGCCGCTGATACCAAAATCTTCACTTCCTTTTCTTCATTTGATGATTACATTTACCTGAGTCTCTCTTCTCATGGTGAAATCCTGGATGGCTTCTCGGTTTCTTTGCCTTAACCCTAAAAAAACTTTTAAAAAACAAAATACTGCTCTTCCCCTCTTCTGCTTCTATTCCTCCTCCTCGTGCTATTACATTTTCCCCTGTGCACTTCCCATTGGCATTCAACCACACAGTTGTGGCTTCCTTTTTGACTCTTCTTTTTGACTCCTTCATCAGTTCACATATATTGCCCAATCTTGAAGGTTTCATCTCTATAATATTAAAATAATGTGCCATCTTCTAACCTTTTCTTCCACCAAACTTCTATTGCAAATTATCTTTTTTCTTGGCTTAACTATTGTTGTTCATTTTATATTGGTCTCCCTAACTATGCCATTCTTCCTCTGTGCTCAATCCTCCACTCGTCTGTTAGAATTATGTTTATCCTTACTTCGTATTCCTTAATTTCCCCTATTATGACCCATCTTCATTGGCTGCCAATTCTATGGCAAGACAGGAGGTTCCTATTATGCATTACAATCTTTACTCTGAAACCACAGCAGCAAAGACAACACTTTTACAAACAAAAAAGTTTGAAACACAGAAATAAATAGAGTTCATGTCAATGTAAGGGGAAACTGCCCAATCCATCATGGAGGACAGGTCATGCCCTGCAGGAGACCAATGGGCAGGGACCCTCCTCTATATAAGTCCTTTACTCCAATCCAAACTCCTCTTTCTTTGCTGCTGACACCACAGCTCCTTTCGTTGTGTCGTGCATGTTAGTCAGTAGTGCTAGGCCTTATCAGTACATTAAGGCCGTAAATTGTGTAAAGTTAATATATGTATTGGTTCCTTTATTGTATAAGGGAAGTTGTTCTGCTTTAACACTCTATCTGGGAGGCTGTGTGGCCGTTGCTTTAATTAATGTGTTTGTGTCATTATGGTAGCAGCTGTTCGTGTGGAGCTTCTGGTGAGCGTTTACTGTTTGTTTTCTTTAACCTCGGGTCTCTCTTTGATTTAGAGGTCACCTGGCAGGGCTTGCCTTCCCTGTGATGGTTCCTCACACAGTCCTCTGTGTTTGTTTAATTTTAAACAAAAAATGTACAAGACCATCAGTGCCCCTTCAAGCCTCACTTCCATAAATCTTGACTAAAATAGTCTTGTTGCTTGGCTCCCAGAGAGAATTGTGTGTGCTGCTAGACTCCCCCATGGCCAGTGCCGTAATCCTTACTCTTACTTCCCAGCCTTGTGAAGTGTTACCTTTTAATCCCGGTATAAAAGGGCAAACATGCTTAAAAATGAATAATTGGTTTCCACTGGTGGTGCACACCTGTATGAAGGAAGCTGCTAAAGCTTCAGACCCAGCACGCTCAAGCAAATGTGTTTGTTTATTTTTAAAATGCCTGGGATCCCAGGTGCTGTAGTGGGCTTGTGTGCCCTTTATGGTACACGGGCCCTGTGTTTTCAAGTGAATAGTTTATGTAACAAAGCTTCTGCTTCACTGCAGAGACAGGATGGCTCAATAATAGAGCATCATGGTTACCAGGCAGGAAGACCTGGGTTTGTTTCCCCTCATGTTCAGTACATATTTATTTATATATGTTTTAAAAGAAATGTATATATTTTAATTTCATATTTTAATAAGAATTTTGTAAGTGGCTTATTGGCAATGCGCCTGTCTTTGAAGCAAGGCCACGCAGAGGAACAGGGGTTTGAATACCACTAAGAAATATTAAAATACCAGCAACTAATTCACTGTCAGTCTGCAGCTTGGTTTAAGTGCTGCATATTGCGTTGGTGATTTCCTTCACTGTAGGTGTGCCATGACCTGCTCAGTGGCAGGCTTTGACTATGTTCTACTGCAAGGTTGCCCCTTGTGAACTGCTGGTAGCCACACCCTGCTAGGGTGAGCAGTTTGAGGTACACTCAGTGTACTCTTTTGATAAACAATAATTTAAGCTGTGCATGAAGCACATTAACGTTCCTATTGGCAGTATCCCGAATGGCTCAATAAGCATCAGCTTTTTATAAGGGGCCTGAGTTTGGACCCCTGTTGGAAAGTAATGCCACTTTCTTGGGGTATAAGTTTGTATTGTATATTTGTTTTATATTTATTGTTATGTTTATTTATTTATTTAATTAGTTAGTTAGTTCTTCAAAGAAAAGGGTGTTTGGAGGGTCGTTAACAGACATATAGGGGGCCTACCTTCCTCTCTATCAATTACCTACTCGCCTTCATAAGCCATCAAAATATTAGACAGTCATGGTATCCTTCTTTGCCCAGAAAAGGGAAAGACCCCCAAAAGGGGGATAGATGAAGTCTGGAAGGATTGTACTGTGTGTTGTTTTTGGGTTACTGAGTTTTTTTTTCTTGACTAGTTGCAGAGAGAAATATCCACTAATTTCCCTAATGATGTGCACGGGCTGTGGGGCATGATGTGCGCATGGTGTTTGCCTGCTCGGCAACAACGTTTCAAGTCCTTACAGGGTGGCATGTTTTCCCTTTCTATTTGTCCCAATATGTCATTAAACAAGCCAATATTAAAAAGATTTGGCGGGGACAAGGTCAGCTCAAAGGCAACTGTTTAGTCTTGTAAGCAAGACAACTTGGAGCAACCCAGGGTCTCACCCTGATGCAGTGTTTAGGAAACACTGGCTGATAATGGAGGTAAGATGACCTAATAATAATAAAGTTATTGCAAAACGCCCCTATATCCTTTTTTCTCCCAAGACTTTGCCTATTCCGCTAATTTGTCTAGAGGTGTATAGAGATTTTCCTCTGCTCGAGGAGTACAAGCACAGTTTTATACCCTCACATGCTAACCTAAGTCTTTTAGTAAAATTCTGTCGGCCCATAGTTTAGTTAGTAGAGGACAACTCTGTCCTTTTTCCTTAGGCATTTCTTTCACAATAATAATTGCCATCTCAGTCCCTATTTCCTTATACAAATACTTGGTGATCTCAAGGTGTTTCTCGTTGCAGTTTATAGATGGCTGTTTATTTTCATTCCCTTTCCGTGACAGTTTTTCTCCTTGATCCTTTCCCCTGATCTCTGGAGAAGCTGGTCAGCCTTTCAGGCACACAGAGGTCCAGACACATCAATTTGGAAGGGACGTTGGTCCCAGTATTACTACCCAGTTTCAATTACTGAGCTTGATAATTATACCAATCTGCCCCCCCCACTTCCCCTCTACCCATTTATGGGGGATTGCCTACTAAGGTTACACCTCTGGGAGGATCTCTTGATGGTTTTCCTGTTTTCCCTTTAGCTGAAGTTCTCGTTCAAGACCAGTGTGGAGCTTGTGCTGGACAATTTGCTTCGGTCTGTTACCTTTCCACTTCACCAGTTTCCTGTTATTTCACTAACTTAGCGGAGCCACTGCAGGCTCACCTCAGGTCCTAAGAGGTCCGGATGATGCTTGTTTTTGTTTCTGGTTAAGTTTTCTTAGTTTTTCCAGTATCCAGTGGAGTTAATGGTGCCCTCTCTTACAGTCATGGGGGTTGGTTTTATGTGCAAGAGTATATATTGAAGAGAGGTAAGGTCTCTCTTCTGGGGGGTTTTTCCTTAGGTAAGTGGAGGAAGTTTTTCTTTTCCCTAGGAAGGGAGAATCTCCCTCAGTGGCATAGGTGGGTCTGGGAGGGGTGTTCATTTCCATTCATGTTATTACGACCTCTCTGTCACTGGGTGTTTCAGCAATTCAGCATTAGCCATCCCCTCAATTTTCTGTCAGTACGATTGCTCAAGGAGACACTTTGTTAGTGACTGGGTTCACTTAGCCATCTGCATGGCAGGTAGACCTTTTTTGGTTCCCTCTGGAGATTGTTCTGCAATAAAGTGCTAGCACAGTATGCTGGGGGTGTCTAGATAGTTCACATTTACTAAAACGAAGGTTAGTCCTCCTCCATAAGGCAGCTTCATATTAACTGTTCAGTGATCAGTTTTCTTTGCAGTCTAGAGTCTTTCTCAAGACTTAGTGTTTAGTGGGTCCTCCTTCGGTTGCTTCATGTTCCCTTAGGGGTTTTATCAACCATAGGGGAATGGATAGGTCCAAGCGCCAAGCGCTTCTAGCAGGGAGTTTCAGGCATCACTAGGATGGGAGCAATTGGATGTAAGTTTCTCTTTGTCAAATTTGTCTCTTAAGGGTCAGGTTTATGTAAATATCTCCCTATGGTCATGATAGCAGAGTTCCTTTTTTCAGGGGTTCAGGGGGTCTGAGGGTCTCTGTCTTTACGGCTTGACAAATTTAGCTCTTGCTGGTTTTTTTCAAGGATTTGGCAAACAACTCTGTCATCAGTGTCCTCTGGTTGGGCTCTTCTTAGTAAGGATGTTATTTAACACCTACCTGCTGGGTTTCAGGTGTGGCCCCTCTCTTCCATCCCGCTTCTGCTCCAGAAGACAATCTTTTTCTGGGTTTAGAAAGATTTACTGGTATAAAATGGTATACTTAAAGACCGGACTTGGGGTACACTCTTTTGGGTGCACAAAGCCCTCAAGTCTTTTGCTTTTTAGCTCCACCTAAGCTAGGCGGTCCTATAACATGTTAATAAGGTGTCCCTTTGACTCCCTCATGGTGCCTTCTACCAAAGGTTTGCCGTTCCAATTCTGTTTCTCCAGGGTAGTGATGTGATGTGTTTTGTTTCAATTATGATTCCTTTCATCCTCACATGGGATGGAACCAACAATCCTTTCACCCCTCGGGGGCTGGGGTAAAATTCTTTATCTCCAGGAGAATTAAGTGTTTAACTTCTTTCGTTTATTGTCTAGGTACCATAAGTTGGTATGACTTTAAGTGTTTTAAATTTTTGATGTTGAAGACAAAGGAGCTTATTATTCCTATGTTTTCTCCTGCCTATTACTATAGGAAGACTTTTGTCTGGTGTCCCCCACACTTTTTAACCAGTTGGTTTTGGTGGCCGGTGAGGACCGGAGGAATTGACACATCTTCCTAGTTCTTTGCAGTTAAGACTGCTATGCCTTAGGACAGTTATTGGGGCAGCTTTGCCTGGGGGAATACTTTTGCAATCAGTTGATTGGTCAAAATAGAAACATTTAAAACACTTTTTCTCTTATTATTATTATTATTATTATTATTATTATTATTATTATTATTATTATTATTATTATTGTATTGTCACTATTGTATTGATCATGTTGTAATTATTATGATGCAAGGGCTTCAAACTTGCATAATAGGAGCCTCCTGTCTTGCCATAGAATAACTAATCACCCTCACTAGCGTGAGAAGGGGGTTTAGATTCTATTAAAGACAAGGATGTGAGTATTATCCCACCAACCGACCCTTGATATGATATGGCATTTATAGCGCAGCTATACACAGGTGTTTCGAGAGAGTGCATTCTTCAGTTTGTTGTTCTTTCCATCCACTCACCCTTTTTTGTTTGTTGTTCTTCCAGCTTTGGGCTGAGATGTTCTGTTTAGGAACGTTAGTAACAGTTACAAGATGTGGAGAGTGCGTGATCCGAGAGATTCTCTGGACTGCGTTATCATCTGGTCTGTGCAGTGGATGTCTGGTTCAAGACAGCTACAGAAAGAGGAGTTGGGATTGGAGTAAAGGACTTATATAGAGGAGGGTCCCTGCCCATTGGTCTCCTGCAGGGCATGACCTGTCCTCCATGATGGATTGGGGAGTTTCCCCTTATATTGACATGAACTCTATTTAGTTCCGTGTTTCAAACTTTTTTGTTTGTAAAAGTTTTTTCTTTGCTGCTGTGGTTTCAGAGTAAAGATTGTAATGCATAATACTCGCCTCCTTGTCTTTAATAGAATCTAAACCCCCTTCTCACGCTAGTGAGGGTGATTAGTTATTCACCTTCGGTTTGAGTTTCAATTTTTTTTTGTTTAGTCATTCCCTGGCCACACCCTGTCTTTTTTTCTTTGGCCTCTCTGTGCCAACCTGTTTGCGTGCTTTGATCTTCCACTCAGTTTCTTCTTTCTGTTCAACAACCTCCTTGTGCTGCTTCCCATTTCTGTTCTTTCCACCTCCTTCACGCCGTCTTTGGAATGCCCTCCCTCTGTATATTTGTTCTTGCCCCTCTGTTGATCTATTTAAGAAATGTCTCAAATCCCATTTGCTTCACTCTTTGTCGTCTTAACCCATGTCTGTACCTGAAGTGTGCCTTATGAGCTGAGCTGTTTTGTTTGGTCTTTGCCTAGTCCTCATTTACATATTTGTACTGTCTTTTTTCTTATGTCTAGCGCTTTGGCTCAAAGTGCTATATAAACCTTGTAAAATAAATACAATTTAAATAAAAAAGCTAAAATCAGGGCAGTGTTGTCCAAAATACAGGCTGCAGTCTGAACCATGAGGAGGAATGGGGTGGCAGAAGATAAGGTAAGAATCATGCAACATGGACCTGCACTCTTGAAAGGGGATTGATAGATAATATAGTAGTGTGATTTATATACCAGCCTGAATACCTGCATAACTTTAAACACAAGCAGCAGAAGTGGCTGGTGACCTGTCTAATCTGGTAGGACATGAATGCTTTCCCCCAAGTGGTTCCATCCAGTGCAGCAAGAGAGCACACCCAGATCAACTCACCTTTTGTATTTGGTGACTAACAAAGAATGTTACAGCATTATTAGGGCATTTGCACATGTCATGTTGCAGATCAAAGCAGCACCTAGCTACACTTTACACTTGGTGACTATGCAGGCATATGATGCCATTATTGGAGCATTTGGCCTGCACTTGGAAAATGAATATCATAATCTGCAAGGCTATGCAACACTGTACATGCACCCTCGTCTGCCAATGTAGGCTCAGACTGCTCTATGTGAGGGGTCAGAAATGAGAGACAGACAAAATGTTTTAGTTTCGTCAACTTTTGACATATTTAGTCAAATAAAAAGGGAATGGATAAATGCCTATCTGTCCCCATCCTAATCAGCATGTTCCTACCTAACAAATTAAATGCTAAAGAAAGCTGACATTTGCCTCATTCCGAGTTTGGAGGTAAGGGAAAAACGATGCCGGTAAAGGATTACTGGCATTGCTTATCACTACGGGCTATTCTGACCAACCAGACCGTTATTAATGGCACCGTAAAGTACGATGCCGTTAATAGCGGGTTGAGCGCGTGCACGCGACCCACCATGCCGGCATTAGCGGCATGCCATGAACCAGAGTAGATCACAAGTGAGGCGGACATGCAAATAACGGCCTCATGAAGGTGGAAAAAGTGCCTACCGGCATGCCGTAAATACCAGCATCGCCGACCTGCCGTAAAGAGCCCTGAGCAGTGTTTCCAACTGCCACAGGTACACATAATCAGCACCAGTGGAGGCAATGGATTCAGGCCCAGTACAAAAGGAGCACACGCACACACCACGCCCCCTCCCACACCAAGATGATTCCAATAGTAGTAGCATTACTGGAGCTGGAGGACCTGCTTGCATTGCCTCAATATCAACAACAACTACAGCCGCCACCACAGAGGAGATGCAGGAGGAGAAGGAGGCTGAGACAGGCCCAGCATGCCCCACCAGTGCAGCCACCACTACCACGCCGGCAGCCCCCAATCCGTCGCATCAGATCCACTCCCTTCAACCTAACCCCTGAGCAGATCCACACCCTGTACTGTCTGGACCGGGACACCATCACCACCATAGTGGACCTGATACACGACGACATAGTGAGCCTCATTGAAATACGCACTGCCATCCCCCCTCTACCGAAAATATTGTCTGTGCTCCACTTCCTTGCCACAGGCACCTACCAGCACACAGTGGGGCACATGCATGGCATATCACAACCCTTATTTTCCCGGATCCTGAACCAAGTGCTGGATGCCCTCCTCAAGCACACAAGGGACTACATATCCCCACCACGGACTCCCCAACAGATATTTGATACAAAAGTTGCCTTCCATGCACTGGCAGGCATGCCAAATTGTGTAGGTGCCCTCGAATGAACCCACGTGGAGTTGGTGGTCCCGCATGCCATGGAGGTGGTGTACCGCAACCGCAAGCAATACCACTCCATCAATGAGCAGATGGTATGCAACGCCAGCAAGATCATCACACATTGTTGTGCCCGATACCCCGGATCAACTCATGACTCTTTGGTCCTGCGGAAATCCCCGCTACCAGACTTCATGGAGCGACATGCTGGACGACGTGGCTGTCTGCTTGGTAAGTAGCAGGACTGGCACATGGCATTGAAAACGGGGAGAGTTGCACACACCACCATGCTGCCGATGTTGATGAGACTGCACGATGTGCACATCACCAAACATTGTGCCCCAAACCATCACATATCGTACAAGACACACACATCCAATATGAATGAAGTAAGGTCCACACCTATCACAACATGACTAACAGGAAACCACCCCACATTCCACGGAACGTGCACCACCCATCAGCGACCCTCACCCTCCGTAACTCCATCCTGCACCATGCAGTGCATATGCACCATGTTGATGTCTCCAGCATATCACCACACTGGACAAGCATCCCTGGGAGTGCATCATACTGAGCCTACTAGGGAATCCACAGTCCAGCACTGGGCCAGGACAATCAAAGGAGTGCTGTATGTCACCATACGAATGTCAATGCTGATTGCCCAATATTGCACTGACTACTGCCAAATCTCACAGGACACAACACCTTACTATTTTGATACTTACACAGCTGTATGCATACACCATGCACGCTCAACTAGACGTCAGTGCACACCATCATCTTGAAGATGAAACCCACACCATTAGACCATGGCACAGGACACATGGAGGGACAGTAAATGGTGGCAATGAATCCAGGGACATGTGCATATGGGCAACCATAACCTGCAGGCATGTGTGACTAGTGCAGCTGTCCATCATGATTCCCCTGACATTTACCTTCATTTTTCTCTCACACAGGTGATAGCGGCTATCCCTTGAAGCCGTGGCTCCTCACCCCTGTCCGTAACCCACAGAACAGGCACGAGGAGGACTACAATCATTCCCATACCCGTACACGTGTGGTCATCGAGCAGACCTTTGGCCTGTTGAAGGCACGATTTTGCTGCCTCAGCCGGTCGGGTGGGGCACCCCTCTACAGGCATGAGAAGGTGGCCAAGATCACCATGGCATGTGTAAGGCTGCACAATATGTGCATCTGCCAGAATGTGCCCCTGCCCCATGACATGGAACTGCTACCACCTGATGATGATGAAGGGGAGGAGGAAGATGTGGTAGAACCTCATCACGGTGCCGATGCACAGAAGGGATGTGCTGTGCGGCAGTCAGTGATTGCACAATATTTCTGACACACATGTCAGCAGAGGGTGACATAATGTTTGGACATAGGGCACTGGGTGTGGGGGTACATGTACACTATGCACTGTGAATGAATAAATGACGCATGCGCAATGATGAATGTCCACTCAGGTCTTCTTCTTCATACAACTGGTGTATTGAATGTAACAATATTAACGTAAGTGTCAAAACCCTCCACTACCATTACCTCCCTCCCGGTCCCCCCACAACTCCCCCACCTCCCTTACCCCCCCACACAAGTCCCATTGAGTCCACGAAGCCTATATGAGGCTGCCATAACATTCACTCGGCACTCCCAGAGCCAGGGAGTGGCATGTCCCGTCGGTGCAGTGCACGGACTGACCAGCGGAGCGGCCTGGTGTGGGTTGAACTGCTGAAGGATGGTGTGGCCTCCTGCTGAGGTGGTATGGGCGGGACGACCTGCCTCCAAGGAAACAGCGATGTGCCCTAGCACCTGTCAGAGGGCCAAGACCTTCTCGCAGAGGCGGTTGGTGTTGTCCGTAAAGGACCGTCCCAGTGCTGACAACTCTGTGCGCCACTCCTCCCTGGCCTGATGGTTGTCCTGTATGAATTATCGGATGAGTGCAGTGAGCAGGTCAGCCCGCTGTGGTCCTGCGGCTGCACCTGTGGCTGTGCTGGGAATCTGGCAGGCATGCCCAGCATGCTCATCCTCCCCAACACTGAACACTGGACTGATTGGTCCCTGGGTGTGGTCATGACCAAACTGCTATGGGTGTGGGTGTTCACGGTATCGCTTGTAGATACCTGGGGGATGCAATTTGGGTTAGGGTATGGACCACATCTATTGTGTCATCCTCAATGGTGCCCCAGATGTCATCCTGGCTGTCTTCCACTGTGAGGGGTGTCGTGGCTGCCACCTCCCCAGCCACACTGGACTCCTCCAAATGGGGTGTCTGACAGGTGTCTCCAGGCAGAACAGTGGGTGGGGGGTGGGATTGGTGAGCCCTCCACAGGCATTGGTGGAACAGGTGATATATGTCCCTGCGGTGGCTTGCTTGCTGGGACACGGCGCACCCTGGCTTGTCCCCTGGAAGTTGACGGACGGTTGCTGTCCTCCTGGGACCTCTTACTGGGTGTGGCCTGTGCAGAGGTGGTGTCCTGCTCTTCGCTGTGCTGCTCAATGCCAGTGGGGGTGGAAGAGAGGGACGGCCTGAGTGATGTTTGGCTAGGCATCATACATACATTGGGACAATTGCTCATCCACACAATTGTGTGTAATTGGCATTTGTGTTGGGAAGGGCACGTCAATTCATACGTGGGTGGTAAATGCAGCCATATGTCAGTGTCACTAATGTTGCCCAGGAACAGTGCTGTCTGACATGCTCACTATTTTGGTCATGCACGCTATGTGCCTCGTGGAATTTCCTACTTTGTGTGATATGTGTCATATACGATATGGCCTTTCAGCAGCCATCAGCATGTGTCTCAGTTGCTTCTGCCTACTTTACAGGGAGTGTGTGGGTAGCCGACCATGGCGTGACTCTTTGGACAGACATTGGCATTGACTTTCATCAGATTTGGCTTAGCAGTGTTTACTTTGGACACTCACCTCCATCAGCAGATGTCGTGGCACCACACACCATCTCACCTACACCTTCAATTGATTCCGAACCAATCATGCTTTCACATGTGTCCTCCCACGGGGTGAGCTTAATGGGTGAACTTGGTCCTCCTCCAGTTTCCATGGCCTGGGTGGGATTTACCAATAATATGTTGCGCACCCTTAGGAGGAGATCATCCCACCGCTTATGGCAGTCTTTCACAGTGCCGGGTGTGTTGCCCAAGACTATGCCTGCAAGCTCATGCAAAGTGTCCACAAGCATCTGCATTTCGTTCTGGTTAAATCTCTCCTTTCTGAGGCGGGCAGATCCCTTCTTCAGAGCTTTAGGCATTCTTGGCTTGGAGGGGGTACTTTTCAGTCGATCAGCAGTGCCCCAGGGGTCGTGTGTGCAGAGGATGACAATGGATTGTGTTTTTAAAGATGGCCGCCGTGCTCCTTCCCGTGCGATGGCGCTATTTCCGGTTCGGCTATTTAGCGGTGACCATAAATTGCCGTGTTTGCTAATTACGGTCACGGTTATTTACGGTCACTGCTAATGACGCATTGCACTATGTCGGAAGTGTAATCTGCGCCTAGCATGATGCCGGTAAGGGCTTATTGGGAGATTTTTGCAGCATGGCGCTAGGTACCTTACCGGCATGGCGCAAAGCTCGTGCCCGCGAAGTCGTAATAGTCCTTTATTAGCGGACTGGCCAGCACGGGCACATTATTTGCACCATGCCGGTAAGGGACGTTACTTACCTCCAAACTCGGAATGAGGGCCATTGTGTCCTAAAGTATCTGACCCTCCCACTAGTGCATACAATCAGAGTGCATAAGGTAAATATATCTGGTTTTAGTTCAACACAAATGTGCAACAGTTCAAATTCATTCCCATAAAGCAATCCTTGTGACCAGGGTTGTTTTCTCTCCCCTGAGTCAATTCAGAAAGACTTTTGCAAGAGTTCTTTTTCACCAATGTTGTATTCAGTTCAATGAGAAAAGTTCTCTTCATCCAGCCCTTCTTCCGCACCACCATGGAGGGCCCTGAAAGTATGAAAGTCCCTGCCTACACAAGAAGCAGACCTACAACAGGCCAAGATAGCCACCCCATATCCACATGCTCGATTCATACGATGCATGCCGCTGCCTGATTGCCTGCTCCAAGCAGCTCCCCTCAATTCGTATGCAAAACCAGGATATCTCACCCATAGCAGCATCCGTCACACGTAGGCTCAATACTCTACGTGCTGGAACCGAACCCGCACTCTAGCCCACCTTCCCTAGGTGCACCACACTCAGAAACCGTCTTCTTGGGTTTGGTACTATGCCCACAATTCCCTCCTTAGATGCAGCCACAGAACTTTCCTCTCCTACCTGTAAACCAACCTACAGGCTCAACTCCCCCATTCGTGAAGTCCACAGCTGCTCCCTCACATCCCCCGTGAACTAGCATCAGCCCAACTCACAGTCCATTTGCCCACTTAACCGCAAACCAGTCACAGTCTTAACCACAGGGTGACGCTACACCCACACACCCAGCCAAGAGGACCCCTCCCACAATCGCAACAAAAACCCAACAAGGCATTCCCGCCCCATGCAGCCGCCAAGCCAGGCACCACCTCAGCCATGACCGCCAGCACCAGCACCATGAGGGTCATCTCCTTCCCAGGCTAAGAAAGGAACACCTACCAATGATCTGTAAAGGTACGGGCACCCCCATTTCTCCTTCGCTAACATCTCTATTGACCTAGCCAACCCGTCAGAAGCCATCAGGACTTCTACTTCTTACGTACTCTTGCCCCACATTCCAACAATGTTCATACTCAAACATGGGATGCACTCCAACATAAATCGGAAACAACCAACATTCTTGCCATCCCACCAAAGGAATCGTCTGCCAACACGCTGACGAACAATGTAAATATGTTGCATAATATTGTTGAAATGCATACTAATGTCAATGTCAATATCTTGCATGCCAAAGCAGACATGAACACCAATGTAAATTCTTTTACTCTGCATACTACAGGTGAAACATCCAAGCTGACCCCACTGCTCTCCACCGACAACCTTGCCACTACTGCACCCACTTCTAAGCCATTCCCAAAACCACTAGCACACATTAACTGTGCCCTTGTTAATGCTCGTTCCCTGCCAGTGCACAGCCTTGATATCCATGAGCTGCTTACAGCCCGCAACTTAGATGCCTTAGCCATCCCAGACACATTCCTACATGAAGTCTCTGCACCCACCTCATTCCCTGGTCCTCACATTAGGCTACACCATCTACTGACAGGAACGCCTGAATACTAGATGGGGAGGAATGGGTCTAATAGCCAAAGAGTCCCTGCACCTTCAGGCTGCTCTATATCTCATTCAAAAACAACAGCCCCATCCTCTCCCTCGAGCTCTTCACCTCCCCCACCTGCACCATCACTTTGCACATCATCTCCCATCCACCTGCTCCCACAACACATTTCCATGATAACCTCCTCCACATCCTTGAGGACAACATTAAGATATCCTCAAAAATCATCCTGCTAGGCGACTTGAACCTAGGCCTCAATGATATAGCAGGAAAACTAGCTGATAAACGTGCCAAGGATTAGAAACCCTTGGAATCTCACAATGTGTCATCAACCCCACCCACATCAAAGGCAACACCCCAGACTGGATTACCAACTTCAACTGCTGGCGTTCCATAAGTTCCAACGACCTCTGACCATGGACAGACCATCACATCATCCTGTTCTCCATCCTCCCACCCCAGAAACACAAACAATTCACCACCCCTCTACCTCCCGCTCTTGCACATAGCACACGCAAACTGACTAAAGGCAATCTTCTACCGTTTCTAGAAGTATCCCTACTCAGAACACCATTCTCCAAGGGCCCCAATCAACCCTCTCTGACAAATACAACTCCACACTAACCCAAGCAGTTGACGCCATAGCCCCTCTAGTAGCACGTAGTGCGAAAGCCATCAGACACTCAAATGCATAGCACACCCCTGAGCTACTTGTATTGCGAAGCAGTAAACTTATCGCCCTCAACGCCTGGCAAAAAAACCCAACTGTTTCCCTTAATCTAGAATTCCACAAGCTCTCAGTCAAATCCAAAAAAGACACCTCCTTCAACACCAGGATTGTCAATGCAAAATGAGACAGCTGGGAAATCTTCTCTATCTTTAGGGAACTCAAAGCTCCAGTCCCCCCTGCACATTCCTACACCAAAGATGAAGCCTGGTGCTGTAGCATCCATTCAGCCATGCTAAGAAAAATAGACCTCCTACACAGCAAAATCCAGACGAACCAGAACATCCAGAACACCCCACCCCATCCAACACAGTTACCGCTACCACCCTGAACACACCCTCCCAGATCTTCCTGCCTTTTACTTTCAGAGAAGTCTCTGAACCTGAGTCCTTAGCCTATTGAAAAACCTTAAATCCTGAAAATACAAAGGGGATCCCTGCCCACCCACAATTATCAAGCAATGCAAGGCCATCATTGCCCCTTTCTTCACGGCCTTCATACACGTGTAATTCACCTCAGGGCTCTTCCCTCCACAAATTAAGGAAGCATGGATAAGGCCACTCCTAAAAAAAACTTCTACTTCTCTCGAACCCCACTGCACTCAACAACTACAGGCCTATTACAACTGTCCCGTTCTTATTAAACATTCTAGGCAGCTTGTCTACAGGTGCAACACTGGCTCGAAACTAATCATATCCTAGGTTTGCGCCAATCTGGCTTTCGACCCAGCCATGGCACAGAATCAGCACTACTTGTTTTAAAAAAACAACTGGATGAAATTAGGGATTTAGGTAAGCAGGCCCTTCACCTCCACCTAAACTTGTCAGTGGCCTGCGAATTACTGGACCACAACACCATCTGCCACCACCTCACTACCTCTGCCCACTTCTCACTGAATACCACAGCCTGGATTGCTTCGTTCCGAGAAGGAAGAGCAATGAGAGTTTTCTCAGAACAGGCCTGTGCCACTCTCGCCACCATCCGCAGAGTCCCACAGAGCGTGTGCATCTCGCCCACACTCTACAAAATCTTCACAAGACCACTGCTCAATATCCTTGACTCCATCGGCATAGCCTAAACCAACAATGCCGATGCCGATGCCACACAAGTCCTACTCCCCCTCACTGGTAACTATGACTCCAACACCAATACCCTCAATACAGCCTACTCCACCATTCAGGCCTGGATGGCTGAGAACTGGCTATGCCTCAAAACGGAAATCCTTCTTGTTGGGACACAAGAAACCCTCAAATAAACTCAGCAGTCAATATACCACATTCACCATAGACAACATACATATATCTGTATCCTCATCAGTCAAAACCTTAGGAGCCCACCTAGACGCCACCCTCTCGATGTCCTGACAGGTTAGCGCCATCACATCCTCTGCTGCCTACGCAACCAAACTACTCAATGCAGCAAAATCCTACCTGTCCATCGAGAATTGCCTCACTATTGCCAGAGCCATTATTGGGTCAAAACTGGACTACTGTAATGTCCTCTTCGCTGGCACTTCCTCAAAAAACATAACAAAACATCCAGAATAATGCACTCAGAGTCACCCTCAGCATTCCCATAAAGGACCATATAAACACAGCCAGGCGTAATGCCCACTGGCTCGCCATCAAAAACACTAGCCATCACACACAAGTGCAATGCCAACACAGCCCCCCTCACCTCGCCAACAAGGTAACTAAGGCAAGCTCATCCAGAACCCCCTACTCCCATCGTCTCATGCTGCCCAAAGTGAAATGCGCCAAAGCAGGTGGGGCTAGTTTCCATTTTATTGCAGCCAGAATTGGAACTCCCTGGCAACGTCTTTCTGAGCAGAACTCTCTCACTATGCATTCCGGGAAGCTCTCAAAATGTGGTTATTCACCTAAAACCTTGTATATGCCTGCCCTCTCGCACCCCCTTCTCCTGTTACCATGTAACTATGTATAACCCTGTACTTGAAATTTTGCAAGCATTCTACCGTATACCATAACAGCACCTCGATGACCACAGGCTGTGGTGCGCTTTATAAATTAATAAAAGAAATAAATAAATAAATAAATAAATAAGTAGCAAGAGTGGTTAATCAGAAAATTCCACAACCCTTCGATCCTCAGGACAGCTTTGCCAGGACATCACAACAAATGTCTCTTATTACACAATAGTTTATCAAATGTAAAAAGTAAAGATGAGGTAAATATCTCCTTTCCTCAGCACTCCATATAACAGCAAAGGTTTCTCGTTTAAAACAACTGTTCCTTTCCTGGTTCACAGCCTGCCAGGAATGGTTTTAATTTCACACAAAACCCTTTCATGATAACAACATTTTCGTGTACTCATCTTTTTTATAGCGACTCTGTTTTCTATTTGAAAGCAACAATAACTGTTCCTTTCCTTTTCTGCTCGCCTGCCATGAATGCAACTGTAACTGCACCTTTCCTGCTCTACTCACATGCCAGCAATGTACCTCAACTTCACACAACTCTTAATGGTTTCTCTCCTTGTGGCAATGGCAACATGGGTTCCAAGTTTCCTAAAACTGGTATCCCTTGTAAGGAAATGTGTTCCCTGTTTGACCTTCTTTTCCTTTCTTGCAATCTTTTGACTGGCGGTAACAATTGTCCCTGGTTTGCCCAAACTCGTATCGCTTGTGAGGAGAATTCTACCCTGTTTGCCCTTCTCTTCCTTTCTTAAAGGCTCTTGGCCTTTGGCAATGCAGGTTCCAGGTTTCCCCAGACTGGTATCCCATGTGTGGAGATGTGCACCCTGTTTGCCCTTTGAGTCTACTTAGTCGGATTTCCCAATTGTCTTTATTGCAAGTGTCACTTACAGAGCACCTCAGGGTTACCTTGTTCTCTAGGTAAACTCACTGGCTTCCTTTGGTGTCTTCAGATGTTTTCACAAGACTGGCGTGCAGTCTTGGTATAGGCAGGTCCTTAGAGCACTGTCACTCCCTCTCCGGTCAGCCAGAGCTGCTTACAGTTCTTCTTTGACTGTTACTGCTTACAAAGCACTTCCTGGGAGCCTGCCAGGCTCCACCAGGTCTGTAGGTGTGCTGATCTGCAGCAGCGATCCTCTGTCACCCAAGATCACTTTTTTTTCTCTGCTGGGCTTCCCGCACCTTGGCGTTCTTCCACAGTGCTGCTTCCCACTGCGCACACTCTGCCGGATCCTGCGGTCTCCAATCTGATTAGAACCTCCACCATGACCTATGCTTTGGCTTTCGTTTCTGCTGCTTCTGCCATTCCACATCTCCTTCTACTACTAATGCTCAGCTGTGTCTGGACTTTAAATTTAAATGTCCCGCTCAGCTGTTTGGAGAGTCAACATCTAGATGGTCTCTCTTGCGTTATTTTATCTTTGGGCCTTTAACATGGGTGGGTTTGGTGCAGTGGCAGTATGTCATAAGGTGTTTGGGAATATAGGATCTTTATCCTCACAAAAGAATGAATACCACATCTCTCCTAAGGGAGTCACCACTTCACTCCAACAGCCATATCCTCCCATGTGATCCTCCCTCAGAATGCCACCCCCAGGGTCTGGATCAGGTAGCGGTTGCCTTCGCCTGGCCACATGGGAGACTTTAGGTTTGGGTACAGTGATGACTCTGAAGGATTCATCAAAGCATAGAACTACAACATGCACAGAGAGCCTCAGATAATGCACACACATCCTCCCACACATAATAATAGAATACCAATACGCAAACCAAAAGTAGTGGCTTTGTCAATAATTGTTTTGAATAGAGTATGCAGTGCATTTAATTACATCTCGGAGCTCCCCTGTTTTGTATAGGATTGCACACTTTGGTTGAATTGCAAAACTGGGATTTGATCCCAGTATGCAGTTTAGGAGGCACATTTGGGACACATATTTTCTAATGTTTGTCTTTCAAGAGCTAAATTGATATTGTGTTTTCAAAATGACATGAAAAATACACATATCACATGATAACATAATCTCACATCATATCATATATAGTAGCTTGGTTTTAGTTTCTACTCAAATGGCGCCTGTGCTGCAATTAGTATACAAAAACTTTCTTGTCCCCACTCAGCCGAGTGGGTAAGTAGAATCCACAAGGTTCGTTGTTTTTCTTGAGTGTTTATTGTTTGGTTTATACAATTTCCTGATGAGTTTAGTAGAGTAAACTCTTATGGTTTAATATGCATCTTTTAGCATGTAGCGCCTTCATAAGTTTGTATTGTTTGGTTTAAACACTTCCCTATTGAGTTTAGTACAGTAAACACATAAGGTTTAAGATGCATTGTTTAGCATGTGGTGCCAACACGTGTTTCGACCATACAGGTCTTTTTCAAAGCTGCCACGGTTTTATAGGTCCGTAAGTTATCACATATTGTATTAATTGCATTCATTGGTGAGTAGTACAAGGTGAGTGTGAATAACCATGTGGCACATAGTGCCATATATTGTGAGGGACATAGTATCCAAGTTTTTGTGTGGGGTCGTGGGTGTAGGTGAGATACATAGCACCATATATAGAGCGTTCATACAATAATATAGAACATAGAAAATAGACATAATTCAATTCATAGTAAACATTTGGTACAAAGAACATTTTTGGTAAGAGCAGTTGGAAGGAGAGAAAAAAGGGAAGGAAGGATTAATGAAAAGGTGTTAGTCTGGTCAGAAGATGGGTGGTTGTAAGCCAATGGATACAGGGATTGTTGGTTGATGGGTGTGGTCCACCTGGTTCTGTCCATGCTTGGATTGGCGATTAGAACGAGGGGAATTGGCTTAGGAGCTCAGGGGTGTCCTGGATTCTTTCAGTGGGTCGTGAGCCACCTGTGCTTCTGATAGTTGTTCAGGTAAGTACCTGCAAGTTGCAGAAGAACACACATTTTGTGGTAGGGTACTCCGGGCATTGGTGGAGGTTATATATGTCATGCTGCTTATAGTGTGCTGGTGTTGGTGTGAAAAGTAGGGCTCAGGTGCCCTGTGCCCCCTCCTGATGCCTCTCAGTTGGAGAGGCAGGAGGGGTCCGTTGGTGCCGGTGGGTTAGTTGATAGTGACTAGTTCCCATGCCAGTTAAATAGTGCCCAGATGGTAGTGGGGGTTCCCACAGCGGGGGGAGGGGTTATGGGGTTCCCAGGGCATGACACCTCATACTGCCTCTCTGGTGGTGGAGGTGGATGCTACCCTGTCCGTCCGTGGAGGGTGCAGAGAAATTGTTGAGAATGGCTGCGTTTGCACAGAGAAGTTGCGAGAACGTTTGGTGCCGGAACGTTAGTGTGTCATACGGTATTCCCATCTGGAGTGGAATTGCATAATGTGGTGTGCCTGGAAAGGAGGGTTGCCTGTGTGAGGGGAGATAAGTGATAGATACCTCGGGGTATGGGTTTGCTCGAGCAGAGTCACTGGGGGAGAGGAGTGAGGGTCCATGGGGGAAATTGGCAACGCCATGCCCATACGCCACAGCCCCTTTCAACAATACATAGAATCACACATACGCACACCCAGCCACACATACATCATACCATCCCTCATTCACATATATTACATAATATACATATACACACACATATGCAACGTGATTCCTGTCTTGTTCAGCACAGAGGAGCCGTAGGACTCCATCCATATCATGTTGGGTCCCTTCTGATTTCACAAAGAAATATTTTCTTTTTGAAGTCACTTTGACTTCAAAAAGAAATTAATTCTCTTATGGAAAAAAGTTGCAGAAATAATTTCTTTCTGAAGACAGTGACTCCAAAATAACATCATTTATTTTCGAAGTCTGAAGGGGCCTTGCCAGGACAGGGGGTTGCATGCCACTCCCCCGCACTGCGGGTTCCCAGAGTATGCCAGTGTGACTGCTCAGTCTCTAGAGGAGAGAGAAGGGGTGGGGAATATTGCTGAAAGTAAACAAGGCTCGAAATATCACGTTTTACTTTTGGTGTGGCACTACTTCTGTGATCACTGATCCACAGGTCGCAGAGGTAGTTCCAGAGGTCTCAGGGGAGTCACCAGGGGTTGCAGACACGACCCCAAATGATATCCCTACTATCTATCAGCCCTAAGTTCACTCAGGCCGATGTTGGGCATATGGGGTGATGTACTGCCAACCACTGAGCGCTTTTTCACATCATTACGCACATTTCATTGAAAATCAAATCTCTGCTACCAAACAGGGCTTCTATCTACTCGCAGTGATTCAACAGAAGACACACTTAAAGAACGTTTTTTGACCTTCAATGGATTGCAAACACGTGTCCCGAAATTAGATGACATAATTCCTTCAAAGGAGCTCTGCGATTCCTTAGAAGGCATTCATCACTCAAAACACACCTTATTCATAGTAATACGCCCCTTCAAACATTGTATTTTGTTAATTTAAGCAACACAAACCTTAACAAAAAATGAAATAAATATAATCAGACATCCCTTACCTTACATTCGGATACAGTGATTGCTATAGTTTCTGGTCAGAATAAAAACACCTTAACAAAAGGTTAAGTACTGTAAATATTAAACTGAAAGAGTGCAGACTAAAAGGCTCTCCTAGAATTGCTGACTTCGAAGATCTATTAAAGGCACTGGATCCACCCATAGCTAATCCCATTACAAATATGATTTATCCTCTTTACCCCAACCAGGCGGCTTTTTGAGCTGGGAGAAATGCTGAGTTTACACCGGTGACTCAGTAAGATTCCCTAATTTGTGTGGCTGATGTCAGCAGTGATTTGGTCTCCCATCCTCTCAGATCTATCAATGGCCTTCAAAAAAGTTGAATACACCATCCTTCAAAAGGTATCTAAAGAAAACTGGGTTATATCAGTCATCTATACAATGGATGCATTCCTACTTTTAAGAAACACACCTTTCTGGCACATCTTCCTTTCGGGCCACATTCAAATGCTTTACCCTTTTGAGGTCTGCATGGGAGCATTTCCTCTCTCCTACTTATTAATCTTTATCTTAAACCTTTGGTGCATTACTTCAGATGCTCTTTCTATACGTAAGTGTGATGTAAAGAAACAAAGCATTGGATTCAAATACATTGATTGGAATTCAACTGTTCGTGACTGGGGCTACTATTTGTAGTATTACATTTCGTTCTGGGGTGCTTCCATATTGCCTGCAACCTCTGGTTTCAGACTAGCCTCATTTCCCAAATCCAGAATGAAGGCACGATTCTGGACTCTCCCACTCAGTTAAATCATGTGGCAAAACATATCTTCTTTCAGCATTCAACTATCTTTGAACGGTTGATTATTGTACCTCTGTGTATGTCAGATTTCCTGAAGGAAAACTGCACTGCTCTACATATTAAAAAATGCAGCCCCAAAGCTGTGGGGCATTTTAGAAAACATGCCAATTTCATGCAGGGGATCACCAGCATTAGCATTTAAGTGCTTCTGGGACACCTGCATTACATTGTTTTGTTTTGCAAAAGACAGTTCAAAAGTAAAGAGTAAAACAGGCAAAAGTGCCTTTACTCCTTAACTTTACAATCTGTTTTGTAAAAGATGTGAAAGTCCCCAGAAAATAACGTTTTGCAAAATGCATTGTCAATGGATTACTATGGAATATCTAGGTGCTAAAAGTGGATGGATACCGTAGTAATCTATTCACTGTATGCCTGCATAAAACTCTCATGCAGGTGTACAACAAAGAGGTTTTGCAGGGGGAGCAAGGAGGACGAGGAGAAAGCAAAATCCTCGCCCTGTCTCCCACTCTGTCTCCAAAGCATATTGACAATGTCTCTAGTAGTGGTCAACCAAGGTGAAAGCAGCATTATACCTCCTTATTTCAATTTTTTTTACCACTCCAGGCCTTTGTAAAAAGTAGAAAAACATACTCACAATGAATCTTTTCAGATTGCTGTGATGGGGACAACACAAAAACGAGTAACTTAGTAGGAGGTTTATTTACTCCAAATGGAGTGGTATAAATATGTTGCTAACATTTACTGGATTGACACTGATCCAATGACAAAACAGAGCTAATTGTGTAGATATCTTCCTTCGAAGATGAACTCCTACACTCCATAGGCACCAACATCAAACCTAACTCCAGAGTCCTACTCCTAGGAGTCCTTAATTTAGGCCACCTTTACCCTCTCAACATTACCGCAGCTAAAGATCTCACAGACCTAGGTTTCACTGACCGAATTTGCGAACCCACCTACATCAAAGGCAGATCTCTGGACTGGATACCTGACCTCAGCATACACAGCATACAACCTAAGGATATCCAATGCCAAATCCAATAGACAAGAGCTCTTTACAATTCTTAGAGAACTATAAACCCCCTATGCCCTGCCTAATACCCTTATCAAGTATGAATCCTCATGTGGCAGTATCCAGGATGCAATGCGTGCCAAGAATACATCCCTGCACCTGAGAATTGCAAAGAAACAAGCAGTTCGTAGGTACAGATGAAAAGGGAGGCAGAAATGTAATTCCAAGTATACTCAACCATGACGGGAACCTTTCTTTAGCACCATAATTTACACACTGAGTACTTGGAAACTTGACTCCACAAAGTGCTGGAAGACTGGAGGAAGAGCAAGGCTCCAAGTGATAAGTAGGGTTTGGGTGATTTCTATTAATCTCTCTCACAACTATCGCCCCTGACATTATGATCTTGAACAATTCAGTTGATCAGGAAACAAAATGCTACATGAATTGTTCATATTTAAAAATGGTGATTACTTCCACCTGACCAACTATTGCCTAGTATCTTTATCTGATCAGTTATTCTCTTGGGGTCCTTAGAGAATTGGGTTGATGAGAAAGTCTCCTATGCAAGTGGGATTAATGACAAGTATTAGTTCGACCAACAAAGTATATAAACTCTATATAATTATGTTACGTTCAAAGGTATTAATGAAAGATCTACTGTAGATCCATTCTGTCAAAATCCACACAGTTTTTGACAGAGCAAGAAGTCAGATCATGCGTGATCAGAAATGTGAATACCAGTGGAGCTCCTGACCTACATACAAATGCTACACACACTCTGGACTGGACACCTGACCTCAACAGCCAAATATCCATCATGTCCAATTCCCCTTGCCCCTGTCAGACCGCCATATCATATGTTTCTCGCTCCCATTGCTGAAACCTCCTACTCCTAGGGCCTCATTACACGGTAGGCGGAGGACTAAGGTGCTATTAGCACCTTGGTCCATGCCGGTAAAATACCAGCACTGTTTTGGTGGAAAGGGGAATTACCGCCCTATTCCAAGGTTGACGGGGCGGTAATTCCCCCTTCCCCCATTGCCCTTCCCCATTCCCATTTTTGCCCCATAGGGCTCTATGGGAATGGGGAAGGCGCTAATTATGGTGCCGCAAATTGCGGTACCGTAATTAGTACCCTGGTCCCTTTGCAGGTTGGTTTTTAACGCCTGCTAAACAGCAGGTGTTAAAGTACCTACCCGCAAAGGGACCTCGTAGTAAGGCGGTAAGGGTTAACGGTCACCGGTACCATTACCGGTGACCGTTAACCCTTACTGCCTTCCGTGCAATGAGGCCCACAATCCTAAAAATCTACCCCCATCCTTGTTCGAAGCTCCAGAAACATTACTAAAGGCACCATGGCACCCCTTCTGCCCCCCCTTGTATCAGACCACCCAGACCTCTTAGAGCCAGATCTCCTAGCCAACCAATACATGGCTACCCTCACTAAGCCCGCAGTTAACTCAGTGGCCCCACTCCTCCCGAGAAAAGCCTAACCCATAAGTCACATCAACTCCTGGCTTCAACACTATGCACTAAAAAGAGATCAGCAGAAGGTATCTGGAAGAAAAACCCCTCCACCACTACCAAAGCCACATTTACTAGCCTAGCCAACAAATACAAGGTGGCCATCATTAAAGCCAAAGCCAAAGCCACAGCATACAACCTACAAAGCATACAACCTAAGGATATCTAATGCCATATCCAATACACAAGAGCTCTTTAAAATTCTTAGAGAACTAGAAACTCCCTATGCCCTGCCTAATATCTTTATCAAGGATGAATCCTGGTGTCGCAGTATCCAGGAAGCGATGCGTGCCAAGAATACATCCCTGCACCTCAAAATTGCAAAGAAACAAGCAGTAACCAACCCAACCAATTTACCCACTGCCACTAGGTCGTATCACTCCATACCAACCTTTAAATTCAGAGATGTAACCGATGAGGAAACTGCTAAATTCTCAAAACACTCAAACCATCAAGGTGGAAAGGAGATGTATGCCCAGCCATGATCATCAAAGACTGCTCTGAAACCATAGCCCCATTCCTAACCAGATTTATCAATGCCTCCTTTACCTCTAGCCTAGTCCCAAACAGCCTAAAAGAATACTGGATACTCAGACTACTAAAGAAACCCTCATTTGACTTTCTCTCCCTGTACAACTATCGCCCGATCACCACAGTACCGTTCTTACTTAAGATCGTAGATAGCACAGCATACATTCAAATTCAGGCCTACTTAGAAGCCTACCATATTCTAGGAACTCGCCAATCTGGCTTTCAGCCAGGGCATGACAAAGATTCAGCTCTCCTCGACCTAAAAATGCAATTTGACTCCCTAAAAGATTAAAGCAAACCAGCCATCATCCTGTTCTTGGACTTTTCATCGGCCTTTAACCTGGTCGACCATAACACCCTATGCCACCACCTCACCTGCCAATTTTTTGCCGGAAGCCATATCCTGGATCATCTCCTTCCTCATCAACAGATACATGAGAGTCATCTCAGACACAGACAGCACTCCCCCATCCCCATTCCCTGCGGAGTCCCACAAGGGTCCTGTGTTTCCCCATACTTATACAATATCTTCACCAAACCCCTCTTTGACCTCCTAGACTCCCTGGGTATCTCGTACACCAACAAAGCTGACAACACCCAAATTCTCCTCTCCCTATTTGGTTCTCACCCATAGGACACCCTGACCATTAATTAAATCTATTCTACCTTCTATACCTGGATAGCAACCAACCATTTATACCTCAACAATGAGAAAATGGAGATTCTTCTTGTGGGCTCACCCTCCCTGCTCGAAAAGCTAGGAGTGGAATTAATTTCCTTACACATTGATGATACCCCGATTCCAATATCCACTTCAGTAAAAACGTTGGGGGTTCACCTTTGTGCCACCTTCTCCCTCAGCAAGCAAGTGAATGCAACCGCCTCCTCAGCTGCTTACACAACGAAAATCATTAGCGCAGCAATAAACTTCCTCTCCCCAGAAAGCTGCCTAACCATCACAAGAGCAGTCATCAGAGAAAGACTTGACTATTGCATCATCCTCCTCGCTGGTACCTCACAGCGTAATATGGATGCACTCCAGGTCATACAAAACAATGCTCTTTGAGCAGCTCTGAATATTTCTAAACAAAATCACATCTCTGACAGGAGGAAAAAAGACCACTGGCTGCCATTCGGGAACGCATCATATTTAAAAGTCTCTCTATCATGTACGTATGCCTCTCTAACTCTGCCCCAAAATAGTTATGCAGGAAGATTGAGAGAGTCAAGTCCACGAGACCAGTAAGGTATGCCAACCGACTAAAGATGGCAAAACCAAAAAGGTCAAGACGAGCAGGTCCCAGTTTCCCCTCAATCGCAGCAAAACAACGGAACTCCCTTCCGCCCAAACTAAGATCAGAGTCCTGCTACTGGCCCTTTCGGAAAGCCCTTAAAACCTGTCTTTTTGCCTAACAAGTTTACCTCTGTACTTGGCACTTTTCACCAATCTCAAATTACATCAATATGTTTAAGTGTAACCGGTTGCAAGAGCACCCTGATGCCCTTAGGCTTGGGCGCTTTACAAATGTAAAAATAAATAAATAAATATGTATAAATTGCATGCACAGGCACCCTCCCTGCCCCCATTGCAAGGTTGATCATTTGCACTGCAAAGTGCTAAACAAATATGTGAATGCAGGCATATTTTGTTTTTGCACTTTACAGTGCAAATTGAGCAAACGTCACCTGTCATTTACACGTGTCAGGCAGCATCTACAATCCATTCATATGGGATGTGCAGGCTCTTTGCTTGTTTAGAAACGAGGCAGGCTCGAAAAGGAATCACATGGTTTTAGGGTGAAATCAAAATGTCAAGATGGCGTTAAATTAATTTTTGCTTGGAGTTTTGTAGGTGCAGATGAAAAGGAGGGCAGAAATGTAATTCAAAGTCTTCTCCCCCATGACAGGAACCTTTCTTTAGCACCTTAATTCACATGTTGGGGACTTGGACATTTGATTCCACAAGGTGTTAGAAGACTGAAGGCAGAGCAAGGCTCCAAGTCATAAGTAGGGTGCCAGTGATTTCTATTCATCTCTCCCACAACTATCGCCCCCTACATTATGATCTTGAACAATTCAGTTGACCAGGAAACAAAACGTGACAGAAATTGTGCATATTTAAAAATGGTGATCACTTCCACCTGACCAACTATTGCCTAGTATATTTATTTGATCAGTTATTCTCTTGGGGTCCTTAGAGAATTGGGTTGATGAGAATAATGCTCTGTCTCCTATGCAAGTGGGATTAATGACCAGTATTAGTTCGAGAAAGTGTATAAACTCTATATAATTATGTTAACTTCAGTGCTAGTAACGAAAGAACTACTGTAGATCCATTTTGTCAAAATCGACACAGTATTTGACAGAGCAAGAAGTGAGATCATGCGTGATCAGAAATGTGAATACCAGTAGAGCTCCTGACCTATATACAAATGCTACACACACACTACAAATGATAGGTGGTCATGGCTGAGGCTACCAGAGAGTTTTCAAGTCAATTTAGGCTATTGCAAGGGTGCATCCTGACTTTGCTACTGTTCTCAGTATATGTTAACAATTTCACTTTAAAACATGATCAAACTGAACCATATGTGCCAACGACACATAATGAAGATATTAGCATTGAATAATGTGCATGATGATTCATTTCCAAAACTCTGATAGGGCAGCAAAAGCTCCTAAATACATTTTCTAAACTTTTCAGTGAAAAACTACTGTTGGGATGCACGCTCAGGTTCCATATCCACCCAAACGAATAAGATTGAGGAAAATATAATTGTGCGTGAGGAAATGCATGTGCACGACTCCCAGGGGGGGAGCATGCAAAGTGGGAATAACTAATGTAGTGTTTTCTAACAGTCATGGAAACCTACGTAGGCCCTGGTATAGGCAAGTGCAAGTTGGGGGGTGAGTCAAAGGAGACCAAGTGCAGGGGTAGACTCATAGGGAAGGGCCTGGTACCATGTAAGAATCTGAACGTTCCAGGCAGCCAATCAAGAGGCAGAGGGAGGGAAATTAGCAGGGGAGGTGGACAGGGAAGGAGGAAGAGAAAATTAGCATTTTGAGGAGCTTCCGGAACTTAAAGGATAGTTCCGGGACTTTTTTTTTATTGTCCCTACGGTTCGGCCATGTGTTTTTAAGCATAACTCGGTAGATCGTAGAAAACTTTCCTATGGACCTTACCCGACTTTTCGTCCATTAACGCACTCGAAATCAGCCGCCATTTTATGATAATCCTATCATTTCCCCCCATCGACCTGGCTCACCTGCTTTTGCGGCACTAAATCAAATCCCCCGCCCCTGAAACAGACTTTATCAAAACATTCATATTCCCCGCCTCTATCCGTGACGTGACTGTGCTGCGTAGGCAAACGCGCCCAGGCGTCTTCTACGCGACTCTACACAGAACCCGGAAATCAACACAGATTAGCTCACAACACAGCGCGCCACAATTCGGAATATGAAACTGTACTTTTAAATCAAACCGCAAGATTGTAAATTTGGTAAAGTACATTTATTTGACATCAAATGTTTAGAGAATATTCAGCGATTTTCATTTTTATTTGCTCACGTTCCAAAAAGTTGGTTTTGAGGCACGCGATGTTCCTTTGCTGTACACAGGGTCTTAGATCATCTCACAATACAGCGCCACAATTCGGAATATGAAACTGTGGTTTAAAAGCAAACTGCAAGATTGTACATTTGGCAAAGTACATTTATTTGACATCCAATGTTTAGAGAATATTCAGCGATTTGCATTTTTCTTTGCTCTCGATCCAAAATAGTTCGTCTTGAGGCAAGCGATGTTCGTGTCCAGTACACAGGGTGTTGGTTTACGATAAAATAAGCTCTTCGGTCGCACTGTTCGGTTCCAACAACGAGGCACTAGGCCACCACAACGGTCTGTATGTTGCATCTAGCCGTTAGTACCGCGTAAGGGCATACTTGTACTTGGCGATCGTCCCACAAAATGGTCAGGGTGCTAACATTGTTCACGCGGATAAGCAATTGGCGATTATAGAACCCATCCGCCGGTGTCTGGTACTCGTGACACAGACAGTAATGGATGAAGTACCTGTTTGAAAAACATAAAAAATGAAATTAGTCTCACCATCAGATCTTTATTAAAATTATTCATTTTATATATTAGGTCGGGAAATTATTTCATAGCTAGGACAGTGCAACTGGGTTTTATACGTCAAGGGGGGGCTGTAGGATACTGAGACAGTCCCCCAGTGCAGGGGTTGACAGGGAGTGCAGGTGGAGAGTGGAAGGGCCCAGGACCGAGATCGCAGACAGTGGACCAGTTGTAGCAGGGGAGAGGGGGAGAGGAAGCAGAAGCAAAGAGGTAGGTTTTGAGGTGCTTCCGTAAAAGGAGACGGTTCTAGTGCGCGGTAAGCTACTGTATAGTAATTAAATTGCGGTATAAACTCATCTAAAGAGTTACTTACATTATATTTGCATTTTCCATTGTGTCTGTGCGTAGGGCAGCCCCGAAATACCACTCCTTCTATGCCGACGTTATTTCTTCTAATGAACGAACATGAAATGGCTTTCGTTTCTGAAATTATATTCATTATCGTTTCTTACGTGGTCCCGGCCTGTCAAGGTCAAATAACAATAGAACCTTATACTGAGTCGTGGGCCATTCTGGCACCCGAGAAAAAATCAAAGCAGCTGACCTTCACTTTGAACGAGCACACATTCCTAGTTAGCTACATTCAGTTTAAGGCCATCTCACAGGACTTGAAATTTACACTCCATCTTTGCATTTTGTCTGCGTGCTTTGCAGCCCAACAGAACCATAAATACGGAGACATTCTATATTTTTTGAAAAATGATTTATATTACTGTTTGGTTTAATTTAATGCGCAAATGAACAAGGTTGGAGAGACACATTGCATGTACACTGAGCAATCACTTTTATTTACACAATACATAGCTACACATATTCAATGGGCCTGCGACATGAGGAGACTCCAGAGCAAAGTCACAGGTGACACCCGGGTGGTTCGCACAACTGCACAGTGAAGGGAGGGGCAACGGTGGAGAGACACATTGCATGAACACTGAGCAATCACTTTTATTTACACAATACATAGCTACACATATTCAATGGGCCTGCGACATGAGGAGACTCCAGAGAACAGACAATCAAATTACAATCATTTAAACCGTGATGTGTATTTCTCAATGAGCTCTTCTTTAGGTGGACATGGAACACAGGCAATGTTTTGTGGCAATGCAGTTGTCCCCTGCACAGGTTCGTTCACAACTCCATTTATGTGCCTATCTAGGACGTCAACAATAAGTCTTTCAATAAACTCATATTGCATATCCTCAAACACTGGTTTGATCACCCATTGTTTACTTCTTTTAGTGAAGGCCTTATTGTAGCGAAGCGTCCCTAAATTTCCGGTCGTCCTACTTTGTTGACGGCCAACATTATGGTTATGTGTCAAGACCGCTAGAAGAGTCCGATTTATCATGCCCTCCATGCCAAAATGCAATCGTTTTGGCCTGTACTTTAGGCACATATTGTGGAACACCTCCAAATCTCCTGTGTGGCAGAATTCCGTGAGTCCCCTCAAAGCTTTTGTTATAGTTTTATCAAATACAATCTTTTCAATGGCTTTGTGAGTGGGTGATGAAGGAATCAACCACTTCTTCTTCCGTGCCTCCTCTGTGGACAAATGGCCATGTTCACAATTGTGGAAATGTTGGTTCGTGTTCCATTGGTGAACGTTTGTACAGTGTGGCATTACTGACCGCCATTTTTCCAGTAGGATTTCCAACGACCCTCCACATGTTTTTGAGCTCCACCAAAGATGGTTGCTGATTGACTTGGACCACTGTGAAATACCTTGCGTTTCTTTTTTTTTACCTGCAGCCGACAATTTTTTATTGATTGTTTTTGCAAGATGCCAAACGTCAAATTGGTGATTTATATTTTTGTACTGTTCTCTCATTGTCTTGGCAATTGAAACGTGTCTGTCCGTGGCTATCAGGTCGATCACCATTCCCCGCGATTGTAGTTCTTGCAATGATGCTACAAAGCCAACTTTCTCCATGGCCACTGAGGATGTACTTTGTGACACCTGCACGACCACCGAACTCACAATTTTCTTACTTTCCATGTCCTGAAAGTGGTAGGTGCAGTACTTGGCTGAAAATCCTGGGCTGTCGCACTGTCCATCACCGGCTAGCCTGAACCGTTTGCCCGCGAATGTACTATCAATAGACATTTTTTCCATTCTCCAAGCTTCGCTAATGGCTGGAAATAGATAATCGGTTTGGTATTTGTAGAACTGAGTTTTCGCAATGAAATGGATTCCCACAAACTGAAAGAAAGACTCTAATTTTTTAAAACTTGAACCACTAAAAAGTGCAGCTGCTGCACAAAGTAGATTGCCTGCTGGCAGTTGTCCCAGCATAGGTTGTGCAGACCATGAGAAAGGATGATATTTTGTACAGGTGGCATGTATTTTAAGGTTAGTGCCTCGAATTGCACGAGTCACATTAATCAATGACTCCCCACATACTTCCCCACCAACCGAATGCCCACATTTCATCCGAATAATAATATCAATCAAACAACTATCGAATACAATGAATTTGGCCTCTTTCCTTATACTGTCACTCTGCATCCCAGCTGGTTCGGCCTGTAACGTTGAGGACATGTCACTCACATGAAAGGTAGAATCTCTGATATCGTCTTCCGCTATGTTCAGTGATATTGATGGTGTTTCATTGTCGTCCACTTCATTCTCTTCCATTGCAACATCCGTTCCTTCTCCGGCGATGGGTGAATAAAACAATTTCTTCAACTTTCTCGCGGTCTTAGTTTTCGCGGGTGTGGATTCTGTGAATTGATCTCCGACTGCATCCGAACTACCAGGAGGACATTCACTATCAATGGCTGGTGGTGGTATAGCTCCGTTGTCAATCACTTCATATTCTTCCCATTGGCACGATGCATCTCCAGTCTCAAGTCCCTGCCAAAAGGTTTGACAAGCAACATCTCTCGTTCGCTTCACTGTCTGTGTAGATCTAGTTCGTACAACCACTCGCAACTAGAGGACAGATTGGAAAAGGGATGTTCAGTTTAAACACAACTTACAGTATTGAACTATTAACAGTGAAAAACAACATAATATAGTGACCAGGACACTAACCTTCTTTTGCTTTCTTTTCTTTGAAACTTTCTTGCCTCGAACTTCAACATCAGGACGCTGTTGCTCCGACTCGTGTGTGCATGTCTCCACTTCCTCTCGCGCTGCAACGACTATATTTTCATGATATTCACATCCATTACGCACTGACGCTCCATCGACTCCCTGAAACATAGAACTTTCATTAGTATGTATAATAATATCGAAAACACAAAATGTACTTGGGGACCAATACCCACGTACATGTCAATAGCAAAACACGAATGAACGCTTTGTGTAGAACATTCAAACGACAATTATTCACGCATTGTTGATCTAGTTAGATGGAACTGTCAAGATCCATACCTCGGGCTCCTCATGAACTTCCATTGATGATATTATTGAAGATGACGCTTCAGTGACTCCCTGAAACACAGTAATTGCATTAGTATGGTTTTCTATTTTGATAAAAAGAACAGAAACTTTGTGCAGGCGTGAACGGCTCATCTAAATAGACCTGCACAAACGATCAGTTGTCTAAAATAAATAATGGATATGTAAATATGATTCGATTTGCTCGATCGTTGGAAGTGTCACCACCCAGATCTGCATCAACTACTAGGGGTGATGTTCTTGTAGAAGAAGCTCCGTCATCTCCCTGAAACATAGTACTTGCGTTAATAAAGAAGGAAGTATAGCGGATGTAACGACGTCATATGATTTCGCTTGATCGAACTGTCAGTATCCATACCTCGAAATGCATAAGAACATCAAGGGACGATGTAACTGCGGTGCACACTTCTGCAAGCTGTTGCGCCGACCCGTAACTGCACGCTCCCCCATATTCTTCTTGGACTAATTCTCCATCGACTCCCTGAAACATAGGACTTTCATAAGTAATTAACACAATATTGAAAAAAGAAGACACATAGGAGGGCGACGACAGAAGGACATATCAATGGCTAAAAACGAAAGAAACATTGTGTGTAACAATCACGCTACAAGAATGCAAGATCTGATGATCTCCATCGATGGAACTGTCCTGAAACGTACCTCGAGCATCTGAGTGACATCAACGGTAGTCGTCAATACGTTGGACTCCTCAGCGTCTCCCTGAAAGACAGTACTTGCATTATTTTGGATAACAATAATTATAACTGAAAACAAAGACTAGAGGACGAGTACAAGGGTGTACCATTAGGTAAAATAATTACACGATAAATTAAAACTATTGATTTACATGCCTAAAACAAGTCAGTGGCAGAATAGCCAAGTAAGATTATCCGATAGGCGCTTGAAGTGGCTGATGACTGCAACAACGACACGGATGGAGAATCTTCCGGATTCATATTGAGTGGATACATAAATGGGGAAATTATTGTTAGCTAATGCTACACACTACCGCAAGGCCAAGAGATAAATACATAAACTTGACTCACCAGTGGAGGGATGTGGACGAATAGAGTGGGAATAGCGGTTGAGAGCAATTTTCGCCTCGCTCGCGGTGTGTTCTTCTTTATTAGCAATGATGTGGAGTACATGTCTGAGCTAAAGTGCCTGCTGCAGATGCGGTATCGATCACCCCTCTTGTCCGCAAAGACTTCTAGGACTCTACTTTCAAGCTCAGACGGTGGATATCCGCAATATCGGACCCATTCTCTTATCTGATCTATTGTCTTAGGGAAAACATGCATTATAATACCTTCAGATTTATTATGGGTCTTCGAAGGGCAACCGCCAATGGAACAGGCAGGCATTGTGGAAAGTTCTGAAAAGTAAAGATCAACAATTCTCTATGAATACCAATGTGTTAAAAAATTAAATGACACATAAAAGGTTCAATGCAAGGTTCGTTTTGGTTCTTGGAACTATACACGTTATTCACATGCGGATAAGTATTTGAATAACTTTAAAAAAATAGAAAAATAATTTGACTAAACTCAGAACATGTGACTAGTTACTTGCATGTACTGTCTTGAACGAAAAGAAATTGCACGCAAAATGATTATGGTACATGGCCTTACCTTGACGAACAAACAGTTAGATGCAGGGATCAGAGTAGTTTCTTGTCGTAGAACAGGGAGCAGTTCACAGGTTGCAAACTGACGAGTTTCCTCGAAGTGGTCACGGAAGTTCACAGAGACGAAGAGCAGATAACCAGCACCTTCACGGGTTGACTAGCAAAGCGCAAAGTAGTTCTCATTAGAAATATGAAGTGGGTTATAAAGAATTCGAAACAGGGGTGTGTTTGTGAATGAATGACGTGTATATGTCGTGGCATTATGCGGTTTGCAGGGGGCCGTCCAGCGTGAGGGGGGGTGCTTGGCAGGAGACACGGGGTCTGGAGGTAGACATGGGAACAACAACCCATGCTCTATAGACCACTTTGAAGTGCACATGGTCTTCGGCACCTCTTGGCCTTTATCGCTCCCTGACAGCTCCACTTGCCAGCGCAAGTACCCCGGTGCGAACTGCCTTTGATAGGGCGTTTGGGTGGATTGGGGCGGTGGTCGTGCAGACAAGACACAGGAAGACTCGTGAATGGAGACACACTTATGTGGATTGCAGGGGGCCGTCCAGCGTGAGGGGGGGTGCTTGGCAGGAGACACGGGGTCTGGAGGTAGACATGGGAACAACAACCCATGCTCTATAGACCACTTTGAAGTGCACATGGTCTTCGGCACCTCTTGGCCTTTATCGCTCCCTGACAGCTCCACTTGCCAGCGCAAGTACCCCGGTGCGAACTGCCTTTGATAGGGCGTTTGGGTGGATTGGGGCGGTGGTCGTGCAGACAAGACACAGGAAGACTCGTGAATGGAGACACACTTATGTGGATTGCAGGGGGCCGTCCAGCGTGAGGGGGGATGCTTGGCAGGAGACACGGGGTCTGGAGGTAGACATGGGAACAACAACCCATGCTCTATAGACCACTTTGAAGTGCACATGGTCTTCGGCACCTCTTGGCCTTTATCGCTCCCTGACAGCTCCACTTGCCAGCGCAAGTACCCCGGTGCGAACTGCCTTTGATAGGGCGTTTGGGTGGATTGGGGCGGTGGTCGTGCAGACAAGACACAGGAAGACTCGTGAATGGAGACACACTTATGTGGATTGCAGGGGGCCGTCCAGCGTGAGGGGGGATGCTTGGCAGGAGACACGGGGTCTGGAGGTAGACATGGGAACAACAACCCATGCTCTATAGACCACTTTGAAGTGCACATGGTCTTCGGCACCTCTTGGCCTTTATCGCTCCCTGACAGCTCCACTTGCCAGCGCAAGTACCCTTGTGCGAACTGCCTTTGATAGGGCGGGGGGGTGGATTGGGGCGGTGGTCGTGCAGACAAGACTCGTTTGCCGCAGGGCCTCACCAAGGAGAGGCCATCTAACTGCATGTAAGAGGCAGGCTGCAGGATGCTGGCCGGAGACATGTGGTGTGACAAGACAAGGCACAGGAAGACTATTCAATGGAGACACACTAGATTCATTTAAAAAATCCAAACAAGCATTGTTAAAATATATGTTGGGTTTTATTTTAGATCTTAATTTCAATTGAACATAAATAATAAACATTACACATTGTAAAGTTCCGGTTGCAGCACATCCAGGGAAAATCCGCGGTATTGTCCACTGTCGCTGGGGAAATGTTGTCTAATGGCAAGTACCGCACAGGCAGGTATTACTCTCCGAACGCGGTGTCCGAGCCTCCCGTGAAGCCACCAAGTGAAGCAACGATAGGCCACCAGCCTGTACCACCTGTGAAAATGAAAGATGCAAACTGTATTAAAATGACAAAACTTTCTTATCAATGTCGATTCAGGTAAAAAATGTCATTCTGCTTTGAAAAAAATTCTATCTAGAAAATGCACAATATGGAACCAGTTTACATGCATTCGAATGATATGTAGATGTAATTTTATATGTGGGAGACGACCATGACATAGTAGTGGCATCACTGACATCAAAACCAGAGTATACTTACTCGTTACTCGGATTACGCGGACGTACAGTGCCGCGAAGTTCGTGCATTTGCACCATCATCATCCTCAACACGGTCCGTGAGAGGCAGGCTTCCCTGAACTCTGGCAGCTCGGTGATGCATTGCGGACTTGGCTCGCCTTCCGAAATGTAGGCCAAGCACCCAGAATTTTCACGGCAGCAGCAGTTCTCCTCCTCAGTTGGCATTAGCTCGCACTGATTGCACGTGCACCAGGTGGAGACGCCGTCCATGCGGCATGGTCCAGGCTCTTCATCCGTTGACTGGTCCTCCCAACTGCCGTCCGAATCCCCATCGTTTTCGCGTGCTTGCCTTTCCAGTAGTTCTTCCTCGGTGTACTTGGGCTCGTACATATACGGCATTATTGTAGCCATTGTGTGGTAAAGAAAGTAAAATAATTTACAGGGATGGTACAGGTGTTCACAAGGCCTAGAAGCGGCGAAGGTAGCTGACCAGAGCACAGAAACGAGTCACAGAATACTCAAAGTAACACAGAGAGAGGAATGGAATCGAAAATCTGCTGCTGTGTGTTGTGAAACGGTGTGTTTATACTTATTGAGGAAAGAGGCGTCCTGCCATTTCCATGGCGACACTTCATTAGCTGAGGCGCAGCGATTGTTGACACGAAACGTGCTTTGGCGTTGGGAAATGGGCGGTACGCGTCTGCTGATGTCAGGCTCAGGGGCGGGGGATTTGATTTAGTGCCGCAAAAGCAGGTGAGCCAGGGCGATGCGGCAAGTGATAGGATTATCAGAAAATGGCGGCTGATTTCGAGTGCGTTAATGGACGAAAAGTCGGGTAAGGTCCATAGGAAAGTTTTCTACGATCTACCGAGTTATGCTTAAAAACACATGGCCGAACCGTAGGGACAATAAAAAAAAAGTCCCGGAACTCTCCTTTAAGGAAATCCAGCTCAATTAGGAGAGTGGCAGGGAGGCCATTCCACAGGGATGCACTTGTGGAGGAGAGAGATCTACCCCCCACTCTCTACTTGGAGAAGGGTTTGATCTGGAGAGAGTTGGAGCTAGAAGACTGAAGGACTCTAGCAGGGAGGTATTTAGGGAGACAGAGTTGGATGTAGCGGGGTCCCAGGACGCAGATACCCTTGTGGATGATGCAGAGGGTTTTTAACTTGATCCTCGCAGCAACTGGGAGCCAGTGGAGAGATTTTAGAGCCAGAGAGATGCGGTCCCTAGGCTCGAGACAAAGGATAAGTATTGCAGTCCTTTTCTGGATTAGTTGAAGGTGGCGAAGGGAGGAGTTAGGTAGGTTGAGGAAGAGGCTGTGAAGACACTGAAATTCTGGGGGAAGGGAAAGAAAGGAAGATTACTTTTGAGGTGGTGAAGCTGGAAGTGAGCCCTCTTGGCAAGGTCAGTGATGAGAGGAAAGAAGGAGCGAGAGGAGTCTAATATGACACCAAGGTGTTTGCCTCACCGGAAAGTGAGGGGAGGCAGCCCATGGAGGGTGGTTAGAGTGTAGGAGGTAAGGAGGGATCTGGAGTCCCAATTGATAAGGTTACAATGAGAAGGATCTGGGTCTTACTGGCATTAAGGCAGAGATTGTTATCAGTGCACCATGCCTGAATAGCAGACTGACAGTCAGGTATGAGAGAGGAAGAGGAGGGGGCAGAGGAGGGAAGTTTGATGGAGAGTTGCATTTTGTCAGCATAACACTGGAAGTTAGGTGAGAAGGCAGAGCTTAAATGGGCCAGGGGGCAACATAGATGTTGAAAAGGAAAGGTGAGAAAATAGAGCCCTGGGGGACACCAAAGATGGAAAATGAGATGGAGGAGAGAAAAGCAACATAGAATTGCAATGAGTTCCAAACCAATTTTCCATCCTGAGCCCCAGCAGGGAAACTGAACATGCAGGCCTTCAGGCCTGAAAGATAAAATACAATTGTTTTGTGTTGCAATCCTGCGAAAAAAGGAATGTGAATGGCCGAGCATGGAGAGGGCTGCTCCCGTCCCCAAAGAATAAACCCATGGGAGCCAGGGCAGAGGTTTTGAGCTGCAAAGGTCCAACCCAGATTAAGGGCACTAGTACCTCCCACAACAATGACCATTTCTTTTTAACTGCTAGATGCCCGCAAACAAGATCCCTAAATCCTTCAGAATACAGGTGATTACTGTGGTCTCCAGGGGGCCTAGTAGGAGTTCCTAGGAGGCGCAACCGATAAGGGGGTAACACAGAGTGAAACATCCTATGATTTGTACAACAAGGAGCAACAGGTGATGCCAGCAAATTTAGTCCTGCGACGGGGAGCCATGATGGGAGCACTCGTATGTCTCGGATCAAGAGAAGCTCTTATTTATTCAGGAGGGTCAGTTTGACTTTGAAAATATCCACTGATCTCATGTTAACGACCACGTGCACATCATGTGATTAGGCCCATGGGGAGGGTAACATATCACGTAACCCACTAATCAGGTAGCAGGGAACCCAGGTGACAGAGTAGAAGACCAGGTGTTAGAGGGCAGGAGTAGTTTTAGATGTTGCCAATCGGTCAAGCGACTGTTGGAGACTGGTAGTATGTATATAGGTGGTAGCCAATTAGGGTGGTGGGATAACACTGTATACTGTTTGCGTCACAAGTGCAGATGATTTGCTATTTGACTGATTGCATTTGTTGAACTAACCCTGAGAGTGCTCCATGGCCGTTTGGTTCCACGGCACCCTCTGTCACCTTTATCCTTTCTGTATACAGAATAAATCTTGTTTTCCTTGCAAAGAGGTGCACAAAGCCTGTTTCCTTAGAGGATTGTTTTTTTCTTTGTTGGTTTTCTGGACATTTGCCATCCACTAGGAATGACAATAGTATTAAGACCAACAGCATGGCTTGTTGCCAAGACAGAAAATGTAAGGCACCCACAAAATAAAATAATGGGATTCTATATTTGATGTATAAACAATGGCAGCACCATTGACTGTTTTAACCCCAACATTTTCCGTAAAGGACATCTAAGTAATGTACACTCTCTGTGGGGAAAGGCGCATATGCATCTTCTCTACTCTAATGTTATATACAGTGTGCAGCTCAAATTGCCTACTCCTGTGCTATGAATGTTGGCGGTATGTGGTATTTCATTAGGAAATAGTGATATGCAGTCTGGTCTACTGACTTTTACACTTCATTCTGTACATTAGCACCAAGGCGGGTTAAATCAACCAATCGAGTTGCTTGTACATGGGCAATAAACACAAATATAGTGCTGCAGTTTCGAGCAATCTGAGTGGATCAGCGTTACGAAAATGGCTTTTATTCCTAGCACATCACTTTAAAGAGACACATGTGTTCCCCACAATGAAATGCAGGGATATCAGTGCAGAACGTGACTTCCGATAGCTTCATAGCGATCACCCTCGCCTATGATACCATGCTAAAGTTTCCCAATCCTTCTTAACCACCATCTCTTTGGGATGTTAACTCAGAGTTGCAGGCTTTAATAGCTGTGTGGCCCATTGTTGCGTGCCATTAAACATTTCCTTCAAAGCAGTGTGTAGATGCACCCATATCTTCTGTATGCTTTGGCTCTGGTGCTTCCTGTTTTCACTGTACTGTTCAAAAGGTGAAAACATACACGGCTTTCAGCATTTCGATTACATTTCGCTTGCTTCTGTTATAACGCTTGTACTGTACTGCCCCACTGAAATGTTTTTTTGTGCCACACTGAATTAACTTAATCCGTCTGAACATTTCTCAATGTATGTTGCAATGAAGCGCACAATGCTTTTTTACCGTGGCAAGTCTTACATTCAACCTCCTATATATGATTTTGTCGTCCGTGTTTCTGATAATATTCATCAGAATGTGACAGTGTGTTTTCCTCCCAATGTGTTTGGTTCCTTGACTGGATGCATGTGTGCTATGGTCCATGCCTTTGCCTCAGGGTCCAATTCATGGCATTTTTTGCACGGTTCAAAGTGACTTTGCACTGCTGAAAAGTGACTTTGCACTGCTGACACACGCCCTGATTCATAGAACTGTGCAAAGTGCATTTTTGCAGTGCAAATGGTAGTGCAAAGTCATTTTGTACTTCAAACATGACTTTGTACGGACTTTGCACTGAACTTGTGCCAACCGCTTTTTCAATTTGATTGCTGGGCCAGTTTACAACCATGTTCACGGAAAAAACTCTGGGCCTCATTACGACCCTGGCGGAACGGGTTAAACAGCACCGTAAAAGGTGACGGCGCCGTTCAACCCGTTCTGCCACATTACGGGGTGCCCTCGCGGGACACGGTAAGCGCGCCTGGGAAAACCAGGCGTGCTTACCGGGTCCCGCGAGGGGAAGAGGGAGCAAACAACGGGCCATCTCGTTATGGCCCGTTGTTTGCTCCCATTCCCATTCAGCCCTATGGGGGCTGAATGGGAATGGGGAAGGACCGTGTCCGGGTCCTTCAGGGAGGAATTACCACCAATAGCGGCATGGCTACCGGCCGAACTCGTAATGAGGGCCTGTCACCTCCCAATAATTTTTTTGTTATTGTGTTTGTTTTAAAAAAAAGACAAAACATCTTAAACCTTTGCAATACAGAATAATCACTAAATTAAGCACATATTCCAATTCCATAAAATTCATAACAGTACAACTCACATACATTCATAAAAATAGAGCTATCAAGATCAACACGTTCTGCATAAAATTCATCACACTATTAATCATAAAACATAGGTTTCTAAAATCAAAAACAAACCTTACAATGTCGTAGAAATCTAACAATTGCAGTATTCAAAGAGCTTGGTCTTCTACCCAACATAAGCGGCCATCAAATCTTCACTTCGACTCTAGCCAAGTTATGTATACAATTACCAAAATGTGCTATTTTCTGTGGCTACGAGGGCGGTCAGTGTAGCAACACATACTTTACATTTTCTATTCTGCCTTGTTTCTTACAAAACCTGCACATAGCTTATTCTCTAGGCAGCTGTTTCCTAATGCACAACATGTCATTAGGACCCTGGCAGGGGTGCCAGCCAATCAAGTGGCTAGGAACGCAGACTTGAACCGCAGGTGAAAGCCTGTGTTCCATGCAGCCTGACGGCCGTCTCACCCTGCCACCATCTTCCTCCCACCCTCCGTCCCCCCTTTATTTTTGTATATCCTCCAACCCCCCTACTTACCTTATTTCGCTGATGTGGGTGTCGTCACCACATCCGCTCCTTCCCCTTGCCTCCTGCAGGCCACCATGGAAAGGGAAGAGAGGCTCCGTACGGAGCCCTGCCTTCCCTTCCCATTGCTGCCATCTTTGTAAAGGATTGTCCTTCGTTCAACGGGACGTGTGCGGCAGGAAAGAAAATCCGTTTTTTTCAGCAACCGGGTTACCGCTTTGGTATCCCTGGGTGCTAATGGCCCCAAGCCCCTGTTCCAAGTGCTGGAACGGGGCTAACGGCACAGAGTCCTTGTTAATGGCCTTCGCTTCGCTAGGGTCATTAACTTATGCTGCCATGCTGTGACCCTCATTCCAGCCATTGGAATGGGGGCTTAATGCCATATTAGAATGGTTCCATGTAATAATTACCCTGCTAAAATGTCCCCTGACAAAAACATTATTGCATTGAACATGCAGGGGACACTCCCGCAACCCCTGTTTAAAAAAAACTTGTTCTAAATGGGAGCAGGGGACATCCCTGCAACCTGTCCCCATACATAATGTCACCATATATAATGTCGCCAATGGCTTTTCCCGGCGACATTATGTATGGGGACATTTTGTTTGGGGACTTTATTACCTGATACAATTAGAAAACCCTAGTGGGGTTTCAAGTAGCACAACTCATTGCCCCATTTATGCTGCTACAATGGCTCGACATGTTAAACAGCACGCAGCCCCTCACAATGCTTCCTTTAATCACTCGCCGACATCCATAATATGCGTGCTGTGAAACCCTCATGTTAGGGAATTAAACACAGTGAGCTTCAATACAACGCTAGAAAGACACAGCAAAAATGTAAGTACCAAACATTTTCAAATTCAGCTATATACTAAATATGGTTCAAATGCAATATTGTCAGTATGTATTTATAAATCTCTTGTCACTAATACATTTCAATGCTAACCTTCTAACGTTGCCCATGCATACCCCTGCCTAATAGAAATAGCAAACAACTTCCGACACCCAGGGTCAAACTGGGGCATAAAATTGTCTAGGGCACCAATGAAAAAGTGGCCCACATTTGCAAATGGCAATTCATACGTTATGTTGCAGACTGTTTCAGTAGTACCCAAGGGGTTTGGGGGTGTGGGAGAGGGGGACATTTGATTTATTCAGTAACACTTGTCAAAACTACTAGCTGCATGGTGAAGTAACTTATCAAACTGGACCACTTTCACCCAAAGAAATTGGCCCACATGAGGATTGTGTGTTTTTGGTTTGGGCATTGCCCTATAGGCCAGTCCAAACCTGCTAACACCTGCATTAGCTTTCCGCATTTAAATTTAATAAAATACTGATTTAATAAAATACTGAGGGTGTTCTAATATCTTTATAAACCTGAAGCTTGACCCATACCGGGTGCTTTGGTCCCTCATACCTTACTACGCTCGGACCTTTAACTTGGTCTTCAGGGCCCATAACACCCAGAACGGCCCTCGCTGAAGGTCTATAAAGCTATATCACTAACCAATAGAGTAAAGCAGAATCTCATATATTTTATCTGTACTTTCCTATCTTGAAACCTATAGATAGAAGCTTCCCAGCTTCCCACTTCTTATTGCAACAGATTTACGTGTATATATTTTATTTATTTTATTTTATTTTCTAATTTTATAGTTGATGACATTCTATTCTCTTTAAAATTGTAATCCAATCATTCCATAGAATTACTCTCTTAACTATAGTTGGATTTAGCAGTATCGAGGCATTCCCTGTTGTCTCTGCATATCTGAAAAATGTAATTCCTCTTCCCCCAAACCCCAATGTACCTGCAGGAGGAGCATCAGACACTGGAGCGCAAAGTTCTGGTCTCCGCTGCTCCTCTCGCTATGGTCACTGCCATCGAAATCGAAAGGGAATAGGTCCTTTTTCAAATCATGGTGACCATTTTGAAACAGGTTTAACTTTTTGGATGACAGGCCATGAAAATGCTGCCCCAAAAAGGCTGCATCATCCAAAAAGTGACCTAGTCCATTTCAATTAAAATGGCTGTGGTCATTTTATTTTTTCATTTTTTTCTGATGGGAGATGTGCTTGCATGGAGCACATGTCTTGTCGGGAATAAATAAAATAAAATGATCTGCACCCCAGGCAAAACCCAGGGTGCGAATAACTTTCATGCATGGGTTGGTGGGTGGACACAGGGTATTACGTTCCGCAGCCTGGACTGAGTTTCTCGCTTTGCTTTGGCCTACAAAGCCCGGGCTGGTGGTCGATTAAACCCCGTCTCCGCCCATCAGCCCGGGCATGAAAGTTATATTATATATTGAAAATATAAAGAAACGCAATGAGTAACATTCATCCCAATTTCTTTTTTTATACAGCTTTTTGGTAAAATGCCATCAAGAAAGCAACAACAAAGTACCATAAGAAAGGATTGTCTGCAGGAAAGTAAAGTTGTAGAATGTAATATTTAAAAAAGTTGTGTTGTTAAATGTGTAGATACAAATAATGTAGATAATACAACATTATCTGTTATCAATAATATTTTTGAAAATCTGCAATTTCAAATAGGAGATGTGCCAACTGAACACATTGATGGAACCGAGAATGTTTTTATTGAAAGTGTGTGGGAGAAGGGGCCATCAGGCCCCTCGCATCCTCTACTTCTCAGTACAAAACTCCGACCAAGTGCCTCCAGTAGTGGGTTCGCCCCTTGCCCTTATGCGATGTTAACTTTGGTTGACTTTCACGTAGATGGGACCACTGAGCAGGACACGGGGCAGTCATTATTGTACCCCCTTTCGACTCCATCTTGGTGACTAGGCCTCACTGCGATAGTACAAAAACGCTTCTCTTCCCATTTCTCGCAGCAGCACGGCCAGGCACGCAGGGCACAGGGCCCCCACCCTCGTTCTCACTCTGACTGGAAAAATCTGCGGGCCCATTCTCACGCTGAAGCAGGAGATGCTTGCAACACATAATAAATGTAACACATCGCTCTTCCTCTGAGATCACTGTCCTGCAGGTGAACCAGCATGAGCTAAGCACATAGCTCGTCTATCTCCACAAACGTGTTGTTGCCCCTCCCGCACCCTCTCCAGTGGAAACGTATTGCCATTGTGACCCTGTGCCCTGCAAGATATTCCTTTCATTTGCCAAACCACTGACCATGCCATGATGCCCACCCAGCAGATCCCCTACTAACATTAGACCCCTGCTGCAGTATATCGTTGCCTACTACTAACAAATGCCACATACCAGAGATTCCTATGAGTACGGACCTTAACTTCAACCGGTGTATTATAGCGGTCAAGACCCTTAACGTTAGACTTGCATAATACAATGTTATTGATAGTATAGATATATGTGTGACTTTTATAGAGACATAATAAACTACTGAAGGTCTTTGAACAATTATTATTCAGTGCATGCATTTTTTGAGAATATATTATGCTAGCTTAGATAGTGACCACCCTGCCTCCCAGCGACCTGACCTTCACCCATGCGGAGCGCAGATGACTGACGTCAATCCTCCCGCCAACCAAACGACCAACCCGGATGAAGAGATGCCACCCCACCTGTGACATCGAGTGAACTGACCAATCCGGGACCAACGTAGTAGCCTATGTTAGTTGCGTCATTTACCTTATAAAATGGAATGTAATGATAACTTGTGCAGAGCGCTCTCTATACTATTCATTAGATAAACCTTGCCTTGAACTCTCGCAGCCTGCTCTCTTTGCTTATTCCCCATCAGGGGTGTGTTTGTTTTATTCTTTTGCACATCAATGATGGGGGGGACACAAACATTTGGTGACCCCCTGCAACGTGATTTGGAGAGGTGCCTCGAGGCCCACACCGTGCGGCGAGATCCGGGACGCCCCCCAGCAAAACCATCGCCACCGTGGCCGAACCAGCCTGTGCGCACTACAAGAAAGGGTCAAGGGTTCCCAGTTGACGAATACCCGACTGAAAAGCTGCTCACCGAGGCAGGCCATTGCTTGGTTGGGGTGCGGACCTGACTGGGGTCAGACCGAGAACGGTGACCCTCGGATTACCTGACCGAACACGTGAGTGCCGGTTGCAAATGTTTCCAAGGAAAGGTAAGGGGGAAAGTACGGGAACAGGGGAAAAGGTGATAGTGGGTTAAAGCCGAGAGCAGGGACTGTGTGAGTGAGACTGAGGCTTTTCTGATCTGTCCTTTATATGGCCATTAGGTTTTGTATTTGTATTTGTATTTTGTATTTTATTTATTTGTATTGCGCTCCTTGCCCAAAGGCTTGCGGGCGCATGTTTGGTAGGCAGTAGCAAGTTACAGAGAGGATGTTTCAGGTTACAGACAGGGTGATACAGTATACCATTACAGATGCAAGTAACATATATAGTAACAACAAAGTAGCAGTACCCGGAGGTTACAGAATAGGGGTACGAGCTGTGTGCAGATATAAGTTACAAGCTGTCTTGTTCCCGTAACCAAAGTTTAGCTTTGGCTTTGAATGCGTGGCATTGCGGAATGTTCCTTAGGGCATTGGGAAGTGAGTTCCAGAGCTTGGCAGCAAGGACCGGAAAACTCGACCCTCCTGCCGAACGTAGTTTGAATCTGGGGATATCCAGTGTGTGCACCTGGGCGCCTCTCAAGGGTCTAGTGGTTGTGTGTTGCGAGAGGCATGATACTAAGTAGGCAGGAGCTGCATTGTTCTGTGCCTTGTGTGTGAGCACAAGTGATTTGAGTGATATGAGGTGCGAGATAGGTGACCACTGGATGTTGCGTCTAATATTGGAGATGTGATTCCGTCTAGGTAAGTTGAGTGCTGCCCTTATGGCGTTGTTTTGTGTGACCTGGAGTTTGTCCAGATTTCTTTGGCTAGTCCCAAGGTAGAGGGCGTTACAGTAGTCGATTTTGGATAAGATGAGGGTTCTCGCGAGGGTCAAGCAATTATCCGGAGTCAGGAATGGCCTGCAGGCTGTGATCAATTTGCAGGTGTAGGAAGATGCAGAGACAACTGCATTGGTTTGTCGCGTGAGAGACAGGGTGGAGTCGAGGTAGATTCCTAGGGTTATGGTGACATTGGCCACTTTGATGTCAATCCTATCAATAGTGAAGGATTTGTAGTTAGCGTCGAGTTTCGAGAGTTTAGATTGGGAGCCCAGGATGATTAACTCCGTTTTTTCGTCATTAAGGCAGAGCCCATGATTAGCCATCCAAGCCTGGATGACGGTGTAGACCATGTTGAGGGATTTAGAGTCAGTTACAAAATCACCAGTGCTAGGGATGAGTATCTGGGTGTCATCCGCATAATTAGTGTAGGAGACACCCAGAAAGTCAAGGATATCGAAGAGTGGTTTAGTGAACAAATTGTAAAGTGTGGGCGATACACAAGATCCTTGTGGGACTCCACAAGGGACGTGGGAAGGGTCGGCCGCTGCCAGTGGAGAGAAAACCCTCATGGTTCTGTTGGCAAGGAATGAGCTGATCCAGGAAGTAGCTGCGTCCGAGAAGTGGGCGGCAATTTTGAGGTGGTGACAGAGGATTTGGTGGTCGACCAAGTCGAAGGCTGCTGAAAGATCAAGGAGGAGCAGGAGTGCCATTTTGCTCTTGTCTTTCAAGTCCTCGATTTGGGTTTTTAGATCTAGTAATGCAGTCTCAGTGCCATGCCTGGGACGGAAACCGGATTGTCTAAGCCCTAGTAGATTATTGCTTTCGAGATACTCATGGATTTGGAGATAGGCTGCGCGATCGAGGATTTTAAGCAGGTAAGGCACAGTGGTGATGGGCCTGTAGTTTGAAGGGTTGTTAGGGTCCAGATTGGCTTTTTTAATTAATGGTATGACCCGGGCATCTTTGAGGTTTTTAGGCATGGTGCTTGATTCAAAGGAGGCATTTCTGAAGGAGGTAATAAATGGGGCGAGCTTGGGAGCGGCTTCCTTAATGATGACGGCAGGGCATGCATCACCTTGGCAATTGGATGGTTTTAGTTTAGTTATAATGTTTTCTACTTCCTTGATGGAGAGGGGGGAGAAGCTGAATGGTTTGAGATCGTGTTTAGGAGCTTGTATTTTATAATTAATGGCGGCGATCGTTGAGCTTGAAAGGTGTTTTTTTTTAGCATTGATTTTAGTTTGGAGAGTGGTAATTTTGTCTAGTAAAGCTTTTTGGATATTTGAGCACCATTCAGTGTCCGGAGTACACTTATCGAGAGGAGCAATAGGGGATTCCAGTTCCTTAAGTATCTTAAAGAGTTCCTTAGTGTTAGAACGGGCTTGGGTGATTCTTATATTGTAAGCTTCCTTTTTGGCCGCTAGGATGGCTTCTTTGTAGGCAAGGGTGGCTGCCGTGAGGTTATTTTTGTTGGCTAGGGAAGGGACACTTTTCCATAAGGCATCGGCTTTTCTTTTTTCTTTGCGTAGGTTGCGTAGTTGCGGTGTGAACCAGGAGTTCAAGTGGGTCCGCGGTTTTTGTTTACGCAATTTGATGGGGGCAATAGTGTTGAGGGCTTTTAGCATGACACGGTTATAAGTGTCTACTAATGCTGTAGGGTCAGTGCAAGACTCCGCAGCTGCGTTCAACAATGGGAGGATGAGAGGTAGAAGTTTCTCAACAGTGATGTCTTTTTTATTCCATGTGAGCGTGGGTGGTGCGAGGTTTTGAGGGTCCTCGGGAGGGCTGGTGCAAATGGAGAAAGAAATTAGAAGGTGGTTGGACCATGCGCAAGGGGAAACAGAGATATCCTTGATGGCACAGTTCATATCGGCGATCCAGTCAAGAATGCGACCCTTAATGTGGGTGGGCTCTGTGATATGTTGTGTGAAACCGAAGTCAGTCAGGACATTTGCAAGATCAGAAGCTTTGGTGTCATTCTTGTCCAGGTATCCCAAGTTGAAGTCGCCCAGGATAATAATTTGGGAGCTAGGCTTAGCACTGGATGCTAGGATAGAGGAGATGTCTTCAACAAAGGAAGATGAAGGACCAGGGGGTCTGTAAATGAGGTGAACAGTGGCTGTGCGCTTGGGCGAGATAGGTAGTTTGAGAGAAAGCGATTCAGCTGAGTGTAACTGAAGGCTGTTCGCAATTCTGATGTTGAGCGTATTCCTAAATATGACGGCTAAGCCACCGCCTTTAGTTTGGTTGGTATCTCTGTCGCACCTGATTATGGTATAGTTGTCAGGGATGGCAAGTGTCAGAGAGGGACCAGAGGCCGCGTGCAGCCAAGTTTCCGTGACTGCAAGTAAGTCCAAGTTTTCTGAGACAATGAGATCAGCAATATCAAGGGCATGAGCTTGGATAGATCGTGCATTTATGAGAGCACCTTTGAGCTTAGGGGCCGTAGTAGCGTTGTCTTGTGTATTGGAGGTAGGAGTCAAGAGAAGTTGTGGTATGTGAGGGCTGGAGTTGCAGGTGTTGCCTGATACAGTGCTGTTAGTGTGGTAAGACCAGTGTGTGCATCTAGATGCTAATTTTTGGTTCCTGATCGATAAGGCACAGGGTAGGCTCGGTTGTGTAGCCGCAGATGATGTAGCGTGGTGAGACTGTATGATGTCGTCGGCGGGATTGTAGGCCAGAGATGCGGTGGGACGCATAGCGTAGTAGCTAGTGCAAGTGGCTGTGTTAATAGTTGCAGCGGGTATGCGCTGGTATACAAGGCGCAGGCGAGAACCAAGCCTCGAGTTTCTGCTGAGTGTCGTGCAAGGGTCAGTGTTGATAGTATCATGGCAGGTATGACTGACGGGCTGGCAAGAGTCAGGAGAGGAAGGTGGGCTAGTTCTCGAATTCAATCTGGTGTTTCTCATAACGCTAGTACAAGGTTGGTTAGGTGTTGGTCTGGTAGTAAAGTGGCGTATCCAGAGTGCTGGATCATCCAAGTACGGATTTGCAGGTGTCATGGTGCTGGGCCACGAGGAGAGGGTGGTAGTTCCCATACAGGAGCTAGTGAATGAGTCTTGTGAAAAAGTGAGAAGAAGAGGAGAAGAGGTATCCTAGCCCGAACGGGGTAGAAGGCGGCCCCACGTAGCATTGTCTCGTCCAGTGCAGATAAATAAGTGAAGATAAAGAGAAAATAGTAGGGGTCTCGTATATTGAGTAGACTCGGAGTAGTCATTTAGAATATTCTTTTTCCGTGTAAGCAAGAATTCTTTGGGAACCAGAAAGAGGGTGTAAGAAGTGGGGAGTGAATGAGAAGAGTAGATAAAACGGGGAAAGGGAAGAGGTGTTCAGTAACGGGAACAAAGGAGAAATAAAAGCGCACAGGTAATGCATGTGCATGTTATGTGTTATATATTTTTGCTTTTTGTCCATTTTGTGTCGCATATGCTGAAATATTGTAAGTGATTTGTTGGAAAGAGGTCATACATGTTAAAAGTGAACTATTGAAGTTAGAAATGCAATAGGGACAAAGGTAACATTGAATATTGGAATACAATAATTGCCAATAATTGAGAAACACTTGACATATTGCTGATCTGTATAAGGGGACAAGTGGTTGGAGGGGGTGAGTAGAAGGGAGGCCCAGGTGCAAGTGCATGTACAAGTGAAGGGAGAAACATTGTCATGGGAGGAATAACACCACTAGCTCATATTTGCCAACACCTCCCACTATATAGTGATAGAATACAAAAATCCCACGATCAGCGGGTGACAGAGATAAAAGGGGACAGTGTGACACCAATTTGGCCAGAGGGAGGGTCGTTTGACAAAATGGTGTTAGATTTAGTGTCCACGCACTTATTGGCAAGATATAAGGGGAAACAGTTACAGAACAGGAGGGAAGTATTGGGCCTGTGGCGAATGTTTGAAGAAGTCGCCCAACAGCCGAGGTAGGTAAAGAAAAAACAATCGAAAAGCAAAAAGGGCAGGAAGAGGTAAGCAGAACGCCAAAGGGCGAGTGCACCACGACAACAGCTGAGGGCGATACAACCAAAATATACCCCTTAAGGACAAGGCCAGCAGTAGAATATATAGCAAGCCTCTGTACATACCGCCATGCCCCATCCCCACTCCCTCTAATGGAACAATAGCCACTCCACTGCCGCCATATTACAAAGGAGGCCTGTATGGCCCAACGAGTGCACCTCCAATAAATTTAGCGCGATTAACTGGAGATATAGACTGCCAGCTAGCGCATGCACAGATGGAAATAACACGGCTGAGAGCATTGTGTGATAAGGGCCAAATGCTGCCGGGGGAGGGGAAGAAGCACCATTATCTGTAGCAGATCTTACACCCTCATGAAGCGCAACAGGGGAATTGGCACCAGCAACATCAGAGCGTTCTCGATCCCTATCGTCTCATGGAACACATATATCACAGGGGCGAGAAAAGGAATGATGGTCAGGAGAGTTTCTGTTCCATCTGAATGATAAACCAGTGAAAATTATACGCCCAGCCACCCCAGAAAGTCAGCGAGGGGAAGGACACGATGAGAATGGCAAGCAAGAAGAGGAAGTAGAAGAGGTGTGGAGTGATCTAGATGAGTATGAAGAGGGAGCAGCAGCTATGGGATCCCCATTACCATCTCAGCTCAATGATTTTGACGAACCATCGCCCCCACGATGGCAGGGTAGATTAAGGCAGCGATTAGGGAACATGTTGGCGAGTAAGATAAAGAAAGGAATGGTATGTAAGACAGGAAAGAAACATAAGTTGCAGATGCCGCTGATACATAAGGGAGCAGGTAGGCCACACTACATTCTGTGGGCCCAAATGGACACAAACAACCTGTTGAAGCTCCTCCCCCCACTTGCGGGAGGGGCAGGGAAATGGATACATGCATTTGAGAAAAACACGGCAGGAGTACCATTAGCGATAGGTGATGTAAAGAGTTTGCTAGTGTCCGCCGTCGGTGATCAGGCAGACGCTGTGTGGGAAAAAGCAGGGTTCCCAGGAGTGACAATGAGTTGTGACCGCCATGATGGATCACCATTCAACAATGTTCGAGTACAAGTATGGGACGCATTGTGGTGCACGTTCCCAGATTTTCCAGATTTACATTTAGTGATGCAATGTACAATGGAGGAGAATGAGGATCCTATGCAATTCATACTGCGAGTGCAAGATTTGTGGAGAAGCGAACCTGGCACGGCGTGGAATCAATCCACTGCCCTGTTCTACTTTATTATCAAAAAAGGGCTCCCGAGGGAGGCACAGAAGTCCTTGGATAAAATAGCTGGGATAAAAGCCAAGGGTTGGCCAGAAATTCAGAGTATAATTGTACACCACTGTAGGAGGATCAAAGAGAGAGAGAAGGAGATAGCACAAAAAAGGTTGGCAGACGAAGCAAAACTAGTGCAGAACAAATTGGTGAAGGTCGCCACCATAAACGCCAGCGTAACTGCTGATAGAGAGAACGAGGGGGACAAAAGTGTGGGAAATTGACCAGTTGGAATAGCAGCGCTGTGGGCCGCAGGAGAACTAGGACAGTGGAACGGAGAAGAACCACAGAGAGGACCGCAGTGGCAAGAATGACCAAGCAGAGGAAGAGGTTGGTACCGGAGCCAGAGAGGGGGGTTCGGAGGTATGGGAAACAGAGGTTTTGGTGGGCAAGGGATCAGAGGGGGACTGCAAGGGTCATGTTGGAATTGGGGAAGATAGGGACACTATTCAAGAGATTGCAGAATGTGGCCGTCAGGGTACTTTCAAGGGCAACCACCCATGGACTATGAACAGGTATGGGGTTGCCCACAGCCAGGTAGCCCCTATGGACTACCAATGGGGAGTGGAAGACCACAGGACCAGTGTTATAATGAACCCCAAATGCAACAAAGACAGCCACCCCCACAGCCACAACACAGTGCATCACAGCCCATGGCACGACAAAACACTGTAGGGAACGCCAGCAATAACAATTTTACAACGGCTGCAAACGGTGCACCTGTACCATTCCATGGTGTAACAGTAGTTGGAGATAATGGCCCTCATTAGAACCCTGGCGGTGAGTGAAAAACGATGCCGGTAAATGATTACTGGCATCTTTTTCCGCTAGGTCCGATCATGACCCGTGACCGTTAACTACAATGCCATTAGCGGCATCATACTTAATGCTGCCGCTAACTGCACCAAGGTCGCGCGCACGCGACCTGCCACGCCGTAAATACCGGCATGGCGCAAAGCTACACGAATCACGAACCAAGCGGACATGCTCCTAACGCCATCACAAAGCCTGTTAATTACCTTATCGCCATGGTGCTAATTACGCCATCGCGAACCAACCGTAAATGGCCATGTGCAGTGTATCCAGCTGCCACAGCTGCACAGAATCAGCACAGGTGGAGGCAATACAGACTCAGCAAGTACAAAAAGAGCACACCCCACCCCTTCCCACACCCAGTCACACTCCACAATGATTCCAATAGGACTAGCAATGTTGGGGCTGGAGGACCTGATAGCAATGCAAGTGCTACAACTACAACAACAACAACAGGCAGCACAGAGGAGACGCAGGAGGAGAAGGAGGGCAAGGCAGGGCCAGCAAGCCCCACCAGCACAGCCAGTGCCACCACGCAGGCAGCCCACAATCCCACGCATCAGAGCCAGTCCATTCAACCTCACCGCTGAGCAGATCCACACCCTGTACCGTTTGGACCGGGACACCATCACCACCATCGTAGACATGACACACAACGACATCGTCAGCATGATAGAAACACCCACCGCCATCCCACCCCTACTGAAGGTAGTGTCAGTGCTCCACTTCCTGGCCACAGGCACCTACCAGCACACAGTGGGGCACTTGCATGGCATTTCACAACCATTATTCTCACGTACACTGATCCAAGTGCTCGATGCCCTACTCAAGCACACAGACGACCACATCTCATTACCACGGTCTGACCAGGAGATTGCAAACACCAAAGTGGGTTCCCATGCACTAGCCGGCATACCTGGTTGCATTGGTGCCATCGACTGCACCCATGTGGAATTGGTGGTCCCACATGCCATGGAGGTACCGTACCGCAACCGTAAACTATTTCACTCAATCAACGTGCAAATGGTCTGTGACTCCAACAGGATCTTCACACATTGTTGTGCCCGATTCCCCGGATCAACCCATGATTCAATGGTCCTGAGGAACTCCACAATACCACACTACACGGAGCGGCATGCAGGGCCAAGATCCTGGCTACTCGGTGAGTCTCATGTCATGACCATGGAAATGTGAAGTGGGTAGGTGATCGACGTACCAATGCATACTTCACCTGGCTGAAAGGGGGGGGGTGATGCATACTTCACCTGGCTGAAAGGGGGGGGGAATGATGCATACTTCACCTGGCTGAAAGGGGGGGGAATGATGCATACTTCACCTGGCTGAAAGGGGAGGAATGAGGCATACTTCACCTGGCTGAAAGGGGTGGGGGGGATGATGCATACTTTAGCTGGCTGTGAGTAGCAGAGGCAACGGAGGCAGCTCATACCCTAAAGCAGCACAAACGTCAGCTGACACCTGTAAACATAATGCCTGATGTAAGCAGCCCTACCATGTGAATGAAGGTGTGTCCCAACCATGACACAACCATCTGCAAGTGCATTGTACCGATTCGGACCACATTGACTTCAACAAAATGCACCTACATGCACGGCACCAAACACCATCAACTGAAAGCCCTGTCCCCCATAACTGCGCACAAAGGAGGCACATGACGGACAGAAACATCAATACACCATTACACAGACACCAAGCCCCACAAAATGTCCCTATCAACATCAGTAGTGCTCATTGGGGTCATTATGAGGCTGACAGCAATGTTGCAATGACGTGAGCGTTAATATCACAGGATACATGCCAGGTCACCAAAACAAACGCCATCAACGAACACAGTGGATGGGCACTCACAAGGTACTTCACCCCCCTGCATACATTGGTTGATGGCATCCAAAACAGTCCATGAGAGCCATGAACATATACCGGTCACATAGTGTGAATCCATTAGTGCATTTAAAAGTGGTACAAAGTAACAGTTGAATGCATGCCATGGTGGCACGTCATGTTTTGAATTAGATGTCATGACTGACACATACATTGTTGCCCACCTACAGGTGATGCAGGCTATCCCCTGAAGAGGTGGCTCCTTACACCAGTCCGGAACCCACAGAACCAGCACGAGGAGGACTTCAACCGTGCACATACACGTACCCGTGTGGTAATTGAGCAGGCATTCGGCCTACTGAAGGCACGGTTTCGCTGCATCAGCAGGTCTGGTGGGGCACTCCTGTACCGCCATGAGAAGGTGGCAAAGATCGTCATGGCATGTGTCATGCTACACAATATGTGCATCAGACGAAATGTGCCCCTGCCCCCTGACGCAGAACTGCAACCACCTGACGATGAGGATGAGGAGGGTGGGGATGGGGCAGCACCTCAGGGAGGCGGCGATGCACAGGAGGGGCGTGAAATGTGTCGTACTCTGATCAACCAATTTTTCTAGCACAAGCGGATGGGGGGTGTCACATGGAGATGACAATTGGGGCACTGTGTGTGTCTGTTATATGGACACTGGGGACTGTTCACCAATAAATCACACATACGCAATGAGCAATGTCCACACATGTGAATTGTGCAAAAAGGAAAAGTGTATTGTAAATGTGATTTTGTTTAACACACCCACTCCCCCCATCCCCCCTGAACTCCCCAACACACCCACCCTCCCTCCCACCTCCCCCCTGAACTCCCCAACACACCCACTCACCCCTCCCCCCTGAACTCCCCAAAACACCCACTCCCCCTCCACCCTCCCCCTGAACTCCCCAACACACCCACTCCCCCCTCCACCCTCCCCCCTGAACTCCCTACAAAGGTGTGAGGAAGTCTGTGATGCAGTGGCTGATGTTGGATTTCTCCACTGGGCGGCCACTATTGGCAGCCCCCCCACGGCCCCCGGGGTACCCCTGCCTGTGCTACGCAGGTTCCTGCCCGATCGGCGGACGGGGCTGCTTGGTGTTGAACTGGCACCCGAGGAGGTGCCTGGCTGCTCATTGGGACGCATGTCCCGAATTGTCTGAACAAGTTCGGAGATCACGTGCCGCACCGCGGCGAGTTCAGCACATATGTCCTTTGTGGAGGACTGTATTGCAGCCTTCACTGTCTCTGCGCATTGCTCCATTGCTGCCCTTGCACCGCCACATTCTGCCACATGCTCAGTTAGGAGGGAGGAGAGTTGTTGCTGCCGGGTGATGATCTCCTCCAACGACTGTTGGTTTTTCTGGCCCATGGATATTGCCAGTGGTATTTCCATTGGGCTGCTCACCTCCTGCACATCATGCACTGAGCATGGAGAGCCTGGCCAATCCTCATCATCTATTTGCACCTGTGTGGCATCTTCATGCGGGCTGCTTTGGGACAGGTAGGGGGAATGAGGGTGGGCAGTGGGGGGTCCTACATCAATCTCCTCATCATTCCCTGCATCACTGTCCGAGGAAGCTGCAATGGCAGCAGTTTCCCCGATTGTGCTGCTTCCTCCTGAACCAGTCCCTTCTGTGGCCACCATTTGGGGTATGTCTGCTGCTGCTGCTGCTGCTGCTGCTGGTACCGTGCTGCCTGCTGTGGTGCCTGTCAGTGCCCTGTCCTGTGTTTTTGCCACGGATTTTGGCTGCTGTGGGGTTTTGGTCTGTACAGCAGAGGTGGAGGGTTGGTTTGCTGGCACTGTGGTCCTGGCCTTCTTGGCAGGTGTGGTGGCAGTAGTGTCTTCATCGCCGAGGTTGGAATTTGAGCCTGTGGTGGAGCAAAGGAGGGAAAGTGTTATTGATGGGTTTGCGGACATTGAGCGGGCATTGTGATGACTGCCATCATTTTGGTCACTAGATGCGGCACATTTGAGGCAGGGGCATACAGATTGTCTCCCTTTTGTGTGGAAGTAGTATGGAGGTATGTGGGTGCCTACAGTTAGGGTGTGCATACTGCATGTGCACAGGGTTGAGGTCGGATGTGGCTGTAGGCAGTCTCCTGCTGATGTGTTGCATTTACACTATAGGGCAACATTGTGCTTCACATGAATGGACTACTTTTGCATGGCTTGATTTGAGGCACCTACCTGCATCGCCTGATGTCGGGGCTCCTCTCTCCATTTCTCCTACCCCTTCAATGCTCTCGATGCTGATTGTAGTGGCACAGATTTCCTCCCAGGGCTGCAATTTTATTGGGGACTCTGATCCTCCCCCGGTTGCCATGCCCATGTTCCTGTTTGCAGATAGGATGCTCCTAACGCGGAGCCGGAGATCATCCCACCGCTTACGGCACTGTCTCGCGTTGCGGGGTACTGTTCCCACAGCACTGACCCGCTGTGCAACTAGGGCCCATATGGCCTTCTTCTTTGCAATTGCCGGTCTGGTCATTTGGCTTGAAAACACTACAGCGGCGTTCTCCTGGAGGGTCTCCGCCAACATGTTCAGCTCTTCCCTGGTGAAACGGTCCTGCCGCTGGCGGTCACAGGTTTTCTTCACAACTTTAGGCATTTTCTCGCAGGAAATATGTAGCTGATGCTTTTTGCCGGTTCTCAGGGTCGGATGTTCACTGGTTGCGGAGGATGCCAATGGATTGTGTTTTTAAGGATGGCCGCCGTGCTTTTTCCCGTTCCGCCGCGATGACGCTACTTCCGGTTCCGCTTATTTACGGTTCACCGCTAATTGCGGTGACCGCTAATTACGGTTACAGCTCAGATCGGTGGCCGGGGTGGCGGTAGTGCACCTTGCGCGGCATACGATGCCGGTAGGTGCCATTTCGGGGGCATTAACGCCATTGCGTAGTTTACATTACCGGCATGGCGCAATGCTCGTGCCCGATGGGTCATAATGTGCCACTTTTTACGGCTCCGCTCCAGCACGGACACGTTAGTTGCGCCATGCCGGTAATGTAGGATACTTACCGCCAGGGTTGTAATGAGGGCCAATGTCTTTTCAGTGCCAGGACAAGCAAGGTACGCAGATTAGGACAGCCCACAGAGAGCACTTGCATGTCCAGTCCTATCTAACTCCCTACGTGTAGAAGAGGAACCACTAGTGGGGGCAGAGATAGGAAATAAGCAGTTTATCTTTATGGTAGACTCAGGAGCAGAAAAATCATGTCTTATGGAAGGGTGGTTTCCGCTCTCAGGCAGGAATTTGGAAATGCAGGGGTTCTCTGGGGCTATTTTAAAAGTTCCTTACATGAAAGATCTTGATATAACGGTGGAGGGGAAAAAAGTGCGCGCACCCTTACTGTACCATGAAGACACGCCAATCAACTTGCTGGGAAGAGATTTGCTAAGCAAACTGAACATGACCATTTCATTTACAGAGCGGGGGATAGTGTGTTACACCCCAGGAGTGTGCCCAGTACAAGCAATGTTGATGATCAGTACAATGATGAATGAAGTTGTAGTACGAGGGATACCCATTGATATAGAGATGTTCATCTATGGCATCAAGATGTTAGCCCGAGTAGTGCCTGAGGTAACGAGAAAAGAGTGGAGGACACCATCAGACTTTATATTCCGCCCAATTGCAAACACAGATGTCGTGTCAGGCACGATCATGTCCATACACATCGAGGCAGTTCAGGTATCGAGTAAACGTATTGTGGTCATAGGCTTTGACACGCATAGGTGCGAGTGGAGAACTGTGCTATGCATAGATCCCAACATGAGGGTCAGAGACATAACTGATGAAGAATTATTCACTGATAACAAAGACGACGGAGAAATAATAATGGAAATAAGCACACTGGTGACATTATGATCCAGTACAGAGAGGTAAACAACCGCTTATGGCTAGTGTTAGTTGCCCATCAACAATATTTGAGGAAGACATGGCAAAGGTGGCGCCATAAATTTGGACTACAGGCCCCCATGATGTAGGGTTACTGCATGAAGTCACACCCATAAAGATTAAACTCAAACCAGGTGCCATACCGCCGAGACTGAAACAATACCCAATATCCAGAGAAGCAGAAGAAGGAATTAGGGAAACAATAAATGCACTCCTGAACCAAGGTATCATAGTGCCGTCAAATTCCCTGTGTAATACGGCAATCTTCCCGATCAAAAAAGCAAAAGGAGGGGCGTGGAGGATGATCCAAGATCTCCGCCCACTCAATGACGTCATCCAAAAAGAATTCCCCTTAGTGCCTAACCCGGCATCAATACTGTGCAGTATACCAAAAGAATCTACATGTTTTACTGTGGTTGACTTGAAGAATGCTTTCTTCTCTATACCACTTGATCCAGGATCACAGTACCTCACAGCATTCACACTGGGAAACAACAGATATGAGCATTGCAGACTCCCACAGGGGTACTGCGAAAACCCCAGCATTTTTAACAGGGTACTACATGAAGATATTGGAACATTAATATAGAGAGCACCATTATACAATACGTAGACGATCTACTCGTCTGCAACAGAACAGAGGAAAAGTGCAGGGAAGACTCCATAACACTACTAAACATGTTAGCTACAAAGGGGTACAAGGTGGATAAAGGGAAGTTACAATACTGCCTTGCCGAAGTTGTATACCTCGGACAGTTGATATCGAAAGACGGGAAACTAATACTCCCAGACAGAGCAGCTGCTATACGTAACATAATCATACCTAAAACAGTGAAGGACATGCAAACATTTCTTGGCATATGTAACTATTGCCAAGCATGGATCCTTGATTACGCAGCATACACACGTCCCTTACTGCAAGCACTAAAAGAAGCGCAGAGACCCAATAAAATGGACACATGCCATGATGACCCAGTACTTTAGACTAAAAGACCTCATTGCAGATGCTCCAGTCCTCGCGAACCCAGATTATGAGAGGGAATTTTGTCTGTTCTCACACTGCAATGGAACACTGATGACAGCAGTACTTACACAAAAAACATCATTAGGCCACAAACCATTGGCCTATTACAGTTGAACACTAGACATGCTGATGCATGGTTACTTCTCTCGCAGCTGCGGCCTTCGCCATTGAAAAGAGTGCCACATTGTGATGGGATGTTCAGTAACACTATAAGCCAAACATTCATTATTTGCAATTCTCGAGCGATCAAAATCGACACTGACAACACAAAGAGCAACAGCATATGAAATAATAATTTCAAGCCCCAATGTACATGTAGTTAGGTGTAAAACGGTAAACCCAGTAACATTCATAACAGAGCCATGCACAATGGAGGATATGCAGGAACATGACTGTGCAACGTATGAGGGGGAGGGTGATGATATTCCCAAAGCAAGTGAAAACGCCCTGAAGGAAGGAGAAATATACTTCATCGATGGCTCAGCATCAATTAATACGGAAACAGGGGAAAAACATGTAGGGATGGCAGTAGTACGAATTGAAGAAGATAGCTATGAAACAATCGCCCAAAAGCGCCTCCCGCCCTAATACTCCGCACAAGCAGCAGAACTAACTGCATTAATTGAAGCATTACACACAGCCAAAGGATGCACAGTGACGATATATTCAGATTCAGCATATGCAACTACCACTGTTCATTCAGGACTATCTCGCTGGCGTAGGAGGAGGTTCAGATGGGCAGATGGCTCGCCAGTACAGCACGCTGCACTATTGAATGAATTGATAGATGCATTATCGGAACCATCTGTAGTGGCAGTGGTGAAATGCCAGGCCCATACCAACAACACAGATGTGATCTCATTGGGAAACACGGCAGCCGACGCAGCAGCAAAGGAAGCCTCGTATTTCAATGTAATACCAGTAACAGAGTGCATTGTAAAAGCAGCTACTACAGAACAACTAGAAGAAGGTTATAGTAACACACCCACAGCACAGCTAATAGAGCAACAGAGGAGAGCATCATCGGAGGAGCAAGAGTTGTGGAGCAAGCGGGGGTGCAAACAATCAGCCACAGACCTCATATGGAGACAGGAGACAATGGGAAAAGTAGTGATGCCGGTAGAATTACTAGAAGTATCATTCCAACAGCTGCACTTCCCAGCCCATGTAGCAAAACAACCCATCGCAGCAAACATACAGGAACATTGGTTTGTCCCTAACCTACAGGAGTATTTGTCAAAGTTTGTCATAGAGTGTACGACATGTCAAACATACAGTTCAGGGATTACACTGAGGACATTGCGAGGCACCTTGCCACGACCAGTAGGGCCATTTAGAGAACTCCATATTGACTACGCCGAAATGGGAGAGAGATGTAACGGAGCAAGATATCTAATTGTGGTGGTGTGTTCCTTCTCAAGGTGGGTGGAGGCGGGTCCATGTCCCCACCCAGATGCGAAGTGTGCGGCGAAGTTTATAGTACGAGAAGTGTTTTCCCAGTGGGGAATATGTGATGTGATAAGGTCAGACAATGGCACACACTTTGTGAATGACCTCTTCAAGGAAGTGACGACACTCTTGGGGGTAAAGCACAAATTGTGTTTCATTTATCATCCGATGGCCAATGGAGTGGTGGAGAAGATCAACGGCCTGCTGAAGAGCAAATTATCAAAGTTGTGCAACACACTTAAAAAGAACTGGGTATATTGCCTGCCCATAGCACTGTTGCAACTCAGGATGCAAACATGCAAGGACCACCATCTGAGCCCCCATGAGATTGTGACTGGGTGGCGAATACACATACCACTCTCCGCGATTAGGAGAGCATCAGACGCACACAGGGCTGCCACAGTGCTGGTGGAAGAATTTAAGGAATATTTAACTCAGCTGACACGCGCAGTTCGCGACATAGCGCACCAAATAGCACCACCATTCACTGAGAATGTGGCAATTGATACTACCACACCAGCTACAGACAGCCCCAGCGGACCCGGACCACTGATGCCGGGGTCACAGGTGTACGTCCGAAGCTTTGTGAGGAGATGAAATTCACATAGGTCTCATGGCCCCTACAAGGTCATATATAGTACACCCACTGCAGTAAAAGTGAAGGGACTGAAATATTTGGTGTACCTCTCAGATGTGAGGAGGGCACGTTCTAGTACACTCCCTCCGGTCGAACAGGAATGTGCAACTGGTACTACAAACGAGGTTGTAAAACAATGACAATGTGATTTAATGAAGAAGGAACATGAAAGAATGTTATGCCCTCTGGTTTGCTCTGCCATATGTTCGTATCATTTTCCTTTTACTGTCTTTTATCTCTCTCTCTCTCTTTCTCTCTCTCTCTTTCTCCCCCCCTCTCTCTCTCTCTCTGTAGAAATGCCTAAGAACAAAGGACGTAATTGAAACAAACAGCTGAGAAATGTATGTAAAAATTGAATAGCAAAATGGAAGTAATGAGTGAATATGAAATGTAAATATATAAATGGATGTACATATTATGATGACTTAACAATTTTGTATCGCCCCTCCAGGTGATAAATAGCCCAACGAAGCGCAATTGCGGCGGATGCAATTATGTTAGATAGTGATAGGGATGCCATCAGGGCAAAAAGGTTTAGTAATGTTGAATATGTTTTGAAATGTGCTGCAATCTTGTTCTCAGTGATGCTGTTTTTCATGGCCTGGTACTATACTTTCTTATCTCTGGTTAATGATTTGTACAAAGGGGGGAGCGGGGCTAATATACGAGAAGTTTCCAACCTAATATGGACTGGAGTAAAGACAATGTGGGGAGAAACTTCTAACATTGGTATTAACGTTACAAATGTAACGCAACCTCCGGAACACGCCATTGCAGGTCCAACAATTGTCTCAGTGTTACATCCTGGCATAAATATGAGTAATGATTATGAATCAAATGAATATGATGGCGACTATTATTGGCCGAAAGACTTACAATACAAGTGCATATACACAGGCAGTTATAGAACCTACCTCATATTACACTACTACCACAACTGAATATACACATGCCATGTTCAACAGCAACGACACGACCTGCGCTGGAATGTTTCCAATACCTTACCAAAGAGTGAGAAGCCACAAGGAGGGAAGGAGAAGGAAAAGGGGGGCGGGAGGGAAAAGATACGACATTTATCATGACCTGGGGTTAGATGAAATAGAAGAACCCCGCCACCCTGACCAATCTAACAAATGGTACTCGCACATGAGTGCTTCGGCAAAGCAAGCAACAAATTAAAGCTGCTATGTTTGTTCACTCATTCCTCATGCATCAGGGACACCAAACATGTTGATACCCGAGGAAGTGCCCTTGTCGGAGGCTCAGTGTTTAATTCTTTAGTTCTGTGTAGGATAAAAAGCACCTTCGAGGTACACACCGTCAGCCTAGAAAAAATGGAGAGTGAAAGAACATGCACAAGCCATCGTCAAGGAGTGATTTGCCTCAGAGAACCGTTTCTTGTCATAAAGGGGATGAGGTATGCAGAGAACAAGTGGCACAATGAAACTATTGAGTGCAGAGCAGAAGCACTCAGGGGGCTGGCCGAAGAAGCATTCCAATGGATAAAAGGAGTGTGAATGCTTATCTGGTCACAGCATGTTGCTAAGTTAACATGGATTACAGCGCTGGAAAAGCCCATAAAAACGCAAAAAGAAATACTGCACAAACTATGCTTCCCTGGAGAAGGAAAGGTGAACATGGGGGAAGCAAGAAAATGCAACGAGACAGTAATAATACCAGACATGAAAAAAGGCAGCCTTCATGGACATGTACTGGGTTTGCGGCAAACAAGCATACCTGCATCTACACGCATCCTGGAAGGCTCCTTGTGCCTTAGCCACTCTCCATACAGCACTGATGGTAATACCAGAAAGCCATATTCAAGGGGCAGCAGGGGATTCGGCTGGCAGATCGGCAGCAGGAGATTCAGCTGACAAATCGGCAGCAGGGCAATCGGCTGGTCCATCGGCAGTGCCCCAACAAGAAAACACAGAACTTCCAGTGAATTAACTATTGTCAGAATACGAGCTGAAAACAAAGTTGCCACGAAGCAAAAGATCATCCAACTACATTTCATCCGAATTATCAAAACTCCTTGCTGAGATCCCGCAAAAATACAAGCTGTCTCATCTACAGAGACATTTTTTGCATCACTCTTAGCACCAGGACTCCAAGCATGAGCAAACGCCAAATGGTTGCAAATAGTACGCTGGGAGCTCATCCAACTGGCCAATGACACTGAAGAAGGATTCAACGTTATAAAAATAGAGCTACGCACCCTACGCCTAATGACAATGCAAAACAGATATGTTCTAGATCTCCTCACGGCGATGGACGGTGGTGTTTGCCGAAAAACCGGGGGCCTGTTGCACATTCTTGGCAATCCGAAGATGCAGATAATGGGACACCCTCACATGTGATAACAGCGGTCCATAATCTAGGAGAGTAGATGAGAAAGGAGGGCGGAGCAGAAGAGAGTAAATGGTTTGACAACTTGTTCAGCTGGATACCATCATGGGTAAATGTGATGATGAAAATACTAGTCCCTATCATCGTCTTTGTGTTATTATTCTTCTGCGTGTGCCAACTCGGACTCCGGTGTTGTGCAAAAAGTATGCCTACATCGACTATGATGATGGTAACAATGGGCCGACCGACAATGGTAGCAACTATGACAGATGCCCAAATACAAACAGGGGAATATAACCCTCCAAAGCACAGGATGACTGCCATCTACGGCAATATGGGGACAGGGTCGATAATTTATACCACACCACAATCAAGGAACCAACAGTATTGCAATGGTATAACGAGGTATGGGTAGACTTGGACGGGGATGGTGGGATATACCTAACATGCACTCCAGATGAATATGCAAGAAGAGGGAATAGCTTGAGAAGTGTATGCAGAGCATGGATGCCAATAAAGGGTACCCCAGCCTGGGAAGAAGCAGTGGCTGAAGCTGAGTACTACAGAAGGGAGAATGAAAAGAATAACGTATCATAATTTGTTACTTTAGATGTAATGAAAGGGGGGAATGTGTGGGAGCAAGGGGCCATCAGGCCCCTCGCGTCCTCTACTTCTCAGTACAAAACTCAGACCAAGTGCATCCAGTAGTGGGTTCGCCCCTTGCCCTTATGCGATGTTAACTTTGGTTGACTTTCGCGTAGATGGGAACACTGAGCAGGACACGGGGCATCCATTTTTGTACCCCCGTTCGACTCCATTTTGGTGACTAGGCCTCACTGCGATAGTACAAAAACACTTCTCTCACTTTTCTCGCAGCAGAACGGCCAGGCGCGCAGGGCACAGGGCCCCCACCCTCGTTCTCACTCTGACTGGAAAAATCTGCGGGCCCATTCTCACGCTGAAGCAGGAGATGCTTGCAACACATAATAAATGTAACACATCGCTCTTCCTCTGAGATCACTGTCCTGCATGTGAACCAGCATGAGCTAAGCATATAGCTCGTCCATCTCCACAAACGTGTTGTTGCCCCTCCCACACCCTCTCCAGTGGAAACTTACTGCCATTGTGACCCTGTGTCCCTGCAAGATATTTCTTTCATGTGCCAGACCGCTGACCATGCCATGATGCCCACCCAGCAGATCCCCAACTAACATTAGACCCCTGCTGCAGTATATCGTTGCCTACTACTAACAGATGTCACATACCAGAAATTCCTATGAGTACGGACCTTAACTTCAACCGGTGTGTTATAGCGGTCAAGACTTTAACCTAAGACTTGTATAATCCAATGTTATTGATAGTATAGATATATGTGTGACTTTTATAGAGACATAATAAACTACTGAAGGTCTTTGAACAATTATTATTTAGTGCATACATTTTTTGAGAATATATTATGTTAGCTTACATAGTGACCACCCTGCCTCCCAGTGACCTGACCTTCACCCATGCGGAGCGCAGATGACTGACGTCAATCCTCCCGCCAACCAAACAACCAACCCGGATGAAGAGATGCCAATCCGGGACCAACGTAGTATCCTATGTTAGTTGCTTCCTTTACCTTATAAAATGGAATGTAATGATAACTTGTGCAGAGCGCTCTCAGATATCTCTTGAATAATATTCATTAGATAAACCTTGCCTTGAACTCTCGCAGCCTGCTCTCTTTGCCTTATTCCCCGTCAGGGGAGTGTTTGTTTTATTCTTTTGCACGTCAAAGATGGGGAGGGCACCAACAAAAGTAAGAAAAGACAACATTTATCAAATATGTTAGAAGCTATTAAAAACTTAAAGTTTTTGAGAAGAAAAGGTAGAAAATGTGCTATCAATTTGAAAAAAAGGAATGAAGATATATATAGGAAAATGTACAAATCTTTGGAAAAGTGTAAAACCAAAATCTCGATATGTGGTAATCTATTTTTTTGCAAAAGAAAGAAGTAGAAGTAATAATTAAAAAAGCTTTTGATATTAAAAGAAATGTTTTCATTTTCAAACTGAATAAAATTAATTAAGGTCACTAGACCGTTCTATACAAATAAAGAAATAGTACTTACACGTGACAACTTTTGGGACATGCTTGGTGGAGAGTGGAAACGCACTTCTCATAAAGAATTATTTTTTTTTATGAGAAGAGTTACATTCAAGGAAAGAATGTTACGCTATCTACTGATGAGAGTGGACAGAGCTATGAAGTCTGAAATAGTGTGATTTCTAAAAAAAAGAAGAAATTGTATGGTGTGATAATACAGAAATTGAAAGTTTAAGTCAGTCTAGAATAAAGCCAAACAAGCATTGTGAGGTATGGATGTGCAATGTTTTGCGCAATATTGGTACATTTTCTTCTAAAGTCTTATATAGATTTTTGCAAGTTTTGCACAAAAGTAATAATGTTCAAAGATAGATGAAGATGTTACAAAAAATAGATGACTGTGAAGTTTGTGAAAAAACAGGACTTCTGGCTCACTCTCTAGCTTTTCTTGATAAAAGTAGATGTAAGAGTCAGTTTCCTAATATATGGATGCTTGCTGCAGAAGAGTGCACGGAGCGGAAGAATGCACGGAGCGGAAGAGTGCACAGACTGGAAGAGTGCACGGAACGGATGGGTGGATAGAGCAGATGAGTGTATGGAGCATATGAGTGCGTAAGAGCGAATTAATCCGTGAGAGCGGTTGAGTGCGTAGAGCGGGTGAGTGCGCAGAGCGGGTGAGTGCATAGAGCGGGTGAGTGCGTAGAGCGAGTGAGCGCGCAGAGCGGGTGAGTGCGCAGAGCAGGTGAGTGTGCAGAGTGGAGGACTACTTAGAGCTGTTGAGTGCCCAGAGCGGATGGAACGGGTGAAGTTTGTGGAAGGAATGGGTGATGTATGTAGATAGAACGAGTGACGTATGTTGATGGAACGGGTGATGTATGTTGATGGAACGGGTGACGTATGCTGATGGAACGGGTGACGTGTGCGGATGGAAAGTGTGAAGTATGCGGATGGAACGGGTGAAATATATGGTTGGAAGGGTGAAATATATGGATAGAACAAAATAAGTATGTCGAAGGTACTGGTGTAATATGTGAAAGGTACCAGGAAGCATGTGAATGGTACAGGTGAAATACGTGGATCGAGGGCATAAAACTACTTTGAAATACACTGAGCGGACTGGAGCGCGTGGAGCGGACTGGAGTGCGTGGAGCAGACTTGAGTGCATAGAACTGCGCGACTTGGATGGAATGGCTTGGAATGCATGGAACGTTTGATGAGCATGTAACCCACCATATCACATCACCACGTTTACTCTTTTCTTTACACCACCATTCAACTAGAACACAGAGATACTATGACACCATTCGGTATAACTGTTCTCATACCAACATCTGCCTCATACTCCCCATCACTCTAAATAAACACTGCTGGTTACTCACCCAGCAGCCAGGCATTCTCCTCAGGCCTAACCCAGCCACAATCAGTTTGGATAATACAGCCAGAACGAACACATACTCGTGTCCTCTCAACCACCACACCTACCGCTAAGAAGCAGCTATTACACGAATACCGCACCAGCTGCACACATATCCGGTGCTCACACGCACTTTTGACTCTCTCTACTCTCGCTACTGACCTGAACTTCGGTTCCCAAGGGCGTTCAACCTACCAGCGCCTTCAGACCATACCAATGGTATATAAGGCGCTATATAAATGCAAAGTAACATAACATAATACTAAAATGAGATACCTTCTAGTTAACTGTATGAATGCAATACACCAAGTATGTCTCTTGCAGTTTTGAATCAAAAACCTTTGCCTGGAACTGTAGAACGTTTTGTTTCTACAGTGGGAATGATAAATATAATGCAAATATATGCAAATATATGCAAATATAATGCATTTAAATGAGTATGTGTATTTAGATGAAACACTTACAGGAACAGGAAATGATGATCCTAAGCGTTCAAAGGATCAGACTTTTCAACAGTATAAAAGCAGTATTGCAAAGTTTGAGTTGTCTTCTACTGAAAGACCTGTCATTGTTTCGTATCTTGTCAATGCACTTTTTATAAGTCTTAAGTACAACTAGTGTACAATGAGGAGGAAATACAGTGTAGAAGATTTTTGGAAAGAACTTTATCAGTATTTGTTTGCAGAAGAACGATTTGACACAAGAGATGTATTTTATGTTTGTATACACTGCGTTGGGTTTTATATTCAAAGAAGTATTTCTCCAAGAAGTGTTTTGAATGTCATGGTACTGCCTGAAATCGCTTCTGCGCTTCAGAAATTGAACATGTCTGAAGTAATTGCATTGCAAACTGTTCATCCTTTCCATGTTGTTGTTAAATTGCAAACACAGATGTCAAATCTGCCTAAGAAAATCATTATTGCAAGGTCTGTGAGGAAAAGTTGTGTATTCACCACTCAATTTGGAAGAAAATGTGGACACTGTAGGAATGAAGCATGACATTGCAGATTCTTTGTTTTCGTAAATGGTGTTGCTATTAAAGATAATAGCATTTGGCAACAGCTTATAGATATTGGAAAAGTGAAAAATGAATTGGCGTTTTTATTGGAGCACAGTGATTTATTTAAAAAATGGTAGTGTGACGGTACCAGACTTGTCTTTGCTTGATGTTGAGTCAACAAACAATAGAAGTGAAGGACAGTTCCAACGTCTATCTGTTGGAGCAAGGAATAGTTTTTATGAACATAATACTATTCATCCTCTACAGTCACATGAAGTCATGGGTCAGAGTTTAGAATTGTTTCAAATGAAGGAAATGAAAGGTCCACCAATCAGTGTCTGGGAAAAGACATTAGAAGCTTGTTGTTTTCCTGTGCTTTTACTACTGCTACAGGTGGGAGCTTGGATGATCAGAAAGGTGCAACCTCTGCTTCAGAATATTGCTATACAGGAATATATTCTGAAGATTCGCGATTCCACACCAATGTTGAATATATTTTTCACTTATTGTCTGAAAGTACATTTTCAACATTATGGTATGCTGTTGCTCATACACTTCAGACCGGAACTAGATTTAAAAATCTTTTTGCATGTGAGATGATGCAACATGTGAAAGAAAAGAATGAAGTTTTAGAGGGTACACTTACACATATTCTTGTTAAAATTAGAGGAACTAGAGAATATTGGTATAGGAGACACTCCGATGTAGATGCATGATCAGAAACGTGGGTTCTCCAACTTGGTTTGTGACTTCAAGTTGCACTCAGTATGGTTGGGATGATCTTGCTGAGTGGATTCGTAAAACTAATGCAGAGAAAGAAAACATAGAACACATGACACCAGGAAATTTGTGTTCCATGGAACCTGTAAGTGTATTGCGGTTCTTTCATCACAGATTTGTAGCCATGTTACACTTCATCTGTAATAAATAAAATGGTGTGGAACATTTCCTTTGGAGTAAAGAGCACCTGGCACGTGGGGCTACACACATACATATGCTGTTGTGGATTAATGATGCTCCTCAGTTTGGTAAGCAACATGATGGCTGTGTGATGGAGTTCATCAAAATATATGTTGCTTGTTCCATTCCTGCTCAGCATGTGAATGCAGATCTATGGAACAAGGTGGAAAGGTTTCAAAGACACTCACATGGAAAGTAATGTCAGAGAAAATACAAAAGTAAAGACAAGTACTACAATCAGTGTAGATGTGACTTTCCAAGGTCGGTGACCCAGTTGGTTGAGTGAAAAGTTTGATGTCATCTGTTCGACACCATGTTACGGGTAAGTCAACAAGAAATACATATCATTTAAAAAGAAATAAGGAATGCCATGTCATTAATGATTACAAACCTGCCATTGCTCAGCTTTGGAATGCGAATACTGATGTACAGTATATTGCTGATGATACAACTGTTGCTCGTTATGTTACAGCATACATGACAAAAGCTAAAAAGAGCAATGCAGTTGAAGTATGGGCAGATTCATCAGCAGATAAAAGTCTTAGGGCCTCATTACACGGTAGGAGGTGAACCATGGGGCTATTAGCGCCATGGTTCATGCCGGTAAAATACTGGCACCGCCTTGGTGGAAAGGGGAATTACCGCCCTATTCCAAGGTTGGCGGGACGGTAATTCCCCCTTCCACCATTGCCCTTCCCCATTCCCATTTTTGCCCCATAGGGCATAATGGGAATGGGGAAGGTGCTAATTACGGTACCGCAAATTTGCGGTGCTGTAATTAGCAGTGAGGTCCCTTTGCGGGTTGGTTTTTAACGCCTGCAAAAAGCAGGCTTTAAAGTACCAACCCACAAAGGGACCTCGTAATGAGGCGGTAAGGGTTAACGGTCACCGGTAGCATTACCGGTGACCGTTAACCCTTACCGCCTTCCGTGTAATGAGGCCCTTAGTCAGAAACTTCTAAGCTTTGGTCTGAAGATGCAGGGGGAAAAAGGACCCCAAGGGAGGAAGGGGAAGAAGGGCGGAAGGTGAGGTTTGGAGAGGGAAATGTTTGAGTGGGGAGGCTCTTCAGAGATAGAGAGAGGGGGAGAGAGTCTGCGGAGAGGGGAGAGACATGAAAGAATGGGCAGCTGGGAGCGGTGCAAGAGAGAGAGTGGGAAGCAAGGAGGAAGGGGGAAGAAGGGGCTGAGCGGCCAGGAGGCCTACTGGAGGAAAAATAGAACCGGTTGGGGGAGAGGCTGGATAAAAAGGCAAATAATGGAGAAGGAAATAAAGTGACAGGGCCTCCTCAGCTTCTCTGCCCTCACCCATCCACACACCACCACCACCAGCCAAAAAAGTGAATGCCCCGGTCATCCCTCCACATGCTTATAATGCTGTTGTTCCACTACTTCAGAGTCAGGCCGACACCCACGCCTATTATTGACATCACAGCTAGCTGGTTACAGGGCTAAGGCAGGCTTGGTGACAGAACAAAGGGGAGGAAGATTACAGGGTGTTGGACAAGTGCACCTCCAGAGGCCGTCTACATAAACCTCCACCCCCATGAACAGGGTGCAGCATCTTCTGTGCTGTTCCCAGTGCTTGGTCACAGGAAGGGGGATGCCAATTACAGTGTATGGGAGTGGGAAAAGACAGCCCAGATTGTTAGATTTCTGTTACTTGGGATGTGTTTCTCAGGAAGGGATGTAAAGGACTAGCCATTGGCTTTGGATTACACAGGCTGTAAATGCTGGTAGCTGTTGGACTGGAACAAGTATAACAACAGGGGGTACTGGTTTCTGGAGGAAATGGAGTCCTGAGGCAGAAGCATGGCTGGAGTTGCACAGCCTCCCCACACATACCACACAGTGCATTGACTAAACACAATAGCAGGAACTCAATACAGGTCTGCATAACAAGGCAGGGTCTCACGCTCACAAACACACTAAAGACACAATGGCCCTTCTTCACAGAGTGTTTTCCGATGGGGTTTTGTCATTATAAACCTTTTCTGTGAATTAGGCCCAATGTCTGCTATCCATACAGAGCAGTAACACAGGGTAAATTCTGGGCAATGTCCAGTGTACCAGAAAGCAAGCAACTATAGAGATCATAACGTATAGTACAAAATGCAGTGAGCAGACAATTATGGAACTAAGTACAGTGAAGCATCAATGCAATAACCAAACACAGGACAACATAAAAACACGGGAGAACAAGCACACACTCGTCAGAAATAACCCTCAAGTATAAACAGAACTGAAACTATAGTCAGGGGTGAGTGGGTAGATTCATAGGCAGGGAAAATGAATGCACAGTCACATACAGTGCAAGATGAAAAATACATTCAGGAAAATAAAAATCACACAATACAATGGTAAAACAGAAAATACAGAAATCCCACAGTAAACAACATGTCACAAGTGTGTGAAACACAGGTACAGTCTGTCAGGGTCACCATGTCAAGACTGCTAGTTCCACAGCACTCCTCTGGTTCCAATAGGTGCACATAAACTGGGCTGGGGACCAGCATCACACCTCAACCCAGGCCAGTCTGTAAAGTTCTGGGTTTATGCAGTTCAGATTTCAGGATGTGAGGAGGATATGACCATAGCAGAGTATGGTCCAGGGGTCTGGCAACACTTTGACATGAGGCACCAGAGTAGTTTGCAGATGACAATTAGTGCAAGAAACCCCCCAACAGCATACATGACATATGAAAGCAGTTTTCCCCAGAAGGTGCTTAATCAGGCTTTTATTCCATTCAAGAAATCATTGGATGTATCCTTTGGGATGGCCTCATTGGAGGTGATGTGCTTGGTGTGGTCAAAGATTTCATCAGTGGAGTCTAGAACAAGTACTCACTGCTATGATACAATAAGTACACACACTCTGCCATTGGAAGCCAATATCATGCTGTGGTTTTTGAGAACCGGTTCTTTCAACTCCCTCTGCTTGGTGGCCAATGTTCCCAGTGAGACAGAAGTCTAATTCACTACCACTTGCAGATTTCCTGGAATTATATAAAGCCCAATCTTCTCACATGACAACCATCTTGAATACTACTGTGGTGCCATGCAGCTGTGTGTCCATTAGAGGACTGTAGGTGTTCACTATGTTATGGGCTTGTTGCCGGTCAAGAGCATTTTGGTTCTTGCCAGGATGTCTTTCTTTGGTGAGTCTGAAAGAGGGCACCATGTGGCCCAGGGCATACATGCCGCTGCCAAGTTTAGGAAGCTGCTGGTAGGCTTTTCTGTCACAGATCCAAAAGAGATCTTCAGGTGCCAACCAGGTTTCTATTGGCTGGCACTCAGACATGGGTAGCTTCCATACATATGATATGATAGGTTATTTATAACACGCTTAATACACAGAGGTTTCTAAGCACGGACCCAGGGATTGAACCTGTTCTGCTCCATGTCATCTTGCTTCCAAGGCTAGCAAATTGCCCCTGAGCTGTCCTCCTGAGAGAGACTTAGCAGGCAATGTAAGGTAGGAGGCAGGGTGTATTGTAACCAGGGGGCGCTCGTGTGACCAGAGCACTGTGGACTGGCATCTAGTGGTGGTGCCCACATCTTCTGCCCCTTCTTGACTTCCCATTCGAAGCACACAGGGAAGGTGCCCTTGTACTGCACAGTTAGAATTGCTTTTTCCAGGTGTGCACAGGGCTTCCTGGAATGGCAGAGGAATATATTGCAGACACTGCCAGGTACGACCAAGCAGTTAGTCTGATAGAGTTGGCAGGAAACTAAATTGTAAATCTGGAGGGAAGATTTCTCTTGGTAGTCTGTTATTGCAGGAGAGGGGAGCTGAGCAAGTGTAATTTCCTGGCTGATGGCAGACATTACAATTGACTTTGGGTACCCATGAGGAGCAAGAACACCTGGTTGGAGCGGAGCTTGTTCAGATGAGTCGTTCTGTCCTCCGATGAGGGGGGAGCAGATGGAAAATCCCCAGATTGAGGGGAAAGCAGAGATCTCAAAAGAAAGCAAGCTGGAAACAAATCGAACACTGGTACATAAAGATGGGACAATGGCATTGCACAATAGCGAGAGATGAAAGGCAAGGCTGGTGCGCTGTAATAGAAAATAAAGTACACTTAGCTGTAGCTGTACAATGGTCACACTTCAGAGACTGGGAGACACTCAAAGCAGAACTGTCACAACACAAACCCAGATCAGACTACAAACAGATAATATACTAAATATTGCAATTACCAAATGTCAAAAATGTAAAATATTCAAATTCAAAAATATCAGCTTTTAGAGAGATATCAAACTGTAAAGCCCAACAAAAATTCAGAAATCCAAGTTCAACACTATCTATCAAAACACAAAAATATCAAAATACTAAATATATCGGGGGGCGCTGTTGCGCACGATGGAACTGGCAGCCTATGTGCTGAGCTCCAGACTGGGGCGATCCTTTTCTAAAATATGCGAGGCTTTAAACCGCAAAGTCTCCTCATTTTTGGGCATCCTGCTAGCATACCTCCATTGTTTGACCCTGCCGATCCACGTGACCCGTGATCCCATTTCCACCGAGATACGGCTACCTCAAGTACCAGCGGAGGAACTCAGCTGTCTCCCCCGCGCGGCAGCTCCAGGAGGCGTGGCCTGCCTGGCTACGCTGTCCCGCGGCGCAGCGGCCTGTGTGGGGCAGAGGCATCGGGCTCATTGCTACGCGCCTGCATGCTGGCGGGCGACCCAGAGCAGCTGGAGACACCCGAATGGCACCGATGAACGCTGCAGGAGGATTCTGCAGGACCGCGGCAGAGGCGGTCTGATCCCAGTTGGACCCCACTGGGGATCGCAGCATTACTGGGGTGCCCGCACTGATCTCCCAGCCCCTGCCGCCCCCTCTGCTGGAGACAGAACATCACGGTCTTGAAGACACGGTAGGGGGCTGCGGGGGCTGGGGGGCTTGGCGGGTTCCGGCGGAGTGAGTCCTCAAGTTGGTGGCGCACGCGTCTGCTGACTCTGGGCTCAGACAAGAGGGCCATTGACATTAAAGGAACTGAAAGGCATCAGCCATTACTCGCCCCCACAGCTACCGCTGGGAGCGGCCCCATTTCTAACATATCAGCCCTACTACAGATGCAGGAAAGGACTGCCCCGCCCCCCATCAAACGTCCGCTAGCAACGGACGCTAATTGCCCAGAGTGCTGCAACCCGAGCACTCTATCCAAATAAGTCTGGCCTCAACCTCGATATTCTACAGGGGACCACTACATGCAGTGAACTACCCACCGTCCTTGCACTATATTGGATACAGGGCCCATCCTGCACATGGACAAGTGAGACTTCTTGCCCCAGCACCTGGCACTAGCCCCCCCCTCCCTCAACAGATAGGGCGGGGACACTACTTCTACAGTAATATGCTCACTGTCCCCTGGAAGGCCCGGAGTATTCCTTGCCTGAGTGGTCCTAATGCAGCTCTGTCAGTGATTCGACCAGGGCATCCTTGGAAATCCTGCTGCAGGCTGCGTAGTGGTAGAACTCTGACATCTCTAGCCACCCACACCGGCCCACATTCACAGAACCCCCCCCCCCGCTGCCGACACCATGACCAAAGGAGCTGGTACAGGGAAAAAGCAGAGCTCCCTGAATATGTTCACAAAGACCCCTGCTAAGGCAACACCTGAGACACTCGATGTGGCCCCAGCAACATCGGCCACACCGACCACAGAGGACTCGCAAAAGATACTAGAATATATTTGCGAGGGATTTACCACTCTGCACACCAAACTTGATTATATCAATGGCACCATCTCATCTATAAAGGCACACATCGAGAAGACGGATGGCCGGGTGGCAGAGATTGAAACAAGGGTGGGAGCCACGGAATATGACCTGGGTTCTGTACGGGCCACGGTCTCCTCGCTCTCCAATCGGGTATTGGCGGTAGAAAAAAAGAACGATGATCTAGAATCTTGTTCGAGACGCAATAACCTACGCATAGTTGGTGTGCCGGAGGACAATATCAATGAGCCCATGGAAGACTTTGTCAAACACATGTTGCTGACAGTTCTGGGCTCGCCTAAACTCTCCCCGCAGTTTGCAGTGGAAAGAGCTCATCGATCTTTAACTGAAAAGCCTAAGCCTGGCGCACCCCCACGTCCCATCATAGCCAGAATCTTACATTTCCTGGACCGTGATGCTCTCCTGAGAGCTGCTAGTGTCAAGGGGGAACTGCAACTTGGGGCTGCTAGGATCCATCTTTACCCTGATTTTTCTGTAGCGGTGAAGCATGAACGCAAATCCTTTGTGGCAGTTAAAAAAAGGCTTTGAGATCTAGGGGTGAAATACTGCATGTTATTTCCCGACAAACTAAGAATTGAACACTCTAATCAGACATTCTTCTTTACGATCCCGGAGGAGGCTTCAAAATTCATTGATGAACATTTCCCTGGCTGATGTCACACTGCTCTAATGGTGCTGAGGGTGCCTGACCCTAGCCCACCAAACCCTTGCCTGGAAATGGGCCCATCGACAGTTTCTTATTCAGTTGAGGCCACAGTCCACGAGAATGCAATAACAGTTGGTCTTGTTCTCCTACTGACCTGTTGATCCTTCACTCACACGGTTTATACTAAATTCACTGGTTGATTGTTCGGTAATGAAAATGTCTTCACAATTCCCCAGTCCGGGGCGTCACTGCCAGGCTAGCCAGCAGGCCCCCAGGCGTTGATGCCATTAAGTTGGTTGTTGTTATGGTTACCTTGGGTTGTCATTCCTCTGTTTGGGGGAGGATTGTGGGTGGGGGTGGGGGAATGGGAGTTATGTTAAAAAAGTCTTGACAACCACGAGTGGTGCCACATTTGCCGCAGTATCAGTCCACAACCATACGGACAGGATGACGTGTCAGCCCCAGTTGGGCTGGCATTGTCCACTGCTACCCATTTCACCAGAGCTCATTCAACACCCCCACACAAACACACAAATGGCGGATAGCAGCTTAGCATTCATGAGCTGGAATATAAGGGGTCCGGGTAACCAAAAAAAAATGCGGCAGATGCACCTCTATGCTGAACGCCACGGCATTAAATTCCTATGCCTGCAAGAGACCAATGCCCTCTCTGAACAATGTGAAAGGTTCGCAAAGCAGTGGGGGCCCCAGAGGTACTACACCAATTACTCCACCCAAAGTCAAGGGGTCCTAACTTTGATACACAGAAGCCTTAAGTTCACGGGTTGTCTCTCACGGGTAGACCCACACGCAGGGGAGGTATATACTAACTGTCGGCAGATTGCAAAATCAAGAAGTAGCCTTTTTAAACATCTACGGGCTGAACATTGACGACCCAGATTTTGTACCTGCAATTGGCCTCCGTGTTGGAGAGCTACGCCCTAGTTCCGATCATATGGGGCGGCGATTTTAACACAATACTAGACATTAACCTAGACAGATCTGGCTCCAGACCCTGCCAGCTCTCCAAGGCAGCCTATACTATCTTAACTATGCTCCCTCGCATGTCCGACTGGAGAGGCTGACTGTCAGCGATCGAATAATTGGTTCCTTTATTCTCAAACCCATTTTGACTGATCCGGACTCGGCAGACCCTGTTAATAGTACATCCCTGGCTCTCTCTAAGATCTGGAAGCTGGTGGACACGCCTTACCCCTTCCACGGGACCAAGACTATCAAGTTTCTTACCAAGTGGATTTAGCCAGTTTATATTTCTGTGGATGTCCAATGTCATCAACTCCTGCAAAATTTCATGTGTTCGGTGTGTCTCAGTCGGCACCCATATTCCCAGCAAGAACAGCACCGGTTTTAAATGTATGGAATCTGTTATGTAATTCAGGTTTAGTTATTGGTGGATCAAATAAATAGAGGAGCTCCCAGCAGCCCCTAAAATGCTCAGCAAGAAATTGTTTTCCTTAACCTGAAGTGAATTAGCAGGGCACCAGCCACACACTTCTGCACCATAAATACATGCCGCTTCTGGCTTTGCCCGATAGATATCTAGAGTGGGTCTGGTGCTTAAGCCATCCACGTCTTGTGAGAATCTATGTGATGCACCACAGACTTGGGAACATTTTTGTGTAGTTTCGGTCTAACCATTTTGCCCTGTTGTTAAAAGTCAGCCCTAAATACGTGAATGTTTTCACCCAATTCAGTTTTTGCCCTGATACGCAAATTGGAGGTTTGGAGGTAGACTCTTGGACTGTGTGCCCATTTGCATGATTTTAGATTTTCTAATGTTAATTGCCAAATCTCTATGACCCATGTATTTTCGTAGGCACAAACTAAATTCTGTAAGGCTAATGGAGTACGAACCAACAAGACTGGATCATCAGTGTATGACACGTCAGAAATGTTTATCCCCCCAACTCTCGGTGTATCCTTTGTTGCTTTGTTTAGTTTGCTTGCCAGACTGCAAATGTACAAATTAAACAAAAGTTGAGCAAGAACGCAGCCTTGTCTGACCCTGCATAGGATCTCAAATGAAGGGGTTTGTTTTCCTGCATTGTTCATTCTAACAGCTGCTTTCAAAATTAGTGTTTTCAAAATAGATGCTAGAAGGCAGATATAATGTAAGAAATGCCACCGTTTCTTTGGATTTACTCTATGGAAAGCTTGGGAAAGTTCCATAAATCCCAGGTAAACAGTACTACTGTATCCTTTGACATATTTGTCCAAAAGCAGACTGAGGTTCATGATTTGTTCTGCTTTGCCAAACTCTGCCCTGAATCCGTATTGTTCTTCCGATAGTATACAATTTTCTTTATCCCACTTAATTATGTGGGAATATAATGCCCTACCCAACCAATTTACTGTTGCATCTATCAGGGATCTGGCCCAATAGCAGCTATGGTCAGTTCTTTGACCTTTTTTTAAATATTGGAATCATTATTGATTCCTGCCAGCTCGAGGGAACATTATTTGTGACATGAAATATTTAAAATATGTTTGTGAAGGTTGCAACCCATATTAGGTGTTCCTTCCTAAATATATCTATCACCACATGGTCCATGCCAGGAGACTTGCCAGGAGCAATTAAAAACAAAGCTTCTCTTATTTCATCTACCTGAAACAACAGAGGGAGGTCATTATTTAATGCCTGTAAGTGTTCACAACCATTTATTAGCACTGTACCGTCTCCCTTTTGGCAAAACAATTTTGAAAGTGTTTGTTCCAGGCCAAGGCAGAGGGAAACTCAGAGGATTTGGCTCTTAAAGGACAGGTACTCAGTGAACCTATTTCCAGAAATCACATTTATTGTGTTTTCTGGCTGTGTCTTCTGGTTCCTGGCAATGTTTAGACTTCCATGCTTCCTTGGCCTGATGTAAGGCCAAGAGTCTTGTCTTGCAAGGATAATAATTTAATCCCCCGACCAGCATTCTGTCCTTCTTCTGTGGCCGGCTCCTCCAGACTGTTCCCAAGCAGGCGCCTTATTTACTGTTCAACTTCGTTACTGGATACTGGCATAGGTCATCCAAATATGTTCTTCTTGCCTTACAAGGAATTTGGCAGTCTTCCTTCTTGCATGGCCGGGTTCCCATTTAGGACAAAGCTACTTAGCATATTGTTGCCTAGGCAGGAATACATTATAGCTCCTGTTTATCATATTTTGCTATAATGTATACATTTATATATAAACACACCTTCCCGCCATCCTCTCCACACTTCACTCAATATACTTATCTTTTATCTGGTCCAGTAATTCCCCTTAAATCCTGTTTTCCCATACTGTTACATTGTGTATATGAGCCCCAGCCTGCCTGGGTGTTTTGATGGACAGAGAACAGCTGCTGAGTTACCTCATGCTCTTTGCAATACTTAGAGAACACAACAGCAATGCCTTTAGTCTATTTTTAACACAGGATGCGTTATTTTTGGCACAGAGGATTCTGCTCTTTACCGTGCTATGAGAAAACTAAATACAATGTAACATGTTTACAAATTCATTAAGCTAATAGTTATTTGCACCTTATATGTAAATACTAATTATTTTTATTTAGTGCCTGAGTGTGATTATTTTTGCATGAAAAAAGCTTTCTCAGTGCTATAGTGCTTAGAGAAGTCTTGCCTAATTGTAAAGCACTTGGGGGGTGCAGGAAGGCGCTAGCCAAGGACCTAGCTCCTCCCCAACACAAGCAATTCAAGGTACATGTTAGATCTGTTCCCAAGTGTCTGTGCTGCAAGGAATTATACAAGTTTATCACAGACAGTGCGTGTATCGAGTTTTCCATCAAAATATTAACCCTTAAAACTGAACTGGTGAAAAAGTGTACAATACAATTGGAACTCATTTAAATGTTCACATGTGTTTCCAGCCCACCACCATTTCTCCCTTTTTTGTTTTAAGTGGCCAGAACAAAAAACCCTCGGAAATTTAAAAGAGATCTATTTTCCAGTTACATATGTGAAACACAGTTAAAGGCTGTCAGGAGTCAAACAAATGGAGACTGCCATTTCCACAAAGTGGTTCACCAAAATGGAAATGTTGGGAACAATTTGTCAAAAAATGTAAAAGTTTTCAGCTATTTGCTTTCCCATAGAGAAAAACGTGTAGATATTGAACAGCCATAGCACGAAAATCCCTTGTGCAGATTTGGTCCAAATAAGAAACAATTCTAGCAGTAAATGTCCTTGACTGTTTTGGGGTAACTCCATCCAGCAGCTGTTCAGATATCTGACAGAGAACGGGGTGCCCCCTGTGCCTTAAAACCCTTAGATCTGTCAGGGTGCTATGCAGCAGAGAGACTGAAAGAGCCTACAAACTTTTCACTTGCTGGATGAATTTGGATGACATTTTTTAAACCAAAGGTTTGTCAAGGTCCCCTGCCCCCAGCCGCAGATGTGGGTTTTTATGAACAATTTGTCCAAAAATGTGAAAGTTATTAAGAAAATATAAAAATGCAGTTTACGGCACACTCCCGTTCATTTCCCATAGAGATAAAGTGCAGTTTTTGAACAACCATAGCACGAAAACCTCAGGACAGATTTGGACCAAACTTTGAATCAACTCATGCATGACCTTACCGAGTGTAATAACATTCTAGACATCAGAAAGAGACTCCAAACACTTAACGTCAGACATGAGGTTGGGATTGGAAAAGAGGACACTATGTGAAGTTGTAGATTTGGGGTGGGTCCAGAGCCAGTTATGGGTAGAACATTTTCAGTTTATCAGGGGAAGGCCATGTAAATCTCACGAGATTACAGCAGCAATGCCACAAGACCCGCTCAGAAAACAATGTGCCTCAAATGAAGCAATGAGTGTTCGGGGTAATGGGAGAGGGTTAGGGATAAGCAAATGAGTTGAGTCAGGAAATCTTGAGAATAGAAGTGGGACACATGTTGAGTACCTGTGAGGACGTGGAAGATTTTAATTCAGAGACTTTTTCCACATTATCGCGGGACGCAGCAAACCGCCAGTCTACCACAGGAATTTCTGTTATTGGAAATTATTACTCTGATATTATCACGGGAATAAGGATTTTGAAAAAAAAGGTTTAAGATCTACAGTGGCTGCATCTACTGGGTAGGGGCAAGGGCAAGGGCTGTTTGGTAAAAAGGCCATGTGTGACATGGCCAGTGGGCATGGTTAGTAGGCCCAAAATAAAGATATTGGTGCAACACATACAGAGGCCAAAAGCCATAGCTAGTGAGACCTCAAGAAAGTTTGCAACATGTTCGGCCATAGCTGGTGGGACCAAAACAAAAAAAATATTGGTACAACAATTACAGTGGCCACAGCAGAAGGCCATGGCTAGTGGAACCTGAGGAAACTAATATAGAGCAAACCCCTTGAAATTCAGTAAGAACAAACATTTGTTAATAGAGAGCTAAGGAGATCAGATTTAACACAGCAAAACCCAATCAAGTTCACCTCAGTGTAGAAATTGCAGCACTGTTAGATACATTTTTATATTACACCGTGCGTGTGTGCTGTATGGCTTACATAGAATACATGGGCAATCCCAGGCATCGGTGCACGTTCTTTGTGAATTCTAACAAATCACACACATTTCCACCATTCCTGAGCTATCCATTACTTGCACATGGATTTCCGATCATATTAAACGTTGTCATCATTTTTGCACGAAGATGTGGGTGTACTTTTGCACAGAAAGTTTGAAAAAAAACATGTTCCTTTTCTTACTTTTTCGAATCAATAACTAAGTTTAACACATCTGTGAAGCATTTCTGAAATGCATGCGAGGCAAAGACCCTGTTGCTTAATCAATCCAAATATTCATCAGAAAGTCAAACACAAAGATGTTTTGTTATCAGTTTCTAATGAATAAAGCAAACACAGTGCCTCTGGAGGGTTGATAGGCAGCTAGGCATCACTTAAGAGATATTTGCAAAATAGATGCAGCGTTATCAAGCCGACGACTGACTCTTCTTACAATGTGCTTAATATGCCATACAAGCTTTATTAACATTTTACAGAAATACACACTATTCTATGATTTAATCGATTTACCTATGCGGGTCATTTCGATTGCCTTCAGTTTACATTTGCAAAGAAGCATTGTAGCCTTTGCTTGAGCCTAAACAGTTCTTTTTCCACATTGTCTGCCCTTTAAAAGAAGGTGAAATGTATTAATCTAATCATGAACAGGAATTTCTCTCAACTGTTTTATTTTTTTTATTTTGGGCTATTAGCTGGCAGAGCCACCTATACGTCGAAATTATTGCATTAGAGTACAGGTAGGGAGAAATGGAATATGAGAAGGGACACAAAGCTTGAAGGTGTTTGGTCATTTGCCCATGCAGTGATCCCCATTGTCAAGCTAATCCTTATGGCCATCCCTACCCAAAACAACTCCACTTGGGAACTCTTTCAGCTGGCTTTTAATAAAGCCTTATCATCAAACTTTGGACTCGAAGTGCCTGGCAGTGTTTTTTCAAAGCAGTCTTCTGAGCGTTAATGAGTTAATTGGAGTCACAAAAGTGCCTTTCCCATGCCTACACAAAAGCTCATGCTGTTGGCATTGCCAATCCTTGTTTCATTTAACATGGTAACAAGGGTGCCTACGTAGAACCCTCCCACATCTTTCTCCCTCCCTCTCCAGGTCTGGTGCAGGCACAGTGCCATTTCACCGGATTGCAATAGAGACAAGTCATGGTTTTAGGGGCCACATGCTTTTCCCAGGTGGCCCTCTCTTCGCGGAGCCTGAGGCAGATGCCTAGAAATTATATTTTGGCTTACTGCACAAAAACCCAGACTCATTTAAAAGTGGAAAAGGTTGCTTTAATGTGACAGGCCAAAGCTTACAATTAAATGCTTACCTGGCTCCATGGCCTTACAGACTAACGAAATATTTAAACAACCAATTAACTAATTACACATTTTTCATTTTCCCCCAACAATTAAATAATTAAATAAAGCCATTTCCTCCCTAACTGTCCCTTGGACCCTACCGTCTCCTTAACCCTTTTCCAGGCTTCCCGCTTTCTCCCTGGGGCCATGCCCCTCCAGGCTCAATACCTGTTCCCCCGGGGTGACCCGCTTGTGCAAACAGCACCACCCCATCCTTTCCCGTGTCATTCCCCCATTGTGCTTCCCTCCCCCCACATCAAAAGGGGCCATACCCCCGGAGCCCAGACCCACTTCCATACCCCTCAACCTCCCCTCTACACCAATCTCCCCCTTCCTATGACCTGCAGCCAGTCTGACCTGCCACATCAGCAACAGAAATGTTTACATCACAACTTCACTAATGCCCTGACCTGTCACTCAAAACTACCAGCCAATCGCTCCTTAACAGACACCACAAAACCCCTTAAAAACTTGACATGGTACGTAAAACCCCCCCGCATAACCAACATGTCAAGACTTACCTGTTGGGTCATTCCCTTTTAATTTCGGGTCCGCGCCGCATCCAGGCATTTTCGGACCCCGGCCCCTAAGGGGAAAAAGACATCAGCGTTAATGAGTGAATGAAAAGACATTAGCAAAACACTCATTAAAGATTTACCTGATTTCCACAAGGATTTCACCGCTCACCTCGGGTCGGTGCCTGTTCCCCGGCATTCCGTACCCCGGCCCCTATGGGGAAAAAGACACTAGCATTAGAACATTAATGCATGGACACAAGGGGAACCACTTATAGAAAAACTTACCTGGAAGCCAAGCAAGTTTGGTTCTCACCCATCTGAAAATCCAGTGACGTAACTGGATACCAACGCGCCCCTGCATCAGAAGCAGGATGGACCAATGGCTCCACCACCTTGTCCGTTTGGACCTCCACTGAGCAAATGCCCTTCTCAACCCCCAAGGCTCCAATTGCCACGATGCCCGCTCCCGGGGAGCCGGCTCAGGCCCTGCATCCCCGAAAGCGGACATCAAGTCCCCGGGGAAGGTCCCAGCAACCCCTTATAGGGGCCCTTTGGACAGCGTCCTGGCGCCTATGGCGCCAGGCTCATAGAAAACGTCAGTCCTGGCGCCATAGGCGCCAGGCTCATTATGAAAGTGTTTGGGTGCACTTACCTGATGCAGACCATGCTGCAGAACCCCGGCCTCCTTGAGGCCTGAAAGGAACTTCTTTACCTGTGGGACTCATTTACCACCCAGGCATGGTCGGGGAAGGATACATACCTGATTGGAGGAAGGAACATTCTAGGAACTTCTTCCAAGGCTATTTAAACCACACCCGATCAGCCACACGTGATTCGTGTTGTTCTGCATCTAGCAGCTGGACGCTCACCGTGTCTGCTCCTGCATCTTGACACCTGCCACATTAGCAACAGAAATGTTTACATCACAACTTCACTAATGCCCTGACCTGTCACTCAAAACTACCAGCCAATCGCTCCTTAACAGACACCACAAAACCCCTTAAAAACTTGACATGGTACGTAAAACCCCCCCGCATAACCAACATACAGTGCCCCCCCCTTTTAATAACCATACCCAGGACCTAAACCAAAATGAAGGGGTGGGAGGGCGGGACAATCGCCAAGTCCAACCGCCACCTGCCTCCCGAACCTTCCCTGGCCCCTTAAATACCCCGGGGAGGCGCTCTGCCCCCCAAGGCCACTCGCTGGCCGTGTGCAGCGCCAAAAACCTCCCCGGGGGAAACGCTTCGCGTTCCCCCCGGTGCCCCCCTTTTGGCTTACTGCACAAAAACCCAGACTCATTTAAAAGAAGAAAAGGTCGCTTTAATTTGACAAGCCAAAGCTTACAATTAAACGCTTACCTGGCTCAATGGCCTTACAGACTAACGAAATATTTAAACAACCAATTAACTAATTACACATTTTTCATTTTCCCCCAACAATTAAATAATTAAATAAAGCCATTTCCTCCCTAACTGTCCCTTGGACCCTACCTTCTCCTTACCCCTTTTCCAGGCGTCCCGCTTTCTCCCTGGGGTCATGCCCCTCCAGGCTCAATACCTGTTCCCCCGGGGTGGCCCGCTTGTGCAAACAGCACCACCCCATTCTTTCTCGTGTCATTCCCCCATTGTGCTTCCCTCCCCCCACATCAAAAGGGGCCATGCCCCGGCACCAGAAAAACTCTCTCCCGAGGTGTTCTTTCTGCCCCCCCACCACTTTACTTTACTTCCAACTCTTTAACCAATCTCCCAGCCAAGAGCCCAGGTCCACCAGATAATGATTGTTCCCATAAATTAACAAGTGTACACCGTCCTCCCTAAAGATCATGAAACCTTCATGCACTATTTCCTTATGTTCCATCACCTGCACCGCCACAGAGGCACAAAACTTAACCATTTCTCTGTGATCCCTTTTCTAGCCCGCTCTATCGCTTCCTCGCTTCTCGCTCCCCTCCACACTCTCCGCGGCAACAACTTAGTCCACAACACCTCTGCTTGAGGCCAAATTTCCCGCACCCAGACTGAATCCCTTTTCATTTTCCTTAGCAGAGCCAACCCTGTATCCCTTACCAGGTCATTCTCTCCAGCATGAATAATCAACACCTCTGGAGCCCCGTAGCGTTCCCGCAACCCTGCCAACATAGGAAGCAACTGGTCCCAGCGCAGACACCCTAACCCGTGCCATCTTACCACCACATCCTTATAGCTACACCCCAGTTGCCTGCCCATAACCCTTTTCTCCACTTCTTTCCCAGCCCATTTAACAATTGAATGGCCGAAAATCCACACTTGCGCCAACTCCCCCTCCTTTCGCACAGCATCTGAAAAAGAAATTACAAAATTACTACCATAATACATTCTCCCAACACGCTGTTGCCAACCAAAATTTCTGCCACCTTCCTTCAAAATTTCCCTTTATGAAACTCCTTGACATACCCCTTGTATCTCCCAGACCTCCAACGCCCCTCCGATGCTGCGCCCATCCTGAATGAATGTGTACCAAAATCCCCTGCCTTTTCTCCTACCACTACCAGTGCCCCCTGTGCCTTAAAACCCTTAGATCTGTCAGGGTGCTATGCAGCAGAGAGACTGAAATGATAAATGCCACGTCCAATTCTCAATAGTCACCGGGACCATTGGGCGCAAAGCCAGTTCCCTCTCTTCTTCTTTAGACCCCTCCTTAGCTCTCACTTCCCTATGGAGCAATTTAAAAACATCTACAAATTCCCCCACCTGAATCTTCTTCCTGGTTGCTGCCATCAAGTGCGCCCCCAACGGTTTTGTTATCCCCATGTATGGCAGTTTTTTCTCTTTTCCTTTCACTTCCAACTCCTTTTCTTTCCCACCTTGCCCATGAGCACCAATGGCTCCACCACCTTGTCCGTTTGGACCTCCACTGAGCAAATGCCCTTCTCAACCCCCAAGGCTCCAATTGTCACGATGCCCGCTCCCGGGGAGCCGGCTCAGGCCCTGCATCCCCGAAAGCGGACATCAAGTCCCCGGGGAAGGTCCCAGCAACCCCTTATAGGGGCCCTTTGGACAGCGTCCTGGCGCCTATGGCGCCAGGCTCATAGAAAACGTCAGTCCTGGCGCCATAGGCGCCAGGCTCATTATGAAAGTGTTTGGGTGCACTTACCTGATGCAGACCATGCTGCAGAACCCCGGCCTCCTTGAGGCCTGAAAGGAACTACTTTACCTGTGGGACTCATTTACCACCCGGGCGTGGTCGGGGAAGGATACATACCTGATTGGAGGAAGGACACATTCTAGGAACTTCTTCCAAGGCTATTTAAACTACACCCGATCAGCCACACGTGCTTCGCGTTGTTTTGCATCTAGCAGCTGGACGCTCACCGTGTCTGCTCCTGCATCTTGACTTCTGCCACACCTGCCAGCATCCTGAATCACCTGCAAAGGAAGGGAACAAGAGAACAGAAGAAGGAAAAGGCCTCACCTGCTAAATCTGCATCCCAGAGACATTTCGCCGACAATCCTGAAAAGGAAGACATTTATTTTTAAAAGCACATCGCATCGATCGCTGCAGCGCCGCATTCTACTCACCTTTACAGGGCGCCTCCATGTTCAGCAGCGATCATCCGGATTCGCAGTCGCGCCCCCGCGCCTAGGGAGAAAAAGAAAGAACAAAGGTGAGAGAAAGAAGGGAAAAGGGAAGCTAAAACACCATGTCAAGACTTACCTGTTGGGTCATTCCCTTTTAATTTCGGGTCCGCGCCGCATCCAGGCATTTTCGGACCCCGGCCCCTAAGGGGAAAAAGACATCAGCGTTAATGAGTGAATGAAAAGACATTACCAAAACACTCATTAAAGATTTACCTGATTTCCACAAGGATTTCACCGCTCACCTCGGGTCGGTGCCTGTTCCCCGGCATTCCGTACCCCGGCCCCTATGGGGAAAAAGACACTAGCATTAGAACATTAATGCATGGACACAAGGGGAACCACTTATAGAAAAACTTACCTGGAAGCCAAGCAAGTTTGGTTCTCACCCATCCGAAAATCCAGTGACGTAACTGGATACCAACGCGCCCCTGCATCAGAAGCAGGATGGACCAATGGCTCCACCACCTTGTCCGTTTGGACCTCCACTGAGCAAATGCCCTTCTCAACCCCCAAGGCTCCAATTGCCACGATGCCCGCTCCCGGGGAGCCGGCTCAGGCCCTGCATCCCCGAAAGCGGACATCAAGTCCCCGGGGAAGGTCCCAGCAACCCCTTATAGGGGCCCTTTGGACAGCGTCCTGGCGCCTATGGCGCCAGGCTCATAGAAAACGTCAGTCCTGGCGCCATAGGCGCCAGGCTCATTATGAAAGTGTTTGGGTGCACTTACCTGATGCAGACCATGCTGCAGAACCCCGGCCTCCTTGAGGCCTGAAAGGAACTTCTTTACCTGTGGGACTCATTTACCACCCAGGCATGGTCGGGGAAGGATACATACCTGATTGGAGGAAGGAACATTCTAGGAACTTCTTCCAAGGCTATTTAAACCACACCCGATCAGCCACACGTGATTCGTGTTGTTCTGCATCTAGCAGCTGGACGCTCACCGTGTCTGCTCCTGCATCTTGACACCTGCCACATTAGCAACAGAAATGTTTACATCACAACTTCACTAATGCCCTGACCTGTCACTCAAAACTACCAGCCAATCGCTCCTTAACAGACACCACAAAACCCCTTAAAAACTTGACATGGTACGTAAAACCCCCCCGCATAACCAACATACAGTGCCCCCCCCTTTTAATAACCATACCCAGGACCTAAACCAAAATGAAGGGGTGGGAGGGCGGGACAATCGCCAAGTCCAACCGCCACCTGCCTCCCGAACCTTCCCTGGCCCCTTAAATACCCCGGGGAGGCGCTCTGCCCCCCAAGGCCACTCGCTGGCCGTGTGCAGCGCCAAAAACCTCCCCGGGGGAAACGCTTCGCGTTCCCCCCGGTGCCCCCCTTTTGGCTTACTGCACAAAAACCCAGACTCATTTAAAAGAAGAAAAGGTCGCTTTAATTTGACAAGCCAAAGCTTACAATTAAACGCTTACCTGGCTCAATGGCCTTACAGACTAACGAAATATTTAAACAACCAATTAACTAATTACACATTTTTCATTTTCCCCCAACAATTAAATAATTAAATAAAGCCATTTCCTCCCTAACTGTCCCTTGGACCCTACCTTCTCCTTACCCCTTTTCCAGGCGTCCCGCTTTCTCCCTGGGGTCATGCCCCTCCAGGCTCAATACCTGTTCCCCCGGGGTGGCCCGCTTGTGCAAACAGCACCACCCCATTCTTTCTCGTGTCATTCCCCCATTGTGCTTCCCTCCCCCCACATCAAAAGGGGCCATGCCCCGGCACCAGAAAAACTCTCTCCCGAGGTGTTCTTTCTGCCCCCCCACCACTTTACTTTACTTCCAACTCTTTAACCAATCTCCCAGCCAAGAGCCCAGGTCCACCAGATAATGATTGTTCCCATAAATTAACAAGTGTACACCGTCCTCCCTAAAGATCATGAAACCTTCATGCACTATTTCCTTATGTTCCATCACCTGCACCGCCACAGAGGCACAAAACTTAACCATTTCTCTGTGATCCCTTTTCTAGCCCGCTCTATCGCTTCCTCGCTTCTCGCTCCCCTCCACACTCTCCGCGGCAACAACTTAGTCCACAACACCTCTGCTTGAGGCCAAATTTCCCGCACCCAGACTGAATCCCTTTTCATTTTCCTTAGCAGAGCCAACCCTGTATCCCTTACCAGGTCATTCTCTCCAGCATGAATAATCAACACCTCTGGAGCCCCGTAGCGTTCCCGCAACCCTGCCAACATAGGAAGCAACTGGTCCCAGCGCAGACACCCTAACCCGTGCCATCTTACCACCACATCCTTATAGCTACACCCCAGTTGCCTGCCCATAACCCTTTTCTCCACTTCTTTCCCAGCCCATTTAACAATTGAATGGCCGAAAATCCACACTTGCGCCAACTCCCCCTCCTTTCGCACAGCATCTGAAAAAGAAATTACAAAATTACTACCATAATACATTCTCCCAACACGCTGTTGCCAACCAAAATTTCTGCCACCTTCCTTCAAAATTTCCCTTTATGAAACTCCTTGACATACCCCTTGTATCTCCCAGACCTCCAACGCCCCTCCGATGCTGCGCCCATCCTGAATGAATGTGTACCAAAATCCCCTGCCTTTTCTCCTACCACTACCAGTGCCCCCTGTGCCTTAAAACCCTTAGATCTGTCAGGGTGCTATGCAGCAGAGAGACTGAAATGATAAATGCCACGTCCAATTCTCAATAGTCACCGGGACCATTGGGCGCAAAGCCAGTTCCCTCTCTTCTTCTTTAGACCCCTCCTTAGCTCTCACTTCCCTATGGAGCAATTTAAAAACATCTACAAATTCCCCCACCTGAATCTTCTTCCTGGTTGCTGCCATCAAGTGCGCCCCCAACGGTTTTGTTATCCCCATGTATGGCAGTTTTTTCTCTTTTCCTTTCACTTCCAACTCCTTTTCTTTCCCACCTTGCCCATGAGCACCAATGGCTCCACCACCTTGTCCGTTTGGACCTCCACTGAGCAAATGCCCTTCTCAACCCCCAAGGCTCCAATTGTCACGATGCCCGCTCCCGGGGAGCCGGCTCAGGCCCTGCATCCCCGAAAGCGGACATCAAGTCCCCGGGGAAGGTCCCAGCAACCCCTTATAGGGGCCCTTTGGACAGCGTCCTGGCGCCTATGGCGCCAGGCTCATAGAAAACGTCAGTCCTGGCGCCATAGGCGCCAGGCTCATTATGAAAGTGTTTGGGTGCACTTACCTGATGCAGACCATGCTGCAGAACCCCGGCCTCCTTGAGGCCTGAAAGGAACTACTTTACCTGTGGGACTCATTTACCACCCGGGCGTGGTCGGGGAAGGATACATACCTGATTGGAGGAAGGACACATTCTAGGAACTTCTTCCAAGGCTATTTAAACTACACCCGATCAGCCACACGTGCTTCGCGTTGTTTTGCATCTAGCAGCTGGACGCTCACCGTGTCTGCTCCTGCATCTTGACTTCTGCCACACCTGCCAGCATCCTGAATCACCTGCAAAGGAAGGGAACAAGAGAACAGAAGAAGGAAAAGGCCTCACCTGCTAAATCTGCATCCCAGAGACATTTCGCCGACAATCCTGAAAAGGAAGACATTTATTTTTAAAAGCACATCGCATCGATCGCTGCAGCGCCGCATTCTACTCACCTTTACAGGGCGCCTCCATGTTCAGCAGCGATCATCCGGATTCGCAGTCGCGCCCCCGCGCCTAGGGAGAAAAAGAAAGAACAAAGGTGAGAGAAAGAAGGGAAAAGGGAAGCTAAAACACCATGTCAAGACTTACCTGTTGGGTCATTCCCTTTTAATTTCGGGTCCGCGCCGCATCCAGGCATTTTCGGACCCCGGCCCCTAAGGGGAAAAAGACATCAGCGTTAATGAGTGAATGAAAAGACATTACCAAAACACTCATTAAAGATTTACCTGATTTCCACAAGGATTTCACCGCTCACCTCGGGTCGGTGCCTGTTCCCCGGCATTCCGTACCCCGGCCCCTATGGGGAAAAAGACACTAGCATTAGAACATTAATGCATGGACACAAGGGGAACCACTTATAGAAAAACTTACCTGGAAGCCAAGCAAGTTTGGTTCTCACCCATCCGAAAATCCAGTGACGTAACTGGATACCAACGCGCCCCTGCATCAGAAGCAGGATGGACCAATGGCTCCACCACCTTGTCCGTTTGGACCTCCACTGAGCAAATGCCCTTCTCAACCCCCAAGGCTCCAATTGCCACGATGCCCGCTCCCGGGGAGCCGGCTCAGGCCCTGCATCCCCGAAAGCGGACATCAAGTCCCCGGGGAAGGTCCCAGCAACCCCTTATAGGGGCCCTTTGGACAGCGTCCTGGCGCCTATGGCGCCAGGCTCATAGAAAACGTCAGTCCTGGCGCCATAGGCGCCAGGCTCATTATGAAAGTGTTTGGGTGCACTTACCTGATGCAGACCATGCTGCAGAACCCCGGCCTCCTTGAGGCCTGAAAGGAACTTCTTTACCTGTGGGACTCATTTACCACCCAGGCATGGTCGGGGAAGGATACATACCTGATTGGAGGAAGGAACATTCTAGGAACTTCTTCCAAGGCTATTTAAACCACACCCGATCAGCCACACGTGATTCGTGTTGTTCTGCATCTAGCAGCTGGACGCTCACCGTGTCTGCTCCTGCATCTTGACACCTGCCACATTAGCAACAGAAATGTTTACATCACAACTTCACTAATGCCCTGACCTGTCACTCAAAACTACCAGCCAATCGCTCCTTAACAGACACCACAAAACCCCTTAAAAACTTGACATGGTACGTAAAACCCCCCCGCATAACCAACATACAGTGCCCCCCCCTTTTAATAACCATACCCAGGACCTAAACCAAAATGAAGGGGTGGGAGGGCGGGACAATCGCCAAGTCCAACCGCCACCTGCCTCCCGAACCTTCCCTGGCCCCTTAAATACCCCGGGGAGGCGCTCTGCCCCCCAAGGCCACTCGCTGGCCGTGTGCAGCGCCAAAAACCTCCCCGGGGGAAACGCTTCGCGTTCCCCCCGGTGCCCCCCTTTTAGCTTACTGCACAAAAACCCAGACTCATTTAAAAGAAGAAAAGGTCGCTTTAATTTGACAAGCCAAAGCTTACAATTAAACGCTTACCTGGCTCAATGGCCTTACAGACTAACGAAATATTTAAACAACCAATTAACTAATTACACATTTTTCATTTTCCCCCAACAATTAAATAATTAAATAAAGCCATTTCCTCCCTAACTGTCCCTTGGACCCTACCGTCTCCTTAACCCTTTTCCAGGCTTCCCGCTTTCTCCCTGGGGCCATGCCCCTCCAGGCTCAATACCTGTTCCCCCGGGGTGACCCGCTTGTGCAAACAGCACCACCCCATCCTTTCCCGTGTCATTCCCCCATTGTGCTTCCCTCCCCCCACATCAAAAGGGGCCATACCCCCGGAGCCCAGACCCACTTCCATACCCCTCAACCTCCCCTCTACACCAATCTCCCCCTTCCTATGACCTGCAGCCAGTCTGACCTGCCACATCAGCAACAGAAATGTTTACATCACAACTTCACTAATGCCCTGACCTGTCACTCAAAACTACCAGCCAATCGCTCCTTAACAGACACCACAAAACCCCTTAAAAACTTGACATGGTACGTAAAACCCCCCCGCATAACCAACATGTCAAGACTTACCTGTTGGGTCATTCCCTTTTAATTTCGGGTCCGCGCCGCATCCAGGCATTTTCGGACCCCGGCCCCTAAGGGGAAAAAGACATCAGCGTTAATGAGTGAATGAAAAGACATTAGCAAAACACTCATTAAAGATTTACCTGATTTCCACAAGGATTTCACCGCTCACCTCGGGTCGGTGCCTGTTCCCCGGCATTCCGTACCCCGGCCCCTATGGGGAAAAAGACACTAGCATTAGAACATTAATGCATGGACACAAGGGGAACCACTTATAGAAAAACTTACCTGGAAGCCAAGCAAGTTTGGTTCTCACCCATCCGAAAATCCAGTGACGTAACTGGATACCAACGCGCCCCTGCATCAGAAGCAGGATGGACCAATGGCTCCACCACCTTGTCCGTTTGGACCTCCACTGAGCAAATGCCCTTCTCAACCCCCAAGGCTCCAATTGCCACGATGCCCGCTCCCGGGGAGCCGGCTCAGGCCCTGCATCCCCGAAAGCGGACATCAAGTCCCCGGGGAAGGTCCCAGCAACCCCTTATAGGGGCCCTTTGGACAGCGTCCTGGCGCCTATGGCGCCAGGCTCATAGAAAACGTCAGTCCTGGCGCCATAGGCGCCAGGCTCATTATGAAAGTGTTTGGGTGCACTTACCTGATGCAGACCATGCTGCAGAACCCCGGCCTCCTTGAGGCCTGAAAGGAACTTCTTTACCTGTGGGACTCATTTACCACCCAGGCATGGTCGGGGAAGGATACATACCTGATTGGAGGAAGGAACATTCTAGGAACTTCTTCCAAGGCTATTTAAACCACACCCGATCAGCCACACGTGATTCGTGTTGTTCTGCATCTAGCAGCTGGACGCTCACCGTGTCTGCTCCTGCATCTTGACTTCTGCCACACCTGCCAGCATCCTGAATCACCTGCAAAGGAAGGGACCAAGAGAACGGAAGAAGGAAAAGGCCTCACCTGCTAAATCTGCATCCCAGAGACATTTCGCCGACAATCCTGAAAAGGAAGACATTTATATTTAAAAGCACATTGCATCGATCGCTGCAGCGCCGCATTCTACTCACCTTTACAGGGCGCCTCCATGTTCAGCTGCGACCATCCGGATTCGCAGTCGCGCCCCCGCGCCTAGGGAGAAAAAGACAAGAAGAAAGGTGAGAGAAAGAAGGGAAAAGGGAAGCTAAAACTCCATGTCAAGACTTACCTGTTGGGTCATTCCCTTTTCATTTCGGGTCCGCGCCGCATCCAGGCATTTTCGGACCCCGGCCCCTAAGGGGAAAAAGACATCAGCGTTAATGAGTGAATGAAAAGACATAACCAAAACACTCATTAAAGTCTTACCTGATTTCCATAAGGATTTCACCGCTCACCTCAGGTCGGTGCCTGTTCCCCGGCATTCCGTACCCCGGCCCCTATGGGGAAAAAGACACTAGCATTAGAACATTAATGCATGGACACAAGGGGAACCACTTATAGAAAAACTTACCTGGAAGCCAAGCAAGTTTGGTTCTCACCCATCCGAAAATCCAGTGATGTAACTGGATACCAACGCGCCCCTGCATCAGAAGCAGGATGGAGAGCTCGTCCTTCCAGACCCTAAGGTGAGACGCTACGGGGAAGCACAGAAGGGTTTTGAGGAGTGTGCGAGGGGTAAGTGGGAGGCCGATTGGATTACCCCGCAGACAGTTAACCCCCTATTCTCACCTACAGAAGGATACTTCTGCGAGTCAGACAAGCCAGATCTGGGGCCCGGTCCAGTCCGTCTTCCGAACCCTGCGCATTACCTTAGACGAGGTCACAGCAGCGCGAACCAGGCCAGCGGTCCCGCGGGAGTCAGGTGAGCGTTACACCAATGGCCTGTACCCCAACGTCTTTCCTTATCCCTTGCAATCCAGACCTTTCATTTCCCTTCCTCCCTCTTGTGACCCCTCTCTGCCATGCAGATGACCATTCCCTTTACCGCTCACCTCTTTCCACGCCTGCCGTCTGCGGTCTGGCGTCCACACCGATGCTCCTCATCTCTTTCCTTAGAGGGCTCCTACTGCGGGGACAAAACATGTCAGCAGACTCACCCAGCCAACAGTTCCCCCGCCCTCTTGCCCCCCGACCACCCTGCACCTGCCTTTCCCGATCCCACCACCAACTTATTCTCTCCTCCCCCATTTCCCCTACCGCCCTATAACCTTCCACCTCCCATTGCCCCACATAATCCTCCAAACCAACTTCATCCCACCTCAAATACCATTGTGGATGCGAGCTCAAGCCCCAGTCGAGTTGATCTTCCTCTTGCGAGCCCGGGGCATCCGCCCCGCCACTCCTTTGATGTCTTCTCGGCAGGGCCCCGGAAACCCCTGCCTGGTCCTCTTCTCTCGTGCGAGGCGTTCCGACCTCCACCCTGGAGTCCGCATTGCTAGGGGCCCTGCTGCACCCTCTAGGCTCTCCATGCGCTGACCGAGGAGGGGCCGCTCTCAAACCCTCTGCCTCCACCTGACCAGCGGGGGCTGCGCAGCGCCCTCTGCCCTCACTCCTCCTACCCGGGGGGGGGCGCCCCAACCTAACCTCCTCCATTGATCGGGACCTCTCCCTCCTTCTCCCACCTGCACTCTTCTGCAGGTATTTACCCCCTCTTCCCCTCTGCCCTGCCACCCCCTTCTGCACCCCATCACTGGCCCCGCTGTGGTTCCCTTGAGCCACCTCCTTTTGAGCACTCCCAGCTTCCCTAGGGCTATCATTAACTCCCTCCCTTGATGGCTGCCCACCCGAAATCATTTCTCCCCCGGACGCCCTCCTGTCTATCTCCCTCCTCATCTTCCTGCCCCTGAATTCCCACACCTCCCCTCTCCCCGCCGCGGGGGTGCAAGCCACCACTGCCGCGAGAGCCCCATCAGCTGCAGCTCTGCTCTGCGGCCTACCCCACTTATCTCCCCCTCACCCGTGACCTCTCCACCAGTGACCTCCCCCACTGCTCCCTCCAACTGGGCCCTAGATGCCCTACTAATTATTTCCAAGGCCTCCCTCAGAGCCTTAGAATCAACCAGACCCTTCTTACTGACTCCCTGCCCCACCATTGTGCATCACTAATCTGGATTGTGCACCACTTTTATGCCCCTGCCGCTAACTAGCTAAGCCCTCGAGCCAGAAACTACCCATGGACAAAATCCTAGAAAATTGGCACACCCAGGACAAAGAACTGCCCCTAGACCAAAACTTATCTCCTTGATAAACAAAAAATACCTATACACCCAAGGTATAAGATTAATAAATAACTAATCCCTTGACAAAGCACAATTTTTTTTTTATTTTTTAAATTAACCCCCTACCTAATAAATCACCACTTTTACCCTAAACAGCCCCTTACAGCACCTAAACTGCTGTGGGAGAAAATTACACCTTAAAACCTCAAGCTAATGGCCCAAAACTAACTTAATGACACTGCCCCCTGGCGGATTGAAAGCCTCACCGCACTTGGTGCCAAAAATCTATTTAATTCCCTTAAAAACTCACCTGCCCTGTGGACCCCTTCTTTACTTCAAATTGTCCCCCAACAGCGCCAAGAAACCCAAAAATTGAGCTCCCGGGCTCCAAATTATGTAACAGAAAGCCGCGGGATACACCGCCCTCTGGCGGCTTGCCGTGCGCACCGCACTGACCTACTCTGCAATAGAATGCGGGCCCTTTAAGGATCCCGCACTGTCCCCACTGTCAGGAGACAGCCACCGTGGCCTCACGCTAGTAACGCTCGCAGGCACACGGAGGGAAAGCTCCACTTCCTCCCACCCTAGATCCCGTTAAACCACTGGGGGACCCTGCAATGCCCGCCCTGCCCACTCTTCCCAAAAATTAAACGCGGGCACGCAAAGCGGTAAAACGTAATCTCCCACCCGCAGAAGTGAGGACCCGGGACTGAGAAGGGCTCCTGCTCCACACAACTACTGCCCCCCGAACTCACTAAAGAGAACAGCAAAAACCCCTGCACCCCCAGACGGGCTACCCCAATGAAGAAAAGACAAAAAACACTGGTAGGGGGGGTACCTTATGTACGGTACCCCCAGCTAAGATCCCTTATTTAAACAAGAAAATAAAATGCAAAATGTCACAATTTCCTAACGTGCTATGCCTAACCTCCCCCACTACTACTAACCAATCCACCTCACCTATGCTACCTCAAAGCACCAAACAGCTAACAGGGAAGGCTCGGGAGTAGGCAACAGGACTTGACAATCGCCAAGTCCAACCGTCACCTGCCTCCCGAACCTTCCCTGGCCCCTTAAATACCCCGGGGAGGCGCTCTGCCCCACACGGCCACACGCTGGCCGTGTGCAGCGCCAAAAACCTCCCCGGGGGGAAACACTTCGCGTTCACCCCGGGTCCCCCCTTTCGGTATCTCAAGCTCTGTTTCTATCCTAACACACATCATATCTCCCGCTTTCCCATGTTTTCTCTCTCTCACACGCACTCTCTCCCTCTTTTCTTCCCATCTCTTTTCGTCACTCCCCAAAGCCCTACCTTTTTCCCTTATTCTCTTTTTATTCCTCACCCTCTTCTGCTTCCTTGTAACTTCTAGTCTCTCTTTCTCTCATGTATTCATTTGCAAGTATGCTGTTCAAATTATTTCATCCATTGGTCCAAACGTACCTTCCTTGGCGAATCTCCCTCCTATGCAGAGCACAATTTGCTGTAAAAACAAATGAATGTCAAAAAGGAATTCATTAGACTGGGTACAGCAATAACTGATGAGAAAAATAATGATTTTCTGATTTGGTTAAATGCGATTCATTTGCCAAATTAATTCACAGACACAGTTAGTAAACACCAAGTGATTCGTCTGGGTTTGACAATTATCTTGCCTAAGTGATTATTAACAAAAAGAAATTGGAATCTTCACAAATGATATACATTTAAATAAGTTATTACAGCGAAAACACTTTTTCAATAGGAATTTCAAAAATTTTAAGACACATTTTTTCAACAACCCTCTGGGCCCAATTAACAAATAAAAGCACAGAAATTGTGCAAAGCATCTCGACTCCCTAAGAGTGCACTCTCCAGTCATAATGCCCGTCAAGATGATTCACAAAGGAATAGTGTCATAAAATCCGGCTGCAAAAAAAGGGAAAATGTAGCGCTCGACAACACCAGGACTCTCCTTATGCCCAGGGAAACAATATGCTGGGCATCTACGTAAACAATCTAAAGAGTGTGCTGAACAAAACCAGTTAACCTATATCACAGCAGAACACACCCATACAACAGGTCAGGCAGAGGGACTGCAAAGAGTGTGGTCACCTGAACAACAACGCTATGACCAATATGCAAATAAAATTCCAAACAGCAACCACAACACCAAATTGCACACACATTTCTAATGGCACATCTGGAACCAGAACCAGTTGGTGCACACACAACATCCCGCTAACACATGGCATTTGCACCTGCCATCATCCTCTTGAGCTGGCCATGTAGCATCCCATACAAACAGCAGTCCAATCCCAAATGCCGAACACCTCCACAACCCCCAGCTTGTCTACCCAGATTCCAGAAATCAACTGCCATCATATTGACCAAACACTGCACATAGAGGTGCCTACATTTAGGTGTTCAAGCTCACTACATACAAATATGGCAAGACACAGAGATATGCACCATGCAGAAACACAGCCACAGTGAACATATCCACACACAAACACGTCACCACACCCTCACCAGTGTGCAGGCAGAAGCAAAATCACAAATCACAGCCATGGCAAAGGACCACATGTGTACAATGCAACAGGAGACCTCACAAAAATTGCCCCAGACCAAAAAGAAAACACCATTGAAAAGCAGGCCCCCCAACAAACAAAAAGAGAAAGGTGTCCTCCAACACAAAACCCACCCCAAACTCCAGGTATAAGACCTCAAGGGAAGAGGAGGCTTTAAGAATGGCACATGTTCAAGAGCAGGAAATGGCATTGATGAAAAGGGCAATGACAATAATGACAATATATTTGGAATGCCAGTGTACATGTGAAGGCACGCTCACAAGTGGTCACGCCAGAAAAAGAAAAAAAAAACTGCTAGGGAAAAAAGGCCAGGAGATTCTTCTAAGGATAACAAGTTTTAATCACAGAAGTAATAGGTATGCCAGCAAAGAACTCTGTTTCTAAAGAACGTTCTGCTGTAAAAAGGTACAAGCAAAATTTTATAAGGAAACAAATTGTCATCAGTGACATAAACATATACAGTAAAAACCTGCATGGTTGGTTGATGAGATTCTACACATGATCAGCCAGCACCATAGGAGATGCCAGGCTATTGGCCCCAGCCCCATCCATCCGCCTTTCATCACGCGGGGCCTGCTGGGCTCATCATCTCCAGGGAACCAAGGTCGAGTTTGCAATTAGTTACTATGTAAGACAATGCTACTCTATCATTATGGCGTGCACCTGAGAGGCTCGGGGACTGGCACAGGGGAAGGATTAACATCACGCTGACCCACATATTCTTCATTCATCCTGTATCACACTATCTGCACCTAAGGTTTCCACCCATAATTTGGACTATAATTTATTCCATCCTGTACCTCGCATTACAGATCCTGTCATTATGAAATAAAGTGGAGTGGTCATGTGCTTGATGATCTTTTATGCCCAGTGGGTTTATGGTTGGTGGTCTGGGGTCACTTACAATTGTGGAATTCAGGTGTCTTAGACTGGGAGAGTTGTGGGTGCTATACCTCATGATTGGCTGGGTTGGAGGCCTGCTTTTGCCTGGCTGTGATAAACGTGCATTGTGAGGCATAATGGTACTGTCTTGTGACCTTGCAGTGCACATTCTTTCTTAGGATAACACGTATTGGCAACAGTTGTAGAACAAAAGAGAGTTTCTATGAGAGCTAACAGTCTCTCTGTCGTCAGCGCTTGGGCCTGCTCAGGTTTATTTGTTGGGTCTGTGTTTATCGCACAGCCATGCAGGGCCGAATGTTTCTACCATGCCTACGTATATGCACACACTAAGTCTAAGTATTTATTTTGCATAATATTGTGCCTTTACAGGGTCTTTTAGCATGCCCACTCCAACCATGAACATCGCAAGGGTAGTTCGGGGATTCACCTTACTCTAAAGAGCCTAGGGGTGGGAGAGGTCATTTCCTTCCCAACAATGACCCCCCCACCAAACCGCCACACACCATCCACACCACGTGCCATAGATAACATATACATTACAACATCATCTATCAGCATGCAACAAGCACAACATGGTGTATCATTGTCAAACACCACCTGTACAACAGGTGCCCAGGACCACCATGAATGCAAGGATGCCCAAATAAAGTTACCAGTAAATGTGAGTCCACCACAACCAATCAAGACATGCCATCATACCCATCCACAAGGGCCATGCAGATCTGGTGAGCCCATACCAGCCACAAGATTGCCTAATATGCAGCTGTCACCACATGTTACATGTTGCTGGTCAACTGCATATCATTTTAAACTCTCCCAAAAGTGGAGTGTAGCAGTAAAGAGAAGATGAAGGCAAAATCACCTTTGCTCTTCACATTTACTCTCAGCTTTGGAAGAAATAGAACAATGCCTGCAAATGATGCATTCCAATGGAATGAGCTTGCTCATTACCAGGTGTCAATGAGAGGCATATTCGATTGAAATCCATTTTTTGTAAGATTGTATGAAAATCGAATGCAGGAGTAAAACCAAATGCTCCCCTAAATCAGAGGAGGAAAGCAAAGCAGATATGCTATTTATGTTTTGCTACCCTCCTAAACCTCAGGACAGCGGTAAAACGGAGTGGTGCATAAAAGGAAAGCAGACACTGCGTTTATGCTTTTTTTATGCTTCACTGTTAGGCAGAAACCTGTGCAGTTCCCTTAGGGAACACTGCAAAAGATTTAGGACTACAGGTGTTAGCAGTAAACCCACTTGGTAGCAGTCTGTACCACCCATATTTACCTGGTAGCTGTGGCTGAGCAGTCAGACTTCTCTCAAGAAGAGTTAGGCAGTATGCAAAGGATATACAATAGGCACTCAGACAAACCAATATAAGCAAACACTGACCAGAGCTTTGGTATCAAAGGATATAATTATTTATTTAAAAACACACTGTTTGAAACACTCCAGCACTCTTGTTGTAAAGTATTCTAAACACAGTTACTATTGTAATATATACACCCCTTTTTCCTTATCAGATAAGTCACGGTAAAACACCACTTATTTTCATACAGAGGTGAGCGCTTAACTAGATGGCACTCCAATAGGTTTGTGAGAAAGGGAGGGAAAAAGACAGGATATGGAAAAGGTACACCACTCTAAGATTCAGGAACACTGTTAGCAAGGCAGAAGAGCAAAAGTCACTTGTGAGCCAAAGTCCAAAGGCTGGGCCCACTCTTAGAGAGAGCAGAGCACAAATGCGCCCAAGATCACACAGTTACACTAGGCTTAGAAAGTCTTGCAGAGGGTTCAAAAAGAGTTTAGAGAGGCTTTAGGAAAGTTTAGCCAGGGTGTCCCAGGCTAACCCAGGTTCGAAAGCCGGTGGCTAAATCTACCCCGTACAGTCGGTAGCAAGGGAAGCCAGGCGGGACACGGTACCTTAAGTGGGAAGGATCCTCCAGCGGTGGCAGTTGTTCCTGGCAGTGGGTGCAAGTCACGTCGTCGTCCAGGGGAAGAGAAGATCTCGACTTGGAGGAAAGATGAAGGTCGTTGCACTACCAGGGAAGAAACCAGCCGCTGAGTTTTCCGGTTAAAGGTGGTACCTTTGTTCGCGGTCGTGGTAAAATGTGGTATCCCGGTTGCCGGGGTGCTTGGCACAGGCAAGGCGGCCACAAGGTACGTCGGGAAGGCGAAAAGACAGTGAAACTGGTTATCCCCACCAGTCAAAGGAAGAAGACTCTCCGGCGGGAGATCTCCTCTGTCGTTGGGAAAAGTGGTGAGACGGTCCAGCAAGGCTCCACCGGTGTTGGTGTCGTGGCAGGTAGGCTCAGCTTCTCCCTCATCGGATTCTTAGGTCCTGTGGCGACTTCTGAAGTTCCAGTCCCCAAAACCCTGCTTTTATGCAGAAAACCCCCATTCACTCAGCCTAGCTGTCACTCAAACATGCTAAGTGGTGAGCCGGCCGGCTCACCACTTGGGCCAATCAGGACGGAGTGCGACTTGAGTTGCCTAGGCAACTCAGTCCAGAGTGCCTAAATCCCCCTCCACCCCTCCTAAGTACCCCAGACAGAGTAGCACCACTTTGGAGGGCTTCTGTGGAGAAGCCTGTCAAAAAGTGGAACAAAGGGCTCGACTTGGGTTGGAGTCACAGAAGAGAACACAAACGCCATTTTAGAATCAAGTTTTGGCAAAAAATACCAACCGGAGAATTAATATTAATTAAATAAACCAGCGGTATGTTAGAGGCTACCGTAAATAATTAAATAAAGATAGTAGCCTAAAACAATGGGAAATCCCATAGGAAAATATTCGCGGTTGAATATAAAAAGTAGTATCCACTGCCACCAGCCAAAACTCGATCAGGGGGGACGGAGACGTGCCCCCTTGACTAACAGACCCCGGGGCAATTGAATTGCCCCAGCCAGTACATCCACAATATGATAGTTTGTACTGGTTCTGTTCAGAATTTAAGACTAGTAAAGTCAATGGTGACTTTAAATGCCCTGGGAGACAGTAGTCAGTCCCAGGGTATGGAGTCTATACTGGGGGGTCACTATGACACCCCTGTGTTACTGCACTGAGGGTGCTGTGTAACACACATCACAAAAACACATGAAGCCCTATGGGGTAAAAGTCCCCATAGCCCATTAAACACATCTAGATTCAAAGAAACACACTCAAATCATGTCCAAGAGTGAGGGTAAAAGAGTCTCACTCTTGGCAGGAGAAAAAAATAAACCCCAAAAATCCAGCAAAGCTGCTGGGGGACTCACTAGGTTAGGAAATTCAGCCTAAACAGAGAATTCTGCCTAACACTCGCCCCCCCCCCCACGGACTAAGGGACAGGAGGATTTAATCCACTCCTGGATGAACCTCATACCTCTAGTCGATGACATACATCCTAGAGAGTCCATCAGCATTTTGATGGTGACACCCTGACCTGTGCTCAATGGTGAAATCAAACCCTTGCAGGCAGATTGACCATCTCAATAGTTTTGGATTTTCTCCCTTCATTTGCATTAACCATCTCAAGGGTTGGTGGTCAGTCTGAATGACAAACGTAGAACCATACAAGTATGGCCTAAACTTCTTCAGTGCCCACACAATAGCAAAGCATTCTCTTTCGATTGTTGCCCACCTTGTCTCAGGATCCTTCATCTTACGGCTGATGAAGCAAATGGGGTGCTCCCTACCCTTCTCATCCAGTTGGCTTAGAACTGCACCTATACCTACATTGGAAGCATCAGTTTGTACAATGAAAGTTTGGTGGTAGTCAGGGGCCCTCAATACTGGAGCTTGGCAAAGAGCTTTCTTCAGTTTTTCAAATGCCTGATAGCACTCCTCATTCCATTTGACCTTTTTAGGGAATTTTGGAGAGGAGATTACATTCAGTGGAGAAGCTATGGTCCCATAGTTCTCAATGAAATTCCTGTAATACCCAGTGAGGCCTAGGAAGGCTCTCACTTGGGTTTGAGTAGTAGGTGTTGTCCAATTATTGCACATCTTCAATCTTGCTGAGCAAAGGACTTATTTCTCCACCTCATGCCCAAGGTAGACCACCTTACTTTGACCTATCTGGCATTTACTTGCCTTGATAGTCAAATTGGCCTGTCCAAGAGCCTGCAAAACATGTCCTAGGTGGTTCACATGGTCCTCCCAGGAGTGGCTGAAGACTGCAATGTCATCCAAGTATGCCATGCAGAAGTCCTCCATCCCAGCTAGAACTTGGTTCACCATCCTTTGGAATGTAGCAGGTGCATTTTTTAATCCAAAAGGCATGACCTTAAACTGGTACAAGCCAACTGGGGTGGAAAATGCAGTTTTCTCCTTGGCATGGTCTGTCAAGGCTATTTGCCAATAGCCTGACGTAAGGTCAAATGTGCTGAGGTACTTGGCTGCACCAAGTTTATCCACCAACTCATCCGTCCTTGGTAAAGGGTGGGCATCAGTCTTTGTGACTGCATTAAGAGCTCTATAGTCCACACAGAATCTCAAGTCTTTGGATCCTGCCTTTGGTACTAACACAACTGGGCTAGACCATGGACTAGTAGAGGGTTCTATTACCCTGAGATCAAGCATCTTCTTGACCTCCCCCTTGATATGGGTTCTCACATTTTCTGACATTCTGTATCCTCTGCTTTTGACTGGCAGACAGTCACCAGTGAGTATCTCGTGCTGTCCCCAAGGGGTCAAGCCTGGTGAGAGTGAGAACAGGGAGGCAAACTGATTTAACATAGATTTGCACTCCTCTTGTTGCTCAGGTGCCAGATCTGAAGAGAGATTGACTCCTTCAATTTTTTCATCTAAAGGTACACCTCTGAGGAGATCAGGGAGAGACTCACTCTCTTCTTCCTCTGCTGCTGAAGCTAGAAGCAAGGCCCCTACTTCAGGTCTGGAGACGTACGTTTTTAGGCGGTTGGTGTGGAAGACTCTAGGTGCTTCCCTGGGTCTGCCCAGATCCACCAGATAGTTGACCTCTCCAAGTTTTCCCACAACTTTGAAGGGTCCCATCCATTTGTCTTGCAAGTCCCTCTGCCTTGTTGGGAGCATAACGAGAACTAGCTGGTCTTGAGTGAACTCAACCATGTTAGCCTTTTGATAATGCCAATGCTTGACCAAAGCTTGTCCAGCTTTCAGGTTATCACTAGCTTCTGCCATCATGTGTGACATTCTCCTTCGGAGACCTATCACATAGTCAGTCACTCTGACTGGCTTGAGGGGAGGAGCACCTTCCAACCCCTTCTTAATCAGGGCCAATGGACCTCTGACTGGATGGCCATAGAGAAGTTCAAAGGGAGAATAACCTACTCCCTCCTGAGGGACTTCTCTATAAGCAAAGAGAAGGCATGGCAGTAGAAGGTCCCACTTTCTTTTCAGAGGTTCCTCTAAAGCACCTATCATGCTCTTCATGGTTCTGTTAAACCTTTCTACCAACCCATTGGTTTGGGGGTGGTATGCGGTTGAGAGCTTGTAAGTAACTCCACAGGTTTTCCACATGGCTTTCATGTAGTGGGACATAAAGTTTGACCCCCTGTTGGATATTACTTCCTTAGGAAACCCAACCCTGGTAAAAATACCAAGGAGGGCCTTAGCCACAGCCGGAGCTGTAACAGTCCTCATAGGAATTGCCTCAGGGTGTCTAGTAGCATGGTCTACTACAACAAGGATAAACCTGTTGCCTGAGGAGGTAGGGGGAGCAAGGGGACCAACAATGTCAATCCCTACCCTCTCAAATGGGACTCCCACAACTGGGAGAGGCACTAATGGTGCCACATTCTTGGAGCCAACCTTACCAGAAGTTTGGCAGGTATGGCAGCTCTTGCAAAACCTATCTACTTCTGCCCCCATTTTTGGCCAATAGAAGTAGAGTGAGAGCCTTTCCTTGGTCTTCTTGAAACTCAAGTGACCAGCCAAAGGAATCTCGTGGGATAGGTGCAAGAACTGTTGTCTGTTTTCTTGAGGTACTACAAGGCGTTTGTAGTCTCCAGGTTCAGACTCAGTTGGTTCACTGTAGAAGAGGCCATCTTCCCAGTGCAACCTATACTTCCCAGGCTCTTGCCCATCAGCCTGAGCAGCTGCCTGGTGGCGGAGACCCTCCAGAGTTGGACATTCTCTTTGTCCCTTACGGAAAGCTACCCTGCTGGGCCCACCTTCTGCCAGTAAAGACTGCAGCTCAGGATGGTCCTCAGGGTCTAAGTCTCCAATAAGTTCTTGGCCTCCCACTAGCTCTTCTTCAGAGTCTAGTTCCACCATGCAGGGTTGTACCTCCCTCTCAGCCTCAGCTGGAGGTGGAGTTACAGGTGTAACTGTTGGAAGCACTGGAGTGCTTGCTGCTGACTTTTTCCTAGGAGTCTTGGGTTGCCCCTTTGCTCCTGATCTGGTAGTTACTGCAGTGAGCTGCTCCAGTGGTAAAGGAGTGATCTCTGTCATCATCTCCTGAGATAACCCTCGCAGGGTTTTCTCTCTTGCAGGTTTTGTGAGCTCCTGTAACCTTTTACTAGGTGGTCTGGGGGTATGTGACACAACTCCAAGAGCGTTCAGGTCATTACCCAACAGAACCCTACCTGGTACTTCACATTGTACACTGACAGGTATTTTTACAGCCATGTCATTACACTGGATGAGAACTGGTAACTGGGGACACATCTGCACAGGCCTTCCAGCTAACTTGGTGAGGCATTTGGGTGCCTTAGCAACATCCTCTGCCTTGAAAAATGATTCATCCACCACAGTTATGCTGGCCCCAGTGTCTCTAATGGCAGGAGTCTCCAGACCATTCACCTGGACACTGTCTTTATAATACTCTTTAGTATTATCTGGGATAGAATTATACACATCTAAGTTCTGTTGTTCCCACAACCCCAGAGAGACTAAAGAAACACTGGCTGAGACACCAATGGGTTCATCAGCCAGCAGTAGAAAGTTTCCACTTGCCATTGGGACTTCCTCTTCTAGAGCGAAGGATAAGGAGGCAAGTTGGATCCCTGAAGGTTTACCCTTGAATCTGGGATCTCCTTTCACATGGTCAGTAGAGCCACAAACAAAGCATTTACCAAATGCCTTCTGGAATGGAGGCTTGTTCTGACCTCCCTCTGGTTTGGCACCAGAGGAGACACTATTCTGCTGTGGTTTCCCTGGTGGCTTACCCTTCTGGTTTTGTTTGGGGCCCTCTTTGGAATTTGTAGTATTAGAATTCTCTTTGGAGTCCTTTTTAGTCTGTTTCCCCTCATCCTTTTTCTGAGTTACCCCAGAATCCTTGTGAGTGGCCCTGTTGGCAACCAACAAGTCAGCAGCCTTAGCTAGTTTTCAGGAATCTACTTCTTTTGAATCAGCCAAGTGCTGTCTGAGCTCAGGAGAGCAGGCATCATAAATTGACTCCAACATAAAAAGATTCTTCATACCTTCATAAGTGTTCACCTTGTAACCCTTAATCCATCCCTCTATGTTTTTCAACCCTTCACTCACCCAGGTAGCCCAAGGGGTACCGTCATGCTTTTTGAGGGTCCTAAACCTCTTAAGATGCTGGGAAGGGGTCTTCCCAAATCTAGCTATCAGAACTAGTTTCACACATTCATACTCTTTCCTATCCTCCTCCCCCAACTCCATTACCACATCAGTTGCAACAGGGGGAAGCCTAGAGAACAACCAGGTGAGTAAGTCATTTCCTGTGATGTTCTGGAGCCCATGATTATATTCAAACAGAGACAACCAATCCAACACATCCAACTTAGGCTCATACATACCAACCAATTCCTTAGGCATCCGGGGTCTTTTAGGACTGGAACCTCTAGAGGAGCCAGAGAGAGAAGCATTTTTGACAGATCATTTCTTCATTTCTAGCTCATGCTTGAGCTCCATTTCCCTTAGCCTTAGTTCTTGATTCAGTTCCTGATGTCTCTGTTCAGCCTGAGTATTCAGTCTCTTGAACTCTAGTTCAAGTTTCATTTTCTCTAATTCAAGATATTGAGGACTAAGTGTGGGACTTGGCAAAGGTCCAGTAGGTACAGCAGGTAGAGCAGAGAGAGGCCTAGGGGGGAAAGACACAGCAGCCTCACCCTCCTCTTCTGACTCTTCCTCAAGATTATCAACATTTTGGTCAATATCAATTTCTATACTGTTATCTACATTTTCTGGCATGGTAGGTCCCTCTGAACCATCATCCAGACTTTGGTTAGCTAACAACCTTTCTATCAATTCCATTTTCTTGCCTTTAGTCAGGAGATTCTTATGCTAACATATAACTCTTAAACAATCAGCAGTTTTTGTAGCAAGGTACTCTTGACTATAAGTTTCCATAGTTGACATGTTAGAAAGATTACCTTTTCAGTGCTAAGCTTTGTGGTTAGTTGTACTAAGGTATCCTAAAGCACTCTAAAATGTATACTCAATACAAATCCCACCGCTGCCACCAGTGTTAGGCAGAAACCTGTGCAGTTCCCTTAGGGAACACTGCATAATATTTAGGACTACAGGTGTTAGCAGTAAACCCACTTGGTAGCAGTCTGTACCACCCAGATTTACCTGGTAGCTGTGGCTGAGCAGTCAGACTTCTCTCAAGAAGAGTTAGGCAGTATGCAAAGTATACACAATAGGCACTCAGACACATCAATACAAGCAAACACTGACCAGAGGTTTGGTATCAAAGGATATAATTATTTATTTAAAAACACACTGTTTGAAACACTCCAGCACTCTTGTTGTAAAATATTCTAAACACAGTTACTATTGTAATAAATACACCTCTTTTTCCTTATCAGATAAGTCACAGTACAACACCACTTATTTTCATACAGAGGTGAGCGCTTAACTAGATGGCACTCCAATAAGTTTGTGAGAAAGGGAGGGAAAAAGACAGAATATGGAAAAGGTACACCACTCTAAGGTTCAGGAACACTGTTAGCAAGGCAGAAGAGCAAAAGTCACTGGTGAGCCAAAGTCCAAAGGCTGGGCCCACTCTTAGAGAGAGCAGAGCACAAATGTGCCCAAGATCACACAGTTACACTAGGCTTAGAAAGTCTTGCAGAGGGTTCAAAAAGAGTTTAGAGAGGCTTTAGGAAAGTTTAGCCAGGGTGTCCCAGGCTAACCCAGGTTCGAAAGCCGGTGGCTAAATCTACCCCGTACAGTCGGTAGCAAGGGAAGCCAGACGGGACACAGTACCTTAAGTGGGAAGGATTCTCCAGCGGTGGCAGTTGTTCCTGGCAGTGGGTGCAAGTCACGTCGTCGTCCAGGGGAAGAGAAGATCTCGACTTGGAGGAAAGATGAAGGTCGTTGCACTACCAGGGAAGAAACCAGCCGCTGAGTTTTCCGGTTAAAGGTGGTACCTCTGTTCGGGGTCGTGGTAAAACGTGGTATCCCGGTTGCCGGGGTGCTTGGCACAGGCAAGGCGGCCACGTGGTACGTCGGGAAGGCGAAAAGATGGTGAAACTGGTTATCCCCACCAGTCAAAGGAAGAATACTCTCCGGCGGGAGATCTCCTCTGTCATTGGGAAAAGTGGTGAGACGGTCCAGCAGGGCTCCACCGGTGGTGGTGTCGTGGCAGGTCGGCTCAGCTTCTCCCTCGTCGGATTCTTAGGTCCTGTGGCGACTTCTGAAGTTCCAGTCCCCAAAGCCCTGCTTTTATGCAGAAAACCCCCATTCACTCAGCCTAGCTGTCACTCAAACATGCTAAGTGGTGAGCCGGCCGGCTCACCACTTGGGCCAATCAGGACGGAGTGCGACTTGAGTTGCCTAGGCAACTCAGTCCAGAGTGCCTAAATCCCCCTCCACCCCTCCTAAGTACCCCAGACAGAGTAGCACCACTTTGGAGGGCTTCTGTGGAGAAGCCTGTCAAAAAGTGGAACAAAGGGCTCGACTTGGGTTGGAGTCACAGAAGAGAACACAAACGCCATTTTAGAATCAAGTTTTGGCAAAAAATACCAACCGGAGAATTAATATTAATTAAATAAACCAGCGGTATGTTAGAGGCTACCGTAAATAATTAAATAAAGATAGTAGCCTAAAACAATCGGAAATCCCATAGGAAAATATTCGCAGTTGAATATAAAAAGTAGTATCCACTGCCACCAGCCAAAACTCGATCAGGGGGGACGGAGACGTGCCCCCTTGACTAACAGACCCCAGGGCAATTGAATTGCCCCAGCAAGTACATCCACAATATGATAGTTTGTACTGGTTCTGTTCAGAATTTAAGACTAGTAAAGTCAATGGTGACTTTAAATGCCCTGGGAGACAGTAGTCAGTCCCAGGGTATGGAGTCTATACTGGGGGGTCACTATGACACCCCTGTGTTACTGCACTGAGGGTGCTGTGTAACACACATCACAAAAACACATGAAGCCCTATGGGGTAAAAGTCCCCATAGCCCATTAAACACATCTAGATTCAAAGAAAAACACTCAAATCATGTCCAAGAGTGAGGGTAAAAGAGTCTCACTCTTGGCAGGAGAAAAAAATAAACCCCAAAAATCCAGCAAAGCTGCTGGGGGACTCACTAGGTTAGGAAATTCAGCCTAAACAGAGAATTCTCCCTAACACTCGCCCCCCCCCCACGGACTAAGGGACAGGAGGATTTAATCCACTCCTGGATGAACCTCATACCTCTAGTCGATGACATACATCCTAGAGAGTCCATCAGCATTTTGATGGTGACACCCTGACCTGTGCTCAATGGTGAAATCAAACCCTTGCAGGCAGATTGACCATCTCAATAGTTTTGGATTTTCTCCCTTCATTTGCATTAACCATCTCAAGGGTTGGTGGTCAGTCTGAATGACAAAAGTAGAACCATACAAGTATGGCCTAAACTTCTTCAGTGCCCACACAATAGCAAAGCATTCTCTTTCGATTGTTGCCCACCTTGTCTCAGGATCCTTCAGCTTACGGCTGATGAAGCAAATGGGGTGCTCCCTACCCTTCTCATCCAGTTGGCTTAGAACTGCACCTATACCTACATTGGAAGCATCAGTTTGTACAATGAAAGTTTGGTGGTAGTCAGGGGCTCTCAATACTGGAGCTTGGCAAAGAGCTTTCTTCAGTTTTTCAAATGCCTGATAGCACTCCTCATTCCATTTGACCTTTTTAGGGAATTTTGGAGAGGAGATTACATTCAGTGGAGAAGCTATGGTCCCATAGTTCTCAATGAAATTCCTGTAATACCCAGTGAGGCCTAGGAAGGCTCTCACTTGGGTTTGAGTAGTAGGTGTTGTCCAATTATTGCACATCTTCAATCTTGCTGAGCAAAGGACTTATTTCTCCACCTCCCACCTCATGCCCAAGGTAGACCACCTTACTTTGACCTATCTGGCATTTACTTGCCTTGATAGTCAAATTGGCCTGTCCAAGAGCCTGCAAAACATGTCCTAGGTGGTTCACATGGTCCTCCCAGGAGTGGCTGAAGACTGCAATGTCATCCAAGTATGCCATGCAGAAGTCCTCCATCCCAGCTAGAACTTGGTTCACCATCCTTTGGAATGTAGCAGGTGCATTTTTTAATCCAAAAGGCATGACCTTAAACTGGTACAAGCCAACTGGGGTGGAAAATGCAGTTTTCTCCTTGGCATGGTCTGTCAAGGCTATTTGCCAATAGCCTGACGTAAGGTCAAATGTGCTGAGGTACTTGGCTGCACCAAGTTTATCCACCAACTCATCCGTCCTTGGTAAAGGGTGGGCATCAGTCTTTGTGACTGCATTAAGAGCTCTATAGTCCACACAGAATCTCAAGTCTTTGGATCCTGCCTTTGGTACTAACACAACTGGGCTAGACCATGGACTAGTAGAGGGTTCTATTACCCTGAGATCAAGCATCTTCTTGACCTCCCCCTTGATATGGGTTCTCACATTTTCTGACATTCTGTATCCTCTGCTTTTGACTGGCAGACAGTCACCAGTGAGTATCTCGTGCTGTCCCCAAGGGGTCAAGCCTGGTGAGAGTGAGAACAGGGAGGCAAACTGATTTAACATAGATTTGCACTCCTCTTGTTGCTCAGGTGCCAGATCTGAAGAGAGATTGACTCCTTCAATTTTTTCATCTAAAGGTACACCTCTGAGGAGATCAGGGAGAGACTCACTCTCTTCTTCCTCTGCTGCTGAAGCTAGAAGCAAGGCCCCTACTTCAGGTCTGGAGACGTACGTTTTTAGGCGGTTGGTGTGGAAGACTCTAGGTGCTTCCCTGGGTCTGCCCAGATCCACCAGATAGTTGACCTCTCCAAGTTTTCCCACAACTTTGAAGGGTCCCATCCATTTGTCTTGCAAGTCCCTCTGCCTTGTTGGGAGCATAACGAGAACTAGCTGGTCTTGAGTGAACTCAACCATGTTAGCCTTTTGATAATGCCAATGCTTGACCAAAGCTTGTCCAGCTTTCAGGTTATCACTAGCTTCTGCCATCATGTGTGACATTCTCCTTCGGAGACCTATCACATAGTCAGTCACTCTGACTGGCTTGAGGGGAGGAGCACCTTCCAACCCCTTCTTAATCAGGGCCAATGGACCTCTGACTGGATGGCCATAGAGAAGTTCAAAGGGAGAATAACCTACTCCCTCCTGAGGGACTTCTCTATAAGCAAAGAGAAGGCATGGCAGTAGAAGGTCCCACTTTCTTTTCAGAGGTTCCTCTAAAGCACCTATCATGCTCTTCATGGTTCTGTTAAACCTTTCTACCAACCCATTGGTTTGGGGGTGGTATGCGGTTGAGAGCTTGTAAGTAACTCCACAGGTTTTCCACATGGCTTTCATGTAGTGGGACATAAAGTTTGACCCCCTGTTGGATATTACTTCCTTAGGAAACCCAACCCTGGTAAAAATACCAAGGAGGGCCTTAGCCACAGCCGGAGCTGTAACAGTCCTCATAGGAATTGCCTCAGGGTGTCTAGTAGCATGGTCTACTACAACAAGGATAAACCTGTTGCCTGAGGAGGTAGGGGGAGCAAGGGGACCAACAATGTCAATCCCTACCCTCTCAAATGGGACTCCCACAACTGGGAGAGGCACTAATGGTGCCACATTCTTGGAGCCAACCTTACCAGAAGTGTGGCAGGTATGGCAGCTCTTGCAAAACCTATCTACTTCTGCCCCCATTTTTGGCCAATAGAAGTAGAGTGAGAGCCTTTCCTTGGTCTTCTTGAAACTCAAGTGACCAGCCAAAGGAATCTCGTGGGATAGGTGCAAGAACTGTTGTCTGTTTTCTTGAGGTACTACAAGGCGTTTGTAGTCTCCAGGTTCAGACTCAGTTGGTTCACTGTAGAAGAGGCCATCTTCCCAGTGCAACCTATACTTCCCAGGCTCTTGCCCATCAGCCTGAGCAGCTGCCTGGTGGCGGAGACCCTCCAGAGTTGGACATTCTCTTTGTCCCTTACGGAAAGCTACCCTGCTGGGCCCACCTTATGCCAGTAAAGACTGCAGCTCAGGATGGTCCTCAGGGTCTAAGTCTCCAATAAGTTCTTGGCCTCCCACTAGCTCTTCTTCAGAGTCTAGTTCCACCATGCAGGGTTGTACCTCCCTCTCAGCCTCAGCTGGAGGTGGAGTTACAGGTGTAACTGTTGGAAGCACTGGAGTGCTTGCTGCTGACTTTTTCCTAGGAGTCTTGGGTTGCCCCTTTGCTCCTGATCTGGTAGTTACTGCAGTGAGCTGCTCCAGTGGTAAAGGAGTGATCTCTGTCATCATCTCCTGAGATAACCCTCGCAGGGTTTTCTCTCTTGCAGGTTTTGTGAGCTCCTGTAACCTTTTACTAGGTGGTCTGGGGGTATGTGACACAACTCCAAGAGCGTTCAGGTCATTACCCAACAGAACCCTACCTGGTACTTCACATTGTACACTGACAGGTATTTTTACAGCCATGTTATTACACTGGATGAGAACTGGTAACTGGGGACACATCTGCACAGGCCTTCCAGCTAACTTGGTGAGGCATTTGGGTGCCTTAGCAACATCCTCTGCCTTGAAAAATGATTCATCCACCACAGTTATGCTGGCCCCAGTGTCTCTAATGGCAGGAGTCTCCAGACCATTCACCTGGACACTGTCTTTATAATACTCTTTAGTATTATCTGGGATTGAATTATACACATCTAAGTTCTGTTGTTCCCACAACCCCAGAGAGACTAAAGAAACACTGGCTGAGACACCAATGGGTTCATCAGCCAGCAGTAGAAAGTTTCCACTTGCCATTGGGACTTCCTCTTCTAGAGCGAAGGATAAGGAGGCAAGTTGGATCCCTGAAGGTTTACCCTTGAATCTGGGATCTCCTTTCACATGGTCAGTAGAGCCACAAACAAAGCATTTACCAAATGCCTTCTGGAATGGAGGCTTGTTCTGACCTCCCTCTGGTTTGGCACCAGAGGAGACACTATTCTGCTGTGGTTTCCCTGGTGGCTTACCCTTCTGGTTTTGTTTGGGGCCCTCTTTGGAATTTGTAGTATTAGAATTCTCTTTGGAGTCCTTTTTAGTCTGTTTCCCCTCATCCTTTTTCTGAGTTACCCCAGAATCCTTGTGAGTGGCCCTGTTGGCAACCAACAAGTCAGCAGCCTTAGCTAGTTTTCAGGAATCTACTTCTTTTGAATCAGCCAAGTGCTGTCTGAGCTCAGGAGAGCAGGCATCATAAATTGACTCCAACATAAAAAGATTCTTCATACCTTCATAAGTGTTCACCTTGTAACCCTTAATCCATCCCTCTATGTTTTTCAACCCTTCACTCACCCAGGTAGCCCAAGGGGTACCGTCATGCTTTTTGAGGGTCCTAAACCTCTTAAGATGCTGGGAAGGGGTCTTCCCAAATCTAGCTATCGGAACTAGTTTCACACATTCATACTCTTTCCTATCCTCCTCCCCCAACTCCATTACCACATCAGTTGCAACAGGGGGAAGCCTAGAGAACAACCAGGTGAGTAAGTCATTTCCTGTGATGTTCTGGAGCCCATGATTATATTCAAACAGAGACAACCAATCCAACACATCCAACTTAGGCTCATACATACCAACCAATTCCTTAGGCATCCGGGGTCTTTTAGGACTGGAACCTCTAGAGGAGCCAGAGAGAGAAGCATTTTTACACAGATCATTTCTTCATTTCTAGCTCATGCTTGAGCTCCATTTCCCTTAGCCTTAGTTCTTGATTCAGTTCCTGATGTCTCTGTTCAGCCTGAGTATTCAGTCTCTTGAACTCTAGTTCAAGTTTCATTTTCTCTAATTCAAGATATTGAGGACTAAGTGTGGGACTTGGCAAAGGTCCAGTAGGTACAGCAGGTAGAGCAGAGAGAGGCCTAGGGGGGAAAGACACAGCAGCCTCACCCTCCTCTTCTGACTCTTCCTCAAGATTATCAACATTTTGGTCAATATCAATTTCTATACTGTTATCTACATTTTCTGGCATGGTAGGTCCCTCTGACCCATCATCCAGACTTTGGTTAGCTAACAACCTTTCTATCAATTCCATTTTCTTGCCTTTAGTCAGGAGATTCTTATGCTAACATATAACTCTTAAACAATCAGCAGTTTTTGTAGCAAGGTACTCTTGACTATAAGTTTCCATAGTTGACATGTTAGAAAGATTACCTTTTCAGTGCTAAGCTTTGTGGTTAGTTGTACTAAGGTATCCTAAAGCACTCTAAAATGTATACTCAATACAAATCCCACCGCTGCCACCAGTGTTAGGCAGAAACCTGTGCAGTTCCCTTAGGGAACACTGCATAATATTTAGGACTACAGGTGTTAGCAGTAAACCCACTTGGTAGCAGTCTGTACCACCCAGATTTACCTGGTAGCTGTGGCTGAGCAGTCAGACTTCTCTCAAGAAGAGTTAGGCAGTATGCAAAGTATACACAATAGGCACTCAGACACATCAATACAAGCAAACACTGACCAGAGGTTTGGTATCAAAGGATATAATTATTTATTTAAAAACACACTGTTTGAAACACTCCAGCACTCTTGTTGTAAAATATTCTAAACACAGTTACTATTGTAATAAATACACCTCTTTTTCCTTATCAGATAAGTCACAGTAAAACACCACTTATTTTCATACAGAGGTGAGCACTTAACTAGATGGCACTCCAATAAGTTTGTGAGAAAGGGAGGGAAAAAGACAGAATATGGAAAAGGTACACCACTCTAAGGTTCAGGAACACTGTTAGCAAGGCAGAAGAGCAAAAGTCACTGGTGAGCCAAAGTCCAAAGGCTGGGCCCACTCTTAGAGAGAGCAGAGCACAAATGTGCCCAAGATCACACAGTTACACTAGGCTTAGAAAGTCTTGCAGAGGGTTCAAAAAGAGTTTAGAGAGGCTTTAGGAAAGTTTAGCCAGGGTGTCCCAGGCTAACCCAGGTTCGAAAGCCGGTGGCTAAATCTACCCCGTACAGTCGGTAGCAAGGGAAGCCAGACGGGACACAGTACCTTAAGTGGGAAGGATTCTCCAGCGGTGGCAGTTGTTCCTGGCAGTGGGTGCAAGTCACGTCGTCGTCCAGGGGAAGAGAAGATCTCGACTTGGAGGAAAGATGAAGGTCGTTGCACTACCAGGGAAGAAACCAGCCGCTGAGTTTTCCGGTTAAAGGTGGTACCTCTGTTCGGGGTCGTGGTAAAACGTGGTATCCGGTTGCCGGGGTGCTTGGCACAGGCAAGGCGGCCACGTGGTACATCGGGAAGGCGAAAAGATGGTGAAACTGGTTATCCCCACCAGTCAAAGGAAGAATACTCTCCGGCGGGAGATCTCCTCTGTCATTGGGAAAAGTGGTGAGACGGTCCAGCAGGGCTCCACCGGTGGTGGTGTCGTGGCAGGTCGGCTCAGCTTCTCCCTCGTCGGATTCTTAGGTCCTGTGGCGACTTCTGAAGTTCCAGTCCCCAAAGCCCTGCTTTTATGCAGAAAACCCCCATTCACTCAGCCTAGCTGTCACTCAAACATGCTAAGTGGTGAGCCGGCCGGCTCACTACTTGGGCCAATCAGGACGGAGTGCGACTTGAGTTGCCTAGGCAACTCAGTCCAGGGTGCCTAAATCCCCCTCCACCCCTCCTAAGTACCCCAGACAGAGTGGCACCACTTTGGAGGGCTTCTGTGGAGAATCCCGCCAAAAAGTGGAACAAAGGGCTCGACTTGGGTTGGAGTCACAGAAGAGAACACAAACACCATTTTAGAATCAAGTTTTGGCAAAAAGTACCAACCGGAGAATTAATATTAATTAAATAAACCGGCGGTATGTTCGAGGCTACCATAAATAATTAAATAAAGATAGTAGCCTAAAACAATGGGTAATCCCATAGGAAAATATTTGCGGTTGAATATAAAAAGTAGTATCCACTGCCACCAGCCAAAACTCGATCAGGGGTGACGGAGACGTGCCCCCTCGACTAACAGACCCCGGGGCAATTGAATTGCCCCAGCCAGTACGTCCACAATATGATGGTTTGTACTGGTTCTGTTCAGAATTTAAGACTATCAAAGTCAATGGGGACTTTACATGCCCTGGGAGACAGTAGTCAGTCCCAGGGTATGGAGTCTATACTGGGGGGTCAGTATGACACCCTTGTGTTACTGCACACACATCACAAAAACACTTGAAGCCCTGTGGGGTAAAAGACCCCATAGCCCATTAAACACATCTAGATTCAAAGAAACACACTCAAATCATGTCCAAGAGTGAGGGTAAAAGAGTCTCACTCTTGGCAGGAGAAAAAAATAAACCCCAAAAATCCAGCAAAGCTGCTGGGGGACTCACTAGGTTAGGAAATTCAGCCTAAACAGAGAATTCTCCCTAACATTCACTACAGTAGAAAATGATCCCAAAATCAGTCATGGCTATAACAAGGATTCCTCGTGATGAAATGGGTACACAACAATGTTTGTTTGTTTTAATATTTGTAATGCGCACCAGACCAGAGGGTATCAGGGCGCAATAAGCATCAAGAAGATTGTTCAGCTTTGGTTACATTGCTGTACAGGTACAGACAGATTATGCAATAATTAGCAGGCAAGGGCATTTTGTACACAAAGAGACTTGAAGGCAGGAGAATTACACATTTACAAGATATATACAATACATAATGCACAAAGTACATAGTATGTGTGGTCGAGCAATTTACACGTTTAGGCAGTATACACAATACATGATACATAATGTACACAGAGTGTACAGTCAAAGCAGAGGGAAGAAGAGGCAGGAAGAGGGTTGTGTGGTAGTGTGTGGTCAGCTGTCATTTTCCTTGATCCAGTGGATGAGGTTAGACCTAAAACGAAGGTAGGGTAGGTCTTCCCTCAAGGGCGGTGGGAGGGAATTCCAATATTGGGCAGCTTTAACCTGGAAGCTACTACCACCCATCTTCGTACGTTTAAATCTAGGCACTGTTAGGAGGTTGGCATTGGCAGTTCTCGTGGGGCGGTTGGAGGACTGCCTCGTGAATCTAGTTATGAGGTATTGTGGGGCGTCATTGTGTAGACATTTATGTGTCAGAGAGGCTACTTTTAGGAGGATTTTATCTTTGGTGGATAGCCAGTTATTGTTTCTTCTAATATCAGAAATGTGACCTTTCTTAGGGATGCTTAGGGCTGTTCTCAAGGCATTATTTTGTAGAATCTGGATTTTGTTGGTAATGTATTTGTTACACCCTAAATATAGGGCATTGCAATAGTCCAGTTTAGACAAAATAAGGGCTCTCGCAAGGGTGATGCAGTAGTTAGTGGAGAGGAAAGGCTTTGCAGCTCTGATTAGCTTGCATGTATAAGCAGTGGATGAGGCCATAGAGTTAAATTGTTTTTTTAAGGTTAGGGTAGAATCAAGGTAGACACCAAGGATTTTGACTTCCTTGGCTACTGTAATGTTATTGTTATCTATTCTGAATTTGGAATAGTTGTGGCCAGGTTTGTTGAGATTGGTGGGGGTACCGAGGACAAGGAGTTCAGTTTTGTCATCATTCAGGCATAGACGGTGTGTGGCCATCCATGCCTGGATGATGAGGTACACTCTGTTCAAAAAGGCCAAATCCTTGGTGTAACCTCCCGTCGATGGGATGAGGATCTGGGTATCATCAGCATAGTTAGTGTAGGTGATACCCAGATCAGCTAGATCATCAAAAAGTGGCTTTGTGGAAATGTTGTACAGTGTAGGGGCACGCAGGAGCCCAGTGGCACTCTGCAGGTGATGGGAATAGTGTTGGCTGCTGCTGCCGGTGAAAAGACACACATTGTCCTGTTGTCAAGGAAGGACTGGTTCCAACCTATTGCTTCTTGTGAGAAATGGGTGGCGGAATCCTAGTGGTTGCACAGGATTTTGTGGTGAACTAGATTGAATGCCGCTGAGAGGTCAAGTAGAAGCAGTAAAGCTGCCTTTCCATTATCTCTCAACACGTCAATTTGTGCCTTTAAGTCGATCAAGGCATTTTCGGTCCCATGTTGGGGTCTGAAACCTGATTGGTGTGCTCCTAATAGGTGGTTGCGTTCCAAGTATTGTTGGATTTGAAAGTAAGCTACCTTGTCTAGAATTTTAAGAAGGAAAGGGACTGTTGTGATTGGTCTGTAATTGGTGGGTACGGAGGGGCCTAGTGTTGGTTTTTTGAGTAATGGGAGAACCCAGGACGTTTCAAATTATTAGGGATGGTATTGGTTGCAAAGGATGTGTTAATAAGTCCTTTATGATTTGAGCTGGGCAGTGATCGCCTTGGCAGTTTGACGTTTTGAGATTGAGGATGACTTTTTCAACCTCTAAGATGGATATTTTATTGAAGTTGAAATGGGGAAGGGGGTTTTGGGGGGGTGACGGAATGCGAGGGGGCAGTGGCAGAGAAGGTTTGCTGAGCTTGAAGGCAAGGTCTAGAGTTTATCTTTTATTGGCAATCTTGACTTGAAGGGTTGCAATCTTATTAGATAGAGCATTCTGGACACGAGTACACCATGTTTTATCCTTCAGACATGCGTCAGGGGCTTGGATAGGAGTTTCCATTTATTTAAGTATTGTGAACAATTCTTTAATGCTTGAAGTAGCTTGTGTGATACGCGCGTTGAAGGACGATTGTTTGGCAAGAACAATTTCTTTTTTGTAGAGAGTGGCTAGTTTACTCAGGTTATTTTTATTAGTGTCTGATGGATTTTGTCTCCATATTTGTTCACTTTTGCATTTTTCTAGTCTAATTGATTTCAGAAGGGGAGAGAACCAAGTGTTCACATGTTTTTTAGGTTTACTTTTTCTTAGTTTCAGCGGTGCTGTGTTATCTAAGGAAGAGATCATTATTTTGTTATACTCCTCTACTAAGGTATAGGGATCAATATGGACAGGGAGCTAGTTCAGATTAGGAAGGATCAAGGGAGTATGTTTTTTAGCTGTGATATTTCTTTTATTTCTGGTGGGGATGGCTGGCGCTATGCTGTTATCAGGGGTTGGTGGCGGCATGGCCTCTAGAGTGAAGGTTATCAGGTGGTGATCGGACAAATATTGTGGCAATATGGATGTGATGGAAGTCTGGCAGTTGTACTCTGCTATCCAAATCGAGAGTCCTTCCTTTAATGTGGGTGGGGACAGTCACTTTTTGTGTGAACCCAAGGTCAGTAAGGGAATCATTAATTTGCAAGGCATTGTGGTCTAAAGGGTTATTAAACCCTAGGTTAAAATCGCCTAAGAGAAAGCATTGTGAGAGTTTTTGAGGTTGTCTGATAAAATAGTGGTTAAGTCTTCTTCAAAGGAACCTAGGGGGCCGGGTAGTCTGTATATAAGGTGGATGGCTAGGGTCTGAGTATCATTAATGGGTAGTTTGACCGACAGTGATTCACAATATTTCTGGATTTTTGGAAAGCATCTTCTCTGGGACATATTGTCAGTGGGCCCCAAAGCAGGGAGAAGCGACACCACTCTACATGTATACACAACCACAACCACTGATCAACACAGTGGCCATGCAACTAAGAAACATACATGCGCAGAGTAACATGAAACATATAGACAGGGCCTGTGTACCATGTTAATTCCCAGAAATGCCACTGCAGTACAATCTTCAAATTAGTGACACAACCATAGCACACCAACACAATGTGGTGAATACAATACCTCTATGACATTTTGAAGACCCTTTTCATGTATATAACATAATCCTCCCCAACTACAACCATATTCCATGGCATAGATCTATACAGATACCTGCCTTCTGCATCCAATTACTCTATGTCTGGACCACGGCCAACTGAACCTCACACTCTGCCTCCCTCAGGCTTGCTTCAACCTTCATCTGAAGGTGCTCAAGTGCCTACCTCCTCTGAACCTCAATGTTTTCTGCAGCCCTCAGTGAACCATTCTCAATGGATGTTGTAGCCTGGCAAATAGCCAGCTTTACATCGGCCCTGGCCATGACAATAGCTGCGGTGCATGCAACAGCCCTAGCTCTCTTACAAAACTGTACCTACATTGTTCTTCAAATCTCAATTCTTATCCATTCTTGCTGCATTAAATGACACATCAATGTCCAAGGCTCTTTGCTAGCGACCAATCTTATCATTGTTATTGGTTATTTCTTTTTTCGTTTAGCTTTATTTGCTTTTTGCATCAATTATTTAATGCAATTTAGTTTATTCCACATTTCTTTTCATAGTTTCCTGTTCGCAAACCATTTTGATGTACCTTGCTTCTTGAACATCAGAGCTAGGTCAAAAATGACAATTTTGCATACATGCTAACGTGACAAAAATAATAAATGTAAAAACAATATCATTAAATCACCACATGATTTGAGCACCACTAAACACCAAATAAAACACTTGATTTGCATCCAAGTCATGATTTCGCTTTTCTCTACTAGAGAGGTTTTCTGTACAAAACACTCTTACACACATGTACCCACCATTTTAATTCAAATCCTAATGTGTATCCATTCCAGCTGTATTAAATGCCAAATCAATTTTCAGGACTTTCTGCTAGTGACCAATCCTATTCTGTTTTATTGGTTATTTCTTTGTTCGTTTACCTTTTTTACTTTTTCCATCAATTGTTTAGTCCATTTTCGTTTGTTCCACATTTCCTTTCACAAATAGAGTTTCTCCTTCTCAAACCATTCTGATGTACCTTGCTTCTTGAACATCAGAGCTAGGTCATTTTTGCATACATCGTAACGTGACAAAATATTAAATGTAAAAACAAGATTGCTAAATCACTTTGTGATCTGAACACCATTAAACACCCAGATAAACACGTGATTTGCAAATGCCAAACTACAATTGTGAAAGACTGTTTTGTTTGGTCCCAAGTTTCCCTTATGTATTGATGCAACAGCCCTAGCAGCAAGTCTCTCTTCTTTATGCTTCCTCATACATGCACACTGCCAGCACCTCTGTGTGCAACCTGCACCTGACCTCCTTCATTTCTCCCCTGTGGTGCAATTGGACCATCCTTACTGCCTGCCTACCATAGTTCCACCCTTCTCAGATGCAACAACTCGCACTGCCTGGGAAACAACCTTGAACTTTGGTTCTCCCAATCCAAACATGAACTGCTGCTGAAAGAGACAATCACCCTGGCACTGTCCTCAATTGACTACATGTCCACCACAACCTGGCCTCACTTATGGTAGTATGTGGCAGAGAGGTGAAAGTGGTAGAGGATGGCATTTGGCTACCCAAAAATAAAAAATACTCCTGCCAAGTGCTGCCACCAGGTGGGGGAAGGGCATGGTCAACTCCCGGTTATGCTGGACAGCATTCTTTTGATCAGCAAAAGCATCAAAATAGCATTGGTAGCACTGTCACCTGCATAGTCTCATGAAATGAGACATGGTGTGCATGAGTGGTGGAATCAAAGCTTGTGAATTACATGGCAGCAGAGGTTTGTGTGGCAGGAGCATATGTAGATACCCCCACAGGCCCTGCTTACCCTACTTTCTCAAGCCCATCTCTGCAGCATGTGTCTCCCCCTCAGACACTCTACCATACATAGAGGGCACCCCCTCAAAGTCGTTATCCTACTGTGCTTTGTCAAGCAAGGCCCAAAGGCACCCTGACTCCTGTGTGTCCTGGGAGATATTCCACTGCTGTTCACGTTTCCAAAACAATGACATTCCTGACATCTTCAGCAGAAGTGCCTTCGTACATTTCAAAAATCATAGCCAACTGCCCCACCATTTAGCTGTGTGATGGAGAGTAGCAGGGGTCTACAGCCCTTTTTGTATGTCTTTTCCCTGGTATGTCTCTGCTACTCCAATGAGGGTCCATCTTCTTCGTCAAAGCATGACACTTCAAAAGAAGCTACCATACATCATCATTAATGTAAGGCCATGTCTCCATGTTTCTGCAGACACCTGTGGAATGTGGTCATACAGACGTGTGTAATTCACCTGTGTAAATCAATGTGGGCACAAGTGCAGGCCAGATAGACATGACTGCACAGACAGTGTCATGGGAACACCAGATGGCCAGCAAGTTTATGGAACCCTGCTTGTCCATCTTGCAATCAACATACTGGGAACTTTGAGAGGACCATATGAACATATTTGTGTTTACTTTGAGTCACCTGCACAGCTCTGACTCCTGGCCCCTATATCACCCCTTCACACAACAACCTCAAGCTTCATTACACCCGACAAACATGTCAAACCTCTTGACATTGATGCCAAGTCCATGGTCACAGCGAGAGACAATTCAATGTCTTTCAGACCTTAGCATCTTGATTAATAGATGTACATACCTTTTCTCATAGTTCAAGAAGTGTGTATACCACTCCTGTCACAGCCTCCTCTTTGCATGATTGATCTGCATCATTTCCATGTAACATGTATGCACAACACAGGGGTTGTTCTCTCTGCAGATGAGGAGATGACATACCATTGCCGTATTCATGTGTCAAAGCATCACAATTTCTTGTGTGCATGCCTTTTGTGTGCCACCCCTCCAACGCACACACACACACACACACACAGATGATAACACAAATCACATGTACACATTCCTTTCATAGAAGGAGGAGTTTTCAATCAGTATGTGGCCAGATGTATGACTGTCCTTTCTGGTGCCACACGGCTTATCTGTCCAATATGGTTGTTTTATTGAGCTAATTTTACATCCTACATAATGTGGGCACAAGGACTAGCCAGACTAGGGAGCATGCCATGATCAGGTCTTGGTACCACCCAGCAGCTTGGATATGGGCCTCCACGTCAAGGAGCTAGACATGAAGAGCTTAGTTCACCTATTCAAGGATCTGGACCTGTAATGGTGTAACCAGATATCAACCATGGGAATGGAACACAAGACTGGGTCTTGCCTAAATGGCCACCCTTGCTTTCTTCTGACTTCAGATCCTCAAATCATCCCAGTGATCCTTCATGTTCTCGATGCTACAGAGTTCCACCTCTCCATGTTGATGGCAGCCATAACGCGATACCACATCCTGTAATCTGCCTTGGTGCAAAGCTGCTTTTCTGTGCTGAAGAGGGACTCATCATTTCTCAAGACATGGTCACCCAGGACACCAACTCCAGATACAGAGAAGTTGACAGCCCTGAGCCTCAGCACCTTGGCTGGGTCAGATGATGAGGCTTCAATTGTGAATTGAAGGCTCGTAGGGCTGACACTGGATCTTGAGTGTTGCTGAACAGAAAGGTTGCAATGAACAGATGAAGTCCTTGGTGTCCAAAAGAGTCAGACAAGGTGACCCGGGGGAGTTGTTGGTACAGGTTCCGGGGGCCAGGGTGTGGTCTAGCAGGAGATTTTCGGCTGCAATGGTGAAAGAGTTAGTCCAGGAAAGTTCCTTTGGTGTGCCACCGAAGACAGATTAACAGACAGAAGCAGTTTTTTTCGCTGACAGTGTAGGCAGACCTGATGTGAGAAAAGGCAGGAGGTATGTGCCCATGTAGGTAGCAGATGCATGCACATAGCAAGGTCCTCAGCTTGTAATTTGTGCTCACACATTATGCACTACACAGGTGATCGTGGCATCTTGGGCACGCTATCTGCACACTTTCTGATGCACATGAGTGAGGCCCATATGTGGAGCACTCTTGCATTGCACACTCGTTGTCAGCATATGCCTGTCAGAGGTTACTATTGCAATAAAGATCCAGACAGAAAACACTCATTACATCATCAGTGTGAGGGGAGAGCATCAGTTGGAGAAGTGCCCATCTATGAAAAAAAGCACTGCGAATGAGGAGTTTGTGATCCTGACAGACTTGTTGGAGGATCATCATGTCAAACTTTATATTTGGGTTAACAACACTCTTTCAGTGATAGAAGAAAATGACCTTTGGCAGCAAGTAACAGGTCAGACACATGCATGTGGGGTGGAACATTGAACTTTGAAGGAGGTGCACCGTGCATGACAGATCTGAATTGGCAAACCAAGGAGAAGTTGAGGAGGAAATCGAGGTATGCTCGGGCCACTGGTTGAGGCCCTTCACATAGAGGTCCTGACACCAATGGAAGAGGTGGTCAGTGGCATGATTTCCAATGAACAGTTTGTTATGGAAGGAATGACCCCTAAAATCCTTCATCTGGTGAGTTACATGACTCATGAATTATCTGGGAACCACCTTTTGATGTATTTCAGAACTTCTGTAGTCCTCCACTGTATGTGTGACCAGTGTGTATCCTGGTCGTAGGTGTCTATGTACGTCAGGCCATGGTCAACACCTTGCGGTGTTGAAAGGTTAAATGTTCAAAGCTGACATTGTTAGGTTGCACATGTTTGATATTTGCATAGTGAACCACATGTGACAAGGTCTTTTCTCTTGCTTAGCTATTGGCCAAGTCCACCATTGAAGGAGACCTGTGAGTGTTCACAGATATGCATGCGTTCATGTTGTACATTGCTGTCATTTGCAGACAGGATACCAAATGTGATCAGTGACATAATCTTGCACTTAAGGAGTCATTGCATGCTGCGTGCATGGTGGATATTCTGGTATTAGATGTTTTCCTGTCCCAATGTCACATGTGATGTATAGAGAGGCCTAGGAGCCTGTTGTTGTCCATAATATGCTGGCATTTTTCATTGTGATCCTTGTGCTTCAATGGAGTCTTTGCTGAATTTTTATATTTCATCTTTCCATTCAAATAGGAGAGAAGTAGGCATGCACCTCAAACAGCACGGGTTGCCAGGAAGTTGTTAGGGAGAATCCACATTGGTTCTAGGCAGACACCAACAGGCCAGATAACTTTTTCTTTTTAAGAGTATTCGCAGTGACATTTGTGAGATTGTTTGAGGAACTACTACAAAGAAGACTGAACGCTCATGATGTCTCATGGTGGTTACTGGCCCAATACACACAGGACAGCTCGTCATCTGCTGATAGCAAGGGGCAAATCCAATCTACATCTGTTAAAGGTATAGAGACTAATTGGGTAACATGAAAGCTAGGAGCCAAATGGGGATAGCTCTGGAGTCTTTGCAGCTGTGTTGGAGCACATACCCTTATGGTGTCAGTATGTATCATGCCCAGCTGTGCTTACTGCAGCTGTTGGAGAATCATGTCCTGCCCCATTACCTCCTATGTTTGTAGAACCCTCTGGACTGGCAGGCTCAAGTTACATCATGGTAATATCCTGCCTCTGTCTGCATGTTGAAACATTATAGGCCTATGTCTTGCAGGCTGCATAGGCCCCACCCATATCTTTGTTGCCTGTCAGATGTACTAGGAGGTGGGGTGAACAATGCAAGCAGAAGGCATCAACGCCTCCTAAAGGAGTTGTTTGAGAATATCACCCAGAGGTGTCGCCTGGTGGTGCATGACATTGGGGAATTTGCTGTAAACTGTACAGATTCTGGGAGGGCAAGCACATGTACATGATTGCAATGTATGGGATTTTCCATGCATCACTTTCTCGCATTGCTGTGGCATAGGAGAGATGGGCATTGCAACATTGTGGGGGTGTGGATGAGGTAGAATGATGTTTGAGGAGCTGCAGGGGAAGCTTCTTACACATGCTTTGGCCTGTTCTTTGGGATGAACACATGATCTCCTTCTTAGTGCTCTTTGCTTGCAGAATTTGTACCAATTAGTTGGCCCTTCCCATGTTTCTGATTGTGGTTGATGGTGTTAGGTGGGATCTATGTATGTGTGTCGTTGGTCTGTGTTGGACTGTTTTGTTCTTTTGTGTTGCCCGCACTCTATATTGGGATGTTTATTTGCAATCTTATCCTATTTTTGATTTTGTTTTGTCAGGTTTGGCCCACCTTATGGCTCGATGTGTAGCCCACTCCATATATATTACTCTGATATGTCACCTGTTGCTATTGGCCCACACATTGTGTTACAATGATTGCCCTGTGAGACCACATATATGGGTTGCAATGGGCTCAATTTTCAACATCTGTCAGAATTACTGGCTTGTCACTATCATACTTCAATAGATGTGTCAGTTAGATTGACAGTCTTGGGTCTTCCCTTGCCAGTTGCATGACTTGGGAGGAATAGTTAATTGTTGACTAAGTCCTTCAAATAATGGCTGAAGTGTGACGTGTCTTAGCATTTGCATGCTTCTGATACGAACTTGCTCTTGGACATATTGTTGGCACATTGGATGTTGTGATCATGGTCCTACCTGAAGTCCTTGTGCTTGAAATTGTTTGTGATGGATGCATTCATGTAGTATGGTTGTTATGTGTTTCTTCAGGTATGTTTGTGACAGGCATGTCTAGCCAACTTGACATGGTCTTTCTTTGCACGGTGTAGCAGGACTCATTCCACCTTCAGGACAGGTCTTCTCTGCATGTTTTGTTGGCTACAGAGTTATAGGCCTCTCTCATCATTGACAACTGTTAGGAGTGAGGGTTTTAAGTCTTCTCACATGGGTTGGTGTCCATATGAATAATGTATGTATCACATAGTTCCAGGAGCCCTGAGCCTGCACCCTTTGTCCAACTCAGGGTATAGAAACAACATGTGGATTGGGGCCGAAGTCCTCCTGCACTTCCTAATATAAGCCATGTTGTGGTGTGATGTTGTTTAAGACACAACAGTTGAGTAGTAATATTGCCACTACTGGCACACCACCTGAATGATCCAGGCAACAGAAGCATAATGTCAGCATGCCAATCGTTTGTTTCACTTTGAATCGGGTTGCAATGTGTGCAGCATTGTAACAGTTCCATTTTGGCATTGAAGAAATCTTAATGGGCGTCAGGATTGGTAACAGTAGGTATGGACTGAACCCTGCTAAGTAAAACATAAGCAACAATGGATGAATTTCACGTCTGCGGAAAGTACATGCTTTCCATGTGCTTTTTGGGGTATGTTGAGGGAGTTATGGACTGGGAGTTACTCACCAAGCTGCCACATGTCACCAAGATATCAGAACCAGTTACAAGGGGGACTAGCGGAGGATGAAACTATCATGTGTGGATTCAGGGTAATTTGCATTTAAATGTATAATATGCAACCTGGCATCTCAGATGGCTTGACACTGATGCAGGGTAAGTTCTTCCTAGTTCAGTGTGGGTGTTCAGTTTGTCTAGTGGCTGCTGTGCTACATCAGTGAAGTCAATGGTTCAGAAGACCGTTTCGAAAATGCGCAAGGGCATAGAAGCCTGTGATATCCTTTGCCTTGCCTGTATGTTTTGGGGCACTGCTATGTGATTGTGCAAGTGACCCGGATACTTCGAAGTTCCTGATGTAGGCTTTGGGATTGTAAGGGGTTTCAATCAGGCACACACCCAAGTCTTGCCTAGCATGTAGTGCGCAAATGAAACCCTTAATTATTTTTGTCTATAAGTTCAATATTCTGAATGATATACCACTCATATCACACCCTTCTCAAAATACCCCCCAGGTCACACTGAACCAGGAATCAGGCTAGTTTGTAAAAGTAAAGATTTATTTATTTATTTTAATATTCAAATCACACATATGTGTACTATAGATATGTATATGGGGCAGCAATCACCCAAAAGGTGACAATGCCATTCAGAAATATAAGTCAAGCAATTGAATGCACTTATATGGCGACAAAATAGAAAACACAGGGAAAAAGAACAGTCTGTTTTGCACACAGATAGCGTTTAGGTTAATGTTCCCCCTGCAAGGTTTTGTTTAAATACAATTGTGCATATACCAATGTGATTCATCAGCAGGTTTTCAGGAATTAAACATAATGTCTTGAGTTATAGGCAATCCTCCCTCCCACACTAGAGAGAAAATCTTATTTTGGCAAATGACACTTTGAAATTACAGATGAAAATGCCTTGGTGAAATACTGCAAAATGGTCAAAATGCTAAAATGGAGACAAATTATATAGAAAGCAAAACTAATCAGGTCCTAACATACATGGGCTATAATATGAACCACAATATACACTTCAGATCATGATGGGATGGAAAAAGTACTTTGAAATGGGCAAAAGACATGTGTACTTTGACTGAAATTGCAAATTCGCTGCAAACCTTTACTATGCAATATTGAAGAAAAACGGGTCAAATACACTGTTCTGAATGCATTCAAGAGTGCCTTCACCACACGGTTATAGGCCCTCATGAATAGCATAATAGGTGCCAACTCGAACACGGCACCACCCAGCACAGAGTACCCAGTGTGATAAGAACTGTATTACCAATAAGGGCACAACTGACGGGGTAGGAGCACTTTTAGATCTTGAATATGCTCGTGAATACGCCCCTATACACCAACAATGGGAAAAACACCCCACAGAGGCCAAACATGGACCAGTGGATATTTATCCCTGTTTCACCAACATCCCCCTGACACAACCTACTATTGTTTCTTCTAGGAAACTCGAGATGAATCCTTCCTGCTGGAATGACCACCCAAGGCACACATCGTCTAACCACTAGAGCTGTGCAGAAGGTAAGGACTACAACCATGTGTAGAATTAAGGAGCCTATTTTAGCAACTGATATCCAAGACTGTCTATACTTGCCCTTTTAAAAGCGAAAAGTAAAACTATGATTAATGAAAAAATATATTATGCACTAACGAGTAAAAAAGTAACCCTGACCTCACGAACAAAAAAACACTTCTTGGTTTTTCTCTCTTCTCAGGCAGATGGGATGACAGCTTCTCCGATCTCACTGATATCTGATCCTGTTGAGACAGGCTTAATTGTACAGTCCTGAAGAAGATGACAAATAATTATCATCGAAACCGGTTGACCATTTTAAACTTGGGATACCCTAAGAAACCAGCTGGGATACCTCTAAGAAAGTGAATGTTATCTTTGGAGGAATTACCCTCCTAAACTCTGCTGCTCCACCACTTGAACTAGAATAGAGTGGTCATAACCCAAGAAACCAGACCACCCAAAAGACACTGGACACATAATCCAGATCTAAATAACCAAGAGCAGGCCTCAACAACGGATTTGGTTTTTATTAACTTTTTAATCAGCAAATGATCTATGATTTGGGGACCACACACTTCTTGTGAAGGTCAATAAAAGAATAATGGTCCTGTGACCCATGGAAACAGTTCCTCTTAGAAATGTGGCCCCAATGTCCTCTGAGACACTGACAAGCTACAACCATCACCAAGCAGCAGGTGGTCAACAGCTAATTGACTATAGCATTAGGGACAGGATCCCTACCACCCCTATACCTACCACCAGACGGACAGGAGACACCACCATCCAACACCTAAGGACAGAAGCCCGAACATGCTACGAGGGCTACCCCAGAAGAAATAGCCACTGAGGCCACACATGAAATGGCATATAAAGAATGGCAGGTTGTGCAGCCATCTTTTTGTGTGTTGAAAGACATGGTTTTGGAGGTTTTGGCACGCACAAGGGTTTTGCCACCATTTTACTGTTTCTTGTACCATAGATAGCAGAGTGAGGCCACATAGTATAGCAGAGTGGGTTAATACATCCCACAAATTCCCCCTCCCAACTTCATTTTGACTTCCAGTCGAGGGGGAGTCTGGCGAGTGGGATGTTCTTTTCTGTCCATGTGGAGAAATTCAGTTGCCTCTCCCGTCAGCGATTGAAGCGACAGTTGGGGTTGGGATGGGAACGATACTCTGGATTCCTTGGGTTTTTCCTCCTGGTCCCCGAGTGGTCCTCCTTGGTGATTCTTGGGATTTAGTGCCCATACTGGAAAACAGAACATAACACGGTTATGAAAATGTCCCCACTACTGTACCACACATCTTCAGGGGATCTCAGCAGTGGGAACGACACTTGCATTCCTTAACAATTGGCAATATTCCCTGCCTACATTCAGTGATAATTTACCCATTTTCTCAGGTGTAATCAATGAATATTTAATAATCTTTCTAGATGTCTGGATTTTCCCCTTCTGGTTTCCGGTAAGCTCTTCTTTCTGCCGCAAGTATGCCTGGGGTGGCAACTCTTTAGCTGGTTTATGTGGACCCACTTGTCTTCCCCCTCTGTCAAATTGCCCTTGGGGATGCGGATTCTGTAGGCGACTGGTGAGATTCTATCCACAATCTCAAAAGGACCCTGCCAACTTGGGAGGAATTTGCTCTATTTGGCTTGGTTCCTTTGGAAATTGTACAAGTAGACCCGGTCTCCTACTTGATATTCCTTTTTAGTTGTCTTAAGGTCATAGTGGGTCTTCATACTATCTGTAGATCTTTCTAGATTCCGCTGAGCATACGCAAAGCATGTTGAAGGTGTTTTCTCAGATTCTCAACATACTCATGAGTTGTGGAGGCTTTTATCAAGGTCTGCTCTTGGGTTCTGTAGAGCAATGCTAGGGTAGCACCATCCTTCGTCCAGTCATCAGATCAAATTGAGACTTTTTTTTGCAGAAGAAGGGGTAGATCTGATGGCCATCAGGACAAGGGGTAATCAAATGTCCCAACTTTGCCCAGAATCTGCCACAAACTTGTTTAATATGCTCACAATACCTATTAATATTAATAGTTTTATTGTACCTCTCAAGTCCACCACTAGAGGACAGCCGGTAGCCAATGTGTAGTTTCCTTTTTACCCCAAGTATCTCCCACATCTTTGTTATCACTTTGCTAGTGAAGTGGCTACCTCTGTCTGACTTAATCCAACATGCGAGAAGATGTGATTGATCATCAGGGCAGCTGCTGTTTCTGCCTTGCAATTTGGGGCCAGGAGACATGTCACCCATTTAGTAAACAAGCATGTTACGAGCAAAATGTACTTGTTCCCCTTAGAGGAGCGAATCACCGGCCCAATAAAATCGACTTGCAAATCTGACCAAGGCAGTGTCATCCCCCTCTTTTGGACCGGAGCACGGTGTGTGAATGATGTTGGCTGAAATTGTGCACACACAAGACACCCCTTCAAGTATTGGTCGAGGTCCTGCCCCATATGTGCCCAGTATGCAACCTCTCGCAAGATTTCTAATGTCGTATGAAACCCCCGAATACCAGCAGTGGCCGCATCATGGGCGTGACTTAGTATCAGGCTCCGGAATGAAGTAGGGACCACCCACTGGTCATGGCCCAATATGGATCTCCTCACCAACAAACCGTCTTGGATTCGGAACATGTATGGACATTTCATCAACGCTCTGAGGTCCTCTTTCCCAATGCAATCGGTATCCGTCAGGGGAAAGTTCTCGGGTCCTCAATGTGTTGATAAAATGTACCAATTATTGGATCCCCTTTTTGAGCCATAATCAAATCAGCATCTAGGTCTCCTTACTCCATTGGGCAGTTGCGAGTTCATTGTGAGCATTTCTCTGAGACCTAGAGATAATAGTGTCCTGGATTTCCCCCAACAGGAACTCGATCTCAAGTAGATCCCCTTGGATGGCTCTGGTTTTGGCCAGCTGATCAGCTAAGTCATTTCCAGTTTTGTCTGGTCCCTCTACTTTAGAATGACCCCTGATCTTTTTCCAGTAGATGGTCATCCCATTCGGGGTGACAGATCATCAATATGCTGTATTTATTTTCCATGTTTTAGTGGTTTATTGTTAGCTCATAGCATGCCTCTGGTTTTCCAATTAACCATGTGCTCCACAAACCTGTTCTGTACATAATCTGAATCAGTGATTATGACCAGTTTGTGGAGTTGGTGTTGGACAGCAGTGAGGGTGGCTTGATGCACAGCCATCAGCTCTGCCATTTGACTACTACAGGGTCTGATTTTGTACCCTGTGGAGGGTTCTGGGGCATCATTCACCCATGCATTCCCCGCGCTGGCCACACGTTCCTTTTCCCCATTGTTGTCAACATGGTAGGAACACCCAACCACATAGACAGTGGGCATTCCCTCACACTTGATTTCTTCATAGACTTTGTGTGGGGAATTAAGGTATACCTCCATGTTGTCCTTGATTTTAAGACTTTCGTCCTCGAGACAGTTTTCTCTGGCACAATCATGCAAGTCTTGTTTTGGCCATATCTGATCTCCACAGGAAAGCCTTGCATTGACAGAATCCAGGAAGTAATTTGTGAATTACTCACATTTCCAGGCCGGATTCTGTCACTTTGAAGATATTGCAGAGGCTGGTGTGGAGTCTCCACTATAATGTGTTGCCCCTGGATAAACAGGCGGTGCCCACACTATTGCCAGGAGTGCCTTCTCACAGTCGTTGAATGTTTCCTCCACATAGGATAAAGTTTTACTTGCATAGGAGATGACTTTATTGACATTGTCATGCTTTTGGTCGAATACTGCAATCAAGCATGTATTTGAGAGCCCTGTCTCCAAGAAGAACTCTGTGTTTTTGACAGGGTAAGCTAAGGCAAGGGGCATGTGAGAGGTGTCTTGTAAGTTGTTTCACTGCCTCGGCTTGTTCCGGACCCCGCTCCCACTTGACCCCCCCCTTCAACAGATGGATCAGAGGTCTTGCGATCTCTGCATAATCCTCAATTAACTTTCTACTGTAATTAGTCAGTCCAAGGAGGCTCCTTAGCTCCAGCAGACTTGTGGGGTCTTTTAGTTTCTGGAGTGCTTCTACTTTTTCCTGGGGACCGAGACTCTCAGGAGTTATCTCATGCCCAAGAAGTTGACACGGGTCCTGCACCACTGTGCCTTTTTGAAAGAGCCCTCAAATATGTCCGAACATAACAGATCTCTGCTGTGTTGCTCCACAGTTGAGCTTTTGATTAGAACATCATCTACATAGGCCAGGTTACCCCTTTCACCTAAGTCGGCCATGGCCTTATGCAAAAATATATTAAATTAATTGCTGGAGTTGATGTATCCAAATAGTTTAAGTGTACTGCTGCCACCGAAGGTAAAGGCAAGCTTGTATTGGTCCTCCGTACTGACAGGTACAGTCCAGTAAACATTGGTCAGGTCAGTGGCAGTATATACCTTTGACCCGTGGATCTGGGCCAGCCCTTGGTCAATGTAGGGAAGAGGCCATCGGGAAGTGTGGACCCATTTGTTTAGCTCTCTTAGGTCAACACAGAGTATCCACTGCCCATGTGGTTTCAAAATACCCAGCACAGGATTATTAAAGGTGCTGCGGACTGGGCAAATTATCCCACGGGCCTCAAGGTTCTTAATTGTTTCTGTAAGGGACTCCATTGATGCGAGAGGCAAGCAATATTGCTTCACAAACACTGGAGTCATGCCAGGGTCTGTGGGAATTGTTGTTGTACTGATTTCGGTATGACCACAGTCATATGAGTCCACCATAAAGAGATCTTGAAAATCTAAGAAAACTTGTTTCAATTTTTGCATCTACCTCCAGAGTCTCACAGGCATCAGCTAGGTTGACTCTCTCTTCAACCATCTGCCTGAAGCCGGAACGACTTCTGGTTTGGCTATCTCAGCGGCCTCCTCCAGCTGGGTGGAAACTTCCCTGGTTAACATACTGACTTGGACTGATGGCTTCAGATGGGGAAGGCAGTCCTGGTGGACTTGAAAGATCACCTCATCCCTCTTGAAGTCACAGGTCACCTTTTCCTTACCATAAGGGCAGGAAGAGTACACCAGGAAATTCCCCCCATGCCGGGTGAAGATCCTGTCTGGTGTTGTGTCATTGTCACTATCACTGTCAAAACAGTCATTGGGGATTGGTGTTACCAGTTCATTACATAAATCTATGGAAAAATGATGGTCATCAACCGCCATTCCAATAATGGTGTCTGCGCCCAGAATGATACACCTAAGGTCAGTGTTATCCACCGCTATTGGAATGGTGTTGTGTTCTGTATTGACTAGTGGTGTTGGGTTTAACCCCAACCCTTGCTGTTGGAAATGGGCATTCAGGTGAACATATGCGTCAGGATTTTTCAGTTTCTGTCCTTTCTTAATTTTTACTTTAAGTGTGAATTGTCGGGTCTGTTCTTGGATGTGACTTCCTCTCCAATCTGAATTTCAACTGCATATGCAGCAATTGAGCTGACCAAAATGCTTTCTCTGGGTCATCAAAGTTCATGGGATTACCCGCTAATCGGGACCAGGCTTTGAAGTTTATTAGGACCAAACTAATGGCAAAGCAATTGAGAAGGTCACTGCCTAAATCAAATGCAGCAGGGACCTCTCGCATGAACCGACAATATGGACTATGCTCTTGTTGCCTATGGAAATTTTGAGCATACACCTGCTAGGCAGGAGATGTTTGGAATTGGGTGTTTTCAGATCCATTTCCCATTTGTCTAACAGTTTAAATGTGGGAATGTCTGGATCTTTTGGGAGTTTGTGTAACACTCACCTGATTCTCGCAGAGGCGCCGGTCTTGACTGGGCGACTACCGTATCTTCAAAGGTGATGTGCAGCACCCGATTGGCTCTTTGGGCTGGACCTCTGTGCCCTGTATGCCTGACGTGCAGAGTAAGATGTCTGCAGATAGAAAATACGGGGTTAATGAACTGGGGTTATTGGGGTGTCCCTATCTCTTTCCTCTTCTCCTCTCCTGTAGACCCCCACAGGTTAACGCTCTCACCTTAGGTAAGTGAATGCCGATCTCTCCATCTGCCTCGGGGCAGGGTGCTGTAGCCAGTTTCTTCACTGGATAGGTAGCGCAGGCCTCTTGACTTCAGAGGACTGCTGTCTGTCGTTTACTGCACGAACGGTAAGTTTCGAGTAACTCAAATGTCTTTAAAGTCTTTAATAATGATGTCTCTTGTTTTGCAGGGTTCCGGCGATGGCGGATGACGGGCTGAAGTGAGTTGAAGATGGAGCCCGTGTGATGAATAGAAGCGCCTGGAAGCACGTAAGTAAGCGCTTGTTGCCAGCTTCACAAAGCGCTCTAACTGTCTTTTTATTTTGCAGGTACAAGTTCGGAGCGGCTGCAGGGTGCCGGGATACCCACTGGGTTAGATGTGGAAAGGAGTAATGGCACGTGAGTATTAAAGTTCCCCAATGTCTTTAAACGCACCTTGTTTTGTCTTTCAGATGCGAGATGCAGCGCCGATGGCCTCCGGAGCGTGCGAAGAGTTGGTAAGCTTTTGTCTTTCAGATGCCGGAATGCAGTGTGAAGACCTCCGGAGCGCACGAAGAGTAGGTAAGCCTTTGCCTTTCAGATGCCGGAATGCTAACCTGTTCTTTCTTGTCTTTATAGGTGTTGCTGAAGACTGGATTCAGGATGGTAAGCCTTTTTCCTTAGGCCCAGGACCGGATGCAGAAGACACGATGAGCGTTCTGCTGCAGAGGGTGCAGAATAACGCAAAGCAAGATTCATCCACCGGGTGTGGTTTAAATAGCCTCCTGTAGTGCTTAGGTGTCTCCTTCCACAGCCACGCCTAAGTAAGAAAAGAGTTCCTGGTAAAAAAAGAGTTCCTGCCTTCCAGAAGAGTTCCAGTGTTCTGAATCTAGGGAGTGGCTCCAGCCCCACCCAACAGGAAAAGTAGTTCCAAACAGAAGAGGATCAGAGGCTCAACTGGCAGGCAAGTAAGCAGCATGGTCTGCTGCAGGTAAGTCCACCCAAGCATTATGAGCCCGGCGCTTCCAGCGCTGGGACTGGGCATATTTATGAGCCTGGTGCCACTGGCGCCAGGACTGGGTCCAAAAGGTCCCAATTGGGACTGGTTGGCACTCGGAACCTGGGTTATGGATCTGCTTCCAAGGGAGTTGGGAAAACCCTGACCTTTTGGAAGCAGAGATCATGACAGTTTGCGGAACATGGCCTCGCTGATGAAACTTTTACCATTGTTCAAGCATACTCGGGCGAGAACAGAGTCCTTCTCTTCATTTAACTGAATAGGGATGAACAACTGCTCTCCAATTTTCTGAATATCAGCCAAGCTTTGGACTAAAGCAGTAGGATTTTCTGATTGTGAATTTGTGTAGAATTTCAGACTGTTCCCTTCCGGTGTGGAATGCCACCTGAGACTGGAAGGAAGGTTGATTTTCAGAATTAGAGAAGGACTCCCCATCACCAGTTTGTTGTCCTACTGCAATTACTGTTACGTCTGGGATTTGGTTATTCTGGAAGTGGAATTCAATTTGGTCAGGTTTTTGTTCAACCATGTGGCATGTTCCATTTAAACTAACATGGTTGACACTATCTTTTAATTTTATTGGTCGGTTAGTTTGGATCCAGAAGACCTTGTTTACACAATCTATTAGGTGAGACAATCTACGCAGGATGTCATTCCCTAGTAAACATGGGGTGCCCTCTGGAGTCACAACTATGACCGGGTGTTTCACCTTATGTTGCCTAATTTTAATGTCTAAATCTGCAGTCCCCTTGACAGGAATTTCATTCCCATCGAAGTTCTGATGTTGTCGAGGAAGAGGGGTGAGAGGGATCTGGTATCTCTCTCCCCTTCCTGAATTCAACTGATCAAAGGCTCTTTTTGACAGAAGGGTGGCTTGGGATCCAGTGTCCACCAGTGCCCCTGTATTTGGACTGGGGCATAAAATCTCCCCCCCTTCTCCTCAACGGGACAAAGATAATGTGCATTTTGGGCCGATTGGTGGGTTAATTTCTTTACTCTTGATTCTGACAGAGGGGTAGTTTGGGCAGGATTTTGTTTGGGAGCATGGGAACCTGTAAGAAAAAGGTGACAGTTGGATATTGAGGAAGTTTTGGACTCCCCTGGTTCTGTTTCTCGGCTGCCCCCTCCTCCCCTTTTTTGGAGGCAGTCACTAGAACTGGTTTGGGCAAGGTGATTTTCTGGTTTGTCATTTTGGGGTTCAATGATGGGCGGTTTCAACTCAGTCCCCACATCAACCCAGTCTTGAATAGGACCTCTTGGGACCCACTTTTCTTTGGGAGGAGTTCCCCCATCCCTGAAGGAGAAGATCCTTTTCCCAGAATCCTCTGAGGACCCCTATACTTCAAATTGGAAGATTCTAACCTCCTCCACAAAATGGGTCTTCTTAGGCCCTTTATTTCTCCTATCCGCCCTCTGTTCCTTAGGTTGCAGACTTTCGGGGGCAGGAGATTTTGGTTCCGGTTCCTGGGTTTCCAGGGGATTTTCACAAGTGGGGACGGACGCTTCCTCTAAGCTTTACACCCCCCTTCCTCAGTGCCTCCTCCCTGGGAACCGGTGGGTTGTCAAGGTTCTCTCCCCATCATTGCTTTGGAGTACCAGACCCTTGATTTGAGTGGCTCTGAGTTACGATGTTCATCTGAGGGTTCTGCTGAACCCTCAACATGCGACCCAGATCTTGTGACAAGTTCTGGACCTGGCGCTCCAGTTGGGACACCCGCTCTGGCTGGTACAAGGTTCTCAGGTCCATCCTAGGTTGATCACAGGAAGGGTAACTGTCCCTTCTCCCATAATATGCTTGGTTGGGATAGTTCTGGTACCCCTTGACCCTTGGCCTCCCCTCTCCCAGATTGGGTTGTCTGGGTTTAGGAAAGTGGGGAAAGAAAGAAGGGTTGTTTTGGGGGTTGATGTTTGGTGGGTAGCGGGGAAAGAAGCTCAACCTGGCATTTGGAGGATTACTGCCCTCCTGGGGAAAGTTAGGAGGGGAGTTTCCTGGGTTGCCAGCTATCTGCTCCTTGGGCTGGGGGAGTCCACACATAGCTGAGGATGTGTCTTTTGCCCTTGTAATGGGTGCTTATATAATATGGGGAGTTAGGGGTCCCATTTGTGGGTTACCTCCCTGACTACCTGTTTGGGATTGCCTCGAGGGCCTTCGGGGTCTTTGGTTGGAAGGATTTGTCAGAGGAATATTTTTAGGCCCCCCCCATCTCCAGATGTAAAATGGGGGCAACCTTCACTTCTGCCACCTTAGCAGCAGCAGGGATGTTGGCTGGTTTGGGGTTTTCATTTGTATTCTTGTTCTCAACCGGTTTCTGCACTTCATAAATGCGAGTCGCCTGTTCAATGACCCAGTCGAGTGATCTCTTCTCATGAAAGTCCCTCACCAGCTGGGTCATGATGTATTTAGGGAGTGCATGAAAGAAGGTATTAATTAACTCCCTATTATCTGTGTGCACCCTCCTGGTGGTCTGCACAAAGGTGTGTTTTAACTGTTGTACAAATTCTTGTGGGGCCTGGTCTTCCCCACATTGCAGATTGTAGGCCGCCTTTTGGGCCTCATGAGGGTTCCTATGTATGGAGAAATGTTTTAAGATGGCCGCCCTATAGGTGGACCATCTTGAGTGGTTCTGATCCTCCAGCCCCGAAAAGAAGCTGGAGTATTCAGGGGAAAATGTCCACTTGACATATTAAATGCAACTCTGGCTATCCTTCAGGTGGAAAGTATCTATCATTTTCTCCTACAACTCGAGGTGCTCCCAAACTGAATATTTGGCCTTTTTATGATAGGGAGTTATGATGTTCCTAATGGCCTTGATTTGTTTCAGGGGATCTTTCAGTAGGGCACTCTTAATTTTGTTGGCCTTTTTAGTCTTAATCACCCTTGTTCACTCATCCTCTGACTCAGAGGCACTGCTACAGGAGGTGGCTATCTGATCCTCTAGGCTCTCCCAGATTCTATGAGCTTGGGAATGGCTTGAAGAATAGTCTCTTGAGACCTGTGGCGCTCAGAAGATTCTTCTGACTCTCCCTTGCTCCCAGGATTGGCTAAGTACACCCCCACTGCTCTAGCTGGGAAGAGGTTTTTAAGATACTCTTGGTGGGTCTAGTTTCATGGAGTTCCCCACCAAATTTGACAGACTGATCCCTTGGTAGGTGATATTTTTGAGGATCCAATTCTCTGTTTCTCCCCTCGCTGGAGTCTTCCTGATCAGAGAGGCTAGCCCTAACATTTGGGAATCTGTAAGGGACACCCGCCCGTCCGTTTCTGGGAAGCGCTGATTTGTCAGTCCCATATTTCCCACGCTGCTGAAGTCTACCATTCCTGTGGCCCTTGGCTCATATGAGCCAGTTGACATGAGGGTAGCAGAGTCCATGGAACTGAAGGGATTAAAGTCCCTGATGACAGTGGTCCTGAGGTTATGCTCAGGGGTTTCTCTGTCCCTTCTTACCTCATCTCTTTCAGCCCCTATTCCCTGGTTACATGCCAAAATCTGACCCTTTTGCTCCTCTATTAAGGCCTTACTGGTCTCAATGATTTGCTCCTGCACGGCTATCTGTTAGTGGAGCCTGTCATTCTTTTCACAGAGAGCCTCATTGTCTCTCTGTGCTTCCTACTTGGATTGGGAATACTGGGCTAATTATTGCTGCAGGAGACTCACCTCCTGAGTTTGGACCTTATTGGTCTAAGTGTTCTTTATCAGAGCATCCTCCACCCGCCTGGTGTGCTCTAGTAGCTTTCCATATTCAGTTTTAACTTCATTAAACTCCTGGAGAGCCAGCTTTCTTTCTTTCAACTTAGTTTTTAATTGGCTGACTTCCTGGCCTAAGGCGTCCCTCTCCGGAGTTAGAGTGCCCCTCTGTGCAGCCAGGTCGTCCCTCTGTTTTTTAAATGCTCTAGATTTCTGGCACTCTTCATCAGATTCCTCTTGAGAGTGGATGTCTTTAATAATTAATTTATTATTGTCCTCTTTCAAGGACTCTAGGCGGTTTGGTAGGGTGGCTACCTGCTCTGTGTAGGCTCTGTTAAAAGTTAATTGCTGCTCCAGTTTCTGTTGACTCTGTTGTAAACAGTCAACCCTTTCCTGACTTTCTTTTTGCAGTGTCTGTATCTGGGTATCTTGCTCTGCATTCTTTTGCTGTAAGAGAGCCAGAACTTCTTTTAGTTTGGTGATGTACTGCCTAGCCTCTGTTTCGGATTCTTGGCTCTTCTGGAGCTTTTGCTCTGCAGAGTCCAGATTAGTCTGGATTTTCTGCAGTGTTTCCCCTTGCCTCTTTGCCAAAACTATGTTGTCTGCATGCTTTTCCTGTATGACTCCTATGTGGAGCTACAGGTAGGCCGCTATTTTGGCAATTTTGCACTGCTCCTCTTTTATTTTTGAGGCCATGTACAGTTCGCTAAGCGCTTGATGTAATGGACCCTTGTCCTGCCATGAATTAAGGTTGATTGTATTGACTTGTTTTATTTCCTGCAGCCATACCTGTTCATCCTGTTCTGGCCGCTCACCCCTGACAAACATTTTATTCAGGAAGTTCCCTAGCAATATTAATTTCCACTGGGGTCGTCATCTCAGAAATATCAATATCCTTATGGCTTATTTCTGGGTTAATTTACTTTTTCCAACAGGCCCAATTCTTTTGAGTATTTCATTTGAGGGGTGCTTGTACAGTAGCACAGTATGCCAACCCTACAAGGTGTCTGTACCCTGCAGGCTAGTATGCTGTGTTAGACTGTCACGGGTGGTATTTCAATTCAGAATCCCAAACGAGCCCCCAAGCTGTAAGGGATTTCAATCAGGCACACACCCAAGTCTCTCCTAGCATGTAGTGTGCAAATGAAACCCTTATTTATTTTTGTCTATAAGTTCATTATTCTGAATGATATACCACTCATATCACGCCCTTCTCAAAATCCTCCCCCAGGTCACACTGAACCAGGAATCAGGGTAGTTGGCAAAGGTAAAGATTTATTTATTTATTTTAATATTCAAATCACACATAGGTTTACTATAGTTATGTATATGGGGCAGCAATCACCCAAAAGGTGACAATATAATTCAGAAATATAAGTCAAGCAATTGAATTCACTTACAAGGCGACAAAATAGAAAACACAGGGAAAAAGAAGAGTCTTGTTTTGCAGACAGATAGGGTTTAGGTTAATGTTCCCCCTGCAAGGTTTTGTTTAAATACAATTGAGCAGTCCTACACCAATGTGATTCATCAGCAGGTTTTCAGGAATGAAATATAATGTCTGGAGACAATCCTCCCTCCCACACAAGAGAGAAAACCTTATTTTGGCAAATGACACTTTGAAATGACAGGAGAAAATGGCTTGGTGAAATACTGCAAAATGGTAAAAATGCTAAAATGGAGACAAATTCTAAATAAAGCAACACTAATCAGGTCCTAACATACATGGGCGATAATATGAACCACAATGTACCCTTCAGATCATGATGGGATGGAAAAAGCACTTTGAAATGGGCAAATGACACGTGTACTTTGGCTGAAATTGCAAATTCACGGCAAACATTTACTATGCGATATTGAAGAAAAACAGGTCAAATACACTGTTCCGAGTGCATTCATGAGTGTCTTCACCACACGGTTATAGTCCCTCATGAATAGCAGGGAGTTATGGAGGTTTTAGTAAGAGGTGTTTTTTCGAAACTAAAGACGCACATTTGGACAAGTACTTCAGTTTAAAACCAGAAAATATGGATTATGCTTTTACTCAAGACTAAAGCATTCCAACTAGACAACCAGGTTGGGACGAAGTAAGCTCTGAGACTGATTCATGACTTCAGTAACAGATCCCCAGTGCCTTCCCTGGCAGAACCAGTCCAAACACTCGAAGTGGGATGTATGGATAAGAGTTAGACAACTAAAAATGACTATGAAAATGACGCTTTAGCAAATAGACAGGATAGGATAGCACTAAAGATTTTGACACTGTTTCTGGTTATGAAAGTAGTCAGAGTTCAGAGATTAGGGTGGAACACGATAAGGCAAGGTATACAATAGTTCTCAAACGTCCTGTTAATATTCACAATCCAATGGGATTTAAGATTTTTGGACCATCAAAGTTCTGGTCAATTGTATCGGGTCAGCACATCAGCTAGGCCGGTCGCGGAACCGCACGGTATCTGCCCTTCTTGTTTCTGGATATTTCAGATCAGCGGGATGGCGAGTTCTGCAGGCAAACATTTATGGTAGCAAGCCAGATAGTTTCAGGATGCTTCCCCCCACCACAGCGCTTCACTGGGTTGTGAGGATCAGTTGATGATTGAGGCCTAGCTAAAAATGGTTCAGCTACTTCTTGGCCTGGTGGTTGGCATCTGGATCTAGAAGGATGTTTAAGGCTGGATGTTGAATGCTGGATCAAAATGCTTCACTGGAATCAGAAGAGAGAGTGTTGTCAGATGTCCCTATTTATCCTGTCAAATGACATCACCAAATGGGTGTATGGGCCAGCTTAACTAAATGTGCCCCTGTGAAATGGGATTGGATCAGAGCCTCATCTTTGCCTTGCATTCGGGTGATTGGATCAAAGACAGATGCTGTCAGGTTTATGGCTTGATGTTTACAATACTTAGAAACCTCCCCTAAACACTCGTATCAAAATCAAATTTTGTCCTAAATACATATTTACACATTTTCAACCTCTACGAAAATCGCATACAAGGATTACATATTTTATGGAGTATCTGTTCATCAAAATCCCACAACTGTGAGACAATGTTTCGCCTTTCTGCCGCATTTTGTCCATTTCGCCATGAAAACGTTTTCCAAAATGTCTCCAAATTTCCATAAATATGTGAGTTTACCATAGGAATGTGTGTGCAAAGGTTAACAATTCTAGCATAAATACAGTTCCCATAAAACCACATATATTGCCATTCCTGTTCAGAATATGCTACACAGTTCCACCAACTTTTCAAATTTAGGGCCAAAAATTAGATTAACAAATCTGCCCGTTTTATATTTTTCACCATTTCTGATAGCGAGTTTTAAATCTCTAAAAATGTTCATTACATATTCTTTAGCAGCAAATGGTCAGCCTTCTGTCAGTCTCTGGAGGCAAGGAGGAGCCCCCACCTTTGGGATTTCCTTCTCCAAGCCTAGTTTATGACCTCTTCACACATCCATTTCCTGGCCGGGAGAATCTGCGATTGTTCAGTCCCTGGCAGCAGACACAAGTCTGGCATATGCGACAATTATCATGTGTCAGTGAACATCTGCTGAGAGCAATGCCCTCCCCTTGGGTGGAAACCTGTTTTTCAACCCCTTGCAGGCCCAGCCAGCATAGTTAATTCTTAATTTCTTGACCTCAAATCCAGCATAAAACAAACTTGTTGCATCAAATAACATATATGATTCAAATTCTTGATTTAAACCTGTGGGATCGAAAGAACTGAGATCTGTGTTCCTTTCAGCAACAGTCCTTTTATATCTGCTAAAAACGGCAGACCTACAGTTTAGACAACCTTAAAGTTTAATCAGGAGAGCTCATTTGACAGGGGCTGTCACTCACAGGTAGCCCAGTGTGGCTGCACAACATTTTTTGAAAGGAGTTGTCATTCAAAGGCAATCCAGTTTTGCTAGAAGGTGTTTTACTCTTAACATTTCAGGACCTTGTAAATTCACAGTGCTTCATTGGATTAAATGAATTTTAGTGCCAAGCAAGATTTTGAGTGTTGGAAATTGTTATGTACAGGCATTTTGGAAGTTTCAGCAGCAAAGTAAATTTCATTTACAGGCAAACTTTGGAGTTCCACTTGCACTCTATGTTTACTTGTCCTGGAGCCCACTGGCACTTTTTCTGCAGCGTGTGCTCTGTTCCACCCCACATGCACGGGTGGCAGGTTGTGCAGCCATCTTTTTGTGTGTTGAAAAATGCGGTTTGGAGGTTTTGGCACGCACAGGGGTTTTGCCGCCATTTTACTGTTTCCCGCACCATAGATAGCAGAGTGAGGCCGCATAGTAAAGCAGAGTGGGTTAATACATCCCACAGGATTGTGCAGGTTTTGACATGCTCTCTGATGGCTGTATTGCACTCTATCTAGCCAGTGGCAAGGAAATACAGGACTGCTAACACTTTCACATGGGGGACTATGGCATTTGAGTTTGTGATTTGGGGTATTAAATCTGGTTTCCAATCCCTCATCGTTTCCAATATGACATATGGTGGCAATCTGTATCTGGCTACACCTCCTCAACTATCATTGTGCAGGTGGTTGTCCTGATGTGGTAGATCCTTGGCCGCCTACTCCTTCTCCTGCTACCATGCTGTACTAGTACGAGTGTGAGCAGCACCTCATCATCCGTTATGGGAAAAATTGCTTGTGCTTGCATGCTCCATTTGTAGCTTGCCCCTGCTCTGGGTAAGTGAACATTGTTAGGCCCTTTCCACATTTCACAATGGCACTATTGTTTTAGTGAATTATGTTATGATTGCAATTTAGTGGGTGTGAAAGTTAATTTGCCTGTTTTCTCCAACCAACACCTTTTATCATGGTATAATGGGCCTCAATACGACCCTGGCGGTAGCCGTGCCAGTAAAAACGACATGGCTGCATGGCATTACAGACCCGGTGGTCCCGGTAATTTCCCATAGCCAAGCGCCGGAAAAAATGACTCCCCATTCCCATTCGAGTCACATAGGACTCAAAGGGAATGGGAAGGACGTATGCACCGGCACTGTTGCACAAAGTGCCGGTGGATCCGTCAAGGTCTGTGAGTGGGTGCCTTTCCACACGCAGAACTCGGAGTATGCTGGTCCTGTAACAACGGTGCTTGTAGCTTACTGGCACCATTGTTACTGGACCGGCATACTCATAATAAGGCCCAATGAGTCTTCTTGCATGTACCACCCCATTGTCCTCCCTTGTGTTTCCCCTCTATTGTGCTATTTTGCTGCTGACCCCGTTGGACACAGTGTGGTTGCCCAAGGATAACTGGGCTTTGTAAATCCAGGGACGTCATTTGGATTTGGCCAGGGATAGCAGCTGCTACCCCTGGTTTTCTTTCTGTTACCCCTAGACCTTTCCTTGCAACGCCTGGGCCACTGGACAAAGAGACAGTGTTAAGAGCAGATATCTGTGCTGCACCTGAAAAAGCCAGTTGTAAATGCACCTAAATGTCCCACAGTTTTTTCCACCTGGAATCTCGATCTCGTTAGTTGGAAAGATTACAGGGGTGCAGGAAAAACCACCACTACCTTGTTGGTTGTCCATTAGTGAAGAATGCTAAATGGCTGGGTTCAGATGTGGGGCTGTCTGTGCAGCTCATACACAGCACTGTAGTTCAGGAGAGGTATGGGGGCGAGGTCTTGCTAGATGGGAATGTGTACGAGCAGCCTGCATTACTCAGTGACAGCATAGCATGAATGCAAATTTCATCAGTGTTTCTCATCTGATTTGCACATCCAGTGATCCACTGGGCCTCTGGTGAGAGAGGTGTGCCCCCAATCCTGCCTGGGAACTGTATGACCTGACCCAGATTTGCCAGACCTACATCACAGGCACAGTGTAGATAGACGGAAGGTGATATAATTAATTTACATGAAGTTGCACTCCGCCTTTGAAGTATACCATCTAGTGCCTCCTCGTCAAAAAAAGAAATATATATTTTGAAGGATAGCTCAGCGGCAATGCACTTGCTTTAGGAACAAGAGGATGCTGTGCAACATGGGTTCAGTTCCTGTTCCAGTGATGAGAAGCTGGAGGTGGCTGGCACTAAGCAAGCTATAAAGGACCAAAGAATTTAATGAAATTTGCCTTTTCTAAGTGTGATGTCAGCCTGCCAAGGCACTACAGAAGGGGAAAGACCATATGTAAATTATGCTTGGTCCCACCCCAAAAGGGGCCATTCAATCCTAACTGCTAGATCACATCACTTCTGCATGAGACCACAAGCATCCCCAGACAAGTTCCAGCCTCACTGGGCGTCATGAGTGAGGAGTAGCCTAGATCTCTAGACCCAGCAGGCTTTTCTAGGGGTGATTTCGTGGAGCGGCTGCTTACATTTTAAAATAAAATAACTCTGCAATTATTTTGACCTGCAACACGTTCTCCAACATTTCCCCTCTGACTCCGATCTAACAAAAATAAATGTGGGTTACTTACCAAATAAGGGTACCATGTGTTACTGTCCCTGCAAAAATATTGTGATACAAAAATATCGCCATATTTTTGAGGCAATATTGACCAATGAACAATGGCGGGACACCCCCACAACCCATGCATTATTTTAAAATGTGCGGGGGACACCCCGCAACCACCGCTCCCAAAAATTATCCCCCCAAAAATATTGCCTATGGCGAGACAAATGGCCATATGTACAGCAATATTTTTGGTGGGCATATTTTATAGGGATACCGCCAATAAGCAAAACAGAAAGGTGATAGCTGGAAGATTTCAAGTCATTTTTAACCACTGGCACAGCTCTCGGCAATCCTTCAGGTCATCTTTTTTCAGCCTGCCAATCCACTACAGCAGGAAAAAGACCACATGCAAATCAGGCTTAGTCCCACCCCAAAAGGGGCAGTCTAGCCCGAACTGCTAAGTAACATCCCATCTGCACAAGACTGCACACATCCCCAGACATGTTTCAGCCTCATTGAGCATCATCACTGAGAAGTAGCCTAGGTCTTTAGGACCAGCGGGCTTTTCGAGGGCTGATATTCTGGAGCTACTGCTGTTGTTTACATTTTAAAATAGAAAACCCTGCAATTACTTTGACCGGCAACACACCCTTACCCTCTCTCTCACATCTAATGAAAAAAACGCTGGGTTATTTACCAACTCAGAAAAACAGGAAGGTGATGGCTCAATGGCTTCAAGTCATTCATAACCACTGGCAGAGCTCTGGGCAACCCTCCAGACAATTGTTTTTCTGATTGTTTCTATGTTGGTCAGTTTCTGTTTCCAGTCTGTGGCCAGACACTTGGCAGGATCTGGATGTCTACGCTTTGGGGTTTAGGCCATTTGAGATGCTCTGTCTGTTTACAGTTTAGAATTTATTTGAGTTAATTATGTATAGCTTCTAGATCTACAATAGCCTATACCTTACTGAATATCCTGTGCGAAAGAGATTAACTCTCACTCAATTGAGTCCAGTCTCCCTAGTCAGAGCTGATGTGCCGCCTGTCTATGTTAGAGGATAGAAAAAGAGACTCACTCTTCACTCACTCACTACTTTCCTCACAACTAAAAAAGTGCCAGACAGTAGGAAGTCAATTCTATGTTTAGTCCTTCCTTTTTGTGTGTTTTATAAAATTGAAACCACGAATTAAAAAACAAGGGAAGTTTTGTGTATATGACTAGTTCCACAACAGCTTTCGCAGAATTAATCTGCTAAATGTACTTATGTGTTTTAACCGAGCTTACAGTCTATCTGGAAGTCTTGGGGGTTCTGGTCATCACCCTGAACCACTATTTAGGTTGACCAGTTTCAGCTGAATCAATGTCAGTGTGTCCTCTTCTTCAGGACTAAAACCTGACATCATTAGTCAGGGTTACAATTTAGCGAAGACAACATTGTTGTTTTTGTCAACAAGCTCTGTCTTGTTTTGTGGGAGTTTTTCTCTTCTCTTCAATTTTCTTGTTATCGTGATGCACCCTAAAAAGAGGAATGTAAAAATGGGGACCCATCACTAAGTTTTTCTATTTCCTGTTTCAGAACATTGGCATTTATCATTTTCACGTAATGGTGTTCTTACCAAAGACTTTTTCATTGGGTCTCCCGATTAAGTCAAATAACTTCTGTCTGTGTTGTGTGAAAATGTACTGAGCATCAGGCAGATTTTCCAGCTCTTGGACTTCTGCTGTATTAGACTTCTTTCATGCGGTGTAACCCACCATGGATCAGTGTATCAATAGAACACTCTTAAAACGAAATAAGATCGGGAATCAGACACTCGAGAATCTACTTCTTGGAAGATTAAAATTTGTCTCTGATCATGGCAGAGGCGACATATTTGGCATATACAGAGGAGTTCACGGAAAGCATTTTGGCCAACCCCTCCATATTGGGAGTGGAACAACAAGTGGGCCTACAGATGAAAGGTGATGAGTGGAATGAGCTAGAAGTCCTGCAAAAGAAACTAATTTGCACTGAGCTCCACAGAGCAATGATGACCGAATACCTGAGGTCGCACATTGTCCCAAATGGACTCATCAAAATCGAACCACGAATAGCATATGCTAATTTCAAAAAGGACCATTGTAAAACCCTGCTTAAAAAATCATTGAATTAACAGCATATGTTATGTTATGTTATGTTGATTTATACTGTGCACTGCTATCACCCAAGGGCAGTCGCCAGACCAGCAGAAGAATTGTTTTGCAAACATTTGGAATCAGTAGACGTAATGTTTGCTGTTGCCCACTATTCAATTAGTGCATGGAACAAAATAAGAAACGTTCATAAAAGTATTGGCTGCTTGAGGTAACCTAAATGGAGATGGAATATAAGGGTATTTGCGTAACTTCCATGCTTATAATGATAATTAGTACACTACCGTCATGGTGACGTGACCCTCACGGATTTCTATTGGCTGGAACGCTGCCATTATCTGCCTGTGAAAGCCACCGATAACACCTCTTTCTCCAATACAAACAGCGTCGCTCCGTGAGATAGTATGCACATGCGCTGAACATCTAACTCGTTTTCTCTCATCCGCCATTAGCCTGAGGCTGATATCTACGCTGCTGTGTCCTACCTGAAGACGTGCCTCCATATTTAAAAACAGCGAGTTAAATATCTGGGAGGCACCAGAGAAGATGGACAGTACCATAGGGCAATTGCAAGAACACAGAGCACTGTCTGTGATATCCTTTAATCCGATAGGAAAAAAGACATTGGAGGAATGGCTAAATGACAACCCTACATCGAGTGACGAAATGCTACAAAAGCAAACTTTGACTATTTCCTCAAATAACGCATGCCCCACTTCCAATAATACTAACCAAATACAGAGCAACAGACATGCCACAATCTACAGTACGAACTTGAAATACATACAACTGAGATAAATACACAGACAGCCCCCACATGGGCTATTGACACATTTAAAGGATGGTTAGTGCAAAAGGGTTATTCTCCGAATTTTGAACTTGAGTTACTTGCTAGGTTAGCCTCCGCATTGCGACAATTCTTTGTGGAAGTGTGCACTGTCTCTGGACCAGAATACCAATCAGAGAGCCTAATCTCCTTGCGCTCTGGATTTAATCATCACCTGAGTAATCTACCATACAGTCGGAATACAAATACGCATAATTAAACATTTCTCAGGGCCAGCAACGTTTTCACAAGCATAATAACACGTCTCGGATGACATGGCTCAACATAAAAGCCCTATTGCATACAATGACGATATCTGGTGTTTCCAGTACTAACCACCCTGAAACTTTTCCATTGAAAGTATAGTTTGACATTCAATCGCACTTTGCATGGAGAGGAAGAGAAGGAAAAACACTTCTACCAGCCAATGCCTTTGAAATAAGAACGGATGATAATGGATGGAAGTACGCCACCGCGACTTTTAATGAGCTTACCAAAAATCATCAATCTATTCATAAAAAGACACCGCAGTGAGCTATGAGGGAGAATGTATGAGGCACCGAATGATGCAAACTGTCCTGTTCTTTAACTACTACTATACCTTTCAAAGCGTGTTTTTTTGTAACTCCAAGTAGACTGGATAAAGAACAGCACCCTACCGGAAATAATGGTAAACTAATCGCCCATTGAGTAAAAATACACTTGGCAATCAAATGCAAAAAATAAGCAGGAATGCTAGTGTGCCCACAGTATACACCAGCCACTCTATGTGTGCAACAACTGAGCAACTCCTAGCAAACGCAGGTCTAGAAACTAGACACTGATGCGCCTCATCAATAGAAAGATACTGGAGACCACAACTAAGTAAACGTAGTACTTGGTCAAGAATTGATTGTGCACCTTACATACAGGAGCCTCTACTTCCACTGTAACCTCACAATATGCCCTCGTACTCAAAACATGTCCCCCATTAATCTTCACCCCACTGCAGTATCCCTCCAATAGCAATGTGACCCCATTTTCTAACGTTGCTCCCAACCCACAATGTTCTGTTCTTTTTCCTTCCTTGGAAATGTGCAAATCAAATACAATTGACAGTTTCACTTATCTGCAAATGGTATTACTGATTAAAACAATATGCTATATGTTATACAGGTTGTAACAGTAATATTGCACCCTATCTAGACGCTTACCCTATGTTCTTTGACATTGCATATCCCTTTTTATATCATACCTGCATTGTTCTAATCATATTTTGTCAAAGTTAATTGTTCCAATAAACGTCATGCTATTGCAAATGGAGTGTTTTTTCACATCCAACATGGCTGCCACAGATATGCATATAAACCGCACTAAGCGGTCAAGATGTGGGCTTTAACGACGATGAGAAGGAGCACTCTGCCATCTGCTGCTTCCAACTCCACACATGACAAAACAAACAAAGATCCAGAGTTAATGCATTAGTATCCCCCAAAGTCTTTGCTTTGGAAGACACTAATAGCAATAAACCCGTGGGGAAGGGGGTGAATGGCGGGGGGGGGGGTGCATTACTGGCAGGGACGTCATTTGGGGTCGCTAGAGGTCGCAAGTCCGACCTCTGTGGTCTCCCTTGCGACCTCTAAAAAAAACTTTTATTTTTTTATTTTTTGGTTTGGAATGCCATGCAATCTCCTGGGCTGTGGCCAGCACATGTGGCTCTTTAATTTTACTTCTGGAGTGGCTGGCTTTCTTGTTAAGTCCCCTTAAAAAAATAAGAAAAAGAAGAACAGGAGTGCCACAAGTCTAACACTTTCAGCACTGACCCTAAGAAAGAATAGGAATCCAAATAATGTGTCTTTCAGGAATTCTATACAATAATTGCTTCACTCATTAAAGGTTTATTTCAAGCACACTTCAGGGGGTGAGTCACTGATTAAGTCTGTTCTTAAACGCCTCAAGTCAGCCTTTTATCCTTCTGAGGTCCATTAATGAGTACCAACACAGGTTGGGTGATATTGGGTGTATATTTCTTCTATGTAAAGCGCTTAAGTGTAAGTGCTATATAATAACACATCATTATCATTTGGTCATGTACCTCTGCTTGCATTCACAGTAATTTGGTAATATGGGCCTATACACACTGATCTTAACAATACATGTGGCGATCCATTCTTGTTTGAAATGTACATCACATTGTAGTGATATTGTAACCATATTTTTCATAGTGTACACTGCTATGTGATGTCACTTCCTGTTTTGTGAACGGGTGAAAGGTTGTGTTCCATCGCTTCCCAGGATATCACTTCGGAGTGGGGTCAAATTACATCACTTACTGTGATGTCATCAGGGGGTCAAGGGTCATGCGATGTCACTTCCGCTACCCCTGGCATTTGGATGAAATGACGTCCCTGATAACTGGTTCAGGTAATCCTCGGTGGCAAACGTTAAGGGCCTCACTACACTTGGGCCTGGAACTCGGCCCCTGGGCATTACCTGAACTGGTAATGCCCCTACCCTGAATGTGTTGCTTAATTCTTCACTGCTCTATTAGGCGTAATGACATTCAGCCTTCACTAATACAAACGAGTCCGGAATTAATGGATCAATAACTAATTATGGCATTTTTTCAATAGGCATCTAGGAACATATATTTTTTTTAAAATGTTTGTGTCTAGTAATATACTTATTGTGCGATGTGATGACATCTGCTGTGTGAATTCATGATCTTGAATGTTTTGTGATTTTATTATGATGTAGTTTGTACTATTTTTGACAATTTTAGCTCTGTCACAGTGTTTATGCAGAATTAAAGCTTACATTGATTGATTGTTTAATAGTCACCATTTTCTCAACCTCACTACTGGAAGAGAGCTACAAGCTCGGCAGATGTCAAATGTTTCCCTTTGATTTGAAATTGGGGCCAGGCCTCTGTTCGAGACGTTACATGCGGGGCCCTGTCCAGCCATGCGAATGTCTGTCAGAACCAGACCAGCAAATGTGTAATCTGACATGAAGGGTCCCTTTAAAATGATTGGCACGTGAGAGGGGAGTAGCATTAGCTAGAAAGGTGATTGGACTTGCCTCGGCTATACTGTCAGAGGATTAAGAGATACATCAAATAGCAAGTGTACTAACACATCCCCACCTTTTTTTAAAGATGGCGACTTCCCTGCCATTGCACGGTATATTTTTAGTAAAATGCTTTTATAATTAATGTAGTTGGACCATATGCATTTTACTTTGTATAGCGGGAGATGTTTATCTTCGCCTCCAAACTAACATGTCTCATGTGTTATCTTAAATAATAGACATGCATTCATAATCTGTAACTACCATACGAACAATGAAACATTTACAACCCCCTTTGGTAAAACAATATCTCTGTTCATTAACGGATGAACTGCAATGTCGTGTGAATCTCCCTGTGAAAGTTAAACAATGGTACACAGTGTACTATCATCCAGGCATGCATGGCAAAGCATGCGGAATGCAGGAGGCATGCATGGGAAAGCATGCGGAATGCAGGAGGCATGCATGGGAAAGCATGCGGAATGCAGGAGGCATGCTAATCTAATTTACAGCGCAGCCAAAAGGCACTGGTTTATGGTTGGAAAAGTATTTCAGAATGATCACATGGCAGCTAAACAAAGGCACGGAGGAATGCCTACTGCAGTAACATGGTAGACTCTAATTCACAGATGCTTTGTAAATATAATACTTATTTCAACGACCGCAATGAAGATGTTTGTACACGTGAATGTTCGTGGAGAAAGACAGAACGAGAGAGAGAGAGAGAGAGAGAGAGAGAGAGAGGTGTATACATCAATAGAAGAGATATTCTCGCACATGTGTACATGTAAACCTCTGATTTAATGTATTTGGTTTTTTCAAAATGTATTTCTTTCTATATTATGTGTGTGTAATGTTGCTTTGTTTTCAAGTATTGGTTTTATTTCTGAACATCTTTGTTCCATTGGCAATATACTCACACATACAAATGGGAGCAAGTCATTGTTTTACTCTGTTCTTTTTGTGGACAGATTTCCGTTGGTACAATACGTTCTAAGAGAGCGGGGCAGGTCAATAGGCCAGGGGGTGGGATGGGTAAGCAGAGAGCAAGGAAGCAAACCCGAAATATAAAGCAAAAGTCGTGGGTTGTCCCTTGCGCAAGCACAGATTCACACACATCCAAGCACAGAACTCTGTCTGTGCAGGACAGGGAATGGTAGAGGCCGGGTATGGAGAAATAGAAAAAGGCTGTCAGCATCCCTAAAGAAGGGGAAGTGAGTACTTACGAGACACAGAGAACACGCCGTGAAGAGCACCCTTTTAGTTGCGTGCCAAAAAACAAGTGAGTAGAAGAGGCAGGTGCAGGAAGATTGGGAGTCTGGTCATGTATTGCGGAAAGGTGACCCATGTCAGCATGACCCTGATGAGCATGAAGATTGAATCTGCAAAGTTATCACTGAACTCACTGGCCAATGTTATTTCCTCTGGCATGCATGGCAGACGGTTATAGGTTTTATTCACTAATCAAAGAAAACGGCCCGGGTTCAGCTTTACCTATTAGGGGGCTATCACTTAGATCTGTCCCGGGATACATACAATTAATACTCGAAGGATCTGTGTATCATGTGTTATGTTGTAGCAAGTGTGTACTAAACTTGTAATAAGAAATATATATTTATTTATTCATGAACATGATTCACTTGTAAAAATATAAGTACATTGACTGTTTTTCCCTATATGGGAGTAACCACTATACAAAATACATACGCTTGAAACTCTTGTTAACAAAATGAATAATCAACAAGCTTGCTTTCCTTTAGTATACATGAATTGACAAACTGAGCATACGGAATGTATTGTATTGTTCCTGAATTTAGAAGATTATACTAATTTAAAGCCTAATAGATCAGGACCGAGCACAATATTTCAGAGTCTATTAAGGACGCCACAATGTTAAGGAGCCATCATAGAGGACCTATAACTGTGCTATTAATTGTGTTGCGAGGTGAAAGTGTTCATGGGTTCAAGGAAAGTAAGCTTGGTGATTATTCATTTTTAAGATTAATGTGTATGTATTTTGCATAGTGGTTAATCCCATATAGGGAGAAACAGTCAATGTATTTTTTTATGAATCATGTTTTTGAATACTATAAAGATACATTGTTTTTTATTAAAAGTGTAGTACTCACTCGCTGCAACAGATCACATGAAAAACAGATCCTGCAAGTGTTGGTTATGGCATGTCATAGTTCATATCAAATAGTACATTCACTGTGTTTTGAGGATTTCTATTGGAACCCTAAACTAGCTAATAAGTGAAAACAAATTAAATCAGATTCTCATTTCAGCTATCAGCATCATCAAGTTTCAACGCAAATAGTGATTGTCTCAGCTAGCTCTGTGTTAAAATTGTTATTTGAATGAAGTCAACAGAGGTGTAGATTGTACTGAACAGCCAGCAGCAAAAAGATTAAAGAGATAACTTCAGTATAAAATAGAAAGGCTCTAAAACCGTGACCAACTTGACCTCAGGTGCATTGATACATCATTACGTCTATAAATCGTCTGTGCTGCGCACCCAAGTCCTTTTCTTTGTCATCATGTACCAATCTTTGACAAGCGGATGTGGGTCAACCAGTGTTTATAATCAACAACGTCGCCATCCAAACGACCATATGATGTCAAAGGTTGCTGTATATGAAGTAACGACACAGCTATTGAGAAGGGAGGGAGATGGGTTGGAAAATACATGCTTCTGGTTTCTTTGTTACAATTACTATTTTCGTACAGTGGTAGCGAAGGAAATGGCTATTTTATGTTAAGATGAGAAGGCCTGTGATTTGGCTGATTTAGTGCATATACCAGCATCTGCGAAGAATGCAGAACTGGGTTAAAGTAAGCACCTTAAAGGTAGACTCACTAGATCAATCAGTCGATCTCAATAGATCTTGCAGGGAAATCCCTCTTAAAAAGTTTTTACAAGCAATAAAACCACAGGAGGAATAGGCCTCAAAGATAGACACATCCATTCCAGACAGCGATATTAGCCATCTGATCCATCTGGCCCACATAGGAGAACACACAGGGCTAAACGTGTTTTTGAAAGGAAAAATCAGCTATGGGTGGCCTGGGAGTGTCTGTGATGTATTCATATTAATTTGACAACACATCATTTCTCTTGTTCAGGAAAAGAAAGATAATTAACAGTAGAATCACATCTGGTAACTGCCAAACACACATCAAAAGGATGTCTCTATCTCTCTTTCCTGTCCCCACCACTTCCTCTGGAGCAACGCACTTTGGGTCTCATCCTAAAGGCAAAGTCTACTCTGTTCAAGGGCAGGGATTGGCCAACTAAGGTCGGCTAACTTCAGTCCAATCACTCAGGGATTTGTGCTTTAAAAGAAGAAGCCTTTCACCCCTTCATCAAATTCACTCAGTTCCACTCAGATGCTTTAAGGCCACAGATTTGTTCTGAAGATCTCAGTGGACTCTCTCCTCAATCCCTCTGACTCCAGCCACTGCATAATCATCAAAGGCTGCTTCGGAAAAAGCAGCTCGGCAGAGGGCTCACCCTGCCATCCCACCACGATGCATCCATCTCCTGGACAGCAACACGGGCAGCAGCAGGCAAGCCCACCTGTGCAGATCTCCATGTCGAATTGCAACAGAGGATTTTTTGATGCTAAATAATTACTACTGCATTGCATTCATTGCCACTTTGAAGTCCGTCTTATTTAGTGTCGGCAACCACCTTTTGTGCACTGCACCTTGATTCACGGTTCCGCAACTGCTCCAAGATGGCCACCTGCTTTTAGCACCGGATAGCTTTGCTGAGCTGAATGCCTGGGGCCTGTGATAAGCCAAGCCCAGGATATCAGTGTCGATGAGGGCCACCGGCAGGTGAAACCGGTGCCCTTCCAAAGACCGCTCCCCAGGCCCCGGCACCCGAGATCCTCCCTCACTCCCTCTGACTCCAGCCACCGCATAAGCATCACAGGCTGCTTCAGGAGCAGCAGCTTGCCAGAGGGCTCCCCCCACCACGAGGCAACCATCGCATGGACAGAAACACGTGCCGACCTGCATATAAAATTGCAACAGAGGATTTTCTGATGCTAAATGACCACTACTGCATTGCATCCATTGCCACTTTGGGGCCACATATTATTTAGTGCCTGCATCCACCTTTTGGGCACTGTCCACCTTTATTCATGATCCTGCGACTGCTCCAAGATGTGTGCCTTCTTTTAGCACCGGAGTGCTTTGCCGAGATGAATGCCTGGGGACTGTGATAGGCCATGCCCAGGATATCAGGGCCAATGAGGGTCGCCGGCTTCCTTCCAAAGGCCCCACTTCTAAGGCCCCTGTCTGGGCCTGTCTGGGCCTAGGAGGGCTGGGAGGGCCCCAAGGGCCCCCATCCTTTCACCCACCCTTCACAAACAAACTATGAGCTTGGCCTCATCAACCCTATGAACTGAACTTCCAGTGAATGATGGCTGAACTTTTAATTGTGTCTCCTCTACTAGCACCCTGATCTATAATAAATTAATAATAATAATAATAATAATTTATATCTATATCTCTGCCTATCTCACTTTTTCTTATCCTCAACACCTTCCCCTCTCCCTCTTACTGCTTTTGCCCAATAGACAAACCGTACCTTTGGCTGTGTGTATTTTTACATCCTGCACCCTAATTTCACTGCATTTGTGCCTCTTCCTTGAAAACTGAATTTAAATGTGTGTATTTTTACATCTTGCACCCCAACTTCACTTCATCTGTGCCTCTTTCTTGAATTCCGAATTTTGCTGTCTGTATTTTTACATCCTGCGCCCTCATTTCACTGCATTTGTGCCTCTTTCTTGAAAGCCAAATTTAGCTATGTGTATTTTTACATCCTGCACCCTAATTTCACTGCATTTGTGCCTCTCTTGAATGCCGAATTTAGCGGTGAGTATTTTTACATCCTGCACCCTAATTTCACTAAATGTGTGCCTCTTTCTTGAAAGCCAAATTTAGCTGTGTGTATTCTTTCACCCTGCACACTAATTTCACTGGATTTGTGCCTCTTTCTTGAATGCCGAATTTAGCTGTGTGTGCTTTTCCTCCAGCATACTAATTTTACTGCATTTGTGCCTCACTCTTGAAAGCCAAATTTAGCGTTGTGTATATTTACATCCTGAACACTAATTTCAGTGCATGTCTGACTCTTTCTTGAAAGCTGAATTTAGCTGTGTGTATTTTTTCACCTTGCACACTAATTTCAATACATTTGTGCCTCTTTCTTGAATGCCGAATTTTAGCTGTGTGTATTTTTCCTCCTGCAACCCTAATTTCATGGCATTTGTGCCTCACTCTTGAAAGCCACATTTAGCTGTGTGTATATTTACATCCTGTACCCTAATTTCAGTGCATGTGTGACGTTTTCTTGAAAGCCGAATTTAGCTGTATGTATTTTTACATCCTGCACCCTAATTGTGCCTTCTCCATCCTGCGCTCAAATTTACATTGCTTTGTGTTCTCCATTTGTCACTACTAGGCCACCTGGGAGATCAGGTCAAAACTGTGCAGTGCAGACATACTTTCACCCGTCTGCCTCAACTTCTTTCTGCCACTCTATTGGCACTCACCATCTCTCCTATTTTCTCTAACTGCTACTCTATATCTTACTCAACCTCTCCCACCAAGTATGGATTGAAAAAGCACAAAAAAGACATCCTGCGTGCAAACCCTGGCCTTCCCATTGCAGAGACCTATGTCAGCGCAAACTCCATAGAGATCTTCACGGATATCCATTTCTCTGTCCGCGCCCCAGATCTATGGACTCCTCATCTCATCTCTACTCTCTTCCCTTTCACTTCTGCTCCCATTAACATTAGCTCCAAGTGGGAAGTCCTCTTGGCTGGCTTCTCATCCTCACGTTGCATCATTAATGTCTACCAGACAGGGACTATATTGGTTCAGGTTCCTCAACCCAACCTCCTCTCTTTGACCAGATCCTGCCTTCCCTCATTAACTTCCTTCGTTCTGCTACCTCACCCCCCAACACCCTCACTGTCCCTTCCCCTCTGACCAGAGTAGCCCGCTCAGTAGTCCTCAACCTGGTGACTCCTAACGCCCGCTCAGCCAACAAACACTCTGCTGACATCTGTCTCCTTCTTGAAGACACTGATCTCGACATTCTCGCTCTTCACGAGACTTTGTTCAATGCCAGTTCAGTCACTGCTACTGACTCCCTCCTCCCTGACGGCTTCAAGATCATTTCAAAGCCTCGTCCTCATCGTACTGGTGGTGGGGTTGCCTTGATCTATCCTGAGTGGGTTCCTGCTTCCATTGTACCCACCCAAACATATTCTTCCTTTGAGAGCCTGGTTTGCAAATTGGTCATCTTTCCCTCCTCCACTCTGACCATTGCTACCATTTACCAGCCTCCAGGTGCCTCCACCCTGTTTCTCTCTGAATGCGCTGATTTCTGTTCCTTCTTACTTTCAGCATACTCCAACCTCCTCCTCTTGGGTGACTTAATCATCCAATTGATTTCCCCTGCCTCAGCATCCACTCTTTTCATTTACCTCTGCACCTCTCTTTCCCTCTCTCTTCTCCCCTCCAGTCCAACCCATTCAGCTGGATACACACTGGGCGCCATCATCCACTCGAACCTCTCTCTCTCTCTCTCCCCCTCTTGTCACCCCTCTTCCTTGGTCAGACCATTCTCTCCCCTCCTCCCAACTGTGTCCTTTCGGCCCTCCTACCGCAACCTCAAAGCCCTGCCAACATTCACAAACATTTGACCGATGAAACAAGTGTCAGCTACTGCCTTTGCTTTTACCTTCATCCCCCATTGCCTTTCTCCTCAGACTCTACAACTGACTCTGCCATCAGAAACCTTCATTCAGCCATCACCAATACTCTTGACTTCCTTGCCACAATCATGAGGATCCCTTTGAAATGCGCCTCTCAGCGTAACACCTCGTATGACTCTGAACTTGCAGCCCTGAAACAAAAGTGCAGAGCAGTGGAACGGAAGTGGCAAACCTCTGGTGCAGCCTCTGACAAACTGGCCTCCCGCCTGTTCCAAAGGCAAAACAGACACTCCATCCGTGTCAAGAAAAGGGTCCACATTCAGGCACTGGTATCTGGTGGATCCAATAACACAGCTGAACTCTTCAAAATCTACAGAGAGCTATCCAACCCTTCCGCAGTCTCCTCCTCCCCTCTTCCATCATAGACCCTATGCAATGCACTGGCCTCACGCTTTGTCACCAAGACTCAGGACATCCTGAAAACCCTTGTTACTCACCTGCTAAACCCATCCCACACTGCCTTGCCTCCCTTGGCCACTCACCCTCCTCCTTCCACCTTTTCCTCCTTCACCCCTGTCACTCCTGAAGAAGTTACCAGAGTTGTCCACTCTATGAAGGCTTCTTCCAAACAGTTTTGCCCCTGCTTGTCCAGAACGATCAAGGACAACATTGGCTCTCTTGCCCCCTCATTCACTGACTTCTGCAACCACTCCTTTACCAATGGTTCTTTCCCCTCCTCCCTCAAGCACTCCCTTGTGCACCTGCTCCTGACAAAATCTTCAGCAGACCCTACCTGTCCATCCAACTATCATCCTATTTCAATCGCCTCCTACCTGGGAAACTGCTGGAGAAGCTGGTCTTGGCCCAACCAAACTTGCACACTGAACTTGTCAGTGGCATCCACGATAATCACTCTGGATTCCGAGTATCCAGGGGCATGAAGAACTGCTCTCATCCCTTGACTCCAACTCCCCAACTGTCCTCATCCTACTTGATATCTCCGCTGGCTTTGACACTGTCACCGTTTTATCCTCATAAAAAGACTCCAGGATACCCTTGGTATCTTGTAACAGGAACTGGAATTGCTGACTTCTTTTCTAGCTGACTGCTCTTCCCAAGTCATCTTGGGCACATTCGCCTTTCCTACCTCCTTTTCCACCTGTGAGTCCCCAGGGATCTATACTCTCCCCCTGGCTCTTCAATATCTACCTTGCTCAGCTGGAACTCCTCATCAACTCCTTGTCTCCTAACTGTCAGTGTTATGCAGACTACATTCAACTTTTTTCAGACTTTAAGCTGACTCTCTCACACCTTCCTCATCCCTGACTGCCTATCTTCCATACAGGCTTGGTGCACTGACAACAATCTCAGCCTCAATACCAGTAAAAGTGAGATCCTTCCTATTGGGACCCCTGCTCCCTCCTTTTTCCGTTCTCTCTGGCCTCCCTCCTTGGGCTCCCCCCTGCGCCTTCTTCTGAAGCCAAAAACCTTGGAGTCATTGTTGACTCTTCTCTCTCCTTCCTCCCTCACACTCTGCCAAATAGTCCCACTTTCAACTCTTGCTTCTCAAAATAATTCTCCCAATTCTCACTTTCCCCCAGAAGCTCAATGTTTCCCGAGCCCTAGTTCCCTCTAGGCTTGACTATTGCAAAAGCCTCCTCCTCAATCTACCTTCTTCCTCTCTGTGTTCCCTGCAGCTAATCCAAAATAGAGCAGCAAGACTTATCCTTGGCTTTAAGCACAGGGACCACATGTTTGAAGCCCTAAATATTCTTCACTGGCTCCTGGTTGCTGCACAGATCAAATTCAAATCCCTCTGCAACATCCACAAGACTGGCTGGGGCCGGGGACAACAACATCTGCAACTCTCTCTTAAAAAATACTCTCCTTCTAGACCTCTACATTCCTCCGGTACCAACACCTAGTGCATATAGCGCTTCTGTAAACGAAGAGCAGGAGGTTGTTTGTTTTCCTCAGCGGGATCGCTCCCATGGAACAGCCCCCTTCTGCATATTGATCAGGACCTTCTTAAGTTCCGTAAGCATCACAAGACATCCTCTTTTCCTCCTCCTTCCCTTCTTCCCTCCTCTGCTAATCTCACAGTTGCTGTGATTTGTGTTTTGGAATCTTATGCATCAATGGGAACAATGATCACTTACACCCAATCTCCCAGCTTCTATCTACCTGAGCACTTGCCTTGGCACACCTTCTGCACTGGAGACTTGCACTTTACCACCCAACACGGCTCCTGGCCGCATAACATTTAAAATACTTTGCACTTCATCTTGGCTTCCCTTCGAGCATGGACACCCCAGCACTTTCCTTGCTGCACTTGCACGTTCTAAATACTAACAAGGCATAGTAGGTTTGGCCGTCCCTCCCCCACTGTACTTTTTAAAAATATTTTAATTGTACTGCTATCCCATGTTCCCTTCCTGTTGCCCTGTGGGCACTTTGAAATAGAATGCATTTGCTGTATAAGCACCTCATAATCAAACAATAAACTTAACTAAAATAAACTAAACTTCCTTTGGGGCAGTAACATCTGCTTCGAATCAGGACCTACCACTCTGCACTAAAATCTCCTGAGCTAGGAGAGTAGACCCTGAGTCTCCATGAGTGGAAACGACCAGATTCTACCACACCAAACCCATTGCTCAATGCTCACTGTCGATGTATTGACCCACTCTGCTATGCTATGCAGCCTCACCCTGCTTTCTAAGGTGCAAGAAACAGCAAAATGGCGGCAAAACCCTTGTGAGCGCCAAAACCTCCAAAACCGCATTTTTTCAACACACAAAAAGATGGCTCTACAACCTGCCACCCATGGTGCATGCGTTTTGGAACAGAGCACACGCTTCAGAAAAAGTGCCAGTGGGCTCCATGACAAGTAAACATGGAGTACAGGGGGAGAAGCAGCACTTTGCGAGTGAAATTCCAAAATTTGCCTGTAAGTGACATTTACTTTGCTGCTGAAACTTCAAAATGCCTTTACATAACACTTTCCAAAACTCATAATCTTGCTTGGAGCTAAAATTCAGTTAATCTAATGAAGCACTGTGAATTTACAAAGTACTAAAATGTTAAGAGCAAAACATTTTCTCAGGAAAACTGGATTGCCTGTGAATGACAATTCCTGTCAAAAATCTATGTGCAGCCACACAGGGCTACCTGTGAGTGACAGCCCCTGTCAAATGGGCTCTCCTGATTAAACTTTAAAGTTGTCTAAAACTAAAGATCTGCCAGATTAGCAAATATAAAAAACTGTTGCTGAAAGGAACACAGATCTCAGTTGTTTTGATCCCACTGGTTTAAACCTAAGAATGTAATTTATCTGTGTCATCTGATGCAACACGTTTGTTTTATGCTGGATTTCAAGTCAAGAAATAAAAAATTAACTTAGGCTGGCTGGGCCTGCAAGAGGTTGAAAAACAGGTTTCCACCCAAGGGGAGGGCATTGATCTCAGCAGATGTTCACTGACACATGATCATCGTGGGGTAGGCCAGACTTTTGTCTGCTACCAAGGACTGAACAATGCAGATTCTCAAGGCCAGGAAATGGATGTGTGAAGAGGTTGTAAACTAGACTTGCAGAAGGAAATCCCAAAGGTGGGGGCTGCTCCTTGCTCTCTGCTCCAGAGATAGACAAAAGGCTGACCATTTGCTGCTAAGAATATGTAATGAACATATTTAGAGACTTATAAACTCGCTATCAGAAGTGGTGAAAAATATAAAAAAGGGCAGATTTGTTAATCTAATTTTTGGCCGCATATTTCAAAACATGGTGGAACTGTGTAGCATATTATGAACAGGAATGGCAATATGTGTGGTTTTATGGGAACTGTATTTATGCTAGAATTGTTAAACTTTGCACACACATCCCTATGGTAAACACGCATATTTGTGGAAATTTGGAGAACGTTTGGAAAATGTGTTCATGGCGAAATGGGCAAAATGCTGCAAAAAGGCAAAACAAGGTCTCACAGCTGTGGGATTTGGATGAACAGATACTCCATAAAATATCTAATCCTTGTATGTGATTTTCATAGAGGTTACAATGTATAAATGTGTATTTAGGACAACATTCTATTTTGATACTAGTGGCTAGGGGAGGTTTCTAAGGATTGTAAAAACTGAACCATAAACTTGACATCATCTTTCTTTGATCCAATCACTCGGATGCAAGGCGGAGATGAGGTTCTGATCCAATCCCAGTTTACAGGGGCATGTTTAGTGAAACCGGCCCATACACCCATTTTGTGATGTCATTTCAAAGGATAAATACAGACATCTGACAACACATACAGACTCTCTCTTCTGATTTCAGCGAAGCACTCTGATACAGCATTCAACATCCAGCCTTTAACATCCTTCCAGATCCAGATGCCAATCACCAGGCCAAGCAGTAGCTGAACCATTTTCAGCTAGGCCTTCATCCTCAAATAATCCTCAACTAATCCTTACAACCCAGTGAAGCGCTGTGGTGTGAGGAAGCATCCTTAAACTATCTAGCTTGCTACCATAATGCTTGCCTGATGAACTCGCCATCATCTGATCTGAAAAATCCAGAAACAAGAAGGGCAGATCCCGTGCAGTTCCGGTGGCCGGCCTAGCTGATCCTAGATGATGTGCTGTCCTTCCCTGAGAGACTCGATCCATTGACCAAAATTTTGATGGGCCAAAAATCTTAAATCCCAGTGGATTGTGATTATTAACAGGACGCTCGATAACTATTGTATACCTTGCCTTATCTTGTTCCACCCTAATATCTTAACTATCCTTACTTTCATAACTAGTGACAGTGTCAAATCTTTAGTGCTATCTTACTCTGTCTATTTGCTAAAGTGTCATTTTCATAGTCATTTTAATTTTGTAACTCTGACCCAAAAATCCCACTTTGAGTTTTTGGACTGGTTCCGCTGGGGAAGGCACTGGGGATCTGTAACTGAAGTCATGAATCAGTCTCAGAGCTTACTTCGTCCCAACCTGGTTGTCTAGCCTGCATGTTCTAGTCTTGAGTAAAAGCATAATCCATAATTTCTGGTTTTAAACTGAAGTTCTTGTCCAAATTCTTGTCTTTATTTTCAAAAAACACCTTCCACTAAAACCTCCGTAACTCCCTCAGTTTAAAAGATAGAAACGGAATTTCAATTCCCACGGATACCTAACATCCTTAGCTATATCCATAACCCAAAACTGCATTGCGAAATAGTGTAGTTGACCCATTCTTATAAAAAATTGCATAGTAAATGTTTGTCAAGAATTTACATTTTGCAAAAGTTTTACACGTGTGAGTTGTCTTTAAATTATTTCCCACTTTGCCTTTGAGATTCCAATTGTTTTCTTTTGATTAAATCATTAATTTTGATTGCTTGCATCTGTTCAAACTGGCTACCGTAGAAATGTATAATAATTTAAGCATTTTTGACCACATTTAGTGTTTTTGCTCAGCCAGTTTTAAAGCCATGCTGACAGTTGAAAAGTCAAATTCGTTTTTCTCTTGTGTTTAAGGGGGGAAGGTGGGGGTGCTATTCTGTTTGGTCTCTATTATTCCTGAGTACCTGCTCTCTCGTCACATCTATTTAAATTGCCTATTGGTGGATTGAGGGGTGTCGCAGGGCGAACCTCTAACCACAGTGCTTTCTGTTCCAAACCAATCCAAAAGTATTCTTTTCTTTGCTGCATTCTTTTTGTGTTCATTACCCAATTCCCAGTGCATTAAAGATATTATTCATTGTCCTTGTCACCCCTTAGTGATTTTTGTTACCTATTAAAAATATATTGGGCCTCATTATAAGTATTGCGCAATGGGTTAACGGGTGCCGCTAATGGTGGCGGACCCGTTAAACCCATTCTGCAACATTACGAGGTTCCCTCGCGGGAACCGATGTGGAAGTCTGGTTTTACCAGACGTCCTTACCGGGTCCTGCAAGGGGACCAGGGAGCTAACAACGGGCCAGTCGTAATCGGCCCGTTGTTAGCTCCCGCGCCCATTCCCATTGAGCCCTATGGGGGCTCAAATCGGAATGGGGAAGGTCTGGGCCTGGGTTCCCTGAGGGAGGAATTACCGGGCCTTCCAAACTCAGAATGGCCCGGTAGTTCCCCATTCAGGTAACCCGGACACGGTTTTGGAGGCAGCCATGCCCTTATTAACGGCATGGCTGCCTCCAAAGTCGTAATAAGGCCCATTGTGTTTTAAATTCTCAATTCATAAATAAATATTTACCGTTACACACTAGCCTGATTCCTGGTTCAGTGTGTACAGGGAGGTATTTTGAGAAGGGTGTGATATGAGTGGTACATCATTCAGAATATTGAACGTATAGACAAAAATAAATAAGGATTTCCTTTGCATACAACATGGTGGCCGAGACTTGGGTGTGTGCCTGTTTGAAATCCTTACATCACCACACCTGGAACAAGAGGGAGATCACTAGCATTGGTTGCTGCACTCCTCCACTGCATCAAACATTGCTAGAACTTCAACCAGCTCGACACTTCCTTGTGCGCTAGCAAAAGCTACTCAGGAGGTATATGCCTGAAGCGACTTCTCATCATCAAGACCCAAAATGAATCAGTGGAGAGTCACCCACCAGCTCTAACAGGGGTTCATAACCACGGCTCAGCCCAAGTAGCACTTGAGATGCTGCCTCATTCATTGCACATCGACACACCCAAGATCACCACTTCGATGACCGTCACCTGCTGACTCGAACCACTGAAGCTTCACTCAGCAACACCTCTCAGTGGCTAAAGCTTGACTCGGCCTGGCCAACTATGAAGTTCCTGGGATTGAACAGATCTGCATCTTTGAGAGCCACCCTTATACAGCACAGATCACTCACTTTCACCCCAACTTGATGCCTGCTTGCTGCAGGGGCCTTCATGATCCCATGTGTACTAATTAAGCCTGCTCGGCTCGCATCTACGTTCAACCCCGAATCTGATTGTGTCAGCCCACTAAGAACTGAATCCAGGTACTGTTGACTCTGAACTTCCCCTTTGGTCCACTTGGACCCTAGAGGCTAGTTAGGTCATGATCGCTCCTGTTTTCAACAAGATATAATTTTTATGGTTCATGCTTTACCTACCACCGGTCGAACTACACTCAGAGTGCTACTTTCTCCAGTCTGTTGCATCTTTGCTGTTCTTCCTTTGGTGTGAGTTTTTATATTGCATTTTCTATTCATTCTATGTGCAGATCATGTGTTTTGTTAAAATGTTTATATATTTATAGAACTTTTATTGCACATTCACTTTATTTTGGACTGTGATACTGTGTTATTTGGGTTGCTACTGGTTAACCTTTACACCCCCATTGATAGTATAGTCTTCCCTCGGCCAACGTTACCACAAAAGATGAAGGAGGGATATCTCTTATTTTTTTATTTCTTAATTTTTATTTTTCCAATAAACATAAACATAAAACATACAATACTCATGGTTTTTCGGGTTTGCATTATACCAAATATCACATGTAATACAGTAGGGTGACCCCTCGCACACAAGGTTCTGGCCCACTGGTCCACCCTATGTCGATGGAGTCTCTTGCACTGGTCTTCCTGTACCAACCACACTTGGACCCACTCGACCCAACCCCCACTGGTCTGTGTAAGCCATTCAAGGTATGGCCTTTCTTGTAGTTCTGGATTCAAAAATGAGTTTCATGATAAGCACAGATGTTTCTCATCAGTTGTATTACTGATTGTTAAAAGGATAATTTGTCATTGTATCTTGATTGTCTATGGGTTGTATGTGGTTTCCCACTGCATGTGATGCGATGTGTTAAGTTTTGCTCTTACCCATCTTCCCAGATCACAAAGCCACAGTAGGGGACCCTGGGTCTTCTGGGATTTCCAAGCCATTTCTATTCTTCTTATATCTAAAAACAGGGCCAGTCTGGGAGTCCTACCATTCGGTGCCCTTAAGGAGCTTTGTGATCTGAGGCCTAGGAGATATGCCTCCTGAGTCAGCTCTGCCTGGGCTAGCTTCAGTTGTGTTATGCAAGCACTGACTTTTCCCAAAAATGGGAAATCTTTGGACAGATCCACTGTAAGGGGATTCAATTCAACACTACAGCTAAGTCAACGCCTAGTCTATAATACTGAATGAAAACCCTTATTGATATATCTTTAGGTCCAGTTCATGCTTTCTGGATGACTACCCCTATATAACACCCCTCTCTTGGAATCCCCCTGACCCCACTGAGCCAAGAAGTAGTTCTGTTTTGCAAGTTAAAAGGTTTATTTGATAATTTAAACAATATATATTATATCACGCTTTATAATAAATTGATAATTGAATAGCACACTTAATCTGATATGATGAAGATTAACAACGGAGAATCTGGCACTAACACACTTCTTATAATCACTAATGAGTTGACAGGAAATGGATAAGATAGCACACTGGTAAATAGGAACAAAAGTATAATGTGGTAGAGGGTGCTTTATGTAAGCTCAGGTGGATGCAATATTCAATGAATGCAGTACAGAAAATACTCAATAGGATTTCAACCAAACAATGTAATCACTTTTCTCTGGCTATTCACTCCCCCCCTCTTTATGCAATGCAAGGAAATGGAAGGAAGCACACAGTTCTCAGAAATGCAATCAATGTAATCAGTTCAATCCAGCAAGCTTAGACAACAGAAAACAGATAGGAGTTTTGAAATCACAGGCCCAAATTGCTTTGATATGTGCTGGCAATGAATTAAAAAAATATGCTAAACGCTTTTAATTCCCTTACAGAGGTTCAGGGTGAGTGGTATCTAGTTAATATTAGTCCAGGCTCACACTAGCAATGATGCAGGGATAGTTAGCAGGTTAAACGAATTTCTGGCAAATGGAAGGCAAGCAGCAGCAGTTTTTACATGTGAAGAAATTGCAAATCGCGGTAAAATTCGCGGATGCGTGTTCCGCGATTGCGGTAAAACTATAAGGGGTAGGAATGCGGTTCTTGGTGCGATTCAAAGCTACGATTCTAAGCTATCAGAGGAAAGTTACTGCAAGTCTCTAGCCCAAACGGTCGCGGAGATATGAGCAATTTAATAAAGGTCGTTTTTGGGTTTGCAAATTTCAAAAGCTCAAAATGACAAGTGCAGCTTGCAACTAGAAATGACAGGTGACAGTTAGGAGGCAGTTCTACTTAGGTTAAATAGATTGAATTAGATGAATCTAAACTAAGAGATTGGTTCTACACAGTTCTGCTGGGTACTCACACGATATTCTTGAATTAAATGGGCCTCATCACGGATCTGGTCAGGGTTTTAGATTGGGCTCTGGTCTGGTCTGGTCTGGTCTGGCCTCTGCACTTCACAGTGATCTGGGTCAGCTCTCTCTGCTGGTCTGGGTCTCTCTGGGTACAGCACTGCTTTCTCTCTGGTCTGGTCTCTTAGTTCTGGATAGATTGAAGTCTCTAGTTTGGCTCTCTGGAAGTTTGATGGAGGTAAAGTATGGATTTTTCCGGCAGAGCTTCCAGCGGCAGATGGATTTTGAAGGTCTCTATCTGTCCTGTCTGTCTGCTTTTATGTGTTTAGAATGTGGGTGTGTTCTAGCATCACTGACCCTACCTCTCTCTCAGCTTCTAATTGGTCAAACTTCCATTTATCATTTGATTGGGGAATGAACTGTGAGTCAGCGTGATGTCATTTTACAGCCTGCAGAAAGTCCACTCCTCCTGTCAACTTACACACAAATCTAGATTTGAAACAAATACATATTTGCAGAGGTACATATTGTTTTAAAATCATATGCACCCATCATGCATTACAGGAGATATACCCTGTTCAAACTCTGCTCTTCCTGGGAGCTTGCATTCAGAAATGGCACATATTTCACTTTTTGACTGATTTTGCAATTTCTGACATTGACCCAACTTTACATACATGTGTGCAGGGAATACGGACATTAACTGATGAAGTTTCAGACTTTTAACATGCATACATTTAGAGTTATATCCACTTTTCCGCTAAAACCCCCCTGAACATGCCACCGGGTCGAAAAACCTCTTAAAATGTGGGCAGAAAAATCACAAGAATTATGGTATCATTTATAAAATTTTCACATGTCCGCTCTATGAGTTATTCATCTTTTTAAAGTTATGTTCTGGCTCCAAAGGGGTGTGGTTTCCCAGGTCACATGGTATAGAAACCAGTCTTTCCAGTTTCTGCCAAGCCAGCTTGCTCTCACAGGCAGTGCCCCTCCCAGCTCCTGCCAAGAGGAAGCTACATTTTACGACTGCGTAATAAAAACCTTTGCCTGAGTGAAGAGGGCTTTGTTCACTCTCCTACAGAGCACAGATAATTCAATTATCAGATAGATGGCATATCCTTAGTGTGAGCAGCAAAAGGGCAGATGGCCTGGGAACACAGTGGTGACTCAAGTTTCACTGCTGATGGGGGTAGTTGCCAGGCAGAATTCAGTTCCTTAAGCCAGGTTTCAGATAAAATGTCACTTTTTGTTCCCCAGTTCCTGCATTCAAATAAAACTAAACATTTTTACATATGCAGCTAGAAGGCTGATTCTAAGTTTAAAACTATGACATTTAAACAATTACAAAGGCATGTGACACCAAACATAGGTCACTCATTTAATCTAACATTTTCGATTTTAGTGTCTTTAAATCCAGTGCAACTTAAACTGCTGACTCCATAGCAGTTTTGTTATAAGCATTGTTTTGGGCTCTTCATTTCCCAGATTTTGTAGGCACACAACACTCCATTCTGCCAAATGTCTGCTGGTGTTCAGTAAATATTTTGCACATATTGCAATGTTTGAAATAGGCACTTTGGCTTGCCTTCAGAGAAACACAGGGTGGTTTTAAACTGCCGGCTTTTGGATAGTGGTGAGCACTGGTACTGCACCCATTTTTGGGATTTCAGAAAATGAATTCCCCACAATTCTAGGTTGCATTTGGCAATCAGCATCGCCATTCCCAATGGTTTCAGACTACTGTGTGGGTAGTCCAATGGTGGTTTTAGGGAGTTTCCTTCTGTGCCCATAACATCGGCAAAAATGGGTGGCAGCCTATTCTTCCTGCATTTCCCTGTGCATTTTCTGGGAAGCTCTGGCCATCATGATGTTTTCCATGTCAGTACTGCACAGTTTTGAGGTAGGGCTAGGATGAATGGGTAAATACATCCCACACCACCGCATATGCAGTCCGTCAGTGTCTTTAATCTGGCTTTTGGGACAGCTCTGAGTGGTATCAAGGTAAATTCGAGCGAGTCTTCCTAGAGTCAGTAAACCCTATGGTGAAAATTAAATTGTATCATTTAAAACCATTGATTCCTCAAAAACCTCTGAAGGTGGGTGAGAATAGACTCCCATTCAGTGTCTGCAAAGGTACATCCTAAAAAGGCCTCACATGCCACCCTAACCTTCAGTTCCGTCTGGGAGGCCTTGTTGATCAAAGTCTCACATATGAGCGATATCCTCTTCCCCGCTTCGCTGCATCAGTATATTGACTCTAGTTTGTCATCCTGGTGTGGTTCTATCAGCTTGTCTGCCTATTGTCTTTTTGCTCCGTCAATGAAGGTGAGATAGGTTAGAAACTGTCCCGTTTGAATCCCTGGGTGCTGCACAATGTTTCAAATGGCAGTAAATAATCTTCTGCAAACCAATCCCCCCAAGATGCCACTCTGTGTTTCCCAATGTGATTGCATGTGTTGTAGCATGGACAGAGGGAAGGCACTTCCTGTGCTCAGTGGGATATCTGGGGAGTAACAGATTCCCAGTTGCAATATGTCGCATGTTTGTTTCCAAACCTGGATACCGGTCTTGATCAAGGTTGTAAGCCCCTGCTTTGACCTGTTTAACCATAAGTCTTCTTTCAATACATGTGGTTCAAGTGAGTTGCCCAGCAGTCTTATTTCAGAGATCATTTTATCAAAGGGTCACATGGCAATGTATTTCTATTGTGCAGCCATATAGAACGTCTAGCAGTACGGGACTCGCTGCCCTTCTCTGGTAACAAACATGCCTCCGGAGTCTCTGCAGGGCAATTCAATGTCGCTTGTGGCCCCACAGCAGTTTTATGAGTTTAATATTCAGGGTGGTGAAAAACTGTGTTCGTATTAAAAAGGGAATATTGGCAAAGTGATAAAGGAATTATGGCAAAATGATTGATTTAATTATAGTTACCTTACCCATCAGAGAAAGTGGTAAATTATTCCAAAATTCTATTGAGCCATCCAGTCAGTATAATGGTCTTTCTGTGATATCGGTGTATGAATCTCAGGTATCTCAGTGTACATTGAAGCACAAGTAGCGGAAGGTGTCTGGTCACCATTTCAGTCATTGAGTATTTAAGTTATCGGGTGTATCGGGTGGGTGCCGATTAGCATAGAGTAAAGGGAATAAATATGATTTAGTCCAGTTGATACACAATCCGGAAAGTCTACCCAAGTTCTCATATATCTCTAAGATGCACGGTATTGACCAATCAGGAGTATTCATATACAACAGGATTGTATAAGTCTGTGTATAAGGAGACCTGGTGATGTTCTTTTCCAATCAGTACACTTAAGTAGATTATTTTGTTCCCTAAGCAAGCTTGCTACTGGTTCCATCACCAGGGTGAACAGCATAGGGAGATTGCGCAAACTTGTCTTGTTCCTCGTTGGTTATCCCAGGCCTCCAAGATCATTTTACCAGTTTTGATTCTAGCCATTGGGTTCATATAAAATAACCCAATCCATTTCAGCAGGGCATCCCCAAATCCAAATTGTTTAAGTGTAGCAAACATCCATTCCCAGCCCACTGTATCGAAAGCTTTTTGTGCGTCTCGGGATATATGTATATGGTTGTTTTCATATTTTTGGTATTCCTCTATGATATAATGGATCCTACAGAGGTTATGTGAAGTGTTCCTTTCGGGAAGGAAGCCTACTTGGTCTCGGTGGATAAGGGCAGGCAGATACGGTTTTAGTCTGTTGACTATGATTGTGCTAAGGATCTTTGCATCCATATTAAGCATGGATAATGGGCGATAGGAGCTCCTATTTTGTGGGTCCTTTCCAGCTTTTAGGATGGGAACTATTAGGGCCTCCCGCATTGTGGTCGTCAGTGCATCAAATTCATAGAGGAAGGCATCCAATAGTGGCTGTAACAGCTGATCCCTAAATTGTCCATAGAATTTTACAGGCATTCCGGTCTTTCACGTGGTTAGGGAGGTCACTGCCTGGATGGTAATAGTTCCATCCAGTGTCTGAGATTGTTCCTCCATGAGGGTGGGTAAATTAATGAGTGTAGAGTGTCTATTATTTCCGCAATCAGGTTAGATTCTGATTGTGTATACAAATTAGTGTAGTACTTCTTAAATTAGACATTGATCTCCTTTTGTGTATAGCCAGTCTCACCAGAATCCAGCAATAGTTTGTCATGGTCTTGGGCTTCTCTTCATTTAGTAGCCAAGAGAGAAGTTTGTCTGTTTTATCACCTATTTTATGGAGGTTTTCAAAATACACATCCTTATCATATTTTCACATCCTCTGCCAGATAACTAGGCATTGTAGCCTGAGTTCACTGAGTTCGGTTTCAGTCTCATCACGCCTAGACACAGAATTCTCCATTTTGGATAGTTGGGTTTCTAGCTGAGTCAGTTGGTTATATAGTGTTTTCCCGACTCCCAACCTGGTGGCGAATCATGTGCCTCTCACCACTGATTAAATGTTTCCCAAAGAATATTAGGATTTGGGGCTGTGTTTACTTTTCAGTGAGGAAGTTATTGATATTGTCTGTAATGATGGCGCAATATGCCATTTCTGTCAGTGTCAAATGGTCTAGTCACCATGTAGGGATGGGAGGTCTTGAGTGGGGCAGTGCCAGCATCACCAACAGTGGCGAGGGGTCAGATAATGTCCTTCTCAAGTAAGTGGCTCCTTCAAACAAGTGCTTGTGTTCCTGCCAGTACAAATGTAGTCAAGGTGAGAATAGAAGCTGTGTGCATGAGGATAAAAGGAGAATGTGCATTCACAGGTTGGAGAGGGGGGTCTCTATGCCACACGTCTACCAGTGCCAGATTAGTAAAAACCAGTCATTGTGATGCCGTAGCGGGAGATAGGATGTGGTTTTTCAATGTGAATCTATCAAGTTGGGGGTCAAGGACACACTTAAAACCCCCTCCCCACACCAATATTGCTTCTCTGTCTACTTCCTATTTAGAAAGCATCAGGTAGGGTGCTATGTTAACATTTGGAGCATAAACATTAATTGGACAAAATCACCTTGATTCCAGACGTCCTGTCACAATCACTAACCTGCCTTTTTTGTCTTTCTGAGTGGATTCTGCAGTGAAAGGGACTCCTATTGCCATCCAGATGAGTACCCCTGTGGTGTAAGTGGAGTATGTGGAACCAAATCCCTGCTCTCCCCATCTCTGAGGTCATTTCGCCTGCTGTGCAGGATCTAGGTGTGTTTCCTGAAGCATAACCATGGAGAGTCTTTTCCTGGCAATGCATTGGTTAACTGGACAGCTTTTTACAACGCCATTGGCCTCGTACATTCCAGGTTGCCAGCTGGATAGGCATCATCATCTTTTCCTGGGTGTTTTACTCAGCTAATTATTCCCTGCCCCATAGCCCGTCACTGTACCACCTCCTCCCACCCAGGTTAGCCGCTCCCACCCCAGTCATGCAATCAACCACCTTGTTACCCAATGGTGAAGCACATGACATTAAAAACTTGTAACACAACTACAATAAAACCATGAACAACCCAAACACTCAATTCCATGGGCCATAAGAGAAGCTTGCCTTTGCACCATCAAGACAACCAGCAATTGTGGACTCAATCCCTAATGGGTTGCAACCCTATTGAGGTGTGTAGTGGTGTATAGACATGCCAAAAAGGGAAAAGAGTAATGTTTGGGGAGTGGGCATGGGTACAGGTCCCTATGGTGTCCACTGGTGAAAAAGGAGAATAGGGACTAATGTAGAGTCACATGTTGAGAGCTCAGATACAGAGTAGAGAGCCATATGACATCCCTCAAGTGTAGGTTTTCTTTGTTAGGAATTAATCATCATTACGTCTGACCATGGCAAGTCACTTCAGCATTTGTAATGTATTGTAAGCAAAATGTTATACAGCGCAACATATGCCTGAGTGCATCTCAGTGCTAATCGCAGGGCAAGAGGAAATAAAACTAAAAAAGTATGGTCTTCAGGGCCTTACGAAAGGCACAGTGGCTAACCGTTGCCCTGAGTGGGAGCAGTAAAGTGTTCCACAGGCTTACGGCTGCCACAGAAACGTAACAGCCATCAATCCAGCTAAACTTAACTGCGGGGATAGAGATAAGGCAGGCCTCAACAGAGCACAATACACAGGCAGGAACATAGGGCGTGAATTTGGCCTGAAGGTATTTGGCCACCTGCCAAACATGCTGCAGAGTTCTAAAGAACCTGGAGGCGGTGTATGATATAAGCAGTTTGGGGGAGAAACAATGAGTTACAATAGTCTCTAGCAAAGGTAACGAGAGCAGAGACTACATGTGCATGAAAATGAACAGGGATAAAAGGGAGAACATGACGCAGGAGCTTGATCCACATATAGCCCCGTTGACAGATAGAACTCACATGTGACTACATAGAGAGTGAAGAGGAGAGCTTGACACCAATATCTTTGACAATAGAAACAGGAGTCAGAAATGGGCCAAGAGAGTATGGTAAGAAAGCAAGGGTCCAAAAAGAAGAAGCAGATGGGGGCCCACCACCTCGGTCTTATCACTGTTCAACTTGAGCTAGTTGTTCTGCATCCATTCCGTCGGCCTCCAGACAGGTACGGAACCTGACCACCGATTCAGGGATGGAAAGATCAAGACAGACCAGGAGCTGAGTGTCGTCAGCATAGGAATAGCACAGGAAGCCGTGAGAGAAGATGAGTTTAGTAGGAGGTTGAGATCAGTCAGCCGCAAGGTGAATTGGGAGGGCACAGATCTAGAGCTGTTGTTTCCATCTTTCCATGTCTGGGGGTCAGTTCAATTGTTCATCTAGGTTTCCTGGGTGTTTTTACAGAATTCTCTGCTGGTACAAATCTCTTAGACATCTCTGCTTGGTCTGATGTTGCATCTTTCTCGTTTGTAGTCCTGGGACTTATATGGTGCTCTGAATCTAGTCCAGAGCTTATTATGGAGTGTCGAAGAAAAGGGGTGCATTGTTATATATGATTTTCAGTAACTTGTTTTAGACTGTTATTGCTGGGAAAGGCTTGTCAAGATTTCATTGGGAGATTTAGTTGTCCTTGTACATATTGAGAACATGTTTAACCTGTGTTTCCTTCTTCAACCTTTCCTGTCTGCAACCTCAGAATCTGCAAAGTATAACTAGTGATATATAAATGCCATTCTGGAAAAGTATTTTAAAGTATATTTGATTGTTACATATCTTGGCTTTTTTAAAGAACGCTTATTTAAAAATTAATGCAAAATAAATAAATATTTATAACAGAAACATTGAGTGTAAGTGTAACTTATATCCTTATACTTGCGAATATCATTGCTACAGCTCTATAGCTCACATTTACCCCTTTTGAGATAGGCCTGGCTGCTCAGTCACACTACCAACCTGTGTAGCACAGACCTACACCGAAAGGTGGGTTACCTAATACCAAACAGATACGTGTTGTGTAGTCTCATACAGTGTTACTACACCAATTCTTTCCTAACAAGAGGAGAACAACAAGGGAGTATAATACAGGAGGAAAATACAATCACCCATACACTCCTCCAACCTTCAATGGTGAGATCACCATGTTAAACCACCCTAAAGCAGCTCTCTGTGTAAAAACTCAGAGAAAAAAGGCTCTGTGCTTGGCCTTTATCAACCGTTAATGAATTGTTTGGGAAGTCAAACAAAAAAAAAAAAATGTTACGGACCTGCATGGGTTTTGAGGGCATTTTATATTTGACTGCATAATTTTCACTTTTATTGTCACCATGTTTCTCTTCACATTTCTGCAGCTGTGGTATACACTTTAAACCATGTCTTTTTGCAACTACTTCGTGGGGCACTTTGAGAATGCCACACTCTGCCTTTTAGCCCTCATGATTCACATCTCAGTGAATTCCCACTGAAGAGTGCCCTGCAGTGTTTCAGCAACATACTGAAATATGAGGTATCAGGCGAAGTCAACACAAGGTGAGAGGGAGGTTGGTGGGAGTACTCATTTTGCCCTGAGGATGTACGTGCTCTGTGAGAGTGTTTTGAAGTATGTGTGAGACACTGTGGTACATTTCTGATAGGACCATTCAGGGGCTCAGACACCTGCCACAGTCAACTGATGAACTTCTAACATTCCCTGCTGTTTGCATAAAAAGTGGAACCCCGATGGACAAAGGTTCCAGCAGTCTCCACTGAGTGCAGCACCTAAGCATGTTACAGTTTATCTGAACCAGAACATGAACACGTCCAATAATACTTAACACCTGACTAAGGGCAATGGATGCATGCCCCACTCAGCCTTCTCTCCTTGTCTGCCAATTGCAAGATCCTTGATATCCACACAGGGCCCGATTCATGGAATTGTTTACGTGGCACATTGGGGATTTAGAACTAGTTTGTGCAATGATGTACCCATCAAGTGATTGCATCAATTGCCGCGAGTTGGCCCTATATTTGACTGTTGCATTTAAGCTTCTTGTCGTTAGTTGTATTCCTCAAAACAATTTTGCTGACGGCTAAACAACAATTACTTGGAGAAAGTCACATGTGAGCAGGTTATAACTTCAACTGGCAAGAAAATTACAGCTCCTACACACACACACTTTAAGCTCTAATTACGCCGTTTCATATAACCCTTTTTAACTGCAAGTCCGCCTGTCAGCGACTTCTTCTTTGTCCTCCCTTACACCGGTTCGTTGTCTCGCATGATGACGAAAGATCTAAAACTTGACATCAGCACAGAACAGCTTTGTGATCACACATACGAGAAATCAACAGCACGTTTGTGCTTTTCCATAGACCGACACATCCCCAATTGCAGATATGTTGAGCATTATAAGTACTATATATTACAGTTTTCTACAAGGGAACACAGTAACCCGAATAGCATGTACAGCTTAGAATTCAAGTGGAAGAAGGCAACATGTGTTAACGTGTTCATAGTTTTCATCATACCCGATGCTACTTAACAGAGGCAACTAACCCATTGCTTTAAATCATCTACATTTAGATAAGGAACAGCTGAATGCCTGCAACCAAAACAATGCCTTTCAAAAAACTGTGTTTGCAGCCAGAACGGACAGTGTTTAATCACCCTTACATGACGCGAATTTAGATATCACAAAACACGTGGCATGTTTGTTTCCCTTCACAAATGCCAGCAAATAATGGCAAGTCCCCCTGTGCTTTCTGTTATAATTGTTTTTTATAGGTTCTGTTCAGATTGCCAGCTACTATGAGCCAACACCAATGATCTTAACATATGTAAGGAGGAACATACACACGCTGTGTTGCATGAGTCTTTCTTGAATACACGGAAGCTATTCTATGCACAGTTCAACTTTTATGGATCACCCACTGGAATTCTAATAGGAGTGCCTGATTGTTAAGTGCAACATATCCATTTGTTTCATTTTATTTTATTTTGTAAACGTAATTGTGGGGGCTGGCAATATATAGTAGCGCAACCTGCAATTGTATACATGCATGAACCACTTGTTGGTACATTTTAAATTAGGGGCGGATTCGCAGTGTCCATAACAGCAGCCATCAGTGGCTGCATTGCATACAAACTGAACACATTGCCCATGCACTGATATGCATTATTCATTGTGTGAGCCCTCTACGGAGTGAAGATGTTTCTTGGATTAAATGCCAGTGAAGATGTTTCTTGGATTAAACGCCAGTGACATCTCGTTCACAGATTCTGCAAGAAAGATGAATTGCATGCTCAGGCTTTTTCCGTTGGAGGTGTTAGGTAGGTTTTTCTAAAGTCCAACTGATGTTAGACTTCATAAGACTTATCTCTTAGTATTAGGGTCCCAACTCTTAATATAGGCCCGTACTACACAAGTCGGTAGAGTGGCTGATCAGCCAGGCTTATCTTTGGAGGGAGTTATGTGAGCTGTGGAGCATTGCAAAGAAATCAATACATACCTAGACCTAAAGAAAACACTCACTCAACTTAAAGTTATATTAAAATATATTTAATAATTCAAACGCAAGGCACTCAAGGCAAACTAAAATGCAGCAACTAAAAATAACATTGAATCAGAAATGGAATTAACATATAGAAGGACAGAACAGAGCTAGCAACTGTTAAATAAAAAGTACACTCTCCCAGAGGGATGTAAGCAGTCTGTTTCCTAACTAGAAAAGTGGTCACAATTAAAGTTTATGGAGGAACCAGGATTGTCAAAGGCAGTAGGATCAAGACGATGGAACTTTGGAAAACCAGCAAAGACACAGTCAAATGGACAGCACCAGTTCTGATGAAAATCTTCAGAGGAAATATAAGTATCTAGTCAGTTGTTCTTGTAAAAAACACAGGAGCTCAAGAGGAGCCTTGCTGATAGCACAGAGGCTCCAAAGCCTGCACAATGAAGTTGAGTTAAACTCCGAATTGTTGAAAACAGCACTCCCAAAGTAAATGACCTCCAGAAATTGCTTACGGTAAGTACAACACAAGCCCCACAGTATCTTTAGAGTAAAAGTGAAAATGTAGCTGCTCGCCTTCTAGGTGCAACTTTGTACATCCTGATTCCTGCTCCTTGGTTGTGGTGACGAAAGGGGGAGCTTTGGTGGACTTCTGCAGCAACACTGGGGAGATGTGTGCTTGACCTTGGGGCTATTGAACCTACTACAAGTCCATTGGCTAGCCCTATTGTACTAGTGCCAAAGGCAGGTGCCACATAGTTAAGGTTCTTCATGGACTATAGGACTCTGAATGCAGTCACCAAGACTGATGCCCATCCTTTTCATAGAACAGATGGGCTGATGGACGAACTTGGAGCTGCCAGGTTCCTCAGCACATTTGATATATCTTCGAGCTATTGGCAAATAGCTGCGACAGACCATGCCAAGGAACAAAGTGCATTTTCTACAACTGAAGGCGTTTACCAGTTTAAGGTCATGTCCTTTGTTCTGAATGGAATGGGTTAGAGGACTTCTGCATGGCATACCTGGGTGACATTACAGTATTCACGCCCACTTAGGAAGAACATCTTCATCGCTTTGGACAAGTGTTGCAGGCTACTGAGCAGGCCCTTCTGGCCATAAAGGGAAGCAAGTGTCAAATTGGTCAGAGTAAGCTGGTTTACCTTGGAGACGAGGTAGAAGGAGGTGAGATTATGCCTGTGCCTACTAAAGTACAAGCTGTGCAGGACTGGACAACCCCTATTACTCATACCCAAGTGAGGGTCTTCTTAGGTGTCACAGGGTATTACTGTAACTTTATAGAGAACCATGGATCCATAGCTTCTCCACTGAATGTCATCTATTCACCCAAGTACCATAAGAAAGCGAGATGGAGTGAAGAGTGTGCCAAAGCATTTAAAGGGCATGCAAAGTTCCAGTACGAGAGCCCCTGATTATAACCAAACTTTTATTGTGCAGACAGATGCATTTAACACAGCACATGGGGCAGTCTTGAGTGTAACGGATGAGCAAGGTAAGGAAAACCCTATTTGCTTCATAAGTAGGAAACTGAACGTCTGAGAAACACAGTGGACAACCATTGAAGGACAATGTTTTGCCATTGTGTGGTTGTTGAAGAAGTTTAGGCCATACTTGTATGGTTCTACGTTCCTTATTTAGACAGATGACCAACCCTTGAGAAGGTTAATGCAAACCACGGTTCTGGAAGGAGCTGGCCAATCCCACTGCAGTCTCTATTTCTCCTGTCCCCTCCCTGGCCCTCTGCACGGCCCTGGCTTCTCATTTCATCACTAAATCTCAGGACATCCTGCCCAGCCTCTCCTCCACTCATGGCCCCCCTGAGGCCACCTCTCCTCCTCCCTTCTGCCACTTTCCTTTGTTCACCCCTGACAACGTTTCTAGACAAGTCAGATGTATGAAAAAGTCTTGTCAAAAAAGGTTCTTCTCTGTTCTTCCAAAACCATTGAGGACTACATTGACACACTGGCTTCCTCCGTTGGCCGATTTCTGCAAACACTCTTTCACCATTGGTACCTTCTCCTCCCCTCTGAAGCACTCCCTTGTGCACCCCCTTCTTAAGAGACCTTCTGCTTATTCCTCTTTTCCAGCAAACTATAGCCCGATCTCCATTACTCCTTTCATGGGCAAACTCTTGGAAAGGTTGTCCATCTCCCAGCTTAACCTTCACACTGAATCTGTTGCTTATCTCCATGACCATCAATCTGGCTTGAGAGTAGCCAGAAGCACAGAAACTGCTCTTGTGAACATCCGCAAAGATCTGCTCACAACCGTCGATTCTAACCTTCCTTCTGTCCTCATTCTCCTCAATCTTTTCTCTGCTTTTAATACGGTCAACCATGCCATCCTGCTCAACTGGCTCTGTGATAACCTGGGTATCACTGGTCAGCCCCTGGCCCGGCTGACCTCCTTTCTCACTGATCGACAACCAAATGTCCATATTCATAGAGACTGCCAGTACATGTACTGATGAATAAAAAAGCACTGGCTGACAATCCAGGGCATTATTAATAGAAATTGCAATCCCCCGAAATGGCCGTCACTCAACTTCTCTAATAGCAAGCGAACAATACGTACAGTATTCAGGAATAATTAGCAGGTCTAATTTCATAGTTTCCTGAAAAAGAATAACAACAGGTCAATCATTATAGGCAAATGATGAGATCCATATTAGGATGTTATGGAATCCAGATGAATTCCATGAACAGATATTGGCTGACGGCTTCACATTAGTTTATGAAGTGGTTAGACTTGGATTGGTAGCAAATATTGTTTTCAGTTATGGTTCAATCCATGACATTTTATTATTGCTGCGTGCTATAAAGAGTAATTGCGAAACACAAAGCTTTTCCATATTCAAATTATTCGACTCACCCTCCCGTTGGGTGCATTCTGGGATATTTGTCGCCTGATTATAGTAAAGAAATTCATCAGCCATTTTTACATCATTAAAGGTAGGAAGCGAACATCCCATATCTGCCAATTCATTTATATATGACCATATTAACTTCAAAACATGTTCAGAATATAAATGACATGTCATTCGATAGTTATTAGTAAAGGCTAGAAAGATCATGCCAACATCATTGGAGGGCAACATTCTTAAGGGAGGAATAGTATAAAGGAGACCTAGGAGGTATCTACGATTGATTCTCAATTTACCCAGAATTTTCTTTCAACCCTCCAACCCTATCATATCAATACCATTCTTACATGGTTTAACTGCCTGCTCCCCTTGAGTATTAGAGGTAGCTTTTTAATCCTCACCAATACTGGTAGATTGATAGTTCATTAATGGATAGATTCCTCCCTTGGGTATCTCACCCAAGGTTATAAGGCTCTCTTGGTTTCTTGTAGCCTCATTATGACATTTTGCCAATGACTGCGCAGTCCGGTGCAGCTCACTTACCAAAGTACCTATTGACGTTGGATTTATTGACTGATTTACAGTTTCCAGGGATAAAGTACCTTTTTTTAAGGCCTTCTCAAGAGCCTCACAGTCATAGCACTTTGAATGTATCATATTCCCTTTCATTCCTATGTCGGAACTACTAATCGTAGTCACCACTGCACCACCTGTTAAATCTTTAGCTGTATTGCACTTTAGGTTCAAAATTGCCAATTTTGAGGTGCCCGTACCATTAACATCAGAGCTTCTATATTGAGCATGAGTTCCCATTGACATCACAGATGCCAGCTGCTTACATTTACCCACCCCCATCAACACAATGGTATCATTGGAGATTATTTCATGTGAATTTGTGTCCGTTTTTTTTGGTTGACTGCAAATTTCAGAATATAAAGCTAATTGACTCTTTTCAGAGTTCCCCACAGTACATCTAGGTTGGCATATACTTGTATTATTTAAATCAAACATTGAGATAGAATTCCCTTGGGTCAAGTTAGAAGTATATTTCCTCCTGTAGCTTTAGAAGTAGTTCGGAAGTTTTTTTTGGATTTTCAACACGTCGCCTACTGATTCGTTCTGAACAATAGGAGCACATTTAGATTCCATTCTTAGTCAAAGTGGCAATACATAAATCATGATTCTGTGAAGTTGTTACTAAATCACCACTTCGATTAAGTACCTTAGAGTTAACCTCATTTGATATTTTCACCATTCCACTTTTCGTGCCAAGATGCACCTGACTTTCCTTGGACAATTGATCAACATCAATCACACCCTCCTCCCCACCACTCACGACAGTAGCGCTATCTTTTTTTCAAAACCAGTGCTAGAATTTTAATGTTTTGATTTTTGCTTTTTTTTATTAGCAGATCCTTTTTTTCTGCACGTTTCACCGCACACTGTTGTTGTTTACGGCAATGTTGTGAATTAAATCCTGAATAGTTTGTGTCAAATTCTACAGATAGTTCCCAATTTAGTTGCCGTTCAATGACATGTGTCAGTGCTGAAGGACTATCTACTAGCACCTCCCTCGTGGGTGCACAGTCATTAGCATTGATATGGCCGAAATCTTTCCTAAGGTCCAATATGGAAATTCACGTGTAGAAGACCCTTCATTACATATATCAGTAATTTGTGCATCATTCGATTATTTTCGTAATTTAAGCGGGAGATTGCCCATTCATCGCACCTTCCCATGCCATTACAAAACCTTCCAATCTATTTAGTTTTGCCATAATGTCAGTCATGCTATTTTTTATATCACGTAAATCTAAATGGGTGATATCATGGCCTTTGTCAAGCAGATCCAAAATAGGAACTATTACAGGAAATATATTTTGTTCTTGATTATAAGGGGTAGATGAAGATGGTGCATCACTACATTCAGCATGTTAGGGGTACAGTCCTGCCTCTACATCATTATGAGTATGTTTGACTGCTTCATACATAGAAGGAATCATGGATTCAATGACAGTGTCATACGTATTCAGAAACCCCTTTGGAGGAGTGAAGAAGCCAGTCCCGTACTTAGACTCACTGGTAATCTGTGCCTTAGAAATCAGTGGGGTCTGTAAATCAATAGACAATCGAATCAGAGAATCGACTTCGGCCATGGCATTAATATCAAATTCAGAAATTGAATTGGAGGATTTATATGTTAGGTTAGAATCATTCTTCTCTACCACCCCGTTAACGCCACCATGAGCGTTTCCTGAAGGAATCGCTACATCTTGCGCCTGCGAAACTTGAATGGCTTTTGCCGACGAGGGTTCCATCTGATTTAACATAGGCAGGAACTATTTTCCTCATTTAGGTCAATAGGTATATTAATGATAGTGCCTTTCTCATCCTGATATGAAGCTACGCCATTCTCAATTAAACTTACTTGATCCGTGACAGCAAACTCTACATCCATTATATTGAAGTTATCTACATTCGTACCAGTAACCTCCAATACACCTATGGCGCCGCCGGCAACATTATCCAGCATACATTGTGAGGACGCGATATTGGTACACCGCCCACTCCTCAAGCCGCTTGCCATTCCGACTAAGTTTGTTTTTCCCCATGATTTTTTTATATCTATATTTTTAGAGTATCATTAACATCAAAAACGGTTATTCACCAACCCCACACCCGCACAACCAAACACCACAACACCACACTTCGTCGGCACTTCAGATGCACGCGCAGATCCACGTGCACCTGTGTATAAGTGTATTCTGGGAGGTCGGGGGGGTGGGTCAATACTGCGGTGTATTTAAATGAGAAGCAGACAAACAGCGGGTGTCACACAAAAGCCTATCCAATTGCCATAGCACAAAAACCCAGAAGACGGATGCACTCTACAGAGCCCAACCCACCACGTTGTAATTATGTTGTAGCTTCCAATTGTAAGACCAGCCCACAACAATAAGGCCAACCCACAGGGTAGTGATTCAACGTTTGGTAATATTATCAGTCCAACATATAATAACTTTGGTATTACGAATCCAAATATTATGCGAGTTTCGCTCACGCAGCTCAGCTTGGCCTTCCTCTTCTCCTTACAGGGTTCGCTTCCTCACACAATGGTCCAAAGAAAACAAACAGGACAGAGCGGCATGGCACCACAACACCACACTTCGTCGGCACTTTGGATGCGCTTCCTCTCCTCTATCTCTATCTCTACCTGTGGTGTTCTCCAGAGGTCTAATCTTTCTCCCTTGCTGTTCAGCCAATACCTGCCACCTCTTGCCCACCGCATAGCTGCCACTGTTCCAACTTCCAGTGCTATGCGGATGACACCCATGCGGATGGATGGAATCAATGGATGGTGTGGAGGGATGGTATGGACCGAGTGGATGGAATGGATGGAATGGGTGGAGTGGATGATTTGGATGTAATGGATGAAGTGGGTGCAATGGATGGAATGGAATAAAAGGATTGAGTGGATGAAATTGATGGAAATGTATGGAATTAATGGAGTACTCTATTAGAACTGTGAACATTAGCCTGCGCCAGTCCCTGCCAGGATTGTGAACGTTAACATCAGTCACTTCTAGATAGAAATGCAAATGTTGGCATGTCCCACTCTTGGGGGGAGCTGTGAACATTAGCCTGAATTGCATATGGATAGAACTACAAATGTAAATGTTAACATGCCCACATGTGTATCACTGTGTACCCTGCCTTCCTGTTCCTCATGCTATTGATATATATCCGTATCCCCCCCATGTTGCTGTAAGCCCAGCCCCCTGTCTCTATGTGTCCGTGTGTCACTATGTTCCCTGCCATCCTGTTCACGTGCCTGATCTCAGACTCTTTAAAGACAACCATCAAATCACATCATTACGCTTACTCTCTACCATACGCCATCATTCAACTAGAAAACAGCTATACCCCTGATTAATTTGGCCTAGCTGTTCATATAAAAATATGACCCCATGAACACCTCATCACCCTAATAAAACGCAGCTGGCCGAGCACATTCCGGCCTAGTTGCTCACATATGCGTCCTTCAGGCCTAACGCAGCCAGAGCCCAGTTTGGGTGTCCACCCACCAGACTGCACATATCCAACAGATATCTCCAGCACCACACCTAAGACTAGGATGCAGCTACCACCCGGCAATTACATCAGCTGCACACATATCTGGTGCACCCACGCACCCTGTGACACTATCTCCCTCAACTGACCAGAACTACAGTTCCCGAGGACGTTCAACCTACCAGCTCTTTGAGGTCATTACAATGATATATAGGGCCTCTTTACAAGTTTGGAGGTAGCCATGTTGCTATTAGCACCATGGCTGCCTCCAAACCGGGCTCCATTACCGGGTTCCTGCAATGGGGACTTACCGGTCATTCCGACATAGGAGGACCCAGCAATTCCTCCTTGCAGGAACCATTCCCCATTCCCACTTGTGATGTGCCCGTTATTACCTCCCTCCCCATTCCCATTTGAGCCCTATAGGGGCTCAAATGGGAATGGGGAGGGAGGTAATAACGGGCACATCACAAGTGGGCCATTATTACCTCCCTCTTCCCCTCGCGGGACCCGGAAAAGACGTCTGGTTTTACCAGACGTCTGATCCGGGTCCCGCAAAGGGAACCTCGTAATCGGCACTCCCGTAATGAAGGGGGCCGGCACGGGACTGTCCCCCTTCATTACGGGAGTGCCAGGGTTATAATGAGGCCCATAGTGTGCTATATAAATGCCAAGTAACACAACATAACATAACATAACATAACATAACATAACTTAGCTCTCCTGCAGGCTCCCTTCAGCTGCCTGTACTCCTTCTCGCATTCCAGACTTTGCAATTCAGGAGTTGTGTGCCGCCAAGGATCTCTACCTTAATGCCAGTAGGACTGAGATCCTCCTCATGAGAACACCAGCTCCCTCCTTTCCTCTCACTCTCTGGCTGTCCACCCTGGGCCCTCTTCGTTCTCCTACATGTGAGGCTAAGAATCCCAGGGTCATCTTCAACTCCACACTCTCATTCTCGCCTCACATCTCTGATATCTCTAAGAAGTCAAACTACCAGCTGCACCTTCTCAGAGGTATTCTTCCCTTCATCACTTTCCCCCAGACCACTGGTTCTCTCTATGCTGGACTACTGCAACAGCCTCTATCTAAATCTTCCTGCATCTACTCTCTGTCCTCCACAACTCACCCAGAATAGGACTGCAAGACTTGTCCTTGACCTCAAGCCCAGGGATCATATCTCTACAGCTCTGAAATCCCTTCACTTGCTCCCAGTGGCAGCGGGGATCAAGTTTAAGACCCTTTGCATTGTCCCCAAGGTTTTCTGGGTCCTGGTACCACACTACCTCCAACTCTCTCTCCCAGACTATCTGTCTTCTCGAGCTCTCCGCTCTTCCACCTCCAACTCTCTGGTGGTCAGTCGCATTCCCAAGCAAATAGTTTGGGGCAGATATCTTGCTTCGGGTGGGCCTCCCTTTAGAACAGCCTCCCTGCTTCTCTGAAACTTCAGCAGAACCATCTCTGCTTCCAGAAGAACTCAAGACCTTTCTGTTTGCTTCTGCCTTCTGTCTTCCTCTCCCTTGGTGATCACCTGCCTGTTCCATGCACTGGCCACCTGGCCACTGACGTAACAGGGGCCCCTGCAGCCCCCGCAGTGTAGGGGGCCCTGCCAGGACATGCCCTGGGAGGACCCCCCGCCCTTGGAGTAAAAAACAAAAATCAAAACATCTTTGTTTCAATATACATATATATATTTAAAGTTTCATTTTGAATTCACTCTACCTTCATAAAAATATTATGTCTGTAACAGAAAATATTTCTTTATGAAGGAAGAGTGACTAGAAAAAGAAACTTTCTTTTTGGAGTCCGGGCTCCCCCCACCCCACCCCATGACATGGAAGCCTGTAGGCTGGAGGCCTAGATGTCATAGGGTGGGTGGAGCCGTAGGACTTAAAAAAGAAATAGTTTATTTTTGAAGTCACGCAGCCTTCGTAAAGAAATTATTTCCGTTATGGTTTGGTCCTTAAAGAAAACAAAATAGGGCTCCCCTCAACCCCATGACGTGTGTGTGTGTGAGTGTATGGTGAAAGGGTGTACACTTAAATGTATAGGTGGCTGCCTGTGTGAGTCTATGTTAATGTTAACGTTAAAGCTATTGGTACTGCACACTGTCACCACCGGAGTGGTCCCCAGGTGCTCTGGTGGATCTGAAAAGGGCAGGAGTGGGGTGTAGTGGGAATAGGAAAGTGAGTGTTTGTGTCCTATTGGCAGCTTCAGTTTGGTTTTCAACATTCGCTGAGCTTAAGTACGGTTTTTGGGTCAGTGCGACTTCACAGTGTGCTGTTGTGCCGAGTTATGTGTTGTTTGTCTGTAGTTGCAATCTTGTGAAGTATGTGTGGATTGCTGTGCAGAGAATTTATTGTGAGTTTTCTGTATGAGAAGTGTTTGTGGAAAGTTGAGGTTTTAGATTTGATTTAGCAGGTTTTTGCTTACCTTTTTAACTTTGCGTTTCTGTGCTCAACATCTATGATTTCCTGTGTGTTTGGTGTTGTATTTTGTCAGCCTAGTTGGCACGCTTGCATTTTGAGGAGTGGTAGTTTCCTCTGTGTTACTCTAATTGTATGCGTTCTGGTTGATGCAGGTGTGTTTCCCCGCCCTGGGTTGGCGATGTTTAGGTTGGAGGGTTCTGGTCACTCCTTGCCTGTCCCGTGGGGGTCCTTACCTACGTAGGTTTCCTCTGTGGACTAGCTGTACATGGACATGTGTTGCTGAGGTGTCCTCTCCCCACCCTCAAGGTTAGGGTAAATTATTTTAGGAGTAACGGGTTACTCCTTGGGATTGTTGTTTCCCGCTGGGTGTATGCTTCCTAGTCGTTTTCTTCTGGTTTCGGAGCAAATAGCCACGTTTTGAGTAGTTTTATGATATGATATGATATGATATGACATGATATGGCATTTATAAGGTGCCTATACACAAGTGTTTTCTGAATTCCAGATGATCCCTTGTGTTGCATATGTTTTTTGGTAGGACATTCCAGGTTATCGTTGTCAGGGGAGAGAACGATGATCCTCTGAATGTTCTTTTATTCTATGGTTTGGTGCTACGCAAATGTTGTTGCTTGATCTGAGTGGTCTTGTCAGATGGTAGACAGTTATTTTCTCGTTTAGGAACTATGCTCCTTGGCCATGGATTGTTCTGTGCGTTATGCATATTGTTTTGAACTTTATTCTCTGTTTTATTGGTAGCCAGTGTAGCATTTTCAGTGCTGGGTTAATGTGTTCTCTTCGTGGTAGTTTGAGCAGGAGTCTGGCCGCAGCATTTTTGATGCGCTGAAGTTTCTTTAATAGATGTTCTGGCATTCCTATGTATAGGCTGTTGGCGTAGTCTACTCTGGACATGATGAGTGCGATGATGGTTTTTTTGTGGGTGTAAGAGAGTAATGGTAGGTTCCTTTTGCAGTGTGTAGGAGGAAGAACAATTTCTTGATCATAGCATTTACTTGTGGCTCAAGTGTTAGTTTGTTGTCCATGAAGACTACCAGGTTCTATACTATCGTAGATGGTGTCGGTACCATGCCTAGTTCTGTTCGCCCTGGGATGAAATGATTGTTTTCCCTGCTTTTGGATATGATCATTATGTCTGTTTTGCCCCAGTTGTGTTTGAGGCTGTTAGTGTTCATCCAGCCATAGAGTTCTTGTAGTCAGTCTTCCATCTGTGTGTTTCCTTCCTGTGCATCTTGTATTTTGTAGATGATTTGTGTATCATCAGCGTAGTTGTAGCATGTGAGGCCATGTTTTTTAATGAGCTTGTTTATTGGCATCAGGTATATGTTGAAAAACAATGGCGATGAGGAGGATCTTTGTGGTACTCCACAGGTGGATTCCCTTGGAGTGGATTTGAAAGGTTTGATCCATATGGTTTCTGTTCTATTTGTTAGGAAGGATTTAATCCATAGTATGGTTGGGCCAGTGATTCCCATTTCTTCCAAAATCCTGATGAGGATATCATGGCTGACTGTGTCAAATGCTACAGAGAGGTCCAGAAGTATTAGAGCTATGCTATTGGCTGAGTCTGCATTAGCCTTGAAATCGTTCAAGATCGAGAGCAGTGACATTTCCTTTCCTCTCATCACTCTGAAGCCTACTTGTGCTTGATCCAGCAGTAGTGTTCTTCTATGAATTCTTGTGTTATTCTGTAGATGTATGTTTTGAGTAGGTTCACTGGGTACAAGATGTTTGAAATGGGTCGATAGTTGGAGAGGTCCTCCACATTTCCTGTTGTGTCTTTGAGGAGTGACTTGATGTATGCCGATTTGAACTCTCTCTGTACTTTCACTGTTGGTAGTATTCCATTGGTGTTCCTGTGTGTGCATCGGTTTGTGTATGTCTGGGGGGGCAGGGATCCATGGGGGAGCCAGCTTTGTTGCTATTGCTTTCAAGCTTGATGAATGTCTCTGCTGATATTTGTGGGCAGCTTCAGAGTTTTTTCTGGTGATCCTCAGATGGCTGGGTAGGTTGCATGATGAGTTGCATGGTCTGCTATGTGTGATCTGTTGGATGGTGCTGTTTTTATTTTTAATTGGTCTGCAAGGTTGTTGCATAATTTCAGTGAAGGTTTCAGTGTGGTGTTGCAGCCAGGGGGGTTTCTCATTTTGTTTATGATTTTAAACTGTTCTTTTTGGCTGTTTGCGGCTTTGGTGATTCTGTTGTCGGAGTATTTTTTCTTGGCCTTATGGATTTCCTTTGTGTATCAGTGGATTTGTTGTTGGGATTGTAGTTTCTTCACCAGGTAATTATTTTTCCTCTATTCTAGTTCAAGCGTCCTGTTTTTTTTATGTTGCTGAGTAGCACGGTAATCCATTTTGCTGTTGCCCTCTTGCATGATGGGGTGAAAGGGTTTTCCTTGGAGATCTTGTCTATTGTTCTGGTGATCCATTTGTGCAGTAGTTCTGTTTGTCAGTCAAGGGCAACTTCATCCAGAGTCATTGCTGGTGGTTTTTTGATTTCAAGTAGTTCTACTAAACTGCTATTTTTGATGGACCTCAAGTTTCTTTTCATGATAGCCGCCAGTTTTTTGGGTTGTTTGGCTGTTGATGCGGCTAGCGTGATCACGAAGGGGATGATGAGGTGGCCACTCCAGAGGATCTGTATTGGTGTTTCTGTGGTGATGAGGATTTTGTTGGCAAAGATTGCACCTAGTGTAAGTTCCGTCGCGTCAGTTGCTCCTTTGACTAGTTGATGTAGTTTCATTGTCTTTAGTAGGTTGGCTAGTGATTGTTGTGTGTTAGCGGTTTCTTCGTCAAACCAGATGTTGAAGTCTCCAAGAATTATCTGGTGTTCCTGCTCTATGGCTAGGTTGGTGATGGCTTCAGTGAAGGCGTCCATGAAGGTTGCATCGTATGTTGGTGGTCTGTAATACATTTTTGAATTTGAGGTTTGTTTTAGGGTTTGCTGTTAGGTGAAGGATTAGGGATTCACAGTTTTCGATCGCTAGTGGTTCTTCAGTTTCAATTTATTTTCAGGTGTTCCTTGAATGCTTTCATCAGTCCTCCCCCTCTTTTGTTTTTCCCATTTGCTTGTGAGCACTTGAAGTTGTCAGGGAGCCAGTTATGGAGTGTAAGTTTGTAATTGTCATCTAGCCATGTTTCGGTTATGAATAAGATACCTCTGTTGCACCAGAGGTCGTAGGTTCTGTGGCATGCTTGGACATTGTTCTAACATTGATTAGGTTGCAATGGATCTTTTTGACATGGCTAGGTTTGCTTTCTGATCCTTGTTTTGTCTTGCAGTTGTTTAGTTGGAGTGCTTCTGTGTTGTTGTCGTAAATTGGCTGGTGATCCGTGAAGTCTGTTTTGTCATTGAGGCGGTCTGTTAGATTGATGGTTGGGTTGATGAATTATTCTGCTTCATCGTCCTCTATATTTTGATCAGGTTGCTGGCGGAGCCCTTGTGTTTTTGTGATGTACAGAGTGTGGGCTTTGGTTATGTACCTTTCTCTTCTCGGGTCCTCTCTTCTTTTTTTGCAGGGTTCCAGTTGGTTCTCAGCATGTCTGGACCTGTTGGCGGCGTTGGAGTATTGAGGTGCTGCAGTTGAGCCGAGGTACAGTGTAAGATATAGGGATTTTTCTCTTCTCATGATGTTGTTCTGTTGGCTTTAGTGTTTGCTGGAGTGTATTCTGTATTCATGATGGTTTGTTCCCTATTCCGATTCTCTTTGGCAGCATCCAACTCTGTGTCGGGAACTTTTGTAGTGCTTGGTAGCAGGATGGTTAGGGTATTGATGTTACAGGGGCGGTTGCCCACCTGTAGGACCTTGTGTGGTTTGGTTGGTTTCAACTCTTATCCTCTTGTGATGTGATAGTTGGATGTCCTCTATGGGTGGTTGTCCAATTAGTGGGTTAGGTTCTGGTGTTCCTCTATCTATGGATGGACGTTCTAAGCGGGGCACTGGCGGAATACTACACGTTGGAAGAGGGCTGCACAGTTGGATATGGGAAGTGAGTGACGGGTTCTTAGTTAACCTGGGCAGTAACCTGGCTATCGTTACTTGCTTTCATTGGTTGCTGGGTGTTCCTGGGTGGAGGGCAGGCATAGGATTAGCAGATGGCAGGCAATGGGAAAATACACCTAGATTTGAGATTCCTAGATAGTGGGAGAAAAGGTCTAGGTTTCACAAACTGGTAGACAAAGGGAGAGCACACCTAGATGTAAGATTCCTAGACACTTAAATATATGGGTGGCTGCTTCTGTGAGTGTATGGTGAAAGGTTGCACACTTAAATGTATGGGTGGCTGCCTGGGTGTGCATGTATGGTGAAAGGGTGCACACTTAAATGCATGGGTGGCATCCTGGGTGTGCTTGTATGGTGAAAGAGTGCACACTTAAATGTATGGGTTGTTGCCTGTGCCTGTATGGTGAAAGGGTACACACTTAAATGTATGGATGGCTGGGTGTGCGTGCATGTATATGGTGAATGGTGTGTGTGCTTGTGTTCAGGGGCACAACAAAACCTACATTTTTGAGGAGCTAACCCTTCAACTGTTGGGAGAAGCGCTAACTTCACGGGTGGTATGGGAGGGGCAAGCATATTTGTGTCGGGGCATCTAACTTCTTTACGCATTTTAATGAGACTGTTCTAGTGCAGCTAGATTGTTACAAGCAGTTTCTCATTTAAGTCTGAAAGCACCCACTTATGGACTGCTGTGAGAGTGAGCAGTCTCCTGTTCCCTCTCTACCATTCCAATCAGTCCCCTGACAAGCAAGTACTAAACCCACATCACGATTTCAATTGCCTAAAAAATTATGCATTTGAATGCAGGTACTAACAGTGAAAAGCGTTACGTTAGTAATTGCTGCGCCTTTGTTAACAGCGAAACCCAGGTGCCGTTTAACAACGGTCCGGATCTGTCCGGCAACTTTTCTGTAGGTCAGCCAGGTCGAGTCAACATAGCCAAACATTTCAGTGGGGGGGTGCTGAAGCACAGTCAGCTCAATAGTGTTGCGCCACTACTTGGGTTTAATGCCTTGATTACTTATTGGTAATCTTCATTACTCCTAGCCCTATTCTTCCTCATCCAGTACTTGTGTATGAGACATTCTGCCTCATACACAAGTTTTGCGATGAGGTAGAGGAACATGGAGTTAATGCCTGAATTAGCTACCTGCAATCTTCATTAATCCTAGTCCCACTCTTCATCATCCCAATACTTACCTATGAGGCAAGAAACCTAATACGTAAGCACCGGGAACAGGAAGAGGAATGTGGAGGTAATTCCGCACCAAGGAGCTGATTTTGGAGGTTGGTGTAGGGGTGGGAGGTAGAGGGAATGTGTGGGTGGGCTTGATTGTGTGATAGATCATAATGGTTGTCCATGTCCAGGCTAAGAAGGCATGACATCTGGTATTAGTGGCTAGAGAGCTAATTTTGGTGTAGCTAGTCTAGTCATTTCTTAGTTTGGCTTCACTTTTTTTAACTGGGCATTTCTGATAAGCAGTCCTGCTAAGTGTAATCACCTGGCTAGAATGGCATTTGGGTGCTGCCAGTCTAGCTGTTTCTTACTGTATATTTTACTGGGCATCTGTGAATAAATAACCATGACACATGTTATTGCCTTGACTGGCATTTTTAGTGCAACCAGTCGTGGTATTTCTAAATGTGGCCTGGCAGGCTTTACTGTAATATGTTATTATATGTCTACATTGGTCTACATTGTGCAACTAGTTGGACATGTTTTCATTGTGGCATGGCATTTTTAATAGCAAAGCAGCAATATTCCTGTGCGCTGTTGGTGACTTGCATGTATTGGATTGGTGTTACCGTACAAAACAATTGCAAACATTCTGGCTTTTTAGCCAATTTTTCGCTGAAAGTGTGCTGTGTATAGCATTAAAACATTTTTCTCCTAGTGCAGTGTGTGATATACCACAGCATGTTTGTGCGTATTGTGCAAGGGTGGTAATCTAAGCCTGCCCACAGTGTGGCATGATCCGTGATTTGTTGCCGAGTTGAGAGGGCCCTCAACCTGGCTCACATGGGGGGGGGCACATTTTGTGTTACACCACTGCACCTGGTCACCCTTTCATTCTGGCCCATGTCCCTCCCTGCCTGTCCAGCTGAAATCCTGCACTGCCTCGTGGCTCCCCTGCACTTGTGGTCTGTATCTGTGACCCTACACCTCTCTCCCTTGCACTTATTTGCCACCCGCTGGTTGTATTTATGAGTACCCACACTTGGCACCTGAACTCTTGTTTTTTTCTCCTTTGTCCCGCACTTCTCCATCCTCCCCCTACCATCATCACTTCTCCCCTCTCCCTCCCCTGCTCTTGCACGATCTGAATGACACAGGGCCTAGTAAGATAGTTGTTTTGTCTTCCTTTTGTTTCCCCCTCCTTGTCTTGTTGGGCCTAGAAACGCTTGTGTACAGGCGTGATATAAATGTCATATCATATCATATCAATGAAGGGGGAAAATCCTAAACTTCTCAGATGGTCTTTCAGCCTCCAAGGGTCTGATTTTGCCATTGAACATAGGTCAGGAACCAATCATAAGAATGCTAATGATCTCTCCAGGAAGTATGAATGACTGGAACAAGAGATTAATCCAGCAGTAGATTAAATCCTCCTGTCCCTTCGTCTGGGTGTGCGGGGGACGACGAGTTTTAGGGAGAATTTTCAGTTTTTGTGCTTATTCCCTTTAACATGAGAAACGCCCGGCACTTTTGCTGGATTTCAATCTCCTGAGTGAGTGTTACTTTTTAACAGGCATTCATTCTTTTTCTCCTACTGGGATTTTTATTTGTACTGTTTTATGGACTACTCTTTATCTTTAAATACATTCTCTTGTGAGAACTAGAGGTCACAAGAGTATTCGGATAATGTGTAGCTTACTTTCTTTTTTGTGTCCAGCAGTCACCACCTTCTGTGGGGTGCTGAGGAGTTAAATTGTAACACCTTCTCCCACTACTCATGTCACTTTTTGTTACACTGACTAAACTTCAATGGCTGGTGGCAGTGGTTACTTTTTACTACCTTTTGTGCAGGTTACTAGCAGGCTAAAAGAGGAAGTCTTCCTTGGCGGGTCTTCCCTGTTGAGATGAAAATGGGGTAATCACAGGTGCAGGGCTTCACCAGTACTTCTGCAATTCTTGAAGGTGCTGTTGGCATCTCTGCTTGTCTTCTGCTTTGTATTCTTTGTTTCAATTGTAGACAAAAACTCCTTGCCTTGTATGCTGGAACTCATGAATTCACTCCCATGCAGCTGTCAATCACCTTAGAACTGGTTTTAGCCAAGCACACCTACAGACAAAGAACAATGAAGTTTTTGGGACCCTCCCTTACTTTCTGCCTTCCAAGACACACTGGAGTGTGGGGGGTCAGGTGGGGCTTCAGGGCTGAAGCCTGGCAAAGGCAAAACTCACAAAGGACTCTAATCTACTTTAGTCGATGGAAGAAGAGCCCTGAAGGAACTGTTAAACTAGAAATGACAGAAAAAGAAGACAGGGGCCATTTTGTGAACATGATCACCCATGGGTGCTGTACTGCAGCTGATAAATCCTGCTAGTAACCTACACAAAAGGTAGGAAAAAGTAACCACTGCCACCAGCCATTTAAGTCTAGTCAGTGTAACAAAACGCTACATGTGTAGTCGGAGAAGGAGTTGCAATGTAACCCCCGCCCCGCACCCCACATAAGGCCGTTTGTGCTGGACCCACAAAAGAAACAGGTAAGATAAAAGTTATGTTACTGCTCTTGGGAACTGTATTACTCACAAGATAGTGCATTGAAACATTGGGACCCCTCAGTGACACTGCACATAGGGTGCTGGGTGTCACAAAGCCAAAAGCAGATGCCTGTATTAAATAAATGGAGTTTATCAGACTCCATTAAACAGTAAAAATATAAATCCCAGTCAGAGAAAAAGAATGAGTGAGTTTTTAAAAGTAACACTCACTCGGGAGATTAAAATTTAAAAAAAGTCTAGAGCCCAGCAAACGTGCTTGGAGTCTCTCAGGTTAAAAGGAATTAGCACAGAAACTGAAAAAAATCTCGCTAACAGTCGGGTATGTTACTCCTACCCATGTGCTTTCTCCTGAGAGAAGAGCTAGGAAGTGTTTGCGAAGGGTTTTACTTTAGTGCTATAGGGGCTAAGAGCAGGGCACATGCAGGAGCAAAAACCCCAATTACATCACACTGGACCATGTGTGCATCACCTTGTTTAGCTTAATCGTACACGGAAACAATTGCAGCCCCCTCTCACGTGGTAATGGAGTTCCCGGGAACCAGAGTGAGTTCCCTACTCAATTCCAATGTGGCAGTCTCGGCGGGAGAAAGGGAACATACAGTGTGGATCTTGCTGACCTACCTCTTCAATGATTTGGCCGCTGAACACACATATTTTGTTTTATTATTATTTATTAATTAAATATTTTTGCAGTTGTTCAGGAGAATTTGCTCATTCCTTAAAAAAAAAAAATTGGGTATATAACAATGGCCATCCTCGCGCAGACAGCGGTTTCAAGGGAAGTCGAGGGCGCGGAATACATATTTCCTTTGTTTTTACTTAGTTTGGTCATCCAAGGCAGCCACATGTGGAAATGCAAGTTGTGTGGGAATTGTATGCTTAATAAGATGCACCCGTCTCAATTATCTGATTAACGGTCCTGGATCAGAGTTCCCTGAGAGGGTAACAGGTGCTGACATTCTGCATTAAAGGGAAGGCGACGCTGCTCTTGAACAGTAATTCATTAATTGCTTCGTTATGGCAAATGATGTCAATCTGCCAAAGAAGAGGATGGCTAGCCTCGAGGGGAAACACTTTCCGCAGCCCGAGATCTCACATTACGTGTCCAAAGCATACATCCCTGCAAATGAAAACCACATGCTACTTATTTTCATGTAACTCGTGACTTTAACATCGCTCTTTTACTCTAACTTTTGCCTGAAATTTAGTATAAACACGTTTTTACCGTTCATATGTATTTTAATCATCAACACAGCATGTTTCCATTAAGATATCCGCCTTAGGAAGTTATGGCAAAACATCCATATCACACAACCGTGCACACATAGAGCAAAACTGTAAAAGAAGCTGCAAATGTGCAACATGAGTTATGACGTGCCATGGGGTCAAGGGTTAAACACGCATCCGGTAAGGAAACTTAGCATAAGGAGTGCATCTGGGCATACAGTGAACATTATCAGATTGCGCAAAAGGAGAATTCTTCATGTGGGACATGGCGGTTTGCCAACATGGTCTCACAAAATAAAGATAACAATAAATTAAAAATATACAACCTAAAAACGATCCTCTTTCAAAGAAAATAGCAACGCATTGACAAATGGAGGCCCATTTTCACAACAGACCAAATTACATGGAGGGGCCGCAATGTGCACACGTAAGGGTACTAAAGTCACCTACAGGCGATTTTCATTGATCTATACCCAAGTGAACTCAGGTGTATCTGCACTTTTATTTAGCGCAAACACGAATACATGCATAATTCCAATGGGATTTGCTACCTTTTAACAAGTACTAGAGGCTGGCGGATTACATAGAAATCCAAGGCGTGTTTGCCAGTATCAAAATCAGAATCTTAAAACTTGTAAATCCATGCATATTATTCTATGCATGGTGTGTACACATGCTCTAAGACTAACTATGACGACTTCAAAAATGATCAAGTTCCACAGATTTTAAAATAGTAGCACCATACCAATTCCGTTGGTGATGTTGCGCTATATAAATACCTTTAACATAACCCAACATAACATAATAAACAGCAAAGCCCCTGTTCGTTTGTATTTATTTTTTATTGTGGTTCACTTCAGATTGAAATATTAACAAAATTACACCCCTATTACTTACCAGTAATCTTTATTATTCCTTGTCCTGCTCTTCCTCATCCCAGTACTTGCTCATGAAGGCAAGCTGCCTTCTCAAGAGGGATTACAATATATTTCTACTCATCAAATCATTCTTTTCCGCACTCGTATTCCCATCCCTTTCTATAAGGGAAAAGATTTCCCCACAATCCTTCTTTTAACGTCGGGGTTAATGACCACAGTACTGTGTGGGAAGCATGGTGCAAGTATTAGGACAAGGAAGAGTAGTATACGAGTAATAAAGATTACTGCAAAGTAATTGGGGGACCTCGTACAAGTCTGAGTCCTTGCTGATGAAGTATGCCCAAAATACAGTTAATTCGACTCAACCCCACAGAGGACACATTAAAGACAATGGTTTACAGCATATCCTGTGACTTTAATAAAGCCCTGACAAATCAATCAGGGAGTGACTGCCCAAAGGACAGCATGAGCAAACACCGGATCCTCATGGCCTGGAAGGTTTAGCAGCAGTGGAGGGCAAAGGTCAAAGGAGATGCCAGAGCGGATGCTCCACCCATCTCTAGGATCCCGTCTCGCAAGAGGAAACTATGCCTGTAGTGTATCGTTCTAGGATCCTAGTGGGGAATCGAAGGTCACCAAGAGAGTAAGGCAGATGATGGTCAAACTGAGCCCTTTCTTCCCCTGCCAGAGGGACAAAAAGTCACAAACCAACTAGTAGAGGTTCTGAAGGACCACTATTAATATGAGAGAAGCATTTCATATACATCAAGGTGAGTTTTGGAATGTACATCTGGCTCCTTGAGACCCTCTGCAAGGTAAGTGAGACATAATGTCTACTGCTATGCAGAAGCACAAGGATGAATAGTGACTATACCGCCTACTCAGTCCTAACACCCCAGCTAACCAACACTGATCCGAATCGTAAAGGTGAAATAGGAACAGTCAAAAGATACCTCCTTTGCCCATGGATTTAACATAGAACAATGGCAGTCTATACTCTTAAGAAGAATGTGAATGTGACAACAGTAGAAACCCAAACAGCAAAAGAACAACAATCCAAAGTAAAGGAATGTCCAATCAAGGTTGTATACACATATATATACTTTAATCAAACACACCAATATGCAATATAAATGAACTGGAGAAACACTAGCACAACCCCACCTCTGTGGAAAGAACACATAAATGCAGAATATACATTTAGCAAGCACTCTGGGTACTCTACCTGGGTTGAAAGCTAAGACATTGCAACAGTGTCACTTAAAATGAAATGGTAGGGTACAACAAGGTGAACATGGATGACTTAGCAGTCACTTGGGTCCCTAAAGTGGAACAAAGGGACTGGACTTCACAAAAGTACCTTCATCTGTTGTTGGATTTTTCAATAATGATGTGTTAGGCTTTGGGCTGCTAACCTTTTGGGTAGAACCATGTTCAGAGGTTGCAACTCCTGCTGGTTCAGGAGGAGAGCTGACGTTGGGTCTGGTTCGAAGCAGAGTACCCTGCCGTCCAAAGGTGACAGTCCAGCAATGCAGTTCAATGAGCCTGCCACGGTCTGTTTAAAGGCCAAGCTGGTTCAAGACAATGTTACCACTGGGTAAGTTCAACGAGTGACAACATGTTTCCAGTGGACTGAGCCGAGGATTGGTGCTTTTCAATTCACTGCCCCAGTCGTTTGATGCATTTCTCAGAGGAGGCAGTTCAAAGTCGTTGACACTGGCAAGTGGGTGTTTGAGCTGAATAGGTGACATACTTTGCTGGAACAATGTGATGATGAGATGCTTTGATGAATGCAAAAGCAGGACAATGGATCCTGATTGTAGGAGGGCATGAATGCGGTCTACTCAGGTTCAGAACAGTTTTAAGTGGCGGTTTACAAGAATCCAGCTACTTTGGCTTCTTCTGGTGCTGTGAGTCCCGGTAAAGGGACTCATGGACGGGATTAGTCCTTTTCCTTTCACTCCCAGTCCAGAGTGCTAACTGGCAAATGCAGGAGTCCTTCACCTCCATGAGGAGCCTGGGTACTGGTGCAGCTGGGAACTCATGGGTACCATTGCAGCAGACAGAGTGTGCAGGCCTTGCTCCAACAGCAGTCATGCCCAATCTTCCATAGAGATGGGTACAGAGCACAGCTTGCCTCTGCCTTGGAAAGCCTATTTTCACCTCTGGCATAAGGCTTTGGAAAGGACTGCTCTCCTAGCAAATTATAAGCAAATTATTTTGTTCTTTTTGATAGGTTCTAAGCAATCAAAGAAGGAGTAAAATACCCCTCATTATAAATTCAAAATGTCAGAGGGAATTGGGTAAAGGCAAGCCTGCTTTGAGGGATGCAATCCCTGTCAAGGTAAGAAATGACCTTTGCCATTTTGTATCATACCAACTTGCTCTATTTTCCATACCAAAACCCAGGAGTGGTTTATTCTTAGACATGACCCTGCCACCAGATGTATAGTTCTTAATAATAATAATAATAATAATAATAATAATAATAATAATAATAATAATAATAATAATAATAATAACAATGTTGTTATCAGAGCTATATATTTAAAGGCATCATTTTCTGAAGGGACCTTTCTGTCACAGTAGTTGTCAAAAAAGGTACATGCACCTTTTAAACCTGTTCTGTTCAAATGTAAAGCAGGAGCTGAACATTAGGAGACTAATGCAGCAGGGTATGTGTGTTCACGGTGCTTTTGACATGGAGCTCTCTGAAAGGGGGGGTCTGTTTCTGAAATGTATTACATACATCATTTTATTAATAATAAAAATACGGCTTCTACACTGTTACCAGATGGCAATCGTTCATAGGAAGGCATGCCCAGGTAACCAAGAGAGAAGGAAAAATGAGGCAACCTTTGCATGAACATCAGATCATATCTCAAAACGATGTATGAAGGTGAGAGCAAGAGAAAGAGATGAGAGAATCAAAGTGCTCATAGCTCCACCATAATCCTGGCAGATTTAACTACAACAAGAAAGGCCATTTCTATTGACAAACATTTTAGATAAGTTAAGTCCAGAGGTGCAATGGGGAGTGAGGCTTACAAGGCCTGAACGAGTGTAGGAGATAGACCTAACCTTGCAGCAAGACAGGGAAACATTTATCAGGAACTGAGATATCAGAGGGTGCCACCCCAATGAGCCGCCCTAGGGGTCCTGTTCACATCCCACTGGGTACACAGGTAGAAGGGATTCAGACCCATATGAAAGCTGTCACGAATGAAAAGGGAATATACTGAAAGCCCACAATCGAATCCAAGACAGACCTGCTGATGACACCATGAAACAAAGGAAACACAATGGCGATCATAGAACTGGAGAGTCAATGCTTCGCAGGAGCATTGAATGGAGCTGGTGACTTCTCCCCCAACACCACAATGCTTTAAGCACCCCCATAATAGCCAGGCCTCCCAACTCCAGTTGGTAATCAGTGGAGTTCTATCTGGAACACTGGTGGGGGGATCTGTGGGATAACCTAAGGAGGGGCAATCGCTATTCTCACCAGGTAGGGAAACCAAACTCCCTTGAGTCAGAGAGTGGAAATAATTCTCACCTGGGTTTTGCTGTCACTGATCTTCTGTCCTGGTGATCAGAGAAATGGGAGGGAGGCACAGATAAAAGTCTTCAGCAATTGGATAGAGAAGTCATCCATCTTACAGGAAAAGGTATCCCTTTCCAGTGAACAGAGTGAGGGAAGTCACAAGTTTTCCAGAGAGGATAAGATGACAAACATGGGTGAGCCCCAGGTTCTCATGTTCGGGTTAACGGTCCTCCACTAGAGTTGCACGTCTGCAAGTGTTTAGAAGGAGTGAATGAATACATCATCCTTAGAGTTGTTAAAACTCTGAATGTGGGCTAGTGCTAGGAAGAGGAGGTTGTTCTCAGCCCACAGGCCTATGGACCACAAGACGTCTCCACTGAATTGGACTTTGTGCCCACCATATAGTTTGCAAAGGCTAGGGCCAAGGTGTGGCCCATCCTGAAAATAACTGCTTGCCCACATGCTTGGGGAGCGAAGATCCAACTGGTCTGGAAATGCCCTTCTATGCCCCTGCATTTTGAGGATATCTCTTCCTTGAAGCATGACCGACAACCCTGAGTCGACTTGAGAAACCACTCCACCCTAGAGAGCTAGAATCTGTTTTAAGGCTGTTTGGAGTTGGAGGGACAGGGAAAAAAACCTGCCAGAAAATATCCCGGATTCAACCATAAATTTGGATGAAGCGAGAAAAGTCGGGAGTGGGATTATCTTCTCATAGTCTTGAAAGCTTGTTTACAAACATCTCTGAGGTTGACAGAGGAGGCAAGATGTAGTGATGCTTCCACAGTATGATAAAGGTTGTAGACTGAATCAGCCCCTGAACCTTGAGCCATGCCTGTGCTTTGGCTCAAGACAGAGGTAGAATTTCCCAATCACATGGTAAACAGTTGAGGGTCTGTTGTCTGGATTCCAAACCAGCCCTCTGTCTGTAATAAAAACAGCACCTTTAATCTGTAGTCACTAAGTCAGAGACAAGTGGAACTTTCAAATGTTCATCTGAAAGCCATGATTGGAAAGAACAGTACTTGTCCTATTCATGTTTTCATCTACCTTCAGTCTGGAGGAACACTGCAACAATCAGTTCTTGAGGTAATTACATACGTTCGCTCCTCCTCATGTAATCAACCAATCATAGGTACAAGACCTGTCGTGAATACCCAGGGGGCTGATTTATGACTGAATGTGTGAACCACAAATTGGAGATTGTTGTGACGTACATGGCAGTTGTTGGTCCAAGGAGTGGATGGGTATGTAAAGGTATGCGTCTAACAGGCCAATGGATCCTAGCCAATCCCTTTGAGTGATGCAAGTAATAATTAATTCTCTGGCATGTTTCCATCTTGAACCAGATTCTTCTGATAAAGATATTGACTTTCTCCAAATTGATAATCTTGAAGAATCCCCTTTGCCCTTGTGCACTAGGAATACAATGCAGTATGACGCTAACCCTGCATCTGAGAGCGGGGCTCTTGTGATGGCTCCTTTTTGCACAAGGGACTCCATTGTTTGGGAGGTCTTCTTCATGGAGTTTCAAGGTAACTGGGTCAAATGGGTCACATTTCCAGAATTGGCTCCACAAACCCCACTCTCCATTCCTGTGGACTCACCCATGGGACACAGGAATTTGAGACATCCCTTAGCCAAAAAACTGAAAATAGATACAGTCTGGCCCCAACAGTAGGGAGTCTGACCTAGTCTGGAGCACTGGTCCTTAGATTGAGTGTGGTCCTGTTTAGAGGGTACATGCATGCTCCACTTGCTTCTGAAAATAGGCTGTTTTGACCACACTTTTTCTTATAAATGGGATAAGTGAGCTAAACTGGCTTAGATGTCAGTGGATGGAAATGGCTCATTTGATTATGATACTAATAATAATAATAATAATAATAATAATAATAATAATAATAATAATAATAATAATAATAATAATAATAGTCATACTACTACTAATAATAAAATATAATTATTATTAGTAGTAGTAGCAAGATTATTATTTTTACTATGTTATGTATTAAATGTGGACCTAGCTTCGAGAAGCAAATGTGTGCTTTATATGTCATGGGGAAGGCCATGGTGAGGGAAGAAGAGATGCAAGGGAAAAATGAGCTAACAACAGGGGAGTGGGAGGGTGTACAATTTCCTAAGCAGGGATCTACAAGCAAACAGGGGAGGAAACAGGGGGAGCAAACCCCCCCTGTGCATTTCGATGAGGGTTGGGGTGATACAGTTGTATTTGTGTAATTATTTGATGAGTCATGCTGCTGCACGAAGGACAAATTTAAGTGATGCCAGGGTAGTCACAAAAAGGACTTCCAGAAGGGCCCTGCCACAATCCAGGTGGGGAAGGCCTAACGCTGGGATAGCAGATCTGAATTTCATTTCTGGAATGAAAGGCTTGATTTTCCACAGGAGAAAAGGTTAGTACCAATGGTTTTTGTCTTTGTTGCTATGTGCTTCTTGAAGGAGAGGTGTCTGTCAATGTCAAAAATCATATATGATGTGGCCATAAGGGATGCCGTGTGGCAGTGAGGTCTTCCATAGAAAGTGTCCTCAAATTTGTGCAGCTAGTGCTGGTTTTGCTACATGTTATGTGTTGTGTGATGTCAGTTGTGGTGTTTATGTCAATGTGGTGGTGCATCATGCTGATCTTGTTGATGAAGAAATATTTTCTGGCTGTGATTTTTGTAATGGAGTTTGATACGGATGCATCAGAAAGATTTCTGATGCAACGTCTGGTGACTTTGAAGAGGTCTCTCCTCTCTTTGTTTTCTATGCTGGTTTGGTCATAGTTTGCTTCAGCAGTGGTGATCAGTCATCTGTGTATAGAACAAATATATTGGAGTGTGAGTGGATGGGGTCAGATGTGTTGCATGATTTATGTCAAGTGTTTTTTGTTTCCTGATAGTTCTTTTGTTGAAGTTAAGTTCTTGAGTGCACCAGAGTGCAAAGGATTTTGTCTTGAGAGTGTGTTCCATCACTTGGGCATAGTGGTTGAGGTTTGTTTTCAGAGTAGTGTTGAGTTTTTGGAGAAGTGAATCACAGTCCTGGTTTGTCTGAGGAAGATCGGCCAATGTGAGGAGGAGGTTGGCAAATTCTTCCCTGTCAGCCTCCAATGGGAGGATCTTCAATAATCTGAAGGCTTGTTTTCTGGTTTTTAAACAGGTGTGCTCTCTTGCTCGGACTCCATCATACACCAGATCAGACACAGGTCCAGACACGCTTTGCATATTCATGATTAACATTGTGTCAGGAGGATAGCTCAGGCGCAACGTGATCGCCTTGGAAGCAAGACTTCACGGAGCAACACAGGTTTGATCCCTGGGTCTGCGCTTAGAAACCTCTGGGTATTAAGCACGTTATAAATAACCAATCATATCATATCATAACATTGCTCAGTCTGACCCTTCTTCCAATTACTAATACATAGCAGGGAGGTGTTCCAGCAGTGATTTACGAGTGGAGGAGACCCAGGTGCATGCTTGAAAGGAGAGGTGGGCACTTGTGAATGAGTTCCTAAGGGAATAATCCATCTTCCAGTCACTGGAATCTCACACCACTGCTTTCTCTGGGGCCATTGAAGGATGCCCTGTAGTCTGAATAGAAGTTAATGATTGCCAATGGACATAGGAATGTTCTCCTGCAAAGATTATATTTTCTACACAAAAGGTGGGAAAGTGATCTTCTCTGGGTCCATCCATTCTCTCAGTAGTTTCTCGTGGATAGCCAGAATGAGGAGAAACCCCCTTTTTGTGACCTCCTAGTACAACTAGAATTTAGTATACTCCATGGGGGGGGTGTTAGGTATTTTAACATAATCCCTACTGGGAAAAATCTTGTAAGCAAGGATTTTCCTCTTAGGATTGCTTGATTTGTCCTTGTATGCAGATGAAGTTCAGGAAGAGGATGCAGGTGACAAAGAGAGGATCCTGCTGTACCTCTGAGGCTTTAGGCTGAGTGTAATGTGGATAACACAGCTCTCCTTCAGGCTACCCTCTGCCTCTTCCTCTGCTTCGCTCATCCCTGACTGTCGGCAATTCAGTCTTGGTGTGCTGCTAATTATCTCTGCCTCAAAGACAGTAAGACAGAGATCATCCTCATTAGAACCCCTGCAGCCGCTTTCCCAATTTCCCACTGGCCATCCTCCCTTGGGCCTGCGATCTCACCTGTTTGTGAGTCAAAAAACCTGGGTGTCATGTTTGATTCCCCTACTGCACTTCATCCTATGTTCCATGAGAGAGGTAACATCTCTGCACTTAACCCGGGCCCTGCTGGACTGGTTGCACTTGTTTCCCCCTCCTCCCCCCTTGCGCCTCTGTTGTACACTTGCATGACCTGAATTTACTAGGCTGAGTAAGTTCTGTCTTGTCTCCCCTTTATCTCCTCTCCCTAATCTGGTTTCACCTACTACACTTGCACCTGCACTAGGTGAAATGCCACCTGGCCTAGTATGCTATTTACTGTTTTTATTGGATCATTCGGAAACTTCAAGGCCTAAGAATGACTACTGTTTTCCCTTGCTCCCTTCCCACCTTCAAGCACTTTGAAGGACTTAACTTGTGTATAAGCACTGTACAAATAATCAATTACAATTACAATTATGAGACACTTATGTTTCCACTTTTAAAGTCTCCATGATTAGTACTTTGAAATGCAGGTCTCCCTTAAAGGTGCCGTACTCGGCTGTTTTCTAGACTAGAGATAAAAAGGATCGCTTAGCTTCAGCGGTCCTGCTCCGTTTCAATCTTTCTTCCCCCTTTTGCTTATCATGGCGAACATTTTCACCCCATCATTTAGCTTACTACATCTGAAGAACTTTCCTGGTGGTCCGTGCGGGGCTCTGTGCATCCTATGCTGCTTTTCGCTGAGGGAGCTGTGCCAGAGGCGTAGCCGGGCCTGCGAGTCTGGAAGTCCCGTGACACGCTAGCCGTCGCCCCTGTCAGCTGGCTCGGGTATGTGCACTTGGGAGGACTCGCTGGCAAAGTGGGGTGTGTTGTCTTTCATAACACAGGCCAAGCACTGTTAGCTTACTTCATAAAGATACCTCCTCGTGCAAAATTAAAGGTACAGATAAGTTTTAATGTACAACCTGGATGATTTATGATACCTCCATATGAACTATCATAGGAATATTTCAATCATGAATATTGAGGATATAGAAAATACTTTAAATTCTTTATACGTTTATCCTGCATAAACATTGTGGCAACCCCAATAATTGTCCTTGCTCTACAATTTGTTGTGTAACAAAAGAATTATGGACAATTTTTTTTCTTGTTTTTTTTTTTTATGAAGGCTTTGTTAAGCCATTGTTGCCACCACAGATAAAGCTGCTGTATACCCCTGAAGGTCTCAAAAGCAAAACATTGGATATGCTGTTATTTTTTTACACAATGCATTATTTTGACCTTTTAATTGAACTTTATGACCCTTTATTTTGAGCAGATACAGTAGCAATTAAAAAAAGTATTTTAACTCTATCATTCTACGTACAACAAAGGAATGTTTTTTCTTCACAAGAAAGTACTGTAAACCCATGGTTGTTACCTAAATATATAATAGCTGCCTGCGTTTAAGGGTCAGAAGCCAATTACCTAGTACTTAGCAGTATTCTCTAACATAAAAGCTTGAATTTCTAGAGCTAAACCCAAGCCACCTTCCTGTTATACCTATTAGCACACTAAACTAGCTCGTACTGTAACTCTGTGAATACAAAATAAACCCTGGTATAAGTGTGCAATCAAGGGGTGTTGAAGGAAAGCTCTCACTCAAGGTATAGTGAAACATTACAATAATTTCCCTCAATATGGCATCTAAGAAGAGTCAAGTTAAGGAAATAACGATACCAATGGCTCGGGAGGATTGCTCAGGGGTAATGTGGTCACCTTGAAAGCAAGACGACACATAGCAACACAGGTTCTATCCCCGGGTCTACGCTTAGAAACCTCTGGGTATTAAGCACGTTATAAATAACCAATCATATCATATCATAACATTGCTCAGTCTGACCCTTCTTCCAATTACTAATACATAGCAGGGAGGTGTTCCAGCAGTGATTTACGAGTGGAGGAGACCCAGGTGCATGCTTGAAAGGAGAGGTGGGCACTTGTGAATGAGTTCCTAAGGGAATAATCCATCTTCCAGTCACTGGAATCTCACACCACTGCTTTCTCTGGGGCCATTGAAGGATGCCCTGTAGTCTGAATAGAAGTTAATGATTGCCAATGGACATAGGAATGTTCTCCTGCAAAGATTATATTTTCTACACAAAAGGTGGGAAAGTGATCTTCTCTGGGTCCATCCATTCTCTCAGTAGTTTCTCGTGGATAGCCAGAATGAGGAGAAACCCCCTTTTTGTGACCTCCTAGTACAACTAGAATTTAGTATACTCCATGGGGGGGGTGTTAGGTATTTTAACATAATCCCTACTGGGAAAAATCTTGTAAGCAAGGATTTTCCTCTTAGGATTGCTTGATTTGTCCTTGTATGCAGATGAAGTTCAGGAAGAGGATGCAGGTGACAAAGAGAGGATCCTGCTGTACCTCTGAGGCTTTAGGCTGAGTGTAATGTGGATAACACAGCTCTCCTTCAGGCTACCCTCTGCCTCTTCCTCTGCTTCGCTCATCCCTGACTGTCGGCAATTCAGTCTTGGTGTGCTGCTAATTATCTCTGCCTCAAAGACAGTAAGACAGAGATCATCCTCATTAGAACCCCTGCAGCCGCTTTCCCAATTTCCCACTGGCCATCCTCCCTTGGGCCTGCGATCTCACCTGTTTGTGAGTCAAAAAACCTGGGTGTCATGTTTGATTCCCCTACTGCACTTCATCCTATGTTCCATGAGAGAGGTAACATCTCTGCACTTAACCCGGGCCCTGCTGGACTGGTTGCACTTGTTTCCCCCTCCTCCCCCCTTGCGCCTCTGTTGTACACTTGCATGACCTGAATTTACTAGGCTGAGTAAGTTCTGTCTTGTCTCCCCTTTATCTCCTCTCCCTAATCTGGTTTCACCTACTACACTTGCACCTGCACTAGGTGAAATGCCACCTGGCCTAGTATGCTATTTACTGTTTTTATTGGATCATTCGGAAACTTCAAGGCCTAAGAATGACTACTGTTTTCCCTTGCTCCCTTCCCACCTTCAAGCACTTTGAAGGACTTAACTTGTGTATAAGCACTGTACAAATAATCAATTACAATTACAATTATGAGACACTTATGTTTCCACTTTTAAAGTCTCCATGATTAGTACTTTGAAATGCAGGTCTCCCTTAAAGGTGCCGTACTCGGCTGTTTTCTAGACTAGAGATAAAAAGGATCGCTTAGCTTCAGCGGTCCTGCTCCGTTTCAATCTTTCTTCCCCCTTTTGCTTATCATGGCGAACATTTTCACCCCATCATTTAGCTTACTACATCTGAAGAACTTTCCTGGTGGTCCGTGCGGGGCTCTGTGCATCCTATGCTGCTTTTCGCTGAGGGAGCTGTGCCAGAGGCGTAGCCGGGCCTGCGAGTCTGGAAGTCCCGTGACACGCTAGCCGTCGCCCCTGTCAGCTGGCTCGGGTATGTGCACTTGGGAGGACTCGCTGGCAAAGTGGGGTGTGTTGTCTTTCATAACACAGGCCAAGCACTGTTAGCTTACTTCATAAAGATACCTCCTCGTGCAAAATTAAAGGTACAGATAAGTTTTAATGTACAACCTGGATGATTTATGATACCTCCATATGAACTATCATAGGAATATTTCAATCATGAATATTGAGGATATAGAAAATACTTTAAATTCTTTATACGTTTATCCTGCATAAACATTGTGGCAACCCCAATAATTGTCCTTGCTCTACAATTTGTTGTGTAACAAAAGAATTATGGACAATTTTTTTTCTTGTTTTTTTTTTTTATGAAGGCTTTGTTAAGCCATTGTTGCCACCACAGATAAAGCTGCTGTATACCCCTGAAGGTCTCAAAAGCAAAACATTGGATATGCTGTTATTTTTTTACACAATGCATTATTTTGACCTTTTAATTGAACTTTATGACCCTTTATTTTGAGCAGATACAGTAGCAATTAAAAAAAGTATTTTAACTCTATCATTCTACGTACAACAAAGGAATGTTTTTTCTTCACAAGAAAGTACTGTAAACCCATGGTTGTTACCTAAATATATAATAGCTGCCTGCGTTTAAGGGTCAGAAGCCAATTACCTAGTACTTAGCAGTATTCTCTAACATAAAAGCTTGAATTTCTAGAGCTAAACCCAAGCCACCTTCCTGTTATACCTATTAGCACACTAAACTAGCTCGTACTGTAACTCTGTGAATACAAAATAAACCCTGGTATAAGTGTGCAATCAAGGGGTGTTGAAGGAAAGCTCTCACTCAAGGTATAGTGAAACATTACAATAATTTCCCTCAATATGGCATCTAAGAAGAGTCAAGTTAAGGAAATAACGATACCAATGGCTCGGGAGGATTGCTCAGGGGTAATGTGGTCACCTTGAAAGCAAGACGACACATAGCAACACAGGTTCTATCCCCGGGTCTATGCTTAGAAACCTCTGGGTATTAAGTGTGTTATAAATAACCTATCATATCATATCATATCATTTCTACTTCAAACAAAAGACTGAAAAGTGAATCACTGATGCCTAAAGAAGATACACCAGATGCTACTATGCAAGCTAGACTCATGGAAGTGAAGGCTTTGAAGCCTTTCATAGAAGAAACAAATGTTTTACTCCAGCAAATGGATGTTAAATGGTCCACTTTTGAAGCAAGCATTTCTGAAGTAGAGCAAAGGGTTAGCAATGCTGAAGATATTACAGGGCAAGTGTAAGTGCTCGAGAACACTGTTAAATCTTTACAGAAGCACACTGAGAATTTAGAAAATCACAACAGGAGAAACAACTTGCAAATTGTTGGACTGGAAGGAGTTGAAGGAGATGATCCAATTTCGTTCACCAATGATCTTTTAATGAAACTTCTGGAATTTCCGTCATCAGTCAAACTGAACATCCAAAGAACACATCGTATCAGACTTTCAGGCCGATTCATGGAATCAATGTGCAGAGAGAAAACGGCACACACGTGCGAAAACGTGCGAATCGCAGAGAAACAGCGAAAATCGCAGTGCAAGTGCGATTATCGCACAGAAAACATCGCACATCAATTCATGGAAGTCCGTGCACGCGCGAAATGTGGGATGTGCGCTGAGAAAGTGCGCGGCGCACGCTGGCGCACGCTGGCGCACAGGTCAACGAACGCCGTGCGATAAGGCCACAGCGAATTCGCACATAGCGCGGCCCACATAACAAAAGTAGGCGTAACACGGTGCGTCACACGCAGAATGGGGAACAACTCGTGAAAATGTGGGCGTCACGGGGGAAGTACAGGAGGCAAGTGCGCAGAATGCCCACACGCTCGCCTACAACATGAATTCATGGAATCGAATAGGGAAAAACAGCGCACGGCCAAAGATGCGCACAGGCCCATACATGTCCGCCACACGAAAGCAGGCGGTAGCGTCCCTGCGCAGGAAAAAAATGTGCTTCAAAGTCCTACACGCGCAAGAAGGCCCACACGCGATCGGGAGCGTGTGCGTGTATTTCAGGGGTGCGCGTGAAGTTCCACACGCGATTGGCCTGGGCACATGTATTTCAGGGGTGCGCGAGAAGCTTCTCACACGCGATTGGCCTGGGCGCGTGTATTTCAGGGGCTCGTGGGTGTTTTCACACGCGATCGGGCCTGGGGGAGCGGGGTACGTGTATTCCAGGGGCTTGCAGGTGTTTACACACGTGATCGGGCCTGGGGGAGCGTGTGCATGTATTTCAGGGGTGCGCGTGAAGTTTTACACGCGATCTGGCCTGGGGGAGCGTGTGCGTGTATTTCAGGGGTGCGCGTGAAATCCCACACGCGATTGGCCTGGGCGCGTGTATTTCAGGTGTGCGCGAGAAGCTTCTCACGCGCGATTGGCCAGGGCGCGTGTATTTCAGGGGCTCGCGGGTGTCTTCACACGCGATCGGGCCTGGGGGAGCGGGGTACGTGTATTCCAGGGGCTCGCGGGTGTTTCACACGCGATCGGGCCTGGGGGAGCTAGTGCGTGTATTTCAGGGGTGCGCGTGAAGTTCCACACGCGATTGGCCTGGGCGCGTGTATTTCAGGGGTGCGCGAGAAGCTTCTCACACGAGATTGGCCTGGGCGCGTGTATTTCAGGGGCTCGCGGGTGTTTTCACACGCGATCGGGCCTGGGGGAGTGGGGTACGTGTATTCCATGGGCTCGCGGGTGTTTTTACACGCGATTGGGCCTGGGGGAGCGGGGTACGTGTATTTCAGGGGATCGCGGGTGTTTACACACGCAATCAGGCATGGGGGAGCGTGTGCGTGTATTTCAGGGGTGCGCGCGAAGTTTTACATGCGATCTGGCCTGGGGGAGCGTGTGCGTGTATTTCAGGGGTGCGCGCGAAGTTTTACATGCGATCTGGCCTGGCGGAGCGTGTGCGTGTATTTCAGGGGTGCGCATGAAGTTCCACACGCGATTGGCCTGGGCGCGTGTATTTCAGGTGTGCGCGAGAAGCTTCTCACACGCGATTGGCCTGGGGGGGAGCGGGGTACCACTCACCGTCTGCCTCGCGTGTAGAAGAACGTGTAGCCAACACCCGCTGGGAAGTAATAGCGTGTGAACCCCAACGGATGGAAAACACACGCACCGCACGAAAAGCACGTACAGAGCAGTGTAAAGGCATGCGGGATCTCCAAGCCCTGCCAGGGCAACGCCCGTGAGCGAAACGCCACAGACGCGCTTACGCTGTAAGGGCCTTTGGTCCAATGAAATCGCGTACGCGTGCTGACGCGCTTACGCTTAGGCCCTTTCCTCGAATTTCACGCTGACGTGCAGGATTTTCACGTGCCAAATCACTCTGTATCAAGCTGGCCACGTGAAAACACACGGAAGACCACGCTCCTGCCCAGAAGGCCGAATCACTGCCCCCCAGTGCCCCGAGCAGCCTCCCAGGTGCCATCTGCTGCTGCCTGCCTGCCTGCCTGCCTGCTGCCACCGTGCCCTGCCATTTGGTGCCTGCACATCAGCCATCTGCAGGGGTCCATTTGCTGTGTCCACCCCTGCTGGAACAGAAGACTCCCGACTCGGATAACATCGCTCTACAGCCCAGCCCCAGGACCCAGTTGCCCACCCACTCCTGCCCCTGGGGTTGCCATGTCGGGCACATCAACATCTGGCACCAGTGGCAACCCCCGGCCAGAGGGGCAGAGGGGCACCAGCTTCACTGCCACCGAAGTTGGTGTCCTGGTGGAGCAAGTCCTGGGGCAGTATGATGCCCTCTTCGGATCGTCCCGCGCCAACAAGGAAGGACGGGAGAGGATTTGGGCCGACTGTGTGGTTGCCATCAACGCGGAGGGGGTGGCAACCCGCACCATCCAGAAGGTCAAGAAGCGCTGGGAGGACTTGAGGTCCAGGACCCTCATAAAGGCCCGGTGCCTCGTGGAGGGGGGCCGGGGCCGCATGAGTTCCATCCAGATGAGGGTCCTGGAAACTTCATACACGTATACCCATGTTCAATGCGCACATTAAATTGGACATTGTGTTCCGGATAAAAAGGGCAAAATTCTGTAAAAAGCAGACACAAGATTTTACAGCGAACGGGTTTGGAGGAGTAGCTGCTACAGAAAATATGTAATCTGTATATATGATTGTGATAGAGGTTGCAAATGTGGAAATATGTATTGTACCAAGAGGCTAGGGGTGTACTCTAGGCCTTGTAAACCCACATCATAAAGGTGACACCCTGTTTTTCTACTATCAAGGAAGAGAGGAGACTCTAGCCAATCGCCTGCCAAAGGGGCGCACTTAGGATAAACCAGCACACACACCCCTTTATCATAAGCATAACTAGAGACAGCTCAGCATTGAAAGAACGCAGAAGGATTCACCCACTAACCAATTGCTGGCTGAGCACCCTGGAACAGAACCATCCACCTTCCTTGCTCCAGACTCCCGAAACTTGGCAAAGCAGAGGAAGGCCCATTGCATGGGTGAACCATTCTCAGCTAGGCCTTAAATTCCAGAACCAGAATACCACCACCAAAGGGGAACATCAAAATATATATAGCCGGGCTGTGCTGTACTGCTTGCCTGCTAAAAGAATTATCATCAGAACCAAAAGATCCAATCCGGTTGTGCCGTGCTGTGACCAGAGCCATTGAAGATCAGATCCAGTCCTGTGCCTTGCTGTGAACAGACCCAGTCCAAATCCGAGGTGCCCAGCAGTCTGTCCTGACCAGAATCCCTGACCAGAATACCTGACCAGAATCCCTGACGGTTCCGTTTGAAACATATCTAGTGAGTATCCATAGATAGGACTGTGTCACATAGCATATGTACTTTGCATAGTCTCATCCCAATCTCAATTCATCCTATCCGCAAATTCAGAATCATAGTATTGTCAGACTTTTCTTGCGCTGAGTTTTTCTCATTTGTTTTCTAAAATCATAAGTCATTAGTGTTGTGAGTATCTAAAGTGAATCCCAGAAAGAAATTGAGTATCCACCAGGTGATGGGTTCCCTGGCCAGGAACTGATGGAGATTCACGTGTGGCATTCTCTTCTTCTATAGTCATAATCTAGTGTAAGAAATCCCATTTGTCTTTTAAAAGTGCATCCCTGTATCCCATTTCTTGCGCCTATCTCGAAAAAGCGACCTTCACTAAAATGTCCATTACTTCTTCCGTTTTTGTGCTAGAAACAACATTTCTTATGCTTCTGCTTGTAGCTAACATCCACAGCTGTAATTCACATCTAAAACCGTATTCCAAATCCATATAGTTCTGCCGTAATCGAGATTATTACGCACAGAAAAGTTTGCAGCGAATTTTCGTTTAGGGAATTTCTGACACATGTAAAACAGCTTTTGATTGCTCCCAACCTCAATTTTAAGATTTCACATTCCTGCTTAGTACTAAATCATTTTTAGTGTTTGTGTGTAACTATCTAAAGCAGCTCCCATAAGAATTTAAACAATTTCAGCAATTTAAACCATATTTAGTGTTTTTACTCAATCCATTCTTAAGGTAACTTTAAAAACCATTTTGACAGTTTGCCAATCAATTCTGTTTTTCTCTAGTGTTGCTGGGGGAAATTGGGATTGATATTTTGTTTGAATTCAGCCATTCCTGAATACCTGCTCTCTCTCTTCTCATCTCTTTACATTGCCTTTTGGCGGGTTGAGGGGTGTGCAGGGGGAAATAGTAACCACACTGCTATCTGTTCTGAACACACACACAAAAGTATTATTTCTGTGCTAAATTGTTTTGCTCACTATTGCTCCTTGTGCATTAAAGAGATTTCTTAGTGTTACCTCACCCCATTGGTGATTATTGTATACCCATTAAACATAGTGTGATTAATTTGTAACTACATAAATAAATATTTTAACTTTGCATACCAGCCTGATTCCTGGTTCAGTGTGACCGGGGGGTTACAGGAGGGGGGTGTAATATGAGTGGTACCTCGTTCAGAATAAAATAACTTTTAGACACAAATAAATAAGTATTTCAGTGGTGCATTACACGCTAGGCTTTGACTTAGGTGAAGTGCCGGATTGAAATCACTTACAGATTGGGGGCTCATTGCGGAATCCTGAATTAGACATACCACTCGTGACAGTCTAACAAAGCATGCTAACTGACGGGGTACATACACCTTGTTGGGCTACCACACTGTGCTACACTGTAAAAACACCCTTCAATAGAAACACTCAAAGGAGTTGGCCCTGTTTTACAAAGGTAAAAGTAACCCTGAGATAAGTCAGAAGGAAATTAATATTTCCGGAATGGCGACCCCAGGGGAAATTAATATGGCAAAAGAACACCCTCTGCACAAATTGTTTGTCAGCAGTGAATGGGTTGAGCAGGATCAGAATGTTTGGCTGCACGGAATCAAACAACAAGCCACTGCCACAGGATTAGATAAATGGCAGGACCAGGTTCCATTACATCAGGCACTTAGTGAGCTGTATATGGCCCCAAGGGTAAAAGAAGAGCAATGTAAAATTGCCAAATTAGCGGCGTACCTGTACCTCCACATTGGAGAAATACAGGAAAAATATGCTGAAAACCTCGACCTGGCAAAAAGGCAAGTACAATCCCTGGAGAAGGCCCAAACTGATCTGGACTCTGCAGAGCAAAGGCTACAAAAGAGCCAAGATTCAGAGAGAGAAACCCGACAGTACCTGACAAAAGTAAAGGACGATCTTGATCTCCTGCAGCAAGAGACGGTAGAGCAGGATACCAAATTACTGACACTGCAAAAAGACTGCCATGAAAGATTGGATTCTCTACTACAGAGCCAACAAAAGCTGGAGCAGCAATTGAACTATAATAGAGTCTATGCAGAGCAGATAGTCACCCTGCAAAACCGCTTAGAATCCTTAAAAGAGGAAAATAATAAATTAATTCTCAAAGACCTTGAATCCCAAACAGAATTTGATGAAGAGCGCCAGAAAGCTGTTGCATTCAAAAAACAAAGGGATGACCTGGCTGCACAGAGGGGCATTCTAATTCAGGAAAGGGACACTTTAGGCCAGGAAGTTAGTTATTTAAAAACCAACATGGAAGAAAATCACCTGGCCCTTCAGGGACTGGGTGAACTCAAAATGGACTATGAAATCTGTTAGAGCACACCAGGAGGGTGAAAGATGCGCTGGCAAAGAATAACCAGGCCAGTAAGGACAGAACTCAGGAGGTGAGTCTCCTGCAGCAGAAATTGGCCCAATACTTCCAAATTAGGCAAGTAGCACAGAGAGACAATGAGGCTCTCTGTGAGAAATATGACAGGCTCCATAGACAGGCAGCCATGCAGGAACAATTAAAAGAGACCGTACGGCCTTAATAGAAGAACAAAAGGGTCAAATTCTTGCAGGCCAACAGGGAGTAGGGGCTGAGAGAGATGAGGTCAGATGGGAGAGGGAAACCCCTGAGCATAACCCCAGGAACCCTGGCACCAGAGACCTCAATCTCTTCAATTCCATGGATTCTGCCACCCCCATGTCCACTGGCTCACATGAGCCATGGGGATGGTAGACTTCAACCCAATGAGAAATATGGGGATAATTGCCCAGCGCCTCCCAGAAATGGATGGGTGTGCGTCTATGTATGTGTTCCCAAGTGCTAGGGCCATCTTCTCTGAACAGGGAGACTCCAGTGAGGGGAGAATTAGAGACATGGATCCTCAGAAATATAACTTACCCAGAGATCAGACGGTAAAATTCGGTGGGGAACTCCATGAGACTAGGCCCACTAAGAGCATACTAAAAACCTGTTCCCAGCTAGGACACTGGGGAGGGGTACTCAGCCAATCCTGGGAGCAAGGAAGAGTCAGAAGACACTTCTGAGCGCCACAGGTCCCTAGAATCTAGGCCCCCACATTCTGCCAGCCATTCCCAAGCTCGCAGAATCCGGGAGAGACTAGAAAACCAGACAGCCACCTCTGGTAGCAGTGTCTCTGAGTTAGAGGATGAGTGGACCAGGATGGCCCGAACTAAAAAAGCCAACAAAGTCAAGAGGGCCTTGCTCAAGGATCCCCTGAAACAAATAAAAGCTATTAGGTGCGTCATCACGCCCTACCACAAAAATGCAAAATATTCAGTTTGGGAACACCTTGAATTATTTGAACAGATGATGGAAACTTTCCATCTGAAGGACAGTCAAAGCTGTATTTAATATGTAAAGTGGACATTTTCTCCTGAGTACTCCAGTTTCTTTGCCGGGCTGGAGGATCAGTACCATTCTAGATGGTCCACCTATAGGGCGGCCATCCTGAAACATTTTTCCATTCATAGGAACCCTCAAGAGGCTTGCAAGGCAGCCTACAACTTACAATGTAGGGAAGACCAGGTCCCACAAGAATTTGTTCAGGAATTAAAATGTACCTTTGCACAGACCACAATAAGGGTGCACACTGACAGTAAAGAATTTGTGAACACCTTCTTTCATGCTCTTCCTAAGTATATTATGACCCAGCTAGTGAGGGACTTTCATGAGAAAAGATCACTAGACTGGGTCATTGAACAAGCAACGCGCATCTATGAAGTACAGAAGCTGTTGGAAAATAAAAATAGTAGCAAAAACCTAAAAAAACAACCAACAACCTTGCTGCTGCTAAGGTGGAGGAGGTGAAGGTTGCCCCCTTTTTAGATCTGGAGATGGGCAGGCCTAAGAACCTTCCTGCGCAGAATCCAACCAACTCCAAACCCAGAAGGCCCTTGGGCCGATCCCAAACAGGGAGCCAGGGAGGTAACACCACGAATGGGATCCCTAACTCCCCTGACTACATCAGCCCACGCTACAAGGGAAATAGACCCATCCTGGGCTATGTGTGGACTCCTCCAGCCAAAGGGGGGGATCCAACCAGACAACAGGAAACCCAGGAAACTTCCCTCCTCACTTTCCCCAGGAGGGCAGTAATCCCCCAAATGCTGGACCAAATTTCTTTCCCCGGGACCCGCCAAATTTCAACCCCCAAAACAACCCTTCTTTCTTTCCCCACTTTCCTGAGCCCAGACAGCCAAATCCAGGAGAGGGGAGGCCAAGGGTGGAGGGGTACCTAAACTTTCTGAACCAGGGGTATTTTGCAAGAAAGGATAGTTACCCTTTCTGGGATCAACCCAGGGTAGACTGGAGGACCCCGTACCAGCCAGAGCAGGTGTCCCAACTAGAGCGCCAGGTCCAGAACATGGCACATGATCTGAGTCGCATGCTGAGGGCTCAACAGAACCCTCAGATGAGCATGGTGGCACAGACCTCCTTGAATCCAGGGTCTGGTGCTCCTGAACAATGACGGGGGAAGAACCCTGACAACCCACCGGTTCCCAGGGAGGAGGCACAAGGGGAAGGGGGGTGTAATGCCTTGGAGGAAGCTTCCTTCCCCACTTGTGAAAAGCCTCTGGAAACCCAGGAACCGGAACCAAAATCTCCTGCCCCGAAAGTCTGCCACCCAAGGAGCAGAGGGTGGGTAAGAGAAATAAAGAGCCTATTTTTTTGTGGAGGAGGTACAAATCTTCCAGTTTGAAGGACAGTGGTCCTCAGAGGATTCTGGGAAAAGGATCTTCTCCTTCAGGGATGGGGGAACTCCTCCCAAAGAAAAATGGGTCCCAAAAATACAAATCCAGACTGGGTAGTTGTGGGGACTGAGTTAGAACCGCCCATCATCAAACTCCAGAATGACCAGCACGAGAATCCCCTGTTTCAAACCCATCCGGTTGACTGCAGCCAAAAAGGGGGGGCAGCCCAGAATCAGGAACAGGGGAACCCAAAACATCCCCCATATCTAGCTGTCACCTTTTTCGTATAGATTCCCAAGATCCCAAACAGAATCCTGCCCAAATCACCTCTATGTCTGTATCCAAAGCAAGGAAATTAACCCACCAGTTGGCCAAAAATGTGCATTATCTTTGCCCCCTTGAGAAAAAGGAGGGAAGATGTTATGCCCCGGTCCAAATACAGGGGCAATGTACAATTTTGGCACTGGTGGGCACTGGATCCGAAGTTACCCTTCTGTCAAAAAGGGTCTTTGATCAACTGAATTCGGAAAGGGGGAGAAATACCAAATTCCTCTCACCCCTCTTCCTGGACAACTTCAGAACTTCAACGGGAAGGAAATTCCTGTTGAGGGGACTGCGGATTTAGACAAAAAAATTGGGCGACACAAGGTGAAGCACCCTGTCATAGTTGTGACTCCAGAGGGCACACCTTGTTTACTAGGGAATGACATCCTGCGTAGCTTGTCTCCCCTCATAGATTGTGTAAACAAGGTCCTCTGGACCCAGACTAGCCAACCAATAGAACTGAAACAGAGTGTCAACCATGTTAATTTAAATGGCACATGCCACATGGTTAAACAAAAACCTGGCCAAATAGAATTTCACTTCCAGAATAATCAAATCCCAGACGATACCGTAATTGCAGTAGAGTCCTCTCTATTTCTGAAAATCAATTCTCACTGGAAGTAAAATTTAAAATAAGACAGAAACTGAAAAACCCTGACGCCTATGTCCATCTCAATGCTCATTTTCAACAACAAGGGTTGGGGGAAAACCCAACACCACTAGTAAACATAGAACACAACACCATTCCAATACAGGTGGATAACAGCAACCTAAAAAGTATCACTCTGGCCGCAGGCACCATTATTGGAATGGCAGTTGATGACCAACATTTTTCCACAGATTTAGGTAATGAACTGTTAGGACCAATCCCCAAGGACTGTTTTGACAGTGATAGTGACAACGACACAACACCTGACAGGATCTTCACCCGGCATGGAAGAAATTTCCTGGTGTACTCTTCCTGCCCTTGTGGTAAGGAAGATGTGACCTGTGACTTCAGGAGGGATGAGGTGATCTTTCAAGACCACAAAGACTGCCTTCCCCACCTGAAGCCATAAGTCCAAATCAGCACTTTGACCAGGGTCTTCTCCACCCAGCTCGAGGATGCCGCTGAGATAGCCAAACCGGAAGTCTTTCCATGCTTCAGAGAGAGTCAACCTAGCTGATGCATGTGAGACTCTGGAGCAAAGGCAAAAATTGAAACACATTTTCTTAGATTTTCAAGATCTCTTTGCGGTGGACTCATATGACTGTGGTCGCACCGACATCCACTCAACAACAATTCCCACGGACCCTGGCATGACTCCAGTGTTTGTGAGGCAATATTGCTTGCCTCTCACATCAATGGAGTCCCTTACTGAAATAAATAAGAACCTTGAGTCCCGTGGGATAATTCGTCCAGTCCACAGCACCTTCAATAATACGGTGATGGGGATTTTGAAACCAAACGGCCAGTGGAGACTCTGTGCTGACCTGAGGGAGCTCAACAAATGGGTCCATACTTCCCGATGGCCTCTTCTCTACATCGGCCAATGGCTGGCCCAGATCCAGGGGTCAAAGGTATTCACTGCCATTGACCTGACCAATGGTTACTGGACTGTACCTGTCAGTAGGGAGGACCAATACAAGCTGGCCTTTACCTTCGGGGGCAGCAATACACTTGGACCCGGACTCCCTTCGGATACATCAACTCCGGCAAGTAATTTAAACATTTTCTACACAAGGCCATGCCCGACCTGGGTGAAAGGGGTAATCTGGCCTATGTAGATGATGTTCTAGTCAAAAGCTGAACTGTGGAGGAACGCATAGTGGAGATCCGTTATGTCCTGACACAGTTGAGGCTGCCGGAGCAAAACTCTCCTTTCAAAAGGCACAGTGGTGCAGAACCTGTGTCAGTTTCTTGGGGCATGAGATAATTTCTCAGGGTCTCTGCCCCCAGGAAAAGAAAGTGGAAGCACTCCAGAATTTAAAAGACCCCACAACTCTGCGGGAACTAAGGAGCCTCCTTGGACTAACTAATTACAGCAGAACATTCATTGAGGACTACGCAGAGATCATAGGACCCCTGATCCATCTTTTGAAGGGGGGGTCAAGTGGGAGTGGGGTCGAGAACAAGCCGAGGCAGTAAGACAACTCAAAAGAAGCCTCTCACAAGTGCCTTGCCTAGCTTATCCTGTCAAAAACAAGGAGTTCTTCTTGGAGACAAGGTTCTCAAATACATGCTTGACTGCAGTATTATATCAAAAGCATGACAAGGTCAATAAGGTAATCTCCTATGCGAGGAAAACGTTATCCTCTGTGGAGGAAAAATTCAACGATTGTGGGAAGGCACACCTGGCAACGGTGTAGCATTGAAGAATTACCGCCCGTTCATCCAGGGGGAACACATCATAGTGGAGACTCCACACCAACCTTTGCAGTATCTTCAGAGTGACCGAATTCGGGCTGGAAATGTGAGTAATTCCCGAATTACTTCCTGGATTCTGTCAATACAAGGCTTTCCTGTGAAGGTCAGATATGGCCAAAACAAGAAGAGTCCTTTCACGCAAGGTCTGGCTGACTTGCATGATTGTGCCACAGAAAACTGTCTTGAGGACGAAAGTCTTAAAATCAAGGACAACATAGAGGCATACCTTAATTCCCCGCACAAAGCCTATGAAGAAGACCAGTGTGTGGAAATGCCCACTGTCTATGTGGATGATGCTCCTACCATGTTGTCAACAATGGGGAAAAGGAACTTGTGGCCGGCGTAGAGAATGCATGGGTGAATGATGCCCCAGAACACTCCGCTGGGTACAAAATCAGTCCCCGAAGTAGTCAAGTGGCAGAGATGATGGCTGTGCATCAAGCCATCCTCACTGCTGTCCAACACCAACTCCACGAACTGGTCATAATCTCAGAACGGGTTCGTGGAGCACCTGGTTAACTGGAAAACCAGAGACATGCTATGTGCTAATAATAAACCATTGAAACATGGGAAATTAATACAAAATATTGATGATCTGGTCACCTCGAATGGGCTGACCATGTACTGGAAAAAGATCAAGGGTCATTCTAAAGTAGAGGGACCAGACAAAGCAGGAAATGACATAGCTGATCAGCTGGACAAAACCGGAGCCATCCAAGGGGATCTACTTGAGATCGAGTCCCTGTTGGGGAAAATCCAGGTCACTGCTATCACTAGGTCCCAGACAAATGCTCACAATGTACTTTCAACTGCACAATGGAGTAAGGAGACCCCAGATGCTGATTTGATTACGGCTCAAAAAGGGGATCCAATAATTGGTAAGTTTTATCAACACATTGAGGACCCTGAGAACTTTTCAATGACGGATACCGATTATATAGGGAAAGAGGACCTCAGAGTGTTGATGAAATATCCAAAAATGTTCCAAATCCAAGACAGTTTTTTTGGTGAGGAGATCTATAGCAGGCCAAGACCAGTGGGTGGTCCCCACCTCATTCCGAAGCCTGATGCTAAGTCACGCCCATGATGTGGCCACAGCCGGTCATCGGGGGTTTCATACGACACTAGAAATCTTGCAAGAGGTTGCATACTGGCCACATATGGGGCAGGACCTTAACCAATACTTGGAGGGGTGTCTTGTGTGTGCACAATTTCAGCCAACATCACTCACACACCGTGCACCCCTCCAAAAGAGGGGGATGACACTTCCTTGGTCAGATTTACAAGTCGATTTTATCAGGCCCGTGATTCGCTCCTCTAGGGGGAACAAATACATGTTGAGCGTAACATGCTTGTTCATTAATGGGTGGAATTTCTCCTAGCCCCAAATTGCAAGGTACAAACAGCAGCTGCCCTGATGATCAACCACATCTTCTCACATTTTGGACTACCCCAAAGGATTGAGTCAGACCGATGTAGCCACTTCACTAGCGAAGTGATGACAAAGATGTGGGAGATACTTGAGGTCAAAAGCAAAGTACACATTGCCTACCGGCAGCCTCTAGTGGTGGAGTTGAGAGACAACAAGTCTATTGTGAGCATATTAAAAAAGTTTGTGGCAGATTCTGGGCCAAGTTTGGACATTTGATTACCCCTTGATCTGATGGCCCTCAGATCTACCCCTTCTTCTGCAACAAAAATGTCTCTGTTTGAGTTGATTACTGGACGACGGATGGTGCTTCCCCAGCATCTGCTCTACAGAACCCAATTGCAGACCTTGATAAATGCATCCACAACTCATGAGTATGTTGAGAATCTGAAAAAAAACACCTTCAACATGCTTTTGCCTATGCTCAGCAGAATCTAGAAAGATCTTCAGACAGTATGAAGACCCACTATGACCTTAAGACAACTAAAAAAGAATACCAAGTAGGAGATCGGGTATACTTGTACAATTTCCAAAGGAACCAAGCCAAACAGCGCAAATTCCTCCCTAGCTGGCGGGGTCCTTTTGAAATTGCAGACAGAATCTCACCAGTCGCCTACAAAATCTGCATCCCCAAAGGCAGTTTTGCAGAGGGGAAAGACAAGTGGGTCCACTTCAACCAGCTGAAGTGTTGCCATCATTGGCATACTCTGCGACAAATAGAGGAGCCCTCCGGAAACCCAGAGGGGGACATTCCGGATCTCTAGAAAATTCCAACTTTTAAAACCATTCCACCTGTCAAAATCATTAGGAATTAAAGGCAGGAAATATTGTCATCTATATGTCAAATGTATGCATCTGCCCCACTACATGAATAGTGGTGGGGAAATGTTCATAACCATGCTCTGTTCTGTCTTATAGTACTGAAACCATGGATTCTAAGCACCAAGGAGGACCACTCGGGGACCGGGAGGAAAGACCAAGGGGCCTGGAGTATCGCTCTATACTCCCATCCAGAACCGGCGAGGAGAACCTGCTGATCCAGCACTGATGGGAGAAGCAAACAACCTTTTCCATCTTGACCAAAAAGAAAGAAAGAACATCCCAATCTCCCGATTTCCCCTTGACGGGTGGTCAAACTTAAGTAGGCTGGGGGGGTCTCTGTGGGATGTCTTGCCATGCGGCATCCCTGTGTTCTGAAGGTGCCAGAAATATCAAAATCCTTTTTCTTGGTTGCTGAAACTGCAGAATGCCGGTACAAAACACCCTGAAACATCCAATATTCTTGCTGGGTGCTGCAATTCACTTAGTTCAAGAAATCTGTGAATTTACAATGTCGTGGAAAGCTGAATTTGTCACAAAAACATCCACAGCGAAAGTTGCCTGCCTGTGGAATCTGTCAAAATCTGGGTGCAGTACCCTTGGCCGCCTGAATGACAGCTGTCAGAAGCCTGCATTAAAACTGTAAACTTGTACAACTGAAATCTAATGTCTTAAATCTAAGTGGCCTGTTACTGAGAGTAACCTATGTTGTAACTGATTAATCCCATGGTTTAGAATCTGGAATCAGTGTTCTAGCTGCTTGTTTGAAATTGCAAGTTTATTTTAAGCAAAGAAAAAATGAAACAGAATAACATTTGAATTTAAGCCTGACCAAAAACACCAAACCAGTATAGCAGCTTCCCCCACAGAGGCCAGGCCTCTCCCTTCTGCTTCCCTCCACCAGGAAATCACACCTAAGTGATGAGTATAGGGTGGGACGAGAATTTGGGCTGCTGTGGGAAGGAGACAATGGACATCCTCCTGCTACAGGAACTGTCAAGTGTGAAGGGTCGTAAAATGGCCTGGGCCCAGGAGGGACTGGGAGGAGACTGCCTTTGAGCTGCAGGGAGATAGAAGGAGGTGGAGCCAAACAACTATTTGTTGCTTAACAAGGACCAAAAGATACATTTTAAAAAAGACTGATAACTTACTGTGTTAAATTGTTAAAAACACAACAATAACAGCATTGTGAATGTAAATATTGGCTGCACATTTTAAAAGGGGCCGGAACTCTGTGACATTTTCTAGGAAGAAACGGCGGGAAAATGTGATATTACACAAAATGTATTTTTGATAGAAGCATGAAACTTCATACACTTATGCCCATGTTCAATGCGCACATTTGTAGAAATTTGCTCCTAAATTGGACATTGTGTTCTGGATAAAAAGGGCAAACTTCTGTAAAAAGCAGACACACAATCTTACAGCGATGGGGTTTGGAGGAGTAGCTGCTACACACAATATGTAATCTGTATATATGATTGTTATAGAGGTTGCACATGTGGAAATATGTATTGTACCAAGAGTAGATTGTGTGTTCAAAAGGCTAGGGGTGGACTCTAGGCCTCGTAAACCCACATCCTAAAGGTGACACCCTGTTTCTGTCCTCCAATCAAGGAAGAGAGGAGACTCTAGCCAATCACCTTCCAAAGGGGCGCGCTTAGGATAAACCAGCACACACACCCCTTTATCATAAGCATAAATAGAGACAGCTCAGCAATGAAAAAACACAGACAGATTCACCCACTAAACGCATAGCACCCTGGAGCAGAACCATCCTTCTTCCTTGTTCCAGAGTCCAGAAATTTGGCAAAGCAGAGAAAGGCCTATTGCATAGGTGAACCATTCTCAGCTAAGCCTTAAATTCAGGAACCAGAATCCCACCACCAAAGGTGAGCATCATAATATTTACAGCCGGGCTGTGCTGTACTGCTTGCCTGCTAAAAGAATTATCATCAGAATCAAAAATCCAATCCGGTTGTGCTGTGCTGTGACCACAGCCATTGCAGATCAGATCCAGTCCTGTGGCGTGCTGTGAACAGACCCAGTCCAAATCCGAGGTGCCCAGCAGTCTGTCCTGACCAGAATCCCTGACCACAATCCCTGACCAGAATCCCTGACAGTTCCATTTGAAACATATCTAGTGAGTATCCATAGATAGAACTGTGTCACATAGCATATGTACTTTGCATAGTCTCATCCCAATCTCAATTCATCCTATCCGCAAATTCAGAATCATAGTATTGTCAGAACTTTTCTTGCGCTGAGTTTCTCTCATTTGTTTTCTAAAATCATAAGTCAGTAGTGTTGTGAGCAACTAAAGTGAATCCCAGAAAGAAATTGATTATCCACCAGGTGAAGAGTTCCATGGCCAGGAACTGATGGAGATTCACGTGTGGCATTCTCTTTTTCTATTGTCATAATCTTGTGTAAGAAATCCCATTTGTCTTTTAAAAGTGCATTCCTGTTTCCCATTCTTGCGCCTATCTCAAAAAAATGACCTCCACTAAAACTTTCATAACTACTTCAGTTTTTGTGGTAGAAACATATTTCTGCTTCTGCGTGTAGCTAACATCCACAGCTTTAATTCACATCTAAAACGGCATTCCAAATCCATATAGTTCTCCCGTAATTGCGATTATCGCGCACGGAAACATTTGCCACAAATTTTCGCTTAGGGAATTTCTGACATGTGTAAAACAGCTTTTGATTGCTCCCGACCTCAATTTTAAGATTTCACATTGTTGCTTAGTATTAAATCATTGCTTGTGTTTGTGTGTAACTATCTAAAGCCGCTCCCATAAGAATTTAAACCATTTCAGCAATTAAAACATATTTAGTCTTTTTACTCAATCCATTCTCAAGGTAACTTTAAAAACCGTTTTGGCAGTTTACCAATCAATTCTGTTTTTCTCTAGTGTTGCTGGGGGAAATTGGGATTGATATTTTGTTTGAATTCTGCCATTCCTGAATACCTGCTCTCTCTCTTCTCAACTCTTTACATTGCCTGTTGGGGCGTTGAGGGCTGTGCAGGGGGAAATAGTAGCCACACTGCTATCTGTTCTGAACACACACACAAAAGTATTATTTCTGTGCTGAATTGGTTTGCTCACTATTGCTCCTTGTGCATTAAAGAGATTGCTTAGTGTTACCTCACCCCATTGGTGATTATTGTATACCCATCAAACATAGTGTGATTAATTTGTAACTACACAAATAAATATTTTAACTTTGCAAACCAGCCTGATTCCTGGTTCAGTGTGACCGAGGGGGGTTGCAGGAGGGGGTCGTGATATGGGTGATACATCGCTCAGAATTAAATAACTTTTATACACAAATAAATAAGGATTTCAGTGGTGCATTACACGCTAGGCATTGACTTAGGTGAAGTGGTGGATTGAAATCACTTACAGTATGTATGCCAGTGTTTAGGATGTATTGCTATTTTTTATTCACACAACGAGGGTCATCACGAGATTCGCTGTAAAAATATGTCTTTACTGGCATGGAGGCAATACAGGGTCCGGGTAGCAATGATGCCACTAACAGCAGCGGATTACGAGTATACGTGCACGCGTGTAGCGGCATTACGGTATCGACAGTACCCGGCTTGCCACAAAAGTCCCAAAAACATCCCTTAGCAGCATCATGGAGAGCACTGACAGCCCTTCCGCCTCTGTCCACCTCTAAATAACAGGCCTGGCATTAACAGGTCCGGAATTAGTGAGTCCGCTAATACCGGAACCGGAAGTAACGTCATCAAGCCGGAATGGGAAATGGCATGGCAGCCATCTTGAAAAATACAATCCATTGCTATCCTTGATACACAGGACCTGGAGCCTCAAACCAACACTCAGATCATCTTCTACACCACCAGCACCAGGCCAAAGGCTATAAAGAAAGGGGCATCCCGGCAGCGGAAGGAGCGGTTCTCCGAGGATGAACTGGCTAGCTGACACTCTGGCTGAGAATGCAGAGGTGGTCTTTGTCTCTGACCTGAAAAGAGCAGCACAGCTCAAAAAGAAAGAGATATGGGAGCTAGTGGCCCAGAATGTCAGTGCGGTTGGCACCACCCCCGACCAGTAAAGGACGTCAGAAAACGTTGGGATGACCTGCACCTCAGAGTGCGTATTAGCTTATATGCCAACCGGAGCCAGAGCCTGGCTACTGGCAGTGGCTCCAACTCACTGGTCAAACTCAGCTGCTTGGAAGAAACCTGTGCCAGCACAATCGGTATGGTGTCCATAGAAGGTGTGGGAGGAATGGAACATGGAGCCACGTCATCGGCAGATGGAGGTGAGTATCCTGAGAAAACACTGTAATGCAAAGTATGATTATAGTCCACCAAAGTGACCATGCCATGAGGCAATGCATGGCCCATTACACACACATGAACACATCCCTGCCTAGATGCCGTCCCCAGCACTGACACATCCACATGCATGCGGCATGCCAATGCCATACCTGAGACACACACCACAAACAGGGAAACTGCATGTGTCACACTGCACGCAGTCCACGATACAAAGGTATGTCACACAGCAGACACCACCTCACACATGTGTGAACCTAATGTATGCCTGAGCAACCCCATCAAATGGCAGATAACCTGTATGCCACAACAGTAGGACAGCAAGTCATCAAATGTGTACAATTGCACTGATACTATTGTATGCATGATGCATGTACAACCATCACTGATGCCATCCCTCTTATGGTCCCCCACAGGCCGTGATACTGACAGCGATGCAGAGGACTCTGCAGCACATGCCACCACTCCTACGAAGAGGGCCATATCCAGGGAAGGCCTTCCACCTCCAAGGGCACTGGCAAGGCACATCAGCAACCATGGACAAAGGCACCACTGGATGGAAGGGAACAGGGGCGTCATAGGTCATTCACTACTCCAAAAGTTCCAACACCTGTGGAATCCTCAGTTGTAGAGCCATTGGCAGATGGGACCCTGTCTGCAGCTTCCAGTTTGGATGGGGAGGCAGCTGCCACTGCGCCACATAGTGACAATGAGGTACTTTCCCAAGGCGAGGTCTGTGTCCCTGAGGAGGACAACCGCTCCATGGAATTCCTTGGCACACACAGCCCCACCAAAGTACACCAGTACACACCCATCAGCTCACGTGATGGTAGCTCGCATGTCCAGTCAGGAGGAGAGGCAGAAGCAGAGGCCTGGAGCCCCAAACCGGACACACCAGAATTGGGCCCCTTGCCACACCTGCCATCCACCTCCACAGGGGTCGGGGATGGGGAGTTCAGGATATCACAGATTGAGGCACGCAGCAGGAGCTGACTGACCTAGTGAAACAATATGTTACTGATGGTGATGTGACAAGGAGGGAGGCCCGAGGCAACACTGCGGCCATGAATGGGGCCTTAGAGTCTAGCACCCAGAAGATCTGTGAGGAGCTGTCGCCAGTGAGGCAGGCCCTTGCCAGAATTCTGGATGCCATGGAGGCTCTGCGTCCTGCCCCAAGAGTAGAGCATGCGCCCACGGGATCCTCCTCAAGCTCCACACAGACGAGCCCCTTGTACAGGTCTGTGCGCACCATGTGCCGCCCAACATGCCACTCCAGAGTCCGACACAGAACATTAGTTACATGCTCAGCCTGCTTGTGCACACCTATGTAGACTCGAGTGGCATAACATTGCATGCCATGTGTTGGGGAGTTGTGGGGGGAGGTGGAGGAGGGAGGGCGTGTGTGGAGGTGTTTTGGGGTGAGAGGGTGAGGGAGGGGGTATGTGGGGGAGTTGTGGGGGGAGGTGGAGGCGGAGGGGGAGGAGGTGTGTGGGGGAGTTGTGAAGGGAGGTGGAGAGAGGAGGGTGTGTGTGTGAGGTGGAGGGTATGAGCACTTTTTACTTTTTCCTGTTAAATACACCCATTGTGTACCAGAAAAAAAATACTTGACTGGACATTCCTTATTGTGTATGTGTCATTTTTTGAGAAATATTGGCCTATCACAGACTGGCACACAACACGTCCCTCCTGTGCATCACCACTGGGATGATGTAAAACCCCATCTTCTTCATCTTCTTCATCCGCACCTGGTGGTTGCTGTTCAATGTCAGGGGGCAGAGGCACGTTCCATCAGATGCACATGTTGCGTAGCATGACACATGCAATGATGATCTTGGCCACCTTCTCATGCCTGTACAGGAGTGCCCCACCCGACCGGCTGAGACAGCGAAAACGTGTCTTCAACAAGCCAAAGGCCTGCTCGATCACCACACGGGTATGGGTATGGAAACGATTGTTGCCCTCTTCGTGCCTGTTCTGCGGGTTCTGGACAGGGGTGAGGAACCACGTCTTCAAGGGATAGCCACTATCACCTGCATGGGTGCAAAATAAGGTATGTGTAAGTGAATTCCTGATGGACACCTGTACTTATCACACATGTCTGCAGATATTTGTTGTTCACATGCACATGTTCCTGGTTGTATGCACACATTTTAACTTGCCACAATGGGTGCTGTGCACAGTCTTATGGTGTGGGTTGCGTCTTCCAGATGAAACAGGATGTCCACTCCCTTGCTGTTGTTCATGCACTGTGGATGCATACCGCTGTGTTTGGTATCATTATGTGATGGGTAGTGATTAGTATGATATTATTACTGGCAGCGTTGGCAGAAGTCTCAGCATTATTCATCATTCAGCGCTTATTATTCCCATGATGACATGCAGCGCTACTGTGGTGGTGGCCCTGTGACAAGCAGTGTATTCCCTTGGTGGGATTGATTTGTGCACTCTCATGGATGCTTGTCCTGTGTTGTGAATGGCTGCAGACATTTACATTGTGCATACTCACAGCATGTTTCTGGATTGTGTTATGGAGGGTGAGGTCTGATGTTGGGTGGTGGACGTGTTGTGGGATGTGGGCTGGTTGAAACTTAGGCATGTTGTAATTGGTGTGCAGCTTCCATCATTGCTATGGGGATTGGTTGTCGTGTTCAGTTTGGGATGCTTTGGGGCACATTGTTTTGCAATGTGGACATTGTGCTGTCACCACAACAATGGTGCCGTGGTGGTGTGTGCATCTCTCCCCCCATTACACTGCCATGTGCCTGTCATGCAACTTACCAAGCAGCCAGGCATGTCGTCCGGCATTCCGGTCCATGGATCGTGGTAGCGCGGAGTTCCGCAGGACCATTGAGTCATGAGTTGATCCAGGAAATCGGGCACAACAATGTGTGATGATCTTGCTGGAGTCACATACCATCTGTACATTGATGGAGTGATATAGCTTACGTTTGCAGTACACCTCCTCTGTGGCATGCGGGACCACCAATTCAACATGGGTGCAGTCAAGTGCACCAATACAATTTGGCATGCCTACCAGTGCATGGAAGCCAACTGGCATGTCAAAGATCTCCTGGGCAGTCTGTGGTAGGGATAAGTAGTTCCTTGAGTGCTTCAGGAGGGCATCCAGCAATTGGTTCAGCATGCAAGAAAATAAGGGTTGTGATATGCCATGCATGTGCCCCACTGTGTGCTGGTAGGTGTCTGTGGCCAAGAAGTGGAGCACAGACACTACTTCAGTAGAGGTGGGATGGTGGTGCGTATTTCAATCAGGCTGACAATGTCGTTGTGTATCATGTCCACAATGGTGGTGATGGTGTCCCGGTCCAGACGGTACAGGGTGTGGATCTGCTCAGGGGTTAGGTTGAATGAACTGGCTCTGATGCGAGGGATTGGGGTCTGCCTGCGTGGTCCCACTGGCTGCACTGGTGGGGCTTGTTGGGCCTGTCTCACCCTCCTTCTCCTCCTGTGTCTCCTCTGTGGTGCCTGTTGTTGTTTTTGTTGCTCGAGTATCAATGTAAGCATGTCCTCCAGCCCCAATATTGCTACTGCAAGTGGAATCATTTTGGTGTGGAAAGGGGTGTGGTGTGTGGGTGTGCTCCTTTTGTGCTGGGCCAGACTCCATTGCCTCCACCTGTGCTGATTGTGTGCACCGGTGGCAGTTGGGAACCATGCACATTGCTGTTTGCGGGTGGTTCACGATGCCAGTGATGCTGGCATCCCGGTATCCCTTATTACCACCTTCATGATGGTAGTATTTGCATGTCCGTATGACTTGTGATGTCCTCCTGTTAGCGCCATCCCGGTATTGCCCGACTGAAGGACCGCGTGCCCGCGTGCATGCTGGTACGGGGGTGCATGGTATCAGGGGTGGCTCTGATACCGGGTTGTTGACTCGTAATAGCCCGGAGCGGTATGCGGTGCCAGTAATCCCTTACAAGCATCATTTTTCCATTACCGCCTACCTCGTAATGAACCCCAATGTGTGCAAATGTTCAGGATGTATTGGTAATGTGTTTGACAGTGCCACATTGGGCACCAGATTTTCGGGATGTAATGCGAAAGTGTATGAGTTGTATGGTGTTTTGGTGTGTTGAATGTTCATGTGCAAGGAAAGGAGGTGTGCTGTATTAAGTGTTCATAAGGAAGGACAGGAGGTTTGTTTTATCCTTATTTGTATGTGTGGGAAAAAGGGAGGTGTTTTGTATCTAGCATGTATCTAGCATGATGGGATAAGTGATATCATGAGTTGTTTGTCTGGAATATGTGGAGTATAGTGACTCATGGACTGTAGCAGCATTGGTATTCTCCACCCAAGGATTCCAGGATTATCAGTTGGAAGGATGTTGCCTGGTGGGTGGGCAACATTGTAACCTATGAAAATGTAACATAAAGAGAGGTACATTAAACTTTCCTACATTGAAACCTACCAGAGAGTCTCAACAGCTGACTATATAACAGTCCCTATGCTAGACCAGGTTATGTGCAATTGCTCAACCGTCCAAGAAAACAGGCAATTCTGATTCGTTTTAGAGCAAATGTACTATTCCATGGAGATAACGACCGTATTCCAGAAGGCACATTTAATATTGAGTCTAAGTTTGGTTTTCCTTGGTTTAACACAAATAATGTATTTCACTTGATATTTTTCTGCCCTATGTATCTGGTTTTGAGGAAGAAATTCCTTTTCCATATAGTTTTTCAACAATTCCAGATCTGTCTGTTTCACATTCTGTTTATTGTTACATTGAAAGTGCACTCTTATTGCAAAATCAAATGTAAATTCATAGGGGACATCCAGTTTTTATTTTATGAGGGATGTTACAATAATGTATGTTGATTGCATTTTATTTTAATAATGCAACACATGCATTTTATTGGTTTTATTCTATACGAACGATGGAATACATTATGTTACCATTACGGCCACTTGGTCCCGTGGGTTTACCATGGATTACAAGTGGTGGTAGGGTGGTGATAGTCCTCATTTGTGGTGGAATTACCACCATTAAATCCTCCAATTTTCCTCAAAAAATCTGCAGAATTACCACTCAGTAATTCTGCCGTTGGCAATTTCACCACATCCTGTAATTTGGTGGCGCAGGAAAAATGCAGGTAATTCCGTTACTGCCAAAGAAGTGACAATAGCAGAATTACTTCCACTTTTTTCCTGCACTGCCAAACTTAGAATGAGGTCCATAGCCCTAATGTCAATTGGCCTCATTACGATTATGGTGGTAGCCGTGCCGGAAAAACCTTTAGGCTGCCGCCGGACCGGTAATACCATTCCGCCTCCATGATTGTCGGAATCACCAGGGCATTACAACCCCAGTGAACTGGTAATTCCGGAATTCTGTAAAACCCCATTCCCATGGAGTAGGACTCCATGGGGATGGGGACCATGGAAACACCGTTCAGTCTATGACAGAGCTGGTGTTTCCATGTCCACCTGCAGGCGGGTGGTGTTCCTTCCGCCAGGTCAGACCTGGTGGGAGTAACACCTCCCGCCTGCAGGACTAGGAATCAGCCGGTCCGGAAACAACGGTGGTGGCGGATTTACCACCACCGTTGTTTCCGGACCCGCTAACTCATAATGAGGCCCAATATCTATTTGTTCAAAACATCTCTGTGCTATGGCAATGTTTGCTCTTGTTCTTATAATGGCCATTATTGCACTTACACAATGCACATTTTCTGCAATGAGGCATCGGGCCTCATTCCGAGTACGGCGCTAACCAATGGCGCCATTAACGCCTTGGTTGACGCCGTACCCGGACCGGCAGCGCCTTGGTGGATGGCGGAATTACCGCCCCATTCCAAGGTTGGCGGGGCGGTAATTCCCCATTCACCAAGGCTCTTCCCCATTCCCAAATGAGCCCCCATAGGGCACAATGGGAATGGGGAAGATGCAAATAACGGTGACCGTTCATTACGGTCACCGTTATTGGCTTGGAGGCCCCTTTGCGCCCTCGACTTTAACACCTGCTCAAAGCAGGCGTTAAGGGCGAGGGCGCAAAGGGAACTCGGAGTATGGCGGTAAGGGATTACCGCCACTGGTCTCGTTACCGGTGGCCGCTATCCTTACCGCCATACTCGGAATGAGGCCCATCTTCTTCCAGCAATCAAGGAGGCATTGACTTTATGTTGTGGTGTTTCATAACTATAGATGAACACCATGCCAGGTACTGAACTTTGAAACAAGTTGGGCAGAAATATACATTTTGAATATGAAACAAACCTTTAAAGAAGTGATTAGGGACAGGGGTTTCCCGTCAAAAATAAAATTACAAAAAAACAATAGTTTGAAAAGGTGGATTTGACAGAGCTGAAAAAACTATTGAACACCTTTGGATTTACAGTTAGTTCTAGAGGAGAGCTATAGTTGAGATGTTACATGTTACATCTTTTAGGAGGTCAACAAGCCATTCCCCATACCAAATCATGTTATCAGAAAACGCATATGTCATATAGAAACTCTGAATGCACAGTAGACATATGTGTGCCACGTCACTGAAGCAGTGCTGGACTACAGTAGTGTGAACTATGACAATTGTAACTAATATCACAGCCGAAAATGACACTAGTATTACATACTGGTGGAAGGAGATTATTGATGGAATCATTATGAGTCCGGCGGTAGCCGTGCCAGTGAAACCGGCAGGCTGCCGCCGCACTCGTGGGGATTTACTGGCTCTGGACTTGTCGGAATTACTGGGGCATTACAGCCCCATAGGGCTCAATGGGAATGGGGAGGATGCCAACAATGGCATGTTAATGCCAGGCCCGTTGTTAGCATCCTGGTCTGCTCGCAGGACCCGCTAAGGACGCCTGGTTTTACCAGCCAGCACCGTTAACCCCCTACCGCCTCACGCGGGACCCGCTAAGGTTTTACCAGGTGTCCTTGGAGGTTCACGCGAGCAGACCTCGTATTGAGGCTGTAGGGGGTTAACGGTGCCGGCAGCTCTACCAGCGCTGTTAACCCCCTACCGCCTACGTTGTAATGAGGCCCATTGAAATTACAGTTTCAATAGGCAATGGCAGTGTTTCCCCAGTTAAGTACACTTTTGTGCTAATGTCTTCACAGCCCCTAGGCCAGGGTTCTCCAGCCTTTCTGTTTGAAAGCGGTAATTGCAGTTAAAGGTCAAAAGCCAAGAACTACTGGGATGGTGATGGTCATGAGCACAAGAATTTGTACTGCGATTTTCTTGGGTGGTTCATTTACTCTTCATATAGGAATGAATTTACCATTGTATCACTAACTTCAACAAATGTTATTTTATTATTTTTTGTTACTAGCTGTCTCCTAAAAAATGTCAAAACAAAAGAGGTGATGGCTGGAAGGTTTAGAATTAATCTTAATGTCTGGCATTGCTCTGGGCAACCCTCCAGACCATCGTTGTTCGCCTGCTGACCCATTCCAAAAGGGGAAATACCATATGTCAATGTTGAAGGTATTTATATCGCACACCGTCACCAATGGAATTGGTCCCCAGGTGGATCTGCAAACAAGAAGATGGGTTTGGTTAGTTAGGTGAAGAGGGGGTAGGAAAGTGAGAGAAGTTGTGTGCTGTTGCCGGCTTCAGTTCGGTTTTCACTGTGCGCTGAGCTTTGATGTGAATATCAGCCCGATGCAAGCCCTTCAGTGCTGTTCGTGCGGTTTATGTGTTGTTTGTTTGCTGTTTCGGGGTGGTAAAGTGAGTGCGGTTTGCTGAGCGAGAAGATGGTTGTGTCGATTTTTGGGTGAGTTAGGTAAGCAAAGATTTGAGCCAAGGGTTAGTGGGTTATATATCCTAGTTCTTACAGATCTTGTTCTATGTATCCAGTTGTCCTGTAGGTAAGCATAGTTTCCACTTTTCTTTCTTGTCCATCTAATTGGTATGAGTGATTGCGTGGCATGTTCCCAACTGTGCTGTGGTTTCTTCCCTCATTGTTGTTTCAGCTGTGTATATGCCCCTGTAGGCGATCTTCGAGTTATGAGGTGAAGAGCCAGGATTTGAGGAGTTTTCTGATTAGTAGGTGGTTTCTGGTGTTACATATGTTCTTTGGTAATTCATTCCAAGTGTTCTGTGCGAGGTGAGAAAAAGAAGATCCTGCCAATTTTCTTTTGTTGTAAGGTTTTGGTTCCAGGCAAATTTCGCTGCTTGATCTGAGCATCCTTGTTGGGAGATGTAGGCTTAATTTGTCTCTCAGAAACTCTGCGCCTTGGTTGTGGATTGCTATATGTGTGATGCACATTGATTTGAACTTGATTTGTTGTTTTATCGGAAGCCAGTGTAGTGTTTTCAGTGCCGGTCTGATGTGTTCTCTTCGGGGTAATTTGAGGAGCAGTCTGGCCGCCGCCTTTTGTATGCGTTGTAGTTTTTTTAGAGGTCGTTCAGGCATACCGAGATATAGGCTATTGGCATAGTGTACTCTGGACATGAAGAGAGCAATGACGGTAAGTGTTTTGTTGGCGAATGAAAGGAATGGTAGGATCCTTTTAACCGCTCACAGGAGAAAGAAGCATTTCTTGATTAGAGTGTTTACTTGTGGCTCTAGAGTAAGTTTGCTGTCCAACAGGGCTCCATGTTTTTTTACAATTGACAATGGGTGTCGGGTTGTAGCAAGATCCCTTGGCCAATGGATGTAATGTTTGTTTCCTCGGTTGTTTGTGGCGATCATTATTTCTGTTTTGCCGGGGTTGAGTTTGAGGTAGTTTGAGTTAATCGAGTTGTATATTTCATGAAGGCAGTTCTCTAGTGTTGTGTTTTCTTTTTGAATGTCTTGCATTTTGTAAACTATTTGTGTATTTGTGCAAATCTGACTATTTGTGCAAATCAGACTTGGTCCCGCCGCAAAAGGGGCAGACCAGCCTGAACGGCTAGGTCACATTCCTTCTGCACGAGACCAAAAGCATCCCCCGACATGTTTCTGTCTCGTTGGGCATCACCAGGAGAAGTAGCTCTAGTCTCTAGGCCCAGTAGGCACGGGACCAATGTCTGGGCATACCAATCCCACTCGGGTGACTACAGCAAACATGACAAGCATGTATACTAATAATAAATGAATACAATTTCAAGCATATCAGAATGACAGAAACCAATCAGGATATTCACAGTGAAAGCTGACACTGAATGAGATCCACCAGTGTTCTAAAATCTGGTGTGTAGCTTCAAACTGCAACCCAGATGAAGTCAATCAGGTGCAGTCAGATGTGTTAAAAGTTAAAGTTTTGATTTCTGGAAGTTTGCCTGAAAAGGGTAGATTCACAGAGGTAGGTAATCACATTGGCTGAGAGGGCATCTAACCTCCTTGCCATAGTGTTTGCGCCAAACAGAACATATGATATGACAGACAGTTTCAGGACAGTTTTTAAAATCTATTGCAGCAGACTTAGCTACGAAAGTCATGGTTTTCTTCACAATTGCATCATCTGTAAAAGTACATTTGTTTTTTGTGTAAGAATTAGCAACTTTGAAGGTTACCTTTCTTTGATTTTTTTCGTGTAAAAAAGTATTGTTTCTCCTGCTGCTTCACCTGCTTTGCAGCATTTAGTTTACCTACTTTTTGGCATCCCAAATAGCTTCATTTAAAAACATTATTTTTGTAATTCATGTGCATTGTTGCAAAATGTCTCTCAACGTTACCAATCTTTCTTCTACTGTACCTTGGACACTGTAGATTATTGCTAGCCCTTCAGGGCAAACTGCAGCCCCACCTTCCACCATGCACACAGACTTTGAATATTTACTTCTTTAGGGAAAGGTGGGGGAGGGTTGCAGGGGAAGAGGCCGAAATAAACAAAAAGTGCTCATTTTGGTGTCTGATGCCAGTGAGCTACTGCGAATCCACAGGTGAGCTACCAGTAGCTCGCAATCTACAGATTGGAGACCATGTCTCTAGAGTATTACCATGCTACTTTCATGTTGCAATACACACCCCTGAACCTTGTGCCATGCCAATTCACTTTTACACTGAATAGCTGTTTACCACATCATATTTCACCCAGAAATGTCCCTTCCCACTTAATATTGTGTGGAAGTAGCCCCATGTAACACACATTTCAGCAAATTGATCCCATTCCACCCACTCACATTTGCTCTATTATGACCGAATGCTGCTCAGCTCAGATTGCCACAAAAGTGTTTCACTCTCACTTTAGATTGCCACAAAACAGCCCTATGCCTCATCACATTGCCCTCAGGACAGACTAATGCCACTTCAATTTTCCTCTAAACTATATGTGGGAAATTCCCTTTCTTCGCAAACATCTAGTGAACAAATATAATGAATTCTATCAAAAAAGGTTGCCTCATGAGTCAATTATTTCAATTATTAGGGCTTAGACCAAGATCATAGATCAGTTCAGGCAAACATGTGAATATTGATAGTGTATTGATTAATTGTAATGTATAAAAAAAAAGATTCAACAAAATATACGCTATTGGCAAAACATTCCGTACAAAATTATTCAATTATATACATCATCAAGAGTTTATCACGCAAAACCATGTGAACAGGAGGCTTACATCCCTTTAAGATGAGTAGCGGTACCCTGGAGATAGATGGGGATGCACATTTTATTCATATATCATTAATCAAGATGACACAAATAGTTAGGCAAGGTTTGTCTGTTTTAATGTCAAATATCTTAAAGCAGGGAGTACAACGAACATCAGTAATCGCTCAATACTCTGACTCTAACTACTTCATAAATAAGTTGGGCTTTTGTACCCAAAAGTGGTCATCAGGGATGTGCTGACCTGCGTCATTACCAACGTCATCCTACGTGGCAAAACACTAAAACCTATCAGGAAGCGGGATTGGTTCTAAGTGAACAACCAAGCATAGGTTCTATATCTGTATGGAGTAACGGAAAGAGATAATTGGATAGTTAACATCAGGTGGGGCAACCAAACTCTCCCTTCAAAATGGCCACTATGAATGTCACTAAATGTATGACATCCGATTGGCTACACGCACTATAGGACCCCCAACTACGTGGTCCCCTATAATTATATATAATTTCCTACCTACGTTAGCAGCATGCAGACTGAACAACCAGGTGTGGAAAAGCTTGTCTTTGCACCAGCTTTTCCACCAATTAAAATATCATCCATCATCACCTCAATGGTCCAGTGTCAATTAGTACTTTGAAGTTGGCCTTGAGTTTGTACTGTTCTCTGACAAATTTAAGGAGTATGGGCACTATCCGGCTTCCGTGCGTAGGTGTGATCATCTTGCTGGTCCAACTTTCTTTCATCACGTGACTGGACACCATGGAATTGAGCCTTTTCGTGTATTTTATTTTATTGTCAATAGTCCTCTGATGTCTTTTGTTTTTGCTTTTTGCTTCACCTCTCTGAACAGGAGCTTCTGTTCTTTCATGTTAATTGTATCCAATGTCAGCCAACTCCAGTTTAATAAGACCTTTGCTTTCTTAGTGAACTCCTTAGCTGCACTTTTATTCTGTTTAATTCAATGGCTTTTCTCAAATGTGACACTGAAATGAGGCCTTCTGTTTTGTTCAGCACTGCTTACATACGTAGCAGAAACATGTATCCTTTACTTGTCCATATGTATCTATTGAGGTATGCATGTATATTTAGGCATTACCACGGTCTAATCTATTTAAAAGCATGTGGCTAGCTTCATGATTGCTTGGCTGCTTGCGTTTCATTGCATCTGTACATGTTTAAACTATCTAAGTATCTTCATCAGGTCTGTGGCATAAGTCTCTTTGTCTTGAGCCCAAGATGTCACTTATCCTTGGTTTCTTCTTGTAAATCGTCTGCCTCTCTGGTCCGGTTATCTTTCTATATAGTTGTCGATTCACTTTGTGTGACGTCACCATTCAGCCTTACCATTTAGTTTCTTTGTTTCGTCAGGAATCTCATTCAAATGGCTATCATATTGTCTTGAATGTAAGTATGGTTTCTTCAATGGGTACTTTACCTCCCATATTCTCTTATTTATAGGTATTCTTATGGGTAAAGCACAGAGCCCACGCTCTTCTCTTTGCTGGTTTAACAGTTCAGTATACGTCACATACTTTGGTTCATACATTTCAGGGAATGTAGGCGGGGCAGTTGGAGTGGGGGTACTTGGCTCTTCCTCTACACTCCCTGGGCAATTTATCGACCACTCTCACATCATCTTCCACATACAGACATCCTGGTCTGAAGATATGCTTCTTAGGGATCCATATTTTTATGACTCCCTCCAAGCATCCAGCTGATTTCACATGCTCATCATTGTTCCATGTCATGAGTATGCACTGTCCACTTTGACAGCAATAGATCCATCTTCTCACATACTATGTATGGTCCTTTGGATACAGGAACTGTGTTCCCGCAGGTGCATGGATACTGACCTTCACAAAGTCTCTGATTTCTTCATCAGTAAGATCTTTAGGCTTCCATCCTGGTTCAACATCAAACATAATCTTCATCCCTATGGCTTTGTTTGCTGTCTTCTTGCATTGTGAGATTATCTTGATCACACATAATCCAAGCATTACTAATAATAACAAATCTCCAAGAAATGTTAACATATCTGCCATCTACTGTGGAACCCATGAGAAAGTAATTCAAACCTTGTAGTGCCTCCCCTTGGGGCTCCGCTATCTGTTTTTTAGGCATATGATTATATCCCTCAACCACAGTCATCATTACATTCATCCTTTCATTCACATCAGTGGTCTCGATTATCATCATCCCTGTATCTGTATTTGCTATGCGCTTGGCTTCAGCATCTGCTGCTTGATTACCGCACAAGATAAAATCAGTCCCTTTCGTGTGAGTTGCGCATTTAACGACTGCTATGCCCACTGGGAGTTGTAGTGTCTTAATGAGCCTGTCCAACAAGGCTGCATGCTGCACTGGATTGCCGTCCGGTCGGAGGAGCCCCTCTTTTTCCAGCGCGCTAATCGTCGATGTCACATAGGCGGAGTCGCTGTACACTGTTGCTTCCTGGTCTGCATGATTCACGACTGCGAGTATGAAAGCTAATAATTCTGCATCTTGTGCTGAATAATGAGTTGGCAATCGAGTACTTACGAGCACTCCAAATTCTCCATTTGCCAAATGGTTCACTACCACAGCGCCTGTATATCTTTGACCATCATTTTGATCAATTCTTGAGGACCCGTCAATGAAAACAATCAAACAATCTCTCCCCCTGCGAGTGCATTCTCCTTTACTCTAGGGAGCTCATCACAGAACTCTTCATAGTTCGCGCAATCGTGTATAGGTTCTCCTTCTGTGATTGGTTCAGCAATAAACATAGCTGGGTTCACTATTTTATATCAAACTACTTTAATCGCTGGATTGGATATGACTACTTCATAGGCAGAAGCCCTTTGAGAAGTCAACCAGCCTTTCGTTTTTTCCAAAATAACAAATAGTGCGTTTTCAACAAATAACATCATAGAACATCCCATCGCTATGCTTGTGACTTTTTCTATGGTGAACATGGTGGCTGCCAAACTTTGTTCGCATGGAAAGTGACTGCTCATTACTGGGTCCAAAATTCCACTGTAATATGCAAGGGGCTTGTAACCCAATGTGGTTCTCTGTGTGAGTACTGCTGTCATAAAAGTACCATCTGTATGCGAGAATAAAAAGAATTCCTCTACATAATTGGGGATCCCTCGAACTGGGGCTGTGTAGATTGCCTTTTTTAATTCATCAAACCATTTTTCCATTGCCTCAGTCCATGCAATGTTTTCTTTCATTGCCTGTGCTTTCTTCAAGGCCTGTAAGAGAGGCCTTGTATATGAGTTGTAGTCAAAGACCCATGCCCTGACATAATTGCGTAGTCCTAGAAAACTCTGCATCTGTTTTATCGTGTGTGGATTATCTGTTTTTCAAATGGCCTCAGCTCTTTCAGGGGTAACCTTCTTTCCCTCATGTGAAATCCATCGGCCTATGTACAACACTTCTTGTTGACAATATTGTAACTTTTCCTTGTCAACCTTATATCCTTTGTCAGCAAGTATAATCTTCAGCTGAACAGAATCGCGTCTGCACACTTCCTCTGTGGTGCTGCGAACTAAAATGTCATCTACGTATTGCAGAACAATTCTTTCTAAAGCAATAATGCTCAAGTCCATCTGGATCGAGCGTCGGCAGGTATAGTACATTGAATTGTAGACAGGTTCAGCAACTAAAGGGAACTTGGCCTCTACAATTTGGTGTATTGGTCTCAAATCTTGTATTAGTTCACAAGACCCCCCTTTACTTTTTTTCACAGGATAAACTGACGTATAACATGGTGACTCTGACGTCATTAGGATACCTTGGTCCATCATGGAGGAAATCGTCTTGAAAATGCCTGCATCTGCCTCTCGAGACATGGAATATTGCCCTGCTCAGGGAAACATTGACTGTGGTTTCAATTTAATCTTCACTTCCTCAACCCCTTTCAATAAGCCTATGTCATAGGGGCCAGTGGTCCATAATGAAATAGGCACTTTTGCCATATCTTAATCAAAATATTCAGGACGCTTGTTTGCTAGCATCATTCTCTGCAGAACTTGTCTCTTAATCACCTTTACCCTATAAGTAATGCACATTTCAAATATTACAAAATCGTCAGATCGTTCATCTCCAAACAATTCGTCATCAGTGACGTCAGTCACTCTGCAGCCTTCCTCAATGGCAATTATTGTGCTCCATCGTCTACCCTTATCATCAGTTGCATCAAGCAAAGCTATATTTCCTTGGACTATAGCTGCTTCTATGTCTAAGAGAAAAATGTGCCCCTCATTTTCGTCCATGGGTATCTGAGGCCTGAATAGAAACTCATCTGGTATTCTCATGGTTCTGCCTACTTGGCCTGGCAGTCATGTTTTCAGAATACGTATCCCATAATGGAATACCTCAGGTTCGAGCGGCGCTATTTGCCCAGCGAATGCCATGATCATCTAGCACATATTTAAGTTGTGCATTCCTCGTGTTGAGCATATTATGCCTTCGCTTGTAAATTAAATGGTCATATTCATTTTTGTCATTAAATCTTGTCCTAATATGTTGACAGGTGTTTGCCTCGAATAAAGCAGTGGCACCTTCATATCGTATTCTCCTATGGAGACTGGTAATTCTTCTGTAAAAGGAACTCAGCTTGTGGCTCCTGTAAAGCCTTGAGTATTCATCGCATTGCCAGACATTGAAAATTTGCCCTCATGTATACACGAGCGTGTTGCACCCGTGTCAACTAAGAAGGAAAAAGCTTTGCCGCCTCTATTTATGTCTATCCTCGGTTCGTCATGAGGATTCAGCATTACAGATAGGGTTGAACACATCAGGTCTCCCAGTGAGATGTCCTATTTTGGGTACAGTCTCACTTCATCACTCCTCTCCTGAATGGATTTCCTCCATCAACAGTGACACCTCCTATTCTTCGCGTCATTTGCGGTTCTGTGTTTGTATTCTGCTGAAGTTGTATAGGAGATTGCTGCGATTGTCCTTGCGGTTGATTACCTGTCATTTGCTGTGATTGCGAGCCTTGCTGCACTGTTTGATCTTGCGCAAATCCATTTCCGTTCTGCTGCCAATATGCAGGTGGATTTGGCATTCCATGTCTAGAAAACTGATCATTTTCAACCATCCCTTGGCTTCTACACATTCGAGCCATGTACCCTGTCATGCCACATGTCCAACATATGGGCGGCGATCTCCCCATCTGCCCATATTGCATGAACTGGTTACCGTTTCACATATTTTGATAACCTCCCAGATTATTCTGCCAATTCCCTTGATTACCTTGCCAACCTCTTCCTCGATATACCCTTCCTCAAGGAGCATATCCATTATTTGTCTGATCAAACTGTCTTTGGTTTTTTACTTGTGAATTTGATCCACCTACGCAATTTAACATTGCCCCTTCAATAGCGTACAGTTTATTCTGAACTAATTTTGCTTCCTCATGTTTTCGCGCATCGTCCTTTTTGCGATTCTTTTCCTACAGGAGTCTGCATTAATGTGCAATGATTAACTGGATTTCCGACCATGGTTTAGCTTCAATCCCCATTAATTTCTTGAGCTGTTTCTGTACCTGCTCTGGCAGCCTTTGGCTTAATATATGGTAAAATACAGGTATAGACTTCCCCCAAGACTTGCGAGTTTCAAGCATCCAAGCGTCTTCAAAACTTTGAATATAAAGCAATGGTTCCTTCCCTCTTTCATTTTTCTTGTCATTATAGCTCCCATATCGGACGTGTCTGGATATAGCACTCAAAGCTCTTTCCAAATCTTTCCAAATCGCTGCTCTACAATTATTAAACGGCGCTCCATCATGCGCAGTGTTGACTAGTCACACCAAGGTAACCTGCCCATGTCCGTACGTCATCAGTTCTCTCAACAAGTATGGTGATCAGAAGACCTTTAATATCCCCTAAAGCTAATGTATTCCCTCCTGTCATTTTTTCTAACTCATGTATCCATTTTCCAGCGCCGGAAGTTAATTTCGTGAGTTTACATTTTAAATTCTCCCTGTCCATCTGGGCCATGGTATATATTGTGGCCTGGCCCCTCTCTTTTCTAACAAGGGAATTATGACACTCCAAACTCATTCTCATCTCTGATCATTTGTCTATCTAGCGCTGGGGTAACATTCCCACATCACCATCTACCTGGCAATGATCTTAGCCTGCTTGCATAACACAGGGACTGCCCCCTCTAACCATGGAATTGCTCTTTATTTCGGACTGACTGTGTCAGTGGCTCTGATGCTTTAGACATAGGTATTTTTACATCTGACCACCTTACTCCTTTATCCAAAGGTGAATATCCCTATCGATCACATATATCACTTCTCTCTTCCCTCAGGAAGGTTTCCCATTCTTCGTCTAATACATCTTGTGCCCAACTTATGTAACTTCTCTCATTGTCATATCTATTTAATGTCAGTCTGTCTAAAGACAGCTCCTTATGTCTCACACTACTGGAGGCTTCCTCCGTGTCATACGACTGAGTGCTTTCGAGGCGATCAATTTTTTCGCCTTCCCTTTTGATTCTTTCTGGAATTGTATTTCGTGGTAAACTTTATCAGTCGTTTCCCTAACACTTTGTGAGTCAAATTCGTCTTCTAGATTTACTCTAGATGTGCCTGGTAATGACTCGGTTTCAGGAAATAATTCCTCTATGTCTTCCCATGCTACCCGTGGATTGCAATTTCTTACTTCCCTTTCCAAATGCTGTCATGATGCATACCCCCGGGCATCCAGACCACGTCCATCAGCCCCGGGAGCAGACATCATGTCGCCTTGAGAAAACCCAGCAACCCCTGCTAGGGGCTGTCTGGGTTCAGTCCTGGCACCTATGGCACCAGGCTAATATGGGACATCAGTCCTGGCGCCATAGTCGCCAGGCTCATAGGTGCACACTTACCTGATGCAGACCATGCTAAAAGAAGATCCAAGCCCATGTGAGGCCTGGAAGGGACTACTTTACCTTAGGGACTATTTTGTTACTCGGGTGTGGTCGGGGAGGAATACCTACCTGGGACTACTTTGGAGGCTATTTAAACCATGCCCGAAGAGCAGCACACGCTTCGCGTTATTCTGCATCCAGCAGCGTAACGCTCATCGTGCCAGCAGCAGCATCCAGCCTTCTGCCACGCCCGCCTCGAACCTGGAGCACCTAGAAAGAAGGAAAGAAGCAAAGGTTAGAACAAGAGTATTACCTGATTTCTTACCTGATTCCGGATTCATCGCATCTTCAAACCAGAGGAAAGACTTTGTTTTAAACGCGTCACATCGCCAGCTGCAGCGCCGCGCCATACTCACCGTTCCACGCAGCACCTCTTCGATTCGGCGCTGTCTCCATCTTTACATTGACAAATCCTGGCACCTAAGGGGGACAAGAAACAACAAGGTGATCAGAGAGAACCGACAGAGACAATCTCTTTAGCCGCCATATGTTTACCTGATTTTACCGCCGGAGGTATAATTCATCAGCACGCCACATCTTCTAATGCTGCACCTGTAAGATAAGGAGAAAGCAGCAAGTTTAACCCTTGGCATTATTTACCGGACAGTTTTGGGTAACACAGACTTTTCCCGGAGCGCTTTCAGCTGTCAATCTTCTTATTGGGTCAAAGCTGCAAGATAAAAGAGGAATTGGACAGGAGTGAATTCCAGACATTTTGAACTCTTACAAACTATATACTTACGGCTCTTCGCCAGGACCTCTTGGAGTCAGGATTCGTCTACAACTCTTCCAATATCTTCAGGCCAGTGAAGTAACTGGTCATCAACGCACCCCTGCGTGCTTCGAGGGATGGATGGCTCATCCTTCAAGAATATAAGGAGAATATTTCTACGGGCAAAGCAGACAAGATTAGGAGGGCAGATCCAGTCAGTCATCGCTGCACTACGAATCACGTGGGTGGAGGCCGCAGCAGTCGGGGTCCGACCAACGCCCCTGTGGGAGCCAGGTGAGCGTACCAGAACGCGAAGACTATCTACAAATCCCCACCCGGGCGTTATGGAAACCTCAGAAACCGACCAACTGGCGCAACTATTGGGGGAATTTAGGGCAGAAGTGCACTCCGCTCACCAAGAGACTAATGCCCTCAGAAGAGAACTAATTGTATCGAAGGAGTGCACAGATGATCTCGCTACACAACTGCTGCAAACTCAAGCTGGACAAGCACCCCTACCTGGTTCCGGGGGAAACCCAGCTCCTGTGTTATCAAGTAACCCTGTGCAAATAAACCTACCAGGAAATATTAGCTCCACCCGAACGCTTTGCCGGAGATCCCAAAAGGTTTGCCGTGTTTATGAACCAATGCTGCTTGCACTTTTTATGCAGACCAGGAGCCTTCCCAAACGATCAAGCCACGGTAGCCTTTGTATTATCATATCTCAGCAGCAGTGCAGCTGATTGGTCAATTCCACTAGTTACTCAGGATGACCCAATTCTTCGGGATTTTCAGGGCTTTCAAACGAGCATGGAAAGACTATTTGCCCGGCACTCCCAAGGACAGGCCCTGGATAACGAACTTTTGTCCCTACGACAGGGTAACCAGGATCTGCTAACCTATATCGCAACCTTCAATAGATTGATAGTGGAAACCGGATGGCCTGAGGAAAAACGAATTACATAGTTTCATCGTGGACTTCGGGGAGAACTTAAAGACGTCTTGGCTCAAGTTGTGAACCCACCTCAGGATTGCGCACAGTTTATAGACTTAGTGGTCCAGCTAGATCATCGACTCCAGAATAGAAAGGCTGATCGAGCTAAGTTTGAAAATCGGGTATTGGTTAAATCCAACATTGCCCCCAAAGGAACAGATGCATCGGAACCTATGCAAATCGGGGGGGGTCAAAGGACCCTTAACTCAAAAGGAGAGGGAAAGAAGAAGACAGATGCAATTGTGTCTGTACTGTGGAACCTCAGGACATTTTTTACGGGATTGCCCTATTAAACCACCCAAGAAGGTGGTAGGAGTTGCTGATAAAAGTCCAAAAGAGCCTGATTCGGAAAACAACCACGCCCGACAAGCGTAGAGGTCCACTTGCCGAGCTTAAAGAAGGACACTCAGACCTCGCATCTGATCATACCAATGGTCCTAATTGATCCTAGATAACCCTCACGTATGCACGCAGTAAGGGCATACATTGATAGCGGGGCCGTAGGGAACTATATGGACCACGAATTGGCTTCCAGGGTGAATCTACCACTCTGCCGAAAAACTACCTCAGATGTCATCACCACAGTCGATGGAACTGAAATAGCCTCTGGGCCTGTAACTCATTCCACCGCAGAGATGACACTATTGGGTCAGGATGGGCATTGAGAGACTATTGTGTTTGATCTAATCAAAGCCCCACAGTTCCAAATAATACTGGGGATACCTTGGTTGGAAACACATAATCCTTGTATTGATTGGCGAGAGAAGAGAATAACCTTCCCGGATTGTGCACAAACCTGTTACCCAAAGAAAAATCAGAACGCAGGCCTGGCCACAGTAACCACAGCAGTCATGCAACTACCTCCAGAATACCAAGAATTCCAGGATGTCTTCCAAAAGGAACAGGCAAACACCTTGCCTCCTCACAGATCGTACGATTGTCAAATCAATCTCATACCCGGTGCGCAACCCCCTTGTAGCAGGATATATGCCCTTACGGAACCTGAGAACCTTCACCTACGACAATCCTTAGACCAGTACCTTCCCAATGGATTTATTCGCCCTTCTAAGTCTCCTGTATCCTCAGCTTTGTTCTTCGTGCCAAAAAAGGAAGGTGACCTTAGAACGTGCATAGACTACCGCGCACTAAATCAGATTACGGTAAAAAACCGGTACCCATTGCCTCTGATCCCCGAATTACTAGACCAAGTAAAGGATGCTTGTATCTACACTAAGTTAGATCTCTGAGGGCATATCATCTGGTATGTGTAAAGAAAGGCGATGAATGGAAGACGGCCTTTCGCACCAAGTACGGTTTATTCGAGTATTAGGTGATGCCCTTTGGGTTGTGCAATGCACCAGCAGCCTTCCAGTATTTTATGACCAATGACTTTCGTGAACTCATTGACGTCTGTGTTGTCGTATACATAGACGATATCCTTGTGTACTCCTCCTCAGAATCAGACCATGTTAAGCACGTACGTGCAGTCCTTGAGAAACTACGCCAGCACAAGTTATATGCAAAATTGGAAAAATGTGTTTTTCATGTTACGGAAGTTGAATTCCTTGGATTTATCTTGACACCAAAAGGAGTCCGAATGGACTCACAAAAGGTGGACGCAATTCTCAAGTGGCCATCACCTAGTTCAGTTAAAGGGGTGCAAATTATGCTCGGATTTGCCAATTTCTACCGCAGATTAATTCCGGACTTCTCACATGTTGTACATCCCATCACAGCACTTTTGCGAAAGAACAAACGTTTCTTATGGACCAAAGAGGCTGAAAAGGCCTTCCAAGAGCTGAAAGTGAAATTCACGTCTGCGCCTGTCTTAAAGCATCCAAGGCCAGAGCTTCCATACATATTGGAAACTGATGCATCCATTTTAGCCATGGGAGCTGTCCTGTCCCAGAAGGATCCTGAAACTGGTCAACTTCACCCAGTGGCATTTTGGTCCAGGAATTTCTCGGCACCCGAGTTAAACTACGCGGTTACCGATAAAGAGTTATTAGCCATCAAATCTGCCTTTAAGGCTTGGTGACACTCTCTTCTCGGTGCCAGGCATACCATTACTGTAATCACCGATCACCGGAACTTGCAGTATCTAAAAACAGCCAAAGCCCAATCATCGCGCCAACTTCGATGGGCATTATTCTTTGCCGAATTCGATTTTGTGATCACTTATCGACCAGGCTGTAAAAATGGCAAGGCAGATGCCTTTTCCCGAATAGGAATGGAAGAAGCATATGCGTACCCGGAACCGGTGCCTATAATTTCTGAACAAAGAATTCTTGGCATAACTACTTTACAAACACTAGAAGAAATTCATTTAAAAATCCAACAACTCTTCAATCCAGAAGCTCTGCAGGACTGGGTAAAGAAAGGCCCATATTACTCAGTCATCAATGACCTACCCTACTATCAAAGACGACTATTTCTACCACACAAGGAATTACAGGAACTTATCATCTCCAATTATCATGATTCCGTAATCGAAGGTCACCCAGGTATCGCAAAAACAGAAGCCAAAATTAAGAGACAATTCTGGTGGCCCACCTGGCGAAAAGATATAAAGTCATTTGTGATGTCTAGTGTCATTTGCACCCAAAAGAAGAGTCAGAAGAAAAAACCAGCTGGCCTTTTACAACCTTTGGATATTCCACCTACACCATGGCACACCTTATCTTTAGACTTTATTACTGATCTACCTCCATGTAATGGATTTAACACCATTCTAGTTATAGTGGATCTTTTTTCCAAGATGGCCCACTTTATTCCTTTGAAGAGATTACCTTCTGCTTCAGTCCTGGCCGAGGAGTTCCTCGAAAACATCATTCAAATACACAGGTTTCGTTCTGTATTGGTCTCTGACCGAGGTAGTCAATTCATTTAACATTTTTGGAAGAAATGTTCCCAATTGGCATAAATCGACGTAAGGTTATCAACCAGTTACCATCCCCAGACCGATGGTCAGACGGAGAGGACCAACCAGACCCTTGAACAGTACCTTCGTTGCATGCTTCAACAGACAGAAAGTAATAGGAAAGATATTTTATGGATTTCCGAATATGCATACAATAACTATGTACATTCAGGAACCGGACAAAGCCCCTTTTATACCATATATGGACACCACCCTCGAACCTCAGAACTCGATTCGCCTCAGCACTTAGAAATGCCTGCAGTTAGTCATTTACATTGTACTATTACACAAGCCTTCAAAGAAGCGACAGAACATTTGAAGCAAGCAAAAGAGAATTACAAGAAAAATGCTGATCTACATAGAAGTGAAACTCCACAGTACCAAATTGGAGATCAGGTTTGGCTAGCTACAAAACACATGCCTCTGAAAGGAACTCAGACCTTTAATCCTAGATATTTGGGAGCTTTCACCATTAAGGCCATTAACAACCCAGTGACCGTCAAACTGGAATTACCCTCCAATATGCGAATTCATCCTGTCTTTCATGTTTCACTTTTAAAACCAGTTCAACCAGGAACAAAATTAACCAAACCACCAGATCCTATCTTGATAGATGGAGAACCTGAATTTGAGGTGAAAAACATCCTGGACTCCAAGGTGGTTAAATCAAAACTTTTTTTACTCAATCGATTGGAAAGGTTACGGGTCACAGGAAAGGTCATGGGTGCCTAGTGACCACGTTCATGCACCACGATTAGTGAAGAGATTCCATCAGGACTTCCCAGACAAACCAGGACCAAGGGGAGGAACGACTTTAGGAGGGGCCTTCAGGGGGAGTGCTGTCATGATGCATACCCCCGGGCATCCAGACCACGTCCATCAGCCCTGGAAGCAGGCATCATGTCGCCTTGAGAAAACCCAGCAACCCCTGCTAGGGGCTGTCTGGGTTCAGTCCTGGTGCCTATGGCGCCAGGCTCATATGGGACATCAGTCCTGGCGCCATAGGCGCCAGGCTCATAGGTGCACACTTACCTGATGCAGACCATGCTGCAAGAAGATCCAAGCCCATGTGAGGCCTGGAAGGGACTACTTTACCTTAGGGACTATTTTGTTACTCGGGTGTGGTCGGGGAGGAATACCTACCTGGGACTACTTTGGAGGCTATTTAAACCACGCCCGAAGAGCAGCACATGCTTCGCGTTATTCTGCATCCAGCAGCGTAACGCTCACCATGCCATCAGCAGCATCCAGCCTTCTGCCACGCCCGCCTCGAACCTGGAGCACCTAGAAAGAAGGAGAGAAGCAAAGGTTAGAACAAGAGTATTACCTGATTTCTTACCTGATTCTGGATTCATCGCATCTTCAAACCAGAGGAAAGACTTTGTTTTAAATGCGTTGCATCGCCAACAGCAGCGCCGCGCCATACTCACCGTTCCATGCAGCATCTCTCCGATTCGGCGCTGTCTCCATCTTTACATCGCCGAATCCCGGCACCTAAGGGGGACAAGAAACAACAAGGTGAGCAGAGAGAACAGACAGAGACAATCTCTTTAGCTGCCATATGCTTACTTGATTTTACCGCCGGAGGTATAATTCATCAGCACGCCACATCTTCTAATGCCACACCTGTAAGATAAGGCGAAAGCAGCAAGTTTAACCCTTGGCATTATTTACCGGACAGTTTTGGGTAACACAGACTTTTACCGGAGCACTTTCAGCTGTCAATCTTCTTATTGGGTCAAAGCTGCAAGATAAAAGAGGAATTGGACAGGAGTGAATTCCAGACATTTTGAACTCTTACAAACTATATACTTACGGCTCTTTGCCAGGACCTTTTGGAGTCAGGATTCATCTACAACTCTTCCAATATCTTCAGGCCAGTGAAGTAACTGGTCATCAACACAACCCTGCATGCTTCGCAGGATGGAGGGATCATCCTTCAAGATATATAAGGAGAATATTTCTACGGGCAAAGCAGACAAGATTAGGAGGGCAGATGCAGTCAGTCATCGCTGCACTACGAATCACGTGGGTGGAGGCCGCAGCAGTCCGGGTCCGACAGACGCCCCTGTGGGAGCCAGCTGAGCGTAACAATACTCAAGATCATGTGCTTTCTATCTTCTTTTAAGTTCCATGTTGTCATCGACTTCTCTGCACTTTCTCGCTTCTTCTCTTACTCTATCTTCCTCTTTCTTTTTCATATCCCTTCGTTCATATGCCCTTCGTATTGCCTCATCCCTTTGTCTGTGTATCGTTTTCTCTCTTATCCTTTCCTGTTAATCATCTTCTATTCTTTTCCTTTCTATCCTTTGCTGTACATCGGCTGTTCTTTTTCTATTGTCACGTTTTCTTTGCTTTCTGCTTTCTCCTGTTTGTTAGCTTGCTCATTTTGATATAACTGTTCTTGTCTTTGTCCATCCTTTCTTCTCGCACCTTCATCTTTTAATCGTTCCTCCTGTTCTTTGTCTTTCCTATCTTGTTTTTCTTAATCTGCCCTTTGTCTTACATCTTCAATACTTTTGCCATCAAGTTTAAGTAAAATCTAACCACCAAACTATTTGTTTGGTAAGAGTGCTCAGTTTTATCCTTGTCTCCTTTCCATCTATTCATTTCTGTCCATATATTTAGGGATGTACGTGCTTGATCACTTCTCTCCTTACGGCGTCTCTACATTTGTCTCTCGGAACCTTGGAGGTTATATCTTTCTCTGTATCTTTCTCTGGGCCCTTATCACTACTTTGCATAGGTGACTCATATGACAGATTGTTACAACCCGTCGCTGCTTTAAGTTCCATTAATGGGTATAACCCTTCATCATTCTTAGTTTCATCTTTTATTTCAGACGAGGCGGGCAGAGCATAAGGTTCTTCAACCCCTCTTTGCATATATTCAGTATCCAATCTAAAGAAGGCTCCTCCTACTTCTCATCTTCATACATTTTCCAAAGCTCTAGACTCGCTAGGCGCTTTTCTAACTTTTTTCCTGTGTACGCAGCATGCAAATATGTCGTCATATGATGCAGAACTGCTCTCGATAATGATCTGCCTTGTGACCATGGCATAAACATTTTGTCTGCCGTCCCCTTAACCCATTCTGCACTGTATTGTTTAATCTTAAGAGCATGTTTTGGTAGCTGTTTGCAGAGGTGCACTAATGGAGTAACTTCTTCCATTTTTTTACCTTCACTTGTCTTTTTGCTACCACTCGCTTGTGCTTTAGTTACAGTTTCCAATTTATATCTCAATCAAAATACACTTATGAGCGAGCACCAATTGTCGAAAGCTCCAATCCCGTTACAACAGAATGTTTTACTTTAATCTTGCTAAAAAACAACCATCCACGTTTAACCTTTATACAATACATTTTTGTGTCTCAACTTCATGCTTCTTTATTACTTAAAATATGTTTTATTTCATCTCTGACGTCATCACACCTCTTTCAAACACATAAAACAAACAGACAATCTTGACCGGCCACACTTACTACTCACAATGTTTTCTCAAGACTCGACTTACCCTCTAAATCTGATCCGATTTTGGAATTTAAGCTAATTCCTTTAAGATTGTCTTTAACCAATCTCGTCTTCTATATGTCCCACTTAAGGGGCTCTGAATTAAAGCTTCTGCTAGGACTCTTTAAAGTCTAGAAGCAGGGCATATATCCTCATAGCATGGCCACAGTCATGACTATTCTTCCTCATATATTGCTTGGCCACCCTCAAGTCAATATCTTACTTCCCATATACATATATATATATATATTTATATTACACTCTTACTCTAGAGTTATATTTTATCCTGCCTCCCTCCGTTACTCTCTTCTATTCAATATGCATGCACCTCTTTGCCACACTCTTTGGTCTATTCACTCACTGTTTGCATGTTTTTCATCTTCGGACCCTCGGGATCACTGCCTTCGTTACCGGCCTCTTCGAGCCGCTTTTTGATCCGCTTCACGTAGATGTGGGAGGGGTTTCTATCTTCAAATATTTGTGCATTGCATAGCTGAGGGGTGGGTTCATGGGCCAATTGAGGGAGCCCAAGATCCATCATCAAGGATAGAAAACTTGCCACTTGACTAGTGTTGGTGGAAATAGCAGCAAGATTAAAACCACCTACCACCAGAAATTGGGATGATTAATCCGGAGGGCAGATGCAAAATCAGGAAAATTGGTGCAAAAAGTGGCATCAGTCCCTGGCGGCCGGTAAACAACAATAACAGTATGTGTACAGACAGGAGAGATGGAAATGCAAGCAAGGAAGCATTCCATCTTTGGTGAATGTACTGGAGTTGAACAAACCACTTTATAGGAAGATTTATACATAATACCTAATCCGCCACCCCGATGGGTGGAAGGACGGTCAACATGTGCCAAGCAATAGTTGGGGGAGAGAGTTTGGACAATTGAGGGTCCATAAAAATCCCTCAGCCAGGTCTCAGTTAAAAATAGAAGATCTAGTTGGGAGGAGGTCTAAAATCATGGCAGTCCAAAGCATGAGCAACGAGTGACCTGGTGTTGAGCAAACCACAGCGGAGTATTTCAACTTTTAGTGTGGAAGGTGCTTGTGAAGCTGCCTCAAAGGCCAGTGGCCAAATGCTGGCAGCAGGCACTAAAGAAAGTAGAAGTTGATGATCTAAGCAATCAGTATGACTCCCCAGCACTCCCTTAGCAGGGACGGGCACAGACGGGCTTTCCTTAAGCGCGCCTTCGGCATGCTAACTGCGTGCCCCCTGCGCCCGTCCGCTGCGCTGGCGATAGCATCGACACATATGATTCCGTGGAGGGACTCAGAGTGAGGCAGAGATCGGCCACTCTGAGAGAGAGAGAGATAGAGGACAGGCAACAATAACGCTGTCCAAATTAAATACAGAATGAGGAAGCAGCGTTACTTTACACAGATAATTCCAATCAATGTAATGTTAAATAGCAGTATTTTTTTTTTAAAACAATGAAAAATACAGAAGGGTTTTATAATGGCAATCCAGTAGGGACTGCCACACCTCACCTTCAAGAGTTTACGATCACTCCAAGGGTTCTTTATTCAGGTGAAGGAGAAGGGGGAGAGCCCATAGCGGGTGGCCATAGTGAAGGGAGAAAAGAGGGAGCAAGAGTCCCAATAAGGATCTCAGTCTTGCTGGCATTGAGGCATAGATCATTAGACACACACCAGGACTGGATAGCAGATAGGCACTCAGGAATGGTAAAGGAAGTAGGGAGTGGATCAGAAAGAGATTTGAAGAATAGCTGGGTGTTATCTGCATAACACTGAAAGTGAGGCGAGACATTGGAAGTAAGGCGAGCAAGCGGGTGAAAATTCCCTTAATGTTCTAGGGCATTGTGTTTTGCTTGGGCACGATTCCTCTGGCTGAACTAATGTTATGTTATGTGATTTGGCATTTGTATAGCATTCTATATATCATTGGTATGACCTCAAAGCACTGGTAGGTTGAATGCCCTCGGTTACCGTAGTCCTGGTCAGATGAGAAAGGGAGGTGTAGTAGGGTGCATGGGTGCACCAGTTATGTGTGAAGCTGATGGAATTGCCTGATGGCAGCTGCATCCTAGGGTTTGGTGTGGTGGTTTTGATATCAGTTGAATGTGTGCAGTCTGGTGACCAGATTCTGGCTGCGTTAGGCCTGAAGGACTCTTACGTGAGCAGGTAGGCCAGTTTGGCATGGGATATAGCTGCATTTTATTAGTGTGATGAGGTGTCCATGGGGCAGTGTTTGTATGTGAGCAGCTAGGCCGAATTGATCAAGAGGTGTAGCTGCATTCTAATTGTGTGATGGTGTAGAGCAGAGAGTAAGCATAGTGGTATCTGGCGGGAAGTGTATGTGTGGAGTTATGATCTAAGGAGATCAATATTCCAGATTTCAGGCATGGGTCACTTGTAGCGAGATAATAGGCGTATTCAGTGGTGACATTGCTCGGGATCACATTGCGCAATTAGTCATCAGTTGCTAGGTTTAGTCGCTTCAGAATGATCGTGGTTGGTATTATGGAAAGAGCCACGTCTTTAGATTTTTGCGAAACGTCATATAACAGGTGTCATTGTGATCTTTCCAAAAAATGTCCTCTATATGAAAATGAAATTGAGAATGTAATGCACTTTCTTCTATTCTGCCCGCTCTACCATGTAATCAGGAAAAGGTATCTTATGCTGTTATTTAGGTGTAGAGCTGCGATAACAACAAAGCAAGCACTGGCAGTGTGCGTAAATTCAAACAATGACTTGGCAGTTCACTCATTTGTAAATTATTTGGTAAGTACATGGAGGGTAAGACTAGGTTGCACTACCTAATGGTTGGGTGTCATTTATTGAAGCGGTTCCTTTGCACCTATGAGTCTGCCATTTTGTTTTTTAGAATTGTATTTTAATTGGGCATAACATCACCAGTTGTATTATGTGCCTTTGAACGTCTGTGTTCAAGAAGCTTTATATGAATTTATATTTATTTTTATGAATGTTTCTGATCTCTGTTATTTTTATATGTTGTGATTTTGCTAAAGGTTCTAACATTTTTTATTCTTTTCATAATGTATTATGAAATTAATTGCTTGTGATTGTGACTTGTTTTTCATATTACTTTTATGGTGCTTTCACCAAAATAAAGTTAAATGAAATGATATATTTAGAATCAGTAATCACCAAGGAAGACATTGTAAGCCTGTCTGGTTTGAATGAAGAGGATGTTGAATGGCGCACAGTATTATACATCGACATGACACAGCAATTGGGATGTTTCTGATGAGCGTCTGTTCAAAGTCACCAAGGACAAAGCAGAGATGGTATTTGAACTCTTATACCCTGCCAGGTAATGTTAGAAAACAGAGCGGTACCACACACACTGCTCCTTGCCAACACATTAGCGTCACATTCGCAGGAAGATCTAGACATGGTGCCCAGTCAGTTGTAGGCTAGTAGCCCACATAGTTCTGCTAAAAGGTATAGGGGAGGTTCACATTAAACTGAAAGCAGGTGCCATTTTATCCCAAGTGAGACAACACCCTATGTCAAAGGAAGCAGAGGAGGGAATGTATTCCACCAATGTGGCTTTATGGTTGCAGCCATCAGAGTCCACATGTAACACGGCTATTTATCCTGTGAAAAAAGGAAAAGGGTCAACTTGGAGGATGGTTTAGGACTTGCGCTCATTGAACAACATTCTAGAGGCAGAATTCCAAGTAGTCCCCAATCCCACCACCACCCAAACATCCCCATGGAAGCAACCTATTTTACTTTATTAGACCTCAAAAATGCATTTTTCCCCATTCTATTATATCCTGAGTTCTAGCCCCTTATAGCCTTCACCTATAGGGGCCAAATGTACCAACACACTCCTTTGCCCCAAGGGTGTTGTGAGTCCCTCAGCATTTTTAGCAGTGTATTACAAATGGAGTTAGGAAACTTGCAAACACACAGCACAGTTATTCAGTATGTAGATAACCTCCTGGTCTGTAGCACGACAAAATAGCTATGCCGGAAGGACTCAGTAAAGCTTTTTACCTTATTGGCTGAGAAGGGTTACAAGGTGAACAATGATAAACTGCAGTATTGTGAGCAAGAAGTAGAGTACTTAGGGCAGATAATATCACCAGCATGCATAAAAATAACGCCAGAAAGGGCAGAACAGAATACACCACAGCCTACCACAGTGAAACAGATGCAGCAGTTCTGGGGTTTATGTATTGTTGAGCATGGATATTTGACTATTCAACATACACCAAATTCCTGCTACAAGGGTTTAAGGAAGTACAGAAAGGAAAAGGGCCCATTATTTGGACAGACCAGATCATCAAATCATTTCAGGAGATCAAAATGGCGGTCACTACTGTTCCAATTCTAGTCACACCAGATTATAATACACAATTTTGTTTGTTCTCACACTCCAAAGGTCAGGTAATGATGGCTGTCCTCATAACGAAGACGTCACTTTGAAATAAGCTTCAAGCTTACTACAGTGGGCTCTTAGTCGCGGTCATGAAGGGACAATTCCATTGGGAGCAGGCTCTGCTAGCCGCTACATTTGCTATAGAGAAATTATCCACCAGCACCATGGGATGCCCTGTCAACCTTTACGTGGAACATGCAGTTTTTCACAATCCTAGAAAAATCAAAATCCACTCTCACCACACAGCGAGCATCAGGGTATGCAGTGATTTTGTCAAACCCCTCCATTCACCTTGTCCGGTGTCACACAGTTAATCCTGCAACATTTATTGCAGAAACAGTGCAGCAAAATGACACAGTACATAATTTTACGACACTACTGATGACATTGGCTGCATTAAGGGAGACAAGGAAAGTGCTCTTTATTGATGGTTTGTCAATGATTGATCAGTACACAGGAATAAGGCATTCAGTGAAAACAGTAGTAAGCCTCGAATCAGGGGAGAACCAAGTGTTAGCAAATGCGCCACTGCCCTCGGACTACTCTGCACAGGCAGTCGAACATGCAACCCTCACAGTTGCATTATAATTGTCTCAAGAGTGCTCCACTACAATTTACTTAGATTATGCATATGTTACATGCACCGTACATTCAGGCGTGCCCAGATGGCACAGGAGAGGGTTTAAAAATCAAACGATTCACACCTGCAATGTGCTGCTTTACTTTCCAGATTAAGAAACACATTAGCGCTCCCTACAGTGAAATGTGCAGCTCTAATGAACAATACAGACCCAATTGCTTATGGTAACAGCAGAGCAGATTTCACAGCAAAAGAAGACGCTTTTTAGAAAAACCCAATACTGCAATGCCCTCAGAATTTTCCTTACAACAAGTCCCTCACAATGCACTTCCCCTGATCCAAATGATTAAACTACAGGCACAATCTTCCTAGCAGGATAAACATTTATGGGCAAAAAGGGGATTTTCTGTGTCTCCTAAAGACCTCATATGGCGGAAAAACATTTCAGGAAAACCAATTATGCCAATAATAAGAGCTGCTCACTATCGCCCGTGAATAGTTGCACTTTCCCCTCACACCCATCCAAGGAATACATTGCCGCTGATTTGCAGCAGGAATGGTTTATTCCAAACCTCCTAGAGTTAATTAGGGTTTTCATATCAAATTGTATTACTTGCCAAAGGTACAATACTGGTCACACTTGCAGAAAGTTTAAAGGGACATTGCCCTGCCCCTCAGGGCTGTTTGGACACCTGCATATCGATTACATGGACATGGTTAAGAGGTGCAGTAATTACCGTGGCCTAATTGTTCTGATTTGCCCATTCTCCCAATGGTTTGAAGAAGGTCCCTGTGTTCACCCTGAGGCCAAATTGGCTGCCAAATTGGTAAAGTATTTTCCTAATGGGGAATCTGTGACACCATCAGCTCTGATAACGGAACACATGTTTTGAATTAGATGTTTACGGAAATGTGTTCTTTATTTGGAATAAAACACAAATTGTGCTCCATTTGTCACCCACAACCCAATGGGATAGTGGAACAAATGAGAAGTGTATTGAAGCAAAACCTGGCTAAGTTATATGATACATTGCACAAGTCTTTGTTGTACTGTTTACCCTTGCTCTTTTTGCAGTGCACAATCAGCCAGGGTCTGATCATCATCTTACCCTGCATGAAATAATCACAGACAGGAGGCTGCATACTCCTCTCCTGCACGTACAGCCTGCGATGCACACACCTCTGCTGAAATTCTTGGGGAAGGATTCCAAGGGTGCCTTAGGGAACTAACAAAATCTTTCAGATTTATATCTTGCCAAGTTGGGCCCCATCACTAGGGTAATGACACACTGGTAGACGAGTCATCACTGGCGCAACGAGGATCATCTCAACCACAACAGCCACAGCTCTTCCCAGACAATCTTGTCTACGTAAGGAAATGCGTGCGCAAATAAAAAGACCCTAAATTTGAAGGACCTTAATCAGTGATCCACGCCACTCCCACAGCCATCATAGTATCTGGACAAAAAGCATGGATCCAACTCAGCGTTTTCCAGAAAAACAAAAGTACCAGTGCCGCTCTCCAACAGCAGGAAGAAGAAGAGGGGGGAATCACAAGACGTATATCACTCTAACTTTCCTATGTCCAATCAGGCCGCTAGACATTTCAGCACAAGATTGAGAAAACACAGATGAACTCAGGGAGTATATGCCTTGTTTTGTTAATATTTTTTGCATCTTCTGTTTTCTTATGCTATATTTTATGTGCTTTGTCCCTCGAAAGGGTGGGTCTTATAAAGTTACTAACACTGAAAGAGAATTAGCAGATATTAATGTTTCTGTAAGGGTGAGTATTATGCATTCAATGAGCACTTAGATCACCTGTGAAGCGTAGCACTGGTCCATGTACATAATTGGAACCCAGGAAATAGTAATTATTGCTTGTACAAATAACCCATATCACCTCTTGCACACCGCACCTTCACAACTTCACAACTTAGTGAAAGGCATGGTCTCACTCCACCCACCATGCACTCCATACAACACAAACACTGTTGCACATCAACTCTGCCATAAAAATTAAGCTACTTTTAATGACAAAAACTTGAATTGCAGCTTCCCACATAACCCTCTATCTCCTTAAACATAATCAGCCCCCTTTAGTCCATAGCATACCTCTGCTGCGGCCCTAGACACTCCATTTAGAAATGGGTGGCTACCAGGGTCTTGGCCACCCTTGCATAACTTTAATAGTTGAAATGTGGGCGCTCAACCAAAAGCACGTCGGGACCATAATTGTGGTGAATGTTGCTATAACAAATGACAAAATGAATGAAATTAATGAATGTAATTAGAATTAAGAGGGATATTCTGAACCCAACTGTTATCCCAGGTAGTTCTGATGATGTGCATCACAATGAAGAGGAGAACATGTGGTCTTGCCACATGCAGGCAGTGTGGAGAGAGAAATCGATTGATCCTTGTTTTGTTTTCTCATTGATTTTTTATGCAGCAGCCACACCAAGTTTATTCTTGCCTCCAGAGATGCCACCAGAGATAGAGAGTTGCTAAATTCACCTGGTTTTATGCAGCGCGCAAGGAACTGTCCAGGCAAATAAGGTCTACATTCAGTGGCAGGTAATTCAACCGTATATGATAACAACTATTTAGAACAGAAATTGATAACAGAAGAAAATGGCTTGAGTACTCTTATACAAATGTATTGAAGGATAGGACATACGCAGATAACTGAGGAATGGGAGAGCTTTGTCAGGAAGAGTGGCTTCTTTTTAACAACGTCCAAATGTTTTAATGACTTCTGGCTGAACCAGTCACAATGTGGAAGTAGACCTGTCTTACCGGTAAATGTCACTATCTATTACAAAGGCAGATGGGTCTCAGGGATAACTGGATATGGGCCAAGCAATGAATTGCTGCAAAATAAAAATGCAACTTCTTTTTCTGCATGGGCCAGTTATGCAAAAGGTTTGACTTGGATAAATCAACATGAACTTCCTACCAAAATCATGAAACCTTCACAGTTCTCCTTGTGTTTCACAAGCAACAGAAGCGTGCTTGTGGGGACAAATCTGACCTGCAATACGACTGTCGACATTCCTGATATCCAAGGGGCTACCAGTGGTCTCATGGTCGTATACTGGGTTTGCGACGGGAGGCCTATACACAACTGCCGCCATCCTGCAGAGTTGTTTGTTGAATGCCAACCCTGCATACTCCCATGCTGGTCTTGCCAGATGTCAACCTCACAGCCATCCATAAGCATCCAATGACCAAACACATGTACCTATTGCATTAGTGGGTTTGCCGATTTCTGAGCCTGCCCCGCTGTGACAACTATTTGTCTCGAGAATTGATGCGCAGGTTGCATGAAATACCATAGGAATACACATTGTTCAAACAAGCCAAAATGATTATTTCCTCAGTCTTTGCTCCCTAGGTGCAAGCAGTAAACACTGCTAAGTGGCTGCAAATAACAATGTGGGAACTCATTCCATTGGATAATGATACATAGAAGGGAACCCAGATGTGCCAAAGTCAATGGCTGATGTTGCAATGATATGGCTCCAAATACAAATGGTGTCAGATATCAAAAATGTCGATTGAGTCAGTCTTGTAATGGTTTATTTTCCATAAGATTGTCATTCTTGCCTACATGCACTGCATGAAAATCATGGTTTACAACTATAAGTTCATACAGGTTTACAAGTGTTTGAAACCTTTTTTGTAACTCTTTGGTATGCATTGCGTTTACACATAAGTAAATCTTGTAGTTATGCAAGTCCATTTGGATTTAATGTTCCAGAGATTTGTAAACCCTAAATTTGCCATGGTTTACCAATCATGAATACTTTGTAGACCTAATGTACAACTTATTTGTAAACCTTTGCAAACCTAGTGTGCAACTCAAATTTGTCAATATTAGTAAACATTTGGTTTACAGCATTTGCTATTTTTGTAAACCTAGTGTACACCTCAAAACTGTCATTAATAGTAAACATTTGGTTTACAGAATGTACAATGTTTGTAAACCTTTGCAAATAGTGTTCAGTTCAGTCTTTTGAGTGCACTTTTACTTTATTAACTAGTAATGTTGTATACCCCTTAAAACACAATTTAAAGGTTGTGTTTTAGGAGTTTACTAACGAATCCTCATAAATACAGACCTGGAATCCACTGCAATAGCTGTTATCCCCTCTCTGCAGTGACTTAGAAAAGGCACATACGATTTAAAGAAAACAGCTTGATCGTGCATTACTGGCAGCACACCTAAAAAAAGGTTAAACAAATATTTAAAGCCACTCTGCCATGTAATTGCATGCCAACAACACATCAGACATCAAATAAGATGTAGATTCATACAAAAACATGAAAAACAATAGCAGGGATCAAAATTGCCAGGAGCTATGAACTTTTAGCTCCTTGTTATAGCCAAGCAGAGCCTACTTACCTCGAAAACCAAGAGCTACCAGGAACTACTTCTTCTATAGTGGTGCTATACAAACATGGTTATGTAATATTAACTGGATAGATTTGGCTATGTGTGTAAACGGGAATCATGGATACACTTAGGGGACATTTAAAGAAAATTGGATAATATATAAATGGACAAAAAGTTTGTGTGTTATGCAAAGGGTCCATTTGCTGTGCTCTATGCTCCAGCTCCTGGTTCCCCTAGGCATAGCTCTTGCCTAATTGGTGATGCCCAATATACAGGAGCTGAATTTTGCTCCTGGTCAAGAAATCCTAATTTCGACCCCTGCAATTGTAAACACCAATTTTCCCTAGGACGCTACACCACACTTACAGGTCTTATGAATTATTGGTTTGTCTTTCTTAATCTAAATTCACCAGTTGCTCAAATGCCATGAATGTCCTCAGTGTGCCAAAGTACCAACAATAACTTTCACAGGGCAAACACATGTTTACAGTCATGTGAACCAATAGGTTAGTGGGTTTAAAAATTAAAGAAACTGGTGTATGCTGACCATTAGGCATGTAGTGGCCACTGGCAAATGTAAAACACTGATGAAGCCAAATGAGGTCCTACAGTACATAGAAGAGAATTATATGTGAAGCTAATGTATGCTATATTGGAAACCCACTATAAAAGCATTTTGAAAAACAAGGTCCCATATTTGAAGTCCAACATATGCCTCTCCTAGCCTGCTAAAGGCTGCACCTCAACCCTGCTTCGAAGCAGAACACCAGCTCTCACCTCCCAGAGGTTAAATCAAAATCACTATTCTAATCCCAGACAGTATCCAACATGATTTCACATCCTTAGATTGGAGTAGGGAAATCTGACTAAAACGCAAGCAACATACAAGGCACATGCGTTCAAAAGAGAATAATGGCAATTGCAATGTGTGTGACTGTGGTCAAGTAGTTGTATAAATTAAGCCTTCGAGGTATGGGGGCATGTTAAATGCGGTCATTCGAAATATAGAAACAAACCTATGGGCAGTTAGACGTATCTGCTTTGCCAATTCCCTGCTGCAGCAACAATATAGTCATCTTAGCTTCTACATCAGCCACTGCTTACTTGACAGTTCATAAAATAGTAATATTAACCCCTTACAAAGCAAACATAAGTGAACATTACATATTGAGACTTAAGTGTGGACATTATTCAATAGGTTTTCAGAAGATATTTCCTGTTGGAAAGCAACATCAGTTGTGTCATAAAAGGCATTAGAGATAGTGATTTGGCCAAGGTCAGAGTTTTTTCAAGTGGGGGACTTAATAAAGTCTGCTAATTCTCCAGTTTATGGAGGCATGTCACTTACTCCTTCAGAACCAGGTGTCCACAACAATGTGTTCCCCATACCCACTTTGTAAAGTTTGGACTCCCTATTGTGAATGTCTTAATTCTCTGTGCCCTCATCATGGAACTACGGTTCCCATAGCCATTTTGTGAAGCCCTGTATCCCACTTGTGAACATGGGTATGAAATTAGCATGGTGTGAGTGACCACATACACATAACTCAAATTTTAAAAAAAAAGCAAAACAAGGACCATTAGCTAATTGTGACTTACTGCTTATAATGAAAAGGAAAGAAGACAGAATGAGAAAAAGGGAGAAAGAGAAAAAAGGCAGAGAGAGAAAGACAACCATTAGCACATAGTGGCAGACCACTTATAGTGTACACCTCCTCCGTGGCAGATTGCAAGAAAGTAGGCAAACCATTAGCAGTGAGTGGCAGACCGCTTAAAGCGAGCGCCTCCACAGTGCCTCTGATTCAAAGAAAGGAAGAAGATGACCATTAGAATAGTGTTAGACTGCTTAGAGACATATCTACTTGGGATCCAAGGGAGTGGAGGGAGGACAGAGAATCTCAAGCTGGAGGTGCGAGAGAATTTGCACAAGGAGGGCACAAACAAGACAGCTTTAAATGCTGGTCTAAAAATGTTCACAATTTGGGACAGTCGTGCTTTTTACATCGCTAAGCCTAAATTCCTATGCATTGTCAGACATTGAGCAGCCTTGTATAGCTGTTTATTACTGCTATGCATTTGCGTGTGAAGTCTAAAAACATCTAACCCGTCAAACAAATTCCCCTTAGCCCCTTCATTTCAAGAAGTTAAACATTCTTCAATGAAAGATGAGTATATTGCATTCAATCAACTACCAATAAACTCATACCCAAATTCGAACAGCCATCCCAAAATAAAGAGGATTACCAATCATGTTTGGCATTAAAATCCATCACAAGCAAAAGTCTGTGTGGTGCTGATGTTGCCTCTGACCTAATCAGATTTCCAGAAACCCAACTCATGCATGTAAAACACAGCAGATCAAAACCCCGGTGGGCAACTATATTTCATCTATTTCTAAGTACCCATCCGTACACTAGCAGTTGTCTAGCTCTCTTACCGGGAAGATGGAATGGCATAGAAGTAACTCTTGGAACACAGACTGGGATAAGGGAAATCTGGCATGTAACTCAAGTCATCTGACTATCTTCCACCTGTTTTTACCAGCAATGAGTTTATGAGATTGTGAGTGGGGACATTTTCCAACTGATCAAAATAAAGATTTGATGGGCAGGAGCACCTACGAACAGCTCCAAGTTATCTGGCATCACCTAGTATGCAGGAACTGTATCTGGGGAAGTGGCAGCAGGTACATGGCATGCCACAAATGTAATATTCATTGGCGATCCAAGCTATTGTCCATTATATATGCCTCATTGTAATGTTAATGTGATTGGAATTGAGTTTGATAATGTTTCTTTTTATTATGGTGTGATTGATTTGTGGAAAGTTTATTTTAAGCTATACACAATGTTGTATTATTAATATGCTGCATTATACTTTTAAATGTCTTATATGTGACATAATGCTCCTTTATACACATTCCCAAAATGGGTTATTTTCGCATAGGTGTATTTGTATGGCAAATGTAGCTCCTGGTATTGCTTGTTGTCAAGCTAACTGGGCTCTTTGAATCTACAAGCATGATATAAATGGATCCTAGCAATTTCACTTCCTGCATTCCATTTGAGAAGGACAAAAGAGAACGAAACGGTCAGTCTTGCCCAAGGTGCCAACATTTTTCATATGGTTCAAAGCTTTGCACGTATCGTAATGTAAAATACCTATTGTGCTGCCAACACTGGACTATCTGGTGCACATTCCCTCCCCCACTCTTAGTTACATTACATTTGACCCATGTGCATATACAAATCGTCACCAGTTGCCATGGTAAACTCTGTGCAAGGCTCAGGCCACACATTTTGCACTTGTCCTCACACTGTTTTGTTCCTGGTGCCACGCCAAACTTCTGCTACATTGGCACAGCCTGACAAAAATACCAAGCAAACATTATTACCAATCACCATTATTACCATTGCTGTTTATGTTGAAACTAGGTATTTTCCCCCTCTTTATAGGAAAGTCGAATCTGGGTGTTTTTGCAGTGTGCTGCCACACCTTGTCCTTCATCCACACTGCACCTGTGTTCACCTGTGGTGTGTTACCTCCTGTGTGCCTCCTTCTGTGTGAACCCTCTCCCTCTGGTGGGTTGTGTTTCCTTTCCTCCCTTGCTCTCCCTTCTTTCCTCCTCGTACCCTCTATGGTGCTCTAAACCTCTGCCATCTTCTCAAACTGCTACTCTATCTCTTATCCTATCCCTCTCACTAAATCTGGAAGGAAAAAAGTTCAAGAGGGATATCCTGGTCTCCAACCCAGGCCTCCCTATTGCCGATACACACATCAGCGCTTCTTCCAGACATTCTAACCTACATTCTCTTTGCTAATCCCTCTCCAGACCTATGGAAACCTCATATGGTCTTGTGACAGTGAACCATGTCTCAGTGAGAGCAAGGACGTCTAGGTAGAGGTCTTCATTGAGGTGGCTGATGGAATGAAGGAATGTTTGACGGCACAGCGAGAGTTGAGGGTAGCAAAGTGGAGCATGTTGCCACTTTTAAAGGTCTTCAGAGGAGGGGTACCAGAGTGTGGTACACACATCGGAGGTGGCAGAGGTGCCCGAGGGGTGACAGAAGGAGGAATTGCAGGAGAGGTAAGGGAGTTTTTGAGAGAGGGAAGACACCTTTAAAGAAGGCAGAGGTTGGGCTGAGAGCCCTGGGCCATGGCAGTGCCATTTAAGTAGACATTAATGAGGTCCCTAGAGGACAGGGAAAATACAAATAGTACCTACCAACGGGTGCCACCATTAATGGTAGAGGAAGAGAAAGGGGAGAGCACAGAGACCATAAGGGGAATCCAAAGGTCCGGCGAAGGGTCGACAGAGAGGATGTTAGTGATAATCTGCCTGGAAAAAGCATTGACATAGATGTTAGCGATTGGCATGCATGGATATGGACACCAGGAGATCCTTCTTGAACTTTTTCCTTCCAGACTTCGCCAGAGGGGTAGGATTGAGATAGAAAAGCAATCAGAGAAGATAGGGAAAATTAAGAGCACCATTGAGGGAGAGTGCAGAGAGAAGGAATGGGGGGGAGAGGGAGGTACTGCAGAGCATGACACCAGCTACAACCAACAGTACTGACAATCTGGAAGGTATATACAATCTCGAGTCAAGTGTCCAGGAGGGAAAAAAAAGGCATAGGTTACAACATACACCAGAAAGCATGATACCTTAAAGCGAGGGAAAAGCCTAATTATAAACACAGCAGCAAATGAAAGAAAACTCAGATTCGACTTTTCTAGAAAGGAGGGAAAAACCTAATTTTTAAAAACAGCAGCAAATGCAAGAATACACAGATTCGACTTTCCGAGAAGGGGTGAAAAGCCCCCAGGCTAATTAAGAAAAATCACTGATACCAGATAAGGATATCATACAACTGCCAAGTGCAAAAGACTGCAGTATTAGATAATAGCAGTAATAAGAGAGGAGGGACAGTTAAATAGGGAGCAGTAATGGCTGTTACCCATGCCCAACCCTTTCTTACCATGTCAGTCGCTGCTGTTTGATGACTGCACTACATGCTTCCACAGTGAACACTGGCAACAATGGGAGCTGCACTTTGCCTTGGGCGCTTAGCTGCGGGGTGGCTGCATGGGCAAGGGGTTGCCCTAGGGTCTTGACTTAAGGGGCAATTCAAACAATCAGGGGTCAGGGCTGGCTGAGAGGAGGGCGGGGAGGAGGGAAACTGGAAAAGGGCTCAGGCAGGGAGCCGAGTCAAGACACATCTAGAAGGCTACTAATTGAATATTTTAAATCAAGAATCCTGGCACAAAGAGCATGAACTCCACACCTTACCAAGAGGACTGCGGCTGCATAGAAACGGACTGCTTCTCGTATCAAGTAATTAACACATGGTTCAATGGAGCCTCAGTGAACCAATCATGGGCCAGGGCAGGCTGGGAGGAGGGAACCTAGAAAAGGGTTCAGGCAGGGAACTGAGCCAAGACATGCAGAGAAGGTTACTAATGGATTTCATGGACATCCTGACAAAATCCTTAGTGCTTAGTTGAGATAGGGAAACCTGTCTTAGAAGATAGGGACACATAGGGCCTCATTACACAGATGGCGGTAAGGATTTACCGGTACCGGTAAAATACTGGTACCGGTAAATCCTTACCGCCTTACTACGAGGTCCCTTTGCGGGTTGGGGGATTTAACGCCTGCTTTTTGCAGGCGTTAAAAACCAACCCGCAAAGGGACACAGGGAGCTAATTACGGTACCGCAATTTGCGGTACCGTAATTAGCGCCTTCCCCATTCCCATTGAGCCCTATGGGCCAAAAATGGGAATGGGGAAGAGCAATGGTGGAAGGGGGAATTACTGCCCCGCCAACCTTGGAATGGGGCGGTAATTCCCCTTTCCGCCAAGGCGGTGCCGGTATTTTACCGGCATGAACCATGGCGCTAATAGCGCCATGGTTCTCCGCCATCCGTGTAATGAGGCCCATTGTGTTTTCTTGTTATTTTTGGAATTAATAAAATACTCTAGCCAATACCATGCTATGTGTCAGTCCCCTCCTTCTCCACCCATAGAATATGTTAAATTCAAGTGGGAGAGTGGACAAAGTGCAATTTTATGAAGTTTAGGGGCCAGGGAAAAATACAGTGGGCATTGCATAGATAAGTCAGGAGAGAGGCAGAAGAGGTGTTAGAATGACTAAACCTCTGACAGTAGGAGGGTATTAAGGTTGGATTTAAATAGTGGTAGAGAATGAATTGAGTGGAGTGGCAGAGGAAGTCCATTCCTGAGTAGGGGAGGGAGAAGCGATAGAGATCAGAAATGAAAGGGAGCGCAGCGGGGAGAAGGAGAGGAGGCCAGGAGATGTGCCGAGGATGAACTTAAAGTGCGTGGGGGAGAGTATGGGGTGAGGTGGGCAGTTAGGTAAGAGGGGACCTGGCAGTTATCATTTTGTAAATGATGAGAAGAAGTTTGTATTTAGCTCTAAGTTCCACCAATGAATTAGGTGCCGGGGCAAGGAGTTAGAGGTAAATCAAGGAAGTTTGAAACGTGTGCGGACAGCAAACGTAAGGACTTCATCCACTGGTGAGAAGGCATAGTTGGGAAGGCCATGAAGAAGACTAGCACAATAATCCGTCTTTAGAGAGGATTAGAGTGGTTATTATGTGTTTGGCAGTGTTGAAAGGACAGAGATGGTGTATTTTGTTGATACAAGGTTTAGTCTGGCAGCCATAATAGATTTCAAGATAAAGAGCAAAACGTTGTGAAGTGAGTCAAATACAACACCATGGTTGCAAGCAGAAGGAGAGTAAGGAAGGTAGTCAGGGGAGAGAAAGGAGGGGGACAGTGGGGGATTGTGTGTTGGGTAGTTAAGTAGATAACTTTGGTATTGGTGGAGTTGAGCATGAGCTTATCACAATACTTGATAGTATCTGAAGTTTTTTCTTACGAAATGGAGGTTGTTGAGTTTTGTTCGAAGAATTGGGTATGTCTCCCTCAAGTCACTAAAGAGACCAATGATTAGGCTCTCAGAGACCGGAGGGCAGCATCCACCGGAAACCCTCAGGGGAAGAAATCCTGCCGTTGAGATGCCTTAGCGGTGTCCAATGTTTTTCTGTGAAGCTGAAGCTAAGATGAAATCCTTCCGAGAGTATAATCCACAGCGGCTGCTGCAGACAGCAACAAGTAGGAGGAGATGGAATCCTTCCGTGAGTATAATCTACAACTGTTGCAGACAGCAACAAAATAGGAGGAGATGGAATCCTTCCGTGAGAAAAATCTGCAGCGTCTGCAAGCAGCAACAAGGAGGTGGGAGCCGGACAGGAACGGGATGGCACCGGCAGCGCCGTGAAAGGAAGGAATGCGGGAAAGCACAGAGAGGAGCAACTGAAGGAGGAATGAGGAGGTTAACGGAGAAGGCAACATGAAGAAGGGAAAGGAAGTAATAACAGGAGCGTAGCGATAAAGCACACAGGGTAGCCAAGTAGCGACGCACTTACCCTAAGTTCTGAATGCACTAAATAGATCCGGGTAGATGCCGGTCGCCATCTTGGAAAGAACTAGACCACTGCATTGGAGTTGGAAGAACGGAACAAAAAAGGCGCCATCTTGGTTTCTTCTGAGCGTAACTGGGATGATGTTTTTTCCATTGCATCCATAAGGATCTCCGTGTGGTTCTGACAGTGCGAGTGAGATGAGCCCAATATTGCATGGCTGTGAGACAGTGAGATGCTGTCTCTTAATTTGTCATATAGGGAGAGAAAAGTAAAGACTATCTGGGTGTCATCAGCAAAAAGATGATATTTGATAGATATTTGAAGCTATAGAAGGAGTTGAGGGCACAGAGAACAGAGGTTTAGAGAGTGAAAGTAATTCAGTAATCCCGACAGTGAAAGGGGTGGGTGTGGAGGAAAGGTTATTCCAGGACACTTCCAAGTGCATAGGAGCAAGGTAGCAGGATATCCAATCAAGGGATTTATCTGTTATGCCAAGGAGAGACAGTTTGACTTGGAGGTCAGAATGGTTGTGTAGAACCTGCGTATCTACACTCTCAACCCAACAACAGAAGCTGCATGCACATAACCCTCCCACATTGGTTGACAAGAGATGCCTACTGTGAATATACTGGCCACCCTCATGCAACCAATTCGGGGAAGAGGGTTAGGTTGAGGTTGTGGATATGTGTGGGGAAGTTAGGGTAACCAGAAAGAGGGTTAGGAGTGGTAAATGGATAGGCAGGGCAAAAGTATGGTAAATACATAGAATACAAACATGAAATTAGACTGAAAACCTGTCTCACACTATTTCCCCGTTGCCTCACTTTTTTCCAAACCTTCCTGACACCTGGCCACCCAATGCATATCCTTGCATTCTACAGTGATTCATTTGACCTTGGTGAACATGCTCTTCTTTAAGCCAAATTCACATAGACCTCCCAACCAGAGTATACATGACTAATTTTTTTTACGCCTGTTCCATAAATGTTCTGCCCATTTCCCAAACACGTGCACCCCACATTCGCCTCTGTTGCCAAATTCATCGTACAAGTCGCCAACCAACCAGCACTGTAATTTCCACACTCCTTGTATGATCCACAGTTCCTAACAGTCCAAACAAGAAGCCTTTGCTGCAAAAGAAATCAAAACAAAGTTGTCATAATTTGCCCCCTGTTACATTCAGAAATTATAACATGCACTTGGTGTGAAATGCCTCCTAACTGAGCCCCCTCAACCCACACACGAGTTCAGGGGCATGGATGAACCAGCATTGAACATAGAGGCTACCCTAGCCCTTGCGCAGAAAAAAAATTGAATATGTTGATTACTCCAGCATTAACTGGCCAATAAATCGATGTTACTACCTATCAAAATTACTTCATGCGCAAAGTTGCCTCAGGCCTTTTCCTTTACCCAGTTTAACATTTTGGGGTCTTTGGGGGGTGGGCCCCCACTTAGGCACATGCAGCAGGCATCACCAGTGAAATACTATCCTCTCAACACAGGCCCAGCACAGGTGACTACTTGGTTCATGACCCTTCCTGTTTACAAAGCACCTTTAAACATTTCACAAACGTAATGTTTACTCACATTTACACAATATTTAAATGATTGAACACCTTGTTTGCCACTGTTGTACAAAAATGTAAACTATGTGCAATACCTTGCATTTACAATGTTTGCTTTTTTGTAAACCTAACCAAAATGATGGTTCAAATGGGTTTACACATTTTCGTGAACCATTAAAACAAAAGGTATGCAACATCATTGTAAACTGTTGTAAATGTTTTGTTAATGGTTTACAGACATTTGTAAATCTTTCAAACTATATGTTGGGTATGGTTTACAAAGAAGTAAACATTTGTAAACGCAAGGTTTTGCACGCAGTTTACATTGTGGTAAAAATATTTGCAAACAATGTGTACATTCATTCAAATGTTTTGTAAACTCCAAGTAGACATTATGTTGGCAAACTATTTACAATAGCTGTGTAAACTGTTGTAAAGTTGAGGTTATGCAATGGTGTACCAATCTGCGAACATTTTTAAACTATCGTTTTCATGCAGTGTTGTGTTTCGACCTGTACGGTCTTTGTTAAGGCAAATTGATTCGACCGACGTCCACTTTGGGACTGTAAACTGTTTGGAAATACTGTATCGAAACACTTTTGAATTAGATTTCACTTCTCTGCATACTAGAGAGACTTCAGGTTGCGGCATACGTCTCAGGATGGCCATTCAGCACAAAATATGAGTCATTGTCCTAAGAATTAGGCCTTTGTTGTACTTTCTCATGAAAACCTTTTCCAAGATACTCGAGCATGCAAGAAATAACAGTTTGCGTATTTGGCATATGCAGACAGGTCCATGATAGTGGCAAGGACAAGCTTTAACATGGAGCTGCAGCAGTCTTTGGAACAGTTCATGTTGATAGAACATCTGGGTGCTGGGTAGGGAGCTTATTGTATCTAGTTTGTTGCTTGGGAATAACAGGGGATGCCAGGCTGCCTGGACGGACAGGAGAGAATAGCACTGAATCTAGTTTGTTGCCATGGGGGTAGATTTCTCTCTTCTTACTTATTGTGTATGATTAGGCCATCTGCAATGGGATGCACATCAAAATGTTACATGCTGTTGCACTAATCAATTAGATTAGGGCTATTTATGCTGACTTAAGTTTTGTATTGACAGGAGCCAATAGGATGGTTAGAATGCAGTTACACAGAGTGTTTAGAACATATACAAATGTATTCTAAATTAGTTGTTTTCACTTTTTAATATTACTGTCTGATGTGGACAGGATGAGTTCTCAGCTTTTCGGTCTCACAAGCCTAACTGACTCTTCTGGATGTTAATTGGAATTTGAATGAAAGCTGTGTTTTCTACAATACGGGCATTGTAATTATTGTTTGAATTTTACTAAGGGTCTACAGCCTTTACAAAAAGCAAAAATAAAACAATGGATGGCTAGGTCAATATTAGAGCAGATGGAATTTGACTTTGTGAAAGATCTGACTTTGACTTTGACTGCCATATAAACACACAGACTGACAACAGATTATGTCTCCAGGGGTCAGTTAATGCCACAGAACATTGCTAATGTGGTACGTCCTCAAACAATTGAAATTGTTGGAAATTTGACTTCAAGATTCAAATTGAGTGGTGTGGCCTTTAAATATTTTCTAACTGTTAACATATCAAATGTATATTTTTAAAACGTTTAACAGTACATATTTTGTACCTTTTTTTAAAATTTCCAATAAATTAATGTGAGTCTATTTTTCTTATTAAATGTATATTTTTATAAGTGTGTGCATATGTTTTCTCTTAAATATAATTGTTTCATCTTATGGGCACAGGTTAGCAGTCTTGTGGCCTTGTCAGCATATTAGATCAAACTTCTGTCCCATGCCCGTCCTTTCTTATTAAGAACCAATAGGGAAACTCTAGAAGAGATTACTGCAGCAGTCTTCTGATCGGTTTACCGAATTGCGAGGTGAAAAGATTGCAAGTGATGCAAAACAACACAGTCAGATTTGTGTTTGACCATAGGAGATTGGATCATAATTTGGAGGCTAGAAGAGATTTACATTGGCTCCCAATTAAGGAAATAATTATCTTCTGGTTATTAGTGATCTCATTCAATTGTTTGAAATATTCTGGCCCTGGCTATCTCAAGGACGAGTTGGTGCCTTAGGCTAGTAAATGCAGCCTAAGATCAAACACCATTCTGTTTCACTAAATGCCTCCGCCTGTTCCTGGATCCCTCTGATCTACTGCCCTCTACCTTGCGTAACTGCCCTATTTCCATGTGTTGTGTCTGGTCAGCGCCTTTAAGCCTGCGGGTCAGTGTCCGCGCTATATAAATTATAAATAAATAAATATAAATAAATGAAAATGGAAAACATTTTGTGGCTGTACTAGTTAGGCTAAATCATTAAAAAGTATATATTAATCATTAAAATGCTACATTAATTTGGGTGTTCTTTTATTTTTTAAATTGTAATTCCTTATTTTCCGAAGTGAACAAGAAAAAAAGCACATACATACATGACAAGGACATCACTGCTACATTAGAATGATAACAATTACACAGGTGAAAGATGTTACTTTTTGGAAGCTGCAGGGCAGCGCGAGATGAGTGGCCAACCCACCCGCAGACTCCCTTTCTTTCTTTCTTTCTTTCTTTCTTTCTTTCTTTCTTTCTTTCTTTCTTTCTTTCTTTCTTTCTTTCTTTCTTTCTTTCTTTCTTTCTTTCTTTCTTTCCTTCCCTCCCAACCCCCTCCCCAGTCCTCTTCCCACCCCACACCAGCCCACACGCTGTGTGATTGATTGGCTTCTCTAGGAAGCGCATACATACTCGAGCACTGTGCTCAATGCTCCCTTTCGGATGCTGCAGGCCCGTGATAGTGGGTCCTGCTCCCTGGCACCCCAGAGCACTCCAGCGCAAGGTGAGTGGCCCACCCGGCCGCCGACTCCATTCCACGTTCTTTTTTGCTTTCATGTATTTATTTATTTTTAAGCCCTGTGTCCCCCGACACCTCCTTCCCTCCCAACTGAATAACCTGGCCTTTTCCTGCCCCACAGCCACCCACACGCCGTGTGATTCATTGGCTTCTCAAGGAAGCACATACACACGCTAGAACTGTGCTCAATGCACCCTTTTTGAAGCTGCAGGCCCGTGACAGCAGGTACTACTCCCTGCCCCTCCAGAGCACTCCAGCTCATGGTGAGTGGCCCACCCGTCCGATGACTCAAATTTTCTTTTTATTTATTTTTAAACACGGTATCCCTGTGCTGCCTCCTTCCCTTCCAAATCCCTCCCCTTTCCTCCTCCTGCCACACACCCACCCACACGCCTCATGATTGGTTGGCTTCTCTAGGAAGCACTCCAAAAGAAAGCAACCAGAGGATGTTACTTCACTCTGCGCTTGTTACTTAAGTAGCATATATTGAAAAAGGACTGTCACTTGGGGGATGACCAAGGGTATTCTCAAACCTTGATTTGAAATATCAAAAGTAGATCGCCCTTTATCATGCGCCTGTTCACTTATTCCTTCAAAGTATTCAGTTTAATACTGTTCATTGAATTTCAAAAAGCGTTTTATTGATTTGAAACCCCGATGTCGACACGTGTTTTGACCAGATATGGTCCTTATCAAGACAGGCCTATTACATTAGTACCAGACATTCCAAATTACATATAAAAAATATGTTATACAATTTATTTACACAAACATACGTGGATACTATATATTAATAGTCAGTCATTCCACCATCATAGTATGGTCCACATTTTACAAGAAATACCCATATTTAAACAATTGTCGTTAAATTCAAATTTTGTCATAGCATATATCACATAAACCAGTTAGGACAGAAAACTAGCTGTGTGAAAGAAGCAGTGTCCTGACTCTGCTACTCCAATAACAATCTGTCAATCTGTCATTGCAACCCTCCTCTCCTCTGATATCAATCGGCTGCTATTAGGGACCTAGCCACTCCCTACCTATCTTTGTGCAGGCAAAAAATGCACACACACACACATTTTATAAATCCTTCCCTCACATCTTACATATCAGACTATGGTCCTGCAAAGGGCATTCATCTGCACAGTGTTTCAAGGCCATAACAATGACAGCTGACGTTACACCAATGCAATATTAAATAACATAACGAGGGACCCTGCCACCTCCCCCAACAGCCAGAGCAGAAGCACAGTACTGTGCACCTATTGGTGTTGAGGTGTCAACACATAAGTGCAAGCTCCTGCCGTTTGATTCTCTCTTTTTCCAAAGAGAGGACGCCAGCACAGCAACACTGCCCCACACCTGACACCTGGGTGGGAGTGGTGGCGGTACATTGTGAACCATTACTATTTTTTTCAAAGAACAGTAAACATTTTATTGAATTCTAGTTTTTAGTGTAGGACACTTTCAATTGGGTTTAACAAAAAGCTAGCCTTTATTCATTTTAGTCAAGTTATATTGGCAGTGAAAACAAGTGATAATATATTTGGATTGTAAAAGTGGCTGACCTGATGTAAAACTAGAACACTCCCACGTGCGCATGTATTCTTGTTTGATAAAATAATAAGAGTTAAACTTGGTTTGATTCAGAATGTATACATTTATAGTAACATTGAAACAAAATGTTATGTGATTTTGAAGAGTACAAATATTTTTATATTTTTCCTATAGACCTTACTATTGTTAGAGGATCGTAATATTTATCTATGCTGTGTTAAAGCCGAAAACAAAACCTAGCTTGACCTTGACAATTTGAGCACACAATACAGAGTTGCTTTGTAATTTATCTCTGAATCTCTGGTAATAAAAATGTTGCACGTAACATCAAAGAAAAGATAAGATGCAATTCAAAGAAACTGAACAGACGAACATCAAGTTTCTATTTGTAGGAGCTGTTGAACGAGGACAAGCTTCATTTTACATTGCTAAAATGGAAAGTCTGCAAATCATGCAAGCACAATTGATGGTATTATGTTATGTTATGTTATTTTACTTTGCATTTATATAGCGTCTTATGTACCATTGGTATGGTCTGATGACGCTGGTAGGTGCAACGCCCTTGGGAACCGGAGTTCAAGTCAGTAGAGAGAGTCAAAGGTGCGTGTGAGCACCGGATATGTGCGCAGCTGGTGTGGCATTCGTCTAATAGCTGCTTCTTAGCGGTAGGTGTGGTGGTTGAGAGATCAGGAGTATGTGTTCGTTCTGGCAGGATTTATCCAGTCCGAAAGTGGCTCCGTTAGGCCTTAGGAGAACGCCTGGCTGGGTGTGTGTAACCAGCAGTGTTTACTTAGAGTGATGGGGAGTATGCAGCAGATGTTAGTATGAGAAAAGTTATACCGAATGGTGTCATAGTATCTCTGTGTTCTAGTTGAATGGTGGTGTAAAGAAGAGAGTAAGCGTGGTGATGTCATATGATGGGTTGCATGCTCTTTCAAACGTTCCATGCACTTCAAAACATTCCATGTAAGCCACGCAATTCTAGGCACTCCAGTCCGCTCGACGCACTTCAGTCCGCCCCACACACTCCAGTACGCTCCACACACTCCAGTCCGCTCCACGCACTCCAGTCCGCTCCACACACTCCAGTCCACTCCACGCACTTATGAAAATATTTATGCAAATGTGTGCTTCACGAGAAATGATGTGCCACATTGATATTCAAGTTGACGGAAAGAAACCCCATTGGTTTGATTGAAGTATATCGTATACAGAAAAATAAAATTTGTATTGTAATGTAATGAAATGTGTTATTTATTTTGCCAATGGGTACTACAATATATTTTCCCTTTCTCAAATGTACATAGTTACATCATCAAGATCTACATATGTCATGGCAATCATCTGCCCATCGATGGATTCTTCACCCAGAATTGGAATTTCACCTTCACAAATGGAACAATGATTAGTATCTTCTGGGATGTTCGACTTGCCCAAGTATGCCCATTTGTGGTACCCGTCATCTGGACCAACATGCCAGCGTTTACTCAATGAAGACACGTAATGTTTTCTTGTTGATGTGTAACAAAACATTTTTTCTCCCCAATGGAACGCCATGTTCTTCGATAGAAAATACATGATGGAACATAATTGAATTATATTTTACTCCATGGACCTTTGACTTTCACAATTCAAGTACTGGCAATCAATGAATGGAATCAGAAATATTGCATGGAATGTGACAGTTGACCTAAATGTGTGAACTGTGGCTTGTAGTAAACAGTGTTTTCTTCCACTTTGTGTGTGTGCCAAAAGTTTGAATGTTTTGTTGGGTTCCACTTTTTTCTTCTGTTGAATTAAGAAATATAACCACTTGAACAAATTCCCGACTAGGAGTATTTATTGAAAAGCGCACATTGTTTTCTTCTATATGCAAAAAGGAAGTCACCTTTTATTGTGTGTACGTGTGTGTGTGTTTGTGTTCATCTTCCTGGTTTTGCGTTAGGTAACGTGATGATGTTGTTGGTGACAGGGTACATGTGGCTATGCTGTGCAGCAACATCATAAGAAGAGGCAGAACATATCAGTTTGATATTCCAATGTCAACTTAAGGGGCAGGTGATCTGATTTACTGCCGTGAGGGAACTTGAACTTAGAGCGATGGATCAGCGGATACGATTATCACAAGCGGTTTCCAACCCGTGAGTTTCACCAATTATATATATCAGAAAATCGAAGGTATGATGCATTGATAAAATCTTTCTGATCGATCAATATATTCTCAAAAATACATGCTCTATCCATTGGGCCAATAACATTCCTGAGAGAACCTTCCCTTTAATTTAAATGTGTTTCACTAGTCAGCACACACATGTGATTCCTACTGATTGCCTCTGAGCTAGAATAATAAGGGGCTTAAATGTTAACCTAACAAAATATCAATACATTGAGATGTTGGTGTTGTAGAGCAGGTAAGGCTAAAAGGAGAAGCAAGTTCCCAGACATGATCTAAGAGGAAATTTCAGCATCTCAGCCTCCCTTGACATTCCTAGCACGACCATGTACAAATACCCTTTACATAAATGATTTGCCCTTGCAGAGGTATTGCATGCCTATAATAAGAAGATGTGAAGCAGAATGCATCAGACCAGAAAAGATCACTAGCGGGGTCTGTGCATTTATTAGCCCTATTCAATGTTCTGTTAACAATGGTGACGTATGGGCACAGTGGAGACCATATCCCTAAGTGTAGAATGACCTTCACAATTGTAGAGCTGAGGAAATTCTCCTGTATTAAATGATGCCAGTATTTTTTGCACTCAAGTTTACGAAGCATGTATATTGGGCATTTTCATTAAGATTAAAAAAGGTATTACTATCAAGAGCATTACTAAAAGGCTGTGCCTAGCTTTTTCAAGCATTTCTATTACTTCTGGACAGCAAATCAGCAATTCAAACGTTACATCATTGGTGTACACTCTAGCAAGGTGTGCAGACTTAATGACTCTGCCTATGTGTTGTAAATGGCAGACTGTTGGTATGGTTTCCACTCGGTGGTAGCATTTACCTATTTCAGAAACCTGGGTCGAAGGGCAAAGAAACCTGCCAGCAGGGACATCCCTATCGTGGAAGTCCCCACACATGACTACTAAGCGATGGTGGGTGTTGGGGCATGTTTCCATGAGGACATGCTAATCAAATTATGGTCCTTCTCCTTTGTCTTCTTTATTGGAACACCAAATTAATAACAAAACACCTGCACATACTGGGCCTCTTCTGAATGTTGCTAGCCGTGGACCGCTTTTCGTCTCTGTGGCACCTGTGGTATGTGGGGTTGGACTGTAGGATCCCTGCCAAAACAGCAATTACAGAGACATTCTGATTCCCAGTATCGGGTATCCCACTGACCCATTTGCCCTTCAGAGACATTTCTGTCAGACAATCAAGTGGACCACTGGTGCAGAATGTCCAGATTTGTGGCTTAAGCTGGGACATTTCTTTCTGCCTGCCATGTCAGAAAAGGATTACTTTCTCTTGTTAAACTCTACCCGGGTATTACAAGCCAGCTAAAGCAATCATCATCTGCCAAGGTGGAAACTAAATGAACCATATTGCAACCATTGTGTAATAGGTAGAGAGTAACTTATAAATAAATGGGGGCATCTTTGGCTGCATGTGGCATCTCCTGTGAAAACCAACTGTTGACGACATTCTGCCTCAGATATTGATTATGGCTCTGTTTGTTTATGTGAACACATATATTGCTACTTCTCGAGTGGAAAACAGCTGAAACGTGATCAAACTTTTCATAAGGTTGGACCGGAAATCAAACCACAATTCCACATTTAGAAAATGCAACGATGTAGAAATGTTCTTTAATGTCAATATGTATTAAGGCAAAGAATGAAGCACTCGATTGCTCTAGTAGAACATTATAAAACAAGATGTAGGCAGCTAGATGGTTTTATGGGATATATCGTATTTCTTTGGCCGATTGAATAAGCATATACACATACAGTATGTCTGGTTTTCTTAAAGAGCCAAACTTGTGTTTGTTATGCAAATTGCTGTAAGAGGCACGTGCGTGTGTGGGTACAGTTGTTGTGAGTGTGTTATTTTTTCATTAGCCCCTATTTTAGAATGTTCATATGGCCCATCTAATCAAGACTGGGCAATTCCAGGCACTATTAGAAGGTAGCAGCCTGGAATACCTCTTTCCCGTATGGCTGTGCCACCATAAGCATTCAGGCTTCTGTAAGTGCCCATGCTGTGCCCACATGGCAATCCGCTCTTTGGCTATTCCTCCTTCCGCACCATCACCTACCCTGTCCTCTACCAAAGCACGGGGGTTCTAGTCACACACACCTCACCTTATAAATCCTCGCCTGTTTGACACCCCATAGTAGCCATTTACCTTCCCTGGGAAGCCCCCCAATGTGTTTCTCCTCCATGTTGGTGCCTGGCTGCCTCTTTCAGCCTCCGCGTTCCTGTGGGTCTGCACCTCGTCCACACTGTCATAATTGGGTGCCTCGTCTAATCATCTGTTTCCCACGCCTCCCAACACTGCAAATGTATCAATGAGTCAACACACCACACACAGTGAGGTGGTCGCTCCTGTTTTCCTGCACACTCATGTTTTGGGCCTAACCAATCCACTGTGGGTTCTGTGCATTATTACCTTTTTGGTGTGGGCAGTGCCAGAAATTGGATGACCCTTATCCCATTGTAATGGCCCTAACTTTGTTTCGGGCTCATTAAATTAGATTGTTCAGGCTTCTAAAGGCTGAAATTGCCCACACCCTCAGGTACTAGCGCTCAAGAGGAGAAGGACAGAGCACTGCATAGGGCTGCTATTTTTACAGACGTACACAGCCCTATAGCCAACGACCCAGATGAGCCCCCGGAAGCAAAACCAATAGTCTACATGAATCAGATGTCAACTCCTGATACTGTCTTGCTTTCATTTTGATTAATTACTAACCATGACATTTCTTGTAATTGGCCACGTCCATACGTGTGCATTGGTAAAATGATTAATACCTGAATCAGTGATGCATTTTCGCATCAATGCATGCATTTTGGGAGATATATGTATTACTGACAGATCTTTTATTTGTAATATTGGTTGTATGTAAAGCCGTGATGCGTCAGGTTGACTAGGGTCCTGTTGAATGAGAGGCAGTGGAGTGGTGGTGTGGAATTTAGTCTAATGCACCTTAAGTCCTGTGGCATTTAATCACACATATACATCTAGGATACCTTGAAAGGTGGGGTGGATAACAATTCACTTCTTGTCCACAGAGGAGTCTATGATGGTCATATGCTACTCTTTTTTCTGTAATGCCTTCCTTCAGCAATGTCTGATTAGGTGGTGAGGTGTTTTAGTTCAATTATTCAGGCATTTGAAAACAACGGGTATCCAAACACGAAAACATAATTAATCTTCAGATGAGCTACCAAGAATAGCACACAAATGCCACAGTCTGGCCTCGAGCACAGAGTTCAGCGGGTCGGATGAGCTTGTCCTTAAGGCTTCAAATGTGGCTATTTGAACCTAGAGGAATACTTAATATTGGAGCAGTGATGTTAGGTCCAGCCTATTGCACATTAGTACCTGGCGAGGGTCAATCAGAGTGTAACAAACAATCTGATTGGCCCTTGCTGGGGCATTACCCGATGCAGAATCCCTCGCCTTCATTTCCCCAGAGGGGAGATGTCGCAGCACCTCAGAAAATGAGGATGCTCAGAAGAACGGGGCAATCCCCGCTCCGAGCCACCACACGGCTGGAGGTTGCCATCCTCCCCCGCTGGTGATTCAGGTAAGTGTTTTCTCCACCCCCTCCAAACAATCCACTGTAACTATGCTACGCCTGGGCCTGTAACTATGGGCTTTGAGGCATTACCTGGCTCGGTAATGCCCCCGCAGCTCTGGGCTTATTGCTTAATTAACTATAATATAACAGCGAGAGCCACACTATGACCAACGTTGAGCCTAGGAGTATCATGGTAACCACATCACCACTGCCTGAAGAAAATCTGCCTTTACCACCCCTCACTCACAGCTTTGAGGCACAAAGCTTCAGAAATCTGCATGGAAGAGGACACGGAACACCACATATGGAAACCTTGCCTAAATCATGGGTTCCCATTATTGAGCACGAAGCACGCTGAGCTAACAGTGGACATTGTGCCATCTAACACTGGTAACACTTAGCATTCAAGTCAGTAAGGCACTGCAGAGCATGAGGCACCCTAGGATAAAACAAAAGACACTGCACCATTTAAAATATTTTAGTTTCAACACACTGGTGCAATGTGCCATTCGTGAGGCGGGTTGGGCATTGAAATCGGCCCAGGTAATGGTGCTATCTGATTCTGATTTCAGATGTCTTGCCACGTAGATAGAGCAGCCATCTTAGAAGTGAACTCGTTGCATACTAAGTAAAGATTCTTTCTTTTTTCGATGTAAATATATGTCTCTTGTGTTTTTTGTTGCTCATTATATCGTGTGATCTCAAGAAGAAGTCTTACCATCTCAGCATAGTATGATCACTTAGTGCAATAAAAGGAATCTAAAGTGGATTAAGTGTGATAGTAAAACCAGACTAATCTCTGCCTATGATGCAAAAAAGATAATGAGCCTCTTAGAATTCACACTTATTAAAACATTTCAGAGGATGCCTTTTTTTTTACTACTTACATGATTTAAAGAAATGCACAGGTCACATTATTCATAAGGGTGGCCTGAACTGTTTCAGCAGCCAGGAAGGTGCGAGGATAACATTTCACAATCATGATCTTTAAAAGGACCTGATATTGGGATAAAAAAATAATAAGAGAAATACAAATATCTGTCCCTGACTGGTTGACAGCAACACAAGAAGAGCCTGTGTAGCAAAAGAAGCAAGTGAATGGGACGTGCTAGCACACACATCCCAGCCTCCATAGATAGGGATTCAGAATCAGACACCGTGTCTGCATATTGCTCACTGCCAACAACCGATCAAAGAAGAGACGTTGTGATCATTACAGGACAGCTAGACTGGCGGAGGAGTCTGGAACTCTGTGATGTCAAAGCCCTAGCAATGAGAGAAGCAGGTCGGGCAAATCGAACCGGAGTCTACACGTTTTGACGAGGCGTTAATTCGTCAGCAAGACATGGGAAGTGTTATGATGAATGAAGAACATGCCATTTGTAGTGCGCAGCCGTGGCCATGAAACAGTAGCGCCTTAATTTCCTCCAAAGTTATCTGGCACGAAGCAGGAAAACAACGAGACTGTTTGGCTTCAAGAAACACAGTAACATAGAAACCAGTAAAGCCTACGGGATTGGTAGCGGTCCTGAATGCCAAGTAGCCAAACACATGCATCTCAAAGCTTATGCTCACTAGCCTGAGGCCTGACATCTAGGTTGGCAGTAGTCAGAGCAGGAAAGATATGATTTCAATACCATCAGATACAAGAAGGACTGTCAAAGAAAAAGTTCCAAACGCTACTGAGGGTGATGCGCCGCATGGTGAAGAAGGAAACAGGTTGACTATACAAGGGAACGTTTGATGTGACACTGGACTCATCAAGGTCCTTCTAATCATCACGGCAGGACTTACATAGAGAGCAGCTACACAGATGTGTATCTGGTAGTCAGGAGACTTGCCACAGACCAATATTACGTATTACAATCGCACAAATGATGCATCATTATAGAGGTATACGTGTGCGCTGGGAAAGTATTTTTCAATTAGGTGCAAAGTATCAAACGTGTCCATGATGAGCAAGTAAATAAAAAAATGGTGCTGTGAAACACGTGGCCAGCATCAATTAATGCAAGTGATGTTTTGCATCCACAGAGGAGTACATGTCACTAAAGTCTCAATTAGACACAAAATAAGAATACAAGACAACCGCCCATATCAACAAGTCATACAATCAGCCTTGACCATCCTTGTGTAGAGTGATATTCCACCTGGGTAAATATGAGGAGGAATTTTCTTTTTTTTTAAAAGTTTTGTTTATTAGCTTGGCAACACAGAGAAGAAGAGAGCAGTACATCACAACAGGCAATGACATATACAAGTGATGCAGTTAAGATTTGTAGCATATACACGCAAATTAGTAACAACCAGGAAGCACTTAGGTCCGGGCATGGTCAGTGAACACCAAACCAAGTCTGGAGGTGACAGTGGTGGGAGAGGAGGGTGTAGATAGTGCATCCTCCGATTCTGCAGGTATAGAGTCCATATAGGAACGAAACAGCAACCATATGTTCCTGGGCCTAGAAGGCTGTGGCTGCTGGTTAGACCAGGTTTCCTCAGTGTTTGAGGCCCATGTTACAGATCTGAGCCACTGTGTGTGTGAGGGAGCTCCAGGACAGAGCAAGCATAGCAGGATGCATCGTGTAGCGAGGAGCATGCAGAGACCTGCAAGTTTCTTGGAGTCATGCCCCAGACCAGAGAAATTGTGAAACAGGCATTGCAGTGGGGAAGGGGTAATGGTGTTGTCTAGGACTGCGGACATAGTAGAGCAAGCCGTTTCCCAAAACTGAGCTAAGTGGGGGCAGGAGACGATCATATGTATGTATAGGGCATTGTCAGAACCACATCTCGGGCATCTGGGGGAATATTCCGGGGGCGTTCGGTGCAACCTAGTCAGATTTTAATGGTACCTGTGTAAGATTTTAAATTGAATTAGTTTAAATCGAGAGTTGATGGACACATTACAGGTGCGTGTGCACATATGACTCCATCGTTGATCTGTTATCCCCACCCCTAGGTCATCTGCCTACAAGCGTTTCAGTTTATCCAATAGAAGAATGGATTTGGTTTGTAGTAATGCATATAGCCTGGAGGTCTTCCTCTTGAAGGAGTCAGCATTACATAGCTCAGCAATAATGGGATCGTTGAGGGGTATTGTAGGAAAGTTGGGGTATTTAAGTTTAAGGAGTCGGCGTATGCCAGAATATTGAAGCCACGCAGCCGGTTTCTGTCGTTGAGTCAATGGGAGGTCCGGGATTTCAAGGAAGTTATCCTGGGTAAAGACATCCCGGACCGATTCATAACCCGCCTCAGACCACTGACGCACAATGGGCAAAGGGATATGCGGGACCCCTGGAAGGAAATTCCAAAGAGGAAGATGGCCATTGAAGGGATAAGGCGTGCCGGTCAGTTTCCAGATCTTGGCGAGAGCAAGGGATGTGCTGGCCACAGGGTCATGAGTGTTACGCCTGGGATGTAGAGGAGCAAGAATTAGGGATCGGTATCTTGTCCCCTGACCCTCAGTTGTTCGAGTCTAACATGTTGGAGGGTGGTCTGAAGTTTTGAACCAGTGTGAGGCAAATTGGTCCTGGGCAATGATCCAATATTTGGAAAAGTCGGGAGCAGCAAACCCGCCACTGTCTATGGGGACTGACAATGTCCGAAGTTTGAGTCGGTCTGCTCCAGAGTGCCACAAGAATTAATTGACAGTGAGGGACAGTGTCTAAAAGAAGCTGTTGGGTTCAGGGTCTGGCCATAAATGACTCTGACACTCCAGTGAACTGTTGAGTTATTTACTTAAGTTCAGGTACATCAAATACAGTTCTTGGAGTCAGGTAAGTAAAAGGGGACATAGGACACCCACCGGCATCCTCTCTCAGGGCTTACATCCTTGCAACTGAGAAACCTGGAACACACTCATAGATAAACATTCTAAGCCCTGCATTCCATCTCAAGATTCTAGTCACTTGCTCCAGATGCATGCAAAGTTAATCACAACACATCTTCCCTCCATAGGGACAACAAGAACAGCAGTAAAATATGAGTGACAACATCAATATTTCATCAAAGAAATGTGTCCAGTAAAGTCCCACCTGAAAAACAAAAGATTAAAGAAAGCATTTCACAATAACCAAAAAAAACTCCAAAAGTGTAGACCTTGTCACCACTTCAAAAATCTATTAACATTAATGTCCATCTGTGGAATAAAATGAATAGTCCACCTGTGGAGAGAACATATTAATCTACCTACATGGAACAGCTAATGATGAGCACTGTTATCAACTTAATAACTCTAATGAAGAAATAATCAACACTCATAACACTAATATCTCATGTGACTCCCTTCACACCACATCCACTGAAGCTACACATCATACACTTAGATCTAAAAATCCATGCACAGCACCACTCCCTACTCCTGCTACATCACCAGTGAGTAGTTTACATTTGCATTGCCATATATATCACATTGTTTTAGCTGAATTTAAAACCACACTCTTCTTGCAAGAGCTAAACACTATAACGTTGACATTGCACCTGAGTCAACAACCACCATTCCCCACACACATACCATATAGGCCAATTGAGCATTGAACATGGTAACCAAGTAAAGGAAACGCCCTATCAATGTCCAAAATTCAAGCCTGCAGGACCTTTACTGATAATGTGCCTGTGGCAAAATGTAGGGTTAAAGAGCCAGTTCCCAAAAACATGTGTTTTGACACTCATCCAACATCACATTTGTGTCAAAGCAAAAACTAAATAGTGCATCAAATTTTAAGCTTTAAAGTCCACCTGTGGAGAAAACTTGTTAGACACAATATTCCTACCAGCAATCATTGTACTGAATACACTGAACCCAGCAACCTCCACCAAACTTCAAAACTAGGAGCCAGCCCCTTCTGTAATGCAGCCACATAACAAAGGTGCTTCCATTGCACCTTTCTCCCATCAACCGCTGCAATGTTCATCTACGTGACTCCCTGACACAGCATTTTCTCATTTAAACTTTAACCAAAGTCACTTCAATTTTCAGCTCCTCACAGCACCTGTAGCGCTACACTGAGCTCCAATCCACTGCAGCTCCTCACAGCTCCCTGTAGCGCTTCCTTGAGACTCCAGCCTCTGCCATTCCTAACCAATGGACCTCTTGACTTTCCACTGGCACTTTTAAGCAGCTCCCTTGACCTCCTGTCCAATTACTTTTACTCTGCAATGGCGCTTGACAGCCTCTTGCATATCACATAGAGGCTCACTTGCCCTTACTAAAGCGCATCTTCACTTCAGCAAAGCGCTATACTTCAGCAAAGCGCCTCTTCACATCTGCAGCGCCTCTTCAGATTTGCAGCACCTCACTGTGCCATACAGCGCCTTGCTGCCTCTGAAGCACCCCTTATGCAGCGACTCTTCACTGCATCTTGCAGCGCCTCACTGTCCTTGCAGCATCACTTCACTGCCCCTGTTCACTGCCTCATGCAGCACCTCGCTGCCTCTGCAGCGCCTCTTCACATCCTGTTGCAGCGCCTCACTGCCCTCGCAGCACCTCTTCACTGCCTCAAGAAGCGATCCTTCACTGCCTCATGCAGCACCTCACTGCCTCTGCAGCACCTCTTTGCACATAACAGCGCTCCACTGCCTCTGCAGCACCTCACTGCCTTTGCAGCACCTGTTGACAGCCATGGCTGCTCTCTGATTCCAGTGCCTTCGCAGCGCCACTGCCTGGGCCTTTCTTGCGCCACTGCCTCTATAGCACCTCTGTCTGGGCCACGCTTGCCCTCACTGCGCCTGCAGCGCCTCACAGCCATCCAGCGCTCTTACCTGAGAGAGAATCACTTCTCTTAGGGGGGCGGTGGGTGTCTCTCTTTGGTGCTGTCCCCCCAGCACAGCCAGCTTCATCCTCGTCGCCAGTGTTGGGTTCAGGGTCTGGCCATAAATGACTCTGACACTCCAGTGAACTGTTGAGTTATTTACTTAAGTTCAGGTACATCAAATACAGTTCTTGGAGTCAGGTAAGTAAAAGGGGACATAGGACACCCACCGGCATCCTCTCTCAGGGCTTACATCCTTGCAACTGAGAAACCTGGAACACACTCATAGATAAACATTCTAAGCCCTGCATTCCATCTCAAGATTCTAGTCACTTGCTCCAGATGCATGCAAAGTTAATCACAACAGAAGCCCTCTCCAGGCCACAAGGACAAGTTAATGTACCGATACAATAGTTGAGGAAGCACGATCATCTTTAGAATTCCGATCCTGCCTGCCAGGGAGATTGGGAACCTTACCCAGCCTGAAGCCTTCTCCGCAAGCACCGACAGGTATTTTTGGTATTTTTCCCCATACAGAGCATCAGAGTGGCATCCCACCTCAATGCCCAGTTAAGTGAACTTCGTTTGAGACCATGTGAATCCTCAAAGGTCGGGGTGGGGGAGCGTGATTTCAGTTAAAGGAAACAGGGTGGATTTAGAGCAGTTCACCTTAAGGCCTGAAATATTTCCAGAATGTAGAACATCTGTATGAATTGGAGCAAGGTTGGAGGCAGGGGATCGGATATAGAGTAAGGCGTCATCAGCATATAAAGAGATGATGTCCGGGTGGCCTGCCATTCATAAACCTCTGTGGGCATGGGACTGGAACATCATATCTGCGAACGGCTCCATGGCTATGGCAAATATCAAGGGAGAGAAGGGGCAGCCCTGGCTGGTGCCACTGGCCATCTGAAAGATGGGTGAACATCTGGCCTCAATATGGACCCTGGCTACCGGGTCAGAGAAGAGCAGTCTTACCCAAGAGCGGAATTAGGGGCCAAAGTTACACTTTCCAAGGACTCACCCGAGGTAAATCTAAGGAATCAAATGCTTTTTCGATATCTAGTATGGCAGCTAACGCCTGAACCTTCAGGTCCATTCTATTAATGATATTGAACAGGGGTCTCAGATTCAGGGAGGTAGAGTGACCAGGAATGTATCCCGCCTGGTCTGAATGAATAATATGTGACATATACAGTGCCAACCGTAAGGTTAGTAATTTGGCATAAATCTTAATATCACAATTGATGAGAGAAAGGGGGCGGTACAATCCACATTGAGTGCAGGGTCTGCCAGGTTTAAGAAGTACAGTTATTATGGCCTCATGAAGAGATGGGGGAAGTCTACCAGCCCCACAGGACTCATCCAAGAGCGCCAACAAATGGGGAATTAATCAGGATTTCTATTGTTGATAAAATTCAACTGGAAGGCCTTCTGAGCCTGGTGCTTTGGCTGGGGATAATGAGTCAATAGCCTCAGAAATCTCCTCAGCCGTGATCGGTGCCTCCAGACAGCTGATGTTATCAACAGAGAGAATCGAGAGGGGAAGGCTATCCAAATACATATCAACCTCATCTACGGTGGCGCTGTCAGCGTTCGAATAAAGGGTCTTGTAGAACGACTGTAATTCGGGGTTAACATCCTGCAGTAGCATAGCCAGGGTGTCATCAGGTCTCTGAATAGCCGGGATACCAGGGGAGCCCATCTCCAGGCGGACAAGGTGGGCCAGGACCCGACCAGGTTGCTCCCCTTCCCCATACTTACGAGCCAGGTAGGGATTATCAAGAAATGTGCGCTCCCGCTCCGCATGTGAACGAAAAGTGTCTAGTTCTATGCCTGTGGCTGCTAAGGTTTCAGGGGATTGTTGTAGCGCATACTGGGTCTCAACGGTGGACAATGCTGATTCACTTCCATGGAGATCTCTCTGAATCACACTAAGGATCCCATTCTCTTTGGAAATAGCAGTGCCTCTGATATAGGCCTTGGATGCCTCCCATTGGATGGCCTGTGAGGTGACAGATCCCGTATTTAACTCAAAATAATCATCTATGGCTGATTCCAACTCCGACCTGAAGGCCGTATCAAGTAAGGACTGTGGTTTCATCCTCCACTGCCGGGTTTTGTTGAGGGAAATGTTCACCGGGGAGTGATCGGAGAGTGTCCTGGAGAGAATTGACAGGTGTGAGACATTTCTGACCAACGTGTCTGATACCAGCCACCTGTCAATCCATGAATGCGAGTCATGCACCGAGTAGTAGAAGGAATATGAGGGAGAGTCAGGGTGTATCAGTCTCCATACATCTACTGTCGCCAGCTGGGGCAGTAATTTGAGGATAGTTTGGGCTGCTCTGGATAGTTGGTGGGGCTTGGATCCCGATCTGTCAAGGTTCACCGCACGTATGTTGTTAAAATCGCCACCGCAAATGATCAGAACTAGAGGGAAGGACACTAAGAGGGAAGCCAAATGTATGTCAAACTCAGGGTTATCCACATTGGGCCCGTAGACATTAAGTAACAAAACTTACCCGTTCTGCAGGGTACCAAAAATCAGTATGTATCTGGCCCGGGGGTCGACATGAGTGGCCTTACACTGAAAATTGACACTCCTGTGGATCAGAGTCATAACCCCACGATTTTGGGTAGAATAATCAGTATAGTACCTTTGGGGTCCCCACGTTTTAGCAAATCTTTGACACTGCTCAGCGCATGCGTGCATTTCCTGTAAAAAAATAATTTTAGTACCATGTCTTTCAGCATAGAGCTGCAGATGCCGCATTTTCTTGTGGTTAACCAACCCCCGTACATTCCAACTCATACACAATAAATTGTTATCAACCATTACGATACAGGTGTGGAATGAACATCAAAAATTGACAGCCAAGCATCCAGGGGACCGGGTCTCGGGGTCTGCAATCTTGACTTAGTCTAGTGCGGTGCTGATTTTGCATAGCCATATACTCCACCTCCTCACTGAGTGTCAAGCATTTTTTAACATAACTCCCATCCCGCCCCACCCCGACCACTTCCCTCCCCCAATCAGAGAAATGACAGCCCCTATATTCTATTAACTGAACCCAAAACAGTGGCATCGACGCCTGGGGGCCTGTGATCTGGCTTGGCAGCGATGCTCCGAAGCGGTGGCCAGTGTAGGATAAACAAGGTGCATAGGACAAAGAGGCCAGTGAACCATCATAGTAGGGAGATATACAACGGCCCTCAACAAGTAGCATACTGTATAAATGATTGAGACGGTGGGTCTCCCTCAGTGGGGACCAAGGAGAAGCTGGACCCAACATATGCACAAAACAAATATGTAGCATTAACAGAATGGGATGATTAGGCTCCATCACCCCAGGAAATGTTCCTCTATGAACTTGGAGACCTCATCCGGATTTGTAAAGAAGAAAACTTTGGAATGTTCGACCCTCAGCTTGGTGGGGTACAGCATTGAATGTTTGGCCCCCAGCTCGCGCAGCCTCCTCTTAGCTGCCAAGAAGGTATTGCGCTCCTGTAGGACGGCCACTGAAAAATCAGGTTACAATGGGTCTTGGTGGATCCCAAGAGGAGTTCTCCTTTGGCTGTTGCTGCTCTGAGAAGTGCAACTCGATCTCAAAAGTTGAGGATCCTCGCAATGATAGGGCATGGGGTTGCACCGGGTTTGGGTTTTGCCGTCAGGGCACGGTGAGCTCTCAGGCAGTCACAAGGAGAAGAGCACAAGTGGAGGGAGACCTCAGGAGAAATGTAGTAAAGTATAGTGGTCAACAAAGGCACAGCCGGAGCCGTGGCATGTGCCGTGCCCTCCTGTGATGGGGTGATGTATCAAGGAGTGCTGTTGGAGGGTCGTAGCAAAATAGTAGAGGGGGCAGCTGGTCACAGCTGTAATGCAGAGAGCTGGGTCGTGGGAGCGAACAGCCCCAAGGAGCGGAACCAGGGAGGAGCCCTGGGCCACCTGACAGTGATGAGCACCAGAGCCCCGACCGCACAGGAGATGCGGGGGTGTTCAGGAAGGTACTGCAGGCCCAATGGTAGATCCTACTCCGTGCACCCAGTAGCCCAATAGGGTGATGAGGGGCGAGCGAGTGGAGCCGTTCTACTACAGTGTTGGGGTTCCAATAGTAGTAAGTATAGGAGACTCACCGCCTATCCGACGAGCCACAACAATCAGGCACCAGGCGTCCTCTTCAACCCAGCGCAGCCGGTAAGATTATTCGGACAATTGCACGTGCCACCAGGCAGTCCCGGTCCGTGGAAGCCCACGCGGGAAGAGCAAAGGATCCAGACCCTGCTTCAAGGGTGCCCCAGAGTCACACAGGGCATCTGGGAGGGAGCCTCCTGAAGGCAAGGAGGGGTTGCAGGGCCAAGCACGGAGGGACGCAGAGTTGGGTAGCGAGTAGCTTTGCTGGGCAGGGGCTCGCTGCAGGCGATCCAACGGAGCAGGGCACAGCAGGTCTGGGGCCCCTCCCCCACTGTAGGACTGGGAGCCGCAGTGTTCACATGAGAAGCGGGCTGCTCACTCTGGAGACAAGGAACGGGCTCAGATGTATCCTGGGGTACCCTCCAATAACTCTGGGCCCAATAACTCTGGAGGGAAGCCGAGTTAAGGGCCCAAAGTTGGATGAGTGGTGTAGAAGAGTATATTTGTACGCCTCCTGAAGTAAGGTCATCTGCAGCCCTCTAAATCCATAGATATGTCTGAGGATGTGGCTACAAAGATGGAGCTCACTCTTCAGGCAGCCATCTTCGACCTAACGCAACAGCGTCCCCCCTGAAGAGGACTTTTCTTATACTTTTTTAAACTTACCATAAAATTGATGGTGTTTATTAAACATTTCTCACATGCTCCAATCACGAAGATACCAAACTATATCAGCACAACTAATTGACACGTAAAAACTACAGAAATACATATGAATCAGCAAGCAAGACAGGGTTAAGCATGTGCGTAAGTGGACATTACATGTGTATATCAGTAGTGAGATTAGGCTGATATTCCTGTGATTTGGGGAATCAGCCACAGAGTATTTTCCCAATGGTCATTTTCCTTATTACCGAGGCCTTCATTCTAATGGAGCCTTTTGGCTCTGCTTTGCATGAGGTTTGTTTTAATGACCCTTTTGCAGTAGTAATCAATTTAGATCACTTACAAAAATGCCTTTGAAACCGACACAAGGCAAAGCGATATTTGTATTGCATCTCCCATTTTCATACCGTGGTGTCTCATAATGACTGTGGGTCTGTTGTCCATGCCCCTATTATGCACAGCTCTTGAATTTCACATAGAAGCTGCTTGACACAACTCGGCTCTAGTATAAGAGTCCCATTCTTGAGGTGCACCAGAGAGTCAAACCTGCTTGGCAGGGTGAAGCATACATGCAAGGTGAGATTTTCTTGCAACCAGCAAGCTCACATTTGGTGGATACTGTTAACAATATGCGTTTAACCAGTTCACAAGAGAGTCCATCAGTAGCATTTAGTGGACTTCCTACGTTATTTACATACACATGTTTCTCTTGTTTTCACCCATATGAGAGATACAGTAGAACAACTCGTTTACATCCCTGCTAGGCTGCAACACATTTCTTTGTAATACATAGCATGAGAGCAGACACTTCTGTAGTGCTCATCGCTGACCTGGAGGCATAAAATGTGTTCTGGACAAAAAAAATGCTATATGCCATTACGGAAATAGTACTGACAAAATTGAGCGCTGCTGACATAGTGCTGCAGTTTAGGGTTAAGCAGGCTATCAAAACGCACTCCTCTTTTTACCTTGCAAATAGCCTCAGAGATTCAAGCGAGAATAAAATAATGGGGCTAGTTTAAGAATGTATCTTACTATGTCATGTTTCCCTTCTTTGATCCACCCCCTCTATATCTTCCTGCACCTACATTCTCTTGATAGGAATAGATGTTTTAGTGGCATTTCTAACTGAATGGCTTCACCTCTTCCATTACACTGAGACCTTTAACCGTGTAATGTCACGGTTTCTGTATTTTATCTCTAGAGCTACAGTCAAAGATTGTTAAACACAAACAAGAAATGTATAGTTAATGCACACATTAAAAAGTACTACCCACACAGCTAAAGCAAAAACATAGAACTACTTTTTAAGAAGGCAGTGAACTTCAAAACTTCGTTGTTGACTCCACAATCAATGGTGCGAAAGCAATACCAAAGGTTCGAGCATTGACAATAAATGCAGGTCATGCACAAACATCAGCTGATGGACGTATGGAGGAGGTGAGGGAAAAGTCTCTGTCCAAAATAAAAGTGGCAGGGTGAACCTAAGGTAGTGTTCATGAGGTGGAAATATATATTGCTTAAATCAAAGACAATGGGCCTCATTACGAGGTGGGTGGTAAGGGTTAACGGGCACCGGTAAGGAGAACGGTAAACCCGCCCTTACCGCTCTATTCCGAGGTCCCTTAGCGGGTCCCACAATGGGCGCCTGGTTTTACCAGGCGCCCTTAGTGAAAGCCGCTAAGGGACCAGGGAGGTAATAACGGGCCCGCTATTAGCGGGCCCGTTATTAGCTCCATCCCCATTCCCAGTGAGCCCTATGGGGGCTCGAATGGGAATGGGGAATGGTTCTCGGAATGGGTTGGAATAACCCGGTAAGTCCCTATTTCGAGAACCCGGACTCGGAATGCGGTGGCTACCTCCTACCTCGTAATGAGGCCCAATATATATATAGTACACGGCCAATGGTAGTGGCCGTGAAGTTATGGTTAAGTTGCTAAACCCATAGGAAGAGTAATTTTTGGGCGGCTTATAACTTCGCTCCCCCTGGATGAATCCATACCAAAAACATATATGGCCCACTCTGAATTCTTTTGCAAAGTTTGGTGAGGTTTGGTCCAGGGGGGAAAAGTTATAGGGGGTCCCAAAAAATATTTTGTTCCCATAGACTGAATGGGGAAAAAACTTTGCTCACGCCTACAGCCCAAACCACTGGATGGATTTTTACCAAATTTGCGGCAGGAGCAGCGGCTTTGTCCCAAAAGCGTGCTTTTGTAAATTTGATGAAAATCCGTCTTGCAGTTTTTTTTAAAACAACCAAAAGGTAGGTCACAAAAAATTAGTGATATCTATGTCCGCTCCGTGGATACATTCCCTGTTCGCTCCGTGGACAGGACACCGATTGGTTAATCAACTTGCGTCAGGTCCACGGACATGCAACGTGTTTGCTGATTGGATGGTGAAGAGCGTGAAGTGCGTCAGATTTAAGGAAACGTCCGTCATCTTGGATTCGTGGACAGCAGCTGGTGTCCACGGTGTCCACGGACGCCGCAGTAAAAACATATTAAAAAACACAACATTGCACTTGTCAAACTTATCAAATAATCTCTGGAGAGGTGAGGGGTGATGAGGATAGGATGTGATATGGCTGCAAGAATGAAAAAAAAATGGGTGTTTTTGCCGCAAAAGTCTGCGAACAATCCTGAAATGTTCACGGACACCTCAGCATTACAGGGATGGTGAAATGCAGTTCTTGGATGGCTTATAACTTTGGCGCCACTTAATGGAACTGCATACAGCATGCACGGTGGTGGTGCGAGTTACGGTTGTTTAGCTTACCATAACTGGTGAATTTCTGGGGTTTTTCGATAAACCATAACGTATCTTTAACAACATTTTTTCTTAGAATTTCATGGGTTTTTATTAGTCCAAGATAACCATAACATCCCTTTAACAAAGTTTTTTCTTTGAATTTCATAGGTTTTTATCAGTCCAACATAACCATAACGTCCCTTTAACAAAGATTTTTCATTGAATTTCATAGGTTTTTATTAGTGTAACATAATCATAACGTCCCCTTAACAAAGTTTTTTCAATGAATATAGTTATACTTAAGGTATACTAATAATGAAAACAGTTGTGCACTACCAAATTTATACAATCAAATCTACAGAAATCTTGGGCAGAATGTGTACTTTATCCTGATGGTGTTCTCTGTGGGTCTACATAGAGGCTCTGATACATTTCCACAGTCCAGCAATTTGCATATATCCATGCACTACTTACACCCATTACAAAAATACAGGGATATTTTGTGGGATATTGTGTGCAGAAAAAGCAATGCTTCAAACAGAAGAATAGCCAGGATTGTCTAGTGGTACCTGAAGCTAATGTTGTTGGGTGGGCACTTACAGATTTTGGATAGGTCCTTTCCCACTCAGGCCCTACCCGGTATACACCTCTGTGCGTCAATCTGAAGCTGCAGTGAAATTAGAGAGTACAATCTAAACTGTAAGTGACATGGTACATATACCTGCTGCTATGAACGAGGCGGTGGGGATGGAGAACAGATAAGAGCAGATGCCCCTGTCACCTGTTGGTTGTGTGGGCATCTAAGGTGTCCAGGAATGCATCACGCACATTTAATGAAATCCATCTAGATGGTTCGGGCTGTAGCTGTGACAGAATTATATTTATCGTTGAAGTAAAATGTGATTTCAAACATTTGGAACCCCCACCACTTTAAACCTGAGCCCACTTGATGAAACCTCACCAAACTTAAAATTAACTGCAACGTGCTATTGCTGATCCTGTATAATGTAAAAGTGCTTGTTGAACATGTGTAGCGATTCCCCAAAATACCTGTGCCAGATCTTTGTTTGTTTTCATGTGCCATACCCCACTGTGTCAAGGCATGTTCAAGTGTTTCTTCCAGTTCCCAGCCAAAGCTTGGGGATTAGGAAATTTAGGAATCACTAAACATATTAGATTAGCACTCCAGAGTGGGCCGATAAGTGGGCAAAAGGACAAAATCCCTCAAGGCTGCCTGAGTGGTTTCTCCCGAGGCCAGAGATGCAATATGTAAAACAAATAATTGAAAAATAGAAAGTCCTTGAGAATCCATCCAGATTTGAAGGAACCAAGTGCTGCAAGGCCTGCTTGTTTGCTGTATATATGGGGTGAGGCACTCATCTTGATTTCAGCAATGTTCTTGATGTGACCAGGTGGGTCCAATAAATGTGCCTACCCAGTAAGTGAGTGAGAAGACGAGCAAAGGTTTCAGACACATGTTCATACTCTTCACCGCCAATGTACACATTTAAGTGACAAACTCTGTGAACCTTGATGGTAATGTTTACAGCACTGTGGCCTATACACCATTGGTCTTTTACAATCCTCATCAGCTTTTCACAATTCCTACTTTGCAAGGTAGTATGTGTTCATCATTTATTAGAGGAACATGCTATGTTTTATACGAGAAATCAAATCTCACTTGGTTTTAAATGTAGTGAGAGAACACTGTTGCATGCCTCACTAAAATATCAAAGTATTCTATTTGGAATGAGCCCACTGTAGAGACAATTATCTCCTGAGTCTTACAAGTCCTGGGACTTAGCTGAGAAATAGGTCAGGAGGATCTGTGTCTAAACACATTCAGGGCATTTTCATACTCACTTTTGAACTATTCTTTAAGGCAGAAGGACTGCAGAGACCCCTAAGCGATGGGCCCTTCTGATGTCTCTCTCTGTTGTATGAAGACTTGTCTGTCAAAAGTAAATATGCTTCATGCTCCCTCATGAACAAAGCCTTTTCAACTCCAGATATTGTCCAAATTCAGTACTCATCCACGTAGATTAGGTCTTCCCCATCTTAGCAACTTTCAATATCCTCCCTGTTTCTTGTGTGTTTCTTCTTTAATAATGGGAGTTACTCACTCAAGATGTCATCATTACCTCACACTTTTTAATTGGTCAAGACTTTCCATTGGCTTGCTGCGTAGACCCCCAATACTATTAGCGCAAGTGCCCCTGCCTACATCTGGCAGGGGCGTTTGTATGATCTGGGCCATGTTCATTCACTCTTCCCTTGCACATGGTAGTCCAGTCCTGCTGCGATTAAGCCACTATACTTCAGGAAAGTGTACCTGTTTTCCTTTGTCTTTCCTCGTCTGTTTTTGTTGTATTGTAAAGTTTGTTGTCTTGTATTGCAGTCCATTCCACTTTTGATGTTTGCTCTTTTGCTTTCTTCCCTTGCACGTGATGTTGCCTGCGTGGCAGAAGCTGTGGAGATTGAGGCAGCAGCTGGAGGGAACGAGGAATGAAGCTGAAGCAGTACAGTAGCTGGTAAATTGTTAACTAGGGGGCGCTCAGGGTTCAAATGCGGCGCGGCCCTAGGACGGATGTTCTAACCTTGTCTTTCTTCTTCTTCACAGGGTCCGAGTTCATGAATGCGGCATTGGGATCAAGATCACTGGATGTCAGGAGATGAGCCTGCAGATGAAGTGATGAAGCACCGGTTTCCTGGAGGTGAGTATGCAGGAGAACGCCTGATTTCAAAGGTAAGTAAATTGGTCCAAGCTGCGGTGAGCATCACATTGCACACGAGTGCTCAGTAACGCGAAGCACCAGCCTTAAGGATGGAACAGCTTATATAGCTGAGCTTCTGAAGCCACGCCCACCAGGTTCAGCCTGCCTGCCACACCCGATGATTCAGCACATGAAGACCAGGCCTAGGGAGCCACACCCGATGAGTCAGCACATGAGGATGTATCAGCTCCTGGAAAGGTCTTGTAAAATAAAAGCCCTCCTGCACTGAAATAAATTGAAAGCACTCCTGCACTGAAATAAAGTGTTCCTGCTCACATCCCTATATGAGCCTGGCGCTAAAGGCGCCAGGACCGAGTCCAGCCAGGGCCCCTGTGTTTATGAGTCCCAAAGGGACATAAGAGAGTTGAGTCACCCATTGCCCCCATCACTAGATGGTGTGGTTTTTCTGTTCTGGGGCTTGTGGCCATGACAGCACTCCCCCTCATGGGTGGTTTCCCCCTGGCCCTTGTTTAGTGGGGTTATTGCGGTGGAAGTGCCTGATTAATCGTGGAGCGTGGACATGCCCACTGGGTTCCCAGGTCCGATCTTGGGATCCATAACCTTTCCAGTCTATAAGGTATTATAACTTGGACCGGACCATCTTAGAGTCTAGGATCCTTTTAACTTCATATTCTGGTTTCCCTTCAACTTTTTTGGGATCCGGTGGAGTATCGATCCACATACCTGGTCTCAATGGTTTTAGGAGGGAGACATGAAACACTGCGTGGATCCGCATGTGGGCCGGTAATTCTAATTTCATGGCCGCAGGGTTGATCACAGCCTTGCTAGTGTAGGGTCCCAGATGTCTGGTATGGAACGCCCATGGTCCTTTCAGGGGGACATTTTTGGATGCTAAACAAACCTTATCTGTGACTTGGTAGTTGGGAGCTTCCCTTCGGTCTCGATCCACAAACTGCTTCTGTTTCTCTTTGGCTTTGGCAAGATGCTCTGCCGCTTCCTTAAGAACCTGGGTGATGGTTTTGTGTAACGTTGTTACAGTGGCCATTTCTAATGATTCGAGTGGGTCAAAAACAGATGACCATGGATGTCGAATGTACACTGGGCCTCATCACGAGTTGGGCGGTAACGCCGGTGCTATTACCGCTGGCGCTATTAGCCCTATCACCAACCCCACGGTGCTATTAGCGCCGAATCACGGGTTTGATGGAAATGTTAGTGCCCATTCCCCATTGGGCCCATTTGGGAATTCCTCATTTCCCATTGGGCCCAATGGGGAATATTCGCGCTATTACCACCGGCTGATTTCTCGCTGATGGTAATAGCGGCGAAAATCAGCAAATTTGCAGCTGATTTCATCTCAGCTCAGAGCTGGGGGGTAATCCGCCAAGGCCATGATTTGGCAGACCCTTAAATGCGGCAGTAATAGCACTACCGCTGCATTTAAGGGTTACCGCCAGACTTGTGATGAGGCCCATTATGTAGAATGGGCTTTGTCCCGTACTGGTGTGAATGGAGTTTTTATATGCATTTTCTGCTAACCAAAATATGTCCTTCCAGGTATCCTCGGTTTGTTGCAGCATACACCTTATGTATTGCTCAAAAGTGTGGTTAGTCCATTCGGTCTGGCCATCGGTTTGGGGGTGATGGCTTCTAGATAACCGGAGGTCGATGTTGGCAATTTTACGACACCTTTTCCAGAATGCAGAGTCAAACTGAGTTCCTCGGTCTGATATCAATATTGATGGGAACCCCTGTAGCCAGACAATCTGTTCCAAAAAACACGGTAACCAGAGTAGAAGAAGTTGCGAGACCTTTCAGCGGAATAAAGTGGGCCATTTTTTAAAACAGATCTACGATGACTAAGATTGTATTGTATCCATTATAGGAGGGAAGGTCTGTAATGAAATCCATTGATAGCATATACCAAGGTGCAGGGTATAATTCTTAAAGACGTAGCAGACCTGCAGGACTTTGTTTTTGGGACTGGTGTTATGCACAGGTGCCACAGGTTGCGATGAACTGGACAATGTCCTTTCGCCAAGTTGGCCACCAGTAGTTTTTCTTTATTTTAACTAGGGTTTTGGCTATTCCCAGATGCCCTTCTACTAATTAATCGTGATAGTTTGTGATGACTTGATTCTGTAATTTCTTATCCGGGATCACAATCGTCCTTGGTAGTATGGTAGGTTGTCCATGAATCTATACCGGTCTCCCTTCCGTAGCCATTCCTGTTGCGCTGATGGACTCATCAAGTGTTGTAGGTCAGATTTTAAGTTGTCTGGAGTGGTGGATGCGGCAATCATGCCTTGGATTCGTCCTTCCGGGATGATGGCCACGGGGGTCTGGTGTAGTGAATGCCTCTTCTTCCTCACTCATGCAAGACAGGGCATCCGTTTTTCCATTGAGTACTCCGGGTCTATAGGTGATGACGAAGTCGTATTCCGCAAATAAGAGAGCCCAGCGGAGTTGACGTGATGATTGCGCTTTAGCGGTCTTCAGATATTGTAGATTGCAATGATCCGTGACGATGGTGACTGTATGTCTAGCTCCAAGAAGATAATGTCTCCAGGCTTTGAACGCTGCCTTAATTGCTAGCAGTTCTTTATCAGTGATTGCATAATTCAATTCAGGGGCTGAAAACTTGTGAGACCAGAATGCCACGGGATGCAACTGACCTGTTTCGGGGTCTTGTTGTGACAGGACTGCCCCCATTGCTATTTTGGAAGCATCAGTTTCGACCATGTATGGTAGTTCTGGTCGATGATGCCGTAGAATTGGTCCAAGCAGCTGTGAGCGCCATGTTGTTCGTGAGTGCACAGTAAACGCAAACCACCGGCCTTAAGGATGGAGCAGCTTATATAGCTGAGCTTCTGAAACCACGCCCACCAGGTTCAGCCTGCCTGCCACACCCTGCCACACCCGATGAGTCAGCACATGAAGACCAGGCCTAGAGAGCCACACCCGATGAGTTAACACATGAAGATGTATAAGATCCTGGAAAGGTCTTGTAAAATAAAAGCACTCCTGCACTGAAATAAAGTAAAAGCACTCCTGCACTGAAATAAAGTGTTCCTGCTCACATCTCTATATGAGCCTAGCGCCGAAGGTGCCAGGACTGAATCCAGCATGGGCCCCTTTGTTTATGGGTCCCAAAGGGACATAAGTGAGTCAAGTGACCCATTGCCCCATCACTAGATGGTGTGGTTTTTGTGTTCTGGGGCCTATGGCCATGACATTTTTCCATATCATACCATAGAAACATGACACTTTTAGAGGAAATATAGATTTCTGCATTCCCATCATCTGTACAATTTAAAGGACAATTGACATGAATGTGCATGATATTACTAATATATCAATGACAAATGAACAGTAGTAGGCCGAATTGTGACTCACTTTGTACAGAAGACCCACATGGTTTCAAATCACCTTGCCCTTTGAGTCATGTGGTTATGTAATTTCATCGAAAATAGTGGGTTGAATCTGAAATGTCATTTTGAAATAATAAGTGCATTTCTTTGTTTTCAAATTGGTAATGTACAAACATGCTTGGGCTTAAATGCAGGATCAGCTGACAGGGGTTTCTTTGGTTTGTAAACCCTTTCATGTCTCCATCTGGAGAATTGTATTGGAAGGCCCAGATCAAAGTTCAGATATTAAGGGAAGTAATGCTTCTTTAAAGTATGGGGAAACAGGGATCCCACCACGTGATCCCTCTTGATTCCTATCAGCTCAGGACACCATAACTGAGGAGCTTTGCTGGAATGCGTTTGAATGTATTTATTAAGAATATCCTTTTTATAGAACGTTCAATGGGTTTTTTTGAAGGTTAACATTTTATAGCTATAGTCTCATGATCTGACCTAATTCCCAGGGCCTCATAATCATCCCCACAACAATGCTGAGTTGAACATGAGTTCCGGTTTTTAGCAGGTTTCACTGGAGACGTAGCAAAACCTGCATTGGCCAAACCAACTCAGAACATAATTTGATTTCCTATATATATATATATATATATATATATATATATATATATATATATATATATATATATATATATATATATATATAGGAAATCAAATTATTATATATATATATATATATATATATATGTATCTATATATATATATATATATATATAGAGGGAGAGAGAGAGAGAGAGAGAGAGAGATATATATATATATATATATGAATGAATAAACACAACATTGCCATTTAAACACTGCCTTTTTCCATTTCTTCATATTTGAATAGCAATGTTCTCAATTCGCAACAAAACATTTAAACTAATACAATTACAATAAAATGACAATAGTGTTCGCATTTACAAGTGCTCTTACATTTGTAGTCCCTTCCAATAATGCAAAATCAGTATTCTTATGTGACCATAAACATTTGTCATATATTTATTTTTACAACGCATGTGTTCATTTTCAAATATGCATTTTCTTTTCTTCATATGTAGCAGGAGACAGAAACTTGAAGTTAATCAAAACCCAGACCTCCGGCCTTGAAAATATATTTTCGTGTATGTTTTTCAAAAGAATGCTCCTGGTTTGTGGCAAATCTGAAACATGTGTCATTCTATCCCTCAGTATGTAACTGAAACAGAAGTGCACTGTGAAAAAAACAAACACCTGAACATGCCCTACTGCCTCGGAGCAGTGGGGCATTCTAAATCAAAGCACCTAAAGCTGGGCTCAGGTTTTTTAGGGAAAAACTAAAAATAGTTTAAAAGCACGCATGGCCAGGCTGTGAAGAAGGGAAAGAGGGCAGATGCTCCCCAGGCTGGCTGGGTGGTTGCACCTTGGGCCAGAGCTGCAATATGTAAACAAATATTGGAACAAGAGAAAGTCATTCAGGATCCAGCCTGCCTGAAAATGCACAGAGTGCTGCAGGGTCTGCTCGGTTGTCAAGTAGATGAGTTGAGGCACATGTCTTGATTTTGGCAATATTACAGATTTGACTGGGAGGGCTCCACCCCACACACAGTGAGTGAGTGAGTGAGAAGTGAATTAGAAGGAGAAGAGCTTATGTCACAGACACTTTGTCATACTGTCCAGTGGAAATGTACACATTTAAGTGACAGACTCTGTGATCCTGGATGGTTATGTTGGAATGACTGTAGCCCATACACCATTGGTCTGTTATCTTCACCGCAACTCATACTTGCCAATACATTAAGAGTCCATACCTTATTTTTTAATCTGTAAGAATGTGTCTCCTATATTCAAGTGTATTTCTTGATGACTGGTGTGTTTATGACCAAAAGTATTTAAACATCCCCTGCATAGCATCCATGGATGCAACTATATGCTGGTTATTGAAATGGCAGTTGGATTGATTGTGGCACTCACTTTTGGGCACAGTTGGAAAAATCTTCAAAGAAAGATGCAACATGCAGGTATTATTACTACACTACAAACTAAGGTACTGAGGTGGGAGTGTCATTCAGATTTTGGCAGATATTTCTTTTATGAAATCTCGTTGGAGAATGTTACCAACTTTGCCACTGGTTTATCTGAAAATCTGCAGAATTTGAAATGTACTACCTCTGAAGTTAGTTTTTCCTGAATGTCCTTCAATCAAATGTTCGAAATGGGTTTTGTACAGTAGTGTTTAATCCCATTACTGTACATTGTGCACAAAAGGATACATTCTAAAGCTTCTATGCATTACATATGAATGGTGGCCAGAAGGGGGCATCATAGATGCCAAATGTATCACCATTTTACCATAGCCTTTTGTAAAAACATGTTTTCACTGCACTTCACTTTGGTTCAATAAAAATGTTTAGAAAAAAACTGGCACTGGGAGCAATTTGGATTGTTTACATCCATCAATTAAGTGGAAGAAAAGATGGGCAGATTTTCAGCAGAAAGACTGTCTATAAAACTGCAGCTGGTATCACCATGGAATATTACTAGATGTATATGTTTAAAAACTCAAATGGTGAGAGAGTAAATTATGTGGTATTTGCCAAAGATGATTTCATTGTTACCACCCAACTCAGAGCGACCCTAACTCTGTGGTGGTGCTTTATTGTCTTATCCAGAAAGAACTCTTATGAGACCAATAAAAGGCTCACTTCCAAATTAACGTATTCACCAAAATTTTACAAGGTCACAAATACCCTCCAACCCATCTTTACACTCACACCTACCGAAACAAACACACACAGACCCGCAGACAGAGAGACACATGTGTTTTTACTCCATCTCCATCACCACATCACAGGGGGGCTGTCTTTGCGATTCCCTTTGCTACCATAAATTGAAATATGCAGCTGAATTTCCAAGAAACTGAAAATTGGGAGCACAATAACATGCACACCTTCTCATGTTTTCCACTCTGTGTTGCCCATGTGCAGACCTCAGAGCTACAATTCCTAGCAGCAACCCAGCTACTGCTTCTTGTTGTGTTTGGCAGAGGATGACTGGCAAATCAAGGTGGTCTACTTTCTACATTTTGAAGCTGGGCAAAGCAATAGGTGACTAAGCAACGTGAGCAAGGAAGGGGGTCTATGCGAAGAAAGGGAAGAGAGTTAAGTTAAGGGTTAAGGGTTTGCATAAAAAGGGAATGGAAGTCTGAAATGTTATTGTAAGGAAAGAGGGTGAGAAACTATTGGTGATGTGGTGCAATTTAAGGATACCGGAAGGTGATTGCTAAGGAAAATAGGATAAATGAGGCAGAGGTAGAATTCTCAAAAGATAGGTCAGCAGATTGAGTGACTGTTGCTCAGATCTCTGCTTGAAGCATGCACATGCACCCAATTCTTGGACATTCTCTGCCCTTTTTTGGGAAAAGTGATGCATATTTGGTTAATGAACATATGTTTCACCTAAGACTTCTCTTACATTTTGTCAAAATGCTTCTTCCTGTGATTTGTTGCCTTGAAAGACATATTTATTGAGAAGAGTACTTGTTTAGCCATTGAATAGCAACTTTGCAGAATGTGTTTCGTTGGTTCTAATATTGTGGATGGGATAGGAGAAGATGCAATCTCCCCAGCTGTCTAAACTGGAAACTGTGGAACTAGTAAGCAAGGGATCAAATCCACACCTTCCATAGTTCACACATTATGCGACGCGGGCAGAACACTTTTCATCACTTTGGGCCTCATCAGGAGTCTGGCGGTATCCCGGTGTTAATTCCACCAAGCGGAATAAGTGGCAATGCTGTGTCCTGTACCAGAATTTGCACCGGATCACAACATGCCATGATCGCACACACCACTTTCACAGTAATGCTTATTCCGTCCAGCGGAATTAATACTGAAACAGGCCACTCTGCCCAAAAACCGCCGAAACCTGGTGCAATTATTGTTACCGCTGGTCAGTAGTCGGCGCTAATAGTGTCATCGCCGAAATGGGAAGCATGGCAGCGGCCATCTTTAATAATAGAATCCACCCTGATGCAGCCATCCGGACCCAAATGCCACTGGGATCATGTTGCAGAAGAGGACCTGAGGGACGGTACCTGAAAACCAGCTCCGGAAGCCTAAATTCAGTGAGGGGGAGCAACAAGTCCTCACGGATGAGGTGGTGGAACACTGTGACAAGCTGCATGGGAACAGGCAGAGGAAAACGTTGGGGCAGCATAAGACTGCAATCTGGCAGGCAACAAGCCAGTAGGTCACCGTAGTTGGCATCGTCCCCCGGGATGCTGAAGACTGCCGCAAGTGGTGTGGAATGACCTAAGGGTCAGAGTGCAGGGTCTACTCTCCCAACACCGGCAGGAGGACATGGCCACAGGAGGTAGCATCACAGAGCCTTTTGCCCTCACACTGTGGGAGGAGAAGGCAAGCAGCATCCTCAATATAGAGGGGATCGAGGAAGCTGGCAGAGCGGAGGTGGGTGCCAGCAGCCAGTTGGCAGGAGGTGAGTCATTACCCCCACCCACTCCCCAAATGCACATTGCAAGTGACCAACCAAATAAAGTGTCGCTTGGCATAAAATGGACAGGACAAAAAAGAAGGTGGGTGAGGCGCGCACTCCCGGTCCTGGTCAATTGAACCTGTTGCAAAAAATAAGTAGCTGGGTCACATCCCAATATGGACAAATATTCACAGGGTTAGATCCCTTCTGCTGCAAATCAGGTACTCAGTATTAACAGGGTTAGATCCCTTGCTGCAAATCAGGTACTCAGTAATAACAGGGTTAGATCCCTCAGCTGCAGTTCTGTGGTCTGTAGTTGTTCTCCTCCTAGCGCTTTCTTATCTCAAATAATCATCAGGGAGGCTGTTTGAGCAGGTGTGTCTAATTAGACTCAAAGGATTCTGGTAGCTGTAGTGAAAACCCTGGTAATTTTTGAACATTGTTGGGACTATTTGCATCTGGGATTCAGCCCTGTTATTATTTTTTGAACTGTGTTGGGATTCAACCCTGTTATTACTCACATCAGGATTAAATGACTTGGAACCAGAGTGCGCGCCTGACCTTCTTTTTCTACTTAATGTTACAGGAGACCCGGGCTCCAGAGGCAGCAGCACCGGGGCTATTATGCCCCCACTTTGGAGAGCTATATTCTTGGTTTTCCCCCCTCCCCCAATTGTGGGTAAGATTTGTATTTGGAGGGGAGTTGGTTCCTGGTCTCCTGAATGAAACACTTGTGCCATCACTACAATAACCAGAATCCTTTGAGACTGAAATTGAATGAAATTGAAAAAAGTAATTAGCAACACCTGAAAAGGAACACAGCCTCCCTGATGAGAGTTTGAGACTTGAAAGTACTTGGAGGAGTACAACTAACTATTGTGCTTTGGAACTATAGCAGTTGGGATTTAACCCTGGTAATTTTTGAACATTGTTGGGACTATTTGCATCTGGGATTCAGCCCTGTTATTATTTTTTGAACTGTGTTGGGATTCAACCCTGTTATTACTCACATCAGGATTAAATGACTTGGAACCAGAGTGCGCGCCTGACCTTCTTTTTCTACTTAATGTTACAGGAGACCCGGGCTCCAGAGGCAGCAGCACCGGGGCTATTATGCCCCCACTTTGGAGAGCTATATTCATGGTTTTCCCCCATCCCCCAATTGTGGGTAAGATTTGTATTTGGAGGGGAGTTGGTTCCTGGTCTCCTGAATGAAACACTTGTGCCATCACTACAATAACCAGAATTCTTTGAGACTGAAATTGAATGAAATTGAAAAAAGTAATTAGCAACACCTGAAAAGGAACACAGCCTCCCTGATGAGAGTTTGAGAATTGAAAGTACTTGGAGGAGTACAACTAACTATTGTGCTTTGGAACTGTAGCAGTTGGGATTTAACCCTGGTAATTTTTGAACATTGTTGGGACTATTTGCATCTGGGATTCAGCCCTGTTATTATTTTTTGAACTGTGTTGGGATTCAACCCTGTTATTACTCACATCAGGATTAAATGACTTGGAACCAGAGTGCGCGCCTGACCTTCTTTTTCTACTTAATGTTACAGGAGACCCGGGCTCCAGAGGCAGTAGCACCGGGGCTATTATGCCCCCACTTTGGAGAGCTATATTCATGGTTTTCCCCCCTCCCCCAATTGTGGGTAAGATTTGTATTTGGAGGGGAGTTGGTTCCTGGTCTCCTGAATGAAACACTTGTGCCATCACTACAATAACCAGAATCCTTTGAGACTGAAATTGAATGAAATTGAAAAAAGTAATTAGCAACACCTGAAAAGGAACACAGCCTCCCTGATGAGAGTTTGAGACTTGAAAGTAGTTGGAGGAGTACAACTAACTATTGTGCTTTGGAACTGTACCAGTTGGGATTTAACCCTGGTAATTTTTGAACATTGTTGGGACTATTTGCATCTGGGATTCAGCCCTGTTATTATTTTTTGAACTGTGTTGGGATTCAACCCTGTTATTACTCACATCAGGATTAAATGACTTGGAACCAGAGTGCGCGCCTGACCTTCTTTTTCTACTTAATGTTACAGGAGACCCGGGCTCCAGAGGCAGCAGCACCGGGGCTATTATGCCCCCACTTTGGAGAGCTATATTCATGGTTTTCCCCCCTCCCCCAATTGTGCGTAAGATTTGTATTTGGAGGGGAGTTGGTTCCTGGTCTCCTGAATGAAACACTTGTGCCATCACTACAATAACCAGAATCCTTTGAGACTGAAATTGAATGAAATTGAAAAAAGTAATAGCAACACCTGAAAAGGAACACAGCCTCCCTGATGAGAGTTTGAGACTTGAAAGTACTTGGAGGAGTACAACTAACTATTGTGCTTTGGAACTGTAGCAGTTGGGATTTAACCCTGGTAATTTTTGAACATTGTTGGGACTATTTGCATCTGGGATTCAGCCCTGTTATTATTTTTTGAACTGTGTTGGGATTCAACCCTGTTATTACTCACATCAGGATTAAATGACTTGGAACCAGAGTGCGCGCCTGACCTTCTTTTTCTACTTAATGTTACAGGAGACCCGGGCTCCAGAGGCAGCAGCACCGGGGCTATTATGCCCCCACTTTGGAGAGCTATATTCATGGTTTTCCCCCCTCCCCCAATTGTGGGTAAGATTTGTATTTGGAGGGGAGTTGGTTCCTGGTCTCCTGAATGAAACATTTGTGCCATCACTACAATAACCAGAATCCTTTGAGACTGAAATTGAATGAAATTGAAAAAAGTAATTAGCAACACCTGAAAAGGAACACAGCCTCCCTGATGAGAGTTTGAGACTTGAAAGTAGTTGGAGGAGTACAACTAACTATTGTGCTTTGGAACTGTAGCAGTTGGGATTTAACCCTGGTAATTTTTGAACATTGTTGGGACTATTTGCATCTGGGATTCAGCCCTGTTATTATTTTTTGAACTGTGTTGGGATTCAACCCTGTTATTACTCACATCAGGATTAAATGACTTGGAACCAGAGTGCGCGCCTGACCTTCTTTTTCTACTTAATGTTACAGGAGACCCGGGCTCCAGAGGCAGCAGCACCGGGGCTATTATGCCCCCACTTTGGAGAGCTATATTCATGGTTTTCCCCCCTCCCCCAATTGTGGGTAAGATTTGTATTTGGAGGGGAGTTGGTTCCTGGTCTCCTGAATGAAACACTTGTGCCATCACTACAATAACCAGAATCCTTTGAGACTGAAATTGAATGAAATTGAAAAAAGTAATTAGCAACACCTGAAAAGGAACACAGCCTCCCTGATGAGAGTTTGAGACTTGAAAGTACTTGGAGGAGTACAACTAACTATTGTGCTTTGGAACTGTAGCAGTTGGGATTTAACCCTGGTAATTTTTGAACATTGTTGGGACTATTTGCATCTGGGATTCAGCCCTGTTATTATTTTTTGAACTGTGTTGGGATTCAACCCTGTTATTACTCACATCAGGATTAAATGACTTGGAACCAGAGTGCGCGCCTGACCTTCTTTTTCTACTTAATGTTACAGGAGACCCGGGCTCCAGAGGCAGCAGCACCGGGGCTATTATGCCCCCACTTTGGAGAGCTATATTCCTGGTTTTCCCCCCTCCCCCAATTGTGGGTAAGATTTGTATTTGGAGGGGAGTTGGTTCCTGGTCTCCTGAATGAAACACTTGTGCCATCACTACAATAACCAGAATCCTTTGAGGCTGAAATTGAATGAAATTGAAAAAAGTAATTAGCAACACCTGAAAAGGAACACAGCCTCCCTGATGAGAGTTTGAGACTTGAAAGTACTTGGAGGAGTACAACTAACTATTGTGCTTTGGAACTGTAGCAGTTGGGATTTAACCCTGGTAATTTTTGAACATTGTTGGGACTATTTGCATCTGGGATTCAGCCCTGTTATTATTTTTTGAACTGTGTTGGGATTCAACCCTGTTATTACTCACATCAGGATTAAATGACTTGGAACCAGAGTGCGCGCCTGACCTTCTTTTTCTATAACATGGACAGGGACACATGCCAGCAGGGCCAGCAGCTGGCACTAGCAGTCAGGATGAACTGAAGGGGTGCCACATCAGCCCACCCCCACAACATCCTGAGGGAGGCCACCAAGGGAACCCTTGAATTGGTGTGGAGTGTGAAGGTGTGGTAAGCGGACTATCCAAGTGCAATGCACCCTACTATCCGGCTGGCACACTCCATGCCAGCAGTGGTGTGGCATGTGGGTATCCTCAACACTGCAGAGCCATCACACCAACATGTGCGGGCCCTGTCGGGCAGCCCCATACTGGTATGGCAGACAAGCCCCATGTTTCTGCACGCATGCAAATCTACAAATGTATCGCCTCCATACAAAATAGCACAAAGTAACCTAAATGTAACACTTATCCCATTTACCATGAATATTGTAATATTTTTTGCAATTTGCAAAAGTGACAGAAATGGCGATGATGACATGTCCACCCCTGAGTCAGTGGTATGGTGCCTAGAAGTTTGAACTTTCCCAATTTCCCAACAGATGGAATGAGAGATGTAGGCGTTTTTCAAATTGCAAATTAGGACAAGAGGAAACCTGGGTTCAAATCCCAGCTTTCCTATTTCACCAGTTTACATTATCCTGGAAAAATAATTTTCATGTTTTTGGTATAGGGGTTAGGTTCCCTACTGCAAACCTAACTGAAATATATGGTACATAAAAGGAAATAAATTCCACTATCTACTATATATATCTCTGAATTTGTGGGTGGGGAAAGTTTGGTCTTGAGTTTAGTTGTTCTGGAGGTTGGGGCAACTGCATTGTGGGCATGGACAAGACAATTGTACTTTCCCCACATGACAAAGGTGGCCAGGACTCCCCGACATGCACTAGGTATACGTGCATAAACTTGATTGCAAATGAAATGATGATGTGAAACATTCAAAGATGTGACACAAAGGGCTGTAGACATTGTTGTAATGGCCCAGCTATTGCAGGAGTTACATTGTTCATATCAATGAGACGCATATACACAGCTGAAGCAGGGACGAATTAATGAGAGATTTTCCACTGGGAGTGTATTAGATGTGAATGAATGCTTGGCAAGAAGGTGATGGATGATCCTTTGATCTTAGCTGAAGCGGCAGCCTTGTATTGATATTGAAGAGCAATCATGACATTGAGGAAGACATTAATAACTGCATCTATCCACTAGCCTACAAATGGAGAGGTTTTGAACAAGACGAAATAAAATGTCAATTCCTCTGCTCAAGGAGTCCCTAAGCATCAAATAAGAGACATTCAGGCTGATTCATGGAATTAATGTGCGCCGAAAATCTCAGCGCAAGCGCGCGAAAGCGTGCAAATCGCAGCGCAAGTGCGAAAATCGCAGTGCAAGCATGCGAAAGCCGCGCACATCGATTCATGGAAGTCTGTGCGTGTGTAAATACTGGGATGTGCGCTAAAATCCTGTGTGGCGCACGCCAGCGCACACGTCATCAAACGGCATGCGCTATGCGCACAGCGAAAGCGCACATAGCACGGCGCACTCAACAAAAGTAGGTGAACATGGGACGTAACACGCGGAATGGGGAACAACGCATGAAAATGTTGGCTTTACGGGGGAAGTACAGGAGGCAAATGCGCGGAACGCCCACACGCGTGCCTACAACACGTATTCATGGAATCGAACAAGGGAAACGCGTGCGCCAAAAAAGACGCGCTAATCTGGAAACATGTACGCCAGCAGGAAGCAGGTGTACGCAGACCCGCGCAGAATAGTGCGCGCAAACAACAAACAAGCTCAGACGCTATGATGAATATACAGTTCCTCGCAGCAGTGGTCGTGGGACACCGCAGGAGGAGGAGGATAGTCAGGGCCAGAATTTTTACACCCAGGACCAGCCTTTTCGTGATGCCTAATGAACAGGTTTATGGGAGGTACATGTTTCCACCTCACATTCTACTCGACCTGGTGAGTGAGTGGGAGGATGACCTCACATCATCCACCCTGTGCTCCCAAGCACTGAGCCCCTTTGAAAAGGTGCTCAATGTACTGCACTTCTTGGCCACTGGTTCATTTCAGTGGACGAGTGCCATAGTGGGGGGGGGAGTCACAGGCCATGCAGTCACGCTGCCTACACCAGGTGTTGGCCATAATGACTGCACACCCATCAGTCCGCAGGCACATATACCTGCCCAGAACACCTGCAGAAAGGCAGGCTGCCGTCCAGGATTTTTACGGGGTGGCAAACTTCCCTGAAGTGCTAGGTGCCATTGATTGCACCCATGTGGCTCTACGTCCTCCCAGGGCAACTGAGCACATCTATAGAAACCGCAAGCACTGGCAGTCCATCAACGTGCAAGTAGTATGTGATGCCAAGGGAATCATCACCTCAGTATATGCCAACTATCCAGGGTCCACCCATGACAGTTTCATTTACAGAATGTCAACCCTAAACCGGGACCTAGAAGCTGGGCGGCATGACGATACATGGCTGCTTGGTGAGTATAAATGCCTCTGCAAATGCATGCATGTCAGATACTGAGTAATGTCACAACCCCACTAATGATACCCATCATCACCTCCCCAGGGGACAGTGCCTACCCACTGAGCACCCACATGATGACGCCAATTCGGAACCCCACCACACCACCCGAGGTGAGATACAACACAGCCCATATTGCAACCCGAGGCATAGTGGAGCACACATTCAGAGTGCTCAAGTCATGCTTTCGCTCCCTTGACCGCTCTGGTGGGCAACTGCTATACGCGCCCCCAGTAGGGTGCAGGATCATAGTGGCAGCATGTGTCCTGCACAACGTTGCTGTCATGCCGCTAAGCAGGTGGCGCTTGTGGAGCCGCTGGCGGTGCGGACGCTAACTCCCGTCGCGGACGGCTGCCATTCCCGTCATGCCCTCCTTCTGTTCCGTTCTAGTGGTTGCATGCCAACGCGACCCGGAGCTTAAAGCCTGCTCCTTCTGGGTTGCGGATGCGTCGCAACGCTTCCGGTTTCGTCCGCTAGTGCTGTATAGCTTTTGCCTTTCCTGCTCTCGCCTGTTCCTTGTTGCTTGGGGTCCCGGTCCCCGATCGGATCCCAGCCTTCCCTTCTGCCTATCTCCACTTGCTTTCATCCAGTTTCCTTTTCGTTTCTGCTTCTTAACCCTTTTTCTGCCACCCCTTTGCTCTCCCTCCTGTCTTTGCTAGCCCTCCCCCGTCCCATTTGTTCCTCTTGTTCCGATTTTCTGCCTTCCTGTATTCTACCAGTTCTCCCCCTATTCTTGGTTTTCTTCCCCTACCTGTTTGTATTCCTCTTGTCTGGCTCTCCCGTGTACCAGATCCCGGCCTGAATATTGGATTGCCATCTTCTTACCCATTTGGATTCTTTCTGCTGTTTTGCCTCCTCGTGTACCAGATCCCGGCCTGCGTATTGGACTGCCTTCTTCTCCTTGTTCCATATCCTCTACCTGGTTCCCTTTGTTCTGATCCACACTCCGCCTACTCTGCTCCCCCCTCCGGGGGTTCTACAGTAACTTCCTTCGGATCCACGCTTCCGGTCTGACATCATCTCCAAGAGTGTCCTGGTTTCCATATCTCCCGAGATACACAGTGATTGCTCAGGGGTTTTTTGTGCCTTAGGGCTTTTTCGTGTTCTCGGCGTTCCCGTGGGGGTGGGGCCCTGGTCACCTGATTGGTGGCACGGTGGCTTCCTTCCGTGGTCGTCCTTACCTACATAAAAAAAGGAGCGATCAAGAAGAAAAGAAAAGAAGGGTTCTTGGAAGAAAGACAAAGGTGAGGAGTCAGGGGAGGGTGGAGATTCGGAGTCTACGTTCTCTGACGAAGATATCACAGATCCAGGTGACAGTTTGTGACGCCCGAAAGAGATTAAGATGGCCACCCCGCAGCAAGTACAAGAACCTGTAGCTGCTGTACAAAGTCTGAATTTGGAAATTAAGAATCTGAAGGCAACTAATGCCACCCTACAGCAACGCATGACTGAGAGGTTGCGACCCTCAACTGATCTTCCACCGCTTCCCCTAGTGTCGGGCAAGTTTGAGGGCTCTCCAAAAATGGTCAAAGAGTTCCTGGACGCCTGCAATTTACACTTCTCATTTCGCCCCCAGCCCTTTGCATCCGACCACACCAAGGTGGGGTTTATGATCACCCATATGACCGGTAATGCCCTGGCATGGGCCACCCCGCTGCTGAACCAGCCTGACCCCGTATTGCAGGACTACAACGCTTTCAAAACCTTGATGCAGCAAACCTTTCTGCGTACCGAAAGCACTTTTTTGGCATCAGAAGATCTTCTTGATATTCGACAAGGAAGTTTGGATCTTCTTGCATACATAACAGCCTTTAAACAGGTGGCAGCTGAAGCAGGTTGGCAGGAGCAGGCACAGTATGCCATCTTTCGGCGAGGTTTAAGAGAAGACCTAAAAGATGAACTAGCTTGGATTGAAAGAACCGTATCCTTTGCTGTGCTCCTGACTGCTACTCTCCGAATCGACTTCAGAATGACAGAAAGACGCATGGAAAAGAAAAGAACCAAGTTAAACGTACCCCCTCTCTTGGACACTCACCCGTCCACGTCAGTACCCTTCCCACGAACCTCCAAGGAAGAACCAATGCAAATTGGCACAACTCGAGCCCCACTCACACCGGAGGAACGTAAAAGGCGCATGGAGGGCTGCCTGTGCATGTACTGCGGAGCATCCACACATATGCTAAGGGATTGCCCGGATGTACCACCCAGAAGGTCGGGAAACGCTCGCCCTCGGTAAGTGTTGGGACTCACTACCGAGGGGCTGGTCCAAGTCCTTATGCTCCTTTCAGTGTCGTCATCAGAGACTTCTGAGGACTCACGTTTGATGGTGCTCACAGTTACTCTCAAATTAGAGGCTACAGAAGTAATAACCTTAGCTCTACTTGATTGTGGGGCGGCTGGCAATTTCATAGATACCCACTGGGCAAAACAAAAGGGGGTCAAAAGAATCACCAAGCAAGAAGATCAGAAGGTAGAAGGGGTGGATGGCGAACCATTGAGCTCTGGCATGATCACCCACACCACTGAAGAACTCACCTTGTCGATACAACAACACTCCGAAAGAATCACTTTTGACATCATCAGAGCTGCTCACTTCCCCATCATTTTGGGAATATGCTGGCTACGCAAGCACAACCCCAATATCGACTGGACAAAGAACCTGCTAAATTTTCAATCCTCTTTTTGTAAATCAGAGTGTTTACCCGAGCCCAGATTCGAAACCGTTAAGACAACGAACAGCTGTGAGACAACGACCGTACATTGTCTGCCCCATTACCGTAAGGAGTTTACTGAGGTAGTTACTGAGAAGAAACCCGTCGAACTGCCTCTGCATCGACCCGAGGATTGCTGCATTGACCTTACTCCGGAAGCGCTGGTGCCATTTTGTAGGATGTTTTCGCTGTCTTTGGAGGAGAAAAAATTCCTCAGGCAATATTTGGACAGCAATATGGCAAATGGGCTCATTAGACCTTCAAAGTCCCCCGCAGGGGCCTCCCTGTTTTTCATTTCCAAGAAGGAATACAAAGAACTAACGCTATTCATAGACTATCGAGGCTTAAATAAAGTAACAGTGAAGGATCGTTATCCTATGCCTTTGATCACTGAGATTCTACAAGCAGTTCATGGAGCCACGATATTCACCAAACTCGATTTAAGGAATGCTTACCACCTTCTCCGCGTGCAGAACGGAGACGAATGGAAGACTGCCTTCCGGACTCCATTCGGACTCTTTGAGTACCAAGTTATGCCATTCGGATTGGTTAACGCCCCCTCAGTATTCCAACGTTTTATGGAGAGACTGTTTTCCGATCTGTTATGCCAAACCACTTTAGTGTATCTCGATGACATCCTGGTATACTCAAACAATCCTGAAGAACACGAAGTGCATGTCAAGGAGGTCTTCCGAAGACTTAGAAACAATCACTTGTCGGTCAAGCTTGCCAAATGTGTGTTCTCTGCCTCGTCCATCCCCTACTTAGGGTATATTCTGTCAAATCAAGTAATCTCTATGGATCCCCACAAGGTGTCATCCATACTAGATTGGCCATCACCCACTTCGGTCAAAGAAATCCAAATGTTCTTGGGTTTGGCTAACTTTTATCGTAGGTTCATACCAAACTTTTCGCAAAAGATTATACCCATTACTTCACTACTCAAGAAGTCTTCGGAACCGTTCAAATGGTGTGTGGAGGCCGAAGACAGTTTTGGAGACCTCAAAGAAGCATTTTGTTCAGCACCCATCTTACAACAGCCAGATCAAAATCTGCCCTTTATCTTAGAAACCGATGCCTCAGCAGCCGCCATTGGAGCTGTCCTCCTACAAGAAGTCCAGGGAGTTGAACATCCAGTCGCATATTTCTCGAAAACCCTAAACGTCAGCCAAAGGAACTATTCAGTCATCAAACGGGAGTTGCTAGCCATAAAATCTGCTTGGGTGGAATGGCGTCATCTTCTTCAGGGAGGCAGGTTTCTGTTTACCATTCAGACCGACCATAAGAACCTGCAGGTCCTGAGGCAATTCGAGTGTTATAACACCCGACAGGCTTGATGGGCCCACTTCTTCGCCCAATTTGACTTCCACATCACATACATTCCAGGTAAATTGAATGTAGTGGCAGACTCCCTTTCCCGTCGTTGTGATTATTTGCCTGAGTCAGATATGCCCCCTGAACGGATGTTTCCCCGAACCAAGAGCACCGGAGTGGTTTCTAAGTTTCTCAGACAAGTCAAGGAGGATTCGGGAGGTCGCTTTGAGGTTGATAAACATCCAAAGGACCTTACATACAAAATTAGAGACGATCTCTACTTGGTAAAGGGTACACTCTACTTACCCATACATGCCTTTCGCAAGATGGCTTTGACCTGGTGCCATTACTCAAAAATTGCGGGTCATCGAGGCAGAACAGGCACTCTGAGTACCTTCAAAGACACTTTTACTGGCCAAGGATGAGAGAGGACGTAGATCGGTATGTTCGGTCTTGTATTGTCTGTCTTCGAAGCAAATCTTCTCGTCAATGACCGATTGGATTGCTTGAACCCTGTGCTGTACCTAATGGCCCCTGGAGCTCTATTTCAACCGACTTCATTGAAGATCTACCTCCATCTCAGGGATGCACGTGTATAATGGTGGTAGTGGATTCATTTACCAAGATGGCTCACTTCTCCCCTTTGCCCGGGGTGCCAACAGCAGCAAGAATGGCAGAAGTGTTTCTCCAGGATATCTTCAGGTTGCACGGAATGCCCACAAAGATAATCTCATATAGAGGGAGTCAATATACTTCCCGCTTCTGGAAGGCCCTCTGCGAGAGGCTGGGTATCGAAAGAGCCCTCACATCTGGATTTCACCCGCAATCCAACGGACAAACCGAACGCCTTAACGGAACACTTGAAAAGTACCTGAGGTGCTTACTAACTCCCAGCAGGACAACTGGTACTCGTTATTGTCTTTAGCAGAATTCTCCTATAATAATTCTGTACACTCGGCATTTGGGTATAGTCCTTTTTTAGGTACCTATGGTTACCATCCTCAATCTATTCTTCCTGTCTCTGGCCTTTCTACCAACTTGCCATCTGTAGATTCCTCACTCACTCTCCTTAGAGAAATACACAAGAAGGCAGGGGAAAGTCTTAGGTTGGCTCAGGAGCGTTACAGGTTTCAAGCCAATAAACACTGCCAACCTGTCCCTGGGTGGGATGTGGGATCTAGTGTGATGCTTTCCACTAGATACTTACCTCGATGGGCCCATCCTTCCAAGCTGTCCCCTAAGTTCTTAGGGCCATACAAGATAGTACAGAAGATCAACCCTATAGCTTTTCGTCTAAAACTTCCAACCAGCCTCAATAGGGCTCATCCTGTCTTTCATGCCTCACAGCTTAAGACCTTACATGTAGACACCTGGGCACGTCAAGCTGAGCGGGTCTCTTTGCCTCGGGTTTCCACTCAGGAAGAATATGAGATAGCTCAAATTTGTGACTCCAGGTATCGCAGAGGCAGATTGGAATATTTGGTAAAGTGGAAAGGCTACCCCTCCTTGGAGAACACCTGGGAACCCATGACACATATTACAGCCTCTTCCCTGCTGTGCAAGTTCCATTTTTTTCATCCGGGTAAACCGGGGGGCGGGAACTGTAGGAGGGGGCATACTGTCATGCCGCTAAGCAGGTGGCGCTTGTGGAGCCGCTGGCGGCACGGACGCTAACTCCCATCGCGGACGGCTGCCATTCCCGTCACGCCCTCCTTCAGTTCCATTCTAGTGGTTGCACACCAACGCGACCCGGAGCTTAAAGCCTGCTCCTTCCGAGTTGCGGATACATCGCAATGCTTCCGGTTTCGTCCGCTAGTGCTGTATAGCTTTTGCCTTTCCTGTTCTCGCCCGTTCCTTGTTGCTTGGGGTCCCGGTCCCCGATCGGATCCCAGCCTTTCCTTCTGCCTATCTCCGCTTGCTTTCATCCAGTTTCCTTTTCGTTTCTGCTTCTTAACCCTTTTTCTGCCACCCCTTCGCTCTCCCTCCTGTCTTTGCTAGCCCTCCCCATCCCATTTTTTCCTCTTGTTCCGATTTTCTGCCTTCCTGTATTCTACCAGTTCTCCCCCTATTCTTGGTTTTCTTCCCCTACCTGTTTGTATTCCTCTTGTCTGGCTCTCCCGTGTACCAGATGCCGGCCTGAATATTGGATTGCCATCTTCTTACCCGTTTGGATTCTTTCTGCTGTTTTGCCTCCTCGTGTACCAGATCCCGGCCTGCGTATTGGACTGCCTTCTTCTCCTTGTTCCATATCCTCTACCTGGTTCCCTTTGTTCTGATCCACACTCCGTCTGGACTGCCCCCCCCTCCGGGGGTTCTACAGTAACTTCCTTCAGATCCACGCTTCCGATCTGACATCATCTCCAAGAGTGTCCTGGTTTCCATATCTCCCGAGATACACAGTGATTGCTCAGGTTTTTTTTGTGCCTTAGGGCTTTTTCCCCTTCTCGGCGTTCCCGGGGGGGGCCCTGGTCACCTGCTTGGTGGCACGGTGGCTTCCTTCCGTGGCCGTCCTTACCTACATAAAAAAAAGGAGCGATCAAGAAGAAAAGAAACAAAGGGTTCTTGGAAGGAAGACGAAGGTGAGGAGTCAGGGGAGGGTGGAGATTTGGAGTCTACGTTCTCTGACGAAGATATCACAGATTCAGGTGACAGTTGCAACCCACCGGGGCCTGCCGGTGGACATGGTGGTGCCCCAACATCCCCAACCACATGCACGGCCGCTGCACATGGAAGGGGAAAGGGCACATGGTGAGGCAGCCTGTACGCAGCTGGTGGCTAATTACTTCACCTAAAATCACACCCCTGTGGAGTGCACACAGCCCTGTTACATACCAGCTGACAATCAATGATGATGACATAAGGGACAGTCAACTGTCACAAGCATACCAGCCTGAGATTGGTCACCTGGAAGTGTTACATTGTGTGCATCCCTACCTACCCAAAGACAACCAATGCTGTGTCACAAAAAGACACACATTTATGCTGCATGAATGACTACCCCCTTGCAAAATATAACATGAAAACAGTGCCATGTCACCCAACCCCTCCCCATCTCCCCAACCCAACACACCATGGCATGTCATGCAATGTGAAGCACAACACATGACACAAGTGTCACAAAGTACACTGTCCCAAATGGAAACAGGCCACAGACAATATGCTCCCAGTAATCAATAACAAACAGCACACATGACCAAATACTTACCAGCAACACAATACAGCAACACAGGATGAAACATTGCCAAAATATGACAGTACCAAATGAAAGTAGTGCAAGTTTTACAACCTGAATAAGCCAGCACATACACCCCTTCCAACTGCAGAGTGTTGACGTCAGGCAAATGTGTCAGTGTACTGCATACAACATGTACTGCATCCGCAAAGGAGACGGCCTTGTGAAGACATGAAGAAGGTACATGTGAATAAGGAGGAAGACATGGATGCACAAGCACATATCAATACACCATGCAGTGTTCAATACAACAACCATCCCCACTAGGGATGTACACACAGTTTTGACTACAGACTGCCCACACAGCTCATAGGAGCCCAATGTCACTGTGTAAGTCACTGTCACTTGGTCACACCATTTGCAAGCCCATGGAAAGGGAAGCAGGAGGGGTGTGTGTGTCAGGAACCCAAGCATCTAACCCAAACACAGGACAAGCCTGCATGTGCCCAGCTGGAATACACAGTGGATGCCCACGGGAGCCACACAAGGCAACACACGGTAGAAAAAAGAAATTCAAAAATGGCCATGTGGGGATCAGGGTGGGGAGGCACCCAAGGAGGTTTTAGGACAGGGTATACAACAACACCCACCTGCGTGGATATTGCAAAAAAAAAAATACCTCCATGGGCTCATGGCCTGCACGGCTACGCTATTGTGGGAGAACTGCTGCTGTCGCTCTCTTCACCCACTGCTTCTGCATCAGGAGATGGTGGTGCTATGGGAGGCAGCCCACGCAAAGCCCTGGTATGGTCCTCCATGGTAGCAAGCATGCGGTTGTTGAAGGTCTGATTCTGGAGGATGATAGTGTGGAGATCCCCATGCAGCACCTCACGGGTTGCCTGCATTTATGTACGCATTGCCTCGCGTGATGCCCGGATCTCCTCCCGAGGTGCCTGCAGCTCAGCTGAGAGTGAACGTGTGAGCTGCTCCAGCTTCTGTTCTGACTTTAAATTTCGGGAAGCCTCAAGTTCACTTAGAGTCTGCCTGAGGAACTGGAGTTCTAACCTCAGGGCTTCCTTGTGGCCCTGTGACTCCACAGAAATGGCTTCCCGCAGAGTCTCCAGTGCCACCCGTCGGTCCCTGTTGGATGCCACCATGTCTTCCCTGTGTGATTGGCAAATGGAGTCTGTTGCCTGCTGTTGCTGCTCCATCTGCCTTTCAGGGGGGAGAATGGAAGTGGCCACCCTCTCCATTGCCTGAGCCATCATTTCAACTGATGCTCCCTGTTGTGCTGCAATAACGTAAATGAAGTTTCCCCATACAGTATTGCATGGTGGCACACGGCCACCGCGTCGGCGTGCACCACACCTGTTTGGGGCCAGGCGATCTGCACCGTGCTGTGCCGGCACTGCCTGAGGCTGCAGGATTGCATTCCCCCGTCTGATCTGCTGGTCCAGGAACATGATCAGCTGTTGTGGAGTTTGACCCTGCATCCGTAACCGCCTAAGGCGGAGTTACTAACACTGACATCCCCATAGAGGGTTCTACCCCTGGTGCAGGTGGGTGGACAGAACAGAATCCCTGCCAGAAACACTCACCTGCGACAGCAAATTAGTCTCATCATCCAATTCAGCACCTGAATCATAGAGGTCTGGGGAGGTGCAACCAGAGACACCCCTGGACAGTATGGTCTGCAATAAGATTGGGTTTTCACCCACCACCACACCACGTTCTCCACTGGTGCCCCGTCGTGCCTGAGATTTCTCCTGGGTCTGCACCATCTCCTCCACCTCTACAGCATCAAGTGCGTCATCACCTGCAAAAACATGAAAGACAACAAATGGAAACAGGCATGAGCACCATAGCACACACATAGGCCTTACAAGCCAGAGATCCAGTACATGATTTACACATGTCCCACATGACAATAACCCTGGCATGCATGCACTGTCAATGAGTTAGAAGAGAAGGCAAAAAGCAGACACTGAGGACACCAAGATGGAAAAGCAACACATTTGCTGCATGCTGCGTAGAACTGGCATCACACATTAGCCTGTGAGTGGCATGTTCAATACACATACATGACACATGCCAACACAAAGATGGCATGTAGCCTAGCCATGGTACATTTGACAAGTACAGCCATATGTCAATGAATGAGTACTGTCACCCATCCATGTGAGATGGACATGATGAGATGAGAAATGCTAAAAATACGCATCTGCCACACACTGCAACACCCCTAGTGTACAATAATACAGTGATCGCAGGCAGATGTACACATCAATGGTTGGTCACTTCAACATGACAGGAAACAACTATCATGTCCCACATTCAAACTGGCCCCGAAACTTAATGTGAGCAGGCCAATACTCAATCAGTCTGAATGGTCTAATCATTCACATAACAAGGCAACAAATGTGGGCCAATGTGGGGTGTAATCAATGAAAGAAGCATGTCACATATGTGGCATTAGGGCAGAAAAATGTGTTGCAAAAATGGGAGAATTGAAACAATCAGCCTGAATGAACACTTAAAAATTCAGTACAATGTTTCAGCAAGATGACAGTTCAAGGGCAACTGAAGTAATGTGGCGGTAATTGGCTATTGTGGGCATAAGGGATACTGTCATACCCAAATCCAAGGCCGGTGAATGTTTTGGATGAAGGACATGGGTGACCCATACCACTCAGGAGTACACACCCTCACCTGGCACTCAATCAGAACCCATCACCCAAACAACATACACATGGATTGCACACACATGCATGGGCACTCACCGGACAATGCGTTGTAATCTGGTAGGTCTCCCACGCCTTGGATCTGTTCCTCTGTGACGAAGGTTCCAGCAACATACTCATGTTCAGTGAGTTGGTTGTCCTCTGCCAGTCACCAGAGTAGAGGCATGATTTGAGGCCAGCTTGTTCTTTGCTCTGCGTTTCAGGTCATTCCACCGCTTGTAGCAATCATCAGCTGTGCGCCTCACAAATCCAAGGGCACTAATCTGGTCTGCGATGGTCTTCCAGTCTGCCCTACGTTGACCAGGTGTGGTCTTGCACCCTGCAGTCACCAGCATTTCGTGGCTATGTGCTGACACATAGGCCACAAGTGCATCAAGTTCGGTGTCATTAAAGCTAGGCTTCCTTGACCTGCCGGAGTGTGTAGCCATGTCTGGGGTCTCAGCCTGTAGTGCCAGAGCACCCTTCTTCTTCTTTTTCAAAGGTGGTGCAGATCCTGAGTGGCTTACACCACTTTGGTCAGTAGGGGCAGAAGCGCAGGTGGACTGGGTACTAGAAGTGTGCGAATGCACAATGACCATATGTCTTGGTGCAGACATTGGCTGCAGGGTGACGTTGGCAGGGCCAACGTTGGTTTGATGGACCTGGACCGACACTGTCCCGGCTGGGAGACTCAGAGCTGGGGTGGATAGAGCTGCAGCTGTCCCTGCAGCCTCCCCACCCTGTCTACTTGGGGCAGCAGATGACATTGCTGCCCCAGATCCACGTGGCCTGGTGACAGCAACTTGCACCGCCACACGTGGCTTAGACTTGCTGACCTGGAAGTCAGCCTGGGAGTCATCCTTTGCTGGTTCAGGTGCCAAAATGGGCCGGTCCAACAAGGGCTGAGCTGGGATGGTGTCAGCTACGTTTCCCACAACCATAGGGGGGGGGCATGGGTGTCCCTGATTGGTCCTCCACACGGGGGTCTAGGGGCACCCTGCAAATCCTGGCCACGTCCCCTACGGCGCCCACCACGCCCACCTTTTGGAGGGCGGACACCTTTGCCTCCCTTACTGCTTGGTCACCTCCGAACCATGGCACTCATGTTGTTGTGCATATGGGATTTGCAGTAAACAATTGTCCTGGGCAATTGGGGTGAAAGGGGTAGGGTACTAGATGGAATTTGTACCCTAGTGCTCTAGCAAGGCTGTATGTGACCCCTGGGGGAAGATGACGGATCACACAATGCACAGGCACCCCAAAACCAAAATCACAGGTGCACGCAACCCCTGGTAAACCACGTGCGTGGAAAAATAAACCCGCACTATGCTGTGGCACCCAGAAACACAAAAATAAGCATACGTGTGTTACACGCAGCCTACAATGACCTCTGAAGGGCTACGCGACACACGGGGGCAACCACAGTTGGAAAATATGTGCGCGACTCATCGTCTGCCTTGTAAAGGAACGTGAAAAAGACGCGCATGTGCGCGTAGGCAACACCCCCGCCAAAAAAAGAAAAGAATGCAGTCTGAGGAAACAGGGAGTACGAACTGGAACGTTGTGAAGTAATCGCGTGTGAACCGACAAGAAGTACAAGATACACCCGCTCGCTCTCCACAGTAAGCACGTACAAGGAAATGGCGTGATACTCATACCTTTTAAACCAGCCCACACGTGAAACATCACTCACGCACTTAGGCGCTAAGGCCCTTTCCTCCAATAGCACAGTGACTTGCAGTTTTCTCACTTGCTGATTCACTATGCACCCGTGTTGTAGGCAACGCCTGCGTGCCTAACGTCACTGACGCGCTTACACGCTAAGGGCCTTTCCTCGAATTACACACTGACGTGCAATTTTTTCACCTGCCAAATCACTCTGTGTCAAGCTGGCCACGCAAATACACAAGGAAGACCACGCTCCTGCCCAAAAGCCCATTTTCGGGCCCCCCAGAGCCCCAAGCACGCTCCCACCTGCCATCTGCTGCTGCCTGACTGCCTGCTGCCCACATGCCCTGCTATTTGCTGCCTGCACGTCAGCCAGAGGTGCAGTTGCTGTGACCACCCCTGCTGGAACTGAAGACTCCCGACTGGGATACCATCGCTCCACAGCCCAGCCCCAGCACCCAGTTGCCCACCCACACCTGCCTCTGGGGTTGTCATGTCGGGCACAACACCATATGACACCACTGGCAACCCCCAGCCAGAGAGGCAGAGGGCTACCAGCTTCAGTGCCAGGGAAGTTGGTGTCCTGGTGGAGCAAGTCCTGGGGCATTATGATGCCCTCTTTGGAAGTTTGCGCGCCGACAATGAAGAACGGACCAGGATCTGGATGGACATTGTGACTGCCATCAACGAGGAGGGGGTGGCAGTCCGCGACATCAAACATGTCCGGAACTGCTGAGAGGACTTCAGGTCTAGGATCCTCGACAAGGCCCAGTGCCTCTTGAAGGCAGAGGATGCCAAGGGGTGCCGGGGCCACCTGTCACACCACCAAATGAGGGTCCTAGAACGCACAAGCCCAGCGCTCCACGTCCAGGTCCTTGAGAGGCAGACCCGTGTGGAGTCGTGCGGTAAGTGTACATGCATATTGATTGGACGCTGTGCGTGTTGTGGTGTGCCAGTAGTGTTCAGGTTGCACATGTGTATTTGTATGGCCATGTATGGATGTGTATGTACAGGGGCGTGAGGCTGACACATGTGAGTCCTCTCATGTGTGAGACACATGGATGATGTATGTGTTGGTAAGCATGCAGGCCAAATGCAGGTGTGGGAGCACACATGTTTGAATAACTGTGTATGTGCATTGGCATGGTTGTGGTCTCACACATGGATGGTGGTTCCAGCTGCATGTATCTGCACTGTGTACATGTGCATGTGTGTGTATTTGACAAGTGTGCAACTGTGATGCAACATGGATGCATGTGACACTGACATGTAGAAGGCAGAATGGCAGATGTGACATGGATGGCGATCTCATCACTGCGACAGTTGGTGGAGATGTACACATGCATGTAAGTGTGGTGGCCTGTGTGCATGTGTTGTGCACTCCCCGTCTTTCATGTGACATCAGTTTCACCTTCGGCTGCTCGTGCTGTTGTTTGTGTATGGATGGTGCTGCCTGGTGGAATAATGCTGTTGAATTGCTCATGTGTGTGAGTTGAAATGACATGTGTGTGGGGGAGTGTGATGCCATGTCTGAAGTTTGACACTGACACTCATGTACAACTACCATGTGTGTATCAGTCCATTGTCCAGTGCCCTGATGCCTGTCTCCCTGTCTGCAGCGTCAACTGATGAAGAGGGCGGAGAGGGTGTTGTGGAGCAGAGCGGCAGGGATCGAATCACCAGCCGGAGACGCAAGGCCCGGCTCCCCTCCCAGATTGCCATCTTGTCGGGGAGTGAGGAGTCTGGTGCCACATCCCAGGCCGCAGCTGCCGAGGGTAGGTCCAAGAGGTGGAGGTTGGAGGTGGACTCCTCGGCAGCAGAAGGGGCAGCTGAGACCCCACAGGGTCCGACGGAGGAAGATGGCACGGAGTCATCCAGGTTGATGGGGGGTTTGGTGGAGGAGGAGGCCGTGGAAGGGACACACACGGGGTCTGGACGTGGGGATTCCACTGGTGCTAGTGGGGCAGTGCAGGGACAGGAGGCAGCACAGGCCACCGCGGAGGTGGCTGTGTGTAATCCTGTTCCCGATCCTTTGAATGCATCATCCCGCACCAGCACGGATGCCGATGTCCAGACCCATTTTCAGGGAAGGGATCTGCTTACAGCAACTGGCCTTCCTCTCCCTGCGGACGTGGCTATCCGGGACTGGGTTGAGCCTGTCCTGAGTGGGATGGTGTTGCGTCAACGGGGCATGCGAGGTGACCTGCAGTGTTTTCATGAAGACACTACACGTCATCTCGAATGCCTCTTTGACCGCGTTGACCTACTGGGACTGGTCACTAGGGCTGGATTCCTCCGTTTGCTGGACCTTGTTCCGACCCCCTCCTCACCTGAACACCCTACGTGCCAGTCGTCCTCCATGCCATCTTCCCACCCATTTATCACCTGGGTACCCTGTGGAGCTGCCTCTGACCCAGAGGCCAGGCTGGTGGGGGACACATCCCTGCCACAGTCGGGTGTCGGACGTCCAGCAGGGGTGGCCACCACGACAACTGCACCCCAGCCAGAGGAGGATGTGCAGGCAGCAAGAGCAGGGGCACAGGCACAGGCACAGCAGCAGCAGCAACAAGGTGGGAGCCATGATGGCTCGGGCCATCAACATCAGAGGGGCAGGCATCGGCCTGAGGGCAGGAGGACCCAGGATTACAAGTGTCTTCGGTGTGGCTGCGGTTGGGCCACGCCATAGATGCGGAGCGGCAGCGGGCGGAAGAGGCACAGCTCACAATGGTCAGGGCGGAAGGCACTGAGGTGGGCTGAGTGTCTCAAGGCAATTCGCAGGGAGCTGGATGTCAACATGTCATTGTCCCTGCGAACCCTCGGGACCATGGAAGCGGACCGCCTCCAGGACATTGAGCGGGAGTTCGATGATGCCCTGGCCCGGGACATCGAAAAGTGAGCCGTCGGTCTAGCCCGCTGCCATTGTAAATAGTTTTTAGTGTTAGGTTTATTTTCATTTTCCTTTGATTTGGGGTGATTGGACTTTGGCCCACACATTTGTATATAGTTATTTTCTTAGGTAGTTTGTTAGGTAGGTTTCATTTCTTTTGTTGGGCTCATGGACCCTTGACAATGGATTATACATAGTTGGACAATGGATTTATTTGAACTTTTCATTTGGATTTGAACATGGATTGATGGATTTTTCTTTTTGACAATGGATTGTACATAGTTGGACAATGGATTAATTTGTACTTTTTCTTTGGATTTCACCATGGATTAATGGATTTTTCTTTTTACGTTTCCTTTGGATTTGCTTTGGTGGAGGGAGAGTTTGGACTATTTTTCTTTTGGATTTCTTTGGATTGGTTATACTTTTCATTTACTCATCTTTTGGACATGCCTTTCATTTCATGTTTGCTATTTTTTTATGCTTTCATTTCATTGCTTTATTTTTGTCCATAATACATTTTGATATTTTACTTCCATGTGTGTGATTGGCTCATTGGGTTCATGCATGTGAAAATGTGGGTTTACGCAATAAATGCCAACCAGTGTGTGTGTATGACGGACATGTGTTGATGTACATAGTTGACTTTTGGTTTGTGTCTTGGGATAGGCATGTCATTGTGGGGTGGATTGGGAAATCATTGCGTCTCAGGACTGGGGTGGCGTGCTGTGGTATTTTGGTGTAGAAGTGGGCCATGATTGTGAATCTTTATATCATGTAGGGGGGGGACATGAGTGGGGGCCTGCTGGCAGGTGCCCCTCACTGCTGGGGGGTGGGGTGCAGGGGGACATGAGTGGGGGCCTGCTGGCAGGTGCACCTCAATGCTGGTGGGTGGGGGTGCAGGGGGACATGAGTGGGACATGAGTGGGGGCCTGCTGGCAGGTGCCCCTCAATGCTGGGTGGGGGTGCAGGGGGACATGAGTGTGACATGAGTGGGGGCATGCTGGCAGGTGCCCCTCACTGCTGGGGGGGTGAGGGTGTAGGGGGACATGAGTGGGGGCCTGCTGGCAGGTGTCCCTCAATGCTGGGGGGTGGGGGTGCAGAGGGACATGAGTGGGAGCCTGCTGGCAGGTGCCCCTCAATGCTGGGGGGTGGGGGTGCAGGGGGACATGAGTTGGACATGAGTGGGGACCTGCTGGCAGGTGACCCGCAATGCTGGGTGGGTGGGATGCAGGGATACATGAGTGGGGGCCTGCTGGCAGGTGCCCCTCAATGCTGGGTGGGTGGGGGTGCAGGGGGACATGAATAGGGGCCTGCTGGCTGGTGCCCCTCAATGCTGGGTGGGTGGGGGTGCAGGGGGACTTGAGTGGGACATGAGTGGGGGCCTGCTGGCAGGTGCCCCTCAATGCTGGGGGGTGGGGGTGCAGGGGGACATGAGTGGGGGCCTGCTGGCAGGTGCACGTCAATGCTGGGGGGTGCGGGTGCAGGGGGACATGAGTGGGGTTCTGCTGGCAGGTGCCCCTCAATGCTGGGTGGGTGGGGGTGCAGGGGGACATGAGTGGGACATGAGTGGGGGCCTGCTGGCAGGTGCCCCTCAATGCTGGGGGGTGGGGGTGCAGGGGGACATGAGTGGGGGCCTGCTGGCAGGTGCACCTCAATGCTGGGGGGTGCGGGTGCAGGGGGACATGAGTGCGACATGAGTGGGGGCCTGCTGGCAGGTGCCCCTCAATGCTGGGGGGTGGGGTGCTGGGGGATATGAGTGGGACATGAGTGGGAGCCTGCTGTCAGGTGTCCCTCAATGCTGAGTGGGTGGGGGTGCAGGGGGACATGAGTGGGTGCCTGCTGGCAGGTGCCCCTCACTGCTGGGGGGTGGGGGTGAAGGGGGACATGAGTGGGACCTGAGTGGGGGCATGCTGGCAGGTGCCCCTCACTGCTGGGGGGTGGGGGTGCAGGGGGACATGAGTGGGACATGAGTGGGGGCCTGCTGGCAGGTGCCCCTCAATGCTGGGTGGGTTGGGGTGCAGGGGGACATGGTTGGGGGCCTGCTGGCAGGTGCCCCTAACTGCTGGGGGGTGGGGGTGCAGGGGGACATGAGTGGGACATGAGTGGAGGCCTGCTGGCTGGTGCTCCTCAATGCTGGGGGGTGGGGGTGCAGGGGGACATGAGTGGGGGCCTGCTGGCAGGTGCACCTCATTGCTGGGGGGTGGGGGTGCAGGGGGACATGAGTGGGGGCCTGCTGGCAGGTGCACCTCAATGCTGGGGGGTGGGGGTGCAGGGGGACATGAGTGGGGGCCTGCTGGAAGGTGCACCTCAATGCTGGGGGTGGGGGTGCAGGGGGACATGAGTGGGACATGAGTGGGGGCCTGTTGGCAGGTGCCCCTCACTGCTGGGGGGTGCAGGGGGACATGAGTGGAACATGAGTGGGGCCTGCTGGCCGGTGCCCCTCAATGCTGGAGGTTGGGGGTGCAGGGGGACATGAGTGGGGGCCTGCTGGCAGGTGCACCTCAATGCTGGGGGATGGGGGTGCAGGGGTCATGAGTGGAACATGAGTGGGGGCCTGCTGACAGGTGCCCCTCAATGCTGGGGGATGGGGGTGCAGGGGGACATGAGTGTGACATGAGTGGGGGCCTGCTGGCAGGTGCCCCTCAATGCTGAGGTTGGGAGTGCAGGGGGACATGAGTGGGGCCTGCTGGCAGGTGCCCCTCAATGTTGGGTGGGAGTGGATGCAGGGGGACATGAGTGGGACATGAGTGGGGGCCTGCTGGCAGGTGCCCCTCAATGCTGGGTGGGTGGGAGTGCAGGGGGACATGAGTTGGTGATCACTAGTGCAAGGTGACATGTGGCCTGGCTGGGGGCATGCGCATGGTGGATGGGCTGCCTGCGGGACATGACCAGGGGTGCAGGGTAGTCCCCTGTAGTGTGGGCTGCCTGCAAGGCCCGTGGAGGGGGTTGAGGGCACACCTGGGAGGACCCACACTGCCAATTCACATGTGGGACTCCCCGCGCACCATACTGGATACACGTACCCCGCTCTGACAGCGAAATTACGTGTGAAACTTCCGGCGCACCCCCAAAATACACGTACCCCGCGCGCACAGGGCCTACCGTGTGTGAAACTCCCCGGGTACCACCCAAATACACGTACCCTGCTCGCACAGGCCCAATCGCATGTGAAACTCCCCGCGAACCCCAGTAATACACATACCCCGCTCGCACAGAGCCAATCGCGTGTGAAACTTCGTGCGCACCCCTGAAATACACGTACCACGCTCGCACAGGGCCTACTGCGTGTGAAACTCCCCGCCTACCACCCAAATACATGTACCCTGCTCGCACAGGGCCAATCGCGTGTGAAACTCCCTGCGAACCCCAGTAATACACGCACCCCGCTCGCACAGGGCCAATCGCGTGTGAAACTTCCTGCACACCACCAAAATCCACGTACCCCGCTCGTACAGTGCCTACCGCGTGTGAAAATTCCCGCGCTCCCCTGAAATACACGTACCCCACTCGCAGAGGGCCTACCACGTGTGAAACTCCCCGCGTAGCACCCAAATACACGTACCCTGCTCGCACAGGGCCAATCGCGTGTGAAACTCCCCGCGAACTCCAGTAATACACGTACCCCACTCGCACAGGCCCTACCGCGTGTGATACTTCCAGCGCACCCCAGGAATACACGTTCCCCGTTCGGCGTTTGCTGTGTAGCGGCCCTGTAAACTGGTCCAGGGTTTGCGCAGCCCTTTGCGCTGGATTGGGGATTTTGATGGCTTTTCCTTGCGGGAGGGGCGTTCTTGGGGGCGTAACTGGCACTGCGGGATGTTCTCTGCGCCAGGGCTCTTTTTGACTTGGGAATTCCATGAATACACGGTGCGCCAGAATGCTGTTTAGCGCACACGGCTGGTGCACGCTGGCGCACGATCCCTCTCGGCGCTGCTCGCGTACGCTGCCTCTGCACTGAAATCTATGAATTACCCCCATTGTTCCCAGATATTCGCTCGGGGAGGAGAGTTGAGTGAATGCCTCTAACATCACAGATCTTAAAGGGTCATTTTATATTATCCTTTGGAGTAGCAGTCAAGAATTGCTGCTCATTTTCCAGAGTGTTCTCAAGAGAAGTATGTCCGTCTGAACAGCAGCCATTTTTGAAGGTACGGGCGATTACAAGAAGGTATTCATCATTACAATGGAAAAACCACGAAGCCAGCTTTGAGGAAATCACTACCTTACATAGGGAACAGAAGAACGCTTTGCATTAAGTAGTGGCAAGATGACTATCGTGCACCAGAGTCTGAGGAAATGTTTAATAATGATGCACATTATCGGGTAACGTCAAGAAGATATAAAAAGGTCAGAAGTCATTTTGTATAAATGTAGCAAAGCATGGGAATGTCAGCCGTAATAAATACAGGCTATGCATGCACGGGCATATGCCACTTTAGAGCACACATGTCTCAATAAGACACAAGAGACTATCACATAATAGGCTAAACTTAAACATTCGATTTAGTTTCAAATGTAAGGCCCTTGTAAACAGGTCCGTAATTACATGTCACAATATTTCTAAGCAGTAATTGATTGCTGCCACCCGTACCACACTGCTGAATTTTACATTTAACCCTAAAGTGGTTGATTTATCCCCCAGCAAGATGCTGCAGGTAAATCATTCGCTTCAAGGCCAGGAATCAGTGGATTTACCCAGAGACGTTTTTATGGGAGGGCAAAAGGGGCACTTGCCCTGGGCCCCCAACTTGGAGGGGGCCCCCACAAGGCTGCTTGATCTAAATAAGTAAGATTCCATTTATCACCAGACTTAAACAACACATGTCAGGATATTTGATGCTGTGCTGCTGAGGCTCTAAACCTATTGCCTGTCTGTTGTTCTGCCATGAGCAATTCAACATGTAATGCTGTCCGTGTTCACTGGGGTATATACATAGTCAGTGTGCTCACGACTGCACAGCACTTGTGGCATTCCTTCCTTCCTGTGGGAATTATGTTGATCATGTGCAATAGCCAAAGGTCTAATGCATATTGATAGTTCAGAAGTTAGCTCAGTGTGTTAAGCACTCATTGCAGAGGCATGTGTTTATATGCAAGGTTAGATTAGCACATTCCAGCAGGTCTGGCTGAGCCTTTCCTATGACTGAAGTTATAAACGTGCCTGCATATGCATTTGGTTTTGCAGCACAAAAGGTGCTATTATCAGCAATGTACCTGCACCAGATAGGTGTTGCTATACAAACTAACATGTCATCGTATGATGAAGGTCTAGAAATTGGCTTGTTCAGGTGGGGTGTTGTAAAACGTAGGGAATCACCTGCAATGATGAGCATAAACTCTTAGTCCAATAGGTGAATAAGTATCCAAATTCAAGACTGTGGAACCAAAGCATTTATGCATATATCCTGGATTTGCCAGCAGACGGTACAGTGATCCTGATCAAATCATCTAATATGTCTTACATCACTATGCTGTCTTCTGTGAGGTGTGCCTTCTCACCTGCTGGTGGCATTGTTTAGCCCATTACTTGATCTTTCGTCTTATGGAGGCCATTTGAGTGGAACGGGGTGGTAGACAGAACAGAGAGGACCATATGTTATGGGCCTCCAGCAAGCATATTTTAAGGTCTGCTCATTTGACCCAAAAAACGGTTTGCTTTTTTGTAAAAGTCAAAGGTTTTTCTACACGTTAATAAATGACAATTTCACAAGCCAGTGTTTTGGAAGTATTTAAAGCATTAAAAGACAAACCCAGATTAAATCTGTTAAATCACATTGATTGGTATGCTGGTACTTACTTCCCTTGATGATGGAGAGAACGAAGCTAGAATCATTCCCATTTTACATAACACCCTTCTATAACATTTTGTTTAAACAATTTATCATGTTTCGTAATGTGATTTGTGTACTTTCCAAGCCAGTTTTATAAAATGAGATTATTTTAGTTCATGGTAAAAACTGGAAAAAGAAGTTCCTAAATGTAGAAATTGCAGAGTTGGCACAAATCCCAGCTTCACCCCTTAACCAATGTATGATCCTGGGCATCTCATTTAATCTTGTATTGCCTAACCTCTGAAAATTGTCAGTCCCCAAACCTTTCAAAATTCTAAGCCCTTCAGAGTGATATCCTTCTCAGGGTATGATCTTCAAAAAAGGCTCACTCATGGTTTCACTAGCTATAGTGTTGCTTCCACTATACTAGTGAGCATTGATATATTGCACACCACAGGCATTTGTTCCTTTGAGCTCTAATTGCAGCACTATTTGTGAACCATGTCCCACTTCTAATCTCAGTCTGTCTGAATACAAACGCCTTCCTGTTGGCTTCTAATCTGCATCCACTATCCATGCAATGCTATGTGTTGCTTTCTCCTTCCTTCCAATTGGTCTCCTGTATCCATGCTTGAGCCCGTTTGCATTCTGTGAGGCAGCTAATGTGTGTCTCTGTCTGTTCTGGGTTTCATGTACCTTTTTAAAAAAAATGTAGACAATTGTTTTAGTTGATAAATCAACTTTTTCAATTATAACAAGAATGTTTACATGTACCTTTTACAAATGGTTCTGCATTAATACTACACGCTGCATTACTTGCTGGATGTTATTGATAAAAAGTCTCTCGTATCTATACTAGAACATAAGTAACCTCTTTGTAGACTGCTAATGTTGGCCTTCAAATGCTACTTGTTTATCATTCTGAATAAAGCAAGAATTAAGTGGTAAAGGGGACCTAAAGGGAGTAAACATGCTTACTTTTGCATGCTTCGAGGCACCATATCAACTTATAGATTGTGATCACGACGAGGGGTGTAGGGGAGATGGGTGCAGCAACCAGATATTCTTATCACTTAATTCCTTTGGCTTGGTGGAGGGTGGCCCCAAAGATGTCCATGCCCAGGGCCCCAAAAGTGCTTAAGATGGTAGTGGATTTACCATGTTGGAATTACCCCGTGTGGTAAATCTGCAAAATTCCGTAAGGAGTTTTAAGGTGAAAAATGGGGAATTAAACCACTCTTATCCCTTATCCCGATCATGTAGTAAGTTGGCAGAATTGAGTGCTGGTAAGGATAATCGAATTTACCATCAAACTTGTAATGAGGCACTGTATTTGGTAATTTGGCAATCCTGTTGTGTGCACTCTGGATTAGGTACATTGAACCGTTGCTTACTCAGAACAAATCTCAGTATCTATGCACGTAAGTACTTTGGTGGAGTTATCTTTTGACACAATAAGCTTTTCTCCCAGACAGCTTTATTCAGAATGGAAAGTATCAGTGGAACCTATCCAACGCGAGAGTAATGCTGGAATTTGATCAAAGGTTTACATGATCCTTTATTCCTGATTCTGAATCCTCGGCAACTTAGACATGTACATGCTGTAATGTCTGAATGGATGAATTCACCATCGAGGATCAAGTTGAGGAGGGACTGGAGGCTCTGGGGTTCAGGGGAAACCACTCGCTATGCAAAGCAGCCCCTGGTTGTGGTATATGGCGGATCCCCCAGCGCCTCTCACGCCTAAACCGGCCTGCTAAATATGTGATTTAAAGTGAAGAGGACAGAGCGTGCCCGGAGACAGCGTGAAGGTATGTTCAAGAACAGCAGGGCTTCAATGATCACAAACAAGAAAGACAGATTTAGTTGTACCATTGAAAAAAGGAAGTTAAAGGGATGTTTTCAAACTGACTCATTTTAATGGTGCATAGTGGAGCAGGAAAGTGACAGCATGTTTGTTTGTTTGTTTGTTTTATCATTTATAATACGCGAGTGTAGCCGGGGGTATGAGGGCGCAGCATTTACAAGAATTTTCAAGGCTTAGTTACAGTACACAGAGTATGCATAATACAAGAATAAGGTACACCAATGTTATATACAAATCAGTAGAAGGCCAACAGGCCATTATATACAGGTATGCAAAAAGGCACACGTGGTTACAGTTTGTGCAGGTAGCGCTGGGCACATTGTTGTCCTAGTGGGTCTCCAATTTCAGCCAGGAGACTACCAGGGAGCGGAAGTTCTGATAGGGCAGGTCTACTCTAAGGTTTGGAGGCAGGGAATTCCACAGCTTGGCAGCTTTTACAGGGAAGCTGTTGCCCCCTATGGTGGCCCGTTTGTAATAGGGAACAGATAGACAGTTTTTGTATGCAGTTCTAGTGGGTCTTAATGAGGACTGTCGGTGGAATCTGTTGATCAGGTAAGTTGGGGCGGCATTGTTAAGAGACGTGTGTAAGTGATGCCGTTTTTAATAGAATTTTATCTCTAGTAGAGAGCCAATTATTCTTTTGGCTGAATCTTGTGATGTGTTCTCTTCTGAAGATGCCCAGGGCTGCTCTGAGAGCATTGTTCTGAAGGGTTTGCAATTTACTGGTGGTGGCCTTGGTGGATCCCAGGTAAAGGGCATTGCAATAGTCGAGGCGAGACAATATGAGAGCTCTGGCGAGTGTCAGGCAGCTATAGCCCGACAGGAAGGGTTTAGCTGCGCGGATTAATTTGCACGTATAAGCCATGGAAGATGCAAGGGAGCTCATTTGTCTTTTCAGGGAAAAGTTGGAGTCTAGATAGAATCCCAATGTTTTGACCTCCTGTCCGACTTTGATGTTGTTTCCGTGAATCATGAAGGAATTGTAGGCCGGGCCTAGTTTCTTTATACTGAGTGTGGTACCTAAGATGATAAGTTCTGTTTTATCATCATTCAGGCATAGTCCATAAGTGGCCATCCATGCCTGGATGATGATGTACACCCTATTTAACAAGGCCAAATCCTTTCCATAATCTCCAGAAAGCGGAAGGAGGATCTGAGTATCATCTGCATAGTTAGTGTAGGTGATACCGAGATGATCCAAATCATCGAAAAGGGGCTTGGTAAATATGTTGTATAGTGTGGGGGAGACACAGGAGCCCTGAGGAATGCCACAAGTGATGGGTATGGGGTCTGCAGCAGCAGTGGGCGAGAAGACCCTTATAGTCCTGCCGTTAAGGAAGGATGTGATCCAGGTGATGGCCTCCGTGGAAAAGTGAGCTGAAGTGTAGAGGTGTGAGCATAAGACAGAATGATCGACCAAATTGAAAGCGGCCGATAGGTCAAGGAGAAGGAGTAGGGCAGCTTGCCCATTGTCTCTGAGCGAATCAATCTGCGCTTTCAAGTCAATGAGGGCGGTTTCGGTCCCGTGTTGGGGGTGGAACCCAGATTGTCTAGATCCTAGAAGGTTGTGTTCTTCCAAGTGCTTCTGTATTTGTACATAGGCAACCTTGTCCAAAATATTTAGTAGAAAGGGAATGGTCGTTATGGGTCGGTAATTTGTGGGTATGGCTGGGTCAAGAGTAGGTTTTTTCAATAGTGGGAGTACCCAGGAGTGTTTTAGGTTAGTAGGGATGGAACCAGTAACGAAGGAGGCATTAATCAGTTTTGTAATGAAAGGGGAGAGGTCACGGGCAGCATCTTTAATGAGCTGTGCAGGGCACAGATCTCCCTGGCAATTGGATGGTTTCAGAGATAAGATAAGTTGTTCAACTTCCAATATGTTGACTTTAGAGAACTGGAAACGGGCTAGATCAATGGCCATGATCTTATCGGGAATGTTTGAGTTGAGGGTGTCATTCAAGGAGGCTCTTTTGCTGGAGATTTTATTTTGAAGAGTCACAATCTTATTTGCTAGGGCATTTTCAATTTCTGTGCACCAGCTTTTATCTTTGGTGCAGGTGTAAAGGGGTGCTATAGGGGTTTCTATTTCTTTGAGGATTGAAAAGAGTTATTTCGTGTTGGATTTAGCTTGGGATATACGAGAGTCAAATGAAGTTCGTTTGGTCAAGTAGATTTCTTTTTTGTAAAGTGCAGCTAGTTTGGAGAGTTTGAGTTTGTTTGAGTCTGACGGGGATTTTTTCCAAATGGCCTCGCAGTTTCTTTTTTGCTGCCTTAGGTTTTTGAGGAATGGTGTGTACCATTTGTTGAGGTGCGTTTTCGGTTTACTGGATCTGAGTTTAAGGGGGGCAATGTGGTCCAGCGAAGTGGCCATAATCTTGTTATATTCTTCAACCAGGGACTCAGGGTCCAGGTTGTCGGGCAGTGTGTTGAGAGTGTGGAGTAGATTTGGGATAAGTCTTTCTGCTGTCATGTTTTTCTTGTTTCTGGTGAGAGTGGGTGGGGCCTTAATAGTAGACGGAGGTGGAGGTCTGTCGGTGGAGAGCATGAATTATACCAAGTGGTGGTCAGTCCAGGCTAGAGGTGAGATATTTGTGATATTCGCTAGGCAATTGTAGTCGGCCACCCAGTCAAGTGTTCTGCCTTTCGAATGTGTTGGTAACATGCATCTTTGCATGAAGCCTAATTCAGTGAGAGTGTTGGCTATGGTGCTAGCGGGATGGTCTTCCGGGTCATTGTAGCCCAAGTTGAGGTCTCCTAAGGTGATAGACCTTAGGAGACTATCACTCCTAACTCCTAAGTAATAGAGAGATGAGCATGTACTCATCGCTCTATTACCACGATTCACACAAACAAGGGAAAGAGCTGGTGTTGCTAGAGCTGCTCAGAGGCAGGAATGCTGAAGATGAATTGACAAACCAGAGCCAAAGAGACAGCAAACCAGGTTGCAGCGCTTAATGGAAACCAGGCTGGTCTGAACTAAGGATGGCAGCAGTATACATTAAGCCCTCTGTCTGTGCTCTCTATTCTAAACAGGCCATTGGAGGTCACGGAAATAAAGACAAATATGGCACATGAGCACACATAAAAAGGGGAAAAACACATGGGGTGGAGGTGGACTTAATAAGCCCAGAATATTCCTATGACCCATGGCTAAAAGGCAAGAGAGCCCACGAATCACAAGCCTTTGTACGCCAATTAGAACTAGTCAAACAGTACAAAAAGAGGGAGAAGGTGGGGAATAGGGTGGGAGTTAGGAAGGCGACCCAGAGTGGAAGATAAGGAGGAGAGAATACAAGAAGAGCATAGAGGAAAGGTGTGTGAAAACCTGGTCCCTGTCAATAAAGGGACAGGAAGGAAAGCAAGTTACCAAGAGGCTGTCTGTGGCTGTTGCTAGATCTTGGAGGACTTCTTTGTTATCCTACTGTGGGCTGTCACCAACATCTTGGCTGCAGGTAGAGAACCGGAACGGGTAGAAACACTTCAGAAGCCTCTTGCAGTCTTGTGTCAAGGAATGCATATCTTGACTGCTGGGGGGTATAATTTCAGTCTAACAATACCCTTTGACGGAGGTGGAGGAAATCCTGACAGTGAGCAGTTGGGTTACCCATACAAAAAGGTACAATCATTAGTATCTGCTGATGGGTGTCGGTCTTGTCTACCTCAAAGGAGCTTGTGAGCACCCTGAGGAGGATACGTGAGTCAAAGTGCACACAAAGGGAATACCTGAGTCAAGAAGCAACCCAAGGAAAATATCTGGATCATGCAGCAACTCAGGGTAGAGTTACAAAAGCATGCTTAGGCACTAGGAACACCCTGTGATTATGGGTCACCTCGAGATAGCCAGCAGGAGTCTATATCCATGGAACTGTATTTTGAAGACTAGGGCGTTGGACTAATATGCTAGAGTCTCTTAGATTAGATATTCACATTCATTTTGCATACCTCTATTCAGACACTGATATGCAAAGCCCTATCTCTCTTGTGTAACCAATGGGAATACATAGTCTATGAATGAGCACATAAAACCCATACCTCCTAAGGTCAATATGGAAGGTTAAGCGTAACCCATATGATAAGTATGTGTGCATTGGATCTTATTTGGTCCACAGGCTTTGGGAATCATTCCCACAATGACTTTTGGTTTCTTCCCATCCTGTTTACTATTTTCATGGGACAGCAACATTGGCCATCTCTTTCTAATATACTTCCCAAGTCACCCACAGGCAATCATCCAAACACTTCTACATTAGATATAAAGGTGTTGAACTGCATTCTTGGGTGTTGTGTGTTCTACACTTCACCCACAGTAACATGTGTTGTGATACGTGGAAAGACAAAGCCTGTACCCGAAGTTTCCACCAATATATTCTGAATGTATCAGTCAATCACCTGACATAGAACAAATGATTGGCTCAAAGAGAGATATCAGTAACCTTTATATCTAAAAGGCTGGATGTATCTATTTCGCGCCTTGAAACACTTGTGTATAGGTGCGTTATAAATGCCATATCATATCATATCATATCATTACTAGTCAACCCAGAATCAAGGTTTCAGAAACCCCATTAGAGAAGTCTTGATCTCAAATACACATCCGGTACCAGGGTTAAGGGAGTTGGTAAATCAGGGGCTGGATTAGCCTGCTCCTCTGAATAATGGAAATGAGGGGAAGACCACAAAGACCAAACAATCTGTCATTACTGTGAAAAAATATTTTGAAATGGAGACCGCTAACAGAAGAGGGACTCTCACTTAGCACCCATAAACCTCCTGGGATACAACCCTGCATCCTTGCCCAACCTCATAAAGTGATCAGGAGAGATTCTGTCAACCTTTCCTAATTTTTCAAAGTAAAAAGATCCTTTTGTGGTTGACTCCATAAAGGAAACTTTAATTTGGATCACATTTCAGACCCATGAACCTTGAGAAATCATCGGTCAGGAATAACCGCCCAGGTATGATACTCCAAAATCTCCTGCAGCAACTAGTGGACAGCCACATGTTTGCAGATACATGTTAAAATGATTCTGTAGAAGAACACAAAAGGACAGTGATGATTAATCCAGTACAGTCCCCACAGCTCCCCCATTATATTAAATAATCATATCTGGTGGTAGAATACATAGGATCTTTGTTTACCAACTTCAAGTGGGTATCAGAACCCACTTGGGAGCCTAGGGAACATTGGAGACAGCATCAAGACCCATTTACAAATTGTCTGTCAGGTATTTAACTTTGATTGAACAACTTCATGTAATAAAAAGGAGGGCATTCTTGAGGGGATATTTCACAATTCAGAATGATTCCATCACAATCCGAGGACACACCAATAACAACCACCAGAGACCCCTAAGATCTTTCATATTTGAATAAAGTTCTATGTGCCTAAGGGAGAAATCTTTAGAAACAAAACAAACAGCTCTGATACTGAACAGTTTACCAACAGACTGAGATTCTCTCCTTGGCTATTTGTGTCTCAAGTACCGCCCAGGAAATAAATGCAGCCGATAGTCTCCTCTGAGAGAAATAGATGGCCCTTTCTCCATCTGCCTTTATGACTGGTATTATGTGGAAGGAACAAGTGCATTGGCTGAAATGGCCCCTATATGTGCTCATGTTATGGAATCACCCTCTAGATAAATACAGTAACCAAGAAGTGAGTAAAACATCCAAGTGCTTGACACAGAAGATAAGATTTTTTTGAAGGAAACTCCCTTAGTAATGCCAAGGAACACCGATAACGGGGTGGGAAGCTTAGGAAAAGGTGGTATGTTATGAAGTCACCATTGAAGAGCGGGTTGAGCTGACCAGGTGGCTCTGCGGACCAGAGGAAGACAGTTGCTACTTGAAGCCACTCGTGGAGGTGGTATAAGAAAGATCCCCCCGAGCCTCTTTTGCCTCCCCGGCTGCCTGTGTAAAAGGGTCTAAGTGAAGGGGGAAGAGCATGCCTGGATAAGAGAACATTTGGGTATTTACAGGAACACCCAGAGTTCCATGGGCCACAGCAACACAGACACACTAGTTGAGGTGGTCTACCTTCAGTTCCCAAAACTTCTCAAAACTGTGCTTTTGTGTTCCTATTTTACTTAATCCCGACCTTGCTAACTCATAACACTGACACTGGTGGCTTGGTCTCCCGTAAACCTCACAGGTTCCAGGCCCTATATCTAGATGACACCAGTACAGCATCAGCAATGCCCTTGCGGGTGTACCGCCTGGCGGCTGTGTGCCACACCATTGGGAATCCTTTGCCCCAGCAGGTATTTAGTGGCCTCCCACTTTGGCATGTCTTGGTACTTTCCTTCTGGGCTTCTATGAGCACTTAGTGATCCCTACTCCTCTTTCCATTCATACACTTCTTTTACTGCACAATGCATATGATCATTTACAGCAACAGTGTGTAAAATGTTCTTGGATATGCAAGGGAAATGCATATGGAAAATATTTGTACATTTTCAACTGGAAGTTGGTGTGTGGAAGCGTAGTATGCTCATAGGGTTAACTGTAGAATTTTTGTAACTAATTGGTGGATTTATGAGTGACTGTTTCAAAGCAGGCAATGAGGGAGTGGTACAAACATAACAGTAAAAAGGGTAGAAGGGCTGCCTAGTGCAATGGTGTGCGCGTGCAATCAGTTTTTGTTTTAATAAAGCTTGGCCTAGAGAGGGGATTGCAGAGACCATGGATAGTAATAAAGAGCCACCGATTATGATCCTTTTTGTAAGCTACAGAAAAGTATTTTGGACCAGAAATTGTTTCTGTTTTTTGTTCTTTTTCTCTAGTATACTGTTGTCCATTATTTCCATTAGCATAGTAGACAAGGCTAATGGGAACTATTGGAGAATCTTATTGATTCTACCTACTAATAGAAAGGTGGTTCCTTGGGTGTTTTTGATGCCAAGAAGTAAGGTGGGGAGGGACATACGGGTAGGGCAGCAATCAAAGCTATGAGGGGGTGGGGACAGGTGAACAGGAGGAGTTGTTGGGTCTGCATTAAATCTAACGTAGGGGACAGTGTTGTGGTGGTGGCTCCTGGGGAGGGATGGCAATAGCTGATGCAATTTTTGAAGATAAATACCGGTTCTGCTAATATTCGTCCAAGCATGTGCTGTGTCCGTGTTTGCAAATGGATAATCAGTAAATATAGGTGTTGGAGCTGTGCAACGGTACATTTTAAGTATCAAACTTCCTAGATCAGATGGAAATGCAGTTTCAAACTGTTTGCAAAGCACGGACCCATTCACAAAGTGCAAACACGTTCACAAACACATCATCATGCAGAACGTGAGAGGTAACGTGACACTGTCTGGAAAGTCCACAGGGATGACAGACGTTCGCGAACATCGGCAATCACAAAAACAGTGGAAAAAGTTGCAAAAAGTGTACCTAAGTATTAAAAATGTTGCTAGGTCAGGAATGCCACAGTTTTCATTTAAAACTTTGTACATCGGTCGAAAATGTGGCTATATTTGGAATAAATATTATTATTTAAGGTAAAAATTATATTAGGAAGTTGTAGCAAATTAGGGTGCACTGGCATAAAGCCATACAATTCAGTGAAAAAAAACTTTGTTAAAGGGATGTTATGGTTAAGTTGCACGAATACAAACCTATCACATTTTGTGAAAAAAACTTTGTTAAAGAGACATTATGGTTAAGTTGCACTAATAAAAACCTATGAAATTCAGTGAAAAACTTTGTTGATGGGACGTCATGGTTTAAAGTAAAACTGAAAAACCGCATAAATCCGGCGGTTTGGTAAGCTAAGCAACCATAACTCGCACCACCACAGTGCACTGCTATCACTAACACCCAGGACATCAAAGATGACATCTCAAATGTCACTTATGACATCACCGATGACATCAGTTATTACATTAATTGTCATAAAACATTCCTACAAGGGGTTGTGATCACAATGTTGGTAGCAACATGTCAGAGGTGATACGGAGACCTATCATGAAGTATTAATGTATTAAATAATGTACCTAATCTAAGCAAAATATTATATTAGAGTTTTGTTGTTAATACAGGAACGTAATCATACATACACATAGGCAATGGCTGCAGCATGCACCATGGAAGTACAATATTTTAAATCTGGTCATTTTCAATAGTAAATTAATGAATGCTACCTTATCACAGTTTTCAGCAATGTTAAATAAGGAATAAATAGCTAACAATTCAAGACTGACTACACACTTGTGTTATTACAAACAATACATATGAAGACCCAGAATGCATGCAAATCAGAGGCATATACAGGGAAACTAAAGTAAGGAAGAAGGAACAACGTCACCAGAAAAAGTCAATGGGTCTCATTCCGAGATGGGTGGTAAGGGATACCGGGCATCGGTAATGAGAACGGTGCCGGTAATCCCTTACTGCCCAATTCCGAGGTCCTTTAGCGGGGACCGCAAGGGACGTGTGGTCGGACCACACGTCCCTTACGGGTCCCGTTAGGGGACCCGGCCGCTAATTACCGGCCTGCTATTAGCAGGCGTGTAATTGCCGCCTTCCCCATTCCCATTGAGCCCTATGGGGGCTCAAATGGGAATGGGGAATGGCATTTGGAATGGGGTCTTACCGGGTCCGCCAAGGGCGGAATATCCCGGTAAGTCCCCACTCCACCAGATCGGTCCCGGACACATGGGCCTAATAGCGCCATGGCTAGCTCCAAAGTCGTAATGAGACCCAATAACATTCAAGTTCATCTTCATGTATACAAATTAATTGTGTGTTTCAGGCCTGTTAATTGCCCGTGTATGCGCACCATAAGCACATTTTAAACCCTAAGGAAAGAACATACAACAAGGTTAACGTCACGATATATAGCACCTTTTTAATTGCAATATTTTGAAAGTCAGTGAAGAAAAACAACTGGCCTAGATATATCACAGACCAAAAACAAGTGGCCTAGATATATGATGTAATCAGTGATGTCCTACATGGCATTTGTGATGTCATCTTTGATGTTCTGAGTGTTGATGTTAGAAGTTTATGGTTGTGGAATGAGTTATGGTTGCTTAGTTTAGGAGGCTTTTCGGTTTTACTTGTAATCATAACATCCATTTAACAAAGTTTTGTTCACTGAATATATATATACATCTGACCTTAAGCTGAATAATCATTTTTTATGTCATCTTTGATGTCCTGGGTGTTAGTGTTAGCAGTGCATGGAGGTGGTGCGAGTTATGGTTGCATAGCGTACCATAAATGGCAAATTTCTATTTTTTTTTTGTATTTTACTTGTAACCATAACATCCCATTAACTACTTTTTTTACTTCAACTTAACCATAATGTCCCTTTAAGAACGTTTCTTTTCACTGAATATAAAACATATACAAGTTAATTACATGTGCATGCATGCTGAACTCAAGAGAAAGCGTCTATTACCTATGCTATTATATCCAGTTTTTTGTTTGACAAAATTGACACAAATTGTTTTTCCGTGTGTGTCCATGTGCTATTAATTAAACATGCACTTGATGTGTGTGAACTTCCTTTACACCTTATTTAGAAAAAAGAAAACATCGCAATAGATCTCATGGTAAGATTCTTTAGTTGTGGCCATTTTCTTTTTACAGATCACGCCCACATTGGTAACTATTCCTTTAAATATTGTAAAATTGACAGCAGGACAAAAAAAGCACAAACTAAATTCACGTTGCTCATTCTGCTGACTCCAAACACTGTGAAATTTTGGATTCAGTGTCTGCACAATAGCAGTTTTGGGGCAAATGTCAGAAAGGGCACCGGCATACACTGCAGTGTGCTCAAATAATGTGCAGATCAGCCCGGTCAGGTTCAGATCTGACCTATTTTGGGGCCCAGAGGCCCAGATGTAACCTTGAACATTTAATTATTTTGCTACTCTGACCTTAAGCTGACCAATCAATTACAAACCATCTGTGGGCCAAACGAAATAATCACAGGCAACAGCACTAACAATATTTGACTCGTGTTTCTTCAGTGGCCAGAGTGAGGATGTACCTACAGCCAAACAGATAATGACTCTCTTGCTTTCCTTGAGTTCTGAATGGAAAGGTGTGAAATTGCAAGTTCGATACTGCTTCTCTGCATGCCTGCCGATCCAATGTGTACATATCTAAATTTGAAAACACTGATGTCAATAATGATATCTGTGATATGTACAATCCTGTCTGACATGCTAAACTGAACCCAATACCTTTATCAAATCAATTCAGGCATAAACTGGTAATGCTTTTGCAGCCGGGGAAGGGCTCTTAGCCAATCAGGTATCTGGAAACAGCGTGCAGAGAATGTGTATTCTTGGCCGCTGTTCCAGCCACTCAAGTGGCATTTTTTTTTCTTTTCATTTGCAGAGGCAACAGCTTTGTGCTCCGCCATGGAAATGGAAAAGGGACCTGGTCACTTCTCCCTATGGCGATGACCATCTTTTTTCATGTTCACCCCCACCGTGGGGGGTGGACAAGGCCTTTAATGGCCCACAGCCCTCACTGAGGCGCTCACTTCTCTCAAACCTACCTAGGCTCGGGCGGCCATGCCGTTTAACAACATGACTGCCCCGCAAGGCATGGGTGAAAGCCATATTATTAACATTCAAGGAATGTTATTTTTTATTTATTTAAGTCAGACAACACAAAGTTGGTGAAAGGACATCCGTCATCCCTCACTGAAAATAAATAAATAAATAAGCAACCAACAAAGGGTATGCAAGCACGCTTCGTATATGGTCTAGAATTCTAGAATTTGATGCAGGAGGTTATTGCCATGCCATGTCCATACTCCTGTTCAGGTCTATACCTATCTGATTTTCTTTTTTCCCATGAATGTGGATATTTGGAAATCATTTTACTCTTTAAAGCCATTTTCAAAACACGATATTTCCCTGCAACCCGGAGCACATCTGAAATAATACCAATTTAATGGAACGGTGACAATGATCTATTGATTCTGATGTTCATTATTAATTTCAATTGTATTATCAGTGTGAAATAATCTATAAGATCAATCATAGTTTGATACATAACTTGTTCATAGACTCCACATTCAAAATTCTAGAGCAAGTATTAGGGGAAAGAATGCATTGGCTGGCAGAAGGTCAGGAAGTTATGTCAGAAGTCCAGGCACGTTGTAGATTGGATATGAATAAGGTGAATCAATTGTTTTTTTTATAATTAGCAATAATGAGATGTGCATAGGTGAAGAAAACCATTTTCTTCCTGATCTTTATTGATTTAAATGGGACACTTTACAGTTAAAAGATAGTGGGCCTCATTACACGGTAGGCCGTAGCCATGGTGCTATTAGCACCATGGCTACCCCCTTACCGCATTCTGGGTCCGTGTTCCCGGAATAGGGACTTACCGGGTCATTCCGACCTTGGAGGACCCGGTAAGTCCCCATTCCGGGAACCATTCCCCATTCCCATTTGAGCCCCCATAGGGCTCAATGGGAATGGGGAAGGAGCTAATAACGTACAGCAACTTGCAGTACCGTTATTAGCTCTGAAGTCCCTTAGCGGGTCCCTCCCATAACGCCTGGTAAAACCAGGCGTTAGGGGAGGGACCCACTGAGTGACCTCGTAGTAGGGCGGTAAGGGATTACCAGCACCGGTGCCCTTACCGGTGCCGGTAATCCCTTACCGCCTACCGTGTAATGAGGCCCAGTATTTTGGAAGGCCCTTTAGGACCAATGTATGGAGCAATCAATGATTGATCTTATAAGATTATTTTACAAGGATAATACAGCTCAAATCCATTACGGATTTCATGGTGAAATATCAGAACATTAATGGTTAAGGTTCATGCTTCCACAACGTGTTTAATGTAAAGACCTTTTAAAATTGTTTAACACATTTTAGCAAAGATGTAACTGGAAGTCCATCTGAAGGGGGACAGGCTACTTCATTCTTATCTTTTGAAGACGACAGTGTCTCGGCGGCAAGAAATGAGGTATCACTCTGTGTCCTAATAAGAGGGATGGGAACCTATTGTACCAAAGGCCTGGTTATTAATAAAGAAAAGACCAAGGCAATGTGCAAAGACATGAAAGGTAAAAGCTTAAAACCACAATTCTTAATTGTCCAGAAACAAGTTGAAATATTTTCTTATTTTAACGATTTACTAATCCTATTTTCAGAAAATATTTCCTTGATGCCCCAAACGAAATTAAAAACTGCTGAATACTAAAAGGCAAATGGCCTTTTCACACTTTAATCCTACATCTGGAGGTGGAGCAATAAAATAAACAACACCATTGACATATGGGTTTGACAAAATATATCAATACATCACATTAGTAAATTCTGCTGAAATGACATTATTTAAAGTCTCCTGTACATACCCTTGTATGGTTCTTCAATTATGATTCGAATGGATTTGGGTTTCACACCATTCCTGGGAACAGCAAACCAAAGACCACTATCAAGTTGGATCGACATTTGGAGTTTTAGTGAATAGGTTATATTTAGACGAGCTGCAGCGGAGATAAATATTATCCCTCATCTCACGAGTAAGGGTATGAAACTACATTGCAGTTAAATTGACCTGGCTAATCTTAAGGAAAATCTTAAACCGCAAAAGGTTTGTTACCAATTCTATAGGAAAGATACGGGAAATGCATATCAGCTATGCGTCTTACTAAAGCATGATGAGACTATCACGCCGATTCATGGAATAATTAGCGCGGCGCAAGTGGCCAAAAACGTGCGATTCGCAGTGGAATATCGAAAATCGCAGTGCAAGTGCGAAAATCGCACGAAAAGCAGCGCACATCGATTCATGGTAGGCCGTGCGCGAGAAAACCATCGGATGTGCGCTAAAAAAGTGCGCGGCGCACGTTGGCGCACAGGCCATCTAACGGCGTGCGCCAGGTCACAGCGAAAATCGCACAGGCCACAGCGAAAATCGCACAGGTGGAACACGGGGCGTAACACTCGGAATGGGGAACAACTTGCCAAAATGTGGGCGTCACGGGGGAAGTACAGGGTGCAAGTGCGCGGAACGCCCACACGCTCGCCTACAACCCGTATTCATGGAATCTAATAGGGCAAAAAAGCGCACGGTCAAACCAGCGCATAGACACAAACACGACCGCCACAAGAAAGCAGGCGGTAGCGTCTCTGCGCCTGTAATAAATGTGCGCCAAAAGGTGTGCCAACAAATAGCACCTATATACAGCCATGATGAATGTCCTATACTGTGGCCCTCCAGGACAAATGACGTGCAAAGGGGTACCCACAAACACGGACACCCGCTGACTGAAAAATAATGTGTGCGTGTATTCCGGGGTGCGTGGGAAGTCTCACACGCGATTTGGCAGGGTACGTGGATTTCAGGGGTGCGTGGCAAGTTCCACACGCGATTTGGCCGGGTACGTGCACGGGAATTTCCACACACAATTTGTCTGGGTACGTGGATCTCAGGGGTGCGCGGGAAGTCACACATGTGATTTGGCAGGGTACGTGGATTTCAGGGGTGCGCGGGAAGTTCCACACGCGATTTGGCCGGTTACGTGCACGGGAATTTCCACACGCGATTTGTCTGGGTACGTGGATCTCAGGGGTGCGCGGGAAGTCTCACACGCGATTTGGCAGGGTACATGGATTTCAGGGGTGCGCGGGAAGTTCCACACGCGATTTGACCGGGTACGTGCGAGGGAATTTCCACACGCGATTTGTCTGGGTACGTGGATCTCAGGGGTGCACGGGAAGTCCCACACGCGATTTGGCAGGGTACGTGCGTGTGAATTTCCACACGCGATTTGGCTGGGTACGTGTATGACAGGGGTACGTGGGAAATTCTACACGCGATTTGGCTGTGTGCTCCCAGGTATTCCCTGTACACCCTCCACGGCCCCTGCAGGCAGTCGACACCACAGGGAGCTACCCTGCAAACCTGCTCATGTTACCCAGCACCCCCACCCCCCAGCATCCAGGGGCATCCTCCACCAGGCCCCCACTCATGTCCCCCTGCACCCCCACCCCCCCAGAATCCAGGGGCACCCTCCACCAGGCCCCCACTCATGTCCAACTCATGTCTCCCACCACCCCCACCACCCCAGCAGTGCAGGGGCACCCTCCACCAGGCCCCCACTCATGTCCCCATGCACCCCACCCCCCAGCAGTGTAGGGGCAGCACCACCAGGGCCCCACTCATGTTCAACTCATGTCTCCCACCACCCCCACCCCCCAGCAGTGCAGGGGCACCCTCCACCAGGCCCCCACTCATGTCCAACTCATGTCTCCCACCACCCCCACCCCCCAGCATCCAGGGGCACCCTCCACCAGGCCCCCACTCATGTCTCCCACCACCCCCACCCCCCAGCATCCAGGGGCACCCTCCACCAGGCCCCCACTCATGTCCCCCTGCACCCCCACCCCCCAGCAGTGCAGGGGCACCCTCCACCAGGCCCCCACTCATGTCTCCCACCACCCCCACCCCCCAGCATCCAGGGGCACCCTCCACCAGGCCCCCACTCATGGCCCATATCACCCCCACCCCCCAGCATCCAGGGACACCCTCCACCAGGCCCCCACTCATGTCCCCCTGCACCCCCACCCCCCAGCATCCAGGGGCACCCTCCACCAGGCCCCCACTCATGTCCAACTCATGTCTCCCACCACCCCCTCCCCCCAGCAGTGCAGGGGCACCCTCCACCAGGCCCCCACTCATGTCCCCCTGCACCCCCACCCCCCAGCAGTGCAGGGGCAGCACCACCAGGGCCCCACTCAGGTCCAACTCATGTCTCCCACCACCCCCACCCCCCGCAGTGCAGGGGCACCCTCCACCAGGCCCACACTCATGTCCCCATGCACCCCCAGCAGTGCAGGGGCAGCACCACCAGGGCCCCATGCATGTCCAACTCATGTCTACCACCACCCCCACCCCCCAGCAGTGCAGGGGCACCCTCCACCAGGCCCCCACTCATGTCCCCCTGCACCCCCACCCCCCAGCATCCAGGGGCACCCTCCACCAGGCCCCCACTCATGGCCCTTATCACCCCCACCCCCCAGCAGTGCAGGGGCAGCACCACCAGGCCCCCACTCATGTCCAACTCATGTCTCCCACCACCCCCACCCCCCAGCAGTGCAGGGGCAGCACCACCAGGGCCCCACTCATGTCCAACTCATGTCTCCCACCACCCCCACCCCCCAGCAGTGCAGGGGCACCCTCCACCAGGCCCCCGCTCATGTCCCCCTGTACCCCCACCCCCCAGCATCCAGGGGCACCCTCCACCAGGCCCCCACTCATGGCCCCTATCACCCCCCCCAGCAGTGCAGGGGCAGCACCACCAGGCCCCCACTCATGTCCAACTCATGTCTCCCACCACCTCCACCCCCCAGCAGTGCAGGGGCACCCTCCACCAGGCCCCCACTCATGTCCAACTCATGTCTCCCACCACCCCCCAGCAGTGCAGGGGCACCCTCCACCAGACCCCCACTCATGTCCCCCTGCACCCAGGTCCTCACAATCCCCAATCATGTGCGTTATGGTCAGCCTCCACAGCCAAAAGGCCCTACCAAGTAACCCATTCACCCACATGGAAATGGAAATTACATGTTACACCCCCAATGTTCATAAAGCAAATGAACCCATGTCCGTCACACACAATGGTTGCAATTGAATGGGAAAACACCCAACATGACATGCATGAAACCAATGAGATGATACCACACAGTGAAGTATGAAAACAAAATTTTGTATTAAACAAAATTGAATGCAAATGAAATGAAACAAACTACAATAGCAATGAAAAAAAAAGATAAGCTGCATGTCCATCCAAAAAAATAAAAAATACAAATACAAATCCAAAAAAATGTCGTCCAAAGTCACATTAAAAATAAAATCAATCAGAGAGAGAAAAATAAATGCAAAGACCATTGCTCCATGGTGAATAAATAAAAAAAAAATAATCAAACAATCCAATGAAGAACTATGTACAAAACATCCAAGGGTCCATGAGCCCAAATGAACAAAGGAAACCTACAAAAAACCCTAACTAAAATGCAACTATATACAAAAAGTGGAGCAGTGTCCGTCGACTCCAAATCATAAGAAGAAACAAAGGAAACCTAAAACTAAAGAACTATATACAAAGGCGGCGGGAAAGTCCAGCGGCTCACTCCGTGGTGTTCTGGGCCAGGGCATCATCAAACTCCTCGTCTATGTCCCGGAGGCGGTCCTGTTCCATGGCCCCAAGGGTCCGCAGGGACGACGCCATCTGCTCCTCCAACCCCCTGCGGATTGCCTCGAGGCACTCGGCCCGCCTCAGGGCCCTCCGCATGGAGTTCTCAGCCCTGACCATCGTGAGCCGCACCTCTTCCGCCCGCCGCCGCTCCGCACCTATCTGCTGGCCCAACCGCAGCCACACGGAAGACACTTCCTGTCCTGGGTCCTCCTGCCCTCCGGCCGATGCCTGCCCCTCCGATGTTGATGGCCCCGAGCCATGATGCCTCCCACGTTGACTCTGCTGCTGCCTGCGACGCAACTGCCTCTGCCAGCACGACGGCATCCAGGCTGATGGAATCCACCAACGCCATCGTGCACGTGCCCTGCCTGATGATGCCGGCACATCCTCCACCTGCTGGGGGCAGTTGCTGCGGTGTCCACCCCTGCTGGACCTCCGACTCCCGACTGTGGCAGGGATGGGATCCCCACCGAGCTGGCTGCATTGGTCAGGGCAGGTACACAGGGGGCCCTGGTGGCATCTGGGCCGGAAGACGGCAAGGAGAACGACCGGCGTATAGCCTCCACAGAGAAGGAGAGGGCCGCCAGATTGGCCGACACATGAAGGAAATCCCCGAACATGGAAGATCCCAATTGGGCCACGTCGGCACGGTGCATGCTCCTCCCGGGAAGCACGCACGTCATCACGAATTGCACCTGCGCGCATCGCAACCCCAATCAGGACCTTCTCCATACGGCCACGGGTCCCCTCGTCCGCAGGTGGAGGGGAGTCAGGTGACATGGACATCCCCTCTACCTGCAGACGGGCCTGGGACGGGGCATCCCTGCTGGTGCATGGTGGTGCACTCACAGGGTCAGGGACAGCGACATGCACAGGCCCCTCCACGGTGACCTGTGCTGCCTCCTGCCCCTGCCCCTGGACTGCACCACTTGCACCAGCAGGGATGCCCCCACCAGGCCCCATGTGTGCCTCAGTGGTGACCTCCTCCTCCTCTGTGGAAACCACCAACCTGGATGGCTCCTCACCGTCTTCTGCCGTAGCAGGCCCCTGTGGGGGCTCACCCACCCCTTCCGCTGCAGCCGTGGGGGCATCCCCGCCGCCTTGCTCCACAGCGCCGTCTCCGCCCTCTTCTTCACTAGCCGCTGCGTAGAGGGAGACATAGAACACAAGCATCAGGGTACTGTTCAATGGTCCCCTAGACAGGAAGCAATAGCAGATGAGTACCACTGTCAAAGTACACTTCCATCATGTCCCTCCACAACACATTGGTCAGTCCAGGCAAAACACACACAGTAACAGGCATGGTGCATGCCATGGACATTTCCATACATGTCCAATGGACTCTTGAAACATACAATGATATGGAACTCACAAGCATGATGGGTCATGCCTATCACATGCACACACTAAATATGTGTGTGATAATGCACAGATTCACTGATGCAGCCTAGTTATCCTTGTATCCGCTGTGTTTGGGGTGTATGAGGCCAGATGGATGTGACTGAGGTGTAGTGTGCGCGCAAAAAAAAAACAAGCTCAGACGCCAGGATGAATATACCGTTCCTAGCAGCAGTGGCCGTGGGCTACCAAAGGAGGAGGAGGAGGATAGTCAGGGCCAGAATATTCACACCCAGAACCAGCCTTTTCGGGATGCCTGATGACCAGGTGTATGGGAGGTACAGGTTTCCACCACACATAATACTGGACCTGGTGAGTGAGTGGGAGGATGACCTCACATCACCCACCCTGTGCTCCCAAGCACTCAGCCCCCTGGAGAAGGTCCTCAATGTACTGCACATCTTAGCCACAGGATCATTTCAGCGGACAAGTGCCATAGTGGGTGGGGTGTCACAGGCCACGCAGTCACGCTGCCTACACCAGGTCTTGAACATCATCACTGCACGCCCATCAGTCCGCAGGCACATATACCTGCCCAGAACACATGCAGAAACGCATGCTGCCGCCCTGGATTTTTACGGTGTGGCACGATTCCCCAAAGTGCTAGGTGCCATCGACTGCACCCATGTGGCTCTAAGTCCCCTCAGGGCATCTGAGCACATCTATAGGAACCGCAAGCACTGGCATTCCATCAACGTGCAGGTAGTATGTAATGCCAAGGGAATCATCACCTCAGTATATGCCAACTATCCCGGGTCCACCCACGACAGTTTCATTTACCGAATGTCCACCCTAAGCCGGGACCTAGAAGCTGGGCGGCATGGCGATACATGGCTGCTTGGTGAGTATGAATGCCACTGCACATGCATGCATGTCAGATACTGAGCAAGGTCACAACCCCACCAATGATACCAATCACCACCTCCACAGGGGACAGTGCCTACCCTCTCAGCCCCCACATGATGACGCCAATTCGGAACCCCACCACGCCACCCGAGGTAAGATATAACACAGCCCACATTGCAACCCTTGGCATAGTGGAGCGCACATTCGGAGTGCTTAAGTCACGCTTTCGCTCACTTGACCGTTCTGGCGGGCAGCTGTTATACGCTCCCCCAGTAGTGTGCAGGATCATAGTGGCAGCATGTGTCCTGCACAACGTTGCAACACGCCGGGGCCTGCCTGTGGACATGGTGGTGCCCCCACATCCCCAACCACATGCACGCCCGCTGCACATGGGAGGGGAAAGGGCACGGGGGGAGGCAGCCCGTACACAGCTAGTGGCTAATTACTTCACATAGAAATCACACCCCTGTGGAGTGCACACTGCCCTGGCACATACCATCTGACAATCAATGATGACTCAACCTGACACTGATCCTGAATGTCTGGAGAATCAACCGTCAAAACCATATCAGCCTGAGATTGTTCACCTGGAAGTGTTACAATGTGTGCATCCCTACCTACACAGACACCACCAATGCAGTTTCGTGAAAAAACACATTCATGCAGCTAAAATGAATACCCACTTGCAAAATGCAACATGAGGACAGTGCCATGTCACCCAACCCATCCCCAGCACCGCCACACGACACACCGTGCCATGTCATGCTATGTGCAGGTAAACAAAGTAATCCCCACAACATGACACAAGTGTCACAATGTACAGTGTCCCTAATTGAAACTCGCGACACCTGAAATGCTCACAGTAATGCAGGACCAACAACACACTTGAGCAGGTATTTAGCAAAAACACTTATCCTCTACTGACCCTCAAAACTACCATTAACATGACATTACGAATGTAAGGAATTAGTAGTCTCACCACCTGGAAATGCCTGCACTCCCACCACTTCCAACTGTATGGTGTTGCCGCCATGTAGAGTTGTAGGTGCACTGCTGCCCACATGGACCCCATCTCCAAAGTAGAGGGCCTTGTGTAGACATGAGGAAAGGACCTGCAAATTAGGAGGTAGACACGGATGATGAGTTACACATCAATGCAACATGCAGTGTACAACACAACAGCAATATGCACTAGGAATGTATACACAGTATTCACTAGACTGCCCACACATGTAGTGGGAGTCCAATGTCACCATGTACGTCAATGTCACTTGGGCACACCCTTTGCAAGCCCATGGAAACGGGAAGCAGGAGGGGTGTGTGTGACATAAACCCAAGCATCTGAACCAAATACATGACAAGCCTGCATGTGCCCAGCCACAATGCAGCGTATGCCCACGGGAGCCACACAAGGCAACACATTGTCCCAATAAAAAAAAAAAAAAAAATGGCCATTAATGGGCCCGGGGCTTTGGGGAGGCCACCCAGGAGGTCCGAGGACAGGGTGCACACCAAAACCCACCTGTGTGGATCTTGCGGAAAAAAAACACCGCCATGGGCTCATGGCCCACACAGCTACCCTATTGTGGGAGTATCACTGCTGTCGCTATTATCACCCTGTGCAACTGCATCCGGAGGTGGTTGCACTATGGGAGGCAGCCCACGCAAGGCCCTAGTCTGTTCCTCCATGGCTGCAAGCATGCGGGTGTGGTAGGTCTCGTTCTGGAAGATGAGTGTGCGGAGGTCCCCATGCAACAACTCACGGGATGCCCGGACCTCTGCCCTAGTTGCCTGCATCTCAGCTGAGAGCGTACGGGTGAGACGCTCCTGCTGCTGTTCTGTCCTTCGGTTTGTTGAAGCCTCAAGCTCAACAAGAGTCGTCCTGAGGTGAAGGAGTTCCAGCCTCAGGGCTTCCCTGTGGCCCTGGGACTCTATGGAGATGGCTTCCTGCAGAGTCGCCAGTGCCGTCCGCCTGTCCCTGTTGGACGCCAACATGTCCTCCCTGTGTGACTGGCAGATGGAGTCGGTTGCCTGCTGTAGTCGCTCCATCAGCCTTTCGGGGGGACAATGGAAGTGGCCACCCTATCCATGGCCTGAGCCATCATCTCTGATGATGCTGCCTGTTGGGTTGCCATACCGTAAATGGATTGCGCCCATGCGGTATTGCCAGGTGGCGTACGGCCACCACATCGGCGGGCACCACACCTGTCTGGGGCAAGGCGAACTGCGCCTTGCTGTGCCGGCACTGCCTGAGGCTGCAGGACTGCATTCCCCCTCTGATCTGCTGGCCCAGGAACAGGATCAGATGTCGCGGAGTGTGACCCTGCATCCGTAACCACCAAAGGCGTAGCTGCCAACACTGACATCCCCATTGAGGGTTCTGACCCTGGTGCAGGTGGGTGGGACAGAACAGAATCCCTCCCAGGAACACTCACCTGCGACGGCACGTAGGTCTCATCATCCGAATCAACACCTGAGTACAGCTCGGGGGAGGTGCAGCCAGAGACACCCCTTGAGAGCACGACCTGCAGCAGTTGTGGGTTCTCACCCGCCACCACACCACGTCCCTCACTGGTGGTGGGTCGGCCCTCAGACCCCTCCTGGGTCTGCACCATCTCCACAACCCCAGCAGTATCAGCTGCATCTTCCCCTGCAAAGACATAAAAGCAAACAAATGGAAACAGGCATTAGCACCATGGCACACAATGAGGGCTGAGAAGCAACAGAACCAGTACTTGATTGACACATGTCCCACATGACTAAAAGCCTCCCATGCATGCACCCTCACTGCGTATCAAGGGGAGGCAAATGGCACACATTGATGACACCAAGATGGAAGATGAACACATTTGCTGCATGCTGCCTAGCAGTGGCATCACACATTGGCCTGTGATTGCCAGGTGAAATACACATGCCATCACACAGATGGCATGTACCACTGCTATTGAGTGAAGATGGAGAGGAGGGCAGCACTTATTCATTCAGTCCAGTTCCCTCATGTAATAGCTTTTCTAATTCAAACAGGTCTGAATTTTCACCTGGAGCTGCCAGTCCAAAATGGTCCGATTGCACAGGGACATGTCTAAACAAATGATATCCAAGTAACAAAGTCACTCCACTTTACCATAGCCATGTCAGACATGTGACTAGAGGACTGAGAAATTCCTAGTAAAAGTGGTGGAATGCAAACAATCTGCCTGAATGAACAGAGAAAAATAAGCAACAATGTTGTTGCAAGGTGACACTTCAATGGCAACTGGCGTGCTGTTGGGCTATATGTCTACTGTTGGCAGAAGGGATACTGCTATGGCCAAATGCTGCTGCGCAGAATGTATTGCATGAAGCACATGGGTGACCCAAACGACTCAGGCGTACACACCCTCACCTGGCATACAAACAGAAGCCCTCACACACACACCATGCACATGGAAGACACACACATGCATGTGCACTCACCGGACAATGCCTCATAATCAGGCAGATCTCCCACGCCTTGGATCTGTTCCTCCGTGACGTAGGTCCCAGCGACTGACTCATGTGGAGTGAGTTCCATGTCTTCTACTGGAGACCCACCTCCAGTCACTAGAGTTGCGGCATGACTTGAGGCCAGTTTATTCTTTGCCCTGCGCTTTAGGTCATTCCAGCGCTTATAGCAATCATTGGCTGTGGGCCTCACGATTCCAAGGGCACTTACGATGTCCGCAACGGTCTGCCAGTGTGACTGGCATTGTGCAGGTGTGGTCTTGGATCCTGCAACAATGACCATCTCGTTATCATGTGCGGACACATACTCGACAAGTGCATTCAGTTCGGCATCCGTGAAGCTGGGCTTCCTCGATGGGCCGGACTGTGTAGCCGTGTCTGGGGCATCAGCCTGTGCCGGACGAGCACTCTTCCTCTTCCGCTTGGAAGGTGGTGGTGATCCTGAGTGTCCTACGCCGCTCTGGACACTAGGGGCAGGAGCCCTGGTGGACTCTGTATCAGGAGTGTGGGATTGCACACTCAGCATGGGAGTTGGTGCAGGCATTGGCTCAAGTGTAATGGTGTCAGGGGGAATGTCAGCAGGATGGACTAGGACCGACACTGTCCTGGCTGGGTGTGTGAGAGCTGGGGTGGATGGAGCCGCAGCTGCCCCTGCAGCCTCTCCACCCTGCCTACTTGGGGCAGCAGATGACCTTGCTGCCCCTGATCCACGTGGCCTGATGACATCAACGTGCACCGGCGCACGTGTCATAGGCCTGCTGACCTGGAAGTGAGCCATGGAGTCAGCCAGGTCTGGTGCCACAATTGGCTGGTCCAACAAGGGCTGAGGGCTGGTGTCAGCCACATCAGCCTCAACCAGGGGGGGGGGGGATTATGGGTGCCCTTGACTGGTCCTCCACACATGGGGGGAGAGGGTCACCCTGCAAGTAACGACCACGTCCCCTACCGGATCCACCACGGCCACCACTTGTGGCTCGTCCACCTTTGCCACCCTTACGGATTCCTCGCCTCCCAACCATGGCACTGATGTTAAAAATGCGTATGGGAGTGGCTGTAAACTATTGTCCTGGGCAATTGGGAGTCAAAGGGGTTGGGTACCAGATGGTAAGTGTACCCTAGTGCTCTAGCAGGGCTGAATGTGACCCCTGGGGAAAGATGACGGGTCACGCAACGCACAGGAAGCCCAAGAAAGGGAGATGACGTGCACGCAACCCCTCCTAGACCACGTGTGCGGAAAAAAAACCTGCACTACGCTGTGGCACCCAGTAACACAAGAATGAACGTATGCGTGTCACACGCAGCCTAGAATGACCTCTGAAGGGGTAGGCTACAAACGGGGCAAGCACAGATGTTAGATACGTGCGTGACTCACCGTCTGCCAGGAAAAAGAGCGTGAAAAAGAAGCGCGTGTGCGCATTGGCAACACCCCCGCCAAAAGAAGAATTGTACGCTGTCTGAGGAGACAGGACAACAGTAGAAGGGAACGCTGTTTGAGGGAACAGGCCCAGGAAAACCAGAAAAAGAGAAAAAAGAGAAAAAGCTGTCAGAGGTAACAGGGAGTACGAACTTGAAACGCTGTGAAGTAAATCGCGTGTGAAACAACAAGAAGTACAGATTTCACCCACTCGCTCTCCACGAAAAGCACGTACAAGGAAATGGTGTTCTACACGTACCTTTTATGCAGGCCCACACGTCCAGCATCACTTACGCGACGTGTACGCGCTAGGGCCATTTCCACCAATTACACGCTTTGTCACTTCTGCGTGTAGGGCCATTTCCACCAATTACACGCTTTGTCACTTCCGCGTGTACGCGCTAAGGCCATTTCCACCAATTACATGCTTTGACACTCGGACGTGTCTTTCATTTTTTTAACACGCAACATTTCCAACGTGTGCCCTATTCAACGTGCACGTGACTTCATAGACGCGCATACGCTGGTGGCCTTTGGGCCAATGAATGTACAGACGTGTGCTGACGCGTTTACGCGCTAAGGGCCTTTCCTCGAATTACACGCAGACGTGTTGGATTTTCACGTGCAAAATCACTCCGTATCAAGCTGGCCACGCGTTCACACACGGAAGACCACGCTCCTGCCCAGAAGGCCGAATTACTGCCCCTCAGAGCCCTGAGCATGCTCCCACCTGCCATCTGCTGCTGCCTGACTGCCTGCTGCCCACGTGCCCTGCCATTTGCTGCCTGCACATCAGCCAGGGGTGCTGTTGCTGTGACCACCCCTGCTGGAACCGAAGACTCCCGACTGCTTTTCCATCGCCCCACAGCCCAGCCCCAGGACCCAGTTGCCCACCCACTTCTGCCTCTGGAGATGCCATGTCGGGCACTGCAACATCTGGCACCAGTGGCAACCCCCGGCCAAGGAGGCAGAGGGGCACCAGCTACACTGCCACCGAAGTTTGTGTACTGGTGGAGCATGTCCTGGGGCAGTATGATGCCCTCTTCGGAAGGTTGCGCGCCGACAAGGAAGGACGGACTCGGATCTGGATGGACATCGTGACTGCCATCAACGCGGAGGAGGTGGCAGTCCGCGACTACGAACGTGTCAGGAAGCGCTGGGAGGACTTCAGGTCCAGGACCCTGTCATGATGCCTACCTCCAAGGAGCCAGGCCCAGCCCAGCAACCCCAGAGGAAGACATCATTTTCCCCAAGGACGTCTCAGCGGGCCCAAGTTGGGGCCTTTTGGACGCAGTCCTGGCGCCTTTGGCGCCAGGCTCATTCTGGACCCCAGTCCTGGCGCCTTAGGCACCAGGCTCATAAAGCAAGACATGTGTGTAAGTGTTTTGATGTGCACTTACCTGAAGCAGACCGTGCTGCTACATCCAGGCCCTCTTGAGTACTGAATGGGACTACTTTATCTTTTGGACTACTTTATCACTCGGGTGTGGTCTGAGGAAGAATACATACCTGAGTGGAAGGATACATACCTGGAACTACTTTACAGGCTATTTAAACCACACCCGAAGAGCAGCACATGCTTCGCGTTGTTCTGCATCTAGCAGCTGGACGCTCACCGTGTTTGCTCCTGCATTCGGACTTCTGCCACGCCTGCCAGGATCCTGATCACCTACAAAGGAAGAGAAAGAGAGAATAGGAGAAGGAAAAGACTTTACCTGCAAGATCCGCATTCCGGAGTCAGCTCACCGACGATCCTGCAAAGGAAGACACTTAATTTAAAAGCACATCGCATCGACCGCCGCAGCGCCGCATTCCACTCACCTTCACAGGGCGCCTCCATGTTCAGCAGCGATCACCCGGATTCGCAGCCACGCTTCCACGCCTAGGGAGAAAAAGACAAGAGCAAAGGTGAGAGAGAGAAGGGAATGAGGAAACCTAAACCTCCATGTTAAGACTTACCTGTTGGGTCATTCCCTCTTCATTTCGGGTCCGCGCCGCATCCAGGCGTTTCCGGACTCCGGCCCCTATGGGGAAAAAGACATTAGCGTCAATAAGCGAATGAAAAGACACTACCCAAAAACGCTCATCAAGACTTACCTGATTTCTACAGGGATTGCACCTCGCATCTCGGGTCGGTGCCTTTTCCCCGGCATTCCGTACCCCGGCTCCTATGGGGAAAAAGACATTGACATTAGCATATTGATGCAAGGACAAAAGGGGAACCTTTCAAGGAACTTACCTGGAAGCCAAGCAAGTTTGGTTCTCATAAAACCAAGAATCCAGTGAAGTAACTGGATACCAACGCGTCCCTGCATCAGAAGCAGGAAGGAGAGCTCGCCCTTCAAGACCCTAAGGTGAGACGCCACGGGAAGCACAGAAGGGTTTCGAGGAGGGTAAGAGGGGAAAGGGGGAGGCTGGTAGCATTCCCCGCAGACAGTTAATCTCTTATTCTCGCCTACAGAAGGATACTTTTGCAGGCCGGACAAGCAGGAGTTGGGAGTCCGGTCCAGTCCATCTTCTGAGCCCCGCGCAACACCTTAGAAGAGGTCACAGCAGCACGATCCTGGCCAGCGCCTCCGTGGGAGTCAGGTGAGCGTAACAGAACGCAAAGCCTACCCACAATTTCCCACCCTGGCGCTATGGAGACTTCTGAGACAGACCAGCTGGCCCAGCTGTTTGGGGAATTAATGGCAGAGGTACACTCAGCTCGCCAAGAGACTAATGCCCTCAAAAGAAAACTCATTCTCTCCAAGGAACAAACTGATGACCTGGCCAAACGACTGCTACAGAGTCAGGCTGGACAAATTCCTTTACCTAGTCCCGGGGGAATTTCCACTTCGTTGGGTTCGAGTAACCCTGTTCAGATCAATCTGCCGGGATCCATGCCTTTAGCACCGCCTGAACGTTTTGCGGGGGACCCAAAGAAATATGCCATTTTTATGAACCAATGTCGCTTACATTTTATATGCAGACCAGGAGCCTTCCCTGATGATAGGACCAAAGTGGCCTTCGTGTTATCGTACCTAAGTGGCTGTGCTGCCGATTGGTCTGTTCCCTTGGTGAACCAGAACGATCCAATTCTCCAGGATTTTCAGGGCTTTCAGGCCAGCATGGAAAGGTTGTTCGCTCGACACTCACAGGGACAGGCCCTTGACAACAAACTGCTATCTCTACGACAAGGTAGTCAAGATCTTTTGTCTTATATAGCCTCCTTTAACAGACTGGTGGTGGAAACCGGATGGCCTGAAAATAAAAGGATCACTTTATTTCACCGGGGTCTGCGCGGAGAGCTAAAAGACATTCTGGCCCAAGTAGTGAATCCACCCCAGGGCTGCGCAGAATATATTGACTTTGTGGTACAACTGGATCACAGACTTCAGAATAGGAAAGCAGATCGGTCCAAGTTTGAAACCCGAGTACCGATCAGAACCCTCGTAAACCCCAGGAATACTGAAGCTTCGGAACCTATGCAAATAGGGGGAGTTAAGGGGCCGTTAACTCAGAAGGAACGCGAGAGAAGGCGACAAAAGCAACTATGCCTCTATTGCGGGGCTTCCGGTCACTTTCTTCGTGATTGTCCGGTAAAACCACCTAGGAAGGTGGTTGGTGCCTCTGACAACAACTTAATGGAACCTGTTTCGGGAAACGACCTGGCTCGACAAGCGTAGAGGTCCGCTTGCCGAGCTTGAAAACGAACTCTCTGACCTCGCATTTTGTCTTGCCAATGGTGCTCGTGGATCCAAAAAAGCCCCAACGGTTGCATGCCATCAAAGCATACGTCGACAGCAGAGCTATCGGAAACTATGTGGACCGCGAATTGGCCTCCAGGATGAACCTTCCTCTGCATCCAAAAATAAACCAGGATGTCATTACTACGGTTGATGGTACCGAAATAGCCTCTGGGCCGGTAACGCATTCCACCACAGAAGTGACACTTGTGAGTCAGGATGGACATCGGGAAGCAATAGTGTTTGATATAATCAAGGCTCCACAATTTCAAGTAATCCTCCGAATTCCTTGGTTAGAAACACACAATCCTCGAATAGACTGGCGAGCAAAGAGAATAACTTTTCCAGATTGTGGTCCCACTTGTTATCCTAGAAATCCAGCTATTGGTTTAGCCACAGTAACCCCAGCCACTGTTCAACTACCGGCAGAATACCTTGAATACCAGGACGTTTTTCAGAAAGAACATGCTAACACGCTACCCCCTCATCGTTCTTACGATTGCCAGATCGATCTAGTTCCCGATGCTCAACCGCCGTGTAGTAGGATTTACGCTCTCACTGAACCTGAAAACCAGCATTTGCGTCAGTATTTGGATCAGTACCTTGCCAATGGCTTTATTCGCCCATCAAAGTCCCCGGTCTCTTCCACTTTGTTCTTCGTGCCTAAAAAAGAAGGAGACCTTAGAACTTGTATTGACTACCGCGCTTTAAATCAGATAACGATAAAGAATCGTTATCCCCTGCCTCTGATCCCTGAACTTCTTGATCAAGTAAAAGATGCTCGTATATACACCAAGTTAGATCTCCGGGGAGCTTATCACCTAGTGCGAATAAAAGAAGGTGACGAGTGGAAGACAGCTTTCCGCACCAAATACGGGCTCTTCGAATATCAGGTTATGCCCTTCGGTTTGTGCAACGCGCCTGCAGCTTTTCAATTCTTCATGAACGATGTTCTGCGAGAACTTATCGATGTTTGTGTCATCGTATACATCGACGACATCCTGGTGTACTCATCTTCTGAGTCAGATCATCGAAAACATGTTCGAGCAGTTCTAGAGAAATTGCGCCAGCACAAACTATTTGTCAAGCTGGAAAAGTGTGTCTTTCATACCACTGAGGTTGAATTCCTCGGATTTGTTCTGACTCCTAAAGGAATTCGAATGGATTCACGAAAGGTGGACGCCATCCTCAAATGGCCATCTCCCGGTTCAGTGAAAGGGGTTCAGAGTATGCTTGGCTTTGCCAACTTCTATCGAAGATTCATCCCGGAGTTTTCACGAATAGTCCAACCCATTACTGCTCTTTTACGTAAGAATAAACATTTTGAATGGACTCCAGAGGCCGAACAAGCCTTTCAAGACCTAAAGACCAAATTCACTTCCGCACCTGTGTTGAAGCATCCACGTCCTGATCTCCCGTATATTGTTGAAACTGACGCATCCAGTTTAGCCATGGGAGCTGTCCTGTCGCAAAGGGATCCGAAAACTAACCAGCTACACCCTGTAGCCTTTTGGTCCAGGAAATTCTCAGTTCCTGAAATTAATTACGCAATTACCGACAAAGAGTTACTGGCCATTAAATCTGCTTTTAAGGCTTGGCGTCAATACCTCCTCGGTGCAAGACACACCATCACTGTAATTACGGATCACAGAAATTTGCAGTATTTAAAGACGGCCAAAGCCCAATCTTCACGACAACTCCGATGGGCTTTATTCTTTGCAGAATTTGATTTTATAATTACCTATCGCCCTGGCTGCAAGAATGGCAAAGCGGACGCCTTATCCCGGATTGGCATGGAAGACCCAATTCGTGTTTAGAACCTGTGCCGATAATACCTGAACAAAGAATCTTAGGTTTGACTTCATTGCAAACCATCGAGGACGTTGAAACTCGAGTCAAACTACTTTTTGACCCTTCAGCCTTACTGGAATGGACTCAAAAGGGTCCCCACTTCACCGTTAAGGATAACTTACCGTACTTCCAAGAGCGGTTATTTCTGCCAAGTAAGGAATTGCAAGAACTAGTTATTGCTCATTATCATGAATCGTTAATGGAAGGACACCCTGGTATCGCTAAAACGGAAGAAAAGATCAAACGCCAATTCTGGTGGCCTTCTTGGAGAAAAGACATAAAGTCTTTTGTGATGTCTTGCGGAGTTTGCGCCCAAAATAAAGGTCAAAGGAACAGGCCAGCCGGCCTACTTCAACCCTTGGAGATTCCACCGGCACCTTGGCACACCTTGTCTATGGACTTCATTACGGACCTGCCTCCGTGTGGTGGTTACAACACTATCCTAGTAATCGTGGATCTGTTCTCCAAAATGGCCCACTTTATCCCTCTAAAAGGATTGCCTTCAGCTTCCATCCTGGCCAAGGAATTCCTGGAGAATATAGTTCGAATACATGGTTTCCCTTCCGTACTAGTCTCAGATCGTGGAAGTCAATTCATTTCCCATTTTTGGAGGAAGTGTTGCCAACTAGCACAAATAGATGTGCGATTATCCACCAGCCACCACCCCCAGACCGATGGACAAACCGAGAGGACAAATCAGACTCTCGAGCAATATCTTCGGTGCATGTTGCACCAATCCGAGTACAATTGGAAAGACATTCTTTGGATCGCAGAATATGCATACAACAATTCTATGCATTCCGGAACCGGTCAAACTCCTTTTTATACTTTGTATGGTCACCATCCTCGAACCTCTGACCTAGATCCACCTCTGATCCTGGAAATGCCCGCAGTAAATCATCTGCATTCCACAATAACCCGAGCCTCCGAAGAAGCTACAACTCATTTACAGCAAGCCAAGAAAAAGTACAAAGAAAACGCTGATTTGCACCGAAGTAAAACACCTCCTTACCAAGTAGGAGACCAGGTTTGGCTAGCAACTAGACATTTATCTCTCAAGGGCCCACAGACTTTCAATCCCAGATTCATTGGGCCTTACCCCATCAAAGCCATAATCAACCCAGTGGCCTTTAAACTGGATTTGCCTTCCAACATGCGTATTCATCCCGTTTTTCACGCATCACTTTTGAAACCGGTACAACCAGGAACCCGACTGTCCAAGCTTCCAGATCCTATTCAAATTGATGGGGAATTAGAATTCGAAGTGAAAGACATTTTAGACTCCAAAATGTTAAAGTCAAAACTTTTCTATCTTGTTGACTGGAAGGGTTATGGACCTCATGAGAGATCGTGGGAGCCTAGTAACCATATTCACGCACCTCGATTAATACGAAGGTTCCACCGTAGATTCCCGAACAAGCCAAAACCCCGGAGGAAACAACCTTGGGAGGGGCCTTGTGGGGGGGGTACTGTCATGATGCCTACCTCCAAGGAGCCAGGTCCAGCCCAGCAACCCCAGAGGCAGACATCATTTTCCCCAAGGACGTCTCAGCGGGCCCAAGTTGGGACCTTTTGGACGCAGTCCTGGCGCCTTTGGCGCCAGGCTCATTCTGGACCCCAGTCCTGGTGCCTTAGGCGCCAGGCTCATAAAGCAAGACATGTGTGTAAGTGTTTTAATGTGCACTTACCTGAAGCAGACCGTGCTGCTACATCCAGGCCCTCTTGAGGACTGAATGGGACTACTTTATCTTTTGGACTACTTTATCACTCGGGTGTGGTCTGAGGAAGAATACATACCTGAGTGGAAGGATACATACCTGGAACTACTTTACAGGCTATTTAAACCACACCCGAAGAGCAGCACATGCTTCGCGTTGTTCTGCATCTAGCAGCTGGACGCTCACCGTGTTTGCTCCTGCATTCGGACTTCTGCCACGCCTGCCAGCATCCTGATCACCTACAAAAGAAGAGAAAGAGAGAATAGGAGAAGTTAAAGACTTTACCTGCAAGAGCCGCATTCCGGAGTCAGCTCGCCGACGGTCCTGCAAAGGAAGACACTTAATTTAAAAGCACATTGCATCGACCGCCGCAGCGCCGCATTCCACTCACCCTCACAGGGCGCCTCCATGTTCAGCAGCGATCACCCGGATTCGCAGCCACGCTTCCACGCCTAGGGAGAAAAAGACAAGAGCAAAGGTGAGAGAGAGAAGGGAATGAGGAAACCTAAACCTCCATGTTAAGACTTACCTGTTGGGTCATTCCCTCTTCATTTCGGGTCCGCGCCGCATCCAGGCGTTTCCGGACCCCGGCCCCTATGGGGAAAAAGACATTAGCGTCAATAAGCGAATGAAAAGACATTACCCAAAAATGCTCATCAAGACTTACCTGATTTCTACAGGGATTGCACCTCGCATCTCGAGTCGGTGCCTTTTCCCCGGCATTCCGTACCCCGGCCACTATGGGGAAAAAGACATTGACATTAGCATATTGATGCAAGGACAAAAGGGGAAGCTTTCAAGGAACTTACCTGGAAGCCAAGCAACGTTGGTTCTCATAAAACCAAGAATCCAGTGAAGTAACTAGATACCAATGCGCCCCTGCATCAGAAGCAGGAAGGAGAGCTCGCCCTTCAAGACCCTAAGGTGAGACGCCACGGGAAGCACATAAGGGTTTCGAGGAGGGTGAGAGGGGAAAGGGGGAGGCTGGTAGCATTCCCCGCAGACAGTTAATCCCTTATTCTCGCCTACAGAAGGATACTTTTGCAGGCCGGACAAGCAGGAGTTGGGAGTCCGGTCCAGTCCATCTTCTGAGCCCCGCGCAACACCTTAGAAGAGGTCACAGCAGCACGATCCTTGCCAGCGCCTCCGTGGGAGTCAGGTGAGCGTAACAGACCCTCAACAAGGCCCGGCGCCTCCTGAAGGCAGCGGATGCTAAGGGGCGCCGGGGCCACTTGTCGGAAGATCAGATGAGGGTCCTGGAACGCATATCCCCAGCGCTCCACATCCAGGTCCTTGAGAAGCAGACCCGTCTGGAGTCGAGCGGTAAGTGTACATGCATACTGATTGTAAGCTGTGCGTGTGGTGGTGTGCCAGGAGTGTGCAGGTTGAACATGTATTTTTATGTGGCCAGGAAGGGGGGGTGTATAGGGCCGTGAGGGTGACACATGCGAGGGGTCTCATGTGTGACACATGGATGGTGCTTGTGTGTGTGGGCTTGCATGGCACAGGATGTGGTGGAATGATTGTCAGGTGTGACATGGATGTTGATCAAAACACTGCGACAGTTGGCGGAGGTGTACACATGCATGCAAGTTTGGTGGTGTGTGTGCATGTGTAGTGTACTCCCTATGTTGCATGTGATGTGTGGATGACCTTTGGCTGCTCATGCTGTTGTATGTGAATGGATGGTGCTGGCTGTTGCAATATGGCTGTGGTATGGCTCATGTGTGCAAGTTGAAATGATATGTGTGTTGGGGATTGTGATGCCATGTCTGAGGTTTACCAATGCCACTCATGTATAACTGTCATGTGTGTATGAGTCCATTTTACTGTGCCCTGATGCCTGTGTTTTCTTTCTCCCTGTCTGCAGCGTCCACTGATGAAGAGGGCGGAGAAGGTGCTGTGGAGCACAGCGGCAGGGGTCGCACCACCAGCCTGAGATGCAAGGTCCGGCTTCCCTCCCCGGTTGTGATCTCGTCGGGGAGTGAGGAGTCCGGTGCCGTGTCCCAGGCCACAGCTGCCGAGGGGAGGTCCAAGAGGTGGAGGTTGGAGTTGCACTCCTCGGCAGCAGAAGGGGCAGCTGGGACCCCACAGGGCCCAACGGAGGAAGATGGCACGGAGTCATCCAGGTTGGTGGGGGGTTTGGTGGAGGAGGAGGCCGTGCAAGCGACAGTGGCGGGGTCTGGAGGTGGGGATTCCACTGGTGCTAGTGGTGCAGTGCAGGATCAGGGACAGGAGGCAGCACAGGCCGCCGCGGAGGTGCCTGTGTGCAATCCTGTCCCTGCTCCTGTCACTGCATCATCTTGCACCAGCGGGGATGCCTAGCTCCAGACCCGTTCTCAGGGAGAGGATTGGCTTACAACACCTGGCCTTCCTCTCCCTGCGGATGTGGCTATCCTGCACCAGGTTGAGCCTGTCCAGGGTGGGGTGGCGTTGCATCAACGGGCCATGCGAGCTCACCTGCAGTCTTTTCATGATGAGTCTGCACGTCTTCTCGCATGGCTCGTTGACCGCGTTGACTCACTGGGACAGCTCACCAGGGCTGGATTCCTCCGTTTCCTGGACCTTGTTCCGACCCCCTTCTCCACAGAACCCCCTATGCCCCAGTCGTCCTCCATGCCATCTTCCCACCAATGTGTCACCTGGGTGCCCTGTGGAGCTGCCTCCGACCGTGCGGCCAGGCTGGTGGACAACAGATCCCTGCCACAGTCGGGAGTCGGACGTCCAGCAGGGGTGGCCACATCAACGACTGCACCCCTGCTGGAGGAGGATGTGCAGGCACCATCGGACAGGGCACATGGACAGCAGCAGCTGCAGCAGCAGGAGGCTGTAGGTGGGAGCCACGATAGATCGGGGCCTTCAACATCGGAGGGGCAGGCATCGGCCGGAGGGCAGGAGGACCCTGGACGGGAAGTGTCTTCCGTGTGGCAGCGGTTGGGCCACGCCATAGATGCGGAGCGGCGGCGGGCGGAAGAGGCGCGGCTCACGATGGTCAGGGCGGAGAACTCCATGCGGAGGGCCCTGAGGCAGGCCGAGTGCCTCGAGGCAATCCGCAGGGAGTTGGAGGTGAACATGTCAGCGTCCCTGCGGACCCTCAGGGCCATGGAACAGGACCGCCTCCGGGACATAGAAGAGGAGTTCGATGATGCCCTGGCCCGGAACACCACTAAGTGAGCCGCTGGACTGGCCCGCCGCCATTGTATATAGTTATTTAGTGATAGGTTTCCTTTATAGTTTATTTTTATTTGGAGTCGACGGGCACTGCTCCACCTTTTGCATATAGTTCCATTTTAGATAGGTTTTTTGGTAGGTTTCATTTCTTCTCTTGGGATGATGGACCCTGAATACTTTGTACATAGTTGGACTTTGGATTTGGATATTTTTTTTACTATGAATATTTTTTCCCATGGAGCAATGGTTTTCTATTTCTTTTTTCCCTTCATTTCCTTTTCATGGACTTGAACTTTGGAAGATATTTTTTTGGATTATCATTTATTGATTTTAATTTGAAAAGGGACAGCCAGCTTAATTTTGTTATTTTTTTACTTGTGTATTTTGTTTAATTTTGATTGCCATTGCTGTTTTTTTTAATACGTTATTTGGATTTTTTCATTCTTCAATGTGTGGTTTCTTCTCATTGTTTTCATGCATGTCATGATATGGGTTTTCAGGTTCACTTGCAACCATTGTGTGTGTGTGAGACACATGTGTTGATTTACATTGTTTCCATTGGAGTAGTATCATGGGCACATGTAATACTTGGTTGTGTCTTTGGGCTGTGGTGGCTGGCCATGAGGCACATGCTTGAGGATTGTCAGGGCCTGTGGGCAGGGGGACATGAGTGGGGGCCTGGCGGAGGCTGCCCATGGTGGTTTTGGTAGACATGGGTGGGAGCCTGGTGGGGGCTGCCCCTGCACTGCTGGGGGGTGGGGGTGGGTGGGAGACATGAGTGGGGGCCTGGTGGGGGCTGCCCATGGTGGCTGGGGGGTGGGGGTGGTGGTAGACATGGGTGGGAGCCTGGTGGAGGGTGCCCCACACTGCTGGGTGGGTGGGGGTGGGTGGGAGACATGAGTGGGGGCCTGGCGGAGGCTGCCCATGGTTGGTGGGGGGTGGGGGTGGTGGAAGACATGGGTGGGGGCCTGGTGGAGGGTGCCCCACACTGCAGGGGGTGTGGGGGTGGTGGGAGACATGAGTGGGGGCCTGGCAGAGGCTGCCCATGGTGGGTGGGGGGTGGGGGTGGTGGGAGACATGGGTGGGGGCCAGGTGGAGGGTGCCCCACACTGCTGGGGGGGTGGGGGTGGTGGGAGACATGAGTGGGGGCCTGGCGGAGGCTGCCCATGGTGGTTGGGGGTGGGGGTGGTGGGAGACATGGGTGGGGGCCTGGTGGAGGGTGCCCCACACTGCTGGGGGGGTGGGGGTGGTGGGAGACATGAGTGGGGCCTGGTGGGGGCTGCCCATGGTGGCTGGGGGGTGGGAGGGTGGTAGACACGGGTGGGAGCCTGGTGGAGGGTGCCCCTGCACTGCTGGGGGGTGGGGGTGGGTGGGAGACATGAGTGGGGGCCTGGTGGGGGCTGCCCATGGTGGCTGGGGGGTGGGAGTGGTGGGAGACATGAGTGGGGGCCTGGTGGAGGCTGCCCCACAGTGCTGGGGGGTGGGGGTGGTGGTAGACATGGGTGGGAGCCTGGTGGAGGGTGCCCCACACTGCTGGGGGGATGGGGGGGTGGGAGAAATGAGTGGGGGCCTGGTGGGGGCTGCCCATGGTGGCTGGGGGGTGGGGGTGGTGGGAGACATGAGTGGGGGCCTGGTGGAGGCTGCCCCACAGTGCTGGGGGGTGGGGGTGGTGGTAGACATGGGTGGGAGCCTGGTGGAGGGTGCCCCACACTACTGGGGGGGTGGGGGTGGGTGGGAGACAGGAGTGGGGGCCTGGTGGGGGCTGCCCATGGTGGCTGGGGGGTGGGGGTGGTGGGAGACATGAGTGGGGGCCTGGTGGAGGCTGCCCCACAGTGCTGGGGGGTGGGGGTGGTGGTAGACATGGGTGGGAGCCTGGTGGAGGGTGCCCCACACTGCTGGGGGGGTGGGGGTGGGTGGGAGACATGAGTGGGTGCCTGGTGTGGGCTGCCCATGGTGGCTGGGGGGTGGGGGTGTTGGGAGACATGAGTGGGGGCCTGGTGGAGGCTGCCCCACAGTGCTGGGGGGTGGGGGTGGTGGTAGACATGGGTGGGAGCCTGGTTGGGGCTACCCATGGTGGCTGGGGGGTGGGGGTGATAGGGGACATGACTGGGGGCCTGGTGGAGGGTGCCCCACACTGCTGGGGGGGTGGGGGTGGTGGGAGACATGAGTGGGGGCCTGGTGGAGGCTGCCCATGGTGGGTGGGGGGTGGGGGTGGTGGGAGACATGGGTGGGGGCCTGGTGGAGGATGCCCCACACTGCTGGGGGGGGGTGGTGGAGACATGAGTGGGGGCCTGGCGGGGGCTGCCCATGGTGGCTGGGGGGTGGGGGGGATGGTAGACATGGGTGGGAGCCTGCTGGGGGCTGCCCCTGCACTGCTAGGGGGTGGGGGTGGGTGGGAGACATGAGTGGGGGCCTGGTGGGGGCTGCCCATGGTGGCTGGGGGGTGGGGGTGGTGGTAGACATGGGTGGGAGCCTGGTGGAGGGTGCCCCACACTGCTGGGGGGGTGGGGGTGGGTGGGAGACATGAGTGGGGGCCTGGCGGAGACTGCCCATGGTGGCTGAGGGGTGGGGGTGGTGGGACACATGGGTGGGTGCCTGGTGGAGGGTGCCCCACAATGCTGGGGCGGTGGGGGTGGTGGGAGACATGAGTGGGGGCCTGGCAGAGGCTGCCCATGGTGGGTGGGGGGTGGGGATGGTGGGAGATATGGGTGGGGGCCTGGTGGAGGGTGCCCCACACTGCTGGGGGGGTGGGGGTGGTGGGAGACATGAGTGGGGGCCTGGCGGGGGCTGCCCATGGTGGCTGGGGGGTGGGGGGGTGGTAGACACGGGTGGGAGCCTGGTGGAGGGTGCCCCTGCACTGCTGGGGGGTGGGGGTGGGTGGGAGACATGAGTGGGGGCTTGGTGGGGGCTGCCCATGTGGCTGGGGGGTGGGGGTGGTGGGAGACATGAGATGGGGCCTGGTGGAGGCTGCCCCACAGCGCTGGGGGGTGGGGTGGTGGTAGACATGGGTGGGAGCCTGGTGGAGGGTGCCCCACACTTCTGGGGGGGGGCTGGGGGTGGGTGGGAGACATGAGTGGGGGCCTGGCGGAGGCTGCCCATGGTGGGTGGGGGGTGGGGGTGGTGGGAGACATGGGTGGGGGCCTGGTGGAGGGTGCCCCACACTGCTGGGGGGGGTGGGGGTGGTGGGAGACATGAGTGAGGGCCTGGCGGAGGCTGCCCATGGTGGGTGGGGGGTGGGGGGGTGGGATACATCGGTGGGGGCCTGGTGGAGGGTGCCCCACACTGCTGGGGGGGTGGGGGTGGTGGGAGACATGAGTGGGGGCCTGGCGGGGGCTGCCCATGGTGGCTGGGGGGTGGGGGAGTGTTAGACATGGGTGGGAGCCTGGTGGGGGCTGCCCCTGCACTGCTGGGGGGTGGGGGTGGGTGGGAGACATGAGTGGGGGCCTGGTGGGGGCTGCCCATGGTGGCTGGGGGGTGGGGGTGGTGGTAGACATGGGTGGGAGCATGGTGCAGGGTGCCCCACACTGCTGGGGGGGTGGGGGTGGGTGGGAGACATGAGTGGGGGAGTGGTGGGGGCTGCCCATGGTGGCTGGGGGGTGGTGGGGTGGTAGACACGGGTGGGAGCCTGGTGGAGGGTGCCCCTGCACTGCTGGGGGGTGGGGGTGGGTGGTAGACATGGGTGGGAGCCTGGTGGTTGCTGCCCCTGTACTGCTGGGGGGGTGGGGGTGGGTGGGAGACATGAGTGGGGGCCTGGCGTAGGCTGCCCATGGTGGCTGGGGGGTGGGGTGGTGGGAGACATGGGTGGGGGCCTGGTGGAGGGTGCCCCACACTGCTGGGGGGGTGAGGGTGGTGGAAGACATGAGTGGGGGCCTGGTGGAGGCTGCCCATGGTGGGTGGGGGGTGGGGGTGGTGGGAGACATGAGTGGGGGCCTGGTGGAGGCTGCCCCACAGTGCTGGGGGGTGGGGGTGGTGGTAGACATGGGTGGGAGCCTGGTGGTTGCTGCCCCTGTACTGCTGGGGGGGTGGGGGTGGGTGGGAGACATGAGTGGGGGCCTGGCGGAGGCTGCCCATGGTGGGTGGGGGGTGGGGGTGGTGGGAGACATGGGTGGGGGCCTGGTGGAGGGTGCCCCACACTGCTGGGGGGTGGGGGTGATGGGAGACATGAGTGGGGGCCTGGCGGGGGCTGCCCATGGTGGCTGGGGGGTGGGGGGGTGGTAGACATGGGTGGAGGCCTGGTGGGGGCTGCCCCTGCACTGCTGGGGGGTGGGTGTGGGTGGGAGACATGAGTGGGGCCTGGTGGGGGCTGCCCATGGTGGCTGGGGGGTGGAGGTGGTGGTAGACATGGGTGGGAGCCTGGTGGAGGGTGCCCCACACAGCTGGAGGGTGGGGTGGGTGGGAGACATGAGTGGGGGCCTGGTGGGGGCTGCCCCTGGTGGCTGGGGGGTGGGGGTGGTGGGAGACATGAGTGGGGGCCTGGTGGTGGCTGCCCCACAGTGCTGGGGGGTGGGTGTGGTGGTAGACATGGGTGGGAGCCTGGTTGGGGCTACCCATGGTGGCTGGGGGGTGGGGGTGATAGGGGACATGAGTGGGGGCCTGGTGGAGGGTGCCCCACACTGCTGGGGGGTGTGGGGGGGTGGGAAACATGAGTGGGGGCCTGGCGGAGGCTGCCCATGGTGGGTGGCGGGTGGGGGTGGTGGGAGACATGGGTGGGGGCCTGGTGGAGGGTGCCCCACACTGCTGGGGTGTGGGGGTGGTGGGAGACATGAGTGGGGGCCTGGCGGGGGCTGCCCATGGGGGGTGGGGGGTGGTAGACATGGGTGGGAGCCTGGTGGGGGCTGCCCCTGCACTGCTGGGGGGTTGGGGGTGGGTTGGAGACATGAGTGGGGGCCTGGTGGGGGCTGCCCATGGTGGCTGGGGGGTGGGGGTGGTGGGAGACATGAGTGGGGGCCTGGTGGAGGCTGCCCCACAGTGCTGGGGGGTGGGGGTGGTGGTAGACATGGGTGGGAGCCTGGTGGAGGGTGCCCCACACTGCTGGGGGGGGTGGGGGTGGGTGGGAGACATGAGTGGGGGCCTGGCGGAGGCTGCCCATGGTGGGTGGGGGGTGGGGGTGGTCGGAGACATGGTTGGGGGCCTGGTGGAGGGTGCCCCACACTGCTGGGGGGTGGGGGTGGTGGGAGTATTGAGTGGGGGCCTGGCGGGGGCTGCCCATGGTGGCTGGGGGGTGGGGGGGTGGTAGACATGGGTGGGGGCCTGGTGGGGGCTGCCCCTGCACTGCTGGGGGGTGGGGGTGGGTGGGAGACATGAGTGGGGGCCTGGTGGGGGCTGCCCATGGTGGCTGGGGGGTGGGGGTGCTGGTAGACATGGGTGGGAGCCTGGTGGAGGGTGCCCCACACAGCTGGAGGGTGGGGTGGGTGGGAGACATGAGTGGGGGCCTGGTGGGGGCTGCCCATGGTGGCTGGGGGGTGGGGGTGGTGGGAGACATGAGTGGTGGCCTGGTGGAGGCTGCCCCACAGTGCTGGGGGGTGGTGGTGGTGGTAGACATGGGTGGGAGCCTGGTTGGGGCTACCCATGGTGGCTGGGGGGTGGGGGTGATAGGGGACATGAGTGGGGGCCTGGTGGAGGGTGCCCCACACTGCTGGGGTGGGTGGGGGTGGTGGGAAACATGAGTGGGGTCTGGCGGAGGCTGCCCATGGTGGGTGGGGGGTGGGGGTGGTGGTAGACATGGGTGGGGGCCTGGTGGAGGTTGCCCCACACTGCTGGGGGGGTGGGGGTGGTGGGAGACATGAGTGGGGGCCTGGCGGGGGCTGCCCATGGTGGCTGGGGGGTGGGGGGGTGGTAGACATGGGTGGGAGCCTGGTGGGGGCTGCCCCTGCAGTGCTGGGGGGTGGGGGTGGGTCGGAGACATGAGTGGGGGCCTGGTGGGGGCTGCCCATGGAAGCTGGGGGGTGGGGGTGGTGGTAGACATGGGTGGGAGCCTGGTGGAGGGTGCCCCACACTGCTGGGGGGGGTGGAGGTGGGTGGGAGACATGAGTGGGGGCCTGGCGGAGGCTGCCCATGGTGGCTGGGGGGGTGGGGGGGTGGTAGACATGGGTGGGAGCCTGTTGGGGGCTGCCCCTGCACTTCTGGCGGGTGGGGGTGGGTCGGAGACATGAGTGGGGGCCTGGTGGGGGCTGCCCATGGTGGCTGGGGGGTGGGGGTGGTGGGAGACATGAGTGGGGGCCTGGTGGAGGCTGCCCCACAGTGCTGGGGGGTGGGGGTGGTGGTAGACATCGGTGGGAGCCTGGTGGAGGGTGCCCCACACTGCTGGGGGGGTGGGGGTGGGTGGGAGACCTGAGTGGGGGCCTGGCGGAGGCTGCCCATGGTGGGTGGGGGGTGGGGGTGGTGGGAGACATGGGTGGGGGCCTGGTGGAGGGTGCCCCACACTGCTGGGGGGTGGGGGTGGTGGGAGACATGAGTGGGGGCCTGGCGGGGGCTGCCCATGGTGGCTGGGGGGTGGGGGGGTGGTAGACATGGGTGGGGGCCTGGTGGGGGCTGCCCCTGCACTGCTGGGGGTTGGGGGTGGGTGGGAGACATGAGTGGGGGCTGCCCATGGTGGCTGGGGGGTGGTGGTAGACATGGGTGGGAGCCTGGTGGAGGGTGCCCCACACAGCTGGAGGGAGGGGTGGGTGGGAGACATGAGTGGGGGCCTGGTGGGGGCTGCCCATGGTGGCTGGGGGGTGGGGGTGGTGGGAGACATGAGTGGGGGCCTGGTGGAGGCTGCCCCACAGTGCTGGGGGGTGGGGGTGGTGGTAGACATGGGTGGGAGCCTGGTTGGGGATACCCATGGCGGCTGGGGGGTGGGGGTGATAGGGGACATGAGTGGGGGCCTGGTGGAGGGTGCCCCACACTGCTGGGGTGGGTGGGGGTGGTGGGAAACATGAGTGGGGGTCTGGCGGAGGCTGCCCATGGTGGGTGGGGGGTGGGGGTGGTGGGAGACATGGGTGGGGGCCTGGTGGAGGGTGCCCCACACTACTGGGGGGGTGGGGGTGGTGGGAGACATGAGTGGGGGCCTGGCGGGGGCTGCCCATGGTGGCTGGGGGGTGGGCGGGTGGTAGACATGGGTGGGAGCCTGGTGGGGGCTGCCCCTCCACTGCTGGGGTGTGGGGGTGGGTCGGAGACATGAGTGGGGGCCTGCTGGGGGCTGCCCATGGTGGCTGGGGGGTGGGGGTGGTGGTAGACATGGGTGGGAGCCTGGTGGAGGGTGCCCCAAACTGCTGGGGGAGTGGAGGTGGGTGGGAGACATGAGTGGGGGCCTGGCGGAGGCTGCCCATGGTGGCTGGGGGGTGGGGGTTGTGGGAGACATTGGTGGGGGCCTGGTGGAGGGTGCCAAACACTGCTGGGGGGGTGGGGTGGTGGGAGACATGAGTGGGGGCCTGGCAGAGGCTGCCCATGGTGGGTGGGGGTGGGGGTGGTGGGAGACATGGGTGGGGGCCTGGTGGAGGGTGCCCCACACTGCTGGGGGGTGGGGGTGGTGGGAGACATGAGTGGGGACCTGGTGGGGGCTGCCCATGGTGGCTGGGGGGTGGGGGTGTTGGTAGACATGGGTGGGAGCCTGGTGGAGGGTGCCCCACACTGCTGGGGGGTGGAGGTGGGTGGGAGACATGAGTGGGGGCCTGGCGGGGGCTGCCCATGGTGGCTGGGGGGTGGGGGGTGGTAGACACGGATGGGAGCCTGGTGGAGGGTGCCCCTGCACTGCTGGGCGGTGGGGGTGGGTGGGAGACATGAGTGGGGGCCTGGTGGGGACTGCCCATGGTGGCTGGGGGTGGGGGTGGTGGTAGACATGGGTGGGAGCCTGGTGGAGGGTGCCCCACACAGCTGGGGGGTGGGGGTGGGTGGGAGACATGAGTGGGGGCCTGGTGGAGGCTGCCCCACAGTGCTGGGGTGTGGGGGTGGTGGTAGACATGGGTGGGAGCCTGGTTGGGGCTGCCCATGGTGGCTGGGGGGTGAAGGTGGTGGGAGACATGAGTGGGGGCCTGGTGGAGGCTGCCCCACAGTGCTGGGGTGTGGGGGTGGTGGTAGACATGGGTGGGAGCCTGGTTGGGGCTGCCCATGGTGGCTGGGGGGTGGGGGTGGTGGTAGACATGGGTGGGAGCCTGGTGGAGGGTGTCCCACACAGCTGGAGGGTGGGGTGGGTGGGAGACATGAGTGGGGGCCTGGTGGGGGCTGCCCATGGTGGCTGGGGGGTGGGGGTGGTGGGAGACATGAGTGGGGGCCTGGTGGAGGCTGCCCCACAGTGCTGGGGGGTGGGGGTGGTGGTAGACATGGGTGGGAGCCTGGTTGGGGCTGCCCATGGTGGCTGGGCGGTGGGGGGGTGGTAGACATGGGTGGGAGCCTGGTGGGGGCTGCCCCTGCACTGCTGGGGGGTGGGGGTTGGTCGGAGACATGAGTGGGGGCCTGGTGGGGGCTGCCCATGGTGGCTGGGGGGTGGGGGGGTGGTAGACATTGGTGGGAGCCTGGTGGGGGCTGCCCCTGCACTGCTGGGGGGTGGGGGTGGGTCGGAGACATGAGTGGGGGCCTGCTGGGGGCTGCCCATGGTGGCTGGGGGGTGGGGGTGGTGGTAGACATGGGTGGGAGCCTGGTTGGGGCTGCCCATGGTGGCTGGGCGGTGGGGGGGTGGTAGACATGGGTGGGAGCCTGGTGGAGGGTGCCCCACACTGCTGGGGGGGTGGGGGTGGTGGGAGACATGAGTGGGGGCCTGGCGGGGGCTGCCCATGGTGGCTGGGGGATGGGGGGGTGGTAGACATTGGTGGGAGCCTGGTGGGGGCTGCCCCTGCACTGCTGGGGGGTGGGGGTGGGTCGGAGACATGAGTGGGGGCCTGCTGGGGGCTGCCTATGGTGGCTGGGGGGTGGGGGTGGTGGTAGACATGGGTGGGAGCCTGGTGGAGGGTGCCCCACACTGCTGGGGGGGTGGAGGTGGGTGGGAGACATGAGTGGGGGCCTGGCGGAGGCTGCCCATGTTGGCTGGGGGGTGGGGGTGGTGGGAGACATTGGTGGGGGCCTGGTGGAGGGTGCCAAACACTGCTGGGGGGGTGGGGTGGTGGGAGACATGAGTGGGGGCCTGGCAGAGGCTGCCCATGGTGGGTGGGTGGTGGGGGTGGTGGGAGACATGGGTGGGGGCCTGGTGGAGGGTGCCCCACACTGCTAGGGGGGTGGGGGTGGTGGGAGACATGAGTGGGGGCCTGGTGGGGGCTGCCCATGGTGGCTGGGGGGTGGGGGTGGTGGTAGACATGGGTGGGAGCCTGGTGGAGGGTGCCCCACACTGCTGGGGGGTGGAGGTGGGTGGGAGACATGAGTGGGGGCCTGGCGGGGGCTGCCCATGGTGGCTGGGGGTGGGGGGTGGTAGACACGGGTGGGAGCCTGGTGGAGGGTGCCCCTGCACTGCTGGGGTTTGGGGTGGGTGGGAGACATGAGTGGGGGCCTGGTGGGGGCTGCCCATGGTGGCTGGGGGGTGGGGGTGGTGGGAGACATGAGTGGGGGCCTGGTGGAGGCTGCCCCACAGTGCTGGAGGGTGGGGGTAGTGGTAGACATGGGTGGGGGCCTGGTGGGGGCTGCCCCTGCACTGCTGGGGGGTGGGGGTGGGTGGGAGACATGAGTGGGGGCCTGGCGGGGGCTGCCCATGGTGGCTGGGGGGTGGGGGGGTGGTAGACATGGGTGGGGGCCTGGTGGGGGCTGCCCCTGCACTGCTGGGGGTTGGGGGTGGGTGGGAGACATGAGTGGGGGCTGCCCATGGTGGCTGGGGGGTGGTGGTAGACATGGGTGGGAGCCTGGTGGAGGGTGCCCCACACAGCTGGAGGGAGGGGTGGGTGGGAGACATGAGTGGGGGCCTGGTGGGGGCTGCTCATGGTGGCTGGGGGGTGGGGGTGGTGGGAGACATGAGTGGGGGCCTGGTGGAGGCTGCCCCACAGTGCTGGGGGGTGGGGGTGGTGGTAGACATGGGTGGGAGCCTGGTTGGGGATACCCATGGCGGCTGGGGGGTGGGGGTGATAGGGGACATGAGTGGGGGCCTGGTGGAGTGTGCCCCACACTGCTGGGGTGGGTGGGGGTGGTGGGAAACATGAGTGGGGGTCTGGCGGAGGCTGCCCATGGTGGGTGGGGGATGGGGGTGGTGGGAGACATGGGTGGGGGCCTGGTGGAGGGTGCCCCACACTACTGGGGGGGTGGGGGTGGTGGGAGACATGAGTGGGGGCCTGGCGGGGGCTGCCCATGGTGGCTAGGGGGTGGGCGGGTGGTAGACATGGGTGGGAGCCTGGTGGGGGCTGCCCCTGCACTGCTGGGGTGTGGGGGTGGGTCGGAGACATGAGTGGGGGCCTGCTGGGGGCTGCCCATGGTGGCTGGGGGGTGGGGGTGGTGGTAGACATGGGTGGGAGCCTGGTGGAGGGTGCCCCAAACTGCTGGGGGGGTGGAGGTGGGTGGGAGACATGAGTGGGGGCCTGGCGGAGGCTGCCCATGGTGGCTGGGGGGTGGGGGTTGTGGGAGACATTGGTGGGGGCCTGGTGGAGGGTGCCAAACACTGCTGGGGGGGTGGGGTGGTGGGAGACATGAGTGGGGGCCTGGCAGAGGCTGCCCATGGTGGGTGGGGGTGGGGGTGGTGGGAGACATGGGTGGGGGCCTGGTGGAGGGTGCCCCACACTGCTGGGGGGTGGGGGTGGTGGGAGACATGAGTGGGGTCCTGGTGGGGGCTGCCCATGGTGGCTGGGGGGTGGGGGTGTTGGTAGACATGGGTGGGAGCCTGGTGGAGGGTGCCCCACACTGCTGGGGGGTGGAGGTGGGTGGGAGACATGAGTGGGGGCCTGGCGGGGGCTGCCCATGGTGGCTGGGGAATGGGGGGTGGTAGACACGGGTGGGAGCCTGGTGGAGGGTGCCCCTGCACTGCTGGGCGGTGGGGGTGGGTGGGAGACATGAGTGGGGGCCTGGTGGGGACTGCCCATGGTGGCTGGGGGGTGGGGGTGGTGGGAGACATGAGTGGGGGCCTGGTGAAGGCTGCCCCACAGTGCTGGAGGGTGGGGGTGGTGGTAGACATGGGTGGGGGCCTGGTGGGGGCTGCCCCTGCACTGCTGGGGGTTGGGGGTGGGTGGGAGACATGAGTGGGGGCCTGGTGGGGGCTGCCCATGGTGGCTGGGGGTGGGCGTGGTGGTAGACATGGGTGGGAGCCTGGTGGAGGGTGCCCCACACAGCTGGGGGGTGGGGGTGGGTGGGAGACATGAGTGGGGGCCTGGTGGGGGCTGCCCATGGTGGCTGGGGGCTGGGGGTGGTGGGAGACATGAGTGGGGGCCTGGTGGAGGCTGCCCCACAGTGCTGGGGTGGTGGTAGACATGGGTGGGAGCCTGGTTGGGGCTGCCCATGGTGGCTGGGGGGTGGGGGTGGTGGTAGACATGGGTGGGAGCCTGGTGGAGGGTGCCCCACACAGCTGGAGGGTGGGGTGGGTGGGAGACATGAGTGGGGGCCTGGTGGGGGCTGCCCATGGTGGCTGGGGGGTGGGGGTGGTGGGAGACATGAGTGGGGGCCTGGTGGAGGCTGCCCCACAGTGCTGGGGGGTGGGGGTGGTGGTAGACATGGGTGGGAGCCTGGTTGGGGCTGCCCATGGTGGCTGGGCGGTGGGGGGGTGGTAGACATGGGTGGGAGCCTGGTGGGGGCTGCCCCTGCACTGCTGGGGGGTGGGGGTTGGTCGGAGACATGAGTGGGGGCCTGGTGGGGGCTGCCCATGGTGGCTGGGGGGTGGGGGTGGTGGTAGACATGGGTGGGAGCCTGGTGGAGGGTGCCCCACACTGCTGGGGGGGTGGGGGTGGTGGGAGACATGAGTGGGGGCCTGGCGGGGGCTGCCCATGGTGGCTGGGGGGTGGGGGGGTGGTAGACATTGGTGGGAGCCTGGTGGGGGCTGCCCCTGCACTGCTGGGGGGTGGGGGTGGGTCGGAGACATGAGTGGGGGCCTGCTGGGGGCTGCCCATGGTGGCTGGGGGGTGGGGGTGGTGGTAGACATGGGTGGGAGCCTGGTGGAGGGTGCCCCACACTGCTGGGGGGGTGGAGGTGGGTGGGAAACATGAGTGGGGGCCTGGCGGAGGCTGCCCATGTTGGCTAGGGGGTGGGGGTGGGGGTGGTGGGAGACATTGGTGGGGGCCTGGTGGAGGGTGCCAAACACTGCTGGGGGGGTGGGGTGGTGGGAGACATGAGTGGGGGCCTGGCAGAGGCTGCCCATGGTGGGTGGGTGGTGGGGGTGGAGGGAGACATGGGTGGGGGCCTGGTGGAGGGTGCCCCACACTGCTAGGGGGGTGGGGGTGGTGGGAGACATGAGTGGGGGCCTGGTGGGGGCTGCCCATGGTGGCTGGGGGGTGGGGGTGGTGGTAGACATGGGTGGGAGCCTGGTGGAGGGTGCCCCACACTGCTGGGGGGTGGAGGTGGGTGGGAGACATGAGTGGGGGCCTGGCGGGGGCTGCCCATGGTGGCTGGGGGGTGGGGGGTGGTAGACACGGGTGGGAGCCTGGTGGAGGGTGCCCCTGCACTGCTGGGGTTTGGGGTGGGTGGGAGACATGAGTGGGGGCCTGGTGGGGGCTGCCCATGGTGGCTGGGGGGTGGGGGTGGTGGGAGACATGAGTGGGGGCCTGGTGGAGGCTGCCCCACAGTGCTGGAGGGTGGGGGTAGTGGTAGACATGGGTGGGGGCCTGGTGGGGGCTGCCCCTGCACTGCTGGGGGGTGGGGGTGGGTGGGAGACATGAGTGGGGGCCTGGTGGGGGCTGCCCATGGTGGCTGGGGGTGGGGTGGTGGTAGACATGGGTGGGAGCCTGGTGGAGGGTGCCCCACACAGCTGGGGGGTGGGGGTGGGTGGGAGACATGAGTGGGGGCCTGGTGGGGGCTGCCCATGGTGGCTGGGGGGTGGGGGTGGTGGGAGACATGAGTGGGGGACTGGTGGAGGCTGCCCCACAGTGCTGGGGGTGGGGGTGGTGGTAGACATGAGTGGGGGCCTGGTGGAGGCTGCCCCACAGTGCTGGGGGGTGGGGGTGGTGGTAGACATGGCTTGGAGCCTGGTTGGGGCTGCCCATGGTGGCTGGGGGGTGGGGGTGGTGGTAGACATGGGTGGGAGCCTGGTGGAGGGTGCCCCACACAGCTGGAGGGTGGGGTGGGTGGGAGACATGAGTGGGGGCCTGGTGGGGGCTGCCCATGGTGGCTGGGGGGTGGGGGTGGTGGGAGACATGAGTGGGGGCCTGTTGGAGGCTGCCCCACAGTGCTGGGGGGTGGGGGTGGTGGTAGACATGGGTGGGAGCCTGGTTGGGGCTGCCCATGGTGGCTGGGCGGTGGGGGGGTGGTAGACATGGGTGGGAGCCTGGTGGGGGCTGCCCCTGCACTGCTGGGGGGTGGGGGTCGGTCGGAGACATGAGTGGGGGCCTGGTGGGGGCTGCCCATGGTGGCTGGGGGGTGGGGGTGGTGGTAGACATGGGTGGGAGCCTGGTGGAGGGTGCCCCACACTGCTGGGGGGGTGGAGGTGGGTGGGAGACATGAGCGGGGGCCTGGTGGAGGCTGCCCATGGTGGCTGGGGGGTGGGGGTGGTGGGAGACATGGGTGGGGGCCTGGTGGAGGGTGCCCCACACTGCTGGGGGGGGTGGGGGTGGTGGGAGACATGAGTGGGGGCCTGGCAAAGGCTGCCCATGGTGGGTGGGGGGTGGGGGTGGTGGGAGACATGGGTGGGGGCCTGGTGGAGTGTGCCCCACACTGCTGGGGGGGTGGGGGTGGTGGGAGACATGAGTGGGGGCCTGGCGGGGGCTGCCCATGGTGGCTGGGGGGTGGGGGGTGGTAGACATGGGTGGGAGCCTGGCGGAGGGTGCCCCTGCACTGCTGGAGGGTGGGGGTGGGTGGGAGACATCAGTGGGGGCCTGGTGGGGGCTGCCCATGGTGGCTGGGGGGTGGGGGTGGTGGGAGACATGAGTGGGGGCCTGGTGGAGGCTGCCCCACAGTGCTGGGGGGTGGGGGTGGTGGTAGACATGAGTGGGGGCCTGGCGGAGGCTGCCCATGGTGGCTGGGGGGTGGGGGTGGTGGGAGACATGGGTGGGGGCCTGGTGGAGGGTGCCCCACACTGCTGGGGGGGGGTGGGGGTGGTGGGAGACATGAGTGGGGGCCTGGCGGAGGCTGCCCATGGTGGGTGGGGGGTGGGGGTGGTGGGAGACATGGGTGGGGGCCTGGTGGAGAGTGCCCCACACTGCTGGGGGGTGGGGGTGGTGGGAGACATGAGTGGGGGCATGGCGAGGGCTGCCCATGGTGGCTGGGGGGTGGGGGGGTGGTAGACATGGGTGGGAGCCTGGTGGGGGCTGCCCCTGCACTGCTGTGGGGTGGGGGTGGGTGGGAGACATGAGTGGGGGCTGCCCATGGTGGCTGGGGGGTGGGGGTGGTGGCAGACATGGGTGGGAGCCTGGTGGAGTGTGCCCCACACTGCTGGGGGGGTGGGTGTGAGACATGAGTGGGGGCCTGGCGGGGGCTGCCCATGGTGGCTGGGGGGTGGGGGGGTGGTAGACACGGGTGGGAGCCTGGTGGAGGGTGCCCCTGCACTGCTGGGGGTTGGGGGTGGGTGGGAGACATGAGTGGGGGCCTGGTGGGGGCTGCCCATGGTGGCTGGGGGGTGGGGGTGGTGGGAGACATGAGTGGGGGCCTGGTGGAGGCTGCCCCACAGTGCTGGGGGGTGGGGGTGGTGGTAGACATGGGTGGGAGCCTGGTTGGGGCTACCCATGGTGGCTAAGGGGTGGGGGTGATAGGGGACATGAGTCGGGGCCTGGTGGAGGGTGCCCCACACTGCTGGGGGGGGTGGGGGGTGGGAGACATGAGCAGGTGTGCAGGGTAGTCCCCTGTTTTGTGGGCTGCCTGCAGGGGCCGTGGAGGGTGTACAGGAAACACCTGTGAGGACCCACCCAGCCTAATCGCGTGTGTAACTTCCAGCGCACCTCTGTAATACACGTGCCCAGCCAAATTGCGTGTGATAATTTCCGCGCACCCCTGTAATACACGTACCCAGCCAAATCGCGTTTGATTATTCCCGCGCACCCCTGTAATACACGTACCCAGCCAAATCGCTTGTGACAATTCCCACGTACCCCTGTAATACACGTACCCTGGCTAATCGCGTGTAAAACTTCACGTGTACCCCTGTCATACACGTACCCAGCCAAATCTCGTGTGATAATTCCCGCGTACCCCTGTAATACACGTACCCTGGCTAATCGCGTGTAAAACTTCACGCGTACCCCTGTCATACACGTACCCTGGCTAATCGCATGTAATACTTCCCGCGTACCCCTGATATGAACGTTACCCGCTTTGCGTTCCTTGTTTGGCAGCCCTGTAAACTGGTCCCGGGTTAGCGCAGCCCTTTGCGATGATTTAGCGATTTTGATGGCTTTTCCTTGCGCGAGGGCGTTCTTGGGGGCGTTACTGGCGCTGCTGCAGGGTCGCTGCGATACTCTGCGCCACGGCTGGTTTGGGAGCCTGAAATCCATGAATACGCTGTGCGCGGATATCGGTTTTGGCGCACGCGCCTGGCGAAGACAATCGCACGCGGACACTCTGCGCCAGCCGCTTGCAACACTTTTCTGCAAAATTCTATGAATTACCCTGTATATCTGAAAGAAAAAAAATAGTACCAAGGTCTGAACGAATGCGCATGAAAAGTACCCAATACATGTACTGCACATTTATATGTTTAGATTGTAAGTGCTCCACCGTGGCTAACTTTTGTGCTAGCCTATCGACTAATATACATTATTTGGGATTGTGAACTTGTGGTCAAATTGAATAATTTGCACATGTATAATCTATTATCCAATATACAGATTATTTTGACAACATAGTGCCATCAAACGTGGTGAGAACAACAGATCATGCGTATCTTTGGCGAACTAGGTAGGAATCTTGAAGTCCCTGCAAAGTATTTAGCGCCTAAAAGAAAGTTGCGCCTATGAGTATTTTTGTGCGTTCTGCGTATTCATGGATTCAAAAGCGCAAAGTAACATGAGGCGCAACAAAAAGTGTGTTACACCTGGGATGCCCACAGCACGTCACCACGCAAGCAAAAACCAGCGCAAACTAATAACATTTGCGCCTACCTTCGCCCCACCATCCAGCACCCTGGGGAAACTGTGACGTCCCCCCGTAACTCAAGGCAACACCCCAGCAAAACTGCTTACCATCAATCCATAACTCAAGGCAGCACCCCGGTGAAAAACGGTATGCCGTCCCCACGCAACACAAGGCAACACCCTGGCGAAACTGCATGTTGTCACCATGCAACTCAACACATCAGCCCAGTAAAACTGTGTGCCTTCCCCACACAACTCAAGGCAGCACCCTGAAGAAATTGCATGCCATCCGCATGCAACTCAAGGCAGCACCCTGGCGAAACTGTGGACCGTCACAACGAGTTTCATGGCATGGAAACTGCTTGCCTACACCCATAGCAGGCCTCTCAATTCCTGACACCACACACCACCCCCGCTGACCTCCACCGCAACCCCCAGGCATTCCCCTGCCAGTACACCCCCCCCACACTCTCTGACCTCCGCCACAACCCCCAGGCAGCCCCCCACCAGTACATCCCAACCCACGCCCGACCTCCACCGCAACCCCCAGTCAACCCCCTGGCAGTACACCCCCCCCACACTGCCCAGACCTCCTCCACAACCTCCAGGCAGTCCCCTGCCAGTACACCTCCACCAGAGGCCCCTCTGACCTCTGCCACAACCCCCAGTCAGCCCCTGCCAGTACACCCCCCTCCACACATCCCATGACCTCTGCCACAAACCACAGGCAGCCCCCTGCCAGTACACCCTCCTCCCCATACCCCTCTGACCTCCAACAAAATGCCCACCAGCCCCCTGGCAGTAGACCCCTCCCCACATGCCCTGGCCTCCACTGCAATCTGCAGGTAGCCCCCTGCCAGTACACCCCCATCCACCAACCCCCTGAACTCCCACACAACCCCCAGGCAGTCCCTTGCCAGTCCACCCACCACCCCACAACCCTCTGACTTCCATCACAAACCCCAGCAAGGCCCCAGCCATTACACCTCCCTCCCCACACCCTCCTGACCTCTGCCACAACCTGCAGGAAGCTCCCTGCCAGTACACCCCTTGCCCCACACCCCCTGACCTCTGTGACAACCTCCAGACAGCCCCCTGACAGAGTACCCTCCTCCCCATGCCCATCTGACATCCAACACAACGTCCAGGCCATCCCCTAGCAGAACACCCCTCCCCAAATGTCCTAGCCTCCACTGTAGCCCCTGAAAGTACACCCCACTCCTGAAGCCCCCTGACCTCTGACATAAACCCCAAACAGCCCCCTGCCAGTACACCCTTCTCCCCACACTCCTCTGACCTCCACCACAATGCCCAGGCAGCCCCTTCCAGTACACCCCCTCACCACACACCCCTGACCTCCACTGCAACCCCCACCACAATCACCTTACTGGGACTTACTGTCAGCAGCATCACCTGATGGTACTGGTGCTGCTCCAGCCAATTCACTCCCAAGAGAGGGGGTATCCATGGGACTGACTGGGGTGTGCGCCTGGATCTGGTGGACCGGTCCCTGCTCTCCGGCTCCACATTAATACTTTTGTCCCCTCCACGAGCTTCAGCAACTGTGCAAACTGGGACAAAGAGCATTTACAGCAGTAGTCAGTGTCAATGCATGTGTGGCATACACAACATTAACAGTACCATTCAGTCAGCACGGGTCAACCAGCAACTGACACACACACACACACACACACACACACACACACACACACACACACACACACACACACACACACACCTACACACACACACACACACACACACACACAAACACACACACACACACACACACTTGTGCATGCATGCCCATACAATCAGCATGACCTGGCACACAACTGTAGGGACAATTATGACACACAGTCATGACACATGCACATGTCAACCCAGAACATTGTCATGTGGCCACATACACATTTCAGAAAATCTTGCAGTTACACAATACCAATGCCTAAAGTGACACAGTTGTGACATCCAGCCAGTGCCATGATAGGGTGATAGGGGACATGAGTGGGGGCCTGGTGGAGGGTGCCCCACACTGCTGGGGTGGGTGGGGGTGGTGGGAAACATGAGTGGGGTCTGGCGGAGGCTGCCCATGGTGGGTGGGGGGTGGGGGTGGTGGTAGACATGGGTGGAGGCCTGGTGGGGGCTGCCCCTGCACTGCTGGGGGGTGGGGGTGGGTGGGAAACATGAGTGGGGGCCTGGTGGGGGCTGCCCATGGTGGCTGGGGGGTGGGGGTGGTGGGAGACATGAGTGGGGGCCTGGTGGAGGCTGCCCCACAGTGCTGGGGGGTGGGGGTGGTGGTAGACATGGGTGGGAGCCTGGTTGGGGCTGCCCATGGTGGCTGGGGGGTGGGGGTGATAGGGGACATGAGTGGGGGCCTGGTGGGGGCTGCCCATGGTGGCTGGGCGGTGGGGGGTGGTAGACATGGGTGGGAGCCTGGTGGGGGCTGCCCCTGCACTGCTGGGGGGTGGGGGTCGGTCGGAGACATGAGTGGGGGCCTGGTGGGAGCTGCCCATGGTGGCTGGGGGGTGGGGGTGGTGGTAGACATGGGTGGGAGCCTGGTTGGGGCTGCCCATGGTGGCTGGGGGGTGGGGGTGATAGGGGACATGAGTGGGGGCCTGGTGGAGGGTGCCCCACACTGCTGGGGGTGTGGGGGCGGTGGGAGACATGAGTGGGGGCCTGGCAGAGGCTGCACATGGTGGGTGGGGGGTGGGGGTGGTGGGAGACATGGGTGGGGGCCTGGTGGAGGGTGCCCCACACTGCTGGGGGGGTGGGGGTGGTGGGTGACATGAGTGGGGGCCTGGTGGGGGCTGCCCATGGTGGCTGGGGGGTGGGGGTGGTGGTAGACATGGGTGGGAGCCTGGTGGAGGGTGCCCCACACAGCTGGGGGGTGGGGGTGGGTGGGAGACATGAGTGGGGGCCTGGTGGGGGCTGCCCATGGTGGCTGGGGGGTGGGGGTGGTGGGAGACATGAGTGGGGGCCTGGTGGAGGCTGTCCCACAGTGCTGGGGGGTGGGGGTGGTGGTAGACATGGGTGGGAGCCTGGTTGGGGCTGCCCATGGTGGCTGGGGGGTGGGGGTGATAGGGGACATGAGTGGGGGCCTGGTGGAGGGTGCCCCACACTGCTGGGGGGTGGGGGGGTGGGAGACATGAGTGGGGGCCTGGCGGAGGCTGCCCATGGTGTGTGGGGGGTGGGGGTGGTGGGAGACATGGGTGGGGGCCTGGTGGAGGGTGCCCCACACTGCTGGGGGGGTGGGGGTGGTGGGAGACATGAGTGGGGGCCTGGTGGGGGCTGCCCATGGTGGCTGGGCGGTGGGGGGTGGTAGACATGGGTGGGAGCCTGGTGGGGGCTGCCCCTGCACTGCTGGGGGGTGGGGGTCGGTCGGAGACATGAGTGGGGGCCTGGTGGGAGCTGCCCATGGTGGCTGGGGGGTGGGGGTGGTGGTAGACATGGGTGGGAGCCTGGTGGAGGGTGCCCCACACTGCTGGGGGGGGGTGGAGGTGGGTGGGAGACATGAGTGGATGCCTGGCGGAGGCTGCCCATGGTGGCTGGGGGTGGGGGTGGTGGGAGACATGGGTGGGGGCATGGTGGAGGGTGCCCCACACTGCTGGGGGGGTGGGGGTGGTGGAAGACCTGAGTGGGGGCCTGGCAGAGGCTGCCCATGGTGGCTGGGGGGTGGGGGGGTGGTAGACATGGGTGGGAGCCTGGTGGGGGCTGCCCCTGCACTGCTGTTGGGTGGAGGTGGGTGGGAGACATGAGTGGAGGCTGCCCATGGTGGCTGGGGGGTGGGGGTGGTGGCAGACATGGGTGGGAGCCTGGTGGAGTGTGCCCCACACTGCTGGGGGGGTGGGTGGGAGACATGAGTGGGGGCCTGGCGGGGGCTGCCCATGGTGGCTGGGGGTGGCGGTGGTGGTAGACATGGGTGGGAGCCTGGTGGAGGGTGCCCCACACAGCTGGGGGGTGGGGGTGGGTGGGAGACATGAGTGGGGGCCTGGTGGGGGCTGCCCATGGTGGCTGGCGGGTGGGGGTGGTGGGAGACATGAGTGGGGGCCTGGTGGAGGCTGCCCCACAGTGCTGGGGGGTGGGGGTGGTGGTAGACATGGGTGGGAGCCTGGTTGGGGCTGCCCATGTTGGCTGGGGGGTGGGGGTGGTGGTAGACATGGGTGGGAGCCTGGTGGAGGGTGCCCCACACAGCTGGAGGGTGGGGTGGGTGGGAGACATGAGTGGGGGCCTGGTGGGGGCTGCCCATGGTGGCTGGGGGGTGGGGGTGGTGGGAGACATGAGTGGGGGCCTGGTGGAGGCTGCCCCACAGTGCTGGGGGGTGGGGGTGGTGGTAGACATGGGTGGGAGCCTGGTTGGGGCTGCCCATGGTGGCTGGGCGGTGGGGGGTGGTAGACATGGGTGGGAGCCTGGTGGGGGCTGCCCCTGCACTGCTGGGGGGTGGGGGCCGGTCGGAGACATGAGTGGGGGCCTGGTGGGGGCTGCCCATGGTGGCTGGGGGGTGGGGGTGGTGGTAGACATGGGTGGGAGCCTGGTGGAGGGTGCCAGACACTGCTGGGGGGTGGGGGTGGGTGGGAAACATGAGTGGGGGCCTGGTGGGGGCTGCCCATGGTGGCTGGGGGGTGGGGGTGGTGGGAGACATGAGTGGGGGCCTGGTGGAGGCTGCCCCACAGTGCTGGGGGGTGGGGGTGGTGGTAGACATGGGTGGGAGCCTGGTTGGGGCTGCCCATGGTGGCTGGGGGGTGGGGGTGATAGGGGACATGAGTGGGGGCCTGGCGGAGGCTGCCCATGGTGGGTGGGGGGTGGGGGTGGTGGGAGACATGGGTGGGGGCCTGGTGGAGGGTGCCAAGCACTGCTGGGGGGGTGGGGTGGTGGGAGACATGAGTGGGGGCCTGGCAGAGGCTGCCCATGGTGGGTGAAGGGTGGGGGTGGTGGGAGACATGGGTGGGGGCCTGGTGGAGGGTGCCCCACACTGCTGGGGGGTGGGGGTGGTGGGAGACATGAGTGGGGGCCTGGTGGGGGCTGCCCATGGTGGCTGGGGGGTGGGGGTGGTGGTAGACATGGGTGGGAGCCTGGTGGAGGGTGCCCCACACTGCTAGGGGGTGGAGGTGGGTGGGAGACATGAGTGGGGGCCTGGCGGGGGCTGCCCATGGTGGCTGGGGGGTGGGGGGTGGTAGACACGGGTGGGAGCCTGGTGGAGGGTGCCCCTGCACTGCTGGGGGGTGGGGGTGGGTGGGAGACATGAGTGGGGGCCTGGTGGGGGCTGCCCATGGTGGCTGGGGGGTGGGGGTGGTGGGAGACATGAGTGGGGGCCTGGTGGAGGCTGCCCCACAGTGCTGGAGGGTGGGGGTGGTGGTAGACATGGGTGGGGGCCTGGTGGGGGCTGCCCCTGCACTGCTGGGGGGTGGGGGTGGGTGGGAGACATGAGTGGGGGCCTGGTGGGGGCTGCCCATGGTGGCTGGGGGTGGGGGTGGTGGTAGACATGGGTGGGAGCCTGGTGGAGGGTGCCCCACACAGCTGGGGCGTGGGGGTGGGTGGGAGACATGAGTGGGGGCCTGGTGGAGCTGCCCATGGTGGCTGGGGGGTGGGGGTGGTGGGAGACATGAGTGGGGGCCTGGTGGAGGCTGCCCCACAGTGCTGGGGGGTGGGGGTGGTGGTAGACATGGGTGGGAGCCTGGTTGGGGCTGCCCATGGTGGCTGGGGGGTGGGGGTGGTGGTAGACATGGGTGGGAGCCTGGTGGAGGGTGCCCCACACAGCTGGAGGGTGGGGTGGGTGGGAGACATGAGTGGGGGCCTGGTGGGGGCTGCCCATGGTGGCTGGGGGGTGGGGGTGGTGGGAGACATGAGTGGGGGCCTGGTGGAGGCTGCCCCACAGTGCTGGGGGGTGGGGGTGGTGGTAGACATGGGTGGGAGCCTGGTTGGGGCTGCCCATGGTGGCTGGGCGGTGGGGCGGTGGTAGACATGGGTGGGAGCCTGGTGGGGGCTGCCCCTGCACTGCTGGGGGGTGGGGGTCGGTCGGAGACATGAGTGGGGGCCTGGTGGGGGCTGCCCATGGTGGCTGGGGGGTGGGGGTGGTGGTAGACATGGGTGGGAGCCTGGTGGAGGGTGCCCCACACTGCTGGGGGGGGTGGAGGTGGGTGGGAGACATGGGTGGGGGCCTGGCGGAGGCTGCCCATGGTGGCTGGGGGGTGGGGGTGGTGGGAGACATGGGTGGGGGCCTGGTGGAGGGTGCCCCACACTGCTGGGGGGGGTGGGGGTGGTGGGAGACATGAGTGGGGGCCTGGCAGAGGCTGCCCATGGTGGGTGGGGGTGGTGGGAGACATGGGTGGGGGCCTGGTGGAGTGTGCCCCACACTGCTGGGGGGGTGGGGGTGGTGGGAGACATGAGTGGGGGCCTGGCGGGGGCTGCCCATGGTGGCTGGGGGGTTGGGGGTGGTAGACATGGGTGGGAGCCTGGCGGAGGGTGCCCCTGCACTGCTGGAGGGTGGGGGTGGGTGGGAGACATCAGTGGGGGCCTGGTGGGGGCTGCCCATGGTGGCTGGGGGGTGGGGGTGGTGGGAGACATGAGTGGGGGCCTGGTGGAGGCTGCACCACAGTGCTGGGGGTTGGGGGTGGTGGTAGACATGAGTGGGGGCCTGGCGGAGGCTGCCCATGGTGGCTGGGGGGTGGGGGTGGTGGGAGACATGGGTGGGGGCCTGGTGGAGGGTGCCCCACACTGCTGGGGGGGTGGGGGTGGTGGGAGACATGAGTGGGGGCCTGGCAGAGGCTGCCCATGGTGGGTGGGGGGTGGGGGTGGTGGGAGACATGGGTGGGGGCCTGGTGGAGGGTGCCCCACACTGCTGGGGGGGTGGGGGTGGTGGGAGACATGAGTGGGGGCCTGGCGGGGGCTGCCCATGGTGGCTGGGAGGTGGGGGGTGGTAGACATGGGTGGGAGCCTGGTGGGGGCTGCCCCTGCACTGCTGTTGGGTGGGGGAGGGTGGGAGACATGAGTGGGGGCTGCCCATGGTGGCTGGGGGGTGGGGGTGGTGGCAGACATGGGTGGGAGCCTGGTGGAGTGTGCCCCACACTGCTGGGGGGGTGGGTGGGAGACATGAGTGGGGGCCTGGCGGGGGCTGCCCATGGTGGCTGGGGGGTGGGGGGGTGGTAGACACGGGTGGGAGCCTGGTGGAGGGTGCCCCTGCACTGCTGGGGGGTGGGGGTGGGTGGGAGACATGAGTGGGGGCCTGGTGGGGGCTGCCCATGGTGGCTGGGGGGTGGGGGTGGTGGGAGACATGAGTGGGGGCCTGGTGGAGGCTGCCCCACAGTGCTGGGGGGTGGGGGTAGTGGTAGACATGGGTGGGAGCCTGGTTGGGGCTACCCATGGTGGCTGGGGGGTGGGGGTGATAGGGGACATGAGTGGGGGCCTGGTGGAGGGTGCCCCACACTGCTGGGGGGGGGTGGGGGGTGGGAGACATGAGCAGGTGTGCAGGGTAGTCCCCTGTTTTGTGGGCTGCCTGCAGGGGCCGTGGAGGGTGTACAGGAAACACCTGTGAGGACCCACCCAGCCTAATCGCGTGTGTAACTTCCAGCGCACCTCTGTAATACACGTGCCCAGCCAAATCGCGTGTGATAATTTCCGCGCACCCCTGTAATACACGTACCCAGCCAAATCGCGTTTGATTATTCCCGCGCACCCCTGTAATACACGTACCCAGCCAAATCGCTTGTGACAATTCCCACGTACCCCTGTAATACACGTACCCTGGCTAATCGCGTGTAAAACTTCACGTGTACCCCTGTCATACACGTACCCAGCCAAATCTCGTGTGATAATTCCCGCGTACCCCTGTACTACACGTACCCTGGCTAATCGCGTGTAAAACTTCACGCGTACCCCTGTCATACACGTACCCTGGCTAATCGCATGTAATACTTCCCGCGTACCCCTGATATGAATGTTACCCGCTTTGCGTTCCTTGTTTGGCAGCCCTGTAAACTGGTCCAGGGTTAGTGCAGCCCTTTGCGATGATTTAGCGATTTTGATGGCTTTTCCTTGCGCGAGGGCGTTCTTGGGGGCGTTACTGGCGCTGCTGCAGGGTCGCTGCGATACTCTGCGCCACGGCTGGTTTGGGAGCCTGAAATCCATGAATACGCTGTGCGCGGATATCGGTTTTGGCGCACGCGCCTGGCGCAGACAATCGCACGCGGACACTCTGCGCCAGCCGCTTGCGACACTTTTCTGCAAAATTCTATGAATTACCCTGTATATCTGAAAGAAAAAAAATAGTACCAAGGTCTGAACGAATGCGCATGAAAAGTACCCAATACATGTACTGCACATTTATATGTTTAGATTGTAAGTGCTCCACCGTGGCTAACTTTTGTGCTAGCCTATCGACTAATATACATTATTTGGGATTGTGAACTTGTGGTAAAATTGAATAATTTGCACATGTATAATCTATTATCCAATATACAGATTATTTTGACAACATAGTGCCATCAAACGTGGTGAGAACAACAGATCATGCGTATCTTTGGCGAACTAGGTAGGAATCTTGAAGTCCCTGCAAAGTATTTAGCGCCTAAAAGAAAGTTGCGCCTATGAGTATTTTTGTGCGTTCTGCGTATTCATGGATTCAAAAGCGCAAAGTAACATGAGGCGCAACAAAAAGTGTGTTACACCTGGGATGCCCACAGCACGTCACCACGCAAGCAAAAACCAGCGCAAACTAATAACATTTGCGCCTACCTTCGCCCCACCATCCAGCACCCTGGGGAAACTGTGACGTCCCCCCGTAACTCAAGGCAACACCCCAGCAAAACTGCTTACCATCAATCCATAACTCAAGGCAGCACCATGGTGAAAAACGGTATGCCGTCCCCACGCAACACAAGGCAACACCCTGGCGAAACTGCATGTTGTCACCATGCAACTCAACACATCAGCCCAGTAAAACTGTGTGCCTTCCCCACACAACTCAAGGCAGCACCCTGGTGAAATTGCATGCCATCCGCATGCAACTCAAGGCAGCACCCTGGCGAAACTGTGGACCGTCACAACGAGTTTCAAGGCATGGAAACTGCTTGCCTACACCCATAGCAGGCCTCTCAATTCGTGACACCACACACCACCCCCGCTGACCTCCACCGCAACCCCCAGGCATTCCCCTGCCAGTACACCCCCCCCCACACTCTCTGACCTCCGCCACAACCCCCAGGCAGCCCCCCGCCAGTACATCCCAACCCACGCCCGACCTCCACCGCAACCCCCAGTCAACCCCCTGGCAGTACACCCCCCTCCCCACACTGCCCAGACCTCCTCCACAACCTCCAGGCAGTCCCCTGCCAGTACACCTCCACCAGAGGCCCCTCTGACCTCTGCCACAACCCCCAGTCAGCCCCTGCCAGCACACCCCCCTCCACACATCCCATGACCTCTGCCACAAACCACAGGCAGCCCCCTGCCAGTACACCCTCCTTCCCATACCCCTCTGACCTCCAACAAAATGCCCACCAGCCCCCTGGCAGTAGACCCCTCCCCACATGCCCTGGCCTCCACTGCAATCTGCAGGTAGCCCCCTGCCAGTACACCCCCATCCACCAACCCCCTGAACTCCCACACAACCCCCAGGCAGTCCCTTGCCAGTCCACCCACCACCCCACAACCCTCTGACTTCCATCACAAACCCCAGCAAGGCCCCAGCTATTACACCTCCCTCCCCACACCCTCCTGACCTCTGCCACAACCTGCAGGAAGCTCCCTGCCAGTACACCCCTTGCCCCACACCCCCTGACCTCTGTGACAACCTCCAGACAGCCCCCTGACAGAGTACCCTCCTCCCCATGCCCATCTGACATCCAACACAACGTCCAGGCCATCCCCTAGCAGAACACCCCTCCCCAAATGTCCTAGCCTCCACTGCAGCCCCTGAAAGTACACCCCACTCCTGAAGCCCCCTGACCTCTGACATAAACCCCAAACAGCCCCCTGCCAGTACACCCTTCTCCCCACACTCCTCTGACCTCCACCACAATGCCCAGGCAGCCCCTGCCAGTACACCCCCTCACCACACACCCCTGACCTCCACTGCAAACCCCACCACAATCACCTTACTGGGACTTACTGTCAGCAGCATCACCTGATGGTACTGGTGCTGCTCCAGCCAATTCACTCCCAAGAGAGGGGGTATCCATGGGACTGACTGGGGTGTGCGTCTGGATCTGGTGGACCGGTCCCTGCTCTCCGGCTCCACATTAATACTTTTGTCCCCTCCACGAGCTTCAGCAACTTTGCAAACTGGGACAAAGAGCATTTACAGCAGTAGTTAGTGTCAATGCATGTGTGGCATACACAACATTAACAGTACCATTCAGTCAGCACGGGTCAACCAGCAACTGACACACACACACACACACACACACACACACACACACACACATACATACACACACACACACACACACACAAACACACACACACACACACACACTTGTGCATGCATGCCCATACAATCAGCATGACCTGGCACACAACTGTAGGGACAATTATGACACACAGTCATGAGACATGCACATGTCAACCCAGAACATTGTCATGTGGCCACATACACATTTCAGAAAATCTTGCAGTTACACAATACCAATGCCTAAAGTGACACAGTTGTGACATCCAGCCAGTGCCATGATAGGGTGATAGGGGACATGAGTGGGGGCCTGGTGGAGGGTGCCCCACACTGCTGGGGTGGGTGGGGGTGGTGGGAAACATGAGTGGGGTCTGGCGGAGGCTGCCCATGGTGGGTGGGGGGTGGGGGTGGTGGTAGACATGGGTGGGGGCCTGGTGGGGGCTGCCCCTGCACTGCTGGGGGGTGGGGGTGGGTGGGAGACATGAGTGGGGGCCTGGTGGGGGCTGCCCATGGTGGCTGGGGGGTGGGGGTGGTGGGAGACATGAGTGGGGGCCTGGTGGAGGCTGCCCCACAGTGCTGGGGGGTGGGGGTGGTGGTAGACATGGGTGGGATCCTGGTTGGGGCTGCCCATGGTGGCTGGGGGGTGGGGGTGATAGGGGACATGAGTGGGGGCCTGGTGGAGGGTGCCCCACACTGCTGGGGGTGTGGGGGTGGTGGGAGACATGAGTGGGGGCCTGGCAGAGGCTGCCCATGGTGGGTGGGGGGTGGGGGTGGTGGGAGACATGGGTGGGGGCCTGGTGGAGGGTGCCCCACACTGCTGGGGGGGTGGGGGTGGTGGGAGACATGAGTGGGGGCCTGGTGGGGGCTGCCCATGGTGGCTGGGGGGTGGGGGTGGTGGTAGACATGGGTGGGAGCCTGGTGGAGGGTGCCCCACACAGCTGGGGGTGGGGGTGGGTGGGAGACATGAGTGGGGGCCTGGTGGGGGCTGCCCATGGTGGCTGGGGGGTGGGGGGGGTGGGAGACATGAGTGGGGGCCTGGTGGAGGCTGCCCCACAGTGCTGGGGGGTGGGGGTGGTGGTAGACATGGGTGGGAGCCTGGTTGGGGCTGCCCATGGTGGCTGGGGGGTGGGGGTGATAGGGGACATGAGTGGGGGCCTGGTGGAGGGTGCCCCACACTGCTGGGGGTGTGGGGGTGGTGGGAGACATGAGTGGGGGCCTGGCAGAGGCTGCCCATGGTGGGTGGGGGGTGGGGGTGTTGGGAGACATGGGTGGGGGCCTGGTGGAGTGTGCCCCACACTCCAGAGGGGGTGGGGGTGGTGGGAGACATGAGTGGGGGCCTGGTGGGGGCTGCCCATGGTGGCTGGGGGGTTGGGGTGGTGGTAGACATGGGTGGGAGCCTGGTGGAGGGTGCCCCACACTGCTGGGGGGGGTGGAGGTGGGTGGGAGACATGAGTGGGGGCCTGGCGGAGGCTGCCCATGGTGGCTGGGGGGTGGGGGTGGTGGGAGACATGGGTGGGGGCCTGGTGGAGGGTGCCCCACACTGCTGGGGGGGGTGGGGGTGGTGGGAGACATGAGTGGGGGCCTGGCAGAGGCTGCCCATGGTGGGTGGGGGGTGGGGGTGGTGGGAGACATGGGTGGGAGCCTGGTGGAGGGTGCCCCACACTGCTGGGGGGGGTGGAGGTGGGTGGGAGACATGAGTGGGGGCCTGGCAGAGGCTGCCCATGGTGGCTGGGGGGTGGGGGTGGTGGGAGACATGGGTGGGGGCCTGGTGGAGGGTGCCCCACACTGCTGGGGGGGGGTGGGGGTGGTGGGAGACATGAGTGGGGGCCTGGCAGAGGCTGCCCATGGTGGGTGGGGGGTGGGGGTGGTGGGAGACATGGGTGGGGGCCTGGTGGAGTGTGCCCCACACTGCTGGGGGGTGGGGGTGGTGGGAGACATGAGTGGGGGCCTGGCGGGGGCTGCCCATGGTGGCTGGGGGGTGGGGGGTGGTAGACATGGGTGAGAGCCTGGCGGAGGGTGCCCCTGCACTGCTGGAGGGTGGGGGTGGGTGGGAGACATCAGTGGGGGCCTGGTGGGGGCTGCCCATGGTGGCTGGGGGGTGGGGGTGGTGGGAGACATGAGTGGGGGCCTGGTGGAGGCTGCCCCATAGTGCTGGGTGGTGGGGTGGTGGTAGACATGAGTGGGGGCCTGGCGGAGGCTGCCCATGGTGGCTGGGGGGTGGGGGTGGTGGGAGACATGGGTGGGGGCCTGGTGGAGGGTGCCCCACACTGCTGGGGGGGTGGGGGTGGTGGGAGACATGAGTGGGGGCCTGGCGGAGGCTGCCCATGGTGGGTGGGGGGTGGGGGTGGTGGGAGACATGGGTGGGGGCCTGGTGGAGGGTGCCCCACACTGCTGGGGGGGTGGGGGTGGTGGGAGATATGAGTGGGGGCCTGGCGGGGGCTGCCCATGGTGGCTGGGGGGTGGGGGGGTGGTAGACATGGGTGGGAGCCTGGTGGGGGCTGCCCCTGCACTGCTGTGGGGTGGGGGTGGGTGGGAGACATGAGTGGGGGCTGACCATGGTGGCTGGGGGGTGGGGGTGGTGGCAGACATGGGTGGGAGCCTGGTGGAGTGTGCCCCACACTGCTGGGGGGGTGGGGGGGAGACATGAGTGGGGGCCTGGCGGGGGCTGCCCATGGTGGCTGGGGGGTGGGGGGGTGGTAGACACGGGTGGGAGCCTGGTGGAGGGTGCCCCTGCACTGCTGGGGGGTGGGGGTGGGTGGGAGACATGAGTGGGGGCCTGGTGGGGGCTGCCCATGGTGGCTGGGGGGTGGGGGTGGTGGGAGACATGAGTGGGGGCCTGGTGGAGGCTGCCCCACAGTGCTGGGGGGTGGGGGTGGTGGTAGACATGGGTGGGAGCCTGGTTGGGGCTACCCATGGTGGCTGGGGGGTGGGGGTGATAGGGGACATGAGTGGGGGCCTGGTGGAGGGTGCCCCACACTGCTGGGGGGGTGGGGGGTGGGAGACATGAGCAGGTGTGCAGGGTAGTCCCCTGTTTTGTGGGCTGCCTACAGGGGCCGTGGAGGGTGTACAGGAAACACCTGTGAGGACCCACCCAGCCTAATCGCGTGTGTAACTTCCCGCGCACCTCTGTAATACACGTGCCCAGCCAAATCGCGTGTGATAATTTCCGCGCACCCCTGTAATACACGTACCCAGCCAAATCGCGTGTGATTATTCCCGCGCACCCCTGTAATACACGTACCCAGCCAAATCGCTTGTGACAATTCCCACGTACCCCTGTAATACACGTACCCTGGCTAATCGCGTGTAAAACTTCACGTGTACCCCTGTCATACACGTACCCAGCCAAATCTCGTGTGATAATTCCCGCGTACCCCTGTAATACACGTACCCTGGCTAATCGCGTGTAAAAATTCACGCGTACCCCTGTCATACACGTACCCTGGCTAATCGCATGTAATACTTCCCGCGTACCTCTGATATGAACGTTACCCGCTTTGTGTTCCTTGTTTGGCAGCCCTGTAAACTGGTCCAGGGTTAGCGCAGCCCTTTGCGATGATTTAGCGATTTTGATGGCTTTTCCTTGCGCGAGGGCGTTCTTGGGGGCGTTACTGGCGCTGCTGCAGGGTCGCTGCGATACTCTGCGCCACGGCTGGTTTGGGAGCCTGAAATCCATGAATACGCTGTGCGCGGAAATTGGTTTTGGCGCACGCGCCTGGCGCAGACAATCGCACGCGGACACTCTGCGCCAGCCGCTTGCAACACTTTTCTGCAAAATTCTATGAATTACCCTGTATATCTGAAAGAAAAAAAATAGTACCAAGGTCTGAACGAATGCGCATGAAAAGTACCCAATACATGTACTGCACATTTATATGTTTAGATTGTAAGTGCTCCACCGTGGGTAACTTTTGTGCTAGCCTATCGACTAATATACATTATTTGGGATTGTGAACTTGTGGTAAAATTGAATAATTTGCACATGTATAATCTATTATCCAATATACAGATTATTTTGACAACATAGTGCCATCAAACGTGGTGAGAACAACAGATCATGCGTATCTTTGGCGAACTAGGTAGGAATCTTGAAGTCCCTGCAAAGTATTTAGCGCCTAAAAGAAAGTTGCGCCTATGAGTATTTTTGTGCGTTCTGCGTATTCATGGATTCAAAAGCGCAAAGTAACATGAGGCGCAACAAAAAGTGTGTTACACCTGGGATGCCCACAGCATGTCACCACGCAAGCAAAAACCAGCGCAAACTAATAACATTTGCGCCTACCTTCGCCCCACCAACCAGCACCCCGGGGAAACTGTGACGTCCCCCCGTAACTCAAGGCAACACCCCAGCAAAACTGCTTACCATCAATCCATAACTCAAGGCAGCACCCCGGTGAAAAACGGTATGCCGTCCCCACGCAACACAAGGCAACACCCTGGCGAAACTGCATGTTGTCACCATGCAACTCAACACATCAGCCCAGTAAAACTGTGTGCCTTCCCCACACAACTCAAGGCAGCACCCTGGTGAAATTGCATGCCATCCGCATGCAACTCAAGGCAGCACCCTGGCGAAACTGTGGACCGTCACAACGAGTTTCATGGCATGGAAACTGCTTGCCTACACCCATAGCAGGCCTCTCAATTCCTGACACCACACACCACCCCCGCTGACCTCCACCGCAACCCCCAGGCATTCCCCTGCCAGTACACCCCTCCCACACTCTCTGACCTCCGCCACAACCCCCAGGCAGCCCCCCACCAGTACATCCCAACCCACGCCCGACCTCCACCGCAACCCCCAGTCAACCCCCTGGCAGTACACCCCCCCCACACTGCCCAGACCTCCTCCACAACCTCCAGGCAGTCCCCTGCCAGTACACCTCCACCAGAGGCCCCTCTGACCTCTGCCACAACCCCCAGTCAGCCCCTGCCAGTACACCCCCCTCCACACATCCCATGACCTCTGCCACAAACCACAGGCAGCCCCCTGCCAGTACACCCTCCTCCCCATACCCCTCTGACCTCCAACAAAATGCCCACCAGCCCCCTGGCAGTAGACCCCTCCCCACATGCCCTGGCCTCCACTGCAATCTGCAGGTAGCCCCCTGCCAGTACACCCCCATCCACCAACCCCCTGAACTCCCACACAACCCCCAGGCAGTCCCTTGCCAGTCCACCCACCACCCCACAACCCTCTGACTTCCATCACAAACCCCAGCAAGGCCCCAGCCATTACACCTCCCTCCCCACACCCTCCTGACCTCTGCCACAACCTGCAGGAAGCTCCCTGCCAGTACACCCCTTGCCCCACACCCCCTGACCTCTGTGACAACCTCCAGACAGCCCCCTGACAGAGTACCCTCCTCCCCATGCCCATCTGACATCCAACACAACGTCCAGGCCATCCCCTAGCAGAACACCCCTCCCCAAATGTCCTAGCCTCCACTGCAGCCCCTGAAAGTACACCCCACTCCTGAAGCCCCCTGACCTCTGACATAAACCCCAAACAGCCCCCTGCCAGTACACCCTTCTCCCCCACACTCCTCTGACCTCCACCACAATGCCCAGGCAGCCCCTGCCAGTACACCCCCTCAACACACACCCCTGACCTCCACTGCAACCCCCACCACAATCACCTTACTGGGACTTACTGTCAGCAGCATCACCTGATGGTACTGGTGCTGCTCCAGCCAATTCACTCCCAAGAGAGGGGGTATCCATGGGACTGACTGGGGTGTGCGTCTGGATCTGGTGGACCGGTCCCTGCTCTCCGGCTCCACATTAATACTTTTGTCCCCTCCACGAGCTTCAGCAACTGTGCAAACTGGGACAAAGCGCATTTACAGCAGTAGTCAGTGTCAATGCATGTGTGGCATACACAACATTAACAGTACCATTCAGTCAACACGGGTCAACCAGCAACTGACACACACACACACACACACACACACATACACACACACACACACACACACACACACACATAAACACACACACACACACACACTTGTGCATGCATGCCCATACAATCAGCATGACCTGGCACACAACTGTAGGGACAATTATGACACACAGTCATGACACATGCACATGTCAACCCAGAACATTGTCATGTGGCCACATACACATTTCAGAAAATCTTGCAGTTACACAATACCAATGCCTAAAGTGACACAGTTGTGACATCCAGCCAGTGCCATGTGAAGTGCACCTGGGCACCCGTCCAGCCAATTACATGTAGCAACATCCATTCATAGCAACTTAACCTGTAAACATGCAACATCTACAGGCACACATTCCTGAGGAACAAGCGTGTATGCTGTTGGCCCCAGCATAAACATGTGGCATGATCACACAGCAACTCTGGCCTCAAATCCAGTTGGATGACACATCACATCCCCGTCCCGGAGAGGTCAATGCACCAACATGACATTTACAGACATTCAAGCACATGTGTCACTCTCAGCGGATGTGTTTGGATGGCGTCACTTGCAGATGTGCAACACATGTACCTCACATGGCCACAACATCATAACCTGGCATGCGTACTGTCTCAGCACTTTTTCTCATAAACTCACATTGCATGTACATGAGTGCACCAAGTCACCAAGGACAAACAGTGCACATACCAATGCATGCCCAATCAACATATGTCTGCCATCACATACACCCAGAATTGGCAGTATGCTGCATGCTGCTGAAGATCACTGCAACACTCATGCTGTATACAGAAGAGGGTACCTGCAATCATGCATGGCCATGCACAACACACACACACTGTAGAGCAGTGCACCATATGGGTACTCACTAGCAGCTTCCAGACATTCTCGACACTCACAAAACTGGATGGGGAGTGCTGGGTAGAACTTCTCGAGGACCTGCAGCTGATGTGGTGACATCAGGTGGAAGCCTGCATGGTGCACCTCCATGCACCTTCATGGTGAGCTCTGCCTTCAGCACTGCCACCACCTTGGAATGGCTCTGGGTCTTGAGGTCCTCCCAGCGCTTCTTGATGTTCTTGAGTGAACAGACTGCCAACCCCTCTGCATTGATGGCAGCCATGATCCTCACCCAGATCTGTAGACATCCATTATGCCCCAGCTGTGTTGCTGGGTTGGAGATGGTGTCAATATTTTCCAGGACCCGATCCACCAGGATGCCAACTTCGGTGTTTGTGAAGTTGGCAGCCCTATGCATCTCTGATGAAGAGGAAGAGGTTGCGGACATGGCAACACCGAGGCAGGTATGGCTTAGCTGGGTCCTGGATATATGCTGTCAAGCTGTGGTGGAGGTGGTAGGGAGAGGTGTAAGTACTAAGTTACCAGATGAGGTGGTCACAGGGACGATGCAGGAGAACAGGAAATGGCTGAACAGCTGGCACTCCATGGCAGAGTTGGTTGGTTGGTAGGAAGCACTTCCACTCTATCAGGCATATTTAGATTATTGGAGGTAATACAGAGCAGGATGAGGCAAACCTACTGGCACAGAGATAGGAGGAACTTCAATGTGCATCTCACATGTGAGGCAGCAGATAACAGAGTAAAGGCCCTTAACACGTACGTTACATGCTACACACTGCACGCAGCATGCCTACATGGCTTACACAGTACAGGGCAATTACGTGGATATTTAAGAGGTGTGACGTGCATCACTGCTTGTGCGCAAGAAGGTACAAGGACAGATAAACTTTTGCTGAGATGCATTTGAGAGTGGTTCGCAAACCGGTTCCTTCAAGCAATGTGTACCTCATTTTTCTTTTTGGGGGTTGCCTCTGTGCATACGTGCATGTATTTCTTTTCATTTTGAGACTTTTTGTGTATTGTGTATGCATTTCTTTTTGTTTTGGGGTGCTGCTGCATATTGCATACTGCTATTTCTCTTGTTTGGAAGCCTTCTGAGTATCACATATGATTTTGTTGGGTTTTGGGGTGCCTCTGCATATCGTGTACTGCTATTGTTCTTGTTTTTAAACTTTTGAAGTATCGCATATGCATTTATTTGGTTTTGGGATGCCTTTGCGTACTGTGTACTGCAATTCTTTGGTCTTGGTGTGCTTTTGAGGCTTGCAGAACCACTCATCTATGTAGTACATCACATAGACTGTTTAATTTCCTGGTTTAGTGATATTTCTTGTGGGTGCTTTTGAATATGCCTGCACCATAAGTGAGAAGGCCACAAAAAGGAAAGGGAGAAGATAGGAATGTGGTGAGGACATATGTGCCCCACCCCAGGGGAACGTGGTGAACCTCAGCCCACAAGTGACCCAGCACCTGGATATGGACATGGTGGGAGGCCTAGAGGTGGGCCAGCACCACCAAGGGCCACTAGGGCCAAGAGAGAATGGCCTGCAGAGCAGAAAGAGGCTCCACCCCAAGATCAGGCACATGCAAAGGATAAAGGTCCACCGAGAAAGAAACGCTTCACAGATGAGGAGCTTGAAATCCTCACTACATATGTGATGGAACATTGTTTTGAGCTCTAACCCTCTAAAGGGTAGCACCCATATTCCCACCCAGTAAATTGAGAAGTGGCAGCAGGTTAGGCACTGCATTAATGCCTGTGGTGTGGAGAGGCGCACTGCTAAAGAGGTTGAAGGACCAAGCAGAAGCAGAGTGACAACCTGGCCTCTGCCCAGGCCAGTGGAGGGGGGCCAACAGAGGAGGAGCTGACTCCATTCAAAGAGGCCTCATCAGCAGTGAGCAGTGCAAGGTGTGGGAGGCATGGACACCTATGTGGACACGTCTGGTGAGTGCATTTGTGTGTATAGTATGCATAGACAATAGTAGATGGCATGCCCATATATGGGTTGTAGCACAGTTGGCTGCTGTTGGCAGCCATCCATGGCAAATGCGTGTTTTCTACTGAGTACACTTCTATCACATGACCTGCATTCTGGGAGGTGGTTGCGTGTTTTCTATATGTGGCACATGCTGGTGTCACAGTACACATCACTGTCTGCTGGCCTTCCAATCAATCTTTGCCAGTACTTGTATGCAGGGCTGTTTATAGCCAACTTGGTGCCCATTGCAAAAACCTATAATGTGCCCCCCTGAATGGCACACATCACCCCAAACCACACCTATGTATCACATAAAAAGCACCCTCAATATTAATGAATCATTGCTAAACTAATGGAGCCAGTCTCTTTTCATTGTACATCAAATACTTAAAAAAACGTTATCTGATGTGGAAACACAGCTGTTATTGCTGAGGTGCATGTTTCTACTGTCACCTGCTCTTACGGAGTGCCTTGCCAGAATGCATTTTCAAGCTGCCCGTACTGGCACACTGTGGTATGACCAGCCTGCCAGAGTCTGAGTGCCCATGGACTACTGACCTTTGTTGCAGGCGTTATATTAAAACAACCTCACTTGAATATCGCAATGGGTGACACTAGACCAACCATAGGAATGATTTTCTGATATAGGATCACCCTTGCAAGGTGGACAGTCTGGTAAACTCTGATTGTACTGTCTGAAGATACCCCTATGAGAAAGGGTAAGGGGGTGAATAGTAACAATGAGTGTTCCTGTCTGCTGTTTATCAAGTCAAAGTGCATTCGGAATTGAAAAAAATATCAGAGAGCTCTATATTCCATTCACCAGTTGAAATGGTTGTATGTGTGAATCAGTGAATACATGACAGACATATGGCTTGGTGCTCTGTCAGGACAAGGGAGGTAAAGACCTTAACATCAGAGTCCAATAGGGCTACTGGCATGTAGTTAAGTGGGCTTTGTTTGTAACCTTTTTGAAAAATAAGGACAATAGTGGCAGTGTGCCAAGATATCGGGATTTTTGGGTAACTAGAGTGGATTTAAATAATGAAGACCAGAAGGTGGAATCAGACTTGAGGACTGCATCACAGAGGCCACGGTCCCAGGATCACTAGAGATACTGAGCATCAGTATAAATTTCTCTATATCCTCAGGACCAATTCAAAATCACAAGACCCCACCACACACTCAAAGATGCAATGCAACAAACTTCTGCTATATAACTGAGTAAAATGAATCACCCATAGCTTCTGCGGAACAAGACATTATTGTAATATTGCTTGAGCTCCTGCTTTCGCAAATATAATCTGCCAAAAGTTTTTATCAGATTTTCCCACTATTGTCATTACTATTCACTCCCCCTCTCTCGGATGTCTCATTACTCAGAAGTCTTTAAATTTACTCCTGTTGTTCTCCTTTGCTTCCTTAATGCATTTTGAGCATTCAGGGATGGTTAGGTTTGAATTTTGAAGGTTTCACACGATCCTACACATGTTATCCTTCAGTTTTTTTAAATATCTGCAATTAGATCACCATTTTTGCTAAAGCTCAAAATCATCCCTTCTTTAAACGTTTGTAAGTCTACGGCAATACTTTAATGAACAAGACAAGGGAGCAGTAATGGCCCGTGCACCACACCCAATATTATTCCAGGTTTTGGCCAGTCGTTTCATGAACTGACTTGTATTCTTGTAATTCCATACTAGCCTATTTTTGTAGCTGTTTACAATTACAGTCGGTACCCAACCCAGTGTTTATCCTTAATAGGAGCATGCAAACGTGCCCCTTAATGCAGAGTTTTATACAAAATTGCTCACAACGTTGGAACAACCCTGCTGATACCAAAACAAAGTCAATCCATGAAACCTGTTTACCTCGGTGCCAGGTAGTGGTGCCCTCCAACTCGCCTTGCACATTTCCATTTAGTGAGATGAGGTCCCATTGCATCAAGAATGTTTCCCACCTTAAACCAATCACATCAGTGCACCTATCAAGTCTGATCCACTGCAGAGACAATCTTTATCGAAGTCTCCCGCTAATAACACCTAATTAGGGCTCTGGTCACTCTGATTATCCATCAATATGGATTCTAACCATTCAATGATTTCTATCTGTTTCACTTCCTTGTAATTAGCATACAGGCTAATTATCAATAGAGGACCCAAATCAATATGTAGGATAAGGCAAACAGCTTTAATAGATGGGTTAAAGGAACATATAAGAGCCATAAAATGGGCCCATTCTTGCTTAACAGCAACCAGCATACCTCCGCGTGGCCTGGCAAGTAGGTTTTTCATCACCATTTGCTGGCACACCTCAAAGCCATCTATGGTGACCTCACCTGTCAGGAAAGATTCCTGAATAAGGATAAGATCTATTTCGCCAAATTTAGCAATTGTCTTTTCCTGGCAGGTGTGCAGCTTAAACCCTCTAGAATTCTAGCCTACAATGTTACAAATTCGTTCTCTCAAAATGGGACTGCACCCATAATCAGTATTCCATTTTAATTGGGTAAGAGGAGAAGGGGGACAATTGTGCACAGTGACATCAATACCCCTGAGTGTACAGTGGATGATAACAGATGGTTTTGGACAATGAAAGATGGAAGGTCGATTACTGCCATGTCCAGATAGTAATCAGAGATAAAGTCCACTAGCAAAATATCTCTAGCAATAATATTTCTCCATGTTGGAAAGTCATGCAGCCAGGACAGGATGGTACTTTGGTTCAAAATCAAGTTCTCTTCATCATGGAACACGAACTCCTCCTTCATTATGGCCTTTGTTTCCACCAATCCCCCCATTACTCCCTGATGAACATACTTGTGTTAGGTCTCTCCCAGGGTGCACACTCTTTGCAGGCCATTAGAGGTAACCTCGGCGTGCAACTCTCTTATTGGTTCCCCTAGATCCATATTAACCAGGGGTCACCACAATTTCAATATTCGCTGAGGCACCCATGTGTTGTTGTAAGTTGCCTGGGTTACCGCGTCAGTTTGGCAAGCCATCTCGACTGTGTCAGAGTTTGCAGTATTCCCAGTTGTGTTGAGCAGGGATTGAGCCATTTGGGCTATTCTTCCCTTTTACTTGAATATCGGTGCCACTTTAGGTAATGTAATAGCTGAGACAGCGCTTTCACAGGTACCTTTTTCAACATGTTCATTCCTGTGCGAGCCCGGAGTTAAGAGCGCATGGAGGATTTGTTTTTTTGTTCCCATTTTTGATATTCTGTTTCTTCTTATTTTTTGACTTGTGCTCTTGGGGTTTTCTGCAGTGTAGATCATTGTCAACACTTCCCTTTTTCTTTTTATTACCACAAAATCAGGCTGCAGATCTAAGGGAAGTGCTTTGTTCACCCTCATCTCAATAGTCCCTGTGGCACCTGACTCACAGGGGAGGTGGGCCACCCTTATTAACTCCTCCAGAACGGTCTGAGAAAGGGGGGCATCATCCAACTCATTATGTACCAGGTCTACCTCCTGCGCCAGTATAGCTTCATCCTATTGGTCATTATTAGGCTGGTTGCAATTGGCCATGTTGGCCAAGTTCACTCTTAAGTCACTTAATTGGGCTGCCGTTACCAACAAATTCGATTTTTTGTTGCGCAATAGTACAGTGTGGTGCCCCATATATGATTTTATAGAGCCCAACATCCCTGAGGTGTTTACATTTACTGCATACTTGGATGAGGCACAGTATTCCATTTCCCTGGTCAATTCCAGCCGGATTCCAGAAAGAATCTGCACTTTGCGTTTGAGCAATTCAAAGACATTAACTAGGGAATGTAGGACAATAGTCAGTGACGCCAGGGTTCCTTCCGTTTAATCTTTACTTAAACTTCCTAGCAACTCCGGGGTTTGTGGGCGGCGTGGTAGTTGACCCATAGACCCAACCCCCACGTTTAGAACTCCACGAGGCTCTTGCAAATACCCAGTCACACTGATATTGAACTCATGTTTAGGTCACCTTCAAAGTCCGCATGAGGTGATTGATTTGAGCCTTGTAATGGCCTCAGTAATGGAGATTCCACAGTATCTTCCTCTGCGTTATCTTCAGTGGCCTGGAAAATAGGGGCCACTAGCAACCATATAGCTCCCAGGCTCTGTTATTTCCAGCTTCATTGAAGAAGCCGACAGCGTATAGTCATTAATTTCCTGTATGGGCAGACTGAAGAGCACTCTTTGATCTAGTGCGATCACAACCTCATAAGGGAAGTGCCTTTATACTCACATGATATCAAGGGTGGCATACAGGTTGTACCAGTTCGCCAGCAAAGACTGCATTTGTTCCAGACGTCCAGCATGCCCACCTCTCCTGTGTAGTCAATCTGGTCTATTTCGATTGCTTTAGGATCGTCCCATAAGCACCCACTCTGCAATGTACATGAGTGAGAGATGTTCTAAGCAATTAATTGACATGAGGATGTTTTGCGATGATATTTTGGAAAATAATTTGTAGGGCTTTGGATATAGTAGCCCTTGACTGGGGACAATCACAGGCAAAACTTCACAGTTGCAATGGTGCATTCTTAAACAGAGGAAGGAAAACAAATAAGCGATCACCACACTGCTTCCAAGACGGTTCAGAGCATCATTTTGCACACCCCTGCTGACCACTGCAGACCACTCACTCCTCATTCCACATGGTTTTAAAGATAGAATGTTCCTCCTCCTGCAGAAAGCCCGCCTCCTTACAGTAAACACTGTAGAAACACTGTAGCACGCACATGGTCTGCTCCAGCCACTGCAGAACACTCACTCACCACTCCGTGCCACTCAGAGAGAACCAATTCTGTCTCCTGAGCTGGATGCATATACTCTTCAATACCTCACCAGCTTGGCATCCTGCTCGGCAATGTATTAGGTCCCTAATTTTCTCCCGTTCCGTTATCCCCCTCTCTGGTCTTATCAACTAATTTGATATTTTATTCTTCCTTTTCAACCTCCCCTGGCACTCTGTATGCAAATCTTTCCAACTGATATGTAATCCTGGGAAATGTCCACTTTCTCCATCTTAAATGAACCAGGATCCAGGTGTTATTTTCCTTGCTGCATCCATAATCCATTTCAAACCTTTCCCTGCTCTCTACTTCCCTTCCTCTCCCCCCTCCTTTTTGCATTCTATTTGTAAACTTGGAGACACTTTTCATAACTCTCTCCCTTTCTATTGTCATATGTCTATTCGTGACTGATCCAGTCACATTCACCTTAATAGCATGTATTGTACTTACTATTTGCTTTAATGTTATGCTACTAACCTTCTCATCTTCTCCCTTATATTTTCATGTCTCAACTACTACTCTTCTGGTAGGGCTTCCTGCAACCATTTTACTTGTTTCGGATCAGACTTTTATTCTGCCATTTGTCTTGTTTTCTCTCTTCCTCTCCACTGCTTCATAACACTCTACATCTTCCTCTCTTCTCACCATGTACCTTCTCCCCTTCGACTTTTGTCTATGATGTAATTACTCTGTATTGTCTTTAAAATTATCAATGGTCTCATTTCACTGTATCTCTCCACCTTCGTTACCCTGTACATTCCCTCACATCCTCTCCTTTCACAATCACTCATCTTCCTCTCTGTCACTAAGCCTCCCTATGCTCACTCTCATTTCTGCTTGTTCTCTCTGCGTTCCCCCAGGAACTAGACTCACTTCAGCTGTCTATTGTATCCCCTCTCTCTCTCTTCTCATTCGTCGGTCCGACCTCCACTCTTATCTGCTTTCGGATCTTTCAGGCATAAAAATACATCCTTACTTCTTGACTTTTATTCATCGTTTGCATTTGTTGATTGCACCCTTTGCCATTATACTGTACATCGCTTGGGCAAAAGCACTTAAAAAATCTCAATAAAATACAAAATACAAATAGAAAACAGTTATGTGGTAGCACAGTAAACCTAGCTGTACATCTGTTACCAGCATGTTTAACTGCACCACCATACTCATAAAGAGGTTTCATGTCCTATCTTATGTGCAACATGCATAATTCTTTCCTTTTTTTACAAATTTGTTCACGCAGTTTTCAAAGTTGTGTGCATGCTGCACTTTTCTGCATACACCTATGTTCTTAAGCACATTGATTTTGTCTTGCACATTGGTAGAGTAACTATATATATTTGATCACTCTATTTCTTATAGGTTTTGGCATAGGACAAACAATTGTTCAAGTACTGTTCATGAGTAGCCACAGGGGGAGGAGAGAGAGGTTAAAAAGACAGTATTAATAAAAAACATAGTGTAGAGGTACACTTAGATAACTGATTTCTACAAAGTGTGGTGCGAAATGTTGAATCGCAAGCATACAGCTAGAGTTAGCACCCGGGATAACGGGCTAGCAGAGGTAAGAAGCTGTGAATATACGTAGGTGATCAACTGTGGACTCACAAAAGAAGAGTTGCTTCCCAAGTCCATTATCCGGGCATTATTTCCTGACATTCTAAAGTCGTGCTGTAGCTTTATGATAAATAATGGTTTGCTGCTGGGTAAAAGAGGCAATTTATCTTGAGAGCGTAGAGGAGCAGCCATGTACCTCTGCCGGAAGTTTCACCCCTGTTCTGCCTATATGTTGGCAACCGGAAATTGTGACATGGGCAGAGCCAATAATGGTGCCTATATCATGAAAAGTCCTTGAAACAAGGTATCCATTGAGAAAACCCTATATGTATTTGCGGAGAAATGACAGTCTCCTGAAGGAAATTCTGGAACAAGTGTGAAAATGAATGAAGAGAAGAATGGTGACGTCACATAAAGCAGAAGTGACACACCCAGAAGAGATGCGAATGAAGAAAGAATATAGACCTTATAGAATATGATTACAAAATAGCAAAGTGAGCAACATTTCAGGAGGGAGATGAAGATTGCACGTGCAGAGATGCACTGAAGAAGATGCAAACATATTATATAAATGTACAGACACAGTAATGCAATTAGACACAGTAATCATAATGCTTGCTACGAAGTGAATAGATTGCAGGCGATGTGCCAATGTATATATATATAGGAATGTATAGAATCTGGATGTTCTACAACAAATGTTATCAAACTTGGACCCCGTGAATGAAAGGGCTGGAAGTGTAGCGCAGCAGAATAAGAATGGATGATGGCGAAGGAAGATTTGAGAAAGCTTGCCAGTCCCAATGTCAAGAGTCTGGGCCACCAAGAGCCTAGTTATCTACTCGAGAATATACATGGACGTGAGACTCAGGCTGGGCTCCTGTTTGAGGTGTAATGGAAAACCACCGGAAGTCCCAAGATTTCTTCATTTAATAGTATTAAATACAACAAAGAAGCTCAAAAACATGGTCTCCAGTCACATGGTCAGATGAAAATAGACTTTAGGGAGAGCTCTACACCGAGACCAGAAGATAAGGCAATGCTCACACTCTCTTTTATGCTCAGGCATAGTGAGCCTCTGCAAGGCTAAGTTCAAACAGATTCAATTGAATGGCAGACCGCAGGAGTGATAATGGATGTTGGGCTAATTGGGTGGGGAGGCATGAGCAATACAACCCCCCAGCACCTGGGGTAACAGCTTGCATGCTGCTAGTGAGTGGAATATTCCAGAAGGGTACAAGCATGCCAGCCAATTATAGAGGGCCACGTAGTAAGGAGCCCTATAGTTTGGAGGAGCCAATAGTACTTAGTGTATTAGTTTTACACGGAAGATGACTTGCACTTGGGGTGGGCTTAATTGTCCACCTGATCTTAGAGACCCAATCACATCCCTGTATCCCTTAGAATGAGATCAGGGCCGGTCTTTGTGTCAGGCAGCTCAGGCGGCTGCCTGATGTCAAGCAGCATCTAGGGGGCGCCGCACGGCGGTGCTCTGCATCAGTGCAAGCCAGTGCAAGCCAGGCCAGGCTGGCCACACACCAGCCAGGACAGGCTGGCCACACACCAGCCAGGCCTTGATTTTGACGCCCGTCACCGTGTATTAGGAGGTTCAGTGAGCACTGCTTCAGGCTGCAGCCTTTGCCCTCAGGCAGGGCAGGGCAGCAGCAATTGACAATAAATTAGCAACATGTTTGTTGCTTTTTCACTTCCCCACAGCCGGGCCCCGGTGGCGCTGGCGCCAGCCAGGCCCATGGGCGCATGTGCGGTGTCCCCTCAGCATGCTATGTGGGCCTGTGAACTGATAGCTTGATGATTGGGACTGGCCTGGCTGGCGTCGGCCCCCACCATTTGGAAAACAGGAGTGAGTGGAGAGGATGCATGCATCATGCACAGCACAATATCAGGTAAGTCAAGTGTACTGTGTTTGGGGGCGAGGGCGACTATGCAACATTTTAGATGTTGATGCAGCAACAGACGCATCCCATACCGATTCCTTGTGAGCAGCAGCAGCACCAAGCCACGAGATACAGGTTCAGGGTGCTGCTGCTGCATACATGGAACAATATGCCCGAGACCACACAATCATGCGACGCATAATACATGAAACTGTCAACTTCAAGTGTGTGTCTGTGTGTCCACACAATGGCACATGTATGGCATGCTTGCACATCTTATCCATGTTACGTATCTTGGTGGGCCAGTTTCATGTATGCCTGCAGCGTGATTGCGTCTGGCTACATCAAAGCCAAGTTCTTCCAGTTTTCTTCCCCCGTTTCGGATAACACCTTGGGCAGTGGGCAGTACGGCGGGGTGGGCCCGTCGTCCCGTTATCAAGTCGTGATGGCATGCCATGAACTTAAGTTCTGGGCCCAGTCCCATTGAACAAAATGGGAAGGATAGGGGCCGGGGCACGGGCAGAGCTGGAAAGTGGCATGGGAGACTGGAGGGAGGGAGAGCAGGGCAGGATTATAACCAGAAATATGGTGGTGAAGAAAAGGAGGGGCAACGGGAGGAGGACAGGTTGGTGCATGATTGCAGAGTATTCCAGGGACAGCCTGGGCGGAGAGGTGGGTGCATTGCAGGAGGCTGAGAGGTGGTGCATGTCCGAGCATTGCAAGCACAGACTGCGGCCTCTTGCTTAATACAAATACGTAAATACAAATGAAGGTCTACTGGCTTGGGTGTTTCGCCTGCCTCCGGATTTCCCCAGTATGCATTGCCTGCCATCTCCCTCTGTGCTGAAATCTCTCATTTGAGAGCGTGCCGAGTTTCTTCCCGGCTCGGAGTGCGGTGGTCAGGTGGTGCAGCAGGGAACTCTTTCGGGCCCAGGCCCTGCGCGTTCAGTGATAGGAAGTCCGCGGCAACCCCTTCCCGCTCGTGGGTCTTCTGCTTAGTTTGCAGCAGGATCAGCTAGTGTCTCGACTCTCGCCAGATATAGGAACTTCATCTTCGTCTCCTCTCATCCCCTTGTGGACTCCTCTCTTTTCTCAGCTCGTGGTCTCCGCGGAGTCTCTTTCCGTTTCCACTCTGAGGATGTTTTTCGTCACCCCAGTGTTCATTCCAGCTCTTGCTACCCCTCTGGTTCTCAGAATGAAAAGTTCCTGCCGGGGGCAGGTGATGCTGGAAGGCCCATGCGCTGTGCTGAAGAGGGACTGCTGGCTGTGGGTCATGTTCACTTTGGAAAAGAAACATCTCCAGTTTAGACAGGCAATAACGCAGCATTATCATGTAAGCATGCCCCTCCAGCACCAGTCTTACAAAGCTTGTTTTTTTACCCTAGGCTTTGCACTTGAAAAAGCACATTTTAGCCATGAAACGGGCATCAGCCAAGACATTACGAATGCAAAGTAGTTCTAGAAGCAAATCTGGAAGGAAAATCAACCAATAAGAAGTGCCCTTGCCTAAAGCAAACCAATACTAGTCACGGCATAGGAGGTACGCCAAGTATCTATTCCACCAACAATCAATTCAAAGAAATGTTTTGGATTACGTGATCATTTAAAAGCTGGTAAGATAGCTCGGTAGGTTGAGCCCTTGCTGCTTCGATCTGTGTGTGATCCACAAGTAGCAAGGTTTGAATCCCGGCAAGGCCACCTCACCCTGTCATCCCTTTGAGGTAGATAAATACCAACTTTGGTTGGGAGGACGATGATATATTTAACTATGTTCTATGAACAGCATTCAGGTATAATCGTATTTGTAAATAACAAATCATAACTAAAATGTTCACAGATTACTACTTTAAAATCAACCACACACAACAAGACCTGTCAACAATAAACATCCCTTGCACTGACCAGAACGCCTCTGGCAAAACATGCAAGTCGAGCAGGTATATGGCGGGGGCCATATTCACCTGCATTTTCGCATCTACACTAAAAATTCACAGCCACTCGCGCCATTAGCACAGACATAGCCCGAGCCGCAGTATATTCAACTACATATCCAAAAAAGGGTTCTACACGCACCCAGCGAGTAGTAGACATTGGTGCAGTGTATCTTCCAAGGAACCCCACATCCCCTTCCCCAGAGTTGATTTAGTCTACGGTTCCTCGTCTAGCACTGGGTGGCTAGTTGACACAGAACCCCTATTCTTATAGGAGATTTATATATCCCAAATCTAGCAACAGAGCACTACATGTAATTGAGGGTAACATGCGAGCTAAGGAGGGTTTACAATATGTGGCATGATATGATGTGATGCCGAAAGGGACGGAACCTAGGTGGCACCTAGGTATTGAATGGAGAGTAAGATCCAACGTGAACTGCAAGAAGCCATCTATATTCATATTAAAGAACACAGCAGTGAATGCTGCCCACAGCTCCCTTCCCCTTAGTGGGACTCACACCGCAATACAACCAAACAGTCAGGCTTTCATTTCTTATAACCTAGAATAGATGCTGGAGCATGTGTGAGAGTCCTGGGCTTGCGAGACATATATACACTCTGCTGCTGGCTACCAAGGCTCAAGAGGCACAAAGACAACCTTCTGCAGTGACGCACAAGAACCACCACTAATCTACTTGTTGGAGGGGATCCTGCTTCCGTGCCAGATACCCAGGTTTCTAGGTCTTTTCTATGAGTGCTAAGCTGCACCCTTCGCAGTAACAGGTGCATACAGTTTCCCCCCCCACCGACCCCCAGCTGGCCCCTAGTTGCATACACTCCCCTCCACACACTACAAACCTAAGGGAATCCTGCTTGTATCCCTTATACGCATGTGAAAGCCCAGCCAAGTACACACCCAAACTTTCTTTAACGCACTCTGGCCATCTCTACCCGCTGCAGTTCCACGGGTCCTGCTTCCATTATCCATCCTGTATGCCCGCAGTGGTGGAGCAATGGTACGAGACCATGGATTCAACTGTCTGCACCCAGATAAGGTAGAATGCACCCCCTGCCCCAGGCTGCGGAGGGTTTTACTTCCATCCCATGTAGACAGACTGCTGCAGCATGGGTGAGAGGTAGACTGCTCCAGCACACAAACCCTGCATGGACACTGCAGCCTCTCACTGGGGCACAGACCCTTCCACCTGCTTTTTCCTTTCATCTCTCCCCACGTCCTTTTTCCATCCCATGTACCCTGACAGTTTGTTTGTTTGTTTATTTGATAGTGCGTGCCAAACCCATTAGGTAGCCGGGCGCAGTAGAGGTCAAGACAGCTTAAACTTAGTTACATAATGTGTACAAAGAAGCATATAATGGCTACATAAAATTTACAAAGAAGCATATAATATACAAAAACAGTTTGAGGATAGCTGCCAGGATAGTTACAGTGGTATACGGAGGGAAAGCAAGTTAAGAGAAAAGCAGCAGAGACATGCCTGGAAGGTAAGCTAACAGTCATTTGTTCGTAGCCATTTGATTATATTGAGTCTAAATTTAGGATATGGTTGTTCCTTTCTGAGGGCGTGCGGTAGTGCGTTCCAAGTTTGTGCTGCGAAAACTGGGAAGCTGGATCCTCCCGCTGTGGCACGTTTAAATCTAGGCGTTTCCAGGGTGTGGGCATTGGCGGTTCTCATTGGGCGTGTGGACGATCTTCTATTTATCCTTTCTGCAAGGTAGGGTGGGGCCAAGTTGTTTAAGCATTTGGAAGTGAGGGAAGCTGTTTTTAGAAGTATCCTGTCAGATATTTGTAGCCAATGAACCTTTCTTCTAGCATCGGAGATGTGTTCTCTCCTAGGGATATTCAGTGCTGCTCTTAGGGCATTATTTTGCATTCTTTGTATTTTGTCGATTATATTTCTGTTATCACCTGAGTAGAGAGTGTTACAATAGTCTAATCTCGGCATTACAAGGGCATTGGCGAGGGTGATGCAACTCGAGGTAGAGAGGAATGGTCTGCAAGCTCGGATAAGCTTACAGGTGTAAGCTGTGGAGGATGAGAGCGAGTTGACTTGTTTCTTCAGTGAGAGAGTGGCATCAAGATAGAAGCCTAGTGTTTTGACCACAGGCATCACCTTGATGAGATTGTTGTCGATATTGAAGGTGGTATAGTTAGGGCTACGTTTTTTCATGTTAGTTTCGGAGCCTAGGATTAGTATCTCAGATTTTTCGTCATTCAGGCAGAGGCCATGTGATGCCATCCATGCCTGAATGATGAGGTATACTCTATTTACTAAGGCTGTGTCCTCCAAGAAGTTGCCCGATAGGGGAATGAGGATCTGGGTGTCATCTGCATAATTTGTGTAGGTGATACTCAGCCTGTCCAATTTGTCAAACAAAGGCTTAGTAAATATGTTATACATAGTGGGTGAGACACAGGATCCTTGGGGTACTCCGCAGGAGATTTGAGTAGGATCAGCAGCCGTTAGTGGGGAAAAGACTTGCATTGTCCTGTTGGCCAGGAAGGACTGGACCCAAGCTATGGCTGCCCCAGAGAAGTGCGCCGCCGACCTAAGATGGTTACATAGAACTGCATGATCCACTATGTCGAACGCTGCAGAGAGGTCCAGGAGAAGTAGCATAGCTGTTTGTCCCTTGTCCTTCAACTCGTCGATTTGAAGTGCCGTGGAGTGGGCAGAAGCCAGACTGTCGTGATCCTAGTAGATGATTAGTTTCTAGGTAGTCCTGAATTTGAATATAGACCACTCTATCAATAATTTTTAAGTAGAAAAGGGACAGTGGTAATGGGTCTATAATTGGTGGGGATGGTAGGGTCTAGTGATTGTTTTTTGAGCAGGGGAAGGATCCAGGATTCTTTGAGGTTATTAGGTACAGTATTGGTTTTAAAGGAAGCGTTTATAAGCTTGGAGATAAATGGGGCAAGGTCTCTAGCCGCATCCTTTATAATTTGTGCCGGGCAACTGTCGCCCTTGCAATTTGATGGTTTTAGAGAGAGAATGATTTTTTCAGTGTCGAGAATAGAGATTTCTTTAAAGGTAAATGGTGTAGTTGTGTTGCAACCTGTGTCAGGGGATGGCTGTTGCTCATAAGGGGGTAGAGAGGCTTTTTTAATAGCTATTTTATGTTGGAGTGTAGTGATTTTGTTTAGGAGGGCTTTTTGAATTACAGTGCACCACGGTTTGTCCTTCGGGGTAGTGTCTGCCGGTGGAGTTGGGGCTTCCATTTCGCGGAGGATGGAGAACAGTTCCTTAGTATTGGAGCTGGCTTTTGCAATTCTATCGTTAAATATATATTTTTTTGTGTTAGTTATTTCTTTTTTGTAGTGTTTGGAAAGTTCTGTTAGTTTAGCCTTATTGAGAGTAGTCAGGGAATGGCGCCAGATCGTTTGCAGTTTTCTTTTATCTAATCTGAACTCTTTAAGTTGAGGTGTGAACCATGCGTTCATGTGGGATTTTTGTCTAGCTTTGCGCATTTTTAGTGGGGCGGTGGAATCCAGGGCATGGGACATGGCTGTATTGAAGATTTCCACTAAAGATTCAGGGTCAGCATTATTGTTAACGTTATTCAAAGAAGGGAGGAGGTGCGGGAGTAGCCTTTCTGCTGTGATGTCCTTTTTGCTTCTTGTGGGGAGTGGGGGTGCCATCTCAATGGTTTTAGGACTAAGGAGGTCGAGTGTGACTGAGAATGTAATGAGGTGATGGTCGGACCATAATTGTAGCACATTATCTGTAATCATAATGTTACAGTTCGAGTCAGCCACCCAATCCAAAGTTCTACCTTTGATGTGGGTAGGGGATAGGACTTTTTGTGTTAGTCCATGATCTTTTAGAAGTGCAGCTATAGCTTGGGTGTGTTTGTTACCAGCCTCATTGAAGTCGAGGTTGAAATCCCCCAGTAGCAAGGATTGTGAGTGGTTTTTAGTTTTGCTAGATATGATATCTGTAAGGTCCTCCTCCAAGGTTCCTAATGGGCCAGGAGGTCTGTATATCAGGTGGATTGTTAAAGTACGATTGTTAGATAGGGGAAGTTTAGCCGTAAGGACTTTGCATGAGGGGCATGTAGTTGGAGTGGCAAGTCTTATGGAAAGGCTAGTTTTGGCGATTATGGCTAGGCCGCCACCGCGAGAGTTGGGCCTATCCACTCTGATAATCTGGTAGCCCTCGGGTATTGCTATCATGAGGGCAGGACCTGCCGCATCATGGAGACAAGTTTCAGTTACGGCTAGTAGGTCCAGGTTCTCATTGTGCAATGTGTCTGCAATTTCAGAGGCATGGGCTACTAGGGATCTGGCGAAGATAAGTGATCCCGATAGGGATAGTGTGTCTTTATTTGTGGGGTAGGGGTGAAGTTTGATTTCAGGTGTATTGGGACTAGCAACATTTCTTTTTACTATATTGGACGTAGTCCGGTTATTAGGAGTGGTTAACACTGTACGTAGGTCCAGGTTCTCATTGTGTAATGTGTCTGCAATTTCAGAGGCATGGGCTACTAGGGATCTGGCAAAAATAAGTGATCCCGATAGGGATAGTGTGTCTTTATTTGTGGGGTAGGGATGAAGTTTGATTTCAGGTGTATTGGGACTAGCAACATTTCTTTTTACTATATTGGACGTAGTCCGGTTATTAGGAGTGGTTAACACTGTACGTAGGTCCAGGTTCTCATTGTGTAATGTGTCTGCAATTTCAGAGGCATGGGCTACTAGGGATCTGGCAAAAATAAGTGATCCCGAAAGGGATAGTGTGTCTTTATTTGTGGGGTTGGGATGAAGTTTGATTTCAGGTGTATTGGGACTAGCAACATTTCTTTTTACTATATTGGACGTAGTCCGGTTATTAGGAGTGGTTAACACTGTACGGTTCTTGGTATTTTTAGGATCATAGAGCCGGGATAGTCTATATCTAAGTCTCATGTTTCTATCCAGAGGAGGGTGCGTTAGGAGGGTGGCTAGAGCCATATTGACTAAGAGGCTAAGTGTAAGTACTAAAGGTAGGGTTTTCAGGTTGTCAAGCATGTTCAGGGCTATACTGTGGGGGTCTCAAAAGGTGTTTTGGGTCAGGTGAGAATCACACAGGTTAGTGTTGATTGTACAACAATTGCACTAGTGGGTTAAGTAGGCAGAAAGGTAGCACAGGTAGGCTAATATCAATTGCACGCATGTAGGCCAATATCAATTGCACAGGTAGGCCAGTATCAGTTGCACAGGTAGGCTAATATCAATTGCACACAGGTAGGCCAGTATCAGTTGCACAGGTAGGCTAATATCAATTGAACACAGGTAGGCTAATATCAATTGCACAGGTAGGCCAGTATCAATTGCACAGGTAGGCCAGCATCAGTTGCACAGATAGGCTAATATCAATTGCACACAGGTAGGCTAATATCAATTGCACAGGTAGGCCAGTATCAGTTGCACGGGTAGGCTAATATCAATTGCACAGAGGCAGGCTAATATCAGTTGCACACAGGTAGGCTAATATCAATTGCACAGGTAGGCCAGTATCAGTTGCACAGGTAGGCTAATATCAATTGCACAAGTAGGCCAGTATCAGGGTGACTTTGATGGGGCATGTAGGGGACATTTTGTCTATGCTGGGAGCATACTATGTGCTGGCGTTTAGGTATTATAGTTTAGGTGGCAGATATGCTCAGTATAATGTCTAGAGACCTAATGCCTAAAACACTAATGACTGGGGGGTGCAGTGGGCTAATATTCAATACATTTAAATTTTAGAGATTCTAACATTCAATACATTTAAATTGAAGAGATGCAGTGTGGAAATTCAAACATGCTGGCATTTAGATTCGAATGTGGTGTAGGGGCCTAGAGCATGAGTGACTGGAGAGCACAAAAGAAGGCTAACACACTAATGATTGAAGGGTATAGTAGGCTAATATGCAATACCTTTAAATTGGAAAGAAGCAGTGAGGATGTTCTAGCATGCTGGAATCTAAATTTGAATGTAGCACAAACGGTCTAAACCGCTAGTGTCTGTAGATAGAAGCACAGTGGGCTATTTCAACATATAGCAATCTTGACAAAGGCACAGTGGGCTATTTCAGCAAGAAACAAGCTAGGCGGAGGCACAGTGGGCTATTTCAACATATAGCAATCTTGGCAGTGGCACAATAGGCTATTTCAACATGTGACGAGCTAGGTAGAAGCACAGTGGGCTGTTTCAGCATTTGACAGACTACGGTACATTTATACTACGGTGATATGTACAGTTGCCTCCTCGTTCAATGGGCAGAGTCTGGGAGCCAGGAGGAGGTAATGCATTCAGAGTGCAGGTACAATGGTTATAGAGTATCGGTCGAGTCTAGCAGTGAGCATCTGTGGCGGACGTCTGCTTTCAGTAATGAAAATAAGTAAACAAGATGCTGGAAAGTGGAATATGTTCCGTTTGTATAGCGTCAGCAGCTAAGGGCACCATTAGGTAGATAGTAAGCATACATCAATCCTGTCATGTATCAGTGTGATTCACGTGCTTAGGGCCGCGTGTCAACTGCAATATGAGGCAGAGCGGGCGCATTTGAGAAATAAGGATAAAATGGAAAAGACATTTACAACAAGGAACAAATAGTTACCGTGATGATACCATAGTTAGACGGTAAGTTAGGACTGGAAATGTAATGTATTTATCTTGGAATCTGGTACCGTGTGGGTAACGTGAGTCAGCGTACTAGAATGGAGGAGTCACTTTACAAAAGTTTCTTTCCATGCAGGCAGTGGACGATTGGACGAGGTGGCTAGTACTCACAGATGGTATGGCAATGGGCAGGGGTTCTGGCCGAGGTCTGAACAGTATGGGAGAAGCAGGGACAGCACAGCGCGGGGCTGCCCTGTGAACCGCGAGAGAGCCCGGGACTGCTGCTGCTTGCGGGAGTTGGGTCTCTTCTGCTTTTAAACCAGGAGCAGGAGTGCCTCTTCCTGGATCTGTGATGTCAGGGAGTCCTCAGCTCTCTATAACACCCCGCCACTCAGCAGAAGCAGGCAAACTGGGGAGGGGGGTGAGAGGAAGACGGGGAGTGGGGGGAGGGGAGATAAAGGGGATACAAGAGGAGAGGGAGGGGACCAGCCTCTAAGCGCAGCAGCAGGGGTTTGAACCCATGAACGTGGTAAACTTGCATTTCAGAGACCATCATTGCAATGCCGCCTGATCTATGAACGCAATAGCTTTCCTGAATGTTTTTGAAATGTGTTAAGAGTTCGGAAATTGCAAACATGTGCAAGTCCCCAGGAACATGAGTGCAACTTTAGGGTTATTCATTTGATTTTTGAAAAGGCAACCTGAAATTGAACCACTAATGAGTTGTGGCTGAGGACTACTGCTTGCATTTGTGGAACAGGGCACTCTAGCACATGGACTGAGAGTAGCAGGGCTGAAGTCGAGGGTACACGCGGGGGGACAGAGTCCACCCACTTTTTTCAAAGGGTAGACTCAGTCCCTTTGCCCCAGCTAAAATGAGAAACATTGAATGTCATCTTTGAATGTATGCATTAAAGCCGACCGTGGGGATCGGACCACAGTCATCAGGTTTGTAGGCCAGACACTTCACCACACTGCATTATATATTCTGATGAAAAATACATCTAAAGGTGAAATGTCCCATTTCGGTACTGCAAGTTCCCGGGAAAACAACTGTATTGGTTCTTAGAGTTTAAAACAGGCACACCTTTTATCGTTTTCAAAAAAACTATTAGAAGAAAATATCCTCTCTTGGTTTTGTGTGTGTTGATTTTATGAAAAAGCAAATGCCATTCGTCCTGTGCAATTTGGGTGGTTATGCAAAGTCAATTTAATGAAATATTATGTTATGTTACTTGGCATTTGTATAGTGCCTTATGTATCATTGGTATGATCTCAAAGCGCTGGTATCCGACGCTGTGCTTCAATTCGCAAGGGCAAAGTCAAGAAAAGTTGCTTTTTGAACACATAATACAGGTAACATTCTAAGACTGTCACCTAGTGTCTCGTGTATACATGTTCTATTGCATTTGTATTTCTAGCGGGTTTTTAATGAAGTGCCCTATTTACAACAATTGTAATACATTTTTTGGTTGTCATTTTTAGGGGTCTGAATGTGGGGGGGCGCCAACGATGCTTCCTGCCTGGGGTGCAATCTGGTGTAAGACTGGCCCTGATAAATGTTCCCTGTAGACCAAACACAATCCCTAGTAGGTTTTCTTATTTTGACACGTAGCTTGACGTCACCTAAGATGAATTTTTAGTATAAAAGAATGTTTTTTATTATATGTTTTAGAGAACTTGTTGAGGGAGCTGTGCGGTGTCCGTTGATGTCTGTTGTACTTCCTGTTTTAAAGACTTGTTATTAAAAGAGCCTTGATTTTTCCAACTTCCTGAGTTGGTATGATTATTGATATATGAGTACGATCTGTATCCCCATCCTTCTCAGATACTGTTACCTCGTCTTAAAGGACCTGTCCTCGGGTTCAAGAAGTCTTGGGATCTTTATCTGAGAGAGAACCCCATAAAGAGGGGCTCAACATAACACTTCTGCAGGCATTAATACGTGCAGACTGTAGGCACTTGTTAGCCAGGTAATGTTTCTGACATCCAGATTGCTTAGGAACCTCTTGTTTTCTGGTCTTCATATATAAAATAGGAAATCCAGATCCACGCTCCACAGCATCCTACATACCACTCAGAATTTGATACAGACCCCCAAAAACGTATACTTTTACCAAATGATTGGCTAATGGGGCTCCTTCTCTTCTTTCTCCTACCTACTGTCAACAAGCAGGAGCTGATTCCAAGATCAATTGTTTCACTTTCTGAATATAGACTATTGCATTTAGTTTCTATTTCCCGTGTTGTTACCTGGAGCAGCTCCGGCTTGCAACTCATTACTACCAGGATATATTCTTTCACCCACGACCTCATTACCTGCATACAGGTGATAAGCAAGGCATACAATAACAAATATGTTTCCTTTATATCTCTCATCTCCAACCCAAACATAATTGGTATTGGCCTTCCCTCAACTCCACTATTGAGAATTAAACAGAGTATTGTACGTCACTCTACAGTAATTTGCATATCTCTTGAAAAAAAATGTAATATGACTCACTGGTACTTCCTCTTAGCCCCATCTAGAGCACTTTCACTGTGCCCTTGATATTCTGGAAAGTCTTGCTGGAGTAAATTAAAGCTGAAACAAAAAAATAAAAAAAGTGGAGTTTCTTATGGTTAGCTCTTTAAAAGCTCTTTATGGAAGAATGTATGATTTCAACAAAAAAAATGTTCATGGCTTGCCATTATATTTGCTTGCCACTATTGTTTTCAATGGACATCCACTGATTATGTTTCTGTTATAACTCTTTCAAATCTTAATCATATCCTTACATTACAGGGATGTGTATTCCGGTATGATTTCAGCCGCACACCTTTACCTGCCAAAAAGCTTTGAGGCAAAGACTTTCCAGCCTCATTAGACACCTTACCAGAGTTTTCCAAAGCACATTTGCAGATAGCAGGCCAAAAGGTGTCCACAAATAATTATCTAATTTCCTGCGTGGAAACAAACAACTTATCTGAGAAGTCTGAGCCCAAGAACTGGGAGCTCTAAAAATGGAGTAGTCAGCGGGGTTTCAGACATCTGCAAATTTTTCGAAGTGATATGATATTATATGATATGGAATTTATAACGTGCCTATACACAAGTGTTTAAAGGTGCGGCGAAGCAAGGGAGAGGCAACAGAGGGAAGACAGAGACAGCGATCTTACTAGGCCAGGTGACATTGAGATTGCGCAAGTGCAGGGGAGGGGGGAAGGGAAAGTGCGTGGGGGAGGTGGGACGGGGAAGGGCCGTATATAGGATCAAAAGTAATAAATAAATAGAATAAATAAAACAATAGGTAAAAAGTGCAGCCAGCTTGTGGCAAGTGCAGGGGTGAGTGCAGACATCAAGTGTCAGGAGCTGGTGGGGACTATAGGGATTCAGAAACAGCCCCCCAAGTGCAGGGGTTGGCTGGGAGCCAGTGCAGGTGTGCAGCTGGTGAGGGAGGGGCCCGGGCCCAAGATCAGAGGGTAGCCAGGTGACCAGTGCAGTTTCAGTCAGGAGTTCAGCACGGATGAGGAGGAGAGAAAGCAGAAGCAAACAGGAAAGTCTTGAGGTGCTTCCGGAACCAGAGATGTTTCTCCTCAAGTTTCAGGGAGGCTGTTCCAGAGGGAGGCCCTAGCAGAAGACAGAAATCAAACACCAACTCATTGCTCGGAAAAGCGACTGACCCTGAGGGAGTTGGAGGCAGATGAGCGAAGAGCTTGCAAAGGAAGATATTTAGGAAGAGAGAGTTGAAGATATTGAGGTGCCAGGACCCAGCAGTCCTTGTTACAATGCTGAGGGTTTTGAACTTAATCCTCGCAGCCACAAGAGCCAGTGCAGAGATTTCAGTCCTGGAGAGATACGATCCCTGGGCTTGAGGCCAAGTACAATTCTCACAGTTCTGTTCTGAATGAGTTGCAGAGGGAGGAGAGTAAAAGCAGGCAGATTTAGAAAGAGGCTGTTGCAGTAGTCCAGCCTAAATAAAACCAGAGCTCTGGAGACAGTGAGCCTCTGGGGGAAGGATAGGAAAGGAAGAATACCTCTGAGGAGGTGCAGCTGGTAGTGTGACTTCTTAGAGACGTCAGAGATATGAGGAGACAAGGAGAGTGTGGAGTTGAAGATGACCCAGAGGTTTTTAGCCTCAGAGGTGGGAGACAGAAGAGGGCCAAGAGAAGCCGGCCAGAGAGCGATAGGAAAGGAGGGAGCAGGTATGCCGATGAGAATAATCTCAGTCTTACTGGAATTAAAGCAGACATTTTCGACAGCACACCACACTTGGATAGCGGACAGACTGTCAGAGATGAGAGAAGGAGAAGAGGTGTCAGAAGGGAGCCTGAAAATGAGCTGAGTGTTGTCAGCATAGCACTGAAAGTTTGGGCAGAGTCCGGCAATGTGGTGGGCAAGAAGTTCCACGTATTGGTTGAACAGCCAGGAAGAGAGGTTACACCCCTGGGGAACAGCACAGGTAGAGGGACACAGGGAGGGGCGCAAGCAGACGAGACAAGGAGAGACAAGACAATAGTAGACAATAGTAGACAATTGAACAAAAACTACAGGAGCTCAGACAATAGTAGAACAGTTTGCTAGATGAACGCTTTGCTGAGAAGGCAAAACAAAAGACAGCACTACTTCCACAATGCAATTTAAATACGGGAGAAAACATATCTAGGTCGAGAGTCCTGTATAGTGGAAAAGGCCTAGGTTTCACAATGGAATTTAACAATAGTGTTATCTCAGAGTGACACAGGCTAATAATCACAGTAGTATTCTAGTGTAGGTAAGGTTGCTATGTGGCTGGGTTTTCTGGGTAGAGTGATGGCTCTATTCCTCACCCGGGCCACTCCTACCTTACTTGTCACTGCTGGTTGACGGTTGGTCACTGGCTTCCTCTGCTGAAACCTGCAGACACGATATGGAGCTGCCATTTGCTTTGGGGCCCTTATCCACAGGAGCTGTATGGGCAAAATAGCCTGGCAAAACTGCCACCACATGTATGCAATATTAGACCTAATTGCACAAATATATTTCTGATTAAAAAACCTGTATTGCAAGCTATCTGACAAATTAGGCTGTGTTCAATTGCAAACCTATAGCATGAGCCAGTGTATTTGTTGAAGTGTTACATTTTGTCTTGAGAGTAAACCATGGTTGATCTGCGCGGAACCACATATTAACCACTCTCCCCGAACTCACTGTGAGAACATTCAAATAAAGCTCCATGTCTGGATTTTAGATACTTTTCCTGTTATCAAAATGTTATAACTAGAGCATCTAGCCTAGTAGTCAAAGTCTGATCTCCTAATAAATAATGTTCATAGTCTTTCTAGGTGATTCCCAGTACCTCAATTCCTACAATTAACACACTTTCACAGGAATCCCATAGGGATAACAGCCTTCCCATTAATCCGCTACCGCAGTTTAGCTTTGATGTATACAGTTGTGAAGGTGTCCTCCAGTGTTTCCGTTTTTCATCTCCTTAGCTCATTCCAACCATATTGCCCAAGTATGCTCACATGTGATGATCATCTAGAGACAGGTCCACCCCTTTACGCACCTCCAAAACAGATTCTAAATGACTGCAAAGTGTGCCTCTAGCATCCTTTACTCTGAGTTACATTCTTGGTGTCGGGGGGAAATTCTGCCGGGGTCTGCTAGGCCGTCCGCGGACCCCCGGGCAGGGAGGCCCCAACTCCTCCCGCGTATCCCAAAAATGAGTATGAGGCACACGCAAGAAGCAAGGTGGTTCTGCTGTTTATTAAACAACGGCAGGGATGGGTCAAGGATCGTACGCGTCTGTCCTGACTCTCTCTCAAAATTAGTGGGGCTCCCAGGCCCTTTTTACCTCAGTATGACGCGCTACTTGCGTCACCTGGGAAAGTTAGCAAAAAAACCTATCGTCACTCTGGATTGGTTCCTCGAGTGGTAGGGTTAGTATAGCTTACGTATAGAGAACGCTGTTAGTGGTTAAGGGTCAGTCAGGTGGTATACTTGGGTTGTCCCTTCTATTAGATACATGAAAATAGTTACATGAAGACCCCTGATGATTCGCTAATGTTAATGGGGTCAGTGATAAGTGCCCCATGTTCTGATTGGTCCACTCGCCAGCCCCCCAGCTTGGGACCATCGTTGTTCCCAGCTCGCGGTGCACCTGCCAGTTGCAACAATATATAACTATGTGTTTGTGCAGACAATGCGTGGATTTGGTCATAAGCTTGAGAGCAGACTACTCCCACCGCCGCAGATGTCCATTGAGTCGCTTCATTGTTGCTACCTGTGTTTCAAAACGTGGGACCCAGGCGCCTCCTCCCTCCTGGGCCTGGCACCCTGTCAGGTTCGGCTTGGTCACGTGAGGAGAGACCGTGGTTGAGGCAGAATTCTGCACATTTAATGTTGCATTTTCCACTGTGTGTCTGGCTTAGTTTGCAGGTGTGACCTTGGCTTCGGCTTGTGGTATGCGAGTTTGCAACATTGCTCCCTTGGCTGTCTGTTCTCGCCGGGCTCATTCTGCAGGGTCAGCAATTGTACTCTTGCTCGTTCAATGTTCATGGAGGCTCTTGCTTACGGCCTACTTGGGCCTGGTGCATAGGTGGGGATGTTTGATGCACAGCACTTTGAGTTACGGTATCATATTGCTTTATCCCCAGTATCATGTCTTCGTTATATTTCTCATTGTAATGCATGGGTTAGGAGAACAGTCAGCAAGCATTTTAGATGAGTTTGTTGTGCGTCTTGCGTTTCTGCATTTTGAAAAACCTTTGTGAAAAATAATAAAAATGCACATCAGTGGGTGTGTCCATCACCTACGTCATAGTACTGAATATGTTCTTCGTGTGGATTGGTGTGGGAGTGTCCAGTGTGCCTGTTTGCACGGGTGTTCTGACCGTTGGCTAGGTCGTCATGGCATCTCTAACAATGTTCTGATTTACTGTTGAATGGTTCAGTCGAGTTCTTCCATGCCGCAGGTGTCGGCTTGGGCAGGGCAGACTGGTGGGCACATCCGTATATTCCTGTACCAGGGTATTTGGTTGTCTGGTAGATAGGCAAACTCCTCTCGTGGTGGGTGTCTGGGCCGCGATCCTCTAGGCCAGGGGCGTGAGGGGATTGTTGGGATTCTTTTGTCCCATTCTCCCACTTCAGTCCCCCCTCTGGTCGACTTGTCGACCACAAACATATCTTGTTCCTTATCTCCTCTTACTCTCCATATTTTAGTTACTCCTCCCAAGTGTCCATAGTGGTTGACATGGTCTTCAAATGACCAATACATAGATACACAGGTTCCTCCAGGTGTGCAGTATACCCATTTCCCTATGTAGCTCCTTGGGTTTCTTGGGTTTTCGAGCTTCACAGATGGTGGGTCCAGGTGGTTGGTGATGATCTGTTTGCGCAGTTTTTCTCTTTCTTTTATTATTGTGCCTGTGTGCTGGCCATCATCTGCCGGCATCAAGGGGTGCATACCAACCATTTCGATCATTTCGTCTGTAGTGCGTGCCTTCCAGGCCTTCCAAAATCTTATTATGATCAGTGCAGCTCCAGCCAGTATTATGCATCCAACTATAATCTTCAGTCCGTCCGACAGCCAAGATGGCATCCATGACCATAACATTGAAAACCAGCTGTCATCCTTCTTCACTCCTTTACTTTCTTCCATCATTTTGGAGTGCATCTGGGCCAGTTGTGATACTGCTTCTGTCAGTGTACCATTGTCAGCATCGTTAGCAGGAATAAATGTGCAGCATGATTGTCCAATCTTTGCGCAAACTCCTCCTTCCATTGCTGTAAGGAGATCTAATACATATCTGTTCTGTAGGGCTACCATCCTCACTGCTCGCAGTTCCTCTTTTATTGCGTTGAATCCATTGACTGTAGAATTAATTGTCATCATTAGCTCCCATCGAGTTATCTGGAGCCATTTTGCGTTTGCGTAAGCTTGTAGTCCCGGATGTATTATTGATGAGAAGAACATTGCTGCTCTGCTGAATAGTCTGTGTTCAGGTGGGATTGAAGTGAGTGCTGTTTCCGACCTTCCCCATAGGTAATTTCCTGTCAGAGGTTCTCCTTGTCTCTTCTTTCTATTCAGGACATTGTTGTTGTTGTTGTTTTCGTTCTCTGACCTCTTCTGAGGTTTTACAGATCTCTTCTTTCTCTTGTTTCCTTCATCCATTTTAGGGAAGTTCGCCATGTTCACATGTTTCTGGGGCACCACTAGTGATGGTACATTAACGTGTACCATTGTGCATATACCATTCCACAGCGGGGGCAGTGTGTGGTATGCCTTGTTTCCGCAGGCCCAGTAATGGTCCATTAATACTGCTGTTCCTGCTCCCCCCTCAGGTAACTCTATCACGCTTGCACAGTTGGTGTTGTATCCCACGTCCACTTCTCCTCTATGTTGGTAGCATATCTTAGGTGCAGACAGCGGCAGTATGCTTATTGGGTCTTCATCCTTCTCCATCAACGTCATCATGGGTACGTACTTGCCCCAAATCGCCCAACATCTGTTATTGTGTTCATCAATAGTTGTAATATTTTCTCTTGTTACCATGTTGCTGCCAATCACTCCTATGTCCCATTTTTTGTCCATGTACACCTTCCCTGTTATTGTTACCAGTGGTCTTTCCCAGCATCCTTGTGTACCAGGAACTTCAGTGGCGTACCAGTCACATGGTAGGTATTGTAGTGTTACTTTCTTTGTTTCTCCCTTTTCAGGACCACTTGTCATGTATTTGAATGCTTCAGCATGCAAACTGCTTTTGTGGTAACTCAAATAAGTCTTGAGGAAGTTGTTTTCGTATGGATACGTGTCTCGCGTTTTCCACACCAGTCTCACCACCGTCCCTTGAAATCTCCCTTTCGTTTGGAACAGTGCCAGGTATATTATACATCGTGCTGTCTTTTCATCTAATTCCGTGGCAACGAATGTTCGAGAAGCGCTCATGGCGTATGGGATCAGTGAGCAGACGTAGCAGCTGTCTTCTGTTGTCTGCTTACCTATTTGGGTCATGTGTTGGTACCACATGTTGTTTGAGACGTGTGCTGAATCTGTTATGTAATTACCAATACCTTTATTATCTGAGTATGTGCTTTGTTTAACTCTATTTCCCTTATGTGGAGGCTTGCTAGTACCACCTGACGTAACACCTGTTGCAGACGTGGGTGGGGGTACATTAGGTTTGGGTACAGCCAAAATATTGATAGCATAACCTTTCTGCCATACAGAGGCAGCCAAAAACCCAGTGATCATCAAAATCCCTATCATCTTTATTACAGAAGCTAGTCTCACCGGCATTTTGCTCTTACCTTGCTGCAGTCCGGCAGCTTATTCTTGCGACGTTAAAGTTGCCCACCTGAAAATTCTCAATATGCTTGTTATTAGTGTTAGTTGTTGTTTTCAAGCTCTCCCTATCAAGTAGTCATTCAGTGCCCAGGCGAAGAGCTGTTCCCACGCCAATCTAAGCAATCTGTCTCTTAGGGTAGGCAAGTGTTGGTGAAGATGGGGCATTGATTGTTCTATGGCCAAGATAAATGCTGTGTAGTAGACACGTACCCTCCTTCTTTTTAGGTACTTTGGCCTTTTTATGTGATAGACAAATTGGTGTGATAGGGCTTCAGGGTAGTTATCGTCTGAGGGTAGCATCTACTCCTGGACAATGAACTTTATTAGTTATCTGTTTTCTTAGCAATACAATAATACGCGGTACCTGCATGTGCGAGAAAGAAAAAGAGAACCATCAAGTGTTTACATGTGTATATGTGCAAGACAATGTCCTTCAATTGGGTGGTTGCTGCAGTGGGTAGGAGGTCGATGGGCAGAGGGTTTGGGGTTCAACTGGCGGAAGTCTCTTTACTCTTTGATCGTGTGACCATGGGGTGGGCGGTATGGGAATTACCAGTTTCTATTTCAGTAGTTGTCTCTGGGGAATCTGGGGGGTGTCAGGGTATGGAGACACTTAGGTCATCAGCTGTGGTAGAAGTCTCTTCCTCCGTGGGTGACGCTGTCGCTTTTCTTCCAATGGCCCTGTCGGTGACGCTAGGGCGGGTCTGGAGTTTGCAGATCTTTACGTCGTGTAGGTGATTCCAAACACGCTTATCCTGCAACTTTACTGCTCTCGTAGTTACCTCCTCTACAAGGTGGGGACCAGTGAAGCGTGGGCTGTTCCACTTTCTATTGAAATTGCGGAGTAGCACGTGGTCACCTTAAGCAATTTTGCACAGTTTTTCCTTTTCCGATCCTTGGTCCTCGTCTTCTTGTTGATAACTCTTAGACCCGCCCCGCGTGCGCTCGAGCTGTTGGGACACAAACACTACACTAGTAATCAAAGAAGACACATATTGGTACATTTCATCACCAAGAACAGTTGCAGTGTTTTCATAGTCTGTGAATGCCCTTGATGTTGGCGTTAGAGGAAGGCGCATTTGACGTCCGGTCACCACCTCATGAGGAGTGAGGTGGTGGTCGGAGCCTGGTCTATTCCTCAGCTCAAATAGAGCTAGCGGAAGGCAATACAACCAACTCTTCTTTGTTGTTTGCTGTATCGTTGCAATTGCCTCCTTCAGTAGGCCATTCTGGCGTTCACATACACTGTTGGCCTGCGGGTGATATGCGCATGCAAATTTATGCTTGATGTTCAGTAAGGATGTGATGTGCTGCAACATTTCATTAGCGAAATGCGGGCCGTTATCCGACCGCAGTACCTCGCACACTCCCCACCTGGCGAAAACCTCCCTCACTAGAAATTTAGCTGCTCTAAATGCATCTGGATGTGAGCAGGGTCCTGCCTCAATCCACCTAGAGAATGGGCATACTACTACAATCATATACCTATTTCCTTGACATACGTTGATCATATCAACGTAGTCAATATGGATGTGCAGGAAGGGTCCCTCTGGCTGGGGTATAGTACCTTTTATCACTTTCAGCGTGTGACCGGCCGTAAACTGCTGACATGTGAGACAATTGCTGATAAAATTTGTCATATGGGAATTTAACTCGGGACAGAACCAATCTTCCCTAAATCGTGCTGCAATAACTTCCTTGCCTGTGTGGACTGGGTGGTGGAGTTGGCTCAGGGCGGTGTTCAATAGTGCCAATGGCATTACCATCTTTCCAGTGTTACCCTGGCGCCAAAGTGCGTCAGTTGGCGACATTGTACATCCTCTTTTTACCCATATTTCTTTTTCTGCCATTGGTGCAGCCGCTTGTAACTCCATTATCTGTGTGGCTGGGAGATGGGTGTACCCTTCTCTTATCAACATCTCTTTAGCTATCCCCCTCCCTCTCCCTCTCTCTGACTCTGGGGGGTTCCATATCTCACCAAAATATGCAGCATACTTCGCATGTGCGTCTGCTGCTGCATTTCCTTTTGAGATATGATCTTCTCAGTTAGTGTGTGCGAGACATTTGACCAAAGCTAGTTCTTGGGGATCATTTATTACTTCAATTAACTCAGCTAACAAGAAAGCATGTTGCACTGGGGTGCCGTCAGCTCTCCTAAACCCTCTTCTCCTCCATTTGGACAATCCTGAGTGGACAGTAGACGTGACATAGGCGCTGTCACAATATATAGTCACTCTTTTGTCAAAGCTTTCCTTCAACGCCAAGATCAGTGCAACCAATTCTGCTGCTTCAGCAGAGTAATGTTGTGGTAATTGTACGCATTTCACGGCCACACACACCAATGCCTCTGTCATTTTTACCACTGCTGCCCCAGTTCTCCTTATCCCATCACTTTGGTCTATTGTTGATGACCCATCAATGAACAAGAGCTCTCCTCCATTTAGCGCGGCCTCTTCAAGTTTTCTAGTACATGAGTACATTTCGGTGGTCTGCGTACAATCATGTGCATAGTCGCCTTCCTCAATTACTTCCGCTATAAACCTTGCAGGATTAACTGTGCTGCATCTAACAATTGATAAATCTGGTCTAGATAAGATGATCTCATAACCTGACGCTCTCTGCGTGGTTACTGTGGACTTAGGCTTGTTCAATATTGCAAATAGTGCATGCTCCACAAATAGTGTGGTTGGGCACCCCATTGTAATTGATGATGCTTTCTCTACCGCGAAGGCAGCTGCGGCGAGGCTTTGTTCGCAAGGGAAATGTCCTAACATTACAGGATCCAAGTGACCGCTGTAAAATGCTACTGGTTTGTAACCCATGCTTGTTTTTTGAGCCAACACTGCTTTCAATACTGCTGAGTCGCAATGTGAAAATATAAAGAATTGTCGTTCATAATCTGGGGTGGCCAGTACCGGAGCAGTTGATATTGCATCTTTCAGTTCCTCAAAGGCCTCTTTCATTTCCATTGTCCACCCCAATTTTTTCTCCCCTTTGTTAGCTTCTTTTAATGCCTCAAGTAGGGGTCCTATGTATGAGCTGTAATCAAATACCCATGCTCTACAGTAGTTGCACAGTCCCAGGAACTGCTGCAGTTCCCTCACTGTTTGTGGCAACGGCGTTTTTGATATGGCCTGTGCTCTTTGTGGTGCAATCTTTCTTCCGTATTGGGATATGAGCTGACCAATGTATAGTACCTGTTCCTGACAGTACTGTAACTTTTCTTTGTCTACCCTGTAACCCTTTTCAGCCAATATTGTCAGCATCTTCAATGAGTCCTCTCTGCATTGTTTTTCGCTTGTGCTGAAAATTATTATATCGTCAACATACTGCAACACTGTGCTTTCCAATTCAATGTTTCCCAAGTCCATTTGTATTACTCTGTTGAAAATTGAGGGCGACTCGCAGTACCCTTGTGGCAATCTGGTGTGTTTCCATGTTGTGTTTCTGTACGTGAAGCTTGTTAGATCTTGTGAGTCTGGATGCAGGGGTATTGAAAAAAAAGCATTTTTGAGGTCAATCACTGTGAATCGTGATGCCTCTGCTGGAATGCCACACAATATTGTGGCTGGGTTTGCTGCTATGGGGTATTCTGCTTCCACTATGTTGTTCAAGGGCCTGGGGTCCTGGATGAAGCGCCAAGACCCTCCTTTAGCTTTGCGCCCTGCATATACGGCTGTGTTACATGGTGATTCTGATGGTACCAATATGCCATTATTTATAAGGGCCGTTATTGTTTCATATATGCCCTCATCTGCCTCTTTTGATAGTGGGTATTGCTTCACTCTGGGGAGTATTGCACCTTTTTTCAATTTTATTCTTACTCCCCCTATACTCTTTATGCACCCCACGTCATAAGCACTAGTAGTCCATAATGATGTTGGGACTTTTGCCATATCCTCTTCAAAGAAGGGAACTGGGGTGGATGTTGGTGCTTCAAGTGCCATTGCAATTTTCTGTGCCACTTGTTTGTATGTCACTCTTAGCCATATGTCTACACTCATCATAAATACCATTTCACCTTCTTCCTTTTCTTCTGAAAAGAGCTCCTCGTCTGACACCTGGGTGAGTCTGCATCCCTCAGCTAGGGCTATCACTGCCCTCCATGCTCTTCCTTTCCTGTCTTGGGCATGTACTGCGATATAATCAGCAGTTGCTATAATGCTCTCCATGCTCACTGAAATCACCTTTCCTTCTGGTTCATTGGCTGGTGTTTCTGGTCTAAACAAATAGGCTGTTGGCCTCCTCCAGATCTTTCCTTCTATTCCTGGCATCCATGCAAATGCCATGTCTGTTCCGTACTGGAACAGTTCGCCATCTACTGGCTCAGCCCTAATCACTGTCTGTCCACAGTATGCTTGCATAATTTGCTGTGCAGTGAGCATGTTTATTCCAGGAGTGGAGCAAATTATGCCGTCCTCCGTAAAGGAGATCGTCATATTCAATCTGCTCATATGTCTCTACCAAGTATGTTTACTGGTGAGTCCCTAGAATATAAAAGCGGGACAGACATGTCATAATCCCCTATCGATAAGGGAATGTTATCAGTAAAGGGAACCAACCCCCTAGCCCCAGAGAATCCTTGGGTGTTCATGGCCTCACCTGACATCTTAAATTTACTTTCCCTTATGCAAGACCGGGTCGCCCCGGTATCAACAAGGAATGACAATTTTTTGTCACCTATCGTTACCTCTATGCGTGGTTCCTCCGCACTATTAGGTGTTACCGACAGGATGGGACACACCAAGGCCGTCTGTGGGCTGTCCTATTGTGGGTATAATGATTGACCACTTCCTGTGTAAGGGTTGTGTCCCAGGACAGTCACCCTTCCCAGTTGTGTTTGCTGTAGTTGTGTATTGGTAGATGTTATTTTATGGTCTTGAATTTGGGCAGGTGGCTGTATTTGCTGCACTTGATGTTGTTGTGTTATCGCTACCTGTTGTTGTGGTAGTGAATATGTCTGTGGCTGTTGTTGTGTCACTAGTTGTTGCTGCACATTTCCCGGTTGCAGTGCCTGCTGTTGTTGGATGCCCTGCTGTTCCCTTGTAGGCCCTTGTTGTCCCTGTTCTCCCCATGCTGGTGTGCCTGGTCTCATTCTACATGTGCGTGACATGTGCCCTAGTGATCCACAAATCCAACATACCAGTGGTTCCCTGTTCTGCCATTGAAAGCTCCCTGAATTGTCCTGGTATACTGGTTGCCCGGTGGGGTAGAAATTTCTCAATCCTCCCCCTTGCTGTTGTGTGTTATAGCCATATCCCCTCCCCCTCATCATTCCTCCCCTTCCCCTGTTATAATTATAATATCCGGCTCCTGGCGTTGAGTATCCTCCTCCCATGTTAGTTGTGTATGGTTGGGGTGGTGGCAGCTGTTGTGCTACAATCTGTGATGATTGTATTTGGGAGGGATCTTGTGCAGCCACTACTTGTGTGGGGTTTTGAGTCACTGTTGTAGGTGTAGTTATTAGTGCACCTTCCATCGAGTTTTTTCTGTACCAATTTAGCCTCTTCCGCTTTTCTATCCTCTTCCTTTTGTTTCATCTTTTCTTGCCATGTCCTACAATGATGTACTATCGTCAGTTGTATTTCTGGCCATGCTTTTGCTTCCATCCCCACTACCTTCTTTAGTTGTTTCTGAACTGCTTCTGGGAGCCCTTGTATTAGTAGATGATAGAATATTGCTGGTGTTTTGTCCCATTGTTCTCTAGTTTCCATACGCCACTTCTCTTGAATTTCCTGGATATAATCAACAGGATCTTCGTTCTCACGCATCTTGCGTGATGTAATTGCTCCTATGTCTGATGTGTCTGGGTACTGTACCCTCAGCGCTTGCCATAATGCATGTCTGCAGTTTGCGAATGGTGCCCCATCGTGTGATGTGCTTGTTATTGTGACCCCGGGGAAGCCTGCTCTCTTCCAGATGTCATCTGCTGCATACCCCAATATTGATATTAGAAGGCCCTTTACATCCCCCACTGCCAGTTTCTGTCCTGCGGTGTGTTTTTCCATTTCATATATCCATTTTCCCGCACCTCCACTTAATGATGGGAGCCTGCACTTTATATTTTCCTTGTCTGCATGCTTCCAAGGGACGTATTGTGGTCTAACCCCTCCCCTCTCCAGAAGTGGCATTAAGTTGTGTCCTGTTTGACCCCCTGGGTTCCACAAAATCGAGTCCGTGTACCCCTCCTCTTCTTCCGTGTCTTCTACATCATCAATTGCGTCCATATTTCCCCTGCTCGTAATTGTTTCTCCTCCATCTCTTCCCCTTCTTTTATCGTTTCCTTTATTTGATGTGGGCGTGTGTATTCGTTCTTCCTGCCTGCGTCCAGGGAGATCTCTAAGCCTGCCTGCGTAGGGTGTGATTACGTGAGGGGCGGGTGCGGATGTAGGTGGGCATGTTGCACAATCTGTCTTTTTCCCCCCGACCATTACTGTTTTTAAGTCTATTAGATCCGTTCCTCCCGTTTCTTCTTTACTAATTGCTCCCCTTTGTGCTGATGTTGTTGCTTCTTCTGTGTCTCTGCGTACATACCTCCTTACTTTACTTTCCCCTCTCCTATCTTCTCTTACCCCTTCTTTTTTCTCTGCTATTTCTCTACCAATTTCCTCTCTTTTCCTCTCTTTTCTTTATTAATTCCTCCATTACTTCACTACTCATCTTTTCCAATATCCTTTCTTCTTCTCTCTTCCTTTCCCATCTCGCTCTTTCCCACTCTAATATACTCTCTATCATCCTCCCTTCTTCGTATTTCTTTGTCGTTTCTGATAGTAATCTCCTCTTACACATTTCCATTTCTTTTTCTTTCTCTTCTTCCTCTCTTTTCTTGTCACGCAGTGCTGCTCTCAATACCCTTTCTGCTACTGCCTTTTCCCTTTCGGCTTCTCTCTTTTGCTCCTCAGTGCGTTCCCTCATTTTTTCCAACTCATTCTTACTTTCTTTCCTTTCCCGTGCTCTCTCTCTTTCCTCTCTCTCAAGCTGCTTGATCAGTTTATTCTGCTCATCCCTTAATTCTGCTAATCGTTCCTCCAAAATCTCTTCCTTTTGTCATAACAGCTCTTCCTCCTTTCTTTTCCCCTCTTCCCCTTTTATTTCACTCTTTCTGGTATTATCCTTGTCCATTTTCCTTACTACCTCCTTCTCTTCTCCTGTTAATGAACCTCGTAACTTTAATAATACCTGCGCAGCTACCCACTCATCATGTCCTATTCCCGCGATCTGTTCTTCGCCAGTCCTCCCCTCCCCTGCGGACATCTTCGTATGAGCTGATCCCGTCGTACTATTCTGCTCCCTTCCCGTGTGGCCATCTGTAGCTGTATATGGTGGCGGGCTGTATGCCGGGTTCGAGTACCCCTCAGCCGCCCTTAATTGTTCTCTTACTATTTCTTGTAGTCTGTTAAAGGATATAACCCCCCTTCCTCCATTTTCACTACCTTCGCTAGGGGCATATCGTCGCTCTGTTCCTTTTTTATTTCCTTTTCGTTTAGGTTGTTACTCTTTTCTCCTCCCTCTTGTCCGTTCCCCGTGTTCTGTGTGCCTTCACTCTCTTTTTCCCCATTCTCTCCTTCCTCCTTAATCTGCTTTTCTTCCGTTGTTTCCCCCATAGTGAACATTCCGTTTGGTCCTGGTCGGGACCCTTGGAACATCCTCCATAAATTAAACACCTCCACGTGGTGTGTCAACTTCTTCCCCTTGTATGTGTTAGGCAGATGGGTTAATAGTGAATGTTGGGTATATGGATCGAAGCTGCCATTAGGCGGCCATGGTGTCGTCATTTTGTTGTCCGTCCCCTGTGTCTATTCTTTGCTCTATTTGATCAGTTTCTCCCTATGGGGTGACAGTGTTTTACATCTATGCTGTAGCGGGGTAGTGAGGGTGTTCCCCCAACCTCCCGATCCTGTCCCGTATGACATGGTAGCACTTCACTTGTTATCCTACTCCTATTTGGTAGCGGTTATCTTGCTAACAGTGTACGCTATACAATCTCAGATCCTTACCTGGCCCCGTAATTTTGGGGACTTGCGATTGTCCGCTAAGGAAAAATAGTAAAATATAGCATTTGCATTTGTATATTCTTTTCTTTCTTTTCTTCCTTTACCTAACACCTTTACGGCCCCCTACGGCCGAGGCGCACGTAGCCCCCTGCGGCTGTGTGCCCTGTGCGACGTTCTTATACAACCGTCCCACTTTTGTTTTATCCCTCCTCCTCTTTCTTCACTTGTCGTGGCCGGCGTTCTCCGTGCGCAGCCACGTCCCCCTTTTCACCTTGCCCCGATCTACTCGTTACCGTTTATCTCCGTCTCCACTCTCTTACCATTATTCTCTTCCCCACCACTCTTCGAAAAGTGCTTTGTGTTCGAGATATCCTATGAAAGCCCTACTGGTGACGTCACCGATCTCTTCCACAACTACTGGTAAGTTCTTTACATGTTTTTAAAAGTTCAAAATACGCTTGCAATCTACCCCCGTTAACCCCACAGCTGTCCTCTTGTCACGCCTGGAACAAGGTAATCAACAATATAATCAGACTGCGCACGCTGCGTCGCCTCGCGTGTGATACGCCCCTCGACAGGAGGGCTTAACCAGCCAATTATCTTCCGTATTAGGCAACCAGTTAGCTACTGCCTACAGGGAAACGTCATCTATCTATCGAGTTTTCTGCTCGATCAATAGGGATCCTCATCTACTCATTGATCAATAATCACCAAATCGTAGGAAACCGCACACACACACCCTTACAGGTGGTCGCGACCTAGGCCAATCAGTGTCTACGAGCGGCCGCACGTGATGTTTTCGTGCTCCGCCCCCTCCATTTCCGTAACGTAGTGGACTGCTCTCGCACTTGTCCAGCTACATTCACTTCACCCTCAACACTAATTTATCAAACCTTCGCCGCGCACCTGTGTAACACCTCCCACCTCCCTTATTCTATTCCCTCCCCCTCCCTTACAATTTCACATTGCTTGTTGGGCGTGGCATACTCACCAAGTTCTCCTGATGCGGGGCTGCTCGACTGCATGCACCCCTCCAAGCGGCTCGCCACCTCCCCTCGTCTGGACCACGTCTGGACACTCGCCAACCACGGGCGGGATACTTCTCAACCGGCTCCCGAAGGCCAATATCCGGATTGCGCTGTCCGGTCTTCTCGCAGTTCCGCGATGGTCCTGTGGTCCCCAAAAAGGGGGCAGCGGCAGAGGGGGCTGCGCCGCCGGGCCTCCTCGCAACTAGAGCACTCGGAAAAAATAAAATAAAAGCAGATCTTAAACAGATCTCAGCAGTGCCTCCAACTTGTCGGGGGGAAATTCTGCCGGGGTCTGCTGGGCCGTCCACGGACCCCCGGGCAGGGAGGCCCCAACTCCTCCCGCGTATCCCAAAAATGAGTATGAGGCACACGCAAGAAGCAAGGTGGTTCTGCTGTTTATTAAACAATGGCAGGGATGGGTCAAGGATCGTACGCGTCCGTCCTGACTCTCTCTCAAAATTCGTGGGGCTCGCAGGCCCTTTTTACCTCAGTATGACGCGCTACTTGCGTCACCTGGGAAAGTTAGCAAAAAAACCTATCGTCACTCTGGATTGGTTCCTCGAGTGGTAGGGTTAGTATAGCATAGGTATAGAGAACGCTGTTAGTGGTTAAGGGTCAGTCAGGTGGTATACTTGGGCTGTCCCTTCTATTAGATACATGAAAATTGTTACATGAAGACCCCTGATGATTGGCTAATGTTAATGGCGTCAGTGATAAGTGCCCCATGTTCTGATTGGTCCACTCGCGAGCCCCCCAGCTTGGGACCATCGTTGTTCCCAGCTCGCGGTGCACCTGCCAGGTGCAACAATATATAACTATGTATTTGTGCAGACAATGCGTGGATTTGTTCATAAGCTTGAGAGCAGACTACTCCCACCGCCGCAGATGTCCATTGAGTCGCTTCATTGTTGCTACCTGTGTCTCAAAACGTGGGACCCAGGCTCCTCCTCCCTCCTGGGCCTGGCACCCTGTCAGGTTCGGCTTGGTCACGTGAGGAGAGACCGTGGTTGAGGCAGAATTCTGCACATTTAATGTTGCATTTTCCACTGTGTGTCTGGCTTAGTTTGCAGGTGTGACCTTGTCTTCGGCTTGTGGTATGCGAGTTTGCAACATTGCTCCCTTGGCTGTCTGTTCTCGCCGGGCTCATTCTGCAGGGTCAGCAAATGTACTCTTGCTTGTTCAATGTTCATGGAGGCTCTTGCTTACGGCCTACTTGGGCCTGGTGCATAGGTGGGGATGTTTGATGCACGGCACTTTGAGTTACGGTATCATATTGCTTTATCCCCAGTATCATGTATCATGTCTTCGTTAAATTTCTCATTGTAATGCATGGGTTAGGAGAAGAGACAGCAAGCATTTTAGATGAGTTTGTTGTGCGTCTTGCGTTTCTGCATTTTGAAAAACCTTTGTGAAAAATAATAAAAATGCACATCAGTGGGTGTGTCGGTCACCTACGTCATAGTACTGAATATGTTCTTCGTGTGGATTGGTGTGGGAGTGTCCAGTGTGCCTGTTTGCACGGTTGTTCTGACCGTTGGCTAGGTCGTCATGGCATCTCTAACAATGTGCTTATTTACTATTGAATGGTTCAGCCGAGTTCTTCCATGCCGCAGGTGTCGGCTTGGGCAGGGCAGACTGGTGGGCAGACTAGTGGGCACATCCGTATATTCCTGTACCAGGGTATTTGGTCGTCTGGTAGATAGTCAAACTCCTCTCGTGGCGGGTGTCTGGGCCGCGATCCTCTAGGCCAGGGGCGTGAGGGGATTGGTGGGATTCTTTTGTCCCATTCTCCCACTTCATTGGCCTGCTCCTTTTTCAACTGCATGGTCACACTGACACATTCTTTTTGCCGCTCAGATATTCCACTCAACCATTCAGATTGCATCTCTCTGAACATGGCATTGTTTTCTTTCTCATCCATTTGCAACACTAATCTTTTAATTATTTTCAATTGTCCGCAATTTTTAATACACAGGCATGTCACAATAAATATAACAATGCTCATTCATAGTCCATTAAACAATATTGCCTCTATCACTATTATAGAGTCCCACATCAATGCATAAGCACACTTCTTCATTTAATTAAAAAAAGAATGACAGAAACCTGATCATCTCTACATTTCATATGCCATTACAATTTACAAAATTCATCTGATAGGTATTTACAAAGAGTAACAAAAAAAACACGTGTGTACGTCTACAATCTACAACTGACAACATTCCTCAGGTTATCCTCATTAATCACATTCTTGAAACGCAGAGTATGTAAATCAAATGTAGACTCAAATCTGAAAGCAAACATTTACAGATCATTTACTCTAAGTGACTTACTTGTCATCCAGTTAAAACGCATATTATAATAGTGGGAAAACATACATACTGCAAGGAATATAAATTATCATGTAATGTTGTCTTGCAGTCCACGTGTGCCATATTATAAATTTGATTTCATCTTTTCCAATTTAAATTCTATCATTTGTTCATGTTATGGGCCTGCAAAGACCATCATGTTTGTGATTCTGTGGGTATTCCACCATCTTTGGAAATCTATGCACCTGTGTGTGACAGCATCAAAATACTGTGATAAAGAACCTCAGATCAACTGCTGTTTTTGAGGGCAATATTGTGCATATCGCTCTTTTCATGGGCCAAAATGGCCATCTCACCAACACATTACACCATTGTGTTGGCCCCTATTCATCACACCATGCAAAACCCTCAGAGATGTTGTCTACTACTTTTTCACTAGAAGGCTCCTTGTTATGCGGAGGTGCTCAAAGTGCTTGCACCTGCGTGCTGTTTGCGCAGCACACAAGCATGAAGTGTGCCATTTACACATAGGTGTTCAGAAGCATGCTGTTCTCTGAAACTTTGGTGGACCCAAACTTCAGAACTCCTGTTGTTTAACCTCAATATATTGGGAAACAGGCTTTGCTCATGTGAACCAGTTCATCAATATGGCTAACCCTCAATGAATTGGGAGCCTGGTTCTGTTACGAATGTTACTTTCTAACCGTATATTGTTGACACGGATGAGCAGATAGTATTTTTTTTCCTTTCTGTTTTGCTATTCATTTCTTATTTATTGTTTCATTTACTCCCTGTTTGTTTCTGGGCCAATGCACTGGTCCTGCACATACAAAGTCGTGTAAAAAAGGTCATAATGTGTATTTTAATGTAGGTCTAAGGATTGTGGTGGACTGAACTCCTTCAAATTAACATAATACTACATAAGCATGATGCCCCTTTCCTGCGAATGTGTGCAGTACACAGCACATTTACCACCTGGAGCTTCATAACCTACAGTAACGGCGTGAACCGTGTTATTCCTTGCAAACACTAAGGAATCATTCATCATGTTGCTGGTTGGTACATCTGAGAATCCCTCAGTCAACTGGAGTCAGGTATTCACAATTTGATTCCCCTGCCAAAGTTTTTATTATGATTGAATTTTATTTAAAAGTACTTAATGTGAGAAAGTATTTCTTTCTAAAGCTGGCTCTCCTATCTCCCACGCCACTTCTGCCATTATTTGTTTGGTAGCAATGTAAAGTAGACATTTTGCAATGGGAAAGGGAAAAGGTCAACCTGTTCCACACCTATAACTTTATTTAATAAGCTTGATGCATTGCACTTGATATACCACATTAAAAATGCAATACTTAATATAGTTTTATCGAAATCTGACAGTATCATGAATTTGTGTATTGAAGACTACTCCATAAGTCCACACAATATTGTGTCTTCAAATGATGTGCAGAGAAGACAATGCATATAGCAATGTAAAAGGCTCCTCCAAACGAATTGTTCTAGAGCATTTAGTATGAGTACCTCACTTTGCATGCCTACATATTGCTTAGCCCCACAAATTCAGAATTATTTAAGGAAGTTGAGAAATAATTTCAGATCACACCGTCACTGCAGTGATAAATTCACATGTAAATAGAGCTTGACATTGACATTTGTAATATCGTAAGACAAGCAACAACAGCCTTTGGTGCAATATGATATTCTGCCCTGCCTCTTCAAGAGCAGCCTCCCACAAGTATACATCTTCTCTCATCACTTAAAGGCCTAAAGGCCAACTAACTCTAACACTCCACTTGCTCCACACTGTTGAGATTGTCACATATAAAATGGGTGTAGCCAAACCCAACATATCGCATTTCCTACTACCCTTCTGTAACATAATGCCATGTGGTGAGGTTCGGATATCCCAATACCTTTTGATTTTTACTCACATAAAATGATGTGGTTAATTCTGTTTCTGAATGAGAGATATGCTAAACAGAGCCCCCCTTTCAAAATGCTGCATTAAAAGAAATTGGCCAAACAGATACCTTGCTGTAACCAGTCAACTGACTTGACAGTACCAGGTCTGCAGTGTGTGGTGGATGAGTATCTCCAAAAATTTGAAGAACAGTTAAAAATGAAAAAGCTGAAGAAATTCATATGAGATGAAAATGTTTATCTACAAAAAATAATCTATACATTTCAAAGAAAATCTGATCAGAAATCAACCCAGAAAACTAAAATAGCACAAAAACTGGGAGTTACAGAGAATGTCAGCCCACAAATTTCACTGTTATGATCAGACATAGACACTGCATTTGATATTGAACAAAGAGCAGAGTCAAGAAATGAAAAAGAGAGCACAAATATGGGTGATGAAGCAAATCCAGAAACTGACCAAGAGTGCCCTTTTTTGGAAGAGCTTTGATTACACAAAATAAGTAAACAAACAAATATAATGAATTTAAATACCAGCCTAAGGTCCACGCGAAATACTTTGACAACAACATCAAGTGGAGGAGAGGCAAGAGAGGACAAAAACGTCCAAAGAAATCAGCAAGGTATGCAAACAAGATCGAAGCTGAGAGGGAATCAAAGGTAGACTTAGTTCTCAACCTTTCAAATCAGAAAATAGACACTGACTATATCAAATCAAATCTCTCCTGAGGATCCCTTGTGATATGAACAGGGGTGAAACACGTGTTGAGAGTGAGTGAGATTAAGAGCTTGAATATGAAATAAAACTATTCAATTTTTCAAAAAAGCAATCAAGTGTGAAGGAAATCTCTTTGGCACTTATAAGGATCAAAAATTAAATGGGAAGTTGCAAGTGGAAATGTATATACTTTGAAAAATGATGCAACCCTACCTATTGCAATCTAGGTAATGATACAACACCACATCTGACAAACACTAACAAAAGCAAGCTAAAACATGGGAATTTGCATGGAGTAAAAGTCCAGTAAAAGGTTGCCAAAAGGTTGTTTTAAGTGTGTTCCAAGAGTATCTCAGGCTGAATTCATATAGAAACAAAAAAGCAAAAAATATAAAAAGAAAAATGGATGAAGCATATGAAAGACGGGAAGCAGTAGCTGAAGAATTATTCCTATGACACAGACAATCACAGAACATAGGTCCTCCTCCAAACACCTCTTTAAGAAATTTAATTGAACAGTTTGTAAAAGCAAATAAAATTGAAATGTCCAAATGGTGGGAAATAAAAATGCTAAAAATGTATATTGAAGTGGGTAGAATACCCAGGGGGCTAAGAATTTGCATTTTTCCCTCCTTTGAGGAAGTGACAAACAAGCATTAAATGATTGGGAAAACCTATTAAAAAACACGTCAAGGAAAATGATGATTCGAATAATAAATCAAGCAGCATGCACACATGAGAATATCACAAAAGAAATTGAAGCAATAAAATGGAAAATTGAAAAATTAAACCTACCAGAAGTTACTTATAAGAATTATCAAATAATGGATGAGTATCTCCAAAAATTTGAGGAAGAGTTACAAATAAAAAAGCAGAAGAAATTCATACGAGATGAAAATGATTATCTACAAAAAAGAATCTATACATTTGAAAGAAAGTATGATCAGAAATCAACCCAGAAAACTAAAATACCACAAAAACTGGGAGTTACAGAGAATGTCAGTCCACAAATTTCACTGTTATCATCAGACATAGACTCTGCCAGTGATATTGAACAAAGGGCAGAGTCAAGAAATGAAAAAGAGAGCACAAATATGGGTGAAGAAGCAACTCCAGAAACTGACCAAGAGTGCCCTTTTTTGGAAGAGCTTCGATTACACAAAAAAAGTCAACAAACAAATATAATGAATTTAAACACCAACCTAAGGTCCACGTGAAATACTTTGACAACAACATCAAGCGGAGGAGAGGCAAGAGAGGAGGACAAAAGCATCCAAAGAAATCAGCAAGGTATGCAAACAAGATCGAAGCTCAGAGGGAATCAAAGGTAGACTTAGTTCTCAACCTTTCAAATCAGAAAATAGACACTGACTATTTCAAATCAAATCTCTCCTAAGGATCCCTTGTGATATGAACAGGGGTGAAACACGTATAGAGAGTGAGTGAGGTTAAGAGCTTGAATATGAAATAAAACTATTACATTTTTCAAAAAAGCAATCAAGTGTGAAGGAAATCTTTTTGGCACTCAAAAGGATCAAAAAATTAAATGGGAAGTTGCAAGTGGAAATGTATATACTTTGAAAAATGATTTAACCCTACCTATGGCAATCTAGGTAATGATACAACACCACAGCTGACAAACCCCAACAAAAGCAAGCTAAAAAATGGGAATTTGCATGGAGTAAAACTCCAGTAAAAGGTTGCCAAAAGGTTGTTTTAAGTGTGTTCCAAGTGTATCTCAGGCTGAATTCATATAGAAACTAAAAAGCAAAAATATAAAAAGAAAAATGGATGAAGCATATGAGAGACAGGAAGCAGTAGCTGAAGAATTATTCCTACGACACAGACAATCACAGAACAAAGGTCCTCCTCCAAACACCTCTTTAAGAAATTTAATTGAACAGTTTGTAAAAGCAAATAAAATTGAACTGTCCAAATGGTGGGAAATAAAAATGCTAAAAATGTATATTGAAGTGGGTAGAATACCCAGGGGGCTAAGAATTTGCATTTTTCCCTCCTTGGAGGAAGTGATAAACAAGCATTAAATGATTGAGAAAACCTATTAAAAAACACCTCAAGGAAAATGATGATTCGAATAATAAATCAAGCAGCATGCACACATGAGAATATCACAAAAGAAATTGAAGCAATAAAACAGAAAATTGAAAAATTAAACCTACCAGAAGTTACTTATAAGAATTATCAAATAATGGATGAGTATCTCGAAAAATTTGAGGATGAGTTAAAAATGAAAAAGCAGAAGAAATTCATATGAGATGAAAATGATTATCTACTAAAAAGAATCTATACATTTCAAAGAAAATATGATCAGAAATCAACCCAGAAAACTAAAACAGCACAAAAACTGGGAGTTACAGAGAATGTCAGTCCACAAATTTCACTGTTATCATTCGATATAAACTCTGCCAGTGATACTGAAGAAAGAGCAGAGTCAAGAAATGAAAAAGAGAGCACACATATGGGTGATAAAGCAACTCCAGAAACTGAACAAGAGTGCCCTTTTTTGGAAGAGCTTTGATTACACAAAAAAAGTCAACAAAAAAATATAATGAATTTAAATACCAACCTAAGGTCCACACGAAATACTTTGACAACAACATCAAGCGGAGGAGAGGCAAGAGAGGAGGACAAAAACATCCAAAGAAATCAGCAAGGTATGCAAACAAGATCGAAACTGAGAGGGAATCCAAAGTAGACTTAGTTCTCAACCATTCAAATCATAATATAGACACTCACTATTTCAAATCAAATCTTTCCTGAGGATCCCTTGTGATATGAACAGGGGTGAAACACGTATAGAGGGTGAGTGAGATTAAGAGCTTGAATATGAAATAAAACTATTCAATTTTTCAAAAAAGCAATCAAGTGTGAAGGAAATCTTTTTGGCACTCATAAGGATCAAAAAATTAAATGGGAAGTTGCAAGTGGAAATGTATATACTTTGAAAAATGATTTAACCCTACCTATGGCAATCTAGGTAATGATACAACACCACAGCTGACAAACCCTGACAAAAGCAAGCTAAAAAATGGGAATTTGCATGGAGTAAAAGTCCAGTAAAAGGTTGCCAAAAGGTTGTTTTAAGTGTGTTCCAAGAGTATCTCAGGCTGAAATCATATAGAAACTAAAAAGCAAAAAATATAAAAAGAAAAATGGATGAAGCATATGAGAGACGGGAAGCAGTAGCTGAAGAATTATTCCTACAACACAGATAATCACAGAACATAGGTCCTCCCCTAAACACCTCTTTAAGAAATTTAATTGAACAGTTGGTAAAAGCAAATAAAATTGAAATGTCCAAATGGTGCGAAATAAAAATGCAAAAATGTATATTGAAGTGGGTAGAATACCCAGGGGGCTAAGAATTTGCATTTTTCCCTCCTTTGAGGAGGTGACAAACAAGCATTAAATGATTGGGAAAACCTATTAAAAAACACCTCAAGGAAAATGATGATTCGAATAATAAATCAAGCAGCATGCACACATGAGAATATCACAAAAGAAATTCAAGCAATAAAATGGAAAATTGAAAAATTAAACCTACCAGAAGTTACTTATAAGAATTATCAAATAATGGATGAGTATCTCCAAAAATGTGCGGAAGAGTTAAAAATAAAAAAGCAGAAGAAATTCATACGAGATGAAAATGATTATCTACAAAAAAGTATCTATACATTTGAAAGAAAGTATGAACAGAAATCAACCCAGAAAACTAAAATAGCACAAAAACTGGGAGTTACAAAGAATGTCAGTCCACAAATTTCACTGTTATCATCAGACATAGACTCTGCCAGTGATATTGAACAAAGAGCAGAGTCAAGAAATGAAAAAGAGAGCACAAATATGGGTGAAGAATCAACTCCAGAAACTGACCAAGAGTGCCCTTTTTTGGAAGAGCTTTGATTACACACAAAAAATTCAACAAACAAATATAATGAATTTAAATACCAACCTAAGGTCCACGCGAAATACTTTGACAACAACATCAAGCGGAGGAGAGGCAAGAGAGGAGGACAAAAACATCCAAAGAAATCAGCAAGGTATGCAAACAAGATCGAAGCTGAAAGGGAATCAAAGGTAGACTTAGTTCTCAACCTTTCAAATCAGAAAATAGACACTGACTATTTCAAATCAAATCTCTCCTGAGGATCCCTTGTGATATGAACAGGGGTGAAACACGTATAGAGAGTGAGTGAGGTTAAGAGCTTGAATATGAAATAAAACTATTCAATTTTTCGAAAAAGCAATCAAGTGTGAAGGAAATCTTTTTGGCACTCATAAGGATCAAAACATTAAATGGGAAGTTGCAAGTGGAAATGTATATACTTTGAAAAATGATTTAACCCTACCTATGGCAATCTAGGTAATGATACAACACCACAGCTGACAATCCCTAACAAAATCAAGCTAAAAAATGGGAATTCGTTGGAAGTAAAAGTCCTGTAAAAAGTTGCCAAAAGTATGTTTTAAGTATGTTCCAAGGGCATCTCAGGCTGAATGCATATAGAAACTAAAAAGCAAAAAATATAAAAAGAAAAATTGATGAAGCATATGAGAGACCGGAAGCAGTAGCTGAAGAATTATTCCTACAACACAGACAATCACAGAACATAGGTCCTCCTCCAAACACCTCTTTAAGAAATGTATTTGAACAGTTGGAAAAAGGAAATAAAATTGAACTGTCCGGATGGTGGGAAATAAACATGCTAAAAATGTATATGGAAGTGGGTAGAATACCCAGGGGGCTAAGCATTTGCATTTTTCCCTCATTTGAGGAAGATGACAAACAAGCATTAAATGATTGGGAAAACCTATTAAAAAACACCTCAAGGGAAATGATGATTTGAATAATAAATCAAGCAGCATGCACCCATGAGAAGATCACAAAAGAAATTTAAGCAATACAACAGAAAATTGAAAAATTAAACCTACAAGAAGTTACTTATAAGAATTATCAAATAATGGATGAGTATCTCAAAAAATTTGAGCAAGAGTTAAAAATGAAAAAGCAGAAGAAATTCATATGAGATGAAAATGATTATCTACTAAAAAGAATCTATACATTCCAAAGAAAATATGATCAGAAATCAACCCAGAAAACTAAAACAGCACAAAAACTGGGAGTTACAGAGAATATCAGTCCACAAATCTCACTGTTATCATCAGACATAAACTCTGCCAGTGATATTGAACAAAGAGTAGAGTCAAGAAATGAATAAGAGAGCACACATATGGGTGATGAAGCAACTCCAGAAACTGAACAAGAGTGGCCTTTTTTGGAAGAGCTTCGATTACACAAAAGAAGTCAACAAACAAATATTATGAATTTAAATACCAACCTAAGGTCCTCGCGAAATACTTTGACAACAACATCAAGCGGAGGAGAGGCAAGAGAGGAGGAAAAAAATGTCCAAAGAAATCAGCAAGGTATGCAAACAAGATCGAAGCTGAGAGGGAATCAAAGGTAGACTTAGTTCTCAACCTTTCAAATCAGAAAATAGACACTGACTATATCAAATCAAATCTCTTCTGAGGATCCCTTGTGATATGAACACGGGTGAAACACGTGTAGAGAGTGAGTGAGATTAAGAGCTTGAATATGAAATAAAACTATTAAATTTTTCAAAAAAGCAATCAAGTGTGTAGGAAATCTTTTTGGCACTCATAAGGATCAAAAAATTAAATGGGAAGTTTCAAGTGGAAATGTATGTACTTCGAAAAATGATTTAACCCTACCTATGGCAATCTAGGTAATGATACAACACCACAGCTGACAAACCTAAACAAAAGCAAACTAAAAAATGGGAATTCGCCGGAAGTAAAAGTCCTGTAAAAGGTTGCCAAAAGTGTGTTTAGGTATGTTCCAAGGGCATCTCAGGCTGAATTCATATAGAAACTAAAAAGCAAAAAATATAAAAAGAAAAATGGATGAAGCATATGAGAGACCAGAAGCAGTAGCTGAAGAATTATTCCTACAACACCGACAATCACAGAACATAGTTCCTCCTCCAAACAACTCTTTAAGAAATGTATTTGAACAGTTGGAAAAAGCAAATAAAATTGAACTGTCCGAATGGTGGGAAATAAAAATGCTAAAAATGTATATGGAAGTGGGTAGAATACCCAGGGGGCTAAGCATTTGCATTTTTCCCTCCTTTGAGGAAGATGACAAACAAGCATTAAATGATTGGGAAAACATATTAAAAAACACCTCAAGGGAAATGATGATTCGAATAATAAATTAAGCAGCATGCACCCATGAGAAGATCACAAAAGAAATTGAAGCAATAAAATTGAACATTGAAAAATTAAACCTACCAGAAGTTACTTATAAGAATTAGCAAAAAATGGATGAGTATCTCCAAACATTTGAGGAAGAGTTAAAAATGAAAAAGCAGAAGAAATTCATACAAAATGAAAATCATTATCTACAAAAAAGAATCTATACATTTCAAAGAAAATATGATCAGAAATCAACCCAGAAAACTAAAATAGCACAAAAACTGGGAGTTACAGAGAATGTCAGTCCACAAATTTCACTGTTGTCATCAGACATAGACTCTGCCAGTGATATTGAACAAAGAGCAGAGTCAAGAAATGAAAAAGAGAGCACAAATATGGGTGATGTAACAACTCCAGAAACTGACCAAGAGTGCCCTTTTTTGGAAGAGCTTCGATTACACAAAAAAAGTCAACGAACAAATATAATGAATTTAAATACCAACCTAAGGTCCACGCGAAATACTTTGACAACAACATCAAGCGGAGGAGAGGCAAGAGAGGAGGACAAAAACGTCCAAAGAAATCAGCAAGGTATGCAAACAAGATCGAAGCTGAGAGGGAATCAAAGGTAGTCTTAGTTCTCAACCTTTCAAATCAGAAAATAGACACTGACTATTTCAAATCAAATCTCTCCTGTGGATCCCTTGTGATGTGAACAGGGGTGAAACAAGTGTAGAGAGTGAGTGAGGTTAAGAGCTTGAATATGAAATAAAACTATTCAATTTTTTCAAAAAAGCAATCAAGTGTGAAGGAAATCTTTTTGGCACTCATAAGGATCAAAAAATTAAATGGGTAGTGGAAATGTATATACTTTGAAAAACTTCAAAAAATGTAGCCTGACTGGGGTATCCGATGACTCACTCTCCGATGTTTCAACTGATGAGCCTGCAGACTCTGCCAATGTTTGTTCTCCTAATGGTTCATTTGTATGATTTGCTGTTATACTGGCTTGTCGCGCCTCATCATATATTTTTCATGGATGTATATATTCTGCCCATTTCCTAATCATGTTTGCCCCATAGAAATGTTCATTATTTTCTTTCTTTTATTTCTGTTTCATATTTTTTAAGATTATTTTCTATTTGTTTTGGTATTTGCTTGGCTTATTCTGCTTCATCACCAGAATAATTTTATTTGCTATTTCTTTAATTTCCAATATAATGTTTTCTCTCTCTTTTTTTGCATAACAAACTAATATTTCCAGGAACTTAATTGAACAGAATGTCGTTGCTTCACCCCATTCATTAAGCATAGCCGGATCTGGGTTCTCATATGTCGGTATTGTTAATATGCGCAGTGCCCTCGGCATACGTTTCATGGTTAATTTTGGATTGAGATCGCCTCCCACCACTTACTTTTTTCTTGTTTCCGCAGTTTTTCTAATCTGAATTTATTTTGCTTCAGTGTGGTACTTTGTATATTAAAAATAGATGTACTTTGCCTCTTGTCCATTATTATTTGCTCATCAAATACAGCTGTTGTCTATTGGTCTTTACGTGATTCCTTTTCTGCCATCTGTGCCTCCAGAATTTTCTAATTCAAATAATATGTTCACACTAATTTATTAATTAGTGTCTTTCTCTCTGGTCGTTTTCTGTGTTTATCTTTGCCAGATTTAAACCAGTGTTAACTGCATTGGATACACTCTCTTAAGTGTTTCCTGTCCAGATTTTATATATATTTGCCAATAATATTTGTTAGTGCTTTGCAGCTTAAGTTTACCTTGCCTCAGGTTGAACATCCTCCGGTTCCCCTTCCCTTGGCGTCTTAGCTCAATGCTGCTTTTTGCACTTTTGCTCATTACACCTGGCTTGTGTCTGCATCTCCTCCTCTCACTGTCACACTTCTCTGTTCATTTTCGTCACACTCTCTCAAAACAACAGGCGTTGTTGCATGCTACTAAGCAAGTCACAGGTCTAGATTTCCAAACTTCTGATGTTTACCCAATATTTTGCTCCCCACTCTTTATGGCACTCATTGCCTGCAAAGTACCACAAACGACTGATTCAATTTAAAGATGTATTAATTAATCCATCATTAATCCATACATTGGTACGTGTACCATAGTTGTGTGATTTTAAAGTAAGGAACATGTATTTGCAAAATATTGTAGCCACTGTGTTAAGTGGCATTTGTAATGTGGTGTAATATTGTTCTACTACATGAAACGTGGTAGTATTGGCTGTAAAGCACTACATGTTTATATGTAAGGAAAGCTGATGCGTTTTAGTAATGCCTACGTTCATTTGTATTTTAATAAGAAATGGACAGTGTGTAGGGGCAGCAGTAGTATGAAAATATTCATATTTGTGTAAAGGAAAGGAAATGCAGTTGGTATACACTGGTATGTCAATGCTAAGTGGTAGTTAATGTCAGCAAGTGGAGGATCGTGCCACTATAAAGGATGTTATAGCAAAGGTTGTAAAATGTGACTTTTATATGTATGGAAAAATGCTGTTGTTTTAAAAATGTTTATTTTTATGAGCATTTTATTGAAAATGAGCAGCACCATTTCTAACTTTTTTTAAAAGTAAGTGTGAGAAACCTGAAGGAGTCTCCCCGACTAGTCCCCGGGGGTCTGTCATCCAGGTTGCCAGGACACGTCCATTGCTATTGGAACCAGTTCCTGGAGGTGGACTAGTGAGGGAGGATCACCTGGATGGGGGGTCCGCAGGGAGTGGAAGTGGGACACTGACAGATGAGACGTGGTATCCCCCTTCTTGCAACACTGTTTCCCCATCCTACTACTTAGGACATTCAGACCCCCCCCCCTTTTTCCACACAAACACTTTCGCACAAGAGAACCGACTAACAACAGAGCCATTTTCATGACATGTACCAATACAAGGGTCAGGCAGAGTCAGACAATTGACCAAATCGCACACACCTGATGGCCTTTTCCCTTCCCCATGGGGGTAAAAAGTGGAGCATTAGAGAACAATACGAGCAAGGCAGACCGCACGACTAGAGAGCGGCAGTTCAAGAGGAGGAGAAAGATGGCATGAACTGAGAGGGTGACAAGTAATGAAACGACCTTGCCCTTTCAAGCCAGGCCCATGAAACCTCTGCAAAAGGAATTGTAAGACCACGAATAAAAGCCCAAGTGTGTTGTAGCAGATGTCAACGGTGCACTGAGCGTGCCTACGCTCTTAAGCAGGACAGAGGGAGATGCCTGCTAGCGTGGTACTGGCCTTGACTCCTGATACGAAGAAAGCCAAGCGGTTCATCACAGCCGGTGAGTTGAGGGGAGAACCGATAAAGAAACCGAACTGTGTTGAAGGAAAGTCGCAATGTGGCACATTGAGGAAAGTTCAAAGAACTATAAACTGTTTAGGGAAGACAAGCTGCAGAGGGGTCTGCCACCACGTAGGCGCTCACTCAAGAGACTCTGGTTGATCCCATGTTTGAAGGAAACTACTGATAACAGAAGGCTGTAGGAGAGCCGCCAGGAAAGGTCAAAGTGTTCATACAGATGGCTAGCAAAATCCATTTATAGTCGAAAGTCTTTGACCGAAAAACCAATGAGAAACGTAAGAGAAGTGAATCCCAATGCAAGAGAAAGGAATTGCGATATCTTTAAATGCAATTTGTGAATGCCAAGGAGAATTTCTTTTTTGCAAAAAACAGAGTAAACCCGACAGGGGGAGGCCAATATTCAAGAAGGGTCTGAGCCCGGCAGAGGGAAATCCAGGGTGTAGAAAACCATTACCCCATCGACACATGAAGGCAAGAATCAGAGATCTTTATAATACAAGCCAGAGTGAACCTGATTGGAGGGAGGCTGCTATTCGAGGAGGAGTTTGTGCCCAGAAGAGGGGGACCGAGGGGTGAAGAATCATCACCACAAACGCAATTCGAAAGAACTTTTTGTTTGTTGTTTGAACCTATCCGACCCTCAGAAGCAGGAGAGACAACCTCTGAAGATCCTGATAATGAGAAGAACTGTTTGAGGGGTCTGCGCCCAGAAGAGGTGGACCCAGGGGTGAAGCCATCACTCAAAGAACATTTGGAACCAAACTTCTTTTGTTTGTTTATTTGTTTGCATCAGGCCCTTGAAGGCAAGTGAATTTTCAGAGAAAATGGACTTGACCATCAACGGTCCTGATAGGTGAGAGCGGAACTGTCATCTTGTGCTGGGAAAGCTCGAGAGTGTGCTGTGCTCAGAAGTCCACCTTGTCTCATGCTCAAAATGTGGGGAAGGGACACCCAGGCTACATATCCTGACTTATCATTTGTGAACACTTCTTTCTTTCATGTGAACCTTATCCCACACTCTGCTTTTTGTATTTAGCTTAAGGACTGGCAATGTTTTTTTTTTAGTAAAGGCCCTTTTTATATGACAAGATGCCACCAGAACTGCATTATTTTTCCATTGATGGTCGTAGCTTGCTAACATTTTAGCTTTAGGTTTAGATTAGGGGCCTCATCACGAGTCTGGCGGTAACCCTTAAATGCAGGGGTAGCACTATTACCGCTTCATTTAAGGGTCCTCCAGATCATGGCTTTGATGGATTTCCCCCCAGCAAATTTGCTGATTTTTGGTGCGTTTACCGCCGGTGGGAAATCCGCCGGCGGTAATAGCGTGAAATTTCCCCATTGGGCCCAATGGGGAATGAGGAATTCCTGAATGGGCCCAATGGGGAATGGGCAATACCCGTTCCGCCAAACCCGTGATCCGCCGCTAATAGCGCCTGGGGGTTTGGTGGGAGGGCTATTAACGCCAGCGCTAATAGTGCCGGCGTTACCCCCCAACTCGTGATCAGGCCCTAGGTGTTTTTCCAACCTGACTATTCAGTTTAATAAACACCCTTGCACTGTGATGTATGTCTTTACTGTTGCCACCATGAGTTCCTTATATAAGGCAAATGCAGTTGCAAAACCTTTGTGGAACACGCTTAAGTGGTAGTTGATGTGAAGAAGGCCAATGTGCTAGCAGTAACTGCCAGTTAATGTGAGCAGGTGCAGAATGTTGCAATACATGACATTTGATAGCAGTAGTTGAAAAGAGCATATGCTTCTTACATGGTACGTGGCATCAACCCTGTATACATATTTATAAAGGTGGTGATGAAAATTACTTTTCACAGTACCTTCTAATGCAGGAGGCTGCGCATAATAGCAGACATGTACTCTCAGAGTTGAAATGTATATCTGAAGTGTTCAACTGAGGGGACAGGGTTACATGTAGAGTTTTTTGATGTGAATTGTGGATGCATTTCTGACTGTTTGAAAGTAGCCAATGAGGGAGTGTTACTAACACTGTCAACAATGTCTGTGATAGACCGTGGACCTGCATGTGCCATCCAGGTCTTTTAAGGATGCCCTGCTTGGAAAGAGGACTGCAGAGACTGTGGACAGTTGGGAATTAGCCATTCAGGTTTCATGATTGTGTAGGAGGAGTGGAAGTGTACAGGAGCACAGGGTAGAAAGCATTGTCTCTCTTGAGTGAAGTGTTTGAAGGATGGATATGGCAATGAAGAAGCAGAGTGTGTGGATGCTGGGAGATTTATGGGTACATTGGTTAATGTTTTAAACAGAGCACTGTGGCATCTCTGCTAATCTTAGATTGGAAGAAGTGGAGGTCTCCTGGTATGGAATCTGAGGATTAAACTGGGCAGCATTATTAGCTTTGTGTGAGACTATGGTTCAGTTCAAACATCCCAACATTTTTATGGTACAGTTTTGGGTATGTGACTGGAATATCGTTTCAGTTTGCCACGAAGGATACATTTAAAAGACTAATGGAACTGTTTCCATCTGCGAAGATGACTTCTTCATGGATAACTCAAAGGCAAATGTGGAAAGGTTCAAACTTGTTCTGGCCACAAATTGATAAAGCCAGGCAGATTTGTGAATAAAGCTTTATGTCCTTTTTTACAGGATGTAGGAATGCAATCTTTCCACTATGAGAATATAACATTAGATGGCGTAAACATTCTTGAAGAGACATATTTAACGGATGTTGGAATTGAGCTTTTTCTTTCAAATCTTCAGAATGCCTTAAAACAGTTTTTGTAAAAAAAATGAAAATGGAACAAGTGAAATATGTAGTAAAGCATCTCTTATTACCTATAGTACAAAAAAAATTAAACACACAGAAAAGGTACATTACAGCATTTGTTACTATAGTACATAAAAAGGGTCTTTTAAAAATGCTTTTTTAAGAGCCACCATTGTCATCGGTGTCGGCAGACTGTATGACTTTGGAAAAGGGAGGTCGGTCATTTCTTGATGGTAGTTTAATATGAGTGGGAAATGTGAAAGCCATACATAATGGCTAAACCATTCCTAAACATGTTACACTTTATGTTAACATGTTGTATAGCAAAGAAAAGGTGTTTGGGACAGAAATATATTACTTCCACCTTTACTTTTCTTTGCAATGCAAATTGTCTATAATTTTCATCAGCAAAAAATGTAATACTGATGAAAGTGTTGGCTATTCTTATACACTCTTACTACTTTAACTATAAATATAAACTAAATGGAGTGTATATGAGTATGAGAAACCTTTTTTTTTGTTTTTGTTTGACTTATTTCACAGAAGGAAAGAGAAGGCAGAGCAGGGAGGGAAGGAAGGGGTACCAGCCACCATAAGGGAGGGACAGGTGGACAAAGGAAGATGTTGGGATACAAAAACTTGAAAGTCCCTACAGTGGTCGAAAATCAAATTTATCAAATTTACTTATGTCCACAAAGCGCGAACACCAGCCACAGAAATGTCATAATGCTGCATGGGGGCAGTCGCATGACGATGTCCGGGGATGCCCATGATGACGTACGAGACTACAGACTTCCGTTACAGGAAAAAGTGCATACAAGTTGTAAAAAGTTTATAGAAGTACTGCAATGGTGCTAGGAGGTGTGCAAGAGCAACGTTTGAGTCCCCAGAGTGGCGAGAAATTGCATTTAAAGATATCCAAGAAGCATGTACATCGATCATGGACACGTCATTGTGTCACATGGGCGTGGTCAAATTATGACATTTGGGATGTGCGCAGGCACACACAACATCTGCAAAAAACCACGTGATCTATAACATATCACATACACCGTGTTGCAGCCACACCCAGACAACAAAGTTTGTGTACAGATTAAAAGTGAGTTGTTTACTCTGCAGACTAGGTTGTATGTTTGCGGACACCAAAACATCCATATGGCATCACTAGTATGCATATTTGCGGACACAAACAATATTATAGTCCACAGACATCAAAATGGCATTAAAAAAAACATTTTTACAAAAATTGCAACATTATGTTTTTATATTTACAGTATATATTTAGTATGAAAATAATGTGCGGGACTAGCATATCAGTTCACATTTATAATAATTTATTTCAAGAAAGGGGTGGTGAAGCAGAGTAGGAAACATAAATAGGGGAATTTGGAGTTTGGAAGTTTTCATAATTTGGGATTGGGGATAGAAGTTTGATCAAAAAGTTTATTATGATAATGATCTGGCAATGATTGGGTTGATTGTTCAGGAAAGGGGTCCCAGGTAAACATGGGACAATGACAAGCAATATTACAGAATGCATGATTCTTTACATAATTAGACAGTTCTCAACTTGATTTTTTAATTTAGATATCTGAGTGCATAATTCATAATTTTTGGTTTCAACAGTTTCTATTTTTTCCTTGTTATTTTCAATTGCTTCCTCATGAATACTGTCTTCATATTTTTCATCTTGTACTTTGTGGAAAATAAATAAAAAAATGTAATTTAATAACTGATTCTCAATGTGCATGATATCAATCCATTTTAACATATATGTGTGCATTTACCATTAATAGATTGTTCATCGCTCCTGTCATCTTTAAGGAAGTACTCCTCCAGCCATTCAAGTGTGTTTGCCATTGCTGTATAATTATGAAATTAATAATTGAAGTTATTAAAAAATTAATATGAATGTATTCAGTTGCTATGGAAAACATTTACAATAAAAGGGACGGGAATATTTACTTCCTAGGTTCAATTAGTTTGTTTTGTTTGCTGTGTTGTTGTGCTTCTGTTCCTAAAAGGTTATGTTTACTATCTGGTATAATCCATAATATTGTATGTGTAAATAAAATATGTGTTACATTTGGAGACATACAGGAGTGTGTACATGTATGTTTCAGTTGTCCCCCTTTTTGGGGGTTTGGTTGGTGCCACCAGCTTCCAGGTATGTCCTCAGACACAAGTTATAGTATGCAGATTATTAAACTACTGTATGGTCAGTTGAATCATTTTTGAATGTAAAGGTTGTTTTTAGTACTGTCATATCTGTTTAAAGACAAATTATTAATAACGTTCTTACAGTTGTGAAATAATACAAAATATTTTCATTTATAAAAACATTGAAGTTCAGTGAAATAACGCTGTTAAAGGGATGTTACGGGTAAGTTGCACCATTAAAAACCTATAAAATTCAGTAAAGAAATGTTATTAAATGACGTTATGGTTACAAGTAAAATCGAAAACCCCCAAGAAATGTGCCAGTTATGGCAAGCTATCGAACCATAACTCGCGCCACCACCATGCACTGCTAACACTAACACCCAGGACATCAAAGATGACATCACAGTGGCATCATTGATGACATCATCGATCACATCACAAATCTGGGCAAGTTGCTTTTGTTCAGTGACAATTTTAAAATTGTAAAGTTGCTGTATATCTAAACATTTACCTTGTCATATTTTGTCAAGATACTTTTCTTATGTTTGGGCTAACCTAATAGTGCACACACATGGGACAAAAACGCTGGCCCCAAACCGACAATTAATTTTGATATAATATGATGAACTTGAATCTTATTATCATTTTCTGGTTACGGTATCTCTTTCCTCTTTACTAGAGTTTATCTGTATTTGCCTCGGATGTGTATGCATGCTCTTGATATGTATTTTTTGTAGTAATACATGTCTGTAGTAATTCTTGCATTGATAGATGTTAATTCGAAGTTTAACCTTAGTCAAGTTGGATTTATGATTGAACTAGCCAATAGTACCAGAATAAAAATACTGTACTTCAATGGTCCATGCTGCAGTCATTGCCTAGGTGTGCACAATATTAATTTGCTGTATTAACAACAACACTTCAATATAACATTTTGCTTTAAATAAGTACATTCTTTGATACATGGAGTAGTTCATAAGAGGTCTCCCAATCACCCTTCATATGTTCCTAGCAACATTCTAATCCCAACCCCTTGCAGGGACCTTTCATTAGAATTGATATGATATTCATGTTATAGGTGATGTCATTAGTGATGTCATCAAGTATGCCATTTGTGAAGTCATCTTTGAAGTCCTAAGCGTTAATGTTAGCAATGCATGGTGGTGGAACTAGTTTAGTTATGGTTACATAGTTTCCCATAACTGGCACATTTCTTGTTTTTTTGTATTTTACCTGTAAACATATGGCATGTTAACAATGTTTTTTCACTGAATTTCATAGGTTTTTATTAGTACAACATAACCATTAAGTCTCTTTAACAAAAATGTTTTGCTGAATATATATATTTGTTTTATTAAGTGTTCATCGTATATAGTGACAATTATTTTATTATAGTTTGTTTACCATAACCTTTCTCAGATTTAACCTTACACAAAAGGAGGTTATGCTGTAGTACTTTGAGATGGTTGCACTGTGTTACTTTTTTAAATGATTTTAATCACTAAGGTTTCCCTCACATCATGATATGTGGTGATTATTCACATATTCTGCCCTGAAAAAGGTCTAACAGATCTGAAATGCACTGGCCCTATTTCATTAGCCTACTATACATTGAAAATCAAGCTGTTGCTTCATTACATTAGTTTACATATTTGTATTGAATTTCTTTTGGATAATGCTTTTGTTTTGTGTGGTTCACATTTTTGTTTACAGTAGATGTAGTTATTGCAATACAAGGGTGCAACCAGTTGAAAGGAAAAGTGTTGTTGCGGTATTGGTTGCTATTGATGTTGACATTTGTGCATAGTGTAGTTTTCTTTGGAACACAAAATACCCTATTTGTAAATGACAATACAATGTTATTATACTGAGTTTGGTGCAGCCATTACCTGTTATCTGTAGAGCTATATGTGCCATAGTGTTCTTCATCTTCAATTCAAAAAATGGTGGTGCAGTTGTGAAAGACCCAGAGCCTCCTCCTCCTTACATTTTGTGCAGGCACAAGTGCGAGCATTGCATGGTCGGTCATTCTCGCTGGGATTCACTGTGCTTGCATGGCACATTGATACTTTGCCCTTTCTCTGGATAGGCGGTATGTTTGAGGGAATTTGGGGTTTGCACAAGAGTACTACGTTTTTGTGAATTTGGTTTGTTGTGCACTTTGTTGTGTATGTTTGGAGTTTGTCCAGCACTTCCATGCCCGCACCCAGGTCACTCCCCTGTATCGCAATATAATCAGACTTCATGCATACATCGACCCATTCTCTGCCCTTAGATTAGTCTTTGTTTCTATTAATGTAGCGCTAACACTGTGGGGCACAATGTGCTTTGACAGGGTTTAAGGGGTGATGTGTCAGTGGAAAGTGCATTTAGTGTATTACATTTGGACTTTGCCTGCCATTCAAAGTGCATTGTGCAAAATGTTTTTTAAATCATCTACGCAGTGTGCTCTGTGAAAGTCAATGGAGGTCATTACGACCCAGGCGGTAAGGGTTAACGCCATCGTTAACCCTTAACGCCTGATTCCAATTTTAACGGCTGCTTTTAGCAGGCGTTAAAATCCATGGCACTAAACCGCCTTGGTGCTAATTACGGCACCGTAATTTACGGCACCGTAATTAGCGCCTTCCCCACTCCCATTATGCCCTATGGGGCAAAAATGGGAATGGGGAAGGGTAAATGGGAAATGGGGATTTACCGCCCCACTCACCTTGGAATGGGGCGGTAAATCCGCCATCCACCATGGTGTAAATGTAGTTTACACCATGGCGGTAAAGTTGGTGTACTTTCCGCCTGGGTCGTAATGACCTCCAATGTATGCTTGTTGTCTCAATTCCGGTGATGTTTAGCAAAAAGAGATGTATTTGTGTTCTTGCAGGACAAATAGACCACATCCTAGCTTATAACCCGATCCGCTATGACTAACCCACCTAGCCCTCCATACCTGCAACTTTTATAATGCATTGAACGTAGCATCCACATGACCAGCGATCATTCCAGAACCCTCACACCAGGCCTTCCAGCACGCTATTCACTGCTCCCACCTAAAATGAAGGGGGTTATTCAATTCAACGCATCTGTCGGCAGTGTCAATGCAGAACAAAACCACCTTCTGGATGAAGTGGGATGACCAATTTAATGTCCAGTATCGTCATCTTTAGGCAAGGGTTGTAGGACCTTCATCCCCACTAAAGTTTTGTTTTCCACTGAAGGGCTCGATGTGTTGTCTGGCTTAAGTGGCATTATATATTGGCCTCAGTTCAACAGCCTTGCTCTATTGCTCTTAAGCGGTCAGGAAGATCACAGTCATCGGTTTTGACATAGATGCACAGTCCAGTTCATAATGAGCAAGTGTTGCCCAGTGTCAATATGGGAGAGGGCATTACCTAACCAATGTCGGCTAGAGAACAAGAAAGAAAATAAACTCTAAGGGGCTGATTCATGGAATATTGCACAGAGATAATGCAAATCCTGAGTGCCCAGAACAACACTGCACAAGCCTGCGTGCAGAAGTTTTACTGCACGCTCTGAATATTCATGGAATTGTTTGCGCAAAGTAACCGTAAATGCAAGTCACGTCCGCAATGCACCCAACACACCCCCACGCAAAGCAAAAACAGCCAGAAACAGCTACCTTTGTGTACTCCATGGGCACAAATACTTGCAACCTGAAAACAGTGCATGGGGTCTCCGCTAACAGGCCTGCATCTCGGGAAACCTGCGCGGGTCCCCTGTAACTGTTACTGGCACCACAACAACATACGTATGATTTATCGTACCTCTGATAAAACTCAGAAAATCTGCATGCAAACCCCTGTAAACTGTTCCTACACCCTGAAACGCTGAGTATGCACACCCCTAAGTTAGACTGGAATCCCAGTTGCATACACGCACACCTAAATCAGACATTCGATCTTACCTCTGCGGGGTGAATCCTACACACAAGTGTCTGTTCGCCTGCTTTTGGGTGGAGGAGAGTATGAGGGCTTTACATGGCCATTTCCCTGCCGGGAGGTTGTGTGATCGGATCCCTGGATACGTATTATTCCACGCAATTGTGGGCGTGCAATGGACTGTCTGTGGGCCGTCCCTCGTGTTAGCCACATTTTCCCTTGTTCTTCCTCATTTTGAGAGTTACGCCCCCTTCTCTGTCCTCTGTGCAGTGCATGGCCACACTCTACGTGGTGTCTCACGCAAGTCACTTGGATGCTCAAAAAGACATGCTGAGCCTGCACAAAGTCCCCACAAAGTACAAAACACAGCCACACAGTCGATTCCCTGAATTGACAAACGGGAATTTGCACGCAGTCTGGCACGCAAATTCCCAATTTACCACAAAAATAATTCCATGAATCAGGCTCTAATGATTGTTGCACAAAGGATGACGTCTCTTGAGGGACAAAATATACATGTATTTTTCCAGAAAAGAAATACATAACTAATTCTTCCCCTTGTCTCCCTGACCCCTGGATTTTTAAATGTATTTATATATTTATTTATGTATTTATTGAAGCTGGTATACGCTCTTCCACAGCTGCTGAACCCTCGTGTCAGGATATAGAAGGAACAACATGTGCCCTTTACCTGTGTTAACCTCAGTGTGACGCAAATGCATTTAAGTGGTTGGTGTCATCCAGCAAGGAGCTGAAGATGCAAGATGTACTGTTTCCAAAACCTGAGCTAGAACAAATGAGCTCAGGATATTATCTCAATTTACATTTTCAGCAGATTGCCTTTCAGAGCTCAAACTTGGCTGGGTTGTGCATTCCTTTCATACAATGCTACATATACGATTTGGAAGTGGGAGTATTATACTCCCTATTTTTTTTTAAAGTTGGGAGTACATTTTCTTTTTAGGGAGTAAAAATGTAAGTACAATTTCCAGTGGGAGCTTTTTGTATACAAGTACATACATTTAAGCTGGAAAACAGAAATGATTTTGTAATAATTAATTCTTTGCACCTAACTATACATGCACATTAAAAAATACATGATTACTTCTTTGGATCAGGCAGTAATAATAGTAATATCTTCCTGAGGTACTACTGGCCCAAACATATCCCTTGTGCTGTGTGGAAGAAAGCAGGGGCACATGGTGTTACAGGCTCTTCCTGCTCCCCATGATACCAGTGATCATTCAGCTCCCCCATGATACCCCAGGCATTCCAGAAACTCGGCACTCAGATACAAATAATACAGAGGAAACCAGAAGTAGAGAGAAAAGGGCTGCAATGCAAACACACACCAGTGCATAGGAGGGCTGCATTCTGCTCTGCCCTTCCCAGGCTGGCCCTTCCTTATGTACAATGGAGTAGCTAAATCTATTCTCCACCCATAAACCAGCATGTATAATGCACGTATGATAAAAAACTGGTCTTTCCACAGAACAGGGGGGAACCAAGCCTGCAGTTGTGAAAGGCACAAAGCAGCCTTCGGCAGCCATGGGATTTGAGCCAGTACCCTCATGACTGTGTACTTCTGAGGAGGGACTCTTCATGCCCAGCAGTCTGAGGCATCGCAGGATTCCATAGCTCTGCTGTGCTGGGCTCTGCGACATCGCTCGGAATGGGTATTCAGCTGCTAGGACAGTCTCTTAGGCACGTCTGTAGGCCAGTCCCTTTGCATCAGATGTACCTCAAATAAATGAAAAGAAGGGCAATAGGACGAAATGTCTGGACAAAAATTACCGACCCCACCAAAAGAACTAAAACACACACCACGAAAAGTTCTAACTACCAAAAGTTCAAACTTTTCGTGGTATGTGTTTAGGTGTTTTGGTGGAGTTGGTGTGAAAGAAACATTTTTAAAAAGGCTGCGGGGGGCTGGGCGTGTCCCCACAACACCCCACTCACTAAAGTGAGTGTGGGTTGTGGGGGACACCCCTGCAACTATCCCAACAGAAAACAAAATTGAAAAAAGGAAAATAATGTTTAAAAAACGGGGGCTGCGCGGGTGTCCCCTGCAACATCCCGCTCACTTACTGCTCAGTATAGTGAGCGGGGTTTGCGGGAGACACCCCTGCACATTTGCATGGGAAATGTATGAACATTTTGTATTTGTGCATTTCCCATGCAAACATTTCCGTCGCGGCAAAATCAGCCACGGAAAGATCACGTAGATCCAAAGAAATTGCAGAATCAGAGAAGGTAACATGTGCCCATTCATTTTTCCCTCTCTTCTCATTCTATCTATGAACCACTATAATTGTTGTCAAAGCCTGTGCACTACTTCTACATAAAGCAGACGGCTATAAAACTATTCTGTTATATCCATACTCAATAAGGAAGCAAGAAATAAAAATGACCATCAAACCAAGGCAAAGCCATACATTCCTGCATTTCACTGTATAAACACTCCCCCACTTCCTTAGCATCAGCCATAATCTAGGGTGCATCTAAAATAACGAAAACTAACTACATGGCCCTCCCTTTCTAGCTCTGAGCATCCCTGTCACTCTAACATCCAGCACCACCTTCTTCATGTGTCTGTCATGTGTGTGTGCACTATCCAAGTCAAAGTCAATGTTTCTCTTAGTTTCCAGTATATAGTCAGCCTCTAGTACCTGCCAGTCCCTAGGTGCACCCTCAGTCAGTGTCAGCAAAACCCTGTCAATGCTTGTCAGATGTTTCCCAAATGGTATCTTTCATGGTGAATTCCTGGTCACTGACAGTTCTCTCACTTGTAGGCCATGCAGTAAAAACAACAGCCAGTCTTCCCACTGTGTGCCTTTCAGATCCATCTGCCTGAACTGCTCCTTCATTTGCTCCTCTTTCTGTTTTTTCTTCCAACAAGTAACACAAATGTCCACAATCTCCTGCTAGCCCTCTTTTGCCACGGGCCACCAGGCCATCCCTGACTGGCACAGAAACCCATTGTCTTGCTCTTTCTCTCCATTGATATATGGCATCATTTGTTCTTCCTCCTCTTTCCGATCAGCCAGGAGAAACTCACATTTCCTTTGACCCTCCTTCTTGCACTGCTGTAGGATAATCTTCACCACTTCAAGCTGTGGGCTCTCCGCTACATGTCACAACATATCTTCTATGGATGCCATTAGCTGTGGCTGTAGGTCATTGTCAGGTGTCAGGTGCCACTTTTGCTATAATTCAGTTATCTTTTTTTTTCCCATAGCAAACCAAACATCACTCATGGTAATTCACCATACTGTGCTACCTCCCCACCCAAACACTATCAAGTCATGCTGACACTGACCACCTTCTTTATATGTGGGCCTTTCAATGTCCGCTGGTGCACATGCCCTGAAAGCATCCTGTTGTGTTTTGACAATTGCTGGATGGTTATTTGCCTGACACTACCCATCCCACTGGCATTGTGTTCACTGTCCCATCTAAGGTTCCAACTGCACAGTCAAACAAAGTCCAGTTTAGTATTTGCCCCTTTGTCCAGGCATGTCACTCCCCATGCTGTCAGGACTCTGTTTGTGTGTGTTAGAATGCCGGCGTACTCCTAGTAGCTGCCATCACCATAATCATTGGGAATATCTGTACCCTGCCTCGTTCTCCCTGTAGGCACCTTCTTTCCAAATCTGTCATTACACCCCTTTTTTTCCAAAATGACCTCCCTCCCCTCCATTGCACACAGTTGCCTCCCCAGTACCTTGCCAGACAGTGTCTTTCCCTCTTCCTATTTCTCCCCTTTCTCAGAAATACATAGATCCACCCCACCAGCATTCTGCGTCATCCACCCCAATCCACACAGGCACTGGTGCTACCATGTCACAATCCTGCCCCTCTGTGTGTTCTCCCTCTTCCCGCTCCTTGCACTCCTTCACCGGCACTGTTTTTTTCACTTTCAGCCATGTGTCATCAGCTGTATTCAGAATATATGCCCACACCTGGGTGGACCTTAACTTTTCCTCCACATCCACCTTCCCTTCCACCACCCTCATTATCTCTTCTGGCAACAGCCGCCATATTGTGACCCTCATGAAAGTTTGTGTAAGCAATACTGCAAAATCTGCGGGTCACTGATCCCTCCCTATCTTCATCACCTTTGTGATATCTCTGTGCTTTGCATGTAGTTCAGCACTATTTCCTCTGTCCGTTCCCTGTGGTACCCTTTGTAACTGCTGTTCCTGGGTGACCCCCATCTCCTTATTCCTTTGTACTGTCTGGGAGACCACATCCCAATGATCCTAAACCTTTCCAGCACTGCCCTCAACCCTGAATTTATATGACAGATCTACGTCCTCCTCTTGCCTAGTCAGTGGACGGGCATCTGCCATATTGTAACTGAAACTGTAATCGGTCATTGTAATCTGTAACTGTAATCTGTAACTGTAATCTGTAATTTATCTGTAACTGGTATCTGTGCTACTGTAGGTTAACTCAGGCTTCCAACCTCCCACTCCTACCCTGTGCCCTTTACAACATCGACCCCACACCGTCCCTCCACGACAGGTGCTCTGACTGTATCAAAGGTCACATGGTTCTACGTGTCTGTTTCCTCATTTTTTTTGGGAGTATTTTTAGTTCCTATTTTTAATTAATGGTAGCATTTGGCTATTTTTTAGGGAGCAAACATAGCCGATACACCCCCTCCTTATCTGTAGGGCTGCTTAGATATATGGATTTTCATACATGCCACTCTTCACAGCCACAGTTTCCAAGTATCAGAGATCGTTACGGCATTATTCACAACGATGTTTTGAATGGAATATTTCGATTTGAAAATCACTTTGTTAATCAGGCCATTGGAGTTGTGCCAAATAAAGGGCACAGATAATTAGCCCTAAAGGCTTTGTTATGTTATTTGCATTTATTGTGTGTACCACAACAAACTGAATTACATCTGGGTGTGAACTATCAAAGCAAACTACACTCGGAGCAAAAACAAAGACAACAAAAGAATCGAGCACTAAGAAGATGATTACTGCTTGAACAGGAAGGTCATTACCTGTCTTGGGTCGGACTTTGAATCTCTCCCGGTAAACACTTCCAAAATTAAGCTCACTGGAACGCAAACTCTCTATCACCTCTTGTTTGAAATTTGGGGTAAGGGATAGTCAAAAGGTATTTTAGTAGAAGGTCCTAGGTCCCTTTAAGAAGTATGCAAAATAAATGTGTTGGTCAGGTAGGGACGATCTAAGTCATGCGTGTATTGAAATGTGTATTTTGAAATACAAGGCAGAAGATCTTTAGAAATCGCACACAATAGTATAGCCAGGGACTGATTATTAGGAAAGTTTCACCATCTTGAGATCAGCAGCAATGAGTTCTTCTGTGTGAGGGCATTCGGTGATCCTAAATTATTTCTTGGGAATCTCGACCAGCTCACTCAATACTCGTTGAGACGTTTCCATGGAGCGTGATAGCAGCATAAATGCCAGGCACTAAATAGGTTAATATAGGAAGGTTAGTCACAGCTAGATTTGTTTCAGTAATAAACACCAAACCTGAGTTGTCATCAGTAATTAAGCCACTTATTTAGCAGGAATTTCCCTTTGTTGATCGAGTATTAATTATTCCACAATCCCACGTGGCCGATCTGTTTCCTTCGTTGTTGTTTGAAGACTATATAGGTTTATAAGCTGCAGGCTGAAATGCCATTAACATTAAAGATATGATAAAGTCACAGCTGATTAATAGAATGTTCAGAAATGTGACCATGATCTTATTGAGCTGAACAAGTCCATCCCTGGGCTAAGACATGGTTTATTCCACAGAGAATGAGGATTAAAACCAACGGCAGAATGAAAAGATAAAACAAACATAAACACTCACCCCACCGTTGTGTAATAGGCTTAAAGAAAGCAAAAATGAAAAGCGTGAGTAGCTGTTCGCTGAAGAATCCCCCAACAGGCCCAAACAGCCAGTGTCTGTAGTCTGTAGGAGATGATGTTTTGCCAGGTGCCGCAAACAGGCAGATGAGCCATTGCAGTTTTCCTCTCTAAAAGGTGGCCGGTAGTATATTTAAGAGGTTTCCAAACAATACTTTCACTACAAGAATGGAAATAAGCATTGGCAATGCCAACCGTTTGCGCTTTTGTGTAGGCATAGGAAAGACACTTGCAAGGCATTGCCGTAGTTGTATTTACTACCCATTGTTGGAAGCAGGTGCAAAACGGTGCAAGTACCTGAGAATCTAATAATGGTGCCTGGAAAAAGCTTAATACACACTGAAAACCCAAACATTTTGGCTTTGCAAATGCTTGTTTTTAACAGGGCTTCAGTAAAGGACATGCAGAGTGCTTATAAATTGAGAGTCTGAAGGTACGTCTGCTATGATGTTTTTATTACACAAGTAGCTTGTTTACAACTCCAATTAAGGAATTAACTCTCAACAGACTGCTTTGAAAGAAAATTGGCAAGCACTATGAGTGCAATTTTTGATGCTAAGGCTTGAATAAAGCAATCTCAAAGAGTTCCGATGAGGAGGTGTTTCGGGCGGGCAGAGGCAGGAATGGGAAGGAATTGCCATAGGGATTAGAAAGGCCATTGATGGGCAATGGAGGGTGTTTGTGCCCTCCCTGTCTCACACATGCAAGAAAATAAAACAGACACTCCCCGGACAGGGAATAAGGCAAAAGAGAGCAGGCTGCAAGAGTTCAAGGAAAAGTTTATCTAGATCTCTGAGAGCGCTCTGCCACAATTAAGGTTACATCACATTATATAGGCACATTGTCATATCTAACATATGATGCTACGTTGGGTACGGATTGGTCAGCCAGGGTGGTGTCTTAGGTGTGGGCATCATCTCTTCCTCCTGGTTGGTTGCTTGGTTGGCCGTCAGATATCTGTGCTCCGAATGGGTGAAGGTCAGGTCACCTTGAAGCAGGGTGGTCACTATCTAAGTTAATGAATACATTCTAAATAATGCATGCACTAATTAATGGTTGATCAAAAGATACTCAGTAGTTTATCATGTCATTATACAAATCACACAGGTGTCTATATCATCTATAACATTTGGGTTATACAGGTCGCAGGTTTAAGAGTCTTGATCACTATAATACTCTCATTGAACTGTGAGGTTAGTCTCACGAGAATCTCAGGTATGTGGCATTTGTTAGTATTAGGCACAATATACTGCAGTAGGGGTCTAACGTTAGGTGGGGTCTGTTGGGTGGGCCTCATAGCATGGTCAGCGGTCTGGCACATGAAAGGAATATCTTGCAGGGCCTCAGGGTCAGAATGGCAGTAAGTTTCCATTTCCATTGGCGAGGGTGCGGGGGCAAGGACACGTTTGTGGAGATGAACGAGCTATGTGCTTGGTTCATGCTGGTTCACATGCAGGACAGTGATCTCAGAGGAAGACTGATGTGATGCATTTATTAGTTGTTGCAAATACCTCCGGCTTCAGCGTGAGAATGGAGCTGCAGAGTTTTCCAGTCAGATTGGGAATGAGGGTGAGGGCCGTGTGCTCTGATTCTGGCTGCTGCTTCGAAAGGGAGAGAAGCATTTCGTACTATCGCAGTGAGGCCTGGTCACCAAGATGGAGTCGAAAAGGGGGTACAAAAATGGATGCCCTGTGTCCTGCTCAGTGGTCCCATCTACGCGAATGTCAACAGAAGTTAAATTTGCATAAGGGCAAGGGGCGAATCCACCACTGGAGGCACTTGGTCCAAGGTCTGTACTGAGAAGTGAAGGCAGAGATGGGCCTACTGGCCCCTCGCTCCCACACAGTGGGCACATAACCAACCAAACAACACCTACAGACTCTGTGGCCCGTCCTCATATGTCATTCCTCCTTATGTGTACTCCAATGCAATAGTTTCAGCTTACAGTTGTCGCAAACGATGCCTAATAGCTGAAACTAAAAAAACATCACCACAAGTCCCAGAGCATGTGTGCTTGTGGCTGATAAGGCAGAACTGGCTCATATTGTCCATTTGGCAGCCCTGCCATTTCCAACCATGCCCACAGCATGTTAACACTTAGCATATGGGCAATGAAAAAATAGTAGAGCTTGCAAGGTAATTGGACTGAAAAGACATGACCTTTTAACAGAACTGTGCAGATTGTCATATGTGGGAGCAGGGCTGGCCCGTGGATTTGTGGGCCCTGGTCGGCAAAACATGTGTAGGCCCCTAATTTGCATAAATGACAGTGTTATCACAGAGTCTTTAGTATGCAAAGATGTCATGGGAAGTTAAATAAAAACATGTTGCCATGCGTAAGGTAGTAGACAAATGCACTGTGACTTCCAGCATATGACTTGTGACAATTAATATGTACCTCTGTGGCAATATGAGGAGTGAGGCTTTTTTTGAAGTAGCAGACAGTGTGAGCTGAATAACTTGTATAGACTTCTATTTTTAGCAGATAAGTCATAGTGTGCGTAAAGGTTTTGTCCAGGAGCACTCACTTTGGTTAAGTGGCGTAGCTGGGATTTGAGAGCAGTATGCAAGTCACCAACTTGAATGCATCTCTACCCAGATTTAATTGGTAGAAATGCTGTTTGCAAAGTACTTTTTGAAATTTTGATTTGAAAGCACTATTTGCCTTTGAAAGGCATTGCAAAAATATGGCGATTGTGTTTTACTAACTGAAACTAACTGCAGTGTTTGCAGAAGTATTGTGTGTATATTTGGTCATATTGTCCAAATTAGCAATATGCTTTTATTTCAGAAGCTACACATATGGATTGTTTTGACTGTCAAAGTAATAAACTGTCAAATGAAATAAACTGTCAGAAGAAATAAACTCCAAGCAGATAATAACTAAGTTTATCAAGTGCCGTTCACTACAAAATGAGAAGGGAGTCTCATTAATGTACCCCATGAGCCTTAATTGGAGGGAGTGTGCAGTCCAGAACTATTTGCCAGGTGCAGGAATAGCAGGGGATCCTATTGGAGAATATTGCATAGGCAACTCAGCAGGTAAGCAGACTGTTGTGCAATGTTATATGTTTATACCGTCCTGTAAATCATATGGCTTTTTTCCTGTTCCTGCTGCAATGTGTGCTGTAAAATGTGTTGTTCTGACCTGTGGATTAGTAGCGCTGCCTTGCTTCACTCGACGTGGGATCTAAGGCCCCCATAGTGAAAATCAAAAGCTAGCACCCATGAATATACACACTGTAAGTGAACATATCTTAAAGTGAAATACGCAAACTTGGTTCAATTGACCTTTCCCCTTAGAACAAGGCTCACAAGACAAAAGTGCATTGGCCTTTCAAATAAAGTAATCAAGACCAGAAAAATAGCCCAAGAGAAGACATTTTCCTATAAATACGCTGACAAAGTATAAAAGGTGCACACCTTTTAATCCCAGCAACCTGTTGATAAATATTCCCTGGAAACCAAATCACAATACAAGACTTTAAAGACACTTTTATGTGGTCTTGTGGTAAACGTTCTGGGAGCATGACACCCTGAGTGAAATCCTGGTAGCCAAATGATTGAGCAAGCTTGCCGATCTCACAAAATGCCCATGGGGTTTGTGTCTGCCCTTTGAAATGAGTTAAGCTGTCCACCCCAGGGACGTCATTTCACCAAAATGCAAGGGGTAGCGGAATTGACATCACAAGCCCCTTGACCCCTGATGTCAATTCCCCCCACCCCGAATAGATATCGCAGGCAGTGATGCAACACAACCTTTTACCCGTTGACAAAACAGGAAGTGGCATCACATAGCATTGTATACAACGAAAAATATGGTTACGATATCACTATAATGTGATGTACATTTCATACAAGAATGGATCGCCATATGTATCGTCAAGATCAGTGTGTATAGGCCCATATTCCCAAATGACTGTGGATGAAAGCAGACGTCCATGACCAAATGATAATAATGTGTTATTATATAGCACTTACGCTTAAGCGCTTTATATAGAAAAAATATACACCCAATATCACCCAACCTGTGTTGGTACTCATTTATCGACCTCAGAAGGATGAAAGGCTGAGTTGAGGCATTTAAGAACAGACTATATCTTTGACTCACCCCCTGAAGTGCGCCTGAAATAAACCTTTAATGAGTCTAGCAATTATTGGATAGAATTCCAGAAAGTCACATTATTTGGTATTCCTATTCTTGCTTAATTAGGGTCAGTGCTGAAAGTGTTAGACTTGTGGCACTCCTGTTCTTATTTTTCTCCTTTGTTTTAAGGGGCCTGAACAAGAAAGCCAGCCACTCAAGAAGTAAAGAGTCACATGGTGCTGGCCACAGAACAGGAGCGTGCATTAAAAAAAAAAAAATTTAAAAACTTTTTTTTTTGAGGTCGCAAGAGAGACCACAGAGGTCGCAAGGGAGACCTCAGAGGTCGCAGTTGCAACCTCTGGTGACCCCTAAATGACGTCCCTGGTCCACCCACATATTTCCTTTATGTGTGCCCTGAAAAGCAGCACATGGCCACAATCAGAGCAAAACAACTATACCAATCTCCAGGATTGCAACCTCTCTTACTACATCGTTAGCAAATATTCATGACTCACTTGCCCTCTCATCGTGTCCCCTCCTCAATCCCATGCCTGGCTTTAAACAATACTCTGCTTCATAAAGATGAATTGAAACAGACACATACCATATTAAGGTACTTAAGCAAATACACAAATCTTCATAAAAATATGGAAGGGAAAAAGTGTACAATTGTGGCATTATTTACCACATCTTGACTGGGAGAGTACAAATACCAGAATGCAATTCAACAAAAGGTAACAAAATTGGCATTTGGGTTTAGAAAATGTACTTTCAAGACTTATAACAACATGTAATGTGTGAAAAGGTTTCAGTGTTTGACAAATGCAGGGTTCATGAATGATGTGATGAATATATTACATTCTACCAAAAAATAAATGCTTTTTGCTGTGCTAATCATGAACGTCAGAAAATAATGAAATTAGTTTAAAACTATTCTGTATGATATCATATTAATTGACCTGGGGGATGGTGGACTTAGGCAGTTAACATGTGCTTTCTGTGTTTTTTCAAAATGAAAATGCTTATTTTAATTTCTTAAGAGCGAAACGTTACAAACGTCTTCTCCTAAACAATGGCCTCTTAAATGGGCCATCGCTTGTATATCACCCCCACTTTAAATGCTGTGCTCGAAGAAAGAAACAGATGAGCAGTAATAAAAGGCTAACACAGATTTCGCTCATAGGTTGGCGTATTTGTCCACACTGCTGAATACGCATCTATACGAAAACAGAACAAAACACTTGAACACGTGCTGTTTCCTCGGTATTTGTATTTGCTTTTGTATACATTGAGCAACCCGTTCACTTCCTTTCACAATGTTTACAACTCCAATTAAGTAATTAACCCTGAGAAGATGGCTTTGAACAAACACTGGCAGTCACTTTGAATGCAAAGCCTGACGCTAAGGATATATTAAATCAGCTCAAAGAGTTCCAAAGAGGGGTTTGGGGTGGACAGAGGCTTGACTGGGTGGGAATGTCCATAGGGATTAGCATGGCTATGGGCAGTCAATGGGTGGACCCATAATCAAAGAACACCTATAGACTGTGTGCCCCTCCTCATATGTCATTCCTCCCTAGCTTTACTCCTATTCACATTTTTAGGCTTATAGATGCCACAAGCAACACGTAATAGCCGACACTAAAAAGGAGTCAGGGGAGACTCGGAAGCCATTTATAAAGATCCTTAAATGGTGTTCTAAACCAAAGTTGAACATTAATGTGCAAAGAAGCAGTTTGAATAATGATCACTTCAGAAGAGCATTACTTATGAAAGCCTGCTGGCATCCAATTATTTCATAGGGGGTATACCCATATTTCAAGACTGAAATCCTCTCAGCTACACCCAGAACTGCACAAAGTCTTGCAAGACCCAGACAGCGCATGCAAGAACATCTTATGGGTGAGCAGTTGTATATCAGCACTAGCACAGCATTATGAATCATTTTAGGGCAAAAGCAACAGTTTTTCTCCCATAAACGAATAACCTGGTCGTTACCTGAATTCGGTTAAATGTTAGGCGCTGTGAAAAGCAGTTTGTGGGCAAATTGCCGTGCAATCTCTGCCCTGTGCATTCTGAACAATTTTGGCCTGTAAGAAATCTCCATTCTCTTGGGAACGACTGATCCCAATGTGACCTCCAATGTGTAAATGTCAACAATTCTAACCCTGAACTGACCAGGCAATTATAAACCATCAGTGTCTATTCCAATGTAATCAAATACAACACTTGGCACGAACCTCTGCAGTGCTCATGCGAGAGGCGTTTGACCTTATTTGTTTCCGTGTTAAAAGAAACATATGGTTTGTTCATCTCAATGAAGCACACTTCCAGATGAGGGCAAAGGCCACACCTGTCAAGACGAATATTATTATTAGTATTCCTTCCCTATGGCTTGAAAGTTTAAAACATATTTAGGATACAGTTTTACTGGAATTGGTTTGTTAACTATTGGTTTTATTTTACTGTGAATGAATTAACTTTCTAAGTGTATGTAATTGTTTAAATGAAATTGTGTAATTTGTGTCTGTTTTATAATGTGTCTACGGTTTGTATTTAATCAAGCACGCATTACACACATAATATATATGTGTTTGTGTGTGTGTGTATATATTATTCCTTCACACGCACCACACACACACATGCCATTAGGAACGTTTTATCCCCCATTAGTTGTGTGCAACTTATTAGACTCCTGCAGCAAGAATTAATTTCTTGCACATGGGCACATGGGTTCCATTTTGTTGTTAGGGGTGGAGAAAGATGGAGTGGTGCAGGCTCATCATATTTAATGAAGTCCATACATTTCAGCCTAATAGCAGTGGTGCTGACAAAAATACAGCTTAATAAAAATTGGACATACTTTGGAGTTGAATGACAGACAACGTGCAACACTCCTGTGAAGAATACAGCACACGTTGATTTATTCGTGTTGCTTTATCTTTCTGTATAGATGGTATTGTTCCGCTGTTGCTAATGTGTTCAGATCTATAGCTCAGTCCCCAAATGCGAGCAGTGATTTACATTTCTGTCACAATGAGGATCATTTTCCAAGCGTAAACTCAAGGCACAGGCAGATCACGCCTTGCTCTTACACTCTGGGGGATTTTCGTGTCCAGGCAGAGTGGTGGCACTGAACGGGAGTACAGTTTCTATCTACCCTCTCACTCCACCTGAACATGGCCTGCTTTTCCCAGCATGTCCTTTTCATGCTGGTGTCAAACCAGTGGATTGCTATGGAATCCACATGCTTTTTTGGATCTGGTGAAAGCTGGCAGATTCCAAGGGAATCCATTATAAATACTGCCTGCTATGTGTAAATGGCATTCATCATTGGGACTTGTTTGCAAAACAGTGTATAAACCACATGTGTTGAAATGAGTTTGCTTGTTTTAACACTGTTTTTATAATACAAATTGCAAATATGGAAAATTACATGGAGGGGACACAAGCACAAAAAAAACCTGGTATTGGTGGTTCCTTCAATGAAATGACCTCTTTTAAAAAAAGAAAAAGTATCCCCAAAAGCGTTGATCCAACTACTGCACCTCTTCCTATGGTGGGCTCATCCCATGCAATACATGTCTCCTTTATGTGTTAGTTATATCTCATGGTAACAATATTACACGATACAGCCTCTTTCCTCAGGGCCAAGTCTGCTTCTCTTCTGTCTGCTAAGGGTTGCATCACATTGGTTTGTAAAATAGTGTTAGGTCCTCTAGACCCTGTCCTTATTATTTGTTCCCATGCTTAACTCTTCACCATCCACTATGTGTTGCTCAATCCAACAATGCCCTTCATTAGGGGCACCATAGCCAGAAATGCCACCACTCTCTATCATGGCCTACTTTTTTCTAAATCATTTTTGTATGCATCCAAATTTGCTATCTTCATTTCATGAATGAATTACAGTTGGGCAGGATTTTCTGCTGTGCACATCTTCATTAATTATATCCTCAATTGAATCATTGAGTCAACCAACTTCCTTTCAGCTTGCATTGTTAAGCATGTGGGGACTACAAAAAAGATTATGCAAAAAGCTATTGAAATAAATAGGTCTCTCTAAATTATTCAGTCCATATTCTTTGCGTCTGCAACATTCACCAGGACTGCTGCTCCCCTCATGGCACTTTCCAGACACTACAGCTGCCAGATCTCCTGCATGGAAAGGGGGCCGCCTGAGGCCCACCTCCATTGCGGCTCCAGCTGCCTGTCGCCTCCCCTGCCCCTTCCACCAGAGGTTGCACACCGCACCGCCACCTGTGCTGGACTCAAAAACGGTCACATGACGGATCATGTGACTGCAACACTCACCAGGACTGCTGCTGGTCCCTATGGGACTATCCAGACACTCTGGCTGCCATCTCTCCTGCATGGAAAGGGGGCAACATGAGGCCGGCCTCCATCTTGGCTCCAGCCACCTGGCTCCTCCCCTGCCCCTCCCACCAGAGGCCAACCTCCCCCCCCGCCTGCTCTGGACTCAGTGGCATAGCACAAAATGTGGGGGCCCCCTGTGGGCTACGCTAAGAGGCTCCCTCTCCCAACTCGGAAACAAATCACGGTTCGCTCCACACTCTGGGCAGGCCTAGATTACCACGCTTGCGCAATACACAAATGTGCTGCTGCTGGGGAACGCTGCACACTGCACTAGGAGAAAGATATAAATATGCGCTTTAATGCATTATACAACACACTTTCTGAGAAAATTTGCTAAAAAGCCAGAGCGTTTCAATTATTTTGTAGGGTAACACCAATCCAAAAATCCAATACATGCAAGTCACCAACAGTGCACAGGAACATTAATGCTGTAATTAATGTAATGGTTTGCTACTAAAAATGCCATACCACAATAAAAACATATTCAACTGGCTGCACAATGTAGACCAGTCTAGACATGTAATAGCATATTACACTAAAGCATGACAGGCCAAATGTAGAAACACCTAGACTGGTTGCACCAACATGCCAGTTGAAGCAATAACACTTATCATGGTTATTGTATCACAGACCCAGAAAAATATACAGTGCCACAGTAAGAAACAGCTAGACTGACAGCATTAAAATGCCAGTCTAGCCAGGTAATTACACTTGGCAGGACTGCTTTATCAGAGCTGCCCAGTTAAAAAAAAGGTCAAACCAAACCTGAAAATTAGCTCCTCGGCCCATAATTATCCCCACGGCCGTCTTCCTTGTCCCAGTGCTGACGTTTGAGTCACCTTGTCTCATAGGCATGCGCTGGGACGAGGAAGAGTGGGACTAAAAGTAATGAAGATTACAGGTAACTAAGCAAGGCATTATCTCCATGTCTCTCTACCTCATCCCAGTACTTGTGTACAAAGCAAAGTGCCTCATACACAAGCACTGGTGCGAGGAAGAATAGGGCTAGGAGTAATGAAGATTAGCAATAACTAATCAATGCATTAAACACAAGCAGTGGTGCAACACCATTCAGCTGACTGGGCTTCAGCCCCCCCAAATTTTGGGGTATATTGTCTCGACCTGGCTGACCTACAGAGCCGTTGCCGGACAGAACAGGACACAGATGTTAAACAGCTCCTGGGTTTCGCTGTTAACAAAGGCTAAGCAATTACTAACGTAAAGCATTACACTGTTAGTACCTGAATTCAAATGCTTAATTTTTTGGGCAATTTAAATCGTGATGTGAGTTTAGTACTTGAATACCAGGGGAGTGATTCGAAGGGTAGAGAGGTGACAGGAAACTGCTCATTCTCACAACAGTTCATAAGTGGGTGCTTTAAGACTTAAAGTCGAGAGTTAACTGCCTGTAACATTAAAGCTGTACCAGAATAGGCTTATTAGAATGCGTAAAGTAGTTAGATGCGCCCCCCACAAATAGATTTACCCCCCATTGCCTGTGAAGTTAGTGGCTCTCCCAACATTTGAAGGCTTATCTCCACCCCTGAAATGTAGGTTTTGTTGTGCACCTGAACACAAGCACACACACCATTCACCACACACACAGACAAACATACACACACACGCACACCCAGGCAGAAACCCATACATTTAAAACTGCACCCTTTCACCATACAGGCACATCAAGGCAGCCACCCATTGATTTAAGTGTGCAACCTTTCACCATACAGGCACATACACCCAGGCAGCCACCCAGGCAGTTAAGTGTGCACCCTTTCACAATACTCTCACACAGACACACCCAGCCACCAATACATTTATGTGTGTACCCTTTAACCATACATTTACACAGGCACACCAAGGCAGCCACCCACATGTCATACAGTCACTAATTTGTTCACGTTACATTATATACATATTTACACACACTCAAACATACATGCATACACTTTTGAAAGAAAATACATTTTATCATCTTTAATACGTTGGTCCAGGGAACAGGGCCTTCTGCTCCCTGCAGTAGCCAGGAACACTTCTACCCATCATCTGCAGAGGATCTTGAATCCTTCATGTCATGGGATGGAGGCGAGCCCTATTGCTTCATAAATAAATGGTTTCTTTTTTAAGTCACTCTGACTTCATAAAGAAACAATTTTGGTTAAAGGAAATAATTTCTTTATGAAGGTAGAGTGACTTCAAAAATAAACTATTTCTTTTTTAAGTCATAGGGCTCCCTCCAACCAATGACAATGAGGCCTTTAGCCTGGAGTTTTGCATGTCATGGGGTCAGGGCAGCCCTCGGACTTCAAAAAGTTATATATTTTTTAAATCCCTCTGCCTCATAAACAAATTATGTTGTAATAGAAATCATTTCTTTGTGAACGCAGTGACTTAAAGAAGAAACAATTTAATTTAGATTTTTTTAAAAGCATTTATTTGATGGGGCCCCCTCACAGGACATGTACTGGCGAGGCCCCGTGCACTGCAGAGGTTGCAGGGGCCCCCACTACACCAGTGGTTGGACTCAAAAACAGTCACATGAAGGGTCAGATCACTGTGACACACACCAGGACTGCTGCTGGTTCTTCCTGGGACTCTCCAGGCACTCCGTCTGCCTGCTCTCCTGCCTGGAAAGGGGAGCTACCTAAGGGTGACCTCCAGCATTACTCCAGTCACCTTAGTCCTCCTCTGCCCCTCCCAGCCACACACTGCTGCACCATCACCTTTGCTGGTCCAAAAGCAGGCACGTGACTACCCCTCTCCTATACATTCCAACTTACAAGGGCCGTCATCACCCCAGAAGTCCAATCAAAGAACCGTGTTCTTTTCCCTTTTTGCACTGGGTTGTGCCACGAACCTCTACAATTCTCTATTAATCTCTGAACCTTATGTCTCCCTCATATCAGCAGTACTGGTTTTCCACTACAGGCAACATTTTTTTCTTTTCCATTCCTCTTACCTGTCTTCTCCTAATCTGTCTGTATTCTAATCGCATGGCCCAACATCTTCCTTTTTTTCCTAGCTCTCACTTAAACACCACCTTTCACTCTTACCTACACCGCTGTACTTCTAATATCATCTATCTTCCTATCATAAATCTGTCTCACCCTGTTATTTCAATTGGCTTAAATAATGATCGCTCCATCTGCAATAAAACCCATTCTATCCAGGATCCATTCATCCGTTTGAACTTCCAGTTTCAATGTCTTACTGAAACTTGTCTTTCTCCGTATTACTCTGCTGCTCCTGCCTCTCTTTTTCTTCTTCCACTGCTTTTCTTCATACGTCCCACCCAAACGATTGCGACAATGGGACAGGAATTCTCCACCACTCATCTTGGTCTCTATCCCTCTCTGCACCTAACTTACCTTTATTTCCTCCTTTGAAAATCATGTTGTTGCCTTCTACAAACCTCACCGTCTAGAATTCTTCACCATCGATTGACCCCACCAGACCGTTGTCCATTTTTTATGATGATCTTGACTCCTTGCTTTCCTTCAATTTTCATGGCATCCAAACCTTCCAACGTTTATGTCATTTTAACCTGCATATACCCCCCACTCATGCCTCCTCTCCTCTTAACCCTTTATTCCACTCATATTATGTATCCCCTGTCCATTGCCTTATTTATTTATTTATTTATTTATTTTATTTATTACATTTGTTACTCGCCCAGACCCTAGGGTATCACGGCGAAAGATACAGGAGAGTTAAACTCATTATTATACAATGTTGCAGTTACAATACAAATAATACATTTTTCTTTATGCATGGGTTACAAGATATCATGTAGTCATATACCAGATTCCAATTGGTCAGTTGGCTCTTCCCATTTTGTTTCAGCCTTATTTGCAGTACAGCGGCTGCCCTAAGCAGTGTAGATGGTCATGGGAGGGTAGGGCTTGAGCGGTTAATATTTATCGAATAACCAGGTTTTCATTGCTTTTTTGAATTTTCGTAAGGAATCCTCCTTTTTGATACTCAGAGGTAGTGCGTTCCAGTGCGAAGGGGCTAGAACCTTGAAACTACTTCCTCCTGCTCTGCTGTATTTGTATTGAGGAACTTCTAAGAGGGCCAGATTATTAGATCTCAGCGACCTACATGACATTTTTTTTTAATGGAGTTGTTGAGGTAGCTGGGCACTTTTTTGGTGGTACATTTGTAGATGATACTAAGGGTTTTGAATATGAACCTTGCTTCAATTGGCAGCCAGTGGTTTTCTCTTCTAGTGCTGGATATATGTTCAGATTTCTTTATCCCTAAAGCCGCTCTGAGGGCTTTATTCTGTAGTAATTGGATTTTGTTTAAATTGGTTTTGGAAGTTCCTAGGAAGAGGACGTTACAGTAATCTAGTTTTGTTAGGATTAGGGCTCTAGCCAGGGTGATGCAATTTACAGGGGTGAGAAATTGGCGACTGAGTGCAATAAGTTTTGCTGTGTAGGCTGTGGACGAGGAAAGGGCTGCCATTGGTTTATGCATGGAGAGGTTGGCGTCAATGTAGACACCTAACGTTTTGACTTGTTTAAGTACTGGGATCCGGGTACCGTCGATATTAATGTGAGAGTAGTCCGGGTGGAGGGTGCTTATTCTTTTTTGGGAGCCCACAATGAGGACCTCCGTTTTCTCATCATTTAGGCAGACTGTTCAGGGCCATCCAGTTTTGGATTATGGAGTAAACTTTATTAATGGTGAGGGTGTCTTGGGTGTAGTCGCCTGTAATAGAGATGAGGATCTGTGTGTCATCTGCGAAGTTGGTGTAAATGACACCCATATCGTCTAAGGCTGAGAACAAAAGTTTAGTATATGCATTATAGAGGGTGGGGGAGAGGCAGGATCCCTGGGGGACTCCAATGGGTACTATTATGGGGTCCGCTGCAAAGTTTCCAATGGCAACTCTGGATGTACGGTCAGTGAGAAAGGATTTGATCCAGTGTGTGGTGTTGTTGGAAAGATTAAAATCTTTTTTTAGAGTGTTGCATAGTTTGTCATGATCTACCAAGTCGAATGCTGCTGATAGGTCCAGTAGCAGTAGTGTGGCTAGTTTGCCTGAATCTCTAATAGAGTCTATTTGGATTTTAAGATCCAAGAGGGCGGTCTCAGTGCTGTGATTAGGCCTAAAGCCTGATTGTCTGGCTCCTAGCAGGTTATTTTGTTCTAGGTGAGTTTGTAGTTGGTTGTAAGCTATTTTAACAATGATTTTAAGTAAGAATGGGACAGTCGTTATGGGCTGGTAGTTTGTGGGCACTACTGGGTCTAGTGTGGGCTTTTTTAGTAGAGGGGTGACCCAAGCCGCTTTAATGCTGACTGGGACCTGATTAGTGGAGAAGGAGGTATTTACAAAGTTAGTGATTATAGGCGTGAGAGTGGGGGCACAGAGTTTAATTAGGTGTGCTGGAAAGTTATCTCCTTTGCAGTTGGATGCTTTAAGTTTGGCTATAGTATTAAGTACTGTATCATGAGAGACTGGTGTGAAGTTGAAGAGGGGGGCGGTATTTTCTATAATCGTGGAGATCTGGTTGGCCGTGGAGTGTTTGTCGGACAAGAGGTTTCTTTTGGAGATAATTTTGTTTTGTAATAGTTTAATTTTAGTGGCCAAGGCATCTTGGATGGTGGTGCACCATTCTTTACTTGGTTTGACTCGGTTAATTATGGGGATCGGATTCTCCAGCTCCTTGAGTATGGTAAAGAGGCCGCATTACTAATTCTAGTATTGAAGGCATCTGCTTTATGGGCGATGATGGCTGATTTATAGGTTTTGTTTGCAGAGTTGAATTCTTCCAGAGCTTCTGGGGTGTGGTTTTTCTTTAGGCGGTGTTCAAGCGATCTTTTGATCCGTCTAAGAGAGACTAATTCCTCGTTGAACCAAAAGGAGGACTTTTTGTCTTTACGTTTGGTTTTGTTAATGCAGGGTGCTAGGGCGTCAATTGTACTGGTAAGACAGTTATGGTAATGGTCTGCCAGGGCACAAGGTTCTTTGGCAGTAATGATATTGTTATTGAGGGCATTGGCTAATAGGGGGTTGATGTTTTCTGCTGTGAGTTTGCGGATGTTTCTTTTTACATAGGATTCTTCAACAACCGTTTTCGGTAAGTCTGGTTTTTTGCACAGGATAGTGAAGTTTATGCAATGATGGTCTGACCAGTGTACTGGGGTGATGGAGTCTATGGATACTATAATGTTAAGATATAGTATCCAGTATAGTGACCTCCCTTTTGTATGGGTAGGGGCGTTCACGAGTTGCGTGAAAGCCATGTCTTTAAGTGCACTGTGTAGTGCATCTGCTTTGTGGTCTTGGGGGTCGTTAAATCCTAGATTCAGTTCCCTAGGACTAGGCATTTTGTGTTTGGTTTAATAAGTGGCGTTAACAATAGTGGTATGTCTAATTCTGGTTGAGATATGGTGTTAGGTGCTCTGTAAATGGTTATTATGTTTATAGTGGTTTTGTGGTCCATAGCTAGTTTAGCTAGCAGGACTTCGTAGCCGACTGGGCTCTCAATAGGGCTGGTTCTTATTTTGAGATGGGCTTTAGAGATAATGGCTACTCCCCCACCTACTGATTTTGTTCTGTCTATTCTGAGAATGGTGTAGTCTGGGTGAATGGCAATGGAGAGCGATGGGCCGGAAGCTTGGTGGAGCCAGGTTTCTGTCACTATGAGTAGGTCAAGTTATTGCTCAATAATGAGGTCATGAATTTCAGTGGCATGAGCAGGTATGGACCGCGCATTAATGAGGACTGCTTTGAGGTGTGTGGATGGAGGTGGCTCTTGGGTTGGGGTGGGTGGGTGAGTGTTGGTGGTTTCTATGGAGTTAGATTGTTGTTTGAGTATGATGGGACTTTTAGGGTGTTTAGCTTGGGTTTTTAATAGGGGTATATTTCCTGTGTTAGCATGATTGATAAAGGTGATAGCTCTAGGAGGGTTAGTGATTCTAGATCTGAGTCTTTGGGTTCTTATGGTACCTAGAAGAGGGATTTGAATGGGTTGATTATCTTTAATGGGTCCTCTGGTTGGAGCATAGGAGGTTATGTAGGTCCGTGATCTGAGTCTAGTGCGTCTAAGTACACCGAGAACCGGGGTAGTTGTTATAGGGACTAAGTGGGGTGTGTTATCACTTGGTGGCTTTTGGATGCTTTTGTGATCTATTAGACTATTAGTTGAATGATACGGATTGGGGAATGCTGTAGTGCGGGTCAAGAAAGGCATAGGGCATGGGATGGGGTGATGACGTGGGCAGGCTACTCTGGAGAGGCCGTTGTCGAGGAAAAGGAAGTGGGTACCTGTGCAAGGTGTGTCATACGGGACGACACAGAAGGGAAACATCATGATTAGTAACCAGCCTTGCATGGTTTGGCTTAGTCTGCATGGAGAGCCTTCTCTCTCACATCTCTGGTTCCTCACGTCTCCTTTTTTTCTCTTCTCTCCCATATGACGCTGAGGTTTCTTTGCACCTAAACTATTTTGATCACTTTCTTCTCTCTTTTTCTTCTCAACTTTCCTCCAGTATTTCCCCACTCCTCCTTCTATTTCCTTCACTCGTCAAGATTTCAATTTTCACCACTATCTTTATCTTCTACCGGTTCTTCTGCTCTCCATTCCATTGATCTTTTCTCTTCCTTCTTTCTTGATCTTGCAGTTTTCACACTAATCAGTAACATTTCCTCTGCCAACCTTGGTTCCCTCCTGATCTTTGCTCACTTTTCCCTTGTCTTCAGAATGCAGAACACTGTTGGAAAAATCATTTTTCTGACAATGACCTTGTCATTCATCTACCAACCATTCATCCTTTGATTCTTCTCTACTGACATCCCAAAAAGTCTCAGTTTCTTCTCTTCCTTCTTCCCTTCTTCCCTTCCTCATCATCATTAGGCCTTTAACAATGTATCAACTAATACTCTCCCCCATTCCCCTGATCCTTCTCCCTGCTTTTCTGGATCAGCTCTTAATTAGTGTCACTCGTACCTTTCTTCTCAGACTCATTCCTTCTCTTATTCAGGTAACAGTTCCTCCCCCTTCCACTGCTCTTCGGTGCTCCTCAAGGATCAGTCCTCTTCTATTTTCTTATTACACTATCCCTGTTGCCTCTCTCATTGACTCCTTGAAACACTCTTGTTCCTTCTATGCAGATAACTCAAAATCCTACTCTCCTTTTCCTCCTTTTCTGATTCCCTTCACACCCATATTTCTTCTTGCCTTTCATCAATCCAATCCTGGATGTCTTCACATTACCTCTTTTTTAACCCCTGCAAAATTGACCTTCTTTACTTCCCCCTCTCTCTCCTGCCCACAAATCCATGTTTCTTCTATTTACTTTCCTCTTTCTCTTTTTCTAATATGCTTCATGGCCCGTGTCTTGGGCATGATATTTGACTCTGGGCTTACCTTTTCCCATCATATTTCTTCTACTGCTATTTCTTCTACTGCTAGAGTTTGCAGTTTCCATCTCGTTAACTTATGTAAAAACGTACAATTTTCTCTTCTGTTTTTTCACGTCAGGATTGCGGTTCTGCCCTTCTGGTTGTTGTTCCTCTCCATCACCTTGCCCCTCACCATTCTATCTTCAACTCTGCCATCCACCTTCTCATTCAATTGCCTCCTAGCTCGTCTTTTCAAAATCCACTTCTCTCGATTGCTCTTTTTCCTTTCATTTTCCACCTCCATTTTCACATTTTTCCCATTGTATTGAAATGTTACCATGGCCATGCTCCTCCCTATCTTTCTTCTCGTATCTGCTCTTACACCATGCCTCACACTCTCCAGTCCCAGCACCTTCCTCCCCTTTATGCTCCGAATCCCCCTTGTTCTCCCTCAGGCTTCTGTTCTTTTGACTGTTGGCCCCAAAAACTCTGGAATGTCATTCCTCCTGATCTCTGTGCTTCCTCCTCTCTTCACATGTTTGCTCTCACCTCAAGGCTCATCTCTTACTTATTTTCTCCCCTTCTTAAACGATGTTCTGTCTGCACGACCATTTAATTGTACCATGTTGTTACTATGTGAAGTGCCTAAGGGGAGGTGCTCTAGAAATGCTAATACATAACCCATGCACTCTCTGTAGTTTAAAGGTGCTTGTGGGTGACTTCTACATACACTGCAGAGGCGCCGCCGGATTCGATTATTCAATCCTTCTTTTTTTCTATCCCTGCATTATTGTCCAGAAAGACATATGGACTTCAAAAACTCTCAAATTACTCATAAAAATTAAAGACAACTCTGTGTTTGCCAAATGAAAAATGAGCTACACAAAAGAAAAGAGAAACAACAATATCTTGCTTAGTCGTTTTCAAAGCCGTTCAGGTGACCTCACCAGGCATGAATAATGAACTGAATCATGTGAGCCAAATTGCATTTGACAGTTGTGCTTTGTGTAGCAGAAGCATGAGACGTTTAAAAACACAGAAACGGTTGGGAAATGTTCTTTTTTGAGTTTTGTGTCAGCGAGGATGCACGGAAAATATCATCAAAGGAATGCAGTCCAGATTGTTGTAAAGTGAGAACTATACCCTGCAATTGCACAAACTGCACCCTACAGAGTCATGCTTTAGACAACAGAAGTGTGCCTGTAAATTGCTCACTCCACACCATGCATGGTCTGGATTTAGACAGCTTTACTATCTCCCTAAATTGCACACGATGCACTCTACAAATTCTGGCTTTAGACAGCAAGGTTATCCGCCTAAATCACATAAATGATAGCCCAAAGTATGAATTGTTTGGGCTGCTGTAACTTTTGTTCCACTGGATTGCGCCCCTCGTGTGTAAGAAGTGTTTGCTGTAGTTGAATGGTTTGGCCTTATTTAATTGTTGTTCAATTGTATTTTGCTCCTTCCTTAGCATTCTAGAACGATTGTTTACACTAGGTATGAATTGTTTACCCCAAAACGAACACTCCCTTCTTCACAACAAATCTCACTATACACAGACCAACTTTGCCACTCATCCATAGCAATTTAAAAACCCATCCTGCAGACAGCAAACACCTTTGCACCTCGGTAACCAACTTACAACCATGAGCACTTAAGACTCCCATCGGAACACACATGCTTCCATAACCTTGACATTTTCCTTCTGTATCCACTAACATAAATAAACTCTTCTCTTTCAGATCCACCAGAGCACCTGCATACCGTGAAAATTGCAGCAGGGAGTGATATACATTCAAGAAACATAACATAGCATAGCATCATATAACATCACACCAGATTGTCCTACCTTGCAATCTGGGGTTTGGTGGGCAAGGGGAAGGCTTGTGTACCAGGGATTCCTGGGCATATATTAATATGTGGATAATTCCTTTGTGGTCATTTACTTTCTGGGGGGAATTATATAGGCATATGGAGAGGGGAAGGATGTATAGAGGGGTGGCAAATGGTAGAGTGGGGATGGGGGATGGGTAGGGATGATGGGGGGGCTTGGGGAAGCCTCCCCATTATAAGCATTATAAGAAAATCCAGAAAGGACAGATGAGTGCTGCATCCATCACTTGTAATTAGTGGCTTTAAAGATACACAAACTAACAAAAGAAATAGTCGTTGTGGAAACATAGAGAACAATGACTACCCTGTATCAATCAAATAAACCTTAAGATTCCCCTCCTATAAAAGAAGTTATCAGTAGTACATACGACTCAATGTCTATGTTTACTCAACATTCTTCAGCACATATTGCCTTCATGCCCAGGCTTTTTACAAAAATACCACAACACAGAAGACCAACACTACGACATCAGATCTGTAGCAATACATCATAGCCACAGTGATATTCCTTATGCCATGTTATTAATTCCAGGGTTTAAGGAAACGTTTCCTGAGAATCTTATAGCAATAGCAAATAAGCAAGAAATGCAAATCACTCTCAAGTGTGAATTCACGTGTGGTGGGATAGATAAAAGTTACTATGTGCTGTTCTCCATGCTACATTTAGAAAGATCAAAGAACCAGCTGCAAAACCTCGAAAACTAAGAACCCCCCACTAGGGTTCAAATTGGATAATATTTTTAAAACAAATGTTCCGAGAAAATATTTGCACTTGGTGCAAAGGTAATTATTATCAATAAATGTCCAAAGTTATTTCATAGTTGCAATTTGTAACTGAATAGAATCTTGCAAGGTGCAATTTCTTGAGTTAGAAGATTTTGCATTTATTTTTCCATTATGAAATCATACATTAGAGATAGTACCCATAGTTAGATAGTTCCTGAGTTCTGTTCAAAGGAAATCTGATTATTTACTGGCAACCCTAGATGTAAATGCATTGTATACAAGTATTGGACATGATCTCGCAGTCAGGGCTTTGGAATTTACTTTTCAAAACTGTTCAGCATCATACTGGAAACATGTTGATATGTTAAAGGAATTCTTGATATATACTTTGCAAAACAATGTATGTTTATTTAATGACCAATACTTTTTACAAGAAAGGGGAGTAGCCATGGGTGCGAAGTTTGCACCTCACTGGCTAATTTGTTTATGTCCCAATATGAGGAAGAACATATTTACCATCACAACATATATTTGGATAACATTATCAAATGGAAAAGATTTATAGACAACATTATTATTGTCTGGAAAGGAACACTGGAATCTTTCAACAAATGTATAGACTATGCTAATGTTTACAACTTTGGCATCACTCTTACTGAACATGTTAATCCTTTACAGATAGATTTTTTGGATCTACATATCTTTATCCAAGAGAACCCATACATACTAAAACTTAAAGCAAACCCACTGAAGTTAACGCTACATGCTAAAAGTAATCATCAACGGAGAACGATCAACAATATTCCTGGAGGGGAATTCTACAGAGCCAGAATGAACTGCAGTTTAGATTTTGATGTTAAACAAGAGTGCAACATGCTTACTCATCGTTTCCTAGACATAGGGTATCATCACAGTATCATTAAAAAGGCAGCAGACACATTTACTCACACTAAACAATTGGACTTGCTAAAGAACAGCAGAAGTGAAAAAGCTCAGCCACAACACATTGCTATCATCACACAATTTTCAAGAGACAGTGGCACTCTTTATAAACTGGCCGCTAAACACTAGCATATTCTTAAATTGGACAAAGATATGGCACCATATTTGTCCAACCACCCAAATCTGATATTCACCAGATCACCTACAATTAAGAAAAATTTTTTTCATCCTTTTTAGATTCCAAATCATCCACTTCAAGAGGTAATTGGCTTCAAACAGGCCATGGTTTCTACAAATGTGGAAAATGCAATCAATGCAAATAATCATTAGACAAATGTCAAACATACAATGATCCATTAGGAAATGTAATTAAGATTTCGGATTTTATGAATTGCAAAACGTGTTTCATGGTATATGCCATCATTTGTGTTTGTGGCAAGCACTATATTGGTAGCACCATAAAACAGCTACGGATACACATACGTGAACATTTAGACAGTCTAGGAAATACAGATCCTAAACTGCCATTGGCTTTGCATTTGCAACAAGAACATCAGATGGCCAACTTAGATAATTTGCGGTTCATTGGTCTGATGAAAGCCAAAAAGGGAAAAAGGGGAGGCAACCTACAGCTAAAACTACACAAAATAGAATCCAAACTTATTTGTTTTTTTACGTTCTACAGAATGCGGTTTAAACATAGATCATGAAATGTATGTATTCCTATAAAATAAATTCTCTTGTACTTGCTTCATTGTGTATAGTCAATATTGTAAGGTTTAAAATGGCATACATCTAAATTTTCCAATGTCAAGCATCCAGTGTGCATGATACATTGGCCATTCTGTATATTTCAAGGATTATAATTGCCATATCCTCCAAAAATATTTCGGGGATTATTATAATTAAACATCATTATTTTGGTATACAATTTTATCATATCACTTTGAAATCATTATTACCCAAACAGAATGCTGCCCAGGTATTATTATATTTGAATTAGGCAACAACACACATTCTCATAACAAACATTATATTCTTAATTTCTTTTTCACATCAACATTTCATCCATGACTGTATTTTGTACACGGACATTACCCGCAAGGTCTTTTTCGGGTGAATGACGTTTTGTTTACATAATGACATCATACGTACCTTACGTATGATGTCATCACGCCGAAAGACATTTTTCCAATTATACTTTTTCGAAGGAGTGCTACGGAGAAAAAAAAACCAAGGACACCATTTAGGCATGGATTTAGCAAGCAGGGATTGAACATATTCATTTCCAGCCAATCTGCACTTTAATATTTAATAGGTAAGCACTATTTGACTGCAAATTTTAAGGTGAACACTTTGGTGTTCACATAGAATGTTCAGAATTGTCTTACATCTTAGAATGCACCGTATCAAGCTACAAAATTATAACATTTCTCTTTAAATCGCAATTTAGGGTCAGTAACCGAGCAAGTTACATTTTTTAACCCAATGCATGGCATAGCAAGTTTAAAAACACGTGGATAACGGCAGCATGGCGCATTTCCCATGCTAAAATGACTAGCGCATCAACTAGCTAATTCACAACATGAGGATATGGCCATATCACATACAATTTTTCTTATCTTTTTCCAATTTTAGAGCATCAATCGATTTAGACTGAGACTCTACTTTCGAGAAGGCTATTCGAACATTTTCAGTCCCCTGGGTATTATACCATTAATCCATTCAAGGATGAGTCTTCCACATTGGACTAAATTGACTTTGCATGACAATTTCAAAGGTATGTTACATTACATAGGTCTTATTATAGCATGGCTACAATGGTACTTATGGGACGCTAATTTTACATTTACAATCAAGGAGCACATCCTCTGAACCTGTTCCATTTTTTCGACTTTGAAGATTTGAGAAAATACATCATACAACAGGGTAAGCCCAGTTTGTTTTTTGGCTATTCAATTCAGAATCAGAGCATGACTAACATATTATTCACAAATGTGCAGAAGCACATATGGACTTTGCACCTGTGCACAGGCATTTTTCTAATATGGCTGTTTCGAGATTTGCTAACAATATCAAGGATAGCATTCCGGTCACCACAACCAGTGACAATTTTCAATCACCACAACATGCTTACCAATCTATGGATAATGACCAATGCCTCTGCACAGTGGAACTGGCACCGGTAACTCTAACCTTTATGATTTAAGACATTCTTATCACTCAAGGATTTGCAGATTGTAGCTTTCCAACAATCAAGGCACATGAATTACTCATGATGAGATAAAGTACTGTGCAAAGATTTTGAAATGCAATATTTGTTTCTCTTTTTCCAATCTCATCCATGATGTTTGTCATCCTCAAACCCAACATCCTGTGTGGTATGTGTTATTTTATGTTGATTGTTTTATGTTGGTAATCTTCATTGTTTTAAATGTATACTATGATATTGTTACACATTTATTTTTGTTTTCTCAAACATTGGATATAATGATAATGTACAGCCTTGAGAACGACCAAGCAAGTCAAAACACGTGTCGGATGAATGTTATAATGGAAAAATAAATGCAAAATATTCTAACTCATTTTACAAATTGCAACTATGAAATAACTTTGGACATTTATTGATAATAATTACCTTTGTACCAAGCGCAAATATTTTATCAGAACATTTGTTTTAAAAACACTCTCAACTGTGGACTTAGGCACATGTGTTAGTAACCAATTGTCCCATTTATATCCGTATTCAGTCAACAGAAGTGTCCCCAATCTAAATTTAATATAGAATGTTCTCTGGAATGTTGGCCTCAAGTAGGGTTTTCCTACCCTAGTACGGGACTAAAGCAGAAGAATTATAGATTTTATTCAAGAGTATATCTTCGGCAACATATTGATATTTACTTTTTATTTGGATATTAAAAATGATGAATCCATCAGATCCAGGTAAATCCAGAACGTTCCCAGACAATAGCGTGGTGTAGGCATATCAGATCAATCGTAGAACGTTTTTATCTGATATGCCTACACCACGCTATTGTGCCTCCACAATCCTGGCATAGTAGATCCTTTAATGCCTCTCTGTAATTTTCTAGGTAGTGGGAACTCCATGCCCATTCCCAGAAGAGTAAATGTTTCACTTGTATTAGGTGATTCGCTTCCATAAACAGGGCAATATGGGGAGTACTATGGGGCAGGTCAAGTATCCTTTTTCAGAAATCCATTTTCTTTAGTAGATAGGGCATCACAATGGGCCTCATTACGACCCAGGCGGTAAGGGGTTAACGGCAGCGTTAACAGCGCCGACCCTTACCGCCTGAGTACGAGGTCCCTTAGCGCCATGGCGCTTTTAACACCTGCTTTTAGCAGGTGTTAAAATCCATGGCGCTAAGGGACCATGGAGTTAATTACGCCACCGTAATTTACGGTGGCGTAATTAACACCTTCCCCACTCCCATTATACCCTATGGGGCAAAAATGGGAATGGGGAAGGGTAAATGGGGATTGGGGACTTACCGCCCCGCCAAGGTCGGAATGGGGCGGTAAGTCCGCCAACCAACATGGCGTAAACGTAGTTTACGCCATGGTGGTAAAGTCACGGCCCAGGCGGTAACTTACCGCCTGGGTCGTAATGAGGCCCAATGAGTCTGACCCCCTAATCCCTATCAATAGTGTGACGTGTTGGGGCTCCTTGCACATGTATGTCTCTAAGGCAATGCTAACGGCTCCCTTGCCATGTGCCTTGGCAAAGCCAGCTATTGCTCTACTATATCTGCTGAGTGTAATCCCAGATTTCTCAATTTGCTATTTTCAAAGACCATTTGCAATGACCTGCATGCCCAAATAGTCAGATGAATTAACTTGAGTTCGTTTTTGCCCCTCAAACAATATGGATATTCTAGGTATTGTTGTCTTTGCTGCTGTGAAATCATACTCTTGGTCTTGGTTCCATTTATTTTGAATCCATTTTCTTTGCAAAATACTTGAAACAGTCTAAATTATTTTTCCAGCACCATAGGAGTGAGGGAATTGAGTACAGCATCATCAGCATCAGCACTACTCTGCAGAGGAGTGTGTCTAAGAGTGTTAAGCATGAGGTAAAAAATTCCATTGATAAATAGCAAAAATGGATGCAAACTTGCTGACTCCATTTTCAATATTTAAGGGGCTGGAGTACCCCCTCCAACCCCCCGATGCTCCATCTGACAGTATGGAGTAATTGCAGTGCTGAAAGTAGGGAATGGGGAATATTTATTTTAATTAGATTACTCCACATCTTAGATCTTGGAACGCTATCAAAATCTTTTTCAAGATCGAGGAAGATGAAGCAGAGCTTCATTTTTCCAGCAGATGGATCATCAGGCACTTGTCCACAGTAGTCCTTCCTGGTTAAAACCCTGCTTGCAAGCAATTAATTGCAGTTACCTCATCCACACAATTCTCCAAGTATCCCAGGAATTCTCTAGCAAAGATCTTACCTCATTAATCCAACAAGGAGATTGGGCAGGAGTTAGAGGGATCTTCTCGACGCCCTCCTTAAATAGGGGGACATTCTCAGCATTTGCCCAGGAGGCCAGAGCAGAATTTAAGGCAGTGATGGCATTAAAGAGCCGAGTCAAATAAGGGGCCCAAATCTGGGGTTCAGATTGGAATAGGTCCATTGAGATCTTGTCAGGTGCTGGGGCTTTATTAAGTTTCTGAACTTCAATAGTGGTACAAATAACTTAATACTGAACTCTAATGCAATAAGACCATGGTCATTTTTGCCCCCAGGAGTAGCCTGTTCTTGCAGAAAGGCTCTTGTTTCACAATAAAGGTCTTTAAAGAACTCGTACCAAGCACTCTCCGGTATTTTGCATTGCTGGATTGTCCTCTCATTTACCATGCCAGGACCGATTATGTTCCAGAATGCTGTGCTATCCATATTTTTAATAGCTTCTAGTAGGACGCCCCAACAGTATATATATGTCGCCTTTGATATATGGAGTGGTGATCTACCTGTACTATCTATATTCTTGGCACATTGGATAAGGTGTGCTTAGCCGCCCTACATTCTACATCATACAAGAGAGAGTTTTTGTGTGAGTTTTTGTGTTGCTTAGCCACTCTAAACTCTTCATCATACCAGGGAGATTTTGTATGTGTGTTTCTAACTCCCTAGTTGTTTTCATAAAAATGGGGACCAATAGCATCCATTGTTGTATTGTAAGAATTCACAATTACTTCATTTGAGGTGTCAGGGTTCATTAACTCACCCCTGAGAGATCAATACAATCCCATTTTAACAAACTCCTCGCCTGATCATGGAGAATAAGAGCAGTTTTTGCTGATTTGTCCATTCACTGGGGGCATATTAGAAAAAAATATATTAGTACGGAGAGTAAGACAAAGAATGAAAAGGCAATGATCGCTATCATGCCTCATCTTCACTTCGAAATGCTTAATAGATACCCATGGTTCTAAGATAAAAGCATATATTCTATATGACTTGCATGCTTCCCATTGCCAAAAGTTTCCTTAGCCGGTGAATCTCCCCATAACCTTCCATTGCTGTCTCTAAGGCAGAGAGCACTCCATATCCCAGCAACCTCAAGTGCCTGTTTATGGTATAGATTTAGCTGAATTTAGAGCAGGTACTTCCCAGGCCCCATCCTGCTTTTCAAATACCCCTTCCATTATCTCAAGGGGTTCATATTGCATATTAAAATCCCCTACTACAATTATATTTACTCCCCTTGGGTATTTACTTCTCCGGGCTGTAATCCTCTTTTTGGCTAAATAAAGAATAGATGCTTTGCCAGTGGAATACTCTCTATTGTAGAGATTATGAGGACTTCCATCAATGAACCTCAAATTTAGTTCCTGTAAGGTCTGTTCCTCAGCAACTAATTTCAGCCATGTTGATATTTGCATATGTATCCTCCCATATTAATAGACCACCACTAGATTGTCCTCTGCTGCTTTTTAGTGCTGGAATAGTGAAGGTGACAAAACCCTGAAGGGCAGACAAGAGCAGTCTCTGCCCAGGAGCGTTAGAGGAAGAGGAGTGGTAAGCTGCAATCACCGGTTTCCTTGTGTCTTCTCCCTCAAAAACACTCCAGGCGGCGAAGCTGTGGTGAAGGGCGGACAAGGGCAGTCTCTGCCCAGGAGTGTTAGAGGAAGAGGAGGGGTAACTGCAATCACTTGTTTCCTGGTCTCTCCTTCCTCAAAAAATTGCCAGGCGGCAAAGCCGTGGCAAAGGGCGGACAAGGGCAGTCTCTGCCATCTGTACAGGCTGTGGGGGAGCAGGAAGCTGTGGACGACCATGTTAGGCAACTCACTGTTGCTTTCCATCTACGATAATTACATACTGACAGCTGATGGCTATTTGCTGAGGACAAGTATTTTAAAACATTTCCTTTGACTGCTTGAAAGTGTGTCACGAGTGAGGCGGGTAAGACAGACTCTGGAAGCCCCCGTAGCTGTCGGGCATCCTTTACTCTGGCACAGTGTGTTTCTCAGGTCGCTACCTTATTCTGTATTTTCGTATTCATATTGAATTGCGTAATTACAAGCTGCACTATGGATTTGGACCAAGACTCTCTGCCCTGCTTCTCACCTATTCTGACCTGCGTTCTGTTTAATTGGCCACTGCCCATTAGCAGTTAATCACAGGGCGCTATCATTGACCAGCGTTTTTGGTCTGCTCTGGTTTCACTTTTGCACTGTCCCCTCCGTAGGAGCGAGGAGGGAGGGTATAATCCCACAACAGACTGAATCGCCACTGAAGTTTTCTTGGTTGATTCTCTGCATATTGAACACTGTAACCTGTATAGCGCATGCAAATATTCCAATGTTGGCACACTCTTCACTGCTCCAGCAACAGCGTTATTAGCACTCTGTATCTGTGGCAAGGGGTATTGCCCTATTATAGGCTTTATAATAGATTCCCCTATCCCCAGCACTAAGATCACTTTTTCTCTTTTTGTGGTGGGAGCAAGTGAGGGGAGACGGACTACAGCGTCCCCTTTAGCCGTTGTGCATGCCTCGCTCTGCCAAAGGGGCCAAAGGTGCCACTGATCATTGTGCAGTGAACTGAAAGAGAAGGTTTTACTGTGAAGCATGTAGTTAGGCATTATGTGCACTGTATTTGGAGCTTTTATTAATATTTAATTCTCACATTGCATTTTATCGTGTATGCTCTGATAGTAGGTTTTAGGTTGATTGATTTTAAGTCTTGTTTTTGGAACAATTTATTTAAATTTAAAAAAAAGAGGGTGAGGATGGGAAATGGGGAGGCCGAAAGTGCGATATCCGGGGGTGGGAGACTGAAGGGGGGCTGAGTAAGATCTCGAGACTGTTTAGACCAATTAATGACATAAACCAACTGATATCAGAGCTCAAACTGTTTCTGTACGATAAAGATGGCCATTAACTTGATAGAAGGTGCCACAGGAAACAACGAGATAGGTGGCACCATTGTTTTTCTGGGCCCTACCTTTAATTGTTTGAACTGGAGTCTCCCAGCCCTTTAAGATGAGGTAGCAATACCCTTGAGATGGATGGGCATGCAGAAGTTACTCAAACATCAATAATCAAAATGACTCTGGTAGTTGGCAAAATGATAACTGTTTTAATATCAATTATCTAAAACAGGGAGTACAACAGACATCAACAGACGTCTCAGTGTAAGATCTCTCAATGCATCAAAAAAAGGATTCTTTTATAGCAAAAAATCGTCATAGGTGACGTCAACCTACGTTTTACTAATGTCATCCTACGTGGCAAACTACAAAATCCTAGTGGCAAATGTGATAGGCTCTTAAGGAACCTATATACGATCCATACTCGTCTACAGAAGTGAAGAATAGTGATAGGCTTCTTAACATCAGGTGGGGCAAATAAGCTCTCCCATTAAACAGGTCACTATGAACGTCACTAAATACACAAAGTCCCATTTGCTGCACAAATGTAAGGACCCTAAATCATGAGGCCCCCTACCATTGGTAGGCACTCTAACCTCTGTCAGTACTTTTCCACCTATGTTAGCAGCAGGCAGACAGAGGGCTTCCAGGTTCTGGTGAGCTAGTCTCCAACCATAGCTTCCCACCAATTAGCATATTCATCCATCATCACCTCAGTGGTCTGCTGTCAATTATGGCCTTTTAACTTGTCCTTGGGAGGGTTCTTAGCTCTGGAGAATTCAGGGAAGTGAAGGCACGCTCTGCCCTCACGTGTAGGTGTGACCATCTTGTTCGTCCAACTTCATCCTTCCTGAAGACTGCAAAATCGAGCCCTTGTGTATTTAAAATACTATTTCCTAATAGACCTCTGACGACTTTCTTGTTTTTTTCCATACCTTCTGAACAGGAGCTTTGTTGTTTCACACGATTTGTATCCAATATCTGCTCACTCCAGCCTGATAAGACCTTGGCTTCTTGGCTCATCCAGTCTCACCTTTCTGTGATCTGCTTCTGTAACTCAATTGCTTTTCTAACTGTGACACACTGGAAAAAGAGGCCTTCCTTCCAGGGACGTCATTTCACCAAAATGCCAGGGGTAGCGGAAGTGACATCACAGTGCCACACCCCCAAGAGTGACATCACAGGAAGTGATGTCATTTGACCACACCCCTACAGGAAGTGATGTCATTTGACCACACCCCACAGGAAGTGATGTCATTAGACCACGCCCCCACCATGACATCACAGGAAGTGGCCTAATAAAGCATTATCGCTCAGTGCATTAAGAAAAAAATGGTTACGATATCAGTGTATTCTGACATTTCATACAAGAATGGATCATCATATGTATCAGTGTCAAGGTCCATGTTGCCACGTGAAGTGTATGAACCCCAATCCCCTCTTTATGTGGATCTGCCCTGTTATTTCAACAGGACTACAGAGCGAAATCACATTCTGGGGGGACAGGGACGGATAGGCGGGCACGGGGTGACGGGGATAGGGGAAAGCCAGGATAAAAGGGGAGATTGGAGAATATTTCACCAGAAAACATGTATGGCATCCTCAGTTTTTAATGACTCTTCTGCTTGTGTTATTTTGGCTGCCAAAAGATTAGTTCAAAATGTGTTCAAGGCATACAGTGCATTACTGAGTGATACAAACTTCAGTACCAAAAGCCTCATCAGTCCAGTGCCCAGATTTTATGGGGGAAAAAATCCTGGCTGCATTTTGCATTACTCCCACACTCACCAACACTCTTTATATGCCTAGGTTTCTGTTCCTACATGTTCATTGTCCTCCACACCCCGCACCACAATGGTACACATTCCAACAATTAGTACTATTATATAGATTTTTGGATAATGCCCAACAGTTGCTCTTCCTTCACTCTGATCATAAGACTTAAAATGTAGTTTCTTACCAGATTGAGCAGAACAGTGGCTTGACAGACGTGCCGGTGCTGCTGTTTCAATGGCATGTGAGGTGAAGATTCTGACTCGAAGGCAGGTTGTTGCTTAGGTTACTGGAAACCAGAGGAGAGGTCTGTGAGTGTTCAATGGCAACAGATCAAGAAGACACAGAACTCTGGTAGTGGAGCTGCAGGTGTTTGGCAGAGAAGAGGCTGCAAGTATGGCAGGTGCTGTTTTGAGGTCACAGAACTCTGGTAGTCGAGCTGCAGGTGTTTGGCAGAGAAGAGGCTGCAAGTATGGCAGGTGCTGTTTTGAGGTCACAGAATACTGGCTGTGATGCCGATGGTGCCGGGCTGGTTTTAACAGAGGGCACTGACTGGGTGTGTCTCATCATTGCTTGGTTGACTACAAATCAAGGATACGGTGCTGGCATTGTGAAGACAGAACTGTAGCTGTGGGGTAGCTGGTGACTGGCTTAATGGAAGTTGCTGCTTAGATGGCTCATCATTGCTTCCTTGACTGGAAATGAAGAAGAGCCAGGCGGGAATCGGATAGCAAATGTTTTCATGACACAAGACTCCAGCTGTGCTGCAGCTTCTGGCTGACCTGTCAAGAAGATGCTGATGGAGGCTACTCAGATTCTAAGAGACTGGCGGTTGACAGATGCTTGTGGCTGTGCTACTAGTAGTGCCTGTCTGGCTTCACAGGAAAAGGCTAATTGAATGTCTTGCTGTTGCTTAGACTGAAAATCTGTAGGATGCCGGCGGTGTGGCAGATGATGCCATTTTAAAGACACACATGATGTTTCTGACGTAATGGTCCATTGTTGCTTAGCTCACTGGTAAAAAATAGGATGTTGACTAAACTCAACAGCATACCATGCAGTGTTTTGAAGATGAGACAAACTGGTTGTAGTGCATGAGCGATGTATCATGGCTGACTTCATGAGGAGAAGAGGCTGGTAGTGTAGGAGAGTAGCAGATGGTTTTGAAGACTGTATGTGGTGCTGATTAGGTCTGCGTGACTTGAAAAGAAAGACCTAACTGGAAAATTGAGCTATAATCTAACAGTGTCGAAGAATATAATGGTTCATCTTTTCAGAGGATACCTCCTGTGTCGCATGTCAGCAAATCGGTCAATGGCATCACTCAAATTTACCTCTTCAACCTCCATAGGTTCACATGCCATTACCAACAAATCACTAAGTCTGTTGTCTCCACATCTATTTCGCAAATAGTTTTTAACTCTTTTCAAACAGGAGAAGAACCTCTCATTTGTTGCAGTTGTAATTGGCAATGCAAGAACCAGATCCAACAGATTTAGGACATCAGAAAAGCCTCTTGGAGATTCATTGAGATAGTACCTGACAGAGTGAATACCTGCTAAAGTCTTGCCAGATAAATAGCCCCTTGCAGTGTCAAGCCCTGAATGCAATGCAGCATAATCTACTTGGGGCCCTAGGTAGTGCCGAGCAAGAAGATCTGCAGATGAGTCCTCCAAGAAATTTTTAGCCCTTGGATTGAACATGCCGGCAGCCTTGATAAGCCCCATGTTATCTATAAAACGAGCATCCAACTCTCTTACAAACCTATCCAAGGTGCAGAAAAACACCTCTTGCTTTATCCGTTCAGTCTGTGGCATTCGATCCTCAGAGTGCTCATAATGTCCAGGCCTCTTCCCTACAGTAGTACCAACAAGGTATTCTTTGAGTTTGCTGCACAGTTGGTGGTGCCTTACTGGTAAAGCTCTGCGGTCGTGGTCTTCAACTGTTTCAATACCACATTTTTCTGCCAATTCCGTTGCATCATTGACGATTTTCACCCAATGGCATTCTTGTCTAAGGTTGACGAGGGCAGTTCTTGTCACTTGAATTAGGTGACTCGCATCTGGCAAATCAAGATGCTTTCTCTGAAGTTCATCAGATAACACACGAATCTTTTTCAGAATTGCTTCCATACTTAACAAAGTTAGCAAAAACTCAAAGCACTGCATATTTCGGAGAAGTCCTCTGGCTTCTGAACAAGCCTGCTTGTCACGTTGTTGCGATGATTCTATTAAACTGAGAACAACTATAATGGTTTCAAATCGAGCCTGTATTTTTTTAACACACGCGTACCAATAAAACCATCTAGTGCCACAAAGTCTTTCTAATTCTTGTACTTCCAGACCGCTTTCTGTTTGAGCTTTTACAAAGAGTTCGTGCCGAGGAGAACTTTGTGAAAGGAACACATACACAGCCTGCAAAGTTGAGAAAAAATCCTTCACTGTTTGTATGTTAGTGATAGTTTGCACTAACGCAAGGTTTAGACGATGTGCATGACAGTGAATGTAAACTGCCTGTGGAGCAATTTCTTTTATTTTCGCTTGCACTCCATTGAAACAGCCACTCATAACTGATGCCCCATCATAGCATTGTGCCACACAGTTCTTCCAGTCAAGGCCAGCATCGCGTACAGATTTGTGAATGGCTGCAGCTAAACTGGAGGCATCCAACTTTTCCATGTGGTAACATCCCATGGCTTTTTCCTGAATGTTCCCATCTTGATCTACAAACCGGATCACAAAGCTCATCTGTTCTTTATGCGAAATGTCTTTGGTTTCATCAACCAACACTGCAAAGTGCTTTGTCACTTTCCTAACGATATTCTGACGTATAAGATTTGCCACAACTGAGATCATGTCATTTTGATACTCTGGAGATGTGTAGTGCCCATATCGTCTAGCCATTTTTACTTTAAGAAGTTCATTATTATCAGACAGCAAACGCAATATTGCTATGAAGTTTCCCTTATTGTGGGAGTCTTGCGATTCATCTGTGGCTCGGAAAGCAAGTCCTTGACGACCCAAAACACATACAACCTTTAGTAACTGCAGCACATGTTGACGATTCTCTTCAATCTCTTGGTCCCCAACCTTTTCTAGCATTGACACAATTGAGTGGTGAGGGCCTGTAGTCTGTTGTACACACTTAAAGTCTGCCCAAGCTACAACTGAAGACTTATGCTTATCAGAATCTGAGTGCATCTTTAAAGAACGACGTGTCTTTTCCCATTTAGCGAAGCCAATATCAACAAATGGAACATTGCCACGTGCACGCCCCCCTCCTCCAGAATTAGAACCAAAATGTCTGCATGCAAAGCAGTATACTTTATCTTTCAGAACGGAATACTCCACCCAAGGATATGTTTTGTAGTCTCCGTTAAACTTACGGGAACCAGTTACAGGGTATGTAGGAAGTTTTGGCTGTACAGGGTCACTGCATGGATTTGGGGACAGATCAGTCACCACACTGTCATCTAAATTGGGAGCTGGAGATCTTCTTGGAATGCCCTGCTCAGCTAGACACATCTGCATACTGTTATCGCTCTGCAACCAAGAGCTGCTTGTGCTCTCCCCGAGGAGTGAAATGTCGGGAGAGCAAGCACCAGTGGGAGGATCATCAAACATGCCAATACGGGAAGAACAATCCTCAACATCAGGGTTGAAAGAGCACTCTGCGCTATCCAGGAACGTTGAAGTGTTGCTTGGGTCATCAGCATCACGTGAAACCGTCACAGCAATGTCTGCATGTGAACAAGAGCCTTCAGTGGCCACTACAAATGAAGGAGATGCTATGTCAGCCAAGGAAGGTGGAGCTGTAGACAAAGAGTCAGCATGTGGAGATAGTGAACCAATGTCAGCACATGTAGATGCACTGTCTGCACCTGAAGAAGCAGCTTCGCTGCCAGCAAGAGTTGATGTGCTGGCCGATGGTTGGACAACATGTGCAGCTGTGTTTGAACTGCCACTTGAGTTATCATCAGACCTCTTGCGCTTGCTTGAATCAGAGCCTGGAGTAGGGCCAGCTCCTCTTGCTTTTGGAGAAAACATATCAACGATTGACCTCTGTTTTGGATCCTTGGGTTTTCCTGTAGGTGTAGACATGTTCGTTCTTTTAGTACTGCTAAATCAGAAGCGATTGTTCAAGCAAATGATGGATTCCTCAGTGTCCTCCTGACTTCTTTTGTGCTTCACTCTTCTTTGGAGGACCACTTCCGCTGAATACCAAAGAGGAGACAAATCTGAAATGTATTGCTTTGGCTTACAAGTTTATCACTGTACTCCCTGAAAATAAGCGAGTACGCCCCAAAAAGAAAAACAGATTACAAATACTCCCAACAAAAAATAGGAAACAAACACTGTGGACCCTGAGCCCTTCTTTCACACACACAGTTCCATGGATGTTTGGAGAGGTAGCGCACGTAGTTCCAAAGGAAGAAAGTACTATTATTACTGCTCGATCGGTAGACATGCACATGATCTTTTAATGTGTATGAGTAACTAGGTGCAACATAATTATTAGAAAAACCTTTCAGTTTTTCAGTTAAAGCATTTTTACTTGCTTACAAAATACTGCCGTGGGGAACTAGATTTACATTTTTACTCCCTAAAAATCATTTTACTTCCAAGTTTACAAAATAGGGAATACAATAGTCCCACTTCAAAATCTTATCTGGAGCACTGAGTACATACCTAAGCAGTGATTTCAAGCATTTATTTTCGTAGCTTACTTTTAGGTCAGTCCTATCTGTCAAGGTAATACTTTACATTTGAGAGATTAACAGTTGCAACCTGTTCAAACTCTGCCTCTAAGAAAAAAGGAAACCTGTGGGTCCCAAAAAACTGAAGTGAAGCATGTGTTCAGTGTCATACAGTTTGAAGTTAATTGTGTGCTGTTCTCTGATTAAATGGAAGAGAAACAGCCATCTTTTCTGTTGAAACAACTAGGACAAGGCTGCAATGCATAAATAGAGATGGAATAACAGATCAGATCATTAACATATGCTGTACATTTTCAATATGTTGCTTCACGTTCATTTACCTCTCACAGCGGTCACAGATAAGGCCTGATGTCAGCTGCTCAATGGTGGTACTGTTTGCTGGCGTTGAGAACACAGCAAGGAAGGAACTTCCACACGAAGATGCAGGTCTGAAAATAATAACAAAATATCAGAAAGATTCATTTGTGCAACACCAGACCATATTAATTTTTAATAGAGTTTTAGAGTTCTGGGGTGCACGCATCATGCAGAGACAAACTGGACCACAGAGGCTTTGCACCTGACAGACCTAGAGAATGACTTCAGGCCCGGCAACGATTCATCATTAACCTTCTGTAACTCAGAGGGATGCATGTTATGCACCATTGTCCTAGGATCTCTAGGAACTAGCTCTGTAGGCCGCAGCAGGCCCAGGCTGAGTGTGTGGCTCGGGCAAGGAGCAGTTTACATAATGTCGTGTCACAATGTAAAATCCTAGTTAAATGCATTGCAAAATGTATAGGCTGCAGGCCACAAATGACTTGGATTTCATCTGCCTGTGGTTAATTTAAGCAGTATAATTTGCATAAGCTGTTGCTTTAAGCTGGGCTCAGGAGGGCACATGAACACAGTGGCGAGGGGCAAGGGGCACATGGACACAGTGACGAGGGGCACATCGACACACTGGCTGGGGTCGTGGGCACATGGAACCGGCTATGACTTATCTTACAGCAGGAATTAAAAAGGCCTTCAATCACTCCCCCACATGATCTATAAAAGACAAAATGTAACGTTAGTAAAACGAATTTGGTGCTGCTGGCATCAGCGGCTTGCTTACTTTCCCTAATGTAAAGCCGTTGCCGTGCCAGCACTGAATTCATTATACTAACATGCTTGCCAACCCTACAGATTTAGGCAGTAGGCTACTGCTTTTTAAGCAGTCCTACCGCCTACAGATTTCAGTGACAGACCCCACTGCTTTTTACAGTGGAAGGTAATTTATGTGACTCTAAGGCGGGCTGCAGGACATAGCATGCAACACATTAGTCTGTCTGTACAGTGGGCTGGTAGGTGATTACTTTCATTGGACTCAGACCAATCCAGTGACCTGACAGCTATGTGACTCTGCCCTGCACTCTGGCCAGGACAGGCCTTAGGTGAACCACTATCAAAGGCAAGTGGCAGAGCGTAACACAATCACACTGCATCTGCCTGTCACGTAGTCACTTATTCTGTACTTCAGTTTCTTTCTCCTGACCTTTCCACCTATTTTGGCACCACTCATCTGCTCATTTTGCACACCATGGCATTGCCCCTCTGCTCACCACAGGTTGCCATATTGTAGAGCAACCAACCTCTACAGTGCAAGTCCCCCAGACGAAGGATTGAATGAATGGGGTAAATAGTGAGGGACGCCCATGTATATTGCAGGACCGTGAGAGAATTGGCAACTGTGAGCAATGTGTGGCCTATACACTTCTCAGTGTCCATCAGTCCATGCTGGAAAATATTTAGGGGGGTGGTGGAGCCGCCCTGGAAGAGACATATGCTCAAATGAAGGAAATGGGGTAGGGACAAACATTGAGCAGTGTGGATATTCTGCACACGAACCTAAATTCACTAATGATGGGGAAAGAGCCCAGCCAGGTGAGTAGACTACTGGGCAGCTGGGATTAGGGGAACCAGGCAACGAATGACCTTTGTGGCCAATGGCCGGTGTGGAAGGTGGTGATCCGGTGTGCTGAGCAGTGGAACCCTGCACACCTGCATCTTCTGAATGTGAAATAGGAGTGTCTGAATATCACAACACAGGCGGGGGAACTACAGGCTGAAAGAGGGAGACTATCAGTCACTAGTACGAGTCCTAGAGGCGCTGGTTAAGAATGTATGTGCCGGTGGCAGCTTAACAACATTGCAAGCCGCCGCCGGCACATATTTGCACGTCAGTAAAATGAATTTGGTGCTGCGGCCTGAGACCTGCCGTCGGTACCTGAATTCATTTTACTACATTGCAAAGATATGCCGGCGGCAGCTTGCAGGCCGCCGCCGGCACATATTTGCACGTCAGTAAAATGAATCACATAACATAACACTTTGACCACTGCTTCTAAGCCCTGTACATGAACTGCACTGTTGCTGCCGTAGCTACCCCAGGGCCTCTGGGCAGTATCAGGGCTCCACCTGCAATCTTGAATTCATCGCAGTAGAGTGACAGTCCCGAGGCAAGGTAGTACAACAGGTTAGGTGACACTTACTGAGATGCTTCGATGTGATATCTTCAAATTTAAACGTGTCGAATTCTTATTTACTGCTTTTTTTTACTGATGTTTTTACTGCCAAATGAGGGGGAGAGTAAACCCCGCACCACCACTCCTTTCCTATAGGCCTAACTCCAACCCACCACCCACCATACATTTCAGGCCTTCACGTTTTTGTTCGAATGCATTCTCTAAAATGTGTTCTAAAATGCGCCGTTTGCACGTTAGAGGTTCGGTTGCTTGCTCATAGGGTGGGGGATTGTATCCCCGGACCACCTACTGAAAATGAAAAGGCGGCACCAGTGATCAGTGCTTCACTCAGGCAGGTGTGTGCCGGGTCACCACTAGGGAACTAGGAGACGCAGTATATATGACTTCTTACATACTACTGTCCCCCTCCTAACTTGCAAAAAAACTCTCAAGACACTCCCCAGAAAGGCCCCTACTATCAAACATTGCCTCCTCACCCCTTACACCCATTCAACCGCAAGAGAGCGGGGCTCCGGCTTCACAGTCCATGCCTCCACACTCTGAAACGCGCTCCCTGCCCACCTGCGAGACGAACCATCATACAACAGATTTAAATAAAAAACCTCACAACCTGCCTCTTTAACTAAGCTTCTGTACCCCGGCTTTTTTTATGTTGTCCTTTTTTGTCTGATTGTAACTAGCGCCTAGATGCCTACTGGCTTGGTCGACTCATACAAATGCCTAAATACATAAATAAACAACTGCTTATTTGCTAACCCTTTCAGAAGGGGAATGTTGCCTGGGGGACTGCGGGGTGCGCAAGGTGTGACATCACAGTCAGCAAAATACCCTCACATGTACCCGATAACAATCAATTGAAGGAATTCGCTTACAAGAAAAAAACACGGAACATTCTGGTCTTAGCCAGAAGCCCTATAGTAGCCAGTCACGCAGCCGGCATATTTGTCTGCACCAGAGCACACAGAGGGAGTGGCTTCAGCAAATACATTAGCCACCCTACAAAGGTGAGGCCTGGGGCATGCCGCTTCTCGCCTGGAGACTCTTGTATGCATTTAACTCCCTGTTGGTTTTGGCGCGCAGCCTGCTTTTGTGTTGAGATGGACGAAACACAGCCCATCTCGTGGGGACAGATTGGGCGCGCATCCCAGTTTCTGCTTGTTATTAAACATTCCTTTGACGGGTCAATGCAAAGTGCATAAAGGGAGGCAGAGATATGACTGCCTCAAAAATCATTTTTATGACAAACTCGACCTTATCGGTTGGGTGGCTGAAAAGATTGGGCAGTTACAACAGTAACAAAGTGATTCATTTAGTGACGTGCAAATATGTGCCGGCGGCCGCGCTCCTTGGGAGTTTCGCACTTACTGTATGTACCTGGCTCAGACGGAGGAGTCTAAAGTTGGAAACAGTCGTGTGAATGGCTGCAGTGTTACCGACCCCCGTGCCGCTGGCATGATGAGAACAGCCCCTCCCTGAGGCTGGGCAGGCGCTACTGGAGTGTCAGGGCACCACGCCTCAGAGTCACCAGCAGAAGTAACCCGCCCGCAGCCCGGACTCGCTGCTCGTCGGCGGAGAGGGGACTGGGGAGTGCAGGAACCGCGCCCGTTCCTGAGGAGGGCTGGCCGCGCAGCCGGCGTCCAGGGAGCCCTTCCTACCCGCAGCCCAGGAGAACAGGGGTGCGGCAGCGGCGTCGTCCACTCTCACACCCGCCCCATGGAGCCCCGGGCGATGCCACTGCTGCTGCTGATGGCAGGTGAGTGGCGCCCCCTGAGCTACCGCGGTCTCCCACCCACCACTACAACATGGGTCAGATCATAGAGGGGCCATGAAACTGCAATGGCACCCCAGAGAACGAGAGATGCCCCGAGAAGTGGGGAGTGCCTGGCAGGGAGAGTCGCCCCGGGTGAGAAGTGGACCAGGGGGACGAGGGGCCACCGCGGGGTGAGAGACATCTTAAGGCCATGACAGGAGTGAGGGGCAACCTGCAGGGTGGCCACCTGTGGTGCCCAGGGCGCTTACTCCCAGCTGTGTTTAAAGACGGTTAGAGCACAGCAGCCAACAGCTGTCATTATATGAATAGTTCCAGAATTCCCAGCGTTACCTGTGGAAACTAGACGTGGTTTACAACGCGCTTCCACTGAACACTCACCTCAGGCGGCAAGTGCCCAGTGCTGACATCTTTTAAAGAATGCCAACCCCAGAGAGTAGGGAATCCGTGCTTTCCTCAAATCCCCCACTGAAGGCGGCCTGTGGTCAGTTAGCGCCTATCCCATACTTCAAAGAAGTCCGAACCTCCGGTGGCACGTGATCAGCGCACATCCCATCCTTCAAACTAGCCCCCCATCAGGGGCATTTGGACGAGAAAGGGCATAGAAAGTGAAAACATAGAGGATGAAAGGAGAGGGGGCGTAGAACTGGATGGTGGGAGGACGGGTCCAAGGGTGTCAACACTCCCATTTTCAAAAAAACAAAAGAAAAAGAAATAAAGAGCCAACAAAACCCATTCTCAGTGAAACACAATTCGAATTCATGGCCCAGAACCTTATACCTGTCCCTTGATTTCCTGAATGAACGTGCAGAGGTGACATGGCGCCTAGTACTGGCGTTAAGCTGCTTTCAAGCACTTCAAGTTTGCAGCCTCGGTGAATAAGTGAACCGAAGCGCAGGGCGAATGGGATGTTCCCAGGTCCCCACAGTGTATGTAGTCAGGTGGGAAACGGTGGGTCCAATATCAGGATGTTACACTCGTGCGTGTGATGGACCATTTGCATCTATGCTGACTTTTCTAAATAGGCGTCTCGCTCCCCCTAACACAGTAGCCCTTTTGCGGGCCCCTGCAGCCAATAGACAACGTGTTCCCTCTAATGCAATGCAGCCCATCCAAATTTAAACACACGCTAACCTCAAATGAAAGCGTTTTCGTTTTTAATGGCAGGGTGGTGTTCCAAACAGTGTTTAGGAGATGTGGTTACTTTGCAGGTGTGCAATTAATCTGCGCGGGAGACACCCCGAGGACTAGAAGCTGTGTATGCTGTACCGGTCCACTTTCCTGAGACATATCGCACTCTCCCAGCTGTGTAAACAGCCAGTGTTGCCCGTCTTCGCGTCTGTCACCTGTCGCGTGAATGGATGGAGGGCTCTGCCACCGCCTTTCCCGAAGAGAGTAGTGTGGATTAGACAGCACTAGAGGGACATGTGATATGTTTCATGTGACTGAGCCCTGACCCATCCAGGCTTTCAGGCAAACCAAACGTGTTACATCGAGCCGAGGGGTGGCTCTGGATTCATGTGCATACATTTTTAGGCAATTGAAATCGTGGTGTGGGCGGCGGCCTGCAAGCTGCCGCCGGCATATATTTGCAATGTAGTAAAAATGAATTCGGGTGCCGACGGCAGGCCTCAGGCTGAGGCCTGCCGTCGGCACCCGAATTCATTTTACTACATTGCAAATATATGCCGGCGGCAGCTTGCAGGCCGCCGCCGGCACATATTTGCACGTCGTCAGTAAAATGAATTTGGTGCTGGGCTGCGCGGCCTGAGGCCCTCAGGCCGCGCAGCACCAAATTCATTTTACTGACGACGTGCAAATATGTGCCGGCGGCGGCCTGCAAGCTGCCGCCGGCATATATTTGCAATGTAGTAAAAATGAATTCGGGTGCCGACGGCAGGCCAGGCTCAGGCCCAAATTCATTTTACTGACGATGTGCAAATATGTGCCGGCGGCGGCCTGCAAGCTGCCGCCGGCATATATTTGCAATGTAGTAAAATGAATTCGGGTGCCGACGGCAGGCCTCTGCCGTCGGCACCCGAATTCATTTTACTACATTGCAAATATATGCCGGCGGCAGCTTGCAGGCCGCCGCCGGCACAATTACACGTCGTCAGTAAAATGAATTTGGTGAGCTGCGGCCTGAGGCCTGCCTGCCGTCGGCGGCGACCTCGGCTCACGCTCGGCTCGACTCGAGTCTCGACTCAGTCACTCACCTCGTCAGTCAGTCACTGGCCTGGCATCCTCCTTCAGCGGGGGTGGATCAACGTGGGTGGAGGATGCAGCTGGACTGTTTGGACACAACACAGCCTCAGCTGGCAGCAGCAAGACGAGAAAGCACCACACGCGTCGTGAAATAATAAAAATGGAGGCCAACACAAGCGTCGCAGCACGCTGTGGCCACGCCCCCTCCTCCTCTGATTGGTCAATGGCCAGAGGTCGCAAGAGATTGACAGGGGTCGCTGGCCAATCGCCAGCGGTCGCTCTTGCGACCTCTGGCGACCCCCAAATGACGTCCCTGCTTCCTTCTCTAGACCAGTTCTGCTAAAATACATAGTGGAAACATCCATTCTTTACTCGCTTCAATACGCATATATGTTGGCCCATGTCACAATCTATTCACTACTTAGCTTGCCTCAAGAATACTTCATTTGCTTGCGTTTCTTTGCATCTATACACGTAAAAACTGACTTGATATCTTCATCAGTTCTGTAGCATACGTTTCTTCATCTTGATCCCAAGATGTCACTTATCTTCAATACTTGCTTGATGCCTTATAGAATATCTGCATTCTCTAGTCTCTGAATCTCTTCTATATGCGTCAGCTCGACTCTGCATGACATCACCAATCGTCTTTGCCATTCGTTGGTCCTGCTTCTTCCGGGATTTCATTCGAATGGCCATCATACTGTCTCGTTTTCAAGTATGGTTTCCATAATGGGAACTTTGCCTCCAGGATTCTCGTCGGTATCAGTATTTACACTGCTACCGCACGTGTCTCACACTCTGGTTCCCAACATATAGGCAAGATGGGTGAGGGAATTGAGGTGGGGGTACTTAGCTCCTTCACTACATGTGTATTTAGAGAACGAGATGATGTTATCTCTGCACGCGCTAACTCCCTTGCTAAAGGAATGCGGGCAGTGGTGAAACAGACACATGTAACTAAAGAGGACCACTTAATTCCCTTCAAAGTCCCCTTCAACCCCAGACAAGATCCTTTGTCTTACAGGTTAATAAGCTTGTTTCAGGGGCCAACATAATTGAGATCCATTCTCCACCGAGCCAAGATCTGGTAGAGCTGGGCAAGGAGGAAGATGTCTAGGGGGTGAGAGGGCCCATAATCCCCCTCAGGGGTATGGCCATGATTGAGTTAGCTAACAGGTTTGACGCCTTGAGGTACCCAGCAGGGACAACCCCCAAATAATCCAACAAGAACACAAGGTCAAGGGGCCCCCCCGGAAGATAGCATTCCATGGCAAAAACAAAAGCTAACAAGTGTCTCCCACAAGAGGGTGGAGGCTCCATCAAAAATAACAGGTGGGGGCACTGCTGGGTGGCCTGGAAAAGGGGCTCACAGACAGAGATACCAGAGAGAGTTGTGGAGGTTAGCAAAGACCAAGCAAATGAAATTGCTTGCTTGGTTAGTAAAAGCATCTCACACCTTAAGGAAGAAATTGCAGTAATTTTTGAGGGATGCATGGGCCCCCTTCTGGATCATCTAAAGGACCTTAAGGGATTGGTGGAGATGGTCAATAGGAAAAGCAGGGGCTCCTGACCAGCCAGCAAGCCCCCTGAAGCCCTGTGAGGGATATAATGCTGAGGAAGATGCCAATCTGTATGTAAGGGGGGGAACAAGGGAAAGAAATATTGTAAATATGAATGCACAGGTGGACCATGTACAGAGGGATACAGAGATGAGCGGGGTAACTAGAAATCCCTCTGAGGGGCACAGATATACATGGCGACCACGAGTGCACGACATATAGAAACACAGCCAAGGGCGCAGTCACTCAGATCGGTGGGTTAGCCCTACTACTAAATGTCTGTGGGGGTTGTGTTCCCTCTATCAGGGTGTAACGTATAGCACCTGGGGGCAGAAAGAGGGAGTTGGGGGCCTGGAAGCCTGGGACCTGTGCTGATTTATCTACAAAATGTGCCTGATTACCAACAGATGCATTTGAAGATGTCGAGGGTCTAACGAACAAGTGCGTACATTGGTTCAAGGTGACAAGGGGGTGCCTATTGGTCATTAGAAGAGACTTTATCAACTGTGTGCAAGGCCAGCTACCAAATTCAAGGTTTGACTATATTAAGATCCACCTGAACTCATGGGCACTGGTGGAGGGAATCCTAAGCATTGACCTACAGGTAATACCCCCCAGGGGTGTGGGGATCTTGGTACGTTCTCAACAATTTTATGAATTAAACCTCAGTCCAGGCAGTACCCAAATGATCATGTTAAACATAGCAACATTACTGTGACTAGACCACCACTGATGGGGCAGGGAGACAGCAGAAAGGTTTTCAAGGGGTGCCCAGACCTAAGGGGTTGGAAGATGTTGATTGAACAATAGCCAACACCAGGGAAGTAAGAAAATGCAAACCAGTCAGAATAATATCATATAACATAGCTGGGCTGACTAGGCATATGTCTTCACCCAACTGGGTTTCCTTTATTAGGAAATTCCAGCTGGGGCTTTTACAGGAAACCTGGGCCATGAGCCCGGTGGGCATCCAAGGGTACCAGACTTATTCTATTACCACAACTAAAGACCTCAGAGGCCGCCCTTGTGGTGGACTGCTAATGTTGGTGGATGTAGAATTAAACTGGAAGATAGATTGTAACTGCCACTCAGTAGACCTACGATTTCTGTTTGGAAGGACCCAGATGGGGCAGGCCATTTCAAACTTCAATGTATGTATGTATGTATGTATTTAATTTTTATATAGCGCCGGTAGCCCAAGGGCATCAGGGCGCTTGTACATAAAACACTGGTAATACAAGACGGACAACACGTATGAGACGGACGATGGGTACAAATACTATTGCGTAACGAGATCTCTAAGAGAAGTCCTACGCCCAAGATCTCATCTGAAGAGGTGTGTCTTCAGCATCTTCCTAAAAGCAGAGTGATTAACTTCAGACCTAAGAGATTCGGGGACGCTGTTCCACAGTTTAGGAGCCAGCACAAGAAATGATCTGCCCAGCCCTGTTTTTAGCTTAAACTTGGGCACGTGCAGGAGGCATTTTCCACCCGAGCGTAGGTTTCTGCTGGGGTTGTAGGGCACTATGTGTGTTTTCAAGTAGGCAGGCGCTGTGCCATAAAGGCACTTGTGTACCAGGCAGAGAGCTTTGAACTTGATGCGCTCTTCTACTCTGAGCCAGTGCAGAGCAAGCCTCTCTTCAGTAACATGGTCTTTCCTTTTCAGATTTTTCACTAATCTGACCGCGTTGTTCTGGATCACCTGACAACTAGATAGATCCTTGGATGCGGCCCCCAACAACAGGGCGTTCCCATAGTCGAGCCGTGAGAGAATAATGGCTCTGGCTATCGTTGCCCTGTTTACTTCATTAAGCAGTGGTTTGATTGCTTTCATAAGCCTGAGATAGTATGCTGAGTTTTTTTGGAGGAAGTTAGTCTGGGCGTGAGAGTCAACGACTGAATCGACCATCATACCCAGAGTCTGCACCTTGGGAACCACCTGGATAATGGCGTTTTTAATTTGAAAAAAGTTGTACTCTGCCCCTAGTTTTTCCAACTGATGACTGGAGCCAAACAACATCAATTCGGTTTTAGAGTCGTTCAGGCACATCCAGTTTGCCTGCATCCATTCGTCAATTAACTTATAAACCTTGGTGAGCGCTTCACTGTCCGTGGCATGATTCCTACCCCCCAACTCCAATATGAGTTGGGTGTCATCTGCGTAATTTGTAAATGACACTCCGGCTTTCACCAGAAGGCTGCACAAAGTGTGCATATATATGTTGAAAAGCATTGGGGATAAGCTAGCCCCTTGAGGCACTCCGAATATGATGTCACATGGGTCGGAGAAACTGCTACCCCAATGTACTCTCGCTTGGCGATTGGAAAGAAAGGATAGGAGCCAATCGATGGCTCCCTCCAAGCAACCAACGTTCTCCCTAAGCGCCTTGATGAGAAGGTGGTGATCCACCAAATCAAACGCTGCACTAAGGTCTAAAAGCATCAGCATCCCCAATTTGTTATCGTCCAGCATAGTCAGCATCTGATTCTGCAAGTCTAGCATAACTGTTTCAGTGCTGTGGGATGCTCTAAAGCCGGATTGTTGCTGGTGCAAAATCTCCTGGTTCTCAACAAAGTGTTGGAGTTGCTGTGTGGCTACCTTATCCAACAGTTTGAGAACAAAATTTGAGTTGGTTATGGGACGAAGATTTGCGGGATCCTTGGGATCTAGTCCCGCTTTTTTAACAAGTGGGGTGATAGTGACTCTCTTCAGATCTTTAGGCACCGTGCCCTCATGAAATGAAGCGTTCACTATTCTCCGGAGGATGGGAGCAAATATATCCTTGTGTTGAAGAATAATACCAGGGGGCAGGATATTTTCTGCGCAGGTAGTAGGTTTCATATTATTCATCACCTCTAGCATATCTGCTTCTGAGATAGGGTCAAATTTAAAGAGTTGTTCTCTGACAGATACATTCCCTTCGGTGGGGCAGATCTCCTGATTTGAGGAAGTTCTGGCCTTAATAATGTTTTGTCTCGCCTTTTCCGTTTTGGTTTGGAATGCATTGAGCACCATATTACAGTCCTCCTCAGATGGCGTAAATGGGGGAGTAAGGGATGTAGGTTTTTCTATACTCTTCAAAATATTGAAGAGTTTGCTTGTATTGTTATCAGCATGCTCGATTTCTGTGTTAAAGAAATTAGCCTTGGCTGACTTAATTTTCTCTTTATATTCCCTATCCTTCCTTTTCCAGCTCGCTTTACTATCCGCCGATTTACCTGCGATCCATTTTCTTTCCAAAGTTCGTTTTTCCTTCTTCAATAGAAGAAGCTCTGGTGTGTACCATTTTTGGTTGTTACTGTTCCTTCTAGTTAGTTTGGTGGTGAGCGGCGCCACGGTTTCTACTAACTCGTGTAAGTGTTTGTTATATTTGTCTAGCAATTCGGCGCATGAATACTGATCCTGAAAAGAGCACAGAATTTTCTCCAAGCAAGGCTTTAGCTGGAGTTCATTTAGATTTTTAAAATGTCTGATTTCTGCCTTAATGTGAGGATTTTGCTTATGTGCATAGCAGGGCAGCTTTAGGTTGGCCGATATCAAATGATGATCACTCCAAATGCAGGGAGTGGTGCTACAGTTTTGTAAGAAGATGTTGTGACCACACAGCCAGTCCAAATGTGTAGAACAGGCCCAAAGCCCTAGATGTGCTCAAGGAACTACATGAATTGGATAATAAGAGCGGGGCCCTGGAGGTTGGACCTAAAATAATAGCAGGGGATTTCAACATGCAGTTGGAACCACTCATTGACCTGGAAGGCATATGGAATGACCAGGATGAGGCATGGGTCATCCTGCTGGTAACAGCCCCATTTCCCAAGAAAACCCATCGACTGGATATCGATTTCATTAAGGTGTTATCTGAGTGAAATACAAGAGCATGCAATTGGCGTTTTGCCAATGATTGCCCTGCCAATATGAGATATGTAGGGCCAATGGGATCCACATTAATTGATGATATAGTTGTATCAGTTGATATATGGCCTAAAATAAACAGTTTTTGAGGTTTTGGAAACATTTGAAAGTGACCATAGGCCTCTAGCACTAAACATTGAACTTGGAAGTCCTATCTCTTTAGCAGGAGAAAAGGATGCACACAAGCAGGCCATTTTAGTCACGGGTCATGGCCGCAGGGCCATTAAATGGGCAAAACTGAATCCGGTGTATTTCAGCTCATGCCTCTATGATAGTATTACTTCTGACCTTGAGAAGGTCTGTTCACCTAATGTGCAGGCTCCTGAGTTGATGAGAACCTTTGGGGAAATGACCAAAGGAATTCTCCCTTTTGTAACTAGCACCAGTGGAATAATAAAACAAAAAGCCCTGCATAATAGAGTGGTATGACCAGGACTGTGAATTGGCAAAGCAAGAGATGGTTAGAGCCCTGGTTAAGGGCACAGCAGCGGACAAAACTATACTCCGGAAAAAGAGAGCTGAGTAATTGTAAAGGCTAAAAATGACTTATATCTCAGTAATAAGTGGGAATCTCTGGCCTCTGCACTCAACGCGAAGTATTATGTTACATTCTGAAAACTGGTGTCGGGTTCTGAGGTGAGAGGAAATGTAGAGATCCAATGCAGCAAAACTGCAGAGACATGGTTTGACCACTTTTCTCGGTTATATGGGGGTGAAAGGGAGGACAAATCAACAAGACCTTAGATGGCCATTCGAGAGGCTTACAAGGGGCTCTCATTCAGAATCAATGATGTGGCAAATGCCATCAAGTAACAAAAGACAGGGAAGGTAAAGTCCCAATAGACTTGTACAAAGAAGAACCAGTCATTTGGGCCCGATCCTCTGGAAGCTTTGAGGCATGCGTTTTTATGGATTCTGTCCACGATTCCTGGCGAATGGCAGAAATTGTGCTGATCTATAAAAAAGGGGGGAAGGAATTCCCCGCAAACTATCGCCCAATATCTTTGCTAGATAGTGCAGGTAAGATCTTTGCAAAATTAATATTTGGACAAGTACAGAAATAGGTTGCAGAGAACCATATTATAGGCATGCTTCAAGCAGGTTTTTAGAGCGAAGGGCACAGTGGACCAGAGCTTCCGCCTCATAACATCATCCAAAAATACATTGTCGTTAGAAAGATGAGACTTTATGGCACCTTTGTGGACCTCAGGACAGCTTTCGACTGCATCCCACGTCATCTGTTGTGGGAAGTCCTACATAAAAATGGTATACCAGAGGGACTATTAGGGGCTGTTAAATCCCTCTACAAAGAAAACAAGGCAGTAGTTAGAGTGGGCATGGGAGGTGAGGTCACAGATAAATTTAATGCTAATAAAGGAGTAAAGCAGGGGTGCCCGTTAGCTCCCCTTTTGTTCTGTATTTACATAGAGGAAGTGGTGAAACAGTTGCTGGCAGATGGGAAAGACCGGCCAAAACTAGGCAACTCAAGATATCCTGATGTGTTCTTTGCAGATGATGCTGTAATCCTATCGACCACCCCAGAGGGATTAACACAGTCACTATCAGTCTTTCTGGGAAAATGTGAAGAGCTAAAACTGGCACTGAATACAGAGAAGACAAAAGCAATGGTTTTTAAACCCAATTTTGGTTACAAAAAAATGAAACCTTGAAATCAGTGCAGGTGGGCTGCCTTTAGAACAAGTACGATATTACGATTATCTGGGCATACGTTTTAGCGACACTGGCAAGTGGTCAAGTCAAATAGCCAAAGCCACAGCAGTGCTAGAAAAATATAGTGGGGGTACCCGTGCCTTCTTTAACACGCATTGTAGAGGTGCTGTTTCACCTGCCCTGGATTTATTTAAAAATCAGGCCACAGCATCCCTCTTTGGGGCCAAATTATGGGGGTTTGCAAATATGAAGCCACGGAGAACAGTGGAAAATAAGATCTTTAAAAGATTATTGTGCCTCCCTCAAACAATGCTAATGCGCAGCTGCACCTCAAACTGGATTTATGTTCAATTGATGCAATTGCCACAGCAGAACCAATATTCTATTGGCTCCGGCTTTGGGGGATGCCTGAACTCGACTCCTCTAGGGCAGACATGATTCACCTGATGAGCCTACAGGGAGCAAGGAAATTGCCATGGTTGGTGCATGCCAGGAAAAGCCTTTATGACTTAATTGAGCATGACACATGGACTCAACCACAATTAAACGACCAACAAAAGTACAAATGTATCAAGGCAAAGATTTATGAGGAACCATATAGAGGAGGCATGGTAATAGCTTGTAGGAACATAAGGTCTGTGCCAGATTATATATGGGCTAAGGCAAACTTTGGGTTCAACAATTATTTGGACTGGATCACTCCTCCGATTGCCCATGCACTTTTCATCAATTTCAGAGTGGGTTTGCTGAAGGTGGCAACATGTACCACCACATGGAGGCCAGAGAGTACAAACGAGTGTCCCATGTGTAATGCAAGTGAGGAATCTGTTATGCATTTCATGTTTTTCTGCTCTACCACACAGGGACTGAGAAAGTTATACCTTAAATCCCTAATGAGACAATATGAGATAAACACAGTGACCGAAGCACTGGAGTTATGCAAGACAACTGATGACCCAGGAACAGTCTATAAAGTATCGAAATTTAAACACAGAGCTTGGGTGTTGAGGCTGAAAATGTGAGATGCTGTTTCTATGATCTCTTTTGGGAACATTGATGAACCCTATCCTGTTTCAAGGGGGGCTGCAAGCTTCTAAAATGTAGAATATGAAAATGGAATCTCTCACCCCCTTAAGGTCTAGTTTTATTAGTACTGAGTTTTGAGGCCCAAAATGTGAGATGTTGTTTTTATGATATCTCCCAGGCATACCGATGAATTCTGTTTTATTGGGGGGGCTTCAATGGTTTTATTAGTGCTGGGTGGTGAGGCCTTGAACAAGAGATGCTGTTTTATCATCTCTCCCCATTCTATTGAGGGGCTGAGAGTTCTAAAATATATGATATGTAAGCTGAATCTCTCCCCCCTCAAAATATGGTCTTATTAGATTTTAATAAGTGACTTGTTTTCAGTTCAGGACGAACTGAGAGATAATGACTACTTTGATTTAAGAATTTATTTTTCTTTTTAAACTGAATGTATTGTATTGATGTAATGTGAAGATGTTATTTTATGGCTTAATAGCCGAATACAAGATTACAAAAGTAAAAATAAAAAACTAGATGTGAATAGGAGAGATGGCCTAGGTCTCCTGAAAACAGATTATATGTGAGGATCTAATAATCCTACATCATTCAATATCAGGTATGTTTTTCGCTAGGGCCGCAATGTTCCATGACAGAACTTGCACCTCAGGTGCTGTTTGTGATACTCTCTCAGGAAGAGAAGAATGGACCCTCGGCAACATACACTCAGATTGTGCATCAGACTTGTAAGTCTCTTCCACATTGGTATATCAAGTTATTTTAGTAGCGCTGTGGATCTGGTTATTTAAAATGCTTTGAGTACAGTGATGGTTGAAGAATTCTCGCCTTAGGATGTTTGGGCCTCAGCAGTGCGGTAAAAACTGCAGTAAGGTGATGGTAATTCTGTTAATGCTGCATTGCCACACCGCCATAGTACAGGTTTAGCAGTGAGGAGGAGAATTTTCCTCCTGCAAAAGCTGGAGGAAATCTGCTACCCTACCACCAAAAATCAGCAAAATGTGAGTTATTTCCACAGAACATCCCTAAGGAGTCCTACGGACTCAAAACAATTAGGTCTTACACCACCTACAATCACTTTATTTCCTGCTGTAAATCTGCAGGACCAAGTGGCTGTAACACTAAATCCATTTGCTTGTATTTCACCAGATTTACCATTGAAATACCTCCACATTTGTAATGAGGACCCTTGTCTTTTAGACATTATATGCAATTCCATTGTGGTATTTGAGGTAATTCACCAGGGACGTCATTTCACCAAAATGCCAGGGGTAGCGGAAGTGACATTGCATGATCCTTGATCTCTGATGACATCACAGGAAGTTATGCCATTTGACCCCACCCAGAAGTAACATCATGGGAAGGGATGGAACGTAATTGTTTTCCCCATGACAAAATAGGAAGAAGCGGCTTCACAGCCCAGGAGCTTAAATTTGTAAAATAAAAATATATATATTTTTTTAGGGGTAGCAAGGGAGACGTGGCGACCACTAATGATGTCCCTGTAATTCACAGGAGACCCCAATTTGCGTTGCTCTGCAGTTTTGGCTAGTCAAACCACAAACACATAGGAAAGGCTTTTCCTAATGTGCAGCATAGTAAACATGATGGTTCTACTGGCCTTAAATACTGGCAACAATGCAGTAGCTCCAAAAGTGCCATCACACACAAAGCTAATACCACTAACAGAATCATCAGCAGCAACTCAACCATCAATGGAAGCTCTGACATTACCAACCAGACACTGAAGAGAGTGAAGCTCCTGTGACACCTTCACTACCATATTTAATATGGGTAGCGTTTCCTTTTTATTATTGAAGTACTGAGGCTTCTTTTTCATTATAAACCACAGCATCAAGCACACGAGTTTCACTGTCAACGACTACACATTGTAAGGAAATCGGTTTCTGTGTCATCCTCACACAAGCGGAAGCAAGTGAGTGACATAATCAGAACTGCTGACATTCCTTAAAAGAATGAGACCTCTGCTTTCCTGCCACGAGCAGCACTACCTAAATCAGTGAAACAGACTACACTGGGTCTCCTCTTTATAGCCACTAAGCATCTGCACACAAACACCATCTCCATTGGTAGAGTGCATTATATGATGGGAACCGGGTCAGGTTCAAGAGAGAAAGCAAGGAGAGAGAGAGATGGCTGTACTAATTCCACCAAAGTCAACAGATTCATCAGAATATAAAAAGGCAGACATCTGACAGAACATTCATCAGTCCCCATTGCCATGCCTGGGGGTTGGAGGAATTTCTGCAAAGCAAGCTCAATATAGAGGCATGACTGTTCGGAAAAAAAACACAGGTGTTAAGTTTACTATACTCTTAATCAGACCTATTGTGTCTATAATACTCATAAAGTAGAAACACATAAAAAACTACCACACATCTACTTAGCATTAAAAGTGCTTTGTTCCCATATAAACATAATTTAAAAGTAGTTTAAGAACTTTAAAACGGTAGAGTCAAACAATAAGCAAAATAATATTTAATACAATCCTAAAGAAACATTCTTCTCCGAATTACTTTTACATTTCTAGAGACTTAGACAAAATGATCAATGTGCATAGTAATCTAGAACGAGAGTCAAAAAAACAAAAAAAAGTATTGACAATTTTCTAAAAGGCATGATAGTAGTAATATGATGCTATACAAGCAAATGCACTAGTATCACACATGTACAGCAAAATCCAATGAATGCTAAAATGTAAAATCCAAAATACCATCAGTTCAAAATACCCGAAGGAGGCTAAGACAGACACCACTCCTCTGGCTCAGACTAAAATAACTGTCTTTTTTATGCTATCCCATACATCTATGTGATTGTTCTTGAGACCATGTCTACAGCACCCTCACACGTGCCTTGCAATAATACTCCAGCCCAGTGGGTTCAACATTCATCCCCCACCATTGATAATTATAATTAACTACTGAATCTGTGCCTAAGCTTACAACGTGATTCCTTGGATGGCAATGGCAGCCCAACTGAAACCTCAACCCAATATGATAATAATATAGACACAAATCTGCTACTCCAGTTTTGGAGCAGCTGGTTTCCATCTCTGGCCCATCAGCCTGCAAGAGTTGATCGTATTCTTCCTCCAACTGACACTCTACTTTTGAGGAGGTAGAATCTCCAGCCCCCCACTTTAAATACAATCTCTGTCACACTTGATGCACTATTTGGACTATGCTCTGGAATGGCAAAGGAGCAAGCATAACTCAAGCGGATATTGTCCAGGCTGGTGGATTTCAAATTATAAAACTGCAATGGAGTGGGCACGAGAAATAATGCTCAGTGTGCAGAGCTGGTGACCAATGTCAGTGAAGCCACACCTGTTCTACCTTCGTTAAACAGTGAACTGGACCCTACTGCCCTTCTCTGCGGGCCTTTAGTTACAACTGATTTGAAAAAGGTTCATTTTTTCTCCTCGATTGATGTGCAGCCGAATAGGCCTACTTCATCCCTATCATCCGTTGAAGAGATTGTGGCCCCTACCGACTCCCCACCCGTCATTAACAAACGGCGTATCAGATGGAGGAGGCGTCGGGTTTGTTCTAATTCTGGGTCCAACCTGCCAATTTGCAAGAAGGTCTCTTTTGTGGAAACTACTAAACTTGAGGAAGGATGTAACTGTACACTAGCTTCAAATGGTAAAATAAATAGAAAATAAATAGAAAAATACTATCGGGCACCACAGTCACAAATACTTTACCTGGCAGCAAAATCTGACAGTTACAATTCCAAGGTCTCATAGACCGCTGGCTTACTCCTACCAAAGTCCCTGATGTGCAAATTGGTTGTCGTGTGAACCAACAGCAAGCTTATTCTGGACCAGTTCTGCATGTCCAAGAAATTGGTAATGGGCCAACTTGTAACCGTAATTCGCAGAATTACCTGCCGCCTGTGTCCATCCATGCAGGGTGCGATGGCCTCAACTCGGGTCCACCTCCAATTGGAATCATCAGAATTATTTGCCAATTGTGCCCATCTCTACAGGATGTAGAGGTCCCAACCCTGGAATGCCATTGAGTACATTATTTAATTCAAGACCAAAGTCTACCCCTGCTACGAAAATAGCCACACCTGTTATGTAGTAGGGCCACCCTGCCCGGAGAACATTGGGAAAATGAATAAAACTGGAGGAGCTTCAACCAACCTATGCAAGCCCATTTCTCAACCGATCCTTTATATTGGACATTTTTCACTAATTGACCAGCTCAAGTCCATCTGCTCTGAAAATATTATGCATATCGAATTGCCTGAATATGATAACCCAACAAATTGGGTCTTAGCCAAACTACTACCTCACCAGTTACAGTTGAATTGCTCAGCAATTGTTACTTGGACTTTCAAACCTTGGGCTACTATCTAATGGTATGTTGCAAGAACCTCCTTAATGCCCCTCTGGTGGAACCCCCAAACCTGTCTGTGGGTAGTTAATTCCTGGTGGGCAGCAACAACTCTGGAAGAGCTAGTCTTCTCTCGTCTTCGCAAAAACAATTCACAAGACAAACGATTAATTAAGAAAAAGAGTGTTGGCTTCCTGAACCCATGGGAGGCACAATCTACTGACGCCCTCCACAAGATGACACCACAAGGTGGCTTTCTTGGAACACCCATGGCTTTTGCTCATTTTTATGATAAGCAGCAGGCTTCACACACATTACTGAACATGATGTGTTCTTTATCCAAGAGACGTGGGTCTGTTCTAACTTTAAAATAGATGGTTACACCATTCTCTGTCGGCCTGCTGCAGTCAAAGAGAGAGGCCACCCAGCTGGAGGCCTGGACATTGGGCATATGCCTGTTTTAAACTGAGTGAATATATAGCAGGTCCAAGTATCCCAGAGCTATTAGCTGCAGTTTTGGAGCAATCCTTAACACCTAGAAATCGTTTGTTGATTATACATTTCTATGACCCTCGGTGTAGCATACACTGCCACCATCAAGAAATCTATTGAGTGCATTTTAATTAAATGGCTGCAGCTGTCCTCAAGTGACAATGGTATAATTGCTGGAGACTTTATCGCCCACTATCATCCTTCCTCTTAATGATAAATGATGAGGACCCCACTTTTAGCAATCTTTCGCATCTGCATACAACAGGGAAGACAGAAGACTTTGAATGTGGCAAAGTCATGAATGTGTACAAGTTTAGCTGTTTCAATTTGAAAAAACAGACAAGAAAAGCTTTGCGTCCAACATGGTCTGATGTGAACTCCTCATCAACATTAGATTATGTCTGCTAAGCGACTTCAATTCAGCACTCCAACTAAGTCAATGCCGAGTCTCGGATGCCCAAAGGAAGCCCTTAGTTATATATTTTTATGACAAGTTCATAGATCTGGATGATAAACCCTTGTATAACGCCCCTCTCTTTGAATCCCCCTGACCTCACTGAGCCAAGAAGTAGGTTTGTTTTGCAAATTAAAATATTTATTTGAAAAATTAAACAATATATATATATATATATATATATATATATATATATCACACTTTTATAAATAAATTAATATTTAATAGCACACTTATGAATATGACAGTGATCAACAATGGATAATATTACACTAGCACACTTTTTTAATTACTTAGGAGTTGGTATAGAGAGGATAAAGTAGCTGAGAATGCTTTTATGGGTTCAAGGAAATGCAATGATGTAAACGAATGCAGCACAGAAGTAACTGAGATGGTTTCCACAAGAGATAATATAATCACTTTTCTCCTTTTGACAATCCACTCCCCCCTATGCAATAAAACGAGATGGAAAAGAGAGCACACAGTTTTCAGGAATACAATTGAATGCAATACCAATTCAGTTCCCCCCTAGCCAGCTTAGAGCAACAGGGATGATTTTAAAACACAGGCAAAAATACTTTCAATGTGATTTGCAAAGAAGTGAAAATATGCTAAAAATTATTTTAATTCCCTATAGGAGATTCAGGGTAGGTGATAGCTACTTAAGAATGGTTCAGGTCAACACTATAAGTGATTCATGAGGGATTCTCAGGTTGAAAACGGATTTCAGCAGTTGCAAGCAAAAGGCAGCGATTTTGACAGGTGGAGAAATTTGATTCAAATTGCAATTCGCTGCACTTTTTCCGAGTGCGTGGAGCGCAATTACGGAAAAACTATAAGGAGTAGAAAGTCGGCTTAGGGCTTATTAATCTCATTCCTAGCACGTATTTCAAAAGATATTGCTGATTTTGTGGGGGTAGATTTTCAGAAATGAAACAATGATTCAGAATAGCAAATGACACTTTCAAAGCTCTAAAGTCACATAATGATCACACAATTTCTAATGCAGTTCTAGGCAGGTTGAATTGGATGGGATAAGCTTATTTTAAACTAATAGATGACTAGGCACAGTTCTGGCTGGGTACTCACACTATAAATTTGAAATAGGCCGTCAAGATCTGGTCAGGTTGGGACTGGACTTCCGGCGGGTGGTTCTGAAGTCACAGCTATCTGGGTCAGCTCTGCTTTGCTGGTCTGGATCTCTGGTTCTGACAAAAGTTCTTGGCACTGCACAGCGGTCTGGTCTGGGTCTCTCTGGATACAGTACTGCTTTCTGGGTTCTGGCACAGGGTTCTAGCCAGAATCAAACAGCACAGTCCAGCTGTTGAAGAGTTTAGTTAGGTTGCAAAAGATTTTGAGGCCTGCTGAAAAGGATTCAGCTTGTGGACTAGGCCTCTCTGCTACAAGTTCTGAAGTCTGGATTCTAAGATCTGGATATGGTCCTTCTGGATATTGTCTGGTCCAGCAAAGCGATTCGCAAGAAATCAATTTGAAGTGGAAAGTGAATGTCCCTTCCTGGGTCTCAGTGGCTCTTTTTATGTCTTTTGAAAATGGGTGTGTGCGTGGGCATAACTAAGCCTGCCCCTCACAACTTATCATTGGCCAAGTTCTCCTCTCTACCTTGATTGGGGGAAGGAAATGGAGTGTCATCGTGATTAGGTATGTTTATGGGTCAGAGGATCCTCCCCTTGTCACTTTGCACACAAATCTATTTTTGATCCAATTGCATATTTATCTATGTACAATTTTTCTAATATTATATGTCCAGTTAACATATTTTCTGTAGCACCAAACCATCTGATCCCTGTCTTTGTAAGATGTTGTGTCCACTTCTGACAGAATTCTGCCCTTTTCATCCAGAACACAACCTCTAAACTTTTCCAGAATTTACACAAATGTGCGCGAGGAATATGAGCATCATATGATGAAGTGTCAGATTTTTAACATACAGACATTTGGAGTAATACCCTATTTTCGGTACTACCCCCCAGAAAATACCACAGAGTCCTAACACCTCTCAAAATGTGCACAGAAAAATCACAGGAATAATGATATTATTGATATAATTTTGACGATTATGTACTATGAATTATCCATCTTTCTAAAATTATGCTCTGGCCCAGATGGGTATGGTTTAGGTTCCAAAGCACAAGGGGGAATTTCTGTCTGTCCCCGCCTCCAAGCTCTGCTGACACAGAGGGGCAGGGCTCCTCCCAGTTTCTTCCAAGAGGAAGCCATTTACGACCCCCTGATTTAACATTTGCCTGAGCCAAGGAAAGTTCATTGTTTTGTTTCCTGCAGTCCCAGGTACTCCTCTCCTGATTCAATCAGAGAGGTGTGATCTCCTTTTGGTGGGGGCAGCAGAATGCAGCCAGGCCTGCGAATGCAGTTGCTGGGCAAGTTTCAACTTCTGTCGGGGGGTAGTTGCTGGGCAGAATTCAATCTCTTTAAGCCAGGCTTCAGCCAAATGTCACTTTTGTTCCAGTTTTTCTTCATTCAAATCAAACTTACAATTTTGACACATGCAGCTAGAATGCTGATTCTAAGTTCAAAACTATGACATTTAAACAGTTGCAACCTATGTGACACTCCAAAGTAAATCACTAATTTATTTAAAACATTTCAATTTTAGTGGCTTTAAGTCCAATTTCACTTAAGCTGCTGACATCCACAGCTCAGCCAGTTTTGTTATGAACATTATTTTAGGCTCTTCATCTTTCCAGCTTTGGTATGCACAAAAGACTTCATTCTACCAGACGTCTGCTGGTGTTCAGTAAGATTTTTTTATATCTTGCAATGTTTGAAATAGGCATTTTAAGCTTGTACTTCAGAGAAACAAATGTGATTTCAAAGTGCTTTTTGAGCTCACAGGCACTGTTGTTTTTCCTTTGGCACCACATTTCACTCATGGCGCTTCTGGCCCATCACGCTCGCTCTGGTGGGTGGCAGGTCAGGCAACCATTTTGGTGTGCGCAAAAACTGCGCGGCTTTCCTGGATTCTGGCGCAAATGTGGGCTTTTCAGCCATCTTGGATTTTCTAAGCCCACAGCACCAAATGTTGTGGCATAATTGTTCAAACGTGGGTCAAGACACCTGACATGGTTAGCCACTTAGAAGTGCTTTTCACTGAAATAAGCAATCATGCTTTGCTAACCTGAGCATATGTCTTCGTCCAAAAAAGGAAGGATGAATACAAAACCGTCAACTTGGAGATAACTCAGCAGGGGAACAGGATAATATGGACTGAAATAAACATTAAAAAAAAACGTAGCACATACGTAAAACATAACTAGAGTACGGGGGAATTCATTTCGAAATGTATTTCAATGTTACTCTGGGGAGGAGCACTGGGTAATACTGATGCCTCTTGTGTCACCATATTTAATGTTCTGGTGCATAGGAAAAAAGGGATTACCATAGGGTGGTCTCTTGGGTCAAGAGATCCCTTAAAGCAACACAGATTGATCTCAAAAGGCAACTGGCATCCCTTTCCACAGGTTATAAAAACTGGGTGAACAATTATACACATTCCACCCAGAATGCCAGTTTGAAATTTGTATTCCAGAAACTCAAAACTAACGGTAGCAAAATGTTCTGGCATTGATATCGCAATTATCTCATGGGTGGTAAAGCACAGGAACTGAATTCGATCAAGGAAAGTAGCTGGATTATGTATTTTGGCACTCTCCATGTTGATAACATGCCATCAGTCAAACCAATAACATGTTGTTGGCTAAGCCCTGAGGACCAAAGGGCTGATGATATCGCTGTTTGCTGTGGAGAGTGTTATTTTCAACCAGGTGGAGAGGAGAGGAAAACTGAGGTGCGTGTCCCTGTACCTTTAATTCACCAACTGACCTGGTCACCTGACCTGGTCACCTGACCTTGGTCAAACAGGTACTTAAGGCCGCCTCTTCCGCCCTTGTGGCGCTAAGCCCTGAGGACCAAAGGGCTGAGGATATCGTTGTTTGCTGTTTGGCGAGTGGCGCAAAGCGCAAGGCAAATAATCAGACGATATTAGTCTGTAAGAAATGGATCCATCTAATCTCAGTACATCTAATGTGCTGCTAAGAACTAGAGCTCAAGTAAGACAAACAGCAAACTTAGAAGTTCTGCAGGCGAAAAAATCAAAAACCAAAAAAGTAAGTCAATACTTTTCCTGTGGGTCAGCAACTGACAATATTGACTTAGCTGAAGATGCATCTGTAACGCCGCTGGAAGATATGTTTGAACCCCTGAAAACACTGGATGTTGGCCTATCACTTATTTGTGGCACGTTTATGCCCCTTAGCTTACATGCGCAGGCTATTTCAAGCCCTCCGTCCCCACTGCCCCCTCCCCTTCCGTTGCAAGTAAAAAAAGTAGATGGGGACGGGGGCTTGGTCTCAACGTTCTCAAACCAAGTGAAGAGGACCAACAAAAAAACCAATATGAATAATATGAAGAACATAAAATCAAGTGGTATCGAGATAGAAGAGAACAGTAATATCGACCTTGATTTGCGGATTGGCCAGGCCGATGTGCCGCTGTCGCCGAGTGGCGCGGAGACCAACGCCTCGACGGGTGTTGTGCCGGTATGCGAGGACGCTACCGAGGAGTGGAGAATGGAGGATGCCACAAAATCCCCTGCCGTGGTGGCCGTTGATGACCTTGGTGGGCTGGGCCAGGGGGGCGTGGCCGGTGTTCACGGGCGAGCCCGGCGCCGCTGTCGGGATTGTGAGTGAGGCGGGGAACGTGCAGCGCCTGGTGGATTTGGCAGATGCTGCAGTGGGCTCTGCTTCGCTTCCTCCCCCTGAGTGTAATATGAGGCTAACCGCTTCGCCCAGCGGGACAGGTGGCGCAGGCGATGGACATGGAAACACTGTAAGTACAACTACCGATTCTCTCATGTCGCTGAGCAATCCTGTAAAAGCCTCGCTGTGTGATTCTCTTGCCGCCCCTCAAAACGCTAGGAGCCCCATTTATGCTTCACTGCCCACAGAGACCCCCCTTAAGGATTCTAGCCTGAAGACAACATCGCATAGTGAAAATACACAGATTATTCAAAATGCTACAGGAAATGGTTTACTAATCAATGACAAAAGAAACTCGTTAGAGGTAGTCTCTGCAGTCCTACAGAACCTAACAAGTTTAAACAAATCCAGATCTTGTAACCGGTCGGATGTATCTAATCTACCTCATGAGCTATTATCCAAAACCACACTGAAAAGGACTTGTATGAGTGTCACTAACTCAAATCCAGATATATGGGGAAAGAAGTAAACCATGCGTGACAGAGTCTTCTGATAGTTTTGAACCGTCACAAGAGGGAAATGTGGCCGATTCGCAGAAAATATTGCCTATTCCACCCAAGACTGGTCAGACCAGCAACAAGAGACATTACAACATTGGAAGTGAAAGCTCAATTTGTGAAGAGACATCTGACGATTCTGATACGTCGGACTCTTCAATTGGTGACCGTCCGTTTACTAAGATTAGGAGGGAAGGGACATGCTCTAGACGCATTCCACGTAAGCTAGAGGGGAGAGTGGAATGTGATCGGCCAGCTCCTTGTGTTCATGTGCCCTCTAATGATCTTTTAATAGCTCTTACATCGGCAATGTCAATTTCTCTCACACCCTTCACGAAGTTATATGAAACCTTAAATGATAACGTGAAGGATGTCACAACTCTACTAGCTCTGATGAATTCAAAATTGGTTCACCTAGAATCAATGCAGGGTAGAGATAGACACAAACAAGAAGAGATGACTCATCAAATTATGGCGGGCATCCTAGCAACAAATGAGGCTAAAAAGAATGATATGATTGACAAAAAGCTGTTTGCAGAGGTTGCAAAAGAAGCCTTGTCCTTATTTAATAAATCACACACAGCCATAGTAAAAAAAAAAGATGAACTACGGGACGACGGTAACCTGAAAGACTTGGGAAGTAAAGCTTTAGCTGCCAATTTGAATGTTTGCGTAAACTCTTCAAAACTGGCCAAGATGCCTGATCCACATTTACATCCCGTCCAACCAGACACGCAATTTCTCCTGCATAGTAAGTCACCAGGAAGTTCAATAATAGAAGTGATTGACATCGCAAATGAGGGGCCTAAAGAAAGCGCTGCTCTGTTGGAAATTGAGGTGCGCAAGCAAAAGCTTGTTGATGAATCACATTCCAAAAACGATTGCTTAGGAAAAGCACTTGATATTTCGTTTAATACAGCTTTTATGCAAGCAAAAAATGCATCTAATCCAGCCTTAGTGGACTCTCAAATGGCCTCCGGTTCATCTCCACTTCAGAAAATTATAGAAGGGGTTTCTGACCCGCAGAATGTGTCGGTGACAACAGCGAAGTATGCAGGTCTGTTTCCTATTTTTATATGATCAAAAAGTTTAGATCTAGAAGTGCAACCGACTTCAACTGTGGGTTCAAAGAAAAATCATCCTCTAATGAAAAAGCAAAAGAACATGCCTGCTCGAAAAAAATCGCAACAAAAAGGAGCCCGAAAATTCTTACGGAATTTAAATATGTTTCACATAGTTGACAAAGCTATTTTGACCAGTTTGAAATTAGCGGACACAATAAAGGAGACTCAGATTGTGCACCTGGAAATAGACGATCCAAAATCTAATGCGATGGAGAGTTTGCCCAACAAAGAGGACTTGGCAATACAAGCGGAATTAGTGGATCTATCAGTTTATGAAGACAAGATTGAACTCGATGTTGAACCGGTTAAAACTGTTGCGGAAGTACGCGTCATTCAAGAAGCTGTAGTATCTGCATTGGAAACAAAATCGAGCAGTGATAATAAGATTACATCATTCGAGAAACAACATTGCACCCCAAATGAGTCACAGAAGGGCGAAGCTCCATTAACCTGTCCAAGACGTGTAGTGAGAGATAGACTGTGCGAGATCATTCCGGCAGTTGTAGAGGAGAAGGAAGAGGGTAGAGTGCCAAGGAGTCCGGAATTCATGACACTACAAGCTAAAAGAGAAAGACAAAGGATACAAGGCCAGTTGAAAGCACAAAATACTGTCAACTCAAGTCAGTGCAACTTATATGAGGGGTACCTTGAGAAAGAATTGGCATCAGACGCGAAAACACCTCTTGATGCCAAAGTAGAAATATTTCAGAAATCAGACTTATTTAAGCCCAAAATGTTAGCGCAAAATTTGAAAAACAAGAACAGGATGCCTGCCGGACAAACGGCAGAGCCATTGTTGCTGATTAAATTAATGTTAGAGCGACTGGAGGGCTCGGATAAACTTATTCTGAACAGAACTAATGTGCTGCGACTACTTTATTATGTACCCCGTCTTCGCTCTTTGGAGTCGAACGATCTGAAAATTATTGAATTCACAGAGGAAAGGTGCACCGATAAGGTGATTTTACATCTAAACTCTAATCTAATTGCAAATGTCATTTTGGATGCAAATGAAGAGCTGTTATCAATGGGCTTCGACACTTATAAAGTGAGGGACCCGGAACGACGCGAAAAAGAAGAGATGTTAAATCAGCCACGAGAAGCTTGGCCCTCTAATAAGTGTACCTCTAAACCTTTTGAAGTGGCGAGAATGTTGGATCAAAGTGAGAAAACCTGGCGATCCTCCTCCGACCTGAATGGTCTAAATAGCAGTGCGCATACAGCCGCTTCGCCTCCCCAAAGTTTTGTGGCGGTTGAAGAGGTCATGAGCTTCAGAAGAAGTTCAATGGAAAGAATTAAGATTACTATAGATAATGGGAGACAAACTGAAAAATCCTCCATGATAAAAACCAGCACTCAAAGAGAACATGTCCCCGTAGAAGACTGGATCTGGATGGCCTCGTCACTAAATGTGAATTTGAACAGCTAATGCCCGAAGCTTAATGTGGATCAAGAATGCTCTTTTGCCTCATGGAATACGCGTGGTTTTTCAATAATAACTGGGCACACAAGTTACAACTAATCTGTTTACAAGAAACCTGGATCTGTGAATTACCAACAATCACAGACTATGAATGAGCAATCAATCCAGCCATAAAGGCAGAAAAGGGACACCCAGTAGCAGGTCTCCTGACATTGATTAAAAGGTCATCGGGATACCGGTTGCAGAACTCGATGAACTATACGCCCTACATCCAAGTCTGTGAGTTACGCAAAACTGCCGCTCCCTTCAAACTTTCCGACATGATCTATATTATCAACTTATATTGGATTCACCAACGGACTGGGTCACTTCCATTTATTGATCAGGTTACCGCAATTCTCGATAATTTGTTGTAATCAAACAGTGGAAGTGCTTTGATAGTTTGTGGCGACTTAAACATTGATTTTTTTAATCCCCAGTGTCCCGCCAAAGGTCATTTGTCAAAATTATGGTTAGAAGAAATGGAAGTAAGAGGACTCTCAATGCTAAATGGTCGAATGCAAGGTGACATACCGGCTAAGCCCACGTGGCAGCGGGAAGGTCAAAGTTCCATCATTGATTATATTTTTGTTTCTGACACGCTGCATGGAAAAATTAAGACCATGAATGTTCGTTCCATGAAGAATAGCGATCATGAAATACTAGAATTACGATTTCAAGACTCACAAAGTCAGCAAATCAAAAAGTGGAAAACTAAATTCACAGTGGAAACAAATCGTCTTTGTCTAAAATTGGAAGAACACGACGTGGCTAAGATATGTAAACAACTCAAGTCGAAGCCAGACGAGATTGAATATATGCCAATTTTATCTCAATTTAAAACCAAAAATATTGGTCTGAAAAACTGGTCTTTCGTGAACAAACATAGTTTTGATCTTATGGTAAAACAACGAAAAAGAACAATGCGAGCTGAAATTGGAAAAAATAATAAAGGCCCAAAGAGTGAAATAGCAGTAAAAAACAAAGTAGTCAAACAAGCCTATAAAAATTGGATCAAAAGCCATCGATTTATATTACATCAAAATGATGCGGAAGCAATGATGAAGATCCTTACGAATAAAAACAGTGGCGAGTTTTGGCGAACTATCAACTGCATGGAAACCTCGCAAGTGGCCCTACAAGCTTGCCCTATTCCTGAAATAGAGTGGGTAAACCACTTCACAGCCCTATACTTCAAAGATCTTGCTCCAAATATGTCAACTACCAATCTAACATCATGGAATTTACATTTCACAAAGGACGATATCTGAGATATAATCATGAGAGCAAAAAACTCGCGGGCCCCCAGCCCCGATGGGTTGTCTAACTATATGATCAAACAGTTTCCTGATCTATGGACAGACTTGTGTTTTGATCTATTTACGAAAATAAACTTGCAAAAGCAAGTGCCAGCCTCATGGAAGACTGGGATAATCGTGCCAATATTTAAGAAAGGAAACAGAGCATCACCAGAAAATTATCGTCCGGTGGCCCTGCTCGACTTTCTGGGCAAGATTTTCTCATCCCTGTTGCAAGTAAAACTGATCACTTGGGCTAAATCAGCGAAAAGAGTAGATGAAAGACAGGTGGGTTTTGTGAAATTTGTGGGGTGTTCACTAAACCTGCTGGTTCTAAATCTGCTGAAAATGGAAGCTTTGAGAACTAACACAAGAGTGTATCTTGCTTTCGTTGACTTCTCCATGGCCTTTGACATGATTGATCGTGAACTATTGTGGCAAAAGTTGGAACTGTGGGGCTGTCCGGTTGGCTTACTTGCAGCAATTCAAGAGCTTTACTCTAATACTTCAATTGCCGTTCGGCTGGACACATCGGGGACGTTGTCAGCTCAAATCAAGACATGCAAAGGAGTCAAGCAAGGTTGCCCGTTAGCAGCTGCAATCTTCGGCCTGTTTATCTCTGATATTGGGGACGCAATTCAATTGGTGCAATCTTTTCCACCAAAACTCAATTCATCGAAGGTAAGCTGGCTGTTGTATGCTGACGACTTGGTAATTCTAGATTTAACACCGATTGGTCTTCAACGCAAACTCAAAGCTGTTCAAAAATATGTTTGCCAGAATAAATTGAAGATCAATATAACCGAGACAGAAATACTGGTGTTTGAAAATTTAAAAACAAGTCGTAACTCAAGAGACTTAAAATATGTATGGTCTCTAAATCAAATGAAATTGCAGTTCTCAAAAAGCATAAAATACCTCGGCATGAATCTAAATTCCAGCATATGTGACGACCCTTGGGTGGTCGATTCAAAGCGAAAATGTGGTCAGCTGGCCTGCCAGGACTCGGTGATGCATAGAAAATATGGGCGATTTTCATTGCAACCGCTGCGTAATTTCTATGAACAAAAAGTTGTGCCGATTCTGGCTTACGGCGCGGAAAATGCCTTTGGTTGCCTGGCAACACACTGGAACTCATTAGAACATATGTTCTGGACCAAAACCTTAAACTTACCACCTGGAATTGCATCAGCCTGCATACGATACGAATTAGCTTTAATTTCACTGCACGCTAGGATATGCTGAAACCAACTAGCACTGTTTCGAAAAACTAGAGCAGAGGAAGGAATATTCCAATTCCAGATATTCCACAATGCTCCATCGGGAGGCTCAGATATTCTCTCTCAATGGATAAAAAGATGTGAAGATCTTTTAGCATTTAACAACATTAGCTTGAAAACTCTTCACACAAATCCTACGGCTGCTAAAGTGACCCTATTGCGCGCTGACTGGATAAATACTTGTAACAAGCGTTTAGCCGCCAATGTGATGAAAAATTCTCCTGCTGAATCAAGGGGTTACAACATCCTTCAAAAATATCTGACTCGATTCCCGAATTCGAAAGCCAGAAGACTATACATGCTATTTCGGCTGAATGCAATGAATACGAAAGAGCGAACCGGCCACTGGGCGTGTAATGTGGGACTAAATTCTATCTGTCGCTTTTGTAATAAGGAGTTGGAGTCCCTTAAACACTTAGTCCTCTTTTGCTCAGCGCTGAAAGATGCAAGATCAATTCATCTGGGCCGGTGGTATCACGAAAATCAGTCTGCATGTGCAGACGAGTGGTGGAGGAGAATGTGGAATTGATTAGATATGAAATTAATCTTGACCTCCTTCCTGGCCGTCATTGATGACAAACTAAAAGATCAAACCGGACAATTGTGAGAATGCCTGAATGAGTTTAAGTGCTTTCAAGGTTGATCATGGAAAATAAGATCTGTCAATGTGACTTTTCTGTTTGGGCAGCGAGAAGGGAGGAGGTCAAATTGGGGGGGCAAAAGATAAAGGTCACTGGACTTTTGTGGTTTTTACTTCTGTTGATTTTGGTTGTGTAATATTTTAAAGGTTTGATTTTAAACCAATAAAATTAATTAAAAAAAAATAACATGTTGTATGTCGCCTATTACAATTGAAGGCTTTGATGCAGAAGATATTTTAATTATGATAAAGAAACTAAAAGCCTAATGCGCTCCTGCCCTGACTCACTGCCCAATATACTTATTAAAGCCCTTCCAAATGTGTCAGTCCCATTACTGAAATGCTTGTACAAATGCATTATTCCTGACAGGTTGATCCCTCTCGTTGGAGGGAATCCATCCTGGGCTCCACCTTTAAAAAAGGGGGACCACATGGAACCCTCCAACTATAGCTTTCTGGCAATGCTGGATACCAGCTAAACAATGTTCTTGTCTCTTCTGCAAAAAGAATATGGAATATTTGGTCAAAGGAGAAGGCATTGTTGAAGAAATATCAAACAGGTTTTCGACAGGGCAATAATATAAATAATAACATATGTGCACTGCAACATGTCATGGCTGAAACTTTGGGCTCTCATGGTAAAAACAGTACGTATGCTTTATAGATGACTCTAAAGCATTCAACACTGTGTCCCGTCTAAAATTATGGAATACACTGGGGATGGTTCCCTTAGTAAGAGCTTTCCAACCAACCAACGACTCAATCAGTGGTGCGTAACCCTGTCATTCAATCTTTACGTAGCCAATGTGGACAAAAGTGTTAAAACTTGGAGGAATTTTTCCAAACAAATAGTCAATGAACCCTTCTCTGGGATGAACAAAGCCGATGATATGGTCTTAATAGACCACACACCCTTTGGACGGCAATGTTCCATGGACGAACTAGTTGAATATGCTTTGTTGAATGAAATTGAAATGAGACCAGCAAAGTCAAAAGTCATGGTAATAGGGAAGCAAAGCAAAAAGTCATTCCCATTCAAATGGTCTCTTGCAGGTCATATCCTGGAAGTGGTAGATGATTACTTATACTTGGGCTTTTCAATCAAGCAAACTGCAACACTCTGCTTCTATTGTGATTATATCTATCTTAAGATAATTCAAAAATGGTTGTTAATAAAGAGGTTTATCGCCTAGAAGAGAGGTCCCAATGTGGAAGGCCTTTTTACGATTTACAACACCAGTATCGTACCTGGCCTACTATGTGGCCTTGAAGCCTTGTCTTCCTCTCACTCACTTTAGTTTGAAAAACTTGATGTGAAGATCTTACACTCCCTGCTGTCTGTACCAAAAGCAGTACCAGTGGAGGATTTGAGGAGCGAACTTGGAGTGATATCTATCCGGGCTTATTGGTTAATCCATTGGAGTAAATTATTTGTAAGTCTACATACCAATTCTTTGGATACTTCAACTTTGCTTGGGGCATTTACCACTCATCCACAGGACAGCAAACCTAACCACTTCTTGGCTGACTTACAGACATCTCTTTTAAATCATCTTGAGAACATTGGCCAAACCCTTGACTATGTACTGACACTTGCTAATTTCCACGTAATTCTGAAGAAGAAAACTAAGGTATGGGATTGATCTGAGAAGGCATCTAAACTGTCTAATGGGACAGTCCTTTACGCGTTCCCTACGTTCGTCATGCTGATGAGGGTACTAGCGAAGGTTCACAGAGAGCAGGCAGGGTTAGTGTTAGTAGTTCTGATATGGAAGTCCCAGCCGTGGTTTCCAGTAGTGACGGAACTTTCCACTGATTTCCTGAGAGTACTTCCCCACAGGAGCAACATTAATAAAAGACTGAGCAGCCAGCTTCACCCTCTAATAGTAGACGGCACCCTACGCCTGACGGCATGCAGGGTTTCATTCAATGATGGCAGCTTCCAGGCATTTCGCAACTTGATGCCGACTGTATTAGGGACTCCTGGGCGCCATCCACCATCTGGAGCTATGGTGCAGTGTTTAAGCGCTGGTCCATCTACTGCACAAGTTTCGGTACTAATCCCGCTTCGTCCCCTTTAGTGCACGTACTGAACTTCTTTGCGGAGAGGTTCGGAGACGGTTGCGCCTACAGGACGATAGGCGTTTACAAGTCCGCTATCTCAGCAGGCCACAACAAGATAGAAGAGAAGCCAATAGGGAAGCACCCAGCAGTTCTGTTCCTGCTAAAGGGAAAAAAAATACAGAAACCCCCAGAGCCCAAATACTCTGGGACGTGCAAGTGGTTTTCCAACAATTTCTAGCCTGGCCGGAAAATAGGGATGTCAAATAGCATGCAGGAGAGTATCGGATGTGAAAGTGCTATAGACAGAAAAATGTTCTATCCGGAGGGAGTTGCCTTTAACGTGGCCAACAGGACTAAGTCGGATTGCACGATTATTTCCTACCCATACTTCCCGAACAATAGCAAGCTGTGCGCGTAGCGCAATGTATTAAGGACTATGGGCCTCATTACGACCCAGGCGGTAAGTTACCGCCTGGGCCGTGACTTTACCACCATGGCGTAAACTACGTTTACGCCATGGTGGTTGGCGGACTTACCGCCCCATTCCGACCTTGGCGGGGCGGTAAGTCCCCAATCCCCATTTACCCTTCCCCATTCACATTTTTGCCCCATAGGGCATAATGGGAGTGGGGAAGGCGTTAATTACGCCACCGTAAATTACGGTGGCGTAATTAACTCCATGGTCCCTTAGCGCCATGGATTTTAACACCTGCTAAAAGCAGGTGTTAAAACCTCCATGGCGCTAAGGGACCTCGTACTCAGGCGGTAAGGGTTGGCGCTATTTACGCTGCCGTTAACCCCTTACCGCCTGGGTCGTAATGAGGCCCCATGTGTTAACCACAGCAGAGGTGCAGCCAAGAGGAGTGACCCAGCTTTCAATTGCATGCAGGAAGCCTTTTCACACAGTAGCAACAGCCGCAATTGCGAGATGGGTTAGAGAGATGATGGTCTGTGCAGGTTTTGACTTATCTCACTTTGGCACGCATTCAGCGAGAGGCACGAGGGCACCTAGAGTATTTTCGCCTGTGGTACATTTGCAAGATATCATGAAGTCAGCTGATTGGTCTAATGAATCAACATGTAAGACCTTTTATTTCAAGCCTGTCTCTCAGATAGCAAATAGAGTGATTGACAGCTTTGAACAAGCATAATGCTCGCCTCCTGTATCGATATAGAATGAAGATTGCCCAGGCTTATAGCGCAGGGTAGTCTTGATTCTATGAAGGACAAGGAGGCGAGCATAACATCCCAAACCAATTACGCAAGGGGTCGTATTGCAAAACTGTATTGATGAAGGTATGTAAACGCATGACCCACCCTTATGGTGGCATCTTGGTTTGTTTCAGGAGCTGAGCAGAAGGCGACCTGAGTGAGACCAGGTAGCAAGATCGCGATTAAGTGCTGAGAGGATAACTCTTCATCGTCCGTCAGATGAACATAGTATCGGCACAGTGGAATGTTCAAGTTGATCAGTTGGTTCAAGTTGACTGTTGGTGTTCAGTTAAACTGGAGTTTGCTGTCAAAGAAAGAGGAGTTGAGCTTACAATGAGACTTACTTATAGGCAAGAACAGAGCCTAATTACGCAGTTGGGGCAGCCTCGAACTAGTCAAGGCCCGAGGTTTATGGGGATTGGTAGTTCCTGGAGACATTTTACCTTGGTATTAAAACCCGCCCCCTTGTGTGTTTAGGGAACAATAAATGTGTTGTCAAATTTTAAAGAAAGTTTAAAATGTTATAAAGTTGAAATGCTGTGAGAGCAGTAATAAAGAAGATAATTCAAAATGCTTGCCTCCTTGTCTTTTATAGAATCAAGACTACCCTGCGCTATAAGCCAAGGCAATCTTCATTCTGCTCTAAGCATGGCAACATGACAGCTATTAACGTTGAAAGATAACTCTCAATGTTACATGACCTATGCTTACAATTAGAATAAGCCACTTCACCCACAAATTAGGGCTAGTGATGGTGCCATATTATGAGAGGAGTGGGGCAACTTGGCGAGACCTTTTTATGGCAGCCTTTACTTGGGGAATTTGTAAGCCAAAATAGAGAATTGAAGGCCGAGCCAAGGGTACCCAATACGCATTTTTAACATGTCTGACACTATGGAAATGTAAATCAGCACTTACTGGCCTACATTTGCTTTACGTAGCACACTATTGTGAGCTATCAGCGCTTTTGCTGCATGCCACCATGCTCCTAGCGAGACCAACTGTTCCTAAATTATCAAAGAGGTGCATTTGCAAAATGGATGTCTCTGGAGGATTGGGGGTGGCCGGGTAATGCAAAAGAGGGATACACCTACAACTGCACATAGAGAATTCAGTTTCACAAAGAAAAAGCCAGTTATTTACACTGTGTAGGAGAGGGTATGAGCTAAAGAATGTGTGCAGTATATTATTTCTGTAGTTTAGTACACTCATACTAACACTCAGTTTTGGCGGAGTGATTGGGTTGGATTTGTTAGGCCACAAAAGTGCCAGCTCAGCGACATTTGTATGAACACGTAGCTTTAACAAAAATAAAGCAGAATTTTTAAAAAGCTGAAAGTGGAGAAAGATTGAGAGCGCACAATGTAACAGCGCGATGGTCCTTGAAAAGAGCACACTTATTGTTCACACAAAGGCAAACGCAGGAAGGATACATGGTAGTAAAATACGTTGCATATTCCTCTGATCCGCAGGATGGGTGGTGAACAAGAATGCTGTCCAGAGGTCGCTAGAGCAAAGGCTGGAAAGTTGCGAGGGGTGGTGTCAGGTGACATGATGGAGTAGGATGGAAAATGGTAAGGAATACATACAGAGGCATATGAAGGGGGCACTGTTGGTTGAAAATGGTTAAAGGATGCAGGAAGAGGAGGAAAAACAATATTTGTACTTTGGTTTGGGCTAGGTTGGCTGGGCTTTTTGCTGGATTGAGTTGAAACCTTTGGGATTTTGAGCAGACTTGTTCTGCTGACTCAGATCGAATCACGTGAGAAACCTTGGGTCTAGCTTGTTAATTTTTCTACACACGAATATAAAGTCTTTGGTTTTCTTACTATTCCTGGTTGAAACTGGAAGGTTGCAAAAGGGTGGGGTCTTGGGCTGGTGGGGGATGCGAGTACTCACTATCTTCTGGAAACTGGCAGAGAGAGCGGCACAGGGAATTCATTGAAGACAGTGTCTGAACAGAGGGACGGTGACCTAACAAGAATGAGTCCTGAAGACTGCAGGTGTGACCCTGGGCATAGTTTGGGCAATCGAGTTATGTGTCGTGCATAGCTGAGAAGAAGGCAGTTCATGCCCCATGGGGAGAGAGCAGAGGCAGGCCCATCTAAAAGACACGTTTGCAATGGTGAGTATGGTTTTGCAGCCAAAAGAAATAAGTAATTAGGCTAATTGGCTGTGTGTAGAATTGGGCACAAACAGCATTATTTCCCTTTCCGGCTCCAAAAGGTTCATGAAATGAGTTACGTCAAAATCTAGAATGGGTGATTGTCCCCTTAGCGGTAGAAGAGGCATAATTCAGTAAACCATGCAATGAGAAGTGGGAAGTGAGAAATATAACAGAATCCAAAAATAACTGAATCCATAATGCTTTTATAGTGCATGCATAACAGCTGAATATTTGGGGTTCTTCTTAACTAAGGAAAAGCTATGGCTATTGTCAAGTTGTCATAATAATGTAAGGTGTGTTTTGCACATCTACACCATGATTACGTTTTTCTGTCTTTGTGATTATGTTTAGGCATGCAAATGATATAAGAACAGTGTTTCTTGCTGAGGGAATTGAAAATATAAAGGACCCGATTCATGGAATTTTCTGCGCAGTTAATAGGAATTTTGGGCACCAAACCACCCATGAAATCCTGTTTGGCCATACATGGAATCGACTCTGCAGGGCTTGTTTGTAGTTTGTGGGGACTTTGTGCAGGCTCAGCATGTCTCTGCGTGCAGTCAATCGCCCTGCCCGAGACACCTGGAAGAGTGTGGGCGTGGCCTGTGCAGAAGCCAGAGTAGGGGACGGAACATGCAAAATAGGGAAGAACATGAAAAATGAGGGTGTTACAAAGGACAGACCCACAAATGCACAGGGAGAAGTGTATTCTTGGATCTGACCGTGCAAGCTCTCATCAGGGAAAGGCCCACACAAAGCCCTCAATCTGTCTAACTATCTGTCCTGTACAAGACGAGAGCACACAGTCAAGCCTGCATCTCTGTGGCCTCTAAGAACACAGCCAAACTCTTTAAAATCTGCAAGGAACTGGCCAATCCTGTGCAGTCTCTACCTCTCCTGTTCCCTACTCGGCCCTCTTTATGGCTCTGGACTCTCACTTCTCTGCTAAAACCCAGGACAGACTTTCCTCTATCTCCTCTTCCTCTCCCTCTTCCTCTCTAAGTCCCGCTTGGCCATCTCTCCCTCTCCCTCTCCTCCTTCTCTTCCCCTCTTTCTCTTTAACAACACCTGACAAGGATTCTAGGCAAGTCCAATCTTTGAAAGTGTTGTCCAAACAGGTGCTCCCCTGCTCCTCTAGAACCATCAGCTACCATATTCACCCCCTCTCTCCAGCCTTGGCCAATGTCTGTAATCACTCTTTCGCCACTGGAACTTTCACTCTCCCCTTAATAACCTCCTTGTGCACCCCCTCCTCAAGAAGCCGGCTGCTGATCCTTCCTCCCTGACAAACTATTGCCCAATCTCCATCACCCGTTTCAGGGGAAAACTCTTGGAAAAGTTGGCCATCACCCAGCTTACTCTCCACACTGAATCTGCTGGTTGTCTCCATGATCATCAGTCTGGCTTCAGAGCTGCCAGGGGCATGGAAACTGCTCTCCTGAACACCCATGAAAATCTTATCTCTAACCTTGATTCCAGCATTCCTTCTGTCCTCATCCTCCTTGATCTTTCCTGTGATTTTGACTTGACTCACATGACTGTGAGAACCTGGGCATCACAGATCAGGCACTGGAGTGGCTGAACTCCTTCCCCTTGGACCTCCCCTCCCAGTTCCAACTTTGTCCCTTTCTCCGCACCACCTCTATCTCTACCTGTGGCATTCCCCGGGGCTCTATCCTCTCACCCTGGCTTTTCAAACTCTACTTGGCCCCTTTGGCCCACCTGATCTCTACCTTCTCCTCTAAGCTGCAATGTTATGCGGATGACTCTCAGCTTTCCTTCAGGCTCCCCCCAGCCTCCTCTCCTCTCTAACTCATTCCTGACTCTCTATCCATGGATCAGGATTGGTGCACCACCAACGAACTTTGCCTTAATGCCAGCAAGATGGAGATCCTTCTCATTGGGACCCCTACCCCTGCTTCCCCTCTCTCACTCTTTCCACCGGCCTTGGGCCCTCTTCCTTTGCTGCTCTGTGAGGCAAAAAACCTTGGTGTCATCTTAGACTCCACTATCTCATTCTCTCCTCACATCTCAAACGTCGCCAAGAATTTCCACTACCAGCTGCACCTCCTCAAAGGGACTGTTCCCTTTCTCACTTTTCCACTGAAGGTCACTGTCTCCAGAGCCATGGTTCTCTCTAGAGTGGACTACTGCAACAGCCTCTTTCTCAATCTGCATTCCTCTACTCTCTGCCCTCTGCAGCTAATTCAGAACAGAACTGCAAGACGTATCCTTGGCCTCAAGCCCAGGCACCGTATCTCTCCAGCCCTGAAATCTCTCCACTGGCTCACGGTGGCTGCAAGAATTAAGTTCAAGACTGTTTGCATTGTCCACAAGGCTTTCTGGGGCTGGGGCCTGCACTACATCCAACGTTCTCTACCGAAATACCTTCCTTCTCGAACCCTTGGCTCAGCTACCTCCAACTCTCTAAGGGGTAGACATTTCTCCAGGCAGAGAGTGGCAGTAGATATCTCTCTTCTGCAAGTGCCTCCCTCTGGAATGGCCTCCCTGTCCCTTTCAAACTTGAGCCGGACCACCTGAAGTTCCAAAAGGAGCTCAAAACATTCCTTGTCTCCTTTGCTTTCTCTCTCTACCTCACCTGCTGACCTACCTGACCTACCTGTCTGCTGTAATGACTAGTTGATTGGCTCCCCTCAGAGTCTCACTGGGTACCAGGCTCTTTCTTGATCAGTCACCCTTGCACTACCTCTGGTCCTATCACAAATTTAGGGGCTGTAACTGTAACCCTACAGTCCCTCGTTCTCCTTCCCCTACTCAGAGCCGCACTGCCCTGGCTGCACATAATCAGAGCATTGCTGCCCTGTTTTCCCCTCCCCTCTCAATTGCACTTTTCCCCCTACCTTTCCCTTGCGCTTCCCGTTCTCAAACTTACACAATCTGAATGACACAAGGCCTATTAAGATTGTTTGTCTTGTCCTCCCTCTGTCTTCACTCCCTTGTCTTGTCATGCCTAAAAACACTTGTGACAGGCACGTTATAAATGACTTATCAAATCATATCGTATCATATCTGCCACCTGAAGGCAGGCATACAGACACTTGCACATAGGAATCACCTCTGTGCGGTGAGATTGCATGCTGAATTTAGAGGTGCGTACCCAAGTTACGGAAATGTGTACGCATGTCGTCGGGTGCCAGTAATAGCAGAAGCTTTCTCTGCGCGTGGCCTTTGTGGGATCTATGCACGCTTTTCCATGTAGCGGGCCAAAAGTGTCTTACTTTATAATTGTGTATTGGTTTTCCTTGCATCTAGAGCTTGTCCTTTTTCTTGCATCTAGAGATAATTGCGCAATATGAATGAAGGGCAAAATACGAAGCCTGAAGATGCCTAGATAAGGGCCCGAGGTATTAAAAAAGGAAGAGGCAGGATCATTCTTACTACAACCTGTAGTCAGTTATCCCAATTCAAACATCACCACAGTCACATTTGGACTTGGTAAAACAGCAGATTCAATGACAATAGTACACCTCCAAAGTTTGGCATCATCCTTTTTCATTATTTAACTACCCATGTTAAGTTTTACTCCAAGAGACTCCAACCTGGCAATCTGCATGGCGTGTGAGTTGCAAATTGCAAAATACAGGTATGGAATTTGCTGTGATTCCACATCCACTCTGATTTCTTTTGTGTGCATTGACCAGAGCAAATGTTGCCTATTAAGGGTGCACCAAACTTTGGCTTCAAGCCAGTGTTCGGCCAAATGTTGGAAAGAAAAAAGGTACTAAGTTCCAGCTGAATAGAGTTCCGTGACATTCGTCTCCTAACGAATACTTTTCCATTCAATTGAATACCATATAACAACTCATTGAGACAAATATGAAGTGAAGATTGCCAATGTGAAAGGGCTAAACATTCTCTGACAGCATTCCTGATTAAGTATCTGACAAACGTGCATACGTGTGTATTGGAGAGAAGTACAAAGGATGAGATAGCAGTATTCATGTTTTCTTTTTCTTATGGGAAATGTCTAGGGAGAAACCCAACACATTACAACAGGTAGTGGCGACCAGTAGGACTGTGGTAGTCAGTAATATGTCGGGAAGAGTGGCATGCCCCTGCATAAGTGGTCGCTCATAGGAGCATCCTGTTGGGAAATCTCTGAATTTCCACTCTTGTCATATCTGCCATAGAGAGTATGGAGAGAGACAAATGGGAGGTCTGTGTTTGTGTCGGACATAGTGAAAGAGCTATGCCTACTAATGAAATTGGTAGGAGTGGGCCATGTTTGGAAATTGGAGGCCTTCCCAATGCATTCAATGCCTCTTCTATGTCGATAGGACTGGGGACGAGTCAATTACATGTCAAGCAGTGAAAGATTGGTCAAAGTTCCCTAACTCATATTGGCCACGTGGGAGTACGTGCCTGTTGTGAATTATCTCAAATAAATTGACAGGCCAATCTGCCCCAACAGAAACAGTGTGAGACATGAGACCACTATTCTGTGTTGCAGAACTCTCTCTGCTGATGGTATGGTATAAAGCTTTGCAATGCCTACTGTGGTGGGCAAGGGCTGAAGTAAGTGGATGTGGATTGGATTAAATTAGAGTTTGTTGGGTCTGGCCCGATTCTTTCGCACGTCTTTGCTATGGGCCACTGTGGGAGAGTCCTCACTCTCGTTTGGCCTATCATGGGATGAATATAGCCAGAAAATGTATTCCACTCACTTCACTGTACCCGCAACGTGTGTCCTGCACCAGCCGACCGAAACAATTCATACGTTTTTTATGTGAGCTGCAAGCAGGATTCACTACTCACTTTACACATAACCAAACTTGCAACACACAAGAGATTACAACACAGAAGAGATTGCAAGGTGTGCGATACACAGTGTCAAATGCAAATTTCAATATCCATTGTGTTCATTGCAAGCAAGCACTTTGCATGTGTGATGCCTCCCACTTGAGAAGCACTGATTTTGCAAAGGCATCTTTCTTCCATATATTTGGTCACTGCTTTTTTGATAATCCGTTCCTTTCTGGCTAGTATACTTTTAGAAAGATGTGTTCATTAAAATGTAGAGAAATAAATAAAACATGGCCACCCATTTGAAATAGTGCTTTATTTAAAAAAAAATGGTAATATAAAGTATCCCATTCAAGTTTGAACCCTTATTAAATGCTAAATGTGTTGTTCGGCACACTGCTCCTATTACTTATGTCTTTTGCGAATGTCTTTGTGAATTGGCCCCTAGGAGTTAACTAAAAATGCAGGAAATAAACATCAGATTGCTAGGTCGAGAAAAGCAAAGTGCAAATGAAAAAACGAATAAACCCATTAGGATTTTGGGTACCATTGAAACAGACGACAATAGTAGGAACATATGTTTAAGATGTAATAAAGCCATGGATACATTCACCACAATTACGGCAAGTCAGGGCAAAGAATAATATATGCACGAGACATATTTTCCTTGTCTGACTGCTGGCCCTGTGTAAAACATTGAACCAAAACTGAGAATCCATCAAATTGCACACAAAAAAGTAAAGCGACTTCCCTAATGAGCTCTACATCCTCTTTTCGAAAGAGATTGCCCTTGTTGTACTCGAGGTATTCAAGCATATTATTTTTTCCAGAAATACACCTTCATCATTGTAAAATAAAAATTATATTGTCGTCCCCGTACTGAAATGGAAAAATGTATTCTAAATTGGTAGCCAAAAGACGGGTCCTATATATGCAAGGATTTCTGAATGAAGAGCAGCAGGGGGGTGGACTGTATTGGGCGAACAAATAAGCAGACTGGCATAAATAGTTCCTGCTCCAGTGGCAGCTAGACTTCTCCCTTCGAGACTTCAGCTAAGCCGAGTCTGTGGCTCAGTGGACTAATGCATCCACCTAGGTTTGACCTCATGGTTCCAGGTTCGTATCTTGACAGATATGAGTACCATTAAGTCGGGTAACAATAATCGCCTGTTATTACTGCCAAAATGTGAACGTGTGCTTTACGACTATGTCTGTGCTGGCTCAAGCAGCTGACTTTGTGATGTCATATGCAACCATAATAATGTATTACACAGTGATGTAAGTGAATTGCTACAGGGAAGGAGTGATGTCAAAACTATAGTGTAATAAGAAAAATACATTTTACTGGCTGCAACATATGACATATGGGATACAATTCGGCCTACCTTATGTTATAAGACTATTGCAAGTCAGCAATGATTTCCGTTCCTCCTCAAGCAATTTTATAAGGTCATAGAAATCTGAGATGACCTGCAATATACCTAAAACCGTCAATGGGGTGCGCTTTCATTTTTTCAAGTAACTTTGTGGCTTTTTAGAAGAGAACATGGAGATATGTGTGATTGAAACGATTCTATTAACTGCAGTTTATTACATCAACAAGGGAGTTTATTAATGTTTCTTCCTCATAAAAATATAACAATCACAGTAGAATGATTATGTTATTATCACCAAACTCACTGATACTCAAATGATTACTCTTGGCAGGATGAGGGGCTGAGTAGCGCTTGGCTAGATTCAAAGCTGTGACACTAGGCTATGCAGAGCCGAGAACGCAACTCACTGAGCTATCTAAACCACCATGGCTGTGGTAACGAGGACCCACCAATGGCTTATTACTGCATTAAAAATGCTCTGATTACTTATCAGCAATCTTCATTACTCCTAGTCCTACTCTTCCTCGTCACAGTACTTACTTCATGAGGCACCTGCCGCCAACACAGGAACTTCTTCTATTTCTTTAAATACCTATAACTCCCCCCCGCCCCCACATCCTCATCACTCAGTTTCATATTACCAAGCCGGAGCATGGGACCTTCCCCGCAGGGAGGGTGAGGAGGGTCGTCAGTACTGTGACGACGAAGTAATCAGAGCATTACCCCCACGTCCACTCTTCCTCGTCCCAGTACTTACTTCATGAGGTATACCAAAGCAGCAACGGGGAAAAGGTCCCGATGAGACACAGAGCTAAAAACAGTGCAGCAAAACACACCCACAATAACTCTTAAATCACATCCCCACAGACAAAACTCCACCCACGAAGGAACCAACCCCCGAGTGGGAGAAACTCAACCCATAGCGGTTGATAAAAATGCCTAGACCAGCATAGGCGGCAGCCGTACAAATCTCTTGCAGAGAAAAACCCTCCTTGCATCGGCCCAGGAAGCCGCCAAACTCCTGGCGGACTGCCCCTGATCGTGCGCAGGCAGAGGCAGGCCAGAAGCCACATAGGCCCTGGAGATCACAACCCGGAACCACCGGAAAAAGGAAACCACAGATGCGTTATGCCCCGCCGGACCACAAGCAATCAGAAGACTATCAGATTGGTGGAAAAAGCAAACCAAGCCAAATACTCCAACACGTCCTGCCGGACATCAATGTTAATCCGAGCCACCTCCTCAGGCATTCTTGGATCATGAAAGAAGTCAGGGAGAACCAGACCCTGAGAGGTGTGAAAACCGAGAGACAACTTAAGGGAGAAACCTCTGGCAGCACCCTCAGGAAAGGAGCGTGACATAAGAGAGCCCCAATCTCCCCAAGCCTTCGGGCAGAAGTGAGGGCAATAAGAAAAGCAGATTCAGTGTAAGATGTTTGATATCAATCTCGGAAATGGGCTCAAAAGGAGGCCCGTGAAGGAACCATAATACAAGCGGGAGATCCCAAGGGGGAAGCCCTTTATCAGCACACGGGCGGGAAGAAGAAAAACCCTGGATCAACTTCCCCACAAACACTTCCCCATCCAAGTGACCATCAGAGTCCCCCAACAGGAATTTCATGGAGGCCCACTGTGAGCGAAGCCTGGAAATCTGCCAGGCCCCTGTCAAAGCCCCTCCTGGGTGAACCGAAGGATAGCAGAGAGGCCAGAACGCAGGGAAGGGATCCCAGACCGCCCATACCAGTCTCGGAAATGGCCCCAATGTCTGCCGAGCACCTTCAGAGTGGAGGGTCTAAGAGCATCCATTATGGACTCAACTACAGGATCTGAGAACCCCTGAGATATCAACCTAGACTGAGCAATAGCCACACTGCCCTTTGCATCTGGTGGACTTCCAACCGCAGATCCCCTTGAAGGGGACACGGCCACCTCGGAACCAGCCAAGGTTCCTAAAACCGAAGCTCCAACAGACAGGGGAGCCAACTCTGGCGGGACCAGAATGGAGCTAACAACAACACAGTCACCCTGGACACTCTGATGCGCCAAACCACCCGGGGCAGAAGGGGAATAGGTGGAAAGGCATAAAGGAAAACCCCAAGGCCACTGTACAGAGAGGGCGTCCATCCCCCAATCCCCTCGGCCTGAAACCAAGAGCAGAAGAGGCGAACTTCTGCTGAGGCCGGGGATGCAAACAGGCCTAGAACCAGGGACCCTAATCTGACACAGGTCACCGCCAAGACCTGGACCAACAGGACCAGTTCCGCAGAGGAGTGAAAACCGGCGTCTGAGAAGATCCGTTTGAATGTTGTCTACCCTTCTGATACCTGAGGCCGCCAGAGACACCAGATGAGATTCCTCCCAGGTGCCTATCCGTGCTGCCAGAGCATTCAAGGAGCGGCCGGAACCCCTTTTGCAGTTGACATATGCCAAGGCCGTCGTATTGTCCAATCGGACCAAAAACCGCCGACCGTCCAGCAACTCCTCGAAGTACACGAGAGCTTGGACAATAGCACAATTCTTGCCAATTGGATGATCGCTGGCTCTCCCCAGATCTCACAATCCTTGAGCTGAGAGGACCCCCAATGTAGACCCTTTCTGCTGGTGTTGGTAGTAAGAGAGGCCAGAGGAGGACGGACCATGCACACCTTAGCCTGTAAACCTGAAACCCCCCTGCCACCATAGCAGGAAGACTCGCAGCGGTGGGGACACTGAAAACAAAACTACAAAAGCCGAGATGTAGGGAGCCAGTGGGAGAGAGTATAAGACACCAGGGGACGTAACCGAAGACGGGCTCAAGGAACCGGAAAACACGCAAGACGCCACGTGCCCCGTAACTTCAGCAACAGGCGAGCCAAGACATACTACCTTCTGAGAGCCCAGCCCAGAACAGCCAGCAAGCAACCCCCCTGCACAACATCCAGAGTGCGCTCTCCCCAGATGTCCGGACAAGCAGTGCAGGGTCTTGAGACCCATAAGCAGGTGACACATCCTAGAAGGCATAGAGACCAGGAACACCCGCAAGTAGAAAACTTGACCCTGAACAGGGAGAGGAACGGGCAAGACGGTAACCCACAACAACCGTTCGGAGAGAACGGATTCCATGGCCAATTATTTGGACCGTGAGCTGGGTACCAAAGTCCTAACCATGCAAACCTGGACAGGAGGGGACAGGAACGGCAACTGATACCCCCCTCCGGAAGGAGCACATTGCCCAGGAAGCCGAACCCCACCGGTCCCATACACCTCCAAGAAGATAGAGATGAGGAGCCAGGGAAAACTGCCAGTCACTGCACTTGCACCAGAGGGAAATCACAGGACGTTGAAACAGGCTTGCGCCACACTATAACAGCATGCTTGTCAGCCCACAAAAAGATCCGACCTATCAACAGGAAGATAAAGGACAGCCCAGAAGTCCAGCAGACTATGGCCCCCTCAGAGGAGCCACCAGGCTGGCGTCAAAAGGGCAGAGTACTGTCACAAAGCGGGGCAAAGCAATCCATCCCGGAAAGCAGACATCAAAGGCAACCCCCTACCTGGGGTATGCCTATACTGGAAAACCCACTGAAGTGACATCCCCATCCACCGGCACCAGGGGCTTTGACAACCCCTCTAAGCACAGACATGTGTCACATGTGCCCTATCACTTCCCACAAGTCTGAGAGGAGGTGTGAAAGCAACACATTGGCACCGGAGGACCTAGCCCCTAAAAGAAGAGACACTGGGAACCCCCTGCATGGCGGTTACTTCCATGATGCATTTTCCATAATCCCATGCCGGACAAGGGAAAAGAAAATCAACTCTTTTGACTTTCCCTTGTGCAGTTTAGAGGAAGAGGACAGGACAAGGAGTCTGCGTCCATAGCTAGCACAGACCCAAACACACCACTAACACGCCACATGACTGAGAGGTGGGTTGAGCTCTGTATCCAGTAGCTGGTAGCCCCATGCTCTAAATGGTTCCAATGCGTCGGTCTAGGAAGGATGAAGGACCAAGTCAGCACCGCTGAGACTCAAACTCGAAGTGTAGACTATGCCAGGCCGGTACCCTTCCGGCCGCTTGCAGACGTGTCCAAATCTGCACCGTATTCACAGACAGCACGCAAGGAATGCAGCCAACATCCGGTACATCCTGGGCTGTATGTGTCTGAGGGGCGGGTGGTATGTGACATGCCTGTGACAGTACAGAGCCCCCGCACTTTCAAATACTCTCTGTCACAGTCAACCCACCACAAGAAGCAGAGATGCCTCACAACAAAAAGGGAAGGCTAGCCCATACTGCCAAGTGCTTGCCATCATTTCCAATAAAGATGTGTACACAGAGCACGAGGAAACGGCCTGTCGAAGGAGTCAAGGTGGCTATACCAGCAAGAGAGGGGAAAACATCAAGCACAGTCCTCCCCTCTCCTTACCTTCCCCCAGATAATGCAGCTAACATCCGGTGCATCCTGGGCCGTTTGTCTCTGAGGAGCGGTTGGTATGTGACATGCCTGTGACAGAACAGAGCTCCCGCACTCCCAAAGACTCTCTGCCACTGTCACCCCACGACAAGAAGCAGAGAGGCCTCACAACAAAAAGGGAAGGCTAGCCCATACTGCCAAATCTAATCAAGATGGCCAAAACAGGAGGAGAGGAGAAAAACATCAAGCCCAATCCTCCCCTCTCCTTACCTTCCCCTGGGCCGTGCTGGACCCGGGGTAAGGTGCAGGACCCGGGACACAATGCTCACGCTGCGGTCCGTAGCCCAGCAAAGAATCGAGCAATCCAGCTCAACTGTGATCCCAAGCCCCGCAGGGGGCCCAGGAGCAGCGCCGCACCTGAGAGAGCCGCGGGCCCCGCCACACAGCCCCCCACGGGGCCAGCAATCAGTGCTCCCCGGTGCCCTGCACCGGGAAGAAAAAGTCCAACCTGCCGGAGGCAGGAAAAATTAAACTGAGTGATGAGGATGTAGGGGAGGAGTTATAGGGATTTAAAGAAATAGAAGAAGGTCCTGTGTCGGAGGCAGGTGCCTCATGAAGTAAGTACTGGGACGAGGAAGAGTGGACGTGGAAGTAATGACTCCTAACAGGAACAGAATGAGAAAAGGGGGAAGACTCGTCAGCTCGATAACGTCATTTGATAGAAATAGAAATGCAACGAAGAGTAAATATCCATCTGAAGGATATTTCATTTTTGTGGGATTTGTCATGGGTATTAATTATCCTTACTATTTTGCATAATGTTTATGTTATCTCTTGTTGAAATGATTAGGGACCAGAAGCTGCTGAAAGGCTTCACTGTCTGGACCCCCAGCTTAATCTGGCTCTATACGCAAACTCCTGTAGAAATATATGTAGAAATCGGTTTTTACAAATGGAGTGTTAGCTATCGTTTCAGACACGTCTAGCTTCAAAGTTAATTGTTCAAAAAGTCCTGAAGTGTCATGTGTGCTAAAGAGCCAATTAGTCAAATGCAGCAGTGCCAATATTTGAGGATTAATGGACATTTTTCAAGTACTATTCAGGTTCTTTTTAAAGGAAATTGTGATTATCTCTCCAGCAAGGTGAAGTGGGAAGCAGACGTTTCATTTATTAGGACATATTTCATGAAAAGCTACTTCACATCGTCCACATTGCTTCAATGTGTTCCTCCAGATGTCCTACTGTAAGTTGCATCTCTTTTATTTGGAAATCTGTAATGGCTAGAATACATGCTGCCAGAAAATAATCAGCGACTGGGCTTTCTAATTTCTTCTATGCAGTCGGGCTGCTGCTTTCAAAAGACTATTGATATGTATTAACCGTATATAAGTAGAAACACAACTATCATCCTCTAATTGGGCCCGTGACGCTTGGAAATTGCCTATTTATATATGGCCACACGTTTTTTGGTAAAAATAAATTACAAACATGTCTCCATTCTGTCTTATACTACTATGATTTCGTTTTTTATTTAATGATGTGCGTTATGATCCAATATCATTTTAATGTAAATACATATATTGGGCCTCATTAAGAGGTGGGCGGTAAGGGTTAACGGGCACCGGTAAGGAGACCGGTGCTGGAAAACCCTTACCGCCCTATTCAGAGGTCCTTTAGCGGGTCCCGCTATGGGCGCCTGGTTTTAGCAGGCGTCCTTAGAGGGAGCCGCAAAGGGACCAGGGATCTAATAACGGGCCTGGGCCCGATATTAGCTCCATCCCCATTCCCATTGAGCCCTATGGGGGCTCGAAAAGGGAATGGGGAATGGTTCTCGGAATGGGGACTTACCAGGTCCTCCAAGGTTGGAATGACCGGGTAAGTCCCTATTTCGACATCCCGGACCCGGAATGTGGTAAGGGGGTAGCCATGGTGCTAGTAGCACCATGGCTACCACCTACCTCGTAATGAGGCCCTTTGGCTCATTCTGGGGTAAATAAATGTTTCCTCAAAGTAAGAGTAATGGTTAGGAATGCAGAGGTGGCCCAATTAATAGCTGATATTATGGACTTTCATTTCGTAGAGAGCAATTTGCCTAATTCAAATTTGCCCACCTACTTTTTAGATCTTAAAGGGCACTCTCATGCATCATTATCAGTAATGTGCAGTGGCTCATTTGAGAATATCAATCAAAACAGAAGGTCGACCACTAGGATATAGAATCATCAGACATTCTCAGTATAATCTGAGGTCATTATGGATGGGTTGCTTAGTTCAGTAATCCCAACGTAGTTAGTCCGCTTATATACACTCGTAACACCCATCCAATAGTACAGTAAAGTTAATGGAAGAAGAAAAGAAGAGAGCAGCAATAAGAACAGGTGGTTATATTGAAGGACAAACAAACAATACATGCATAGGACTGGAACAGTCTGGGATGGAGCCCTGTGCTTGCTTCCCTTAGAGTCCAAAAATGCGAGCATTTGGTGTATTTTTTCGAACACATCACACGCCTAGGAAGGTGCATGCAAATCAGAAGCATGGGGACTGGGCAGTCAAGTTGTGCCTCTGCTTGAGGTATACCCTATTTTTGGACTCTAAGGGAAGCAAACACAGGGCACCCTCCCAGACTGTTCCAGTCCTAATACACCTACGGCAAGGTGGTAAAGTACCATTCCATCTACCGTATATTTTTTGTTTCTCATAAACTGGTTTCCGAATTACGAACCATACCAGCTTTGAGGAATCTTAGACTGTCCTGATGAATGTGGCTTTATCAAAGTTATGCCACTGAAACCAGTTGGCGGTGTTTGCTACACTGAAAAAGGCTCCAATTAGCCTATTGTTGAGAGTTTGAGAGAACCGTTTTACATTGTCCTACTTCCCTTTTGTGAAAACCAGCTCTAGAAGGGAAGTGGTGACTGTATTGTCTTTGGGCCTCATTACGAGTCAGGCGTTAAGGGTTTTACGGCGCCTTAAACGGCGCCGACCCTTAACGCCTGATTACAAGGTCCCTTTGCGGGTTGATGATTTTAACGCCTGCTTTCTGCAGGCGTTAAAAACCATGCCGCAAAGGGACATTTGTGCTAAGTACGGTGCCGCAATTTGCGGCACCGTACTTAGCGCTTTCCCCATTTCCATTATGCCCTATGGGGCAAAAATGGGAATGGGGAAGGGCCATGGCAGAAGGGGGAATTACCACTCCGCCAACCTCGGAATGGGGTGGTAATTCCCCATTCCGCCATGGCGGAGTCGGAGAGTTACCGGCATGGACCAAGGTGCTATTAGCACCATGGTCCATCCGCCAGGGTCGTAATGAGGCCCTTTGTGTCTTAGAATAAGGAAAGTTTCCTTTTTCCTTGTATTTGTGTCGTTTTAACCCTAGCAATCCGGGGTCAGTGTGACAATCTATGGGTCATTAAAGGATTTGTTACCCCATTAGATGCCCCACCAGTATTCAAAAAAGAAAAGAAAAATCTTCTTTACCTTCCCTGGTGCGCTTTTCTTTTTACTTTATTCTCTTCCAATTCATACACACTTGGAAGAGGGAGGTATAGGACTTACAAGGCTGAATGTGTTACATACTATAGAAGTTGGTAAACAGATGTGTCTTGCCTTTATCTTTGGGCCCTATATGCCTGATCTTAGAATCATACATACTGAGGACTTTTGGTTTTGATTGCTAGATGGACCACAAGCAAAAATAATATTTGCATTGATACATTTTAGTAGAAATGATTATAGTTTATTAGGGGGAACCTGAATAATTGATAGTTAGGCTCATAAAGTGCACTTTTATGGATTCAATGAGTTATCATTTTTTAAAGTTATTGACTGTATTAAATGTTATGTAAGGTTAATTTGAAATGGTGTATTTAAATGGTTGTAATCATTGTGTTTGTATTTTTTATGTTTTTATGACAACAAAGGTCACACAGTAGGAATTTGGCCTGTGGACGCTAACAGAAGCATCTGTTGTGCCCAACTCATTAGCAGCTTGTATCGTTTAGCAGAACAGCACTTTATCCAGCAGTTTGATCAGCATGTCTCATGCACCGTCTTCGTCCATGCACCTCTTCTGGAATGAATACCCCATGGAGATAGGACTTCCCCCTAGTCTATAAATTGAAACATTGTTCAATTTCAAAATGTCAGTCATATGTGTGGCTTCTCATTTATGGCACAGTTATTTTTACACCTTGTCAAATGATTTTGCAGGTGATCTTTTTTTGACCATCCTCCCCTTTTGAGGTGACAGGCAAGTAACAAGACTCACAAACATGTGGATTTCTCATAGAGCTCAGTGATTTACAGTGGTTTGTTGTCAAATATTCCTTTCTAACAAGCACATAAAACAGTACCACCAAAACTGTATGAAAATGAAAGGATCACAAAGAATGAAAAACTCTGCAGATATGTTAGATTCAGGCTAGACAGGTCTCCATTGATGGAGGTGAGTTGTGGGGTCAACACCATGTCCCTAGGTTCGCATAGTCCCAGAATTAGTATTGCACAAATACGTTTTGGTCTTTCTAAGAGTACTCCTACCAAACCACAGCACATAAGTTAGATATGTAGGACATTGACCGAGTGATTTCTGTAAAACCTTTATTGTACTGGGTACATTTATGGGTGAATCCCTAAAAGATCATGTATAAAAGGCCCTTATTGATGCACTGCATTAAGAAGGTGCCAAGTCTTTGTCTTGGGTAAACTGCATACAGAGTTTAATTTAATTGCCTTAAAACGTTCAATTTTCTGGAAGAATCTATAAAGTAAGAATCTACCAACCAAGTCAAGAATCACATATGCTTACACCATTATGACTGTAGAGGCAAAAATAGAGAAAGGGTATACAGATAACATATTGTATTGTCTATTGTACAATAATGAAAGGGTAGGCTATTGTGGTTAGCTACCTGTTGTGTAACCTCCTTTTGCACACATTATTTGTGAAATTAAGATTAGGTATCCACCGATTTACCACTATTATGAGACAACTTTTTGTCATGTAGTTCCTGTCTGCAATGCATGAGTGTGGAGGAAACCCTGTAACACATTGGGCTTCATTATAAGTTTGCCGTCCGGGAACTACGGTACCGGTAAGCTTGCCGGTACTGTAGTTCCTCGACCAGCAAACTACGAGTTGTGCTCGCTGGTGCCTTTTTGCCCGCCAGGTCGGACACGCAAGTACATCATATCGGATGCACCGGCACCACTATAAACGGTGCCGGTGCATCCGACCTCCTATGGGGCCGAATGGGAATGGGGAGCATCTTTTTTCCAGTGCCCGCAAATGGGCAATTACCGGGTCCGGCAGGGCTGTAATTACCCAGTAATTGCCCATTCGCGGGCGCCGGAAAAAAAATTGCACCAGCGGCAACCGTGCCTGTATTACAGGGACAGCTACCGCCGATGTCATAATGAGGCCCATTCTGTTTTAGTGCCCGTTTATAACGATCTAAAGTTACAAATATGAACCTAATTTTGAATTTGTTCACAGTGAGGCATTTAATCCATGCTGAAAATTGATGAAAATCTACGAAATATGCTATTGCGGTCTTTTGAATTGCTAATTCTCAGCACAAGTTGTGGTTTAGTAGGAAAATATTTTTGTTAGCTCCTAGTTAGTGATTAAATTGCATCCAGGATATTAAGCTGCCAGAGAATACAATATGGATTCAGTATTGTAGAATTACTTTGCGATTGTCTGTTCAAGAAGCTGCTTTAGGTTGTCCTAGCAATGAACACCCACTTTTAGAAGGGTGACAAAAGGGAGCTCCTATGTTGACTGTGCAAACTTTCAGACCATCCTAGCCCCCCCCCCACCTGCAGCTTACCACTAGGATACACATACACACACACACACAAACATCTTCACTCTGCATCAGAAAAAAAGCTGTGCTACCTGCAACTAAGCATGCATTGCTGCTGCCTGTAGTTTGATGTAGCCATTTCACCAGAATTGCACGAACCCTTTCAAGTGGTACATCATGTAAAGTTTTCAAGGGGCTGATCCAGCCTGTGAGCTGTATGTTTGACAACCCCGGCATACTGTATTACTGATTGTTTCCTGCATGATATTGAGCATCCAAATAAATGGAGGTTAGATCTGATTAGTATGTACTCCCCAAAAAAAATTGTTTCTGGTAATACAACCGTCAAAATTGCACTAGTACTGATGGCCTCTTAACACATCTAATTGAACAATGCAACCTCACAGAGGAACCCAAATTGTTGATTGCTGGCGTATCCAAATGGGATAAAGACTTCAACGTTCCTAAACATGAGAGATCCATATGATTGATCAATGCTGATTGAAAGCTATACGCCACATTGTGTGCCTCCATGTTGCAAAGTTTTCCTATTGATCTATTTGCTCATGAAGATTGATGAGTTTGATTTGTTGAAGGGTAGAGCATCACCTGCCAAAACACAGTTATTCTGCCACCTGCTGAGACTGTGAAGTCATTAAAAGGTCGGTTAATGTAGTGCATACTCAAAACACCTATGAATATGTTAGAGTTCAGTTTGTTAAGTAGGCACCTTATAGTTGCAGTCTTGTTTGGGAATGTATGATTTGCATTATGTGATTTTTTCATTTTTTGTATTTACTTGTTTAATTGATTTACAATTTTTACAAGAAATCCTCTTTCAAATCTTTAAAATCTTTAAAACTTTACAATCTGTTGGGTTATGACAGTGAAGAAAAACACATTCTCATTTAAATCTTTGCCATCCTTTGACTCCATTTGAGTCTTTAAAATTAATAAACATATGAGTACTACACAGGAGTGGGGAAAGTGGGCCTGCGTCGAAATTTCATACAAAGGAGAAGCACAAACTCTCCACTTCCTCAGGTTCCCACTGCTTTAGTTCCCAAGTCCAATTTTCGAATGAACGCCACCACTGCTATTACCCATTAGGTTCTTTCCCCACTTAGCAGACTCGACCACCAATGTTCTTCGGAATATGTTTGAAATTTTGAGAACACGTGACCCAGATGTTGTTCTCTTAGAGATGAGACCGCTCCACAGGACAGCAGTAAATGTCTCAAATTCTCAGGATGATCTGCTTTCGAGCAGTATCTACAATCTTTACTGGTCGATAGTCCCCTTCTTTCCAGGATTACATTTGTAGGCCTGATGTTGAGCCTAATCCTTAAAAAGAAGTTTCTATACGTCTTATTCGTGATTTTTTTCAAGTACTCGGATAGCTGGTTCACTTTTCTGGATATGGTTGGAACATCTACCATTGATTTATATTCACTGGCTAAGTCAAGTGTCTTAATCCAATCAGATTCTTTGTTCGGATTTAACCATAGTTCGTCTTCTGAGCTATTAATTCTTTCCAGGACGGATTTATTGTTCTCTCCGCATGTTTTAATCATGGTGTTTTTTCCTTTTTCTAGTTCAGATCGAATTATTGAGAACACTGCAGGGCGAGTTGGAGCTGTAATTTTCCTGTATAACTTCAGTGTATTTCGCTCTACTATACTTTGCAAAGACGATCGGCCCAGTTAACGTGAATACTCGGCATGGGGGTAGAGGAAGGTAGATTTAGAATCTGACACCAGAAATAGCCTTCCAGTTTTAACCATATGTTCTGTGGTAGTTGGGGCAGTGCTTCTGTTCTGTAACTTAAGGCTGGTACTAACTTGGCCTTGTAGAATTTAATTGTGGGAATGATTGAGAAGCAGCTGTATGTTCTATCTACCATTTTGGTCTGTGAAGCCAGGTTTTTGATCTGTATTTGTATTTATTTTATTTGTATAGCACATCCTTGCCATGGGGCATCTGGGCGCGTAGTTACAAGAGGTGGTTACAGGCAGGCATAACATATTCCCCTAGGGGAGGAGTTTTACAGAGAGAAAAACAGTGTAACTTACAATGACACAACTAGTGACATAGCAACGCAAATTACACATAGTTACTCCAACGTATAGTGGAAACTAGAGGCTAAAGTATAGAGAGAGAAGGAGAGAGAACATAAAGAGTTAGACCAGGGAAAGAAGTGCTAGAGTGCTGCAGAGGCACCTATGATGAGGATGTAGTATGCTCATCAATCTTGTGAAGCCAGTGTTGGTTTTGAAGGAGTGGAACGTGGGTTCTAACCTGAGTGTGGAGGGGGTGGTGTTCCATAGTTTGGCTGCGAGTACTGGGAAGCTAGATCCCCCAGCAGAGTGTAGCTTAAATCTGGGAGTAGAGAGTGTGTTGACATAGGCTGATCTCAGCAGTCTATGCGCAACATGCTGTGAGAACCTGCTGGTCAGATAAGCAGGTGCCAGATTATTCTGGGCCTTGTAAGTTAAGGCTAAAGTTTTGAGTGAAATTCGATGCGCGACAGGGAGCCAGTGGAGGTTGCGTCTGATATCTGAAATGTGGGATCGTCTAGGGATGTTGAGGGCAGCCCTGATGGCATTGTTTTGTGTAACCTGTAGCTTGTCAATGTTTTTTTTGGCTAGTCCCTAGGTAGAGTGCGTTGCAATAGTCTATTTTTGCCATGATTAGTGTTCTAGCTAAGATGATGCAGTTCTCGGTGTTCAGGAAAGGTCTGCAGGCTGTGATGAGTTTGCAAGTATAGGCTGAAGCAGACGCTACGGCATTGGTTTGTCTGGTTAGCGAATGAGTGGCGTGGAGATAATGCCTAGAGTTTTAGCTACATTCGACACTTTAATGATGTCGCCGTCTATGGTGAATGATTTGTATGCAGGGTCAAGTTTAGCTAATTTGGTGTGCAATCTCATTATTAAGGCAGAGCCCGTGATGAGCCATCCAACCCTGGATGATAAGGTAGATATCATTAAGTGGCTTTGTATCAAGAGCAAAGTCACCAGAGATCGGGATGAGTGTCTGGGTGTCATCAGCATAGTTGGTGTATGAGACACCCAGATAGTCAAGTATGTCAAGGAGCGGCTTAGTAAACACATCATATAACGTGGGAGGGATGCAGGAACCTTGGGGGACTCCGCAAGGGACAGATGCAGGTTCAGCTGAGGCTAGAGGGGAAAAACCCTCATAGTTCTGTTTGCTAGAAAGGAACTGATCCATGACGATGCTGAGTCCGAAAAGTGTGCAGCGATTTTGAGATGGTGGCAAAGAATTTTATGATCAACCAGGTCAAATGCTGCTGACAGATCGAGCAATAGGAAGAGTGCCAACTTGCCCTTATCTTTCAGGTGGTCAATTTGAGTTTTTAAGTCAATCAGGGCGGTTTCTGTGCCATGTCTAGGACGGAAGCCAGATTGACGAAGACCAAGTAATTGGTTTGATTGAAGATAGTCCTGAATTTGCAGGTAAGCAGCGCGGTCCAGAATTTTTACTAGGTATGGCATCGTAGTGATAGGCCTATAATTGGCGAGGTTGCTTGGGTCAAGGGAAGGTTTTTTTGATTAATGGGATAACCCAAGCATCCTTGATGTTATCTGGGACAATGCCCGATCTAAAGAAGGCATTTATAAAAGTGGTGATAAATGGTGCAAGATCATGCGCAGCTTCCTTGATGATAGGTGCTGGGCAAGAGTCGCCTTGACAATTTGAAGGTTTAAGCATTTTGATAATATTTTCCACTTCCTCAATGGATAGCGGGGAGAAGTTAAAAGGTTTTAGAGGGTGTGTGGGGACAGGGAGGTGGAGCGGAGGTGTGTTCAGGGTAAGATCGGTTAGGGTGTTCTTTTTGGCATTAATTTTCGTTTGCAGTAAGGCAATTTTATCTAACAGTGCCTTTTGAATATTCAAACACCAGGCTCCGTCAGGGGAGCAAGTCACCAAGGGGCAACAGGAGACTCTAGTTCCTTGAGGATCTTAAAGAGTTCCTTCGTGTTTGATTGGGCCAGCATGATACGTTTGTTGTAAACATCTTTTTTGGCTGCAACAATAGCAGTTTTGTAGGTGGACGATGCCAAGGTTAGGTTGTTTTTGTTGACAAGGGAAGGTGTATTTTTCCAAAGGGACTCAGCCTTTCTTTTTTCTATGCGTAAGTCTCTAAAATGTGAAGTGAACCAAGAGTTCAGATGAGAACAAGGATTCTGTTTACGCAGTTTGAGCGGGGCAATAGGATGGAGAGCTTTGCGCAAGGCCTCGTTGTAGATGTCCACTAATACTGTAGGGTCTGAGTTGGTGGTCAGGGAGGTATTTAGAAGAGGAAGGATGATAGGAAGACGTTTCTCAGTTGAGATATCCTTTTTATTGCATGTTTGAATGACCGGGGCTAGGTTAGGTTTGCAATTTGAGGCATGGAATTGATGGCAAAAGTAATTTTGTAGTGGTCGGACCACAAGCAAGGGCTCACAGAGATCAAGTTAAGCTTGCAGTTTAGGTCAGAAATCCAGTCGAGCGTGCAACTTTTGATATGAGTGGGATCTTTGATGTGTTGGGTGAGTCCAAAGTCAGTTAGAGTGTTTTGGAGGTCAGTAGCTTTGGGATCATTCGATCTTGGTAGCCTAAATTAAAGTCACCAAGAAGAAGCATTTGCGAGTTGGGCTTGGTGCTGGAGGCAAGAAAGGAAGATAAGTCATCAATAAATGAGGTGATGGGGCATGGGGGCCTATATAAGAGATGCACTGTAATAGTTTGGTTACGGGAGATGGGTAGCTTGAAGGATAGAAGTTCAGCAGATGGATTCTGGCTAATAGGCATCATCCTAAATTAAAGTGAACTTTTGAAGATGATGGCTATTCCTCCACCCTTGGATTGATTGGAGTCCCTGTCTTGTCTAATAATGGAATAATTGTCAGGAACGGCAAGGGAGAGTGCAGGACCAGATGGATTATGCAGCCAAGTTTAGGTGATAGCCAGGAAGTCAAGATTACCGGAGGTAATCATGTCAGCAATATCAAGGGCATGTGCCGAGAGGGATCAGGCATTGATCAGGGCACCAATGAGTTTCGTATTATTTGCCTTGATAAGGCCTGAGGTCAGTGGTGGTGATGGGTTTAGGTTTGTGCCGGGTGCTAAGGTAGGGATGTGTGTTGGAAAGTGGTCAGTGGCTGGTTGTTGGAGCTTGGAGTCGGGGTAGAGGCCCTGGTGGCACGACCCCAGAAGGAGTCTAGATGCTAGTGTCTGGTTTCTGGTGAGTGAGGTACATGGTTGACTCAAGTGAGTGCAAGCGAGTGCAGTCTGGGTCAAAGATGATTGGCTAAGAACATGACGTGGACTGGTGAAGCTGCTAACATGGTGATAGGTAAGTGAGGGTGACAAGTGTAGTCTTGTGTCTAGTCTCAAGTTGCGGGAATGGATGGCGATGGGCTACGTCGGTGGTGTGACTAAACTAGCTATAGACAGGGATTGAATAGTGAGCCACGACTGCGTCTAGAGCCAAGTGTTGAGTTTCTGATGTTGGTGGTGCACGGGCGATTCGGTGTAGGTTTAGTGGCAAAATGACAGATCCAGAGGGCTGGGTTGTTCAGATACGGGTTGGGGGCAGCCATGGTGGATAGGGCTGGTGTATACTGTGGGTGGGAATGAAGAGTGTCAGATGTGGGCCAGAAGTGCAGCTGCGCACTAGTGGTGCTAAATGGCAAGATCAGGAGCAGAGAAGACAGTAAGGCACAAGATCTGAAGTACAGAGAGAGGCAATATGTAGGCTGCAACCTGAGAGACCAAAGCGGTGGGCAGGAAGCAACTAGGGTTGGAAACATTTTGCACTCAATCACCGTGGGCTAGATGCAATATCAATGGTATAGAAGACTCAATACAGTCTACACATACTAAATACAATGGCAAAATGCTAATTGCAAAATCAGGCACAGAGGCTAAATACAATGGCAACATGCTAAATGCAAAATCAGGCGCAGAGGCTAAATACAATGGCAAAATGCTAAATTCAAAATCAGACGCAGAGGCTAAATACAATGGCAAAATGCTAAATGCAAAATCAGGCGCAGAGGCTAAATACAATGGCAAAATGCTAAATGCAAAGTCAGGCGCAGAGGCTCAATACAATGGCAAAATGTTAAATGCAAAATCAGGCGCAGAGGCTAAATACAATGGCAAAATCCTAAATGCAAAATCAGGCACAGAGGCTCAGAACAATGCCAAAATGCTAAATGCATAATCAGGCAGAGAAGGCTAAATACCATGACCACATGTCAAATGCTAATGCAGAAACGATGGTGCAAAGGGCTTAAGGAAAGGCAGCAGCTAATTGCATTGGCAGGCTACGGTGGGCTAAATGTAATCACAGTGGCAGCAAGGCTGAATGTGATGACCTACTCACAACAGCAAGGCTCATTGCAGAGCTAACTTGGTCACAATGAGGCAGTTGCAGACATTTGCGGACTGGTAAACTGGGCTGCGAGATCATATGGATGTGTGCACATGGCAGTGAGTTCAGTTTTAATAGAAATATTGTTTTGATGAGGCTGGTGCATCCCAATTTAAGGCATTGTGTAATGCAACGCAATCAACTAGATAATAGGCGGTAATCCGCATGACAAGTAGATGGGCATTTGTGCAGCGTGTAGTTGTAACAGTGGCGACACGTAGGTAGAAATGTTGAGGGCACAGTTCAGCAGTCAATGATGGGCAATGCACGGGCGAAGTGCACATCAAAAGAAGAACGAACGGTGGCTAAACTGAGTAGTCGCCAATTGACTACGGTAAGGTGTACAAGGGGGAAAGGTGTTTCCAAGTATCTAAGTATACAGGATGGATGATGTTTGAGGTATGCAGCCTTAGAATGTCCGACTAGCACCTCCAGGTTCGCTCGTATGCTTGGGAGGGCTTTGTTATGAGGCTGCAGGGATTGTATGTGAATGATGCATGATTCGATCGTGGCAGAGTGGGTTCATGGAGGGCAGTGGGAGACAAGAGTGGGCTGGGCTTGAGTGTCCTGCACGGTGCTTCAGGTGCAGACAGGTGCAGACAGGAGGGGCCTTGTTCTGTGTGGACCTTAGGCAAGGTGGGCCGGCTTTCGCCTCCGGCTTGCCTGCTATTAGCAGGAAAGAACGAGGTTGCTAGGCAACCATAGTAAACAAATGCTGAGTGGATCAGGCGGTGGCCATCTTAGGATCGGGTGAGGGTGAATAACGGCTCCTCGTGGCTGCAATCATGAGTTGGCTGGTCAGTACCTTGTGGAGAGTATAGTAGGCTTTTTCAGGATACCTCAATGTCGTAAATGTTGGCAGTGAGCAAGCAGGATCAGCTGGGCTGGTGCTTCGGGCAGGGGTTTTGAGAATTCCAGCTGCCCCTGCAGCATGACAAATTCACCGGCGAGCAGCGCGGCTCAGTGTAGCAGCTGCTGGATGTTGCAGGGCTCCTGCCCTGGGGAAGAGAGGGCACCAATGCTCAGGTGCAGACAGGAGGGGCCTTGTTCTGCGTGGCCCTTAGGCTGGGCGGGCCAGCTTTCAGTGCTCCGCATTATGAATACAGGTAATTATGCGTTACCAATACTCAGATGAGTACATTCGATCATTTCCACCAACATTAGGAGACGCAAAAATATTGCGTCTCCTATATGCTGACGACATGATTTTACTCGATCAGACTCCCATTGGTCTGCAGCGGCAGTTAGCAAATTTAGCAGAATATATCAGTAACAACAAACTGGAGATCAATAAGAACAAGACAAAAATAACGATTTTGGAGAAAATAATGATCTTCTCAACTAAGGCCGTCTGCATTTGTTGCTCCACCGAACTGTTGTTGAAAACCATACTGAGATAATTAAATCCCTTTACCCTTTCAATTTTGACTCCTTCCAGAAACCAATGAAGGTTATCAGAATTTTTAGCTGTCTTCTCCAAATAATAATTTTGGCTTGTTCTTATTGATCTCCAGTTTGTTTTTACTGATGTATTCTGCTAAATTGTCTAACTGCCGCTGGAGACCAATGGGAGTCTGATCGAGTAAAATCACATCGTCAGCGTATAGGAGATGCAATATTTTGGCGTCTCCTAATGTTGGTGGAATGATCGAATGTTCTCATCTGAGTATTGGTAATCGCTCAGATATGCGTTGAAAAGGGTTGGAGCCAAGGGGCATCCCTGCTTGACTCCTGTGTGCATATCAATAGTCTCTGAGAGAAGACCTTCACCGTTCAGCCTGACGTTCATACTCGTGTCCGTGTAGAGCACTTGGATTGGTTCCAGTACTGACTTCGGACACTGCCACTGGGTAAGCTTATAGCATAGATGGTTACAGTCGACCTGGTCAAACGCTTGGACTAAGTCTATAAAGGCTATAAAGATTCTAGGGCTACCATCTTTAATTTTCCCCTTTAGGGAGCTTAGTAACAGGATGTTAGCAGATGTTCCAGTTTCTTTAAGGAATCCTGTTTGGAAAGGGACCATACACACAGCTGTTCTTCCCCATTATTGGAAATTGCCTAAACTGAAGGATCCGAATAGCTTTCTTATTACATCCAAGAGCGCTATAGGACGGTAGTTCTCTGGATGATCGCGGACGCCTTTCTTAAAAATTGGAACAACTGCTGCGCGTTTCCATGATGGAGGAACTGATTTTGTCTGCACACATCTTTTAAAGATCTCTGATATTAAGGGCACCCATTAATCTTGATGTTCTTTCAGATCAATATTTCTGATCCCATCAGGTCCTGGGGCTCAGGGTCTGTTCAGTTTTGATATTTTTTTCTTTATTAGTTCTTCTTCGTGTGGAATTTTCCATGGATGTACCCAATCAAGTGGGTAGTTGTTATCAATTTTGCTTGGACCCGAAAAGAGACTCAGGAAATTCTCGCTAACATTGTTTTGTATGGTTTCTTGGTTTGTGGCCGATGATTGCCTTACCAAAGACCAAAATTCCATATTTTTCCAGCCACAGATGTCTTTAAGCAATTCTTCAGTGTCCGATTGATAGTTTACTTCTGTGGGACATCAGCCAGTTCTTATAGGCGTTTGCAATTTGAGTTAACTTCTCTTTGGAGTTTTGTACGCCGCTCTTCGTTGCTTGGCGTTTCTCCCATCTCATTGCTTTCTTTCTTTCAACCACCAACTCATCGAAGACGTGAAGTACTTTGTTCTTTGAACGGTCGATTCTGTAGTGGTAGTACATCAGTAATGGTTGATAGTCTACCGCCTGGCATGTGTTAACACATTGGTCCATGGTAATTGATTCTTTGTAATGCTTAGTTAGTGATGTTATCATTGCCTCTGTTATTTTTAGGCAGGTTCTGTTTGAACTCCTTTCTATGTCTGATGTCATTCGGTCTCTCTTTTGTGTCAGTGCTTTCCACGTGACTTTGAGTAGATTGACGTCACTCTTAATTGTTTTTATAATTTGGAAAGACTTGACATGTGGAAGGAATTCTCTTGACGTAAAGATGTAATCGATAGTGACCCTTTGGCCGTCTCGTTCCCACGATGGTATTTGGGTGCCATATCCAACATGTGTAGATTGTGTAGATCTCTAGAGACCATTAATTTAGACCAAGCAAGTCCTCTAGTATGTACTAAAGATTCTGTATTTCTCCCCCTTGTGTCTTCATCACTATTTGAGCAAATTGCGTTCAGATCTCCACAGACTAGTACATACGTTACTTGAAAATTTGTGTGGGCCCCATCGATGGAGTTTTCAACAAGCTTCTGGAAATGTTTCTTACTTATGGCTTTCGAGTTCCAGTATACATTGATCACTGCGATGGCACATTGGTCCAAAGTCATCTTGGGCGTTGACTTCGAGGAAAACCGTTCAAGTTCCCTTTGTTTTTGCCAGGTTGTTAAGGTTACCAGCATTAGGGGTTGGCTTACAATAGTTTCTTTTATTTCCAAGCCAACTCTGGTTCGAATAGCAGTTATCAGTCCCGAAGTAGGCCTCCCTTTTGTCCCTTTACCTGCTGGTGATATAGCTATTTCGTAGCAATCTAAATGTAGTTTTCTCATTAGCCACGTTTCTTGGAGACAGATGATGTCAAACTTCCCAAAGTTTACATCACTTGGTTTTGTTAAGTGTGAAAACCCTCTTGTATTCCAAGAGGCAAGAACCATGGTCTTAGATTGGTTATCTTTAATTCCCGATCTTGCTTCAGGAATCCAGAGTCGGATTGCTACTTGTGATGTTCAATAGTCAAGGCGTTCGCCAGCCAAGACCAGCCCTCATTGTTGTTGTCTCGTGATAAAGTTGATTTATTAGCCAGCTGGTGACTGACATGGAATCTCCTTCAAATTCTTGTTCAAAGGTGACTATGAATATAGTTTGGGGGCCTTTTGGTTTTCTACCCACTCCCAAATGATCTTTGTATTGTTCTTCTCTAATGGTTTCTCCACCGCCCATTTGCGCATCATTATTCACAGGTAAGGTCTCCTTTTTCTCTGAGTCATCCTTTGGCTGGGGTCTGACAATAGTTTGTCTGTTCTTCCTGCAGGTTTTGCTCGTCGGACATATTCAGCATATGATATGTATGGTTCGATGGGCTCTGCTGCTTTCGCCTTTTCTGTGGTCGGCTTCCGGTTGTTATGATTGGGAGCTTTATTTTGATCCTGGTCTATATCCTTATTTAATTCCATTAGATCATAGCCCAGAGATAGGAAGCTTTTAATTGAGTCTACCAGCATTCGTTTTACTATTGGAGATGGAATATGCAGGTACACTTGATCAAAACGTCCGTCTTCACAGAACTCAATGAATCTTAAATCGTCTGTGTGCAATTGTCTTAAAATCGGTACTGACTGAAACAGGGCCAATATTGTTTTTCTGTTCATTATGATTTTTTTATCTTTTTTGTCAAATATTTTTTCCAATTTCAAGGTTCGGTTGCCTTTATTTAGTTCTCTGGCTGGCCGGTGCTCCTCCACCTTGTGTGCTTGTGTATGTTTACCAGTATGATGTTGATGTTGATCACGTTGTACATATCTTGAACTTCTGTTTTCTATGCTTGCCTCTTTCATGTGTCTAATATGTTTATCTCTTGGAGCAGATCCCTGTCGATTGTCTTTAGAGGCTGTTTCATCTGGTTGATATCTGGGGTGCTAGTGGAACTCACTTGGATCGATCTTTCCAGCCCTACTCTCCACAAGTATTTCTAGTTTTTTTTGCCATGGTCAAGAATGCTGGAGAGCCAGCCTCGTCGCTCATCTCTTTGTGTTCCTTATGTTGATTTCTTAAAGACCCAGCTGATCTTGATGTATTTTGTTGATGGTCTTCGTGCAGCTGAGAAGAGTTGGATTCTTTGATAGAATATCGACTCAGTCCATCAAGTTGATGCTTGATTCAAGAGCGGTCCTTGATGTAGGTTGTGCTCTTAGTTCTTCAGCTTTTTTTTGTGGGAGTTTGTCGACGTTTGCACTTCGTTCTTTGTCGAGTTGTAAGGTCGAGTTGATTTGTGGTTTCATCACTTCCTCAATCACTTTTCGTTTTTGGGTGATCAACTTAGTTAATGCCCCTGCGTCCTCACTTAGTTTTTGGTTGTCTGTCTTTTTATTGGTGTTTTCAAAAATTGCAAAGTCTCTATTTGCTTCTTCTGTTGGTTTTTGTCTCTGGCCAAGCTTTGGGTTTTTGTTGTTTTATGTTTGGTGTTTGGATTGGTGGGCCCAATTCCAGGACTACACATCCGTTTCTTTTGTTTTGTTGAGTTTTTTCTGTCAAGTCGATCGTAATGGAATTTGGGATTTCTGCACTTTTTTTTGTACACGTCGTACTTTTTAAAGTAACTTCTTTGTAGGAAGTTTCTCCCGCCGTTTTCATATTTCTTAAATGGGTAGAGGTTTGCTTTCCTTTCCTTCAGGGCTGATCGATGCCACTGGATCTAAAGCTTGGTTGGAGGATGTTAGGTGGATTTCTTCAGGGTCTGTCATACACCCTTGGTGTCTTAGGGTTGGCTTAAGTTGTTCTTTAGCAGTTAGGTATCCGTCCAAATGTATGAGTTTGGTGTGCATTAAGGCTATTAGCGATGAATGATCTCTTAGTGTGTCGTTAATTGCCTCATACAATTTGGAGAAAGGCGCTAGGGCTATAGTCACAGTGGACATTTTTGTTAACAGGTCAGTTTTTTTTTGTGGGAGTATCTTTATTGACTTGCAGACCCAAATTTCCAGATCTTCTGGGATAAGGTGTTGCATTCAATGCGCATGAATCCACGTTGACATTGTGCATGCTTAACTCCTTTACTACATTGTTCTGAGCTTCAGAGGGTACGAACAATCTGCCAATCTGCCTTCTCTCTTGAGAGCCTTCTTCTTGTTCATCGCGGGTCCTCCCAAAAGTCCTCTCGCCTCTAGGTTGGTTAGGTTTTGGTGGAGTGGTTTGGGTTTGCACGGATTCTCTATCTCGGTCTTGAAGATTGATGTTAGGAGGCTGTATAGTATCGATGTTTTTGCCATTTCTGAGGTCTCGACATCTAGGAGAGACGACCTCTATTGAATTTGGAGGACTAGAATCAACTTCTTTTTGTGCTATATCCAAGGTAGGAAAAGCAATCTAATGCTTGGAGCCTTTGCAGGACCAAAGTGATGTACCTGGTTTGATGTTGATTTCACCATATTAAAATCGCTGTCGGGCAGTTTAGTAACGTCCTCTAGCGGTGGTTTGCCGAAATGCCATTTTCTGGTATCAAGCAAGAGCAGTTTTATGTGAGAAGGAGTCTTGTTATTCCTTGATGAAGGAGAAAGATCATTCACTTCTTCTTTTTTGTTTCCCACTTCCTTCGAAGGATCTTCTGGATCGAGTACTTCGTCTAGGAGTTCTGCGTCTGAGATTTCGTCAATATTAGTGTTTCCTGGATAGGCAAGATCTCCTCCTTTTTTTGGGGGAAAAAGTATTTTGCCAGTGAATTTGTCGAGGTATAATGTGAAGGCATTTTAATTTTCAATAAAGTTCTTTGTTTGTCCCTTTGAACGTTCTTATTTTTCAAACTTTGTATTTTTAATGTTTTCCTCTAGGGATATTTTGGAGTTGAAGTGGATGTTTTGCTTGGTTTCCCCTTTTCTAAACCCTTAATTGGTGAAGTAGGTGGAATGTCAACGTGGGAGTGAATTGGGACTCGTGTGTCCGTCAATTGTTCACCGTCTGAGTTGTTAACATAGGCTTCTGACAAAGGGGTATCGTTCTCGTTGTCAGAGCAAAAAGCGGGGATTCTCCTCCTGCGATTTTGAGATTTCTTTTTCCCTCTCCCCTTCAACAGTGTCCATCGTCGTCGCATGAGGCTGCTGTGGAGTAGGGGGTACACAAAGAATGTCCATTGATTTATGATTGTGGATTTCTACTTCCACGGTTTTCGTTTGTTGAAGGTGAGCGGGGACCACGAGCCCTAAGGGAGAAGCATGAGAGGCAGTTTCTAGGCCCCCTTCAAATTCCAACGACAGGCTGCCTTCTGTAGCCGGCGCAAGTTATTCCCTGCAATAGGGGTATTTGAGGACGGTCCCTTGTGGGAGACTGTTTTGCTACGCCCACTGGATCCTCCCTCTGTGCTCATGATCTCCGTCTCTCTCCCACTACTCAGATGAGCCATATGCAGTACGGCCGACGGGTGTGGCCACATTGCCCCAACTCTGCTGCCATCGGTGGAGGCCACAGCACCTGGACCCCCCGACCACTGAGGGGGGAGGGTCGCCACCGGCCACGGCCCGCCCTGCATGGGCCACCCGGAGCCGTGAAGACGCGCCATCAGGTAAGGGCAGTTCAAGGCAGGCAAGCGTAGTTTGAAGAGTTTTTAGCCTACCTGATTATGCGTGCATTTCTTGATCAAACTACTGCACTTCCTGCACTTCCAGTAAGGATGAGTTTGTGGTCACTCGGTGGTCCGAGCAGGCCTGTGCAGCTGGTTCAGGCGGAGGTTTTTAAAGGTGGGCCTCATCTGACATTATAAGGTCGTTGTCTGACTGGTCCATTGATGTAAAATCCGTTGACAATAATCTGGTGCTGCGTGTTTTTACACCAGATTTTTGCTACAAATGCCTGTTTGCCAGAGATGCCATAGAGTGCTAAAGACTGCAGCAACTCTGCTGCCAACTCTGCGGCCGCTCCGCGGTGGAATGGAGTTTTTGTAGAGGCAGTCAGAGTCAGCAGCTCAGTCAGTAAGGGTGGTGGATAGAATTCCACAGTAGAACTCCAAGCAACTCCAAAAGAAAGACTGCTAAAGACTGCAGCAACTCTCAACATTTTGTATTATAGCACCATGGACTTTGCCTGTATCTATGGGACCTTTTCCACATGTCGATGATGTCCACTTTCTTATCTTTCGGTTCTGTATAGTTAAGAACCTTTTCATGAACCTCTTCATGAACTTATGAAATTGGCACACTTGATAGGTTGTCATCGAGGTGGATTGTATAACGTTTATTCCATAAAAAAAAGTTTACAAAATAAAATGTATTGTACATTGCTTTTCATCCCCATAATATCAATCTTGCATATCAACATTTTTCCCAGAAAATTCTAAATGCAAACAGCGTTCCTTGTGCGTCTCATGAGAATAGCTCAGGGGCAATGGGCTCTGCTTGGAAGAAAGACGACATGGAGCAACACAGGGTTTCGATCCCCGGGTAAGCGCTTAGAAACCTCTAAATATTAAGCGCATTATGAATAACCAATCATATCATATTTATGTTATATAAATGACCGATAAACTATATTGTATCACAGGCAACAGAATAACTCAATGGCCCGAATGCTATACTTTATGATCAATTAATTATATTTGTAGATAAGGAATGCATCACCAACTGTTAAGTAAAATTATGCAATGGTATTGCTTACCATTGCATGTAATGCGAAAATGATCAAATGAAGTATCACTGGACCTGTATTCATTAATGATCAGTTTCCAAGTTAAGTGGCTCAGAGGTCAGTGCTCTGGTATAAAAATAAACCATCATTAATCAGTAACTAATCCATTAGCTAAACCAAACCGACACAGATGTGAGTGCTCTGAGCATATGGTGCACCTTACTGAAGAAATTAGAATATAGGCCGTTTTGCATTCCAGAAACCCCAGTTATGTGGTTTTTCACATTTTAAGGGGGATACCAGATCAACAAATCATGATTTGTTGATCATGGATCCTTCAGAGAAAATATCCTTCAAAAGACCAAATGTTCATACTTGTTGACCTGTTGACCTTTTTAGAGCCATACATAACCCATTAGCCAGTGTGCATCTAATTCATGGCCTTGGATCTCAGAGGCCTTAGATCAGCATTTAAGTTGAAGATTGACTCCAATGAAAAATAATTGGATGAATTTAATTGACACCAAAATTCAGTCATATTATTGGGCCTAACTCCTAGATGCTTATCTTAATATAAAACCTGAAAACATATTTGAATTCACTAAAGTGCTCCTCATCACACATTTATAAATGCAATTTAATGATATGCAGGAGTTACTAATGAATGTATGTGTTTCAATAACCTTCTCATATTACTAGATATTGGGGCATGAAGGGAGTCCTCAAATTCTGAATATGCTTGCAATTTGCAATACATAGGCCTTAACATTGATACAGGACAATAACAGAAGCTATGGTATAAAAATAGATTTCTGACCAATATGAGTATAACACCAGACAGGGGGGTAGAAAACAGCATCCATGTTTTGATTATGTTATGTTATTTGGCATTTATATAGTGCTCTTTATATCATTGGTATGACCTCAACACGCTTGTGGGTTGAACACCCTCAGGAACCAAAGTCCAGATCAGTTGAGAGAGTAGGGTGTCATAGGGTGCTTGGGTGCACTCATTATGTGCGCAGATAATGTGATTGTTTGATGGAAGCTGCATCCTAGCATTAGGTGTAGTGGTATCGAGATCAGTCAAATGTATGCAGTCTGGAGGGTGGACTCTGAGACTGGGTTCTGGATGCGTTAGGCCTGTGCAGGACGCTTATGTGTGCAGCTAGGCATATTTTTCATGGGTATAGCTGCATTTTAGCAGGGTGTTGAGGTGTTCATGGAGAATCGTTCGTATGTGAGCAGCTAGGCCAAAATGGATCGAGGGGTGTAGCTGTGCTCTATTGTGTGTTGATGTAGAGTAGAGAGTAAGCATAGTGATGGGAGAGGTGAGTGTTTGGAATGGAGGTTTTATTCTTACGAGCATGTTGTTCCGGATTTCATTGATGCATATTGCGATTATATAAATATCTCAGACGGTTCCATGTCATTTCATCGCCTGCCTGTTCATCCCCAGGCTTTTTAACGTGCACATTCCATCGAATATGCTCATCGTTTTTTTTATTTTGGAGGGTACCCCCAAACTCCCACCCGCACTTATTTTTTGCTTTTGCCCACCCGCCCAAATCCTTGTCTGCCCTTTCCCACCCCCTCTAAAAAATTTAATGAGCACATTCGATTGAATGTGCACGTTAAAAAGCCTGGGGATGAACAGGCAGGCGATGAAAGGACGTTGTACCATCTTGGACACATCAAAATAAAGGGGATTATGAATGCAAATGTCAGTGTCTGAAGATAATCTATCAAGGCCCCACCTAACAATAATATTGCATCAAATGAAGCTGCATGGATGGAGTTGATCAAATATTTATTTTCAAATGCAAAGGAAATAGGGAGAGTTCTTAGGACATCTACAGCCAAAAGCAGCTTGCCTGACAAAAGAAGTGCTGATGGGGTCCACCCAATTGTGACCAATCAAAATCCTCCTTAAGAAGACCTTTTTTGCAAAGCAGGCCTGGTGTACAAGTCTTGCCTTATACTGAAACAGGTTGCCTGGGAAGGATATTGGAAGCAAGGAACAGACTAGGAGAGAGACCTACTTGGAAATGCTTCTGGAGCTGTTGATATTCCAGCCTGTCCAGTGCATTTACACACCAAAGTTGGGTACAATAAATCCATGTGTATTCATATATATTTCCCAGGAAACTAAACCCTGATTAGCAATTGAAAGTCTTTCAGGGAATACTTTGAAAGCTATGTTTCTGAATGTGGGCTAGGCTTTAAGGGACATTTTTTGGAGGCATATTTATAATACTATGCCCAAGAATATATGGTTGCACAGGGCATATCATATGCTCTGAAAGTATCTAAATGAATGAACTCCTGAGTATTTACAGGGACAATGTATGCCTGGATTTCAGGCATGGTGTACAATGTGTTTAACAACTTTGCAGTATTTGTTAGACTTCTTGACATGTAAAAAACATAGTTTATTTAAAAAGAGAAATGCTGATTAGAGCTATACCCCTTCAAGTCTAATAGGAAGGAGGGTATGTTGGCCACTTGTTTCCATAGACAATAATTTGAATATCCAATGCATTTTAATATTGCCTAGAAAAGAAAGGACTCTGCCTTAAGCAGACACCTAATGCCAAGTAAGATGAAATGGTAATTCCTTTGATATTTAACATTATACTCTTGCGTTTGTTCAACATTTGCAATGCATCAACATTGTGTGCACTTCAAAATAAAAGTCTGCCTAAACCCAAACCCTAATTCTAAAATCCCAAAATACCAAAACCTGTATTTTATATACATCTCCAAACTGGAAACCAACAGCACCCACCATCTACAGTAGAATTACCCCTAGAATAAGATGGTCATTAGTGTATCTAATGGTTTTCTCTGATGACAACACTTTTTCATGGTCTTAGAACAATTTAAGTGAGCTATATCTGATACATTTCTGATAATAATATGTGATGTTTTTATTTGAAATGTGATGATGACAAGCAGAAATAATTTAAATGTTGTCTAGAATAGTTATTCAGACTTGCATTTATGCAAATGGATGTTTGTGAATATAAACATCAGTGAGATAATAGCAGGCAGGTTGTTTTCTGTTACGTAGACCCGCCACCTCTAGGTGAAAGGAATATTGTGGATGACCCTCCCTGCATAAAGTTATGGGACCACATTTAGTTATTTTTATTTATTTTTATTACGACCTGATATTCAGCTTGAAAACAGCGTCTTTCTTGTCCCAGAATGTTTGGGGTGGGAATGGCTCGGTAGAGGGAGATATTTTGCCATACTATGCTGCTAAAAAACAAAGATATATTATATAGATAAAGTCACAACAGTTGGCAAAAATTAATTTATATGCACAAACAAATTACATCTTGGCTTAAACTGATGATCTGTTAACTGCTTTGCTGCTGTGCTCCATCACCTTGAAGTGTCTTTTGTGCTAGATGAAATTACCAATAAAGATCTCAGACCAAATAACCCAACAGAATCAAAGAATATGGCAAAGTACTTTATTCTTATTTTAATAAAGGAGGGGAAACTGACAGACATCAGGCTGACGTTTGCACACATACACATACTTGATTACACAGAGGTCTTCTACCCAGTATGTTTCATCTATGACATCCTCCTACATGGAAAACTGTTAAACCCACTGGCGGGGGGATTGGTTTGGGGAAAATGTCTACTTATAGAATGTATATGGGTTAGTACTTCATTAATAGTCTCTTATCTGTAGTGCACACCTCAAACTACCTCTAAATATGTATAATATGGATTATAGCGGCACAATGGCAGTGGATTGGTCTATGCAACATTGTATAGCAGGTTGACCCATAGACCAACTGATTGGTTCTCATCGCACCCAACCTTGGTCTTTCGGCTCGCTAGCAGCCCATAAAGAAATCGTAACCCAGGTGCTTAAGCCAAGTGAGCTTACTCCCCACTTTTCCAATAAGGCCATCATCTCTCATCAGTTTGACCATAAGCCACATTTTCCTGTCTGTAGTTGATCTCTCTGTTGCTCTCTGTTGTAGCCCATCATTTATCTTCAACCACAGCCTAATGAATAGCCTTTGTTTTTGTCTTCAGCATCACGTGTGAGGAGACTGCACAATTGTCAATTTTGACCTCCCATTCACTGATATCTGATTTAATTTAGGTGGGTATTATTGCTCCCTTGGTCTCTAGAGGCTTGGTCACTCCATTTTGTATGAGCTGTATTCACTGTTAATTGTTCAATTCTTGCCTTTTCTATATGTTTTCATCTTTGTTAATCTAAGAGAAATGTGTCTCATGCTCATGACGTAATCCACCAGCCTCCCTTTATGCTTTTCAGTTATTCCTTCAAATAACATCATTGATCCTAGGCTAACATAGGCTCTGCTACGTTTGCGCACAAAGCCATTTTCCAGCAGCTCCTGACTCTTTGCACGAGCCGGCATCCATTTTCCTGTCATGGCCGTCATAGACATGTTTTATATTCCTCTATAGCAAGCTTCTATATGTCTCATCTACCTTGCATTGCTTAGTATTTACACTTATTGATCCAAAACGTACTTAATCTTCTTTTTACATACATGATTACTTTATCTTTCGTACATGTTTCTCTTGTCACTTCAATTACATCATCATTCTTAAGTATTTTCATATTGTTTCAGCATATTCACATATATCTTCTTCATGACATCACTGTGGCCTTGTCAGATTGTACTCGGCACTACATGATGTCCAATGGTGCGTGCTGACATCTTTACTCTCTTTCTGTGCGATGGTACATTCAGTATGGTTGTGTGAGTGCATACCGTCGCTCATACATTCAATCCGTTATAGGCACAACACAGAGGGTCCCATATGCAGCTCTTCTCAAGCTGTTCCATTATGACGGCAGTGAGGCGGCGGGAGTTAGGGTATATGTGTCTACAAGCTCCTCTACACTTTTCTGTTTGACACTTCAAATGCATTATCAACAGTGTCAGGGTACAAAGTGAATTCCAACAAATGTAAAGCAATGATGTTTATGAAATGGTGGATCACAGATGATTTTCATGCAGCTAGAATACTGTGGGACATTTCAGGTGTACAATATCATGATCATTATTTCGATCTCAAAATTAAACAGTCTCTAGCCAATAATTTAGAGAAATCCTTAATCATAATGGCCAAAGGCTATAACTCATGCTATGTAAGGCTAATTTACTGCACATTACATCTGATATATTGTAAATTGTCCACCTATCCATGTTGACACGGGCAGATAACAACATTATGAAATTGCTCATAGTTCTAAATGACTTCGCAAAAGGTCCTAAGTGTTAGTCTGAATTTCGTTTGAATAAAGGGACACTGATAATTGAAATGAAAAAAGTCTAAAATGGCTAATGAATCAGGTGGTGTATGTTGTCATGATTGTAGGATCTATCATATTTGGGCTAAAGCAAGTTAGTATATTGATTGGCCAGGTGGATGTAAAGAGGGGTTCTATTACGTTAATTACCAAACCAGTGAAGCATCTTCAATTAACAGAATTTTTGAAGCCATCCAATTTGATAGCTACAGTGACATTTTCATTCTTTACCTTGTACTAGAAATGTTCTCACTTTCTATCTTCAAATGCCAAAATGGATTCTAGAGATAAGTATTCACAACTATTAGGACATTGTACATGTGTTCATATAGCTGGTCAACAGAAATAATGGTATATTAGGAGGTTAGTAATATTTACTGAAGAAATGGAAAGGCATGCACTAGTCTCCTTCAATCACGTTATTCTAAGTATGGGCTACACCAAGAAGAACCGATGAGATACCTCGGAACTGAGGAAAAGCTTGCCAATAAGACTGCTTGATATTAATCAAATTAGTGATGCGCAATCTTCAGAGTGTAACACAAGGCCGTTTTTTAAAGAGAATATAAAACCCACTTCTACATCCGGAGAGACTGCCGTTCTTAGATAGCAAAGATTGTGGGCAATGAACGCAAATACTGAGTTAGAGATGAATGCCTATAATAGGCTCTGCTCTGAAACCCATTGTTTCACTAAATAAGCAGGCATTTAAAAGTGCTGTAATTTATATAATGCAACACACTATTCACTGCTGTTAAAATGCATATGCGTGGGATGCAGTAAAATAATCTATGCTGGTAAAATTCCAAGAGTTTAGAGTCTTCACCATTTCATCATTTTAATATGCCACACTTTAGTTGCCTTATTTTTGAAAAAGATGTGACTTATGGCTGATGATGATTTTGAGGATATGCAGATGTATTATATCCACGAGAAAACATGTTATATAACTGAAGTTACATCCCCTGAACAACTATATTTGTAAAGTTAATCAGTTGTAACTCAAATGCTTTTATGACCTCAAATTCTGTCTGCAGAGCTGTTGTCACTAGATTAACTGCCTATCATCCATACCAACACATTCCTAATCTAATAATCCATAATAAAATGATTTGTCGGATGGTATGAAGTATCCACAAACTTGACTTTTTACAATGCAGCTGCATCAAGCTCATCTCAACACTATCATTCAACAATGTTCCAAAGGAAATGTGTCTGTGTATATTTGGAAATTTGGAGATGTGACAGATGGCATTTGTATGTTAATGTCAATGCCTATCGATCTGATTAGGCTCCACCTCACATGAGTGACAGGCAGAACAGTCCCCCATGTGCTTTATTTGCCATGGGGATTGTGCTACCTGACTCTTAGAAATGGCGTGTACCCCGCTATGCAATTTTTGTTTTTCGTTTGTATGCATATACCTTTCGGCTCTGCAACAAACGTAGTGCAGAATAATGAAATCCAGCAAGATGATGGAAGGCTGGCCCCCGCTGTATAGTGAATCAAGGGTTAAGCAGATATGATAATTGAAGCAATATTAAAATTATCCTATTATTCACAAAGTTTTTCAATCAGAGCACCAAAGTTCAAAGAATCTTCCAAACCAGTTGGCGTCTTAAACAATGGACCCTGATTTGCACACTGTGCACAATGTACCCACAAGGTCCCAGACACTAGCAACAGGAACATACACAGCAAGATAAGCCCCAGCAAAGGAGCCACCTGCCATATCACTGAACATCCACCATGGGTCTTCTACACCTGTACCAAATGCAGCAACTGTAAACATGGCTTGAACAATGCAACACTGCTTGGACATTCAGAATTAAACAGATCAACAATTTCCTGTCCACAGTCACTCTTACTCGCCCCCTCTTACTAATTTTGGCACAGTTTAATCTGCAGTATCATTCCTATGCGGATGATATGCATATTTATCTGAGTCTAAAACAGCCAATGGAGGCAGTGAAAAATATTTTGAAATGTGCAGAGGCAGTATGAGAATGGATGAAAAATAACAAGCTCCAGTTAAACCCTAACAAGACCGAGATAATTATCTTTGGATCTAAAAAGAATCTCAGGAATACTGCTCAGCTGATTCCCTGTCCACCAATTTTGATAACACCCAAAGGTATACAGATTCTGTTAATATTCTGGGCTGCATTTGGCAGTCAGATATGGGATACAATTGACAAGTGAACCAAATGGTCAAATCAGTTCATTTTCAACTGAAATTACTGAAACCACTCCTCCCTCTCATTTTAGAAGGTGATTGATCAAAGGTGGTGGGTTCACTTGTGAACGCTAGGTTGGACTTTTGCAATGGGCTATGGATAGGATGCCCTAAATTTCAGCTGCAGCATGTCACAGCAGCACAGAATGCTGCAGTACACGCAGTGTTCGCACTACCATGGAAAAAATCAGTTTCGGAATTCAGGAGGAAACTACATTAGCTTCCGGTTGACCGAAGAATCCAATTTAACCTACTGTGTTTGACCTTTAAGTGCAAATACAACCTTGCACATTCTAGACCCCCAGTAGATCCTTGAGAGCTATGGCCTTAAATCAATTGGTAGTTCTTACCTCTAGATTTGTCTGGTGGGGGGATAGAAGGTTGTCAGTGGCTGGTGCCCGTGCATGGAATGGTCTACCACACCACCTAAGGAAGATAGTAACCCTGACAGCCTTCAGAAAACATCTAAAAACACATCTGTTTGAATAATGCCATGTGAATGGTGATGGGTGCTTCATCTAGTGTATTTAAGACCTCTGCCTAGATGTGGCTTGCCACTTGGTTTCCTATGGGGGTATGCACGATATACATTTTAAATCAAATCAAATCAAATCTTATGTCCCACTGCAACAAGATATATGTGGGGAGACACAGAAGCCAATTGAAATGATCAATTTGAACATGACAGCCATTACCAGGGATTGTGCTCTCCTGTAGCAACTCACTTTAAAGAACACCATGAAAGGACTTCTGGTAATGCTAAAATACATAACATTAAGAACATTCTGGCCTCAAAACATGAAGCTGAATCAAGCTGGATTCTTGCCCTGCATTATATAGGAAATGGGCCCAGAAGTATGCACACCGTTTCCACAGATAGCTACCCAGCTATTACATAACGGGGTGAAGGGGAAGAGTCACAAGTGAAGTACTGTACCTTAATGTTAATTACCTTAAAACATGATACAGTGGGTCAGTTGCATATACACATCACATTTTATTAAAGCATCATCATAAAAGAACATTGGTTAAAAAGTAAACAAGTGATAAAACATACATGTCAACATTTTGTCCAGTTAGAACATATCAGGATCAGACAATGTGCTTGCATCAACATATATTGATGGGCCGATTCATGGAATAAATGTGCGCCGAAAAGGGGAGCGCAAGCTTGAAAATTGCAGCGCAAGCGTGAAAATGGCGGCACACGCGTGCCAAAGCCGCGCACATTGATTCATGGAATTCAGTGCGCGTGTAAATGCTGGGATGTGCTGTAAAATAGTGGGTGGCACACGCGGGCGCACACGTCATTAAACGGCATGTGCTACGCGCACAGGGAAAGCACACATAGCGCAGCGCACACAACAAAAGTGGGTGTAACACGGGGCGTAACACGGGGTGTAACACGCGGAATGGGGAAGAACACGTTACGGGGGAAGTACAGGAGGTAAATGCTTGCAACGCCCACACGTGCACCAACAACACGCATTCATGGAATCGAACAAGGGAAAGGCATGCGCCAAAAAAGACGCGCTAATCCGGAAACACGTACGCCAGCAGGAAGCAGGCGTAAGCGGCCCAGCCCAGCATAAAAGTGTGCGCAAACAACAAACAAGCTCAGACGCTACGATGAATATACCATTCCTCGCAGGAGTGGTCTTGGGACACCGCAAGAGGAGGAGGATTGCCAGGCCCCACATTTTTTTTACCCAGGACCAGCCTTTTTGGGATGCCTGATGACCAGGTGTAAGGGAGGTACAGGTTTCCACCACACATAATCCTAGACCTGGTGAGGCAGTGGGAGGATGAACTCATATCACCCACCCTGTGCGCGCAAGCACTGAGCCCCTTGGAAAAGCTGCTCAATGTACTGCACTTCTTGGCTACTGGTTCATTTCAGCAGACAAGTGCCATAGTGGGGGGGTGTCACAGGCCACGCAGTCGCACTGCCTACACCAGGTGTTGGCCATCATGACTGCACGCCCCTCAGTCTGCAGGCACATATACATGCCCAGAACACCTGCAGAAAGGCAGGCTGTTGTCCTGCAATTTTACGTGGTGGCAAACTTCCCCAAAGTCCTAGGTGCCATGGATTGCACCCATGTGGCTCTACGTCCACCCAGGGCCACTGAGCACATCTATCGGAACCGCAAGCACTGGCATTACATCAACGTGAAGGTTGTATGTGATGCCAAGGGAATCATCACCTCAGTATATGCCAACTATCCAGGGTCCAGCCATGATAGTTTCATATTCAGAATGTCACTCCTAAACCGGGACCTGGAAGCTGGCTGGCATGGCGACACATGGCTAATTGGTGAATATAAATGCCTCTGCACATGCATGCATGTCAAAAACTGAGAAATGGGAAAACCCCACTAATGACAAACATTATCACCTCCCCAGGGGACAGTGCCTACCCTCTGAGCACCTACATGATGACGCCAATTCGGAACACCACCACACCACCCGAGGTAAGATACAACACAGCCCATATTGCAACCGGGTGCATAGTGGAGCACACATTCGGAGTGCTCAAGTCACGTTTTCGCTCCCTTGACCGCTCTGGTGGGCAGCTGCTATATGCGCCCCCAGTAGTGTGCAGGATCGTAGTGGCAGCATGTGTCCTGCACAATGTTGCAACCTGCCGGGGCGTGCCGGTGGACATGGTGGTGCCCCCACATCCCCATCCACATGCACGGCCGCTGCGGATGGGAGGTGAAAGGGCACGTGGTGAGGCAGCCCATACCCAGCTTGTGGCAAATTACTTCACCTAAAATCCCACCCCTGCGGAGTGCACACAGGCCTGGCACATACCAGCTCACAATCAATGATGATGACTAAAGGGACAGTCAACTGTCACAACCATACCAGCCTGAGATTGTTCACCTGGAAGTGTTACATTGTGTGCATCCCTGCCTACTTAAAAACACCCAATGCTGTATCTCAAAAAGACACACATTCATGCAGCAGGAATGACTACCCCCTTGTAAAATACCACATCAAAATAGTACCATGTCACCCAACCCTCCCCATCTCAGCTACCCAACACACCATAGCATGCCATGCAATGTGAAAGCAACCAAATGAATGTACAACACATGACACAAGTGTCACAAAGTGCACTGTCCCTAATGTAAACAGGCCACAGACAATATGCGCTCAGCAATCAATAAGAAACAGCACACATGAACAAATACTTACCAGCAACACAAAACATCAGTTCAGGATGAACCTGTGTCAATATATGACAGTAAAAAATTGAAGTACTGCAAGCCTCACTACCTGACTAAGGCAGCACATCGACCTCTTCCGACTGTAGAGTGTTGCTGTCAGGCAAATGTCTCAGTGTACTGCATACAACATGAACTGCATCTGCAAAGGAGACCTCCTTGAGAAGACATGAAGAACTTACATGTATATAAGGAGAAAGACATGGATGCATAAGCACATATCAATAAACCATGCAGTGTACAATCCAACAACAATCCCCACTAGGGATGTACACACAGTTTTGGCTACAGACTGCCCACGCAACTCATGGGAGCCCAATGTCACTGTGTAAGTTACTGTCACTTGGTCACACCCTTTGCAAGCCCATGGAAAGGGGAAGCAGGAGGGGTGTGTTTGTCAGGAAACCAATCATCTAACCCAAAGACAGGACAAGCCTGCATGTGCCCAGCTGGAATATACAGTGGATGCCCACGGGAGCCACACAAAGCAACACACTGTAAAAAACAAATATATATTAAAAAAAGAAAAATCAAAAATGGCCATGTGTGGACCGGGGGAGGCCACCCAGGAGGTGCGAGGTACAGGGTGCACCCCAACACCCACATGCGTGGATGTTGAGAAAAAGAAAATACCTCCATGGGCTCATGGCCTGCACGGCTACGCTACAGTGGGAGAACCGCCGTCGTTCTCTTCACCCTCTGCTGCTACATCAGGAGGTGGCCATGATATAAGAGGCAGCCCACGTATAGCCCTGATATGGTCCTCCATGGCAGCAAGCATGCGGGTCTGAAAGGTTTGGTTCTGCAGGATGATGATAGGGAGATCCCCATGCAGCACCTCACAGGTTTCCCGCATTTCTGCCTGCATGGCTTCGCGTGATGCCCGGATCTCCTCACGGGTTGCCTGGAGCTCAGCTGAGAGTGAACATGTGAGCTGCTCCAGCTGCTGTTCTGACCTAAAATTCCGGGAAGCCTCAAGTTCACCCAGAGTATCTCTGAGGAACCCGTGTTCTAACCTCAGGGCTTCCCTCTGGGCCTGTGACTCTACAGATATGGCTTCGCGCAGAGCCTCCAGTCCAGCCCGTCAGTCCTTGTTGGACACCAACATGTCCTCCCTGTGTGAGTGGCAAATGGAGTCTGTAGTCTGTTGCCTGCTGCTGGAGCTCCATCTGCCTTTCAGGGCGCAGAATGGAAGTGGCCACCCTATCCATTGCCTGAGCCATCATTTCTCACGATGCTCCCTGTTGTGCTGCAATACTGTACATGGAGTTCTCCCACACTGTATTGCCTGGTGGCGCACGGCCACCGCGTTGACGGACACCACACCTGTTTGGGGCAAGGCGATCTGCACCTTGCTGTGCTGGCACTGCCTGAGGCTGCAGGACTGCATTCCTCCTTTGATCTGCTGGCCTAGGAACAGGATGAAATATTGTGGAGTGTGACCCTGCATCCATAACCGCCAAAGGTGGACTTACCAACACTGAAATCCCCATAGAGGGGTCTACCCCCAGTGCAGGTGGGTTGGACAGAACAGCATCCCTGCCAGAAACACTCACCTGCGACGGCACATATGTCTCACTGTCCGATTCAGCACCTGATTCATAGAGGTTTGCAGAGGTGTACCCAGAGACACCCCTGGAGAGCATGGTTTGTAGGACAAATGGGTTTTCACCCACCACCATCCCACGTCCTCCAGTGGTGCCCGGTTGTGGCTGTGATTCCTCCTTGGCCTTCACCATCTCCTCCTCCTCAACAGCATCAAGTGCCTCATCACCTGCAAAAACATGAAAGATAACAAATGGAAACAGGCATGAGCACCATAGCACACTCATAGGCCTGACAAGGCAGAGATCCAGTACATAAATTACACATGTCCCACATGACTATAACCGTGCACTGTCAATGAGTTGGAAGGGGAGGGAAGTGGATAGCACTGGCATCACACATTATCCTGTGAGTGGCATGTCCAATACACATACATGACACATGCCAGCACACAGATGGAACGTAGCATAGACATGTTACATTTGACAAGTACAGCCATATGGTAGGAAATAAGTACTGTCACCCATCCATGTGAGATGGGCATCATGATATAACATGCAAAACAGTGTGACTAAACACGCATGTGCCACATGCTGCAACAGATCCAGTGTTCAATTATACAGTGATGGCAGGCAGATAGATACATCCATGGTTGGTCACTTCAAAATGACAGAAGACAACAGTCATGTTCAATATTCAAACAGGGCCCAATAAAGATTGTGTGCAGGCCATTACTCAATCAGCCTGAATGGTTAAATCATTCCCAATACAAGGTAATAAATGTGGCCCATTGTGGGGTATAATCTATGACAGAAGTATGTCACATTTGTGGCAGTAGGGCAGAAAAATGAGTCAGAAAAATGGCAAGGATTGAAACAATCAAGCTGAATGAACAGGAAAACATTTTGAACAATGTTTAGTTTAGTTTAGTTTGTTTATTTATAAAGCGCAACCAAACCCTCAGGTAACTGGGCGCATAATCATGTGTACAGCAGAGTTACATATCGTTACACGAACATCATAAATACAACAGACAGAGCGTACATTAGTTCAGGCTCTGAAAGTTTACATACAGGAGTAGAATATACTGAGAACAGAATGTACAGAGGGCAAGTTACAGTGGCAGATGCGGACCGGGTTACAGGTTGGTCCTAAAATGCTATGGCTAGAGTAAACATTGCTATAAGTCGAGCGCGGCAGCTAGCCAGTCATGTCGGTGAAATTCTGGATGTTTAGGCTAGTAGCCATGATTTTACCATGGTTCTGAATGGCCAGAATGCGGTTTCTGATCTAATTGTAGTGGGGAGGGTGTTCCAAAATTGTGCTGCGAGCACTGGAAAGCTGGAGCCTCCTGCAGTTTTTAGGTTATACTTGGGGATCTTTAGTTGGTGCAGGTAAGGTGTTCTAGTGGGTCTAATGGGGGAGTTTCTAGAGAATTTGTCAGAAAGATAGCGTGGGGCAGTACGTGATAGGCACTTGTGGGTGATGACCAGTGTTCTTAGCTTGATTCTATCACGGATCGGGAGCCAGTGGACTTCTTTTCTAACCGCGGATATGTGTGCCTTGCACGGGAGGTTGAGGGCACATCTTAATGCATTATTTTGCAGGATCTGGAGTTTGTTCAGGTTGTTAGAGGTCGTGCCTAGGTAGAGTGTGTTGCAATAGTCTAATTTAGACAATATCAGCGCTCTCGATCGGGTGAGGCAGCTGGGGGTGGAGAGGAAAGACCTACAGGCATTGATCAATTTATTGGTGTATGAGGTAGCTGAAATGGTCAAGTTTATTTGTTTCTTTAGTGATAAGGTAGAGTCGAGGTATACACCTAATGTTTTAACCTCTTTGGAGACTTTTATGATGTTGCCATCAATGGTAAAGGATTGGTATTTTTGGTCTAGTTTCTTGAGGCGAGCCTGGGAGCCTACGATAAGTAATTCTGTCTTATCGTCGTTGAGGCACAGACTGTGTGTGGCCATCCAGGCTTGGATTTCTGAATAGATATCATTAAGGTTTGCCACATCTTCTTCATAGCTACCAGTGAGCGTGATGAGGACCTGGGTGTCGTCTGCATAATTGGTGTAGCTGACACCCAGATCGTCAAGACGGTCAAATAGGAGCTTCGTGAAAATGTTGTAAAGAGTGGGAGAAATGCAGGAGCCTTGCGGCACTCCACATGTGATTGGGATAGGGTCCGCAGCTGCAGTGGGGGCGAAGACTCTAGTCGACCTGTCCGACAGAAATGACTTGATCCACTTAGTGGCATTCTGTGAGAATGCAGCAGCTGAGGAGAGGTGTTGGGTGAGGATCTGATGGTCGACCAGATCGAAGGCCGCAGAGAGATCCAACAGGAGCAAGATGGCTAGTTTGCCCTTGTCTTTAGCGTCATCCATTTGGATTTTTAGATCCAAGAGGGCAGTTTCAGTCCCATGCCTAGGTCTGAAACCGGATTGTCGCAGGCCTAGGAGGTTGTTGTCTTCCAGATGCTGTTGTATTTGGAGATAGGCTACCCTGTCCAAGATTTTGAGAAGGAATGGGACTGTGGTGATGGGTCTATAATTTGTGGGGATATTGGGATCTAGGTTGGGTTTTTTGAGCAGGGGTAGGACCCATGCTTCTTTAAGGTTGTTGGGGACCACTGAGTTTTTGAAGGAGGAGTTGATCAGAGAGGTGATGAGAGGGGCTAGCTCATTAGCACCATCTTTGATGACGGCAGCAGGGCAAATGTCGCCTTTGCAATTGGAAGGTTTGAGGCTGGCGATTATCTTGATTACTTCCTCTTCCGTGACTGGAGAGAAGTGGAAAGATGGACAGATAGGGGTGGTGTGGCTAATTTTGCTGCTGGGATTCTGCTTGGCGGCAAGGCTAGCTTTCTTAGCTTCTATCTTGGTTTGTAGGAGGGAGATTTTGTTTGCAAGGGCGAGCTGGATATTGTTACACCAGGCCTTGTCTTTGATGCAGTCCTCTGTAGGGGGCAGTGGTGATTCAAGTTCTTTTAGTATAGAGAAGAGTTCTTTGGTGCCGGATTTGGCCTTTTGTATTCTCAGGTTATAGGTCTCTTTCTTAGCACTTAGGATGGCGGATTTGTAGGTGTTGGCAGCTGAAGCAAATTTGTCTTTAGTGGAGAGAGAAGGGGCTTTTCTCCAGCTAGTTTCTGCAGTTCTTTTAATATTACGGAGAGCTTTTAGTTCTGCTGAGAACCATTTGTTGGAGTGGGCAATAGGTTTGGCTTTACGTTGTTTGAAGGGAGCTATCTGGTTGAGGGCTAGTTCTAAAGTATTGTTATATAAGTCTACTATGGCTGCAGGGTTGTTTTTTTGCGTGGGTAGATTAGCTTTACTGATGGGCGCGAGAAGGGGTCTGAGGTTCTCTATAGTGATGTTGTGGTTATTTCTGGAGATTATATGATGTAGCTTTGTGGGTTGTGTGGTAGATGGAAAGGATCTAGGTAAAGAGAAGGTAATAAAATGATGGTCGCTCCAAGCACAAGGAGAGATATCAGCCAGTGAGAGGTTGCAATTGGCATCTGCAAGCCAATCCAAGGATCTTCCTTTTGTATGTGTAGGTTGATTGATGTGTTGGGTGAAACCTAGATGAGTAATCGTGTCATTAAGGGAAATGGGTTGGTTGTCATTGGGGTCATTGAGTCCCAAGTTGAAATCTCCCAGAATGATGATTTGGGATTTCGGTTTCAAATTGGTGGTGAGTAAGAGAGAGATATCCTCTTCGAAGGTGGAGGGGGGTCCTGGGGGTCTGTATATAATGTGGAGCAGGATGGTTTGTGTGTCAGATAATGGGAGTTTGACGGATAAGAGTTCGGCTGTAGGCAGGGGTGTACTAGTTACTTCTCTAATGTTTAGGGTGGATTTCGCAATAATTGCTATTCCTCCTCCTATTCCATTTTTCCTATCAGCTCGGATGATGTTATAATTGTCTGGAGTGGCTAGAGCTATTGAGGGACTGGCTTCTGGGTGGAGCCATGTCTCCGTGATGGCGATGAAGTCTAGGTGGTTGGTGGAAATAATGTCGGCGACATCAGTAGCGTGGGCAACCAGTGAGCGAGCGTTGATGAGGGCTCCCTTGATAGAGGTCTGTGGAGGGCTAGTTTTCGAGTGTGGTGGTGAGTAAAGTGTAGTGAGGTTGTGATTAGGCGGAAGTTCAGTAAGTGAGGTATGCTGCTTGTGGTTCTTAGTCTGATTGGTGAGCATTCTGGTGAGTTTTGTAGCAGGATTGGTACGATAGCTTAGTCTCTCATTTCTGGTCATGGTCGGTGGGGCTGCGATCAGGCATGTGGTAGTGGGTGCAATAAGGCGAGAACCTAGTCTAGTATTTCTAAGGTGTGTGGGACAGGGTATGCAAGGTGAAGGTGGGCGGGCAAATCTGTTTATCCATTCTATTGGAGATAGTAAGTCTGGGTAAAGTGGTGTGGATGTGTGGGCACGGAGCAACGGGGCGAGGGTAGCCATAGTTAAAGTGGCGCCTCTAAGTGTGGCCATTGTAGGAGGCTTGGCTCTGATGATGGTGGCAGTGAGGTTGGTAGGTTATTAGCAAGAGTGTAGTAGTAGCTACAGGTAGGGCGCAACACAAATCAAGTACGGACTATTAGCGACCAAAGGGCAGAGCACAAATCAAATGAGGTCTATGGGCGACCATAGGGCACAACACAAATCAAATGAGGTCTATGGGCGACCATAGGGCACAACACAAATCAAATGAGGTCTATGGGCGACCATAGGGCACAACACAAATCAAATGAGGTCTATGGACGACCATAGGGCACAACACAAATCAAATGAGGTCTATGGACGACCATAGGGCACAACACAAATCAAATGAGGTCTATGGGCGACCATAGGGCACAACACAAATCAAATGAGGTCTATGGGCGACCATAGGGCACAACACAAATCAAATGAGGTCTATTAGCGACCATAGGGCACAACACAAATCAGGAGGTCTATTAGCGACCATAGGGCACAACACAAATCAAGAGGTCTATTAGTGACCATAGGGCACAACACAAATCAAGTGTAGCACATGATGCAGTGTGGTCGCATCTAAGTCAAGAAAAGTGCGTTGGCTGCATTGGGAAACGCCTAGGTTCGGGTGGGGTACTTAAGCCAATTCACTGAAGGGCAGCAACTGAGTAACTAGAGCTACAGAGCTCATTTGTCATGTGTATAGATAGTGGTGGTGTGTCGGAACGCAAATTCTTTTAGGCATAGGCTGACAGGTTAGAGAACTGGGCTTAAGTGTTGATGAAGTACAGTATCCTGGTGTGAGCCACTAGATTTCGGGGTTAGGCTGGAGGTAGTAATTACAGATAAACAGCCTATATTGTAAGTAAAAATGGTGTCACACGTGTATACAAGACATGCATCAAAATATCATTTGATCAAAATATAGCAATAGAACATTGACCAAGGTCGCGGTAGGTAATGGATGACTGCCTAATATTGCGGGGTGCAGTATCAGGGAGCTGATGCATGTGCAGAAAGTAGATTGAAACAGGCAAGGGTGCGTTTAAACTACTTATAGAGGAGCGCACAAACAGTAGTACAAGTTTAAGCACAGACATTTGCCATTATCCAGCCTCTTACTAGTAGTCCGTGGCACTGCCGGGCTCGTAGGCAGGAGGCAGAAGTGGCACTAGCAGGCGAGGGGGGACTCCTATTTTGCTCCATGATGCTCCATGTCGCGAACAGGGGGCAAAGAGGGGCCTTTGTGCGAGCCTTCGTCGGTGGCCGGCGTTTCCGCCTGCCGGCGGAAGTGGAATGATAAAAGACTTCAGTTGCCTAGCAACGAAGCCGCGCGGCCAGAGCCTCACTCTGGTGCCGCGATGCGTCCGCCATCATGCAATCAGGCGGAAGAAATGGATATGTTGTTGCAAGATGACAGTTGAAGGGCAACTGCAGTAATCTGGTGCAAATTGGCTACTGTGGTCAGAAGGAATACTGTCATACCCAAACCCAAGGCCGGGGAATGGTTGTGAGGAACCACATGGGTGACCCATACCAGTCATGACTATACAGCCTCACCTGGCACTCAATCAGAACAGATCACCCAAGCAACATACACATGGATTGCACACACATGCATGGGCACTCACCGGACAATGCTTAAAGATCTGGTAGGTCTCCCACGCCTCGGATCTGTTCCTCTGTGACGAAGGTTCCAGTGACAGACTCATGTTCAGTGAGTTGATCGTCCTCTGGTGGAGACCCACCACCAGTCAACAGAGTAGAGGCATGATTGGAAGACAGCTTGTTCTTTGCTCTGCGTTTCAGGTCATTCCACTGCTTGTAGCAATCATCAGCTGTGCGCCTCACAAATCCAAGGGCACTAATGTGGTACGCGATGGTCTGCCAGTGGGCCCTACGTTGAGCAGGCGTAGTCTTGCACACTGCAGTCACCACCATTTCACGGCTATGTGCCAGCACATAGGCCACAAGTGCATCTAGTTTGGCGTCATTGAAGCTTGGCTTCCTTGACGTGCCAGAGTGTGTAGCCGTGTCTGGGGTCCCAGCCTGTAGTGCAAGAGCACCCTTCTTCTTCTTGGAAGGTGGTGCAGATCCTGAGTGGCTTACGCCCCTCTGGTTGGTGGGGGCAGAAGCGCAGGTGGACTGGGTACTGTAAGTTTGCGAAGGCACAATGACCAAAGGTCTCGGTGCAGGCATTGGCTGCAGGGTGACGTTGGCAAGACCAACCTCGGTGTGATGGACTTGGATCGACACTGTCCCGGCTGGGAGACTCGGAGCTGGGGTGGATTGAGCTGCAGCTGCCCCTGCAGCCTCCTCACCCTGGCTACTTGAGGCAGCAGATGACATTGCTGCCCCAGATCCACGTGGCCTGGTGACAGCAACTTTCACCGCCACACGTGGCTTAGACTTTGTGACCTGGAAGTCAGCCTGGGAGTCATCCTGTGCTGGTTCAGTTGACAATATGGGCCGGTTTAACAAGGGCTGAGCTGGGATGGTGTCAGCTACATTTCCAATAACCATTTGGGTGGCGGGTGGGGGCATAGGTGGCCCCGATTCGTCCTCCAGACACTGCCCGCTTGGGCCACCCTGCACATCCTGGCCACATCCCCTACCACGCCCACCTTTTGGAGGTCGGCCACCTTTGCCTCCCTTACTGCTTGGTCGCCTCCCAACCATGGCACTGATGTTGTTGTGCGTATGGGAGTTGCAGTAAACAATTGTCCTGGGCAATTGGGGTGAAAGGGGTTGGGTACTAGATGGTATTCATACCCCAGTGCTCTAGCAAGGCTGTCTGTGACCCCTGGGGGAGGATTACGGGTCACGCAATGTACAGGCACCCAGAAAACAATATCAAATGTGCACGCAACCCCTGGTAGACCACGTGCATGGAAAAATGAACCTGCACTACGCTGTGGCAACCAGAAACACAAAAATAAGCGTACGCATGATAGACGCAGCCTACAATGACCTCTGAAGGGGTATGCGACAAACGGGGGCAACCACAGTTGGAAAATACATGTGCGACTCACCGTCTGCCTGGAAAAAGAACGTGAAAAAGACGTGCATGTGTGCGTTGGCAACATCCCTGCCAAAAGAAGAAATGAATGCAGTCTGAGGAAACAGGGAGCACGAACTGGAACCGTTGTGAAGTAATCATGTGTGAACCAACAAGAAGTACGAGAATCACCCGATCGCTCTCCACAAAAAGCACATACAAGAAAATGTTGTCCTACACGTACCTTTCAAGCCAGCCCACACGTGCAACGTCACTTAGGTGCCTACGCGCTAAGGGCCATTCCTCAATCACACGCAGTGACACCCGGACATGCAGTTTTTTCACGTCTACAATAAACATGCACCCGTGTTGTGGGATACGCCCACTTGCGTAACGTCACAGATGCGCTTACGTGCTAAGGGCCTTTCCTCGAATTTCACGCTGACGTGCACTTTTTCCATGTGCCAAATAACTCTGTATCAAGCTGGCCACGCGACAATACACAGAAGACGACGCTCCAGCCCAGAAGGCCATTTACCTGCCCCCCAGAGCCCAGAGCACGCTCCCACCTGCCATCTGCTGCTGCCTGCCTGCCTGCTGCCCACGTACCCTGCTATTTGGTGCATGGACGTAAGCCGTCTGCAGGGGTTCAGTTGCTGTGACCACACCTGCTGGAACTGAAAACTCCTGACTTGGATACCATCGCTCCACAGCCCAGCCCCAGGGCCCAGTTGCCCACCCACACCTGCCGATGGGGTTGCCATGTCGGACACAACACCATCTGGCACCACTGGCAACCCCCAGCCAGAGAGGCAGAGGGCTACCAGGTTCAGTGCCAGTGAAGTTGGTATCCTGGTGGAGCAAGTCCTGGGGCAGTATGATGCCCTCTTTGGAAGTTTGCGCGCCGACAATGAAGGGCGGAATAGGATCAGGATGGACATCGTGACTGCCATCAATGAGAAGGGGGTAGCAGTCCGTGACATTCAACACGTCCGGAAGCGCTGGGAGGACTTCAAGGCTAGGACCCTCAACAAGGCACGGCGCCTCTTGAAGGCAGCGGATGCCAAGGGGTGCCGGGTCCGCCTAACCAACAACCAAATGAGGGTCCTGGAACGTATACATGCAGCGCTCCACGTCCAGGTCCTTGAGAGGCAGACCCGTCTGGAGTCAAGCGGTAAGTTTACATGCGTACTGATTGGAAGCTGTGCGTGTTGAGGTGTGGCAGGAGTGTGCAGGTTGCACATATGTCTTTGTAGGGCTATGTATGGATGTGTATGTACAGGGACGTGAACCTGCCACATGTGATTCCTCTTATGTGTGAGACACATCAATGGTGTATGTGTTGGTAAGCATGCTGGCCAAATGCATGTGTGGGTGCACACATGTAAAAATGTATGTGTATATACTGTGGCATTGTTGTGGTGTCACACATGGATGCTGGTTCCTGCTGCATGTATCTGCACTATGTACATGTGCATGTGTGTGTATTAGACAAGTGTGCAACTGTGATGCAACATGGATGCATGTTACACTGACATGTAGGAGGCTGATTGCCAGATGTGACATGGATGGTGATGTTATCACTGCGACAGGTGGTGGAGATGTACAGATGCATGTAAGTCTGGTGGCATGTGTGCATGTGTTGTGCACTCCCCGTGTTGCATGTGACGTCAGGCTCACCTTCGGCTGCTCATGCTGTTGTTTGTGTATGGATGGTGCTGCCTGGTGCAACATTCCTGTTGATTTGCTCATGTGTGTGAGTTGAAATGACATGTGTGTTGGGGAGTGTGATGCCATGTCTGAAGTTTGACACTGCCACTCATGTACAAATGTCATGTGTGTATCAGTCCATTTTACAGTGCCCTGATGCCTGTGTTCTATCTCTCCCTGTCTGCAGCGTTAACTGATGAAGAGGGCGGAGAGGGTGCTGTGGAGCAAAGCGGCAGCGATCGCACCGCCAGCCGGAGACACAAGGCCCAGCTCCCCTCCCATGTTGTCATCTCATTGGGGAGTGAGGAGTCTGGTGCCGCATCCCAGGCCGCAGCTGCCGAGGGTAGGTCCAAGAGGCAGAGGTCGGAGCTGGACTCCTCGGCAGCAGAAGGGGCAGCTGAGACCCCACAGGGTCCAATGGAGGAAGATGGCACGGAGTCATACAGGTTGGTGGGGGGTTTGCTGGAGGAGGAGGCCGTGGAAGGGACACACACGGGGTCTGGAGGGGGGATTCCACTGGTGCTAGTGGTGCAGTGCAGGGGCAGAGACAGGAGGCAGCACAGGCCACCGCGGAGGTGCCTGTGTGTAATCCTGTCCCCGATCCTGTGACTGCATCATCCCGCACCAGCAGGGATGCCTACCTCCAGACCCGTTTTCAGGGAGGAGATGAGCGCACAACAACTGGCCTTCCTCTCCCTGTGGCCATGGCAATCTGGGACCGGGTTGAGCCTGTCCTGGCTGGGTTGGCATTGCATCAACGGGGCATGCAAGCTGACCTGCAGTGTTTTCGTGAAGACACTGCACGTCATCTCGGATGCCTCTTTGACCGCATTGACCTACTAGGACGGGTCACGAGTGCTGGATTCCTCCATGTGCTGGACCTTCTTCCGAACCCCTCCTCACCTGAACCCCCTATGCGCCAGTCGTCCTCCATGCCATCTTCCCACCCATGTATCACCTGGGTACCCTGTGGAGCTACCTCTGACCCAGCGGCCAGGCTGGTGGAGGACACATCCCTGCCACAGTCGGGTGTCGGACGTCCAGCAGGGGTGGCCACCACAACAACTGCACCCCAGCCAGAAGAGGACGTGCAGGCAGCAAGAGGCAGGGCACAGGCACAGCTGCAGCAGGCACAAGTTGGGAGCGATGATGGCTCGGGGCCATCAACATCAGAGGGGCAGGCATCGGCCAGAGGGCAGGAGGACCCTTGATTGGGCCTGTCTTCCGTGTGGCAGCAGTTGAGCCAGGCCATAGATGCGGAGCGGGGGCGGGCGGAAGAGGCATGGCTTACAATGGTCAGGGCAAAGAACTCCATGCGCAGGGCGCTGAGGCGGGCTGAGTGCCTTGAGGAAATTCGCAGGGAGTTGGAGTTGAACATGGCATCGTTCCTGCAAAACCTCAGGGTCATGGCAGAGGCCCGCCTCCAGGACATAGACCAGGAGTTCGATGATGCCCTGGCCCGGGAAATCAAAAAGTGAGCCGTCGAACTAACCCACCACATTGTATATAGTTTGTAGTGTTAGGTTTCATTTTCGTTTTGCTTTATTTTTGGGTGCTTGGACAATGCCCCACCTTTTTGTATTTAGTTATTTGTTATGTATTTTTTTTATAGGTTTCATTTCATTTGTTGGGCTCATGGACCCTGAATTGAATAGATGTACATAGTTGAACTGTGGATTTCTGAAAAAAACTTTTTTTTAAATCACCATGGATCAATGGATTTTCAAATTGACGTTTTCTTTGGATGTGCTTTGGTGGACGGAGAGTTTGGACAGACTTTCTTTTGGATTACTTTGGATTGAGACTTCATTTTTTTAATTCATTTTTGGACATGCATTTATTTTCTTGTTTTAAATATTTTTCATGTTTTCATTCCATTGCCTTCATTTTGTTGAAAATACATTTTGATTTATTACTTCCATGTGTGGTATTTGCTCATTGGTTTACTGCATGTCACAATGTGGGTTCACACAATCACTGGCACCCAGTGCATGTGTTTGACGGACATGTGTTGATGTACATAGTTGAATTTTGGTTTGTGTTATGTAATAGGCCTTTCAGTGTAGGGTGGATGGGAAACTTGATTGGGTCTCAAGACTGGGGTGGCATGCAGTGGGATTTTTTTGGACATGAGGCCAATGAATGTGAAATTTTATGACATGTTGGGGGGGACATGAGTCGGGGCCTGCTGGCAGGTGCCTGTCACTGCTGGGTGGGGGGGTGCAGGAGGACATGAGTCGGGCCTGCTGGCAGGTGCCTGTCACTGCTGGGTGGGGTGTGCAGGGGGACATGAGTCGGGGCCTGCTGGCAGGTGCCCGTCACTGCTGGGTGGGGGGATGCAGGGGGACATGAGTCGGGGGCCTGCTGGCAGGTGCCTGTCACTGCTGGGTGGGGGGGTGCAGGGGGACATGAGTCGGGGCCTGCTGGCAGGTGCCTGTCACTGCTGGGTGGGGGGTGCAGGGGGACATGTGTCGGTGCTCACTTGTGCATGGTGACATGTGGGCTGGCTAGGGGGCATGACCAGGGTGGATGAGCTGCCTGCAGGGCATGGCCAGGGGTGCAGGGTAGTCCCCTGTGATGTGGGCTGCCTGCAGGCCTTGAGGAGGGTGGTGAGGGCTCACCTGGGGGGACACACACTGCCAGTTCGTGTTGTGCCACCCCAGAAATACATGTACCCCGCTCGCCCAAGGCCTATCACGTGTCAAACTTCCTGTGCGCACCTGAAAGACACGTACCCCGCTCGCCCAAGGCCTATCGCGTGTGAAACTTCCCACGCATCCCCAAAACAGGCGTACCCCGCTCGCCCAAGGCCTATCGCATTTGACACTTCCCGCGCACCCCAGAAAGACACGTACCCCACTTGCCCAAGGCCTATCTTGTGTGCAACTTCCCGCGCACCCCAGAAATACACATACCCCGCTCGCCCAAGGCCTATCGCGTGTGAAACTTCCTGCGCACCCCAGAAAGACATGTACCCCACTCGCCCAAGGCCTATCGCGTGTGAAACTTCACGCGCATCCCCGAAATACACATACCCTGCTTGCCCAAGGCCTATCAAGTGTGAAACTTCCCGCGCACCCCAGGAATACACGTACCCCGCTCGCCCAAGGCCTATCGCGTGTGAAACCTCCTGCGCACCCCAGAAAGACATGTACCCCGCTCACCCAAGGCCTATGGCGTGCGAAACTTCCCGCGCACCCCTCAAATACACCTACCCCGCTCGCCCAAGGCCTATCGCGTGTGAAACTTCCCGCGAACCCCCGAAATACACGTTGTCCGCTCGCGCGATTGCAGTGTAGCGGCCCCGTTAGCTGGTCCAGGGTTAGCGCGGCCCTTTGCGCTGCATTGGGTATTTCAATGGTTTTTCCCTGTGCAAGGGGCGTTCTTGGGGGCGTAACTGGCGCTGCGGGGTGTTCCCTGCGCCAGCGCTCAAAATTGCTTGGTAATTCCATGAATACGCAGTGCACCAGAATGCTGTTTGGCGCACACAGCTGGCGCACGCTCCCTCACTGCGCTGCTCGCGTGTGCTGCCTTGCGCTGAAATCTATGAATTACCCCGTGAATATCAAGTATCACAACAGATAAAGGCGTGGTTAGTAACCTTTTTTAAGTGACAGATCCCCACAGTTTGTTTTGGAAAGGGGTCTTTGCCCTCACAGTTTAGTATCTTTGTCCTCATCCACAGAGCCCCCTCCAAAAAAGGACTTTATTTGCTCCTTTTTGTTTACTAGGAAATGGGCCCAACATAGGCATGGAAGGCAAGGGGTTTCCTCGCTGGACTATATCAATGCACCTAACTTACTCTATCATGTCTTCAAATTCATTAACTTTCTTCTTGTTTTCCTCATTTATAGTACTTTTCCCTTTGTGTTGTTATTTGACTTTTCTTCCTAATCAGCTTTTAACTCTGCCACAATGGGTTACATTTAACCACGGTAGCCACACCCCTATTGTTGTGCACCTCGTTGCTTGGGGATTTCTCAGGTATAATGTAACAATCTTGGTTTTGAGTGCACGTCTTCAGAATCAACATTTAGTTGTGTACTGGATTGTTTTTCTTCTTTGTCCCACACCTGATTATACATGTTTTTTTTCAATAGAAAAGGGGTTTTCTTTTTTTACACAATGTTTCACCACTTAGGACTTAATTTCGAGTTGTACAAAATGTGCAAAAAAACAACACACAACAGATGATTCAAGGTTCTGTCACCCACAAAAACAACACCGAAAACACTGCCAACATTTACCTCATACTAAATGACAGGTGAGGCCAAATGGCACAGAGGAGCAGCTCATCACTACGCGAATGATAACCAATCCTCAAACAACAGACAGGAAACCCTCCATCATGGTGGCGCCCAGATGCTTTACTATGGGGTCTGTGCATACTGTTTATGGGCAGGTGACATGCAGTCATTCAGTGTCAGAGGCTCCTACAAGCAACAAGGAGATTGTGGAGGCCACCAATGCCCAGGGCCAGGCTTTGCTCAAGGTCAGTAGCCAATACCCCAAATCCTGACATTGTTTTGCATGACAGGACATCATCACGTGTATGGGTTGTCCCGAGGGATGTCAGCAAATATGGAAAGTGTTCTTTCCAGTTACAGGATATTCACACACCCTTTCTCTCAAGCACCATGCCATCCCAACAGCAGGGTAGCCGCGCCTAGAATTGCTCATGACCCATAAAGGTGAGAAGATAGATGCTACAATAAAGCCCTTTTCAAAAATCACAACACATTTCAGAAGTGATTTGGATTCCTCAAGGTCTGGGCATATTGGTGATGTCATGAGTGATCCTTGGTCATATGGACATCCAAGGTGTGTTGTGGTCTCAGATTCATGTACACCTGCTCAGTTGCATGGGGAAGCAAAATGGCCACGTGTGCTTTATGAGACAGATATGTTGTGGCGATTGTGGCAAACTAGAAAGTGCTTTGCAATCACAGGGATGTAGCTAGAGAGCATGATATTCCTGCACACATGTATATGGAAATGTGGCCAACAACATGCAATGCATTATGATGACAAATAAAGTGCAGGAATATGCCAGTGGTACAGATATGTTGGACACACAACAGTTTGGGGGAGAGGGGCTTGAGCACTGAGGACATGGGCCTGACCTTATCGTACTCACTCATGAAGAAATAAAAAATGAATGATGCATTGCCTCTTTACACTATACAGGCTGAAGAATAAACCAAGCTCATACAGCCACTCCCCCCGTAAATGTGATCTACAGTATCTTCCTTTTAAGCCACCTCAGCATAATGGACTTGGTGGTTGGGAGTGAAACAGATGTGATCATGTATGGGCATGGTAGATATGCTAGGGTTTGGGTTTGAGTGACTGCAGCTGTTAGGAGCATGAGGGAATGCCTAACTCTATTAATGATACACGATAAAATATGAATTCAGTATGTTATTACCTCAGTAATCTCCCTCACCTTCTGTCTCCATAGGGTGATAACCTTTGTGAGGGCATCATTAGATGCAGACACATAAGCAATGTGACGTCTTGACAAGACTACTGATGGCCTTATTATGTCCCGATAGATTATCAGGTTCCTTGTCACCAGCTCCTCCTAACATTGCTATGGTATAATATGATATGATATTCCAGCCTCTTATCCAAATCTCGAAGGTGCAAGAGGACTGCTTCATGTTGCGCCCCACTTCCCGTATCCATATCTGCATCCTGACTCCTTGCTGTGATCATATTGGCTAGCACGAGATTTTCACCTTGATCCCAACTGCTTACCGGAGAACTTCCATCATCAGAATCAGGGTCCTCTAGATGCTGTGTATCATCCAGTGGGCATGTGAAGATGAATCCTATATGGCAGCAGCAGAGCCAGTGTCACCATCTGCAGTTACCTCTACAATGACAGTTGGCACCAGGTCCCCTAATGGAATCACATTGACAACACCCTAACTATTGCAGGAAATATTTCAACAGAGTGTCGGCAGTGAGTATCTGAGTAAGTTGTTCAGGGGTATTTGCCTTCCTCTTCTTCCCTTTACCAACACTGCAATAGCCTGAGGAGTGTGGGTGCCAGACGTCATAATGAAGGTGGGGGTGTAGTGGTGGTGGTGATGCTTGGGGCAGTGCTTGATATTGACACAGCAGTGTCAGCCGGTTCTGGGGTGGTAGATGCATCCTCTAGATCACTGTAGCTGTCCCCTGTTGGGAAACAGAAGTGACACGACATGTCAGCATGGCTAGGTGAAGGTAGATATAACATGTAATATGTGTGTGACATTTGTTAGGGACTTTCAAATTAATTTGGTATATGTATTAATTAATTTGATTCTATTTCAAAATGTATTCTGTTACCCTACTCTGTGCCTTGCTATTCGAGTCACAGATTTAGTTCCACAGGCTTTCTGTGTTCCTCACCACATGACACACCATGTGGAATTCCTGTTTGTGCATGTTGGTGTTTCAGGCACAGTATGCTGTGCGTGGTGTGGCTGACAGTTTATTGTAATTGTTTTCTATTTCACCTGGCATTTACCACAAAACCATTTTCACTGGGAACATGGGGGCCACGATTTCACCTCCACTGTGACTGAAGGGGTAAGTGGCTAATATTTAAATCTGGCTATGACATGCAGTCCTTTATTCCATATGGCCTCAGAATCACACTGCCCAGTTTATTTGGCAAGGAACGTGTCAGAGAGATGGATAAATAATATGGCACATAATACAATAGGAAGACGTAACCTTGGAACAAAATGTGACTCCTCTATAGTACACCTGCCTAAAATAACTTTTTCTGGACATGCTTTTTCTCTTTCTAATAGGACGTTGTGGCTAGGACCTTTATCTCCCACAGGAGAGGAGGAAGATCACTCTGCTTCTAGCAGGATCGAACAATTGAAGGCCAGTTTCCATCTCTTGCTCCCTTTGTTTCTCTGCAGCTTGTTCATTATCTCCCCCCTCCGATAAGGTCTTGGAAATGATATGAATCTTCACAGAACTATCAGGACAAGTCGAAATACCCCAGATGGACCACCACATGGATGCCTGGTCTAGTGTTGGTTTTCCAGTTTGGTTATGCTGAGGGGGAACTACCATTAAAGGAGCTTTTCCAACTGCACACCACACAGTAAAAATGCACATGTGCATTCATGAATTAATCACTGAACATAATCTGGATATTTTTTGTATTACAGAAACCTGATTGGTAGAACACTCAGCATTAAATGATATGTGACTGACTAATGCATGTCCATTTGTTCATGATTGTTCAGGAAAAAGAGGCTAGGAGTAGATATTATTCACAATAACAAATGAGATATAAAGGTAAAAACTATTTTCATTATCGAAGGTGTAGAGGCTCTTCACGTAATATGCCCCTTGCCTCCAAATATATCACAAGACCATGGGGGTCATTACGCGTTTGGAGGTCCGGATCTGGGGTCCGGGTCCGGGTCTGGGTTCCATGAATGGGGATTTACCCGGTCATTTCAACCTTGGAGGACCCGGTAAGTCCCCATTCAGGGAACCATCCCCATTCCCATTCAAGCCCCATAGGTCTCAATGGGAATGGGGAGGGAGCTAACTTTGGGCCCGTTAATGACGGACCCGTTGTTAACCCCCCGGTCCTGGACCCGCTAAAGGACTTCGTAATGCGGCGGTAAGGGGTTAACGGCACCGGCATCCTTACTGGCGTGGTTAACCCCTTACCGCCGACCTCGTAATGAGGCCCCATGTCCTTTTCTACCCCACACCAAATGGGTCATTTCATTTTGGATCTTAGTTGTGTAGCTTTGTTGGCCAGTGTATACCCTTATTCCCCCATTTGATTGCATTGGGAGATCTCAAAGTGTGGCCTGGCCGCTGAGCGAGCAATACATTACCATTGAATGAGCACATGGGGAGTTTGGCTTAACACAAAGGATTGTATCTCCCACCCATTTTGCGCGACATATTTTGGATGTTCTTTTTGGCCATTTCAATTAGTTGGAAGCATTCAATCCATTGTTTTTGTCCTGGACAGACCATGCTGTGGTTCCATTTAATATTAATCAGCCATCTGCTTCCACCAAAGAGGCTAAACTGGTTCAAATCATGCACGAATGGTTTTATATGACTCCCACAAGATTTATCAAACGTTTTTCTTCTAGCACTGAAACTGGAGATTCCCAAAGCAGTTATCAAACTACTATTTTGGATACTTTTAATAGAAGACTGTTGAATGTGATAAATCACTTGGCTTCTGCAAAAAAAAGAGAGCTATTAAAACTAATTTGAACATTAAACCATGGTTCACCGAGAATTTAAGCATTCAAGAGAAGCTGCTTAGACAAGCATAAAGAATATGGAGGTTAAGGAAAGAGCTAATTAAGAGTGAAATTTCATGAACCAACTATAAATATATAATAACATACTCAAGAGGCAAAACATTCATACTATACTGATAAGCTTTTGAATGCCACCAATTTAGCCAAGGGCATGTTTAAGAATATTGGCAGAATTGTGATCTACAGATGTACTTAAAAGGTATATCTCCCTAGCCTTATAATAATTTGAAGAGTTAGCCCACATTTTTAGGTGAAAATCAGAAAGATTAGGGATCAGATAAATCTGTCAGCCATTCAGGATGAAACCAATAGTGTTGACAATGGAACATTGATTAATCTCTTTCTAGACACAACCTTTGTTTCTTTTCAACCAATGACAGAGGACACCTTATTGGACCCGATGTTCAAGAAACATGTTGCTGGGTCTCCACTAAACCCATGCCTTGCATGGTTTATGACAGACCTTTGTTCCTGTATTCTGACATATGTATCCCAGATTATCGATGGTTCACTTTCATCTGGTAAAATTCAGGAATTATTTAAACTCACAGTACTGACTCATCTTCTGAAGAAAGCTACATTGGATCCAGGTGATCCTGACCATTATCAGCCAATCTGACAGCTTCTGAATTATAGTAAATTGATTGAAGCTGAGGTAAAAACACATCTGCTACTTTGTGTTGATACAGTGGGTGGGCTGGATGAAGTACAGGCAGGGTTTTAGAAAAAGTCATAATAGTAAATCAGTGCTGGTTGCATCACTGGACCATTTCAGATCTTGGATGGACAATGGTAAAATGGGTGTCCAGGTCTTGTGAATTTGTCTGCGGCTTTTGATACCATGGTCTATAAAATCCTGTTAGAGTGCTGGTATAAGATGGGAATTAGATGCAGTGCTTGGAGCTGGTTTGAATCATTCTAGGGAAACCTAGCAGAACTAATATCGTTTGCACCTGAACATAATTGGGTTGAGTGAATGCTCATTAATATGTGTCGTTTGCTCTTATGCTTCCCGATAATGTATGGTCTTGTGCATCAACTTTGAGATTGCTGCTGGACTGATGATGCTTGCAATGGTGAGCAGAGGTGTGTGTGTTTGTGTGTGTGTGTGTATATATATATATATATGTAAATGTATATATATATATATACACAGTCTTGTACTTTAGCAGAACCCTATCAGTACCCATCTGATAACTAAAGATTCATCCCATACGGGCCAAATTACAGAAGGTGTGTATGATATGATGTGATATGATATGATGTAGCATTTATAACGTGCCTATACACAAGTGTTTCAAGGTGCGATGAGGCAAGGGAGGGTGAACAAAGGGAGGACAGACAACGATCCTAATAGGCCAGGTGTGTTTCAGATCGCGCACGTGCATGGGATGGGGGAGGGGGGAAAGTGCAGGGGGGGAAGGGAAGGGGAAGTGCAGTACATGGGAATAGAGTAATAACAATAAGAAAAGTAACGGCCAGCAGGTGTCAAGTGCTGGTAGTGGGACTGTAGGGATACAGAAAAATAGGCCCCAAATGCGGGGGTTGCCAGGTAGGCAGTGCAGGGGTGTGTGACTGGCGGGGGAGGGACCGCTGGGCCCGAGATCAGAGGGTGGCCCGGTAGCCAGTGCACTTTCAGTTTCAGCCAGGATGTCAGCAGGGGAGAGGAGGAGAAAAAGCAGAAGCAACAAGAAAGGTTTTAAGGTGCTTCCGAAACCGGAGATGGTTCTCCTCAAGTTTTAGGGAGACTGTTCCAGAGGGAAGCCCCAGCTGAAGAAAGAGATCTGCCACCAACTCGTTGCTTGGAGAAGTGACTGACCCTCAGGGAGTTGGAGACGGATGAGCGAAGAGCTCGAGAAGGGAGATATTTAGGAAGAGAGAGTTGAAGGTAGGCCAGAAGACCTTGTGGACAATGCTGAGGGTTCTGAACTTAATCTTCGCAGCCACTGGGAGCCAGTGCAAGATTTCGGTCCTGGAGAGATACGATCCCAGGGCTTGAGGCCAAGGACAAGTCTCACAGTCCTGTTCTGGATGCGTTGCAGAGGTTGGAGAGTAGAAGCAGGCAGATTTAGAAGGAAGCTGTTGCAATAGTCCAGCCGAGAGAGAACCAGAGCACTGGAGACTGTGAGCTTCTGGGGGAAGTAGAGGAAAGGAAGAATACCTCTGAGGAGGTGCAGCTGGTAGTGTGACTTCTTAGAGATGTCTCAGATGTGAGGAGAGAAGGAGAGTGTGGAGTCGAAGATGACCCCAAGGTTTTTAGCCTCGCAGATGGGAGCAGGGAAAGGGCCAAGAGAGGCCACCAGAGAGTGACAGGAAAGAAGGGACCGGGTGTGCCGATGAGGAGAATCTCAGTCTTACTGGCATTAAGTCAGAGGTCCTTGGTGGCACACCACTCATGGATAGCAGACAGTCAGAGATGAGAGATGGAGAGAAGGTGGTCAAAGGTAGCCAGAAAATGAGTTGAGGGTCATCCGCCATAGCACTGGAAGTTGGGGCAGAGAGCGGCAACGCAGTGGGCAAGAAGTGCCAGGTATTGGTTGAACAGCCAGGGAGAGAGGTTAGACCCCTGGGGGACACCACAGGTAGAGAAAAAGATAGCGGAGAGGAGGACCCAAGCTGGACATGGGAGGTAAAGTGCACATCAATGGCAGCACAGTTGTTCTCAAAGGTGCAGCCTTCAAGCCCAGCAGTGGCTTTATCGATTAATTAGGTCACCGGTCCAACAGAGATGGATACACTTAACAACCGTCCAAATGTGAATGTGATTTTTCCCACATATGCTTGTTTAACTGAACATTGAGTAGAATAACATGCTCAGCGTGCAAGCATAGTAACAGCACATGTACCTACAGGATATTGAGTATGCCCATACCCATTGTGCTGAAGGCCTATTGCAGATGTGTGGCAGATTGCATCTATGTTATGTTATGTTATGTTATGTTATGTTATATTATGCTATGCTATGTTATAAGGATTTGTAAAACACACCACTGCTATTTGCATGGCTTCAAAGTGCTCGGGCTGATCTGAAAAAGAGTTGCTGGGTTTTGTAAGTCAGGGGTAGGCACAATTGTAAAGCTTTGTGTTGAGGTTGCAGATTGGAGGGAGGTACCTTGAGCTCTTTGTGCTTGTATGCATTCAATGTGACTTGTTAGAGGGATTGAGGGCTTTGTGTCCAGAGGTGCAGCCTCGCGTTTGCAGTGTGGGCATCTATTGGCCAGAGGCTTAGTATGTCCGTTGGAGTTAGAGGTGCTAGAAACTGTGTTGATCAAACTCTGGGGAGAGGGTCTTTTAAAGCCATGTGCAAGTGAGTTCTTTGGTGTATGCTAATTGAGTAAAGTCGAGAGAAATGTGAGGGGTATCTTTTAGAGGTATGGGAGTTCTTGTGGGTTTCCATGGCACTTTCCCAGTATTAATCTTGCTGTCAGTTACACTGTGTTGAGAGGTGATTTTATTTTAGTGGTTAATGTGTGAAGGTTTCCCCTGTTGTGCTTCACATATTTGTGGCGACAGGCAAGGCATTCTGTTAAGGTTTGGTGGTGTTGTCATGATGTGTTGTCTTTGAGTCTTAATCAGTTCCTGAGTTCCAGTGAATTATGTTCTAGGCAGATAGTCTGGACGTGGCATTCCATCCTCTTAGGTTATCTCTGTGTGTGGTACAATCTATTGAGAGTTGTTTTTGTGCTGCTTGATTGATCTAGGATAAACTTTGACCATTATGCGGTGAAGCATTAGTGTCTTCGATTTTTTCCAGAATGTCAGGTGGTCCTGTAACATATGGATTTCCCTCAGTTGTGCTTTACAGTATTTGCTCACCATTGTTGGAACAGTGGATCCTCTGTGTCTTTCTCTTCGGAATAATGTGGTTTCCAACAGTACTTCATTCTTGCTCTTAGGTGTCTGGTTGGTTGGTACAGTGCAATAATTTTTTGTAAGAAATATTTCTCTTGACCTTCAGGGCCTTTGGGGGCAGTGCAGAGGGTCTTGATGTGGATGTGGTCATTGATTGGTAGCCAATGAAGTGCTCTGAAGGCCAGTGTTATGTGTTCCCTCTTGTTGAGTCTGAGTATTAATCTAAATGCCATGTTTTGGTTTTGTTTTTTTTATATAAAAATGTGTATCAATCACAATCGCAAATTCAGGTATATTCTTTTTCAGCAGCTAGGCCGCTGTGTGCGAGAATGAGGTACAACATACTCCATCAGCTGGAGTGGACCTGCTAGAAACAAGGCTTGACTATTGCATTGTCTGGGGGCTACAGCGAGAGGCTGCAGTCCATTAATATGTGTACGTTCTTGATTACTTGACACTCTTTAGAATATATTTGCTCTGCTGGGCGCAGGGCACATCTGGTGCAAAGCAGCCCTATTTGACATTGTTCGAGACAGTGGCTTCAAAATAACTTCATTTCACCTCAAAATGGATAAGATGCAGACGGCATGTGCTTGGACTGCCCACCGACTCTTCCCACTCAACCCTCCACCCAACCCATTCGGTTTACATGTTCAATAGTGATGAAAGGGAAAACTGGAAAGAAAGTTATATCTTTTTATATTGCAAGCTAGATAAAAGTAGTCAATCACCCATTTTATGTACATTTCCCTGCATCCCAATAGAACAAAGAATCGCATTTAAGGGGTCATTATGAGTTGGACAGTAACAGCAACAGTAACACTGGAAGTATTTGGCAAATAATGTACCAACCACTTGATTATAGGTTGGATAGCCACCTCCAGAAATCCAATGGCATAGAATGTTGGAACCTCTCCTGGAAGAATTCCAGGAATACAGCCATAGAGTTGGCATTTGGCTGCACATAATGCCATATTGGTAGTTGAAAATCCACCTTAATTGAAGCCAAAAAGCCTCCATGAATTATCTGTAGCCAAATGGAGGTGAAATTGACAGCCAAAGCAACAACAAAAAAGACAACATTGAATGCAAAATGTCTACAGTCAACCAAAACATGTGCCATATATGTGGGAACTGATACACCTACACAGTGTACTAAAATTAAGTACACCACAGGTCATCATGCTGGGTATTGAGCAAACACATGTGTAAAGACCACATCCAATTCAAAAAAGCTAGATAGCAGTGAAAACAGTGAAGATGATGATACATGCCCATAGCGAAAAGGTGCAGCACACTCCCCCATGGACCTTGGACAACACTCTTCCCAGGGATCCTCACTTACCAACAACTGATCATGCTGTACCCCCATGACTGAGACAGAATCAGTATCACAATCACAACAGATCATACAACGTATGTGGCAATTTACCTGTAGAAACCCTAGATGACATGCCCAAAACAAATTGGCTATGGAGATATGCAAGGGGAAAGGCACGGGTAAAGGTAGTTCATGTCACCAAGTATCATGCCCCCTGTGCACATAATCCCCCATGCCAACAACAAAATATCCCCATCACCCTTGCCCCCTCGCCACTTGAAGTTTTCTACTGATGAGCTAATGGGGCCAAGACATAAGGGAAAGCACAATACAGAACATAAACGTGCCCCTCTGCTTGACTCTGTAAGAGGATTCAATTCAACACTACAGCTAAGTCAACGCCTAGTCTATAATACTGAATGAAAACCCTTATTGATATATCTTTATGTCCAGTTCATGCGTTCTGGATGACTACCCCTATATAACACCCCTCTCTTGGAATCCCCCTGACCCCACTGAGCCAAGAAGTAGTTCTGTTTTGCAAGTTAAAAGGTTTATTTGATAATTTAAACAATAGATATATATATGTCACACCTTATAATAAATTAATAATTGAATAGCCCACTTAATCTGATATGATAAAGATCAACAACGGAGAATCTGGCGCTAGCACACTTCTTATAATCACTAATGAGTTGACATGAAATGGATAAGGTAGCACACTGGTAAATAGGAACAAAAGTATAATGTGGTAGAGGATGCTTTATGTAAGCTCAGGTGGATGCAATATTCAATGAATGCAGTACAGAAAATACTCAATATGATTTCAACCAAACAATGTAATCACTTTTCTCTGGCAATCCCCTCCCCCCCCTTGATGCAAGGCAAGGAAATGGAAGGAGAACACACAGTTCTCAGAAATGCAATCAATGTAAATCAGTTCACCCCAGCAAGCTTAGACTACAGAAGTTTGAAAACACAGGCCCAAATTGCTTTGATATGTGCTGGCAATGAATTGAAAAATATGCTAAAATACTTTTAATTCCCTTTCAGCGGTTCAGGGTGAGTGGTATCTAGTTAATATTAGTCCAGGCTCACACTAGTGATGATGCAGGGATAGTTAGCAGGTTAAACGAATTTCTGGCAAATGGAAGGCAAGCAGCAGCTGATTTTACATGTGGAGAAATTTGCAAATCGCGGCAAAATTCGCGGATGCGCCGAGCGCTATTACAGAGGAACCACAAGGACTATCTCTATCGTTTTGGGGTCCTAGGAAAGCCTAGGATCTCAGCTTCAAAATGAAAGTTACTGCAAGTCTCTAGCACAAACGGTTGCGGAGATATGAGCGATTTTGTGAAGGTCGTTTTTCAGATTTGAAATTTTAAACGCACACTTTTTCAGCTTTAAAAATGATGGCAGGATAACACAATTGCTAAGCTGCAGTTCTACTTAGGTTAAAAATGGATTGAATTATATTATTTTAACTAGGAGATTGGTTCTGCACAGTTTTCTAGGTACTCACACTATATTCTTGAGTGAAATGGGCCTCATCACGGATCTGGTCAGGGTTTTAGACTCGCCTCTGGTCTCTGCACTTCACAGTGATCTGGGTCAGCTCTCTCTGGTTCTCTGGTCTGGGTCTCTAGTTCTGGATAGATTGAAGTCTCTAGTTTGGCTCTCTGAAGGTTGATGGAGGTAAAGTATGGATTTTTCCGGCAGAGCGTCCCGCTGCAGATGGAAATGAAGGTCCCTATCTGTCCTGACTCTCTGCTTTTATGTGTTTTTGAGAGTGGGTGTGTGTGTTGCATCACTAGACTTGCCCCTCTCACTTGTCATTGGTCCAGCTTTCATTCCTCCCCTTGATTGGGGAATGAACTGTGAGTCAGAGTGATGTCATTTTATGGCTTGCCAAGAGGGCACTCCCTTGTCAGATTGCACACATTCTATATTTGATAATAAAAGACATATTTCACAGTTACACAGTTGCTTGAAATTACATATACATGGTGTGGCTGAATTTAGCCATGTCTCTGTCCAAATCTGCTCTTTCTAGGAGCTTGCATTCAGAGATGGCACATAATGGACTTTTTAACTGATTTTTCAATTTCTGACATGGACCCAACTTTACATACATGTGCGCAGGGAGTAGGGACATTAACTGATGAAGTTTCAGATTTTTAACATGCACACATTTAGAGTAATATCCACTTTTCCGCTGACACCCCCCTGTACATACCACCGGTTCTAAAAACCTCTTAAACTGTGGGCAGAAAAATCACAAGAATTATGGTATCATTTATAAAATTTTCACATGTCCGCACCATGAGTTATTAATCTTTTTCTAAACAATATTCTGGCTACAAAGGGGTGTGGTTTTCTCTCAGCACAAGGTAGAAATACTGGTTAATCCAGTTCTGCCAAGCCAGCTTGCTCTCACAGGCAGTGCCCCTCCCAGCTCCTGCCAAGAGGAAGCTACATTTTACGACTGCGTAATAAAACCTTTGCCTGAGTGAAGAGGGCTTTGTTCACTCTCCTGCAGAGCACAGGGAATTCAATTATCAGATAGATGGCATATCCTTAGTGTGGGCAGCAAAAGGAAGGTTGGCCTGGGAACACAGTGGTGACTCAAGTTTCACTCCTGATGGGAGTAGCTGCCAAGCAAAATCAAGTTCCTTAAGCCAGACCTTCAGCTAACTGGCAGGTTTTTTGTTGCTTTTTAACTTAACTTGCAATTTTACACATGCAGCTAGGATGCTGAGTCTAAGTGCAAAACTATGACATTTCAACAGTTACAAAGGCATGTGATACCAAACATAGGTCACTCATTTAATCTAAACATTTTCGATTTTAGTGTCTTTAAATCCAGTGCAACTTAAACTGCTGCAATCCACAGCTCAGCCAGTCTTGTTATAAACCTTGTCTTATGATCTTCATTTCCCAGATTTTGTAGGCACACAAAACTCCATTCTGCCAAATGTCTGCTGGGGTTCAGTAAATATTTTGCACATATTGTAATGTTTGAAAATAGGCATTTTGACTAGCCTTCAGGGAAACAGAGTGGTTTTAAAACGCCGGCTTTTGGATAGTGGTGAGTACTGGTACTGCACCCATTTTTGGGATTTAAGAAATTAATTCCCCACAATTCTAGGTTGCATTTGGCAATCAGCATTTCCATTCCCAATGGTTTCAGACTACTGTGCGGGTAGTCCAATGGTGGTTTTAAAGCGCTTTGAAGCTAACCGGCGCTACTGTTTTTCGTTTGGCAACCCATTTCCCTCATGGCAACCCGGCCTTTCATTCTCGCACTGGTGGGTGGCAAGTGAGGCAACCATTTTGGTGTGCGCACAAACTGCGCAGCTTTCCTGGATTTCGGCGCACGTGTGGGTTTTCCGCCATCTTGAATTTTCTAAGCCCACAGCACCAAATGTTGTGGCATGATAGCTTAAACGTGGGTCAGGACACCCAACAAGCCCCCCTACGCGACTGCACTTTGAATTTGAGTCGATGGGGAGTCACGTGCCCAAGGGTTTTGACCCACGCACCGGTCTGTCCGCATAATCTTCTTCCTCTTCTGTAGATGGCATAGTTCAGCATCTTCTTCTCCATCCGGTACTGATCGATCGGTTCTCCTCGCCGGTCCTGATGGGAATATTGGGCGGTCCACTGGGCCCATTGGATCTTCGTTCCCGGTCTCCGTATCATCCTCCTTGGCCCGTCTTCAGGTTTTCTTTCTCCTAGGACGACAAAGGAAGAGCGGCAATACCTACTCATAGACGTTTTTCCACCACTGTTGAGATAGTGGGGCAGCATATGCATTTCATCATAATGAAACATTACATTCTTATTTTGAAAAAAGAACAGTATAACTAAGAGACAGTTTCATGCAAATCACAATATTTTAGAGACTAGATGTGGTATGTTTTATGGTTGGAACTGAATTAGTCTGAGACAGTGCCCGCTAGGATTCCAGAGGATTCCTCCAGTTGTTGCAGAGCGTGCCTGGGATGGCAACATTTCAGCTGGTTTATGTGGACCCACTTGTCTTCCCCCTCTGCCGAACCGCCTTTGGGGATGCGGATCTTGTAGGCCACAGGGGAGATCTTATCGACGATCTCAAAGGGTCCCTTCCATGTAGGCAAAAATTTGCGCTGCTTGGCCTGGTTCCTTTGGAAGTTGTATAGATAGACCCGGTCTCCCACCTGATATTCCTTCCTGGAAGTTTTCAGGTCATAATGGGTCTTCATGCTATCAGCTGATCTTTCTAGATTCCGCTGAGCATAAGCAAAAGCATGTTGGAGGTGTTTCCTTAAATTCTCTACATACTCATGAGTAGTGGAGGCATTTATCAGTGTCTGCTCTTGGGTCCTGTAGAGCAAATGCTGAGGAAGCACCATCTTGCGTCCAGTCATCAACTCAAATGGTGACATTTTGGTTGCAGATGAAGGGGTAGATCTGATAGCCATTAGGACCAGAGGTAATCGGATATCCCAACTTGGCCCAGAATCTGCCACAAACTTCTTTAATATGCTCACAATCGTCCGGTTATATCTCTCTACTGCCCCAGAAGAAGCTGGTCTATAAGCAATATGCAGCTTTCTCTTGACCCCCAGTATCTCCCACATCTTTGTCATTACTTCACTGGTGAAGTGGCTACCTCTGTCTGACTCAATCCTTTGAGGTAGACCAAAACGGGAAAAGATGTGGTTAATCATCAAGGCAGCTGCAGTTTCTGCCTTGCAATTTGGGGCTGGGAGACATTCCACCCACTTGGTAAACAAGCATGTCACGGTCAACATGTACTTATTCCCCCTAGCCGAGCGAATCACGGGGCCTACAAAGTCGATTTGTAAATCTGACCATGGCAGTGTCATTCCCCTCTTTTGTAAAGGCGCCCGGTGTGTGAGGGATGTTGGCTGAAATTGTGCACACACAAGACAACCCTTCAAATATTGGTTGAGGTCCTGGCCCATGTGTGGCCAGTATGCAACCTCTCTTAAGATTTCCAATGTTGTGTGAAACCCCCTATGACCGGCGGTGGCCGCATCATGGGCGTGACTTAACATCAGGCTTCGGAATGAGGTAGGAACCACCCACTGATCGTGGCCAGCTTTGGATTTCCTTACCAGCAAACCGTCTTGGATTCGGAACATTTTTGGACATTTCATCAACACTCTTAGGTCCTCTTTCCCAATGTAATCGGTATCCGTCAGGGGAAAGTTCTCAGGGTCCTCAAGGTGCTGGTAAAATTTACCAATAATTGGATCCCCCTTCTGAGCGGTAATCAAATCAGCATCAGGGGTCTCCTTACTCCATTGTGCAATTGAAAGGTCGTTGTGAGCATTTGTCTGGGACCTAGTGATAGCAGTGACCTGGATTTCCCCCAACAGGGACTCAATCTCAATTAGATCCCCTTGGATGGCCCCGGTCTTGGCCAACTGATCAGCTAAGTCATTTCCAGTTTTGTCTGGTCCCTCTACTTTGGAATGACCCTTGATCTTCTTCCAATAGATGGTCATCTCGTTCGAGGTGACCAGATCATCAATGTTTTGGATCAACTTCCCATGTTTCAAGGGTTTGTTGTTAGCACATAACATGCCTCTGGTTTTCCAATTAACCAGGTGCTCCACGAACCCGTTCCGTACATAATCCGAATCTGTGATTATGACCAGTTCGTGGAGTTGATGTTGGACAGCAGTGAGGATGGCCTGATGCACAGCCATCAATTCTGCCACCTGACTACTTCGGGGACCAATTTTGTATCCAGCGGAGGGTTCTGGGGACTCATTCACCCATGCATTCCCTACGCCGGCCACCAGTTCTTTCTCCCCGTTGTTGTCAACATGGTAAGAGCATCCATCCACATAGACAGTGGGCATTCCCTCACACTTGTCTTCTTCAAAGACCTTGTGTGGGGAATTAAGGTATGCCTCCATGTTGTCCTTGATTTTTAGACTTTCGTCCTCGAGACAGTTTCCTCTGGCACAATCATGCAAGTCAGCCAGACCTTGCGCGAGGGGACTCTTCTTGTTTTGGCCATATCGGACCTCCACAGGAAAGCCTTGCATTGACAGAATCCAGGAAGTAATTCGGGAATTACTCACATTTCCGGCCCGGATTCTGTCACTTTGGAGATATTGCAGAGGCTGGTGTGGAGTCTCCACTATGATGTGTTCCCCCTGGATAAACGGGCAGTAATTCTTCAATGCCCACACCGTTGCCAGGAGTGCCTTCTCACAATCGTTGAATTTTTCCTCCACAGAGGATAAAGTTTTGCTCGCATAGGAGATTACTTTATTGACCTTGTCATGCTTTTGATATAATACTGCCGTCAAGCACGTATTAGAGAACCCCGTCTCCAGGAAGAACTCCTTGTTTCTGACAGGGTAAGCTAGGCAGGGCGCTTGTGAGAGGATTCTTTTGAGTTGTTTTACTGCCTCGGATTGTTCTGGACCCCATTCCCACTTGCCCCCCCCCTTCAGGAGATGAATCAGGGGTCTGGTGATCTCTGCGTAGCCCTCAATGAACTTTCTGCTGTAATTAGTCAGTCCAAGGAGGCTCCTTAGTTCCCGCAGAGTTGTGGGGTCTTTCAGTTTCTGAAGTGCTTCCACTTTCTTTTCCTGGGGACAGAGACCCTGAGGAGTAATCTCATGCCCCAAGAAATTAACACGGGTTCTACACCACTGTGCTTTCTGAAAGGAAAGTTTTGCTCCGGCGGCCCTCAACTGTGTCAGAACATAACGGATCTCCGCGATGTGTTCCTCCACAGATGAACTTTTGATGAGGACATCATCTACATAAGCCAGGTTACCCCTCGCACCCAGGTCGGGCATGGCCTTATGTAGGAAAATGTTGAATTCATTGCCGGAGTTGAGGTATCCGAAGGGAGTCCGGGTCCATGTGTATTGCTGGCCCCCAAAGGTAAAAGCCAGTTTGTATTGGTCCTCCCTACTGACAGGCACAGTCCAGTATCCATTGGTCAGGTCTATTGCAGTGAATACCTGTGACCCCTGGATCTGGGCTAGCCCTTGGTCAATGTAGGGCAGAGGCCATCGGGAAGTATGGACCCGTTTGTTGAGCTCCCTAAGGTCGGCGCAGAGTCTCCACTGGCCGTTTGGCTTCAATATTCCCAGCACCGGATTATTGAAGGTGCTGTGGACTGGACGGATTATTCCCCGGGACTCAAGGTTCTTAATTATTTCCGTAAGGGACTCCATTGATGCGAGAGGCAAGCGATATTGCTTCACAAACACTGGAGTCATGCCAGGGTCCGTGGGGATTGTTGTGGTGTGGATGTCGGTGCGACCACAGTCATATGAGTCTACCGCAAAGAGATCTTGGAAATCCAAGAAAACTTGTTTCAACTTTTGCCTTTGTTCCAGAGTCACACAGGCATCAGCTAGGTTGACTCTCTCTTCCACCATCTGCCTGAAGCCTGGAAAGACTTCTGGTTTGGCTATCTCAGCGGCCTCCTCCAACTGGGTGGAGAAGTCCCTGGTCAGAGTACTGATTTGGACCGGAGGCTTCAGGTGGGAAAGGCAGCCCTCATGTACCTGGAAAATCACCTCATCCCTCCTGAAGTCACAAGTCACATCTTCCTTACCATAAGGGCAGGAAGTGTACACCAGGAAGTTCCCCCCATGCCGGGTAAAAATCCTGTCTGGTGTTGTATTGTCCTCACTGTCACTGTCAAAACAGTCCTTGGGAATTGGTCCTAACAGTTCATTTCTAAGATCAATGGAGAAATGTCGGTCATCAACCGCCATTCCAATAATGGTGCCTGCGGCTAGAGTAATACTCTTTAAGTCGCTGTTATCCACCTCTATTGGAATGGTGTCATGTTCTATGTTGACTAATGGTGTTGGGTTTACCCCCAACCCTTGCTGTTGGAGAGAAGCATTTAGATGTATGTAAGCATCAGGGTTTTTCAACTCTTGTCCCCTTTTAACTTTCACTTCCAGGGAGAATTGTCGGGTCCTTTCTGGGATGGTGACTTCCTCTTTAGTCTGAATTTCAACTGCATAAGGTAGCAATTGAGCTGACCTAAATGCTTTTTCTGGATCATCAAAGCCCATGGGATTATCCGCTAATCGGGACCAAGCTTTGAAGTTTATTAGGTCCAGACTAATGGCAAAGCGATTGAGAATGTCACTGCCTAAGTAAAAGGCGGCAGGGACGTCTCGCACGACCCAACACTTGTGGACTATGCTCTTGTTGCCAATGGAGATTTTGAGCATACACCTGCTTGGCAGGGGATGTTTGGAATTAGGTGCTTCCAGGTCCATTTCCCATTTGTCTATCAGTTTGAAGGTGGGAATGGCTGGATCTTTTGGGAGTTGGCGGAACATGGCTTCGCTGATGAAGCTCTTACCGTTGTTCACACACACTCGAGCGAGAACAGAGTCCTTCCCATCATTTAACTGAACAGGGATGAACAACTGCTCTCCAATTTGCTGAATATCAGCCAGGCTCTGAGCTGATTTCACCTCTTTCTGGACTATAGGAGTGGGAGTTTCAGATTGTGGATTGGTATAGAATTTCAGAGTGTTTCCTTCCAGCGTGGAATACCACTTTAGACTGGAAGGAAGGTTGATTTTCAGAAATAGAGAGGACCCCCCATCACCAGTCTGTTGTCCTACTGCTATTACTGTCACGTCTGGAATCTGGTTGTTCTGGAAGTGAAACTCTACTTGGTCAGATTTTTGTTCAACCATGTGGCAGGTGCCGTTTAAACTAACATGGTTGACACTCTGTTTTAATTTTATGGGTCGGCTAGTCTGGGTCCAGAGGACCTTGTTTACGCAATCAATTAGGGGTGACAACCTTCTCAGGAGGTCATTCCCTAGTAAACAAGGGGTGCCCTCTGGGGTCACAACTATAACCGGGTGTTTCAGCTTGTGTCGCCCAATTTTAATGTCCAAGTCTGCCGTCCCCTCGACAGGAATTTCCTTCCCGTCAAAGTTCTGGAGTTGTCCAGGAAGAGAGGTGAGAGGAATTTGGTAATTCTCTCCCCTTCCTGCATTCAGTTCATCAAAGGCCCTTCTTGACAGAAGGGTAGCTTGAGATCCAGTGTCCACCAGTGCCGAGATTGTACCCTGCCCCTGTACTTGTACCGGGGCATAATATCTTCCCTCCTTCTCCTCAAGGGGGCACAGATAATGCACATTTTTGGACAACTGGTGGGCTAACTTTCTGGTTTTGGACATCGATAGCGAAGAGATTTGGGCAGAATTCTGTGGAGAGTCTTGGGAATCTGAAAGAAAAAGTTGGCAACTGGAGATCAGAGCCATTGTGGGTTCCCCTGGTTCCGGTTCTGGGCTGCCCCCCCCTTTTTGGAGGCAGTCCCCAGGATGGGTTTGAACCAGGGGATTTTCTTGCTGTTGGTTCTGGGATGAGATGGTGGGCGGCGGTAGCTCAGTCTCCACATCTCCCCAGTCTGGATTTGCATCCCTAGGGACCCATTTTTCTTTGGGGGGGGTTCCCCCCTCTCTGAAGGAGAAGATCCTTTTCCCAGGATCCTCTGAGGATCCCTCTCCCTCAAATTGGAAGATCTGTACCTCCTCCTCAAACTGAGTCTGTTTGGGTCTTTTGTTTCTCCTACCCCCCCTCTGCTCCTTAGGAGGCAGACTTTCAGGGGCAAGAGATTTTGTTTCCGGTTCCTGGATTTCCAGGGGCTGTTTACAAGTGAGGAAGGAAGCTTCCTCCAAGGCTTTACACCCCCCTTCCCTTTGTGCCTCCTCCCTGGGAACCGGTGAGTTATCGGGGTGCTGCCCCCGTCATTGTTCTGGAGCAGCAGGTCCAGAGTTGGGTGCGTTCTGCGCCGGCACACCCATCTGAGGGTTCTGCTGAGCCCTCAGTATGTGACCCAGATCCCGCGCCATGTTTTGAACCTGGCGCTCTAACTGGGAAACCCGCTCAGGCTGATACGGGGCCCTGTTTTCTCCCCTGGGCTGATCCCGGGAAGGGTAGCTGTCCCTTCTTTGGTAGTACCCCTGGTTGGGAAGATTTGGGTACCCCTCCACCCTTGGCCTCCCCTCTCCCGGATTCAGTGGTCTGGGCTCGGGGAATTGGGGAAAGAAGGATGGATGATTTTGGGGTTGGAAGTCGGGTGGATATCTGGGGAAAAAGTTCTGCCCAGGGTTTGGTAAATTTCTGCCCTCCTGTGGGAAGTTTGGAGGGAAGTTCCCTGGGTTAGGTGCTTGGCTGGATCCCCCCCCCTGGGCTGGAGGAGTCCACACATAACCCAGGATGGGTCGATTTCCCTTGTAGCGAGGACTTACATAGTCAGGAGAGCGAGGGACCCCATTTGTGGGGCTGCCTCCCTGGCTCCCTGTCTGTGACTGGCCCGAGGACCTTCTGGGCCTAGCATTATTAGGTGCAGGTAGGTTTTTAGGCCCCCCCATCTCCAAATCCAAAACGGGGGTGACCTTTACCTCTGCCACCTTGGCAGCAGCAGGGGTGCTGTTGGCTTTGGGGTTTTTCTGGGCATTACTTTTGCTATCTACCGGTTTCTGCACCTCATAGATCCGGGTAGCCTGTTCAATGACCCAGTCTAAAGATCTTTTCTCGTGAAAATCCCTCACGAGCTGGGTCATGATATATTTGGGCAAGGCATGGAAAAACGTATTAATAAATTCCCTGCTATCCGTGCGCACCCTTCTTGTGGTCTGTGCAAAAGCACGCTTTAACTCCTGCACAAATTCTTGTGGGGCCTGATCCTCCCCACATTGCAAATTGTAGGCTGCCTTGCGAGCCTCTTGAGGATTTCTATGAATGGAAAAATGTTTCAGGATGGCCGCCTTATAGGTGGACCATCTTAAATGATTTTGGTCCTCCAGCCCCGCAAAGAAACTGGAGTATTCCGGGGAGAAGGTCCACTTTACATATTGAATACAGCTTTGGCTGTCCTTCAAATGGAAAGTCTCCATCATTTGTTCAAACAACTCTAAGTGCTCCCAAACAGAATACTTAGCGTTCTTATGGTAAGGCGTGATGACGCTCCTGATCGCCTTAATCTGCTTTAAAGGGTCCTTAAGCAAGGCCCTTTTTGTCTTATTGGCCCTTTTGGTCCGGGTAACCCTGGTCCAATCGTCCTCGGACTCAGAGGCACTGCTCACAGAGGTTCCTGTCTGCTCTTCCAGGTTTTCCCGGATTCTGCGAGCCTGGGAATGGCTGGCAGAATGTGGGGACCTGGTCTCCTGTGTCCTGCGCAGTTCAGAGGAGTCTTCAGATTCCTCCTTGCTGCCAGGATTTGATGGGTACCCCCTCCACTGACCTAACTGGGCAGAGGTTTTCAGGATGCCCTTAATGGGCCTACTCTCCTGTGGTTCCCCATTGAACTGTACTGTACTTGGGTGCCCATACCCGGATGCCCACCCCTCCATTCCTGAGTGGTACTGGCCTATGAGCCCCATACTCTTAGCTGGATAGTAATCTGCCATCCCTGTGGCCCTGTGCTCATGTGCGCCAGGGGACATGGGGGTGGCAGAGTCCAGGGACTGAGAGGTATGAGGGCCTCTGGTACTAGGGCTCCTGAGGTTATGCTCCGGAGTTTCCATTTCCCACCGAACCTCATCTCTATCCGCCCCTGCTCCCTGTTGCAATGCAAGAGCCTGCATTTGTGCCTTCAGTTCCTCAGTTAAGGCCTTACTAGACTCTATCAGTCTCTCCTGCATCGCTACCTGTTGTTGGAGCCTATCATTGTGTTGACAGAGGGCCTCATTTTCCCTCTGTGCTTCCTGGTTGGTCCTGGAGAACTGGGCCAGTCTTTGCTGCAGGAGGGTTACCTCCTGAGCTGTGTCCCTATTGGCCTGCTCCTTTCTTGCTAGAGCATCCTCCACCCTCCTGGTGTGCTCTAACAAGTTCTGGTGTTCTTTTTGGAGGTCACCCAGTCCCTGGTGGGCCAGGTGATTTTCTTCCATTTTCCTTTTTAAATGGCAGACTTCCTGGCCTAAGGCGTCTCTTTCCTGACTAAGAGCCTGCATTTGTGCCGCCAGGTCGTCCCTCTGCCTTTGAAAGGCACCAGCTTTCTGGCGTTCTTCATCAAACTCTGCCTGGGTATCCAGGTCTTTCAAGATCAGCTTGTTGCTCTCTACCTTCACTCTATCTAGATGACTTTGCAGGGTGGCTACCTGCTCCGTGCATGCCCTGTTAAAGTCTAATTGTTGCTCCAGCTTTTTCTGGCTCCGCAGTAAGGAGTCCAAACTGTCTTGGTGCTCCTTCTGCAGGGCCAGAAATCTAGTATCCTGTTCTACCTTTTCCTGTTGCAGCACATCCATATCCTTCTTTATTTTAATGATGTGCTGCCTACTATCATCTTCTGACTCCTGGCTCCTCTGCAGCCTCTGCTCAGAAGAGACCAGGTCAGATTGGGCCTTCTCTAATGCCATCTGTTGCCTATTTGCCAGATTTTGGCTTTCTGCACATCTATCCTGCATGTCTCCCACGTATAGGTACAGGTATGCTGCTATCCTGGCAATCTTATTGTGTTCCTCTTTGGCTTTAGGAGCCATATATAGTTCACTCAGGGCCACATGTAAGGGACCCTGATCTCTATATATATCTGACCCTGTTTCAGTGACCTGTTGTGTGATGGCCTGCAACCACGCATCCTGGCCCTGTTCGGTCCATTCACCTCTCACAAATAGCTTATGCAAGAGGTGCTCTCTGGCTATTTTCATGTCTACTAAGGTCGTCATTCTAGAGATTGGTCTCTGTCCTGACTTACAGAAGTTTGTATTTTATTTTTGCAGAACAGAACTTTTCTTGGAGTGTCCCTTTTGAGGAGTGCTTTACAGCGTAACACAGCGTGGTGATCCGACCGGATATGTGTATCTGGTCAGCTGGCACGCTGTATTAATCTGCACAAATGGTAAATCTAACCCAAACGTCCGGCTCGAGCCCCCAATTTGTAAGAGGATTCAATTCAACACTACAGCTAAGTCAACGCCTAGTCTATAATACTGAATGAAAACCCTTATTGATATATCTTTATGTCCAGTTCATGCGTTCTGGATGACTACCCCTATATAACACCCCTCTCTTGGAATCCCCCTGACCCCACTGAGCCAAGAAGTAGTTCTGTTTTGCAAGTTAAAAGGTTTATTTGATAATTTAAACAATAGATATATATATGTCACACCTTATAATAAATTAATAATTGAATAGCACACTTAATCTGATATGATAAAGATCAACAACGGAGAATCTGGCGCTAGCACACTTCTTATAATCACTAATGAGTTGACATGAAATGGATAAGGTAGGACACTGGTAAATAGGAACAAAAGTATAATGTGGTAGAGGATGCTTTATGTAAGCTCAGGTGGATGCAATATTCAATGAATGCAGTACAGAAAATACTCAATATGATTTCAACCAAACAATGTAATAACTTTTCTCTGGCAATCCCCTCCCCCCCTTGATGCAAGGCAAGGAAATGGAAGGAGAACACACAGTTCTCAGAAATGCAATCAATGTAAATCAGTTCACCCCAGCAAGCTTAGACTACAGAAGTTTGAAAACACAGGCCCAAATTGCTTTGATATGTGCTGGCAATGAATTGAAAAATATGCTAAAATACTTTTAATTCCCTTTCAGCGGTTCAGGGTGAGTGGTATCTAGTTAATATTAGTCCAGGCTCACACTAGCGATGATGCAGGGATAGTTAGCAGGTTAAACGAATTTCTGGCAAATGGAAGGCAAGCAGCAGCTGATTTTACATGTGGAGAAATTTGCAAATCGCGGCAAAATTCGCGGATGCGCCGAGCGCTATTACAGAGGAACCACAAGGACTATCTCTATCGTCCTAGGAAAGCCTAGGATCTCAGCTTCAAAATGAAAGTTACTGCAAGTCTCTAGCACAAACGGTTGCGGAGATATGAGCGATTTTGTGAAGGTCGTTTTTCAGATTTGAAATTTTAAACGCACACTTTTTCAGCTTTAAAAATGATGGCAGGATAACACAATTGCTAAGCTGCAGTTCTACTTAGGTTAAAAATGGATTGAATTATATTATTTTAACTGCTCTCTGTGCTCTACTTCCTGCACAGTTTTCTAGGTACTCACACTATATTCTTGAGTGAAATGGGCCTCATCACGGATCTGGTCAGGGTTTTAGACTCGCCTCTGGTCTCTGCACTTCACAGTGATCTGGGTCAGCTCTCTCTGGTTCTCTGGTCTGGGTCTCTAGTTCTGGATAGATTGAAGTCTCTAGTTTGGCTCTCTGAAGGTTGATGGAGGTAAAGTATGGATTTTTCCGGCAGAGCGTCCCGCTGCAGATGGAAATGAAGGTCCCTATCTGTCCTGACTCTCTGCTTTTATGTGTTTTTGAGAGTGGGTGTGTGTGTTGCATCACTAGACTTGCCCCTCTCACTTGTCATTGGTCCAGCTTTCATTCCTCCCCTTGATTGGGGAATGAACTGTGAGTCAGAGTGATGTCATTTTATGGCTTGCCAAGAGGGCACTCCCTTGTCAGATTGCACACATTCTATATTTGATAATAAAAGACATATTTCACAGTTACACAGTTGCTTGAAATTACATATACATGGTGTGGCTGAATTTAGCCATGTCTCTGTCCAAATCTGCTCTTTCTAGGAGCTTGCATTCAGAGATGGCACATAATGGACTTTTTAACTGATTTTTCAATTTCTGACATGGACCCAACTTTACATACATGTGCGCAGGGAGTAGGGACATTAACTGATGAAGTTTCAGATTTTTAACATGCACACATTTAGAGTAATATCCACTTTTCCGCTGACACCCCCCTGTACATACCACCGGTTCTAAAAACCTCTTAAACTGTGGGCAGAAAAATCACAAGAATTATGGTATCATTTATAAAATGTTCACATGTCCGCACCATGAGTTATTAATCTTTTTCTAAACAATATTCTGGCTACAAAGGGGTGTGGTTTTCTCTCAGCACAAGGTAGAAATACTGGTTAATCCAGTTCTGCCAAGCCAGCTTGCTCTCACAGGCAGTGCCCCTCCCAGCTCCTGCCAAGAGGAAGCTACATTTTACGACTGCGTAATAAAACCTTTGCCTGAGTGAAGAGGGCTTTGTTCACTCTCCTGCAGAGCACAGGGAATTCAATTATCAGATAGATGGCATATCCTTAGTGTGGGCAGCAAAAGGAAGGTTGGCCTGGGAACACAGTGGTGACTCAAGTTTCACTCCTGATGGGGGTAGCTGCCAAGCAAAATCAAGTTCCTTAAGCCAGACCTTCAGCTAACTGGCAGGTTTTTTGTTGCTTTTTAACTTAACTTGCAATTTTACACATGCAGCTAGGATGCTGAGTCTAAGTGCAAAACTATGACATTTCAACAATTACAAAGGCATGTGATACCAAACATAGGTCACTCATTTAATCTAAACATTTTCGATTTTAGTGTCTTTAAATCCAGTGCAACTTAAACTGCTGCAATCCACAGCTCAGCCAGTCTTGTTATAAACCTTGTCTTATGATCTTCATTTCCCAGATTTTGTAGGCACACAAAACTCCATTCTGCCAAATGTCTGCTGGTGTTCAGTAAATATTTTGCACATATTGCAATGTTTGAAAATAGGCATTTTGACTTGCCTTCAGGGAAACAGAGTGGTTTTAAAACGCCGGCTTTTGGATAGTGGTGAGTACTGGTACTGCACCCATTTTTGGGATTTAAGAAATGAATTCCCCACAATTCTAGGTTGCATTTGGCAATCAGCATTTCCATTCCCAATGGTTTCAGACTACTGTGCGGGTAGTCCAATGGTGGTTTTAAAGCGCTTTGAAGCTAACCGGCGCTACTGTTTTTCGTTTGGCAACCCATTTCCCTCATGGCAACCCGGCCTTTCATTCTCGCACTGGTGGGTGGCAAGTGAGGCAACCATTTTGGTGTGCGCACAAACTGCGCAGCTTTCCTGGATTTCGGCGCACGTGTGGGTTTTCCGCCATCTTGAATTTTCTAAGCCCACAGCACCAAATGTTGTGGCATGATAGCTTAAACGTGGGTCAGGACACCCAACAACTCCTAGGACTACTGCTGAATCTCTCAAAATAATTAAATTGGTTGTAACACACGATGGCTGCAGATAAACAATACCACTGACTTGGGGTCATCTGCAGCCACAACCTCTTTCACTCCATCAGAGTATTACTATGTCGTAAATGTTACCTGATGACATAGGGAAGAATGGGGACATCCCACATACAGCATTACATGTGGACAAATATAATGCCAGATGTGTGCTGCCTTTACATGGCATTAAAGAGGTCATTGGCTACTGTATGACATGGACACATGCAAAAGGTGTGTAGTGGCAATGTCATTGAAAGGGAACAGACGAGGGTGACAGTGATGTTGCACAGAATAGTTCTGCCATGTCTTATGGATTTGCAGGATAGATTGCCTGCGTGTGAAACTAAACCACTCACATGCATCTGCACCAGTTTCCACCACATGGCGCTCAGCCTCACTCATACTCATGTCTTACATGCATTTGCAGTAAAACAGAGAGACTCAAGGGCATACTGAAGAAAGGAAATGTGATGGTCCTGTGTGCAAACTAAGCACCTCTGTTCCTCTCCCTAGCCCAAGGCCATGGCAAAAACACATGTCTGGCCCTCATTGGCACATGTACCCCTTCCCTAGCCTAAAAAACACAACCTTTGCCTATTTACACATCCCACCTCCTCTCTAGGCAACCCCTCTAAATGAACACACCCAGACCTATTGGCACTTATTTACCCTAGCCTTGAGGAACCCTATCCTTATGAGGGCTCTCTGTGCTCTACTTCCTCCACCAACTCTATGGCTGGCCCTTGGAAGAAGGTGTGGGGTTGGCACTAGCCCTGGATCAGTGGCAGCATTGGCTTTGGGAAACAGAGGCATCGAAGGTAGTGTGTTTAGTAGAAGCCCCAAGAACTCTTCCTGCCTCCAGTTCAAACCCAGTTCAACAAATCCTCTAGGATGGTGGCGCATAGGACCAAAATGATCTTTCACTAGTGTCATAGGCAGTGCTTAATTTGTAAAACTAAGTGCCAGTCCCCATAATTATTGGCCCCTTAATGCCGGGCAAGGCGCGCGGCCCATGCCAGTTCACTGCTAGACCTAGATCGGCCCACCACCAGCCCATCACACTGCTGCTGCACCATGTCACATATTTGGCACTGCAGCAACTGCTGGCACAGGCTAGTAGTGGGATGGATGGGGGAGGGCACACATGGGTTGAGCAAGTATAATGCTTTAAAGTTGGAAAACAAATTTTATTGTAGGTGTAGTGATTCCGGCACCCCCAGAGGCAAAAGGCTCAGTACACACATTACAGAAAAGGAGCACGGGGGCCTACTAATAAACTTGTGCATATCTTAGAAGACATTGTGGAAAAGCAGCATGGGGACCTACTAAAAAACTTAATTTGAGATGTAAATGCTATCGGTGTAATACAAATGTCTTAACCTGGTCTGCCTTCAGCCAATCAAGTTATAAGCACTGTGCGTGTCCTTCAGTAAAGTCCTGTTAACAGTTTTTGGCATTGTAAACGTTTCAGGCATTTGCCAGGCACTGCTATTAGATACCCAGGTACTTGCACCATTTTGCACCTGCTACCTTTTAATACCACTACCCACAGCAGTGCCTACCTACCAAGGGCTTTTCCCATGCCTACACAAAAGCCCAAACTATTGGCATTACCAATGCTTGTTTCCATCGTCATGACTGAACTAAGTGTTGCCATACATAACCTCTAAGTGTTTACGAGTAATATGCAAAACACACTCCCCTTGCCCTCTCAATGCACTTTGTGAGACTTGTTTTTCTCAGCAAGGAAACACCAATTTGTTTTCCTATTAATTATAAAACTCAGGACCGATGCATCATCAGAAACATTCACAAAAGTGACACCCCATCTCGAAACAGTATGCAATATATTGCAGCTATTTGAATTGATGTGATATAAGTAATTTATAATGTGCCTGTAGGTACACAAGTGTTTCTATATTTTAGTCCTCCAGAAAGGCACCTGATTCAATCACATGCAATGACTGACTCCTTTACAAATCCTTTTACCTGGTGTTCAAACCTATCCGTGGCCTAGTACCCGCCCCCACAGACACACCTGGCGAACACTATCTCTCCTCTCTTGCTCAAATTGAACCCTCCCATGTTACTCCTTCCTCGATCTTTCTGTTCACTGCCAACCCACCATGCTTCTTTTGCCTTCACCCATCCCCCGCCCTCTTGCCACCTCTTCTCTGGCTGCTGTAAAGCCCCCCCTGTCGTGGGACTGTTCTGAATACCTGTGCAACCTCTAGAGGTATTTCAGTTGGAAACACATTCTTCCCCTAAAAGTATCAAACACTGAACCTGTGAGACGAGTAAATTAATGCACACTCCCTGAGCACGTATGTCTGATGGAGCCAATCGGCCCTTCCTACACAGCCACTTTCGTATCGTTGCTGCCTGACATAATTGTTCAGAAGATTGCAAATAATCTTGGAGCACAGAGAAAATGTGGGCAAAGCACAGCCATATGTTTCCTCCTACTATGAATGCCCCGCTCAATCCCCCGCTCCTTGACCATTGCCCTCTTGCTTAATACTGCACACGTTTTTCAGTTTCGCCAATCTGCATTTGGGTTCGTCCTCATAATGTGTGCGACTTTTTACCCTAGATATTATGCACCGATGGTAAAGTTTGTAACTGGTGGTCGAACACATCAAGTGGGGATATAACTGAGGGGGACAATGAGTGTGTGTTTAGGAGTAACGGTACCAAGTAAAACCGCCCTCTTAATGCTCCCAGAAAAAAACTATTTTAAATACCAGGTATCTGTGTCCCTGTCTCTTCCCCCTACATCCATCCATACGATGCGGCTGGAAATACAAAATAAGTTCATTCTCTTTAAAATACTGGTCACAGACTCACAGGCACAGACTTCTTTTGGAGCACATGAAGAACGCAGCATTAAGTGCATTGTAAGGCGAGGAATGGCAGTTTAGACAAGGTGACAGCCACATTGCCTTAAACTTCACAGGGCAGCCGATTGGGGCTGAAAAGCGATACACACTGCACACTCCGTGTCAAATGTTGAAGGCAAACACACACAGACCCAGGATAATAATATATAAACCACAGGCGCCCCGGAGTACCGCGATGTGAAACACACTTAGCTGGTGGGCTGCCACGCATACCGTCTGAGTACTTACCTGATTGTGCAGCACTGCTGGCTGGGTGCTGTGGCCTGGGCACTGGCTTGGCGGCCTCCGACTCACCTGGTGGTCCTCCTCAGTGGTGTGCAGAGCGGCTCAGCTGGCTTTCAGTCTGCTTGTGCCCACTATGCGCCGTGGTGGCCAAAATCATGCCCAGGGTCACAGAGGTCCAAGGCAAATTTCCTCTAAAGAGTCAATTACGTGGTGTGAGCGACGTGGACCTGGCGGCACAGAATCTATGTCGGGCGGGCTGCAGCCGAATTTTCATTGGCCCCCGTCCTGTTTTTCTGCGGCGGCCCCCCAGCCCAAGGCACAAGTTGCTTTCAACTTTGCAAAGTGCAACACATTTGTTGTTCCTTCCTGCAAAGTTGAAAGCAACTGAGTGTGAAATGTGTCAATGCCGCAGAAGTGCTGGGCGGGGGAGGGGGAAGGGGGCCCAGGCCCAGTCAGCTCCCAGCCAAGCCCTGCAAGCAGGCAGGATGCAGAAGGGTCAGGTGTACTGTTGAATTGCTTACACACTTCAGAGTAATGCCTGGTCTGTTGTATCCGACCACATTCTCCCTGAAGACTTGGTGTATATTTTGATGCATGCATTGGAGAATGTACTGAACTAAGCTGTACTACTAGGTGTGGTGTGATTTCTCACAACATCTCCATACACACACGCAAATATATGGTACAGAACATTTCCTATGTCGTACAGGGCAGCAAAAAGTGTGTTTTTTTTTAGCTAATTTGCATAAGCACAATACATTGCACAGTGGCGCTGTGAGACTCTTTATTTCCAAGCATATGGAGACCTTCAATGCGCCCCTTTATAGTAACACAAAACCCGCTTTGCCTTGTCAAAGGATCACACAAGTATATTAGGGTTATCCCCCAGTTTTCCATTTTATGTGCAAGAGCCATTTCCGACCAGACCCCTCGCAACAGTAATAGAACCCCAGACACTGAGTGCTGATATAGCACCCAGTCAGCCATTGGTCCAGCCATCACAGACTTGTGCAGATATCCCAAAACATGAGGCACTAGCCTTGTGAGCGCAGTGTGTGACATGATTCCCGTGAGCCATTCAGCCATGAACTGTCTCCCAATATGTTAATCTTGGGTACTTGGTGGTGCGGCGACGCAGTATGCCTTTCTGTAACCACGTTGCAGCGTCTGAATGGCAGACTGGCAGTAAGGCAGAGAGGCTACACATGGGTTTGGCAAGAATCCCAGAAAGTAAATAATTCAAATAGCCGATGAGCCGGCCTGAGCGAACACCGCACAGCGCCGGCCCCCCTGTAGTGGCGGCACGGCTCCCGGGCAGTGGCCACCTACTTGATGATGCATATGCATCTGATCTGCATGCATCTTATTATGATGCATGCATGATGCAAATCATCAAAGCAAGGTAACAATATCTGTTACCTTGCTTTGATGAATTAGTTATGCTGTAGCCTGCAGACAGTGCCTGCTGCCGAGCCCAGCCCCTCAGTGAGACTTCCGCCGGGCTGCTGCGAGGCGAGCTGATCCACTCGGGTCATGGCAGGTGGGGCCGCCCGCCCGCACGGAGCGCCGCGGGGCACCCTGTCACTGCAGTGGCAGGCGCTGACGTAAAAAAAAAGCAAAAAAAATGTATAAAAAAAACCGCACAGTGGTGAATAATGCTTAAAGTTAAAACAGATTAAACACTGCATGTAATGAAAATCTCTGCCGGTGCCCAAAAAAGAGTGCCGGTGTTGCCCACCGGCAAACACTGGCACAATATCACAGACACGTCATGTGTGCGGCCTTCCTTGTGCACTGCGTTTGCATCCTTAGGTATCTTCCAAATGGTAGGGTGACAGAAAAGGTGAATTCCACCAAATGAACATTTTCAAAATGTTATCTTCATGGGAGCATAAAAAGACTTTTCCTCAAAGTCCAGCAGTGGAAACGCCGTTTTACACAGATGTCCGCCACTGTTAATTAGTGTTTGCACCAGCAGTAGTTGTATTCTAACATAGATAAGGCCTCCATAGTAGTAGAGACATAATTAGGTCATCGGGTTATTAACCTGAAATACCACCTAATTCGTAATGCAGCACTTAATCTAACTCTAAGGGGCCAGAAAACAAACCCAGGCTTTTGTAAATTCTGTCATAATATACCTCAAAAGCAGCCATAAGCTCAGTGGCGGAATGAAATCGCAGCACCTAAAGCCTGATGTTCCTGGCTGAGAGCCAGGTGCCTTGTAATGAACATGTCAGTACCATTGACCACCTTTCACCGTGGCCTAAGATTTGAAAGCGCTATCATGAAGGCAGCCATTTGAAAGATTCTCTGAAATAAGCACTTCACATTAGGACAATTAGAACATTACTCAATTATGATACAAATGCATATTTCTTGTTTTTTGGCTTTCTTTTTTTTTACAATTAGGAAGAACGCAGGAAAAACACTTTGCATATTCAGTGCAAAATGATGTTTGTCTTTCCTTTTCTTTACAGAGACATATGCTCAGAACGAACTTCACAGGTGTGCGCACATCTTTGGTTCACAAATATGTATGTGCACGTGTCAAGTATTGCTTAACTATGGGCATGCAGGTGGGGGGGGTTGCACCTCACATTTTTGACCACACAAGCATGATGCACTCACAAATTTAAACACAGTTCCAGACTTTCTCGTGCACCTAATTGCACCTGTCGTGTTCTGAAACAATGCACAGAAGGGTTGGTCCTGATGCATCTGTGCAATGCCTTAGCCCTGGGCAGCATTGTTTTAAACGGCTTCTGGCACAAATGCATGCTTATTCTTTGGTTAGTGGTGGACATGTGTTACTTTGACTGTTGCTGCTCTACTGGAACAACTCTGTATGCACATCATGAAGAATTGCACTCCCAGCAACAGAGGGACTGGGCTGCTTTCCTTCCACCCACATGGTTGCTGGGAGACAATAAACACCTAAGCCTCAGATGCCCACCCAATACATACATACTAGCGGGAGCAGAGATGCCTGCTGTTCTCCTGCACGACCACCTTTTTTATTTTTTTATTTTTTATTATGTTTAGTTGTGCATCAATCAAAACCTTTTAGACAAAAAACATTCATTAGACTATGGGCCTCATTACACGGAAGGCGGTGAGCCATGGCGCTATTAGCGCCATGGCTCATGCCGGTAAAATACCGGCACCGCCTTGGCGGAAAGGGGATTACCGCCCCATTCCAAGGTTGGAGGGGCGGTAAATCCCCCTTCCGCCATTGCCCTTCCCCATTCCCATTTCTGCCCCATAGGGCTCTATGGGAATGGGGAAGGCGCTAATTACGGCAGCGCAATTTTGCGGTGCCGTAATTAGCTCCGAGGTCCCTTAGCGGGTTGGTTTTTAACACCTGCAAAAAGCAGGCGTTAAAGCACCAACCTGCTAAGGGACCTCGTAGTAAGGCGGTAATGGTTTACGGTCACCGTTACCATTAACGGTGGCCGTTAACCATTACCGCCTTCCGTGTAATGAGGCCCTATGTCACATGTATACATTCGTTCTTCCTTACAACAGAAAAACATATTTGAGCTTTTACTTTATACATTCCACAGAATACAGTTCAAACTTGTTTTAAATAACGCTCCCTCTATACAAGGGACTCCTCATAAAATACTACTTCCAACACAATGCATTACTATACCAACCTAGTCCTAAAACATGATTAAGGTAATTAGTCACAGCAATGCTAAGGGAGACGTGGTTCCCACTCGTAATCCTAGACCATGTCCTCATCACTGTTCACTTTAAAAGATTCTATAAATGTATTAAAATGTACCATGTGTTTTTGTTGCAAATGGGTGCAGGCCAAAATCAAGTGTTCTAACGTTTCTGGCACCGCCTCCTCTTGGCAATGTCTACATACAAACCCGTCCTCCATCCCTCGAGATCTGATGTTATTAATCCCAAGGGTGGCAAGCAAATTAAGGCCAATCCTTAGAAAATTATATCGCCACCGATGACTAGAGGAATTTCTTAAAAATAAATGAATGGAGCCAAGAGCTTTTTCTGAAAGGTTTATATTTGAGAAGTGTCTCGCTAGTTGTGATCCAGTCTAATTGCAGCAACTTTGTTTGACACTTAAAGGCGGTTCAGAGAGAGTCTCATTGCTCACATCCGGACATTCCTGCATACTCTACATGTGAAACTAACTGTTTGCAGCCAGACACTTTGTTGGTGATCAAATCATGGAGTCCTGTATATAATGATTCAGTCAGGGGACTTAACACCTTGATATATAAGGTCAAATATTTCCATTGCCTTTGAAATTCAAGTGAACTCAGTATGTATTTGAACAGTAGAATCATAATAGTGGAGGTAGTGGTAAGGGCATTAATGGAAAGATGGATCTCTGCACTGATCTTGTTCTGTGTTGTATAGTGCGTCCTCCTGCGGGACAATGCTCCAAAAGTCCCGTATTTGTAAGATATAGGAAAAGGACCAGAACCCTGTCTGTGTTGGCGCTGGATTCCAATAGTTGTCAACAAGTAAGGTATTGCGTCTAGCATAAGCAAATGATGAGTCTTACTACTTGGTTAAGAGTGTAGTGTTTATTTATTTAGCATAAGACAAGATGAGTGGTCACAGCGATCTTTCGACCGCTCATCTTGTCGCCAGAGAACTCGATGGCCACACAGTTGCTATCCAGCCTCCTTAACTAAGGAATATCAATCTTCATTATTCTTCTGCCTTGATAAAGACCGTATGGTCGAAACATCTTTCTCCATGTGATTGGCACTGCATGTGCTCTAAAGATTGTGGCAATCTTATGCTAATTAAATCAACACCACACTCTTAACCAAGTAGTAAGGCTCATCGTTTGCTCATGCTAGATGCACTACCTTATCTGGTGACAACTATCAGAGTCCAGCGCCAACACAGATGGGGTTCCTGTCCTAGAATCATAATAGGCAGGCCTTTAGGGAGATGTATAGCTGCTCTCCATATCATGTCCTCCAGTTTCCTCCACTAGGTTTTCAATTGTTAAGATTCCGCCTTGTACATCAGAGAAGAAACGATTTTACCCCAGTAGAACTTCATAAGCGTTAATATAGAGAAATTACCAGACCCATTGTCTATTTTTCTCATCTGTGCTACAGGAGGCAGACTTGTCATGCGAGCTTCATTATGGACATTAGCAGATGAAATGCGTTGTTCAAAATAAATACCAGGGTATTTCCGTCTAGATACTGGTTCTAACTCGATCTCGTTCAGGTACCAGGCGAAATGGAATTGTCTGCACTTTATGGGGTTAAAAATTGGAATTTTTGATTTCAGGCAGTGTATTTCAGGTTCCAGATCTCTCATGTATTCGCAATGGTAGTCGGGTTACGCTAGAGCCCTCTCAGTGTCTGATCCCTCTGTCTGCGTGCAGGTCCCTTTGAAAGCAAGATGCACACCTTCTGTACAGCACAGTGTTGATGGCATAAGCAATAGTGCCCATAAAACGCACTGCCTGTTAAAAAGCAATGGGTAAGGTTGGTGGATAAGCCGCACTATATAAAATGATATTTAAGAGAATCCTGTTGTCGTCCATTCTTCTCTAAGTGTCGCAGAAAAAGGCATTAATCAATGTTCACAATGCATACCACACCTGGCCATTTTCCTTCTAGCAGAGCGTGAATAATGTCCGCTAGTGCATTTTTCCTGTCCTCGATAAGTTATCCAAAATGCGTTGAAGTCTTCGTATAATTGCAGAGGCACAGCTTTCCTTCGCTAGTGCAGTTCATTAGATGAATGCAGGATGACCAGCATTTTGCAGATGAATTCACCTTTTCGAAGGGTTGTGTGAAAAGGGCAAACCATTGCAGGAATGGGAAACATATGGAAGCACTTTATCCACAGGTTATCTGAGGGAACATATCACAGTTGCATTTCCACCAAAGCAGCGCAAAAGCTTATTTCATTCTCGAGGTGCATTCCTATGTTTGCTTTTCTAACGAGCAACCCCTTAATATTTTTGAGCCGTTACGAATAGCATTCAATCTGCCATTTATACAAGCTCAGATGTTTCACTTCAAAGGCAGATTAACAAGCTTTGGTCAACAATACGTGCGCAGTATGCAACGCCATCTGCTATTGTGCAGCGCAAATACGGTGCCTTGTCTTTGGTGCTCATTATCGGATTTGAACGATTCTGCCGCGGATTTCTGTGTGAAGTAATATTAGTTGCCAGATGCCGAATTTTAAGGATACATGTCCCCATAAAATAATGACTGGCATAGCTTGTATATAAAGTCAAATCAAACAGGCAGAATTCTGTAGATACTGCACTTCATCTTGTTTTTCAACTCTTCAACATGTCCTTAACTCCCTTGTTGTGGGGATCAAAACGCACTTGGCACAAAATGTGTTCTTGTCACTGTATGTCCCATCGAGACGAAATCCACAAAAGCTAGCTTGCACTTTACAAATCCCATGCGCACGCACATGCGCACGCATAACGGTCGGTATGGACCCTTCTGTGCACTCTGCAGCAAAGGGCTGTGAACGTCGGCGTCACTGATTTCTGTTGGCCCACCGTCCAAACTGGGGCCTAAGCGGCTACTGCGGGTGAAGAAACTGGAAATGTTTTTTAGGTTCCTCGGGTGAGACTGATGATGATGCGAAGGTGGCCACGATGGTGTACTCAGCTGGCACGGGGGTCCACAGGATTTTTGATTTGCTAAACCTTCATGGTGTCACCTTTAATGCGGTAAAACAGGCCCTCCAGAACCACTTCCTCCCCATGGCGAATGGCGACTTCGACAGATTTGTGATGTGTGCAGAGAAGCAACAAGGGGAGGAGTCCTTGGACCAGTTCTGTGCAAGGTTGAGACACCGCGCTAGCACCTGCAGGTGGGTGAATGAGGAGGAGATGGTGCGGAACCAGGTCATACAGGGGTGCAGCTCTGGGAAGTTGCTGAGGCAGGTGCTTAGGGACCCAGGCCTGACACTGGTGCAAATCCTGGACACTGGGAAAGCATATGAACTGGCAGAGTCTAGAGGCGCTAAAATGGACACGGCAATGCATCCTAGGAAAAGCGAGGACGCCTTCGCCATCGGGCGCTCTGCCCAAGGGAGGTCATGCTGGGGTCCTAAAAGAGCGGACAGGCCCTAAACGCCCGGAAATTCGCAGTCCTGTCCATACTGTGGGTACGACCTGCCACATGCTGGGGAGTGCCCTGCAAAGACAAGAGTCTGCGGAAGGTCTAGCACGCCAGGACACTACGTGAGAGAGTGCAGGGCCACGACCCCAGTAGCTGCATCCAGGGGGCCGGTAAGGTCAAGCGGGGCTAACCCCAGGTGCGCGAGGGGTGTGTCGTCTATCGAGCAAGGTGTGCATGATCTGGACATTGCCGAGGAAGAGGAAGATGATGAAGAGATCTTTTTCATCTCAAGCATTGCCACAGGAGCGAAGCAGAGCAGGCAACCGATGTGCACAGTGAACATAGGCGATGTGCCCACCCCTGTCTAGATTGACACAGGAGCGTCGGTCTGCGTCCTAGCAGCTGAACACTATGAGGCTCTCCCAGGTCCTCCCAAGTTGGAAGAATCCAAAGCTCGGATATATTCCTTTGGGGGGGACACACCCTGCCAATTCAGGGAGTCTTCGTGGCCCCGGTGTCACATGGGCTGAACAAGATCAAGGCCAGGTTTTTTGTGACTCATGTAAGCCCACACTCCCAACTGAGCTGTGCTGCCTCCGAAGCCCTCGACATCATACATTTCAGTCTGGCAATGTACCATACAGACATTGATCGCCTGCTGCAGCGGTTCAAAAGCATCTTTCAAGGCGTGGGCAAGTTAAAAGGGGACCCTATTAGGCTCCACATTGATGGTTCAGTGAGGCCGACGGACCTCAAGCACCGAAGAATTCCATTCCATTTGAGGGCGCAGGTGGAAAAAGAGCACCAATCGCTCATTGACTTGGACATCATCGAGACGGTGGAGGGCCCAACTCTCCCCCATAGTGGTAGCACCAAATCCCAAGCAACCAGGGGCTGTCCACATCTGTGTGGACATGAGACTGCCGAATACCGCCATAAAGAGGGAACATCAGCTCACACCTGCGCTGGATGATATAGTGGGAGAGCTGCAGGGGGCGAAAGTTTTTTCCAAGCTTGATCTGAGATCTGGCTACCACCAGCTGGAACTCCACCCCGAGTCACGTTACATCACTACATTTACGACTCACAAAGGGCTATATCAGTTTAAAAGGCTCAGTTTTGGTGTCTCGTCAGCGGCAGAAGTCTTCCAGAACGTCATCCGTGGAGCCCTGGCGGGACTAAAAGCTGTCATTAACATGTCAGATGACAATCTGGTCTTTGCCCAGTCGGAGTCTTAACACCTGAGGAGACTGGAACTAGCGTTGGAAAGACTCAAGAGACTGGGGCTGACACTACACCGAAAGAAATGTGAGTTCCTCAAGGACCAGATAGAGTTCTTCGGGTTTGCGTTCCATGCAGGTGGCATCTTGCCCGACCCGGAGAAGGTGAGGGACATACGCGAGGTGGCCCCACCAGAGTCACTGGCTGAGATAAGAAGCTTCCTTGGCATGGTGAACTATTGCAGGCGGTTCATTCGCGATTTGGGATCACTGTCAGAGCCCTTGCGTGCACTGACGAGGAACGATGTTGCATGGGCGTGGACATCCAAAGAGCAAAGGGCGTTCACTGCGATCAAGAATTCTCTGTCGGGACAGGACACCATGGCATACTTTAGCCCTGAGAGGGAGACAGAGATAGTGGTGGATACCAGCCTGGTCGGGCTGGGTACAGTGCTTATGCAGGCAGACTCACATGGACTCATGTGCCCGATAGCGTATACCAGCAAGGCGCTCACAGAAACGGAGAAAAGGTACTCGCAGATTGAGCGGGAGGCCCTGGCCATTTTGTGGGGCTGCAAGCACTTAGATTATACATATTAGGGAAGCCTGTTGTGGTAATCACCGACCACAAGCCACTCATTCCGATCATGGTGGATGCCTCCTCCAAGCCTCCTCCACGCATCGAACGGTGGATGCTGTCGCTGACTGAGTATGGTGTCAAACTGCAGTATCGCCCGGGCACCCATAACCCTGCAGACTACCTGTCCAGACTTCCAGGAGCCGGGCGCCCCCGAGACACTGCTGAAGTGGTGGACTGTATCGAGATGGTGCACAATGTCATGGAGGCGGCCCTGCCAGTGGCCCTGGCATGCCAGGAAATTGTGGATGCGTCGAAAGAGGATGACATTTTCCTGGTTAACAATTCCAGACGGGAGGCCGGGGCTCAAAAGGACCTCCAAGCACTGTGGAAGGTGCGCAACGAGATCTCGGTAACAGAGGATGGCCTTCTGTTAAGAGGCCATCAGATTGTCATCCCGTGAGTCTTGGTGACCAAGGTGCTACATCTGGCGCATAAGGGACATCAAGGAGCCGCAAAGACTAAGGCGCGCCTAAGACTGAAGGTGTGGTTCCCTGACCTGGAGCAAATTGTGGACGAGTTTGTGTGCACACGCATTCCGTGCCAGGCGGCCAGTCCTGTCGAGAGGGGACCACCAATCAGAGCCATGGAAAGGAGTGAGCAGCCGTGGGGCACTGTGCACGCCGACTTTGGCTCCACGGGTCGAGGCTTGTACTTTCTGGTGGTTGTGGACCAATGCTAATGGTATCCAGAGGTAGAGCTGTTGGAGTCTACGGCCAGCGACCATACCATCTTGGCTGTGGAGAAGATGTTTGCCACCGACGGGTTCCCCACGGAGCTCTGCTCGGACAATGGCCCGCCATTCCAGGGCAGCAGTTCGCCAGGTACTGTGAGGAGAGAGGGATCAAACACCAGAAAGTCCCTCCGCTCTGGCCCACGGCGAACGGAGAGGCTGAGTGCTTCATGCGAACACTCAACAAGTTCTTCAGAATCTCGGATGGGGGAAGGGAACTGCGTCAGAACCTCTTTGAATTCCTTCAAGAGTATCGGACAACACCCCATCAGTCCACCGGGGCAGCGCCGGCCGAGGCACTATTCAACCGTTGCCCCAGAGGACTGTTCCCGGAGGTAGAGGGGCGCAGCCCAGGGGTGATCGACAACAAACGTGTGCGCCTGGAGTGAAGGATCAAGAACGATCAGGAAAGTGCACGTAGGAACCTGCAGGAGAAGACTATCGAAGTAGGGGACACTGTCCTGGTCCGAAACAGGCGCCCTGAGGAGGAGCTATCCCTCCCGTATGAGGCCCAGCCACTAGGAGTGACCCATGTCAAGGGGTCCATTGTCATGGTGGCCAATGAGAGGGGAAAGATCACGAGAAATATCTCCCACTTAAAGAGGATCGAGGCTGGCCCACAGGCAGCCCCACCACTGGCGCCACAAGATGCGTCCTCCCCAGGACCCCGTCCGGTGGCACCGCCGGTAGACGAAGGTCCTCCAGAGCCGAAACCACCTCGAGAGGAGGGCAGAAGGTACCCGACCCGGGATGGGCGCCAGCGCCCATCAAGGTTCCAAGACTTCATCCTGGACCCGTCTCGTAGGAGGTCGAGAACTGTTCCCGTGCTCCAAGGTTCTGTTTGTTATTTTTTACTGTTTATACTTGTTCACTGTTTGGGGAAAAAGGAGGGATGTTGCGTAGTACGCTAATATTGTGAGGCTTGCGCATGCGTGTATTGAATAAAGGAGGTCCCGGTCGGCAGTTGCAGCCGGGACCCCGTACCAGCAACATGTGTCCCGTGTCTCTCTGCTGCCTGCATGCGTGCGCGTGTGTGTATGCGTGCGGGGATCCTGGGGGTCACACGCCACCTCTAACAATTTCCACACTATAGCTACCTTGCAGATGTGCATCACTAACGTTGAGGGCATCCCCTTCCTATCATCCTATCACTTAAAGGACAAATGCGTTTTTTTACTTCGTTTTTTTCTTTTTTAACCTTTGCCATGTTGCTCATGTTTTTATCTCCACCTTTTGGAAGCATGTAAAAACATGTGCCTTTCTGATTCATGTGCATGGCATACTTACTAGTTGCAGCATTTCGGGAACACATACCTCTGGGCCCATTTTCAGACAATATGGTAAAATCAGGCTGTATTTGCATTACTCCCTGCCTTTAGATTAGCCCTCATTAACAGTCAGCCCATTACTGTCTCTTAATGCACCTGTTAGATGTTCATAAAGGAACTGATTTCAATTGGACTCTGGAACACCAACTTGTCACAGTTCATGCAAATCTACCAAATTACACTGATGATTGACAGTTTTACTCCAGGGCTGGGCTATTTAGCACCAGAATTTGAACAGATCAAGCAGCACACAATATGGTTCTTGCACTTTTCAGTCAGTGCTTCTGCTGTTTCAGATGTCACTCAATAAAATGCCACGTTTGCACTTGTAAATTGGTGCAAATGTCAAGTGCCCATCAACCAGGCTAAACCTCCTGTTATTGTCAACTTTACGCGATCCAGACCTTAATAACGTACTTTTGAAATGTACTACTGTGTAATGTCTGTTACGAGGTTTTTCTTAGAATGCATCAAGATCTCTTCTTAAATAATACCTTGTGCAAGTTATTTAGGACAGACACATACATAATTCTGATTCTAGTGCTGTCATTTCTCTAGGTATATGAACAGGCTATGGTGGATTTCTCTCCTGCACATTTCAAGAGGAGAGGGGGTGTCTTTTTCAGATAATGCCTTATATCTTTCCAAATGGGGAGGAAAAGCTGCAGCTCTTGAGGATGGCCTTGTGCATTGGAGTTGTCAATCTCCCTGAGTTCTGCTTTCAATTCTCTGCTGTGCATCGGTCAAAAATAAATGATACCTCTTGGAGGAAGCCAACCTGTAACATTGCCACTACCTCCTCCACCTTTGAAGACAGTAAAGCATGAGATTGCTGGACAACTTGTGGCCTGACACCAAACCAATCAGAATCTGGTCTCAACCTTGGAGGACCTGAGAGGACAGACACAGGTTCTGAAATCCTCCCGCCTGCGAATCTATGCATGTGATTTAGAAGGCGCAAATCTAGATGATATGCAACGCACCCTATGTATAGGGTAGACATCCAGAGGGTTACAGATAGGCTGCAGGGGTAGCAGAAGAGCTGGAATTGGCAGGAAGAGCAAAGGAGAGTGGAGTTCCAGACAGGGAGAAGTAGGGTACAGTTGAACGAAGTTATCAGTGATTGGTGAGATGTTCTTTGACGTGTAAGGTCTTCAGCCCTTGCCAAAGTGTAAGATTGAGGTGGAGCATCTCATTTGCATTGGTGATTTGTTCAATAGTCAGGGTGCATTTCAGGCAAAGGCCCGTTTACTAGTTGTTTCTCTCTTGCAGTTCTTTGTTTCCAGTCTTGTGATGAGTGGCTTCTGGTGGCACCTTGGCCTCCAATGATGTTGAGTTTCTTGGCCAGTTAATGCAGTGTTTCAGTGGAGACTGCTTTGTGGGTGATGCAAGCTGGTGCCGTGAATAGAACATGTAAACTTCCATGTGGATGTATGTCAGGTGAGGCAGTCTGCATTGTGGGACCTGCTTCAGATGTCACAATCTGATTCAGTACACTGCATCCTTCCCAGTCATAGCCCAACCCTCTCACTCTTGAAAGGCTGTCATGCTGCAGTGGCGTTGTTAGGGTTCAATGAGCTTGTCAGTCTTGCCTGTTTCACCCGAGAGAGGGGGGCAAGGTGAAGGGAAGCTTAAAAGGAATCAACTATCAGGGGGTTGATGGTGCGCCCTTTGTCTCCATTTGTGTCTTAATGTGACCATATTTCTCAGAAAAGCTATCTGTCCTTTTTAGGAAACACATCGGCTGGTAGGAGTTTCCTGACAGTTTCCAGTGAAAGATCAGACCCGGACATTTAATAACAATGTGGATATTACATCAGCTCGGCAATCTGTAACACTAGCCACGGGGTGATAGTCTTTTCTACTTATACCCTAGCAGAGGCCTGCAGATAAAGAAAAAAACAGATCTAATATCAATGATAAGAATGCTATGTGATAACCCAGTATCAATGTCTCTAATATATTGCGAAGTATAGAACGCCCCACATTGCTCCAACTGTGAAGTGCAAAGTTGAGTACTTGAGAAAACCAAAGATGGAAGAAAACAGATGCCCTCTACAGACTCATTTGATTAGAGTTTTTTTTTTTTGTTTAAATTTGATTAGAGTTTTTTTTTTTTTTTTAACATAGCGGGTGATTATATTAAAGCATACAGATCACCTAATAATTGGCAAGTGTGCATCTCCCCTGCTGGATCTCTGGGTGCTCCATGGTTTGCTGCCAGTGCACTCCATTACAAAGGGCATTCAATAGCACCCAGTCCGCCCTATGACTGCTTGGTTCTATTTTATGTTGCCTGTTTTAAAAAAACGTATTGTTGTTCACTACACGTGGTTACATGTTTTCATTGCATTTATTTACTTATGTACCTATTATTTATGTATTTATTTATTTTTAATTTTAATTGCATTTTAGTTTATAAACAGACTTTTATACAATTGTCATCACTATCATCCTTTTACTATGTGAAAGACAACCAAATGCATCATAAAACTTGTCATTATTTTTTATCATAACATTTAGAGAGGTGAATCACCTTTTCAGTCAGTGTTTAGTTGTTTCCTCGGTGTCCTAACATCTTTCACTGATTTATTTCATGTTCTTTTTTTCTTTTGTTCCATGTTTCAGCCATTTGTAGTTGGTTATCTTTAGAAATTTCATCATTATGTTTCTTCTGTGGCCTCACCAACTTATCGACTTATCTTGCTCTTTCAGTATTTTTACAGTAGGTTTCACTGTTCAACACCAGAAATGCATTATTTAAATGTGTGTGAAATGATTATGGCTTTTGCAGGACAAATAGCTGCGAGAACAATACCGTTAGAACCCAAGGTTTTCATTATAGAGTACGCATTCTGTTGTCTTGGCTACCAGGCCTAGCAGGCAAAGCAATGAGAAAGCCTGATAAATTTTTGTTCACACCAAGAATACCTATGTTTGACTAGGAGGGACAAGTCTTTCCCTTAAAGCTACAAGCAGCCATAGTGCTAAGAGAAATGGCTTTGCTTGATGGAAATGATGATAAAGGCAGACAATGGTGCACAGTAATCGCCATCGGGGAGGGATACAGATTGATTGACATCACTGATGAAGATCTGTTTGGAGATCATCGATCTGATGACAAAGTAATATATAACATAGACATCACTTACTGGGTCAGAGCAATTAAAAGAGAGGTTCCTCAGAAGATGATGATAGCACAAAAGCATCCTGAGTATTTTGATGAAGACATGACGAACGTTCCAGCTTCATTATGGACCACTGGCCCCTATGACGCATGCCTACTGAAGGGGGTTGGAGAAGTGATGATTAAATTGAAACCAGGACCAATTCTACCTCAAGCATGGCAGTATCCCATGTCTCGAGAGGCAGACGTAAGTATTGTTAAGACAATTTCCGCCATGATGGATCAGGGCATCTTAATGACATCAGAGTTACCATGTAATACCACAGTGTACCCTGTCAAAAAATCTATGGGGGGCGGCTTGGAGACTTATTCAAAATCTCAGGCCGATAAACCAGATTGTAGAGGCTGAGTTTGCTCTAGTTCCTAACCCGGCTACAATCCTATGTAATATACCTGTTGGAGCACAATATTTCACAGTGATTGACTTAAAAAACAGGTTTTTCTCAATCCCATTGCACAAAGACTCAAAGGATCTGACGTCATTCACGTTCAAACAGACTAAGTTAAAAAGCACGAGATTACCAGAAGGGTATTGTGAGTCCCCATCGATTTTCAATAGAGTCCTTCCGATGGACTCAAGCAATATTGATTTAGAAAGTGTTGTGTTGCAATACGTAGATGACATTTTAGTATGCAGCACCTCAGAGGAAGAGTGCAGACACAATTCTGTTCAGCTGATGATTATACTCGCTGACAAAGGATATAAAGTTGACAAAGAAAAGTTACAATATTGTCAAGAAGAATTGCTGTACATAGGCCAATTGATTTCACATGAAGGAAAGAAGGTTAACCCTGAAAGAGCTGAGGCTATTTTGAAAACTGCAAAGCCACACACGATAAAACATATGTAGAGTTTGTTGGGATAATGTAATTAGGTCAGGGCATGGGTCTTTGTCTACAGCTTGTATATAAGGCCTTTATTGCAGGCGCTAAAGAAATCACAGGCAACGCAGGAAACAATTGTGTGGACTGAGGAAATGGAAGAAGGGTTTGATGAATTGAAAAAAGCTATTTGCACAGCTCCAATTTTAGGGTCTCCCAGTTATGCTGAGGACTTCTTTTTGTTCTTGCATACAGATGGCACTGTTATGACAGCAGTACTTACACAGAGAAACAGTGGGGTACAAACCCCTTACATATTACAGTTGAATCTTAGACCCAGTAATGAGAGGTAATTTTCCATTTGAACAGTCTTTAGCTGCCGCCACGTTCACCATAGAGAAGGCTGCAAGCATAGTGATGGGATGTTCCATGACATTATTTGTTGAGCACTCACTATTTGCCATTTTAGAGAAACCAAAAGACACGTTGACTTCTCAAAGGGATTCTGCCTATGAGGTAGTTATATCGAATTCAGCAATTAAAATAGTGCAATGTAAAATAGTGAATCCTGCCATGTTTATAGCTGAGCCAATGACAGAAGGCGAGCCTGTACACGATTGCGCAAACTATGAAGAGTTCTATGATGAAATCCCTAGAATAAAAGAGAACGCATTAGCAGGAGGAGAAATTGTTTTCATTGATGGTTCTTCAAGGATTTATCAAAATGATGGACAGAGGTATAGAGGTGCCGCTGTGATAAAACACATGGCTAGTGGGGAATTTCGGGTGCTTAAAAGTACTTGATTGCGTCTCATTATTCAGCACAGGCTGCATAATTATTAGCATTGATACTCGTGCTCGAGGATCATGCAGACCAGGAAGTAACAGTGTACAGTGACTCCGCCTATGTGACATCAACAGTGTACTCAGGGTTAGCATGTTGGAAAAGGAGGGGCTACCTCTGAGTGGATGGCACACCAGTGCAGCATGCCGCCTTATTGGACAGGCTTATTAAGGCACTACAACTCCCAGTAAGCATCACAGTCGTCAAGTGCACAGATCACACGAAAAGGGCAGATTTTATCTCATGTGTAAATCAAGCAACAGATGTCGAGGCCAAGCGCGTAGCAAATACAGATAAAGAGATAATGAATGTTGAGACTTCTAATGTAAATGAAAAAATGGTTGTTATGATGACTGTATCTGAAAGTTATAAACACCTGTCGAAAATGCAGATGGAGAGGTACAGGGGTAAGTACCTCAAGAGAAAAGGTATTTGTGGATGTGAAGAGGTGTTCTTTAAACCCCTCTGAAGCATTGTGGTGACAAGACAGCACCGGTAAACCATTGATGCCTGTAGCCTTATTAGCAGTGGTGCTGGAACAGCTACACCACCCTGTGCACACAACGAGGGTGAATCTCGCTGCAACTATTGCTAAGGATTGGTTTGTACCAAATCTATTAGAACATGTTGCATTTTATGTAGTGAACTGCCTTATATGTCAAAAATGTACAGCTGGGCATACACTGCACACAGTTAGGGGAGTTATTCCGAGACGTAATGGCCCTTTTCAGCATTTGCATATTGACTATATAGACATGATACAAATATGTAATGGATATAGATACCTGGTTGTAGTGGTGTGTCCCTTTTCAAGGTGGATTGAAGCAGGTCCCTGTCCACACCCAGATTCCACCTGTGCAGCAAAATTCTTAGTGGAGGAAGTATTTCTAAATGGGGAGTAAGTGAGGTAATGAGGTCAGACAATGGCCCACATTTTGTGAATCAAACATTTGAACAGATCAGCTTGTTGCTTGGTATAAAGCACACATTTTCTTTGGCTTATCATCCACAAGGAAATGGGTTATGTGAGAGGTTCAACGGTTTGCTTAAAGAAAAAATAGCTAAATTGAAGCTTACCTTGAAGAAAGGGTGGTTGCATTGCCTACCACTGTCATTTATGCTTTAAGGACCCAACTGGGTTCTGACCACCATCTCACCCCCACAAGATAATGACAGGGAGATGAATGTGAACCCCCCTAATGCCTCCACCCAGAGTTAGAAGTGATGCTCAGCCAACTGCAGATTTGCTAAAACGGGAATTGCGTGACTATTTGAATTGTATGACTTCAAGTATCTCTGTCATTTCGGGACAGCTGCAGCAACAAGGGTGAGGGGCAGTATAGAACACAGAAGGAGATGCTTCAACAAGTAAATCTAAAGAAATTTGTCTTCCCCAACTTTTCCCCAGAGATACGGTCCTAATCCGCAACAACACAAGGAAGAAGTGGGACGAACACTGCTTTAACAGTCCATTCATTGTGGAAGACATCATGCCGTCTGCTGTCAAAGTGCAGGGCAGGCGTGCTTGGATTTTCTTAGGCAACGTCAGGATCTTTGCTGGAGAAACCCATCTGCCCGCACCCCTACTGGAAGAAAGTACAAGCATTGGGGAAGAACCACAGCACATGCAGACGAAATCTATGACGAGGAAGAAGGATGCAGAATCTGTCATTCAAAGTGAAAGAGTTCATTGGACTGTGGCTTGTTTCGAATACTCTGAGCAGTCATTACAGGGATGAGGAAAAACTCTTTGTTCTTAAGCCACAGAGAAGCTTGTTAAATACTTTGGACTGAGGCATGCTTAAGCCTTGATAAGAAGAGAAGTATGCCAGATTCTGATCGTGGTTACAACAATTGGAAGAGGGTACAGTACCCTGATTCATTTAACACTGAGTTCCAGTTTGGATTTGCCTATGGTGTTACCCAATGATGACCTTTCTTGGCTCGTTCTTGCTTATATTGAGTTTGTGTTGCATGGATATCCTTTGATTTTGGGGAGAACTACTCGCATTCCAGCTTTCTTGCGAGATCCTAAGAATGGCCCAGTTATACGAAGGTTGCTTATAGTTATCACTGAACACATTTTGCAGTTACCCCCCCCCGAGTACAGTGAGGAGAGAACAAATGCCCCAATCAACTGATGCTGGTCATAGACTAGTCAGTGTGGTGTTTTTCCGTCTAATTGAAGAGTACCTGCATCTTGTTGGAAGACGTACGGATGTGATCACCTTTCTGAGGGATCCGAGAAACACTGCACACTTGAATGTGATCTTTGAAGGTATTATGATCCAAGTGAGCATATATTCCACACGAACTCTGAGGTCGGTGTGAAACTTTCCTTCGATAGACAGATCAAGAGGTTGCTGATAAAGAAAGACTCTTGTTTCATGCTGAAAGAAATTCCTCATGTCTTCTGGGCTGAAGCAGATTCGAGGCATAGACTGGGATCTGATATATATCATTGAACTTATCTAGATAGTTGAAGTAGATGGGAACATTATAAAATGAGACTTTCAGGAGAGGAACATCTAGAGAACAGTTGGTGAAGTTGTATTCTTTCTTGCTGAGGAGACTTTTGTATTTTATCCGATAAAAGACTGATGCAAGGAGATCGTTGAAAGCCTTATCCTCGTTCAGCTAGGACAAAGTGCCAAAGTTAAGACAGCAGATCCCAGAAGCAGTACATAATGTTGCAGCATTAAAGTTTGGGTTTTTCCTTCCTTAGGCAATAAAGATGGGTAGCATCAACAGTAATATAATAATGCCGGCTGCAGAGAGACGTCCACGATGTCCACAAAGTAGATGTTGTAAAGTAACATACCTCTGTGTTATTTATGCTTGCATTTTGTTTATAATCATACTGCTTTCACTTGTGGGATATATTGACCCACTCAACAGCATTGCACCACATCACCAAACTGCATTTGCGCAAGAAACAGCAACCTAGTGGAGCTGGCTCCTGTGCGCACCAGGACCTCAAAACTGCGTTTTGGCAGCAACAAAAGATGGCTGCACCATCCTGCCTAGTACACTTCAGGCAAGATGGAACAAGGGGACACACTGAAAAGGTATGCCAGTGTGTTCTGAGGCAAATATATGGAATCAAGAGAACCGACAGCAATGCACTGCTGCAAAAGCCAAACATTCCCCTTCAAAATGAAACCTTCTTTCACCCTTTCAAAATGTTGTGTTATGCTATTTCCATCTGTGTATTCTGAAACCACTGTGATGGAAACAGCTCTGCCAGGCCCAGGATAAGTCATTGTGCCTCAGAAAAACCAGACATAATTCCTGAATGACAGGTCCTGTCAAAATAGATTTGAAAAAAATCAAAAAGCAACTTTCTTTTCACCCGCACGGGAACACGCGTTTATTTCTTGCCAAATGTATCCAGGCACAGCAGTTCAAAGAGACTTTATACTCTCTGAGCCAGGTCAAGGATACATGTATCTAGGCTTTAGATAAAACTCCTGCATTCAAGGAAATGACTACAGCTGCAAAGACAGTGGCATTCTGAGAAGCTGCAAACCAAATTAAAGAAAGAAATGCTAGCAGTTTTTAACACATGTGGAAACATGGGCTGTGCTGACTGAAGAGAAAAAAATGGCGTGTTTAAAACTCAATTGTTAATGAAAGCCTGTTTACTTAGCAACATAATGGTATCACGTTAGTGGTGATAACACCCACAGGATTGTTTAGTTTAAGACCAAATGTAAGAAATTAAACAGTTTAAAACACATGTGATGGATTTGCAAACTCTCAGAAAATCCTGATATTCCAGTTGCCAGCCATGAAACTTCTCCAAGGAAGTGAGATACATCATAAATCCAGGACATGTAGGTGCAAAGTGCCATTTTGAAAATCTTTGAATGAGACAGCACAATGAAAGTTCACATGCTCGTCAGACATTTGTCTGTGCTCCAGGCTGAGACAATAGCAGTCCTGGGACACTCACCTGTCAAGTTTGAAGGGGCAATAAAACATTCAATTAAGACTGGAAACCCCCTTGCCTGGAATGAAATGACAGCTGTATGCAGTTGGAGGAAGAAACAAAACAGGGTCTAGTAACAAAGGGATTGCCTTTTGGTTACAAAGACTATGTGATAAAGACATTTTAAAGATTTGTATTTCTGTAGCAAGAATTAGCAGAAATTTAAAAACTCAAAGTTGTAAATCTCATTTTGTGAGCTATCTTTTAAAACTAGGTAGAACTCGCTGCCGCATGGGGAACAGCAATTACAAAATGTGACATATTGCAAGGAAAGTATTAATGTGGCAAACATAAAATTTTGTACATTCATCCCTGGGGACAATTCTCATTTGTGTATAAAATTGTGGAATTTTTGGCCAAATGTTAAATGTGTAAAATTACCAAAATATATCAGAAAGGTGAAACAAGGTCGCCTAGACCTGAGAATTGGACTAATCTGGGCTGCACATAATATGTAACCTGTATGTATAATTTGCCAAGAGATTGCAAGTGAAGAAATGTATGTTTTTTGGCAAAATCGGATTTTAAGTAAAGTAAATATGGGAGTGTTGGGACATTGTAAACCTCACCTCATAAACCTGACATCATTCTCTTAGAAATCCAACCAACTGAGAGCGAGGCGGAGACTAGCTCTCCTGCCCAATCCAAGTAGTTTAGGTGTGGGCGTAGTTAACTCTGCCCAGTCTCTACCTCGATGATGTCATGTTTCATTATAAATAAGGGTCCTTGACAAGACCCTAGACACACACTCTTCCTGATTTCATGTGCTGCGTTCCTGTTTCATCTTTCAGACTCCAGACACCAACTACAAGAGCAAGCATTGCTGACCCTATTCCAGGGCGAATTGCAAAACCCAAGCATTGCTGATCCTGCTCCAGCAAGGCCTACCCTAAAATATTAAAACCCCTATTCTCCCATTAACCAGGAGAAACTGTGGTACTTTTGGCATCCTAATCCAGCTTGGCTAGCCGTCACTCATTGCATGCTGCTGCTATCCGTCTACCGTGATGACCTATAGTGTCCAGTAACCTGAATTCCCAGTCCAGAAGAACTATCCTTTGGTATCCAGTCCCTGCCCAGCTGATCCTGTCCCGCTCATTTTGTCTGGATGTGCTTTGTTATACCAGATCTGTGTGGTGACCAGAACCACTGACTGTCCAAAATCCAAACTAAAAAGTGTACTGTGAGTTTCAATAGGAACCATAGAAAACCATAGCATATCTTGCCTTGCCTTGTCCTTAGTTCCACTCTCTAAGTCATCCTATCCTTATCCTGAGAACTTGTAATATTGTCTTAATCATTCTTGAAACCCTGCCTTTGATTTTTGTGCTAGCGTCAACTTCTTTAATAATTTTGTTTTGCAAAATCCTAAACCCTTAGAACAATTTCGAGTGATCGGACTGGTTCCGCCAGGGCAGGCGCAGAGGTGCTAGGGTTGAACTCACGAGTCATCCCTGGAGCTTACTGTGTCTCAATCTGGTAGCCTAGCCTAAATGCTCTAGTGTAGAGTAAAACTGTCCTTGTCCAAATTGATTTCTTTTCCTTTTTCACGCCTCATTTTCTCAAAAATGCACCTCACTAGATCATCCATTTCCGAGTGTCTTTTTTAGCATTGCCAGGGTTTACAATCTGTTTTTCTCTCTTGTGTGGGGAGGGAAAGTCGGATTTCTATTCTGTTTTCCATTTGTCATTCCAGATTACCTGCTGCTTCTGTTTATCCACTTAGAATTGATTATTTGTGGGTTGAGGGAACATTGCAAGGGGACATTCTAACGCAAGTGCTATTTTATGGTGTTTTGTAGTTGTGTCAATAGAAGGTTAAACTAAGTGCATTGCTTCCATTCCTATTGTTATTATCACCACATTGGTGATTGCTGCCCCATATTAAAAATTGTATGATTTCTTTTGAATTTTCAAATAAATAAATAAATAAATATTACATTTTATCAACCAGCCTGGTTCATGGTCCATTGTGACCCGGGGTATTTGAAGAGGGGGTGTGATATGAGTGGTGCACCATCTCAATGTTGAATCTAACATAAACATAAGCATTTCAGTCACGCCCTGCATACTGGGCCGAGACTAAAGCGTGCATCGCCTGATTGAAATCCTTAACAAATTCACAGTACGCACATCTTACTACATTGGTACAAATGGAGCTAAGACTCCTGTGCATGTTCCTGAGCAGAAGGAAAATGTAAATCTGGCAACTACTAGGCAGCCCAGACCATATGTAGTAATTCCTGTCCAAAAGAAAGATGACAAATTGCCTGAGATATGTGCCATTAGTAATCATTCACAAACAAAAAGCAGCCTAGAAACTCTTTTTGAATGGAAAAGACAGGCTTGATGAGACAGACAGGAACAGAGGTTGCTAGATGGTGAGCCCATACAAGTAATACATGCAAATACACCTGGTACTGTATTAAATGATCCAAAGATAATCCGCAAAAGACAGTCACACATGGAGATTTTGCGAGACATGTTCATGCCTAAGTGGTATGTTGAGAGGATGAAACTTGTTGAAACCTCTCCTACACAGGGAGCAGTGATAGATGTTCCTGTAATTAGGCCAGCTGGAAGAGACCATGCTGGTACACTTCATGATATGATCATAGAAGCTCACATAAAAAGAATGAGGATTGGAAGAAGCACTCAGGAAGATAATTATGAATTAAATGATTACCTGGACAGCACAGCTCACTTGGAAAATAACATATGGTATCAACACATGAAGGAAGTTGGAAGAAGACCTTCAAAGGAGGAATGCTTTGTATGCACTCCTGCCATACAGCATGGGGAAGTCTAAAATCTTGATTGCTATTGAAATAGATGTCCAGACAGCACTTGACTTTCGCATGTAGCACTTTGCAAAAGAAGAGGCCAGTTCATGGGTTGAGATGCCACCTTAAATGGGCAACTGAATGGACAGATCCAGATGAAGATGACTATATCCAGGATACAAAGACAAGAAACAAAGCCCATACTAAGAATCAGGTGATCAGATATGAGAAGCCTGGAGTGAAAGGAGCTGGAATCAGATGGAAGGTAAACAAACAAACTGGATGGAAAGTCCAGGAAAATCTGCAGAAGACATTCAAAGATGGAAGAACAGAGGACAGATGCAGACCTGGGGATCAGTGCTATCACCAGATGGACGGGAAGAACGAGTGGTGATCTGCACAGCCTGGGTGGTCATTGGTTGTTACAAACCTGCCATTGACATAGTGCAGAATGGCTGCAAGCCATTATGGCCAAGACTTGCTAAAATACTGACTTGGGTCGAAGACAGAGGAGGACCCTTGCAGATAGTGCCATTGGAAAGTTCAAAGCGGTGTTTCAGAAATAATGGCACAAGAAAAGTTGGAAAAAATCAGAGCTGTGGTTGAATCTTTGATGTTCCAGGAATGGCACATGGAACAGCAGTAATCATGGATCATTATTGGGCTTGTGGATCCAAGGCATACATGAAGTTACCTAAAGTCTGGGGAGGAATCTGCACACTGGTGAATGTCATTGTTCCAGCATTAGTGATTCCAAAGAGTGATCTGAATCTCGACAGTTTTTCAAAAGCAGATGCTCACCTGAGGAAGAAGAGATCTGTGGAGCTGATAAAGAGGATGAAGAGACAGAACTATATCTCAGCCAAATCAATAGAAGCTTTTGACTCTATCCCGTATGAGCACAGACTGTTCAGTCAGACTACTTCAGTGTTCATGTTGATTTTCATGCTGAGAATAAGGTTGGAGCAAACACAAAGTGGTTACAGATAACCGGTGGGAATTGCTACAGACAATGAACACTACCATAAAGGGATTCAATGCAATAAGAGAAGCGATGAGAGCCATAAGATTGATGACTCTCCAGAACAGATAAGCCTTGGACATGATCACAGCTATGGATGGAGGTGTTTGTGCAAAAATTGGAAAATCATGTTGCACATTTATACCTTCTCATGATGACGAGAATGCAACCTTGACAGAGACCATAGACATGCTGATGAAACTCCATGGCTAGATGATATATGAAGTAGAAGACATTGCTGATTATAGCTGGTTTGGATCACTCTTCTCTTGGGTTCCACAATGGATGGCACACATGTTCAAGTTTCTTGAAGCCCTGATACTGATGATATTGCTGGGATTCTCTGTGATCAAGATAATAATCTTGCTGTGTAAGAAGACAGAAAAGAAAGCCATAGGGATGAAGATCATGATCAATTTCAAATGAGGATAGAAGGCTAGAGACCTAACAGATGAACAAATCGGAGACTTTGAGAAGGCCAGTATCCATCCACTTGAGGGAATGAAGTTACTCTATCCAAAGAACCATAAGAAGTATGTGGGAAGATGGATCTATTGCAGTCCAAGTGGTCAATGTAGTCTTATGACATGGATCAAAGATGAGCATGTTAAATCAGTTGGATGCCTGAAGTGAGTCATAAAGATATGGGTCCCTAAGAAGCTCTTTTTCAGAAGAGGATGCCTGGATGGGAAGGATGATGAGAGAGTGGTCGATGAATCGCCAAGAGGGGGGGTGCAGAGGAGGAGCCAAGTAACCCTTCTCCAACTGCCCCACCCATATTACCTGTCTGTTAGAAACCCGAGTATGAGACATACACGGAGCAGTTGAACAGACAAAGAGCAGAGTATGGACTCTGTGCAGTACCAGTGAAAGTACCAATACCTAGTAAGATCTGGGAGGCAAGGTACCCATTGAGAAAACCGTACCTGCATACAAGAAAATATGATGGTCATTTGAATAAGATTCCTGAAGAAGCAGAGCAGATAAATGGTAAAGACGAATGGTGACATCACACAGAATCAAGCTGACGTTTACAGAAGAGATGCAGAGACCAGAGAATGCAGATATTCTATAATGCATCAAGAAAGTACCCAGAAAAAGTGACATCTTGGGATCAAGTTGAAGAAGTTTATACCATAGAAACAGATGAAGATATTAAAATTAATTTAAATGTGTACAGATGCAAGTGAAACACAAACAGACACAGTAATCATGAGGGTATAGTGAATAGATTGTGGCAAGCACCAATATACATATATACATATATACATGTGGATGTGTAAATGATGGATGTTTCCACTACGCAGTATAGCTGTGCTGGAAATTAGCAAGAAGGCCTCATTTCAGTGTGTCGCAGTTAAAAAAGCAAAGTTGAATTGCAAAATGAATCTCAGCAGAAGGAGTTGGACGAGCCGAGAAGCCACTGTTTTATGAAACTGGCGTGGACTGACATTGGATACAGAAACTCCTGTTCAGAAGGCATTATCAAAACAACGGACCTCAGAGGACTATCAGAAAAAAGTATTTTAAATGCACCAAGAGGCTCAATTGCATGGTATCCAGTCACGTGGAAGAATGAAGTTGGACGAATGAGGTGGTCACACCTGCGTAAGAGGGCAGAGTGTGCCCACACTCCTTAAATTTCTCAGAGCATAGTACAAACTCAAGGCCGAGCTTCAACGCCCTAATTTACACTATACCATTGCGGTGATGATGGATTGATTTGCTAATTGGTGGGAAGCTAGTGTTAAGACGAGCTCACCAGCACCTGGGTGTTCAGCCTGCAAGCTGCTAGACATAGGTGGAAAAGTACTGACGGGGGTGAGATGCCAACCAATTGTAGAGGACCACGTCATTAAGGGTCCTATAGTTTGTGTAGCCAATGGGACGTTGTGTATTTAGTGATGTTCATATTGGCCATTTTGAGGGGAGGGCTTAGTTGCTCTACCTGATGTTAAGTACCCTATCACTTTCATTCATTGTCCCATACTGATATGGATCATATACTTTTCACTTAGAGCCTATCACTTCCTTCAATAGGTTTTTGTGTTTGCCACAGAGGATGACGTTGGTAATGATATAGGGCAAGATGTCACTGATGACAAATTTTCTTAATATAACCTCAGTTATTTGTAAGATTCGTTGAGTAAGAGGAAAGAGCGAGTGCTGATGTTCATTGTACTCCCTGTTTTAGATAATTGACATTAAAACACTTTCCTTTTGCCAAACTACCTGAGTCGTTTTGATTATTGATGTATGAATAAAATCTGCATCCCCATCCATCTCCAGGGTAATTGCAACTCATCAAAGGGGCTGGGTTATCCACTTCACAAGGATCCAGCAGTAGACCACCTCCAGGAATGAAGTGGAAAAAGCCCTCTTCTGATGCAAAATTGATCTCTTATAGGGCTGATGACACTCCTACATTATCATAATTCCACAACAAGGATTGACTAGCACTCTCCCTTCACCTCCCACCTAGACACCCGCTGGCCGCTGATGTAGGCTGAAGGAGGAGAAAGATTTGTCATCCCAAAATGACAAGTGGGTTTAGCTTTTTCATTGTCCTTAAAAATCTAACAACATGGCTGCTACCTAACCTTTCAGGTAACTACATAAATCTATATATTTTTGGATTGAACATTTTATGGCAAGTCAGAAAATATTCATTTTATTTTGGCATGCCCTTCCTGGGTGGGACCACTGTTTTTCTGCTGCACCAAAATAGCGAAAAAGTGGACATTCCTAAATTCAGCATTTATTTCATGCTCCATCACTTCACCAATTTTCCAGTTCCTCAGATTTAGGAAAATGCCAGAATCATAATTTTGATCATAACTTAAGTCATCACACAAAATGTGTTTTTTCAGGGATCCAACTGGCCTTTTATCCCCTTTGAAATGTTTCCAGAGTGATCTCACTGGGATGAACGGCTCTTTTTATTTAAGAAAAGCTGACCCAATGTTCAACATATTGCACTGCATTATGTGAGAGGTAGTTTCATATCTGGTCCCATGTTTTCCCCTCTAAGTTTCTATATTTCTTTGGGGCATGTCCAGGCCATATGCTTGGGCCAATGTTTATTCTACTCTCTTCCTTCTGGGTTCAAAGGTCTTTGCTCGGAGCTAGTGCACCATTTGTGAGGAGGTTTGACCTTTTGTGTTACGAACATTTGTGTTGGTCATATTGGGCCTCATTACGAGCCTATTAGCACCATGGTCCATGCCGGTGTCCGCCATGGCGGAATGGGGAATTACCACCCCATTCCGAGGTTGGTGGGGGGTAATTCCCCATGCCGCCATGGCCCTTCCCCATTCCCATTTTTGCCCCATGGGGCTCAATGGAAATGGGGAAGGCGCTAAGTATGGTGCCGCAAATTACGGCACCGTACTTAGCACCAAGGTAAAACCAGCCGTTAAGGTTGGGTCCTGCAAAGGGACCTCGTAATTAGGCGCTAATGGGTTAACGGCGCCGCAGCCCTTTACGGCGCCGTTAACCCATTAGCGCCTGGGTCGTAATGAGGCCCATTATCTGTAAATCTCATAATTTGTATCTACTTCTCTGTATATCTTAGCATTTAAATTGAAACCCAGAACTTCTTCTGCTATGGGTCCTCAGCCAAAGGTCTTGAGGTCAAGGTTTGAAAGGCACAGACCTTTCAATTCAGTGGGGAAAACACCAGCTGCATGCACACTTCTGAAAATACCCATTTAAATCGACAAGTTGTGCTTACATGTAACATTTTAGCATTATATCTGGGCTTGGGGTTTAAAATACAATCTTTCTTTTCAACTATATTAGAACATAGGTCGATTTGACTTATGAAACTGCCAGAAATAGGCCATAGTTAACATAGGAAACCAGTGTCACTGCTACAAAAATTAAATAGGCCTTTTTTCTTTTGAGGCTGTCATTTTATATCATGAAAATTAAGTCTCTGTATTCCTGATAAATGCAATCTGTCACTTGACTTTTATTTCTTAAATGTCAGGCATCATTCCTCATTTTTAACTTCCAAATGTGCAGTGTTTCCAATGAGTCTTTTCTTTCCACATGCACTGCTGCAGTTTTACATCAGTTATTTCCATTTAACTAGGCCTTATGTCGGAATCACTGCTTTGTACTGGCATTTATATTTCAATGGACCTCTCAAGTGCAGATACTTCTATTCAGCTAAGGAGATGTCTAGAAGATCTTGGCGCATGGGTAGCGGCCAACTGGCTGAAACTCAACAGATCCAAAACTGAGGAACTGGTAGTAGGCACCTCCAGCCCTCTCTCCTTCTGGACCCCTGAGTTCTGGCCAGTTTCACTAGCCACCTGCCCCACGTTGGCTGTCTCAGTCAAAAAGCTTGTCGTGATACTGTCATCCTCTCTATCGATTGCACCCCATGTGGGTGCCGTATGCAAGTCTGGACACTTTAAACTGCGCATATTATGTAAGGTGCTTCCTTTTGTTCCAACTAAATATCACACTGCCGTGGTGGCTGCTAACTCCCTATACTTGGGGTCAGCCATGCTACCTCACCAACCGCCTCCAGCTGCTTCAAAATGCTGCTGTCCGCACAGTACTTCATCGCCATTTTCCAGCCCAAATGACCCCGCTCGTTAGGCAACTGCACTGGCTGCCCATCGAAAAGCGGATTCTCTTTAAATCGATGTGTGTTGTGCACCGTGTCTTCTACAAGCAGTGTGCAGAGTACATCCAGGCTAAATTTCCCCGCTATGCGCCATCTCGTCCTTTGTGCTCTCAGTCTGCTCTCCTGATTTCTGTCCCTCAAGTTAAACTTTCTCACATTGGCAGCCATGCACTCTCAGTTACAGCCGCACAAACCTGGAACAGCCTTCCACTGTCACTTCTAGCGGTCGACAATCATCTGTCCTTCCGCCGAGCTCTAAAGAATGATCTCTACTATGTTCTTGTCTAATGCTGCTTGCCTCTTGCTCTACCCAGTGACATGATGCCTCCGGGCGTACGTGCGCTTTAGAGATATACATAAAAGAACATAACACAATAGGGGCCTAGCATTGCCTCTCCATCTCTGCCACTCTGGGGCAGTCTTTACCACACATTACAATAAAATAAAAACAAATATATAAAGAAATTGTGCTTAGTGTCTGGACAGAAATCCTCATTGGAAAGCATTGCCCTATATTGACCATCCCATTTGCATCCAGATTTGAGGGGGTACAAAAAACAACTCTGAAGCAGGAGGGACAATGTTTGCATCTCATACGTTAGAGGACTGTTTTAGGCGTTGATTCGTTCTATGTTTTATTTTCACTTTTTGTAGATCGCCTAACAAAAAGACCAATTTGTTTTGACTGATTTTAGGTGGCCTGCAAAAACCAAAAAAAGACTATGCTGCTTCGATTATGTTAGCCCAGGAGAAAGGAAGGGCTTCTGTGATGAATCAACTTCCTGGGCACCAGTGGTCCAGGTATGAATATCTGTTTCTAAACCATCAAAGACAGTAATGTCGTCTAAATAGGTGTCACTGAAGTTTTATAGTCTATAGTTTTCCAGACAAGACAAAACTTGGTTAACCATCTGCTGAAAAGTGGCAAGGGTATTCTTCAATCTGAATGGCATCACTGTGAACTGATAATGCCCTTCTGGGGTTCAGAGTGCTGACCTCTCTCTCGCTCCATCTGTCAAGCCAACCTGCCAATAATCTGCTGTGAGGTCAAAGGTAATCATGTACTTTGCAGCGCAAAGCTTGCGAATGAGCTAATCTGCTAGAGGAATGGCATGCACATCTGTCTTTGTAACAGAATTAAACCCCCTGTATTCCACACAAAAGCGCACTTCAGTCTTCCCACCACTGGTTTTTTAAGGGACCAGTAGCACTGGGCTAGCCCATGGGCTGTGGAGTGGCTATATCACACCAAGGGACAGCATCTTGGAAACTCTCTCCTTGATGGCGTCCCTGACCTTATCAGACATCTGGTGAATCCTACTCTTCACCAGATTCCTGTCTCCATTGTCCACATCATGGCTGCACCAATCTGCATGACCTGGAGTCAGAGAAAACAGACTGGGAAACTGCACCAGTAAACAGCGACATTCTGTCAGTTGCTGTTCTAACAGGTCTGTTGCAAGGTTGACACCCTCAACTGACCCATCAGTGACTTCAGTGTTGAAGAGGTCTGGGAGGGGACCTGTCTCCTCCTCAATCTCTCTGTCAGTCACTAATGCAATGACCAACTCATTCCAGCTATAATGGGGTTTTGGCCAGTTAATGTGAAAGACTCTGCACATCTGTTTATGTTCTTTCACGTCAGTGAGATAATTCACCTCACTGACCTTTTCCAGCACACAGTAGGGCCGAGTCCACTTGCCCTGAAGGGAACTGGCCACACCCACTGGCCTGGAGAATAGACTGTCACTGTGGTCTTCTGGTCGTGCCAGTGCTTCATCAGCTTCTTACTGGCATTTAGGTTCTTTGTCGACTGTTCCATGTACTTGGCCATTCTAGACCGAAGGCAGAGTACATAGTCCACCACATCTCGTGTAGGGGATAAGAGTATGCTTTCCCATCCCTCGTTAACTAGACAGAGGGGTCCTCGTACAGGGTGCCCAAACAGAAACTCAAAGGTGCTAAACCCTACTCTGTTTTGTAGCACCTCCTGTAGGCGAACAGAAGGAATGACAGCAGAATATCCAATTTTCTCTCCTCAGGTGCTCTTCCAAGCCACCTATCATGCCTTTCAGGGTCTTGTGGAACTGCTCAACAAGCCCATTTGTTTTTGGATGGAAGGATGTAGAAAACCGGTAGGTGACTCCACACTCTTCCCAGATAGCCTTCATATACGCTGATATGAAGTTTGATCCCCTTTCGGAAATTACTTCCTTGGGGAATCCAACTTTGCAACAACTGGAGCTTTGAAGTTCCTTAGAGGGAGATCCTCAGGGTATCTTGTGGCGTGGTCTACCACCACTAAGATATAACGGTTTCTTGTGCTGGTTTGAGGATCCAAAGGACCCACAATATTCTGGCATATTCTCTCGAAAAGCTGCACAACCACAGGTAGTGGAATTAAGGGGGTATAGTGTAATTAAGGAGGTATTTGTGGAACCACCTGACTTGACAGAAGCTTGACAAGTCAGGCAGGACCGGACAAATTCCTTAACGTTTACTCCAAACTGCAGCCAGTAAAAGTGCACAGAGAACCAGTCTGACGTCTTAGTCTCTACCAAGTGACCAGCTAAAGGAATTTGGTGAGCCAAATACAAAAGGATCTTTCTGTGGCACTGGAAAATCACCAACCTCCTAGTGCCCTCACCCTCAGAGTCTTTTGGCTCACTGTACAGGAGTCATCCTTCCAGTACACTTTGAACAGTCCAGGGGCCTCACCCTTAGCCTGCTCCTCTGCCTGCTTCTGCAGACCCGCCAGAGTGGGACACTCTTTCTGGGCCGTGAAGGAGGCAATCTGACCTGGGCCCCCAGCTGATCAAACTCATCCAGCTTGGGCATACCCTTCAGATCTGCACCCTCCTGGTCCTCAACCTCAGGTTCCTGCGCTTCACCAGGCAACTCTGAAGTCACTGAGTTACCTGCTTCCAAAGTAGGGTCCTCATTTGCTACAAGCCACTCTCCAGCAGGAGTAGGTGACTCAGTAGTCTGTGGAACCGGACTAGGGGCTACCGGCCACGCCGGTCCTTCCAACAAGTCCTCTGGAAGCAGTCCAGGCCCTAAGGCTCTGAGAGTGTTCAACCTGGCAATCTCTTTGCCCCTGAATCTGGTAGCCACTGCCACTAATTCAGGATCAGGAAGATCATTACCCAACAGACATGGGACAGGGATGGAGTTTTTCACCGCTGCACAGCACTGGGTTGTTTAACCTCACCAGCTGAACTCTACTATTGCCAAGGGGCACTTACTCTTTCCATCAAACCCACTTACGCTACAATCAGGCACATCAATATACTGGCCTGGCTGTACCCACTGCTATGTGACAGCAGTGATGCTAGTCGCGGTGTCTTGGAGCGCAGGAGTTTTGTGTCCATTAATAGACACATGTTCTAGATAGAGTTGAGTATTATTGGGAACCGGGGCCTCCCACACTCCCACACTCAGTGGGAATGACACCGGGTCATCAGATGACCCGGTGTCATTCCCACTGAGTGTAACCAATCCACATTCTGCCAGTCCCTGGCCTAGTGTGAAGTCCTCCTCTATGAGACCCACACTAATGATGGCCTCTTCCATGAGCCCAACATTCACTATGACTTGCTTGGGTAAGCCCTTATAAGCAGGGTCCCCTTTCCTATGGCCCAGTTCCTTATACAGGCAACAACCTTTGGATGGTGAGAAAGCAGGTATCCCAGTGTTAAGGGTGCCTGCACTCTTCCTTTTGGTGTGCATAGGTGAACTAGAGTTTCAGGATTTCCCTTCATTGTTTTGGGGACCTGACTTCGAATAGGATTGGGTTGGACCTTTGTCCTTCCCATCTCTGTTTACTTTTTCTGTCCACCGATTTCTCTTACGGCTTGGGTGTGCTCGCCTGAGCCTTTTTCTGGACTCGAGTGCTCACAAACCTGTCGGAAACCTTTGCAAGCTCCCTAGGGTCTGTGATAGTCTTGTCTATAAGATACTGGTGTAGGTCAACCTCAACATTTTTTAATACATGCTCACACACAATCAAATTGTACATTCCTTTAAATGTGTCAACTTTGTTACCAGTCACCCATCCACTCAGATATTTCAACAAGTGTGTGAACACTTCAAATGTCTGCCCACTTTTCTTTCAGAGCTCTCTGAAGCTCTTGTGATACTGGTCTGGGTTTTACAGAACTTCCTGAGGAGGGCTGCTTTATGCTCTCATAAACAGGCCTTTCCTCAGGAGTTAACTGAAGAATTGCATCAGTCACTGGTGTCGGTAAGCGACTCATCAGGGCTGCACCCCAAAGTACCTCATCCACCTCCTGTAGCTGGAAAGCCAGCTCAAGCACTTCAAACCAGTCAAACATATCATCCCCCACTTCATAAACCTGCACTAAATCTTTGGGGAATTGGCCATCATGGTTTTTCCCGGCACTCTGTTTTGAGCCACTATTGCTGCTTTCGCCAGAGGCGGATCTTTTGGCCTCCTTCTTCTCTTTACATGCCAGCTTGCACAGCTCTATTGCGGCCCTGTCCTGCTTTATGGTGACCTTGTCCCACTGTTTCTAGTCTGCTAGCACTAGTCTCTTCTCTTCGAGCAGGAGCTTTCTAGGCGCTACCTCATTAACAGCTGTCTTATTTACTGGACCACTTAGAGACTGTGCTGAGGCCTGGGACCTGTAGGATGCCGCACTAGCCCCTGTCCTTGCTGACACTCTCGAGTGTTGAGAAACCATACTTGCCACCCGGTGGGATGATTGGTGAGAAACACTGCTCATGCGGTCATTCTCATCATTTTCTCCCTCTGGAAGGTCTTGTCCATTCGGGAACACAGGGTCTAGCCTGTCCCCCTGGGTCTTCTCCCCAACCACCCTTACTTCTACCCAAGCTTAGAGGCTGATCAGCAAATCAGGTTTATTAACCTTAGTGCTGTGGGGAAGTCCCCTCTCTTGACATAAGACATGCAGGACATCCTTGGTCATGCCTTTTACAGTCTCAATGTCAAGCTCCATGACTATTACTAATACTTAGCAGTGACTAAACGTTGCCTGCAACAGTATTTTTAGTGGGTGAATAAGCTTTGCGCAAGGCGCCAACGTATTCAACCTCTTGCCAACATTGTGACAAATCAACTTCCGGAACACCAGTGGTCCAGGGATGAATATCGGTTTCTAAACCATGAATCTGCTCCACACCTCTAGTACACCAGAAGGGATCTGACCAGATTGGAACACAATAATTATAAACCCCCTTGTCCAATTTTGGTAACGTGGATTGAACGGCAGGCTTATCTCTGCAAGGTCGTGGATTGTTGGTTAATTGCAACACAGCAAAAATACAATTAATAGCCAGTGATAAAAGGGACTGTCCAGTAAAAGTTGTATTAAAATATCTACTTTATTATTATTGCAACATACAGTTTTAGCACACTGCTAAACACAACCCACATTGTAAAGGAACAGCGAGGACAGACAGTTTCAGAAAGGAACAGGAAGCACTCTGGCTACTGACAGGAGGGTAGTCAGTAAAGCAATCAGTTTTAAATGTTCAAGATTATTTGGTTTCAGCAGCAAGGGAGCAAGGCAATGTCACTAGGGGCCTTTGGAGAAAGACTAGGGGGAGAGAACCACAATGTACCTGCTACTTCAGAGGATCCAGTCAGTACCAGGATGCTTTGCAGCTCCTGTGACAGAGTTCAAGATGGGAGCAACTGTGGCTATCAGGCAGCAGGCAGTTCGGCAAGCAAGGCTGGATGGACGGCTCCAGGCTAGCCTACACGGTGGCTAGGGGAAAAGAATTGTTGTCTCTGTGCTGGTTGGCGGATCTGGATGCTGGTCGAGGTGTATCGGACGGCTTTAGTGACTGCAGCATCATAACAGTCAGTGGTGCAGCCGGTTGTGGTTTTGAGGGCTCGACTACCTCAAAAATGTTCTTAAAAGGTGGACCCTTGTTGATGCTTGTGCAGCACTCCTCCTAGCTTCTTTGCATGGCGCTTGTCGTTCTTTCAAGATGGACGGCCCAAAGCTGAGGAGAGAGTTTGCAGGCAATGGCCTTGTCCTTTGTTCAGAGACTCTCTGGCACTTTCCACCTAGGAAGTTTGCTAGCAGATCCTAGCAGGGCATGCTGTGTGATGGCTGCATACTGGTTCTGGGGCTGCTGGACGGGTCCTCTGATCCCAGTATCTCCCGCTGTTTGCTGGGAGATGTTTAGGGGAGGGATCTTGCTTCCCTCTAGCAAATCACTGGCAAAAGATGTATGGTAGACTATTCCTTCAGCCAGGGTCCAAATGAGTCCTTCCTCTTACTCCTTTCGAAAGTCCTTGAATGTTCTGGTAAATGAGGGGCTCAGCCCGCTTTTAAAGCCAAATGGGCCAAGTGATTGGTACAGGCTAAGCCTACCTTAAGGAACAAATCCAGGGTGCCCACCACCAATCTTTTGTAATGCGTGAGGTCAGGACCAGAGTGCTTTGCAACAAGAAAGGTAGGTGGTGACAACATGTACTCCTAAGTCTCACCCATCTTCCTGTCTGTTGTAGATCAAAGTTTCTCTCTGGTTAACTGAGCCCTCTGTGGCTCTTGATCAAAGCGCAGGTCTCCCTTGAAGTGTGTGACAAGAGCAGACTTCCTGGCTCCCTTAAATCACATTCTTCTCTCTCTGAATATGGTTCGCTCTACAGGGGTTGCATACGATACTAGTGGACCCAGACATGCCATTCACTGTCCTTCATACAGAGGGGTCTGAACTAACATCAAGTTGACACATTGCATATCAAAGAGATGTTAGCGCCACCTTCCTGGTGTCTGTCCTTTGACCAAGTCCCCTTCGCAGGCTTGCCTTAATTATTTCTCATTAGTATGCAATGCCACTACCCGAACTAGACAATAGAGTGGCAGATTCATGGGGCCTTTGATATTTTAATTAGGCTGCCCATGGCCGGAGAAAGGTTTCCCCATTCTTGAGAGGCTTTGGTGTACCCGTGGCTGTCACATTCCAGCTGAACATGACAGGGGATGATGGCGCCTGTAGGCTTTGGCTCCTGGAGTAAACATGACTATGCGTTTCATGTGGTGATCAGGCAAAATGTGTGTGGATTGGCCTCACACATTTTTGAAGGTTGATCCCCCATCGTTCAGTTCATTTTTAAAAACTCAAAAAGCCTGGCGAGCACACACACCTCGTGCGGATGGTCGAGTTCCTCACAGCTCCTTTTATTTTTACATAGCAGATACTTGAGTTTGAAATGGTCACATTTGCTCCATTGAAATAACAATTCGTTGTTCTTGATGCAGTGGGAAATAAAACTGTCCCTGTGGAACGTTCTGACTAGAATACATGATTAATGGTTTCATTATTTTCTCACATGTGTGGAGCGGTGGATGCAGTCGACTGACCCCAGGTGCAAGCTACCTCATTACCAGACCCTCGGAATTCCAGAGAAAAGATTCCGTGTGATTTCAAGGACTTCTTAATGTTAGGGTTGCTTTTTTCATATGCCTGAAAGGTCATTGCCATCGTTGTGCCTGATAGCAAAACCTGTCACTTGCGTCACCCACTCGTCTATCAAGTCGTTCTCAGCATTGTGTGTATGTGCTGGCACCCTGTAGTGTGCGTGGCTATTGTTCGCCTATAGGACTGCGCAACCCCGCTACTTTCAAGCCTCCTCATGCCTCTTCTGAAAACTATTATTCGAAGTTTATGATTCGCAATTTCAGTTCCTGCTATTTCTTTTTTTCCTTGCAATTGGCTGCTTGTGTTTCCAGTACAGATCCACGCTGTTAGTCAAGCCATCAACATGTCAAAGTCACCCTCTGCACGCCTGCCGGATTGATGAATGGTTATTTTCTGCACCTCAAACACTCTTGCCTCTGTGTTTGCAGTGCATCTAATGTGCCAAGCGCATCAGATACAAGATAACATCGCCTAAATGGAGCGGACAAGCCTTCAACAGCCAGACTTTGTTACCGAGTACAATATACAGTGATGATGATGATTCAGTTGGCCGTGTTAGGAGCGGCTGGCAGAACAAGGGCTTCTGTATATGCACCGATATTCACGTTATCTCTGTTGCTATACTGCTTGCTATACTTTTGTAACAGGCTGCCCAAATACATTACAGGGGATTACTGATTGCATGCCCCTTTGCCATGTCTGCCCTATTCCGAAAGTATGTTCTGAATACTTTAGTTATCGTTGCAGCAAGCAGAAATCTGCCCACCCACACACGAGATTACTGATGTCCAAGTGATGGAAACGCAGCAAAGACTGTCGGTGTATAATTACCCTTGAGCACAAGCGCGGAACACACAAATGCCATGGTGGCCATTCTAACAAAAGGAAACACGATTCATCCTGAAATCCCACAGCATGCATCAATGCCATCGGAGGATGGAAAGCTCCAGAAAGTTCCATGTTCAATGAAAACCTGCTCACCCTGCTACCCTCGCGCACTGCCTCTGAGCCACCCCTTGCACTGGGGTCTGTATCTGTACCCATACAGCCCCCCCCTTTTCTTCCTGCACTTATCAGACCTACCCTGTCTGCTACCTTAAACCTAGCACTTGCACATTGCTGGCTGCACTACCACTGTTTGTTGCCTTTATTATTTATTTATTTATTATTATTTATCTGTTTCTTCTCTGCTTCGCACTTTCCACTTCTCCCCCCTTCCATGCACTTTTCCCCTCCCCATCTCCCATGCACTTGCGCATTCTCAATGTCACTGGGCCTAATAAGATCGCTGTTTTGTTCTCCCCTGTTCCCCTCCCTTGCCTTGTCGAGCTATGAAACACTTGTGTACGAGCGTGATTGAAATAAAATATCAATATCAATATCAGAGCACTGCGTAAGAGCCCGCTTGGCGTTATGGAAACATCATGGAGAAAAAATCATCCCAGTAGCGATGCTTGTAACAGTGGAATTACCCCAGAGAAGGGTCAGGTAGCATGCGAAAAATCACATAAACGGCATGTCTGCTATATTGAGACTGCTGCTCAAGCCCCAGTGGGAGACGGAAGCTGCCTCTGTGACACACCTTGATGATTGCTGTGTCTCAGGAGCCAGAACATGTGAGATATCCAGCCACAGCAGAAGGTGAGACGTGAGACACCAAATATAACATAACAGCTATGGCAAATGTGATCCATGCCCATGACTTTACTGATGGTCCTCCAAAGGGCGTGTCCTGTAATACCCAGCTTCTGAATCTCTGTGCAGCTTCTGACTGTGTAATCACTGGGCCTGATATACAAACATGTACGTGCCCATGTTAAAACATGTTTTGTAAATCAGGCACACTGTCTCCTCAACACGTTCTAGAACATCACAGAAGGGCAATGGCGGAGACAGTGATCACTTACAGGAAGTTTCTGTTACCTCTAGTTTTGCCACCAACACCATCTCAGTCAGCTGCCACCAGCTCTAGAGCTGCTTTGCAACCACCACCTCCACAACCACCATCGCCAGTATGTCTGCTGACATCACCACCATGAATGTTGGTGCCAACACCACCACTACAACAAGGGCTGCATGACAGAGATACTACTGACAAGTGGTCGAACATCAAGTCACTTGAATGATCACTTGAATGTGCCGTGGAAGCCCAGGAATCTGAAATCATCTCCAACCAGACACCCCAGATGACCTTGGCTTGTTGAGGTTGGCATGTGTGGCTACTGGTCAAGGTATCCCATGTCCTAAATGAGCCAAATGTGCAAATTCAGTACTGTAGAAATACATGGCAGCATCTGAAGAAGTTATGTGACAGCCATCGGAGGTTGATACCTACAATTAACCGATTTGTAAGTCGGGAAAGCATAACCAGGCTCTTTTGTGTGTCATAAACCCACTTAAGTTTGTAATTGTCCCAAAAAGTAAGAAGCCAAGTGAAGCAACTGCGGAAAGCAGGGTGCATTTGGGCAAATGGCCTACTACCTGGAGCAGCTGACGGTGAACTCATCTCATCTCACAATGTGACTGGCTAGAAGCCCTAGGGCTCCCTCAACAGCCATACAATCTTCCATCTCCTGCCTCTATCTATATGTTCGCCACAACAGATGTAGGTGGTCTGCTAAGGCAGCAGAGTACTACAATGCCCCTGGCTCAGCGGGGCAGCCACTGTGCAAGTTACAGTACTGCATCTGATGGCTGTTAGGGTAGAGAGGGAAGGGGTCAGGTTGTTATGTGTCTTGGGTAACAGAGAGTGTGTATATGTGTGAGCTGTCTGTGTCTTAGGTTAGGGAGAGGAAGGGGGCTATGTGTGGTTCGCATTTCATTAAGGAAGGTGTGTATACAATGTGTGTTGTGCCTGGGAAATGACATTGTGGGTATTGGGTTAGGGAGCAGAATCTGACCAAGGCAGTGTCATTCCCCGTTTTTGTAGGGAAGCTCTGTGTGTGGGTGAACTGGGTTGAAATTGAGCACACGCAAGACACACTTTTAGGTAAGTGTCGAGGTCCTGACCCATGTCTGGCCGGTAGGCAACCTTGCACAAGATTTCTAATGTCGTGTCAAACCCGCTATGACTGGCAGTGGTCAAGTCATGGGTGTGATTAAACATCAGGCTTCAGAATTATGTAGTTACCATCCACTGGTCACAGCCAGATAGGGTTCTCCTTGCCAACAAACCGTCTTGGATCCAGAACATCTTGGAAAACTTCATCAACACCCGGAGATCCTCTTTACCAGTATAATCCGACTTTGCTAGAGGAAAGCTTACAGGGTCTTCAATGTGTCAATAACATTTCCCAATGATCTGGTCTTCTTTCTGTGCAGTGATTAAATGAGCATCTAGGGTATCTTTACTCCACTGGGCTGTCGAGAGTTCGCTGTTAGCATGGATTTGTGACCTTTTGACAGCGGCAACTTGGATTTCACCCAGCAAGGATTCTGTTTCTATGAAATACCCTTGCAGAGCTATTGTTTTAGCCAGCCGGTCAGCCATGTAATTCCCAGTCTTATCTGGCCCCTCTATTTTGGAAAGACCCCTTATTATTTTCAAATAAATGGTTATTTCTTTGGAGGTCACCAGATCGTCGATTGACTGGATCAATTTGGCATGCTTTAGGGGTTTGTTGTTGGCACAAAGCATGCCTTGATTCTTCCAATTAATCAGGTGCTTCATAAACACATTCCTGACATAATCAGAGTCAGTGATTATGACCAGTACTTTGAGGTGGTGGTGCACTGCAGTGAGTATGGCTTCATAAACAGCCATCAACCCTGCAACCTGACAATTCCCAATGCCAGCCATCAGTATTTTTTCCCTCTCGTTATCCACATGGTAGGAGCGCCTATCCATAGACCTTGCGTGGGGAAGTTGAATACACCTCCATGTTGTTGTTGGTCATTAGACTTTCATCCTAGAGACAGTTTTCTTGAGCACAATCATGCAAGTCTGCTAACCCTTGAGCTAGAGGACTCTACTTGTTTTGGACATATCTGACCTCCACAGGAAAGCCTTACATAGACAGAATCCAGGAAGTAATTCTGGAATTAATAACATTCCCCGCCCGGATTCTGTCACTTTCACTTTGGAGATATTGCAATGGTTGGTGAAGAGTCTTCGCTCCCTGTATGAATGTGCAGTAATTTTTCAACGCCCACACCATTGCCAGGAGTGCCTTCTCGCAGTCATTGAATTTTTCCTCCACGGAGGACAAAGTCTTGTTCGTGTACGAGATTACTTTGTTGACCTTGTCATGCTTTTGATACAACACCGCTGTTAGGCAAGTATCTGAGAACCCTGTCTCCAAGAAAATCTCCTTGGTCTTTATGGAGTAAGCCAAACAAGGAATCTGGGAAATGCTTCTCTTCAGTTATTTCACTGCCTCAGATTGTTCCAGACCCCACTCCCACTTGAATCCAGCCCTTAATAAATGGAGCAAGAGTCGAGTGACATTTGCATAGTCTACAATGAACTTTCGATTATAATTAGTGAGTCCAAGAAGTCTTCTTAATTCTGACAGAGTAGTAGGGTCTTTTAATTGCACTAAGGATTCCACCTTCTTCGCCTAGGCATTTCAGACCTTCAGGGGTGATCTCCTGCCCTAAAACGAAGTTCACTCAGGTCTTACACCACTGTGCCTTCTCTGGCTTTCTGCAACTGGTTTAGAACCAGTACGCAATCCAGGAGTGGTGTGCCGCCAATGCTCTCTACCTTAATGCCAGGAAGACTGAGGTCCTCCTCATCCGAACACCAGCTCCCTCCTTTCCTCTCTCTCTCTCTCTGGCCTCCCAATTGGGGCTCTCTTCTTACTCCTACTTGTGAGGCCAAGAACCTGTGAGTCATCTTCAACTCTACCCTCTCCTTCTCTCCTCACATCTCTGACATCTCTAAGAAGTCAAACTATCAGCTGCACCTCCTCAGAGGTATTCTTCCTTTCTTCACTTTCCCCCAGAAGCTCACTGTCTCCAGAGGTCTGGTCCTCTCTAGACAGTACTACTGCACCAGCATCTTTCTAAATCTTCCTGTTTTCTGTCCTCTACAACTTATCCAGAACAGGACTGCAAGTTGTGTGCTTTGTAAACTAAAATCACTAGGAGAGACAATAATTCTGGAAAAATAGAAGTTGATCCACCACTCTTTTGACAACTCTTTTGAAATGACACAATCGAGAACCACATACTGAACTGTCACTGGCTCCTTATAATAAGAGAATCAACTTGACTCATGAAATACAAAGTATGCCTCGACTGTATGAGAAACTCTCATGGCCCTGCAGATCTTGGCACTGGCAGAGGTCCGACATACAACATTTGGAAGAAAGTGTAGCCCTGTATGCCACAGAATAGATTCAAGGGAATAAGCACACACTGAAGGAGATTATCTTGTGTGAAGCCATAGTTTTGACCTTTTGATGTTTGTGCAATGGATCACAGACACAAGAGATCCTTTGTTAACCCTGATACCACTTTCATGAATAATCTGCTTGGTACCTGTATGCCACACACTAACACTCACTGACAACCTCTGACACCAGTGTGTGTGCGTGTGTGTGTGTGTGTGTATGGCCAGTGGTGGACTGGGAACCAAAAGACTTCCTGGAAATAATGTTTAAAATGGTCCCATATTACAAATATTCAGAAAACCTAACCCTTTTCCTATGAGAAAATATGGAAATAAAATAGGTTGTCACACAAAAGAAGCCTAGGGTGCAGAGGCTTGCTGGGAAATCTCCAGACTGTGTGGCCTTCAAAAAGACCAAACTCTTACACAACATACTATGTGACCCTTTGTTGACCTGATTTTCACCTTCATGTAGAAAAGCCAGTCCATTCTAGCTGCGTGCTACACTGATTCTACCTATTGACTGTTGCTAATGCTAATCTTTCCCCAGAAATGCTTTGACGCTTAGGGGACATAGGTGTTGGTCTGAACAGACCACATGCATGACCCACTCCAGCACGTACCTAATTGGTATAGGGTATCCTGGCCTGGGTTGCCTGGCAAAGGGCACTTGGAGAAGAGTGCAATAGTCTGTGTATTCACCTCTCTCCTCTTCACATACAACTTTCCCACAGGTGATGCTTTGCTTTGTAATGTGGTCTTGGATTGATGTATCCACCTGGCTGGTTTTGAGTGCTTGCAATACTGATCTCCTCCTTTTTTCTCTAACAGGAACTGGGGGATCCTGCCCTTTCCTCTCCTGACTGCTACTGGGTGGCCTCATATCCCTTTCTACCTTGGATTTTGTTCCTTCATACCTCGCATAACTTCTTTCAATGTTCAGTCACCGAGTAATTAAATAGCTACTGTTGTCCTACGTGAAGTGGTTTGTTAAAACACACATGTTCTGCTTTCTCTAACAAAATGCAAAATACCTATAAAAAAAAATAAAACAAGTGTCCTTGCATTCCGAGTGGCACTCAATAAGGCTAAATAAAATTGTGGTATTTGACAAATTGGTACTAGCTTGGCCCTGCGCATATTCTTGTGTAAGGTTCCCTTCAGCCCTCATATTCATAAGGGTGCGGTGTAATTTGCTTTTGAAGTAATTACTTCAAAATGTTACTTCGATTTTTTTTTCTAAATTGGGGGGGTTCTCCGCCATGACCCCATTCCCTGACACTACTACCCCGAACTCAAGCCTGCCCCACCCACCTTTCACACATTTTCAAAGTATTTGCGGAGTAATTAAATCTAAGTTAATTACTTTGAAGTAATTGCTGGCATTGTAACTACGGATACAATGCATAAGAGTTAATCACCTTTTGTCTCTCATGAAATATAATTGTTTTAAGTTATTTGAATTAAACATCTTTTACATTTGTTATATACAAAAATATATAGAATTATCTTTTTGCTACTCGACATTTGACTTATTATAGGAACATCCATAATAAACATTAATAGAAAGTGGGGGTTGTTTTAATGTTTAGCATTTGCAATGCCCCTAAACTAATCCTAAATAATTTTTGTAATAAATAACCTTCATAACATGTTTAAGCCCTAACTATTTCATTAATACGGAAAGCATGAACAGATATAACTCGTTCATGGGTAAGATAAATAAGTTAAACAACGTCATTCAAAAACAAAAACAGTGCACAGTAGCAAAGGTAATGTGTTCCATCTTGTGATTTTCTGTCATAAATATGTTAGGGTATTTGGTGAAACAATAACATATTAATATCAAAGCTTACTCCCACACAGAGACCATAAACCTACTTGTAAAAGTGATGTTACACTCATTCTTATGTGTATGGCCTGCCAGGCAAGTGGAAGGGCATCCAAGGGCAGTTGTGGCAGGGAAAGACTACCTGTGATATCCTCGTTGTGCTACTCGAGAAAACGAAGATTTGATGTGCCAGCGTTGCGTGTTAGCAGCAATCAGCAAAGAACTACTGATAGTCCTTCTACCATTTCCACATCACTTTGTGGCTGAGGGGGAGGAAGCATCATTGGGATTAACCATAAAACCCCTCTAAAGGCGCATAGTGGCACGAAGGGCATCCAAGGGCAGTTGTGGCAGTTCCGGCAGTTGCGGCTTTTGAAGCTTTGCTGCCCGGATTATCTATGACTTGACAAGAGAGAGGCTCGAGCGGATCATTGCAGACTGTGAATTTAGCTTGTATCACACAACACAGTATGCAGGGAGGGTTGGCTTATCGTGACCACCTATAGTATAGATGTGATCATAAGTGTGAAAGCGGGAACTGAAGGTGGCAAGTGCTGGTGGCCACAGCGGAAAGTAAGCAGTCTTTCCATCAAACAAACCTTTTTCCATTGAATGTTTTCCAACACATTTTTTTTCCATCAAATGCATATATGTGTGGAGTAAAGGGTTAATTTTGTTTGGGGTGGGTTTTTAAGGGTAAAAAATTGGGGTTTGGGGGAGACCCCCCCCAAAAGAAAATACTAAACAATGCATTTAATGGAAACATTTTCGTTGGGACACTTTCGATGCATTTTACTTTCGCTGGAAAGTTTTTGATGCAAAGAATATAAACCGCTGCAGCCTGTCAGTGCTGCGCCCTTGTGTATCATGTGGCCCGATTAAGTGAGCATAACACTCAGCTCCACTGCCACTTATTCAGGCCACAGAGTATAATTTTGACCTTAAACGAGCCGCAATGACAAAACCCAACCTGCATACATACGGTTTACGGAGCAGTGCGCAGCGTAAGGGCAAACGCCCAAGAACTCAAACTGCAGGGAAGCGAGACCTGGGAGGCCGCCCCACCCTAAAAAGGACAAATAAGGATTGCACAGGTGTACAGGCCTCAAAACAACCCAAAATTACCATTTTCATTGGAGCAGCACAGACAGTGCAAGTGTAAAACTCTGTGGCAAACACTGCTATGTCATCCAGCCGTAAGGACGGTGCGTTGGAACCCATGAACACTGCAATAGACCTTTCTACCTGGGTTCTCTAATATCGACAACAACGGATCATTAATAACCCATTGTCTGAACCTACAATGAAACTCCTTGGGTCCGTCAAAACCGGAATATAACAACATGATTGGCTCCACCTTGTCCAATACTCCAGCTCTGGAAGACTTCCTTTCCACCTCAGACTTTTCATCAAGCGACAGTGAAATGAGGATGGAGAGGAAGACTACGAGTCTGTGAACAGGGGGAAATCCACTGCAGTACAGCAAGGTGAGCTGGAAAACCCAGCAAACTGGACAACCTGGAATCCAATAGAGGCCCTATTCCGTCTTTGCTCCTGCATAGCAGAAGAACAACACTTCCTAAAAACACTACTGGGCAAAATTCACGAGGCCAATCGAAATCTAAGGTTGATCCAAGGGGCAATCAGCCTTTGGTGACTCAAAAAACACAACTGGAGGAGGGCTCGTCCTTGACCAACGTAAATTCTAATACTACTCCCCATACATCTACATCATTGGGGACGTATTTGGTCATTAATTAACTAACTAACTAACGGAGATGTCAACGGGTCATGCTCCAAGGCCCACTGGATAATTGGGTGGTATCAAGAGCAGGCCAGCCGGCTCACGCTTCGACAACAACCCCGTAGGGGAAATCATCTGGTATCATGACCCCTATAGTTCAATCAGGTCCACCCCCAAAACAGCCGGACACCAGCAGCGTGCAATATGGGACATCCTTAGTGGTTGCACAGAAATCATTGTATGACCCACCTGCCATGGTCACTCCAGAAATCTCCTGGTACAATTGCCCTGGGAATTCATTCAGCCCAAATGTTTCTACCTACCCCAACTCTACCCGGTATGCAAATGCAGACACATAAAATTGGGCAAACATTCTCCAACATCCAGCAGTCCTTTCCTAAATAGGAAATGGTTTCTGAAACTCATGCATACCATACCTGACCTCTGCACAATATCAAGCAATGACATAGCTCTACTAGAACTGCCTATATACTCAAGTGTGAAGCATTGGGTCATCGCATCTTTCCATTCGCCTATTGTTGTTGAACGCGTACGTATACAGCATGTATAAGCATTCCAGGCCTTTTGCCTTGAATTTACTGCTTTTCAACCCTTGGCTCCCATTAATCACAGGGGGCCTTGGGCAGACTTGCTGGCTATATTGTGGCACAGGAGAACACGGCAACTGGGGGAATGCCAAGGAGACTGGAGGTCTGTTGGTCTAGAATGTATGCTACTTGCTGATCTCCATCTTTACAGGACACATCCTCAGCAAAGGTTGTGTCCTGGAACACAAGAGGGTACAATCCTTTTCCTGGAAATTCACGAGGGCTAGCTAATTTGACCGAGGCAGAGGTCTTTACCCTGCAGAAAACCTGGACGACCTCCCCTTTTCAACTTGATGCCTACAGCATGGTCCATAGCCTTGCAGCTCCAGTCAAAATGGGTCACCCCAAAGGGGAGCTTTGCATAGGAGCAAAATCAGGCTAACTTAGTGGAGTTTGTTGATAGAACTGTGCAGAAAAACCGCTTGGCAGTAATCCTCACAAACCCTCCATGGGGCACAGACCATCTTTAGTGCTGTATGATCCACCGGGTGGGGACCTTACCAAATGCCTTATGACCGCAGTCATTGAGACACTATGGAACTAGTGTGGTAGACACTCCAGAGTTGCTATCATTTTAAGTGGTGATTTTAACATAGACTGCAGAGATCCTTTGAATGGAAGTAAAAGGGGCAAGCGAGGATGCGTAGCCCAGACAAGGGCCCTGACTTGGCGTACAGCTCTTCTAGAATATGACCTGGAGATGCTCAGTGACAACTCGGGGGACACTATAGTGACTTGGTCAAACAGAACTTATAATAGTTGTATTGATTTCATTTTTGTACATTCAACTATTTTTAAGCACTCGCCGCAATAGCAAGCTAGCCCCATAAATATAAACGACCATGTTGTATTGAGCATAACATTTAAACCAATAAGCAAACAGCAGGGGACGTGAATGGGCATGAATCCGTCTTTAAACTCACAGGGGAACAGGCTATGCTGGCCAGCTTTTAACATTAGCCAATTTACCTCAAACTTGAGAACTACTATAGAAAATGAGGAAGTATTACTTAGTGGACATGATTGGGACCTGAAATGTTTGCTGGATAGGTATATCCTATGCACGAGGCAGCGGGTCACATGACCAAAAAATATAACGAACCCATTGTACTTGTATGAAACGGAAATAGCAAAGAGTAAGAGATCTCATAAAGTTACCATTCGCAAAATAACAAAAAACAAACAAATATCGGTCAGTGAAAAATGCAGACTTAAAGTGGCAGCAAGGTCAAAGTATAAGTGCAGGCTGCGTGCATATAAATATAACATCAATGCTCATAAATGGCATCTAATTAACAGAACAATTAAAACCAACGACACCAAGAAATTCTGGTTCCTGCTGTGAAACTTTAGCCTTGCAAAAACGGAACGAATGGTACGTGGCATTTCCGAAAAGAACACCTGGGCCATGCACATTGGTAAAAACTATGGGATGGCAATTGAGCACAAGACATCCATTTTAAAAGGTCCCAACACAGGCTCAATGGTCTGGCATCACGTGAAGGAGGCAGACATTGCCTCAATAATCGTGAGTTCCAAATCATCGAAAGCTGTAGGTCCAGATGGACTTTGGAACATGGTCCTGAAGAACGACCCTGAGTATTGGGCAGAATTATTGCGGGCACTTTTCCTTCTTGTTTGTGAGAGTGGTGACTATCCTTCTACATGGCTGGAGTCTATCTTGATTCCAGTATACAAGAAGGGCCCACGGACGGACCTGGACAACTACCAACTACTGGCGATGTTAGACTACTAAATCTCCAAGATCGTTTCCCGATTGCTGCTGGAATTACTCTCCACATGGGCATGTGCAAATCAAATACTGAACCCTATGCAGACGGGTTTCAGGACGGGGCACAGCACTAAACACGCCATCTGGATGCTCCTCACACTGATATCAGACATGCCGCATAATCCTGGCACTAGTCTTTACGTGTGCTTCGCGGATTATTCCTCAGCATTTGACACCGTAGATAGGGGTAGACTTGGGGATAAACTGTCAGGTTAGGGACTGAATGCATCACTGCTTTATCTCATCAGACAGATGCATGAGGACACTGTACTAAGGGTTAAGTTAGCACAGGACGGTTCCCTCACGAGACCATTTTACACTAATGTTGGCCTGAAGCAGGGTTGTGTTCTTGCCCCATTATTTACAAACTCTATGTGGCAGATTTTGCCCAAACTCTTGAAGCAGTACAAAATCATCCACGGACCTATGGGGGTAAAAATATAAGTAGTGTCGCTTATGCAGACATCACTGTTATACTTGACTGCACCCCCATGGGTCTTCAGCATTTGCTTGACACCTTATCAAAGTCTGCAGTGTTAATTGGCCTTTGAGTAAACACAGGGAAGACAAAGGTTATGTCTATAGGTAAGTTAGCTTACCGGGCAAGAGGTTTACAAGGCGATTGGGTGGAAAAAGACTAGAACAGGTTGAGACCTACAAATATCTAGGCATGCACATAGCAGACAACCTGAATGGTACTCATCAAGTGAGGGTGGTTTCCGCATCAGCATGGATTAAATGGCTCTCTTTAAGAAACGTGATTGATAGGCAGGGGGAAGTGGGTTTTCCATGGAGGCTAAACCTACTGCATACAAGTCATCTGTAGTGCAGGGGATACTATACGCACTGGAAACGTCAGCTCTTTTTGAGATCGATATTGGGCCTTCCAAAATCAGTACCTGTGGAAGCCTTGCGCCTAGAATTATGACTTCCATCCCTACATGTCCTTTGGCAGCTGGCTGCTAATAAGTGGTGGGGCACTATATACTTCAACAAAAAGGGCAGACCCTTAAATATAATCAAGTGCCATGATCTACACTGCGGGCACAGTGTTTGGTTTATTAACATTCAAAAACTTGTTTTAAACCTCTGCGTGCTAATTGGCATGAAGGGCTTATCAGATTCACTAGGTGAGGTGTATGTGTTGGACTTTGAAAGAAAGTCGAAGGACCATGACCGCAGGGTGTCCTTTGACTATCTAGCTAATAAACATAGATATAGTATGTATTTTACACAGGGCATAAATATAAATAGCCCACGTGACCACTTGGTATAAAGCTATTCTCCAAAATTGGTACACTTCATCATCGCCCTGCGTCTCGAAACCCTACCGGTTTACGAAAACATGGGTGTGTGGATTGGTCTGGAAAAGAGCTGTGTAAGACAACAGTGAAATCGTTTAGACACTTACTTGCACAATGCACTGTGCTCGCACCTCTCTATACGAGGGGCTACCATAATTTTGTGGATTATACATCAGACCAATTTTGGAGCTCCATCTATGGAGCAAAATCCCTGTTTGTAACCGCAGCCACATTTCACGTATGGCAGAAGGTGGAAAAACATTTGGCTGCATTGTGAACCTTCTGTACGTAGCGGATTGCATATGTGGAGTGAAACTGGACTTGTTGGTTATCTGATGCCTGGTCATTACATTCTTGAGCTAGTACTCATAAAAGGCTATTGCACCTTGATAAAATTGATTCTTTAAAATTGATGTTTTAATTGTTAAAATGAATTGGTTTTAAGTGTAATTGTAACTGTTGTAAATGAATTGGTTTTAAGTGTAATTTTATAAATTTGAAAATTGTAATATGTGATGTAAAGATCTGTTTGACCATAAACACTAAATCATGTTTTTTTTAAATAGTGATTCCAGCAACATAATCCTACAAGGTGCCATGTGAGATATCATGGTGATGGCCCTGGTCAATTTCAGGCGGATGCTGTGATGCCCCGGAATTATTACTTGCAGTGATTTAGGAAGCTTTTAAAATGTTATTTGAGAAACCTATTATTCCCTCAGGTTGGTCTATTTTCATGTCATATACTAAATGGCTTATGGTCATTTACAGGTAACCTTGATAGCTTTACTCAGCAAGAAAGGTACATACATTCATGTCTGGAATACATTTCCTTATTAACAGGAAGCAAGAACATTATACCTGGGATGATGATCTCCAACATTGCAGATTGTCTGCATGCAGTGATTTACAATACATCGCAGCCTGTAGCACATTTATAAAAGTACAAAGGAGGTGAAGCTGAGCCACTCTATGGCATAGTGAGCAAGGGGTCCACGTCCAGATTACCCTTGGTTGATTAAGGTGAAACCCCAAGTTTTACAAAATTACAAAGGATGGTGAAGCTGTGCCTCTCTACGGCACAGTGAACAAGTGGTCCACACCTGGATTAGAACTTGTTATGGTTGTAGACCCTACTGAGTGGAAGAAATTCCATAGGACAGGGTATTAGACCCATGTCCATCCTCAGTAGGGGGGCTCCCGCATCCTTGATTAGTTTGTAAAACTTGAGGATTCACCCTAAGTAACCCTGGGTAATCCAGACATGGACCCCTTGCTCACTCTGCTTAGAGAGGCTCAGCTTCACCTCAGCAAGGAGGCCCAACAAGGCCGACACATGTGTCTGGGATTGCGAGAAGGTACTCTTGTTCAGAAGGGAATTGCCATAGCATTTCGGTGCTGGACTGCCCTTGTGGCTGGGACAAATACTGATATGCAAATTGTTATTTTTCCTCTGTGAAGGGTGCAGTGAGCTAAAACGTGCTTGTAGACCCTCCTGGGTGGAAGAAATTCCATAGGATAGGGTGTTTGGCCCATGTCTGTCCTCGGTAGAGGGGCTCCCACACCCTTGCTTAACATGTATAAAAGCCTTTACATAATAAAGGCTAGTTGTGGCATCTTTACTGACCTGTAATAGAAAAATGACAACACTACATGACTGTCATCAGTTATTATAGGTGCTTTGTAATGTCAAAATGTCTGCTGCTTGAGCCAGCACATACCAGCATTTTATTAGTTATTGCAGCACTTGATTAAAGCTGTGACAAGCTTTTCAGTCTTCTAAAGGAGCTTCCTGTGACACTTTACAGCAATGCATTTAATTGTTTATGATACTAAGTGTATTTTGTTTGCTGCCGGAGCCCAACACAAGAAGCAATAATCTATCTGCATTTTTTCATTTATTTTAAACCACAAAAGGTTTTTGATGCATTTTTTTTAACTAATTAAACTAGTCTGCAACATATTACAATTTCCGATGTATTATTAGTATTATTATTATTATTATTTAAACCAGATTCTACATTGATTGTAAGCACTTACAAATGGAAGATATATTTTGTTAGATTAAGCAAGAGGTCGTATAATAAAGGAGATGATAGTGTGTGGCCATGTATGGGAGAAATAAAATACCCACCCATACGTAAAAAGGGTATTGCAAGTCACCTTGGAGTCCTGTGACCTCATCAAGGAACTCGCCTCTGATCACGTTCCTCTATTTAGTCACAGAGCTCCTTAGTAGCTTGGAATATCCTTATAACTTAAAATAGGAGGTACTTTACCGCTTATAGAATGACAACTATGTCCACTGTGTTGTAATGTGTTTCCTTTCTAATTCTTAATGAGTTTTCCACGAATTTCATTAAGAAAATAGCAATTTCTTTAACATATGTCGTAAAATGCATCATTTTCGAGAAAAACACATAAGCAAACTTTGATTTCCCTGCTCACATCTGAGGCAATTGAGGGTTCTGTAAGTGGATAGCAATTTGTTCAACTTTGTGTGGTTTGCTTCCTTCCTTGTTAGATTTCGTTTTTCCATCCTCATAGTCATGGAATGCCCACTGAGTGGGATAATGGAAAGCTCCCTTAAAGAGTTTAGCAGCTAGACATCATCCGGTACCCCAGCGTACAGCAGATGCGGGTGATTCTCAGGTTTCTGAACACTGCGGACGACCGCAATTAAATCAGTAGACGGAAACTCTTAAGTGTAAAAGCATTTGGACGTTTGAAAAGTAAGAAAATGGAACACTTCATCACATGACCATTCCCAATTCTACATGTTTTATTATTGGTGTCAAGTTCTCGCTCCAAGAAATTGTTGATGCTAATTGAGAAATAAGATGCTGCCCATATTTGTGCTAACGTGTTGTCTTTGCATGATTAACCATATACGATATAAATCCCTGTCCCTGAAACAATGAATACTTTGTACATGTGTTCAAAAGAAGGATAGACAGGGAGGTAGTTGAAGCATGAATAATGGGAACACACCATCATTGCATGGCTGTTGTGTAGCTCAGCTATTACGTAATGGAGTGTGCTCATTATGTTTGGCAGTTTCCTGATTCCAACATACCCATCGTATACCTTGTCCACATGACCTCATTGCAGAATCCCTCTACCTAGCAAGCAAGCTGCAGTTTCCATAGGTGGTTCCAGAGACACAGGATGCCAGTACTGCTAATGATTAAACCTCCCTAAAGCTTGTGACCAAAGACCACAACACAATTGTTCGTGGTTAATATTCTGCACAACAAACTGTGCCTGGCTCCTTCCTTGACAGTTTCCAGAACGCCCTTAAGCCTTTCATTTTCCCCTTCAGACTGTTGTAGTGTCTGACTGTAAGCTATGTTCTGTTTTGTTTTCGTTTTTATCTAGCTGTTAATTTCGCAATTACTGTGCTTCGAAACCTTTCGGCATGGTTCACACACGAGAAACAGTGTTCAATAAGTAAAACATACAATTATGTTGTGGCTCGAGTAAGGAGATTAGTACACATACAATAATTCATGCTGAACATGAGAATTCTGATTCACCATGCCAAGGGAGTGAGCATAGAATATCGCATTAGACGTCTCTGTGTAGATATTGCATATCACCCCAGTGTGCAGATGTGTGTCCCCCATTGTGTAGAGAAGAATGGACTGCAGCATCAGTGCGGGAGCATAAGGAATGAGAGAAGCATCTTTTGTCTTGGACACTGCAAATGATGCGGCTGGATAAAGCTTTGTTAAAATCTGCAACTTATGCACATGTCAATATATTACCGTCCGATACACAGCTATCCCTCAAATGTTGCTATTGTCAACTCACAAGCAAAGAAACGTATTATGTGTGAATGATTTATGATTACATTCTGTTTCTTCCATCATCAGCTACATATTCAGCATCGACCACCATCAACAGTGCACCACCAAATGTTTCACCGAAATCACCAGACTTCTATCGTATGTAATGTTGCCCCTCCCTAACAACCCCCCCAACTGCCCCCTCAACCCGCCCCCCAAAAAAAGCAATGGCTCGGAGAAATAGTTAAACTGAAACAAAACATTGAGACACACATTATTACTTCAATGGTGAACATCCAGCCTAGTATTTGATGTGCATACTCGGATTGAAGAGCAATGGTTTGCAACAGTATCAATCGTTCACCTAAAAGAGCAGACAGAGGTTCCAGTATGGCCGACACTGCCTTGGTGTAGTAAGACATACTTGCAGGTTTTGTCTAAGATTGAAAAGCCCTAAGAATAAAAAGATTGACGAGAAAACTAGACCTCAGCTTCCCAGCACGCATACTGCCTCACTGAAGAATATTCGCTGGTAGCGAGCTGTATTGGTGCTCTATTTGCAATACTGAATTAAGATTTCCTGGATGCTATAAAAAAAACATGTATTCCTTTCGTTAAACGTGCTGATTAATGTTGCATACAAAATGTGATTTGTTACCTATGCAATACAAGGTTGATCGTTCTTAAGGGGGTGAAAGTATCACAGTGGGTGAGTGAGGGCAGGAGGCTGGTATTTACGGATGATCAACATCCGTGCTTGTTTTGCTCTGTCACTCAGCAGGCGCGCTCGCAAACCAATGATGTCCCTTGGCCTGCACATAGATCACCCTACTCATCTGTATTGGATTACCCATGTGAAGTATCCTTCTCGGACGTAATGTACTGTACGCCTTCTTCAAGACAAGCTTCACTGCCGATCAGCGAACTATATGGGTTCCACCATAGAGCAACTAACAGTCTCATCGTGTGAAATTGTCACTCCCCCTGCATGCGTGTCATTCCTCTTCAAAATCCAGGAACAGGCACCATTACCGCATCTCCAGGCACCCTCTAAAGGATCACCAACTGGCAAGTGGCAAACATGCAAAGCCCAAGCAAGAGAAATTCATGAAAATAGAAAACACGCCTATCTGCAAACCTGAACTATTTAAATTAGTCCAAGTAAAGACCGCAATTCAGCTAAAAAAAATGCAAATTGAGAGATTCACAGAATTATTTCTGACACGAAGGTTGTACAACATATTGGGTGGTAGTACATCATTAAACCCATATGAACAGCTGGGGTAATTTAAACACAGAATTACAGTGCCCAAAGGTGTTCCAGCGCACCTGTTAGCCACCTTAGATTTTACCTTTTTACATTCAATTTAATTGAAGAGACACCAATGTGTGCCAGTAGCTTTCCTTGCCTGAGTAACTTTGGCCCTGGTTTTATAGCGCAATATCTCAAGAGATACTGCTAAAAATGCGCTCCGTAAAACTACTGCATACCAAGCTAAGCTGGTTCGCAAAATAAACAGTCCGCAAAACTCAATGGTGCAAAGGAAAAACGGTAGCGTTTTATACACCCACAGCAGTTCCCCAGGGTCTCCCAACACTGTGCCTTAGGTCCACAGCATTTATGGCCCACATTGAGTCACTAAACGAGGATACATGTGATTGCTGCAGGTGAGAGGTGCAATCATACAGACAGTCTCAATGAATAATGCCTCCCCCCCCCCCGCCCCCAGCTCCAGGCAAAGGACGTCTGTGTCTCTATCATGCAAGGGCTCACCATTGAAACATAAAGTACACCTGAAAGAGGGACTGGCAGGCGTGTATCACCCCAACGTACTGCACCTGAAGTAAAAGCCAATGGGGGTCATTACGACCCAGGCGCTAATTGCGCCAACATTACCACCATGGTGTAAACTATGTTTACACCATGGTGGATGGCCGATTTACCGCCCCATTCCAAGGTGAGTGGGGCGGTAAATCCCCATTTCCCATTTTCCCTTCCCCATTCCCATTTTTGCCCCATAGGGCATAATGGGAGTGGGGAAACGGTAATTACGCCACCGTAAATTACGGTGGCGTAATTAGCATCATGGCAGGTTAGCGCCATGGATTTTAACGGCTGCTAAAAGCAGCCGTTAAAATCAGAATAGGCGTTAAGGGTTAACAGCGGCGTTAACCCTTAACGCCTGGGTCATAATGAGGCCCAATAACATCACAAAACGGACGACTGTCGATGGCCTACATCTGTTGGAGCAAACCAGTAGCCACTGCATCCTCAAGCAGCAAACCTAGGGAGGGCATATTGATTATGGGCCAGTATTTGATGAACCACATGGGGTCCACTCTTGGTCACTTGAGAATTGCAAGCACTTTCTGGTATTGACTGTTGAGGTAAAGGTGCCATGGCTGCGGTAGTAGTGAAGGGCACATTGTACATGTTGCACAGACTCCCTGTACCCCAGACCCTTCCACCTGCAGCAGCACCTTAGCTAGCAATTGTCAAAAGCCCAACTCTCTGAATATGAGCAGAACATACTGGCAGAGAGAAACACCTGTGAGAAATTAGAAAAATGAAATCTGAAAATAAAAACTGCCATTGAGACACCCTGACCTACCAGGGAATCAGATATGGCCCTGGGACTAAGGAGAACTACCTATCCTATCAAGGAATGTATGCCATTTACCTACAACCTCCCATGTACGGACTGGAACTGACCTCATGAATACCACTTATAGAGAAGAGAGAGTCGAGAGGCAGGTCGGCTCACCTATTCCTAGCCTATCGGATCAGGAAGGGCAGTCCTTATCTGACATAGATGGATATACACCTCTACCAGACAGAAAGGAAGGTTGCTGAACAAGTGTGTCGTGGGAGGCCAAAGATAGTCCAGCAATTACTTCTGAACTTGAAAATGCTTAAAATGAAAAGATCAGAGAATTAGACTTGCACAGAATGTCCTTGCAAAGAGACTACCTAGCCCGCTTAGCTGAAAGAGAAAGCCCTGAGGTGGAAAGGGCTGTGGAAGCAAGCTGTTTGCTGTGGCGAGTGGAAAGTGTTATTCCTATCATCCTATTGTTACCTTGAGGAAACCAAAGAAGCCCGTTGAAGAAGGGGAGAGGTGCGTGTGCCTTTAACAGTCTACAAGCAAGCTGTCAGCTGACCACCCAGCTGACTACTTGAGGCCGCCTCCGAGACCCTTGCGGCGTGAAGCCCTGAGGTGGAAAGGGCTGTGGAAGCAAGCTGTTTGCTGTTTGGCGAGCAGCGAGTAATGGCGTCTACTCAAACCCCCGTGCTAAGGACCCGGGCACAGAAGCGGCGTGACGGCGCAGTGGCTCCCGACGAGACAAAGGCTACTTGCCGTCTTCCACGTTCTCGTTCACATAAAGTAAGTTGCTATCATTCCTGTACTTCTGAACCTGAGTCTGCCGAGCTCAATGAAGGTCTTACTCAAGCACACGAGGCACTGGATTGTGAAAACGCAACAATCACCATTGCTAATCTGCCTCCTCGCTCCGACGATGTATTTGATAATACATGCAACGCTAGCACAGACTCTATCACAGGTTGCACTATTACTTACGGGCGGCGCGGGGAGGAAGGTGAACGCCGTGCGCTGGACGCCGGCGAGCCCCTGCAGGCGATTGAGGGACCTGGATGTCGCGGTACCTGTGAAGCCCCGCCGAAGCCCCACAATAGCGACGGCGCTGAACCGCCTAGTTGCGGCTGTGGCGGATCTTTCATCCCAGCTCTCGTCGTAGGGTGTGCCTGTTTGGCCGCCGCTCCCGTGAGCGATGATGCCGTGGGGGCGGATTTCGGAGCGTGTGTGGCTACGAACACGCGCGGCCAAGGTAACTCAATCTCAGTCACAGCACGAGGTCTCGGAGTCAATGGAGCAGCGCCCTCTAGCAGCGAATTCACTGTAGAGCAGGAATTTGATCAAGAGAAGGAGCTGATCATTGCCGTAAATCAGACCGCTGGGCCTCGGCCGTCCACCTACTCTTTTCTTAGCTTACCTAGCGACGACGCGGGTCCTACTCTAAATGACGCTAGCACAATGATCAGTGCGAGTTCTCCAGTGAGTGTCATCACGAATCTGTTCACAGAGGGCTCGCATGAAGAAATCGTATACACGAATGCGAACAACTTTAGCATTCAACATAACTTTTCCAATTCAAGTCTGCACGGCTGTGACCGAAATTGCGTTCTTAATCTGGAGAATGGCACAATGGGCAAGCTAGAGGCACGTAATTCAATGCTCGCAAGAAGAGACTCCCTTGGGGTAGTGAACAACGTCCTGCAGAATTTAACGCTCTTGAATAAAATGTGCGCAAGTAAGACACCGAAAGCGCCGAATCTCTCAGCCCAACCGAAAGTAAAATCTGCAGTTAAACGTGATAACAGCCAGCTATTAGGAGCAATTTCTGATATATGGCCTGACTCGTGCTACAAACGGTTAAAATCAACCGATCAGTCCCTAAAGGCCGACTTGAGGCACGAGACATCTGAAATATACTTGTCTTCCCAAAAAAGACTTGCCTCCTCCAAATGGAAGTCCGATGGAGCCATTGATGAATCCGGTGGCAATGACCACTCCTCTCACAATGACTCCACAGATTCTTCATTAATGGAACGCCCATTTCCGAAAATTCGTCGTGAGAAGGAGCTTCATGTGGCCAGTCCTTCTGAGCCTCAACCCAATTCATCTTGTATAACTCTGCCGACGATGCCTTCATCAACGGAATTACAAGCCCTTTTTATGGCCTCTTCGTCGATCTCATTGGCCCCGTTCATGAAACTGTACGAAAACATACATGAAGCCACTAAGGACTTAACAACGGTGGTCGCAATGATGAGCTCAAAACTAACTCAAATAGAAAAAACTTGCGACCGCTCGTATGTCGAGCAACATGAGTGCCTTAAAAGACTGGAAGGAGCGTTTGTCTTGTTAAATGAGAGCAAGAAAACCGACGCATCTGATAAAAGATTGTTCGCCGAAGTGGCGCGAGAGACCCTTGCCCTATTTATACATGACATTAAAACTGTAGGCGAGCGGTCGTCTGAAGAGCGCCCATGTAGTAAGTTCCCTAGCACGAAAGTTAAACCTCAGGTTGAACAAGTCTTTACTAAACCAGCAAAACAACAGCATTCTCCATTGGACGCTGTCTCTAACCAAGATCTTCTTTCCTCTCAGTCGTCTCAAGCAATGCACAATACCCTAACGGAAGTGGATCTTGTTTCGACTCCCGTAAAGGCCCTTGGAGTCCCCTATGTCTCAGGGCCTCCGATTATCTTACCTACTTCATCCACTGGTCCTTGCTTATCGGCAAGTTTGCCTGTATCAAACAGGGTCAATTTGTCCTTTAATACAGTATTCGAGCAGGCCAGAGGCGCCGCCAATAAGGCCTCCGTTGACCCCCAAACGGCGTCTCCTTCGGGCATTGATACTGTAACTGAAACAACTACCGAAGTTGCGAGTATCTCCGCAAATGAAGGTCAACCCAAGGTCTTTTCTATTTTTACACGATCCTCCAGAGTCACAGGGAAGTTGGCAACCTCACCTTTAAAATCAAACCACGTTGTAACCAGCAAGAAACCTAAGAACCAAAAGCCAAAGAAAAACGTCTCAAATGGATCTCAGAAATTTTTACGAAATATAAAAATGGCACAAGCTTTTTCTAGTGTCTCGGCCAAAACTTCAACGTCTCAAGTCCCTGCATCGAGCAACACCTTAACATCACAAAAAAATGCTCATTTGATCTCAGCTAAACAACCTCAAATAAAGAATACCATGCCGTCTGAGGACGGCTTAACTGAAATCCTAGATTTTTCAACTTATGACGATTCAGAACTCGTAGAGTTAGAACCTGTCTTACCGACAAGCTTTGATGTGCCCCAAATCACTGTGCCATTACCCAAAGTGGTTTTGACTCAAGGTATGGAGACGCCTGTATTATTATTGGATAAAGTTGCTTCAAAGCCTGTAATAATGAAGCAGCCTTGCACAAAGGAGGCTATTGGTAAAAATTCTACTCTTAAACACAAATCTCACGAAAGACACTGTGAATTGATTGAAGCCTGTGATAATTCGATTACTATGTGTCCGCCAGTAGGCAGCCCTGTGTTTATGACCGTGGCCGATAAACGAAACCTTTTTATTGCTCAGGCGCAAAGCAGTAGACCAAGGGGATCCTTGGCATCGTCATGCCCCTTGATCAAAACAGACAAGAACAAGGAGCCCGAAAAGTCTCAGCTGGAACTTGTTGTGAATGATCCCCCAGAAAGTTATCGAAGAAGCTTAAAATAATTGGTGGGTGATAGACGTTCCCAAATTTCACACGACAAGGGCCTAAAATCAGCGCCGAATAAAGTGTGTGTACACAAACTGGCAATCGAGAGCTTGAATCCAATTGCGAATCTGATTTTGAATCGTAGAACGGTTCTCCAATTACTTCACCTGGTACCAAGCCTACGTGCAATTACCTCGAATGACATTAAAGTCGTGGAGTTTCCAGCTGAAGGCACGAATGATAAGGTGTTGCTTCACTTTTCATCGAACCTTCTGATTACGTCAATATTAGAAGAAAACGTGGCATTGTTTTCATTAGGCTTTGACGTCTATAAACTGAACGACTCTGATGAACCACGACAAAACTCCAGTGAGGTCGTCAACAATAGAAAGGAAGTCCCTTTGTTCGCCACTGCAGTACCAACAGCATTGAAAGAAGTGCCACCAAGGACATTGGAAGGGTCGTTTCATTCGACAAACACCTGCACTCAAAGTCTTAAGCAATCACCGCGCCGGCCAAGGAATCCTCTTTTTCCATCTAGCGAAGCTTCCGCTAAAAGCGACGGCTCCAACGCTCAGATAAGAATAACAATTAAAAGAAAGGATTCTTTCAATGGATCCTGCAATGAGCGCCTGCACTCGACAACATCTGCAGCTGAAAATCAAGAATGGAATTGGCTTGCTGGGGCTTTAAATATTAAGAAGAGCCAATAATGGCAGGTCTCAAAAGCCCCTACCATCTGCTCTGTAGCCTCCTGGAATACTCGAGGGTTCCTGCACCTGTTTAACACACCTTGGTTAGAAAACCTCCAAATCGTGTGTCTTCAGGAAACCTGGCTAAGTGATCTACCACTCATAGCGGACTTTGAGTCGGTATTAAATCCGGCCATAAAAGCTAGGTTGGGTCGCCCCATGTCAGGCCTCTTAACGATGGTCAGAAGAAGTTCTGGCTGGCGTGTCTTGAAGTCTGTTAATCATTCTTCATATATTCAGGAAACCATCATAGAGAATTCAGGAAGACGAGATTTGAAGAAGGACACGATTGTAATTCTGAACGTATATTGGAACCACCTACGCGCCGGTAAAATGGAGTTCATAGATCTGATAACCGGTGTAATTGATCATCTGATGGAAACCACAGACTCTCCAAATATTCTTCTGTGCGGGGACTTAAACATCGATCTATGTAAGGAACCACAGTTAGTTCATAATTTACTGGCACATGCTTGGGCAACTGAAATGAAGCTATGTAATTTTCAGATGCTGAATGGCAACACGTGCGGCGATTTACCATCTAGGCAAACATGGCATCGGATGGATTCATCCTCAACAATCGACTATATGTTCGCATCCGAAGCCTTGCATCCGAGGATTCAATCATTGAGGATTTGTGTAAAAGATCAGAGCGACCACAACATGTTGCTCATGGTATTTGTATCAAACAGCTTCATTCAAAGACCAAAATGGCCTCATAATCTCATGGTCGAATCTAATAGGGTTCACCTAAGATTAGAAGAGAGTGAAGTCAAGGGGGTGATGCTCCAGTATTGTCATCTGAGCGCAGACCTGGAATATGAACATCTCTTGACACAATTCAAAACGGCAAAAGCGGGTTCCAAAAACTCCAACATGGTTCGTGTTCACCATTTTGATATTGAGATATTGATGCAAAAACGAATGATGCGCACTGCCATAAGGAGAGCTAAGGCTCTTGATATGAACACTCGTAAACTAGAAACAAAGGCGGCAAAGCAAAAATACAAAAATTGGCTGAAAATGCACAAATATATACAAGTACAAAATGATGCAGAACAGATGTTAAACACTCTGAAAAACAAAAACACGAGCGATTTTTGGAGAATCATTAACAACTTTCAGGCTCCTCAATTGGCACTACAGTCTAGCATGGTTTCCGAAGAAACCTGGATTAATCACTTCGAGGACTTATATAAAGCCAATATCCCTGAGATTACCACCTTGGGACCGACCGCGATACCATGGAATTTGACATTTCCAAAAGAAGAGATAGTGTCTATCATAATTAAAGCAAAAAAATCAAGAGCCCCTGGACCGGATGGGCTTTCCAATTTCACCATTAAACAACAGCCTGAGCTATGGGCGTCCATATGCGTATCCCTATTTGATAGGATCTGTAAATCTCAAAAAACTCCGAAATCCTGGAAATCTGCTGTGATTGTCCCAATATTCAAGAAAGGAGACAGAACTTGCCCAAAGAGCTATCGTCCTGTGGCTTTACTCGACAGTTTGGGGAAAATTTATGCCACAATGTTACAACACAAACTGGTAAAATGGGCAATTGAGACTAACCACGTAGACAAAAGGCAATCAGGTTTCGTAAAGCAAGTGGGCTGTTCTCTAAACTTGCTAGTGCTAAATCTGTTGAAAATGGAAGCATTAAAATCTAAATCTAAGACCTACTTGGCCTTTATCGACTTCTCTTGCGCCTTCGATACCATTGACAGAGCCCGCTTGTGGGCAAAACTGCAAAGTTGGGGATGTCCAGTCGACTTAATGGCAGCAATACGCGAACTGCACTCTGAAACCTCCATAAAAATCCGGTTGGATCAAGCTGGAAACGTATCAACCCCAATCAAGACCTATAAAGGGGTGAAGCAAGGCTGTCCTTTAGCAGCTGCAATATTCAGTTTATATATATCCGATATTGGACTGGCAATTAATGATGTAAGATCTTTTCCGCCGAAGATTGGAAAGACCGGCTTAAGCTGGCTGCTATATGCCGACGATCTTGTCATTATGGATCTAACTCCCGTAGGTTTACAGAGGAAATTGAATGCAGTTGCACAATATGTTGCATCAAACCACTTGGTAATAAACACAAGAAAGTGTGAAATTATGGTGTTAAAAAATCTTAACAGTGGAAGTCGAAACTCGAAAAACCATCCAAGATGGTATCTGGGTAAGGAGGCTATTCAGACATCTCAGAACGTAAAATATCTTGGAATGTTACTAAATTCATCAGTCAACGACGGCCCTTGGAAGTCTGAAAACAAAAGTAAATGCAAACAATTGGCCAGTCAAGCTGTCATCATACGGAATAAATATGGGAAATTTTCATTAAAACCGGTACTTGCCTTTTATCATCAGAAGGTAATCCCAGTACTATTATATGGCGCAGAAAATGCCTTGGGCTGTAGTGCTGACACATGGTCTTCGCTGGAACACTGCTTTTGGTAAAAGGTACTGGCGCTGCCTAGGGGCATAGCAACAGCTTGTGTGAGGTATGAACTTTCACTTATCTCGTTACACGCAAGGGTTTGCTGGGCCCTAATAAGTTTATTTCGGAAATCACGCCAGCGTGAACACATTCCTCAATTTGATATCTTTCACGATCCATCTCCGGCAAACAGCATGGTATCATTATGGTCGAAAAGATGTGAAGATATCTTAAGAAATTATGGGATTAGCATGGACCAGCTGCATAACGACCCGAACGCTGCCAAATTAAAAATATGGCGCGCAGATTGGGAACAAACTTGTACGCAACGCAGCACAGCTTCCATGATGAAGGATATCCCGCTCGAGACAAGGCCTTTTAATGTTTTGCAACGTTACATTGAATTATTTCCAGACCCACAGGCTCGAAGAGTGTTTATGCTGATGCGGTTGAATGCATTTAAAACCAGTGAACGGCTGATGTCTTGGCGTTCAAACAAAGTTGAATCCTTGACGTGTAGGATATGTTCCAAAGACAAGGAAACCTTAAAGCACTTGGTCCTATTTTGCACCAACCTCCGCTCTGAAAGGACAATCCATCTGGCCACTTGGGGAGCAATCTATCCGTCCCGTTGTGCGGACGATTGGTGGGCCTATATGTTTCAAGGATGTGACAGGAAGCTTATATTACCATTAACCCAATTTCTGATGGTAATTGAAAATCGATTGAACTCATTGTCAGTGGAAGCACAAGGAGATCAATGTTTTGCATAGTTGGCTGTGCTCTTGGCAGGAGTATTGCTAAGTGAGTGCTAAGGGATGGCTAAGGGATTGTCAATGGACAGTTCTTTTTCTGATGAAGTGTACTATTGTGTGTTTGTTTGTAAAATATTTTTAAAGGTTTGTAATAAACCGAAAAAAAAAAGAAAAAAAAAAAAAGAAAGGCAAAAGCTTCAACCCAGGAAGGGAATTTCTCCAGACTACCTGGAAGGAGAGATAATACTGCAGCAGCTCGCCAGACCACAAGCATCGCACGCTTGAGCGCACACTCCAGCACCGCCTGGGACATCTGGGCACTTACGTCCAGACGGCACGAATTTGGAAGTGCCTCCAGCATTACTCCACAGAATGATGTTCCCTGCAGTATCCATTTTTGTGGACTGAACTCAGCCACTTCCTCTTCAACCAAGCAACCTACGGCACCTGCAAGATGAGATGCTTCCTTGTATAGAAACAACTCCAGGACCTAGATGGCTACAGGTCCAATAAACCTTCTCGACTCCTACATGTACTATACATGAGGCATGTTCTAAACCCAGAACCATTTGTGAATATTTTCCCCTTTGGGTCACGCTTAAATACTCTCCATTCAGCAAGCACTAAAAGGCCTGAATGGGCATTTCTTTCATGTACCTCATCAAGTTATTGTTGTCTAGATTATTGAAATTTGTTTCATACATATTGCTTTCAAATGTTTTTTTGATGTTCTTATGTACCCCACCAAGTTATTCGTTGTCTAGATTATTGAAATTTGTCTCATACATATTGTTTTCAAATGTTTTTTTTAAATTTATTTTTGTTTTAATACAAACGTTTTATGTTCACAACCTTTGACACGTGTGAGTTTCCTTATTCGACCTTTCTTCTTTCTGGATAAACTTTTGGGTTACTAACTCAGGGATTTAATCCATTAGTACAACTATACCAGGCTCCTCGATTTCCATTTGTTCCATTTATTGACAAAAATTGGGTATGAACGTGGAAGGTAGCAGTTCTACTTCCTTTTGTTTTTGTATCTTTGATGCCTGAGTCTGCTACTTGTCACCCAGGGCACACCGAAGCCCTCAGAAGAGATAATACTGATTGGCAACATTCTGAAGAAGAGACTGTGATCTATCCTGTGCCAAAAGCTGACTAAAGGGAAAGTGACTATGAAAGCTCACGGGGCACAGATCCCATGATTCTGTGAGGTATTCCCAATCTCATAGAGATAGGGAGCGTCTAGCAGGCAGGGACTAAAGTGGTTAAAAAGACAATATCAGATTTTAATAATAAACAATTCATTCAGATTAAAACCTCAATTACATAAATAGGTTAGTAATAAAGCATTGTCATATCCCATGTGCAAAGGCAAAAAATAGGGAATACATAACAGGCTCGGTGGCCAGTTGGAAAGATGTTGTAACAATCATACGACCACTCGGGGGTACTTTTCAAAGTAACAGGGTACCCCATCCAGGTATGGATAAATGTGTCATCAATTATACTCTCTGTCTAGGGTTCAGAGGTATGTCTCGACATGTTTCTGTTCCTAAAGAGCAAAGTGTGGAACATTCATCAGGAGGAAGTACATAACAGTATCGCCTATTTAACAATTGGGATCGAGAGCCAAAATGCCACTACAGTATCATAGCACCTTATAGTGTGCCTGTGGGGGCTCTCTACTAACATTAGTAGGTATAGGGTAGTCCGAGTCTCAACCCTTAAGACGACCAACCTAGTGTCGTCGGGGGTGATTCTTTACTCTCCGCACCCACGCGGAGGAGTGATAGGCAAGCAGTTGTTACGCTCGCGAGGAACTCTACTAGGTGTCCGTTAGCTGCAGTTGATGCTATGCTATGCTATGATACTGTAGTGGCATTTTGGCTCTCGATCCCAATTGTTAAATAGGCGATACTGTTATGTACTTCCTCCTGATGAATGTTCCACACTTTGCTCTTTAGGAACAGAAACATGTCGAGACATACCTCTGAACCCTAGACAGAGAGTATAATTGATGACACATTTATCCATACCTGGATGGGGTACCCTGTTACTTTGAAAAGTACCCCCAAGTGGTCGTATGATTGTTACAACATCTTTCCAACTGGCCACCGAGCCTGTTATGTATTCCCTATTTTTTGCCTTTGCACATGGGATATGACAATGCTTTATTACTAACCTATTTATGTAATTGAGGTTTTAATCTGAATGAATTGTTTATTATTAAAATCTGATATTGTCTTTTTAACCATCCTTGGTCCCTGTTAATGTTTTTACTGAGAGTATCTACACCACACATCTCTAATACCTGCTATATAACTTTGTCTCCTGATACCTTGATCATTATCCTCCCGGACATAGACAGAGTATACACTGCTAAATTTTTTTATGAGTACAGTGGTATACCGGGCTTCCTTTCCTTGTAAGTAGGGACTGAAGTGCCCATATAAGCACTTATTCAGAGGGCAAATATACTTGGGTTCGGAGGCAAAAAAGAAATACAAAAAAGAGAAAGGGTTTTGTTAAAGACCCAATCATGCAAATTAAGCCATAATGAGCTTTATGAACCCACACCACAAGAACGTAAGTATTTGGTACGGGAAAATTTGAAACTTTATGATGTCAACATTTGAAATAAAGAATGATGACAATTGCATGGAGTTTGTGAAATGGACATTTTCCCTGGAGTATGCCGGTTTCTTTGCAGGACTGGAAGACCTGGATCCCTATAAATGTCCACCTATAAGGCAGCTATTTTGAAAATGTGTTTGACCCACAGGAACCCACAAGAGGCCAGCACAGCTACATATAATTTACAATATCCAGTAAACCAGGCACCAGGGAGTTTGCACACAATTTGAATTGTGCATTTGCACAGACGTCCAGGCAGATGAATATGAATAGCAAGGAATTTGTGACCAGTTATTTCCATGCTCTTCCCAAAGAAATATTTAACCAATTAGTTTGCAATTACCACAAGCGCAGTACACTGTATTGGGTAATAGAGCAAGCCACCAGGATAAATGAGGTTCAGAAACCCACTGACAATAAAAACAACCCTAAACGCACAAAGCCAACTACCACTCCTCCAGTTGATAAGCAGAATGAGAAGCAGAGGAATTCCTTCGCCCAGGACTAATAGAATGGTAGTCAATCAGGGTATCAGAACAATAACCCCTCTGACCCTGCCCCACCACATCCTCCATACAAGGCTACAAAGACGATTGTCGTATATGTGTACACTCCCACAGCAGAAAGGGAGTAGGCCCCCACTCATGTCCCCTTGCACTCCCACCCCCCAGCAGTGCAGGGCACCTGTCAGCAGGCCCTCACTCATGCCCCACTCATGTCCCTTTGCACCCCCACCCCCCAGCAGTGCAGGGCACCTCCCAGCAGGCCCCCACTCATGTCCCACTCATGTCCCCCTGCACCTTCACCCCCCAGTAGTGCAGGGCACCTGCCAGCAGGCCCCCACTCATGTCCCACTCATGTCCCCTTGCACCCCCACCCCCAGCAGTGCAGGGCACCTGCCAGCAGGCCCCCATTCATGTCCCACTCATGTCCCCTTGCACCCCCACCCCCAGCAGTGCAGGGCACATGCCAGCAGGCCCCCACTCATGTCCCACTCATGTCCCCCTGCACCCCGACCCCCCAGCAGTGCAGGGCACCTGCCAGCAGGCCCCCTATCATGTCCCACTCATGTCCCCTGCACCCCCACCCCCCAGCAGTGAAATGCCGATCTTATGACACAAACCAAAAGTCAACTATGTACATCAACACATGTCCGTCACACACATACACTGATTGGCATTGCTTGGTAAACCCACATTTTCACATGCATCAACCCAATGAGCGAATCCCACACATGGAACTAAAAAATGAAAATGTATTATGTACATGAATCCAAAAATGAAATGAAAGCATAACAAAATATGAAACATGAAATGAAAAGCATGTGAAAAAGATGATTGAAAGAAAATGATAACCAATCCAAAAAAATGTGAAAGAAAAACCGTCCAAAGTCACCCTCTAACAACTCAAATCCAAAGGAAATGTAAAAACAAATCTCCATTGCTTCATATTCATAATTAAAAAAAAGATAAAACAATCCATAGTCCAACTATTTACAATCCATTGTCCGGAAAAAATAAATCCATTGCTCTATGTCCATAATGCAAAAAAACAAAAAAATGAATACATGATGAAACTATATACAATCCATTGTCCAAGGATGTAAAGGGTCCATGATCCCAACCAAACAAATGAAACCTACCTAACAAACTACCTAAAAATATAACTATATACAAATTTGTGTGGCATTGTCCATTGACCACAAATAAAAAGAAAATGAAAAGGAAACCTAACTCTAAAAACTATTTACAAGGGCAGCGGGCTAGTCCGACGGCTCACTTTTGGATGTCCTGGGCCAGGGCATCATTGAACTCCTGCTCATTGTCCTGGAGGCGGTCCTCTTCCATGGCCCGAGGGTTCGCAGGCACTACGACATGTTCTCCTCCAACTCCCTGTGAATTGCCTCGAGGCACTTGGCCCGCCTCAGGGCCCTCCGCATGGAGTTCTCCGCCCTGACCATCGTGAGCCGCGCCTCTTCTGCCCGCTGCCGCTCCGCATCTATAGCATGGCCTAACCGCGCCACACGGAAGACACTTCCAGTCCTGGGTCCTCCTGCCTTCTGGCCGATGCCTGCCCCTCCGATGTTGATGGCCCAGAGCCATCATTGCTGCCACCTAGAGCCTGCTCCTGCTGCTGATGTCCATGTGCCGTGTCTGATGGTGCCTGCACATCCTCCATCAGCTGGTCTCCAGTTGTGGTGTCCACCCCTGCTGGGCGGCCGACTCCCGACTGTGGCAGGGATGTGAGCTCCACCAAGCTGGCTGTTTTGGTCGGGCCAGGTCCACAGGGGGCCCTGGTGGAATCTGGGCCGGAAGACGGTGTGGAGTACGACTGGCGCATAGTCTCCACAGAGGAGGAGAGGTCCGCCAGAGTGCACGACACATGTAGGAACCCACCAACCAGGATGGAGCCCATACGTTCGTGGGACCCTTCGTCCAGAGGTAGTGGAGAGGCAGATGACATGGCACTCTCCCCTACCTGCAGACGGGCCTGGGACGGGGCCTCCCTGCTGGTGCATGGTGGTGCAGTCACAGGGTCAGGGACAGCGACATGCACAGGCCCCTCCGCGGTGACATGTGCTGCCTCCTGACCCTGGCCCTGGACTGCACCACTTGCACCAGTGGTTCTACCCCCACCAGGCCCCATGTGCGGCTCAGTAGCGGGCTCCTCCTCCTCTGTGGAGACCACCAACCTGGATGTTACCACACAGTCTTCAGCCAATGGAAGCCCCTGTGGGGGCTCACCTGGCCCTTCCGCCACAGCCGTTGTGGCAGACGCAGCACCAGCCCCCTCGCTCCCAGATGATGGTAATTCCTGGGAGGGTGGGTGGGCCTTGCGTCGCCACCCAGTGGAGGCATCCCCGCCGCTTGGCTCCACAGCGCCGTCTCCACCCTCTTCTTCACTTGACGCTGCGTAGAGGGAGACATAGAACACAAGCATCAGGGTACAGTACAAAATACCCTAGACAGGAAGCAATAACACATGAGTGGCACTGTCAAATGTCACTTCCATCCTGTCATTCCACAACACATGGGTGAATGCACACAACACACATGCAGAAACAGTCCTGGCGCCTGCAATTAATATCACCATCCATGTAGAAGGGCCCCTGTAAACAAAGATGTTGCCTTCAAAGTCACATGCATCCATGGCGTTTCAAAGTCACACACACACTTCTCAGGCACACACACACACATGTGCACCATACATGTACATGACATCAGCACCCATTCCTCACCCCCCTTCATGTCCAGGAACAGAGACAGCCATGCTTTCATGTGTGCATTCCGCATTGAGCTCCCCATGTTGCATTAAAACACATGCACCAACCATGTGGTTCACACATAACTGGTCTCACATGCATGACCATGATGTCCCTGCACACACACATCCATACATAGCCTATGTCACACATACAGGCAAGCATCAAACTACCAGCACACTGCAACATGCCCTGTCTCACACAGCAATGCTTGGCCACTTACCACCCAACTCCAGACGGGTCTGCCTCCGAAGGATCTGGGCATGGAGCGCTGGGCCTACGCATTCCAGGACCCTCATCTGGATGTTACTCATGCATGCCCAGCCCCCCTCCGCGAGATGCCGGGCCTTGTGGAGGGTCCTGGACCTGAAGTCCTCCCAGCGCTTCTTGACGTGCTTGATGTCGCGGGTTTCCACCCCCTCCGCATTGATGGCAACCACTAGGTCGTCCCAGATCCTCTCCCGTCCTTCCTTGTTGGCGCGTGATGTTCCGAAGAGGGTATCATAATGCTCCACCATGACACCAACTTTGGTGGCATTGAAGCTGGTGGCCCTCTGCCTCTCTGGCTGGGGGTTGCCAGTGGTGCCAGATGGAGATGTGCCCGACATGGCAACCCCAGAGGCAGGAGTGGGTGGGCAACTGGGTCCTGGGGCTGGGCTGTGGAGCGATGGTATCCCAGTCGGGAGTCTTCTGTTCCAGCAGGGGTGGATACAGCAACTGGACCCCTGCAGATGGCTGATGTGCAGGCACCAAATAGCAGGGCACGTGGGCAGCAGACAGTCAGGCAGCAGCAGATGGCAGGTGGGAGCGTGCTCGGGGCTCTGGGGGGCAGGAAAATGGCCTTCAGGGCTGGAGCGTGGTCTTCCGTGTGTGTATGCGTGGCCAGCTTGATACGGAGTGATTTGGCACGTGAAAAAATTGCAAGTCAGCGTGTAATTCGAGGAAAGGTCCTTAGCGCGTAAGCAGGTTCGCACACGTACGCAATTTCATTGGACCAAAGGCCCTTAGCGCGTAAGCGTGTCTGTGACGTATCGTGCACGGGCGTTGCCCTTTCACGTGTTAAACTTTACGCGAACCCCAGGAATACACATACCCCACTCGCACAGGGCCCTTTCGCGTGTAAAACTTCACGCGAACCCCAGGAATACAGTACCCCACTCGCACAGGGCCCTTTCGTGTGTAAAACTTCACGCGAACCCCAGGAATACACGTACCCCACTCGCACAGGCCCTTTCGCATGTGAAACTTCCCCTGCACCCCCGTAATACACGTACCCTGTTGAAATCGTGTGTGAGACTTCCCACGAACCCCAGTTATACACGTACCCCACTCGCACAGGCCCTTTCGCGTATGAAACTTGCCGCGAACCCCAGTAATACACGTACACCGCTCACACTGGGCCTATCACGTGTGAAACTTCCAGCAAACCCCATTTATACACATGCCCCACTCGCACAGGCCCTTTCGCGTGTGAAACGTTCCGCGACCCCCTGTAATACACGTACCCTGCTCCAATCGCGTGTGAGACTTCCTGCGAACCCCCGTAATACATGTACCCTGCTCCAATCGTGTGTGAAACTTCACGCGAACCCCAGTTATACACGTACCCCACTCGCACAGGCCCTTTCGTGTGTGAAACTTCCCGCGAACCCCAGTAATACACGTTCCCCGCTTGGCGTTTGCTGTTTGGCAGCCCTGTAAACTGGTCCAGGGTTAGCACAGCCCTTTGCGCTGGATTGGGGATTTTGATGGCTTTTCCTTGCGCAAGGGCGTTCTTGGGGGCATAACTGGCGCTGCTGCAGGGTCGCTGCGCCACTCTGCGCGACGGCTGGTTTTGGAGGCTAAAATCCATGAATACGCTGTGCACGAAAATCGATTTTAGCGCACGCGGCTAGCACAGACATTCGCACGCGCACACTGTGCGCCAGCCGCGTGCGCCACTTGTGCACAAAATTCTATGAATTATTGTGTAGGTCTCTTAAGGAAGGTATATTTTATTATACTTCCACTTTAACCTACCAAAAACATGCTTGTTAGCTATCGATGCACAAGCACTCCCTTTTCAAGTTCTTTATTCTAGTCTACAAAGGCTTCAGTAGCGTTGCTTATCACTACCTGGCTGATTGTATTTCCATCTTCTCACATTCTTGTTCTTTCTGCTTATCCTATGCACTCAACCTCACTGTCCCATGGCCCCCTGTAGCTTCTCTCGCTTCCACTTGCTCTCCCTGCCCGCCCGCCCCATTATAACCCACAGAGCATCACAATCAAAGCCAGCTAGCTGCCTCTGTCTATCTTTCCTGCATTTCCTACTGCTCCTTCCAGTCCCACGTAATAACACTGTTTTGCATATTTGTACAGTAACCCTCTTCATTTTGACGCACTTGCCCCCAAGATTAATATTACCTGTGCTGTTTCTTATATTTTTGTTTTGTTTTTTCATTGGTCTATTCCCCACGTTGTTCACACACTCATAATTTGGCTCACCACTTGTCATCTTTGTGCTTGTGTACCAGGTCTTTCACATCTGTTAATGTATTATTGTAAGTCATTCCTAAATGAAATTGACGTCCCTATTCTTCAAATAAATACAAATACAAAGGCAATGAATCCTAGAATCTGCCAAGTTTGTTCATCCCCTTCCCCTAATGCAGCCAGGGAAAGCAGGGTAATATCAATCTTTTGCAGCAATGAAAGACTCAATTAAATCCTTGATTTCAATGGATTGTGCCTGTTTTCTGGCTGCATCACAATGAACCATTCCTTCCGGCTTGAGGAACCTAACATTGGATCCCATGTCTTGTGACTTTCCCACACCTCCTCATGGTACTTGAAATTGAATCAGCCTGATTTGGAGTGAAGAAGTCATCAGTCTTACTGTGTCATCTGGGTTCAGCAGGGTCCCTGGCTGTTCCAATGTTTTGTTAATTTTCATCCAGCTTTCTTTACCTGCAATTTGAAGTCAATCAGCATTTCAGTAATGTGCCATGCTTAGGACCCCTCACACTACGGGGCATTATTTGTTACCACGAGGATTGATGTTTTATCATTCATCAGTACTGTTGATTGCACACATGCACATTCACCTGGCCATGCACATTTCTACTCAACTTGCGCTGTAATTGGTATTGTCTAGTGTTAGTGCATCCCTCCCAGGTTCCTCTTGCTCATCTGTACTGGCACCTCTGGAAGCTATTGAAAAACTAGCAATATTCATAATGTAATGTAGCCCCAGTACTCGGCAAACTGTAAGAAGCATGTGCGTGCATATCTATTACTGACTCTTCATCATGATATCCCCACCCTCATGAGCTTCTAAAACATGTAGGAGCTCAGGAGCTCATTTTGGGCTCCATCTAATGGGAATCAGCAGTGTAAGGGCTTTTACGCTGCTGGTTCCTGTCACGGCTCATTGGTGGCAATTTATACGGTGGTGAGGAGAGGCGGAAACACCTTTTGTTTCTGCCACCTCCCTTCCTCTCCACCATACAAATGCAGCAGCCAGGGCCATTCCTACAGGGTGTGTGAGGGGGGCGTTAGCCAGAGGTCTTTCGGTTGTAGCCCAGGATAGAATCTCAGGTGCTACAACCAAAACGTTAGCTAGCCCCGAGTCCCGACAGTCCAGACATTGCTTAGCCCCGGATCTTTTCCAGAGTTAGCAACAGCCACCAGCATTTACACTGGCATTAATTTTCATGCTAGCGCAAATGCGGGGGATCCTTATGCGGTCTGCCCACTTTATGTGCCAGCAAAAAGCAAGTGGACCCCATAGGGATCCATTTTAAATGCTGCCTGCCATGCATTCATGACAGACAACATTTCCGCAATTTTCACGGAGGAGTGTAAAATTCAGGGAAAAAGGCAGGATATACACTTGTACGCCGCCTTTTAACCTGCACCTTTGCACTCCACTGTACTAATCACCAATTTCAGTGGCGTGGACCCGCCTACGTTTCGACACGTAATGTTCCCCGCCACCGAATTATCAGGCCCCGCGGGTTTTTAATTAAACCTTCGAGAATGATTCAGAATAGTCATAAAAAGTAGTAAGAATCTCTTTGTCAATCTAATAATATTGCATGTCTCGTGTAGCATTGGTTTTTCCCAAAAAAAAGACATTTTTTAAATGCTTTAGTTGAATAAGTCCTGCAAAGTTACAATATTACGGAACGTGGCCGGCCAGGAAAAGGCCTCGGAAAGTTAATGCGAATTTTCCTTACACCTTATTTTCTAGGTCGCGGGCAGATTCCATAAGTCTCACAAAATAAATTACTCAGCCTGGAACAACATGCGCTTTAAATGAAACTCGAGTGAACCCGGCGTTAATTGGCAATGATGCAAATGTTAACAGCTGTGTTCTGTGCATCTATCACACCTGTCATGGTTCTGGGAACATTGTTTCGGAACTGAAAGTTTCTAATTCATTTCTCGGAAAAAAAGCAGTCCAAGGTAACATTGCACAGTGACCGCTCGCAACAAACACTCTCAAATTAAAAACAAAACATTGGCATTTAGGAAGAAAAACAACTTGTATTGACGCTTTCTGTGCCAAGAGTGCTTGCTTTCTCCAATATCAAAGCGAGCGGGTTTTGGTACAGCATTTTTTCGGACTAAAACTCTAACAGAACATTGCAATACTTTAACTGTATACTAAGCTTGGATGACCACTGCGTCCTGGATTGTCAAAATCTATTTGCATTCAATATTCAGCTAAATTTTAAATACTGTACGTCATATCAAACCTACTTAGCACTATTTGTTTAGGAATCCACATTAATCACATGCATTAAAGTCAAAGTCAGGGCTGGACTGGGAATACAGTGTGGCCCTGTAAATGTTAAATCGCATCAGATGACACCATTGAGAAAGCCAACCGCTCCCCATCCCCCAAGCAGTTCTCAGGGGCTCTCTGGCCAAGGGCGTTTCTAGAATTGCGTCCAGAGATAGCATTTTTAAAGCACACGTGTCCGTATATAGGCATTACAAAGTAGTTAAACATAACAAAAACAATATAGAAATGTGTTAAGATTAAGGAATAACATACTGCAAGATTTATAGCAAATGTTTTGCTTCTGAGGCTTGTGGGGGATAAGGAGAGATGGAAGCAAAGGTGTGTGGTGACTGGGAGAGAGATGGTGGGAGGAGCAGAAAACCAGAGTATCCACACAAAAGAGAACCCTGGGGAGATTTGCAGATTGCAATTTAGGCCAGTCCGCCACTGCCCATGATACATGCATGGAATGAATATCAACCTCTTTTCTTCAGATGGCCTTTCCTGTGACCTTGTTAAATGTTCCTCGTCATACTCTGTAAACTCTGAAAATGTCAGCTCGGGTAAGAGGCCTACCTTTAATCTACAGATCGACAACACATGTATGTGTTTCTGAACACGTATTGGGCTTGCGCCTGGACATTCCCTTTTAAAGGATGCCTATGCTCTATTAGAACACACAGGGCCTCATTACGACCCTGGCGGAGTGGGTTTACGCCAGCGGTATTCGCGGCGGACCCTTCCGCCCTACTACGAGTTCCCGTAGCGCCATGGAGCCATTTTCCGCCTGGTTTTTCCGGGCGGAGAAATCCATGGCGCTACGGGACCTTGTTGTTAATTACGCCACCGTATTTTACGGTGGAGTAATTAACGCCTTCCCCACTCCCATTATACCCTATGGGGCAAAAATGGGAATGGGGAAGGGTAAAATGGGGATTGGGGATTTACCGCCCCGCCAAGGTCGGAATGGGGCGGTAAATCCGCCAACCCCCATGGCGGTATTGGCAGCTTTCCGCCGTGCTCCATGGTGCATATTGCACCACGATCTCCGCCAGGGTCGTAATGAGGGCCACAGTCTTATGTTTATGTTCATGTAAATGAAAATGGTCACTTGGAACAGAAGCATCTTGCACATGTACAAAGCACTACCTCCACGTGCTTAGAGTAATTTCCTTAGCATGACTTGCCTAATGTCCCCTTGTTGTTGATGGCACAATTTAGGATAACATTACAGCTTCAGAAGTAACCCCTGAAGAAAATACTCCTGTGGAAAAAAGCACTACCACTAGTGCCATTCTGAGTATTAAGACCCATTAACAGCCTTGCTACCGCAACAGTGGTAATACTAGTGGATTTCCTGGAATCCGATAGGTGGTTTTGCAGAAAAGTCAATTGATTTTGAAAACAAAAATGTATACAATGTTCCCTTCCCTTTGCATTTGTATTTGTATTTATTTGAAGAACAAGGATGTCAATTTTGATCAGAAATGATTAACAATAAGACATTTACAGATGCCGGAGGCATTCCCAGGATGCTGGTACTATAGCACAAAGACAAAGATGAGAACAAGTGGTGAACCAGTTTATGCAGGTGCAAAAAAGGGAGACCTATACAGGGACAAAACAAACCAAACATAAAAATGTGTATATAAGAGTAAAGGTGACTTACAAAGGTAACATTAACCTGGGGGCAAGCACTTCAAACTACAGGGAGGGCCTGGAATTGTGAGTACAGAGGAGGATTGGAGAGAACCTGTTCTTCTCAAGAAGGAACTTGAGAAGGGAGTGGCTGTACATGGAGAGCCAACCATCATGTTGTTGGTAAGTAGAAGTGGGGGGAGGATCTGTGTAGGTTGGAGAGACAGCCGGTAGCAAAGTTGGGGACTTTGCCTAAAGGAAGAAAGAAGTAGAAAAAAAAGCTAAAAGGGAGTAGGCTTGAACATTAATAAAGTTTGCTGAGCAAAAGAGTGGAAATTAGAGTTTTTACAGTGTGCTTAGAAAGAAAAGGACGCATGTTTTAAATGTTTACGAGGTTAATACGAGCAGCAAAGGCAGTCGAAGTGATAAACTTTTGAAGTCGGAAGTCGCTATCAAAGAGGACTCCAAGATTGCGAGCCTTGAGTGAGGGAGCAAGAATGTTGGGCGTGAAGGAGACAGGGGAGAGGAGGGATGACATTCGAAGCTGGGAGAAAGATAACTTCTGTTTTTTTGAGAGTTCCGCATGAGGCAGCAGAGAGCCATCAGTGACGAATTGTAGTGAGACAGTTTGATATTAGTTTCAATATGGTTGGGGCGAAGAAGGGAAAGGAGAAAGAGATTTGAGTTTCATCCGCAAAAAAGTGATAGTGAAATCCCAAGGTCAAGATACATCTTCTTAGGGCAGAGGTTAAGAGCAGAGATCAGAGGACATATCCTTGAGTGGTGCTGACAGGGAGAGTGGTGGGGTCAGAGGTTGTAAGTACTCCAAGATTTCAAAAGATTGACCTTCCAGGTAGGAGGTGATCCAGGGGAGAGCAGAATTGCAAGACCCAAAGTCATGGAGTGTAAGGAGGATAGAGTAGTGGTCAACTGTGTTGAAAGTGGCAGAGAGGACCAAAAGAGTATAGGAGAGAGTTTGCAGTGGTGTGCCTCAAAGAGTGCGGTCACAGTTAAGTGTTTAGTATGGATGCCAGATTGAAGTGGATCTCCAAGGCCATTGTCCTTCATGTACGTAGTGATCTGGTTAAATGGTTAAATACCACCCAGTCAAGGACCTTTAAACAACAGGGAAGGAAGGAAATGGGGTGATAGTTTTTAGGGACATTTGGGTCAGCAGATAATGGGCCTCATTACGAGTAGGGCGGTAAGGGATACCGGGCACCGTTAAGGAGACCGGTGCCGGTAATACCTTACCGCCCTACAACGACTTCCCTTAGCAGGTCCCTCCTTCAACGTCTGGTTTTACCAGGCGTTATGGACGGGTCACGCTAAGGGACTTCAGAGCTAATAACGGTACTGCAAATTGCGGTACCGTTATTAGCTCCATCCCCATTCCCATTGAGCCCTATGGGGGCTCAAATGGGAATGGGGAATGGTTCTCGGAATGGGGACTTACCGGGTCCTCCAAGGTTGGAATGACCCGTAAGTCCCTATTCCGCCAACCCGGAGCCGGAATGCGGTAAGGGGGTAGCCATGGTGCTAATAGCACCATGGCTACCGCCTACGTCGTAATGAGGCCCAATGACTTCAATAGGGAAAAACAGTTGCAGTTTTTGAGGAGGCAGGGAAGAGCCCAATGGGAGAGAGAGGTTAAACAGCTGAGAGAGATAATGGCAAGTGATAGAGTCTTTGAACATTCAGGGAGTAAAAGGGTTGACTGGAGCACAAGATGGCTTGGTACTGCTAAGGATGGGTGCTAATTCGAGAGGAGAGGTATGGAATAAGTAGTCTAGAGTAGACGAGTTAGGGAGAGAGGTGGTAAACAGAAGAATCATTGAGGAGAGAGAGTGAGTAGGGCTTTAACAATGTCACACAGAGTAGGGTAGGGGTCTGTAATTTGAACCAGGATAATACATCATGGTGCATGTTTGTTTTGAGGGTCTGAAATTCAGAGGTGATCCAAGGCTGAGGACAGGTACGGGAAGTTGTGAATGCACAAGGAGGATCATGTTGATCAAAAGGAGCCATAGTACATAGTGAAATTCAGAAGAAAAAAAACATGGTCAATGGAAGAGGCATGAATAAATAAGAGAGACATGAGCAAGGTCCTTCACATCATCAAGGTAAGGTGCAGGAGAGTCTTTTCTCAATGTCATCTTATTAATTGAAAAGTGGAGAGGAGGAGAAGCAGGTTGAGTGGCCGAGATGTTAAAGTGAACAATGGAGTGATCAGAAGAATAGGACTCAATGTAGAGATCAGAGGAGGAGTGGGAATTAACGAGAAAGACAGGGTCAAGAGGGTCCCCACCAGAGCAGTAGGCTGATTGTAGAGGGAGTAGATGGAGTGATCAGGTAGGAGGGACTTAAGTTTAAGGTAGTTGTTTGAAGAGTCCCCCAACATGACAATAGGGATGTTGGTAGGAAGTGTCTCCAGGCAAAAGTTCAGATCAGGAATTACATTTCTGAGAGGATCAGGGGGTTGATAGAAAGCAAGATCAGACAGAGGAGCAAGATGGAGGAATGGCATATCCAACAGAGGAAGAGTTAATGTTGAGTTCCTTATTGATAAGGAACCCCAGAAGAGAAACTCATACAAACCTCTTCAAAATGCATTGATATGTAAGTATTGTACCCTCTTTGTGTAAGGATTTGTATGGAGCTCACAGTACACAAATACAAGTTGTGAGTAAAAGTGCACTCTGAATTATTAAAACCATACTCTCTGCTGTTATTTCGTCCATTTTTATTTTGCTTGGCTGTCTCTGGCTCTCCCTGTCATCCACTAGAATTTCATCGATCTTCTGACTGCCACAGGTCCCCTCTACACAGGGCACTCATGTGTTTTCAGCCAAAGACATCGTATCAGCTTCCCCTAAATACAACTCTATGTTGTGGTCTTCCAGAGTAGGTACACTTTAATTCTGTAGGATTTCCTTCATGTTGGATGAGAAGTAACCCCTTTTATCCTTAGATTGTTGGGCTTTTACGTTTTCTTCAACCGTCTCATTGTTTCCAATCGGGAGCCTGACCTGTGAATGACCTCATTGACTTCCACAGTCTTTAAGATTTTAGATGGTGCACCACATTGAAGTCCAACTAGGGCTTAGTAAAACCTTTCAACTGAGGCAGTACAAGACTCCACTCTTAGTATAAGGCTGTACCACCTGAGTATAGAGTAGCCTAGACAGAGCAGCCACGCTTATCTTAGGAGAGTGAGAGGGCAGTAGACACAGTACAAGTGAAATTGTAATTCAAATTTCCAAAGAAACACTGAAACACTATGTATTGTAAAATAAAGGATTTATTTAAATATAGGTGGGCCCAGATAAATCTAGGGGTAAGTAGGTACTAAAACATTATAAGAAATCACAGTATAAAGACACAACACTATACCTGAAAGCACACATACCCAAGTATAAACCTTATTTGGAACACCTACCAGTAGTTCTAGGGATGTCAAAACCTTGTTATACACATGTAGTATAGGCCAAGCCTATTCTTTGGGAGTAAAAGACCAATGGTTGCTTTCAGATTACATTCAGTAATACAAGGGCAGTAGGCCCTTCCAGTTGTAGAGTGACTCTTGGTACAAATCACATAAACAGTCAACTCGACAATATAATTTGTTGAATAGTGAAACACTTATCCTAGGTGCAGTAAAAACCTATAACTACTTTTGTCATAACACACAGTTATACCAGGTGAGTAAAACCTAAGGATGTAATATACCATTATAGATGCTTTTGAAATCATGGAACCCCAGATTGAGGTAAGCAATAACTCTGGTAACTTCTTTTGGATGGCACACAGCTAACACAAGGTAAGTAAAACCCACATACATTAACTTCACAATAAAGGGGAAAGTAAAATGGCACACTTTACTGAATAGTTATTTTAGGTAGGCAACAACCTAATGTAGACTTATTAAAGACAGGCTAGCAGCAAGTCAGGGGAAGCAAGACCCAGTTGGGGGACACTCATACATTTATCCTTACAGGATTAACCTGGTGAAACCAACACATTACTTTTGTAAAGAAGCACAACCTAATCACAGGAGAGTAAATATTGCCACATCTACTTTCTATTAGACTGGCAACACAGTGGCTAAGGAAGAAAATATGTTAACCATACTTTTAAGAATAGTGCATCACACATTCAAGATCAGTAAAAACTTTTGTAACTGTTCAATCTTAGAATTACAGTTACCAACCAACTCTTTACAAGTAAGTAAAACACTTGATTTCTTTTCTAGGCAGAAGTCCCAATCCCTTCAAAGTCTTTCCCTTACTCTTGGAGCATGAGTGTTCTCATTGGCAGAAGGGGGGGGGGTCACTAGAACTGGTGACCAACAGGCAGTGTTAGAAGAAGTTCCTTTGTAGCAAAAGTCAGAGTTTCCTTAGGAAAACTGGCAAACAGGTGAGTACTTTACTTTAGAGTTAGAAGAGGGTCCAGGGGCTTCACAGAAGACACCCCAGCGGATTCTATCAGTGGGACTGGGTGCACTGGATGAGGGACCTCCCAATCACAGAAAACACCCCAGGACTACACAGAAATCCCAAAAGGCTTAAGTTAAGTATATACCCAAGCCAACACAGTACCTCAGCAATGATGAAGAGATTGCAGCAGGAGAACTTAAGGGACTGCAACCAAATACCCAGTCTGTGGATTCCTTGTCCTGGAGACTGAACACAAGAAGGGACTTTGCAGCAGGGATCAATGAAGAAGGCTCTTGGTAAGATTTATCTTGCAGCTGAATGTGGTTCTGCAGATTTGGCACCTTTTCAAGTAGCACAGAAGAAGACAGAAAATTGCAGTTGACTTCTCATCGTTTTAAAGGTCCAGCACTCTTGTGAGGGGACTTTTTGGACTTGATTGATGTTTCCGGAGATGCACCAAGATGCCCACAAAGTTTCAGCTAGATTTGGAATTCAGAAGACTCTCCACCGCACAGTGGCTGGAAGTCCTAGGGTATTGGGGTATTGCAAGAATGCAATGTTGCAGCAACCCGTGGGATGGCTCAAAATTCAGGTATTGGTAAGTCTTGTGGGTCTCACCAGGCTATGGGTTTGGGTCATCATTTTCGGAGTCCCCAGGTCAATTGGAAGTAAGGGCTGCAGCAGGCTCAGGTTACACAGCAGGCTCTCCGGTCACTGGAAATCGTCTCTGCTGCTTTTCCTTTATCATCCTCTTCGGTTTAAGATCCAGTGGTCGACATGACTTCAGCTTCCAGGTTTCCTGTATTTATCAGGAACTACAGCACAACCTCTGCATTCTCTCCTCGCATTTTACAAGAAGGGGCATCTGGTTGTCCAATCAGGAAATCCAGCCCCCACTGGGATTTGTCCCAGTTGAAGCAAGGTGTAAGACAAAGGAGGGGGAAGTTTTGGACTCCTCCCTCCTGTGCTTACAGACTGACTGGAGCCTGGGCGGGGTGTCCAGGGGAATCCCGCCGAAGACAAAACTCACACAAAGGAATTTCCCACCCTGGATGTCAGGGGAAAGGATAAGAAACGACAAGGAACACTAAAATGGCAGAAAAAGATGACAAGGGCCATTTTGGTAAAATGAGCACACTTAGGTGCCTTTACCGAAGCTGTGATCACAACCCGCGCTAAAGGTGCACCAAATTAGTAAAAGGTATCACTGCCACCAGCCATTAAAGATAAGCTTGTCCTTGTAACATAATTGTTACAGTTTTAATGTGAAAGGGGATACATTGTATCTCCCTAGCACTCCACATAAGGTGGGGGTGTGCTGGTTTCACAGAATAACATGTAAAAGGGATCCAAATATCCTTTCTACCCTTGGGAACTGTAGTTCACTCAAGGTGAGCACAAGAAAGTTGAATGGGGAGCCCCTAGGGCAACCCAGCAACAACAGGCACTTATTGCCAATAAGTTGTTAAACATGATAACTTTAAAAAGACACTATGGAGAGTCTTAAAAATGACACCCATAACAAGAGTTAAAGATTAGGTGAGCGTGGAAAAAGGTTCCCACTCACTGAGGTATTAATGAAAAATATCCCACTAGAAAAGCAAAAAGTTCTGGGGTTCAACCAGGAAAGGAAACTTTACCAGCTCTGTGGAAATCTTAGCTAACACACATTCATTCAGAGTGTCAGTTATTATTACCTCTTCCAGGTTTAACTGTCTATAGGTATCAGAGTTAAGGTCTCATTCAGTTAGGTTCTGAGTATCTCAGAGTACATTCCCAGATATTTCTTTAACCCCGATTGTTTGTAGGGTAAAATGTTTCTCTGGTTCTTAGTTTTTTAAGATGGGTATTGGACTGCCTGTTAATTTTCTGCTTCCTTTATTTATAAGGCTCAAACCTTCCTCCACCTCTGCCCTAGCTTTTGCTGATTCTGAACTGGTGTGGAAGTTGACCTTCCTTTTCTAGCGAGGGCAGCAAATATGTGGGAGGGCGTTACGCTCACCTGATATCCACGGGGCACCACACGATGATGGATGGGAGGCTATGCGCTGACCTGGACCCCTCTCCGCTGGTTTGTGTGTTGACTGGAGGGCAGATTCTATAACAGGAGAGTGGAGGTTTAGATGCTGAGCCTGTGATGTGGTTTCCCACCTCCCACTGACCAAGTCTCTTCCCTTATGGTTATGCCTCACCTTATTTTCTTGTGCGTGAAGCTCTCCGTCCTGTGTCTCAGTGCAGGGGCGCGTGTTGTTGAGGGCGTTTTGAAGGCCCAGTTACTTCACTGGTCTTCTGCCCGTGCGTCGGGTCCAGTCTGGCTGAGACACTGACTTGTTTAGAGTGCACAGGTAAGTGTCTTTTAGTCTTCGTTCCCTGTGCTTTTCGGTGTTTGTTTCCCTTTCTTGGCTCTTAATGTCTCTTTCTGCCTTTTGCAGTAATTGTTGCTGTTGTGGAGCTGTAACGCCGGATGATTAAGGCTGAGGTAAATATTTTAGCGTGAAGCGCAGCGCTGCCCAACATAGGCCAGTTTGCTAACCTGTATTCCTTTCTCTCCTTCATGCAGGAGCTCAGCACTGACCTTCCGGAATGCAGGTCATTTGGTGGCCGGGTATGCAGGTAAGTAGTTAATTGGTTTTGCGTGTATGTCCGTCGCCGTTGCAGCTTAGCGTAGTGTGATGTCAATCCTGCTGCTAATGTTGTCTTTTATCTTGCAGGTCGCTGAGCACTCTGGCGATGGCGAATCCACGGAGCGCGAATGGAGGATGAGGCTGTTACTCACAGGTAAAAGTTCCCTGCTAATGCTGTTCTTGTTCTTGCAGGTTGCGGAGCGCTCCGGAGACGGGTGAACCACAGAGCGTGGACTGATGAGCAGATGGAAGTTGGAGCCGCTACTCACATGTAAGCGTTCTTGAATAACGTTGCCCTTTTTCTTGCATGTGTCAGTGGAATCCAGGAGTGATGCTGTAGAATCAGGTCACCGGGAGAAGCAGATGAGCTGGAGCTGGACATGATGAGCGTTACGCTGCAGGAGTGCAGAATAACACAAAGCGTGAATTCCAGTTCGGGCGTGGTTTTTATAGCCAGCCAAACCTGAAGATTCGACCACACCCAAAAGACTAGTCTGCATGGTTCAGTTCTTGGAACTGAGCTACAGGAAGTGCCTCCATGTTGGATTCAGGCCAAGGATGGGCTTTCCTTATGCGGGATAATGAGCCTGGCGCCAAAGGCACCACGACTGTCTCCATTTCTGTTGTTGATGGGTCTTTTGGACCCTTAGAGTCATTGTGGGGGGCTGTAACCAGACTGCTGCCAGGGGGCTGTTGCAACTGAGTGGATCAGGGATAGGAATCATGACAGCACTCCCCCCTAAACCCTCTCTCACAATGTCCCTTCCGACTGGTCTGGGTTTGGTTGGATGGTTCTGATGAACTCTTCTTCCAAAAATAAGACACAAATTGACTGCCTCGGTCTGAAATCAGGACGGAAGGAAATCCGTGTAGTCGTACGATTTGTTCCAAGAATACCTTTGCCAGACTGCATGCATTTGGTAGACCCTTAATTGGTATGAAATGGGCCATTTTTTAAAAGAGGCCCACTACCACTAGGATAGTGTTGAATCCTTGGCACGGTGGAAGGTCGGTGATGAAGTCGAGAGAGAGAGAGTGTGCCAGGGCGCAGGTGGAATCTCCAAGGGCTGAAGGAGTCCCTGGGGTTTTTGCTTTAGGGATTTATTCTGCGCACACATGCCCCATGATAGGATGAATTGCACAATGGCCTTTCGCCAGGTTGGCCACCAATAATGTCTTTTCACTTTGTCTAAAGTTTTGGCTATCCCAGGATGCCCTTCCATTAGAGAGTCATGCTAACCTGAGATGACTTGTTCCTGTAAGGTCTTATTTGGTAGATACAAAGGTCCCCTAAAATATGGGATTTGATCCTTGATTGTGCGATGTTCACATTGAGTGGCCCAGTCCTGTAATGCCTCAGCCTTCATTAGTAGGTGGACTTCCTTATAAAGTTCATCCAAAGAAAATGTGGCAGGGAGACCAAGTAGTCTGTCACCTGGTATGATGGCTACAGGGCCTCGGGCTTAGTAAGCATGTTCATCAACTCCCATCCGAGATAAGGCGTCTGCCTTACTGTTCTGAATTCCGGGTCGATAGGTGATTATATAATTCTACTCCACAAAAAATAAAGCCCACCTAAGTTGACGAGATGATTGAACCTTGGCTGACTTGAGGTGTTGAAGGTTCCGATGGTCGGTGATTACAGTGATGGTGTGTCTGGCGCCCAAGAGGTTATGTCGCCAGGCCTTAAAGGCCGCTTTAATCGCTAGGAGTTCTTTGTCCTTTATTGCGTAATTCAGTTCTGGTGTAGAGAATTTACGTGACCAAAAGACCACAGGGTGCACTTGGCTGGTTCTGGAATCTCTTTGGGAAAGAACTGCCCCCATTGCCATACTGGAGGCATCTGTCTGTACTATATATGGGAGGTCTGGGCGAGGGTGTCGTAAAACTGGGGCTGAGGTAAACCTCCTCTTAAGTTCCTGAAAGGCCTTCTCTGCCTCTTCAGTCCATTTTAAATGCTTGTTTTTCTTTGGTAACAAGGACGTGATCGGGTGTACTATCTGTGAGAAGCCATGAATGAATCAGCGGTAAAAGTTAGCAAAACCGAGCATACTCTGGACACCTTTCACGAAGACGGGGAGGGCCAATTAAGGATGGCCTCTACCTTGTGCTCATCCATCCGGATGCCTCTAAGAGTGAGGATGAAACCTAAAAACTCGACTTTGGTGACATGGAAGGAGCATTTCTCAAGTTTAGTGTATAGTTAGTGCTGACAGAGTTTTGCAAGGATGGAGCGTATGTGTCCAACATGATCTTGTTTGGAAGAGGAATACACCAAGATGTTGTCAATGTACACCAGGGCACATACGTCAATCAGCTCTTGTAGTACATCATTCATGAAGTACTGAAATGCGGCGGCAGCGTTGCAAAGCCCGAAGGGCATCACCTGATATTCGTACAGCCCATACTTGGTACAAAAAGCGGTCTTCCATTCATCCCCTTTTTTACCCTTACGAGATGGTATGCCCCCCTGAGGTCCAATTTGGTGTAAATTTGGGCATCTTTGACTTGTTTCAGCAGTTCGGGATCAGAGGTAGAGGGTAGCAGTTTTTTACTGTTACTTGATCTAGTACGTGGTAATCGATGCATGTTCTCAATTCTCCCTCCTTCCTGGGTACGAAGAATAGGGGCAAGGCTGCTGGGGATTTAGATGGGCGGATGCATCCGTCTGTCAGATATTGATCAAGGTAGGATTTCAGATGGAGATTTTCCGGTTCTGTGAGTGCATAGATGCGACTACATGGGATTTACGCTCAAGGTACAAGGTCGATCTGACAGTCATAAGGCCGGTGAGGGGGTAAGGTATTAGCCTGCTCCTTCTGGAAGATGTCTTGAAAATCCTGGTATTCGCTTGGTAACGTACCCGTTACACCTAGAACCACTGCCTGTTTACCTTGGGCTGGTGTTAATGGATCAGCCATTGGAACATCCACCTGGTAGCAGGCGTGGACACAGTCTTTGGAGAAGGTTACTTTCTTTGCACGCCAGTTAATGCTTGGATTGTGAGCCACCAACCACGGACTCACCAAAATCACCCGAAACAGAGGGGCTTGGATAAGATCGAAGGCTATGGCTTCCAGATGTCCATCTTGGCACAGAAGGATTCATACTGCTGTGCGTTGAGTTACTGGAGCCAAAGCTATCTCTGTGCCGTCGAAAGTGGTAACCTTCTCAGTTGTCATTTTCTGACAGAGGGGGAGCCCCATCTTAGTTGCCAGGCCTTGGTCGATGTAGTTACCAAAGACTCCACTGTCTATATAGTCCTCCACGGCGTGCATCCGAGACGGTTGTTGGTGACTGATTAGGATCACAGGCAGGGCAAGGTGTGAGGTCTGTGGCTCTTCCTTCTCGCTCGACAAACGGACCTCTACGCTTGCCGGGCCGGGAAGTTTTCCGACTCAGGTTCTCTTCCTTCTTTTTCAGTAGCACCAACCATTCTCCTAGGAGGCTTCACTGGGCAATCCCTGAGGAAGTGACCGGGCTTCCCATAGTACAGGCATACTTGTTGTTGCCTCCTTTTATCTCTTTCGGCCTTGGTTAATGGGCTTTGTACCCCCCCGATTTGAATGGGTTCTGAAGCATTTTTTAATGCACGTGGAGTATACTCCTTGGGACGTACATACACAGTACGATTATCTGCTCTGGCCCAGTCTGTTTTGCGGTCTTGTAGTCTGTGGTTAAGATGCACAACGAGATTGATGAATTCAGCGCAGTCTCTTGGTGGGCTTACCACCTGGGCCAGGACGTCTTTCAATTCTCCCTTTAGCCCTCGATGGAATAACATGGTTCTTTCTGCTCCATCCAAACAGTTTCCACTATGAGTCTGTTAAAGGTGGCGATGTATGTCCATAAATCTTGGCTGCCCTGGTGAAGAGACAATAGTTTGTTATCCAAGGCTTAGCCTTGGGTGTGTCGGGCAAACTACTTTTCCATTTCCTGCTGGAACCCTCCAAAATCCTGCAAGAGCAGATCGTCCTGTTTCACCAGCGGTAAAGACCAATCTGCGGCACTGCCACTCAGATATGACAGAACAAAGGCAACTCGTGACTGATCATTCAGAAAGTCTCCGGGCCTGCAGAGAAAATGGAGGCGGCACTGGTTCGTGAACACTGCATATCTCTTTGGTTCCCCGGTAAAACGTTCTGGTGGGGCCAAAGGAACTGCCCCAAGGGAGAATCACTTGCACTGGATTAGCAGATGCGGTGTAAACTGGCGGAATAGTTCCTGGCAATGGGGCCTGACGGGCCTGAATCTGGAGCAACTGCCTGGCTAAATCATTGGTACGGTCTTTGACGACTATCAATTCCCTTCAAAGAGCGTTGGTTTCCTGCTGGGCAGAGTGCATTTCAGCCCGTAGTTCCCCCAGTAACTGGGCTAGTTGAACAGTCTCAGATGTTTTCATGACGTCCAGGTGAATGTTTAATGAAGGCTTTGCATTCTGTTACGCTCACCTGATATCCACGGGGGCGCCACACGATGGTGGATGGGAGGCTATGCGCTGACCTGGACCCCTCTCCACTGGTTTGTGTGTTGACTGGAGGGCAGGTTCTATAACAGGAGAGTGGAGGTTTAGATGTTGAGCCTGTGATGGGGCTTCCCACCTCCCACTGACCAAGTCCCTACCCTTAGAGTTATGCCTCACCTTATTTTCTTGTGCGTAAAGCTCTCCGTCCTGCGTCTCAGTGCAGGGGCGCATGTTTTTGAGGGCATTCTGAAGGCCTAGTTACTTCACTGGTCTTCTGCCAGAGCCTCGGGTCCAGTCCAGCTGAGACACCGACTTATTTAGAGTGCACAGGTAAGTGTCTTTTAGGGCCTCATTACACGGTAGGCGGTGGACCAAGGTGCTAATAGCACCTTGGTCCATGCCGGTAAAATACCGGCACCGGGTTGGTGGAAAGGGGAATTACCGCCCTATTCCAAGGTTGGCGGGGCAGTAATTCCCCCTTCCACCATTGCCCTTCCCCATTCCTATTTTTGCCCCATAGGGCATAATGGGAATGGGGAAGGTGCTAATTACGGTACCGCAAATTTGCTGTGCTGTAATTAGCACCAAGGTCCCTTAGCGGGTTGGTTTTTAACACCTGCTAAAAGCAGGCGTTAAAGCACCAACCCGCTAAGGGACTTCGTAGTAAGGCGGTAAGGGTTAACAGTCACTGGTACCATTACCGGTGACCGTTAACCCTTACCGCCTACCGTGTAATGAGGCCCTTAGTCTTCATTCCCTGTGCTTTTCGGAGTTTTTTTTTTCCCTTTCTTGGCTCTTTCTGCCCTTCACAGTAATTGTTGCTGTTGTGGAGCCGTAACGCTGGATGATTAAGGCTGAGGTAAGTATTTTAGCGCAAAGCACGGCACTGCGCAACATAGGCCTGTTTGGTAACCTGTATTCCTTTCTCTCCTTCATTAAGGAGCATGTGCGCTGACCTTCCGGAATGCAGGTCATTCGGTGGCTGGGTGCGCAGTTAAGTGATTAATGGGTTTTGCGTGTCTTTCTGTCACCGTTGCAGCTTAGCGTAGCGTGATTTCAATCCTGCTGCTAATGTTGTCTTTTATCTTGCAGGTCGCTGAGCACTCTGGAGATGGCGAAGCCACCCAGTGCGAATGGAGGATGAGGCTGTTACTCACAGTTAAAAGTTCCACGCTAATGCTGTTCTTGTTCTTGCAGGTTGCGGAGTGCTCCGGAGACGGGTGAACCACCGAGCGCGGACTGATGAGCAGATGGAAGTTGGAGCCGCTACTCACAGGTAAGCGTTCTTGAATAACGTTGTCCTTTTTCTTGCAGGTGTCAGTGGAATCCAGGAGTGTTGCTGTAGAATCAGGTCACCGGGAGAAGCAGATGAGCTGGAGCTGGACAAGGTGAGCATTACGCTGCAGGAGTCCAGAATAACGCGAAGCGTGAATTCCAGTTTGGGTGTGGCTTTTATAGCCAGCCACACCTGAAGATTCGACCACACCCAAAAGACTAGTCTGCATGCTTCAGTCTTGGAACTGAGCTACAGGAAGTGCCTCCATGTTGGATTCAGGCCAAGGATGGGCTTGCCTTATGCTGGATAATGAGCCTGGCGCCAAAGGCTCCAGGACTGTCTTCATGTCTGCTGTTTATGGGCCTTTTGGACCCTTGCAGTCACTGTGGGGGGCTGTAACCTGACTGTTGCCAGGGGGCTGTTGCAACTGAGGGGATCAGGGATAGGAATCATGACAGAGGGAGCTCCTGATCGAATGACCACTTAATTATTAATCATCTGGCGTGCGCTAAGTGGGTATAACATATTTTTAGGTTGTTTAACATGTCCTTAATGTCCCTCAGCACTATCGAGTGAGACCTTACTTCCAAGGTGATGTTGTCATATAGCTGCACAAGTGCTTGAAGAAGGAGGTGTAAGGTTGATATTAAGCTGCCCCCCAAAATCGAAGAGTCAGGGCAAGCAGAGGGCTCACAGTTATAAGTATGCAACGCCCCAACATCTGAGTTATCTCTTTTAAAATCTCTCCCTCTGAAGGTTTCCACTGACTCTTCTGAAGGGTTCCCCAACAGAATGTAGAGGCATGTGTAGCACTTAAGTTAGTAGTGGACACAGCTAACTCTGTGATTTCCTCTTCAGAGCTAATGCATGCCTCATGCAAGGACAAATTAGGTTACATTTGCTGATCCCTTTTAAAAAAGATTCCTGTAGGCATATTGGTAGCCCTCTCACCTGTACTTCACAGTTCTCTTCCAATGGTTGTGCTGAGCACTGCACTGGTTGGATATATAATTTTGGGATTTTCTGTGGAAAAAACGAGGTCATTTTTATTTGCTGGGAAAAATGATCGGTTGTTAAATACATGAGAAGTGAAACTTCTTTGTCTAATGCAGTAGCATATTTACTCTTAGATTGTAGCATTTTCCTATGACTTTCATTATGTCATAGCAAGATTTGGTATTAACTTAAGTCACAGGGTTAGCTTGGTCTGTCTCAACCCATTACAATATAACACAATATAGACAGAACCACTTTATTAGAAAAGTCATTCCTGCTACTAAAGTTCCTAAAAATGACTAAAAGTCCCTATAAAGAGGATTTTACTGTCCTACCATGTGATGTTCTACCCTAGAAAGTGCTGCTGTAATTCCAGTCTAATGTGAGGGATAGACAAGAAGCTCACCCTGTCCTCTCTCACTACTTTCGCTAGACACTAAAATTAGTGCAAACTATTTGGAAATCGATTCTTTCCATTTTTATTTTTATCGCTTCCAATATGTGTGTCTTATTGATGTACAATTCACTCAATTTTTCACTAAACAAGTGTTAAAACACAATCCTGCTTCTGGATTGCTTAGTGTCTATTTATATTTACACTTATCTAAAAGGTGATGCAATTTAGTCAAGCTCACAAAAGATATTGTATGTCTCGGGGATCAGGTCATTGCCCTGAACCTTAATGTTGTCAATGGTTTCAGCGGATACAGAATTGTAGGATATTTTGTGTAAATTTGGAGTTTGGCAGTATTTTTCTTACTGCCAATATATGAGCAGTAGTTGGTGATAACTTATCCTTGTATTTAGACTGGGTTTGGCCTCATATCATTCTAGTGACCATACTTTGTGATATTATGTTGGAGAATATAGTTATATGTATTACTTGTAGTATTTTGTGGTAATAGTTTGTTTGTGGTATTTAGTGGTGAGCATAATTTCCTTCCTTACATCATAACCCCATCATAAACAAAACCTTCCTTTCTATGAGAATACCTCCTAGTGATCTATAGAGAGCCTTGGACCTACACACACAAGGAACCCCAACACTTTTATATAGAGTGCCACCTACAGCCTTTGGCCGGTATCATGGGCTTATCTACACCAGTGATCTATGCGCCCGTAGGCATCATTACTGACTCATAGACCTCCAGTAATCTATATATTATATTAGATCCCCTCCAAATAACATGCAAAGAGTACACACACACACCTATTTTATCACTCCTTATTCTTTTTATTATTCTATCTGCACGGGCAAATTGACAAATGTATTACCAAAGAAAATGAATCTCACCCGTGTCAACATCAATGCAATAAAAAAACTCTAAAAAATCTGTTTTTATATATTGGTTACATTGCATAGATAAAGTGACCTCACTTAAACTGCATCTGCTTACCAAAGATATTTGTTTGAATCTCTCCCACACGACCTTGTCCTTGCTCCCCACAGAAGAGCAGTCCCAGCCAACGAGCCTCTCCTGTAATCTTGGATGCTTTAAATGCGCTGCGAGAACAAAATTTTCCGCCAGCCAGCGCTAAGTGACCAGGCACTTCTTTCTTCAAAGCCCAGTCAGCATGAACTAAACTTCCCTCTGTCATTTTTCCATTACAAAAACTCAGAGCCACCCCACATGTGATGTTACATATCTGCAGACACTTTCTTCCAATCATATTACCAGAAAATGTATTCTGTCACCACTCTCATGTCCCAAACAATGAGAGCATTCTGATTATAATAACTGCATATTTTTCCGTTTCCTGCTATGCATACTTTCTGCTTTCTGCAAACTGAACACAGAAGAGAGAGAAAAAAATGCCAGTGCACGTTTGAAAAAACGCATTTCAAAATATGTATTCTCACCTCATTTTGTTCAAGGGACTACATTATAATGTTAAGGAGTTAGCATTAGTGATTAGTAATTGTTAATTAAGTCAGTCAGTTATATAAATAATGTAGTCTTCTATGCAAGAGTTATTCAAAAGAAAAAAAAATGGGTGCACTTTTACTCTCTGCAGTTTCACATTGAACTTTTGCTGCATTACGCATCCTGTACCTTGCATGCCACCAGCCACATATTCACATGTTATACTAGCAACATGAAAATGACTATATCTGTGTGCCACATTATTGCTGGCAACAAAATGCCATCACATTTAGTGAAGCGCTATATATTCTAAAGCACTATAAATATTATAAAGCGCTATATATATAACTACAAGACCCTTTCCGCTTTCTTCAGGACATATACTATGAAATTAACTCATCATATTGTATTGAATATGAAAATGAAAAAGAACATTTTCTTGTTCCTTGTCTTGGTCTCCGTTTTCTGGACTAGGGAGAGCGTCTCATGTTTTCTCTAATGGACTTCTTGTTTTTCTTCCAAATATCCTAAAAGGGAATATACATAAGGGGACACCATCAGTGTCTTTCTCGGATCTACTTTCGCATTTACGTATTGACAGGTAGTAACATTGTAATTCCTTAGTGGTCTTCTTTATGTACTTAGCGCGTTCTCTTCTCGTGCAGTCTGCTCTGATTGTTACATGGAATATTGTCAGAATACAACCTCAATAGTCAATAGTCCAAGTTTTAATGTGTATTCATTTGGCAAGTAACCAGTCTGATTTTATGTTCTACAATTAGTTCTTACCCATTCTCAATTACCTCTTCCATTTCATGTGATCTTCTAAGCAATCTTCTCTCTAGGTCACTATACAGGATGTATTACTTCCCTCTCTGTGGTCATCTCATTTCTTATGAATGGGATAGCCTAGAAAATGAATGGTATCATGGGAGAATGTTTTATTCACACCCATCTCAATTAGTAATTGTCCAATTTAAGTATTATCTTGGCATTCTAAAGTTATCATCCATATTCGTGCTTGGTCTCAAGATGTTCTCTCATGGATCCCAGAGCTGGGGAGGATCTGGGGGCAATATTCGTTGACCCCCTAACCCTCTCTAGAGATGTAATATTATCCAATGCATTCTGCGTGTATTGATTCACGCTTAATCTGCCCAGATTTTTTCTTACCTGTTGCAGCGTTTTAGTACCCTCTCTCCTTAGTACATCTTGGTATCAAATTGTAGCAGCCATTTTAGGAACTGTTTTATATAAACAGTTCCTAAAATGGCTGCTACAATTTATATATATATATATATATATATATATATATATATATATATATATATATATGTCACGCGTTTCGAACGTTGGTGCCACATGACCCTGTTTACATTTCTGATGTGTGGTTCCTACTTCAGATGCATATCTCTGTCATCACATTATCTCCACTCTAGGTGTTGATGTGTATTTGGGATGTTATTTTGATAGTCCTTAAATTGCAACAACATCAAATCTTGTGTTTTACTAGGAAAAAACAACAGGGTCAATTAAGGCTCAAAGAGCCGGGGTGGCAACTGCCTTCCCAAACCGTAGGAACATACTGGTACACAAAGAACGGTTCACTGGGGAAAAAGTTTGTCGGTTTGCAAGGCTGGGCGGAACAAATGATAGCGGTGTTTAGGAGGTGGTCCTACTCATTGGACAAAGGATAGGAAGCTAATCTGGCCCTCTGTTGAGACACCAGGACCCCACCGGTGGGGAACCGAGGGGTGGGGGTTGTATCTAGTGGGTAGTCTAACCACAGGCGGTGATGGATCTAGTGCCTGTCTGCAGGGGAGGGGGGTGACTGAGTTCCACTATGTGTCTGTGGTAATCTTGCTAGCGTGAGTGGCAAGGTAACCAACAGCCTGTCAAGAGGGAGAAAGGGGGACAAGGGTGGGGCAACCAGCGATGTTAAGAAAAAAGTACGAGAGAGGGATTAAATCTTTTGGTCAAAGCCTAACGGGCTGGTGATGACAAGTGCAAAAAATGGAGGCATCGGGATTTCCTTATGATTTATTCACCTTGGTGACTCAAGAGTTCTTTTGCAGATGGGTGGTTGCCCAAAAATGTACATCAAACGTTATCAAGTTTTTCTAAAAACGCACAGTCCGACTGACTATGGGATGTGCTCAAAACCCATGCTTTCTGGGTTTTGAGTGTAATTTCGTGTGGTATCCCCTGTTGGTCTTGGGGATATCGTAAAAAGTTGTGGTGGAGCCAAAACAGGTCAGGTCGACCGGTTTCGATGGTGTGTTAGTGGTTATCGACCATCTTCTTCAGGACAAACTTAATGTGCTGCACAGTCCAGGGGGGGTGTGTGGGGGGGAAATAGACTCTCTGCAACTTCGTGCCTGGTTTTCTCAGAGCTTACACAACCGCTGCAGCCTGCTCAATACGTACGCTGTTGGCTGTTTTACTACACATCGTTACTTGTTCCCCAGCTTTCTGGGTAATGTAGTTTAAATATGCTTGCCGGATCAAGTGCTAATCTTGTTGGTCATGTGGTCTTAGATTTATGGCCATCTTGAATGGCCCTGCTGCTTCCGTTCACGGGTACTACAGTGGATTAGGGGTGATGTAGTCTTCCTAGACTCGCCATCTCGAGTTGCGCTACTATTTATATTCGTGGGCACTCAAATGCATTAAAATTGTTTTAAACAATGGTTTTCACACGTTTTGATCTCTTTGCGGAATGACATCTTAATCATCTGATTAACTAACTGTGTTGGTGGGTCATGGATGACGGGTGTAGGAGGTAATGTCACCCGGATCTATAACTCGGTAGGTACCTGGATATATTTAAACTTCATATTTCGGGCCATGCTAACAGTTTTGGGAGGTAGTTTCATCTGTACCTCTATTTCTATCACTTTGTCGCTACCTACATTGTATGATTCGTCATTGTTCAGGCAACACTACTGATGTCCTCCTTTATTACGCAATATTATTTCTACATACTCATCTCCAACCCCCCACACCTAATCCCACTCCCCTTCACCCCCTTCAGTTAATTGCTCTTTGCACTGTTTTGTCAAATGATTCATGATGTAATTTTGCTCCCACTGTTATTTTGTTGTTGTTATCTTGTATTATGTTGTTCCACTGTACAGCGCCTTGGTGTAAAGCGCTCTATAAATAAATAAATAAATAAATAAATACATAAATAAATACATAAATACATAAATAAATAAATCAATGCCATACAAGTTGTCGTAACTTTGTCTCCCATATGGATGGTGTGTTTTCTGTCTTGGACCAGTCTAGTTGTACGGGCGATCTGGTCATATTCCCCATGTCTCCATATTCTCCTGGTGTGTTCTGTCAACTGAATGACCCACATAGTTTTTTATATCTGAACCAGAATTGGTTAATTCTGGCTATGTTCTCACACATATTTGCGCACAAACTGTCATCTAGTAGGGGCCGGTGGGTTTGATGTTTCATAGCCATGGCAAATGTGGCCCCCATAGCCACTTTCCAAATGTTTTGACAAATGGGGGTTTCTGTTGACCTCCCTCTGGTTTGGCACGAGATGATTCACTAGACTGACCTGATTTCCCATGTGGCTTACCCTTTTTCTGTTTGTGGCCCTCTTTTGGATTGGAGGTTTTAGAATTCTCTTTGTCATCTTTCTTTTGCTGATTCCCCTCATCCTTTTTATGAGTGGCCCAGAATCCTTGGCAACCCACAAGTCAGCAGCTTTTGCTAGCTTATTGGGATCAATCTCTTTAGAGTCGGCCAAATGCTGTCTCAGCTCAGGAGAGCAGGCATCAAAAATAGATTCCAACAAAAACAGATATATCATTCCTTCAAAAGAGTTCAATCTGTAACCCTTAACCCAACCATCTAAGTTTTTCAAACATTCACACACCCAGATAGCCACATAGAGGTGAGGTTACTTATCAATGACATGAACTTAAAACATGCACTTATACTATTGGAGCTGTGCTGCCATGGTGCTGCCATGGTGCTGGACCAGGCCTCAGCTCCAAATAATGGGGAAGGAATTTGCAAAACCAGGTTGGATGGATGGAATAATGGGATGTCTTGCAGAAATAATGGTTGGGCACGAAGAAGAAATGGTTGCATTTCTGAACAGTAAATGCCTTGCTTATTGGAGACAGTTTGCTAATTTGTGCACATGGCATGATGTCAACATAGCGTCCATGCATATACAAAGAATGATGACCCTGTCGTTATGCTTTAGAAATAATGGCAATGTACATATGGGTAATAATACAGGATGCAAACTAATTATGGTTTTTGGCAGGTATGCGATTGCACATCGCAGTATTGATGGATGAGTATTGTTCTTGTGGCATACGAGCCTACATGCACCACCCACCATGGTGCAACAGTATTTGCTCTCTCACTACCCTGCACTCATCAGCGCTTGTAGTGTCCAAGAGTCACATTGTGCCTATCAGTGAACATCCCACAGTAATGGATGTGCCCAATAAGAGGGAGGGTCGAAGGAGTAAGAGAAAGAATTATTTCTCACGAGATTCCGCAGTCAGAATAGTGCAATACCGTAAAGCAACAGGCTGTTCAGTAACACAGTTGTATCGCTTGCATCCTGCAAACAACAAACTGAATGGCAGTTTAACAGAAGCTATATCTGCCGTGCACATCCTGCACATGCATATGGAGAAGGAGAGTATGAAAGTAGTAGATAAAGAATGGTATCATTGGATGTTCTCATGGCTGCCTCACTGGTTTGGTAAAATATTTGACCTAGTGGTGTCTCTTTTGTTTATACTATTAGTAAGTATGTGCATTTTGCACATAATATTTGGAATATTGTAAAGTAGTGAAAAAGGGGAAGGCAGAATGTAACATGTTGTGTCTTACTATTGCTACTATAGAAGCTACTGCTGGCCCGGTACACTCTGATACACAGACTGATGCACTATTTGTCCCGGATGAAATTAGGACGGTTCCGATAGAGAGATCTATTGGAGCACCTGAAACTTAGTTTATGGCCCCTTTTGAACCTGAGAACTACACACAAGGCTGGGTAGATTGTGAGAGTGATGGTGATTGCTGATATATGACCTGTGGACCAGGAGAGTTTGTAAAAAGAGGACATAGATTGAGGGGGTCTGTAGAGCTTGAATCTCTAAAGATAAGTATGATAAACTGGAAGATAAAGGAACTTTGGCCAACAGATTGACCATAGGGAGAATGTGATGGTGTAGATAAGACCAGTGCTGCGCAAGGCCACCCCACCCTGCATGTTCACAAATGACAACAAACATACACAATAAGAAAACTAGAATATGGTGTCATTTTGGTATACCACTGCTATGTAGAATGTAACACAAGTAGGAAAAAGTTTGTTTTGCCACACTGTAGGGAGCCACTTTGTCTTATTATAGGAAGGGCTAGGTTGCTGAATATTAAGAGAGTGAACATAGCAAATGGTGGTATGCACAGTTAGGTAGGGTATATGCATATATTCAACAGCATTATGAATGGAAAGAGAAGCTCAATTTTCTCCTTTGCAAGACCCTGCACAGAACATGGTTAAAAGGCACAGCATCGCAGTGTGAATAGCTTAAGAGGGATCCTTTTGGTCCACGATAATGTTCAGAAAAGTGCAAATGCCAAGGCTGAGAGAAAGGGAGCATTGCTGAAACTGCACAAATCAACCTTTGCCATGGTTCCAGCTTTAGATAAGCAACAATTAAGTTTTTTTTTTTTGTTGCTGGCAGCCAAAAATACACAAGCAGGTGCACGCAGTTACGTTGACAATAACACAATAACAAGATACACCCACAGCACCTCCAACAGTGAAAGCAGTTGAGCGCACGTATGAAGAACACATTAATAGGTTGAATACATTGAAGGCAAACAGTCCCATACACTAGCCTCACACTACAATGAACACGCTATACATATCTTGATCCAATTAAATCAAACACCTGCAAGCAGCATTATTTATCAGAAGGGAGTACAGGACAACCTATTCAAAGTTGAGCAAACGGTTTGGGAGATTGGGGCCTGACGTTGAAAAAGGAGATGGGAGTGAGTTTGATAGTTCTTTGGCCAAGGCAACATTTTGATCTCTCCTTTCCCAACAAAAGTTAATTGGACTGTTATGGATAAGTGTAACACTCAGGGCTACATCAGTAACAGGCACCAGTATTGTAACAATGTCTGCAATGTGATCATAATGATGACCGGAACACAACATCTTGCATAGCGTGTGGGACCCTGGGCAGGCTCAAAGATAATGATTATCCAATTAGAAGAAGCAATGTATAGAAATATATGGTGATTTATTTTAACAACCAATGGCAACTTGTGAACGATGTTTTGTTATGAATATGACACTGAGGTTTTTCTAGTTTATAACCCCTGAGCTACCAGGAAATAATTGAGAATGTCTGTGGACCTTCTACCAGTTGAATTGATTAATAAAGCTGGTTTCTTCATGCAACTTGGTTTGCTCCCTTATCCTGGTTGGTTTGGATTATTGGAAGCGTGTTTACAGAGATCTGTCACAGATTTGCATCCCCAATATTGGATTTTTTTTGCCTCAACTTCCTCAGCAGAACTCCATCATTTCTGCTACACGTTCCAGATGATGGGTGCTTGGGATGTCAATCCACTGAATCTGCAAATCCTCAAGGGCTTCTCTATGCCTTTTCTCCAATACCTCTGACAGCCACGGTTATACAAAAGATCAGACGATGCTGAACAATCGTATTTCTGGTAGTCCCCTCTTGGTCTCGTACGGAGTGGTTCCCTTATTTTGTGGATCTAGAGTCTCAGGAAGTCTAGAGGATCCTGAAATGGCCTTCACTCTACAAGCAGATCAAAGTTTTGTGGTTCCAGGAATTCAATGGGCAGCCTGGCAATTGAAAGGGGTGGGCTAAAATAGAAGGACATCTCAAATCAGGTAGCGAATACTCTCTTCCTCTCTAACAGCCATTGGCTTTGAAATCCTATGGAAAGCTTTGGGCACATGTGGGTTGAGGGATCATACATTTTTGCACTTCTCTGTGGTACGCCCTCTGTACTAAAATTCCTTTATGATGGGCTTGTTAAGGGGTTGTCAGTGTCTACACTTTGAGCCAATGGGCTTCCAGTAAGACTCTAAGGCTTAGAAGGTAAAAATCAAATCAAAGGTGAAGCCTTGGTAGAATGAGACTTAAAAAGTCGGACATGCTTTTCAACTCCCCCTGATACGGGGTTACCTCCCTGGGATCTCCTTTTGGACCTGACATTACTCCAAGGTCCTCCCTTTGAGTCCTTTGATCTCGTTGATATCAAGACATGTTCTAATTTCTATTACATGATCCTGAAGGCTGGGGGAAATCGAGGCTCTTCTGTGTAGTCCTCCTTTTCTTTGATTTCTTCTGGAATTAGTGTTGCTACGATGTGATTCTAAGTTTCTTTCTAAATTGTTATCCAAGTTTCACAATGCTCAAGATGTGGTTCTCCCTGCTTTCTTTGAAGACCCACAAATGTCAGAGGAAGAGGTGTGGCATTCAATATGAGGAAGGCAGTCCTGGAGTACTTCTGTAGAATCAAAGGTTTTAGGAACATTGACAGTCTCTTGGTGACTATTGATTCCGCTGAAACAGGCTTAAATGCTTTAGTGCTGTCCATCAGTCACTGGATATGACCTGTTATTTCCATGGCCTATGTGGCTACTGAGTTGCCCATTCATGAACAGGTGCAGGGTCATTCCACCACGGGAATGGCTGCCTCCTGGGCAGAAGCACAGGGGTTTTTCTTGTGGAAGGTATGTAGGACAGCAACTTGGGCAGATCAGAAAATGTTCATTTGGCAGTATAGGTTGAACATAGATAACTACTGGGGTGGTCTCTTTGGGGTAGGGGTGTTTTCAGTTGGCAAGGTCTGAGTATCTTGGTCTGGTAATAAAGATGTGTCAGGATGCAGCAGCAATATTTCACAGGTAAGTACTTGGACGAGGAAAAGGGACATGGAGGTAATGCCCTGATTACTTACTGGATATCTTCATTATGTTCATTCATAGTCTTTCTCGGTGTGGACAGTCCCATGATCTAGCTTAGGGTGTATTGGTAACTGAGGGATTGTGGGCAAGGTGAAGGCTTATACCTTACAGGAAAATATTATTTCTGTGCTGGAGGTGGGGCAAGTACTGTGACGAAGAAGGGACAGAATGGGAGTAATGAAGATAACCGGTAAGTAAAAGGGGCAGTCCTCTCCCGGCTGCTATCTTCTTTCTACATTTCTGCCCCTCTACAAGGTCAGGGTCATATGGCTGCTGCCTTTTTGATAACCTAACAGTGGATGTGTATGCACCACCAGACTCTAATCACGGCATTTATTCATGCCTCACTCACTTCACGTACAATTTGACTTTTAACACGTTTTCAAACACAGACTAATTGTAGTAATAAAATGTTTTCATTAGTCAAAAAGAAACGCATATTAAAGTTGCTGGTTAATAACGAACCCAATCACGGAATATTGTCTGTATAATGATGTATTCCCCAAAACATGGCTGCTGCGCCACTCTGAGCGTACGAAACTAAGGTAGGACTACTCAGTTTCCATAGGAACGGCTTTATACATGAACAGGGGCACCTGGCGTCATCCTTGACAACTGACACGAGATGCGAAAGAACATAGAACTTGCAGGTACGCCCTAGGGTCGGCTCGTGATGGACCCACCACGAGGAACAACCAATAATATCTAGATGCGCGGACCTTAGCTGGTCCACCTGGCTCACTGTGTTTAACATAACCCAGCAGATGCTACTACGCTCGCCCTTTTCAATAACATAGAGAGATATTAACATTAAACACATAGTGGATAGCAACAAGGGGATTTCAATTGAACACTCATTAGTTAGGAATAATATTGATTTTTAACATTGTGCACAGGGACATGAGCAAATCACTCAATGTAGATTTGTTGTTATACTTTAGGTGGGATTTAACCCATGATGGCGTTCACTTTCTTGGAATCACGGACAGAGAATTACTTACTGCAAATACGGATAAGAGGTTGACAACCATATAGAGCAATTTTATTACATCTGGTAATATTCTAACAATATATGTGAACAATACTTTGTAATTACAACATCCATGCATTGGGGAATGTTAGCAATCAACTAGAGGAACTGAAATCAGCAGCAGTGGCGGCTGGTGAGTTTGAAAGCTGGTGGGGCGTGAATTTTCCAGGGCGATTTTAGTAGCGAGCGCGCGTAGCGCGAGAGCCCACCCCCCCAAATTTTTTGAAAAATGGACACAAAATGTGCAATTTACTGTCCAAAAACCCACTGAAATATGAAAAAAGCATTTGGTTTTAAATATTAATGGTGGTACACTATTCTTACGTGTGCAGGTGTGATGGTGTATTTTACAGCAGCTTCTATTGAGAATAGCTGGTACTATTGTGTATGCATAAAGAAATTCATTATATAGTCAGTAATGATGGAAACATATGTTTGTCATGCTGTTACTGGCATTCACATGCGTTCATCCTCTTACTAAGGTGGGATTTTAGGCATTTTCTGAAAGGGGGAAACTAAGCTAATATATTACTTTCGTTTTTAACCACTTAATTAATGCGACATTTGTCCTACCTCTAATGGCTGTCCGCCTCGCTGAGTTGCCATTGCTTCAGTTGCTGAAAGTTGCAACACGTGGAATGCACAGGTCTCAGAATTAGCACATACATATTGCATGGAGAAAAATGCAACAGAAATAGTTTACTAAGTTTATAATGTTGAGTGCTTTATTATCAACCAACAACCATAACTTCAAAACATACTTCACATTTCTCATTGTTCTGTCAAATAGATCACTGCAAGCTTACACAAAATCCTAACATATGTAAGGCCATTGAAACAAAGAATTCAAGGTAACCAACAAAATAACTGCAAATTTAGTTGAAGACAACACAATAAAGGACAACAGGTATTGAAGACAACCCATGAAAGCATATCAGGTGCTGAAGAAAACCTAAAGAAAAAAACAGAACCTTGAGGATTACAAAATGAAGCACTTAAAGGCCTTAAGACAGCAGCTCAGTGAAGCACATGGATTCTGAAGATAATCCATCAAGGTGGTTGAAGCGTGCCACGTGCTTCTTTAGCATACACCAGGCAGTGCCACAATCCAATAAATTACATCAGGAACTGAACGCAATCCGGCAAAAAACATTGGGTCCAGAACACACTACATCAGAGTACATCAAGCACCAAACTCACTCAATTAGAGTACATCAAGTACATAACACACTCCCTTGGAGAACATCAGCCACTGAACACACTCGGGTGCATCAGACATTGTTCACACTGCTTCAATATACATTATATACCAGACATACTTCAAGGAGCAATGCCGGCCAATGAACACAATTCAGTGAAGCACATCAGACACTGAACACACTCCAAGTACAACAGGCACTGAGTGCAATCCAATTAAGTACATCAGCCACTGGACAGAATCCATTGTGCGGGGTCGAGGGGGGGCGCAATACCTATTGAGCATCTGCAGTGGAGTTAATAGGCGCTGAAATAATCCAGTTAAATACACCAAGCACTAAACACACTCCAGTTGCATACAACCAGTGACATACAACAGGCACTGAACACACTGGAGTCAAGGAGATCAGGCAATGAGCAACCCACAAAGAAGTACAGCTGCCACGAAACATTATCTGGTAGAGTGTATGCACTGCATACGCTGCAGTAAAGTGCATCAGATAGTGAACATAATGCACTTAACTCAATCCAGTGAAGCCGGCCCGACACTGAACACACGTCGTGGAAGTGCAACTGTCATGAAACTCACTGCAAGGAAGTTTGCAATGCACAGAACATAAATCCAGTGGAGTTCATTAGGCAACAATAACAATAATAATAACTTGACAGTTACATAGCGCTTTTATCCAAAGCACTTTACACATATTTGTTTTATCTACAATTATTATTACTACCTAATCGAAATTGGTACTCATTTTATCCACCTCGGGAAGATGAAAGGCTGGGTCGACCATGTTGGGGTTCGAACCTGCAGATCACATCAGCAAGCCCAGCCCGCTGAATGCACAGCTGAGTGCATCGGGGGCTCAACACACTGAAGGGCAGTGCACAATATACAGAAAACAATCCTGTGCACTGCATTATGCACTCATCACACTGCAGTGAAGGACATTTAACAATGGACACACTGAGGGAAGTGCAGAAGACAAACAAAACAGTGCAAAGTAATGCACCAGGCACCAGTCGCACTGCAGTGAAGTGCATTAGGCACTGGACATTGTGCAGGGAGCACACGAGGCAGTGAACAAAGTCCAATAAAGAACATAACGCACTCAATACAATACTGGGATACATCTGATGCCAAACACAAGATTCCAATATGTATGATATGATAGTTTATTTATATAGCGTCTATACAGAATTGTTTCAAAGCGCTTCACGGCAAGGGAGGGAACAAGGGAAAATAAAATGACATTCTTACAGGCCAATATATATAAACCACCCACCTTAATCCAATGAAGCAGGCCAGGCACTGAAAAAACTGCAAGAAAGTTCAGCCGTCACGACACTCACTACAAGGAAGTGCACATTGCGTAGAAAACAATCCAGTGGAGCTCATCAGGCAACCGTAGCAATACAGCGAAATGCACCAAGCTCTGCATGCACTGCAGAAGAGTACAATCCTGTGTAAGGCACATTGCAGCCATCATAGCGCACTGAAGGACAGTAAGCACTGGACACACTGCGAGCCGGTCAATGCAGCAGGCAGCGGAAACAATCCGAGGAAATGTATCAGGTACCCGTTTTAGCATGTAATGCAGTGCAGTGCCTGAGGCACGAGGCACCCTGCAAACAAGCACATTAATCTCAGGGGACTCCGCAGGAAAGCAGACAGAAACACAAAAAATCCACGGCGCTCGCCTGACAAGAAGCTACGGCCTGCCTGACTAGGCCCAAAAATAGGAGGACAAGGGGGCACCGTGCCAGAGCCGAGAACAAGGGGATACCGAGGGGCCCAAACCACACGCGGCCGGCCAAAACAGTGGGTAGGTCGGGTACTAACTTTACTTACCGCAGCAGGCAAGGCAGGGCCCAAGCTGTCTCTGGTCGTCTTCCGAGCAGGGGTCAGGTCCGGTCCTCGCTCGTCGTCGCTCGGGCAGAGAAAGAGAAGTGTGAAGGTGGTGCAGGTGCACGTACACACCCTGCGCCACCTGCATAGATACAGTAATGTCATTGGCTGTTTGCCAGCCAGTGCAAGGTTCGTCATTGGCTGGAAAACAGTCAATGACATTACTGTAGCTGGGGGGGGGAATGTTCACTGCGCTGTTTGTGCACATTTTATGCTGGCGGGGCCACCCCTCAAGCGCCCTGCAGCCTACAAATGAAAGGGCCTTACTTAGGGTGCATGGAGCTACGAGCTAAACGCACTCTACTATTGTAAAAATTAGTGTAAAACGGGACGTGCCCCGCTGTGGCAGCTGGCCCGACGCCCATATGAACCATAGGCGTCGGGGGCCGGCTGCCACAGTATTGTTGTTCTTCTGAATCTTGCTCTGCTTTTTTCTTCTTTTCTTCTTTTTGGGGGGGCGGCGCCCTGCCGCCCTAATATAGCAGCCGCCACTGATCAGCAGTTGACTAAGTTTCACTTTATATGAACATGTTGAGAAATACCCACGCATGCATAATGGCAAAACAACCACAATATGTTTTTTTTTATGTATTCAAGAAGGTGTCAAATAATTTGGATATAAAGATGGAATGCAATTATTGTCCAACAACGGAAAGTTACAATTGCCATTCTAAAAAGCATATATGTGCCAAATCAAATGCGACAACGTACTTATTGGACTTCTCCCATTTTTATTTTTCTATGATGGTGTCTTTATTTTTCAAAATAACCCTAACAATCCCACTCGATCCACCATCCTGCATGTCTGTGTTTTTGTACTATCTTTTCTTTCTGCTTTTCTCTACTCTATTATATGTTCTTTTTGTATGTCACTTGTTCAAACATTTATGTATCTCAACCTCATATGGCACGTCGTTTCAAACCAAAAAAAATGTTTTCTTTTGTTTTTGCTTCGTCTTCATTTTACACTATGAACATTGATGTGAGGTATTGTATATCATTTCTGGTGGCATGCTTTTCATGTCACACTGTACTTATATTCATTTGACTTCACAATGTGTCAATCCACAAAGATATGCCCTGATTTTAAAAATGCACATGAACGGGCTGAAACACGTGTAATCACAAAGGGCCAACATTAAAGAATCTAAGAACACAGAACTTGAGCCTTACTGAATGATTAATGTGGTGCATTGAGTTTGTGTGGAAGAAAGTTTTTCCTTATCTTCACACGGAGTAGAGGACCTCTATGTCTCCGTTCACCGATGCAACACCTTTTTGAACTTATAAATGAATTAGGGCGCGGAGATTCACAGGTTGATATCTCCAAAAAGTTCCTCAACCACATTCCTATCTCCATATCTAGCTTAGTTTATTTCAGTGTGTGTTACACTTCTTTTGGTGTGTGTCTGCAAGTGCGTTAAATAAATGATGTTTCAGGCGTTTATTATCTTGAAGTCTAGGACTTTAAGTTTTCCTTTCGGGAGATAAAAAGTAAACCTACAATGATAGTCATTTAGCTTAACTTATTTCTTCAACGATTTACATGTTGTCAAGATGCTACAATTAGTGTATTTTGCAAATAAGCTATATATCAAACAGTATTTTTCTAAGCCTTGAAATCCAAAACTTAAATATGTGTACAAAGTAAAGCTTGAAAGGTGTGTGTTCCAGTACTTATATTTCAGAGTGGGTTAATATCCCTGGTTCACTGTTTAGTTGAAGTATGTGATCCTGGGAAAACTATTTAATCTCACTGTGATTTAACTGCACACAGAAGAGTCCTTATAAGTGATTACATTCATATGCTATGCAAAAACAAGACCCTACAAATGGGGCAGAAATAATGATTTTAGAGACCAAATGGTATACACTCAGGCACCTCTGTTAGTGGCCCCAGATGCCACCAGCCAAGAGTTGCATTGTTGTGTGGTGGCACTCTCTTAGCCTCAAAACCCTTCATTTGACACATAGATACATCGTCTCACCGGCCATTAAGTGCACCAGAGATTTGTGTATAGCAGGGGGATAGCAGCAGACTGTTATATATTGTTATCATTCATAGTATATTGAGTTTCAGTACTCGGGGGGGTTTGGGGTGTCTGGCAGCCTATCAGCCAATGAGAAGGCTCGGAACAGGGGATTACCACATGGTAATACCCCCACCCCAAGCCTCCTTGTGGCTGGAGATTGCCAACTTCCCCAATAGAGAACAAGGTAAGTGATCCCTTCAATCTGCCACCCTTCTCCCAATCCACAGATTTCCTTGGCCACCCCCTGACATAACTTATTTTTGGTCTTTTTTCGGAAGCGGACGTGCTCGGAACACTTCTGTCCCTAGCACGTCCACTCCTTAATTGCGACACACCACCATGGAAAGAGAGAAGGGACTATGGGCCTCATTCCGAGTAAGGTGGTAGCCATGGAGCAAATAGCTCCATGGCTGCCTACCATGGCGGTACCACCTCCAGGTTGGTTCAATGTGGACTTACCGGTCCATTCCAACCTTGGAGAGACCGGTAAATCCCCATTGAAAAAACCATTCCCCATTCCCATTTCAGCCCCCATAAGGCTCAATGGGAATGGGGAAGTAGCTAATAATGGTACCGCAATTTGCGGTACCGTTATTAGCTCCGAAGTCTCTTAACGGGTCCTGTCCACTGCCATTGATGTGTGTCTCTGCTCCACTTTCCTCCCTTGTTTTTTCTTCCTGACACTATGAACCTTGCTTCTTCCGGAGCTAATGGTGTCAATGGCCAGAACAGGGGCCAGGGATTAGCTGGTCTGTAATGGCCCTAAACCCTCAGTAAGGACCCTTGTAAAGGTCCACTGGTGTTCCTGAAGTACCTCTACTGTTGATACTTTGGCAGTGGCAAAGCTGTAATGGGGTTATAATAACTACCACCAATGGTATTTGAGGCAAACAATCCAGCAAGGCTGTACTAAGGACCTATATGTTGTAATGAAAATATCAGGTTTACATGAAGCGTTTTACGTGGATTCCTCCCGATCGTTGTAAGCACTGTCATGATTGCTGTTCTGATTAGCCAATGTAATGGCACCAAAACTATGGATCACTGAAGTCTCAAGAGCTGCATCAGCATGTCGAGCTTCAATGCTGCAAATTCAGGTCAAATGGAGATATCATTGGTGCGGGTTTAACTAGCTTTCCAACCACACGTAACATGTTTTAATGACCATAAAGCTACCCCAAACAAGCAATTACCAATTGTTAAAATGAATGAATAACTGCATTTTTGTCGTTCCCACCCCATCCATTTCTCAATGACGTACTCCATCCCGCTGCAGAGAGATTTGACGCAGATTAAATAGGCAGCGTATCCAATACTCTTGCGCTCGTACTCTGAATCCGGGTCACTTGTGACAAACTTAATTCTCGCCGAAATTAGGGCAGTCCTGCTGAGGCACGCATTACTCAAGGGCCTAATGAATTATATATCTAGCCCACTTTTCTAGCCTTCTAAGAGGAAAACAAACACGCAGAGTGATGTTTTTCAGTGTGGATGAAACACAGAAGGATGGCACTTTTAAATAATTGAGTGCCTCAGTATTAAAAGCAAGAGTGTAGCTCTTCATTGTAAGCGGTTTATTGCTGACAGATCCGAAACATTGCGCTGAAGATACTCAGCTGAATAACTAGTAAATATGTCCACGGTAAAATCTACTTCAAATGACGTTCTTCATTTCACTCGTGTTATGCTCAGTAGTATGGCACATCCCTCTAGCTTCGTCTTAACACAAGACGGTGACGTATAAGGCTGGGTATCAGATTAAAAACTGCATCACAGAAGAGAGATCCATCTTTCACGACCTATCAAATCCATGAAGGAAGATGCCATTACTCGGCGGTCACATGGATCCAATCCTTCCTGGACAACAGGACCATGCGAGTCTTCTCACCCATAGCAGCAGCCGACCCTATTCCCATTACCTGCGGTGTCCCACAAGGATCTTGTGTTTCACCCACTTTGTATAATATATTTACAAAGCCCCTATTCGATAAACTGGACCATCTGGGTGTCACCTACACCAACTACGCAGATGACACCCAGATACTCCTCACTTTATCAGGCAACTACAACGCGGACGCCAACAGGATCGGTGAAGTCTTTTCCATCATTCAGGCATGGATGGCCACACATGGCCTCTGCCTGAACGATGACAAGACTGAACTGCTCCTTGTCGGCTCACCCAACACTATCCGGAATCTCAGCCCTAGCTACTCTAGCTTCATCATTGACGGCAACGCCATTCCCACTGCCAAAAGTGTAAAAACTCTTGGTTTCTATCTCGACACTAACACCAACTTCGCCAAACAAATTAATATGACCGCCTCAGCCACTGCTTACACTGGGAAACTAATCAGAGCCTGCAGACCTTTGATATCCCCCAACAATTGCCTTATTCTAGCCAGAGCACTTATACAATCCAAACTGGATTATTGCAACAGCCTGTATGTAGGTGCCAATAAAACGGTTGTCAATAAACTGCAGGTTCTACAAAACAATGCACTCCGTGCCGCCCTTAATATTCCCAGAAGAGAACATATCTCAGCCACAGGAATCACATGCAAATGGCTCTCCATCCAACAAAAAATAGACCTAAAAACTATCTGTCTCACCTACAAATCTCTTAACCACCTGGCCCCACCTTATTTAACCGATAAATTCACCTTAAGACAGAATATTAGAACCACCAGATCCTCTAATACACTACAACTGACAGTGCCCAAATACTCCCTTAAAAGAGCCGGTGGATCCAGCTTCCCAGTTCTAGCCTCACAATTATGGAACACTATTCCATTGGACATCAAATCTACCCCTACATTTCAACCTTTCAGAACTAAGATCATCACCTGGTTACTCAACAAATAACTAGCACTGTATGTATGTATGTATCCGCTACGATGTTACTAATTCTACTATAACTGCTTTCATAACTGCTTTTGTAACTATACATATGCTGCACAAATGTACAAATGTTCTTACCTATGCCTGTAACCTGATGCTTAAGCGCCCATATACCTCTGGGTCAGGAGCGCTATACAAAATAAATAAACAAACAAACAAACAAACAATGCGTGGGGTCCAGCCTCTACCTGCAACAGTATGGTTAGAGCTTTCGATTATACGCAAGATCTGGGGACCTGGAAGAGCAGCGTATCAAACTTCAACAGCTAATTGGAAAGTAACGACCTTCCCCGTTCCCCATGCACCCCTGGCGAACAACTGTGTAAACTTTTTTTTAATTTAATTATTATGATCTTGTTATTATTATGATCATACCCCTAATCACCATCTATCTGAAATCCCACGTAACATTACGATGCACTAACGTCCAACACTTCGCCTGCTTACCCTCCTCGCCAAGGTTTTCATGTATTCTTTTTTCTGCTCGTGCCTCACTTAAACGGCTGCGTATTTGTGGCTGCCAGTCCCTCACACGCCTGATGTTTAGTCCCTCACACGCCTGATGTTTAAGCGGCCGTGTGCGAGTAGATTGGGGCTGCTTAGTCACGTCCTCCCATCTACCTTAAAATGTAATTCGTAACTACCTGTATTACGGAATTGTGTTGCCACTCCTTGCTTACCTAGACTCTGATTTTGCAAACGGTATTGAAGTTGCCCTCAAAATGATTGTTTATGTATACTGCACTTGCTTGAGTAGGCATACTTGCAATGTTCCATCTATGATGTCTGTTCATCTACTTTACCCCATTACGTGAGGTGTGTCCCAGCTGCTGGCCCACCCGTATTGCCACCCACCTACTTGATGAAGCAGCCTATGCTGCTCTCCTATCTGATCCTACAATGTAACCCACCTTGATTTGACCCTTGCATTATATTACCTGCTGGTCTGCTGTAGCCCCCCACAATGCAAGCCGCGTCACAGTTGTTATGGCCTGACCATATTGCGCTTCACCGGATTTCACTTTGTAATCTATCTACCTATACTTACCATGTAACCCACGGAGATGTCCTTTGCATACTAAAAAGACTTGTTCTATGCACTTGCACTTTGTAACGCGAGTAACCATTTCTGCAACTAACTTAAAGCAACTACTGTAACCATCATCTTAAGCACAAGTGCCCAGATACCTCTGGGTTTGGCACACTATATAAATATCAAAAATGAACAAAATAAAAAATGCATTAATCAAAGAATAAATCCCTGTCCTCTCCACTGCCATTTTTCTTTTCTTTTCTATCTTTGACAGATAAACTGCTTTTGTGGGGAATGGTGACTGCTGCCTAACTGTTGCAAACAGGTGCACTTTTTCAATTGCCTGGCTATGATGAGTGTTGTTATTTATTTATCTGTGTACTCCTTTAAAATAAGTGCATGCTCTTGAGTGCACTGCTACTGCTCATACATACTGTTCGGGCACTGTGGTCCCTGGCTGATGACTCTCTCTCTACCATAATGTTCCACTCTATGCTCACTGCTTACCTCCTGAGCGCCATTATAAAGCTCGTCTTTCTTTTCAGTCTTGCTGATGGCCCCTCAAAAAAATGATACTTGGTTCGAGGTTTTTTCGATAACCTTCATTGAGGCCTTCTGGTAATATAGGAATCTCCCCCGTCTAAATTGCCTGGCGGTGCTGGTGTGGATCATCTCTTAGTGACATAACAATTATAATTAGGGTTGTCTACATTCTAAATAATCCAGACATGATATTGAGGCACACAAACTTGTTAATCCTCCATCTGTCCCAGGGACAGTGACCTACTGGGGAGAAACATTTGCAGATCCTGTTCTCACTGAGCTACGAGACTTTGCTGTGCAATGCATTGATGGCAAAGTTTTGGGGATGCATCATCACAGTCTCTTCTGGGTTGAGTGCAGGTTTTTTTTTATTATTGGGAATTCTTCTGTATTGAGAAGCTCCTCTTGGTGTCTGTTAACATGGAAACCGGAAAGTGTACTGGAAATATGCAACATCACGCTAGATGTATGATATTCACAAGAAATTCAGACATCACTACAACCAGCATAGGAGACATTCCTCGTCTCTGCAGGTGTCAGAAGGTAAACGTATTGCATTGTTTATGTTATTGAGGGAATAGTGGGCCGTGCCTACATCATCTATTTTTACACAGTCACATTTAGAACTTATACAACATATGACAAATGTTGAAGAGAATGAGAATCCTTCATACAATGAGGCTTTTTCTGTGTACATTCTGTGTAACTTTTACTGTGTACTTTCTGTGTACATTGTGAGGCGTGAGAACCTGCATTTTGCATTGGAGCATAGAACATTGAATTTAGAGTTCCAAGTTCCTCATTCTCCTCCTTTGGAAAAAAATAACTTTTCCACAATTTGCAAATGCTACTTCAACTCTATCGTTATCTTATGAGGACACGGAAAGTGTGTAATTAAAATGCTGAAAGGATGACAACCCTATTTGGCGGCATATATCTTTAAGCCTTAACCTGTTGATGAATTTTATATCAAGTTTCCAAGAAATGTTAAAATGGGTGGTCTCATTGGTGATCTTTTTGGTAAAGGTAGTCATTCCCCAAAATACAAAACCCAAACTCAGAATAAAAGGACACACCCCAGTAGGGATTGAGACCAGGAGAAAGATTGCAAGTTATGTAAAGGTTTAGTAAAATGATGCACGCAGAGGACTCTGCTGCTCTGAGAGCGCTCTGCTAACAATAAAGAAACAACATATCTTTGTACACACATTTGGTAATCAGTGACAAATAAAATAAGGGATGAATAGTATGAACCCATTGGTACATTGTGACAATACTGTATAGTCCATATGGGAGTGGTGCGACTTCATTGGTCAGTGCAGAGCTGTTGCTCCTAGCAGCACTGGGTCGGCTAGGCTCATCTGGGTGTGGTGGAGGTCAGGCTGAGTCTGCAGTGTGTGATGATTCTAACTAATCTAACCTACACAGTATTATTTGAGATGCTCTGTATAAGTAACACATAAAACTTACACCAGAATGCAGGGTTGTGCAGGAAATAATTAGTAAAGGTGGGAGTTGGAGGGGCAGGTGCAGGTTTGTGGAAACAAATGGATACACAAGGAAAGATTCGCCCCAGTCACACACAGGGCAGTGAGCTAAGTGGAAGAGAAAGAATACAGTTTTTAACTTGCAACAATTTGCACCTGGGCTTCCGCGAGAACAGGATTGGTGCACTGCATACAGGGGAGTAGGTGGTGGGGGCTGTCAGGGCTGATATGTGCGGTGCTGGGTGAAGGGGGAGAGAGCCGTTTTAGAGATCATTATGCAGCCTAGTACAAAAATGGAGTCTGGGGTGGCATAAATGTACTCTAAGTGTGTCATCCAATGGCTTACTTCTGCTGTCGTCAGCGAAAGGCAAGGGGACGTCTCCCCATGATGGGATGAGTAAATAGACTTATTGCATGCGGAATGTACAGGGGGGCATATGGACACTTCCTCCTTTACATTCCCCCCTTTTGTTACTCCTAAAGTAACAAATAACCTTAGTTGTTAGTGTGCCTATGTTCTTCTGCCTCCATTACAGCTTCATCCCAAGCTGGTGTTCCCTTTATTGGCATCCACGCCCTGCACACAGATCTCAGCCTTTCACTCCTTCTTGCATATTCATCAGGGGTACAGGTCATGTAAATGCACCCACCCTCTCCAGCTAAATCCACCCACACCTCCTTATACCATTCTAGTTCACAGGGTTCTTTAATGCTTGTGTGCCATAAATGATCCACTCTGACCCCTGTGTTGTACACTGCCGTCATGTGGAATTTAGGCTCCTGGTTGTCCCCCGTTTGCACTTGTACATCTCTTACATCATGGGGCACTTTTGTTGGGCTACCCATTGTCACCATCAGCATTGCACTACTAGGCATTGACTTTGCACAACATCGAACCCATACCTGGCGCACACAAAGAATCAGTACCAAAAATAATATGATGGGCACCAGTAGCTTCACTGCAGTGCCAAACCAGGATGGTACCCAGTCAAAAACTGTTTCGAACCAATCACTTGGCTGCACACTACGTTCTTTCTTCAATTTTTTCTCTGAGGTTGTGTACTTCAGTTATCATGTGTGATAGTGTCCCCTTGTCAGCATTGGCAGAAGGCACAAATGTGCAACATGCACTCCCGATTTTTCAGCAAACACTGCCTTCCATTGCTGTAAGGAGGTGGAGCACTGTAAGCGATATTCAATCAACACTACAGCTAAGTCAATGCCTAGTCTGGGATGCTGAGGAAAACCCTTATTCATGTATTTTTATATCCAGTTCAGTACTCTGGATGACAACCCTTGTATAACACCCCCCTCTTAGAATCCCCCTGACCCCACTGAGCCAAGAAGTAGGTTTGTTTTGCAAATTAAAAGGTTTATTTGAAGATTTAAACAATATATATATCACACTTCTATAAATAAATTGATAATGGATATTACACTTGTGAATATGAGCAGTAATCAGCAAGAGGTAACTATGAATAGGAACAGAAGAACAAGGTGGGAAAGAATGCTTTATATGGTTCAAGGAAACGCAAGGTGGAATAAAATGCAGTACAGAAATAACTTGTTATGATTTTAGCAAACGGTAATATGATCACTTTTTCTTTTGACAATTCACTCCCCCCTATGCAATACCAGAAATGGAAGGAGAGCACACAGTCTTCAGGAATCCCAACAAATCACACTTTATAATGCAATACACAGTTCCAGTTCTCCCAGCAAGCTTAGGGAAAACAGGGATAAGTTTTAAACACAGGCGAATTACTTTAGTGTGGTTTGCAAGGAAGTGAAAAGGTGCTAAACTTGCTTTTAATTCCCTCTAGAGGTTCAGGGTAGGTGATGGCTACTTTATATTAGTTCAGGCTCACTTTAACAATTCTCTATGAATGATTAGCAGATTGCAAACGAATTTTAGCAAAGAGAAGCAAAAAGCTGCTGATTTCTACAGATGAAGAAATCGGGCTAAATCGCAAATCGTGGTAAATTTCGCGAGTGCGTTTCTCGCGATTACGGGAAAAGTATAGGGAGTAGGAAGTCGGTTCTAGGTTCGTTGGAAAGCCTAGATTTGTTCCTAGCCCAAACGGTTCCAGAGATACGGACGATTAAGTAAACTCAAAATGACAGGTTGTCACCTGCAGCTTGCAGCTGCAGAATTGACAGGTGACAGTTGTGCAGCTTTAAAAATGACAGATGACACAATTTCTAGGAAGCAGTTCTACTTAGGTTAAAATAGTTTGGATTAGATTATTTTAACTAAGAGATTGGTTCTGCACAGTTCTGCTAGGTACTCACAATATAAATTTGAACTAGGCCTCGTCACGGACCTGGTCAACACGTCCGGCTGCGGTTCTGTCTGCTCGGCGGGTCAATCAGGCACCGGTTCTGCTCACAGCGATCTGGGTCAGCTCTGCTCTGCTGGTCTAGCCTCTCGGGATTCTGGATGTAACACTGCTTTCTGGGTACTGCTACCGGTTCTTGCAAAAATTCTCGGCAAAACTTCAAACAGCTCGCCCGGCTGTTGAATAGTTTGGTTAGTTGTGAGGCCTGCTGAAGAGGATTCAGCTGGTGGATTCAGGCCTCTCTGCTACAAATTCTGGAGTTAATTTCTGCTACAGGTTCTGAAAATTGATGGATTTGCAGTCTGGATCTCTGGATGTGAAGTCGTCGGTCAGCATGCTCCACAGCAAATGGAATTGAATGTCTCTACCTGTCCCAGCAGTCTCTTTTTATGTGTTTTGGAAAGTGGGTGTGTGCGTTGGTCATAACTAAACCTGCCCCTCTCACTTATCATTGGCCAATTCCTCCTCTCTCCCTTGATTGGGGGAAGGAAATGTGAGTCAGAGTGATGCTGTAGGTTTTATGGTCAGAGGAACCTCCCCTTGTCAGATTGCACACAAATCTATTTCTGACCCAAATACATATTTATCTATGTACCATTTTTCTAATATTATAGGTCCAGTTAACATATTTTCTTTAGCACCAAACTATCCGATCCCTGTCTTTGTACGATGTCGTGTCCACTGATGACAGAATTCTCCCCTTTTCATCCAGATAACGACCTCTAAACCTTTCCAGATTTTACACAAATGTGCACCAGGGATATGGGTTACAGATGATAAAGTGTCAGATGTTTAACATGCATACATTTGGAGTGAGAACCTATTTTCCGCTAGCAACCCCCCAGAATACACCACACGCCTCTTAAAATGTGCACCGAAAAATCACAAGAATAATGGTATTACTTCTATAATTCTGACAAGTCCGTAATGAATTATCCATCTTTTTTTAAATTATGCCCTGGTCAAAAAGGGGTGTGGCTTCCCACATCACATGGTGTAATAACTGGTTTATCCACTTCCCCCAAGCCAGCTTGTTCACAGAGGCACAGCTGCCCCCAGTTTCTCCCAAGAGGAAGCTATTTTACGACGCCCCCAATATAACATTTGCCTGAGTCAAGGAAGTTGCATTGTTCGGTCCCTTCCAGTTCCCAGGTGCTCCACCCCTAATCTAATCCGAGAGGTGTCAACTCCGTTTGGCAAGGTGCAGCAGGATGCAGCTAGGCCTGGGAAGAGTGGCTGTTGATCCAGTTTCAACTCCTGTCGGGGGTAGTTGTCAGGCAGAATTCAGTTTCATTAAGCCAGGTTTCAGCTAAATGTCACTTTTTGTTCCCAGTTTTCTACATTCAAATCAAACTGACAATTTTAACCTATACAACAAATAATTACTTCCTTCAAGTCATTTCAGAATATAGTTTTACATTGTATCCACCTTTTACCAAGTCTTTCCTTGGTCTGGTTTTGTTTAATTTGTTCAGTTTTACACAAAAGTCTGGTGGTTTTAAAACGCCGGCTTTCTGATAGTGGTGAGTACTGGTAATGCAACCATTTTTGGGATTAAGAAAATGAATTCCCCACAGTTCTGAGTTGCTTTTTGGCAATCAGCATTGCCATTGCCATTCCCAATGGTTTCAGGCTACTGTGTGTGTAGCCCAATGGTGGTTTTAGGCAGTGCCCTCCTGTGGTCACAAAAATGGGTGGCAGCCTATTCTTCATGTTTTCCCTGTGCACTCTCTGGGGAGTTCTGGCCATCATGATGTTTTCCATGCCAGTACTGCACAGTTTTATGGTAGGGCTTGGATGCATGGGTAAAAACATCCCACAAGCCCCCCCTCTTGTGATGGCCATTCTGCCATTTCGCTGATGGAACTCGCAAGATCTGGGATGTTCTCCTCCTCTTCTTCCAATTCCATGGATGGCACAGTTCAGCATCTTTTCCTTCCTCCAGTCGATCAATCAGTTCTCCTTGCTGGTCCTGATGGGAGGATGTGGCGGTACCCCGGGCCCCTCGCTTCTCTGCTCCCAGTCCCCGGTCGTCCTCCTTGGTCAGTCTCCATGGTTTCATCTCTCCTAGGATGATAAAGCAAAGCGGCAATACCTATTCGTAGACATTTCTTCACCACTATTAATGGTGTGGCGAACATATAAATTTTATGAATCAGAAGATATGAACATATACATTTTCTTTTTTAATTTAGGAGACAAGAACATATATATATACAAGGATCACAGAATTTTATATGCTATATGTGGAATATTTTAGGGTTGGAACTGAATTACTCTGGAGCGGCCCCCTCTGGGATTCCAGTGGATTCCTTCAGTTGTTGCAGAGTGTGCCTGGGATGGCAACACTTCAGCTGATTTATATGTAACCACTTGTCTTCCCCTTCCGCCAGACCGCCTTTCGGGATGCAGATCTTATAGGCAACAGGGGAGATCTTGTCTATAATTTCAAATGGTCCCTTCCATGTAGGCAAGAATTTTCGCTGTTTGGCCTGGTTCCTTTGGAAATTGTATAGATAGGCCCAATCACCCACCTTATATTCCTTTCGGGTAGTTTTTAAATCATAGTGGGTCTTCATGCTCTCGGCTGATCTTTCTAGATTCCGCTGAGCATAGGCAAAAGCATGCTGAAGGTGTTTCCTTAAATTCTCCACATACACATGAGTTGTGGATGCATTTATCAACGTTTGCTCTTGGGTTCTGTAGAGCAAATGCTGGGGAAGCACCATCTTGCGTCCCCTCATCAACTCAAATGGTGACATTTTGGTTCCAGATGAAGGGGTAGATCTGATGGCCATTAGTACCAGAGGTAATCGGATATCCCAACTTGGCCCAGAATCTGCCACAAACTTTTTTAAGATGCTCACAATGGTTCGGTTATATCTCCCCACTGCTCTAGAAGAAGCTGGCCTGTAAGCAATGTGTAGCTTCATTTTAACCCCCAGTATCTCCCACATCTTTGTCATTCCTTCACTGGTGAAATGGCTACCTCTGTCTGACTCAATCCTTTGAGGTAGACCAAAATGGGAAAAGATGTGGTTAATCATCAGGGCAGCTGCTGTTTCTGCCTTGCAATTTGGGGCCGGGAGACATTCCACCCACTTGGTAAACAAGCATGTAACGGTCAACATGTACTTGTTTCCTCTAGACGACCGAATCACAGGGCCTACAAAGTCGATTTGCAAATCTGACCATGGCAGTGTCATCCCCCTCTTTTGGAGAGGCGTCGGTGTGTGAGGGATGATGGCTGAAATTGTGCACACACAAGACACCCCTTCAAGTATTGGTCAAGGTCCTGAACCATGTGTGGCCAATATGCAACCTCTCTTAAGATTTCCAGTGTTGTGTGAAACCCCCTATGACCGGGGGTGGCCGCATCATGGGCGTGACTTAACATCAGGCTTCGGAATGAGGTAGGAACCACCCACTGATCATGGCCAGCTTGGGATTTCCTTACCAACAAACCGTCTTGGATTTGGAACATTTTTGGACATTTCATCAACACTCTTAGGTTCTCTTTCCCAATGTAAACTGTGTCCGTCAGGGGAAAGTTCTCAGGGACCTCAATGTGTTGGTAAAACATACCAATGATTGGATCCCCCTTCTGAGCTGTAATCAAATCAGCATCAGGGGTCTCCTTGCTCCATTGGGCAGTTGAAAGATCATTGTGAGCATTTGTCTGGGACCTAGTGATCGCAGTGACCTGGATTTCCCCCAACAGGAACTCTATTTCTATTAGATCCCCCTGGATGGCCCCGGTTTTGGCCAGCTGATCAGCTAAGTCATTTCCAGTTTTGTCTGGTCCCTCTACTTTGGAATGACCCTTGATCTTTTTCCAGTAGATGGTCATCCCATTTGATGTGGCCAGATCATCAATATTTTGGATTAACTTGCCATGTTTCAGGGGTTTGTTATTAGCGCATAACATGCCTCTGGTTTTCCAGTTGACCAGGTGCTCCACAAACCCGTTCTGTACATAATCCGAATCTGTGATTATGACCAGTTCGTGGAGTTGATGCTGGACAGCAGTGAGGATGGCCTGATGCACAGCCATCAATTCTGCCACCTGACTACTTCGGGGACCAATTTTGTATCCAGCGGAGGGTTCTGGGAACTCGTTCACCCATGCATTCCCTACGCCAGCCACCAGTTCTTTCTCCCCGTCTTTGTCAACATGGTAAGAGCATCCATCCACATAGACAGTGGGCATTCCCTCACACTTGTCTTCTTCAAAGACTTTGTGTGGGGAATTAAGGTATGCCTCCAGGTTGTCCTTGATTTTTAGACTTTCGTCCTCGAAATAGTTTTCTCTGGCACAATCATGCAAGTCAGCCAGACCTTGCGCGAGGGGACTCTTCTTGTTTTGGCCATATCTGACCTCCACAGGAAAGCCTTGCATTGACAGAATCCAGGAAGTAATTCGGGAATTACTCACATTTCCGGCCCAGATTCTGTCACTTTGGAGATATTGCAGAGGCTGGTGTGGAGTCTCCACTATGATGTGTTCCCCCTGGATAAACGGGCGGTAATCCTTCAATGCCCACACTGTTGCCAGGAGTGCCTTCTCACTATCATAGAATTTTTCCTCCACAGAGGATAAAGTTTTGCTCGCATAGGGGATTACTTTATTGACCTTGTCATGCTTTTGGTATAATACTGCCGTCAAGCACGTATTAGAGAACCCCGTCTCCAGGAAGAACTCCTTGTTTCTGACAGGGTAAGCTAGGCAAGGCGCTTGTGAGAGGCTTCTTTTGAGTTGTCTTACCGCCTCGGATTGTTCTGGACCCCATTCCGACTTGACCCCCCCTTCAAGAGATGAATCAGGGGTCTAGTGATCTCTGCCTAGCCTTCAATGAACTTTCTGCTGTAATTAGTCAGTCCAAGGAGGCTCCTTAGTTCCTGCAGAGTTGTGGGGTCTTTCAGTTTCTGGAGTGCTTCCACTTTCTTTTCTTGGGGACAGAGACCCTGAGGAGTAATCTCATGCCCCAAGAAATTAACACGGGTTCTACACCACTGTGTTTTCTGAAAGGAAAGTTTTGCTCCGGCGGCCCTCAACTGTGTCAGAACATAACGGATCTCCGCTATGTGTTCCTCCACAGATGAACTTTTGATGAGGACATCATCTACTTAAGCCAGGTTACCCCTCGCACCCAGGTCGGGCATGGCCTTATGTAGGAAAATGTTGAATTCATTGCCAGAGTTGAGGTATCCGAAGGGAGTCCGGGTCCATGTGTACTGCTGGCCCCCAAAGGTAAAAGCCAGTTTTTATTGGTCCTCCATACTGACAGGCACGGTCCAGTATCCATTGGTCAGGTCTATTGCTGTGAATACCTGTGACCCCTGAATCTGGGCCAGCCCTTGGTCAATGTAGGGCAGAGGCCATCGGGAAGTATGGACCCGTTTGTTGAGCTCCCTAAGGTCGGCATAGAGTCTCCACTGGCCGTTTGGCTTCAATATTCCCAGCACCGGATTATTGGAAGTGCTGTGGAGTGGACGGATTATTCCCCGGGACTCAAGGTTCTTAATTATTTCAGTAAGGGACTCCATGGATGCGAGAGGCAAGCGATATTGCTTCACAAACACCAGAGTCATTCCAGGGTCCGTGGGAATTGTTGTGGTGTGGATGTCAGTGCGACCACAGTCATATGAGTCTACCGCAAAGAGATCTTGGAAATCCAAGAAAACTTGTTTCAACTTTTGCTTCTGTTCCAGAGTCACACAGGCATCAGCTAGGTTGACTCTCTCTTCCACCATCTGCCTGAAGCCTGGAAAGACTTCTGGTTTGGCTATCTCAGTGGCCTCCTCCAGCTGGGTGGAGAAGTCCCTGGTCAGAGTGCTGATTTGGACTGGAGGCTTCAGGTGGGAAAGGCAGCCCTCATGGACCTGGAAAATCACCTCATCCCTCCTGAAGTCACAAGTCACATCTTCCTTACCATAAGGGCAAGAAGTGTACACCAGGAAGTACCCCCCATGCCGGGTGAAAATCCTGTCTGGTGTTGTATGGTCATCACTGTCACTGTCAAAACAGTCCTTGCGGATCTGAAAGAAAATGTTGGCAACTGGAGATCAGAGCCATTGTGGGTTCCCCTGGTTCCGGTTCTGGGCTGCCCCCCCCCCTTTTTGGAGGCATTCACCAGGATGGGTTTGAACCAGGGGATTTTGGTATTGTCGGTTCTGGGATGAGATGATGGGCGGCGGTAGCTCAGTCTCCACATCTCCCCAGTCTGAATTGACATCCCTTGGGACCCATTTTTCTTGGGAGGAGTTCCCCCATCTCTGAAGGAGAAGATCCTTTTCCCAGGATCTTCTGAGGATCCCTCTCCCTCAAATTGGAAGACCTGTACCTCCTCCACAAAGTGGGTCTGTTTGGGTCCTTTGTTTCTCCTACCCCCCCTCTGCTCCTTGGGAGGCAGGCTTTCAGGGGCAGGAGATTTTGTTTCCTGTTCCTGGTTTTCCAGGGGCTGTTTACAAGTTGGGAAGGAAGCTTCCTCCAAGGCTTTACACCCTGCTTCCCCTTGGGCCTCCTCCCTGGGAACCGGTGGGTTATTGGGTGCTGCCCCCGTCATTGTTCTGGAGCACCAGGTCCAGAGTTTGGGGCATTCTGCGGTGGCATGCTCATCTGAGGGTTCTCTTGAGCCCTCAGTATGTGACCCAGATCCCGTGCCATATTTTGGACCTGGCGCTCAAGTTGTGAAACCCGCTCAGGCTGATACGGGGCTCTATTTTCTCCCCCGGGCTGATCCCGGGAAGGGTAGCTATCCCTATTCTGGTAGTACCCCTGGTTGGGAAGATTTTGGTACCCCTCCACCCTTGGCCTCCCCTCTCCCGGATTAGGTTGTCTGGGCTCAGGGAATTGGGGAAAGAAGGATGGATAATTTTGGGGCTGGAAATTGGGTGGATACCTGGGGAAAAAGTTCTGCCCAGGATTTGGAGAATTTCTGCCCTCCTGTGGGAAGTTGGGAGCAAAGTTCCCTGGGTTAGGTACTTGGCTGGATCCCCCCCTTGGGCTGGAGGAGTCCACACATAACCCAGGATTGGTCGGTTTCCCTTGTAGCGGGGACTTACATAGTCAGGGGAGCGGGGGACCCCATTTGTGGGTCTACCTCCTCGACTCCCTGTCTGTGACTGGCCCGAGGGCCTTCTGGACTGTGAATTATTTGGTGCAGGCAGGTTTTTAGGCCCCCCCATCTCCAAATCTAAAACGGGGGCAACCTTTACCTCTGCCACCTTGGCAGCAGCAGCGGTGCTGTTGGTTTTGGGGTTTTTCGGCGCGTTATTTTTATTTTCGATGGGCTTCTGCACCTCATAGATCCGGGTAGCCTGTTCAATGACCCAGTCTAAAGAACTTTTCTCATGAAAATCTCTCACGAGCTGGGTCATTATGTATTTGGGTAAGGCATGGAAAAACGTATTGATAAATTCTCTGCTATCCTTGCGCACCCTTCTGGTGGTCTGCGCAAAAGCACGCTTTAATTCTTGCACAAACTCTTGTGGGGCCTGATCCTCCCCACATTGCAAATTGTAGGCTGCCTTGCGAGCCTCTTGAGGATTTCTGTGCACAGAAAAATGTTTCAAGATGGCCGCCCTGTATGTGGACCACCTTGAATGGTTTTGATCCTCCAGCCCCGCAAAGAAACTGGAGTATTCTGGTGAGAAGGTCCACTTTACATATTGAATACAGCTTTGTCTGTCCTTCCAATGGAAAGTCTCCATCATTTGCTCATAGAGCTCCAAGTGTTCCCAAACAGAATACTTGGCGTTCTTATGATAAGGCGTGATGACACTCCTTATTGCCTTTATTTGTTTCAATGGGTCCTTAAGCAAGGCCCTTTTTGCCTTATTGGCCTTTTTGGTTCGGGTAACCCTGGTCCATTCATCCTCCGACTCAGAAGCGCTGCTCCCAGAGGTGCCCGTCTGATCTTCCAGGTTTTCCCGGATTCTGCGAGCCTGGGAATGGCTGGCAGAATGTGGGGACCTGGTCTCCTGTGTCCTGTAATGCTCAGAGGAGTCTTCAGACCCCTCCTTGCTGCCAGGATTTGATGGGTACCCCCCCCCCCCCCACTGACCTACCTGGGCAGAGGTTTTTAGGATGCCCTTAATGTGCCTACTCTCCTGGGGTTCCCCACTAAATTGCACTGTGCTTGGGTGCCCATATCCGGATGCCCGCCCATCCATTCCTGGGAGGTACTGGCCTATGAGCTCCATACTTCTAGCTGGATAGTAATCTGCCATCTCCATGGCCCTGGGTTCATGTGCTCGAGGGGACATGGCGGTGGCATAGTCCAGGGACTGGGAGAGATGAAGGCCTCTGGTACCAGGGCTCCTGAGGTTATGCTCAGGCGTTTCTCTTTCCCAGCGCACCTCGTCTCTATCAGCCCCTGCTCCCTGTTGCAATGCAAGAGCCTGCGCTTTCAGTTCCTCAGTTAAGGCCTTACTAGACTCTATCAGTCTCTCCTGCATCGCTACCTGTTGCTGGAGCCTATCATTGTGCTGACAGAGAGCCTAATTTTCTCTCTGTGCCTCCTGATTGGTCCTGGAGTACTGGGCCATTCTCTGCTGCAGGAGGGTTACCTCCTGAGCTGTGTCCCTATTGGCCTGCTCCTTTCTTGCCAGAGCATCCTCCACCCTCCTGGTGTGCTCTAACAAGTTCTGGTGTTCTTTTTGGAGGTCACCCAGTCCCTGGAGGGCCAGGTGATTTTCTTCCATTTTCCTTTTTAATTGGCTGTAACGCTCACCTGGCTCCCAAGGAGGTGCTAGTCTGGTCTGGGTTGCTGTGGCCTCTTCCAGCGTAATGCGCAGAATTCGGACCACCGATTGAACAGGACCCCCAAATCTTGCTTGTCTGGCCCGTAGGAATATCCTTCTGCAGATGAGTAAGGGGATTAACTGTCTGCTGAATAGTGTGCTTGCTCCCCCCTTTCCCCCTTCGTTCTTCTCTGACTTCCTCCAAAACCCCCGGTTTAAGCTCACCTTATGGTTTGGAAGGATGAACTCTCCATCCTGCTTCTGGTGCAGGGGCGCGCTTTCGTCCAGTTACTTCACTGGTTTTCAGAATGGAGCTGGCAAATCCACTTGACTTTTCTGAGCGATACGCCGTAAGTATGAAGATGCAAAAGTTCAAGTGTGAGCCTCCTTTTATGTTGTTTTTCCTAACCTGTGATCTGTCCTTTATTTCAGGTGCAGAACAAAGGCGATGCGTTGAGGGGTTAAATTGCCGGTGGTAAAATCAGGTGAGTTAGTGCTGAGGGCGACCCCTCTAAATGTCTTTATAATTCCCCAGTAATGTCTTTTGTCCTTTCCCCATAGGGGCCGGGGTGCGGTACCTGCCAAAGATGCGGCGCCGACCCGAGATGTGGAATGGTTCACCAAGAAAAGCCGGTAAGTAATATGGCTGAAAATTCGGCTTTCCTCTTGTGTTGCCTTGCTCACCTTTTGTCTCTTCTTCTCTCCCCTAGGTGCAGAGATGTGGCGACTGGTGCTGAGAGCCGCGATGGAGCCGGGCGGCGTCTCGGGAACAGGTGAGTGAAGCGCGGCGCTGCAGCAAGCAACGCGGTGCTTTTAAATGGAAGTCTTCCTTCAGGAATGCTGGCGTGAAGATTCCGGATGCAGGTAAGAAGGTTGAATAAGTTCTTGGTTTTCACCTTTCTCTTCTTTTCTTTCCTTACAGTTGTTCCAGGTTCGAGGCGGGCGTGGCTGGAGTCCAGGTGCAGGAGCAGACACGGTGAGCGTTCAGCTGCTGGGATGCAGAACAACGCGAAGCACGTGTGGCTGTCCGGGCGTGGCTTAAATAGCCTTGGAAGAAGTTCCAGGTGAGTATTCTTCCACAGCCCCACCCAAGTAACAAAATAGTTCCTTCAGAAAAATAGTCCCTCCTAAGCCTCATTTGGCTTGGTTCTTCATGCAGCATGGTCTGCATCAGGTGAGTGTGCAGCATGGTCTGCTTCAGGTAAGTGCACCAAACACTTCCCCTTATGAGCCTGGCGCCTATGGCGCCAGGACTGATGTCCAACATGAGCCTGGCGCCAACGGCGCCAGGACAGAGTCCAAAGATCCCCTATAAAGGGTCGCTGGGCTTTTACCCGGGGGCGTGATGCCTGCTCCCGGGGGTGCTGAGCCTGGCCTGGTGCTCCGGGGGTAGGCATCAATACAGTGGCAGACTTCCTGGCCTAAGGTATCCCTTTCCTGACTAAGAGCCTGCATCTGTGCCGCCAGGTCGTCCCTTTGCCTTTGGAAGGTACCAGCTTTCTGGCGCTCCTGGTCAAACTCTGCCTGGGTATCCAGGTCTTTCAAGATCAGTTTATTGCTCTCTACCTTCTCCCTATCTAGGTGGCTTTGCAGGGTGACTACTGAAATCTAATTGTTGCTCCAGCTTTTTCTGGCTCTGCAGTAGGGAGTCCAAACCTTCTTGGTACTCCTTCTGCAAGGCCAGAAATCTGGTATCCTGGTCCGCCTTTTCCTGTTGCAGCACATCCATATCCTCCTTTATTTTAGTGATGTACTGTCTGCTGTCCTTTTCTGACTCCTGGCTCCGAGCAGCCTTTGCTCAGAAGAGTCCAGATCAGATTGGGCCTTCTCTAACGCCATCTGTTGCCTATTTGCCAGATCTTGGCCTTCAGCACATTTGTCCTGCATGGCTCCCATATATAGATACAAATATGCCGCTATCCTGGCAATCTTATTATGTTCATCTTTCGCTTTAGGGGCCATATATAGTTCACTCAGGGCCACATGTAGGGGACCCTGATCTCCCCATTTTCCCCATTTATCTGACCCTGTTTCAGTGACCTGTTGTGCGATTGCCTGCAACCAGACCGTTTGGTCCTGATGAGTCCACTCACCTCTCACAAATAGCTTATGTAAGAAGTGCTCTCTGGCTATTTTCACATCTACCAAGGTCGTCATTCTGGAATTTCAGTTCCTTTCTGACTTACAGAAGTTTGTATTTTATTTCGCAAAATTAGTTTCCTTAGAGCGTTCCTTTGAGGGATGCTTTCACAGTGTAAAACAGTGTGGTGATCTAACCGGATATGTGTATCTGGTCAGTTGGCACACTGTATTAATCTGCACAAGTGGTAAATCTAATCCAGAATATCCCGGACGGGCCCGCACTTTTGTAAGCGATATTCAATCAACACTACAGCTAAGTCAATGCCTAGTCTGGGATGCTGAGGAAAACCCTTATTGATGTAATTTTTATATCCAGTTCAGTACTCTGGATGACAACCCTTGTATAACACCCCCCTCTTAGAATCCCCCTGACCCCACTGAGCCAAGAAGTAGGTTTGTTTTGCAAATTAAAAGGTTTATTTGAAAATGTAAACAATATATATATCACACTTCTATAAATAAATTGATAATGGATATTACACTTGTGAATATGAGTAGTAATCAGCAAGAGGTAACTATGAATAGGAACAGAAGAACAAGCTGGGAAAGAATGCTTTATATGGTTCAAGGAAACGCAAGGTGGAATAAAATGCAGTACAGAAATAACTTGTTATGATTTTAGCAAAATGCAATACCAGAAATGGAAGGAGAGCACACAGTCTTCAAGAATCCCAACAAATCACACTTTATAATGCAATACACAGTTCCAGTTCTCCCAGCAAGCTTAGGGAAAACAGGGGTGAGTTTTAAACACAGGCGAATTACTTTAATGTGGTTTGCAAGAAAGTGAAACGGTGCTAAAATTGCTTTTAATTCCCTCTAGAGGTTCAGGGTAGGTGATGGCTACTTTATATTAGTTCAGGCTCACTTTAACAATTCTCTATGAATGATTAGCAGATTGCAAACGAATTTTAGCAAAGAGAAGCAAAAAGCTGCTGATTTCTACAGATGAAGAAATCGGGCCAAATCGCAAATCGCGGTAAATTTCACGAGTGCGTGTCTCGCGATTACGGGAAAATATATAAATTTCGTTCCTAGCCCAAACGGTTCCAGAGATACGGACGATTAAATAAAGGTAGTTTTTCAGATTTAAAGTAAACTCAAAATGACAGGTGACAGCTTGCAGTTGCAGAATTGACAGGTGACAGTTGTGCAGCTTTAAAAATGACAGATGACACAATTTCTAGGAGGCAGTTCTACTTAGGTTAAAATATTTTGGATTAGATTATTTTAACTAAGAGATTGGTTCTGCACAGTTCTGCTAGGTACTCACAATATAAATTTGAACTAGGCCTCGTCACGGATCTGGTCAACATGTCCGGCTGCGGTTCTGTCTGCTCGGCGGGTCAATCAGGCACCGGTTCTGCTCACAGCGATCTGGGTCAGCTCTGCTCTGCTGGTCTAGCCTCTCTGGATTCTGGATGTAACACTGCTTTCTGGGTACTGCTACAGGTTCTTGCAAAAATTCTCGGCAAAACTTCAAACAGCTCGCCCGGCTGTTGAGTAGTTTGGTTAGTTTTGAGGCCTGCTGAAGAGGATTCAGCTGGTGGATTCAGGCCTCTCTGCTACAAATTCTGGAGTTAATTTCTGCTACAGGTTCTGGAGATTGATGGATTTGAAGTCTGGATCTCTGGATGTGAAGTCGTCGGTCAGCATGCTCCGCAGAAAATGGAATTGAATGTCTCTACCTGTCCCAGCAGTCTCTTTTTATGTGTTTTGGAAAGTGGGTGTGTGCATTGGTCATAACTAAACCTGCCCCTCTCACTTATAATTGGCCAATTCCTCCTCTTTCCCTTGATTGGGGGAAGGAAATGTGAGTCAGAGTGATGCTGTAGGTTTTATGGTCAGAGGAATCTCCCCTTGTCATATTGCACACAAATCTATTTCTGACCCAAATACATATTTATCTATGTACCATTTTTCTGATATTATAGCTCCAGTTAACATATTTTCTGTAGCACCAAACCATCCGATCCCTGTCTTTGTACGATGTCGTGTCCACTGATGACAGAATTCTCCCCTTTTCATCCAGATAACGACCTCTAAACCTTTGCAGATTTTACACAAATGTGCACCAGGGATATGGGTTACAGATGATAAAGTGTCAGATTTTTAACATGCATACATTTGGAGTGAGACCCTATTTTCCACTAGCAACCCCCCAGAATACACCACAGGGTCCTAACGCCTCTTAAAATGTGCACCGAAAAATCACAAGAATAATGGTATTACTTCTATAATTCTGACAAGTCCGTACTATGAATTATCCATCTTTTTTAAATTATGCCCTGGTCAAAAAGGGGTGTGGCTTCCCACATCACATGGTGGAATAACTGGTTTATCCACTTCCCCCAAGCCAGCTTGTTCACAGAGGCACAGCTGCCCCCCAGTTTCTCCCAAGAGGAAGCTATTTTACGACGCCCCCAATATAACATTTGCCTGAGTCAAGGAAGTTGCATTGTTCGGTCCCTTCCAGTTCCCAGGTGCTCCACCCCTAATCTAATCAGAGAGGTGTCAACTCCTTTTGGCAAGGTGCAGCAGGATGCAGCTAGGCCTGGGAAGAGTGGCTGTTGATCCAGTTTCAACTCCTGTCGGGGGTAGTTGTCAGGCAGAATTCAGTTTCATTAAGCCAGGTTTCAGCTAAATGTCACTTTTTGTTCCCAGTTTTCTACATTCAAATCAAACTGACAATTTTTACCTATACATTAAATAATTACTTCCTTCAAGTCATTTCAGAATATAGTTTTACATTGCATCCACCTCTTAGCAAGTCTTTCCTTGGTCTGGTTTTGTTTCATTTGTTCAGTTTTACACAAAAGTCTGGTGGTTTTAAAACGCCGGCTTTCTGATAGTGGTGAGTACTGGTAATGCAACCATTTTTGGGATTAAGAAAATAAATTCCCCACAGTTCTGAGTTGCTTTTTGGCAATCAGCATTGCCATTCCCAATGGTTTCAGGCTACTGTGTGTGTAGCCCAATGGTGGTTTTAGGCAGTGCCCTCCTGTGCTCACAACATAGGCAAAATGGGTGGCAGCCTACTCTTCATGTTTTCCCTGTGCACTCTCTGGGGAGTTCTGGCCATCATGATGTTTTCCATGCCAGTACTGCACAGTTTTATGGTAGGGCTTGGATGCATGGGTAAAAACATCCCACAGCACATAACGATTTTGGATGGTCAACAACCGCAAAGATCTTAGTTCTACCTTGATGACGTTGAACCCTTCTTCAGTGTCGTTGGCTAGCTGGATCAGCTCCCAGCGCACGATTTGCAACCACTTGGAGTTTGCACGTGCCTGGATGCTTGGTATGGGTGATGCAAAAAAAGTTTCTGCCGAATTGAAGAGTTTAAACTCGTCCGGCATCTGTGCCAAAAGTTCAGAGGAGTCTTTATAGATGTAATTTGATGCCCTTCTTTTGCGTGATACTCTGTCTTGTAGCTTATCTTCTGACAGCACATCATATGTGGGGGGTTCTTCGGTTGTTGACTGGGGTTCTGGAGAAATTCTGGTGGGTACCCACTCCCCCTGGACATGGCTACCATTAGGGCTGAATGCAGCATGGCAAGGACACAAGTACCTCTCCATGACGCTGGAAGGTGCAAGTATGCCTGTTTGCCGCATACACAGTAATTGCCCTTTAAAGCAGCTGTTCCTTTCTTCATGTTGGGGAGAATAAGTGTTTTGTTGCAATGATTGTTTGCCCCCAATGGGTACATTCCCTTTTTCCGTGGAAACAAAGTTCATATTGCACTTCATCTCCATGACGGTGGAAGGTGCAAGTATGCCTGTTTGCCGCATACACAGTAATTGCCCTTTAAAGCAGCTGTTCCTTTCTTCATGTTGGGGAGAATAAGTGTTTTGTTGCAATGATTGTTTGCCCCCAATGGGTACATTTCCTTTTTCCATGGAAACAAAGTTCATATTGCACTTCACGTTGGATCTTGATCGGCTTTTCAAGAGCTGTTACCCATGTTAGCTTGGTAATGTGCTGAGACCAGACCTGAGTGCATGTTTTCTTGACCCATTGGAATTTTTCTTCTGACAGTCCCTGCAGTGCTTCTGCTTCACACATCACTGTTTCTTCTTGCCGTTTGTTTTCTGTGAACATTGTCCCTTTTATGACAAACATGGTTCCTTCACGCACAGAACTCCTGGAGGCTTGTTGTGACAGGTTTTCTCATTTGGGAGTTGTAGTGTTACTGTGTGTGCTTGGAAGGTACTTTGAATTCTACACAGTGCTAGATGAATGAGATATTGGGCATCTGCTATAGGGGTCTTCTGGGGTATTAGAACTTTAGGTGTCCCTGATGTGTGGGGTATCAAGGAACACACATAGCAACTCTCATTTGTTGCTTGTTTACCCATGGTGCTCATGTCAGAGTACCACTTATTGGACTGATCTGGGTAGCAGAGTTCCTCCACTGCATCCAACCCCAGGCCATGACACGCATCATACCGTTTTTGTTCCGCCCCCCCCACCTTTTCCTTCTATTTATATTTTTTAGTTCTGACCATAATCATATAGCCCATGCTGTGAGGTAGGATATGTGCGTGAGATGGGTGCTTGAGATCTGCATGTAATTGCTGCTTGAGGTAGGGTTAAAGGTTGTTTGTGAGTGAGCATGTGGCAGCATTAGTACATCAGCAATTGGATTCTCATCATTGTAATCCTTGAATACATTTGTCTCAGTATCCATCACTAACAGTTCATTCAGTGAGGCTTTCATTATACGGTTTTTGTGCAGGGAGGTAAGGTTTGAGGAGACAGTGTGGGCCCAGATCAATTTCAACCCATCCCATACTAAGTGGGTTCCCTTTTGCACCATATTTGCCCTCACCTTCTTTTATGCCTTCTAAAATAAAAGAAATCACCCAATATAGTCCTAACCACAATAAAATAGTCGAGAACACAACTGCCACTAAATAAAGGCCATAGTCGTAGGAATAGGCTCTAGTAGCACTAACATTTCACCTATTGCTATCTTCATTTGTTGCGTTGTCATTGAGGGCCCTCATTTCTGCCATGTTTGTACCTCCAGAAGGAAATACAAGGGTTTAAGTGCACTTTCAGTTATGCAAAAACATATTTTTTGCATATAGAGAGAGAGTATGAGAGATAGAGAGAGACAGAGCATCTACATTCAAACAATCAGTCTTTCAATTTCATAAATCTCATTATTTTACTCACTGTACACATATTTACACATTTGCACATTGCTGATATCATCTAGTTTTCCTTTTCTATTCAGTAAGTCCCATCAGGGTACAGCTCCCTCTCGTTCATTTGGATGTTTCCCTTCTGGTATTACACTGTCATGTGCTTTTTGGACATCTGAGAGGTCTATCCAATATTTCAGGCCCTTCACCTTCACTGCAGAAGGGGTACAGTACACTACCTCATAAGGGCCATGAAATCTTGCAAAATTCCATCTTCTCATAAAGCTTTGAATGTACACCAATTCCCTGGGCATTAGTTGTGTGTTTGGGCTATCTGTTGCTGCAGTGTTTGTGTCAGTTTCGTTTTCCCTTATGAAGGGCGGTTCAATTTGCTTGGCTATACTCCTTAGCGCCCGGGTAAGCTGTGTCAGATATTCTTTTAATTCCACTGTGGCACTTCTATGAGCATCTGATGTTCTTCTCTTTGGGGATACTGGCGTTTGCATGCGTCTGCCTGTTACTATTTCTTGCAGTGACAAGTGGTGGTCTTTACTAGGTTGTGTTCATAATTGAAACAACGCTAAGGGCAAACAGTACACCCAATTCTTTTTGAGTGTGTGGCATAACTTTGACAATCTGCTTTTAAGGGGGCCATTGATTTTCCTGACCATCCCATTCGCTTGCGGGTGGTAAATGGAACATAGCTTGTGTTTAATCCCTAACAGTGAAGTTACTTCCTTAAAGAGGTCATTGATGAAGTGAGTTCCATTGTCGTAGCGCATGACATAACAAATGCCCCAACCTGGAAACAAATCCCTCACCAAATATTTTGCCGTGCATTTCTCATCTGGGTGAGCACATGGTCCTGCTTCCACCCAACGTGAAAAGGGGCAGACCACCACAATTAAGTATCTTGCTCCATTGCACCTTTCTACCATATCTGCATAGTCGATATGCAGCTCGCAGAAGGGTCCGATGGTGCGGGGCAGCATCCCTCGTAGTGTCCTGAGTGTCATTCCAGAATTATATGTTTGACACGTTACACATTCTACTGTCATTTTAGCTGCTAGATGTTCCTGTAATTTTGGGACAAACTAATCTTCCTGGATGTCCGTGGATATGTGTTGCTGTGCTGTGTGGGTGGAAAATTTAACTTTTGGAATGCTAGTTGCAATAATTCTACAGGCTTCATTACCTTTCCTGTACACTCTTGGCTTCAAAGAAGATCAGTGGGTGACTGTGTGCAACCTCTCCTTGACCACATTACTTTGTTCCTCAAGTGGGGCCTTTTTTTGGAGGTCAATTATCTGGGATATGGGCAGTGAGTTATATCCCTCTTCCTTTTCGTCTTGGACATTACCTTTTAGTGCATATTCTGCTACTTGGGGTTTTTGAAAATAAGCAGCCTCTTTTTGTTATGCTCACCTGGTCTCCACAGGGGCACCGAACAAAGCTGTGCGGCGACTGTTTCCACCAGCGTCACATGAAGCGGAGTGGTGAATGGCTGCACATGCCCTCTCTGTTTTACCCTTCCCTCACAAATGAAGACTTGCCTAAAATGTTGAAATGAAATATTAACTAGCCATAATGAGGAGGACCAGCTCCCACCTCCTGTGACCTCCTTGTGCACCCCTCTACTATGTCTCACCTTAGAATTATGAATGGCAGACTCTCCATCCTGCGACTGTATGCAGGGGTGCATTGCTGTTCAAATGATCTAGTTACTTCACTGATCCTGAGGGTTACTGTAGAGTCCTGAACAACTGTGACTCTGTAGGTAAGTCTTTATGCCAATAATTCTTGGTATGGTTTGCTTAGAGTTCAAGTTGCCAAAATGCTCACTACTGTGCTTGTTTCTTTGCAGATGCGTTTTTCGATGCACCCGATGAAGAGTGTCTCCTCTCCACAAATGATGAGCAGAATTCCACAGGTTTGTTTCAACAATGTCTAAAATACGGTATTGGTCTCTCTGTGCAACTAACCTGCTATTCCTTTTCTGTTTTGCAGGTGCGGTGACTCCGAGGGGCGATCGCGTGATGGTGTCTCGAGGGACCGCAAGAGTGTGTAGCCTTCGGGTGAGTATCAGCGCTGCGTAATGTTGAAATGTCTTTAATGAGGCCTTTTTCCTCTGCGCGGCTAACCTGATGTTTCTTTTCTGTTCGGCAGGTGCGGTATCTCCGGAGCGGCAATCGCCTGATGGTGTCTCGATGGATCGCAAGAGTTAGCAGCCTTCAGGTGAGTATTAGCGCTGCGTAGTGTTGAAATGTCTTTAACGTGGTCTTTTGCTCTGCGCGGTTAACCTGATATTTTCTTTACTGTTCCGCAGATGCGGCGGCTCCAGAGTGACTGAAGATGGAGTGTCAGGTAAGAACTTAACTGCTGTCTTGTTCTTGTTTTTCTCTCTCTCTTCCTTTCTTTCTCCACAGGCAATGGTTCGTGAAGACCAGGACGGGCATGGCCGAAGACCGGGTTGACTGAATCTAGCAGACACGGCGAGCGTTACGCTGCAGTAGTGCAGAATAATGCAAAGCGTGTTCTGTTCTTAGGGTGTGGTTTATATAGCCTCATATAAGTAGTCCCAAGTGAAGTAGTCCCTCCAACTACACCCTACACAAGTGGTCCCAGATAAAGTAGTCCCTCCAGCATGCCTCAGACTGGGCTGAATGTGATTCCTCTTCCCCTGCAAGCTGCCCTACTTGAAAGAGCAGAGCATTATGAGCCTGGCGCCAATGGCTCCTGATGTTTGGGGGCAAGCACTGTGACTGCACTCCTCCCCAAGGCCCCTCCCAAGGGGGTTTGCCTCGCTGGTCCAGGCTTGGTTGGATGGTTTTGATGGAACCGGTTTATTAAACGTGGTGCATGAATGTAGTCACTTGGCTCCCATGTTCTTTCTTGTGGTCCATAGCCTTTCCACTCAATTAGATAGAATAGTTTCTATTTGACAAGTTTGGAGTCCAGAATTTCTTTAACCTCGAATTCTGGTTCACCATCTACCAAGATTGGTTTTGGTGGTTTCGTTACCCGAGTTCCATGTTGCGCTGGTTTCAAAAGAGAGATGTGAAACACGGGATGGACTTGCATGTTCGGAGGTAACTTCAATTTTACTGCCACTGGATTAATGATGGCCTTAATGGTGTATGGCCCAAATATCTGGGATTAAATGCGTGGGTTCCTTTTATTGGTATGTGTTGTGAGGCTAGCCAGACAGGAAGAAAGTAGGGAAGCACACCCTATCTTATGTGTATTTTCTATGGACAATACTTTAAGTATTATTTGTTTTTTCTAGTCCATTGACCCTTAAACAAATCAGTTTTTTCTGGGTGCCGGGGGGAAAAGAATGACTCTGGTATCAAAAAGTCAAGAAAGACATGAGAAAAATGTGTAGTTCTTATTGGTAATAGAAACTCCCGTCCCCTGCACACCATTCAAGAGTGGAAAGAACATTTTCCAAACAAATCTCAATATTTTCAGTAATTTCAAATATTCGATATATCACTCTTTCAAGAAGTTATTTCACCACAATCAACGTAAACAAACATTGAAAGTAAAGTTCAATCAACAAATTTTCACCTTGAAGGTATTCGTTTTTTTACTAAAGATATTTATCAAAATTGTACAAAATAATATTATTTTTTCTTTTGAGTTCAATTCACTCAAACCATTGTAATTAAACAAATAACCAAAAGTAATTTCTTTCAACAAATTCAACAAAATTCAGAAGAATTGATACGAATTTCTAACAGATTCAAGGGAGTCAAGACTGTTAAAAAAAATAGGTTTCTAAAGTAAATTTCTACACAAATTTCTAAAAAAGGGGGGATAGTAATGAGCTCAACGCGTTTCGAGAGATTTGTCTCTCTTCTTCAGGAGCAATGACTTACTGCTAACTAGTACAGTAGTCACTCATTTCAACAATTATTCACAATAATTTCAAAATGATACTTCAATGTGGAATGACACATGATAATATAGGGTCTAGTTGCTAGGTAACGGGTTGACTTGGAGTGAGCAGGAAGGAGGAGGAACAAGCTCAAGAACGGCAGAGCACTTAACTCAGGTACAGCAGAAATCTTTCTTACTGGGGTAACAACTCGAATAATGAACATGCTGAGCACAGCGTTGACTTGATTATGTAACACCCTCAATATAACGCTAACAGACAACATTTTGATTAGGTAGATACATTCACAGCGACTCGGCGACACGATAGGAAACAGCACAGAGGAAAGAAACGTACGCGGTTGCAAACAGTCACTGTTCCAGGTAAAAACGTGATGTTAACTATAAAATGAAAATCACTCTTACATGAAAATGCCATATAGTGCACTAACTCGAACAATTGTTAATACACAGGGAGGAAACTTGAATTGACCACGACATACTTCCATATACGCTGAATGGGACTCTGTGTCAAGCTCAAACCGTGCCAAGATTCCATACTGAAAACTTGATTGGAAATGTGAAATTTGAAAGAAGCTTTTTCACCATTAAACGGAGAGTAGAGGAATACACAGGTACAACTCTGCATTATTTAGAGCTAAAGACAACTTTTCATTGCCTCATCAAATCAATAATACATATATTATATTATTCACAGATAATTATAAACGAATTGGGAACTGCAAAAAGACGACGTTTCCATCATCTCACAATGGAATAGTTGCCACTGAAAAATCCTGAGGATATACTCACTATAAAAAAAAATGGGGATGCTGTTCTCATTCCACATTGAAGTATCATTTTGAAATTATTTTGAATAATTGTTGAAATTAGTGACTACTGTACTAGTTAGCAGTAAGTCATTGCTCCTGAAGAAGAGAGACAAATCTCTCGAAACGCGTTGAGCTCAGTACTATCCCCCCTTTTTTAAAAATTTGTGTAGAAATTTACTTTAGAAACCTATTTTTTTTAACAGTCTTGACTCCCTTGAATCTGTTAGAAATTCGTATCAATTCTTCTGAATTTTGTTGAATTTGTTGAAAGAAATTACTTTTGGTTATTTGTTGAATTACAATGGTTTGAGTGAATTGAACTCAAAAGAAAAAATTATATTATTTTTTACAATTTTGATAAATATCTTTAGTAAAAAAACTAACACCTTCAAGGTGAAAATTTGTTGATTGAACTTTACTTTCAATGTTTGTTTACGTTGATTGTGGCGAAATAACTTCTTGAAAGAGTGATATATCGAATATTTGAAATTACTGAAAATATTGAGATTTGTTTGGAAAATGTTCTTTCCACTCTTGAATGGTGTGCATGGGACGGGAGTTTCTATTACCAATAGGAACTACATATTTTTCTCTTGTGAGGCTAGCCAGACCTCATCTCCAATCTGGTACTTTGAGGCCACACTCCTATGTCGATCTGCAGATTTCTTATATCTTTCGTTAGCTTGCTATAAATGTTCTGTCGCTCTCTTGAAAGCTTGTGTAATAGTAGTGTGGAAACTACTTACGGCTGTCATTTCTAAATGTTGAGGTGGATTGAGCTCAGAGGTTTGTGGATGCATTCCATATATTGTATAGAAGGGACTCTGCCCAGTGCTGGAGTGTAAAGAGTTGTTATAGGCATACTCGGTTATCCATAAAAAGTCCTTCCAGCTGCTTTCTGTTTGGTGTAACATGCATCTCAGGTACTGTTGCAGTGTTTGGTTGGTTCTCTCCGTTTGACCATCTGTTTGAGGATGGTGGCTGGTGGAAAGCCTTACATCGATTTGGACTAACTAGCAACATTTTCTCCAAAACTGTGAGATAAACTGACTGCCCGATCTGAAACTAGAATGGAGGGGAAGCCGTGTATCCAGACAATCTGTTCTAGGAACTCCTTCACCAAAATCGAAGCTGAGGGTAGACCTTTTAGCGGAATGAAGTATGCCATTTTGGAAAACAAGTCTACCACCACTAAAATGGTTTTAAAGCCATTACAAGGGGGAAGATCAGTGATAAAAGCAAGAGACAGTGTATGCCTGGGTGTAGGTGGAACATCCAGAGGTTGTAGTAGACCCAATGGTTTCTTTTTCTGGGCTTATTTTTGTGCACAAATGCCACATGATAGAACAAATTGTTTGATGTCTTTACGCCATGTTGGCCACCAGAAATGTCTCTTCACCTTGGCTTCGGTTTTTGCAATTCCAGGGTGACCTTCTACCAATGACTAATGGTAGTTTTAGATGACCTTTTCCTGAAGTTCCTTACTAGGTAAATAAAGGCGCCCTTGAAAATAAGGCAAATGATCTGTGACTGAATGATATTTGATTTTAGTCGACCAATCTTGCAAAGCCTTGGTGTCGAGGAGATGCAAAATTTCCTTGTGGATGTCATCCAGGGTCAACAATGTAGTAATTCCCAGGATCCTTCCCCCAGGGATTATGGCCACTGGGTCTGGACTTGACTATGCTTCTTTCATCCCTATGCGGGACAGAGCGTCCCCCTTTCCGTTTCGGCAACCAGGTCGGTAAGTAATCACAAAATCGTATTCAGCAAAAAATAACGCCCATCAGAGCTGGCGAGAGGACTGGGCCTTGGCCGTCTTTAGGTATTGTAAGTTACGATGATCTGTGATCACTGTAATGATGTGTATGGCTCATAGGAGATAATGTCACTAAGTCTTGAATGCTGCCTTGATGGCTAGAAGTTCCTTGTCTGTTACGGCGTAATTCAGTTCAGGTGCTGTGAACTTACATGACCAAAAGGCCACTGAGTGAAGCTGACCTGTCTCAGGATATTTTTGAAGAAGGACCGCCCCCATTGCCAGACTTCAAGCATCAGTTTCTACCATGTACGGGAGGTCTGGGCGAAGATGTTTTAAGATTGGGGCTGAGGTGAATTTCTTTTTTAGGTTTTGGAAGGCCTTTTCCGCTTCATCAGACCACTGAAAGCACTTATTCTTTCGTAATAAGGATGTGATAGGATGCACCAATTGTGAAAAGCCTGGAATGAATCAGCGATAGAAGTTTGCAAATCCAAGCATGCTCTGGACTCCTTTGATTGAAGTTGGAGAGGATCACTTGAGGATGGTGTCTACCTTCTGTGAATCCATACGAACACCACAGGGGGTCAGAACAAACCCAAGAAACTCGACCTCATTAACATGGAAGAAGCATTTTTCTAATTTAGCATGCAGCTTATGTTGTCTGAATTTTTCAAATACAGCACGGCCGTGTTTCACATGGTCCTGCTCGGAAGAGGAGTACACCAGGATATTGTCAATATATACAATGACACAGACATCAATTAACTCTTGAAGGACATTGTTCATAAAATATTGAAATGCTGCCGGGGCATTACAAAGCCCAAAGGGCATCGCCTGATATTTGAATAGCCCAAACTTGGTGCGGAAGGCGGTCTTCCATTCGTCCCCCTTTTTGACTTGTACGAGATGGTACGCCCCTCTGAGATCCAATTTAGTGTAAATTCGAGCGTCCTTCACTTGGTCCAGCAGTTCTGGGATTCGAGGCAAGGGGTACCGGTTTTTTACAGTCACCTGGTTTAATACGCGGTAGTCGATACAAGTTCTTAGATCTCCTTCCTTTCTAGGGATGAAGAATAATGGCGAGGCCGCCGGGGACTTGGAAGGGCGAATGAAGCCGTTAGCCAGGTACTGATCTAAATATTGTTTTAGATGAAGATTCTCGGGTTCCGTGAGGGTGTACATTCGACTACATGGAATCTGGGCACCAGGTATAAGATCGATCTGGCAATCGTATGGTCTATGAGGCGGCAAAGAATTGGCTTGGTCCTTCTGAAAAACATCCTGGAAGTCCTGGTATTCCTGAGGTAGCAGATTTGTCGGAATCATGACTGTTGCAATTTATTTGGTCGGGGATTCTTCTGGATAACAAGTATGAGCACATTCTAAGAAGGACAACCTCTTATCACACCAGTCTATGCAAGGATTGTGTGTTTCTAACCACGGCATTCCCAGTATTATTTGGAATTGTGGAGCCTTGATTAAGTCGAACAAAATGGTTTCTCGATGCCCGTCTTGGCACAACAGTGACATTTCTGTCGTCGCGTGTGTTACAGGACCAGAAGAGATCTCTATTTCATCAACAGTGGTGACCAAATCAGTTGTTGCCTTTTCGCAAAGAGGAAGACTCATCCTTGAAGCTAATTCTCGATCCATATAGTTACCTATGGCTCCGCTGTCGATGTAAGTTCTGACCGCATGGCTACGAGGGGGTTGCTAGTGACTAATGAGGATCATTAGTAAGGCTAGGAGCGAGGTCTGAGAGTGCTTCTTCTCACTCAAAAAGCGGACCGCTACGCTTGTCGGGTGGGGTAGTTTTCCAGCTCTGGTTCAGCGCTGACCTTGTCGGTGGCCTGGACTACTTTCTTGGGTGGTTTCACTGGACAGTCTCGAAGAAAATGGCCGTCTGTCCCACAATATGAGCAAAATTGTTGCCTTCTCCTGTCCCTTTCTGCTTTGGCTAGCGGTCCCCATATTCCTCCAATTTGCATGGGTTCAGACATGTCGGTGGTTTTGGAGGTGTTGTCTCTCGGATGCACAAACACCCGATTCTCCAATCTAGCTCAGTCAGCTTTCGGATTCTGTAGTCTGTGGTCCAGCTGTACCACCAAGTAAGTGTATTCCACACAGTCTCTTGGTGCGTTGACAACTTGAGCGAAAACGTCTTTTAACTCGCCTCTCAACCCACGATGAAACAACGTAGTTCTTTTGTCTTCAGAACAACTGGTTTCCACCACCAGTCTATTGAAGGTTGCAATATATAATAACAAATCATGGTTCCCTTGACGTAGAGACAGAAGTTCGTTATCTAAAGCTTGGCCTTGGGAATGTCGGGCAAACAAATTCTCCATTTTCTGCTGAAACCCCAGGAAATCTCGGAGAAGGGATCGTCTTGATTAACTTCTGGTACAGACCAGTCTGCAGCACTGCCACTGAGGTATGAAAGTACAAAGGCCACTTTTGATTGATTCGGAAAGGCTCCAGGACTACATAGGAAATGTAGACGGCACTGGTCCATAAAAACTGCAAACCGTTTTGGGTCGCCGGCAAAGCGTTCTGGTGGAGCCAAAGGTATAGCTGCCGGAAGGACCACCTGCACTGGGTTGCTTGACTGAGTTGGGACTGATGCCCCCAATCCAGGTAACAGTGTGTGGCCAGCCTGGGATTTGAGTAATTGTCCGACTAGGTCATCTGTACGCTCCTTGGCCACAATCAGTTCTCTTCTTAGAGTGTTGGTTTTTTGCCGAGCTGAATGCACCTCTGCTCTGAGTTCCCCCAAAAGCTGGGCTAATTGGTCGGTCTCTGAGGTTTCTATGGCGCCCAGGTAGAGGTTTGTGTGAAGGCTTTGCATTCTCTTACGCTCACCTGGTCTCCACAGGGGTGCCGAATGGGGCTGGGAGGCGACTGTTTCCACCAGCATCACACAAAGCGGAGTGGTGAATGGCTGAACATGCCCTCTCTGTTTTACCCTTCCGTCACAAATGAAGACTTGCCTAAAATGTTGAAACAAAATATTAACTAGCCATAAGGAGGAGGACCGGCTCCCACCTCCTGTGACCTCCTTGTGCACCCCTCTACTATGTCTCACCTTAGAGTTATGAAGGACAGACATCCTGCGACTGTATGCATAGGTGCGTTGCTGTTCAAAGGATCTAGTTACTTCACTGATCCCCCGGTTACTGTAGAGTCCTGAACAACTGTGACTCTGTAGGTAAGTCTTTATGCCAATAATTCTTGGTATTGTTTGCTTAGAGTTCAAGTTGCCAGAATGCTCACTACTGTGCTTGTTTCTTTGCAGATGCGTTTTTCGATGCACCCGATGAAGAGTGTCTCCTCTCCACAAATGATGAGCAGAATTCCAGAGGTGAATTTCAAATCTAGCACGGTGTGACAAAGTCTAAAATACGGTATTTGTCCCTCTGTGCAACTAACCTGCTGTTCCTTTTCTGTTCTGCAGGTGCGGTGACTCCAGAGCGGCGATCACGTGATGGTGTCTCGAGGGACCGCAAGAGTGTGTAGCCTTCAGGTGAGTATTAGCACTGCATAATGTTGAAATGTCTTTAATGAGGCCTTTTTCCACTGCTCGGCTAACCTGATGTTTCTTTTCTGTTCGGCAGGTGCGGTAGCTCCGGAGCGGCGATCGCATGATGGTGTCTCAATGGATCGCAAGAATGAGCAGCCTTCAGGTGAGTATTAGCGCTGCGTAGTTTTGAAATGTCTTTAACGTGGTCTTTTGCTCTGCGCAGCTAACCTGATGTTTTCTTTACTGTTAGGCAGGTGCGGCGGCTCCAGAGCATCTGAAGATGGAGCGTCAGGTAAGAACTTGACTGCTGTCGTGTTCTTGTTTTTCTCTCTCTCTTCCTTTCTTTCTCCACAGGCAATGGTTTGTGAAGACCAGGACGGGCCTGGCCGAAGACCAGGTTGACTGAAGCTAGCAGACACGGTGAGCGTCACGCTACAGGAGTGCAGAATAACGCAAAGCGTGTTCTGTTCTTAGGGTGTGGTTTCTATAACCTCACACAAGTAGTCCCAAGTGAAGTAGTCCCTCCAACCACACCCTACACAAATAGTCCCAGATAAAGTAGTCCCTCCAGCATGCCTCAGACTGGGCTGAATGTGATTCCTCTTCCCCTGCAAGCTGCCTTACATGAAAGAGCATTATGTGCCTGGTGCCAATGGCGCCAGGACAGAGTCCAGGAAGTCTCTAGGCAACCCCTTGGGGCCTTAAAGGTCCCCATGGGTGCCGGTTCCTGGGGCAGGCTGGTCTGCTCCTAATGTCTGGGGGCAAGCACTGTGACACTTTTGCAGCAGTGTTCTCTGCCACATTTCCCAATGAGATTGTGTCAGTGTTATTGGTATGGGCTTGGCATTTTACCAAAGGCACTACTGATGCGTCTGCTAGTGCCTATATTAGCTCATTTAAAAGTTCTGCATGCTGCACTGGGGACCCGTCTGCCCTTCTGAAACCTCTCCTCCTTCTCCTAGCCAACCCAGCATGTACTGTTTTCGTTATGCATGCTGAGTCTGAGTAAATTGTTGCTGCGCATTCCTTTGCCGTGTGTAACGCGTCAATCAATGCTACAAGTTCTGCAGCCTGCGCTAAACAATGCATGGGTAATCTTTTTTGCATGAATATCTCATACTCTCCTTCCTCCAATCTTACCACCGCTGCACCCACATGCTTCTCCCCTGTGTCTGGGAAAATAGATGCTGACCCATCCACAAAGTACACTTCACTTTCATCTAGGGCATTTTCATTTCCTTTGGGAATGTCGTTGCCCTTCCCCTCATATATAGCACAATAATGGTTTTGCATATCTTCTACTGTGCATGGCTCAGTGATGAAGGTGGCTGGATTTACTGGCTTGCAGCGCACTATGTGGATGTTGGGACTCAACAGTATTATTTCATAAGCAGTTGCCCTTTGTGTGGTAAGTGTGGATTTGGATCATTCGAGAATTGCAAACAGAGAGTGTTCTACAAATAATGTTACAAAGCATCCCATCACTATTGTGGTGCTTTTTTCAATTGCAAAGGTGGCAGCTGCGAGAGCTTGTTTGCACACAAAATGCATCACAGAGTCTAAAGTGCTGCGTTAGTATGCTAATGGCTTGTGACCTAACAATGTTTTCTGTGTTAGGACCACTGTCTTGAGTGTTCCATTGCAGTGTGAGAATAAATAGAATTCTCTATCATAATCTGGGATCGCTAGAACTGGTGCCGCGCAAATAAGTTCCTTCAGTGTGTTGAAGGCAGTGTTAATTTCTTATGACAATGTAATACGTGTGCTTTCTTTTTGCGCTTCTTTTAGTGCTTGTAGTAGGGGCCTTGTTTATGCTGCGTAGTCAAGTATCAATGCTCGGCAATAGTTACCTATGCCGAGAAACCTCTGCATGTCCTTTACTGTGTGAGGCCTGATTGTCCCGCACACTGCTGCTGCTCTATTTGGAAGTATGCGCTTACCATCATTTGATATTAGCTGTCCCAGATACAGTACTTCTGCTAGGCAGTACTGCAACTTCCTTTTGTCCACCTTGTACCCTTTGTGGGCCAACAAATGTAGTAATGTGATTGAATGTGCTATGCTTTATTCCTCACTCAAATCACAAACCAAAAGGTTGTATACGTATTGCATCACTCTGCTCTTGACATCAATACTGCCAAGGTCTTCATGCAATATCGTGTTAAAAATGCTTGGACTTTCACAGTATCCCTCGGGTAATCTTCAATGTTTGTATCTTTCCCCCCCTAGGGTAAATGCAGTCAGGTATTGTGAGCTTGGGTCTAGTGGCACAGCGAAAAATGCATTTTTCTAGTCTACCACTGTGAAGCTCGTAGTTGACTTTGGGATGCTGCACAAAATGGATGCAGGATTTGGGACAAGGGGAAACTCCTTCTGTATGATCTCATTAAGTGGGTGTAAGTCCTGTATCATCCTCCAAGCCACACCCTCTGCTTTCTTATTCAGATGAATTGCAGTATTGCAAGGTGAATTTGACGGTACAATGATAATCTGCTGTAGTAGTGCATTTATTGTTTCTTTTATTACCTCCTCTGCTTCCCTGGACAGGGGATATTGTTTTACTACGGGCAGCACTGCTCCAGGTTTGAGTTTAATTTTAACGGGTGTCACCTCTTGCAAGAGCCCTACATAATGAGGGTTAGTGGTCCATAGTTTTGTCGGTACCAGTTGCATGTCTTCATTGAAAAACGATCGAGGTGCATTAACGATGGACATGAGTGGGTTCATCACTTGTCTGTTTTGAACCATTATGTCACAGGGCATGCATATTTCCATTATTATCTCCCCGTCAGTGTCATTGTCAGTGAACTGTTCCTAGTCTGTCAGATCGCTTAGTGATATGTTTGTATCTATGCATAATACGCTTTGCCACTCGTATCCTTGCATGTCCAAACCCACCACCACAATACGTTTAGCTGACACTTGTATTCTCTGAAAGTCTAGGGAGAGGATGGTACCTGGTAGTATTTCAGGGGCGGCCACGGGGCGGAAAACAATGTCAGAAGGTATTCTCCATTCTGTTTGTGTTATATCAGGCACCACTCTGGCAAAGACCTGTATCCAATAGACAAACATGTCTGCATTAACTGGCACCCCACGCACTGCTATTTCATTTGCTATAGTGTTGATCAACAGCATCGCCCAGAGGGGGCATATTCCCGGGGTGGAGCACACTATGCCTCTTTCAGTGAAGGAGATAGTCATATTGAGGAAGTCTCTCCCCAGCAGGTTTATGAGCGAATCTTCATGGTACAGTAGGGGTGCTCGTACTGTTTTCCCCCATCATTATGTCCAAATCTTTGGAACTGTGACCACTGCCCCAGAAAATCCCTGTGTTTCAAAAACTGTTCCTGACAGCGGAAACCAGCCTTCCATTAGGCACGATTTTTCTGCCCATAAGTCCACCATGAAGATGAACTGTCTGTTTCCTATCTCTGCCCCCACCAGTGGTTCCTCGTCTGGATGTAGGGAAGTCGATAGGGCTGGAAACTCAAGTGCTCTCTATGGGCTGTACTACTCTGGGTGTGTCTTCATCCCCGGAAAAGAGAAGACGTATTCCCCAACCATGGCTGTTCCCCAGAATGGTGCTGGTGCGCCATTAGCTGTAGTTGCGAAAGGATTACTGTGTGTGTTCCCCATCTGATTTTGGTGTGTTAGTCAATGCTGGGTTCCCTGTGGTGGGGCTCTGTGCTCTTGTGTGCGCCAAGTGTCAACCTCTTCCCCTTGTCTGTATCCTCCCATGTTGCTCATTGTTGAACCCTTGTTTGTTCTGGTAAAATGCCATGGGACGGGTGCGACATTCCCTTGCAAAGTGGCCCCACCTTCCGCATGACCAACATGCACCCTGTCCCCTGCCCCAAGGTCCCTGTACTCCATATCCCCCTCTCCATCCCCAGTACCCACCTCCTCATCTTCTAGGTCTCCCTTGCCACTGTGGCCCTCCGTACTACTCTTCACCAGCCCATTGTTCTTGCCCATTTAATGCCCAGGTGGCTGCCATCCAAGCCTGTATTGCTATTTTTCCCTCCTCCCCGTCTCCCTGCCTGTCTGCGGGGAGGGCAGCTTCTACTGCTGCAACCTTCACCAACTTATTTTGCACGAGTTTCGCTTCATCTGCCAATCTCTTTTGTGCAATTTCCTTCTCCTTCTCTTTCATCCTTCTACAGTGGTGTACTATAATGCTTTGTATTTTGTGTCATCCCTTGGCTTCAATCCCAGCAGTTTTATCTAATGCCTTCTGTACCTCCTTCGGGAAGCCTCTCTTGATTATAAAGTAAAAGGGTGAGGTCGACTGGTCCCAGGCCGTGCCCGTCTCCACCCTCCACATATCCTGCACCCGAAGAGTGAACTGTTCAGCATCTTCATCATCCCCCATTGTGTATTGTATCACTGAGTGTAAATAGGGGGTGTCAGGAAAGGTTCTCCGTAGTGCATCCCACACTTGTGGTGCTCTGATGTTATTAAATGATGCCCCATCATGGTGGTCGCAGTCTATTGTTACTCCAGGTAACCCTGCCTTCACCCATATTCCATGTGCCTGGTCACCCACTGCAGACACTAGTAGGCTCTTGACATCCCCTATTCCTGATATACGGGAGTCACAAACAGAAGAATTGTTCAGGTTTGCCATGCTAAATAAGAATATCAAACTGCAAATATTGTGGGGGTTCTCTGTGACAACGGAACAGCAAACGTAACAATTGTTCCAGTTCGCTCTGCTGCATGAAAGGAGCAATCTGGAGAATGTTCATGTTCCCGAAAGGCCCCAAATGGAAAATACTTCAGGTCCTTCCTTCAATGGGAGATCTACAAACATAAGAATAATTCAGAATACCTCGGTTGCATAAGAGCCACAAACATGAGAATTGTGTACGTCTCCACAGCTACATGAAAGCCAACCATTGCAAATATGTCTACTTCTTCCTGCTACACCGACCCTCAAGCATGAGCATTTTTCAGGATCTCAATTCTACACAGGAACCTGAAACTCCAGCAACATGACAGCCACACACATGAGATTGTGTCAGGTTCTCCATGCTACATAAAAGCCAAACAATGTGAATATATGTTGGGTTTTCATTGCTATAGGGAATCCATGAACATGAGAAGATTTGTCAGGTTGTTGCTGCTACACACAAGCTGCAAATGTGAAAATATGTTAGATTCTCCCTTCAGTGTGAAGATATTTTCGTGTCTCGCTGCTACACAACTGACTATTCAGGTCTTCAGTTCAAAAAGAGAGCTGCAAACATGTCACGTTTGTAGGTTCTTCATACTCTTATGTAGCCAAAAACTGCACATAATTTAGATTCACCCTGCTACACACGAGCCAGATGCAAATTGTAAATATGTCAGACTCACACTTCGTACTACGTGTATTCTGAGGGGTGCGCTGGGAGGTTTACACGCGTTTTCGCTAGCGCGAGAGGGGTACGTGTATACTGAGGGGTGGGTGGGGAGTTTTACATGCGTTTTCGCTAGCGCAAGAGGGGTACGTGTATTCTGAGGGGTGCGCGGGGAGCTTTACACACGTTTTCACTAGTGCGAGAGAGGCACGTGTATTCTGAGGGGTGCACGGGGAGTTTTACATGCGATTTCGCTAGCGCGAGAGGGGTAAGTGTATTCCAGGGGTGCACTTGGAGCATTACGCGCAATTTGGTAGTGTGGGTCCTCCCAGGTATGCCTCCTCCCCCTCGCCAGGCCCTGCAGGCAGCCCATCCACCCGGGGCATGCCCCGCAGGCAGCCCATCCACTCTGGGCATGCCCCACAGGCAGTCCACATGGCACCATGCACTTGTGAGCCCCAACACATGTCCCACCCACCATTGATGGCCACCTGCCAGCAGGCCCTGACTCATGTCCCCCCGCACCCCAACCCACCCAGCAGTGACGGGCACCTGCCAGCAGGCCCCGTCACATGTCCCCCTGCACCCGCACCCACCCAGCAGTGACGGGCACCTGCCAGCAGGCCCCAACTCATGTCCCCCTGCACCCCCACCCACCCAGCAGTGGCGGGCACCTGCCAGCAGGCCCCGGGACATGTCCCCCTGCACCCCCACCCACCCAGCAGTGGCGGGCACCTGCCAGCAGGCCCCATCACATGTCCCACTGCACCCCCACCCACCCAGCAGTGAAGAGCACCTGCCAGCAGGCCACGACTCATGTCCCCCTGCACTCCCACCCACCCACCATTGTTGGGCACCTGCCAGCAGGCCCTGACTCATGTCCCAACAAACAACATGTCCTAACAAAACAGACCCATGTCCCGAAAGCCAACCCAAATTCCTCTTGCCCCCAGTCCAAGCATACAACCATCCACAGAACCCACTCCGAAATTACCCATGCCATGATAGTCTAAATGAACGACCATGTCCATGCAGGAATGCACAACGAAGCCACACAGTGGCAACTGTCAAGGGTTTTGACCCATGTTGAATTATTAGACTGGGCAGATGTGGGGATGAGCTGTCGCCGCCCATCATTCTATCTCAGAACCAGGAGAAATGGGCAGTTTTGCGCACACCAAAATGGTCGCCTGACCTGCCACCCACCAGTGCGAGCGTGATAGGCAAGGAGTGCCATGAGTGAAAGGTGTGCCAAAGGAAAAACAGCAGTTCCGGTGGCTAAAAAAAAAAGCGCTTTGAAATCACCTTTGTTTCCCTGAAATGCAAGCTAAAAATGCCTATTTTAAACATCGCAAGATATTCAAAAATCTCAATGAACACCAGCAGACATTTGGCAGAATGTATTCTTGTGTGCATACTAAATCTGGAAAGAGAAAGAGCCCAAAACAATGTTTATAACAAAACTGGCTGAGCTGTGGATGTCAGCAGCTGAAGTGAAATTGGACTGAAAGACACAAAAATCTAAATGTTTAAAATAAATGAGTGACCTACTGTTGAGTGTCACATAGTTTGCAACTGTTGAAATGTCATAGTTTTGAACTTAGAATCAGCGTTCTAGCGGCATGTGTAAAAATTGTCAGTTTGATTTGAAGGTAGAAAACTGGGTACCAAAGTGACATTTAGCTGAAGCCGGCTTAAAGAGATTGAATTCTGCCTGACAACCACCCCCGACAGGAGTGAAACTTGAACAGCCACTCTTCCCAGGCCTGGCTGCATTCTGCTGCCCCTGCCAAAAGGAGATGACACCTCTCTGATTGAATTAGGGGAGGAGCACATGGGGACTACAGGAAACTAAACAAAGCACTGTCCTTGGCCCAGGCAAATGTTAAATTAGGGGGGGTCGTAAATGGCTTCCTCTTGGAAGGAATCGGGGAGGGCACTGCATCTGTGAGCCAGCTGAGCTTGGGGGAAGTGGATAAACCAGAAATTCCACCATGTGCTTTGGAAAACCACAACCCTTTGGGGCCAGAGCATAATTTTAAAAAGATGGATAATTCATAGTGCGGACTTGTAAAAATTATATAAATAACATCATCATTCTTATGATTTTTCGGTGCACATTTTAAGAGGTGTTAGGACCCTGTGGTATATTCTAGAGGATAGTAGCGGAAAAAAGGTTGCTACTCCAAATGTATGCATGTTAAAAATCTGACACTTTATCATCTGAAACCCATATCCCTGGTGCACATTTGTGTAAAATCTGGAAAGGTTTAGAGGTCGTTATCTGGATGAAAAGGGCAGAATTCTGTCATAAGTGGACACAACATCTTACAAAGACAGGGATCGGATGGTTTGGTGCTACAGAAAATATGTTAACTGGACATATAATATTAGAAAAATGGTACATAGATAAATATGTATTTGGATCAGAAATACATTTGTGTGCAATTTAACCAGGGGAGGATCCTCTGACCATAAACCTACCTCATCACTCTGACTCACAACCCAGTTCCCCCAATCAAGGGAGAGAGGAGGAGGAACTGGCCAATGATAAGTTGAGAGGGTTGGGCATAGAAGATGAGCCGACCCTCCCACTTTCTAAACACATAAAAGGAGACTGTGCAGGACAGGTAGGGACATTCACTTCCCACTTCAAGCTGATTTTTTGCAGAGCGTTTTGCCAGAAGACACCAGATCCAGCACTTAGAATTCAAATCCAGACAGAGACCAGAACTTTGAATTCAGACTTCAGAATTTGTCAGCAGGCCTCAAAATCTTTTGCAAGCTGATTCACCCCAGACTTCCAAGGGGCACATCAGAGTAAAACAGCCGGGCTGAGCTGTTTGATTCTGGCCTCAAACCCTGTGCCAGAAACACCCAGAAATCAGAGCTGTACCCGGAACCAGAGACCAGAACGCCGTGCAGTGCCAAGAACTTTTGCCAGAACCAGAGATCCAGACCGCTGTGCAGTGCCACTAGCAGAGCTGACCCAGATCGCTGTGAGCAGAACCACGCAGAGACCGTCTGTGGCGAGGGATCCGCAGTCCAATCCTGACCCGATCAGTGGCAAAGTCGCATTCCTGTCCAAAATATAGTGTGAGTACCACCAGAACTGTGCAAAACCCAATCTCTTAGTTTAAAATAATGTAATTCAAACTATTTTAACCTATTGAGAACTGCATCCTAGAAATCTTGTGTTCCTTCTGTGATCTCAAACCTGAAAACTGTCATCTGTCATTCTGAGCTTCACTTTTCTTTTGAGAATCTACCTTCACGAAATCGTCTGTATCTCCGGAACCGTTTGTCGTAGGAACAAAATTTAACTTTCATCTTAAAGCTAAGATTCCGCTTTTTTCCGTAATCGCACTCGACGCACTTGGAAAAACTACCACGAATTGCAATTTGGCTCAATTTCTTCACTTGGCAAAATAGCAGCTCCTTGCTTTCCTTTGCTGAAATTCGTTTGCCACCTGACAATCATTCATAGAGCATTGCCAAAGTGATCCTGAACTAATACAAAGTAGCTGTCACCCACCCTGAACCTCTAGAGGGAATTAAAATCATTTTAGCATATTTTTCACTTCTTTGCATACCAACTTTAAAGTACTTTGCCTGTGTTTAAAATCATCCCTGTTGATCTAAGCTTGCTAGGGGGGAACTAACGACATCAAAGCCAAGCTAACCCAAGCTACAAAACACTACAAGTCTGAAATCATCAACACCAAAAGAAACGTATGCAATGACAGAATTACCAATGCCAAATCGAATACCAAGGAACTATTTGCCATCCTCCGGGAAATGGAATCCCCTATCCAACCATCTGACACGGTCCCAAAGGACAAGATATGGTGCACTAATACACAGAATGCCCTATCAAACAAAATCTCCACCCTCCAACTTAAAATAACGAACAAAAAAGACGCCCTCTCTCTTACTGATCAACAACTGCCTCCAGTAACTGAACCTACCACTATCCCCCCTTTTAGCTTTAAACCGATCTCCATCATCGACACTGAAAAGGCCATCCTCTCACTGAAGCCCTCCAACTGTAAGGGCGACAGCTGTCCAGCTCAAATAATAAAGGACGCTGCCAGAGACTTAGCCCCTTTCATCTCAAAGCTTATTAACTCATCCTTCAAATCTAACACAGTGCCAGCCAACTTAAAAGAATCCTGGGTCCTCCTCCTTCTCAAAAAACAAACCCTCGATCCTTCTATCCCGACTAACTATAGGCCCATTACCACGGTGCCTTTCCTACTAAAAATTATCGACAGAGTAGCCTATCTCCAAATTCAAGAGTACCTAGAAGCTAATCATCTACTAGGCTCGCGCCAATCGGGCTTCCACCCTCTCCATGGCACGGAAACTGCCCTGATAGATCTCAAAACCAAAATTGAGGAATTTAAGGATAATGGGAAAACAGCGCTGCTACTCTTACTGGACTTGTCAGCAGCTTTTGATCTGGTGGACCATGCAGTCTTATGCAACCACCTCACGCTGGCTGCCAACTTCACAGGAGATGCTATAGCTTGGGTCCAATCCTTTCTAGCCAACTGGACTATGAGAGTGTTCTCCTCCACCACCTGTGCTGACCCCATCCAAATCACATGTGGAGTCCCACAGGGTTCCTGTGTCTCACCCACTATGTACAATATCTTCACCAAGCCATTGTTCGACAAGTTGGACAGTCTGGGCGTCACCTACACTAATTACGCAGATGACACCCAGATCCTCATACCCCTTTCGGGCAACTACGAAGTGGACCTGGCTCTGGTGAATAAAATTTACATCCTCATTCAAGCATGGATGGCCACACATGGCCTCTGCCTGAACGATGATAAAACTGAAATCCTGCTCCTCGGTTCAGACCACAAACTATCCAAACTCACCCCGGACTACACCTCATTTAACATTGATAACAATACTATTAAGGTTATGCGCGAGGTCAAAACGCTGGGTTTTTACCTTGATTCAGCTCTCACCCTCAAAAAGCAAGTGAATTCCCTCGCCTCCTCAACCACCTACACGTGTAAACTCATCCGTGCCGCCAGACCCTTCCTGTCCAGTGCCAGCTGCCTCACCTTGGCCAATGCCCTTTTCATGTCCAGACTCGACTATTGCAACGCCTTATACTCAAGTGCCAACAAGTCGGTCACTGACAAACTCCAGAGATTGCAAAAAACGCTCTTAGAGCAGCTCTGAACATCCCACGCAGAGAACATATCTCCAAACACCGGATTGAAGCCCATTGGCTAAAGATAAAGGACAGAATCCTTCTTAAAACTATTTCCCTCACTTCTAAATGCCTCAACAATCAAGCACCCCCCTACCTAGCGGAAAGAAACAACTGGAGACCCTCTAACCAACTGACGAGATCTGCCAATACCTTCCTACTGGAAGTCCCCAGATTCAAACTTACCACAGCGGGTGGTGCAAGTTTCCCAGTTAGAGCTGCACAATCATGGAACACACTCCCACCCGACCTTAGATGCCCTTTACCCTACACAAGATTCAGATCCTACGCTCTCAAATGGCTGCACAACAACGACATGCAACGTCCCTCACCCTAGTGGAAACGGCACAACCTGTTATAATACTGCTCTTTTTGCGTTTAAACTTGATATTTTATATGCATTGTATCACCTACTGTAACCAACCACTGTTTTTCTGTAATAGCCTGTGTCAGGCTTTGTAACTAAGTTTCGAGTCCTCTTGTACTGTTGCGCCCAGATGCCCACGGGCTCGGAGCGCATTACCAAATAAATAAACAAACAAACAAACAAACTGAATTGGGATTGTACTGTGATTGTATTCCTGAAGATTTTGTGTGTCACTTCCACCTCCTTACATTGCATAGAGGGGGGGGTGAATTGCCAAAAGGGGAAACGTGATTATATTATGTTTTGCTGAAATCATATCAAGTTTATTCCTGTGTTGCTTCTTTTCCACCTTGCATTTCCTTGTACCATATAAAACATTCTCACCTACCTTATCCTCTATACTACTCCTAAGTAATTACGCAGTGTGCTAGTATCACATCATCCATTGTTGATCACTCACTGTCATATGTCTAAGTGTGATATCAATTATTAATTTATTATAAAAGTGCGAGATATATATATATATATATATATTTGTTTAATTCTCAAATAAACCTTTTAAATTTGCAAAACAAACTTACTTCTTGGCTCAGTGGGGTCAGGGGGATTCTAAGAGAGGGGTGTTATATAAGGGTGGTCATCCAGAGTACACAAACTGGACATAAAAATATATAAATAAGGGCTTCCCTTGAGCAATCCCAGACAAGGCACTGACTTAGTGGGACTGCTTGATTGGAGTCTCTAACAAAGTGGAGGCTCGTAGCCGGGGATTCTGGATTAGATCTATCACTTGTGCAGATTAATACAGTGTGCCAGCTGACAGGATACATATCCGGTTAGATCACCACGCTGTGTTACGCTGTAAAGCACTCCTCAAAGGAACGCTCGAAGGAAACGGTCTGTTTTGCAAAATAAAATACAAACTTCTGTAAGTCAGGAAGGAAATCAATCTCCAGAATGACGACCTTGGTAGATATGAAGATAGCTAGGGAGCACCTCTTACATAAACTGTTTGTGAGAGGTGAATGGTCTGAACAGGACCAAAATGTATGGTTGCAGGCGATCACACAACAGGTCACTACAACTGGGTCAGATATGTGGAGAGATCTGGGTCCCTTACATGTGGCCCTGAGTGAACTATATATGGCTTCTAAAGCCAAAGATGAACACAATAAGATTGCCAGGATAGCGGCATATTTGTATCTATATATGGGAGCCATGCAGGACAAATGTGCTGAAGGCCAGGATCTGGCAAATAGGCAACTGATGGCATTAGAGAAGGCCCAATCTGACCTGGACTCTTCTGAGCAGAGGCTGCACAGGAGCCAGGAGTCAGAAAATGATAGTAGACAGTACATCATTAAAATAAAGGAGGATATGGATATCCTGCAACAGGAAAAGGCTGACCAGGATACCAGAATTCTGGCTTTGCAGAAGGAGCACCAAGACAGTTTGGACTCCTTACTGCAGTGCCAGAAAAAGCTGGAGCAACAGATTAATTTCAACAGGGCATGCACAGAGCAGGTAGCCACCCTGCAAATCCAACTAGACAGAGAGAAAGAGGAAAACAATAAAAATGATTTTGAAAGACCTGGATACCCAGGCAGAGTTTGATCAGGAACGCCAGAAAGCTGGTGCCTTTCAAAGGCAAAGGGACGACCTGGTGGCACAGATGCAGACTTAGTCAGGAAAGGGACACCTTAGGCCAGGAAGTCTGCCATTTAAAAAGAAAAAATGAAGAAAATCACCTGGCCCTCCAGGGGCTGGTGACCTCCAAAAAGAGCATCAGAACTTGTTAGAGCACACCAGGAGGGTGGAAGATGCTTTGGCAAGAAAGGTGCAGGCCAGTAGGGATGGGACTCAGGAGGTAACCCTCCTGCAGAAAAGACTGGCCCAGTACTCCAGGACCAATCAGGAGGCACAGAGAGAGAATGAGGCTCTCTGCCAGCACAATGATAGGCTCCAGCAACAGGTAGCCATGCAGGAGAGACTGATAGAGTCTAGTAAGGCCTTAACTGAGGAACTGAAAGCGCAGGCTCTTGCATTGCAACAGGGAGCAGGGGCTGACAGAGATGAAGTTCGCTGGGAAAGGGAAACACCTGAGCATAACCTCAGGAACCCTAGTACCAGAGGCCATCATCTCTCCCAGTCCCCGGACTCTGCCACCCCCATGTCCCCTGGCACACATGAGCACAGGGCCACAGGAATGGCAGATTGCTATCCAGCCAAAAGTATGGGGTTCATAGGCCAGTAACACCCAGGAATGGATGGGCGGGCATCCGGGTATGGGCACCCAAGCACAGTGCAATTTAGTGGGGAACCCCAGGAGAGTAGGCCCACTAAGGGCATCCTGAAAACCTCTGCCCAGTTAAGGTCAGTGGGGGGGTACCCAGCAAATCCTGGTAGCAAGGAGGGATCTGAAGACTCCTCTGAGCATCACAAGACACAGGAGACCAGGTCCCCACATTCTGCCAGCCATTCCCAGGCTTGCAGAATCTGTGAAAACCTGGAAGATCAGAAGGGCACCTCTGGGAGCAGTGCTTCTGAGTCGGAGGATGAATGGACCAGGGTTACCCGAACCAAAAAGGCCAATAAGGCAAAAAAGGGCCTTGCTTAAGGACCCCTTAAAACAGATGAAGGCAATCAGGAGTGTCATCATGCCTTATCACAAGAAGTATTCCGTGTGGGAACACTTGGAGCTCTTTGAGCAAATGATGGAGACCTTCCATTTGAAGGACAGCAGTAGCTGCATCCAGTACGTCAAATGGACATTCTCCCCAGAATACTCCAGTTTCTTTGCGGGGCTGGAGGACCAAAACCATTTAAGATGGTCCACATACAGGGCGCCATCTTGAAACATTTTTCTGTTCATAGAAATCCCCAAGAAGCTCGCAAGGCAGCCTACAATTTGCAAGGTGGGGAGGATCAGGCCCCACAAGAATTTGTGCAAGAATTGAAGCGTGCCTTTGCGCAGACCACCAGAAGGGTGCGCACGGACAGCAGAGAATTCATCAACACATTTTTCCATGCACTCCCCAAATACATAATGACCCAGCTCGTGAGGGATTTTCACGAGAAAAGATCTTTAGACTGGGTCATTGAGCAAGCCACCCGCATCTATGAGGTGCAGAAACCGGTGGAAAACAAGAATCAGCCAAAAAACACCAAAACCAACAGCACCCCTGCTGTTGCCAAGGTGGCAGAGGTAAAGGTTGCCCCTGTTTTAGATTTGGAGATGGGGGGACCTAAAAACCTGCCTGCACCAAATACTTCACAGCCCAGAAGGCCCTCGGGCCAGTTACAGACAGGGAGTCAAGGAGGTAGTCCCACAAATGGGGTCCCCCGCTCCCCTGACTATGTAAGTCCCCGCTACAAGGGAAACCGACCCATCCTGGGTTATGTGTGGACTCCTCCAGCCCAAGAGGGGGGATCCAGCCAAGCACCTGACCCAGGGAACTTCCCTCTGCACTTCCCCCAGGAGGGCAGAAATTCACCAAACACTGGGCAGAACTTTTTTCCCAGGTATCCACCCAATTTCCAACCCCAAAACCATCCATCCTTCTTTCCCCAATTCCCTGAGCCCAGACAACCTAATCTGGGAGAGGGGAGGCCAAGGGTGGAGGGGTACCAAATCTTCCCAACCCAGGGTACTACCAGAGAAGGGATAGCTACCCTTCCCGGGATCAGCCCAGGGGAGAAAACAGAACCCTGTATCAGCCTGAGCGGGTTTCCCAACTTGAGCGCCAGGTCCAAAATATGGCCCAAGATCTGGGTCACATACTGAGGGCTCAACAGAACCCTCAGATGAGCATGCCACCACAGAATGCCACAAACTCTGGGCCTGGTGCTCCAGAACAATGACGGGGGCAGCACCCCGATAACCCACCGGTTCCCAGAGAGGAGGCACAAGAGGAAGGGGGGTGTAAAGCCTTGGAGGAAGCTTCCGTCCCAACTTGTAAACAGCCCCTGGAAAACCAGGAACCGGAAACAAAATCTCCTACCCCTGAAAGTCTGCCACCCAACAAACAGAGGGGAGGTAGGAGAAACAAAAGTACCCAAACAGACCCATTTTGTGGAGGAGGTACAGGTCTTCCAACTTGAGGGAGACGGATCCTCAGAGGATCCTGGGAAAAGTATTTTCTCCTTCAGAGATGGGGGAACTCCTCCCAAGGAAAAATGGGTCCCAAGGGATTCCAACCCAGACTGGGTAGATGTGGGGATTGAGCTGTCGCCGCCCATCATTCTATCCCAGAACCAACAAGAACGAAAACCCCTGGTTCAAACCCATCCACGTGACTGCCTCCAAAAAGGGGGGGGTGGCCCAGAACTGGAACCAGGGGAACCAAAAACCGCATCAATATCCAGTTGCAAACTTTTTCTTTCAGATTCCCATGACTCTCCACAGAATTCTGCCCAAATCTCTTCTGTCGACATGTCAAAAACCAGAAAATTAGTCCACCAGTTGTCCAAAAATGTGCATTATCTGTGCCCCCTTGAGGAGAAGGAGGGAAGATATTATGCCCCGGTACAAGTACAGGGGCAGGGTACAATTTTGGCCCTGGTGGACACTGGATCCCAAGCTACCCTTCTGTCCAAAAGGGCCTTTGATGAACTAAATGTAGGAAGGGGGGAGAATTACCGTATTCCTCTCACCTCTCTTCCTGGACAACTGCAGAACTTTGACGGGAAGGAAATTCCCGTCGAGGGGACTGCAGATTTGGACAACAAAATTGGGCGACACAAGGTGAAACACCCGGTCATAGCAGTGACTCCAGAGGGCACCCCTTGTTTACTAGGGAATGACCTCCTGAGAAGGTTGTCACCCCTAATAGATTGTGTAAACAAGGTCCTCTGGACCCAGACTAGCCGACCAATAAAATTAAAACAGAGTGTCAACCATATTAGTTTAAATGGCACCTGCCACATGGTTGAACAAAAATCTGACCAAGTAGAATTTCACTTCCAGAACAACCAAATTCCAGACGTGACAGTAATAGCAGTAGGACAACAGACTGGTGATGGGGGGGTCCTCTCTATTTCTGAAAATCAACCTTCCTTCCAGTTTAAGGTGGTATTCCACACTGGAAGGAAACACTCTGAAATTATTTACCAATCCACAATCAGACACTCCCACTCCTATAGTCCAGAAAGATGTGAAATCAGCTCAGAGCCTGGCTGATATTCAGCAAATTGGAGAGCAGTTGTTCATCCCTGTTCAGTTAAATGATGGGAAGGACTCTGTTCTCACTCGAGTGTGTGTGAACAACGGTAAGAGCTTCATCAGAGAAGCCATGTTCCGGCAACTCCCAAAAGATCCAGCCATTCCCACATTCAAACTGATAGACAAATGGGAAATGAATCTGGAAACAACCAATTCAAAACATCTCCTGCCAAGCAAGTGTATGCTCAAAATCTCCATTGGCAACAAGAGCATAGTCCATAATTGTTGGGTCGTGCAAGACGTCACTGCCGCCTTTTACTTAGGCAGTGACATTCCCAATCGCTTTGCCATTAGTTTGGACCTAATAAACTTCAAAGCTTGGTCCCGATTAGCAGATAATCCCATGGGCTTTGATGATCCAGAAAAAGCCTTTAGGTCAGCTCAATTGCTACCTTATTCAGTTGAAATTCAGATTAAAGAGGAAGTCACCATCCCAGAAAGGACCCGACAATTCTCCCTGGAAGTGAAAGTTAAAAGAGGACAAAAATTGAAAAACCCTGATGCTTATATTCATCTAAATGCTTCTCTCCAACAGCAAGGGTTAGGGGTAAACCCAACACCATTAGTCAACATAGAACATGACACCATTCCAATAGAGGTGGATAACATCGATTTAAAGAGTATTACTCTAGCCGCAGGCACCATTATTGGAATCGCGGTTGATGACCGACATTTCTCCATTGATTTAGGAAATGAATTGTTAGGACCAATCCCCAAGGACTGTTTTGACAGTGACAGTGATGACAATACAACACCAGACAGGATCTTTACCCGGCATGGGGGGTACTTCCTGGTGTACACTTCTTGCCCTTATGGTAAGGAAGACGTGACTTGTGACTTTAGAAGGGATGAGGTGATTTTCCAGGTCCATGAGGGCTGCCTTTCCCACCTGAAGCCTCCAGTCCAAATCAGCACTCTGACCAGGGACTTCTCCACCCAGCTGGAGGAGGCCGCTGAGATAGCAAAATCAGAAGTCTTTCCAGGTTTCAGGCAGATGGTGGAAGAGAGAGTTAACCTAGCTGATGCCTGTGTGACTCTGGAACAGAAGCAAAAGTTTTCTTGGATTCCCAAGATCTCTTTGCGGTATACTCATATGACTGTGGTTGCACCAACATCCACACAACAACAATTCCCACGGACCCTGGCATGACTCCAGTGTTTGTGAAGCAATATCGTTTACCTCTCGCATCCATGGAGTCCCTTACTGAAATAATTAAGAACCTTGAGCCCCGGGGAATAATCCGTCCAGTACACAGCACCTTCAATAATCCCGTGCTGGGAATATTGAAGCCAAATGGCCAGTGAAGACTCTGTGCCGACCTTAGGGAGCTCAACAAACGGGTCCATACTTCCCGATGGCCTCTGTCCTACATTGACCAAGGGCTGGCCCAGAGTCAGGGGTCACAGGTATTCACTGCAATAGACCTGACCAATGGATACCAGACCGTGCCTGTCAGTAGGGAGGACCAATACAAACTGGCTTTTACCTTTCGGGGCCAGCAGTACACATGGACCCGAACCCCCTTCGGATACCTCAACTCTGGCAATGAGTTCAACATTTTCCTACATAAGGCCATGCCCGACCTGGGTGCGAGGGGTAACCTGGCTTATGTAGATGATGTCCTCATCAAAAGTTCATCTGTGGAAGAACACATAGCGGAGATCCGTTATGTTCTGACACAGTTGAGGGCCGCCGGAGCAAAACTTTCCTTTCAGAAAGCACAGTGGTGTAGAACCCGTGTTAATTTCTTGGGGCATGAGATTACTTCTCAGGGTCTCTGTCCCCAGGAAAATAAAGTGGAAGCACTTCAGAAACTGAAGGATCCCTCAACTCTGCAGGAACTAAGGAGCCTCCTTGGACTGACTAATTACAGCAGAAAGTTCATTGAGGGCTACACAGAGATCACCAGACCCCTGATTCGTCTTTTGAAGGGGGGGGTCAAGTGGGAATGGGGTCCAGAACAATCCGAGGCAGTAAGACAGCTCAAAAGAAGCCTCTCACAAGCGCCTTGCCTAGCTTACCCTGTCCGAAACAAGGAGTTCTTCCTGGAGACAGGGTTCTCTAATACGTGCTTGACGGCAGTATTATACCAAAAGCATGACAAGGTCAATAAAGTAATCTCCTATGCGAGCAAAACTTTATCCTCTGTGGAGGAAAAATGCAACGATTGTGAGAAGGCACTCCTGGCAACGGTGTGGGCATTGAAGAATTACCGCCCGTTCATCCAGGGGGAACACATCATAGTGGAGACTCCACATCAGCCTCTGCAATACTTCCAAAGTGACAGAATCCGGGCCGGAAATGTGAGTAATTCTCGAATTACTTCCTGGATTCTGTCAATGCAAGGCTTTCCTGTGGAGGTCAGATATGGCCAAAACAAGAGGAGTCCCCTCACGCAAGTCTGGCTGACTTGCATGATTGTGCCAGAGAAAACTGTCTCGAGGACGAAAGTCTAAAAATCAAGGACAACATGGAGGCATACCTTAATTCCCTGCACAAAGTCTTTGAAGAAGACATGTATGAGGGAATGCCCACTGTCTATGTGGATGGATGCTCTTACCATGTTGACAACAACGGGGAAAAAGAACTGGTGGCCGGCGTAGGGAATGCATGGGTGAATGAGTCCCCAGAACCCTCCGCTGGGTACAAAATTGGTCCCCGAAGTAGTCAGGTAGCAGAGTTGATGGATCTGCATCAAGCCATCCTCACTGCTGTCCAACATCAACTCCACGAACTGGTCATAATCACAGATTTGGATTACGTACGAAACAGGTTCGTGGAGCACCTGGTTAATTGGAAAACCAGAGGCATGTTATGTGCTAATAACAAACCCTTGAAACATGGGAAGTTAATCCAAAACATTGATGACCTGGTCACCTCGAATGGGATGACCATCTACTGGAAAAAGATCAAGGGTCATTCCAAAGTAGAGGGACCAGACAAAACTGGAAATGACTTAGCTGATCAGCTGGCCAAAACCGGGGCCATCCAAGGGGATCTAATAGAAATAGTGTCCCGGTTGGGGGAAATCCAGGTCACTGCTATCACTAGGTCCCAGACAAATGCTCACAATGATCTTTCAACTGCACAATGGAGTAAGGAGACCCCTGATGCTGATTTAATTACGGCTCAAAAGGGGGATCCAATAATTGGTAAGTTTTACCAACACATTGATGACCGTGAGAACTTTCCCCTGACGGATACCGATTACATTGGGAAAGAGGACCTTAGAGTGTTGATGAAATGTCCAAAGATGTTCCAAATCCAAGACAGTTTGTTGGTAAGGAAATCCCAAGCTGGCCATGATCAGTGGGTGGTCCCTACCTCATTCCGAAGCCTGATGTTAAGTCACGCCCATGATGCGGCCACCGCCGGTCATAGTGGGTTTCACACAACACTGGAAATCTTAAGAGAGGTTGCATACTGGCCACACATGGGGCAGGACCTCGACCAATACTTGAAGGGGTGTCTTGTGTGTGCACAATTTCAGCCAACATCCCTCACACACCGGGCGCCTCTCCAAAAGAGGGGGATGACACTGCCATTGTCAGATTTGCAAATCGACTTTGTAGGCCCTGTGATTCGCTCGTCTAGAGGAAACAAGTACATGTTGACCGTCACATACTTGTTTACCAAGTGGGTGGAATGTCTCCCGGCCCCAAACTGCAAGGCAGAAACAGCAGCTGCCCTGATGATTAACCACATCTTTTCCCATTTTTGACTACCTCAAAGGATTGAGTCAGAGAGAGGTAGCCACTTCACCAGTGAAGTAATGACAAAGATGTGGGAGATACTGGGGGTCAAAAGGAAGCTACATATTGCTTACCGGCCAGCTTCTTCGGGGGCAGTAGAACGCTACAACCGGACCATTGTGAGCATATTAAAAAAGTTTGTGGCAGATTCTGGGCCAAGTTGGGATATCCAATTACCTCTGGTCCTAATGGCCATCAGATCCACCCCTTCATCTGCAACTAAAATGTCACCATTTGAGCTGATGACTGGACGCAAGATGGTGCTTCCCCAGCATTTGCTCTACAGGACCCAAGAGCAGACGTTGAGAAATGCCTCCACAACTCATGAGTATGTGGAGAATTTAAGGAAACACCTTCAACATGCTTTTGCCTATGCTCAGCGGAATTTAGAAAGATCAGCTGATAGCATGAAGACCCATTACGATTTGAAAACTTCCAGGAAAGTATATAATGTGGGAGAACGGGTCTATCTATACAATTTCCAAAATAACCAGGCCAAACAGCGAAAATGTTTGCCTACATGGAAGGGACCGTTTGAAATTATAGACAAGGTCTCCCCAGTAGCGTATAAGATCCGCATCCCCAAAGGTAGTCTGGCGGAAGGGGGAGACAAGTGGGTCCATATAAATCAGCTAAAGTGTTGCCATCCCAGGCACACTCTGCAGCAACTGGAAGAGTCCTCTGCAATCCCAGAGGGGACCGCTCCAGATTAATTCAGTACCACCCTAAAATATTCCACATATAGCCTATAAAATTCTATGATTCTTGAATATGTTCTTGCCTCCTGAGTTTAACAAAAAAAAAATGTATATGTTCATGTTTTTGACTATAAAATGAATATGCCGCCCCACTATATCAATAGTGGGGGAGAAATGTCTACAAATAGGTATTGCCGCTTTTGCTTTATCATCCTAGGAGAGATGAAACCCGGAGACTGACCATGGAAGACGACCTGGATACTGGGAGCAAAGATCCGAGGGGCCCAGGGTACCGCCCAATATTCCCATCAGGACCGGCGAGGAGAACTGATCGATCCACTGGAGGGAGGAAAAGATGCTGAACTGTGCCATCTACGGAATTGGAGAAGATGATGCGGACATACCAGCGCGTGGATCAAAACATCCTTTGCACCCGACTCCCCCTCGACTTGAAATCAAAGCGCAGTCGGGCGGGGGGGCTTGTCAAGGGTTTTGACCCATGTTGAATTATTAGACTGGGCAGATGTGGGGATGAGCTGTCGCCGCCCATCATTCTATCCCAGAACCAGGAGAACCGTGCAGTTTTGCACACACCAAATGGTCGCCTGACCTGCCACCCACCAGTGCGAGCGTGATAGGCCGGGAGTGCCATGAGTGAAATGTGTGCCAAAGGAAAAACAGCAGTGCCGGTGGCTAAAATTAAAAAGCGCTTTGAAATCACCTTTGTTTCCCTGAAATGCAAGCTAAAAATGCATATTTAAAACATCGCAAGATATTCAAAAATCTCAATGAACACCAGCAGACATTTGGCAGAATGTATTCTTGTGTGCATACTAAATCTGGAAAGAGAAAGAGCCCAAAACAATGTTTATAACAAAACTGGCTGAGCTTTGGATGTCAGCAGCTGAAGTGAAATTGGACTGAAAGACACAAAAATCTAAATGTTTAAAATAAATGAGTGACCTACTGTTGAGTGTCACGTAGTTTGCAACTGTTGAAATGTCATAGTTTTGAACTTAGAATCAGCGTTCTAGCTGCATGTGTAAAAATTGTCAGTTTGATTTGAAGGTAGAAAACTGGGTACCAAAGTGACGTTTAGCTGAAGCCGGCTTAAAGAGATTGAATTCTGCCTGACAACCACCCCCGACAGGAGTGAAACTTGCTCAGCCACTCTTCCCAGGCCTGGCTGCATTCTGCTGCCCCTGCCAAAAGGAGATGACACCTCTCTGATTGAATTAGGGGAGGAGCACCTGGGGACTACAGGAAACTAAACAAAGCACTGTCCTTGGCCCAGGCAAATGTTAAATTAGGGGGGTCGTAAATGGCTTCCTCTTGGAAGGAATCGGGGAGAGCACTGCATCTGTGAGCCAGCTGAGCTTGGGGGAAGTGGATAAACCAGAAATTCCACCATGTGCTTTGTAAAACCACACCCCTTTGGGGCCAGAGCATAATTTTAAAAAGATGGATAATTCATAGTGCAGACTTGTAAAAATTATATAAATAACATCATCATTCTTGTGATTTTTCTGTGCACATTTTAAGAGGTGTTAGGACCCTGTGGTATGTTCTTGGGGATAGTAGCAGAAAAAAGGTTGTTACTACAAATGTATGCATGTTAAAAATCTGACACTTTATCATCTGAAACCCATATCCCTGGTGCACATTTGTGTAAAATCTGGAAAGGTTTAGAGGTCGTTATCTGGATGAAAAGGGCAGAATTCTGTCATAAGTGGACACGACATCTTACAAAGACAGGGATCGGATGTTTTGGTGCTACAGAAAATATGTTAACTGGACATATAATATTAGAAAAATGGTACATAGATAAATATGTATTTGGATCAGAAATAGATTTGTGTGCAATTTGACAAGGGGAGGATCCTCTGACCATAAACCTAACTCATCACTCTGACTCACAACCCAGTTCCCCCAATGAAGGGAGAGAGGAGGAACTGGCCAATGATAAATTGATAGGGTTGGGCATAGAAGATGAGCCGACCCTCCCACTTTCTAAACACATAAAAGGAGACTGTGCAGGACAGGTAGGGACATTCACTTCCCACTTCAAGCTGATTTCTTGCGGAGCGTTTTGCCAGAAGACACCAGATCCAGCACTTAGGCTTCAAATCCAGACAGAGACCAGAACTTTGATTTCAGACTTCAGAATTTGTCAGCAGGCCTCACAATCTTTTGCAAACTGATTCACCCCAGACTTCCAAGGGGCACATCAGAGTAAAACAGCCGGGCTGAGCTGTTTGATTCTGGCCTAAAACCCTGTGCCAAAAACACCCAGAAAGCAGAGCTGTACCCGGAACCAGAGACCAGACCGCCGTGCAGTGCCAAGAACTTTTGCCAGAACCAGAGATCCAGACCGCTGTGCAGTGCCGCTAGCAGAGCTGACCCAGATCGCAGTGAGCAGAACCAGGCAGAGACCGTCCATGGCGAGGGAACCGCAGTCCAATCCTGACCCGATCCGTGGCCAAGTCGCATTCCTGTCCAAAATATAGTGTGAGTACTGCCAGAACTGTGCAAAACCCAATCTCTTAGTTTAAAATAATCTAATTCAAACTATTTTAACCTATTGAGAACTGCATCCTAGAAATCTTGTGTTCCTTCTGTGATCTCAAACCTGAAAACTGTCATCTGTCATCTGTCATTCTGAGCTTGACTTTTCTTTTGAGAATCTACCTCCACGAAATCGTCCGTATCTCCGGAACCGTTTGTCCTAGGAACGAAATTTAACTTTCATCTTAAAGCTAAGATTCCACGCTTTCCAACAAACCAGAACCAACCTTCTATTCATTATACTTTTCCCATAATCGCGCTCGACGTACTCGGAAAAATCTTCACTTGGCAAAATAGCAGCTCCTTGCTTTCCTTTGCTGAAATTCGTTTGCCACATGACAATCATTCATAGAGCATTGCTAAAGTGATCCTGAACTAATACAAAGTAGCTGTCACCCACCCTGAACCTCTAGAGGGAATTAAAATCATGTTCGCATATTTTCACTTCTTTGCATACCACCTTTAAAGTACTTTGCCTGTGTTTAAAATCATCCCTGTTGATCTAAGCATGCTAGGGGGGAACTGAATTGGGATTGTACTGTGATTGTATTCCTGAAGACTTTGTGTGTCACTTCCACCTCCTTACATTGCATAGGGGGGGGTGAATTGCCAAAAGGGGAAAAGTGATTATATTATGTTTTGCTGAAATCATATCAAGTTTATTCCTGTGTTGCTTCTTTTCCACCTTGCATTTCCGTGTACCATATAAAGCATTCTCAGCTAGTTATCCTCTATACTACTCCTAAGTAATTACCCAGGGTGCTAGTATCACATCATCCATTGTTGATCACTCACTGTCATATGTCTAAGTGTGATATCAATTATTAATTTATTATAAAAGTGCGATATATATATATATATATATTTTTTTTTATTCTCAAATAAACCTTTTAAATTTGCAAAACAAACTTACTTCTTGGCTCAGTGGGATCAGGGGGATTCTAAGAGAGGGGTGTTATGTAAGGGTGGACCTCCAGAGTAAACAAACTGGACATAAAAATATATAAATAAGGGCTTCCCTTGAGCAATCCCAGACAAGGCACTGACTTAGTGGGACTGCTTGATTGGAGTCTTTAACACAACACATGACTGAGGAAATGTTCAATGAGACATGCATAAAACCAATGACAGAACACAAAACCAATTTAGAAGTTAGAAAAATATATTAAAAACATAATGAACTGACTTGAAGGAATTGTAAAAAGAAAATCAATGTACAATGACAGATTTAGAAAATAAAATGTAAATCCAATTAAGTAAAAAAAAGAAAAATCATGTACAATAAATCGTGGTCCGTTGCCAATGTCTATAATAAAAACATAATCCAAATTAAAAAAAAAACATTGAACCATGGAAATATAGAAAAAGAAACTATGTACAAGTCTGCAACTATATACAATGGAAGTCCAAATGGTCCATGATCCACAAACAAAAGGAAACCTACAAAAAAGTCCTATGAGGAAAAAACTATATACACGAAGTGGAGCAATGTCCATCAACTCCAAAATAAAAGAAAAACAAAGGAAACCTAAGACTAATGAACTATATACAATGGCGGCGGGCAAGTCCTACGGCTCACTCTGTGATGTTCCGTGCCAGGGCATCATCGAACTTCACATTGACGTCCCGGAGGCGGGCCTCTTCCCTGTCCTCGAGGTCTTGCAGGGATGCAGTCATGGCCTGTTCCAACTCCCTGCGAGTTGCCTCAAGGCACTCAGCCCACCTCAATGTCCTGCGCATGGAGTTCTCTGCCCTGACCATAGTGAGCCGTGCCTCTTCAGCCCACTGCTGCTCTGTATCTATCCGCTGGCCCAACTGCTGCCACATGGAAGACACTCCCATTCCAGGGTCCTCCTGCCCTCCGGCCGATGCCTGCCCCTCTGATGTTGATGTCCCCGAGCCATGATTCCTCCCACGCTGAGCATGCCGCTGCCTCCGATGCAACTGCCTCTGCCAGCCAACGGCATCTGGGCTGATGGAATCCACCGGCGCTGTCGTGCACATGCCCTGCCCAGTTGCTGGGGTGTACACCCCTGCTGGACCTCAGACTCTAGACTGTGGCAGGGATGGGATCTCCACTGAGCTGGCTGCGCTGGTTGAGGCAGGTCCACAGGGGGCTCTGTGGCATCTGGGCCAGAAGACGGCCTGGAGAACGACTGGCCCATAGTCTGCACAGAGGAGGAGAGGGCCGCCAGAGTGTCCGACACATGTAGGAAACCCCCGACCATGGCCCCTCCCAACTGGGCCACATTGGCACGCAGATCTTCGTGATGATGTGCTTGGTCCACCCAGGAAGCACGCACGTCATCACGAATGTCACGCGTGCGAAACGTGACACCAATCAGGACAGACTCCATACGGTCACGGGTCCCCTCGTCCGCAGGTAGAGGAGTGCCAGATGATGTGGACCTCCCCCCTACCTGCGGACAGGCCTGGGATGGGGCATCCCTGCTGGTGCATGGTGGTGCAGTCACAGTGTCAGGAACAGTGATATGCACAGGCCCCTCCACGGCAAGCTGTGCTGCCTCCTGCCCCTGCCCCTGGACTGCACCACTTGCACCAGTGGACCAACCCCACCAGGCCCCATGTGCGGCTCAGTAGCGGCCTCCTCCTCCTCTGTGCACACCACCAACCTGGATGGCTCCACACCATTTTCTGCAGTCGCAAGCCTCTGTGCGGGCTCACCCGCCACTTCCACTGCAGGCGTAGTGGCAGACGCGGCACCAGTCCCCTTGCTCCCGGATGATGGTAATTCCTGGGATGGTGACAGGGCCTTGCATCACCGGCCGGTGGAGGCATCCCCCCTGTTTTTCTCCACAGTGCCGTCTCCGCCCCTTCTTGACTCGCCGCTGTTTAGAGGGAGACATAGAACACAAGCATCAGGATACTGTACAATAGTCCCCTAGACAGGAATCAATAGCACATTAGTGGCATTGTCAAACGTCACTTCCATCATCTCCCTCCACAACACATGGGTCAGTGCAGGCAACACACATGCAGAAACAGGCATGGTGAATGCAATGCACATTTGCATCCATGTCCAAGGAACTGTTGAAACATACAATGGTGGGTTGAAACTCACATGCATCATGGGTCATACTGATCACATGCACACACATCACCGTAGTTGCATGCATCTGGCCTCGTACACCTCAGACACAGTGGATACAAGGATGACAAGGCTGCATCAGTGAATCAACACATCGTCACGGACATGTGTCATGAATCCATGGCGTTTACAAGTCATACAAATGCTACTCAGACACACAGACATGTACACCATACATGTCCATGACAGCAGCACCCATCTCTCACACCCCAACCATGTCCAAGAACAGAGACAGGCATGCATTGATGTGTGCATTCCGCATGCTGCTCCGCATGTTGCATTGTAACACATACACCATCCATGTGGTTCACGGATGACTGGACTCACATGCAGCACCATCATGTCCCTGCACACACATCCTTACATGGCCCATGTCACACATACATGCAAGTAGCTAACTACCAGCACACTGCAACATGCCCTGTTTCACACAGCAATGCATGGCCACTTACCGCTCAACTCCAGACGGGCCTGCATCCTGAGGATCTGGTGGTGAAGCACTGGGTGAATGCGCTCCAGGACCCTCATCTGCTGGTTGATAAGCTGGCCCGGGCAACGCACTGCATCCGCTGCGTCTAAGAGGCACCGGGCCTTCTTGAGGGTCCTGGACTCGTAGTCCTCCCAGCGCTTCTGGACGTGTTTGATGTCATGGGGTGACACCCCTTCTGCGTTGATGGCATCCACTATGGCCGTCCAGATCCTCCTCCGTCCTTCCTTGTCGACGCGCAATGGTGTGAAAAGGGCATCATAATGCCCCAGAACTTGCTCCACCAGGATGCCCACTTCATTGGAAGTGAAGCTGGCAGCCCTCTGCCTGTCAGCTGGGGGGTTGCCACTGGTTCCAGATGGTGTTGTGTCGGACATGGCAACCCCTGAGGCAGGTGTGGGTGGGCAACTGGGTCCTGGGGCTGGGCTGTGGAGCGATGGAATACCAGTCACGAGTCCTCTGTTCCAGCAGGGGTGGTCACAGCAACTGGACCCCTGGAGATGGCAGATGTGCAGGCACCAAATGGCAGGGCACGGTGGCAGCAGGCAGGCAGGCAGCAGCAGATGGCTCGTGGGAGGCTGCTCGGGGTTCTGGGGGGGCAGTAATTCGGCCTTCTGGGCAGGAGCGTGGTCTTCCGTGTGTTGATGCATGGCCAGCTTGATACGGAGTGAATAGGCACATGAAAAAACTGCACGTCAGCATGTAATTCGAGGAAAGGCCCTTAGCGCTTAAGCTTAAGCGCGTATGTGACGTAACATGCACAGGCGTTCCCCTCATCATGGGTGCACAGTGATTCAGCATGTGAAAAAACAGCACGACCGCATGTGAATGCGTGTAATCCGAGGAAAGGGCCTAAGCACGTAAGTGAAGTGACGCGCATGGGCATTTCCCTCAGCACGGGTTAAAGGTGAGCGGGGCCAGCAGTTTGCTGTACGTGGCTTTCGTGGAGACCAAAGTTTGTGTTGCTACTTTCGCGCGCCATCAGAACTTCACAGCGGATCAAGGACCTATCTCTTCTTTTGGCGGGGGTATTGGCTACGTGTGTTTTTCATTATCACGCTAGTCTGACGGTGAGTCGCGCACGCTATTTTTCCCACTGCGGGTGTCACTGTGTATCGTGTACCCATTTTTGAGGTCATAGTAGCCTGCATGTCCCACACATACGTGTTTTTTGTGTCCCTGGGTGCCACCGCGTACTGCGGGAGGTTAATTCCACACAGATGGGCTACCAGGGGTTGCGTTCATAGTTTTATTGCAGTTCTGGGGTGCATGAGCATTTCGTGACCCATCACTTTATCACTGGGGTCACATACAGTCTTGCAGGGTGCTGTTAACATCTTGTTTCCCACCCCTTCACCCCAATTGCCCAGGACAATTGTTGTGTACACCTCCCATTGTCACTACTACATCTGTGCCGGCACTACTGCATCTGTGCCATGGCTGGGAGGCCACGAAAGGTCAGGGAAGTGGCTGGGTGACCATGGAGTAGGGGGACTCCAGGGTGTCCAGGGTGGCTGCAGAGGGGGAAGAGGCAGGGGTGCGCCACTTCGGCACGATGTTGTGCCACATGTTTGTGCAGTCATGCCACCACCCCCTGCGGCTCCAGGAGATGCAGTTCTTGCATCTGGCACTGGCACCCATGTGACCCGCAAGTCTGTTTCATCGACTGCCACAGGCCCAAGGGGAGTGGTAGCTGCAGGTGCAGCTGTGGACACCACCACCCAGGCTCAGGGTCTGCGAGCGCAGGCTGCATTGGTACCTGAAGAATCCCTCGAAGATTTCCAGGAGGTCAGGAGGCACACCGTAGGTGCACGCACGGCTGCCCTGACCGAGGCACGTGTCCCTGGGGCAGTAATGTCATCTGGTGCCCCAACCAGCCGGGTGTTGGCAAGTGCATGGGCAGATGCAACCAACACCACCCCGATAGTGAGTCTACCATCCAGGACAGTCCCGGTCAATGACCCTGGCACAGTGGATGTTGCTGCGCAGGGTCCATTCCAGGGCACCCAGCAGCCACTGAAGCAAGTCAGGCCTTCCGTTCTTGTTCCACCTGCCACTCCCTCAGTTCAACCCACCAGCGCCACAGCCCATACTGATCAGGGTGGCATTTGCCAGCCAGGGTCCGGACCATTGTTCAAGAGGAGGAAGGTTGCACCTGCAGTAGAGGCTGGGACCCCAGACACAGCTCCGGCCTCTGGCACGTCAAGGAAGAAGCCTTTCTGCTTGCAGGAATTGGACATCCTTGTGGACTACGTGCGGGACCACAACCGTGATATGCTAGTGGGGCCGAATTGTCAAACTATGGATGCCCATCGTATGTCCCAATGGAAGCAAGTTTTCGGATTGTGTGAGTGCATTCGGCCATGAGGTGTGCACAGCTCAAAAGTGCAAAAAGCATTGGGATGACCTCAAAAGCAGTACTAAGGCGAAGCGTGCCTCTAATTACAACATGACTCTGGTGACTGGCAGTGAGCCACCACATGAGGAGGAAGACCTCACTTCGCACAAGTCAGTCGCTGTGGAGTTCATACCAGTAGGAATGGTTGAAGGAGTGGGAGAGATGCTGGACTTTGATGCCCCATCCAGTGAGTGTTGTTGCGTGTTTGTCGAGGCCATGTGCGGTTTGGTTGTGTGATGTGTTGTGCTTGACGGCCACTACATGTCATGTGTACATGGTTCCCATGTGCAAGTCATGCAATGCTTCACTGATGCGTGCCTGCTGTGCAGGATGCTGGACATGTAGAGCAGACAGGGACTGTCCTCATGGCCACACTTTCACCCTACTCACATGTGTTAGGCAGAATCCAGTGCAGTTCTCTTAGGGAGCACTACACCAGATTAGGACTTCAGGTGAGAGCAATAAATCCCCTTTGGTATCAGTCTGTACCACAAAGATTTAGTTGGTAGCTGTGGCTGAACAGTCAGACTTATCTCAAGAGGGAGATGAGCAGTATTCAGGGTTTACACAATAGGCCTACTATACTATGGCACAAGGAAACACTGACCAAAGCTTTGTAGTTAAAAAGTATATATATATTTATTTTATACACTTCTAAGCAAACACATGTATCACATGTATCAAGCAAGTTAAATTAAGTCACTGGAAAAATATACACACTCCCTATATAAATTGTAGACTAAGTGAACCAGAGTGAAAACTGAGCAAAACGGAACAGTGACAACTACACACAAGGGATCCTCTAGCAATTTCTCACAAGGGAGGGAAAATACAAGTTATCTAGAAATAGGTTCTTAAACCCCCTAGCAACACTTCCCATCAGTTGTGAATCAGTTCAGCAAGACAGTACATCAGTATAGGCAATACTTCAAATGGAAACTGAGCAAAATGACATTTCACAATGATTTTGCAGTGGGAAGGAAAGGGTAGTTATAAGAAAGGGTTGCACCACACAGTTCGAATGGAGAATCAATCTCGAGAAAGCAGGTCTAACAAATGTGACCAGAGTCAGTAGGCCTGTGCCAGAGTTAGTGGTACAGGGCAAGGGCCCAGGAGCAAAATGTTCTTGTTGCTGCAGTGAAGTCTTTGGTTAACGATGTTGAAAAGGTGGATGCAGAAAGCGAAAGACAATGTTAAGAGAGAGGGGGGGACAACCCAACAGGTAGGATAAGGATTAAAAAAAAAACTTTTAGCACTACCGCTAAGAAAGGGCGGCCTGGCGGAACAATGTACCTTAAAAGTGAAGAAGTGGCTCCTGCGGTGGAGGTTGTTCCTGGTAGTTTCTGCAGTTCGGGTGATCCAACAGAAGAAGAGAGGCTCTCGTTGTGGAGGAAGGTTCGAGGTACTGCACTACCCTGGGAAGAAACCAGCCACGGTGCTGCCAAACAAAGTTTTAAAGGTACGCTCCTTTTAATCGCGGTCCGGGTCGATAGCTGCTTGGCTATCCGGTCTCCAAGTGCAGGGCACTGGCGATTCAACCACAGCAGGTTCGGGAAGGTGATTGTCAAACTGGTTGGCCCCACCAGCTCAAGGTAAGAAGGCTCTTCCAGATGAAGATCTCCTCTCGTCTTGTGGAGAAAAGTGGTGAGATGCTGCAGCAGGGCTTCACCGGTGGTGGTAGTCATTACAGGTGTCTTTGGCTTCTCTCCTCTTTGGTTCTGTAGTTCCAGTGGTGACGTCTTGCCCTTCCAGTCCTTAGGACCCTGCTTTTATGCAGAAAGAGACCCATTCATACAGCCTAGCTGTCACTCACACAGTGGAGTGGTCTTCTTGGCGGGAGACCCTCCAGCCTATCAGGTTAGAGTGCGACCTGAGTTGCTGCGGCAACTTGGTCCAGGGGTCCTACTCCCCCTCCCACACAATGGACCCACCCCAGACTCAGTGGCGCCGGAAGGAGGGCTTCTGGGCAGAAGCCCGCCAAACGGACGAACAAAGGATCCCCAACCTGGGTTAGGATCGTAGAGAAAGACACGAGAAAGAAGTTATATCAAAATTCTGGCAAATAAAACCTACCGGAGCAAAGTTAATTTTAAAATGCACCGGCGGTATGTTAGAAGCTGTAAGAAAAAGTGGTAGCCTCGAACAATGGGAAAATCCCATAGGGAAAATTTGAGGTCGAATATTTACGGTAGTAACCACTGCCACCAGCCAGAGACTTTAGAGAGAGGGACTTTAAGGTACCCCCTCGAAAATGAACATAGGGAAAAAACTATTAACCCCTTCCAGTACCGCCATAGTAAGATGAGTTGTACTGGTTAAGTTCATAAAAATCGACTAGTAAAGTCAATGGGAGACAGAAGTCAGTCCCAGGGTATGGAGTCTATGTTTGGGGTCGCTACGACACCCCTGTGTCACTGCACTGAGGGTGTTGTGTAGCACATGTGAATACAGATGGTTCCTATGGGGGAGAGAAAATCCCAAAGCCATTAAACACAAAAATAGCCTAGAACACACATAGCAGAAATGCCTAAGAGTGGGAAAAAGAGTCTCATTCTTAGCAAGTAATAAGAAACAAACCCTTCAAATCCAGCAAAACTGCTGGGGGACTCTATAGGTAAGGGAAATTAGCCATAGTATGAGAATTCTCCCTAACACTCGCCCCCCCAGACTAAGGGACAGGAGGATCTAATCCACTCCTGGATGAGTCTCTAACCTCTAGTTGGTTATAAACATCCTAGAGAGACCATCAGAATTTTGGTGGTGACATCCTGACCTGTGCTCATTGGTAAAATCAAACCCTTGGAGGCAGATTGACCATTTTTGCAGTTTTGGGTTTTCCCCTTTCATTTGCATTAACCATCTCAAGCGTTGGTGGTCTGTTTGAATGATGAAAGTAGATCCATACAAGTATGGTCTAAACTTCTTCAAAGCCCACACAATGGCAAAACATTCTCTCTCAATAGTTGCCCACCTGTCCCTGCTTTCCTGCCTGCCTGCAGTCCTTCTACGGTGTTTGTGGACAAAAGCCCCAGTACTCACGCAGAGTCGTCACGCGGAGTTGGCTCGCTGTGGTGCGAGCAGTCAACTGCAGTCCCTCCCTGCTTTCCTGCCTGCCTGCAGTCCTTCTACTGTGTTTGTGGACAAAAGTCCCAGTACTCAAGTGGAGCGGTCACGCGGAGTTGGCTCGCTAAGGTGCGAGCAGTCAACTGCAGTCCCTCCCTGCTTTCCTGCCTGCCTGCAGTCCTTCTACTGTGTTTGTGGACAAAAGCCCCAGTACTCACACGGAGAGGTCACGCGGAGTTGGCTCGCTGAGGTGCGAGCAGTCAACTGCAGTCTACTGAGGCTAGGAGGTAAGGAGGTATGGACCTACAAACGGACCCCTTGCTCCCTAGACCTGAAATCTCCATGGAAAATTCTGAACTTTCTCCTCCCCACCCCCAAGTGAAAAGCCCATCTGGCAGGGTACAAAGGAGCAAATATCTTTGCCTAGAAAAGCAGAAAGACTCACGTAAAACTTACACGGCTAGAAAAAACCGTGGAAATAATGTCAGTTCTGGCATTATTCCACCGAAAAAAGTGACATCCTCCCGCTCCCTGGCGTCCCCTACCCAAATGGCTGTGAGTCGCAAGGTCGCGAGTGCCCAGAACGCACTAAATGATATTTTCCCCAGTGCTCTGGAGGGCGTAAAGGGTGAAAAATCGGAGGATGACTCTACGAACATTTCATTTGCATCATCACACTGTGCTTCTGAATCTCCACACTTTGAGCCCTCCGCCCCCAACTTGCATAGGTTCCCCCCCCAGCCGTCTCCGAACATACCTGGAGGCCAATCTGTTTTGGACCTGCGGGGGGAGGGCCATTGTTCTGCATCGGATCCGTCGCCAGAGGTCGGGAGCCCGTCTCCTACTGCGATCTCTCCGCTGTCAGCTGCGCGCACCCCGCAGGCCTCCGCCGCGGCGAGTGAGGTTGAGCCTAGCAGAGTCGGAGGACCCCGCGAGGCCGATCGCAGCTTGTGGGCCACCGCGCTGACTGCTGGTGTCTCCCGTGGCTTTGCGTTGCCTCTTTCTCCGTTGACGGGTCTTGGTGCCCCATCGGTGTGGGTGGTGGGTCCTCCAGCCCCGGCTGCGGGGGATCCGGGCCCGCTGAGCCGCCAAGTGTCCACACAGGCGGAAGTTCATGCTTCTCAGTCAATGCCTGTGTCAACGGTCGGTGGTGTGGATGCAGAGCTTCTCTTTGCTGCCACCTCGTGGCCAAGCCAAACAGCAAGAAACTTTGCTGATTCTGCTTCTGTTGTCACTAGTTCTTGTGAAAATGGGTCTACGGACGGCTGTGGCCAGTGACGTCATTGCCCAGAAGAGAGACATTGCAATGGCTCTATTGAAAAAAAGAGCACCATCAAGAAAGATTGGAAAGGAACTGGAGGAGACCTTGGATCACGGCACCCAACAACTCAAAAGGGCTACCTACCAGAAACAAAAAAAAGGTGACTCAGTCAAATCAACTTTCCAGAATCTTCCGACAACATATACTTTTAAAGAGTTCTTCTTCAAACAATCAAAGAGGATACCAGAAACAGACACTGAACTTTCCGATGCAGAAATGCTTGATGTTCCGCTAGAAGTCCCTTCAGATCCAACACAAAAGAAAAAAACAGCGGACATCGACCATAGTGTAAAAGAGGCCCAGAGCTATCAGAAAACCATTCCATCGGGGGCGCTGCTGAGCAGCCGGCAAGATGGCTGCCTAGCTCTTCAGCTCTGTGTCCCGACGGCAAACTATCCGTCGGAATCAGCGGATTTCTCCACCATCCAGCGTTGGGGACGAGTGCATTATATTGCAAACTCCCTGCCCCGTGCACTGACCCGTGTCCTGGCTGAAAACGGAGCCCCTGAACGGAGTGAGACCCCCTTCTCCCGTGCGACATGCCTGGCGTCTGCGGCCTACCGAGCTTGGGATGACTGCCGCGAGCCCCCGCCCCCTGTGGCCTGCCGACCCACCGAGTTGCCAGCTCCTCGGCGGACTTCTACCGGTGGGCGCTGGTGATCGGGCGTCGGGCCGAGCTCCTCTCTACCTTCCCGACTTGCGCCCGCTTCCCGACGCGTTGTCGGGCCGGCGCCTCTTTCGCCTCCTTCGCCGTCCCTGGCCCCTCGTGGCCCGGCACGCTATACGCTGCTCCTGGTGCGGCCCGTCCTCTTTGCACACCCCTGGAGGGGTTCCGGCGCGGGGACCGCGCCGCTCACAGCGACCTCAGATCCCCGGACGCTGTACCGCGGGGGCAGTTGGAACGCGCCCCCCGCACTACTGCCATCATCTGGACCCGCAAGCGGATCTACACCAGGGATCACTGTACCCTGTGAGGGACGCCCGAGATCCCTCGTCCCCACAGGCTGAGACCGCGACATCTTCCTGCACGTCACCGCACCTGAGACCTGCTTGCGGCCTCCACACCCCGGCCCCTAGCTGCCAGCTTGGCTGCAACCCCACGGAGGCGGAGTCCTGACACTCTGCCTGCAGGTGAGAGATTTGGGGCCTGGGACTGCCATATACTGTGCCCCTGGGGGGCCCACTCGCCCGCACCCTCTGCGCACACCAGGTCCATGTGCGCTTCCCACAAAGAGGGCGGCCGTGGCCTACCAGGCCCTCCATCATTCACGCTGACTTGTTTGGCTTCATGATTCCGCGGCTCCTCTCGTAGGGGCAACCAATCCTCCCTGCTTGGCATGGCTCACTAACTGGACACCCCCTGCGGAATCCTGATACATGTGTGCTGAATCACTGGATCCCTTTGACTGTGCCCCTGGATTGCGCCACCCCACGCCAGCTTCACTCTGCCCGCTTTTCCAACACTGGTGCTACCCTGGGCGCTCCATCACCCCCTCTCTCATACTGCGCAGACACTGAGCTGCCCTTCACTGCTGGTTATCGCTACCTTGCCCTGGTCTACCTGGGTGGCGTGCGCTGCCTGTCATTCACCTTCCCTGGTCGGGGTTACTCGAGACATTTAGCCCGCCGCCCCAAGGTGAGCCTGCAACCCTTGAATCTACCGGGTCGGAGTACTGGTCGCCCAGACCCCTCACATCAAACGCCCCAGAGCTGACCGGGACCCGAAGATCCCTCTGGTCCCCCGGGACCCCACTGGCATACTGCATCATCTGCCCTGCTATTCTGGGTGGGCCTTCAAATATGTCCGGCAAGGCTCGCGGGGCTAACAAGGCCGGGGCGATGGACAGGTTTGCTAAATCACTTGCCAAGCAAGATCAGGGAGAGGCCGTCCCCCCACCGGACAAACCTGATGTACCCTCATGCCATCCTCAACCTGACCTCACGACGCTAATGGAATCCATGGCCAAAAACTTTGCAGCATTTCACGAAAAACTAGATGATATAAATGCAAATGTCGCCTCTTTACGTACTAAGCTGGATCAACATGGCACTAGACTGGTTGAGGCTGAGACCAGGATTGGAACCACTGAGGATGAGGTACACGTGTTCCAGGGCACGGCCTCCGACCTAGTGCGGGACATGAAACAGGTCAAGGAGAAGTGCGATGACCTAGAGTCCAGGTCCCGCAGGAACAACATCCGCATCGTGGGGGTTCCGGAGTCGGCCCTCAAGGGCAAGATGGAAATCGCAGTCGAGACCCTTCTGAGAGACCTGCTGGGGAATCCACAACTCTCACCGTTCTTCACCATCGAGCGGGCTCACCGCTCACTGGCCCCGCGCCCCAAGCCGGGCGACTTCCCCAGACCAATCATAGCCAAGGTGCTCAGCTACAGGGATAGAGATCACATCCTACGACTAGCCCGCGAAAAGGGGGAGCTGAGATTTGAGTCCCAGACTGTTCGTATCTTTCCTGACTTCTCGGTCACTGTTCAAATGGAACGCAGGCAATTTAATGGCGTGAAAAAACTGCTGCGGGAAAGGAAAGTGGAATATGCCATGTTATTCCCTGCAAGGCTGAAGCTCACCCACCGTAATAAACTGTACTTCTTTACGGTCCCAAAGGAGGCGGTCAAGTTTATTGAGTCTCATATCCCTGTCCCTGATCCGGCAGACAATCCTGCTGACGAGGGTTGATTTGGTCTCCCCTGCACTCATTACTTGAAGCATGTACTGAACCAATCCCACGCTTACCACCTGTAATTTCCTTGTCATCTCATGTATCTTTCTCTTGTGCATCCATTGTCTGTCATAACTTGATTTGAAAGCCTCATGAAACCCATACTGGCCACTAATGTGTGATATACCTGATGCGGCACTTTGCTTGGGCTCTTCCATCTCAATACCCCCCGCCTAGTGCATCACATACTGGTGGCCCCTCCAATACTTAACATTGTCACCGCTGCACAGTATTTCGAGTAGCCCATCGTTCAACCGCCCAATCGGGCTCACGGCAGCAGCTCCCCCGCTGCAGCTGCAACGCCGAGTTTGGCTTGTCATGTTCATTGGTTGCACCCCTGTTGGGTCCTAGGGCTGGCCTTGCCCCGTTGGGCTCGGCACAGGTGCCCTGGAATTCTGGGTGGGCTCTTGGGCACTGCTCCGGTTGGGGGGGCAGTGTGGGAGGGGATGGGGAGGGGGTGGGGACACTGTTGGGGTATTATGGCAAAAATGGCAGGACAGTGGTGGCTACAGGTACAGCGCTAAGGGCCACTGAACTGATGGTCGGCACTTATGTAACATACTTTCTCATACACTACTCGGATCCCCCCTAAAGGGCTACTGAATGGCTATTAGGCTAATGTCCTGGAATATCAGGGGGCTCAGCAACTTCACGAAGGCACGCAGGATCACTGCTTATGTCCAGAGGCACGGGGTCAAAATACTCCTCCTGTAGGAAACCCATGCACTCGCCCATCTCTCATCCTCCCTCAACAAATACTACACGGTGTTCTCTTCGCAGTCCAGGGGTGTCCTCACTCTGATCCATAAGTACTTGGAATTCTCCCTTCGCACCAGCCACATTGATGCCCAGGGTAGATACGTCATCCTCCATTGTCTCCTGGCGAATACCGAATGCCTTCTGGTCAACACATATGCCCCGTGCATTGATGCGCCCGACTTTTTTGACCACATCCTTGACATCCTCCTTAGATATGTTGGGGTCCCCATTATCTGGGGGGGGACATGAACCTTATTCTGGACACGGACTTGGACAGATCTGGTGTTGCACCTAGAACTCTGTCCAGAGCCGCTCGCCGCCTACATGCACACATGATCACTGCTGGATTGGTAGATGCCTGGAGGGTACTCCACCCCCTGTCGAAAGAGTTCACATTCTACTCTTCCGTTCACGACAGCCACTCCAGGATTGATCTTTTCCTCCTCTCCGCCGGGCTCATGGGCAAAACGCTCACCACTCAAATTCTCCCACGCACACTGTCTGACCACTCCCCGCTCATACTGTACATCGCCCTACAACCGGCCCTCCCCCACCACCCTAACTGGCGGTTCAAGTCAGACGCGCTGCATGATATTATCTTCAAGGCTGACATCCTCTCAGACATCTCCCTGTACTTTGATAACAATAAGCGCCACAATACTACGGATGGGGTGAGATGGGAGGCCTTTAAGGTTTACATCAGGGGCATGTGTATCTCCAGGGAGGCTGGTGTCCTGAAGGACATTAGAAACTCTCTGCGCCGCTCTGAGACCAGACTCAAGGAGCTTGAGCGCGAATATGCAGCCACTCCCTCTCCACCCAAGCTCGCGCAAATACGAACTGAACTGGAGGCGTTTGAGGCCTTTGCTCTCAGTGAGATACGTTATCTAACCCAACCAGTTGCGGCTCGGAAATATGGCGAGGGAGAGAGGCCGGGCCTTACCCTGGCGCGCCTCGCCCGTGTCGAGGGAGGTAGAGCTCGGATTGACAGTGTAGTCGACAGTGGCGGAGTGCGACACTGGTCCGACCGCCCCATTCTTGATACCTTCGCAGATTTCTATGCGACCCTCTACGCCCGGGCAAACCAGAGCACAGCCCACAGGACCTGGACGATCTCCTGGACCGTATCCCAATGGCCCTTATATACTTAGCCACTAAAGAACAATTGGATGCACCCTTTACCCTTGACGAGATCACTGCTGTCATCTCCGCCCTCCCTAAGGGTAAAGCCCCCGGCCCTGATGGCCTAACTGCCGAGTTCTATCAGGCACATGTAGCCCTCCTTGCTCCACATCTCCACGAGGTCTGGGAGGAGTCGTTGAGTCTATTAACCCTCCCCCAATCCCTCCGCGAGGCTATCATCACTGTGCTCCCCAAACCGGGTAAGCCCTTGGATGAATGTGGCTCCTACAGACCTCTGTCCCTCATCAACACCGACACCAAAATCTTTGCCAAAGTCATTGCAAATAGGTTCCTCCCCATCATGAAATTCCTGATACACCCAGACCAGAGTGGTTTTGTCCCTGCCCGTTCCACGGCATTAAACATTCGGCGGCTGTTTAACGTTCTCTCTAGAATAGACCCTAGAGCCAATGCTGTGGCTGTGACACTGGATGCCCAAAAGGCATTTGACAGGGTCTTGTGGCAATACCTCTGGGCGGTGCTGGAGAGGATGGGCATCGGTCCATACATGATGTCCTGCATTAAGTTGTTGTACACCAACCCCGTGGCCAGGGCCCTGGTTAATTCTCACCTGTCGGCTCCCTTTTTTCTCCACACGGGCACACGGCAAGGATGCCCGTTTTCCCCCTTGTTATTCGCGATGGCCATCGAGCCCATGGCGGACAGCGTCCGGAACAACCACGTGCGCAAGGGGATTCGCCTGCGCGATACCCCCGAAATTATATCATTGTATGCCGATGATGTGCTGTTATACATCAGAGACCCCTCAGTCCACCTTGACCCGATCATGCGCGAAATTATAAAAATTGGCACCTTCTCGGGGTTTACCATAAATTACACTAAGTCGGAAGTCTTTCCCCTCACACCCGCAACTTCCCAACCTGCATGCGAATTTCCCCTCAAGTGGGCACCCGAGGGCATCAAATACCTCGGGGTCCAGGTGTCCCTCTCAAAATCCTCATTACTGTCTGAAAACTATGTGGCCGCTGCGAAATACGCCGACGCCAGGATGGAAAGGTGGCAGAACCTCCCCCTCTCACTATCAGGGAGACTGTCCCTCATAAAAATGATCATAGTCCCGAAGCTCTTATACATATTCATTAACGTCCCACTTTGGCCTGGGAAACAGTACTTTAGGGACCTGCATGCGGGGTGTGCCCGCTTCCTGTGGCACTCTGGGGCCGTGCGCAGAAAATGGCAACACATGACCCTACCTTATGAAAGGGGTGGCTTCAACGCACCTGACCTCACTCAGTACTGGATAGCCGCTCAAGCGCAGCACGCTACATATTGGTACCAGCACCAGGAACCCCCCCATGTTAAGCTCGAGACCCTGGCAACCGAGGAGATAAACGTCATGTCACTGACCCTCTTTCACACATATCGCTCGGAGGCCCCCGCTGACCCAGTGGCCTCCACTATTAGGGCGTGGCGTCAGATTCTGAAGTCTGCCTCGGGTTCCCCCCCGTATTACAAATGGCTTCCCCTCTGGTCGTTCCCGGGCCTCACCCCCACACAAGATAAACTCCTCATGCGACACTGGTCGGAACTGGGATACAAATCACTCTCCGACCTGGTCCCTGATGGGAAATTCATCACCCCAAAAACCTGGAAGCCAGGGCACTCCAAGTCTTCATTGGAACTGCTCCAATACTTTCGTCTCAGAGCGGCGGTCCAAGACATGTGGCCTTCTAATCCTGCCGAGCCCCCTGAGATCCCCGAGGTCTGCTACATCTCCAATTCCGCGGAGGCCAAAGGCATCGTCTCTGCCCTATATAAAATGCTAATGGCGTGTGCTGTAGAAGCCCCCCACACTGCCCGAGATGCCTGGAACCGCGATCTGGGATTAGACATTACAGACGAAATGTGGACTAAAATGTGCATGCACACACGCAAGGTCTCTCTTAATTCCAGAGCTACTCAACCGCTTGTACTACACTCCCTATGCGATTGGGAGGTTCGCCCGTGACCAGTCCCACCCCTGTCAAAGATGCAGATCCACTGATGCTGACCACGTCCACATGTTCTGGTCCTGCACGACACTGGCCCCGTTCTGGGATGCGGTGCTTGGGACCCTCTCTGAGATAGTGGGCTTTCCTGTCTGCCCTGACCCCCTGTCCCTTCTGTTCGGTCTGTGGGAGGGGGTTGAGGCGAAACGGGAGGCTAAGTTTTTGAATGTGGCAGCGAGTGTGGCCAAGAAATGCATCCTGCAATGCTGGAAGCGCAGATCCCCCCCTTCCCTGGAAATGTGGCTGAAAGCCCTCACATGGACACAATCTTGTGAAGAAGACTATATTAACATGTTGCCCAGTAAGGCTCGGCCTAAGAATATATGGGCAGAGTTCTGTAGCTACCTGAATGGTAAGGGGGACCTGGAGCTTCTATCCTCTCCCCCATCTCCGGATCCGGGGACGTTGCAAACCACACCATAAACACCTGTAGTGTTATTAATCGCTGTTTGAACTATATGTGAACCTCTGTTTAATGTGCCCTTTACTATTCATGATTTAAGTGTGTAATGTATGTTGCTGCTGCGACCTGTAATGTGCCAGTTACTACTGCTTGCCAATAAAGACAAGTTAAAAAAAAAAAAAGAAAACCATTCCATCTTCTAACAGCCGGGGAGATATGGACGCGGCCATTTCGTACCGAAAGGAAGCACGAACAGAGGCAATAAATTTGCTTGACGAGGACGTGCCATCATATAGTTCCGAGAAAGGTGGATTGGGGAACAATCTATTAATACCATCAACTATTTCCCCTCCAACGTTTGGAACGACACAAAGAAAGACATCATCGCCAATATTGGCCCAACCGGACATAAGGAACAAGTCTCTTCTCAAAGTGGCTCAACCGGTGCTGGCATCACATGGTCAAAAAACAATTTTATCTGACTTTCCATCTGGAAGACCGTCATTATATAACGATCTCCCAAAAGACACCTCAACACCGGTGAGAAACAGAAGACCCAGTGACATGGTTGGAAACTTACCTAAAGACACGCCAACAAAAAGGCCGGACCTGGTCACAATTATGTCTGCCATAACAGTGGGTCTCGCACCGTTTGTAAAACTGTATGAATCAATTAATGACTCAATGAAGGATTCATTAACTCTTGCTTCAGCTTTAAATACCAAAGTAACCTTCTTGGAAGGATTCATCACTGCTTTAAACCAACAAAACGCAGAGAAAGAAAGCAAATGTGACTCTAAACTCACCCGGCTTGAGACTTTAATCACCACAATAAGCAATGCAAGTAGTTCTGGAAAAAACAAGAAAAATCATCAGTCAGATTGCGTCCCCTTGTCAAATTCAAAGGTCTCTCAACCAAAAGGTGAAAAGGCAAACCAAATTGCGAGAAACCAGCGACCAAACTCTACGTCACGAAATGAGAAAAAAAGCAAAGAACCTCTAAAAGTGCCAACAATCTTCAAAATTCCCAAACCAACCGTCTCAACTCAAGAAAAGATCACAATTACTCAAGTGGCGCCTCAAGTTCCAGTATGCCATAATTCAGAAATCAAACAAACTATAATTGAACTTGACAGTTCCAGGCCAAATGAGGCAGGGTCTTTGGGAAACTCGTCACTTTTAGATCTTACTGTTCACCTGAACGAAGAGGAAATTAACCTAGAGTCAAACTCAAATGACGTAGAAAAACCTCTGACTCTGAGCAAAGCCAAGGTCTCAGAAACAAATAGAACAAAAGTCACCACTTGTAAGGGGAGAGAAAAAGCAGCAGCTGACCCACCCTCTAAAGAACTAAATTCCCTACCAGAACAACATGATAATGTCACTCAAATTACAAAAACTGAAAATGGCGGCATTAAGGTATGCACAGAGAAAATGCCCCGGTCAGAATCCAAGGTAATTTCCAACCGAGTCTACAAAATGCAACAACTTGCAGCCGGGAAAAACGTCCTAGTCTTGAACAGAAAGACGGTTTTGAAAATCCTAACCAATATACCAGCATTGAAATCCTTAAAAACAGTGGATCTCGCATTGGTCGAACCAAATCATAGAGATGGGAAGGCCAAAACCTATCTCCACGTTAAAAGTCCTGTGGACTTAGACTTGAAAGAAGATGTGACTGCGGCGTTGAACCAAATGGGTTTCTCACTAGCCGAAATTCCTGTGTCTGAACTTGCCGCAAAGTTTGTTCCACCTTCAAACAGCTTGGCGGAAAAGCAATCGGAACATCAGCCCAACACTGAAGACCTTCCTCTAGGCAGAAGAAGAGTGGCCTTCAGGGAGAAACCTGAACTCACTCGGGGGAGATTTAGATTGAGACTCAATTCGTCCAATATCAATACAAACTACCGAAAAACTCAGCACAAAGTAAAATGGAGCTCAAATCCCAGATGGGAAAAAAACCGCAGATGCCCGGATGCAACTGATGAAAGTGCTGAGTGGGCTCACAATAAAAAACGAGAACCGTCGGGGCCCTGGAGATGGTTGAAAAAGGTGTTAAATCCAAACCCTCAAAATTAACAACTAAAAGATTCAGCAACTTCTACTGCAGCTCTACAACTTGAATGTTCTCGTAAGAAAAGGAGTACCATGTGTTCTTGGAACACGAGGGGTCACAACCATTTGACAAAGCTAGATGCCTTTGACTTGAGCCATTTCGACATTATTTGTCTCCAGAAGACGTGGCTACTGGAAACACCAGTGCTCGATGGATACGATACGTACATCTCCCCAGCAGTGAAAGGCTTTTTCGGAAGACCCTCTTCAGGCCTTCTAACGGCAATTAAAATCGGATCGGGTATTTCCATTAGAAAGAAAGTGGCCGAATCATACGGTATGTTAGCTCTATTAGCTGAGTGGTTCCATACAGAGACTTCATCGAGGAGTAAAGTGAAATCTAACCTCGCTATCATCAATGTTTATTGGAATCCGCAGAGAACAAGCAACACGGAATTTTGTGATAACATCGCGGAAACCATAGACAAATTCTCTACTGAACTGGCAACTGACCACATCATAATCTGTGGCGACTTGAACGCCAGAGCCGATCAATCTCCTGCTACATCCTATCTCTGCCCCCCTGCTGTGAGAGGTGCCCTGCGGTCTGATTTCATGGACACAAGAAAATTCTACAACGTTGCATCAGCTCGAGGTCAGCTCCCCCGGATTCCAACCTGGGAAAGAGCGGAAACGTCGGCAACTCTGGATCACATTTATACTTCACATTCCTTACTCCCTTTTGTCGACTTTTTTGAGGTATACAGAACTAACTCCAGTGACCACAATCCTTTGATAATGACCTTTGAGTCAGAAACAACTCCTAAGCAAGTATATCCATTCGAGGTGTAGGTAGCACGGAAGTCGTCGCAAATCCAACTCACAGCGACCAACATCAAGGAAATCGCCAAGAAATTTGATGCACTCAGCAAAAGTACGATGGACTTAACAAATAGACCAAACTACATTCCCTTGTTTCTGCCACATAGGAAAGAAAAAGGAATCTGCACCCGACCTAAAGGGAAAGATGTACATGAGTATGACATCGAACTGGTCTTGAAACGAAAACAAATGCGCAAACTGAATCGCTTAGCCAGAGTCTCCAATAACCACGAGCAAAAAGACATCGCTAAAGCCGCAACCAGATCATATAGATCCTGGCTGAGACAACATAAAGCAGTAATGTACCAGAATGACTCGGAGGAAATGTTGAAGATCTTAACATCGAAAAACCCTAGAGAATTCTGGACTCTGATTAAAGATAAAAACGACGAGACAAATAACCAACTATCGAACGCAGTATCGGAACAGGCGTGGATAACCTTCTTTTCATCCCAATTTGCTCCTACACCGCAAACTTTAAGTAACTATGCATGCGGAACAACATCGGCGTGGAAAGACCTGGCAGATCGCGATGAAATTCTGGCGGCAATTTTGAAATTAAAAACTTCTAGGGCACCTGGCCCAGATGGTTTAACCAACGTAGACCTAAAACAACACCCTGAGGAATGGGCCGCCCTAATTACAAAAATCTTCAAGCAATGTATGATTACTAGGCAAATACCTAAAACATGGACTGACGCGGTAATAGTACCTATTTTAAAAAGGGAAATAGAGAAAACCCGGCAAACCACCGCCCTATCGCCCTCCTTGACATCATGGGAAAGATCTTTGCTACCCTCTTATTAACCAGATTTCACAAATGGTCGAGATCGGCGCCTTGTCTGGACAAATTCCAAACAGGCTTTGTTAAGAACGCAAGCACCAGAGTCAACATCTTGATTTTGAATATCATAAAAGAAAATGTAAAGAATGGTGCTCCAGCAGTTTATATTGCATTCATAGACTTAACACAAGCTTTTGATAAGATCAGCCACCAAAAGCTGTGGGCGAAATTAACAAAGTGAATTGCCCTGGAAAAATATTATGCCCGGTGATCGCATTACACACTGACACCAAACTCAGAGTTCGTTTAAATCGGCAAGGGATGCTATCGGACCAATTTCCATCTGAGCGTGGTGTGAAACAGGGATGCCCGCTCGCTCCAGCCCTATTCATTGTCTTTATGGGAGACTTCCAGTATACACAACCAGCGGTCAGAGCCTTCCCGCCCAAACTGGGTAACACCGAAATATCTAGACTGCTATATGCTGACGACTTGATCCTCATGGATCAAACCCAAATTGGTCTCCAACGCCAACACACGAACTTGGCTAAGTACATCAGTGACAACGATTTGGAGATAAACATCGACAAATCAAAAATACTGACGATGGGGAAAAATCATTCAACAACTACTGAACCAGGCCACTGGTACATGAACAACATAAAAGTTGAAACCGTTTCTACTATGAAATATTTGGGAATCATGATAGATTCAAAAAGGTCAGAAAGTGCGACCCACTCAGCCTTGTGGAAAAAGATCAAAATCTTGACAACCCAAACCAAACTAGTAGACCGGAAATATGGTAAATTCTCGCTTCTTCCGGCGATCCAATTTTACAAACAAAAGGTAGTGCCATCAATAATTTATGGCATGGATGCTGCGCTGAACATCGACAACACCATATGGACAAAGCTGGAAGGCTACCTATGGAAAGCTGTGCTAGGTCTGCCTAAATCTTCATCCATTTCAGCTGTCAGGCGGGAATTGGGTTTACTATCACTGCAAGCATCAGTCGATCAAAGTCAGATGGAAAATCATCCATCCAGATACCCTAGGATAGGCCTAGGAAGGCTCTCACTTGGGTTTGAGTAGAAGGGGTTGTCCAATTTTGCACAGCTTCAATCTTGCTGAGCAAAGGCCTTATTTCACCACCTCCTAACTCATGTCCAAGGTAGATTACTTTACTGTGACCATTTTGACATTTGATTGCCTTTATGGTCAGATGGGCCTGTTGCAGAGCCTGCAAAACACATCCTAGGTGGTCAATATGTTCTTTCCAAGTAGGGATGAACACTGCAATGTCATCCAAGTATGCCATGCAGAAGTCCTCCATCCCATTCAGAACCTGCTTAAACATCCTTTGGAATGTAGCAGGTGCATTCTTTAATCCAAAAGGCATAACCTTAAATCGGTATATACCAACTGGAGTGGAGAATGCAGTTTTCTCCTTGGCATGGCCAATCAGGGCTATTTGCCAATAACCTGACATGAGATCAAATGTGCTGAGGAACTTGGCTGAACCAAGTCTATCCACCAGCTCATCTGTCCTTGGCAAAGGATGGGCATCAGTCTTAGTGACTGCATTTAGAGCTCTATAGTCCACACAGAATCTCAACTCCTTGGATCCTGCTTTTGGTACTAACACCACTGGGCTAGACCATGGACTAGTAGTGGGCTCTATTACCCCGAGATTAATCATCTTGTTGACCTCTCCTTTGATGTGGCTTCTTACATTTTCTGACATCCTGTAGCCCCTGCTTTTGACAGGTAACCAGTCACCAGTTTGACTATCATGCTGGCCCTAAGGGGTCAAGCCTGGTGCTAGAGAACACTTGTGTATTGGCGCGTGATGAATGCCATATCATCTCATATCATATCAGAGAAAAAAGGGAGGCAAATTGATTCAACAAAACTTTGCACTCCTCCTGTTGCTCAGGTGCCAGATTAGAAGAGATATTGACTCCTTCTATTTTGTCATCTAAAGGTTTGCCTCTGAGGAGGTCAGGTAGAGGTTCGCTATCCTCCTCCTCTTGAGCTGAAGCTAGAAGCAAAGCTCCCAGTTCTGGTCTCGAGACCTAAGCTTTTAGACGGTTGATGTGAAAGACTCTAGGAGCCTCCTTAGGATTGCTTAATTCCACCAGATAGTTCACCTCTCCAAGTTTTCCCACAACCTTGAAGGGTCCCATCCATTTGTCCTGCAAGGCCCTCTGCCTTGTTGGGACCATAACAAGAACTAGTTGGTCTTGAGCGAACTCAACAATGTTGGCCTTCTGGTCATGCCAATGCTTGACCAGAGCCTGACCTGCTTTCAAGTTATCACTTGCCTCAGCCATCATGAGTGACATTCTCCTCCGGAGTCCTATCACATAGTCAGTGACTCTGACTGGCATGGGGGAAGGAGCACTCTCCAACCCCTCCTTGATCAGGGCCAATGGACCCCTGACCAGATGGCCATAGAGAATTCAAAGGGACTGTAACCCACTCCCTCCTGAGGGACTTCTCTGTATGCAAAGAGAAGGCATGGCAGTAAAATATCCCACTTTTTCTTAAGCAGGTCTTCTAAAGCTCCTATCATGCTCTTCATGGTTCTGTTAAACCTTTCTACCAACTCATTTGTCTGAGGGTGGTATGCTGTTGAGAACTTGTAGGTAACTCCACCGTTTTTCCACAGGGCCTTCATGTAGTGGGACATAAAATGTGACCCCCTGTTGGATATTACCTCCTTAGGAAACCCAACCCTGGTAAAAATACCAAGGAGGGCCTTAGCTACAGCCAGAGCTGTAACAGTCCTCATAGGAATTGCTTCAGGGAACCTAGTAGCATGGTCTACTACAACCATTATAAACCTGTTGCCTGAAGAAGTTGGAGGATCAAGGGGACCAGCGATGTTGATTCCTACCCTCTCAAATGGTACTCCCACTACAGGGAGAGGCATTACGGATGCCACATTCTTGGAGCCACTCTTACCAGAGGTTTGGCAAGTGTGGCAACTCTTGCAATACTTATCTACCTCAGCTCCCATTATAGGCCAATAAAAGTAGAGAGAGGGCCTTTCCTTGGTCTTCTTGAAGCTCAAGTGACCAGCTAAAGGTATCTCATGTGCTAGTTGCAAGAATTGCAGTTGGTTTGCTTGGGGTACTACAAGTCTCTTGTAGTCCCCAGGGAGTGACTCGGTTGGTTCACTATAGAAGAGGCCATCTTCCCAGTATAACCTATACTTCCAGACTCTTGCCCTTCAAGCTGAGAAGCTGCCTGGTGGTGAAAACCTTCCAGAGTTGGACATTCTCTTTATCCCTTACTAAAGTCTGACCTTTGGGGTCCACCTTCTGCCAGTAAAGACTGCAGCTCAGGATGGTGCACAGGGTCAAGATCTCCAATGAGTTCCTGGCCTCCTACTAGATCTGAATCTTCAGGTTCTAGTTCAACCACACAGGGTTGTACCTCACTCTCAGCCTCAGCTGGAGGAGGAATCACAGGAGTGATTTTTGACAACCTAGGAGATTTCCTGGTTGGCAGCACTGAAGTGCTTTCTGCTGGTTTCTTTTTGGAAGTCTTGGGTTTCCCCCTTGTTTCTGGTTGCTTTGAAATAGCAGTTAGTAGCTCCAGTGGAGTAGGAGTGATTTCTTTTTCTATCATCTCCTCAGGAGAGCCCCTTAAGGTCATCTCCCTTGCAGGTCTGGTAAGCTCCAATAATCTCTTACTAGGAGGTCTGGGAGTAATTGACACTACTCCCAGGTCTTTCAGATCATTGCCCAACAGCACCCTTCCTGGTACTTCAGATTGTACACTCACAGTCATTTCATTACCCTGGATGAGAGCTGGTAATTGGGGAAGCATCTGCACAGGCCTGCCAGCTAACTTGGTGAGGTGTTTGGGTGCCTTAGAAACATCGTCCACCTTGAAAAAAGATTCATCCACCACAGTTATGCTAGCCCCACTGTCTCTAATGGCAGGAGTCTCCTGACCATTAACTAGGACTTTGTCTTTACAATACTCTTTAGTATTAGGAGGGATAGAATTATACACATCTAAATTCTGTTGTTCCCACAACCCTAAGATACTAAAGATACACTAGCCTTGACTCCAATGGGATCATCAGCTAGTAGTTGAAAGTTTCCACTTGCCATATGTACTTCCTCCTCAGGAGTGAAGGCTAAGGAGACAGTGTGGACCCCTGAAGGTTTACCCTTACATCTGGGTTCCCCTTTCACATGATCAGTAGAGCCACAAACATAACATTTTCCAAATGTCTTTATGAATGGTGGCTTGTTCTGACCTCCTTCTGGTCTGGGACCAGAAGGTACACTAGCCTGATTAGGTTTCCCTTGTGACTTACCCTTAGAATTCTGTGTGTGGCCCTCTTTAGAATTGAAATTATTTGAATTCTCTTTGTTGTCGTTCTTTGGCTGCTTTCCCTCATCCTTTTTCTGAATTACCCCTGAATCCTTGTTAGTAGCCCTGATGGCAACCCACAAGTCAGCAGCCTTAGCTAGTTTCTTAGAATCTAATTATTTTGAATCAGCCAAGTGCAGACTCCATCATAACAAGATTTATCATTCCTTCATAACTGTTAACTCTATAACCCTTAATCCATCCCTCTAAGTTCTTCAAACACTCATTCACCCAAGTAGCCCAAGGGGTATTATCATGCTTTTTGAGGGTCCTAAACCTCTTCAGGTACTGGGAAGGAGTCTTCCCAAACCTAGCTATTAAAGTTAGTTTTACATATTCATAATCCATCCGATCCACCTCCCCCAACTCCATTACCACATCAGATGCAACAGGGTGGAGCCTAGAGAATAACGAGCGGATCAACTGATTCCCTGTAATATCCTGGAGCCCATGATTATATTCAAACATAGCAAGCCAATCTAATACATCCAAGTTAGGTTCATACATACCGACAATCTCTTTAGTCATCCGGGGTCTTTTTGGACTGGAAGATCTAGAGGATTCAGGGAGAGAAGCATTTTCCAAAGACAATTTCTCCATCACAAGCTCATGGTTGAGCTCCATTTCTTTGTGCCTTAGTTCTTGATGTCTCTGTTCAGTTTGGGCACTAATTCTTTTGAATTCAAGTTCAAGTCTCATTTTTTCGAGAGAGATACATTCAGGACTTAATGTGGGACCTGGTATGGGTCCAGTAGCCACAGTCTGGGGCCTTTGAGCAGGCAGAGGACCAGAGGGGGTGACAACGTTATCCTCCTCTTCCTCATTTGTCTCAACAATAACATCTTCAACATTATCCTCATTACTGTTTCCTACATTTGCTGGAGTAGTGGGCACTACAGCGCCATTATCCAGACTTTGTTTCTCTAACAGTCTAGCAATCATTTCTTGTTTCTTGCCTTTGACAGGAAGACCTTTCTGTCTACAAAGATCCCTTAAATAATCAGCAGTATTAGTAAGGAGGGTCTCCTGGCTGTAACATTCCATAATTTTGACTTTTGTTTAAAATAAACTTGTTGTGATAGTTAGCTTTGTGGTTATTTGAACCAAAGCACTAGCAGACCTCTAAAATGTAAATCCAATACTTTTATCCTCACCATTGTACACCAGTGTTAGAACACTCATTCACCCAAGTAGCCCAAGGGGTATTATCATGCTTTTTGAGGGTCCTAAACCTCTTAAGGTACTGGGAAGGTTCGAGGTACTGCACTACCCAGGGAAGAAACCAGCTGCAGTGCTGCCAAACAAAGTTTAAAATGTATGCTCCTTTTAATTGCAGTCTTGGTCGATAGCTGCTTGGCTATCCGGTCTCCAAGTGCAGGGCATTGGCGATTCGACCACAAGCAGGTTTGGGAAGGCAATTGGCAAACTGGTTGGCCCCACCAGCCCAAGGGAAGAAGGCTCTTCCAGATGAAGATCTCCTCTCGTCGTGTGGAGAAAAGTGGTGAGACGCTGCAGCAGGGCTTCACCGGTGGTGGTAGTCGTTGCAGGTGTCTTTGGCTTCTCTCCTCTTCGGTTCCGTAGTTCCAGTGGTGACGTCTTGCCCTTCCAGTCCTCAGGACCCTGCTTTTATGCAGAAAGAGACCGATTCATGCAGCCTAGCTCTCACTCACACGGTGGAGTGGTCTTCTTGGTGGGAGACCCTCCAGCCTATCAGGTTAGAGTGTGACCTGAGTTGCTGCGGCAACTCGGTCCAGGGGTCATACTCCCCCTCCCACACAATGGACTCACCCCAGACTCAGTGGTGCCGGAAGGAGGGCTTCTGGGCAGAAGCCCACCAAACGGACGAACAAAGGATCCCCAACCTGGGTTAGGATCATAGAGAAAGACACGAGAAAGAAGTTATATTAAAGTTCTGGCAAATAAAACCTACCGGAGCAAAGTTAATTTTAAAATGCACCGGCGGTATGTCAGAGGCTGTCAGAAAAAGAGGTAGCCTTGAACAATGGGAAAATCCCATAGGGAAATATTCGCATTCAAATATTTACGGTAGTAACCACTGCCACCAGCCAGAAACTTTAGAGAGAGGGACTTTAAGGTACCCCCTCGAAAATGAACCCAGTGGAAAAAACTATTAACGCCTTCCAGTACCTCCATAGTAAGATGAGTTGTACTGGTTAAGTTAATAAAAATTGACTAGTAAAGTCAATGGAGACTTTACATGCCCTGGGAGACAGTAGTCAGTCCCAGGGTATGCAGTCTATGTTTGGGGGTCGCTAGAACACCCCTGTGTCACTGCACTGAGGGTGCTGTGTAACACATGTGAATAAAGATGGTTCCTATGGGGGAGAGAAAATCCCATAGGCATTAAACACAAAAATAGCCTAGAACACACGTAGCAGAAATGCCTGAGAGTGGGAAAAAGAGTCTCACTCTTAGCAGGTAAAAAGAAATAAACCCTTCAAATCCAGCAAAGCTGCTGGGGGACTCTATAGGTAAGGGAAATTAGCCATAGTATGAGAATTCTCCCTAACAACATGCTACTCACCCGGCTGCCCCTCCGGTCCATGTTCCAGCTCACTGGCCCTTCTGCATGTATCCTGGGGTGTCTTTCCTCTCAGCACTCGGACTATGTCATTGCATGACTGACGTGCATGTGTCTTCTGCCTGCATGCGGGTGCTCCACGTAGGCATTCTCCCTTGCCCCTCCACCCCCCCTGCACCACAATTTCACCATGGCACTGGTATGCATCATGTTGGCGTACTGCAATGGCCTGTTCAAGGCTCCTGTGTAAATGCAAACTTCCACCAGCCAACCTGCCAGACACATGCAGTGGGGTAATTCCTCTGGCCTTGATGCAGGGTGTCTCACTTGGACTGTGCAGATGGCAGATGCTCCGCAGGGACATGAGTGCCCATTCATGCTCCATGTGCATTCCATGCGTGCCCCTATGTGTCCTTGACAGGATGATCATTGTAGTACGTGTCCAGGATGACCTACATTGTATGGCATTTGATCATCCATTCCATGCACACTCTGGCTCAGTCCAGCATCACACACATGTTTAGGGTGTCACAGTGTGTGGGGCACGGGCCTCACACTGTTTCAGACCCACTGACTCTGTTCAACTGGTGTAGTGGCTTCTGCACACATGGGTGTACTACTGAGGGTTCATCATGTGTCCTGCTTATTGTCCCATCATCATCTGCTGTGTTGTCAGTTGACTCAGATGATGCAATTGACGCTAGTCAATACTGTCTGCCAATACACAGGTCTCTGGTCACCCTTTCGCTGCCATGCAAAGCCTCCCTGCATTTTCACTTAGAGGGGGTGGGGGTTTGCTTTTTGCCATGCAACCCATTGAATGCACATTGCATGTGATGCCTGAACTTGCCCTTGCACTGCCTTCACGTTTATTGATAGACATCATAATGTACTTGTTCCTGTAGATAGTGGGTAACATACACATGTTCTGCACTGCACCAACCCACTTATGAGCCCTGTTACACCCTTCTACATGCCTACTCACTGATGAAATGTCAAAGTCACCTGACATGTATGGACAGTTTTTCATCCCTTTTCTGTCGTGTATGCGACGGGCATAGGTGCATCCTGTGACACATTTACTCAGTAGTGGAACTCCCTAGTGGTTGTTTAGATGAGTTGATTGGTCAATGTGCAGCCTATACCAACTGGCATAGGGCACTGATTGGATGTAGCCTGCCAATCGGTTTGTAATGACTGTGGAGCATCCTTCACGTGTGTATGTGTGCACTTCCACATACATCAAAGCAAGCAGCTTTATAGCTGCTTGCTTTGGTGTATTGGATGTTGGTAATGTTCACAGTACAGGTGTATGGGGAAATTGGTGTGTTTGAACGCTTTCACATGTACATATGCAAGCAGCTTCAACGTTGTGTGGTGCAACATTGCGAGTACTCACTTATGTGTTTGTGAAAGTGTCCATTTACACGTGTGTCTTCCGCAACTTTATTGTTGACTGACTAATATGTAGTTGATAGACGTTTATGCTGGTGACATTTCTGCATTGCGCACTTTATGGGGAACTGGCATGATCCCAAAGGTTCACTGTTGTGCTGTACGTGTATGCCCAGGCCCACTTAGCTACTATGGGGGGTCCTGGCCGTGGAGATTTCCACAAGGAATGATGTAATCGGGCACATTCATAGCCCAATGTGCTCAATCAGCCCCTGAGGGGTGTTGTGGAGGCCTCATGTCCTGCAGCTCGGACGGTACTGGGCGTTATGGTCGCTCATGCCTGGTTGCAGGACCTTGCTTTGCTTGGGTCATTCACTATATCTACATGGCCCATGCCACCCGGTACTGGCCAAGCTGCAGATGGATGTAGCTATATTGATGATGATGCTTTAGTGATGCATGTTTACATGCATGGTACCTATGTCATTGTGTGTTTGGAATCACTTGCAGCAGTGGTCAATTTGCAGTTCAGAAATGCTTATGGTGTGTTGCATCTCTTAGTTGCCATCTGTCTTTTCTGCCTGTGACATGTGCCTGACAGAGGCGGTGTCTGATGGAGTTCATATACTACATTTTGTACTTGATTAGGCTTTGCTATTTAGACACATCCATTTCTGCTTTTGGGATGTGTTTGGATGCATGCCAGGTTCTCATTTGTGTGTGACATGTCTGCTTCATGTGTTGGCTGTCAATGTGATGTCTATGTGTGTGTGTTTCGTTATGTGCTTCTGGCATGTGTACTAATGTTTATCTTTTCTCCACTTTTCAGATGATGATGCAATGGAGCCAGAGGATGGCATTGTCATGCCAGACACAGGGTTGCTATCACACCAGCAACCCAGCACAAGTGGTGGTCATGGGGTGGTAGGTGTTACGCTCACCTGACTCCCACGGAGGCGCTGGCCTGGTTCGCGCTGCTGTGACCTCTTCTAAGGTGATGCGCAGGGTTCGGAAGATGGACTGGAACGGGCCCCCCAAATCTGGCTCGCAGAAGTATCCTTCTGTAGGCGAAAATAGGGGATTAACTGTCTGCGGGGTAATGCAATCGGCCTCCCACTTTCCCCTCTCACCCTCCTCGAAACCCTTCTGTGATTTCTCGTAGCGTCTCACCTTAGGGTCTGGAAGGACGAGCTCTCCATCCTGCTTCTGATGCAGGGGCGCGTTGGTATCCAGTTACTTCACTGGATTTTCGGATTGGTGAGAACCAAACTTGCTTGGCTTCCAGGTAAGTTTTTTGATAAGAGGTTCCCCTTGTGTCCATGCATTAATGTACTAATGCTAGTGTCTTTTTCCCCATAGAGGCCGGGGTACGGAATGCCGGGGAACAGGCACCGACCCGAGATGAGAGGTGAAATCCTTGTAGAAATCAGGTAAGTCTTTAATGAGCGTTTTTTGGTAAAGTCTTTTCATTTGCTCATTAACGCTGATGTCTCTTTTTCCCCTTAGGGGCCGGGGTCCGGAAATGCCAGGATGCGGCGCGGACCCGAAATGAAGAGGGAATGAATCAACAGGTAAGTCTTAACATGGAGATTTAGCTTTCCTTATTCCCTTCTCTCTCTCTCATCTTTTGTTCTGGTCTTTTTCTCCCTAGGCGCTGGGGCGTGACTACGAATCCGGATGATCGCTGCTGAACATGGAGGCACCCTGTAAAGGTGAGTGGAATGCGGCGCTGCAGCGATCAAGGCGATGAGCTTTTAAATAAAAGTCTTCCTTTTCAGGATTGTCGGCGAGATGTCTCCGGGATGCGGATTTAGCAGTTAAGGACTTTTCCTTCTTCTATTCTCTTCTTCTCTTCCTTTGCAGGTGATGCAGGATGCTGGCAGGCGTGGCAGAAGTCAGGATGCAGGAGCAGACACGGTGAGCGTCCAGCTGCTAGATGCAGAACAACGCGAAGCACGTGTGGATGTTCGGGTGGGGTTTAAATAGCCTTGGAAGAAGTTCCAGGTATGTATCCTTCCTCCAATCAGGTATGTATCCTTCCCCGACCACGCCCGGATGGTAAATTAGTCCCACAGGTAAAGTAGTTCCTTTCAGGCCTTAAGGAGGCCGGGATCCTGCAGCATGGCCTGCATCAGGTAAGTGCACCCAAGCACTCCCATAATGAGCCTGGCGCCTATGGCGCCAGGACTGATGTCTTTTATGAGCCTGGCGCCGTAGGCGCCAGGACACTGTCCAAAGGGCCCCTATATGGGGTTGCTGGGTCCTTCCTTGGGGACTGGATGTCCGCTTTCGGGGATGCAGGGCTTGAACCGGCTCCCTGGGAGCGGGCATCATGACAGCACTCCCCCCCAAGGCCCCTCCCACGGTTGTTCCCTCCGGGGGTTTTGGTTTGTCTGGGAAGAGTCGGTGGAAGTTCCTGACTAATCGAGGTGCATGCACATGGTCGCTGGGTTTCCACGACCTCTCCTGAGGTCCGTACCCCTTCCAATCAATTAGGTAGAACAGTTTTGACGTAAACATTTTTGAGTCTAAAATGTTCTTCACTTCGAATTCGGGCTCCCCATCTATTAGAATAGGTTCTGGAGGTTTGAGTAGTCGGGTTCCGGGTACCACTGGTTTCAGAAGTGACACATGAAAAACAGGGTGAATTCGCATACTAGCTGGTAAATCAAGTTTAACAGCCACTTGGTTAATTATTGCCGTAATAGAATAAGGTCCCAGATATTTTGGGTTAAAGGTTCGAGGCCCTTTGAGTGGTAAATGTCTGGTAGCTAACCACACTTGATCCCCAATCTGATACGGAGGTGCTTCACTCCGATGTAGATCAGCATTCTCCTTGTATTTTCTCTTGGCTTGTTGTAAATGCGTAGTTGCCTCTTTGAAGGCTTGGGTAATTGTAGAATGCAGATGTTCTACTGCAGGCATTCCGAGGTTCTGAGGTGAGTCAAGGTTTGAGTTTCGAGGGTGGTGCCCAAACAAAGTATAAAAAGGACTGTGGCCAGTTCCAGAGTGTACCGAATTATTATATGCGTATTCGGCTATCCAAAGAATGTCTTTCCAGTTGCTTTCAGATTGCTGTAACATACACCGTAAGTACTGCTCAAGGGTCTGATTTGTCCTCTCGGTCTGACCATCGGTCTGAGGGTGGTGACTGGTCGATAATCTTACTTCGATCTGCGCCATTTGACAACATTTGCGCCTGAAGTGGAAAATTAATTGGCTTCCCCGGTCAGAGATTAGTATAGATGGGAATCCATGTAGCCGAACAATATTTTCGAGGAATTCTTTGGCTAGGACAGAAGCTGAAGGTAAACCTTTCAAAGGAATAAAGTGGGCCATTTTGGAAAACAAATCCACAATTACCAGAATAGTATTGTACCCCGAACAAGGAGGCAGGTCCGTAATAAAATCCATTGATAAGGTGTGCCAGGGTGCTGGTGGTATGTCTAGAGGTTGAAGGAGACCGGCTGGTCTTTTCTTTTGACTTTTATTTTGGGCGCAAACACCACAGGACATCACAAAAGATTTAACATCTTTTCGCAAAGAGGGGCGCCAAAATTGTCGTTTCACCTTTTCCTCTGTCTTGGCAATACCGGGGTGTCCCTCTATTAATGTATCATGATAACTGGAAATAACTAGTTTGTGTAATTCCTTATGTGGCAGGAATAAGTGTCCTTGGAAATAAGGTAAACCATTATCTATGGTAAAGTTTGATCCCTTTTGTATCCATTCCTGTAAGGTTGTAGGGTCCAGGAGTTGTTTCACTCTGGCTTGAATGTCTTCAAGCGCTGTAACAAAGTCATGCCTAGAATCCTCTGTTCGGGAATTATTGGTACTGGTTCTGAGTTTGTATCAGATTCTCCCATTCCAATTCGGGATAAGGCGTCTGCTTTGCCATTCTTGCAGCCAGGTCGATAGGTAATCACGAAATCAAATTCAGCGAAAAACAAAGCCCATCAGAGCTGCCGTGATGACTGAGCCTTGGCGGTTTTCAAATACTGTAAATTCCGGTGATCAGTGATCACCGTGATGGTATGTCGAGCGCCAAGCAGATAATGCCGCCAGGCTTTAAAAGCGGACTTAATGGCTAACAGTTCTTTGTCTGTGATTGCATAATGAACCTCGGGTGCCGAGAATTTTCTGGACCAAAATGCTACGGGATGCAGTTGGTTGGTTTCGGGATCTCTTTGGGACAGGACAGCTCCCATGGCTAGGCTGGATGCGTCAGTCTCGACGACATAAGGGAGATCTGGACGCGGGTGTTTCAAAATAGGTGCAGAGGTAAACCTAGCTTTTAAATCCTGAAAGGCCTGCTCGGCTTCTTCAGACCATTCAAAACGTTTATTTTTCCTCAAGAGTGCAGTAATGAGTTGTACCACGCGTGAAAATTCCAGGATAAACCTGCGATAGAAATTGGCAAAGCCGAGCATGCTTTGAACCCCTTTTACAGAGCTAGGTGATGGCCATTTGAGGATGGCATCCACTTTTCTTGAGTCCATTCGGACTCCTTTGGGTGTCAGGATGAAACCTAGAAACTCGACTTCTGTGGTATGGAAAACACATTTCTCCAATTTAGCAAATAGTTTGTGTTGGTGCAGTTTTTCAAATACTGCCCTGACGTGTTTTCTGTGATCAGATTCCGAAGAGGAGTACACCAGAATGTCATCGATATATACGACAACACAAACATCGATGAGTTCCTGAAGGACATCATTCATGAAGTATTGGAAGGCAGCCGGCGCGTTACACAATCCGAAAGGCATCACCTGGTACTCGAATAATCCGTATTTAGTACGGAAGGCAGTTTTCCATTCGTCGCCTTCTTTAACTCGTACCAGATGATAAGCCCCCCGGAGATCTAACTTGGTGTATATGCAAGCGTCCTTCACCTGGTCAAGGAGTTCAGGGATCAGAGGCAGAGGATAACGGTTTTTAACCGTTATCTAGTTCAATGCGCGGTAATCGATACAAGTTCTAAGGTCGCCTTCTTTTTTGGGCACGAAGAACAAAGCGAGGATGCCGGGGACTTTGACGGGCGAATAAAACCATTAGCTAGGTATTGATCCAAATATTGTCTCAAATGCAGATTCTCAGGTTCGGTAAGGGCATAAATCCTGCTACAAGGGGGTTGTGCACCGGGCACCAGATCGATTTGGCAATTGTACGATCTGTGAGGAGGTAACGTGTTGGCCTGTTCCTTTTGAAAGACGTCCTGAAAGTCTTGGTATTCCGGAGGTAGTTGCATGGAGGCAGAGGTTACAGATGCTAGATTAATCTTCAGGTTTTCTGGGTAGCAGGTTTGTGTACAATCCGGGAAGTTTATTCTCTTAGCTCGCCAATCAATTTGAGGATTATGTGTCTCTAACCAAGGGATTCCAAGAATAACCTGAAACTGTGGAGCCTTGATTACATCAAACACAACACCCTCCCGATGGCCGTCGGGACCAATAAGAGTCACCTCAGTAGTGGAATGTGTTACCGGTCCAGAGGCAATTTCAGTTCCATCGACTGTGGTGATGACATCTTTGCTGGTTTTAGGACGGAGAGGGAGGTTAATCCTAGAGACCAATTCACGATCCACATAGTTTCCAATAGCCCCACTATCGATGTATGCCTTTATTGCATGCAACCGCTTAGGCTGTTCTGGATCTACGAGAACCATTGGCACAATGAAATGCGAGGTCTGAGAGTTAGTTTTCAAGCTCGGCAAGCCGACCCCTACACTTGTCGGGCAGAGTCGTTTCCCGAAACAGAGTCTTCATGGTTTTTATCAGCGGCTCCTACCGCCTTTCGGGGCGTTTTTGCCAGGCAATCTCGTAGAAAGTGTCCAGAATTCCCACAATAAAGACATAATTTTAACTGTCGCCTCCTTTCACGTTCCTTTTGAGTTAAGGGTCCTTTAACCCCTCCAATTTGCATAGGCTCAGAGACATCAACTCCCTTGGGATTAGCATGGGTCTTGACCAACACCCGGGTCTCAAACCTGGACCGATCTGCTTTTCTGTTTTGAAGTCTGTGATCCAATTGGACCATTAAGTCTATATACTCTCTGCATTCTTGGGGCGGATTTACAACTTGGGCCAAGACATCTTTAAGTTCTCCGTGAAGGCCTCGATAAAACAACGTGACTCTTTTATCCTCTGGCCATCCCGTTTCCACAATTAGTCTATTAAAGGTTGCAATATAGGATAGGAGGTCCTGATTGCCCTGTCGCAGGGATAGAAGTTCGTCATCCCGAGCCTGCTCCTGAGAGTATCGAGCAAATAACCTTTCCATGCTTGCTTGAAACCTTTGAAAATCACGGAGAATCGGGTCATCTTGTGTAACCAGTGGAACTGACCAATAGGCAGCGCAGCCGCTGAGATATGACAATACAAAGGCTACCTTGGTCTGATCATTAGGGAAGGCCCCAGGTCTGCATAGGAAGTGCAAACGACACTGATTCATGAATACGGCGAATCGTTTGGGGTCCCCAGCAAAGCGTTCGGGTGGGGCCAGCGGCATGTTTCCAGGTAGATTAATCTGCACAGGATTACTGGAAACCACAGGAGCGGGGTTCGCTCCGGAACCGGGTAGAGGAGTTTGCCCAGCTTGACCTTGCAAAAGCTGTCTGGCCAGGTCATCAGTTCTTTCCTTTGATATCATTAATTCCCTCCTGAGGGCATTAGTCTCTTGACGAGCGGCATGTACTTCGGCCCGTAATTCCCCTAGTAATTGGGCCAACTGATCAGTCTCAGAACTTTCCATAGCGCCTGGGTGGGAATTTGAAGGAAGGCTTTGCATTCTGTTACACTCACCTGACTCCCACGGAGGCGCTGGCCTGGTTCGCGCTGCTGTGACCTCTTCTAAGGTGATGCGCAGGGTTCGGAAGACTGACTGGACCGGGCCCCCCTAATCTGGCTCGCAGAAGTTTCCTTCTGTAGGCGAAAATAGGGGATTAACTGTCTGCGGGGTAATGCAATCGGCCTCCCACTTTCCCCTCTCACCCTCCTCGAAACCCTTCTGTGATTTCTCGTAGCGTCTCACCTTAGGGTCTCGAAGGACGAGCTCTCCATCCTGCTTCCGATGCAGGGGCGCGTTGGTATCCAGTTACTTCACTGGATTTTCGGATTGGTGAGAACCAAACTTGCTTGGCTTCCAGGTAAGTTTTTTGATAAGAGGTTCCCCTTGTGTCCATGCATTAATGTACTAATGCTAGTGTCTTTTTCACCATAGGGGCCGGGGTACGGAATGCCGGGGAACAGGCACCGACCCGAGATGAGAGGTGAAATCCTTGTAGAAATCAGGTAAGTCTTTAATGAGAGTTTTTTGGTAATGTCTTTTCATTCGCTCATTAACGCTGATGTCTCTTTTTCCCCTTAGGGGCCGGGGTCCGGAAATGCCAGGATGCGGCGCGGACCCGAAATGAAGAGGGAATGAATCAACAGGTAAGTCTTAACATGGAGATTTAGCTTTCCTTATTCCCTTCTCTCTCTCACCTTTTGTTCTGGTCTTTTTCTCCCTAGGCGCTGGGGCGTGACAGCGAATCCGGATGATCGCTGCTGAACATGGAGGCGCCCTGTAAAGGTGAGTGGAATGCGGCGCTGCAGCGATCGACGCGATGAGTTTTTAAATAAAAGTCTTCCTTTTCAGGATTGTCGGCGAGATGTCTCCGGGATGGAGATTTAGCAGGTAAGGACTTTTCCTTCTTCTATTCTCTTCTTCTCTTCCTTTGCAGGTGATCCAGGATGCTGGCAGGCGTGGCAGAAGTCAGGATGCAGGAGCAGACACGGTGAGCATCCAGCTGCTAGATGCAGAACAACGCGAAGCACGTGTGGCTGTTCGGGTGGGGTTTAAATAGCCTTGGAAGAAGTTCCAGGTATGTATCCTTCCTCCAATCAGGTATGTATCCTTCCCCGACCACGCCCGGATGGTAAATTAGTCCCACAGGTAAAGTAGTTCCTTTCAGGCCTCAAGGAGGCCGGGATCCTGCAGCATGGTCTGCATCAGGTAAGTGCACCCAAGCACTCCCATAATGAGCCTGGCGCCTATGGCGCCAGGACTGATGTCTTTTATGAGCCTGGCGCCATAGGCGCCAGGACACTGTCCAAAGGGCCCCTATATGGGGTTGCTGGGCCCTTCCTTGGGGACTGGATGTCTGCTTTCGGGGACGCAGGGCTTGAACCGGCTCCCGGGAGCGGGCATCATGACAGTAGGCTACGAGAACTACTTGTGTTACAGACCATCTTGTGTAGGGCTGGCAATGAGTCTAGCTCGGATGATCTCTCTGACAACAATGTCGAGTTGGATGTGCATCAGGTCGTTTCATCAGGGGGTGAGTGATTCTGATGTGGATGCTCCTCTGTCCATGACACCTGCACTGAGGGGCCAGATGGTGGTGGGACCTCCGACTGTGGTGGATCGGGACGCAGGGTCACCCTCCACTCTAGTTGCTGATGTGCCTGGGGCATCACGTCAACAGAGGAATGTAGTCCTGCAGCTGCGGGCGGTGCCAACCCAACAAGGACGTTGGCTCATTGGGCCCGCAGGTGTCAAGCCAAGGAACACGGTGGGCGCGTGCCACTGGGGTATAGTGAGTGGGAGCAAACCATGTTTGCCAATTCAGAACACTAGGGGGCAGCAATTGATAACATCGCTGAGAGCATGGAACGTGTGGCCCAATCCGTGCTACCACCTTCTAGGCAGGTGGAACTCCAACAGCGGGTGGCACAGTCCACGGCTCGCTCGCTCAGGCTGGGTATGTTGGCCTCAGACAGGGCACACTGGTCTGAATTTGTGCCTTTGCATCAAACAATTGCTGCTCACGCAGAGGCACACATGGAGGCCGTCAGGGTTGACTATGAATCCCTCAAATCTTTTCTGGCTTTGCTCTTGATGTCCCAGAGGAGGCGGTCAGAGGAGAGGTTGGAGCAGCTAGAGAATACCATCTCGGCTGAGCTACGTGCTTGCCGGGAAGTGTACCAGTTGTCCAGCCAGGCCATGCAGGAAGAACTCTGTGTTACACATGTTAACTTGCAAGAGGAAGCACGCGTAGCACGCAAGGTTCTACATGCTGACCTATGTGTCATCGCCGCACAGAACCAGGCTCACCTGTCCTGCAGACTTGCTGCTAACAAGGGGCCTAGGCATGGTCAGGGTACTGTACCACATCAACCTTTTCAGCCAGAGGATGATGAGGACGACGAGTTATCTCCCACACAGGTCAGGCTGTGCAGGCGTTGAGTCCATGGAATTTTTTTTTTTGTCGCAACATCATCGCATGTGGGTGTTGAGGTGCACCCTCTACATTCCCCCTCCCGGGTGCCTTCCCCCACCCGGGTCGTATGTGGCCATTTTTTATTTTTATTGTTAGTTTAGGTAGTTAATATGGTTTTTGATAGTTAGTTTAATTAGTTAATTAGGTAATATAGGTTTTTTATAGTTAGTTTAATTAGTTAATATAGTTTAAAATTGCTTGTCTATTGTGCATTCATGTGACGGTGTGGTGCTTTGTGGCTTTTGAAAGTATCCACTGTCTGTTCCAGCGGGGCAGCGGGCCCTTCAAGCTTGTCTCGTGTATGTGTTTGCAGCTTGGGGTCCTGACTCACAAAGGCCACTCCTGGGCTTGCAAGGATGGTTTGGTGTAACAAGCATTTACAAAAGGGCTTTGGACTTACGTCATATCTGTGGCCTGTCTGCTGCTGTACTACTTGTGTTAACACCCCTAGTGGGGATTGAGTGGCTTTTATCCACGGTATGTCTGTAATCAATTTGGGTGAGTACATGATTGATGTGTCCATTAATTGATGTGGATTGTGATGTATATTATTTTCTTGCCTGCATATGTGCTTGATGCACTTCATGCTGTAGACAGTAGCCTGCACCCTTTGCCTGTCAAAGTCACACTGATGGTGGGAGGAGTAGGAATGTAGGTCTCTGACATGGCCCAGTGACAACCAGCATGAAGACACACACACACAGCGAACTTTCCAGCATTATTAATATCTTTTATGCCCTTTCTGCCGGAAAATGAGCCTCCAGACTGCCTTTGCCAGCAGACACAGGGCCAAGTACTACTGAAACCTGGCCACTTTCGGTGGTGCAGACGTGCGCATGTGTGCGCAAGCAGAAGCACAGGGTTTGTGCTCAGACGTCCGACAGAAGCAGACGTGTTTCCAGGAGCTCCAAGCAAGGTGAGCAGCACAAGGGGCCACACCACAGCCAAACTTCCACGAGGCCACTTGCACATGCATGCTAAGTAGCGCCAGTGCTGGGGAGCTTTGCAAGGCATTGTTGTAGAAGCGCACAGTACAGCTAAGATGCGTTGAGGGACAAATGCAAAGTAGCTTTACAAGTTGTCAGGGGCACACGCTGGGGCCATTCCACATATCCTCCAGTCCCCACTGCTCCAAGTTATTAGCGCAGTAGCGTTCCTAGCCAGAAACTAATACAGCACACAGGGACACCCAGCGAGGCACAGACTCATGTGCAGTGCATATCATTTGCATGTGCAAATTGCCACGTGCACCACGGCTGCCAGAACACGACTTGTACTGAAGTCGCACCTCGCTATACGCGTCTAGCAGCTCACCCAGGGACCATTCTATCATGTGTGATTCTTGACGCATTGGTCTTCCATTTACCGTGCACCCACGTACGCCTGCCTTACTGCATTGACAGTGTATGAACCATCACGGGGGCAAGCTAACGTATACGTACATAGCAGTAGACAAGAGTGTTTGTGGAGAAGTCACTTACTTTGGGGCATGAATGGTGTTGTGTGTGTGTTGTAAACACACACAGATTAGTAACTCATGCTCTCTTTGCAGCATTGAACTAATCCTGTTACCGGACCTGAGTGTGCACAGGCAGGAGGCCAGCACTCACCCCAGAGATAAGTCTCTCTTTGTCTTGCATTTGACTCATTTAGTACAATGTGCATGTAGAACAAGGTTTCTCTGTTTGAGTATTTGTTATTGTCAATAGTTGTATTTTGTATTTTGCCTACTTTTTTCTTGCCAATCCAACTCCCCTCTCCTGCCCCTCTTTCCAGTTATCCTGAATACCAATGCCTGTCGAAACAACGGATCCCTGACCCTCTTTCCCCACCGGGGTCTCGGAGGCCTGTGTAAGTTGCAGGCGCCCAGACCACGGAGGGGGTGGTTCGTTCATGCCACTCCTGCGGCTGGAGACCGGAGCTGTGACACTACCTATCAGTTGTTGCATCCTCATTGTATATTGTGCCCTGAAAAAGGTACCCATCCTGTTAAAACATTGTTGAACTGTGCTACCTTAGTAGTTCTATCATTCTGCTTGTACATGTGCCTGGACTTTTTTGTACTAATCGACTGGAGACTCTTCCATGTTTTTTTTGTGCCTAGAGGCTTTTTCCCTGGTTTGGGGGTTTGGCTCCTTGGAGTTTTCTGCGATTTGGTATTTTTACCAGTCAAGGAGGCCTCTGAGGGGGCTGGACCCTATTTACACGCAAGGTGGAACATGAAGACCAAGGGGTAGGGGGATCCTGTAGCCAGGTAGACTAAAAGGGAGAAGGCTACATACCCCAGACGCAGTTGTTCAGAAGATCATGGCGATGTGTAAATGAGGGAGGGCCTTTTATTGTTGGACAGTAAGCCTGGGCTACAATGTTTGGGCACTCTCTGACAATGTCATTGTGGGGTACTATGTACCGGGCACTTTCTGACAATGTCATTGTGGGGTACTATGTACATGATGTGTTCTGCTGGTCAATGGCTGTTCCTGTGTTTTACTTTTCAGGTGTTAGGGGATTGTTGTGGTTTGACATGCTGGGGTGTACACATGGGCAATGTTTGCATGTGATGTATACAGGACACTGAGGGTCACTTGATTTCACATGCATATATTGAGTATTTGTATTTGTTTTATTTGTAACGCGCACCTTCAGGCCCAGAGGCATCCGGGCGCAACTTTTAGACATGGTTACATATGCATACATATATTCAGCTATTAAGACAGTGCAAGTATACAAGGCATACCGTAATATACATAATTACAACGTGGAGGTTAGGGCAGGTGTATTCCTGGGACAGGCTCCCAGGAGCATAAGAGGTCAGGGTTTCAAGGCTGGTTGAAGAGCCAGGATTTCGTTTTGGATTTGTAGGCACTAAAACATTCTTCAGATCTGATGGTAAGGGGAAGGGCATTCCAGAGTTTGGAAGCTAGGACGGGGAAGCTAGAACCACCCGCTTTTTGTAGTTTGAACCTGGGGATGGTTAGATAGTGGGTCTGGGTAGTTCTTTGAGGGCGGGTAGGCGCGTGGCGGTATAGCCGGCTGCAGAGGTATGGGGGGCTTGGTTGGCTAGGCATTTGTGGGTAAGACCTAAGGCTTTCAATGAAATTCTCTATTTGACTGGTAGCTAGTGTAGGTTGGATCCAGATTCTGAGATGTGGTGGTTTTGCGGGATGTTTAAGGCCGCTCTGATGGCGTTATTCTGGACGATTTGCAGTTTGTTCATGTTCTCTTGGCTAGTTCCTAGGTAGAGGGCGCTCCCATAGTCGATTTTGGCCATGATGAGAGTTCTAGCCAATGTGACCGTATTTGGGGTTGTCAGAAATGGCCTGCAAGCTGCAATGAGTTTTCAGGTGTATGCTGAGGCCGATCTGACTACATTAGTTTGTCGGGATAGGGATAGGGTGGAATCAAGGTAGACGCCTACAATTTTGGTATCTTTCAAAACTTGGATGGTGTTGCCATCAATGATACATGATTGGTAGGACGGCTCAAGTTTACTAAGACGTTGCGTAGTGCCCAAGATGAGGAGCTCAGTCTTGTCATCATTGAGGCATAACTGGTGTTGGGCCATCCAGGCTTGGATGACCAGGTAGACCTCGTTCAGGGCCTTAGTGTCAGCCAAGTAGTCTCCAGTGATAGGGATGAGTATCTGGGTGTCGTCAGCGTAATTTGTATAGGAGACACCCAGATAGTCAAGTACATCAAAGAACGGTTTTCCCTAGTGCATGTCCCGACTGACAAACACAGTTACACAATGCTCCACCACACGTACAACCACCCTTCCTTGCCCAAAGGTGCACACAGATTGCCTTCTCTGGCACACTATGTCCCTGCAGCGCATGATCAATTGCCATTTGGGGATCTTGTACATGCGTCAATAGGTTGTTTATTTTGTTTGTCCTTTAGATGTGATGCTCAAGGTGTATCCCCAACACAATGGCTGCTCACTGTGCTGTGTGCTGAGTAGTGTGTTGCAGGAGACACACACAGCACACGGGTTAGGGAGTAGCCATTTTGCCTTGACCAATGTGCATGTGAACTGGCATTCAGTCTTTTGTTCATGCTAACACTGGTGGAAAGCATTTGTGTATGACTTGGTATGTGTGGGAGGTTGTTGGTCAGTCATTTCATCTGATTGCATGTCAGGCGGCATTGTGTCAGACCACTTCCCATTTATCACATGTCACTTAATTGGTCATTTATTGGGCTTTTGCTGTTGCATGCCATGTCATGGTGTGGCAGACAAGGGTGATGTGGGTTGGGAGGGTTTGGGTGACATACCAGTGATTGCCATGGCCTGATTTGAAGGGGGTGGTGTGATACACACCTTGCATGTGTTCCTTTTGGTCACACTGCATTGGTTATGTTTAAGTAGCTAGAGATGCACACAATGTAGCACTTCCGTGGCAACATTCTTAGGGTGGCAAGGTTGTGACAGTTGACTGTCTCTTTGTCATCATAGATTGTCACCTGGTATATGCCAGGCCTGTGTGCACTCCGCAGGGGTGGCAGTTTAGGTGAAAAATGTGGCCACAAGCTAGGTCCGGGCTGCCTCGCCAAGTGCCCTTTCTCCTCCCATGTGCAGCGTCTGTGCATGTGGCTGGGGATGTGGGGGAACCACCATGTCTACCGGTACGTCCCGCCGTGTTGCAACATTGTGCAGGACACATGCTGCCACAATGATCCTGCACACTACTGGGGGTGCATATAGTAGCTGGCCGCCAGAGCGGTCAAGGGATCGGAAGCGTGACTTGAGCACTCTGAATGTGCGCTCCACTATGGCCCTGGTTGCAATATGGGCAGTGTTGTATCTTACCTGGGGTGGTGTGTTGGGGTTCCGGATTGGCGTCATCATGTGGTTGCTCAGAGGGTAGGCACTGCCCCTGGGGAGGTGATAATTGGTTGTGATTAGTTGGGTTTGAGTATTTGTCTGTGTGTGACATGCATGCATGTGCACAGGCATTTGTACTCACCTAGGAGCCATGTGTTGCCATGTTTCCCAGCTTCCAGGGCCCGGCTCAGGGCGGACATTGTGTATATGAAACTGTCATGGGTTGAGCAAGGGTAGTTTGCATAGACAGAGATGATGATTCCCTTTGATCGCATACAACCTGCACGTTGATGGAATGTCAGTGCTTGCGGTTTCGATAGATGTGCTCAGTGGCCCTAAGTGGACGTAGGGCCACATGGGTGCAATCTTTTGTACCAAGCAGTTTGGGGAAGTGTGCCACCCTATAGAAGTCCCGGACCACGGCCTGCCTTTCTGCGGGTGTTCTGGGCATGTATATGTGCCTGCGGACTGAGGGGCGCGCAGTCATGATTGCCAACACTTGGTGTAGGCAGCATGACTGCATGGCCTGTGAGACCCCCCGCCCTCTATGGCAGTTGTCCGCTGAAATGACCCAGTGGCCACAAAATGCAGGACATTGAGCAGCTTCTCCAAGGGGCTCAATGCTTGGGAGCACAGGGTGGGTGACGTAAAGTCATCTTTCCACTCCCTGACCAGGTCAAGAATGATACAAAGTGGAAACCTATACCTGCCATAAACCTGGTCGTCAGGCATCTCAAAAAGGCTGGTCCGGGGCAGAAAATGCAGGGCCTGGCTATTCTCCTCCTCCTGCGGTTTCCCACGATCAGTGCTGCGACAAATGGGGCATTCATCGTAGCTGTATATACGTGTTTGTTGTTGTGCGCACTTTTATACTGTGCGCTGGGATGCTTCCGCCTGCCTTTGTGCGGTGGATGTGTTGATCCCTGTGCGCGTCTTTTAGCGTGTGCGGGTTTCCCATATTCGCTTCCATGAATATGTGTTGTTCGCATGCGTGTGGGCGTTCCGTGTATTTCCCTGCAGTACTTCCCCAGTTATGCCTTCTTTTTCACGCGTTGTTCCCCATTCTGCATGTTACGCCCCATGTCCCGCCCACTTTTTGGTGTGTGCGCCGACGTTGTGCGCTTTCTCTGTGGGCGTCACGCACAGCGTTTGGGATGTTGCTGTGACGTGTGCGCCCGTGCGCGCCATGCTCGGATTTGGCACACATCTCGCAGTAAATACGCGCAGGCCCTTCCATGAATCGCATGCGCGTGCGCATGCTTTTTCATGCTTGCGGCGGCTTGCGCCAAGATTTTGGCGCACATTTGTTCCATGAATCGGCCTCTAAATGACAATCAAGAATTGTTTTGTTTCTCTTGGCAAACATTCAAATTACCACAAACATGAGAATGTTCATGTTCTCTCTGGTTTACAAACAAGCAATTATCAAATATTTCAGGTTTTCCTTGCTACATGTGAGTCAAAGGTTCTCCCTGCTATGTAAGCGCCACAGACATTACAATTGTTCAGTTTCTCCGTACTATACGAGAGCAACACACTTCAACAAGTTCTGGTTCTCCCTCCAACAAGGGATTGCTAACATTACATTATTTCAATTGCTCCCTGCTGTATGAGAGAGCAGGCCCGGCCTTGGGGGGGGGGCAAGCCGGGCGAACACCTGGGGCGCCACGCCACCTAGGGCTCCTTTAGCCCCCCCCGCGCCAGCTTAGGGGAGTTTTTCAAGGGCTCCCCCAAGCTGACGTGGTGGGAGAAGGCACACTGTTGCTGTTGGATGCACCCACGGCGGCAGGTGCATTTGTGACAGGGGTGCTCAGCACCCTATTGTTATTCGGTGCGCCACTCCGCCAAGGGCGCTCTTGATAGCAAAAGGCGTCATTAGCCCGCAACCACACCAGCTCGCAGGAGTCTTTCAAGGGCTCCCCCTTAGCTGGCGTGTTGTTGAATGCTCCCAAGTCGGCTGACCGCATTTAACAACAATAGGGTGCTAATGCACCCATTCATATCATTACCTCCTCGCCGAAGCGAGGAGGTCAAAAAAATTAAATGAATGGCACATCCTGGCCCGGCCTGCCTCTGCCCCACCCTCTGTTGACCAGGGGCACACTGGGGAAGGGGGAGGCACCATTTTGCCCAGGGCTCTGCTGCCCCAAAGGCTGGCCCTGTGAGAGAGACTGCCATGAAAACTGTTAATGTTCCTTCCTACACGGGAGCCAGAACCTGGAAATATTGCGTGTCCTCCTTGCTTTACCACATCCACAAACATGAGCATTTTCCCTGTTAAACAAAACTGGTAAGCATTCGATTTTTTCAAAGTTTTTTTTTGGGTTATGCCTGAGTTCTCGCTGCAACATGAAAGAAGTAAGCATGGGTGTTTCTCCTTGCTTACAAGAACGACAAACATGAAAACCGTTCTATTTCTTCCTAATACAAAACAGCCAACAACTATTACCACTTATATCACTAGGTATCCAAAATACACAACAGCTGCAACTGCAAATATTTATCTAAGTCCATGGTTGAAAACTTGGTGGAAATTACCAGAAGCTGCAGGCATGCCGGAAGATACTGAAGGGTACAGTGAGGGTAGTTGTTGATACATGGATCACCTAAATTAATGTCTGCCACCACTGAATGAACTTAAAGAATACAGTTGTGCCCTTTGCACCTTCCTGCTTGCAAGTCCATCCCACTGTGAAGACAGTGAGGAAAGACACCTGGGTGCTCAGTGAGTGGGAGTTTGAAAAGAAGAAGACCACCTCCAACCAGGCACGAGATCCTGCTGTCTAGGGGAGGAAACCAGGCAGCTTCCTGCTGACAAGTCCAGCTACAAGGAAATCACTAAATAATTAAACTGAGAAATAAACTAAAAACGTGAAGGCATGTTCTTAAAGCTAAAAAGCTCAGCGCCCAGTCACACGCCCCTCTCGCAAAGCGAGTTTCAAAGGAAATGAATAAAAGCAGTTAGCATAAATGGGCAAAGTAGCATCTAATGCAGCAAAACAACAAACCCAACTGTTAACAAGACGTACCTGGTGTACAAGGTGAACTGAAGCAGCTCTCCCTAAGAGCTGAGAATGCCAGGTCCCTCTCCAATTGGTTTGAAGAGCAATTAGGCTTGTTTATTGACTTCTGCAGCATTAATGCCCTTGTTATAAATTTAGCTAATAAAAAAACTATGGTCCTATCAACAGACCGTGGCAATAATAATTTGAGGAGTCACAAATGAGCAGGTTACGTTTTATAATTATTTGGGTATTAGGTTTATGGACTGCAGCATGCAGACTTTGCAGTTGGATGGCTTAGTACTGCTTATGTGACTAAGCCCTTAGTACAAGCTTTTGAAGGGCTCCTTTCCGCTTTCCAACATGGCTGATGTCCCACGTGGATATAGCATACAATTGTTTTTGAATACAGATGTTGTCTTCGAGAAGCAGGGTCGTACTGGGCCATAAATTGTCTCGGGCACCAATGAAAAAGAGGCCCACAATTGCAAATGGCAATTCATTCCTTTTTCGACAGACTGTTTGAGTTGTACCCGAGGGTGGAGGTTTTTCAGAAAATGGGATGCAAATTTTGCATTTTAAAGAATGTGTATTCAGTAACACTGGTCAAAACTACTTGCTGCATGGTGACGTAACTTAAAACGGTCCCACACTAGCAGTTTGTGTTTTTGGTTCGGGCATTCCCCTATTGCCTTATAGGCAGTCCCAGCCTATCGTCAAGCCATCATCATCGGGGGGTATTAGTGACAGAGAGGAGAAACATTGTATCTGGATCTAATGCAGATATACAGATCAAGCAACGAAAGCAAATGTTGTTGAGAATGCTTTTCTCGTCACCCATCTTAATGCTTTAGTGAAGGAACAGGATAAAGCGCATGATCACAAAATGGGCCTCATTCCGAGATTAGAGGTAGCCATGGCCCTAATAGCGCCATGGCTGCCTCCAATAACGGTGCCGAGTCCGCCCTCATTCAATGGGGACTTACCGGTCTAGTCGGACCTTTGCAGGACCGGTAAATCCCCATTGAAAATACCATTCCCATTTGAGCCCCCATAGGGCTCAATGGGAATGGGGAAGGTGCAAATAACTGTACCGCAATTTGCGGTACCGTTATTTGCTCCCTGGACCCTTTGCGGGTCCCGCTAAGGCCGCCTGGTAAAACCAGGCGGCCTTAGCGGGACACGCAAAGGGTCATCGGAATAGGGCACAAAGCGATTACCGGCACCGGTGTCCTTACCGGTGCCCGTAATCCCTTTGCGTCAGCCTTGGAATGAGGCCCAATGACTCTCTCTCAACGACAATACAACTGCTTTCATTCTTACTTTTGAGAATAGGGGCAGTGTTTTTCATACATTTTCAAGAAGTGATAGTCTAATAGGGATTGTTTTTTTTCTCGATTTTAAGCATGCAAGCAGGCATGAATGCAGGTCATTTTTGACAAAGTGTCTTTAAATCCATACATACAATTCCTATAATCATTCACAAATAAGCCAAATAAAAGGAAATGACAGAAGACAGAGGTCTAATGAATTCATTAAGCAGGAAAGAGTTTACGCATCCCACCTCACGAAGCGGGATAGCCTTAAACACCACCTTGATAGTCAATACCTCAGTAAATAGATAGAGTGAAACCGGACCACCATTTTTGTACAATGAATATGACTTTTTCGAAAGATTGTGGGCCTCATTACGAGGTTGGAGGCAGCTATGGCGCTATTAGCGCCATGGCTGCCTCCAAAATCGTTCTGACTCCGGTCTGGTGAATGGAGCAATTACCGGTCCATTCCGAGATCGGCGGGACCGGTAATTCCCCATTCACCAGAGCTATTCCCCATTCCCATTTGAGCTCCCATAGGGCTCAATGGGAAGGGGGAAGGCAGCAATAACGGTACTGCAAATTGCGGTACCGTTATTGACCCCGGCATCCCTTTGCGGGTCCTGTCCTTAACGCCTGGTAAAACCAGGCGTTAAGGAAGGACCCACAAAGGGAACTCGTAGTAGGGCGGTAAGGGATTACCGGCACAGGTGCCCTTACCGGTGCCGGTAATCCCTTACCACCCACCTCGTAATGAGGCCCTGTGTCTTGGTGAAGCCATTTCTTTCTAGTGAAAGCGTGCCATGGGTAGATTAAAAGACAGGGCTTAAGAGGCATGAGAATATAATAATTCCAGGCACTGGCGTAACAGCAGCCCCCGGACCCCCGCGGTGCGGGGGGCCCTGCGACCACATGTCGTGGAAGGGGGCCCCACTTGAAGCAACAAAAAAAAAAAATCAACTTTTTTTTTTTTACATTTTCTTTTTGAATTCATTCTGCATTTCTAAAGAAAAGATTTATGTAACAGAAATAATTTCTTTATGAAGGCAGAGTGAATACAAAAGGTCTGGTGGCTACCCCCCCCTCATGACATGAAGACCCTAGGCTGGAGGCCTTCATGATATGGGGTGGGGAAGCCTTATGACTTCAAAAATAAATAGTTTATTTTGGAAGTCACTCTGCCTTCATAAAGAAATTATTTCCATTATGGTTCAGTCCTTAACAGAAATATTTTCTTTATGAAGTCAGAGTGACTTCAAAAAGAAACAATGGGCCTCATTACGAGCATGATGGTAGCCGTGCCTGTATGGCAGGCATGGCTACCGCCATGCTCGCTACCGGCACCGCCTCCCACGATTGGGCAACAACCGGCCCATTACGAAATGAATGGGCCGGTAATTGGACATTCGCGGTTGGCGGTATTGCCGGGCTCCCAATCCCCATTCTGCCCCATAGGGCAGAATGGTGGTGGGAGCATGGTTGCGCCGGCACCATTGTTAACGGCGGGCTGTCAGGACTCGTAATGCGGCGGGACGGTATGACGGTGCCGGTGCCTTACCGCCACCGTTCATACCATCACCGCCAGGGTCCTAATGAGGCCGAATTTATTTTTGAAATATTATGGCTCTCCTCAACCAATGACGTGTGCGTGTGTGAGTGTATGGTGAAAGAGTGCACACAAATGTATGGGTGGCTGGTTATGCGTGTGTGTGTGTGTGTGTGTACGGTGAAAGGATGTACACTCAAGTCAACATAGCTCACAATTTCAGTGGGGGTTGGGGGGAGTGCTGAAGCCCAGTCAACTCAATGGTGTTGCACAACTACTTGTGTTTAATGCCTTGATTAATTATTGGTAATCTTCTTCACACCTAGCCCTATTCTTCCTCATCCCAGTAATGGTGTATCAGGCAGTACTTGTGTATGAGGCAGTATGCCTCATACACAAGTACTGGGATAAGGTAGAGGTACATGAAGTTAATGCCTGACTTAGCTACCTGTGATCTTTATTACTCCTAGTCCCACTCTTCCTCATCCCAGTACTTACCAGTGAGGCAAGGAGCCTCATACGTAAGCACTGGGACAAGGAAGAGGGACATGGAGGTAATTCTGGGCCAATGAGCTGATTTTGGAGGTTGGGTAGGGGATGGGAGGGAGAAGGGATGGGTGGGGGGTGCGGTTGTGCAATAAATCATAATGCTCTCCCATGTCCATGCTAAGCAGGCATGATATGTGGTATTGGTGTCTAGAGAGGCATTTTGGTGCAGCCAGTCTAGTCATTCCTCAGTTTGGTATGACTTTTTTTAAATGGCCATTTCTGATAAAGCAGTCCTGCTAAGTGTAATTACCTGGCTATTTGTGGGATGTGGGGGATGGAATTGCGCTAAACACCATTAGGCTAAGAGACAACAATCAAAGTACAGTATTTTAATGGTTTGGAATGAAGAACAGCCGACACGTGTTTTGACACTTGCGTCGTCTTCGAAGCTGAATGGGTAAACAACATACAAGTATCATGTACAATGGACGATAACATAATACATCAGCATATATTGCAATATAAGGTACAAAATTAAAAAACAGATATGTGAGACATTCACAAAAAAGGACATATCCAACATGAAAAAATGAAAAAATTAATGAATTAGTGAGGGAAATACCATATCCGGTAAGAAGGGTAGGACAGCAGTAATGGATCAATAAAGGCACATCGCAGAAGGAACAAGGATATGCAAAATGTACATAAGCATAATTGTAATCAATACAATATCATCTTCAAGTGTTGTTGATGCCACACACACCCTCGCAAGGCTCCCATGCAAATCACGCACCAGCACAGTGCCATAAGTGCAAAATGGTAGTGTCAAGCCAGAAAAGTGGTCCGATCGGTGGTGGTGCCATAGTCATCAAATGAAAATATAAATATATAAATGGCACCCTTGACAGAAGTTGCAGAATCAATACAAAAGATACTAAGGAAAATGGCTGGATCCAGGCACAGTGTCAAGTGACCAATACAAAGCAACCCAAAACCAGAGTATCAAATGAACCATATGGGTCGGTGTAAAATGATGTAACCAATAAAGATACGCTTACCATAAGTATTTAGAAATGGCCAATGAATATGAGAAACCTATTGGAACATGAATAAAATTGAATTAGTAAAGGATGCCAGGGAATACCTGGAATCAACTGGAAAAAAGAGAAAGATAACTATCGAAACTTACCACACTGGAGATGGATGGTTAAGTACCCGTTAAAGAATGTATATCTTGATCAATATGAAAAGCCAATTGCCTGGGACGAATATATCACCTGAAAAAAGTAGCATAATAAATGAGGGATGGGAACACTGAACCATCAGTTGACGGCCACGAGCAGGAAGGAAAAAGAATTTAAACTCACTCGGTCAATCGAGTATGGAGCAAATTAAATGAGACAAATCCAGTCGATGCTTACCTGGGTTGCTCTAACATACTGATAGCTGCCATGTATACCATGGAAGTGACGATGGCGGTAGCGCAAGCGAATTACGCCACGTGAGTGACGTACATTGTCAACATTGTGACGTCAGCAGAAGCAAAATTCAAACGGGTCGCAAAGATGACGTCTACTGTCAACAAAGGACCTAGAATTACGCCGAGGTACTGTGTGCGTGATCGCGATCACTGCGTTCATATGACTAAGTGCTTCATAATTGGATACTAAAACAATTATTCAATGCAACATGCAAAGCTAAAGTCTTTGAACGCATCGTGTTTGAAAGGAAATCAATGTCAAAAAGTATACAGAACACAATAGAAAATCTAACAAAATCGCAGAGATGGGGAGTTATGTCAACAAGGAACCAAGGTACTACAAATGTGTTCACGGTAACCGCGTAATTATCTTGAATGACTGGAAGTCGGATGCAATTTATTATTAGCACAGATAATCAGTGAATTGACAGATAAAAGAGACGATCCAATGTCGACAAAGTTATGTAAGATATTCAAACCATGTGAGTTAGCAGTAATTGCAGAGTAGTGCTGTTGAGTGAAAAAGCGTGGGGGAGTTGCAACAGTGAGATCTAACCACATCAACATAATGACTGGCAGTGGCTAAAGATTGATTTATAAGCAAATTAATACACTTAAACAACAGTACATTCAAATTGACATACCAATACAGGCCGGATTCATAGAAAAACATTCATCTTGTGGTCAGAATTTAGTCCACGAGTGGTACATCGCAGTAGACAGATGAGTTTAGCTTCCATCTGCCGCAATTTCAATTGAAGATTCCCACCCCTTTTCCCCTTATGCACTCTCATTAATCCAATGAAGCGTAAATCAGAGGTTAAATCCAATTGATGTTCAGCCTGCCAGTGAACTGCTAGAGGGGATTTTGGTTCACACAACTGGAGACTGGTCAAGTGTTCTCTAATAGGGATTCTGAGTTGACGTATGGTACTTCCCACGTAAATTTTGCCACAAACACATATTATGGCATACACCACGTGGGTTGTTTTACAGTTGATGAAATCTCGTATAACCACTTGAGATCCAAACTTGTCTGTAAAAGTTTGACATTTGGGATGGGCCCAAGGACACTGATTGCAGTTTCCACACTTGTGAAAACCAGCCGGTTGTCGTAGCCAAAGAGGGTTGGCCACTTTATTCTCAAAAAATGATGGATTAACCTGTGATTTGATAGTAGGTGATCTCAAAAAAGAGAATTTAGGTTTAGGTGTCAAAAAAGGTTCAAGGTCTTTGTCGAGTCTCAGGATGTGCCAATGTTTAGCAACCGTTTTGTACAGCATAGAGGAGTCTGCCGTAAACGGGGTAACCAGAGAGATGTGTTGTAGGGAATCTTTAGATTTTGGCACCTTGTTCATGAGGTCAAGCTGAGTGACATTAGTAAATTTAGCGCAAGCTTCATCGATGACTCTGTTTTGGTAGCCTCTGTCCAAAAAGCGCTGGTTAATAATATTACATTCCATGTCATAATCAATAGGACGCGTGCAGTTACGTCTTGCCCTATGGAATTCTCCTGTTGGAATATCGTCAATAGTCGTATGCTGGTGATTGCTTTGTGCTGCTAACATAGAATTGACCTCAGTAGGCTTCCTGTAGGTACTGGTCAGAAGTTGTTGACCTTCTACAAAGATATGTAAATCCAAAAAGTCAATTTGTTTGGAACCACATGTACTAGTTAAGCTGATCCCACATGAGTTAGTGTTGGCAAAAGTGAGAAAGTCATTAAAAGCATCTTCAGTGCCTTTCCAAATCAGAAAGATGTCACTTATGAAGCGTCGCCAAGTGATAATATTGGCAGTAAACTGGGTTTGGTTCAAGATATGGGTTTCTTCATAGAATCCCATGAAGAGATTGGCCATTGAGGGAGCAAATTTGGCCCCCATGGCCACCCCTTTCAATTGGAGATAAAATTGATCATTAAAAATTAAGACATTGTTAGCTAGAACAAATTGTAGAAATTGCTTTAGCATAACACTGTAAGTTAGAGGAGAATGTAGAGATCAGGTGGGTCAAAGGGGCCAAGTAGAGGTTGAAAAACCAGGGTGAGAGGATAGAGCCCTGGAGAACGCTGCATGTAGAGAGAGGTGGCAGAGTGAAAGGGACCAAGTTGGACCTAGGAGGGGCGGTCCAAGAAGAAGGAGGTTAGCCACTCCAGGACCTGATCCATGATGCCCAGGTTCTCACAGAGTCAATTGATCAGGATGGTGTGGTTGACCGTGTCGAAAGCAAGAGGAAAGTTCCAGGATGATGAGGACAGAAGGAATTCTGGAATCAAGGTTAGAGATCAGATGTTCACAGGTGTTCAGGAGAGCAGTTTCCGTGCCTCTGGTAGCTCTTAAGCCAGACTGATGGTCATGGAGACAACCAACAGATTCAGTGTGGAGAGTAAGCTGGCAGTTGTCCAGCTTTTCCAAGAGGTTGGGAGAGGGGAAAGTTCCAGTGGCAAAATAATGATTACAGAAATCGGCCAAGGCTGGATCAAGGGTGTCAATGTGGTCCTTAATGGTTCTGGAGGAGCAGGCGAGCACCTGTTTTGCCGACACTTCCATAGATGGGACTTGTCTAGAAACCTTGTCAGGTGTTAGAGAGAAAGAGGAGAAAGGAGGAGGAGAGGGAGAGATGCCCAGAAGGGGCCGAGAGAGGTAGAAGGAGAGGAAGAGGAGATAGTGGACAGGATGTCCTGAGTTTTAGCAGAGAAGCGAGAGACCAAAGCTGTACAGAGGGCCTGTTGAGGGAACAGGAGAGGTAGAAACTGCAACAGGATTGGCCAGTTCCTTGCAGTTTTAAAGAGTTTGGCTGTGTTATTAGAGGTTGCAGAGGCGCAAGCTTGAATGTGTGCTCTCTTCTTAATGAGTCTTATTGCTTCGACTGGCATTTTGGTACAACCAGTCTAGACATGTCTTAATGTGGCCTGGCATGCTTTACTGTAATGTTATTATGTGTCTACACTGGTCTACATTGTGCAGCCAGTTGGACATGTTTTCATTGTAGCACTGCATTTTTAATAGCAAAGCATTAATGTTCATGTGCACTGTTGGTGACTTGCATGTATTGGATTGCTGTTACCCTACACAACAATAGCAAACACTGTGGGTTTTTAGCCAATTTTACTCAGAAAATGTGCTGTAAATTGCATTAAAACACATATTTATATCTTTCTCCTATTGCAGTGTGTGGCATGCCCCTTCAGCAACACGCATGTGTGTATTGCGCAAGCATGGTAATCTAGGACGGCCCAGAGTGTGGCGCTACTCATGATTTGTTGCCGAGTTTGGGGGCCCCTTCAGCATGGCTTGCAGGGGGGCCCCCAGACCTTGTGTCACGCCACTGAGTGCAGGAGCACTGATCTCATGCATGTGGTGCTCATTTCTCAGTAAACTCTGCTCATAGGAAAGCTACAAGGTGGACCTTCATGTAGATGCTGCACTGGGAATTGTACTGCAGCAGTTAGATATACCTCTCTCCTGACTGTGGATTTGTGTGTGAACAGTGGTCGAAGTGTACGAAAAGCAGTAGTGTAACTATGTTTCCTGCTGGTCTGCCCCCCCCCCCCCATCTCCACAAACCCCACTGCCAGGCCGCATCCCATGCACAATCCAGACCCCCCCCCCCCCCCCGGCACAAAAACACCTGCTGTTTAAGGGAATGTGCACTGAACTGCAAGTTTCAACTTCTTCCTACACTTTTATTTTAAAACTGAGCCATTCTGTAATGGTTTCTCTTTAAAATAAAAGTATAGGACGAGTACAACTTAAAAAATAGAAGTAGAGGAACACCGCTCCCAACCCTCCCACCCACTTCACCCACTGTTTGTCCAGCAATCCAGAGACATTTCTGTGGTGTTCAAACTTTCATGTATTTTGGTAGAAGTCCCAATATTGTTTTCTCTCTTGGGTAATTGTGTTACCTAATGTGTGCAGTTGGAATATTTGAATAGTCAGTTTGACACAGAACACTTTTAATGTAAATTAACCATTGAGAATCAAGCACAAGTTTCGATGTACAGAGTTTCCAAATGATTGCTGCGTAACATGTTCCCAGAGCCGGCCTTAGGGCAGGGAAGGCTGGGTGACCGCCTGCGGCGCCATGCCCCCGAGGGCACTATTAGCCCTACACGATGCCAGCTCTGGAAGCCTTTCAAGGACTCTCCTGGGCTGGCGTACTACGAGAAGGCGCAGCAGGCGCCCTTATGTCATTAAATGCCCCCGTGACACCCTATTCATAGGATGATTACCTCCCTGCTCCGACGTGGGAGCCAGGAGGTTTTCATTGGGATAGGACGCTCATGCATTAGCATGCATGAGAGTCCCATTCCAGTGATTAATCCCCTGCGAGGCGCCAGAGCAGGAAAGGACAAAACAGATGTCCGCTCACCCCCTGTTGACCAGGGCACGCAGGGAGGGGGATGGCACCAATTTACCCAGGGCGCTACTGCCTCTAAGGCCGGCGTTGCATGTTCCCCTGGTGTTTATAGCAGCCATACATTGTATGATTGTGTGTAGACCCGGATGAACCTTCACACACAAACTTCAAATCTCACAGAGAATACACAGCAACACAATCTAGCCACTTGCACACTATGCAGAAAAGCGTGTGCCAAGGGAAGGCAAGCACCAGCTCAGCTACTACACCTATGCAGTTGCATATGCAGCTGCATCATACACTGACATAGGAAGAAGTGAACAGATCTGAGGTACATTCCTCCTCATACTATCAGACAAGCAACATACCACCGGCGGTCCACACATGTACTCCTGAAAATACTTCAGCTGAATTTCTGCTTGGCACTGGAGTACAACACCAACCTCAAACCTCTGTACCCTAGCAGGGCATATCAGTGATCCCACATTTTTTCAGGTCAGTGTGATGGAAGCATGTGAGCTTTGCTAGAAATATCAAAGATCCCATTAAACACAACACCTGCTTGATGCTGTTCAATCTATATTGTTGGGAATAGATCTCTTGACCAACTCATTTGTCGAAAACACTTGATCCAGTGACTTTTGGAAAAAGTCAATCGTCACTTGCTGATTTGACTGATTAGCAAAAGTGGGGGAGTTTCACTCCTGAGAATGAACACAGCCAAATAACCTGATCTTTGGGGGCATTCCCCTGAAACATGTGTCTGCGGCTGCTGATATTATTTTTCACTGGTGAATTGCCTAGCATTTCCGTGTTTCACTGCCCTTGAGGGCGGGGACAGACTGAGATGCAAATGGATATGTATTTTCTGCGAAAAGTACAGTGAGATAAAGCATTGTTGGATACCCTCGTCAGTGGGACATAGTAGGGTTATTTGAGTCATGTTCCTTCTCAATAGAGGGTCTCTCCGTTTTATAAATTGTGTAAACATTGGAGTTTGATCATAAGTTACTAAGGGTACTAAAGGCATGGGCCTATTGCTTACAGCACTTAGACAGGCCAACATTCACTTCATGGATGATGCCCAACAAGGCTGAAAAATGTGTACACGGTTGCTGATGGTGCTCTTGTTCAGAGTAGAGTTGCCTAGCATTTTGCTAGTGAACTGCTCTTGCGGGTGGGACTAGACCAGGGGTCTCCAACCTTTTCGTTGGCAAGAGCTACTTGTAGTTAATAGCCAATAGGCAGGAGCTACTAGGGTGGTGATATCCATGAGTATGAGAATTTCGACCAAGATGTTTTTGGGCAGTTTATTTGCTTGTCATATAGAAAAGGAATACTGTATGACTATGTATTTATTGTGATATTAATATATCAATAACTTCAAAAACATGTTTATTTTATAATTTTTTATTAGATGCTGTTTCCTCAAAAATTGTTAAGCATATCAGAAGTAGGAAACTAATGGAGACATTCATTGTGAAGGTTTAACCTGCATGCTATCCACCAGTGCTCAGTAATCTGGTGTAAAGCTTGAAACAGCTTGAAACAGCAACAGCACTCAGATGCTGTCAGACGGGATCAAGGTTTTGATTTCAGGAAGTTCATCTGAAAAAGACAGATTTACAGAGTCGGGCATCACATTGGCTGATACCTTTTTAGCCATAGTGATTGTACACCTGACATGGCAGACATACATTCAGGACAGTTTTTAAACTTGCTTTGCTTACAAAAGCCATGGGAGTCACTGTGCCCTTCACAACTGCACCATCTGTAAAAGAGCATTTAAGGATACTTAATTCCAACTATTGTTTCATAAAAAATCTCACATGTTTTTTAAGTCCTGGTATTGCTAACATGTCACTTTACATCCATGTTTAGTTGTAAGTGGACAAGCACCAGCATGTAGTTCATCTAATAGTGTTCCATGTTTACTTAAATGTAAAATTGCAGTTATCGCTTAAATTCCTGTTTTGGGACAGCCATAGAGGTGGGCTCATCCTTATCACGCCATAGTCCATCCTAAGCTTTAAAACAGTGTTGGTACTAGAGCTTTAAAACCGAGAACTCAATATCTGAAAATTGAAAAAATAATTCAGTTTTACCATTAACACGCAAAGCAAGATGTACCTTTTTTCTTGCAAGCTGGGACTTGCACAGATTGTTATTTTTCTATGCACACACATAAACACGCATGCTGAGAAAGCGATTATAGCTGTATCTTTATTTACCCCATTCTGATTGAAAGCCTACAATTACCAGCATGCAAAGTAATGCTAGCTGAAATAAATCTAAAGAAACAGTGAGACTGAAACAATCACAGACCAAGCTTTGTTTTACACAGCATGCAGATGTATGCACACATGCCCTTTCTAATCCACCATCATTTGCACCTCCTGGTGACAATGGCCACAACACACATTTCCCATTTACTTTTGTTATTGATAGTTAAACCCATGTTGGGACACTGCCCAAGCCCTTCAAGTCCAGATGTAGCCCCTCCTCTCACTGCGCACACAGCTTTTGACTGTTTACTTTACAGGAAGAGGAGTGAGAGGGGGCAGGGGAAAGATCCCAGGACTTCAGATACCAAAATAAACACACAGGGCTCATTTTGGTGTCTGATCAAAGAGCTAGTGGGAAGCCTCAGGCGAGCTACCAGTAGCTCAGAGGCTACTGGTTGGAGACCACTGGACTAGACTAATAAGTGCATTACTATTTCTCCTCTGTGAAAGGTATAGAGAGCTAAAATTGGATTGTAGACACTCTTCCTTTGGAAACATACAATTTAACAGGTCATTTGAGCCATTTTCGTCCTCAGTGGAGGGGATGCCACATTTATGTATACTCTGCTTATGATGTTTTTCTCACAAAGTAGTACCACAACTGTACATTGAGTTTCTGACTACAGAGGGGCAGGTACCACAGATGTCTGTGGGCAAAACTTCCACTTCCCCAATGGCATGTGGACGAGTGGTCAGAGCTTTTACTACATGACCACCACAGCACCCTGAATATTCACATAGGGAAGAAGGTACAGTTAGTTTGGCACCAGGCAATGCTGTGCATGCAAAGGCTTTTAGGTCAGACATCACAGGGAAGTTAACATATGAGAGAAGGTGAAGGAGGTGGAAGCACGCTGGATAATGGTCTTTGTTGCAGAAGACAATGGATGAAATGTCCTCGCTGTCTTACAAAATGGGAAGACAAGGCACATCTCTGCTTGAGCAAGTACTGTACTGTGATAGACACAGGTTTTTGTTAGCATTTGAGGACCTTTTAAAGAAGTTTTTGCTATGGCTGCAAAGACTAGCTACCATTTCAGCTTAGCTTACCTTTATATAAATCAACTATGCTAACTTCATGTGTACACCAAGTTACCACTACTCAACCTGAAGACATCAATGGCCACCCTTTTGTACTATACTCTGCACATGCTGGAAAAGCTATGTAAGCAATCCAATGCCATTACAGAATAACACAACCTTCATAGCATAGCAGAGCTCTAGATGTTAACACTACAATGTGTCGATGGCAGCTGCTGTCTAATATTTACACTGTGCTACAACCTTTTGAGGGGAACACCAAGTGGGTTAGCCATTACAATGCATCCCTGAATGGGGTTATTACTCTGCTATAACTGATTGTGGTCACCCTGACCAATATGGCAAAGGCTTGTACAATGCCAGGTTGTGCCAATGCAGCAATACGGTGACTGACCTCTTGCTTTTACTTTCCATGGTGATCCATTAGTAGTTGGATTTAAAATTTCTAGTGAATACCTGTTGACCTTCAACAATAAATTGCCAATTTTCATCCACATGTCCCAAGGGAAGAGATATTGCCGCAAACCCTGCAAGGAGGAGTCACTGTGCAAACATGTAAGCATGATTTGTTGCAGGCCATGCATCATCAATTGATGCAAGAATGCAAGCAGAAGTGTGCAGTCTAAAAGAGAGTTGTGTGAGGATAAGGCTATTGTCTTTCATAACAGGAGAAGCCTCACAGTGCTGCATGTTTAACAATTCACATTTATAAACTATGAGTGTTTCATTGTAGCAAACTATGGAAGACAACTACCCATTGTCAACTCACCATCTTGAATGATGATGATGATGATGATGTGTTGCCCATTACATGTTAAACACTGAAAAGTGAAACATGGTTATTTTGTTTTGTGTTTGTTTAGGAAACAGATATCTGTAGCAATGACATGACTATACTGCAAGTATTGCTTATACATCCTAATCACAAATTTCTCAGATTTTCTTTCACATGACAAAGCCACCTGCTAAGGCTCTTAGGTATTTTCACATGGCACAGCCACTGACTAAGAGTCTCAGGTTTGTTTACAAGGCAGAACCACCACTAAGGTTCTAGGGTTTTTTGACTTTTGGACAAGGCACAGCAGCTCACTACGGTTCTTGAGTTTCTTCACAAGGCACCCCCAGCTCATATGTTTTTTGTTTAATTTTGTAGAGTGCAGCCATGCGTTAAGGTTCTCATGCTCTTTAAGAGCATGTAATCACCCATTATGATTCCCAAGCTCTCACACAGAGCATTTACTAAACGTATCCAGCTCTCCCACAGGAAGCTGAACTCTCATTGGTGTGGGATTCTCCCTGTGAAGGCAGTCCCTCCCCCCATGAATGCATCATTCAACCCCCCTGCACTATGCCCTATAGGAGGTAAGGGTGGTTAGCTCCTTACATCCCCTTAGGCTAGCCTTCACAACTAGCTGCTCCAGATCCTATGCACAACCCAACTCCCCACAATAAAAGCAGTGCAGTAGCCCCTCCATGCTGCAAGATATGATCCAACGAGTACTGTTCGAAGATTCATGCTGTTTGGGGTAATGTACCTGCCCTTACTGGTTGTAGGAGTGGTCTCGTGCTGCAGCATCCTGCCTTTGGAGGATGTTAGGACCCTTATGCAACCAGTACTTGAAGGAGAAGTGGTCACTGTATAGTTGTTAGTTGTTAGTCTCCGATGACAGGTGTTCCTGTTACACACTCACATGCCCCTTGCACATATGGTTCCCTCATCGCTGTAGGTGCAGTCATACTTGTTGAATACCTTGTGTCAAAAATTGATCCATTTCTCATAGCCCTCCACAATGAAAGAGTTCTGACTATTCTTTCCTGACAGTCTTCCCTGGTGACAGGCAAAATTGTCCCACAACTAGGACCATGTGTTTTGGTTTTAGACCACCTCGTGACTTTCTCCCTCCACAAGAAATGGAAGAGGCTTCTCCTCCATCAGATGTTCCTGTAACTGTTCCTTCTTCCCACTCAGGGTGTTACAACTGATCCTGCACCTCCACAGGTTGATCCTCCCCTAAGCTGCTCCCCTAAACTAGAAATATATTACATTTCCAACAGAGACTTCGGCTATAGTAGCCAGAGGAAAGAGATGACACAGCAACAGAGACTTCTGCTATAGATGGCAATATCACGAGTGACTGACATGTAACTTCAGTCAATGAGCCAAGAGTGACAATTTCTGAAAAGACATTCATATATAGTAAGACTGTCTGAAGTGAAAATGCTTTTTTTCAAGAGTTGATCCGCCAGGCGACTCCTTTCAATCCCTGATTAGCTCCTCTAAATCAAATTTGTGGTGCATATAATTAGCTTCCGTGTCCCAGGTCACTGGAATGAGACGGCGTAAAAAGCTTAAACCGTTGTGAAAATAGTTTAAATTAGACAAATGACTCCCAGACTCTGCGCCATATAGGGAAATTGCTTTAATTTGAGTATTCAATGTGAATCTCATGCTCGGCTGAGCCTTTTTCAAATCAGGGCTAGTACTATACACATACCATTGTAATCAAGATTAACAGTTACATCAAATAAGTTGCAAATCATAAAACAAATAAATAGTACCCAGCATAGCAGTAAACATAGTTTCATTGGACAGAGATTTAGGGTTGGTGAAGGGGAGGATTGTAAGGGAAGCAAAAACATCACGATAACACCTGAAAAAAGCATCAAACAATGTTCAAATGCACAGATTCCAACATTAAAATAATACAAGAAAAGATAATAAGAAAAGAAAGTATAAGAAATGATAATACAGATTGACAAGGGAGACAAAAAATAAATAAATAATATGTTGTTAGTCCAGTTATCAGTCCATTGTTTTTATACATTGCACCATCAATATCTAGTGGCCGAAAATAGTGCCAAAACTGTTCCTCATGCGAACTGCTCATCCTTATATTATGCCCGTGAACGGAAAATACATAATTACCTTACGACTTCTGTCCCATCCGTCGGCTGAATCGGCGTTCCCGTCAGCCGGCGCCATTTGGGACATACATATAGTGTATCCATGGCAACATTGTGTATACGTTGCCATGGTACGGTGCTTGCCGCACATTCCAACTGCTTTCCTCCTGGCGCCATCTTAAGCGCGTGCTGTGTATTATATATGTTAATTGTGTTTGTGTTTTTTTGTAATTGAATTGGCTTATACAGAGATGCTAAACCTTGTCAGTAACATCACATGAACTTATAAGAATCGTGGTTGTAGTGATTATATAAAAGCCACAAAAATGTGTTTATTTGATTTCTATTATTGCGTCGCATACACACGGTCTAATTAAGTGTATTTGTTTTTAATATGCGAGTGCATGAGAGTGCGTATTATTAGCATTCGTTATCAGTGTATTTAACTGTCTCGAAGCTGCAATGACTATTTTGGGTTCTGGGATCTGGCATCTCATACGCGTGCATGCACCTTGTTGGAAAACGTATTAATAATAGTATGATTCTATTTGTATTGGCATTATACTGAATGTAGGCCATAATCGTTGTTGAATGTCCCCATCCAGTTATATAGAAGTCTCATGTCAAACATAAACTGTAGTCCATATAGACTCACCAGCTGTAATGGGGGGTAATTACGCTGCCACTGAGTCGTTATCAATCATTGGATACCCATAAGCATTTTGAAAGCCAATCCCCATGTTGTCAATAGAATCCTCTTGTTACGCCCAATCTATTAATCCTAATCACTCGCCAGCTAAAATATCCGGGGACTGGTTATCCATTAGATCATTACCAATCTTTATCCACTCAATTGGTGATTTGAGACCCAATCAGCATATTCAAGAAGTTACATAGGTCAGTGATACCTGCTTATTGCCGGAGCCCAATCAAAACCTTTCCATGATATATAATAAAAGCCATAGGTGTTATCCCTCTTGGTTAGCACAAAAGCTATTAACTATTTCATTGCATACTATTACAGGAAAGATACCATCTCATTGTCTCTATTTAGACCTGTTACCGTTGAATTAAGAAAACAAATTATACGTGCTTCTGCCTGGCGAAGTGCTTTCCCCCTGTCCCCACCTCTCTTTTTTAGGGTTACATGCTGAAGCTCCATGAATCGAATATCCAATTTATTATGCATTTGGTGAAACCCTTGCCAATGCTGTGCTAATGGCAAAGAAGGATCTTGACTTCCAATCTTCTTTAAGTGCTCACGTATCCTAGTTCTTAGTTTTCTCTTCGTTCTACCTATGTACACCTTTCTGCATACACAGGTAATACTGCATATGACGTATTTAGTTTTGCAGTTAATGCCTTGTTTGACTTTCAGTGTTTTTCCATTGATGTCTTTGAATTCCATAGTCTTGTCATGTGCATACTTGCATTGGGAACACATACCACACTTCCTAAAACCAATGTCATTTTTATGAAGCCAAGTTTTATTACTCCATTCTTTGAGATCAGGTAGTAATGACGGACTGAGTATTGATTTTAGTGTCTCAGCTCTTTTGTAAATCATTAGGGGTTTATCCTCTATGAATTGTTTGATGTGGTCATCAAGTTTCAGTAAATACCAATGTTTTTTCAGTATTTTCTGAACTTTCTGGTGGTCTCTATTGAACTGAGTTATAAAATAGATCCCACTGGGTTTGTCAGAATTTTTGTCTTGTTTGGGTTGCAGAGTGTCCTGTTGCTTGAGCAATTTGGTTTTCTTGTATGCCGATGTCACACATTTCTTCGGATAACCTCTTTTGTTGAATCAGTGTTGTAATAATGAACATTCCTCGTCAAATTTATTATCCTCCTGACAGTTTCGTCTAGCTAAAATATATTGCCCCGGTGGGATGTTATTAATTGTTGGTTGGTAATGACAACTCTTAGCATGAAGAATAGAATTTACTTCAGTTTGTTTCCTGAAGGTCCTGGTTAGAAGTTTGTTGCCATCTGACTAAATTGTAAGGTCCAAAAAGTTAATTTGGTTGGCATTGCATTCCCCTACAAACTCTATGCCATAATCGTTCTTGTTCAGTCTTTTTATAAGTTCTTGAAATTCCTGCTTGGTGCCTTGCCAAATTAAAAAGACTTCGGGCCTCATTACACGGTATGCGGTAAGGGTTTACCGGTACCAGTAAGGGCACCGGTACCGGTAAACACTTACCGACTTACTACAAGGTCCCTTTGCCAGACCCAACCTCAACGGCTGGTTTTAGCAGCCATTAAGGAACGGGCCCGCAAAGGGACCTTGGTGCTAATTACGGTACCACAATTTGCGGTACCGTAAATAGCTCCTTCCCCATTCCCATTGAGCCCTATGGGGGCACAAATGGGAGTGGGGAAGTGCCTTGGTGAATGGGAAATTACTGCCCCCGCTCACCTTGGGGTAGGGCGGTAATTCCGCCATCCACCAAGGCAGACATGGTAAAATACCGGCGGCAACCATGGCGCTAATAGCGCCATGGTTACCGCATACCGTGTAATGAGGCCCTTCGTCTATGTATCGGGTCCACAATATTATCCTCCTTCCAAAATCTGAATCAAGGTAAACTACATTGGGCCTCATTACGAGTTTGGAGACAGCCATGCCCTTAATAAGGGCATGGCTGTCTCCAAACTCGGTTCCGGGTCCGTGGTCCCTGAATGGGGAATTACCAGGCCATTCCGACTTTGGCGGGCCCGGTATTTCCGCATTCAGGGAACCCGGACGTTCCCCATTTCCATTTGAGCCCCCATAGGGCTCAATGGGAATGGGGAGCATGCTAACAATGGGCCCGTTAATGATGGGCCTGTTGTCAACATACTAGTTCCCTCGGGGAACCTGCAAAGGACCAGACGTCCAGAGCAGGTCCCGCGAGGGAACCTCGTAATAGGGCGGAATGGGTTTAACGGCGTCGGCACCTTTAAACATGCCGTTAAACCCATTCCGCCAGGGTCGTAATGAGGCACATTATCTTACAGCATGCCCATAAAGAGATTAGCCAGGGCAGGGGCATATTTAGTGCCCATGGCTAACCCTTGGTCTGTTGGTATTCACAGTTGTCGAAGATGAATATATTTAGGTCTAATGTAAGTTGCAGCATTTCCTTTAGCATCTGGATTTGGTGAAAAAATGTGGCAGAGTCATTTCTGAAGGTATAGTCAATTATGGTAATTGCCCATTTGTGCTGTATAGATGTATAAAGGGCCTTCACGTCTAAGATGGCTAGGCAAAAAGTCTCCTGCCAAATAATTGACTGTAATTTTCGGATGAGGCTGGTGGAGTCCTGCAAGTATGATTTCAGAAAACTTGCCCTGGGTTGAAGGGCAATATCAGATATTCTGATAGAATTGACGAACGCTGCATTTGTATGCTCTAATGATTCCTGACCGATAAAAGTAATCTGTTGAACAACAAATGATCGTAGTTTTAAAACTCAACCGGGGGATTTTTTCAGGATAATAGAGCTCAGCCGTATATTTGGGAGTAGACAGTGTATTTAGGGCATCATCCTAAAATAGGATGCAAGATATGTATTGAGTAAAGCAATTCATATAAATCGAAACTCATAGATACCATATTTGAGATTTCCTTATGTACAGTGATACACAGCACGCGCTTAAGATGGCGCCAGGAGGAAAGCAGTTGGAATGTGCGGCAAGCACCGTATCATGGCAACGTATACACAATGTTGCCATGGATACACTATATGTATGTCCCAAATGGCGCCGGCTGACGGGAACGCCGATTCAGCCGACGGATGGGACAGAAGTCGTAAGGTAATTATGTATTTTCCGTTCACGGGCATAATATAAGGATGAGCAGTTCACATGAGGAACAGTTTTGGCACTATTTTCGGCCACTAGAATATTGATGGTGCAATGTATAAAAACAATGGACTGATAACTGGACTAACGACATATTATTTATTTATTTTTGTCTCCCTTGTCAATCTGTATTATCATTTCTTATACTTTCTCTTCTTATTATATTTTCTTGTATTATTTTAATGTTGGAATCTGTGCATTTGAACATTGTTTGATGCTTTTTTCAGGTGTTATCATGTTGTTTTTGCTTCCCTTACAATCCTCCCCTTCACCAACCCTATATCTCTGTCCAATGAAACTACGTTTACTGCTTTGTGGAAACACTATGCTGGGTACTATGTATTTGTGTTATGATTTGCAACTTATTTGATGTAATTGTGTTAATCTTGATTTACAATGGTATGTGTATAGTACTAGCCTGATTTGAAAAAGGCTCAGCCAAGCCGAAACACGTGTGATCATGGGGAGGGCATCAGATTCACATTGAATGCTTAAATTAAAGCAATTTCCCTATATGGCGCAGAGTCTGGGAGTCATTCATATATAGTAAGATGCTATAAATATACTATTGACCTTGAAGCAAGTACCATGGGAATTCTTAATTACAATGCTCACTTTTCTGGTAGCCATGCCCTTGCCCATTAGACGTATCATGCGTTCTATTTCCTCTGCCTCCTCAATGTTTAAAACATAATGATACCTTAGATTGACTTCAATTTCCAATTGATAATGAACCAACACCTTAGTATTAATTTTATCAACTTTATTTTTCATCTCACACCTGTTAATCCCAAATAACCTAGCAGTTAAACAATGCTGTATTTTTATTGCCATCACTGCATTATTGTCACCTGCAGGTTTATGTCTATCCTTACTTTAAATAAACAATGACAATGCCCCACAGAGAATACCATTTCAAGGCATATCGAATGGATCCTTCATACATTTCTAAATAGTCTCGGTTCTTCCTCTGCATTTGTGTTGAAAGTGCCTTGTAACTTGACAAAATACGATCAAAATTGAATCTGCTTATATGTTTAGGGGAACACTTTGTACAGTTCAAATACATCAAGGACAGCTGGTCCAATAGGGAGATACCATGAAATTAATAATGCTGGGAGCTAGACTTTACCCCATTAATCAATGCAAAATCAATCAGATAATCACAATAATGTTAAATATGTTGTTAGCAAAGTAAATGATCCTATGTGCCTGGAAATCAACCCAATGTCTGAATATAGATGAGTGAATCCATGAATTGCTGACCTTGTCAACAATTGAGAGAATCATTTACAGGAAGAGGAGTGACGCTGATGTGTTTCAAGAGATCTGGTGTCCACTCTTAGATATGTATGGCTGAACCAGTATACTTGACACTTAATTTGATTTGTACACTTATCATGGACTCTACATATTCCTTTCTTACTATTACTATACTCACGACAATGTTAAAATCCAATCTAATATTAATCTTTCTGAATACTTATGTTGATGTTTACTTTTGGATAACAATTCCATGCTGATAATTTCTTTATCAGCTTATATCATATGACACTGACAATATCATTTACTAACTGTTTGAATGTGCATGATGTATTCTATGATAAAATAAAAACCTTGAATTGATCATTATTAAAAATAATAAATGTGAGCAAAGGATCATGCTCATCTAGCCAACTTTTAAAAGCCATTAAAAGCCTGTCTAGATTCTGACTTCTTAGTCAAAGTACTTGCCCTTGTTGGGGTAAATAATTTGATTGTAATGCCTCTGCCAAGAAAACCGAGCAGACCATGTTTAGCGGCAAATGCTGAGCCCACCATAAAGGAAACACTCTTAGTCATTGCAAAACATAACAATCTATTCAGGCAAGTCGTAATTGTCTCTGTATAAAGAGAAAAGGATGATATTATTAGCAGCCACTAGCCAGTTGACACAGTTTGATTACAAATTTGGTCTGTATTCAGCTTTGCCAATGATAAAATTCTATAGCCAGAAGCTTGCACATAAACTAATCTTTTGAGCAGAGACTACTACTGGGGTAATTCCCTGTTCCAAGTAAGAGTCTCTTCTCTCGAGAAAGGTGCTTTGGTTGCCCAATTCAGTACCAATTGCAGTTATCATCTATGAACTGGGCTTTCTCCCTTTGGGTATATTTGTTGAATGGAAGAGGTTAGAACTCTATGCTTCAGTGGTGTCTCCACCGCTTTCTTCCCTTTATGTAAAACTATGAATTGAAATGGACAGAGTCGGCTCGAGAAATTGGACTGGTCTGCTGAAGACTTTAGTACAAACCCAAACAAGGTGAAGTTAAAACTGTATAGATATACATGGATTAAGGTAAGGTAGATTTTAATTAGTTACAAATGCATCATTTTAATTGCAATATTTAACATTTGAATGTTGTTGCTCCCTACTTGTCGAAACATCCATAAAGAGATGTTTCAACTAAAATGCTGAGATTCAAACTGAATTTGCTAACATCCTTCAAAATTGCAGGAAGGAGGCAGAAGTCCCTGGTGGACCAAAGGTTATGCCGCCACTGTGGTATGGATATCGAGTCTTTAAGACACTTGTGTGTGGAGTGTCCTGCTCTTGGGGACCTTAAACAGGAGAAGCTGAGTAGATGTATGCACAAGTGGGACCTGCTCCGGGACCAGATTTTAAATACCAATGAAATCTCACTATACATTGCTATTTTAGATTTCGTAGAAATGGCTTTGGTCGAATGGACTATAGGCTTTTAAACTGGATTTTAATGTGGTTCTTAAATTGTTCAAGAATTGATTTGTAGGATTTGTAGTTGCCAGCTGTTTAGGTTTTAGCTTTTTTTGCCATGTGGTTAATATTTTACATGTCCCTGTTTATTTATTGTTTATCTTAATGTGTGATTTAAATGCACTGTGTCAAAGGTTCAGTTTTGTAACCAATACGCACAATAAATAAATTAGAAATTAGAAAACATGACAAGCCAATCACCAATAATGATCGGAGGAGGGATTTGTAGAGAAGGAGCCAAGTACCCCCACCTCAAGCATCTCACCCATATTCCCTATACATTGGGAACCAAAGTGTGAAGTACCTGCAGTACCAGTAGAAATAAGAATACCAAGGGGCATCCTGGAGGCAAGGTTCCTATTGAGAAAGCCATACCTGCATAAAAGACAGTATGGTCATTTGAATGAAATCCCAGAAGAAGTATAAACAATGAGCAAAAGAGCAGATTGGTGATGTCACATGAAGTAAGACTGACACACCCAGAAGAGATGCAGAGACAAGAGAACATAAATAGTCTATAAGCATCAAAGAAAGCATCAAAGATAAGTAAATATTTTGGGCTCAAAATGAAGTGGCTTATGCTGCAAAGATGATGAAGATATCAAGTTATTTTACATGTGTACAGATGTAAAGAAACACAAGCTGACAAAGTATTCTTCATGTTAGCTGTGTACTGAATAGATTGCGGCATGCGCCAACATACATATATATATATTCAATGAAAACATTTTGTTAAGGGGATGTTATGGTTAAGTTGGACTCATAAAAACCTAGGAAATTCAAAGAAAAAACTTTGTTAACGGGACATTATGGTTTCAATGAAAACCGAAAAACCCCAGATATTCGCCAGTCATGGTAAGCTAAACAACCATAACTCGCGCCACCACCGTGCACTACTAAGACTAACAGCCTGGACATCAAAGATGACATCAACGATGACAACACATGTGAAATAAATTTTTATGAGAAGTCACTACCAGGAGCTGTGTTTCTATAGTTGGTAACAAGATGTCAGGGATGATCGGGAGACCTATCATGAACTACTTAATCTATTAAAGAATGTACTCTTCTAATAGTGTATTGGAGTGTTGTTGTTAATACAGAAACCTAATTACATGGACGTGGTAGCGTCCATGTAGTTATGGTTAAGTTGGTGTTTCCATAGGAAGAGCATTTTTTGGGTGGCTTATAACTTCACTCCCTTTTGACGAATCCTCACTAAACTTTGCAAAAAGAGTATATGGCCCACTCTGAATTTATTTGCAAAGTTTGGAGAGGTTTGGTCCAGGGGGGGCAAAGTTATAGGGGGGGTCCCAAAAATTTTGTTTTTTCCCATAGACATAATGGGAAATAAATTTGCGCACGCCTACAGCCCAAACCGCTGGACGGATTTACACCAAATTTGCGGCAGGAGTGGGGGCTTGGTTCCGAAAGTGTGCTTTAGCAAATTTGGTGTAAATCCGTCCAGTAGTTCTTTTTAAAATGACCAAAATACTGGAACCATAACGTCCCTTTAACAAAGTTTTTTCACTGAATTTCATAGGTTTTTAGTTGCGCAACTTAACCCTAACGTCCTGTTAACAAAGTTTTTTTTACTCAATTTCATATGTATTTAGTAGCGCAACTTAAAAATAACGTCCCGTTAACAATGTTTTTTTACTGAATCATATATAAAAACGTAGGCAATGGCCCTCATTCTGATTCAGGCGTTAAGGGGTTTACGGCGCCGTAAACGGCGCCGACCCTTAACGCCTAATTACAAGGTTCCCTTTGCGGGATGGCTTTTAACAGCTGCTTTTTTGCAGCCGTTAATATCCATGCCGCAAAGGGACCTTGGCGATAATTACGGCACCGTAATTTACGGTGCCTATATTATCGCCTTTCCCCATTCCCATTATGCCCTATGGGGCAAAAATGGGAATGGGGAAGGGTAAAATGGGAAATGGGGATTTACCGCCCCACTCACCTTGGAATGGGGCGGTAAATCCGCCAACCACCATGGCGTAAACGTAGTTTACGCCATGGTGGTAAGGGTACGACCCAGGCGGTAACTTACCGCCTGGGTCGTAATGAGGGCCAATGACTGCAGCATGCACCATAGAAGAACACTATTTATAATCTTGTAATTTTGGATAGTACAATAATGAATGCTACCTTGTGAGAGTTTTGAGTAATGTTAAACATGTAATAACGAGCTACCAAGTCAAGACTTACAACACTTGTGCTGGTACAAACAATACATATGAAGAACCACAATGCATACAAATCAGAGGCACATACAGGGAAACTAAAGTAAGGAAGAAAGTAACTGCATCATCAAAAAATGTTAATGACATTAAAGTTTTTCTTTATGTATACAAATGAATTTTGTGTTTGAGGCCTGCTCATTTCCCCATGTATGTGCACCATGAGCTGAGACCAATCCCTAAGGAAGTACTTAAAGAACATATGACAAGTTTAACGTCTAGATGTATATCACCTTTTTCAATTTTATTATTCTGACTGTCAGTGAACAAAACCACCTGGCCTACATATGTCAATAAACAAAAACAAGAGGCCCAGATATGTGATGTCATCAGTGATGTCATCAATGACATTTGTAATGTCATCTTTGATGTCCTGGGTGTTAGTCTTAGCAGTGCACGGTGGTGGCACGAGGTTTGTTGTTTAGCTTACCACAACTAGCAGATTTCTGGTGTTTTTGGGTTTTACTTGAAACCATAACATCCCTTTAACAAAGTTTTTTCTTTGAATTTCATAGATTTTTATTAGTCCAACTTAACCATAAAATTCCTTTAACAAAGTTTTTTCAGCAAATTTCAAAGGTTTTTATTAGTGCATATTAACCATAACGTCCACTTAACAAAGTTTTTTTCATTTAATTTCAGAGGTTTTTATTAGTCCAACTTAACCATAACGCCCCTTTAACAAAGAATTTTCAGTGAATTTCATGGGTTTTTACCAGTGCATGCTATTTTCCTACAACTTACTAATATCATACCTACCCAATATAGCAATATTTGTGTCCAATTTACAAAGTGTCACCTTAAAACTCTGCCATTTTCCACCTTCTGGAATTATTTTTAACACTTCTATACACTTTTTGCAACTATTTCAACTAGTTTTTCATCCGTAGACGTCTACCAACATCTGACTTCATAACGGACCTTCCGGACAGTGCCACATGACCATAAGCTGGCACGCGGCATGATGACGTGCCAGAGAACCCGTCCGCACTTCACGATAAGATCTCTGCTGGTGAATTTCTGGGGTGTTTTGGTTTTACTTGAAACCATAACGTCCCGTTAACAAAGTTTTTTTACTGAATCATATATAAAAACGTAGGCAATGACTGCAGCATGCACCATAGAAGAACACTATTTATAATCTTGTAATTTTGGATAGTACAATAATGAATGCTACCTTGTCAGAGTTTTGAGTAATGTTAAACATGTAATAACAAGCTAACAAGTCAAGACTTACAACACTTGTGCTGGTACAAACAATACATATGAAGAACCACAATGCATACAAATCAGAGGCACATACAGGGAAACTAAAGTAAGGAAGAAAGTAACTGCATCATCAAAAAATGTTAATGACATTAAAGTTTTTCTTTATGTACACAAATGAATTTTGTGTTTGAGGCCTGCTCATTTCCCCATGTATGTGCACCATGAGCTGAGACCAATCCCTAAGGAAGTACTTAAAGAACATATGACAAGGTTAACGTCTAGATGTATATCACCTTTTTCAATTTTATTATTCTGACTGTCAGTGAACAAAACCACCTGGCCTATATATGTCAATAAACAAAAACAAGAGGCCCAGATAAGTGATGTCATCAGTGATGTCATCAATGACATTTGTAATGTCATCTTTGATGTCCTGGGTGTTAGTCTTAGCAGTGCACGGTGGTGGAACGAGTTATGTTGTTTAGCTTACCACAACTAGCACATTTCTGGTGTTTTTGGGTTTTACTTGAAACCATAACATCCCGTTAACAATGTTTTTTCTTTGAATTTCATAGATTTTTATTAGTCCAACTTAACCATGAAATTCCTTTAACAAAGTTTTTTCAGCAAATTTCAAAGGTTTTTATTAGTGCAACTTAACCATAATGTCCACTTAACAAAGTTTTTTCATTGAATTTCAGAGGTTTTTATTAGTCCAACTTAACCATAACGCCCCTTTAACAAAGAAGTTTCAGTGAATTTCATGGGTTTTTACCAGTGCATGTTATTTTCCTACAACTTACTAATATCATACCTACCCAATATAGCAATATTTGTGTCCAATTTACAAAGTGTCACCTTAAAACTCTGCCATTTTCCACCTTCTGGAATTATTTTTAACACTTCTATACACTTTTTGCAACTATTTCAACTAGTTTTTCATCCGTAGACGTCTACCAACATCTGACTTCATAACGGACCTTCCGGACAGTGCCACATGACCATAAGCTGGCACGCGGCATGATGACGTGCCAGAGAACCCGTCCGCACTTCACGATAAGATCTCTGCTGGTGAATTTCTGGGGTGTTTTGGTTTTACTTGAAACCATAACGTCCCGTTAACAAAGTTTTTTTACTGAATCATATATAAAAACGTAGGCAATGACTGCAGCATGCACCATAGAAGAACACTATTTATAATCTTGTAATTTTGGATAGTACAATAATGAATGCTACCTTGTCAGAGTTTTGAGTAATGTTAAACATGTAATAACAAGCTAACAAGTCAAGACTTACAACACTTGTGCTGGTACAAACAATACATATGAAGAACCACAATGCATACAAATCAGAGGCACATACAGGGAAACTAAAGTAAGGAAGAAAGTAACTGCATCATCAAAAAATGTTAATGACATTAAAGTTTTTCTTTATGTATACAAATGAATTTTGTGTTTGAGGCCTGCTCATTTCCCCATGTATGTGCACCATGAGCTGAGACCAATCCCTAAGGAAGTACTTAAAGAACATATGACAAGGTTAACGTCTAGATGTATATCACCTTTTTCAATTTTATTATTCTGACTGTCAGTGAACAAAACCACCTGGCCTATATATGTCAATAAACAAAAACAAGAGGCCCAGATAAGTGATGTCATCAGTGATGTCATCAATGACATTTGTAATGTCATCTTTGATGTCCTGGGTGTTAGTCTTAGCAGTGCACGGTGGTGGAACGAGTTATGTTGTTTAGCTTACCACAACTAGCACATTTCTGGTGTTTTTGGGTTTTACTTGAAACCATAACATCCCGTTAACAATGTTTTTTCTTTGAATTTCATAGATTTTTATTAGTCCAACTTAACCATGAAATTCCTTTAACAAAGTTTTTTCAGCAAATTTCAAAGGTTTTTATTAGTGCAACTTAACCATAATGTCCACTTAACAAAGTTTTTTCATTGAATTTCAGAGGTTTTTATTAGTCCAACTTAACCATAACGCCCCTTTAACAAAGAAGTTTCAGTGAATTTCATGGGTTTTTACCAGTGCATGTTATTTTCCTACAACTTACTAATATCATACCTACCCAATATAGCAATATTTGTGTCCAATTTACAAAGTGTCACCTTAAAACTTTGCCATTTTCCACCTTCTGGAATTATTTTTAACACTTCTATACACTTTTTGCAACTATTTCAACTAGTTTTTCATCCGTAGATGTCTACCAACATCTGACTTCATAACGGACCTTCCGGACAGTGCCACATGACCATAAGCTGGCACGCGGCATGATGACGTGCCAGAGAACCCGTCCGCACTTCACAATAAGATCTCTGCTGGTGAATTTCTGGGGTGTTTTGGTTTTACTTGAAACCATAACGTCCCTTTAACAAAGTTTTTTCATTGAATTTCATAGGTTTTTATTAGTGCAACTTAACCATAACGCACCTTTAACAAAGTTTTTTCAGTGAATTTAATGGGTTTTTACCAGTGCATGCTATTTTCCTACAACTTACTAATATCATACTTACCCAATATAGCAATATCTGTGTCCAATTTCCAAAGTGCCACCTTAAAACTCTGCCATTTCCAACCTTCTGAAATCATTTTTAACACTTCTATACACGTTTTGCAACTATTTCAACTAGTTTAGCATCCGTAGACGTCTATGAACATCTTACTTCATAGCAGACCTTCCGGACAGTGCCACATGACCATAAACTGGCGCGCGGCATGTTGACATGTCCAAGAACCCGTCCACACTTCATGATAAGATCTTTACTTCATAGACAGTTCACAACTGCATTTTCTACTGATCTAGGAACTTTCAACTTCAAAATTTCCCTTGCATAGCTCCACCACCTATTCCTACTCATTGTGCATTAACAATCTAGTACACAGTACATACCTTTAGCAAAACTACTATTTATCTTAAAATGGCATCAGCTAATGCCATTCCTCCTCCCCAAGAGCCACCACCACTGCTGTAATCAAGGAGCATGAGAAACACTGCCCCCTACCATAGAAAAACACATGCACAACATTTTCCCTTGTCCACCTTCTCCTCCATTAGTGTTTGGTTCCTCTTCCCTCATTTCCTCCCCACCTTTCGTTCTTAGCTCTCCTGCCAAAAAAATACATCCAAAAACAACAATCAAAATTTTCTTTAGGAACCACCTTTCACAGTTAAGAAATATAACAAAAAAAACATATCGACTCCATCTACTTTATATTTCTCAGTAAAGTACATAGACTCAATAAGATTTTCCAACATTCCATTTGCATTTTGTGTTATGCAAATGGGAATATTGTGGACTGGAATGGTGCATACCGCCCCAGTAGCCCAAGTTATCAGCCCAAGTGAAGCAAGGGCGGATAACGAGGTCTCTGGACCATTAGCCCCCCCATTCCAGCCCCTGAAATGGGGAGAAAGGACATTAGCACCCTAGGTTCCCAAAGCAGGAACCCAGGGTGCTACTAAAAAAGAGGATTTTTCTTCCTACACCGGGACGCATGCGGTGTCCCGCTGCAGGAATGGAAAATCCTTTTTCAAGAGAAGGCGGGGGTTGCATACAGGGCCCCTCTTTGCTTTCCATGACAGCCTGCTGAAGGCAAAAAGGGAACCCTATGACCATATTACCACAAGCACATTTTTCTTCCCTTTCAAATCTATCCTAATTTCGAATAACTTTACCACAAAGCCAGTCCCAGGTGGACATGGCCACTTTAATCCTATGTTTTGTCCCTTGTGGTCATGGTGGTAGCCAGATTGTCCGGATCATGACCTTTTTCCATGACCCAGACAATCTGGCCACTGCCCATGGCCACATGCTATCCCTCAGTCACTAACGGTATACCGCTATTTTTTGTAGCTACATTATGACACTTGTCAAAAAATAAAACACTGGCACATTTCCAAAACCGTGCTTGTAGGTCCTTGCCAATGCTCCTAAGGCGAGTTTGCTGTAAATCCACCCATGTTTTATTTTTTCAAAAGTGTCAAATGTATGCACATACAATCGTCATATAACCTAGCCCCCACTTGACAAAATCCATTCAGACTTTACGATCTATAATCTTTTTGCAAACATTTGTGTAGATTTGTCAAATGGCACCAAATTTATAAGCCTTTACAATATTTTGGGACCCCCCTCTAATTTTGCCCCCTCTTGACATAATCCCACCAAACTCATTCAGAATCAGGTCAGAAATATACATGCAACATTTCATGCTGTTCTATCAAGTGGCACCAAAGTTATAAGCCATTCAAGAACTGCATTTCACCAACCCTGTAATGCTGAGGTGTCCACAAACTATTCAGGACTGTTCGCGAACATCCAAACTGTTCGCGGACTTTCGCAGAAAAAAACACCTGTTTTTTCGCTTCTTGCAGCCATATCCCATCCCATCCTCATCACCCCTCACTTCCCCAGAGATTATTTGATAAGTTTGACAAGTGCAGTGTTGTGTTTTTTAATATGTTTTTACCGTAATGTTCGCGGACACCGGCCGATGTCCGCGAATCCAAAATGGCGGGTGTTTCCAAAAATCTGATGCACTTCACGCTCTTCACCATCCAATCAGTGAACACGTTGCATGTTCCGCGGACATGACCCAAGCCAATTAACCAATCGGTATCCTGTCCTCGGAGTCAACAGGGAAGTGTGTCCGCGGAGTGGACATAGATTTTACAAATTTCTTTAGACCTCCTTTTTGGTTATTTTTTAAAAAACTACTGGACGGATTTTCACCAAATTTAGAAAAGCACGCTTTCGGGACAAAGCCGCTGCTCCTGCCACAAAAGTGGTGAAAATCCGTCGAGTGGTTTGGGTTGTAGACATAAGCAAAGATTTTTCCCCATTCAGTCTATGGGGAAAAAAGACATTTTGGGACCCCCCTACGACTTTGCCTTCCATGGACCAAGCCTCATCAAACTTTGCAAAAGAAATCATTTAGAGCCATATACTTTCTTTGCAAAGTTTGGGGAGGATTCGTCCTGGGGGAGCAAAGTTATAAGCTGCTCAAAAAAAGTGCTCTTCCTATGAGATGGGCAACTTAACCATAACTACATGGCCGCTACCGTAGGCCATGTAATGTAGGAGTGAGTAAACTATGGACGATTCCACTGCGCATTATAGCAGAGCTGGACCAGAGAAGGAAGCCCTTTTTCCAGTGTGTCGATTTTGAAAAGCAATTGAATTACAGGAGTGAGTCTCAGAAGGGCAAGGCTGGATTAACCCCAAGAATCCAAGGCCGCTCAGACTGGGATGATCAGACATTAGTTACAATCGTGTGAAAGAACAGACTCCTGTTCAGAAGACGTGCACGAAAACAAGGATGATGTCAGAGGTACAATAAATAATAGTATTTTAAATGCACCAGAGCTCAAATTTGTGGTCTTCGGTCACTTGGAGGGGTGAAAATGGACAATCATGACGAACCACACCTACGCAAGGAGGCAGAGCGTGCCTCTACTCCCTCATGTTCTTCAGAGCAAGGAATATTCCCAAGGCCAAGTACAAAGCCTTAATTGACATGCAGACCACTGAGGTGATGATAGATGATATGCTAATTGGTAGGAAACTATGCTCAAGACCAACCCACCAGCACCTGGAGACCAGCCTGTGTGCTGCTGGTGTAGGTGGAAAAGTACTGACGGATGTAAGGGTGCCAACCAATTATAGAAGGCCACGTAGTAAATGTTGTGTATTTAGTGACGTTGATAGTGACATGTTTGAGGGGAAGGCTTAGTTGCCCCACCTGACGTTAGAGACCCTATCACTCTCTTAGACTAGTATGGAACGTATACCTAGATGTTCCCTTAGACCAAATCTCTTATCTGACTAGGTTTTTGTAGTTTGCTACGTAGGATGCCGTCAGCAGTTAGATAGGTTGACGTCAGTAATGACAAGTTTTTGCTATATAATTCATGTTTTTTATAAACTTCTTTGAGATCATGGAGACGCCTGTTGATATCCGTTGTACTCCCTATTTTAGATAATTGATATCAAATCAGTCAAACTTTGCCAACTTTCTGAGTCAGTCTAATTATTGATGTTTGAGGATATTCTGCATCCCCATCTATCTCAAAGTATTGCTCTCTCATTTTAAAGGGCTGGGTCGGCAATCCTGGTTCAGATTGAAGAGCTTTATATTGTGTTTCAAAAGAAGAACAGTGACCCCCTATTTCGAAAATCCATTGGCCCTCATTACGACCCTTGCGGAAAGGGGTTTACGCCAGCGTAAACCATGGCGCACCTTTCCGCCTGAGTACGAGTTCCCGTAGCGCCATGGTGATTTTTACGCCTGCTTTTTGCAGGCGGAAAAATCCATGGCGCTACGGGACTTGTTGTTAATTACGCCACCGTAATTTACGGTGGCGTAATTAATGCCTTCCCCACTCCCATTATACCCTGAGGGGCAAAAATGGGAATGGGGAAGGGTAAATGGGGATTGGGGACTTACCGCCCCGCCAAGGTCGGAATGGGGCAGTAAGTCCGCCAACCACCATGGCGGAGTTGGCAGCTTAGCGCCATGGACCATGGTGCAAATTGCACCATGGTTCTCCGCCAGGGTCGTAATGAGGGCCATTGTGTTTTAAGAAGATCCCTATTCATATATTTCAAGAGATTTTTCTGCAGAGGGATCAGGCGTGCATAAAATATTTAACAAATGAAAACCAGAAGAAAGAGAGGAAGGAAGGAAGGAAGGAAGGAAGGAAGGAAGGAAGGAAGGAAGGAAGGAAGGAAGGAAGGAAGGAAGGAAGGAAGGAAGGAAGGAAGGAAGGAAGGAAGGAAGGAAGGAAGGAAGGAAGGAAGGAAGGAAGGAAGGAAGGAAGGAAGGAAGGAAGACCCCCGCTTAAGCTCCTGCCATTTTATAGGTTTTTGATTTTCAGTGTGTTGCAACAATTGTCTGCTTTTGGATGAACGTGGGCTTTACTGTCGTGCAGGAGGAACGATTTGAACTACATTTATAAAAACACATATTGTTTTGCCCATCACCGCTGATCAGGTAAGGCTTATGGTTTTGCAAAGTTTGTCTACTGTTAGGCTGTGTACTGTTTAACATACTGCATTGTACAAAACGAATGTTACATTTTTACAATCATTTTTTAATTCAATTTGCCTTGCAGATCATTAAAGTTATGAGAACCTGCATCAACCGTCTCCTAAAAATCTGCATGCGATTTGAAAATTTGGAAACTTTACAAGAGTAAGAACTTTGACTAGAAAAGGGGTTAAAAGGGGAAAACTAAAAAATCATGGAATGAATCATTCATAAGTTCTATTTTAAGCAAGGTCAGTTAGACGGCCCGCATAATTATCATATTATAGCCCTGCTGGATGCTACGCAGGGAATATTTGCACCTATGCTATTGAGAGCATTGTCAAAGTGGGCCAAGGAAAATAATATACTCAAAATGTATCAAACATGTTTAGACAGGGAATGTGGCAATATAAAATAGCCTAATTATTACCTTTTTAGAGCAGCAAGAACCTTTGTCCTGCCAACCCCTTTCTTTGTGTCCTTTCCTGTTTGTATTATGATGACCTTTCACAGTGCAACTATGGCTCTCCTTTGACAAAACGTTCTAAAGAAATCAGAATAGTTGAAGGACTCCTTAAATTAATAATTCATTTGCACTGAAACACCATTTTTTAAATTAGACTTGATGCAGCTGGTTTTTGTAATAATAAAACACATTTAAATCATGGCCTAAAGCAAGATTGTATTTTACCCCCGATCGTTTTTAATATTTACATGGCAGACATGGGCATAGCTTTTAAGGGAATTGCACATGTTCCCATGAGGATTGGCACACCGCATGTACATTAGGTTACCTATGCAGACATTGTGCATTAATGGACCAAGCTCAGATAGGTCTTTGAGGAGCCCTGGAGCGATTGCATCTCATTCCAGGGGGAAACTCATGGAATTATATCATGTTAAGACTACGATTGTGCGCTTTTGAAACGATAGACATCACACGTTGTCTAGAACGTAGGGGTTCAAGGAAAAGAAAGAACACAATATAAACAGGGTAATTTATTAAATAAATGTGCGCCGAAAAGGGGAGCGCAAGCGTGAAAATTGCAGCGCACGCGCGCTAAAGCCGCGCACGCAGCCGTTCATCGATTCATGGAATGCGCTGCGCGTGTAAAATCTGGGAAGTGTGCCAAACCACATCACTACACGGCATGCGTGACACGCACAGGCAAAGCGCACATCGTGTAGCGCACACAAGAAAAGTGGGTGGAACCCGGGGCGTAACAGGCGGAATGGGGAACAACGTGTGAAAATGTGGGCATTACGGGGGAAGTACGGGAGGTAAATGCTGGCAATGCCCACACGTGCGCTAACAACACATATTCATGGAATCGAACAGGGGAAACCCATGCGCCAAAAAAGACGCGCTAATCCGGAAACACGTACGCCAGCAGGAAGCAGGCATAAGTGACCCCGTGCAGCATAAAAGTGCGCGCAAACAAGAAAGAAGCTCATACGCTACAATGAATATACTGTTCCTCGCAGCAATGGTCGTGGGACAAAACAGGAGTAGAATAGCCAGGCCCTGCATTTTTTTACCCAGGACCAGCCTTTTTGGGATACCTGATGACCAGGTCTATGGAAGGTACAGGTTTCCACCACTAATAATTCTAGAACTGGTCAGGGAGTTTGAGGATGACCTCACATCACCCATCCTGTGCTCCCAAGCACTGAGGCCCTTGGAAAAGGTGCTCAATGTACTGCACTTCTTGGCTACTGGGTCATTTCAGTGGACAAGTGCCATAGTTGGGGGTGTCTCACAGGCCACGCAGTCATGCTGCCTACACCAGGTGTTGGCGATCATGACTGCAGGCCCCTCAGTCTGCAGGCAAATATACATGCCCGGAGCACCTGCAGAAAGGCAGGTTGTCATCCCAGACTTTTACAGGGTGGCACACATCCCCAAATTGCTAGGTGCCATTGATTGCACCCATGTGGCTCTACATCCTCCCAGGGCCACTGAGCACATCTATCGAAACCGCAAGCACTGGCATTCCATCAATGTGCAGGTTGTATGTGATGCCAAGGGAATCATCACCTCAGAATATGCCAACTATCCGGGGTCCAGCCATGATAGTTTCATATTCTGAATGTCACCCCTAAACCGGGACCTGGAAGCTGGGCGGCATGGCAACACATGGCTGATTGGTGAGTATAAATGCCTCTGCACATGCATGCATGTCAGATACTGATAAATGGGAAACCCCACTAATGACAACCATTATCACCTCCCCAGGGGACAGATCCTACCCTCTGGGCACCTACATGATGACGCCAATAAGGAATACCACCAAACCACCCGAGGTAAGATACAAAACAGCCCATATTGCAACCTGGGGCATAGTGGAGCGCACATTCGGAGTGCTGAAGTCATGCTTTCGCTCCCTTGACCGCTCTGGTGGGCAGCTGCTATATGCGCCCCCAGTAGTGTGCAGGATCATAGTGGCAGCATGTGTCCTGCACAACTTTGCAACCTGCCGGGGCGTGCCGGTGGACATGGTGGTGCCCCCACATCCCCAACCACATGCACGGCCGCTGCGCATGGGAGGTTAAAGGGCACGTGGTGAGGCAGCCCGTACCCAGCTTGTGGCAAATTTCTTCACCTAAAATCCCGCGCTGCGGAGTGTACACAGGCCTGGCACATACCAGCTGACAATTTATGATGATGACAAAAGGGGCAGTCAACTGTCACAACCAAACCTCCCTGAGATTGTTTACCTGGAAGTGCTACATTGTGTGCATCCCTAGCTACTTAAACACACCCAATTCTGTGTCAGTAAAAGGCACACATTCATGCAGCATGAAGGTCTACCCCCTTGCAAAACACTACAAACAAATATTGGCATGTCACCCAAACCCTCTCTAACCCCATCTCAGCTACCCAACACACCATGGCATGGCATGCGATGTGAAAGCAACCCAATGAATGCACATTACACAAGTGTCACAAAGTGCACCACCCCAAATGGAAACAGGCCACAGACAATTGCCTCTCACCAATGAAAAAAAGAACAGCACAAATATTTACCAGCAAGACAAAACATCAGTACAGGATCCAACAGTGGTAACATATGACAGTAAAACATACAAGTAGTGCAAGTGTCACAACCTGACTAAGACAGCACATCGACCCCTTCCAACTGCAAAGTGTTGCTGGTAGGCAAATGTGGCAGTGTACTGCATACAACATGAACTGCATCTGCAAAGAAGACAGGCTTGTTAAGACATGAAGAAGCTACATGTATATATGCAAAAAAGTCCTGTATGTAAAACCATATACAAATTCCACCATGCAATGGAGAAATGAACAACAATCCCCACTAGGGATGTATACACAGTTTGGACTACAGACTGCCCACACAATTTATGGGAGCCCAATGCCTCTGTGTAAGTTACTGTCACTTGGTCACACCCTTTGCGAGCCCATGGAAAGGGGAAGCAGGGGGGTGTGTGTGTCAGGAACCCACATTTCTAACCCAAAGACAGGACAAGACTGCATGTGCCCAGCTGGAATGCACAGTGGATGACTACGGGAGCCACACAAAGCAACATACTGTAACATTAATTCACAATCTGAAAGAAAATGGTTATGAACAAAAATGTAAATGCAAATCAAATATAGAAAAAGCAAAAGTAAATGTAAAGTAATAGAAACAAATTAAATAATTAAGTAAAAATCAGAAGCATAACCAAATAAAAATAAATGTATGAAAATCAAAATAACAAATCAAGAATTCAAATAAAATGAAAATAATAAATAGAAAAAAGAAGAAGAAATAAAGATAACAAATTAATTAAAAACTAATTTCATTAGGAAATCGGAATGAAATGTGAAAAAACAAAAAAAATCCAAATTACAAAAAAATCTAAAATGGCCATGTGTGGACCAGGGGGGGAGGCCACCCAGGAGGGACGAGGTACAGGGTGCACCCCAACACACACATGCGTGGATGTTGAGAAAAAAACCCCTCTGTGGGCTCACGGCCTGCACGGCTACGCTACAGTGGGAGAACTGCTGTCACTGTCATCACTCTCTAGTGGTACATCAGAAGGTGTGCGTGATATGGGAGGCAGACCACGCAAAGCCCTGGCATGCTCCTCCATGGCAGGTCAGAAAGGTTTGGTTATGCAGGATGATGGTACGGAGATCCCCATGCAGGACCTCACGGGTAGCATGCATTTCTGCCCGCAAGGCCTCGCGTGATGCCCGGATCTCCTTGCCTGGAGCTCAGCTGAGAGTGTGCGTGTTAGCTGTTCCAGCTGCTGTTCTGAACTTTTACTCCGGGACACATTAAGTTCACCCAGAGTATCTCTGAGGGACCTGTGTTCTAACCTCAGGGCATCCCTGTGGGCCTGTGACTCTGCAGATATGGCTGTGCGCAGAGACTCCAGTCCAGCCCGTCGGTCCCTGTTGGACGCCAACATGACCTCCCTGTGTGAGTGGCAAATGGATTCTATTGCCTGCTGCTGGAGCTCCACCTGCCTTTCAGGGGGGTGAATGGAAGTGGCCACCCTATCCATGGCCTGAGCCATCATCTCACACGATGCCCCCTGTTGTGCTGCTATAGTGTACATGGAGTTCTCCCACACTGTATTGCCTGATGGCACACGGCCACCGCGTTGGCAGGCACCACACCTGTTTGGGGCAAGGTGATGTGAACCTTGCTGTGCTGGCACTGCCTGAGGCTTCAGGACTGCATTCCTCCTTTGATCTGCTGGCCCAGGAACAGGAGCAAATATTGTGGAGTGTGACCCCGCATCCGTAACCGCCACAGGCGGACTTTCCAACACTGAATGCCCCATAGAGGGGTCTACCCCCAGTGCAGGTGGGTTGGACAGAACAGCATCCCTGCCAGAAACACTCACCTGCGACGGGACATATGTCTCAATGTCAGATTCAGCACCTGATTCATAGAGGTCTCCGGAGGTGTACCCAGAGACACCCGTGGACAGCATGGTCTGTAAGAGTAATGGGTTTTCACCCACCACCACCCCACGTCCTCCACTGCTGCCTGGTTGTTGCTGTGAGTACTCTTGCATCTGTGCCATCTCCTTCTCCACAACAGCATCTAGTGCCTCATCACCTGCAAAAACATAAAAGAAAAGTCATGAAAACCTGCATGAGCACCATAGCCCACACACATAAGCATGACGAGGCAGACATCCAGTACATAAATGACACATGTCACACATGACAATAACTCTGGCATGCATTCACTGGCAATGAGTTGGAAGGGGAGGCAAAAAGCAGACACTGAGTACTCCAAGATGGAAAAGCAACACATGTGCTGCATGCTGGATAGCACTGGCTTCACACATTAGCCTGTGAGTGGCATGGACAATCCATATACATGACACATGCCAGCACACCGATGGCATGTAGCATAACCATGGCAGATTTCACAAGGACACCCAGATGGTAGCAAATCAGTACTGTCACCCATCCATGTGAGATGGACATCATGAAATAGAACATGCAAAATAGTGTGACAAAACACGCATGTGCCACACGCTGCAACAAAGCCAGTGTTCACTAATGCAGTGATGGCAGGCACATGGATACATCAATGGTTGGTCACTTTGACATGACAGAAGACAATTGTCATGTTCAACATTCAAACAGGGCCCCGAAGTGATTGTGTGCAGGCCATGTGTATGTGCACATTACTCAGTCAGCCTAATTGATGAAATCATTCCCATAATAAGGAAACATATGTGGGCCTTTGTGACGTGTAATCTATATCTGAAGTATGTTGCATTTGGGGCAGAAGGGCACACAAATGTGTCATAAACATGCAAAGGATTTCATCAATCAGGCAGAATGAACAGGAAAACCGTATGAACAATGTTGTGGCAAGATGGCAGTTGAAGGGCTAGTGCAGTAATCAGGTGCAAATTGTCAACTGCGGTCAGAAGGGATACTTGAAAACCCAAACCCAAGGCCGGGCTATGATTTGGAGGCACCACATGGGTGACCCATAGCAGTCATAAATACACAGCCTCACCTGGCACTCAATCAGAACACATCACCCAAGCAACATACACATGGTTTGCACACACATGCATGGCCACTCACCGAACATTGCCTCAAAATCTGGTAGGTCTCCCACGCCTTGGATCAGATCCTCTGTGATGAAGCCTCTAGCGATAGACTCATGTTCTGTGAGTACTTCCTCCTCTGGTGGAGACCCACTGCCAGTCACCAGAGTAGAGGCATGATTGGAAGCCAGCTTGTTCTTTGCTCTGCGTTTGAGGTCATTCCACCGCTTAGAGCAATCATCAGCTGTGCGCCTGACAAATCCAAGGGCACTAATCTGGTCTGCGATGCACTGCCAGTGGGCCGTATGTTGAGCAGTCGTAGTCTTGCACCCTGCAGTCACCAGCATTTTGCGGCCATGGGCTGACACGTAGCCCACAAGTGCGTCTAGTTCCACATCATTGAAACTACGCTTCCTTGATGTTCCAGAGGGGGGAGCCGTGTCTGGGGTCCCAGCCTGTACCGCAAGAGCACCCTTCTTCCTCTTGGGAGGTGGTGTGGACCCTGAGTGGCTTACGCCGCTCTGGTTGGTAGGGGCTGAAGCGCAGGTGGACTGGGCACTGGAAGTAGCCAAAGGCACGATGACCAAAGGTCTCACTGCAGGCATTGGCTGCTGGGTGATGTTGGCAGGACCAATCTCGGTGTGATGGACTTGGACCAACACTGTCCCAGCTGGGAGACCCGGAGTTGGGGTGGATTGAGCTGCAGCTGCCCCTGCAGCCTCCTCACCCTGGCTACTTGAGGCAGCAGATGACAGTGCTGCCCCAGATCCACGGGGCCTGGTGAAAGCAACTTTCACTGCCACACATGGCTTTGACTTGGTGACTTGGAAGTCAGTCTGGGAGTCATCCTGTGCCGGTTCGGTTGACAATATGGGCCGGGTTAACAAGGCCTGAGCTGGGATGGTGTCAGCTGCATCTCCCCGACCCATTGGGGGGGGCATAGGTATCCCTGATTGGTCCTCCACACACTGACCTTTGGGCCACCCTGCACATCCTGGCCACGTCCCCTACCACGCCCACCTCTTGGAGGTCGGCCACCTTTGCCTCCCTTACCACTTGGTCAGCTCCCAACCATAGCACTGATGTTCTTGTGCGAATGGGAGGTGCAGTAAACAATTGTCCTGGGCAATTGGGGTGAAAGGGGCAGGGTACTAGATGGATGTGTACCCTAGTGCTCTAGCAAGGCTGTCTGTGACCCCTGGGGGAACATGACGGGTCACGCAATGCTCAGGCACCCTGAAAACAAAATGTATCGTGCACGCGACCCCTGGTAGCCCATGTGCGTGGAATAAAGAACCCGCACTATGCTGCGGCACCCAGAAACACAAAAAGAAGCTTACGCGTGGTACACGCTGGCTACAATGATCTCTGAATGGCTAAGCGACACACGGGGGCAACCACAGTTGAAAAATACGTGCGCGATTCATCGCCTGCCTGGAAAAAGAATGTGAAAAAGATGCGTGTGTGCGCGTTGGCCACACCCCCGCCAAAAGAAGAATTGAACGCTGTCTGAGTTTACAAGGAGTACGAACTGGAACCATTGTGAAGTAATCGCGTGTGAACCGACAACAAGTACAAAAATCACCCGCTCACTCTCCAAAAAAAACACGTACAAGAAAATGGTGTCGTACGTGTACCTTTTAACCAAGCTCACATGTGCAACGTCACTTATGCGCGTACGAGCTAAGGGCCTTTCCTCCAATTACACGCAATGACACCCGGATGTCCAGTTTTTGCACATGTACAATCAACATCCACCCGTGTTGAGGGAAACACCCGCGCGCGTTGTGTCACAGACGTGCTTACACGCTAAGGGCCTTTCCTCAAATTACACGCTGACGTGCAGCTTTTTCACATGCCAAATCACTCTGTATCAAGCTGGCCACGCAACAACACACAGAAGACCACTCTCCTGCCCAGAAGTCCATTTTCCTGCCCCCCAGAGCCCTGAGCACGCTCCAACCTGCCATCTGCTGCTGCCTGCCTTCCTGCTGGCTACGGTCCCTGCTGTTTGGTGCCTGTACGTCAGCCATCTGCAGGGGTCCAGTTGCTGTAACCACCCCTGCTGGAACAGAAGACTGTTACACTCACCTGGACCCCACAAGGGTGTCGATTGGACCCGGACAGCTGCGGTCTCCGTCAACGTGATGCGTAGTGTAGAGATGACTGTCTGGACTGGCCCGCCTAGTCTTGTCTGCTGGACCCGAAGAAGTATTTTCCTGCAAGTGGAGACAGGGATTAGCCACCTGTGGGTTTTAGTGATGGCCTCCCAACTGTTCTCGCTCTCCCCCACTAATCACCTCTGATATCCCTTTAGTAACCTCATCTTATGTTTGTAAAAGATGAGCTCTCCATCCTGCGTGTCTTGCAGGGGCGCGTACATCCCAGTTACTTCACTGGTTTGAAGGCGTTGGGAGAGTTCCGGTAAGCATTGACTCTGAAGTCCCAGGCGGGATTGGCAAGTATCAAGTTCAAAGAGTTCAATGTGCCCGATGTTCACTCTTGTCCCCTTCCTTCCTTAAGTTGCAACTGAGTTCGTGAGAAGAAGGTCTCGTAGCTGCTGCTGGCGTTCAGGTAAGAGTCTGTGTTACCCAACACTGTCCAGTAACTATTGCATGCGTTACCGTGTTGTTTTTCTCCCTCTTTACAGATGTGGCATATGAAGATATGGAGAATAATACCACTGGTGGTAAATCAGGTAAGTCTATGGTGGTAAGAGGTATTTGTTGATTCCCTTGGCTCACCTTGTTATTCTTGTGTCCCTAGGTGCCGGAGTACGGCGAAGAAACGATGGAGACAGTGCCGGATCGAAAGATGCTGTGAGAACTGGTGAGTATGGCGCCGTGCTGGAACTGGCGAAGCGACGCGTGCAGGACTGATGTACTTTCCAGGTCGGGAGATGAAATGGATCCGGAATCAGGTGAGGAATTTGAAATAAGTTTGTTTTGTAACCTTGTCCTTTTCTTTCTCTTTATTCTAGGAGCTCTGGATTCGAGGCGGGCGTGGCAGAAGACTGGATGCTGGCTGCAGGCACGGGGAGAGTCACGCTGCTGGATGCAGAATAACACAAAGCATGTGCTGCTGTTTTGGCGTGGTTTAAATAGCCTCCAAAGTAGTCCCAGGAAAGAAGTTCCCCAGGACCACACCCGAGTAAAAAATAGTCCCTGTAGTAAAATAGTCCCATCCAGGCCTCACGTTGGCTTGGATTTATTTGCAGCATGGTCTGCATGAGGTAAGTAAAGTTTATGAGCCTGGCACCTATGGCGCCAGGACTGATTTTTATTATGAGCCTGGTGCCTATGGCGCCAGGACTGAACCCAGACAGCCCCTAGCTGGGGCTACTGGGGTTTTTGTAAATGTCTGGATGCCTGCTCCCGGGGCTGATGGGCTTGATCCGGATGCGCGGGGGTGGGCATCATGACAAGACTCCCGACTGACATTCCATCACTCCACAGCCCAGTCCCAGGACCCAGTTGCCAACCCACATCTGCATCGGGGGTTGCCATGTCTGACACAACACCATCTGGCACAAGTTGCAAACCCCCCAGCAGAGAGGCAGAGGGTTGCCAGCTTCAGTGCCAATTAAGTTGGCATCCTGGTTTAGCAAGTCCTGGGGCATTATGATGCCCTCTTTGGAAGTTCACCCACTGACAATGAAGGACGGAAGAGGATCTGGAAGGACATCGTGCCTCCCATCAACGTGGAGGCGGTGGCAGCCCGTGACATGCAACACGTCCGGAAGGGCTGGGAGGACTTCAGGTCTAGGACCCTGAGCAAGGCCCGGCACCTCTTGAAGGCAAAGCATGCTGAGGGGTGCCCGGTCCGCCTTACCAACTTCCAGATGAGGGTCCTGAAACGCATACACCCAGCCCTCCACCTCCAGATCCTCCAGAGGCAGACCCGTCTGGAGTCGAGCGGTAAGTGTCCATGCGTACTGATTGGACGCTGTGCATGTTGAGGTGTGGCAGGAGTGTGCAGGTTGCACATATGTCTTGGAATGGCCATGTATGGATATGTATGTACAGGGACATGAGCCTGTCGCATGCGAGTCCAGTCATATGTGAGGCACATCAATGGTGTATGTGTTGAAATGCATGGTGCCCAAATGCATGTGTCGCTGCACACATGTGTATAATTATGTGTATGTACTGTGGCATGGTTGTGGTGTGACACATGGATGCTGGTTCCACCTTCATGTATGTGCACAATGTATATGTGCGTGTGTGTGTATTTGACATGTGTGCCACTGTGATACACCATGGGTGTATGTGACACCGACATGTAGGAGGCTGATTGGCAGATGTGACATGGATGCCAATGATTTAACTGCAACAGGTGGTGGAGATGTACAGATGCATGTATGTCTGGTGGCGTGTGTGCATGTGTTTGACACCCCCCATGTTGCATGTGATGTCAGGGTAACCTTCGGATGCTCATGCTGTTGTATGTGTATGGATGGTGCTGCCTGCTGCAACATTCCTGTTAATTTGCGCATGTGTGTGGGCTCAAATGATAGTGGTGTTGGGGATTGTGATGACATGTGTTAAGTTTGACACTGCCACTCATGTGCAACTGTCATGTGTGGATCAGACTATTGTACAGTGCCCTGATGGCTGGGTTCTGTCTCTCCCTGTCTGCAGCATCAACTGATGAAGAGGGCGGAGACAGTGCTGTGGAGCACAGCGGCAGGGATCCCACCGCCAGCCTGAGATGCAAGGCCCAGCTCCCCTCCCACGTTGTCATCTCATCAGCTGCTGAGGGTAGGTCCAAGAGGCGGAGGTCAGAGGTGGACTCCTCTGCAGCAGAAGGGGCAGCTGAGAACCCACAGGGGACTATGGAGGAAGATGGCACCGAGACGTCCAGATTGTTGGAGGGTTTGGTTGAGGAGAAGGCTGTGGAAGGGCTACACACGGGGTGTGGAGGGGGGATTCCACTGGTGCTAGTGGTGCAGTCCAGGGGCAGGGACAGGAGGCAGCACAGGCGGCCGCGGAGGTGCCTGTGTGTAATACTGTCCCCGATCCTGTGACTGCATCATCCCGCATCATCAGGGATGCCTTCGTCCAGACCCGTTTTCAGGGAGGGGATCCGCTAACAACAACTGGCCTTGCTCTCCCTGCGGACATGGCAATCCAGGACCGTGTTGAGCCTGTACTGGCTGGGGTGGCATTGCGTCAACTTGGCATCCGGGATAACGTGCAGGGTTCTCGTGAGGATGCTGCACATTACTTCAGATGCCTCGTTGACTGCATCGACTGGCTAGGAGGGATCACCGGTGCTGGGTTCCTCCGTGTGCTGGGCCTTATGCTGACCCCTCCTCCACTGAACCCCCTATGCACCAGTCATCCTCTGTGCCATCCTCCGGGCCAAGTATCACCTGGCCACCCTGTGGAGCTGCCTCTGACCCAACAGCCAGGCTGGTGGAGGACACATCCCTGCCACAGTCGGGAGTCGGAGGTCCAGCAGGGGTGGCCACCCGAACAACAGGACCCCAGCAGAAGGAGGACGTGCAGGCATCAACAGGCAGGGCACATGCACGGCAGCAGGCTCAAGGTGGGAGCGATGATGGCTCAGGGCCATCAACATCAGAGTGGCAGGCATCGGCCAGAGGGCAGGAGGACCCTGGATTGGGAGTGTTTTCCGTGTGGCAGCGGTTGGGGCAGCAAATAGATGCGGAGCGGGCGGCGTGCGGAAGAGGCACAGCTCACTATGGTCAGGGCAGAGAACTCCATGCGCTGGGCGCTGAGGCGGGCTGAGTGCATCGAGGAAATTCACAGGGAGTTGGAGGTGGACATGGCATTATCCCTGCGAGACCTCAGGGCCAGGGAACAGGCCTGCCTCCAGGACGTTGAACAGGAGTTCGATGATGCCCTGGCCCGGGAAATCAACAAGTGAACCATAGAACTTGCCCGCCGCCATTGTATATAGTTCATTAGTGTTAGGTTTCCATTCTATTTTTCTTTCATTTGGGGCGCATGGACTATGCCCCACCTTTTTGTATATAGTCATTTATTAGATACGGTTTTTAGTAGGTTTTCTTTGGATTGTTGGGCTCATGGACCCTGGATTTTTACATTGTATATAGTTCAGGACTGGATTTGACTTCATTGATTTTTTTTCCCATGGAGCAATGGTTTTCTATTTCTTTTTACCTTTGGATTTGGTTTGATGGATGAACCCTTTGGAGCCATTTTCATTTTGATTTATTTGGATTCAGCATTCATATATTTTTCATTAATTTTGGAGATCCAGCATTTTGTTTATTTTTTTTTCTTGTGTGATTTTCTTTCATTCCGTTGATTTTGTATTTAATACATTTTCATTTCATACTTCATTTGTGTGGTATTCTCTCATTAGTTTTATGCATGTCACAATGTGGATTTTCTCATTCACTTGTCCCCATTGTGTGTCTGAAAGACATGTATTCATGTGCATACTTGTCATTTGGGATCTATCATGACATGGGTATTTCAATGTGGAGTGGATGGAATACTTGTTTGGGTTTTTGGACTGGGGTGGTGTGAGGTGGGATTTGGGTGGCCATAAGGGCCATGAGTGTGGATCGTGATGACATGTTGGGGGGGACATGAGTCGGGGCCTGCTGGCAGGTGCCCGTCACTGCTGGGTGGGTGGGGGTGCATGGGGACATGAGTCGGGGCCTGCTGGCAGGCGCCCCTCACTGCTGGGTAGGTGGGGGTGCAGGGATACATGAGTCAGGGCCTGCTGGCAGGTGCCCTTCACTGGGGGTCGGTGGGGGTACAGGGGGACATGAGTTGGGGCCTGCTGGCAGGTGCTCGTCACTGGGGGTGGGTGGGGGTGCATGGGGACATGAGTCGGGGCCTGCTGGCAGCTGCCTGTCACTGCTGGGTGGGTGGGGGTGCAGGGGGACATGAGTTGGGGCCTGCTGGCAGGTGCTTGTCACTGCTGGTTTGGTGGGGGTGCAGGGGGACATGAGTCGGGGCCTGATGGTTGTTGCCCCTCACTGGGGGTGGGTGGATGGGCGGGGGGACATGAGTCGGGCCTGCTGGCAGGTGCCCGTCAATGGGGGTGGGTGGGGGTGCAGGGGGACTTGAGTCGGGGCCTGATGGCTGTTGCCCATCAATGGGGGTGGGTGGATGGGTGGGGGGACATGAGTCGGGACCTGCTGGCAGGTGCCCATCACTGGGGGTGGGGTGGGGGGACATGAGTCGGGGCTCACAAGACTGCTCACAAGTGCATGATGCCATGTGGGCTGCCTGCAGGGCATGGTGAGGGTTGTAGGGTAGTCCCCTGTGGTGTGGGCTGCTTGCAGTGCATGGGGAGGGGGGGGAAACCCCACACCCGGGAGGGCCAACGATGCCAAATAGCATGTGAAACCCCCCGCGTACGCCCCAAATACACATACCATGTTCTCGCCTGGAGTATTACGTGTGAAACTTTCCGCGCACCCACAAAATACATGTACCCCGCTCGCACAAGGCCTATTGCGTGTGAAACTCCCCGCGTACCCCCCAAATACATGTACCCCTCTCTCGCCTGGAGTATCATGTGTGAAACTTCCCGCGCACCCCCAAAAAACACATAACCCACTCGCACAAGTGCCTATCACGTGTGAAACTTCCTGCGCACCCCCAAAATACACGTACCCCGCTCGCACAAGGCCTATACCGTGTGAAACTCACCACGTACCGCCTAAATGTAAGTACCCCGCTCTCGCCTGGAGTATCGCTTGTGAAAATTCCTGCGCACCCCCAAAATACACATACACCGCTTGCACAAGGCCTATCGCGTGTGAAAATCCCTGCGTACACCCCAAATACATGTACCCCGCTCGCACAAGGCCTATCGCGTGTGAAACTCACCACATACCCCCTAAATGTACGTACCCCGCTCTCGCCTCGAGTATCGCTTGTGAAAATTCCTGCGCACCCCCAAAATACACATACACCGCTCGCACAAGGCCTATCGCATGTGAAAATCCCTGCGTACACCCCAAATACATGTACCCCACTCTCGCCTGGAGTATCGCGTGTGAAACTTCCCACGCACCCCCGAAATACATGTAACCCACTCTCGCCCAAGGCCTACCGCATGTGAAACTCCCCGCACACCCCGAAATACACGCAGGCACCCCATCCACCCTGGGCATGCCCCACAGGCAGCCCACGCCACAGGGGGGTGCTTTTTCTATGCAATTTACCTGGCGTGAGCAGGGTACACATATTCCGAGGGGTGAGCCAGTACATTTTCACGCTTTTGGGTGCCGTGAGCGGGTTGCGCGTAGTATTTTCACGCGATTACAGTGTACCGTCCCTGTAAACTGGTGCAGGGTTAGCGCGGCTCTGTGTGCTGCATTGGGGATTTCAATGCCTTTTCCTTGCGCAAGGAGCTTTCTTGGGGGCGTAACTGGCGCTGCAGGATGTTCTCTGCGCCAGCGCTCAAGATGACTTGGTAATTCCATGAATATGCGGTGCGCCAGAATGCTGTTTAGCGCACCCGGCTGGTGCACGCTGACGCACGCTCCCTCTCTGCGCTGCTTGCGTGCGCTGCCTCTGCGCTGAAATCTATGAATTACCCCCAGTGCCTCTAAGGTGCTTTGAAAAGGAAGAAGGTACTCATTACGTGCTTCCTTAGCACAGAAAGTACAACGTGTATTCTTAAAAAAACAATGGAGCCGGGTTCCTTTAAAGTGTTAGTTGATTATTCCAGAATGTGTGAAGAATTGTTTACAACAACTGAATATTGGGTGTCAGTAACGATGCAAGAGATTACATCTAAGGCTCTGGTTTCGGACTTGTTACCCAGCTACTCTTAATTGCAGATTCAACATTGATTTATAATATATAAGGGTCTTCCCTTAATACAACTTCGGGCAACAGTATATTTGAATGTCCCTGGGCATAGCTATTAGCAGACATTTTATGATATGTCGGTTTAAATTGTTGGAATGCTCAAAGTGCTAAGAGCTGGATTAGGAATTCTTGGAGTGTATCGTTCGTGAATGTAAAATAAAGATTCTAGTCAATATGAATCTTAAGGACTTTTAATAATACAATGTAAAAATACGGATACCATTGTGTGCATTTCTCCTTTTTTTTCTTTCTCTTTTTTATCTACCTTTCTCTTCGTTCCTCTTCTCTTTTTCCATCTTATAGCGGTTGTATAAGAAAGGTGCGTAACATCATTGCTATTTTATATGAATGTTGTTTACTTGTGAATAAATTGTTGTTCTCATGCTTAAAAATTTAAATAAAGAAAATGCAGGCAAAAAGAAAATACAAAGACCATTTTACATGTGCTCATTGTACAAAATCCGCAACTCCTATGTGTGCTATCCCCCCCTCATGATTGGCTGGTTTAAATACACTATCATGTATTAGGACCCCTGATTGGACAGTGGTCCCCAAAGCCCACTCTGAGTCCTGAAGTGCTGTTGACCCTTTGTAAAATCCACAGGAATCCAACCAGGTATGTGAAACACTGCTTGAGAGGGGGGGGGGGCGTGTTTGAGCACTCCTACTATTGATCTAGGAGCGAGCAGTATTGCTTCACTCACCATGAAGATCACTGTTGCATTTTCTTCAATTTGCTGTAGCAAACATTTGTTATGGTATTCTGTCTCTTTAAATAGCAACTTTGGACATTTCCTCATCTTTTAGGTGGAGATGGCTCTTTGGAGTTTGATATCAGAGAGTAGCCTTCTTCTTGTGGGTTTACCAATGTGTTTTGAATGATGAAGGACTTCTAATGTTTCACAACACCCTATGTGTAAAGGTCGCACAATTGTATCAGTATTCAAACTTTGGAGTTGCACCCCTGAGGAGTCCCTGGAGGATGTCTGTGAGGTTGCAAGACAAATCAAATGGGAAGACTCGCCAGACATTTCATATGCATATATTATGTTTTTTTTGTTCTAACTTCAAAGAATACACTAGTAGCAGCATCTCAGTCAGTGATGTAGTGTTCGCAGTAAAGTACAACATTGTCCAAGATTTGCCAATGTACAGCTGTTATTTAGATGCCATACAGATACAAGCTTTGGCTATCGCAGTTCTTTGTCACTGCTTTGCTTTGTTTGCCAAGACACTCTAGCATATGGAGGGTAGAATTCCACCAAATTGAAATTAAGTTTTTCAGATGAAAATGGGAGGTGGTGATGCAACTGCAGTTTTCCTAAAGTTTTCTGGACACTGTGGGCTTGGCTAAAGTGGTTGTTATTCTTCTGGGCCAGACTTTCCTTCTCAACAAGTGTCTGGTTCTGATGTATGAAGTATTTTACTACAAGATGGAGGACAATGGAAATGTCAGGCATGTTCATGGTTTCAACTATGTTCAGGGCAGGTGCAACATTAGACCCATTATCAGCTGTCACCAAAGCCAATTGTAAAGCCAAATGGAGTGAACCAAAGTGCTGAAACCTACTTTTGTTGCTAGCAGAGATTAACTCTGCTTTGGGACATACTGTCAAACCCTCCATACAGAAGGTGGCCTAATCGGGAATGACATTTGGTAGCTACTGGTGAGGGCTTTGCTGATGAGAGGTAAGGGTGGCTGGGTTCTGTCTCTCCCTGTTTGCAGCGTCAACTGATGAAGAGGGCGGAGACAGTGCTGTGGAGCACAGCGGCAGGGATCCCACAGCCAGCCGGAGATGCAAGGCCCAGCTCCCCTCCCAGGTTGTCATCTCATCAGCTGCCGAGGGTAGGTCCAAGAGGCGGAGGTCAGAGGTGGACTCCTCTGATGCAGAAGGGGCAGCTGAGAACCCACAGGGGACTATGGAGGAAGATGGCACCGAGACGTCCAGATTGTTGGAGGGTTTGGTTGAGGAGAAGGCTGTGGAAGGGCTACACACAGGGTGTGGAGGGGGGATTCCACTGGTGCTAGTGGTGCAGTCCAGGGGCAGGGACAGGAGGCAGCACAGGCGGCCGCGGAGGTGCCTGTGTGTAATACTGTCCCCGATCCTGTGACTGCATCATCCCGCATCATCAGGGGATGCCTTCGTCCAGACCCGTTTTCAGGGAGGGGATCCGCTAACAACAACTGGCCTTCCTCTCCCTGCGGACATGGCAATCCAGGACCGTGTTGAGCCTGTCCTGGCTGGGGTGGCATTGCGTCAACTTGGCATCCGGGATAACGTGCAGGGTTCTCGTGAGGATGCTGCACGTTACTTCAGATGCCTTGTTGACTGCATCGACTGGCTAGGAGGGATCACCGGTGCTGGGTTCCTCCGTGTGCTGGGCCTTATGCTGACCCCTCCTCCACTGAACCCCCTATGCACCAGTCATCCTCTGTGCCATCTTCCAGGCCAAGTATCACCTGGCCACCCTGTGGAGCTGCCTCTGACCCAACAGCCAGGCTGGTGGAGGACACATCCCTGCCACAGTCGGGAGTCGGGGGTCTAGCAGGGGTGGCCACCCGAACAACTGGACCCCAGCAGAAGGAGGACGTGCAGGCATCAACAGGCAGGGCACATGCACGGCAGCAGGCTCAAGGTGGGAGCGATGATGGCTCAGGGCCATCAACATCAGAGTGGCAGGCATCGGCCAGAGGGCAGGAGGACCCTGGATTGGGAGTGTTTTCCGTGTAGCAGTGGCTGGGGCAGCAAATAGATGCGGAGCGGGCAGCGGGCGGAAGAGGCACAGCTCACTATGGTCAGGGCGGAGAACTCCATGCTCGGGGCGCTGAGGCGGGCTGAGTGCATCGAGGAAATTCGCAGGGAGTTGGAGGTGGACATGACATTATCCCTGCGAGACCTCAGGGCCAGGGAACAGGCCTGCCTCCAGGACGTTGAACAGGAGTTCGATGATGCCCTGGCCCGGGAAATCAACAAGTGAACCATAGAACTTGCCAGCCGCCATTGTATATAGTTCATTAGTGTTAGGTTTCCATTCTATTTTTCTTTCATTTGGGGCGCATGCACTATGCCCCACCTTTTTGTATATAGTCATTTATTAGGTACGGTTTTTAGTAGGTTTTCTTTGGATTGTTGGGCTCATGGACCCTGGATTTTTACATTGTATATAGTTCAGGACTGGATTTGAATTCATTGATTTTTTTTCCCATGGAGCAATGGTTTTCTATTTTTTTTACCTTTGGATTTGGTTTGATGGACGAACCCTTTGGAGCCATTTTCATTTGGATTTATTTGGATTCAGCATTCATATATTTTTCATTAATTTTGGAGATCCAGCATTTTGTTTATTTTTTTTTCTTGTGTGATTTTCTTTCATTCCGTGGATTTTGTATTTAATACATTTTCATTTCATACTTCATTTGTGTGGTATTCTCTCATTAGTTTTATGCATGTCACAATGTGGATTTTCTCATTCACTTACCCCCATTGTGTGTCTGACAGACATGTATTGATGTGCATACTTGTCATTTGGGATTTATCATACATGGGTATTTCAATGTGGAGTGGATGGAATACTTGTTTGGGTTTTTGGACTGGGGTGGTGTGAGGTGGGATTTGGGTTGCCATAAGGGCCATGAGTGTGGATCGTGATGACATGTTGGGGGGGACATGAGTCGGGGCCTGCTGGCAGGTGCCCGTCACTGCTGGGTGGGTGGGGGTGCATGGGGACATGAGTCGGGGCCTGCTGGCAGGCGCCCCTCACTGGTGGGTGGGTGGGGGTGCAGGGATACATGAGTCGGGGCCTGCTGGCAGGTGCCCTTCACTGCTGGGTGGGTGGGGTGCAGGGGTACATGAGTTGGGGCCTGCTGGCAGCTGCCTGTCACTGCTGGGTGGGTGGGGGTGCAGGGGGACATGAGTTGGGGCCTGCTGGCAGGTACTCGTTACTGCTGGTTTGGTGGGGGCGCAGGGGGACATGAGTCGGGGCCTGATGGCTGTTGCCCCTCACTGGGGGTGGGTGGATGGTTGGGGGGAGATGAGGCAGGCCTGCTGGCAGGTGCCCGTCACTGGGGGTGGGTGGGGGGCAGGGGCACTTGAGTCAGGGCCTGATGGCTGTTGCCCATCAATGGGGGTGGGTGGATGGGTGGGGGGACATGAGTCGGGACCTGCTGGCAGGTGCCCATCACTGGGGGTGGGGTGGGGGGACATGAGTCGGGGCTCACAAGACTGCTCACAAGTGCATGATGCCATGTGGGCTGCCTGCAGGGCATGGTGAGGGTTGTAGGGTAGTCCCCTGTGGTGTGGGCTGCCTGCAGTGCATGGGGAGGGGGGGAAACCCCACACCCGGGAGGGCCCACAATGCCAAATAGCATGTGAAACCCCCCACGTACACCCCAAATAAACGTACCATGTTCTCGCCTGGAGTATTACGTGTGAAACTTTCCACGCACCCACAAAATACATGTACTCCGCTCGCACAAGGCCTATTGCGTTTGAAACTCCCCGCGTACCCCCCAAATACATGTACCCCTCTCTCGCCTGGAGTATCGATTGTGAAACTTCCCGCGCACCCCCAAAAAACACATACCCCACTCGCACAAGTGCCTATCATGTGTGAAACTTCCTGCGCACCCCCAAAATACACGTACCCCGCTCGCACAAGGCCTATCGCGTGTGAAACTCATCACATACCCCCTAAATGTACTTACCCCGCTCTCGCCTGAAGTATCGCTTGTGAAAATTCCTGCGCACCCCCAAAATACACATACACCGCTCGCACAAGGCCTATCGCGAGTGAAAATCCCTACGTACACCCCAAATACATGTACCCCGCTCGCACAAGGCCTATCATGTGTGAAACTCACCACGTACCCCCTAAATGTACGTACCCCGCTCTCGCCTGGAGTATCGCTTGTGAAAATTCCTGCGCACCCCCAAAATACACATACACCGCTCGCACAAGGCCTATCGCGTGTGAAAATCCTTGCGTACACCCCAAATACATGTACCCCGCTCTCGCCTGGAGTATCGTGTGTGAAAATTCCCACGCACCCCGAAATACATGTACCCCACTCTCGCCCAAGGCCTATCGCGTGTAAAACTCCCCGCACACCCCGAAATACACGCAGGCACCCCATCCACCCTGGGCATGCCCCACAGGCAGCCCACGCCACAGGGGGGTGCTTTTTCTAAGCAATTTACCAGGCGTGAGCAGGGTACACATATTCCGAGGGGTGAGCCAGTACATTTTCACGCTTTTGGGTGCCGTGAGTGGGGTGCGCGTAGTATTTTCACGCGATTACAGTGTACCGGCCCTGTAAACTGGTGCAGGGTTAGCGCGGCTCTGTGTGCTGCATTGGGGATTTCAATGCCTTTTCCTTGCGCAAGTGTTTTTCTTGGGGGCGTAACTGGCGCTGCAGGATGTTCTCTGCGCCAGCGCTCAAAATGACTTGGTAATTCCATGAATATGCGGTGCGCCAGAATGCTGTTTAGCGCACCCGGCTGGCGCACGCTCCCTCTCTGCGCTGCTTGGGTGCGCTGCCTCTGCGCTGAATTCTATGAATTACCCCCAGTGCCTCTAAGGTGCTTTGAAAAGGAAGAAGGTACTCATTAGGTGCTTCCTTAGCACAGAAAGTACAACGTGTATTCTTAAAAAACAATGGAGCCGGGTTCCTGTAAAGTGTTAGTTGATTATTCCAGAATGTGTGAAGAATTGTTTACAACAACTGAATATTGGGTGACAGTAACGATACAAGAGATTACATCTAAGGCTCTGGTTTCGGACTTGTTACCCAGCTACTCTTAATTGCAGATTCAACATTGATTTATAATATATAAGGGTCTTCCCTCAATACAACTTCGGGCAACAGTATATTTGAATGTCCCTGGGCATAGCTATTAGCAGACATTTTATGATGTGTCGGTTTAAATTGTTGGAATGCTCAAAGTGCTAAGAGCTGGATTAGGAATTCTTGGAGTGTATCGTTCGTGAATGTAAAATAAAGATTCTAGTCAATAAGAATCCTAAGGACTTTTAATAATACAATGTAAAAATACGGATACCATTGTGTGCATTTCTCCTTTTTTTTCTTTCTCTTTTTTATCTACCTTTCTCTTCGTTCCTCTTCTCTTTTTCCATCTTATAGCGGTTGTATAAGAAAGGTGCATAACATCATTGCTATTTTATATGAATGTTGTTTACTTGTGAATAAATTGTTGTTCCCATGCTTACAAATTTAAATAAAGAAAATGCAGGCAAAAAGAAAATACAAAGACCATTTTACATGTGCTTATTGTACAAAATCATCCGCAACTCCTATGTGTGCTATCCCCCCCTCATGATTGGCTGGTTTAAATACACTATCATGTATTAGGACCCCTGATTGGACAGTGGTCCCCAAAGCCCACTCTGAGTCCTGAAGTGCTGTTGACCCTTTGTAAAATCCACAGGAATCCAACCAGGTATGTGAAACACTGCTTGAGAGGGGGGGCGTGTTTGAGCACTCCTACTATTGATCTAGGAGCGAGCAGTATTGCTTCACTCACCATGCAGATCACTGTTGCATTTTCTTCAATTTGCTGTAGCAAACATTTGTTATGGTATGCTGTCTCTCTAAATAGCAACTTTGGACATTTCCTCATCTTTTAGGTGGAAATGGCTCTTTGGAGTTTGATATCAGAGAGTAGCCTTCTTCTTGTAGGTTTACCAATGGGATTTGAATGATGAAGGACTTCTAATGTTTCACAATACCCCTATGTGTAAAGGTCGCACAATTGTATCAGTATTCAAACTTTGGAGTTTCACCCCTGAGGAGTCCCTGGAGGATGTCTGTGAGGTTGCACGACAAATCAAATGGGAAGACTCGCCAGACATTTCATATTCATATATTATGTTTTTTTTGTTCTAACTTCAAAGAATACACTAGTAGCAGCATCTCAGTCAGTGATGTAGTGTTCGCAGTAAAGTACAACATTGTCCAAGATGTGCCAATGTACAGCTGTTATTTAGATGCCATACAGATGCAAGCTTTGGCTATAGCAGTTCTTTGTCACTGCTTTGCTTTGTTCGCCAAGACACTCTAGCAAATGGAGGGTAGAATTCCACCAATTTGAAATTAAGTTTTTCAGATGAAAATGGGAGGTGGTGGTGCAACTGCAGTTTTCCTAAAGTTTTCTGGACACTGTGGGCTTGGCTAAAGTGGTTGTTATTCTTCTGGGCCAGACTTTCCTTCTCAACAAGTGTCTGGTTCTGATGTATGAAGTATTTTACTACAAGATGGAGGACAATGGAAATGTCAGGCATGTTCATGGTTTCAACTATGTTCAGGGCAGGTGTAACATTAGACCCATTATCAGCTGTCACCAAAGCCAATTGTAAAGCCAAAGGGAGTGAACCAAAGTGCTGAAACCTACTTTCGTTGCTAGCAAAGATTAACTCTGCTTTGGGACATACTGTCAAACCCTCCATACAGAAGGTGGCCTAATCGGGAATGACATTTAGTAGCTGCTGGTGAGGGCTTTGCTGATGAGAGGTAAGGAAAGAGGTGACCTGCTGTACACTGATGGCTATAGCTTGTGCTTCAGCACTGATTCACATGTTGTTTGTTTGATGGACTTGGTTTTACCTTTTTGCCGAGACAATGGTCCATGCCATTCCGATTGGTTTCAGGAAACAGTTGCAGGGTTATGGTATCTGGAGTGTTTGTGAGGATTTCCTGCTCTGCAGAGTGGTCACACTTGTCAAATGCATAGATTTGTTATGAACTGTGCCCCCTTGTTATGCCTTGTTAACAGGTTTTTGCGTCCCAATCTTAAATCAGGTGATTCACTGCAATGGTTGTCTTGTCCTTCATTGGCATCTGTTATAAAGTAAGACATTGGTAGGACATTTTCCAAAATCACTGCTTGTTCATTATCCATGGATTGATGTATCTTTTGCTAAGGTGGTGTAATTTCTTCTGCCTCTTATGACTCAAATGTTATGGGTTAACATACTCTGACACATTCCTAAATTCATCTTCTGAAAACCAATGCAATGGTGACAGAGATGCATTCGCAATTACATTTCTTCATAACATATCAGATTGATTTGAGGTAGAGCTCCTGTTCTATGATGAGAACGTTGATAGTGATTGATAAACTTGACTGGTGAACAGGCACACATATTATTTACGCTTGTACATCACAAATAGCTGCAGAGAAATGACCAACTGATTCATTCTTCAATTAGAGCCTACCACGTACGATACCATGTTTGGGGCAGCAAATTCTGACGTGCCAATTTGATTCCAACCCACCCTACAAATAACACACTGTTCAACATTGTGTTGGAGTGCGTCCCACCTAAAAAAAATCATGTGTGCCTAAGTCTGATTTAGCAATATTCCCGACCTGCAAAACTCATATGTGTGTAAGACTGGTTCTCTGCTACTCCTCTCACAAAATGTACACATATCTAAGCCAGCTTTGGCATAATGCTCCTTCGGCAGATGTTGCATGTTAAAAATAATGCTCTGTTACTACGCTTACAAAATCTACATGTACCCACGACTGGTTTGGGAAAAATGGTGCATATGAATATTCTTGGGCCTACAAAATGCACATGTGACTAACAATGCTCTAGCAAATAATTTGTCTGCCTACAAATGCATTTTTGACCAAAACTGCTTTGGGGTACTGCACTGCCTACACATGTCCTGAGTGCCGAAGAGCTCTTTGATGTATTAACCAGCTTACAAAAAATCATGTGTGCATAGGGCTTATTTGTAGTACCTCTAAGCATACAGAATTCATATCTTGGCATACCCACTTTCAGGATGCCCACTGCGAATAAATACTATATTCAAGGCCAGAGGTTCAGTTTAAGGTTTTGCTTTTTTAAGAAACAAAATTCACTTGTGCCTAAGACTGCTTTTGTGTACTCCCTCATCCTATGAAATTCATCTGTGCAGAGACTGCTTTGGCGTACTCCCCCACTACAAAATTCATATGTGCCTAGCAATGCTTTATCATACTCCCCACTGTGACAAGTCCTTAGACCTCATCCCTTCTCCCATATGGGAGGACCCCTCCCATGGGGGCATGGTGGAGCAGCAACATTGCTGTAGTCCCGCATGGGGGTGGTGCACCGCGGGAGGATCACATGGGTGGGGTAATCCCTAATGGGTTGAGGGACAATATCATAAAGACAATGCAGTATTTGAATACCCCTCTACTCACTCCTTCACCCTCTAACCCAGGCCCTCCCTCTTACTTGTATATGTGTAAGTTAGAAAATGTCCATTCCTTACAAGACTGTAAGACTGAGACAAGGAAGAATGAGAACAACGTTGAAGGAGAAAGTAGCATCAAATTCACAATAAGGAATATGAGACAGGGAGCAATACCAATCACTAGTCAATACAGACCTTATGCATGTATGTATATAAAAACCAAGGAAGGACTCAGACCGAAGTCAAGCCCTCCCAGGAGGAACCACAAGGGAATGGAAGCAGGAAGCGAAAGGAAGGCACACCGGGATGACGAGACAGAACAGCCAACTACACGGCCGGTGGCCAACATGCACGTGGAGCCAACAGCACCCCAGCAAATGGTCAGTTTCCCCCGGCAGAGCTGCCGCAAACCACAGGGAATCACTGACCCCCGAGAAAGCAGTTCAGCAACCTGGAGACATCAGGAGAGCATCGGGAGCACAGTTCACCGAGGAAAAAGGTGTGACAGTAGGTGCAGAGAGCCCAAGCAATGCTGTAGATGCAGGGTACAGTGAAGAGAGAAGAAGCTAAGGGTTGTGGACCCTTATTATCATAGTAGTGTCACGATATATGATGCAGCACACGCCAGTCAGGGATCTCTTTCCCTTTGCAATGAGTGTGGCGCACAACGAAAAAAACACTTTTTTTTTTTACAATCCCAATTCTTTGTTTAAGGATGCCTCCAACCCGTCCCACACCCAACCTCCACACGCACCCCAAGTCCCACTTGACCTGGAACCAGGCTGGTGTGTTATCAAGGAATATTTATTAATTTGTGATTTAATGAAAAAGAACCACCAATTTCGCACATCAAGACAGCTCAAACATGTAACACCAGGTTAAACTCGAATTTTTAATGTGGCTTTCAGAAACACTATCAGGCCAGCAATGAATGGGACAATTTGTTTTCTACACTAGGTTAGACTAGACACAAATAGCAATTCAGAACAGACTAGCTATTGCCCCATAGAGCATTTGATTCTAGTGCATGCAGTATATAACAAAAATAAAAGGGAATGCAATTGTAAATCCGTTATCAGAGTAGAGTAGGGGAAGAGTGAAAGACTGGGAAAATTTGGTTTTAAAAGGTTAAACACAATTTCCAGGAAAACGAAAATGCAAATGATATGTATTTTTCTAAGGCTGTGAAGGGCATTCAAGCTCTAGGCAATGAAATGAGAAGGACATGCAATTCGAAATCTGCTCTTAGAAGAGGATAGGGGAAGTGGGATGGACTAGGAAAAACGATTTTTAAAAGGTGACATTTTTAGAGAAACGAAAATGGAAATCACACTTGTTTTCCTAATACTGCAAATGACAGGCATGTTTTAAACAATGGGGAAGGCACATAGGAAAAATTATTTTCAGTCACAGTGACAAAGGCAGATAAACAGGTAGACTCTGGAGAAAGGGATTACTCACAATAACAAAATCGGTTTAGGTATAGAACGGCACATGCAAATAGACCTTTAATTTGTAAAACACTACACGCACAGACAGTTTTTCTTTTTACCTTGCAATGACTTTCATTCTTATGTGAATACTTTATACTTAGAATGACTTACAAGACAATGGGAAGGAAGAGTTCGTTTTGAATGCCAACTATTCCAATCCCGTGAAATAATGTGGGAATTAATTGATTTACCGAGACAACTATACTAGAGATCTACACCAGCAACTGGTATTTTTTCAATCGGAAATGACAGCAATGCACAGGCAAACAACAGATTTTAAATAGAGACAATTACTATAATACGCAGACCAGTGAAATATTTTTCAATGGGAACATGACTGAATTACACCCACACAAAGGATTTTACTGGGAACAGTTACCACAATGCATGGACAAGTGAAATATCTTTCAATGGGAAATGACTGAATTACACAAACACAAATAATTTTACTGGGAACAGTTAACACAATGCACAGACAAATGAAATAGCTTTCAATGGGAAAATGACTGAATTACACAAACACAAAGAAGGTAGGGGGTTACCATGGGGAATCTCTATGTCAATGATGAACAAGTCAGTCTTATTTAATCTATTGTTGGGGATGTATATACTTACAAGGAAAAGGGTTTTATGGTCATCAATGGGGTGCCAGGGCTTCACTGAAGGGACAATCAAGGGGCCAGTCAAGACCACTCTCTGTCCCCCAAAATCAGCTACTCCAGCTACTGGCTTCACTCCAAGATTAGGCCCAATTCTGCAAGGATGGTTCTAAATTTGGTCAGCTGCACACCTCAAGATCTGGTAGGGAGGCCCTCATTTGAGGCAGAGTGACCTATTTATAAGGCAAATGACATCATAATTGTCATCTATCTCACAAAATTGATCGGGCAATGATCAGGGGTCCCCTCCCATCTGCCGGCCGATAGGTCTATAGAAAATGGGAGTATTCTGGGAAGCCAAGTGAGGTTACCCCATTAATCATCTAATGGGGACAGGGGGTTGGATCTGGTTTTTGGACATGGAAATCTCACATTATCAAAATTGCCCTTTCTCATCATTTTTAGATGCTATATTTTACAGTGAATCACATCAACCTTGTTTGATGACTGTGGGACCTATTGGATCAAAGCTATAGTATTTTCTCATTTAGTCCCAAACTATATTACTGAAAAATCTGTCATTCAGCGGGTGGATTTGTATGGTTGTCACATTCATGCAGAGGTCACAATGAATTATTTCTTTCTTTGGTATGTTGCTGTCCCCAAAATAGTTTTTGGTTCACCAGATGCAGCTCTTGGACAGCTTTTCAGAAATCTGACCATGACTAGTGCACAATGAATATTTCACAAGTTACCTCCTAAACAGCATATTTTATATTTTGTGCAATGGGTGTTTAGCTTTGCTTTCACTCTGCCCCCTCTCAAAGAAGAGATCTGGTTTTTAGCTGTGACGTCAAGAGGGAGGCTTTTGTTTAGGTTAGCCTAAAGGTTCAAAGGCTGATGGCAGCTTTATGACGGCCTAAGTGGTTTTGGTCATACAACCTGGGGAGCAGGAGAATTCCTCATCTTGTTTTTCTGACAACAGAGCCTTTTGGAATTTAGTTTCACACTCGAGGACATGAAACTACAACTTATTCTTCTCCTTCCCACTTCTGAACACCATTTTACAGTTGCTCCAAACTTAGCAAATGCACACAATCTGAGCATGTAACGCTTGCAAAAGTAATTTTCTGCAATCAGTAGTAATTAGTGAACGGCCACATAGTGTATATTTTGAGACTTTAGCTGAACAAGTGAGTGTTGATGTTTAAAAGCACAATTGAAATGTTACTGAAGAAAGTTCCAGTTGTGAAACCCTTGCTTCTGTTGCAGTTTCAAAAACTCCATGTAGGTTCTGTGAATTATTTTGTCTTTTCATGATGGGCTCATGAGGGACAAACCTACAATTCATTTATTGCATTTTTGCACACATTTTGAAGAGCATGTCTGTAATATAAAGGGACAAACAGACTTAGAAGGCACTGTTTTCGGTCATAGTGAAAAGCCCCATTCTGCTATGCAGGCTTGTTCATAATATGGTTATTTTTCTCTACACGCTGGTTTCCGCCGTTTCGGACAACAGTATGTTAGCCATTTGAAATGTTTAGACATGTTTCCTCACGTCTTTCCCTTCTGTGAGGCCATGAAATATTTAGGCACCTCCAAGTTTGGATGCCAAATTTCGCTCCTTTCCATTTTGACCTCACAGGGCCTTATTTCCATGTTAACCCAAACCAGGCCTTTTAGTGTGGGGCATGTCACCCCACTGACTCTGACCTTTAGTTATGGCATTTTAGGGCTATTTCACGCCACAATAGAAGCAGTTAGGAAGGCATTCCAAGCCTCCAGAGTAATCATTATAGTCCCAGTACCTGCCAGTCTAATATACCATGTGCAGTAAATACAGAAGAAAGCAGGTGCAAGTCTGGGACCCGCATCCATGCAGGCAATCCAGGCCTCCACTATAATCACCACAGTCACAGTACTTGGCAGGCCTGTATACCAGGTGAATTAAAGACAAAAGGAAGAAAGTGCGAGTCTGGGACCCACACCATAAAAACAATCAAGGGTTACAAGCAACCATTACAGTAACAATACCTTGCAGGCTAGTGTACCGTGTGGACTAAACCAGGGGAAACCAGTGTGAGTCTGGGACCCATACCCATGTAAAAAGCCAAGAGAAGGGATGCATTTTATTGACACTTTGAATGAGCTGTGAAGAATCCAGACAAAAGGAGCCATTTCCCTGGTGTTTGTAGACACGGTAGAAATCCAAGAGAAGAAAGGCAATCTGTTGGTTCTTTGAAGAAGTTGGAAAGAATCCTTGGGAATGGAGGCATCCCATAGTGTTTGTGAACACTTTAAAAAAACTAGGACAAGGGAGACATTCTCTTGGTCATTCAGAAGTTTATTTTTGCACCAGTTATTGAACTTTACTTTTACAAATGGAGAAGAACACTTGAGTCACACATCCAGAAGAAGATCGCCATTCACTTTAGTATGAGTTTCAAGTGTAAGGGTTGTATATACGATTTGAGGAATGGTGCACATTTCTTTCTTTGTCCCTCCTGGCAGACCTCTTAGTTATTCTTCGAGGCAGGAAAATCCTGCTTAGTATTAGGGATAGGTAGACATTTCCCAACCCTTGTTTCTATAATAAACATCTGTAGCAATCAAACAATGCCACCACTGTGTCGTTCTTTGACGCCTACACGGCCTACAAAATTCACATGTTGCTAAGACTTCTTCGGCATATTCTTCAGGCTACAAAATGTGTGTGTCCCTGAAACTGATTTAGTGTTTTCCCCTGCCTACATCTTTCATGTGTGAAAGTGTCTGAGATTGCTTAGCCATACTCACACATATACAAAATGACTGCATGCCTTATGCAACATTAAATCTCTTTCTTCCTACAGCATTCACATGTGCCTAAGTATGCTTTTGAGTATTCCTCGTCCCACACACGTTTTGTGTACAGAAAGGTTCTGTTGCATACTCCTCTGCTTACAACGTTTAAGTGTGTCTGAGACTGTTTTGGTATACTCCAACACTTATAAAATGCATAGGTGTCCAAAATGTTTTGGGTATCTACACATCCACAACATGTATGTGTGTGTTAGAATGCTTTAGATAGATTCCTGCTTTGAAGGGGGGATTTTGTAATTCACAGAACTGCTGCTGGTACTCCACAGCCAACATATTTTACATCTGCCCATTACTGCTTTGTGTGACATCTCTGCAGACGTTTTCCCTTCTTTTAGGAGGAGCCACTCTCTTTGAGGCTAGGGAGGTGAGACCACTAAGCAAACCCCTCCCTATGGTTTTAGGAAAGCAGGACCTCACTGGGAGTGACTCACTCCTAGGGGACAAGGACTTCCATTCCCTTGTGGGAAGCCCTACAGAAAATATATTATCTGCTTACATGGCTGGTGTGTTTTATTTCAAAGAATGTAGAACCTCCTATGCATTTAACATCCCTTGATGAACAATCCACCCCATCTCATTTCAGCTACGAGACTAAATAGCCAGTGACATTGGAATGGAGGAGGATAGCACACATGCAGAGGCAAGTCTCTGATGTAGTGATGCCAATGAAGGGCGGAGCCGCAGTGAACCGCAGAGCCAATAGTGGTGCAGAAGGAAGCAAGCAACATGTGAAGATGCCGCCATGCAGTCCCGGAGTGGGGCCAGATCAGAGAAGGAATGGCAAGGCCGCCCGTCATCTACCTGGACAAATGGCCAAGACCGGAAGCCCGCCAACGGCAGCCGAGACTAGGGGAAAAGATCAGAGTAGCTCCTTTGCTCACAAAGCAGAAACGAATACCGTGCTGATCTGCAGAACCAAACAAATCAACTTATTCATTCCGAGCAAGAAAGCAGAGGGGAGCAAGAAAATCTAGTTGAACAAAAAGCAACATGTATGTATTCATAGAAGGTGACTGAAAAGCCATGGGGAGCCTCCCTGAACAGTTCCACGTTACCTGGGGCAGACCCTTCAAAAATGGTACGTGGGTTGCCCATGTACTAGAGACTTGGGAAGTAGAGCGAACAAGTGGGGAGAAAAGGAAGCATATTCAAACCACAAAGGCATGTGAACCAACATATGCCCAGGAAGGAAATGAGAAGCAGATAAATGTGGTGCATAGATGCACCCAGTTTCTGAATGTCTTAAAAAGCCCAGATATGTGGAGAAGATGGATCACAGAAAAATCCCACCACCTAAAAACTCTTAGACATTTTTTTTTCTCTGGAACCTAAGAATCTTTGGGGGGTGTGATGTTGTGAAGAACTGTGGTAATCATGGCGTTATCTACAAGAACTGTATATTATATGATTGGAACAGGGAAAGATCCTTGCAATGCATCGAGAGACATTTCAAAGAAGCCCAGGAGTACAGGGTATTACATCTATTTTAGTTACATTTTGATAAGTGATAGGGCCCGTTAGCTGATAGGTTTGGACAGATGACGATTTTCATTTGGACTAACGATGAGAAATTTACGGGCCGATTCATGGAATAAATGTGCGCCGAAAAGGGGAGTGCAAGCGTGAAAATCGCAGCGCAAGCGTGAAAATTGCAGCGCATGCGTGCAAAAGCCACACACATCGATTCATGGAATTCAGTGTGCGTGTACATCCTAGGATGTGAGCTAAAATCGCAAGTGTTGCACACGGGTGCACACGTCATTAAACGGCGTGCGCTACGTGCACAGGGAAAATGCACATAGCGCAGCGCACACAACAAAAGTGGGCGTAACACGGGGCGTAACACATGGAATGGGGAACAATGTGTGAAAATGTGGGCGTTACGGGGGAAGTACATAGGTAAATGCTCGCAGTGCCCACACACGCGCCAACAACACGTATTCATGGAATGGAACAGGGGAAAGGCGTGCGCCAAAAAAGATGCGCTAATCCGGAAACACGTCCGCCAGCAGGAAGCAGGCGTAAGCAGCCCCGTGCAGCATAAAAGTGCGCGCAAACAACAAACAAGCTCAGACGCTACAATGAATATACCGTTCCTCGCAGCAGTGGTCGTGACACCGCAGGAGGAGGAGGATAGCCAGGCCCCGCATTTTTTTTACCCAGGACCAGCCTTTTTGGGATGCCTGATGACCAGGTGTATGGGAGGTACAGGCTTCCACCACAAATAATCCTTGGAAAAGGTCCTCAATGTACTGCACTTCTTGGCTACTGGTTCATTTCAGCGGACAAGGGCCATAGTGGGGGGTGTGTCACAGGCCACGCAGTCACACTGCCTACACCAGGTGTTGGCCATCATGACTGCACGCCCCTCAGTCTGCAGGCACATATACATGCCCAGAACACCTGCAGAAAGGCAGGCCGTGGTCCAGGACTTTTACGGGGTGGCACACTTCCCCACAGTGCTAGGTGCCATTGATTGCACCCATATGGCTCTACCTGCTCCCAGGGCCACTGAGCACATATATCAAAACCGCAAGCACTGGCATTCAATCAACGTGCAGGTCGTATGTGATGCCAAGGGAATCATCACTTCAGTAAATGGCAACTATCCAGGATCAAGCCATGATAGTTTCATTTTCAGAATGTCACCCCTAAACCGGGACCTGGAAGCTGGGCGGCATGGCGACACATGGCTGATTGGTGAGTATAAATGCCTCTGCACATGCATGCATGTCAGATACTGAGTAATGTGACAACCCCACTAATGATAGCCATCATCACCTCCCCAGGGGGCAGTGCCTACCCTCTGAGCACCTACATGATGACGCCAATTCGGAACCCCACCACACCACCCGAGGTAAGATACAACACAACCTATATTGCAACCCGGGCATAGTGGAGCGCAAATTCGGAGTGCTCAAGTCACGCTTTCGCTCCCTTGACTGTTCTGGTGGGTAGCTGCTATATGCGCCCCCAGTAGTGTGCAGGATCATAGTGGCAGCATGTGTCCTGCACAATGTGGCAACCCGCCGGGGCGTGCCAGTGGACATGGTGGTGCCCCCACATCCCCAACCACATGCACGCCCGCTGAGCATGGGAGGTGAAAGGGCATGTGGTGAGGCAGCCCGTACCCAGCTTGTGGCAAATTACTTCACCTAAAATCCCACCCCTGTGGAGTGCACTAAGGCCTGGCAATACCAGCTGACAATCAATGATGATGACAAAAGGGATAGTCAACTGTCACAACCATACCAGCCTGAGATTGTTCACCTGGAAGTGTTACATTGTGTGCATCCCTACCTACTTAAAGACACCCAATGCTCTGTCACAAAAAGACACACATTCATGCAGCAGGAATGACTACCCCCTTGCAAAATGGCACATCAAAATAGAGCCATGTCACCAAACCCCTCCCCATCTCAGCTACCCAACACACCATGGCATGGCATGAAATGTGAAAGCAACCAAATGAATGCACAACACATGACACAAGTGTCACAAAGTGCACTGTCCCTAATGTAAACAGGCCACAGACAATATGCTCTCAGTAATCAATACGAAACAGCACAAATGAACAAATACTTACCAGAAACACAAAACATCAGTACGGGATGAAACCGTGGCAATATTTGACAGCAAAAAATTAAAGTAGTGCAAGTCTCACAACCTCTCTAGGGCAGCACAGCAACTTTCACCGCCACACGTGGCTTAGATTTGGTGGCACGGAAGTCAGCCTGGGAGTCATCCTGTGCCGGTTCAGTTGACAATATGGGCCGGTTTAACAAAGGCTGAGCTGGGATGGTGTCAGCTACATTTCCCCCAATCATTGTGGAGGTGGGGGCATAGGTGGCCCCGATTGGTCCTCCACACACTTGCCTCTTGGGCCACCCTGCACATCCTGGCCACGTCCCCTACCGCGCCCACATCTTTGAGCTCGGCCACCATTGCCTCCCTTACTGCTTAGTCACCTCCCAACCATGGCACTGATGTTGTTGTGCATATGGGAGTTGCAGTAAACAATTGTCCTGGGCAATTGGGGTGAAAGGGGTAGGTTACTAGATGGAATTTGTACCCTAGTGCTCTAGCAAAGCTGTCTGTAACCCCTGGGGGAAGATGACAGGTCACGCAATGCACAGGTACCCCGAAAACAATATTAAACGTGCACGCAACCCCTGGTAGACCGTGGAAAAATGAACCCGCACTACGCTGTGGCACCCAGAAACACAAAAATAAGCGTACGTGTGATACAAGCAGCCTACAATGACCTCTGAAGGAGTACACGACACAGGGGGGCAACCACAGTTGGAAAATACATGCGCAACTCACCATCTGCTGGAAAAAGAATGTGAAAAAGACTTGCGTGTGCGCGTTGGCAACACCCCCGCCAAAAGAAGAATTGAACGCTGTAAACAGGGAGTACGAACTGGAACCGTTGTGAAGTAATCGCGTGTGAACCAAAAAGAAGTACAAGAATCACCTGCTCGCTCTTCACAAAAAGTACGTACAAGAAAATGGCATCCTACGCGTACCTTTTAAGCTAGCCCACACATGAAATGTCACTTACGCACGTACGCGCTAAGGGCCTATCCTCCAATTGCACGCAGTGACACCCGGACGTGCAGTTTTTTCACGTGTACAATAAACATGCACCCGTGTTGTGGGAAACACCCATGCGCATAACGTCACAGACGGGCTTATGCGCTAAGGGCCTTTCCTCGAATTTCACGCTGATGTGCACTTTTTTCACATGCCAAATCCCCCCGTATCAAGCTGGCCACGCGACAATACACAGAAGACCACACTCCTGCCCAGAAGGCCATTTTCCTGCCCCCCAGTCCCCTGAGCACACTCTCACCTGCCATCTGCTGCTGCCTGCCTGCTGGCAAAACACCTGCCCTGTTGTTTGGTGCCTGCACGTCAGCCATCTGCAGGGATCCAGTTGCTGTGACCACCCCTGCTAGAACAGAAGACTCCCGACTGGGATACCATCGTTCCACAGCCCAGCCCCAGGACCCAGTTGCCCACCCACACCTGTCGGACACAACACCATCTGGCACCAGTGGCAACCCCGCAGCAGGGAGGCAGAGGGCTACAAGCTTCAGTGCCAATGAAGTTGGTATCCTGGTGGAGCAAGTCCTGGGGCAGTATGATGCCCTCTTTGGAAGTTTGCGCGATGACTATGAAGGACGGAAGAGGATCTGGATGGACATCGTGGCTGCGATCAACGTGGAGGAGGTGGCAGCCCATGACATGAAACACGTCCGGAAGCGCTGGGAGGACTTCAGGTCCAGGAGCCTCAACAAGGCCCCGCGCCTCAACAAGGTAACGGATGCTGAGGGGTGCCGGGTCCACCTAACCAACAACCAAATGAGGGTCCTGGAACATGTACGCCCAGCGCTCCACGTCCAGGTCCTTGACAGGCAGACCCGTCTGGAGTCGAGCCTTAAGTGTACATGCGTACTGATTGGATTCTGTGCGTATTGAGGTGTGGCAGGAGTGTGCAGGTTGCACATATGTAGGGCCATGTATGGATGTGTATGCACAGGTATGTGAACCTGCCACATGTGAGTCCTCTCATGTGTGAGACACATCAATGGTGTATGTGTTGGTAAGCATGCTGGCCAAATGCAGGTGTGGGTGCACACATTTGTGAATTTCTGTGTATTTACTGTGGCATGGTTGTGGTGTCACACATGGATGCTGGATCCACCTGCATGTATCTGCACTATGTACATGTGTATATGTGTGTATATGACAAGCATGCAACTGTGATACACCATGGATGCATGTGACACTGACATGTAGGAGGCTGATTGCCAGATGTGACATGGATGGCGATGTTATCACTGTGACAGGTGGTGGAGATGTACAGATGCTGTGGAAACAGAGAAATTGATATGAGGCCGGGAAGCCCAAAGGAAGCACACCAACACAGGTTACAAAGAACATACAAAGTGCTTTATTCAAAAGCTACAACAATTACCAAAAAAGTCAATTGACAAACGGATAGCTATTCGGCCCTCAGAGTAACAGAACGAACTATCAAAGGTAGTTCGCCGTGTTAGTGTGAGAGACCGTACATTGGGATACTCAGGTTTTTATACTTTTTATCTAGCTCTGGCCAACCCCCTCGCGGGATAACCATTGCTAGAACCAGGCCTAGAGTTCGTTGCCAGGTCGATCCCATAATGTATGCATTTCGATCAGTTTCGCTGATACAGTTGTTCATTTACACATAGGTCAGGGATAGGACAAGGTCTCAGTTCGCGACCCCAACAAGTGGCCTGCAGGCATATTACTTATTCATGTGTGCCGAGGTCACAACGGCCAGAATCCCACTCGAAATGTCATTCGGCCTCCATTTTGATGTTCAGGGTGACTTCCACACTACAAGAGAACCTAAAATGGCGGCTAAATCCAAGATGGCGATTTACACAATACATTAAGGTCAAGACCTTGCCGCGGAATCTATTTACACAATGTTTTTAGACAACTTGGCGTAGGCCAACACACATTCAAACAATGCGATAGGAGGTATAATATTATTTCGATTCCGACAGACCCTCCTTTTGGCCTATGCCAAGTGCTAAACATTATTCCTAATACTTTTGAAAATATCTCCATGTGCTCTCATCCATAGATTCCGCATCATTGTCTGTAATGTCTATAGCCATAAGGTCGTTCATAAAACCCTCTTGTAACATGAATTCTTTAGATGCTGTATCTGGGGCATATATTTTATGCCCTATTGAACTCACTGCTTGAGCACAACACCCCCCTATCATTCCACACATACTTGGGAGGCATTGAAAACAGCAACAAAGGAATAACAGAATCCCTAAAATAACCATAATAACGGAAAGCACCTTCCAACCCCAAGATCGCAAAGAATCCCAGAACCAAGTACTAAGGTTCCAGTCTCCTACAGGGATATGGACTTCAGAACTGAGAGTATGTAAGTTCTGGATTGCTTTAAAAATTGTTGGTGAGGAGTCTGGTACGAAAACACAACAAGCTGACCCCACTAATTTGCATACTCCACCTCGTTCTGCCAAAATGACATCCAATGCCATCCGATTTTGAAGTGCTACCAATCTTATTGCCTTTTGCTCTAAGGTCATATTGTAGAGTATGTCCGTGGTCCGGTTGATCGTTCTCTCCAGTACCCTTGCTAATCCCCTAATGTTCTCTGAGTTTGCTATTTGTCCCCAAAAGGGCACAACTGATTTCGCTATGTCCCCCAATACTTGCCCAGGGGTATCTCCGTTGTTGTCTCGCCGCAGGCGAGCCTTGGAAATCTTTAATGTACTTGCTACAAATACCCCGGGTAACAATATTCCTAAATAACAGGTTCCCTGACAATCCTTGGGTAACCAGGGAAATGCTAAACTACCACAAACAAAATAAAAAGGCCCCCCTACATACAGAGGCCTGTTTTCCCCAGTCAAATTTACAACGTTTTTAAAAGCTTCAAAATCTCCCATTGGCCTAGTGCCATTTCTCTGTACACAGAAGGGAACCAAGTCAGGACTGTGATTTATAGAATAAGAAGGAGGTACAGCGTCCTTATTGCCTATCGGAGCCATTTTAAAGGAAATCAGAGTTTGAAACGGAAGAGATAGTTTGTCAGACAGCCTAATAGAAGCGACGTTAGGTTTACTTCTATTTGCGAAAAGCGAGCATCCCAGGGGAGTCAATTCACGTTTCTCGAAATCATTCAGATAAGTTCCATCAAAGTTCCCTGAGATGCTATCATTCCATCGGCCAAAGAATAGTGCTCTAAGAGAGGCATAGCAAGCAGTCGTTAAAGGTAGAGGATGTATATACCATCCCAGTCCCTTGTTCCCATGTTGTGGTAAATGAGTACAAATCCAACAATTACTCTTATTAAAAATGGCATTAGTAGCATTCATTACTATCATCAGAGTGTTATTATGATACTTTTGTCTATGTTGGGAGTCTCTAGGGGACAGAGTGTGAAGGTGTACAGAGGGAGTCAAAACAGTTGGTACGATCTCAGTCAGTAATAAAGGTTTCAAAGGATAGATTTCTTCAAAATACCACAGTCCTACAGCAGCAGTTGCAAAAATAACAATAATCATTATCAAAACACAACAGTACGTTTTCGGGGCCCAGGCACATTGTTCATTGTTCGATTTGGTCACCCCCTTATTTACAAGTCCAGTGCGGGGAGCAGCGGTGAAGGTGGCAGGCATTGTAGTTTCTCGATCGACGGCCCCAATGTTCGTTGCTGGCGACGCTACGGTCGCGTGATTTCTTAGTCCTTCCCAACCCTAGCCAGCAGAATCCCTTTTGTTCAACAAAACTTTCTCATAACAAGACAATTTTCCAATCACTTCCTTTTTCCAGATGCACGAAACTCGTGCCGTAGTTCTATTTCCTTGGTCGAAGGTTGTACCTGATGGTACCCAAAATTGTCTGGTCCGGAAGCAAAGTATCGTCACTTCCTGAGGGAAGCAACGTGTCGGTGGCGACAGAAGTCGCAGGGCTCGAAACAGTGTTCTCCGGAAGTGATTTTTCAAGAGAGTGCGGAGATGAAACGGACTGTTCCCCAAGCTCCTCAGGCTCAGAGAACTTCTCCGACGCACTCACAGCGCTGTTTGCTACTCCAAGATCAGAGACTGTAGCATCAGCGAGGGGTTTTGCTTCTTCTGTAGCGTGTGGCATCGGGTGAGGAAGTTTCTTGACATGCGTCGCGTGAATCCAGTTCTTCTTTCCAGCCACCCGCACTGCTGTCCTGGTGACCAATAACACCTGATGGGGTCCCCGCCAGCGAGGCGCGAGACAGGAAGACCTCTCGTAGGCCTTCACTAAGACCCAACTTCTGGGCTGTATATCGTGTCCTGGGCCCGTGAATCGTACAGGTAAAGCTGAGTAAACCTGGTGATAAATGAAATACAGGTTTTTAGTTAACTGGTTACAGTAGTCTACAAGCAATACATTTTCCACCTCTCTCAGGGCTTTAGGTTTCGGGAGACCCCAAATGTTAGCAGGCCTCCCCATCACTACTTCAAATGGGGAAAGCCCAGTTCTAGTCTGAGGTGTGGTACGCATAGCTAATAATACAATAGGTAAGGCATCTGGCCATTTTAGTTTGGTATCAGCACATGTTTTCGCAAGTTTATTATTTAAAATACCATTGTGTCTTTCCACCAACCCAGCACTTTGAGGATGTCTAGCTGAATGAAATCGTTTCTCAATACATAGGGCTGCACATATTTGCAAAATTACTTATGCGATAAAGTGAGGACCATTATCCGACCAGATTATCCTCGGGAGTCCAAATCGAGGAAAGAATTATTTTACCATAATCTTTGCAGTGGTCATGGCAGTAGCATCTTTGATGGGGAAAGTTCGACCCATTTACTGAAGGCACAAATAATTACAAGAACATATTTTAGATTATTACATCGCTCCATCTCAATAAAATCAAAGTGAATAACCTCAAAGGGGACAGAAGGGGGCCCAAAACTTCCCCTTGGAGTCACTGTCCCCTTACCCACATTGTGCTGTAGGCAGATCATACAGTTCTGGACGTGCCTCTTTGCAGTGTCCAGAATCTTGTCATTTACCCAAACTTGTTCTAACATTTTTGTAATCTGCTGGGCACACACATGCGTAGGACCGTGTGCCATCGTAACCATTGCCAATACATAAGAATCAGTAAGCAACCATTTCCCTTCGGATGTATCCACCCAACACCCTTCGTCATCCAGTTTCCCCATTCCTTCAGCCCACCTTTTAGATTCTTCTATTGTGGCATCAGTTTGAATATCTCGCACAGACCCAATACCTTCATCCATTATGCAAGCATCTCTCATTTCCCTCGAAGCATACATGTCCGTGCTAAGGTCTGTGGCCGTTTGTCTGGCTATCAAATCCGCAAAAGCATTCCCTTTGCCCACATCATCTATAACTTTCCGATGTGCTGCACATTTTATGATCGCTAACTGTTTAGGGAGTGAGAGCGCCGAGAGTAATTGCACTATCAAGGGGCCGTGCTGGATCTTGGTCCCATGTGAGGTCAGGAACCCTCTTTCCGACCAAAGCTTTCCAAAGTTGTGAGCCACCCCAAATGCGTACTGACTATCAGTATATATATTTACTCTATGCCCTTGGGAAAGTTCACAAGCTCGGGTCAACGCTATAATCTCTGCGGCCTGCGCGGAGTTATGCGAAATTCTCTTAGTTTCGACAACTTTGCTCAATGTAGTGACTGCATAAGCAGCTGTAGATGTACCATTCGAATGTTTGATGCAGGAGCCATCGCAAAACAGCTCCCCTTCTGCATTATCCAAAGGAGTATCTATGAGATCTATCCTGCCCTTCGTTTCTTGCTCAGTGGTATGCAGGCAGTCATGTAATTCTTCGTCACCGCAAACAGTATTTTGCGGGAAAGGTAAGAGTTCAGCCGGATTAAGAACACAACACCTCTTAATTTGAATATGCGGGGCAAACAGAATTAGTTCATACCTTGTTAACCGCGCAGAGGTGAGGTATTGCGTTTGGGTTTTGTTCAATAGAATATCAACAGAGTGAGATACCATCAAAATCAAATCATGGCCTAGGACCATTCCCTCACTCTGTTTTACAGACGCGGCTGCAGCAGCGACAGCGCGCAAACATCTTGACAAAGCGCATGCGACAGGATCAAGGGCGGAGGAGTAGTAGCCGCACGGCCTATTCTTCCCTCCGTGTTCCTGTGTTAACACAGCCAAAGCACATCCATCACATTCATGCACAAACAACACAAAGGCCTTGTCATAATTTGGAGTACCCAGAACCTGTGCCAAACATAGCGCGGTTTTGAGAAGCTCAAATGATCGTTGATGTTCCGATTCCCATGGCAGTGGCAGAGAAATGCCCTTCTTCGTCAAAGCCAACATCGGTTTTATCACTAGTGCGAAATTCGGGATCCACAACCTACAGTAAGAAGCCATACCTATCAGGGCTCTGACTTCCTTCTGTGTATTTGGAACAGACATGCCAGAAATGTGTTCTATTCTTTCAGGTGTCAATCTTCTCCCCTCCTTTGACAGGAGGTAGCCTAGATAGGCAACCTCCTGACAACAATATTAAAATTTTTTCAGCAAAGCTTTGTGACCATTTTTAGCTAGATGAACAAGCAACAAAACAGTGCCTTCTTTACAGGCACTCTCAGAGTCTGCAGCCAAAAGCAAATCGTCAACATATTGAAGCAGCGTGCAAGTAGGTGGCAATTCAAGGGTGTCGAGCTGCTCTTTCAAGGCTCTACTATAAATGCTGGGACTTTCAGTATACCCTTGGGGTGCCCTTGTAAATGTAAATGAGCGTCCCCCCAAGGTGAACGCAAACAGATATCTGCTTTCTTTATGTATAGGAATACTAAAGAAGGTGTTTTTCAGATCCACAACGCTAAAGTTCGTAGCCGTAGCAGGGATCATTGTCAATATCGTCGTCACATCAGGCACAATAGGGAATTGTGGGGCAACCACTCTGTTAATAGCACAGAGATCGATTATGAACCGGTATGGAATTGCATTGTCGCCTTTCTTATATACAGGCAAGATCGGACTGCTACATAAACTACCTGTAATCTCCTCGATCACCCCACGATGCACAAAATCGGAGACAATGCATTTCAAAGCATGTTCGCCTTCTACTGATATTTTATACTGCGGGGTGCGTGGCAGTTTCAATCCATGTTTCCGAACTATTTCAACGGGCTCAATCTGTAACACTCCGACATCATTGTCGTCCACTGCCCACAAACATTCCGGGACAATGCTAAACTCGGGAGGTAAAGGTCGAATCAGAAACTGAAAATTAGGAAGTTGCTGTGGTGAAACCGTCAGCCATACTCCATCCGAAGAACAATGAATTACTGCATTCAATTTCTTTAACAAATTCAACCCCAGCAAATTCTCTCCACAGTTTGAAGTGAGAAGAAAAGGACAATGGTCCGTAAAGGGACCCAAAGAAACGGATACCGGTGCAGAAACCGGACAGACAGTTGGTATACCAGAAAACCCTACGGAAACATTTGTTTGCCCTGACAGTGGAATGTTTGGAACCCGAGAATGATCAATGGAGCACTTCTGTGCTCCAGTATCAATCAAAAACTGGTGTTTCCTATTCCCTACTAATAATTCAACGTAGGGGCCTTTCTGATTAATGGGAATAGGCGAAGCTTCCAAACCCTGCTTTGGGCAATCCTAATGGAACAGAGCCTCGTCAGAAGGAAGCTCTTCAGAAAGGTAGGCAGCAGAAGGGTGATCAAATATGTTTCTCGAGTCCATACTCGAGGTCTGATTTTCCCGTGAAAAACATTGCTGAGAATCTTGTAAAAGCTGACCTCTGTCAGGGCCCCCTGCTCCAGGGCGGCCCCTTGGTCGTCTACCCATACCCCCAAAAGCACTGTTTGACTTCTGGCGAAGGACAGGGCACTGTGCTCGCCAATGACCTTCCTGGCGGCAATAAGCACATTGATTAATATTCACAGGACTCAGAGGAGCATTTCCTTTTGGAACGTACTGACCTCTAGTCTGTGTCGTACCTCCTCTGGGGTTTCTAACAATTTGCTGCAATAATACTTTGGTTTTCAAATCTCCCTTTCTCTTTTCAATTTTCTCCTTCTCAATATTAACACGGTTCTCATAATACTGAGCCATGTGCAAAACCTCAGATTGAGATTTTGCTTGCCAAGCGCTCTCAGAGGACATAATCTGTGACTAGATGTCAGATAACAATCCACGTACAAATTTGTCCACGAACAACCTTTTCCCCGACTCTGTACCTAAATCCTGTCCACTGAAGTCAGAAAATACCTGCTCGAATCTATTAAAAAATTTGGTGGCGCCTTCAGTTTTCCCTTGGACACAGGCCGTAAGCTTGTCCCAAATAATCCTTTTCTCTGGAATTATAGTTTTTAGTTTAGTGACAATTCTATCAGGTAAAATAAGTATTACCTGTGGTGGTTTCTCACCAGCTGGTCTTCCCCTATCAATTCTAATCATATTAGCCCACGTATCTCCCAACCCCGGCACATCGTCATCTACGGGTAGGAGTACAGGGAATAACAAGTCAATGTCACTCAAGGTGAACACAGAGGACTGTAAAATGGACTCTATTTCTTTGTAAAACCCCGTCGGGTTTTTCCTAATATCGGGAACTGATTGTCTAATTGTGTTCACTTCCTGTCGTGAAAACGGGACGTGAACAAATTGCGATACATAATGTGCAGGGATATCCACAGCGGGGGCACCAGTCCCAGCGTTGGCGCAGATCTCAACTTTTGGGACAAAGGTTGGAGGGACCTCTCTCATAGGCAACTGAGATATAGGTACCTCCGGCCGCTTACTAAGCAATAGAGCCAGGTCGAGCGCTAGGGCAGCTGTAGAAGTGTCGGGGGAAAAAGCCCTTTTACAAATCCCCAATAATTCTATGGAGCAACTAACCCTCTTCCTTACACATTCCTCTTGCAGGTGCTGTACCATCACCTGAATTACCTTTCTTTGCATTTCTACTGTATACTGACTATACATGTCATACACTTCGTCTGGGGGTATCGATGAATCCGAGATCTATCGAACCACATCTTTAGTACAAATTCGTACTTCCTCAGGTGCAGATCTACGGCACGGAAGGAACCGTGTCTGTACATATATTCTATCATCTTCATCGTCCTCATCTCGCGACTTTTCAAAATCTTTCCTAAACTCAAACAATTTTTCAACGTGTCCATATACCTTCTGCTCCGTGTCCCTTGAAAGTGCCAAAGCATTCAGATCTCTCACCCCTTGTGGAAGATCTGCATTTTGTAATCTACCCCACATTACACACAAATGAGTCCCCAAACCTTCGATAAAAACATTTTTCTCGGGAAAACTATTCAAATTAGATAATGTGGAAAAAACATTAACTTGATCACCTTTCTCCATGCAATGCTTAGCCCATGCAAACAATTCCTGTTTCTTATCTGCAGAAACAGTACTACGAGTCACAATCTTTGATCCTGCACCTGGATCAACTTCAGTCAATACGGGGCCACTCGGGAGCGGAGGTATAGGTAAATTTAATAAAGGTGCAACTATCGGTACAAAAGGAAGGGGCGGCGCGATAGGCGGAGGAACAACAACCAAAGGACTAGGAACAGTAGGCTGTACAGGGGGAACAGGAATAACAACAGGAGCGACAACAGGAACGGGCAGAGCGCCCAAAATAGGGGCATACGGAGGTGGCGCTGAAGCATCAGGCCTGCGTTCATTTAATAACTTCTCAATAGATTCCTCAGAAACTTGGAAATCTTTAGAGGGGTAAATTTTCTGGATTCCGAGTGAAAAGGCTCTATCCATATTTTTAACTGATTCTGACCGATTTTCTTTATCATATAATAATGCTTTTTCGGCGTTTGTTTTATGACGACGTGCATGTTTATCCCTACTTTTAAGCTGCTGTAATGCTTCTTTCTTCCAATTCTGTAACACATCAAAGGCTGCTGGTCTGGCCTTTTTCTTTAACAAGATCGATTCTAAGTATTCAATACGGGGGATCTCAAAACTACCGTTGATTGGCCACTGAAATTCGGAGGCATGTCTGGTCTGTCTGTGCCAAATATCATTAAATACCATACTTCCAATGCCATACTTACAGTACATAGTACACGCCGGCGACCCCTCCTGTGGTGCCGGGCGGCTAAATTCCAAGGATTGTCGATCGCTGCGGAACAGAGCCCTAAAGCAGCTAGACAATTTCCCAGGCATTTCACAAAAAATTGGTGTTACCTGGTTCAATAATTGTGTCTGCAGATACAATACGCCAAATTCAAATTGTCAGGGTTAACTTAAGAGCCGGTTCACGACTGCACCTGACCAAACCTAAGGAGGACCGTACGGTTTACCAAAGAACTTACCTAACGAATTTTACCTTGTGTTTGGTGGTTTTGGCAAATCTGCCCGCCTCAAAATTGGACCCTCTTCAAGATGCCGTGTCAGACCACACGACTATCGTCCAAGGATCGGACCGTGCAGCGCTGCCGAGGTATTGCGTCTCGATCGGTCGGGCCCGCAGAATCACACCGTCCGATCCCGGCTCGATAGTCTGCGTCAAACTTCAATGATCCGGCATCAATCTTGAGGGTCCCTGTTCGGGCGCCAACTGTGGAAACAGAGAAATTGATATGAGGCCGGGAAGCCCAAAGGAAACACACCAACACAGGTTACAAAGAACATACAAAGTGCTTTACTCAAAAGCTACAACAATTATCAAAAAAGTCAATTGACAAACGGATAGCTATTCGGCCCTCAGAGTAACAGATCGAACTATCAACGGTAGTTCGCCGTGTTAGTGTGAGAGACCGTACATTGGGATACTCAGGTTTTTATACTTTTTATCCAGCTCTGGCCAACCCCCTCGCGGGTTAACCATTCCTAGAACCAGGCCTAGAGTTCGTTGCCAGGTCGATCCCATAATGTATGCATTTCGATCAGTTTCGCTGATACAGTTGTTCATTTACACATAGGTCAGGGATAGGACAAGGTCTCAGTTCACGACCCCAACAAGTGGCCTGCAGGCATATTACTTATTCATGTGTGCGGAGGTCACAACGGCCAGAATCCCACTCGAAATGTCATTCGGCCTCCATTTTGAGATTCAGGGTGACTTCCACACTACAAGAGAACCTAAAATGGCGGCTAAATCCAAGATGGCGATTTACACAATAAATTAAGGTCAAGACCTTGCTGCGGAATATATTTACACAATGTTTTTAGACCACTTGGCGTAGGCCAACACACATTCAAACAATGCGATAGGAGGTATAATATTATTTCGATTCCGACAATGCATGCATGTCTGGTAGTGTGTGTGCATATGTTCTGCACTCCCCGTGTTGCATGTGATGTCAGGCTCACCTTCGGCTACTCATGCTATGGTTAGTGTGTGGATGGTGCTGCCTGGTGCAACATTCCAGTTGTTTTGCTCATGTGTGTGAGTTGAAATGACATGTGTGTTGGGGTGTGTCATGCCATGTCTGAAGTCTGTGACTGCCACTCATCTGCAACTGTCATGTGTGTATCAGACCATTGTACATTGACCTGATGCCTGTGTTCTGTCTCTCCCTGTCTGCAGCGTCAACTGATGAAGAGGGCGGAGACGGTGCTGTAGAGCACAGCGGCAGGGATCCCACCGCCAGCAGGAGACACAAGGCCCAGCTCCCCTCCCAGGTTGACATCTCTTTGGGGTAGTGAGGAGTCTGGTGCTGCGTCCGCGGGCACAGCTGCCGGGGGTATGTCCAAGAGGCGGAGGTCGGAGGTGGACTCCTCGGCCACAGAAGGGTCAGCTGAGACCCCACAGGGGCCTATGGAGGAAGATGGCACGGAGTCATCCAGGTTGGTGGGGGGTTTGGTTGAGGAGGAGGTCGTGGAAGTCACACGCACGGGGCCTGGAGGGGGGGATTCCACTGGTGCCAGTGGTGCAGTCCAGGGGCAGGGACAGGAGGCAGCACAGGCCGCCGCAGAGGTGCCTGTGTGTAATCCTGTCCCCGATCCTGTGACTGCATCATCCAGCGCCAGCAGGAATGCCATCGTCCAGACCCATTTTCAGGGAGGGGATAGCCGCACAACAACTGGCCTTCCTCTCCCTGTGGATGTGGCAATCCGGGACCGTGTTCAGCCTGTCCTGGCTGGGGTGGCGTTGTGTGTTTGTGACATTCGGGGTGACGTGCAGGGTTCTTGTGAGGACAATGCATGTCATTTCAAATGCCTCGAAGACTGCGTCGACTGGCTAGGAGGAATCACCGGTGCTGGGTTCCTCCGTGTGCTGGAGCTTCTACCGACCCCCTCCCCCTATGTGCCAGTCGTCTTCCGTGTCATCTTCCTGCCCAAGTGTCACCCGGTTACCCTGTGGAGCTGGCCCTGACCCAGCGGCCAGGCTGGTGGGGGACACATCCCTGCCACAGTCAGGAGTCGGAGGTCCAGCAGGGGTGGCCACCACAACTGGACCCCAGCAGGAGGAGGACATGCAGGCATCACAAAGCAGGGGAAATGCACGGAAGCAGCAGGCTCAAGGTGGGAGCTATGATGGCTCGGGGACATCAACATCAGAGGGGCAGGCATCGGCCAGAGGGCAGGAGGACCCTGGATTGGGAGTGTCTTCCATGTGGCAGCGGTTGGACCAAGCCATAGATGCAGAGCAGGGCGGGCGGAAGAGGCATGGCTCACTATGGGCAGGGCGGAGAACTCCATGCGCAGGGTGCTGAGGCGGGCTGAGTGCCTTGTGGGAATTCGCAGGGATTTGGAAGTGAACATGGCATTATCCCTGCGAGACCTCTGGGCCAGTGAACAGGCCCGCCTCCAGGACATAGAACAGGAATTCAATGATGCCCTGGCCCAGGAAATCAGCAAGTGAGCCGTAGGACTTGCCCGCCGCCATTGTATATAGTTGTTTAGTGTTAGGTTTCATTTATGTTTTTCTTTCATTTGGGGCGCTTGGACTATGGCCAACCTGTTTGTAGAAAGTTCTTTATTAGGTCGTTTTTTTTTTGTAGGTTTTATTTCAATGGTTGGGCTCATGGACCCTGGATTTGTTATTTGTATATAGTGGAACAGTGGATTCATCGTCATGGAGCAGTGGATTTTACATATTTCTTTCCCTTTGGGTTTGCTTTGTTGGACGGAGACTTTGGACACATTTTCATTTGGATTTCTTTGGATTCTGATTTCATTTTTTCTCATTTTGGAACATGCAGCATTTTATTTCTCATTTCCATTATTGTGTGTTTTCAGTTGATTCACGGCATTTTGTATTGAATACATTTTTGTTTCATACTTCAATGTGTGGTATTCTCTGATTGGTTTCATGCATGTCACGATGTGGGTTTTCACATTCACTGGCACCCATTGTGTGTGTGTGACGGACATGTGTTGATCTACATATATGCCATTTGGGTTGTTTCATGTAATGGCCAATGTGGGGTGTATGTAATACTTGGTTGGTTCTTTGGGCATGCGTGGCGTGCGGTAGGATTTGGGTGGCCATGAGGGCCATGATGTGGATCATGATGACGTGTTGGGGATGGGACATGAGTTGGGGACTGCTGGCAGGTGCCTGTCACTGCTGGGTGGGTGGGGGTGCAGGGGGACATGAGTCGGGGCCTGCTGGCAGGTGCCCGTCACTGCTCGGTCGGTGGGGGTTCAGGGGGACATGAGTTGGGGCCTGCTGTCAGGTGCCCATCACTGCTGGGTGGGTGAGTGGGTGGCGGGACATGAGTCGGGGCCTGCTGGCAGGTGCCCATCACTGCTGGGTGGGTGAGTGGGTGCAGGGGGACAAGAGTCAGGGCCTGCTGGCAGGTGCCCATCACTGCTGGGTGGGTGGGGGTGCTGGGGGACATGAGTTGGGGCCTTCTGAGAGGTGCCTGTCACTGCTGGGTGGGTGGGGGTGCAGGGTGACATGAGTCAGGGCCTGCTGGCAGGTGCATCACTGCTGGGTGGGTGGGGGTGCAGGGGGACATGAGTCAGGGCCTGCAAGCAGGTGCCCGTCACTGCTGGGTGGGTGGGGGTGCAGGGGGACATGTGTCAGTGCTCACTTGTGCATGGTGACATGTGGGCTGGCTGGGGGGCATGGCCAGGGTGGATGGGCTGCCTGCGGGGCATGGCCAGGGGAGCAGGGTAGTCATCTGTGGTGTGGGCTGCCTGCTGGCCCTGGGGAGGGGGGAGAGGGTTCACCTGGGAGGACACACACTGCCAATTCGCATTGGGGCACCCCAGGAATACACGTACTCCCCCGCTCGCCCAGCGAAATCGTGTGTGGAACTCCACGCACACCCCACACATACACGTACCCCACTCGCACAAGCCCAATTACATGTGACACTTCCCGCACACCCACATAAATACACGTACACCGCTCGCACAAGCCCTATCATGTGTGAAACTTCCTGCGCACTAACAAAATACACGTACCCCGCTCGCACAAGCCCTATCGTGTGTGAAACTTCCCACGTACCCCCAGAAATACACATTCCCCGTTCGCACAAGCCCTATCACGTGTGATAATTCCAGCACACCCCAGAAATACACTTTCCCCGCTCGCGCGATTGCAGTGTAGCGGACTTGTAAGCAGGTCCAGGGTTAGCGCGGCCCTTCGTGCTGCATTGGGGATTTCAATGGATTTTCCTTGCGCAAGAGGCGTTCTTGGAGGCGTAACTGGCTCTGTGGGATGTTCTCTGCGCCAGCGCTCATTATGGCTTGGGAATTCCATGAATACGCGGTGCGCCAGAATGCTGTTTAGCGCACACGGCTGGCGCACGCTGGTGCACGCTCCCTCTCTGCGCTGCTCACGTGCGCTGAAATCTATGAATTACCCCGTTAGTTTAGTTTGTTAGGCATGGAATCTTCCTCTAGCAACAGGCTTAGTGAGGCATTTTTTAAAGTTAAATTGAAAAGACTTGAATCTCTTATCCTCTGGTTTAAGACCCTCTTCTAGCTTACCACATATGGCATAAAACCTGGGCCCACTAAATGCATCTTTGCCTAAGATTAGTCGGCATACACCCCCACCAACACAATTAATGTGTGCATGGGACTGTTTTGTCAAACTCACCTGAAACATAAGGTCAGCCTAAGACCGTTTTCAAATGCCTAAAACTACAAAATTATTGTGCACCTAACTGCTCTGGTGCTCTCCCCACAAATAAATCAACATGTGCCTTCGGCTCCATTGCTATAACCCCCAGCCTTAAAATTTCACATGTGCCTAAAACAGCGTTTGCATACTTCCATGTTTACAAAGTTCACATGTACCTGAGACTACTTTGGTGTCCTCCCCACCTTCAAAGTTAATGTATGCCTAAAACCTCTTTGATACACTCCTCTGTCAGCAAAATTAATGTATTCTTTAGGCTGTCTATGTGTACTTCTGTTCTCCAAAATTCATATTCGGCTAAGATTGGGTTGGTGTAGCTTCTTGCCTACAAAATTCATATGTGGCTGTGACTAGTTTGGCATACACCCATCCCTACAAAACATACATGTGGCTGAGACTCATTTGGATACGCCTCAGCAAACAAGATTCACATCTGCCTAGGACTGCTTCAACATACTCCTCTGCCTACTAAATACGTGTTTGCCTGAAACGGATTTGTTCTACTTCCCCACCTACAAAAAACATGCATTCCTTAGACTTCTTGGTCTTACAACTATGCCTACAAAAGTCACATGTTCCTTAGATTATCTATGGTGTCGGGAGTTATCCAGTACCCTGCACTGCTAGTAGGGGTCATAAAGAGCAGTGAGTTGTGATTGAGACAGTCTGGAATGCTTTCCCAGCATACCCTAGATTTGAAATACACCAAAAACACACAAAGATGTGCCTCTCACTTAAGAAATCCAGCGCCATGTACTCATAACTCTAAGTATTGCATGGTATATTGAGTCATTTTTATTTAATACAATCAGAAAAAACAAGTAATCAGCCAACACGTGTATTGAGCTTTCAAGCTTATTATACCGTGGACCGCAGGCCACATGAATCAATGTCCCGCCAGAACCGGATATTACATGGCACAGTACAGCTATCAAACTGCCATTCTCTAACTACATAAGTGTGCTATACGCTGTAAGAGATCCTGTAACACTGGGAACCAACTACTTATCGGTATTATCCAATCAACTGCTCAGAGGATACCATTACCTGTCAAGTATTCTGATCACAGCACAAATAATAGATCCAGAACCCAGTAGGGGTCAATTTCATAATTATCACTAACAGTCCTGAAGAAGAGCAAAGTTTGAAAGACGTGATGGTTGATTGCTTGTTTTCCCTAATGATTGTAATAATTTAAACTTGCCATATACAGTTACGAGTACATGACTCTGGATGTCTTGTGTGAGTGGTGCATTGTGAGACTTGCTCTCTCCCTACGTTATTCATATGTGACTAAAACTGATTTGACTACTTACAAAATTCACATGTGTCTGGGACTAATTTGGCATATTCCCCAGCCTGCAAAACTTGCATGTGCCTATGACGGCTTTGTACACGCCTCCACAAACAATGCCTAAGACTACTTCAGCATACTCCATCCCTTACAGAATTCCCTAACATCTAAAACAGTTTAGCATACACCCATCTACAAATGTACACATACCAAAAGCTACCTTTGCATATCCCTCTCTACAAAATCCATGTGTGCACATGTTTTTTGCAATACTCCTCACCTTCAAAAGTCTCCTTTCAAAGATTCCTTTGGTGTACTCTTCCACCTACAAAATGCATGTGTGTCTAAAACTGTGTGGGCATACTCACCAATAAAACTATACAAATATATGGCTAAGACTCCTTAGTGTTGTCCCCTGTGGAAGACTTTTTTGTCATCATCCCCAGGCTACAAATTTGATGTGTCCTGAAGACAGCTATATCATTTGCTCTCCTGTTGAAAACTGATGAGTACCTTCCACTTATTTGAAGTTCTTACCTGATGTAAAATGCACATCTGCTTAAGACTGCTTTGTTAGTCTGTTTTGCCTAAAAAATGCACATGTGCCTAGTACTTCATAGCCAAATTCATGTTTGCGTGAGCTCTTTCTGCCATGATCCCCACGTACAAAATGTATGTCCATCCAAGACTGATTTTTTGTATTTATACATCTATGAAATGCATGGCCTGCCTTCCTTGGCCCTCTTTCTGCTCCCACCTGTGAGGCAAAAAAACACAGGGTCATCTTCAACTCCACACTCTCCTTCTCTCCTCACATCTCTGAAGTCCCTAAGACTGCACCTCCTCCGAAGTAATCTTCCTTTCCACTCCTTCCCCCAGAAGCTCACTGTCTCCAGAGCTCTGGTTCTCTCTAGGCTGGACTACTGCAACATCCTCTTTCTAAATCTGCCAGCTTCTACTCTCCGCCTTCTGCAACTCATCCAGAACAGGACTGCGAGACCTGTCCTTCGCCTTAAGCCCAGGCATTGTATCACTCCAGGACTGAAATATGTGTACTGGCTCCCAGTGGCTGCCAGGATTAAATTCAAAACCCTCTGCATTGTCCACAAGACCTTCTGGGGCCTGGGGCCGCAATACCTTCAACTCTCTCTTCCTATATATCTTGCTTCTCAAGCTCTTCGCTCATCCGCCTCCAAGTTGGTGGTTGATCTATTTCTTCGGCTGGAGCCTCCCTCTGCCACAGCCTCCCTGCCTCCCTGAAACTTGAGAAGAACCATCTACGGTTCTGGAAGCACCTCAAAGCCTTCCTCTTTGCTTCTGGTTTCTCTCTTCTTCGCCCCTGCTGAACTCCTGGCTGAAACTGATACTGCATTGGTCACCTGGCTACCATCTGATCTCAGGCCCAGGTCCCTTCCCCCGCCAGTTGCACACCTGCACTGCCTCCCTGGCAACCCCTGCACTTGGGGGCTGTTTTCTACATCCCTAAAGTCCCCTACCAGCACTTGACACTTGATGTCTGCACTTACCCTTGCACCTGCCACCAGCTGGCTGCACTTTTACCTATTGTTTTTATCTATTTTATTGTATTTATTTTACTGTTGATCCCATGTTCTGCACTGGCCCTCTCCCTCACCCTGGCACTTTTCCCCTGCATTTGCACAATCTCAATGTCACCTGGCCTAGTAAGATTGTTGTCTCTGTCTTCCCTCTGTTCCTCCTCCCTGCCTCGTCGCGCCTTCAATTGTGTATAGGCGCATTATAAATGCCATATCATATCATATGTCCTAACATTGGTGCTTACCCCTGTTTACAAAATGCATGTGGTTTTCTCACTGCTTGGGTCTTAATCTGGTTTGGTGTGCCTGCCTCACACCAGGATATAATGTGTCCCAAAACTTCCTATAAAACTCCACTCTAGCTCACAAAGGCCCCTTTTATCAATGCAGTACTACTCTAAATTAATCTACAAGTAATCCTATCTGCCCATTCCCTAATTATCCACAGCTCCATTGTGGGGCTCAATCCTCTTCAAATGCAAAGTGTATTGAATTTCTACTCATCTGCCTTTATATGGATGTGTCTTATTTGGTAGACCCTCATTGCTTGGGCCTCTCAAAGAGCTCAGGAAGTATCTCCTTGTCGAATTTTGTGTCAGAACAAAACCTGAGCGAATCTCCCCAAAACACCCATGTACATCCCCAGGGACTGCATTGCCGTATGCGGGCATAACTGTGGGAGGACAACAAAGAATTGCTTTTTTCAACTTTCTCTCAGGCTTTCGGACTAGATTGGGAATCCTGTACATACATCTCGAAGGTTCAGCCGGGAGCATCATAGTGACATAAGATTTGGACACGCCCATAAATATTTGGGTGACTTCTTAGGCAGACACAAGTTTGGGAGCATGCCTAGAGAACCAACAACTTCCTGCTTCCTTTGTGGGTTGCATTTGGATGCAGGACATTGATGTAGGGCTGGACCACTTCAGGAGTTGAAGAAAGAGTAACATGTGTTGGTGTTATTCATGACTTGTTTTTCCTTCTTTAGGGACTGTGTGTTATTTGTGATTTAAAAAAAACGTTGGGTTTGAAACAACAAAAACGTTCATTTCTTTTCTTACTTCAGCTTTTTTTTATGTGGTGTAGCGGGGCGGGGGGTGGGTATATACATATGTTGTTTCTTCTCCCCTCACTTAAACTACACAAGCATGTCATGCCTAATGTTTATATTTTGTACACACTTTTTCTTCAACATATATCTCTTACTGTTATAACAACCCAGTTTTTGCTCATCTCTCCCTAGAATATATTTTTACATTTCTGCCAACTTTGACCTAAATTGTATTTTGTGAGCTTGCTTTTTACTTAAAAATCCTTTCCTTTATCAAAAAATTGCATGTATTCATTAATCCTTTAGTAATTCTTCATAGTGTATTAACTTTATATATCAAGGCTTCTTATGGTTGTTTCAGTTGTAAACATTATCATCTTTATTCACCATGAGTTATTGTCACTGAAAACGAATTCTTCATTTGTTAGAAGCATTTTCTAGGCGTATACATGGTCAGAGAGCCTATGCATTTCAGAGCGATTCTCCATCTTCAGGGCTTTGGGCCTCATTCGAAGTATGGCGCAAAGTTGATACCGGGCACCGTTAAGGACACCAGTGCCGGTAATCCCTTTGCGCCCTATTCCGAGGTCCCTTAGCGGGTCCCTTCCTTAACGCTTGGTTTTACCAGGCATTATGGACGGGGCCCGTTAAGGGACTTCAGAGCTAATAACAGTACCGCAATTTGCGGTACCATTGTTAGCTACTTCCCCATTCCCATTGAGCCCTATGGGGGCTCAAATGGGAATGCGGAATGGATTTTTCAATGGGGATTTACCGGTCCCGCAAAGGTCGGACTAGACCGTTAAGTCGCCATTGAACAAGGTCGGAGTCGGAACCGGTTTTGGAGGCAGCCATGGCGCAAATAGCGCCATGGTTAACTCCACACTCGGAATGAGGCCCTTGTCTCTGGGCCATATTGTTCTTGTTTGCTTCTAACTTCTTAAAATCTGCGTTCTGGTAACTCAAATTGCAGCGGTGTCTGCTCTTTGAAAGGAAAATGGCATATGTCCAAGCAGGCCCTGCTCGTTCCATACGCGAATTTCTAAGTGATATTCTACAGCCTAATCGCACTGCTTTTAAATCACGAACTGATCAGACCCCTGCGTAAAATGGATATCTTAATGCAGAATGCCGGCCTGATAAGAAAATGTAAACCAAGTTTTTATGCGAGTGGTCTCATTATGTTGCACTGATGGATAGATTTACTGAAAGTAGAATTAAAGACACCGTTTACGGACACGCCAGGTACTGCAAAATGCACTTTAACGGCTCAGGTTGGACATTTGCTAAACGAGTATACATCTTTAATAACATAGCATTCGAGCCGCCTGGACACAGTGGGTCGCCAGCGCTGAGCTCTGCTCGTTCCTTTTCTACCTGGCACTGCGCGGAGGGAGATCTGCCAGGCTTAGCCTCCGCTTTCATCCCTTTTAGCTCAAATCTTCTCTCGCCGCGTGCATGTCTGCCAGCACTCGTCAGTCCGGCTGTTTCTCACGTCTGCTGGTGATGAGCAATTACTGGCCCATTAATCCAGCATCACTCCCTCACAGTGCTGACCTTTGGCTGCGTTTCGATAGAATTAAGTTGGCTACCTCCCACACTACTCAGAGCTATCTTACGGAGAAAAAAAACGTAGAGCGGCATAAGGTTATTCATGAGAAGCACGATGGCCTTTTCCATCTCGGTTTTTCGTGAGCAAAAGATGCATGCCGTTATTACACTGTGGACTGTATTTTAACAACGTGATGCTTCATACAGAATGGAAGCCTGGCTTGCTAGTGCCCCTTTTGAGAAGCAATCACTGGCAGAGTGTTTGTGCGGCAGTATACTCTTCAGCATCTAAGACGTGACAGCAGAAAGCAGCGAGCAGTTATCCCCACTGGAATCCTGGGTGTCTCTAGACGAATGCAGCCTAATCATGTAAGATGTGCAGCAACTGCAATTACATCTCAAATTCCCCAACAACAACTTTGGCTAGAACCGAGCCCAATAATATCCCTCTAATGTGAGTGCCCACGCTCTTCTGTTGTGAAACAAGCAGGAACAAACGCACAACTCCTTCTTCAAAGTATTTTTGATCTCTGCCTTTGATGAAAGGCCCCCTCATGTTTTCACACCAAGACTATTCATGTACTTCAGCCTTATGTGACGAAGATAGCACATTACATGTTGCATATTGTGACAGTGAGCGAGTTTAACATCAATACTTTTGGTATTCATTACAGGATAATGAATGCTAATTACAGTCTACTATTGTTAACATCAATGGACAGATCACTGTTTGTAGGATATGCATTTGTTCACACTTATATCTGGGGACCAAACACATATAGGGCCTAATTCATGGAATTGCTTCCCCTGTGCAAAGACCCTTTTCACCAGTACAAAGTCACTTTGAACCGTGCAAATATTCCATGAATACTGTTGCTTGATCTAAAGAAGTCGCCTAGTTTTATAAAGCATTTCTTTCCGATTTCATCTGAATGGTCATACATACTACATTTAATTGTGCTGTTTACATCTACAGTGACATTCCTAACTCACCACTAAGCCGGGGTGAATATTTCTGAAAAGGCATTTTCAAATATTTGACAGTTTGGCACCCAAAGTTTCCACAAAACATGAATAGTTGGCAGTTGACTGGGGCTCCTGAATCCTTTATGAACCCCAACCCGAACGGTGGTATGCGGTTTTCATTGTTGTACATCCCTGCGGACGAGGCCAGATTTCCCACAGGGCAGTGAATCACATTTTTTTTTAAAAACATCATGACCCCCTGCCAGGTACACCCCCCCGCCCCCCCAACATTCAGCACTGCCACTCCCCAGTAAGATTATGTGTTATTGCAGTATTTTTAATTTTATTGATTTGTACCACACCATAGCCCGCAGGCATCAGGGCGCAACATAGAACAAAGATTAGACATGAAAAAACAAAGAAGGGCAGCTAAACTAGGCTTCTTCTACTGACATATGTGCATATGTGTGAAGGAGGAATTTTGATAATAACTTGTTCACTTAAATAGGTGAGTCTTCAACTTTTTTCTGAAGCTGTTGTGATTGTGTTGTGATCTACAGTGAAATCGCAAAGTTTACCACAAAGCGGATACCTCGCAGGATGTATATTCTGCAGTTCCCCTGTAATAAAATGCGGGATGTATACTTGCGATTTAAATTAAATCAAACCCCTACGCATGAAAGAACGAAGAACTGGGGCTCTAAAGGCACTACAGGTAATGAAATTGGTTGTAGATTCTGTAAAAATGTCGAACAGAAAGAGACAGCAAAACATCTTGTAATTTACTGTAATTATTTTGAAAAAGCGTGCATTACAATATTTGGATCAGAGCAACTGGGCACTACTGTGTTAGCAAGAGAATGGGTTTGGATGGCTTGTATGTAGGGATATTCTAGAAAGATCATTCTGTTGTTATCGAAATTACTGCAGATAATCAATGAGGAACTGGAAAAAATACGCATGTGGTAGTCTCTTGGTTTGGATATGCAAAATCTCGAATTGCTGCAGAAGAATGTCTTGTTTATATACTGATGAATTTGCGCCAGTGGTAAAAAAGTAGCGAGATTTGTGTGCTGGTCATACAATGATGTTTTGTTCATTTACACGTTACAGTGAACGATAATTTGTATTTGTTCTATAGTTATATTAATGCTTTTGTTAAACTGTGTATACTATGTAATCGAAAAATGGTCTCTTTGTTTTTAATACAAAATATGTTGTAAGAAAGTTGTAAACGTTTGTTGATCAAACTCAAAGAACAACTAATAAAACATTTTTTTTAAAAGAAAAAAGAAGCTGTTGTGATTTATTTTTTGTCTTAGCTCAATTGGAAGTTTATTCCAAATTTGAGTTACTCTGACTGAGAATGCTTTCCCATGCCATGTAAACATGTATACTGCATTGTTTAGTATGGTTTGGCACTTCGTACTAGGAAGTATTCCCTCGTATATGGTTTCCCACGCAATTATGCTGGTGACTTGGCAGTAATGTGTGTTGCTGATTGCAGGACACATGTGCCTGTCTTTATCAGAGTTGTGTTATTAGTGTAAAAAAAGTGTTCAACCGCACTGCAGTGTGCCTTACTTAACACCACAGGCCTTTTGTTTATTTTGAAGTCTGAATAAATTCCCTGGGGATTTGGGAAAATTTGGATGATCCGCTGGTTCCTACATCACCCAAGAATCTGCATGAATTGGGGTTTGGCATAATACATTCACCCAGGATTATTTATGACCATATCTTTTGGCATCTACTAATACACTGCGATTGCGTCATACTTTCCACTAATCTAGGTTTGAATGTAGAATGCTTATTTTTGTTGGGATATTTGGAAGAAACACACTAATTAGGATACAAGACGAAAAAGGCATTGTTATTTTTATATTGTTTGGTTCTGAAATTGAGCCAAGTGATAGTACATGTGTGCAGATTGTAAAACCAAAAACCTTAATCCATAGTGAACATATTTACAAAAAATCTGAGGAGTTCCTTTCACCTTCTCTCAACAAAAGATTATGAACATAAAACAAGGTGGCAAACGGGCTATAATTAGGAAGAAGCAGACTATGCCATTGGTTCATTTATCTATTTGGGCATGATCATCATTAACATGACTGACAGTGGCAATGCTGGCATAGATTACACCAGTGCAATGATAGGATTTAAAGTGCCACTGCTGACAGACATTGGGGACAGGTGTTATAAAACAGATTTAAAGTGGCAATGCAGACATATATTGGTTTTAGCATCCTGAATGTGTTATAAAGTTACAATGATGAAAACACTCAGTGTCACCATCATCATAAAGTGTCATCAGTTAAAATGGCTTGCTGACATATTGGGGCCACCGGCACCATGAACGAGAGTTCATTGTCATTGCTGATATACATAAGGAGCAAAAGAGTCAAGAATGTGATTAAAAGTGTCAATGCTGACCTCTATCAATGACACCAACATCAAGAAATGTGATAGAAAGTGGTAGTGTTAAGATATGTCAGCGGCACCAGAATAATGATGTGTTTTAAGTGCACTATTAATATGAGGGACACCAGCATCAGGAAACAGATTAAAGTTGTTATGCAGACATATATTATGTGCCTGGTTCAAGGCCTTGGCAATGTCAGGGAGAACAGGGACTCCCCGTGACCTGTGGTAGAAAGTCTACCAGGGTGTATGCCAGAGCGAAACAACCCCAGTTTTGGATTTCGGGAGTTCGGAGGGGAAGTCCATGAACCACTTGAATGGTTCCTTCTTGCTAATAGTGGTACCAGTGAAAATCATGCAATGCCTTCCTGCCTCTTACCTGACCAGTTTTTGCTATGATTACTTTCAGGACCACCAATCCAGAATGCAACACAGTGGTGGAGAAACAAAGAAAACAAATAGAGTGAGAAGCCCAAAGAGTTAAGTGAGGCCGAGAACCAAAGGCAAGAGGGGGGAAGAAAAAACCCAAGAAGTCACGGGTATAAAAAGTCTGCGAAGGAGGGACAACATGAAGGTGTTTGAGCAGGATCAGGAGGTGTTATGGTGGACCGAGAGACCAGGCAAAAGGATGATGATGGAGCATAGTCTGTGGCGGTTGTTGGGTACAAGTGCAGATAAGAAATTGCATGTGAGAGAGAGTGGTACCAAATGTGAAATGCTAACATTGTGATTGTTAGAGTGTGTCTTAGAGTAGGTGGTAGAAAAGTGGGTTGTGAGAAGATCAAAGAATAGAGGAGGTGAGAGTCTGGAGACAAGAGGGTGTTGGAGGAGAAGGGCGAGAGTAGAGAGAGAGAAGGTAGAAGTGCATCAAGGTCAGAAGGACACAGGAAGCAAAAGGTTGAGAGTGTGAAGGGAGGAATGTAAGAAGACCAGAATGACAGTGGATGATGGGAAATGAGAGAAAAAGACAGGAGGAAATAGGGGAGATTGAAGGTAGAAGGAAGTGGCAGGAAGAGAGAGAGAGAGAGAGAGAGAGAGAGACAGAGAAAGAGAGAGCAAATGAGAGATGGAGAGGGAGAAAGATGACCTACACAGATTAGAGGTTGGGAGAGAGAGAATTGGAAAGAATGAGAGTGGGAATAGAAGAATAGGAATAGAGCAAGGCAGTACACAATCAGGGAAAGAGTGAGGGAATTAGTGACAGGAAGAGATAGTGTGAGGGGAATGGACCATCCTGAACACGATTGATCACACTGTGTGGTAAAAGGGGAGTAAGATGTCCTTAGAATATACCCAGAGTGAGCAAGATAGACAAGAACTCAGACTTTAGGCCCTCACCACCAGATTAGAATAGCTTAGACAATAGGTGTTACCGATCACTAGTTTGTTACATTGTTGGTGGACTAGGGAAGCCTACACTAGGGTAGAGGGAGTGCACGGCTGGTCTAGGGACTAGTCAGGGACACTCTTAGTTGGAGTAAACTGCAAGCTTAGAAATGGGTAAAACGTAATCTAAACTCTTGATCTACTGTCTTTACTGGAGTTTGTGAAATTATTAAAGTCAACCTTGACAATTGGTGGCATCAGCATCAAGAAGCAGATTTAAAGTGGAAATGCAGTCATTCATTGATGATAATTATATTAAAAACATTTAAAGAAAGTGACTTAAAGTGGCAAATCTGGTATTTTACGTTATGTTATATTACTTATATTTATATTGTGGTTCACTGCCATTTGTTTGATCCCCATGCACCCTGGTTGATCAGAAAACAAAGGAGTGGGTTTGGTTAATGGGGACAGAGTTAAAATGCAAGACAGATTTGCTACTGCTCTCCTGAACACCCATGATGACTTGCTCTCAAACCTTGATTCCAACTCTCCTTCTGTTCTCATCCTTCTTGATCTGTCCTCTGCCTTCAACACTGGCAATCATGCCACCCTCTTAAATTGACTATGTGATGCTCTGGGCATCACTGACCACACACTGGCTTACTGACCTCTTTCCTTTCAAATTAGCCCTTCTATGTTCAACTGGGCTCTTTTCTCTCCTCTACCTCACTCATTGCTTGTGGCATCCCCCAGAGCTCTATCCTCTTGCCGTGGCCTTCAACATTTGCCTTGCCCCACTTGCCCACTTGCTCTCCATCTTCTATCCTCACTTCCAGTGTTAAGCAGATGGCACTCAGATCTACTTTAAGCTTCCCTCCTCTACCTCCTCTCATTCCTCTTTCATTCCCTGACTGCCATTCAGGCATGGTGAGCTGCTAATGATCTCTGTTTTAACTCCAGCAAGACCGAGATTCTTCTCATTGGAACTCTGCCCCCATCCTTCCCCCTGACTCTCTGGCCACCTTCCTTAGGTCACCTGCCCTTACCCTCTTGTGAGGCAAAAAACGTGGGTGTCATCTTTGACTCCTCTCTCTCCTTCTCACAATATATCGCTGACCTTGCAAAGCTTCACCTCCTTAAAGGCATTATCCCTTTCCTCACCTTCCCCCAGAAACTCAATGTCTCTAGAGTGCTGGTTCTCTCCAGGCTGGACTACTGCAACAGGCTCTTCCTCAATCTGCCCCTTTCTTCCTTCCGCCCTCTTCAACTAATCCAGAATAGGACTTGTAAGAGGATTCAATTCAACACTACAGCTAAGTCAATGCCTAGTCTGGGATACTGAATGGAAACCCTTATTGATATATCTTTATGTCCAGTTCATGCGTTCTGGATGACTACCCCTATATAACACCCCTCTCTTGGAATCCCCCTGACCCCACTGAGCCAAGAAGTAGTTCTGTTTTGCAAGTTTAAAGGTTTATTTGATGATTTAAACAATATATATATATCACACTTTATAATAAATTAATAATTGAATATCACACTTAATCTGAGCAGTAATCAATAATGGATAGTCCGGCACTAGCACACTTCTTTATAATCAATGATGAGTGGTTATAGGATGGATAAAATAGCAACAATACTTTGATGGTTTCAAATGGATGCAATGTGGAATGAAATGCAGTACAGAAAATAACTTGATATGATTTCAACAAAACAATGTAATCACTTTTCTCTGGCGATCCCCTCCCCCCTTTATGCAATGCAAGGAAATGGAAGGAAAGCACACAGTTCTCAGAAATGCAATCAAATGTAATTCAGTTCACCCCAGCAAGCTTAGACTACAGAAGTTGGAAACACAGGCCCAAAATGCTTTTATATGTGCTGGCAATGAAGTGAAAAATATGCTAAAATGCTTTTAATTCCCTCTAGAGGTTCAGGGTGAGTGGTATCTAGTTAATATTAGTCCAGGCTCACTCTAGCAATGATTTAGCAATGATTCAGGGATGGTTCTTAAGAGGCAAACGAATTTTTAGCAAGGAAACTGCTGTTTTCACACGTGGAGAAATTTGCAAATCGCGGTAAATTTCGCGATTGCAGCAGTTAAACCAAGTTCCTAGCACAAACGGTTACGGATTAATGAACGATTAAATAAAGGTCGTTTTTCGGATTTGGAATGTTAAAATTCAAAGTGACAAATGACAGCTAGCAGCTAGAAAATGACAGGTGACAGCTTTTAGGCAGTTCTACTTAGATTAAAATAGACTGAATTATATTATTTTAACTAAGAGATTGGTTCTGCACAGTTCTGCTAGGTACTCACACTATATTCTTGAATTAAATGGGCCTCGCCACGGATCTGGTCAGGTTTTAGACTGGACTCTGGTCTGGTCTCTGCACTTCACAGTGATCTGGGTCAGCTCTCTGGTTCTGCTAACAGTGGTCTGGGTCAGCTCTGCTCTCTCTGGTCTAGCCTCTCTGGATTCTGGAGATTGATGGATTTGAAGTCTGGATCTCTGGATGTTGTATGGTCCGGCAGAGCGCCTTGCAGCAAATGGAATTGAATGTCTCTATCTGTCCTGACTGTCTGCTTTTATGTGTTTTGAAAATGGGTGTGTGTGCAGCATCACTAGGCTCTACCCCTCTCCACTTGTCATTGGCCACTTCATCCTCTTCCCCTTGATTGGGGGAATGAAATGAAGTGTCATCATGATGAGGTCTGTTTATGGTACAGAGAACCCACCCCTGTCAAATTACACACAATCTATATTTTGACCCAAAAGACATATTTGCACAGGTACACATTTGTTTAAAATTACATGCACCCATCACATATCACAGGAGGTATACCCTGTCCAAATCTGCTCTTCGTGGGAGCTTGCATTCAGAAATGGCAACATATTTCACTTTTTGGTCAGGTTACCAATATCAGATTCTTACTCAAATTTATACACATGTGTGCAAGGCATGCAGGCATTAATTGATGAAGTATCAGACTTTTAACATGCATACATTTTAAGTAATACCCTCTTAACTGCTAACTTGCGCCCAGATCATGCCACCGGTTCTAAAATCCTCTTAAAATGTGGGCAGAAAAATCACAAGAATTATGGTATCATTTAAATAATTATGACAAGTCCGTACTATGAGTTATTCATCTTTTTCTAAAACCATATTCTGGCTACAGGGGTGTGGTTTCCGCCCAGCACAAGGTTGAATTTCTGGTTTTTCCAGTTCTGCCAAGCCAGCTTCTCTCACAGGCAGTGCTCCTCCCCTTTCCTTCCAGGAGGAAGCCACTTTTTACGGCCCCCATAATAAAACATTTGCCTGAGTCAGGACAGGGCTTTGTTCAATTTCCTGCAGAGCCCAGGTAATTAAATCAGGGAAGTGTCATATCCCTTTTGGTGGGAGCAGCAAAAGGGCAGCTAGGCCTGGGAACACAGCTGTTGTGCAAGTCTCATCTCCTGTCGGGGGTAGCTGGTGGGCAGAATTCAGTTCCTTAAGCCAGGCCCCAGCTAATGTCACTTTTAGTTACCCAGTTTTCTGCATTCAAATAAAATTAACCATTTTTACATATGCAGCTAGAATGCTGATTCTAAGTTTAAAACTATGACATTTAAACAATTGCAACCTATGTGACGCTCAAAAGTAGGTCACTCATTTCTTTTAAACATTTAGATTTTTAGTGTCTTTCAGTCCAAATTTACTTAAACTGCTGAAATCCACAGCTCAGCCAGTCTTGTTATAAACCTTCAAGTCACTTCAGAATATAACTTTAGATTGTATCCACCTCTCAGTAAGTCTTTCTTTGGCCTGCTTTGGGTTCATTTATTCAGTTTTATACAAAAAAAAAAAGTCTGGTGTTGTTTTAAAACGCCGGCTTTCTGATAGTGGTGAGTACTGGTAATGCACCCATTTTTGGGATTTAAGAAAATGAATTCCCCACAATTCTAGGTTGCTTTTGGCAATCAGCAATGCCATTCCCAATGGTTTCAGGCTACTGTGTGGGTAGTCCAATGGTGGTTTTAGGCAGTGCCCTTCTGTGCCCATAACATCGGCAAAATGGGTGGCAGCCTATTCTTCATGCACTTCCCTGGGCATTTTCTGGGAATCTCTGGCCATCATGATGTTTTCAATGCCAGTACTGCACAGTTTTTGAGGTAGGGCTCGGCTGCATGGGTAAAAACATCCCACAAGCCCCCCTCCTGCGATGCCATTCGGTTTCACTGATGGAACTCGCAAGACCTGGGATGTTTCCTCATCTTCTTCCAATAGATGGCACAGTTCAGCACTTTTCCTCCATCCGGTCGGATCGATCGGTTCTCCTCGCCGGTCCTGATGGGAGTATTGGGCGGTACACTGGGCCCCTTGCGTCTCTGCTCCCGGTCTCCGGATCGTCCTCCTTGGCCCGTCTCCAGGTTTTCTTTCTCCTAGGATGACAAAGGAAGAGCGGCAATACCTATTCATGGACATTTCTCCCCCACCATTGATATAGTGGGGTGGCATATAAATTTATAGTCAAAACATATGAACATGCACATTTCTATTTGCATTCAAAAACCAAAACACCCACATTGAGAAACTCAGAATTTGATAGGCGATATGTAGGATATTTTAAGTTAGAACTGAATTAATCTGAGACAGTACCCTCTAGGATTCCAGAGGATTCCTCCAGTTGTTGCAGAGTGTGCCTGGGATGGCAACACTTCAACTGGTTTATGTGGACCCACTTGTCTTCCCCCTCTGCCAAACCGCCTTTGGGGATGCGGATCTTGTAGGCCACAGGGGAGATTTTGTCTATAATCTCAAAGGGTCCCTTCCATGTAGGCAAAAATGTTCGCTGTTTGGCCTGGTTCCTTTGGAAATTGTATAGATAGACCCGGTCCCCCACCTGATATTCCTTCCTGGAAGTTTTCAGGTCATAGTGTGTCTTCATGCTATCAGCTGATCTTCCTAGATTCCGCTGAGCATAAGCAAAAGCATGTTGAAGGTGTTTCCTTAAATTCTCCACATACTCATGAGTTGTGGAGGCATTTATCAGTGTCTGCTCTTGGGTCCGGTAGAGCAAATGCTGAGGAAGCACCATCTTGCGCCCAGTCATCAACTCAAATGGTGACATTTTGGTTGCAGATGAAGGGGTAGATCTGATGGCCATTAGGACCAGAGGTAATCGGATATCCCAACTTGGCCCAGAATCTGCCACAAACTTCTTTAATATGCTCACAATGGTTCGGTTATATCTCTCTACTGCCCCAGAAGAAGCTGGCCGGTAAGCAATATGCAACTTCCTTTTGACCCCCAGTATCTCCCACATCTTTGTCATCACTTCACTGGTGAAGTGGCTAGCTCTGTCCGACTCAATCCTTTGAGGTAGACCAAAACGGGAAAAGATGTGGTTAATCATCAAGGCAGCTGCCGTTTCTGCCTTGCAGTTTGGGGCTGGGAGACATTCCACCCACTTGGTAAACAAGCATGTCACAGTCAACATGTACTTATTCCCCCTAGCAGAGCGAATCACGGGGCCTACGAAGTCGATTTGTAAATCTGACCATGGCAGGGTCATCCCCCTCTTTTGGAGAGGCGCACGGTGCGTGAGGGATGATGGCTGAAATTGTGCACACACAAGACACCCCTTCAAGTATTGGTCCATGTCCTGCCCCATGTGTGGCCAGTATGCAACCTCTCTTAAGATTTCCAAGGTTGTGTGAAACCCCCTATGACCGGCGGTGGCCGCATCATGGGCGTGACTTAACATCAGGCTTCGGAATGAGGTAGGAATCACCCACTGATCGTGGCCAGCTTTGGATTTCCTTACCAGCAAACCGTCTTGGATTCGGAACATTTTTGGACATTTCATCAACACTCTTAGGTCCTCTTTCCCAATGTAATCGGTATCCGTCAGGGGAAAGTTCTCAGGGTCCTCAAGGTGCTGGTAAAATTTACCAATTATTGGATCCCCCTTCTGAGCGGTAATCAAATCAGCATCAGGGGTCTCCTTGCTCCATTGTGCAATTGAAAGGTCATTGTGAGCATTTGTCTGGGACAGCATTTGTCACTGCTAGTGATAGCAGTGACCTGGATTTCCCCCAACAGGGACTCAAACTCAATTAGATCCCCTTGGATGGCCCCGGTTTTGGCCAGCTGATCAGCTAAGTCATTTCCAGTTTTGTCTGGTCCCTCTACTTTGGAATGACCCTTGATCTTTTTCCAATAGATGGTCATCTCATTCGAGGTGACCAGATCATCAATGTTTTGGATCAACTTCCCATGTTTCAAGGGTTTGTTGTTAGCACATAACATGCCTCTGGTTTTCCAATTAACCAGGTGCTCCACGAACCCGTTCCGTACATAATCCGAATCTGTGATTATGACCAGTTCGTGGAGTTGATGCTGGACAGCAGTGAGGATGGCCTGATGCACAGCCATCAATTCTGCCACCTGACTACTTTGGGGACCAATTTTGTATCCAGCGGAGGGTTCTGGGGATTCATTCACCCATGCATTCCCTACGCCGGCCACCAGTTCTTTCTCCCCGTCGTTGTCAACATGGTAAGAGCATCCATCCACATAGACAGTGGGCATTCCCTCACACTTGTCCTCTTCAAAGACTTTGTGTGGGGAATTAAGGTATGCCTCCATGTTGTCCTTGATTTTTAGACTTTCGTCCTCGAGACAGTTTTCTCTGGCACAATCATGCAAGTCAGCCAGAACTTGCGCGAGGGGACTCTTCTTGTTTTGGCCATATCTGACCTCCACAGGAAAGCCTTGCATTGACAGAATCCAGGAAGTAATTCGGGAATTACTCACATTTCCGGCCCGGATTCTGTCACTTTGGAGATATTGCAGAGGCTGGTGTGGAGTCTCCACTATGATGTGTTCCCCCTGGATAAACGGGCGGTAATTCTTCAATGCCCACACCGTTGCCAGGAGTGCCTTCTCACAATCGTTGAATTTTTCCTCCACAGAGGATAAAGTTTTGCTCGCATAGGAGATTACTTTATTGACCTTGTCATGATTTTGGTATAATACTGCTGTCAAGCACGTATTAGAGAACCCCGTCTCCAGGAAGAACTCCTTGTTTCTGACAGGGTAAGCTAGGCAGGGCGCTTGTGAGAGGCTTCTTTTGAGTTGTCTTACTGCCTCGGCTCGTTCTGGACCCCATTCCCACTTGACCCCCCCCCTTCAAGAGATGAATCAGGGGTCTGGTGATCTCTGCGTAGCCCTCAATGAACTTTCTGCTGTAATTAGTCAGTCCAAGGAGGCTCCTTAGTTCCCGCAGAGTTGTGGGGTCTTTCAGTTTCTGAAGTGCTTCCACTTTCTTTTCCTGGGGACAGAGACCCTGAGGAGTAATCTCATGCCCCAAGAAATTAACACGGGTTCTACACCACTGTGCTTTCTGAAAGGAAAGTTTTGCTCCGGCGGCCCTCAACTGGGTCAGAACATAACGGATCTCCGCTATGTGTTCCTCCACAGATGAACTTTTGATGAGGACATCATCTACATAAGCCAGGTTACCCCTTGCACCCAGGTCGGGCATGGCCTTGTGTAGGAAAATATTGAACTCATTACCGGAGTTAAGGTATCCGAAGGGAGTCCGGGTCCATGTATACTGCTGGCCCCCAAAGGTAAAAGCCAGCTTGTATTGGTCCTCCCTACTGACCGGCACGGTCCAGTATCCATTGGTCAGGTCTATTGCAGTGAATACCTGTGACCCCTGAATCTGGGCCAGCCCTTGGTCAATGTAGGGCAGAGGCCATCGGGAAGTATGGACCCGTTTGTTGAGCTCCCTGAGGTTGGCGCAGAGTCTCCACTGGCCGTTTGGCTTCAATATTCCCAGCACCGGATTATTGAAGGTGCTGTGGACTGGACGGATTATTCCCCGGGACTCAAGGTTCTTAATTATTTCAGTAAGGGACTCCATTGATGCGAGAGGCAAGCGATATTGCTTCACAAACACAGGAGTCATGCCAGGGTCCGTGGGGATTGTTGTTGTGTGGATGTCAGTGCGACCACAGTCATATGAGTCTACCGCAAAGAGATCTTGGAAATCCAAGAAAACTTGTTTCAACTTTTGCTTTTGTTCCAGAGTCACACAGGCATCAGCTAGGTTGACTCTCTCTTCCACCATCTGCCTGAAGCCTGGAAAGACTTCTGGTTTGGCTATTTCAGCGGCCTCCTCCAGCTGGGTGGAGAAGTCCCTGGTCAGAGTGCTGATTTGGACTGGAGGCTTCAGGTGGGAAAGGCAGCCCTCATGGACCTGGAAAATCACCTCATCCCTCCTGAAGTCACAAGTCACATCTTCCTTACCATAAGGGCAAGAAGTGTACACCAGGAAGTTCCCCCCATGCCGGGTAAAAATCCTATCTGGTGTCGTATTGTCATCACTGTCACTGTCAAAGCAGTTCTTGGGGATTGGCCCTAACAGTTCATTACCTAAATCGATGGAAAAATGACGGTCATCAACCGCCATTCCAATAATGGTGCCTGCGGCTAGAGTAATACTCTTTAAGTCGCTGTTATCCACCTCTATTGGAATGGTGTCATGTTCTATGTTGACTAATGGAGTTGGGTTTACCCCCAACCCTTGCTGTTGGAGAGAAGCGTTTAGATGTATGTAAGCATCAGGGTTTTTCAAATGTTGTCCTCTTTTAGCTTTCACTTCCAGGGAGAATTGTCGGGTCCTTTCTGGGATGGTGACTTCCTCTTTGATCTGAATTTCAACTGCATAAGGTAGCAATTGAGCTGACCTAAATGCTTTTTCTGGATCATCAAAGCCCATGGGATTATCCGCTAATCGGGACCAAGCTTTGAAGTTTATTAGGTCCAAACTAATGGCAAAGCGATTGAGAATGTCACTGCCTAAGTAAAAGGCGGCAGTAACGTCTCGCACGACCCAACAATTATGGACTATGCTCTTGTTGCCAATAGAGATTTTGAGCATACACCTGCTTGGCAGGAGATGTTTGGAATTAGGTGCTTCCAGGTCCATTTCCCATTTGTCTATCAGTTTGAATGTGGGAATGGTTGGATCTTTTGGGAGTTGGCGGAACATGGCTTCGCTGATGAAGCTCTTACCGTTGTTCACACACACTCGAGCGAGAACAGAGTCCTTCCCATCATTTAATTGGACAGGGATGAACAACTGCTCTCCAATTTGCTGAATATCAGCCAGGCTCTGAGCTGATTTCACATCTTTCTGGACTATAGGAGTGGGAGTTTCTGATTGTGGATTGGTAAAGAATTTCAGGGTGTTTCCTTCCAGTGTGGAATACCACCTTAAACTGGAAGGAAGGTTGATTTTCAGAAATAGAGAGGACCCTCCATCTCCAGTCTGTTGTCCTACTGCTATTACTGTCACGTCTGGAATTTGGCTATTCTGGAAGTGAAATTCTACTTGGTCAGATTTTTGTTCAACCATGTGGCAGGTGCCGTTTAAACTAACATGGTTGACACTCTGTTTTAATTTTATTGGTCGGCTAGTCTGGGTCCAGAGGACCTTGTTTACGCAATCTATTAAGGGTGACAACCTCCTCAGGAGGTCATTCCCCAGTAAGCAAGGGGTGCCCTCTGGAGTCACAACTATGACCGGGTGTTTCAACTTGTGTCGCCCAATCTTAATGTCCAAATCTGCCGTCCCCTCGACGGGAATTTCCTTCCCGTCAAAGTTCTGGAGTTGTCCAGGAAGTGAGGTGAGAGGAATTTGGTAATTCCCTCCCCTTCCTGCATTCAGTTCATCAAAGGCCCTTCTAGACAGAAGGGTAGCTTGAGATCCCGTGTCCACCAGTGCCAAAATTGTACCCTGTCCCTGTACTTGTACCGGGGCATAGTATCTTCCCTCCTTCTCCTCAAGGGGGCACAGATAATGCACATTTTTGGACAACTGGTGGGCTAACTTTCTGGTTTTGGACATCGCTAGCGAAGAGATTTGGGCAGAATTCTGTGGAGAGCCTTGGGAATCTGAAAGAAAAAATTGGCAACTGGAGATCAGAGCCATTGTGGGTTCCCCTGGCTCCGGTTCCGGGCCGCCCCCCCCTTTTTGGAGGCAGTCACCAGGATGGGTTTGAACCAGGGGATTTTCTTGCTGTTGGTTCTGGGATGAGATGGTGGGCGGCGTAGCTCAGTCTCCACATCTCCCCAGTCTGGATTTGCATCCCTAGGGACCCATTTTTCTTTGGGAGGAGTTCCCCCCTCTCTGAAGGAGAAGATCCTTTTCCCAGGATCCTCTGAGGATCCCTCTCCCTCAAATTGGAAGATCTGTAGCTCCTCCTCAAACTGAGTCTGTTTGGGTCTTTTGTTTCTCCTACCCCCCCTCTGCTCCTTAGGAGGCAGACTTTCAGGGGCAAGAGATATTGTTTCCGGTTCCTGGGTTTCCAGGGGCTGTTTACAAGTGAGGAAGGAAGCTTCCTCCAAGGCTTTACACCCCCCTTCCCTTTGTGCCTCCTCCCTGGGAATCGGTGAGTTATCGGGGTGCTGCCCCCGTCATTGTTCTGGAGCACCAGGTCCAAAGTTTGGGGCATTCTGTGCCGGCATGCCCATCTGAGGGTTCTGCTGAGCCCTTAGCACGCGACCCAGCTCTTGTGCCATGTTCTGAACCTGGCGCTCTAACTGGGAAACCCGCTCAGGCTGATACGGGGCCCTGTTTTCTCCCCTGGGCTGATCCCGGGAAGGGTAGCTATCCCTTCTCTGGTAGTACCCCGGGTTGGGAAGATTTGGGTACCCCTCCACCCTTGGCCTCCCCTCTCCCGGATTAGGTTGTCTGGGCTCAGGGAATTGGGGAAAGAAGGATGGATGATTTTGGGGTTGGAAGTTGGGTGGATACCTGGGGAAAAAGTTCTGCCCAGGATTTGGAGAATTTCTGCCCTCCGGTGGGAAGTTAGGAGGGAAGTTCCCTGGGTTAGGTGCTTGGCTGGATCCCCCCCCTTGGGCTGGAGGAGTCCACACATAACCCAGGATGGGTCGATTTCCCTTGTAACGGGGACTTACATAATCAGGAGAGCGAGGGACCCCATTGGTGGGGCTGCCTCCTTGGCTCCCTGTCTGTGACTGGCCCGAGGACCTTGTGGGCCTAGCATTATTAGGTGCAGGTAGGTTTTTAGGCCCCCCTATCTCCAAATCCAAAACGGGGGTGACCTTTACCTCTGCCACCTTGGCAGCAGCAGGGGTGCTGTTGGTTTTGGGATTTTTCTGGGTATTGCTTTTATTTTCTATGGGCTTCTGCACCTCATAGATCCGGGTCGCCTGTTCAATGACCCAGTCTAAAGATCTTTTCTCATGAAAATCCCTCACGAGCTGGGTCATTATGTATTTGGGCAAGGCATGGAAAAACGTATTAATACATTCTCCGCTGTCTGTGCGCACCCTTCTGGTGGTCTGCGCAAAGGCACGTTTCAGTTCTTGCACAAACTCTTGTGGGGCCTGATCCTCCCCACACTGCAAATTGTAGGCTGCCTTGCGAGCCTCTTGGGGATTTCTGTGAACAGAAAAATGTTTTAATATGGCCGCCCTATAGGTGGACCACCTGGAATGATTTTGGTCCTCCAGCCCTGCAAAGAAACTGGAGTACTCTAGGGAGAATGTCCACTTTACATATTGGATACAGCTTTGGCTGTCCTTCAAATGAAAAGTCTCCATCATTTGCTCATAGAGCTCCAAGTGCTCCCAAACAGAGTACTTGGCGTTCTTATGATAAGGCGTGATGACACTCCTGATTGCCTTAATCTGTTTCAATGGGTCCTTAATCAAGGCCCTTTTTGCCTTATTGGCCTTTTTGGTTCGGGTAACCCTGGTCCATTCATCTTCTGACTCAGAGGCACTGCTCCCAGAGGTTCCCGTCTGTTCTTCCAGGTTTTCCCGGATTCTGCGAGCCTGGGAATGGCTGGCAGAATGTGGGGACCTGGTCTCCTGTGTCCTGTACCGCTCAGAGGAGTCTTCAGATCCCTCCTTGCTGCCAGGATTTGATGGGTACCCCCGCCACTGACCTAACTGGGCAGAGGTTTTCATGATGCCCTTAATGGGCCTACTCTCCTGGGGTTCCCCATCAAATTGCACTGTGCTTGGGTGCCCATACCCGGATGCCCGCCCCTCCATTCCTGGGTGCTACTGGCCTATGAGCCCCATGCTTCTGGCTGGATAGTAATCTGCCATCCCTGTGGCCCGGTGCTCATGTGCGCCAGGGGACATGGGGGTGGCAGAGTCCAGGGACTGAGAGAGATAAAGGCCTCTGGTGCTAGGGCTCCTGAGGTTATGCTCAGGAGTTTCCCTTTCCCAGCGAACCTGGTCTCTATCCGCCCCTGCTCCCTGTTGCAATGCAAGAGCCTGTGCCATCAGTTCCTCAGTTAAGGCCTTACTAGACTCTATCAGTCTCCCTTGCATCGCTACCTGTTGTTGGAGCCTATCATTGTGCTGGCAGAGAGCCTCATTCTCTCTCTGCGTTTCCTGATTGGTCCTGGAGCACTGGGCCAGTCTTTGCTGCAGGAGGGTTACCTCCTGAGCTGTGTCCCTATTGGCCTGCTCCTTTCTTGCCAGAGCATCCTCCACCTTCCTGGTGTGCTCTAACAAGTTATGGTGTTCTTTTTGGAGGTCAGCCAGTCCCTGGAGGGCCAGGTGATTTTCTTCCATTTTCCTTTTTAAGTGGCAGACTTCCTGGCCTAAGGTATCCCTTTCCTGACTAAGAGCCTGCATCTGTGCCGCCAGGTCGTCCCTTTGCCTTTGGAAGGCACCTGCTTTCTGGCGCTCCTGGTCAAACTCTGCCTGGGTATCCAGGTCTTTCAAAATCAGTTTATTGCTCTCTGCCTTCTCCCTATCTAGGTGGCTTTGCAGGGTGACTACCTGCTCAGCACATGCCCTATTGAAGTCTAACTGTTGCTCCAGCTTTTTCTGGCTCTGCAGTAGGGAGTCCAAACCTTCTTGGTACTCCTTCTGCAAGGCCAGAAATCTGGTATCCTGGTCAGCCTTTTCCTGTTGCAGGATGTCCATATCCTTCTTTATTTTAATGATGTGCTGTCTACTCTCATTTTCTGACTCCTGGCTCCCCTGAAGCCTCTGCTCAGAAGAGACCAGGTCAGATTGGACCTTCTCTAACGCCATCTGTCGCTTATTCGCCAGATCTTGGCTTTCAGTACATTTATCCTGCATGTCTCCCATATATAGGTACAGGTATGCCGCTATCCTAACCATCTTGTCTTGTTCATCCTTAGCTTTAGGAGCCATGTATAGTTCACTCAGGGCCACATGTAAGGGACCCTGATCTCTCCATATATCTGACCCTGTTTCCGTGACCTGTTGCGTGATGGCCTGCAACCAGACCGTCTGGTCCTGATGGGTCCACTCACCTCTCACAAATAGCTTATGTAAGAAGTGCTCTCTGGCTATTTTCATATCTACCAAGGTCGTCATTCTGGAATTTGAGTTCCTTCCTGACTTACAGAAGTTTGTATTTTATTTTTGCAAAACAGACCTTTTCCTTAGAGCGTTCCTTTGAGGAGTGCTTTACAGCGTAACACAGCGTGGTGATCCGACCGGATATGTCTATCTGGTCAGCTGGCACGCTGTATTAATCTGCACAAATGGTAGATCTAACCCAAACGTCCCGCTCGAGCCCCCAATTTGTAAGAGGATTCAATTCAACACTACAGCTAAGTCAATGCCTAGTCTGGGATACTGAATGGAAACCCTTATTGATATATCTTTATGTCCAGTTCATGCGTTCTGGATGACTACCCCTATATAACACCCCTCTCTTGGAATCCCCCTGACCCCACTGAGCCAAGAAGTAGTTCTGCTTTGCAAGTTAAAAGGTTTATTTGATGATTTAAACAATATATATATATATCACACTTTATAATAAATTAATAATTGAATATCACACTTAATCTGAGCAGTAATCAATAATGGATAGTCCGGCACTAGCACACTTCTTTATAATCAATGATGAGTGGTTATAGGATGTATAAAATAGCAACAATACTTTGATGGTTTCAGATGGATGCAATGTGGAATGAAATGCAGTACAGAAAATAACTTGATATGATTTCAACAAAACAATGTAATCACTTTTCTCTGGCGATCCCCTCCCCCCTTTATGCAATGCAAGGAAATGGAAGGAAAGCACACAGTTCTCAGAAATGCAATCAAATGTAATTCAGTTCACCCCAGCAAGCTTAGACTACAGAAGTTGGAAACGCAGGCCCAAAATGCTTTTATATGTGCTGGCAATGAAGTGAAAAATATGCTAAAATGCTTTTAATTCCCTCTAGAGGTTCAGGGTGAATGGTATCTAGTTAATATTAGTCCAGGCTCACTCTAGCAATGATTCAGCGATGGTTCTTAAGAGGCAAACAAATTTTTAGCAAAGAAACTGCTGTTTTCACACGTGGAGAAATTTGCAAATCGCGGTAAAATTCGCGAGTGTGTTTTTCGCGATTGTGGCAAAAGTATGTGGAAAGAGAATGCGGTTTTAGGTTCTTTGAAAAGCCAAGATTCTAAGATTTCAGATGAGAGTTAAACCAAGTTCCTAGCACAAGCGGTTACGGAGTTATGAACGATTAAATAAAGGTCGTTTTTCGGATTTGGAATGTTAAAATTCAAAGTGACAAATGCCAGCTAGCAGCTAGAAAATGACAGGTGATAGCTTTTAGGCAGTTCTACTTAGATTAAAATAGATTGAATTATATTATTTTAACTAAGAGATTGGTTCTGCACAGTTCTGCTAGGTACTCACACTATATTCTTGAATTAAATGGGCCTCGCCACGGATCTGGTCAGGTTTTAGACTGGACTCTGGTCTGGTCTCTGCACTTCACAGTGATCTGGGTCAGCTCTCTGGTTCTGCTAACAGTGGTCTGGGTCAGCTCTGCTCTCTCTGGTCTAGCCTCTCTGGATTCTGGAGATTGATGGATTTGAAATCTGGATCTCTGGATGTTGTATGGTCCGGCAGAGCGCGTTGCAGCAAATGGAATTGAATGTCTCTATCTGTCCTGACTGTCTGCTTTTATGTGTTTTGAAAATGGGTGTGTGTGCAGCATCACTAGGCTCTACCCCTCTCCACTTGTCATTGGCCACTTCATCCTCTTCCCCTTGATTGGGGGAATGAAATGAAGTGTCATCATGTGAGGTCTGTTTATGGTACAGAGAACCCACCCCTGTCAAATTACACACAATCTATATTTTGACCCAAAAGACATATTTGCACAGGTACACATTTGTTTAAAATTACATGCACCCATCACATATCACAGGAGGTATACCCTGTCCAAATCTGCTCTTCCTGGGAGCTTGCATTCAGAAATGGCAACATATTTCACTTTTTGGTCAGGTTACCAATATCAGATTCTTACTCAAATTTATACACATGTGTGCAAGGCATGCAGGCATTAATTGATGAAGTATCAGACTTTTAACATGCATACATTTTAAGTAATACCCTCTTAACTGCTAGCTTGCCCCCAGATCATGCCACCGGTTCTAAAAACCTCTTAAAATGTGGGCAGAAAAATCACAAGAATTATGGTATCATTTAAATAATTATGACAAGTCCGTACTATGAGTTATTCATCTTTTTCTAAAACCATATTCTGGCTACAGGGGTGTGGTTTCCCCCCAGCACAAGGTTGAATTTCTGGTTTTTCCAGTTCTGCCAAGCCAGCTTCTCTCACAGGCAGTGCTCCTCCCCTTTCCTTCCAGGAGGAAGCCACTTTTTACGGCCCCCATAATAAAACATTTGCCTGAGTCAGGACAGGGCTTTGTTCAATTTCCTACAGAGCCCAGGTAATTCAATCAGGGAAGTGTCATATCCCTTTTGGTGGGAGCAGCAAAAGGGCAGCTAGGCCTGGGAACACAGCTGTTGTGCAAGTCTCATCTCCTGTCGGGGGTTGCTGGTGGGCAGAGTTCAGTTCTTTAAGCCAGGCCCCAGCTAATGTCACTTTTAGTTACCCAGTTTTCTGCATTCAAATAAAATTAACCATTTTTACATATGCAGCTAGAATGCTGATTCTAAGTTTAAAACTATGACATTCAAACAATTGCAACCTATGTGACACTCAAAAGTAGGTCACTCATTTCTTTTAAACATTTAGATTTTTAGTGTCTTTCAGTCCAAATTTACTTAAACTGCTGAAATCCACAGCTCAGCCAGTCTTGTTATAAACCTTCAAGTCACTTCAGAATATAACTTTAGATTGTATCCACCTCTCAGTAAGTCTTTCTTTGGCCTGCTTTGGGTTCATTTATTCAGTTTTATACAAAAAAAAAAAAAAGACTGGTGTTGTTTTAAAAAGCCGGCTTTCTGATAGTGGTGAGTACTGGTAATGCACCCATTTTTGGGATTAAAGAAAATGAATTCCCCACAATTCTAGGTTGCTTTTGGCAATCAGCATTGCCATTCCCAATGGTTTAAGGCTACTGTGTGGGTAGTCCAATGGTGGTTTTAGGCAGTGCCCTTCTGTGCCCATAACATCGGCAAAATGGGTGGCAGCCTATTCTTCATGCACTTCCCTGGGCATTTTCTGGGAATCTCTGGCCATCATGATGTTTTCAATGCCAGTACTGCACAGTTTTTGAGGCAGGGCTCGGATGCATGGGTAAAAACATCCCACAGACTGCAAGACTTATCCTTGACCTCAAGCCCAGGGACCGCATCTCCCCAGCACTAAAGTCTCTCCACTGGCTCCCGGTAGCTGCAAGGATCAAATGTAAAACCCACTGCATCATCCACAAGGCTTTTTGAGACCTGCAACCACACTATATCCAACCTTCTCTCCCTAAATACCTCCCTGCTAGACTCCTTTGTTCCTCTAGCTTGAACTCTCTGCAGGTCAGACGCTTCTCTAAGCAGAGTGTGGGGGTAGATATCTTTATTTGGCAGGAGACTCACTCTGGAATGATGGCCTCCCTGCCCCTCTCGGACTTGAGCCGGATCTCCTTAAGTTCCGGAAGCTTCTCAAGACCCCCTTTTCCCCCTCCTCCTACCCTCTCCCCCTTCTTTGCTAATGCCACCCAGCTGCTGCGACTGGCAGCCTGGTCACTTCTGTGTCATATAGTGACCAGGCCCTCCCTCAACCAGTTTGCCTCAACACCCCTCCCAGCACTTGCCTATTCGCACCCTTCACTGACCAGACTACTGAGCCTGGTCCACCCCCCGCACTTGTTGACCCTTATCCCCTCCCCCCTCACACTTTCCCTCCAGGCTCCCCGAGCACTTACCCAGCGTCTACAGCCCTCTCCTTCCTGCATCCGCACCTCTGCCTCCATTACCTTCCCTTCAACCTGACTTGCCCCTCCCCCTGCACTTCCTGTTTGCTGGACTTTCATGATCTGAATGTCTCAAGGCCTAGTTGAACCGTTTATTGTTCTTTATCCTCTCTTCCCTGCTCCCCCTTTGTGTTGTGGTGCCTGGAAACACGTTCTGATGTATAGGCGCCTTATAAATGTACAATAAATATGATAACATTACTTATTGTGGTCATGTGAGCAGACCATAAGAACAATGAGCTCTGTGTGCAGGGCTGTTTCTAAGTGACATGTGATAAGAGTAAAAATTAGAATGTGACCAGAGGGGAGCCTTGAGTGCCTTTGGTGCTAGCATTCATTAGCAGAGACTGTGCTTTGAAACTTGATTGTGTAGCATTCTGACCAGCATGCTATGAAGTCATGGTTGGGTTATCCTGTGATTCAACAGTGGAGTTTTATAAATTTACTTTAAATTAATAAATATAATTCACTTTCAATGTGTAAGTGACTTAGTTTGATAATTTTAGAGCAGGGGGGCAAGTGGAGGGCCCACTGAGTACCTTTAAAGTGTGGACATGGTGATGCCCCGGTAGTGGTACCCTTTAAGTAAAATAATTGTGAGGATATGTTCTTAGGCCCTGTTGGGAGTGCTGGAGTCTGTATGTGGACAGTGGCAGTGGCTGGTCCTGTGTGGGAGTTGGGGAACAACGGGACACGTGTACGCCAAACGGAGCATGCAGCAGGGTACACAAAGTAGTGCCTTGGGTATGTAATGTGAAGCAGACAACTGCTTGTAGATTTCTCAAAATATACAATTTTATTAAAGAAAATATAGTGAGACAAATCCCAAGTACTACCACAATGACGTAACAACCAAGGTAGCACAGTAAAACAATGTCACAACAGGATGTGTACCATGTGTGGTACATAACACAGAATAATGAACCATCAACTGATGTGTACTGTCACAGCTCCCGTGTACAGGTGCAGGAGTGGCACGAACCAACCACCCCCACTGTGGTCGGGGTGCCTGCAAGGTCAAACTCACACAGGCATCTGAGAACCTGGTGGGGAACGAGGTTCAGGGATATACCGTCGGGACAGGCTTTGCTATACTGGATAACCGGAATGAGGGGCAGGAGAGGGGAGTAGGATTCACACGGGAAAGTAGGAAATGCACAAAAATGTACTCCTCACATTTACACATACACACGTACACCAAACCTGATCAACATGCACATAGTAACAAATTACTCAAATGGAAGACAAAGAGAAACTTATCTCTGGGGTGAGTGCTGGCCTCCTGCCTGCGGACTCTCAGGTCCGGTAACAGGAGCAGTTTAATGCTGCAAAGAGAGCCACAGTTAATAATCTGTGCGTGCTTATAACACACAAACACACCAGCATACATGCCCCAAAGTAACAAAATACTCTACAAACAAACAATCTGGTGTGGATGCTTCGTACCCATACGTAACATTACCCCTGTGATGGTTCATACACAGTCAATGCAGTAAGTCATGCGCTGTTGGGTGCGTTGCAAATAGAAGACCAATGTGTCACGAATAACACAACATGCAATGTTCCCTGGGTAAGCAGCCAGACGCAAATAGCAAGGTATGACTTCAGAACAAGTCGTGTTCCAACATGACCCAAATAAAGTAGGTAGTGCATGTGTCAAATTCTACATGGTAATGAAATGCACTGCACCCGAGTCTGTCCCTTGCTGTCTGTCCCTGTGAGCTGCTTCTTTCCATGTCTTGCAATGCTACATGGCTAATACAAGTGCCTCAATGGACCATGGTGGACCGGAAGGTATGTGTCACTGGCCCTGCAGGTGCCCCAGACAACTTTCCCATCAACTAGCCATTAGTCCACCAATGCATCTCAGCTGTATTGTGCGCTTCAACACCAATATTTCTCCAAGCCCACCGTCAGTGCTGCTACTAAGCATGCATGTGCAACTGGCTGCTCACCTTGCCTGGAGTCCCTTGAAACACGTCAGCTGTTTTCGGATGCATGAGCACAATCCCTGTGCCTCTGCTTGCGCAAACATGCGCATGTCGGCACCACCACATGTGTCCAGCTTCCAGACGTCCAATGGCCCATGTCTGCTGGCAAAGGTGGTCTGGAGGCTCATCCCCTGCAGAAAGTGCACGAAACACATGATTAATGCTTTAAAATCATCTGTGTGTGTCTCTTCAGGCATTACATGACTGGACCATGTCAGAGACGTACATCACAAATCACACCATCAGTCCGTCTTTCACAGGCAAACTGTTGAACACGCCATCTACTCCATGAATTGCAACAAGCACATGTACAGTATAGATAATAAACATACTACACAATGAATAGCAATGAATGTACACATCAATCATGAAACCCCCCATCTAGCGAATGAAGAACAGTGGTCAATAACACCCCTGTGGGATGTATTTACCCATGCATCCTAGCCCTACCTCAAAACTGTGCAGTACTGACATGGAAAACATCATGATGGCCAGAGCTTCCCAGAAAATGCACAGGGAAATGCATGAAGAATAGGCTGCCATTCATTTTTGCCGATGTTATGGGCACAGAAGGAAACTGCCTAAAACCACCATTGGACTACCCACACAGTAGTCTGAAACCATTGGGAATGGCAATGCTGATTGCCAAATGCAACCTAGAATTGTTGGGAATTAATTTTCTTAAATCCCAAAAATGGGTGCAGTACCAGTACTCACCACTATCCAAAAGCCGGCGTTTTAAAACCACTCTGTTTCCCTGAAGGCAAGTCAAAGTGCCTATTTCAAACATTGCAATATGTGCAAAATATTTACTGAACACCAGCAGACATTTGGCAGAATGGAGTGTTGTGTGCCTACAAAATCTGGGAAATGAAGAGCCCAAAACAATGCTTATAACAAAACTGCTATGGAGTCAGCAGTTTAAGTTGCACTGGATTTAAAGACACTAAAATCGAAAATGTTTAAATTGACTGAGTGACCTACTTTTGAGTATCACATAGGTTGCAATTGTTTAAATGTCATAGTTTTAAACTTAGAATCAGCCTTCTAGCTGCATATGTGAAAATGTTTAGTTTTATTTGAATGCAGGAACTGGGGAACAAAAAGTGACATTTTATCTGAAACCTGGCTTAAGGAACTGAATTCTGCCTGGCAACTACCCCCATCAGAAGGGAAACTTGAGTCACAGCTGTGTTCCCAGGCCAACCTTCCTTTTGCTGCCCACACTAAGGATATGCCATCTATCTGATAATTGAATTATCTGTGCTCTGTAGGAGAGTGAACAAAGCCCTCTTCACTCAGGCAAAGGTTTTTATTACCGCAGTCGTAAATGTAGCTTCCTCTTGGCAGGAGCTGGGAGGGGCACTGCCTGTGAGAGCAAGCTGGCTTGGCAGAACTGGAAAGAACCAGAAATTCAACCTTGTGCTGAGGGTAAACCACACCCCTTTGGAGCCAAAACATAACTTTAAAAAGATGAATAACTCATAGAGCGGACATGTGAAAATTTTATAAATGATACCATAATTCTTGTGATTTTTCTGCCCACATTTTAAGAGGTTTTTCGACCCGGTGGCATGTTCAGGGGGGTGTCAGCGGAAAAGTGGATATAACTCTAAATGTATGCATGTTAAAAATCTGAAACTTCATCAGTTAATGTCCCTACTCCCTGCGCACATGTATGTAAAGTTGGGTCAATGTCAGAAATTGCAAAATCAGTTAAAAAGTGAAATATGTGCCATTTCTGAATGCAAGCTCCCAGGAAGAGCAGAGTTTGAACAGGGGATACCTCCTGTAATGCATGATGGGTGCATATGATTTTAAAACAATATGTACCTCTGCAAATATGTATTTGTTTCAAATCTAGATTTGTGTGTAAGTTGACAGGAGGAGTGGACTTTCTGCAGGCTGTAAAATGACATCACTCTGACTCACAGTTCATTCCCCAATCAAATGATAAATGGAAGTTTGACCAATTAGAAGCTGAGAGAGAGGTAGGGTCAGTGATGCTAGAACACACCCACATTCTAAACACATAAAAGCAGACAGACAGGACAGATAGGGACTTTCCAAATCCATCTGCAGCGGGACGCTCTGCCGGAAAAATCCATACTTACCTCCATCAACCTCCAGAAAGCCAAACTAGAGACTTCAATCTATCCAGAACTAAGAGACCAGACCAGAGAGAAAGCAGTGCTGTACCCAGAGAGACCCAGACCAGCAGAGAGAGCTGACCCAGATCACTGTGAAGTGCAGAGGCCAGGCCAGACCAGACCAGAGTCCAGTTTAAAACCCTGACCAGATCCATGGCGAGGCCCATTTCACTCAAGAATATAGTGTGAGTACCCAGCTGAACTGTGTAGAACCAATCTCTTAGTTTAAATTCATCTAATTCAACCTATTTTAATCTAAGTAGAACTGTCTCCTAACTGTCACCTGTCATTTGCAAAGCTGTCACTTGTCATTTCGTAGTTGCAAGCTGCACGTGTCTTTTTGAACTTTAAAATTTCAAATCTGAAAAACGACCTTTATTTAATCGCTCATATCTCCGCGACCGTTCGTGCTAGAGACTTGCAGTAACTTTCATTTTGAAGCTGAGATCCTAGGCTTTCATAGGACCCCAAAACGATAGAGATAGTCCTTGTGGTTCCTCTGTAATAGCGCTCGGCGCATCCGCGAATTTTACCGCGATTTGCAAATTTCTTCACATGTAAAAACTGCTGCTGTTGCTTTTCCATTTGCCAGAAATTCGTTTAACCTGCTAACTATCCCTGCATCATTGCCAGTGTGAGCCTGGACTAATATTAACTAGATACCACTCACCCTGAACCTCTGAAAGGGAATTAACAGCATTTCCAGCATATTTTTAATTCATTGCCAGCACATATCAAAGCATTTGGGCCTGTGTTTTCAAAACTCCTATCTGTTTTCTGTTGTCTAAGCTTGCTGGATTGAACTGATTACATTGATTGCATTTCTGAGAGCTGTGTGCTTTCCTCCCATTTCCTTGCAGTGCATAAAGAGGGGGGGAGTGAATAGCCAGAGAAAAGTGATTACATTGTCTGGTTGAAATCATATTGAGTATTTTCTGTACTGCATTCATTGAATATTGCATCCACCTGAGCTTACATAAAGCATCCTCTACCACATTATACTTTTGTTCCTATTTACCAGTGTGCTATCTTATCCATTTCATCTCAACTCCTTAGTAATTATAAAGAAGTGTGCTAGTGCCAGATTCTCTGTTGTCAATCTTTATCATATCAGATTAAGTGTGCTATTCAATTATTAATTTATTATAAAGTGTCATATATATATCTATTGTTTAAATCATCAAATAAACCCTTTTAACTTGCAAAACAGAACTACTTCTTGGCTCAGTGGGGTCAGGGGGATTCCAAGAGAGGGGTGTTATATAAGGGTAGTCATCCAGAACGCATGAACTGGACCTAAAGATATATCAATAAGGGTTTTCATTCAGTATTCCAGACTAGGCGTTGACTTAGCTGTAGTGTTGAATTGAATCCTCTTACAAATTGGGGGCTCGAGCCGAGACGTTGGGTTAGATTTACCACTTGTGCAGCTTAATACAGTGTGCTAACTGACGGGATACATACATCCGGTCGGATCACCACGCTGCATTACGCTGTGAAGCATTCCTCAAAAGGGACACTCCAAGAAAAGTTCTGTTCTGCAAAAATAAAATACAAACTTCTGTAAGTCAGGACAGAGACCAATCTCTAGAATGACGACCTTAGTAGACATGAAAATAGCCAGAGAGCACCTCTTGCATAAGCTATTTGTGAGAGGTGAATGGACCGAACAGGGCCAGGATGTGTGGTTGCAGGCCATCACACAACAGGTCACTGAAACAGGGTCAGATATATATAGAGATCAGGGTCCCTTACATGTGGCCCTGAGTGAACTATATATGGCTCCTAAAGCCAAAGATGAACACAATAAGATTGCCAGGGTAGCGGCGTATTTATATTTACATATGGGAGCCGTGCAGGACAAATGTGCTGAAGGCCAAGATCTGGCGAGTAGGCAACTGCTGGCATTACAGAAGGTCCAATCTGACCTGGTCTCTTCTGAGCAGAGGCTGCAGAGGAGCCAGGAGTCAGAAAATGACAGCAGACTGTACATCACTAATATGAAGGAGGATATGGATGTGCTGCAAAAGGAAAAGTCAGAACAGGATACCAGATTTCTGGCCCTGCAGAAGGAGCACCAAGACAGTTTGGACTCCTTACTGCAGAGCCAGAAAAAGCTGGAGCAACAATTAGACTTTAACAGGGCATGCACGGAGCAGGTAGCCACCCTGCAAAGTCATCTAGATAGAGTGAAGGTAGAGAGCAACAAGCTGATCTTGAAAGACCTGGATACCCAGGCAGAGTTTGATGAGGAGCGCCAAAAAGCTGGTGCCCTTCAACGGCAAAGGGACGACCTGGCGGCACAAATGCAGGCTCTTAGTCAGGAAAGAGACGCCTTAGGCCAGGAAGTCTGCCATTTAAAAAGAAAAATGGAAGAAAATCACCTGGCCCACCAGGGACTGGGTGATCTCCAAAAAGAACACCAGAACTTGGTAGAGCACACCAGAAGGGTGGAGGACGCTCTAGCAAGAAAGGAGCAGGCCAATAGGGACACAGCTCAGGAGGTAACCCTCCTGCAGCAAAGACTGGCCCAGTTCTCCAGGACCAACCAGGAAGCACAGAGGGAAAATGAGGCCCTCTGTCAACACAATGATAGGCTCCAACAGCAGGTAGCGATGCAGGAGAGACTGATAGAGTCGAGTAAGGCCTTAACTGAGGAACTGAAAGCACAAATGCAGGCTCTTGCATTGCAACAGGGAGCAGGGGCGGATAGAGATGAGGTCCGCTGGGAAAGAGAGACTCCTGACCATAACCGCAGGAGCCCTAACACCAGGGGCCTTCATCTTCCCCAGTCCCTGGACTCTACCACCCCCATGTCCCCTGGCGCACATGAGCACAGGGCCACAGGGATGGCAGATTACTATCCAGCTAAGAGTATGGGGCTCATAGGCCAGCACCACTCAGGAATGGAGGGGTGGGCATCCGGGTATGGGCACCCAAGTACAGTACAGTTCAATGGGGAAGCCCAGGAGAGTAGGCCCATTAAGGGCATCCTGAAAACCTCTGCCCAGTTAGGTCAGTGGAGGGGGTACCCATCAAATCCTGGCAGCAAGGAGGAATCTGAAGACTCCTCTGAACTGCGCAGGACACAGGAGACCAGGTCCCCACATTCTGCCAGCCATTCCCAGGCTCGCAGAATCCGGGAAAACCTGGAAGAACAGACGGGAACCTCTGGGAGCAGTGCCTCTGAGTCCGAGGAAGAATGGACAAGGGTTACCCGAACCAAAAAGGCCAATAAGGCAAAAAGGGCCTTGCTTAAGGACCCTTTAAAGCAGATTAAGGCGATCAGGAGCGTCATCACGCCTTACCATAAGAACGCTAAGTATTCTGTTTGGGAGCACTTAGAGTTGTTTGAGCAAATGATGGAGACTTTCCATATGAAGGACAGCCAAAGCTGTATTCAATATGTAAAGTGGACCTTCTCCCCGGAATACTCCAGTTTCTTTGCGGGGCTGGAGGACCAAAATCATTTAAGATGGTCCACATATAAGGCGGCCATCCTGAAACATTTTTCTGTTCACAGAAATCCTCAAGAGGCTCGCAAGGCAGCCTACAATTTGCAATGTGGGGAGGATCAGGCCCCACAAGAATTTGTGCAGGAGTTAAAGCGGGCTTTTGCACAGACCACAAGAAGGGTGCGCACGGATAGCAGGGAATTTATTAATACGTTTTTCCATGCCTTGCCCAAATATATCATGACCCAGCTCGTGAGGGATTTTCACGAGAAAAGATCTTTAGACTGGGTCATTGAACAGGCTACCCGGATCTATGAGGTGCAGAAACCGGTAGATAGCAAAAGTAATGCCCAGAAAAACCCCAAAGCCAACAGCACCCCTGCTGCTGCCAAGGTGGCAGAGGTAAAGGTCACCCCCGTTTTGGATTTGGAGATGGGGGGGCCTAAAAACCTGCCTGCACCTAATTATGCTAGGCCCAGGAGGTCCTCGGGTCAGTCACAGACAGGGAGCCAAGGAGGCAGCCCCACAAATGGGGTCCCTCGCTCTCCTGATTATGTAAGTCCCCGTTACAAGGGAAATCGACCCATCCTGGGTTATGTGTGGACTCCTCCAGCCCAAGGGGGGGGATCCAGACAAGCACCTAACCCAGGGAACTTCCCTCCAAACTTCCCACAGGAGGGCAGAAATTTACCAAACCCTGGGCAGAACTTTTTCCCCAGATATCCACCCGACTTTCAGCCCCAAAACCATCCATCCTTCTTTCCCCAATTCCCTGAGCCCAGACCACTGAATCCGGGAGAGGGGAGGCCAAGGGTGGAGGGGTACCCAAATCTTCCCAACCCGGGGTATTACCAGAGGAGGGACAGCTACCCTTCCCGGGATCAGCCCAGGGGAGAAAACAGGGCCCCGTATCAGCCTGAGCGGGTTTCCCAGTTAGAGCGCCAGGTTCAAAACATGGCGCGGGATCTGGGTCACATACTGAGGGCTCAGCAGAACCCTCAGATGGGCGTGCCGGCGCAGAACGCACCCAACTCTGGACCTGGTGCTCCAGAACAATGACGGGGGCAGCACCCCGATAACTCACCGGTTCCCAGGGAGGAGGCACAAAGGGAAGGGGGGTGTAAAGCCTTGGAGGAAGCTTCCTTCCTCACTTGTAAACAGCCCCTGGAAACCCCGGAACCGGAAACAAAATCTCTTGCCCCTGAAAGTCTGCCTCCTAAGGAGCAGAGGGGGGGTAGGAGAAACAAAAGACCCAAACAGACTCAGTTTGAGGAGGAGGTACAGATCTTCCAATTTGAGGGAGAGGGATCCTCAGAGGATCCTGAGAAAAGGATCTTCTCCTTCAGAGAGGGGGGAACTCCTCCCAAAGAAAAATGGGTCCCTAGGGATGCAAATCCAGACTGGGGAGATGTGGAGACTGAGCTACCGCCGCCTACCATCTCATCCCAGAACCAACAGCAAGAAAATCCCCTGGTTCAAACCCATCCTGGGGACTGCCTCCAAAAAGGGGGGGGCAGCCCAGAACCGGAACCAGGGGAACCCACAATGGCTCTGATCTCCAGTTGCCAACTTTTTCTTTCAGATTCCCAAGACTCTCCACAGAATTCTGCCCAAATCTCTTCGCTATCGATGTCCAAAACCAGAAAGTTAGCCCACCAGTTGTCCAAAAATGTACATTATCTGTGCCCCCTTGAGGAGAAGGAGGGAAGATATTATGCCCCGGTACAAGTACAGGGGCAGGGTACAATCTCGGCACTGGTGGACACTGGATCTCAAGCTACCCTCCTGTCCAGAAGGGCCTTTGATGAACTGAATGCAGGAAGGGGAGAGAATTACCAAATTCCTCTCACCTCACTTCCTGGACAACTCCAGAACTTTGACGGGAAGGAAATTCCCGTTGAGGGGACTGCAGATTTGGACATTAAAATTGGGCGACATAAGTTGAAACACCCGGTCATAGTTGTGACCCCAGAGGGCACCCCTTGTTTACTAGGGAATGACCTCCTGAGAAGGTTGTCACCCCTAATAGATTGTGTAAACAAGGTCCTCTGGACCCAGACTAGCCGACCAATAAAATCAAAACAGAGTGTCAACCATGTTAGTTTAAACGGCACATGCCACATGGTTGAACAAAAATCTGACCAAGTAGAATTTCACTTCCAGAATAGCCAAATTCCAGACGTGACAGTAATAGCAGTAGGACAACAGACTGGTGATGGGGGGTCCTCTCTATTTCTGAAAATCAACCTTCCTTCCAATTTAAGGTGGGATTCCACGCTGGAAGGAAACACTCTGAAATTCTATACTAATCCACAATCAGAAACTCCCACTCCTATAGTCCAGAAAGATGTGAAATCAGCTCAGAGCCTGGCTGATATTCAGCAAATTGAAGAGCAGTTGTTCATCCCTGTTCAGTTAAATGATGGGAAGGACTCTGTTCTCGCTCGAGTGTGTGTGAACAACGGTAAGAGCTTCATCAGCGAAGCCATGTTTCGCCAACTCCCAAAAGATCCAGCCATTCCCACCTTCAAACTGATAGACAAATGGGAAATGGACCTGGAAGCACCTAATTCCAAACATCTCCTGCCAAGCAGGTGTATGCTCAAAATCTCCATTGGCAACAAGAGCATAGTCCACAATTGTTGGGTCGTGCGAGACGTCCCTGCCGCCTTTTACTTAGGCAGTGACATTCTCAATCGCTTTGCAATTAGTTTGGACCTAATAAACTTCAAAGCTTGGTCCCGATTAGCGGATAATCCCATGGGCTTTGATGATCCAGAAAAAGCATTTAGGTCAGCTCAATTGCTACCTTATGCAGTTGAAATTCAGATCAAAGAGGAAGTCACCATCCCAGAAAGGACCCGACAATTCTCCCTGGAAGTGAAAGTTAAAAGGGGACAAGAGTTGAAAAACCCTGATGCTTACATACATCTAAATGCTCCTCTCCAACAGCAAGGGTTGGGGGTAAACCCAACTCCATTAGTCAATATAGAACATGACACCATTCCAATAGAGGTGGATAACAGCGACTTAAAGAGTATTACTCTAGCCGCAGGCACCATTATTGGAATGGCGGTCGATGACCGACATTTTTCCATCGACTTAGTAAATGAACTGTTAGGACCAATCCCCAAGGACTGTTTTGACAGTGACAGTGAGGACAATACAACACCAGACAGGATTTTTACCCGGCATGGGGGGAACTTCCTGGTGTACACTTCCTGCCCCTATGGTAAGGAAGATGTGACTTGTGACTTCAGGAGGGATGAGGTGATTTTCCAGGTACATGAGGGCTGCCTTTCCCACCTGAAGCCTCCGGTCCAAATCAGCACTCTGACCAGGGACTTCTCCACCCAGCTGGAGGAGGCCGCTGAAATAGCCAAACCAGAAGTCTTTCCAGGCTTCAGGCAGATGGTGGAAGAGAGAGTCGACCTAGCTGATGCCTGTGTGACTCTGGAACAAAAGCAAAAGTTGAAACAAGTTTTCTTGGATTTCCAAGATCTCTTTGCGGTAGACTCATATGACTGTGGTCGCACCGACATCCACACAACAACAATCCCCACGGACCCTGGCATGACTCCAGTGTTTGTGAAGCAATATCGTTTGCCTCTCGCATCCATGGAGTCCCTTACGGAAATAATTAAGAACCTTGAGTCCCGGGGAATAATCCGTCCAGTCCACAGCACCTTCAATAATCCGGTGCTGGGAATATTGAAGCCAAACGGCCAGTGGAGACTCTGTGCCGACCTCAGGGAGCTCAACAAACGGGTCCATACTTCCCGATGGCCTCTGCCCTACATTGACCAAGGGCTGGCCCAGATCCAGGGGTCACAGGTATTCACTGCAATAGACCTGACCAATGGGTACTGGACCGTCCCTGTCAGTAGGGAGGACCAATACAAACTGGCTTTTACCTTTGGGGGCCAGCAGTACACATGGACCCGGACTCCCTTCGGATACCTTAACTCCGGTAATGAGTTCAATATTTTCCTACATAAGGCCATGCCCGACCTGGGTGCAAGGGGTAACCTGGCTTATGTAGATGATGTCCTCATCAAAAGTTCATCTGTGGAGGAACATATAGCGGAGATCCGTTATGTTCTGACACAGTTGAGGGCCGCCGGAGCAAAACTTTCCTTTCAGAAAGCACAGTGGTGTAGAACCCGTGTTAATTTCTTGGGGCATGAGATTACTCCTCAGGGTCTTTGTCCCCAGGAAAAGAAAGTGGAAGCACTTCAGAAACTGAAAGACCCCACAACCCTGCGGGAACTAAGGAGCCTCCTTGGACTGACTAATTACAGCAGAAAGTTCATTGAGGGCTACGCAGAGATCACCAGACCCCTGATTCATCTCCTGAAGGGGGGGGTCAAGTGGGAATGGGGTCCAGAACAAGCCGAGGCAGTAAAACAACTCAAGAGAAGCCTCTCACAAGCGCCTTGCCTAGCTTACCCTGTCAGAAACAAGGAGTTCTTCCTGGAGACGGGGTTCTCTAATACGTGCTTGACGGCAGTATTATACCAAAAGCATGACAAGGTCAATAAAGTAATCTCCTATGCGAGCAAAACTTTATCCTCTGTGGAGGAAAAATTCAACGATTGTGAGAAGGCACTCCTGGCAACGGTGTGGGCATTGAAGAATTACCGCCCGTTTATCCAGGGGGAACACATCATAGTGGAGACTCCACATCAGCCTCTGCAATATCTCCAAAGTGACAGAATCCGGGCCGGAAATGTGAGTAATTCCCGAATTACTTCCTGGATTCTGTCAATGCAAGGCTTTCCTGTGGAGGTCAGATATGGCCAAAACAAGAAGAGTCCCCTCGCGCAAGGTCTGGCTGACTTGCATGATTGTGCCAGAGAAAACTGTCTCGAGGACGAAAGTCTAAAAATCAAGGACAACATGGAGGCATACCTTAATTCCCCAAACAAAGTCTTTGAAGAGGACAAGTGTGAGGGAATGCCCACTGTCTATGTGGATGGATGCTCTTACCATGTTGACAACGACGGGGAGAAAGAACTGGTGGCCGGCGTAGGGAATGCATGGGTGAATGAGTCCCCAGAACCCTCCGCTGGATACAAAATTGGTCCCCGAAGTAGTCAGGTGGCAGAATTGATGGCTGTGCATCAGGCCATCCTCACTGCTATCCAGCACCAACTCCACGAACTGGTCATAATCACAGATTCGGATTATGTACGGAACGGGTTCGTGGAGCACCTGGTTAATTGGAAAACCAGAGGCATGTTATGTGCTAACAACAAACCCTTGAAACATGGGAAGTTGATCCAAAACATTGATGATCTGGTCACATCGAATGAAATGACCATCTATTGGAAAAAGATCAAGGGTCATTCCAAAGTAGAGGGACCAGACAAAACTGGAAATGACTTAGCTGATCAGCTGGCCAAAACCGGGGCCATCCAAGGGGATCTAATTGAGATTGAGTCCCTATTGGGGGAAATCCAGGTCACTGCTATCACTAGGTCCCAGACCAATGCTCACAACGACCTTTCAATTGCACAATGGAGTAAGGAGACCCCTGATGCTGATTTGATTACCGCTCAGAAGGGGGATCCAATTATTGGTAAATTTTACCAGCACCTTGAGGACCCTGAGAACTTTCCCCTGACGGATACCGATTACATTGGGAAAGAGGACCTAAGAGTGTTGATGAAATGTCCAAAAATGTTCCGAATCCAAGACGGTTTGCTGGTAAGGAAATCCAAAGCTGGCCACGATCAGTGGGTGGTTCCTACCTCATTCCGAAGCCTGATGTTAAGTCACGCCCATGATGCGGCCACCGCCGGTCATAGGGGGTTTCACACAACATTGGAAATCTTAAGAGAGGTTGCATACTGGCCACACATGGGCCAGGACCTCAACCAATATTTGAAGGGTTGTCTTGTGTGTGCACAATTTCAGCCGACATCCCTCACACACCGGGCGCCTTTACAAAAGAGGGGAATGACACTGCCATGGTCAGATTTACAAATCGACTTTGTAGGCCCTGTGATTCGCTTGGCTAGGGGGAATAAGTACATGTTGACTGTGACATGCTTGTTTACCAAGTGGGTGGAATGTCTCCCAGCCCCAAATTGCAAGGCAGAAACTGCAGCTGCCTTGATGATTAACCACATCTTTTCCCGTTTTGGTCTACCTCAAAGGATTGAGTCAGATAGAGGTAGCCACTTCACCAGTGAAGTAATGACAAAGATGTGGGAGATACTGGGGGTCAAGAGAAAGCTGCATATTGCTTATAGACCAGCTTCTTCTGGGGCAGTAGAGAGATATAACCGGACAATTGTGAGCATATTAAAGAAGTTTGTGGCAGATTCTGGGCCAAGTTGGGATATCCGATTACCTCTGGTCCTAATGGCCATCAGATCTACCCCTTCATCTGCAACCAAAATGTCACCATTTGAGTTGATGACTGGGCGCAAGATGGTGCTTCCTCAGCATTTGCTCTACAGGACCCAAGAGCAGACACTGATAAATGCCTCCACTACTCATGAGTATGTAGAGAATTTAAGGAAACACCTCCAACATGCTTTTGCTTACGCTCAGCGGAATCTAGAAAGATCGGCTGATAGCATGAAGACCCATTATGACCTGAAAACTTCCAGGAAGGAATATCAGGTGGGAGACCGGGTCTATCTATACAACTTCCAAAGGAACCAGGCCAAGCAGCGCAAATTTTTGCCTACATGGAAGGGACCCTTTGAGATCGTCGATAAGATCTCCCCTGTGGCCTACAAGATCCGCATCCCCAAAGGCGGTTCGGCAGAGGGGGAAGACAAGTGGGTCCACATAAACCAGTTGAAATGTTGCCATCCCAGGCACACTCTGCAACAACTGGAGGAATCCTCTGGAATCCTAGCGGGTACTGTATCAGACTAATTCAGTTCCAATCATAAAACATACCACATCTAGTCTCTAACATACTGTGATTTGTATGAAACTGTCTCTTAGTCATACTGTTTTTATTAAAATAAGAATGTAATGTTTCGTTATGATAAAATGCATATGCTGCCCCACTATCTCAACAGTGGTGGAAAAACGTCTATGAGTAGGTATTGCCGCTCTTCCTTTGTCGTCCTAGGAGAAAGAAGACCTTGAGACTGGCCAAGGAGGATGATCTGGAGACCGGGAACGAAGATCCAATGGGCCCAGTGGACCGCCCAATACTCCCATCAGGACTGGCGAGGAGAACCGATCGATCAGTACCGGATGGAGGAAAAGATGCTGAACTGTGCCATCTATTGGAAGAAGATGAGGAAACATCCCAGATCTTGCGAGTCCCATCAGTGAAACCGAATGGCCATCGCAAGAGGGGGGCTTGTGGGATGTATTTACCCATGCATCCTAGCCCTACCTCAAAACTGTGCAGTACTGACATGGAAAACATCATGATGGCCAGAGCTTCCCAGAAAATGCACAGGGAAATGCATGAAGAATAGGCTGCCATTCATTTTTGCCGATGTTATGGGCACAGAAGGAAACTGCCTAAAACCACCATTGGACTACCCACACAGTAGTCTGAAACCATTGGGAATGGCAATGCTGATTGCCAAATGCAACCTAGAATTGTTGGGAATTAATTTTCTTAAATCCCAAAAATGGGTGCAGTACCAGTACTCACCACTATCCAAAAGCCGGCGTTTTAAAACCACTCTGTTTCCCTGAAGGCAAGTCAAAGTGCCTATTTCAAACATTGCAATATGTGCAAAATATTTACTGAACACCAGCAGACATTTGGCAGAATGGAGTGTTGTGTGCCTACAAAATCTGGGAAATGAAGAGCCCAAAACAATGCTTATAACAAAACTGCTATGGAGTCAGCAGTTTAAGTTGCACTGGATTTAAAGACACTAAAATCGAAAATGTTTAAATTGACTGAGTGACCTACTTTTGAGTATCACATAGGTTGCAATTGTTTAAATGTCATAGTTTTAAACTTAGAATCAGCCTTCTAGCTGCATATGTGAAAATGTTTAGTTTTATTTGAATGCAGGAACTGGGGAACAAAAAGTGACATTTTATCTGAAACCTGGCTTAAGGAACTGAATTCTGCCTGGCAACTACCCCCATCAGAAGGGAAACTTGAGTCACAGCTGTGTTCCCAGGCCAACCTTCCTTTTGCTGCCCACACTAAGGATATGCCATCTATCTGATAATTGAATTATCTGTGCTCTGTAGGAGAGTGAACAAAGCCCTCTTCACTCAGGCAAAGGTTTTTATTACCGCAGTCGTAAATGTAGCTTCCTCTTGGCAGGAGCTGGGAGGGGCACTGCCTGTGAGAGCAAGCTGGCTTGGCAGAACTGGAAAGAACCAGAAATTCAACCTTGTGCTGAGGGTAAACCACACCCCTTTGGAGCCAAAACATAACTTTAAAAAGATGAATAACTCATAGAGCGGACATGTGAAAATTTTATAAATGATACCATAATTCTTGTGATTTTTCTGCCCACATTTTAAGAGGTTTTTCGACCCGGTGGCATGTTCAGGGGGGTGTCAGCGGAAAAGTGGATATAACTCTAAATGTATGCATGTTAAAAATCTGAAACTTCATCAGTTAATGTCCCTACTCCCTGCGCACATGTATGTAAAGTTGGGTCAATGTCAGAAATTGCAAAATCAGTTAAAAAGTGAAATATGTGCCATTTCTGAATGCAAGCTCCCAGGAAGAGCAGAGTTTGAACAGGGGATACCTCCTGTAATGCATGATGGGTGCATATGATTTTAAAACAATATGTACCTCTGCAAATATGTATTTGTTTCAAATCTAGATTTGTGTGTAAGTTGACAGGAGGAGTGGACTTTCTGCAGGCTGTAAAATGACATCACTCTGACTCACAGTTCATTCCCCAATCAAATGATAAATGGAAGTTTGACCAATTAGAAGCTGAGAGAGAGGTAGGGTCAGTGATGCTAGAACACACCCACATTCTAAACACATAAAAGCAGACAGACAGGACAGATAGGGACTTTCCAAATCCATCTGCAGCGGGACGCTCTGCCGGAAAAATCCATACTTACCTCCATCAACCTCCAGAAAGCCAAACTAGAGACTTCAATCTATCCAGAACTAAGAGACCAGACCAGAGAGAAAGCAGTGCGGTACCCAGAGAGACCGAGACCAGCAGAGAGAGCTGACCCAGATCACTGTGAAGTGCAGAGGCCAGGCCAGACCAGACCAGAGTCCAGTTTAAAACCCTGACCAGATCCATGGCGAGGCCCATTTCACTCAAGAATATAGTGTGAGTACCCAGCTGAACTGTGTAGAACCAATCTCTTAGTTTAAATTCATCTAATTCAACCTATTTTAATCTAAGTAGAACTGTCTCCTAACTGTCACCTGTCATTTGCAAAGCTGTCACTTGTCATTTCGTAGTTGCAAGCTGCACGTGTCTTTTTGAACTTTAAAATTTCAAATCTGAAAAACGACCTTTATTTAATCGCTCATATCTCCGCGACCGTTTGTGCTAGAGACTTGCAGTAACTTTCATTTTGAAGCTGAGATCCTAGGCTTTCATAGGACCCCAAAACGATAGAGATAGTCCTTGTGGTTCCTCTGTAATAGCGCTCGGCGCATCCGCGAATTTTACCGCGATTTGCAAATTTCTTCACATGTAAAAACTGCTGCTGTTGCTTTTCCATTTGCCAGAAATTCGTTTAACCTGCTAACTATCCCTGCATCATTGCCAGTGTGAGCCTGGACTAATATTAACTAGATACCACTCACCCTGAACCTCTGAAAGGGAATTAACAGCATTTCCAGCATATTTTTAATTCATTGCCAGCACATATCAAAGCATTTGGGCCTGTGTTTTCAAAACTCCTATCTGTTTTCTGTTGTCTAAGCTTGCTGGATTGAACTGATTACATTGATTGCATTTCTGAGAGCTGTGTGCTTTCCTCCCATTTCCTTGCAGTGCATAAAGAGGGGGGGAGTGAATAGCCAGAGAAAAGTGATTACATTGTCTGGTTGAAATCATATTGAGTATTTTCTGTACTGCATTCATTGAATATTGCATCCACCTGAGCTTACATAAAGCATCCTCTACCACATTATACTTTTGTTCCTATTTACCAGTGTGCTATCTTATCCATTTCATCTCAACTCCTTAGTAATTATAAAGAAGTGTGCTAGTGCCAGATTCTCTGTTGTCAATATTTATCATATCAGATTAAGTGTGCTATTCAATTATTAATTTATTATAAAGTGTCATATATATATCTATTGTTTAAATCATCAAATAAACCCTTTTAACTTGCAAAACAGAACTACTTCTTGGCTCAGTGGGGTCAGGGGGATTCCAAGAGAGGGGTGTTATATAAGGGTAGTCATCCAGAACGCATGAACTGGACCTAAAGATATATCAATAAGGGTTTTCATTCAGTATTCCAGACTAGGCGTTGACTTAGCTGTAGTGTTGAATTGAATCCTCTTACACCCCTATCATCCCCACTAGGGGTGTTAACACAAGTTTCACAGCAGCAGACATGCCACAGATATGACAGTCCGGAGCCCTTGTGTAATATGCTGTTACACAGAACCATCCTTGCGAGCCCATGGATAAGGGAAGCAGGAGTGGCATATGTGAGTCAAGGACCCCAAGCTGCAACCACATACACAAGACAACCTTGAAGGGCCCAGCTGGAACAGACAGTGGATGCTCTCAAAAGCCACAAAGCACCACACCATAACATGAAAGCACAATAGACAAACAATGTTAAACTATATTAACTAATTACACTAACTATGAAAAACCTACATTACCTATTTAAACTAACTATCAAATTGAAACTAAACTAACTAAACTAAACTAAAAGAAAAATCAAAAATGGCCACATACGACCTGGGGGGAGGCACCCAGGAGGGGGGAGGTACAGGGTGCTGCTCAACACCCAAATGCAATGATGTTGAGGAAAAAAAAACCTCCATGGGCTCAACGCCTGCACAGCCCGACCTATGGGGGAGATAGACTGTCGTCCGGGTCTTGCTCTTCCTGGAAAGGAGGACGTGGCACAGGAGCCTGACCACGCCTAGCCGCAGCTTTCCCCTCATCGGCAGCAAGTCTGCCGGACGGGTGAGCCTGGTTCTGTGCGGCGATCACACGTAGGTCTGCATGCAGAACCTCCCGTGATACACGTGCTTCCTCTTGCAAGGTAGCACGTGTAACACAGAGTTCCTCCTGCAAGCCCTGGCTGGACAACTGCTGCACCTACCGGCAAGCATGTCGCTCAGCCGAGATGGTACGCTCAAGCTGCGCAAACCTCTCCTCTGCCCGCTCCCTCTGGGACATCATAAGGACACCCAGAGTGGATCTGAGGGAAGCATACTCTTGCCTCAGGGCCTCCACGTGTGCCTCTGCGTGAGCAGAAATTGCTTTACGCAGAGATGAAATTTCAGCCTGGCGTGCCCTGTCTGAGGCCACCATGCCCAGCCTGAGCGAGCGGGCCGTGGACCGTGCCACCTGCTGCTGTAGAAGCACCTGCATAGCAGTGGGGAGCACAGATTGGGCCACACGCTCCATGCTCTCAGCGATGTTCTCCATTGCTGCCCCCTGCCGTTCAGAATTGGCAGTCATGTCTTGCTCCCACTCAGTATACTGTGGTTGCGTGTGGTGACCGCGTTGCTGGGCTTGACCCCGCGGGACCCAAGGACTGGGTGTCCTCGTTGTGTTGGCACCGCCCGCGGCTGCACGACTACATGCCCCCGTCGACGTGATGTCCCAGGCACATCAGTGACTGGTGTGGAGGGTGACCCTCCATCCCGATCCACCACAGGCGGAGGTTCCAAGACTGTCTGACCCCTCAGTGCAGGTGTCACAGACAGAGGAGTGTCCACATCAGAATCACTCACCCCTGACATATGGACCTGATGCTCATCCAACTCAACATGGACGTCAGAGTGGTCATCAGGGCTGGACTCATTGCCAGCCAGAGACAACATGGACTGTAGCACATGTGGGTTTTCGTGGTCTACCACCCCAGGACCCCCACTTGTACCAGGTTGCTGTAGTGATAACAACCCTGTGCCTGGCATGACAACACCATCCTCTGGCTCCATTGTGACATCATCTGAAAAGTAGAGAGAAATAAGGTCACTACACATGTTAGAAGCACACAACACACACACAGACACCAAACACATCAAGCAGACATGTCACACACAAAATAGAACCTGCCATGCATGCTGGGTCAACTTGAAATTGCTTCTGTGATTAGGCATGTCAAAAGGTGTCAGTTTGCTCTGAAGTGGGTCAATGCAGTGCAGCAAATATGTACGTTACTCACTATCTACATGTACAAGAACTTCATGATGTGTGTCATAAAATGTGAAGGCAGTGCACGGTCAACTTCAGGCATCACGTGCAATGTGCATTCAATGGGTAGCATGTCTACAAGCAAACCACCCCTCCCCCCAAGTGCAAATGCAGGGATGCCTAGCATGGTATCAAAAGGCCAAACATAGAACTGTGTATTGACAGACAGTGTTGACTAGCATCAACAGCATCATGTGAATCAAGTGACAACACAGCAAATGATGACGGGACAGTAAGCAGGACACATGATGAAACCTCTGGAGTACACCCACGTGTGAAGAAGACACTACACCAGTTGGAGAGTCATTGGCCATTAAACAGGCTGAGGCCTGTGACACACACAGACTGTCAGGCCCTAAACATGTGTGCAACACAGTACTGAGCCACAGTGGACATGGAAAGGCTGATGAAATGCCATGAAATGTATGTCACCCAGGACTTGTATTACAGTGATCATCCAGTCAAGGACACATAGGGGCATGCGTGGAATGCACATGGAGCATGAATGGGCACTCATGTGCCTGCGGGGCATCTGACCTCTGCACAGTACAAGTGAGATACCCTGCATCAAGTACTAAGGATGTACCACACAGCATATATCTGGCAGATTGGTCGCTGGAAGTTAGCATGTACACAGGACGCATGAACAGGGAAGTACCCAACGGCAATATTGAAGCAGACCAGTGCAAAGGTGGAATTGGGGTGCAGAGTGGGGGGTGGAGGGCAAGGGAGCATGCCTACATGGAGTACCCACATGCAGGCAGAGGACACATGCACGTCACTCATGCTATGACATTGTCCCTGGGCTGAGAGGAAGGTCACCCCACGCTACATGCAGAAGGGCCAGTGAGCTGGAACATGGACTGGAGGGGCATACTGGTAACCAGCATGTGAGTAGGGTGCAATAGTGGTGATGCGGACAGTCCCCGACTGCTCCACATGTCCACCATCCAGCAGAGCAGACATGCATCAGGGAAGCATTGCATTACTTGCACATCAGAACCATGTACATGTGACATGTAGTGGCAGTCATGCACAACACATCACACAAGTAAAACACACACGTCCTCAACAAACATGCATCAACACTCACTGGACTGGGCATCAAAGTCCGGCATCTCTCTCACTCCTTCGACCGATTCAGATGGTATGAACTCCGCAACGAGTGACTCATGCGGAGTGAGGTCTTCCTCCTCTGGTGCAGGCCCACTGCCAGTCACCAGAGTCAAGTTGTAATTTGAGGCACACTGAGTGCGCTGCTTTTGAGGTCATTCCAACGTTTTTTGCACTCTTGCACTGTGCGCACCTCATGGCCGAATGCACTCACATGTTCCGCAACTTGCTTCCAGTGGGTATCACGGTGGGCAGCCATAGTCTGACGATTAGCACCCACTAGCATGTCACGGCTGTGGTTCCGCACGTAGTCCATGAGGAAGCCCAGTTCCTGTTTGCAGAAAGGCTTCTTCCTCGACGTGCAGGAGGTCGTGGCTGTGTGTGGGGTCCCAGCCTGTGCTGCAGGTGCAACCTTCCTCCTCTTGGATTGTGGCGCAGACCCTGGCTGGCTAATGCCGCCCTGATCAGTATGGCCAGTAGGTTCGGTGGATTGAGCCAAGGGAGTGGCAGGTGGAGGGACGACCAAAGGCCTGACTTGTGTCAGTGGTAGCTGGGTGCCCTCTAATGGACCCTGCGCAGCAACATCCGCTGTGGCAGGGTCATTGACCGCAACTGTCCTGGTTGGAAGACTCACAACCAGGGTGTTGTTGGGTGCATCTGCCCCTGCACTTGCCAACACCTGGCTGTTCGGGGCAGCAGATGACATAACTGCCCCAGGTACACGTGTCTTGGTCAGGGCAGCCCTGCGTGCCCCTACGGTTTCCCTCCTGGCCTGTTGGAAATCTTCCAAGGGCTCTTCAAGTGCCAACGCAGCCTGCGCTGGCAGACCCTGAGCCTGGGTGGTGGTGTCCACAGCTGCACCTGCAGCTACCACTACCCTTGGGCCCGTGGCAGTCGATGAAACAGACTGCCAGGTCACACGGGCGCCAGTGCCAGATGCAGAAGCTGCATCTCCCGGAACCACAGGGGGTGGTGGCATGACTACATTGACACATGGCACAACATCGTGCTCAAGTGGCGCACCCCTGCCACTTCCCCCTCTGCAGCCACCCTGGACACCCTGGAGTCCCCCTACTCCCTGGTCACCCCGGCCACGTCACTGACCACGCCCGCCACGACGAGGATGCCCAGATGAGGTGCCCCTCACCTTTGGTGGACTCCAAACCATGGCACAGATGGAGTAGTGCCAATGGGAGGTGTACACCACGATTGACCTGGGCAATTGGGGCGAAGGGGGTGGGATGCAAGATGTTAACAGCCCCCATGCACCTGCAAGGCTGTATGTGACCCCGGTGATGTAGTGACAGGTCACGCAATGCTCAGGCACCCCAAAACTGCAGTAAAACCGTGCACGCAACCCTGCAGCCTACGTGTGTGGAAGCAACCTCCCGCAGTACGCGGTGGCACCCCGTAACACAAGACCTCGTAAATGGGTGCGATACACAGGGGCACCCACAGTGGGAAAAATAGCGTGCGTGACTCACCGTCTGACTAGCGCGATGCAGAAAAACACATGTAGCCAATACCCCCGCCAAAAGAAGAGATACGTCCTTGATAGCTGTGAAGTTGTGATGGTGCGCGAAACAACACGAAGCAGCAACACATGTCGTTCTCCACGAAAGGCATGTACAGCAAACTGCTGGACCCGTTCACCTTTAACCCATGCTGAGGGAACCGCCCATGCGTGTCACGTCACTTACGCGCGTAGGCCCTTTCCTCCGATTACAGGTATTCACACGCTGACGTGCAGTTTTTTACGCGTGCTGAATGACTATGCCCACGTCACGAGGGAAACGCCCGCGCGCGTAACCTCACAGATGCGCTACGCTAAGGGCCTTTCCTCGAATTTCACGCTGACATGCAATTTTTTCATGTGCCAAATCACTCCGTATCAAGCTGGCCACGCGAAAACACACGGAAGACCACGCTCCTGCCCACAAGGCCGAATTACTGCCCCCCAGAGCCCCGAGCACGCTCCCACCTGCCATTTGCTGCTGCCTGACTGCCTGCTGCCCACATGCCCTGCTATTTGCTGCCTGCATGTCAGCGAGGGGTGCAGTTGCTGTGACCACCCCTGCTGGAACCGAAGACTCCCGACTGGGATACCATCGCGCCACAGCCCAGCCCCAGGACCCAGTTGCCCACCCACTCTTGCCTCTGGGGTTGCCATGTCGGGCACAACACCATCTGGCACCACTGGCAACCCCCAGCCATAGAGGCAGAGGGCCACCAGCTTCAATGCCAGGGAAGTTGGTGTCCTGGTGGAGCTGGAGCAAGTCCTGGGGCAGTATGATGCCCTCTTTGGAAGTTTGCGCGCCGACTATGATGGACGGACCAGGATCTGGATGGACATCGGGACTGCCATCAACGCGGAGGGGGTGGCAGTCCGCGACTTACAACATGTGAAGAAGCGCTGGGAGGACTTCAGGTCCAGGACCCTCAACAAGGCCCGACGCCTCTCGAAGGCAGTGGCCACCTGTCCGACCACCAAATGAGGGTCCTGGAACGCATATGCCCAGCGCTCCACATCCAGGTCCTTGAGAGGCAGACCCGTCTGGAGTCGAGCGGTAAGTGTACATGCAGACTGATTGGATGCTGTGCGTGTCGTGGTGTGCCAGTATTGTGCAGGTTGCACATGTGTTTTTGTAAGGCCATGTAGGGATGTATATGAACATGGGCGTGAGGCTGCCACATGTGAGTCCTCTCAGGTGTGAGACACATCGATGGTGTATGTGTTAGTAAGCATGCTGGGCAAATGCAGGTGTGGGAGCACATATGTTTGAATTTCTGTGTATGTATGTTGGCATGGTTGTGGTGTCACACATGGATGGTGGTTCCTGATGCATGTATCTGCAATGTGTACATGTGCATGTGTGTGTATTTGACAAGTGTGCAACTGTGATGCAACTTGGATGCATGTGACACTGACATGTAGAAGGCTGAATGCCAGATGTGACATGGATGGCGATCTCATCACTGTGACAGTTGGTGGACATGTACACATGCATGTAAGTGTGGTGGCATGTGTGCATGTGTTGTGCACTCCCTGTGTTTCATGTGATGTCAGGCTCACCTTCGGATGCTCATGCTGTTGTATGTGTATGGATGGTGCAATATTGATGTGGAATTGCTCATTTGTGTGAGTACAAATGACATGTGTGTTGGAGAGAGTGATGCCATGTCTGAAGTATGACACTGCCACTCATGTACAACTGTCATGTGTGTATCAGTCCATGGTATAGTGCTCTGATGCCTGTGTTTTATCTCTCCCTGTCTGCAGCGTCAACTGATGAAGAGGGCGGAGAGGGTGCTGTGGAGCACAGCGGCAGGGATCGCACCACCAGCCGGAGATGCAAGGCCCGGCTCCCCTCCCAGATTGTCATCTCATCAGGGAGTGAGGAGTCTGGTGCCGCGTCCCAGGCCGCAGCTGCCGAGGATAGGTCCAAGAGACAGAGGTCGGAGGTGGACTCCTCGGCAGCAGAAGGGGCAGCTAAGACCCCACAGGGACTGACGGAGGAAGATGACACAGAGTCATCCAGGTTGGTGGGGGGTTTGGTGGAGGAGGAGGCCGTGGAAGGGACACACACAGGGTCTGGAGCTGGGGATTCCACTGGTGCTAGTGGTGCAGTGCAGGGACAGGAGGCAGCACAGGCAGCCGCGGAGGTGCCTGTGTGTAATCCTGTCCCTGATCCTGTCACTGCATCATCTGGCACCAGCAGGGATGCCTACGTCCAGACCCATTTTCAGGGAGGGGATGAGCGTACTACAACTGGCCTTCCTCTCCCTGCAGACGTGGCTATCCTGGACCGTGTTGAGCCTGTCCTGGCTGGGATAGCGTTGCGTCAACGGGGCATGCAAGGTGACCTGCAGTCTTTTCGTGGAGAGACTGCATGTCGTCTCGCATGCCTCTTTGACCACGTTGACCTACTGGGACGGGTCACCGGTGCTGGATTCCTCTGTGTGCTGAACCTTCTTGCGACCCCCTCCTCACCTGAACCCCCTACGTGCCAGTCGTCCTCCATGCCATCTTCCCACCCATGTATCACCTGGGTACCCTGTGGAGGTGCCTCTGACCCAGCGGCCAGGCTGGTGGAGGACACATCCCTGCCACAGTCGGGACTCGGACATCCAGCAGGGGTGGCCACCACGACAACTGCACCCCAGCCGGAGGAGGACATGCAGGCAGCAAGAGCCAGGGTTTAGGCACAGCAGCAGCAACATGGTGGGAGCAATGATGGCTCGGGGCCTTCAACATCGGAGGGGCAGGCATCGGCCATAGGGCAGGAGGACCCAGGATTTCAAGTGTCTTCCATGTGGCAGCGGTTGTGCCACGCCATAGATGCAGAGCGGCAGCGGGCAGAAGAGGCACGGCTCACAATGGTCAGGGCGGAGAACTACATGCGGAGGGCCCTGAGGCGGGCCGAGTGCCTCGAGGCAATTTGCAGGGAGTTGGAGGTGAACATGTCGTTGTCCTTGCGAACCCTCGTGGCCATGGAAGAGGACCGCCTCCAGGACATTGAGCGGGAGTTCAATGATACCCTGGCCCGGGACATCCAGAAGTGAGCCGTTGGACTAGCCCGCTGCCCTTTTAAATAGTTTTTAGAGTTAGGTTTTCTTTTCCTTTTCCTTTGATTTGTGGTGAATGGACTATGCCACACACATTTGTAAATAGTTTTTTTATTTGGTAGTTTCTTAGGTAGGTTTCATTTCTTTCGTTGGGCTCATGGACCCTTGACAATGAATTGTACATAGTTGGACAATGGATTATTTTGAACTTTTTCTTTTGATTTCAGCACGGATCAATGGATTTTTCTTTTTATGTCTCCTTTGGATTTGCGTTGGTAGAGGGAGAGTTTTGACTATTTTTCTTTAGGATTACTTTGGATTGGTTATACTTTTCATGTACTCATCTTTTGCACATTGTTTTCATTTCATGTTCGCTATTTTGTTATGCTTTCATTTCATTGCTTTATTTTTGTACATAATACATTTTCATATTTTAGTTCCATGTGTTGGATTCGCTCATTGGGTTAATGCATGTGAAAATGTGGGTTTACACAATCAATGACAACCAGGGTGTGTGTGTGTTACGGACATGTGTTGATGTACATAGTTGACTTTTGGTTTGTGTCTTGAGATAGGCATGTCAGTGTGGGGTGGATTGGGAAATCATTGCATCTCAAGAATGGGGTGGCATGCTGTGGTATTTTGGTGTAGAAGTGGGCCATGATTGTGCATCTTTACTTCATGTGGGGGGACATGAGTGGGGGCCTGCTGGAAGGTGCCCCTCACTGCTGGGGGGGTGGGGGTGCTGGGGGACATGAGTGGGGGCCTGCTGGCAGGTGCCCCTCACTGCTGGGGTCTGGGGGTGCTGGGGGACATGAGTGGGGGCCTACTGGCAGGTGCCCCTCACTGCTGGGGGTGGGGTTGCTTGGGACATGAGTGGGGGCCTGCTGGCAGGTGCCCCTCACTGCTGGGGGGTGGGGGTGCTGGGGGACATGAGTGGGACATAAGTGGGGGCCTGCTGGCAGGGGCCCCTCACTGCTGGGGGGTGGGGGTGCTGGGGACATGAGTGGGGGCCTGCTGACAGGTGCCCCTCACTGCTGGGGGACATGAGTGGGACATGAGTGGTGGCCTGCTGGCAGGTGCCCCTCACTGCTGGGGGGTGGGGGTGCTGCGGGATATGAGTGGGGGCCTGCTGGCAGGTGCCCCCCACTGCTGGGGGGTGGGGGTGCTGGGGGACATGAGTGGGGGCCTGCTGGCAGGTGCCCCTCACTGCTGGGGGGTGGACGTGCTGGGGGACATGAGTGGGACATGTGTGTGGGCCTGCTGGCAGGTGCCCCTCACTGCTGGAGGGTGGGGGTACTGGAAGACATGAGTGGGGGTCTGCTGGCAGGTGCCCCATGCTGCTGGGGGTGGGGGTGCTGGGGGACATGAGTGGGAAATGAGTGGGGGTATGCTGGCAGATGCCCCTCACTGCTGGGGGGTGGGGATGCTGGGGGACATGAGTGGGGGCCTGCTGGCAGTTGCCCGTCAATGGTGGGTGGGGGTGCTGGGGGACATGAGTTGGTGATCACTAGTGCAAGGTGACATGTGGCTTGAGTGAGGGACATGCCCATGGTGGATGGGCTGCCTGCGGGACATGACCAGGGGTGCAGGGTAGTCCCCTGTGGTGTGGGCTGCCTGCAGGGGCCGTGGAGGGGGTAGACGGCACACCTGGGAGGACCCACGCTGCCAATTCACGTCTAGGTCTCCCCGCCACCCCCGAAATACACGTACCCCGCTCTGACAGCAAAATTACGTGTGAAACTTCCCGCGAACCCCGAAATACACGTACCCCGCTCCAATCGCATGTGAAACTTCCCGCGAACCCCAGTTATACACGTACCCCACTCGCACAGGGCCAGTCGTGTGTGAAACTTCCCGCAAACCCCAGTTATACACGTACCGCACTCGCACAGTGCCAATCGCGTGTGAAACTTCCTGCGAACCACAGTAATACACGTACCCCACTCGCACAGGGCCTACCGGATGTGAAAGTCCCAGTGAACCCCAGAATTACACGTGCCCTGCTCGGACAGGGCCTACCACATGTGAAAGTCCCCGCGAAGCCCAGAAATACAAGCACCCCGCTAGCACAGGTCCTACCGCGTGTGAAACTCCCTGCGAACCCCAGAAATACACGTACCCCGCTCGCACAGGGCCTACCACGTGTGAAACTTCCCGCAAATGAGCGGGGGACATGTATTTCGAGGGGTGCGTGGGGAGTTTTACATGCGACTGGCCTAGCGTGAGTGGGGTACGTGTATTCCAAGGGGTGCGCGGGGAGTTTTACACGCGTTTTCGTGGTTGGGGGGCTGTATGCTGGTCCACTGGCCTGTGCACCATGTACTGGATTTGTGCGCTGTTCATGGCGCACGGGGTTGGGTTGGGGGCGTAACTGGCGCTGCTGCAGGGTCGCTGCACCACTCTGCACCACGGCTGCTTAGGGATGTTAAAATCCATGAATACGCTGAGCGCCGAAATGGGTTTTGTCGCACGTGGCTGGCGCAGACTGCCGCACGCGCACACTGTGTGCCAGCTGCGTGCGCCACTTGTGCGCTGAATTCTATGAATTACCCCCTTTATGTCTCAGGTAGGCAAGGCACTTTTCCTTTTAATGGCTTTCTCAAAAGGGGAGCCTCTTTGCCTCTTCAGTCTGTCAAACTACTACAAAAACAACCTGCTTCTGCCCATTAGACTCTCACTGTTCTAACTTCAGCAGTCATTCACACCACAGGTTGTAGTCTACTTCAGGGTTTTCTTCAAAAGCATTTGTTTCCCCTTCCCCAGCTTTGCCCCCACCTTTCCACCAGGTATCAGACCAAGTAATTACCCAGAGGCTAATGTGCCATTCTCTCAGCATCAGCTAACAAAGGGATACTTGCTTCTTATGTCACTTGATTGTTAACAACTTTACAGTGGGGTTAAACGGTTCTTAAAATCTCAGTAAGACTGGTTTCAATATAAAAAGAGGATGCCTATTGGCTTGGGTAATGTTTGTTCTTTTCTCCAATACTTTAGACTCCTTACTTCTTTGGAATAGAAGAAATGTCCAACCTTGATACGTAGAGTTCCGCCTCTTCATTGGAAATACAATTAGGCACACACGACCGCTCCTTCAAATAGATTTTGAGGTTTAAAGTTCAGAGAACAATTTTATTCCATTGTAATCTTAATGGTTGCAACTCTGACTTTCTTCGGGAAACAAATTGGCCAAATGCGACCTCTCTTTCAAGTAGTTTTCACTTGTATTTTATATATGGACACACGTGCGACTGCTGTTAAGCTGTGACCAGACCCTTCTCGCTTGCCTCCTGGACAAATTACAATATTTCTTGGATCCCAGCTATTAAACAGGCTAAAGGTTGACCAATGGCAGATTGTAGTAACATTGGAGTAAGGTATGCAATTGGAAGCCTGGGCTTCTCCCCACTCTGGTATACAACTAATTAATCTATCATCAGTAAATCAAAATGTTCCATTGGATAACCACACATCCATTTTAAATCTTTATCGGAACCCCTTGATGATCTCAGATGATACATTCCTAGATTAAATAAATCAAATGTTAGATCTCCTTGCCTTAGATCCTCAAATTCACACAATCCTTGTTGTAGGGGATTTAAACATTAGATGCATTGCAAATAATGATAAACTATCGCAATCGAAAGTAAGTAGATTGATTAACTTGATGGAAGCAAGGAATTTGACTATGTTGAATGGTACAATAAGGGGTGATATACTGCCTGTAGCAACATGGAAAAGAGATTCCTCCTTAGCCATATTAGACTAAGTATTTATCTCTACTGAAGCTGTTAACGTAATCAAAGGTTTTACTGTTTTACCTTTCTCGGCAAATGATCATAATATATTGCAAATCACATGGGAACCATATCAAAACAGACCTCAAGAACACTATGACCAACCACAAGTCGCAGAAATAGACTAGCCTGTTTGGTACCGAAACTGCAATCCTTGTTAAATCTGTTAACACCCAATTCAGAAAGCCCAACTGTAGACACAGAAAGAGTTCATACAGAACCTCTTTATCTTTTCTCGCAAAAATCTATTAAAGGATATTGCCCGATGTTTCAACACAAATATCCTTACAATGCATTCATAAAAACATAAAAAATGCAACTCTGTATTAATCTGAGGAATCTCAAAAAATATAATGTGATGGATCAAAAAATAGAGGTGTGAAATTACGAACTTGGTATAAAAATGCAATAAAACAACATATGTTCCAGAAGCAGTAAATTGATGGTGAATGGAAAATAAAGCTATAACTAATAAATCTAGTGTTCTAATATGGGGCCTATTAAAAGAACGAAATGTTAACGACACACCTTCTTTGATGATAAATACTGTCAATGAGCAATCTGGGATCAATCATTATAGACAACTGTTTTCCAAGGGAGCTGCATTTGCGATTAATCCACACATTCTTATAACTGATATTTCAAATTTAATTAACAAGCTTAGTTCTTCCAGATTGCCGGTGGCTGATGGTCTTTCAAATGTTACATTGAAAGCCCATCCAAAACAATGGGCGGCTATTCTAGAAATTATATTTAGAAAGGTAGTAACAACAAGGCTAATTCCAAATTCTTGGAAAGAATCTATTATTATCCCAATTTCTAAAAAGGGGAGCTGAAGTGATCTGTCAAATTATCGGCCCATTGAACTATTGGACATCCCCAGCAAAATATTTTCCAGCCTAATACTCAGAGATCTGAACAAATGGCTTAAATCGACTAATCTATTAGATCATTACCAATCTGGTTTCATTAAAGGAATGGGAACATCAATTAATGTCCTTAAAAAGCAATCAATAACTACAAAACAACTGATTTATCTTGCTCTTATAGATTTTAAACAAGCATTTCATTCAGTGTCAAGAAATGTATTATAGTCTAAATCAATTAAAACAGGTTGCCCTACCTACATTTTGAATTTGTTGTATCAATTCTATTATCAAACGTCTATTAAGATGAAATTAACCTGCAATGGAGTATTATCAAAGCCTATTATGACTCATTCCAGGCTAAAACAAGGATCCATTTTAGCTTTGACTCTTTTTAACTTTAATATCAGAGATATCAAAATGTTTTTAGATTTACCGCAATTGTTTCCTCCTAAAGTAGGGAAGTACTTGATAGCGTGGCTCCTCTACACTGATGATTTAGTGATAATTGATTAGACCCCAATAGGCTCAATATGCATCAACTAATTGTTTAGTGATAAACACGCTGAAATCCAATATTTTAGTAATGCATCCTAACACAAGTAAGCTTGTACCTCAGTTTAAATGGTCAATCAACACTTTAAAGGTTGATATTGTCCATTAATACAAATATTTGGGTTTAAATATAAATAAAAATCCAGGTGACAAACCGTACAATAGGGACATCAAATTTAAGACGCAAACAATGACTTCACAAGCCAAATTAATCCAAAACAGGTTTGGAACATTTTCCATTTTTCCTATTATCCATTTCTACACACAAAAGGTTATCGCAATAGTTGCCTATGGTGCCCAGGTGAAACTTCCTGATAACCATCCGAATTGGAACTTTGTCGAAGGTCTTTATTGGAAATAAATATTATTCTTACTGAGGAGTACTCCAATGGACATTATTTGATAAAAGCATGGTTTATTATCCCTTGCTTCGGTGGTTGCATGGCAAGCGATATCTTTGTTTAAAAAATGTCTCTTACGTTAACAAACTGATGCAAATTTACTACCTCTACTCATGACAACATTAGAGAGTAATAAATGAGAAATCCTTGGCAACGTGGAAAGAATACTGCCTGTTGATAATGAAAGCTGCTGATATTTCTGTAGAAATATTATTAGAAAATCCGGTCTAAGAGAAAACAACATTGTGGCAGTTGGACTGGGGTATAACTTGGGAGAAATGCTCCAAGTATTTAATATTTGCAAATTGAGCTTTTCAATTGAAACCGCTACATCAAATCCCAACATACTTAATGAAATTTCTGGATTATGAATATGCTGTTACCTTAATGAGAGTTCGATTTAACATATGGCGCAAGAGTACACAAATTGCGATCCGTTGCAAAAGTTCAAAATAGAGCACTATATGCAGGTTATGTATGGCACCAGATCAAAGTGAGACTCTTAAACATCTGTTTGTGAAATGTAAAATACTATTACCGATAAGGAAATAATTTTTCTGTAAATTCTTCGTTAGATTTTGAATTCTATCTGATCAACAACTTTGGTCAAACATTTGTAATGCAAACCATGTATCCATAAACATTGCAACTATGAATTATTTATTATGATTGAATATTCATAATGAATCCACAAGGCAAGGAACTGTAACATGAATGGGCGCAAAATAGATCGTGACATGTACCTATGCACATTTAATTTTTTCAAATGTTTATTATGTGATGAGCAATGTGTACACTTTGCAGATATCATGTCGAAATGATCAAGGAATTGTAACACGAGTGGCTAAGAAATAGATCTTATTATGCAATTATCACAACTTTTTGCTATCACAAACATTTTTATGACATGACTAGTAATGCTCAAATGTTTATCATCTGACTAGTAATGTTCAAATTTGGAAAACATCATGTCGAATTGAGAATGATACATTGATAGCTCAATATGTAAAAAATGTGATTTTTTAACAAACATATTTTAAGGGAAATGATCTATACAGATATGTGTGGAGCACTTGCATAGTCCAACTCTGCAGTGCTTATGTATGCCCTTATACATACATTCAATATTTTAGGTTAAGAGTATGTATAGAAACTCCATGCATTGTATACACAACCAAACCATAACTAAATAAGTATTGTGTTACGAACATGATAGAGTTAAGAGATTTCTAATATTATATGTTATTTGAAATTTGTCTTAAAGGATTTATGTATATTTATTGTTTTAGTTCTGTTTTGATTCTCTCAAAATGTGGTTCTTAATAAGAAGGAGTGAGAAACAATGCTGTATATTTTCTTCTTTTTTTTCTTTTTTTCTTTAAAATGAATTTGTAAATGTAATTGGTAAAGGGCTTCAATTAAAAATGTGTAAGTAACTTAATCAAGTCAAATATTTGAAAGGCTGTGTTGAACAACCAAAACAAATAAAAATAAAATAATAAACATTAATGCAATTCATATGTGGGCAATGTTTGGTATTCAGTAATGGTTTATGAATTGTCCCCTCTTCTAATTAGAGACACCTGACCACTCTGTGAAACAGTCTTTCAAGGCTTCAACAATTGGTTTCCTGTACGTTAACTTCTCATGCAAGTAGTGATCTTCAATGTTATATGCGAGTGCTACATTTCCATTGTTAGAAAGACTTGTAATCAAATGAATCTCTTTACTCGCATTTACTGTTACGCGAGTCAGTTCGGAGCTGGCAGCATTTACCGGTAAGGCTCGCGCAGTGTATTTGAATGCTGTGCTTCACTCGCCGGCTTCAATGACACTGCTTTTGTAGGTTGTACTCCGTCCCTGACTTCTTCTGCTTCTTTTACTACTTATGCTCACTGGGGACCCGCACCCTTCTCCAGCACTGGTGTCTCCAGTCCGGCCACTTGAATGGGAGTTTCCTTTTCTCCCAAGACCCCAGCTTGCCTTCTGCTTTTCCCCGTAGACTCCTGCGTTTCCATGGCTCTGCAATCACTGAAACTCGGCTCACATGAGGAAAACTCAGCCTTTTGCACATCTTCCACTACCTGGTCTCTGCAAATGAGAGTTTGACAGAAAAGGACTCTCTCAGAACTTGCAGGTGAAATCTGCTGTCTCCCCACCCTGGTGTCCCTTTTATTCTGCCTCTTTCTCACGATTTGCCAACCTCGTTCTTCTCCTCTACTACTGCTACTACAGCCAGCCTACAAGTCCTTGTTACAGCTCCTTCTATCACTCCTTTCCTGCTGGGGCCTTTTATGCCACACAGATTTTACAATAGGCTTCATGTGTAGGTTATTATCCTTCATTGCCTAACTATTGCAATGGCTCATAGGCTTAGTTGTCTGACTGCTACATATGCACACCCCTTCAGCCCTCTTCCTCATCTTGGAACTTGTAGTTTGTTCCAACAAAGTTAGGTTTTTCTACTTCTAAATTATTTATAAGGGTAGATTGTATTCACTTAAGGCTTTTAACAGAGAGGCTATGAGAATTAACTATCAGAGAGGACGATGGTTTAGTGAAGACTACATTTCCATAATCCTTTTCTTTGCACCCTTGGGTTTTAGAAAGGTGTTTAGTCTGGGATTCCAAAAATGATATTTCTTTTGATATAGTTTGTTATGATTTAACAACTTTAGGGTTCACAACCTTAGATACCATATGTGGTTGAGAGATATTACAACAACAATAAGCCAAAACCTCTTTAGGTACAGTGGTAACAATCTTCCTATCAGAGGAAAAATGCTATATCTCAATCCTCAGAATCTTCTCACCACCCTGGGACGTATTTCCCGCCAGGTGATCTGCCCGCAGTACACCACCCCCAGGGTTGGGATCAGGAAGCGTCTGCCTTCCCCATAGCACCTGGGAGGAGACTTTAGGCAGGGTTTTAATGAGGGATCCGTACAATTGTTCACAGTAAGTAGTGTGTGAGAATTGTTTCTGGGCGAAGTCCAGAGTAGATATTCCAGAGAGGGAGGAATCCTTATGGGTCCCTAAAAACAAATCAGCATTCTATGAGGTCATGGTGTGATATCTAGGAGCCAGTCACACAAGTCACATCAGAAAGTAAATACGTGATAGGGTATTAATTGCATTTGACATCAGGGGGCCTAATCACAGTTGGACAGCAGAGAGCAAAACCTCAAAGGGAGAACATTGCAGTGTAACATACAGGAACAAATTACAGTTGGACATGTGAGAGCAAATATCTGAGGGCAGAATCACAGTGGGGAACCAATTAACAGTATAGTACATATTAGAACCTAGAACTCTGAGTAGGTTAGCAAGAGGCACAAACAATCAAGCCACATTAAGGAATACATAAAATGGCCTAACAAGGCAGGAAAGAGGAACAACACAGCCTAGTAAAACATTACATATGATAGCAAAGCATACAAAGGCCCAACAAACAAAAGGGGCATGCTCTCCTCCCAACACTCTTACTGCTGGCCTTTTCAGACAGCTGTCGTATTTATTTCTTCACTTTGTCGATGCCAATCTATCTCTCTCTTGCTCTCCATTTCTCTGTTTCTCTCTCCCACTGCCTCTCTTAGTCTCGCTCTCTTTTGTTTCAATCCACCTCTGTCTGTCTCTGTCTCTCTTTTTTTCTCTTTCTCTCTCTGTCTCTCTCTGTCTCTCTGTCTCTCTGTCTCTCTCTCTCTAGCTCTCTCTCTCTCTCTCTCGCTCTCTCTCTCTCGCTGTCAGTTTCTGCGGTATCTGCTTTAAGCTGTCCTTGTATTTATGTGTGCATGCATGGCAATGTGATAAGAGAGTGGGAAAGGTCATATGTGGAATGTAGGTGTGTGTGGAATGTCCCTGCCCAGGTTTTCTAGATTGGAAATGACAAGCAAATCTGGCAAGGTAGGAACCTGACCTGAAGGTGCAGCCTGCCTCTTACCTGTACCAGGGGTTATAGCTGAACCTTTAAAAGAAGGGACCATTGTGAAGCCGGGAAGGAGGACATTCCTTTTTATAGACCTCTGTTAATCACTGGAGCACAAAGTATGTAAATTAACAAGTGTAGTTGAAACTGCATATTGGACCTAGTAGGAGCAAAGGTCATGGGAGCCTTGGGAATTCCAGCAAAAGTGATAAACAATCTACACCCAAAGTTCAGCTTGGCTTGGTGGTCATTTGAGAAATTACAACGTCAGAATCACAATGATGGGAAGGTGATCCTGATCTTCTATTTCAATGGGCCGTGCCATCCCATGTTCATCAGGGAAATGTGATATCTTCTGTCTAAACTCACTTGTAAAATGTTGGTCTGCCTATGACAGTGTAGAGCGAAAAACAGGAGAGCAATCCGTGCTGCAGAGGAGATTTGCAGGAGTATGATGGCAATGCAAGAGTGTAGATGAATACCCTGACCTAACTGTACAGTCACTGGACAGTGTGCATCGCAGACATAGTGTGCATTTCAGATATAATAACGCAGGCAGATACAATATGTAATTGATTTCAAAAGTGTTCCCAAGGGCATGTGTTTTTATGTGGAAGAGCATGGGTGCTGGGTATGGAAAGCACATAGATGCTGCACTAGCTGAGACAATAGGAAAACCTTGCATTGCAGTTAAATTGCATTCGAAATGCATGAGTATAACACAGTGACACTGGTGTTGTTGTTTTAGTAGTTTACATTACTTGATGTGGTAGTGCAGAAATATATTTGTGACCAGCATCATGAGGCTTTTTACAGTGGCACTGGTGACAAATAATAGGTGCACAAGAGTTACAAAAGAGATTTAAAGTGCAAATGCTAACATACATTATGGGCACTAGCATCATTTATTTGGATGATAGTAGCAATGCTGATATTCAATGGGAACACCAGCTCCATGATTTATTTTTAAAAGTGGGACAGTTGCAGAATATTAGGCACAGCATCATCATGAAACATATTTATAGTGGCAATGTGGCATCATCACCATAATCTGGGCAAACCAGTATCATGAAAAAAGATTTAAAGTGGCAATGTAGACATACATCGGTGACACCAGCATCACAAAGGTGTTTTAAGACAGCATTTCTGATATGTATTTGGACCAACAATGTCATGAAGTTTTTTTAAAGGGGAGCTGAAGACATGAAGTGTTTAAAAGTGGCATGGCCAATTTACTTTAGGGGCACCAGAATCATGACAAAGATTGTAAGGTTGAGAAATATTGGGGGGATCAGGGTGGCACGAATTTGATAGTGTCAAAGCTCATATATATGTTGTAAACCAGCATAATTAATTGTTTTAAATTGGCACTACAGACATATATATATGCCACAGTAGTGGCTGTGTAGTTATGGTTAAGTTGATAATCCCATAGGAAGAGCACTTTCTGGGTGGCTTGTAACTTCGCTCCCCTTGGACGAATCCTCACCAAACTTGGCAAAAAACGTATATGGTCCACTCTGAATTTTTTTGCCAATTTTAGTGAGGTTTGGTTGAGGGGGGGCAAAGTTATAGGGGGGTCCCAAAATGTCTTTTTTTCAAATAGACATAATGGGAAAAAAAACTTTGCAGCAGGAAGGGCGGCTTAGTCTCGAAAGCGTGCTTTTGTTAATTTGGTGTAAATCCGTCTTGTAGTTTTTTTTTAAATGGCCAAAACATAAGGCAAAACAAATAGTGATATCTATGTCCGCTCCGCGGACACACTTCCCTGTTCGTGCTGCGGAAAGGACACCGATTGGTTGATCAGCTTGCATCTTGTCCACGGACATGAACGTGTTTGGTGATTGGCTAGGTTGAACCGTGAGGCACTTCACATTGTTTTGATGTGCCTGACATCTTGGATCCGCCGACAGCGCTGTGGCGAACAGAGGCAAAATGTAAGTTTGGGGAGTGTGTTGGTGTGCAGGAGTGCTTGGGGAGGGTTGAGGAGTAAGAGATGTGTCAAATATTGTATTTGTTGATTAGGTGGCAGGTGCCCTTGATGTGTTTGCCATGCCCAGTATGATGTTGGTTCTGTGTTGTTAGTCCAGCATTGATTAGAATTAATATCATCTATAAGCAGCCCACATACCAAAGTCAAAATGTGTGGTATTATAGGTGTGTTACTCTGCAGTGGTTGTGGTCATGGCCTAGAGTCTTGGGTGCATGGCCGAAGGCCATAGGCCATGCACCCAAGACACTAGGCCCTGGCCACAACCACCGCAGCATACCCACATACCACAGCCAAAATATTTGGTATTATAGGTATGTTATGCTGCAGTGGTTGTGACCAGGGCCTAGAGTCTTGGGTGCATGGCTGAGTCTTTGGTTTCCAAAGTGGTACTCCTGTTTGGGTAGTATGTGTCTAGTAAATTGTTTTTCAAAATGTCTTGGCTGTTGGGATCATTTTTGCTATTGTTTCTATGTCCTCATGAACTGTTTTTCTAGATTTAGCAGGACCAAGACTTACCCATGCTATATTGTCGGATTTTCCATACAAGGAAGAGGAGGAGGAGAGTGAACCTCTGCCTGACCTCCACAGAGGCCAACCTTTGGATGAAAAAACAGGAGTCAATCTATCTTCTCAGCTGACATCTGAACAATGGGAGGAGTGCAAAGTTCTGTTAAATCAGTTTGCCTCCTTGTTTTCACTTTCGCCAGGCTTGACCCCTTGGGGCCAACATGATATTCTCACTGGTGACTGTCTACCTGTCAAAAGCAGGGGGTACATAATGTCAGAACATGTGAGATCCTACATCAAAGGTGAGGTCAACAAGATATTTGATCTCGGGGTTATAGAGCCATCTACAAGTCCATGGTCTAGTCCAGTTGTTCTAGTACCAAAAGCAGGATCCAATGAGTTGAGATTCTGTATGGCTTATAGAGCTCTAAATGCAGTCACTAAGACTGATGCCCATCCTTTGCCAAGGACAGATGAACTGGTGAGTAGACTTGGTTTCGCCGTCGCCGAAATAATGCCATGTCATTGGATTGAAAGCAGCATTATTTCGGCTGCGGCGCCACCTTCATTTTGCTTACAATAGAACTTAAAATCATTCATTCAATGCTATAGTAAGCAAAATGAAGGTGGCGCCACAGCCAATATAATGCTGCTTGCAATCCATGTCATTGGATTGAAAGCAGCATTATTTCGGCGGCGGCGTGTAAATATCGTGCACTCGATTTGGAGCGATCTGGTGGAGTTGAAATCATGATCCCTGTGGCAAAAGAAATCTCCCAACAATCTGTCACCTGATCTCGGTCTGTTCTAGTTCCACTTTGGTTGGGGTCTCCCTGGGACTAGACTCTCTTCACTGCTCCAAGCTCTGAGGAGAGAAGAAGCACTAATCATTGGATTGAAAGCAACTACCGAGTTTACCTTTTTAACAGGTGGGCGTGACATGTGGGAGGAGCCATGTGAAATGGGCGGAGTCTTGTGTGGGTGTGGGCGAGGCATACATCTCAGGAATTTTGATTTTCAAATGTAGGCAGGTCTGATGTTATGTGATTAATGATATTCTGTCCCTTTTTATGGGGACTGGCAGATGAATCTCCCTTTCTTATCAACACCTCACCTCCAACCCTCCTCTTTACTATCTGCAGATTAAGGTCTGGCAAACATCCTGAACAGGTCACAGGACACTACCTCTTGGACCAGATCCAGGAGCCTTAAGACCGCTTTGGTGGTGATGGGAGCAGTATAACAATTATTCAACAACATAACATATGTGGGTGGATGAGTGCTGATGGGGTGAAAGGTGTACAGTGGAGTGAAGCTGTTTAGCAAAGGTGCATGCCCTTTTCAACAGGGGTTCTTGTACAAGTATGCATGGTAGCATTTATGAAAATATATGTCTGTGGGTGTACCTGGGTGGGCATGTAAATAGATGTAAATGTGCCTGTGCCACTGGACATGATTGTTGGTAGATGTGCTATAAGCACCTGGCCCAGTGATGGCAACACCTAGCATATACCTATTATACAGTTGCAATACCTTTCCTATTATGAGAATAGCAGGGTATATGTTTGAGATGCATGGAAGTTAATGGGACACCCTGTGTGGATGATGGAACAAATGGGCACTTTGGTAAACAGATTTCTGATGCCAATATCTGGTATAATGTGGGAGTAGTTAGCCATATGATGGCAATAGCTTGAGTTTGGATTATGATATGTGCACATTATGGCAGAACCAGGCACAGCTGTCATTTAGATCAGTAAATGACAGCAGTCCCTTGGCACATTGTGTGAGTGACTGGGCATATTCCAATTATGTGCATGTTCTGGGAGACGTATAGGCATTTGATGGTACAAACATGGGATTTGGTGACAGTACTTCAGCCCATGTTGACTGTATACGGCCATAGGAGGATGTGACGATGACTATGATGACTGTTGTTGGGTTTTATTTGTATATTATATTATACCATGTGCATGGCCTCTACACATTATGAAGCCTTCTAGTAAAAATACAGGGTTTTTTGCTGGTTACGGTATATGGAGGAGGTAGAGCAGAGGTTGCTAATATATCAGCTCTGTGTGGCTGGCCAGAATTTACCATTGTCTGCGTGGAGTTTTGTATGGGTTTTGTGTTTGTTTACATTTTTTGATGTTGTTATTCTGCGTGCAAGAATCCATCACTTGTGAGCAGCTTAGTCTAGGTTTATGGTAAGGTAGTAAGAGTTGGTGGTAGATGTTCGAGATTGTGAATTATTGATTTGTGTGATGCACGCTCCATGATGCCAAATGCTTATGGAGGGCGTTAGTGCAAAGTTGCATGAGTGTTAGAGCGGAGGTCTCCACGTTGGATGGTTCCCAAATTGAAGATGCATCATGTCTCATCTAGTAATATGATGGCAGTGCATGACCATATGAAAACACTCCTGGTCATATGAGTCCACACTTCCCCAACTCCTCCTCCCATGTGTCCTTCATTCAAGCTCTTCAGGCTGCACTATGGCTTTCATCTTGATAGTGCCTAGGGTCAGCCTGCACACGTACTCACGATAATGCAGTCATTCATAGCTCTGCTGTAGATAATATCAAGTACTTACAGCTCTGCTCTTAGAAATGCTTATACTCGATTAGGTGTCACGTCTTAATGCATAGTCTGACTCACAACTTCTCTATACTCTGGTCTTGGTAAACAACCAAAATGACAATAAATGCCCATACTCACAAAGTGCTATGACCCCAATATACATAGTCACTCAGAATATGCACCTGGCAATAGTTCACCCAGAATACACTACTGAAAATACACTTGATCACTGAGAGCTACACTATGTTAATCCCTCAGTGTTAGCTCCTGAAAGCACGTGAAAGCCAACACATGTGTAAATTGACCAAGTATGTGAGTGGCTATTGACATCCTTTGATTACATGTTTTCCCCATTTTTCCGAATTTGATCAATTGTTTCATTTAAAAAGTGATTGAATCACGGTGCCTAACTAAGATAAAGTAGAAGTGTAAATCTTCAAACCTTTCTACACCAGAATTGCCTTATAAGCAGCTCGTCAGAGAAGTAGCTGTTATTGTAATGTGATGTAAACTGCAATTTTAAATACTTGAGACACGTTTTTCGAGACTGGGTAAAAAGAAGATGACCATGCTGGTTATTTTAGACGTATCTACTACTATTACCTTATACTCAACATACACTGCATATTATAGGGTGATCTTTTGTTATAGCTCTTGGTGAGAGTTACCTTTTCAGTTGTGCATTTGCTAGAACCACAGGTAGCTGAAAAGGGGCGTAAACTGTGTTTTTATGGTAGAAAGTAGAATGAGGGCAATAATCACAGAAACATTCCCTTAGGTAAGATCTGCATAACCTGGAAGGCTATCAATATCAACATTGAGGTTGCATTATCCCTCTGGGGTGGGGCATGGGGAGGGTGAATAGGATGTGGATAGGCCCAACAAGTTTCTGACAGAGTTTGGAAGGAGCTTGGAAAGGACCAAAGGAGCTTGGAAGGGACCAAAGGACCAGAATGCAGGGTCTAAAACTAGGTTTGTTAGCTTCTTGTTTTGTGTGATAATTATTAGTGTCTGTACAAACTGTAAAACATGTGTAGGTTCACAGCACCACCAGCTAACCACTGGCCAGCATATACATTTAAACACTGCATATGTGCTCAAAGTAAACACACAGATCATTGGTTTAATTCTGAGTGTGTTCCTTTCCAAAAAAGAAGGGCATTTTGAGAGACAACATGATGTGTATTCTTGGCAAAAGATGCTATAAAAACATGAAATCATGTAATTATACTTAACTTGATTTATTTTTAAGCGGGACACTGTACAATGTTAATTTCTAATGATAACTTTCAGAATATATTGTAGTCATAATAAGTGGTACGTTTGCCTTACTAAGAATGCAAATCACATTATCGAAACCTAGAATAACCACATACATTATTTCCTGATAGATGCTGTTCTCTTCAAGGTGGACAGTATGGTACACATCTATTGTTTTCTTTCAAAATACCTCGAGAAAGGGTAAAGAGACACAAATCACCAATGTGTGTTCCGGAATGGATGAAATCAAGAGCATTTTGGGATCAGAACAAGGATCATAGATATCTGTATTGAACAAATATGTTGGTGATAAAAATGCTCTATGCTTAGATCACTAAGGACATCATGCACACTTGACTTGGTGCTCATTTCATTTTTTAAAACAGTCAACCTAACATTAGTTTGCATGTAACCATGAACCACATTGTCTCCCAGGCAGGCTCAAGACTTGGTTTTGAGGATAAAATGGTTATGCAATGTATCACTCCATTGTGGTCCTCCCAGGTGTGCCCTCCACCCCATCCACGGCCCCTGCAGGCAACCCACAACACAGGGGACTACCCTGCACCCCTGGGCATGCCCCCCAGCCAGCACACATGTCACCTTCCACTAGTGATCACCAACTCATGTCCCCCTGCACCCCCACCCCCCAGCAGTGAGGGGCACCTGCCAGCAGGCCCCCTCTCATGTCCCACTCATGTCCGCCCCAGCAGTGAGGGGAACCTGCCAGCAGGCCCCAATCATGTCCCCCTGCACCCCCAGCAGTGAGGGGCACCTGCCAGCAGGCCCCCACTCATGTCCCGCTGCACCCCCACCCCCCAGCAGTGAGGGGCACCTGCCAGTAGGCCCCCATTCATGTCCCCCTGCACCCCCACCCCCCAGCAGTGAGGGGCACCTGCCAGCAAGCCCCCACTCATGTCCCGCTGCACCCCCACCCCCCAGCAGTGAGGGGCACCTGCCAGCAGGCCCCCACTCATGTCCCACTCATGTCCCCCTGCACCCCTCCCCCCAGCAGTGAGGCACACCTGCCAAGAGGCCCCCACTCATGTCTCCCTGCACCCCCACCCCTCCAGCAGTGAGGGGCACCTGCCAGCAGGTCCCCACACATGTCCCACTCATAAACTCCTTCACCCCCACCCCCCAGCAGTGAGGGGCACCTGCCAGCAGGCCCCCACTCATGTCCCACTCATGTACCCCTGTACCCCCACCCCCCAGCAGTGACGGGCACCTGCCAGCAGGCCCCCACTCATGTCCCTCCCCTACACAAAATAAAGAAGCACAATCATGGCCCTCTTCAACACCAAAAAACCACATCACGCCACCCCATTCTTGAGACACAATGATTTCCCAATCCACCCCACACTGACATGCCTATCTCAAGACACAAACCAAAAGTCAACTATGTACATCAACACATGTCCGTCACACAGATACACTGGTTGGCATTGATTGTGTAAACCCACATTTTCACATGCATCAACCCAATGAGCAAATCCCACACATGGAACTAAAATATGAAAATGTATTATGTACAAAAATAAATAAATGAAATGAAATCATACAAAAATAGCACACATGAAATGAAAAGCATGTGCAAAAGATGAGTGAATGAGAATTATAACCAATGCAAAAAAATGTGAAAGAAAAACAGTCCAAACACTCCCTCCACCAACGCAAATCCAAAGGAAAGGTAAAAACGGTAAAAAAAAAAATTCCATTGCTTCAAAATCAAAATAATCCATGATCAAACTATTCACAATCCATTGTCCAAAAGAAAAATCATTGAATCCATGTGCAAAATCAAAAAAACATATCAAATCAATCCATTGTCCAACTATTTAAAGGGTCCATGAGCCCAACCAAACAAATGAAACCTACCTAAGAAACTACCTAAAAATAAAACTATATACAAATGTGTGTGGCATTGTCCATTGACCACAAATAAAAGGAAAAGAAAAAGGAAACATAACTCTAAAAACTATTTACAATGGCAGCGGGCTAGTCCAACGGCTCACTTCCCAATTTCCCGGGCCAGGGCATCATCGAACTCCTGCTCGATGTCCCAGAGGCGGTCTTCTTGCATGGCCCCGAGGGTTCGCAGGGACGATGACATGTGGACCTCCAGGCCCCTGAGAATTGCCTCGAGGCACTTGGCCCGCCTCAGAGCCCTACGCATGGAGTTCTCCGCCCTGACCATTGTGAGCAGTGCCTCTTCTGCCCGCTGCCGCTCTGCATCTTTAGCATGGCCTAACCACTGCCACACGGAAGACACTTCCAGTCCTGGGTCCTCCTGCCCTCTGGCCGATGCCTGCCCCTCCGATGTTGAAGGCCCCAAGCCATCATGGCTCCCACCTTGTTGCTGCTGCTGCTGTGCCCCTGCCTGTGCCTGGCTCTTGCTGCCTGCACATCCTCCTCCGGCTGGGGTGCAGTTGTTGAGGTGGCCACCCCTGCCGAACGTCCGACTCCCGACTGTGGCAGGGATGTGTCCTCCACCAGCCTGGCCCCTGGGTCAGGGGCAGCTCTACAGGGCACCCAGGTGATACATGGGTGGGAAGATGGCATGGAGGACGACTGGTGCATAGGGGGTTCAGGTGAGGAGGGGGTCGCAAGAAGGTCCAACACACGGAGGAATCCAGCACTGGTGACCCGTCCCAGCAGGTCAGCGCGGTCAAAGAGGCACCCGAGATGACGTGCAGTCTCTTCACGAAAAGACTGCATGTCAATTTACATGCCCCGTTGACGTAACGCTATCCCGGCCAGGACAGGCTCAACACGGTCCCAGATATCCATGTCCGCAGGGAGAGGAAGGCCAGTTGTTGTGCGCTCATCCCCTCCCTGAAAACGGGTCTGGACATTGGCATCCCTGCTGGTGCCAGATGATGCAGTGACAGAATCAGGGACAGGATTACACACAGGCACCTCCGCGGCAGCCTGTGCTGCCTCCTGTCCCTGGTCCTGCACTGCACCAGTGTAATCCCCACCTCCAGACCCCGTGTGTGTCCCTTCCACTGCCTCCTCATCCACCAAACCCCTCACCACCTGGATGACTCCATGCCATCTTCCTCCGTCGGACCGTGTGGGGTCTCAGCTGCCCCTTCTGCTGCCAAGGAGTCCACCTCCAACCTCCGACTCTTGGACCTACCCTCGGCAGCTGCGGCCTGGGACGCGGCACCAGACTCCTCACTCCCCGACGAGATGACAATCTGGGAGGGGAGCCGGGCCTTGCGTCTCCGGCTGGTGGTGTGATCCCTGCCGCTGTGCTCCACAGCACCCTCTCCGCCCTCTTCATCAGTTGACGCTGCAGACAGGGAGAGGTAAAACACAGGCATCAGGGCACTGTAAATTGGACTGATACACATATGACAGTTGTACGAGTGGCATTTTCAAACTTCAGACACGGCATCACACTCCACGACACACATGTCATTTCTACTCACACACATGATCATTTCTACAGCAATATTGGACCAGGCAGCACCATCCATACACATATAACAGCATGTACAGCCAAAGGTGACCCTGACATCACATGAAACACTGGGAGTGCACTAGACAGACATGCACACACGCCACCACACTTACATGCATGTCTACATCTCTTCCAACTGTCGCAGTGATGAGATCGCCATACATTTCACATCTGACATTCAGCCTTCTACATATCAGTGCCACGTGCATCCATGTTGCATCACAGTTGCACACTTGTCAAATACATACACATGCACATGTACACAGTGCAGATACATGCATTATGAACCACCATCCATGCCACAACCATGCCAATGTACATACACAGAAATTCAAACATGTGTGCTCCCACAACTGCATTTGCCCAGCATGCTTACCAACACATACACCATCAATGTGTCTCACACCTGAGAGGACTAACATGTGGCAGCCTCATGCCCATGTTCATACACATCCCTACATGGCCCGACAAAAACACATGTGCAACCTGCACACTACTGGCACACCACGACACGCACAGCGTCCAATAACCATGCATGTACACTTACCGCTCGACTCCAGACGGGTCTGCCTCTCAAGGATCTGGACGTAGAGAGCTGGGCATATGCGTTCCAGGACCATCATTTGGTGGTCCGACAGCTGGCCCCGGCGCCCCTTGGCATCCACTGCCTTCGAGAGGCGCTGGGCCTTGTTGAGGGTTCTGGACCTGAAGTCCTCCCAGCGCTTTTTGACATGATGTAAGTCGGGGGCTGCCATCCCCTCCGCGTTGATGGCAGTCACAATGTCCATCCAGATCCTGATCCGTCCTTCATAGTCAGCGCGCGAACTTCCAAAGAGGGCATCATACTGCCCCAGGACTTGCTCCACCAGGGCACCAACTTCCCTGGCACTGAAGCTGGTGGCCCTCTGCCTCTCTGGCTGGGGGTTGCCAGTGGTGCCAGATGGTGTTGTGCCTGACATGGCAACCCCAGAGGCAGGAGTGGGTGGGCAACTGGGTCCTGGGGCTGGGCTGTGGATCGATGGAATCCCAGTTGGGAGTCTTCGGTTCCAGCAGGGGTGGTCACAGCAACTGCACCCCTGGCTGACGTGCAGGCAGCAAATATCAGGGCACGTGGGCAGCAGGCAGTCAGGCAGCAGCAGATGGCAGGTGGGAGCGTGCTTGGGGCTCTGGGGGGCAGGAAATCGTCCTTCTGGGCAGGAGCGTAGTCGTCCGTGTGTTTTCGCGTGGCCAGCTAGATACGGAGTGATTTGGCACGTGAAAAAATAAATTGCACGTCAGTGTGTAATTGGAGGAAAGGCCATTAGCGCGTAAGCGCGTCAGCACACGTACGCGTTTTCATTGGTCAACGTAAGTGATGTTACACGCGTGAGAAAACTGCACATCACCGTGCTATTGGAGGAAAGGCCCTTAGCGTGTATGACGTGCAAGGGCGTTTCCCTCAACACGGGTGCATACTGATTCAGCACGTGAGAAAACTGCACGTCACCATGCTATTGGAGGAAAGGGCCTTCGCGCGCATGACGTGCGAGGGCGTTTCCCTCAACATGGGTGCATGTTCATCGTACACGTGCAAAAAAAGCACGTCTGAGTGTCAGCTCGTGTAATTGAAAGGACCGTAGCGCATACACGCGTAAGTGACGTAGTACGTGTGGGCCGGTTTAAAAGGTATGTGTAGGATGCCATTTCCTTGTACATGCTTTTTGTGGAGAGCGAGTGGGTGAATTCTGTACTTCTTGTCGGTTCACACGAGATTACTTCACAGCGTTTCTAGTTCGTACTCCCTGTTACCTCTGACAGTTTTTTTCTGATATTTTGTTGGGCCTGTTTTCTCAAACAGAGTTCACTTCTTCTTTTGTCCTGTCTCCTCAGACAGCGTACAATTCTTCTTTTGGCGGGGGTGTTGCCAACGTGCACACGCGCATATTTTCATGTTCTTTTCCCAGGCAGACGGTGAGTCGCGCACATATTTAACAACTGTGCTTGCCCCGTGTGTCACGTACCCCTTCAGAGGTCATTGTGGGCTTTGTGTATTACGCGTTCCCCTTTTTTTGTGTTTCTGGGTGCCACAGCGTAGTGCAGGTTCATTATTTCACGCACATGGTCTACGAGGGGTTGCGTGCACATTATTTTTTGATTTTGGGCTGCCTGTGCGTTACGTGACCCGTCATCTTCCCCCAGGGGTCACAGACATCCTTGTTAGAGCACTAGGGCACGAATTCCATCTAGTATCCTCCCCCTTTGACCCCCAATTGCCCAGGACAATTGTTTACTGCAACTCCCATACGCAGAACAACATCAGTGCCATGGTTGGGAGGCGACCCAGCGGTAAGGGAGGCAAAGGTGGCCGACCTTCAAAAGGTGGCTGTGGTGGGCGCGATAGGGGACGTGGCCAGGATTTTCCAGGTGCCCCTATGCCTCCATGTGTGGAGGACCAATCAGGGACACCCATGCCCCCCCCATGGTTGAGGGAAACGTGGCTGACACCATCCCAGCTCAGCCCTTGTTGGACCAGCCCATTGTGGCACCTGACCTGGCACAGGATGACTCCCAGTTTGACTTCCAGGTCAGCAAATCTAGGCCACGTGTGGCGGTGCAAGTTGCTGTCACCAAGCGACGTGGATCTGGGGCAGCTATGTCATCTGCTGCCCAAGTAGGCAGGGTGGGGAGGCTGCATGGGCAGCTGCAGCTCCATCCGCCCCAGCTCTGACTCTCACAGCCAGGACAGTGTCAGTCCAGGTCCATCAAACTGACGTTCCCCCTGCCAACATCACCCTGCAACCAATGCCTGCACCAAGACCTATGGTCATTGTGCATTCGCACACTCCCAGTACCCAGTCCACCTGCGCTTCTGCCCCTACTGACCAGAGTGGCGTAAGCCACTCAGGCTCCACTCCACCTTTGAAGAAGAGGAAGAAGGGTGCTCTGGCACAACAGGCTGAGACCCCAGACACGGCTACACACTCCGGCACGTCAAGGAAGCCTAGCTTTAATGACCCAGAACTTGATGCACTTGTGACCTATGTGTCGGCACATAGCCGCGAAATGTAGGTGACTGCAGGGTGCAAGAACACACCTGGTCAACGTAGGGCACACTGGCAGACCATCGCGGACCGCATAAGTGCCCTTGGATTTGTGAGGTGCACAGCTGATGATTGCTACAAGTGGTGGAATGACCTGAAACGCAGAGAAAAGAACAAGCTGGCCTCAAATCATGCCGCTACTCTGGTGACTGGCGGTGGGTCTCCACAAGAGGACAACAAACTCACTGAACATGAGTCTGTTGCTGGGACCTTTGTCACAGAGAAACAGATCCAAGGTGTGGGAGATCTACCTGATTACGAAGCATTGTCCGGTGAGTGGCCATGCGTGGGTGTGTAATACATGTGTATGTTGTTTGGGTGACGGGTTCTGATTCAGTGCCAGGTGAGGGTGTGTACTCCTGAGTGTTATGGGTCACCCATTTGCTTCCTCCCATACATTCACGTGCCTTGGATTTGGGTATGACTGTATCCCTTCTGCCCACAGTTGCCAATTAGGCACACATTAGTGCACTTTACCTTGAACTGTCCTCTTGCAACTACATAGTTCACATTTTGCAAGTGTTCATTCAGGCTGATTGTTTCCACTCTCCCCTTTTTGCTAGACATTTTTCAGCACTATTGCGACATATGTGCTATGTTTCGGTCATTATTCACAGCCCACACTGGGGCACTATTTTCACATGGTCATGTTAATGATTAGACCATTCAGGCCGATGGAGCCTTGGCCTGCAGAACATTTTCATAAGGGCCTGTTTGCATGTGGAAGATGACAGGTGTTTCCTGTGATGTCAAAGGGACCAACCCTTGATCAGCCCACAATGACTCTGTTATTGGACACTGGATGTGATTCAGTGTGTGGCACATGCATATTTTGCAACAATATTCAGCATCAATCTTCGCATCATGTCGATATGACATGGATGAGTGACATTACTCATTCACTGACATATTGCTGTAGTTTTGTAATTTACTGTGGCTATGCTACATGACATCTGTGTGGTGGCATGTGTCATGTATGTGTATTGGACATGCCACTCACAGCCTGATGTGTGATGCCAGTGCTACCCAATATGCTGCAAATTTTTTGCATATCCATATTGCTCTCCCCAGTGTCTGCCTTTTTGACTCCACATCCAACTCTTTGACAGTGCATGCATGGCAGGGTTATAGTCATGTGGGACATGTGTAATTCATGTACTGGATCTCTGGCTTGTCACAGCCTATGTTTGTGCTATGGTGCTCATGCCTGTTTCCATTTGTTGTCTTTCATGTTTTTGCAGATGATGATGCACTTGGGGCTGTTGAGGTTGAGGAGATGGGGCAGACCCAGGAGGAATCTCAGGCACGACCAGGCACCAGTGGAGGACGTGGTGTGGTGGTGGGTGAAAGCCCAATGTTACTGCAGACCATACTGTCCAGAGGTGCCTCTGAGTGCACCTCCCCAGACCTCTATTCAGGTGCTGAGTCGGATGATGAGACTTATGTGCAGTCGCAGGTAAGTGTTTCTGGCAGGGATTCTGTTCTGTCCAACCCACCTGGACCAGGGGTAGAACCCTCTATGGGGATGTCAGTGTTGGTAGGTCCGCCTTTGGCGGTTATGGATGCAGGGTCACACTCCACAGCATCTGATCCTGTTCCTGGGCCAGCAGATCAGAGGGGGAATACAGTCCTGCAGCCTCAGGCAGTGCCAGCACAGCAGGGTGCAGATCGCCTTGCCCCAAACAGGTGTGGTGCCCGTCAACACGGTGGCCGTGCCCCACCTGGCAATACTGTATGGGAAAACTCCATGTACAGTATGGCAACCCAACAGGCAGCATCAGTAGAAATGATGGCTCAGGCAATGGAGAGGGTGGCCACTTCCATTATCCCCCCTGAAAGGCAGATGGAGCAACAACAGCAGGCAACAGACTCCATTTGCCAATCACACAGGGAAGACATGTTGGCGTCCAACCGGGACAGACGGGCGGCACTGGAAACTCTGCGCAAATCCATATCAATTGAGTCCCAGGGCCACAGGGAAGCCCTGAGGGTAGAACTACATAACCTCAGGCAGACTCTGGTTGCACTTGAGGCTTCCAGTAATTTAAGGGCAGAACAGCAGCTGGAGCAGCTCACACATTCGCTCTCAACTGAGCTGCATGCAACACGTGAGGAGATCCGGGCATCACGCGAGGCCATGCGTGCAGAAATGCAGGCAACCCGTGATGTGCCTCATGGGGATCCCCACACTTTAATCCTCCAGAATCAGATCTTCCAGACCTGCATGCTTGCTGCCATGGAGGACCATACCAGGGCTTTGCGTGGGCTGCCTCCCATAGTGCCACCTCCTCCTGATGCAGCAGCAGAGGATGAGCAGAGCGACAGCAGTTCTCCCACAATGGCATAGCCGTGCAGGCCATGAGCCCAAGGAGGTTTCTTTTTTTTGCAACATCCACGCAGGTGGGTGTTGGTGTTCACCCTATCCTCGAACCTCCTGGGTGGCCTCCCCCATACCCCTGGCCCCCGCATGGCCATTTTTTATATATATATATATATTTTTTTACAGTGTGTTGCCTTGTGTGGCTCCCGTGGGCATCCACTATATTCCGGCTGGGCACATGCAGGCTTGCCTTGAGTTTGGGTTAGATGCTTGGGTTCATGAGACACACACCCCTCCTGCTTCCCGTTTCCATGGGCTTGCAAAGGGTGTGACCAAGTGACATTGAATGACACAGTGACGTTGGGCTCTCATGAGCTGTGTGGGCAGTCTGTAGTCAATACTGTGTAGACATCCCTAGTGGATATTGTTGTTGTATTGTACACTGCATGGTGGGTGTATTGATATGTGCTTGTGCATCCATGTCTTCCTCCTAATCTGCAGGTTCCTTCCTCATATCTTCACTAGGCCGTCTACTTTGCAGATGCAGCTCATGTTGTATGCAGTACACTGAGACATTTGCGTGGCAGCAACACTGTACAGTTGGAAGGGGTCGATGTGGTGGCATATTCAGGTAGTAAGACTACGACTACTTTAAGTTAGTACTGTCATGTTTTTGCTATTTTTGATGTTGTGTTGCTGCATTGTATTGTTGGTAAGTATTTGCTCATGTGTGTTGTTACGTATACATTACTGGGAGCATATTGTGTGTGAGCATTTTCCATTGGGGAGAGTGTACTTTGTGACACTTGTGTCAGGTTTTGTGCATTTTTTTGTTTGCTTTCACATTGCATGACATGCCATGGTGTGTTCGGTGGCGGAGCTGGGGAGAGGTTTTCCCTTTCATGTTGTATTTTGCAAGGGGGTAATGAATTTAACAGCATAGATGTATGTCTTTTGATGACACAGCATTGGTGGTGGTTGTGTAGATAGGGATGCACACAATGTAACACTTCCAGGTGACTAATCTCAGGCTGGTATGGTTGTGGGTTGTGACAGTTGACTGTCCCTTATGTCATCATCATTGATTGTCAACTGGTATGTACCAGGGCTGTGTGCACTCCACAGCGGTGTGATTTTATGTGAAGTAATTAGCCACCAGCTGCGTGCGGGCTGCCTCACCACGTGCCCTTTCCCCTCCCATGTGCAGCGGGCGTGCATGTGGTTGGGGATGTGGGGGCACCACTATGTCCACCGGCAGGCCCTGGCGTGTTGCAACGTTGTGCAGGACACATGCTGCCACTATGATCCTGCACACTACTGGGGGAGCGTATAGCAGCTGCCCACCAGAGTGGTCAAGGGAGCGAAAGCATGACTTGAGCACTCTGAATTTCCGCTCCACTATGCCCCTGGTTGAAATATGGGCTGTGTTGTATCTTACCTCGGGTGGCGTGGTGGGGTTCCGAATTGGCGTCATCATGTGGGTGCTCAGAGGGTAGGCACTGTCCCCTGGGGAGGTGGTGATGGGTATCATTAGTGGGGTTGTGACATTACTCAGTATGTGACATGCATGCATGTGCAGTGGCATTTATACTCACCAAGCAGCCATGTATCGCCATGCCGCCTAGCTTCTAGGTCCCGGTTTAGGGTTGACATTCTGTAAATGAAACTGTCGTGGGTAGACCCTGGATAGTTGGCATATACTGAGGTGATGATTCCCTTGGAATCACATACTACCTGCACATTGATGGAATCCCAGTGCTTGCGGTTTCTATAGATGTGCTCAGATGCGCTGGGGGGGGGAAGTAGAGCCACATGGGTACAATTAATGGCACCGAGCACTTTGGGGAATTGTGCCACCACGTAGAAATCCTGGACGGCAGCCTGCCTTTCTGCAGGTGTTCTGGGCAGGTATATGTGTCTGCGAACTGATGGAGGTGCAGTCATGATGGCCAACACCTGGTGTAGGCAGCGTGACTGCGTGGCCTATGACACCCCTCCACTATAGCACTTGTCCGCTGAAATGATCCAGTGGCCAAGAAGTGCAGTACATTGAGGACCTTCTCCAGGAGGCTGAGTGCTTGGGAGCAGAGGGTGGGTGATGTGAGGTCATCCTCCCACTCACTCACCAAGTCGAGTATTATGTGAGGTGGAATCCTGTACCTCCCATACACCTGGTCATCAGGCATCCCAAAAAGGCTTGTCCTGGGTGTAAAAATTCTGGGCTTGACTATCCTCCTCCTCCTCTTGCGGTATCCCATGACCACTGCTGCTAGGAATGGTATATTCATCCTAGCGTCGGAGCTTGTTTGTTGTTTGCGTGCACTTTTATGCTACGCGGGTCCACGTACGCCTGCTTCCTGCTGGCGTACGTGTTTCCGGATTAGCGTGTCTTTTCTGGTGCACGTGTTAGCCCCGTTCGATTCCATGAATACGTGTTTTGAACGTGCGTGTGGGCGTTCCGCGCATTTGCCTCCTGTACTTCCCCCATGCCGCCCACATTTTCACGCGTTGTTCCCCATTCCGCGTGTTATGCCCCCTGTTCCGCCTACTTTTGTTGTGTGCGCCGCTCTATGTGCACTTTCGCTGTGCGCGTAGCGCACGCTGTTTGGAGACGTGTGCGCCTGCGTACGCCACACAGATTTTTAGTGCACATCCAGGGATTTACATGCACACAGACTTACATGAACCGCTGTGCGTGGGTTTCGCTGCGATTTTCGCACTTGCGCTGCGATTCGCACGCTTTTGCCGAAAATTTCAGCGCACATTAATTTCATGAATCGCCCAGTAAATGTATTACAGCTCTTCTAAGAAGGGTTTGTAAAGTGCTCAGAGATAGAAGTAAGATGGCATCAGGTGTTAGATACAACCTATAAACGAAACTAAGTTACTTTGGGGTGCATTTAAAGGCCACAAACAGAAGTCCCATATACATGAAAATCAAGTTTTTAAACACTGAGACAAAAACGGACTATCATTTGTTTTTGTTTTTCAAGTAAAGTTAAAGAGCCATGTGGAAAGGGGTGTGCCTGTCATTACCAATGGATAAGCATCATTTTCATTTACAAAAGAAGGAGGAATTAAAGATCCCTGTCACATGGAAAACATGATTTTTAAACATTGAAAACAAAAACGGCCTGCATATGAGTGTGCAAATAAAAACGGGTTGAAAAAGTAAAAGTGAAAAAAATATCACTGCTCACAGAAAAAAGTCAGGAAATCAAAACATGATGTGTGGGTTGACAAAGAGCAATGTATATTAGGTTTCACCCACAAAACTCCAGTGACATTTGAAAAGCCACTTTGTCTTCATGAAAAAATGTCAGCCCAAGGTAGACCCTTTTGCTGGCTGTGGACAAAACTTTAAAAGGACATCTCCCATTCCCAGCCTGGATTTCACATCTCCCATCTAATGAGCAACCGTAATATAAATGTCCTGTTAATGGTGTTGAAATTCAGGGTTCTCCAGACCTGCTGGCTATGAAAGCAAAAGTTACCCTTGGCTGGAGCATGACTAATATGAGTGAAAATGGGGGCACTCACTTCAAAGAGCAAACTTCCAACACAAAGGAGATTGAACAAAAAAATAAAAACTGTGGTCACAGGCTGATCCTGTGAAAAGAAATCACCAGAAGCAGGAGCAAGACCATTTGTCCCACATGAAGATTCACTATTTATTTAAAAGGACTATTATCATTTAGGCCTTTTTCTCAGCCATCATAAGGTAGATGGATTTCATCTATGTATAATGTTTTGTGTAATTTCCAGGCAATTTTGGGGATATAAAATTCACCTTCATGTGACTCTGGGAACTATAATGGCCAGTTAAACTAGGGTTCTGGCTGATCTGAACATGTTCCACACGTGGGAGTTGGTGAGAGGGTGGACAATGAAATTAGGGATATGCTTAATAACATACATATTGATTACAGTTGTGTTTTTTGTGGAAACAACAAAAAGGTGCAGCATGGCTGTGCTATATGATACAGATTTGGTGGTTGGCTTATCTAATTCCCCATGATTAGCTGATACAGAAAATACGTTTAGTCTGGCAGTTGCTAGTAAAATTATGAAGTTGTGATACATAACTAGTGTGTTGCCAACAAGTTGAAAGGAGAACAAAGGATGGTGACAATTGGAATGGCCATATGTTGTACCAGACCCCTAAACCAATCATGACTTGGAGGCTGGATTTGGGAGGAGGGAGAAGGGAAGCTGACAAATCCTTGTAGCAGCGATTATTGCAGAGTACCTCCCCAAGATTGTAAAATTGATGGTGTCATTGCTGCTATAATAGGGGGACTGCACTAGGACAAAGAAGACAGAAAAAGGAGAAAGACAGGAGGACAGAGAGAAGAGACAGACCATCAGCAAGGCTGCTGAAACTTACCATCTGACAGCTGCAAGGAAACACCAAAGGAGATTGCTGAGAGTGCATTTGGGTGGAGCTGTCTATCTCTAGGAAGGCCTCAAATCTGACTGGGTCCTATGGTGGAGAGCGGAAGGCCATCTTTGAGAGTGAACCGACAAGGCCCCTCCCCTATCTTTACAGAGTGTCCAGAGATGCAGCTGGCTTTCCTGAACCTTAAACAGCGGTTTGCTGTGTAAGAATAACTGAGCCCTGGGAAACCAAAAGGTGGGGGAGTCTGCTTGCCTTGAATCCTTTTCCTTGATAGTGGGTGCGCTGGCATGGGGTGGGGGGGACAAACTGTGTAAATCCTTAGCCTCTGTAACCAAAAATATTAATTTAATTAATTCCCAATTTGGCAGAACACTACAGGGTGAATTGTGTTAAAATTAGAAATTAACAATGCTCACTTCCCAATGTGTGCTGAAAACCATAGCCTATCATTATATTGGGTCATCCTTGTTGTCCAGCTGACATCAACTTCTTTAAGGAAGAGGGGTGTCTTTGTTCGTAAATCAGTCCAACCTTTTTATCCATCTTCCCCAACACAAGCCTTTCAGTAAAATGGGTTGAAATCCAAAATTCACCAAAGCATTCCAATGTTTCTGTCTGACTTCCCAACCTAGACCAAAGCTAGGGGGAGTTGGGGGAGCTGAAAAACAAAGCGATAAATCACCCTGTGTTTATTTTAAACTAAAAGTATGGGCAAAATTATAATGACCATATGTATTTTTACCAATCTTAAAATCCTACTGCTAGCCTTTTAAGACTGCAGGAAAATCAAAATCAGACAACATTGCATAAGTGCCTTTGTTATTGATCAGTGTAATTATTTTGTGAAGTGAAATTTTCAGAAAGAATTGTGATTGTGTTCTTTTTAACTCAGTTTAATGATTTATTTATGCTGTGAGAAGTTGATTGTGTTGTGCCACGGATAAAGTGTTGTTTTGATATTTTCATGCTAATTTCTATTACTGTTAATTTAAATAAATACTGATATATTTCCCGTACACCGGCCTGGTTCTTGGCTCATTGTTGGCTATGTGGAGAGGGATCTGAGGGGCATGATATGTGTCTGAGAGAGTGCTAAAAAAGAATCTGTTAAACAGTTTGTTGAATAACCACTTGAGTGGGGAGGGAAGGAACTCCCTGTGTTGAGGTTGGCTTCTCAATAAACCGTTGCACTACATTCCCAATTTACTATTGGCACATTAAAGAAGGGTTCCATGTGTTAATATCCCCACAAAAATATCGCCATACAAGAATGGAGACATATTTTTGCAGCAATATTAACCCATTAAACCTGCGGGGGACACCCCCACAAACCCTGCTTTGATTTACCCCAACAGTTATCTTCACTAATAATATCACCTATGGCCGTTCCCGACGACCATATCTATGGCGATAATATTGGTCGGGATAACATTACCTGATACCTAAGATAATTGCAACCCTATTAAAAGAATAATCTTATATGAGCTCATTTGAATTTCAAACGTATTACCTTCCAGTAGCACACACATCCATGCAGCGGACATATGAACCCACTGAGCTATTGCACAGAGATTAACTGATCTAAATTTCAGAATTAATATGGCCCTACATAGCAGGCACATTCATATGCCGAGCCATCTTTGCTAACAAGATGATGCCTTTGCAAAACCTTCTTGCACCAACTTTGTCACTTGCATTGTGTACTACATTTGTGAATGGCACTGGCCCAGCCTACCAGTGTTTTTAAGGACTATCCTATACGAAACCCACCAGACCGGTGCCACTGAATAGCAGGCAGGTAAGGGGCAGTGAAGTAATTTGTCTAATAATGGAGGACAAGGTTAATGTAAGATGCTCCAGAGAGATCACAATGTCCTAAAATCACCCACAGCAATGCACATTTGTCACACTACCCATCGGAAATCCTAGGACTGTTTTATTAGCAGTGCATGCTGCTATACTTTAATTACCTCACACAGGGCTTTAAGTGGGGTAAGAAATCGAGAAGGCCTCATTTGGGGCATGGCTTGTGGAGGGGCATGGCCTAAAAAGTACGCAAATTGTAGGGTATGCACACAAATATATATACATGTTATATATTTGTGTGCGTACCTTACTATGATTTGTGTACTATGCAAGCCATCTTTTCTAAACATAGAAATATGTAACATATTTCTACGTTTATAAAAGATGGCTTGCAAAGTACACAAAACATAGTAAGGTACGCACACAAATATATAACATGTATATATATTTGTGTGCATACCCTACGGTTTGCCTAGTTTTCAGGTCATCTTTTATAAACCTCGAAATATGTCCAGGAGTCCCTAGGTTTGCGAGGGTTAAAGACGCCCCCGCGACCTGGGGAAACAAAGGGACAGTAACTGCCTCTGGTGACCCCTCGCGGGAGGGGTCACCAGAGGCAGTTACTATGACTGACGGAAGTGGCAGCCAGTCACAGCGTCGATGTGGCTGGCTGCCACTTCTGTCAGCTTGCCTGACTTCATGGCAGGCGCATCTCCCGTTGCGGCTGCGGCCGCGATGGGATAATGCATCCCGCCAATGTTGCGTTAGGACTGTGGGGCACCGGCAGGGCCCCGGCTCAGTCCCACTTTTTGGAGCCTGCTGGGGCCTGGCCCCAGCAGTCCCCGGCCCACTTAAAGTACTGACGTCACATTACTGCCCCATTGAATGTGTACCAGTCTTGGTAAGAAGCAGTTGTTTATTGCCGGGCTTAGTTGTGTGCATTGCACCCTTCCGTGAGGGTAAAAGGGTAGTTCATGTGTTGCTCTCTTGCATGAACGTTTTCAAAGACGCCATTATGTAAAACTGTGTAAGTAATGATATCTTCACTGGCAAGCAGTTCATGTCAAGGATTGAAGGACTTGGCTTTGTCAATGCATGTGTCTTCTTTATCTATTACACATCTTTGACAAAGCAGGTTCATACACACTGCCCTCAATTTCCAGTCAGAAAAGAATGTGCATCTAAAAAAAAAAAACAGTACAAGAAATGTCCAAGACAAAGGAGCTTTCCAGACTCTTTTATATTCCTTTTGAGATCGCCTTTAAACACATGGCAAAGGTCATAAAAACACACACTTCAAAGAAAGCATTTTTTGGTATTCTGCTGGTGGGCTAGATTCGAAGGCAGCACCCCAGGACCCTCTAGTTCCAGCGCCATTATCATACTGGGTACATTTGTTTAAAACAATAAATAAATAACTCACGTAGATAAGTTGCCAGGGATCCCAAACCCATATTGTTGTTTCTATAGCTCATTGCAGTGATTTCTGATACCGTTTCAATCCAGTGTGATTTCAGCTGTTCCCCGTGGGTCACAACCCTCGGCGCCATATTCAGGGAAGTGACACAAAGACAGCACGCATTTCTTTTAAGACAATGTACACATAAGTATTGCTTAAATTGCCCTAAATCCTGCTTCGCTTGAGATGAAAGATAGATGTTTTTGTTTTCTGTAACAAGGGCACGTTGTGTTTTTGGTGTGGACATTTGAGGACTGTATCTCTCTTCTTATTTGTACGAGCTTTGACTAAACGTGTCACTCTGTAAAAGCCAGATGTTCAAAGCAAAATGAGAACACTCTCCACTATTAGCCGGCTTGGAAGTAATCCTCTTTGTTCTCAGACGCCGCCAAGTAGGCCAATGTAATGCCGAGATTTCCAGCCACTTATTGCAAATGTACTGTGACTTACTTCAAAGGATGCACGAAAGGATGGGCACGAGAAGTATGCATGCGCTGAAAAATTAATACACGACTGACCCACTTTCTGGTTGGACTGCATGATTAATTTTTAAAGCGCTACTCTTTGAGATTTGTTTAGTTTTATTTGTTATTTTTTTTTTTTATTTTAGGTTGGGACTCCAAGGGCTTCTGGTGCCACAGGTTTGCTAAAATTAGCACCTCTTCAAAAATTAATAATAATAATAATAATAATAATAATAATAATAATAATAATAATAATAATAATAATAATAATAATATATATCATTTCGCCAGAACCGTAGTTCAGAACATCAAAAATATATAATTGAAAGGAAGTGTACGTGCTAAACAAACTCTAATACTTGTAGGAAATTCGTAGTACTCTTATCCGTGAAATGGACACAGAGAGAACAGGGATGACCATATTGTTGTTTTTGCTTTGTGTGACTCCACATTATATAAGTGTCCATTATCTATCCACATCATCGAGTGGATTTGAACAAAGTAGAGCAAGGCCACAAGGTAGGCAATGAACGTGTACACGATTCTAGATGACTGGAGTCTGAAGACATGGACGAGGGTTAAATACCCCATTTTACTTGTGTGCCCGTTTCTCAGGATTCACCAAGCAAGGCAGTAAAAGGGGAATCATCATGTATTGCGATCAAGGAAGAGGAGGGTGAAACCCTCCAAATACATCCGTTGAAAAATCCTTTAAACAGTGCGCATCACCCGGGACCGCAAGTGCATTCTCTATGTTTGCCCATGAGAACACTGACCTATACAATGCACTGCAGACTGCCAATGCACAGACAACTCTAGGTCAGATTAGCAATGCGGCTGCTCTAACAAGAAGGGTTGGCAGGCCAACCTGACAACAGATGTGTATGAAAAATGGCGGACCCTCAATATCCTCCAGAGTGCGTTTTGAGAACTGGCCTGAGAAAGTGTGTTTCTGGCTGAGAGTAGAGGGAGATTACAATGTTATTGGGGCATCTGAATGTAACATTCAAGGTATTTCCGGGTGCAAGGTAAAATAACCTGTGGAAAACAAAGGGCGGGAGGGGACAGTGGGGTCTCCTGCCCGAAACAACAGGGGGTCCTGTGGGTTCCGACATTTACACAGAGCGTCACATTGGTCCCATCATTTGTTTGCGTTATGGACCATTACATTATGGCACCAACAACATGCACTTATAATTCCAGGCAACATTGGTGTTTGTAGGCCTTTACATTGACCCCATTACATTGGACCATCACATCATGTCACAAGGAACACACATTTATAAATCTTTTCACTACATGAGCCTTGTGGTAGGTGTCATTGAGAGTTCTATGTCCAGACCGTTGGCTTGGAGTATGCTTTATTTACCCTTAACTTTACATCTCGAGCAGCAATTAAATAACCAATAATACAACCAATAACAAAGATGAAGACTGCAAGTCCCACTTGTTTCGAGTCTTTGGTCGTCCAAGTATTAGTGGCTCCTGACAACCACGTGTCCAAATAGGTCCAATCCACTGTCGTGACTCCTCATTAACACTAGAACTCCGTTGATAACCCCTCTTTCATTGCTGCTCGAGCAGCCAGTTAAATGTTCCGCTATTTAATTTATAGGTTTATATCTGTGACAAGATTGTTTGGTTATTAGATTTGATTTCGTGCCCGCATGTTGGGGGACAGAGGAAAGCGAAGTGCGATGCAGGCAGCGGGGAGCGTGGTGGAACATTACACTTCGGAGGCATTTTTTTTTCGGTCTGCCAACTCCCCCGGTGACCGCGGTTACTGACACAATTGACAGGGGGCACAACAGTCACGGGTGTGATCAGAGCGCAATGGAATCCCTTGTTCAGGCACTTTGTCCCACACTTCCGTGACCGTTGGAGAGCGAGTCCACTGACAGGAGACATCAGTTTCAGCCAACGGATTACCGCTATTGCATTTTAAATCAGTTACATAGTTTTCTATGGAATGTTCTGAAAGACGAGCGATCCCCACGCACACAGCACCCCTGCTGGTCAAAAGAGCATATCACTGCTCAATTTATGATGGGCTCAGTCCCTGAAAAACATGGTCGCTGAAATATCAGCAGCTGGAGTCACCCATTACATAACAGTGTATATTTGTGACGGGAACAGGCCTAAAAGTCCTGAAAAATAAATTTGAAAAACTATACCGTACCTCAATACCCAGAGATGAGTAGCACCAGTGACGATAGCAAAGCTCAGATGAGCCAGAAAAGAAGTTACCCCAACGTGGGGCAAACAATACAGAAGGCTATTGGTGCAATGGGTCATTGGTCACAGCAGATGACTCTGATGGAGGAGTGGTTAAAGTTTTCCCAAGGAATGGAAGAAATGAAGGGTATTAGGCATGGGAGAGGCAAAGGGGGAAGAAAAGCAGCCTGCAAACAGACCACCCTGGGAAATCTACAGGAGAGAAAGAGTGTGAGATCCTGGGTGAAAGATAGCAGGTGGGATGTCGAGTCATCCAGTAGCTCAGGCAAAGAGGATGATGACTGGTACGAGTCCTCTGAGGAGGAAGTAGTGTCGATATCATCTTCGGATGAGGAGCACGAGAAAGCTCCAAAGAAAATAAATGTTGACGAGGAAGATGTCGAAGGTGGTGACGATTTTGACCGAGGGGCTCTAATCCACCACTCAGAGTGGGAGCACCTAAGAAGGTATCAGCCTATCTTAAGAAACGCTTTAGGGCACCTATGGCGAAGGAGGTCAGGACTAAACTAGGGGCTGAATGCCCAAGACCATTCCTCCACGAAGTAATATTAACAGGATGGGCACAAAGGGCCATTTGCATGCTTGGAAATGCCAACTACATGATTACTACTGAAAGGAGGAGGTCACTGTTAGTGAGGATAGATCCCAAACTTAGCGAACTGGCAGCCTCAAAGTCTACAGCAGCTGCAAAAGGGACATTATTTTGAGACACCTTAATAAAGGACTGAGCAGGTTTGCCAACTCGTATGCATCCCTTGACAAAGTGCAAGCCTCATTGAAGAGGGTATTTGGAAGACACATTTTCGGGAGGGCTGGCAGAGGCAGGGGCAGCTCTTCTGCCGATAACACTACAACAGGTCCTTTGGCGAAAGAGTACAATGGAGGGATCAAGAAGATTGAAAACCAAACCCCTTTTTCCCCTGCCGAGGAAGAAGAAGGGGCAGTGGATGCGGACAAGGAGACAGCCAACAGAATAACCCAGGTGAGAACGAGCAAATTCAAGTGCATTTTAAGCACAAACCCTCCTGTTGTAGGAGGGAGATTGCAAAATCATGTAGTCGCTTGGCTTTCTATATCCAGATGGTTGGGTTTAGGACACAAAGCTTTCACATAGATTTTCACACAACACCAAATCAGGTTTATCCCCGAGTCATATGCACACAGGCATAGAAGACCAACAATTACTAGAGGTAGAACTGAGAAAATTAGAGCGCAAGGTGACCATAGTGCAAATATCAGAGGCTTCAGTAGGCTTGGTAAGCAATGTATTCCTAGTCAAACGGAAACACAAGTTGAGACCAATTATCAACCTGAGAGGCCTAACCAAATTTGTGGTGTACAGCACTTCAAAATAGAGGGAATCTATCTCTTCAGGGACATATTGCTACAGGGGGATTGGATGACCTGTATAGTTTTCAAGAATGCATATTTGATGGTACCCGTTGCAGAGGAACACTGGAAATTCCAGAGGTTTTTCTGGGGGGAGGCGACATGGGAATTCTGTTGCCTTCCTTTCAGCTTGGCGTCAGCTCCATGGCATTTCACCAAGCTGATGAAACCCGTAGTGACTTACCTGCGAGAGCAGGGTATTCATCTCATAGTATACCTGGACGACTTATGCATGATGTGCTGGGACCAAGAAATGGTGATCATCACTCTGGAATTACTCCAGAGTCTAGGGTTTCTGATCAACTGGTAGAAATCCAGTGTTCATCCAAAACAACCAATGGAATTCCTGGGATTCGTGATAGATTCAACCTGGGATTCACTCAATTTGCCCATGTCCAAGGTGAACGACGTCAAGATACAGATCAGACAGACACTGTCGAAGAGAGAGAGGTATTGTTAAGAGAAATTGCCAGACTTGTGGGGCATCTAGCCTCTTCAATTCAGGCTACATTTATGGGGCCGCTACATTTCAGAGCACTCCAGAGACTGAAGATCCAGCATCTCAAGAGGGGCACTTCATACGAACAGAGAATCCCGGTTTCCCGAGAAGTGAGAGAGGAGTTGGAATGGTGGCTCCAACACATGGATGCATGGAATGGGAGGGCCATTTTGGCTCATCCCCGGAACAGATTATAGAATCCAATGCCAGCAGATGGGGCTAGGGAGGGGACCTGTTAACAGGGGGCAGGTGGTTGGATCAGGAAACACCCCTGCACATCAATTGCCTCAAACTATTGCAGGGTCCTTTGCAGTACGATGCTGGACTTAAGGGAGGGCACAATGTTGCGTGCTACTCAAAATGGACAATGTGGTATCGGTCAGGTACATAAACAAATTGGGGGCACAAGGTCCAGAATGTTGGCAGAAATAGCGAAAGAGTTCTGGCGCCTCCGTCTTCAGAGAAGTATATCATTGATGGCAGAATACCTGCCTGGACCACTAAACGAGGTAGCCGATTGGAATTCCAGATTCCTCAGGGATGCCAGCGACTGGAAGCTGGATGAGGATGTGTTCCAAGAACTGATGATTCAATGGGGTCTATGCCAGATCAACTTGTTTGCATCGAGGTTGAACAACCAACTACCTTGGTTCTTCAGTTGGAGGCTGGACCCGGTGGCAGAAGCAACAGATGCCTTCCTTCAATCGTGGGGTCAGGACACATGATACAGTTTTCCCCCATTCTGGATGATCACAAGAACATTAGCTGAGGTGAGAAGGTAGAAAGCCTCTCTGATTCTGATTTCGCCAGATTGGAAAGGCCAGGCCTGGATACCCAGTGTACTCGAGTTAGCACACAGCAATCTAGTAGTGCTACCCAGGTATGAATCTATTGTGCATGACCATGGAGGGAACAGCCACCTCCTGGTGTGGACAGGCAAGCTCAACCTGATTGCTTGGGTGATTTTAGGAGATCTTGGGTTAGGCCGGGCTTATTGAGCGAGAGTTCATCATTAAGGATTATTGGGCATCAGGGACACATAGGACACATAGAGCATACAAGTCTGCATGGACAAATTGGTGCAGTTGGTGTATAGAAAGGGATGTTCATCCTGATGGACCAGATTTTGTTCCATTAGTGAATTATCTGCAACAGATGGCAGCACAGAGGAAAGCATACAGGTCCATGAATACAGTCCGCTCGGGAATATCGGCGGGCCATCCCAAGTTTGAAGTTGTTCCGATAGGAGAGCACCCTCTGATATGCAGACTATTAAAAGGGACAAAAATAACTAGACCTCCCAAAGAGAAATACACTCTGCTGTGGGACGTAGACACAGTGTTGAATATGTTTCTAGCATGACCAGAAAATGGGGATCTATCTAGGACAGCATTATCTTCTAAACTCACTATGCTCTTGTGCCTACTATCGTGCAAGAGGGTATCAGATGTCAGAGCTCTACAAGTGAACAGGATATCTTTATCACTGAACGGGGTGATGTTCCTCATATTGTGGAGGACGAAAACAGGCATAAGATCAATAGCTTATGAGGAATTTCCGAATCAGCCAAAGTTATGGCCGATCACATGCTAAGCAGCATACCAGGAGATTACACGAGATGGGAGACCAATTGGGGTATCACAGCTACTGAGAGCTTTGTGTAAGCCATATGGCGCAGTTCACCAGCGACACTAGCCAGATGGCTAAGATGCGTGATGAGTCAGGCTGGTATTAATGTACATTGTTATGGTGCTCACTCAGTGAGGGGAGCTATGGCCACTAAGGCTTTCAATGTAGGGGCCCGATTGGAAGATATCATGAGATAAGCAGATTGGTCAAATGAGTCTACTTTCAAGACCTTTTATTTCAAATCATTTGAGCAGATGGCAACATTGGTGGTGAGTATGCTTTGAAAAAGCAAAATCCGAGCCTCTAGTCTTGACATAGAACCAATAATACTTGGACTACCAAAGACTGGGAACAAGCAGGACTTGTAGTCTTTATCTTTGTTAATGGTGCTATTATTGTTTATTTCATTGCTGCTTAAGGGTAAAGCATAATCCTTCGCCTCCATGTCTTTAGTAGAATTATGACTTTCTGGAACAAATGTGTTGAAAATCTGAATTATAGAAAGCAGGCAACACACATGCGGCAGTAAGACATGAAGTCCATCCTCTGTTTCTATTTCTATTTCACAGTATGCTCATAGGGATTAGATTTCCTAGTGGCAAAGAATCAGCAATAGGTGTTTACATTTATTTAAACATTCACATTTTATAAAACGTGCTTGGACCCAACGATTACAGCAGGGAATTGACTGAATACATAAAGGTTAGGCAAAACTCAGTAATGAGGTATAAAGGCATACAGAGACAGTTTGTCTCCCATTTCTATTACAGGCTACACGTAGACGCAAGCATTTGATGTTTCACAGGACTAGGGCCACCTTGAAGGGTATGGTAGAAACACGGGCGGACAGAAATGCTATTGCTAGTACCATGGAGACGCTGAAGCCACAACATTTAAGATTGGAAGCAGGTAAGTAGGAAGGCTTTTGGAGGAGGATTATTGAAACCAGAATAACTATTGGAGTTGCCTTTCCCCCTCACATTTATGCACTACATTTTTCCCGGGTGTTTGTTTAAATGGCAGATGAAGGCTCATCGTAGCCTGCTATCCTGGATCTTCAAGTGACAGCCATCACTGCATATGAGCAGAATCATTTGGGATTTAGATGAACTGCACACTACTACTCTTTCAGCGCACTTTTGGTGTATATGCATGGCTATAAAACCAAAAAACAATATAGACAAAGAATTCTCAACTGCTGAAGGCCGTGTAGCATAACTGTGTTTTGTAGGTTTCTCAACTTTAAAATTCAAGGTACGGTATTAACCGGATAGCCTTGGCATAGTGAATATGCAAATTAATGTATGTTTCTATAAGCAATTCATTAGAATCCCTGCAACACATTGGTAGACATATGTGTTTTCAATTATAGTATGAGAGGGATTTACTTTTGAAAATTAATAAAATGAAGTATTCCTGAGTAAAATGAGAAAATCCTGAGGAAAACCAGTCCAAAATGGGGACATGGTTGAAACTAGAATAGAGATGACCATGGGACGCCCCGTTATGAGATTGACATAGAAGCCAATTATTATCAAGCAAACATATTGGGCATCATAACGAGTCCGGCGGTAACCATGCCAGAAAAACCGGCAGTACTGCCGGACCCGTATTACCATTCCGCCACCTTGATTCCCAGAATCATCAGGGCATTACGATCCCGGTGACCCAGTAATTCCAGAGGCGGAATTCTGTAAGTCCCCATTCCCATGGAATGGAAACACTGGTTCCGTCTATGATGGAGCTAGTGTTTCCATGTCCGCCTGCAGGCGGGTGGTGTAAATCCCGCCAGGTCAGACCTGGCGGGAGTGACGCCTCCTGCTTGCAGGACTCTTAATCAGCCAGTTTGGAAACAACGGTGGCAGCTGTTTTACCACCACCATTCTTTCCGGACCGGCAGGCCCATTGTCTCTTCTAGACTGTTAATTTGATTTGATTGATTTTTTGCTTTCATGTCAAATGGAATAATTTAGAATTGAATTTGATTAATTGTTGGTCATAAAAGTTCAAATGTCATGACCTTGATTATCATTTCAGGATTCAGTATATTGCACGTTATATGTTATGCACATTGTCTTGTAGTTCAAATACTTGGGGAGACTTCCATTGTGATTCATGTATGTATTTTATTGATCATTGATATATGAATTTGCTTTATTGTTTTACATTGATATTGCTTTGTCCTTTTCACAAATGTGATGAATTATATGTTTGGTTGTGTTTATGTGGATTTGGATTTCCATATTTCTGGATGCAACTTGACTTTATTTATATCATTTTTGTTGTATTCTTTCTTCAACCTTCACATACACTTGTGATGTATTACTATTGTTGGCAATTGTGTTAAAGGTTGTAAATGGGGAGTACCTACCTCATGGTTACGTGAGTGAGTGCTCCACCAACACTGATCCAACAACTGACCTGACTACTATCATGGCTTTCTCTAATGCGTGTGATTAATGCCTTCAAGTGATAGGGTGCAGTGCCATGTTGTTTTTACTACTGTGCCAAGCAGCAGACAAGCATCACGCCCACCAAGATTGGTCTATCAATTCCAGTGGGAAACAGCAGGCACGTTGCTTGTAATTCCCCAGCAGCAAGGAGGACCATGTTGCCTTTGATGCCCGAATAACCTGTGCCTTCATTTGTGCAGAATTTGGAGGTCTAGCCAATGAGGCTTGCAGGCATGTGTCTATCAATTGGGGGAGCAGGATTCCAAATCAACTGCGGCTCCTATGTAGAGGCACACACTGCAAAACAGCCCTGCCCTCCAGTAGATGACAGTGTAGTTGGAAGGAATAATGTAGTCTTGGGGGGGCAACTGGTCAGCATGGAACACTGAGAGCCGTTTCGCTGGCTGCACACTTGTCAGGTGAGTTTTGTCATTCAATAACATCTAACATATGCACTGTCGAAAGGAGAGAAACCTGCTGTATGAATGCTGCACTGTCATCATCCATTTCCATGCGGAATGTATCTACTAGAAGCATCAAACATGTCTACATCCAGTGGTCAGTTGTCAGTTCTTGTTGATCACACATCTGTATTAAAGGTGCCAAGTCACTGAGGATGTTGCCCCACAGCATTTCCTTCCTGAAGACTGCACCTCTTCCCCCGTTGCAATCAAAGCGTACCACAGGTGTGAATGATATATAGCCCAACAGTCCTCTGAATCGTGAATTTGATATTCTGGGTGTAGTTTGTAAAATTCGAACTGATTGATGGTATTCCTGCTGCCTTTGTTCTTCCTCCAAGTGATATATAATTTTCTGCAACAGCACATGGCACTTTGTGCAGTGTCCTTTCCCTCAGATATTTCCTGGAAATGTTTTTATCCCAACACATATGGATGAATAGGGGCCACAGTTTACCTTGTAAAGTCTAACTATAAGGTAGACCAGCAGGTACTCAATGTTACCTTTAAATTGTGATACCTTTGAGTCACCATACCAGGGGCTCAGCAAGTTCCTCACCATCTCTGTTGAATCCGTATGACCTGCCAAGACACAGGCTCTCTCCTCATCAGACAGATTAAGCTCAAGCATGTACAAAAGAGGAATCATTTCACTGAGCGGTACCTTGTAACTGTTAATCTGTTTGGGGCCTCCTCCAAAGTTCCCAGTGAAGAGGAGATATTCAACATCAGATGCCACTGGCTTAGTTTTAAGAGTGCCCCATTTAGGAATCTGCTGTGAGAGTTTCAATAATCTGTGATGGCATTGCACTGCTCATTTAGCCTGTCAAACATGTGCAAACTAATGTTGTAACTGTAGCCAATGAGGTCAACAAGGTGGGATTTGTTAACTTACGGCACACCTGCAATTGGTAAGATAGGCTGAAAAATGAACTGATCGTATTGGCCACAGTGATTATTTCTCTCATTAACTGGCTGTTAGGGAGAATTCTCAAGAATGTGCTTATTTCCCTTACCTTTTGAGACCCCCAGCAACTTTGCTGGATTTCTAGGATTTTAATTTTTACCTGGATAGAGTGTGAGCCTTTTTTCACACTCTTTCATGTATTTTGATGTGTGTTTTACTTTTGTGTTCTTTGGATATGGAGTTTTACACAACTCCATAGACATCATCATTTTCTTGCATGTCACACAGCACATTCAGTGCAGTGGCACAGGGGTGTCTTTCAGACTCCCCCAGATTTAAATACCTTCTCTGGGACTGACTACTGTCTCTCAGAACAGGTAAAGTTAAATTGGCTTTACCAGTCTTTTTACATTTACAGACCCAGCACATACTATCTTCCTAAAGAGTGCTGGAGGGGTTGCCTTGCATCCCCTATGTCTAAACACTCATGTAACAGCCAAATGTTACCCTTTCCTCTTGAAATGGCTGGTGGTAGAGGTTTTAGAATGCACTACCATGATTTTTCACCGGTAGCTAAAAATCAAGTCAGCCCTATTTTCCAATATGGCGCCCAAGACCAGACTCTGGTCAACTTTTTTCATTATTTTTTTTTAGGAAAGGTCCTTCTAGTGTTTGTCTCTGCATGCCAAACCAGGTTTGGTCCTTTTGTTCGTTGGCCTTTGGCGGGCTTCGGCGCTGACGCCCTCCTCGCCTGAGTGTCTGGGGTGGACAGGATGTGAGGGAGGTGCCCAAAACTCCTAGGAGACCTGAATGCACTCTGGCCTGATTGGGTGGCTGACTGTCTGGCAAGGACAGCCACCCTGCTGGGTGAGTGACAGCTACGCTGGAATGAATGGGAGAAAACAGTTTAAAAGCAGAGTTGACCACTGGAACGAAAGAACATAGGACGAGCTGAAGGAAGATGAATGCTGCAACTCCTGGTCCACCAGTGAAGCCCTGCTGCAGTTCCACATTGCCTGAAACTCCCTTGACAGAGAAGCCCTTCAAAGTCGACTTCTTCCCTTGAGCTGGTGAGAACAACCAATTCGCAAGCCACCTGGACACCGTCTCTATACTAGTCGAATTTCTTTCAGAGTACTGTTTAAAACCGGATAGCCATGAGAAAGGTACCAGTTTGTGGACTTTAAGGCACTCACACCTTAAACCAATGTTTTGCCAAGCTTGTGGCCTCTTCCCTGGGCAGTGCAGGAACCTCCCAATGTCCTCCTTCTTGTCCCCATGACTCAAGCTCAGGAACAGCAAGATCTACGGGAACTGCAGGAACAACTGCCTCAGCTAGAGCTTTTCTTCATTCTAAGGTACTGTACAAATGCAGTAAGAAATCCTTTCTGCCGTGGCAAAAGTTTGTGAAACTGTCCCAACTTTGGAGGCTTGTTCTCCCCTAAACCGACATATAACTTTTCTTCTGGCAAACTTCTTCTAAGAATATTGGTAAAGACTTAACCGTTTACTACCAGAACTGTGCTATCCTATCCAAGACACTGAACCATTGACTTTGGCCCAGGCCTATTGAATTGATTGGCCTGTTGTAGTGAACTGAAACTATTTGCCCTGCCTATGAAAGTAATTGTGCTTTGATTCTTATAACCATTGTCTTTCTACCCCTTTCGAAAAGCTACTGAAGTGCCATTTTGCTCCCACTTCAGGGGAGCCTAACTTGTTCAGAAACGTATTGGTTTAGTATTGTAGTGTATTGTTGTGTGATATTGAGCTGCTTCTTACTAGTGGGATGTTTTCCAACTGACTGTGTAAATAAATGTATATTCTTTTACCAAGAAACCTTGAGTAAGTGTGTGTTTGAACCACTGTAATTGCAAGTCCTTTGTGTAACATCTTGTACTGCTCACTTCCCTCTTGAGATACGTCTGGCTGCTCAGCCAGAGCTACCACATAACTGTGTAGTACAGGCTTGTACCAAATGTAAATTTGTACTTACACCTGTAGTCTTAATTGTGTGTAGTGTTCCCAAAGGGTACTGCATGTGATTCTGGCTAACAATTGGTGAAAAAGAATGAGACAACTAGGTGAATGACATGCATACAGAAGGGAATGTGCATGGTCATGTCAATTTGTACAGCAGCATAGACATTTGATCATGTATCTGCTGCAACAAAGCCCAAATGCAACTTGCTATGCCTCCTCCTTCTCCCAGATGCCAACTCCGCTGTGGCTTCTGTCTGAAATACATGGCTTGCACAATTTTACCTGGTGCTGGACTGCAAACATGTTTTGTCTTCTTGCATTACTAATGGACCCATCTTGGCTGGTAGAGAAAGGAAAGGCAAGCCATTGTGATCGATGTCCAAGTAAATGGTATGCCCACTGGTCGACACATCCTCAATGGAGTGATTCTTTGGCGCTTGAAACGCTATAATCCCCACGCCACCATGGCCAAATCCTCAGCTGTTGCCTTGAGGGGGGACAAAATGTCCCAACAGTTATCAGCCATTCCAAAGACTTCCCCAATACTGCACTGCAAAGACGAGGGATCTCTGCTATGCCTTTCTGGATAATTACCTGAAATGTTCAATCTATTTATGCTGGCAAAGTCCATCATGTGTTGATATTGCCTGTTCTTCCCTTCCTTATATGAAACCTCCCCTTCTCACCTTGAAGCAGTGGACATGGTTCAGTAACAGTGCATGTACTTCTACTGGTGCATTTTCTCCAGAGCGACTTGAGCCAGGTATGATGAATGTGAAATTAATGATAATTTAATTGACCACATGACATTCTGTCATCCCCAATACACACTGCAATGTCTGCTGCTCATGTGAAAAGACCACAAAGGACATGTCTCGCCTGCTTCTGACCCACTCCAGAGCGTCAGACATGTTGTCCACATGTTTTATTCACTCACTGGATGGTATTGTACCAATGTACCTCTGCCAAAATGTAATCCCAAGAAAGAAACAATAATCCAAAAAAGTTTGTACACCAAGCAAGTAACGCAGATTTATTGGACCGACATAGATAGGAACTACGGTTCAGACAGTCTTGTGGAACTGATTGCAATGAAATGAGCGCGACACTGCTCACAGCAACGATACATTTATACATGAACTGCAAAATGACCATACATTTTTGTTAAATCATTGGGGCTGGTCACAGGGACTGAAACTACGTAAGACCCCCTGTAGTAAGCTACACCTTACTTGACTCTTATTGAATAAAACATTCCTTGAAAGAAAATCACTTTGACACCCCTCGTGATGTTACAGACCCTCCCACATCACCCTTCAATTACGTGATTGTGCTGATCAGTCAAAAAGCACTGATTTGCCATTGGCTGGCACGGCTCAATATGGAAATGGATAAACTGCTGTGTACTGATTGGACATGGCATCTTGAGATGACCGGGGTGAGACATTCTCACTGAATCTGACTAGTGATGTTTGTCGCAGACATCAGTGAGGACACTTTACAATGTTGCATCTCTCTCTGATGATTGGCTCCCTGTCACACATACAACAACTCCTACCCCATTACTATGGCCCTCCAGCCCCCTTCTCATGCCTTGCTGCCAGGCATGCATCTATAAACTTGACCAACCCAGTGAATATATTTTAATTAGCTGTATTTGATTACTTTTTCCCTGCCAATTCTCCTCAGACACCCAGGTGCTTAGCTTGTTGGCCGCATAAGTATCTTCTTGACGGACTTTGATGGGACGGTGTTCTCCTAGTAACTTCAGTCTTGCAACATTTCTGTGCACTGTTTCTGCTGAATATTCAAGAAATAGACATTGATCTCACCAAAAGCCTGCAGCCCTTTATTATGAGCTGTCTACAAAAATGCTTTCCTAACCCAGGCCTACAAAACATGGTTTATTTACTGTTTGCATGTTGCACAGCCACCCTACCATGCTGTGCCATAAAACACATTGCACCCCAAGCCCTTTGCACACTATGCTTGCACTGCAACAGCTACCCTAACCTTTAACACATTACACACACTCTTTTCAATTCCCCCGTGTGTCTTTCTGTGCTGTGCCAGCACCTGGGGCTTAGCAACTATATCTATACTACCTGTGCCCAATGCAGTGATGTCACCATCCTTGATGTCATCTACCTCGTCACTGTTTACGTCATCACGTCACTTGCGTAGCTGGTATGTGCACCTCCCTTGACCGCGCTGGACCTGGACCATTACAACAGTCCCCCCTTTGTTCCGTTTATAAGTCAACACATCATTTGCCATCAGCTCCCTCCGTTATCCCTTTCGTAGCCATATCCTTGTTGCCCTGTACAAGCTTAACCTTTTATTTATTTATTTATTTATATATTTATAACGCGCCGCAGCTCGCGAGCATCAGGGCGCGACAAGAACACGAAAAAGACAGAGGTCACAGGACTACGTAAAAAGAAAAGAGGAGGACTCAGGGGAGTCCAGGCTGAAAAATTAATGAATTACCGGAAAAGTAACGTTTTCAGCTGCTTCCTGAATAAGGAGTGACTGCTTTCCAGTCTGAGGTTATCTGGAAGCTTGTTCCAGAGTGCAATAGCTTTGGTGGGAAAAGCTCTCCCAAGTCCAGTAGCTTTGATTCTGGTGTGGCTAACTTTAAGTAGCCCTTTTTTGGCTGATCTTAGGCAACGGCTTGGTTCATACCAGTGAAATTCCCTTTTGAGGTAGGATGGGGCCGTGCCGAATAGACAGCGGTGGACAAGAGTCAGCGATTTGAATTTAATACGCTCCTCTATGGCGAGCCAGTGGAGACCTATTCGGTCGTGGGTGATGTGCTCGCGCTTGGATTTCCCGGTGATAGTTCTAACAGCGTTGTTCTGGATTATCTGGCATTGTTTGATGCAGGAGTTGCTTGAACCAAGCATCAATGCATTCCCATAATCCAGTCGGGACAAAATCGTGGCTCTAGCGATGATGGCGCTGTTTTTGGCATTGAGATATGGCCTAATACGGCGTAATAATCTCTGGTAGTATTGGCAGTTTTTTTTAAGGTATGAGACCTGTGCGTCTGCTCCTAGTAAGGATTGCAGATATATGCCAAGTGTTTTCACTTTACTTGAGACCACAATGTTGGAGTCCTTTATAATGAATGACGAATAGACTGGGCCTAGATTGGATAAGGCTTTTGTAGATCCAAATGTCATAAGTTCTGTTTTTGAACCATTCAGACACATCCAGTGGGCCTTCATCCAGCATTCTATAGTATTATAGATTGCTGACAGCCTGTTGTTGTCTGTAGTGTGGTCTCCGCTGAGTTCTATAATCAGTTGTGTATCATCTGCGAAGTTGGTAAAGTAAATTCCCAACTGCGAGAGAAGGGCGCAGAGGCAACGAATGTATAGATTAAATAGAAGAGGGGAGAAGCTGGCACCTTGTGGGACATCGCAGTCCACAGGGTTCGTACTAGAGGAATAACCACTCCAGGTGATTTTAGATTTTCTGTCCTCCAAGAAGGAGGATATCCACTCGATGGCTTCCTCGGCACAGTTTCCTGCTTTTCCCAGGGCCTCACGGAGCTTTCCATGATCTAGTAAATCGAAGGCCGCTGAGAGGTCTAATAGGATGAGCAGGCCGGCCTTTCCTTTATCAAGGATTTCCAGCATTTTAGACTGAAGGTCGAGTAATGCAGATTCCGTATGTGTGCACTTCTAAATCCTGATTGCTGGGGGTGTAGCAAGTCGTGCTTGTCTACGTACTCTTGGAGTAGGTGCGTGGCTATTTTATCAAGAATCTTCAACAAGAAGTTGCAATTCGTGATAGGTCGAAGATTGGCCGGGTTTTGCTGGTCAAGGCCAGGCTTTTTAACCAATGGTGTGATTGTTACTGTTTTTAGACTGGTGGGAACAGTCCGGTCTCTAATGGACGAGTTTGCCATACGGCAAAGGAAAGGTGAGAAAATGCCTGCATTGTCTAGGATGAATTTCGGGGGCAGTATATTTTCAGGGCATGATGTGCAATTCATGTTGGAGAGAGTGTCTGACATGATTTCTGGTGTTATTGGTGTGAATGGAAACTTGGGTACTTTAATTTCGGGGTCAACTTTGTTAATCGTCAGTGTGGTGTCAATGATATTGCAATTTAAGATGGTGTCTCTAGCTTTTGAAATTTTTTGTGCGAATGCAGTTTGAACTTTTTCACAGTCCAACTGTGTGCCTCATACTCTTCTGGGGAACAATCCAGTATCAAACAAGCCTCCTCTTCAGCTGAACAAATCTATCCAGAATGCCTCATAGTTCTCTGAATCCAAGGGTGGAATTCTAAACAATCCTGCTGGCCACATTCAGACATTTCTGTTTGTGTTTGTATGTGTCATATGTGTGGTGTCGCTACCCTTGCCCATCAACATTTAGCGGCAAGATATATGTCCTCCTTCCCCTGCTTCTTTTGCAACTGCCTGGCCCTATCTGACATGCACACAAGGTTATAAGTACCAAAATGGGGATTGAGACAACCACATGGGGACTCGGGGGAAAAAATGTTGTCGAGCTAGTTGACAGGCGTTGCTGGGCTTGTTTCTTTTATCATAGTCTCACGGAGTGTGTGCAGTTTTTCAATAGCCTCAGACCCAATTCCATTGGCTGCATCATTTGCAGGTAGAAATATAAAACAGCTGCTACCAACGTTCATACACACTGCACCCGCCATAGCTGTCCACCAACCTCAAAGCCCTCAGTTGCTCCATCACTGCATTGAGTCCATTCTCCGTTGAGTTTGCCATTTGCAATACCTCATAATGTGTTATTTGCATCACCTTAGAGTTTTCTACTGCTTGGACCCCTGGAAGCAAAACTGATGAGAAAAGGGTAGACATCTTGCTGAACAGGAGAAACTATGATGGAATGGCGGGCAGTCTATTGGATGCTTTTTGGGACTAGTAATTGTTGTCTCTATGAACTCTATGCTAGTTCAAGGATCAAGCTGATGGTTTCTAACCCCCCCACATTCAATGCATAATTGTTATTCAAGCCTGTATTCAACATTGCAGGATGATTATCAAATAACATCTGTTCCAAATGAGGTATCACAAGTGTTGCTCTATGCAGTTACACCAGGGAGCAAGTTCCACCTCAGTCCGGAAGAAGATGGGCATGTGCCTGGGTCTCACATGCCCACGAGAGGTCCATTAAAACAACATCATCTTTCGTCACCCTTTGTTGATCCACAAGTAGGTAGAGTCATTGAATCTGACACATAAAATAAATTGTGTGAGTTCCCCTATGTGTAAAGGGTATTTATTCTCATCTATCCATGTTAGAGTGTGGACATGGTTGTTCCAAATTACTCAAAAGCTATTATTCATCATTTTCACGAAATCCTTTGCAAACCCTACTAATCCTTCCACCCTACATTGCAGCATTATCTTCTACCACCCTTCATTGCAGAAAATTGACCCCTGAATGTGCATGAATGGTCTTGTGTGGCACCATGGTATACTATACCCTGTGGCATTGGAGCACGCTAGTCTGCAGTTTTGAACAATTGCTCCCCTCGTCTCGCCCCCTTTGTGATATATTCCAATATTAGGTGCTAGGTGACCTCTACATTTGCCATCCTTGATATCTTCATATAATTATTGCATACGCGTCCTCCTCATCATCTGTCCAGTGGTATGTAACTGTATGTCCCTGGAACAGACTCCTTGTTTTGCACAATGCCAAATGCATCCGACATTCCCCAACCCAAACGGGCACCTCTCGAGGTAGAAAGAGCTTGGGTTCCCCTTTGACGTGTGGAATGAGAGAGCACACATAAGAGGTGCCATTTGCCCTCTCACTCTCCACCTGTCTCATATGGTCATACAATATGTTGCCGGACCGAGTTCAATGTGTGCCCCGGATGCCATTTTCAAACAGTTCAGAATTAAACACTTCTCATTTGGTGCACAATTCTTCATTATCACTACTACTAGGGGAAAACTGTCTACTTACAGGTATAAACCAAAGAAAAAGAAAAAGAAAACACAAAAACACTAAACTACAAGACCATAGTTTATACAACACCTTCTCTTTTCCTGCTACTTCAACTTGATGTAACTCTTTTGGACAGCTCACTGGTCTTCGGTAAAGGCGAAATGAGGGTACAAATGTCATAGTCAAATGACAGATACTTCCCATCAGTGGAGTGCCGGCCTTCTCCCAGCGGACATCTGTAAGATGAGTCCACGGTTGCCTCTCGAATACCTTCACTGATGTTGGTGTGCAGTAAGTCACTGTATAGGGTCCAGTGAAGCGGGGGCTCCTTCCAGGTGCTCATGAAGTTCCTGATCTGAATGTTGTCACAAGGATAGAGAGGAGATGTGCTCCAAGAGGCAGACAGTAGAGCCAGTTTTTGGCAAGTGTATTTGCCAACTTGGCAATGCACTCTTTAAGCAGGCATCTGAGGCACTCTACAAGTCTGTGGGCTTGGAGATGGCACTCAGAGCGCAGTTTGGGCTTCAAGCCCATTAAGGAGGTTATCTATGTATAAAGATCATTTATTTATTTCATTTGTATAGCGCACATACAACATGCAGGCATTGAGGTGCTGTTACAGGTACAACTCTAATAGTCATGCTTTCGTCGTCTGACCTCAACACTTTGCATACTCCCCTCCTGGGGAATACCTTGCACACTAGAAATTTGGCTGCTGATTTTGCATCATTGTGGGCACATGGGCCAGCCCCAAGCCAACATTTGAAAGGGCATGCATCTACAATCATGTTCCTATAAGAGCTACATCTGTCCTGCATGTCACGGTTGATATGCAAATGATGAAAGGGCCTCCGGGTGTGGTAATTTTACCTTGACAGTTTTGAGTGTGTGACTGGCTGTGAATCTCTGGCATGTCACACAATTATTTACAAACTTGTTTACCAGTTCCTGTATTTTTGGCATAAACTATTTTTTAATTTTATTTATTGGGTATTATAATATGAGTTTACAGAAAAAGGTGCTTCAAGGTGCAACAAGACAACGGGATGGGGACAGGGAAGAAGAAAAACAAAAAAGGTCCTACTAGGCCTTGTGTCATTTGGATTGTGCACGTGCAGTTACAAGAAGTGCGGGGAGCGGGGAGGGGGAAGTGCTGGTCAGGGCGGAGGACCCATGGGTCATGCGAGTGCGAAGATGAGGCCAGGTGTACAAGGACCAGGGCATAGCAGAGAGCACAGGGGAAAGAAGGTCCACGTGCTAAGTGTGAGGGACGGGGCTGGAAGGACTCAATGGGTTGCAGGCCCAGCCAGGCTAGTACAGGGGGAGGAAGCCCGGAAGTGCAAGTGCAGGAAGAGGGGTACATTAGCAGTGGAGGGGGAGAGGGAAGGATGACGAGAGAAGGAGGGTCTTGAGAAGATTCTGGAAACATAAGGATATCCATCTCAAGTATGAGGGAGGCAGGGAGGCCGTTCCAGAGGGAGGCACCTGCAGAGGAGAGATATCTTTCCTTACTCTCTGCTTGGAAAAGTGTCTGATCTGGAGAGAGTTGGAGCTAGAAGATCGAATGACTCTAGCAGGGAGATATTTAAGGAGAGAGAGTTGGATGTAGTTGGGTCCCAGGCCCCATAAAGCCTTGTGGGTGATGCAGAGGGTCTTGAACTTGATCCCCGTAGCAACTGGGAGCCAATGGAGAGAATTTAAGGCTAGAGAGATGAGGTCCCTGGGCTTGAGGCCCAGGTTAACTCTTGCAGTCCTATTCTGGATTAGTTGAAGGGGTGAGGGTTAGGCAGATTGAGGAAGAGGCAGTTGCAGTAGTCCAGTCTGGATAGGACCAGAGCTCTGCAGACTTTGAGTTTATGGGGGAAGGTGAGAAAAGGGAGAATGGCTCTGAGGACGTAAAGCTGAAAGTGGGCCTTCTTGGCAACGTCTGTGATGTGAGGAGAGAATGAGAGAGAGGTGTCAAAGATGATACCAACATTGTTGCCTCGCAGGAGGGAGGGGGGAGGTGGCCCATGGAGGGTGGCCAGAGTTGAGGAGGTTGCTGGGGTCCCAATTAGAAGGATCTCAGTCTTACTGGCATTAAAACAGAGATTGTTTGCAGTACACCAATGTGTGAATAGCAGACAGTCAGAAATGAGAGAAGAAGAGGAGGAGGCAGTGGAGGGACGCTTGAAGGAGCACTGTGTGTCATTTGCATAACACTGGGAGTTAGGAGAGAAGGCATAGATCAAATGGGATAGAGGGCTAAGGTGAGAGGAAAGAACCCAGAGGGACACCATAGGTGGAGAGTGAGATGGAGGAGAGAAAAGGGCCCAGTTGAACGTCAGAAGATTGGTCAGAGAGGAAGGAGTTCAACCAGTCCAAGGCCAGGTTGGTCTGTGATTGTAAAGACTGGAATGGGTATCTGTACTTCTGTCCTCTGTATGGTTGGGACAAAGTCATAGAGCACCCCAGCCAAGGTACACTATATGGTAGCATGGGCGAGCAACCAAGGATGGAGAACTCAGGAGCTGATGCAGGCAGTTTCTAAAGTACTCAGAGTCCACAAGCCCCACAAAGCAATTTCCAGAAACTATGTTAGTTGATAACACAGCTTCATTCTGTAAAATAACGTTCAGTAATATGTATACATATAAATCATAACACTGTGTACTTTAGCAGTTCTATTAAAAAAATGGCAAATATATACATTACATGTGGTATACCACAATACTTAAATTCAGTAATAAAAGCACCAACTGCAGGCCATTTCAAATAGGCACATGAATTCTTAAGTGGGGTGTAACAGCATAGATTGGGGGAAAAAGGCAGGTTAGTTATGAAAAGTAAGAGAATGCTTTCTATAGACTAGATAATTAATTCTGTGTGAGGATCCCCCACCTGGGCAACTTGTAATGGAAACGTTACTAGTTACTTTTCTTGTCTTTTACAGCCTTGTCCAAAAATGTTCAATAACCTTCTTTCTTCTTAGAGGTTCTACCACCCAAAAATGTACCCGAGAGGCCGCAGGAGAACAGGATCCAAGATTAATCTGGGACCACTGGATGACTCCTGAGGCTAGAAGATGCTCTTCTTCATCACAGTGCCTTGTCACACTTACCTGCCAAAGCTTGAGGCTTGGTAGTCTCCATCACATGGATCTCCTGCCCAGGAGTCCAATCCAATTGTGAGGTCTTAAGGTCATGCCAGTACTTGTTCAATTCTTGGCTTGCCTTAAAATGTACTGTTGCCTGGCCCATCATCTGTGCCATCCTCCTTATGAGGCCTAACACATAGTCTCCCACTTGCTTGGCAGGTCCTGGAGGGGTAGCATCCAAACCTTCTTGTACTAAGGCAAGTGCCCCCACTCACTGGATGTCCAAAGAGGAGCTAAAAGGGGCTGAAACCAAAACCATCTTGAGGTATCTATTTATAGGCAAACAGCAGGAATGGTAGGAGAAGTCCCCATTTCCTCCTTAGGGGCTCTTCCAAAGCACCCAACATGCCCTTGAGATTTTTGTTCAATCTCTTAACCAGGCCATTGGTCTAATGATGGTAGGAGGTGGAGAACTTATAAGTTACACCACATTCCTTCCACATAGCTTGCATGAAACTAAACATGAAGTTGGTTCCTCTGTCAGAGATCACCTCTGTAGGGAAGCCAACTCTGGTAAGGATGCCCAGGGAAGCCCTGGTAACCACTTTGGCTGTTATAGTCGGAAGGGGTATAACCTCAGGGTACCTGGTGTCATGATCTACAAAGAATAGGATGAACCTGTGTCCACCTGATGTTGGAGAGTGTAGGGGACCAACAATGTCCATGCCCACCCTATCAAATGGTGTGCCAACCACTGGCAAAGGTTGCAGTGGGGCAATGGCACTGCCTCCAGTCTTGCCAGATAACGTACAAGTAACATGTCTTGCAGTGAGCTTCCACTTCTGCTCCCAATCTGGGCCAATACATGTGGATTGAAAGTCATTGCTTGGTCTTCTTGGTCCCAGAATGACCAGCTAAGGTTACCTCATGTGCCACAGGAAGGGCCTGTATACCTTGGGTACAACCTAACTCTTGACTGCACCAGGTTCAGGCTGACTGGGCTCACTATCAAGGAGCTCACCCTCCCAAAAGATCTTAAAAGACCAAGGCACTTCACCTTGTGCCTGGGCCTGGGCCGGTTTTCTTAGACCCTCAAGAGAGTGGCCATCTCTATGGCCCTTTCAAAAATCCACCCTAGAGTGCCCACCTTCAGCTAACAAACACTGGAGGTCTGGATGATCTTCTGGGGTGAGTTTCTCTCCCTGAGGAAAGTCATCTGGCTCTTATTTCACACGAGTTGAGTCTAGGGTCACCACTGTGCCTAGTTCCAAAGGGAGCTGGGATCGTAGTGGGCGCTGCTGAAACAGCTGTAATAAAAGGAGACCCTTCACAGAGGTGGTTTTCTTCCTCTTCCTCTTAGCCTTGCGTTTCCGCTCTGGCTTGGGTAACTCAATGTCAGTCAGACCCTGTTTGGCCTGTGACCCAGCGACTGCAGCAGGAGTCAGGGGTAACCCATCCTAAAGTAACCCCATGTCCACTAAGTAATTCCCCAACAAAATATCGGCAGGTACATTGACCTGATCCAGGACACAAAGCTTTTCTGTCTTGTCATCAATCTGAATGGTGACTAGGGCTACAGGAGAGCGATTGGGAGGCCCACCAACTAACCTAGTGGTTCTCAAAGGAACCCCTACGCAGTTCTCTGGCCTGAGCAGGGTCCTGTCCACCACTGTCATGCTAGCCCCAGCGTCTCTCAAACCAGTGGAAGGATCTCCATTAATGAAGACATTTCTCAAAAGTCTATGTGTATTCTGTGGGATAGTGGTCAGTACTTCTGTGTACTTGTCCCAGGCCCCAATGGACACTAAGGAAACCATTGTTGGAGCACCAAACGTGATTCCTGGAGAGGTGAGGAGGACAGTGGCCTCTATATCAGGCAGAGGATATGGGTAGGTCAGGCTGGCAAACTTGACACCAAGTGCTTTACCTTTACACTTGGGGGTCACCCATGGACCCAATAGGTTCCTGGAATGCAGGGAACTGAATTGGATCCACTGGGTTTTGTAGCATGGACCTCTGGATGGCTTCTTCTGGTGACCTGTACTCAACAAATCGAGTAGACCATGGACACTCACCGAGACTGAACCCTCAGAAGATCTTTGTTGGATTCCGGTGGCAGGAAACACACTGGGTAACATTCCTCTGCAATCAGCAACCCTGGACCTTCTCCGGCAGGATTTGTGCAAGCTTAGTTTTGAATGAATTAGAAACATGGGCAGAAAATAATGGAATAATGAGTAAGCAACAGATTGGTTTTAGAAAGAAAACTATCAATTAGATTGGACAGGATAGGCCATCTGAGCAACCCAATATCATCGGAAAGAGGGGTCAAGCAGGGATGCAGGTTGGCCTTGTGACTCTTCAATCTTTACTTGTCAGATTTGTCTAAAAGCCTGGACAATGCTCAGTTGGCGAGTCTGAAAGTTGGGAAAAGAAAAATATCATGGATCGCATATGCAGATGAGATTGTCCTTCTGGATTATACCTCCATTGGAATACAACGCCTTTTGAAAATCTTGGGAGAGTTTTCAGAATTGAATGATTGAAAGATCAATCCTACGAAATCCAAAATTGTAACATTCAGATGGTAGCAAAGGCGTGTACCACAAATTATTTGACAGATGAGGGATCAAACCATATCAGTAGTCAACAAGTTCATATATCTTGGTTTTTGTTTACGGATACTGCTAACAATAAGTCTGTTGATGCAAGGTCTAGAACGCAAAATATCATAACTAGGTGTGCAGATTAAAACAATTCTACACACCTATTGCAAGCTCTCTCTGCTCCCCCTGATAGAATGTTACACTGGAAAGATAATTCCATCTCCCATATATTGTCTGGACATAAATCCAATGATATAGGGCATACACTGGGACAAGATTGAAGGAAAACTATGAAAACATGTTTTACAACTGCCTCAGTCTTTATCGATAACCTCACTAAGGCACGAGTTAGGACTGGAATCCTTAAAGTCACAGATTGAATGGATAATGCCCTCTGTATATTGCAATATTATAGATCCACGCAAAAACTAATTGTATGAAGATATAAAAGAGATGCTAAAACAAAGTGATAATCCCTATTTAGAAGATCTAAAATCATATGTATCTGAAATTTTGTCAGAATGTGACAGAGATGAAACAAATCTGTTACAGAATCCCATGAAGGTCAAAGAAGATGCAAAGAGGGCAGACTGGATTTACACAATATCTGCGATGAGGGGATCAAGACTATATCAATCATTGTCATCATGTGACAAACCATGTGACAAACCAAGAGAATGGTGTCCTAGGTATCTCACGGGAGATATTACATATTAGACACTAGGAAGTCCATCCAAACAACAAATGTGAATTATGTCATGACAAACAGGTGCATTCCATAAAGCATCTATTGATAAAGTGTCCTGGAACAGAGATAAGTGGAGAAAAAAAGACTTACAAGATTTGTAGACAAAGACTAGTGGATATTCTCAACATCCTTTTGGGAAAGAACACTCTCAGGCAATGAATCAGGTCTAACCATGGAAATCATAAACATTCTAACAGAGCTAAATTTGATTCTACAAAAGCAGAACATTTCATAAAAGCACATTTTAAAGTATTGTACCAATAAGACTCACTAGTGATGAATTAGAGAATTTAATGAAATGATAAATGTGTTCACATTCAGCTCACTTTTATTTGTTTCAAACACTTTTGATACATGTATGCAATTTTAATTCTAAACCATTTTGTAAAAAGCCATTTTGTGGCTAGGATACAATAAAAAAATAAAAAGAATATCCTGAGTCGTGCAAATGTTATGTGGGCAGATTTGTTGTGCAACCTTTGTTTATTTCTACAGTACGGACAGTTTCAATTTTTCTTATTATTACTCACCAACGCCATGATAGGTGATAGTCCAGTTTGCTCATATATTTGCTATTTGTCACAATCTTCTTTCTAATAAAAAAAGAAAACTATTCTTTGTGAACTTCTCTATAGTGTTACTATGTCATTTCAGTTTTCTGTGTGTTCTAAGACCCTTGTAAAGAAGGGTCCTTGCTGGTCAACAACTAGATCTATTCTGTCATCAAGAGCCCACACTTTCAATGAGTATGTTAAATCCATGGTCAGAGAAGTCATTTGACCTGCAAAGAATAGTTGAGGCTTCTACAAACATGCAGTTTGTGTTCACAACCCTAGTGGATGTAGAAACAGTGTGGAGCAACAGACGGTCCATCTAAAAAACTATTTTTTGCAACCATTATGAATGCCATGCAAAGCATATGTCCAGAGAACTCTCAAACTTAATTTGATCTCATTTTCAAATGCAGGCAACTTACATAGCCAGTGTGTTTTGGACACACTCCCCCTTCACATCCAAGCACAAAAGAGGTATGTTTGTTAGTGAGGAGTACAAATTCGGTCTTGGAGGGGTTGAGCTTCAAGTATGCACTGGACATCTCAGACTGGATCAGTGAGAGGCAGGTTGTGAGCCTGTGGATGTCCATGACAGATCTATCTTAAGGTATAGCTGTGTGTTGTCAGTGTATTGGTGGATGTGGATGGTGTGTGTAGCTAGGAGAACTCTCAGCAGCTCCATGTGTATATTGAAGATCACTGGGGAAAGGATGGAACCCCGAGGGACTCCACAGGTGATGGGCAGCATTGGTGATCTAGAGTAGTCCATCTGAACAAACTGATGGTTTTTGGCGAGGTATGACTAGAACCAGTGTAGGACAAGGTTGCTGATCCCTATATACCGATGAAGGGTGTCCATAGGCGCCTGGTGGTCTACTGTGACAAAAGCAGCTGAGAGGTCAGGTGGAACTATCAGGCAGGGGTGGCCATCATTGAGACTGTTGAGGATATCATCGACCACCTGTTTGGTTGCTGTCTATGTGCTTCATCTGGGTCTAAACCCAGATGGGTAGGTTTGGAGGAGATTGTTGGTGTCAATGTGTTGCTTCTGCTGTGTGGCTACCACTTTCTTGATGATCTTACCTAGGAAGGGAAGATGAGTGATGGGCGATAGTTACCTATGTTGTCAGGACCCAGAGTGGGTTTCTTTAGTAGAGGGAGGATCTGTCCTGTTTTTAGGGCCAGTGGGAAGGTGCATTGAGTTAGGGAGCGGTTGATGATATCCAGGTAGGGAAGGAGAGCTTCTACTGGGAGGGTCTTGAGGATGGATTCTGGGAGGACTTCATCTGTATACAATGTGACTTTGATGGAGGCCAGGGTTCAACCAGGTCCTCTGTCGAGAGTGTCTTGAATGTTGTCTAGGGTGTGGAGATTTCAAGAGGGGAGACATGAAGTGGCTCTGTGGATGCAGAGCGGGTGTCTATATGCTAGTGAATCTTGCTAATTTTGTCACTGAATAAGGTGATGATGATGGTGGATTGTTTAATGGATTATGATACAGCAGGGGAGGGTAGTGGGTTGATGCAGAGCTTGACTGCTTCGAAGAGGGCTCTGCTTTTGTTGTCAGCTTCGGCTATGGTGTTCTGATAGTAGGAAGCCTTGTGTTGATGGGTTGTCAGTGGGTTGCTCAGTGATACTTGAGGAGTGCCTGGTTGGATGCGGTCCTGGCGCAGTGGCAGGTTTTATTTTCTTTCCTGATGACTCTTTTGCTGAGTTTGAGTTCTTGCCTGTACCAGGGTGCTGATGGTTTTAGTTTGTAGGCTAGTTGTTTTAGAAACACATGTCGGTCGATGGAGGCTGAATGGGTGATGTTAAGGGCTTCCAGGAGAGAGTTGCAGTTTGGTTGGGGATATTCGGTCCATGTAAGGTGCAGGTTGCCAAGGTCTTCTGTGAGGGCTTCCACTGGGAAGTTCTTGAAGGACCTGAAGGTTTCTCTGATGGGTTTTTGCTGGGAGTATTTGGTTGTGGTGGTGTGCAGGATGTTGTAAAACATGGCTAGGTGGTCAGACCAGCCAAGTGGGATGGGAGAGCTGTAGTGGAGTGGAGACACTGCAGTGATGATTAGGTTCATGACATTACCTTTCTTGAGTGTTGGGTCTTTTGTGTGCTTGGTGAGGCTGAGGGTGTCCACAAGAAAGAGGAGAACTTCCATCAGTGGTTTGTGGCCTTGCTGGCCGGGAGGTAGAAGTTGCGTAGAAAGATGTGGTTGACGTGTGTGAGGGACATGGTGTTGATCAGGTCGATGAAGTCTCTGATGAAGGCAGTGTTGGGTTTGGATGGTCTGTAGATGAGATTGAAGGGGTCTGTGTCCATTGGGGACAGTGGGAAGTGCCAGGAGAGAACATTAAAGGAGACAATGTTGTTGACATCAAATCTAATGCAGGGCCAAAAGGACCTGTGGACGACTGTGAGGCCTCTGCCTGCCTTGTTCGGTTGGCCTCTGTATTGGATGATGTCGCCTTTGGGTATAAGGATGTCTAGTATGTGGAAGGAGGTGGGTGTCAGCTATGTCTTTGTGATGAAGATGGCATACAAGATCACGTGTGATGATGAGGTTGGTGATATCAGTTGCATGGGTGATAGCTGAAAAGACTTTAGCAAGCATCAACTTCTGTGTTGTGGATGGTGAGGGATGCTGATGGACTTGGGGCTGATGTGGGTGAGGTTGCTGCATTGCAGAGTCCATGCATTAACATGCATTGGAGGAGTGGAGTAGACGTTGATGTAGTCACTGCCTGATGATGTTGGGGATCACCTTTGGGAACGGAGGGAGAAAACACATGTCAGAGTGTGCTTCCCTGTTGTCTGAGCAGGGATTCGGGCCCTGGGTCCTCCCATTCCGAACACGTCCAAACAGGAATTGACCTTTTCTTTGTCTGCCCTTCACTTCTGATGGCCGGGCTAGAGACACCCTTGATCTAAGAGTAAAGAGCAGACAAGAAGAAGCAGGGCTAAGAAGGTGGGTGAGGCTTAGGCCAGTGAACTAGTTCCACTTGCACCTGCTCACCAACTGCAAAGGAAAAGAGGCTGGGGGGCTGCTTAAATAGGGAAAAAGAGCTGCAAACCAGGAAGGCACCAACAGTTTAAAGTGATTGACAGATGAGCGGGGCTTAGGCAGGACATATTTATATATTTATTTAAGAAAAGAAAAATAGAGATAAAATAATAGCATAGTTGTCATTTCTGGGAACTTCATGAAGGTCATATTGTTATGTTTTTTTTTTTAAATATTGTTTGCAGTATTTTGTTTGAACAAAGTTGTTTCTGAAAATGTTAACTAACGTTTACATGCATTGATTAATACATGTCCTTGAATTATTTCAGTTTTGTTTAATCGAGATGTTGTAATATTGAACATTTGTTTAGGTTTCCTTTGTTTCCATTTTATGAGAAGATGATCTCTCTCTCCTTCCCCTACTCTGTGACCATCTTCAATTCTCCTTGGAGCTACGACTCATCACTGTGCTCCCTTTATTTAAACTTGACATGTTTGTCTTCCCACAGCTTCCCACAGCAGCAGGTGGCATTACACAGTAGGCTTTAGGGATTGTGTTAGCAAAATTGAAACCTTTCACAGAATATAATAAAACCATGGTGCAGTCGATTTAAAAAAAAAAAAAGTCAAACAGAATGTTTCAGGTCAAAATATTTCAGGGTAAACTGTCAGGCCTTCTTTTTGATAAGCACGTTTAGTTGTATCTAAATCTTTTATGACAGCTTGTACATGGGGACACCGATGATGATCCAAATAGGAACGTTTCCAGAAGCTAACTTTGAATGCAAATGAATGGTGCTATACTGGTGGAAGCATGCCCTTTGCCATCACAGTATAATCAAACTCTCCCAAACATCAGCAGTCTCTCCAGAGGGATCATGGAGACAGTAACATGGTTATGGTTATGGCTACTACTCTCTCCGCAGCTTGCATCATAAGACTACTTGAATTTTCTTTTTAGATTTCATTCAAATATTTGCAGGTCAACTGTGCCCCTCAAAACTGACATATTTAAAGGAAAATAAATATGCACAGTCCTACACAGAAAACCCACCATAACAGAATGCTATCACCTAATGTGCCCGTTACAGCTGTTCGAGATAGACAAGGTTTTGTATTTGAAGGAAATAGAAACTTTTGTGATTTTGAACAACCAACTAAACAAAATACCCATGAGTGTATTTGTATTTGTCTGTGGAGTGTTATACAGTGCAAAGCTCACTAGGAAGCAACGGAGATGTGTGCATGTCGCCGAGGGTGCATTAGGAAGCAACGGAGATGTGTGCATGTTGCCGAGGGTGCATATGTAGTGAATGTGGTTGGGAGAGCTGGATTGCAATATGTGACATTGGAATTTCTGGCCATTGGGGTGGCATGTGATGTGGGAATGGAAGAGGCCCAGGTGGTGCCTAGGTATTTTCTGAAGAGTAGGGTATTGAGTGCCTCACTGAACCGCAAGAGAAGTGTAGCGGTGCTGATTGCCAACGTTCCAGTGGGTAGTGTAGCGTAAACAACAGCAATTCATAGCTGGGAAGGCCACCGCAAATGAATGCACCGTTTCACATGGCCACAAACAATGACATTGTGACCTGCTTGCAGCACCATTGCATTCATTATTTTCTAGGTAACTTTTGCTGACGTTGCATTGCATGATATTCTTGAATTCTCTTATTTGATCCTGACTTCCATTCTTGGAGTCTTCGGAGATCACGTGTTCCTGCATTTCTTCAATGGGGCACACTTTAGTCCTTCAGTTTGCATTGGTCTCAGATATGGATGTCTTCCAAGAGGGGACATTACCTTAGATTCACCCCTATTAAAATGTCCCTTGAAAAAAAATCTCATTTATTCTAAGCGTGTTTTCATTTTGTCAGCTGAACTAAACCCACTAACTCTGAGCGTGCTGTTGCTTTCGACCCCACTGGAGTCAGAACGTCTTTGATTGCATCACTGAGCCGTCTTTTAAAAATACATACTTTGGCAGACCCAATAGGTTTGGCTTTTATTTAGGCACTGAGGGATATTTGCCAGCCACAACCATAAATGTACTACCTGGACCTAATATGTAAAAAGCCGTAAAACAGTGGAGTACCTGCACTTATTGTGGTAGGGGCTGGAAAATGGCTACAAAAGGGCACACGCGGCTGGTTTTATTAATGCTTTTTTTTAAGGGAAATTCAGTGCAAGGAACATATGTTAATGTGACAACACACAAACTGCTTATAAATTAAATGGCTGAAGGTACACTTGGCTATGACATGCTTCCTTACACAATAAGCTCATGTGCAGCTATAATTAAACCATTAACTTTCAGAATACTGATTGGAAAGAACAATCGAATCCCTATAACAGCACACAGTTTGCTGTTGTTGTGCTATAGAGCTTCCACATATATATACCAGGTGGATGTTTTGTTCAGGGAGGGTTGCGTAGTGGGTGAGCATGATCAAAGGGATTAGCGTGGCCGTGGGCAGTCAATGCGTAGATAAGAAGTGCGGTGGCTATGTATGTATATCATATCGGAGGCCTGAATTGGGCCCATTCCGTGTACACCATGTAAAATCACTTTTACACATTGCACCCACTTTCTGCCTGGCAGTTTCTTCCACTGCAAAGCAACCCAAACTCACTCTTCTCGGCTTCTGTTTTTCTTTATCATTGCCTTATTTGGTATACAGCTGTTCTTATGTTGTTTTCTATAGAAGTGAAACGTATGCTAAGTGGATCCTATATTATGAAAGGGTACAAGGAAAACCGCAAGGCTTACTGACAACCTGAACCTGGGTGTCGCAAGGATCCGTTACTGTTGTGCAAAATGGTCTGATAGCGCCCACCTGGAGTCGGGCCAATGTGCTTTCATTTTAATGATCTGTCTATATAAGATGGCCTTCCTGTACAATTCATCATAGATAGTTCTGGCAACACCATGTGACTTGTCACAGGCAATCTCAGCTGTCATTTGTCTAATAAGAATACAATTGATTATCTATCAGACCCGGATCACAATGGGTTGGTTATTTTTTTCTTGTCCTTCATGCAATAATATCAGCCACCACAGTTGGTGCTGTGATCTCCTGGTCATCACAGCCGCTCCTTTGGGCCCCAGGCCTCTATTGCAGTATCACTCTCTTGGGGCCAGGGAAGCATCAACTTCCTCCCTCAAAGGTAAGAGCTGTTAAAAGCTTTGGCATACCTTTTTGACAGAAACGGACACAATCTCACGGTTAATGTGATGCGGGCTGTGGGTGCAGCTATTTATAGTTATGATAAGAACAGTGCTTAGCTGCACGACGTGGCTCATGGGTAAACAATCTGCTATTATTTATGTAAAATGTGAATGTTGGTAACTTTCTAGTTCAGCTCCATCAAAGCACGTTGACACTCCAGCAGTCACTTTCACCTTCACCATGACTTCCTTCCCCTATCTCGGAAGGGATGGCTGCAGCACTCACAAACAACACTTACAGACTGTGTGCCCCTCCTCACATCAGATGTCAATCCTATCTTTATTCTTCTGGAAATATTTTTGGCTTATAGATGGTGCTTCGGCGCGACCTAGTGATCAAAACTAAAAATGAGGCCAACTTTCCTTTTGAAAAAAATAAAAATAAAATAATACTGTGATCTGAGTTAAATAGGATGGATATCATGATTACATTAATTGATGATTGAGCGATGATCTAAACTAAATTTTGTATTTGTACTCTCTTTTTTTTTTTTTTCTTGTATTTGGTTAACATAACCTTTTACAAAATATAAAGCATCCTTAAAAGACTCCATGTACAACCTACAACCAGGAAGAATCAGAAACAAATTTCCTATCGCATTTTACCAATCAAATTTAAAATTCAAAGCCATACCTATAAAATAAAATACAGTCCCTACCAGACCTCTATTCCTCTTTCATTCATACATACTTCATATTTGAATATTGGACGTTGCACACAAGACTGCCCTTTCCATCTGAGGGATCATACTCCTAACCGTTCAAAATACAATGTTGCATCTTTCTAGCATCTGGATCACTGCTATTGTCATACCTTGTGAGTGACCGCAATCAACCTCTCCCAAAACATTTCTGGAATATAATATAATGACTCGAAAACCGAATTTTCAAAAAAGGAGAGATCTTACTTGCCATGTGCCTTCACACTCCATTAATAAATGTCTGATAGATTGAGCTTCTGGATTTTTACAGACCTGGCACAGTTCAATAGCGGAATCACCAAGACCTCTTTTCGCGAGCACCTCCCCTGTATGTATAACATTCAGCCGCAATCTCATAAATTTCTGTCTGCCTGATCCTCCAATCTGGGAATTTCACCAGATATTTATTTAGGTATCCCAGCTTTTTGTCCACTTTCTGCAATGGATTTGAGTTGGCAGCAAAACACACTTCCTCAATCGTTTTGGTCCAATCCATCTCATCCATCTTTTTTTTTGCTTTCACAGGGTTCTCCATTAGAGTTTGTATATCAATATCCGCCTTAAGCAGCCAATCTTCTACATGAGTACAGAAGTGTGAGAGCATTTTTGATTTGTTATTTTCCATGTGGACCTTTATATCTGCATACAATGTTCCTTCATGGGCTGTATGTATAAAACGAAAAAGAGATGCTAATGTCCATCCTGCTTCTGCTTTTAATGATTTTATGCCCAATTCCAACCTGATATTAGACATCGGGAGACACATTGGTAACCCAAGAACATTTTTACAGAGGAATCCCTCCAATTTTTGCCATGTTTATTCCATATCTGTGGTTTTACTTCCAGCCGGTACAGAATAACTGGGATTACCTTAGCCTGATAAAATCTTATTAGTGGTAAAATGGAAACTTTGCTGTATCTCATCAATATTTTTTTCATCTGGGCAGACAGTTGTTTCAGTTTCATCAAAATGCCATGCTCTACTTTGCAATGAGCCGGGGAGGCATAGATTTTGTACCCCAAGTATATCAGTTCTTCCACCCTCGGGATCTGCTGGCCCCCCATTGACCAATGTTGATAAACCAATTTTTTGTTCTTCTGCCTAAAGACCATTATCTTTGATGTGTTGGGGTTCAGGGCTAGCCCATTTTCTTCTGCATAACAATGTAGGCCATTCAAGAGAAGTTGTAACCCAATAGCTGTCCTATCTAATAACACACCACCGTTGGCATAGGCAAGCCAGTGAATCTTTACCCCGTTCAACACTGGACTTGCCAATGCCGATGGAGCTAGATGTGCACCCATGTCAGCTGCATATAAATTGAAAAAGAGCAGTGCCCCCAAACAACCCTGGCAGACTTCCCATTCCACTCACACTGTCTCTGACAGGTGACCCTCTTAATCTAAGCACACTCTGACTGTGTTATTCTTATGGAATTCTATTAACATCCCCAATAATCCTTCTAGGATCACCCTTGCACTAAGTTTCTCCACCTGGTCAAAGGCTGGACAAGTCTACCCACGCCCCAAATAGCTGCTGCCCCCCTCTACTTCCTGAATGTTTGCTCATTAGGTTCAGCACCAAGCCATTTAGAGCTGTGGACAGACCCCTCCTAAAGCCTGTTTGACATTTCGAGAGAATCCTCATTTCCTTTTTCCAACATTCCAACTCTGTCTATAGACTCCTCATAAAGATTTTACTTTCTATGTCCAGGAGGGTGATCAGGCAGTAGCTGACAACCGCCGCTCTATCGCACCTCTTGAAAAGAGGTATGACAATTGTGGATTTCCATGATGGGGGTAACTCCCGTCTTGCCAAAATCTCTCTAAAAAGCCAGTTCAGCAGTTTGGCCTATAGGGAGGGATTATTTTTCAAAACCTGGTATGTCAGGCCATTTGGGCCTCCTGCTTTTGATGATGAGCTTTTCCCAATTATTTCGGCAATGTATTGTTCATCAAAGGCTAAGCTCCAGACCGTATTTGTACTCATTGAGGACATAGGAACTTATCTTCATCATCTTCAACATTTCCATTTTATTTTGGCTGTTTCACTAAAAAATCAACATAACATTGTTGTACGCAAAAAAAATGTAAAAATAAAATCATATAAGCCTACCATTATTGAAGGCAAATTATCATCTTTGATGGGCAGAGTTAGCAAATAGTCATTTACCAAAAATCGACTTAAACTTCGCTGCCATAAAGCCGTATAGTGCAAGTGCATTATTATGGATACAACTCCATACATAAACAGGCTACACAATAAGTATTAATACATATACAGTCACACTATTCACCCACCAAAGTCCAAAAATATTTGTTTCATTGAAAAAGAAAAATGTCTTCTCTTTAAAAGTCACAGTCAAACACAGGCTAGCACACAGTTAATCATTGATAAAACTGTTCCTCTGTTTAAATGTTGCAACTAAAAACATAGAGATCGCATTACAATATAAAACAGAGGAACGCTATTTATTATACTTAAGAGCCTCTCTCCTTATCCTGACACCATGGAGATTTAACTTTGGCCTAAGCCACTTGCATATCGCAGCATCGTACAAAGGGCATGTGAACATAAAATGCATTTAATCTTCAAGGAGGTAATATAACATGAACATAATGCAAAGTTGCAATTTCCCCAATGTTTGGTGAACATTGCAAATGGGAGAATATCAAGAGGGAATTTAGTATATAAACATTTCATCTTCGTTCCACTTTGTAATTCAGATAGGTTTCTATAGCCAGGCTAGACTCGACCAAGATGCAGTTTTCTGACAAACGGCCAGCATAACATATGTCAAGCCTAGTTCTCAAGGCCCAATCATAGAACTACCTCTTTAGAACAGACTTTGACTCTCAGCCAGATCTGGATTGATTGGGCCACAATGACTCAAGATCAAGAATCGAGAACATTTGCTTGACCTCTTTAAACCACAGCAAGGTTTTAGCACTATTCCTGGCTAACACATATACTAAGCCCTCTCTTTATAGAATAAGGTGCTCAAAAGTCCAAATCTTAAGACAGTACAGTAGACGTTTCAGTACGATTTTGTATTTCATTTTGGTATTTCCTAATTCAAATGGTACTGGAGTTGAGGAAGCACCGGACGGAAAGCCCAAGAGGCGCTTCGAAAATGTATTTCTGTTGTCTGGAGGGCAACAAAAGGCACATGCCCCCATAGTACTGCTCTGTAAAGGATCACAGGGATGACCTGTGCCTTATATACCTTCATAGCTGAGGAAACTAATCCCCCTCCATAATGTACAGAAAAGCTAGAGTTATTTTCTACCTGCCTAGTCCAGTTCAAATTGTTATCAAATGTGATTCATAAATATTAAGATAAAACCGAGGGATATTTGTGGAAAAAGGTTCTCGGTCTACCTCTGTTGACTCTGATTCCTTCGATCTGCTTTGAGCTAGGTATACTATCACTGGAATATTGGTTTCAATGGAAAGTACTTAACCTCATGACTAACCTTTTCTATCCACCTTATTTGAAGATCTCACAAGAGAATTAGCTTCAAATTGTTTGCCCTTTCTTAGGGACTTAAAGGCTTACACAAACGGTATTCTGTGTGTAAGTGGCAATCAGAGAGGTGATCTCAATGAAAATCATGTTGCTGTTATAAAAATCATGATGCTGTGTGAAAGAAGCAGATTGGATTAAGACATTTGCAAGTGTAAGGGGTTATAAGATCTCCTCTACTTTTGCCAAGATTGATAAGCCACGAGGTCTACTTCCAACATATCTGAAACAATGGGCCTCATTATGAGGCTTGCACTCCCGTAATGAAGGGTGCCGGTACGAGACCGGCACTGTTCATTCCGGGATCCCTGATTACGAGGTCCCCTAGCGGGACCCGGAACAGATGTCATGTAAAACAAGACGTCCTTTCCGGGTCCCACGAGGGACCAAGGAGCTAATAACGGGCCCGTTATTAACAGGCCCGTTATTAGCTCCATCCCCATTCCCATTGAGCCCTATGGGGGCTCAAATGGGAAAGGGGAACGGTTTTGTGCATGAGGAATTACCGGATCCTCCATGGTCGGAATGACCCGGTAATTCCTCATTCACAGAGCCCGGTACTGGAACCTGTTAGGAGGCAGCCATGCCCTTATTAAGGGCATGGCTGCCTCCATACTTGTAATGAGGCCCACTGTCCTTGTGCCAGGTAAGGGCTCAATGCTTGCGCTTCAGATTAAACCTCCTTCCAATGGGTAAAATCCTCTCAATATGGGAAAAGTGTAGGGGGGAGGGCACACGTACGTGCCAACATTGTAGAGATATGCGTTCTGTTGAAAATATTTGTCACCTATTGGTAAAATGTGCTGCATTAAGAGACCTGAGAATGCAATTCCTGAGTAGGTGTTTTATGATAACCAATGTAGCTAGTGTTCAAGACGTCTGGGGTAGAATGAGCTCTGGAAACAAGGTTTTTCTGACAGTAGAAATTATCTGAATGTTAGATGAATTTGGATTTACAGTTAAAAAATGAAATAGTTTTTTACATGTTCTATTTTTTTTTTAACTTTGTTTGATTAATTATATTATTGAAAACAGTGTTTTTATGTAGCTTGGTAATGTTTGTTTGATTGATTTTTAGCACCAAAGTAAATCTGTATGTGATTATTTTGTTAATGTGTAAAAGTTCAAAGATTGAACATATGCACAATTCAAAATAAAAATAAAAATATAAATACATTTTAAAATGCATTGACTGTGTCATGCAGAAGGTTATTCAATTAAAATCTGGGGAGGGGGGGTTGATATACATAACCTGAAGATCGGCAAATCATTACTGTGGTTTTGGAAATGTTTATGGTTATAGCTTTATTTTTACATAAACATCAAATTATGAGAGCTGGTGTTTGCGGCTGACAGGACGTTTGGACAATAACACTGCATCGTCTGCGAACAATAAAAGGCTCCATTTGTAGGAGTCTAACATGGGGGTGTCTATTGCAACTGCGCTCATATCTGAAACTATGTCATTAATATATAGTAAAAATAACAGGGGAGCCAGTACACAGCCCTGCCTGACTACTATGTAAATAGTGTAAGGAAGGCATGGCATCAAACAGTAAGACAGACAAAAGTGATCACAGTTCAAAAGTGTTAATTGAACTTCAATTGGGTTTGGAAAATGCCTATCTAATCCTTAATCTAAAGTCTGGCTGAAGCTACGACCATCAAATTATAATAACACAGTCCGAGTCGAGTCTGTAAAAATAAAAGGGCCTATATTAATAAACTTAGTGCCAATCCTTACTTCTGCATACAAACAGTATGGGAAACAATCTTATGCAAAAGAAAAGTGTTCATGAAATGGTATGTCTGGATATTCAAGTCGTTGACTTCCCTTCCCCACGTGTTCAGCACGGGACAAGTGGCACACTCAAGATTAGCACATTCTCTGGCTTCTCTAGCATGAGGATGCTGTTCAAAACCTCAACATCAGGCCCTTCTGTGCCAAAGTCTCTTTGCCATTCAAAGTCTCTTATTTCATATGGCGTGATGCATCACGACAAACATTAACATGCCATTCTGCTAAGGATTTCACATATACAACTTCACTGGTGATTTACTGTTCGCCCCGGGTCCCCCTCTGCCGGGCTCAGACCCACTTTGACACAATGTTCTCAGGATTTTTACGCACCCAATTTCTCGGGTAATTCACTGTTCACCCCGGGTCACCCTCTGCCGGACTTAGACCCACTTTAACACAGAACATTCAATTGGTCACCCCCTGCCAGACTCAGACCAAACTTATCTGCTTTTCCAAACTTTCACTAATTCATCAAAATCGAAGACTTTCAAGTTCGTTTAACTTCCATTCTTTCGTTCGGTATCCATTCCTTGGATTAATAGAATCCTCCTCCTCTATCTATTACCTGTGGTTGGGAGCGGTGAGTAAGCTTGTGATCCTTCCGCTTCTCACTTTGATGTACCGAGTGGAAGTGTTTAGTTGCATCCAAGTGGTTTTGGGCAGTCTCAATAGCCATGATTAGGGTGGGTTGATTCAGTTGTAATACTGCCTTTTGCAAAAAGGGTGGTAAGACATTGGTGAATTGCTCTAAGTAATAATTTATACCAATTCTTCCATTGTTTTGTTGTTAATCTAGAGAGCAACTGCATTTGTTAATCATTATTCTAATTCAAGGGGGAGTTCACCCTGGTTGAGCCTAATGGCCCTTACTTTTTGCTGATAGAAGTTACAGGTTTGCCCTATCCTTTTTAGAAGCCCCTCTTTTATGGATATAAAGCTAACCCCCTGGGCAAGGTTAAGTAGCTAGTAGGCCGTATGTGGCTCACCTTTCAGCAAAGGCCCTAAATAACATTTATTTAGATGTTCTTCCCATCTTATTGCTCAGCTAATTGCTCGAAATTAAAAAAGAAATTCCCTAGGTTTTCACCATCTTGGTATGGTTGTAGTATCCCTTGAGGTAGATGGGGTCTTGCCTGTAACTCAACCAATTGCATTAGATTCTCTCGAAGGTGAGCTTCGGTATGAATCTGATGGGTGGCCAGTTGGGCCACAATATGTGCTGATTAGCCCCACACATTTTCTAAAAGGTTCATCTACCATCATTCCATTTTTTTTAAAGTTAAAAAACGCCCAGGCAACTGCACACCCACCGTGCGGATAGTCAAATAACTCACAATCATTGTTAGCAGAACTCAAATACCTAATACAGTGCAGGAGTTCCATGCTGAAATATCATGGATACTCCACCATAATCTAGACATGTGTAACTTTTTCCCTCCACTTGCATAATTGTGCAATGTTCCTGACTTAAATTTTATGTGTATCTGAATTATTGCCATCAGGTTACTGCGTAAAAGCACTAGCTTTATGGCTTTTTATTAATAATACAGTTATGAAGGAAATCCATCTCAGGAATGGTGGTCTGCTAACCAGACCCCATTTTCAATAAACTCCATGGGAAAAGCATAGTGTACACCTGTGCACTGCTGCATCAGTATCCTGATGTGCAACATATGCTCTCCAGTGACATTGGGCAGATTTAGAGTTCACAAGTGCCCTGTTTGACTGCTGCTGTGACAGACAAGTCACTGCATTGCAGAGGTTGTATTTAAGTGTATGCTTCTGTTCCAAAACAATCATAATTGTGATAACCATCAATTTGGTGACAGGATTACCTTGAGATATCAGGCATATCTATTTGATATGGTGGCTGCTAGTTCACATCATTCGTGAAGCCTCAGCTATTCCTAGCACACTAGTGTGATTATTGTGATCTCAAACAGCTATGGGAGGCTTTGCGGATTTCAGTCACCTGCATGTCTGCATTCCAGTGAATGAGAAGAAAATGCAAGATGCATGCTTCTATTGACTCTCAAGAAGGGAAGCTCAGATCCTCCTTGCTGGGCTGCATACTCCCATCCAGAGACACACGGCGATCTTGGTTTCAATGATCCAATTCCATAGCAAAGGCATGCCTCACATTAGAGGTCTGCACACCAGAGAGCCTATGTAGATGCCTGCAGGGAAAGGGACAGAGTTAGCACTGTCAGGAAACACAGGTGGGTTGGCAAAATGGTTCCTGTGTCTTACCTTCTCTGGGCTTGACTCTCCTTCCTGTCTCCTACACTTCCTTCAGAAAAAGGGACATCACAAATCAAGGGGCATTTGTCACAAGGACAGGGATTGGACTTGTTAAAGCAGGCTTGCTTTTTTGCAATCTTGGGCGGCAATGTTATTGTAAAAGAAGAGGTCTCCCACCCCTTCTATAATTCACTTTTGGACCATCAGAGACTTAAGAAAGAATTCATATGCACCTCTTTTGAGCGACTTGATCTTTCCAAAGCCCTCAGCCATTGAAGAGAAGAAGGAGTGTTCCAAGGCAGAGGAAAGCTGTGCTCCTTACCGACTCCCTGGGCACATTATCATTTGGAATGCATCCTTTTGACCACATTATTGCATTTCCTACCGGTTTTCCTCACCGACATAGTATACAGGGTACTTATATATTTCTATTTTGCATCTTACATCTTCTTTTACAGAGGATGTTTTGATAGTTGTTTAACTGTTATGTGTATGCTCGTTTTGTAAAATTAAATATATATATTGTTTATAGAACTATGATTTGACATTCTTTTATTTATGTGTCATATTGTTTTTTGGTTTGGTACTGGCTCACATTCACACCGCTTTTGGGGTTCTCATTGGCACACCTGCTCCCTCCTTTCCTGTCACTCTCTGGTAGGCCTCTCTTGGCCCTCTTCCGGCTCCCACTTGTGAGGCTAAAAAGCTTGGGGTCATCTCTCACTCCGCAATCTCCTTCTCTCCTCACATCTCTGAAATCTCTAAGAAGTCACATTACCAGCTGCACCTCCTCACAGTTATTCTTCCTTTTCTCGCCTTCCCCCATAAGCTGTCTACAGAGCTCTGGTTCTCTCCAAGCTGGACTATTGCAACAGCCTCTTCAAAATCTGCCTGTCTCTACTCTCCACCCTCTGCAATCCATCTAAAACAGGACTGCTAGACTTGTCCGGTTCCATGTCATTTCATCGCAGGATGTTTTTACGCAGGGGTTTTTACCGCAATTATTTTAATGAAAAAAAACATTAACTTATTTTTACATTATTTTTGGAGGTGGTTCCTCTCAAAACCCCTATTTTCTTTCATTTGTATTTATTCCCAAACACCCATACCCCATATTTATAATTTACTAACCCCCCTAAAAAATTCAATGGGTTGTTTCAAGAAAGAAATTTGCTGTAAACGCATGCGAAAAAACATCCAGTCTCAAGCCCAGGGATCGTATCTCACCAGGACTGAAATCTCTACCCTGGCCCCCAGTGGTGGCAAGGATTAAGTTCAAAACACTCTGCATTGTCCACAAGGCCTTCTGGGACCAGGGACCACAATACCTTCAACTCTCTCTTCCTAAATATCTTCCTTCTCAAGCTCTTCAGTCATCCGCCTCCAACTTCTTCAGGGTCTGTCGCTTCTCCAAGCAACAAATTGGTGGTAGATCTCTTTCTTCTGCTAGGGGCTCCCTCTGGAACAGCCTCACACCCTCTCTGAAACTTGAGGAGACCCAACTCTTGTTCCGGAAGCACCTCAAGAACTTCTTCTTTACTTCTGCTTTCTCTCCTCTTTTCCCCTGCTGGACTCCTGGCTAAACCTAAAACTGCACTGGTTACCTGGCTACCCTCTGCTCTCGGGCCCAGGTCTCCTCTCCGCGAGTTGCACACCTGCACTGCCCCCATGGCAACCCCTGCACTCGGGGACTGTTTCTGTATCCCTACAGCCACCTACCAGCTCTGGACACCTGATGTCTGCACTTACCCTTGCGCTTGTCACCAGCTGGCCACACTTTTTATTTATTGTCTTTATTTATTTTACTGTTTATCCTTTGCACTGCCCCTTCCCCCTAACCCCCTGCCCTACACTTGCGCGATCTCAATATCACCTGGCCTAGTAAGATCGATACCTCTGTCTTCCCTCTGTTCCCCCTCCCTTGCCTCGTCGCGCCTTACAACACTTGTATATAGGCGTGTTATAAATGCCATATAATATCATATCATATCATATCATACCATAGCTTTCCCTCTGCCCACTTTACTACAGAAGGAGTTGCATCCCTTGGCCTTTTTTACCATTCTGATTGGGTGCTTTAGCCATTACTCATCATTGTACTCCTGCAGAGCAGACATCATTGAGTCACAGTAAAAGAGCAATGTTTCCCAGGTTGTTCACTGTTATGCTGAACGTGAAACTTCTCGGCCGCCCCATAGTGGATGAACTTTTCTGTGACTAAAACCATATCACGCAAATAAATAAGTGAAGATCTCATAAATACGGCTCTGCTGCCTATGAACATTCTCATTACGAAATATTTGTGAAGTTGAATAAATGATATTGTGTATTTAAATGAGAATATAACATGCGTAACCACATTTGCAAAGCAAACTTTAGTACTTGGCAAAAATATGTTCAGTGGAAACCAAAACATGGATGAGAAAATTTGCAGAGGTTCATTCACACCGCCCCACCCTGCACCCTAAACTGAGCCTGAGCCATTGTTAGTCTCCTTCTGTGTCTACTGTGTTGTGCTTTATTGACCTGTGCACTCACAAATAAAGCAAACATTGCAAAAACAAGGTAACATTGCATGTTTTGTATCCCTGGCCTACTCAAGCCCACAATCCATCCCAACCATGTAACAAACAAAACAGTTCTCCAGTTTTAAAAGTTCGCCAAAAATGAACTAATTTATTCCAATAAATGTAATAATTAGCTAGCTAATGGGGGTAATCTTGCAGTGAAAACCGACATTTGACATGAGCTGGCTGCTGCTTCAACTTAACAATGGGCTTTGCCCCAATGCTGCCGTGAGGCGTCTTCTTTCCTGCTGCCCCTACCACTCACTGCTCCTTTCTACCCACCTCCAACTTCTACCAATGCTTACCTGCTCCCACTGTTGTTCTCTGACTGAAGTAATCGCCACCATCATAGGGAACCTTTTCTATTCTTAGGGACTTTGCACTATTAGTACCCTGAGCAAGATTCCAGGATGGTAATAGTGGGAATGTATGGGATGGGATGCTTATACAGCCAATAACAGCCCTAAGCAGTTTTTACCAGTTATCTAAGCCACCCCCCACATACAGAGGCCATTTATCCCATATAACTAACTGTGTTTTAGTATGAAGAACAAGCTAGGATCAACAGCAAATGAAACGGTGAATCCAGATCCTTCCATTCACAAGGATGTTGTGAATCCTCACTTCCAGGGCAGTCACAAGAAAAAAACAAGAAATATGAGTGGCATGATGTCTATCCATCTGCCTGCTTTCTTTGACATGCTTGACTCTATCATTCTGTTGACTTGGATTTAATTGGTTGCGGGAATTTATTTGAGCAAATATTGTTTTGCAGGAATATATCTACTTGCTTAATTAGTTTCAGGGGCATGCATAAGTAGAGGTTTTTGTTTTTTTGGTTAAATCTTTTTGAGGTGGGGGAAATACAGCACCTTCACAGCAATACCAGTATAGCACATGTATACTTAAGTCCTACAAATCCTAATTTTTGAAAAACTTTGCAACTTTGTAAAGGTTGCAACATTGTGTACAAAACGAAATCCGCAACTTCGCACATGCCTATCCTAATCGCTGGCCAGCAGTTTATTTATTGTGTGTCCACATTGAGCGAATCATTTGACATGTAGCATACTGCATAATAAAGGCATTGCTCTGCATCAGGCACAGTACGAGGAAACCCCTTGAAAAGCTCCACCTGTGTTCAATTTCCGACAAGCTCTGATTAATTGCACATTTGTAGTCGTGTCATTACCTTGGATTATTGGACAATGTTCTGTCATCATGTAGTACATACAAACTGCATATTGTACCTTGCCAATAGAATCCTGAAATATCTAATGGTGAAAGAAATGATCCTACAATCTGAGCCACCAGGAAAGTTAACTAATGTTTAGGAAGTTATTACACATGTCCACCCAAGCATTTTCATATTGAACCCTAAAAGCCATCAAGCAAAACTGCATCTTCCCCAGGGAAGACACACTAGACAGAAGATTACACATGAGTCTTACCATCTAGGTAAATGGAATGTGACATGTGTTTTAGATGATAAAGATGTAATGGTTCTTCTACTATCCCAATTTGTTTTGCTCCTAACGGTTCCCTAGGATATCCGGGCTGTACCCAAGCCTTGGTTTCCTCCCGTCCACTTGTGTTCAGAAGCGCAACTACATGTTTGGTGGTGACATCAAAACAGCATTGAAAACCATACAAAACCATTGCACTCCTGCAAGTAAATATGCATGAGATCCATGTCCAGGCTGGCTCAAAAACTGCCCTACAGTGGGGAGGCCCCTGGTGTCAACCACACTAATCTCATGGGTTCTTATTGGTCCGTCCTCTTCATAATAACCCTGATTCAAGCACGATAATCAGCAAGAGCTTTTATGGATAAATTTCCCCAGAACAAACGAACAGCTGGCGTGTCCTACAACATCATGCAAGTGGACATCCACATTTACATTGGCTAGCTGCACCAATATCACAACAAAAGTGACACATCAGTGCACGCCCATTTCACAAGAAATGCACCCGAATACCCGTGGGCCGACTGCCTGGAACTCCCTCCCGTTGATCATTCGGTCAATTCCTTCAACTGTGGATTTAAAAAAGGGACTAAAGACAATGTTATTCAATCAATCTCCTGATTAGTACTTTTTGTGCTACTCTTCTCCATACCACCCACCCCCCCCCCCCGACAATCTGATCTTTAGAAGAGAGAAAATCAGATAACAGCCATTTACTGAGGAAGTAAAATCCCAAAGAAAGCTGGCCCTCTTTTTACGGATCACCAGCATCACACCCAGGCGATCAGCAACCAGCATCATTACCATCAGCATCATCAGCACATACTAAGAACCAGAGTGGATGGGCTATCTGCCCTTAGTTACATAAAGCATAATCACTTTTTACACGAAATTCAAATGCACCCAACTCCATCAAATCATAATTGAGCGTTGACCTACATGACCTACACGTATAAGCTTTGCCAAGAGCCCTACTGGGTAAGAGTCAGCAGGTTGTGCAAACGATTCTTTTTGTGAGGAGTGGTCAGGCAAGGGTAATACAGCATATGCACAGTTACAAATCCCTCAGACAAAAGCTTTGTCAGTCAACAGCATAAGAGAGACACACTATTGACCTACAGTGCACACAAACAATTGCCATCCATGACAAGACCAGGAGTGCAGTGTAGTCTGTTCACAGTACCCAAGGAGACCTGCAATGCTGGGCTGTTGAGTGTAAGTGCAGTAAACAGTCCCATGCATATTTGAGAGTTGGGTGCACACACAACAACCTTTTCACCTTTCATACGGGTGTAGGTATATTGTTTTGTAAAGGACCCTTCTGCCACTTTTGGGTGACTTGCTACATGTGGCGCTTTTTAGAAAATGTGGGGTGGTCATGAGTGGTACAGTGCAAGTAAAAAATACCCAGATCCTGTCTGCCAATTTGCTTTCTATGGAATTGGCGGAGAGACTTGTGAGTGAGTTACCCATAGGGAAGAGCCACAGCTCTGATAGACTACAGCACTTTTGGTCTGGTTAGCCAATGATGAAGCGCAGTGTGATAGGGCTAAAGAGGATAGCTCAATCATGGATTGATTACTGTTGATGTGTTAAGGGCTAGGCATGTGGCAGTCATTTGTGGGACACTTGTGTATGTAATTTAAGGGGTAGGAGATCCCAGAGGGGAGTTGGTTGGTCAGGGAAAGTAGGCCTTAAAAGGCAAAACAGCCAGTAGGCCTGCACTCCTACCACTGGCCTTTCACAGACAGGTCTCATTTCTGTAGCATTGCCACTCTCAATTTCTTTCTCGCGCTCTCTCTCCCTCTCTCCCTCCCTCTCTCTTTCTCCCTCGCTCTCATTCTACCTTTATCTCTCTCTCTATCTCTCTCCCTCCTGCCCCACTCTTTCTCTCAGGGACGTCATTTGGGGGTTGCAGCTGTGACCCCTGTGGTCTCCCTTGCCACCCCTAAAAAAAAGAAAAACATATTTTTGTTTTTGCTTTCTTTTGTTTAACTGGAGGCTCCTGGGCTGTGGCCAACTCTGTGTGGCTTTTTGTTTCTGGAGTGGCTGGCTTTCTTGTTTCAGCCTCTTAAAATGAAACAGGTGGTTCCACAAGTTTAACACTTTGAGCAGTGACCCCACATAAGAAGGAATAGGAATAACAAATAATTTGTCTTTCAGGAATTCTATACAATAATTGCTAGACTCATTAAAGGTTTATTTCAGGCACACTCTTTATGGCTGATTCACTGATTTAGTCTGTTCTTAAACACCTCAAATTCACAATGCAGAAACAAACCTCCAAAAAGCATTTAGAGTAGAGTAAGCATCAATTTCGGACACTGTATTTTGCTTTTTCCAAGTTGAAATTGTACCATATTATTTTCTGCACAAGACATTCCACCTCGGTGTCCGTGGTCACTTGACAAACTCCTTGTGTCTAAAAGCTTATACTGTGTAGAAATGTTTGACCATTGCACATAAAGTGGCCCTTGATTTCATTGTGCCACAATGAATGCTTTGTTGTAATGTGTCTATCTTTCCTACCTCCCTGGCATGCTGTTCAGGATGTTTGCATAAATGCGGTAACGAGTGCCCAGAGTATGGGATGCCATGTGAGTGCGCTGCTTTCCCTGCGCTACTCTGCGCAACTCTAAATTCTTTAATACAGTTATGAACCCTCCCAATGGTATATATTTTGCCGACCTCTGGAGCCTGAAAAGTGGATTTACGGAGGCTTGATATGTGGCCAACTTTGCACCAGACTTGCACATGAACTGGCCTGCTGTTAAATCTCAGTTAACAGTTTAATGGTATTCACTGCAGAGTGTAATTTGCTTTCTGACTTTGAGAACATTCAGACATGTAACTGCTCATTTTACTATAGTTGTTAAGGTTGTTATAGCCAATAAGGTAGCTCAGTGTGTTGTGCGCTCCTTGCTGCAAAGTGTGTGTGTGTGATGTGCAGCTTCGAATCCTGGCAAGGCCAACTCAGCCTTTCATCCTTCTGTGGTCGATAAATGAGTACAAACACAGGTTGGGTGATACTGTATGCATATTTGTTCTACATAAGGGTAAGTGTTATATGACATCACATCATTATCATTGGACCTAGGACGTCTGCTTACAATCACAGTAATTTGGTAATGTGGGCCTTTACACATTGATATTCATGATACATATGGTGATACATTCTTTTATGAAATGTATATCACATTACAGTGACATTCTACCATTTTTCTTTTGTAGTGTACGTAGGAACAATGCTATATGATGTCACTTTCTGTTTGGCCAAGGGCTGAACAGTCATGTTCCATCACTTCCTGAGATGTCACTTCGGGGTGGGTTGAAATGGCATTACTTCCTGTGATTAGGAGTCAAGGGTCATGTGATATTATTTCCTCTACCCCAGGCATTTTCGTGAAATTACGTCCGTGCAGTCTCTCTTGGCCTCTCTCTCTCTCCTTCTCTCTCTTTCTCTCCCAATCTCTCTCTCTGTCTCTCTCTCTCTCTCTCTCTCTCCTCTCTCTCACTTTATTACTCAAACAACTGAGAGTGAGCTCCTGATTTCAGTGAAAAGTCTTTTAGGACAATTTACTTAAAATGCTCTTTTTACATTTTCACTACCTTTCAAGGGTGGGGATGTAAACATTCGATGCACGTGATTATTGTGTCGATGAACACTTGCTATCATGGCCCATCAGAGAAGCCAGGAATGTGAAAATACCCCGATCCAGTCTGCCCATTCCCATGCTCCTGTGCCAGAGTACATTACGCTGGAGGGAAGGTGTCACATTGTACTGCTTTGGGAATCCACACCATGACCACCATGACACCGATTTTCTTTTAGTGCCAAAGATCACGTTGAAAGGCAGCTGTGCATGCATGTCCACCCTTTGTGAATTAACAAGATATGAAATGTATTTTCACACACAACTTGCATGAACATCATTTGTGGTACACAATTAGGGAACACGTTGTATGCATTTGTCCAAGTAATTTAAGCCTGGCACCAGTCACACGTGCTAATTAACGTAGGCATATTGCACAAATGCTATGGGTTCTTCTAATACAATTGGTATACTAAATGTCACGGTCATTTTGCAGGTGGCTTAGTAGCGTACTTCTTTGATGATTTGCCTGAATGCAATGTATTGTTGTGCATGGACTATGCTATATCTGGCAATTGTTTCAAAAGAAATCAACTTTTTGTTTTTTTATTTTGCCTAGATGGTGGCACATTGGTGCCACTTATAAGCTGAAACTGTTGCATTGGGAGTACCGTTAGCAGTGAGATGGCATGTGGAAAGGACACACAACTTGTGTGTTTTGTGTGGTTATTTACCCACCCATTTACTGCCCATGGCTATACTCATTTCTTTGGCAAAATCTTCCCAGTACCCGCATCTCCCTCGCCAAAACATATTCCCCTAGGATCTAATTGAGCCATATCTATCAAGCAGTATCATCAAACGTTGGCCTTCCAGTATCCCTTCTAAGCTATCTGCTGAGAGTCGATGGCTTAATTGCAGATGAGAAATGTGCTGCTGGTGTAATAGAAATCTCTTAAGCAAGTGTGCCTGCAGCCCCTTGATTTATATCTGTTCCTTGCACTGACGTCCTTTTCATACCAGCACTGATAAAGCCAACAATTGTGTCTGATTTTATTATAGCACTCACTCCTGGCATGGAGCAGTATGAGAGCTGTAAAGCAATGTCATTTCATTTGATTATTATATAAGGCAGATTCCCCACCAAGAAATGTACATATCCACACATGTTTTCTGGGTACAAGAACATGTTTTGATTTTTGAATGCTCATGAGTACCTTTAAAGCGTGGTGCCCATTGGATATCGGTGTTACATTTTATTGAGTGAATGTATTCCTTACATCTAATCATTTATTAAGTGACCACCACTTTTTTGCACAATAAACAAATTGGGTAAGAAAAGCTAGGATACTGTTTTTCGAAAGATAATTATTCATTAGTAACCAGTGTGGTTACTTTGCTGACTGGGACATTTACACAGAGGCAGTTTTCAAAAGGTAAAAACCTCCTCGTCCTTGATTATTTCACAGTTTAATGCACATGTATTTTCTGCTTGTTGTGTGATCTAGTCCTAGCTTGTCTAAGCCTACACACACATCTCCCAGTGACTATGTTTTCATTGGCCACATGTCATATCCTTGCATTTCCTCTAACCTTTCCTGAATTGTTTACAACAACTCTGTTTATTATCACTGTGCGCTGTTTTAGACATTGAAATGTGGGGCTGTGGGGAAAATGGCTAGTGGCAATTGGTTTGCAGACAGAGGCAAATGAAAATGATTTTTGAGAAACGTTTGAGTTCACTGATATTGCAGTCCAAGCTAAAATGTTTAACTCTCTAAAAGTGGATGGGAGGAGAGAATCACAGAGCTCTCATGTCTTCCCTTGGTGATGTGTGAGGTGTGAGCAGGGGTTTGCTAGCTCTGGAAAGTATCAGGGGCTAGGGTAATGTTGGGACTGTCGGGACTCGGGGATAGCTATTCTTTTGGTTGTATCCCCTGAGCTTCTCTCCGGGGCTACAACCAAAAGACCCGGGGCTATAGGCTCCTTAGCCACCCCACCCTAGCAAAGCTTCTGGGTGTGAGGCCACCAATACCTGTTGTTGCTTGGAATTCTGGTACTTGTAGTTTTCCTACATTTCAAATGGGAAAGAAACATTATAAATCCCAGGATACAAAGAGAAAAAACAGGATTGGATGTTCTTCTTCTGTATGTCCACATGACACTTAAAGAATAACAAGTTGACAATTAAGAGGCGTATTAGGCACAGCCTATAAGCCGCAACAATTGGCATGGGAAGTGAAGCTAGCAGAGAGATGGGATGTGAGGGTCACACCCACAGGCTGGGCGTATTGTTTGGATATGTATCCACCCATTGAACATTCAGCACCATTCTAGACCCTATGACCATTCTCAACTACCACCTGTCACTCCCCATCCAAAATACCTTTTCCCCTTGATCTCTGAGCTAGCTATGTGCTTTTAAGGGGAAGCATATGCTAAGCAGTCATCTGTAAGATAACGGTATATTTGCAATTATAGACAAGCTCCTGGTGTAATGAAAATGGTTCAACCAAGTGTGGCTTTAGGCGCTCGATTTATAGTCAATGTGTGTGTCCTTGCATTTGTCCCTGGCAGCAAATTCCTATTAGCAACATACATTGACAAAGGCAATCGTTTTTGTTTTTGTACAGGCATTAGGCATGTAGTTGCCAGTCATTGTCATAACATACCCATCTGCTAACACCATATGCCAGCTGCTGCCATGGTATGGCTAGATAGTACCATCATTGCAGTGCCTGGAAAATGTATCCTCATTACCTATATAAAATCCCAAACTGGTGGTTTTGCCAGTGCCTCTTTTTAGCAACACTGGTTACGAACACTTGAGTTGACTATCTTGCCATGGCGGTTTATCAAGTCAACTTGAATGCTTGGCCATAACCAAGCATATCAGAGTTACATTCCAGAGTTGCAATTATAATTTAGCTGGTATGCTCTCCTAATTGCGTGTATGGAAAGATTAACAATGCCACATGGACATCTTGTAAACTTGGCATTAATAAAAATAGACCTTATATCAAAATTAAAATCAGAATTTGATGGATTAAAGGTTTTGAATTAATAATAACCACTAGCATTACTGTGCGCATTGCGCTGGGAACCGTCCATGCCTCTGGTCATTTATGTATTTGGCCCTTGTGCCCACTACAGTCTTGCTCCTGCCACCAATGCAATACGTTCAGGCGAACTGCCAGGCCACACCCTCTCTGGGCAACACAAACAATAGATCAAAACACACCTTAATGCACAACATTCCAAGTGCTCATCTGAAATCTCTAACCAACAGAAAGCCTTTGGTAATAAAGACAAAAAAAATGGTTTCATTTTATGGTTGGGATAATGTCGATGTTTCATCAGTCATTGTTCTATTTTTCTTTTGTAGTTGTTTACAGTAAGCATTTCACAAAATCCTTGAAAACCTCTCATCTCACCGGTAATGTGTTAGCTTGTTTTAATTAAACTCTTTTGCAACTTGTCTGAATAATATTTTCGCTTTGCGACACGCGATTGATTTTTAATAAATTATGGAACGTGCTTTCGTTGATCAAGTAGGTCTGGCCTTGCTACAAAGTGAATGCTGTAAATTGGAGACGTGGATGCTATTGAATCATGCCAGGCCACGCGCCAGTGCCTGCTGGGCATTCCAAGGCACTGTGTGACTAACCACCTCATGTGCACGGCTGCATGACCTGATGTGAACGCCCCGGTGGCGTACGTCATTCACTTCAATGCACTTCACGCGTTAAAGATGCATTCATCCATGGAAAGCATGGAGCATCTTATGTGTACATGTATTTGATTCTTTTTATAATTCAATGCTTTAGGTATTTAAAACATGAATCAAGATTGCAGCCTAACTTCAAATTAAGGCTGAAATATCTGCGCTCTGTCCTCCTTTCCGTGTAAGTAAGAAGATTGAACTTCAGACCAACGTGCATTTAAGTCTACTTCTTTGAACTTCTTCAGCTGGTTGCGTACAAAACATAGCATCTATCACATGAAAATAGTTCACTTAAAGAGGCTTAATTATTTCATAGTCTGCATTTATCCTGAAATACCTTATTGCATAGGAGCAGCGTCGGCTGGTGAATTTTTTTATTAGAGGAGACAGCGCGACCAAAGGCAGCGAGGGAGCCCAAAGCAACCAAGTGGGGTTTCGCCCACCCTCTCTCTACCGCCCCCCGGCCCCGGCATCTCCCTGCCACGAATTTTTATTTTTTTTGGGTTGGAATGGTTAGTAATGCAGACACTTGCTGGGAACAATAGGGTAAAAACACAGACAGTTTGGAATTGGGCCGGGAAGATAATTTAGGGGCAGCGTGGTTGTCTTGGAAGCAAGTCAACGCACATCGACCCACGTTATGTGCTTAGAGGCTGGTCTCCGGTGTTTAGCACATAATGAACGATTCATGAATTCATAGGTTTTGTAGAGTAACTCTAATCCAAAAATGCAATAGATGCAAGTCACCCACAGTGCAAAGGAGCATTTCGCAACACATTTTCATGATGCCTTCGCCCACAATATATGCCAGTATAAAAATGTTTTTTTTTTTCATTTTTTTTTTCATTTAGTTTATACAAACTTTTTGAAAAAGATTTATGATCCCACCATACATATCTTACAAAGGCAGAGAAGTGAAAAGCTAACAAGCAAAACTCTTCTTGAGGAGAGCGTTCCGCCCATGACAAATAGCTGCCGCACACAAAGACCCACAGGATCATTCTGGTGGTTCAGCGTTGGCTCTCAACGTGCTGGTTTCCTCACAGTTGGTTTCCATAGGGTATGTTTCACAAATTGCTTGTTCAACATCTCTGCCTCTCCGTTACATCCCACTTCTAGACTTGCCCCCTCCCAACTTCATGATATTAACATAGTTTCTCGTTTTTGTGTCCCTCCCGACCTCAAGATATCAACATGGATTCTAGTTTCTAAAGAAAGTTTGTTAGAACAAAGACGTCTTTTTTCTCTTGGGTTGGCAAATTTCAGCCACAGCTCATCTCCACATAAAGTGGAGTATTGGTTGACTACTTGTCCCAAATGCAAAGTTCTCACGTCTTTTAGTCCAGCACAATATAATGTGAGATGTTTTAAGGTCTCGTGGTCATTGTTGCAGAAGCGGCAACTCACTATACCTGCAGGTTTTCGAAATCTTAAGGCCAGACTTACTCTTGTGTCGAATAAGTTGAGTCTAAATTTCAAGAACATCTTTCGATGTCTGGCATTGACTGTTTTCACCAAGTATTGCATCTGCTTTTTCTGATTTTTCCCCTCAATTGCTGCGTCTTCCATCAGTTTATGACGATTTCTGTCGTCTACAATTGCACACCAATCTCGTGCCCAAAGGTTTTTTTTCACGTGGTTCGGATTGGTTTTTAGTGTTTCCTGGTCAGTGCCAAGCTCGGCAAGATAGTTTTTACATGCATTTGCCCATTTTATCAGTAGAGATTCTTGATTTCCTTCCATTGCATCTCATAATATGACAAATTGGGGTGTACATTTTTCAATGATTATTTTCCTGTATACAAAGAGCATGTTCCACAGCACACGGGCATTCATGGATATTAGATTAAGTTCATATCGTAGGCACGCACTAGATATGCCCTTTTGTAGCTGCAGAACACGCCTGCAATACTGGTTTTCCAATTGGGCCCACGAGTTCGAAGTTACTCCTAGTGCACTTTCTGCTCCATAAATTAGTGTTGGCACTGTTTTTTGATTATAGTGGGCCAGAACAGACAACAAGGACAACTTTCCATATCTTTTGTTTATGATCATTCCCTGGCATGCCAGTTGTTTACATTTTTGTTTGGCATTGTCACGGGGCATCATTTATATTACTGTTAAACCACAGTAATACATGCTGTATTACGCGCGATATAGTCCGCGTATAACAGCCAATTTACACTCATGCCATTGATTCTCGGTGGATGAGAATTTACAGCTCCTATGGACTCTCCAATGTCTGAAAAGAACAGGTCGAACAGGGTGGCTGCCAACGGGCAACCCTGCTTTACACCCTGATTTGTCTTGATTGGTTCACTGAGGGTTCCACCGGCGTCCAGTCTGATCTTAATTTCGGTGTCAGTATGCATTTCTTTAGTCGGATGTAGAAGATTATCAGGACAATTCCATTTCCGCATTTTGTCCCAGATCATTTCACGATCAAGGAATCGAATGCGCTAGACAGGTCGACAAACACAATGTAGATTTTTTTGTTTTGTCGGATGGCTTCCATTTTTAAGAAATGTATGATTGTCAAATTTAAGCTGCAACCGACTCCTTTGACAAATCCTGCTTGCCGAGGATCATATCGTTCTGATTCATTAACCCATTTTAGTAGCTTGCTTTGGAGCTGAGTTGTGAAGATTTTCCCCACTACATCAAGGAGGGCTATGGGGCGGTAATTCCTTGAATCAGTGGGTTTGCCTTTTTTAAAGATGGGTACAACAGTAGCACTTCGCCACGAGGTAGGGATTTTTTGCATCTGCAAGATCGATGCAAATAAGGAATAGCAGAAGTCAGTCCATAATTCCGGTTGTTGTTTTAAGAATTGGTTTGTTAGCCCATCGGGCCCAGGGGCTCTCGATGTGCTAAGTCTTATGATGTTTCAGTATATGTCCTCCTTTTCGATTTTAATTGACCATTCACTTCCCAGATCTGGTTGTTTACTTGAATTTGTGTTTTTGTTGTAGAATGTTTCTGAATAATGTTCAACCCATGCCTTCTCAGACACCATGGGCCTCATTCCGAGTGGGGCGGTAAGGGATAACAGGCACCTGTAAGGAGACCGGTGCCGGTAATCCCTTACCGCCCTACTATGAGGTCCCTTAGCGGATCCCTTCCTTAACGCCTGGTCTGACCAGGTGTTAAGGACGGGACCGTTAAGGGACTTCAGACCTAATAGCGGTACCGCAAATTGCGGTACCGTTATTAGCTACTTCCCCATTCCCATTGAGCCCTATGGAGGCTCAAGTGGGAATGGGGAATGGTTTTTTCAATGGTGACTTACCGGTCCCGCAAAAGTCGGACTACGCCGGTAAATCCCCATTGAACGAGACCGGTGCCGGTACCTTTATTGGAGGCAGTCATGGCGCAAATAGCGCCATGACTACCTCCAGTCTCGGAATGAGGCCCCATGTTTTTTATAACAGCCTCTTGCGGTGTCGATACATTATTGAGATATTCCCAGAAAGCGCTTATGTTTCTTTTTACTAAAGTATCCATCATTGCTTCCGCATTTCTTTGTAACATAACATGTTTGTGGCTGATCAGCCAGTTTTTGTATGTTTGGTTTAGTTGTTTTTCTTCTCTTTCACAGTTTGCATGCATGTTTTTTACTTTTAGCTTTCTTACTGCTTTAGTCAGCTCTTTCTTCTTGCTGACAATTTCGTGATCCCATGCATGTAGTTTTATAAAGTCAGATCTTGACCTCGCAGTTTGCTTCTCTTGATATGCCTCTAGGAGGGTTGTGTATTCAATTTTCTCACCGTCCGGTTTTCCCTCCATTGATTTTAGAAGGGCTTTGACCTTGGTTTGGTTCAGCCGCAGTCGATTGCGACCAGGCACAACAGCTAGGTCCTTACATGAGCTGGGTATTGTTTTTTTTCTTTCTTTTTTCAATGTGCATTCAAGTACATCTTTAACATGCAATGGTCACTTGACTTCATTTCAGTGAATTTTAGGGCTGCAACCTCATGTCTTATTCTTTCAGTTGCGAACATATAGCAAATGGTGGATTGTTGCTGATTTCTTTGCCAAGTGAAATGCGATGGGATATCTCCAGGGGTTTCTCCATTCAGCATCTTTAAATTCCAGGCTTTCATTTCGTGCAGCCACATTACGGCCGCTGGGTCGCCATTGGTCTTTCCATGATCATGGTCATTTCTGGTCTTATTTACAAGGCAATTTATATTAAGATCACCACAGATCAAGATATGTGCTTCGTTCTCATTTTCCTTAATGTCCGAAATCGTTTCTGAGATTAACTCCATGACATTTTCGAGATGCATTGCAGTATGTTGCCAGTAAATGTTTATCAGCATCAATAAATTCTCAGCTTTGGGTAGCTGCATCGGGATTTTGATCTTGACTACTTGTATATATGGTGATATATTCTTCACCGATAGGATGAGTATACCACTTTGGATTTTGACAAGGGTGAGAATCCCGTACATGGGGCGCCCTTTGGTCCCCTTTATTGCTTGATTGAAGGCAATCTCAAAGCCGTCTGTGACTGGTGTATTCATTAGCCACGTCTCTTGTAGACATAAAATGTCTATATCCTCTAATTCAGTTGCAATGTCGCCAAACAAATGCATGTGACCTCTGGTGTTCCTGGAGGCAATGCATATATGCTCTGGTTCCCCAGACTTTAGGCATTAGCTCTCCTTTCAACTGTTAATGGTTTGAGTGACCCAGGTCCAGTCATGATCCTCACCAGGGGAGAGGCAGCTCGTCCGAGATAAAGCATCCGCCTTAGCAATCGTTATTTTAATCAGATCCTTATCGGGGGCCCATCTTTCACTATTGTCCTGACAGTAAGGTGAGTCAAAATTACACATGGACATGCCTTCTCCCGCATGTGTTAATGAGCTATTGCTTGCAGCTGGCCTGAGTTCCGGTTATATGACACATTTCTTTGGCTGGTCTTGCCACTTGATTTCACAAGTTTCATTGATGTCAAACCCTAGGGAGTTCAAGATGGTGCAAATGTTCAATAGCGAATCACGAATAATTTTCGACGCTATATGCAAAATTACACGGTCATTTTTAGTTTCGTCCTCAAATTCTACTATTTGAATATCTTCAGAGACCACAGTTCTTAGTTGCGGTATGTGGTGGAATAACATCATCACATTTTTTCGATTTAATATCACGCCATCTTTTTGTTTCTCTATTCGCTCCAGCCGTAACAGATATTTCCCCAGTTTTTTTTTTTCGGTTAATGGTTGACGGCTTATTCCTTTGCTGGGGAGAACATCAGCCTTTACCTCAGTCTTGGGTTTATAGGAGTCAAAATTTAGTTTGCGTGTGGACGAAAGACGTTTGTTTGTTTGTCAAGGAATTCCATCATTTTTTTTGGCTCACTACTTCTCATCTCTAATCTTACATTTTGAGTTGCCTTGGGCTTAACTGCGTCTATTAGAGCCCTTCTTGTCTCGAGAGTGAGAAATTCCTGCTCATATTTCTTCGAGTCCTGGTTGCAGTGTTCATTCTCTAGTTCATCAATTTCATGATTTCCGGCAGCCGAGATTAAGGTTCTTTTGACCTCTAGCGTGATGAATTTAGCCGGGAGCTCCTCTACAGGAGTAGGATCAGTGACATCCCGATTTCTGGCTTCAATGGTGACGTGTCTTCGGTTTTAAGATACAGGTTCCCCATATGTTGATGCATTAGATTTTGCAGTTAAGGGGCCAATGGATTAGGGAATTAACTAATTTCCTCTAGCAACGGCCAACGTCCTCTCATCACTCGTGGGCAGGCTGAGGTTTATGTTTATAGTTGCAGCTACTGGCAGAGGAGCCTCCTTTATTTCAGTGTCAGAGATCTGAATAGGATCACTTGTGTCTCCTTCAAAAATGTCATATGTCGAGAGGTCCAACAGGTCCACAGAGTAACAATCATCTTCCGGTGCAGTCGTTTTTTCCACGGCATTGCAAGTCCTTTGCTCATCATCAGTAGTAGTTGTCGAGCTGTTACTAATGCCAGTATTTGTTTGCACTCCACATATTTTGTTACAGGTTGTTGTGATACTGAAGCCTTTGATGTTTCTTAGAAACAATCGCACCTGCGTTCTTTGTTGGGGTTTTCTTTTTTCATGTTTTTTGTTTTCTTCTCTGTAGTTGCGTTATTTAGACCATTCTTTTTTGCAACTTCTGCTTTGTTTCGATTGAAAATTGAGAACAGTTCTTCTGGGGAGGGTACAGCTGAATCATTTTGGTTTTCTTCCACACATTCTAGATCCTCGGCTGTCACCATGTTAGAAGAACCCTGGCTCTCCGTATGTCAGTCTTGATTTGAGATGTGTTCTAAAGGTAAGGATGGTTTTGTCACAGCAGCCTTCTGAGGAATTATGTTCACTGTGCTTATACCAGGGGCAATGTGAGGTTGTTGAGGCGGTAGGGACGCTTTTTCTTCAACAATCGGTTGCACTCCCATTGCTTATGCAGGGGTCATCCTTTTCTCAGTTTCTCCACGGCAACAGTCATCTGTTGTCCTGTTTTGTTCTGCTCCACTTGTGTGTTTTGTTTTGTGTTTGCATTTTTGCAGTTGCCTTGTAGTGGGAGAGTCTGTGGCTAGCGCATCGCCACTACTTTCAACCAGTGGGTTCGATTCTGTGAAGCTATTCATGTTTGATGCCATAGTTTGGTCTTCTAAATTAAGCTGACTTTTGTCAGCTATTAGGACATCACACGCCAAATTACTTTCGTCATCCACTTTATTTACCTGATCCGATGTTATAGTGTTCGCGTTTTGCGATTTCAGCAGGGCAATTGATTCTCGAGCGACTTCAGCCAACAAGCGCTTATCAGTCGCACTGTTTTTCGTATGCTCGAGTATTACTCTCACATTCGCTTCAGATCTCAAATGTTCATTTGCCAGGATTTGTTTATTCACTGCTCAATATTTACCATTTTTGTATTCAATATGGCTAGAAGAATTATCTGATCTTTGGCATTGTCTCTCAGTTGTTCATACAGTTTCATATATGGTGCGAAGGATACGGTGTGGGTGGTCATTATCAGTGTATTCAAATCTTTGGTGATCTGTTTGCAAGATTTTGCGCCAGGGTTTGTGTTTGATAACGTTTTTTGTGCTTCAGCCCTAATAATCGAGATTTTTTCCCCCAAGAGGGCCTCTTCTCTATTGGCGATTCAGCTACAGTGCGGGCATCCGGAGACAGAGCCAGGTAATGATTGACTGGATTGTCATCTTGAGAGTCCAATTGTGTTTTCATCACATGTCTTTTTTGGGAGTAAGTTACATAGGCTTCAGGCAAAGATTCTAGTCTTTTCCTTTTCACCATCGGTTGCGACCATGGATTTTTTTGCTCATCATGTATAGTTTCAGCAGTCTGTAGTTGTAGTACATTCTTTTGCTTAGACCCTTTGGTCCAAGATACGTGATCTTGTAGGTTTGCAACTGCTGGTATTTCACCGATGTAATCTAGGTTTTGATGAGTTCCGAATCTTGCATTTATTTCAATTAAATCCTTCATGACTTTGTCTACTGCCACAATCGAGCTGCACCTGCCAGTACTCGCCACACTACTTGTTGGCTTATCAGCTAGAATGTTCGAACGCGTCCAGGTGGCATTTGGCTGTAGATTTGGTTCGATGCCTGCTGATGATTTTTCCCTCAGTAGCTGACGACTGTCATCAGCTTCCTTTAGGGGATTGTTGGCTATGTCATGGGGCTCGTCATTTCTTTGGTCTCTGTCGACCGGGATAAAGGTTTGGCAGGAGAACTTCTAGTTGTGTGCTGCTAAAAACTCTAAATCATCATGACCATCGTAAGCAGATTCATTACCACTTCTCTTATCGGAATCTTTGGCAAATAATAGTGCACGTGATGCCAAACATTGCAGAGTCTTGACACGTGATGTTTCGACTCTGTTCAGACCAAGGAAGGTTTCATTTGTCAGCGTGTTCAATTGCCTCTCAGTACTGGCAATAAACATACAACTTACAGTCAAATCCGATTCAGCTTCCGCATTCACTGCACTACCCTCACCCCCACATACAGATGGTTTCATGCCGTTGAGGTCACCTCCGTCCGGCATTTTCGTTAATGTGGGCGGAGTTAGCGCAGAGAATACCGGAGAGCTGATGGCTGGGCAATCATAAAAGATGGCAGAATTTACAGAAGAGATGGAGACACAAGTCCTTTTTCCGGACGCTCGGCCACTTACCAGCGGTGCCACATGGGGCTCATTCGCTTCTCTGCCCCCTGCGGCCAGAAAACGATGTTGCCGCCATGTGAGTGGGTGGACAACTCCGTCCAATCCCATGTGATGGATGCATAGTACTTCATCGTTCGTGCCGAGCCCCGAAGTGCTCGGTCCCAGCGGGTACATTAAGCTCACAGTTTCGAGGAGCTGCATACGTTGATCAGACATTTAGCGAGGGGGACCCGCACTGTGCACCCCGCGCACCCCTAGCAACACTGTCAACACTCCTGCGCACTCCGCGTCGCTCCGTGACGGAGGCAGGGGTTTTGATGGGAAAAAAGGACTTCCTGGGTACAACGAAGCAGATGAAGCACAAAATTGACAGAGTCTCCCAACACTGTCAACACTCCTGCGCATTCCGCATCGCTCCGCAACGGAGGCAGGGGTTTTGATTGGAAAAAGACTTCCTGGGTACAATGAAGCACAGAATTGACAGTCTCCCAACACTGTCAACACTCCTGCGCACTCTGCTCCTCTATCTTCGGTTTTCTACAGAGAGCAAGAACCCACACCACCGTTGTCTTCTTCAGCTACAGATGCACCTGAAATTTCTTTTCAGCGTGTGAGGAGATGTAATTATTTGATTGTTGCAGTGATCAAAGGTGCGTTCACAGTTCCTTGCATGCTTAAAACGCTCTTGTACGCCTACAGTCCTGTCTTATCATTCACTGCATTTGGAGCATGGGTTGTTATATATCTTCCCTGCGTCAAATGGAACTTGAAACAAACTTCCACAATGCGGCTTGTGCGGTCTTATTTTCATTATTTCATTATTGCGTCATGGATGTAACAAACGGCAGGGTCCACTTATAGCGGAATCCCTATCGAATGGGAGATTCGCTGCGACGCGTTCGTCTCAAATCTGTCACAAGCTGAATGGAAATGTGGATCAAGTATTCAATAGTGTGACTAACCGTTTGCACACTGGCTTTGGCCATACATTTCCATGCTGGCTGCACAAATATATGCCAGAATTCCTATACAAGAACTTACTCATGTTTGCTTTGTACCTAATGCTAGTAATCATACTATAAGAAAACATGTCAACATTTTCTCTGCCGATATATATGGCAGTATCCCTACATAAGGACCTACTCCTGTTGGTTTTAACTTTAAAAATGCCATGCCACAACAAGAAACTATCTCAACTGGTTGCACAATGAAGCACAGTCTAGATAGAGACTTATGGCTCGATTCATGGAATTATTTGCACAGAAAATACTGAACTTGTGCGCCAAACTGCGTGTGTAAAACCATTCATCGATCCATGGAATTGAATGTGCAGGATTTTCTTTGGACTTGTGTAGATTTTGCAGTGGCCCGGCATGCCCCTGTTGAGCGGCCGAGTGCCTTGCGCAAGACACCACACAGAGCATGGGTGTGGCTTGCGCAGAGTGCTGGAAGGGTGCAGAACACCGATAATGGGGAGGAACATGTGGAAAAGTGGCCTTTACGCGGGACTGCCCACAGGCAGTCCATCACACGCCCACAATTGTGCAGAATGACACATATTCATGGACCCACCTGCACAGCCACACGGCAGGGAAATGGCAACACAAAGCCCTATTAACATCCTCCACCCAAAGGCAGGTGTAGAGGCACTTGCACATAGGAATCACCATACAGAGGTGGGATTGCATGTTGGATTTGGGGGCTCGTGTACGAAGCCAGAGTTCCTGTCTAACATAAAGGTGAGCGTACATAGTGTATTGGTGTGCAGGAACGGATTACAGAGGTTCCTGAGTTTTTCCCGAGTTACAAAAAATCTTACCCATGTTGTCGCGGTGCAGTTGACAGTTGCGGGAACCCCACCCACTGTTTAAAGGATGCATGCACGTGTGCCCGGGGAGTACAAAAAGGTAGATTTTTCTGGCTGTTTTGTATTCATGGGGCGTTCCATGAATACGCAGATCACGAATAGTAAATTCTGCGTGCAGGCGTGCACAGTGTCATTCTCGGCACGCAGCATTGTGAGATCTATGCAAATACGGCCCTATTTAATACACATCAGACATCATGGCCCATTCTGGTCCAATCTCCTTCAGCCTCCTACGGCTCCCAGCACTTGCCCTTGGCACCCACTGGCCTGTGTTCCCTCACAGGACTGCACTTATTTTATTGGCAGGTGAACACTCTTTACTATGTGACCTCTGCCATGCACTGACCAGCTCCTGGCAACGTACTCCCTGACACTTCCTCCCTACGTGGAATTCCCAGCACTAACCCCCTCCGCTCTCTTTGCACTTGCACAATCCTAATGCTCACAAGGCCTAGTAGGATCGCATCTATCCTGTTCATCATTGTATTCTATTGCCTCTGTTCCCATGTTCCCTCCCCTTGCCCTGTGGTCCCCTGGGCAAGGGGAGGGAAAGTCAAGACACACAATTTCTTGACGTCTAAGCATCTTACAAAATGCACAATGAAATAAAATAAAATACAATACAATCCATGATGCCCAGAATAAAATGCTGTGCCACAGTAAGAAATAGCTAGACTGGATGCACCAAAATGCCAGTCTAACCTCTTATTAACACTTAACAGGATCACATTATCATAGATGCCCATAATAAAATATCATGCCACAGTTAGAAAGGGCTAGACTGCCTGCCCCAAAATGACAGTCTAGCCGAGAAATAGCACACACCATGCTTAGTTTATCATGAATATGCCCAGAAAAAAAGAGCCTTGCACCAGTAAGACATGAGTAGACTGGCTGTCCCAAAATGACAGTCTGGTTAAATAATAACACTTAACATGCTTGCCACATGTCATGTCACAGTAACAAATGGCTTGTCTGGCTGCACCAAAATGGCCGTTTAGCCCCACGTGATATAACTGCATCCTTCTGTTTATCAACCACTGGTTGATAAAAGAAAGGGTGATCATTTTTACTGGACAGCTATGATGGATGCCCAGTAAAAAATGCATTGTTCCCGTACCTCTATTCCCACCCACGTCAGCTCCTGGCCTAGCACAGAAACACATGCACGCACACATTCACACAATCTTATCTTATCTTAGCTTCGGTTAGGATTCAACTGCGCTAAGGCCTCCTCTCTGGCTCCCGCACAGCATGAACAGGAACAAGGAAACAGGGTGCTACTTGGCTCCTGCTAATGCACAAGCAGGAGCCAGAGCAGTGATCATGCAGTGCTCCGCTCTGCCCCACACTGTATGTGCAAGAAGGTGCAGGAGCACTCCAACACACCTACAATAGTGCAAATTCGCCAGCCTTGCATGGCACATTGGACATGCACGTCTGGAGTACAAACTGTCAAGGGGAAAACAGGCTTCCCATTGACAGTTCAATCTAACACAGGAGCGCTCCCTCAGCAGCAACAAGCATCTCAGCAAGCGTTCTTGGGCTGACATGACTCCTCAATAATGGGGTGGGTTTTGGTGGTCAACGCCCCCTCGCTCATTATGGGAGATCTGCCGCTGCATAGGAGTTAGCTGCTTCTACCACAGCGTACAGCGTACAGCTTTGCAGCATTTCTAGTCTTGACACCTGAGTGGGTTTTCAGCAGAGCTACAATGGTGCTGCAGTTAATGATACCTACAGATATGCAGCATGTGGCATCCACACTTTGTTCTTCTCTGTGCCTTTGGGTAACTGCTGCTTCTATCTCTGTGTTTCTGCAGCAAAAAAGAAGGGGTGCAAATTAGTTCGTTTTCCATTGGAATGAGACTCATTTTTAGTATTGCTTCTCGTTGTTTGATGGCATGAATAGAGAAGAAGAACCCCAGTGAGTTTGTGTGTTGTGCGCAGTTTTCATTCACTGCCAGTGTCAAAACAGGATGTGACAGGTCAACAGAGTGTCCTTGCAAACAATGGGAGCATACTACCACCATTTTGGAGACTTACAGGGACGGAAAGAATGAATAACTTGTGAAGGGCACCTACGGTTGCAGTATTGTAGGGAGGAATCCCAGTTTCGGTGAAAGCCATCCCAGTGAGTTTGGGGATAGAGGGAATCAAAGTGATTAGTGAGAAAGGAGGGCTTTTGCAAAGGGATTGTTGTCTTGGGAGGCCAGGGATGATTTATAGGGAAGGGATTCAGTGTGTGAGTAGATGAAACAACACATGTATGGGAATGAGGAGACAGAGAGTGGGTGGAGGTCTTGGAAGAGAGACATAAACATCAGTAAGAAGAAGTATTTGGATTATTAGGAACAAGATAAGCAGTGGGTTTTGGTGAAGGCTTTAGGGGAGAAGATCTGAGGGAGCACATGGGCCCTCATCACGAGTTAGGTGGTAATTCTGCGATAAATAAGTCGAAAAGGAATTACAGTTATCGCCACTTGGTTAGCTGGAATTTCTGACTGATTACAAGTGGTGGTGGCAGTATAATTCCCCATTTATGTTGGGTCCATCGGACCCAATGGGGCTTTTTTGTGTGGAATTAAAACAACAAATTACTGCTGTGGTAATTCCACCAATATCGTCGATTTTTGGCTGTTTGGTGGGAAGATCTACCTCCAGGGTTTTGCTGGAGGTAAATTCTCCACTGAAAGCAAAAACTTATAATTTGGCCTAGAGGTAAAATTGGTGGTAACTGAGTTACTGCCAATGTTGCCACTCACTGCCCAACTCATAATGAGGCCTGTGGTGTGGTGCTGGACGACGTAGATAAGTCAATTACTACAGGGAGAGTTACAACGTTTGAGGCATCATTTGTCAGTTTAGGTTTGTTCGGGAATAACTCTGCACCTGACTGCTTTGCTCCATGGATGTTGCAGTATGTATGACTAGTAAAGGCATAAGGGCATTAGATCGATAGAGGCAAGTACCATTCGCATGAAGGTAAGACTCAGTGTAAAAGTGCTTTAGTTGTGTCCAAATGCAAAGGAAATGTACTAAAGGGGATAATTATTCAAAAGGCAAATAAAATGCTGGGCCCTAGGCAAGCAAGTACACCTTTAAAATGGACATAACATACTGGTACTTAGGTGACACTAAATGCCAATTAAAAGTGCAAATGCAATTGAACAACTTAGAATGCAGTGCCTTAGATCACAAAATGCAAATAAATTAAAAATGAAAATTAAACAATTGGTTTTCAGGGGATTAGGTGATGAAATAAATGCAAATCTGATGATATACAGGGTCTTAAAGTACAAGGCCTTAGTTGAGAGATAAAATGGCATGTATATAGTGGGAGGGTGGTGGGCCAGAGAATGGATGCTGACATATTAGTGCAGGAGTACACATTATGCAGCCCACAGAACACTAGCAGCCCTTCAGACGATTTGCTGTGCTCCCCTTGACCATATCGCTGCTCTGGCTCTGCTATCGGACATTCGTACCAGCAATGGATCTGATAAAGTGACGGCCTACCGAGTTTAACATGTAGAACCTTTGAAGTGTATTTATTTTCCTATCTACTTGACTTCAGGATGAAGGTGGATGGTCATTAATACTTGGCACTGCCACAGTCACTCTCTGGTAAGTGGGAGCATCTAAACATCATTTTGTAAAGGAAGCCATGAGAAAGTACGATAAATATTGCACACAAATAAATTAAGCCTTTTTAAAGTCATATGCCTTGTGATTTTTAATTGGCTCATTTTTGTGTGTTGTCACCAAGGTTTGTTTTAAAAGATGCAGCCTTATAGGTATGGATACTTCAATCCTGTGCAAGCACAGACACTGATTGTTGGAAAAACGCCAAACAATGTGTCCTATTTAGGCATAGATACCAATGAAATGCTTAGCCTCATCTGTACACGTGCTGCCATCAGATGCCAAGTGCAGCCTCAAATGCCCTACTAATGCCATTCAATTGGGCCTCATTATGATTTTGGTGGTATCTGGCCGGTAAATCTGCCCAGATACCAATAAACTGAATTACTGTTACCGCCACTTTGTCCGGCGCAAATAACCGATGGATTACAAGTGGCGCTGGAGGTGTAAATCCCCATTTAGGACTCTATGGGACTTTTTGGGCGGAATAACCGCGGCAGTAATTCTGCTGCAGTAATTCCTCCGATTTTGCTAATTTTTCAGCAGTGAGTTAGAGGCTTTACCGCCAGGATTTTCCTGGAGGCAAATACTACACATAGTGATATTGCTGTTATAGAGACTATTCTCTGACAGAGTAGAGAGATCCAAATCACTTTGGTGATCTAGATTTTTATTTTTTAAATGTATTTAATATATTTGTCAAAAATTATTAAAAACAACATACAACATGTAGATGTATACAATAACAACACAGTATAATTAGTATCTTGTATTACATCAATGAATGTTGGCGACAGAAGTAAATGTGTACATTCTTAAGTTAGTCAAATTGAAACATATACTGTTGGTCAATTCATATCAAATAGAAATTTGACTGTTGCCTGGTTTCTTATTAAACCTCTAGTTTTTTTTTAGACGTCTTGTATAAATATAGAAGGCGATTGTCTCAACATGTTTCTGTTCATTAGTCTTATAAGTAGTGAACATTCATCAGGAGTTATCCCCTTCAGGTGGTTTGTTTGGCAATGTTTTCAATTTCGCCATGTTTGGATAAACATTTCCTAGACTCTTGGTCTGGTTTGGTTTTGTGGGAGCGTGCAATATTTGTGGTTATTGTAGTGAAGACTTCTCGATAGTCTTACTTCTTGCAATTCTGATTGTGGTATCTTTTGGGGTGTGATGTTGGGTCCCCCTTGACAGGTTTTCCTCTTTTTCAGTAGCCCAGTTCCTTGTAATTAGCTCTTCTGTACTCCCCTCATTGATTTAGGGTTGTCTAGGTTTCTTTATCCTTATGGCTGTCCATTGGGTATTTAGGGTTTTCTGGGCTCTTAGTCTCTAGAAATCCCTTTATCTGGTGGACAGATGTCGCAGATTTCAGTCTCTTCTGGTTCACCTCACAGGAGTTATCCGTATTGTTTTCTTTTTTCTCTGTTGAGCCAGGAGGAGGTGAATGCACAGTTCAAGAACAACTCATAACTACAGCAGAATATGTTGTTTTTAATCATTTTTGATGAATAGATTGAATAATAAAAAAAAGAAATCTAGTCACCAGAGTAATTTGGAACTCTCTACTCTGTCAGTGAATAATGTCTATCACAGCAATTATCACTATATGTGCCCCAACCCGGAAAAAGCTAGAGATTGCACTGGTTATTTGTTTGATTAGTGCACTCAGGAATCCTTCACGAGTATTATGGCAAATCCTACACTCCATACCCAAACCGGTACATTTTGTCGTAATGGCAAAGGTGGCGGTAACAGAGTTACCACCAACTTTACCACTTACCGGCAAACTCCTAATGATGCCAAATGTATGGTGTAAGGTATAGTGCAAATGTTGACAATATGTCTCAAGCAGAGGCTCAAATATGATGCTATGTTCTGCACTCCGTCACCATATGTGGCCTCCTGGTACTGTTGCCAATGTCATTTATGTGTCTAGAGAGTGGGATAAAATGTCCTCTGCATAGCAATAAGATGCAAAGAGATTTGTGTTCAGTTTCCTTTTAAAGATTAGAAATAGGGGATGTTCTCTCAAAGTCCTCTAACTCTAACTTCATGTAATTATTTTCATTTGTGTAATGTTTTTGTCAGTGTTACTGTCCTGCTATTTTTCAATATCCAAGCATTCCCAAACATCCTAAAAATTGTTATTTGCATTCTTTCAGGCCCTTCTAATGCTATTTGTGGCAGTAGTTTTAAGCATGTCCCTTTCCTTTGGGGAGAACATTCAAAGCCCAACTAGTGGGGTTGTATTAGTGGTGTGGTGGTAACAAAAATACTGTAGCATATACAACGGACTGGGAGAGTGTATACTCCAGACGTATTCCTTTGGAATGCTGCCATTGCTACATACTGCTATAAGAACATTGGAAGAGCATCTTAGAATGCCATCAAGTGAGAGGTAGAGATACAACTCTCCTCTGATAAATGTAAAAGATGTTCACATATACAGAAGGGAAACAAAACACTTTCCTACAGGCCAACACTTGTTTCTATTATTATAACATGGTGACAATATGGCATTTCTGGTGCCTAAATTTACCATGTATTGCATAAAAGGGTCACAAATTTGCCATTTTGTGCATTACAAATAATGTATATTGCCGATATGATCCACTATTATATAGAAACCATTTCCATACTCAGCAGAAGGATGCAAATGTTAAAAAAAATAAAGAATGATTCTATGTTCCGTGTGGATTTTCTGAAATCTGTCTTGTGGTATTTCACTAAATTCCCTGCTCTTCAAAACGGGATGATAGTTATTCTGTCATGAAGGGGGATCCTCAGATTACCACTGATTGTAATGATAAATAAACATACTTTGTAACTTTTATGAGGTCCTTTACTTATTTATTTTTGCGATTATTAAGCACACTAAACCCGGAGGCATCAAGGCGCTGGTTACATGTTAGGTTAGAAGCTTACATGCATAACACATACTTCTAGCAGACAGCCACTATAAGGTGCCACAATGTTATGAGCACAACAGGGGAAGTGACATAAGCCGGCTTACGCACAAAGCCTGTTGGCAGAGAAAAGTAAGATCTTGATGTGTTTTCTGAAGGCCCAGTATGATTGTTGAGAGCTCAGGTTCAAAGTAATAGTGTTGTAGTTCTTAGAAGCAGTGAACAGGAGCTGGACCCGCACAGATCTGTTTATTTGAATCAAGAGATGGGAAGCTGGTGGGAATAAGCAGATAAAATGGGTCTGGTGGATTGCGAATTGAGGAGTTTTTATGAGAGATACCTAGGTGCTGTGTTAGAGAGACATTTTGTGCATGATGGCTAACGGTTTAAAGATGATATGCTCCCGGATGGTGAGCCAGTGGGCATCTCTTCTTACAGCGGAAATGCTCTGCTTGATGATGTTGAGTGCTGCTGTAAGTGCGTTATTCTGAACAATGTGTAGATTTTTAATATTGTGTGAAGAGGTTCCTACGAGTAGGGCATTGCACTAATCCAGTCTTGAGCATATGAGGGCTCTGGCAATGGTGACACAACATTCCGAGGTCATGAAGAGTCTGCAGGCATTGATTAATTTAGAGGTGTGGGCTGCCGAGGAGGTAATTGCCTTGACCTGTCTGGAGAGGGAGAGAGTAGCATCCAGATAGACACCCAGGATCTTGATGCTGCTGGAAACCAGGATAGAGATTCCCTTGATGGTGAAGGATTCGTAAGCAGGGCTGAGCTTGTTAAGAGTGGAGTGCAACCCGGCCAGTAGGATTTCATCATTAAGGCAGAGATGGTGGGATGCCATCCAGGCCTGAATGGTGTGGTAGACAGAGAGGAGATTGTGAGAGTTAGTGGCATAGTTTCCTGTGAGGGGGAGCAAGATATGCATGTCATCCGCATAGTTTGTTTAGAGGATTCCTTTTTCATCAAGCAAGGCAAAAAGTGGCTTTGTGAATATTTTGTAAAGTGTGGGTGAAACACAGGAGCCTTGCAGGACATCACACATAACAGGGGTTGGAGGGACTGCAGCACTTTTTGACAACACCCTCATGGTCCTCTTTAAAAGGAAGGATCATATCCAAGAGATGGCATCTGGTGAGAAGTGTGCTAATGAGGTCAGGTGTCGGCACAGGCTTTTGTGATCTGCAAGATCAAAGGCTGAGGACAAGTCAAGCAGCAGGAGAAGGGCTGACTTGCCAGTATATTTAACGTCATTTAGTTGGATCTTTAGGTCCAGTAAGGCTGATTCTGTGCCTTGACCAGGCCGGAAGCCTGATTTACGCAGGTCCATGAGATTGTGGTTCTGCAGGACACTCTGGAACAGAAGATACGCCACTCGGTCAATGATTTTTAGCAGGAAGGGGACAGTGGTGATGGGGCGGTAGTTGGTAGGGATTATAGGGTTCAAGGTAGGCATTTTTAGTAGTGGAAGGACCCATGCATCCTTGAGGCTGGAGGGTACAGAGAGAGAAGTATTTGAGGAGTTGATCAAGGTCGCAAAGAATGGTGCAAGTGTATCAGCTCAGTACTTGATAACAGCTGCTGGACAAATGTCTCCCTGCCAACATGAAGGTTTAAGCCCTTTGATAATTTGCATGAACTCCAAGTCAGAGAAAGGTTTAAAGCAGAAAGGGGGGTGTCAGGATTTGGGGGATTGTGATCCTATTGCATCAGGTACTGTGGTTTTCAAGGCATTTTTTTTTAGCAGTGATCTTCTTTTGGATAGTGTCAATTTTGTGTAAAAGGGCATTATGGATATTGATGCACAAGATGCTATCCAGGGTATAGTTCTTTGGTGTGGGTACCGGTGAGTCAATTCCATGCATAATTCCCTAGTGCTGCATATGGCTTTCTCAATCCTAGTGTTGTAGGCTGTTATTTTCGCCAGAAGGATTACTTTTTTGTAGGTATTATCTAACAGGGTAAAACTGGCTTTGTTCTGTTCAGTGTGATTATGGTTCCACATGGCTTCCACCAAGAAGGCAAAGTGTTTTGTTCTCAGGTGAGCACCATGCGTTATAGTGCAAGACCGCTTTTGCTTTCTTCTGGGTAAGAGGGGCCGCAGTGTTCACAGCGTGAGTATGGTGTTGTAGCTGTCCACTAATGTGGTTGGGTCACAAGCACCCATGGGGGCATGCAATAAATCATCCTACAAAGGCAGGGTGCAGGCTTTAGTGGGGTTTTAGAGCTTTGAGTTGTGGTGGGGGAAGGCAGGCTGCAGGCAGGAGGTTCATGATGGGGAGGTAGAAGGACATTATATTGTAGTCAGTCCAGGGGCAGGGCTAATTGGCCGTAGCTGTGATGTTAAAGTTCATGTCAGCAAGCCAATCAAGGATTCTACCTGAGTTATGTATGGGGTTGAGGATGCGTTGTGCAAAGCCTAACTCCATTAGTGATTTGGCAAGGGATAAGGCGTTCAGCTCATCATTGTCATGTAAGCCAATGTTAATGTTACATGGTATGTCATTATTCCCACATACTAGTAATATTACCGGATCAATGTGCTTTTCAAGAGTAATGCATGCATTTTCAGAACTTGGATACCCGACTGTTTTTAAAACTAAAGCATTTGTTTTTTGGGGGACTTCGAATGTTGGGCAGTGGCCAATGATCAATGCAGCCCCAGACAAAGACCAATCAAACATCTATCAAACATTATGAATGTCTGTGCATTTCTGGGAGGCAGTGGGTGTCCAAGTGAAGAGCACAACAGTCCTTGCACAGACACAGGAAAGAAAAACACTGGCTGTACTTTGTTAGGTTTGGGTTAAGAGAAGAGGGATGAAGAAGTCTTAGGAGGATAGGGCAGAAGTAGTTGCCAATGCAGGGGAATTACATGAATGTTACAGAATCTGAACATTTTAGCAAATATTAGTTTGATTCTATAGCAGTTGAAAGAGTTCAAAAAGGTATTTTCAGTGTTCCGTTTGAGAAAATAATAACACTAGCAGTTATTCAGCTTCCTATTAAGAAACGCTAGGGTATGCTATTCAATCCCATCTCAGGTTCTAGCTCACATGTATCAGTGGAGAATGCTAAATAGACTGATCTACATATAATGCAAATATTTTTTTCAGAATCATTTGTGGGAAGTTACAATATTGCATGTTGCAGCAGAGTGGCCTGGCTTCTACCATTGTCTGTGTGTTAACCGATATATATTTTATTTATGGATTTAAGATCATTACTTGCAATTGGTTCACAGACAAGATTTAATGCTGGGAAAACTCTGCTGCATTGCGCAGATTTACTTGTAACTGTTCAGGTGTCTAAGTTGTACACCCTAATAAGCAAGCATTGAATTAGCCAATAGGTATAGATTGTTTTAATTGTAGGCCTTATTAGGTGCATAGGTGAGTTTGCTGGTAGATAGTGTCTTTGAAGATGTGTGTGTGTATCGGTCTTAAGGCCTACAGCAGTATCATTAGTGTATGCATGTGTGTGTGTGTGTGTGTGTGTGTGTGATTGTATGGGTTTACTTTTAAGTGTACAATGGATATATCCATGTTAAAAGGCAGAGGGGTGCGGGAGAGACCACCCAAGATGGCAGCACTTATCAAAGCTCTGCAACCGTTTTGCCAAATATTCTGCATAGGTTGTTTAATTTCAGGATATGGAAGTGGGCTGGTGACTGTGAATTCTGCAGCACTTAAGAAGAATGCAGAAAATGCCCTTGGCGATCGCTGGCTGCACTTTTTTTGGGTGCTCCAGCATCAGCAGTCTGGGTCGTGGTGAGCCTCCAGAATGGTGATGGCTGCAAACACTGCACATGTAGGATTAACCAGAGGCTGGCCTGGTTATGGAGGGATGTTAAGGTGAACATGTAAGGCAACAAAACCCCTGAAACTTGGCAGACAATTCAGGAAAATAAAACTTAATTTGCCACCCCCTGTTGCTCAGCATATGACCACAATGATGACATCAGAGATTACAGCACTGATGACATAACCAATGACATTACTGGTGGCATCACTAATTACATCATATATGGCATCACTGATCGCATAAGACATAACAACATATATGACTTAGCTAATGAAAGCTTTGATTACTCAAATATAATTTTGAAATTGTCCGACTATGTTGGATATAAAAAAAATATACATATTACATATTATCCACAGACATTATTTTCTACTGCAGTTAAAAGGCAAATCGTAATTAACTGTCTTTTATTTTTTAAATGTAGTGTTTGCTCTCCAGCTTGAAGTATGAACAAAACTGAATATATTTACTTTGTTATTAAATTATAAATAATTTAGAGAAGAAAATCTCAAAATAATACAAATGAAATGGCATGTTTATAAGTACAAATTGAATTTGTAAACTTTATTTGTTTTGTGTGTATCTATATAATGTCCTCTTTTTCCGTTTGGTTTTTTGTGGGTTGATTTCAATTCCATTTTTAATCAATTTTGATTGTTCTTTCTCATGACAACCTCATACACAGACAAAAATTGTATATACAATTTGAGATGCATTATTATGTTTTTTGCTATATTAGCCAACGCTTATCCAACGGGGTGTTTCCAACGTGGCTATATAAGAATATTCAAGCCTTAGAAGATTGAAACATTGATGTTCCGTATGGTGGTCATGAAAATTATTGGTGTTTATGAATATTCCATCATTAATCTCAATTTCTAAGATTAGAAATAGATATTGCCAATATCATAGAGGCATTTTGCCTATAACTAATGTTGCAATTCAATTTCCATTGTATTATATATCCAGTGTGAGACCCCGCAATATGACACCACCACTTAGGTGATGCTGACTAGTGAAAACAGACATTAAAGGGATAGCTGCGGCGATGACATGCTGTGTAGAAACATTGGTTTTATCAAGTATAAGGCACTAGCACTTTAATCGATGACGGAGATATACTACTCTGGTCATCAAACCATGCTGCTCTGAATGTTTTGCACTATGCACTAGCACTTTGTGAATGGTTTTTACCAACATAGAACTACATAATGCCATATCATTACCAAGCACCCTTACGTCCTAGTCCTATGGCCTTGCATGTGGATATTTAGAAAATGGAATTCCACTTACTTTCATGCGGATATGTGAACTTGATCTCAGAATATATAGCGTCATTATGTTTGTTTCATTATAACTTTTCCATTGTTTGACAAATCATGTGGGCAGCATTTCAATTTGGGTTTTATAAATTACCACTCATTTTTCCAGAACTCATATTGTATATATATGATATTTTTCTGTAAACTGTATTAGCATTGGAACAAATCTCACTGTTGTTGTTATTGTGATACATTTGCATTTTGCGAACACTCTTTTTGCACTTTCAAAGATGGCTGACAGCAAAAACAGCATCTCTATAAGTCACCTTTTCCATGTCGGTTGTAGTTGTCATGGGTTAAATGGGCTCCCATTACAGGGCGGAGTTACTGTGAGCAAGCCACAGGAGTGTGGCGAAACGTGTCAGTTAGCCTCCTTTTGCTACTGGGAAGCCGCTTTTTACTTCTAAAAATCTTAATAAAGCTGAACTTTTAAATGCAAACCTTTGCTGCGCAGTTTACTGCTGTTGGTTCTCCACGATTGAATTCCTCGCTGGGCAACTACTGCTGGGTGTTTTTGGATTTCGAAATTGAATGGGAGTGCAGCTTGTAAGAAAACAAGACTTTGCGGTCTTTGTTTGCTTTTGTTTAAATATATATATATATATATATATATTCACTGACATAACTTTGTTACAGGGACGCTATGGTTAAGTTGCACTAATAAAAACCTATGAAGTTCTCTGAAAACACTTTTTAAAGGAACGTTATGACACCCACCTCTGTACAGTGCATCCACAATATGCTTGAACTATCTGCTTTACATTTAACATGTGTATGCCTGATGTTGAGCACACTATGTCTATGTCTGTGAATGAGATGGTCCATGTTTAATCTGCTCATGATGTCTTGTCCCAATATGTTTACAGGTGTCTGTCGAGAGTAGAGCAAAGGTAGTGATAAGTCGTGATCTCCTATATATAGTGACATATTATCAGCAGAAGGAATCACTTATTGAGCCCCAGAGAATCCTTGAGTGTTCATGGCATTGCCTGACAACTTAAATGTTCCTTCCCTAATACAGGGACAAGGTTGTCCTAAAAAAGGACAAAGTTGTGTCACCTATCGCCACCCCTATGCAAAGTTCCTCTGGAGGGTTGTGTGTGATCGACAGGATGGGACACATCAAGTTCATCTGTGGGCTTTCCTATTGGGGGTACATGGATAACCCACTCCCTTCCATTGTAACTCCTCCCAGTCGTTGAACGGGTACTGTTGCCACTGTGTCCACCTGTGCTGGTGCATTGTCATCCTGTATCTGTGCAAGTTGCGGTGTACTCCCCCTAATCTGTGGTGCTTGTAAATACTGTGGTAACGGTGCTGACATCTGTGGTGCTTGCATCTGTACTTGTGGTTGTGCTTGTGCGCTTGGCATCTGTTGATATGTACCCTCCATCTGCCCTTGTGGCTATTGATCTTTTACATAATAATCTTCTTGTCCCCATTGATATAGCTGCTGGCCCTGCTCTCCCCAATTCTGTTGTGTCCCTCTAAATCAACACACCCTTGAAATGTGCCCTAGGTGCCCACAGGTCGAGGACTGTGGTGTCTCCCTTCCTTGTCCTGGAAAAACTCCATGAAAAAATTTCCCGGGTTCTGCTGCATCTGTTGTCCATATCCCCAAAACCCTCCTGAAAACCCCCCTTAGTTGTAATGCATTTGTGGGCTGAAGCCACGCCCCCTTTGCTGGCCTTCCCTTCCTCAAAACCACAGCTGTGAGCTGCCCCGCCCCATGTATCCTCCCCCCCATGGCCGGTGCAAAATGTTGTGGCTGCTAGTGCTGCTCCTGTGTCTGTGGGATCGGGCTGGTTATAATTGACCCTTCCATTGCATACTTTGTTAGCTTTCTCTGTACTAGTTTCGCTTCATCTGTCTTCCTGTCTTCCACTTTTTGCTTAACCTTCTCCTACCATAGTCTACAATGATGCACTATCATGAGCTGTATCTTTGACCATCCTTTCACTTCCATTCCTACCAATTTCTTCAAACTCTTCTGAACTGGCTCTGGTAGTCCCTGCACTAATATACGCTTACATATTGCTATTGTTTTGTCTGAAGGCCCTCGAGATTTCAAGTGCCAAAGCTCCTGAATCTCCTGAATGTACTGCATGTACTGCACAAGATCTTCATCTTCTCTCATCTTAAGTGATGTAATCGCCCCAATGTCTGACGTGTCTGGGTATTGTGTTTGTAATGCTTGCCATACTGCTTACCTGCAGTTTGCAAATGATGCCCCATCGTGCGCTGTGTTCTGTGTCGAAACCCTGTCCTCTTCCATATGTCCATCAGCTGTGTCTCCTAATATCCATACTAACAGTCCCTGGGTGTTAGTCTTAGCAGTGCACGGTGGTGGCGCGAGTTATGGTTACTTAGCTTACCATAACTGGTGAATTTCAAGGGTTTTTCGGTTTTACTTGGAACTATAACGTCCCTTTGACAACGTTTTTTCACTGAATTTCATAGGTTTTTATTAGTGCAACTTAACCATAACGTCCCTGTAACACAATTTTTTTTTACTGCATTTCATAGGTTTTTATTAGTGCAACGTCACCATAACATCCTTTACAATAGATGAAGACCACTAGCATCTTAGGTCCTCAAAGTGGGAACCCCAGGTGGTAAAAAAAAGATTTTCCTTCCCAAACCGGGACGCCGCAGGAAAATCTTTTACCAAGATGGCCACCCTGGAAAGGGAAGGCAGGGTGTATAAAGAGAACACAACAGGGCATGAGCAGGGGGTGGGCGGGAGGGGATAGACACACACAGGGCATGAGCGGGGGGTGGGCGGGAGGGATAGAGGCCCACGGGGCATGAGCGGGGGGGTGGGGCGGGAGGGAGACACACGGGGTATGAGCGGGGGGGCAGGAGGGATAGAGACACACAGGGCATAACCGGGGGGTGGGCGGGAGGGATAGATACACACAGGGGGTGGGCGGGAGGGGATAGAGACACACGGGGCATGAGCGGGGGGTGGGGGAGAGGGATAGAGACACACGCGGCATGAGCAGGGGGTGGGTGGGAGGGATAGAGACACACGGGGCATGAGCGGGGCGTGGGTGGGAGGGAGGGATAGAGACACACGGGGCATGAGCGGGGGGTGGGTGGGAGGGATAGAGACACAGGGGGCATGAGCGGGGGATGGGTGGGAGGGATAGAGACACACGGGGCATGAGCGGGGGGTGGGTGGGGGGATAGAGACACACTGGGCATGAGCAGGGGGTGGGTGGGGGCGATAGAGACGCACGGGGCATGAGCAGGGGGTGGTGGGAGGGGAGAAACACACGGGGCATGAGCGGGGGGTGGGTGGGAGGGATAGAGACACACGGGGCATGAGCGGGGGGTGGGTGGGAGGGATAGAGACACATGGGGCCTGAGCGGGGGCAGGGGGGAAGGGAGAGACACACTGGGCCTGAGCGGGGGTGGGTGGAAGGGATAGGGGCATGAGCGGGGGGTGGGCGGGAGGGATAGAGACACACGGGGCATGAGCGGGGGGCCGGGGGGAGGGGAAAGACACACGGGGCCTAGGCGGAGGGTGGGTGATAAGGATAGAGCCACACGGGGTATGAGCGGGGGGTGGGCGGGAGGGATAGAGACACACAGGGCATGAGCGGGGGGTGGGCGGGAGGGATAGAGACACACGGGGCATGAGCGGGGGTGGGGGGTGGGAGAGAGACACACGGGGCATGAGCGGGGGGGTGGGTGGGAGGGATAGAGACACACGGGGCATGAGCGGGGCGTGGGTGGGAGGGAGGGATAGAGACACACGGGGCATGAGCGGGGGGTGTGTGGGAGGGATAGAGACACAGGGGGCATGAGCGGGGGATGGGTGGGAGGGATAGAGACACACGGGGCATGAGCGGGGGGTGGGTGGGGGGATAGAGACACACTGGGCATGAGCAGGGGGTGGGTGGGGGCGATAGAGACGCACGGGGCATGAGCAGGGGGTGGTGGGAGGGGAGAAACACACGGGGCATGAGCGGGGGGTGGGTGGGAGGGATAGAGACACACGGGGCATGAGCGGGGGGTGGGTGGGAGGGATAGAGACACATGGGGCCTGAGCGGGGGCAGGGGGGAAGGGAGAGACACACTGGGCCTGAGCGGGGGTGGGTGGAAGGGATAGGGGCATGAGCGGGGGGTGGGCGGGAGGGATAGAGACACACGGGGCATGAGCGGGGGGCCGGGGGGAGGGGAAAGACACACGGGGCCTAGGCGGAGGGTGGGTGATAAGGATAGAGCCACACGGGGTATGAGCGGGGGGTGGGCGGGAGGGATAGAGACACACAGGGCATGAGCGGGGGGTGGGCGGGAGGGATAGAGACACACGGGGCATGAGCGGGGGTGGGGGGAGGGAGAGAGACACACGGGGCATGAGCGGGGGGGTGGGTGGGAGGGATAGAGACACACAGGGAATGGGCGGGGGGTGGGTGGGAGTTTAGAGACAAACGGGACATGAGCGGGGGGTGGGTGGGAGGGGAGAGACAAACGGGGCATGAGCGGGGGGTGGGTGGGAGGGGAGTGAAACACGGGGCATGAGCGGGGTGTGGGTGGGAGGGGAGAGACACACAGGGCTTGAGCGGGGGGTGGGTGAGACACACAGGGCATGAGCGGGGGGTGGGTGGTAGGGAAGAGACACACGGGGCATGAGCGAGGGGTGGGAGGGGAGAGACACACGGGGCATGAGCGGGGGGTGGGTGGTAGGGGAGAGACACACGGGGCATTAGCGGGGGGTGGGTGGGAGGCGAGAAACACACGGGGCATGAGCGGGGGGTGGGTGGGAGGGGAGAGACACACGGGGCATGAGCGGGGGCTGGGGGGAGGGGAGAGACACATGGGGCATGAGCGGGGGGTGGGAGGGAGGGTAGAGACACACGGGGCATGAGCGGGGGGTGGGAGGGAGGGGAGAGACACACGGGGCATGAGCAGGGTGTGGGTGGGAAGGCTAGAGACACACGGGGCATGAGCAGGGGGTGGGGGGAGAGACACACAGGGAATGAGCGGGGGGTGGGTGAGAGTTTAGAGACAAACGGGACATGAGCGGGGGGTGGGTGGGAGGGGAGAGACAAACGGGGCATGAGCGGGGGGTGGGTGGGAGGGGAGTGAAACACGGGGCATGAGCGGGGGGTGGGTGGGAGGGGAGAGACACACAGGGCTTGAGCGGGGGGTGGGTGAGACACACAGGGCATGAGAGGGGGTGTGTGGGAGGGGAGAGACACACGGGGAATGAGCAGGGGGTGGGTGTGAGGGAGGGGAGAGACACACGGGGCATGAGCAGGGGGTGGGTGGGAGGGGAGAGACACACGGGGCATGAGCGGGGGGTGGGTGGGAGGGGAGAGACACACGGGGCATGAGCGGGGGGTGGGTGGGAGGGGAGAGACACACAGGGCATGAGCGGGGGGTGGGTGGTAGGGAAGAGACACACGGGGCATGAGCGAGGGGTGGGAGGGGAGAGACACACGGGGCATGAGCGGGGGGTGGGTGGGAGGGGAGAGACACACGGGGCATTAGCGGGGGGTGGGTGGGAGGGGAGAAACACACGGGGCATGAGCGGGGGGTGGGTGGGAGGGGAGAGACACACGGGGCATGAGCGGGGGGTGGGGGGAGGGGAGAGACACATGGGGCATGAGCGGGGGGTGGGAGGGAGGGTAGAGACACACGGGTTATGAGCGGGGGGTGGGAGGGAGGGGAGAGACACACGGGGCATGAGCAGGGTGTGGGTGGGAAGGCTAGAGACACACGGGGCATGAGCAGGGGGTGGGGGGAGAGACACACGGGGCATGAGCAGGGGGTGGGGGGAGGGCTAGAGACACACGGGGCATGAGCGGGGGGTGGGTGGGAGGGCTAGGGGCATGAGCGGGGGGTGGGCGGGAGGGATAGAGACACACGGGGCATGAGCGGGGGGCCGGGGGGAGGGGAAAGACACACGGGGCCTGAGCGGAGGGTGGGTGATAAGGATAGAGCCACACGGGGCATGAGCGGGGGGTGGGCGGGAGGGATAGAGACACACAGGGCATGAGCGGGGGGTGGGCGGGAGGGATAGAGACACACGGGGCATGAGCGGGGGTGGGGGGAGGGAGAGAGACACACGGGGCATGAGTGGGGGGGTGGGTGGGAGGGATAGAGACACACAGGGAATGAGCGGGGGGTGGGTGGGAGTTTAGAGACAAACGGGACATGAGCGGGGGGTGGGTGGGAGGGGAGAGACAAACGGGGCATGAGCGGGGGGTGGGTGGGAGGGGAGTGAAACACGGGGCATGAGCGGGGGGTGGGTGGGAGGGGAGAGACACACAGGGCTTGAGCGGGGGGTGGGTGAGACACACAGGGCATGAGCAGGGGGTGTGTGGGAGGGGAGAGACACACGGGGAATGAGCAGGGGGTGGGTGGGAGGGAGGGGAGAGACACACGGGGCATGAGCAGGGGGTGGGTGGGAGGGGAAAGACACACGGGGCATGAGCGGGGGGTGGGAGGGGAGAGACACACGGGGCATGAGCGGGGTGTGGGTGGGAGGGGAGAGACACACGGGGCATGAGCGGGGGGTGGGGGGAGGGGAGAGACACATGGGGCATGAGCGGGGGGTGGGAGGGAGGGTAGAGACACACGGGGCATGAGCAGGGGGTGGGGGGAGAGACACACGGGGCATGAGCAGGGGGTGGGGGGAGGGCTAGAGACACACGGGGCATGAGCGGGGGGTGGGTGGGAGGGCTAGGGGCATGAGCAGGGGGTGGGCGGGAGGGATAGAGACACACGGGGCATGAGCGGCGGGCCGGGGGGAGGGGAAAGACACACGGGGCCTGAGCGGAGGGTGGGTGATAAGGATAGAGCCACACGGGGCATGAGCGGGGGGTGGGCGGGAGGGATAGAGACACACAGGGCATGAGCGGGGGATGGGCGGGAGGGATAGAGACACACGGGGCATGAGCGGGGGTGGGGGGAGGGAGAGAGACACACGGGGCATGAGTGGGGGGGGTGGGTGGGAGGGATAGAGACACACAGGGAATGAGCGGGGGGTGGGTGGGAGTTTAGAGACAAACGGGACATGAGCGGGGGGTGGGTGGGAGGGGAGAGACAAACGGGGCATGAGCGGGGGGTGGGTGGGAGGGAAGTGAAACACGGGGCATGAGCGGGGGGTGGGTGGGAGGGGAGAGACACACAGGGCTTGAGCGGGGGGTGGGTGAGACACACAGGGCATGAGCAGGGGGTGTGTGGGAGGGGAGAGACACACGGGGAATGAGCAGGGGGTGGGTGGGAGGGAGGGGAGAGACACACGGGGCATGAGCAGGGGGTGGGTGGGAGGGGAGAGACACACGGGGCATGAGCGGGGGGTGGGTGGGAGGGGAGAGACACACGGGGCATGAGCGGGGGGTGGGTGGGAGGGGAGAGACACACAGGGCATGAGCAGGGGGTGGGTGGTAGGGAAGAGACACACGGGGCATGAGCGAGGGGTGGGAGGGGAGAGACACACGGGGCATGAGCGGGGGGTGGGTGGGAGGGGAGAGACACACGGGGCATTAGCGGGGGGTGGGTGGGAGGGGAGAAACACACGGGGCATGAGCGGGGGGTGGGGGGAGGGGGGAGAGACACATGGGGCATGAGCGGGGGGTGGGAGGGAGGGTAGAGACACACAGGGCATGAGCGGGCGGTGGGAGGGAGGGGAGAGACACACGGGGCATGAGCAGGGTGTGGGTGGGAAGGCTAGAGACACACGGGGCATGAGCAGGGGGTGGGGGGAGAGACACACGGGGCATGAGCAGGGGGTGGGGGGAGGGCTAGAGACACACGGGCATGAGAGGGGGGTGGGTGGGAGGGCTAGGGGCATGAGCGGGGGGCGGGGGGGAGGGAGAGACACACACGGGGCATGAGTGGGGGTCGGTGGAAGGGTCATAGAGACACACGAGGCATGAGCGGGGGTGGGTGTTAGGGCGAGACACACACGGGGCATGAGCGGGGGGGTGGGAGGGCTAGAGACACACAGGGCATGAGCGGGGGGTGGGTGGGAGGGCTAGAGACACACGGGGCATGAGCGGGGGTGGGGGGAGGGAGAGAGACACACAAGGCATGAGCGGGGGGTGAGCGAGAGGGAGAGAGACAGACAGGGCATGAGTAGGGGTGAGGGGGAGGGAGAGAGACAGACGGGGCATGAGTGGAGGTGGGGGGAGGGAGAGAGACACACGGGGCATGAGCGGCGGTGGGGGGGAGGGAGAGAGACACACGGGGCATGAGCGGGGGTGGGGCGGGAGGGATAGAGACACACGGGGCATGAGCGGGGGTGGGGCGGGAGGGATAGAGACACACGGGACATGAGCGGGGAGTGGGCAGGAGGGATATAGACACACGGGGCATGAGCGGGGGGTGGGCGGGAGGGATAGAGACACACGGGGCATGAGCGGGGGTTGGGGGGAGGGAGAGAGACACACGGGGCATGAGCGGGGGGTGGGTGGGAGGGATAGGGGCATGAGCGGGGGGTGGGTGGGAGGGCTAGGGGCATGAGCGGGGGGTGGGTCGGAGGGCTAGAGACACACGGGGCATGAGTAGGGGGTGAGGGGAGTGTTAGGCGGAAACCTGTGCAGTTCCCTCTGGGACCACTGCAAAAGATTTAGGACTACAGGCATTTGGCGGTGAACCCACTTGGTAGCAGTCTGTACCACACAGATCCACTTGGTAGCTGTGGCTGAGCAGTCAGACTTCCCTCAAGAAGAGTTGAGCAGTATGTGGAGTATACAGAATAGGGCAATTCTTCACAGCAAGACAAGCAAACACGCAACGAGGCTTAGTGTAAAGATATTAAGGTATTTATTTATAACGAAACATCTATGGAAAACACTATGCAAATTCACGGCAAACAAATCAAACACAATTATTCTCTGAAGAAGAAACGATCAATCCCCCTAGCAATATTTCGACAAGTCTAGGTTCTACCGGTACCACTTATTTTCAGACAGAGGTGTATACCTCAACCTAGATGGCACTCTAATATTTGTTTAGGACGGGAGAGAAAAAGATAGGCAGGTTAAGAAATCAACACAGTTCAATCCTACGTGGATAAAATGCAAGGCAGGAAGGCAAGAATCACAATAGATCGTAAAGTTCAGAGGCCAGGCCCACTCGGAGAGAGGCAAGGCGCGATGTCCCAAAAAGTCTCTAGTGGAGATGCATTCAAGTCTTTGTAGCAAATGTTATCGGCAGATTGAACCAGTTCCGAACAATAAACGAGAAAAGCTTGGAGGCGACCCAACGGAAAGGAGTGGATTAAGACACCTCACTCGAACCGATCGAAAGGGAAGCCAGGCGGACACGGTACCTTGTTGTGGAGGGCAGCTCCGGCGGGGGCAGTTGTTCCTGGTGGTGGATGCGCGTCGGGTCTTTGCCAAGAGTAGAGATGATCTCGTCGGCAAAGAAAAGTGAAGTCCGGTGCACCACCAGGGAAGAGACCAGCCGCGGAGTGCTCCGTCACAAGGCACCACCTTTTGGTCGCGGTACAGGGGTAGTGGCTATCCGGTCGCCGAGGTGCTCTGCACGGGCAATTCGACCACTGCGTCCTGGGGCGAATAAAAAGCAAAGGGGACTGGTTGTTCCCACCAGTCAGGGGAAGAGACTCTCCGGCAGGGAGATCTCCTCTGTCGTCGGGAAGTGGTGAGTCGGTTCCGCAGGGCTCCACCGGAGGTGTCGTCGTGCAGGTCGGCTCAGCGTTACCCTTGTCGGATTCTTAGGTCCTGTGGCGACTTCTGAAGATCCAGTCCCAAAAGCTCTGCTTTTATGCAGAAAACCCCCATTCATTCAGCCTAGCTGTCAATCAACACATGCTAAGTGGTGAGCGGGAAGGCTCACCACTTGGGCCAATCACTCCAGAGTGCCACCGGAGTTGGCAAGGCAACTCGGTCCAGGGTGCCTAAACCCCCTCCCACAGCCCTGTGGTAACCCAGACAGAATGGCACCACTTTGGAGGGTCTCTGTACAGAGCCCGCCAAAAGTGGAACAAAGGGCTCGACCTTTGGTTTAGGAGTCACAGAGACGAACACAGACACCATTTTAAAAACCGAGTTCTGGCAGAAAATATCATCCGATAAACTTATTTAAGATAAGTAGACCGGTGGTACGTTAGAGATTAACGAGGAAAAAGTATCAATCTCCAACAATGGGACGAATCCCATAGGGTTATGTTCGGGGTCGGACATAACAAGTAGTTTCCACTGCCACCAGCCAAAACTCGACGAGGGGGGACGGAACAGTGCACACGGGGCATGAGCGGGGGGTGGGCGGGAGGGATAGAGACACACGGGGCATGAGCGGGGGGTGGGCGGGAGGAATAGAGACACACGGGGCATGAGCGGGGGGTGGGCGGGAGGGATAGAGACACACGGGGCATGAGCGGGGGGTGGGGGGACAAACAAAAACACTGACATGCCGCACTGACATGAGTTCGAGCGGCAGATCCCGCTCCTCAGTCCTCCGGTGGCCACCGACACGGGGCATGAGCGGGGGTGGGGGGGAGGGAGAGAGACACACGGGGCATGAGCAGGGGTGGGGGGAGGGAGAGAGACACACGGGGCATGAGCAGGGGTGGGGGGAGGGAGAGAGACACACGGGGCATGAGTGGGGGTGGGGGGAGGGAGAGAGACACACAGGGCATGAGCGGGGGTGGGGCGGGAGGGATAGAGACACACGGGGCATGAGCGGGGAGTGGGCAGGAGGGATAGAGACACACGGGGCATGAGCGGGGGGTGGGCGGGAGGTATAGAGACACACGGGGCACGAGCTGGGGTTGGGGGGAGGGAGAGAGACACACGGGGCATGAGCGGGGGTGAGTGGGAGGGATAGAGACACACGGGGCATGAGCGGGGGGTGGGTGGAAGGGATAGAGACACACGGGGCATGAGCGGGGGGTGGGTGGGAGGGATAGAGACACACGGGGCATGAGCGGGGGGTGGGTGGGAGGGGAGAGACAAACCGGGCATGAGCGGGGGGTGGGTGGGAGGTCTAGGGGCATGAGCGGGGGGTAGGTGGGAGGACTAGAGACACGCGAGGCATGAGTGGGGGGTGGGGGGTGGGGGGTGGGGGGAGGGAGAGAGACACACGAGGCATGAGCGGAGGTGGGCGGGAGGGAGAGAGACACGGGGCATGAGCGGGGGTGAGGGGAGATAGAGACACACACGGGGCATGAGCGGGGGTGGGGGGGGAGGGAGAGAAACACACGGGGCATGAGCAGCGGTGAGGGGGGTGGGAGAGAGACAGACGGGGCATGAGCAGGGGTGAGGGGGGAGGGAGAGAGACACACGGGGCATGAGCGGGGGAGGGAGAGAGACACACGAGGCATGAGCGGGGGTGGGGGGAGGGAGAGGGACACACAGGGCATGAGCGGGGGGTTGGGGGGAGGGAGAGAGACACACGAGGCATGAGCGGGGGGAGGGAGAGAGACACGCGGGGCATGAGTAGGGGGTGAGGGGAGAGACACACGGGGCATGAGCAGGGGGTGGGGGGAGGGAGAGACACGGGGCATGAGCGGGGGTGGGTGGGAGGGCTAGAGACACACGGGGCATGAGCGGGGGGTGGGTGGGAGGGCTAGAGACACACGGGGTATGAGCAGGGGGTGGGTGGGAGGATAGAGACACACGGGGCATGAGCGGGGGGTGGGTGGGAGGGTTAGAGACACACGAGGCATGAGCGGGGGTGGGTGGGAGGTCTAGAGACACACGGGGAATGAGCAGGGGGTGGGGGGAGAGACACACATGGGACATGAGCAGGGGGTGGGGGGAGGGAGAGAGACACACGGGGCATGAGCGGGGGTGGGGCGGGAGGGATAGAGACACACGGGGCATGAGCGGGGGGTGAGGGGTGAGGCACACGGGGCATGAGCAGGGGGTGGGGGGGAGGGAGAGACACGGGGCATGAGCGGGGGGTGGGTGGGAGGGCTAGAGACACACGGGGCATGAGCGGGGGGTGGGTGGGAGGGCTAGAGACACACGGGGCATGAGCGGGGGGTGGGTGGGAGGATAGAGACACACGGGGCATGAGCGGGGGTGGGTGGGAGGGCTAGAGACACACGGGGCATGAGCGGGTAGTGGGTGGGAGGGCTAGAGACACACGGGGCTTGAGCGGGGAGTGTGCGAGGGCTAGAGACACACAGGGCATGAGCGGGGGGTGGGGGGAGGGAGAGAGACACACGAGGCATGAGCGGGGGGATGGAGAGAGACACACGGGGCATGAGTAGGGGGTGAGGGGAGAGACACGCGGGGCATGAGCAGGGGGTGGGGGGAGGGAGAGACACGGGGAATGAGCGGGGGGTGGGTGGGAGGGCTAGAGACACACGGGGCATGAGTGGGGGGTGGGTGGGAGGGCTAGAGACACACGGGGCATGAGCAGGGGGTGGGTGGGAGGATAGAGACACACGGGGCATGAGCGGGGGTGGGTGGGAGGGCTAGAGACACACGGGGAATGAGCAGGGGGTGGGGGGAGAGACACACATGGGGCATGAGCAGGGGGTGGGGGGAGGGAGAGAGACACATGGGGCATGAGCGGGGGTGGGGCGGGAGGGATAGAGACACACGGGGCATGAGCGGGGAGTGGGCAGGAGGGATAGAAACACACGGGGCATGAGCGGGGGGTGAGGGGAGAGACACACAGGGCATGAGCACGGGGTGGGGGGGAGGGCTAGAGACACAGAGGGCATGAGCGGGGGGTGGGTGGGACTATAGAGACACACGGGGCATGAGCGGGGGGTGGGTGGGAGGGCTAGAGACACACGGGGCATGAGCGGGTAGTGGGTGGGAGGGCTAGAGACACACAGGGCTTGAGCGGGGAATGTGTGGGAGGGCTAGAGACATACAGGGCATGAGCGGGGGGTGGGAGGAGGGAGAGAGACACGCGAGGCATGAGTGGGGGGTGGGGGGAGGGAGAGAGACACACGTGGCATGAGCGGAGGTGGGCGGGAGGGAGAGAGACACACGGGCATGAGCGGGGGTGGGGGGGAGGGAGAGACACACACGGGGCATGAGCGGGGGTGGGGTGGAGGTCGAGAAACACACGAGGCATGAGCAGCGGTGAGGGGGGAGGGAGAGAGACACACGGGGCATGAGCGGGGGGTGGGGGGAGGTAGAGAGACACACGAGGCATGAGCGGGGGTGGGGGGAGGGAGAGAGACACACAGGGCATGAGCGGGGGGTGGGGGGGGAGAGAGACACACGAGGCATGAGCGGGGGGAGGGAGAGAGACACACGGGGCATGAGCGGTGGGTGGGGGGGACAAACAAAAACACGGACATGCCGCACGGAAATGAGTTTGTGCGGCAGATCCCGCTCCTCGGCCCTCCGCTGGCCACCGTGTGCGATGGCGTGAGCGGGGTGCTGGAGGAACATGGGGCACACGGAGCATGAGTGGGGGTGGGGGGACAGGAAGGACACACAGGGCATGAGCGGGGGGTGGGGCAGACAAGGGGCATGAGCGGGGGTGGGAGGAACAGGAGACAGACACGCTCCTGCTGACCTGACGAAGCCTCTCATGCGGGAAAGAAAGATGGCGGGCGTCTCTGAAGCCAGACGCACTGCACGCTTTCACTGCATCCAATGAGAGAGCACGTCAGATGTCAATGGACATCACGCAAGCTGCTGGCCCAATCACCGTCCTGTCCGCGGAGTGAACACGGAAGTCCGTCCGCGGACCGAACACAGATATCACTAATTTTTTTTGCCCAACTTTTTGGTCATTTAAAAAAAAACTACTGGACGGATTTTCACCAAATTTGCAAAAGCACGCTTTCGGGACCAAGCCGCTGCTCCTGGTCCAAGTTTGGTGAAAATCTGTCCAGCGGTTTGGGCCGTAGGCGCGAGCAAAATTTTTGTTCCCATTCAGTCTATGGGAAAAACAGAAATTTTGGGAACCCCCCTATAACTTTTCCCCCCTGCACGAATCCTCACCAAACTTTGCAAAAATATTCAGAGTGGGCCATATACTTTTTTTGCAAAGTTTGGTGAGGATTCGTCCAAGGGGAGCGAAGTTATAAGCCGCCCAATAAGTGCACTTCCTGTGGAAACAGCAACTTAACCATAACTACTCTGCCACTATCGTGGCAGTGTAATATATATATATATATATATATATATATATATATATATTCAGTGAAAAATCTTTGTTAAAGGGACGTTATGGTTAAGTTGCGCTACTAAAAACCTATGAAATTCAGTAAAAAAAACTTTGTTAAAGGGACATTATGGTTAAGTTGCGCTACTAAAAACCTATGAAATTCAGTGAAAAAACTTTGTTAAAGGGACGTTATGGTTCAAAGTAAAACCGAAAACCCCCTGAAATTCGGCAGTTATGGTAAGATAAGCAACCATAACTCGTGCCACTTCCGTGCACTGCTAACACTAACACCCAGGACATCAAAGATGACATCACAAATGTCTGACACCACAGAAAATCTGACGCGCTTCACGCCCCTCGCCGTCCAATCAGCGAACACGTCCAATGTCCGCAGACATGACGCAAGGCCATGGGCCAATCGAGGTGCTGTCCGCGGAGCGAACAGGGAAGTCCGTCCGCGAAGCGAACACAGATATCACTAATTTATTTGCCTTACATTTTGGTCATTTGTTAAAAAACTACTGGACGGATTTACTCCAAATTTGCAAAAGCACGCTTTCGGGACCAGGCCGCAGCTACTGCCGCAAATTTGGTGTAAATCCGTCCAGCGGTTCGGGCTGTAGCAGTGCGCAAAGTTTTATCCCATTCAGTCTATGGGAAAAAAAAAAGTTTTGGGACCTCCCCCATAACTTTTCCCCCCCTGGACGAATCCTCACCAAACTTTGCAAAAAAATTCAGAGTGGGCCATATACTTTTTTTGCACAGTTTGGTGAGGATTCGTCCAGGGGGAGCGAAGTTATAAGCCGCCCAAAAAGTGCTCTTCCTATGGAAACACCAACTTAACCATAACTACATGGCCGCTACCGCGGCCATGTAATATATATGTGTATATATATATATATATATATATATATATATATAGCAACTGAATAAAAGTCTTGATAAGAGAGAGTTAAGGTGAGCTGGTTTATTGTAACAAAAATGTTGAAATTCAGCATGTGTGGGAATTGATGACTCTTAAATTCGTGTAGTATATATTTTTTTCTGAGCACATCTCATGAAGCAACTGTGGGAATCACTGAGATTCCCCCATTATGCCAAAAAAGTTCTCTCAACCCATCCCAAACTCCCCCACTTCACATGTTGTCCTCTTTGACCTCCTTGCCTCTAGACTAATGTCAATACACCCCATTTTCACCTCTAAATAGCATTTTGAGCACTTTTCATTTTTGGCTTACCCTGGAATTACTGCAGGGAATCGCTCGCATCGGGCAAACAAAACCATGGCTTTTCATTTTTGAAAATTCTCTTTGTGTTGATACTACAAAACCCCACGTGAGACATATAAAGCTTTTCAGGTACATAGGGCACCCCTTCTCCATCAAATATATTCGGAACGACTAGACAGATTCATCCTAAACTAAAAAAATGCATATTTCTAACATTTTGAGCCCAAGTTGTTTCTTATTTGGTCCAAATTTGTCCAGCATGTTTTCAAACTTCACTTCTTCTCTACTGGAAAATGAATGGCACTAGAATGAAAACAGCATTTTCTTCTTTTCTTAATAACTTTTTCATCTGTGTCGATTTGTTCCCAAAATGTCCAGCTTGGGGAGCCTATGACAAAGATTTTTTGGGATAATGTCATCCAAATTTGTCCAGCAAGTCAAAAGTTATTAGTCGAATTTTGACAAAATGCTATTTATACAGGATTCAGATTAACTATAGGGTGGTAACTCAACAATATTGCACATTGAATTGAGAGTAATTGTGAAACCCTAAACCTTGAGCCTAATACATATGTATAATCAACAATGTAGCACAATAAATTGGGTCTTATTTTGCAACCGTAAGACTTGATTATATTGTTCATTAAAAGACTAAATTTGCAACCCTAAACCTTAAGTTTACTAGTTTGGACGAACACCCACACTTTTTAGGTCACATCCTTTTCAGCACTGCCAACTATTTTTGACAGGATGCCTTTTCTGTTCTACAGCCAAGACTTCCTCTGGACCAACAGTAATGAGAAAATCTGTAACAAATACTTCTCATACTCTGGAAGTTTGTGACCAAATTAGTTCCCTTTTTCTCGACAAAATTGCCATGTTTAAGAGCTTCATTGTACCTATTGGATCTAGAATTCCGGTTTGTACTCCTTCTTTAGGGTTGCATTATACCTGTTTTGTTGTCTCTCAAAAAAAGACTGCACCACAATTAGTTTCAAGGAAAAGACCTTTTGGTTCTTTAATTATATGTTTCAATTCTTGTGAAAAAGCCCATTAGGATTACACATGTTTCAGCATCTTGTGCCTTTTTCAGATTATTTTTGTAAACAACGTGCATTACTTTCACACATGGATAATTTAATTGTTCAGGTCATTAGCTGCAAATCCTTGGGTTTAATCCCACCTAATGTTAGGATAGTTAGAATTCCTTGTGGTTGTGTCCTGGCACGTCGGCTCCCGTACCAAAGTTGACATGAACAATGAAATTATCCATGTGAAAATTGTGGTTCAGTCATTTTTTGAGAGACAACAAAACTCTCTATAGCAGAGATTGGGTTTCTTTCCCTCTGAATATCTCATAAGCGTGACACATAACCGAAAGGATTAAGCAATAAATCGCTGGGCATAAGAGGTTGACATCATGGAATTGAACACATTTGCATTATACCTGGGCACCCTCAGCCTTTCTTTTAAACAATGTCACTGTTGAGAATTTCACCAAAGTCATTTGAAAATTGAAATCGGCATCTCCCTCTGACCCCATTCCTTTGCATCTGATTCAATCTCTTTCATTGGACTTCACAGCTCTATTTACTGCAGCTCTTTGTTTTTCATTTGCAAATGAGGTTATTCCAGCCTCTTTAAACAAGCTATCATTTCCCCACTCTTAAAACCCGACAGTTAGCATCCCATTTCGCTGATTCCTGTTCTCATGAAACTCATGGAGACCGTTTTTACTAATCTAGGTTTCTTGAGATGGAAGGTCATTTGCACTCTTTTCAAGCCAGTTTCAGGCCACCTGTGGGACTGGAGTCGGTCATGATTTCTGTTCTCGATGACCTGGCACTGTGGCCGGAGCGCAGAGAGGTCAGAGTTTTGATTCTCCTTGACCTCTCTGCAGCATTTGCTACTTTTGACCATGGAATTCTTTTCGAACGATTGGAGAACACTGAGATGTCTGGTGCCCCTCTGGCCTGGTTCACCTCCTTTCTTTCAGCACACTGTTTTGCTATTTCCTTTCTGTTCGGCACAATCCTATGTCTCTTGCGGGGTGCCCGAGGGGTCTTCTCTGTCACCCCTACTTTTTAATCTGTACCTACAGCCACTTGCTGACCTTGTCTCCTCCAACAACATTAATGTGTATGCATATACATATGACACTCAACTGGTCTTCCGATTCAGGCCCCTGGTCTCAGATCCTCCTTCAAAACTTAAGGAGTGTCTTACTGCAATCAGGTGTTGGATGGCCAGATACTGGCTGAAACTAAATGGGGAGAAGAATGAGATCCTGGTGCATGGCTCTATAGATCCTCTTTCTTTTTGGGATCAGACTTTTGGCCAGATTTGTTGGCCCTGTGCCCGTCCCCCAGTGCTTGTGTGAAGAGCCTAAGGATACAATTTCTCCCTACTGGTTCACATGATAAGAGATGGTTTCCATTTGTAACATTGGTTTTCGTAGGTTGAAACTAGCAGTCCTACCATTTTTGCAGCCTTGTTAGTTACTGCCTCAATCATGGGCTCTCTGGACAACTGTAATGGCATCTACCTTGGGCAGCCTTCATTTTTATAGTCCAGAGGCTCCAAATCCTCCATAATTCTGCTGCACATTTAGCCCTAAATGTTCCTATCCTTTCCCAATCTACGAGGCTGCTGACTGGCTTCTCTGGCTTCCAGTGAGAAGCCCGATCAAGTTTAAGGTTCTGAATATCGTAAATTGATCTGTTCACTATATAGGTCCTGTTTTCCTTCATTCAAAGCTTATTGGTTATGCTCCTTCATGTAGACTGTGATCAGCTTTTCACAACCGATTAGTAGTCGATGCTTCTGTAGGTTTTGTCCAGAGGACACTCTTTCTTTGTACTTACTCCAGTCCTGTGGAATTCACTTCCCCAAATCTTGCGAGGGATCTCGGATCATCAGCTCTTTCGAAAAAAAAACCTTAAGACTATTCTATTTTCAGCAGGTTATCTTGCTGCTTTACTGGTCTGCTGATAGTCCCGGATGTCTCCGGGCCTTGGTTCACGCTCAGGAATTCAGGTACCTACATGCAGTATCATTATAGAAAATCTTTAGTTCTTTTTGAAATAGGGCATTTGTTGGCATTACTCAAGGGATCTCATAATACTCTAGGTTGGGCTTTTGCAACAGCGTCTTTCTAAATCTACCTGCCTCTACTCTCCGCCCTTTGCAACTTATTCAGAACAGGACTGCAAGACTTGTCCTTGGCATCAAGCCCTGGAATCGTATCTCTCCAGCTCTGAAATCTCTCCTTTGGCTCCCTGGGGATTCACAAATTAAATTCAAAACCCTCTGCATTGTCCACATGGCTTTCTGGGGCCTGGGTCCAAAATATCTTCAGCTATCCCTGCGCAAATACCGCCTCTCTCGAGCTCTCCCCTCCTCTACCTCTAACTCCCTTAGGGTCACTCATTTTTCAAAAAAACGAGCTGGGGTTCGATCTCTGTCTTTGGCTGGGGCCTCCCTCTGGAATCGCCTCCTTGCCACACTAAAACTCGAGGAGAACCATCTACAGTTCCGGAAGCACCTCAAGACCTTCCTCTTTGCTTCTGCATTCGCCTCCCCTAACCCCTGCTGATTTTCTGTCCTCCTTTGGCACTGTGCACCTGGCCACCCTCAGTCCTCTGGGCCCAGGTACCTACTCACCCTGCCACCCTCCCATATTGCCTCCGGGCCACCCTTTGCACTGGGGTCTGTACCCATACAGGTCCCCCCTCTCTTTCTTCCAGCACTTATCAGACATAATCAATCTGCCGCCTTAAACCCAGCACTTGCCACTTGCTGGCTGCACTACCAATGTTTGTTGCCTTATTATTTATCAATGTATTATTATTTATCTGTGTCTCCTTGCTCCGCACTATTCTTTCCCTCCCCCCTTGCACTTTTGCCCCTCCCCCTCTCCCATGCACTTGCGCGTTCTCAATGTCACTGGGCCTAGCCAGATCATTGTTTTGTTCTCCCCTGTTTCCCCCTCCCTTGCCTTGTCGCGCTCTGAAACACCTGAGTATGAGCACAATATAAATAAATTATCATATCATACGTGATGACAATTTCAAACCTTCGGGGTATTACCTAGTCACCTGGGTAATTAATAAGTCATACAAAAATCAATTAGAATGTGCCATATTTCTGTTCCATATTTCAAAATAAATTAACAAACTGTACTCAATCACTCTAAAAGCGACTTTGCTAAAAGCAGTGGACCCAGATCTTTGATTGAAATACGATTACTTAAACCGGCTCTACTTTTCCTGTTCATTTTGCACTAATTTTCTTCATTTGTATGTGCAAGGAACCATTCAGTTGTGAAAACGTTACAACTTCATGGTTTCCATGATACAAAGATCACTTTTTTTCATAACCCCAACTTGAACATCGTTAGCTTGGCTGTTCTGCAACTTACATGAACATTCTCCTCAAGGTAGCCTAACAATCACATTACTGGCTCCTCCAATTTTTAAACCATCTACATCCTCTAAAATGTGTAAGCGTACTAAAGAGTATCCAAATTAAACCCCAATATAAGAGAGCTTGTTTGTTTGTATCGATTTCATACTGTTGCGTTACTTCTGCACTGTGCATGCGCCTCAGTGAAAGAACATGACTTGTCGCGTCAAGTTAATGAACTGTATGAATTATGTGTGTATTTTAATTGTTTTTTTTATCCTGTTTTCCTGTGAATAAAGAAAGCTGTAATGTTCTTTTTGTAAAAAAAAAACAAGTCATTTGTAGTAACACGGCATGAGGGAGTTACCCAAAGAGTATAATTTGTTGATTGCTAATGAATAATCATATTAAAAATAACTATATATTCAATCCGACAATGTTGTTGTTTTGTTCTGAAAGGAGTGACACTTTTCTTATTTGCACCATATTCTACATCTGTATAAATATAATCACATAATTTGGCGGAAAAAAAAATGCAATTACTTCACTTTTCTTATTTTACATGGAGCTCAGAACCAGTACCACTCGCATGACTAATTGAATAAACAATCAAATAAGTTCAAAGGAGAACTTGGGAATACAGAGTCACTACACATACCTAATAATAATGACAATATAAGACGTGTACATAGGACTTCTTGCTTGATTCCTCTTGCTTCAAAGAGCTGAAATAATACCTGTTAGAGTGAGAGGGTGAAGAATGGGAAGGAACTAGATAGCACAACATTTTGCAGCAATAGTCTGGAAAGAAATGGAAGGCAAATTTGCTCTCTGTGCACAAGAGAAAATGAGGACAGTTTCTGCTGGTGATATGAACATATCTGGTTGACGTCTTTCCCATTGAAGTTCTGCCTCTAGCATGTGGGAATAGGCTTGTCAGGTTCTGCAATGCTTTTGTTTTCCAGACAGTATTTTAATTCATATTTATTGTATTCTTTTAAGAATGGAAAAGCTACTCAAATCGAAATTTGGCTAGCAGAGAAAAGAATGTATGTAGCAGAACATTTTAAAGGCCTGATGGTGGTGCTGATAGATGTATGTGGTTCAACCACGTTAAGCTTAAAGGAGACAATATGGGGGTGCTTCTGGACAGCTCAAAACATAACCTGTGGTTCACTTATGCTTGGCTGGTCTGCATGGGATTATATCGTGTATTGGTAGTTAAAACCCTGAGTGTTAAAATAGATGGCACACTATGATTGGCAGATGTCAGCTGTTGCGCAATACTGTTTTTTCAACAAAGGCTCCTCCACACAATATTCCTCTGAGAGTGCAGGTGAAAATAGCCTCATGTCAGCAAAATTGGATTTTGTAATACCACAATCTGTCTAGCCTCTGCCTCTGTCTATGCAACTGAACCCCTTCTCTTACAAAAATGACTTAAAGGAATATTGCGCTCAGAAATATTATTGACCCGAGGGGTCGGGCATGTGTTTTTAAGCATACGTTGACCGATCGTACAAACATTTCCTATGCACCTTAACGTAGTTTTCCTCTTTTGTACACATGTGAAATCAGGCAGCAGGGCGTGGCTATCTTGTGATAATCTTATCCGTTGCCGCATCGCCCAAGCAGGACTGCCCTGGCGGCACTAATTCATATGCCCCGCCCCTGAGGCTGAGATCACTAGATGCGTACCGCACAGGGGCCATTGTACACATGGCCTCACCAGACCCAGTGTCTCTGGGCAGGCTCCCCTTACAGGAGGCTGCGCCCCTGCAATCCACATAAGTGTGTCTCCATTCAGCAGTGTTCCGTGCCTTGTCTGCATGCCTCATGCCCATCCATCCTCCCTCCAATATCAATGGCAGTTCACACCTGTGGCCGTGCCCTCCCAAGGGAGCTGGCAGGGTGGGAACGGCCAAGGTGCCAAACAACATGTACACTTCAGAGGTATCTTAGGCGCAGGGGTCAATGTTCACATGCCCTCCTAAAACACTGTTTCCAGGCAGGCTCCCCTTGAAGGAGGCCGCGCCCTTGCAATCCACATAAGTGTGTCTCCATTCAGCAGTGTTCCGGGCCTTGTCTGCATGCCTCAGCGCATCCATCCCCCCTCCACTATCAATGGCAGTTCACACCTGTGGCCGTGCCCTCTAAAGGGGGCTGGCAGGGTGGGAACGGCCAAGGTGCCAAACACCATGTACACTTCAAAGGTATCTTAGGCGCATGGGTCAATGTTCACATGCCCTCCTAAGACCCCGTGTCTCCAGACAGGCTCCTCTGAAGGAGGCTGCGCCCCTGATAGCCACATAAGACCACGCCATATCCATGTCATTCATTCAAATACACACACCTCTTTTCAAATTCTTTATAAACCACTTCATATTTTTCATGAAAACATCTTTGAGCACTGCAAGTCAACTGTTGAACATGTTACCTGAGAACCTCTGTGACCACTGCGATTCAGCTCGTTGTCGTGCTACCTGTGAACATCTCCCTGTTCTCCTGCCACTAACTACCCTGCTTGCTGAATCTAACTGTTTGTTGGTCAAGGTAAGGGCAGGTCACCTAATCATATCTCCTTGATCTCTAAATAACTATTTCGAACGAACCTACACAGTAATGTTATGTGCATTCATCTCATTGCCATCGACTTGATTTTAATTTGTTATGTTATCGATATATATCAATTGTCATCAGTGTCAATTGGGATCGAATTGCATCCTTCACCGACCGTGTCTATAAGCATGTTTCCTTGTGATGCTTCATAGTACATCCAAGGGATGAGTAACATGTAATGATTTTCGTCACATCAAAAATTGTTTTTGAAAGTTATCCTATAATACAGCCGGCTATGCTACACTGGTTTTGCTTCGGTGACCAAAACATAGCTTGCATAGAAAAATGTATGGTATAATTCTGTCTTTCTCACACTTTTATGCAAAGTAATTTTGTAATTTTTGAATATTGTTGACCTTTTTTTTTTTTTTACAGAATTTCCAACAATGCCTGCATGTATGGTTTTCGATTGCCCTTCTAAGACCCATAACAAATCTAAAGGCACTACAATGCATATATTCCCAAGGAATATAGATTGAATAAGAGAATGGGTCAGATATTGCAGATTTGCGCCGGAAGAGCTTGAAAGTACAGCCCATAAAGTCTTGGAGGACACAAGGGATGATCGATTCCGCGTCTGCAGCCTGCACTTTGCCACGAATATGTATGACCAATCCAAGTACACAAAGAAGCATCGACTCGGAACGTCTTGTAAATTGCTCCCAAATCCAATTCAGACTCTATTCATGCACAGGCCGCCTCAGGTGAGTCACGGTTCCTGATTTAGCTGTAGACCTTGAGGTAGTAAACATGTGACTAAATGGACAGATTGGTAGTTTAGGTGTAAATGTCCCTTATAATACTTTTCATATTTACAAGATTGTATTGCTTTATAACTAAACCCCATTTAGCTAAACATCTGTCCTTGGTTTTAGGAGCATCATAGAAAACGATTTATGGGCACAGATAACTATGGGATAGTGCCCTTAGAAATAAGCATAATCTTTTCGTAATTTGTCTCTTTACATGGCAATTTTTAAGATTAGCATTTCTAATTCAAATCAAAAGGTTCCCTTTACAACTCCATGACTATGCACTGAATATGAAGGAGCAAGATTCTGCATCCATGTCTTGCCTGGAGTCAACAACAGCTTTGAGTGCGTTTCATTTCCGGAAATGTTTTATGCATGGAATTTGAGATAATGTGATCATATTTATGTATCATGTAGTTGGTTTACACAATGTTTAATTTGTGTTTTTTTATTGATATGTACCATTGTCTGCGTCACATTGAGTGTGTACAATTTCAATTTTTTCATCCACACTAAAACAAGTACTGTGTTACAAGAAGATGCTGAAGCTTCAACTACAATTACATCATCCCTCGTAGTTGATCCAGACCCAGAGGAACGCTTACTGACAGTTCCCTCGAATGAAAGAAAGAAGGTCCTAGATCTGATACTATTACAAAAAGACATTATTATAAATTAGCAGTTTTTGCAAATAGCTTGAGTGCAACATTTTAATCCATATGCTTTGTAAAGTCATCCTTGATCTCGTAAACTAGCCATCAATCAGGTGGAAATCGAAATGTATTTTTTGACTAAATGATGCACACAGTGTGCGATTGTATCTGTGTAAGCCATGTGTGCGATTGAATAATCTGATTTCTAATACGAATTAGTTATTTTGAATGGATACTCTTTTCTAGGGATGTATACATGATTGGGATATAGAAGAGGAAGGACGTGGATCTGAGTCGGTGGACCAGTTTGCTGTTTCTGTCATTACAGTAAAGAAGAAGGTTTCACAGAAAAGCAAGAAAAATAAGGTAATTTGCAAACAATTTCATTTTTAAACAGTGTATTGTGCTGGTGCCTTCATAACATGCTTTTTTAATGTAAATTGTCCAATACTCTATGTTGGATTTACATTGAACATCTTTTTCCAATATTTCTTCTAGTTGCCCGATGGTGTACGAAGTATGCAGACACAGACAGCTACAGAAATCAGAGATGCTGCTTGCCAAACTGATTTCACCATGGTGGAACTATTATTTGTGGTGCAGCGTGTTCAAATCAATAAGCATACTTGAGATGCTTTTGCCCAATGGCCAGAAAATGAATTTAATGTGAGCGGCGAAACAAGCAAAGTGTTGTTGGACCATTGCTACAATGCGACTGCTCCACTAGATGAAGATGAAACTGAATGTAATGAAGATGCTTTTGAATTAGTCGCAGACCACTTGATACAATCGACACCCACCAAAAAAGGGCCACCCAAAAACCAACGACATTGATGTTTTCTCCGATTCATGATCAAGTAACAGATGCTGAAATGTCAGAGACTGAAGCATCAATTCAATTGGCCTAGGAACTAGCCAAAGATCTCGACTACAGTATGTCCAGTTTGGCTGATATGTCAACCACAGTTTGGTCAGAAACAATAATAATGCCGGATGATAGTCTAAGAAAGGAGCACAGTTACATAATATTCGGCAGCAGCTTGATGGAGATTATAATGATGCTGAAATGTGTGCATTCAGTGAGAGGGGAAGTATGTGGGAAGCCATTGGTGAATGTGACTTGTTTATCACAAGGCAGTAACATCAAAATACATGCCACCTGTGAAATGCACATGAAAAATGTTCATGGTCCGCACAACCGATGCTGGGGAAACTGCCAGCTGGGAATCTACTGTGTGCAGTGCTTTACTTTTCAGTGGCTCTAGTTTCATAAAGTTGTCCAGTTTCTGTAAATTTGTGGGACGCTATTTCATTTTTAAAATGCAGTACTACAAATATCAACGTCAATATCTATTCCCTGCCATTAGTGAAGCATGGAAAATTGAACAATTGTCTATTCAAAGTACATTCTCGGAAAAACGGTTCAGGTTAGCTGGCAATGGACAGTGCGACAGCCCCGGATTTTCAGAAAAGTACTGCACATACCACTTTCAGGACATGGAAACTAAAATAATTGTGAGTTTGGTGGTCATGCAGGTGTCCGAATGTAAATCCTCAGTGGCCATAGAGAAACTTGGTTTTATAAAATCACTGGATGATCTCCAATCGAGGGGAATGCAAATTGACTTCATAGCCACGGACAGACACGTTTCAATAGCCAAGACAATGAGAGAGCAGTTTCCAAATATTCGCCATCAATTCAATGTATGGCATGTTGCCAAATCCATCAATAAAAAAATCTCAGCTGCCGGGAAAAAAAAGGGTCTGAAAATATTTTACAGTGGTCCCAGTCTTTCAGCAACCATCTTTGGTGGAGCTCCAAAACTTGTGATGAGTCTGTGGAAATTCTACTAGAAAAAGGCGGTCACTAATGCACCACTGTTCAAACGTTCACTCTTGGACAGAAAACCAACATTTCCACCAATGTGCACATGGCCCTTTGTCGCCGGAGCAGGAACGGAAGAAGAAGTGGTTGATTCCATCTTCACCTCCACACAAAGCCCTTGAGAAGATTGTGTTTGATAAAACTCTATTAAGAGATCTGAAGGGACTCACAGAATTCTGTCACACGGGAGATTTGGAGGAGTTCCACAATATGTGCCTAAAGTACAGGTCAAAGAGATTGCATTTCAGAATAGACGGGATGAAATATAGGCCATTACTAGCGGTATTAGCGCATAACGAGAATGTGGCCATGATCAACCGAGGACTGCAGGAAACTTTGGGATGCTTCGCTACACAGAGCCCTTTATGAAAAGAAGCAAAAACTGGGTGGTCAAGCCAATATATGAGGAAATAGAAATCGATTTTGTGAAAGATCTTATTATGACTGTCTTAGAGATACATACTCAAGGAATTGCGCACAATTTTGTGCCGAGGACACATACATTGCCTCAAAACATTGCCAACGTGCCCTGTCCACCTAAAGCAGAGCTTGTGGAACAGTTCACTTCCCGGTACAAATGATTACCATATGTTTTTTTGTTCCAGAATGTTTTTATGAAGTGTCCAAATAAAGCATCCAATTTGTATTTTGAAATCTATCCTCTTTGTCAATTTGTTTTTCAACAAGTACCATTTTTACGAATGCCATACAATGTAACACTGTGCTTTCACACTTCCCAGTTTCGTCGAGCTACTGTGGGACCTTCACTGATCGTGGGAGGGCCAGATGGATAACAGTATGAAAGCAACTTTGGGGTTCTGCCGTTGCCTTACCAAACAGTTGCCCAAATAGCTGAATAACTACTGGTCACACAAAAGGGATGTGACCTAGGCTAAATAAGATACTCAGGACACAAGAACTACTGGTTCTGAGCAACACAGTGCATCAAAGTGGGTTGTTGGTGAGAAATAGAAGCTCTCTGACCTATATATTCATAAGGGCATGTGTTAGGGGTTGTTGCTAATGTAAGGAAGGAGTGGGTCGGTTGAACCCCCGGCCATGCAGCAGAAGGCCCTGACATAAGCAGAGGTGGGGCTGTTGCTAGACACACTTGGACTCCATTTTGTGTACCCTCGACTCCAACTTTGGACTAGGCCGCGTTATATCATTGCAAAGTTTCCCCTACCCCTCAGCAGCGCCCCGAACATTGAGCACTGACACTCCCCACATTTTTCCTCCTGTGCCTCTGCCTCACAAGCCCCTTCCCATGCATGCGCCGAGACAAGATGTTGCAAACTAAGAATGTATCTTCATTCTGAGTGAAGGTCACCAGCTTTGAATTTTGGCTTGCGAGCTGAGGTAGCCCACGCATCGCACACAGTATAAGGTTCAATTGTTTTTCGACCTTGATAGAAAGGGACCATTCCGAAAGGAATTGAATTAAGGGAGGGGTGTATGATTAGGTTCACTAATAAAAAACTGTTCAAAGGAACATGTTATTTCAGTTCATGAAAAATAGTTGATCTGAACGGATTCTGCATTACGGTCTGTATTATGCCAAGAGAATGAAAATACCGAATATAATGTAAATTTGACTTTCAACGATTTTATAGACTTCTGAGTCAATTTATCATTAGCCGACCTTTATTGCTGGGTTACATTGTACTTGTTTGTTCTGTATGGCATATTGCATTGAAGCGCAAGTACAACCTTTGTGTGTACTGGTCTTTCTACCGGGCACATAGGCAGTCCTGCATCGAGATGCATGTAGACCACCAATCGGTTCCCCCAGATTCAACGCTAATATTTAATTGAAATACCGTATATGTGTTCCTCGATTTGTAGCGTCAGCTTCCGCATCTCATTTCGAGCTGAACATACTCTATAGCACTATCCTCCAAAGCAAATTGTATACTACTTTACACAAGTTGTTTTCTATGTTAGTTTTAACACGGGCCAAATTAATGTGTAAAATGATAAATTGTGATAAAGATCGGCTACTGAGACACAATTCTGTTATGTTTTCAAAACAGATACATCCTGCCTTTCTGAGATTGTCATCGATTCCAGATACCAACTGACGGGTTCTTCAACCGGCAGCTGCAGATACACGTCAATAGCTGGATATCATTGACTCTTTTTTGGAATGTTCGCCGCGGCCCGATATGCCATTATGTGGTACCGGCCATTAGGAGCAACCTAACATCGTTTACAGTGGCCTAGCACCAAGCTGATGCACAAGCCTTCCGATTCACGGTGAGTCCAAATCACTTCTTTTACCCAAAAGCAACACCACGTGACTCACGATAATCATTTGCGGATCGAGACCGAAGAAAATAATTACCCATTTGATTAAATATGGCAATCGCTGGATGTTCTCAGAGCGTTTATTGTGAAATAAAAGTACTTTACAAATTGTACAGTCTTGCTATTTCCTTTTAAAGCATAGTTTTATATTCCGAATTGTGACGTGCTGTGTTGTGAGATGATATGTGTTGATTTCCGGGTTCTGCGTCACATCACGTTGGTGATGACTGGGCACGTTTGGCTACGCTGCCAAGTAACGTCCTGGAGATAGGCGGAGAATATCACTAGGTTTGGTGATCTCAGCCTCAGGGGTGGGGCATATGAATTAGTGCCGCCAGGGCAGTCCTGCTTGGGTGATGCAGTAACGGATAAGATTATCACAAGATGGCCGCACCATGCTGCCTGATTTCGCATGTGTACAAAAGAGGAAAACTACGGTAAGGTGCATAGGAAATGTTTGTACGATCAAACAATGCATGCTTAAAAACACGTGCCCGAACCCGCTGGACAATAATATTTCTTAGCACACTATTCCTTTTACTGGTTTGTGCCCTCTGAAGAATTACATCAATCACCACAAGTTTCCTGAAACTGACAGTGTTCGGATATGCCAGGTGAGCAGTAGGATGTTCTTGAATCAAGATGCCTCTTTGTGGTATCTGTTACCAGCGAAAACCTTGCTGAAACCACCTCATGATTTTTCAGATAAAGTAAAGAATGTGGCTCTTACCTGTCTAGGTTTTTTGGTGTCTTAACTCACCCCTGTGGTGGGGTGAAGGGGCTTGTGGGTTATTAAATGCTAACAAAATTGTATTCTGCTGTGATACTGTTATGCATGATTCTTTTTCTCTGTTGTTGCTTTGAGGCCAGCAGTTGATGTGATAAATCGCTTTGCTTTTGACACAAGTATTTTTATTTATTTACTTATTTATTTATTTATTTATGGCATTTGTTATATGCCCAGACCCTGTGGTATCACAGCGTAGATGATTAGTTACATGCAGGATGCAGTACCTCTTGGGCAGTACATTAGAGTCACAGATTAAAGCGAAATGCATAGACATAGTTATATTTCACAATTAGAGCAATTAAGTAGGTCACAGGTACATTGTTCTAGGATTAGACGTGGGGATAGACAATACTAGGTTGTGTGATTAGTCAGATAAGCAATGTGATTACTACTGATTGGTATCTGTTGAAAATCTAGGTTTTTAGGGTTTTCTTAAATTGCTGGTGGGAGAGTTCATTTCCGGTAAGGAGTGGAAGGGAGTTCCAGGTTTTGGGTGGCATCACTGGAAAGCTACTTCCTCCTGCTCTGGTGGATTTGAATTGTGGGACGAAGAGTTGGGAGCTGTTATTCGATCTCAGTGCTCTTATGGCCTTTGTATAGGTAACGGAGTTGCTGAGGTAGGAAGGTGCCATCTTGGTCAGGCACTTGTGAGTAATACTGAGAGTTTTGTTGATGGTTCTAGCTTTCACAGGAAGCCAGTGTACTTCTCTCCTAGTAGTGGAGATGTGATTGGATTATTTGATGCCAAGGGCAGCTCGCAGCGCTTTATTTTGCAGTAGTTGGAGCTTAGCTAGATTGGTATTGGAGGTTCCTAGCAATAGTACGTTACAGTAGTCTAAATTAGACAGAATGAGCGCATAGGCAAGTGTAATGCAGTTTTGTGGAGATAGGAATTGCCGACTTAATGCAATGGGGATTAGCTGTATAAGAGGTGGCTGATGAGAGGGAATTGATCTGTTTAGTCATTGTAAGGTTGGTATCTAAGTAGATGCCAAGTGTTTTAACCAGTTTGAGGACCTTTATATGTGTTCCATCCATAGTGATGGATGAGTAAGCAGGATGGAGAGATTTCATATTGGTGATCCCACAATGAGAATCTCTGTCTTTTAATCGTTGAGACATCGACTGTACATGGCCATCCAGGTTTGGATGATGGCATATACTTTGTTTACTGTGATTGTGTCTTGTTGAAGATTGCCTGTGATGGGGATTAGAATCTGGGTGTCATCTGCGAAGTTCGTGTAGATGACACCCATGGCGCTGAGGGTTGAAAATAGTAATATTGTGTAGACATTGTAGAGGGTAAGCAACTGGGATGCGGTCAGCATCTTCCTTACCTATTGCAACTCTAGAGGTCCGTTCAGAAAGAAAGGATTTAACCCAGAGTGTGGCTTCCTGTGAGAAGTGGACGTTTTCTGCCAATGTATTGCAGAGTTTGTCGTGGTCCACCAAGTCAAAAGCAGCTGACAAGTCTAATAATAGCAGGATGCACAGTTTACCGGCATCTCTTACAGCGCCCATTTGTATTTTAAGATCCAGTAGGGCTGTTTCGGTGCTATGATTAGGTCGAAAACCCGACTCTCTGGCACCGAGGTGGTGATTCTGTTCAAGATTGGTCTGAATTTGTGAGTAGCTAATTTGCTCAATTATCTTCAAAAGGAAGGGAACAGTGGTTATGGGACGGTAGTTAGTCTCTGTTCGGTGTTCTGTGCACGTGTTGTTCTATTTTGTGCTTGTTGCTGGAAGGGATTGGAATTAAACATACCTTTGGCACACTGTTGATTATGGGCCTGTATAATGGAAAAGCACACAAATATCCTGAAAATGCCACGTGCCGAGAATGCCTCTATGCGAGCCTGCATTCAGAAGTTATTCTGAATGCTCTGTCTTTTCATGGAATTGTTTATGCAAAGTGACCATACATGCAGGTTGTGGCTGGAACGTGCCTGACAAGCCTGCACGCAAAGCAAAAAGAGTCAGATACAGCTAGCTTTTCGTGCTCCTTGGGCAGAAACACATGCACCCTTGAAACAGTGCATAGGGTCCCCCGCAACCACGGATGCACCTCAGAGACACTGCATGGCTTCCCCTGTAACTATTAACGGCACCCGACAACATATGTACAAATTACTGTGACTGGTAAAACTCTGAAAAATCTGCATGCGAACCCCATAAACTGTTCCTGCATTCTGCTACACTGCTTACGCGCACCTCTAACTTCTATCAGAACCCTGACTGTGTGCACGCACCCCTATATCCAAAATGCGATCTTACCTCTGCGCAGTGATTCCTATGTGCAAGTCTATGTATGCCTGCCTTTCTGGTGGCAGTTACATTGAGAGCTTTCCATGGTCATTTCCCTGATGTGAGGTTGCGCGGTCAGATCCATGAATACAATTTTACCTGTGTGGTTGTGGCTGTGTGATCACCTCGTGGGGGCTGTCCCAGAGAACGCCCATATTTTCCCTAGTACTTTCCCATTTCGTGAGTTTCTCCCTCTGCTCTTGTCTATGCGCAGGCCACGGCCGTGCTCTGCAAGGTGTCTTTTGCAAGGCACTCGGCTGCAAGCAGAGACGTGCCAAGCCTGTGCGAAGTCCCTGCAGAGTTGGAAAAAGTCCAGCACAGTCGATACCATGAATTGACAAACAGGATTTTGCACCCGGTTTGGCGTGCAAAGTCCCTATTTATCTTGCAGACAATTCCATGAATCAGGCCTTATGGGTTTATTTTTCTTGAAGTGTGGTGATTTTAAAGTGTGGCTTGTGTTCCCATTAAAATAATACATCAAATATATGTCAGGCCCAATCTCACTCTTGACATATACAGACTTCAATGTTATGTTTTGAACGATGTTATTGTTGTTAATATTTGCACAATGATAGACAATTATGAAGCACTAAAAGAACGAAACACGTCCATTGTTATATATTTCAAAATAAATGTATTTTAATAGATGAGCATACGTTTAAGAAACAAAATTGCTAGGTCTATTAATATGTAAAAATCAATAATATGTATACCCGGAGTTTGTGTTTTCTCATCATTTTCAAGTTGTACCCTTTTGGCCATTTATAAATCAAGTTAGTTACCCCACAGTGTGAGACTGCTTGCAAGTGTGGATCCTTGACAGACTTTTTTCTCAGGGTTAATAATGTCCACAGGCATCTAGCCATTGGTCACACTGCAGGTGAAGAAGCAGGTTGGCGCTGTGACCTACAATTTATGATTAGTTGGCATTGCAATTTCATGCTATTTAGCAGACATGTCAATACTATCGATTTGCAAACAAAATAACATTCCCCTTTTTATATGATATTCTCAGCTCAGACAAAGTGCAATTCTCATCTGCCATACTGTTAGTAAATGTACAGGTCAGTACTGAGCTACTCAAGGGGATCCACTCCCCACTGACCTTTTTACCAGTGACAGCAAAGTAACCTCTTTTCTCTGTTCATGGTATCATCTTTTTCATTAGCATGAAACGTATCTCAACAAACTCTAAGGCAGTTTGTACAAGAACTGCAGATTCCATAATTTGGACAATACACGAAGCCATTAGTTATCCTTCAATACAAATGACTTTTTTTCGCAGAAAAATCTATTTCCATTACCTCAGGATATTTAGATCAATAGCTTGAATGGTGAAAGACGCACATACCGGTTGCTGTGCCTGAGAGCATTTGAAATTATTTTTCATTTTTCATTAAATATAAAAATGCGACTCTTTCATACTGCAGAAAAAACTCTTTATCAGTGTTTCCCTTCTTCCCCAAATCCAGGGGTACAGTCCAGAAATTCTGATCTACAAGAATTATGCAAAGATTTTAGAGGAAATATATATAAGACATTTTTGCATATCCATGTTGGCAGAGTGAGGTCCGTGCTTCATTTTCAAATCACTTTAAAAGGACACACTACTCTACAAAATAAATGTACTTGCACAGACCTTATATGTAAACAGATCATCTTGTGCTCCAAGTGAGATGGGAAATCCCAGAGGATGGCAAGGCTAAACGTTTCAATATCATATTTAAGAAGCTTACACAACCAAAGAACCTTTGTAGGAATGTAGCCTATTTGACTACAGCAGTAGACTCAGACCCGTCGAGATTTTTAAAAAATCGAATGTGAAACGATAGCTGTGGTGTTGTCGAATTTAATAATTGATCCCTTGCATACTCTAATGCAGAATATGTTTTAGGTTGTTGATATATGCAATTAACGTGGAATCTGTTCCGCTAAAAATAGCAAAAAAACACGATAATGCAGCTTGTAATGTGTTGCAAAAATATGTTAAGAACTTTAGTACAATGCATTTAAAAGTGGTTTGAATTAAGTAGTAACTTGCACATAGGGAGCCTGATTTACAAAGCTTTTTTCAATGGTGATATCCCTTTGATAAAACGCGTTGTAAATCAGTGGCAAACTTGCCCTCCTACATTAAACTGCAGCAGCGACCAAATACGCATACAACTGTAAGAATGTCCGTATCGTGTAATGGCTTTTAACTGAAAATGACAGCTATTAAATAAAAAAAAAGGCTAATAACATTAAAGCAGTGATTATCCTTTTCTTCTTGTAATGTGCAGAGAGTTTGTTATTTTAATTTTTTATTATAGCTGGGCAATGGATAGGGAAATCACCACTATTGGCTTTAGGCAAAACTTGCCACTGCAGATCCCTAAAATGGATATGCAGTGTAGGATTGCTGTAACAGCACGTTAAAAGGATCTCAGGTGCACTGGGTGAAGGCCACCTGGGCCTCCATCTTCGATCATGCTGGCTTAAACCAGTTCAGACAATGGGGCCTTATTCTCGACCAGATGGGTGTCAGGGGGCATTGGTCCCACACACCCACCTGAAGAGGACTACATGGATATCATCAGAATAGAGTGACTGAATCGGAAGCAGGGTATCACGTGATGACGGGAGATGAGAGAGAAATGGAAGAAGGACTGCTGATGTGTACAATGAACATTATTGTTATGTCGTGGGGGCAGGGGAAGCCAATCGGATATGTGTCTTATTGTAAGGGACCAGACCATGAGGCAATATAAGGGGAAAGCGACTTGGAGGTGGGTTGGTTACGTTTGAATTTAATTGAATTGAATTGATTGTTTTTTTGTATAGCGCCTGTACACAATGTACTTCAAAGCACTTCAAGGAGGGAGGGAACATGGGAATAATACAATTACAATCTTACAGGTCCTTGAAACTATTCAGAATGTGAGAAATAACTATCATAATCAGCCTGGTGACATTTCAATAGTGCAAGTGCAAGGAACAATAAAGGAGAAGAGGGAGTGGAAAAAAAAGAGACAACCCAGCAGTAACATTACAATGCCTGATGGCAATTGATGTAGTGCATGAATATACAGGAGGAGGGGGGAGTGGGTAAGGGGGGTGTGGAGTGAGGGAGAAGGAGAGGAACAAAACAAGCGACTGTCATAAAAGGTCAGAAAAGATTCTGAATAATTATTGGGGGGAGGGGAGGAGAAGACACAGAGGGAAGGAGGGGTATATGGTCATTGCTTCCTGTGTTTATTTATCAAAGACCACAGCTAGGAGCTATATCAGGAAAGTTAGAAGACTGAGGGACACTAATGACTGGCTAAAGAGGCAGATATGATTTTTGAGGGGAAGAAGAGACAGTGAAGGGGCTCAATTATGCACTCGGATGATTGAGAAGGAAGGGGTGATGGATACAGAAAAGGAAGAGAATGATAAGGAGGATCAGGACACTGAAATGCCAGAAGATATACTTTTTCACTAGTATGAGGTCACAGGCAGGGGCAGGACCGGAGGAGACACAAAAGGGGGCAGTAGTTGTGGAAACACTACAGCTGGGGCTGACAGCCCCAGGGTCACAGGGACTAGGCAGATCAGGGTACAAGGGACTAGGCGGAGCAGGCCCCAGGGATATACAGAGTCCCCAATCCTCTTTTCACAAAACCTAAAGAAAGAGTTGGATGATATAAAATTGCCAGGGAAGTAAGTATTGATACAAGATGTTGATGATTTGCTATTCGTTTCTCCCTCATACGAGGCTGGTAAAGAAGATACGGTTCCATGTAATAATGTCGCCACAAAAATCACGCCATGCAAAAATATTGCCGAAAAATTGCCGTTTTTTGTGGCAACATTATTGCATGGAACATGCGGGGGACACCCCTGCAACCCCCAAACATTTTTTAAAAAAATTTTTTTGTTGCCCCTGTCTCCATATATATGGTCACCAAAATAATATCGCCACAACTTCACGGAAAAAGAATGTTTATTATATACCTAAACCTCAGAATATAATGCAAATGCAAGCTTTTATAGGGGTAGTAGGCTACTGATGGCAATGGATCACTATATTTACTGAAATTGTTAAACCACTTCAGGACTATACCTGACTGAACACTATGGTCCTCTTGCAGTGGACACTAACTAGAAGCAGAAGATGCATTCACAAGAAAAGAACGGATGCTAGCAGAGGCACCCACATTGGGCCAGCCCCATTACAAAAATTCATTCACTTTGTATTGCCATGAGAGAAAAGGTTTCACTTTGGCTGTACTTACCCAGATGCAGGGGATCCATCGTAGAGCCGCAGCCAATTATAATAAACAGTTGGACCTGGTTGTAGCACGAATGCTGCCATGTTTGGGATCAGTAGCCGCTGCAGCCCTGGTAGTTGAACAAAGTGAGAATATGTACTAGGCGGCTGTTCCGCATTCAGTGGTATTGTTACTAGTGTAGATCAAAACTGAGTACATGTCCATCTCAAGAGCTAGCAAATATTAAATACGTTTTCTAAATTCTTTGAACATCAACATGACTAGATGCTCTGTTCAGAATCCACCATCATTGTTAACCACTCCGCAGGAGGGAGAGCCACACGATTCCACCCCACATGATTGTGCATTAGTGACGGATTGTCAGGTAATTCCCTGCACAGAACTCTCCGATGTACCACTGCCACAGGTATGCTTGCCCAGTGAAGTGGTGGAGAGTGGTAAATGGCCCGATGTGACATAGCACAAGTAGCCGAATGTGTAGCCCTTACACGAGCCTGCTGAAGGGCGGCTCAGCAATCTGTCAATATTCATACCGATTCACGATACACATTTGGCATTGCCCATGACTTTGGTCAACTTTGGAACCAGAGAGCTTTCATTATTTCAACTGGCACACTGATAAAAAATAGACAGTAGGCCTCATTACACGGATGGCGCTAAGGGATTACCGGCACCGGTAAGGGCACCGGTGCCGGTAATCCCTTAGCGCCATACTACGAGGTCCCTCAGCGGGTCCCATCCTTAACGTGTGGTCAGACCACACGTTAAGAACGGGACCTGCTGAGGGACTTCAGGGCAAATAACGGTACCCCTAATAGCGGTACCGTTATTTGCTCCTTCCCCATTCCCATTGCGCCCTATAGGGGCTCAAATGGGAATGGGGAAGGGCCTTGGTGAATGGGGAATTACCGCCCCGCCAAACTTGCAATGGGGCGGTAATTCCACCATTCACCAAGGCGGAACTGGTAAATACCGGCGGCAGCCATGGCGCTAATAGTGCAATGAGGCCCAGTATGTATTAGCTCTTTTAGATGCTATAATGTTACCCAAGAGAATTAATATTGTCAAATGTGCCGCTCATCAGGCACTGGATGACCCTACTAGTTGCAGAAATGATTTTGCTGATCAATGAAGTGTGCATCTTGCCAATAAAAACATGGCAGGAGGAAACTGTATAAAACATTAGAAGATATTGCACACATGCAGGAAAACATGCCGTCTCATGAAAAGGATAAGTGGATTTCGAAAAGGGTGCAGGTTGCATGAGGATTCTCAGTGGTGAGATGAACAGGTTGATTAAAGGGTACACAAAACTACTGTTACACCTAAACAGGATGTATCATGGGCAGGCACCAGTGGCGGCTGCTTTCATAGGGCGGGGGGGCACCGCCCCCCATCCAGGACCCACACACCTCCAGGGAAGAGTGTCCCAACTTCAAGTTGTGCTGTGTGCAGCAGAGAACAGATTCAGAAGTTCTGATCTCTTCTACTGCATTGTGAATGTGAGCAGCAGCGCAACAATTCATAAAAAGAAATATCTGCCTCCACTCACACTCACCTTGCCTGCGTCTTGTCTAATGGGCTGGCTGCCACAGGGGCGCGTCCCTTTTTATGCAGATCTTTTCTGCAGTAAAGTACGTGGAGTTCCTAGCTCCATGAACTTTACTTAATCCCATCAACCTAGGAGTCTGGCGGGGCGCTAGAGGGGTGGCAGGGGTCTGCATCAGTCTGAATTCTGAGCATCCAGAGGCACAGGTATTGCTCTTCTGAACACCCATGAAGAATTGCTTGTATCCCTCGACTCCAACTCCCCAGCTGTCCTCATCATTCTTGATCTCTCCTCTGCCTTTGACACTATCAATCACTTCATACTCATACAAAGGCTCCACAATACCTTTAGTACCTCAGAACAGGCACCGAAGTGGTTGTCCTCTTTCCTATCTGACCACTCTTCCCAGGTCATCCTTGGCACCGTCTGCTCTGTTAGTTCCATCTCCACCTGTGGTGTCCCCCAGGGATCTAACCTCTCCAACTGGCTTTTTAACATCAACCTTGCTCAGCTGGCACTCCTCATCTCCTCTTTCTCCTCCAACTTCCAGTGTTATGCATATGACACTCAACTCTTTCTCAGACTTTCTGCTGACTCACTCGCACCTTCCTTCATTCATGACTGCCTATCTGCCATCCAGGCCTGGTGCACTTCCAATGATCTCTACCTCAATGCCAGCAACACTGAAATCCTTCCTATTGGGACCCTTGCTCCCTCCTTCTTCTCTTCTCTTTGGCCTCCCTCCATGGGCTTTCCCCCTACTCCTTCTTCTGAAGCTAGAAACCTTGGAGTCATCTTTGACTCCTCTCTCTCCTTCCTCACACTAAGGACATTGCTAAGAAGTCCCACTTTCAACTCTTCCTTCTCAACATATTTAATGTTTCCAGAGCACTGATTCTCTCTAGGCTTGACTATTGCAATAGCTTCCTCCTCAAACTTCCTTCTTGCACTCTGCCACCCCTTCAGGAAACCCAGAATGGAGCAGCGAGACATATCCTTGGCCTTAAGTCCAGGGACCAAATCTCTCATGCCCTAAAAATTCTTCACTGGCTCACAGTTGCTGCATGGATCAAATTCAAATCCCTCTGTATCATCCACAAGGCTGTCTGGGGCCAGGGACCACACTATCTGCAACTCTCTCTTACAAAATATTCCCCTCTAGACCTCTGCATTCCTCTGGCACCAACTCCTGTGTAAAGCGTTTTGCTAAACAGAGAGTAGGAGTTTGTTCTATTTCCTCAGATTGATCCCTCCTTTGGAACATCCTCCCCTTCCCTCTACGTCTTGAACAGGACCTTCTCAAATTCCGAAAGCACCTTAAGACCTTCCTATTTTCCTCCTCCTTCCCTTCTTCCCTCCTCTGCTAATGTCACAGTTGCTGTGATTTGTGTCTTCGAACCTTATGCATCCTCTGGGCCCCGACCACTCATACCCAATCTTCCCAGCTTCTGTCTACCTTGGGCACTTGCCTCGGTACACCTTTCGCCCTGGAGACTCACACTTTCCCACCCAATGTGACTCCAGACTGTATAGCACTTACCATACCTTACACTTCATACGTGGCTAACCCTTGAGCACAGACACCCTTGCACCTACCCCGCTGCCCTCTTCCTTGCTGCACTTTCATGTTCTGAATACTCACAAGGCATAGTAGGTTTGTCCGTTCTTTCCCCCGCTGTATTTACATTTGTGTTTTTAATGTACTTCAATCCCATGTTCCCCCCCTGTTGCCCTGTGGGCGCTTTGAAACAGAATTCATTTGCTGGATAAACGCCTAACAAGCAAACAATAACTACATAAATAATTCCCCCTCCCCCAGTCAGACAGGGCAGTAGAGAGATGAAACTGGGTCTGGAAAAATAAATTAGCCAAATTGTTTCAGGAGATACAGGTGAAATGGTCAGAAGCCGTCCCACTTGTTCTGTTTAGCAGAAGAACACCTGCAAAGAAAACTGGGTTAAGTCCAAATGAAATTCTTTGTGGGAGACTTATGAGATTGCGTATAGCACCACCAGTCAAAACTGTAACAGATCATTTGCAATTAACTGATGATCAGTTGTTGAAATATGTCGAGACAGTAATGTCTTCTGTCAGTCTCATTCACAATCAGGTTCAAGCTGCACTGTTAAGGGAACCAGATTCTCCAGGTCCTTCCTTACAGACCACTGACAGTGTCCCAATAAAGGAAACCCAAAGAATGACTGCCCTGGCCCCAAGATGGAAGGGGCCCTACCTCATCCTACTGACCTCTAACTCAGCAGTAAAATTTCAGGGACACTTGACATTGGTGCGTGTGAATCACACCAAATGGGCGGTAGCCCCCACAGTGGAGTTTCTATTAGATGGATGAGGTGTTTATTTCTATTTGCTTGCATTAATGTACCTGTAGGAGAGCATGACTCTGTTGTATAAACTATTCTAACCATGTGAAACTTGACTAACTTTCTGATATGAGCTAATGTCAGGGCTTGGCAGTGGTCTAAGAAGCGATGTATAGTACATTGTCAAGGGGGAACATGTGAAAAAAATGGATCTTGGGAATGCAGGGTGAATCTTTGATTAGGATTTATACCCCAGGCATCTGAGTGACCAGTGGGGGTAGGCCCATCTCCCTGTGAGTATCTACCGAGTTGGATGAGTGAGGAAGATTACTTGAAAGTTCTCAACTCCAAATGGGAAGAACCAACACTGAGGCATCAGCCTAACCTTAGGAATAGAGAAACAAGAACATCCACTAACATAACTACTACGGTGACTGAAAAAACTGAGTGTATTGTTTCCAGAACCATCACATGTTTCTGACCTAATGTATTACTGCCATTCTTTTTAATAGGAGTAGAAACAACATGATTTCTAAAATCATCTGTTGGTATAAACAATGGACAGGAACCACGGTGGTCACAGCACTTGGTAATGGAAGCGTAGTTGCCGATTTGGTAAATCTGCCCATGGCTATGCGAAGAGTGGTGGTGCCAGGGCATTGTGAGATGGATGATTTCAGCGTGGTTGTAGGTAAAGGGAAGGAGCAGCCACCTTGATTGGATTGTTATCTTTAAACAACAGCAAATTGAAAGAATAGTACCAGGTTTACAAAGGTGTGTTCAAATTGTACTGATGCCCAGTGCCATTTTTTAGATAATCTAGACAATATAACGTGTACTATGATATAGCAATTGCAGTGACCAGAGCTGGAGGTAGGAGATTTTATGTACAGTCAGAGGGTATGTTATAACACTGTGTCAACTTTGGATAGAGTTGGATACAGATATACAGAACTAAATGCAACTTTAGCTATGGTTTTGTTCACTGTTCTTTTTTCTGCTTTCCACATGACTACCCATTACCATAATAACTCAATGTCTGCTGTATGCTGCTGACCTTGGAGGAGCCCACACAATGCATGAGCCAGGGCTCTTTGTCACTTATGGTGATACTGTCAAGTGATATACTAACTGGCTATCTATTACCACATTACCAAGTTAATTAATAATTGTTATCATATTTTGCATTTTGAAAGAATCCCGCACTATGTCTCTTCATGGTGAAACAAATATTTGCACAACAATAAAAAAGGACAAAGAGTCTAAACTGTTACGTCTCATTGTCATATGTCTTACATTTTCATCCAATAATATCTCTAAAGTAAGACATTATGCCTCCAATAGGTATCTACAATGTTTACCAATTAAACAGCTAATGAGGTTCAAGTCAATGTGCATAACTCACAGAGCAATCCGTGGACAAGGAGCAGAGTTCCTAAGAGAGCAGATAAATGTCTATGCCCAACAAGACCACTCAGATCTAGCAGCAACATTTGTTTGAAACCAAAGCCATAAAACATAGAAAATTCGTAGGATCCTCCTCTCACCTTGCACCAAAAATCCAGAATGAGCTTCCAAAGAATGTACGTAACACGAGAGATCACCTTCTATTTAGAAAACTACTCAATACCTGACTCTTCTCCCCATAAATATAAGGAACGTCTATGGGGCACATACGCAGTGGAAGCAACACTCAGAGTGGGAACCGATCCTCATTATCTCCCTAATCTAGCTCCCATAAATAGAGGGAGGGGGAAGAACAATTTACGGCATATCACTATACCAAAATGAAACATAGATACATTAAAATCACTCTAAGAATTAATATGGAGTAATCAGGAGCGAAGGGTAAGGATGACAATCAAACACAGGTTTAGTCAACAGAGCAAACATGAGCAGCGATGGATCACCGACAGGGAAATGGATAGGAAGGAAGCTAATTAATGAATTTAAAATATACAGCAACAATACCAGAGCGGGGGACAATGCGTGCCCCAAACTGTCACACAAACCTCAGAAATAGTTCCGATGGAAACCTGCCACCCCATCACACATAACAGCTAGACGGACAAACAACAATATCAACTCCATAGGACAATCATAGATGTGGAACAAAGAAATGAAAATACTAAGAGGCAAAAACCCACTAAACCAAAAACTCAACTTTCTGCATACATCTCTCAGACAAAGACCCACACAAATCTAGCCAACCCCAGAGAGAGTTCTCCCAATTCGAACAATAGGATTGACATGGAGGAAGACAAGAGTCACGGTTATCAACATCGGGATTATCAGAGTTGCACAACTCCACCCCAGCCAACGCGTAGAGGCGATGAAATCCAATTTAATGCAACATTGGTAGACTTGCTTCTTTCACATGATCACAACAATTCTGACTATTCGTTTCTTGTGCTAATGCAAATTTTAAACTTGTTAGACAAAGGCCACAAAGTTAATCACCTAAAGTTGGGGCACATAAAATTATTGATCTGACATTTTGGCTAAACTAAATAAACTTGAAGGCTTCATATACGCACAAGAATTTGTGACTGCAGTTAGTACATCAAACTCTGCCTGTTCTTTTAAGGCTGTATTGATGTCTAAATCCTCTCAAACTATGACAAAAGTCACTACTCCAAGTGCAGGACAAAACTGCAATGGTACAGAATGTGAACCTGACCATCCTAAATCCCAGGGCTCAAGTCGAGGATACACGCGGGGGGACGGAGTCCACCCACTTTATTCAGAGGGGGGACTCAGTCCCCCCAGCTAAAATGATAAATATTGAAAGTCCTCTTTGAATTTATGAATTAAAGGCAACCTTGGGATCAAACCGCATTCGGTAGATTTGCAGGCCATTTGTATTGGTTCTTGGAGTTCAAAACGTGCACATCTTTTAAAGTTTTCAAAAACACTATTAGAAGAAAATATCCTCTATTGGTTTTGTGTGTCTGTTGATTTTATGAAAGAAAAATGCCATTCGTCCTGTTCAATTTGGGTGGTTATGCCAAGCCAATTTAATGATATGTGCATATTTCACCTTGATATGCTAATCTCTGGCGACATCACATCCGTTTGTGTTTGTTGATGAGTCCCTCCACTTTCATTTTTAGAACTTGACCCCTGCTAAATCCTATGAGCAAGTGCTTAAAACCTCAACTTCAACACATGTAGGTAGTGAGGGTACAGAAGTAATGGATTTATGGTATAAAGTTTTATGTAACAGCTAAAATTGGAGAAATTGAAAATGTGCTCAAAAGTGCGAAGGGCCTGACCAGCACTTACCAACTAACAGGGTAATTCATAGAATTTCGCTGAAAAGTGTCGCAAGCGGCTGGCGCAGAGTGTCCGCGTGCGATTGACTGCGCCAGGCACGTGCGCTAAAACCGATTTCCGCGCACAGCGTATTCATGGATTTCATGCTCCCAAACCAGCCGTGGCGCAGAGTATCGCAGCGACCCTGCAGCAGCGCCAGTAACGCCCCCAAGAACGCCCTCGCGCAAGGAAAAGCCATCAAAATCGCTAAATCATCGCAAAGGGCTGCGCTAACCCTGGACCAGTTTACAGGGCTGCCAAACAAGGAACGCAAAGTGGGAAACGTGCATATCAGGGGTACACGTGAAGTCATACACGCGATTAGCCAGGGTACGTGTATTACAGGGGTACGCGGGAAGTTTAACACGCGATTGGCCAGGGTACGTGTATTACAGGGGTACGCGGGAAGTTTAACACGCGATTAGCCAGGGTAAGTGTATTACAGGGGTACGCGGGAAGTTTAACACGCGATTAGCCAGGGTACGTGTATTACAGGGGTACGCGGGAAGTCTAACACGCGATTGGCCAGGGTACGTGTATTACAGGGGTACGCGTGAAGTTATACACGGGATTAGCCAGGGTACGTGTATTACAGGGGTACGCGGGAAGTTTAACACGCGATTAGCCAGGGTACGTGTATTACAGGGGTACGCGGGAAGTCTAACACGCGATTGGCCAGGGTACGTGTATTACAGGGGTACGCGTGAAGTTATACACGGGATTAGCCAGGGTACGTGTATTACAGGGGTACGCGGGAAGTTTAACAGGCGATTGCCCAGGGTACATGTATTACAGGGGTACGCGGGAAGTTTAACACGCGATTAGCCAGGGTACGTGTATTACAGGGGTACGCGGGAAGTTTAACACGCGATTAGCCAGGGTACGTGTATTACAGGGGTACGCGGGAAGTTTAACACGCGATTGGCCAGGGTACGTGTATTACAGGGGTACGCGGGAAGTCTAACACGCGATTGGCCAGGGTACGTGTATTACAGGGGTACGCGTGAAGTTATACACGGGATTAGCCAGGGTACGTGTATTACAGGGGTACGCGGGAAGTTTAACACGCGATTGCCCAGGGTACGTGTATTACAGGGGTACGCGGGAAGTTTAACACACGATTAGCCAGGGTACGTGTATTACAGGGGTACGCGGGAAGTTTAACACGCGATTGGCCAGGGTACGTGTATTACAGGGGTACGCGGGAAGTCTAACACGCGATTGGCCAGGGTACGTGTATTACAGGGGTACGCGTGAAGTTATACACGGGATTAGCCAGGGTACGTGTATTACAGGGGTACGCGGGAAGTTTAACAAGCGATTGCCCAGGGTACGTGTATTACAGGGGTACGCGGGAAGTTTAACACGCGATTAGGCAGGGTACGTGTATTACAGGGGTACGCGGGAAGTTTAACACGCGATTAGCCAGGGTAAGTGTATTACAGGGGTACGCGGGAAGTTTAACACGCGATTAGCCAGGGTACGTGTATTACAGGGGTACGCGGGAAGTTTAACATGCGATTGGCCAGGGTACGTGTATTACAGGGGTGCGTGGGAATCATCACACGCGATTAGGCTGGGTGGGTCCTCACAGGTGTTCCCTGTACACCCTCCACGGCCCCTGCAGGCAGCCTACAAAACAGGGGACTACCCTGCACACCTGCTCATGTCCCCCTGCACCCCCACCCCCCAGCAGTGCAGGGGCAGCCTCCACCAGGCCCCCACTCATGTCTCCCACCACCCCCACCCTCCCGCCACCAGGGGCAGCCTCCACCAGGCCCCCACCCATGTCTCCCACCACCCCCACCCCCCCGCCATCAGGGGCACTCTCCACCAAGCCCCCACCCATGTCTCCCACCACCCCCACCAGTGCAGGGGCACCCTCCACCAGGCCCCCACCCATGTCTCCCAACACCCCCACCCACCAGCACTGTGGGGCACGTGGCCAGCAGGCAGTCAGGCAGCAGCAGATGGCAGGTGGGAGCGTGCTCAGGGCTCTGGGGGGCAGTAATTTGGCCTCCTGGCCAGGAGCGTGGTCTCTCGTGTGTGAACGCGTGGACAGCCTGATAGGTAGTGAAATCCCACACGTCAGCAAAGGCCCTTAGCGCGTAAACCCGTCAACAGCATATGCGCGCCTATAGTCACCTGCACGTGCAGGAAATTGTTGCGTGACACGTCCCAGTGTCAAAGCGTGTGATTGGTGAAAATGGATCTACACGCAGAAGTGATAAAGCGTGTGATTGGTGAAAATGGATCTACACGCAGGAGTGACAAAGCGTGTGATTGGTGAACGTACACGCCGCGTAAGTGACGCTGTACGTGTGGGCCTGTATATAAGGTACATGTAGAACACCATTTCCTTGTACGTGCTTTTCGTGGAGAGCGAGTGGGTGAATTCTGTACTTCTTGTCGTTTCACATGCGATTTACTTCACGGCGTTTCCAGTTCGTATTCCCTGTTACCTCTGACAGCTTTTTCTCTTTTTTCTCTTTTACTGGTTTACCTGGGCCTGTTCCCTCAAACAGTGTCCCCTTCTACTGTTGTCCTGTCTTCTCAGACAGCGTACACATCTTCTTTTGGCGGGGGTTTAGCCAGCCAAACGCGCTCATTCTTCACGCTCTTTGACCTGGCAGACGGTGAGTCACGCACGTATCCAACTTCTGTGCTTGCCCCGTGTGTAGCCTACCCCTTCAGAGGTCATTCTAGGCTGCGTGTGACACGCATACGTTCATTCTTGTGTTACTGGGTGCCACAGCGTAGTGCAGGTTTTTCTTTCTGCACACGTGGTCTAGGAGGGGTTGCGTGCACGTCATCTCCCTTTTTTGGGCCTCCTGTGCGTTGCGTGACCCGTCATCTTTCCCCAGGGGTTACAATCAGCCGTGCTAGAGCACTAGGGTACAATTACCATCTGGTACCCAACCCCTTTGACCCCCAATTGCCCAGGACAATTGTCTACAGCCACTCCCATACGCACATTAATATCAGTGCCATGGCTGGGAGGTGGTGGCCGTGGTGGATCCGGTAGGGGACGTGGTCGTAACTTGCAGGGTGAGCCTGTCCCCCCATGTGTGGAGGACCAGTCAAGGGCACCCATCATCCCCCCTCCTCCCCCCCTCCCCCCCTCCCGTTGAGGCTGAAGTGGCTGACACCATCCATGCTCAGCCCTTGTTGGACCAGCCCATTGTGGCACCAGACCTGGCTGACTCCATGGCTGACTTCCAGGTCAGCAGGGCTACGACACGTGCGCTGGTGCACGTTGATGCCATCATGCCACGTGGATCTGGGGCAGCAAGGTCATCTGCTGCACCAAGGAGGCAGGGCGGAGTGGCTGCAGGGGCAGCTGCGGCTCCATCCACCCCAGCCCTCACACACCCAGCCAGGACAGTGTCGGTCCTAGTCCATGCTGCTGACATTCCCCCTGACACCATCACACTAGAGCCAATGCCTGCACCAACTCCCATGCTGAGTGTGCAATCCCACACTCCTGATACAGAGTCCACCAGGGCTCCTGCCCCTAGTGTCCAGAGCGGCGCAGGACACTCAGGATCACCACCACCTTCCAAGCGGAAGAGGAAGAGTGCTCGTCCGGCACAGGCTGATGCCCCAGACACGGCTACACAGTCCGGCCCGTCCAGGAAGCCCAGCTTCACGGATGACGAACTGAATGCACTTGTCGAGTATGTGTCCGGACATGACAACGAGATGGTCATTGTTGCAGGATCCAAGACCACACCTGCACAACGCCAGGCACACTGGCAGACCGTTGCGGACATCATAAGTGCCCTTGGAATCGTGAGGCGCACAGCCAATGATTGCTATAAGCGCTGGAATGACCTAAAGCGCAGGGCAAAGAGTAAGCTGGCCTCAAGTCATGCCGCAACTCTAGTGACTGGAGGTGGGTCTCCAGTAGTAGACATGGAACTCACTCCACATGAGTCAGTCGCTGGGACCTACGTCACGGAGGAACAGATCCAAGGCGTGGGAGATCTGGCTGATTACGAGGCATTGTCCGGTGAGTGCACATGCATGTGTGTGTCATCCATGTGCATGGTGTGTGTGTGAGGGCTTCTGTTTGTGTGCCAGGTGAGAGTGTGTGCGCCTGAGTCGTATGGGTCAGCCATGTGCTTCATGCAATACTTCCTGCGCAGCTGCATTTGGCCATAGCAGTATCCCTTCTGCCAACAGTAGACATCTAGCACAACTGCACGCCAGTTGCCCTTGAAGTGTCACCTTGACACAACATATTTGCTTATTTTTCACTGTTCATTCAGTCAGTTTGTTTGCATTCCACCACTTTCACTAGGCATGTCGCTGTCCACTAGTCACATGTCTGACATGGGTATGGTAAAGGGGAGTGACTTTGTTACCTGGATATCATTTGTACACACATGTCCCTGTGCAATTTGACCATTACAGACTGGCAGCTCCAGGGGAAAAATCTGACCTGTTAGAATCAGAAAAGCTATTACATGCGGGAACTGGACTGAATGAATAGGTGCTGCCCTCCTCTCCATCTTCACTCAATAGCAATGGTACATGCCATCTGTGTGATGGCATGTGTGTTTCACCTGCCAATCACAGGCCAATGTGTGATGCCACTGCCAGGCAGCATGCAGAAAATTTGTTCATCTTCCATCTTGGTGTCATCAGTGTGTGCCGTTTGCCTGCACTTCATACGCAGTGAGGGTGCATGCATGGGAGGGTTTTAGTCATGTGGGACATGTGTCAATCAAGTACTGGTTCTCTTGCTTCTCAGCCCTCAATGTGTGCCATGGTGCTAATGCCTGTTTCCATTACTTTGTTTTCATGTCTTTGCAGGGGAAGACGCACCTGATACTGCTGGGGTTGTGGAGATGGTGCAGACCCAGGAGGTGTCCCAGGGCCGACCAACCACCAGTGAGGGACGTGGTGTGGTGGTGGGGGAGAACCCACAAGTGCTGCAGGTCGTGCTCTCAAGGGGTGTCTCTGGCTGCACCTCCCCCGAGCTGTACTCAGGTGTTGATTCGGATGAGACCTACGTGCCGTCGCTGGTGAGTGTTCCAGGGAGGGATTCTGTTCTGTCTCACCCACCTGCACCAGGGTCAGTACCCTCCATGGGGATGTCAGTGTTGGCAGCTACGCCTTCGGTGGTTACGGATGCAGGGTCACACTCCGCGACATCTGATCCTGTTCCTGGGCCAGCAGATCAGAGGGGGAATGCAGTCCTGCAGCCTCAGGCAGTGCAGGCACAGCAAGGCGCAGTTCGCCTTGCCCCAGACAGGTGTGGTGCCCGCCGACGTGGTGGCCGTACGCCACCCGGCAATACCGCATGGGAGCAATCCATTTACGGTATGGCTACCCAACAGGCTGCATCATCCGAGATGATGGCTCAGGCCATGGATAGGGTGGCCACTTCCATTGTCCCCCCAGAAAGGCTGATGGAGCGACTAGAGCAGGCAACCGACTCCATCTGCCAGTCACACAGGGAGGACATGTTGGGGTCCAACAGGGACAGGCGGGCGGCACTGGCGACTCTGCAGGAGGCCATCTCCATTGAGTCCCAGGGCCACAGAGAAGCCCTGAGGCAGGAGCTCCTACACCTCAGGACGACTCTTGTTGAGCTTGAGGCTTCAACACACCAAAGGACAGAACAGCAGCTGGAGCGTCTCACCCGTACGCTCTCAGCTGAGATGCAGGCAACGAGGGCGGAGGTCCGGGCATCCCGTGAGTTGTTGCATGGGGACCTCCGCACACTCATCCTCCAGAACCAGACCTACCACACCCGCATGCTTGCAGCCATGGAGGAGCAGACTAGGGCCTTGCGTGGGCTGCCTCCCATAGTGCAACCACCTCCGGATGCAGCTGCACAGGGTGATAATAGCGACAGCAGTGACACTCCCACAATAGGGTAGCCGTGTGGGCCATGAGCCCATGGAGGTGTTTTATCTTCCCAGGATCCACGCAGGTGGGTTCTGGTGTGCATCTTGTCCTCGGACCTCCTGGGTGGCCTCCCCAACCCCCCCGGGCCCATCAATGGCCATTTTTGATTGTTTCTTATTTTTATTTTTATTTTTATTTCTTTTATTCCCAATTTTTTTGGGACGATCTGTTGGCTCCGATCTGTTGGCTCCGATCTGTTGGCTCCGATCTGTTGGCTCCGATCTGTTGGCTCCGATCTGTTGGCTTCCGTGGTTCCTGTGGGCATACGCTGCATTGTGGCTGGGCACATGCAGGCTTGTAATGTATTTGGTTCAGATGCTTGGGTTTGAGTCACACACACCCCTCCTGCTTCCCGTTTCCATGGGCTTGCAAAGGGTGTGCCCAAGTGACAGTGAATTACACAGTGACGTTGGACTCCCATGAGCTGTGTGGCCAGTCTGTAGTCAATACTGTGTATACATTCATAGTGCATATTGCTGTTGTGTTGTACACTGCATGTTGCATTGATGTGTAACTCTTCTTCTGTGTCTACCTCCCAATTTGCAGGTCCCTTCCTCAAGTCCACACAAGGACCTCTAGTCTGGCGATGGGGACCATGTTGGCAGCAGTGCACCTACAACTCTACATGGCGCCAACACTGCACAGTTGGTAGTGGTGGGAGTGCAGGCATTTCCAGGTGGTGAGACTACTAATATGTAACCTTTTTGATGTCATGTTAATGGTACTACGTGCTCAAGTATGTTGTTGGTCCGGCATTGCTGTGAGCATTTCAGGTGTTGCAGGTTTCTAATAGTGCCACTGTACATAGTGAGAGTGATGTCATGTTGTGGGGATTACTTTGTTTACCTGCAATTAGCATGACATGGCACGGTGTGTCGTGTGGCAGTGCTGGGGTTGGGTTGGCTGACATGGCACTGTCCTCTTGTTGCATTTTGCAAGTGGGTATTCATTTTAGCTGCTTCAATGTGTAACTTCACAAAACTGCATTGGTGGTGTCTGTGTGGGTAGGGATGCACACATTGTGACACTTCCAGGTGAACAATCTCAGGCTGACATGGAATTCCCGGTTCATTCTCCACACATTCAGGATCAGTGTCAGGTTGAGTCATCATTGATTGTCAGATGGAATGTGCCAGGGCAGTGTGCACTCCACAGGGGTGTGATTTCTATGTGAAGTAATTAGCCACTAGCTGTGTACGGGCTACCTCCCCCCGTGCCCTTTCCCCTCCCATGCGCAGCGGCTGTGCATGTGGTTGGGGATGTGGGGCCACCACCATGTCCACGGCCAGGCCCCGGCGTGTTGCAACGTTGTGCAGGACACATGCTGCCACTATGATCCTGCACACTACTGGGGGAGCGTATAACAGCTGCCCGCCAGAACAGTCAAGGGAGCGAAAGCGTGACTTCAGCACTCCGAATGTGCGCTCCACTATGCCCCTGGTTGTAATGTGGGCTGTGTTAAATCTTACCTGGGGTGGCGTGGTGGGGTTCCGAATTGGCGTCATCATGTGGGGGCTGAGAGGGTAGGCACTGTCCCCTGTGGAGGTGGGGATTGGTATCATTGGTGAGGGTGTGACCTTGCTCAGTATCCAACATGCATGCATGTGCAGTGTCATACATACTCACCAAGCAGCCATGTATCGCCATGCCGCCCAGCTTCTAGGTCCCGGCTTAGGGTGGACATTCGGTAAATGAAGCTGTCGTGGGTGGAGCCGGGATAGTTGGCATATACTGAGGTGATGATTCCCTTGGCATTACATGCTACCTGCACGTTGATGGAATGCCAGTGCTTGCGGTTCCTATAGATGTGCTCAGATGCCCTGGGGGGACGTAGAGCCACATGGGTGCAGTCGATGGCACCTAGCACTTTGGGGAATCGTGCCACTGCGTAAAAATCCAGGGCGGCAGCATGCCTTTCTGCAGGTGTTCTGGGCAGGTATATGTGCCTGCGGACTGATGGGCGTGCAGTCATGATGTTCAAGACCTGGTGTAGGCAGCGTGACTGGGTGGCCTGTGACACCCCACCCACTATGGCACTTGTCCGCTGAAATGATCCAGTGGCTAAGAAGTGCAGTACATTGAGGACCTTCTCCAGGGGGCTGAGTGCTTGGGAGCACAGGGTGGGTGATGTGAGGTCATCCTCCCACTCACTCACCAGGTCCAGTATGATGTGTGGTGGAAACCTGTACCTCCCATACACCTGGTCATCAGGCATCCCGAAAAGGCTGGTTCTGGGTGTGAATATTCTGGCCCTGACTATCCTCCTCCTCCTCCTTTGGTAGCCCACTGCCACTGCTGCTAGGAACGGTATGTTCATCCTGGCGTCTGAGCTTGTTATTGTTAAAGTCCGCAATTTATGCTTAGCGCGTGTTCTAGGCGAGCGTGTGACCCGCGCACCCCTGGAATCCAGTTCCCAGTCCAATAGCGTGTGGAAATTCACACGCACCACGGGATACAGCGTGTGACCCGCGCAGCCCTGGAATCCAGTTCCCAGTCCAATAGCGTGTGGAAATTCACACGCACCACGGGATACAGCGTGTGACCCGCGCACCCCTGGAATCCAGTTCCCAGTCCAATAGCGTGCGGAAATTCACACGCACCACGTGATACAGGTTCGCTGACGTACTTGCGTGTGTAAGTGGCCGCACACCCATTAAATACACGTACATAGGCCAATCGCGTGTACGCGCACTTTTGTCCAATTACACGCGATGACACTCTGACGTGCAGTATCTCCACGTGTGCCCCGTCATCACGTGCTGAGTGGGGAACACCCGTGCGGGTCACGTCACAGACGCGCTTACGTGCTGAGGGACTCTGGTCCAATAGAATCGCGTATGCGTGCTGACGCGCTTACGCGCTAAGGGCCTTTCCTCGGATTTCACGCTGACGTGCAGGATTTTCACGTGCCAAATCACTCCGTATCAAGCTGGCCACGCGAAAACACACGGAAGCCCACGCTCCTGCCCAGAAGGCCGAGTTACTGCCCCCCAGTGCCCCGAGCAGCCTCCCACGTGCCATCTGCTGCTGCCTGCCTGCCTGCCTGCCTGCTGCCACCGTGCCCTGCCATTTGGTGCCTGCACATCAGCCATCTGCAGGGGTCCAGTTGCTGTGTCCACCCCTGCTGGAACAGAAGACTCCCGACTGGTATTACATCGCTCCACAGCCCAGCCCCAGGACCCAGTTGCCCACCCACACCTGCCTCTGGGGTTGCCATGTCGGGCACTTCCACATCTGGCACCAGTGGCAACCCCAGGCCAGAGGGGCACCAGCTTCACTGTCACCGAAGTTGGTGTCCTGGTGGAGCATGTCCTGGGGCAGTATGATGCCCTCTTTGGATCGTCCCGCGCCAGCAAGGAAGGACGGCAGAGGATCTGGGCCGACTGTGTGGTTGCCATCAACGCGGAGGGGGTGGCAACCCGCGACGTCCTGAAGATCAAGAAGCGCTGGGAGGACTTGAGGTCCAGGACCCTTGTGAAGGCCCGGCGCCTCGTGGAGGGGGGCCGGGGCCGCATGACTTCCATCCAGATGAGGGTCCTGGAACGCGTACGCCCAGCGCTCCACGCCCAGATCCTTGAGAGGGAGGCCCGTCTGGAGTTGAGCGGTAAGTCTCCATGCATTACTGTGTGAGACAGGGCATGTTGCGGTGTGCTGGTTCTATGATACTTGCCTGTATGTGTGCCATAGGCCATGTATGCATGTATGTGTGCAGGGACATCATGGTAATGCATGTGCGACCAGTGATGTGTGATGCACATGGTTGTTGCATGTGTTGAAATGCCGCATGGGGAGCCCTATTCAGATTTTGAACATGAGAGCATGCCAGTCTCTGTACGTGGACATGGGTGGGGGTGAGGGATGGGTGCTGATGCCAGGTACATATATGGTAGGCATGTCTGTGTGCCTGACCTACGTGTCTCTACGCAGCGGCTAGTGAAGAAGAGGGCGGAGACGGCGCTGTGGAGCAAGGCGGCGGGGATGCCCCCACGGCTGCAGCGGAAGGGGTGGGTGAGCCCCCACAGGGGCCTGCTACGGTGGGAGACGGTGAGGAGCCATCCAGGTTGGTGGTTTGCACAGAGGAGGAGGAGGCCGCCACTGGGGCACACATGGGGCCTGGTGGGGGCATCCCTGCTGGTGCAAGTGGTGCAGTCCAGGGCCAGGGGCAGGAGGCAGCACAGGTCACCGTGGAGGGGCCTGTGCATGTCGCTGTCCCTGACCCTGTGAGTGCACCACCATGCACCAGCAGGGATGCCCCGTCCCAGGCCTGTCCGCAGGTAGAGGGGATGTCCATGTCACCTGACTCCCCTCCACCTGCGGACGTGGGAACCCCTGGCCGTGCGGAGAAGGTCCTGATTGGGGTCGCGATGCGCACGGCTGTGATTCGTGATGCCGTGCGTGCTTCCCGGGAGGAGCACGCACGTCATCACGAAGTGCACCGTGCCGACGTGGCCCAATTGGGATCGGCCATGTTCGGGGGTTTCCTGCATGTGTTGGCCAATGTGGCGGCCCTCTCCTCCTCTGTGCAGGCTATCCACCAGTCGTTCTCCTTGCCGTCTTCCAGCCCAGATGCCACCAGGTCCCCCTGTGGGCCTGCCCCGACCAATGCAGCCAGCTCGGTGGGGATCCCATCCCTGCCACAGTCGGGAGTCAGAGATCCAGCAGGGGTGGACACCAGAGCAACTGGACCCCAGCAGATGGAGGATGTGACGGCATCATCGGGCAGGGCACGTGCACGACGGCGTCGGTGGTTTCCATCAGCCTGGATGCCGTCGTGCTGGCACAGGCAGTTGCGTCGGAGGCAGCAGCAGGCTCAACGTGGGAGGCATCATGGCTCGGGGCCATCAACATCGGGGGTGCAGGCATCGGCCGGAGGGCAGGAGAACCCTGGAATGGGAGTGGCTTCCGTGTGGGAGAGGTTGTGCCAGCGGATAGGTGCGGAGCGGCAGCGGGCAGAGGAGGAACGGCTCACGATGGTCAGGGCGGAGGACTCCATGCGGAGGGCGCTGAGGCGGGCTGAGTGCCTCGAGGGTCTTCGCAGGGAGTTAGAGCTGGACACTGCGTTATCCCTGCGGGACCTCGGGGCCAGGGAACATGCCCGCCTCCAAGCCATTGACCAGGAGTTCGATGATGCCCTGGCCCATGACAACAACCAGTGAGCCGTCCAAATAGCCCGCTGCCTTTGTATATAGTTGTATAGTTAGGGTTAGGTTTCCTTTGTTTTTTTGAATTTTTTTTGGTTGCGATTGGACAATGCACCACTTTTTTGTATATAGTTCACTTTTTAGTTAGTAGTCAGTTAGGTTTAATTTGGTAGGGCTCATGGACCCAGGATGATCTTCTTAATTTCCTTATTTGAATTTTTCAGAATTTTTTCTTGGACATTCATCTTGTTTAGTTTGATTTGCTTTGTGTTTTTTCTTGTTTGCTGTTCAATACATATTATTTTTTTATTCTTCAATGTGTCGTATCATCTCATTGCTTTCAGGCATGTCATGTTGGGTGTTTTGTCATTCACTTGCAGCCATTGTGTGTGACAGACATGTGTTAAATTGCATTATTTACAGTGGGGGTGTAACATGTAATTGCCTTTGATATGTGGGTGGGTGTGATAGTTGGTTGGGCCTTTTGGCAGGGGAGGATGGGCATTACGGACATGATTGGGGAATGTTGGGACCCAGGTGCAGGGGGGCATGGATTGGACATGGGTGGGGGCCTGCTGGCAGGTGCCCCACAGTGCTGGGGGGTGGGGGTGGTGGGAGACATGAGTTGGACATGGGTGGGGGCCTGCTGGCAGGTGCCCCACAGTGCTGGGGGGTGGGGGGGGTGGGGGACATGAGTGGGGGCCTGGTGGAGGGTGACCCTGGTGGCTGGGGGGTGGGGGGGGGTGGTAGACATGAGTGGGGGCCTGGTGGAGGGTGACCCTGGTGGCTGGAGGGTGGGGGGGTGGTAGACATGAGTGGGGGCCTGGTGGAGGGTGACCCTGGTGGCTGGGGGGTGGGGGTGGTGGGAGACATGAGTTGGACATGGGTGGGGGCCTGCTGGCAGGTGCCCCACAGTGCTGGGGTGTGGGGGTGGTGGGAGACATGAGTTGGACATGGGTGGGGGCCTGCTGGCAGGTGCCCCACAGTGCTGGGGGGTGGGGGTGGTGGGAGACATGAGTTGGACATGGGTGGGGGCCTGCTGGCAGGTGCCCCACAGTGCTGGGGTGTGGGGGGTGAGAGACATGAGTTGGACATGGGTGGGGGCCTGCTGGCAGGTGCCCCACAGTGCTGGGGGGTGGGGGTGGTGGGAGACATGAGTTGGACATGGGTGGGGGCCTGCTGGCAGGTGCCCCACAGTGCTGGGGGGTGGGGGGGGGGGTGGGGGACATGAGTGGGGGCCTGGTGGAGGGTGACCCTGGTGGCTGGGGGGTGGGGGGGTGGTAGACATGAGTGGGGGCCTGGTGGAGGGTGACCCTGGTGGCTGAGGGGTGGGGGGGTGGTAGACATGAGTGGGGGCCTGGTGGAGGGTGACCCTGGTGGCTGGGGGGTGGGGGTGGTGGGAGACATGAGTTGTACATGGGTGGGGGCCTGCTGGCAGGTGCCCCACAGTGCTGGGGTGTGGGGGTGGTGGGAGACATGAGTTGGACATGGGTGGGGGCCTGCTGGCAGGTGCCCCACAGTGCTGGGGGGTGGGGGTGGTGGGAGACATGAGTTGGACATGGGTGGGGGCCTGCTGGCAGGTGCCCCACAGTGCTGGGGTGTGGGGGGGGTGGGAGACATGAGTTGGACATGGGTGGGGGCCTGCTGGCAGGTGCCCCACAGTGCTGGGGGGTGGGGGGGGGGTGGGGGACATGAGTTGGACATGGGTGGGGGCCTGCTGGCAGGTGCCCCACAGTGCTGGGGGGTGGGGGTGGTGGTAGACATGAGTGGGGGCCTGGTGGAGGGTGACCCTGGTGGCTGGGGGGTGGGGGGGTGGTAGACATGAGTGGGGGCCTGGTGGAGGGTGACCCTGGTGGCTGGGGGGTGGGGGTGGTGGGAGACATGAGTTGGACATGGGTGGGGGCCTGCTGGCAGGTGCCCCACAGTGCTGGGGTGTGGGGGTGGTGGGAGACATGAGTTGGACATGGGTGGGGGCCTGCTGGCAGGTGCCCCACAGTGCTGGGGGGTGGGGGTGGTGGGAGACATGAGTTGGACATGGGTGGGGGCCTGCTGGCAGGTGCCCCACAGTGCTGGGGGGTGGGGGGGTGGGAGACATGAGTTGGACATGGGTGGGGGCCTGCTGGCAGGTGCCCCACAGTGCTGGGGGGTGGGGGGGGTGGGGGACATGAGTTGGACATGGGTGGGGGCCTGCTGGCAGGTGCCCCACAGTGCTGGGGGGTGGGGGTGGTGGTAGACATGAGTGGGGGCCTCTTGGAGGGTGACCCTGGTGGCTGGGGGGTGGGGGGGTGGTAGACATGAGTGGGGGCCTGGTGGAGGGTGACCCTGGTGGCTGGGGGGTGGGGGTGGTGGGAGACATGAGTTGGACATGGGTGGGGGCCTGCTGGCAGGTGCCCCACAGTGCGGGGGTGTGGGGGTGGTGGGAGACATGAGTTGGACATGGGTGGGGGCCTGCTGGCAGGTGCCCCACAGTGCTGGGGGGTGGGGGTGGTGGGAGACATGAGTTGGACATGGGTGGGGGCCTGCTGGCAGGTGCCCCACAGTGCTGGGGTGTGGGGGGGGTGGGAGACATGAGTTGGACATGGGTGGGGGCCTGCTGGCAGGTGCCCCACAGTGCTGGGGGGTGGGGGGGGGTGGGGGACATGAGTTGGACATGGGTGGGGGCCTGCTGGCAGGTGCCCCACAGTGCTGGGGGGTGGGGGTGGTGGTAGACATGAGTGGGGGCCTGGTGGAGGGTGACCCTGGTGGCTGGGGGGTGGGGGGGTGGTAGACATGAGTGGGGGCCTGGTGGAGGGTGACCCTGGTGGCTGGGGGGTGGGGGTGGTGGGAGACATGAGTTGGACATGGGTGGGGGCCTGCTGGCAGGTGCCCCACAGTGCTGGGGTGTGGGGGTGGTGGGAGACATGAGTTGGACATGGGTGGGGGCCTGCTGGCAGGTGCCCCACAGTGCTGGGGGGTGGGGGTGGTGGGAGACATGAGTTGGACATGGGTGGGGGCCTGCTGGCAGGTGCCCCACAGTGCTGGGGGGGGGGGGGTGGGGGACATGAGTTGGACATGGGTGGGGGCCTGCTGGCAGGTGCCCCACAGTGCTGGGGGGTGGGGGTGCAAGGGGACATGAGTTGGTGTTCATTAGTTCAAGGAGACATGTGCCTTTGCTGGGGGGCATGCCCATGGTGGGTGGGCTGCCTGCGGGACATGACCAGGGATGCAGGGTAGTCCCCTGTGGTGTGGGCTGCCTGCAGGGGCCGTGGAGGGTGTACAGGGTACACCTGGGAGGACCCACACTGTGAAATCACATGTGGAACTTCCCGCGCACCCCTGAAATACACGCGCCCAGGCTGTTCGCGTGTGGAACTTCCCGCGCACCCCTGAAATACACGGGCCCAGTCTGTTCGCGTGTGGAACTTCCCGCGCACCCCTGAAATACACGCGGCCAGGCTGTTCGCGTGTGGAACTTCCCCCGCACCCCTGGAATACACGCGCCCAGGCTGTTCGCGTGTGGAACTTCCCGCGCACCCCTGAAATACACGCGCCCAGGCTGTTCGCGTGTGGAACTTCCCCCGCACCCCTGAAATACACGCGCCCAGGCTGTTCGCGTGTGGAACTTCCCGCGCACCCCTGAAATACACGCGCCCAGTCTGTTCGCGTGTGGAACTTCCCGCGCAACCCTGAAATACACGCGCCCAGGCTGTTCGCATGTGGAACTTCCCGCGCACCCCTGAAATGCACGCGCCCAGTCTGTTCGCGTGTGGAACTTCCCGCGCACCCCTGAAATACACGCGCCCAGGCTGTTCGCGTGTGGAACTTCCCGCGCACCCCTGAAATACACGCGCCCAGTCTGTTCGCGTGTGGAACTTCCCGCGCACCCCTGAAATACACGCGCCCAGTCTGTTCGCGTGTTAGACTTCCCGCGCACCCCGGTATACACGCACACGTATTTTTTGTCAGCGGGTGTCCGTGTTTGTGGGTACCCCTTTGCACGTCTTTGTTCCTGGAGGGCCACAGTATGGGACATTCATCATGGCAGTATATAGGTGCGAATAGTTGGCGCACCTTTTGGCGCACATTTCTTACAGCCGCAGAGACGCTACCGCCTGCTTTCTTGTGGCGGTCGTGTTTGTGCCTGTGCGCTGGTTTGAGCGTGCGCTTTTTTGCCCTATTCTATTCCATGAATACGTGTTGTAGGCGAGCGTGTGGGCGTTCCGCGCACTTGTGCCCTGTACTTCCCCCGTGACGCCCACGTTTTGGCAAGTTGTTCCCCATTCCGAGTGTTACGCCCGTGTTCCGCCTACTTTTGTTGCGTGCGCCTTTCGCTGTGGTCTGTGCGATTTTCGCAGTGACCTGGCGCACGCTGTTAGATGGCCTGTGCGCCAACGTGCGCCGCGCACTTTTTATCGCACATCCGCTGGTTTTCTCGCGCACGGCCTTCCATGAATCGACGTGCGCTGCTTTCCGTGCGATTTTCGCAATTGCACTGCGATTTTCGCTATTCCACTGCGATTCGCACGTTTTTGCCCACTTGCGCCGCGCTAATTATTCCATGAATCGGCCTCTGAATTGCTGTGTGCAGAGGATGGACAATTCTGTTGAAATTGTTCCGCTGTTTGACTAGCTTGATAGTCCCTCTGCACTCACTGAACTAATTGACAAGGAGGAACCACCTGGGTTAAATAAAGTAGAGCAGGGGGTAACTGGTGACCTGGGCATTGATAGCCCATTAAAGCACTTCTTGTCGCGAAAAGCCAAACGATTCCAAAATAGAGCAATTAAAAGACAAACCAATAGAAAATCTCAAAAGGTTGAAGTAGGTAAGAAATCAAAAAATGGAATGCCCCCTAAAATTAGAAAACATAATTTGCACATCAAAAATGTATGCAATCTGTCAAATGAAGAGCGCGTTCTGGATTTAAACCAGCTAAACGAGGAGAGCAGGCTAGCCTCCAATTAAAAGAACCCTCGCCCAGCATTGCCGACATGTCAGATGAGGCTCCAAAAGCAAACAACAATAAAACAACAGAAAAACAAACAAAAAAAGATTGCTACAACTGAAAAAAGTGTATTGGAATGTCACACTAGTGGAGTGGGTCTGAACACTGCAAAGTCTCTTTCTCATGCAGACGACCCTAACCATCACACTCCACTGTGAGCAGCGCTTTTTTTTTCCTACTAAGCAGACACAATTGTAGTCTTTTTTTCTGACTTTGATGACTAAAAGGGTTGGTTGTAATCAGGGACCGACTGCTTCCTCGAATACTGATAACCTCAGGCCTTTACTACCCCCCACTGTGAGCTTAGCAGGTGTGGTGGCTAACAACCTTCCTACAGAAGTCCCTCTGTTACATGCTTATGAGCCTGATCCCCTAGCAACTACTGATGGCATTGCCACTGAGTCAATACAGAAAAAGGTTTGTGAAAGCAGCAGTAACGAAGCTCATTCAGTGGAGAATGTCAGAAGTAACTTTACTCCTGAAACTACGAATATAATTGGATGGGTGAGCGATCACACCATTAATGGCAATCGCAGAATTAACCAGTCATTTATTCTGCACGCATTCAATTATATACCTTCATTGAGAATTCTGAATTCCCAGGATATTGACTGGATCACACTCAATACCACGAACAACTAATGTCTGATTTCTTGATTTCATTCCTCTATTATTGCTAAATTTGTTTAGGAGTACTGCACGGATCTCAGTCAACTAGGCTTACCACCCCACCAAGCGGTGAAGCCTCTGAATTTATTGTGTTTCACGAGAAAGTAAGCGACCCACCTTTGACCTTGCTGAAAACGAATACAAACCTTGAAATGCCTAACAAATCGACTATGGCACAGCTCGTATCGCTCTCTAAAGTCATAAAAGACTGGTCATGGCTTGAGCCTTTAGCAAAAAGTCTATCATCTGGCAAAAGTGAGCCAACCACACCATAGCCAATCTGCACTTATATTAGATCTTGGTATTCTTGCGGGTATCTGTCATCTTGATTTAAATCTAGGTTTGGCAGCACTGATTTTTCGATCCTGTTGTGCCAAGAAACCATGAACCTACATAAATTCCATATTAATGGATACACAACCTACTCTGTCCCAGCCAACATGGGAAATTATGGCAGGCCGTATGGGGGGCCGTATGGGGGATTTGCCATATTGGTCAACAATCATCTGAAGGCTTCATCGAGATTGGTGGAGGCATTAGACAACATTCTAGTCATCCAGTTATCTCTATCAGAAGACTGTACGGCCTCCTTCTTAATAATCTGTCTGCATTGGAACCCCTTTAGACGTACAATGGAGCAAATGTTTGCAACATTGGATTCGATTCTGGAAGAGGCATTTGTGCACAACTCGAACTATAGGATTCTTGTGGGCGGTAACTTTAACTCATTCTGTAGGCTCAATCTGATAGATCGTGCACACACCTTTGACTCGGAGGGTGTGTCTCTAGCCAAACATAGAGGTAAAAAGTGGTCAGAGTTTATTGCTCATTGGGATATACTATTCTTAGACAAACCCCCAGACGACATTTCATATACTTGGCACAGTGGCACCAAAAAATCACATATTGATTTCTTTGCAGTATCCATAAATCTCACTAAGACATGCAAACCACTATCTACTATCACTACGGGTCTTGGTGATCATCTCCTTAGTTCTGTCTCAATGGTTGTAGTGTGTCAGCTTCTACTCACTGTAGAAAACGCAGCATGTGTAGAAAGGGACTGTTCCGCCTCATCGGTACAATGGAATTCTACCTTGTGCAAGAAGCTGAACACTATGATCCAGAATGAAGGTAATTGGCAATCAAGTGGATCGAGGACGGTTAATAACTTGCAGTCCTTAGAAGACAGTAACACTCGGTTAATTAATGTGATGCCTCATCAACTCCTTGCAAAATATAAGAGGCCGAAACTATGCCATACCGATGGTTACACCCGAGAAATGTGGTCCTTGAAACGTGAAAAAAATAAGCAGATAAGAGATCTGAAACGTCTCAAGTTATTGAGTGAGGCTTATATTCTTAGAAAGAAACAGATGGCCAACTCCTATAGAAATAAGTCCAAAGTTATCAAACAGCACTTGCACAAATACGACAATCAAAATATCATAGCTTACTTATGCGTGAACAACAAAAGATCAGTCTGGACAGGGCTAAGTAAAGTAGCCTCGACAGTGCAGGTGACTTTTGAAACGTCCATTTCAGCTGAAGTATGGACTTCTCATATCACACACAAATGCACGATGCCCTCCAAATGCAGTCAAGTTAGTTTCAACAACAGCACAAGGTTAAACCTTAAGGCCATAACAGAGTTTGAATGGGCAATATCGAAATTAAACCACTCAAAAGCCCCGGGCCCGGACGGCATTCCACCTTGTGTACTTCAACAGGACCCTAGTTTGTGGGCTGTGAGTTTAAAGATCAAATTTGACAACATATATCGCTCAAACAACCTCCCTTCTATGTGGCTCACAGTCATTATTTTTCCTATCCATGAAAAACGAGACTCAGCCGACCCAGCTAATTTCTGACCAATTTCGCTCTTGGACGCCTCAGGAAAGGTGTTTTCAATTTTAATACTAAGCAAACTGGATATTCATATAAAGAATAACAAAATGTTATCATGCTATCCGGTTGGTTTTTGTGAGCAAATGGGTACAGCTTTAAATGCCACTGTTCTAGCCCATATTTTACATAGATCAAAAATGACGAATGCTGGACCAGTTTACATGGCATCATTAGACCTCTCTGCAGCGTTTAATTGTATCATTGGCAATATCATATGAGGTAAGATGATGAGTTCTTGTTTTTCCCCACAGTTAATTTCTTTAATTTCGAAATTACATACAAACACGAGTTACATGGTAAGAGTGAACAAACAGGGTGCCATGACTGGACCTATTCCAACTTCTGTGGTGGTTAACCAGGGGTGCAATTTAGCAGCTACCCTGTTTAACCTTTACTTATGTGAAATGGATAAGCTAAAAGTCAGCTTCCCGGTCAGACTAGACAAGCGTAACCTCCATGAGGTTAGTTTTTTTTAAAAACATGTTATTGTTCAATAGTACCCCTTTTGGGTTGCAGGTTAAATTACCGGTCATTGCACAATACACACAAAACTTAAACCTTCTTTCTAATGCTGATAAATCGAGGATTGTGATCTTCAACAATTAGAAAAAAAAGTGACTTCATTCAACTTGTCAATTGATTAACTTCTGATTCAACCTGCACACTCCGTTCGTTACATGGGCTATACTTTCTGCATATAAGATCAATATATATGTGGAGAGATAGCTTAAATACTAAAGTGAAGCCCTTAATCTAATTAGTATAATCTATACAAAATGTTGTAAATTCTCGATGAGCCCACTGTTTGAATTCTACACATTAAAAGTAGAAGCAATCATCATGTATGGTCTCCATATGTGTCTTGATAATATAGACGCCTTTCTCGACCAACTCCAAGGTCGAATTTGGAAGCAGTCTCTAAGGGTGGCAAGATCACTCCTTAATGCAATTCTACATCATGAACTTGGGCTGCTGTCTCTCTCCGCCAGATTCAAGTGGAGGCTTTTGAATAATTTTGGAAACATGAATGAACCTCCCGTGATCTCCCTATATGAGGATCGTTCCACAATGCTTAAAACAGGACATCCTGCCTCTATGGCTGCATATGGTGAAAAAATGAAAAATATATTGAAAGAAATAGATTCGAACCTTGAGGAATTGTTATTAAGGCCCACACACATCAAAAATAAGACGCCAACACAAATGGCTCTAAACTGACAGTAAAATCAAACTAAAGGTGGCCTCCCTAACCCATAAAGCCCTCAACAATGCTGCCCCGAGCTATCTGATGGATAAAGTAAAAAGAAAGTGATCCATCAGAGAAACAAGAACCATCAATTCCAACTGTCTGATAATTCCCAGATTCAAACTCTCCACCATCGGAGGTAACAGCTTCCCTGTGAAAGCTGCTACATTTTGGAATTCTTTGCCACACAACTTGAGAGCCGATCAACCTTACTTGCTTTTTAGAAAGAATCTCATCAGTCACTTGAACTCCAACAATTCTTGTATGTAACTGTACATCTTAAACCTCTGTATAGATACTGATACTCTCTGCTTGCTTTCTTACTTTTCTGCAAACAGCATGTACATACATGTATATTTCACTCCTTTGTATAGATATTGATATTTATTATGTGTGAAGATTTTGCATATTTCTTATTCCTGTAATCCTTAATTTCATATATCTATAACTTTTACCTCAACTGTATATTTCTGTAACATTGTAAGCCTTGAATATTCTTCTGCCTGCGCCCTGCTGCCCCTGGGTATGGTGCGCCATATAAATAAATAAACAAAAAAACAAACAAACAAACAAAAATAAAATGTATGAAGTGGATTGGTGTCGCACTGCGGAGACACTTAGAACATATACATGTTATAAAGAAAATGCAGCTTTTGTAACAAGAAGAGTAACTCGTCAGATGTACCTTGCACGTTTTCCTTGCGAGAAGGCTCGTGAGACACACCTGAGATTTAAACCTAACCAGTCTTTGACATATGAAAACATTAAATACTGCTACCCCAAGAGTGTGGGCACTTTTGTGGACACTTGCAGGTTCTGTGCGTCCCCGACCCAATCAGAAACCTTAAAACACTCGGTGGTATTCTGTGCATAATTTTAAAGTGGTTAGAATTGCGGAGCTGGGTAAAGAGAACATAGGAGACACGCTATTCTCAATGGAACTTTTATGGGCCAGATGTATGTGGGTAACTAACATTATTCTCATTCTTGCATTAACTCGATTTCTAACTATCATTAATGAGGCACTCGCAGCCAAAATGAGTCCACTATAAAGCAGAAAAGATCAGTCTGAATACTCGAGTGTGATTGGGGAAGAATTTGAGTACGCTCCTACAGTAATATATGTCATAGAGTACTCCTGTAAACCATACAATAGGATGCAGGTGCCACGCATGCACATTGTAGAGGGGGTTCAACCCATGTCCTTGAATTGTGAAGCGGGGTAGGATAAAGGGGTTTTCTTGTTGTATTGGTCACTTAAGATCTTGTTAAAGTATATTTAACATATTACTGTTCTACAAAACTCGATCATGCCCCATTGCTGGAAATGGATATAATATCAACTCCTTGTGGATTGGTGGAAAATAAAAAATAAAAATTGCAGAACGTCCTAATGTAATTGATATACTCTTTAGATACTAGATTACAGTGCATAGAGTCGTCTGCAACGGCTACTGGCAGGACCTTGAAAATAGATTTTACAATGGCTACTGTCACGATTTTGAAAACAAGTTTCCAATTGCAACTGGTGACAAGTGGTCGCAGCTCACGCTGTAACAGAAGATTTGATCTACTCATCAATTCTTTTTAGTATGTGCACTAGTTAGTGCTAGAGTACTTTCGACTTTTCGGTTTGTTTTAGATGCCCGTAGTAATGACACGTTGCTTATCTTTTATTGTGATAAGATGTCGTTTTATCCTCGCTATTTGCACTAGAAGCAAGATGCTAGTGCGGTGTATATTTTTAAATAATGTCAAGGTGTGTTCATTTGTTCAAAATATCTATGTACATTAGCATCCTACCTATGATAGATATTGTTTTTATGTAATGGGGGTTTTGACCTGTTTTAAGTGATGATGATAAGTACGAATATGTTGAATCATTTGTATGTATGAAATGTTGTAAAAGTGTGTTCACTAAACTAAATACAACAATAACAAGATAAAGAAATACCCACACAACCACTTCTCTGCACACCACACCGCACATACTTCACAAGACCGCAACAACTAACAACACATCATTTGCACCAACAGCAAATGAGGACTGGCATTGATCCGATATTCACACCCAAGCTCAGCTCACAGTGTCGACCAAACTGAAGCTGCCAACAGGACACCACCTTTCTCACTCTCCTACTCCCACTTCACCCTACTAACCCGCACCCCTCCTTTTTGTTTGCAGATCCGCCAGAGCGCCTGGGGACCAATTAAAATTGCACACAAAAAACGCACATAATCATTTAATTCTGTTTTCATTATAAAACCACATGAAGTGAGAGAAATGACTTGAGGCAAATTATGTGCATTTCAAATTCCTCTGCATTGACACGTGCAATCTTCTGCATTGGAGTATAGTGGTCTTTGCTTTTGATATCCCCACACGGTCCCGGGCGGATAGCTCAGCGGCAACGTGTTCTCCTTGGAAGCAAGACGATGCAAAGCAACACAGGTCCGATCCCCGGGTCTGCGCTTTAAGCACATAATAAGTATGCAACTAAGAAAAAAAAACAATTATGCAACTAAAAAACAAAAACAATTCCTGTAACAGTGCCTCGATGCCCGCAGGCTGTGTGAGTGCTTCAAAAATGCAAAATTAATTAAAAAAATTGAATGGTGGCTGCGTTCATTTTGGGAGTTTTCTCTGTGGAGTAAAATAGAATATATTGAATGTAAAAAAGCACTTTTGTTGGAATTTAAGGCATGAGTGGGACTGCTTTAGCACCATTTATATGAAATAAAACCAGGTTGTAACCTCTCTTGGACTTTAGACTCCAGCTCTGTGGTTTCTTATCTAAGATACCAGAGGGTTGAAACATTTGGCCTACTCATTTGTCTAGGCATTCTGACCCAGATGGTGTTTCGGGAGAGCTAAAGGCTTCAACAAGCCAATTGTGCAGGAATGAGATGCAGTCCTGGACAGCTGAGAAGGCTGCATGTGATGGCTGTGATTTATGAGAGTGTGCTGCCAGTTCAATGCAACCTTGAAGCATTTGCATATGTGGATTTGCATGCTGGGGAGTGAGTTAATGGGAGTGATGTAAGCCCAGGGACTGAAAATAGACAGCAATGAGCATGTGGTCTGATCAGGTAAGAGCAAATGCCACAGACACCTTTGGGTCGACATTGGAGCTAAAATGCCTTACAAGATGTATGCCACTCACTGGGTGGGCAAATTTAACTGATTATGCAAGTTATGTGTTCTTGTGTTGCCAACTAGTACATGGGGGTTAAGGGACTGAAAGAAACAGATGTTGAAATCTCCCAGGATAGTCAGTTGTGTGGGAGAGGTAGATGGTTGAGAAGGTGTCACTGAACGATTCATCAAATGAGGCATTATAGGCTTGGAGCATGCACAACTGGTGAGGAGATAGCTCATGAGCACACGGCTTGTTAATTTAGGGAACATATCTTCACAATTCGGGACCCATATGGAGAGATCAGGAAGTTTTGATGCTCCCTCTCTGCAAACAAGTGAAATGCCCCTGCTCCCTTAGCATGTTCATGATCCGGAATTTCTAAAGTGTGGGATTTCCCTCATCAGTGACTTGAAGAACCAGAGTTAGGTGATGAAAAACAAGTCAGGGCTTTCCTGTGATATGAGATCCTATACGCTATATATTTGCTTGGAGGCTAACTTGGTTTTTAAGATAAGTCAGTGATCAGGGCTGTGCTTGGCATGCAGTGAGGAACTGTGGTTGGGAATGGATGAGTGAGGTGGACAGGACAGTGAGAAATGTTGCCGTGTGTACACAGATTGTTGCCTGTAGTCTAGGGCTCTGAGGGGAACCTAGTGGTATCATATATACGTGGTAGGTGAAGGGGCGTTGGGACTGCGTGCATAGGGCTCCTATCATTTAAAGTGCTGTTGCTAGAGAAGGGAGGTCGGGTAGATCTGAAGTGACCAGATGTGATGTGCAGCAAATAGGTGCACGACAGAGCAGGAAGAGGCAAACAGAAGGAGTAAGTAATGGTTTGAAGAAACATCAAGAGAGTAAGTAAGTCAGGATGAGAGTACAATGAAATGTTTGTATGTATAAGAGAGGCCATTTGCATGGGGAGTTAGCGACTGAACCCTGGACCAGATGAAGGTATATGTGCAGGTTTTGAATAGTAACAGGCTAATGGTGGAGTTTTTTGACAAGGGCAAGAGGCAGATTTTGTTAGTTAATGAATGATCTAATACCAAGGATACCAATCAGTCATCTTAGCATTAAATGACGCATCGTAGTGAGTGCAGCTATCCCTGGGCTCAGAAATACTTTCCCAAGGGCAGCTGGAAGCCATTATAGAGAAAGCAGAGGCTCACACTAGTGATCCCCATTCAGGCTGCATGCCTTCAACATGCACAATGGTAGTCTCATGAGCATAAAACTGATAACTCATCCACTTACAGCCGCTGACACAGGCCACAGAGTCGAAACACGGCTAAGACAAGTCTCTGAGGTAAAGGGAGATACAACCATCTGTGAACCACAATGAGTCATGGCCTGACGGTTGGTTCATAGGGTATCACAGTAGAATATATCCCAAGGCAGGGGGAGAAAGGGACTAGCGAGTCACCAATGAGAGGCGTTGGTGAGTCATTATATCTACCATGAATAAAGTGGGGTGACTCAATTCGACTAAATCCCTAATTACCTGATTTGTCACTGGAATCAGAGGATTCAGATTTTTAAAAGATTCAGGAGACAGATTTGTGTTTGGCTCATGAAAATACCATGCTGGTTAAATGTTACCAGGACAATAGGTCCCCAAAGGACTCTACAATGCATTGTTCATCCCCTGCACCTGTTCCAGACAGGCCCATAGGAAAGTGTTTGGTTTCTGTGCATTTAAATGAGCATACTTTTTTATTTAAATGCATTAATGGCACTTTAATTTTGCAAATGTGAAAAAGTATATTATGTTATGTTATTTGGCATTTATATAGCACTCTATATATCATTGGTATGACCTCAAAGCGCTTGTGGGTTGAACGCCCTTGGGGCCCGTAGTCCAGGTTAGTCGAAGGAGTAGGGTATCATAGGGTGCCTGGGTGCACTCAATATGTGATCAGCTGGTGCGATTGCCTGATGGTAGCTGCATCCTAACATTAGGTGTAGTGATATTGAGAGCAGTTGAATTGTGCAGTCTGGTGGTTGGTCTCTGAGACTGGATTTTGGCAGTGTTAGGCCTTTGTAGGACGCTTATGTGTGCAGCTATGCCGATTTTTCATGGGGTATAGTTGCATTCTAGCAGGATGTTGAGGAGCTCATGGAGTATTGTTCATATGTGAGCAGCTAGGCCGAAATTGATCAAGGGGTGTAGCTGCGCTCTATTGTATGTTGGTGTACAGTAGAGAGTGAGCATAGCGATAGGAGAGGTGAGTGTCTGGAGTGGAGGATTTATTCTTACGAGCCCACTGTTCCAGATTTCATTTACACGTCTAGCGATAACTGCGTTCGAGTGACTTATTAGTGACTTATTAGTCGCTTGCAGTGGTGTCATTGCTCGGTATCTCCTCGAACATTTGTCCGCAGGTTGCAAGGTGTCAGTGGCCCTGGATGGTCTTAATCAGGATTTTGGAAAGAGCCAGGTTTTAAGAGCTTTGCAGAAGGCCATGTAGTCTTGGGTGTGTCTAATGTGTGGGGGGAGTAAGTTCCACAGAGTTGGAGCCAAGGTTGAGAAGGCGGAACCTCCAATCCTGGATGAATTGGAGGTTGGAATCACTAGTAAGAGGGCAGAGCTTGTTCTCAGGGTGTGTGATGGAAGGTAGGGTGTTATCTTCTCTTGTAGGTACATTGGGCCAGTCTTGTGCACTGCTTGGTGGGTAAAGCATTGGGTTTTGAAGGTGGCTCTTCGTCCGACAGGGAGCCAGTGGAGGATGCGGATAGTGGGGGGGGGGGTGATCTCTGTGTCCCAGGGTGAGAAGGAGGTTGGCAGTAGCATTTTTGTGCTCTTTGGAGTTTGTTAAGTTGGTATGCCAGTGCTCCCAGATATAAACAGTTCAGTCACATCATAACAATAGAGATAATAGTGGCTAGTCTGTTGGGATAGGTGAGGTAAAGGAAAATGCATCTAAGGGGTTTGAGGTGGTAGTGAAAGGATTTTGATACATTATTGATCTGACGGGAGAGGGTCACTCCTGAGTCCATAGTGCTGCCAACATGACTATTTTCAAAGGATGTGGGTGTGCCAAGGTAGGGGGGCATGGGAGTGGTTGCGGGAGAAGGGCAGTATTGCCGCACAACATGATTTCAGTTTTTTCTGGGTTCAGTGGTTTCTTGATGCCTGTTTTGGGAATTCCAAGAATAATTTGGGTATTTTCAGGTAACAGGACAGGTTGCACGTGCGGATGATTCCTGGTAGAGTGGTCAGATAGAGGTTGAAAAGCAGAGCAGAGAGGGAGTCATCTTGGGATACTCCAGTGTTCACAGCGTGAGCAGTTGAGACGAAAGTGGAGAGGAAGGCGATTTGTTTCCTGATGCTGAGGAAGGAAGCAATATATTCAGGTGGCTTGCGGTAATGTATATTTTTATTTGATCACGTGAGCAATACTAGATTTAAATTGCTCACGATCACGTGTATTTTTGTGATCACATGACGTTAGATTTGCCATTTTGTTTAAGGAGAACAATATGTTTACTTAATATTCATTTTGGTTGAGTTAGGCTGTCTAAAAGAGGAGCACACAGTTCTCAGGAATGCAATCAAATACAATACGAAATTCAGTTCCCCTCCCAGCAAGCTTAGAGAAAACCGGTATGAGTTTTAAAACACAGGCCCAAGTGCTTTTAATGTGGTGGCAATGAAGTGAGAAATATGCTGAAAACACTTTTAATTCCCTTTAGGAGGTTCAGGGTGAGTGAGAGATACTTGGGATGAGTTCAGGCTCACTTTAGCAATGATTCAGAGATGGTGATTAAGAGGCAAACGAATTTTTAGCAAGGAAAGAAATGACTGCCGATGGTTACACGTGGCTGGATTTTTAACCAAATCGCAAATCACGGTAAAATTTGCGAGTGCGTGAATCGTGATTGGGGAAAAAGTATAAGGAGTAGGAAGTCGGTTCTAGGCTTGTTGGAAAGCTTAGATTCTAAGCTTTCAGAGGCAAGTTAAACGGTTCCAGAGATATGAACGATTTTGTAAAGGTCGTTTTTCAGATTTAAAGTAAACTCAAAATGACAGGTGACAGCTTTGCAGCTGCAGAATTGACAAATGACAGTGGTGCAGCTTTACAAATGACAAGTGACAACTTCTAGGAGGCAGTTCTGGTTAGATTAAAATAGTTTGGATTAGATTATTTTAAACTAAGAGATTGGTTCTGCACAGTTCTGCTAGGTACTCACAATATAAATTTGAAATAGGCCTCGCCACGGATCTGGTCAGGTTTTGGACTGGACTCCGGTTCTTGTCTCAGCACTTCACAGTGATCTGGGTCAGCTCTCTGGTTCTGCTCACAGTGGTCTGGGTCACTCTGGATCTCTGGTCTGGTCTGTCCGGATACAGCGGTCTCTGCACGGCTCCTGGATCTCTACACTGGTCCTAGCAAAAGTTCTTGGCAAGGGATTCAAGCAGCTCGCCCGGCTGTGAGTAGCTTGCAATGATTTGAGGCCTGCTGCAGAGAACTCAGCTTGTGGTTTTAGGCCTCTGATTTAGGTTCTAAAGTATAAGTTCTAGGTTCTGGAGTATGTAGCTGGAGTCAGTCTGGAACTGGTATCTTCTGGATGTTGTGTGGTCCGGCAAAACGCTCCGCAGCAACTGGATTTGACTGTCCTCTCTAGCTTCCAGTGGCTCTTTTTATGTCTTTTGAAAGTGGGTGTGTGCGCAGCATCACTAAGCCAGCCCCTCTCTCAACTGATCATTGGTCAAGCTTTTCTCTCTTCCTTGATAGGGGAAAGGAAATGTGAGTCATGGTGATACTGTTTTATGGCCTGCAGAAAGGACACTCCCCTGTCAAATTCCACACAAATCTATATTTGACCCAAATACATATTGCACAGATACACAGTTGTTTAAAATTACATGCACCCATCAAATATCACATGAGGTATACTCTGTTCAAACTCTGCTCTTCCTGGGGGCTTGCATTCAGAAATGGCAACATTTTGCGCTTTTTAGTAGCTTTCCCCATATCGGATTTTTCTCCAAATGTATACAATTGTGTGCAAGGCATGTGGGCATTTAGATAAGGAAGTGTCAGATTTTTAACCTGCATACATTTAGAGTAACAACCTCTTTTCCGCTCGTAAACCCCCAGATCATACCACCGGGTCCTAAAACCTCTTAAAATGTGGGCAGAAAAATCTCAAGAATTATGGTATCATTTAGACAATTTTGACAAGTCCGCACCATGAGTTATACATCTTTCTTAAAATCATATTGTGGCCAACAGGGGTGTGTCTTCCCAGGTCACATGGTGGAGAAACCAGTCTATCCACTTTCTTTAAGCTCAGAGGGGGCTGCCCCTCCCCGTTTCTGCCAAGAGGAAGCCACATTTACGACGCCCCCAATATACATCTGCCTGAGTCAAGGAAGGGCTTTGTTCAAAAGGAAGCCATTTACGACCACCCCAATAAACCATCTGCCTGGGCCCTTTGTTCAGTTTCTTGCAATCCCCTAGTAATTCAATCAGAGAGTGTGTGACCTCCTTTTGGCAGGAGCAACAGGATGCAGCCAGGCCTGGGAATGCATTTGTTGGGCAAGCCCCCACTCCTGTCGGGCAGAATTGGAATCTCTTTAAGCCAGTTTTTAGCTGCATGTCATTTTTTGTTCCCCAGTTTAAGTCAATACAATTTTTACATATGCAGCTGGAATGCTGATTCTAAGTTCAAAACTATGACATTTTAACAGTTATAAACTATGTGACACTCAAAAGTAGGTTACTCAGTTAATTTAAACATTTCGATTTTGGTGGTTTTAATCCAGTTTCAGTTAGGCTGCTGACATGCATAGCTCAGCCAGTTTTGTTATGAACATTGTTTTGGGCTCTTCATCTTCCCAGATTTTGTATGCACACATATTTCATTCTGCCAGATGTCCGCTGGTGTTCAGTGAGATTTTTGGATGTGTTGCAATGTTTGAAAATAGGCATTTTGAGCTGGCATTCAGAGAAACCAAAGGTAATTTTTAAGCGTTCTTGAGCTAACAGGCGCTGCTGTGTTACCTTTGGCACCCATTCCACTCATGGCCCCCTGGCCCATCATGCCCGCACTGGTGGGTGGCAAGTTAGGCAGCCATTTTGGTGTAGCACAAACTGCGTGGTTCTCCTGGATTCTGGCGCACATGTGGGCTTTTTGGCCATCTTGGATTTTCTAAGCCCACAGCACCAAATGTTGCAGCATGATAGCTCAAACGTGGGTCAGAACACCCAACAGGATTTAAAAATCTTGAACTAACAAAAAGAGTATTGACTATATTTGAATGGAGTATTTTGATTTACAATTTAATGAGGAGTGCACAACAAATGTTTCCATTTAACAATCTTTGACTAGATCAGCACTCTGATCAGCCTCAGAACAAGGAAGCACTGTGTAGCCCCATAATAAGCCAATCACTTTCAAATACTGACTTTCCAAGAAATTACAGAGTTCGCCAAGAGCTGAGTTAACGCTGACCCTTTTCTAAATTACATTGTTACTTACAAAAAGGTGTCTGACATTTGTGACTTAAACTGGAGCATAAGAGAGGAATGATCCTCTGTCATAAAAGGTACTACTGTTTTTAAGGATGTGCTGGGATAGGAATGCACACAATGCAAATGACACCATATGATGGTTAATCTTAAGCACAGCAGATACTCCATTCAGGGTAGACATTGTCCAGTTGATCTCCTCATTCAGTGCTGTTACATGACTATCCGTCATTAAAATCAACGTTTGCTCCCACTGTGCTAGTGTAGACTCAGCTTGGGGGCCCTGACATTGCAGCAACACCGTCCACAGTACATCCTTTTCTGTGTGTTGAGCCTCATTATAATGTGTTTCTAGGGGGATGTTTCTATTGCCTACCCATATGCAACTTATGTGCTCTGTGATTCACGTGTTTACTATCCTTGTAGTCATGACTATGTAGATCTTTTTTACATGGACATCGGATGCAGTAGATGGCCATCTTGGAGTTACAATTGGTCACATGTTGTTGATCCCAAGGGCGACTTAGACCAATATCCACTTTGCTGGTGTGACTAGTGAAAACAAATGAGCTACAATTGCCACATGGGGTATGCCAATAGGTATAGGTATGCCCCAAATCAGGCAAAAATTGGCAAATGATCCTAATTTTTTTTTTTATCACGTCAGTCTGCACTATCTTGTCTTTTATGTTCTACTTCTGTTAAAATCAAATATCGGAGGAGGCAAAGACAATGGTTCATTTTGGAATAGGTGCCAATTTTTATCAGTGCTCTTCTGGTTTTTAAATGATAGATGTGAATAGGTAGATTAGCACACCAGTCGATCATCGAAATATTCTCTGGTTTTAGGTTCTTTGCCTTGAATTTCTTAGTCAACCTGCCTGCAGAGCTCTCAAAATCCATGAGCCTTGAGCTGTTACGTCGAAGTGGTATAAACTGACTTAACAGAAGATTTTCTATGAAAGCTTCAGATGGAAACTCTGGAAATTGAGTAACACATTTGAATGAGTAGGTTTACTCTATGATTTCACTTTAAGACTATTGTCTTCACAAAAAAATGATATATCCAATAAGGAAACACTCTGTAGAGCTGGCAGTGTGCACAAAATAGAATCTAGGCTATTCAGCCAACAATGAACAGGGACATTTTTTCATTCGGGCCTCCCCATTTGACCAGCACATTGTCAATAAAATGTTTCCATAATTCTAAATGGTGTTTATTTATTTATTTATTCATTTGTAGAGCACACCTTCCCCAAGGGTATCTGGGCGCATTGCTTGTGGATTTAAGTATTGTTATAAACAGAGAAGACAGTTCATTACAATAATGTTACAGACAGATGGATGGAAACAATTCCATACAGACAGATACAATTGTGAGTCAGAGGCACCATTACCGCTCATGTGTAGAGCCAGGTTTTCACATTTTTTCTAAAAGTCCAGAGGGACGGTTCTGGTCTTACTGCTAAAGTTGGAATTAATTATCGCTGGGATAGACACAAGTTTCCTCAACATTATTCACATACAGATTGGCCAAATTATGAGCCACTATGAACCCCATGGCTGTTCCTTCTGCTAGTACACTATAATCTGAAGCCAAAAAAAGTTTTCCATCAGAGTCATTTTTGTACACCACAAGATGAACTCTCTATGAGCCTGCTCAAGTGTTTGAAAATCAGTTGATATATGTTCACCTACTATTTCTAAGGTACTTTGTTGAGGCACATTGGTGTATAATGCTTCTATATCAATGAAGATTAATATTTCCTTCGTGGGATCAAATGGACTCCCTCTATCATGGAAGTAACATTAGACGTGTCTTTAATGTATGATCTCGTAGTAGGTATGTTTTGTTTTAAAAATAAATCAAAGCTTTGTGATAAGGGTTTTAACAGAGACTCCTCCCTTTATGGATTTTGGGAACTGTATAGAATATAGAATATTGGGTTCTGATGGTACTTGGGCTTCCTGTGCTGAAATAATACCTCTCTCTTCTGTCAGAGCCACCTAAACGCTCAATCTCTCTTTACGTCCTTATGTAGTGTCATCAGGCAAGGAGACATAATTCTTTCTATCATTTAAGTGCCATAGGCATTCATCAATGTAATCTGAAGTTTTAAAAATCACATTCACTCCACCTTTGCCCGCCGGTTTGATTGTTATGCCTTTGCTATCGCTCAAATTTTGTAGAGTAGTTTTCTCTTCGCTATTAATATATTCATATTTTGAAACTTAAATCTGTTGGTTCTTTCTAAAAATGTAATGTCTTTTATAACTGTCTTTCTAAATGCATTAAATTCAGCAGCCATAAGCGGTTATGGTGGAGTAAATGTAGTTGGGGCTTGCAGGCCCGTAATGTTTTCAACAGCCTTAAATTATTGATTGGCAAAAAAATATTTAAGCCTGATCTTGTGTATAAACAGATGAAATTCAGAACGCAAGGCAAAGGGATTGTGCTGATGAGACATCACATATCCTAAACCATTTCCTAAAACGGTGTCTTCATCAGCAGATAAAACATACTTTGATGGATGTATTATGGACATTGTCCACTCCTGGTTGTTTTTGTCTCCTGTGGCTGCCACTGTTGACCTCTTATGCAGCCTCTCGCTCTGCCTCTGTCTAAAAAAGGTTGAGGTGAGGTTTGTGCCCACAATATACCCCCTGTCTGGCCTCAGTCATGTTCCACACTTCTGTAAAGTCCAAATCTTCTGGTACGTCCAGGGTAAATTGCACTGTAGACATGCTAGATGATAGGAAGTTCCTTCTCGAGGAAAGGAGGTTGGCTTTAGAGAAAAATAAGCAGAGGGATCGTTCTGAACTGAATGAGCAAAAGCAGAGGGACTTTGTGGTACTGCGTTAAATATAACTTAAGAACCAGAGGGAGACTAGGAGAACTTCTAGCGGGGAGGGAAGCACCTCTAGCAGTGGCCCCCAAGAAAAGGATAGGCACGCAGAAAAACCCTTAAACCGTATTTTAGGAGCTTTAGAGAGGTCACAACGAAAGGGGGTCTAACCATTGAGCTGTTTGCACCAGTCTCTGAAATATCTGAGTGGATGGGTCACAAGTAACCAAGTTGACACTTTTTAGGGCATGTTTATTATGATTGTATGCATAAATATCTTTACAAACTGTGGGAGGGAGATACACAAGATTGTATTGAACAAGACTGTCACAAACCCTAGGGAGCTTGCAAAAGCAGCCAGCCGGTATGACAGTACTCAAGTCCAGAAAAGGATCTTGCAACAACATCCAAACCAAATGACGAGGGCAATGACAACAGTAAATCAAAGGAAGGAACGGACAAAGGTTCTCACCCTCCTGCTAAGAAAGTCCCGCAAACATTTGAGGGTATATTCCATTCACCTACATCGTCCACTCTCACAGAATGTAAGAGTGAGGGAACCCCTTGCACTTGGACACCCACATTCAGAACCTCCCAGGGCAGTTTTGGCTGAGGAAATTAGAGGTGTAGGAAGGGAGATCCTGCCTACACGGTTAGACCAAAGTATTTAAACCAAAATCAATGTGATTTTCGAGTTACAGTACAAACACAGACACCTGGAGGCACCCATAAATAATATCTAACTGTAGTCGGATAGAAAATTGATTTTTGTCTAATTTTCTATTATGCCCAGGATTTTGCATACTACATGAATCGATTGCAATCCAAGCAAGGTCAGACTTATTAATACTTCCTATACTGTTTTTTGGCCCATAACAACAATTGTAATAATATTTTATTGTCTGTTTTCACCTTTTTCTTTCTTTTTTTAAATTTACAAACACAACAATTGGCATCATCCAATGTGACGCAAATGTTTTCTGCTTTTACAATTGGCAACAGCTAATTTTGCTTAAATGTTTCCTGATTTTTCATCTCCTTCCGTTATCCTTGGGATGGATTATTTATTTGTTTATTTATTTATGTTTGCATTTATAAGAGCGGGCTTAACCCAGAAGTGTATAGGCCCTAGTTACAAGGATAACACTCATATGCAGAGGTATGGTTACGCATATATCATGAGTAGAGTGCAGGGGACTAGCTATCACCAGGTAATGATATAGTCACAGCCATGTGGGGGTTGGCATTAGTTAAACAAGTGAGTCTTTAGCTCTTTCTGGAAAAGTGTGTATGAAGGTTCAGCTCTCAGTCTGGAGGGAGTGAGTTCCAAAGTGTTTTGCCTCAATAACAGAAAATCTGAAACCTCCAGCTTTGGAGCGCTTAAACCTGGGAATGGCCAGGCAGTTCAGATAGGCAGCACACGTCAGTCTGGTGGAGGTCGGTCGCAATATCTTATGGGATAGGTAGCTGGGTGCAGTATCAGAGAGGCATCCGTGTGTGATGGTGAGTATTTTGAACATCTGACAGGCAGTCAATGTGCCTTTTTTCTTGGTGCTGAGACATGGTTGTGTTTGTTGAAGCCAAGGACAGCCTGGAGGGCATTGTTTTGTATGGATTGCAGCTTGCTCAAGCGCTGGAGAAGCAGTTGTTGGTGGAATGGAAGGGTGTGCTGGTGCATGCGGCTGAGGAGGCAATAGTATTGATGTGGCGTGACATATTCAAGGAGATATCGAGGTGGACTCCAAGTGTTTTGACAGCATGCGAGATGAGAATGGTGTGGTCATGAATAGTAAGTGAATGGTAGGATGGGCTCAGTTTGACAAGGTGTGCAAGGTTGCCTACGAGAAGGAGTTTTGTCCTGTCTTCATTGAGGCTCAAACGTGGGTAGTCATCCAGGATTGAATAATTTTGTAGATGGGATTTACCTTCTGTGAATAAATGAGGTAGCTGCCGGTGAGAGGGATGAGAATCAATGTGTCATCAGCATAGTTTGTGTACTTGATACTGAGTGAGTCGAGGTGGTCCAAGAGAGGTTTTGTATAGATGGTGTAAAGGGTGGGAGAGATACATCAGCCCTGGGGTGGAGGAGTGATTGTCAGAAAAACTCTGGAAGTGCAGTCTGTGAGGAAGGATGCAACCCATTTGGTGGCATCTGAGGAGAAGGAGGCAGAGGTTGATAGGTGGTGGCAAAGTGTAGAGTGGTCAACAAGGTTGAATGTGACAAACAGGTCCAGGAGTAGAAAGAGGTTTCCCATGTCTCGGGAGTCATTGAGTAGGTTCTTGAAGTCTGACACACATGTTTTGCTACCATGTCTGCAGCGTAATCCAGTTTGTCGATCACTGAGAATGTGGTTATGTTCAAGGTGTTGCTGGATTTGGAGGTAGGCAGCTTGGTCAATGATTTTTAGCAGGAAAGTGACAGTGGTGATTGGCTGGCAGTTGGTAGGCATTGCTGGTTCAAGACTGGGCTTCTTGATGAGAGGTGAGATCCAGGATTCTTTAAGTGACACAGGCACATGTGGCAAAAGAAGCATTGATGATTGCCGTTATTTGGGGTAGTATAAGGTTTGCACCGTCCTGTATGAGAGGTGTGGGGCAGATGTTTCCTCTACAGCGTGAGGGTTTGAGGCCCTTCAGGATGTTTGCTATGTCAGCTTCAGAGACTGGGTGGAAGTGGAAGAGTGGGGATGATTTGAGGTGGGATAGAGGGGTGGGGATGGTGGGGGTATGGGATGGTGGATTGATGGTTGATAGTTTGAGCTTGATTTTCTGCAGCAGTGATGCAAATGTGTCTAAAAGTGCATTCTGGACATCATTACACCAGTTGTCATTCTTGATGACTGTGGGAGGGGCTGCTGGTGATTCAAGCTCACATAATATGACAGAGTTTGGGAGAATTTGTGTCCGCATTCAAGATTTGTGTGTTGTAGGCAGAGGCCTTGGCAGCTCGGAATGCTTTTTCATAGGTCTTTAAGATTGCAGTGAGTGCTTTATTTTTGGTATGTGATGTGTATTCCAGATGGGCTCGATGCACGTTCTCTGAGTATAGAGAGTGTAGATCGGGGGTGAACCAGCAGTTAGTCTGCTTAGAGATCGTTTGGGAAAGTGCTCTTTGAGAGGGGCCAGCGTGTTAATGTGTTAGTGACTGAGGCAAGCAAGGTGTTGTAATGGTCGACGAGTGGTTTGACGTCAGTGGAGTTGTGAGGGGGGGTCGAAGGTTAGCGAGAAGTGGCCGGAGGAGGTCGCTGGTGAGGTTGCAGATGGATCTTGAGAGGAAGGGGGAAAGCAGAAAGGGGAGATTGGTTGGTGGTGCGGGAATGGTGAATTTGATTATGTGGTGGTCAAACCATGTGCAAGGGGTGTTGGACAGGATCGTGGTGTTACATTTGTGATCAAGTAGCCAATCAAGGGTGCGGCAGATAGAATGCTTGGGGTTGAGTATTTTTGGGGAGAAGTCCATGGCGTCAGCAGAGCTGGTGAGGGATGCAACGTCTTTGTCATGAGGGTCAGTGTAGTCGAGGTTGAGGTCCATAAGGCGATGATTTTGGAGTTGGGTTTGTGGTTCAGCACGATGAGCTGACCGAGGTTGTCCTCGAAGGTGGTGACAGGTCTGGGTGGGCAATAGATGACATCTAGAGTAATGGTGGAGGTGGGCATAAGTGAGCATCTGGCAGAGAGGTATTGGCAGTTTCAGAGGGGGTGGTGTTTACACTGTGGATGGGAAGGGTATTTTTATAGCTAATCAAAAATGTTGTTTTCATTTTTTATCTCTCTTTTTTCTTTGCTTTTAAAAATATTTTTTGTAACAAGCTTAAGGTTTTCAAATATAAAGCCAAATGCATAATAAAAAAATAAAAAAACATAACTCTGCCACCTTTTTGCCCGATTCTGTCATTGCAAAGGATAGCATAATTGGGGGAATGGCTATAGAGAGGGCATAGCCCGCAGTGTCATGTCACCAAGTTTTGGTGATGGCTAAGATGCCAAGGTCATTGAGCTCGATGAGATCATGAATGTCTGGTGAGTGAGCCGTGTGAGAGTCTACATTAATTAAGGCACAATGCAAGCTTTGTGAGGGTTTGTGGTGCAGAGTCTGGGCAGGATTCTGGTTTGTGGTGAGAGGGCAGGGCATAGTTGGGATACACAATATGGTGGTCCGAGCGCTCAGGCATTCATTGCAAATGTGGTTGGGGGCAGGCAGGAAGGAGGTGGCAGGCATATAAAGGAGTTGCAAGCTGAGAGCTGTGTGAGGCAGTTGAGTTCTTTGTGGTGGTATGTAAGTGTGGGGAAATTCTTGGTGCTGTTGTAAACATTGGTGGACGGTGTAAGTAAAGGGAGTTATGCAGGGTTGGGGAGTGGGTGGTTGGGCCTGGCAAGAGCTTAATAGGATGTGGGTCAGTGAGTGTGCTTGGCAGGTGACACAATAGGCTTAGGAACCTTGGGTGCAGGGGCTGCGGAAAATGAAAAGGAAAGAGGTGGTAAGAAGCGAAAGGGGAGTGGGAATTAAGGGGTGCATCTAAGGTGGAACACATGATTGGAATTTGGGGGCACATCAACACCATCAATCACATGCTTACCATTTGTGAATGTGGCAAGTGAGGAAGACTTGGAGCAGTCCTCCAGAAGATTTTGTTTGGTGGGTTAGGTTCTAGGCCAGAGATGCAGATCTGTGGGATTAGCCAGCAAGATCATCCACTGGGTCTCCTGGTTCTGATGGGTGCTTGTGGGCAATCTTTGGTGATGCTGGGTGAGCAGACTGCAAGGCAGGCTGTACTCTGCATCAGTGAGGGTGGTTGCCATTTGTGGCAGGAAAAGGTGGTGAGTTTCATGTTTCATTCGTTGAGATGGTGTGCTTCAAAGCTTCAGCGTCCTGAGCGGACCAGGTCCATATATGTTGGAGGGCCGCTGGTGATGGCAGATAGACATCATTGGTCAAGGATGCAGTACCAGGCATGTGGGGAGCTCAGTGTGGCTGTTAGCTGGTGGAGAGCAGGGAGGGAGGGCATGTTCCATGCCTTGGTTCTCTGCCGGCTTCCCCTGCCGGCTTGTGGCCACTAGCTGCAAGGTAGAGAACACAGGCCAATCAGGATGGACTCCAGGGAGCACTAGACCACTCGGCTGTGGTTCCAGTGTTTGCATGATGTGGCGGCCATCTTCAAAGAGCTTTAGTGATCCGAGACACAGGATGAGGGGCTGGATCGCGCAGTGCTGAAGGAGGCTGCGCAGAGGGCAGACCACTCATCGGTCGAGGCGTGCAACTTGATGATCTTACTGGAGGAAGTGGCACAGGCCCGGACATTATGAAGTCTTAGTTCTATGGTTTTGTTCTGAACATGCTTTGTGTGTTAACTTGGGGCCACTTCCTGCCAGACAGAGAATGCAGGCCAATCAGGATGAGCTCTAGGGTGCACTGGACTTCTCAGCTGCGGTTCCAGTCTTTGCATGATGGAGGCCTTATTCAAGGAGCGCAAGTGCTCCAATCCATAGGATGAGGTCCTGGATGGACGGGCTTTGATGGAGGCTGCACAGGGGGAAATTGCTTGTCAGTCAATGCATGCAGCTTGATGATCTTTCTAGAGGAAGTAAATTATACAGTCAAATGTTATGTTTACTGAGTAATGCTTTTACATATAAACTTTACCTTGAAAAAGCCCTTAGTGGAGCAAAACTGATGGCCATGAGTGGGCATATCATATGAATTAAGTGTTTCAAGTTGATTGCCAGAATGTCACCTTACTTACACATGTACAGCATGTGATATTTTGAAACAGTGTGAACCAATCTCCATGTTTCAAGTGGGATGCACTTTATTTATCAACTAAAAGACTATCTATATATTCATTAATATAATTGTACCTGATTATATCTACAGAAATGCAGAGTGCTTTCATGTGAGATATCATTTATCCTTTGTTATACTATTTAGTCTATAGGTTGTATGCTTATTCTGTAATGCAGCAGCCCTCAAATAGCACAGGCACACTCTATAGAAGCGAGTTGAAGGCTTCCTACATAGGATGTACGCGGTGACGCTTTCCATTTATGGTGCCATCTATGATGTTGTTATATGAACGGGTTCCAGCAACATAGCCAAATAGAGGTTGTAGTTCCAGAAGGGCGACTTGAAGTGCCCATTTATTGAAGAAAAACTTGACTAAAGAAGTTGTGTTGCTACCCTATGGGACTGTGTCCTTGACGCTACTGACCATTATTAAAAAAGGTTACTCCCTGTGGGGATTATCGTTTTTTGTCGACTCAGGACCACATGGTGGAGAGAATTTATGAAATATGCTTCTCCCCTGAAGACAGTTCTAGCATTCACAAGCCTGAAGAACTGAAACATGTCAGGATATGTTGACAATCAACACATTGTTTAAATGTCTAGCGGATTTTAAATGTTTGGTGTATGTGAAATTTGTAATGTTGTAAAGAAGTTTTGTGGTATATGTTCCCATTAGATTGGTGTTATATCCACCATGTGTGTTATACCCACCATGTGGGTCATAAATCTTTGGTCACAGAAAAGTTTTAAAAATAAGTTGCTACAACAACATTTTATCAAGTATTGAATATACAAATTAAAAAGATTTAATGTCAAAAGAGTTTCGTATTGTAATCCTAGTCCATTTTCTCAGGATTTAAAGGTCTGGGTGATTATGTGTCATCCTTTTTCAGACAGATGAACATTCGAATTATCTAAGGTTTTATACCTGATCTCCTTTGTTTACATATATACACTCGATATGTGTGCGGCCCTAATTACTCAGACAACCCGTTCTCATTAAGCAATTTGTGTATTTATGTTCAAGATAGACACCAATAATGTGCCAAAGATAGTGTCTGAATCAGTGCTAGAGTATGCGAGTCATATCTTAAGCCATTATTTGTATCTAATGCTAACGCTTGTCGATGATTTCAGAGAAAACAAATGTAATGTTTTTTTTCAAAATGTATTCTAAGTTTTGTCTTTTTGAATCAAAATATCCAATGTCAACCTGAATGTTTACATTGGAGACTTTTTTATTCTTTTGTCTAAAATAGTCATTTATACTTACTTAATACATATGCATTTTTGTGTGAATTGGAAGGAAACATTAGTGAGACTGTATCCGACAGGTTGAATGTATTTTTTGTAGACAAGCTGCCTGTATTTAAGTGTAATATTGTGGGTGCCTTCCCCTGTATGAAAATCTAAGGGGACATCTTTCATTTCCTAATGTATTATTTTAATAAAGCAGAATGCCTGTTTCCTATCCTGTTTTAGTGGGCTGAGGTTCTTCTAGCGGGGGGGTATTAGAACATGGATATTTCTATGTAAAAAGTATCAATTAGCAAAATGAAAATACATCAAGAAAATGTATTACAGTTGGTACAATGGCCAGTAATGTAGTATTTAGAAAACCGATATCAGGAAATCATTTTTTTTGTAGGAAGGAAACTAAAATGGGCAGATCAATTCTACAAAAGGTACAGGCTAATATTGTGTAATTCCCCGTTTCCTCTTTGTAAAAGAAAAACAAATTGATTGTGGTGAGCCTACACTTGCCTCTACAAAAATAGTCTTTTAAATAGATTTTGCGAACCAGAAGACTTAGCATGCTTGATTTTGGGATTACTGACCACGTTCCCAGATAGATGTCCTAAGGTCATCATCAATTTCCGCTAAGAAAGCGCTCTTGAATTGCGCCTACATGCTAACACTGTGAGAACAATTTTAGAATGTCTAAATAGATAATCCATGTACTGGAATCTTTGAAAAGATGTCAGAGATACCCGAGTGACACATGACAGAATCATCGCTCCATGCTCTTGTTGAAATTGCTCGGTTACAATCAGTAGTGCAGCAGACAGGAGACACACCCTGCATTGCCACACTATGGCCTTCCAAAACACTGAGATAAGGCCTAGGAAAAGCCTGGGGCCTAAGCACATATAAGGGACAGAAGGTTTCCCCTTTCATTTCATTTGCAGGTCCTACTGTGTTTTATCAGATGAGCAACGAGAAGAAGGAGATTGCAGCCTGCTCTCCAAGGCAGCTTTCAAGTCAGACCCACATCCTCCTCTCCTATGCCCATGCCACAACTATTGGTATGGGTTGAAATGAGGCAACAGGTCAACAGCCCCTCCTCTATGCCACCATTGCTTCTGCTGTTACTAAATGACATTTATATAGGCGAGAGCGGGAGCGGGGGGGCAAAGACAGAGAAAGGACAGGGTGCCTACGTACTCTCTCTCTGAAAACTTAGCACCTACCTTACCTAAAAAGTTGCCAGAACAGAGGGAGAGCAATAGGCTGAGTACATGCAAAGGTAGCTTGCTCTAAAAGAGAATAGAACATGCGTCATTTCCATTGTAAATGAAGGAACCATTTACATTGAAATGTGTTATTGTTGTTTAGAAAGCAGATGTGTTCTCTTAAACATTCTGGAACCTCTTTAATGTTGTTGATTAAAGATCTGAGAAGTTCTTTGTTGCAAGGTGTAAGAACATATGCAGATTCTTCTAATATTAACCAGGCCTCCAAGTGTAAAATCTACACTACATTCCTGGGGTTTATGTAGTGGAACATAACCATCTAAATTCCCTTCCATGGATACTTGCAAGAGAAAAGTTTGCATTGCAGAACATAGCCTCTCAGTTAAAATCAATCGTTGAGAAATACAGTATAAACACATTTTGAGAAGGACAACTGCTGAACATCTGGGTTAAGAAAGAGGTTGGTGGTCATGCAATGGATTTCCTATGGGGTATGTGGAAGAGATAGAGTGAGGTTTGGGTAATATTGGACTGAGACACGGAAGAGTGAGGTGGGGTTAAGAGGTTACTGGGACAAAGAAGAGTGAGGTGTAGGTGATGGGATACTATGCAAAGAAAGAGTTAGGTGGGATAATGGGTACTGTGGCAAAAAAAAGAGAGGCAGAAGTAATGTAGTATATGTACTGATGGTAATGGTGGGCTGGGACGAGGAAGGGAAAAGCAGGGGAAGTGCAAGAGATTACTAGTGGGGGTAGTGGGGAGAGGAAGTGTGAGATGGGATTAGTGAGGTACTGGGCAGAGGAGTAGTAAGGCAGGGGTACTGCAGCAGATTGCTAATCAGAACTTATCCCCATAAATCACATATCCTTCACCCCACATGGCCAGACTTTAGACAGCAGAGCTATCACCCTAAATTGCACATTCTGTACATGCTCACGTTTTATACAACAGAGTTCACCCCTAAATCACATGCCAAGCACAATACGAGGTCAGACTGTAGGCAGCAGTGCTTTTTCTCTAAATTGTACTACCCACACCATACATGGTCAGACATTAGACCACAGAAGGCAAATCACATGTCCTACACCATACATGGTCAGATTGTAGACAGCAGAAACCCCCAAAATCATTAATCTTTCTTAATACATGGTCCGACCTCAGGCAACAGAACTGTCTCCCTAAATTGTTTATCCTGTACCTCACTTGTTTAAGTTTAGACTGTATACCTATCCCCCTAAATGAGGAGTCCAAGTGCCATGAGAAAGTAGAAAATGACCAGGCAACCAAAGGAGCCCACACGGCCAAAACATATGCTTTCTGTAGATTTATTATATTTATTATATTTTGCAAACATTATTCTTTGACATTCTTTCTCAGTCATCATGCCATATTGTGTATAAATTGTCTGCCCCTTCCTACCATGGGAAGGAGAGCCCTTAAAATCTGGATGAATAAAGCATGGTTGTTTTGCTCAAGTTTCATCATTTAACTACGCCACAAAGCTTTGCACAGACATCGGGTAATCGGGTAGAGAACCTTACATATGTAACGGTTTGTTGATAAGCCACAGTCAAGACACAGAGTTATTTCACTCCCCACTCAAGTGGTTATGCAACAAACTATTTAACAGATTATTTTTTTTAGCTGTATCTCAGACACATATCATGAACTCTTGGATCCTCTCTCTTGAGCTAACAATGACCCAAGAACCAGGCCGGTGCACGGGAAATAGATTGGTATTTATTTAAATTAACAGCAACAGAAATTAGCACGAAAATATCAAAAACACCACTTTATCCGTGGAACAACACAATCAACTTCTCTCAACATAAATAAAGAACAAAAGTGAGTTAAAAAGAGCACAGACACAATTTTTACTTTCTGAAAATTTCAATTCATAAAATAAATACACTGATCAATATCAAAGGCACTAATGCAATGTTGTGTGATTTTGATTTTCCTGCAGGCTTAAATGGGTAGCAGTTGGATTTCAAGACTGGTAAAAATACACATGGCACTTATAATTTCACCCACACTTTTGGTTTAAAATAAACACAGGGTGATGTATCGCTTGGTTTTTCAGACCCCCCTTGCTTTGGTCTAGGTTGGGAAATCAGACAGAAAAATTGGAATGGTTTGGGTAATTCTGGATTTCAGAACCTCCTTACTGAAAGGCCTGTATTGGGGAAGCTGGATACAAAGGTTGGACTGATTTAAGAACAAAGACACCCCTCTTCCTTAAAGAAGTCGGGCTCAGCTGGGCAACAAGGATTACCCAATTAATGTATAGGCTATAGTTTTCAGCCCACACTGGGAAGTGAGCATTGTTAATTTTGAATTTTAACAAAAATGACCCCGTAGTGTTCTGCCAAATTAAATTAATATGTTTGGTTACATAGGCTAAGGATCTACACAATTTTGCCCCCCTGCCCACTATAAAGGGAAGGGATTCAAGCAAGCAGACTCATCCGCCTTTTGGTTTCCCAAGGCTCAGTTAAACTTACATAGCAAGCATCTGTTTAAGGTTCAGGAAAGCCAGCTGCATCTCAGGAAACTCTGGAAAGATAGGGCAGGGGTCTGGGAACTCCACTCTCAAAGATGGCCTCCTACTCTCCACCATAGGACACAGTCAGCTTTGAGGCCTTCCTAGAAATAGAAAGCTCCACCCAGATGGATTCTCATCAATCTCCTCTGGTGTCTCCTTACAGCTGTCAGATGGTAAGTTTCAGCAGCCTTCCTGATGCTCTGTCTCTTGTCTGTCCTCCGGTCTTTCTCCTTTTTTCTGTCTATCTCTCTCTGTCCCAGTGCCTTTCCGCTTATATAGCAGCAATGAGCCCACCAATTTTACAATCTTGGGGAAGTACCCTTCAATAAACACTGCCACTATGATTGGACAGTTACCCTTCTCCCTCCTCCCAAATCCAGCCTCCAGGTCAGGATTGGTTTAGGGGTCTGGAGCAACATATGGCACTTCCCATTTGTCATCATCCTTTGTTCTCCTTTCAACTTTTTGGCAAAAACTAGTTATGTATCACAACTTCATAAGTTTACTAGGAACTGCCAGACTAAACATATGTTCTGTTTCGGATAATCATGGGGAATTAGATAAGCCGACCATCAAATCAGTATCATGTAGCATGGCCATGTGGCACCTTTCTGCCGATTCCATGAAAAGCACAACAGTTATGAATATGTAAGTTATTAAGCATATCCCTAATTTCAATGTCCACCTGCTCACCAACTCTCATATTTGGAACATTTTCAGATCAGCCAGAAAGCTAGTTAAACTAGCCATAACAGTTCCCCGAGTCACAGGAAGATGAATTTCATATCCCCAAAATCTCCTGGAAATTACACGAAAAATGGTACATAGATGAAATCCATCCGCCTTGTGATGGTTGAGAAAAAGGCCTAAATGATAATAGTCCTTTTAAATACATTGTGAATCTTCATGTGGGACAAACGGTCCTGCTCCTGCTTCCGGCCATTTTTTTTTCTCTGGATCAGCCTGTACCTTTATCAGTCTCCTTTGTGTTGGAAAATTGCTCTTTCAAGTGGGTGCCCCTATTTTCACACATATTAGTAGTGCCAAGGATGACTTTTCTTGAAGTCCATGCTTTCAGAGAACAGCAGGTCTGTAGAACACTGATTTTCGAGGCCTTTAGCAGGACATTTTTATTGCGGTTGATCATTAGACGAGAGATGCGACATCCAGGCTGGAAGTGGGAGATGTCCTTGTGAAGTTTTGCCGACAGCCAGCAAGGGTCTGCCTTGGGCTGACATTTTTTTTTATGAAGCAAAGTGGCTCTTCAAATGTCACTGGGGTTTTGTGGGTGAAACAATATACATTGCTCTTTGACAACCCTCACATCATGCTTTGTTTTCCTGACATTTTTCTGTGAGCAGTGATGTTTTTTTCACTTTTACTTTTTCAAACCATTTTTATTGCACACACATGTGCAGGCAGTTTTCTTTTCAATGTTTAAAAACACTTTTTTGCATGGGACAGGGGTCTTTGATTCCTCCTTCTTTTGTAGATTAAAATGCTGCATATACATTGGTAATGACAGGTAGGCCCCTATCCACATGGCTCTTTAATTTGTCTTGAAAAACATAAAACAAAGGCTAGGCATTTTTTGCTTCAGTGTTTAAAATCTTGCTGTTCATGTGAAAGGGACTTCTGTTTGGGGCCTTCAAATGCACCCCACACGTAGATAGGTGCCATAGAGTGCAAACTCGAGATTACAGTGCTATTGTACTGTTCATCCTATCCCAGACCCCCACCCAAACTTGATTTTTGATACTGCGAGCATGCAGCTTTGTACCTTCCTACAGCCGGAGCATGCCATTTAGGCCCAGGTGCTGCAGTTTCAAGGACTCCACACTCCACCTTGTATATGTTCTATTCCTCAGATTGGCAGTGGCAATGTAAGCTAACGAAATGGGACCTGTCTTACAGTGGCCAGCGGAAGAAATGCAGGGTTGCAGGTTGCTTTGCCATGTAAACCCTTCTCCTCCCTTCCCATAACTAAATGACTCCCCCACCACCTTACTCTATACACATATGCTACCCCCTGCAGTCAGTCACCACAGGCCCAGACATTAGCACACTAACACTATAACACTAATCAAACCACGATGAAGCTCTCCTCTTTAGCTCGATAACATTATCACACTTCTGCTGCTTACTAGAGCCAAAGAACTGCAGTCTATCTGATCTCAGACTCTTCCCCATGGATAACATATTCCCATATGTATCTTCCAAAGCCCCCTAGAACGCAGACTGGCACATGGGAGCCAGGCTCCTCAGACATGCACCCATAAGCATTGAGATGGCAAGGCCTGTTGCCTTCTCCCCAGACCCAGGGTTTGGTTTGATATCACATGACTTGACTCAGCTTTTTAATCAAGTTACATGACTCTAATACAGTACTTATCATTAACATTCATAATACCGCCTGACAATCAATGTTTTTTGCAGTGATATGATTCACTGAGTCTTGGTGAGCCACCTACAGCACATTTACTTATTGCTTCCTATCGTTGATATGAATATGAATATGAATACAAGTAAACTAATTACACCTCACCATTCTTGCCATTCTCTCCAATTTGTGTCTCCGAATGACAGAGTCAATGCCCTGGTGCTAGCTCTTTGACATATCTAGCATGTTGCATTTTCTGCCGTCTCCCAAGGTAAGCATTCAATGTCATTCGTAAGGTGGCTCCTCGCACATAGTGATGTTCCAGCCTCTGCTTAAGCCTAAGCACGCTTCAATCCGCTCCATGATAACTGAGCTATTACTGTAGAGGTTTGAATATTCAATTAGAAAACAGGAGCAGGCATGGAAATAGTGATGAGCCTCTCAATCAGTGTGTTGTTTTATATGTATGCATGTGCGTGGTCCATTTGCAGGGGAAATGTGAAGGAACATTTTGCCTTAAAGTCCCTATATTTAAACTGAAAAAAGCTGGAGGGAGTAGCTTTCCGGTAATGGCCGCCCAGCTGTGGAACTCCTTACCCATAACTTTAAGAACCGACTAATCCTTCTTTAGTTTTAGAAAAAGCACCAAAAGTTGGATTCTGGCTAAGGACTCTTAAACGTCATTAGACTGTTTAATTCACGACATTCCCGATCACCACGCCTTTTGTATCCATGTAAACTACCTGTATAAATAAACCCCTGTATAATATTTCCAATGTCTCGATGTAAATATGTTATATTATACCTTTGTATGTAACTTTGTATGCAACATGTACGCAAAACTTCTTGTAACTGCGCCCAGATACCTTTGGGTGTGGAGCGCCATATAAATAAACAAACAAACAGGCACAGAGTACTTGTATGAAAGAAAAGTTAAGGAAAAATGAGTATACCTCCAGAGGAAATGTGTAGGGGCATTGGAATGTTCTGAAGGGAAATAGGGGAGGGGGCAACTGTATGGGAAAAAGTGATGAAACATTTGGCAACTTTCAGCAACAATGTGAACAGTGCTTTGGCCTGAATTGGAACAATTTGGACACAATATAGCTGTATAGACCTGCAGCGAGGGCCGTACTGGGCGTTATGGCACTGAAGTCCGAATTAATGGCCAGAGCGAAGCGAGGGCCTTTAACGAGGTATGAGGGACCATAACGCCCAGTACGGCCCGAACTGCAGGTCTATAAAGCTATTAAAACACTCTCAGTGCCCAATTCTGAACTTGGCGGAGTGAATGTTCTAAAAAGCAGGATTCACTGCGCCAAATCAGTACGCCCAGGCTCCACCAGTATTTTAAAGTGGGCCTGGGCGTCCTCGTAGTGCACGAGAGTGCACCTTCAGGATTGCGCCTGTTTTTGTTATAACGGGCGGAATACCGAAATCTCAGCAGCATTTTTTATAAAATAACGACATATTCGTTATTTTACAAAAATGCTGCTGAGAACATGGGTGTATATGAAAACATTCATATAAATCAAAGTAAGCAGCTTCAACGTTGCTGAATTCAACGTTGAAGCTGCTTGCTTTGATGTATGTGAAAGTGTTCATATACACTCATGTGCTGTATATGAAAACCTTCATGTACACCAAAGGAAGCAGCTTCCACGTTGTATTCTGCAAGGTTGAAGCTGCTTACTTTGGTGTGTATGAAAGTGTTCATATGCACCGCGTGTGTACATGAACACTTTCATACACACCAAAGCAAGCAGCTTCAACGTTGCAGAATACAACGTGGAAGCTGCTTGCTTTGCAAACAGCCGATTTGCGGGCTGTAATCAATCTGCGGGCAAAATCAGTGCGTATAGCCCGCAGATTGACCAATCAGCTTCCCAGAAACACCTCTAGGGTGTTCTAATCATGATAACATTGACTGTTTGGAAGGATATTGCTGAATTGAATATCACTCATGTTATGTGGCTATGTTAAGATAGCATGTCTATAAGATTAAATCGGGATTTGGGTGATTATTTGTTTACGAAAAAAAGATGTAAAATAACATGTGAGCCAATAAAGGAATATCTGTATGAAAGGGTGCTTAACTGGCATAACACTGTAGCGTAACCGCTGGAACGGGATCATTAGTTGCTAAACTGAGGAAACAGTAGCATGGTATTGTCGGTTTTGGCATCCCAATTGTATGTAAGCCTCTAAGAAAGCTTCATGATGACTAACTAAACTCGCTCTACAATGGCATTGACTTGTTTAAAAAAAAACATGGTATTGACCTTATGCTATTTAATGAGACACACATATACTTTGGAAGTAAAATGACATACGATGACAGATATTTCGGATCGAAATGCTCTTTGTTAATTAGGATGAGTACAATGTTGTGCATTACATCTCCTGGAACAATATTTTAGAAATGATGACATTTGTGCTGTCATATTGTGTATGGCTGGCAGTTTTCCAAGTTGCTAATGTCCTACTGTGGAAGATACTGCCTCAGGCATGTGGTACAAACAGAAATGGACTACTCCACTATAAGCCACACGATTTGCGACTAGATGCGCTTGATTTCCTACAGCAAACTCTTCCTGTGCAGCCTTCGCAACTGCTGGTAAATTCAATTTCAAACAAAGTGGGTGGTGCTGTGAAATGCCCCATTTCGTGTTGGCTGTAATGCGGGATGTTGGTGTCCTGACTGCTTCCTTGCACCACCGCCCTCTGTAAATAAGCAGTGAAGCAGACTCCCCATCAAGGCAACGTGACCCAGGGACAACACACGGTCTCTCTGTCGAGAAACCTACCACTGAAATAGTCCGCCTGTCTCCCTTCTTCAGTTCGTTTCCTGTCAGAGGAGACCCATTTTACAAGGAACTAAAAAAAGAACATAACACATTTCCCACAATTCTCAGCATGCATCATGTGCAGTAACGTTCATCTAGTGGGGTGAACACTCTGTCAGCTAAAGAAAATTGATCAATCACTGTGTTTTTCTTTCTTTATAATCATCGATATTTAGTTTATCTTCAAAGTGATTTGTCAAAACAGGGTTTTAAAATAAACAGTGCTATACTACAAAGCCAATACAAACTTTCCATTCAGCACCTCTGTTTTCATGGATGTGATGTACAAACGTAGCAGATGGAAATTGAGGTGCCTGGCCATAAACCTGAAGACAATGGTCCTTTGTTCATACGCAGTCACATGAGAAGGTGTATCTGGGAATAGTCCCATATCCAAGCCAGTAAAATAATACCGGTCCTTTTATCAGCCCAACGGAGCCTCCGCGCCCTGCACCAAACCGGTTCACTGAAACTCACAGGCACAATAAGACATAAAACTCAGGCAGGCTTCTGGGGTAGAAAGGTGATGAGGTGCAAAGTAGGTTTTCACATCTGAAAGACAGCGTCTGCTGTATTTATTGGTGACTGAAGATTCAAAGCAGACCGTGAACATTTTGCGGGTTATCTTTTTTGAAGTGAGTGGGGTGGGGGAGCGTTTCTAACAACCCAGTTGCATGCACTGTGGGGACAAGTCTGCACCTGGACAATGTATGTCTCTTTGTCTTTATTCTGTAGTGGCCAGGCGCCCCCTCACCCCCCCACTTCAGTAATGCTTCGTGCCAAGAAAAATCTCATAGATCATTGCAGCTGTGTGAGCGCAGCTGTAAAGGGGAGGGAAGGTCACCGTTATCTATCAGACTTTAAGCAAATACAGTCTGCAGCGTTGCCAGAGCCGCGTGAGGGGGTGAAGAGGGGCGGTTGGGGTGACTGTCAATGTATCAATGTCCTTTAAGTGCAATGTTTATTCTAAAAGCAACATCATATCTACGACAAACAGCCTTTCAGCAGCTCCCTGGCACCATCACGACAGGGTATGGTTGCAATGATATAGACATTAGACGGGAAGTAGAGACAGAGCACTGATTCACACAGCTGTCTAATAGCATGGTGCTATGGCCGGGCGCCCATCCCATCGCGAGAACAAGTGACGTAACAGAGATGTCATCTTTAGACGATGGTCCCTGGGGCCCTCTATGCAGTGGCCCTGCTTGCACCACCCACCCACCTGCCTGCTAAAGGAAGGGCAGGCGATGTCCTGTCTGACTAATGTCAAGGTATGGGCTGTTAACATGCAACATCCAAAACTTGCTGTTTACTGTAAGCGGGGCTACCTATGAAAGTGCCCATTTGAAATCCTTATTCCGTAAGAGCAAACAACTTGCATCAAGGCATCAAAGATCTGAAGTGATTACCATCTGGACGATACTAGCCTCATTTTACCCCTCCCTTTTGTCAATACATCACACGTTCTGCTTTGCCTCCACAAAAGATTCATTCAGTCCTTTGTGTTTCTATGATAAAACTAAGATGCGTTTGTTGCACAAGGAGAACTGTTTATTTCAAGTGGAAACGTTTGCTTTCATTGTCGTTTCCATTCCGGCATTGCGAGCTGACAAGGGGCTCTTGCCGTGGATAGCTCGCTTCCTGGAGGAGGTCGAGCTTGCCCAAAGCACGTGACAAGCCACGTGATCCACCTCACCAGCAAAAAGCAGGCCCATCCGCCTGAGTGGCGAGCGTTTGTTGCACAAGGAGAACTGTTTATTTCAAGTGGAAACGTTTGCTTTCATTGTCGTTTCCATTCCGGCATTGCGAGCTGACAAGGGGCACTTGCCGTGGATAGCTCGCTTCCTGGAGGAGGCGGAGCTTGCCCAAAGCCCGTGACAAGCCACGTGATCCACCTCACCAGCAAAAAGCAGGCCCATCCGCCCGAGTGGCGAGCGTTTGTTGCACAAGGAGAACTGTTTATTTCAAGTGGAAACGTTTGCTTTCATTGTCGTTTCCATTCCGGCATTGCGAGCTGACAAGGGGCTCTTGCCGTGGATAGCTCGCTTCCTGGAGGAGGCGGAGCTTGCCCAAAGCACGTGACAAGCCACGTGATCCACCTCACCAGCAAAAAGCTGGCCCATCCACCCTCGCGGCGTTAAGCCCGACAGGAGTCAAGTCCATCGGCTGTTGTGCGGCTGTTTGGCGCACTGGGGTGCACCAGTAAGATTGGCTCCTGTCCAACGGATGGTTGTTCCTGCATGGTTGACAGCAAAAACTGTGCACATTTTTGAAGTGCGGCTAAGTGCAGTCTCTGGCAGTCTGCAGCAGGAAGGCACGAAGGCAGGAAGGTAACAACATTGTGAATTATACTTACTGATTTTTTCCTGCACGTTTCTACTGGTACGGAAGTGTACTACAAGGGTTCACCGCACTATTTTGATTAAAAGACTTGTGGTACACGGTACTGGAAGTTGCCCTGAAATTCCAGCCAGTCCGCTTGGGTTCAACCGTTTATCTGCGGACAATGGTCGGCTCCCCGGCCCCCAAACTTCCTCCACTCAGGACAATGGGGGACCTCTACCCTGAAGTAGCCATTACAAGCACCACTGCTTCACATGAAAACATTTTATAACTAAACACGAGAGAGGGGCAGGGGAAGGGACCGAGAGCAGGGGAAAGAGAAGTTACTCATTCACACCCTCAACATCCCTTACAAACTCCACAAACTCTACAAACTCCGGGGCCACCCAAAGAAAATGGAACTTTCTTAACTCCAAATAGAGCGGTGGTCACGGAAGAAACGGGACTGAGTAAGGATCCATTGTCAGGTCTGTCCCCCAATGAAACTCTGCGGGAGGCCTTTCTCAAACGGACCCCTCCAAATTTTACCCCTCCCGCACTAAAGGACTTGGGTCCGGCCCCCGACGATGCAATGGGTTCTCCAAGGTTAACATCCCCTCTAGACGCGAACACCTTTGTCTTTGGTACTCTCAATGGGTCCAAGGGAGGTCAGCCCTACGCACAAAGACCGGACAAAGGTTGGAAACCCTTTGGGATCTCATTGTCGAATACTGTAATCTGTCCGGACCTTTCTAGTGTGGACCAGCAAAACAAGGTGACTCCCCAAGGCCGTTTCCAGGACTACTCTACGTCACGGCTTAGTCACCATCAAACGGACATTTGGGGGTCGTACACCACAGCCCCCGAGCGCAAGGGCGCACTTTTAAACACAAGAGGGGGGCAACTTGCCCCAGCAAATAAAATCGTATCTGGGGGTCCCCCTCAAAGATTCCACAAAGGAGTCTTTCCCCAGCAAGCTCCATTCCCGAGCAAACGGCAAAGAAGACAACCATCACCCACAGATGAGGACCTCCTGTCTGTCGTGGTATCTACCCAAGTAGATGACTCTTCTAAAAAGGACCCGCAAATCGATCCCGGAATGATTACAGCTTTTGCCTTTGTAATGGCCCCCTTTATGAAACTCATAGAGACGCAAAATGACCAGCTTCGGGACCACTCGACAACAATTGCTATCCTGTACTCCAAAATGATCTTCATTGAAGGCTTTATCACAGCAATCCAGTCGAAACTGGAAAAAAATGATGAACATACAACTGAAATCTTGTAAAGCATCATCGAGCCGATTATAAAGGAAAAAGAAACAAAGAGATCTGAAAGGCTAAGTCTTCTGCATGGGGGAGTGGGTGGCCCCGTGATGGATCCTGTCACCCCAGGATTGCTTTCTTAATTCGGAAACTATAAAACCTCAGGTGGTATCGCCCTCTAAGAGTTCTTTTGTAGCTACCCCCCTATTAAAATTCATGAACGCCTCTACTAACACGGATAATACCGTGTGGGCGATTGTCCCCGCAACGAAGGAGAGTGGTCCTGCCCCTAAAGAAGGTCGCTCAGTGACCTCCACTGCAACAAATACCTTGCCGCAGGTGATAGTGGATCCACCCAAGGCTTCAGAATCAACTAATACTACTAAAGTGTTCGATCTTTTCAGGAAACCCAAAACAGGCCTTCCCCCTTCAGACAAAGGTCAACTCAAAGTAAACAAGAAAGGAGAAAGAAATTACGGGAAGACCCCTATGCTGCCGGAAAAACCTACAGGACAGGGGCCTTTGAATACAAGGAAACCTTCAGCGAGATCTATAACTGTTAGTGGCCTAACTCTCCCTAGGAATCTGACCCTCCCCTCTAAATCATTGATTCACGACAGATCATCAAAGAAAATCGGTGATCCCCCCGCCCTCTCACAAAATGTGAGCCCAGATGAGCATCGTCGCCCGCTGGTCAGTGAGAGGGAGAACGAAAACATTGATATTTCCCTCATGGACTTATCTGTTTACTCGGATATGAACACCTCATGGGAGGAGAAGTCGGGAACAAATACATCCGATACAGAAAGTGGAACTGAGGATGATGACTCTGAAGTACAAAACAAAAGCAAAGGTGTTGAGTACAAAGGGGCGACGGAGGGTCATATGTTTAAAGATCGGGGGGAGCGACAAGTAATTTTTAAAAAGCCCTCATTACCAACGTTGTTGGTGCCGAAAGCGGACTCAGTTAAAAAAGTTCAAGTGGGAATCTAGAGTGCACACTGGGAGAGAAGACAAGGCCTGCTCCTTGGAAAAAGGAAGTATGGTTCCGCAGACACTTAGCCCTCTGGACTTTGTAACACTGGAAGACAGGAGGAACTTCCTGGTCTGGAAATTTTCGGAAGTCAATAACAACAAAGGAGACCGTATGGATACGATAAAGGGGATTAGAAGAACAGTCTCATGGGCGGAAAATATAGAGAACAAGCTAGTATCAGGACTCACTAACCAGACTGTCCACAAAGGGTTGAGATACACAACGCTCCAGCACACTATAGAGTGCTACTGGAAAGAACCCTGGGTTACGAAGACAATCTGACTATGAATCGGGCAAATGTTATGAGACTCCTGCAATCCCTGGACTATCCTGACCACCTAAAATCTAGGGACATAGACTGGATTGAATTTCACAACGAACAGCGTCATGATAGTGTGATTCTCCACACAGGTGATCGAAACATCAAAAACTCACTTTTGAAGTTGGGTCCTAAACTCAATCTATGTGGGTTTGTGCTAAAGGAGTTGGAGGAGGGGACCAGTTTAGAACGTGTAAGTCCTAAAGACCCGAAACACACATTAAGTAACTCCTTAAATTCTTCCACCGAACTCAAAAAGGAACAGCAGGCGAAAGTTGGTAAGAGCGATAGGGGTGTACGAGGGGAGGACAACAGAAAAGACCATGTGCGCACTCAACCAGACAAAGCCGGATTGATCCTGGAGAACAGCTCAGAGGACTGGAGTTGGTTAGCAGGGGCCCTATCCGCCAAATCATAACGTCATCAGTGCCCCAGGAATGCCCAACTCAATCCCGTGTCAAAAGGGATAAAAATCATGAGTTGGAACACAAGGGGATACTCGCACCTCCTCGGAAACTCATTAGTACACTTGACAACCTACGATGTCTTTTGCCTGCAGGAAACCTGGCTGTGTGATCTTCCCCTCTTAGATAGGTTCGAGCTACTCTTAAATCCCGCAATAAAGGGCTTGAAAGGGAGACCGAGTGCAGGCCTCCTGGTAGGGGTAAAGCGCACTAGTGGCTTAAAAGTGCTTTCATCAGTAAATAGGAATCCTTGGATCCAACTCATTAGGATTTCATCTACGACAAAATCTTCACTACGATCCCAAGACTGGCAGCTCCTAATATGTAATGTATATTGGGGTCCTAAAGCACGAGAAGAAGACACATTTATGGAAGTCCTTATGAAAGCCATAGACGATGCTAGGACTGAGTGCCCGAAACTCGAAATCCTTCTATGTGGCGATATCAAAATGGAATGCTACAATAAGAATCAGAGGAAGATTGAGTTTGTGCCTTTGACTGCCTCTAAAAACATAATAAGAGGAGTAAACATGGAGAAGGAACTCACAGCTAGGAATAACCATATGGTCAATGGGAACTTGTTGGGCGACCAACCGGCCGCTCCAACTTGGAAACGGGCCAATCAAATGAGCACGTTGGATTACATTTTTGTATCAGAAACTCTCTTTGGAAATCTAACATCGTTGAAAGTGGTCCCCACGATCCAGAGTGACCACAACATTCTGGAACTTGTAATTGAGGCCTGGGATAAGTCCCCCCTTATACCAGCCAAACATTTACCAAATCAGCCCCTTGAGATAACTCCGGGGGGAAACAGACTTCGTATGGGAAGAAAAGAGATGAGCCTGGTGTTGGATTCTTTAATTAAAGACCAAGGTTCCAAACTGATCGAATATGCTGAAGTACTGAAGATCTTTCGAACAAAGGAGGCTGCCAGGGGTAGTCACCAATGTACTCGGCACACTTATGATCACCAAGTAGTGACAAAAAAAAAAGCTGTAAGAAAAGCCAGGAGGCGATTTCTTAAAACCAGTGCACCAGTTGATTTATTCCTGTACAAAAAATTCAGAAACAACTACAGGAATTGGATCACTCAACATAAACATCAACTGGTGCAACAAGACAGTGAGACAATGCTAGAATTGTTAACTACTAAAAATATCACTGGTATTTGGAAATTGATTAACGAAATAAATACCCCTCCGGACTCCAAGATGGTGAATCCCATAGCAGCAACAGTATGGGAAACCCACTTTCGTAATCTTTATTCCAAGGGGATAAAAAGTGGTCCACAAATACCCTTATCAGCCGACGAATCTTGGGCCATTAAATTTGGAAAACAAGACATTCTCGACCTAATTAAAAACTCAAACTCCTCAAGAGCTGCAGGTCCGGACGGCCTTACTAACGACATCCTTAAAAAGGACCCGGAAAAATGGGCCTCATTTATGCTGTTGTTGTTCAACGATATAACGAGACTAAAAAAGTTACCCAAATCATGGACGACGTCCATAATCGTACCGATTTTCAAAAAGGGAGATAGGTCTGTGCCCACGAACTACAGACCAATTGCCCTCTTGGACGTCGTGGGCAAAATTTTTGCAGCGCTAATCCTGAAACATCTGAAAGATTGGAGTTGGTCGACAAATCACTTGGACCCTTGGCAATCAGGTTTTCGTAAGGGCATTGGGACATCCCTAAATGTTCTTATCATAAATATATTAAAATGCCTGGTCAAGGAGAAAAGCTACAAAAACATCTACATTGCGTCCATAGATTTGGAACAGGCGTTCGACTCTGTCGACCGCTGTATTCTATGGCAAAAGCTGAGGAAATGGGATTGTCCGAACAACCTAAGAGAACCCTTGGAAGCACTGCACACTGGGACAACCCTTAAAGTAAGGCTGGACAGACAGGGCAACCTTTCAAACAGTGTGGAGGCCATGAATGGGCTGAAACAGGGCTGTCGGTTGGCTCCAGCGGTATTTTGTCTCTTCATATCCGACATGCAGGAAGCCTTTGAAGCAGTGAGATGTTTCCCCCCTAAGATCGCAGGGACTCCTGTGGGAAGGTTGTTGTTTGCGGACGACCTCCTGCTATTAGACCAGACCGCTGTTGGATTACAACGCCAATTAAAGGCTTTTGAGTTGTATATACAAGGTAATGGCCTTCCGAATAAATCCGAAGAAGTCACAGATCCTGAGGCTAGGTCCCATCATGGGCGTTAAAAATCTAAGGTGGTTCTTGTCGGGGGAAGTGGTACCAGTGGTCTCAACCATGGTATACCTTGGAGTAACCTTAAACAACAGTATCCAAGATGGTCCGGGTATCGAAAGACTTAGAAGTAAAGTCACTAACTTAGCTTCTCAAGCACTGTTAATTAAACGGCGATACTGCGCCTTCTCCCTTAGACCACTGATTGTCTTCTATAAACTGAAAGTCTCGACCATTTTGACCTATGCGGCGGAGGCAAACTTTTTCCTCACTCCAGAGGTTTGGAGACTGTTGGAGGGTCTGTTTTGGAAAAGAGTATTGGGTCTACCGTCATCGATCCCGATTGAAAGTGTCCGTAAAGAACTGGGCTTATCTTCACTCTACGTATCCATGGCTTGGAAACCATTGACACTCCTTGGTAAATGTCTGCACCCACAGGATCCCGGCTCTAACCAAGTGGCAGTTAATCTGCACAGAAATCTTGAACTTTATAGCCTTGGAACCTAAAAACCTTGTGCTAAATCCGCACACGGTAAAGAGGAAACTTCTGGACTGGGATTGGATAGCCACCTTGGACAGACTTAGTGCCTTTTCGTCTATAACCCAGGGCATGGATGAGCATTACCATAGAGGTACCGTGCACCCGTATCTCGACAAATTTCCCTCAAGCATGGAAAGGGACCGATTTCTAAAATCCCGATTAAATCTTCTCCACACTAGAGAAGTTCTAGGGAGAAGAAATAAAAAGGAGGTGCAACCTAGTTTGTTGTGTCGTTGCTGTGGGCAGGAGACTGAAACCTTACAGCACTTGGTGATGAACTGTGTTACTTTATCTAGGCCCAGAGAAAAATGGCTAGGGTCGCACTTCCAAAATCTAACTACTCTATCCTTGCAAGAGAGGTGGACAATTTTAAGAAGGGGAGGAAAAGTATCCACGACCTTGGCACTGTTGAACTTTGTGAGAGAAATTTTCACAAAACTGCATACTTAGCTACACTTTTTTATCTTTATTACTTTTCCTCCCTATATATAATTGATGTAATTTTATGTTTCTGTAAGACAATCTTGGTTTCAGTATGCATTTAAAGTTTTTTTTGGAAACTAATTGATGCAATAATAAAAAATAAAAAATAAAAATAAAACTAAGATGAGCCAAATGTCCACATCAGATGTATCTCATTAAAATATTAGAAGGCTGAAGAGGGCAAGGTAGGGAATGGCGGATTCTGACCCTGGGATTCCACAGTGGAGTTAGGAGGGTTATGGCGTGGGAGGTTCACTGGAATAGACTTTCTTCGGGAGCTCCGCTGCAGTACTTTCTCTCACTACTCAGTACCCACGCCTGCACCCACTGTATCTCCTCTCTCCATATCCTCGAAGTGTAGATTTGATAGCCTGTGCATATCATTGTAGGCATATTACTGTATCCTACTTCTGTATTGCTTGTAGCAAAGCGCTCTTAGCTTTACAGCTAGAATCACGCTATAAAAAACCCTGGCACAGACATAACATGTTTGAGTGCCATCAGACAGTGGTGCCATCCGACAGGAGACCAAACTCAAAGATATTAACTACAGCATGGATAATACCAACCACCATTGTGAAGTACACAAGATGAAATTGTGGGTGCAAGTTGTGATCTTTCCCTAAACTTCACACAGCAAAGTGAGAAAAGCAAGAGTTGAATTGCTTCTACTATAGAGGAGGACAAGCGTTGTACATGCTAATTGCATTTTCCTTTAAGGGGCATTTCTAATACATTACCCAATTATTAAACTTCTCTGTGCTCTCCAGATCCATGGCAGCCAGTGGCTTCTTGTGTTATTTATATAAAGAGACACATCCATGGCAGGATCTTTGATTGCTTTCTTAATTCGGAAGGAATCATCAATCAAGTATTGGGTCCTGTTTTAGGCTAGAATAACAGGGCAGATGGTAGCTATGTCCTGCATTCAAGACCACACGCTTTGTGCTGACTATCCCTCCCTGCTCCCTGAGTGTGTGAGTGGGGATATAGTCCCAACACTCGTACTTTGACTTCCGGTGCCTCTGTGAATGGAGTGCCTGTGTCCAGCTGACATGGGGAGGATCTCAACCCAGCACATATGGGTTGGCTGGCATTGCATTTAATGTCACAGACATAACATAGAGTACTCTTATTTGTCAATAATAACACCTCATTAACAATTAGGGCGGTCTACTACCCCGCAGGACTCATACCCACTTTCACCAAGAATGGGTAGAGTGTCCTGCTAGCATCCAAATCTTCTCTAGTAAGATCTTCATCATGGGGCTAGTAACCTATGCCTCAATCAACCCGGGCTCTAGCCTTCACACAAGCTCTTCCTGAATGAATGCAGCGTCCCTAAACAAACCAAGAATCATAATGGAAAACACAACTCCAAATCCTACTAAGGCAAATGAATACCCAAATCTTTAAAAATAAACGTGTCCTGCAAATAACAAATTGCATAGTCAAACCGATCACTTTAACCTGTATACAAAATGTGAATCAAGAAATTGTTAAGACTGTGGATTTTATCACCCCAAACAAATCTAAAAAGATAAAATATTTTTCACAAACATAATAAAGGTTTGACAAAGAACTGGGTTCTCTAAAAAGATTAGGAAATAATCTAGAACATAAAAGGAGACGTCTAAACTGACTAGCAAGAGGTTGGCTTGCAAGATCCATACCAGAGAAAAAGAAAAGTACAACTGAGAGGAAAAGAAACTTCTGTATGAAACCATATCTCAACAGCCCCCGCAAAACAAAAGAAGATTTAAAATGTATCATGAATTAACACAGTCCACACAAACGAGTAATCAACAGATCCCATTGCAGGCACTGGCAAACAGACTTGCTGAGGCATTACCCATCAGAGAAGGTCTGACAAAGGCATGATCACAGCCATATTCCTTTCTCCTGAATTTGAAAAGCAGAGCATAAGACCTTGCCAAATTCAGAAAACAAGTTTAAAAAAAAAACTGTTGTTTAATGTGACCCTTAGACAGCCAAATCAATGAAGGAAAATGTAACCATCTTACAAAACTCTGTGACATGGCACTGTATTATCTCACTAATTACCAGTATAATCCCACATGCCCTTAAGGTGACCACGATCAACCGCAGCTGAAAAAGCCTAACACTGATCTGAAGAACTATGTTAACTGTAAACCCATTTGACATACCCCATTTGCTGGTAAAATACCAGAAACATTTATGGAAGCCCATCTTGTGTGTCACAATTATATGAATAGGCCCCAATTCAGTTTCTGTCCTAAAAGGAGCACAGAAACACACTTCTTCTTTATGAAAGAATTCTTGAAAACCGAAAATCTCGACAACCTTACACCAGCAGCTCTACCTCTTCTCAGCCGTTAGGCTGCTTATGGTACAGTCAATCATCAATCGCTAGTTCAAAGTCTTAAAAATGGGCCTAGAAGGAGGACATGTTTTGGATTGAATACCAAGCTATCACAAAGGAGGCACTTCTGCAGTCAGAATATGTGACTTCACATCCCCCAAATGCATTATGACCTATGGAGTAACTCAAGGTTTCATTGAGTACCCATTGCTATTTAGCAGGTATGTTAAACACATGGCAGACATTATGAAGTCATTCACTCAATGTGTTCTATGCTATGCTGATGTCCCACAGGCCCTAACCTACACATTTCCAATTGACTGCAGAGAATTCAGGACTGGACCATAGCTAATAAGCCCCAGACCAATTCAATAGGACAGAAATCCCAGTCCATCGCCATATCCTCAGGGAAATTGTCCCCTATCTGAAAATAGCACAGATAATCGGTGTTACTAGGACACTGGTCCTTTCTCGCTTGAACTACTGTAACAGCCTCTACTTATGGATGAAAAACAACTTAGACAGCTACAATTAATTCAAAATAAAGCTGCAAACCTAGCATTCGGCCTGAAAGTTTGGGATTATTTGCACCCGGTCCATAACAGTTTAGTGTCTCAAGCAGTGAGACTGTCACGCAGATCTCAAATCTCGCAACTGGTTCCATATTGAGAAATTACCTTCACAGATGGTTCTCACATCCCTTTCAAAATCATTGGCAACACCATCCCAAAATATCTGAACACCTTCTTAAACAAGCACATCACTAAGAGATATATGAGATCCACACAGAACAACAACTTAACACACCCTGCTTAAAAAAGACTGAGAAATGGAGGGATATCTTTAGCAGTCCTCGGCCCAGAACACTGAAATAATCTGCCACCTAACAAAAACACTGCACATACTCATAAAAGATTCAAAAGAAACCTTGCAAATCTGTCATTTCCCCCCTACAGGTGATAAGAAATTAACTGAAACCACCGGACAAGTTCACCTCGCTCTTCCTTTGGAACTTATGTCTCCCCACCATATGGCCCTTAGCAGCTAGCGCAACACCTGGACAGTCGTCCCTGATGTTGTTAGCCTGTTAATGTCAAATCAACCTATTTGGTCCTGTGGAAGGTTGTCTGATTTGTAGCTCTCTCGGCCCAGCCTAATATGCTGCCATATTTGCCGGCATGTCTGCCTTATGTTATCCTTATGTCCACAATAGAGGCACTTGCACTAAAGTCAAAGTCCAATCTACCTAAACTGGGTCCAGCATCCCACGTACCTCAATTTGAAAACATGAGTCTGGAACCTCACCCCATACACGTTTTTCTGGTATTATTGAGCTGTACATTGGCTTGTGCTGTTTATTTTGTGTTTTCTCCATCATGATGGGAGCCGTTGAGCTTTAAGAAGATACTACCACGAGTTAGCGCATTACAAAACTCCTGAAATACAAGAAAATACATTTATTTTAAATGGTCTTATATAAAATGCCCGTTTTAAATTTCCAAACCTTATTTAGGAACCGGACTGTAAAACTGAATCTAAGCACCCATTCCTTGCATGAACAGTTCTCTTTGGGCTCAGAAAGGCAAGCAGTGGTCTGAAGAAAGCCCTGTTAGTCTGTCACTTCCGGTGCCTGGACTAGGAAGCTGGTGCCTCAGCACTAACACGACTGAACCTTGGGGCGACGAGGCGTTGACTGTAGGCAGCCCTAGTGGGTCTTTCTGAGGCCTTTTCTCTAATCAGATGAGGCCCATGGGAAGCCATGAAAGGGGCGGTGATGTGGTGACTACTTCCGTTTGTTAGTCAGGGATGCACTAACATCCATATTTCTCACAGCTACCTACACCACCACATTTGCAATGTAAATGGAACAAAGTCGGGCAAGCTACATGTTCACACACACAAAATAGCACATGAGCAAACCCTTTGTAAATCAAGACGTATTTATATATATTTGATTAACAGTTTATTTGTAATGCGCACTATAGAGCAAGAATTGTTTCGAGGCACATCAAGACAAGGATAGGGAAAATGAACAAGGAACAAAGGAACAAAATAACAAGTCCTTAAAAGGTCTTGAAGCATTCTCAGAACGTGCAAGTGCTAAAGCATGAGGACAGGGGAGGGAGAGGTGAACAAGGGGAGGGAGACAAACAAAAACATGTTAACTAGGCCTTGAGATGATGTGGAATGTGCAAGTGCTGAATAAGAAAGAGGGGGAGAAGGGAGGGAATGAAGTGAAGGAGGAGAAAGGTGAGGTGCAAAACATGCACAAATAAAATAAAGTTCTGGAAACAAGTAGGTAGATTGCCTTAGGAAATTAAATTGCAATTATGTCAGTCAGGTATGAGTGCGAGCAGACTGGGAAAGCCAAACCTCAAGAAATGAGGGTCTATATCAGACATGCAGACAAATTTGATAAGCAAAGAACTAAATAGCTAAATAAAATGTTGTCATTTTGTTCTCCATGTTCCATCTTGCATGAGACTATTGAGTCACGAGCTAGAAAAATAATGTAGTAAGGGCAAAGGAAATTAGTAGCACATGCAGGTCAGACAAGTCACGAAAACTCTTCAGACATGAATAATGTTGTTGACACTGCATTGGAATTATAAGAAAATGAAACAAGGGTGCTAACAGGATTACGAACAATTGTGGGAGAAGCCTGTTCAAACAGCAGTCAGACAAGTTCCTGAGGATATACAACTTGAAATGTTAACTCTCACTTTTAAACATCTTTAATGTTTCCATACCTGTCTACATTTAATATGGGATGTGATGATTTGTAAGCACAATACCCAGCTATGTTCTCTACTTCCAGGCATTTGCAAGGTTATGTAATTTGCGATTGCTCAAAACTCTGGCAATTCTGCAAACACTGCAGTCTGACCCACGGCTACACTTGTAGTCCCACAAGTGTATTGAGGGGCCCTGAGATCCCTTTGGCTCATGTAAAATTGCGTGAGGACGAGAAGTATTCTTTTGGTGTTTTTACTGTTGCTTTTATTGTGGTGGTGCGGACCGAGGAGGGGTCTGGTTTTGTTTTATATATATATATATATATATATATATATATATATATATATATATATATATATATATATATATATATATATATATATATATATATATATTTAGTAAAAAAAACTTTGTTAAAGGGACGTTATGGTTAAGTTGCACTACTAAAAACCTATGAAATTCACACAAAAAAACTTTGTTAACGGGATGTTATGGTTCCAAGTAAAACCGAAAAACCCTTGAAAATCATCAGTTATGGTAAGCTAAGCAACCATAACTCCCGCCACCACTGTGCACTGCTAAGACTAACACCCAGGACATCACTGATGACATCACATGTCTGGCTCCCCCTTTTTTCCTTTACTGACATATCTAGGCCACATGGTTTGCTTCAGTAACAGTCAGGAATTAAAAATGGAAAAGTTATTATATTTGTAGACTTGTCCGTGAAGTATGTTCTTACAGTAATTTTACTTAGGTTCCAGTCAAATCATGTGATACATATGCATAGGGTAAGTAGCAGCTTTCTCTGCATAAAGGTAATCAGTTAGGTTATGAACAGTTTCTGCTACTACTGCTATTTTTTTTCCTTACTTCAATTTCCTTGTATATACTCATATTTGTATGTGTTGTTGTCTCTTTGGGGGTAATTCATAGAATTCAGCGCACAAGTGGCGCACGCGGCTGGCGCACAGTGTGCGCGTGCGAATCCCTGCGCCAGCCGCGTGCGCCAAAATCCATTTCCGCGCACAACGTATTTATGGATTCCAGCTACCAAAACCAGCCGTGGCGCACAGTGGCGCAGCGACCCTGCAGCAGCGCCAGTTACGCCCCCAAGAATGCCTCTCGCGCAGGGAAAAGCCATCAAAATCCCCAATCCAGCGCAAAGGGCTGCGCTAACCCTGTACCAGCATGGCAAGCGGGCTACGTGTATCACTGGGGTGTGCGGGAAGTACCTCACGTCATTTCAGCTGGGTACGTGCATTTCAGGGGTGCGCGGGAAGTTTCACACACGATTCCATCAGGGTACGTGTATTTCAGGGGTGCGCGGGAAGTTCCACATGCGATTTCAGCAGGGTACGTGTATTTCAGGGGTGCGCGGGAAGTTCCACACGCGATTTCAGCAGGGTACGTGTATTACAGGGGTGCGCTTAAAGTTCCACACGCGATATCAGCAGGGTACGTGTACATCAGGGGTGCGTGGGAATTTTCACACGTGAATTCAGCAGGGTACGTGTATATCAGGGGTGCGCGGGAACTTCCACACGCGAATGTCCTGGCTACGTGTATTTCAGGGTGCGCGGGAAGTTTCACACGCGATATCAGCAGGGTACGTGTATTCCAGGGGTGCGCGGAAAGTTCCACATGCGAATGTCCAGGCTACGTGTATTTCGGGGTGCGCGGGAAGTTTCACACACGATATCAGCAGGGTACGTGTATTCGAGGGGTGCGCGGGAAGTTCCACACGTGAATGTCCTGGCTACGTGTATTTCGGGGTGCGCAGGAAGTTCCACACGCGAATCTCCTGGCTACGTGTATTTCGGGGTGCGCGGGAAGTTGCACATGCAAATCTCCTGGCTACGTGTATCTTGGGGTGATTGGGAAGTTTCACACGCAAAGTCAGCAGGGTACATGTATATCAGGGGTGCGCGGGAAGTTACACATGCGAATCTCCTGGCTACGTGTATCTTGGGGTGTGTGGGAAGTTTCACACGCGAAGCCAGCAGGGTACATGTATATCAGGGGTGTGCGGGAAGTTCCACACGCGAATGTCCTGGCTACGTGTATTTCGGGGTGCGCGGGAAGTTTCACACGCGATATCAGCAGGGTACGTGCATATCAGGGGTGCGCGGAAAATATCACACGCGATTCCATCAGGGTACGTGTATTACAGGGGAGCGCGGGGAGCACCACCTGTGAATTGCACGTGTGGGTCCTCCCAGGTGTTCCCTCTACACCCTCCACGGCCCCTGCAGGTGGCTCACACCACAGGGGCCTACCCTGCACATGTCCTGCAGGCACCCCATCCACCATGGCCATGCCCCCCAGCCAACCCACATGTCAACTTGCACTACTGCCCACCAACGCATGTCGCAATGCACCCCCAGCCACCAGGGGCACCCTCCACCAGGCCCCCACCCATGTCTCCCACCACCCCCACCCCCCAGCAGTGCAGGGGCAGCCTCCACCAGGCCCCCACCCATGTCCAACTCATGTCCCCACCACCCCCACTCCCCCAGCACTGTGGGGCACCCTCCACCAGGCCGCCACCCATGTCTCCCACCACCCCCACCCCCCAGCAGTGCAGGGGCACCCTCTACCAGGCACCCACCCATGTCTCCCACCACCCCCATCCCCCAGCAGTGCAGGGGCACCCTCCACCAGGCCCCCACCCATGTCTCCCACCACCCCCACCCCCAGCAGTGCAGGGGCACCCTCCAACAGGCCCCCACCCATGTCTCCCACCACCCCCACCCCCCAGCAGTGCAGGGGCACCCTCCACCAGGCCCCCACCCATGTCTCCCACCACCCCCACCCCCCAGCAGTGCAGGGGCACCCTCCACCAGGCCCCCACCCATGTTTCCCACCACCCCCACCCCCCAGCAGTGCAGGGGCAGCCTCCACCAGGCCCCCACCCATGTCCAACTCATGTCCCCACCACCCCCACCCCTCAGCAGTGCAGGGGCACCCTCCACCAGGCCCCCACCTCTGTCTCCCACCACCCCCATCCCCCAGCAGTGCAGGGGCCGCCTCCACCAGGCCCCAACCCATGTCCAACTCATGTCCCCACCACCCCCACCCCCCAGCACTGTGGGGCACCTGCCAGCAGGCCCCCACCCATGTCCAACTCATGTTCCCCACCACCCCCACCCCCCAGCACTGTGGGGCACCTGTCAGCAGGCCCCCACCCATGTCCAACTCATGTTCCCCACCACCCCCACCCCCAGCACTGTGGGGCACCTGGCAGCAGGCCCCCACCCATGTCCAACTCATGTTCCCCACCACCCCCACCCCCCAGCACTGTGGGGCACCTGCCAGCAGGCCCCCACCCATGTCTCCCACCACCCCCACCCCCCAGCAGTGCAGGGGCAGCCTCCACCAGGCCCGCACCCATGTCCAACTCATGTCCCCACCACCCCCACCCCCCAGCACTGTGGGGCACCTGCCAGCAGGCCCCCACCCATGTCCAACTCATGTTCCCCACCACCCCCACCCCCCACCCGTGCAGGGGCACCCTCCACCAGGCCCCCACCCATGTCTCCCACCACCCCCACCCCCCAGCAGTGCAGGTGCACCCTCCACCAGGCCTCCACCCATGTCCAACTCATGTTCCCCACCACCCCCACCCCCCAGCAGTGCAGGGGCACCCTCCACCAGGCCCCCACACATGTCTCCCACCACCCCCACGCCCCAGCAGTGCAGGGGCAGCCTCCACCAGGCCCCCACCCATGTCCAACTCATGTCCCCACCACCCCCACCCCCCAGCAGTGCAGGGGCAGCCTCCACCAGGCCCCCACTCATGTCCAACTCATGTCCCCACCACCCCCACCCCCCAGCACTGTGGGGCACCTGCCAGCAGGCCGCCACCCATGTCCAACTCATGTTCCCCACCACCCCAACCCCCAGCACTGTGGGGAACCTGCCAGCAGGCCCCCACCCATGTCCAACTCATGCTCCCCACCACCCCCACCACCCAGCACTGTGGGGCTCCTGCCAGCAGGACCCCTCCCATGTCCAACTCATGTTCCCCACCACCCCCACCCCCCAGCACTGTGGGGCACCTGCCAGCAGGCCCCCACCCATGTCCAACTCATGTTCCCCACCACCCCCAACCCCCAGCACTGTGGGGCACCTGCCAGCAGGCCCCCACCCATGTCTCCCACCACCCCCACCCCCCAGCAGTGCAGGGGCAGCCTCCACCAGTCCCCCACCCATGTCCAACTCATGTCCCCACCACCCCCACCCCCCAGCACTTTGGGGCACCTGCCAGCAGGCCCCCACCTATGTCCAACTCATGTTCCCCACCACCCCCACCCCCCAGCACTGTGGGGCACCCTCCACCAGGCCCCCACCCATGTCTCCCACCACCCCCACCCCCCCAGCAGTGCAGGGGCACCCTCCACCAGGCCCCCACCCATGTCTCCCACCACCCCCACCCCCCAACAGTGCAGGTGCACCCTCCACCAGGCCACCACCCATGTCCAACTCATGTTCCCCACCACCCCCACCCGTGCAGGGGCACCCTCCACCAGGCCCCCACCCATGTCTCCCACCACCCCCACCCCCCAGCAGTGCAGGTGCACCCTCCACCAGGCCCCCACCCATGCCCAACTCATGTTCCCCACCACCCCCACCCCCCAGCAGTGCAGGTGCACCCTCCACCAGGCCCAACCCATGTCTCCCACCACCCCCACCCCCCAGCAGTGCAGGGGCAGCCTCCACCAGGCCCCCACCCATGACCAACTCATGTCCCCACCACCCCCACCCCTCAGCAGTGCAGGGGCACCCTCCATCAGGACCCCACCCTTGTCTCCGACCACCTGCACCCCTCAGCAGGGCAGGGGCAGCCTCCACCAGGCCCCCACCATTGTCCAACTCATGTCCCCACTACCCCCACCCCCCAGCACTGTGGGGCACCTGCCAGCAGGCCCCCACCCATGTCTCCCACCACCCCCACCCCCAGCAGTGCAGGGGCAGCCTCCACCAGTCCCCCACCCATGTCCAACTCATGTCCCCACCACCCCCACCCCCCAGCACTGTGGGGCACCTGCCAGCAGGCCCCCACCCATGTCCAACTCATGTTCCCCACCACCCCCACCCCCACCCGTGCAGGGGCACCCTCCACCAGGCCCCCACCCATGTCTCCCACCACCCCCACCCCCCAGCAGTGCAGGGGCACCCTCCACCAGGCCCCCACCCATGTCTCCCACCACCCCACCCCCCAGCAGTGCAGGTGCACCCTCCACCAGGCCCCCACCCATGTCCAACTCATGGTCCCCACCACCCCCACCCCCCAGCAGTGCAGGGTTACCCTCCACCAGACCCCCACCCATGTCTCCCACCACCCCCACCCCCCAGCAGTGCAGGGGCAGCCTCCACCAGGCCCCCACCCATGTCAAACTCATGTCCCCACCACCCACACCCCCCAGCAGTGCAGGGGCACCCTCCACCAGGCCCCCACCCATGTCTCCCACCACCCCCATCCCCCAGCAGTGCAGGGGCAGCCTCCACCAGGCCCCCACCCATGTCCAACTCATGTCCCCACCACCCCCACCGCCCAGCACTGCAGGGGCACCCTCCACCAGGCCCCGACTCATGTCTCCCACCACCCCCACCCCCCAGCAATGCAGGGGCAGCCTCCACCAGGCCGCCACCCATGTCCAACTCATGTTCCCCACCACCCCCACCCCCCAGCAGTGCAGGGGCACCTGCCAGCAATCCCCCACCCATGTCCAACTCATGTTCCCCACCACCCCCACCCCCCAGCCAACATGTCATCACAATCTAGATCCCTGGTCCCTATGGTCAGCATCCAAATGCAAAACACCCACCCGAGTATTGCATCCACCCACTCAGAAATGGCAATTACATGACAGAACACCAATTGCAAGTTTCAAAACAAACACATGTCCCTCACATACACCCAATGGGTGTCAGTGAATCTCAAAACCCATATCATGATGTGCATGAAACCAATGAGATGATACTACACGTTGAAGTTCGATAAAAACATATGTATTAAAGGAAACATAAATAGATTCGAAAATAAAGAAACAGAAATGGGAATGTACAAAAGTGAAAAAAAGCAAAACCAAAAATCATAATCCAAAGGAATGGTGTCCAAAGTCACTGTCCACAAAAGAAAATCCAGTGGGAAATAATAAGTGAAAGCTATTGCTCCATGGGTAAATTGTGAAAGAAAAATAAAATCCAACAGTGAACTATGTACAGACGAACAAGCCAGGGTCCATTATCCCAACAAAAGAAATGAAACCTATCTAACAACACTAATAAAATAAACTATATACAAAAATGTGGCCAATGTCCAAAAGGTCCAAAATAAATCCAAAAATAAAGGAAACCTAACACTAACTACATAACTATATACAAAGGCAGCAGGCTAGTCTGACGGCTCACTTTTGGATGTCCCGGGCCAGGGCATCATCGAACTCCTGCTCAATGTCCCGGAGGCGGTCCTCCTCCATGGCCCCGAGGGTCCGCAGGGCCGTCGATGTGTCCACCTCCAACCCCCTGCGGATTGCCTCAGGGCCCTCCGCATGGAGTTCTCCGCCCTGACCATTGTGAGCCGTGCCTCTTCCGCCCAGTGGTCTCGGATGGTGTTTGCCCCGACATGGCGACCCCCGAGGCAGGCGTGGGTGGGCAACTGGGTCCTGGGGCTGGGCTGTGGGGTGATGGTATCCCAGTCGGGAGTGTTCTGTTCCAGCAGGGGTGGACACAGCAACTGGACCCCTGCAGATGGCTGATGTGCAGGCACCAAATGGCAGGGCACGGTGGCAGCAGGCAGGCAGGCAGCAGCAGATGGCTCGTGGGAGGCTGCTCGGGGCTCTGGGGGGCAGTAATTCGGCCTTTTGGGCAGGAGCGTGGTCTTCCGTGTGCTTACGCGTGGCCAGCTTGATACTGAGTGATTTGGCACGTGAAAATTCTGCACGTCAGCGTGTGAATCGAGGAAAGGCCCTTAGCGCGTAAGCGCATCAGCACGCATACGCGATTCCATTGGACCAAAGGCCCTTAGCACGTATGCGTGTCTGTGACGTATCATGCACGGGCGTTGCTTTTCGTGGGGTGCGGTGCGTGTGTCTTGCAGGCATTGGGGTTCACACGCTATTACTTCACAGCGCGTGGGTGTTGGCTACGCGTTCTTCTACACGCAAGGCAGACGGTGAGTGGTACCCTGCTCCCCCAGGCCCGATCGCATGTGACAACACCCGCGAGCCCCTGAAATACACGCGCCCAGGCCAATCGCGTGTAAGAAACTTCACGCGCAACTCTGAAATACACGCGCCGAGGCCAATCGCGTGTGGAATTTCTCGCGCACCCCTGAAATACCCGCATGCAGCCCAATCGCGTGTGGAACTTCTCGCGCACCCCTGAAATACACGCGCACAGGCCAATCGCGTGTGGAACTTCACGCGCACCCCTGAAATACCCGCACGCAGCCCAATCGCGTGTGAAACTTCCCGCGCACCCCTGAAATACCCGCACGCAGCCCAATCGCGTGTGGAACTTCTCGTGCACCTCTGAAATACACGCACACGCTCCCCCAGGCCCGATCGCGTGTGGAACTTCTCGCGCACCCCTGAAATACACGCGCACAGGCCAATCGTGTGTGAAACTTCACGCGCACCCCTGAAATACACGCACACGCTCCCCCATGCCAGATCGCGTGTAAAACTTCGCGCGCACCCCTGAAATACCCGCACGCAGCCCAATCACGTGTGAAACTTCCCACGCACCCCTGAAATACCCGCACGCAGCCCAATCGCGTGTGGAACTTCTCACGCACCTCTGAAATACACGCACACGCTCCCCCAGGCCCGATCGCGTGTGGAACTTCTCGCGCACCCCTGTAATACACGCGCACAGGCCAATCGCGTGTGAAACTTCCTGTGCACCCCTGAAATACCCGCACGCAGCTCGATCGCGTGTGGAACTTCTCGCGCACCTCTGAAATATACGCACACGCTCCCCCAGGCCCGATCGCATGTGGAACTTGTCGCGCAAACCTGTAATACACGCGCACAGGCCAGCCGCGTGTGAAACTTCTCGCGCACCTCTGGAATACATGCGCCCAGGCCATTCGCTTCTGGAACTTCTCACGCACCTCTGTAATACACGCACAAGCTCCCCCAGGCCCGATCGCGTGTGGGCCTTCTCGCGCGTGTAGGACTTTGGCGCACATTTTTTTCCTGCGCACGAACGCTACCGCCTGCTTTCGTGTGGCGGACATGTATGGGCCTGTGCGCGTCTTTGACCTTGCGCTGTTTTTCCCTATTCGATTCCATGAATACGTGTTGTAGGCGAGCGTGTGGGCGTTCTGCGCACTTGCCTCCTGTACTTCCCCCGTGACGCCCACATTTTCACGAGTTGTTCTCCATTCTGCGTGTGACACCCCGTGTTACGCCTACTTTTGTTGTGTGCGCCACGCTATGTGCGAATTCGCTGTGGCCTTATCGCACGGCGTTCGATGACCTGTGCGCCAGCGTGCGCCGCGCACTTTTTCAGCGCACATCCCACATTTCGCGCATGCACGGACTTCCATGAATTGATGTGCGATGTTTTCTGTTCGATAATCGCACTTGCACTGCGATTTTCGCTATTTCACTGCGAATCGCACGTTTTCGCACGCGTGCGCCGTTTTTTTCGGCGCACATTAATTCCATGAATCGGCCTGACAGTATCAAATCCGATTTTGAGACCAGTGGCTAAAGGGAGGTCTCTGAGGACTGTAAAGCAAACTATAAAATGTGACATCATCCAGCCTTGCTCCAATCACTAAAATTGCAAGGCGTAGATTCATTTTTTATCCTATCCCAGCTCGCAGGGGCAAGCTTAGCTAAGCCGGCCCATACACCCCTTTGTAATGTCATTTTAAAGCATAAATAGAGACAGCTGACAACACATAGGGACTCACTGATCCACTGACTTTTCTGATTCCGGTGAAGCACTCTGATCCAGAATTTTACATGCAGCGTTAATATTCTTCTCGATCCAGAGGCCAAGACTCTTGCCAGCAATAGAGAATTATTGATTCCAGCAAGGCCCAAATCCTCAAATTTATTCTCTCCACTCAGTGAAGCGCTGTGTGGTGTGACAAGGCCTTTGAACCAGTATCCTGAAATTCTCTGGCTTGCCACCACTAGGCTTGCCTGAGGAATTGGCTATCCAGCTGATTAAAATACACACAGACTAGGAGGGCAGATCCTGTGCAAACCCAGCGACCGGCCTTGTTGATCCAGTACCGTGCCTCATGTGCTGTCTTTCCTAGACCAGACCCAATCCAATGACCAGAGCTGACGGTCCACTTTAATCTCTTATCTTGTGAGTATTAATAGGAAGAACTGTGACCCATAGTATCTTTGCATTGTCTTATCCCTATCTCAAACCCATCCTGAATTTCATTCAGAACCAGTGTTGTTAGAATTATCCTTGCGCTGACTCTTTTCTCATCTGAAGAAGTTGAGTTTCCTTAGCAGGCAGGTTAAGCTGATCACGTAACTGTAAGATCCCTCTGTGGTATTCGCTTTTTCATAGTCATCCTCTAGTGCAGCGGTATTCAAACTGTGGGGTGCGGCCCTGTGGTGGGTCCCTAAGGGGTCGCGAGAGCCCGGCATGAAATGTAAAAAAAAAAAAAAGAAACTGGGCCTCATTACACGGATGGCGGTGGACCAAGGTGCTATTAGCACCTTGGTCCATGCCGGTAAAATACCGGCACCGCCTTAGTGGAAAGGGGAATTGCCGCCCTATTCCAAGGTTGGCGGGGCGGTAATTCCCCTTTCTCCCATTGCCCTTCCCCATTCCCATTTTTGCCCCATAGGGCTCTATGGGAATGGGGAAGGCGCTAATTACGGTGCCGCAAATTGCGGTACCGTAATTAGCTCCCTGGTCCCTTTGCGGGTTGGTTTTTAACGCCTGCAAAAAGCAGGCGTTAAATTCACCAACCCGCAAAGGGACCTCGTAGTAAGGCGGTAAGGGTTTACCGGTACCGGTAAAATACTGGTACCGGTAAACCCTTACTGCCTACCGTGTCATGAGGCCCACTGTTTTTTTATATTGGAAGAAATGCGCAGGGGCGGATCACATGGTCGGGTTGAAGCACAACACTGTCTCGGGCACCAATGAAAAAGTGGCCTAGAGTTATAAATGGTTATTCATTAACAGACTGTTTGAATAGTACCCAATGGGGTGCTTTGTGTTAAAATGTAAGTATAGATGCACCAAAAACCTGTGGAGAGATTGCATTCGCGCTCAAGCCTAATAGCACAAAAGTTATAACAAATGATTGTTGTATTCTTCAAAAGTCCAACATAATGGTTTATTCTATGTAGTTATCATGAAACATAAGTCAGCCGACACGTGTTTTGATCCATTTAGGTCGTTCTCAAGGCTGATTAATTGTTTCAGAATGTTAAGGTAATTGAGATGTGTATGATTGTCAGTAGGACCATCAACGTCCAAATAAAAGTGGAGAATTACATGCAAATGTGAACATTTGAGAAAAAATATATATGTAATGCATCATAGATAAGTACAATGTGTTCCACATACCATACACGGTGTTGCATAAAGGGGAGACCCACATCGTAGAACAGAAAGATTTTCAAAAAAGAAAAAGATAAAGAAAACATTTATCTTATTTAGAATTTCGCCATGTGTTAGCAAATATCATTCTGTTAATCATGATTGCATGCTCATGTGTATTGCTTCCACTCCTTTTATATATATTACATTAGTTTCATGCCAAAGCATCAGCAAATAATCGTTCCAACCCTGTGTGTGAGTCGGTGACCCTTGAAACAAGGCATGCACAAGTAACAAACCCTTCAAAAAGAGTACTCTAGATTCAATTCTAATATGATGTCATCAAAAATCATGCTGAGTATAGTGTTCATTTTAGGTGCACCCAAATCCAAAGGACTGTGATAATTGACGATTCACTGTTAAATGGTTAAAGGCTTACCCCGTAGTTGAAATGTCTTGGTATAGTCTGTGAGACAGATGAAATAGACAAATATAAAATGTATCCTATTAAGATGCCATATGAGTTAATGCTTGGACTTAGTCAAAGAATATATATATATATATATATTACATGGCCACAGTAGTGGCCATGTAGTTATGGTTAAGTTGCTGTTTCCATAGGAAGAACACTTTTTGGGCGGCTTATAACTTCGCTCTCCCTGGACGGATCCTCACCAAAATTTGCAAAAAATGTATTTGAGTCACTCTGACTGCAAAGTTTGGTGAGGATTCGTCCGGGGAGGGCAAAGTTATAGTAGTTTTTTTAAAATGACCAAAAAGTAGGTAAAAAAAATTTTGTGATATTTGTGTTCGGTCCGTGGACAGACTTCCCTGTTCGCTCTGCGGACAGTGTCCTGATTGGCCAATCGGCTTGCGTGATGTTCGCGGACATGCAACGTGTTCGCTGATTGGACGGCTTGTAGCGTGAAGCGCGTCAGATTTTCGGTAACATCCGCCATCTTGGATTCGCGGTCATCCGCGGACAGCGCAGTGAAACTATGTTCAACATTTGTATTTAGTAGAGTGTGTTGGTGTGTAGGAGTGTTTGGGGAGGGTGGGAGTGTATGAGATAGGAAAGTTGTGTTTTTTATGTGTTAGACATTCTTTTTGTGTTTGATTTGTCTGCAAACATCACGGGTGTTTTGAAATGTTCTAAATAAACTGAATGGGAGGTGTTCTGAGGACTCAATATGTGTCCATTTTGTTCGCAAGCAAACTGAAACTGTTCTAAGAACACTCGCAGTGTCCTGAAATGTTCGCAAATAAACAAAATGGGGGTGTTCTGAAGACGTTGTCGAACACTCGCTGTGTCCTGAAATGTTCGCAAATATGAATGGCGGTTGTGGCTGACAAGTTGAATGTGTTCTAAGAACACTCGCGCTGTCCTGAAATGTTCGCAAAAAAACAAAATGGGGGTGTCCTGAGGACGCTCTCCGTATTGTTCTCTGTCAAGTTGAATGTGTTCTGAGAACACTCGCGGTGTCCTGAAATGTTTGCAAATAAACAAGATGGTGGTGTTCTGAAGACGGTTCTAAGAACACTTGCGGTGTCCAGGGAATGTTCGTAGGGGGTGTCCTGAAGACGCTGTCCGTATTGTTCTCTGTCAAGTTGAATGTGTTCTAAGAACACTTGAGGTGTCCTGAAATGTTCGCAAATAAACAAAATGGGGGTGTTCTGAAGACGTTTCTAAGAACACTCCCTGTGTCCTGGAATGTTCGTAGGGGGTGTCCTGAAGGCATAGTCCGTATTGTTCGCTGGCAAAACTAGCAGTGTCCTGAAATGTTCGCAAATAAACAAAATGGGGGTGTCCTGAGGACGCTGTCCGTATTGTTCTCTGTCAAGTTGAATGTGTTCTTAGAACCCTCATGGTGTCCTGAAATGTTCGCAAATAAACGAAATAGGGGTGTTCTGAGGACACTGTCCTTATTGTTCGTTGTCAAGTTGAATGTGTTCTAAGAACACTTGCGGTGTCCTGAAATGTTTGCAAATAAACAAAATGGGGGTGTTCTGAGGATGCTGTCCGTATTGTTCTCTGTCAAGTTGGATGTGTTCTAAGAACACTCGAGGTGTCCTGAAATGTTCGCAAATAAACAAAATGGGGGTGTTCTGAAGACGTTTCTAAGAACACTCCCGGTGTCCTGGAATGTTCGTAGGGGGTGTCCTGAAGGCGTAGTCCGTATTGTTCTCTGTCAAGTTGAATGTGTTCTAAGAACACTCGAGGTGTCCTGAAATGTTCGCAAATAAACAAAATGGGGGTGTTCTGAAGACGTTTCTAAGAACACTCCCGGTGTCCTGGAATGTTCGTAGGGGGTGTCCTGAAGGCGTAGTCCGTATTGTTCGCTGGCAAGTTGAATGTGTTCTAAGAACACTCGCAGTGTCCTGAAATGTTCGCAAATAAACAAAATGGGGGTGTCCTGAGGACGCTGTCCGTATTGTTCTCTGTCAAGTTGAATGTGTTCTTAGAACACTCATGGTGTCCTGAAATGTTCGCAAATAAACGAAATCGGGGTGTTCTGAGGACACTGTCCGTATTGTTCGTTGTCAAGTTGAATGTGTTCTAAGAACACTTGCGGTGTCCTGAAATGTTCGCAAATAAACAAAATGGGGGTGTTCTGAAGACGTTTCTATGAACACTCGCGGTGTCCTGGAATGTTCGTGGGGGGTGTCCTGAAGGCGTAATCCGTATTGTTCGCTGGCAAGTTGAATGTGTTCTAAGAACACTCGCAGTGTCCTGAAATGTTCGCAAATAAACAAAATGGGGGTGTCCTGAGGACACTGTCCGTATTGTTCGTTGTCAAGTTGAAAGTGTTCTAAGAACTATCGCGTTGTTCTGAAATGTTCGTAGGGGGTGTCCTGAAAATGCTGTCCGTATTGTTCGCTGGCAAGTTGACAGTGTTCTAAGAACACTCATAATGTCCACGGACATTAAAAGTTTCCATAGACCATAATTTAAATGTTTGACACTATGGATGTGATATGCTGCGGTGGTTGTTGCCAGGGCATAGAGTCTTGGGTGCATGGCCATTTGGTAAACCGGTAAACCAATTTGGCCATGCACCCAAGACTGTATGCCCTGGCAACAACCACCGCAGCATATCACATTCATATTTGCTTATAACTTTGGGTGAAAAACAAATGTATAAGGAACAAAGGTACTAGATACTATGGATGTGATATGCTTCTATGGTTCTCCTAATTATTGTATACTTACTGTTTGGTCTAGTAACTGGAGTACATGTATTTCTTGTTAATTTCTGTGATAAAAGAAAATAGCATATTAGTATTAGTATTTTGTAATGACTTATTACATTGTATAATCAATATACTTTTTTTTTTTGGACCCTCATATTTAGTAGATTACAAATCAGAGTACTGTTCAATTTGCTCAGTTTCTGTATTTGTTGCTAAAATCATTGGATCTGTGGGAGAAAAAAAAATCCATGTTGGATTAAAAAAAAACTTTTTCTGTTATGCTACAGTTTATTTGTTTGTTTGTTTTCAGTGTTCACTAGTTGATTCTGGCTAATGCTTTATACTTTGGCTTGTTGTATTTTTTTGGAGCAGTAACATATTATTTATTTGTTTTGATATTATAAAATTTTGGAGCAGTTAGATACCAATTGGCATATTCTAACTGTCTATTTTTTTGATATATTTTAGTGGTATTGATTTATCTATTTGGATATTGTTAAATTTTGGGACAGTTAGATACCAATTGGCATATTCTAACTGTGTATTTTTTGGTCTAATTTAGTGGTATTCATTTATCTGATTAGTTGTTGTAGAATCTTTGAGCAGTTAGATAGCTTTTGGAGTATTCTAACAGTTTAAATTTTTTTAACACAAGTTTAGTTGGGTTTAAATGCAGTTTAGTTATCAAATTTTGGTTTTAAGAACATCAAATAAGCGTTTGTAAGATTTCCTGGTAATCTCTGCTTTAGAGTAAGGGTACTATCATTACATTTAAACCATCCACATTTCTTTTTTATATATGCAGTGTAGTGCCCTGAATTGGTTGTGGCTCCTGCGTGGTAGATTATACCTATTGTTGTGAAGGTTTTCTTACCAAGTGATATTTGACCATGTGTGAATCCAGTCAGCTTGCAGTTGTTTTTGGTACCATCTGCATTGTAACGTAGAACCATTAGTATTATGTATTTACTATGTGTTTGTATTACTAACATGGAGCGATTATCTGCATTGCAGGTAGAGCATAATCTACCATGGTTTGCATTTTGTACAAGTCGCTGAAATGGAATGGATTCACAATTTGGTATTGATATATATATGAAGCGTTCATTGGGGATTTCTTCTTGTGTCACATTGTTGCAGAGAGTGCATGTATGTTTCCACATGTATGAAATCTGAAAGATTTAATTTATAGGTATGTTCTTGTTTTCCAGTACTTGTAGTACGTACATTAGAAATTCTTGTGGATCTTCCTGTGAATTTATAGTGAATTTCACCATTCCAGCACAGTAGTCCAATAGTTGTCTTATTCCAAAAACACTATACGTGTTGTCAGGATTGTTTTCTGCATTTCTGTGAAGTACTAACATTTGCAAACACAATGGGTCTGTACTGTGTAAGTAAATGTTGTCAACAATTGGTGGTAATTGAAATAGAATATTCTTTGCTACATTTGCGTAGCAAATTACACCAACTATATTTGAGAATTTAAATGGTCCAGGTAGTTCTGTATCTAACTGCTTTTTTGGAGTTTGCCTTCCTTCTTTAAAGAAGTACTTGGTTTACTTTCCCTAATTGATTCTTTTTTGCTTGTGGTACTTGATGAAGTATTAGTTTCTTTTACTCTCTTTGGAGGATTTGCAGCGACATCCTGTTGCATTTCTGTTTGATTTATTTTTCTTTTATAACGTTTTAATTTTTGTGGAACAGAATATGTGTTTAGGTGGGGGGTGTATAGTGAGCGAAGTCTATTGTATTCTAAAATGCAAGGAATATCAGCGTTTATTTTACTTGCATCAAAGTTGATTAGAAATAGACCGTCAAGTGTACGTAAGCGTGATAGTGCTACATAGCTCATGCCTTCTTTAAAGACTGTTTTACCAATATCTATCATTGCTTTGTCTAGGGTAAGACCTTGTGATTTATGAATCGTTACTGCGTATGCAAGAGTTAGAGAAAATTGTTCTTTGCGTACATACATATCTTTGAAGAGAAGGAATCTAGCTGTTGAGCGTCCTATCCTTTTTACTTCTGAAAGTTTGTCAAAGAGTATATTGACAAACTGAATTTTGTTGTCGCGTGGGTATGTTTGAAAGCCAACAACTGTACCCAGTGCTCCATTAACTAGTCCTTGGTCCACGTCAAGGTTACGTTTAAGCATTACTCTGCAATTTAAGGATAATTTTAATATCTTTTCTAAGCCTGCTGTGTTTGAGATTGATTTTTCTAAACTATTTAGTCTTGTTGTAGCTTGGTCACACATGGGTAGTGTCATATCATGTACATCTAGTTTGTCTGTGGCGCTAATTTCCATGATTGGTTGCATTTCTTTACTTAGCATGAGTTCATTGAATTTGAAACAGCTTGCAAGAGTTGGCATTAAGGCCATACAATTGACATTTTTGTGGGCTAATTGTTCCATAACATCTGTAGCACATGCATTATCGCCATAAAGTGCATTAATTTGCCGGGTTTTCAATATTGCTTCTGCTTCTTTAGAAAGTATACCAACTCTGATACTTTTTAAAATGTTGGCATAAGTGAGATCTGCAGATTGCTGCATGTTTTCTGTTAATTCTCTGTATTGGAAATGTTGCCAAAGGTTGACATTTCCAATGCTGCCAACAGTTTTACGGCAGAGTTTGTGTCCTAATGTTTTAAAAATAGGCTAATCTTTTACTGGTGTTAATTGAAGCAGATCTCCAAAAACAATAATGTGTTTTCCTGCAAAGAGCTCTTCATAGTCTGTTTTGAGTACTTCTTGTAATCTGAGGTGAATCAAAGCTAACATCAGGTTGGAGACCATGCTCACTTCATCTATTAGTAGCATTTTCATTTGTTTCAATACTCTGCGTAATTCCATTGCAGCTTCTGCAGAAAGTTTGTAATAGTCTAATTTGTTCTGCTGTTCTACTGGTAATAGTAGTAATCGGTGTAATGTAACACCACCTATGTTGTAGGCAGCTAAACCTTTGGGGGCAGTGACAACAGCTGACAGTTTGTTGTTTGTCAATTGTTGAAGGAACTTATTAATGATTTTGATTAGGAATGTTTTGCCAGAACCAGCTTCACCACTGACGTACAGTAGTATAGGTTTATAATTATGGCAGGAACATTCTTTATTTTCATGTTTTACACCATGTGCAATTTGTTTTGTTACTTCTTGAAAAATGCTACTTTACTCATTGTTTAGTTTTGATTGTAGTATAATTAAGTCTTCCTTATCTTCATACTGACACATGGTGTTTTCTAGTTCTATTATAGCTAATTCTGCCTCATTAATTATTAGTGGTTCTCCCAGTGGTTCTTGGCTTCTTGTTACAGAAGGTTGACTACTGTCAGGAGTGTCCTTATCTAGTTGGGCTTGGAGTTCTTCTTCGTGTCGCTGTTCATTGTGCAACATTGTTTTGTACTGTGTAAAGTTTACATCAGTTATAGTGCTTTCATTTGCTTTGAAAGCATCCTCATATGAGTCATAGTTATCTAGTAATTGTTCTTCTTTTCTCCATGGTTTGAAGAGTTGTAGCAGGGACACGTAATATACTTCTTTATGTTGAGGAGTCTTTAATGACAATTTGATATGATTAATTAAATTTGGTTTAGTGAGTTTAACTAAGCTGCCTTCACAGTTTGTCACTCTATATTTACCTTTTTTTTTTCATCAGGTTTCATATTATTTTTGTATGTGTAGTTTTGGGCTATGTGGTATAGACACATGTTTTCCAAAGTATTACTTCTGTTTGGGTATTATGGGCCTCATTACACGGAAGGCGGTAATGGTTAACGGCCACCGTTAATGGTAACGGTGACCGTTAACCATTACCGCCTTACTACGAGGTCCCTTAGCGGGTTGGTGCTTTAACGCCTGCCTTTTGCAGGCGTTAAAAACCAACCCGCTAAGGGACCTCGGAGCTAATTACGGCACCGCAAAATTGCGGTGCCGTAATTAGTGCCTTCCCCATTCCCATAGAGCCCTATGGGGCAGAAATGGGAATGGGGAAGGGGGATTTACCGCCCCACCAACCTTGGAATGGGGCGGTAAATCCCCTTTCCGCCAAGGCGGTGCCGGTAATTTACCGGCATGGTCCAGGGTGCTAATAGCACCCTGGATCACCGCCTTCCGTGTAATGAGGCCCTATGTGTCCAATAAATTGTTTTTTAAAAAAAATGTCTTGGCTGTTGGGATCATGTTTGGCTATTGTTTCTATATCTTCATATGATTTTAGAACTCTTTTTCTAGATTTAGCTGGTCCAAGATTTAGCCATACTATATTTTCAGATTTACCATACAATGCAGTACCAGTTAAACGATCAGCTGCTTCATATGATCCACATTCTCTATGGGTGAGCATTTTTATGCCCAATCTGTATAGTTTCTGAGATACTGTTTTATCTGATGACAGGTCATTCCAGAGGTCTTGGAGCTCTCTCTTTTCTGCTTTAGTTAAGTATGCTGTGACATATCATGCAACTGCAGTAGAATTGTCTGCAATGTACTGCACATCTATGTTTGCATTCCATAAGTGGGCAATGATTATATTATAATCATTGATATATTTATCTTCTTCTTTTCTTTTTATGTAATATGTATTTTTAGGTGACTTACCTTTAACACTATGTCTAACTGAAGACATGAGGTTGTTCACTTCACCTGTATTTGTAACTGGTCTAGGGAAACCAAATCAGCATTTGGTGTAGTATTTCCCATTGTTTTTGTATTTGCGAGGACAATATTTTCCACATTTGTGTCTTTGAAATTGAAAAATTTGTACATGAAGATCACTATTTGTGGCTTCTGATGGAATTTCACAAGTGACATATTTTTCAATAAACTGTAAAACAGTAGTATCACTGTCTTGACCAGATTTAGGAGCATCTTTAATCCATAAAAGCATGTGGATATGTGGTGCTCCTCTGGCTTGGTATTCTTTTCTCCAAAAGAAGTGTTGCACTTCTCCAAGGGGAGGAACAGTTTTATTACAAATAAAATGTAGCATAACAATGAAGCGATGGTGAAAATATCTTGAAACATTAACAGGATCCAAAGAACAAAGTTCTCCAGGTGTTAGTATATCTATGTTTGTTTTGTTTTCATTTGATATGCGTAGGAAATCATGTAAATCTTCCCATGCATATTCTGCACAACTTAATTTAACAAACCAAGTGGGTGGGCCAAGGTTTCTGATCATACAACGTACATCACCATGACGTCGAAACCAGTACTCTTTAGTACCATGCATATTTGCTAATAGATTTGTAATATTTGATTGTAAAACCTCATCCTTTTGTTGCACTTTTTATAATAATTGTGTAGCTGTCATATTTTGAAAGTGTGATCCTGATTTTAATATGTGTGCAACTCCGTAACATAAAGTTGCTAGTTCACTTTCAAAGAGTAGGTGGAATATGTATTCCACATTTTGTCTAAATCTGGGATCTTCAGAATACATCCGTAATGAGCGGTATTCTGAAGCTGATATTTGAATAGGTCTATTATCATACCTTCCTCCTTTGCCAGTAGGAAAGAGTAGAGGAAAAGCACGTGCTTCTACACTTTTTTCCCAAATACTGATTGGCAATCCTTTTGTTTGACGCATTTGGTAAGTTTCCACTACATCTTCTACGGTGTCATTACAGTGCAAAGGATGAATTGTATAATGGTCTAAAGTATTTGATATTGTAGCAGGATCTAGTAGCTCAAATTGACCAGCTTCTTCTGTTTCTTGAATTATTTCAGTTGTATCTTTCAAGTTTTCTTCAATATTAATTTCTTTGTAATATTCATTATTCTCTTTAAGATATTGGAAGGCTTGTCTAACTTTATATAAATCTACCAGCTGTTGCCATATTTATTTGTCTTTTGTAGGTACTCCATTTACTAAGATAATTAAAGATTGCTGCATTTGACATTGCACTCCTAGAGTATGCACATTTTCTTTTAGATCTAATGGTAAATAAACTAGTTTTCCACGAATGCCTTTTACCAATTCAGAGGGAGGTAATTTTGCTGTTTTTGGTTGAAGGCATATTATTGCTTGAAATGGGTGTACTGTTTGAATTATGATGCTCTCATATAAATTAAGTTGTTGTAGGGGTTTTGGTACTGGGTATAATTCCAAATTATTTGTGATAGCACGTGAAGGAGTTTGGTTGTTGTCAAGTTTTGTAGTGCAGTAACTGCAAAGTATTAAGGGCTCAGTTATTTCGTATTTGTTTTCTGCTACAAGGTAGAAAAATAATTCAAACCATTTAGAATCTTCATTGTCTTCTATTTTGTATGATAGGTCTACTGTTTTTGTGTTACTTTTATAAAAAGTTCTACGGCAACATACACATACATGGTTTGGTACTTCAGCTGATGTGTTTTAAATTGTAGTATTTCTTTTTTGTATGTGTTTAGCAAAAGGTTGCCTTGTGTAGAATTGTTGCTTAATTGGTTTAAAGCTATTTCATTCTGTAAATGGCTTTCACTTCCAAAATATTTTTCTGTATATAGTGAATTTCCTCAAGTAGGTCTTTTGCTGTACCATGTAGAAGGATGTTATTTAACTTTGCTAGTGCTAAAGCAGGACTTTTAGCATAGTACAGTTTATAGACTAGATTTCCTATAGTTGAATGATGTGTTGATATCCTTTTGATATCATGGAAAGTGGTTTTACAAGTAGGTCCTTTAATGCAGGCCAATGAATGTCCTTGTAGTCCTGTGTACTTGCGCACTGGACAGGTATCCATATTTTGCAGTGATTTAATTTTGATTTTGTCTTTGCTTTTTACATATTTATTGAGGAATTGGCGTAAAGATTTGAAACATTGTTTGGGAATGTTACACATTGATGTGCATGGCCATTTGTACACTAGACATTCTGATTCAGTTGAATGGAGGGGTAATTCTATGTTTTCAGGGCATATTTTTATAAGGAGTACTTCTTGTTCAGTTATGGTATTATTCACTTTTTCATAACCTCGACCACTGCTATGTATGGCAATTGTATTTGTTTGCTTTTGTTTGTACGCTTCTTTATTAAAATATGGTTCTGTGCTCGTAGTGTGATTCCATTCACCTCTGCAGATACTTAAGAAGTTCTTTCTGTCGACATTTCGCTTATTGAGAAGTCTTTTTTGTAATTTAGTTAATAGTTTTGTTAGTGGTTTCATTTTGTTTAACAGTAAAATAAATAACTTTCTGTTCAGAAGAATTGCACTGTCCATCAACGCTTCTAAGATTAATTTCCTACGATAGGTTTTAAGCATTGAACCTGATTTCTCTCCTGTTTTTATAAGATTTTGAAGGACTTTGTGACAGTACATTTTGGCTAAAATACTTTTCTTGGTATGCTTACCTTGCACTAAATTAAAATTTGAAGAAGTAGTTTTATCTGTAGGGATAGCTGATTTTCTTTTAATAGTGTTTTGGTTTGTTTTACATTTTGATAGAGGAGGCAAAGTTTTTGTACTTGAAACTTCTTGTGTTTCACTAAATGACTGTATTAGCTGTTTTGTTTCAACTTTTTTTTACAAATTCTGCTAGAGATGGATGCTTATGTTGGACACTTTTATTTTCATTTGCTCTACTTTTGCGTTGCTTTCTACAGACTTGACTTTTCGTAGGCATTCTTTAGGGTCTGTTGAAAAAAAATAAAGAAGATATGGGTTGGGGTGTTCTGGAATGTAGGTGTGCTGTGTGCATGAGTGTTTGAGTAAGATGATAAAGATGTATGTAATGGTGTGTGATTGTGCATTGGGAAATACAACTAGTAGGGATAGGTATTCTTGATTTTATGTGTTACTAAACTGGGGTTCAGATGACAAAATAAAAGTAAGCTAGTCGTGTGCAAAAGTACAAATAGTAAATCTAATGTATACAATTAAAACAGTTGTTTGTTCTATAATATGAAAATTGTAGCGGTTTAGTTGGGTAATTTGTGTGTCCAAAAATAGGAATTTGTGGGCCATTGTGGCTGTAAATCGCTGTTTAAGACATGGAGATTTTTGGACAAAATTATACACAATCTCTATTTTTAGGCACCAAAATAGCTTGTATTAACATTATAGTATGTTTGATTAATAATACAAATATTATGGTGATATTCTAATTACTTTTTTCTTAAATTAACAGGAAACTTCTTAGTTCTTCTTTGTTCTTCGAATTCGGCTGCTTCTTTTCAGGAGACTGGTCTTCACTGCAATTGTAAAAGCTTCAAATTAGTAACGTTGTTTGTATATAGCGCTGTTTTTAATTTAGATATTGATTTTTTTAATTGAAATTCTCAGTGCCTTCTTTAAAACCATTAAACTAATTTATTTACATAAGATACATTGCATCAGTTCAGTACATATGATATGTTCTTAATGAACAAATTGTATTGAATGACTAACTGTAGCAAAAATAAATATCTTTACTATGTCTTGTGAAATTTATAATATACCAGTGAATACCACTATTTCTGTAAGTAAGCTGTTCTAGGTAATAGTGCCTCAATGTCATGTCTAAATTAAAGTAATTAAGTAAATAAATAAATAAAAAGAAAAAAATATGAAATTTTATAAGTACATAGATTGTGTTTGCATGCAATTTTGTTTGAATATATGTAGTCTATATATTTCATTTAAAAAATGTTAGTTTGACATGATTTGAGTGTGTGTGTATAAAGAAAGTAAATAGTATAAAGGGTTATAAGTGATAGTTGATTTTAGGAAATTGAAAAAAATACAGTAAATTCATTTTACAGATTACACAAGCTAAAAGTCTGTTTGAAAATGTGTTCATCTACTGTACAGAAAATATGCATACCTGAAGTTTGTGTTCATGCATATGGATATGCATGGAGCTGCAAGTAGAAATCTTGGAGACTTGTACAGTATTTCTGGTAGATGGTGCTTGCCAATGATATGACACTTGTACTCAGAGAGATTCACAGTACATTTGCAGTGCTGATCTATGATGATGCAGTTAGATCTAGAGGTATTGAATGTGATTGGTGCATGGTCATGTGATTGTTTAGCTACATCCAATGAGGGAATGGCAGAGAGATTGAAGTGGAAATGGTAGAAGGGCTGTTCATGTTACGATATGTCCGCGGACATGGCAGTAGTTCGCGGACATCGGGAGTTACATCCAGGGATTTTTGGGTTCAGAAGTCATGCAAATGAGAATAAGCACTGAAAGGGATTGGTCAGGAAAGTTTATTGGGTGTGTTGTGCCAGGAGAGAGTTTCTCAGATACTCTTTTTGCTGAGAGAACAAAAGATAGCTATGGCTGTGTGTTTCAGAAAACAGATTGTTTGGATTTTTCGAGATTCGTGGAAACATTGGTTGAAGATGCATGCAGAAAGCTGTGGAGTAGCTGTAGATCTTGGATTCCCACATGTGGAAGTACACTGGCATGGAGTACGTGGAATGAAGTGGTTGGACTTGCTACCTCTCTGTGCTACTTTGGAGACAGAGCAACATCCAGACATAATTGTAATTCATTGTGGAGGGAACAGTTTAGGACATGTGACTGGAATTTTTTTGCAATTTGCTATGAAAGAAGGACTTGGGAAGGTTATGGACATGTTTCCTAATTCTCAAGTGATATTTTCACGGATTGCGCAGAGACAAATGTGGCTTTGTTCTTCTTCATTTGGTACACAAATGGAAAAAGCAAGGTGCAATGTTAGTAAGGCTGTTTGTGCCTTTCTAAGAGATTTTGGCATGTCCTCTTTTAACAATGAAAATATTATGTTTCGTAGTACATACATTTTTCGCAGAGATGGAGTCCATCTTACTTATGCTGGCAATCAGATTTTTCTGAGAAATGTACAAAATGCATTGCGACCTTTTTTGGAATTACAACAACCATTTTGAAGTAGGTGTTAAGCATTTATAATTTTTGACTTACAAACACCACCCAAAGGCTCTTCTCAGAGCCACCACTTCTTCCCAGAGAAAATTGCAATGTTTGTGATGGTGTAGCAACCCAATTTTTTAAATGTTCGCGAACTGTCCACGGACTTCTAATAAATACAAAGGGCCCTGCTTCATTTGTTTTCACTTCTATTTTTTAACTGTGAAAGGCGGCTCTGAAAAGAGCCTTATTTTTTTTTTTTTTTGATATTTTGTATTTTTTTTGGTTTTTTATACACGACACACTAGGAGAGGAGGGGAAAGGAAGGCTAAGGGGGGGACACCAAACACAGGGATAAGAAAGGGCAAGCTGAGAGAGGAAGATGTAGAGTGGGTTTTATTTGGGTAGTGAGCAGATCTTCTCGTGCTCTGAGACGATAGTCTCAAAAGCACTACAAAGTCGCTCCCCCCTGCAGAGTACTGTGTCACAGTACATACATACTGTGACCCTCGAAAGGTAAGGGTCATCAGCATTCTGTGTGGCCTGTGAGGCAGCTTGAGGAAGACGCTGTCCCACAGAGGTGGTCCTTGTGGTGACAGGATCAGAAACAGAGGATGAAGTAGAAGAAATCAACCTGCTACGTTCTTCGCAAGGTACAACCCTGCGAATAGCCCCAGAGTGAAATGACCTCAGGTGTCGCTTCATAGTAGTGGTCCCAAAGCTGTACTACCGTGCTTCCTGCGGCTGAGTATCATTTTGCACTCATTGCAGGTAACACGGTTCGCACAAGCCTTAGGAACATTACCATGAATGGTAAATAACCGCCATACCCAAGACTCACGCCTTGTGCGGGTAGTAGGGTTTTCCTCTACCTCATTCTCATCATCCTCTTCTTCCTCCTCCGCATCCTCACGCCTGTTCCCCTCTTCAGGCCCTTGGGGAGGTGGTGGTGGTGGAGGGGGTGGGGGTGGTGCTGAAGCAGGTGCAGCACCAGGTGGCAGTTCTGCAGCCAGGGATGCCATCTCGATGGTGTAATCAGCAAGTTGCTGGAGAAATAGCTGTGGTCTGAAGAATAGCCAGAAACACAATGAGAATAAGCTCTAGGGCGTGGTCTTTTATAGGGGTGCTTGTGCGTGGTTCGCGGACATGCGCGCTGTCCACGGACAGATCAAACACAAAAAAAATTTGAAAAGTTTCAAAAGGTATGTAGAAACTCAGGATTACTATGTGGGACTTGGGCCATGGTGAGATTTTATTGAAAAATATTATGGATTAATTGAAAATGTACTTTTAATTTGTTCGGGGACCCGAACAGTGTCCGCATTCAGAACACGCGATCAGCGTGGGCGCAGTCATATCATCCGTTCGTGAACAAGTCCGCGAAGGAAGCGCATGTCTGCAGGACACCAAATGCATGGAGATTGGCTAGCGCATGCGCGTTGATGTTCTACGGACACTGTTCGGGTCCTGAACTAATTAAAATTGCGTCACACGTGAAACAAACATTTCAGGACACTGCGTGTGTTCTTAGAACAGTTTAAATTTGCTAGCGAACAGTAAGGACAGATATAGTGTTCTTCAGGACACGTTCAATTTCGTTTATGTATGAACATTTCAGGACACCAATTGTATTCTTAGAACATTTTCAACTTGCTAGCGAACAGTACGGACAGGTATAGTGTTCTTTAAGACACCTCCATTTTCGTTTAATTACGAACAATTCAATACACTGCGTGTGTTCTTAGAACAGTTTGAACTTGCTAGCGAACACTACGGACAGATATAGTGTTCTTTAGGACAGTTTAATTTTTTTTTTTGCAAACATTTCAGGACAACCCGTGTGTTCTTAGAATAGTTTCATCTTGCTAGTGAACAGTACGAACAGTTATAGTGTTCTTCAGGACACCTCCATTTTCGTTTATTTACGAACATTTCAGAACACCTGCACTGTCCGCGGACACCTACATTGTTTTTTTGTTTAAAAAAACGAAACTATTTACAACACAATATAAAAATTAAACTTTATTTAACATATATGAATAATTTATGACAGAGAAGGTGGGCAGAAACAAACCAGGAGAATTAGCGGTTTCATCATGATTGTTATTAGGTGAAGAAGGGATGGAAGTTTCATCCAAACGTTTTGGGTTATGGAGAGGGTTTGGGGATAATTGACTGGGATATGGTGAGGAGGGACAAGTACATGTGGGGCAATGGTACGAGGTTTTTGGTTTAAAATGATCTTCCACAAAAGTTTTCAAATTATTAAAATTAGTCAACAATAAATACATTTTTTCTTCTATACTTGAAAAGTGTTATCCATAAAAGGTTTTTCTGAAGTATTTTCTATTTTGGTATGCTCTATACAAAAAAAAATATATATATGTTAAATGTATACAAAATAATAATAATTAAATGGTTTATATTATAAAGTGTTTACCATTAGTTTCACTATCTGGTGACATGTCTTCATGTGGGAAATGTTCCTCTAGCCATTCCAGAGTACTAGACATTTCTGTGAGAGAAAAAAAAAAGATAATATATTTTTTTATCTAATACAGAATGTTTATAAATATATGAATAAAATTAAGTACACTTACTATTTCAGGTAAGATATGTCCTATGTACTCAGTGGGTCTGCTCTTGTTCTCAGTTCTGTTGTGTTTGTGAGTTAATTATGTTGGAAGCCAATTTATTTTCTTGTGGTATATTCCATTTTAGAACATAGTGCATTTAAATGAATGGTTAGTGTGTTGTATATATGGGTTACATTTCTTATGTATTAGTACATATAATGTGTTTGTGTGCTTTTTTTTAATGTGTTAAATGTTCCTATGTTATGATATAACAATCAAACATACCCCCCCAGAGTTTTTTAGGTAGTGGTACTGTTCTTCGAACATGTCCGCGAACATTAAATGAGTTCGCGGACATCAAGTTCAGTAGAAGAGATTCAGTCAGTTCCATATGATATGTATATAAAGTGAAAGTCATTATTGTTAAGTTGCACTACTAAACACCTACGAAATTCAGTAAAAAAACATTGTTAAAGGGACGTTATGGTTAAGTTACGCTACTAAAAACCTATGAAATTCAGTAAAAAAACATTGTTAAAGGGACGTTATGGTTAAGTTGCGCTACTAAAAACCTATGAAATTCAGTGAAAAAACTTTATTAAAGGGACGTTATGGTTAAGTTACACTACTAAAAACCTATGAAATTAAGTGAAAAAACTTTGTTAAAGGGATATTATGGTTCCAGGTAATCAGTGATGTCATCAATGACATTTGTGATGTCATCTTTGATGTCCTGGGTTTTAGTCTTAGCAGTGCACGGTGGTGGCGCGAGTTATGGTTGCTTAGCTTACCATAACTGGTGAATTTCAAGGGTTTTTCGGTTTTACCTGGAACCATAATATCCCTTTAACAAAGTTTTTTCACTTAATTTCATAGGTTTTTAGTAGCGTAACTTAACCATAACGTCCCTTTAACAAAGTTTTTTCACTGAATTTCATAGGTTTTTAGTAGCGCAACTTAACCATAACGTCCCTTTAACAAAGTTTTTTTACTGAATATATATATATATATAAATATATATATATATATATATATATATATATATATATATATATATATATACATATATAAAAACAAAATGTCTAATTTATTAAAATATAAGTACATTGTGATATTTATAGAATATTTATTCATCAACAATGGTCAAAATTACTAACTGTATAGTGAACTAACTCATCAAACTGGCCCATTTTGGCCAAAAAGGTGGCCCATTTTGACTGGCCCACACTAGCATTTTGTATTTTTGCTACAGGCATTGCCCTATAGGCCAGTCCGAGCTGCCGGCTCATCCATAATGGTGAGGGGATGCCCACTCAGTAGCCCCCACACCCATTATGGAGGAGCTAAGGAACCAGCACAGTGAAACAATGAGCACTCCCACATCTGCTTTTTCCAGCTGAGGGATTGCTCCTGGGCTGGCTGAACTGTCAAAGGGAAACCCTATTTCCCTTTGACAGTTCAGTTCATTCCCCAGCCACATAATGAGCCATGCAAGGCTGGGGCATTTAGCTTTGACAGCACTGTATAGCTCATTGGAAATGCTGGCTGGGGCACTGCATGTCTGTATGTGCGAGGGGGAGCTCCTGCGCCTCCTCGCACATACGGACAGAGCAGCCTGGAACAGGGTGTTTCAGCACCCACATTCAGGCCAATTCAGAAGGTATGTTTATGTTCATTAGTTTTAATGAAATCTTTGTATGGATGCGTGAATGCTTGTGTTATATGTGAGTGTATGGTGATGGATGCTCGTGTGAATGATAGAGTGATTGCTGTATGAAAGTGTGTGTGTGGGTGTTAGTTTGTTTTGGTCTGTTGAGCTGATTTTGGCAAGTGGTGGATAGAGGGGGGAAGGAGGGTTGTACAACAAAGGCATTTTAAATATGCCTAAATGCCTTTTTTGCACAATCCCCCTACCCACCTGCCAAAATCAGCTCTCCTTCTGAGGTGCTGTTGAGTCCGATTGACATGGATGGTATTTTTTTTACTGCATTTCTGTCACAGAGTTCCAGTCAAAAATATCATGCTTTCCCCCTAGTCACCCCAGCGCCTTGCATACACACATAACCATGTTGATTGTGCTAGGCCTAGAAGGGCGCAGGGGGCAGGGATGGAATATTTTCGCTGGACATCTATCATAGATGTCCAGTAAAACATGTCATGCCTGCCCCCTGGCCCCCCTAGCAGCAATTGCAAACTGTTTGGATATGTACCCATTTTTTTAAAAAAAAGAATGCTCTACAGTGCAACATTTTAACCCATTATCTTATACGAAAATTCATGGGGGGAAACCCCCCGAACCCCCATTGAATAGTTCGGACTCCCTCACTACGCTCGGTCGCTATGGCATTTTTGGGGGAAATAGTTATGCCCCTCCACTTAAAAAATTCACGAGCCACCACTGGCTCTCGGTCTGTGTTGGGAACAGGATGGGGTATCCCAGGGACTGTGGTGGGAGCAGGATGGGCGGGAACCATGGGATAGTGGTGGGAGCAGGGTGGGGAGAGCCCGCGGTGTGTGATGGTGTGGGGAGAGCCCAGGGACTGGGTAGGAGTGGGGTGAAGGAGCCCAGCCACTGTGATCGGAGCAGGTGGGGGAGCGCAGGGACTATACTGGGAGTAGAGTGTAGTGACGGTGCGCAAGACATACTGTCCATTTGGCATATTTTGGGGGGCCCGGCCTGCCCAAATTTTGCTCAGGGGGGCCCAGGCCAAACATTTTTGAAGGTCACTGGCCTATTGGATTTAAAATGTGAGGCAACTTCTTTGATTGGCATGCTCGTCAGAGTCTCATATACAAAACAATCCAGTGTGCTCGTGTATGGACATCACAGATTTCGCAGATATCTCTATAAAAAAATATCACCAGCACAGAGGGGCGGGGCAGGGGGGTCCCGAACAATTTATTGTTTGCTTAGGGGGGCCTTTGCATAAAAAGTTTGAAGACCACTGCTCCAGTGTAAGCAAACCCATTTGTCATTTTCAAAAATGCATTTCTGTTTTCCATTCTCGTGCCTATTTTACAAAAACGACCTTTACTAAAACCTCTATAACTCCCTCAGTTATTCTTGCGATTCTCCCTTTATCGTGAATATCACGCAAGGAAAGGTTTGCTGCGAATTACAATTCGGAAAGGTTTTTACACGTAGGAAATAGCTTTAATTTGTTTCCAACTTGGGCTTTAAGATTTCCGACTTGGACTTTAAGATTTCAAATGTTTTCTGGTGACTAAATCATTGCTAGTGATTATGTGCAACTGTTCAAAGTGGCTCCCATAGGAATTTACAACAATTTCAGTATTTTTTACCATATTTGGTGTTTTTGCCCAGTCAATTCTAAAGACCATTTTAAAGCCATCCTGGCAGCTGAAAAGTCAATTCTGTTTTTCTCTTGTGTTTGAAGGGGGTAAGTGGGACTGATATTCTGTCTGATTTGTGCTATTCCTGAATACCTGCTCTCTCCTCCCATCTCTTTATATTGCCGATTGGGGGTTGAGTGGTGTTGCAGGGAAACATCTAACCATAGCGCTATCTGATCTGAACCGACACAAAAGTATTATTTTCTGTGCTGCATTTGTTTTGCTCATTACTTATTCCTAGTGTATTAAAGATATTTGTCAGTATTCTGTCACCCCATTGGTGATTGTTGTGTACCTATTAAAATATACTGTGATTATATTTTAAAAACATAAATAAATATTTACCTTTGCAAATTAGCCTGATTCCTGGTTCAGTGTGACCGGGGGACGGTGGGGTCTCAGGAGAAGGGTGTGATATGAGTGGTATATCGTTCAGAATATTGAACTTATAGACAAAAATAAATAAGGGTTTCAGTTGTGCACTACATGCTGGGCTTTGACTTGGGTGTGTGCCGGATTGAAATCATTTACAGCTTGGGGGCTCATCGCAGGATACTGAATTAGACATATCACTCGTAACAGTCTAACACAGCGTGCTAGCCGACGGGGTACGTACACCTTGTTGGGTTACCATACTGTGCTACACTGCATAAGCACCCCTCAAGAGAAATACTCAAAGGAGTTGGGCCTGTTTGCAAAAGTAAAGTAACCCTGAGATAAACTACAAGGAAATTAATATTTCCGGAATGGCAACCCCAGTGGGGATCAATATTGCAAGGGATCACCAACTGCACAAATTGTTTGTCAGGGGTGAATGGATAGAACAGGATGAACAGGTATGGCTGCAGGGAATAAAACAAGAAATCAGTGAAACCAACCTTAATATCTGGCAGGACAAGGGGCCATTACATCAAGCACTCAGTGAGCTGTACATGACCCCGAAAATAAAAGAGGAGCAATGCAAAAATGCCAAAATAGCGGCCTACCTGTGCCTCTACATAGGAGTCAAACAGGAAAAGTATGCAGACCATGTAGATTTCACAAAGAGGCAAGAGGAAGCACTGCAGAAAATCCAGAGCAATATGGACTCTGCAGAGCAAAGTCTCCAAGATAGTAAAGAATCTGAAACAGAGGCTAGGCAGTATGCCACCAAACTCCAAAAATACCTGGCTATCTTACTGCAAAAGAATGCAGAGCAAGATACACAGGTACAGACACTGCAAAAAGAGTGTCAGGAAAGGCTTGACTCTTTAAAACAGAGTCAACAACTGGCGCAGCAATTAACTTTTAACAGAGCATGCGCAGAACAGATAGTCACCTTAGAAAACCACCTAGAATCCTTAAAAGGGGAAAATAATAAATGAATTATCAAAGACCTAGAATCCCAAACAGAGTTTGATGAGGAGCGCCAGAAAGCTGGTGCCTTTAAAAAACAGAGGGACGACCTGGCTAAGCAGAGGGGCACTCTAAGTCAGGAGAGAGACACCTTAGGCCAGGAAGTCAGCCATTTAAAAACAAAGTTAGAAGAAAATCACCTGGCCCTTCAGGAACTTCGTGAAATCAAAATGGATTACAAAAAGCGACTAGAGCACACCAGGCGGGTGGAGGATGCCTTGAAAAAGAATAATCAGACCAGTAAGGACCAAACTCAGGAGGTGAGTCTCCTGCAGCAAAAATTGGCCCAATACTCCCAATTCAGACAGGAAGCACAGAGACACAATGAGGCCCTCTGTGAAAAGAATGGCACGCTCCACCAACAGATAGCCATGGAAGAACAACTCATAGAGGCGAGTAAAGCCTTAATAGAGGAGCAAAAAGGTCAGATTTTGGCATGTCATCAGGAAATAGGGGCTGAAAAAGATGAGGTAAAATGGGAGAGAAAAACTCCTGAGCATAACCTCAAATCCCTTCAGTTCCATGGAATCTGCCACCCCCATGTCCACTGGGTCATATGAACCAAGGGCCACAGGAATGGTAGACTTCAACACAATGGGAAATATGGGACTGATAGATCAATGCCTCCCAGATATGGAGGGGCGGGCATCTATGTACAGGTTCCCAAATATTAGGGCCGGCCTCTCTGATCAGGGAGACTCCAGTGAGGAGAGAATCAGAGAACTGGAACCTCAGAAATATCACCTACCAAGAGATCAGTCAGTCAAATTTGGTGGGGAATTCTATGAGACTAGGCTGACAAAGAGCATTTTAAAAACCTCTTCCCAGCTAGGACAGTGGGGGGTACTCAGCCAATCCTGGGAGCAAGGGAGAGTCAGAAGACTCTTCTGAGCGCCACAGGTTTCAGGAGACTAGGACCCCACATTCTGCCAGCCATCCCCAAGCCTGCAGAATCAGGGAGAGCCTAGAGGAACAAAAGGCCACCTTTGGTAGCAGTGCCTCAGAGTCAGAGGATTAGTGGACCAGGGTGACCAAAACTAAAAAGGCCAACAAAGTTAAGAGAACTTTACTGAAAGATCCTCTGAAGCAAATCAAGGCTATTAGGAGCGTCATAACACCCTACCATAAAAATGGCAAATATTCAGTTTGGGAGCACCTCAAATTGTTTGAGCAAATGATGAGACTTTCCACCTGAAGGACAGCCAAGGTTGTATTCAGTATGTCAAGTGGACATTTTCAACTGACTACTCCAGCTTCTTTGCGGGGCTGGAGGATCAGAACCACTTAAGATGGTCCACATATAGGGCGGCCATCTTAAAACATTTTTCAATCCATAGAAACCCTCAAGAGGCCCGCAAGGCAGTCAACAACCTGCTATGTGGGGAAGACCAGGCCCCACAAGAATTTGTCCAAGATCTGAAACGTGCCTTTGCGGAGACCACCAGAAGGGTGCGCACAGAGAGTAGGGAGTTTGTGAATACTTTCTTTCATGCACTCCCTAAATACTTTATGACCCAGCTGGTGACGGACTTTCATGAGAAAAGATCACTAGACTGGGTCATTGAACAAGCAACTCGCATTTACGAAGTACAGAAACCAGTAGAAAGTAAAAGTGCTAACTAAAGCCCAAAACCAACCAACACCCCTGCTGCTGCTAGGGTGGCAGAGGTGAAGGTTGCCCCCATTTTAGATCTGGAGATGGGGGGGCCTAAAAACCTTCCTGCGCAGAATATTACTAACCCAAGACCCAGAAGGCCCTCGAGCCAATCCCAAACAGGGAGTCAGGGAGGTAACCCCAGAAATGGGACCCCTAACTCCCCGGACTACATCAGCCCCCACCCTTGGCTATATGTGGACTCCACCAGCCCAAGGGGGTGGGGGATCCAACCAGGCAGCTGCCAACCCAGGAAACATCCCTCCTCACTTTCCCCAGGAGGGCAGTAATCCCCCAAATGCCAGGTTGAGTTTTTTTCCCCGGTACCCACCAAACACCAACCCCCAAAACAACCCTTCTTTCTTTCACCACTTTCCTGAGCCCAGACAGCCCAATCCAGGAGAGGGGAGGCCAAGGGCGTAGGTGTACCAAAACTATCCCAACCAAGGGTATTATGGGAAAAGAGACAGTTACCCTTCCCGTGATCAACCAAGGGTAGACCGGAGAACGCCGTACCAGCCAGAGCGGGTGTCCCAACTGGAGCGCCAGGTCCAGAACTTGGCACAGGATCTGGGTCGCATGTTGAGGGAACAGCAGAATCCTCCAATGAACATAGTGACCCAGAACCCCTCAAATCAAGGGTCTGGTGCACAAGAACAATGATGGGGACGGAACCCCGACAACCCACCGGTTCCCAGGGAGGAGGCACAAACACAATCCTGCCCAAATCACCCCTCTGTCAAAATCCAAAGCAAAGAAATTAACCCACCAATTGGCCAAAAAATGCGCATTATCTTTGCCCCCTTGAGGAGAAGGAGGGAAGATTTTATGCCCGGGTCCAATTACAGGGGTAATGTACATTTTTGGCACTGGTGGACACTGGATCCCAAGCCACCCTTCTGTCAAAAAGGGCATTTGATCAGCTGAATTCGGGAAGGAGTCAGAAATACCAAATCGTTCTCACCCATCTTCCTGGACAACTTCAGAACTTCGATGGGAAGGAAATTCCTGTCAAGGGGACTGCGGATTTAGACATTAAAATTGGGCGACACAAGGTGAAGCAACCGGTCATAGTTGTGACTCCAGAGGGCATACTATGTTTACTAGGGAATGACATCCTTCGTAGATTGTCTCCCCTCATAGATTGTGTAAACAAGGTCCTCTGGACCCAGACTAACCGACTAATAAAATTTAACCATAGTGTCAACCATGTTAGTTTAAATGACACATGCCACATGGTTGAACAGAAACCTGACCAATTTGAATTCCATTTCCAAAATAACTGAATCCCTGACGTGACAGTAATTGCAGTAGGACAACAAACTGGTGAAGGGAAGTCCTCCCTATTTCTGAAAATCAACCTTCCTTCCATTCTCAAGTGGCATTCCACACTGGAAGGGAATACTCTGAAATTCTTTACAAATTCACAATCAGAAAATCCCACTCCTATAGTCCAAAATGAGATGAAATCAGCTCAAAGCTTGGCTGAAATTCAGAAAATTGGAGAACAGTTGTTCATCCCTATTCAGTTAAATGAAGGGAAGGACTCTATTCTCGCCCGAGTATGTGTGAACAACGGTAAGAGCTTCATCAGCGAGGCTATGTTCCGAAAACTCCCAAAAGATCCAGCCATTCCCACATTTAAAGTGTTAGACAAATGGGAAATGGACCTGGAAAGACCCAATTCCAAACATCTCCTGCCTAGCAGGTGTATGCTCAAAATGTCCATAGGTAACAAGAGTACAGTCCGTAATTGTTGGGTTGTGCGAGATGTCCCTGCTGCATTTTATTTAGGCAGTGACATTCTCAATCGCTTTGCCATTAGTTTGGACCTAATAAACTTCAAAGCCTGGTCCCGATTAGCGGGTAATACCATGGACTTTGATGACCCTGAGGAAGCATTTTGGTCAGCTCAACTGTTGCCATAAGCAGTTGAAATTCAGATTGGAGAGGAAGTCACCATCCCAGAACGGACCCGACAATTCTCACTTGAAGTAAAAATTCAAAGAGGACAGAAACAGAAAAAATCCTGATGCCTATGTTCATCTCAATGCTCATTTCCAACAGCAAGGGTTAGGGGTAAACCCAACACCACTAGTCAATACAGAACACAACACCATTCCAATAGATGTAGGTAACAGCGACCTAAAGAGTATCACTCTGGGCGCAGGCACCATTATTGGAATGGCGGTTGATGACCAACATTTTTCCATAGATTTAGGTAACAAACTGATAGGACTGATCCCCAATGAATGTTTTGACAGTGATAGCGACGATGACACAACACCAGACAGGATCCTCAGCCGGCAAGGGGGGAATTTCCTGGTGTACTCTTCCTGCCCATATGGTAAGGAAGATGTGACCTGTGACTTCAGGAGGGATGAGGTGATCTTTCAAGTCCACAAGGACTGCCTTCCCCACTTGAAGCCATCAGTTCAAATCAGTACTTTGACCAGGGACTTCTCCACCCAGCTGGAGGAGGCAGCTGAGATAGCCAAACCAGAAGTCTTTCCGGGCTTCAGGCAGATGGTTGAAGAGAGAGTCAACCTAGCCGATGCCTGTGAGACTCCGGAGCAAAAGCAAAAATTGAAACAAGTTATCTTTGCAGTGGACTCATATGACTGTGGTCGCACTGACAACCACACAACAACAATTCCCATGGACCCTGGCATGACTCCAGTGTTTGTGAAGTAATATCGCTTGCCTCTCGCATCAATGGAGTACCTTACTGAAATAATTAAGAACCTGGAGTCCGTGGGATAATTCGTCCAGTCCACAGCACCTTCAAAAATCGGGAGTTGGGGATTTTGAAACCAAACGGCCAGTGGAGACTCTGTGCTGACCTAAGGGAGCTCAAAATATGGGTCCATACTTCCCGATGGCCTGTTCCCTACATTGACCAAGGTATGGCCCAGATCTAGGGTTCAAAAGTATACACTTTCATTGACCTGACCAATGGGTACTGGACTGTACCTGTCAGTAGAGAGGACCAATACAAGCTGGCCTTTACCTTTGGGGGGCATCAGTACACTTGGACCTGGACTCCCTTCTGATACATCAACTCCGGCAATTAATTTAACATCTGTCTGCATAAGGCCATGCCCGACTTGGGTGAAAGGGGTAACCTGTCCTATGTAGATGATGAGATGATGTTCTAATCAAAAGCTCAATTGTGGAGGAACACATAGTGCAGATCCGTTATGTTCTGACATAATTGAGGGCTGCCGGAGCAAAACTCTCTTTCCAAAAGGTACAGTGATGCAGGATCTGTGTCAATTTCTTGGGGCATGAGATAACTCCTGAGCGTCTCTGTCCCCAGGAAAAGAAAGTAGAAGCACTCCAGAAAATAAAAGAGCCCACAACTCTGCAGGAACTAAGGAGCCTCCTTGGACTAACTAATTGCAGCAGAAAGTGCATTGAGGACTACGCAGAGATCACGAGACCCCTGATCCATCTGTTGAAGGGGGGTCAAGTGGGAGTGGGGTCCAGAACAAGCCAAGGCAGTAAGACAACTCAAAAGAAGCCTCTCACAAGTGCCCTGCCTAGCTTACCCTGTGAAAAACATGGAGTTCTTCTTGGAGACAGGGTTCTCAAATACATGCATGACAGCAGTATTATATCAAAAGCATGACAAGGTCAATAAAGTAAGCTCCTATACGAGTAAGACTTTATCCTCAGTGGAGGAAATATTCAACAATTGTAAGAAGGCACCCCTGGCAACGGTGTGGGCATTGAGGAATTACCGGCCGTTTATCCAGGGGGAACACATCATAGTGGAGACTCCACACCAACCTTTGCAATATCTTCAAAGTGACAGAATGCAGGCTGGAAATGTAAGTAATTCCCAAATTACTTCCTGGATTCTGTTAATGCAAGGCTTTCCTGTGGAGGTCAGATATGGCCAAAACAAGAAGAACCCCCTCACGCAATGTCTGGATGACTTGCATGATTGTGCCAGAGAAAACTGTCTCAAGGATGAAAGTCTTAAAATCAAGGACAACATGTAGGCATACCTTAATTCCCCACACAAAGTCTATGAAGAAGACACGTGTGAGGGAATTCCCACTGTTTATGTGGATGGGTGCTCCTACCATGTTGTCAAAAACGGGGAAAAGGAACTTGTGGCCGGCGTGGGAAATGCATGGGTGAATGATGCCCCAGAACCCTCCGCTGGGTACAAAATCGGTCCCCGAAGTAGTCAAGTGGCAGAGCTGATGGCTGTGCATCAAGCCATCCTCACTGCTGTCCAGCACACACTGCACGAACTGGTCATAATCACTTATTCAGATTATGTACAGAAAGGGTTTGTGGAGCAGCTGGTTAACTGTAAAACCAGAGGCATGCTATGTGCTAATAATAAACCTTTAAAATATGGAAAATGAATACAAAATATTGATGATCTGGTCACCTTGAATGGGATGACCATCTACTGGAAAAAGTTCAAGTGTCATTCTGAAGTAGAGGGACCAGACAAAACTGGAAATTACCTAGCTGATCAGCTGGCCAAAACTGGAGCCATCCAAGGGGTGCTACTTGAGATCGAGTCCCTGTTGGGGGAAATCCAGGTCACTGCTATCACTAGGTCCCAGACAAATGCTCACAATGAACTCTCAACTGCACAATGGAGTAAGGAGACCCCAGATGCTGATTTGATTATGGCTCAAAAAGGGGATCCAATAATTGGTACGGTTTATCAACGCATTGAGGACCCTGTGAACTTTCCCCTGATGGATACCAATTACATTGGGAAAGAGGACCTCAGAGTGTTGATGAAATGTTCAGAATCCAAGACGGTTTTTTGGTGAGGAGATCCATTGCTGGCCATGACCAGTGGGTGGTCCTCACCTCATTCCGAAGCCTGATGCTAAGTCACGCCCATGATGCAGCCACAGCCGGTCATCGGGGGTTTCATTCGACATTAGAAATCTTGAAACATGTTGCATACTGGCCACACTTGGGGCAGGACCTCGACTAATACTTGAAGAGGTGTCTTGTGTGTGCACAATTTCAGCCAACATCAATCACACACCGTGCTCCCCTCCAAAAGAGAGGGATGACGCTGCCTTGGTCAGATTTTCAAGTCGATTTTATCAGGCCCGAGATTCGCTCCTCAAGGGGGAACAAGTACATGTTGACAGTAACATGCTTGTTCACTAAATGGGTGGAATGACTCCCGGCCCCAAATTGCAAGGCGGAAACAGCAGCTGCCCTGATGATCAATCACATCTTCTCGCGTTTTGGACTACCCCAAAGGATTGAGTCAAACCGGGGTAGCCACTTCACCAGTGAAGTGATGACAAAGATGTGGGAGATACTTGGGGTCAAAAGGAAACTACACATTGCCTAACGCCGGTCCTCTAGTGGTGGAGTTGAGAGATACGATAAAACTATTGTGAGCATATTAAAAAAGCTTTGTGGCAGATTCTGGGCCAAGTTGCGACATTCGATTACCCCTTGTCCTGATGGCCATCAGATCTACCCCTTCTTCTGCAACAAAAATTTCTCCATTTGAGCTGATGACTGGACGAAGGATGGTGCTACCCCAGCATCTGCTCTACAGAACCCAAATGCAGACCTTGATAAATGCCTCCACAACTCATAAGTATGTTGAGAATCTCAGAAAACACCTTCAATATGCTTTTGCCTATGCACAGCAGAATCTAGAATGAACTGCAGACAGTATGAAGACCCACTATGATCTTAGTTGACTAAAAAGGAATATCAAGTAGGAGACCGGGTCTACTTGTACAATTTCCAAAGGAACCAAGCCAAAGAGCGCAAATTCCTCCCAACTTGGTGGGGTCCTTTTAAAATTGTGGACAGAATCTCACCAGTCGCCTACAGAATCCGCATCCCCAAGGGCAGTTTGGCAGAAGGGTAAGACAAGTGGGTCCACATAAACCAGCTGTAGAGTTGCCATCCCAGGCATACTTTGCGGAAAATAGAGGAGCCAACCAGAATCCCAGAGGGGGAAAATCCAGAAACATAAAAGAATCACTAAATGTTCACCGTGCATGTGCAAGAAGAGTGTTAAGAGCATTAGTAAACATAGATGGGAATATTGCCAATTATAACCAATGCAAGTGTCTTTCCCACTGCTGACATCCCCAGATGACGTGTAGACACAGTAGTGGGAAAATATCCATAACCATGCTATGTTCTATCTTCTAGCATCTGGACTAAGAATCATCCGAAGGATTACCAAGGAGGACCACTCAGGGACCGGGCAGAAAGACCCAAGGAGCCTGGAGTGCCACTCCATACTCCTAACCAGAACCAGCAATACTCCTGACCAGAACCGGAGAGGAGAGCGGGTCGCCTCCAGCACTGATGGGAGAAGCGACTGAAGTTCTCCACACGGACAGAAAAAGAACATCCCAATCTCCCGACTTCCCTTAACGGAGGTCCAAACCAAGTCGGGAGGGGGAGCGCTGTAGGATGTAATGACCCTCTCTGCTATGCTACGTGGCATCACCCTGCCAGTTATGGTGAAAGAAACAGCAACAATGGGGGCAAAACCCTTGTACATGCCAAAAATCTACAAAAAGCGTGTGCTTCAGCACACAAAAAGAGGGACACACAACTTGCCACCCATGATGCATGTGCGGTGGAATAGAGCACACCCTGCAGAAAATGTGCCAGTAAGCTCCATGACCAGCAAACAGAGTGCAGAGATAGAAGCGGCATTTTGCAAGTGTAACCCCAAAATGTGCCTACAAATGAATTTGCTTTGTTGCTAAAAACTCCTAAATGCCTATACACAACATTTCTCCACATTCAAAATCTTGCCTGGTGCTAAGATTCATGTATCTAATGAAGCATTGTGAAACATACAAAGTCTGTGAACTGACAGCCCATGCCAAAATCTGGGTGCAGTACCCTCAGCTACCTGAATGACAGCTGTCAGATGAGTTACTGATGAAACTTTAAAGTGAGCTAAAACTAAAAGCCTGCTGGATTAGCAAACATAAAAAGGATTGTTGCCAAAAAAGGAATACAGATCTTAGTTGTGTTTTTGGATCCCACAGATTTTAAGGCTAAGAAAGTAATGTTTTTATGTTTGATGCAACAAATTTGGTTTTTGCTGGATTTAAGAAGTTAATTAGCTTGGCTGAACTGCAAGAACTGGAAAAGCAGGTTTCTCCCAGAAGGAGGACCTTCCCCTCAGCAGAAACTCACTGGGAGATGCTAATTGCGAGTTAGTACAGAATCTTCTCTACAGAAAGAGAAGGAACAATGACAAGCCTTTCAGCCCAGGAAGCAGAGGTGTGAAGGCGGTCGTAAATTCCTCCTGGAAGGAACTGTCCCCAAGGTGGGGGATTCACTGGACTCCCAGGAGTGTTACGCTCACCTGATCTCCACGGGGGTTCCGAACGGAGCTGGACGTTCTGATGTTGGTTCCTTGTGCCCCCCTCTGACTTCGTCATGAAAGCAGGTTTGCCTTTGTATTGCGAATGGCGGACTCCTGCGTCTCTATGCAGGGGTGCGTAGTAGTTCTAGGATCTAGTTACTTCACTGATCCTGCAGGGTTCCAAACAACTGTGACTCAATAGGTAAGTCTCTTTCCAATGGTATGGATTGCTTAAGAGTTCAAGTTGTAAATCCACTCCTGTGCCCCTTCCTACAGGTTTCCGCTCGTGCTTAATATGGAGCGAGGTCCTTTTCAGGAATGGTGGCTGGCTTCCAAAGGTAAGTTTTGCGCCAGTGCTATGCAAAAGTCTTTCCCCACGGTAACCTGCTGTTCTTTGCATTCTTCAGGTGTGGAATCTCCAGAACAGAGTTTGCGTGAAGATGTGTTACGGGTCCACGAAGAATTGCTGTCTCCGGGTGAGTAGCAGTGTTGCACAATATTTTAAGTCTAAATGAAGCTTTCCCCACTGCGCGTCTAACCTGATGTCTTCTTTTATGTTTCTACAGATGTGGCAGCTACGGAGCGGCGATCGGTTGATGGGCGGCGATCGAATGATGGTGCTCTGATGGACCACTGGACTGAGCAGGCTTCTGGTAAGTATTAGCGTTGCACTGAACAGCCATGTAGCTTGCATAGTCTGCGCAGCTAACCTGGTGTCCTCTCCCTTGCAGCTCGGCAGTAACAGAGATGGAAAATCAGGTAAGTGTCTTATTCTGCTCTCTTTTCTCTCTTTCTTCCTTGCTGGTAGCTCGAGACAACTGGACGGGCGTAGCTGAAGACTGCCTGGAGTTTGCAGACACGGTGAGCGTTACGCTGCAGCAGTACAGAATAATGCGAAGCGTGTTCTGTTCAAAGGACGTGGCTTATATAGTCTTCAGAAAGTAGTCCTTAGGAAAAGTAGTCCCAGCAACCACACCCAAGAAAATAGTTCCTTAGGCAAGTAGTCCCTTCAGCCCGCTTCAGATTGGTTTACACGTGCTTCACTGGGTTTGAAACTTGTCATGTTGGTGATGGCAGTATGAGCCTGGCGCCAACGGCGCCAGGACCGTGTCCTGGAGGCCCCTGTGAGACCCTTTGGGGCCTTTAAGTCCCCCATGGAACTCAAAGCCCTCGGCATGTTGGTCTGCACCTGAAGTTTGGGTGTATGGACCATGACAGCACTCCCCCCCAAAGCCCCTCCAAAGGTGGTTTGTCCTACTGGTCCGGTTTTGGTCGGGTAGTTTCGATGGAAACGGTTTACTAAGCGTGGTGCATGAATATAGTCACTTGGTTCGCATGATCTTTCTTGGGGACCATAGCCTTTCCAGTCAACTAGATAGAAAAGTTTTGATTTGACCCACTTTGAGTCCATAATGTCTTTCACCTCGAATTCTAGTTCATCATCTTCCAAAATGGGTCTTGGCGATTTCGTTATCCGAGTTCCTGGTTGTACTGTTTTCAAAAGGGAAACATGGAATACGGGGTGGATTCGCATGTTTGGAGGTAGCTCCAGTTTTACTGTCACAGGATTGATGATGGCATTGATGGTGTATGGTCCCAAATATCTGGGATTAAATGTGTGGGTTCCTTTCAGTGGTATATGTCTTGAGGCTAACCATACCTCATCTCCAAACTGGTATTTTGGAGCTTCAGTCCTATGTTGATCTGCAAATCTCTTGTATCTCTCTTTAGCTTGTTTTAAATGTTCTGTTACTCTTTTGAAGACATGGGTGATGGTTGTGTGCATACTGCTCACGGCAGGCATTTCCAGATGTTGAGGTGGGTCGAGTTCTGAGGTTCTTGGATGCATTCCATACATTGTATAGAATGGAGTTTGCCCCGTGCTGGAATGCAAAGAGTTATTGTAGGCATAGTCGTTTATCCATAAAAATGTCCTTCCAGTTGTTTTCAGTTTGATGGAACATGCATCTTAGGTATTGTTCCAAAGTTTGGTTGGTTCTCTCGGTTTGACCATCTGTTTGGGGATGGTGGCTGGTCGAAAGTCTTACGTCAATTTGGGCCAACTGACAACATTTTCTCCAAAACTGTGAGATGAACTGACTGCCCTGATCTGAGACTAAGACAGAGGGAAATCCATGTATCCGGATAATTTGCTCTAGGAATTCCTTTGCCAAAATTGAAGCAGAGGGCAAACCTTTTAACGGAATGAAATGAGCCATTTTGGAAAATAGGTCCACCACCACTAGTATGGTGTTGAAGCCGTTACAGGGAGGTAGATCTGTGATGAAATCAAGGGACAACGTATGCCAGGGGGTAGGTGGAACATCTATGGGCTGCAGTAGAGCAGATGGTTTATTTTTCTGGGCCTTGTTCTGAGCACACATGCCACATAAAAGCACAAATTGTTTGATATCCTTACGCCATGTTGGCCACCAAAAATGTCTCTTGATCTTGGCTTCGGTTTTTGCAATTCCAGGGTGGCCTTCCACCAATGACTCATGGTAATTTGAGATGACCTGTTTTTTAAGTTCCTTACTAGGCAAGTAGAGACGTCCTTGGAAATAAGGTAAATGATTAGTAACTGAATGATGTTTGCTTTTGGTTGACCAGTCTTTTAAAGGAATGGTTCGGTCAAAATTTTGTATTGCCCCTACGGGTCGGCCATGTGTTTTTAAGCCTAAGTCACTCGATTTTAGAAAAATTTCCTATGGTCCTTACCCGAGTTTTCATCCATTAAACGCACGCGAAAACAGGCACCAGGGAGCTGCCATTTTGTGATAATCCTATCATTTCCCCCATCGCCCTGGCTGACCTGCTTTTGCGGCACTAAATCATACCCCCCGCCCATGAGCCTGACATTATCAAAACATTCATATTCCCTGCCTCTCTCCGTGACGTTACTGTGCTGCGTATGCAAACGTGCCCAGTCGTCTTCTACGCGACTTCACACAGAACCCGGAAACCAACACAGATCAGCTCACAACACAGCGCGCCACAATTCGGAATATAAAACTGTACTTTAAAATCAAACAGCAACACGGTAAATTTGGTAAAGTACAGTTATTTGACATTAAATGTTTATAGAATATTCAGCAATTGACATATGAACTCCGAAAGTCATTTATTTTCTTATATCTCTATCCGAAATCCTTAAAATGTTATCGTGAGTCTCACGCTGTTCCTTTATGGTACACAGGGTGTCGGTTTTCGTTCAAAGAGGCACTTTTGTTGCACGTTGAACCGCAAGGCTGTTCCATCAAGTAGGCACTAGGCCAGCATAAAGGTTGATATGTTGCTTCTAGCCGCTAGTACCACGTAAGGGCATATGGGCCCTTGGCGATCATCCCACAAGATCATCAGAATGGTGCAGTTGTTTACATTAAGCTGCAGCTGGCGGCTGAAGAAACTGTCTGTCGGTGTCTGTAACTGGTGGCAGGGGCAAAACGGGAGTATGTACCTATTTTGAAAACATAACATTTATAATTATTCTCGCCAGCCGATCTTAATTAATATTCATTTTATTTATTACAGCCGAGCTGAAACTATTTGCTTTCAAGTATAGCGCAATGGAGTATGTTCGGCTCTAAAATCAATGCGAAAACTAACTAAATAAATCGAGGTTGGTACACCTGCATGCCCATGTACCTGCTACAAGGACGATCCCACAAACCTTTTCAAAGCTCTTCATTCATTCATTCATTCATTCATGCATCCATTCATTAATTCTTCATTCCGGTATAAAAGCGTCTAAAGAGTTACTTACATTATATTTGCAATTTCCATTGTGTCTCTGCATAATGCAGTCCGTAAATCCCACTGTGCTCTTGACAACGATTTTTCGTATACTGAACTAACATGAAACTCGGTCTAGTTTAAGAATTTTCTGCCTTATCGTCTCAAACGTTATTGCATCCCCCAAACCCCGCTTCAAATGAAGTTTTTTCAGCATGGTCCCTCTCTCTCAAGGTCAAAAAACAATAGAACCTTATACTGCCAGTGTGAGTTGTGGGCCTCTTCAGGGCGCGAGCTGAAAATCAAAGCCGCTGACCTTGACTAGAAATTAGCATACATTCTTTCTTTGCAACATCCCATAGTAAAGCCATCTGTGAGAACTTGAAGTTTCAAATCCATCTATGTAGTGCGCCTTAATGTGCAAATGCGAACTGGCTTCTCTCTCATCTTCATGGCTCGCCTGGCGCGTTCTAAGGCCCCAATTTTGTCCTCGTTGTCTGCGAGCTTTGAAGCCGCAAAGAACCATAACTATTGAGACTTTTAATTTTTTGGGGAAGGTCAGGTGAAAGTATAAAGTACCCGAGCAGTTGATTTGAAAGTGAGATTTGTTTGTTTGTTTTATTATTTGCAATACGCAAGCCTCCCCTCGGTTAACAGTGCCCAGCATTTATAAGAAATTGCGAAAATTAGTTACATCAACAAAAATATATACATACACAAATAGACAAGGTCAGCAATATGAGGTGAATAGAGAGAGAATTCAAAGATGACACCCAGGTAGTTCGGCACCCAGGATGGTGAAGGTAGGGGTTAGGGTTAGTGTACTTTGTATGCACACTGTACAATAAAATGTATTTACAAAAAGACAATCGTATTACAATTATTTAAACCGGGATTTGTACTTCACAACCAGCTCTCCTTTGGGTGGACATGGCACAGTGGCAATGTTGGGTGGCAATGGATCAGTGCTCTGCACAGAAACGTTCAAAATTCCATATCTGTGCTTCTCTAATACAGCAACAATAAGGCTTCTGACAAAGTCGAACTCCATTTCCTCATAGACTGGTTTGATCACCCATTGCTTACTTCTTTTTGAAAAGGCCTTAGTGTAGCGAGGCATCCTTACATTACCCTTAGTCCTAGATTGTTCACGGCCGAGATTCTCGTTATGGGCCAAGACGGCAAGTAGAGTCCTATGTCTTATGACCTGTATGCTGAAATGCAAGCGCTTTGGCCTGTACTTTAGGCACATATTGTGGAACAGCTCCAAACCTCCTGTGTGACAGAATTCTGTCAGTCCCCTCAAATCCCTTGATAGAGTTTTATCGAAAACAATCTTCTCAATGGCTTTGTGTGTCAGTCAAGATGGATTCAACCACTTCTTCTTCCGTGCCTCCACTGGGGATAAAGGGCCATGTTCACATTGGTGAAAATTTAGGTTTTCTGACCAGCGGTGCACGTTGGTACAGTGGTGCATCAGTGACCGCCATTTTTCAAGTAGTATTTCCACTGACCCTTCACAAGATTTGGAGCTCCACCAAAGATGGTTGCTGATAGACTGGGACCACTCTGAAATACTTTCAAAACCTTTTTTTTCCCTGCAGCCGAGATTTTCTTATTGATTGATTTAGCAAAATGCCATATGTCAAATTGATGTTTAATATGTGGGAACTGCTCTCTCATTGTCTTGGCAATTGAAACGTGTCTGTCCGTGGCTATGAGGTCAATGTGCATTCCCCTCGATTGTAGATATTCCACTGATTTTATAAATCCTAGTTTCTCCATGGCCACTGAGGATGTACATTGTGTTACCTGCACAACCACCAAACTCACAATTTTCTTACTATCCATGTCCTGAAAGTGGTAGGTGCAGTACTTGGCAGAAAATCCAGGGCTGTCGCACTGTCCATCGCCAGCTAGCCTGAATCGTTTGCCTTCAAATGTACTTGCTAGAGACAATTGTTCAATTTTCCAAGCATCACTAATGGCCGGAAACAGATAATCATGTTGGTGTTTGTAGTACTGCATTTTTTAAATGAAATGCAGTCCCACAAACTGAAAGAAAGACTCTAACTTTCTAAAACTGGAGCCACTAAAAAGTGATGCAGCTGCACACAGTAGATTGCCTGCTGGCAGTTTCCCCAGCATCGGTTGTGCAGACCATGAGAACGTATGATGTAATCTACAGGCAGCATGTATTGTGACGTTATTGCCTTGTTTTTGACGAGTCACATGAATCAATGGCTTCCCACATACTTTCCCTCTGACGGAATGCCCACATTTCAGCATACTTATAATATCCATCAAACAACTGTCGAATACTATGTATTTTTCCTCTTTCATTAGACTGTCATCCTGCGTCAAAGTTGATTCGGCCTGTGACGTTGAGGACATATCACCACATTTGAAAGAAATATTGCTGCTATCAAGTTCTGATGCGTCGGTGAATGCTGCTGCTGGTTCATTCTCTGTCATTTCAACATCTGTTACTTCAACATTGATGGAAGGACACAACAATGTCGACCGCTTTTTTGGTGGCAATTTTTTGGCGGGTGTAGATTGTGTGAATTGATCTGCGACTACTTCAGAGCTATCTTCAATACTTCCAGTATCATGTTGTTGCGGCGGTGCGGTCGTACTGTAGCAATGGTCCAATAAAACTTTGCTGGATTCTCCGGACACATTCATTTCATGTTCTGGCCATTTGACATGAGCATCCCTAGTCACAACACGCTGCGTCTGAATTAATAGTTCCTCCATAGTGTAAATGTTCTGGCAAGCAACATATCTCATTCGCTTCACTATCTGTGTATGTATAGTTCGTAGACCCACGGGTAACAAGAGGACAGATTGGAAAAGGGATGTTCAGTTTAAACACAAGATAAAGTATAGTATAATTGACTCGAAAAAAACATAAAATAGTCCCCAGCACAAAAAACAAAAAAAAATTCTAAAGTTTTGTAACTAAACTTATTTTGGTTTCTTTTCTTTACAACTTTTTTGACTCGACCTTCAACATCTGCACGCTGTTGCTCTGATACGTATCCGCATGTCTCCCCTTCCTCTTGCGCTGCAATGACTATATTTTCTGTATCGGCATAGACATCACGGAATGAGGCTCCATCGACTCCCTGAAACATAGTATTTTCATTACTGTGTATCAAAATATTGTTAGCGTAAAACGCACGTGAGGACGAACACACATGTACATCTCAATAGCCAAACACGATTTAAACATTGTGTGGAACAATCAAACAACAAGTTGATGACCTAGTTCGATGGAGATGTCAGTATAGATACCTCTGGCTCTACATGGACTGCCACGAATGATTGTATTGAAGAGGAGGCATCAGCAACTCCCTGAAACACAGTACTTGCGTTAGTATGGTTTTCAATATCGTAAACATAACACACACTTGGGGTCGACGGCACAGGTACATATAAAGAGATAACCACAAATGTTGCATTATCTTGTGATTGTAGTGGAAGCTCCATCATCTCCCTGAAACACAGTACTCGCGTTAATAGGGAAGAAAGTATAGCAAATGGAATCACGTTATATGATCACGCTCGATGGAGCTGTCAGTATCCATACCTCATGCTGCTGAAGAATATCTAGGGCTGTTGTCAATGTGGTGCGCACTTCCGAAAGCTGTTGCGCCGATTCATATCTGCATGGTCCCGCTTCCACTGGAATTACTTGAATGTCAGGCTCCACATCAAGTGCGTGGGTTGACGATTCAACAACAGCCTGAAACATAGTATTTGCATTAGTAAGGATTACAATATTGAAAACACAACACACGCTTGGGGTCGACCGCACAGGTACATATCAACAGCTAACCACAAATGAAACATGGTGTAGAACAATCAAACGACAAGTGTTGCAGTCCTGATGATCACGGTCAGTTGAGCTGTCAGTATCCAGACCTCGGGCTGCTGAAGAACATCTAGGGCTGTTGTCAACGTGGTGGACGCTTCAGCATCTCCCTGAAAGACAGTACTTGCATTAGTATGGATAACACTAATCATAACTTAAAACAAACACCAGGGGACGACAACTAAGGTGTATATCAATTGGAAAGCACTAACCAAACAATTGGTAAAATAATCACACAATACATACAAACTATTACTTGACATGCATAAAACAGGTCTGTAGCGGAATAGCCAAGTATGATTACCTGATACGCGCTAGAAGTGGTTGATAACTGCGAGCACGTGACGGAAGTAGAATGTTCTTGCTTCAGATTCAAGGGTTAGTCAAGAAGTTGTAAAGGTAAATTATTGTTTGATAATGAAATGCCAATATTTAAAATTGCCATGTAAGGAGACAGAATACTTGAGAATGCGCAATATAGCACAGTTCCCTGTGCCCATATATAGATTTCGTTTGTGGGTTATGAAATCTAAAAATAATTTATTGATAAATGTCATTATTCAAAAAGCTATACACTCATATCAATGTCGAAAGTATTACAAATTGAAAACAACACCTAAAATATCAATGAATCCATTCGGCTACCTACACACTACTGCAAAGCCTAAAGCTAAAAATGGACACTTGACTCACCAGTGGCGGATTGTGGATGAATAGAGTGGGAATAGCATTTGCGAGCAATTTTCGTGTCGATCGCCCTTTGTTCTTCTTTGTTACCCAAGATGTGGTGTACATGTTCGAGGATAAGTGCCAGCTGCAGATGCGGTATCCATCCCCCCTCTTGTCCTCAAAGACTTGTTGGACTCTACTTTCCAGCTCATCCAGTGGATATCCGCAATGTCTGACCCATTCTCTTATTCGATCAACAGTTTTCGGGAATACATGCATTGTAGTGCCTTCAGATTTAGCATGGGTCTTCGAAGGGCAACCGCTAATCGAACAGGCAGGCATTGTTGAAAATTCTGAAAAGTAAATATCAAGATTATTATAAAACCTTGATGAATAAAAATGTCATAAAAAAGTAAATGAACCATACCATGCACAATGCAAGGTTTGTTTTGGTCGCCTGAACTATACCAGTTCATCATGTGCGGCTTAGTATTTGCATAAGTTACAGAAATTTCTGTTTTGTCTTGCACGAAAAGGAACCATGCTTACATTATAGACTGGACCCCCGAAGGATGCAATTCGATGACAATTGACACAGATAAAAATAAATAGATCTATTGATAGCATAACAATTGAAACTCAAGTCAATAGCAATGAGACCAATGACCATAGCTCTATTGGGTACTGTAATAGCAAATAGATTGAAATGTAAAAATGACCGAAATATGACTAGGATACATGGCCTTACCTTGACCAACAAACAGCTGGATTCAGCAGGCCGAGCAGTATGTTGTAGGAGAACAGGTAGATGGCCACAGGTAGCACACTGACGAGTTTGCTCGAAGCGGTCACAGATAGCACGGCGACGAGCAGATTAGCATAGATCTCAGTACTTCTCAGGTAGAAGGTTCTTGAGTTGACTTGCAAAGCACAAAGATGTTCTCATGAGACATATCAAGTGGTTTATATAGTATTAGAAACAGGGGTGTGTTTGTGAATGAATGACGTGTGTATGTCGTGGTATTATGTTTATTGCAGGGGGGGCGGCCTGTCTCAGGGGACGCCTGTCTGGAGACACGGGGTCTGAGGAGGTCATGTGAGCGATGGCCCCTGGCCGTGGGATACTTTTTGAAGTGTACATGCTGTTTGGCACCTTGGCCATTTGCGCCTGTCACAGCCCCCCATGCCAGCGCTCATCCCCGGGTGCGAACCGCCTTTGATAGAGGGGGTGGGATGGATGGGCCTGGGGCGTGCAGATAAGGCACAGGAAGACCGCTGAATGGAGACACACTTATGTGGATTGCAGGGGGGCGGCCTGCCTCAGGGGAGGCCTGCCTGGAGACGCAGGGTCTGAGGAGGCCATGTGAGCGATGGCCCCTGGGCGTGGGATACCTTTTGAAGTCTACATGCTGTTTGGCACCTTGGCCGTTTGCGCCCGTCCCTTGCCCTTATGTGATGTTAAAGGACACGGGGCATCCATTTTTGTACCCCCTTTCCACTCCATTTTGGTGACCAGGCCTCACTGCGATAGTACAGCGCGCAGAGCACATGGCCCACAGCCTCGCTCCCACTCTGACTGGAAAACTCCAGAGGTATTTGCAACATCTAATAAATGTAACACATCACTCTCTGAGATCACGGTCCTGCATGTGAACCGGCTTGAACCATGCACATGGCTCGTTCATCTCCACAAACATGTCCTTGCCCACGCACCCTCGCCAGTGGAAATTAACTGCCATTCTGACCCTGTGTCCCTGCAAGGTATTCTCTTCATGTGCCAGACCACTGACCACGCCATGATGGCCACCTAGCAGATCCCCAACTAACATTAGACACCTACTGCAGTATATCGTTGCCTATCAATAACAAATGCCACAGAGCGGAGATTCTTGTGAGCACAGACCCACACTTCAAACACGGTATTATAGTGGTCAAGACCCTAGACCTAAGGCCTGTATAATCCAATGTTCATTGATAGTATTGATATATGTGTGACTTTTATAGAGACATAACCGACTGCAAGACTTTGAACAAGTGTTATTTAGTGCATGCATTATTGATAATATATTTGGTTAGCTTAGATAGTGACCACCCCGCTTCACAGCGACCTGAACTTCACCCATTCCGAGCACAGGTGTCTGATGTCCATCCTTGAATGGAGACACACTTGATTGATTTATAAAATCGAAACAACCGTTGTTAAAACATATGTGGTGTTTTATTTTGTAGCTTATTTTGATGACACAAAAATACAAAAGTTTACACATTGTACAGTTCAGGTTGCAGCACAGCGAGAGAAAAACCCCGGTACTTACCGCTGTCACTCGGGAATGTTTCTCTTATGGCACGAACAGCACAGGCGGGTATCACTCTTCGAACGCGGTGTCCAAGCCGCCCGTGAAGCCACCATGTAAAGGAACGATAGGCCACCAGCCTGTACCACCTGTGAAAAGGAATGAAACAAACTGTTTTTAAATGACCAAGATAAGTTTAATAAACGTTTGTTGTCAATGACAATTCTTGTAACTAATGGCATTCTACTCGGACAAATGCTATCTAGACACTGCACACTATTGAACGACTTTCATGCGTTACAATGATATGTATATGTAATTTTGGATATAGTAGAAGACCATGAAATAGTAGTGGCATCACAAGCAGAGTATACATACTCGTTACTCGGATTACGAGGACGAACAGTTGCGTGAAGTTCGTGCATAAGCACCATCATTATCCTCAACACAGACCGTGTGAGGCAGGCTGCCCTGAAGTCTGGCAGCTTGGTGATGCATTGCGGTCGTGGCTCGCCTTCCGAAATGTAGGCCACGCATCACGAGTTTTCACAGCAGCAGCAGTTCTCCTCCTCGGTCGGCATTAGCTCTCACCGATTGCATGTGCACCAGGTGGAAACACCGTCCATGCGACTAGGTCCAGTGTCTTCATCCGTTGATTCGTCCTGCCAACTGCTGTCTGAAGCCCCATCGTTTTCGCGTGTTTCCCTTTCCAGTAGTTCCTCCTAGGTATACTCGGGCTCGTACATGTAGGGCATTATTGTATCCATTGTGTGTTGCACAAACTAAAATATTTGATAGCGGTGAAGTGGGAGAATGGAAGACCAGGCTCCCGCCCTTCCCCCCTCGCGCTTGGCCTAGAGGATCACGGCCTAGACACCGACCACGAGAGGAGTTTGCCAATCTACCAGACGACCAAATACCCTGGTACAGGAACATACAGATGTGCCCATCTACCTGCCCAGCAGCCCGCCCTGTCCATGCCGACACCTGCGGCACGGATCAACTCGACTAAACCTACACGTCGTTAGAGATGCCATGACGACCTAGTCAACGGTCAGCACTCCTGTGCAAATATACACACTGGACACTCCCACACCAATCCACATGAAGAATATACTCAGTGCTATGACGTAGGCGACAGACATACTCATGGACGTGCATCTTTATTATTTTCCACATAGGCTCTCAAAATGCAGAAACGCAAGACGCATCATGAACTTATCTAAAAAGGCTTGCTCACGCTTCTTCTAAGAGCCATGTACCATAATGAAGAATATAACGGGGACACGATACTGAGGATAAAGCAATATGATACCGTAACCTAAAGCGCTCTGCATCAAACGGTTCCACCTATGCACCAGGCCCAAGTAGGCCGCAAGCAAAAGCTTCCATGAACATTGAATGAGCAAGAACTGGGTTGCTGACCCTGCAAAATGAGCCCGGCGAAAGCACAACGCCAAGGGCACGATGTTGCAATCTCGCACGCTGCAAGCCAACGCCAAGGTCGCACCTGCAAGATAAACCAGGCACACAGTAGGAAAAACAATATTAATTATGTTGAATTTTGCCTCAAACACGGTCCCACCTCACGTGACAAAGCCAAACCTGACAAGATGCCAAGCCCAGGAGGAAGGAGACGCCTGAATCCCACGTTTCAAGACACAGGCAGATACAATTAAAAGACTCATTGGACATGTGCAGCAGTGGGAGTAGTCGACCTCCCAACATATGAATAAATCCTCACATTGTTTACACCTACCCATATTAAAACATTGTTGCAAATGACAGGTGCACCGCAAGCTGGGAACAGCGATAGTCCCAGACTAGGAGGCTCGCGAGTGGACCAATCAGAACATGGGGCTCTTATCACTGACGCCATTAACATTGACCAATCCTCAGAGGTCTTCATGTAACAATTTTCATGTATCAAATTGAAGGGACAGCCCAGGTATACCACCTGACTAACCCTCACCCACTCACACGTTCTCTATATGTATGCTATACTAACCCTACCACTCGAGTAACCAATCCAGAGTGGAAATAGGTTTTTTACTAAACTTTGTAAGATGACGCAAGTAGCGCGTCATACTAAGGTAAAAAGGGCCTGCGAGCCCCACGATTGTGTGTGTGTCAGGACGGACGCGTACGATCCTTGACCCATCCCTGCCGTTTTGTCTAATAAACAGCAGAGTCACCTTGCTTCTTGCGTGTGTCTCATACTCTATCTCTTTTGGGATATACGGGAGGAGTTGGGGCCTCCCTGCCCAGAGGTCTGCGGACCGTCCGGCCGACCCCGGCAGAATTTCCCCCCGACAAGTTGGAGGCACTGCTGAGATCTGTTTAAGATCTGCTTTTATTTTTACTTTTTCCAGTTACTACTGTTGCGAGGTGGCCCGGCGGCGCGGCCCCCCTCTGCCATTGCCCCCTTCTGAGGACTACAGGACCATCGCGGAACTGCGAGAAGACCGGACAGCGCAATCCGGATATTGGCCTTCGGGAGCCGGTTGAGAAGTATCCCACCCGCGGTTGGCGAGTGTCCAGATGTGGTCCAGACGAGGGGAGGTGGCGAGCCGCTTGGAGGGGTGCACGCAGTCGAGCGGCCCCGCATCAAGAGAACTTGGTGAGCATGCCACGCACAACAAGCAATGTGAAATTGTGAGGGAGGGGGGAGGAATTAAATACGGGAGGTGGGAGGTGCTGCACAGGTGCGCGGCGAAGGTTTTGACAATTTAGTGTTGGCAATGAAATGAATGGTAGCCCCGAACGAGTGCGAGAGCAGTCGGCTATGTTACGCGAGAGAGGGGGGCGGAGCACGAAAACATCACGTGCGGCCGCTCGTAGACACTGATTGGCCTAGGTCGCGACTACGTGTAAGGGTGTGTGTGTGTGTGGTTTCCTACGATTTGGCATTTATTGATCAATGAGTAGATGAGGATCCTTATTGTTCGAGCAAGAAACTCGATAGGTAGATGACGTTTCCCTGTAGGCGGTAGCTAGTCAGTTGCCCAATACGGAAGATAATTGGCTGGTTAAGCCCTCCTGTCGAGGGGCGTATCACACGCGAGGCGACACAGCGTGCGCAGTCCGATTATATTATTGATTACCTTGTTCCAGGAGTGACAGGAAGACAGCTGTGAGGTTAACGGGGTAGATTGTAAGTGTATTTTGAACTTAAAGAATATATGAAAAACTTACCAGTAGCTCGAAGAGATCGGTGACGTCACCAATAGGGCTTTCATAGGATATCCCGAGCACAAGGCATCTTTCCTTCTGAGAGTGGTGGGGAAGAGAACTGTGGTAAGGGAGTGGGAACGGAGATAAATGGTCATGAATTGATCAAGGAAAGGCGAAACGGGGACGTGGCGGCGCACGGAGAACGCCGGCCACGGCAAGTGTAGAAGAAGGAGGAGGAGCAAGTGAAAAATAGGGCGACTGTATAAGAACGTCACAAGGGGTACGCAGCCGCAGGGGGTTACGTGCGCCTCGGCCGCAGGGGGCCGTAAGGGTGTTGCGTAAAGGAAGAAAGAAAGAATAAAATATACAAAGGTAAATACTATATTTTAATAATTTTCTTTAAGCAGACTATCGCAAGTCCCCAAACTTACGGGGCCAGGTAACGATATAAGGCTGTATATTGTAAACTGCTAGTGAGATAACCGCTACCAAATAGGGGAAGGGTAACAAGTGGAGCGCTACTATGTCATACGGGACAGGATCGGGAGGGTGGGGGAACACCCTCACTACCCCACTACAACACATATGTACCACACTGTCACCCCATAGGGAGAAACTGATTAAGTATAGCATAGAATGGACCCAGGGGACGGACAACAAAATGATAACACCGTGGCCGCCTAATGGTAGCTTCGATCCATATGTCCAACATTCACTACTAAACCATCTGCATAATACATACAAAGGGAAGAAGTTGGCAAACCACATGGAGTTGTTTAACTTATGGAGGATGTTCCAAGGGTCCCGACCAGGACCAAATGGAATGTTCACTATGGGGGAAATACCGGAAGAAAAAGAGATTAAGGAGGAAGGAGAGGATGGGAAAAAGGGGAGTGAAGACCCAAAGAACACGGGGAACGGACAAGAGGGAGGAGAAAAGAATAATAAATCAAATGAAATAAAAAAGGAACTGAGCAACGATATACCCCTAGCAAAGGGAGTGAAAACAGAGGGAGGGGGGTTGTACCCTTTAAGAGAGTTAGGAGAAATAGAAAGAGGTCAGTTAAGGGCGGCTGAGGGGTACTCGAACCCGGCATACAGCCCTCCACCATATGTGGCTCATAGGAAGATGCCAGCAGGGGAGGGGAGGACTGGAGAAGAACAAACTGTGGAAATAGGAAATGATGAGTGGGTAGCTGCACAGATACTATTAAAATTATGAGGTTCATTAACAGGAGAAGAGAAGGAGGTAGTAAGGAAAACAGACGAGGATAATACCAGGGAGAGTGGAATGAGAGGGGAAGAGCTGTTGCGGCAAAAGGAAGAGATTTTGGAGGAACGACTAGCAGAGTTAAGGGATGAGCAGAACGAACTGATCAAACAGCTCGAGAGGGAGGAAAGAGAGAGAGCGAGGAAAAGGGAAGAAGGTAAGAACAAATTGGAAAAAATAAGCGAACAAACTGAGGAGCAAAGGAGAGAAGCTGAACGGGTAAAAGCAGCAGCAGAAAGGGTATGAAGAGCAGTGCTGCGAGAAAAGAAAAGGGAAGAAGAAGAGAAAGAAAAAGAAATAGCAATGTGGAAGAGGAGATTACTATCAGAAACGACTAAGAAATACGAAGAAGGGAGGGTGATAGAGAGCATATTAGAAAGGGAAAGGATGAAATGGGAAAGGAAGAAAGAGGATGAAAGAATATTGGAACAGGTGAGTAGTGAAGTAATGGAGGAATTAAAAAGGAAAAGGGAGGAAAATAGTAGGGAGATGGAGGAGAGAAATGAAGGAGAAAGAGAAGATAGGAGAAGGGAGAGTGAAGTGTGGGGGGATGTATATAGGAACACAGAGGTAGCAACAACATCAGCGCAAAGGGGAGCGGTTGATGAAGGAGAAAAAGGAGGACTGGACCTAATAGACTTAAAAACAGTAACAATCAAGGGGAAGAAGACCGAGTAGGGGGTTACCGTTTATGACTGACTTTTGTAGTGAAGAAGAGGAAGGAGTGGGGAAGGAAGGAAGAAATAGTGAAAGGGAAAGCCTAGATAAACTATAAATCACCCGGACCAACACAGACTCACCATGGATCCGTAGGAGAAAGGATGAACTGGAGAGAAGTGAGGAGGAAGAGCAAGGAATAGTGGAAAGACAGACACATGAGGCCACACCATCCCCATCACGCCCTCTCCCGTCCCACCCTACATGCTCAACCACCTCACGCTCGTTACGTACAATAAAACTTGCGCCCTTTACAGACGAACTGACACCCTATGCATGTCGGCTTAGAGACCTCCCTAGACGCAGGCAGGAAGGACGAATACACATGCCCATAGTAAATACAGGAAGTGATGGAAGAAAGGGAAAAGATGGGGAAGAAAGAGTTACGAGAAGGGGAAATACAGACGAAATTGACGATGTAGAAGAGAGGGAAGAAGAGGAAGGGTGTGAGGACTCGATTTTATGGAACACAAAGGGTAAAACGAGACATAACTTAATGCCACTTCTGGAGAGGGGAGGGCTTAGACCACAGTACGTCCCTTGGAAGCATACAGACAAAGAAAATATAAAGTGCAGGCTCCCATCATTAAGTGGAGGTGCGGGTAAATGGATATATGAAATGGAAAAACACACCGCAGGACAGAAACTGGCAGTGGGAGATGTAAAGGGCCTTCTAATATCGATATTAGGGGATGCAGCAGATGGCATTTGGAAGACAGCGGGATTCCCTAGGGTAACAATAACAAACACATCGCATGATGGGGCACCATTCGCAAACTGCAGACATGCACTATGGCAGGCACTGAGGGTACAGTACCCAGACACATCAGACATAGGAGCAATTACCTCACGCAAGATGCGTGAGAACGAAGATCCTGTTGATTATATCCAGGAAATCCAAGAGAAGTGGCGCTTGGAAACTAGAGAACAATGGGATAAAACACCAGTAATGTTTTATCATATACTAGTACAAGGGCTCCCGGAAGGAGTTCAGAAACAACTGAAGAAAGTAGTGGGAATGGAAGCAAAAGCATGGCCAGAAATACAACTGACTATAGTGCATCATTGCAGGACATGGCAAGGAAAAATGAAACAAAAGGAAGAGGACAGGAAAGCAGAAGAGGCTAAACTAGTACAGAAAAAGCTTACTAAATACACAATGGAAGGGGCACTAATAACTACGCCTACAACAATGACCCAAAGCCCCACACAAGTAGTGGCTGCACAAGATCCCTCCCAAATACCACCTCCACAGACTATAACACAACAGGTGCCGCAACTCCAACCATACACGACCAACATGGGAGGAGGATACCAAATGCCAGGAGCTGGGTATTATAATTACAACAGGGGGAGAGGAGGAATTATGAGAGTGTGAGGATACGGATATAATACCCAACAGCAGGTGGGAGGACTTAGAAATTCCTGCCCCACAGGGCAACCAGTATACCAGGACAACACAGGGAGCTTTCCATGGCAGAGTAGGGAACCACCGGTGTGTTGGAGTTGTGGATTATTAGGGCACATGTCACGCACGTGTAGAGTAAGACCAGGAACACCATCATGGAGTGAACAGGGACAACCAAGGCCCACACAGGAACAGCAGGGCATACAGCAACAGCAGACGTTGCAACAGGGAAATGAACAGCAACAACTAATAACACAACAACAGCCACAGACACATTCACTGCCACAACAACAGGTAGCGATAACACAACAACCCCAAGTACAACAAACACAACTGGGTAGGGTGACGGTCCTGGGACACAACCCTTACACAGGAAATGGTCAATCGTTGTACCCTCAATAGGACAGCCCACAGACGGCCTTGGTGTGTCCCATCCTGTCAGTAACACCTAATAGTGCGGAGGAACCACGCATAGAGGTAACGATAGGTGACAAAAAGTTATCATTCCTTGTTGACCCCGGGGCGACCCGGTCTTGCATAAGGGAAGGTAAATTTAAGATGTCAGGCGAAGCCATGAACACCCAAGGATTCTCTGGGGCTAGAGGGTTGGTTCCTTTTACTGATAACATTCCCTTATCTATAGGAGATTATGACCTGTCAGTCCCACTTCTATATTATAGTGCCTCACCAGTAAATATACTGGGGAGAGACATAATGAACAGGTTGAATATGACGATCTCATTTACTGAGGACGGCATAATTTGCTCCACTCCAGGGATTAACATGCTCACAGCACGACAGATTATGCAAGCATACTGCGTACAGACAGCGATTAGGGCGGAGCCAGTAGATGGCGAACTTTTCCAGTACGGGACAGACATGGCATTTGTATGGATGCCAGGGATAGAGGGAAAAATCTGGAGGAGGCCAGCAGCCTATCTGTTCAGACCAGAAACACCAGTCAATGAACCAGAAGGAAAGGTGGTTCCAGTGGACATTGAGAGCATTATAGCAACAGCTGATTACTTTGCTGTACCTGCCCAAGACAGAGAAGGAAGGGCATGGAGGGCAGTGATAGCACTAGCAGAAGGATGTAGACTCACACAGGTGTCAGATGAGGAGCTGTTCTCAGAAGAAAAGGAGGAAGGTGAAATGGCGTTTATGATGAGTGTGGAAATATGGCTAAGAGTGGCGTACAAACAAGTAGCACAGAAAATTGCAATGGCACTTGAGGCACCCGCATGCACCCCAGTCCCCTTCTTTAAGGAGGATATGACAAAGGTACCCACATCACTGTGGACTACTAGCCCCTATGACGTGGGGTGCATAAAAAGTATAGGGGGAGTAAGGATAAAATTGAAAAAAAGGTGCAATACTCCCCAGAGTGAAACAGTACCCACTATCAAAAGAGGCAGATGAGGGCATATATGAAACCATAACGGCCCTTATAAATAATGGCATATTGGTCCCCTCAGAATCACCATGTAACACGGCTGTATACCCAGTGCGCAAGGCTAAAGGGGGTTCTTGGCGCTTCATACAGGATCTCAGGCCCTTGAACAACATAGTAGAAGCAGAATACCCCATAGCAGCAAACCCGGCCACAATATTGTGTGGCATTCCAGCAGAAGCATCGCGATTTACAGTGATCGACCTTAAAAATGCATTCTTCTCAATACCATTGCACCCAGACTCACAAGATCTGACAAGCTTCACTTACAGAAACACAAAGTGGAAACACATCAGATTGCCACAAGGGTATTGTGAATCACCCTCAATTTTCAACAGAGTAATACAGATGGATTTGGGTAACATTGAAGTGGAAAGCACAGTGTTGCAGTATGTCGATGACATAATAATTTGCAGTACAAACGAAAGAACATGCAGAGAGGACTCATTAAAGATGTTGACAATATTGGCTGAGAAAGGTTACAAGGTAGACATGGAAAAGTTACAGTACTGTCAAGAACAGGTACTTTACATTGGTCAGCTCATATCCCAACATGGAAGAAAGATTGCACCACAAAGAGCACAGGCCATTTCAAACACACCAGTGCCACAAACAGTGAGGGAACTGCAGCAGTTCCTGGGTCTGTGCAACTACTGTAGAGCATGGGTATTTGATTACAGTTCATACATAGGGCCCCTGCTTGAGGCGTTAAAGGAAGCTAATAAAGGGGAGAAAAAGCTGAGGTGGACAATGGAAATGAAAGAGGCTTTTGATGAGTTGAAAGATGCGATATCAACTGCTCCGGTACTGGCATCCCCAGACTATCAGCGACAATTTTTTATATTTTCACATTGCAACTCAGCAGTAATGAAAGCAGTGTTGGCCCAAAAAACAAGCATGGGCTACAAACCAGTAGCATTTTGCAGCGGCAACTTAGAGCCTATGATGCTAGGGCATTTACCTTGCGAACAAGGTTTTGCCGCAGCTGCTTTTGCGGTAGAGAAAGCATCAGCAATCACCATGGGGTGCCCAACTACACTGTTTGTGGAACATGCACTATTTGCCATATTGAATAAACCTAAGTCCACCCTAACCACGCAAAGGGCATCAGGTTATGAGATCATCTTATCCAGAGCTGAACTATCAATTGTTAGATGTAGCACGGTCAACCCTGCAAGGTTCCTAGCAGAAGTAATTGAGGAGGGAGATTATGCCCACGACTGTACGCAAATAACTGAAATGTACTCATGTACTAGAAAGGTTGAAGAAAACGCACTAGAGGGAGGTGAGCTCTTGTTCATTGATGGGTCATCAACTTTCGACCAAAGGGATGGTATAAGGAGGACTGGGGCAGCAGTGGTAAAAATGATGGAGGTACCGGTGTGTGTGGCAATGAAATGTGTACAATTACCACAGCATTACTCCGCTCAAGCAGCGGAATTAGTTGCACTGATCTTGGCATTGAAGGAAAGCTTTGACAAACGAGTGACCATATATTCCGACAGCGCATATGTTACATCCACTGTCCACTCAGGGCTGTCGAAATGGAGAAGAAGAGGGTTTAGGAGAGCTGATGGCACTCCAGTGCAACATGCCCTCCTATTGGCTGAACTAATTGAAGCAATAAATGACCCCCAAGAGTTAGCTTTGGTCAAATTCACCGCACACACCAATGGTGAAGACCACATCTCAAAAGGGAATGCAGCAGCAGACACACATGCAAAGTATGCTGCATACTTTGGTGAGATATGGAACCCCCCAGAGCCACAGAGAGGGAGAGGGAGGGGAATGGCTAAGGAGATGTTGATAAGAGAAGGGTACACCCATCTCCCAGCCACACAGATTATGGAGCTACAAGCGGCTGCACCAATGGCCGAAAAAGAAATATGGTTAAAAAGAGGATGCGCAATGTCACCAACCGACGCACTATGGCGCCAGGGTGACACTGGAAAGATTGTAATACCACTGGCACTATTGAACACTGCCCTGAGCCAACTACACTACCCAGCCCACACAGGCAAGGAAGTAATTGCAGCACGAATTAGGGAAGACTGGTTCTGCCCCGAGTTAAATTCTCATGTGTCAAATTTTATCAGCAATTGTCTCACATGTCAACAGTTTACGGCCGGTCATACTCTGAAGGTGATAAGAGGTACCATACCCCGGCCAGAGGGACCTTTCCGGCATCTCCATATTGACTATGTTGATATGATCAACGTATGTCAAGGAAATAGGTATATGATTGTAGTAGTATGCCCATTCTCGAGGTGGATTGAAGCATGGCCCTGTTCACACCCAGATGCATTTAGAGCAGTTAATTTCCTAGTGAGGGAGGTCTTCCCCAGGTGGGGAGTGTGCGAGGTACTGAGGTCAGACAATGGCCCACATTTCGCAAACGAAATGTTACAGCACATCACATCCTTGCTGAACATCAAGCATAAATTTGCATGTGCATACCACCCACAGGCCAACGGTTTATGTGAATGCCTGAATGGCCTATTAAAGGAGGCAATTGCAAAGATACAGCAAACAACAAAGAAGAGTTGGTTATATTGCCTTCCATTAGCCCTATTTGAGCTAAGGAATAGACCAGGGTCCGACCACCACCTCACCCCTCACGAGGTGGTTACCGGACGTCAAATGCGCCTTCCCCTAACGCCAACATCACAAGCATTTACTGACCACGAGAGTACTGCGAGTGTTCTTGGTGATGAAATGTACCAATATGTGTCTTCTTTGATTACTAGTGTAGTGTTTGTGTCTCAACAGCTCGAGCGCACGCGGGGCGGGTCCAACAGCGATCAGCAAGAAGACATGGATAAAGAATTGGAAAAGGAAAGACTGTGCAAAGTTGCTAAAGGTGACCACGTACTACTTCGCAATTTCAACAGAAAGTGGAACAGTCCACGATTCACTGGCCCCCATCTGGTAGAGGAGGTTTCAACGAGAGCAGTAAAGTTACAGGACAAACGTGCTTGGAACCACCTACACGACGTAAAGATCTACAAACCCCAGACCCGCCCCAGCGCCACCGACAGGGCCACTGGAAGAACAACAACAGCGTCACCAACGGAGGAAGAGACTTCTACCACAACTAACAGCCTAAGTGTCCCCATACCCTGCCACCCCCCAGATTTCCCAGAGACAACTATTAGAAAAGTAAGGGGTGATCCCCATACCGCCCACCCCATGGTTACACGATCAAAGGGTAAAGAGACTTCCGCCAGTTGAGCCCAAACCCTCTGCCCATTGACCCCCTGCCCACTGTAGTAACAATTGAACTGAAGGACATTGTTTTGCACATATACACATGTAAACACCTGAATGTTCTCTTTCTTTTCTCTCGCACATGCAGGTACAGCGTATTATTGTACTGTTAAGAAAGTAGATAACTAACCAATTCACTGCCCAGGAGTAGATGGTACCCTCAGACGATAATTACCTGGAAGAATTGTCACACCAATTTGTATATGAAATAAAAAGGCCAACGTACCTGAAAAGAAGGAGGGTACGTGTCTACTACACAGCATTCCTCTTGGCCATAGAACATTCAATGCTCCACCTCCAACCATATTTGCCTGCCCTAAAAGATAGATCGCTTAGATTGGCGTGGGAACAGCTCTTCGCCTGGGCACTGAATGACTACTTGATAGGGAGAGCTTAATAACAATAACTAACCTTAATAACGAGCATATTAAGAATTTTCAGGCGGGCAACTGTAACATCGCAAGAATACGCTGCCGGATTGCAGCAAGTTAAGAGCAAAATGCCGGTGAAATTAGCATTTGTAATAAAATTGAGGGGGATTTTAATGATCACTGGATTTTTGTCTGCCTCTGTATGGCAGTACAGCTATGCTATCAATATTATTGCTGTACCCAAACCTAATACACCCCCACCCCCAGCTGCAACAGGTGTTACGTCAGGTGGTACTAGTAAAATCCCACACAAGGAAAATAGAGTTAAACGCAGCACATACTCAGATAATAAAGGTATTGATGATTACATACAAGATTCAGCACACATCTCAAACAATATATGGTACCAACACATGACCCACATAGGTAAGCAGACAACAGAAGACAGCTGCTACGTTTGCTCATTAATACCATACGCCACGAGCGCTTTCGAACATTTGTTGCCACAGAGATCGATGAAAAAATAGCACGATGTTTAATATACCTGGCACTGTTCCAGACGAAAGGAAGATTTCAAGGGACAGTGGTGCAATTGGTGTGGAAAACACGAGATACATATCATATGAAAACAACTTCCTCAAGACTTATTTGAGTTACCACAAGAGCAGTTTACATGCTGAAGGATTCAGATACATAACAAGTGGTCCTGAAAAAGGAGAAACAAAGAAAGTAACACTACAGTACCTACCATGTGATTGGTACGCCACTGAAGTCCCTGGTAAGAACGGATGTTGGGAAAGACCACTGGTGATAATAACAGGGAAGGTGTACATGAACAACAAATGGGACATAGGAGTGGTTGGTAGCAACATGGTAACAAGAGAAAATATTTCAACTATTGATGGACACAACCACAGATGTTGGATGACCTGGGTCAAGTACGTACCCATGCTCACGTGGATGGAGAAGGATGAAGACCCAATAACAATACTACCGCTAACTGCGCCTAAGGTATGCTACCAACATAAAGGGGAGGTGGACGTAGGATACAAAACCAACTGTGAAAGCGTGATGGAGCTACCTGAGGGGGGAGCAGGAACAGCAGTAGTAATGGACCATTACTGGGCCTGTGGAGAAAAAGCATACCACACACTGCCCCCTCTGTGGAATGGTATATGCACAATAGTGCACGTTAATGTACCATCACTAGTGGTACCCCAGAAACATGTCAATATGGCAAACTTCCCCAAAATGGATGAAGGGAACAAAAGGAAGAAGAGATCTGTACAACCTCAGAAGGAGCCAGAGAGCAAAACCGACGGCAACAATACTGTCCTGAATAGAAAGAAAAGACAAGGAGAACCTCTGACAGGAAACTACTTATGGGGAAGGTCGGAAACAGCACTCACTTCAATTCCACCAGAGCACAGACTATTCAGCAGAGCAGCAATGTTCTTCTCCTCAATAATACATCCAGGACTACAGGCTTACGCAAACGCAAAATGGCTCCAGATAACTCGATGGGAACTAATGATGACTATTAATTCTACGGTAAATGGATTCAACGCAATAAAAGAGGAACTGCGAGCTGTGATGATGGTAGCACTTCAGAACAGATATGTACTGGACCTCCTCACAGCAATGGAAGGAGGAGTTTGCGCTAAGATAGGACAATCGTGCTGCACATTCATCCCTGCCAACGATGCTGACAATGGTACACTGACAGAAGCAGTTTTACAATTGGCCCAGATGCACTCAAAAATGACGGATGAAAGTAAAGGTGTGAAAAAAGATGAGAGCTGGTTTTCAATATTATGGTCATGGATGCCATCTTGGCTGTCAGATGGACTGAAAATTATAGTTGGATGTACTATTTTGGCTGGAGCTACACTGATCATAATAAGATTTTGGAAGGCCCGGAAGGCACGCACCACAGACGAGATGATCGAAATGGTTGGTATGCACCTCTTGATGCCAACAGATGACGGCCAACACACAGGCACAATCATAAAAGAGAGAGAGAAGTTGCGCAACCAGATCATCACCAACCACCTGGACCCACCATCTGTCAAGCTCGAAAACCCAAGAAACCCAAGGAGCTACATAGGGAAATGGGAATACTGCACTCCTGGAGGACCCTGTGAATATATGTATTGGTCATTTGAAGACCATGTTATCCACTATGGACATTTGGGAGGAATAACTAAAATATGGAGAGTAAGAGGAGATAAGGAAAAGGATATGTTTGTGGTCGACAAGTAGACCAGAGGGGGGACTGAAGTGGGAGAATGGAAGACCAGGCTCCCGCCCTTCCCCCCTCGCGCTTGGCCTAGAGGATCATGGCGTAGACACCCGCCACGAGAGGAGTTTGCCTATCTACCAGACGACCAAATACCCTGGTACAGGAACATAAGGATGTGCCCATCTACCTGCCCAGCAGCCCGCCCTGTCCATGCCGACACCTGCGGCATGGATCAACTCGACTAAACCTACACGTCGTTAGAGATGCCATGACGACCTAGTCAACGGTCAGCACTCCTGTGCAAATATACACACTGGACACTCCCACACCAATCCACACGAAGAATATACTCAGTGCTATGACGTAGGCGACAGACATACTCACGGACGTGCATCTTTATTATTTTCCACATAGGCTCTCAAAATGCAGAAACGCAAGACGCATCATGAACTTATCTAAAAAGGCTTGCTCACGCTTCTTCTAAGAGCCATGTACCATAATGAAGAATATAACGGAGACACGATACTGAGGATAAAGCAATATGATACCGTAACCTAAAGCGCTCTGCATCAAACGGTTCCACCTATGCACCAGGCCCAAGTAGGCCGCAAGCAAAAGCTTCCATGAACATTGAATGAGCAAGAACTGGGTTGCTGACCCTGCAAAATGTGCCCGGCGAAAGCACAACGCCAAGGGCACGATGTTGCAATCTCGCACGCTGCAAGCCAGCTGCAAGCCAACGCCAAGGTCGCACCTGCAAGATAAACGAGGCACACAGTAGGAAAAACAATATTAATTATGTTGAATTTTGCCTCAAACACGGTCCCACCTCACGTGACAAAGCCAAACCTGACAAGATGCCAAGCCCAGGAGGAAGGAGACGCCTGAATCCCACGTTTCAAGACACAGGCAGATACAATTAAAATACTCATTGGACATGTGCAGCAGTGGGAGTAGTCGACCTCCCAACATATGAATAAATCCTCACATTGTTTACACCTACCCATATTAAAACATTGTTGCAAATGACAGGTGCACCGCGAGCTGGGAACAGCGATAGTCCCAGACTGGGAGGCTCGCGAGTGGACCAATCAGAACATGGGGCTCTTATCACTGACAACATTAACATTGACCAATCCTCAGAGGTCTTCATGTAACAATTTTCATGTATCAAATTGAAGGGATAGCCCAGGTATACCACCTGACTAACCCTAAGCCACTCACACCGTTCTCTATATGTATGCTATACTAACCCTACCACTCGAGTAACCAATCCAGAGTGGAAATAGGTTTTTTACTAAACTTTGTAAGATGACGCAAGTAGCGCGTCATACTAAGGTAAAAAGGGCCTGCGAGCCCCACGATTGTGTGTGTGTCAGGACGGACGCGTACGCTCCTTGACCCATCCCTGCCGTTTTGTCTAATAAACAGCAGAGTCACCTTGCTTCTTGCGTGTGTCTCATACTCTATCTCTTTTGGGATATATGGGAGGAGTTGGGGCCTCCCTGCCCGAAGGTCTGCGGACGGTCCGGCCGACCCCGGCAGAATTTCCCCCCCGACAGCGGTGGTACTGGTATCTGTCCACACGGGCTACAAGCAACGAAGGTAGCTGACCAGAGCACAGAAACGAGTCACAGAATACTCAAAGTAACACAGAGAGAGGAATGGAATCGAAAATCTGCTGCTGTGTGTTGTGAAACGGTCTGTTTATACTTATTGAGGAAAGAGGCGTCCTGCCATTTCCATGGCGACACGTCATTAGCTGAAGCGCAGCGAATGTTGACACGAGACGTGCTTCGGCGTTGTGAAATGGGCGGTACGCGTCTGCTGATGACAGGCTCAGGGGCGGGGATATGATTTAGTGCCGCAAAAGCAGGTCAGCCAGGGCAATGGAGGAATTGATAGGATTATCACAAAATGGCAGCTCCCTGGTGCCTGTTTTCGCATGCGTTTAATGGACGAAAACTCGGGTAAGGTCGATAGGAAATTTTTCTAAAATCGAGCGACTTAGGCTTAAAAACACATGGACGACCCGTAGGGGCAATAAAAATTGTTGACCAAACCATTCCTTTAAGGTCTTGTAATCGAGGAGATGTGACATTTCCTTATGAATGTCGTCCAGGGTCACTGTGGTAGTGATTCTGAGGATTCTCCCCACTGGAATGATGGGTACAGGGTCCGGATTTGAGTATGCTTCTTCCATCCCTATGCAGGACAATGCATCTGCCTTGCCGTTTCAGCAACCAGGTCGATAAGTAATCACAAAATCGTATTCTGCAAAAAATAATGCCCATCGAGCTGACGAGAGGATTGAGCCTTGTCTGGCTCCTAGGAGATAATGTCACCAAGCTTTGAATGCTGCCTTGATGGCCAGAAGCTCTTTGTTGGTTACAGCATAGTTCAGTTCTGGTGCTGTGAATTTTCGGGACCAAAAGACCACTGGATGAAGTTGACCTGTCTCTGGGTCTTTCTGAGAAAGAACCGCCCCCATTGCCAAAGAGGAAGCATCAGTTTCTACTACATATGGGAGATCTGGGCGAGGATGTCTCAGAACTGGAGCTGAAGTGAATTTTTCTTTTAAGTCTTGGAAGGCCTTTTCCACTTCATCCTACCACTGAAAGCGTTTATTCTTTCGTAATAAGGATGTGATAGGATGCACCAAATGCAAAAAGCCTGGGATGAACCTGCGATAGAAATGTGCAAACCCAAGCATGCTCTGAACTCCATTGATTGAAGTAGGAGAGGGCCATTTGAGGATAGCGTCTACCTTCCTTGAGTCCATACGAACACCACTTGGAGTTAGAACAGAACCAAGAAACTCGACCTCTGTAACGTGGAAGAAACATTTTTCAATTTAGCATACAGCTTATGTTGTCGAAGTTTTTCAAGTACGGCGCGGGCGGCTTTCACATGATCCTGCTTGGAAGCTGAATACACCAGGATACCGTCAATATACACGATGGCACAAACATTGATTAGCTCTCGAAGGACTTCGTTCATAAAATATTGAAACGCTGCTGGGCGTTACAAAGCCCAAAGGGCATCACTTGATATTCGAAGAGCCCATAACTAGTGTGGAAGGCGGTCTTCCATTTGTCCCCCTTTTTAACTCGTACAAGATGGTACGCCCCTCTGAGATCCAACTTAGTGTAAATTTGAGCCCCTTTTACTTGGTCCAGCAGTTCCGGAATTAGAGGCAGGAGGTACCAGTTTTTTATTATCACCTTCCTTCTTGGGGACGAAGAATAAGGGCGAGGCCGCCAGAGATTTGGATGGACGAATGAAGCTGTTAGCCAGGTACTGATCCAAATATTTTTTTTAGGTGAAGATTTTCAGGTTCCATGAGGGCGTAGATTCTACTGCATGGGATCTGAGCTCCAGGGATTAGGTCGATCTGGCAATCATATGGTCTATGGGTGGTAAGGTGTTGGCTTGGTCTTTCTGGAAAACATCCTGAAAGTCCTGATATTCCTGGGGTAGCTGATTTGCCGGACTTGTGACTGTAGCAATTGTCTTGCTGAGGGATTCTTCTGGATAGCAGGTGTGAGCACAGTTTGCGAAGGTCAAATTCTTATCACGCCACTCTATACAAGGATTATGCGTTTCTAACCACGGCATACCCAGAATCACTTGAAATTGGGGGGCCTTAATTAAATCAACACTATGGTTCCTCGATGCCCATCTTGGCACAACAGCGTCATCTCCTTCGTCGAGTGCGTTACAGGACCAGAAGAGATCTCCTTTCCGTCGATGGTGGTGACCAAATCAGTGACCAAATCAGTTGCTGCCTTTGGGCAAAGAGACACAACCTTGAAGCCAATTCTTGATCCATGTAGTTACCTATAGCTCCACTGTCGAGGTAAGCCCTGAATGCGTGCCTACGAGATGGGTGCTGATGACTAAAGAGGATGATTGGCAAGGCTAGATGTGTGGTCTGGGAATTCTTCTTCTCGCTCGACAGGCGGACCTCTACGCTTGCCGGGCGGAGTAGTTTTCTGACTCAGGTTCGGTGCTGACCTTATCGGCAACCCTGACTGCCTTCTTGTGTGGCTTCACTGGACAGTCTCGGAGGAAATGGCCGGCCGTGCCGCAGTATAGACACAATTGTTGTCTTCTCTTATCCCTCTTGGAATAGAGAACTATTGATTCCAGCAAGGCCTAAATCCTCACATTTATTCTCTCCACCCAGTAAAGTGCTGTGTGGTGTGAGAAGGCCTTTCGAGCCAGTATCCTGAAATTCTCTGGCTTGCCACCACTAGGCTTGCCCGAGGAACTGGCTATCCAGCAATAACTCATTCTGTGAGTATTAATAGGAAGAACTGTGACCCATAGTATCTTTGCATTGTCTTATCCCTATCTCAAACCCATCCTGTCTTTCATTCAGAACCAGTATTGTTAGAACTATACTTGCGCTGACTCTTTTCTCATCTGAATAAGTCAAGATTTCTCAGCAGGCGGGTTACGCTGATCACGTAACTGTAAGATCCCTCTGTGGTATTCCCTTTTTCATAGTCATCCTCTAGTGTAAGCAAACCCGTTTGCCCTTTACAAAAGTGCATTTCTATTTTCCATTTTCGCGCCTATTTAACAAAAACAACCTTTACTAAAACTAAGTCTTTTTCTGAAGGACAGATGATCAGAAATAGCCCTCAGAAGGGAGGAATGGAGTACCAAAGAATTGCAGCTGCCACAGATAAAGCCCAACCATCAATGGTACTCCTCGACACTTAAAGAACACAGAGGAGCAAAAGATTTGCTGAGTGAAGGTTACAGGATGGAGCATACATAGTAAACTTCTCCAGGATATACACAGCTCGAGATCCATAGAAAGTCCAATGGACGATGCAGAGAGATTTAAATTTGACTTTAGCCTCCAATGGGAGCTAGTGAAGAGTGAAGTTCACGCAACACCTGAAAGGTGTGAGAAAATTTAGGCAGGCCCACAACCACGTGGCATTGGGTCAGACATGTAGGCTGAGACAAAAACAAAACATTACAATAGTCCATAGTACCAGATATAGAAGCAGAGACCCCCTGGGTTTGCAAACTCTCAGGAATGTAAGGCATGGTTTTTCTCAGTTGTCTTTGTTTAAAATAACCAGAGCTACATCTAGCACTGACCTCTGGGACCATTAAAAGTGATGAAGACATTTTCAGTCCCAAGTTCTCCAACAAGTTTGGGGATGCATGTGGTCTCCTGCAGAAGGGATGTTACGAAGCAATTTGGGCTGGACTGCCCCTGTTGAGTGGGACGAAGCCGGATTTGCATATGGTGTTTGCCCTTTTGTAATGGTATGGTATGGTATTGTTTATTTATATAGCGACTATGCACAGGCAGGTGTTTCAAAGCACTCAATGTCTTGGCAAGTGAAGAACGGTGGTCTGGAGGGTTGCCCAGAGCAATGCCAAAGATTAGGATTAATTCCAAACCTTTCAGGCATTACCTCTTTTGTTTTGCAGTGCTCAAACCATTCCACTTGAAGGGCTGGGTAGGTACTAACACTCCCAGATTCTGAGAGATTTAAGTCCAGTGTGTGACCAAGGGAAATGGGTAGCGCCACATACCCTTTGTTGTAAGTGAATATCAGACATTAATGCCAGAAAGATGGCAGTAGACATATCAGACAAATCATCCACCCACAGATTAAAGTCCCCTGGAACAATCAGCTGAGTATTGCAATTGTAGTGCTCCAATAGAATTAGAAAACAACAAGGGAAAAGCTATATCGTAAGACCATGGGTGATAGGCCACTAAAACATGAATGGTCTCATTAGGAAAAATTGAGAGCTGCACAAGCAGTGCCTCCATTTTCAGGCTATACTTTGTAGGTATCAAAGTGCATTTCAGGCATTTTCTACAAATCAGTGCAACACCGCCCCCAGGGTGAACAGAGTCCCTGATAACTAACTCACAATTTTAGTGTGACTAAGTTAAAAATCAGCGTTAACTAAATCTGTACAATTCTAGTGTGGGTACATTCAAGAGCAGTGTTAACTAAATAATCCAATTCCAGTGTGGCTAACTTCAAAATCAGTGGGAAACACCAAGTTAGTACAATTGTAGCATTAACTAAATCATTACAAATCAAGTATGGCGTAATTCAAAGCACAGTTAAGTAACTCAGTGCAATTCTAGTTGGGCTTAATTCAAAAGCAGCATTAACTAAAGCATTACAATTCTAGTGTGGGCAAATTCATAAGCAGTGGAGTACAGTTCTAGAGTGGCTAAATTCAAACACATCATTAACTTACTCAGCGCAATTCTAGTGTGGCTAAATTCAAAAGCTGCAGGAAGCTAAGTTGTACAGTTTAAGAGTGGCTAAATTCAAAAGGGGTGGGAAAAACCAAGTTAGTACAATTCTAGTGTGCCTAAATTCAAAGCAGCAGGAAGCAAGTTAGTTCAGTTCTAGTGTGATTAAATTTAAAAGTAGTGTTAACTAAATCTGTACAATTCTAGTGTGGCTAAATGCAAGAGCAGCGGGAAATGGAAAGTTAGTAAAACTGTAGCGTTAACTAAATCAGTACAATTCAAGTTTGGCGAAATTCAAAGCAACGTTAACTAACTCAGTACAATTCCAGTGTGGCTTAATTCAAAAACAGCATTAACTAAAACATTACAATTCGTGTTTGGCCAAATTGAAAAGCAGTGTAGTACAGTTCTAGAGTGACTAAATTGAAAAACAGCCTTAACTTACTGAGTGCAATTTTAGTGTGGCAAAATTCAAAGCAGCAGAAACCAAGTTGATTCAGTTCTAGTGTGGTTAAATTCAAAAACAGCGTTAACTAAATCTGTACAATTCTAGTGTGACTAAATGCAAGAGCAGTGTTAACTAATTAACTACAATTATAGTGCGGCTAAATTCAAAAGCAGCAGGAAGCCAAGTTGTACAGTTTAAGTGTCGCTAAATTCCAAAGCAGTAGGGAAAACCAAGTTAATACAATTCTAGTGTGGCTAAATTCTAAAGCCACGACATCAGTACATTCTCGTGTCGCAAAATTCAAAACAGCAGGAACCAAGTTAGTTCAGTTCTAGTGTGGTTAAATTCTAAAGCAGCGTTAACTAAATCAGTACAATTTTAGTTTGGTGAAATTCAAAGCAATGTTAACTAACTCAGTGCAATATTAGTGTGGCTACATTGAAAAACAATGGGAAAAACCAAGTAAGTAAAGTTATATTGTGGCTTAATTCATAAGCAGCATTAACTAAATCATTGCAATTCTAGGGTGGCCAAATTGAAAAGCAGTGGAGCACAGTTCTAGTGTTGCTAAATTCAAACGCAGTATTAACTAACTCATTGCAATTCTAGTGTGGCTAAATACAAACGCAGCAGCAAGACAAATTGTACAGTTCAAGTGTGGCTAAATAATAACTCAGTAGGAAAACCAAGTTAGTAAAATTCTAGTGCAGTTAAATTCTAAAATACTGATAACTAAATCAGTACAATTTTAGTGTGGCTTATCTCAATAGCAGCACTAACTAACTCAGTAAAATTCTAGTGTGGCTAAATTCAAAAGCAGTGGGAAACTAAGTTTGTACAGTTCTAGTGTGACTAAATTCAAAAGCAGCATTAAGTATTACATTACCATTCTAGTGTGGCTAATTACAAAAGTGATGTTAACTCAATGCAATTCTAGTGTGGTTATGTTCCAAAGCAGTGGTAACTAAATCATTACATTTCTAGTGTGGCTAAATTCACAAGTAGCTGGAAACCAAATGGTGGAAAATCACTGCACAGCTGGGAAACGAATAGCTCAGCACCCAACTTGCTTCTTCTAAAGCTGCTGAATGGAGCACATTTTACTAGGGAACTTCTCATTGGGTAGAACGGCAGAGGAATTTGGAGAAAGAGATTTTACTGATTTATCAGTTCATGTCATGGCATTTCCCATTGCTATGCCTTTGAGATATTCTCAGTTCAGAAATCCTGTTCTCTCTCTCTCTCTTCTGTAACAATGGTTTCAGCAATTTTGTGGTGCGAGCACCACAATAATTCACTGAAACCAAACATTTTGGGACAGATTAATGGAGCAATGGCTCAATTAATGCACTTTCTGCATCATGGAACAGCTGATTAATACCAGCCCTCTGCTGAGATGAATCTCGAAGAAACTTTGTAGCAATCGGAAGCTCTCTCAAGACAGACCTAAATATAAAGAATTACTATTGCATTGAGCTCTTCCCTGCATCCTTAAACGTTCTTCTGATCTGTTTCCTTTTGCAGTTTGATGTTAAACAATGCATTAAATGCATAGTTTTGTTTGCTTTTCAGAAGTGTTCTTGTGTCTGGGGCTATTTCACAGTGCTTATAGAAGAATAGACTTCATTGTCAACATTCCTGATGGAGGCAGATCAGATTTTAACCTTATTGGTAGATTCATCGCCGATCGCTATCTCAGCAGTTGTTCATTATGTGTCAAGCACCGATTGGAAGAGGTAAGTCTTAGGCATCATCTGAACCTCTGCTATTGTATGTTATTGAGAATGCATTTGCATTTTTGTTAATCATGTCCTGGGAACAGAAAGTAGGATGTAGAGAACAATGAATGGAGACTGAGAAGAGGAAGGCACACAGGGGGATGGAGAAAAAGTGGGAGAGCTAGAACCCATAGGCTGGGGAAAGACATACTGAAGGTGTGGGGGACAGGAAGAGCCCAGAGTTTTATGAGGGGACAAATACCATAGAAGTTGGTAAAGAGAATGACAACAGGAAAACCTAGGCAGGCAGATACAGTGAGAAAGAAGGTCACGCAGACACATTCTATATCTGCTGGACCAGTGGGCGCCAGAGGACACACAAGCATGTGGCAGGGCATCAAGGATGAATCCGTAGAAATGACAAAATAAGAAAAAACAAATGTGATATTTTTTGGAATTTCGGTTGAACAAAAATTACAAACAGCCGAAAAATTTGAATGCATTTCCCATTTGGTGTGCTTATAGTGAACAGCCGGAGCAATGGTTGTAGGGTGTCCCCCAAACCCTTGTTCACTACAATCACATCAGGATTGCGGGGATGTCCCCCGTAACCTAAACACTAAAGTACAACAAACAAAAAAAGGACCCTGTGGCGCCAGCTCCCATGCACGTAAGTGAAGGTATACAGTGTTGCAGAGGAATGGAAGAGTCAGCAGCACACAACAAAGTGTGCTGCCGAAAGGTAAGTAAGGTGGTGGGGAGGTGCTGGTAACCAGAAATGTCAGCAGGAGAAAAAAAAACGAAAGTCGTTGACGTTTAAATGACTTTTGTTTTTTTTCTCCCTCAGACATTTCTCAATCAATCACATCATGGACAGCCCATCAAGGAGGCAAGAGGAGTCAAGAACAGACAATATGGAAGAAATGAAAGTGGAGACCAGGAAATTCCATGTATGAGACCAAGGAGTTCAGCCAGGACAGGGAGTAAATCATGTGCTCTGGAATCAGAAGTCCAATGCTCTGAAACCCCAGTTAGTCTGAAAAATGCGAGGGAAGAATTTCGTCCTCTTCAATATTTGTGGTGGCACGACAAATTTCTTTGGAAGGGAACTGATGGCTTACTGCTGAATCCCTTCCCCAGCTACTGCCCAAATTTTTAGCTGGGGAGACACACTGAAGTGGAGTTCTTGCAGTCCCGAGGAGACTGAGGGGCAGCTTCACTCTGATCCGTGCCTCTATTCCAACGGAGACGGCTCCCTGCGGCGTGAGTGCCGTGGCTTCAGAGGCCGGTGCCTGGCCGGGGGACTTGTTGGTTGGCAGAACCTTGCTCATTTCGCTCTGAACCCACCCCCCCGGGCCATGACCCTGTGGATTGGGAGTCCTGGCTGACACCCGAAGTTCTGACTGGAGCAGGCCTGCTATGCACATTTCGGTGGGCTCTTCGACCACAGCTTGTAAGAACAAATCAGCCCGATGCCCGGAGGCAGGGCGCCCCGGTCTGGGGAAGAGAATGTCTGAACCTTCACACGGCAGCAGCGGATGAGGAGAGCCGCGACCCCAGGAAGACTGTGCACGTGGATCATTGGACAGTGCCCTGAACACTATTCCTCCTATGGGCCGCAATCTCCTTCGGTGGTGTGTGCCCCACCTCAACCCTAATTGAAGGCTGGCTGTGCGGTGGCGCGCGGTGGCGCCTCTGCTCGCGGCTTTGGGGATACGGTTGCCTAGTCCTTCTCATCCGCTTGGGGCCATGACTCATCCCCATAGCCTGCTGCACACGTGGGGTTGGCGGGATTCTGTATGTGGGAGAGCACAGTCCATTCGCATAAAAGTGAGACCAATCTACCATAACTTTTACCAGCATTGGGGCAGATCTCCCCCGACAGACCTAGATCCTATGGCGGCCTCCCCTCCGAGATCCGTAATGGGGGGCGAGACATCCTGCCTAGCCCACTAGCCTATGCCCATTATCATGTGGACCCATCTGCCACATACAGCCTGGTCCGGTGTAAATCTGTAGCCTCGTGCTTCTACACTATTACACAAAAAACTATTTCTGATGCATCGCTGGGAGGTTGGATTGAGGCTGCCGCGCTGCTTGATGTTGGGCTGAATTCCGGACTGGCTTGGCCCCCATATTGGTCTACGGTAACTACCCTTGCAGTGATACTGGGGGACTGCATCTACAAAATCAATCGAAGCTAACTCCTGGAGAATCACTTAACTTCCATCTTAACTAGCTGAGCCCAGACCTACTCGTCTCCTCCCCATCACACAAGGGAGTTCACAATCACCCTGGTCTTGGTCCTTGTCACACCTTTTTAGACTTGGAGAACACTACGGATCCCCCCTTCAAGGCCCTTGTCTCTGTGATCAACTACAAGACACGCACACAGGGTCTTCGGGCCCCTGTCCAAGGTCTGCTTCTTGTACGTATTACAACACCAAGCCAAAGCCTGGGGCACCTCCACGCCCTATCATTGCAAGAGTTTTAAATTATCGGGGTCGATATTCATTGCTCAGGGCAGCGAGAGCTAAAGGGGAACTCTTCCTTGGCTCCTCCAGAATCCACATGTACCCCAACTTTTCTATATCTGTCCAACAGGAACGTAAACCTTTCCTAGAAGCCAAGAAGAGACTACGAGATTTGGGGGTCAAATACTCAATGTTGTATCCGGCCAAGCTCAGGATCGAGCACTCAAATCAAGGGTTTTTCTTCACTATTCCAGAAGAGGCCTCCAAATGTATTGACAAACATTTCCCAGGCTGACTATATCTACCTCTGCAGCCATAATCATGCTGCGTCGCCAACTGGGAAATGTGTGTCAAGACCCAGTGTGCTCTGGAACTTGTCATCAGAAGGTCCTTCAGTCCAGGTTTTGGACTGTCTGGGTATTCTTCCCCTGTTATTGCCTAGTTCCGCTGCTGTGTTCCATCCACCTGTTTCAAATACCCTTCTTGCCAGGTACCACGAAAATCCTTGAGATGTTCCCAGACTTGGAAGCATTGCCGCTCATGGCCAGCATACTGGTCCCCAGGAATAGATGCCGTTGTCTTTGGTTTTGTTAGATGGGTTTCGTGTTATCACTCCTCTGATTGGGAGAGGGCTGTGGGTGGGATGAGGGGGGATGGGAGTTATGTTGTAAAATGCTTGACATGAAGGGAAGGAGTAGAGTACGCAATCATGCTCAGCTGTATGCGCTGAGGCAGAAGACTCATTCAAGGTATCTCTGGACTGGGCCCCCAACTTTTAATTCACCACTCTGTATTATTCATTTTTTTCTGTTATTCCGATGGCTGATGATAATCTGGTCTGCATGAGTTGGAATGTAAGGGGACTGGGTAATTACGTTAAGATGCAGAAACTGCAATTATATGTCGAACAGCATGGTGTGAAATTGCTTTTTTTATAGGAAACACATGCTGGTTCCCGGGGGGTGTGAGAGATTTGCTAAGTTGTGCGGCCGTTAGAGATACTAAACAGACTATTCCACCCAGAATCGAGGAGTTATGATCCTGATTCATAAGAGTACTATGTTTCAACACAGTGTGGTTCATGTGGACCCCCCTGAGTCGCTATGTCCTGCTTTATGGCACTCCACTAAACAGCGAGGTTGTGCTTCTTCACATTTATGGGCCCAGCATAGATGACCCTGAATTTTATACACATCTAGCCTCCCTGCTTTCTGGATTCCCCCTTGTACCAATCCTTTGGGGTGGGGCCTTTAATACAATATTAGACGTAAATTTGGATAGATCGGGCTACAAACCCTGTCAACTTTCCAGGTCGGCTAAAGCTATATCGATGTTCAGGCCCAGCTGACGGTGTCGGATGCATGGCAGTTATTACATGCGGATGCTCGAGGATATTCCTTTTACTCTTCGGTACATGATATGCATTCAAGGATTGACAGATGGCTCATATCGGACGTACTTATTAGAACTGTCAAACATAAGACAATCCTTCCTAGGATGCATTCTGACCATTCCCCGGTGACCATTTCCCTCGGTTAGGGTACAGATCACAATAAAACCCGATCATGGAAATTTAAACCCCATTCCCTCTTGGACACTACGTTCAGGATGGAACTAGAGACCGCCATAGATGATTATTTTGCACTAAACACGGGTTCGGTCCACTCACAAGCCGCCCACTGGGAATCATTTAAAGTTTACATTAGGGGCATAGCTATCTCTAAGGAATCAGGGATTCTCAGAGTGATCTGAAGGGACCTCTCAAAGAGTGAATATGTACTTTCCTCCCTCAAGTCCCAATACGCCCGATCACAATCTTCTGATAACCTCTCCAATATTGGTGTAGAACTAGACATTCCGCATACATGCAGAACGAGAAAGGAAATTCATAGCTAACCCCCACTTTGCTTGCAGGTATGGGGATGGGGAGCGTCCTGGCCATGTTTTGGCCAGGCTCCTCCGGCAGGAGACTGGTTCACCCCACATCCCAGCTAAGAGAAGTCTGACGGCAGCTTGGCCCTATCGTTGCAAGATATTAATGCAGAATTCCTCTCTTTCCATGAATCCCTTTACTCTAATGTAGAAAGCATCCCTTACGGCTGATGTAGGTGCATACTGAGCCTCCCTCTCTTCATTCTCTCTGACGAGACTAGTAACTGTCTCGATATGCCAATTACGGCTGAAGTCATATCAAAGGGCGTTGATTCCCTAGCCTCTGGTAAAGCCCACGGAACCGACTGCCTGTTGCTTGATTTCTACAAGCAATATAAATCCTGCCTGATTCCCCAGCTACAAGCACTATGGGAGGAATCATGCGAGTTGGGTGTACTTCCCACCTCCCTCCATGAAGCCCCCACTCAATGCAGATCATTTTGTCCCCTCTCCCTCATTAACTGTGATGTTAAGAACTTTGGCAAAATATTAGCCCTGAGACTGGCCCTGTGTATGTCCTACATCATTCATCCAAACCAGGCCGTGTTTATCCCTGGGAAATCCACTTCCCTTAATCTGCATCATCTGTTCCATATTATTAGCCGGATTGACCCGATCACACAGGCCATGGCGGCTACCCTTGACATGCAGAAGGCATTTCACTCTGTCTCATGGAGCTACCTTTGGCGAGTCCTGGAGAAGTGCAATTTTGGGCCTTGCTTTCGGTCCTGGTTTAAGCTGCTTTACTCTGACCCAATTGCCTGGGTCCGCACTGAGGACAGATGTTCGTCCCTCTTTCAAATAGCCAGGGGCGCGAGGCAGGGTTGTCCTTTTTCTCCTTTGATTTTTGCCATAGCCATAGAACCTTTAGCTGATAGGATGCGTCAGATCCATGCACACAGGGGTTTGAGATTGTCTGGTCCCCTGGACATTATCTCCCTGTATGCCGGTGACGCTCTACGTTTCATTCACGCAGCAGCGGACAACCTTGCCCCTATTTTGGATGATGTCATCTGATTTGGACAGATATAGGGACACAGGGTGAACTGCTCCACTTACCGAGAACACGCTCCCCCTTTCAGACCCTCTGGGTTCACATGGTCACAGACCGAGATCACTTATCTCGGAGTAGTGGTTGCCCACCAACCTAATCTGGTGTACGTGGCTAACTATCAGAAATACCTGACCATGCTCACCAGGAAATGTCTGGGCTAAACTCCAAATGTCCTGGCTGGTAAAATCCGTATTTGAAAAATGATTGTACTCTCCCAACTCCTATATCGATTCCTTAATCTTCTTTTGTGGCCCGGTAACGAGTTATTTCAAACAAAAAAACGCACAGTCAATACATTTCTGTGGCACGCCGGTGCAGTACCCCTTAAGCTCGACACATTAACTACTCCCATGTCTGGAGGTGGCGTTGGTGCTCCCAATTTAGTAGGTATTGGTTGGTTGCTCAGGCGCAATACACATCACACTGGTTTAACCTTATAAGCCCTCCTTCACATACTAGGCTCAAGAGTCTTGCTATTGAGGGGTGGGATATCCGTTCCTTGGTCCTCTCACCTCAACGTCTCAAACGTGACCCGCTTGACCCTGTGGGCTCTATGTCACTGGCATTATCTAAAATAAGGAAGTTATCCAAGGCCTCTCATCCCTTTCATGGCAACCTACCTCTCTGGAAGTTCCTCCCGGAAGCCCCCTTTGTCCCCCCCGACTGTAGTATGCACCTGGGCCAATACAGGCTTGGAAACCATTCAAGGATCTTTGACCAAGGTAATTTCTTAGAATGGCCTGACCTACCTGAAACCTTACGGAGGAAGCCATCCGCCTGGCTCCAATACTCGGGCCGTCGCCGTTCCCTCAAGAAGAGATAGTCGGACTTTCCCGCTGTACTCCCAAATGACCCTATACTCGCTGAAATCCTAAATGTCACAGCTTCCATGGGAAAGGTTTCCAGATTGTATGCCTTACTGCAGTCCAAGGTTATTCCCCCTTTTGACAAACTCAGACGCTCCTGGAGCGAGGATCTAGAGGTCGAAATGACTGATCAATGCTGGAATCGTATATGCGCTTGGATGCATGACGTAGAGGTCGAAATGACTGATCAATGCTGGAATCGTATATGCGCTTGGATGCATGACGTATCATTTAACTCCCACCTTAAACTAATCCAATTTAAAGTTCTACATAGATATCACTACGATCAGACTACATCGTATGTCACAGGACCACCCCCCCAAGTGCCCTAGATGCGGCTCCGAAGATGCAACATACATACAAATGATTTGGTCTTGTCCACGCCTTGCACAGTTTTGGGGAGAGATCTGCTCTACTATGTCTGACATCCTAGATCACACTATCACCCCATCCCTGCTAAAATGTATCTTTCATGAACTCGCTGGTCTCGGCCGGGACTCCAGGAAATTGGCAGGGCTCTTCATGCTCCTCGTGGTACACTGTATTTTGCTTTGCTGGCTCCATCCCGGGGCTCCTACACATTCACAGTGGCTCAGTGCTGTGACTTGGGCCTCGGACATAGAGGAGGCCTGGTCGGATCAGCAGCCACTGGCGTCCAGACCCAGGAATATCTGGTCCCCGTTTTACTCCTACATTTCCTCTATTTCCGATTTTCACAGACTGAACACCCCTCCCACACCCCTACTTCTTCCTAAGTTTAATGCATTATTTATTGTTTTTAAATGTGAGATTTGAGTGTCGTTCTGTATACTGGTCCCTCCGACTGTTTGCTTGTACCATATTCCATCTGTTTATTACAAATGTATAACTACCTCATATTGTTTACTGCTCGCCCTTCTGTTGTAATGTCAAGCACAAAAAAAAGGTAAAAAAAAAAAAAAAAAAAGAGAAGCCATCCTACCTTTACCTTCTGTTTGCCTTGTGTCCACCCTATGGTAAAACCATAATCCTTATTGTTGGTCCTGTTTTAAACCCAAGTGAAAGATATCCTGGTATTTGTCTAAGTTGCTCCCCTTTCTTTCTTTGTTTACGAATACAAAGTCTTTAGGTTTACCATCTATGTGTCTCATCGAACCCACTCAGCTTCGTGACAAGGGGCAGGCTGCTTTGATTAGGTTTTTCTGTTTTTTCTAAATGAGCAATAATTGGCCATTTTGGTAAAGATCCCATGTCGCTGATCTCAAAGCTACACGAAAAGGTCAACTGCACTGGTGGATTGATAATGTGGCCCTCCCCGTAAGGTTCCAACATTAGGATTCAATTTCACATGTCTGTGAGTTCGCCTTCCTCTCAAATGCAACCTTCTAAGTGCATTGCTTACATTGTTCATGTTGCATTGAAGTTTACATATTTTAACACGATAATAGACGCAAATGAATGCTTGACAGGTAACGTGAGTCTTAATGTCAGTAGTGGCTTCATAATGGAAGTCATCATGAGCGAAAAACGCTTTTAATGTTAGAGTATGAGCTAAATGAGTTCATTTAAGGTTTGAAATACTGAGTTCATTTTAAAGGAAAAATGTACTGCTCTGGAAGTTGCAAAAGAAATATTATGTTGCACTTGGACGCAATGAATCAAATTAATCGTTCAAGTGCTACATTAATATCACGGTTGGATAATTCGTCTGCAATCACAACCGCGGATACATTATTAATAATAGGGGAGTTATGAACTTGGGAAGAATGGAAAAAGAGAAATAAGGAAAGAGTGATAGAGAGCGAGAGACATATGCAGATAGATAGCAACAGGAAAGTGGAAATAGTTCGGGACAATCTCATCTGCATTTTCCATAATCACAAAAGGATGATACAGGGGGCGCTCAGAATCATCATTTGCACAGTAAGGAATACATACAGAGAGAGCTTGAGAAACGATCTCCAAACATTTCTACTCAAGACTTCTGACCATGACCCACTGGTTGTTACCTATGAGCCACAGCTGAGCCTGGAAGCCCTGTGGAAGATTGCCAGGCACATGTTGTGTACCTGCTCTTCAGTTATTATATCACTTGCAATTCACCAGCTCTCTTATAAATAGTTATGTCTGCAGGGCAGCTGCATTTTAAATCCTTGTGTAAATGTTTTCTAAACCTGTAGCTTCCTATCACATACACACTGCAAAATGCATTTGAGCGGGTTTGGCCCAAAACCAATCTTGCAGCTTTTTCTCACCAATTCAGATTTCCTTTCTATGCATAAGAACATGCAAACATGTTACACATCCTTTGTTCACTTGTAATCACTCTTTTGTTCTCTAAGAGTGAAAGTTTAGTTGGATTTGTACTATTACTGCTTGTGGAAGAGGCCCATGTCATCATGAAAGCTAGCAGACAAAAAAAGAAAGTTAGCCTAGTCAAGATATCACTTCTGCAAGATCACGTATTATTTTCCCTTTGAAAAACCTGTTTTGTTGGTTAACCTACTTAGCGTTACACTATTACAACCGACCTGAGACTATCAGTGGATTAATGCCTTTACTTGGGCTTGCAAATGAGATGGGGCAATGCATTCACTTCTGATTTCTTGGAAGAACATACGTGACATTTAATAAGAAGGTTGACATTTAAATGACAAATGAGACAAAAGGTGAGAGCTCTGTAAAAGTAAAAATTAGGATAAAGGTTTTCACTCTTTTTCAGGGACTCCTGGTAGAATCAAATACACTATAGATCTATCTTGCTTAAAATGAGGTTTACACCTGGAGAAGTTACAGGTTAAGGGGCAAGTTTGTCCTAAAATGAAGCATAAAGATTTGGATAACCACAAAAAAGTACATGGAACAGATGAGTCTAAATATTAACTAGGAATATGGATTGACAGTTATATATCGTAGACTTCTGAATCCATGGTATTGCATTGGGGGTTTAATGGTTCAGCAGAAGGTGGTCTATTTCATTAGAATATTAGCGTGGAGCGTTGTCTTTTTTCCTAATGCTATGCACTCTCTGTATCTAAATAGATCCAAACCATTTAATTGTATTTACCACGGGTTGATTTTGTTATGATTTTGTTCTCAAATATTTTTAATGTGTTGTATATGTATCATGCTATTTTTCTGCATACCATTGAAAATCAGTGCTAAATAACATCTTTTTTTTTGCTCAACGGTGACAATTCATTGTGAGAGACCAGCTTTTGTGGCGTTTGCTGAGGTTCGTCTGTCCCATAACGCATGCTGTTCTTATGGTAGAGACAATACTTCTCTAAAAGATTTGTCTGTTACTGAGGGTCCGTTGTTGGAACCACATACAGCCTAAGAACTAAAAATCCCAAAGTCCCTCTACCAGGTCTGCATACTAGAGTTACCCTAGCCAAGACAACGGGCCTCATTCCGAGATTGGAGGTAGTCATGGCGCTATTTGTGCCATGACTGTCTCCAATAACGGTACTGGCACCGGTGTGGTTCAATGGGGACTTACCTGTGTAGTCCGACCTTTGCGGGAACGGTAAGTCCCCATTGAAAAAGCCATTCCCCATTCCCATTTGAACCACCATGGGGCTCAATGGGAATGGGGAAGGCGCTAATAACGGTACCTCAAATTGCGGTACCGTTATTAGCTCTAAAGTCCCTTAATGGGTCCCATCCATAACACCTGGTCAGACCAGGCGTTAAAGGAGGGACCTGCTTAGAGACCTCGTAGTATGGCGGTTAGGGATTACCGGCACCGGTCTCCTTACCGGTGCCCGGTATCCCTTACCGCCCTACTCGGAATGAGGCCCAATGAATGGAAGGCAGGATCAGTGTGTGGCAGGTACAGAGAGGACTGACCAAGCATAGGGATAAGCCAATCCAGTGTCCCACACCAGGGCTTTAATCTATCCCCAGCTGTAGAGACTAGCAATCCATTCCCATTCGAGACAACACGACTGAATTGCCTTCCACAGCAATTGAAAGAAAGGCGAGGCCAAAGCCATATTAAAGCACAGACATGCAGTCTGGCAGTGAGAGTGTTAGGAGCAGGAACAGGCAGGGGTTTGGAGAAGGCTTGAGGAAGAAGCAGGAATGCAGAAGTTAGAAGTAAAAGGAGCACTAGCCAAGCCTGTAGCTGAAATACAAGTGCCATTCAGACGGCAGAGAGTGGAGAGGTGGCAGAGGAAGTAAACTTATTTGGACCAGAGGCAAGTGGGTTGAGAGTAGTAGCCAAAGAGAACAACATATTAATACAGGAAAGAGGTTGTACCCCATGGGAAGCCTAGGAAGGAATATGACATAGTAAGTTCCAGAAGAAAAGGTGAGGTTAAGAGTTGGTATCAGAAACTGAACACCAGAAGATGATGGTAGAAGGTGAACAACAGGTATTGATAGTAGACATTCAAAACCAGGATGGAACACAAACTGGAAATCAGGATGATAGAGAAAGGAAACATTGGGAGGTGGTAGGAAGAAGAACAGACCAGAAAGTGAAAAGAGGAAAAGAATATATCACAGTGGTAGAAGGAGGTGAACATCAACAGGAGGTGACCGTAGCTTATCAAGTGAAGGGTACCTAACACCAGAGGCAAGACAGTTAATATAGGTAGATGTTGTAGGAGGTGCTTAGATGTTGGCAGGAAGAGCTGAAGCAGGTTAGAGAGCAGGAGGAGAAACTAATGTCCAGGAGAAGGAGGGAGGTGAACAACTACAATTTACCTTCTTGAAAGGCTTGAGTTGAGGAACTAGAAACAAGTAGAGTGAGGGGGACAAACTATATTGAAAGTAATCACAGAGAGGACATAAATAGCCCAGAGGGGTAGAAAGAGCTTGAAAGGAGACAGTAGGTCAAGAGTGATCATGTTAACAAGGATGTCAGTCGTACAATTGACAACACCGGGGATGAGACAGGACAAGTAGAATACCAGGTAGAGGAATACTTTTTGTTTTAGACAATAGTTTGAGGAGATAGTGTGTTCCAGAGGTGCAAAGAAGAAGTAGGGAGTGTAAATGTACATGAGAAGTGAAGGAAAATAAGCATTCAAATAGAGTGGAGTTGATAAGGGAAGAAAAATTGTAAAGGAGAAAACAAAAATGAAGGAGAGGCTTTAGGTGGGCCAAAGGAACAGATGGCTAAATCCTATGTGTCTTGGTAAAACCTACAAATTACAGGAACAATATAGGTGGCTGCCCTTTCATCCTATCATCCTCTCTTGGCCCACTTCCAGGCATCTAAAATCTGCCACATATCCACCAGGACCCTGTTAGATATAGAGCTGTATTAGATGGCAAGGACATGTGAGAAACCTGACGGTATTCTCCTACCTACTGCCGCAGTATCTTCCAATCAGGTGGCCAGGGGAGGGCCATCTCTTTTGTCAGTAGACAAGCGAGCGCAGATCACCTGATTGGAGGGTCATGAGGGATTGGGAGGAGAATACCCAAGGGCGTTACCTGGTATTTCACCATTCCCAATAATACCCCAACCCACTCTGCCTCAGCCTGCATGGGGTATTTTCAATCCCTCCACTATCTCCCCTCCCCATTTCCAACAACCACTGAGACGAGGAAGGTGCAATTAAGATCAATGAGGATTACCCATAAAAAAAGCATCGGGAAACAAGAAAGGCCCTTTTACTACTACTACAACCTACCATTAGGCTGTCCCAGTAATAGAGTCAGGCAAGGTCAGGCACTTTATCCCAACTGTGCACACCTGACTTCACTTAACTCTTCCCTACACTATAAAATGTGGAGTTCTGCCAGAGGCAGCGAGCAAGCTTGTGAGGCTCTTCGGACCAGAGAAGCCAAGGAGCAGAGAGCAGCAGGAAATGAAACCTGGAGGAGAGTGTTGTGCTCAGACGCTGGCACAGTGTTGGTGAGGGACAGCAGCATGGCTAGAGAGCTGTGCCTCCAAGGAGCCGGAGTGAAGCAGCCTACATCATGCTATATGGTATTATCAATAAAGATCTTGGACCCAAATAACCAGACAGACTCAAATAATATGGCAAAATGCTACTTTATTATCAACATGGGATAAAGTAGGGCAATCTGGCAAACAACGGGCTGTAGTCCACACATTCACACCCAATTTTAATCATAAAAAGATTGTATACCTCATTGTAGGTCAGCTATGATGTCATCCTACGTGGCAAACTGTAATGTCTATTGAAGGGGGGATTTGTTAAGGGAGCATATGCACCTATAGCATATATAAATGTTAGTGACACCATTGGCTGCCTCTTATCAAACTACCTCTAAATACGTACAATACTGATTATAGTGGAGAAAATGGCAGCGGGTTGGTCTTTGCAACATTGTTTAGCATTTTGCTACATTGGTTGGCATGCTTTCCCAACCTTCGTATTTTAGGGTTGCTAGCAGCAAGTAAGCAAAATGGACCCCAGGTGCTGAGAGCAACGTCATACTACTCCCTGCTTTCCCAATTAGTCCATCATCTCTCATTGATCCGGCCCTAACCCAAGGCTTCTTCTTTGTAGTTGACCTTGCAGTCTGTTCTTTATTCTGGAACTTTTAAGGGAGTGTAGGTAAACCATTACTTTCATCTAGAGCTTAATGAATAGCCCTTGTTTTTGACTTCTGAGTCACGTGTGAGGAGACCGCAAATGTGTCCATCTCAAAATTGCATTTGCTGCTCTTTGATTCAATTATACTGGGTCTTGTTACTCCTCTCGGCCTCTAGAGACTTGCTCACTCCACCTTGCATGGGCTTTTTGCATCTTTATTTGTCCAATAGTTGGCTCTTGCAGATGTTTTCCTCTTTGCTTAATCTAAGAGAAATATGTCTTACGTACATGGCATATCCTTTTGACTACCCTTGTGCCTTGCAATTATTCCTTGAAGTAGCAGAATCGCAGCACTACTATCCTCCTGATGGTTTTGGTGTACAACAAACTTGCAGCTGTTTTTTGCTTTACTCTGCTCTGATTGGCTGAGGCTGTGGAAGACCTTCCCTCTAACCCAGGAATTGTATAAGAAGAGCGAGCACAGCGCATTTGCATGCACACATACGGCGAGTGCAGATTCGCAGATTAGCAGTGAGCAGGACAGGAGGGGAGTGTAACTGAACATTGTATGAGCTCCCGTTGGACCAACTTACACCATCCAGGTATGCCCTATTGAAACCCTCCCCGAAGCTCTTTGTCTTAATCCACTCTAAAATTACTCTAAACCCAGCCTTTCAGTCCTCACTTGTGGCCTGCACCCCTCAAATATGCAACCTTTCATGAATAAGCGCAAGCAGGTGCGCTACGGACTACGCAGTGGAATATTCCCTATGGGAGAACGAAGTAGGAGCCCTGCACATAGCCTCTGAGCTAAGAAAGGGCACCCTGTAAAAAGAGAGGGAAAAATTATCAAGATCTGAGGGGAGTGGGTGGCAGCCCTTTATTCTTGGTTACCTCAGCAGAACGGACCAGGCGGGGCGGGGGGAAGGAAATCCCATCCCATTCCCTTGGAGGAAATCAGGCATACTGCTGATAAGAGCCCTATTGTCAATGCCACCTCTTTGGTGAACTCATTGGACATTGACAACAATGGCTCGCTCTTGAATCATTGTCTGAATTTTAAACAAAACTCATTGGGCCTGGCGAATACTAGTGGTGGAAACGTCACTGATACCAACTTATCTGCATTCCTAGACCTTGTAAAATGTGTTCATTATCGGAAACATCTTCGATCGAGAGCGAAACTGAGGAGCAGGTTTCTCCATACAGTAACATCTCTGCCTCTAACTCAGAAAAAAAACTTCACAAACATTGCTGCTAAAGTTGAATATGATTGACCTTTGTACGAATATGGCTACGGAACAAAAAGACTTCAAATAAATATTTGTCAAAGTTGTAGATGTTGTGCTGGCAAATTGTCAAAGGTCTGAGATGACTGAACACAAATCTACGACTTAGATTGTGGCAGTAAACAGCCCCCAGACTTCGTATTAGGAGCCTGACAATATCAGAGACACTAAATCCCATGGAGCTCAACCTGTGGACCCTTGTGTTTTCAAGCTGACTCCTGTGTCCACTGAGACAGCAGTGGATGTTCAGGACAGAGTCAGCATAGTTGCATCGGCAGAGGAACACACAGTTGAAGCATTGTAAACTAGTTATCCATGCTTAAAAGCCCACTCTCACTACCATCTGGAACGTAGGGGGGAAAGACGTGAGTGACCCAGAGTGGCTAGACCCGCTACTCGGATGACATGAAACAGGAAAACCACCTTGAGGAAACCCACAACATTCAAGAATGATCAAAGGCTCCACCACCTGCAGGGTCCTATTACACCTGCACTCATAATTTGAGTGATGGCAGTGTCAGACAAGTAATTTTGCATGAGCCATTAGATAACTTGCTGGAGCCCCGAAATGTGTCTAACACGATTGCCCCTAGGGAAAATCAAGACAAAACTAGAGATCCTGTAAAAGTGGTTGATCCCAGGAGGGTTTAGATTGAGTCAAATCAATCCCTGAGCAATGTCGTGGCATATTTTAATCCTGCCAAACAAACTATGGAGAGGAGTGCAACAGTTGGTGGACGGGGATGAGGGGACCAGCTAAATGCTAGTGGAGACTTGAGAATGTTCATACTAGAAGGGGGCATAGTGAAATTCAACCGCGCACAGGGGGAAACCCTCCCAAATTTGTAGGAAAGGAAGATGGTTCCTCTGCTGAGTTCTCTTAGTCCCACTGCCAAGGAACTACTTACCCACAACCCCACAGTAAATATTGGCTCTCGTACGTGGATTACATACAAAACCCCAATGAGGGTATGCACACGTTCAATTTGGATCTGTCATGTTTTGCGGATGCTAATTATATTAAGATCATAGAGACCAACCCTAAAGCTGCGAGCCCCTTTTTTATTCGCTCCTGGCTGCTGAAAGCGTTACATTTTATCCCAGACCTTTTTAACATTACTTCCAGAGATATTGTGATCTTGGAACTCCCCAAATGCTCCAGTCTGACAAATTGCATTGTGGCCTCCTTTTCTCATGAACAGTGGTGGAACGCATTTGCAATCATGCAGAGTCCTCTGTTTTGGGCTTCAAATTCGCTGTTTTTCAGCCTTTGTGCTCTGTTTCGAGACGTGTGCTAAAATGAGCCTGAGGAAGCCGATACATTATACTGGGTTTAGTACTACCAAGGAATAGGGCCACAGGCAGGAGACAGAGCGTGTAGCAGGTTCTTCGATGAAGGTGCATTGACCTACACAATGATATAAACCTAATTATCCTGAGAACTCCTTCCGTCTCGTATCATGGAATACTCATGGTTATCGTTGTTTCTTGTATAATTCCACAACATTACAGATGTTAAAGGTTGTTCACCTATTTCTTCTTCAAGAATCGTGACTGACTGCGCTGTTTGACCTTGATGGCTACGTACTTCTTTTTTGGCTATCCTCTATATCTACAGCAGGCTGCCCTAAGGGTGGACTTTGTATTGGGGCTCGAGAAAGCTGTAATTTGAAGGCAATGTCGAAACATTGAGACACATAGATATATACTGTGTGCTGAAATGGTCTGCGCCCCTTTTGGTAAAGGCACAGTTATGGTTGTTACTCAGTATGATGAAAATATGGTGAATTTACACGGCCCACAGTCACGCAGTTATACTGACAGATGTACCCCTCTTAATAAAGAGGGGCACCTCTATGATGTGGGGGTTGCAAAGAAAATAAAGGTGCTGAATGCAGCCTTATTGAAGAGTAAGAGAAATATTGACATGAATTTACTCACCATGAAGGTGAATTGTTCTAAACTGAAAACACATTATAGGTCTTGGCTGCGTGGATATCGTTCCATCAAAAATTGTGCAGGGTGGAAATATGTAAACCAACTCATTATGACACGCGATTCCAGAATGTTTTGGAACATGATATGCACATTTAGAGCAGGGATGCTAGCGACAGAAATACCATGTGTCCCCGAAGCAGCATGGGCAAATCATCTGCAAATGATATTCTGGAACCAAGAAGAGCCTCTTGTGGAGATCAAATATACATCTATGACCAGGTCCACAGTTTGACACCAAATAAAATAGACTGACTTTGTCAAGATGATAATGCAAGTAAAGTCAACTAGAGCAGTAGGTCCTGATGGTTTATCAAATGTTACGCTTAAGCGTCAACCAACCTTATGGGCCTACCTTCTCCATTTGCTTTTCCTCCATATCTACAAGACTGGTAGATTGTCAAGGTCCTGGCATCAGTCAATTGTGATTCCTGTCCACAAAAAGGATCCTCGGCAGCTGCCGAAAAATTATAGGCTGCTAGCAATGTTAGATAGTAGTTCTAAGATTTTCTCGCCACTGCTTCTGGACCTTTTTAAAACCTGGGAGTACAAACATAAATTAGTTGAACAAGACACAAACTGACTTCAGAAAAAAATGTGGCATGCTGCATTCTATCTGGGTGCTACTGACCCTGATCTTTGATAATCTGGGTTCCCAAGAGTCCGCCCTATACATATGTTTTATTGACTATTCCTCTGCTTTCGATAGCGTTGTTCACTCTAGGCTGTGGGAAAAGTTAAGCAGGTTGGACATCGATTCTTCCATTCTCTACTTTCTTAAACTACTATACACTGATACACATTTCAGGGTTTGTTTGTCCCAAAAGGGAGAGTTATCCAACTTCTTCCCTATGAACAGGGGCCTAAAGCAGGGATGCTTTCTTACCCCAATGTTATATTACCTCTATGTTTCTGACTTTGTAGCTGCATTGCAAAAAGGTATAAAAAAATGCCCACCCTGCTATGGTAATTAGAATTTCTATTTTTTAGTATATGCAGACGATACTGTAATCATAGACCATACCCTTATTGGCCTCCAACGATCACTGGACGCGTGTTTACTAATATGCCGAGGTGAATGGGTTACAGATTAACATCAATAAAACAAAGATGATGGCCTTTGGGAAAAGAGAACCCGGATATACAGCATTTGTTTGGAGGATTGGGTACCTCCACAATGAATTAGTTTGATGTCTGGGTGCCCTGTACTTTTCAGACTGAACAATTTTGGAAAAACCTGGAACCAAAGCATTCCCCGCAATCCAAACCATTTAATTGTAAAATCTCTCAAACCAAGCTTTATGTTAATATTTAGTTTCTTACAAAAAACCAGTACCCAAAACAGCCAACTCTCTCCGATCAGCCACACAGTTTAAAAACAAGCCTGGATATCTGCAGTCTATCTCTGTTTCCAGGAAAATGATTCGTAGTTTGAATTTCTAGTAATTTGTATGAGTAGGGTATTTATGATGTGTGTGTTTTGGTGTTTGTAATTTGTTGATGTTACTGTTGTAATTCTGAGTTTGTCTGTGATAGGTTACACTGTAAATGTGTCAACAATTTTGGTTAGTAAATATAGTCTTCTTTTTGTGATTATGATTTTGGAAAGTATAAAAGCTAACACGTTATGTACTTTTACCTTTCTTATTGTAGAACTCTATATGCGCTATGCTCTCATTGTTTGTGTCCAACCCGTGTTTTACCTGTTTTTGAACTTTTTCCACCCTTCCTAACAACAAACTTGTATAGCCTAACTACTATGTATACTTAATCATCATCCACTTTAAATAACATCATGATCTGTCATTTATTGTATTGACACCTTAAAAGGACCATTGCATCAGTACTGTCTCTTTTGTCATTTATATTCCATGCTCAGATTTCTTTTTAAAAAACAATTCTTATAGCCGCGGTTTTACAAAAAGGGGGTTATTGGAGTATAGAGGATCGTGCCCAGGAACAACAACGACTTGGGTATTTAAACACGGCAATCCAATACCCATTCAGTGTGAAGCGTTGCTACCCACGGGTAAATGTGGCACCCTGTGCAGTTGCAGCTATATTCTGGCAAATGGCTTGTTGTGTTTTTGTGGACTTTTGGTCGCCACGGCTATCCGTCATTTTGGGTGGAGTAGCATCATAGATGCATTGACTATTTTGGGGGATTGGGAGACACCAGGGGAGTGGAGGAGGACCATGGGGCGTGGAAGGGGAGTGGGAGGGCTGATAGGCGTGTCTGGGACACTTGTTTGGATTTTGGGGGATTGGAAATACATTTTTTTCATTCATAGTTTTTTCATATAGCCGCAGCTAACAGCAAATGGTCATGCAGGACTTTTTTATAACTGCATCTATAAATAAATCACATGCGTAGGCACGTCAATGCTTTTTGTCATTTAATTAGTTGTACTGGCAGGCGTGTTTATATATAACCATACATTTTCTTTGCAATAATCATATTGTTATGTGGCTGATACAGCACAGAATTGTATTTGTGTGCGTTATTTTATCTGTTTAGGTGTTCTCTTATTTCAGTTGAAGTTTTGAAGGGTGGCTTAGTTTGATTTTGGGCTTGCAAAATAATGTATATATAGCTGCGGATACAAAGCAAGATCTGCAGACGTGTCGAATAGCCGGATGCTGGGTGGGGGTAAAATAGATGTCATTGTTTGTTATTGGTTGTTGTTACTTTTCTGTTTGTGTAGGTGTCAGTTATATGGTGAAAATGTGTCATGCATTTTAGTAGTTTTATTTGTATATAGTCCTCTATTTTGGAAAGTATAAAAGCCTCCATTTTCTGCAGTTTCATCCTTTTTATTGCAGAACTCTCACTGTGCACATAACAGGAGTGTGACTGATGTTAGAGTAAGTGTTAATACATATTTACATATTTGAACGCTTATTTGGAGTGTTGTGTGTGCTAGTTATATTAACCACTGCTATCAGATGTTGTTTATTATCAATTTTTTCATCTGCCGTGATTGTGCGGCAAGTATTTGTTAATGTCTTTTTAACTTTCGCTAACATGGACCTACCCAATTAGATTTGTGAAACAGTGGCATTTATATGCAGGCATTTAGTTTTTGTATTTATGTTAGTGAGGTTGAAGGTTTATTTTATTGTATTTGTTGTAATTGGAATGCACTTTATTCTATGCAGTACTATATGCTGTTTTGAGTTTTATGTGAGGTAGTACAATTGATAGTGTTTTGCAAGCTCATTTTAGTCATTTTCTATTTTTGTATTTGTTGTAGCTGCATCATTCTCATCCCAGTGGACACCAGATGTTGTACAGTTAATTCCTGTGAAAGACCAACCTATATTACAAAACATAGTGGTACCGCTGGAGATGGGAGCAGCACATCTGTAGACAGTTCATGAAAAGCCTTCTTTGTAAACCTCTGTAGCATTTCTGATGATTGTTCAAATGGAGTGCTCCAGTGTGGCATGTGTTTCAATTCTCTGGCTGTTGGTGGCAGCATCTTTAATGTGTGGAGTTTGATTCTGCACAACCACTGCTCACACCTGTTTATTTATGGAGGTAATGCTGAAGCCAATCACAGCAGCTCAGATTCCAAGTTTATTTATACCACCCAATATTCTCTTGCTGTCTACTTAAACTACCTCATCCGTGGGCAGTAGTCTTGTAAATAATGTATTCAGGATAAATTGAGTCTAGTCTTTGTACACAGTTATTGCAACACTTTAATAGCTTTCTATTTATCAACATTACATATACATGTGAACACTTTAAAAATGTAAGTAAATATGCAAACACATTTGTTTAAGAACAGGTTTATTTTGGTGGGAATGTGGTTGCACAATTCTTTTTTATTTTACTTTCTACATATGATACATCACATCTGTATGATTAATGTCAATTATGTATGAAATAATAAAACACTTGAAATACAAGAAAAAATCTTTAGTTGCAGGGATGTTAAGGTGAGCAATACATTGTAAAAAAAAAACTTGAAATTCAAGAAAAAAAACTTTAGTTGCAGAGACTTTAAGGTGACACCTTAACACACCAAAACCCCTGAAATTCAGCTAAAGCCACCTTAACTTTGCACCCCCTGTTGTGCAGCCTATGACCACAGTGATGACATCCCAGATTGCATCACTGATGGGATCACTAATTACATGTTGTAAGAGAACACTGATAACATCACAAATTGCATCACTAATGACACCACTGATGACAACACTAAATACATTGTATATCACGAATTACATAAATAATGGCATTAGACATAACATTATTAATATGTTTGCTTATATAAACTTTGATTTTCTTAATAATAATTGAGGCCATGGACATGGCCATGACCATGGCTGTAGTCACTGGCCATCACCAAACACCATAGCTAGTCGTCAGATAGTGTGGCAAAATACTAATGTGCATAGTTAAAAGCCATGCCTAGTGGCCTATCACTGTTTTTAAATATACAGTGAGCAACGTTGAAAGCTGTAATCAGTGGTCATAGCTAAAGGCCATAGATAGTGCCCATTAATATGTTAGAATATACAGTTGGAACGGCACCAGGCCGTGGCAACTGGCTAGTACTGTGTTGAAGAACATGGCTAATGGCAGGTTAGTGTATATAATATACAGTGGGCATGGCGGAAGGCTATAGATAGCGGTTGGTTAGTGCCGTATAATACACAGTGGGCATGTCCAAAGTCATCGCTTAAAGCATGTTAGTATTTTAAAATACACAGTGGGCATGACCAACAGATGTACAAACTGCTCAAGGTCAAAGGCCATTGCTAGTGGCCCATTTATATATTAGAAAATATAGTGGGAACAGCCAAAGATTGTGACCACTTGCTGGTATTGTAGTAAAGTCCATGGGTCTCATTACAAGTTTGCTGGGGAGCAATGTTTTGCGGCACCCTGCAATGGGCAATTACCAGGTCTGCCAGCGCTGTAATGCCTCGGTAATTGCCCATTGCGGGGTGCCGCAACATTCATGACTCCGGCGGCAGCTGTGCCAGCAATTACCGGCACGGCTACTGCCGTAGTCGTAATGATGCCCCATGACTAGTATCTTATCAGAGTATTTAACATACAGAGGAAATGGTTGAAAGCGATGGTTGGTAGCTTGTTAGTGTTTTGAAGTATTCAGTGCACATGAGTGAAGGTTCTAACTGCTGTCCATAACTGAAGAACATGGCCCATTCATATGTTAACATATTTTGGAACATGCAAATTGACCTTGGCAGAAGGCCATGCTTAATGCCACTTACTGGTGTAATGTAATTAGTGATGCCATCAGTGATGTGATCTTTGATGTCATCATTGTGGTCATAGCCTGCGCAACAGGGGGGAGAAGTTAAGATGGTTTTAGCTGAGTTTCAGGGGTTTTGTTGCATTAAGTTATCACCTTAACTTCCCTGCAACTAAAGTTTTTTTCTTGAATATATATAAAATGTGAACAAGTAACGGGTTCATTGCGGAATGTATCGTTGGGATGCCACCATACCTTGGCCTGTTTTGGCCTGTTTTGGGATTGTAACCGTTTGTCTGTTTGTAAAGAAACACATTTAAGTATTGAATTTTTTTAAAAACTCTCTTCTGGACTCAGCTGATTATTTATGGATTACAGTCTCTGGGAGTGCAACTCGATTGCTGGCTTGGTTACTATCTTATTTCTCATTTATATATATATATATAGACATATATATATATATATATATATATATATATATATATATATATATATATATATATATATATATGTATATTATATATATATATATGTATATGTATATATATATATATATATATATATATATATATATATATATATATATATATATATATATATATATATTACATGGCTACGGTAGTGGCCATGTTGTTATGGTTGGTGTTTCCATAGGAAGAGCACTTTTTTGGGCTGCTTATAACTTCGCTCCCCCTGGACGAATCCTCACCAAACTTTGCAAAAAAAGTATATTGCCCACTCTGAATTTTTTTGCAAAGGGGGGGGACTTTATAGGGGGGGTCCCAAAACTTTTTTTCCCCATGGACTGAATGGGAAAAAAAATGTGCTCGCGCCTACAGCCCAAACCGCTGCACGAATTTTAACCAAATTTGGACCAGGAGCAGCAGCTTGGTCCCAAAAGCGTGCTTTTGCAAATTTGGTGAAAATCCGTCCAGTAGTTTTTTTTTTTAAATTACCAAAAAGTAGGTTAAAAAAAATTAGTGGTATCTGTGTTCGGTCCGCGGACACACTTCCCTGTTCGCTCCGCGGACAGTGTCCTGATTGGCCGAGTGGCTTACGTAATGTCCGCGGACATGCAGTGTGTTGGCTGATTGGACGGTGTGAAGCGTGAAGCACGTCAGATTTTCAGTAGCGCCCGCCATCTTGGATTTGCAGACGTCCACGGACAGCGTGGTGAAAGTTTGTTCAAAATGTGTATTTAGTAGAGTGTGTTGGTGTGTTGGAGTGTTTGGGGAGGATGGGAGAGTATGAGATAGGTTAAATGTTGTGCTTTTTTATGTGGTAGACGTTCTTTTTGTGTTCGATTTGTCTGCGGACATCACGGGTGTTCTGAAATGTTCTAAATAAACTGAATGGGGGTGTTCTGAGGACTCAATATGTGTCCGTTTTGTTCGCAAGCAAGCTGAAACTGTTCTAAGAACACTCGAGGTGTTCTGAAATTTTCGCAAATAAACAAAATGGGGTTGTTCTGAGGACGCTGTCCGTATTGTTCTGTGGCAAGCTGAATGTGTTCTAAGAACACTCGTGGTGTCCTGAAATGTTCGTAAATAAACAAAATGGGGGTGTTCTGAGGACGCTGTCTGTATTGTTCATTGTCAAGTTGAAAGTGTTCTAAGAACTCTCGCGTTGTCCTGAAATGTTCGTAGGGGGTGCCCTGAAGACGCTGTCCGTATTGTTCTTTGTCAAGTTGATTGTGTTCTAAGAACACTCGTGGTGTCCTGAAATGTTCGTAGTGGGTGTCCTGAAGACGCTGTTCGTATTGTTCGCTGGAAAGTTGAATGTGTTCTCAGAACACTCGCAGTGTCCTGAAATGTTCGCAAACAAACAAAATGGGGGTGTTCTGAGGACGCTGTCCGTATTGTTCATTGTCAAGTTGAAAGTTCTAAGAACACACGCGGTGTCCGTATTGTTCTTTGTCAAGTTGAATGTGTTCTAAGAACACTTGCGGTGTCCTAAAATGTTCGTAAATAAACAAAATGGCGGTGTTCTGAGGACGCTGTCCGTATTGTTCTTTGTCAAGTTGAATGTGTTCTAAGAACACTCGTGGGGTCCTGAAATGTTCGCAAATAAAGAAAATGGGGGTGTTCTGAGGACGCTGTCCGTATTGTTCATTATCAAGTTGAATGTGTTCTAAGAACACTCGTGGTGTCCTGAAATTTTCGTAGGGGGTGTCCTGAAGACACTGTTTGTATTGTTCGATGGCAAGTTGAATGTGTTCTAAGAACACTTACGGTGTCCTGAAATGTTCGCAAATAAACCACATGGGAGTGTTCTGAGGACGGTGTCCGTATTGTTCGTTGTCAAGTTGAAAGTGTTCTAAGCACTCTCGCGGTGTCCTGAAATGTTCGTAGGGGGTGTCCTGAAGATGCTGTCCGTATTGTTCGCTGGCAAGTTGAAAGTGTTCTAAGAACACTGGTAATGTCCGCGGACATTACATTTTCCATAGGCCAAAGTTGAAATTTTTGACTCTATTGGTGTGATATGCTGCGGTGGTTGTGGCCAGGGCATAGAGTGTTGGGTGCACCCAACACTCTATGCCCTGGCCACATCCACCGCAGCATATCACACTTATTGTTGCTTATAACTTTGGGTCAAAAAGTAATTTATAAGGAACAAAGTTATAAGATATTATGGGTGTGACATGCTGCGATGGTTGTGGCCATGGTATAGAGTGTATAATATACTTACTGTTTGGTTTAGTAACTGGAGTACATGTATTTCTTGTTAATTTCTGTGATAAAAGAAAATAGCATGTTAGTATTAGTATTTTGTAATGACTTATTACATCGTATAATCAACATTTTCTTTTTTTTGGACCCTCATATTTAGTAGATTACACACCAGAGTACTGTGCAATTTGCTCAGTTTCTGTGTTTGTTGCTAAAATCATTGGGTATGTGGGAGAAAAAAAAATCCATGTTGGATTAAAAAAAAAACTTTTTCTGTTATGCTACAGTTTATTTGTTTGTTTGTTTTCAGTGTTCACTTGTTGCTTCTGGCTAATGCTTTATACATTGGGTTGTTGCATTTTTTTGGAGCACTAAGATATTATTTATTTGTTTGGATATGATGAAATTTTGGAGCAGTTAGATACCAGTAGGCGCATACTAACTGTCTATTTATTGATATATTTTAGTGGTATTGATTTATCTGTTTGGATATTGTTAAATTTTTGGACTGTTAGATACCAATTGGTGTATTCTAACTGTCTATTTTTTGCTCTAATTTAGTGGTATTCATTTATCTGATTAGTTGTTGTACAACCTTTGGCCAGTTAGATAGCTTTTGGAATATTCTAACAGTTTATGGGGTCGATTCATGGAGCAAACGTGCGCCGAAAATCCCAGCGCAAGCAGGCGCAAGGTGGCGCAAGCATGAGAAATCCAGCGCACGCGCACGTGTGCGATTCAAGGAAGACGCTGGGCGTATTTCCCACTGTCCGTGCGCCAAATCCTGCCATGGCACACAGGGGCACACACGGCGTGTGCTACGCGCACAGCAAAAGTGCACATAGCGTGGCGCACACAACCAAAATGTGCGGAACAGTGGGCGTAACACGCGGAATGGGGAATAACGCGTGAAAAAGAAGGCGTAACTGGGGAAGTACTGCAGGGAACTACACGGAACGCACACACGCACGCGAACAACCCGTATTCATGGATTCGAGTACGGGAAACCCGTGCACGGCAAAAGACGCACACAGGCGTCAACGCGTCCGCCATACGAAGGCAGACGGAAGCGTCCCCGCGCACAGTATAAAAGTGCGCGCAAACAACAAACACGAATATACAGCTAAGATGAATGCCCATTTGTCACAGCACTGATCGTGGGACACCGCAGGAGGAGGAGAATAGCCAGAGCATGCATTTTTGCACCATGGACAAGCCTTTTTGGGATACCTGACGACCAGGTCTACGGCAGGTATAGGTTTCCACCCCATATCATCCTAGACCTGGTCAGGGAGTGGGAAGATGACATTACATCCCCCACCCTTTGCTCCCAAGCATTGAGCCCCTTGGAGAAGGTGCTCAATGTCCTGCATTTTTTGGCCACTGGGTCATTTCAGCGGACTACTGCCATAGTGGGGGGTCTCACAGGCCACGTAGTCACGGTGCCTACACCAGGTACTGGCAATCATGACAGCGCTCCCCTCAGTCCGCAGGCACATATACATGCCCAGAACACCCGCAGAAAGGCAGGCCGTTGTCCTGGATTTTTTCAGGGTGGCACACTTCCCCAAAGTGCTCGGTGCCATAAATTGCCCCCATGTGGCCCTACGTCCACCTAGGGCCACTGAGCACATCTACCGAAACCGCAAGCACTGGCATTCCATCAATGTACAGGTGGCATGCGATGCAAAGGGAATAATCACCTCTGTCTATGCAAACTACCCTGGCTCCACCCATGACAGTTTCATATACAGAATTTCCGCCCTGAGCCGGGCCCTGGAAGCTGGGCAGCATGGCGACACATGACTCCTAGGTGAGTACAAATGCCCTTGCCCATGCATGCATGTCACACACACACACACAAATATACAAACCCCAATAATCACAACCATTTACACCTCCCCAGGCGACAGTGCCTACCCTCAGCAACCACATGATGACGCCAATCCGGAACCCCATCACACCACCCCAGGTAAGATACAACGACGCCCATATTGCAACCAGGGCCATAGTGGAGCGCACGTTCGGAGTGCTCAAGTCACGTTTCCGCTCCCTTCACCGCTCTGGCGGGCAGCTACTCTATGCACCCCCAGTAGTGTGCAGGATCATTGTGGCAGCATGTGTCCTGCACAATGTTGCAACACGGCAGGGCGTACCGTGGTGGTGCCCCCTACATCCCCAACCACAGGCACAGGCGCTGCCCATGGGAGGAGACAGGGCATGTGGCGAGGAAGCCCGGACCCAGCTTGTGGCCACATTTTTCACCTAAACTCCCACCCCTGCGGAGTGCACACAGGCCTGGCACATACCAGGTGACAATCGATGATGACAAAGAGACAGTCAACTGTCACAACCCTACCACCCTGAGATAGTTGCCATGGAAGTGCCACATTGTCTGCATCCCTAGCTACTTAAACACAAGCTATCCTGTGTGACCAAAAGGCACACATATGACATGCCATGATATGGCATTTGTAACGTGCCTATACACAAGTATTTCAAGGTGCGATGAGGCAGGGAGGGGGGAACAAGGGAAGACAGACAACGATACTACTAGGCCAGGTGTCATTTAGATTGTGCAAGTGCAGGGGTAGGGGGAAGGGAAAAGTGCAAGGGGAAGTGGAGGGGGGGGGGTGCAGTACAGGGTAAGTAGACTAAAAAACAAATAAATAGGCCAGCTGGTGGCAACTGCAAAGGTAAGTGCAGACAAGTGCTGGGAAGGGGGGGCTGTAGGGATAGAGAGACAGTCCCGCAGTGCAGGGGTTGCCAGGGAGGCAGTGCAAGTGGAGAGTGGCTGGGCCAGGGACCGAGGTCGGTGAGAGTGGCCCAGTTGCAGATCCAGTGCAGTTCCAGTGAAGAATTTTGCAAGGGAGAGGCAGAGAGAAAGCAGAAGCAAAGAGGAAGGACTTGAGGTGCTTCCGAAACCGGAGATGGTTCTCCTCAAGTTCCAGTGAGGCAGGAAGGCTGTTCCAGAGGGAGGCCCCTGCCGCAGAGAGAGATCTACCCCCAGCTAGTTTATTTGAGAAGCGGATGACCCTGACATGCAAGGTGTGAATCACACACACCTGCAAAACAGGCCATGGCCATCACTGTTATGTCACTCAAACCCTCCCAAACCACAACATGACATGGCAAGCAATATCCATACACCAACACAGTAACAATAAGGTACACATTGCCATGTCAAAAATGTACAGTGGCATCAGACAATGATGCCTGACATGGAATCAGATGAAATGACTGACCAACAACATCCTACCCAAAATAAGTAATTTCCAAATGCATTACAAGAGTTGTAGACGTAACATAACAATGAATGCCTGTCTACATGCAAAATCAACACCGCAGCTTCTGTGTGCTGTGTCCAACTCCTGCAACACAATGCTCAGCGCACAGCACAGTGAACAGCCATTGTGTGTGATGCACACCCTGAGCATCACACCTAAGCGACAGACCACATCAAAAAGCAAATTAGGCATGTACAGGATCCATAATTGGTCACAGAACATGTGCTGCAGGGACACAGTGGGCACCAGAAGGCAAACAGTGTACACGGGGATATGCAAGGGTGGTTGTACATGTAGTGCATCATAGTGCAAGTGTGTGGGTCAGTAAGGACATGCACTCAACATATGCATGTGCAATCAAGTGACCATCAGTGTCCTCTACACATAACATGTGAACATTCACCATGTGTACACCCCAGAATGTCAAACCACAACTATCCCCTCACACCTGAAAGGTAAACACAACACATGAACAGGCATTGATCAGCAGAACACAACATGTACATAGGATACCACCATTACAATGTCAGGGTTCCCATCACACTGCAGGGCAAGGCAACTATCAACAACAACCCCCACCTCCCTCACAAATGTCCATGACCCACTGAACAACTGCACCTGGGTCATGGAGCCTTCAACCCTCAATTTCACCTGGCCACAGGATCACCCTTCCCCTTCATCACCATCTCCCACCTTGTCTGTAAAAAGGTGCCTGCACCCTCAGAGTCCACTCTCATTTGCAAAATCACAAAATCCAAGCCAGAAAAACGAACCAGAACACCCTCCAGTAGATGACTTGACGTAGCAGTTCCTCACAAAGGCCAAGTACTACCACAATGATGTAACAACCAAGGTAGCACAGTAAAACAATGTAACAACAGGATGTGAACCATGTGTGGTACATAACATAGAATGATGCACCATGAACGGATGTGTACTGTCACAGGTCCCGTGTACAGGCGCAGGAGTGTCACGTAACAACCACCCCCACTGTGTCCCGGGTGCCTGCAAGGTCAAACTCACACAGGCCTCTGAGACCCTGGTGGGAAGGAGGGTCAGGGATATGCAGTCGGGACAGGTGTTGGCACACTGGATAACTGGAATGAGTGGCAGGAGAGAGGAGGAGGAATGACACATGAAAGTAGGGAATGCACGAAAATGTACTACCTGCATGAACACATACACAATCCGAACAAACTTGGACATCATTGTCATGGCCTTCTGTAGTCCAGGCTTAGGAGTGGCACGAACCAACCACCCCCTCTAGGGTTTTGGCGCCTGCAAGGTTGGGGCTTACACAGGCATCCGCAACCCCAGCGGGGAAAGAGGGTTAGGGAACATTGCTTGGATAGGTACGGGAAGCAGGAACACCGGGTAGAGGGTACAGGGTTTAAAATTGGATAGGACTCCGGGTGATTAGGGGGAAAAAAAACATACCAAATTGAATTACACATTCATCCATGCATTAGTGCACCCCCCAGCAAGCCTATGCAGAGCAGTTTGAAAGAAAAACAACAAGACACTTAGCTCTGGTTTTGAGTGCTGGCCTCCTGCCTGCGCACTCTGAGGTCCGGTTACAGGAGCACTGCAATGCTGCAAAGAGAGCCACAGTCAATAATCTGTACGTGCCCATTACACAAAAACAACCAATATGGTGTAGATGCTTCGTACCCATATATAACATTACCCCTGTGATGGGTCATACACATTCAATGCAGTAAGTCAGCCGCCGGTGGGTGCGTGGCAAATGGAACACTAATGTGTCACAATTCACACAACATGCAATGTTCCCTGGGTAAGCAGACAGACCCATATAGCAAGGCATGACTTCAGAACAAGTCGTGTTCCACCATGACCGAAACAAAGTTGGCAGTGCATGTATCAAAATGTACATGAAATTAAATGCACTGCACCCGAGTATGTCCCTTGCTGTATGTCCCTGTGAGCTGCCCCTTTCCATGTCTCGGAAGGCTACATGGTTGATACAAGTGCCTCAATGGACCTTGGTGTACCGGAGGGTATGTGCCACTGCCCCTGCAGGTGTCCCAGACAACCTTACAATCAACAGCCATGAGTCCACCAACACGTCTGAGCTGCATTGTGTGTTTTAACACGAATATTTGTCCAAGCTCACCCTCAGTGCTGTCACTAAGCCTGCATGTGCAACTCGCCTGGTGCAAGCTTTGCTGTGTTGTGGCCCCCCTGTGCTGCTCACCTTGCCTGGAGTTCCTTGGAACACGTCAGCAGTTCTAGGATGTAGGTCTGCAATCCCTATGCCTCTGCTTGTGCACACATGTGCATGTGGGCACCAACGAACGTGTCCAGAATTCAGACGTCCAATGGGCCTTGTCTGCTGGCAAAGGTGCTCTGGAGGCTCATCCCCCTGCAGAAAGGGCATGAAACACATGATTAATGCTTTAAAGTCATCTGTGTGTGTCTCTTCAGGCATCTCATTACTGGACCATGTCAGAGACTTACATCAGAAATCACACCATCAGTCCGTCTTTCACATCCAAAGTGTGGAACACACTATCTATGGCATGAATTGCAACAAGCACGTGTAGAGTAAAGATAAGAAACATACTACACAATGCATAGCAATGAATGTACACATTAATCATGAAACACCCCATCTAGCAAAAGCAGAACAGTGGGCAATAACACCGCAATATCCCCACTAGGGGTGTCAACACAAGTCACATAGCACCAGACATGCCACAGATATGACAGTCCAAAGCCCTTGTATAATAGGTTGTCACACCGAACCATCCTTGCGAGCCCATGGATAAGGGAGGCAGGAGTGGCATATGTGAGTCAAGGACCCCAAGCAGCAAACACAGACACAAGACAAGCCTGAAGGGCCCAGCTGGAACAGACAGTGGATGCCTTCAAAAGCCACAAAGCACCGCACGTCACATGAAAGCACAATAGACAAGCAATTTTAAACTATATTAACTAATTACACTAACTATGGAAAACCTACATTACCTAATTAAACTAACTATCAAACAGAAACTTAACTAACTAAACTAAAAGAAAAATCAAAAATGGCCACATACGACCCGGGGGGAGGGGAGGCACCCAGGAGGGGGGAGGTACAGGGTGCTGCTCAACACCCACATGCGATGATGCTGAGCCAAAAAAAAAAAACCTCCATGGGCTCAACGCCTGAACAGCCCGACCTATGTGGGAGATAGATGGTCGTCCGAGTCTGGCTCATCCTGGAAAGGAGGACGTGACACAGAAGCCTGGCCTCGCCTAGCCGCAGCTTGACCCTCGTCGGCAGCAAGTCAGCCGGACGGGTGAGCCTGGTTCTGTGTGGCGATGTGACGTAGGTCTGCATGCAGAACCTCACGTGATACACGTGCTTCCTCTTTCAAGGCAGCACGTGTAACACGGAGTTCCTCCTGCAAGGCCTGACTGGACAACCGCTGCACCTCCCGGCAAGCCTGTAGCTCAGCCGAGATGGTACGCTCAAGCTGTGCAAACTTCTCCTCTGCCCGCTGCCTCTGGGACATCATAAGGACACCCAGAGTGGATTTGAGGGAAGCATACTCCTCCCTCAGGGCATCCATGTGCGCCTCTGTGTGAGCAGCAATTGCTTGACGCAGAGACGACATTTCAGCCTGGCGTGCCCTGTCTGAGGCCACCATGCCCAGCCTGAGCGTGCGGGCCGTGGACAGTGCCGCTTGCTGCTGGAGAAGCATCTGCCTAGCACGGGGGAGCACAGATCGGGCCACACGCTCCATGCTCTCAGCGATGTTCTCCATTGCTGTCCCCTGCCGTTCATGTCTTGCTCCCACTCAGTATACTGCGGTTGCGCGCGGTGACCGCGTTGCCGGGCTTGACTCCTGCAGGACCCAAGGACCGGGGGTCCTCGCTGTGTTGGCACTGCCCGCGGCTGCACGACTACATGCCCCCGTCGACGTGATGTCCCAGGCACATCAGTGACTGGTGTGGAGGGTGACCCTGCGTCCCGATCCACCACGGGCAGAGGAACCAAGACTGTCTGATCCCTCAGTGCAGGTGTCGCAGACAGAGGAGGGTCCATCACTCACCCCTGCCACATGGACTTGATGCTCATCCAACTCAACATGGACGTCAGAGTCGTCATCAAGGCTGGACTCATAGGCAGCCAGAGACAAGATGGACTGTAGCACTTGGGGGTTTACGTGGCCTACCACCCCATGACCCCCACTTGTGCCGGGTTGATGTAGTGGTAACAACCCTGTGTCTGGCATGACAACACCATCCTCCGCCTCCATTGCGTCATCACCGGAAAAATAGAGAGAAAAAAGGTCACTACACATGTCAGAAGCACACAACACACACACACTGACAACAAACGCATCAGGCAGACATGTGACACACAACATATAACCTGGCATGCATGCTGGGTCAACTTTTAATTGCTTCTGTGATCAGACCTGTTGAAAGGTGGCAGTTTCCATGGAAGTGCGTCTATGCAGTGCAGAAAATGTGTACGCCACTCACTACCTACATTTACAAGGACTCCATGGTGTGTACCAGGAAATGTGAAGGCAGTGCAAGGTCAAATTCAGGCATCACGTGCATTGTGCATTCAATGTGTACCATATCTAGAAGCCACGCACCCCTCCACCCCAGTACAAAAGCAGGGATGCCTAGCATGGTATCAAAAGGTTGACCATACACCTGTGTATTGAGAGGCAGTGTTGACTGGCATCAACAGCTTAATGTGATTCAAGTGACAACACTGCAAATGATGATGGGACAGTAAGCAGGACACATGATGAAAACTCTGGAGGCCGCCCACGTGTGAAGAAGACACAACAACAGTTGGACAGAGTCATTGGCCATTGAACAGGCTGAGGCCTGTGAGCCACACAGATTGTCAGACCCTGAACATGTGTGCAACGCAGTACTGAGCCACAGTTGACATGGGAAGGCTGATGAGATGCCATGCAATGTATGTCACCCAGGACTTGTATTACAGTGATCATCCAGTCAAGGACACATAGGGGCATGTGTGCAATGCACAAGGAGCATGAATGGGCACTCATGTCCCTGCGGGACATCTGACCTATGCACATTACAAGTGAGATACCCTGCATCAAGTACTAAGGCTGTACCACACGGCATAGGTCTGGCAGATTCTACACTGGAAGCTAGCATCTACACAGGACGCATGAACAGGAAAGTACACACTGGCAAGATTGAAGCAGACCAGTGCAAAGGTGGAACTAGGGTGCAGAGTGGTGGAGGAGGGGCAAGGGAGCATGCCTACATGGAGTCCCCGCATGCAGGCAGAGGAGACATGCATCACGGAAGCATTGCATTACTTACACATCAGAACCATGTACACGTCACATGTAGTGGCAATCATGCACAACACATCCCACAAGTGAAACACACATGTCCTCAACAAACACGCATCAACACTCACTGGACTGGGCATCAAAGTCCAGCATCTCTCCCACTCCTTCGACCAATTCAGGTGGTATGAACTCCGCAACGAGTGCCTTATGCGGAGTGAGCTCTTCCTCCTCTGGTGCAGGCCCACCACCAGTCACCAGAGTCAAGTTGTAATTAGAGGCACGCTTAGCTTTAGTGCTGCGTTTGATGTCATTCCAATGCTTTTTGCACTCTTGCGCCGTGCGCACCTCATGGCCGAATGAACTGACATGTTCCGCAACATGCTTCCAGTGGGTGTTACGTTGGGCAGCCGTAGTCTGACTATTGGCACCCACTAGCATATCACAGCTGTGGGCCCGCACGTAGCCCACGAGGAAGTCCAGTTCCTGCTTGCAGAAAGGCTTCTTCCTCAACGTGCAGGAGGTCGTTGCTGTGTGTGGGGTCCCAGCCTGTGCTGCAGGTGCAACCTTCCTCCTCTTGGATTGTGGCGCAGACCCTGGCTGGCTAATGCCGCCCTGATCTGTATGGCCAGTAGGTTTGGTGGATTGAGCCAAGGAAGTGGCAGGTGGAGGGACGACCAAAGGCCTGACTTGTGTCAGTGGCATCTGGGTGCCCTCTAATGGACCCTGCGCAGCAACATCAGCTGTGGCAGGGTCATTGACCGCAACGGTCCTGGTTGGCAGACTCACAACCGGGGTGTTGTTGGGTGCATCTGCCCTTGCACTTGCCAACACCCGGCTGTTCGGGGCAGCTGATGACATAACTGCCCCAGGGACACGTGTCTTGGTCTGAGCAGCCCGGCCTGTCCCTATGGTTTCCCTCCTGGTCTGTTGGAAATCTACGAAGGGCTCCTCAAGTGCCAACGCAGCCTGCGCTGGCAGACCCTGAGCCTGGGTGGCGGTGTCCACAGCTGCACCTGCAGCTACCACCACCCTTGGGTCCATGGCAGTCGATGGAACGGACTGCCGGGTCACACGGGCACCAGTGCCAGATGCAGAAGCTGCATCCCCCGGAATCACAGGGGGTGGTGGCATGACTGCACTGACACATGGCACAACATTGTGCTCAAGTGGCGCACCCCTGCCTCTTCCCCGTCTGTGGCCGCCCTGGACACAATGGAGTCCCCCTACTCCCTGGTCACCACGGCCACATCCCCGACCACGCCTGCCATGAGGAGTACACCCAGCTGAGGCGCCCCTCACCTTTGGTATCCTCCCAACCATGGCACAGATGTAGTAGTGCCGGCACAGATGGAGCAGTGCCAATGGGAGGTGTGCACCACAATTGACCTGGGCAATTGGGGTGAAGGGGGTGGGAAGCAAGATGTTAACAGCCCCCCTACCCCTGCAAGGCTGTATGTGACCCCGGTGATGTAGTGACGGGTCACGCAACGCTCCGGCACCCCAAAACTGCAGTAAAACCGTGCACGCAACCCTGCAGCCTACGTGCGTGGATTCAACCTCCCACAGTATGCAGTGGCACCCAGTAACACAAATAACGCGTACGCGTGGGACACGCAGGCTACTATGACATCGAAAATGGGTGCGATACACAGGGGCACCCGCAGTGGGAAAAATAGCATGTGCGACTCACCGTCTTACTAGGGCGATGCAGAAAAACACGCGTAGCCAATACCCCCGCCAAAAGAAGAGATACGTCCTTGATAGCTGTGAAGTTGTGATGGCGCGCAAAACAACAGGAAGCAGCAACACACGTCGGTCTCCACGAAAGGCACGTACAGCGAACTGCTGGCCCCGCTCACCTTTAACCCATGCTGAGGGAAATGCCTGCGCGGGTCACGTCACTTACGCGCATGGGCCCTTTCCTCGGATTACACGCGGACGTGCAGTTTTTCACACGCGCTGAAAGGCCCATGCACGCCTGCGCGCATCACGTCACAGAGGCGCTTGTGCTTGAAGGGCCTTCTGTCCAATGAAATTGCGTATGCGTGCAGACGCGCTAATGCGCTAAGGGCCTTTCCTCGAATTACACGCTGACGTGCAGAATTTTCATGTGCCAAATCAATCCGTATCAAGCTGGCCACGCGAAAACACACGGAAGACCACGCTCCTGCCCAGAAGGCCAAATTACTGCCCCCCAGAGCCCCGAGCATGCTCCCACCTGCCATCTGCTGCTGCCTGACTGCCTGCTGCCCATGTGCCCTGCCATTTGCTGCCTGCACATCAGCCAGGGGTGCTGTTGCTATGACCACCCCTGCCGAACCGAAGACTCCCAACAGGGATTCCATCGCTTCACAGCCCAGCCCCAGACCCAGTTGCCCACCCACTCCTGCCTCTGGGGTTGTCATGTCGGGCACTGCAACATCTGGCACCACTGAAAACCCCCGGCCAGAGAGGCAGAGAGGCACAAGCTTCAGTGCCAGGGAAGTTGGTGTCCTGGTGGAGCAAGTCCTGGGGCAATATGATGCCCTCTTCGGAAGTGTGCGTGCCGACAATGAAGGACGGACTCGGATCTTCCAACATGTCAAGAAGCGCTAGGAGGACTTCAGGTCCAGGACCCTCAACAAGGCCCGGCGCCTCTTGAAGGCAGCCGATGCTAAGGGGCGTAGGGGCCACTTGTCGGAAGATAAGATGAGGGTCCTGGAACAAAAAATCCCCAGCGCTCCACGTCCAGGTCCTTGAGAGGCAGACCCGTCTGGAGTCGAGCGGTAAGTGTACATGCATCCTGATTGTAAGCTGTGCGTGTGGTGATGTGCCAGTAGTGTGCAGGTTGCACATCTGTTTGTATTGGGCCGAGTATGGGTGGGGCTGTACAGGGCAGTGAGGCTAACACATGCGAGGGCTGTCATGTGTGAGACATGGATGGTGCTTGTGTGTGTAGGCTTGCATGCCAAATGCAGTTGTGTGGGCACACATGTTTGGATGAATGTGTATGTAAGTAGGCATGTTCGTGATGTCACGCATGTATGTTGTTTTCAGCTACATGTATCAGCACTGTATACATGTGCATGTGTGTGTATTTGACAAGGGTGCAACAGTGATGCAACATGGATGCATGTGACAGCGGGATGTGGCAGCCTGATTGGCAGATGTGACATGGATGCCCATCTGAACACTGCGACAGTTGGCAGAGGTGTACACATGCATGCAAGTGTGGTGGTGTGTGTACATGTGTAGTGCACTCCCTGTGTTGCATGTGATGTCTGGCTCACCTTTGCCTGCTCATGCTGTTGTATGTATATGGATGGTGCTGGCAGTTGCGATATGGCTGTGGTAGGGCTCATGTGTGCAAGTTGAAATGACATGCGTGTTGGGGATTGTGATGGCACGTCTGAGGTTTGCTGATGCCACTCATGTAGAACTGTCATGTGTGTATGTGTTCATTGTACAGTGCCCTGATGCCTGTGTTTTATTTCTCCCTTTCTGCAGCGTCAACTGATGAAGAGGGCGGAGAAGGTGCTGTGGAGCACAGCGGCGGGGATCGCACCGCCAGTCGGAGATGCAAGGCCCGGCTCCCCTCCCAGGTTGTGATCTTGTCGGGGAGTGAGGAGTCCGGTGCCACGTCCCAGGCCGCAGCTGCCGGGGGGAGGTCCAAGAGGCAGAGGTTGGAGTTGGACAGCAGGGACCCCACAGGGCCCAACGGGGGAAGATAGCACGGAGTGATCCAGGTTGGTGGGGGGTTTGGTGGAGGAGGAGGCCGTGCAAGCAACAGAGACGGGGTCTGGAGGTGGGGATTCCACTGGTGCTAGTGGTGCAGTGCAGGACCAGGGACAGGAGGCAGCACAGGCCGCCGCGGAGGTGCCTGTGTGCAATCCTGTCCCTGATCCTGTCACTGCATCATCTTGCACCAGCAGGGATGCCTACATCCAGACCCGTTTTCAGGCAGGGGATGAGCTCACGACAACTGGCCTTCCTCTGCCTGCGGACGTGGCTATCCGGGTCCAGGTTGAGCCTGTCCTGACTGGTGTGGCGTTGCGTCAACAGGCCATGCGAGATGACCTGCAGTCTTTTCATGAGGAGACTGCACGTCATCTTGAATGGCTCGTTGACCGCGTCGGCCTACTGGGACAGGTCACCCAGGCCGGATTCCTCCGTTTGATGGGGCTTGCTATGACCCCCTCCTCAACTGAACCCCCTATGCGCCAGTTGTCCTCCGTGCCATCTTCCCACCCATCAGCCACCTGGGTACCCTGTGGAGCTGCCTCTGACGGTGCGGCCAGGCTGGTGGAGAAGGCATCCCTGCCATAGTCGGGAGTTGGACGTCCAGCAGGGGTGGCCACATCAACGACTGCACCCCAGCCAGCGGAGGATGTGCAGGCAGCAGGAGGCGGTGCACGGGCAGAGGCACAGCAGCAGCAGCAACGTGGTGGGAGCCATGATGGCTCAGGGCCTTCGACATCGGAGGGGCAGGCATCGGCCGGAGGGCAAGAGGACCCAGGACGGGAAGTGTCTTCTGTGTGGCAGCGGTTGGGCCACGCCATAGATGAGGAGCGGCAGCGGGCGGAAGAGGCACGGCTCACGATGGTCAGGGCGGAGAACTCCATGCGGAGGGCCCTGAGGCGGGCCGAGTGCCTCGAGGCAATCCGCAGGGGGTTGGAGGTGGACACGTCGACGGCCCTGCGGACCCTCGGGGCCATGGAGGAGGACCGCCTCTGGGACATTGAGCAGGAGTTCGATGATGCCCTGGCCCGGGACATCCAAAAGTGAGCCGTCGGACTAGCCCGCTGCCCTTGTAAATAGTTCTGTAGTTAGTGTTAGGTTGCATTTTTTTGGACCTTTTGGACAATGGGCCACATTTTTGTATATAGTTTTTTTTTATTAGGTAGTGTTATTAGATAGGTTTAATTTCTTCTGTTGGGATCATGGACCCTGGATTGTTTATCTGTATATTTGACTGTTGGATTTTCATTTTTTTTTATGATTTACCCATGGAGCAATGGTTTTCGATTTTAATTTTCCATTGGATTTACTTTTGTGGACTGTGACTTTGGACAACTTTCCTTTGGATTTGATTTGTGGTTTTGCATTATTTCACGGACATGCTGGTTTTTATTTTTTTAAATTCCCATTTTTGTTTGTTTATTTTTGATTCAATTTATGTTGCTTTTAATACATATTTTTTGTTCAAACTTCAATGTGTAGTATCATCTCATTGGTTTCATGCATATCATGATATGGGTTTTGAGATTCACTGACACCCATTGGGTGTATGTGCGGGCCATGTGTTCATTTCCAAACTTGCATTTGGGGTTCTATCATGTTATTGCCATTTCTAAGTGGGTGGATGCAATACTCGGGTGGGTGTTTGGCATTTGGAGGCTGACCATAAGGGCCAGGGATCTGATTGTGATGACATGTTGGCTGGGGGACATGTGTGGGGGCCTGGTGGAGGGTGCCCTGCACTGCTGGGGGGTGGGGGTGCAGGGGGACATGAGTTGGGGGCCTGGTGGAGGGTGCCCTGCACTGCTGGGGGGTGGGGGTGCAGGGGGACATGAGTTGGACATGAGTGGGGGCCTGCTGGCAGGTGCCCCACAGTGCTGGGGGGTGTGGGTGCAGGGGGACATGAGTTGGACATGAGTGGGGGCCTACTGGCAGGTGCCCCACAGTGCTGGGGGGTGGGGGTGCAGGGAGACATGAGTTGGACATGAGTGGGGGCCTGCTGGCAGGTGCCTCACAGTGCTGGGGGGTGGGGGTGCAGGGGGACATGAGTTGGGGGCCTGGTGGAGGGTGCCCCACAGTGCTGGGGGGTGGGGGTGCAGGGGGACATGAGTTGGGGGCCTGGTGGAGGGTGCCCTGCACTGCTGGGGGTGGGGGTGCAGGGGGACATGAGTTGGGGGCCTGGTGGAGGGTGCCCCACAGTGCTGGGGGTGGGGGTGCAGGGGGACATGAGTTGGGGGCCTGGTGGAGGGTGCCCTGCACTGCTGGGGTTTGGGGGTGCAGGGGGACATGAGTTGGAGGCCTGGTGGAGGGTGCCCTGCGCTGCTGGGGGGTGGGGGTTCAGGGGGACATGAGTTGGACATGAGTGGGGCCTGCTGGCAGGTGCCCCACAGTGCTGGGGGGTGGGGGTGCAGGGGGACATGAGTTGGACATGAGTGGGGGCCTGCTGGCAGGGGCCCCACAGTGCTGCGGGGTGGGGCTGCAGGGGGACATGAGTTGGGGGCCTGGTGGAGGGTGCCCTGCACTGCTGGGGGTGGGGTGCAGGGGGACATGAGTTGGACATGAGTGGGGGCCTGCTGGCAGGTCCCCCACAGTGCTGGGGGGTGGGGGTGCAGGGGGACATGAGTTGGGGGCCTGGTGGAGGGTGCCCTGCACTGCTGGGGGGGTGGTGGTGCGGGGGAACATGAGTTGGGGGCCTGTTGGAGGGTGCCCCACAGTGCTGGGGGTGGGGTTGCAGGGGGACATGTGTGGGGGCCTGGTGGAGGGTGCCCCACAGTGCTGGGGGGTGGGGGTGCAGGGGGACATGAGTTGGGGGCCTGGTGGAGGGTGCCCTGCACTGCTGGGGGGTGGAGGTGCAGGGGGACATGTGTGGGGGCCTGGTGGAGGGTGCCCCACAGTGCTGGGGTGTGGGGGTACTGGGGGACATGAGTGGGGGTGCAGGGTAGTCCCCCGTGGTGTGGGCTGCCTGCAGGGGCCGTGGAGGTTGTGGAGCGGTTGTGGAGCGAACACCTGGGAGGACCCACACGGCCAATTCACGTGTAGTACTCCGCGTGTGAAACTTCCCGCGCACCCCAAAATACACGTACCCAGGACATTCATGTGTGGAACTTCCAGCGCACCCCTGGAATACACGTACCCAGCTGAAATTGCATGTGAAACTTCCCGCGCACCCCAGTAATACACGTACCACGCTCGCACAGGGCCAATGGTGTGTGAAACTTCCCGCGAACCCCAGTAATACACGTACCACGCTCGCACAGGGCCTATCGCGTGTGAAACTTCCCACGCACCCCTGGAATTAACGTACCCTGCTGAATTTGCGTGTGAAACTTCCCGCGCACCCCAGTAATACACGTACCACGCTCGCACAGGGCCAATCGTGTGTGAAACTTCCCACTCACCCCAGTAATACACGTACCACGCTTGCACAGGGCCAATCGTGTGTGAAACTTCCCGCGCACCCCTGAAATACACGTACCCTGCTGAATTTGCGTGTGAAACTTCCCGCGCACCCCAGTAATACACCTACCACGCTCGCACAGGGCCAATCGTGTGTGAAACTTCCCGCGCACCCGAGTAATACACGTACCACGCTTGCACAGGGCCAATCGTGTGTGAAACTTCCCGCGCACCCCTGAAATACACGTACCCTGCTGAATTCACGTGTGAAACTTCCCGCGCACCCCAAAATACACGTACCCAGGACATTCGCGTGTGGAACTTCCAGCGCACCCCTGATATACATGTACCCTGATGGAATCGCATGTAGAACTTTCCGCGCACCCCTGAAATACACGTACCCTGCTGAATTCACGTGTGTAACTTCCCGCGCACCCCGTAATACACGTACCCAGGACATTCGCATGTGGAACTTCCAGCGCACCCCTGATATACACGTACCCAGCTGAAATCGCGTGTGAAACTTCCCGCGCACCCCTGAAATACACGTACCCTGCTGAATTCACGTGTGAAACTTCCTGCGCACCCCTGATGTACACGTACCCTGATGGAATCGCATGTGGAACTTCCCGCGCACCCCTGAAATACACGTAACCAGCTGAAATAACGTGAGGAACTTCCCACGCAACCCAGCGATGCACGTACCCCGCTTGCCGTGCTGGTACAGGGTTAGCGCAGCCCTGTGCGCTGGATTGGGGATTGTGATGGCTTTTCCCTGCACAAGGGGCGTTCTTGGGGGCGTAACTGGCGCTGCTGCAGGGTCGCTGCGCCACTGTGCGCCACGGCTGGTTTTGGTGGCTGGAATCCATGAATACACTGTGCGCGGAAATGTATTTTGGCGCACACGGCTGGCGCAGGGATTCACACGTGCACACTGTGCGCCAGCCGCGTGCGCCACTTGAGCGCTGAATTCTATGAATTACCCCCTATATTTTTTCACTACAAGTTTACTTAAGGTTTAAGTACAGTTTAGTTATCAAATTTTGGTTTTAAGAACATTAAATAAGCATTTGTAAGATTTGCTGGTAATCTCTGCTTTAGAGTAATGTTACTATCATTACATTCAAATCATCCACATTTCTTTTTTATATATGCAGTGTACTGCCCTGAATTGGTTGTGGCTCCTGCGTGGTAGATTATACCTATTGTTGTGAAGATTTTCTTACCAAGTGATATTTGACCATGTGTGAATCCAGTCAGCTTGCAGTTGTTTGTGGTACCACCTGCATTGTAACGTAGAAGCATTAGCATTATGTATTTACTATGTGTTTGTATTTCTAACGTAGAGCGATTATCTGAATTGCAGGTAGAACATAATCTACCATGGTTTGCATTTTGTACAAGTTGCTGAAATGGAATGGATTCAAAAATAGGTATTGATACATATATATATATATATATATATATATATATATATATATATATATATATATATATATACATATATATATATGAAGCGTTGTTTGGGGATTTCTTCTTGTGTCACATTGTTGCAGAGAGTGCATGTATGTTTCCACATGTATGAAATCTGGAAGATTTCATTTATAGGTATGTTTTTGTTTTCCAGTACTTGTAGTAAGTACATTAGAAATTCTTGGGGATCTTCCAATGAGTTTATTGTGAATTTCACCATTCCAGCACCGTAGTCCAATTGTATTCTTATTCCATAAAGACTATACGTGTTGTCAGGATTGTTTGCTGCATTTCTGTGAAGTACTAACATTTGCATACACAATGGGTCTGTACTGTGTAAGTAAATGTTGTCAGCAATTGGTGGTAATTGAAATAGAATATTCATTGCTACATTTGCGTAGCAACTTACACCAACTATATTTGAGAGTTTAAATGGACCAGGTAGTTCTGTATCTGAGTGCTTTTTTTGGAGTTTGTCTTCCTTCTTTGAAGGAGTACCTGGCTTACTTTCCCTAATTGATTCTTTTTTGCTTGTGGTACTTGATGAAGTATTACTTTCTTTTACTCTCTTTGGAGGATTTGCAGTGACATCCTGTTGAATTTCTGTTTGATTTATTGTACTTTTATAATTGTTTTCCTTTTTGTTGAACAGAATATGTGTTTAGATGGGGGGTGTATAGTGGGCGAAGTCTATTGTATTCTAAAATGCTAGGAATATCAGCGTTTATTTTACTTGCATCAAAGTTGATTAGAAATAGACCGTCAAGTGTACGTAAGCGTGATAGTGCTACGTAGCTCATGCCTTCTTTAAAGACTGTGTTACCAATATCTATCATTGCTTTGTCTAGGGTAAGACCTTGTGATTTATGAATCGTGACTACGTATACAAGAATTAGAGAACATTGTTCTCTGCGTACATACATTTCTTTGAAGAGAAGGAATCGAGCTGTTGAGCGTCCTATCCTTTTTACTTCTGAAAGTTTGTCAAAGAGTATATTGACAAACTGAATTTTGTTGTCACATGGGTATGTTTGAAAGCCAACAACTGTACCCAGTGCTCCATTAACTAGTCCTTGGTCCACGTCAAGGTTACGTTTAAACCTTACTCTTTAATTTAAGGATAATTTTAATATCTTTTCTAAGCCTGCTGTGTTTGAGATTGCTTTTTCTAAACTATTTAGTCTTGTTGTGGCTTGGTCACACATGGGTAGTGTCATTACATGTACATCTAGTTTGTCTGTGGCGCTAATTTCCATTATAGGTTGCATTGCTTTACTTAACATTATTTCATTGAATTTGAAATAGCTTGCAAGAGTTGGCATTGAGGCCATACAATTAACATTTTTGTAGGCTAATTGTTCCATAACATCTGTAGCACATGCATTATCGCCATAAAGTGCATTAATTTTCCTCGGTTTTCAATATTGCTTCTGCTTCTTTAGAAAGTATACCAACTCTGCTACTTTTTAAGATGTTGGCATAAGTGAGATCTGCAGATTGCCGCATGTTTTCTGTTAATTCTCTGTATTGGAAATGTTGCCAAAAGTTGACATTTCCAATGCTGCCAACAGTTTTACGGCAGAGTTTGTGTCCTAATGTTTTAAAAATAGGCTCCCCTTTTACTGGTGTCAATTGAAGAAGATCTCCAAAATCAATAATGTGTTTTCCTGCAAAGATCTCTTCATAGTTTGTTTTGATTACTTCTTGTAATCTGAGGTGAATCAAAGCCAACATTAGGTTGCAGACCATGCTCACTTCATCTATTAGTAGCATTTTCATTTGTTTCAATACTCTGTGTAGTTCCATTGCAGAGTCTGCAGAAAGTTTGTAATAGTCTGATTTGTTCTGGTGTTCTACTGGCAATAGTAGTAATCGGTGTAAAGTGACACCACCTTTGTTGTAGGCAGCTAAACCTGTGGGGGCAGTGACAACAGCTGACAGTGTGTTGTTTGTCAATTGTTGAAGGAACTTACTGATGATTTTGATAAGGAATGTTTTGCCAGAACCAGCTTCACCACTGACATACAATAGTATAGGTTTATAATTATAGCAGGAACATTCTTTATTTTCATGTTGTACACCATGTGCAATTTGTTTTGTTACTTCTTGAAAAATGCTGTGTTGTTCATTGTTTAGTTTTGATTGTAGTATAGTTAATTCTTCTTTATCTTCATACTGACACATGGTGTTTTCTACTTCTATCATAGCTTATTCTGCCTCATTTATTATTACTGGTTCTCCCAGTGGTCCTTGGCTTCCTGTTACAGAAGGTTGACTACTGTCAGGAGTGTCCTTATCTAGTTGGGCCTGGAGTTATTCTTGGTGTTGCTGTTCATTGTGCAACATTGTTTTGTATTGTGTAAAGTTTACATCAGTTATAGTGCTTTCATTTTCTTTGAAAACATCTTCATATGAGTCATAGTTATCTAGTATTTCTTCTTCTTTTCTCCATGGTTTAAAGAGTTGTAGCAGGGACATGTAATATACTTCTTTATGTTGAGGAGTCTTTAATGACAATTTGATATGATTAATTAAATTTGGTTTAGTGAGTTTAACTAAGCTGCCTTCACAGTCTGTCACTCTGTAGTTACCTATTTTTTCATCAGGTTTTATATTATTTTTGTATGTGTAGTTTTGGGCTATGTGGTATAGACACATGGTTTCCAAAGTATTACTTCTGTTTGGGTAGTATGTGTCCAATAAATTGTTTTTTAAAATGTCTTGGATCACGTTTGGCTATTGTTTCTATATCTTCATATGATTTTAGAACTATTTTTCTAGATTTAGCTGGACCAAGACTTAGCCATACTATATTTTCAGATTTACCATACAATGCAGTACCAGTTAAACGGATCAGCTGCTTCATATGATCCACATTCTCTATGGAGAGCATTTTTATGCCCAAGCTGTATAATTTCTGAGACACTGTTTTATCTGATGACAGGTCATTCCAGAGGCCTTGGAGCTCTGTCTTTTCTGCTTTGATTACGTATGCTGTGACATATCTTGCAACTGCAGTAGATTTGTCTGCAATGTACTGCACATCTATGTTTGCATTCCATAAGTGGGCAATGATTGCATTATAATCATTGATATATTTTTCTTCTTCTTTTCTTTTTCTGTAATATGTATTTTCAGGTGACTTACCTTTAACACTATGTCTAACTGAAGACATGAGGTTGTTCACTTGATCTGTATTTGTAACTGGTCTAGGGAAACCAAATCGGCATTTGGTGTAGTATTTCCCTTTGTTTTTGTATTTGCGACGACAATATTTTTCACATTTGTGTCTTTGAAATTGTAAAATTTGTACATGAAGATCACTATTTGTGGCTTCTGATGGAATTTCACAAGTGACATATTTTTCAATAAACTGTAAAACAGTGGCATCACTGTCTTGACCAAATTTAGGAGCATCTTTAATCCATAAAAGCATGTGGATATGTGGTGCTCCTCTGGCTTGGTATTCTTTTCTCCAAAAGAAGTGTTGCACTTCTGTAAGGGGAGGAACAGTTTTATTACAAATAAAATGTAGCATGGCAATGAAGTGATGGTGAAAATATCTTGAAACATTAAAAGAATCCAAAGAACAAAGTTCTCCAGGTGTTAGTATATCTATGTTTGTTTTGTTTTTGTTTGATATGCGTAGGAAATCATGTAAATCTTCCCATGCATATTCTGCACAACTTAATGTAACAAACCAAGTGGGTGGGCCAAGGTTTCTGATCATACAACATACATCTCCATGACATCGAAACCAGTACTGTTTAGTACCACGCATATTTGCTAATAGATTTGTAATATTTGATTGTAAAACCTCATCCTTTTGTCGCACTTTTTGCAATAATTGTGTAGCTGTCATATTTTGAAAGTGTGACCCTGATTTTAATATGTATGCAACTCCGTAACATAAAGTTGCTAGTTCACTTTCAAAGAGTAGGTGGAATATGTATTCCACATTTTGTCTAAATCTGGGATCTTCAGAATACATCCGTAATGAGCGGTATTCTGATGCTGATATTTGAATAGGTCTATCATCATACCTTCCTTTTTTGCCATTAGGAAAGAGTAGAGGAAAAGCACATGCTTCTATACTTTTTTCCCATATGCTGATGGGTGATCCTTTTGTTTGACACATTTGGTACGTTTCCAGTGCATCTTCTATGGTGTCATTAGAGTGCAAAGGATGAATTGTATAATGGTCTAACCTATTTGATATTGTAGCAGGATCTAGGAGCTCAAATTAACCAGTTTCTTGTGTTTCCTGAATTATTTCAGTTGTATCCTTCAAGTTTTCTTCAATATTAATTTCTTTGTAATATTTATTATTCTCTTTAAGATATTGCAAGACTTGTCTAACGTTATGTAAATCTACCAGCTGTTGCCAAATTTTTTTGTCTTTTGTAGGTACTCCATTTACTAAGATAATTAAAGATTGCATCATTGGACGTTGCACTACTACAGTATGCACATTTTCTTTTAGATCTAATGGTAAATAAACTACTTTTCCACGAATGCCTTTTACCAGTTCAGAGAGAGGTAATTTTGCTGTTTTTGGTTGAAGTTGTAATATTGCTTGAAATGGGTGCACTGTTTGAAATATGATGCTCTCATATAAATGAAGTTGTTGTAGGGGTTTTGGTAGTGGCTATAATTCCAAATTAATTGTGATAGCCCGTGAAGGAGTTTGGTTGTTGTCAAGTTTTGTAGTGCATTAACTGCAAAGTATTAAGGGGTCAGTTATTTCGCATTATTTTTCTGCTACAAGGTAGAGAGCACCAGTCTTGGCTGGATGGTTCATCCAGCCTCTTCATTTTTTTTTAGTCTCACATGGTCCTGGTGTCGTTAGGACCTACCCAGACTGGTTGCCCCGCACAGAATTTAGTTATTTGTACCAAAAGAAAAGATACACTGACAAATGGTGGTGCCCGCCTTTCATCTGGCCTTCAGAGAGCTAATTCAAACCATTTAGAATCTTCATTGTCTTCTATTTTGTATGATAGGTCTACAGTTTTTGTGTTACTTTTATAAAAAGTTCTGTGGCAACATACACACACTTGGTTTGGTACTTCAGCAGATGTACTTTTAAATATTATTATTTCTTTTTCATATGTGTTTAGTAAAAGGTTGCCATGTGTAGAATTGTTGCTAATTTGGTTTTAAGCTATTTCATTCTGTAAGTGGCTTTCACTTCCAAAATATTTTTTCTGGATATAGTCAATTTCTTCAAGTAGGTCTTTTGCTGTACCATGTAGAAGAATGTTATTTAAATTTGCTAGTGCTAAAGCAGGACTTTTAGCATAGTACAGTTTATAGACTAGATTTCTTACAGTTGAATGATGTGTTGATATCCTTTTGATATCATGGAAGGTGGTTTTACAAGTAGGTCCTGTAATGCAGGCCAATGAATGTCCTTGTAGTCCTGTGTACTTGCGCACTGGACAGGTATCATATTTTGCAGTAGTTTAATTTTGATTTTGTCTTTGCTTTTTACATATTGATTGAGGGATTGGCGTAAAGACTTGAAAAAATTGTTTGGGAATGTTACACATTGACGTGCATGGCCATTTGTACATAGGATGTTCTGATTCACTTGAATGGAGGAGTAATTCTAAGTTTTCAGGGCATATTTTTGTAAGGAGTACTTCTTGTTCCATTATGGTATTATTCACTTTTTCATAACCTCGACCACTGCTATGTATGGCAATTGTATTTGTTTGCTTTTGTTTGTACGCTTCTTCATTAAAGTATGGTTCTGTGCTCGTAGTGTGATTCCATTCACCTCTGCATATACTTAAGAAGTTCTTTCTGTTGACATTTTGTTTATTGAGAAGTCTTTTTTGTAATTTAGTTATTAGTTTTGTTAGTGGTTTCATTTTGTTTAACACTAAAATAAATAACTTTCTTTTGAGAAGAATTGCACTGTCTATCAACGCTTCTAAGATTAATTTACTACGATAGGTTTTAGGGGTTGAACCTGGTTTCTCTACTGTTTTTGTAAGATTTTGAAGGACTCTGTGACGGAACATTTTGGCTAAAATACTTTTCTTGGTATGCTTACTTTGAACTTTATCAAGATTTATAGAAGCAGTTTTATCTGTAGTGATAGCTGATTTTTTGTTAATTGTTTTCTGGTTTGTTTTACATTTTGATGGTGGAGGCAAAGTTTTTCCACTTGAAACTTCTTTTGTTTTACTAAATGACTTTATTAGCTGTTTTGTTACATAAGATACATTGCACAAGTTCAATACACATGATATGTTCTTAATGAACAAATTGTATTGTAATGACTAACTTTAGCAAACAAAATATCTTTACTATGTTTGTGAAATTCATAATGTACCACTGAATACCACTATTTCTGTAACTAAGGTCTTCCAGGTAATAGTGTCTCAATGTCATGCTTAAATTAAAGTAATTGAATAAATAAAGAAATAAAACAAAAATATTAAGTCAGTTTGAAAATGTGTTCATGTATTGTACAGAAAATATGCATAGCTGTAATTTGTGTTCATGCATTTCGATTTGCATGGAGCTGCAAGTAGAAATCTTGGAGACTTGTACAGTATTCCTTGTAGATGGTGCTTGCCAATGATATGACACTTGTACTCAGAGAGATTCACAGTACATTTGCAGTGCTGATCTATGATGATGCAGTTATATGTAGAGGTCTTGAATGTGATTGGTGGATGGTCATGTGACTTCTTAGCTACATCCAATGAGGCAATGGCACAGAAAGTGAAGTGGAAATGGTAGAAGGGCTGTTCATGTTACGATATGTCCGCGGACATGGCGGTTGTTCGCGGACATCGGGTGTTACATCCGGGGATTTTTGGGTTCAGAAGCCATGTACATGAGAATGAGCACTGAAAGGGATTGGTCAGGAAAGTTAAGTGGGTGTGTTGTGCCAGGAGAGAGTTTCTCAGATACTCTTTTTGCTGAGAGAACCACAGATAGCTATGGCTGTGTGTTTCAGAAAACAGATTGTTTGGATTTTGGGAGATTCATGGATACATTGGTAGAAGGTGCATGCAGAAAGCTGTGGAGTAGCTGTAGATCTTGGATTTCCACATGTGGAAGTACACTGGCATGGAGTACGTGGAATGAAGTGGTTGGACTTGCTACCTATTTGTGCTAGTTTGGAGACAGAGCAACATCCAGACAGAATTATAATTCATTGTGGAGGGAACAGTTTAGGACATGTGTCTGGAATTTCTTTGCAATTTTCTATGAAAGAAGGACTTGGGAAGGTCATGGACATGTTCCCTAATTCTCAAGTAATATTTTCACGGATTGCACAGAGACAAATGTGGCTTCATTCTTCTTCATTTGGTCCACAAATGGAAAATGCAAGGTGCAATGTTAATAAGGCTGTTTGTGCCTTTCTAAGAGATTTTGGCATGTCCTCTTTTCACAATGAAAATATTATGTTTCGTAGTGCATACATTTTTCACAGAGATGGAGTCCATTTATTTTTTTGAGAAATATACAAAATGCTTTACAACCTTTTTTAGGATTACAGCATCCATTTTGAAGTAGGTGTTAAGTATTTATAATTTTTTACATACAAACACCTCCCAAAGGCTCTTTTCAGAGCCACCACTTCCTACCAAAGAAAATTGCAATGGTTATGATAGGGTAGCAACCCAATTTTTTAGATGTCCGCGGACTGTCCGCGGACTTCTAAAAAATACAAAGGCCCCTGCTTCATTTATTTTCACTTCTATTTTTTCACTGTGAAAGGTGGCTCTGAAAAGAGCCTTATTTTTTTTGATTTTTGTAATTTTGTATTTTTTTTGGTTTTTTATACACGACACACTAGGAGTGGAGGGGAAAGGAGGGTAAAGGGGGGGACACCAACCACAGGGATAAGAAAGAGCGAGCTGAGAGAGGAAGATGTAGAGTCTGTTTTATTTGGGTAGTGAGCAGGTCTTCTCATGCTCTGAGACGACAGTCTCAAAAGCACTGCAAAGTGGCTCCCCCCTGCAGAGTACTGTGTCACAGTACATACATACAACTGTGACCCTCAAAAGGTAAGGGTCATCAGAATTCTGTATGGCCTGTGAGGCAGCTTGAGGAAGACGCTGTCCCACATAGCTGGTCCTTGTGGTGACAGGATCAAAAACAGAGGATAAAGTAGAGGAAATCAACCTACTACGTTCTTCGCAAGGTACAACCTTGCAAATAGCCCCAGAGTGAAATGACCTCAGGTGTCGCTTCATGGTAGTGGTCCCAAAGCTGTACGAACCATGCTTCCCGCGACTGAGTATCATTTTGCACTCATTGCAGGTGACATGGTTCGCACGAGCCTTAGGACCATTCCCATGAATGGTAAACAACTGCCACACCCAAGACTCACGCCTAGTGCGGCTAGTAGGGATTTCCTCTACGTCATTCTCCTCATCCTCTTCTTCCTCCTCTGCACCCTCACTCCTGTTCCCCTCTTCAGGCCCTTGGGGAGGTGGTGGTTGTGGAGGGGGTGGGGGTGATGCCGAGGCAGACACAGCACCAGGTGGCAGCAGTGGAGCCACAGAAGCCATCAGGTTGAAGATGGAAATCTGCAAGTTGCAGCAAAAATCTCTGTGCTCTGTAGAATAGCCAGAAACACAATGAGAATAAGCTCTAGGGCGTGGTCTTTTATAGGGGTGCTTGTGCACAGTCCGCAGACATGCGCGCTGTCCGCGGACAGATCGAACACAAAAAAAGGTTCAAAAGGTTTCAAAAAGTATGTATAATTTTATAATTAGTATGTGGGACTTGTGCTATGGTGAGTTTTATTGGAAAATATTGTGGATTACTTGAAAATGTACTTTTAAATTGTTTGAGGACACGAACAGTGTCCGCATTCAGAACACGCGATCAGCATGGGCCCGGTCACATGATCGCTTCGTGAACATGTTCGTGAAGGAAGCGGCTGTCCGCAGGACACCAAATGCACAGGCATTGGTTTGCGCATGCGCGCTGATGTTCTACGGACACAGTTCGGTTCCTGAAGTAATTAAAAGTGAGTCAGACGTCAAACGAACAGCTACGGACAGGCGTTTGTTCTTAGAACAGTGTCAACTTGCTTGCGAACAATACGGACAGAAATAGCGTCCTCAGAACACCTCCATTTTCGTTTCTTTACGAACATTTCAGGACACCGCCTGTGTTCTTAGAACAGTTTCAACTTGCTAACGAACAGTACGGACAGGTAAAGGGTTCTTCAGGACACCTCCATTTTCGTTTATTTACAAACATTTCAGAACACTAATTGTGTTCTTAGAACAGTTTCAAATTGCTAACGAACAGTACGGACAGGTATAGTGTTCTTCAGGACACCTCCATTTTCGTTTATTTACGAACATTTCAGAACACCAATTGTGTTCTTAGAACAGTTTCAACTTGCTAACGAACAGTACGGACAGGTATAGTGTTCTTCAGGACACCGCCATTTTTGTTTATTTACGAACATTTCCAGACACCGCACGTGTTCTTAGAACAGTTTCAACTTGCTAGCGAACAGTATGGACAGGTATAGTGTTCTTCAGGACAGCTCCATTTTCGTTTATTTACGAACATTTCAGAACACCTGCGCTGTCCGTAGACACCTACATTGTTTTTTTTTAAAAAAACTGAAACTAATTACAACTCAATATAAAAATTTAACTTTATTTAACATATATTAATAATTTATGACAGAGAAGGTGAGGCAGAAACGGAAACAAAAACAGGAGAATTAGGGGTTTCAACATGATTGGTATCAGTTGAAGAAGGGATGGAAGTCTCATCAAAACATTTTGGGTTATGGAGAGGGTTTGGGGATAATTGGCTGGGATATGGTGAGAGGGGACAAGTACATGTGGGGCAATGGTATGACTTTTTTGTTTTAAAATTATCTTCAACAAAAGTTTTCAAATTATTAAAATTGGTCAACAATAAATCAATTTTTTCTTTTATGCTGTCAAGCGTGTTTTCCATAACAGCTTCTTCAGAGGTATTTTCTATTTTGGTATGCTCTGTACAAAAAAAAATATATATGTTAAATGTATATAAAATAATAATAATTAAATGGTTTATATTGTAAAGTGTTTACCATTAGTTTCACTATATTGTGACATTTCCTCATGTGGGAAATGCTGCTCTAGCCATTCCAGAGTACTAGACATTTCTGTGAGAAAAAAAAAGATATTATATTTTTTTTTAATTTAATACAGAAAGTTTATAAATATATGAGTAAAATGAAGTACACTTACTATTTCAGGTAAAATATGTTCTAAGTAATGTGTGGGTCTGGTGTTGTTCTTAGTTCTGTATTGTCTGTGAGGTAATTATGTTGGAAGCCAATTTATCTTCTTCTGGTATATTCCATTTTAGAACATATTGTATTTAAATGAATGGTTAGTGTGTTACATGTATGGGTTACATTTCTTATATATTACTACATATAATGTTTATGTGTGTTGCTTTTTGAATTTGTTAAATGTTCCTATGTTATGATATAACAATCAAACATACCCCCCCAGAGTTTTTAGGTAGTGGAACTGTTCTCCGGACATGTCCGCAGGCATTAAAAGAGTTAGCGGACATCAAGTTCAGTAGAAGAGATTCAGTATGTTCCATATTACATGTACATAAAGACAAAGTTATTATTGTTAAGTTGCGCTACTGAAAACCTATGAAATTCAGTGAAAAAACTTTGTAAAACGGACGTTATGGTTAAGTTGCACTACTAAAAACCTATGAAATTCAGTGAAACAACTTTGTTAAAGGGAATTTATGGTTAAGTTGCGCTACTAAAAACCTATGAAATTCAGTGAAAAAACTTTGTTAAAGGGATGTTATGGTTAAGTTGCGCTACTAAAAACCTATGAAATTCAGTGAAAAAACAATGTTAAAGGGACGTTATGGTTAAGTTGCACTACTAAAAACCTATAGTGGCTGTGTAGTTATGGTTAAGTTGCTGTTTCCATAGGAAGAGCACTTTCTGGGCAGCTTATAACTAAGTTTGGTGAGGTTTGGTCCAGGAAGGGGCAAAGTTATAGGGGGGGTCCCAAAATTTCTTTTTTTCCCATCGACATAATGGGAAAAAACGTTGCTCACGCCTACTGCCCAAACCGCTGGACGGAGTTACACCAAATTTGCGGCAGGAGAAGTGGCTTGGTCCTGAAAGCGTGCTTTTGTTAATTTGGTGTAAATCCGTCCAGTATTTTTTTTTAAATGACCTAAACGTAAGGCAAAAAAATTAGTGATGTCTATGTCCGCTCTGTGAACTCACTTCCCTGTTCGGTCTGCGGACTGGGATCTGATTGGCTGCACTGTCTGCGGACTGGCCTCCGATTGGCCTGAAAGATTCGCTGACTTTTGCGTGGTCCGCGGACACCGGGACGCGGCCGCTTATTGGATGGTGCAAAAACGTGCACAGTGAAAACTTTTTTTTTTTTAAAAGCATCATTTCACTCGTCAAACTCGCCAAATAATCTCTGGGGATGTGAGGGGGTGAGGATTGAATTGGATATGGCCATAAGAAGGCAAAAAACGGGTTGTTTCACCCCCCAAAAGTCCGCGAACACTCTGGATTTCCTGGGACAGTCCTGTGGTGTGCACGGACACTTCAGATGTCCTTGGACATCTGTACCTATTTCTGCTTTACAGGATTGGGGAAAGGCAGTTTTTGGATGGCTTACAACTTTAGCGCCACTCAATGAAACTGCATGTAATTTTGCAATTTTATTCTAGAACTAATCCTGAATGGTTTTGCAAACTTTTTTGGGATTCTGTCAAGAGAGGGCAAAATTAGAGGGCGGGGGGTCCCAAAATATTGTAAAGGCATATAAATGTGGTGTCATTTGATGAATCAGCACAACATTTGGCAAAACGAATGTGGATCTAGATATAAATGGTTTTCTAAAGTTTGGTGAGATTTTCTCAAGAGGGGGTGAAATTAGAGGGGGGTCTCAACATTTTTTGATGGCTTATAACTTTGTTGCTATTTGACGAATGTGGACAAAAGTTTTGAGAAAGATTATAGACCAAACCTTCAATGTTTGTGTAAAGACTGAAGGAATTTTGTCCAGTGGGGGCTAAGTTATATGACTATTGTATGTACACCCATTTTGGCACTTCAAAAAAAAAATATGGGCGGATTTTGAGCAAACTCGTGAGGAGCATTGGCAAGGACATTAAAGCATGGTTTTGCAAATGTGCCTGTGTTTTATTTTTGGACAAGAGTAATAATGTAGGTACGAAAAATAGTCATATACCTTTGGTGACTGAGGTATAGCCTGTGGCCATGGGCAGTAGCCAGATTGTCTGGGTCATAGCATAAGGTTATGACACAGACAATCTGGCTACTGGCCATGACCGCTAGGGACGAAAAATGGTGTTAAAGTGGCTATGTCTACCTGGGACCGGCTATGTGATAAAGTTATTCGAAGGTGGGATAGTTTGGGTTTGAAAGGCAAAAAAAGTGCTTGTGGTAATATATTCATAGGGTTTTGCGGGCTGCCATGGCAAGGGAAGAGGGGCTGTGTATGGAGCCCCGCCTTCACTTTCCATGTTGGCTGTCTTGGAAAAGGACTTTCCTTCCTACAGCGGGACGCCGCAGGCGTCTCGTTGTAGGAACAATAATCCTTCCTTCTTACAGAGGGACGCCGCAAGCGTCCCGCTATAGGAAGAAAAATCTATGTTTTAGCTCCCTGGGTTCCTGCTTTGGGAACCAGGGGTGCTAATGGCCTTTATCCAACATTTTAGTGGCTGCAATGGACGATAATGGTCCATAGCCCTCCTTATTTATTTATTTATAACGCACCAATGCCCGTAACATCAGGCTGTGTGGTTACAGTATTTGTTGAGGAAGATGAGGTGGAGGAAGGCAGCTTACTACTTGCTGAGAAAGGAACAACCTTTCTGAGAGCTTTGCGGTCATTGGATTTGGTGTGGCGGCGCATGGAGGTGGTCCCATAGGAGTACTGTCCAGCTAGTCTGCGAGTGAGTAAAAAATTGCACTCAATGCATTTCACTTTGGTAGCTTTAGCCTTTGGTACACTCCCAACAGTAGCAACGAACTGGCACACCCATGATTCTATCTTGGTGCTAGAAGTAGGCACTTCCTCTAGCTCATCTTCTTTGTCCTCTTCATTTTCTTTGAAAGTAGTGCACTTTCTTTGTTGTGAAGGTCCTCCAGCTGGTGTTGGTGGTGGCTCTTGGGGAGGAGGGATGGCAATAACTGATGCCATTTTTAAGATAAATAGCAGTTTTGATAAATTTCTTCCAAGTATGTACTGTGTACTAGATTGGTAATCGATAATGAGTACGAAAAGGTGAAGGGGGTGTGCTAGGGAAATTTTGAAGTTGAAAGTTCCTCGATCAGTAGAAAATGCAGTTACGAACTGTCCGAGAAAGACGGATCTTATCGTGCAGTGCGGACGGGTTCTTGGACACGTCATCATGCTGCGCGCCAGCGTATGGTCATGTGGCAATGTCCGGAAGGTCCGCAATGAAGTCAGATGTTTGTAGATTTCTACGGATGCAAAACTAGTTGAAATAATTCCAAAAAGTGTATAGAAGTGTTAAAAATGCTTCTAGAAGGTGGGAAATGGCAGGCAGAGTTTTAAGGTGACACTTTGTAAATTGGACACAAATATTGTTATATTCGGTAAGTATGATATTAGTAAGTTGTATGAAAATAGCATGCACTTGGATCTGGCAAAAATGAACAGCTCATTGTATGCCAAATCAACATCAAATGACATTGATCCAAATAGTGGACTGTCCACCTTTGAAACCTGCTCTATGGGAAATGACCCGGAGTTTAACGCACGACCGAGTATTGAATGGCCAACGGGCCTTAGAAAAAGAAGACGAATGGCTTCCAGCGTATCTCCCCCCATACCATGCTCCCAAAACAGAAACCAACGGAAAGGAATTTCTCTGTCTCAAACCTCTCCAGCGACACCTAGAGGTCACATGAAAACCATCACAAAGATACCCATATCTTCATGTAATGAGGAGTTGTCTGACTTCTCATCTCTGGATGAATCGCTGAATGACTCCCCTATTAGACTTCAGCCTCTTAAAGGGAAATCATTTAACTACAGAAAATCGGCTTCCCAAACATTAAAAGATCTCAAGCTGCAGAAGATGGTGGAAGAAGCTCTAAATGATCTTAGACCGTTTGTTTTGTCTTCACTGACCATAGCAATGGCTCCAATGCTCAAACTGTATGAGCAACTGAATGACAATGTCAAAGACCTAACTACACTTGCAGCAGTGACAAACTCTAAACTTGCAACAGCAGAATTATCGCATAATGGAGGTAATATCAAAATACAGGATTTTATCCAAAGATTTGAAACCATAACTAAGGATCTTGCGGATCAGAAACGCTCAAATGTTGATGAGAAACGCCTAATGTCTGAAATAACATTGGAAGTGTTAAGTCTGCTGAAACAGGCTCAACCACAAAAGAGAATGTACGACGAGCTCCAACTAGCTTCTCGGGAGCCTGACTCAGACACACTAATGGCAGACACCTTATCAACTGTGCGGGAAGACGGTGCCTTTCGCAAAAATGATCCAGAACAGTCATTGAGGACAATTGCTCCATCCTCAACAATGAATGGACGAGAAGAGGCAAATACTTCTAGGCCTCAAATAACGCCCCTGAATGTGAGTATCCCCCAGAGCGTTCCTTTGGGGGTTGAAAGATCCACGAGTAAGGGAGCTAATCCCCCGGATGTGTCTTACTCAGACCCGTCACAGAAGATACCACCGACCATCCGGGTTGCGGATGACGTTATTCGTCCGCCAGACGTAAACATCATATTATCTCATATCGAGCAATCAGAAACCCCAATGAAATCTCACTCAGGTACTCTATCTACTCAACCTGAAAACAACCTATTGGATGTAAGTATCGCTGTGCCGTCTACGTCTGCCAATTCTGAAGGAATTACTAGACCCTTAGAACATGAAGCAAGCCACTGTCCCGACTTAAAAGATAAAACTTATGAAATATTCCAGAAAGCACATATTGCTGATGTAAGTAAACTGCAGGAAAAAAAACCAAAGACCCAAAAATGTAAACGAAAAGGCAATAACATGGGATCAAGGAAATTTCTAAGAAACCTAAAATCAGTCAATGTTTTTGTTAATACAGAAAAAGCAAACGAACTACCTAAAAACAACAACACAGAGGTCTTTCAAAAGTGCCCGGACGATCCTGAACCGACAACTGCGACAGATGAAAGCATCGAAATTGTTGAGCAAGAGCTCTTAAACCTATCAGTCTATGAAGAAGTGATAAACGCTGAAATAGATGATGAGGAGATGGCACACAAAGCCATAAGTCCTGAGGCCTTGGCAAAAATTGATCGGTTAAACTCTTTGAATGGGGCACCCCGAGCCAGCAATAGGCGAGTTTGCAAACTAATACCCCCGCCAACAGAAGCGATCCCGTTGGCTCCTACCGAAAACTCTAATAAATTTGAAACTATGGCGGAAAAAAGAAGCCGCCTGGCCGCACGGAAAGAAGCCCCAAACTCTGGAATTGAAAATAGCTTAGTTTGCTGGAATGATCATAGCAAAATGCAGATTGAAGAAATTGACAAACCAAAATTTAACATGACAGACATGGCTATTACAACTCAGCCTATCCTGAAAGATCCCAAAACACTTAGAACATCAATTGTAGCTAATAAAAACCAACGAAGATCGCAACAAAACCTTTTCGAAAATAAAGATAAATCGGCAAATACTGCGAAGTATATGTTAATACTAGAAAGAATATTGGACACTAATGATGGCCTAATTTTGAATCGAAACAACGTCCTTAGACTCCTACATCATGTTCCTGGACTCCGGTCAATTGAGTCCAATGACATTCAAACAGTGGCCTTCATCAACGACCATCAGAATGACAAAGTTGCACTGCATATAAATTCCAGAATTGTCTGTGATTCACTCCTAAATGCAGTCTCGTTTCTGTTATCTTTAGGCTTTGACATCCATGAGGTCTTCCAAAATAATTCTGCAGACCCTTGTTCCACAAAGGCAACGGTAGCACTAGATAACAATTCACCCTTAACCCACAAGGCTACTTTTGGAAACAATGTTAAACTAAATCCTCCTACCAAAGCTGTCATTAAGACACCGAACAACAAGTTAGAAATCAACAAGGAATTAATTAGCATCCCACAAGAAGGAACATTTTGCAACTTGGGAGAAAACATCAAAATCACAATTTCTGGAACAAATTCTCTAGCTGTAAGTGAGCAAAACATCGACTCACAAACTTTGGATGATAACACCACGTCAAAAAACTGGAATTGGCTAGCTGGCATCCTGGGGAAGCAATCTAGCTAATGCCATCAGGGACGCAGTAGCCCCCACATGAACGTACTCTCATGGAACACACGAGGGTTCATGCATCTATTTAATGAATCAAAAAAAAATCCATTGAATCAAACAGTGATTTGCCTGCAGGAAACGTGGCTGACTGTGTGCCCATTATCAGATGAATATGAAGTAGTCATGAACCCAGCCATAGCGAGAAAAAAAGGTCGCCCATCTGCGGGTTTAATAACAATGGTGAAAAAAAACTCAGGTTGGGCAGTGAAAAGTGCCTGCAATCACACTTCATACATCCAACATACAATTGTAGAGGCCAATTCAATAAATCCCGAGAAAAAAATCCAGCTCAATATAATCAACTTATACTGGCATCATAAAGAAGCTGGCACATACAAATTTTTGAACACAGTATTGGATCTAATTGACGCAATCAATAGCGAGCAACAAGCGCCCAACGTAATTTGCTGCGGTGATTTCAATCTATCATGCTTGAGAGACGTGCAAGACTACGCAGCACCAACCACAACGCAAAAGTTGGCAGCAAAATGGTGCTCGGCCCTACAAGAAAGAAACATATCAATGGCAAATGGGAACACTAATGGAGACATTCCAGCACAAACAACATGGAAAAGTGGAAAGGCAACTTCCACTATAGACTATTTCTTTATCTCAAACAATCTAAGCCAACGAGCAGTGGAACTAAAGATATTAGAAGACCAAAATAGCGACCACAGTAAGTTAACACTTACTTTGCTTTCTCCGATCGTAGTGAAACCAAACAGTTGGAGGAACCAGGTTGAAGTAAAATCCAACAGAACCCGTCTGAAAATAAAGCCCTCTGAGGTGAAACGAATTACAGACCTATACTATAACCTCATAACAAATTCAACAGACGCCAGTCTTGAATATACCGCTGTATTGGAACAGTTTATGACTATTCATAATGGTTAAAAAAAAACAGACTTTGTTCCTAAACACTGTTATAATTACGAAACTGCAGTAAGAAAGAGGCAATTAAGGAAAGAGCTAAGACACCACGCACAACTTGATATTGATCAGCGACAGCTCGCAAAAAAAGCCTCTATGCAGAAATACAAAAACTGGCTAATTTCGCATAAAACTATCCAATACCAACAGGATAGCGAAGCCATGTTAGCGGTGCTTAGTAATAAGAACTCAGCCGACTTTTGGAATCTGATCAACAACATGAACTGTCAACAAAGCGCAATCCAAACAAACAAGGTCCCACAAGCGGAATGGGTCACTCATTTCATTTCGGTTTACAGAAAAACCAGCTCAACAATTGAACCTAAATTTCCGAAGCTCACCAAGTGGGATCTAACGTTTGACAAGGAAAGCATAACACAGAGCATCCTACGAGCTTCCTCCTCAAGAGCACCGGGTCCTGATGGACTAACCAACCACTTGATAAAACAAAACCCAGAGGACTGGTCTGAGTTCCTTATGCTACTGTTCACACAGATCACGGAAGAAGCCACTATACCATCTAGCTGGAAATCAGCTATTATAATTCCCATCTTCAAGAATGGAAACAGAGCAGATCCGAAAAACTATAGGCCCATAGCATTATTAGATGTCTTAGGAAAAATCTTTGCTACCCAACTACAAAATCAATTAATGAAATGGATTGAACACACAAAACATCTGGACCTCCGTCAAACTGGTTTTGTCCGAGGTGTTGGTTGCGGCTTAAATCTGCTACTGTTAAACATTTTGAAAATGGATGCCATAAAATCAATCAAGAAAATCTATCTTGCATTCGTGGACTTATCCCAGGCATTTGACAGCATTGACCGGGAATTATTATGGAGGAAAATGGCGACCTGGAATTGTCCGCTCAGTTTACTCTTGGCCATTAAAGCACTTTACACCGACACAGTGATAAGGGTGAGACTTAATCAACAAGGACTCCTCTCTGAGCCAATAAATACTTATAGAGGAGTTAAACAGGGTTGTCCACTCGCTGCCATAATATTTAACCTGCTCATCTCAGACCTGGGGGCAGCCTTTGAAAATATCAACGCCTTTGCCCCAAAAATAAACGGAAACGAAGTAAATTGGCTCCTGTATGCGGATGACCTAGTCCTACTGGACTTAACCCCTATAGGACTGCAACGGAAATTACAGATTCTAGATCAATACGTTACGCAAAACGGATTAATTGTGAATTCTAAAAAATCTGTAATTTTAACCCTGCAAGATCTTCAAAAAAATAAAAAGAGAGAGGGGCTGAAAAAATTCAAATGGAGAATCGGGAAGGAGGCCTTACAACACGTTCACCAGACCATGTACCTTGGCATGTGCTTTAGCTCAAGTATCAACGAGTTTCCTTGGGTTGCGAAAACAAAGGATAAATGTAAACAACTAACAGCACAGGCCTGCATACTTAATAAGAAGTTCGGAAAACATTCATTAAAACCTGTCATGGACTTTTATAAAATGAAATTCATTCCGGCAATAACACATGGAGCCAACAGTGCTCTGGGATGTCCAGACACTCTATGGTCATCGCTTGAACATCACTTCTGGTCAAAAGTTTTGCGCCTTCCAACAGGGGTACCAACAGCTTGCATAAGATACGAGCTAAGTCTCTTGTCAATTAATGCAATAATAACGTGGTCCACTCTAAATGAATTTAGAAAAATAACCTCCGATTCAACTGCTCCTCAATACAAAATTCTAACCAGTACAGACACAGGACCGACAAACTGTATCTTGTCCCAATGGATAACACGCTGTGATACCATTCTCAGTGACTTATCCACCAACAGAGAGTTACTCCAGATGAACCCTGTCAAAGTAAAATCACTATTATGGCAGCAAGATTGGATTGACACAGGGGACACAAGAGGAACCCATAGAATCATGAAAACATGTCCGGCCGAAGCAAGAAAACTAAATGATCCCCAATCCTACTTGCTTAAGTTCCCAGACACCGCCCGTAGACTCCTTTATATGAAATTCCGCTTGAACCAATTTCCTACAAGAGAATTATTGGCAATTCGCCACAAAGGTGGAGCTCCAATATTGACCTGTCGCTTATGCGGGGAAGAAAATGAAACATTGAAACACCTTATTTTGTATTGCACACAATTGCGACAGGAACGATCTAATCATCTGAAAAAATACATTGAGGCAAGGCCAACTCTGTCTGCTGAGGATTGGTGGGTCTTGATGCATCAAGACATGGAACGCAGCCTAACAATCGAACTGACTTTCCTTCTTGAAAAGATGATCGGAAAGCTGGAAAAATATGAAAACGACATCAAAGTCATTATAAATTCAGCTTGATCATTGGAAACTTAAGAGTGTTTTGGACTGCAATGCTTCCTATTTAGTCTTACGCTTCTCGTACATGTCTTCCTCTAGCCTCCTTGACCATCTTTGCCCTTATCTTTTGATTGGAGCTCCTTCTGTAAATCTGTCTTTTTCAAGAATGAATTTTCTAATGCCCTTTGAGATTTTCTTTTTCTCTTTTTCTTTTCTTTCTTTTTTCTCTCTCCTTATTCTCTTTACATTTTCCTTTTTCCCTTGTTATTTTTAAAGGTTTGTAACAAACCAATAAAAAAAAAAAAAATAAATAAAAATAGCATGCACTGGTAAAAACCCATGAAATTGACTCAAAATACTTGGTTAAAGGGATGTTATGGTTAAGTTGCACTAATAAAAACCTATGAAATTCAATGAAAATCTTTGTTAAGGGGACATTATGGTTAAGTTGCACTAATAAAAACCGATGAAATTCACTGAAAAAACTTTGTTAAAGGGATGTAATGGTTACGTTGGACTAATAAAAACCTATGAAATTAAATGAAAAAACTTTGTTAAAGGGACGTTATGGTTAAGTTGGACTAATAAAAACCTATGAAATTCAGTAAAAAAACTTTGTTAAAAGGGCGTTATGGTTACAAGTAAATAAAAAAAAACAGAAATTCGACAGTATGGTAAGCTAAGCAACCATAACTTGCGCCACCACCGTGGAATGCTAAGACTAACACCCAGGACATCAAAGATGACATCACAAATATCATCGATGACATCACTGATGACATCACATGTCTAGCCCCTTCTTCTTTGTTCACTGCCATATCTAGGCCAGGTGGGTCTATTTACTGACAGTCAGAAACATAACTTTCAAAAGGTATTACATTTATAGATATTGCTATTCTCACATGTTCTTACACTACTTTCCTTAGAATGTAATCACATCTTCTGATGTACATATATAGGGGAAGAAGCAGGCCTGAAACACAGCAATCATTTTTGTGCGTGAATACAATCATGTAGATTATACTCAGTTGCTAATGATATTACCGCTTGTTTGCTTACTTTACTCTCCATCTATAATCCCCATATTTGTATGCATTGCAGTCTATTTATGTTTTGTGTGTATTAGTAGAAATATGTAGTAAGTGATGCATTATTAGCTACTTAGTACATGTTTCAGAGACCGGAAAAGTCTGATACAGAAGTATTCACCGTTTTATTATATAACTTTGGAAAATTACAAATATAGCACCTCTGTGGTGTATGCTGCAGCCAATACCTACATTTCTGTGTGAGTAGGTTCCTGTACTAGAAAGAACACTGCAATGGAATTGTCTTTAGAACACTACATTGCGTGATGAAGTATGTAATTTATTACACATCTCCCGATAATCCCTGATACCTTTTTGCCAACATTACATTCACAAAGCCTTGTATCAAAAATCTACGCCACATTTGATAAAACAAATTCATTTTTTTATCTCTGCGAAAAACTACTTTCTCAATTTTGGAAACCTGTCTCAAGTCCTCTACCCACTCTGAGAATGTCGGTCTGTCATCACATTTCCATTTCCTCAAAATGATTTTCTTAGCTGAGTTTGTCACCCTGAAAAACCAACATCCACAAGACCTGGCCTCACATTATTTAGATGTTTTAATCGTGTAATTTCAAGTACATATTGTTACATTTCAAAACACTCTTTGTATGAAAGATATACATTCTGAATTCAATTAGTTTTTTCCATATCTTGCTATTTATATTGGCTGAAATATCATGAAATCATGAAAATGTCTGAAAAGCCGGCTCACCTCCAAGGATCACTGGCAAGGATGAATCCTGTCTAGGCCTGTCGGGGCGGGGCAGAGAGCGCCCCCACTCTGCCCCTCTAATAGACATTCCATGACTAACCAATCAATTTGTCGTCCTCATCCAGATACGTAAACCCTCCAAAATGGAGGCACGTTAGCAAAGTGCCCAAAGATTTGCCCTGACAAATGCAACCACTGCTGTTATCAACTTAACATACACCACCACTATCCCCATGCTGTCCCAACCCACTTCCTAAAACCAGAACAGCATGTGCCTCATCCCAGCACAGTTGTTTGCACCCCGCACAGCTCCACTTGCGCTGTACACTGTGGCCCACCCAACACAACTAAGTTAGAGTGCAACGAAGACCGATTAATAATGCCATCTACTCCCACATACTCACTGGATGCGTTCTTTCCAGGAGTCCCACTAGACCATATTCACTCACGAGCTACCGATGTGAGTCACCTGCAGTACTGATGGGCCCTGTGAAATAATTACCCTCACTCCATCCAAGGTCTATCTCCCGACCCCCCAAAACCCCTCCACCGCAGTCTAAGTAGCACCAGCACTCATCACCACTCTGCCCAGCCACTTATCCTCTCCCGTGCCTGCTTCGCAATTCAAATCTCTGGCACAGAACCAGCAGAGCCTTGAGGCCATCATGTCCGCACCCAGCAGCTTCAAGAAATGCCCTTCTAAGATCAGATATGAACATCAATGCTGAGTCCCCAGTCTTGGCCACAAGCCCCTCGCCGACTCCTAACAACAATTGCTACTTCGCCATTCAGTCAATTTCCACCACCAAGGTGTTGAGCACAGCTCACATTTCGTGGTCGACAGGTTCTGCAGATGACCAAATGTCAAGGCACCCTTGTGGGGCAAAGTGGCCCTCGCCTGGCCATGGGAGCAACTGTACTAAGCATAGCCAGTCAAGTATATCACCCCATTGTCCACCTTTGAAGGAGATCACCACAGAGATCATGTATCCCTCGGATTGCATGCCATGACCATCAAGAGCCATGCTACTGATACACCTTGCTCCCCTTGCTCCCCTGATGAGGCCACCATCACAGTACTACCGCCAAACAGTCAGCCTGCACCACTTCAAGGGTCAATTCCAAACACATAGCCTTAGGATAAAAGACACTCAGATGACCTGTGCCTTAATTAATGCCTGCTCAGTACCGGCTCATGTGCTAGACATCAATGACCTTTTCAACTCCAGAAACATTGATGCCCTAGCCATTTCTGAAACATGGCTGTATGAGACCTGCGGTACAAACCTTTCTTTGACTGTCCCTCCAGTCTATACCATCTTCCGTGAGAACTGGATCAATGCAAGAGGAGGTGGGGTTGCCATTGTGGCGAAAGATTCCATCCCCATCAGGCTGTTCAATTCCTCCTTTCAAGTAAATGGTGACATCCTCTCCATTAAGTGGTCCACCTCACACACTAGCACCATCACTATTCACCTCATATGACACCTCCCTACCCCCCAGGCCCTACATTGAAATTTGAAAAGACCATGCTCAACGTCCTGGGAGACAACATCAAGGCCTCCTCAAAAATCCTCCTCCTAGCTGACCTCAACCTAGGCCTTAATGACCTAGCAGATCCTCAGGCCTTCTCTGTCACTACCTTCCTGAAAGCGTTAAGCTTTTTTCATCGCTCTAACAGTCACACTCATGCTAAGGGTTGCATGCTGGATTGGATTGCAGACCTTAACTGCTCCATCTCTATCAGCTCTAACTCCCCCGGTCCGTGGTATGACCATAACATCATCGACTTTGTCATTCCCCACCCCAAGAAACTGAAACCTACCTCAACACCCCTACCGACAGCATTGTCGCATAGCTCTTGTAAGCTCACTAAGGAAGGCATCCTTACCTTTCTAGATTTGCAGAACATAAAGTCTCCATTCTCAAAGGATCCTACTACCTTGGCAGATCTTTGTGCCTCTACCTGCCTCTACCTTGAACACGGCTGTTAACACTGTTGCCCCGTTAGCTCCTCACAAAGCCAAACTTGCGAAACATTCCAACTCTTGCTTCTCCCTAGACTTCCTTGAGCTTAGGAATCAAAAATGCTTGGCCGGGTTAACATGGAAAAAAAAAAATCTGATACCCTGCGACTAAAGTACTCTAAGATAGCGAAGTCATACAAACAAGCCAGACAATTCCTCTGCCTTTAATGCCAGAATCACCAATGCCATGTCCGACACTAGAGAGATTTTCGCCATCCTCAGGGAACGTGAAACCCCTGCCACCCCTCCTCCCTTCCTGATCAAAGATGAAACATAGGGCACCAAGATCCAAACAGACATGCTCAAGAAAATTGACATCTTGAATGATAAAACCCTCACCAAACAAGCGAGCTTGCACACTCTGCCCCATGTCTCAGAGGTGAACTCTTTTCCAACATCAGTGATCCCTACGATCCCACCATTCTGATTCAAAGAAATCTCTGAACATGAAGTCCTTGCCAACATGAAGAGACTCAAACCCTCCAGATGCAAAGGGGATGTCTGACCGGGCACCCTCATAAATGACTGCTCGGAAATGTTAGTACCATTTCTCTCTACCTTCATCAATGCCTCATTCACCACAGGGACAGTACCTTCCAGCCTCATAGAAGCGTGGGTGCTTCCACTATTTAAAAAAACCTGGCTAGACCCTGAAGAGCTCAGTAATCATAGGCCTACCACGACTGTTCCCTTCTTGCTGAAAATTCTGGACTGAGTTGCAAACATACAGGTTCAGGTTTACCTTAAATCCAACCATGTTAGGGAATGTGCCAATCTGGCTTCCGCCCATGGCATGGAATCGGCACTGCTAGACTTGAAGAATCAAATGGATGAGATCAGGGATGGAGGAAGCCAGCACTCCTCCTACTCCTTGATCTATCAGCCACTTTTGATCTGGTAAACCACAAAATTCTATGCCACCACCCCACACGGCAGCCAACATCGCCCCTTAAGCTACCTTACGGATAGCCTCCTTTCTAGAGGGGAGAGTAATGAGAGTGTTTAAGGAGAATGCCAGTGCCCCTCCCACACCACAAGCCTCTTGCATCTCCCCCACATTCTATACATTTTTTACCAGACTTCTCTTTAACATCCTGGACTCCATCAGCATAGCATACACCAGCTATGCTGATGACACCCAAATCCTCTACCCACTCTCTGGTAACTATAATGGATGGCTGAGAACCATATTTGCTTGAATGGGGATAAGACAGAGATCTTCCAAGTAGGTCCACCTGTGGCACTTAAAAAACATAATGATCAATATGCAGCCTTCATCATTGATAACATCAAGGTCTCTGTACCCTCCATGGTGAAGACACCTTGACTCTACACTCTCCCTATCCTGCCAGGTGAACGTCATTGGCTCCTTGGCAGCCTACACCACAAAGCTCCTAAATGCCTCAAGGCCCTTCATATCCAGGCACAGCTGCCTGACGATAGTACGAGTAGTCATTGGGTCCAGACTCGGCTACTGTAGCGTTCTCATTTCTGGCACCGTCTCTAAAAAACTACAGAAAATGCAAGTCATTCAAAATAATGCCATTAGAGCAGCCCTCATGATTCCCAAACCGAAGCACATATCAGCTGCGAGAGGAGCAGCCCACTAACTCCCAATCCGTGAATGGATTATCTTCAAAACTATGTCCATCACGCATAAGTGCTAATCCAAAATGGCTCCTACCTACCTATCCAATCATTGAGGCCAACCAGGACGTTATATGCGCACCATCTCTGCCAACTGAAAATCGAACTATCCAATCTTGGGGGCCTGAGCTTCCCCTACATAGCAGCTAAGCAATGGAACTTCTTGCCACCCACATTAAGAACAGAAGCGTCATACTGGGTATGCTGAGGATTCCTCAAAACATGGCTGTTTGTGTTGCCAGATTCTCATTATGTTCTGTCTACTGTTTACTTTTCCGTACTGTCTCTTCTGTCTGTATTGCAACTAACTGGTTTCTGCAAGAACACCTCAATGCCTCTGGGCTGTTTGTGCACTTTATAAATGAAAAAGCAAATCATAGAAAAATAAGATATATAGCCAGAGCGGGCACCTCTTTCATTGATACTTTGACCACAATCTATTTGTAACACCGGTTGTACACAACCTTTTGTGTCCCGTTTCTCATTTCACCACTGGGTGGCTCCTTGCCATTGAATGGTGCCCGGGCATCCATGTCTTAATGGGCTGTCCACAGGGGAGCTGACTGCGGAAGTTAAGTGTGACATAGTCGTCCATTCAAGCTGATAGGTAGTCAAATGCCAAGCACTCTCATTGATGGAGGTTGTGATGCCTCTGAGTTATGGCTGGGTGGCTCCCTGCAATAGATTTGCAAGCAAGGTTCAGGGCTGCTGCTTGCCAATTAATTGGGTGAGCAGCATCATTTAGTCACAGTACCTTATTCCCCACCACTATCACCTTTTAAACAAAATAAATGTATGTTTACTTGTTTCTTATGGCTAATTCACACGTCATAGGGACACTGTATTGTACACAAAGTTACAGTATGCACATGTCATCAGCATGCTTATGTCTTTGTTGGAGCCAGGATTTGGTGAGGATGAGCTGCTACCTGTAAAAGAGGGGAGATACTGTAAACCACAAGTTGCATTTAATGAAAAGGATGTGTTTTAGGCTGTCACTTGTAGTGCTACTGTGCTGTTTTGTGGCAATGAATGCCGAAACCCAAAGAAATGTTAATGAATACTATAAGACATCCTTCCTAACACCTCTGTACCCATTCCAAAAGGACAGACACTGTACAGCACATGTACCAGAGAGGAATATGATGATTGCAAATGTGCCCTTCTGTATTGGCCGTGTGTCTGAGCTAACAACCCCAACCACCATGGGCATTCAATTTGACCTACTCAGTAATGCAGCCAGCCTCCCATTAGCCAGTCCCATCTTTTTGAGTTCCTAATCTTTCTGCAGCATTTCATTCCTGCCAATGTGTCACAAGCTAAACTGTGTTCAGATTTCATTTCAGTATATCAAACCAGGCAGACTATTAATGCAACATATATCAGGAAAGCTACTGACTACAAGAGGTTGTTCAAGAATGTCATAATGCTTTTCAATACAGACACATTACAGAACGAAAGACGTTATTTCAGTACAGTAGACGCTGCCCAATTAATGATATTGGACTCTGTGCTGGAACAGATGCTCTAGAAAAGGTGAAGATGATCAGAGCGGTCAGATAGTAGAATGTGTTCTTACAGAGAGAATAGCTTTTGGACAGGGTGTGTTTCCATCATCAGCTTGAAGAATTATTGGTACTGACGCATCATCACATTCCAGAAATACATTGGACCCTGCAGCATCCGCATATGGACACCAAATAGTTAAAGTATATTGGCGAGAAGTCAAGTGACAGTATGAGCTTTTTATGATGACTGGATGGGGGTTTCAATTGCATTCAATGATTTACAGTAATCCCCACACCTACTCATTGTGACGTATCTACCTCAGACGATCATCACGGACCACGCTCATGCTGCTACAGTACTGTATTGAAAGCTCATTCATTTAAATGTGAGGCAGTCATTGGCAATCCAGCAGCCCATCAACCTACAGGCTGTAATAACATAGACACCTGCCTTGACACCTAGACCCACACATGTCCCTCTGTCATTAGCTCCCTTCCCCACAGTATCAGACTCTGAAATCCCCCAACTGCGCACTGTGCACATCTCAACCCCCAGTCCCACCAATCCTGGTTATCAAATTGTACTCACCTCTAGTGATCAATGGCCCTCTCCCTGGTTAACAGCCAAGCCCGAAACTCCTTTGGTCACATCACCAAACAGATCAAATTGCAGATTAATTGCATTACATGTTTAAACTCACTGCATGTACACATGTTGCACTGACTAAGCATCCTAGCATACACTGCATTAGTAGCACGACACTCGCTGTGGGTGCATATCTGGCAGTCACTACACATCGCAGCATGCACTGCATTAAGACCACACAACATTGGTGCAATCTGATAGAGACGATGTGGGTCATAAGCCGGTCAGATAGCGCAGCAAGTAGAGCGCTCTTTGACATCCGTGCAGAGCCTGCCGATGCAGGTCCGAATCCCGGCAGAGCCAAACTCAGCATTTCATCCTTCCGAGGTCGATAAATGAGCACCACACACCGTGGGTCATAATAAGCAGCACTCAGATGCCTAAGGGTTTGTAGCGCTATATGAATGCAAATTATTATTTTTAGGAGTTTAGTGGTATTCTGCTGGTAATTCCAGCGGGATAACAATAAACGGTATTACCATTGCGGCTGTCTGATGTCCCAGAATTGCCAGGATATTACAGGCAGTGGGAGTAACGGTAACTCCCCATTCTATGGAGTCCATGGTACTCCATGGGGGGATTTTCGGTATTACCAGCACCGGTAATGCCATCTGTTTTTTGCTGGTGGGGCCTGATTTAACTCCAGCTTTTGGTTGGAGGTGAAAGTAAGTCCCGTTTACGCTCAGGCCAGAAAGAATACAACCCTCTAGGGAAAAAGGCCACGAGATTGCTTGCAAGGATAACAAGGTTTATTTGTACAGAATACAAAGGTTTCAGCAAAGGACTCTGCTGCTAGAGAACGTTCTGGCTCCAACATGATCATTAGTACATTATAAACGGCCACAGCATCACTGCTGCCGTCATACGTATGGTCTGAATCCGCACAACTGATTGGTGAGACAGTATACATGGTCTTGCTCCATAGGGGTTGCCAGGCTATGATTGGTTCTCGTCTCAGCTGTCTGTCTCCACGTGTGTTAGCTGGGCCCATCTCTCCAGGGAGTGAACGTCAAGTTCTTCACATGTTGGTATTCCAAGGCTAGATTTGTAAGCTGGGGATACTACTACATCACTATGGCATGCACCTGGGAGGCTTAAAAACTGGCACCAGTGGGAAAGGAAGAAATACAATCAAGCTCACCCACACATTCTGTGCTCTGTGTATATGGCAACCCTCACATCCAAGGCTTCCACCCTTGTTTTGATCTATAATGTATCCCTCCCTGTACCTCATACATGCATTTATGGGCAGAGGTGAAATGATCAGGAATGCTCAGATCTTTTATGACCATTGGTTTTATCGCTGGTGGGCTGGGTCTCTCACTATTGTGGAATGCAGGGGTTCTTGGTGTGGGTCAGTGTTGGGTGCCCTTACTCTTGGTGGGCTGGGTGGGGGTTAGAGGTCTGCTGTTGGTTTGGCTGTGATGAACATGCTGCGAGGAGCCTGGAGTTGTCTCACGGACTTGCAGGGCACATTCCTTTCTGTGATACTAAGTTATTGTAACAGTTAAGGTACAAGGGGAAGTGTCTGTGGGGACTAACAGCACGGCTCACCTCGTCTCAGCATTTTGGGATGTTCATGCTTTTCCATCGAGCCTACGTTTTACCGCGTGGCCATGTTGGGTTGAGAGTGTCTACCATTACTACAAAATGGCATCTCTTTATGCCCACCCTAAACCTACGCACCTATAGTTTCTCGCAATATTGTTTTTGTGCTGGGTTCTTTAACACATTCCTTTCCCCCCTACCACATTGCATGGCTGTTTATGAGATTTGCCTCACTCTAAAGTGCATGGGGGTGGATTAGACTCATTAGACTCATTTCCATTGCAACATTCCCCCCCTTTGTTACTTCTATGATAACAAATGCTTGCTTCCCTTGTGTTACAAGGTACTTTTGGAATGCCAATCGAGACCATCATCATTGCGCTATTAGGTACTGCTTTGGCACAACACTGGAGACCCAACTGGCCCATGCAGAAAATGACCAAGACAAACATGATGATGGGCACTAGCATCTTCACCAATGTTCTGAGCCAGGAAGGGGCCCAACTAAAAGCGAGTGAAAACCAATGTTCCTCCAGGATGCCAGCCTCCTTCATCCTGTCCCCTAGAACATGCACTGCAGCGATAACATGTGGCAATGTCCCATTTTTAGCATCTTCTGAAGGTATGAATGTGCAACACGAACATCACCTTCCATTGCTGTCAGCATATCAAGGACATAGCGATTTTGCATTGTCATCATCCTCAGAGCATGAAGTTCGACCCTTATGATGTTGAACCCCTGCTCGGTGTCGTTAGCCAACTGGACCAGCTTCCAATGCACAATCTGGAGCCATTTGGCCTTAGCTTGTGCTTGCACACCAGGTAGCAATAAGGATGTGAAAAATGTCTCTGCTGAGTTAAACACTTTATATTCCTCAGGTATTTGTTCGAGCAGTTCTGATGAGTCTTTTCATAGGTAATTCGATGCTCTCTTTTTTCTTCGCAGCTGGCCATAAGGTTATTTCTCAGGGAGAATGCAAATGTCTGGTGATGACAGCGTCTGTTGTTCTGCGATCATAGGGGGCACTGTGGACACTTCATTGAGCAGTGGCCCCCTTTCAGGTGTTCTTCTGGGACTACTAACAGGGCTGAGTATAGCATAGCTAGCAAACAATAGCCCCTCCAGGAGGGTGGGAAGTGCAAGTACGCGTGTTGGCCACACACCCAGTGGTAGTCCATCAGTGCTGCTTTGCCATTCTTTAGGTCTGGAATCAACACTGTTCTGTTGCATCATTCATTTGAGCCGACAAAGACAGTTCCTTTACTGAAAAAGCAAAGTTCATAAGTCTCTTCTTGATGCACGTTCACCTGCTTCTCCATGGCTGCAATCCATGTCAGTTTTGTGATGTGCTCTGTCCATGTTTGGGCAAACGTTCGTTCTACGAGGGCCACCGTTTGTTCTGGGAATCCTGGAGTTGTCAGGGTCGTTTCTTGCCACTTGTTAATGTACTTTGCTCCTTCGATCACCAGATAGGATTCCTTTAGGCAGTTGGTGTTGGTCTGGCTGGTTTTGCATTTCTGGCCATCGAAATCGACAAATTGTAAATGTATGTTGCGTGCCTGGAAAGTTCCTCTGAGCCTACATAGCGCAAGATGAATCAGGCATTGTACCTCTGATTGGTACTTCATGTGGTACTAGACCCTGCTATTAGTTGGTTGCCTAGCCACTGCACTCATGTCTGAGTACCAAGTGTTCGAGTGCTTGGGATGATGGATATCTTCAAGAGTATCCAGGCCTTGGCCATGGTATGCATCATGTTTGAGTCTACGTGATTGTCTTTTCATTCTGTCATGACAAGATATATGTCTTCTTGACAATCTCTGCTTGCTGACTGAGGTATTATTACTACTATTTGTACTACAAAAGAGGTTTTGAATAGTTGGATGTCATATTTTAAACATCCTACTCCTGCATACAGTCGCACTGGTACTGGTGCTATTTGCTTGGATGTGCTATACATATATGCAGTCGTATTTACAGGTTCAGTTAAATTAAAGGAGGTGCTTTCATTCCGGCTCAGCTCGGGATCGGGTTCCACCTCCCCCCTCTTTTAGATGGCTCACCCAGATAAAAGATGACCTCCAATATATTCCTAACAAAAACATGAGAAAGGTAAACAAAATTGCTGTAAAATGTAGGCCACACTGATACAAATACATTGTAGTGCAGAGGTCTTCAAACTGTGGGTCGTGCGCATCCCGGGGCGGGGGGGGTGCCAGAGCCAAGCATGAAATGTAAAATTTCAGATTGGAGGAAATTGTCAGGGGCGGCTCACATGGTCAGACTGGATCATAAAACTGCCTCATGCACCAATGAAAAAGCGGCCCACAGTTGCAAATGGATATTAATTTCTTTAGTCACAGACGGTTTGAATAGTACCCAAAGGGGTGTTTTTGTGTTAAAATGTAAGCAAATTATGATATTTAAAGAATATTTATTCAGCAACAGTGGTCAAAACTACTAGCTGCATAGTGAAGTAACTCATCAAACTGTCCCACATTGGCCAGAAAAGTGGCCCATTTTGATTGGCCTACACTAGCATTTTGCATTTTGCGTATGGGCATTGCCCTATTGCCCTATAGGCCAGTCCAAGCCTGGCAGTTCAGCCATAATGGGCGAGGGGTGTCCACCCATTGGCCCTCTCACCCATTATGGAGGAGCTGAGGAGCCCGCCCAGTGAAACACTGAGCACTCCCTCAGCTGCTTTTTCCAGCTGAGAGAGTACTCCTGGGCTGGCTGAACTGTCAAAGGGAAACAATGTTTCCCTTTGAAAGTTCAGTTCCCCAGCCACACATGCTCAGTGAGCCATGCAAAGCTCGGGAGTTTTGCTTCGCCAGCCTTGCATAGCTCATTGCAAATTCTGCCTGGAACACTGCATGTCTGTGTGTGCAAGAAGGAGCTCCTGCGCCTCCTCGCACATACGGGCAGAGCAACCTGGAGCTTTTCAGCACCAACGCGAAGGCCCCTACAGAAGGTACGCTTATGTTCATTTATTTTTTTATTTTAATATGTGTATTGATGAGTGTATGCTTGTGTTATGGGTGAGTGTATGGTGTTGGGTGTTTGTATGAATGATAGAGCGATTTCTGTGTGAATGTGTGTGTGTGTGTTTGCTTTGGACTGTTGAGCTGATTTTGGCAAGGGGAAGGAGGGTTTTACAACAAAGGCATTTATTTGGGAAACATGTTACACCGACAATAGTGTTCCTGGCTACATTCTTGTTGCGTTTCACTCTGCACTGCTAGACCAGTGCATGCACACTAAGTATCACTTACACACCATGGTATGCAGAGATGCATGGTCCTTTTGTCACCTACTGCTATGGGTTTCCTTTTCACAATCCATATCTGAGCTGTCTGTCAAAGCACATTTTCAAAGAGTGTAGTTGCATGAGTGTCCACAGACCACATACACATTGACTCAATTCCAGTTCCACAGATAGCCTTCTCATTGTGGTGCATGCTCCCACTTACTCTTGCACACTCTGTGCCCACTCTATGGCCCCTGCCCTCAGCCTCTTCTGGATTGTTGGACCTTGTTCACATCACCCAACCCACTCTCCATCTCTCTGCACTTCAGGGACATTGAGCAGAAGTCACACTTTTGGGTGTACCCACTCCTCGGCTTCCCTTTCCACGCCTTCCTGCAGGTCCTCATTGTCTCCTGTGATGCCATTGTACATTGAAAGGTCACATGTGCATCACGTGTTCCCCTGGCAGGTGTGGCGACTTGACAGTTGAATGTCCCCTCAATGTGCATTTGCAACACTGTTGAATGTCAATGTGCCCAGTGCTGGCATGTACGTGATGGGGGGGATGGGAGGGGCACTTTTTAGCAAATGCTATGCATCAATGTTCAATGCGCAATGTCAGAAGGGTGCATGTCATGCCATTTCTAGTCAGAGTACTCCTTGGAGCATATGTACATTGTTGTCTCTTTTGACATGTTCAACGTGTCTTTCCCTGCCCATGTGCAGGTGAGAATGCACCTGATCCAGGGCTGGAGGAGTAGTCAGTTTTGTGGCAGACCACCAGGGGGGGATGTAGTGTGGTAGGCCGTGAAAACCCACTGGTGCTGCAGACCATCCTGAGTCATGCTGCAGACACTTCGGACTCTTTAGACTGTATCTGATGCTGAACCAGATGTGCATGCCTCAAAGAGGCCACAGGGAAGTGTCTCAATGTGTGGATAAGTCAGGCCTGTGAGTCTGTTGTGAGGCGCTGGCTTCACAAAGCCAGTCAGTGGTGGCACACCTCTATGCTTTGGTTACGGCTGCAAGGCCAGCCTCCCCTGATTTGGGATTGGGTCCTGGGCCTGATGTTGAAGGGAGTGATGCAGACATGCGGCCAATGACAGGGGCACCGCAGCAGGGAAGTAGGTCCCTTGCATCAGGCCGCCATTCGCCCTGTACACGTGTGGGACGTGTGCAGGCTGGAGAGACAGAGTGGGAGCAGCAGACATTGCGTGCCACCCTACGACATGTATATGTGTTGGATAAGATAGATGAGGGCATGTATAAGAAGGCCAAATCCATGACCCCGCCAGCGGCCCGGGTAGAGCAACAGCTGCAGGTCATACGGCCCTCATTTCACTCCCACAGACTGCACATGGAGGCCAACATCAAGGGCCAAAGGGCTGATCTGGGGTGTCTGCAGGCACACAGAGAGGCATTAAGGCTTGCGATGGAGGCCCAGAGGACTGCACTCCATGCAGAACTAACAACCACAAGAAGACTGATGCACGATGCGGTGGGTGCCTTCAGGCAGTCACTCTTGAAGGAACTCCGTGCATCACAGGCGTCTGCATATGCAGACTTTGTTCCCTTCCGTGATGCAATGCATACAGACATCACCGGCTTAACTGTGCTGGTGCATTCATCAGTGTCACACATGGCTGCTGCCTCTGTAGACCAGGACTTGACACTGTGTGGTCTGCCTCCAGCACCACACCCACCTGCAAATCAACCGCAGTATGGGAGTCCCAGCACACACATGCCTCCTGGTCCACATTGCTTTGAGGTCCATGAGCCCTTGGATTTTTTTATTTTAATTTTAATAGTCAACTTTTTTTGTCCTTTTTTGTCCATTCATTTGTACATTAGTATGCACCCTACCCTTCCCCCCTCCAGTGTGATCCCCTTGCACCATGTCCATAATGGACAATTGTTCTGTTATTTTAAATGTTTCATGGCCATGGCCCTTTTTTCTTTCTGGGTACCTTGCTTTGCCTTGAGAACTTTTATATTTGATTAGAAGATTCCTGGCACAGATGTTGGCATGTTTTTTGTTCATCTATTTCCAAGGTGGAATCTTTTTCTGTTTTCTTTTTGATTTTTTACATTTGCCTTGAGTTGTGCAGTTGCCCTATCAAGGCCATGACGTATGAAGTGGTGGACATGCAGTCATGCTCAGTGACATCAACTGCCATGGTTGCACTGTGGTAGATGGGCTGGCATGTGCAGGTAACATTGGGTTGAGTGAATATTGACACATGTTTGCAGTGTGTAAGGTACTGTACTATGGCTGCTATAATGCCTTGTCACATGTTGTTACATTGCTCCAGAATGAGGCGGTGACTGCACACTTTTACATCCAAACTCCCCATGCCCTCTGCCAGGGACTGGACCTCTTGTCATGCATTTGGAGGCACAGTTCCCTTTGGAGGTGATGCAGGAATCACATCATGCTGGCTCAGTAAGCAGGTAAGCACGTGTACTGTCCGGCATGTTCTGCCAGTATAACTGTTCAATATTCAATATTCAAAATGCAATGTTCAATATGGTTTCTGCATGCAGTACCCATCTTGATCAGCTGATGGTGTTCACCTTGTGTCACGGTGAATGTCTGTGCTGATGTGTGTCTGTGTGTCTGTACACATGCATGTGTCTGCCTTTGAACTTCTATGCCAGTGGCAGGTTTCTGTGGATGCACTCATGATGTTGACAGCATGTTTGGAAGTGATTGTGCAGGACTATTGTCACATTCCTCATCGTCAGTGTTTTGTTCAGTGTGGATGCACATACTGGTTGGCCACATGCATTGTTGGTGCTTCTGCACTCTGGGGGTTTCAGTTCTCCGACACACACTGACCGTGGTGATGCCTCCTTACTGCCACCCTCCTACTCCCCCAGCCCCTATGTTGTATAATGTGCCTGGCAGGTGTTCTCCCTCTGCACACTATACTCTTTGACCTTTGGCAATTCTAAATCCACTTCCTTGTCTGCTTACAAGTCGCGCCCAGCCAGGCCACTGGTTACCAAGTCCCATTCACATTGATAGGCATGGATGCACAACCTACACTACCGTTTTTCATGACATGGGCTCTGGTGACTCAGTTGTGGACATGTGTGTGCATTGACTCCACAGGACATGTTTGTCTCAATGTACACATTTTGGTTGTGACCGATGTGCACTTGTGTACCTCTGACTGACTGCTTCTGTGTTACCCAGTACGGTTGGTTATCATTACTGGTGTGTATTACATGTTTTCTGGTTTTAATGTCTACTTCATGTTTACTGCCACAGTCTGTGGGTGTACGTTTCATCGACACAATTTAGTTGCATGCATGTCTGACATCCTTCACTTCCCACCACTTGGATTTATCTGCTGTTTTTTGTATTTGTTTATTATTTATATTGTGCACCGAACCCTGAGGTAACTGGGTTCTTGAGAGACTTATGAGTTACATACATGTGAGGCAATAAACAGTGACAGATACATAACACAAGAATGGTGACCCTGGTTACAGTTGGGTCAGGCAAGCATTGGCAATTGTACAAAGTTATGACAAGAGGAGACCTAGGACAGTCAGCAATTGTGGGGTGTCATAAAAGAAATACAACATAGGAACAAGTACAGTAGTTGGTAAGGTAGAAGTGCTGTGAAATGTCCGCTGGGTGTGGCGGGTTTCAGAGTTAGTGTATTGGCTTGTTATTGAGACAGTTTTTGATTTTGGCTTTGAATGTGAGGAAGGAGGGTTCCAGTCTGAGTTGGGTGGGGATGGAATTCCAATGTTTGGCAGTTTGGACAGGAAAACTAGCTTCTCCAGATGTCTTTAGGTTGTACCTTGGTACCACCAACTTGAGTGAATGAGTTGATCTGGTGGTACGTGATGCTTGATGTTTGCATATTTTGTTGGACAGGTATTTTGGGGCTGTATTCGAGAGGCATTTGTGGGTGATAGCCAAGGTGCGTAATGAGATTCTGTCATGGATAGGCAACCAATTGACGTAGTGTCTGGGCGTGGAAATTCAGCTAGATCTGGGTAGGCTAAGTGCTGCTCTCAATGAGTTATTCTGGAGTACCTGTAGTCTGTTTAGGTTGATTTCAGATGAACCTAGTCACTAGTGTGTTACAGTAGTCTAATTTGGAGAAAGCAAGAACCCTTGCTAAAGTGAGACAACTGTTTGTTGATAAGTATGATTTGCAGCTGTAGATTAGTTTATTGGTGTAGGCTGTGGAAGATGCAAAACTGCTGAATAATTTTTTGAGGGATATTATTGCGTCAAGATAGACCCCCAGTGTTTTTATATCTTTGGATACTTTGATGTTGTTACCATCAATATCGAAAGATGAGTACCTTGAGTCGAGTTTATTCAATCGTGCCTGATTGCCCACAATCATTAGCTCGGTTTTATCGTCGTTCAGACATAAGCTATTGGTGGCCATCCAAGCTTGGATTTCCAGGCATATGTCATTGAGTAATTTGGAGTCTTCGACATAACATCCAATGAGGGGTATGAGGACTTGGGTGTCATCCAGATAGTTGATATAGATGACACCCAATTTGTCCAGACAATCAAATAACATCTTTGTAAATATGTTATATGTTGTGGGTGATACACATGAGCCTTGAGGGACTCCACAGAGTATGGGTATTGGGTATGCTGAGGCTGAAGAAGGGGAAAATACTCTGGTGGTATGATTTTAGAGAAGGAATTGACCCACTCAGAGGCAGTTGTGGAAAATGCTGCAGCTGAGGTAAGGTGTTTGGTGAGGATTTGGTGGTCAACAAGGTCGAAGGCCGCTGATAAGTCTAAGAGTAGGAGGATCGCTATCTTACCATTGTCCTTCGCCTCATCCATTTGGATCTTTAGATCCAAGAGAGCTGTCTCAGTGCCGTGTCTGGGCCTGATGCCTGATTGTCTAAGGCCTAGACGTTTATTTTCCTCTAAATGCTTCTGAATTTGGAGGTATGCCACTCGGTCTATGATTTTTAGGAGGAACGGGATGGTGGTGATGGGCCTGTAGTTAGTGGGGATATTTGGATCAAGGTTGTTTTTTTTTTAGGAGGGGCATCACCCAAGCTTGCTTGAGGTTGTTCGGTACCTTGTTGGTTGAGAAGGAGCTGTTTATCAGGGTAGTGATGAATGGGGCTAAGGTTTTTGCACCTTCCTTAATGATGGAGGCTGGGCAGATGTCCCCTTGACAGTGAGAGGGTTTGAGGCTTAATATGATGTCCTCTACTTCCTTTGGTGTGACTTGTGAGAATATGAAGGGGGCACAGTGTTGTGGGATATTGGTGGGGACCGGTGATGGGTGGAAGGCGTAGGGGGAGACTAGCCTTCTTAGATTCTATCTTATTTTGCAGTAGGGTGATTTTGTCAGCAAGGGCTTGTTGAATTTTTGTACACCATTCAGCATCTTTAATACAGTCCTGAGAGGGAGGAACTGGGAATTCTAGCTCTTTTATTATACTAAAGAACTCCTTAGTACTAGATTTGGCATTGTGGATTGTCGAGTTGTAGGCTTCTTTTTTTGTAGAGAGGATAGCGGCTTTGTAGATAGCAGAGGCTGACGTGAATGCGATTTTGTTAGTGGTGGTGGGCGATTTCCACCAGGTGGATTCCGCAGACCTTTTGGAGTTTCTAAGTAGTTTTAGTCCTGGGGTAAGTCACTTATTGAGGTGAGCGATGGGTTTGGCTTTTCTAAGTTTAGGCGGGGCTGAAATATCTAGCGCTGATTTAAGCGTGCCGGTATAAAGGTTTACCAATTTGTTGGGATGCAGACTCTTGAATTTAGATTCATCAAGAATGTTGTTGTTGAGGGACTGGAGGCTGTCAATGGTAATATTACTGCAGTTTCTGGATAGGGATGGGGGGCTAGTGAGGCCTTGGGCTGGCAAGCTCCTGGGATGGAGAACCTGTGTCAGGTTCAAGTGAGCCCTGGAATCCATGCGCACTACTGGGGCAGTCTCACTTGGGGGGTGTGGTGTGTTGGGGGTGAATGTACAGCAGCATGTCCATTTGCTGTATTGTCGAACAGGGGCATATGTTGGCTGATGTAGGGTAGGGGTATATGCTTTCAGTGCCTTAGTTTTGCGGAAGTGGGGTACATGTGTCTCGTTGTGTAATGCATGCCATGGTGGGTTTTCGCCTTGGTTTGTGTGAGATAGGGATACTGATTGACCCTACACATGTGCCTATTATTTGCCAGTCTGTCCTTCACCGCCCACCAGTTTTGTGCTTCATTGCCTCTACATGTAGATATTTTCCTTATTTGTGCCTTCTGTGATTGCATGCCATGATGGTAAATTCGAATGTATTGATATCACTATCATCCTCCCTAAGTCAAATTCTATGTGCCCTCACCCACAGTGATGTTGGGCATGTCCATCCCCTTCTACACGCCAGACAGTGTACTCCTTGCTATGGTTTTCACTTGTCCCCATCTCTCTGTCTCTGTCTCTCTCTCTCTCTCTCTCTCTCTCTCTCTCTTTCTCTCTCTCTTTCTCTCTCTCTCTCTCTCTCTCTCTCTCTTCCCCTCCCTCTCTATCTCCCTCTCTCTGTTGTGCTACTCTCCACTCATAGGCCATTCTCAATCTGTGTCCTGTCTTCCTCTTGTACCCTGTGGTCCTTATGCACTCGGTGGTCTATGACTGTTTTCCAATTCCCTAAATGGTTGTCATGGATCTCCACTGTCTGTAAATTGTTGCAATGCATGTCTTTAAAATTTGAGGATGTGTTTCCCGTTGGATGCAGTGTATGCAGGCCAGGTGGGTACCCTGTGCTGGTAAGTGAAAGGCACGCAGAGTGTCACTTGTGTTGTGTTGTTTAGCATGGAGTCTGGCCCTGTGTGCATTCACTTTTGTTTAACTTGTTTTTTGGTGCAAAGGTCCTAGTTTTTGGGTGCATGTATCACATGGTGTTCTTAAGGTCATGTGTCTGTGCATGCTGTTTTTACACTCATATCATGGTGCCACAGGTTGTGGGATCATAGTTGTGGGTGAGCAATCTCTGTAGGGCCTTTCTTGTTGAGTTGTCAGGGGGGTGGCAGGGCCAGCTGTTTGTGGGTTGTGACATGTGTTGTTGGTGGTGATGTGTGTTTCATTGCACTTTTCATATGTGTATTGCCTGACACATGTCATCCCATACAATGATATGATATGATATGATATGATATGGCATTTATAACGCACCTATACACAAGTGTACCAAGGCGCGACGAGGCAGGAGAGGGGAAACAGAGGGAAGACATAGACAGCGATCCTACTAGGCCAGGTGACATTCAGATCAAGCAAGGGCAGGGGAAATGCAATTCACTAATATTGATTAATGTACACGGAAGACACTATTAAGCCTTTCTTGCTCAGGGTTCACCATTCTTGTTTCGCAGTCCTAAAAATAATCCACACACGTGACAACAATGATGCACATGTTGTGCTATGCATGGTGCACCATTGGGATTACAGTGGCATGTTGACAGCTGCTGGGTGCATGTCAGTGCTACCTTTGATTCACTGCACATGTGACCCAATGCAATTGAGTCGCTGTGAAGTCTGTATTACCTTGCAATTTTCAGTTGCCTGCAGCCTTTTGTGTGCATTTTTCTTTTGTCTCTTTTTCTCATTGCTTTTTCATATCTGCTTGTGAGTTTCATGCCAGACACTGCCTCTGTGAAGTGCTGCCTTCTACATCATCCTGTCTTCAGTGTAATTGGTGAGTATTTGGGTTCAGACGTTCTTGGGCTTCGCATCATTGGCTCCCAGTGCTACGCTGATGATGGCATGCCATGTCATGGCATGGAAATACTGCCAGGGTGATCCAGCCTTTTATTGATCTCAGTGATTCGTGGGTTGGATCATTGTCAAGCTGTTGCCAGATGTGTGTGTTGAGTATGTGCCATCAGATTGATAATGGGGTAGGTTTGACATGGCTATTCACTGGGGGTTCAGGCAGTGTGTGGGTGGTGGGTGGGTGTTTTTCAGTGTGTGTGTTTTGTGTGTTGGATTTGCATGCAGTGTGCTGATCTGTCTGCATGTGTGCCAGGACACATGTTGACGGTCGGCATGCGAGTTGTTTGCATTTTTTGCATGTCACTAAGGGGGGGCACATATTGCTGTGTATTTGGGTGAATGGATGTGTTGGCTGCACTCACATTGATTTCTCTGTCTTTCCATATCTATTTTTCGTGATGTGATGGGTGGTTGGATTGAGAGGATACTTGCAGTCGTATGCATGCATAGGAAACGGGCAAGGAGTGCATTTCTCTTGCAGTGCATTTTTGTTGCTCTTTGGTTGTTAATTTTCAAAATGACTACTTTGATGTCACTGAGTATTGTGTGCATTGTTGTGGTTAGGAAATGGGTTGGCCAGTGTACTTGTTTTTTGTTGTGTAACACACAGTGTGGGTCCAGGGCTTTACTTGCATGGGTTAGTTGACTTCAAGATAGTACTGTACCTTATTACTTGTGTTCTCATGTGTGAGGTTTGGTGTCTACATGCAGTACAGTTGTTGTCCTTGTGAAAGTCGTCAGGTAGTTAGTCTATTGTGATGTGTTGTTTTTGGTGTACTACATGTACACTGTTATTTTCAGTTGCTGTGACTATGTTGGTGAATGGTGCAGTGCCAAGCTGCTTATGGTCATGACTCAATTTTCATTTTGCTATAGAATGTCTATTTTACTTGCTGCATATGCCACTTTGTCCATTTGGGTATGTCAATCACTTTGTATCACTTGTCAATTGTGTCCTGTTCAGTCCATTTTTTATATGGGGTGCATTGTCTCCATATTGGGTGCATGTATGTCGTATGTGCATCCTGACACCACTGCCATTGCAATCACAGCAACAAGAATACATGTGTGCCTGTCATGCACATTCTCACACAGGTGTGAAACCCTATTGCAGTGGCCTTATGGGGATTAGTGGAAATGATACTTGTGTAGTCCATGAATGCCTAGCTGCTCATAATTGATATTTGGCAGGTTGATGAATTTTTCTGTGGCAGTACATATGCTCGGTGATCATTTCTTGGACATTAGTGGTGTTTTTGGGCCTCAGGAGTGGTTTCACTCCATGCTTACCGTGGTGGTGGTGGTATACTCCCACTTACACGTCTTTCATATGGCCATACTTTGTGCATGTTGTTTTATGTCTAATGGATGCACACAATGTTGCCCTCCCAGGGGCACATTCTCAGGGTGTTTTTGTGTGCAAAGAGTATTGGCCCATGGTCATCATTGAATGGCACCTGGGATGTGGCTTGATCGTGTGCACTCCATAGCGGCAGGAATTTAGGTAAAGTACGATTGCACCAGCTGGGTATATGCAGCCTCTCCACGTGCCCTTTGCCAGCCATGCACAAGGGTTGTGCCTGTGGGTGCGGGCGGTGGCCAACCAGCATGTCCACTGGGACACCACGCTGTGTGGTGACATTGTGCAGGACACATGAGGCCACAATGATTCTGCACACAACTGGTGGTGCATATAGCAACACACCACCAGAGTGGTCATGGGAGCAGAAATGTGGCTTAAGCACTACAAATGTGTGCTCCACTATGTCCTTATTAGTCGCTGCATGGCTGGTATTGGACCTTGCCTCAGGAGGTGTTGTGGGCTTCCCTATGGGTGTCATCATGAATGTGCTCAGCAGGTAGGCATTGTCCTCTGTAAATGTATACATGGTTGTAATGATCATTTGTTGCCAGAGTCTATTGGTAAGTGTGCAATGTGCACGCCTGTGCGTGTCCCTTCATACTCACCAATGAGCCATGCGTTCTCAGGTTTCGATGGAGTGGTGACATCCAGAAGCTATAACTGTTGTGGGTGCTTCCTGGATAGTTTGCATACACTTCAGTTATGATGCTCTTGGCATTGCACAGAACCTGAACATTGATTGAGTGCCAATTCTTGAGTTTGCGGTATATGTGCTCTGTCGTTCTGGGGCAATGTGGCACAACATGGGTGCAATATATTGCACCAAGCACTCAAGGGAAGCACTCCACAGCATAAAAGTCCTGCATGACTATTTTCTTTTCTGCCGTTGCTCTTGTCATAAAAACGTTGCAGAAGGTTGTGCAGTTATGGACACCAGCACCTGGTATAGGCAGTGTGACTGTTTGGCCCGGGAGATGCTGACTACTATGGCAGTGGTCCGCTGGAAGGATCCAGTTGACAGGAAATGTAATTCAGTGAGTGTACGAGGATTTGTGTGAACTTTTTCTCGACCCGACATTCAGTTTTCGAATCCATGAATACGTGTTTATTTGCGCTGGTATGGACGTGCGATTGCTTAATCGTGGACCGTCCCTCAACACACCCACATTTTCATTTGATATTCCTTTTTCTGCATGTTCCGCCTCTTATTTTGTACGCTGCATAGGCCCGGCCGACACTCTGCTTGGAGTCTCGCAGCGATGTGCCAGGCCAACACGAAATTCACACAAGTCCAGGATAAGTACAGCGCATTCGATTCCATGAATCGACAGAGGTGGATTTGCACACAGTTGCATGCACAAGTACACTATTTTTCGCGCAGACAATTCCATGAATCCAGACCTTATAGAGTGATTCACAAAAGCTTTTGATAATGGTGAAATCCCAATGAAGAACGCTCTGTGAATCAGGCCCTAAGTTGTTAGTTTCACAGTTGTACATTCACAGTCGAAGGATGTGTTTAATCTTCAGTTCAAAATTCTAATGTTATGTCTGGACTGACACGGACACCTACTTAGACTATATCAATTATTTCCACGACTCCACTTTTAAGTCAAGTCATTAACTCTTACTGGTAATAGTGACCTCAATTGTCGTATAAATGATTCAATAAATGTATTTAATTCCTTTAGTGAATGTCGATAATTTTCTACTCTCTTTTTCCCTTTTTGTATACAAACTTTGAGCATATTTACCTGTTTTTTGAGCCTTTATTACTTATAACTTCATCTGTCACACAAGGTAAGCAGTATTGGTCTTCTACCACTGCCTACTTGTATCTTAATATTAGTATATTACATTTGATCCTTCTGCCTGTTACTTCACAATATGAAACTTAAATATAATAAAATGTATAATCTGAATATACTTTCTGGAATTAAAGAAAACGTATTTAAATATGTGTAACTATTCATATACACTCACACACACACACACACACACACACTTTAACACTCCAATCGGATATGGCCCAAAAGAAGCCTGAGCATTCACCAAAATCTAAATGTCAAAATGGTGTTTAATGGTGTCCTCATTACTGCAGAAATTCAGTCTAACTTAATGTTATGTTCAGTAGTTGCTTGTTTGAAGCAATTAGAGGAAGATGCATTGATCCCCAAGGTATAAAAAGCAAGCATGGGATTCATTTGAGGTCCTGTTAACAGCATTAGCACCCCAGAAGAGTTGTCACGTGGCCCTCCTAGCCAAATCGGAAGCTTAGAATGTTGGCTATACCTCATGGTTTTGATCACATTCCAAGACTCCTCAGAAGCAGGATACTGCCATCTTTCCTGCTGGGCAACAGGTAAGTCAGCCTGCACCCACTACCCTCAACCCCACACATGTCCACCTTCTGAACACACTCCCCAACCCCAGAAATCCCTGCCCCACTTACCTGCTGCTGCCTCGCTGGCACCTGCTCTTCTCCACCATGGCAATGGCCAACATAGAAAGAAAGGGAGAAGATACTACGATTAGTTCCCTTCCCCCTTGTCCATGGTGGCATCAGGTTTTAGCATTTTAATTTTAGTTCTAGTGATGGTCTAGGGCCAATGGTAAAGCCCTCGCTTCGACAGGTCTTGGAACTTGCAACTCGGTCCGGGTCATTACCTGACCTGACCCTGTAATGCACCCTCACATTGGGGTTTATTGCAAAAATAGTATTAGTAGTTCTGCCTCATGGTGTGTATACCCCAGTTTCTGTGGCATTCATGTTCAATAAGCAACATGGAAAAGGGACTGAATATTTATGTATGCTTCTTGGACATAGACGAAAGGAGAAGACAAAAGGCACAGGGCAATAACAAACATCACATGTTGTCCCCGTTTATAAACCATCATTCCTGAGTTCTTGCTGGGATTTTCACATTAAAAATATATGTTATATTTTCATGTCCAATTGTTGCTCACCACAAGTATACAGAAAAAGTTTTTAGGAAATGCTAATATGCCGGCAGTGTATATATTCCGCTAGATTGCCTCATTCTGCATGGATGGAAAAATAGTACTGTATTCACCTATGGTACAGAATAATCATGTTCTTTTTGTTTTCAAATGAAATTGGTTCTAAGTTACCATGATTTTGAGAGAGTTTAAGACTATTGTGCATATGAATAGTTTATGAACATTACATTGAAAAACAGTGTCAGTGTACCTTACTCATTATATTGTAATCATGTTGAAACTCTTCTGTTTGGGTCCTATAACAACCATTGCACCCATATTTGTATACAATTATAAATAAGTCTTGGATTCAGTGAAGACACAGTAGGGTTGTGCTTCATCCAAATTTGATTTGAGCCTTACTTTGTAAAAAAAAGGTCAAGACACCTTCATTTGTATAGTTAATCCCTTGTTCTATATCAGTTGGGAAAACAACTATTCTACACTTTAATAGAAATGAATGATTGCAAGGTTTTAAGCAGCACCCCGTGTGGACAGGTATCAAGCCATTCATTATGCCCAGAAAGTGGGCTTTAACTTAGGGCAAAGTCTGTATTCCGATTCTCCTCAGAACCGGGGGCGGACATCTTCTTCTCTCGAAGCTGTAACTCGGCCTGGGATATTATCTTCCCTTTTATGCCACCACACTTCAGTGTTTATTTTTTGTGTATCTGTCAGTTTTCTCCCTACGTTGTCTGAACATGAAAGCCGTCAATGCATATTAGTACCCGGTGCTGGGGAGACAGCCAATCAGCTCCCTTCAATGCCAGATGTGAATGCACAGTTAAAACTTGTGTTTGGAGGGCATTGCTGACTCACCCATACAATGGGCACCATTTTCTTTCCTGCAAACTGAATTCATCCCCTGCGACCTCCCATCAGGTCTCGTTCGACCCCACTGCACTCTGCCCACCCCCCCTACCAAGTGTACCAGGATTGCAGATTGATTTTCTTCATATGTATGTAAATACCCCAATGTCATGTTCCTTTGACAATACTGCAATCTTAATTTAGTTGTGTTAACCCAGGTGGCTTTTCTTTTCAATTTATGAGTGTAATTATCAGTGTTCCAAGACTCCTCAGAAGCAGGATACTGCCATCTTTCCTGCTGGTTTTCCCTTCATACGTTTCCATCCGTGAACTCATATGTTGGTCATTTTGGCATTAGTCTATTTTTTGGAAGAAAACTAGCATTGCATTGGGTAAGATTTGCTGTTGTTTGAGATGGCTTGGTCATCTTGAGTGATTCTATCTTTGATTTATCAAACGAGGATGCCGTTATAATAATTGTCGTACACTTTATTTTGCAGGAATTCAACTCTAGAAATGTGTCTTATTCACAATCTGAAGTAGATGCATCTATAAAAACCCTCGTAGTGCACTGCTAACCACGAGGTAAAGGCTTCTGGTATGAAGTCTGGAAACGTGCTGTGACAGGGCTTGTGTCTGATGTTACTATCCTTTGTGGGATTTGCAGTGGATTCTTTGATACTTGTTGTTGTTGTTGTTTATTTATTTAGTATGGTGCGCAAAACCCAGAGGTAACAGGGCGCAACAGAGAGCAGGAAGGTAAGATTACATAAAACTTAGTTACAGGATAAGGCACACATGAAGATAAGCATAGCGTTACATTTCGTAGAATGTGCATATATACATATAGTTAATACATTACTTACATATTTACATATGTTATGCTGTGCATAAAGGCAGTTTGGTTGAGCATACATATTTACGTAATTAATGCTATGTACATAGTCGTCAGGTTAGAACGAAGGCATGGGCAGGTGAGAGGGCAGGGTTAGTCATGGGGATCATTGGACCGTAACCAGGTGAGGGTGTTTCGCCTGAAGCTATAGTAGGATTGGTCTGTCCTGATGTTGAGTGGAAGGGCATTCCAGTGTTGGGCTGCCAAGACAGGGAAAGTACTGCCACCGGTTTTCTTTTGTCTGAATTTGGGTAGCTGCAGGCAGTAAGAGTTAATCGATCTGGTGGGGCGGGTGGAGGTTTTTTTCTTTATTCTGGTTGCGAGATATGGGGCGGCTGCATTATTTAAGCATTTGAAAGTGAGTGATGCTGTTTTGAGAGAGATGCGGTCAGAGATTTTGAGCCATTTGTGTTCTCTCCTTTTGTTGGAGATGTGTTCCTTGGAAGGTAGGTTCAGGGCTGTTCTGAGAGCGTTATTTTGTAGTGTCTGTAGTTTGTTGGTTATGTATTTGTTGGCTCCTAGGTGCATGGCATTACAATAGTCAAGTCTGGATAATTTTAGGGCATTGGCGATGATGATGCAGCTGGCTTGGGTGAGGAAGGCTCTACTTGCCTTGATTAGCCTGCATGTGTAGGCGATAGAGGACGCTAGTGAATTGGCTTGTTTTTTTAGTGACATGGTTGCATCAAGGTGAAAGCCTCGTGTTTTCACTGTTTTGGCCACTGTGATGGTGTTTCCATCGATGTTGAAGGCCTTATAGTTGGAGCTGAGTTTTTTTAGATTAGTATTGGATCCGAGGAGCTGGATTTCCGTTTTCTCATCCTCAGCAATGTGTAGCAGATGCCAATGTTTTTATTCTACATCTCTGCTGTCATCACAATAGGGGGTGTTCATTCTCAGCAAGTCTTTGTTTTGGGCCTGGTGTTTGGTGTGCTGTTATGTTTTTTTTTCAAATTGATAATATCCTCTGCTTTGCATGCTTTTGTACTTCACCTTGTGCGGGTCTGTGATTGGATGGGCAGTATTCTCTGCCTTGAAATTGGTTTATTGATTGCTCGGCTTCTTGTTCAAACACATCCATGTCCGCACAGTTTCAGTGCAATCATATTGAATTCCCTATTTGGTATATTGTGTGTGAGACTTTTAGGATGAGTGTGTAATATGGAAGTCATTGCAAATCTCTTTCTTAATTGAGTACTTGCTTACAGGGAAGTAATGTGTACTTCACTCCAGGTGATAGAAAGCTCATGTTAGTGCATTGTCAGATTCTCCACACATTCTAATGGTAATTCCAAATTGGTATATATGATTTCCCCAAAAAATATATTGATAATAATTCCAGCATTTAATACACATATGTTCTTGTTCCAAGTTTGTTATGAGCAGTTTTGTGCGTTAGGCTGAACATTTTCCCACATTGAGGTACAATGTGATTGTAAAAAAGAAATATATAGTTGTTTTACAATGCTAGTTTTAGCATTTCAACTAGCATTTCGCTAGTAGCTGCCTGACCTTTTCCACATGGTATGTTCTGCGTAGATTCCCAGATCATGTTTGAGTCCTGCACATAGACATCAAGCTATGAACAGTGCCTCGTAAAGGAGACCTGGGGCCAGATTACAGAAACGTCGTACTGGTGCAAGTCCAATTTTGCACTGCACTAGCACGAGGGAAAAGATTGCCCTATGTATTAAAACAAGGGGACATATTAGAAAACATTTGCACCATGACAACTGCAGATTGGTATCGTATAAGCACCAGAGCAAAAATGGCCCCAGATCAAAAAATATACATTTTGAATGCATTTTAGCATACCAATCCGTGTTAGCCCAAGGGCAAATTTTGCCCTGATGCAAAAATGCATTGAAAATGTATATTTTTTGCACTTGGGCAATTTTTTGCACTGGTGCTTATACCATACCAGTCTGCACTTGTTGTGGTGCAAAGATTGTCTAAATGTGCCAGGGCCTGATTTACAGAAATAGGCGCATATGTGGTGCAAAATAATCAGCGCTGGCACTATGAGTGCCCAGCGCAAATGCATCGCGGGAGTAGACGATTTACAGAATCGAGAGCAAGCATGGACCAACAGTGCAAAAAATATACGATTGCACCTGAGACACCCATTACATGCCCTCTAGTGCAAAGCAAGGAGTCACCAAAACTGACCGTTTTGCGCTCATTTCGACCTGTGATACCATATGGAATGGAAAAACCAAAAATAGTAAGGCGAGTACCCGCAAACAATGACCACCACTACCTGCACCCATACCACCCACCAACAACCCCATGAATTAAATAAAAATGCGCACCCCAAATGCTGGGTGCACAAACACCCACCATTTCCACTCCCTGTACTCCCTGGAAACAGATCCACACACATGCACATTGCAGCTATGTGCACCATTCCCATGACAGGTACACCCCGGAAACAGCCACACACATGCAAAGTGCACCTACACCCACCATTCCTACCCCAGGTACACCCAGGAAACAGAAACATGCACATGCAAAGTGTACCTACGCCCACCATTCCCACCCTCTGTACTTCCATGAAACAGAGAAACCCAAGTAACCGAATGCCTGGACCACCACCGATCACCAAACTACACACATAACCCCACACACATGTATCCCCCAAAGGACCACCACACACAAGCTGCACCCCAAAACCGCACAGCACTGCACCCATACGGCACAAGTCCACACCAGATATACGTCACACCAGGGGCACACCAGTGGATGAGGACTGTCCACCCCCGCTAGGGGGTGTGTGGTGCAGCATGTGGATGCCCCACCAGCACCTGAATGTGTGCAACATGAAGGCAGGAAGCCACCCACCCACCCCAGGCATGCGTGCCCCCAGTGCATGCGCTGCCCTATTACCCTGAGGATAGACTGATGCACAAGTGAGACCCGAAGCCGTGGGTCATGTGGGTCCCTGCCCCTGGCAGGGATACCAGGGGAATAGCCTGATGTTCCATGTGATGTGGGCCATGACACACTCTGCCATCAATCCACACCACTGGGCACACACCAAGCCTAACGAATTGGGCAGCGTTCCATGTAAGTCACAACTCAGCACATCAGCTAGACGCACAAGCAAGGAGAATGCATGGAGGGCCAGACTGTGAGCATGGACGGGGCCACAACAGGCAGTGTCCTCCTGGGACTGCACCCCACAAGAATATAGCCTGGTGGCCAAATATAACATCAAATGCATGCCAGCACACAGCCCAATACCCCAGAAGTCAAACCAGAAGTCACACCCACGAAAAGTGTGCAGGCACAAAACCCAAATGTAACCCAAATGTAACCTGTCCATGGACATTGAGCAAACGTCATCTAAACTACAAACTCTGTGTGTCCCTCTACAAATGAGTGAGTGATGCAACTGATGCAACTAGTGTTCTTCACAAACTCAAACAACCCTGATTCAAGCTGACAGAATTTGTTGGCTGTAACTTTCCAGTATGGGCAGCCAGAGAATGGAATGCACTACCACTCACAATAAGGACTACCAACTCTCTAACAGGCTTTAAAAAAGTCTAATAACTGGCTAATCTTTTTGTTTGTCTCTTTCTTTTTGTGCGCCTTAAGGCCCATGGTCATGTGGTGCTCTACAAGAAATAAAATAAATAAGTAAATAAATAATACCCACCACCACAACTATTGACCTTTACACCATATGTTAATTCCAACTACTGGGCCATAATAACACCGCTCCTGAGGAAATGTACACCACATGTCCCGCATCAACAAAGATCTGTGAGGGTTGTGACCTGAGGCCATGTGCCAGCCACCTTAATGTGTTCCCACACCATTCCTCGAAGTGTGAGTGATCATTGTTGCATTACATCCCCACCCACCCTAGTATACTGGTTGGCCGGATTCAAATACTACACAGATGTGCACCTAATGATGTACCCCATGGAGAAACAATGGCCACATACATTGGAGGCACATGTGGTGCTGTTGTCACAAATACACCTGAAGCACATGTACAGTGACAAACACCCCTATGCACACACCCATCAGACATACAAATTTGGGACTGCCATCTGGTGGGTTCCATGTGGTAATATCCCCGCAAAAATATTGCGATACAAAACACCCCCGCAAATCCTGCATTATTTTAAAATGTGCGGGGGACACCCCTGCAACCCTCACTCCCACAAAATATCCCCCCCAAAAATATCACCTATGGCGAGACAAACGGCTATATGTACGGCAATATTTTTGGTGGGGATATTTTGTAGGGATTCCATCTGGTGAGTAACACATGCATCAGCCGCCATTGTGTGTGAAATAAATCCTACACTGCCCGAAACTACAAATCCGGCAGCACTTACATCCCCAATGCATGTGCAGAGTATCACAGTGAGCTTCACTCGGTCCATGAAAATCACAGTGTAACAAACACTGTCAATGGCAACACAACCACACACAACACACTTGTGACACGATTGTGCCACCCAAAAAGCCTTTGCAATTGCAGCGCCACCCTTGAGAGATCACATATGAGAAGTGTAGTCAAATCAATCAACCACATCACATACAAACATGCACCTACAGTGCTACATCCACGTGCATTGCAAGGCACAATCATCAACGTCACACATAGTCAAACATAGACCTGTTCAGGCAACACACATTGATACATGACTATCTTTGCAATTGGTACAATTTAGGACAACACTGACAACCAGAGACCAACAGTGAAAACATCCCACAACCACCACCAGCACCACCCACACATGCATTCATCCACAAATGCACATGACAGCCGGCACAGCACACACATTCATGTCCCAATCGCTTTCACGGCCTGAGAAGGCCACAATGAATACATCCACTATTTCCATTACAATGGCGCATGTCTGTGATCATGACACCTGCATACAGCCTACATGGTGCATGCTGTCAAAGTGCAAAGGCAAACTCCTACATGCCACATGAGGATGTGGCTTGAAACCTCAAAAACAGACCAATGTGACGTGCAGTACAATATAATGCACACACACATACGCGATCTTCATAATGAGTAACCAAATAAATAAGAAAAGAAGAACATGAATACAATAGAACAACAAACTCAACCGTATTGTATTGAAAATGCAACCAAAAGGCATGGGATAAGCTGTCCAAAATTAAACCACGGGAAATCCCCTTCAGGAAACAACAATAATGATGCAAACACCCAAAAAAAAAAAAACAACTGTTAGTGCTGCAGTCCAATCCCTGCCAACTCAAGCTCCAATGCTGCATTGGAGTCTGCCTTCGCCTGCCTAATGCGTGCCTCTGTGCTGTCCCTGAGGGCCAGGAGGCTCTCTCAAGTGGAATGCTTAATTTCCTGGGCAGCCCTCATACTGTCCCCAGAAGCCCAGCACGTATTCCCTCCAGCCATGCATGTGCTGCAGCCCTGGTCCTGGCAGCTGCCTCCCCCATAGCATGCAGCCTTCGGTCCTCATGCTGCCGTATGCACTGCAGTTGGACTGTGGTTGCCACATGAATGCATTGCCATGCAACATTCCTCCCATGCCAGACCTGGAATGAATGCTGCTCCCTCTGTACAAAAAGCTGTCGGTGGTCCTGCCTCTGCTGCTGTATCCTCTCCTTCTGCCCAGGAACCTGCCTCTGGCGCTGCGTCTCCCTCCGGAGAGACGACCGACTCCTGGAGTGTAGTATTTGGCCAGCAGGGGAGTACTTGGCCAGCACTTTCCTCAAGTGCCATGTTCACTTGCATCCCCTGATCTTGGCTTCCAGACATACCCAAGCCCAGTCTAACCGGAATGCCCTCCATATCCACTTGCAGCCCCACTGATGGTGATACAGGCCCTCAGACCAGCATATGGATGTAAGTGGGCAGAGGTGCTGGGGGTGTGCGGCATCATGAAGTTAACACCTCGGGGTGTCTGGGGCACAGCTGCTGTGGAGGAGGTGACACCTGTGAATCATGGACAATGTGCACCACAGCTGGCAGTGCACTAGCAATCTGCCACATAATGGGGCACACCTGGCCGTGATGGTTGACAAGTTGGCCATTGACTATGTCCAGGGACTCCAGTGCAGCCACTTGTCGTCCACACCCTGAAATGAGCATGGGAACCACAGCATCCTGAATAGCATCACTGGCGTTTACTGCTGGGATGGTCTGTGTGGTTGCATCGACACATGTCAGCAGCCCTGTCGATGATGGCCCGGGGACACTGTGTATAGTAGATCACAACATCCTGTCCCAGGCCAACCTCCCTCATGTCTCCCCCAGGAGCATCAGAGGATGTACCCTCAGCAGCAAATGCTCCCTCAGATGAGGTCAATAACGGGATCTATTGACATGGTCTATGCATCTGCTGTGAATGACTCGGCCTTGCAACTGTCTCTTCCTCCATGTTGGTTTCCTCACCTGCATGTGGCGCTGGATGTCAAGGTTTAGAGGAGAGGAAGGTCAGCATGTGTGTACACATGTGCATGTGCAAAGTACGGCATGGTAGCATGTCGTCATCTCACAAATAAATGCCATGGACGAATCTCAACATGACTACAACTGTTCACCCTGAACAGATTGACAGGTGAGCATGTAATACAAGATGCCAATCACCTCCTGAATGCAGGCATGCATCTACAGAGAATGAGCATCCACCACACCAAGGGAACAACATTCACCATGGACAATGGGGAACATAGATGAGGCATAAGTCAGGACATGATCATTTCACCACAACACGCCGCCAACATCACTGCACCATTGACAAAAACATCCTCCTCCTCCATTGACCCTGGACCCTTCCCCTGAATATGACAATGGTACATGTGTATGTGCAAGGTGGACAGAGCAATCCCCATGATCCCCACCATATCCTACCACTGCATCATGGCAAGTCAGAAATCCCTCACCCACCGCAATCACTGGGTATCCATGCCCCAACACACTTTCCTTCAACATGCACCAGCACAATGGCACGGTGGAATACAAGGACCACCTTGGCACATCCAGTGCTTTAAGTGGGGTAAGAAATTGAGGGGGGGCCCTCGTTTCGGGGCGTGGCTTTCATTGTGGGCGTGGCCTAAAAGTGCACAAATCACAGTCAGGTGCGCAAACAAATATATAAATGTATGTGAGCATTTATATGTTTGTATGCGTACTACTATGGTGTGTGTACTTTTCAAACCATATTTTATAAACATAACAATGTTTCATATTTCTATGTTTATAAAAGGTGGCTTGAAAAGTGCACAAACCATAGTATTTTACGCACACTTGTGTGCTTACCTTACTATGGTTTGTGTACTTTTCAAGCCACCTTTTATAAACATAGCTATTTGTAACATGTTTCTGTGGTTCTAAAAGATGGCTTGACATGTAAACAATTCAAGGCATCTTTTATAAAGGGTTGATGACGGACAAAACAAACCGCAAGGTGGCTTTGTCCGTCGACAAAGCTTTATAAAAGATGCCTTGAATTGTGCACGTTTCAAGCCGTCTTTTATAAACATAGAAATATTTCTACCTTTATAAAAGATGACTTGAAACGTACACAGTTCAAGGCATCTTTTATAAAGCTTTGCCGACGGAGAAAGGCACCTCGGGCTCTATGATCTATCTGCTCAGAGCACATAGATCACTGAGCCCGAGGCGTCTTTCACCCTCTGTGAACCCGCGTGCTCCGTGATCTAATCTGCATATTAGATCACGGAGCCCGCGGGGGTCAGTGACCTGGGGAGGGAAAACAAAGGGACAGTAACTTCCTCTGATGACCCTGATGAGGGGTCATCAAAGGGAGTTACACTGACAGAAGTGCCGCCAGCCTCAGCGTCGCTGTGGCTGGCTGGCACTTCTGTCAGCTTGGCGACATAATGACGGGTGCATCTCCCGTCTCGGCTGCGGCCACGGCGGGATAATGCATCCTGCCAATGTTGTGTGGGACGGGGGCCCCGGCTGGGCCCCGGCTCAGCCCCACTTTCTGGAGACTGCCGGGGCCCAGCCCCGGCAGGCCCCGGCCCACTTTAAGCACTGGGCACATCCAATGTCCTCACACCCATAGGACACACACAGGGTGCTACCATGCATGTACCATCACATCACACATCTTTGTCGCATCTATCCACCTGCATCCTACCAATATGCAAACCCATCACATGGCATACACATCCTGCCACATTGGGCTGAGAGAGTGGACACATCTGCCACCTGGACCTGGTCCTGCAGCACAAGGGCCTTAGCATGGAGAGCTGGGTTCACCTTTAGCAATATCCTGAGATGGAGCAGAGAAATACTATGGTGCCCACGCAAGTGCAACTCTGCAGTTGAAAGCTTGCGAAGGAACTTTTGGGTTGATATCACCTTGTGACCCCGCAACCTAATTACTTGCAAATTTTCAAGCTGTCGCATTGGTGTGCCATTAGAGCGGAGACTTAGAGTTACTTAACTCCGCTTGTATAATGAAAGACCAAGTTGCTAAGGCAACGCCTTATTACTGCGCCAGAAAAAGATCTTGGAAACCAAAGAGTTTTATACTGTGGAAGTTTTTATTGTTAAATTTTGTGTGTCGCCCTATATTTACACGTGTTTCGGCGTACCGCCTTTCTCAAATCAGGGCATGTCCGAATATTGCTTATTTCTAAGGTCAGATGAAACTGTCATAACTGGGATCAATCCCAACTCCAAATTAACATTCTCGCGTCCCGCGTCTCCGGTGAAATGTTTCTGACCTTAGAAATGAGCAATATTCGGACATGCCCTGATTTGAGAAAGGCGGTACTCCGAAACACGTGTAATCTATAGGGCGACACACAAAATTTAACAATAAAAACTTCCACAGTATAAAACTCTTTGGTTTCCAAGATCTTTTTCTGGCGCAGTAATAAGGCGTTGCCTTAGCAACTTGGCAACTCTGCAGTTGGTCGGGCCTAGATTTCTGGCACCAGGACCCTCGTATCATCCCATCTCTTTTTGATAACTTCTGGAGTAAACACTGCCACATCCTTAACATTGACGGCTCTTGCAATGTCCCGCCAGATCCTCTGATGGCAAACGGCCACAAGCTGCTGGTCCTGGTGGAACAGTGTGTCATAGTGCTGGAGCACCTGGTCACAGAGAATGACAACTTCTTGCCCCGAGAAGTTGACTGTCCTCATGCGCGCAACCCTTGAGGTGGAGGTCGAGGTAGCAGACATGTTGATACAGATGCTGGTCGACAGGCACATAGACTGGGGCGCCCCTGTAATGGAGATAGTGGTGTTAGTACCTCATATAACAACACCTAGTCCATTTCCCACTGGGTGCCTCCACATTTCATGGTGCCAAGTATTCCCCAAGGACATTGTCACACATCCCTGGCCCAATGTTGACTCAGCTGCCCAAGTCAAATCACCCACTGCATATGCCAGGACTGACACCTGGGCATGGACAGACACACTCACACATGGGCACACGATGTTCAGCTGTACATGTCCCTGAAGTCCACCCAGCAGGCACTTGCAATCACCGTCTATGCATCTGCTTCAGTGGATCCCATATACATGAGTGTAAAATTACAGCCTAACTACCGGCTTTGCAAAAGAAACCATGCAACAGGTGCATATCATTGCATGTGTGAGTTCCCACATGCAACACACTGTGACCCCAACAGAACCCCCATGAGTGCCACCATCCCACCCCCACCAGCCAGCATACATCCACAGAGCCACCACTTGCCCATGTCCTCTCCCCCCACTCACTTGCAGTCAGCATCAACACGCAGCAACATAGCATAGATTGAGCTTTGGCGCACCTGGAAAGTACTGCAAAATGTACAATCTGTCCACAACAGATATTTAGCAGGAGTGTGATAGCAGGGCAAGGAGTGTTTGGAATTGTTGGCAGGGAGCTCCCTGCGAAACCAAGCAACTCCAGATGGAAAAGACGAGTTGGGCCTTTCCACGTAAGTTATGTGCATCACGGCATGCATAGTGCGCTTGCGTGGCTTATTATGAATATTGTGCACATGTGCAGGGTACATCTGCACGTCTTATTCTTAATCGTCGTTGGACGTGGAGCTCTTCCTTGCTCAGTGTAACTGGCACAGGTGCAAAACACACGGCACAAGTGCAGGACAGCAGAAGTTTCTGCAATACATCTTGAGGGAACCAGACATGGGCAGGAGGGGGACCAGTGAAGGGGAGGGGACCAATGTGACAGCATTGCAGGGGAAGGGCACAGCCAAAATCTGCTGGCGAAGCACCACTGCCACAGCCAATCAACAGCACAGCATCTGAAGTTGACACTGGTACCCCTACAAGCCAAGGACCGCCAACATTCACTGAGAAGGAGCCGAGCCAGAACCGCAAATTTACAGACGAGAAAGTGAAGATCTTCATGGAGTTCTTTGAGGAAAACCAGTCCGAGATGTACCCCTGAGTTGGAAGCACAGTGACACAAGCACAGCACAAGTAGAAGTGGCAGGAGGCGATGGACCTTGTGAATGCCTGTGGGGTGGAGAGGCACACTGCGAAAAAGGTACATAAGTGCATGGATGACCTGACCAGGTGTATGAAGAAGAAGCTGGGAGCAAATGTGTCCTCTGCACAGGGAACTGGTAGTGCTTCACACATTGAGGAACTCACACGTTTGGAGGAGGTAGCCTCTGGCCTCATCTCAAGCGAACACGTTGTTCGGAATGGAGGCATCAACACCTTTGGAGATGCTGTTGGTGAGTGGTATGTGTGACTCGTGCATGTGATCATGATGCCATTTTGCATGGCCAAGGGGTGTGGATTGGTATTGCAGAGTAGCATGCACTTCATGGTATTGACCTCAAGGCTGCACATACATGGGGTCAAATTGAGGTGGGATGCATTGTGGCCGTTGGCTGCGTAGGGTACTCCTCAAAACACCTTGCCAGTGTAGATGTGAATGGCATTATTACCATGGCATTGTGTCCAGCTGCTGCATGTCAGCATGCACAGCATCTGTTCCTTTTTTGTGTGGTGTGTAGGGTCAATGTTGTGTACACTCACATGGCTTCACCACTGCCAATGGCCCATTTATGTTTGTGTTATTTAATACTCAGGTCGTACAGGGACCCAGGTATGTGTGCAATGCTAGTGTACTGAAGGGGGGATGTCACCTGCCACCCTCATGCTGGTCGCAGACTACGCAGCCTTGCATATCCAGGATGCAGGTGCATCTGGAGATTCCATGCCAAAATTGATATGAAGGTGCACACAGGTGGCATCCGTGTGGGTCCTTGACATGTCATGCATGCGGTGCATGTGTGCATTGGTCTCTTGATGTAACCTTGACTGTGACCTCTGCAGGGAGTAGGAATGTCAACTTGGCATTGCCCGACCAGACGGGGATGGGATTGTGATTACGCTGCCCACTGACTGTACATGGCCACATCCACACATGTGGACTTGATTAGCTGTTTGATGGGTTGGAGGGTTGGCATCAGAGTGGCCCAGTCTCCGTCCACCTTTGACACACAGGCCTTGCGTTTGCATCTATGCTACTGTGTATCCATTTCATCTTCCTACCACCGTCATTGACATACTTGCTCATACATTTGATCATCACATTTCCATTGACTGACCATTCATGGCCTGCTATATGTTGGCATGCCTTTTGCCTGCGCTGATGCAACTTATACCTCCTGCTTGCACAGTCAGTGTGGCTGCATGTTGATGGCGACATGTGTGTATTCTGTAGCAGACACATGCATGCACATGTCTACATGCACCTCCATTGATGTTGGCAAAGGCATACCTGATAGATATTCATTGGCAGGCTGATGGTGTATGCATGTATTGCATCTAAACAGAAGAATGTACCCTTGCTACTATTTATTTTCATATTTTTTCTTTAAAAGTTAATTATTATTTTTACGAGGTTTCCGGATTGCGGAAATCCTGAGGTGAGGTCAACCGCTGTTCTCATGTGTCCACCCAAATAGTGAAGTTGCTCTGTGTTTCAAAGGACAAATATTACAGTGATGTTTCCAGTGTTTGAGAAATAGGTAAAAGATAACCAATATAGTTTAGGAAGAATAAAAGACAATCGACCCTGGCGCTAAGGGGTCTGCGCCAGCGTTAGCTGCGCGGACCCCTTACCGCCAACTACGAGTTTCTGGAGCGCCATGGTCATTTTTCCGCCCGCTTTTTGCGGGCGGAAAAATCCATGGCGCTCTGGGACCTTGGTGTTAATTACGCCACCGTATTTTACGGTGGCGTAATTAACTCCTTCCCCACTCCCATTGAGCCCTATGGGGCCGAAATGGGAATGGGGAAGGGTAAATGGGTCAATGGGGACTTACCGCCCCGCCGACCTCGGAATGGGGCGGTAAGTCCGCCATCCGCCATGGCGTAAAGGGACTTTGCGCCATGGCCGGAAAGTCCGTCGATGGCGGAAAAAATCCGCCAGGGTCGTAATGAGGGCCAATCACTTCCTACTTCCAAGAAGAAGATCAAAATCATATATTTCTAGAAAAACACAACACATAATCGGAAATCAACAAGGTTATAATCTCAACCAAGGGTAGAACAAAATATAAGTACATCCACATGGTACATTGAGAAGACAAAGTTTTTTTGGGGAAAGATACAGTATACATAAGTATTTTAACACAATTATATTCACAGAACAAAAACAAAAATTACAAAGAACATTGGGTTTAATTCCTTTCTTTTCACTAAAGTGACTAAATATAGAATAGAGTGCAAAAAGGACACATGCATGACACTGGTTCAATAGATAGACAATATCAAAGCCCAAACTGTGGATTCTGTTCAGTGGTAGTCCCTTTTTGCAATTGTTAATTTCAAGCAATTAATGCTGCAGGGTCTTTGATACAAGATATCTTTTTTATCCTTGCTTAGTTAAAGGATAAAGTTGGTAGGGGTCCGGTCAGTTGGGAGCTCGGCGGTTAGCCATGCCCTGATGCATTCGATTGCTTCCTCCTGTGGTTTACTTGTATAAAGGGACTTAATGTCCATAGTTACCAAAAGTTGTTTGGTGGGATCAAAATCTATGCCCTCAAATATGGTAATGGTGTGTGTAGTGTCCCTAAGGTAGGTGGATCTATTTGTTCTAATGGGTTGTCGGAAGAAGTCAATGAATTTGCAGAGTGGTTTAAGAATGGAGCCACAGCCAGAGACTATCGGGCGGCCTGGGGGATTAGTAGGATCCTTATGAATTTTTGGAAGTGCATAAAAACAGGGGGTTCTTCCTCGTGGTTTGATTAGAAATTCAGATTCTTTTTTGGTGATCCAGTCACGCTGTAAAGCGTAATTTACGGTTTCTGAGATCTCTTGGCAGATTTCATGTGTTGGGTCTTTACGAAGGATAGTATAACTATCTGTATCATTAAGTAGTGCCAGCATCATATCTTTATACTGGTCAATGGTCATAATGACTAGGCCGCCACCTTTATCTGAGGGCTTAATGATGATGTTTTTATTTTCTGTAGCGACATCAAAGCTTGTTTTTCAGATGAACTCAGGTTGTGTTTGGTCTTGATTGTTTTTGTTTGTAGTTTGGCGAAGTCATTCAAGATACATCTTTCAAAAGTAAGGATTTCAGTGGGTATTTGGCTGTCTGAGGGCGTGAATGAAGAGGGATTATGTAGCCCAGAATCTTCCTCTTCTTCCTCCGTACCTAGGTTATGTTCATGAAAAAATGTTCGTAACCTTACTTTGCGTAGGAAGGTTCGAATCTCCATTTCGGAGTCGTACCAGTCAGTGGGACCTGTTGGTACGAATGATAAACATTTGCTGAGGACGGATGTTTCTGCCGTTGAAAGTGGTATGCGTGCTACATTGAATATAGGAATTGTTTCTGAATCGGTATTGGGGTTTAGTATCTCGGTCGTCGGCGTCGGGGACGCTGGTTTCTTCCGCCTCCTCGTGGTGGGAAACCCCATTGTGGAAAACCCCACTGGGGGTTGCCGAACCCACCACCCCCTAAAAAAGGATAAAAGGATGGTGGGGGAAAGGCTGGGTTGGGCAGTGGGTGACCCTGTGGCTGTGGTTGTCTAGATTGGTCGTCAGATGATGACCCTCTGCTGGAACCGGAGAAGGTTACTCCTTTCCGGCGATTTTTCTGTGTCCGAGAGCCTGCTGCCTTGGGCCAGGCCTATATTTAAACTGTTGATGTAATTATCAGAAATATAGGGGTAGATGACTTCAAGTTGAAATTCCTTAATGTCTTTCTGAAGTTTCTTGGTTTTTCTAGTGAGAGTAGCAGTTTTAAAGTCAGAGAACTGCTTGTTGAGATCTGTTAACTGATTTTTGGCATTAGTGATGGCTGTGTTGGTTATGAAGGTTGTTTCTTCTAAGTCTAAATCTTTTTGAATTTGAGTGCAATGCGTTGGGCCGTGGTTATCGTTAACACCATTAAGTCACGGCTACACTTTGTTGCCACATAACTGAAGTTGGGTACGTATTCTTTGTCATCTAAAAAAAGACACAGAGTATTTCTCACTATTAGTCCACTAGGGATAATGCTGTTTCTTAAGTATTCCCTTAGGAAGTGGGCATGGAGTTCGGTACGGAAACACTTCTTTTTAAGGCGTAGGATGTTGTCTCCCGTATTTGTGGAACCTAAAGGGGGATTATCGCCTGTGGGGTCAAAAAATGAGGGACCACTTATGGTGTCCTGGATCTGTTGGTCAGTAAAACTTAATGTAGCATTCTCAGCCATGCCCAACAGGGGGAGGTCTCACGGGTTGTTCTGGGTGGCGGATAAACGTAGGGTCTGTCTTCCAATATCCCCGTGGGGACCAGTACCGAATTAAGATTAACTTTGGGAGAGAGTGTATAAATTAAAGAGGGAGATGGACAAGTTCAGGTTAAAAAGTGTAACTTGAGTCCTATCAAGGAAAAACCCTAAGCAACACGGTTGCCTTGAAATGGTACCAAACAACCCCAGACGGGGTCAGTAGGGGAAGGCCTTGTTAGAAAGGGTACTAGGCCAGAAGTAGAACATCTAAACAGAAGAATGTACCCTTGCTACTATTTATTTTCATATTTTTTCTTTAAAAGTTAATTATTATTTTTACGAGGTTTCCGGATTGCGGAAATCCTGAGGTGAGGTCAACCGCTGTTCTCATGTGTCCACCCAAATAGTGAAGTTGCTCTGTGTTTCAAAGGACAAATATTACAGTGATGTTTCCAGTGTTTGAGAAATAGGTAAAAGATAACCAATATAGTTTAGGAAGAATAAAAGACAATCACTTCCTACTTCCAAGAAGAAGATCAAAATCATATATTTCTAGAAAAACACAACACATAATCGGAAATCAACAAGTTTATAATCTCAACCAAGGGTAGAACAAAATATAAGTACATCCACATGGTACATTATGAAGACAAAGTTTTTTTGGGGAAAGATACAGTATACATAAGTATTTTAACACAATTATATTCACAGAACAAAAACAAAAATTACAAAGAACATTGGGTTTAATTCCTTTCTATTCACTAAAGTGACTAAATCATAGAATAGAGTGCAAAAAGGACATATGCATGATACTGGTTCAATAGATAGACAATATCATAGCCCAAACTGTGGATTCTGTTCAGTGGTAGTCCCTTTTTGCAATTGTTAATTTCAAGCAATTAATGCTGCAGGGTCTTTGATACAAGATATCTTTTTTATCCTTGCTTAGTTAAAGGATAAAGTTGGTAGGGGTCCGGTCAGTTGGGAGCTCGGCAGTTAGCCATGCCCCGATGCATTCGATTGCTTCCTCCTGTGGTATACTTGTATAAAGGGACTTAATGTCCATAGTTACCAAAAGTTGTTTGGTGGGATTAAAATCTATGCCCTCAAATATGGTAATGGTGTGTGTAGTGTCCCTAAGGTAGGTGGATCTATTTGTTCTAATGGGTTGTAGGAAGAAGTCAATGAATTTGCAGAGTGGTTTAAGAATGGAGCCACAGCCAGAGACTATCGGGCGGCCTGGGGGATTAGTAAGATCCTTATGAATTTTTGGAAGTGCATAAAAACAGGGGGTTCTTCCTCGTGGTTTGATTAGAAATTCAGATTCTTTTTTGGTGATCCAGTCACGCTGTAAAGCGAAATTTACAGTTTCTGGGATCTCTTGGCAGATTTCATGTGTTGGTCTTTACGAAGGATAGTATAACTATCTGTATCATTAAGTAGTGCCAGCATCATATCTTTATACTGGTCAATGGTCATAATGACTAGGCCGCCACCTTTATCTGAGGGCTTAATGATGATGTTTTTATTTTTCTGTAGCGACATCAAAGCTTGTTTTTCAGATGAACTCAGGTTGTGTTTGGTCTTGATTGTTTTTGTTTGTAGTTTGGCGAAGTCATTCAAGATACATCTTTCAAAAGTAAGGATTTCAGTGGGTATTTGGCTGTCTGAGGGCGTGAATGAAGAGGGATTATGTAGCCCAGAATCTTCCTCTTCTTCCTCCGTGCCTAGGTTATGTTCATGAAAACATTTTCGTAACCTTACTTTGCGTAGGAAGGTTCGAATCTCCATTTCGGAGTCGTACCAGTCAGTGGGACCTGTTGGTACGAATGATAAACATTTGCTGAGGACGGATGTTTCTGCCGTTGAAAGTGGTATGCCGGCTACATTGAATATAGGAATTGTTTCTGAATCGGTATTGGGGTTTAGTATCTCGGTCGTCGGCGTCGGGGACGCTGGTTTCTTCCGCCTCCTTGTGGTGGGAAACCCCATTGTGGAAAACCCCACTGGGGGTTGCCGAACCCACCACCCCCTAAAAAAGGATAAAAGGATGGTGGGGGAAAGGCTGGGTTGGGCAGTGGGTGACCCTGTGGCTGTGGTTGTCTAGATTGGTCATCAGATGATGACCCTCTGCTGGAACCGGAGAAGGTTACTCCTTTCCGGCGATTTTTCTGTGTCCGAGAGCCTGTGCCTTGGGCCAGGCCTATATTTAAACTGTTGATGTAATTATCAGAAATATAGGGGTAGATGACTTCAAGTTGAAATTCCTTAATGTCTTTCTGAAGTTTCTTGGTTTTTCTAGTGAGAGTAGCAGTTTTAAAGTCAGAGAACCGCTTGTTGAGATCTGTTAACTGATTTTTGGCATTAGTGATGGCTGTGTTGGTTATGAAGGTTGTTTCTTCTAAGTCTAAATCTTTTTGAATTTGAGTGCAATGCGTTGGGCCGTGGTAATCGTTAACACCATTAAGTCACGGCTACACTTTGTTGCCACATAACTGAAGTTGGGTACGTATTCTTTGTCATCTAAAAAAAGACACGGAGTATTTCTCACTATTAGTCCACTAGGGATAATGCTGTTTCTTAAGTATTCCCTTAGGAAGTGGGCATGGAGTTCGGTACGGAAACACTTCTTTTTAAGGCGTAGGATGTTGTCTCCCGTATTTGTGGAACCTAAAGGGGGATTATCGCCTGTGGGGTCAAAAAATGAGGGACCACTTATGGTGTCCTGGATCTGTTGGTCAGTAAAACTTAATGTAGCATTCTCAGCCATGCCCAACAGGGGGAGGTCTCACGGGTTGTTCTGGGTGGCGGATAAACGTAGGGTCTGTCTTCCAATATCCCCGTGGGGACCAGTACCGAATTAAGATTAACTTTGGGAGAGAGTGTATAAATTAAAGAGGGAGATGGACAAGTTCAGGTTAAAAAGTGTAACTTGAGTCCTATCAAGGAAAAACCCTAAGCAACACGGTTGCCTTGAAATGGTACCAAACAACCCCAGACGGGGTCAGTAGGGGAAGGCCTTGTTAGAAAGGGTACTAGGCCAGAAGTAGAACATCTAAACAGAAGAATGTACCCTTGCTACTATTTATTTTCATATTTTTTCTTTAAAAGTTAATTATTATTTGTCTCCCGTATTTGTGGAATCTAAAGGGGGATTATCGCCTGTGGGGTCAAAAAATGAGGGACCACTTATGGTGTCCTGGATCTGTTGGTCAGTATTGGACATGGCACTTACATGACCAGATCATGTGTCACAGATGCATATGCATGCCACCATTGGTGTACAACATGTGCATCCTGATGGCTTACGTATCAGGACATGTTTGCATGGTTTATGCTCTACTAAACTATCAGTATTACACTGCCATCATGTGAGTTGTGTTCAGGGTGTCTGGGGTGCAATGGTGCTCGGGCTAGGGTTAACATGGATGTGGGACAGGACTATGGGACCATTGTTGGATTCTGTTGCATGTGTCCATGCAACGTTTGAATGGCATACGTCTCATGTATGTCATAAATGGATATCCATATTTTGCCCTAATTGGTGTTGTCTTACATTGTGTAGGTGATGCCGCAGCTGAGGGGGACTAGGTGGCCGGAGGAACCTCAGGGGAAGCACGACTAGGCACCAGCAGTGGCCGGGCTGCTGTGCATGGAGAGAACTCACTGCTGTTGCAAGCCATCATCGCTATGTCTCACAGGCATCTTCAGGAGAGGAGGAGGAGGATGATGTGGCTGAGTTCCTGAGGCAGATGGTGTTTCAATAACCAATGAGCAGTCCCAACAACATGTTCCTATTTGAGCTGGAGGGGGAGACTGAGCTGGAGGGGGTGCAGGAGACTGTGGTCCTTGTGGTGAGTCAGGCATTATTGAGCAGTACTGTGCCTGCAGCACTGCCCACACCCATCCTTGTGACAGGGGATGTGTGTGCCAGTGGAGGGGTGCATCTAGACCCACAGGCCATGCTAGTGCAAATAACCAGGCAGGATGGCGCTGCATCTTCTTGTTCACATGGTGGACGAATGCCTGCTCCAAGCCTTGACTGGGAGGAGGAGGTGGTAACAGAAATTCAGCAACGCCTGGTAATGCAGGATATTGGCAGGGACATGCTTCACCTTGCTGATAGTATCATCACGTCAAATGCTATAATGACCAGGGAGTATCATCTGTTGCGTGTTGAGGTCTCTGCCTTGAGGGTCTGCCTGCATGATGAGATGAAGGCTTCAGGGGAGAGTCTCTTTCTTGAGATGTCTGCCCTGAGGGACACCATCAGTGCACAGATGGATGCATCAAGTGCTGCTATGCAGACAGACATGGGTGAGGCATGGAAGAGGAGTCACCAAGATGTTGTGGCACTTGGACAACTGTTGCATGCCTCTGTGTTGCGTGTGGCAGCCACGCAGGAGGGCAAGGAATTGTAATTGCATGACCAGTGTGGCCCTCCCCATGATTTTCTACAGGGTGAATTGTAGCTGGACTTTTTTCAAGTTGTGATATGTTGTAGGTCCCCTGCACTAAGGAGCTTTGTTTGTTCTCAACTCACCACAACCCTTCCTTATTCCCCCCTGCTGACTTTGTGCACGGACATGGGTGTTATTTTTTTCTTATTTTAATTTGCTGTCCAGGGTGGACTCATTTCATTTATTTAATGGACATTGCCATCATGCACCGGGTGGCAGCTGGTTGTGACACGGTGGAACTTTACTAGTGATGCTGAAGGTGGTATGGTCGGCACGGCATGTTCAGTGATGTTAACTGGCATGCTGGTTTCCCAAGTGGCATGATCTGACATACAGGTACATATGACGTTGAGCCAAGATGTGCATTTTGTGGGGAATAGGTCATGTATATGTTTGCTTTTTAGGTCACTTGACACTGTCGGCTCCTAGACACCCTGTGAATGCAAACAGGACACTCCTTCATTCCATTTCACCATTCCCTCTGCTATACACTGGCCCTCCTGACACATATGAGGGGGCACATTGTTTGGTGGAAGTGGTGGGTATGCACAGCACAACGTCAGTGTAATGAGGTAATATGGTATCCACTTGTCATCTGCATGTTTATTCTCCTATGCATTCCAGTACTGTCCTGATGTGGCACAGGTGAGGTGTTTCTTTAATGTGCATATCTGTTGTTAGGTGGGTGGTTGTCACAGTCTGTTCTGTGCCTTGTTTGGCTGTTTTTAGAGTGCGGTTGGTGGTTTGCCCACTTGTGGTGCTTCTGTGTTTCTGGTGCTTGCCCATTAACTGGCATCTGGGTTTGTTCTTGGGTTATTAGGTGCCATGTCCTTTGTTCCTTTCATGACTTGTCCGGCCATGATTGTTCTCAGGTAGCCAGTATTTCATTCATGTGCATCATGCACGCGTGCGCCTCACTTTCCACATGTGTTTTTCTTTGGCGGTGACATGCTGCTGCATTTTTCATTCTTGTGAGATCTTTGCATGTTCATGATGTGTGTGTTTTGCTAATTTTGTCATGATAGGTGCATGGAGGAGTTCAGCCTGTGTGCAAATTCAGTTTGCCATGCCATGCTGTACACCCAAAGTGCTCTTGGTTTGTCCTTGTTTGATGGCTTCTTGGCATGTCATTTACCTAGTTATGTGTTGCCATGTGTAAATGTTGTGTTTTTTTAAGCTTCTGTGAGTGATTTGGGGTATGCTTTGTGTGATTGTTGTGTCACTGTCCATGTGTGCATGTTTTTGATGGGGTTGTCGGTGGGGGGATATGTGTGTTTTCAACAGGTGTGAGGCACACACCGCATGTTGGCCCTGGCATGCCATTCTCACATAGCTATGTATGCCCAACTGGACTTGCTATGTTTCATCATTGAAGGCATTCAGGGATGTGGGTATGGTTTGACTTTCACACTGGATGTTTTTCAAGTGAAGTATGTCTGGACTAGCTGATTGTGTATGTGCTGGCCCCTCACCCTTTGGCCTACTATTGGTATGGGCACTGCCTGTGGCTGTGGCTGCAACCCCTCATGCTTCTCTATTGGTATGCCACAGAGGGTGACGATATTATGCAAGATGCAACATGCCAATTTGATTTTGAATGACACAGCTGGTGCATACTGTTAGGGAGAATTCTCCAGAATGGCTAATGTCCCTTACCTACTGAGTCCCTCAGCAGCTTTGCTGGATTTCTAGGATTTATTTGTTTCAACTGGTAAGAGTGTGAGCCTTTTCTCCCACTCTTACATGTGTTTTGCTGTGTGTGTTGTAACATTTTTGTGTTCATAGACTGTGGAGCCTCACATACTCCACAGGCATCATCCTTTTACTGTGTGTTACACAGCACCTTCAGTGCAGTGACACAGGGTTGTCTTTTAGACTTCCCAAACTCAGACTCCATTTTCTGGGACTGACTACTGTCTCCCAGAACATGTAAAGCTGCCATTGACTTTATTAGTCTTTTTTAAATCCACAGACCTAGTACAAACCATCTTACATGGAGTACTGGGAAGGGTTAATACTTATCCCTTTTTGTCTGTTTCTCTTGGAGCATTGTTTCACTCCCTTTTCAGCAACACTTGTCTGGTGGCAGTGGTAACTACCCTATTTTTCCTACTGCGGTTATCTTAAATAACCTTGGTATTGTTTTAGGCTATCCAGGTAGCCTCAAACTTAAACCGCTAGACCATATATGTTTTTATACGGTTCTGGCTGGGTTTATTCGTCATTTCTTTTTGACAATGTCTTTCTCGTGTTTTTCTCTGTGCGCCAAACCAGGTTCGGTTCCTTTGTTCACTGTCTCTTTGTGGGCTTCTACAAAGAAGCCCTCCTTAGGCCCCTGAAAGTCTGGATAGGCAGGATGTGAGGGAGGGGTTTTAGGACCCCTGCCATGTGTTCCCTTGGTAACCCAAGTCGCACTCCTGTTTGATTGGCTAGGTAACTGTCCGGCAGGACAGCCACCCTGCTGTGTGATTGACAGCCAGGCTGTGTGAATGGGGGAAAACTGCCTAAAAAGCAGGTCTCTGGGTCTGGAAAGGCAGAGTCGCCACTGGAACGAAAGAACCAACAAGCAGCTGACAGAAGAGGACCCCTACCACGACTGAACTGCCCGGTGAAGCCCTGCTGCAGGTCTGAATCCTCGAACTCCAACGACAGAGAAGATCCTCCAGGAATCTTCTTTCCCTGAGTTAGTGGGACCAACCAGTTCACCCAAACTGCAAGCCAGGACTCCCTCCTCTAGTCGATTTCGCTGTACAGAGCTGCAGTGGGCCGGATAGCTATGAAGGTCGGACCCTGTTTGGGTTTTAAGGAGCGCACCTTGTATTTGTTGCTTTGCTCTGCTGCTGGTTTCTTCCCTGGGTAGTGCAGGACCCTCCAGTTTTCCTACTTCGTGTCAGTCCAACAGTCACTTCAGGAACCGTGAGCCTGCAGGAACTACCAGGAACGTCCACCTCAGCTACAGCTTCTTCTCCATTTAAAGGTACTGTGAAAATCCGGTTGTGCATTTCGTTCAGCCGCGGCGAAGGTGTGTGAAACCTTTCGCCAATTTGAGGGCTTGTCCTTCTCTTCTCTTTGAACAAACTTTTTTACTGACCAACTTCGTCCAGAACTCTTGGAAAAGACTTAACCGTGAACTACCCTGAACTGTGTGATCTTGAGCAAAAGACTTTTGTCCTATTGACTTTGGCCCTAAGCCTATTTGATTTGATTCCTTCAATGTAGTTCCTCTTTTTAGATTGTCCTGCTTACTTACCTGTTGGTGCTGCTCAATTTCTGCCTAACTTTGTCTTCCCCCCCTTTTAAATTTCTGGAGTGCCATTTTGCTCCCACTTTTTGTGAGCTTAACTTGTCTGGAACCTATTGGGAGTGGTGTGGTGTATTGGTAACACGATTTTTCAACTGCTTTAATTTATTGAAATGTTATACAACTGATGTGTAAATAAATGTATAGTCTTTTACTCAGAAACCTTGAGTCAGTGTTTATTTGAATCATAGTAATTGCTGTGCTTTGTGTAAATATTTGATACTGCTCACTTACTCTTGAGATAAGTCTGGCTGCTCAGCCATCTCTACCACTTTACTGTGTAGTACACGCTTGTACCAAAGGTGAATTTGTACTGTCACTTGTAGTCTAAATTGTGTGTGGTATTCCCAAAGGGTACTGCATATAATTCTTCCTAACACATACAGCAGTACTCCACCTGAATTATCAAGGTAGCGCAAGCATGATTTTAGCACTCAAAATGTCCTCTCTATAAAGCCAGAGGTTGCAATGTGTGCAGGATTGTAGCGGGCCTCTGCGCGCGTTGTGGGATTTTGGATCTGTGTCCTCAGGAATGGTGATAGCAGAAATGCACTGTCCCCTGTGGATGACAAAAACAGTATTTGGCGATGGGATTGTTTGGTATGATGGATTGTATTGGATGTGATCCCCCTTGAGTGTGTTCATGTGTGTGTGCTGGCTGATAATCACCAATTTGCCACTTGTTGCCGAACGTTCCTGATGCCAGTGCCTGGTGGATGGGGGAATGGCGTAGTCGGTGCATCCAGGGTAGTTTGCATTGACATGCATTTTGTGACCCTTGACAACGCACATTACCTGCATGTTCAGTGAGTGCCAATTTTTCCGGTTCCAGTATATGTGTTCTCTGGTACGTGGGGGTGTAGAGCAACATGTGTGTAGTATATTGCCCCACGTACCCGTGGGAAGTGGGCAACTGCATAGATGATGCAGTTTAGCATCTGTGTGAGGCAGCGTGATTGGGTTTGCTGTCAAATACCCACAACTATTGCTGTGGTCCACCCATGACATGGGGGGGTGATATGTGATATGTGCCATACACATCCTCATCAGGCATGCCAACAATTGGTGTTCATGTATGGTAAATATACTTAAGACTCAATGGTGCAATCTCACCTTACGCGTGGCCATAGGTGGCAGTAAGGTTTTTGTGGGTTTCTTTTGCGCAGATGCAGAGGGGATTCTGTAAATACATGTTTGCTTGCATATCATGGGGAATGTTTCTGTTTTGTCACAATTCCTCCTTATGCACGCCCATGTTATCCCTAATTTCTCCCATTTAATGAGGCCTTTAGCATATTCGTCCCCTTCTTGCTCTTTGCACTAGCCAATCCTGCATGCGTTGCACAAGACTCACATACATGGCGCACGGAACAGGGAACCTGCGCAGAGGCTGATCTGTAAATCGGGGACTTTATTTTTGTGCAGAGCATAGTGCCTGTTTCTGGTGCAAAATGCTTTTGCGCCGTGCAAAAACGTCTGTAAATCAGGCCCCCAGTGTTTTTAGAAATAGGGCAAACTTTGTCCTGCTGCTAATACCGTGCAAATTCACACTTGTACAGGTGCAAAGTATCTGTATTCTGGCCCCTGGTTGTACCCTGGATGTAGGAAAAGTACTGGAGAGGCACAGGAAGTACCAGATGCTGGGGAAGGCAAAGAGTTGGATTATGAGTGAGAAAGCTAAATGTTTGCTGAGGGTGATGTCTCAAAGTCTGATCTGCAGCAGAACCAGGGATAGCAACATTCTCAGTGCCTTCTGAGGGCTATAATCCAGAAACTGTCAGAGACAAGACTAGAGAAGAAGGAGAGAGAGCCAGGCACCAGCCGAGAGGTATATCTCAGACACGGAGGGAGAACAGACTGAAAGAAGAGTAAACCAAGAGCCTGCTGATGGCAATATCAAAGACCTTTGCGAGGCGAGACCCAAATAGAGAGGATAGAGTCAAGAACCCATATCTCAAACACTGGTTGATACCAGAGCTTTAAGGGGTAGACATGTTTACATCCTAATGTTGGCCCCTTTCTGAAGACCAGGAAGAGATCAGCACCCAAAGAAATATGAAAACATCATGGTCCAGGAGGTTCACCATTGTATGGTGGGAAATAACAATACAGAACAACAAAGAATCAAAGCAAAGGAAAGGAAAATACTTTTGGTAGAAGAGTATCAAAGATATCATGTGTCATATTGGCTGAAGAGGGTTATCTCCGGCTGGAGGGTAACAATATACAAGCATGACGTTCACCCTTAAGCAATGGTGAGACATTATTGTTGCTGGTAGGAGAAGCAAAGAAGCATGCTTGGCACTTTAATGCATGCCCTGTGAAGCCAAGCAGTGATGAAGGCGCTACATCCAAAAGGCTGTGAAGCTGAGAAATTAACTGGGTTATATCCCCTCAAAACAGAAATTCAATGCCAAGAAGCGAACATGGCACTATATCTTGGATATTATTTATAAGATTGTGAATGTGGAGAAGATCAGTATTCCCATTGGTAGTCCAAACCACCCTGAATTATTAGAACCTTGAACGTTCATAGTAATGTTAAACTCCTTTATTTGTGTTTCCAGTGACTCCCATAGACTCTCCAAGAATGAACAACACCCACCTTGTTGTAAATAATAACGAATGTTGAATCTTAGCGGTGTCTGCCGTGTGCTCGCTTGAGCCCTATATCTCAGAGCTTACACATGGCAAATGATCGCAGCCTGCGGGTATGTGTGGCTGTATTTAGAATCTAACAATTATACCTGTCATGTGAGGGTTTAACTGGCATAACACGCCATAAAATGATGTGTGGATGCACAGGCACATGAAGACATTGGGCCTCATTACGACCTTGACGGTCCGGAAACAATGTTTTTTCCGGACTAGCATATTAGAGTTCTGCCTGCCGGAGCCGCTGTGCCTGCCAAGTCTGACCCTGCCGGGCACAGCGGCCACGGTAGGCAAACCGGTCACGGAAGCACTGACACTGTTAGCAACGGGGCCAGTGATTCTGTGTCCCTACTCCCATAGAGTCCTCTGGGACTCTATGGGAATGGTGACTTACATTTTACTGGCACCTGACTTTCCGAGCTGCCGGGGTTGCAATCTGCCGGTGCAACTGGCTGGGTTACCGCTGGATTCGTAATGAGGCCCATTGCCCTTGGCCTATGTGGGTTATGCTGTCTGTAACCCACCCATACCATAGCAAGGCCATTTGTTAGTTAAAGTATGGTTGGTAACTTAGGCATTTCATAGTTATTTTATTCATTAATGTATTTATGATTTTTACATCTACATCTTTATTGTCATAGTCAACATTTACACTTACCCCTTTTTCTTGGGTATCCTGAAAATATTATGGGTACATGATTTTGTATCAAGATGTGCAAAATGCTATGCAATGCTCCTTCAACCTAATACATGAATGAATGAATGAATGAATGAAGGAATGAATTCATTAGCAGTCCCTCTGTTAATTTTTACTTGTGCATTCAAAAAGCACTTCACTGTGTATAAGCGCTTTAAAAATAAACAAACACAAATACAATCACTGTTAATGTTAAAATCGTGTGGTATCGATGAATCCCCACAGAGATTCTCCTTCCTTGATCATGCGATTTCATTAATTCTTTGGAGTCTTTTTGGCACTGTTTCATCACAGACCAAGCTCCATGAGTGTTTTCAAATAAAATGACTCCTCAGCATGCACTGGTGCTTGTGATCACCTTAGACCTTCACTACGTAGACATCGTTTATCAGTGGATAAGGTGGTAGGGATGTAAGTAAGGATGATTGTGTAGCAGTTCCCAAAGTTTCACTCTCTACCCCAATAAAACTAGTAAGGGACAGTCCGTTGTAATCTCAAGAGTTCACTTCTTGGGCATAATCAGCAGTGTGGCAGAAGGGTTCTACACTAATTGCTTGTGGAGAGGTAATGAAATGAAAGCAGCGAAAAACAACAACTTGGGAGGAAAATGGAGCAGTGACAAAAATGAACTCAGACAGCTTGTGGAGTGCATGTGTCGGTCTCTCTACATGTATGTGAAGGAATAAGGGGTCAGAGCCTACTAGTAGGTCAGTGGGTGCATCATGGACCAACTACTTGTGATGTATCAGAGTTGAAGGATGTGTGACGTCAATTCATGTGTTGGTTACAAGGTCAAAGTATATTGATATTGCTTCCTGTGATGTCATCAGGTACTAATAACTTCCACTATCACCGGGTATTTGGGGAATGTACTTCCATGGGTATAACATCCAATAGGGGGCCATGCACCAACGGTGTGTGTAAAATGCTACATGGAAAAACGTGGTGTCCATGATTACAAGAAATCATCAATGGACAGTCCCACATTTGGAACACCCTTGAAGGCCCCAAGTGAGGACAGGCAAAGGATGGATCAGCAAACACTTAAAATAAGTAGACAAGGCTTGATCCCAGGAAGCCTATTGACGAGCAACATGTAGAGGCAGGTCTGGTGAACTGACTTTTGCATGAACTCCTGCTTGTCTTTGAGGAAACAAGCAGGAGGATAAAAGGACACATACAGGCCAGCCCAGCCCTGAGTAAATCCTAAGATTATACCGTTTTAGCAGGAACACTATCAGCTTCATCCTCACGCTCATATATACAGCCATACCCTCTCCTTGCAAGCTGTTGCTAGCACTGCACTTCTGTGCCACGGGCACCTTTCATTATACCATCACACTGCTGCGTCTGGAGGTGATATTTTATCTAGTCCTGAAAACCAGCTTTCTTGCCTGCTGGGTGGGAACATGTGCATATGGTAGAAATCCAGTGCCATCAACATATTTGGGAGCCAGTAGTACTAAAGAAATGAACTTGTTTTGGCAATTTAGTTTTCATTTTGTGTGGTGGGAAATGTAATATAGGCGTGTGCATGGGACATTAGAGCATCCTAGAATGGGCTGAGTACCACGGATAATGCTGGCTGTGACACCTGACTCAGCAGCCCTGTGGAACAGAAGTGCAGTGCTGACACATCTTGTCAGGAGAGGGTTTGGTTGTATATATGAGAAGTAGGATGAAGGTGATAGTGTTCCTTGTAGGAGAACTGCAGAGTATTGTTGGTCTGCTGGAGCAGGCTATTGCTGCTGGATGATTGCTTTCTGGACGGACTGTGTTTGATGTGACACACCACCATTTAAAATCTTTGGAGCTGTGCGGAGTGCAGCGGAGTACTGCAGAGTCTTGTTGGTCTGCTGGAGCAGACTATTGGTGCTGGAGGTCTGCTTCTGGATGGACTGTGTTTGAAGCAACAAACCGCCAAACCTTTGGAGCTGTTGCGGAGTTCAATGGAGTACTGCAGAGTACTGTTGGTCTGCTGTTGGTCTGCTGGGGTGAAAGTGAGTGTCCCCCAAAAAGGCAATTAAACTCTACAATGGGAGTCAATAATGGACATACCCCAGCAGGGAATGAGGCCAAGACCAAGTGCGGGTGAGATATAAAAGGCTTTATCTAAATTAATCTAGGGCATGCAGAGGACTCTGCAAACTCTGAGAGCGCTCTGCCAGACAATAGAAAGACATTCATATTTATTACAAAAACACATCATTGATGAGTCAAGCTATAGGGGGCACATAGTCGTGGGGATTGGGTGGTGAAGACTAGCTACTATGTATAATGTAGGTGCGGTGCTCCATGATTGGCCGAGATCCACGTGGTGGGAGCGCGGGGTGCTTGGGTCGCTGGGCTCATCGGGGTGGAGTATCAGGTCACGAGCTGTTCGAGTTGATACATTGCAGCTGAACCAACATTTTGCCCTTGTGGCCACGCATACACATTCATTACTAACTTCTACTTCAATCTATCATATAAATCCTACAAATCGTTAATCTAACATCACAAAAGAAACAGCATATAACTCTGGGCCTTCTTAATACATCATCATAAAAATCGCTGTTAACAGGGGGCCCAGTATCACGAGTCCAGGTGTCTTATCAGGACATGGGTTGGGGTATCTTTATCATTGTACTTTGTTAGAGGTAGTAAGAGACATTTTTACAGTATGTTAGTACAAGAGTGAATAACTGCCACCATGGCCAGTCGAGTTTGGGGTGAACTGAAATACCATTGGGTCAGGGGGGCACATAGCTGGTACATCGAAAGGCGGCGGGATGTGGGGCCTTGCTGCCCATAATTCTTCTAAACAAGGCAGGGTGGTACTCAGTGATTTTATGGTGGCATCGGGTGTCAGGGGGGATGGGGGAAGGTAAATACCCTGTGCGGGTTCAGCAGGAATGCAAGCAGGTGTAGCTGTATTATTCTAACATCAATAAACCAGAGACTTTCAATCCCCAGCTAGGCTATGGAGGGAGGAGGGTGGGAGTTGAATACGCTGCTCTCTAGGAGAAGGGGGAGATGGCCTTGTAACTTTTTGCGTGTCTACATTATCAAGTAGCATGCACATCATTATAAAAATGGAAAACTGAGGTATGCCAGTACAATTGCATGTATACATATATGTATATATCTATAGATATATCAACGATCATGTGAGTTTATGAACACTATTTGTATTACACTTCTTCGTGGTTCATGAGTACTGTGTTCACAGAATCAAAAAAAAGGTTTTGTTAACATCACATCATTCACAGTTTTGCATTTTGTTGCGGGGGCACATGGGGAAAGCTAGCATGGAACGTGAGGTAGAACCAGGTTGGCATATACATCAGCATTAGTGAAAGTTTACAACGTTGTACTTATGATCAGACTTGTGTAGATGCTCGAGGGTTAAACAATTGCTTCAAACAACATTTCATTGACAAAAGGTGGTGCTCTTTACTTAAAAATTCTTGTATATGTTGCAGCACTTAATGACCTACTTGTACACTTCTGTGTATTATGGAAAATCATATCGTGCATGGGGATTTTACACATTGCTTTTTAAATATTGCGCTGCGACAATGACCCTTGGTCAGTGATGACAGATTTGAATATACACATGTTCGATAACTTTACATGTGGGTGTTCTGGGATGGGCAAGGGCCGTCCCATTTTAATATGAACAATCAACCTTACTTATTTGAGGTTATTTCATCCTTCTTGCAAATAGCTTAGCATCATGGATAAAACTGGGTGGCACACAGGCTTAATATTCATGTCTGACACTTCAAACGGGGAACAGGGTTGGGGGTTATTCACAACATATATTATGGATGCAGGGGTGTGCGGGGAGTCAGGGCATGTTTTATAGAGACAACTTTGTTTTTCTCAGACCCCAGCTTAAGGTCCGGTCACCGCCAGGTCAATGATGTACTGCGGAAGGTGAATGATACAGTGTTCGTTCTGTTACTGGTTTGCTCATAGTTGCTCGTCAGAACAGGCCTTCAGTGGAGCCGCCATGGCAGGAGGCTGGGGGGAGTGCAGGCTCACTGTGCATGGTCGAGTGGGGGAGAGCTGCAGCTCTGCAGGCTGTTTGTGCCACGGAGGCCTAAATTGATGTACTCAAAATGGATTCTAGGTGTATCACAAAGTGGAGTCTGTACCGTGCTACAAGGTGAGCCGTGCAGTCTCATGTGTCGGCCTGCAGCCATCCCGCATCCTAGGCCCAGGTGCATAGAAGGCTGTTGGCGAGTCATAAGCGCCACGTAGGTGAGGAGTGTAGGAGAAGGGAGAGTCCTAAAGACCTTTCCGCCCATACATTTCCCCCTTTTTGTTACTTAAATGACAAATATTGTAACTCACCAAACCTTCTTTGTTCCTTTTCATCAACTACTGCTTCATCCCAAGCTGGTGTCCCCTCTATTGGCATCCAGGCCCTACATACTCCCCGGAGACTCTGTCCTGCTCTGGCATATTCATTAGGGGTGCAGGTCATATATATACATCCCCCATACCCCTCCAAATCTACCCATACCTCTTCATACCATTTTAGTTCACGGGGCTACCTTATTGTGGTGTGATACAATCTGTCCGCTATGTCCCCGTCATAGTACAATGCTACCATTCTATATTTGGGTCCTCACCTGTTTGTACTTGTGCCTCTTGTGTCATCTGCGCTGCTCCTCTAGCATTGCCCATTGTCACCATCATCATTGCACCATTAGGAAACACGTTTGCGCAGCACCGAAGACACAGTTGGCACACACAGAAACATGATGATGGGTATCAGTTGTTTAACAGCCATCCTGAGCCAAAAAATCTCATCGAATCATGAGCTCGGCTCCACACCTCCTTTGTTCTTCATCCGCTCGCCTAGGTTGTGCATGGTGGTGATAACGTGAGACAGTGTTCCATTGTCCGCATCTGCAGAAGGTACGAACGTGCAACATGCGCTCCCGATTTTTTGGCAAACACCTCCATCCATCGCCGTCAACAGGTCTAGGACATACCTGTTCTGCATTGTCATTAGCCGCAGGGCTCTTAGTTCCACCTTGATCACGTTGAACCCCTCTTCAGTGTCGTTGGCCAGTTGGATCAGCTCAAAGCGTGTTATTTGAAGCCATTTTGCGTTGGCTCGTGCTTGGATACTGGGAATAAGGGAGAAGAAGAATGTTTCATCAGAATTGAACAGCCGGAACCTGTCTGGAATTTGTGCCAAACGTTCTGTGGATGCTTTGGATATGTAGTTGGACGATCTCCGTTTTCTGTATATCGGGCTTTGCAGGTTGTCCGCGGATAGGGCATACATTGGCATCTCATCCATTGGTTGTGTGTGTGCTGGAACTTGGACGGCTTGCAGTCCCTTTCCCCCTTCGATATGACTCTCCGGAACCACCATCACGGTGGAGTGCAGCATTGCCAAAGAACACGTGCCCCTCCAGGATTGTGCAAGGTGCAAGTATGCCTGTTTACCGCAGACCCAGTAAGTGTCCATCAGGGCGGCTGTCCCCTTCTTCATAACTGGAATGATGAGCGTTTTGTTACAGCTCTTGTTTGTGCCCATGTTACTTTTCCCTTCACCGTGGAAGCACAATTCATATGTAATTTCTTTTTGCAGTTTGAAGGGTTTTTCCAGGGCTGTGAGCTTTGTGATATTGTCGGGCCATACTGGAGCGCATGTTTTCTCGACCCATTGCAATTTTTCTGCTGCCAACCCTCGTAGTGCTTCTGCTTTCCATGTCACTTGTTCCTCTTTCTACTTGTTGTCCGAAAACAGTGTTCCTTTAATTACCAGAAACGGTTCCTTCAGGCATATCACTCCTTTAGGTCTCGAGTAGCACGTTTTTTCATTCTGCAACATTTCAAAAGAAACTTTGTGTGCCTGGAAGGTCTTCTTTATTCTACATAGGGTGAGATGAAGGAGACATCGGGCATCTGCAAGAGGTAGTTCTTGTGGCAGGAGCACATTAGGGGTACCTGAGGCATGGGGTATTAAAGAGCATACATAACAGCTCTCGTTGGTGGGTTGTTTGGCAGTGGAACTCATGCCTGCATACCATTTGCTTGATTGGTGTGGGTGTCTGGGATCTTCTATTGTGTCTAACGCCAGCCCCGAGTATTCATCATATTTTCTCCTCCCAACCTCCCTCCTTCTCCTATTGCTTCTGGGGTGCACTCTCTCTTTTTCTACATCATGCTGCATTAAAGGCGTTCCCCCCGCTCTCCCCTTTTTCCCATTCATTACACAGGGTAAGGAACCACTCAACTCTTCCTTTATACTTGTAGGGGATTCATGACCCATAGATGGTTCGAATGTTGGTGTTACAGCGGTGGTAGTGTCATGATATACCCAAGATAGAGCAGATGGATTTGGATCGTTGAGCTCATATACATTATATTCATAGGCGTTGTATGGGAGAATAGGATGTGGGGTTATCCGCTTATTGTCTGTATCATTAAGGTGTTGTGTGCCATCCCCCCATATGAGCTGGAAGCCGACCCATATAAGGTAGATCCCTTGTTTTATCATACTTGTTCTGTTTTCTCCCCCCTCATTTATATCGATAGATATAAATGTAACCACCCAGTATAAAACTAGGCCTAACATCAGTGTAAAAAATATTACAGCACATACAAACAGGCCACACTCATATGAATATCTAAGCAAGTCAACATTACTATTTCCATTTCTATCTATTCTAACAATGTTCACAGCGGGGGCCCCTTCTGTTGCCATGGTTCCTCCTACATGGTGAGACATAGAAGTGCATTAAGCATCACAAAACATCCAAATATATTTACGTTAACATATTCATTTCAACCTGAGAGAAACTAGTAGCAAGAAAATGAGGAAGAGAGAGAGAGAGAGAATAATAAAGAGAAAATAACATGTCTTCAGCTCATTATCAATATTATGTACATCACTGTAGTTATTCATTTCTCTCTCTCCCTTCTTGTTCTTGTGTTACACTATCATAAGCTTTTCTCACGTCTGTCAAATGTATCCAGTATCTCAGGCCTTTCACTTTGACTACAGTTTGTGTGCAATATACTACCTCGTACAGGCCATGAAATCTTGGAGAATTCCACCTACGAACGAAACTCCTCACGTACACCATCTCCCCTGGCATCAGCTGACCTGTTGGACCATCCACTACATGTGTTACTGTGTCACTGGATTCTTCATGTGTAAATGGGGGTGCTAACTGTCTTGCTATCATACGGGCTGCTTTTGTTAGCTTTATCAAGTATTCATTTCATTCCTCCCCCAGCACTGTAGCACATCTGTGGGCATCTGAATGCTTGCAGAGTGGAGAATTTGCAGTATACATGTGCCTTCATGTTACAATTTCATGGAGGGACAAGTGGTGGTCCTTGCTGGGTTGATTTCTCCGTTCAAACAAGGCCAGGGGTAAACAGTACACCCAATTTTTCTTGAGCGTAAAGCACAATTTTGACAACCTTCCTTTAAGGAGGCCGTTGATCTTCTCAACCATGCCGTTAGATTGCGGTGATAAATAGTGCACAGTTTATGTTTTATCCCTAGCAGTGCAGTAACCTCCTTGAACAGATCATTGACAAAATGTGCGCCGTTGTCAGAGCGAATTACGTCATAAATTCCCCAGCGCAGAAACACCTCCCACACTAAGAACTTTGCAGCGCACTTTGTATCTGGGTGGGTGCACGGTCCTGCCTCTACACATCTTGTAAACGGCAGACCACCACTATCATGTAGTGCGACCCATTGCACCTTTCTCCCATGTCTGCATAATCAATATGCAGCTCTCTAAAGGGGCCTGTTGGTTTGGGCAATGTCCTTCACAATGTTCTCAATGTCATTCCTGAATTATATAGCTGAGATGTTGTACACTCCATTGCCAGTTTTAAGAGCTGTTCCTGCAGCCCTGGTATGAACCAATTTTCTTGTAACGCTGTGGCAATGTGCTGTTTTGCATTGTGAGCTGGGAAGTGAAGCTGTTGGAACGCTATATCTAGCAGTTTGCGGGCCATTACTACTTTACCTTTATTGTTCTGGCGCCAAAGCGATCGGTGGATGACTGGCTGCACCCTTGTTTCTCCCATAACTCCTTTTCCTCATCTAACACCCCGTCTTGCAGCTCTAATATTTGGGATATGGGCATTGAATTACACCCATCTGGGCAATCCTCCTCCACAGTTTTCTGCATCAAGTACTCACCTGTTCTCTCTTTTGTTAAATATGTCGCTTCTTTCGTGGAAGCATCTGCTGCCACTTTTCCCAAAGAGATGACGTCATCATTGTTTGTATGGGCCTGGCATTTCACTATGGCTACAATTGTAGGTTCTTTTAGTGCCTCTATCAATTCCTCAAGTAACTGAGCGTGTTGCACACGGGATCCGTCTGCTCTGGGAAATCCTCTTCTCCCCCATTTAGCCAACCCCCCGTGTACTGTAGTAGTCATGGTTGCTGAGTCTGTATATATTGTTACTGCGCATCCCTTTGCTGCGTGTAGAGCTTCAATGAGTGCTACTAACTCTGCTGCTTGCTCTGAGTAATGGGCTGGTAGTCTCTGTTGATTTAGTACTTCATATTCACTTTTCTCTAGTCTCACAACAGCTATCCCCACATGTTTTTCTACTGTTTCTGAATTTATTGATGCTGAACCATCTATGAAGTATATTTCTCCTTCTGTCAGGGCATTTTCACTTACTGTGGGTGCGTCCCCATCCTCTCCTCTGTATGTTGCGTAATCGTGTGTTTGCATATCTTCCACTGTGCAAGTTTCTTTGATGAATGTTGCAGGGTTAACTGTTTTGCACCTCAGTATGTGTATGTTGGCGCTGTATAAAATCACTTCATAAGCTCTGGCTCTTTGTGTCATCAATGTGCTATTTGATCTTTATAGTATTGCAAATAGTGAATGGTCCACAAACAGCGTCACAGAACATCCCATCACAATCGTTGCATTGTTTTCAATTGTGAACGCTGCGGCTGTGAGAGATTACTTGCAAACAAAGTGTCCTTGCATCACTGCATCTAGCGTTCCACTGTAATAGTCCAATGGTTTGTGCCCCAGAGATGTTTTTTGTGTCAAAACTGCTGTCATGAGTGTCCCATAAGTGTCCCATTGCATAAGTGTCCCATTGCAATGTGAAAATAAATAAAACTTGCGTTCGTAGTTTGGGTTCGCGAGTACTGGTGCCGTTGAAATTAGCTCCTTAAGTGTTGTGAAGGCCTCATCTATTTCTGCTGTCCATTGTATTTCTGTGTTTTCTCTTTGTGCTTCCTTGAGTCCCAGCAGTAATGGCTTTGTGTATCCTACATATTCTGATATCCAGGCTCGGCAGTAGTTACACATGTCAAGGAATTTCTGCATCTCTTTCACTGTTTTTAGTTTACTTACTGCCTTGATGGCAGCTGCCCTGTCTGGTATGATTCTTTTACCATCCTTTGAGATGAGTTGTCCCAAATACAACACTTCATTCTGACAGTATTGTAATTTCTATTTGACTACTTTGTTACCTTTGTGGGCCAACAATGTCAAAAGTGTAACAGAATCCTTCCTGCACTCGGCCTCTTCTTTTCCACAAATCAGTAAATCATCCACATACTGAATAATTGTGCCTTCTGTGACAACATTTCCTAGAACTTCGTGTACAATTGTGTTGAATATACTTGGGCTTTCACAGTATCCCTGGAGTAACCTACAATGTTCGTATCTCTTCCCTCCCAATGTGAATGTTGTCAAATATCGAGATTCTGGATCTAGTGGTACTGAGAAGAATGTGTTCTTCAAGTCCACTACTGTGAAAAAAGATGCATCTTTCGGTATACTGCACAGAATTGATGCAGGTTAGGAACTAATGGGGATTCCTTCTGTATGACATCATCAAGGGGGCATTGGTCCTGGATCATCCTCCACGCCCCGCCCTTTGCTTTTTTGATGGGGTGAATGCAAGTATTGTGTGGTGAATTTGATGGCACTATTATTCCCTGTGCTAACAGTGCGTTCATCGTTTCTTTCATCCCTTCCTCTGCTTCCCAGGAAAGGGGGTACTGTTTTACTCTGGGCTATAATGCTCCATGTTTGAGTTTTATCTTAACTGGTGTCACCTCATGCAACAGTCCTACATCATGTGGGCCGGTGGTCCACAGGTCATCTGGCACTAGTTGCATGTCGTTGTCAAAAAATTAAGGTGGCGCTCCTACCACTGCCATCATCTGCACTGGAACCTGTCTTGTTTGTATTATGATATCACAGGGAATTGCTATTTCCATTATTATTTCCCCATCGCTGTCTGAATCTGTAAAGAGGTCTTCGTCTGATAAATCTTGCAATGCAATGTTAGCATTAATGCACAATACTGTGCACCACTGGCAGCCATGTATGTCCATTCCAATAACTGCTATTCTTTGTGATTATACCTGTACTGCATGCAAGTCTAAGGACATCACTGTTCCTGGCACTCTATCTGGGCGTGCTACAGGATGAAAAACAAAATCTGTGGGCACCCTCCATTCTTGGCGTTTTAACTCTGGAACCACTCGTGCTAGTGTTGTCAGCCCCTGAATAAACATATCTGGGTCCACCGGTATGCCGCGTATTTCTGGTGCTGTTGCTCGTGTGTGTACTACCAACATGACTCGCAATGGGCAGATCCCCGGGGTTGAGCAAACTATCCCCCTCTTGGTGAATGAAATAGTCATGTTGAGCTTGCTGAGGAGGTCCCTCCCCAGCAAGTTGATTGGAGATTCTTCATAGTACAGCAGGGGAGCTCGTACTGTTTTTCCCTCCACTGTTACATCCAAATCTTCTGTGTAAGGAACTTCGACCGCCGCCCCAGAGAACCCCTGTGTCTCCAATTTACAGTTAAATAGCGGAAACCTTCCTTCTTGTAGGCATGATTTTATAGCTCCTGAATCTACCATAAAAATGAATTGTTTGTTCCCTATCTCCGCCCCCACCAATGGTTCCTCTGCTGCATTGAGGGTCGTTGATAGTACTGGACATGCAGGTGCTCTCTGTTGGCTGTCCTATGCTGGATGCCTCGTTTTACCCTCATTGTCAAAAACATTTCCCGATACCACGGCCACCCCGCCAAAGGGTGCAGGTGTACCATTTGCTGTTGTGGCAAAAGGGTTGCCCTGTGTGTGTCTCATGTACTCTCGGCATTGTAGGTGTTGCTGAACATTATGCGTTTGCACCCTATGTTCGTCTGGGCACCTCTGATCTTGCTGTGCTCTTCCCACTCCACCCACTGCCCATTGACAGCCCATATGGGCTTCCTGGGAGGGGGTGGCCATACTGCTGGCCATTTTGATAAGTATTCATTGGTCTGCTCCTAAACTCATGTGAGAAACGTCCCCACCTTCCGCAATTCCAACAATTCCCTTGTTCCCCCCTTGCACCTGGGCCTCCATACCTGCCATTTCCTCCGCACCCCGGACCACCACCTCTGTGCCCTCTGTACCCACCTCTTCCTCCCTGGGCGCTCCACGCTTGCCACTGCGGTCCTCCATACTGCTCGTGTCCGTTCCACTGTTCCTGCCCATTTCCCACCCAATTAGCTGCCATTCTCCCTTGTATTGCTACTGACCCCTCCTCCTCCTCTGCTTCTCTATCTGTGGGGAGTGTAGCTACAGCTGCTGTGACCTTCACCAGTTTTGTTTGTATTAATTTGGCCTCATCTGCCAACATTTTCTGTGCCATCTCCTTCTCCCTTTCTTTGATCCTTTTGCAGTGGTTTACTACTATGCTTTGTATTTCGGGCCAGCCTTTTGCTTCAATCCCTGCTATTTTGTCGAGTGCTTTCTGAACTTCTTTTGGGAGCCCTCTCTCTATCATAAAGTAAAATAAGGATGTTAATTGGTCCCAGGCCGAGTGTCATGATCTCTGCTTCCAAAAGGTCAGGGTTTTCCCAACTCCCTTGGAAGCAGATCCATAACCCAGGTTCCGAGTGCCAACCAGTCCCAATTGGGACCTTTTGGACCCAGTCCTGGCGCCAGTGGCACCAGGCTCATAAATATGCCCAGTCCCAGCGCTGGAAGCGCCGGGCTCATAATGCTTGGGTGGACTTACCTGCAGCAGACCATGCTGCTTACTTGCCTGCCAGTTGAGCCTCTGATCCTCTTCTGTTTGGAACTACTTTTCCTGTTGGGTGGGGCAGGGGCCACTCCCTAGGTTCAGAACACTGGAACTCTTCTGGAAAGCAGGAACTCTTTTCTTACCTAGGCGTGGCTGTGGAAGGAGACACCTAAGCACTACAGGAGGCTATTTAAACCACACCCGATGGATGAATCTTGCTTTGCGTTATTCTGCATCCTCTGCAGCAGAACGCTCATCGTGTCTTCTGCATCTGATCCTGGGCCTAAGGAAAAAGGCTTACCATCCTGAATCCAGTCTTCAGCAACACCTATAAAGACAAGAAAGAACAGGTTAGCATTACAGTCTTCAGTGACAGCGCTTCACTTACCTGGTCCATCGGCTGTCACCAACTCCTCGCGCTGCATTCCGGCATCTGAAAGACAAAGGCTTACCTACTCTTCGTGCGCTCCCTAGGTCTTCGCACTGCATTCCGGCATCTGAAAGACAAAAGCTTACCAACTCTTCGCACGCTCCGGAGGCCTTCGGCGCTGCATCCCGCACCTCAAAGACAAAACAAGGTGCGTTTAAAGACATTGGGGAACTTTAATACTCACGTGCCATTACTCCTTTCCGCATCTAACCCAGTGGGTATTCCGGCACCCTGCAGCCGCTCCGAACTTGTACCTGCAAAATAAAAAGACAGTTAGAGCGCATCGTGAAGCAGGCAACAAGCGCTTACTTACGTGCTTCCAGGCGCTTCTATTCATCACACGGGCTCCATCTTCAACTCACTTCAGCCCGTCATCCGCCATCGCCGGAACCCTGCAAAACAAGAGACATCATTACTAAAGACTTTTAAAGACATTAGAATTACTCGAAACTTACCGTTCGTGCAGTAAACGACGGACAGCAGTCCTCTGAAGTCAAGAGGCCTGCTCCCCTTATCCAGTGAAGAAACTGGTTACAGCACCCTGCCCCGAGGCAGATGGAGAGCACGGCGTTCACTTACCTAAGGTGAGAGCGTTAACCTTTGGGGTTCTACAGGAGAAGAGAAAGGGAAGAAGAGAGAGACATTCAATAACCCAGTTCATTAATCCCATATTTTCTATCTGCAGACATCTTACCCTTCGAGTCAGACATACAGTGCACAGAGGTCCAGCCCAAAGAGCCAGCCGTGTGTTACACATCACCTTTGAAGATACGGTATACGCCCAGTCAAGACCGGCGCCTCTACGGGAATCAGGTGAGCGTTACAGAACGCAAAGCCTACCGCAAAACTCCCGTCCAGGCGCGATGGAAACCTCGGATACCGACCAGCTAGCCCAGTTACTTGGGGAACTAAGGGCAGAAGTGCATGCAGCCCGTCAGGAAACGAACGCTCTAAGAAGGGAACTGATTATTTCCAAGGAGCGAACAGATGATCTCGCTAGACAATTGCTACAGTCACAAGCCGGACAGACCCCGTTACCCGCATCTGGGGGAAATCTTCCTTCTACATCCTCTATGAATCCAGTGCAGATCAACCTACCTGGGAATGTACCTCTGGCTCCGCCCGAACGATTTTCTGGTGACCCAAAGAGGTTTGCAGTATTTATCAATCAGTGCCGGTTGCATTTCTTATGCCGGCCAGCAGCCTTTCCAACTGATCAAGCTAAAGTAGCTTTCGTGCTTTCGTACCTTAGTGGCAATGCGGCAGACTGGTCGATCCCTCTAGTAAATCAAGATGATCCGGTCGTCCATGATTTTCAAGCTTTTCAGCTCAGTATGGAAAAACTGTTTGCAAGACATTCACAGGGGCAGGCCTTGGACAATGAGCTTCTTTCGTTGCGACAAGGTAATCAAGACCTTTTGGCTTATATTGCGTCTTTCAACAGACTGATAGTGGAAACTCAATGGCCTGAGGACAAAAGGATTACGCTGTTTTATAGAGGTCTACGTGGAGAGCTCAAAGATGTGTTAGCCCAAGTAGTGAATCCCCCACAAGATTGTTCGAACTATATAGACTTAGTCGTTCAAATAGATCACAGACTGCAGAACAGGAAGGCCGATCGTTCCAAGTTTGATGCTCGAGTATTTTCCAAACCGCCAACTCCTTCCAAAGGAGTAGACTCCGGGGAACCCATGCAAATAGGGGGCCTGAAAGGTCCTCTAACACAAAAGGAGCGGGAAAGGAGAAAACAGTTGCAATTATGCCTCTATTGCGGAAACTCAGGGCACTTTCTTCGAGACTGTCCGGTGAAACCTGCCAAGAAGGCAGTAGGAGCTGCAGTTACCAAAGTTACAAACTCTGAGCAGGGAAACGACCTCGCCCGACAAGAATAGAGGTCCTCTTGCCAAGCGTGAAAACCAGTTCCGTGACCTCGCATTTCGTGATACCTATGGTGCTCATTAGCCCTGATAATCCGGATCGATTACATGCAATTGAAGCTTACGTCGACAGCGGTGCCATCGGCAATTATGTGGATCATGAAATGGTTTTGAGGATGAATCTAACTCTTTGTCCCAAGGCTGTAAAGGACGTCATTACTACGGTGGATGGAACGGAGATAGCCTCCGGACCAGTAACGCATACCACTCAAGAAGTGACGCTAGTAAGTCAAGATGGACACCATGAGAAGATCGTGTTCGATGTGATCAAGGCTCCTCAGTTTCAGATTATTCTAGGAATACCTTGGTTAGAGAAACACAATCCTCTGATCGATTGGCGAGCAAGAACGGTCCAGTTTCCAGAATGTGTCTCTACTTGTCACCCTCCACCTGGTGTTGCTCTGGCAGCAATTTCTTCAGAGACTCCCCAGTTACCTCCCGAATACCTAGAATACCAAGATGTTTTCCGGAAGGATCAGGCTAACTCTCTACCTCTTCATAGGTCTTATGACTGCCAGATAGACCTGATACCTGGATCTACTCCTCCTTGTAGTAGAATGTATGCCCTCACCGAGCCTGAGAACCTTCACCTTCGACAATACCTGGATCAATACCTGGCAAATGGGTTTATTCGTCCTTCCAAGTCCCCTGCTTCTTCAGCTTTGTTCTTCGTTCCAAAAAAGGAAGGAGACCTTAGAACTTGTATAGATTATCGCTCCCTGAACCAGATCACCGTCAAGAATAGATATCCGTTACCTTTGATCCCTGAACTCCTGGACCAAGTCAGAAAAGCATGCATATATACAAAGCTGGATCTTAGAGGAGCCTACCACTTGGTACGAGTAAAAGAGGGAGACGAATGGAAGACGGCCTTCCGCACCAAATATGGGCTATTTGAATATCAGGTCATGCCCTTCGGACTTTGCAATGTCCCGGCCGCCTTTCAATATTTCATGAACCATGTCCTCAGAGAGCTCATAGATGTGTGTGTTGTTGTTTACATTGACGACATCCTCGTTTATTCTTCATCGGAATCTGAACATCGGAAACACGTGAAAATGGTCCTCGAAAGATTGCGTCAACACAAACTTTTCGCTAAGTTGGAAAAATGTGTTTTCAACGTGACTGAAGTTGAATTCTTGGGATTCATATTATCACCTAGCGGAGTGCGTATGGATTCAAAGAAGGTCGATGCAGTTCTCAAATGGCCATCACCATCCTCCGTAAAAGGTGTGCAAAGCATGTTAGGCTTCGCTAACTTTTACCGCAGGTTTATTCCCGAATTTTCTCGAATAGTCCAGCCCATCACTGCCTTGTTAAAGAAAAACAAACGTTTTGAATGGTCTGCCGAGGCGGAACAAGCTTTCCAGGATTTGAAGACTAAATTTATCTCTGCACCAATCTTAAAACACCCTCGCCCCGAACTCCCCTACATCGTGGAAACTGATGCTTCAAGCCTTGCCATGGGGGCAGTTCTATCACAAAAGGACCCGGTAACCAATCAGTTGCATCCCGTGGCATTTTGGTCCCGCAAATTCTCGCCTCCTGAAATCAATTACACGATTACTGACAAGGAACTTCTGGCTATCAAGTCTGCCTTTAAGGCTTGGCGGCATTATCTGCTGGGGGCCCGACACACCGTTACTGTGATTACGGATCACCGAAACCTGCAATATTTGAAAACCGCAAAAGCCCAATCCTCTAGACAACTCCGTTGGGCATTATTCTTTGCCGAGTTTGACTTCATAATTACCTATCGACCTGGTACAAAAAACGGTAAAGCTGATGCCCTTTCTCGGATGGGAGTGGAAGAACACTTGATCAACCCTAAACCTGTACCAATCATTCCCGAACAAAGAATTCTGGGTGTAATCGCCACACAATCTATAGAGGAAGTTAAGGATAAAGCCAGGCAACTTGTAACTCCAGCAGACATACAGAATTGGCATCTGCAGGGTAAGGACTTTGCAGTAAAGGACAACTTATTGTATTTCCAAGAACGATTATACCTGCCCAGCACAGATTTACAGAAAAAAGTAATCTCTTGTTATCACGATTCTTTAATGGAAGGACATCCCGGTATGGCCAAGACCTCAGAAAAGATCAAGCGCTACTTCTGGTGGCCGTCTTGGAAAAAAGATATCAGAGACTTTATAATGTCCTGTGGAGTATGCGCCCAAAACAAGAGTCAAAAGGAAAGACCAGCAGGCCTCTTACGCCCTATTGACATCCCACCTCGCCCTTGGCATACGCTTTCTATGGACTTCATCACCGATCTACCTCCATGCTCCGGATACAATACGATTCTAGTAATCGTGGACTTATTCTCCAAGATGGCGCATTTCATTCCGCTCAAAGGCTTGCCAACAGCAGCAACTCTGGCCCGAGAATTTCTCGAAAACATCGTCCGACTGCACGGTTTTCCTTCGGTTCTAATTTCAGATCGAGGTAGTCAATTTATTTCTCATTTTTGGCGAAGTTGCTGTCGGTCGGCTCAAATTGATGTGAGACTATCGACCAGTCACCACCCTCAGACCGACGGACAAACCGAGAGGACCAATCAAACTCTGGAACAGTATTTACGCTGCATGCTGCAACAAACTGAAAAAACTTGGAAAGACATCCTTTGGATAGCCGAATATGCCTACAATAACTCTGTCCATTCGGGAACTGGGAAAACCCCGTTTTTTCTTTTATACGGCAGTCACCCTCGAACCTCGGAGTTGGATCCCCTCCAAGATCTTGAAACACCAGCAGTAGACTACCTGCATTCTACAATCACCCAAGCCTTTAAGGAAGCTGTTTCTCACCTTCAAAGGGCTAAAGAACAATACAAGAAAGGAGCAGATCAACATCGGAAGGAAGCCCCTCAATATCAAGTAGGGGATCAAGTCTGGTTATCCACCAAATATCTACCTCTAAAAGGGCCACGCACATTCAACCCAAGATACCTTGGTCCCTATTCCATCACTACCATAGTAAACCCAGTAGCGGTCAAGTTGGACTTGCCCCCGCACATGAAGATACATCCGGTCTTCCACGTTTCTCTATTAAAACCCGTGCAACCTCAAACCCGACTAACTAAATCTCCAAAACCCATCCTAGTTGATGGAGAACTCGAGTTTGAAGTCAAAAGCATTCTGGACTCCAAGATCTCCAAATCTAAACTATTTTACCTCATTGACTGGAAAGGCTACGGCCCCCAAGAGAGATCCTGGGAACCTGCTGAATATGTCCACGCTCCTCGCCTAATCAAAAGATTTCACCGAACATTTCCTGACAAGCCAAAACCCCTGGAGAAGACCGGTTTGGGAGGGGCCTTGAGGGGGGGTACTGTCATGATCTCTGCTTCCAAAAGGTCAGGCTTTTCCCAACTCCCTTGGAAGCAGATCCATAACCCAGGTTCCGAGTGCCAACCAGTCCCAATTGGGACCTTTTGGACCCAGTCCTGGCGCCAGTGGCACCAGGCTCATAAATATGCCCAGTCCCAGCGCTGGAAGCGCCGGGCTCATAATGCTTGGGTGGACTTACCTGCAGCAGACCATGCTGCTTATTTGCCTGCCAGTTGAGCCTCTGATCCTCTTCTGTTTGGAACTACTTTTCCTGTTGGGTGGGGCAGGAGCCACTCCCTAGGTTCAGAACACTGGAACTCTTCTGGAAAGCAGGAACTCTTTTCTTACCTAGGCGTGGCTGTGGAAGGAGACACCTAAGCACTACAGGAGGCTATTTAAACCACACCCGATGGATGAATCTTGCTTTGCGTTATTCTGCATCCTCTGCAGCAGAACGCTCATCGTGTCTTCTGCATCTGATCCTGGGCCTAAGGAAAAAGGCTTACCATCCTGAATCCAGTCTTCAGCAACACCTATAAAGACAAGAAAGAACAGGTTAGCATTACGGTCTTCAGTGACAGCGCTTCACTTACCTGGTCCATCGGCTGTCACCAACTCCTCGCGCTGCATTCCGGCATCTGAAAGACAAAGGCTTACCTACTCTTCGTGCGCTCCGGAGGTCTTCGCACTGCATTCCGGCATCTGAAAGACAAAAGCTTACCAACTCTTCGCACGCTCCGGAGGCCTTCGGCGCTGCATCCCGCACCTGAAAGACAAAACAAGGTGCGTTTAAAGACATTGGGGAACTTTAATACTCACGTGCCATTACTCCTTTCCGCATCTAACCCAGTGGGTATTCCGGCACCCTGCAGCCGCTCCGAACTTGTACCTGCAAAATAAAAAGACAGTTAGAGCGCATCGTGAAGCAGGCAACAAGCGCTTACTTACGTGCTTCCAGGCGCTTCTATTCATCACACGGGCTCCATCTTCAACTCACTTCAGCCCGTCATCCGCCATCGCCGGAACCCTGCAAAACAAGAGACATCATTACTAAAGACTTTTAAAGACATTAGAATTACTCGAAACTTACCGTTCGTGCAGTAAACGACGGACAGCAGTCCTCTGAAGTCAAGAGGCCTGCTCCCCTTATCCAGTGAAGAAACTGGTTACAGCACCCTGCCCCGAGGCAGATGGAGAGCACGGCGTTCACTTACCTAAGGTGAGAGCGTTAACCTTTGGGGTTCTACAGGAGAAGAGAAAGGGAAGAAGAGAGAGACATTCAATAACCCAGTTCATTAATCCCATATTTTCTATCTGCAGACATCTTACCCTTCGAGTCAGACATACAGTGCACAGAGGTCCAGCTCAAAGAGCCAGCCGTGTGTTACACATCACCTTTGAAGATACGGTATACGCCCAGTCAAGACCGGCGCCTCTACGGGAATCAGGTGAGAGTTACACCGAGCCCGTTTCCGTTCTCCACATCTCCTGCACCCGCAAAATGAAACTCATAGCGTCTTCCCCATCATTCATTGTACATTCCATTACTGACTGTAAATCTGGTGTATCTGGGAAGGTGTCTCTCAATGCATCCCAGATTCTCACGCAAACTGTATTGAAAGAGGCACCATTGTGCCGGTCACAATCTAATGTTATTCCTGGGAACCTGGCCTTCGCCCAAACCCGGTCAGCTTGATCACCCATTGCGGATACCAACAAACATTTAACATCACCTACAGCTAATGGAACCCCTGCTGTGTGTTTCTCAAATGCATATATCCATTTACTTGTTCCTACTGGCAGAGGGGGCAGCAATTTCAACAGGTTGGCCTCATCCATCTGAGCCCAGGGTATATAATTTGGCCTCCCTCCTACTCTGTGTATTAAGGGCAGCTGTAGCCTACTCTTTGTTCCTTTCCCAATACTCACCTTTGATCCTTTATTTCCCAATACTGCCATTCTTCCCACTCTACTTCTTAGTCTCCCATTCCATTCTTCCTCCATTGCTCTCCCCACAGGTGTTTCATCTAACCTCACTGGTGCCCCTCCTTCCGCGAACCCTATTCTTCTTTCTAACTCATCTTCCTCTATGTCACACCACAACTCTTCCGCCCCTCCTGTGGCCATTCCTTCTCCCAATGTGTTTCTCTCTGGTGTGTGTTGTTCTAGCTCTATTATTCTTTTCAGCTCATCCTGTATTCGGAATAGTATCTCCCCCTTTTTCCACCCTTCTTCTATGGACCTGTCAGGTGTCTGCACCCTCTGTGTTTGCTCGATCCTAGAAGTGCCTGATCCAATTTGTTCACATATATATCTCTTAGCCTAGACAGTTTGTTTTGGGCCATTGATAGTCTGGAATCTAAGTCTTCTGTGAATTTTTCAATATCTATTGTCGGAGTACTCACCTATCCACTTGTTCTTGGGCACTCATATGGTGGGGGTGCAGTGGGTTGTGGTGCAATTGTGGGGGTGGGTTTAGACACATACACTGGGTCACTGCATCCCTCAGTGGGCACTGCTTTATTCAAAAGGGGATACAATTGTGTTACTTCTACTGGCCCTTCCTTCCCTTCACCCTTTTTTCACTATCTTCTGTTGCCAGGGGAGATGCAATCTGTTCATTTGTTTGTTCCTTTTTTTTAATTGGAGGCACTTCTTCAAACAACCTCCATAAGTCTTATATCTCTCTTCTATTCTGCAATTGTTTTCCTTTATATTTCACAAACAAGCATGTGGCCACCATGTCCAGCACACTTTTATCGAACAATCCTCCTTGAGGCCATACATGGGGTAGACTTCCCCTTTTAATTCCGTGACCCATTGGTCATGGTATTTTGTTGTGCGTTCCGCATAACCTAGTAAATTCTGGCAAATGGGGGCCATGCTGCTCCCCCATCTCTCACCCTCCTGTGACACCCTGTTTTAATTGGTGTACTTTATGTCCACACTACTAGGCATGGCAATTCTCTAACACTAATGTATCTCTTTTATATAACCTGTGTACTAAATCTCAGAAGGTCACACTTACAATGAACAATTATCGTCAAGACCTTACACAACCATTTTATCACTTTGCCACAACATTGTAATCACAAAATGAACATAACATATTCAATACATGACATTCATTTGACAAACGTTTTACATACAACATGTAACATATACCTCCCTTTCCTCCCTTCACTGTTCTTCATTCAAAGGATCCTGTTTATTTTTACCCGTCACACCCTTTAACCCTTAAGTTGTCGGAATATCCCCTCATAGATTTTAAGAAAAGATGAAAAAGAAAAAAACGTTTTCTAAATTATACTCTGAGTCTTCTCCTCATATGAGACTCTTAATAATATTTTCTCTGTTTCACTTATTCCCACTACTAGTCAAGATAGCACTATGCAGCTCTGCCTTCTACCCCCTTGCAGAGCTAGGTTCCCGTCTTCCTTTTTTCATCTTGTAATCTCCTTAACTCGTCCTAATGGCCATATGCAAAAGAAAAAAAAAAGAAAGAATGAAAACACCAACTGTTTTACCCTAAGAAGAGCCCCTTTATCTTAACTCGACCTCATACACCATTATCTATATCCGACTCCTTTTAACGTTGCTCGCACTTAGTACTCACGTGCCCGTCTTGATCCGAGACCCTCCGGACCCGGTCCGTCCAGGCGGCACTGCCCCACGCTCAATGGCCTCCCCTGGCTCTGGTGAGCGGTACTATGGGTTTTGTGAAGTGGGACCCGTACCCTCTCGCCCTGCTGTGTGCGCACGTCTAAGCGCGTACCGGTTGCCGTAGGCGGGCAGCTCTCTTGAGGGGGCGCGCCATGCGTCTCTGCTGTGGCCGAGGACGTCTCATGCCAAAAGGGACAAAAAAGACTAATCATGTCTAAGGGGTCACCACTTGAAAGTGAGCGTCCCCCAAAAAGGCAATTAAACCCTAGCAGGGAATGAGACCAAGACCAAGTGTGGGTGAAATATAAAAGGCTTTATCTAAATTAATATACGGCATGCAGAGGCCTCTGTAAACTCCGAGAGTGCCAGACAATAGAAAGACATATTTATTACAAAAATACGTCATTGATGAGGTAAGCTATAGGGGGCACATAGTCGTGGGGATTGGGTGGTGAAGAATAGCTACTATGTATAATGTAGGTGCAGTGCTCCATGATTCGCGGAGATCCACGTGGTGGCAGGGCGGGGTGCTTGGGTCAGCTGGGCTCATCAGGGTAGAGTATCAGGTCACAAGCTGTTCGAGTTGATACATTGTGGCTGCACTAATATTTTGCCCTTGTGGCCACGCATACACATTCATTACTAACTTCTACTTCAATCTATCATATAAATCCTACAAATCGTTAATCTAACATCACAAAAAAACAGCATATAACTCTGGGCCTTCTTAATACATCATCATACAAATTTCTGTTGCCAAGGGGCCCAGTATCACATGTCCAGGTGTCTTATCAGGGGCATGGGTTGGGGTATCTTTATCATTCTACTTTGTTAGATGTAGTAAGAGACATGTTACAGTATGTTAGTACAAGAGTGAATATCTGCCACCATGGCCAGTCGAGGTTGGGGTGAAATGAAATACCATTGGGTCAGGGGGGCACATAGCTGGTACATCAAAAGGCGGCGGGATGTGGGGCCTTGCTGCCCATAATTCTTCTAACGAAAGCAGGGCGGTACTCAGTGATTTTATGGTGGCATTAGGTGTCAGGGGGAATGGGGGAAGGTAAATGTCCTGTGCGGGTTCAGCAGGAATGCAAGGAGGTGTAGCTGTATTATTCTAGCATCAGTAAACCAGAGACCTTCAATCCCCAGCCGGGTCTTGGAGGGAGGAGGGTGGTAGTTGAATACGCGGCTCTCTAGGAGAAGGGGGAGATGGCCTTGTAACTTTTTGCATGTCTACATTATCATGTAGCATGCACATCATTATAAAAATGGAAAACTGAGGTATGCCAGTACAATTCCATGTATACATTATGTATATATCTATAGATATATCAACAATCATGTGACCTTATAAACACTATTTGTATTACACTTCTTCGTTGTTCATGAGTACTGTGTTCATGGAATCAAAAAAAGGTTTTGTTAACATCACATCATTCACATTTTCGTATTTTGTTGCGGGGGCACATGGGGAAAGCTAGCATAGAACATAAGGTAGAACAGGTTGGCGTATACATCAGCATTAGTGAACGTTTACAACGTTGTACTTATGATCAGACTTGTGTACATGCTTGAGGGTTAAACAATTGCTTCAAACAACATTTCATTGACAAAAGGTGGTGCTCATTACTTTAAAAAGGCTTGTATATGTTGCAGCACTTAATTACCTACTTGTACACTTGCGTGTATTATGGAAAATCATATCATGCATGGGGATTTTACACATTGCTTTTTTAAATATTGCACAGCGACAATGACCCTTGGTCAGTGATGACAGATTCATGTATACACATGTTCAATAACTTTACATGTGGTTGTTCTGGGATGGGCGAGGGCCGTCCCATTTTAATATTAACAGTCAACCTTATGGATTTGAGGCTATTTCATCCTTCTTGCAAATATCTTAGCATCATGGATAAAACTGGGTGGCACACAGGCTTAATATTCATGTCTGACACTTCAAACGGGGAACAGGGTTGGGGGTTATTCACAACATATATTATGGATGCAGGGGTCTGCGGGAGTCAAGGCATGTTTTATAGAGACAACTTTGTTTTTCTCAGACCCCAGCTTAAGGTCCGGTCACCGCCAGGTCAATGAGGCACTGCAGAAGGTGAAATATACAGTGTTTGTTCTGTTACTTGTTTGCGCTTAGTTGCTTGTGAGAACAGGCCTTCAGCGGACCCGCCATGGGGAGGAGGCTGGGGGGGAGTGCGGGGTCACTGTGCATGGTCGAGTGGAGGAGAGCTGCAGGCTGCTTGTGCCACGGAGGCCTAAATTGATGTACTCAAAATGGATTCTAGGTGTGTCTGTACTGTGCTACAAGGTAAGCTGTGCAGTCTCATGCGTCGGCCTGCAGCCATCCCGCATCCCGGCCCCAGTTGCATAGATGGCTGTCGGCGAGTCATAAGCCCCACATAGGTGTGGAGTGTAGGAGGAGGGGGTCCTAAAGACATTTCCTCCCATACAGGGGTAAAGGAACACTATCCCCCATAATTTGCCTGAGTGACTAATTTACAATTCAAGGTGACAGCGAGCATGACAAAGCTTGTGAGCAAGTGTGCTGGCTGAGGTCTACCGCTCTGAGAACTGAGCACCAGGGCCATATAGTGGCAATCTGCAATCTGCTTTTTGGACACCAAGTAGTGAGCATTTGAACTTTTCCATGCAAGTTCTAAAAAACTGTGTGCCACCCGTGTGTAATTTTGAGCCGGGTTGGCTGTGGAAACTGAGTAAGGGAACACCACTTGAAATCATTGCCGGTCAACACGAGGAAGCACACTGCATCTCCACTGAATACGAGCACTGATCATATAGCTTGTTTCCTTAGCCTTGCCTTGTGATCATGTATGCCCTGAGAAGTCTATGTAAGCCACCCGATCGAACCATTGCAGAGGAAATGTTTGAGATGGCGTGTAATTTACCCCTGCCTCTTCCTCCTTATGAATGCTTAGGCAACACAGAGGTACTAAAGGGTTTGGATGGTGATATGCTGGTGCCCATTGCAAAGAAGGCAAATAAAATGTCAACTTATTTTACAGCGGTGGTAAAAGAGACGTCTTCAGTTTCAGAATCAGGAGCATTGGTGCGTTCAACTATAACGGATGAGGAAATGCTGGCATTTCATGGGGGTCAAGTTAATTCACCCACAACTTTCTCGTGCCATAGCTCAGGGGATGAATGTTTTTCGATTTCTTCATATGCCTCCACTCCCCATCCGTGGAGGCATAACCAATCTTTGCCCCCAAAAGCAGCCTCAAACATGGACAAGCGGCACAAATGCTCAACTGCCTTGGTCACTTTAAATTATTTTTGTCTTCTTTTGTTTGACTTTACGACAGGTCAAGGTCAGAATGCAAACCATCATTTTGAATTTCATTTTGTTCGAATTGCGTGAACTATTAAACTTGGATCAAACTTCAAAGATATTTGATCTCTCCCAAAATGCTACTGTCCATGAAGACGTCATAATTGTATCGAGGAAACAGTAGTTGAGGCGGGAATTGAAACCTTGTTTCTTGACTCGCGAAAAGAACACAGAACTCCTGTTGACAGAAAGGCAACACAAAAAAGGAAACACATTCCAATCACAGGTGATCATACTGTGGACACCAAAGCCTTAAATGATGTGTATCAGGTCATCCAGGCTTGGAAGGCTCAACACGAGCTCTGTCTCAATGATGATAAGACAGAGCTCCTCATCTTGGGTTCACACAACCGACTTAGTAAACTTAACCACACTTTCAAATCCTTCATCATTGATGGCAACACGATCAAGGTTTCCAATGTCACCAAAACTCTAGGCATCTACCTTGATTCCTCTTTACCCCTCCTGAGACAAACCAATGACATCAGCTTCTGCTTACACATGTAACCTCATCACAGCCTGTCACCCATTCCTCACCACACCGAACTGCATTATCCTTTACAGAACGTTAATCATGGCCAAGCTAGACTACTGCAATGCCCTGTATCTTGAGACTAGCCAGCAAAACCTCTGCATACTTCAGGTCTCCCAAAATAATGCCATTAGGGCTGCCTTGAACCTCCCCAGAAACCAACACATATCTGACACACGACCCTAGTTGCGTTGGCTCTCCGTAGCACATAGAGTCTCGCTCAAATCTCTTGCCCTCACACATAAATGGCTAGCTGACAAAGCCTCCCAATACTTGGCTTGCCGGATCTTTCCACACACTTTGACTCGACCTCAAAGAACAGCCCAAGCGCACTGCCTTTCCATACCGAGATTCAAACTACAGAAATCTAGGGGTGTCAGCTTCCCAGTTCTCTCTTCCAAACTATGGAACTCGCTGCCCACCACACTCAGATTAGAACACTCATTCTATGCCTTCAAGAATAAAGCTAAATCATAGCTCTTTTCTCAAGACCCATCCATCACACTACCTCAACACCAGTAATATACTGCTTCACTCCCATTCACTGCTTCTGCCGTCTGAGCCTTCTTGTATAGATGTACTGTAAATTTAACCTGTAAATTACTTGTAAGTACCTGTCATTGTATATTCTGCTTTGTAACTATATTTTAATTGTGTTCCTGTAACCTAAGATATGCACTCAGATGCCCTCTGGCCAAGCGCGCTATATAAATAAAGAAAAACAAATATAAATACATTGTACCAGTGCAGGTGCAAAAAAAACACAAAGCCAAATGGTGGAATAATAACAAGACCTCCTCACTTAAATTCTTGCATAACCTCACAATACAAGAGGACCTCTTTCATGCTAAACCAAAGGTTCTAACCATAAATCTCGCCACTCCTGGCCCATGAACAAAATGTTTATGGACAGCATCTCAGCTTTGAAGAAGCAGTCGCCTCAATGAGCTTTCATTAGTCATATAACAGTCATTCTTTGTTAGCCCAGAATAAAGAGATGAGTTCCTCAGCATCATGGTTGGACAACAACGTTCTTTGTGTGCCGAAGGTTATTAAACTGTGAATTATTTGGCACAAACAGATCTAAACCCATCGAGAGTAGAAATAGGTTCTTCTTTGGGGTAGTCCTGTCCAGCTCTGGGAGATTTTGTTATCAACATTCCAATCACCATGGCAATGCAAACCGAGGCATGAGCAAAACGGTTGGAGTCCTCTTGGGAGTGTTCTGACATCCTGCGAGGAAGATGAGCTGATCCAAACAAAGAGAAGCCTATAGAGGCCCATGAAGCCCTCAATCACTCAAAGCTTTTGGAAATACTGGGTCACCCGCCAAAGGTCTGTGGGTGCTTTAAGACTGACACTAAAAAAAAGAGCAGCATTATCCTCACCTGGAGTATCCTGAGAGGCACCAGCAGGTCCTCCTCAGTTATAAGGATGAAAAACACTCCTCACCCAAAACACATAAGGTGAAAGAGGGGGTAAACCTGGCTTGGAATCCGTTGTTACAGTATCACATTGGCACCTTCAGGATTCTGTTGGAAAGTCTTTTAACGACGATCAGTCCATACTGTTGAACAGAGATTCCCAATTTGCATTAATTTCATCAAAGAACATTGACTGGGTCGAATTGTATTACTAAGAATGCACAGATAGGGTTGTTTTACATTTTAGCTCTGGAATTGTGTTAGAAATGATTATGTGAGAAGTTCATTCACTGAGGCAATCAGGCTTGTTTTCAGCGAATATGACATAATGTGCAATAAAGGCGGCGAGAACGATAGTGAGAAATCATATAACTTGCTAGTACTTAAAGTCTATTGGCAGATAGGAATTTCTTGGTTGGATGGGTTCTTGGATGGACTGACTTAATTCCTCGCTGACAGGATTGCAAAAAATATTACAGCTAACGTAATAGAATTGGGTAACTTTACCTCTCCTTACCCTGATAAAGATGTAATGGTTGATGGTAACACACATCTGCCCATTAGGAGGGGGGTCAAGAGGAAAGATAAACATGGTATTAAATGGGCCTCTTCTTTGCAATCTGTAAAACTGGTCATTTTGAACGGTGCGTTTAAGGGTGATATACCCGGCCAACCAACCTGGCGGTGAAGTTAAAGTCTGTCCACATTAGACTACATCTTCACGGACACTGTCTTGTCTAGCAAATGTATTGAGATGCAGGTAGTATGTAACCTATCGAGTGATCATAGCATGTTGCAATGTCGATTTCCTTGGGGTCTCTTTATTAATACTGAACTGGTACAGATGGACCTAGAAGTGAATGAGGGCAGGAGTAAAATAATCATGGAATACTAGTTCTATGAAGAAATGTAATGAAAAGATGACTCACATTCTATGCTCTAACAATTCTCTTTGGAAAAAGGACACGTTTAGGGTTGACCACTTTGGACGTTTTATTGGTGACAAAATTGTGCAATCATTTCCAGGGAAAAAGCCTTATACTCAAGGTATTTCGAAAATACGCCATCTCTGGAAACAGAATTCGGATGCAGGAGCACTTGGCATTAAGATTCATAAGCTGAGGTTGAAGTATAAGAAGTGGACTAAACAGCACTGCATAAAGATATAGCAATGCAATGCTGAATCCATGATTGAATTCCTGGGGTCTCGGGTGTTGACAGTTACTGGGGGATAATACAAGACACTTGTTGTGGTCAGCATCAAACACAATCAAGTACTGTATCTGAATAAGACTTGGTTACTCATATACAAAATCTATACTTCCCGGTAAAACTTGACAGTACCTACCTCACTGAGGAGTTGTCTACTCCTTCTAACATTGGTATGGTTGTAGTTACTCTTGAGAATGTGTACAATGACATTAAAAGTGCCAACAAATCTAGGGCACCTGGGCCAAACAATCATAGGAAAGAACAGGTGGGTTTTGCACTTTAAGAATATTATCTATATTGATAGGGATGAAGAGAATGAGTTGCAGGTGGCTTGTCTGGATAACACAATCCAGTTTTCCAAGGTGGCTGTGCTAAGGGCAATTGACTAATTTAATGCAGGGAAAGCTGCAGGCCCAGGTGGGCTACCCTCAGAATTGTTTGTAGGACATGGTGATTGGTGGATCCCTATTTTTGTAAAACTCTTTGAAGCAGTAGTGGGGCAGGGATGCTATGTTAAGTTATGTTATGTTATGTTATGTTATGTCACATATAGCCCCAAAGCCCTAAGGCGTCCAAGCCAGGCGCTCACTTACAGACAAGGAAATGACAAACTGGTGGGCAGCTACTTTACATAAACAGAATAGTTTTTAAGGACGTTCTGAAAGCCAAGTGATTCTTTTCCTCTCTAAGAGCTTGTGGCAGTTCATTCCATGCATGTGCCACCAAAACAGGAAACAAGTGTCCCTTTCCATGCACCTTCTTGACCCGATCCACATTCAGAAGGTGTGCAGTAGTGGATCGAAGGTTTCTCATAGGTTTATATGTAGAGACCTTTTCTTTAAGGTAGCGGGGTGCAGCTCCATAGATGCACTTGTGGCACAAAGCCAGTAACAAATCCTAGCTGATATAGGCAGCCAGTGAAGTTCCCTCCTGGCGAGGGTGGTAGGTTTATTTTGTTTCATGCTGTAAACGATACAGACAGTTCCGTTTTGGATTGTTTGCAATTTAGCGATATCTTCCTTACGGGCCCCACCTAATAGAGCATTGCAATAATCCATACATGGAAGAATGACGGCCCTGACAAAGTTAGCCCAATTATTTTTTTTCAATTAAGGGAGCCACCTGTTTTAGCACTCTCAAATAATATTGGGTGCTTTTTACAATAGCATCTACTTGGGCTCCTGAGTTCAAGGTAGCTTCCAAATATGTGCCTAAGTTTTTTACCTTACTGACAACTGCTATATCGCTACCTTCGACAAAGAAACTGGAGAAGACTGGAACTACATTCTCGCTTGACATCTTTGGCCCATATATCATTAGCTTCGTCTTTGCGGCATTAAGACACAACCAATGGGTGGTCATCCAGTTTTTTATAACTTGGTAGATCTCACTAAATTTGTCCTGATCCTCCTGATAATTTCCAAACAGCTCCAGGGACAACTGAAAGTTGTCTGCATAGTTTGTAACGAAAAATCCCAGCCTGTCCAACTCTCTACATAAAGTTACTATGTAAATGTTAAAAAGTAGAGGGGATAGACATGCCCCTTGGGGAACTCCACAGATAATGGTCTCTATATCAGAGAAAAATTCCCCCCATTACACCCTCGATCTTCTATCTTCCTAAAAGGACTTAAAACAAATCTGCACAAGAAAGGTGCAAACATGTCCTGATGACTTAAAATTTTCTTGGAGGGGATAAGATCCTCCGGGCAGCTTGTGGGGTTCGCTGCTTTCATGATGTTAATGATTTCTGCGACTGATATCTCAGGAAAAGAAAAACCTACAGAGGGTATCTCCAGATTAGGATTGTAATTTCAGATTTGCCAGCTCCTTCCTGTTTTTGTTTTAGGCAGTTAACAATTTATCATAAAAAGCCCTCTGGGTTCAAGTTCAATCGCCCCGATTAGGGATAATGGTGCAATTTAAAGCACTAGGTCCTCCCATGACCTAAAGAGGCAGAAGAGTTCCTTAGTTTTATTTCCTGCCATTTCTATTTGGTTGTTATAATAGCTCAATTTAATTTCAGTAATTTGATCTTTGTAGACTGTTTCCAAAAGCTTCCAGGCCACTTTATTTTCTTTCTTTCTTTATGCCAGAGACGTTCAGCGTGCCTCTCGCTGGCTTTTAGTTTAGCCAGCTCTGGTGTAAAGCGTTTTTGAAGGTGTGTAGCTTTTCTAGTGAAGTTTTATAGGTGTGACTTTGTCCAACAGAATTGTTCTAGCAGCATGTCAGGATGATCATCAGCATTTGTTTTCATAAAAGGAACATCCATACACTCAGACAGTTTATCTGCAGTGATGGCCTTGTAGTTCCTCCTTCTCTCCTCACTTCTCTGACGTGTCTAAGAAGTCACACTACCAGCTGCACCTGCTCAGAGGTATTCTTCCTTTCCCCTCCTTCCCCCAGAAGCTCACTGTCTCCAGAGCTCTGGTTCTCTCTTGGCTGGATTATTGCAACAGCCTCTTTCTAAATCTTCCTGTCTCTACACTCCGCTATTTGCAACTCATCCAGAACAGGACTGCAAGACTTGTCCTTGGGCTCAAGCTCTGGCATCGTATCTCCTCTTGACTGAAATCCCTGCACTGGCTCCCTGTGGCTGCGAGGATTAAGTTAAAAACCCTCTGCATTGTCCACAAGGCCTTCTGGGGCATGGGGCTTCAATACCTTCAACTCTCTCTTCCTAAATACCTCCCTACTCGAGCTCTTTGCTTATCCGCCTCCAACTCCCACAGGGTCAATTGCTTCTCCAAGCAACGAGTTGGTGGTAGATCTCTTTTGTTGGCTGGGGCCTCCTTCTGGAACAGCCTCCGTGCCTCCTTTAAACTTGAGGAGAACCATCTCCGGTTCCGGAAGCACCTCAAAACCTTTCTCTTTGCTTCTGCTTTTTCTCCTCCTCTTCCCTGCTGACCTCCTGGCTGTAACCAGAACTGCACTGGTTACCTGGACCCCCTCTGATCTCGGGCCCGGGTCCCTCCCCCACCAGCATCACACACCTGCACTGCCCGCCTTGGAACCCCCGCACTTGGGGACTGTTTCTGTATCCCTACAGTCCCCCTACCAGCCCTTGTCACCTGATGTCTGACCTTACCCATGCACTTGCCAGATGCTGGCCGTTAGTTACTTATTATTGTTATCTATTCCCATGTACTGCACTGTCCCTTCTCCCCTCCCATGCACTTGCGTGATCTGAATGACACCTAGCCTAGTAGGATCGTTGTCTGTCCACCCTCGTTCCCCCTCCCTTATCTCGTCGCGCCTTGAAACACTTGTGTATAGGCGTGTTATAAATGCCATATCATATCATATCAAGTTTTACACAATGATTCATGTTGTGGCTTGGGTAAAAGGGGGGGGGTTGTATTTGACCTGAGATAACCGAGGGGTCAGACCATAAACAAGGTGTGGTTGTGACTCCAGTTAAGACAATGTTACAACTAGCCATCCAGTCAAGGATATTCCCTTTGATATGAGTTGGGTTGTTGTTGTGCACACAAATGTTGCTGTTGTTAATCAGTTTCTACAATTCTTTGGATTTTTTATCCTTGGTATTACCTCTCCATAGATTCAAGTCTCCTACTAATATTATGGCAGAGTTTGTCTTCTGCATGGAGTTGAGGACATTAATGAGATCTTCATTAAAATGTTTAGGATCATCTAGCAGTCTATAAATGAGTACCAGGTTCACATTACAGTTGTGATTAGGGATGATCTTGGTATGTATAATAGCACATCCCTCACAATCAGTTTTGGTCTCATACATTTTAAGGTCTTCCTTACAAATGATGGCAACGCCACCGCCTAAACCGCCTAAACTGCCTAAACTGCCACCGCCTAAACTGCCTCTGATAGCCCGGTCTCTGTCATACATAATATCAATGTCATGCTCCAGGATATAATCCCGAACATCCACTGTGTGCTTTATCAGTGCTGGTGCTCAGAAGAGCTAAGTTCAATAACTAAGCAGTCGGGGGCAATGAAAGAAATTAAGTTTGCAATGAGGGTTTACAGGCTGCAGTGTTGTGTTTTCGTTCTTCCGACCGAGCTTTCATGGTGTCATATGAGATATTTGCACTTTCACAGTCCATCTTTAAATGTACCCCCTTTACATCAGACTCCTTGCTGTCTTAATGGGTGCAGATACCTCTTTACAGCCTTGCCTGCTGTGTCACACGAGGAAGTAATTCTCACTGTGGGCAACAAGCCTGTGTTGTGTGAAAGTGTTTCTCCCATGTATATAGGTGGGACAGGAGTACATGCGGCTGGGACAGTGGCAGGTGTAACTGGGGGAAGGGGCGCTCTGTCTTGCATAGCTAATGTGCGGGCAAGAGATTTACTTTGTGCTGCTGCAAATGCTCCGGGTACTTCCGAGATGGCCATACTTCTGAGCGGCAAATTTCATGGGCCTGGCCACACCCGTACGACCTGGCACGGACCGCCACAGACCGGCTGGTCATGTGCACGCCGGTGCGTTCGCACCTGGGGGCGGGATTTGAAGCGAAGTAAGGATTACAATCCTGCTGGGAACTGTAGTTCTTACACTAAAGAACGTGCATGTGGAGATGAAAGCTTTGATTCAAATCACACAGAACAATAAAGGTAAAGGTTAAAGTATAGCTTGAAGATATGTCTTTAAGAATAAAAACGCACCAAGGCTTAAAATCAAACAAACAGCACAATCTAAAATGGGACAAATCACAATGGTATTGAAATGCTATCAAATCAAAACAAAGTAACTGGCAGCACAGAAAACGTAAAATCTATCTCTGAAGGGATGATTCCCTTCAAGTGGCGGGGTAGGGCAATAGTTTCTATATTTAAGAAGGAGACATGGGGCCTCATTACAAGTACACCGGTCCGGAGTTAACGCCGGCGGTAAAACCATACCGGCACCGTTTCCACGTCCGCCCAATCATGACCCGCGGCCCCGGAAATAGCACCTCCTCAAACCGCCACCACAGAGTTAAGGGTCCCGTAAAGTCCACCTGCATGGAAACCCCTCCGTTACCGGCAACACGAAACACCACGAGCATCACAACTAGCACGGACATGGAAACACCGCCAGAAAAATGGCATTAAAACCTTGATCACGGTGGCAGTACCGGCGCCACCGCGAACATGACGTTAAACAGTGCCTGCTGAACAGAATCAGGGCACATGTGCACCAAATCATCCCAGCTGGACCCAGCAGCACACTGGGAGCCCACAAAACGGCCACATCCAGCCCAACACAACACAGAACCATGCAGGCAGCAGCTCTAGTAGCACTTGGACTGGGCCTACTCAACCAACAGGCAGCACTGCACATGATGGCAGTAATGGTGCAGAGGAGGAGGCGGAGGAGGCGCAGGTGCCAACCAGCCAGCCCTGCACCTATGGAAAACCCCATTGTGCAGCCACCACTACCCCGCAGGCAGCCTGCAATACCACGCATCAGGGCCTCACCCTGGAACCTTACCCCAGGACAGATCCACACACTATACTGGACCGGCCAACAATCCTGTACATCACTGCCATGATTGAGGACGACATCAGCAGCCACATAGACACCCCCACTGCCACCCCCCCCTCCTGAAGGTTGTGTCTGTGCTGCATTTCCTTGGCACTGGCACCTATCAACACATGGTCGGTGAGCTGCACGGCATATCACAATCCTGTTTCTCGAAAATCCTGGTACAGGTACTGGATGCCCTTTTGCGCCATGTGTCGGAACACATAGCCCTACCCCGTACCTTCCCCGAGGTCATTGCCACAAAGTTGGCCTTCCATGCCATAGCAGGAATGCCGAATTGCATAGGTGCACTTGACTGCACACACATTGAGCTGACAGTACCACGTGCAATTGAGATGGTGTTCCGCAATAGGAAACAGTATCACTCACTGAATGTACAGATGGTATGTGATGCCACTCTACTGATTACACACTGCTGCGCAAGTTTCCCAGGCTCAACCCATGACTCAATGGTACTGCGGAATTCCACTTTGCCACGGTACATGGAACGCTATGCCGGACAAAGCACATGGCTATTGGGTGAGTACAGCTGACAATGCTCTGACCCTGTTGAAGCGTTATGTATGTGTCCAGGCCAATGAGCAATGTGAGTGTGCCGCTGGACCACAAATGCATCACCCCCCCTCCAATCTACCAAATAGACAGCGGATACCAAAAATCACAAATGAAGACATGACAGGTCACCACAGTGTGCCTGTACACACCCTGCCACAGCCCATCCTGTCACTGTCCCATACACCTTGTGCTACTGGAGACACCCACCCACAAATGGAACACTGCCCTCCCAATGCACGAGATGCCTGTAAATGAGACGTCGTGCATTGACTACTTCAGTACAGTGGAGTCACTCTGCCATGTGTGCACATCACTGCACTATGACATACTCACAATCCAATGTCACCCGCAGGGCACAGTACACATGCACATAAATGTGTAGGCCAATATCCAGTTGGGGACATCCACTGTGATGCCCAATGAACACTTCAAACCACTGCATGGCACATATGCATGAATGAACAATGATACAAGATAGCACAGCATCAGATTAAGACATGATACCACAAACACTGACATGTCCCCCCATCTTCATCCCATGTAGGTGATGCTGGATATGCACTCACGCCATGGATGATGACACCTGTACGGAGACCAAGGAACAGGCATGAAGAGGCATACAATAGGGCACATGTCCGCACACGTGGAATGATTGAGAGGACATTCGGGCTGCTGAAGGCACGTTTCCGCTGTCTGAGCAGATCTGGGGGATCACTACTGTACAGCCCAGTGAAGACGGGTAAAATCACGCTCGTATGTGCCATGCTGCACAATCTGTGCCTGCGCAGGAACATCCCAATGCCCCCAGACGCAGATGAAGAAGATGGGGATGGAGATGGGGATGGGATGGCACTACCTCCCCCTGGGGGTGCGCTTGATGGCCAAAGAGCACGGGATGAGCTGATTCGCATTTACTTTTGAGACACAGCACATTCACAGCAATGCATAGAGTGATGACAATAAATGATTTGTTGTACTGCAAATGAAATGATAGATGTCCACACATGTATGTTTTGCTTTCAAATGATGATATATTGATGAATTCACAACAGGGAAGGAGGTGAAATAGTTAGGGAAGCTGCACACCCAAGCCCACCCACCACCCAAACGTACCCACCCCCACCCAGGCCCCAATGTTCAAACACCCAAAACAACCTCCCCCACCACCCAAACGTACCCACCCCTCACACCCTTCAAGTCCACATGTGTCCTGCAGTACCCCACACACATATCATCACTTCCGTGTGCTTCTGTGCCTGTGCATCCTTGCCCGAGAGCCCCGTTAACCGACTTGAGCGCCTCCTTGGACTGGCAGTAGTGGAGCTTGATGGGGTGGTGGTATTTGATGGCACAGAATCGAGTATGGATGGCATCCGTGCAAGATTTGCCTGTTGCCCAATCAACATGGCCTCAATGAGCCTGGAGGTGTTGTCGTTACCCTCCCGCACATGGCGTGCCAGGGTGACTATTGTGCTTGCAAAGCGTCCAATAGCCCTTGAGAGACGACGCACTGACATGCTATAGCACTCCCTCTGCAGCCTAGATTCTTCAAGCTGCCTCTCCACCAGCTGGGTGATGGTTGCCTGCTGCTCCTCCATCCACTGCATGCGGGAATTCAGCTCTGCCATGGATGGGGTGGGTGACCTCATGGGACTTCTGAGTGAAGTGGGGCTAATCTCCAGCTGATGGAAGGAACCCAGGTCATCAAATGTGGGCGTCGCCCCCTGTGGCCCAGTATCAGAGTGCTCTACCGGGGCACTGTTGTCACTACAGGCTGCTTCCTCTGCAGTGCAGCTGCCTTCTGTGTTGGTTTGGGTGGGCATGGTGGGTTCCCGTGGCACCTGTCTTGCCTCAGGCAGCGTGGAGACGGTGGGGATGTCGGTGGTGGTGGCCGGCACATCTGTTGCAGTTGGTAGTGGGGGCTGAGATGCCAAACTGCTGGCAGCATCCTCTTGTGTGGGGGCGGGGGCTTGGGCACGTGCCGGTGCTGATTGCCTGGCCTGTTGTGCAGTGTCACTGTCACTGGATACGGCTGTGGGGACACAGAGGACATGCAATTAGTGTTGGGGTGGTGGCTGATGGGTGCATCACATGCATCATACAGGTTGGTCATTGTATAGTGTTCGTTACATGCATCTGATTGCTTGGGGTATGCATTGTTGTGATATTGGGTGCCCTACGGATCTTGATGGGTACTTTGGGCTAGTCATGCACTGCCTGGGGGGGGGTTATTAATGGGTCCTTTGGGCCAGTCATGCACCGCCTGGGGGGGGTTATTAATGGGTCCTTTGGGCCAGTCATGCACTGCCTGGGGGGGGTATTAATGGGTCCTTTGGGCCAGTCATGCACCGCCTGGGGGTGGTTATTAATGGGTCCTTTGGGCCAGTCATGCAATGCCTGGGGGGTGGGGGGAGGTTATTAATGGGTCCTTTGGCACTGTAATGCCATCAACATATTCTTTTATGGCATTCATGTTTGACCACTTACCAGCATCTGCAGGTGGGCTCACTCCTGCCTCAGCCTCCCCGATCCCATGAATGCCCTCAAGGTGGAGGACACTGCTGCAACGCTCCTCCCATGCTTGCAGCCTCAGTGGGGAAGGGGGTCCTCCACCTGTCCCACTGCTGCGTTGGCGGTGTGTGGAGATGAGGTTACTAACCCTCAGCCTGAGGTCGTCCCACCGCTTGTGGCAGTCCTTGATGCTCCTCACTGTCACGCCCTCAGCGGTGCACTTGCGTGCTGCTTCTGCCCACACTTCCTTCCTCTGCTGCTGTGTGGCACACCGTTGATCGGCACTGAACAGCATCTCTGCATACTCCACTATGTGCTCCACGAGCACAGTTAGCTCCACCTCACTGAAGCGCTGTTTGCGCTGCCTCTGTGCTGGAATCCTGGCAGACATGCTGGTGGCCCCTTTTGCCTTCTCACAGTATGGATTTTGCTTGTGCTGACTCTGGATGGCAATGGATTGTGCTTTATATGATGGCCGCCTCTCTGTTTCCGGTTTTTGGCGATCATGGTATTTCCGGTTCCGTTTCCGTGACGACGGAGGCGGACACGGGTTTTGCACTACTTGTGGCAGTGCTATGTCCATTTCCGTGGCTTTTTCCGTGACAGCGGTAACAACGTTTCCGCGTCCGTGTGGTGCGCGCGACCGACAGCACGTAATCGGACGGTCTTTCTGCAACCTTGCGGACACGGAAACTGTATTGTCACGGAATCACCGCGATCCGAAGCTGCCAGGTTGTAATGAGGCCCATGGACTATCCCAATTGTTAGTACCCGATCACGCTTCTGGATATTTCAGCTAAAATTTATGGTAATTGCAATCTAGGCAGATTGAATGACTGGGCCCTGGTGAATAACACATTGGACTATCTGCAAGCAGGCTTCAAGAGTGGTTTTTAAACAATAGACCACTGCTTTTTTTCTGTCATTAATTATCGATAAATATTGCAAATTACGAGGCAGAGTTGTGTATGCTGCCTTTCTAGACTTAGGAAAGCTTTGATGGAATTGACAGAGGTATGCTATGGGGAAAACTAATAAGACTGGGGATCCCGTCGAATTTATTAAGACTGGTCCAATTATGCTGTGCTCAAACCAGTACGACGTAGTATGGGACAATACAGGGGGCAGGGGCGTTTCTAGGGGGGGCGAAGGGGACTATAGCCCCTGATCTTTTGGTTGTAGCCCTGGATAGAATCTCAGGAGCTACAGCCAAAAGACTAGCTAGCCCCCAGTCCCAACAGTTCCGAATTTAGCTTAGACCCGGGTCTTTTCCAGACCTAGCAACTCCCCTGCAGGGGGGTAAAACAGGGATGCCTTCTTGCACCACTCCTTTTTTATACTTTTTAGGTCAGATTTTGACCCTGTAAAACACAATAACAAGGTGTGTCGGCCGAGGCTAAGGAATAAGGAATACAGTGCCTTACTTTATGATGACGACACTGTTAACTTGGCACTTACTCCAGCAGGCTTGAAGCAACGTTTTAAATATGCTGAGAATTTTTGGGAAGTAAATAAGCTAAAACTAAACAAGGACAAAACCAAGATCTTGAGCTTTTGAAAAAAGAATACAGTATGATGGCAATTAAAAGGGACCCCAATAGAAACAGTGGATTCATATATCTATTTGGGAATAAAATGTTCAAAGGACTGCCTCTGGAAGAAACATAATAAATATCAGGCGGACAGGGTGAAAATTAAACTTCAGGGCTTACAAAGGTTTTATTTTAAATATGGTGCCTGTAGGCTTGATATTGTTTACAGGTTTTTCAAATGCAAGGTGATAACAGAGATGTTCTACCCAGATGTTGCACTGTAGTAAGATCAGGGGTTACAGCTTGTGCAAACCTCTGGAGGTTGTCCAGTTGCATTTTTGGTACCAAATATTAGGGCTGCCCTCAGGTTATCCTAAGAATAGAACTGGCAATTCAGAGCATTAAGTCTTTGGCACAAGCAAGAGTGCTGGTTTATTTTACCAAATTGAAAACAGGTGATTCAAATAATCCAAATGTACAGCTAGGACTTTCAGTGATAGAGGGCCATCCGGAGATACCTAAGCTGCTGTGATACAAAACAGGTTGGAGGCTCAGGGACCAGTGCCTAGCAAGAAAGGGGTGGGTTAATCCAGATCAAGCTAAATCTGAAATCAAAACCTGATCTAGAGACAAATCATTGGTTGCAGATGTTAAAAAAAACTCCAATCATTACCTTTTCTCGCAATTTATGTGGAGTATAAGAGGTGCCTGTCTGCAACAGGCCCTGTCCCTGGCCTCAACTCACCAGCGGGGAGAAGACTTTCAAGTGTGACCAGACTAAATGTACACCCTTGGCGGGAATAACTACCTGGCTAAATACTTCTGTGCCAATGCGACATGGGTGTGAATGAAACACGTGTTTATAAATGACTTATTATATCATATCATATCAATGAAGATTTGATACATTTTATTCTGGTCTACTTGTTTTATAAAAGAGAGAGTGTGAGAAGGTTTAAAACTCACTTTTTATTGCATAATGCAAGAACCTGCAAAGAAGCAACGACTTTAATTTTTAACTGTACTCTCCCACATTTTCTTTTCAAAGTGATCAAGTATCTGGATCTGACCTTAAAGGTGAGGCTACTGAAAATAGTGTGGAATCATAAAGAGAGTTTGTTTTAAGTTTTAAACTATGAAAAGTGTTACTGTTAGTTTATTCAGATAGGTCCACGGTTTGCCTTTTCATATTTTATGATTGGAAAATTGGTAATTGTCAAATAGTTGGTGTTTTAATCAGTACAGCTTTATTCAGCAAATGTACCTTTAGCACACATACACATACAACATTATAAAATACATCAATTGCACACAAAGCAATTTATGATAATTTTAAAATGTACAATTCATACAAGTTTGATTGTTTGTTTAATGTTTATTATGCGCACGAGACACAAAGGTATCAGGGCGCAGGCAAAAGTAAGAAGTCGTACAGCTTAGTACACAGTTTACATTAATTACATTGGATACAAGGTATAAAACGAACATCAAGTCTAGGAACCATTAGCTAAAATACCCAGAGAAACAAAGGTAGCGACTTTACAGTGTTAAAGAATATATAGATAATCAATATACAGGAAAATTTAGTTATTTACAGGTATGGTCAGTTTTTACAGGTTCACTTATCGTCATTCTCTAGGAGCCATGTGATCAGATTTTGCCTAAATTTGGTGAACGTTTGGTCTATTCTAAGTGTGGTTGGTAGTGAGTTCAACAGTTGAGCTGCTTTGACTGGGAAGCTGGTGCCCCCAATGGTGGCTAGTTTATAGCGAGGCACTTAAACCAGATGGACAAAAGTAAAAACCAAGAAGATATTATCCGGTAACTGGAGGTGGGATGCTACGAAGCCAAGCGCAGTGAATGAATTTGGCGAAAAAATATACATCATTCACTGCAACAGTAGATTTGCATGAGTTGAAAACTTTCCTTGTGGGCTTAACACAGGCTTCTATGAACAGTGGCATCAAGTATATTTTTTTCAGGTCGATATATCACACACAGAAAAGCACAAAATGGGTGACAGACTCAGAATCCAGACCACACATCAGGCATTTGTCAGAATTGCCACCCCTCCAGCCACGAGTAAAAGTTGCTACATTCAGTTTGCCAATCCTGAACTCCAGGAATAAGGTATGTGCACGGGCAGGGGATATTAAATCCAAATATTTCTCTATGCCTAATAGTGGTTTCGAGGATAAATAAGCCATTTTCAGGTTTAAGCATGAAATTATGAGGCGTTCTTGGGTGCCATGTTTGGCAATCAGCTTGATGTCTATTTTCAAACTACCGGGCTGGTTGTGCAGATTCCACCATATTTCCTCCAAACCTGCCAGTTTCAGTTGTTGGCTAACATGAGCCGACCATTAAATAGAACATCCAACATGGTGGTACAACAAATCCGTATATGCTTCTCGGTACTTTGCGAGCTCAGTGGACCCCCGAATCTTAATCCAGTAAAAGACAGGTTTCCATGCCAACTGGTGAATAATGAGATCAAGCCCGCATTCCATACTAATGGAGTACTTGGGAAGCGGCACAGTAGTCTAAGTAGCTATTTCAGAAATGTGTTCTCTGCTACTCCCAGATTCTGGCAGTTAGTATGGCCCCATATCTAGGCTCTGTAAAGTACCGCAGATATGGTCTGGATGGAGTAGATGTTAGTAGCAGGAGACACAGTTTGCACTATATGGGAGGCAAACAATGTCTTACACCTCCTGTTTCTTTCCTGGATGGTTTGTGTCCTACTGGACTGGGCTGCAAATGAGGCTGTATCAGTAAACCTCACTCCAAGGTAGTCATAGTGGGTAACTTGCTCCAGGACAGTACCATCGACCTTCAATCAGAGTACTATAGGCGTGGGTCTCCTTTGTCTGAACAATAGGGTCTTTGTCTTACTCCTATTGAGGGTCAGGCCTAACTGCGAATATTTGAGGATCAAATGCTCCAAGCTGCACCTGATCCCCATGGGAGAAGTGGCCAGTAAAACAGAGTCATCAGCAATAAAATAGTGCCGGGTAGACGTTGGTACCAAGTGTGAGAGGGTCCAACACTCCCCTGGACCATTCTGCCACTAGGTCCAGGATGATCTCATTGATATAAAGACAAAAACAGAGTGGCACAACAACACAACCTTGATGCACACCTCTGTCAACTGGGAACTGTTTGGTCAATTCCCCTTCCGGACCCCACCTCACTACCACTGTGTTGTTAGAGTAGAGCTCGGCAATTACAGACACCAATTGAGCCGGGAACCCCGCACCTCAAGAGGACCTGCCATAACTAGATCCTGGGTACACTATCGAAAGTGGTATTGTCAAGGGTTTTGACCCATGTTGAATCCTTAGACTGGGTAGATGTGGGGATGAGCTGTCGCCGCCCATTATTCTATCCCAGAACAAACTAAATCAATAGACTGGGTGGATGTGGGGATGAGCTGTCGCCGCCCACATTCACGCCAGAATCCAGGAGAACTGCGCAGTTGGCACAAGACCACTCCAAAGATACAACCTTCTTGTGGGGGATTCCACATCACCACTCTACTGTAAGGATGCCATCAAAACAATGTTAAGCAAGGGTCCTATACTATCAAGCAAAAGACCACTCTATTGAAATGCAGTAATTCAAGACAGATCCCAAAAATGGATGCAATACCGGTACTCACCACCAATGTTCCCTCTAATTATTTTTCTCTATGTGCGGAACTGGTTTGCTGTTGTGCATATTTTATTTTCCATGTGCGCCACTGACTAATGAGGTAAGCCACTTTGTGAGCATGCGTATTTAGTGAACTGCCATTGCAGAAGAGAGTTTAGAAAGGAATTTCCTCTTCCCAGCCACAACAATTCTTGACAAATCTTACAACACGAAAATGGAATATGTCATATGTGATTAAACAGAAAACTCATCAACCAGTCCAAGACTTCAACATCTGCCACAGTACCTTGCAAACATTTTATGTCACTGGAAAATCACCCGTGTACTATAAAACACAAATATCTCTTGTCATAAACTAAGATGGCTGTCAAGAAATTCAGACAGAATACAACATTTGCCGATGGATTAATGGCAATTAAAAGCAATGTGTCAAAAAATATTCTGATAGGAGCTCAAGTGCCACTTTAATGAAGTAATTCAAGGGCCAGGAGAACATGCTTCTAATAATTTGTCTAAGGATAATAATTGCATCAGAATAACTGATTATCAAATATTTCTGTCCCTATGCTTACTATCCACATTATGTTGTCCTTTAGGCAGTGATAACACACGCCTTAAAGCTAAGAGACATATAAACAATCCATTTTTGCTCCCTAAAAAATTAAAATGTGCACAACAAAAAAGAGAAACAATAAACAGTTTGTTGCTTCAACCCACAAAGCTCCACTGATATTTTTCCGAATTAGTGACCAGTAGAGCATTGGCATAGGAAGGAACTCTTATAATATTAATGCCTGATCTCAACAGGAATTGCAAGGGGAAGAACATCTTTTATCAAGCAGAAAGTATCCCAAGGCTAATTACTTTTTACTCCCTGAAAAATCATTTGACTCCAAGCAGGGAGCAACATCTGATTAGAGCCCTGCTCATACCGCTGACATAGGAAGTTAAATGACAGGGCACATAATAAAGTCTATAGTTTTGCCCAACCTTCCGCACCACAGCATGGATAAAATTAAATAAGAGCCTTACTGTGGTTTATTATGGGACCCTGCTGAAGAAGATTGCATATGTATATATGCCTTTTAAGTTAATAGCATCAATTCATCAGAGATACAACTTATTTAGTGTCTTCTTCTGTAACTATGAATCCTTCTTCTGTAATTCTTTATCGGTTAAATAAGATGCAGGGGGATTCTAGAGACAATACACACAGAACACATGGTTATATTGAAAAGCCCTCAGCAGCTGAGCATAGAAAGAAAGTGAAGGTGCTGTTGTCTATACGGGTACTAGAATTTCCTATCCATTAGCAAACAAGCAACACATTTCCCTCAATGTACTTCTGAACCGTCTGACTTGGTTTTTGAAATGTGCTGCTTTGTTCATCACCCACAAGTAGTGATGGCCTGAGCTCTTCCACCAATACCCTTCCACGGCCCCTGTGCTAGCCTCCAATATTAGTTGATAGAGCACTGTAAAAAGTGAGGGATTGTAGCAGTAAACACTCACTGGGATATTTGCAGACCCACAATACTTTGCAAGCGAGGCATATTTAATGCCTCAGCAGATTATGTGCATTTTAAGAATGTCATGACTCTGCATGTACGCAATTATTTTGTAGTGCATACGAGATTGTTTGCAACATACCCCACCCTTATATCATTGTGTAGGATTACACAGTGTCAGTGAAACCGTTTTTGCATAGCAGCGAGCTACCATATAATGTGCGAAGGTCTATGCCCAAAGGAAATCTGAACACTTGGAAATGAGGCAGATTGTGTGAAAAGCATTCTCCTTCTGAATATCCAGTGCCCTAATACTATGGACAGGCATAGTCCATAACAGTTATCCCTTGTAGGCAAAATAAATGATATTTTAATGTTGTTCTCCACTTATAGGGTAATGTTAGTAATGCTAAAGTATGAGATACTGAGCATCAAAATTTGTCTTCTCAAAAGCCTTACAGGGTAAATTAATTTTTGAGTTTTATAATGCATTAACTTGCAAGGGGGCCACTTCATAGCAATTGCATGACGTATGTGCAAAGAAGAGGAAGTATGTGATAAGGTTACACATCCAAGTAGCCTGCTTACTCAGTTCGATTGTATCATGTGGGTGACGCTTTTGGTAAGGCACAATGAGTAATAGAAATTCTGGCATGTGAACGTTATTCATATTATTCATATTAACACAAACATAAAACAAGTGGATGAAGGTACATGTCTGCTAACCTTTTGCAGAGCCAAGAGGAAGAATCAAGGTTGTCCGGTACTTCTTAATGTGTTCTGGGGCAGATGTTAGAGTCATAAGGTAAAAGTGTGGTAGAATCAATCTTAGGAGTCCTGGGTGAGGAGGGAACATTATTTGGTTAATCTGTGCAGGCATATCTTGGTTAGATTTTTCTGTTCATGCAGACAGTTTTTCATATTAGTTTTTAACCTCTTATTTGTGTATTTTGCTGTTAGGGATTTTAGGCGTTTACGATCACCCTTGCATAGTAGTTAATGCAAATTATCAGAATATCAAGACTTGTTGCTTATTTTAAGAGAAAATACATTTCAATTAATTGCTGTGGCTTGTGCCTTATTAAATATTTTTGAATAGGTGAGAATTGTCTGTGTGCGCTGCTAAAAATCTTCTGAGCGGCACACAGAAGGAAGCTGGGCAAGCGCACATGCGCACAGCTTAGAGGGAACACTGCTCACCACTATCAGAAAGCCGGCGTTTTAAAACCACCAGACTATTGTGTAAAACTGAACACAGGAACCCAAACCAGGCCAAGGAAAGACTTGCTAAGAGGTGGATACAATGTAAAACTATATTCTGAAATGACTTGAAGGAATTAATTATTTAATGTATATGTAAAAAGTGTAAGTTTGATTTAAACTGGGAACTAAAGTGACATTTAGCTGAATTCTGCCTGACAACTACCCCGACAGGAGAAACCTGCTCAGCCACTCTTCACAGGCCTAGCTGCCTCCTGCTTCCCCACCAAAAGGAGATGACACCTCTCTGATTCGATTAGGGGAGGGGCACCTGCAGGAGGTTGAACAAAGCCTTGTCCTGGACTCAGGCAAATGTTATATTGGGGGGGCCGTAAAGTGGCTTCCTCTTGGGAGAAGTGGGAGGAGAAGTGCCTCTGGGAGCCACCCGAGCTGGAGGCAGGGACAGACAGAAGCTTCCCCCATGTGCTTTGGAACCTAAACCACACTCATCTGGGCCAGAGCATAATTTAAAAAAAAATGGATAATTCATAGTACAGACTTGTCAGAATTATATAAGTAATATCATTATTCTGGTGATTTTTCTGTGCATGTTTTAAGAGGTGTTAGGACCCTGTGGTGTATTCTGGGGGCTTGCTGGCGGAAAATAGGGTCTTACTCCAAATGTCTGCATGTTAAAAATGTGACACTTCATCAATTAATGTCCATAATCCTTGTGCACATGTGTGTAATTTTTGGTAAATGTCCGATATTGGTAAACCAGTCAAAAAACACAAAATGTTGTCATTTTTGAATGCAAGCCCCCAGGAAGATCAGAGGCGGACAAGCATGGACCATAAGGAATATATAATGTGTACATGTAATTTCAACAAATTGTGTATCGGGGAAATATGTATTTGAATCAAATATAGATTTGTGGGCAAATTGACCAGGGGAGGATCCTCTGACCCATAAACAGACCTCATCATGATGACAATCCATTTCCTTCCCCCAATCATGGGAGAGGGGAGAATTGGGCCAATGACAAGTAGAGAGGGGCAGGCTCAGTTATGCCACGCACACACCCACTTCCAAAACACATAAAAAGAGACTGCTGGGACAGGTAGAGACATTCATTTTCCATTTCCGCGGAGCATTTTGACGGCCAACATCCCATCCAGACAGAGACCAGAACCAGAGACCCATACACTACAGAACTTTGAACCTAGAAGGCCCACTGCAAGCAAAAGTATTATCAGCAGGCCTTCAGAATCCGGCAAACCTAACCAAACTATTCAACAGCCGGGCGAGCTGTCTGAATTCTTTGCCAAGAATTTTTGCCAGTACCCAGAAAGCAGTGTTACATCCAGAATCCACTTGATCCGGACCGGAAAGCAGAGCAGTATCCAGAACCAGAGGCCGCTGTATCCAGAGAGGCTAGACCAGCAGAGCAGAGCTGACCCATAGGCTGTGAGCAGAACCGCCCGAAGTCCAGTTCAGTTGACCAGATCCGTGACGAGGCCTATTTCAAATTAGCAGTGAGTGTCCACAAGTAATTGTGCAGAAGCCAATCTCTTAGTTAAAATAATCTAATCCAAACTATTTTAACCTAATTAGAACAGCCTCCTAGAAATCGTGTCATCTGTCATTTTTAAAGCTGGACAACTGTCACCTGTCAATTCTGCAGCTGCAAGCTGTCACCTGTCATTTTGAGTTTTACTTTAAATCCGAAAATCTACCTTTATTAAATCGTCCATATCTCTTGAACCGTTTGGGCTAGGAACAATATTTAACTTTCATTTTAAAGCTGGGATTCTAGGCTTTCCAACGGACCTAGACTTCCTACTCCTTATACTTTTACTGCAATCGCGATTTACGCACTCGCAAAAATTTACCGCAAATGGCGATTTGGCCTGATTTCGTCATCTGTAAAAAGATAGCCGCTTTTGCCTGAACTGCTAAAATTCGTTTGCAACCTAATAACTATCCCTGAACCATTGTTATGGCTGACCTGAACTGATTTCAAGTGTCTACCACTCACCCTTAACTTCCTATAGGGAATTAAAAGCAATTTTAGCATTTTTCACTTCCTTGCCACCACATTACAAAGCACTCTTGCCCGTGTTTTAAAAAGCATACCTGTTGTCTAAGCTTGCTGGGGGGGGGGGACTGAATTCCGTATTGTATTTGATTGTATTCCTGAAGACTGTGTGTCTTACTTCCATCTCCTTGCATTGCATATAGGGGGGGAGTGAATTGCCACCAGGGGAAAAGTGAACATATTATCTCTTGTGAAACCATATCAGTTTATTTTATGTACTGCATTTATTCCACCTTGCATTTCCTTGAAACCATAAAGCATTTCAGCTACCTCATCCTCTATACTACTTCTAAGTAACCAAATCAGTTTACCAGTAGAACATTATCCATTGTTGATCACTGTCATATTTTAAGTGTGATATCCAATATTAATTTATTATAAAAGTGTGATAGATATATATTGTTATATTTCTCAAATAAACCTTTTAAATTTGCAAAACAGACCTACTTCTTGGCTCAGTGGGGTCAGGGGGATTCTAAGAGAGGGTGTTATATAAGGGTTGTCATCCAGAGTACATGAACTGGACCTAAAAATATATCAATAAGGGTTTCCCTCAGCATCCCAGACTAGGCATTGACTTAGATGTAGTGTTGAAGTGAAGCCGCTTAACAGTATGTTGGTTGATAAACACTGCATAGACCTGCATACATTTTAGCACAGTGAATTTCTGCAAGATGGTGGACAAGCAAAACACTGGTCTCCTGTGCTCAACCCTTGCTGGACCAGCCTGTAGATGGGAAAGGATCCTGTTGCTGGTCACCCACTCCTGCAGTTGTTGGAGGACTACCTTATCAAATAGTTTTCCTTTGGCTTCAAGAAATGAGATGGGCCTGTAGTTACCTGGATTTTCTCTTTCCCCTTTTTCATATATGGGGACTATGCCTGCATGACGTCATGATTCTAGAATACCTTTGAGGCTGACCAATGCTGGGAATAGTCTTACTAGTAACAGCGCCCAGATGTTAGGCTCGTCAACTGGAATATTGTCTGGGCCTGGTGCCTTCTGCCTCTTAGATTTCAATAAGACTTGTTTTACAGCCGCCATGATGATAATAATAAACGGGCTAATACAGTCGATTAGAGTTGATCCCAACTCAGCTGGTCCCGCTAGATCGGAATCTCCAGGGAGAGCCTCATCTTTATATAGTCCACAGAAGTGGGAGAATCATTCTGCTTCAGTGATCATACAATGCAGCCTGTTATAGTTAAAGTCCTTCCGGTCGGCTACAAGAGACCGGAAGGCCAAGCTCTCATTATTAAGTGCAGCTTTGCTAAGGGCTTCCCATTTAGATTTAGAGAGTTCCATTTTCCTAGTATTCCCTATGTTTTTATAGTTGCTCTCCTCTTGATGTGCAGCACTTCCTTGATCACCTTTCCATCAGTCACGGGATAGAGCATGAAGTCCTTCTTGGCCTGCATGCAGGTGTTATCAAGCATGCAGGTTTCTGCCCCCTTCTCAGGGTTACTTCGCTAGAAAACCAGGGACAGGGCTCGGGGATCAAATGGTCATATTTAACCAGTACCTCATCATCCCCCCTGCTATGATCACATAAGTGTTCAATAACAGGGAGGATTGAATGGTAAATAGAGTGTTTTAACCCTGTTGTCAGGATGTTGTCCCATTTGTTGACCAGTCTGGTGTTCCCAGATATCTCGTTCAGCATGGTGGCAACACTACCAGGGTCCATCTTACCGTGCTATCTTAGTTTAAGGGAGAGGGGTTTATGATCCCTGTCCATATGGGAGAGAAGAGAAAACTCTTCCACTTCAGCCAAGTCACCCATCATAATAAGAATGTAGTCTAGGAGCATTCAAAGTCGAAGTAGGTGGCTTTCCCTGGCCTGTCTTCAGTGCGCCTTCCATTGCATGCCCTTAAGTTTAAGCCATACAATATCCGTGCTGTCTCCAGGGCATGTTTGTGTGCCCGAACAAGGAAGCTGGCCTCTATGGAAGGGTTTTTCCAAGCCACATCCACGTCCTCCGTAGTCCTTGCAGTTCTCGGAGGAGCTCAAACTGGAGATTAAAGTTTCCTCCAAAAATAATGTGGAGTAGGCCAGACACCTTAGGCTCCCAGTGTTTACTAGGTCTTGCAAAAAGGTCAGTGTCCCCAGTGGGATGGTACTATTGGTCATGTTATACACATTGAAGATAAGTAGTGTCAGCCACTCTGAGTTTGTACCAACAATCAGTTGCAGGTCCGGCGTGCTTTAATCGCTCATTTTTGTTTCCTAGTCTGATTCTGCTGCCACCAACATAAAAAACTCCCCCCACGGTCTTCCTATGGGACCTTGAACTGCTGGGATATTGAATGTCTTGAACCCCTGCATCTCAATGGGTGTCATGGCCCATGTTTCCTGGATGCATATAATCTCATTTGGGGATACAAATGGTGACCGATCGGGGTCCATCAGATGTCTAACAATCCCAACAATGTTCCAAAAAGGCACCTTCATGCCTCCAGGCCCAGCTGGACTTGCTAGTGGGGGAAGTGAAAGATGTCAGTCCACCTTATCCAGGCCTTCACCTGGAGGGCGTGTCTTAACAGACGTGCTCTAAGGACGTAAGCCGAGAGACAGCTGCCGCCTGATCCGTCATACAAGATAATCCCTGCTGTGTTATATGACCTGCAGAGACCAGGAAAACTTGAGTTAGCCCTTGTGAGGAGTTGTGGAGCATAGAAAGCAAAAGAACTATCCTCCCGGGTGCCTGGGAGGCTGAGATCGGAAGACCGAAGGAGCACAGAGCCTGGGGGAAAATGGTGCCTGAAACGGAGCAGTGAAGAAGGCACGAAAGGCAGAGCAGACAACTGCTTCTCGTTGCCGCAGCAGAAAAGGAGGCCGGAACAGTGGAGGCAGGAGCAGCAGACTGAAGGATCCAGGCCCTGGGAGTGTGCACCATATATCAGCAGATTGCGCATCTGTGTTGGAAAGGCTGACCTGTACTGAGGGCAAACCAATGGGCAGCGGACGGAAGACAGCGAGCCACCTGACCAGAGACTGCGTTGAATGCAGGTGAGTGGCTGAGGAGTGCGGCACCAGTGGCGATCAGGAGGAGGGTGCACAGAATGTTATGAGCTAAGCATAGAAATGCAAGTTTCAAGCTCAGCATCCTCGATGGAGCGGTGTAGACTCCGAAGCAGAGTGACAAGTGGATTTGGGGGCTGGAGGCTTTGCTCAAAGCACTGCACAAATAGCAGCACAGAAGAACCCATACCCTGAAAGTGGTCCCCACCTAGCACCACAGCAAAAATCACTGGTATGATCGTGGTCAGACGACCACTTCCTCACAGGGAAAACCTTCATGCCCAACACTCTATTATAAAAAGCAATATCACCAAATGAATATCTGAAGACCATTGAGAAAAGTCAACAAGGACAACATCAAAATTACGCTTCCCTAACCAGCGGCTCAAGGTCTTGTGGCTAGCTGCTCTGAAGACACTCAGATTTAAGAGGCACAGAAGCGAAAAGCGGTGGGGCCGGGAAACACCACAAGAAAATTCCATAAGGGTACAGAAGCGCCTGGATGCAGGACCCGGTGTACAAAAGAATACAGAAGCATAGGGATATACATGGTGGGAAAGAACGCTGAGAACAGCTACAGGCTACCAGTGGAGCTCAAACTAGGCTGAGAGCAGCAAAATCCATAATGCCTGGGACCGACACAGTGAGGGCCTCTGCGAGAGGAGAATCAGGCCAAGTAGGCACACAAGCACGAGCCCAAGCTGGGACCGGATAGAGGCCACTGTCCCAGACCCATGTCTGACAAATCAAATAAAGGGAAATCCAGGTAGACCGAATTGGATACCTTTTGCACGGAAAGGAGAGGACAGTGGTGGGTTGCTGCAGGAGCAAGAAGGGGACACAGCAAAACCAGACGCCAAGGCGGAGTAGAGCCAGATTTTGAAGGCAATAACAGATTTGCAGGCTACCTTGGAAAAGAAAATTGATGAAGTCAAGTTGGACATGGTACTGCTGCAACAGGAAGTAAGGACACTCACGAAAAAAGGTGCAGACAGTGGAATCCCAGGCGGCAGAAAATAAGCAGAATATTGTGGAGAAGAGCAGAGAGGTACGTGACCTGAAACAGGGAGTTGCATCGCTAGAACATAGAGCCAAGGATGCAGAAGGGAGGGTGCGCCACAACAACGTAACGCTACTGAGCCTGCTGGACGGTGCTTAGGGCAGGGACCCCATGACATTTGTGGAATATATGCTGCTGCAGGAAGTGGGGCCAGGCAACCTGTCGCAGAGATTTACTGTGGAGAGAGCCCACTGATCTTTTGCCAAGAAACCTCTACCGGGGGCACCACCAAGACCGATAATTGCAAAGATCCTTAACTACAGAGACAGGAGACAATCTTGGTGTTTTCCAGGAGGGGGGTGTCATTGATCGAGGGTTGGCCAAAATATCGGTATACCTAGATTACACCCTGAAGGTGCAAAGGCAACGGGCGGTAGTCAGCCACGCCAAAGAGCGGCTATGGAATGCAGATCTCAAGTACATGCTAATTTATCCAGCAAGACTGAAGACAATGGGACTACATTGACACCACAACAGGAGCATACGCCTAGATGGATACGCAGGGGGAGGCACCCCTACAGGGAAGGCGAGGCATGGAGACCTGAAAGGGCCAAAGGGATGAGAAACATCATAGCCTTATAGATACACCTGGCAGAAGAACTAGGAAACTAAAATGGCGGGAGGGGGATTGTATTGGAAAACAAACAGACAGAATGACTAAGACTAACACAGTGGAATAGGAGGAGATGGAAAGGGAGGGTCCACGGGAGGATAGTTGTATCATAGTGTATTGACTTTGGAGAGAATTAATTATCTTAGGGGCACCATTTTTCAGCGCCCAGCTGCAGCACACAAGACTGGAGTGTGAGTGGGGGGGGGTCTGATGGAGTGTGAGAAGCAGCTGCACCTGCGCGTGCAGCAAGCTGTTGGGCATTGTTACTATGTTGTGGAGTTGGGGGGAAACACAGTTTGGCTATGGGTTCAACTACAGAGCACATTATCCCAGAAAGAGGCCCTAGTGATTTGGCCGTTTGGTGGTGCTGGGGTAGGGGGCGGCACGGGAGGGTGAGGAGGCTGCAGCGGTCAGGAGGTGGAGGGAAAAGAGGGGGAGGGGGTGAGTGGCACACCGAGGGGATAGGGAGGTAGAGGACAAAATGAACATAATTAAAGTAGTTTACAAGTGCTATATAAATAAACTATCATATCATATCACCTGAAATGTCGGGGGATGAACAGCTATGTGAAGAGAAATAGAGTGCACACATACATGAAGGGAAAGGTGTACAAATAGCTCTTCTGCAAGAGGCACATTTAATGGCTGCTAAACTAGTGACAATTGCCAGGAAGTGGGGAGGGGGGGCAGTTGTATTGCACAACCTACTCGGCGTACGCGTGGGGTGCATTTATATGGGTGGCTCCCTCCATGCCCTTCAGGAGGACGGATTGGAAATGTGACAATGAAGGTAGGATGGTGGTTCTGCATTGGTTCCTGGAACAGAGGGAACTCTGTATTATAAACACATATGCCCAAAACCATGAGGCTACAGCTTTCTTTAAGACAATGGGCCCCAGGCTAATGCAGTATAGGGGAGCCATGTGCCTATGGGGAGGGGACTTTAATTGCATCCTGAATCCAACCTTGGACAGGTCAGATGATAGACACCGGAAGCCAGCACCGCCTGCTAAAGCACTGAGAGTTCAGATGGTGGAATAAGGTCTCAAAGACATATGGAGAGAGATGCATGGGGGAAGTGGACATTATTCCTATTACTCCAGCCCACACGAGGTGCACAAGCACACCAATTATATGCTCACGGGAAGGGAAAAGCTGGGAGAATTGGTGGCTGCGGAATATAAAGCTCGGGTCCTATTGGACCAGCACCACTGGAAGTGAGGTGGCAGAGAACTAAGGTGAAGCCCCCAGTCCTGACCTGGAGATTGAGGGTGGAGGCATTACTGGACGGGGGGTTCAGGGTATACATTGGCAAGAGAATTGAAGAGTGGTTGCCCAGAATGTGGGAAGTGTGGATATTGCTGGTACCCTGTGGAAGGCATTAAAGATGGTGGTGAGGGGAGAAACGATAGGTAAGATGTGGAGTATATGTAAGGAACTGCTGGACAGCTTTGCTGCCATTGAGTTACAAATGGAAGCCTTGGCGGAGGGAGAGGGACACCAGATAGGAAGCGAGGAGCAAGTCATTAGGCTAAGGCTATTCTGCATAGGGCATTGGGAATGGCTGGGCAAACATAATTACTCTAGATATATGGAAAAGCAAGACACGGGTGGGGATAAACTGGGGAGGATGCTATTGTGGCTTCGCCTAGCAAAAGAAAAGGAGGAAATGATCAGCGCCATTAAGGATGAATGCGGGCAGGAGTGGCCGGCAGAAGGGGAAATGAATGCAACTTTGGCCAGATATTATGGGCAACTGTATAATGCGGGAGGGGAGAGGCACAAGGTGGAAATACAGGAGACCCTGGGGGACATTGCACTACCGTGCTTAGAACCAGAGCAGGCAGAAATGCTGGACGCACCATTGACAGAGGAATAAGTAATTGATACCGTACTATCATTACCCACTGGTAAGACACCAGGGGCCGATGGGAATTTTACGCCAGTGAGTTAATGCTGCATCTCTTGCGGATGCTGGTGGAGGAGTATCAAGTAGGAACATTATCAGGGAGTCTCAGGTAGTCACTCATAGTGTCAATCCTTAGCCCAGGAAAACCACTGCTGGATTGCGGATCCTACAGACTGCTCTCTGTGATTAACCAGGACTGTAAAGTCTTGGTCGCGCTTCTGGCTAATAGATTGCAGAGGGTGATAACGATGCTTGTACACACAGCTAAAACTAGGTGTCTCCCGAGTAGAAGCACCTCCTGGAATCTGCGTAGGTTACACCACATAATAGACAGAACCAAGGGGGAAGATGGGCACTATGCAGTTGCATCCCTTGATGCGATAAAGGCATTTGATTCAGTGCGATGGCAATGGCTGCATGCAATGTTGGGGTGATTTGGGTATAAGCCCAAGGTTTACACAGTGCGTCCGGTTGCTCTACAAGGTACCAATGGCTAGGGTTAAAATTGGCAGACCCATCTCGGAGGCTTGGAAATTGCATAGGGACCAGGCAGGGTGCCCTCTGTCCCCCATGATATTCATTTTGGCACTGGAACCTTTGGTGTCTCTGCTTCAAACAGACTATAAAGACACAGGAATACAAGTGAGTGACAAGACACATTTGATTTTGCTCTATGCAGATGACATGCTATTATATGTGCAAGACCCCGAGGATAACCTGTCATACATCTGGGAGGTATTGGATGTATTCGCGGGACTGTCTGCAATAATCATTAGCAGTGAGAAGTCAAGCCTGTTCCCGCATGCTGAAACTGGCTGGACGGGATCATGAGCGGTTACCAAACCTTAGACTCTGATGGGAAATGGAGCCGTTCCGATACTTAGGGGTGGACATCTATCGGGAACCAGAGAGGGAGAACGAGGGGAACACATTGAAGTCACCGAAGGGGGTGGAAATATCCATGGTTTTTTTGGAAGAAATTGCTGTTATTTGAGATGGGCAGAGCTGCTATATTGACGACGGTGGTACTGCCACTCCTACTGTATCAATTTGATAACATACTGTATGTAATGTCAAGGCAGTTCTTCCGCAGACCAGACTCACTGGTGAGAGGATTCATCTGGGGAGAGGGGAAATGTAAGATTTTGCTGAATACACTACATATGGACTATGGTTTAGGGGGGATAATACTGCCTAATTTCCAGGCATACTATTTAGCCGGACAGCTACCATTTATTATGACTTGGTTAGCAGACCTTGTTAGCAGACAAGGGCTCACTATACACTAGACACAGAACTTCTGCAGGAAAAGGACAGGCTTTACTACATGAAGGAGGTGCTGTGGGTTGGAAATGCCCGTTTAAGAGGGTCCTCAGTGCTCATGAAACTAGGGCGCAAGATCTGGCACAGAATATGGAAAATGGCGGGGAGGCGAGACCCTTAATTCTAGCAATATCGCCCTGATGGCCATATGCAGTAGGAACTCAGATGAGGTGAGCAACCTTCGAGTATGCTGGGAAGCGAAAGGGGTGGCCTTGGTGGGGGACCTGCATAGAGAAAGAACCTGGGTGGGCTTTTCAGAACTGGTGGAGGAATATGGCATTTCCAAGGGACAATTTTCGGTGTATCATAGAATTGTGAGGACGGCAGAAAATAGATGGGTAGGGCTGAGATAAGGGGAGGAAGAGGATGACATTTTAAATACATTTTACGATGTGACAGAAGGGGACATGTGATCTCGAGGGCCTATGAGGCAATTTTAGAGGGGCTGGGACAGATGGAACTGGGAGGCAGAGGAAAATGTGAAAACGACTTAGGGAAACTGTTCAGCTAGAGAGAGTGGGCCAAAGCACTGGCGTACATGAGGAAAGTTTCCAGAAATGCCAGATTCAAACTGACACAACTGCAAGTCACACATAGGGCATATCTGAAACCAGAAGTCATCTCAAAGTTCCCCGGAGCAGGACCACAAGGGTAACCTAGATGTGGAAACGTATCGGCTGGGATGATACATATGTTTTGGTCGTGCCCTGTAATTGAGGCCTTTTGACAAAACATAATGGACAGAGTTAGGAAGGGGGTGTAGAAATGGGAGGATGAATGCCTGGAGCATGTCTGCTGGGACAGTTCTCGTGGAGCGGGAAGAAGCACATCTATGTCCTGGCTCAAAGAAGGATAGCAATGATATGACAACACAGAACAAGCTTGTGAAGTGGATGTTTGCAACCCCTCAAGACGGTGGGCCTGGGGATCAGGAATGAGGGAGCAGGTGGCATGGTCGGCCACCATGCTTGAAGCAACAGGATCGAGAGACAACTGAGGTGAGAGGGGAGGCATGCTCATTTAGTAGTTGGGGTGGGCAGGGGGGTTAATTCATTGTTACAGTAAGAGAAAGGGAACCAGGAGACAGCAGGGCAGGGGTACAAGTGGTTAAAAGAGGCCAAGGACACTATTGGGGGTTCAAGCAGGTGGTACCCATACATGCTGGACTGCACTGTAGGGGCAAAGGAACCAATGTAGCACTTTTGTAAAATGCTGTGCCTGCACAGAAGTTTTGGATGTTTCTTTTTTCTTTTTTTATGCTTATGTAAAATAAAATAAAAAACAAGTTAAAAAAAAATCCAGGCATTCACCCCTTTCAGCGAGAGCCCGGTCGGCATTTACAAATGGTAAACCAAGGGGATGATTGTGCCATGTGTTAGGTGGAGAGGGCCTCAGGGAGATTAGTGAGCCCGAGGGGGATTAAGTTCTTGACTCTATTGCCAGTAACCCCTATAGCAGCTTCGGGTCCCTCAAATCCAGTTCTATGTAATCGGCCTGCTCAGGGACCAAGTTCCCTCAGCCAGCCCGAGCAATGTCCTATCTAATGACAGAGGTACAACCCATCACATGATGAATCCAGTGGATGCTCTTGTTAATAAGGGTGTCCTCGTTTTCATAAGCACCGGGTCTTAGTTTGGGAACATTACACAAAAATATTGGATTGCATTTCTGTGCTCTCGGGAACTTCCAAATGGTTGTTAGAAAAGCTCCTTCCCAGCGAATTTGTCTGGAAATATACCCACTGTGACTCTTTGTTCGTGGGGGGCGGTTCACCAAATGCATACTTACGACATCACTTATGGGTCCTTCGTGATTCTGGTTTTTGAAGTTAGCAAGGAAACTCCCCTTTCTTTTGGAGCTACTGTCCCCGCCCTGGTCCTGCCACTCTGAGGCACCTCGACCTCTGTAGGTGGCAGCAATTGTTTTATTTTTTTATTTTTTTATTATACTTGATTTAACTGGATTTAGCAATTTTTACATGTTTGGTTTGTGTGGTTCCTGCAGTCCTTGTTTCTTCTTAAAACAATTTCTTTGTTTAAATTCTTTCCTTATAGATTTTTATCGAGGTCAAGGCTCTCCAGATAGTTGCTTACTGCTATCACTGGTTTCCTGTTTGCCCCATTCATTAGATAGGACCACCAATAGTCCTCGTCCAGGCTACAAAAATCTGTGAATAGATGTCCAAGATGGATCCTTCTGTTTGTAGATAGTCCCATACATGTAAGAAGGAGGTGTTTGAGTGTTTCGACTGAATTAGTCTGGACACAGAATCGGCACATGCTTACCTTAGTTTTGTTTCTTATAGCCAGGATTTTGTTCGTTTTCAGGACATTGAGGCGCGCTCTCATGAAAGTCGATCTGAGCCTTTTGTTCGGGAACTTGACCAAGTAGTTTATTGGTTTGTTCAGTTTTTGAGCATTTATCGGTAGATGTGTTGTAAGCTTGTTTCTTGTTGCCAACTCCAGAGTTTTACGCCAGTCTGATTTTTTGAGCTTTTTAGCCGTTTTCATTGGATTCTTCTGTAACTCCTCCTCAGAACTTCCAAATTCTTCAAGGAGTGTGAAGTTTTTACATGCCCATTCTGCTAACATCTTATTTGCTCCCTTATTCATTTCTTCAAGAATGAGCTCATAGATCTTTTGCTTGGAGGATCGAATTTTTATGAACAACATTAGTCCATTTAGGTCCACAGTACCTTTCAAAGATTTTAAACTTAATTCCCTTCTAATTGATGATGCCGGGGTGGAAGCATGGAGACGCAATATTTTCCTCCAAAATGAGCCTTCAAGTTTATTCCAAATATTTTGCCGGCATGGCTTCTGCTCTGTAGACTATAGCTGGGACTACTTTTGATTTATAAAAAGTGAGAGCAGCTTCAAAGTTGAAGCGCCCACATTTTTTGTCCAACAGCTTCGTCTGGATTGTCAGACTTTTGATTTAACTTTTTCTAGTCGCTCGTCCGCTAGGTGCCAACCTGTTATTTCCTTTCTCCTTGATGTTTTCTCCAAGGTCATCACTTTGGTTTTATTGCTGTTGATCTCCAAGTCATTGGTTAGCAGGTACTCATGGAGGTTGTCCAATTTTCTTTACAGACCTACAGCCGTTTGGTCAAATAGAATAATATTGTCCGTGTAGAGCAATCTGCTGACTTTTTCCCTGCTCAATTTTGTGGGAAGGCTCTGGTGTTTTTTTCTTCATGTTGGTAATCCCCTATATATGCGTTGTACAGTGCAAGGCCCAGTGGGCAGCCTTGTTTAACACCTCTGTATGTGAGGATAGTCTTTGACAGGAGGCCCGCTCCGCTCAGACAAACTCTCATCGAGGTATCCGCACATAGTTCTTTAATTGATGCCAGTATTGACCCAGGACAGTTCCATCTGGTGAGTTTCACCCAAAGTTTTTCTCTGTTAACTTTGTCGAATGCCTGAGAGAGGTCAATAAAAGGTAAGAATAGACATGGGGAGCCTTCCAAGACTTTAGACTTTAGAATACTGAGGAGCATTATGTTGGCTGATGTTCCTACATTTTTAGTAAAGCCAGTTTGAAATGGGTCGTGTCCTTCCGAAGATCCAAAAGGAATGAAGCAAGGATTTTGCCGATGCTGTCTAACAACATCCCCTTTTTTTATATAGGGACCACATTTGATGTTTGATGTTTTCCACGATCGGGGTATCATGTTAGAGTCGGCTCTAGTCTTAAATATTTCAGCTATTAGGGTAGCCCAGGCATCCATGTTGGTCTTCAAATCCACATTAGAGAGCCGATCAGGACCTTGGGCTCTGGAGGATTTTAGTTTGTCAATTTTGTGTGCTATGACCAGTTTATCTTGTTCAATGCCCCAGTTGCTTGTAAGTAGTTTATGGTCCAGCGGTATTTGTGGTAAAGCCTCAAACAAAGTTGAAAAATAAGATACCCAATCCTTCTCGTTTACACTGCTTAATAGGGTGCCCTGAGTTGACCTTCCCTTGGTCGATATTAATGACCAAAAAGCTTTTGTCTGCTTCCCACTTAGGGTTCTTAGAATTGACTCCGAGTCTGCTTGGTACAATTATATTTTATATACGATTTTAGTCAATATTTCTATTTTTTTATAGCTGTTATAGCCTGATCTTTGTTGGTCTTTGAGGGGATGTTTTTTGCTTTTCTTGTTTGTCTCTGCATTTCTCTTCTTTTCACCTTCAGAGTTTCATTGTTGTTGTGGTTATGGCTCTTGTTGGCATTGTTTCCCAACTCCGGGCGTTGGTAGGGCACAAACAAAGGGCAGTAGCCCATCAAAACCCCCTCTGGACTCAGGCTATCCACTACTTTTGCCTGTAGATATTGTTTTGTAATCTCAGTTATTGCCGAAGATTTTAGTCGGAGCCGAGTTCCCCCCTAGTTTGAGTCCAGTTTTGCCAACATTTGTGATGACATAAGTGGGGTGTCGAGTTTTTCCGTTTCCCATGTCGTCCTCAAGATGTTTTGGTTGTTGATCGTTGTGCCTATTACCTCAAAGGAGGTTACCCTGGCCAGCAAGTCTCTTGAGGCATATGTATGGTCTAAGGTAGCATGACGGCCTGCCTGTTCCCAGGTTGGAATGTCAGCCATATTAGATTTCTTGAGATAATTAAGGTTGGGCATGTCACAGGCATCCATAGAGGTGGCCAACTGTTTCCCTCTTACTGCTGAATCTGGATCAGGTTGGCCAACACTTCTTGTCAAGTTACTAATTGAGGTCTTGGCTGGATTTGTTTGTTGATCCGAGAGCACTATTGTAGCATATAATAATGTGGTGAATTACATAATCTTGCCTGGAATCCTCAAGTAGAGTTTCTATCTTGGTGATAAAAAAGTCAGTTGTTAGTTCTTTGGGGTTCCAGTATATGTTGATCACCAAGTAGTTTAGCGTCTTACTAGGAACCGTGGTGGGTTGAATCGGATTCCATGAGATTAAGGTTGAGAGTATGTGTGGGTCTTTCATTAAAGTTTTTTCCAAGTGGATATCACTGCCTGTGCGAATGGCTGTAATAAGACCGGCACAAGGTCTTCCTAGTGGTCCTTGGAGTGCTGGGGGAAAAGTGATGTCATGGCCATCTATTGATGTTTTTTTTCAGCATCCATGTCTCCTGTAGACAAAAGAAGTCAAATATGCCTAAATTGACATCGTAGCAGTTCATTAGGTGAGAGAAACCCATAGTGTTCCATAATCTCTTGGTCAAATTGTTAGGTGGGATCTTGGATGCCACGTTCCTAGATGTTTTAATGCTCGTGGCACACATTTTCGTTGCTAGGATCTGTGATTGTTGGCCAGGGCTTCTGGAACCCACAGCCATCTTCTCAGTTCCTCATTTTTCGTTCTTTGCCGGGTGGCATAGTTTGCTTCCAAGTGTCTCGATCTTGGCTTTGTTTGGTCGATCGTTATCATCGAGTTTTTCTGCGGGCCAGCGGGCATGCTTTCATTCTCAAACGATTTCTCCAAGTGAGTATTTTTAGGCTCCGGCTTGGTAGTAACCTGACTTCCTTTGCTTGCAATGTAAGACGAGCCCTTTCTACTTTGTGATCTCTTTTCTTGTTTCCTGTGATTGTCTCTAGAATGAAAGCAAAGTTTTCTTGTGGTAGGAAGGTGAGGGAGAGCGATCCGGCGCTTGTCTTGGGCCACGTGACTAGTCAGCTTGGTCCAGCTTTCTCGAAGTTTGTATATTATGGTGCGTAGAGACCTTGAATAATTGGTAGGCAGCACATACGTTTTGCGGGGTGCGTAAGACCCCAGTTGACGCTGGCTATTTCTTGATTTTGATCTACACTGCCTCCTGTCTTTGTCTGAATGGTCAGACTTGATTTCTGTTAGGTCGTAGCCAAGTATTCTTAGTTTGTATCTAGCTTCACTCAGCAATTTCTTTGTCAATGTAGATTCGATGTGTAAATATACACAATCCATTGAGTTTGCCTCAGTGAACTCCACAATGTCAATATCGTCAGATGAGACCTTCCTTAGGGACGGAATGTGGTGTAGGAGCACCAGTATTGTCTTTCTGTTTAAGACAATGTAGTCTCCATCTTTCAGCATTCATGATAATTTGAAGGAGCACATTTTCGTTGATCTTTCTGATCTCACCAACCTCATTCTGTTCTCATGTCTATCTCTCCCTGCACCTCCTATGCTAAGGTCAGCTATGCGCCTTTGAGGTGTACGAGAGCTTCTTCACCTCTCATTAACATGGACTTTTGATCTCCCTCTGGGGGCCAACTGTTTTGTCTGGTCCCTGGCCTGCTCACTGTCAATGTCCACCTTGCTTTTTTTATGTGCAACGCTCCATGAGTTTGCTTTTGACTGCCCATCTGATGCTTTTTTGTTGAAACTTGCTGACTTTTTGCAAGGTATTTTACAACAAGAAGAGTTGCAGGGCCTACCTATTATGTCTTAGCCCAAATACAGTTTTACACAAAAAAAGACAGACTTATATTATTCAGAAATTATTCCTAATGCTTTCATCCCTTCAACTAACTATCTTTCCTTACAACACCATAATAGCTAAAATTACACTGCAATTTAGAGCTTGCCCACTGGAACAAATACAGGGCTATGAACTTTTGCTAGCCGAATTCTCCCCCAACGCTACAACCCTACAACCACCACCAACCTCATAGTAGTCTACAGATCGCCAAACAAATCTAGCCACCCCAACCTCGACATCCCCTTATTGATCACTCCACTCCTCAAGCCATAGACTAAATGTATCATCCTAGGGGACTTCAACCTAGGCTAAAACGACCCCCATGATGTAGACACCGCCGCCTTTCACACAGCAATGGCAGACATGAACTTCACCCAGTTAGTAAATGAACCCACACATTCGAAAGGCAGAACGCTGGACTGGATCCTATCCTTTAACGCCCAAGTAACCTTAGGATCCATCCTTCCCGTACAATGGACAGACCACTCTACCATCTCTTTCACTTTGGAATACAATAGGGACAATACTACCAGACCCAAGACACCTGACACTTTCGACTCCAGAAATATAAAAATCTCACTCCAGATAACTTATCTCCCATCCTACAACAGGCTCTCGCCAATGTCACCCCTAACACAAACAAACCCAACTATTTAGCTGAATTTTATCAACAAAGTCTCACCCGTACCATTGACTCACTTGCCCCTATCATCACAAAAAAACTCCTAAATCAGACAAACGATCATGTTTTTTTTTTGCCAAAGAACTAGTCTCCCTTAGACGCACCAAAAGAGCACTCGAGCATCTACATAGGAAAACCAGCACCAGCGATTCAGCAAAGGCCTTCCAAACAGCTAACAAAAAGTACAAATCAGCCACAATCTCCACTAACGCCAATGCCCTTAACACACGCATAACCAATGCCAACTCTGACAGCAAAGAATTGTTCGCTATCCTTAGAGAGCTTGAGAATCCTTGCCAAGTGACAGCACCCCACAATACGAGCAAAACCTGGTGCACCACCATACAAGACGCCATAGCTTCTAAAATCATACTATTGCAAAAGAAAATCAAAAGCAAAAAAAATATCCTTGCAGATAAAGCATCTACCAATATAACTTCCAACCCCTCCACTACCTTCACCGTCCCCTTCTGCTTCAACCCAGTCTCTAACAAAGAAGCACTAGACACCATAATGAAACTAAAAGCCTCTAATTGGAAAGAAGACCAATTCCCCTCTCACCTAGTCAATCTCTGCGCCCACACCCTAGCACCACTAATCACTGAATTTGTTAACGTGTCCTTCGACGCAAAAACAGTTCCTGCTAGCATCAAAAAGACATGGGTAACTCCCCTCCTCAAAAAACCGTCGCTGGACTCCTCCATCCACTAATTGCCGCCCCATAACCACTGTCCCTTTTCTACTGAAAATCATAGACAAAATAGCCTACTCCCAAATTCAAAACCACCTAGAACACCACCAACTACTAGGGGACAGACAGTCAGGGTTCCACCCCAACCACAGTACAGAAACCGCCCTCCTCGACCTAAAGATTCAAATGGACGCTACGAGCAAATCTGGCAAACTTTGCCTTCTGATGCTACTAGACCTCTCCGTGGCGTTCGATCTGGTCGACCATGACAAACTATGCGCCACCCTAAACAACAATTTCAATCTATCCAACAACGCCACAGTTTGGATCAAATCATTCCTCACAGACAGGACCTCGAGAGTGGCCATTGGGAAAGAATCAGCTGATCCTATACCAGTCCCAATCGGCGTCCCGCAAGGCTCCTGCCTATCCCCCACATTATACAACGCCTACACCAAATTGCTCTTCGCTGCCTTGGACACCATGGGTGTCCTCTACACAAACTTCACAGATGACACCCAGTTCCTCATTCCACTAACAGGTAACCATGAGCAAGATACTTGCTCATCAATAAAATCTATTCACTAATCCAAAATTGGATGGCCAATAATAGCATTTGCCTTAACGACGACAAAACTGAGCTACTTATACTAGGCTATTCATCCAAAATTGTGTCCCTTCAGTCGGTCTATGCATCATTCATCATTGACGGCACCACAATCCCAGTTCTTAAACAAGTTAAAACACTTGTGTTTTACCTTGACGCAACGCTAACCATGTCTAAGCAAGTAAACACCCTAGCCTCATCCACCTCCTACACAGCCAAGCTCATATCTCTCAGTCGCAAATTCCTGACACCAGAAAACTGCATCACACTAGCATGCGCACTGATTCTCTCAAAGCTTGATTACTGCAACATCCTTTTCCTAGGAACGTCCTACACTAACTTAGCCAAACTCCAACTCATGCAGAACAAAGCCCTCTGTGCCGCACTGGGCATAAAAAAATCTGAGCACATCTCCGACATCAGAAGGCAAAATCGCTGGCTGCCCATTAAAGCTAGGATACTCTTCAAAATCCTTAGCATCACCCATAAATGCGTTAACTACAAAGCCCCTAAATACCTCCTCAATACAATCACTAAGAAAACCCAGACCAGACTCCTTAGATCCAACAACATCGACAACCTCGAAATCCCACGATACAAGAGAGAAAAAGCAGGGGGCAGCAGTTTCAAAGTACTCGCCCCTAAACACTGGAACGCCCTACCCATCAACATCAAGAAGGAAACATCCTTCCCACACTTCAAAAAATTGCTCAAAAACTAGGTTATTAAACCAGTTTTAACACAGCTCAGTCACCCATCTCCCATACTATCTCTGTATCCCCGTTGTATATAAAAGAGCTGGTTATCGTACATATTGTAGAACTGTAACCAAAACTGTACTACCTATCTGTAAAAAGTATAACTTATGCTGTACCTGATTTGACTGTAACTACGCCGTGATACCTCAGGGTCTGGGTGTATAATAAATGTAATAAATAAGTAAATAAATAAATAAATAAATAATGAGAATCTTACTGTCCCTATACCATTATAGCTGTCCCTAGTGTGCGCTGTTGAGACGTCTATCTAAGGGAAGGGTCATAGGGAGCTCACGCTCACCTCTCTCACTGCTTTACTATGCTAAAAACTCAGTGCACACATTCTGGAAGTAGATTCTTCAGATTTTAATGGTTTTCTCTTCCATACTGTGTGTCTTATCACATTCTTCTTTCCACATGACTGTAAAAACACAACCAACTGTCTGGTTGTCAAAAGGATCTTTTGTTTACTACACAATTCGATCTTTCTAAAACACAGGATGTTAATTTTAACTGAGTTCACATGTGAGTATAGTGCATCTCGGGGATCAGATAATCGCTGCAATCCTTCTTATTGTCTACCAGTTTCAGTGGATCTCAAACCTTTCCGCTTTCTTCAGGACAAAGAATTGCTCAGTTTACAACACCATCTGTTTGACATTAAAAGACAATCTATTAATTCTTATCTCTTCTCTGTTACTACTGGGGAGAGCTTCTCTTGTTAGTTCCTGATTCTGTTTTCAAGTCCACATGCCCTCAAAGGGGATACATACAAACAGGGATGTCATCAGTGCCTATCTCATGGCACCTTTGCACACTACACTTGTTATTTACAATCTAGTCATAGGTGTACAGTGGTCCCTCTTACCGGAACAGCTGGAGGGACTTGATCTACTTTTGTTCTTTATAGTTCAGATCCTATGCTGTCCGGAGTCTGTAGCCCACCTAAATGATTTAATTACACAGGGTGGGTTTCCATTAGTCTAAAGCTGTGTTTCTTAGTGGACATGGGTTACTATTTTAATTATTTTTTGCATATCTTACCCGGACTAAGTATGCTTCCTAATCAGTATTTTTCTTCTTTGCGGGGGCTTCTCAATGTGATTATCCAGGGGTATGTAATTGCTCCTCCTCTTGAAGGTTTCCCATCCATTTCAGTGGTCCATGACCTGGATCAAAGAGATGTTTTTCTCAGGAGGCATATACATTACCATTGATTTGGTGTTGATTACCCTGTTTCATGACCCTCCTGTGTCTAATTCACTTAATCTCTTACTGCTATTCGCCCGCTGTCTATTCTTACCTTCTGGTGACGAATTTGGTATTCAGAGCGCTCTCTCCCATGTTCGTATTGCGGCCGCCTTTTTGGGAGCCTTTTTTTATTCTCAACGTATAGTGTCACGTGATTGCTACATGATGTCGATGTCGCGCTATTCGCGTGTTACATATGGTTTATCTTCTTGTTATGTAGGTAATCTTTCCCTAGAGATCACTGGGTGTACCACAAATCATGTTTTTGCCTCAGTTTTATAGATCTTAGTGGTACCGTGATCGTAATGTTTGCAGCATGATTGCGATGTTCACTGCATGGTACTGTGGGTGTTGTGGTCCTACTTTCTTTTACCTTCGATTTTCATGCCGTTCTCTATGGCATGATATGTTATGATATGATCGTTTATTTATGTAGCGCCTATACACAATGTGTTTCAAAGCACTTCAAGGCAAGGGAGGGAACAAGGGAAAATGCAACCACATTCTTACAGGCCATGAACAGTAAGGATGAGAAATTAACTATCGTACTCGGCCTGATGACATTTCAGATAGTGCAAGAGCTAAGACATGGATAAGGAAGGGAGGGGGAGAGTGGGAAGGAAATGGAAACAGCCAGACGACTACCGTACTAGGCCTGACGACATTTCTGGTAGAGCCGGAGAAAAACAAAAGGTGAGGGAGAGGGGTTCAGAAAGGGAGTGGAGGAACAAAACAAGCGACTATCATTCTAGGCCTGACGACATTTCAGATAGTGCTGGAGGGGTGGTGTGGAGGAAAATAAACAGTAATGGGAGGGTGGAGGAAACAGACGAGGTTGCTATCATATTAGGTCCAGGGATAATTCTGATAGAGTAAGTTCATAGAAGAAAGTAGGGGGAGGAGATAGGAAAAGGGAGAAGGGAAAGGAGGAGAGAAAAGAGAGTAAGCAGTCAAAAAAAGAGTGGAGAAGCAAGAATGGAGAGCGCATCAGGTTACAGAGTTGGCTCTTGTCACAACGAAAGGTATCATGGGGTTCTTACAGCCCATTTGACATGGGAATTATGTGCAGATTGTTGCCTCATGCTTTCCGTTTGATGTAATTACCGGCCATGATTGAAACTATTCTACATGGGTATTGCCTCTGTAGTCTCATGGTGTGTGTTTTTAATCCATGTTTTATCTGTTAGCCACCTCCGAATACCGGGGCAATATCCCTCATGTTCCTATTTTGGCTCTTAAACCAGTTTGACGGCAAAGGGTGTTTCTATGCGATAATGCTTTAATACAAGAGACAAAGAATTAGGTGGGAGTGGGCAAATTGTAACAATATATATATGGCTCAAGGAGGAGTGTTTCCAGTCTCACTGCGCCAACACATACAAAATTGAGACACTGCTTAGTTTGCAGTTTTATTAGGTGAGTATGGTACAGCCTTACACGTGTTTCGAGCAACACTGCTCTTCCTCTGAGGCTTATACATAAAAATTAAAATTAAATTAAATATTAGCCAACCATATACGAGGTTGTAAAAGTGACAAAATTAATAACGACGAAAATTGAATAAAAAATAAAAAATAATAATGAAAGAAAAGAATAGTCATGTTTCAAAGCAACCATATAGTGATAATGAATAGATTCAAGAATTCAAGATGTACCACGGGGCAGTGGGGTGATATGTCACCCGATTTTAGAAATAAGTCGGTCACATTTATGCCCCCATTTTGTATAGAGGCGTGAGTTAAATTATATAAGACAAACACATTTTAAGTCCAAAAGTTAGCGGGAAACATTGTCCATGCATAGCATAAAAATTAGTACATTTTGGGTAAACCCAAAAATACATTTGTGTACATTTAGCATTGTTGACCAAATAGTAAGAAAACCCACCGTATTAATGTGGTAGGTTCAAGTGGCATAAACAATTTAGAAACAGGGTTGGAGAGTTGAGAAGGAGCGGAGGATAAGAGAGAGACAAAACAATGGGAAAACCGTTAGTGCATGATTGCAGTGTGTTCCCAATGACCATAAAATGCAAAAGTTCGATTTGATTTAAAAGCTTGATATTAAGTACCTTGGGTTGATTGTTGAACATACGTGATTACGTGTTGTAGATGTACTGAAAAGTACGAACCTAAAGTGGATAATACTGATTATAGCATTGGTCATAATTAATCAGTTTAGAGTTGCTAAATTATGCAATTAGAGATAATTAGGGCATACCTTTTTATATTCCTCGCAATTGCGGAAAGCTACCCAATTAGTATATCCGACTGTAGATGTAACATAACAGTTGATCGGCATGAGTGTTCCATTGGGGCAAAGCCGTAAAGGAAAGAGAGGTAGATCATTAGGTTAGAGCGCTAGCCGCTTATCTAATTACAGGCAAATAGGCATGCAAACACATATTGGAGGGTGTTCTAGGGACCGGCGAGAGTTACTTACCCTGGTGGTCCGAACTGAACGTGTCTATTCCCCACGCATGCGCTGTGCGAACTGTTGATTTTATTGAACTGCTTAGAGCTGTACACTCCAAAATGGTCGAACCACACCCAAACCCATGTCGGCCATCTTGGAAGGGTTAAATTGCTGTATCTTTGAATTGTAAAAGTGATAAAATAACGCCTCGCGCGAAATAGTAAGTGATACTACCAGAGCCTGATATGTTATATCTCATTTTGACAAATGTCCAACTCAAAATTATTATTGTAAGATAGCAGAATTCTAAATGGTATTCCAATATGAATCTCAGGTTGCCATGGAGACCGAATGCATCTCATCAATATGGTGATGTAAAGTGTTATAGAGGGCCTAACTGAAAAATTATAATTAAAAAAATGTGTATTCCTTGAAATATAAATGTATTAGGCAACTAAGAGGCCGACTACAACCTTTGACAAAGGTGATAAGGCAGACTCACTCTCTACGAAATTGGTAGATTCCGTGTTAATGTATCAAGGGGTTGTTTGTCAAAAACTTATTGCCCGCTCCTGAACCTTATGTACAGCAAGTGCTGAAATTTCATATAATCATGAAATTCGACCGAATTAGATAATATTAAGTGCAAGACACAAACGCAATTGAATATAGAACCAGACCAGGATAGACAGTAAGAGGAGAAACTTGAACCTGAAATAAGCAATAGTAGAAGGGCTTTCTATATAGTCTGAACGAATTATATAAAACATTATGTTTATAGAAAAACAGCAAGTTCATGGTCCGTGTTCAGACCCTCAATTACTGTTCTGTATTGACAAATAAGACGTGCTTCCAATAACACAGCAAACTTTTTTGGGTTCCCAGCAAAACGTTTTAGAAATGCCAAAATTTAGAAATGCCTGCAGTTATTCATTTGCATTCTACTATTACACAAGCCTTTAAAGAGGAAACAGAACATTTGAAACAAGCAAAAGAGAAATATAAGAAAAATGCTGATCAACATAGAAGTGAAACTCCACAATACCAGATTGGGGATCAAGTTTGGCTGGCTACAAAACACATACCTCTGAAGGGAACTCAGACTTTTAAACTTAGATATTTGGGACCTTACACTATTAAGGCCATTATCAACCCGGTAGCCGTCAAATTGGAATTACCCTGTAATATGCGCATTCATCCTTTCTTTCATGTTTCACTTTTAAAACCAGTTCAACCAGGAACAAGATTAACCAAACCACCCAACCCCATTTTGATAGATGGAGAACGTGAATTCGAGGTAAAAAATATCCTGGAATCCAAGATGGTTAAATCAAAACTTTTTTATTTAATCGATTGGAAGGGCTACGGACCACAAGAAAGGTCATGGGAACCTTGTGACCACGTCCATGCACCTCGGTTGGTGAAAAGATTCCATCGGAACTTCCCAGACAAACCAGGGCCCAGGGGAAGAACAACTTTAGGAGGGGCCTTGGGGGGGAGTGCTGTCATGATGCCTACCCCCAGGCATCCGGACCAAGCCCATCAGCCCCGGGAGCAGGCATCTAGACATTTAGTAAAACCTCAGCAGCCCCGGCTAGGGGCTATCTGGGTTCAGTCCTGGCGCCGTAGGCGCCAGGCTCATAGTAGAAATCAGTCCTGGCGCCTAAGGCACCAGGCTCATAGTCATTACTTACCTCTGGCAGACTCCAATCCAACATTTAAACTACGCCCGACCAGCAACACACGCTTCGCGTTATTCTGCATCCAGCAGCGTAACGCTCACCGTGCCTGCAGCCTGCATCCAGTCTTCTGCCACGCCCGCCTCGAATCCAGAGCTCCTAAAACAAAGAGGAAAGAAAGGGACAAGGTTAGAAAACAAACTTATTTCTATTCCACACCTGATTCTGGATCCATCTCGTCTCCGGACCTGTAAAGAACATCATTTCTGCACGTGCCGCACCTCCAGCTTCAGCGCCGCGCCATACTCACCAGTCTTCACAGCATCCTTCGGGTCGGCGCTGCCTCCATCTTTTCTTCGCCGAACTTTGGCACCTAGGAGACAAAAGAAAACCACAAGGTGAGCCGAGGGAACCAACAAATATAATTCTTACCACCATAGACTTACCTGATTTACCACCGGAGGAATCCTTTTGTGACTCTCCTTATTTTCACGTGCCGCATCTGTAAAGAGAGACAAAACAGCACGTTTTCCACATGCAACATTTACCGGACAGCGCCGGGTAATACAGACTCTTACCTGAGCGCCACCAGCTGCCACAAGAGCATCTTTTCACGAGCCAGCTGCAAGACAAGAAAGGAAGGGTGGAACAAGAGTGAACATCGGACATATTGAACTCTATGAACTTAATACTTACTGGTCCTCACCAGGAACCTCAGAGTCAATACTCTCCGGAACTCTCCCGAGCCTTCAAACTAGTGAAGTAACTGGAATCGACGCGCCCCTGCAAATCCACGCAGGATGGAGAACTCATCTTTCAAGAATATAAGGTGAGATTGCTGTGAGGGCAATTCGGAAATGATTAGTTGGGGAGGACTGTGGGGGTGCCATCACTTGAATCCACAAGTGGCTAAATCCATCTCTCCACTTGAAGGAGAATATTTCTACGGGTTAAGCAGACAAGATTAGGAGGGCAGATCCAGGCAGTCATCACTGCACTACGCATCACGTGGGTGGAGACCGCAGCTGTCCGGGTCCGACCGACGCCCCTGTGGGAGCCAGGTGAGCGTAACAGTTAGTTCCAATTCTGAGGCCCCAGTGGAATATTGTGTCAGATTTAATGCAGATTCCATCATTTCGTTTTCTGTTGGGGAGGGTGGTGCCTTGTAGGACTCCTGCTAATTTTGGAGAATTGCTGATGTCACAGACTGTAGTTTTCTTCATCCTTTTAATGATGTTCTTTTTTCAAAGATGGATGCCGATTTAGTTGTTGTTGTTGTTATTGGTAATTTTAGAGGCTTTAAGGTTCTCATGTTGTTTAGCTGGCTCATCAATTCTTCAGTAAAGAGAGTGGAGGATGGATCATTTTCCTTTTGAATAGAAAAGTCAAGCTCTTGTACAGTACAGCCATTTGTTCTAGGCCGATTTGATAAGGACTTACAATCAAATGTAGGTTTCTTAACTTGGAGTTGTGGACGTTTCTTTGGAGCCGGTTGGCTAGGCCCTTTAGCCAATTTTTCCCCCGGTAGTAGCTTGAGTTGACTTTGAGATTGTGAATTCAGTAATTGGGTTATCGAATGGGGCACGATCTGAGGTTTGGTAGACGGCAACTTCGTTTGGGGTGCAGAGAAAAGGAACGTTTTGGGGGCAGGTAGGTCTGCTTGTGTGTGTACAGTTTCATGAGATGGTTTTATAGGCACATGCATTTGGGAATGAGAGTCCTTTGTTGTTGGTCTATTATTTTCTTTTGCAATTATGTAGCCTTCGAACAAGGTTAATCTAGTTTGGGTGAATGACTAACTGAAAATATCATTACGGAACTCCTATTACGGGACTCTGATTTTTGGTTTGGGGTAGATTGGATCTGGTTAGGGACGGCTTGTTGGATTTCTAGTTTGTCCCGGGTTCCTTCTAGTAAGTCTGCATCAGATATCTCGTCTCTCTCACTTGCAGTAGTTTTCAATTTTTTGGAAAAAAAATGTAGCCAACGCTCCTGATGTAGATTGAGCAAAGAGTGTCAGTGCTGGTTTATTGGGTTTGGATTTTTTGCTTGAAGATGGGACAGTAGGTGAGTTTTTGTTTATGTCAGAGTTAAGAAGGCTGGTATCTGAACCCTTGCTCATTTTTTCACACTTTTTCCCCAAGTCAAGTAAAGGTTTGACCAAGTGTTTTATTTTTTGTGACTGTCGTAGCCCTTTTGAGGGAGATGAGTCTGTAGGCTTAACGGTATAGATGCGTTTTGTTTCCTGGAACAAAACGTCTTTCAGAAAGGCAGAGTTTGGCATTACATCCCCGGGCATAACTGAATCTCTATATGCGTCAGACTCTTCAATTGAAGAATAAGAACATCTTTCTGACCATACTGTTTCATCTGCCGCCTCTATGTTGTTTGGAGGGCTTTTCAAATCCGCCCTGGTGATGACTGGATGGATTTCAATTGCTATCTTGGCCAAGTTCCTTTGGTCAGAGATTGGAGTTTTCATCTCTTTAACTCTGGTCTCTGTCACTCCGATTTCACAAGAGGTCCAGTTTAATGGGGGTGGGGGAGTCGACTCCCTCCTGGCTTCCCCCCTCGAAAACCATATCCTGTTGAGTGCATATAGCAGTAGCAGTCTTCGCTTCAAAGTTATTCGGCTGAAGTTTTGTGTGGGTCTGTAACAGCGATTAAGCCTTCCAATGACCCTCTAGAGGTCTCCGGGAATCTTTAAGGTGGAGCCAAACACACTGCTTCGACAGCCTCCTCATCTTGCAGTGGCGCTCCCCTCTCTGTGGGCGAGCCTCAGACCCGGGTGCCTTCCCCCAACTTTGCTTTCCCTGACTCCTGACCCAGCTGAGCCTCCTCCGCCAAAGCGGCCTCATCCACACCCCTTGTCACCTCCGTGGCCAGCGGCTGGGTGGTGGGAGCGACCCCAGCCAGTTCAGGTGCAGGGCACTTCAGGACGGCTTGAGACACCTTCAGGTGAGATTGTTTGAGTTGTGTAAGGTGGTTGCCGCCCCTGCTATGGTCAGTGATGTTTTGTGACACTTTGACCGTTGTCGGGGGATCATGCATTGCTTCTTGCAATGCCGCGGGATACCCGCAAGAGCCTGTTTTATTTTCCAACACTGTGTCCATTATGGGGGTGGTCGTGGATTCCCTCTTGATGTGTCAGTTGGTGTTTGTTTTCTACCTTGAGGGGACGTGCCGCCCACCATGGAGCTTTCCTCAGTATTTTCCACTGGCAGCATTAAGTTGTCATCCAGATTCGAAGTTTGTGAAAGTGGTGAAGCGTTCTCCTGCCTGGCTTTGCTTACAAGCCACACCGCTGGTTTCTTCTGGTGAGAAAGAGGTTTGAGCAGACTTCTGTGCTCAAGACCGCTGACCTCGCTTCAGGTATGCCGGCTTTGCAGCCATTGACCCTCCTCACCACCAGGGAGGGCTGACACGAGGATGGACACAATCACGGCAAGCAGACGGCGACTGACTGCCACAGACTGCAGCACCTAAGCAGCAGCTCAGCTGCCACTCCATGGCAAAAAGGTGCTTTTAAGAACTGGCTCCTCCTCTTCCTTTACAATGCGAATAGTGGATAGACTGCCACAGACTGCAGTACCTCTGCAGCAGCTCCACAACAGCTCTGCGGCAAAAAGGTGCTTTTAAGCACTGGCTCTGCCTCTTCCTCTACAATGTGGATAGTCGATAGACTGCCACAGACTGCAGTACCTCAGCAGCAGCACCGCAGCCACTCTGCAGCAAAAAGGTGCTTTTAAGCCCTGGCTCCGCCTCTTCCTCTACAATGGGGATAGTGGATAGACTGCCACAGTTTGCAATTATACTGCAATCAAGCTGAGGGTTATGTAGAATGTGTCAGGATCCTTTCTGGGCCTGGAGGAGCTGGTTCCCCTGTTCTGCAATGGTTTTGGTTAATCTGGCAACCAGTTACTAAAGTTTGCCAACCTCCATCCTTATTTCACTAGGAACACTTAGACAATCACATTTACACTCAGCACAGGGTGGGGTAGGCGATGGAATTGAGTTTGTAGATGCAGCTGTTCTCTTTGCCACTTTTGGGGTGTCCTCACTATGCTTAGGATGCCCTTTCTGTTGACTCAAGCTTTCACTCCCCTCCAGAGCTTGGGAGTGAGAACCCCCTTTCATACCAACCGACGCTCTGCTCAGATTTTCATACTCCAGTGGGGTTGCAACCGCCAGGGCTGAGAATGTATTATGGAAGATGAATTCTGGGGCAATAGTTGGGGTGCTGGAGGGATCCGTAACTATCCAACCCTCATTTGGGCTTGAGTTGTGTTCCTTTTACACCTCTACAGTATGAGAAGGGGTGACTATAACCAGCTCAGGACACTGATCGGTATTATGCACCAGGTTAGTAGCGCTGTTCTGGGGTGCTACAAGAGAATGCACTTCAATTATACTACTCGTTTGACATTCCAAGTGGCCCAATGGATTGGGGCAGTGAACTGGAAGAAGATAATGTTTCCCTCCTTCCTTATCAGTGGCATTATCTACTAAGAACTTAGCTAGTGGGTCCTTTTTTTAATCTTTGGAACAGGCAACCCCGCTCTCATCCCACAGCTATATTGCACAGGTGATATTACAGTCTTCATCTTGTATTGCACAGTTAGTATTTCCCTTTGTTTGAACCAGAGTGTCCACAATCCCCCCCATCCAAGTCGTACAGAAGCCCTTTGATTTCGGATATCATCACATTAACTTCCTGGATAGTCTTGAAAAGTTTGTATTCTCTTAGGGGTCCATCCATGGTGAAATAGTGTAGTTTATCTTGCGTTTAACCATCCTCTTCCCAAGGGGGTCCCAAAGGTAATAGGGGTATATTGGCCAGGGGGAATATACAAGTGGGGGGCAGAGGCTAAAACAAGGGGGTGGGAAAATACACAAACAAATTAAAATCGAGTGTGCAAATGTGTGTAAATGTGCTGTCAACAGTTCAAAAAGCAGGTACAAGTAGTGTGCAAATGCAACAGTTCAGTGCAAAATATGAGTGAAACGTGCAAAGAGATGTAAACAATGCTGAGAAGAAGCAAACCAACCAATATCAGAAAACAATAATATGTTGTTGAATCTGCTCAAAAATGAAAACAGCTTAAACATGTCTAAGTTATTAAAAACGTTTAAAAACTGAGAAAAGTTAAAATATTAGCTGCCCCTATTATAAAAAGAAGAGTGGGCAAAAGTGGGCAAAAAGCAGTCGCAGGGGCCCAGGAAGCCTTGAAATCCAGAAATAAAAAGAAAAATGCAGCTAAGGGTCAGAGTTAACATTCTCTAATGCATGGGCCCAACAGTGTAATGTACATGCCAAGAGAATCTACCAGTAGGTAGGGAACACCCAACGGCTCAAGGAGCTGCCATAGTCCGACTCTCCCCCCTGCCCCACCTGGAGATCGAAGGATTTTGAACCTGGTTCAATTTAGCCTGAAGTGTGGTGCCCAAGCAATCCCGGACTAGTCCTTACTCGCTCGCTGGGGCGGTAATGCGTCATTCCACACCTTCAACAAATTGAGTCAGATGGAATCAGATTGAGTCAGGATGAATTTAGGAGCAGAGTAAACAGTCTTGCAGAGGGTCCTTTCATATCGGGGATAGAACAGGAGATAACAATAAAATATGTTGAGGATAAAAATTATTAAAGTGCAGTGCAGCTACTCAACCAGTCTAATCGATTACCTCAGTCGGCTCAGTCCATTAGATTCAGTTTCAGACAGTTTCAGGCCAGTTCTGATTCCAGAGTCACAGGTGCAAGTCCACTGCTAGCTACTAGCTTCACAATCCAACGTACTAGAAAAACATAGCCAATTATCAGATTATCAGGTTATCAGGTGGGACGACAAACAGGCCCTCTGACGAGGCAGCACAGTCACAGAAAGACAGGTGCAGCTCAGTGAGACAAGCATGAACGTCAATGAGCACAAGAGAAGAACAACAGATCACCTTCTTAAACGGGAAATCATATCGCGCCTCCTTCTGATTTATATTGGCCTAAGCCTAGTCGCTCTGCAAAGAAAACCGCGTTGCAAAGTTCCGATTTTGGATCGACTTCGCTGCCATTTTAGAATCATCTGCCATTTTGCATTCTGTTTGTATGTGAATTCTCTGTTCTAAAATGGTGGACTGTGTTTAACTTGCAACCGAGCCTTTCCGACCTTTGAGCCTTGTTAATGGTTAGACTGTCCGAGGGCCGACTGTTTAGACTAGGTAATGCGACCTTGCACAAAGTTTGACTTGTTGTCCTAGCAAGGGAGTTGCTAGGTCTGGAAAAGACCCGGGGCTAAGCTGATGTCGGAACTGTTGGGACTGGGGGCTAGCTAGTATTTTGGCTGTAGCCCCTGAGATTCTATCCGGGGCTACAACCAAAAGATCAGGGGCTATAGCCCCTGTGTCCTAGGATTGTCTGCACTAACAAACCTCAACCATGAATACACATTGAGGACAATGTGTGTAAATGTCGAGCGTGGACACTGGCAGAACTACATTGTGAAGGGATATGTACTAAGGCTCACTGCTAAATCCAGGAATACACGTCGCAATTGTAACTTGTTGGAAACACAAACCTATGTAATCCATGTGCACATTATTGTATGAGCTATATGTGAACTCGGCACAAACTCTAGACCGCAGATTATTAACCTGTAGAGGGGCTGGACAATATTGTAGGAAATGTATAAAAATGTAAATGTTTAGATGTCCAGCACTCTCCCTCCTCACTCTGACGGGCTGGTACTCATTGCGGGGTGTTGAGAGCCAGATAGCTATCTGTATCAGATCTGTGTTTCTTTGTAACTGCGCACAATTAAAGATCTGTGAATCTTTATAGCCCGTGTGTGGTGTATTTCCTTTTGTGGTACTCAGCCTCGATATTTCCTTGCTTTTACAACCTGCTACATGTGGCCCAGGCACGCAGGTAAGGAAACTGCAAGGAGACTTCAGCTGAAGCTGTGGCAGCGCGGCTCACGCACGGCCGGGGAGGAAACTGCAAGGAGACTACAGCTGAAGCTGTGGCAGCGCGGCTCACACACGGACGGGTAGGAAACTGCAGGGGGGCTTCAGCTGAAGCTGTGACAGCGTGGCTCACACACGCCGCAGACACAAGAATAAAAGACCAAAGGGCGGAAAGAGATACTGCAGCTGTTGCACAAACAGCAAAACAGCCCGCTCATGGCCCTGCTCTGTGTGTTGTTTTAATGTAGTTATTGTTAATGGAGGATTATGAATAAACTTTAAAAAGGAAAAAAAAAAACAATCTGTCCAATAGCCTCTTTAAGGCGAGTCAGTTAACTTGGGCAGTTACCTTATTTTTCCTGTTTAATGATATATTGTGGGAGGGGTGTTTTCCCCCTACCTGGAACACATTTATATCCCAATATATAGGAAAGGTCCTAGGTCCATTCCCACTAATTATAGGCCCATTTCAAAATTGGACACGAATAGTAGGATATTTGCATCCATTCCTATTGACCATCTGGAGAACTGGGCACTTGCTACTGGCCATTTGAAACCCACTCAGACAGGATTTAGAAAACATCAAGGCTCTAACATAAACAGATTTGTCTTGAGATGCTGTCAGGACCATGTATGGGCAAATAATTAATTTCCATTTCACCTGCCAACAGTAGACTTAAACAGCGCCTTTGTCTTTGTTTCTGGAAATTTACTATGGCGTAAACTCTGAAAATGGGGTATCTGCTCAGGCTAATAAATTATATTCATCAGAATACCAACGTCCAGGTACGTTAAAAAATAGGGGGAAAGCTAACCAGGAAAATTCAAACTGAAAATGGCTTGAGACAGCAGTGCATTTTGGCCCCCTTTCTTTTTAATCTGTATGTATCCGATATTGGTGATTTTATTGAACAATTCTCATTTGTTCTGCCTAGATTGCGTCCCTGCTGACCAATATGGTTCATGAATACGCCTCAGCTAACCATCTGCAAATGAATACATCCAAAACAAACATATTGACCCTCCCCAAATCTAAGAGGAAAAATGCAGGATTTCAGTGGTATCGTGGAGGCTTGAAACTGTAAAAGGTGGATAACATAATGTATCTAGATTTCCCAATCACTGGATGTCCAGGAAAAGCACACATTTGTTAAGAACAAATACTGTACATTGTCATACGTATCTCTGAAGTTTGACAGGAAAAGTTCTATCAAAGCTGATTTATGCTATCAAACTCTTGGAGTTGTTTGTGTTGGAATATCTGAGTAAACCTGAGAGCCTTATTTGGCATAGAGTTTTGAACATCCCAAATGCAGTTCCTACAGTCGTAATTGGTGAGGAGCTGTGGTTGAGTTCTTTGCGTTTCTTGACCATCTGGAAATGTCTGGCCTTTCTTTATAAGATCTTGAGCCCTGTCCCTAATAATTTGTTTGAAAAGTTTAATGGGATGGTGTCTTCTTGTACATGCAAGGCAATTAATGTGTTTAAGGACTTTTGTATTAAGGTACTAGAGGACATTGCATTAGCCATAACTGACCTGAGGTAATTCCCACAAAAGACAAAGGTGGCCTTGTTTACAATGGATTGGTGTGTCACAGTGGATCGCTTCCATGAGTCGGCGCCTACGATACAACTGTTGCAATAACATAAGCAGTTAGGTGTAGTGGCACCTCATGTTTGTCTTTTTCCTTGCCCAAAAGCCAGATTTAACGTCACTAGGCGAAGGTGGAATGTATTACCTACGAAGGGGACACTGTTAAGGTACAACAAATACTTCCTCAAGAAGCGTTGTGTAGGTTCTGCAGGAATGTAGAAGATCTCGAGGCTCTGCAGCATATTGTTACATTTTGTCCTGCCTTTTCGGAACTTTCAACTAGGGTTCTACGTTATTTCGCCGACCTATTTTTCAACGTGGGACTTTTCATCGTCGGAATTTTCATCGCCAAAAACCTTGTTTTTTGTTTTTTTTTCATTCTGGGGGGTTCCCACCCCCAGCCCCCCCTTACTATTATAATCATACCCCAACCCCTACAAAACACCCCCCAAAATAAAAATTTGAAAAAACTGGGTTTTTGGCAAAGAAAATTCTGACAATAAAAAGTCCCACGTTGAAAAATAGGTCGGCGAAATGCGTGTATACCTCAACTAGGCCAATATCTTCATTACTTAGTGGTGTCTGACCCTGTGCTTTTTTGGAGGGCCTGTTTGGGTGTTGAATCCACTTCCCTTGCATTGGCAGTTGTGTGTTTCATTAATTGATTGAATTTGGAAGAAATGTAATGTAATGTGATGTGAGTCATTATTTCAACTGATGAATTGTTGAAACATTCTTAAGCTATATAGTAATTGTTCTAATGTATTATTGATTGACTTTTTCCATTTCATGTTTTATTTTAATGGATATTTCTGTATGGAAATAATGTTTCTTTTTCTACTTCCTTTCTTTTTAATAGGATGAATTGCATGAAGTGTATTTTTAGTTTTATTGTTACATTGTTAAGGTTAGTTAACTCTATTTAGACAATAACAAATTAATTTAAACGTTTTGAAAAAAAATATATATATGTTCCTTCCCAGCCTCCCCCGTTTCCTCTGGTCTGCAGTCCTTTAATACTCCTGCTGGAGCATGTATATTATTCCCATCATGGACTACCAATCATGTTCTGGCAACATGAACACATTAAACCCCATCCCAAAAGAACTAATGACAAAGAGGTAATTGACAATTGTGACAAAGAGGGTGACACACCAGAATTGGCACATCCAGACATGCAGCTACTAATGTAGCCATTCCATAAGGATCAAGATAAATGCACATATTACCTGTCCCGTGTGCATGCAGTTGATAGTCAAAATTCATCCCAGGAATTAGCCATCATTCCCTGATGGAAGGATCTGCAGACAATGCTAAAAATGAAACAGACTGCACCCAATACATCCATGCACCCAAAAAGTCAAGACACACTTGCCCCCCTCAGTGACACACAACATATGCAAACAACAACTCACAACACAACCATCAACATGTGTCCCAGCATACATGCAGCAACACCTGCACACTGCATGCAATTCAAACACACAAAACACCCACACTGAGAAACAACAACGCCCACAACGCCTCACCCCCCGAATGACATACAGCAAATGTGCATGCCACATATCCCCATACCCAAGCCGATGGAACATACACAACACATGCATCAGTCAACATGCTACATGAAAATGAGATGAAATCAAATATGCAGATAATTGAGCCCCTCCAAAAAAGCAGGGACACCCCTGGAAGACAAGGAATGACATGACAAGGCATGCCACCACCAGAGTAGTATTGGGACAGTGCAGTGAACACAGTCATGGGAGCCCATGATGCAAAGCACAAGAAGGCCAGTAAACAAATACTCACCTCGTTCACTCCAGTCAGGACAATGCTTGAAGCAGCATTTCACAGAGGCCGATGTCAGAATGGGAGGCTGGCCACCGGGGCAACTGCCATGGAAGACATAATCAGACATGACCAAACAATGTGATACTGCAATCAAGGATAAATGCACGCAAAAGGTAGGATGCAATGGAAAAGTGCAAGTTCAATGCAGACTTCATTGTGAAAGCATACAATTTGTCCAATTGTGCATTCTATTGAATACATCTGTACCATGCACCCAGCTGCAGTCAACTTGAAACTGCAAACACCATGGTTCAGCATGCATGGGACATGCACGTGAAAACACCAACACTGCGCAATGTAGTGTGACGGTTCACAACATAGCATCCTAAAAATGTGCAAGATGGTTCCATGGTTGTGGATCGTAACTTGGGCTGCACACCATAGTTGGGGGAACCCTGAGCAATAGTGGCCAAAAGTGCCATCAAACCATTACCCTACAAACATTGCAAGGGATTTGAAGTGTCACTCAGTACACATGTGTAAAGTGCAATGAGACACATACCAGCACAACCATCAACACCTGCCACAGGCCACAAAGAGCTGGCCCTGCCACCCACTCCCAGCCACCAAAGAAAGGCACACACAGTTGGAACTTCCACAATTTGGAATCTGAAACCTGTGGCCCCACCAATCCATAGAAACAACACCATGCCCAGACCTATGACAAGAACCACACCATGGGACACATGCACCCATGAAGTAGTAGCGGAGCCCCACAAGACAAACCAATCCCAAATGATCAAACAGAGTGCAAGACTCCCAGCCAAACACCACATAAGTGTCTTCAAATGCCCTTCACTTACCTGCACAGGGTACCCACCTGCCTTGCATACAATGCAACCCACCGGGAGACAGATCTCCTAAATGAGATGGCATGCATATCAACAACAGAAAGAACCTGCACATAATGCAGTATAGAAAGATATATAGAGAACCAGGAGGCACACCTGTTTATGAAATTTTTATCTCATCAAACTAAGTTAGATAAATGGAGTTAAAGATAAATTTGAGGTGCAGGGGGAGAAAAGCTCAACCTTGGCATCTAGGTTGGACAAAAATAGACAAAAGTGTGGTTGTTCCCAAAACACTTTGGGAACTCCCGTCCCCTGCACACTATCGAATATCTGAAAAAATCAGAACAATAACTCAAGAGAGTTTCTGGATTTCGTTCACATATAATCTTTTAGGTAGAATTTTTGGAAAAACGAGAATTATGACAGAAACACGTTTCATAATACATAAATAATTTTCCTTAAACAAGTAAGCAAATATACAAATATTTTCTGGAGACCAGAGATTTTCGTAAAATTATCCTTTTCTTTATTGTACAAAGCATATGGTGGTGCCCAACGCGTTTCGAGTACAACTCTTCTTCAGGGGCAATGGCACAATTGTTTCATTTTTCTACAAAGTGAAGAGATGATATAAGTCAAATTATATTAGCCCATACATATAGTTTATCTCTGTTTTTATCTCAGTTTAACTCAAAAATAGCGTCAACAAGTCATCCGTTGAACATAAAGTAACACATTTAAACAGGTGATCGTAATTTAAGAAAAATATTCATTAATACAAAAAAACACACTTGGAAACCATATAGTAGTGTGCTTGTTTTACACAAAGATAAAGAAGACCAAATGCCGTTTATATTCAGCTCGGTAAATCTGCTTATGATCCCATCCTCCATTCTTGAACAAGAGTTTACGTAGTTATATTTGTACATGGAACTTTTTTTAACAACAAAAGCGTTTTTTTAAAAAAATGAAAACAAGGTTATCTAATTGGCACTTTCTAAATGAAAGTAGGTGGATTGAAGACTTACGTATCTTAAGAAAAAATGATCGGTAAAAGTAAGGTGATTGCAAAGTGCATCTAGTGGTTGTCATCCAACACGGAAGGTTTGCGGCAAAAAGGTTCAAAGTCTGTCGACTACTATTTTTTAACTGAGAAGAGAGAGACGAAGATAAATATTTCAAATAGACTGCATCTAATCTAGAGAAAACCTGATGGCTACAAGTACTTACATGAAATATTTTGGAGGGAGGCGCTACAAGGATTGTCGCATCTGCCGGATTGGAGATGCGTCCACCCTGTGCAGCGTCTCTTTATAAACTGACTGTGATGCTCTTTGTTAGCAAAGTGACATGCGCGGTGAGTAGCCTAAGCGCGCATGTGTAGATAAAGCTTGTCATGTCTACTGACGTATTTAGGAAAAGGAAGAGTTGCGCATGTGTAGGACAGATCTCATCATGTTTACTGACGTATCCAAGATCAAGTGGTTGCGTGGTGTACGTCAACCGTGTGACGTATCATCCGCGTCTTTCAAGTAAAAGAAACCAAAATGGTGAACCTTAGGGAGGCGAGTCAAAGAGTGCTCAGCAAAGACTAAATGTGAAATTTAGTATACCTGATCTTAAAAAGGTGTAATCTCGGGAATTGAAATATTTACTAAAGAAGGTATGGTATTCTATGCAACGGCCGCATGGGAGGTGGAATGTCGAAACAAGATGGTTCAGGTACATGTAAACATAAGGAAACATATGTATTGGATACGTAAGGATATGTATCAACAAAAACATAAACATAAACATAAATTCAACCATTAAACGATTCCAAATTACTGTATAAGTTAATTAGTCTGAGCAACCTCTGCAGACGGTTTGTTATCAAATTTCATTTATATCTGCTCCTCATGGATGCACATTCTATTTCTGGAAACTGTAGCATGGTATCCGAGTCTTTTTTAGAAAAATATTGGCATAACATTTTTTATATAGAAATAGAACGGGAATCTAACAACGATGTATCAACAAATGCTACATTATAAGTAAGGGCCTAGGTAGTATTCTTCGTTCATCCCTAACGGGGTAAGTGAATCAAGGCAGTGTATCCAATATAATTCTCTTTGTGACAAGATTTTTTGTAGATCACCACCTCTTGGAAGCGGCTGCACAATTTCGAGAATCACAACTCTCATTTGGGCCACAGTATGTTTGTGGTCTCTAAAATGTCTGTATACTGGGGATTTTGTGTTTTTGGTACGGATGTTAGATTTGTGCTCCGTCCAACGTTCTTTCGCTTTTCTGGCTGTTTTACCCACATAGTACAGTCCACAAGGACAGCGTAGAGCATAAATGACATTTTTTGAGTCACAGGTGGCATATTGTTTTAATAGTATTTTTTTACCTGTGTTGGCATGTCTAATGTGATCTCCCTTTATTACATTCGAACAATGCTGACAATTCAGACACGGGAAAGTGCCGTTTTTTGGTTTGTTAAAAAATGACTGATTGGACTTTTTCCTTCTTTCAGCTTTAATTAATTTGTCTCGAAAGTTTCTGCCTCTTTTGTAGGCAAGCATCGGTGGTTCTGGGAACAGTTGATTAAGCTGTGGGTCTGATTTAATGATATCCCAGTTTTTGTAAATTATCCTTTTTATCTGAAAGCTCTGGCTAGAGTATTTCAGTGAGTGTATCAAGTTAGATTTGGTTTCCTTGGGTTTAATGGTCAGCAATTCCGTTCTAGTCTGTGCTTCTGTTCTGAGTATAGCTTTGTTTAGGAGGACAGTTGGAAAATGTCGATCTTCAAAACGGGATTTCATAATCAAGTATTCTTCTTGGAGTTTATCCGCCTCTGAGGTAATTCTTTTCAGGCGAAGGAGTTGACTATACGGTAGATTTTCTTTTAGATGTTTTGGATGAAAACTGTGAAAATGAAGAGTGCTATTGACATCTGTAGGTTTTCTGTAAATTTGTGTCTTAAGTGCTGAGTTTGAGATTTCTATAGTAACATCCAAAAAGTTGATGGAAGGCTTTCCAATTTCAATTGTTAGTTGAATTCTGTCATTGCATTGGTTCAAGAACTCCCAGAAGTGCAGTAGTTCAGATTCCGTTCCTTTGAAAATGCCAAAGATGTCATCAATGTATCTGTACCACTTTTTGATTTTTCCTTTCCACGTTGGATTTTCCAAGACATAGGTGTGTTCAAAGAAGTACATAAAGATGTTAGCATAGGAGGGTGCCACTGGGGAACCCATCGATGTACCCGAAGTTTGTAAAAAGTATTGTCCGTTGAACCTGAAGTAATTATTGAACAAGATGATATTGATTAATTCAATGGCAAAGGTTTTCTGTATTTGGATTTCATGATGTTTCAGGAGGAACCATTCTAGTGCATCAATGCCTTGGTTGTGTGGAATTGAGGTATATAAACTAGTCACATCCATTGTGAATAGGATGAGATCAGTTTCAGTCATATCAATATCTTTGATGTTCTGTAAAAAGTGGCTAGTATCTTTGATATAGGTGTTGGTTTCCTGTATTAGCGGTTGTAATGCTGTGTCAAGATAAATAGCAAGAGGTTGGAAAATACTTTCTGTTCCTGCCACAATGGGTCTTAATGGTGGGTTAGTTCTATGTTTATGGATTTTCGGAAGGCCATAGAACACTGGAGTGACCGGGTGTTTGTTGATAAGGAAGTTGCTAGTATTCTCTGAAATCCAGTCCAGTACTTCCGCTTTTTCTACTGTATTTTTGATGATTTCCTTGATATTAGTAATAGGGTCATGATCCAGTTTAAGATAAGTGTTTTGGTCAGATAAGAGTTTGAGGCATCCTTCATTGTAAGACAAGGTATCCATAATGACTAGGGCTCCTCCTTTATCCGCTTTTTTGATTGTGATCTGATTATCTTCTGCTAAATTCTTAATGATATTCAATTGATGTTTTTTGATATTTTGTCTACTCGAGGGTTTGAACTTCAATTTTTTCAGAGCCATAGTTGTTTTAGTTTTGAATAAGTTGACCAAAGGATGGTTAACCTGAGGATGGAAATTACTCTTATTCTTCATTTCTAAAAATGGACATTTTTCTTTTTCTCTAGTGTCCGGATTCAGATTGTCAAAGAAAATTTTGAGCTCCATTTTTCGAATCAACTTAAAAAGATTAACCTCTTCTTCAAATAAGGTTGAATTATTAGTAGGTATAAAGGATACACCTAGATTAAGGGTGTCCATTTCTGATTTTGATAACACCTTGGAGGAAATGTTTACAATTATTGGTTCCTTCAGTGTTTGGTCTTCTGACGGCCTTTTCTTTTTCCCTCGTCTTGTTTTTCTCCTCCTCCTAAAAAAGATTCTGGTACGGGAGTAGTGTCTCTGGGTTGTAGAGGAACTCTGCTTTGTGGTTGTATAACTGGAGTAGTCGTAGGTGGTACGATGTTACTGGTGGAAGGCCTCTCTTCCAGTTCTCCACTGGTTACTTCACTGCTATCTGTATTATTAACAGGGCTTGGTCTTGGTTGTCTTGGGGAAAAATTGGTTGATCTATTACTGTAGAATTCTTGCCAGGTGTAGACAATATCTCGGGCATAGTCAAGGGTGTCACGTCTGAACTTTCTGATCTTTCTCTGTTCTATTTCTTTTTTATAATTATCCAATTTGTTGTTAGTATCTTCCAGGATTGCCTGAAGTTCTGCTGCAGTTTTAAGCTTAGATAATTGTGAGGAGACTTCATCAATTTCCTGATTGATTTGTGTAAGTGATTTTGACAGTTCTTCGATTGTCAATAGTATAAGATCCAGGGAGCACTTGTTCAATATTTGTTCCCAACGTTTTACAAATTCGTTATTGTCTTTACAAAGAGTAGGACGTAGATATATCCGCAATCCTCTAGGAATTCTTTTTGCTTTGAAATATTGTGCTAGGGTCGTAGCATGGAGTTTTTGGGAGATTTCTCTACGTATAAGCCTCTCTAGTCTTTGGATCAAATTCTGAGGATTGTCAATACTAGATGTTTCTTTGCTAGTATCCTTGATTAGGCCAAGTATTCTGGTTGCTTCTTCATCTGAAAAGGCTAATGTGGTTGCAGATTTGTCAGTAAGTGTATTAATTTTAGAAAAAGACATAACTTAGTGGTTCTCTATATATCTTTCTTATTGGTTGTTTCCCCTCCTCGTTTGAAGGAGGGGTTGGCATCTCTTTGAACCTGCGCACCCAGACCCACTAAGTTATGTCTTTTTCTAAAATTAATACACTTACTGACAAATCTGCAACCACATTAGCCTTTTCAGATGAAGAAGCAACCAGAATACTTGGCCTAATCAAGGATACTAGCAAAGAAACATCTAGTATTGACAATCCTCAGAATTTGATCCAAAGACTAGAGAGGCTTATACGTAGAGAAATCTCCCAAAAACTCCATGCTACGACCCTAGCACAATATTTCAAAGCAAAAAGAATTCCTAGAGGATTGCGGATATATCTACGTCCTACTCTTTGTAAAGACAATAACGAATTTGTAAAACGTTGGGAACAAATATTGAACAAGTGCTCCCTGGATCTTATACTATTGACAATCGAAGAACTGTCAAAATCACTTACACAAATCAATCAGGAAATTGATGAAGTCTCCTCACAATTATCTAAGCTTAAAACTGCAGCAGAACTTCAGGCAATCCTGGAAGATACTAACAACAAATTGGATAATTATAAAAAAGAAATAGAACAGAGAAAGATCAGAAAGTTCAGACGTGACACCCTTGACTATGCCCGAGATATTGTCTACACCTGGCAAGAATTCTACAGTAATAGATCAACCAATTTTTCCCCAAGACAACCAAGACCAAGCCCTGTTAATAATACAGATAGCAGTGAAGTAACCAGTGGGGAACTGGAAGAGAGGCCTTCCACCAGTAACATCGTACCACCTACGACTACTCCAGTTATACAACCACAAAGCAGAGTTCCTCTACAACCCAGAGACACTACTCCCGTACCAGAATCTTTTTTAGGAGGAGGAGAAAAACAAGACGAGGGAAAAAGAAAAGGCCGTCAGAAGACCAAACACTGAAGGAACCAATAATTGTAAACATTTCCTCCAAGGTGTTATCAAAATCAGAAATGGACACCCTTAATCTAGGTGTATCCTTTATACCTACTAATAATTCAACCTTATTTGAAGAAGAGGTTAATCTTTTTAAGTTGATTCGAAAAATGGAGCTCAAAATTTTCTTTGACAATCTGAATCCGGACACTAGAGAAAAAGAAAAATGTCCATTTTTAGAAATGAAGAATAAGAGTAATTTCCATCCTCAGGTTAACCATCCTTTGGTCAACTTATTCAAAACTAAAACAACTATGGCTCTGAAAAAATTGAAGTTCAAACCCTCGAGTAGACAAAATATCAAAAAACATCAATTGAATATCATTAAGAATTTAGCAGAAGATAATCAGATCACAATCAAAAAAGCGGATAAAGGAGGAGCCCTAGTCATTATGGATACCTTGTCTTACAATGAAGGATGCCTCAAACTCTTATCTGACCAAAACACTTATCTTAAACTGGATCATGACCCTATTACTAATATCAAGGAAATCATCAAAAATACAGTAGAAAAAGCGGAAGTACTGGACTGGATTTCAGAGAATACTAGCAACTTCCTTATCAACAAACACCCGGTCACTCCAGTGTTCTATGGCCTTCCGAAAATCCATAAACATAGAACTAACCCACCATTAAGACCCATTGTGGCAGGAACAGAAAGTATTTTCCAACCTCTTGCTATTTATCTTGACACAGCATTACAACCGCTAATACAGGAAACCAACACCTATATCAAAGATACTAGCCACTTTTTACAGAACATCAAAGATATTGATATGACTGAAACTGATCTCATCCTATTCACAATGGATGTGACTAGTTTATATACCTCAATTCCACACAACCAAGGCATTGATGCACTAGAATGGTTCCTCCTGAAACATCATGAAATCCAAATACAGAAAACCTTTGCCATTGAATTAATCAATATCATCTTGTTCAATAATTACTTCAGGTTCAACGGACAATACTTTTTACAAACTTCGGGTACATCGATGGGTTCCCCAGTGGCACCCTCCTATGCTAACATCTTTATGTACTTCTTTGAACACACCTATGTCTTGGAAAATCCAACGTGGAAAGGAAAAATCAAAAAGTGGTACAGATACATTGATGACATCTTTGGCATTTTCAAAGGAACGGAATCTGAACTACTGCACTTCTGGGAGTTCTTGAACCAATGCAATGACAGAATTCAACTAACAATTGAAATTGGAAAGCCTTCCATCAACTTTTTGGATGTTACTATAGAAATCTCAAACTCAGCACTTAAGACACAAATTTACAGAAAACCTACAGATGTCAATAGCACTCTTCATTTTCACAGTTTTCATCCAAAACATCTAAAAGAAAATCTACCGTATAGTCAACTCCTTCGCCTGAAAAGAATTACCTCAGAGGCGGATAAACTCCAAGAAGAATACTTGATTATGAAATCCCGTTTTGAAGATCGACATTTTCCAACTGTCCTCCTAAACAAAGCTATACTCAGAACAGAAGCACAGACTAGAACGGAATTGCTGACCATTAAACCCAAGGAAACCAAATCTAACTTGATACACTCACTGAAATACTCTAGCCAGAGCTTTCAGATAAAAAGGATAATTTACAAAAACTGGGATATCATTAAATCAGACCCACAGCTTAATCAACTGTTCCCAGAACCACCGATGCTTGCCTACAAAAGAGGCAGAAACTTTCGAGACAAATTAATTAAAGCTGAAAGAAGGAAAAAGTCCAATCAGTCATTTTTTAACAAACCAAAAAACTGCACTTTCCCGTGTCTGAATTGTCAGCATTGTTCGAATGTAATAAAGGGAGATCACATTAGACATGCCAACACAGGTAAAAAAATACTATTAAAACAATATGCCACCTGTGACTCAAAAAATGTCATTTATGCTCTACGCTGTCCTTGTGGACTGTACTATGTGGGTAAAACAGCCAGAAAAGCGAAAGAACGTTGGACGGAGCACAAATCTAACATCCGTACCAAAAACACAAAATCCCCAGTATACAGACATTTTAGAGACCACAAACATACTGTGGCCCAAATGAGAGTTGTGATTCTCGAAATTGTGCAGCCGCTTCCAAGAGGTGGTGATCTACAAAAAATCTTGTCACAAAGAGAATTATATTGGATACACTGCCTTGATTCACTTACCCCGTTAGGGATGAACGAAGAATACTACCTAGGCCCTTACTTATAATGTAGCATTTGTTGATACATCGTTGTTAGATTCCCGTTCTATTTCTATATAAAAAATGTTATGCCAATATTTTTCTAAAAAAGACTCGGATACCATGCTACAGTTTCCAGAAATAGAATGTGCATCCATGAGGAGCAGATATAAATGAAATTTGATAACAAACCGTCTGCAGAGGTTGCTCAGACTAATTAACTTATACAGTAATTTGGAATCGTTTAATGGTTGAATTTATGTTTATGTTTATGTTTTTGTTGATACATATCCTTACGTATCCAATACATATGTTTCCTTATGTTTACATGTACCTGAACCATCTTGTTTCGACATTCCACCTCCCATGCGGCCGTTGCATAGAATACCATACCTTCTTTAGTAAATATTTCAATTCCCGAGATTACACCTTTTTAAGATCAGGTATACTAAATTTCACATTTAGTCTTTGCTGAGCACTCTTTGACTCGCCTCCCTAAGGTTCACCATTTTGGTTTCTTTTACTTGAAAGACGCGGATGATACGTCACACGGTTGACGTACACCACGCAACCACTTGATCTTGGATACGTCAGTAAACATGATGAGATCTGTCCTACACATGCGCAACTCTTCCTTTTCCTAAATACGTCAGTAGACATGACAAGCTTTATCTACACATGCGCGCTTAGGCTACTCACCGCGCATGTCACTTTGCTAACAAAGAGCATCACAGTCAGTTTATAAAGAGACGCTGCACAGGGTGGACGCATCTCCAATCCGGCAGATGCGACAATCCTTGTAGCGCCTCCCTCCAAAATATTTCATGTAAGTACTTGTAGCCATCAGGTTTTCTCTAGATTAGATGCAGTCTATTTGAAATATTTATCTTCGTCTCTCTCTTCTCAGTTAAAAAATAGTAGTCGACAGACTTTGAACCTTTTTGCCGCAAACCTTCCGTGTTGGATGACAACCACTAGATGCACTTTGCAATCACCTTACTTTTACCGATCATTTTTTCTTAAGATACGTAAGTCTTCAATCCACCTACTTTCATTTAGAAAGTGCCAATTAGATAACCTTGTTTTCATTTTTTTTAAAAAACGCTTTTGTTGTTAAAAAAAGTTCCATGTACAAATATAACTACGTAAACTCTTGTTCAAGAATGGAGGATGGGATCATAAGCAGATTTACCGAGCTGAATATAAACGGCATTTGGTCTTCTTTATCTTTGTGTAAAACAAGCACACTACTATATGGTTTCCAAGTGTGTTTTTTTGTATTAATGAATATTTTTCTTAAATTACGATCACCTGTTTAAATGTGTTACTTTATGTTCAACGGATGACTTGTTGACGCTATTTTTGAGTTAAACTGAGATAAAAACAGAGATAAACTATATGTATGGGCTAATATAATTTGACTTATATCATCTCTTCACTTTGTAGAAAAATGAAACAATTGTGCCATTGCCCCTGAAGAAGAGTTGTACTCGAAACGCGTTGGGCACATAATGCAGTATAACAATATGCTGAGACCACCCACTGCAGAAGGACCCTAGGGTGCAAGAGGGTGACAGGACATAGATTGTGATCTGCCCATGAGTGCAGTGTATCTTTTTCTTTCTTTTAAATGCATTTGGTTTATGTCTCAAACCTTACATTTATGCACAAAGAAATTTACAGAACTGTAAAATCTTTTTACTTGCATAAAAAGGGCAAAACCTCTGTTATGCGTTGAGTACAAAGTTTCAAAAAATATGGCTCGAGCGTTCTTCAATTTCCAGTTCATAAGGAGTGGATGAATATCTTCTGCTAAATGTTTTCAGCTGATTTTACAGAATCTACAATCTGTGCTGACTTCTTTATTTTGGTTCCATTTTCCAGAGATTTGACGTGTTGGGAGAATGTTCAGCCTAAATCTTAGGAACGTGTCTCGGATTTGGCGATCAGGAAATAATTAAGATAGTGTGGCAATTGGTTGATCGCTCAGGTTTCTCCATTGCATTTTAAGGTTAACTTGTATTTGTCTTTCTTGTTTTGAGTCTCAATCCAATCAAGTCTTGCTATCAGCTTTTTGGCGTTCTGGGGCCTGTTTATCTACATGTCGAGGGGAATGTCCTTTTCAGAGCATATGTTCGCTACTGTTTCTTTCCATTTCGTCAGCGCTGTGTCATTGGCCTTCAGGTGTGAAGTTCTCAGTATATCTAATGCTGTTGTGTTATCTTCTTTTCTCAATTTCCCGTATGTATCAAGAGTTTTCGACATGACAATTGATTGGAGAGATGGCAGACCTAGCTCATAACGTATTCGTGGCATGGGTGTTGATTGCGGAAGAGCTAGAATTTTCCACCAATAGATAGCCTCGATTTGGGTCCATATTAATTGGTCCATGTTGATGAAGGTTTCACCTCCATATGCTAATGTGGCAGTCAAGTTTTGCTTGTAAAAGGCTAGTACTGGCTTAAGGGAATATTTACCGCATTTTCTGTGTATCATTAGACCGTGTCTTGCCAAAGCTTTAGCTTTGGATTTCAGGTGGAGTAGCCAAGGAAGTTCGCTTGTGGATTGGTTAATCCAAATTCCTAGATATTTATAGGTTATGACCTGCTCCAGTTTTTGTTTTTCTAGATAGAAGACAGGGGGTTTCTGTTTATTTTGGATTTTTCGAGTTAGCGTCATGATTTTTGTCTTTTTGATGTTCATTGACAACTCATTTTGATCCATGTATTCTAGCGTTTTATTTAATGTCATTTGCAAACCTCAAGGTGTTTTGCTAGAAGTATGGTATCATCAGCATATATTAACCTCTTAAGTGCCAAGGGCAAAGTATCTCGTCCTTGGGATTACCTCCCTGTTGCCAAGGACGAGATACCTCGTCCTTGCCACTTAAGGGGTTAAGCAAGGTACAGCTGTTGCATTGAGTTTAGGAGGATTTATGCTGGATGTGTGAACATTTTCCTCGTAGTCAGATGTGAACAAATTAAATAGTGCAGCAGCAAGTGGGCATCCTTGCTTTAAGCCATGCTATGTATTAATTTGGTTTGTTACTGTCCCATCAGTAGACATTCTCACTTGTATTTTGGTGTACGAATAGAGTAACTTTATCGGCTCGAAGAAGACAGCCCCATTGTTCCAATTTCGCCCACAATAGATCTCAGTTGATTTTATCAAATGCCAGACTTAGATCCACATAAGCAACATACATTTGTGTTCTTGTTTTATCAGCTTCACGTTTCAGCAGATTCATGATTAGCAGATTGACACCTGTGCCTACATATCGGACGAATCTGGTTAGTCGGACCGCCGGGTGGTTTGTCTGCTTCGACCAGGCGTTTAGCTTTGATAATAGTAGATTGGCAAATATTTTCCCCAAGGGGTCCAATAAAGCAAAAGCGCGATAATTCATCGGATCTTTGGTTGAGCCCTGTTTGTATATAGGGATTATTGTTGTGAGTTGCCATGACACCGGGACACTTTTAGTGCGGTTGATTAGGTTAATGATTGTCCCACAGAAAGCTTCCCAGATTTCTGGATTTTTTTTTAGGGTAGCGTTTGACAGTCCGTCAGGGCCAGGGGCCCTCGATGCATTACTTTTCCGGATTGCGTTTGCAAGTTCTTCAAAGTTTTTAACAGGTCCCACAAGCGTTGGGTGTTATTATTTTTAAGCGTGCCCATCATGTTTTCAGCATTTTCTTGGTCTTGCATCATTTTTGCGTTTTTCAAACATTTTTTATATTTTTGTTTGGCTGAGTGTATATTGTCCTTTTGGCTAGGGGGGATTCATATTTGGCTCTCTTAACGGCGATTTTCATTTCTTTTTTTCTTGCAGCGATCAACAAATTATTGGCATATTTGTGCGTTGGCTGCTGAGGATCTTTGGGGACGATCGTCCATGAGTGCAGTGTATCACAACAGAGAGAGAGAGAGAGTGACAGTGAGAGGGAAGGCCAATTTAAAAACACATCAAGGAGTACACAGCCTGGATGGAGATGGCCAATGACATGCAGTACACCACAGCAGGTGCGGGCATAGCTGAGTTGATCGAGGGAGAAAGACAATGACATGAGTACCACTTAAAAACAATCATGTCATGGTAGCATGCAAAGCACATATATGGGAAACTTCCACATGCAACAAACACAGGGAACAATGATGCATGCTGAACATGCAAGACAGTGCTCATGCATACCCACTGACTGAGCTGGCATGGTGTGAATCCCGCATCACCTTCACCGAGAAATGTGCTGCCAAAGGATTGACAGGAGGGCCAGTGCCTGCTGGAGAGCATGGAGAGCATGGACGTCAAAGGGTGCAGAGTGTATCCCCCGGGACAGCAGTCACCGTCTCATCACTGATTACTGAAACAACATGGGACATTACAACAGGCATACTTAAGTACCATTCAAACAGAACACATGTGTGATGATACACTGAACCCATAGTTACCTGCACATGCCATCTTGAGCACCACCATGCAAACATGCAAGTTGACCTCACTCTGCATGCCTGCATGTCCACCACTGCAAACTTCATGGCCTTGAGAGGGCAACTGCACAATTCAAGTAAAAAATAAAACACAAAAAATAACATGCCAAGATCCAGGCCTGGGTCTACAAAAGGGGCAAAAATAAAAAAATAAATAAGTAATGTCCATCATGGATGGGGGGACCTAGGATGGGGGAGGGGCAGTGTACATGTCAACGTCCAGATGGGTGTATAAAAAAGAATTAAAAAAGTAATCCCCTCCATCGGCTCACGGGCTGCACGGTTATGATGGGCCGGGAGGCATGTCTGTACTTGCACACCCATCCTACATTGAATCTGCAGGTGTAAGTGGTGCTGTAGGCTAACCATGCAGTGCCCTGACCAGGTCCTCAGTGGCAGCAGCCATGTGTGACACTGATGAATGCATCAGCAGACTGAGGGCTGTGAGGTCACTATGCACAACTTCATGGGTTGCACAGAGTTCCTCCGAGATTGTCTGCCTCAATGCTAAGACCTCCTGGTGGAACAGTCTTCTGGTGGCTGCATGTTCCTCACAGATTGCATTCCTGTGGGTCAAAATCTCATTCCTCAGGGCATCCTTGGGCCTGACCCTCTGAAAGCAGGGATGCCAGCAGACATTGCAGAACTGCCCGTAGGCCATTGATGTTGGCCTCCATGCGCCGTCTGTGTGGGCGGCATGACCTGCAGCTGCTGCTCCACCTGTGTTGCTGGGGGGATCATGGAAGTGGCCACCCTATCCATGCCCTCAGCCAAACTCTCAAAGGCAGTCAGTGTGCAGAATGCAACATCTGCTGTTCCCACTCTGTCTGCCCAGCCTGCACATGTCCCCCATGTGTGCAGGGCCCACGTCTGCCTGATGCAAGGTAGCATGGCCCTTGCTGTGATGCCCTTGTCCTTGGCTGCAGGTCTACAACACTCCCTTGGAAATCTGTCCCAGGACCAGAAACCAATACATGGGAGGATGGCCTTGCAGCCGTAACCACCACAGGTGGGCTTGCCACCACTGACTGGCCTTGTGAAGTCCCCTAATCTCCTGCAGACTCACCTGCCCCAGCTTCTCCACCCATTGATGCACTCACCTCCACCAGCATTGAAGACTGCACATCCGGTTTAGCACCATAGCCAGTTGGGTCCAAAGAGTCAGAAGAGCCTGAACATGGCTCAGGATGGTCTGTAGCACCAGTGGGTTCTCACTGCCTGCCACACCATGTCCTCCACTGGTGGACTGAAGCACCACAAACTCTTCTTCATCCTCATCCTCCTCTGCATCTGGTGCACCCTCACCTGCACATGGACAGAAAAAAACATGTGGAGTCATGTGCAACGTGTCTACAGTAAACATGTGTATCACATTGCTGTCATGCAACAAAATGCAGGGCATGTCGCCATCAGAAATACAGCATACACACACTATGGACAACAAGCTATCTGAGCATTGCATATGCAGACTGGCAACTAAATTCCCTGCTCAGGACCATGCTGCCAGTGGACACATTGCCAACTAACAGGGTAGTTAAGTAGCACCTTATGGGCCATGGCACCACAATCTGTTGACTTATACCAGGGAAATGGGCAAGGATATGTGCCTCTGTGATGTGCAATTACATCACATGGCAACATGCAGACACACATATCCACATACAAGTCTGTATCCATCACATGTCTTGGTAAAGGCACTGGATACAATGGAAACATGCCGTAAGTGTCTAGCAGAGCAGTCACTCACATCAATGATACAGCAAACAACCGTGCCCGTTGTGGTATTATGTTGCAGATATTGGGGGTGTGTGCTTGTGGGGGATGAGTTCTGCCACACAGACATGTTCAACTGAGGTACAACACCTGGTTTGTATCCTCTTTTGTGTACACTGGACTGGAGTCAGTACACCACATGAGATGGTTCACCCGGAGCAGTCATTCTAATGCAGCTAGATGTGCACCACAATTAGACATCGTGGTGATGCATTTCTTCATGTACTTAGAATGCACAATGTTGGTCACTCACCAGATGTGTCCTGATCATTTTCCAGGCCTCCCACGCATTGCACCTGCTCTGGTAAAATGAATTGGCTCATAGCCTCTTCATGATGGGTCAGCTCCTCCTCATCTGGTGACCTCCCTCCAGTTGTCAGAGCAGAGGCCAGGTTGGCACTCATCTTGGACTTGGTGTGACGGGTGAGATCATTCCAGTGCTTCACTACCTGTGCAGCAGAGCGCTTCTCAAACCCAGACCCCTTGGGGCTTTGACAGCTGCTTCCACAGCACATCCCAGACCCCTTGGGACTGAGAGAGCTGTTTCCACAACATGTCCCGAACCCCTTGGGGCCGGGACAACTGCTTCCACAGCACACCCCTGACCCCAGCCCTGTCTGCCCCCTTTCCACTCATGTTCCAGATGTGAAGGAAATATGGAAGGCACACCAAGTTTAGTTTGTTTAGTTTAGTTTATTCATTTGTATTGCGCACCGGACCCGAGGGTAGGGGGCGCATGAGCAGCAAGGTTATTCAAAGCTTGGTTACAGGTTGCTTATACTTTACATTACATAATTATGGTGTGACAATGAAGGAACATGTGTACAGTTTGGCAGGAGAAAATGCAGTAAATATATTTAAAGAATTACAAATATTTACAGATTTAATATTACATATTTACAGATTTACTTAAAGCATGCAATGCGGAGAGCAGCCGTGTGGTGTTAGAGGTGTTAATGGTTCGTGTTCTTTAACCAGTGGATGTAGTTGCATCTAAAAAGTGAGTAAGATTGGGGAGTTCTGAGCGATGGTGGTAAGGAGTTCCAGTGTTGAGGTGCTTTCACCTGGAAGCTGTTGCCACCCATTTTGGTGCGTTTAAACCTGGGGACAGTGAGCAGATTAGCATTGGAGGTTCTGGTGGGTCTGATGGGGGTGTGTTTGCATATTCTGTCTGCCAGATAGCGTGGGGCAGCGTTATTCAGGCATTTGTGGGTAAGCGATGCTACTTTAAGCAGGATTTTGTCTGTTGTGCTGAGCCAGTTATGGGATTTCCTGATATTGGAAATGTGTTCCCTCCTGAGATTGTTGAGCGCTGCCCTAAGAGCGTTGTTTTGTAACGTCTGAATTTTGTTGATGATTTGCTTATTGGCTCCTATGTAGAGGGCGTTACAATAGTCCAATTTGGATAATACCAATGCTCTGGCTAGTGTAGTGCAACTCTGGGTGGAGAGGAAGGGTTTGGCTGCTCTTATGAGCTTACATGTGTAGGCCGTGGAGGATGCCATCGAGCTAACCTGTTTGTGGAAGGTTAGGGAGGAGTCGAGGTATATTCCTAGAGTTTTTACTTCTTTGGAAACCTTGATTAGGTTCCCGTCTATGATGAAGTTGGCGTAGTTGTGGTCGAGTTTGGTTAGGTTGGAAGTGGAACCAAGGATGAGGAGTTCAGTTTTGTCATCATTCAGGCATAGACTGTGCGAAGCCATCCATGCCTGGATGATGAGATACACCTTGTTCACCAAGGCCAAATCCTGGTTGTAATCTCCCGTCAACGGGATGAGGATCTGTGTATCATCGGCATAGTTAGTGTAGGTGATACCCAGGCCATCTAGATCATCAAACAGGGGTTTCGTGAACACGTTGTACAGAGTGGGGGAGACGCATGAGCCCTGTGGGACTCCACACGTGATGGGGATGGGCTTGGCGGCGGCAGAGGAGGAGAAGACACGCATGGATCTGTTGTTGAGGAATGACTCAATCCAACTGATGGCATCTTGTGAAAAGTGGGCAGCTGAGTCTAAGTGATTACATAGGATTTTATGGTCAACTAGGTCAAACGCCGCGGAGAGGTCTAGCAAGAGTAGTAATGCAGTTTTCCCGTTATCTCTAAGGACGTCTATTTGGGCTTTCAGATCTATCAGGGCGGTTTCAGTTCCATGTTGGGGTCTGAAGCCGGATTGTCTTATTCCTTGAATATTCTTGTTTCAAGATATTTTTGGATTTGTTGGTATGCTGTCTTGTCTAGTATCTTGAGCAGAAATGGGACGGTGGTAATAGGTCTGTAGTTGGTCGGGATGGACGGGTCGAGGGAGGGTTTTTTGAGGAGAGGGAGGACCCAAGACTCTTTGAGGTTACTGGGGACTGTTCCTGAGGTGAAAGAGGCATTGTTGAATGGCGAGAGATCTCTTGCCGCGTCTTTAATGATTTGTGGGGGGCAGAGGTCGCCTTTGCAATTGGAGGATTTGAGGCCAAGAATGATTTTTTCTACTTCGAGAGTAGAGACTTTGGAAAAGCTGAAGCGAGCAGTGTTGGGTGTGTGGTGTGAGGGTGGAGGGCTCGAGTGGGCGTTAATGGGGTTGGTGAGTTTGGTGAGGGAGTCTTTCTTGTTTTTAATTTTTGTTTGAAGGCCAGTGACTTTGTTATTTAGTGCATTTTGGACACTGGTGCACCATAGTTTGTTTTTAACGCAGGTATCTGGGATTGTTACCAGGGTTTCCAATTCTTTCAGGATAGTAAATACTTCTCTGGTGCTGGACTTGGATTGTGAGATTCTCTGGTTATAGGATTCTTGTTTGGCCGCTATGATTTCTTTTTTTATAGTTGGCCGTTATTTTGTTAAGCAGTAGTTTGTTATGGTCTGTCTGAGACTGTCTCCAGACTTGTTCCAGTTTACGCTTTTCCAATCTAAGGGTTTTAAGATGGCTGGAGAACCATTGGTTGAGGTGCTTTTTTGGTTTGGATTTTCTGAGTTTCAATGGTGCAATGGCGTCTAAGGCTATGCGCATGGTGTTGTTGTAGCCTTCTACGAGGTCATAAGGATTGGAGTCTTGGAGTTGACTAAGCATAGGAAGAATGAGCGGGATCAATTTTTCCGCTGTGATATTTTTTTTGCTTCTCGTGGGGATGGCTGCGGCTAATGCCATGTCGGTTGTAGGGCTTGAGGCCTCAAGTGAGAAGGAGAGGAGATGGTGGTCAGTCCAGGATTGGGGAGTGTTATTAGTGATCGATACGGCACAGTTGTAGTCTGCTATCCAGTCAAGGGTTTTCCCTTTGTTATGGGTGGGGCTGGTTACTTTTTGTGTGAAGCCTAGTTCAGACAAGGTGTTACTGATGAGAGTGGCTTGATTGTCTTTGGGGTCTTTGTAGCCTAAATTGAAGTCTCCTAAGAGGAGGCATTGTGAGGAGTTTTTTAGGTTGTCGGTAAGGATGGCATTGAGGTCTTCCTCGAAAGATCCCAGGGGTCCAGGCGGTCTGTATAGTAAGTGAATGGATATTGTTTGGGAGTTGGCAGTGGGTAGCTTGGCTGTAAGTGATTCGCATGATGGGAGGTGTGTAGTGGAGTTAAGTCTGATGTTAAGGTGGTTCTTGGCAATGATGGCCAAACCTCCGCCTTTAGCTTCAGTTCTGTCCGCTCGGATGATGGTGTAGTCAGTGGGGATGGCTAGCGAAAGGGCTGGGCCTGCGGCTGCATGAAGCCAGGACTCTGTTATGGCTAAGAAGTCTAGATCTTCAGCTAAAATGAGATCAGCGATGTCCGTGGCATGGGCAATCATAGAGCGTGCGTTGATGAGGGCACATTTTATAGGTAGGGTATTGGTTTTGGCAGGGGTGGGGGTGGTTGCTGTGAAGAGTGCTCTGTTGTTAGTTGTAGTGGAATTGACGGGTTTAGGTTTGGTTTTTTTTAGCGTGAGGTTAGCGCAGGTGCTAATGGATGTTCGGTTTGTGAGTTTGGATTGTGTGGAGTCCCTGGCTCTAGGCTCATGTATTTTGGGAAGTCTGGATCGTAATCTGGTCAGCCTGTCCGAAAGGCATGGGGGAGAGAGTGGGGTAAGCATGATTGTGGTGCTAGGCTCTGTGAGGGTGGGTGACGTGGTGGCTAGGCTGATCAAGTAAAGGGGTGAGCTGGGCAGGCATGCGGAATTGATGATGTGGAGAATGATTCTCAGTAGTATAGAGTAAAGGCCCGGGAGGAACATTGTGTGAGGTAGGTAAGATGCAATGTGTGTCCAGTCTAGGGTCAAAATCTAGCAGTAGGCACGTAGGTGTAGTCAGTGCAGCTTGCCTGGAATAGCATTTAATCCAAGTAGCGCATGGTTGCAGATTGGCATCTGATTCAGATATAGGCATGCAAAGTGGCCCTTAGATTTAGAATAGCGCAGATGTGCAGATTAGCAGTTTGAATCAAAAATAGCAAGCGTTTGTAAATTAGCACAGCATTAGGTTTAGAATGGCACCAGCGTACCAATTAACATCTTGGATCGGAGTAGCGCATGAGTTCAGAGTGGCACATAGAATAACACCTAGGTTCAGAGAAACACTTGGTTCAGAATAACACCTAGATTCAATATAACACCTAGATTCAGAGTAGCACTTAGTTCAAATTAACATCTAGATTCAGCCTAACAACACCTGGATTCAGAATAACGCTTAGATTAAACGAGACATGAGTTTGCAGCTTAATCACAACATTGAGTTTAACGGCAATTGGTGAGCAGATCAGCCGAACAAAGGCAGATGGTCACAGTACAGTTAAAAATGGCAGCTAGAGTTGCATTAGGGTAACAAAGCAGCAATGAGGCACAGTGCAGTTATATTAACCACTAAATTCAGAAAAGCGATTGGGCTACAAGTCAGCAGTTGTAAAGGCCATTGGAGAACATAGCAGCAGAACAGGGGGCCGTTAGGCACAGTGTAGTTATAGCGATATCTAAATTCGAGATGTTGCATTGGGCTGCATCTAAGTAATTCTATCGGCAATTGGACACAATGGGCCTCATTAGGACCCAGGCGGTAAGGGGTTTACGGCGGCGTAAACAGCGCCGACCCTTACCGCCTGATTCCGAGGTCCCTTAGCGTCATGGAGGTTTTAACACCTGCTTTTAGCAGGTGTTAAAATCCATGGCGCTAAGGGACCATGGAGTTAATTACGCCACCGTAATTTACGGTGGCGTAATTAACGCCTTCCCCACTCCCATTATGCCCTATGGGGCAAAAATGGGAATGGGGAAGGGTAAATGGGGATTGGGGACTTACCGCCCCGCCGACCTCGGAATAGGGCGGTAAGTCCGCCTACCACCATGGCGGAATTGCAACCTTAGCGGCATGGACCATGGTGCTAATAGCACCATGGTCCTCCGCCAAGGTTGTAATGAGGGCCAATGTGTTTATAGAAGCATCAAAGACCAACATATTGCGTGTGGGCAATTGTCCTGGCAATATGAATGAGGGGGAAGTCTACGTGATGGAAGACGTAGTTCTGTGGCCATCAAGACTCAAATCTATACCAGGTGTGGATAGTACGGTACACGTAATGCACAGGCACCCCTAAACAATGCATACACCATACCAGGATAGCTTCCGAAATAAGGAAAAAGTGGTATGTGATACGCAGTGGCACCCAGCAACACAGAAAATATGTACGCAAACCCTGGTAAGCTAAGGGAAATGTGAAAATAGTGGTACATGATACACATGGGCAATCAGAGATTAAAGAAATGCGTACGCGACTCACCAATAGTCTCGCAAAAATCAAAAGTAAATGGGTGTATGCACGGGGGCAAAGCCCCCCCAAAAGAAAATGGGTATGCCATACCTGAAGGGAATGATTCCATATTAAACATACCATACGAATGTGTTTCGTACCCTCGACCTTCATGCCCAAGACTTGTGATGCGTGTCATGTGACTTATATCGATTCGTCAATGACGTGAACCCTTAGGCGCTCCACGTAGGCATGCAGAGTCTACGCTCACAGGACATAACTTATGCTTACGAGACAAGGGCCTTTACTTTGCTGCCAGTAACTGCTGTTGCGTGACGCACACCACATTACCTCCTGCCCACACTTCTGCTTGTCTTGACTCCTCTGGCCCTACTTTGCCCCATTCACCCATATAGTGCTGCTGCATGTTCGGGTATGAGTGCCTACCTGCAACCTGCACTGTCTTCTTGTGCCAGCTGTCACACTTTTGCCTGGAATCCTATGTTGGCCCTGCAACCACCTCCACTGTACTTATAGGGACTTCCACCTCAGCAGAGACCACTGTTGCTCCATGACACTCATCCAGGACCCAGGAAGCCCATATCTGCCTCAGGGGTGCTATGTCTGCCCCATGTGCATTATCTGGTGAGGGCAGCACCCCCACATCAAAGCAGAGGGCACCCAACTTCACTGACATCGAAGTTGGGATCGTAGTGGATCGGGTCCTGGATGCCTATGATGCTCTCTACAACCCAGTGACACAGCTGGGCTCCAACAAAAGGCTGAGGATCTGAGATGAGATCACAACCTGCTATCAATGCGAAGGGGGTGGAAGTCCATGCCAGGGACCGGGTGAGGAAGGTTGGGATGATCTCAAGACCTGCAGCCATATCAAGGTGTTGGCAGCCCTAAAGATGGAACCCACCGTGAAGGTGCACCATGCAGGCTGCCGCCGCTTCCACCAGACACAGTTGCGGGTACTTGAGAGGTTCTATCCGGACCTCCATTCCCAGTACTTTTCCTGGAAGAGATGTCTGGATGACAATGGTGAGTATCCATGTGGGGTTATGCCCTACGGCATATGTGTGGCATGCATGTTTGCAGGTGCCACATCTTGGTTGCATCTTGTGTTTGTTGTGAGTTGCAGCTGATTGACGTCTCATGCCAATGGTAGACATTTGTTGTGTGTGACATTGTATAGTTGCAATTGTGTGTCTATTGGTGTATGGGATAGCCATGGCTTGTTGTTGGTCACATGCAGGGTGTGTGCATGGTGTAGTTGCATGGACATGGCAGAGGGGGAGTGGATGATGGGTTGTGGGCATGTGAGTGACATGCATGATGTCCAAGTCTATGTGTGGTAGTACTGGCAGTGCATACATGCAGGCACATGTGATGGATGTGACACAGGTGTTCAAATGCCTGCGTGTGTGCATTGTGTGAGACTCAGTTCCTGGATGTGACATGATCCCTGATAGGCCATGTTTATTTTGTGTATGCCAGATATCCATTGGCAACCATGACTGATGTCAATGTTTTGTTTCCTATGTTTGTAGAGTTGCTGCAGCTCATGGAGAGGGTGGAGGCATCGTTGTGGTGCACCATGGCAGGGACAAGACCGCCAGGTATAAGCGCACTCACTAGACAGGCCGACTGGAGTTCACCTCATCTGAGGGTAAGTCGGCAGGGGGTGCACATGGTCCATCGGGCTCAGCTGCTCGGGGTACTTCCCAGGAGGTTGACATGGAAGGGGACTCCTGAGTGGCTGTGGGCCAAGGTGTAGGGACAGAGGGGCCAACCAGGGAGGAAGGCTCTCTGGGCTCAATTAGGGAGATGGAGGTGGTGGGGGAGGAGGTGTAAAATGAAGGCCAGCACACGGGTGGGTGGGAACATCCAGGAGGGGATTCAGACTGCACCCCTGGAACAGGGACAGAGGGGTGCACAGTGCACTGTGGAGGGCACTGACCAACCTCCTGTCATTGATCCATCTGATGCAGCAGGGATCAATCTCGTGGATGCCTCCACCCAGGACGGGCCCTCCTTTGGGGCCATGATGGTCACCCCAGATCTTTCGCATGCCCTGATGGCTGGGATTGAGAGGTGGGTGGACATGAACTGTGATGATGTGAGGGTAATTTGTGAGGAGCTCTCAGATCATCATGGATCAATGAGCAACTCCCTGTCCCAGCTGGCATGTGCACTGCTCTTGGGTGGTCTGTGTGCGTTGGCACATTCAGCTGCCCACTCCTCCACTGCCTCCTCTACGCCCCAGTTATCCTCCGGGGGGCCTCCCTTGCTGGTTCCCATTTCGGCCCCCCTTACTCCTGTCGTGCCCACTGCACCCTGTCTGGTGGTTGGAAAGTACCTGCCTAAGCTGGAATTACAGTGGAGTGGTTGCTATGCCTGACCAGGCTCCTACACAGGACTGGGCATCAGTGGGGCAACTGGCACAGCAGTACAGTTCTTACGCCATACCCCCCATTAACCAACATCAAGATGGATGGCGGGGGTGCATGCACAGGGCACGCTAGAACAGGCAGCTGCACTATGGAAGTGGTCAGGGGAACTCTTTCCAGGGCCAATTTAGATCAAGGAGGCAAGCTGCACAGAGGTCAACGGTGACCAGGCAGGAGGAGCACCACCACTCAAGGGACACGGTGTGTGTCCAGGTGGAACTAATGATGCTGCTGGTGGCGGAGAGGGAGCAGGCTTGGGAGGCACAAATTGCCAGGGCCAGGGCAGAGGGGGTGGAGAGGAGGGCACAGAGGTTGGTCCAGATCCTGGAAGAGACTTGCAGGGGTGCTGGAGAGGAGGATGAGGGGCAGCCTGTAAGCCATCCAGGACCAGGCCTCCCTCCAAGAGGAAGAGGAGGAATGTGAGTCTGCCCTGGATAACCTAAGGGACGAACAATGAGGCTGATTCCCATATAAATAGTTAATGTGTGTCTCTGTATTTTCGATTTTGCCCTTGGACATTTCCCCCTTCCAACATCCATGTTTAATTTTGTGTGCATTTTAGCAATACAGTTTTCTGTTGTTACACACACGTTTTTTGTTGTCGCTTTGTTCATGGGCAGCATGTGATTTGCATTCATTTTGCTATGCCTTTGTTGTGTGACTGTCATGTGAGTCGTGGGCATGACTGTGGAGATGTGGCACGCACTCATCAGTCATGCATGGGGGGGTTGCCTCCCGATGCATGGACGACCACCAACATACAACACTCTCCATACTGTGTGTGCTTTCGTGTTATGCTACTCATCAGCCACTCTGGTGCTTCACATTGTATGGTATTGTTTTGCAGTGTTACTTGTGCATGGTGTTTCCATGGTGGAGCTACTGATGTATTCAGTTGTCCTGTTGCTGTGCCACTTGGTGTCATGTATGTGTCATAGACTTCTGTGAAGTGCATCCAACATGGATCAGCATCAGTAGACACAGTTTGTGGGTATTTTGGTGGATATGTGGCCAGTGTGTTTGATGTTGGTGGCAGGGCAGTGAAGTTGTGCAAGCTGTCATTGAATTTTACCCTGGTGGAGGGTGGGGGCAGTGCCACGCTGAGTTGCTGAGCGGCTGGTGGGTGGTGTCAGTACTTGAGGGGACTGCCTGGGGTATGTGTCGGAGGTGAGGGGTTGGGGGTGGTGTCAGTACTTGAGGGAGCTGCCTGGGCGTGGTGTCAGAGGTCAGGTGGCTGGGGGTGGTGTCAGTACTTGAGGGGGCTGCCTGGGGGTGGTGGCAGAGGTGAGGGGACTGGGGCTAGTGTGGGTGCTGCCTGCGGGTGGTGTTGGAGTTCAGGTGGCTGGAGTTGGTGTCAGTACTTGAGGGGGCTGCCTGGGGGTGGTGTCGGAGGTGAGAGGGCTGGCTGGTGGTATCAGTACTTGAGGGGCCTGCCCGTGGTTGGTGTCGGAGGTGAGGGGACTCGGGGGTGGTGTCAGTACTTGTGGGGGCTTCCTGGGGGTGGTGTCAGAGGTGAGGGGGCTAGGGGTGGTATCAGTACTTGAGGGGACTGCCTGGGAGTGGTGTCAGAGGTGAGGGGCTGAGGTGGTGTGGTAGCTGCCTGTGGTTGGTGTCAGAGGTGAGGGGAATGGGGTTGGTGTCAGTACTTGAAGGGGCTACCTGGGGGTGGTGTTGGAGGTGAGGGGACTGGGTGGTGATGCCAGTACTTGAAGGGGCTGCCTGTGGGTGGTGTCAGAGGGGAGGGAGCTGCGGGGTGGTGCCACTACTTGTGGGGGCTACCTCGGTGTGGTGTCAGAGGTGGGAGGGATGGGGGTGGTGTGGGGTCTGCCTGTGCATGGTGTCAGAGGTGAGGGGGCCGGCGGGTGGTACCAGTACTTGAGGGGGCTGCCTGGGGGTGGTATCTGAGGTGAGGAGTCTGGGTGGTGGGGTCAGTACTTTAGGGGGCTGCCTGTGGGTGGTGTCAGAGGTGAGGAGTCTGGAGGGTGGTGTCTGTACTTGAGGGGGCTGCCTGGGGGTGGCGTCAGAAGTGAGGGGGCTGGGGGTGATGTGTGGATTGCCTGTGTGTGGTGTTGGAGGTGAGGGGGCTGGCGGTGGTGTTAGAACTTGAGGGGGCTGCCTGGGGTGGTGTCAGAGGTGAGGGGGCTGGAAGGTGATGTCAGTACTTGAGGGGGCTGCCTAGGGGTGGTGTCAGAGGTGAGGGTGCTGGGGGTGGTGTCAATACTTGAGGAGGCTGCCTGATGCTGACGTCAGAGGTGAGGGGGATGGTGTGGGGGCTGCCTGGTGTGCAGTCAGGGTGTGGGCTGGCACTTTGTGTGCAGTGGAAGTAGGGGGGATGGGTTGCAGGGGTTCAGACATTCCTTGTTGGATCCTCAAGGAGAGTAGCTGGTTTGCAGCCATGAACTATGTGAATCCTCGCGCACAGTAACTGGGGTGCAGCCTGAGCTTGCAAGGTGAGGCGTGCAATTTTGCAGGAGTGCAGCCTGGGTTTGCGCGGGAGGGTACGCGATTTTGCTGGGGTGCTGCCACCACTTCTGAGGGAGGCCCGTGTTTTTGCAGGGGTGCAGCCTGGTCTTGCGAGGGAGAGCGCAGGGTCCTTCTCGGAGTGCGGCCCACGTACGATTTCTGCACCCAAATCCATGAATCAGGCCCTTCAAGTGTCTCTAGGATGTAAATACATTTTAACCAATGGTATACTGCACATAGGAGTAACATGGACTATGCATTTTTTGTTGATGGTGTCATTGGACAAAAATGCATTTTAGTGTATGATATCATAAGAATGGATTTTGGTACCATGCCACTCGCAGGCATTTAACTCTAATATGTGTATTTATTGGGCAGCTCCGAAATCAGGATTTGGGCATTTGTAATGGCCCAGGCTACTTCCGGCTTCCTTGATGATTAGGTTGCAAACGCAAAAGTGTGAAAGGAGTTTAATAGTTTTCTTTATTTTTAAGTACTTTAGTAGGTTTTTCTTTTAAGTAGCATTTAAGAGTTTTTAATTATTGAGTAGCTTTCTCAAATATTATTTAGCAATTACTGTAGTATTTTTTTAAAGGGAGATATTTCGGTTTAAGTTTAATTTCTATTTGTTTAATGTTCAATGTTTATGTTTGAATATGCTAAACATCTTTTGGAACTTGCTTCAGATTTTATTATGACAGAAATGAGCCCTTACCCATCACCATCAACAGCTCCAAGGATTTCACTGGCACAGACATGTACATATATAAACATGCTAAACAACTCTGATGAGGGTGAACAATACATTCATTTATTTTTATGAAATGATATTGGCCTACCCTGAGAAAGTATCTTGGGGTGCTGGATTGTTCCAGGTAATGAAGGACAGAGCAAGTTGAAGGTGTGATATGATGAAGAAAATGCTTGCAATGCATGGCCATCCTTTATTATTGGAGATGGAGTCATTTGGGACTACGTTTAGCCCGCAGCACACAGTTTCCACGTTTCAGGAGCTTTTCCAGCTACTTAAGCGTGCCTACCCAGTTTCCTGTGAACAAGTCCGGACACTAACGTGCTAGTACACTTCTTTAGGAACACGACAACAAGCACCCTGCGCCCTGCGTTGCTCAACGTGCATTCACCAATTTGGAAACCTGACCTCTGTGTCAGGAGGCATGAAGGGCATCCATATAAAAGGGTGTCCTAAATCTACAGACGCCCATACAGCTCCTCCAGCTAGGCAGTGCCACCGCGCCACCACACCTTTGTTGACTGCGGTGTTCGACACTCACACAGCGGAGAATGGGCACTTTCGAATTCGCCTAGCAGCCAGTATTTTGTGCTAGGATCCTTCCAGGACTTCCATTCTGAATTAAGAACTCATGACTGCTGCCCTGAGGAAGGCGGAACCAATTACCCACTGTATTCTGGTTTTCTTTTCTGCCGAAACACAAGATTTGTGAGGGGCCCATAGATCTCTGGAACATTTCCAGGATAGACTTTTTCATTACTTTAAATTATTTTTGTTTCCCCCACTGCATTGGCAGACTAAACCTCGGCAAATAGTTTTGAGCCCGAAGACGTATGGCTGATAATTGACAATCACCAAGATGAGCCACACTCGGCCCAAGTGTTTCATCTAGCTTTAGTGGGGTTTCCCCACCAATATCCTAGTTTCCTTTGGTTTACATGATTACCATTTTTTGTTTTTTTCAATTGTTTGCTTACACCGGTTTCTTCCCAACCTCCCCTTTCCTACCCCCTTGGTTTCCCACTGTGTTCCATTTTAGTCCAATGGTCTACGTTGGATTTTTTGTACAACAGAAATTGACGTCTGTATTGTTTTTGAATCCATTCTTGACAATTTCTTCATTAACACAAAATAATTGTATGTTAACAATATATTTCATTTATTACAAATATGTCTTTCAATGTTTTATGTTGTTTTTGGCTTTTTGCAAATACACATGTGCATTTACTTTGCTTACTAAATTTAATACAGAATGATTTAATATCCTCGTCTTTGTGTCGTTTCGTTCTCTTTGTCAATAGGTTTGAATGCGATTGGTTTCAACTAAATAAACAAATAATTTCACTCCAGAATATAAATTTACTTTCTGGATAGATAGAGGTTGACATTGAGCGGTTATCTTAATAATTTAACCTGGTCCTTCTCCTCTGGCACCGCAACAACCCCCCTTTTTAGGTTTAAAGTAACACCCTTTTTTATTGGTAATTTCAGAGATGCCAGTAAACAATGATTCTGGGATCAGGGAAAGACAAGAACAGACATTCCTCCAGATGTTCCCTTAATGGAGAAACAACAACCCAACCCATTCAGGTCACCTCATGCAATACTTTAAGGGTGCTAAGCAGATTGCAGCTTTAGAGGCTAAAATGTGGGCACCAATAAAGTGCTCAATGGCAGTTTGCAAGGGCACACTTTCTACTGCAGTTTCTTAGGGGTACCATGAACTTTCTCAACAACCTGAGGCTTACAATGGGGAATATATGAGATGTTCCATACACAGCTACCATTCCCCTGACCCCGTGGACAGGGATATATCACAACAGTGAAGCAGAGGTCCTTGTCAGGGTCTTTAATATGCCCATCTCTAACTAGATAAAAGCATCATCATGAGAATCATCGGTTCTATGTGAAAATGTCCCCTGGCAAATGTAGTCATGTGGAAATGTAGCCAGCAAAATGTTGTTTTAAAACATGTAGTCATTTAATGCATTCAATGCAAAGAGTGAACATTTTGCCAGTAATAAGGTCACGAAAAAAGATATTTTTAAATACACAAAAGTACCACAATGTTACCCTAACAATGACCTGAACGTTTAATAAAACCTCCAGTCACCCTAACTCAGTTCCTAAACCTTCCCCAAACTCTAATTACTACTATCAACTATTTCAGAACACTAAACCTTCTGCGCACTGACGCATTTTATTTGCATTTTACTCAATAGAAAATCAATGGAAAATTAACAGTTAACCTAACTCCAACCTCATCAACAGCTCGCAACACAAATTACATCGTCCTTGCCCTAACCCAACCCCTTTATCTAACTCTAGCTCTAGCTTTACCCTAACTGCAACTCTCACACTTACCCATAGGCCTACTTTGCTCTAACCAATAGATTTATCCTAAACCCTATCCTACAGTAGCATCACCAGCTCTCCCCAATGTCTCTATCATTTTCTTTAATACTTACCTACATCATTACCCTATTAGCCCTAGCCTTACCTTAACCCCTACCAGAACACTTGCCCTGACACCCACCGTGACTAACCAAACCCCAACATCATCAGCCAGCAGCAACCACGCTGACCTTAACTCCTACACTAATGCTAAACAAAATCTTTATTCTAACCCTAACCTCTATCCTTAACTTGCTTGGCAACATTTTGACTGCAGAGGTTTTGTCGTCAGGACTTTTTCACTGACTACATTATTGCTGGTGAAATTTTAACTGGATACAGAATCATCGTAACATGTTGTTGTCCCGGAGTACTGTTTTAGTGCTATTGGTGCTGCATAGGTTATTATCAATGACAAACCAAACATCTTGTTCTTGTTTCTGGGTAACAGAAACCTGTAAGGTTACGATGTCTAAATTCAGTTCTTCAGAATCCAATATCTTTAACCTGGGAAGCATGCACATTCACATTGGAGAGATAACATTGGGCCTCATTACGAGTCTGCCGGTCTGGAAATAAGTGGTGCTGGTAGCAACGTACTGGCACCCATTCTGGACTGGCAGAGCACACCTCTACTTTCCTGGGCCTGTGCGTCCGGCAGGTCTGGCCTGTCGGGCGCAGCGGCCTCAGAAAGCAGAGTTGTCATGGATGTACTGGCACCATTTGCAATGGTGCTGGTTCTTCCGAGTCCCCATTCCCGTGGAGTTCTATGGGACTCCATGGGAATGGGGACTATCATGTTCCGCCTGATACCCCGGACAGCCGGGACTTGTAATGTATTGGTGGCAACGGCCAGACTTGGATTCAGGCTCAATTCTTTTCCTACTGCAATAGGATGCACTTTTTCTGAAGTCTGTGCCCTAAAGTACTAATCTGGACAGCAGAAAAACGTACAGGTAATGCTCTGTCAATTCCCATGGCTAACATCAGGGCACTGGGGGGTGGGATTTACAGAGAATCGGGTAAGGAGAAAACATCATCCTGTAAACAGAGGCCAACTTATCCGTTATTCTGTGCCCTGTCATACTGGTGTGTGTAGCATAATATAGGGGGAGTACATGACTGAGATGTATGGACCATCATAATATGGCCCTTTGGTCTGGGACCTAGAGAAAATCTGGAGGGGAGAACTGTCAAGTTCATGCATACAGCCAAAATCTACTTAACAACTTTGTTTGTGCCTTTACATCAAGTTTGTAAAACAAAAGACAGCAAGGTAAGGTATTTAGAAGTCAACTTTCATGCACCAGTATCTCAGTCTGGAGAACAGAAGACTGCAAGGTAAGGTACCAATTAGAAGTGAACTTTCATGCATCCAGTATCCTGAAACTTGCAACAAATACATAAGATTGAGAGACAATCGCCCTCTTTAAAAATGATACAGTCCAGAAATTAGGTGTTGGTACCTTCTGCCGGACCGGCTCACTCTGAGTCTGCCGGGTGGGGCTGTGAACTACCGGCTGCACTGACCTTCTGGTAATTCAGGACCCTATTGGCAGAAAAATCACTGAGCACCGGCACCGTTAACAACGGTGGCAGTGCTTGAGTGTTCCCATACCCATGGGAACTTACCGTTCTGCCGCCACCCGTAATATCCTGGTATAACCGGAATATTAGGTGGCGAAAACGGTAAGCTGACATTACCGTACCGGCAGCGGCCTACCCGCAACCTCCCAATGAGGCTGACTGTCTTAGTTCTGCAGCCAGCGGCTACCTTTGACTGCCTTAGTTCTGCAGCCAGCGGCTACCTTTCCTGTTGGTTTAGGTAGCCGAAGAAAGGACAGGTGATGCTCTATGTAGTAAGATCCCCAATTCCAGGGCCCTTAGGGCTGAGCTTGTCCATGATAAGTTGGGGAGAAAAACCCTCCTTCCTTCAATCAGAAGCAAGCAAACGTACAAGGAGTGTCATGAACTCTAAATACACAAGATGAGTATTATTGGGCAGAGCAAAAAAGCTTTTACGACAGTTCTGAGCTGGAACAATATTCACCTTCAACCTGCTGCTACCCCAGTAGACTGCAGAAGAGATTGCATCTCACCCAGCCCCTCATCTGGGCCCATCCACATAGAATGTATGATTCCCTGAATTATGTACAAGTATCTATAGTTGGCTCTTCTTTGGACACTTGTTCAAACTGTCATAATTTTTAAAGAATGCACTTTTGAAGGGCCCAATGTCATTCTATTTTTATTGCCTATTAAGTATTTTGTAAATTGGACCCTAAAAACTAGTGGTGACACTTTGCTAATCATGTTTTCTAGTTTCTGTACATCAGGATATCAGAATTGAACTTAACAAGAAGACTTTCGGCTGCATTACAAGTTTGGTAGTAAATCAATTATAAATTTGTGGATATACTTCCAAAATCATTTACCATTATGACCACTCGATCTTGTGGCATTACTACGCTGTTACAAGTGGTTGTATGGCAATGTACAACCCTATTTTTGGAGTCCATTGGACACAATGAAAATGTTTGGTGGATTCATAATGAGTGTCAATTCTGTGTGGTAAATTCACCTATTTTTGGGCTTAAAGTGGAAGATATAAGGCCAGCATAATGATGGAAGAAAATCTTTCACTTTAAGGTCAAACTTGGTATTTGGTGGTAGGTAAACGTTTCCAAACAAAAAAGTGGCAGTAACAGCATTTCCGCCACCCTCTTACATCACCTCCACATTCATAATAATAATAATGTATTTCTCATATACATCTACACATGGGTCTCAGAGTGCTGACACAACAGAAGACATTATTATCCCACAGAGGTGTACTTAATTTATCGAGCTCGGAACGATTAATTGCACCTGCTGGCATCCGAATCTGCTACAGCAGGCTCTGCACAGATAGCAAAGGCGAGCACTGAGCTTGCTGTGCTGTCTGACTGACTGAGGCCTTTTGTTTATTGGTGTTATATTTCAATTCTTGCTCTCAAATGATTTTCATTTTTCTTGAATTTCCAATCAGTATGTTTACTCAAATGAACAATTATTTTTATAACATAGCTATATCGGGAGAAGGGCTTTTGTTAGTGTCATTGTACGTTAGCTCAGATACATGCCTCTTGCCCCACTACGCTTCTTCTCCATCCTGAATGGAACAGGCCTTAAGTTCAATTATGGTGCTGGTGAGTCTAAGGCCCACAGGGAAACCTTGTGATATTTACACAAATGCTCTCTCCACATTACCATGTGCTTGCAGCCCCCGCCCCCTTCAATGCTTCAAATCTTGGTCAGAGTCCAAACATCTAGCTAGAACAGTCATTGGAAAATTCATTGCGTGTGGCAGCCGTTCGGTGAATTTTGAACATGTGCCTTATCTAACCATACAAGCCAAGAACCGAAGCTGTCAAATGGTTGCTCACTTTTGCCTCCCTGATCATCACCTCCCTGCGGCCCTATTCCCAACTCCTTTGGTTATAACAAACAAAATATTATACATGAAATAAGTGTTGGCACTCCATTTACTGATATTTGCTCCTAGGTTGTGTGAAATGTTTGTCACTTTGTGCAACCATGGACCTGATTTGGGGCTTGAGTTCTTCTGAATGAGCTCCCATCCAAATTTAACTTGTGGCCACCTTGTTTTATGTTTTGATGGTGAATTAATTGTGTGATCCCTTGTTAGACAGAATCATATGCAGTACCCTTTGGGAACACTACACACAATTGTCAGTACAATTTCACCTTTGGTACAAGCCTGTACTACACAGTAATGTGGTAGCAGTGGCTGAGCAGACAGACGTATCTCAATAGTAAAATGAGCAGGACAATAGGTTACACAAAGGACTAGCAATCACAGTGATTCAAACACACACTTACTCAAGGATTCTTAGTAAAAGTATATAGATTTATTTACACAGTCATTTTGAAAACATTCCACTAGCAAGAGCAGCTCAACATCACAATCTAATACACTACAATACACAACCAATCAGTTTCTGAACAAGTTCAGCTCCCCTGAAGTGGGAGCAAAATGGCACTTCAGTTACGTTAAAAAGGGATAAAAAGACAAGGTTATAAGAAAGATAGCACAAATACTTTGTAGAGGAAGGGCAAATAATTTCAGTTCACTACAACCAGCAATTCAGTTCAATTAGGCTGGGCCAAAGTCAATGGTTCAGAGTCTTGTATATGATAGCACAGTTCTGGTAGTAAACGGTTAAGTCTTTACCATGGATTTTAGAAGAATTTGGTCAGACGAAAAGTTAGATGTTGGTTTAGGGAAGGACAAGCCTTCAAAGTTGGGAAAGTTTCACAAACTTTCACTGCAGAGTTCTGCACCGCACTTGCACAGTACCTTGTAAGTGAAGAAAAGCTGTAGCTGAGGCAGTTGTTCCCGGCAGTTCCTGCAGATCTCGCTGTTCCTGAGCTTCAGTTGTGGGGACAAGAAGGAGGGTGTCGGGAGGTTCCTGCACTGCGCAGGGAAGAGGCCACAAGCTTGGCAAAATGTTGGTTTAAGGTCTGAGTGCCTTAAAGACCACAAACTGGTATCCTTCCCACTGGCTATCCGGTTTTCAACAGCACTCTGAAGAAATGGGGCTGGTGTCCAGGCGGTTTACGAGTTGGTTGCTCCCACCAAACTCATGGGAAGAAGTTAACCTTGAAGGGCTTCTCTGTTGATGGAGTTTCACGCAATTCTGATCTGCAGCGGGTCTTCACCGGTGGACCTGGAGTTGCAGCAGTCGTCTTCCTTCAGCTCGTCTTCGGTTCTTTCATTCCAGTGGTCGACTCTGCTTTTGAAGTCCGAGAGACCTGCTTTTAAACAGTTTTCCCCCATTCATTCCAGCCTGGCTGTCACTCACCCAGCAAGGTGGCTGTCCTTGCTGGACAGCCAGCCAGCCAATCACGGCAGAGTGCATTCAGGTCTCCTAGGAGACTAAGCACAGGGAGTTTTGGGCACCTCCCTCACATCCTATCCACCCCAGACGTTAAGGCACCAGAGGAGTGCTTCAGCACTGAAGCCCGCCAAAGGCCAACGTAAAAAGGGACCAAACCTGGTTTGGTGTGCAGAGACAAACACAAGAAGGACCTTTGCAAAAAGAAATGGCAAAAAAAGTTGACCAGAGTCTGTTTTTACAGATAGGTCTTGGGTGCCATATTGGAAAACATGGCTGACCCGATTTTTAGCTACCGATAATCGCGGTCGGGACAAATCATGGTAGTTTGTTTAACACCACTGCCAACAGCCATTTAAAGTAGGAAAGGGTAACATTTGACTGTTACATGAGTGTTTTGACTCAGGGGAAGCTAGGCAACCCCTCCAGCACTCTATAGGAAGACAGTGTGTGGTGGGTCTGTAAATTTAAAAAGACTAGTTAAGTCAAATTAACTTTACATGCTCTGGGAGAAAGTAGTCAGTCCCAGAGAAGGTATTTAAACCTTGGGGAGTCCGAAAGACAACCCTGTGCCACTGCACTGAAGGTGCTGTGGAACACACAGAAAACGATGATGCCTATGGAGTTGATTTAAAACTCCATATCCAAAGAACACAAAAGTAAAAAACACATTGAAAATGAAAAGTTCAAAGTCCCAAAATATAGCAAAAGAGCTGGAGGGCTCTAAGGTAGAGGGAAATCTCCCTAACATTCCTGCATGGACCTGTTCACCATAAGGCACACCAATGTGCCCAGGTGCTGCACTATCTGTGTAGCAGTCTTCACAGGCCTTTGACAGCTTTGCCAGCCCTTGCTAGAGACCTTTGCTTCACCCTGGCCTGCTCATTTGGCTCTGATAAAATCTGCCAACCTGATAATTATTGCATAATTATCTCCAAACTGTTTTGTTTTGTGTTGAACTAAGGCTCGCACCAAAGAAACTCCCACAAGTTGGCCATTGAGCTCAGCCAAGCTAGTAAATGCGAACCCCAGTTAGATCTCAGGGAGCTTTGGCTCACCTCTGTCAGTAATACCCTGTGAGCGGGGTCGCTTGTGTATCACATATGAATGCAGCTGGTTTTTCTCTGCCAAATAACAATCCAGAGAATTCCCTACAGCGGCTGGAACTGGGACTGCTAATAAGCTTACTAGAACCCCTTCGACAGATATTATGTTTCAATATTTTGCATGATATTGGTTACAGAGCAACATCGCCCTGTTTGGTTAACACAAGCATGTGATTCGCTTCACAGTCTTAACAGACGTTGTCAAAGGCTTCCTCAGCGTTTGTAATTTACTTTGTTGGTGTTTCTTCGAAATACTTTGAATATGTATATGCGTTTGTGGGATGAGGGGTAAAAGGGATGGGGAGAGAGGTTTAGGGTGGGTGTGATAGTGAAGGGGTAGGGGTGGAGGGAGACCCACGATGTAAATTACAAAAAAGTCATTCAGTTTCTTGAAATGACATGGAACTGTTTCTGCTACATTACCAGTTTCAGAGCAAGCACAAATAACCAATGACACAAATGCTGCATGCAGCAGAGCGTCTGTTGAATGCTACGTTATCTTTGGAGGCCACACGGCAGCCATTACTGATGAAATGTTTTGCCTGAAAGTATTTGCTTTAGCAACCAATGTAAATGATAAGTTGCATTAATAAATCCCGAAAGCGGGGCCAGTTACAGCACATCAGCGAGTAAATGGGCCGTGCCGACATTATGTGGTTTAGCATGCAGTGTCAGAGCGAGCCGCTGCTCTGCAGCACAATCGCGCCTATTCCAACATCACAGCAGGAAGCCGATACTGCTGCGCAATGGGTGCCAGAGGTTGACAGCCGATCAAGACTGCACAAACAGACAACACAGCACAAGGCTCGGCAATCGATATATGCCCACTTACACTTAATAAACACGTCTTTCTTCCACCCCAGCCAGCCCCGGAAAATATGATGTCTGTGGTTTTACACAAGGACAGATTTAATTGTTTTAACTGGAATCAATGGCATATTTCGCAAATAATTGAAACAAACAGTTTGGAAAAAACCAACAGCTTTCAGATTAATTCATATTCTGTCCAGCCCATTAGGAGACACATAGATGCAATCAATCTCAATCCGCTCTCCCTGGATGTAGTTTTAAACGATGCTAATATGTTTTTGACAAACTTTTACTGTATAACAATCGTGAGAAGGCTTCTAGTATATTGTGTTCTTTGTTTTTTAATCATTCACATCATTTAACTACAGCAAATGAAATGAAGGGGTTATGAGAAGCAAAGACATGGCATGTTTATTGAAAAATATAGTGCATCGAGTTAAAAGAAAATGTTTTGAGTCTTATAAAGCATGCTATGCCCAAAGGGATCAAGAATTAGTGAATCCCCAAATATGCTTAAAATACGCCTGGACGTGAATAATAAATGGATGTTTTAGAAACAATTGTTGTGTGCTCACATTGCCCATCCATACGCCACACATTCCTTGCAAATGCTTCCACACGCTCCCACCTTTGGTCAGTCCCACCCAAGAAGGAACTCACCAGGGGCATAATTGCAGAAGCTTTGCAGGTGTGCAAGGGCAATTATCCACGGCATTAGCATGGCATGGAGGCAATACAAACAATCACAACAGTCCCAATGCTAATACTGTACAAAACAGAGTGGAACGTATGCAAAGTTCCCATTAAGATAGCCTGATCCTTCAATAACATATACATTGACATTGCACTCTAGGACCTAGCCAGCTCCAACTCAGAGGATCAACCTGACCTTGCTGGTAGGATATCTCAGTGGCAATGCAATTCATTGTCTTGGAAGCAAAACAATGCAGAGGGTGACAGGTTAAAATCCCATTTCCATGATCAGAGGTGGCTGCCATATAAAAGCTCAGTTTATATATATATTCACAGAAAAAAAACTTTGTTAAAGGGACATTATGGTTAAGTTGCACTAATAAAAACCTTTGAAGTTCAATGAAAAAACTTGTTAAAGGGACAATTTGCTTACAAGTAAAACTAAAAAACTCAGAAATTCTGCCCGTTATGGTAAGCTAAGCAACCATAAGTCACACAACCACTGTGCATTTCTAAGACTAGCACTCGGGACATCAAAGGTGTCATCACAATGTTATTAACATTTTCTGATGATGCTGTTTCTTGCTTCCTTACTTTATTTTCCCTGTATGTGCCTCTGATTTGTATGCATTGTGGGTCTTCATATGTATTGTTTGTACTAGCACAAGTGTGTAGTAAGTCTTGAATTGTTAGCTAGTTATTACATGTTTAACATTACTCAAAACTCTGATAAGGTAGCATTCATTATTGTACTATCCAAAATTACAAGATTATAAATAGTGTTCTTCTATGCTGCAGCCATTTCCTATGTTTATGTATGATTAGGTTCCTGCATTAACAACAAAAGTCCAGTACAATGTTGTTTAGATGAGTACATTCTTTAATAGATTAAGAAGTTCATGATAGGTCTCCTGACCACCCCTGACATCGTGTTACCAACATTATAAACACAGCTCCTTGTAGGACTTTTCATCAAATAAAATGTTACATGTGATATCATCAGTGATGTCATCAATGACATTTATTTGTAATGTCATCTTTGATGTCCTGGGTGTTAGTTTTAGCAGTGCACGGTGGTGGCGCGAGTTAAGGTTCCTTAGTTTTCTGACATTTTACGGTTTTACTTGTAACCATAACATCCCTTTTACAATGTTTTTTCATTGAATTTCTTGGGTTTTTATTAGTGCAACTTAACCATAACGTCCCTTTATCAAAGTTGTTTCAGTGAATTTCATGGATTTTTACCAATGCATGCTATTTTCCTACTATTTACTAATATTATACTTACCCCAATATAGCTACATTTTTGTCCAATTTACACAGTTTCACCTTAAAACTCTGCTATTCCCCACTTTCTAGCATCATTTGTAACACTTTTGTACACTTTATGCAACTTTTTCCACTGTTTTTACAACTGTCAACGTCCGCGAACATCCAACGTCATTGCGGACCTTCCGGACAGTGCCACCTGACCATGCGCTTGCGCGCAGGATGATATGTCTGCGAACGCATCCACACTTCGCAATTGGGTCTGTGCATCGAGGACAGTTCATAACTGCATTTTCTACTAATCTAGGAACTTTCAAGCTCAAAATCAATGTACCCTTGCAAAGCTCCTGTACTTATTCTTACTCATTATCCATTAGCAATCTAGTACAAAGCACATACATGGAAGAATATTACCAAAACTGCTATTTATCTTAAAAATGGCATCAGCTATTGCCATCCCTCCTCGCCAAGCGCCACTATCACCAGCTGGAGTACCTACACAACAAAAAAAGTGCAGTACTTTGAAAGACAATGAAGAGGATCAAGAAGATGGGGTAGAGGAAGTGCCTACTTCTAGCACCCAGAGAGTATCCTGGGTGGGACAGTTCTTTACCACTATTGGGAATGTGCCAACTGCTAAAGCTACCAAACTGAAATGCACTGAGTGCATCTTTGTAATCAATTGCAGACTACCTGGACAGTACTCCTACAGGACCACCTCCATGCGCCGCCACTCCCAATCCAGCCACTGCAATGCTCTCAGAAAGGTTGTTCCTTTCTTAGCAACTAGTAGTATGTCTTCCTCCATCTCATCTTTCTCAACCAATACTGTAGCCACACAGCCTACTTCTGTGGGACATAAAAACCCACTAGCTACCTTGCAAGCAATAAAAGAGGCTGTTGATCCATATCTTTCGAAGACAACAGTCCTCTGCATATACTGCAATGCACCACACTGCAGTGGGAAGCAACTTCAAAGTGCTTTTGAAGCTGTAATCAGGGAACATGAGAAACAATGCCCCCTTCCTTAGAAGTAACACATATTCAACATCTTCCCTGTCCACCTGCCCCTCCATATTAGTGCTTAGTGCCTCTTCCCTCATTTCCCTCCCCACCTTACCTTCTAACCTCTCCTGCAAAAAAATGAATAAAAAGAGAATCAACAAAAGAAAGGTTCCTTCAGGAACAACCTTTCGCAATTAAAAAATAGAACTAAAATAAGAAATCTTATAGACCATCTACTTTACATTTCTCAGTAAAGTAAGTAAAAAAATGTTTTTTCTTCCTACACCGGGACGCCGGCGGCATCCGCTGTAGGACGGAAAATCCTTTTCCAAGATGGCCACCATGGAAAGGGAAGAGGAGCTCTTTATAGAGCCCCTCTTCCCTTTTCGATGGCAACCTGCAGAAGGCGAATAGAGGACCCTATGACCATATTAACACAAGCACATTTTTTTTTCCTTTTCAATCCTATCCCACTTTCGAATAACTTTACCACATAGCTGATCCCAGGTGGACATGGCCACTTTAACCCCAGTTGTTGTACCTCGTGGACATGGCCAGTAGCCACATTGTCGGGGTCATGACCTTATGCCATGACCCAGACAATTTGTTCACTGCCCATGGCCACAGGTTATACCTCAGTCACCAAAGGTATATCATTATTTTTTGTACCTACATTATGACACTTGTCAGAAAATAAAACACGTGCACAATTGCAAAACCATGCTTTAAGGTCCTTTCCAATGCTCCTTACACGAGTTTGCTGGAAATCCGACCCTTGTTTTATTTTTCAAAAGTGTCAAAATATATGTACATACAATAGTCATATAACTTATCCCCTGCTTGACAAAATCCATTCAGATTTTACACAAACATTCAAGGTTGGGTCTATAATAGTTCTGAAAACTTTTCTTCACATTAGTCAAACAGCAGCAATATTTTAAGCCATCTAAAATTGTTGAGTCCCCCCTAATTTAGCCCCCTCTTGACAAAATCCAACCAAACTTTACAAATACATGTCATCTAGATCTAAAACATTTTTGCAAACCTTTGTGTACATTTGTCAAATGGCACCACATTTATAAGACATTTCCAATATTTTGGGACCCCCTCTCTAGTTTTGTTCTCTCTTGACAAAACAGCTAAACCCTTTCCCAAACCACTGTAGTTCGCGGACTGGGCCTTGGACGGACAGCTTATGTGTTGACTTTTGGCAAGCTTTATTAGGGTAGGAGATTGGAAGTAAATGAAATGAGGATGTTTGCATAGGTTAAAAATAGGCCATGCACCCAAGAATCTAGCCTCTGACACAACAACTGCAGTATCATACAGCCATGCAACCAAAATCTGTGTACAACTATTCCAGTAGGTAGTGTTTGGTGGACAGTTGGAAGAACATGTTTGGGGTTATTTGGTGACTGCACGCCGGCTTGTTAGAGTAGGGGAGTGCAATCTAGTTGATATTGCGATATTGTCATTGGCGAAAAAGGGCAAATTGTTGTGTGTTGGTTGTGGTCAGTGGCCAGATTCTTGGGTGCATCGGCGTATTATGCTGTGGTGGTTGTGGCCAGACCCTAGACTCTTGGGTGCTGGCCTCAGCTATGGATGCCATATTGCCCAACAGCAGGAATCCACCAACAACAATCCCAATGTCAGCCAAGTGCTCTGTCCTGGGTAGCCAAAAACAGAATGAGGAGCAGCAATGGAGTGTCGGCACATCTGAGATTTGATCATGATCATGTTGATGTGCAGTGGTATGGAGTGATTAGCATGAAGTGGGTGGACTTGCTTCCACTTTGTGCCACTTTAGTGATGCAGCATCATCCAGCCATTATTATTGTTCATTGTGGAGGGAACAGTTTAGGCCATTTTACTGGGATCTCACTGCAGTTTGCAATGGAGTAGAGAAGCAATGCTCCGATTAAGAAGTAGAGAGAAACATGCGCGCATGCATAAGTCAAAAGCGGAGAAAGCTGAGGAAAAGGAGGAGGAGGAGTGGAGTAATAGTTTGAGGAAGGCAAATAGACGCGACCAATTGAATATTGAAAAAATATGTCCACAAAGAGAGCTACACTCATCAGACGAATTAATAAACAAAATATTAACTGAAACAAAACAAGGCCTGAGGGGAGAGACTAAAATGACTACGTCAGTAGCTGCCGCTGAACCCCCTCCCGTTGCTCAGCCCCTCCCAACCCCAGCACAGCCACAGGCGGCATCAGTAACTGCACTGCCCACTAGTCAGCCAGCCCCGAGTGTTTCGCAATGACCACAGCCCCAACAAACATCTTCCACTCTCACTGCCCCCTCCGTACTTCCCGGCCAAGGGGGTGCCTCTGTCCCGACTTCCCCCCCATGAGTGAATTTGAACAAAGTGAATGTATGAGAGTGCCCCACAGCGCGTTCAGCAAGGAGAGAAAGCGTGAGTTGCAAGAACAGGCGGAAATGTATATAGACGAGAATGATGGGGCATCTACGCTAGCGTCACTGTATGACTTCAGAAGGAACAATGAAAGACAGGTATTGTTGGAATGCATGGGGGAATATTTGTCGGCACAATGGAAAAAGTTGATTGGGAAGTTACCACCGCAACGATTGTTGGATTTGAATGCATTAGCCCGTTGTAGAGGGAGAGATGAAGAAATAAAAGAACATGTGAGCAGACTGTTTGAACTTAAGAATGAACTTGATGAGGAATATTCCGAAGTACTTGCTACACCAGGGTATAGGAGGAATGATATTGAGAGGTAGGAAGAAAGCAGCGGGACCTTATATGCAGAAATCTTCGCCGCCACCTGGTCAAGTTAGTGGTGTATTAAAAGTATGCACACGTGAAGCGTTAAAGTGGATTTCAGATCCTAGTATTCCTGCAATGGAAATACACGGAATATTTGATGAATATTCTTTACCGATGAAAAGGAAAGCCCTGCAGACGATGGTTGAATATCTGATAAACAGAGATATAAGCGAGGAGAAAGCCAGCCCCCCAGAGACAATGGCAGTATATAAAAGGGCAATGGAACGAGGGACTGGAGAAACAGCCTTATCCCTCGATCTGGGGATATTGTTGCATATGAGAGAAGGGGGAGGAACAGTGAGTGTGGCATTCCCCATGAGAGAAGTGCCCCCTACCTTTGTACCAAAGGTAGAGACTCCTGCGGTAGGCACTATGCCAGCTCAGGTAATTCCAGCACATTACACAGCCCAATATGTGCACGTTCCCTTCTCTAGACAGGAAGTGAATAATATAAAACAAACGATCCCTGACATACGGAAAAATCCATCGGGTTTCTATAAAGAAGTAGAGTCTTTATTGCAATCCTCAGTGTTCACTATGAGTGATATAGATCTAATATTCCCTGTAATTCTGCCAGCAGACATATGGAAACGAATAAGGAAGGAAGATGATGATACAGCCTATGGGGCCACTTGGGCAAATTTAATACAGGAAGATAAAGATAAAGGAGTAGGTGCGAAGCCAGGGCCGAATATGATAGCATTGCCTGCACGAATAGTACAAAAATTGAAAGAAATTGTCCCAGAGAAAAGAATTAAATGGGACAAATTGACTGCGTGTGTTCAAGGTAAGGACGAGCTGGCTACAGACTATTTTAACAGATTCAAAGAGGTATTTACAGATTTCAGCGGGCAGGATGTAAGCACGGAAGCGGGAAAAAGGTTATTTGTTGATAAATATGTGAGAGGATTAATACTCCCGATTCAAAATTTAATAATGACATCAGAAAGTGCATGGCAAGCAAAAACGTTAGGAGAAGTATTACACATGGCCCAATATTACGAGAATCGAGTGAATACCGAGAAAGAAAGAGAAGCGAAGGATAGAACAAATCTGAAAACAGCAAGTATCGGGACACAACAGGGGAAGGGGAAATGCACAGGGCAGGAATAATGTAAACATGCATGGAAGGCCTTTGGGATTAAATCAATGTGCATATTGCAGAGAGGAAGGACACTGACGAGCGCAATGTCCACATCAGCAAAATAGGGTATGGTCAGAGAAGGCAGCACAGAGGGTACCCAGGAACAAATGGCCACAACAGAAACCATATGCAGCAGCACCAAAATAATCAAGGAAATGGTGCACAGAACCAAGGCCAGGCTCCAAATCAAACTATTTTTACCCAGAGTCAAAATCAGCAGGGTATACAAAATGAAAATAGAGGAAGAGGCGGGAACATTTTTGATACTCAATCGGGTGCATATTACAATAATAGCAGTGACTACACTTCGGATGATGTGTTGTTACCGCAATAGGACAGCCCACAACAGGAGTCGGAACCAGTGTCTATTCCCGTGAATCAGAAAGGACCCTACATAGAGATGAAAGTCGGGAATGAAGAGCAGAGATTCCTCATAGATATGGGGGCACAGAAGTGCTCGATAGACCATCACTTGGTTCCAGATATACCTCTGTCAGGGCGGGAAAATATCTCAGTAGGGTTTGCAGGTACCCCAGTAATAAATCCCGATTCCAAATCAGTAGCAGTGACAATAGGGCCTTTTACTGAACATTGTCCATTTCTTTTAACAGAGAATTGTGGGGAAAATCTCCTGGGATTGAATTTATTGAAAAACTAAGCGCAGTTATCCACTGTACACCAGATGGGGTATTCTTGATGATTTCTCCTCAGAATATGCCAACATCTGAATTTGTGACTAAACCTTTAACAGGGGAATTGAGTAAGCTGCCAGCTTGTATTTGGGCAGTGAATGACAATGATGTGGGATGCTTGAAGATAGAGCCAGTGAAAATTGTTTTAAAAGAAGGAGTAACGTTACCACACATCCCACAGTATAAAATTTCAACAGAAGGAGAGAAAGGATTGAAAAGTATTATTTCTGATTTGGTGAAACTGGGAGTGATTGAAGAGATTACAGGCAGCACATTCAACAGCCCCATTCTTCCAGTGTATAAGAAAGGGGGTAATGAGGTACCGTACCGTTTCATAATTGATTTGCGTGCATTAAACAAAGTAGTAGATCCCCAATTACCGTTAGTTCCAGATGTTACCACAATTTTGACAATGATTCCTGCTTCAGCAGAATACTTTAGTGTTATTGATTTGAAGAATGCTTTCTTCAGCATTCCAGTGCACAAGGAAAGCAGATATTTGTTCGCCTTCACATTAGGAGGGCAATCATTCACATTCACACACATTCCACAAGGCTACACTGAAAGTCTGAGTATATACAGTAGAGCATTAAAAGAACAGCTAGACATGTTAGAACTTCCGACAGGTTGTGTATTGCTCCAGTACATTGACGATCTATTAATTGCTGCTGACACAGAAGAGATTTGTAAAAAAGGTACTGTCTTGTTATTGACTCATCTAGCTGCGCATGGCCATAAAGCGAGCATAAAGAAATGTCAGTATTGTCAGAAGGAGGTAGCCTATTTGGGTTACCTACTCTCAAAAGAAGGGAGAAGACTAACGCCGGAGAGAACAGAGAGCATTTCTGGTGTGCCTATTCCAAAGACACAGAAAGGAGTTAGAGCTATAATTGGCATGGCTTCTTATTGTCGTCAGTGGATTATGAATTTTGCATTAATTGTGAAGCCAATGGCGGAGTTGACAAAGAAGGATGTAGTGATGCCGTTGCAGTGGAATGAAGAATGTCAGAAAGCATTTGATTTGCTTAAAACTGGGCTGTGTTCTGCTCCAGTTTTGGGCACGCCTAATTATGGAAAAGTTTTTAGGTTGTTTGTGCATGAAAATGAAGGCTGCACTTTATCTGTTTTCATGCAGGAACAAGGTGGAAGAAATAGGCAGTGCGGTTATTTTTCTTCTGCGCTGGACCCTGATGATGTTGGGGCACACTTTAATTTTGATGGTGCCACATGCCATAGACGTTCTACTCAATAGAATGCAGACGCAACACCTCACCTCTGCTAGATTAACTAGATATGAAATAGTGTTGTTCGCACCCCACATTCAAATTATGAGGTGTAGCGCTTTGAATCCAGCAGAATTGATGCCAATGTCTGAGGAAGACATTGGTGGAAATGAATCACCCCCCCATGATTGTTTAATGGTTACTAAGGGAGAATTGATCTAAGTGATACTCCACTAAAAGAACCAGATGGAGAACTGTTTTGTGACGGTTCTTGTTTTAAATTACCTGACGGCACATCAACTGCTGCATATGCCATCACCATGTTAAAAAGCATTGTAGAGAGTAAAAGAATTCCCTACAACTCCGTCCAAGCTGCGGAAATACTTGCCTTAACGAGAGCCTGTGAGATATCTGAAAATCTAAGCGTGAACATATACACTGACAGCCAATACGCCTTTGGCGTGGTTCATAATTTTGGCCGACTGTGGGCAGAGAGAGGTTTTCTAACATCACATGGGGCTAGAATCCAACATGGTCCTTTGATTGTACGATTGCTGTCTGCACTTACGTTTCCAAAGCACTTGGCGATAGTAAAGTGTGAAGCACATAAAAAGGTGACATGCAAGGTGGGAAAGGGAAACGCATTTGCAGACAGAATTGCAAAACAAACTCACACTGATTTGAACACGAAAATGTTAACAGTACAATCGGAGGAAGTACCCTGTATGATAGAGAATGGAATTGTCACTGTCAAAGAGATGCATGCGGAAGCCACTGCAGATGAAATACAAGGGTGGGCTGAGGGCTCTGTAGAATTGGATCTGGAGGGTTGTTGGGTGGACAATAAAAGTGGGAATTGGATGTTGCCAAATGCCTATGTAAATGCAATGGTTACAATGGCTCACAGTCCTACCCCTATTTGTGCAAAGAAAATAATTCAACATCTAGCCACAGTCTGGGAAAATCCACTCATAAAAAAAGAATGCCGAGAGGTTGGTACAGAATTGTATCACGTGTCTACAACACAATGTGGGGAAGGGAATAGTGACTCCAACAGGCAGTTTTGGTCCTCCCTCTATGCCATTTGAGGTGATCCATTTTGATTTCATAGAAATGGAGAGATGCCAAAACTTAAGTATGTTCTGGTGGTCATATGTGCGTTCAGCAAGTGGGTGGAAGCGTATCCATTGAAAGACTGCACTGCCATGAGCACGGCGAAAGTAATGCTGAAAGAGTATTTCTCTCGCTTTGGTCTGCCCCGTGTCATATGGTCTGACAATGGTCCGCATTTTGTAGGTGCAGCAATACTGCAAATTTGCGCAGGTTTACAGATTAATAAACGATTCCATTGTTCGAGACATCCAATGTCTTATTGAAGTCCAAGATTAGCAAGATCTGTGCAGGAAGCAAGCTAAGTTGGGTAGATGTATTGCCTATAGCGTTACTGTGTATGCGAACATCTGCACAGGCGAAAACTGGGCTCTCCCCGTATGAAATTATCATGGGGAGACCGGCGAATGTTTGGTGTGCACCTCAGCCGAAAAGACTGAGGGAAGTGGAATATCCTGTACTCAGCATTTATTGTGAGCTGTTAATGCAAAAACTGCGTTTGATTCATCAGCGCTGCCTATCGGATACACTGGCCCAGGACATGCATTGGAGCCAGGAAACTGGGTGCTAGTGAAACATTTTGAACAGAAAACATCGCTAGCACCCAGGTGGCGTGGGCCCTACCAGATCCTCCTGACTACGCAGACGGCAATACGGGTGGATGGACGAAAGGCGTTGATACATGCCACGCATGCCAAGAAAGTCCCACCACCACTTGACACTTTGACTGATCGGGAGAATGACCAGAAAGAGACAGCGGTTCCAGAAAAGAAAAATACAATTGCCAGTTCTTTGCCACAGAAACTGCCTGATCCTGAAACAAAGCGTGATGATATTGCTATAAAGGAGGAAGGGCAAAGAGTGTCCCAATGTTCTCTAGCAGATTCTACATCACTGCTGACCGATATTAAGCGCATACCTCTGTGGCGCCCACCATCTTCCGTTGCGCCACAGCCTGCATCGTCGCCTGGGCACGCATCATCATCTGCCATTGTGCCGCAGGCTGACTCCAAGCTTGAGACTGGAAGTGCCCCCGCACTATTTGTCGATCACACGATACCGGGAGCAAATCGGTATAATCTGTGGAGCAGAAAAAAGGAGTGATCGCATCTTCATCTTTTTGTGGTTTTATCGCCTCTGTTTCCTATTCTCGGATGAAGTAGGAACTGGAGGCCTAGAGGAGAGTGGCATGAGAGTTGTGCAAGCCAGACAGCTCAAAAAAACGCAACTCCTCGGTGCTAAATCCATGTGTCCCGAACCCGAGCGGACAAGCGGGGCGCACATGGTACAAAGGCAACTGCTCTGAAACTCTAGAGCAATTTGCGAATGCACAGAGATCTTGCCAAGCGACTAAGAAATCCAGGCTGATAAGAACTGGCATGGAAAGACTGTAGACATTTATCGAACTCTCTAACATTCCAAGAAGCGCATCGACAGGAGATATCCACGACGAGCAAGGTGGAAGAAGAAGGACGAGAGAAGATTCCGGAACCAGCAAACGTCCCCTCCTGCACCAATGCTGATAATGAGTTAAACGCAGTGCATAGAAAGGTGAAAAAAGGACATAGTCGAAAGAATTTTATGCTGGATCTAACAATAATAATGTATATAATGAGTATACTAGCCCCAATATTGACCGTATCAGTATTATGGTACCTGGAGGAAATGCACCCTCTAGAGGTACTCTTGCCTATTGTGAACATTTCCACGACGGAAAGCCCAGTTCATGTGATTTGCTATACCTTATCCCCAATGGAAGAGAGACATAGGGAAGGGTATGGGAACAACACATTACTATTGATAATGAACATGCCACACTCAATACTAAGAAAAAACAACTGTTGGGTTTGTGCCCACTTGCCCCAGCATGGTGTTAAGGGAATAGGATGGTATGTACAGCCCCTGCCATTGACGTCTGCATGCTATGCCTCTCTGAGTGCCTTATATTATGGGAAATGGAACGGAAGCGAAACTGGTCAACTAGACAAAACAAACATGAATGAATTCGAGGAAGTAATTATGAAACCGGTGGGTTGCTCCATATTCCATAAAACACGATTAATTACACCAGCAATAATGCTACAGGAAAGATTGTCTGTGCCCTATAAATCATCTGTGATCACGTTTCATATGAACCCAGAAGGAAACAAGGATGCAACGCCCCCTTCCTATACAGTAAATTATAATCCACGTTCTGTCCCTTTTTGTTTACAGAAAAAGGGCTCTTTTCAGGTGGGTACATTCACTAGATGCAAAAATATAGCATTCCTTGATAAAGAAGTGGAACCAATATATGTGGGAGATCCGGTGTACTTTATATGTGGGGAAAAAGCATATCCTTGGTTACCTAGAAATTGGGGAGGTACTTGTTATTTAGGTTTTGTATTTCCTGGGGTGTTTCTTTCAAAAACAGCAGATATAGCCAAATTGACCAGGTCACGACCTCGCCGGAATATTGAGGACGAGTTGATTGTAGAAGATATAGCAAAATCATTTTTACCCTTTTGGGGCCAAGCAATAAACTCTTATGATATAAGACGACTGTCCAGAATATTAGAAGAAACAATAAATGGAACAACCAACATATTATATAACATGACTCTTGAGGAAAAAGGAATTATATTGATATCACTACAGAATAGAATGGCCCTTGATATAATCTTAGTTGATCGCAGCAGTGTTTGCAAAATTGTGGGATCAGCGTGTTGCGTATTTGCAAGTGACTCCTCCCCCACGATTTTCGAAGCGATAAGAAAATTGCATGTACTAAGCTCTGATCTTCATCCCCCTGAAGGAGGCTGGGAATTGAACATAAGCTCCTGGTTCTGGGAAGTGTTGCGGTCCTGGGGATGGAAGCTATTTGCAATCTTAGTAGCAATTCTGGGAATATTCGTGAGATGTTTTTGTTGTATACATTGTCTCCCCATAGTTTGCACTGAAATTAGTTAGGAATGTGTACAAATAGTAGAACGAACAAACATTATTAGACCAAACACTCACAATAGAAATGAATCCAAAACCATTAAAGAATTCATGGCAATCGATATTGAAAATAATAAGGAGGAGACAACGAGTGAATGTGAGTCAGAGTTCGAATCAGATTCCGAGTCTAATCTAAACACTTGGTCGAAAGAAGATGCAATGTATGGATGGGGCATTTGGCATACGGACAAGAGGAGGGTTTGTCAGTCTAGAAAAACTAGACACCCCTCGAACGGAAGGTAATGCATGATAATTGGTTGGCCGAAGACCAACCGCCTCATTTAAAGTGTTAAGAATATATGCTCATTAGTCATTATGTAGCTATTAGCTCAACTAGCGTGCAGCCATTTTAAGATGACCAGAATCGCCATTTTGTTTTCTCTCTCTGCTCTCTCTAATGTTGCCACTTTGCCTCATGTAAAACTGCTTTGCTGTAGATATTATTTTGCTTCAATGGTCCAAGGTTACTAAAGACATGTTGAAACATTACGCTGGAGAGCCAGACAGAAATGCCCGGTTCCCTCCCTCACATATCCTTGAAGGCAAGGAGCAAGGCATTTTAATCAGTACACGGATGCCAGCAAGTCTCCTTAAAAGAATAGCAATGTACAAAACTAATATTAAAAGGTTTGAATTATGCTCTTCTTACGGCCCCCCTTTCTGAGCACTGTGAGGCCCCAGAAAGCAAGGTGACCTCTAGAGCGTGAATCGAAACCAGGAGGCCTGGAATGTGCCAGTCCCCTACGCGCAGCTTGCCCATGAAAACAGAAGCGCTGTGTTCTCTCAAATAAAGAATGGTATCTGTAAATTCGAGATTGCAAACTGTTACTAAATTTGGTGGTCTGAGGTGTCATATTCGTCACCATGGTCAATCATCGCTACCAATTCAAAGGGAATGAATTGGGGACGGCTTTGAAGGTGTCACTACTGATTATAAAATGCTCATTTTGTATATATGTAACTGATGTACAATTTTCGCTCTCTTGCGTCCCCCGAGGTCTGTTAGACACACGTCACGGGGCGTGGGACCATTTGGCCAACTGGGACTATTTGTTTTGCAATAAACCCTAGATTTTGGGAATACAACCTTGTGTCTGGTGTATCAGTTTGTGTGTGGTGATTGTGCCTTGTTTCCACATCCGAGGGTCCTTAAGGGACCCCTTCAGAGGTGATCTCTTAGTTGTTCAGGCCAGGCTTACTGCGAATGAGTACCATACTGCACTCAGTGCAGCGAACCCTGGCTGCACATGCATAGGGTACAGCCCCATTGGTGGTAAAGAGCCGCCACACCCAAGACTCACGCTGGCAGCTGGTAGTAGGGACTTCCACTACCTCATCCTTTCTTCTTCTTGATCACCATCTACATCACCATGCATGTTCCCCTCCCTGGGCCCTCCAGAAGGTGGTGGTGGTGGTGGGGGGGATGATGTTGTGGAAACAGCAGCAGCAGCAGCTTTGGATGCCTTATTGTCCAACAGCAGAAATCCACCAACAATCCCAATGTCAGCCAAGTGCTCTGTCCTGGGTAAGGGGATTTAAATGTGTAATTCCCGTTTTTGGTAAAGGGGGGTTAGGCTTAAAAGAGAAAAGTACAGTGAAAAAAGTGCAAAGTTATCCAAACTACCTCTCTCTAAGTCCACCGTATCAGCCAGACATATTTTACACTTAATGTTGAATGCTGAATAAGTCCCAACACATGTGTCACGCCAAGCAGGTTTTTAAGAAATAATAAAACAAAATGTATTCACACGTTATTAAATCATTACACAACTAAAAACACATTTGCCTTATTCTTGAGCACTTTCCACAAGGCACATTACACAAGGTAATAGAAATGTGTCTACAATTTGGCAAACCCAATATAGGGCTAAATAGTGGGGTTACTACGTGACACATTCTGCTTATGTACACAAATTGACTTTGGAGTAAATCAACCTATTTATGGTTTTGTCAATGCTTTCCATAGGATAATTTTACCAGAAAGAGGCAATTATTAAAGTCTCTTTCTCTGGACAGATTCTTTTCATGTCCAGCGGATATGTCTACATATGTTTCGGCAATGTGAGTGTTTTAAACATCATTCCTGGTGTCTATCCCGCTTGTTTTAGCCGTCTTCTGGACAGGATATTTCTTCAATGTAAATGGTGCTTTCATCTATTCCCCAACATTTCTTGCTTTGTATTCACTGGTCAGTGTTCTTGGTCGGACATGAGTATCATTATTTTTGTTGAAGGAATTTGTTCCTTTCTTAGCAGGAGCCATTTTATTATGTTGCCTGTATTTTTTCTTCCTTAATTGGAAACATAATTATATTTTACCGGTATCTGTGTTTTTCTATGGTTTTTATCTGGGTGGCAGCTACCAGTATAGTGACCTGTGGAATATTCCAGGCAAGGTGCATTTATAACACCCACTAAAATGATCATACCTTCAGGAGCTAGGCCGCACCAGCTCTTTACAATCAAAACAACAGCCTTCAACATGACATTTAGTGAGCAAACTCCTTCGTAACAATAAAGGATTATCCCAGGGAAGTTAACCATAATGTCTTCAACCTACATTTTAAGCTGTATTGCTAGTAAACCATGCACAGTATTGTAAACCAATGAGATTTCCATCCCCACAAAAGTCTTAACAAGAATCAAGAGACTGCAAGAGGGGCGCCCTGATACATTTCCCTTCGTCCATTGAGATACTCCAACAAATCCATCTGTGTATGCATCCCTCAGTAACTAGGTCTCTTGTTAAAGTAAAATGCTGTAGGATTTCAACATTTTCCCCAAATCTGGATTGGTAAAATGTTTATGGTGCCCCCTGGTGGTCCATGAGAGCATTGTAAGATCTTCCATTTTACTAAAGTTGCTGCTCAGTTTTTCATTCTATTCTGGGGCCATTTAGAGACCCTATGACCCATGACCAATCTTGTTTTAATTCCCATTCTATCTGACAAGACTCTGTGGAAATGACCTCATGCCTTGATCCATTCGCTGAAACAGTAAACTCATTTGGAGAAAATCTTGCAGATGCTGTGACTTGATCATTCACCTTCATGTCATTCATCACAGAATAGGGAATCAAGTCAAAAGCAACCTGATGGAATAACTGTGATTCTTCCAAGATTAATTTTGACACAACCTTTGAGATGATATAGATAAGCTTTCGGTCTGTCCGGAATAAATCTATAAAATTAAATCTTGCAATGTCCCTTGTTGTTATTGCTCACAATGGGGATAGAGAGCTGAAGAGCTTTCAAAGAGCTTTTGAATGCTTGTTCTATTTAGAATTACTTCCCTATATTGGGAGAGAAGACATTTGACAAGTATTTGATGAGTTCCGATAAAATGAGTTCAGAAAAGTCTCTGATCCTTGCAAGCTAGGGGTAGAAGATTTTGAAGTCCCTGGTTGGGTCACAGAGGAGGTTATCTCTCTGGGTAAATGGATACACATTTTCAAAAAATCTTGCTGAACCCAGGGATGGGTACTGATGGGCTGGGGGACCCCCTCAAGGGATGCAATATAGTTTCTCTGAAGAGGAAGTTGTATTATCTTTCAAATCTGTGTCTGCTAAAAAAGAGCATGGCCTGATGGGTTTTGTTCTGATGTGTCTAAATGGTGCTATGATTGGTAGAGAATCCCAGTAATTTGACCGAAGGGGAAATTATCGAGGCTGAAATATCCGAAAACGACTTTGTTTTTGGACATTTCATAATTTGCCAAAACACACATTCTCTCTCTCTCTCTCACACACACACACACGCACACGCACACGCACACGCACACACACACACACACACACACACACACCCCACCCATAACACCCACTACCAACATACACAAACCCCACTTACCTTCACATACACGCTGGTTCCTGCAGCGCCAGTTCCCTTTCACTTCTGTGATTGGGAACTGGCGCTGCAGGGTCCTTTTCTTTTTTTTTTTTCACGGACGGCTGCAGGGCTGTCCCCCGCAGCCCCCGCTCACTATACCATAAAGAATAGTGAGCGGGGCCATGCGGAGGACACCCCCGCAGCCACCATTTTTTTTTTGGTGTTCGATCCTTTGGTGGTAGCATTTTTAGAACTTTTGTCGTTTCAACCTTTTTTTCGGTCATTTCGACCTAAACCATTGGTAGATACCTTTACTTACTCTCACATGACCCCTTAAGGTTGCATTGTTTACAGTTTTCATGCTGTTCTCACCCACCACCACAAACCCACCCAAAAGAGGAACCCCATCCCACAGCAGATTGGGATAGAATAGTTCAATTATACAGTGCATGTTTTCACTCAGATATCATGACCTTAAGGACCTGTTACTATGTATTTATTTAACCAATGTTGGCCTAAAACTCTGACAGGCCTCAATCTGGCTACCTCATCCCCCTTACATTTTCAGGTATCTCAGGCAGAGCACACCCCGAGTGGCTCGGCCCTCTCTCTTATATCATGGCATATTTCACCAGAAAGGATGACCACTCTATCTCCCTGGACAGGTGTTGATCATGGAGAGCTCCTGTAATGTTCTCCACCTGGTAAAGTTCCCTGGACTTCAATTACCACAATTTCTCTCTTCCAACCTATAACCACACTAGCTCTAGCTGCTCATAGGGCCAAATGCACCAGATGGGGAAGACAACTCCACCATCCATCTCTTCTATACCAAAGAGTATCAATAGAGGATCTAATGCCTTTCTACTCTATCTAGATCTTTGATCCATCCAGCACCTCCTTCCAATAACACTGGATCTTATGACATTGCAACCACACATGCCAGTAAGAGGCCTTTTCCCCAGTCCCTCGTCAACACCACATGCTGACCCCCAGGTACATAATTTAGAGGAGCCTTCCTGGTTGTAATGCCATAAATATAGCAATTTCAGCCGATGTAATTTATATTGTCTTGCTATAGATGTTCTGAGAGCATTCAATCAGAGGGCCTTCCATTTGTGTTCTTCCAACTTCATCCCTCAATCCCACTCCCATTATTCCCTGTAGGTTACTACATTCGTCCCTGTCCTGAGTAATAAGGATCTATATAAATCTGAAATCAAACCCAGCATCCCTGTGTTATCATTAAAGACACACTCTGTATCTGTACGGTCTCTCTGCAGATCCTTTTCCGACGTGTTATTCATAAGGAAACCTTTCAGCTGTAAATACATAAATACAACAGTTTTCCCAGATGCTGGCTCTCCTCCAGCATGTCTATCGCTACACATTCCTTCCCCTTTAGGATTTGCCCACCTTCTCCAAACCCGCCTTGAACCACGACTGGAATCTGGACCCTCCACTGTGTCATACCGAAATCAGCCGGCCCAAATGCGACTTAGAGATGAGGGCCACGTTGTTACTCCTTTCAGCTCCCTCCCCTTCTTTCATAGTTTCCATATGAGGCCCAGGATCTCATATGTTCCTACACTCTCTGTGGCATTGCTCTCTGCCGGGCCCACGCCACTCTCCCACAGTTACTGTGGTGAGCCAGTGGCTTTCCAACCCTCACCATTGCTAATCCTTGTCTCTATGCAAATGTGAAACCAATACCCGGAACTGAGCTGCCCTGTAGTAATTGTGCATGTCCTGCAACCCAACTCCTCCCTTATCCTTCAGATGGATCAGGGTTTCCCCTGCCACAGAACGTGCACAATCCTCTCTTTTAGCTCCAAGAACATCTCACCGGGAATTGCCACTGGGTACATTCGGAATAGGTACAAAATCTTGGGCAAAAGCATCATTTTTTATTGCATTTAATCACCACATCCACGATAATGTCAACTTGGACCACGTTTCCATATCTCTAGTTAAGACTTCCAGGAGTGGTGGATAGTTTGCCTCATACAGCTCTCCCAGTTCCCTAGTGAACTGAATCCTGAGGTATTTAAACCCACATATGCTTATGGGCATGTTAAATATCTGGAGGTCATCCTTTGACTATTCTGTTTCTCTTCCATAAGGGAGGAGTAGAGGCTTGGCGTTATTTACCATGAAACCTGCCAAGAGGCCACATTCCTGATAACCTGGACTGCACGGGAGATCACACATATGCAGTAGAATGTCATCAGCGTACATTCCCAGTTTATATTCCAAGTCTCCCACTATCAAATTCTTAATCTACTGGTCTGGAAGTATTTTTTATTGTCAGCCGCTCAATAGTGAGGGAAAACTACAATGGGGATAGGGGACATCCCTGCCTGGTGCCTTGTCCTAAACAGAACCTGGGGAGGATTTCCTGTTTTCAACTACATGAGCTACTGAGTCAGTGGGCCTCATTAGGACCCAGGCGGTAAGGGGTTTACGCCGGCGTAAACATAGCCGACCCTTACCGCCTGAGTACGAGTTCCCTTAGCGCCATGGCGGATCTAACACCTGCTTTTAGCAGGCGTTAAAATCCATGGCGCTAAGGGACCTTGTTGTTAATTACGCCACCGTAATTTACGGTGGCGTAATTAACGCCTTCCCCACTCCCATTATGCCCTATGGGGCAAAAATGGGAATGGGGAAGGGTAAATGGGGATTGGGGACTTACCGCCCCGCCAAGGTCGGAATGGGGCGGTAAGTCCGCCAACCACCATGGCGGAGTTGGCAGCTTAGCGCCATGGACCATGGTGCTAATAGCGCCATGGTCCTCCGCCAAGGTCCTAATGAGGGCCAGTGTATATTGCTCTAATTCCCTCATGTTCTTCTCACCAAAACTCTGCTTCCGAAACACTGCAAACAGAAAATCACACTCAACCCTGTAGAAAGACATTTCCGCATCAAGGGCAAGTAACAATGGGTCTCCTCTCCCTGTCATCATATACTCTATGAGGTTTATCATCGTACACAGCAGGTCTGCTCCCTGCTTTCCATGTATGAAACCCACCTCGTTAGAGTTCACCAAATGGAGCATTAACCATTCAAGGTGAGACGCTATAGACTGCGCACACATCTTCTCGGCCACATTCACTAATGATATTGGTCTGAATGATTGACACTTTATGTGGTCCCTATCTTCCTCAGGGACAACTGGAATGCATGCTCTACTGAACAATGGGGGGAACTATACCTGTTTCTTGAATATTATGAAAGAGCTTAATGAGGTATGGCAGCAGGGCCCCTGAGTGCCTCTTGTAGAACCCAGTAGTGTACCCATCTTCTCTGGGTGCCTTACCTCTGGGGAGCCTTTCCATTGCCCCCTGTATTTCCTGTGTGGTGAAAATGGCATTTAATGCACTACTCTCCCAAACCATCAACAATGACATCTCAATATGTTGCAAATATTGATCCGCAATCCCCCATCCTTCCCAATGTCTCACTTGTGTAGAGCTCTTCATAGAACTTTGCAAAGCACTTTGCTACTCCCTGTTGCATATCACACCACTTCCCTGAAGCATCTTCAACCTTAGCTACCCATCTCTCTGCTCTCTGTCCCTGAAGCCTTGCAACCAGCACAGTGTCTGCCTTGTCTCATTCTCATAGTACTTATGCTTTGAAAAAGCACAGCTTCCTTGCTGTATCCCCCATCTCTAACGTCTTGAGCTCAGTATGCTTTTGACACAGGATGAGTACATTACTTCATTCCCACTGTACCACCCTGCTTCATGCATCTTCCCCTCAATTTCTGCTATACCCATTCACAGGGCTGTCTCCACTAGCTTCCTCTCTCATCAGTGTCCCTTGTTATGTGGCTTTTCCGGCTTCCCAAACCACATTCAATTTTACCTCCCCATGTCGTTAAGCTTGAAGTACTCTCTTATCTCGCGTTCCAGCTGGCCAGCAAACACTGCGTCCCTCCATAGGTAATGATTGCACTTCCACCTTGAGTCTATTCTGCTCATTCCCACTAAATCTACTTTCATAAGGACCATGTTGTGATCTGACCATCCGCCGGCCTATTTTCACTGTATCTTAATCTGTGTTTGTGTTCCTTATTTATCATTAAATAATCAGTCTGTGTGTTGGTGTCATGTGGCACGGAGTAAAACATGTATCCCTTTTGTTGGTGGTGCATGGTTCTCCAGACATCTAATAATCCCTTCCTTACTAGTAGCACACACAGCCCCACCCTTGGAGTCACTGGGAATGGTTCTGGTGTGCCTCACACTGCCATTCTATCCAAGTCTGCATCAGCCCACATGTTAAAATTGCTGCCTATAATGATCAGTTCTCCTAATAATCTACCTACGTCAGACAGCACCAATTCACTGGAGACCTCCTGCCCCTGGTTGGGACAACACAATGATGCCAGTATGATATGATATGATATGATATGATATGATATGAAATGGCATTTGTAATGCGCCTATGCACACGTTTTTCAAGGCGCGACAAAGCAAGGAAGGGGGAACAGAGGGAGGACAGAGACAACAATCTTACTAGACCAAAGTGACATTGAGATTGCGCAGGAGCAGGCGAGCGGGGAAGGGGAAAAGTGACAGGGGAAACTGGAGGGGGCAGTGCTGTACATGGGATCAAAATAATAACAAGAAGTACGGCCAACAGGTGGCAGGTGCAAGGGTAAGTGTAGACAGCAGGTGTCCAAAGGTGCAGGTAGGGGGACTGTAGGATTACAGATACAGACCCAAGTGCAAGGATTGCCGGGAGGCAGTGCGGGTGTGCAATGGGGTGGGCAGGAACCTGTGCCTGAAATCAGAGGGGAGCCAGGTAACCAGTGCAGTGTCAGACAGGAAATCAGCAGGGGAAATGAAGAGAGAAGGCAGAAGCAAAGAGGAAGGTCTTGAGGTGCTTCCTGAACCAGAGATTGTTCTCCTCAAGTTTCAAAGAGGCAGCAAGGCTGTTCCAGAGGGAAGCCCCAGCTGAAGAAAGAGATCCACCACTAACTTGTTGCTTGGAGAAGCGACTGACCCTGAGGGAGTTGGAGGTGGTGAAGCAAAGAGATCGAGAAGGATGCCGTTTACCTTCTAGCATCCCCTCAAATGTCTTGTAGTAGTCTCTGTACTTTTACTTAGGTCATGTTTAAGTGTTTGCTGATGAGGATACCTACACCTCCCATCTTTTCCTTGATGGAGGCCCAATTAACCTCTCCTATTCTGCCTCCCTTCAGGGCCTGCTTATCCCCCTGCCGTAACCTTGTTTACAGCACAAACAGTACATCTAGCGATGTGTCCTGAAACTCCCTCACCACCAGTGATCTCTTTGTCAGGGAACTCATTCCATCACTTATCCTGCCTTCCCCTGCAGGTTATTGCATTCATTTGTGATAATTTCCTGTATTCCCAAAAGACTCAATCCATCCTCAATGCCCTGGTACAATACCTGTTCTCTAGCATAATGCACACTGTGATTCCTTTCCTGTTGCCCCAATTTGCTGCCCCCAAACCCTTACGTAGTACTCCAACATAAATTCCCCAACAAATTCCCCCATGGTAAACCTCCCCTAAGACACCCTCTTCTAGTCAGAGGGCCACTAAATTCGCCAACACCCCTCCTGATATCTCATTTAGCTCATCATTGCTTTCCCTACAGGGGTGCCTTCTGTTTTTATGTTCAGTATTACCGTCAGCCCTTTACTCAGCTAAGCTCCACTTTACTGGGGATGGCATGTTCAATTTTGGGTATTTCTGGCCTCCTTTCCCCTTCTTTCATTGTGGCAGAGCCCGCGGGGGCAGACATAGTTCTTTGTTGTGGTATTTGCCAGCTCATGCTTTGATGTCGAGTCACGATCGTTGCTGTGGTTTTTCTACCACTCTCGCAACCAACCTCAAACGGCAGCACAAATCGATAGGCCCATTTATACCTAATGCCTTTTTCTCTAAGCCACTGTGTGCAGCAGTCACTTCTCCTACATAGGTTGATTCCCAATAAGTCCTGAAAGATGCCTATATTACCACCTCCCTACTGAATTTCCAGGGAGATCCTCGCTCTTGCAGCACCTCCATATTTTCTGTATACTGGAGGAACCATAGTATTACCAATCTGGGACCATCATTATAAGCTGTGACTCCTCTGAGTGCCCTCTTCAACTAGACATGCTTCCCTCCGCCTGCTTCAAAGAGGAGATTGACAATTCTTGTACCTTCCTTTCCACATCCATGGGAGATTACCTGTCAGGTTCGGCCAATTCCAGCACGCTGAGGTTGTTCCTCCTTTCACCATTCTCCAAGTTGTCCAGCTTCAGGAGCACATCCTCTTCCCTGGATTCAAGGTCAGTCAATCTGACATGCATCTGCATCTCCACTAGATCAATGTTCATTTGATTGTTTTACACCCCATCCAGCCTACCTTTGATGGATTCAACTCTCCGAAGCAAGTTGGCTATGGAGGCTTGTATGCTGTTCATCAGGGCCTTAATTTCTGCCATGATGCCTCATACATCCTCTTTGATTGCCATTCCTGCTTGTGACACCATCTCTGCTGAGAGGCTGCCCTGGTTGACTTCCTGATCTCTTCTATATTTCTGCACAGTTAGGATGACTGTGGGTATAATGCAAGCCCCTTCTCTTTCTGTTGTTCCTGCAGGACTCTCCAGCTCTAACAGTTCTTCACCAGGGGATACAGATCCAAATGAGTCACGAGCAGCCTCCACTTTCAACACTGTTCTCTCTTAAACCAGATATGCCCTGTGCAATTAAGTAGTAGTTTTAGTCATTTATATAGCACCTTTTCCCATTTGTACGGCCTCAACGTGCTTGTGGTGGGAACGCCCTCGGGAGACGAAGTCCAGGTATGGGTACATTCTTAGAAAGGCTTATAATGTGTGTGTGCATTTGGCCAAGATTTGGAATTCGGCGGGCTGGCTAGGCTCCAGTAAACAACCAAAGAGTTCAAGCACTTGCATGGGTGTTGAGGGAGGTCAAAAAAGTGTGCTAGTGCAAGAGATTTGTTATGTGTCCAGCTAGACTGAAATTCTGTTATAGGTTATTGCTGTATTCTAATGGCAGAAATGTTGAGGCAAGTCTGGTGTAAGAAGGCATAGACGTAAGTATTCAGCTAGACCGAATATTTGCTGTAGTCTTAGCTGCATTCTAATGTGAATGGATGGATAGTCATGCCTGCAGCAGATGTCCACCAAAGTGGTGCATTATACCTACCGAAGCTCAGATGGAGCTTATCTTTGATCTCGATGTGTGATCAGATTATCTGTGTGAAAAAGAAAAGGTGCCCTTACAGGCTCTTCTAGGCACTATTGACTGGCTACCCTCAAAGTCCTCTAATCACACTAGTCCGACTATTTTAGTACATCTTCTAAGCGTGACAGATAGGCTACCATAAGATCTTAGGATCATTGCATTCTCTAAACACAATAAACAGGCTACCCTTATAGTCTTCCAGCATATCTTCTAAGATCTATAATGGGCTACTTTCAGGCAACTTCTAACTGCAATGTCAAGAATACCTGCATATATCTGTATATGTTACAATGGCTAATTTATAGATCTTCTAAGTGCAATGGATAGGTAATCATAATATATTTTCTAATGTAATGGACAGGCTAACAATATAAAGTGCTACCCAAGTGCCCACTCCATAGCCCATCTACATGCAGCACACTGCCCACCCTCAAATTCTGTCTAATATCCTGAGATCTTCTGAGTGAAATATATGTGCTACCTTCACAATTTCTTCTAGATCAGTGCAATCGTTAACCTTCACAATTCTTCACATGCAATACATCTGCTAACCTACACCATTTATTTTAAGTGTGATATAGGTGCTACTTTTTCAACAATCTCTTCTAGTTTCAGTACATATGCTAACGTAACCATTTACTTCTATGAGCAATACATGTGCTAGCCTTCACAGTTCTTCACATGCAATACATCTGCAAATCTACACAATTTCTTTAAGAACAACACATGTGTTACCAATACCTTCTACCCCCAAATCCATCTAATTACAACCCATTTCTAGCCCAGACTCAATCTAAATTCAACTCATTTCCTGCCCCCAAAATCCATCAAATTGCAACACATTTCCTGCACCCAATATTTATCTAGTGCAATACATTTACTACCCCCACAATTCATCTGAGTGCGACCCATATCCTACCCCCAAAATGCAGCTAAGTGCAATATATATCCTATCCCCAATAGCAGCTAAGTGCAAACATATTCTAACCCCAGAATCCAACTAAGTGCAATACGTTTCCTACCACAAAAATCCATCTAAGTGCAACACCTTTCCATCTCCCAAAATCCAACTAGGTTTGACACCTTTCCTACTCCCAATAAAACCATCTAAGTGTGAAACATGTCCTACTCCTAAAAATTCATCCAAGTGCGACACCTTTTCAACTCCCAAATTACAGCTAAATGCAACACATTTCCTACTCTCAAAAATCAATCTAAGTGTAACACTTTTCCAACTCCCAAATTGCAGCTTAGTATGACACCTTTCCTACTCCCAAAAAAAGTCTTAGTGGGATTCCTTTCCTATTCCCAAAAACACATCTAATTGCAACACCTTTCCAACTCCCAAAATTCAGCTGTGTGTAATACATTTCATACCCCCAGAATGCAGCTAAGTGCAAAACATTTCCTACTCCCCGAAATCCATCTGAGTCTGACTCATGTCCTACGCCCAAAATCCATCTAAGTGCAATATGTTTCCAATCCCCAAATACAGGTATTTGTATTTTGTATTTTATTTATTTCTATAGCGCACCTGGCTCTAAGGAATCTGGGCGCATTTCTTGAAGTTACAGTGACCTAGTATGCATCAAAAGAAAGTAACATATCATTACAAATTACTTACAAGATACTTACAAGATATTTACAGAATATTTACAGGTGCTTCATCAAAGCGGCAGGGCCTAGCAACAAAAGTAGCAGAGAGCAATGTAGGTTAACAAATCAATGACACAGGTGGGGGCTTTGAGTGTCCTGTGCTATGAGCCTCATTTTTGCTTTGCTCTTGAAGGAATGGAAGGAGGATTCAGATCTGAGTGGATTGGGCAGCAAATTCCACAATTTAGTGGCACGAACCGGGAAACTGCCCCCCTGCCCCCGAGCTTTCTGAAGCTTAAATCTTGGTAGAGAGAGACAGTGAGCTTGGGATGCTCTGAGTGGGTGGCTAGAGGTGTGAGTTGTGAACCGGTTTGCTAGGTAATTCGGCGCCTGGTTGGCCAGGCATTTGGGCGTGAGTGCCTGAGTTTTATGGAGCATTTCTGTCGGAGACCGAGAGCCAGTGTAGGCTGTGTCTGGTGTCAGAAATATGCTGATTTCTAGGAATGCTTAGTGCTGCCCCGATAGCGTTGTTTTGGATTACCTTAACTTGCTTAAATTCCGTTGACTAGTCCCTAGATAAAGCGCATTGCAATAGTCGAGTTTCGACATGATGAGGGTTCTAGGAAAGATAGTGCAGTTAGACGGTGTCAGGAAATGTCGGCATACTGTAATGAGTTTACATGTCTAGGCTGATGTTGAGATTACGGCATTGGTTTGTCTCGTAAGAGATAGGGTCGAATTGAGATAAATGCCTAGGGTTTTTGTGTCATTGGATACCTTGATGGTATTGCCGTCAATGATGAAGGATTTGAATGCTTGATCAAATTTATTGAGTCTGTGGTGGGAGCCCAGGATAAGAAGCTCTGTCTTATCGTCGTTAAGACAGAGCCTGTGTTGTGCCATCCATGCCTGGATGACTTGATAGACATCGTTTACGGCTTTGGTGTCAGCTATGTTGTCGCTAGTGATAGGGGTGAGTACTTGGGTGTCATCCACGTAGTTAATGTAGGTGACACCCAAATAATCAAGAATATTGAAGAGCGGTTTCGTGAACACATTGTATAATGTAGGTGAAATGCAAGATGCTTGAGGGACCCTGCACAGGACTGGCAAAGGTTCAGCAGTGGCTGAGGGGGAGAAGACCCTCATGGATCTATTTTCGGCATCACTACATATTCTCCACACCAAAAATATCGCTGTATATGGTCGTCTGGAACGGCCATAGGTGATATTTTTTGGGGGGGATAATTTGGGGGTTTTTTGGGAGCGGGGTTTGCAGGGGTGTCCCCCGCTCCTTTAATAATAATGCAAGGGTGCGGGGGTCCCCCCAGCACGTTCCATGCCTTAATATCACTCCAAAAATACGCAGATATTTTTATATGGCTATATTTTTGCAGGGATATTAACACATGGAACCCTATTTGCCAGGAAGGATTTAATCCATGTAGTGGCTTTGTGGGAAAAATGGGCTGCAGATTTGAGATGATGGCAGAGTATTTGATGATCAACCAAACCAAATGCTGCTGATAAGTCTAGAAAAAGTAAAAGGGCCAACTTGTCGCTATCTTTGAGGCCCTCGATTTGCATCTTTAAATCGATAATGGCAGTTTGTGTTCCGTGCCTCGGTCGGAAGCCAGATTGTCTGAGGCCGAGGGGTTTATTATATTCAAGGTAATCCTGGATCTGCAGATAAGAGGCTTGGTCCAAAATTTTAAGTAAGAAGGGTGCGTTGGTGATGGGCCTGTAGTTAGTAGGGGTGCTTGGGTCTAAGGAGGGTTTTTTGAGTAGGGGGATTACCCAGGCATCCTTAACGTTATCCGGGACCATGCCAGTGTTCAAAGAAGAGTTTATAAGGGCGGTGATGAATGGAGCTAATTCATGGGTAGCCTCCTTAATGATGGGGCTGGGCACGTGTCACCCTGGCAGTTGGATGGTTTAAGTTTACTGATGATGTTTTCAACCTCTTTGATGGAGAGTGACAAGAAGCTAAAAGGCTTATGGGTGTGAGGATGAGGGACAGTTTTTCCGAATGGAACGCTGTACTGTGGGTCAGTCAGTAAGCTACTTTTTTTGGGATTGATTTTGGTTTGTGGTGTGGAGATTTTGTCGAGGAGTGCTTTTTGTATATTGGAGCACCATGTATTGTATTTACTACAGGTGTCAGGTGGGGCAGATGGTGATTCTAGTTCTTTAAGTATTTTCAAGAGCTCTTTAGTGTTGGATTTCGCTTGCAGAATACGTTTGTTGTACGTGACTTTTTTGGCTTGGAAAATTGCCTCTTTTTAATTGAGGGATGCTATGATAAAACTGTCCTTATTCGCATCAGAGGGGTGGCTTTTCCAGCGGGCCTCAGCGTTTCTCTTTTCCTTAAGTAGTATTCTCAAGTGTGGTGTGATGCACGTGTTGAGATGTGCATGAGGTTTGGGTGTTCGCAATTTAATTGGGGCAATGGTGTTCATGGCTTTAAGTATAGTTTGAGTGAATGTATTGACTAAGACTGTGGGGTCCGAGCACGCCACTGAAACATTATTGAGTATGGGTAGGATAAGGGGGAGCAGTTTCTCCCTTGTTATGTCCCTTTTGTTTCTCGTGCTGATGGATGGTGCAATGTTCTGTTTAGAGCATTAGTTATTGGCTTTGATTTTGAAGGTTATCATATGATGATCTGACCAGGAACAGGGTGTTTTAGACACTATATTGATGCTGCAATTGAGGTCGACCAGCCAATCAAGGGTTCTCCCCTTGTTGTGAGTAGGTTCGTGAATGCGATGGGAAAAACCCAGATCAGTTAATGTGCTAGCAATGTCCAACGCTTTAAGGTTGTTGGGATCTTGACAACCAAGATTGAAATCCCTGAGTAAGATAATTTGTGAATTAGACTTGCTGTTAGCTGCTAGGAGGGAGGTGATGTCATCTGTGAAGGTGGAGACGGGTCATGGAGGCCTATAGATAAGGTGAAGGGTGGTGGTTTGGTTAGGTGAGATAGGTAGTTTGACAGATAGTAACTCTGCTGAAGAAATATGCTGATTAGGGATGAGTCTAAGACCAAAGAAACCTCTGTAAATGAAGGTGTCGCCTCCGCCATTGGATTGATTGGTATTTCGGTTGCATCTACTGATTGAGTAGCCTTTAGGTATTGCGAGGGAGAGTAATGGACTAGCTGCTCCGTGTAACCAAGTCTCTGTGATGGCTATGAAGTCTAGATTGTGTTCTGCGATGAAGTCTGCAATTTCCAGGGCATGATCAAGGATGGTCCTGGCATTAACAAGGGCACCCTTAATCAGGGTGTCATTGGCAATGGGAGAATTAATAATGTTATTGTTTGATGACATTTTGGAAGGAGTGTTCTTGATACCTGATTACTTTGGTCTTTGAGTGAGATTGGAAGGAGTTTTGAGTGATTTCGCAGTAGTAGTAGTAAGGTGTGAATGACGGTCTGTGCAAGCTACACGAGGAAACTGGAGCCAATTCTGAGGTTCCTGAGATGCAAAGCGCATGGTTTATTATGGGTAGGTTTAGCTGCAAAATGTTCCTACCATAATGCAGGTGAGTTCAGATATTGGTTAGGGGGTAAAGCAGTGGAAATGGGCATTGTGCTGATAATGTGCTGAGGGGACAACAGCAGGGAGGTGGAGGTGGGAGTACTCTCAAGCGGTGGCGGGCTCGAGCTAGTGGTGCATGCTGAACACAGTATTGTCTGGATTGATAACGCACTGTTAATGTTCTGGAGTAGCCAGGCAAATGATAGTGTCGTGCAGCATTGTAGAAGTGAGAAGCATATTAGAAAAGGCACGCACATAGTTAAATATGTTCTAGGCAAGTGGAAAAGTCAGCTTAGGTCAGATGGGAAGCGCCACAACGAACAGCATATAGGGTTAAATTAAGGGAGGTGCACATCAATCTATTTGGTGTACAATGGGTCTTCAGCGCAAAGCATAGATCAGATAGGTCTCAACATAGTAATGACTAGGAAACCATAACGATCAGCCCGTATACATGAAAGGCAGTTAGTAGGACCCAGCTAAGTCAGGTGGAGCTCATACCATGTTCTCTCAGATAGGCATATAGATACTATGAGACACATCGAGTACGTTCAGCTAGTGGGAAAAGATCAGTTAGATTGGCAGTGAAACACAACAGGCACGTTCAGAAAGGGCAAAAGCTCAGGTTGGCTCAAATAGGGCTTAATGAGGCAATTCAAGTAGGTACTGCTTGTGCACATAATAGGTCAAATTGACTCCAGTGAGGCATTCAGGTACAGTGGAGCACAACCAGTGGGTGCTGCAAGGGCATGCAATACATTAAGTTAGATCAGATATAGATAGGGCATGTGGAAACAAGATAGCAGAGCAATTGGCTCGCGTGGGACATACAGTAGGCAATGTAGCAGATTGAGTTCGGTGAGCAGAGGAATGCAGAGTGCTGGAGGAAAGTTCACTCAGGTCAAGGGGATAGACCAGTGGAAGGCAACGTGCCAAAGTCAATGGGTTGGGAGTTGTGGCATTTAAACATGTAAGAAATGTCACAGGGAGATCACCAAAGTCATCAGATGTGTGGGCTTGCAGGCCGCATTAGGGCCCATATGGACACTGGAACTGGAAATGGGAGCAGCCTGTGAGTAGGTGCAGTACATTTTCTAACCCCAGAATCTAAGAAAGTGCATTACATTTCCTACCCCCAAATTGTATATAAGTGTGACACCTTTGAAAATACAGCTAAGTGAAATACATTTCCTATCCCCAATTATAGCTACGTGCAATACATTTTCTCATCCCAGAATCCAACTAAGTGCAATACATTTTCTACCTCCAAAACCCATCTGAGTGTGACCAATTTCGAACCCCAAAACACAGGTAAGTACAATACATTTCCTATGTCCAATTACAGCTAGGAGCAATACATTTTCTAACCCCAGAATCCAACTATGTTCAGCACGTTTCACACCCCAAAAATCCAAATGCGATACCTTTCTGACTTACAAAAACCCTTCTAAGTGTGACACCTTTCCTACACCGAAAAATCCATCTATGTGTGACACTGTTCCAACTCCCAAACTACATCTTAGTGCAATACATTTCCTACTCCCCAAAATCCATCTGAGTGTGACCCATTTCCTAGCCTCAAAATAAGTGCAATGTATTTCCCATCCCCAAATTACAGGTAGGTGCAATACATTTCTCACAAAATAAGCTTAAATGTAATGCATTTCCTACTCCCTCAAACCATCCAAGTGCAATACACAGATATCTCCGAATACATCTATCAGACTATCTAGGGGTGATCAGGTAATCTACAATGTTGCATTATGATGATGTTAAAATGAAGGAAGGAGTGGAAGATTGAGAAGAGAATACTTTATTTCGGCTTTCGCCATTTACAAAAAGAAATACATTTTATACAAATTGAAAAGTTAAAAGCGTATTAAAAACATTGTTCCTCGGTAAAGATGCCGGAGCCGTTAACCCCTTACTGCCCTATTACGAGGTCTGCTTGCGAGACCCGCTCTGGATGCCTGGTTTTACCAGACATCCTTAGCGGGTCCCGCGAGCGGCGCATCATGCTAACAATGGGCCTGTCATTAACGGGCCGCTGTTAGCATGCTCCCCATTCCCATTGAGCCCTATGGGGGCTCAAATGGGAATGGGGATGGTAAGGGTCCGGTTTCCCTGAATGTGGAAATACCGGGCCCTCCAAGGTCGGAATGGCCCAGTATTTCCCCATTCAGGGAACCCGGACGTGGACCCGAGTTTGGAGGCAGCCATGCCCTTGTTAAGGGCATGGCTGCCTCCAAACTCGTAATGAGGCCCATTGTTTCCACAAATATAAAATTGTGTAGGGTTTTAATTGAGCACAGTAATGGATGTGTTCACCGCCAATGCCACCTTACCTTATTTATTGCGGTAAGGTGCCTGCCTCTTGGTCATCCGTGGATGAACAGAGGCAAACATGGAGGGAGCTGTCAAGAATGGAGCTGCACTTCGCCTATGGCCCTTACTCGGCTGCCTGGGCAAGGCTGAGCTGGGAGCTGCATCGAAGTTTGTGCTTCTGGTCACGTGGGTGCTACTCTGACCTATGGGAGCAGCCTATGGGTAGTCAGGGAGGCGAGAGGAGGGAGAGATGGAAATTGGGCTGCAAGAGGCACCGAGCGGGGACAAAACAAAGAGGAAAAAACTAAAAAGTAGCTGCCTAGGCCACGGGGTGATTATGAATAGGAGATTCTGCTTCCTGTGAACTGGGGCATGAAAGCTGGATTTACACGAGCATCGAGCTAATAAGGCTTTTTTGGGTTTCCCGATGCTTCTGGTCATGTGGGTGCTGCTCTGGTCTATCGGAGCAGCATGTGGGCAGGCATGGAGGCGGGAGGATGGAAGGATGGAAAACGGGCTGCAAGGGGCACCGACCAGGGACAAAAGAAAGAGAAAAAAACAAGAAAAAGTAGGTGCCCAGGCCACAGGATGATTTTTACCAAGAGATGCTGCTTCCAGCGAACGGGGGCATAAAGTCTCGATTTACACGAGTGACAAGCTATTAAGGCTTGTTTGGGTCTCCCATTGCTACTGGTCATGTGGGTGCTGCTCAGGCTATCGGAGCAGCTGTTGGAGGGGCAGGGAGGCAGAAGGAGGGAAGAAGGGTAAGCGGGCTGCAAGGGGCACTGAGCAGGGAGAAAACAAAGAGAAAAAGCAACTAAGAAAATGTAGCTGCACAGGCAACTCAGTGATTCTTACCAGGAGAAGCCTCTTCCAGTGAAGGGGGGAAAAAAGTCTGGATTTACATGAGCGTCAAGTTAATAAGGCTTGTTTGGGTGCTGCTCCGGCCTATCGGAGCGTATTGTGGCAGGCAGGGATGCAGGAGGAGGAACGAAGGGTAAGCAGGCTGCAGGGGGCACCGAGCAGGGACAAAATGAAGAGAAAAAAAACAATAAAATGTAGCTGCCCAGCCCACAGGGGTCATTCTTAATAGGAGATGTAGCAAACATGGGTATAAAGGCTGGATCTACACACGCGCGGAGCTAATAAGACTCATTGATTCTCGCATTGCTTCTGGTCACAATGGGTGAGGCTCCGGCCTCTCAAAGAAACCTCTGGGCAGGCTGGAGCTAGTAGGAGGGAAGGGGAGAAAGGGGCACTGAGCGGGGACAAAACAAAGAGAAAAAAAAACAAGAAAACGTAGCTGCCCAGGCCACAGGGGAATTCTTACCTGAAGATGCTGCTTACATCGAGCGAGGGCATAAAGACAACATGTAAACGAGTGCCGAGCTAATAAGGCTCGTTTGGGTCTTCCATTGCTTCTGTTCACGGGGGTGCTGCTCCAGCCTATTGGAGCAGCCTGTGGGTGGGCAGTGAGGCGGGAGGAGGGAAGGAGGGGAGGCGGGCTGCTAGTGGCACTTTGCTGGGACAAAACAAAGAGAAAAATAAATAAGAAGATGTAACTTCCCACGCAGGATATAACCTTGCTTATTCCATCGGGGGCCTGCCAGCTGCCTGGCCTTACTCTATACCCAAATCCTCTCTGCTCAATGGCCTTTCTCAATGCGGACTCTTGTTTCGATGGGGGTCCACCCCAGCAACTGTCTCTCGTTAGTTTGTGGGTCCTTTCTGATGTGTCCTGGCTGCCCTAGCTATGCTCCCGCCAACTCTCCTGTAGACGGCACGGTGACGAGTGTAATATTTGAATCATGCTCTGGGGCCATGGGTGACTCACAGTCTCCTCATGGTGTTAGGGCCTCAGTTCCCTTTGTGATTTTCCACCATCTGCAACAACAGTTCTCATCTGTGTCGCCTGTAAATGGCCAGGTCCAGCCCTCAACCTCTATGCAGGTCCGCTCACTTCAGTTGGGCTCTTACGCTCTCTGCAGTGGCAAGTGGGGCCATCAGGAATATACTGACGTACCAGACACCCGGGCCAGTATTGGTGCATCAGCCGACCGTTCTTAAAGGTCTGGTCTTATGCCTATCCAGACTACCGGGAACAGGTGTTGCGGCTCCCTACAAGCTCTTCTGGGAATTCGTTCCACTGAACTTCCAGGAGAGCCATAGAAAGGGCAGCCTGCACTTGGCTCCACCCCCATGTCTTTGTGTGAAGCAGCATGCTCCCGCGAGGTGCCGGTCTTGCCGGACACCACCTCACAACGGCCCCGAGCGCACTTGTCTCATGCCTCCAAAGCGGGTGTCTCTTTTTCTGCTGCTCATTCACTCCAGAGCCAGTCTGTTCCTTAAGGCACGCTCAGAGTGGTGTATCTTGTGTCCAAGCTGGAAAGAACCATATAGACTACTCTCTTATATACTCAGGGGTGTGGTAGCTGCACTCTAGGCAGCCATTGCAGTCTGCGCCCCCCAGTGCTCTCCTTACATGACTTGTTAATACTATTAGTTCAGAGGGAATTATGCTGAATTGATGGAGCGAGAGAGCATCATTATTCCTATTTTTAAGAATGGTTCCATTGAGGATCCAAACTATTATCATCTGCTCTCTCTTTTGGATATATCTAATATGATTTTTAGTAGATGTATTATGGATAGGCGTGAGAAATGGGTACAGAATAATAATATTTTAAATGCTTCCCAAGCTGGGTTCAGAAAAGGCTTTCATATACTTGATCATTGTTTTATTCAGAATGTTTTAGTAGAAACATACTGCAAGATTAAAGGGGGCAGATTGTATGTTTCTTCCCTTTGTTTGGAAAAGGCCTTTGACTCCAGGGATAGGAATATGCTATGCAGGAGGCTGGACATTCCTATGGTTCCCAATGGTCTTATAAAGCTAATTCAAGTCTGTTACGTGGATACCTACACAGCAGTTTGTACCCTCACACCAAATTGGTCAACTAATAAGGGTGTTAAACAAGAGGGTTCATTGGTCCCTCCTCTTTTTATTCTCTTTTTATCAGATGCTAATCCTGAACTAAGTGGGTGTAAACCCTCCTTCATCTCTTCATAATGTGCCCTATGCATTGTTAATGTTTGCCCATGACACGGCATTATTAGGCTTAACCCTGGGGGGCGGGAGGGGGTGCTACAGAAGAGTTTGGAGTATGCTGAATTTTACTTCTGTAGAAAGGGTCTACACCTGAACATGGACAAAACAAAAAATTAGTTTTGGTAAAGGGACAGGCAACTGTGTGTGGAATCTGAGAGGCATAAATACAGAAGCGGTAGTCTCTTTTGCTATATCTGGGGCTCACTTTCGATACTACTGTAAATTAGGTTTCTCACACTAAAGCTACTGCTGTGAAAAGAAAATCTAGGATGGGAGGACTGTTGAGGTTTTATTCTAAATGTGGTGGCTTTATTTCAGAGAAATGTCTAAAAGTTAAAAGGGCCAAAGTGGGGACAATGCGTCTGTATGTGAGCGGGATTTGGGGGTTGGCAAATTGTACCCTGCTGGTAATGGCCCAGAACAAATTGCTGAAAAAACTAACCAGTCATCCCCCAAGCGCACCTAAGAGTGCAGTTAGGATGGAATCGGGTGTCCCAAATATAGCCACATTGGGGAATTCTCTATTAAAAAAATATTACACAGCCACTACCGTGGCTGTGTAGTTATGGTTAAGTTGCTGTTTCCATAGGAAGAGCACTTTTTGGGTGGCTTATAACTTTGCTCTCCCTGGACGAATCCTCACCAAACTGTGCAGAAAAAGTATATGGTACACTATGAATTTTTTTGCAAAGTTTGGTGAAGTTTGGTCCAGGGGGGGTAAAGTTATAGGGGGGGGCCCGAAATGTCTTTTTTTCCCATAGAGTGAATGGGGAAAAAACTTTGCTCATGCCTACAGCTCAAACCGTTGGACGGATTGTTACCAAATTTGCGGCAGGGGCAGGGGCTTGGTCCCGAAAGCGTGCTTTTGTAAATTTGGTGCCAATCCGTCCTTTAAAACGACCAAAGAATATGTCTAAAACATTTAGTGATATCTATGTCCGCTCTGCTGTTACACTTCCCTGTTCGCTCTGCAGGCAAGATACCGATTGGCCAGGGGGGTAGCGTCATGACCACGGCCACGCAACGTCTTCACCGATTGGCTACAGTGGGCTGTGATGTGCGTCAGAATGTGTGTATGCGCCCGATTTCTTGGATCCGAAGACAGCGCGGTCGCTACCAGAGGCGAAATGCCGTTTCGGAAAGTGTTTTGCTCTGCTACAGTGCGTGGGGAGGATTACAGAGTAAGAGATGGGTTAAATACTGTACTTGTTTGGGCGGTAGGTGTTAATGATGTGTTCGCCATGCGAAATGGTGTTTGGGAAATTATTTTGATCTCTTATAGTGATTGGGGAGGTTCAGAGAGTGAGAGATGGACGAAATACTGTGCTTGTTTGGGCGGCAACTGTTAATGATGTATTCTCAATTGCTGCCTTGTTCAGGATATTTGTACGTCCAGAAAATGAGGGGTGTAATAAAGGTAATATTTCAGTACGTGCTGTCTGCAGGCACCTTGAAAATGATCGAAGGACATGCGTGGTGTTAGTGACCATTGAAATTGAGTACACGTTGTTATTATATTACATTTTCATATGAGTCTCTTATTGATTAGTACGCCACCATGGTTGTGACATGCTGCAGTGGTTGTGGGCAGGGCCTAGAGTTTTGGATGCATGGCAGTAGGCCGAAGGCCATACTTCCAAAACTGTAGGCCCTGGCCACAACCACCGCAGCATGTCACAACCATAGATACACCTGTAGTATTGATTATGGATAACATGGTTGTGGGGAGTGTGTGCTGTGTTGGGTGCTTGGCCGAAGGCCATGCACCCAAAAACAAAGTTATAAGGGCTGCAGGTATAAGACAGTGCACACCAACACATTGTAATATCTATGGACATACAGCTAGGCATGCAGTCTCTGGCGAGATCAAGTGAAGCATACCACTCCTATCAATACACACCTTCCACTGCACATCACTGAGGTGGTTGTGGGCAGGATGTAGAGTTTTGGCTGCATGGCTGCAGGCTGTAGCCCATGTACAATACTCCTAAAACCCTAGGCCCTGTCCAGAACCACCACATCATATTATAGCAATGCATATACCCGTAGTATAGGTTAGCATGTTAGATGGTTTTGGGGAGGGTGTACAGTGTTGGATGCATGGCCGAAGGCCATGCACCCAGAAACGACCTTATCAGCAGTGCAGTTATAAGGCAATGCACACGTATACATTCAAATGTTTGTGCGCACATATCCAAATGTCTAGGTCCAGCCCACAAGCACTGCAGCATATTAGACAGGCATGTTAGTGGCTGTGTTGTTATGGTGCATTTGCTGTTTCCATAGGAAGAACACTTTTTGGCAGCCTTATACCTGTGGTACCCTTGGACGGTTCATTACCAAAGTTTGCAACAAAAAAAAAAAATCTAACACTTAGACTTTCTCTGGAAAGCTTGGTGATGTTTGGGGTAGGGGGGCGAAAGTTATAAGGGGCAGGGGTTCTCAAAACATCTCTTTTCCCTTTAGATTGAATGGGGGAAAAGGTTTGTGCCCGCAAACATGTGGCTCTTTCCCTGATTGGTTGTAGGACAGCGTGAAATAGGTCAGCATTCTTTTGTGGCACCCCTATCTTTTATTCATGTTTCACTGTACGCTCATATCGCCAGAAACTCATCCAAAAAAAGACAGCATTGGACTTGTCACACTCATGTAATAGTATTTCAGAAGGTGACTTTTGCGTGGGGCAGAATGGGATGTGCAAGTACAAACTGAAAAAGTGGACTTTTCTTGTCACCAAAGTGATACGTTTAAATGGAAGTTTCTGCTCACTGTAACACGATTAATTACGGCGTGTGAGTTACAATGTTTTTGAAATTAAATTGCGGTCAGACTGGCGTTGTAAGTTTACAAAACTAAGGACACCATCTGCAGTGTTTTCTGAAAACAGCGCTTCTGGAGGTGTATGGGACTAGCAGTTCTCATAATTGGATTGCAATATGTTGCTTCAAAGAAAGAACGTATTTGGTTTCTCAGTGATGCCACATGAGTTGCTTTTTCGGTTGACCGCTCAATACGCCCGCACATCCGAGTGAATGTATAAGGGGCAATTGTTTTTTGACCTTGACCGAAAAGGAAAGTTAGTAGCAATTCACGGAATGAAAGGGTCGAAAAAAATAGCAATTGATAAGGTTATGTTTTAAAAAGTTTGCAAGGGACTTGCAATATCAGTATACGAAGATTCTTCGATGCAAATACATTGGCGTGTCACTTGCACAAACAGAATGGAGGCAGTAAATATTATGTAAGTTTATTTTTGCCCACTCTACAGCCACCCACGCTTTATTGTACCATTACCGCACCTCTAATTGTGCTAATATAATTGCCGTATTATCTTTATGCACTCTTACATTTTTCCTGTAACGTTGCAGAGTGAGCAGGTTGTACGTTTGTAGCTTATGAGTGCACTCATCCTTTTTTAGCATTAATATTTTTTATTTGAAATGGCAACTTTGTCCTCATAGATTTGGGTGTATCTTTGCATGTTTTTTTGGTAATTTGTCGTTTATAATTAATTTCATAAACGATTTATCCTCTTCCTGTGTAGTTGTTTTTTTTTTACTCTTACGGCTATGGGGGGCCAACTGTCCTGGATTTCGGGGGATTGTCCCGCAATTAGTTGCTCCGTCCTGCGGTTTGCAGAGTGGCTGTGCGGGACGCAGGTTGTCCCGAGTTGCGTCGGAAGAACCTGCCTCCAGCACAGCCACTCTGTAAACTGAAGGGGTCATAAACACAGCACGGCGCTGCCGCCTGCTGCTTTTTTTGTCCGCCGCTGGCTCCTTTTGAGCCTACAGTTGGAATTGTAACACTCTGACACCTGGCTTCATTGAAATGCTAATGCTTAGTTCCTGGGGTCGTGATGGGCATGTTTGCAGTTAAAAAACGTGACCATCCCCTCCCAAGGACAAACCATTTGCATTTCAATTAAGCCAGGAATTAAGAGCCATTGAAAATAAATTACATTTACAAAGGGGCGGGCCAAGTGAATGACATGACATCATGACCGCCTTGTGGGCAAGTGTCCCGTGACAGACTATGAAAGAGTTGGCGACCCTATTACGGTGCATGCAAAATGTCGCCATTTGTAGCCTGCTACAATAGGTTCTCATGGAAATTAGTAACATTTTACTAACATGTCATGTTTGAACACATACATTTGTGTTGTACTTTGCACATTTTCTGTGTCTTTTTTGAAATTTTTTGGTAGAGGTTGGTTATTGACACGTACTTTCTGTAACTTTTCCTGCCTAGGTATATCATGCCATACTGTGTCTGCAATGGTTTTCAAATGCCGAGTGAGGGCTTCTTCGGACGGCAAATGCAACTGCTGGTGAGCGGTTGCCTGTCCATAATAATTATGTGGAATGAGACTGTAAGTCAATTTGTCCATACGCTGAACTCGCTATTCGGAGCAACATCACTTCATTCATGGTGCTGTAGGCTCCGGGTCATGACGACTTCTGGGAAATAACTGTGGAAACAAAGCGACTGCTTCAACGAAGAGTTAAAAAATTTTGTATGACAAAAAAACAACATGCTCCTCTTCTTCACCATTTCCTATGCCGCCCTTACAAGCATTGTTATGATCGTATTGAAAATGGGCTTACTCCGATGGACTCTGCCAGTTTGTTGTTAAATAAACCTACTTTGCAAACTCTATAATGTTCATGTTTTCTTTTACCTTCCACTGTATTATTTCCAAATGTAAGTTATTAGGTTGTACATCGCTGTATGTTTATTTACAAGTGTTGCGTCACGTCACGTATTTGTGCTTTGAGCAGCCTACCATGGAAACGGAAGAGGGCGTATGAAGTACCTTGCAGAAGTACTGCTTATCCCGCTTATCCCGCTGCAAAATGTTCAAAGCTGCTGGAAGTGAAAAGCCAGTTGGACTCTGTGTACCAGAATCCTTTGGGGAAAGCTCTGTTTGTCACGCCCCTGGAGGTGCCGTACTTCCACTTTCCTATATCTAGCGAGTGCTCGCGCACCAGCGCGCACCTAGCAAGGAAGTACCTTACAGAAGTACCGCTTATCCCGCTGCAAAACGTTCGAAACTGCTGGAAGTGAAAAGCCAGTTGGACTCTGTGTACCAGGTCAGCAATCCACTTAGTCCAGGACTGTTCCTAACTGGCTAAGAGACTTGGACTTGGACCATTAGCTCACGCAGTGTTTGTTTGTTTGTTTTTTTAGAATCCTTTGGGGAAAGCTCTGTTTGTCACGCCCCTGGAGGGGCCGTACTTTTGCTTTCCTATATCTAGCGAGTGCTCGCGCACCAGCGCACACACACCTAGCAAGGAAGTACCCTGCAGAAGTACCGCTTATCCCGTTTTGCCCGGTGTGGCCGGGTGGGCGGATATTGCGTTGGCAATCAGTTTGTCATTAACAACTTTATACACTTGCTTTCGAGACAGTTTTGAACTTTCTTTGCTGATTGTAAGCTAAGTTAATTTATTTATAATTACGTTGAAGTTGAAGTTGAAGTTGCTTGTCAGCTGGAGATGAAGCAGCTTTATTAACTTGCACTTTATTTATTTTTTCTCCTTGTTTGTTTCGTTGTTTCGTTGACTTTCTTTTTACATTGTTTTGTCCTCAATTTATTATTATCTCCCTCTTGTTATCGTCTATTTTACGGTGGTGAGCTATTTTTATTTGTGAGTGGCTTATGCTTTGCAAGTTATATACTTTGAAAACGTGTATGCCCATTAACACGGCATATAATAGTTTATCAGAAAATCCAACAATGGCGCCCGGGTCAACGAAGATGTGCGTGTCTAGCACAGCCATTACGCTAACCCCGGAAGCCCCAGCCTAAATCCCCGCCTAAAGCAACCCGTCCAACAACATCTAAAAAAAGTCTTAAGCCATTTCAATGGAAAGGGCCTTCAATAAATGAAGCATTAAATAAAGCCTCCTTCTTCACACCAAAAAGAGCAGGCAGAGGAGACTCCAATTTTACAGCAGCAGCAACAGTGTCTCCAATGCCTCAAGTGCTATCTGATACTACCATTTTAGATCCAGCCGTGAACTCAATGGGGGTTCAGGAGGGAGAAGGAGAATCCAATGTTAATGCAAATGGCCCACAGAAGAAACTGAATAGTACTGTGATTGATAGCCTAGAAGCTGGACACATTTCCTTGTATACTAGCCAATGCACTTCCCCGATCACTATACACAGTAAGCGATAGTTTCAAGGTGATTTGCATAGTGGAAGAAAATCTATTTTAGATGAATCCTCTGCATCTTCTGCATATGTTCAACCCACTCCAAGACAATGCCCGCTGAACCAACCATTCATTGATATTTCCTCAAACGTAAATGCACCCCGAACCAACTTCTTAGAAATCACCCCGTCTGCTATAAACACCACACTGCTAACCTTATTTAAGCTAATGGAAAAATTAGATCCGAAACTCACAATCTAAGCGAGGCAAATTGATGTTATCCATAATTGGATGACACATACACAACAGCAGACTCAGGTCTCATCTGAAAGTATACCTAAACCAAGTTGTGTACCTTTAATCCCAGAAATCATTCGATCAATTGATAACACAAATGATGAGCCAATAGTGACCAGAAAGGAAGCATCCTGGATAAGTATTGACTTAGATAATAATCAAGAGGCAAGCAACGTCTGCCAAACAAAAGCGCAAAAGCAGAATATTAAAACAACAACGAAACCTATGCCTCAGATTACAACAAAAAAGTCCCAAAAACAATCAAGGAAATCAAAGAACATGCCCGCAACAAAGATGCCCAGAAATAAAAATAAAATGACTGCCTTTTTTAACACCCTTGATATAGTTAGTAAACAACATAACTACAATGATGCATTCCTCAGCCGGGAACTGAGGAGCCAGGTCTAGCAGTAATCCAGGTGGACACCAGGTCGAGTAACCAGCAAGTTCTTCCACCTGTGTTGCCCAAAGCAACTTCCACCGAGCATGCTAATGATCCAATTCAACATTCTCCATTAAATGATTTAGTGCAAGTGCTTGAGAATAGTGAAGAGGATGTAAGGAACTGTCAGGACATGCCAGAGACGGTCAATGGTACTTCCACTAATGTGGATTTGGGGTGCAGGGGTGCACAGCTAATTCCGATTTACAAACAAATGTATATTTGAACTTTCAGATATATCTCTCTACGAAAATGTAATGAGATTCTAATTGTTGTTTCAGGTGCAGGCGGGCAAACATCACAAGGCCACTTGGGACATGGAAATTGTCAAAAAAACAGCACTGTGTATTGCTACCCAGTAGGCCCAAATGCACTCCTAATGGAATAGGAAGTCCCAATCGACATTCATTAATACTTTGGTAGACTTTAGCCTATGAAGCTTTTAGATATATATTTGTATATTCATAGATACACTAATTAAATACAAACAGTTAACATTTATGTTATGTCGCAAATCTTTCATTAGATAAATACATGATATTCTTCATTCAATAGACTCAGCCTCAAACTTAATTCTCAGAGAATCTTTTAATTCTCTAGTTTTACAACAATACAAGTGATACATTTCAACAGTATTGTCTTTCATGACACTATCAAAAAACATTGACACTTCAAACAAAAGGTTGATACTTCAAAAGAATAGAAAGCATAGCAGTAACAAAACAATTTTGTGTTTGTTAGTAAAAAGTGTGTTAGACGCAATTGTCTCTTGGAGTGGTTGACTACCTCCAGGGAAACCCTTTTTAGATTTAGACAATCAACCAACGCGTTTCGGATCAAAGATCCATCTTCAGGGTGGGGGTTTCTCTGTTCATATATATGGTGTGCTAAAAGGAGTAGTACATTCCTAATTCTGGTCCTGTGGGTAATTCAAAGGGACATTCATTTAGTTAACTAGCAAAAGACAAAGTGAGACTAAACGTAAGATACAGGGAGGCTAAAGTTACTGACCTCTCATCGAGGGCCGGAGAGATCCAGAATTTGACCTATTATGGAAACAATCAAAAATAGGGAGCCAGGGTAAGTAACCTAAAAAGAGTCAAATGTAACCTAAGTCAGAAGAAATGTAATTCAAGCAGCAGCACTGCACTCACCCAGTCTTCAGATGGCAATTATTGGAGACTGGGAGGCGGCCAGGCTTAGTACGGCGAGAACCCTACAATTGAATAAGTGATATTTACTGCAAATTTAAGTTCTGTTCAACGATACCAATAAGGATTCCGGCGGTGGACAATAGTCCAATGTGTGCCCAATCCTTAGAGTGGGATAGAGGAGACAGTTTCCCAATATACTTCCCTTCATGCCTCCCCAGCGTGCAGCATGCATAGAGGTGCAGCCTGTCTATATCGTAATCTCATTCAGGTCAATGCCTTCATTCACCGTGTCGCGAAGCTTATCCAAGCACGCTGACTGCTGTGCTGAAAGCAGCACAGCTGTGGGGAGCGTTCAAGGTTGTCTCGGCAACCCCGCGCATGCGCACGAGGAGGCCGCATGGTGACCATCTTGGTGTGCGATCCCTGGCCCAAACATCCTTTGTCATGGAGATAGGAATTTCGTGCAATTATGCAATTAGTTCGGTTTGCGTGTCGGCGCTAACCTCTACACTGAATAAGACGATCATCATGAAGGATTCAGGTGAACCTGGACAACTATATGTTAATTGTGAACAAGAAGGAAGACTAGTGTGCATGGGGGCACAACCGCAGTATGAAAAAGCCGCGGGGTGCCCCCATGGCGCACGAGTCATTAACTTCCCTCTAGGTAGGTGTTTCCCGGGGACTGCGCCTAGGCCATTAGTCAGCGGTGTCAAGTATGTATACGTGTGTGATCCAAAGAGTTAACCCGTTGCATGTAAACTCACACAACTCTCTTCTGGGTACAGTGTTGCAAATAATGGTGTCTACCATATGTTATGTAACTTCATCAACATACAAACATATGCTACCATGAGGCTTTCGTGACCCATAATTAAATGCTGCATTATTAAAATTTAGCACCTAGCAGTTTTGACTACTTGAATATTTAGATCAAAGATTACATTAAAGTACTTCAAAACTGACACCAACAACTTGTCAACATGTCTCATATCAGATTTCAAATTCATTTTAAGCTCCGCACAGACAAAGAGCATGAATTTAACACTGGTGCTGCATCCGTATGGCCTAGCCCACATTCGCCATATATGATGGCAAAGCTCATAGCCATGAGTATCCAGATTACAAAATGTAATTGCATTTACATAGAATGACATCATGGGGTATTAGAAAAATCACATACACAGTCCAGTCAGCAGATCTAAGGGGTGAAGATTCAGATAGATGAAGTTAAAATCAATGTCAGCCGCAGCGTGAAAAAAGTTTTTACAGCATGTAGAGTGAACATTGCAGATTCACACGAAACACATTAAGTCGAATTCAATGTTCATGCCTCCAGGCTTAGTGAGTCCAAGAGCTCAATCTATAGGATCTCCCTCTGTGCCAACTTTCGTTGTACATCTCCCCCTCTGCTTCCAGCTGTTACCTGCTCTAAAATAACACATTTCAACTGTGCTATAGTATGGCTTTTTTTTCTGCAAAATGGGCTGAAACTGGTGACTTCTGGTTCCTAGTACGGATATTGGACTTATGTTCGGTCCATCTCGTTTTCACCTTCCTAGTTGTCATTCCAACATAGTAGAGCCCACATGGGCATTTCAATGTGTATATGACATTCTGGGCATCACAGGTACAAGAATGTTTTAGCAGTATGGGTTTTCCTGAGTGGGGATGTGAGATGGAATTTCCTTTGATGATATTGCTGCAATGTTGACAGTTGTGGCACAGAGTCATGCCATTAAATTGAGTCGATATCCCTGAACGTGGAATCTCGGCTTTCACTAGACTCTTCCGTAGCGATTTGCTATTTCTGTATGCAAATGTTGGGAGCTCGGGAAACAGGTGTTGTAGTTGTGGGTCCAACTGTAGCATTGGCCGGTGTTTCTTTATATTTTTTTTAAATTTTCATGCTTTGCAGAGAATATGTGGTAACATAGACCAGTTGTTCACCAGGTTTCTGTGGCTTTGGTACCAGCAAGGTCTCTCGATTGATATTTCTAACTTTCCCTGCTACACTTGTAATCAGAGAAGAATCGTAACCTCTTTCAGTGAATTTGGTTTCCAGTGCGGACGATTGGCGTTCTTACTCAGTGTTATCTGAAATGTTTCTTCTGTACCTTAGGAATTGACTGAGTGGTACACTGTCTACTGTTCTCTTAGGGTGGAAGCTTGTTGCCAATAATAGGCTGTTCCTGTCAGTCTTTTTAGTGTAAATCCTGGTTTCCAATTTAGCCTCGGCTGCATATATTTCCACATCCAAGAAATGAATCTTCGAGTTACTGGTCTCTGTGGTAAATTTAATCCGGGGATTCATCGCATTCATCATCTGGAAGAAGTTATCCAATTCGTCACGTGGCCCTGTCCAAATCCCAAAAATGTCATCAATATACCTGATGTATAGTGATAGGTGTCTCATCCATCTTGGTGACGTGAGGACATGCTCATGTTCTAAGTAATACATGAAAGCATTCGCATAGCAAGGGGCCATGGCTGCCCCCATACTGGTTCCAGATATTTGGATAAAGAAACGGTCCTGAAATTTGAAAAAATTATTTCTGAGTACCACCTTCAGAAGGGTGAGGACAAAGAGTCTGTCTCCTTGGCATTTGTCTGATCCTAATATGAGCCATTCAATCGCTTCCAAGCCTGCTTCGTGTGCTATGTTCGTATATAACGAAGTGACATCCATAGTGAATAGTAGGTCCCTTTCTTGTACAAACTGCACAGTGTTTAATTTCTGCAAGAAATGCATTGTGTCCTTTATGTAGGTAGGTGTATCTTGGATCAGGGGTTGAAGGATGTTGTCCAAATATTGAGCAAGGGTTCCAGGAGGCTTTCTGTTGCTGCTATAATCGGACGTCCCGGCGGTTTCAAAAGCCTTTTGCGGATTTTTGGTAATATATATATATTACGGGCATAATGGGATGTTTATTCTCAAGGAACCGTCGTGTTTTTTCCGAGATGACGTCGTTCTCTTCGGCCTCATCTAGGACTCTTTTGATCAGGGCCCGTACCGTTTCGGTGGGGTTCATTGGGACTTCGAGGTAGGGTTTTTCATCCCTCAGTTGTTGTTCTATTTCTTCAATATAATCCTGCTTGTTCATCATGACAAGGGCGCCACCCTTATCGGCAAGCTTAAAGATAACTTCCTGATTGTCTAACAGATTTTTAAGGGTCTGCCGCTCTGTTTTAGAAAAATTACCTTGGGAATCAGTTTTGAATTGTATCCTTTTCAAGTCCTGCAGGACTGTCTTTTTCGAATGTGGATAAGATATGATTCTGTATGGGAGGATTGAAGGTACTCTTGGGATCGAGTTCCAGGTATTTATGTGGTTCCTTCCCCATGTCATCCTCATCCAGGGAGTCAAAGAAAACTTTTAGCTTCAGCTTGTGCATCAGCTTAAAGAAGTCTATTTTCTCTCGAAGTAATGTGCTGTTATTCCTGGGGACAAACGACAAGCCTTTCTTCAGAACTTGAATTTCCATTTTGGACAGGTGATACGATGAAATATTAACAATTAAGTTTTCTTCGTCCCCTTCTTTCTCTGAGGATTTTTTCTTTTTTCCTCTTCTGATTGGCTTTTTCCTAAAAAAGCTGCAGGTCCCTCAGTTCCTTGGTCACTATCAGATGGTCCAGGATTGCCTCTGCACTCTGACCTGTTGTAACTTCCAATTCCGTACTTGATGCCTCAGATGAGGTATTATCAGTTGGTGCTGGTCCTGGTTTACGTGGGTTGTTGAACTTAGGTTTGTTTGGAAGGTGGCCGTAATAAGCCTGCCAACTATAGACTATATCTAGCTTATAGTCTTGTGTGTCGCGCCTACATTTCCTATTTTTTTTTACTTCAAGTTCCTGTTTGTACCCTGCCAATTTTGATTTATTTCCTCCACAATTTGTTTAAGTTGGTCAGCCGTGTAGCCCTTGATCAATATAGTTTTCAGTCCTTTGATGTCCTCATTCAATGTTGTAAAGGAGTGTGCGAGTTCTTCAATCAAATCGAGGAAACACTTATTGAGTATCAGGTGCCATCTTTTCACGAAAGCTGGATTTTCTTTGCAAAGCGTCGGTTCTAGGTTCAAACGTAACCCTCTTGGTATCCTCTTTGTCGTGTAGTATTGGTAAGTGTAGTTGAATGCAGCTTGAGGTTAATCTCTCTTCTGATCTTCCATTCAAGTTGTCTAATCAATGCTTCTGGTTTGTCAGTTGTTATAAGTTCTGCTCCTGCTGTTTTGATTAGTCCCAATATTCTGACTGCCTCCTGCTCACTGAAGGCGAGTGTCTCAGCTCTATTGTTTGTGGTCTGGTCTATTGTAGAAAAGGACATATTTGAGAGATCGAGGTTGTTGAATTTCAACTAATTTGGTCTACGTGCTCAAATATGCGCGTGCAACCCCTTTGGTGTGGCCAAAAGAAAAACAACAAAGGATTTGGGGTGCACAGCTAATTCCGATTTCCCAAAAAATGTATATTTGAACTTTCAGATATATCTCTCTACGAAAATGTAATGAGATTCTAATTGTTGTTTCAGGTGCAGGCGGGCAAACATCACAAGGCCACTTGGGACATGGAAATTGTCAAAATTGTCAAAAAAACAGCACAGTGTATTGCTACCCAGTAGGCCCAAATGCACTCCTGATGGAACAGGAAGTCCCAATCCACATTCATTAATACTTTGGTAGACTTAAGCCTATGAAGGTTTTAGATATATATTTGTATATTCATAGATACTCTGATTAAATACAAACAGTTAACATTTATGTTATGTCGCAAATCTTTCATTAGATAAATACATGATATTCTTCACTCAATAGACTCAGCCTCAAACTTAATTCTCAGAGAATCTTTTAATTCTCTAGTTTTACAACAATAGAAGTGATACATTTCAACAGTATTGTCTTTCATGACACTATCAAAAATCATTGACACTTCAAACAAAAGGTTGATACTTCAAACGAATAGAAAGCATAGCAGTAACAAAACAATTTTGTGTTTGTTAGTAAAAAGTGTGTTAGACGCAATTGTCTCTTGGAGTGGTTGGCTCACTCCAGGGAAACCCTTTTTAGATTTAGACAATCAACCAACGCGTTTCGGATCAAAGATCCATCTTCAGGGTGGGGGTTTCTCTGTTCATATATATGGTGTGCTAAAAGGAGTAGTACATTCCTAATTCTGGTCCTGTGGGTAATTCAAAGGGACATTCATTTAGTTAACTAGCAAAAGACAAAGTGAGACTAAACGTAAGATACAGGGAGGCTAAAGTTACTGACCTCTCATCGAGGGCCGGAGAGATCCAGAATTTGACCTATTATGGAAACAATCAAAAATAGGGAGCCAGGGTAAGTAACCTAAAAAGAGTCAAATGTAACCTAAGTCAGAAGAAATGTAATTCAAGCAGCAGCGCTGCACTCACCCAGTCTTCAGATGGCAATTATTGGAGACTGGGAGGTGGCCAGGCTTAGTACGGCGAGAACCCTACAATTGAATAAGTGATATTTACTGCAAATTTAAGTTCTGTTCAACGATACCAATAAGGATTCCGGCGGTGGACAATAGTCCAATGTGTGCCCAATCCTTAGAGTGGGATAGAGGAGACAGTTTCCCAATATACTTCCCTTCATGCCTCCCCAGCGTCCAGCATGCATAGAGGTGCAGCCTGTCTATATCGTAATCTCATTCAGGTCAATGCCTTCATTCACCGTGTCGCGAAGCTTATCCAAGCACGCCGACTGCTGTGCTGAAAGCAGCACAGCCGCGGGGAGCGTTCAAGGTTGTCTCGGCAACCCCGCGCATGCGCACGAGGAGGCCGCACGGTGACCATCTTGGTGTGCGATCCCTGACCCAAACATCCTTTGTCATGGAGATAGGAATTTCGTGCAATTATGCAATTAGTTCGGTTTGCGTGTCGGCGCTAACCTCTACACTGAATAAGACGATCATCATGAAGGATTCAGGTGAACCTGGACAACTATATGTTAATTGTGAACAAGAAGGAAGACTACTGTGCATGGGGGCACAACCGCGGTATAAAAAAGCCGCGGGGTGCCCCCATGGCGCACGAGTCATTAACTTCCCTCTAGGTAGGTGTTTCCCGGGGATATTTAATATTGTTATGAAAGACAATACTGTTGAAATGTATCACAAGTTGTTCACAATTAACATATAGTTGTCCAGGTTCACCTGAATCCTTCATGATGATCGTCTTATTCAGTGTAGAGGTTAGCGCCGACACACAAACCAAACTAATTGCATAAGTGCATGAAATCCCTATCTCCATGACAACAGATGTTTGGGCCAGGGATCCCACACCAAGATGGTCACAGTGCGGCCTCCCCGTGCACATGCGTGGGGTTGCCGAGACAACATTGAACACTCCCCGTGGCCGTGCTGCTTTCAGTACAGCAGTCGGCGCGGTTGGATAAGCTTCGTGACACGGTGAGTGAAGGCACTGACCTGAATGAGATTACGATATAGACAGGCTGCACCTCTATGCATGCCGCACGCTGGGGAGGCATGAAGGGAAGTATATTGGGAAACTGTCTTCTCTATCCCACTCTAAGGATCGGGCACACATTGGACTATTGTCCACCACCTGAATCCATATTGGTATCGTTGAACAGAACTTAAATTCGCAGTAAATATCACTTATTCAATTGTAGGGTTCCCATCGTACTAAGCCTGGTCGCCTCCCAGCCTCCAATGATTGCCATCTGAAGACTGGGTGAGTGCTGCGGTGCTGCTTGAATTACATTTCTTCTGACTAAGGTTACATTTGACTCTTTTTAGGTTACTTACCCTGGCTCCCTATTTTTGATTGTTTCCATAATAGGTCGAATTCTGGATCTCTCCGGCCCTCAATGAGAGGTCAGTAAATTTAGCCTCCCTGTATCTTACGTTTAGTCTCACTTTGTCTTTTGCTAGTTAACTAAATGAATGTCCCTTTGAATTACCCACAGGACCAGAATTCGGAATGTACTACTCCTTGTAGCACACCATATATAGGAACAGAGAAACCCCCACCCTGAAGATGGATCTTTGATCTGAAACGCGTTGGTTGATTGTCTAAATCTAAAAAGGGTTTCCCTGGAGGGAGCCAACCACTCCAAGAGACAATTGTGTCTAACACACTTTTTACTAACAAACACAAAACTGTTTTGTTATTGCTATGCTTTCTATTCGTTTGAAGTATCAACCTTCTGTTTGAAGTGTCAATGTTTTTTGATATTGTCATGAAAGACAATACTGTTGAAATGTATCACTTGTATTGTTGTAAAACTAGAGAATTAAAAGATTCTCTGAGAATTAAGTTTGAGGCTGAGTCTATTAAATGAAGAATATCATGTATTTATCTAATGAAAGATTTGCGACATAACATAAATGTTAACTGTTTGTATTTAATCATAGTATCTATGAATATACAAATATATATCTAAAACCTTCATAGGCTAAAGTCTACCAAAGTATTAATGAATGTCGATTGGGACTTCCTGTTCCATTAGGAGTGCCTTTTAGCCTACTGGGTAGCAATATACAGTGCTGTTTTTTTGACAATTTCCATGTCCCAAGTGCCCTTGTGATGTTTGCCCGCCTGCACCTGAAACAACAATTAGAATCTCATTACATTTTAGTAGAGAAATATATCTGAAAGTTCAAATATACATTTTTTTGGAAATCGGAATTAGCTGTGCACCCCTGCACCCCAAATCCTTTGTTGTTCTTCTTTTGGCCACACCAAAGGGGTTGCACGCGCATATTGAGCACTTAGACCAAATTAGTTGAAATTCAACAACCTCGATCTCTCGAATATGTCCTTTTCTACAATAGACCAGACCACAAACAATAGAGCTGAGACACTCGCCTTCAGTGAGGAGGAGGCAGTAAGAATATTGGGACTAATCAAAACAGCAGGAGCAGAACTTATAACAACTGACAAACCAGAAGCATTGATTAGACAACTTGAATGGAAGATCAGAAGAGAGATTAACCTCAACTGCATTCATCTACACTTACGCAATACTACACGACAAAGAGGATACCAAGAGAGTTACGTGTGAACCTAGAACCGACGCTTTGCAAAGAAAATCCAGCTTTCATGAAAAGATGGCACCTGATACTCAATAAGTGTTCCCTCGATTTAATACTCCTAACGATTGAAGAACTAGCACACTACTTAACAACATTGAATGAGGACATCGAAGGACTGAAAACTACATTGAGCAAGGGCTACACGGCTGACCAACTTAAACAAATTTTGGAGGAAATAAATCAGAAATTGGCAGGGTACAAACAGGAACTTGAAGTCAAACAAATTAGGAAATTTAGGTGCGACACACAAGACTATGGGCCTCATTACACGGAAGGCGGTAATGGTTAACGGCCACCGTTAATGGTAACGGTGACCGTTAACCAGTACCGCCTTACTACGAGGTCCCTTAGCGGGTTGGTGATTTAACGCCTGCTTTTTGCAGGCGTTAATAACCTACCCGCTAAGGGACCTCGGAGCTAATTACGGCACTGCAAAATTGCGGTGCCGTAATTAGCGCCTTCCCCATTCCCATAGAGCCCTATGGGGCAGAAATGGGAATGGGGAAGGGCAATGGCGGAAGGGGGATTTACCGCCCCACCAACCTTGGAATGGGGCGGTAAATCCCCTTTCCGCCAAGGCGGTGCCGGTATTTTACCGGCATGAGCCATGGCGCTAATAGCGCCATGGCTCACCGCCTTCCGTGTAATGAGGCCCTATAAGCTTGATATAGTCTATAGTTGGCAGGCTTATTATGGCCACCTTCCAAACAAACCTAAGTTCAACAACCCACGTAAACCAGGACCAGCACCAACTGATAATACCTCATCTGAGGCATCAAGTACGGAATTGGAAGTTACATCAGGTCAGAGTGCAGAGGCAATCCCTGGACCATCTGATAGTGACCAAGGAACCGAGGGACCTGCAGCTTTTTTAGGAAAAAGCAAATCAGAAGAGGAAAAAAGAAAAAATCCTCAGAGAAAGAAGGGGACGAAGAAAACTTAATTGTTAATATTTCATCGTATCACCTGTCCAAGATGGAAATTCAAGTTCTGAAGAAAGGCTTGTCGTTTGTCCCCAAGAATAACAGCACATTACTTTGAGAGAAAATAGACTTCTTTAAGCTGATGCGCAAGCTGAAGCTAAAAGTTTTCTTTGACTCCCTGGATGAGGATGACATAGGGAAGGAACCACATAAATACCTGGAACTCAATCCCAAGAATACCTTCAATCCTCCCATACATAATCATATCTTATCCACATTCGAAAAGACAGTCCTGCAGGACTTGAAAAGGATACAATTCAAAACTGATTCCCAAGGTACTTTTTCTAAAAGAGAGCGGCAGACCCTTAAAAATATGTTATGTTAGACTATCAGGAAGTTATCTTTAAGCCTGCCGATAAGGGTGGAGCCCTTGTCATGATGAACAAGCAGGATTATGTTGAAGAAATAGAACAACAACTGAGGGATGAAGAAACCTTCCTCGAAGTCCCAATGAACCCCACCGAAACGGTACGGGCCCTGATCAAAAGAGTCCTAGATGAGGCCGAAGAGAACAACGTCATCTCTGAAAAAAACACGACGGTTCCTTGAGAATAAACATCCCATCATGCCCGTAATATATATATTACCAAAAATCCACAAAAGGCTTTTGAAACCGCTGGGACGTCCGATTATAGCAGCAACAGAAAGCCTCCTGGAACCCCTTGCTCAATATTTGGACAAAATCCTTCAACCCCTGATCCAAGATACACCTACCTACGTAAAGGACACAATGCATTTCTTGCAGAAATTAAACACTGTGCAGTTTGTACAAGAAAGGGACCTACTATTCACTATGGATGTCACCTCGTTATATACGAACATAGCACACGAAGCCAGCTTGGAAGCGATTGAATGGCTCATATTAGGATCAGACAATGCCAAGGAGACAGACTCTTTGTCCTCACCCTTCTGAAGGTGGTACTCAGAAATAATGTTTTCAAATTTCAGGACCGTTTCTTTATCCAAATATCTGGAACCAGTATGGGGGCAGCCATGGCCCCTTGCTATGCAAATGCATTAATGTATTACTTAGAACATGAGCATGTCCTCACATCACCAAGATGGATGAGACACCTATCACTATACGTCAGGTATATTGATGACATTTTTGGGATTTGGACACGCCCACATGACTAATTGGGTAACTTCTTCCCGATGATGAATGAGATGAATCCCCAGATTAAATTTACCACAGAGACCTGTAACTCTAAGACTCATTTCTTGGATGTGGAAATATATGCAGCCAAGGTTAAATTGGAAACCAGGATTTACACTAAAAAGACTGGCAGGAACAGCCTATTATTGGCAACAAGCTTCCACCCTAAAAGAACAGTAGACAGTGTACCACCTAGTCAATTCCTAAGGTACAGAGGAAAAATTTCAGAGAACACTGAGTATGAACGCCAATTGTCCGCACTGGAAACCAAATTCACTGAAAGAGGTTACGATTCTTCCCTGATTACGAGTGTAGCAGGAAAAGTTAGAAATATCAATCGAGAGACCTTGCTGGTACCAAAGCCACAGAAACCTGGTGAACAACTGGTCTATGTTACCACATATTCTGTGCAAAGCATGAGAATTAAAAAAAACTATAAAGAAACACTGGACAATGCTACAGTTGGACCAACAACTACAACACCTATTTCCCGAGCTCCCAACATTTGCATACAGCAATAGCAAATTGCTACGGAAGAGTCTAGTGAAAGCCGAGATTCCACCTTCAGGGATATCGACTCAATTTAAAGGCACGACTCCGTGCCACAACTGTCAACATTGCTGCAATATCATCAAAGGAAATTCCATCTCACATCCCCACTCAGGAAAACCCATACTGCTAAAACATTCTTGTACCTGCGTTGCCCAGAATGTCATACACGCATTGAAATGCCCATGTGGGCTCTACTATGTTGGTATGACAACTAGGAAGGTGAAAACGAGATGGACTGAACATAAGTCCAATATCCGTACTAGGAACCAGAAGTCACCAGTTTCAGCCCATTTTGCAGAAAAAGGCCATTCTGTAGCACAGTTGAAATGTGTTATTTCAGAGCAGGTAACAGCTGGAAGCAGAGGGCGAGATGTACAGCGAAAGTTGGCACAGAGGGAGATCCTATGGATTGAGCTCTTCGACTCACCAAGCCCTCGAGGCATGAACATTGAATTCGACTTAATGTGTTTCGTGTGAATCTGCAATGTTCACTCTACATGCTGTAAAAACTTTTTTCACTCTGCGGCTGACATTGATTTTCACTTCATCTATCTGAATCTTCACCCCTTAGATCTGCTGACGAGACTGCGTATGTGATTTTTCTAATACCCGCATGATGTCATTCTATGTAAATGCAATTACATTTTGTAATCTGGAAACTCATGACTATGAGCTTTGCCATCATATATGGCGAATGTGGGCTAGGCCATACGGATGCAGCATCAGTGTTAAATTTATGCTCTTTGACTGTGCGGAACTTAGAATGAATTTGAAATCTGATATGAGACATGTTGACAAGTTGTTGGTGTCAGTGTTGAAGTACTTTAATGTAATCTTTGATCTAAATATTCATGTAGTCAAAACTGCTAGGTGCTAGGTTTTAATAATGCAGCATTTAATTATGGGTCACGAAAGCCTCATTGGTAGCATATGTTTGTATGTTGATGAAGTTACATAACATATGGGAGACACCGTTATTTGCAACACTGTACCCAGAAGAGCGTTGTGTGAGTTTACATGCAATAGGTTAACTCTTTGGATCACACAAGTATACATACTTTACACCGCTGACTAATGGCCTAGGCGCAGTCCCCGGGAAACACCTACCTAGAGGGAACTTAATGACTGGTGCGCCATGGGGGCAACCAGCGGCTTTTTCATACCCTGGTTGTGCCCCCATACACACTAGTCTTCCTTCTTGTTCACAATGAATATATAGTTATCCTGGTTCACCTGAATCGTTCATGATGATCGTCTTATTCAGTGTAGAGGTTAGCGCCGACATGCGAACCGAACTAATTGCATAATTGCACGAAATCCCTATCTCCAGGACAACGGATGTCGGGCCAGGGATCCCACACCAAGATGGTCACCATGCGACCTCCCCGTGCGCATGCGCAGGGTTGCCGAGACAACCTTGAACGCTCCCCGCAGCTGTGCTGCTTTCAGTACAGCAGTCGGCACGGTTGGATAAGCTTCGCGACACGGTGAGTGAAGGCATTGACCTGAATGAGATTACGATATAGACAGGCTGCACCTCTATGCATGCCGCATGCTGAGGAGGCATGAAGGGAAGTATATTGGGAAACTATCTCCTCTATCCCACTCTAAGGATCGGGCACACATTGGACTATTGTCCACCACCTGAATCCATATTGGTAGCGTTGAACAGAACTTAAATTCGCAGTAAATATCACTTATTCAATTGTAGGGTTCCCCCCGTACTAAGCCTGGCCGCCTCCCAGTCACCTATGATTGCCATCTGAAGACTGGGTGAGTACAGCGGTGCTGCTTGAATTACATTTCTTCTGACTAAGGTTAAATTTGACTCTTTTTAGGTTACTTACCCTGGCTCCCTATTTTTGATTGTTTCCATAATAGGTCAAATTCTGGATCTCTCCGGCCCTCGATGAGAGGTCAGTAACTTTAGCCTCCCTGTATCTTACGTTTAGTCTCAGTTTGTCTTTTGCTAGTTAACTAAATGAATGTCCCTTTGAATTACCCACAGGACCAGAATTAGGAATGTACTACTCCTTGTAGCACACCATATATAGGAACAGAGAAACCCCCACCCTGAAGATGGATCTTTGATCCGAAACGCGTTGGTTGATTGTCTAAATCTAAAAAGGGTTTCCCTGGAGGGAGGCAACGACTCCAAGAGACATTTGCGTCTAACACACTTTTTTACTAACAAACACAAAACTGTTTTGTTATTGCTATGCTTTCTATTCGTTTGAAGTATCAACCTTTTGTTTGAAGTGTCAATGTTTTTTGATATTGTCATGAAAGACAAAACTGTTGAAATGTATCACTTGTATTGTTGTAAAACTAGAGAATTAAAAGATTCTCTGAGAATTAAGTATGAGGCAGAGTCTTTTGAATGAAGAATATCATGTATTTATCTAATGAAAGATTTGCGACATAACATAAATGTTAACTGTTTGTATTTAATCAGAGTATCTATGAATATACAAATATATATCTAAAACCTTCATAGGCTAAAGTCTACCAAAGTATTAATGAATGTCGATTGGGACTTCCAGTTCCATTAGGAGTGCATTTGGGCCTACTGGGTAGCACTTCCACTAATGTGACAACGTTCTCTCCTTCTAATGCCCTAGACCTCATGAAAAAAATGATTGATTCTTACTTGGCAGACAGAGAGAAATCTGCAGTTCCTATTGTAACACACATGGACCTAGTGATAGGACCAAGAACCCAACCATTACAAACTGATAACATTAATCAGGGTTCACAAGGTATCTATAGAATTCCAAATAAAAGCAGCCCTCAGACAGGAGAAATAGTAAGAAACCGATTTACACAGCATAGAACTGAGCCATTCCCTAGTAATACGGCACCTCAAGATTATGACAATCAAATGAATAACCAACCTGAAGACAGGACCGAGCATGAACGACCCCATTACCAACCCAGAGAACAAACTCACTCACAAGGTAGACCTTCACAGCATCCCTACAGACAAGCCTTGCTAACGGTTGCTGAACCTACATGATCTACACACAATCGGATACAGGCTCATAATCAACAGACAAAACCATCTCAACCTAAGACCAGCCCCAACTGCAATTCGTTAATAATGAAATGTAGGGGTGGGCAGTTCAAGATGTTCGATTTAAATCGGGAAAGTGTACTAAACATTTTCTCAGATGTCCCTGAAATAGAGTCAATTACATCAAGAGATATTGAACTCATACATTTTGTTGCAGGAACGAACCTCACAGTGATAAGATTGTGGATACCTGCAGGCTTAGTGTGTAATGTAATATGGAAAGCAAAAGTGCGGCTCTTTGACATGGGTTTTCTAATAGCGGAAGATCCAGAAAGAATACACAATCAAAACACACATGCGATCTATCCATCATCCAAAACTGATCAGAGAGCAAGACTACAATCTAATTCTTCAGTATTTTTGAGAGCATAACTAAATAATCATCATGAAGCATCGCAAATTACAATTGCTTGTTGGAACACACAAGGTCACAGTCATTTGGCAGATTCCATCAAAAAATTCACTAGCGGTTTTGCAAGTAACATGGTTACTTGTGGCCTCTATTTGGGATAATTATGCGGTATCATTGATTAGGATTTAAGGGCAGACCAGCTTCAGGTCTACTAGTGGCTACTTGTTTAACTTCGGGTTTCAAGTTGGAACCCTGGCTACATTATGATAGCTCTCTACAATTAGTAAAATTAATCAGTTCAACTGGTATCATTGGACTCATAAATATTTACCCAAACCCTTATGGAATATCGGAAGAGAGCTTCTATTCGAAATTAGCCAACATGTTGGCGCTAACTGCCTTAACTGATGAGATAATATCAACCTTTGTAGTAGGCGACACCAATTGGGAACTTAACAACCAAAAAAACACAAGTTTGCAATCTAAGGGGGCTCAACATTGGTTTGCCTTTATGTCAGAGCGAGCACTTACTCTTGTGAATGGTGCAATTTCAGGGGATTTACCGGCTCAAGCCATATGGCACAGAAAAAACAGTGTCAGTATAATTGATCACATCTTTGTTGATACCCGACATTTATGAAATATTATATCATTGAATGTCATCAAGATGTCCAGAAGCGATCATAACTTGCTGGTTTGTCAATTTAAGTGGTGCCATACCAAAGATCAAGCTCAACAGTTATACTTAATTCAATCGGTAGCAGTTAATAATGCCAAAACCAGATTTAAATGGTCTACATCAAAGCTACAGGCACTTGATATCCAGATTCGAACCCATGCTTACGACAATTGTCTGTACCCATATACTTATATTCTTGATCAATTCAAAGACACTATTCTTATAAAAAACAACCAGCCAGTTAGACAAACCCATCAGTATGATCCTAAAGTACATGCAAGGAAAAATGCATATCGAAGAGAACGGAGACACATTCTTAAAATGGGTTCTTCTTTGATGCCAAGTAGGCTAAAAACAGCAAAATGTAACTACACTAATTGGATCAAAGCACACAAAGCAAAACTATTTAATAACGACAGACAAGCCTTTTTTAAAACAATTCTAACAAAAAATTCAGCTGATACGTGGATTTTGTTGAATGATTGTAAACACCCCCATCAAATTGAGGCACAAGCAAACGGAGTAATGGAAAAACAATGGCTATCATACTTTGGTGAGTTATATACAGATGTGGGTTTTGCCAACTATGAGTACAAGTTGCGAACGTATAGACAATGGCAATTAGAATGTTCTGCAAACACCATCTCAGAATATATAAAACAGGCAAGTAATTCAAGAGCGGCAGGTCCTGATGGACTAAACAATGTAATGCTTAAAGACAATGTTGATTTGTGGTCTGAAATTTTGCATTCAATGTTCCAACAAGTCCTTATGCATAGATCTCTGCCAAACACGTGGAAATCTTCGATTTTGGTCCCGATATTCAAGAAGGGCGATTATTCCCAACCATCTAATTACAGGCCTATAGCCCTTCTTGATATACTAGGGAAATTGTTTGCAAAATGCGTACTGAGGGACTTCAATGCGTGGACAATGGCTTATAAATTACGAGACCCCCAACAATCAGGTTTTGTTAAAGGTTTAGGTACGGCATTAATCTTCTTTGCATCAATGCTTTAAAATATCAATGTCATCGAAACAAACAACCATTATTTTTCGCGTTTGTAGATCTGCGAGCCGCGTTCGATTCTGTATCGTGAGTTCTGTTGATGTCTAAACTAATACGTGATAGGTGTCCGTCTTCCCTATGTGATATGATTTATGAATTTCATCACAACACAGTCATTCGCATTAGGCTAAATCTTCAAGGCCTGTTATCTGAAGAAATCCCTACTTTTCGAGGGCTAAAACAGGGTTGCCTGTTAGCGTCTGCTGTATTCAACTACTTCATTCAGTATGTACAGCAGGCGTTCGAAGTAGCAAACATAGATTCACCCAAAATGAATGGTTCACTGATCAAGGCTCTTCTATACGCCGATGATTTGGTCCTTGTATCTAAGACTCCTGCAGGCCTACAAAGGCTTCTTCCGGCTTTTGAAAAATACACCATCCTCAATGAATTGAGTATCAATACAACTAAGACTCAAATAGTAATATACAAACCAATGAGAAAGGGAGGTAAGGTACATAATTGGTCCATCAATAATTTATCTTTCGAGAGAGGGGTGCCCGCTACCTTTGCAAAACTATTTTTCAAGGAACCTGGGATTGGTAACCCTAGGTCTCCTGGGGGCAACCAGACGTGGTCTCCCTCTTACTGTGCTTAGAGAGGCATCAGCTTCACCTCACTGATGATCCCCAACAAGGGTGAAACATGTGTATGGGGTTGCTGGTGGTACTCTCGTTCAGGTTGGAATTGCCATTGCATTTCGGTGCTGGACTGCCCCTGGGCAGGACAAAGACTGATATGCAAATGGATATTTCCCATCTGTGAAAGGCACAGTGAGTAAAAGCAGTGGCTGCGAACTCTCAAGTGGTTAAAAACCACTGAATAGGTTATCAAGTCTGTTCTTTCGAGAGAGGGGAGCCCGCTACCTTTGTAAAACTATTTTTCAAGGAACCTGGGATTGGTAACCCTAGGTCTCCTGGGGGCAACCAGACGTGGTCTCCCTCTCACTGTGCTTAGAGAGGCATCAGCTTCGCCTCACTGATGATCCCCAACAAGGGTGAAACACGTGTATGGGGTTGCTGGTGGTACTCTCGTTCAGGTTGGAATTGCCATTGCATTTCGGTGCTGGACTGCCCCTGGGCAGGACAAAGACTGATATGCAAATGGATATTTCCCATCTGTGAAAGGCACAGTGAGTAAAAGCAGTGGCTGCGAACTCTCAAGTGGTTAATAACCACTGAACAGGTTACAGGTTATCAAGTCTGTTCTTTCGAGAGAGGGGCGCCCGCTACCTTTGCAAAACTATCATTAGACATTGTACCTGAGAATAAGTATCTTGGTATTCATTTTGAAGGGTCCATAAACGCCAAAGCACAACGTATTGCAATTGAACAGAAGATCTGCACTGCAGTATCTCAGGCAAAAATCATGCAATTTCGGTATGGCAAATTCACAATACGTCCTGCTTTGACCTATTAGAAAGCCAATGTAATTCCCACCATTTTATATGGTCTGGAGACAGACATTCCGTTATCATCTTGTATCTGTGAAAAATGGGAAAAACATTTCTGGGTCCAGATATTCCAATTGCCACACTGTATTCCCATAGCCTGGATCCGATATGAAATAGGGCTTACGTCATTGTATGCACATTTTTGCTGGAACGTATGTGCTCTTTTTCGAAAATGCATAATATCTACAAATAGTCCAAGTATACTGAAAACAGTATCAGATTATATGGTCTCGAGTTATCATCCTTTTGTGAAAAAGTGGCTTGTAACAATTTATCAGATTGTGTCACATGCTGATGTTTCAATTGATATGTTAATAACCAATCCTGATAAAGCAAAAAAGTCTATTTACAGAATGGACTGGATTGACAATCAGGAAAGATGTCTAAAGTACCAGTCGATATCACCAGAAGTGTTCAAACCAAAACACATGGGTATACCAGAAAAGTACCTTGATCAAATACCGACTGTATTTTATAGACATGCCATTTTGCGATTTCATTTCAATTTATGGCCCACAAGGGGCTTGGCTTGTAAATGAAAACTTATAGCAAAAGCAGATAATGTATGCAGATGTTGTCAGATTAAGGGAGTCGAAGAAACAACTGCACATTTAATTACTGAATGCACTAAACTAAGATCCTAGAGAGTGACACATTACAGAAATGTTCACCAATATTTAGGACAAATGGAAGAGAAAATGTGTTGGGCGCATATTGCAGGCTCTGCTCAGTAGATGTTACAAATAGCGACTATTAATTTTTTTAACATCCTTAAATTTAGAGTAATAATACATGCAATTAAATGGTGTGTATAAAATTAAGCAATAAGAGACATTTCATTAGCTTGGTTTACTTCTGCCCATATTAGTGTATGTTTTTTTTCTCCTCTTTTTTTAGTGAAGGAAATGTACGTAGTTAAATATTAGATATATATTTTAAATGTTTTTTTTGTTTTATAGGTAGATTGTAAATCCATTGTTATACGTTGTTATATGATGAGCTTCTATTTTTTGCACTATATACCACTTGCTCACTATTCTTAGAGAGGCACAGCTCCTCCCTACTGATGAGGTCCAACCAGACCGAAACACGTGTCTGGGGATGCTGTTGGTACTCTTGTTCAGAGGAGAATTGCCTAGCATTTCGTTGCTGGAAGGCCCCAGGGCAGGACAAAGACTGATATGTTTGGGATATTTCTTCTCTGTGAAAGATAGTGAGCTAAAGACTCTGGGTAAGTCTCTCGCAACAAGGACTAATGTCTGGCAGAAGGACTCCCAGGACACCCCCTCTTGTGAGTTTGCATATTTAAGTAACTTTGGGTCTCACCCTAAGTTACTAGGGGAATCCAGACGTGGACCCCTTGCTCACTATTCTTAGAGAGGTACAGCTCCTCCCTACTGATGAGGTCCAACCAGACCGAAACACGTGTCTGGGGATGCTGTTGGTACTCTTTTTCAGATGAGAATTGCCAAGCATTTTGGTGCTGGACTGCCCCAGGGCAGGACAAAGACTGATATGTTTGGGATATTTCTCCTCTGTGAAAGATAGTGAGCTAAAGACTCTGGGTAAGTCTCTCGCAACTCGGACTAATGTCTGGCAGAAGGACTCCCAGGACCCCCTCCCACCCTTGTGAGTTTGCATATTTAAGTAACTTTGGGTCTCACCCTAAGTTACTAGGGGAATCCAGACGTGGACCCCTTGCTCACTATTCTTAGAGAGGTACAGCTCCTCCCTACTGATGAGGTCCAACCAGACCGAAACACGTGTCTGGGGATGCTGTTGGTCCTCTTGTTCAGAGGAGAATCGCCAAGCATTTCGGTACTGGACTGCCCCAGGGCAGGACAAAGACCGATATGTTTGGGATATTTCTTCTCTGTGAAAGATAGTGAGCTAAAGACTCTTGGTAAGTCTCTCGTAACCAGGACTAATGTCTGGCAGAGGGACTCCCAGGACCCCCCCTTGTGAATTAGCATATTTAAGTAACTTTGGGTCTCACCCTAAATTACTAGGGGAATCCAGACATGGACCCCTTGCTCACTATTCTTAGAGAGGCACAGCTCCTCCCTACTGATGAGATCCAACCAGACCGAAACACGTGTCTGGGGATGCTGTTGGTACTCTTGTTCAGAGGAGAATTGCCATAGCATTTCGGTGCTGGACTGCCCCAGGGCAGGATAAAGACTGATATGTTTGGGATATTTCTTCTCTGTGAAAGATAGTGAGCTAAAGACTCTGGGTAAGTCTCTCGTAACCAGGACTAATGTCTGGCAGAAGGACTCCCAGGACCCCCCCTTGTGAATGTGCATATTTAAGTAACTTTGGGTCTCACCCTAAGTTACTAGGGGAATCCAGACGTGGACACCTTGCTCACTATTCTTAGAGAGGCACAGATCCTCCCTACTGATGAGGTCCAACCAGACCGAAACACATGCCTGGGGATGCTGTTGGTACTCTTGTTCATAGGAGAATTGGCTAGCATTTCGGTACTGGACTGCCCCAGGGCAGGACAAAGACTGATATGTTTGGGATATTTCTTCTCTGTGAAAGATAGTGAGCTAAAGACTCTGGGTAAGTCTCTCGTAACCAGGACTAATGTCTGGCAGAGGGACTCCCAGGACACCCCTTGTTAATTTTCATATTCAAGTAACGTTGGGTCTCACCCTAAATTACTAGGGGAATTCAGACGTGGACCCCTTGCTCACTATTCTTAGAGAAGCACAGCTCCTCCCTACTGATGAGGTGCAACCAGACCGAAACACGTGTCTGGGGATGCTGTTGGTACTCTTGTTCAGAGGAGAATTGCCTAGCATTTCGGAGCTGGACTGCCCCAGGGCAGGACAAAGACTGTTATGTTTGGGATATTTCTTCTCTGTGAAAGATAGTGAGCTAAAGACTCTGGGTAAGTCTCTCGTAACCAGGACTAATGTCTGGCAGAGGGACTCCCAAGACCCCCCCTTGTGAATTTTCTATATATATCTTGTTGCCTCTTAATTATCAAAGTATTTTTTTTGTATCTTGTATGTATGTAAAGATAAAAATGAAATTGAAAAAAAGTTGATTAATTCAACTAAATCAATAAAAAATAAAAAAAAATGAGAGGGCGTATGTATGCAATAACCGCCTTCCCTTTCTATGGTGGCCATCTTGAAAGAGGATTTTGTTTTGTAATCCAAACTGCCAAAGCTGCCCCGGATTACAACAAGTATGCGTACTTTTCAGTAGCACACTTTACTGCTTTCCTAATTTATACTATTACTGCCAAAGATTATTTAGCCTATGTGGTTTACTGAGAAATATGCAGTTCTTGGAGTGTATGCCAATATATATTTTTTTCCTTACACTGTGAAAGGCCGTTATTAACGCATTATTTCCTTTGTTTACGGGATCCTTTCTTTTTTGGCACGGCAGGCAATAAGGCAATTTGCAAACTGCAATGAGCAAAAAAGGCAACAAACGGTAATATGGGTCGGTAGATTTACGGCGACAAATTTTATCCGTTTGTTATGTGCAAGGTAGCGCCACTGTTTCTATGCTTTCACATTACACCACTGCTGCTGTTTCTTATGGAGGAAGGATGCCTTTAGTTGATGTGTTTTTCAGATAACTACAACTTTTGCTACCGATATATAATGTGTAGTGCATTGCTAATCGCTGCATACCAATACATGTTGGCATTGTGTACGGCAAATGTTGGAGGTGGACATTGCCACATGATTATAAAATGCATTTCCACACTGCCCATGAGGCATAGATCGTACAGTTAAGTGTGTACTGCTTCTGGGACATGTCACGGTGTAGTATGCCAGCATACCTTCATGTGGCATGTTTCACAAGGTGTATACTGTTTACCAAACAACCCTTGCTAAAGGGACGTTATGGTTATGTTGCTCTCCTGAAAATCTGTGACATGCAGTACACAATTCTTTTCTTAACAAGACCTTATACTTACATTGTCCTACTAAAAACCTGTACAATTCACACAAAAAAAACTTTGTTAAGGGGACGTTATGGTTAAGTTGCGCTACTGAAAACCTGTGAAATTCACTAAACAAACTTTACAAACGTAAAGTTTGTAAAGTTTTCCCCTTTGTATATGTTTCATATGCTGTAAGTGGACAGTAAGTAAATTACTTTAAGAACATATTTGAAGTATAAGTGTACACATATACTACTTTTTGGCATTTTTAGTTCCTCACTGTTACTGAGCTAGATATATCAGTAAAGGAAATAAGAGTGAGTTATACATGTGATGTCATCAGTGATGTCATCAATGACATTTGTGATGTCATCTTTGATGTCCTGGGTGTTAATTTTAACAGTGCACGGTGGTGGCGCGAGTTCTGGTTGCTTATTTTACCATAACTGGGGAATTTCAGGGGTTTTACTTGGAACCATAATGGCACGTTTGTATTATGGCACGTGTTATATCCGCCCTACGTCCCGCAGCGCGGTGACGTAGGGCATGTTAATAAAAGCCCCGCCCCCTGAGTGGGAGGCAGTTCCGGGCGAAGCCGAGCCAGCGTGTGTGTGTGTTCCTTTGAGCTCCCCTGCCAAGGCCGCGCCCAGGCCATGCGGCCTTCTTGGACCGGAGCCAGCCCCTCGTGCTGGGCCTCCGGCACAACGCACGACTTAACAATGGCGACGAGGAAGTGAGCGAGCATCCACGCGCTCCGGAGACCACACGGTCGCTCCGTATAAATTTTTGGACACCCGGTGGGGGCCTCACGACCACGTGACCCCCACCCCCAAAAAAAACAAAAAAAAAAAAAAAATTTTTTTCTCTTTTCATCCCCCTTTTACACACCTCATCCTCGTGGGGTGGGGAAAAAAAAAAAAAAAGAGTTTTTTTCACGTGTCGTCCCAGGCACCACCAGCACGTCGTCTCCTGCACCAATCCATCGGAGCACATGTGCCGGTAGGACGCTGCATCACCACAGGGCACGCACGAACCTGAAAGGAAGACACTCGGCGACTGAGCGCACGCATCACCATGGCGACTGGGCTATCTACCCCTGGACCTTCCACACCGTCCAGAATGGCGGCAAACCTGTCCATGGTGTCACCACCGCCTCGCACGCAGGGAAGTTCGTCGACGTTGATCCAACCATTCGACCCATTCACGGACCCATCGTCCAGTGGGCCCAGATGGCAGCTATGGCTACAGAAGTTCGAGATGGCCATGGAATGTAAGGACGTCACGTCATCCAGAAAAATGAAGGCTCATCTACTCCTTAGTGTGGGCGACGAGGTGCTGCGTATCTTTAACTCCCTGGAGGTGGACGACGGCCAAGATGCATACCAGAGTGCGAAGGACGCTCTGACAGCACATTTTCTCCCGCAATTGAATCCAGACTATGAAACCTTCATCTTCTGCACGACCATCCAGGCCACCGACGAGACTCTCGACGCCTACCACACGAGGCTGAGGAAGCTGGCCATGTCGTGTGAGTTTACGAACACTGAAAGGGAGATTAGGAGGCAAATCATAAATGGAATTCACTCGGAGAAGCTGAGGCGTCTCGTGCTCAGTGAGAAGGGTATCCCTCTACAGCGCATCCTGGAACTGGGCCGACAAAGGGAGCTTGCCCACTCCAGGGCCGCAAACATGGAAGTGACCCTACAAAAACTCCAGCCGTCACTGTCCACAGCATTGGTGGCTCAAATCTCGGACAGACAATCAACGAGGAGCGAATATGGCAGCGGTTACACCCAGAACAGGTGGCAGCCTCGAGCACCAGGACCAACTGAATGTGGATGGTGTGGTGGCCAAAGGCACGGAAGGCGAAATTGCCCGGCGCAAGGCACCACGTGTGGAGCATGTGGCCGGAAGGATCACTACGCGAAAGTGTGCAGATCCGTGAGTACGCCGTTGCAGCCCCCACAAGGATCCCAGGAGAAAGGGTCATCGAAGAAAAAGAAACAAGCCAGCGCGAGGAGGGTAGCGGTAGTCAACTCCTCGACGGAAGAAGAAGGAGATGATCTCTCAGCCCTACGACAAACAGCAGGCACGGAGAACGAAGGAAAGGGCCGAAAGGTATACTTAGTATCGACACTAAACCAAGGGCCAGCCCAGTCGAAAAGAACCACCAGGCGACGAAAATGCATGGTCAACATACAAGGCCAGGACATACAAATGACCATCGACACGGGGGCGTCGGTAAACGTCATGCCAACCACCGTTTTCCGAACCCTCGCTCCACGACCCGAGCTAAAATCCACAGACACTCGACTATTTGCCTACGGCAGTCGAAAACCTCTACCAGTCATCGGGAGGTTCCGCACCACGCTTGAGCATGGTGAACAGAAGTTGTGGTCGAAGATCTACGTCGTCAAGGCGGGAATTGAAAGCCTGTTGAGCGGAGATGCGGCTGAAGACCTGGGCGTGGTAAAATTCATATGCCACGTTGACGACACATCCGAGGTCGAGAACTTTCTCAGGCAGCACCCCATGCTACAGAGGGGGATAGGCTGTCTCAAAGGAAAGACCATCAAACTACATATTGATCAGTCAGTGCAACCACGCGCAGTAAGACACCGACGGACACCTTTCCACATGAGGGAACAAGTCGAGAAGGAGTTAAGGTCACTCGAAGCCGCTGGTATTATCGAAGAAGTCACGGGACCAACACCGTGGGTTTCCCCGATGGTGGTCACCCGGAAGCCCAAACATCCATGGAAAGTTCGGATCTGCATTGACATTCGCCTGCCCAATGCAGCCATAAAGAGAGAGCGACACATAACGCCGACAATCGATGAAATCATCACGGACCTCACGGGATCGTGTGTGTTCTCGAAGGTAGACCTAAAGGCGGGGTACCACCAGCTGAAGCTACACAGAGAATCGCGCTACATCACCACGTTCTCAACCCATTTGGGCCTGAGGAGGTACAAGCGCCTGAGTTTCGGCATATCGTCGGCCGCGGAGGTTTTTCAACAAACCATCCAGGAGGTCATCAGAGGCATACCAGGGGTACTGAACGTGAGCGATGACATCCTGATACATGCACCGGACATCAAGGAACACATCGTGAGACTGAAAGCACTACTGGGCAGGTTGGAAAGCGCCGGACTCACAATCCATCGAGAAAAGTGCGAATTCCTAAAACCAGAAATTACGTTTTTTGGATACCGGTTCGACCGCACCGGCATATCGCCTGATCCCCAGAAAGTGGCGGACATACAAGCTGCCAGCCCCCCCATGACTCCCACCGAGGTGCGCAGTTTCCTGGGTATGGCCACCTACTGTGGCAGATTCATTCGGAATTTAGCAACACTATCCGAACCACTGAGGGAGCTAACAAAGGCCAGCACCAAGTGGGACTGGGGACCCGAATGCCAGGAGGCATTTGAGAACATAAAAGACTCCCTGTCAACGGACACCAGGATGGCCTACTACGACACGGACCTCCCGACAGAACTATTTGTGGATGCCAGCCCAGTCGGACTCGGAGCAATCTTGATGCAGGTCACGAAAGAGGGTACAAAAAGGTCGATTGCTTATGCATCCAGGGCGCTCACTGCAACGGAACAAAGGTACTCCCACATAGAGAAGGAGGCAATTGCCGTTCTATGGGGATGTCGACATTTCCACATGTACCTATATGGGCGCAAGTTCACGGCGATCACCGACCACAAGCCCCTGCTACCAATCTTCATTGGGTCATCGGCACACCCACCAGCCAGAATCACCAAGTGGCTGCTACACCTCCAGCAATATGACTTCGAGCTTGTCTACCAACCGGGCAGCGGCAACCCCGCGGACTTCCTGTCGAGACACCCACGACCAGCCACCCAGCAGGAAGTGTTAGTCGCCGAAGAAACGGAGGAGCACATCTGTCAAGTGGTCCACACCATGAGGCCCAGAGCGATAAACATCGAGGACATTACGACAGAAACCCAGAATGACCCATGTTGCGATCTGGTAAAGGATGCCATCTTGTCAGGCAACTGGAAAGACTTCATGTCGCATACACGCAATAGAACCGAGGGGGCCAAGGCGTTCCTAGCAGGCATGTTCACGGTTCGACAAGACCTCTCGATCACTGAGGGAGGGCTCCTGCTAAGGGGTGACCGCATCATCATACCCCCAAGGCTGCAAGACAGGATAGTTGCCCTAGCGCATGAAGGACACCAAGGGCTTGCAAGGACAAAGGCACGGATCCGACACAGGGTTTGGTTCCCTCACATTGACGATCGAGTGGAGGACTTAGTGAACACATGTCTACCCTGCCAAATAACGAGTGGACCCCCTGACCCAGAACCGATCCTATCGGCCGAGCGTGGCCGGGCACGATGGGAAGCGATCAGCATTGACTTTTGCAAAATCAGAGAGGGTCTACATCTACTGGTGGCAATCGATGACCACTCACGATATCCAGAGGTCGAGATACTGGAGTCCACCGCCGCGGAGGTGGTCATCCCGGTGATAGAAAAGATGTTTGCCACCCATGGTCTGCCCACGACCATTAAGAGTGACAATGGACCCCCATTCACAGGGGAGGAATTCAGGTCATACCTACAGGAACTGGGCATCAAATACCACCATATCATGCCAAGGTGGCCGCAAGCTAATGGGGACGTTGAGCGTTTCATGAGAACTATCAACAAGGTACTCCGAGTATCTAAGGCAAACGGCAGCCCATGGAGGATCGACCTGTTCCGTTTCCTAAGGAACTATCGTGTCACCCCCCACAGCACCACGGGCATACCACCCGCTGACCTTATGTTCGGAACTGTCATCAACTCGTCGATTCCCCATCATCCAAGCAGAACCCCTGACGACATCGACCATGCACGTGTGGAAACGAGGAGAACACGTGCCAATGCTCACATGAGCGCCAAGAGAAGAGCAAGGCCCTCGAACCACAGAGTGGGCGACCAAGTCATCATGTTGCGAAACCCCACAAAATCCAAGATGGACACCAGGTATGACGAACTGCCATGGACTATCAGCAACCGGCGTGGGACCATGATAACGGTCACACGGGGAGGTCGGGAAGTAACAAGGAACGCCTCCTGGTTCAAGCCCGTGCCCCAGCACCTCTGGACGGATGGCGAAGGGCACCACAACGACAACGAGCAACAAAGCAGCGACGTGCCGGCGCAAGACCCCCAGGAAGGATCTGCGGGGGATTGCAGCTGGCAATCACCGAGACTACCCAGCAGTGAGGACACATGTAATGAAGGTGAGCAGACTGACGCGCCGAGCGGGGACAGCCCCCAAGCGAAGTGGTACAGCCTGAGAAAGACCACGAGGCCGCCTCCGAGGCTGAATGACTATGTACGCTAATTTCCCCAGCAGTGGCAGAAGTGTTATAGTTGAGCATGCGGCTTATGTTTATGTTGTTTAGGTCATGTTGAAATAAAGGAGGAATGTTATATCCGCCCTACGTCCCGCAGCGCGGTGACGTAGGGCATGTTAATAAAAGCCCCGCCCCCTGAGTGGGAGGCAGTTCCGGGCGAAGCCGAGCCAGCGTGTGTGTGTGTTTCTTTGAGCTCCCCTGCCAAGGCCGCGCCCAGGCCATGCGGCCTTCTTGGACCGGAGCCAGCCCCTCGTGCTGGGCCTCCGGCACAACGCACGACTTAACAGCACGTTTGTAAAGTTTGTTTAGTGAATTTCACAGCTTTTCAGTAGCGCAACTTAACCATAACGTCCCCTTAACTAAGTTTTTTTTTAGTGAATATATATATATATACATATATATATCATTCTACAAATAAACTGATATTTTCAAGAGAGGATTAGAACCCCTCTCAGCCTGGGGTGGGAGGCCAACAAGGGAGAAATCCAGTGGCATTCATTCCCAGGCGGGAGATGCTGGCATTTCAGATGGCTCCAATTCCTGTTCCCTCGCCATTTGCGAACTTGCATATGTGCCATGCCAATTTCATCTCCCTATGTCTATGTCTGTGTCAGATGTCTCTTCTAATTTCAGAGACTTTTAAAGTTTGAATACAAACACCCGTGAGCAGGAGAATCGTACGCGTCTACACCCATGGACATCTGAGTGCTCCGGGGGAGAAAGAAATCCCTGGAAGGAGTTAGAGAGTTTCCACTGAAGCCAAAGTATACAAGTGCCATGCCAGCAACGGTACAGAAAGGAGAAGAACAGAGACAGGAGTAGGAGCGCCTATGCAGCAATGGCATAAGCCATGCATCTGACGTCAGCCTGAAGAAACCCAAGGATGATTCCAGGGCGGGGCCACTAGATCACAAGGGACTTAAGAATAGAGCAGTGTCCACTCAAACAGACAGTGCTTACCTCACAGGAAATTGCATTGTGGTTCACCAACACAAACCTAAACCATAAGCAGAGTGGGCTGTCATTGCAGCAGAACGGTGGCCCCACTTGGAGAAAAGGCGGGGGGGGGGAATAATCCACAATTTCAAACATTCTTTTTAGCTGATCCTTTCCGGGTGGAGAAAACAGGACCAGATTGGCCAGGGCTAGAGTACCAATCAGGAATTAGTGAGGCGGTTACAAGGAAGGACAAAAAACAGGGAGATGAGAGTTGTTTAGTGGAGGTCAGAGGAAGTGGAGATGGAAAACCAACCGACCAGCAGAAGTATGGATTGTGGAGGGGAATTTTGAAGCAGATGAGGTATTGATCAGTAAGTATCAGTGGTACTTCATTGTCAGTGTGCGTGAAAGAGTGACATTTGTGTTGATGAGATAATGTTTAGAAAGTAAATATGAAATTATTGTTCAGAGTGAAAGAAGGGTGTATTAGTAGAAATGTGAATGGGGAAGTAGTTGTAGTGTAAAGGAGGGAGTTGTAGGGTGGATGGGGAAGCAGTAGTTTGGATCTGGGAGCAGAATTGTGGAGGAAGCAGTAATTTGTAGAAGGGAACAGCAGTGTGGAGAAGGGAGTAATAACATCAAATGATGCCGGTGAGGCTTAGAAGGAGTCAGAGTCAGGCCAGAGGAGGAAGATGCAGGAATCATTAGGAGTGAAGGAGGGTGGTATTGAGAGGAGAAGTGTAGTGAGAGGAGAACACCAGGAGACCACCAGGAAGTGAGAGGGAGAGAGCATGATAGAAAAGAGACCTCATTGGGCAGGTTGTCTGTAAGGCACCATCAAATAACCCTTTAAGATCAATAACCACTGGCTAGAGTGGCGTCAGTCTTGGAAAGTCCCCGAAGGAGACTTATGTAACCTGTACACATTTAGTACTAGTAAGATTGGTGCTTTTTAGACCAGAGGGAGTGGGAAAGCCCTAGGGCCCTGATCATTCAAATGAAAGCTCTTGAACTGTCTCTGACACTTGGAGTATTTCTTCATCCATCTCATAAGCAGCTTCACACCACTGACTCCTCTCCCTAAAATAAGTGTCAGTTTAGTTCACATAACCCAGACAACCACAGCAGTGTCCCCCCTGAAGAAGGTCCCAGGTCCTAAAACTTTACAAGGACTGTAGCATGCCAGATGTCAGACATGTTTCTGTCAGAAATATGAACAGACTGTGAAAAGACAATAAAACAATATTTAACATTTGATCGTTCTTTTTAGAATATTTACGATTAAATTTGTTATGGTTCGATGTATGCAGCTAATGTGTGATCTTTCATGTGTGAATTGTTTAAAATTGCACAAATCACCATTGTAGGCAACATATGGTGTCACCTGAAGAGGATGTATGAATGAAACATCCCCTCTGCATTTAAAACAATGAACAAACACATAGAATGCTTTCAAAACAAACACAATCTGTGTTGTTTTATATACTAACAATGTGAAGACCAGCAAGGCTATAGGGTCATGTTTCAGTTTTTTTGTTGTTAGTTCAGACCTGTAAAATCGGTCTCTCTCTCTCGTTTTAATGGAAGTTCTTGAGGCCTGCCAGCAGCTTAATTGAATGGTTACAGTGTTGTGGGAGGCTCTATTCCTTTTGTACTGGGGCTGGGATTTTGTAGAAGAAGCATGTTTTTGAAGTGTCCCCATAATGTTAAAAAAGAATCATAGTGAAGACAAGGGATTTTTTATTTTTTATTTAGCGCACTAAACTTGGGGACCAAAACATCAAATGAGATGCTAAACAGCACATACGTCAAGATGTTCTTGGACAATAAAAGAAGAGTTTATCTTGTTCATGAACTAGTCTGTCTGTAAGCGGACAGATTTCAAGCATGCATGAACACATTATTAATGAAAATGTCTTTTTAACACTAACATCCTTGCTGTAAGAAAGTTGCACTTTAATCTCACTAGGTATAAATATCTTTAACTGCCAGAAAATGGGAACATTGGCGCCCTTAACTGTGTCAATTATCAGATGAATATATGTCACGGGAGATCGAGCTATAAACTGAATCATAATAAAATGCTACAGAAGATGTGGATGGCATCTCGCTTTATAGTATCGTGGGACAAAAGCACATTTTTTGTGATGAACTGGAAGTGACTGCAATACTCAATTGAAATGAAAATGGGAGAATAATTACTAGTTACACCAACAATGCCACAGGTAGAAAAATGATGGTGTAATCCTGTAAATTAAACTCACCGTTGGTAATTTGCAACATCGTATGGTGGCATGCAAGCAAGGCGTATTGCTCATGTGCCTCCATTTAATGCCACATTTTCCTGCTCGGTCGCAGCATAGGTGGACATCAGAGTGTGCATCTCTTCTTTGCTTTCCTCCTCCGTGAAGGAGCATACGGGTTTTCATCTGCATGAGATTTTCATGCAGGCATAGGGTCTATGGGGTCCAATAGAACCAGTGGCGTAACAAAAAATGTGGGGGCCCCCCTGTGAGCCATGCTGAGGGGGCCCCCCAACTCATCAACAAATCACTGGTCGTGTAAACTCTGGGCCGGCATAGATTATCACGCTTGCGAAATACGCACGAACGTGCTGCTGAGGGATATGCCACACACTGCACTAGGAGAAAGATATAAATATGTGTTTTAATGCAGTATACAGCACACTTTCAGAGAAAAATTGCCTAAAAAGCCAGAGTGTTTGCAATTGTTTTGTAGGGTAACACCAATCCAATAGATTCAAGTCACCAACAGTGCACAAGAACATTAATACTTTGCTATTAAAAATGCCATGCCACAATGAAAACATGTTCAACTGGCTACACAATGTAGAGCAGTGTAGACACGTAATATTGTTACAGTAAAGCATGCCAGGCCACATTTAGACATAACTAGACTAGTTGCGCCAAAATGTCAGTGGAAGCATTAACACTCATCAAGAAGAGAACACACATTCAAGCCTTTGGCCTCTAACAACACGGCCAAACTCTTTAAAATCTGCAAGGAACTGATCAATCCTGTTGCGGTCTTTACCTCTCCTGTTCCCTCCCAGGCCTTCTGTCATCTCACTTCTCTGCTAAAACTCCTGCCCTTTGTCTCCTCTTCCTCTCCCTCTTCCTCTCTCGGCCCCCCTTTGGCCATCTTCCTCCTTTCTCCTCTTTCTCTCTGACAACACCTGAGAGAGGTTTTTAGACAAGTCCGATCTATGAAAGTGTCATCCAAACAGGTGCTCCCCTGCTCCTCCAAAACCATCAAGGACCATATTGACACCCTCATTCTAGCCTTGGCTTATTTCTGTAATCACTCTTTTGCCACTGGAATGTTCCCCTCTCCCCTTAACCACTCCCTTATGCACCCACTCCTCAAGAAGCCATCTGCTGATCTGCCTGCCTGGAAAACTATCGCCCAATCTCCATCACCCCTTTCCTGGCCAAACTGTTGGAAAAGCTGGCCATCTCCCAGCTTACTCTCCACACAGAATCTGTGGGTTGTCTCCATGACCTTCAGTCTGGCTTCAGAGGTTCCAGAGGCACGGAAACTGCTCTCCGGAACACCTGTAAAGACCTGCTCTCTAACCTTGATTCCAGCATTCCTTCTGTCCTTATCCTCCTTGATCTTTCCTCTGCTTTCGACACGGTCAATCACGCCATCCTGATCAATCCTGATCAATCGACTTCATGAGAACCTGGACATCACGGATCAGGCCCTTGAGTGGCTGACCTCCTTCCTCTTGGACAGCCCCTCCCAGGACCAACTTGGTCCCTTTCACTCCACTCCATCCTCTCACCATGGTTTTTCAAACTCTACTTGGCCCCTTTGGCCCACCTGAACTCTACATTCTCCTCTAACTTTCAGTGTTATGCGGCTGACACTCTGCGTTCCTTCAGGCTCCCCTCAGACTCCTCTACTCTCTTGCTCGTTCCTGACTGTCTATCCACGATTAAGGATTGGTGTGCCTCCAACAATCTCTGCCTTAATGTCAGTAAGATGGCGATCCTTCTCATTTGGGCTCCTGTCCCTGATTTCCCTCTCTCTCTGGCTGCCCGCCTTGGGCCCTTCCTGTGAGGCAAACAACCTTGGTGTCATCTTTGAATCCACTCTCTCTTTCTCTTTCTCTGCTCACATCTCGGACGTTGCCGAGAAGTCCCACTACCAGCTGCTCCTCCTCAAAGGAACTCTTCCCTTTCTCACTTTCCCCCAGAAGCTCACTGTCTCCAGAGCCCTGGTTCTCTCTAGGCTGGCCTAGTGCAACAGCCACTTTCTCAATCTGCCTTCCTCTACTCTCCACCCTCTGCAACTAATCCAGAACAGGACTGCAAGACTTATCCTTGGCCTCAAGCCCAGGGATCGTATCTCTCCAGACCTGAAATCTCTCCACTGGCTCCCAGTTGCTGCAAGGATCAAGTTCAAAACCCTTTGCATTGTCCACAAGGCTTTCTGGGCCTGTGGTCCGCACTACATCCAACACTCTCTTCCAAAATATCTTCCTTCTTAAGCCTTTCGCTCAGCTACCTACATCTCTCTAAGGGTTAGACACTTCTTCAGGCAGAGAGTGGGGGTAGATCTCTAATCCTCTGCAGGTGCCTCCCTCTGGAATAGCCTCCCTGCCCTTCTCAAACTTGAGCTGGACCACATGAAGTTCAGGAAGCAGCTCAAAACTTTCCTCTTCTCCTCTGCTTTCTCTCTCTCCCTCCCCTGCTGGCCTACCTGACCTACCTGTCCGCTGTACTGACTGGTTGCTTGGCTACCCTCAGGGTCTCACTGAGTCCAGACTCCTTCTTGATCAGTCACCCTTGCACTGCCTCTGGGCCTACCAAGCACTTAGGGGCTGTAACTGTAACCCTACAGTCCCTTGTTCGCCTTGCAATACCCATAGCCACGCTGCCCTGGCTGCACTTACTCCGAGCATTGCTGCCCTGTTTTTCCCTCCCGCACTTCCCTCCTCCCTTTCCCCTTGCACTTCTCGTTCTCGCACTTGCATGATCTGAATGACACAAGGCTTAGTAAGATCATTTGTCTTGTCCTCCCTCTATCTTCCCTCCCTTTTCTTGTCCAACCTAGAAACACTTGTGTACCGTCGCATTATAAATGACTTATATCATATCATTTGATCACAGATGCCCAGAAAAATATACAATGCCGCAGTAAGAAACTGGACATGGACAGCATTATGATTTGTTGCACAATCCTGCCTCCCCACACATCCGCTCTCGCTACCACCCCTACCCCAACCTCCAAAATCAGCTCCATGGCCCAAATGAGAAGGATCGCCATCTTACTGACATTAAGGCAGAGATCGTTGGAGGCACACCAATCCTGAATCGTGGATAGACAGTCAGGAACGAGCAAGAGAGTAGAGGAGTCTGAGGGGAGCCTGAAGGAAAACAGAGTGTCAGCCGCATAACACTGAAAGTTAGAGGAGAAAGTAGAGTTCAGGTGGGCCAAAGGGGCCAAGTAGAGGTTGAAAAACCATGATGAGAGGATGGAGCGGAGAGAAAGGGACGTTGTTAACGGTGCCGGTGCTTCCGTGGTCCCCATTCCCATTGAGTCCAATAGGACTCGATGGGAATTGGGACTTACCATTTGTCGGCGCCTGACTTCCCGGACCGTCGGGGTTGTAATCCCCTGGTGTTACTGGGAAGTTGGGCACCAGTAAATCATTACGGGTCCAGCAGCAACCTGCTGGTAGCACCGGCACGGTTACCGCCAAACCCGTAATGAGGCCCGAAATGATTTCCATTAAGGACCAAAGCATAACAGAAATAATTTCTTTGTGAAGGCAGAGTGACTTCAAAAATAAACTATTTCTTTTTGTAGTCATAGGGCTCCCCCCACCCCATGAAATGGGGGCCTCGAGCCTAGCGTCTTCCATGCCATGGGGAGGGTGGAGCCCTCAGACTTCAAAATACATTTTCTTTTTGTAGTCACTCTGCCTTCATAAAGAAATTATTTCTGTTACAGAAATAATTTCTTTATGAATGAAGACTGAATTCAAAAAGAAAAAAAGAAATGTGAAAAAAAAAAATTGTGAACATTTTTTTAAACATTTTTTCTCCAGTGGGGCCCCCTCCTAGGACATGTGCTGGCGGGGCCACCCGCACAGCGGGGGCTGCGGGGGCCCCTGTTATGCCAGTGAATAGAACACGCTATATAGAATTGCACCTGTTCAAGAGCAGGAGGAATCCCTTGGAATCCATCATAAACGCTGCCTGCAAAGCATAATTGCAGGTACTGTTTGGTTTCTCTTAAAGCGGAAAGTAACACTGAAGAATACAGTTGAGTTCCCCTTGTTTTACTCCAGTTTTCCACTCCAGTATGAGAGTGGTGAAAATTGCATTCAGGGGCAAAACTGCATGAACGTGCAAGCGCTGCCAGTCCCCTGCATGTAATTATATATATTTTTAAATGACTTCTCAATGTCTTTCTAATTGTAATGTTGGTAATAACATTACTCTATTAAAAATGCAAAATATATTTCTGCATGCACACATGTAATCAACATTGTAGCAAATATGTCCTTAACCATACTCACATGAAACAAATAAAGAGTGTGCTCATATTGTTCCTGTTATAAAAAAGTATTTTTACAGTTCAATACAACAGTCTAAACCAACCACATATTTCTATACCATTTTTCTCATTTTGTTTCATGAACTCATAATTCACACACTTCTCTATTAATTGAATATTAATTTACCATTTTAAGGTTTGCACAATGATATAAATTTAGCATGCTTCACTCCTCAATTCCTATTTAACAGTAATGTTTCGGCCATAGCACTCCAGTCTTCATAAGACACTGAACATGTTTCTGTCTTCACTGAACATGGGTCCCTGGATCTTCTCCCTGTCAATATGATGTTGTGCTCCTCATCTCACAAGGTGGCCATTCTCAGGCACCCTTAGTAGCTCTCTAGAAGTTATCTCTTAGATTGATTTCATTGTACACTTTAATGTCCTCAATGTTCCGGACAGCTTTTTGTAAGCAGCTACAAATCTTGCTTTAGATATTCTGACTTAACATGTTATGAATTACTCTGGTGCTGCAACTCCTTCAATCTTATCAACGTTTTCCTCTTCTGAAAAGTAGTCTGCTTTGAAATCCATATAATTTATTTGTGATTGTTTCCTTGTCATAGGAATTGTCTGCATTGCATAAGCATGCATCAATGAAGAATGTCCAAGCACCGCAGCCCTGCTACTGAGGTGCAATCAAACATAGGAAAGTGTTTTTCCATGAGGGAAGAACACTTTCTGTAAAAGCACCATATTCTGTTAAAGTGATAACGTGCAGCCAGGCATCAAAGCCACCACTGTTGCAGGTGCCTGATTTACTACTTGACAATAGCCTTAGCAACCATGAGGAATGCAGGGCAGGCACAGCAAGGGGAGTCTCCTTTCAAAAGTGCTCGGGTTGCAGGTCAAAAAGGAGATAACAACACCTCTGAGGTTGTGTCCTCCTCTACTGCACCCTTACCCTGCCTAAAAATAGCATTTCCCAGACATCATCTCCACTTTTTGCTGATAACTTAAGGACACTTTCACAAATTAGAAAGTGGCAGTTCTTGGGGGGCGCTTTTGAGCAGCCCAAAAATGGCCACCTAGCTGTGTAGCTATGTGTGGTGTGGACCTTAATCCGGCGTCATCAGTGGACCGCATTATTTCCACTGCACCAAACCAACCCAGATTGCTGTCGCCATCACTCGGCGTGTCCCGATCTAATCTCGGCCCGAATCGTGCACTGGGGGACCCGCTGCTCCTCGTTGGAGTTGGGGCCTGCTCGCGTGGGTGGACCCCGGCACTGCCGGTGACTCGGCTGGGGACTGCCTCCGTGGGAGGCTGCGTCACTTGCCGGCTGCTCAAGGGGACTGCGCCCGCCTGCTCTGGACATTGGACTTCGGCAAGCGGCTACATCTGTGCCCCCTGGCCCTCCCCAAATGCTGCGGCGCCTTTACCAACTGGCCGTGCTGCACCGGAGGGCCGGGACTGTGCCCGTTCTGGTGCCTGCCCCTGCCCCTCTTCCCTGCTCAGTGGTGCCGCGGCCTCACCCTGCGGCCCGTAAGGCTGCCGGGGTTTCTGGCGGGGGATCGCCGCTGGCCAGCCACGCCTGGCGACTCGGTGCGGCTCTTGGACCTCACACATTGGACGCTGACTTCGGGAGGACGCTGCGGCATACCTCGCGGGTGGCGGCCCGTGCCTGCGAACCAGGTGAGGAGCTGGGGGGGATGTGGATCCCCCACTGAACTCTTCCGCATCCCCTTGGTCTTGTGCCGCTCCTCATATGTGGATGCCTTCACCGCTGACCAGACTGTGCTGCTGGCTCTGGCGCTCCAGACCTCTGGGCCCCAGCAGAAACTGTGGCTTGCTTGTGTACACTGGGCCACAGGCCCCAACTGGCTCGCCTGCCCTTCCTCCAGATCGCCATCAGCCGCACCTCTCCCTGGACATTACACACCTCCCTGGTGGGCACCATACTACTTCAGGGACCCTGCCACATCCGCCCATAGGGTCTTTGAACAAAGAAGCCTGCATGTAACTGTGGAACTGCTGTCCCCATCAACGCATTCACCTGTTATATATTAACAATGCTTTCTTAACATGGCGGTGCTGACTTGGCAGGCATCACGCTTGTCCCATTCCGGCTACCTTCAACCTAGCAGCGCTATAACGCAATTCTCCTCTGCCCTGGCATCTCTCTCGCTGGGCGGCTATACAGACTGCTAATCCACTTGTGCCCGCCTTGCAGCCTTGTCACCACTTAAGCCCCGAACACATCTGCAATATCACAAGCCACCTCTACTTCTCGTCTACCACAGGGACCTGCGACTACTGGTCACTGAGTCTTGGTGCTATACCCCTGTTTTTTCACGCTGGTTCGGGCCTGGCCTCATTGGACGCCCTCCACAACACTTGCAATGTCCAACAGATCCAGAGGGGCCAGTAAGGTGGGCGCCATAGACAAGTTTCTGTCTTCACTGAACATGGGTCCCTGGATCTTCTCCCTGTCAATATGATGTTGTGCTCCTCATCTCACAAGGTGGCCATTCTCAGGCACCCTTAGTAGCTCTCTAGAAGTTATCTCTTAGATTGATTTCATTGTACACTTTAATGTCCTCAATGTTCCGGACAGCTTTTTGTAAGCAGCTACAAATCTTGCTTTAGATATTCTGACTTAACATGTTATGAATTACTCTGGTGCTGCAACTCCTTCAATCTTATCAACGTTTTCCTCTTCTGAAAAGTAGTCTGCTTTGAAATCCATATAATTTATTTGTGATTGTTTCCTTGTCATAGGAATTGTCTGCATTGCATAAGCATGCATCAATGAAGAATGTCCAAGCACTGCAGCCCTGCTACTGAGGTGCAATCAAACATAGGAAAGTGTTTTTCCATGAGGGAAGAACACTTTCTGTAAAAGCACCATATTCTGTTAAAGTGATAACGTGCAGCCAGGCATCAAAGCCACCACTGTTGCAGGTGCCTGATTTACTACTTGACAATAGCCTTAGCAACCATGAGGAATGCAGGGCAGGCACAGCAAGGGGAGTCTCCTTTCAAAAGTGCTCGGGTTGCAGGTCAAAAAGGAGATAACAACACCTCTGAGGTTGTGTCCTCCTCTACTGCACCCTTACCCTGCCTAAAAATAGCATTTCCCAGACATCATCTCCACTTTTTGCTGATAACTTAAGGACACTTTCACAAATTAGAAAGTGGCAGTTCTTGGGGGGCGCTTTTGAGCAGCCCAAAAATGGCCACCTAGCTGTGTAGCTATGTGTGGTGTGGACCTTAATCCGGCGTCATCAGTGGACCGCATTATTTCCACTGCACCAAACCAACCCAGATTGCTGTCGCCATCACTCGGCGTGTCCCGATCTAATCTCGGCCCGAATCGTGCACTGGGGGACCCGCTGCTCCTCGTTGGAGTTGGGGCCTGCTCGCGTGGGTGGACCCCGGCACTGCCGGTGACTCGGCTGGGGACTGCCTCCGTGGGAGGCTGCGTCACTTGCCGGCTGCTCAAGGAGACTGCGCCCGCCTGCTCTGGACATTGGACTTCGGCAAGCGGCTACATCTGTGCCCCCTGGCCCTCCCCAAATGCTGCGGCGCCTTTACCAACTGGCCGTGCTGCACCGGAGGGCCGGGACTGTGCCCGTTCTGGTGCCTGCCCCTGCCCCTCTTCCCTGCTCAGTGGTGCCGCGGCCTCACCCTGCGGCCCGTAAGGCTGCCGGGGTTTCTGGCGGGGGATCGCCGCTGGCCAGCCACGCCTGGCGACTAGGTGCGGCTCTTGGACCTCACACATTGGATGCTGACTTCGGGAGGACGCTGCGGCATACCTCGCGGGTGGCGGCCCGTGCCTGCGAACCAGGTGAGGAGCTGGGGGGGGATGTGGATCCCCCACTGAACTCTTCCGCATCCCCTTGGTCTTGTGCCGCTCCTCATATGTGGATGCCTTCACCGCTGACCAGACTGTGCTGCTGGCTCTGGCGCTCCAGACCTCTGGGCCCCAGCAGAAACTGTGGCTTGCTTGTGTACACTGGGCCACAGGCCCCAACTGGCTCGCCTGCCCTTCCTCCAGATCGCCATCAGCCGCACCTCTCCCTGGACATTACACACCTCCCTGGTGGGCACCATACTACTTCAGGGACCCTGCCACATCCGCCCATAGGGTCTTTGAACAAAGAAGCCTGCATGTAACTGTGGAACTGCTGTCCCCATCAACGCATTCACCTGTTATATATTAACAATGCTTTCTTAACATGGCGGTGCTGACTTGGCAGGCATCACGCTTGTCCCATTCCGGCTACCTTCAACCTAGCAGCGCTATAACGCAATTCTCCTCTGCCCTGGCATCTCTCTCGCTGGGCGGCTATACAGACTGCTAATCCACTTGTGCCCGCCTTGCAGCCTTGTCACCACTTAAGCCCCGAACACATCTGCAATATCACAAGCCACCTCTACTTCTCGTCTACCACAGGGACCTGCGACTACTGGTCACTGAGTCTTGGTGCTATACCCCTGTTTTTTCACGCTGGTTCGGGCCTGGCCTCATTGGACGCCCTCCACAACACTTGCAATGTCCAACAGATCCAGAGGGGCCAGTAAGGTGGGCGCCATAGACAAGTTTGCAAAGGCTACCTCACGGGTGTACCCGGGAGCTGCAACTTCCGCCCAAGAGTACCCCGAGCCTCCCTCTGGTGCGTTGGCCCCCAACCTCACTGCAATGATGGAGTCAATGGCCAAGAATTTTGCCTCGTTTCACGAGAAATGGAACGATATCAACGCCAATGTTGCATCCCTTAAATCACGGATTGACCAGGCGGGGGCCAGGATCGCCTAGGCAGAAAACAGAATCGGGGCAAATGAAGATGAACTGCACACTTTGCAGGGTGCGACTGCCACCCTGACCCGAGATATGAAAACTGTGAGGGCGAAGTGTGATGACCTTGAACATCGCTTGCGCAGGAACAACCTACGCATTGTTGGGGTCCCCGAAAATGCCCTCAAGGGGCACATGGAAATGGCAGTTGAGAAGCTACTTAAGGACCTACTGGGGGATCCCACTCTATCCCCGTACTTCACAGTTGAACGAGCTCATCAGGCCCTGTCACCGCGCCCCTAACAAGGCGACTTCCCCAGGCCCATCATCTCTAGAATTCTCAACTACAGAGATAGGGACCTCATCCTTCGCCTGTCACATGAGAAAGGCGACCTGCGCCTTGACTCGCATACCATCCGTATATTCCCGGACTTCTCCGTCGGGGTGCAACAAGAGAGACGTCATTTCCTGGGAGTCAAGAAACTTTTACGTGAGCGCAATGTCCCTTACACAATTCTTTTCCCGGCCTGGCTCAAGATTATTGTACTTTTTCACTGTCCCAGAGAAGGCTGTCAAATTTATAGAAGCCCAGATACCGCTCCCGAATCCTAATGGAGACCCTATGGTTGATGACTAAGTCCCAGCCACCTTGAATGTCAGTAATCTGCTCATTACTGCTTGTTTTTTCATGTGCTGATGGTAATGCAACCTCACTGGCTTAACTACATGTACGCATTTATCACTTGAGACGACCCCACTCGGCGGGCGCATCACCAGTGGCCATAGGTGACTTTCCGACATGCGCTCACTGGCTCATTCTTGCATTTGTGGCTTAATCGCTTGCAACCACAGCCCTCAGTATTGCCTACCTGTGTGCGGGGAGCCCGTCACCCGATCAGTCCTCTCTTACCACGCCTCAGGTTACGTGGGTCAGACGTGATCACTATGCGTACTATTGCCTAATGTACCGCTTTTTACTTAAAAAAAACGTTTTCCTAACATGTTGACTTATATTACTATATAGAACCTTACCTTGAAAAGTATACCTATTGACTGTCTATTGACAGTAACCTTGAGTGTGCAGGGGACGCGAGGGGTCCACAACCTGTGGATACCCTTCCTTTTCTGTTTTCCTAAACTCACAACCTAGTGTCAGGGTTGTGTCTCTCTCCTCTGCACCTCACTACTAATCTAAAAACTACTTAACAGGTCCATTCCTGAACTAGTCAGGTGTGCACACGTGTTCATTTCTCCCCTGTTGTATAGTTTTCCACTCTTCGAGTGTGTGACACAACAACACAAGTTGCACCCACCAATACATTAAATAAACTAGTCCAAAAAAATATGTCCTTTTCCAAAATCAATGCAATTACCGACAAGCATGCAACAACTTTTGGATTTAATGAAGAAGAGGCAACTCACATTTTAGGCCTAATCAAAGATATAGAAACCCCAACCCCAGCTGCCACGAATCAGGAACAAATCATTTTCTGACTAGAAAAGCTAATACACAAAGAGATATCTCCGAAGTTACACGCTACAACCTTAGCACATTACTACCGGGCTCAGAGGATACCAAGGGGTTTGAGAGTCTACCTGAAACCAACATTGTGCAAAGAAGTCCCAGACATTGTGAAGAAATGGGAACACATATTAAATAAGTGCTTACTGGCTTTAATACTGTTGACAATAGAGGAACTATCCAAATCAGTAGCTAAATTGGACAATGAAATTAGTGAATTGAGTGAACAACTGAGTTCCTTCAAAACCAGTGAAGAACTTAAAACCATATTGGACGACATCAATACAGCCCTAGAACAGTATAAAAAGGAAATCGAACAGAGGAAGGTCTGCAAGTGTAGGAGAGACACCCTTGACTATTCTCAAGATATTGTCTATACATGGCAAGTTTTCCTAAACTCACAACCTAGTGTCAGGGTTGTGTCTCTCTCCTCTGTACCTCACTACTACATTCCTGAACTAGTCAGGTGTGCACACGTGTTCATTTCTTCCCCACTTGTTGCTTCATGTCATTTAAATTTGTCCAAGTGTCCACCACACGGCAACAGCGCACCCCACTGCGATTGCAATGTTCAGTTTTGTTAATTTGATGTTGGGTATTGGCCCTGGTTGGGCTATTAGTGAGGCGGACCCACGTTGGGACCCGTCCGATGACCCCTGGTTTATGGGGTTTTTTGGTTCTGAAGGGAGGGGGGAGGGTGGGTTCATACTAAATACCACACTAGACAGAACAGGCACAGCTCCCAGACTATTGTCTGGTGCAGCGCGCAGACTACTGGTACACAGCGAGACACTAGACATCCGAGATGTATGGAGGACATTACATCCACAAACACGGGAATACACCCATTACTCCTCAGTGCATGACAGTTCCTCCAGAATTGACATGTTCCTGCTGTCAAGCGATCTACTGGGTAGGGTGGTAGAAACACAAATACTTGCATGCACCTTGTCGAACCACGCCCCATCACGCTATCCCTGGAACTGGGAGTACCTGCCCCTACCATTAACACATGGCAATTCAAGTCTGCTGCACTGCAGGATATCCTGTTCAAAGCAGACATCCTGTCGGACATCTAGTCCTACTTTGAACATAACACGCCCCAGTCCACTACCATGGGGGTCCGGTGGGACGCCTTCAAGGCCTTTATCAGGGGGATGTCCATATCCAGGGAGGCGGGAGTAATCAAGTCTATAAGAACAGCCCTCGCCCGCTCTGAGGCCAGATTACGCGAGCTGGAGCGGGCACATCCAACATCAGCTGACCCTGCCACCCCCTCCCTAATCAGTGAAGAACTCCAATCGTTTAACGACCATGATACGAGGGAGGTCCAATACTTTAGTCGTCCACAAGCTGCGCGGAAGTATGGAGAGGGTGATAGACCCAGCAAAACACTGGCTACTCTGACCAGGGGAGAGTGGGGCCAAACTCTGATCACTTGTGTCTGGGATTGCTGAGGAGGGTTACAATGGTCCGATCAGCAGATCCTCGAAGTCTTCACGGACTTCTACACTGAACTATACTCCCAACCCCCCTGAACATAGTGAATCCCATATGAGGGATCTCCTTGAGCAAATACCCACGACCTGCATTTCACCCGCAACCAGAGACCTACTAGACTCCCCAATCCTATTAGATGAAATAGTCAAGGCCATATCTAGTCTCCCTAAGGGTAAGGCACCGGGTCCCGACGGGCTCACGGCAGAATTTTACCAAGAACACGTAGCCATACTGGCCCCTAAACTACTTGAGTTATGGGACGAGTCACTCCAGCTCATGACACTTCCCCCGACACTACGCAAGGCCGTCATAAGGGTGCTTCTCAAACCCGGTAAAGCCAGCGATGAGTGCGGATCATACAGGCCCCTCTCGCCGATGAATCTGGACACCAAAATTTACGCCAAAGTAATAGCTAACCGCTTCCTCCCAGTCATGACATAAATGGTCCACGACGACCAATCGGGATTTGTACCTGGGCGATCCACCTCCCATAACATCAGAAGACTGCTTAATGTCATGGTACGGATCGGTTAGGACGCCAGTGCCGTTGCGGTAACGCTCGATGCCCAGAAGGCCTTCAATATGGTGTCCTGGAAGTACATGTGGCTAGCACTGGAGACCATGGGCGTCGGACCTAACATGGTCAGATATATTAAGCTACTGTACACTTCCCCTGTGGCTAGAGTTTGGGTTAACTCCTTAACGTCAGCTTGATCCCACTCTTCAGGGGCACCCGACAGTGTTGCCCATTCTCTCCGATTCTTTTCGCCTTGGCAATTGAACCAGTGGCCGACCACATCAGAGTGTGCCATTCATCCAGGGGGACATGGTTGAGAGACACCCCTGAGATCATCTCGCTTTATGCGGATGATGTGTTATTATTCACAGGGGACACCGCCCTTCACCTGGATCCAATCCTGCGCAACATCACTCGTATAGGTACACACTTTGGTTTCACTATTAATTACACCAAATCTGAACTCTTCCCCCTCACCAGTTCCACTCAGCAACCTACCACTGAGTATAAAATGGTCTGACATGTCACTCCCATATGACAGAGGGAGATTCACCGCCCCCGACCTGCTGCGGTACTGGCTCGTGGTTCAAGCGCAATTTGCCTCTTACTGGTATCCTGGATCCCCCCCCCCTCGCCCTCATGTTAAGCTGGAAACACTGGTGGCAGAAGACACCAACATAATGTCATTACTACTGCACCGGCAATATGTACCGGATTGACCCATTGACCCGGTTGGGACCACTGTGTACGCTTGGGGTTCAATATTTAAACCTGGCGCCGAACAGCAGCCGTACTACAAGTGGCTCCCCGCTTGGCGATTTCCCGGGCTGGAACCCACACACGACACAGCCCTGGCGTGACATTGGGAGGCCCTGGGGTACCTCGCTCTAACAGATTTCTACCCGGATGGGCAATTTATAACACCACAGACATGGAGGCCGGGCCACTCTGGTTCGGCATTGGAATATCTACAATTTTATAGACTTTGCGCTGCTTTCCGAACGGCCTGGCCTGGTTTCCCTAATGAACCCCCAGACTCCCCAGAGATTACTTACATTGCTAATTCGGGTGGCGCCCGCAAGGTGGTCTCTTCACTGTACAAGCTCACGCAGATGGGTGCCCCGATCCAACCCCTCTGGGCCCGGGATGATTGGTTGGCTGAGTTGGAGGTGGAGCTCACCGACCACTTATGGGGGAAAATGTGCTCACACACTAACAGAGTCTCCCTCAACTTCTGCTACCGAACCATACAATATAGACTGTTAAACAGATTGTACTATACCCCGCGCAGAGTTTCTAGATTTGCACGAACCACCCCACAACCCTGCCTTCGTTGTGGTACAGAGGGTGCTGGCCACTTACACATGTTCTGGGAATGTCCAAGGCTGGCTGAATTCTGGGGTAAGATCATGGAGACACTATCCGTAATCATTAATACTGTTACTGGCCCAGACCCGATGAGTGTTCTGTTTGGGGTGTCGCAGGCTGAGGGGGCCAAACACATGGCCAAATTCTTAAATGTGGGCTGCATCGTGGCCAAGAAGTGTGTCCTACAGAATTGGAAGAGTCCCTCTCCCCCTTCTTTCCAGAAGTGGCTGAACCTACTCACCTGGTCCCGTAATTGTGAAGAGGAGTACATTAGTACGTTACCAGCTCGCTCTCGCCCCAAGAACATTTGGACTGCGTTCAACAGCTACCTCCATAGCCTAGACGAGACTTCCTCCACAGGGGGGTCTTCCCCGATCTCTAACTAAAGTACTGTTCACTGTGTCCCACCGCGATACCTTGCTTTTCACCTGTGGTTATATCGCTGCTTTTCTGCTACCATTGTATTATTTGACACATGTATTGTACTCATTAGTTGCTCTGATGCATGTTTAAGCTATATGCCTCTGCCGACTAAAATAAAATAAATTTTAAAAAAAACGAAAGTGGCAGTTCATTAAGATAATACTCATAGTTCCACTGGAGCACATGTTTCTCCCACAACGAGAAATGTCAGCAGCTTTTTCTGAAGGAAAGCACAGCATATACCCTCCAGTACTTCCATCCACCTCAGAATTGTGGTGCTGGAAACTGGATGTAAGGGGAGACTATCAGCTTTACACACTTCTTTTAGCACAGGGTCAGAATCAGGCCTTCAATGTCCTCTTGGAAAACAAAATGTTGGGTGTCTTTTGAAGAGGGCAGTACTGTGGTCTAACCATGAGACTCGTGACTTAAATTGAAGAGTGCAAGACTTAAAGATGGTGAATGCATGTTTGAGACCATTTTGTGAATCATGAGTTCTTGAAACCAATTGTGACGTGCACTGACAATGCATTGAGATATGCACATGCTGTAATGAACTGTAAAAACACATTTTATAAGACCAGGAACAGTTTAGGCATGCCCCTTTTTTGTTTCATATTTGATACAATGTTGTTGTGATACGTGTATGCAGAACTATATTTAATATTTCTATAATGGAATAATGTGTTCTTTAAAAAATTGTAGAGTCAGTTAAACACTGTGGGACAAATTCACAAATCCACATTGCATTGTGATGGGAGGTGCTAAACAGGAGATATCAGCAAGTGAGTGATGCATTCGCACAGAATGACAGCAACCATATTTACGGAGACACTGTGCCAAGAAATTCAGGAATTTGTTATTAAGGTTGACATTTAATATTTTAGCAACTTTTAATGTTTTGGGTGCAAGATGTAAAATCCATAAAATGTAAAAAAATATGTTGTTTTTGTGATGTAACTGTTGAACATTATATCATGTATACGTGGCATGCTTGGGCCTGGTTAAGGTGCGTGAACTGGTATTTGGTGACTTTATGGTTAGAATGATCATGTCAGCTTGGGAAAGAATGTGGCTTATTATTTTATCAGTGCCTGCACACCAACTGTGTATTGCAGCCGAGCGGTTTGCAAATCAAATATTTGGGGAAAATGTTTTTATATATCTATGAATTTGAAATGAGCCTGGATGATTTTATTGTTATATGTATGTGTATGCACATTATCTCATGTATTGATGCTAACAATGATCTAAGAATTTTTTATTGTATTATATGAATGTATTGGTCTTTTTGTATAACAGTGTGAAAAGTTTCAGTTTGTGCATTGTCTGTTTTGGAAATAAAAACACACTATAAATAAATAAATAAATAAATAAATAAATAAATAAATAACGCCTCACCCCACCCCCCCAGCACATGTGTGGCTGCTGCCTCCTCAAGGAGTAAACCTAGAAACAGCATTTTGATGATGGGCCTGGAGTTGATGAGCCACTTCATATCCAGTTTTGGTTACTTGAAAAATGCAATATTTTCCCGTTCTTGAGGGTCAAGGTGAAGGTAACATGACTGAGAGAAATGTGGATGATTGCCGGTTAACGGATGACTGCTGCAGGTGGCGGTACAGAGGCAGGGAGGATGCTTTCAATGCACAATGTGGCCTTCAATGAGCACAGGCATTCAAACAGATGTCCCATGGTGGGAGACCCAATATGTGTCAGTAGTGCTTTAGCAAAATACTGGGGTGTGGGAAGTTGTCAGCTGTGTTGGTGCTGACCTATATGCATGTGGATCCAGAACAGATACTACATGATGATACATTCCATGGTGTTAGAATCCCCCATGGACTACAGTATGTATGTTTTGTAGAGGCATATCAGCCTTTGTTGCTCCCCTTGCCTGCATGCTTATGGTGTTCCAGTATATTATGGCCTTGACACTGTTTGTTAGTTCTCTGTATGTATCACACACTTCCCTGAGCTGGGTCTGCATGGATGCTGTCCAGGAAACTTCATAAGGCACTCATTCTGTACTAATGCCTCGAATTTAAAGGTTGAGGCCTTCAGTGTACTAGGCTGCAGAAGGTGGAGGCTACAGGGTGTGATGGCAAACAGGTGCAATGTGATTGATACTGTTAGCAAGACCATTGTTCATTGTTTAGATAAGCGAGTTGCAGTCATTGTACTTTCACTGACATTAGTCCAAGTGAGGAGAAGGCTGCTGATGACTACCCAGGAATCTAACACTGTGGAACAACTGAATTATCTGAAGGCATTAGCTGTCAATTGTCAGATTCACCAACAAGTACAGTGTGATTGGACACCCATGACAGATAGTGTGTAGGGTGTTCATGCTGAGGAAGGGGATATAACCTTGTCTGCCTTTTTACTCAGTTGTGTACTGTCTGGTTCAGAGTGTTGCAAATGCATTGGACACCTACACACAGAGGAGGAAGTGTTGGGGCGATTGGCACTGAAGTCTCAAGTCACAGACTAACTGTCTTTGGGTGGGAGTGACATGATGTTCAAGCTGACTGTCTGTTGTTGAAAGCAGGAAGAGAGCAGACAGTTCTAACAATGAACCACTTGTGCTGATGTTCATTTGGGTGCATCTGCATGAATCATAGTGAATCATGGTGACACCTCGCACCATCTTCTATGGACAATCTCTTCATAGCAAGCTGTAAGCACGGTAGATGAGGATCTGTGGGCTGTGGGTGTGGGTGGGTGACACTCCACTCTCAGCAATGAAGCAGGTATGCATGGTATGTGTGGGGTTCAGCTTGGCAATGTGTGCTGCATGTTAGGTCATTGAGTGCATTTTGGGAAACATCACTCCTTATGTAGTGGGGGCAGTTGTAGTGCTGATGGGATTATAGTGACATGTGTGAGGCAGCTGCAGGGCCATTACGTCATGATGTTGCCTCTGAGCAGTGATGTAACTAATGAGTGGAGATATTGTGTTTGGGCTAAACAGAGAGAGAGGGGTATTGAATTAATTACAGTGAGCACACCTGAGGCGTGAGGATTAGGGCATCTGGTTGTGGTGCCTCTTAATCCAAAACTACCTTATCAGGAAGCAGCTTGCAGTATGTCTGTCATATTTTTAGGATAGCTGGGAGAGGGGTGACAAGTGACCTAATACTGAAAAAAGGAAAGCAAGGGGTAGGGGTTCACAAGAGGGTGGAACAGAGGGTTTGTCACAAATAACCACTTGCATCAGTTGTCCACTTGTACAAAGCCCCTGGGTTCCACAGTGGCAGACGCCTCTCCTTCAAGGTGCACATTGCAAGAACCTGGAAAAACCTTACTGTGATTCTGGAAATGCATCGGAGGGACAGAGCCTCCATATCCTTGTTCTTTACTGCCTTGTCAAGCTTTCTGTGCAGGAGTTCATGTGGGACTCCTGGCGGTGCAGCTCTATCTTATGGTTTGGTGTACAGACCCATGGGATACCCTTGGGAGGGTGAGCTCCTTGTTAGTGAGCCCACTAAGCCTGAACCTGGTGCCCTCAAGAGGTTGGTGGTACCCCAGGTTTACAGGCCCTTCCTGCTGCAGTTGTCGCATAAGGAGCCCTTAGCTGGTCATCTTGGTCCCAAGAAGACTAAGCAGAGGCTCTCTGCCCATTTCTGCTGGCCCCGGATGGGAGTGGAAGTGGAGTCCCACTGCAGGACCTGCCCAACTTGTCAGTTGTCTGGCAAGACTGGAGGCAGTGCCATTGCCCCACTGTGGCCATTGCTAGTGGTTGGCACACCGTTTGAGAGGGTGGGCATCAACATTGTCGGTCCCCTTGACCCTCCCACTTCAGGTGGGCATCAGTGTATCCTGGTCTTGGTTGATCATGCCACCAGGAACCCAAGCTGCTTGTTAGCACTCAAAGGGAACTTGTAATGCCTCAGGATCTGGTCACCCAGAATACCAACCTCAGCTTCACCACCTTGGTCGGGTCTGATGATGTACCAGCAATTGAAGAGGTGAGGATAAATGGGTCAGCGTGGGCCCTGAGCGTTCCTGAACTGAGCAGTCATCCTAATCCAGTGGAGGTATTGGTGCCCAAATGAGGCAGATGAGGTGGGCAAGGGAAGTGAATGTTGTAATGGTGCGAAGTTGTCCAGCAGGTGGTGACAGTTTGTGGTGTTCAAACTGGCACTCCAGGACAGTGCAATTGGTAAGCCACACATGACAAACTACAAGGCAGCAGGTGTCTTCATGTAGAGAAGGCAGAGAAGTAAGGTAGAGTCAATAGATCAGGCAAGGTAGAAGGACAAATACGGTACAGGTGGCATCAGGGAGCACTATGAGTTAGCCAATAGAGGAAAGTGGTGAAAAGGCCCTGAATGCAAAACTTATGCAAGGCTTGCTATATTCGTGTTACATGTACAGTGTCCATGTGTTCAGATATGAAAAGCGGGCACATATACAGATTGCATTACTATTGTACAATCACAGGGGGTGCATATGTGTATGAAGTCTGCATGACTCCATTGTACGCCCTAATAGGACCGCATGAAGCATCATGAGTCAAACAGGACAGCCACAGAAAGAGAAGGGACTGCAAAAAGGGAAGGGACCACAGAAAGAGAAGGGGCAGGATGAAAGGTTCAGGAAGAGGAACTGATGTAGGCCGTTTTACGGTGGTCAACATATTGAGTTGTGAAATGAGGAGCTGGGACTCTACTGAGTTGGATTCACACTGGAAGAATGCATGCTGTGTCAGCAGTATCATGGCCAGTGTCCTTGTTACAAATGCAGCTTGCTCTATTGCGTCCACAGCTGGAAGGGCTATGTCTGGGTCAGCACAATTGCCATCGACATCAGTGGAGATTTCAGTGTTGTGTGGCCCTGTTAGATCAGGTACAGGGCATCATCCACTGCTGTTGGCTCATTATGACAGGAAAGGCCCTTTTCATCACACTTTCTTAGGCCACACTTAGGCCACACACGCATGGGGGCACTTTGCTGGGAGTAGGAGTTGCTTCATGCAAGTAGCAGACAGTGACAAATGCTTGATGAGTTGTCTGGAGATGTCACCTTGATGCACCATGCTGTGGTATCAGTCATTGGGGCGATTCACCAGAAGACACAAGAATTAAGGGAGGACATGCATCAGCTCATGTTGACATTGAGCGAAACCATGACCCATGACATGATGGCATTGGCGGAGAACATGTACTAAGACATGATTGCCATTAGCATCTTTTTGCCTGTCTCTCGGTCATGCATTGCTTTGGCAACAGGCTATCAGATTTTGGCATTGCATGATATTTTAGAAGTCTCCCAGTACAGAATGCCCCACAGAAGGGTGAGGTCCAGTGACTGGAGGCATGTTGCCCCTCCTGGATTGGCTTACATGTAGTATGCATGTTGTTAGTTGAGCTGGCCCGTTGTTGTGTTGACTTTGAATGTGGTGTTTCAGAATGTTGGCTGATGTGATGTGTTTTGTTATCAGTATGGTTCATCTTTAAGGGGGGTGTAGATGTGATGTTATCTGTATTTGTTGTTGGCACAATATTTGATTGTGCAGTTACGATCCTCCTAGTAAATGTGATGTGGCACAGGCTTGACTGTGATCAGTCATCTGCAGGCATACACAATCACATCCTGTCACAGAGAGTGGACTGAGAGGTGGACTGAGAGGCCACTCAAAGGGGTCCTTTTTTGTCCTTTTGCAACATTTGTGTGGGTTATAGGCTCTCACAATCATGAATAAAGTGTTCTGCTAGTGTGATGTGTGGTTATGTGTATTATGTTCCTTGTTACTGGGCTCTGTTTCCTAGTGTTTCCGTTAGTGAGTCCTTCAAGTGTTGGTTGCAGTGTGTCATCTCCTGATGTATGTGTGTTTCTGAGGTGTGTGCAAGCAGGTTGTTTTTGTTATTAGTGGACATGTGTACTATGTGTTGATGGCACATCATCCACTTCATATGCTGTAAATGGGTACTGATTTGATCAATTATGTTTTATGGGTGCCCTATGTGTGTTTGTGAATATGTTTGTGGCATGTATGATATAATATGATATGATAGGTTATTTATAACTCGCTTAAAGGAATGGTTCAGTCAGAAAGTATTATTGGCCAAAAAGATGGCCAATAATAAAACAAATATCTAAAATATATATATATTTTTTAAGTCCCTATGGAAAGTTTAAAGCAAATGAAGCTCAAACTTTAAATTTGGAAGCACTAGGGGGCATCCATTTTGTGAAATGGATGCCGCCTGTGCTTGCGTTTGGCTGCAAACCAGCTTGCACCTCAGCAGGTATGTGTGCATGTGGAACAATTGACATTCACATGCAGTTTGTGGCCCTTTGCTTTGCTTATGACCTATACACTGATGGGATGCCAATTTGTGTGATTTCTGTATATATGTTCCAATTGTTTCACGGTTTGCAGTGCTATATGTGTGCAGTAATGGTTCTGAGGATCTGGGGAATCTATGCCATATCAGAGATCTCCTGGGCCCCTTTTTGCCTTGCCCTTTGCCTTGCCTGCAGAATGGAAAGCATATCAATATGCAGTACAGCAATAAGGCACAGCAACACTTGATGTAAGCACTGGGATGCATTGACTGGAATAAACCACCTAAAATGTCTGTGGTCCACTGGGGTGAACTAGTGGCCAAACTGTGAAGGACTGCTAAAAACTTCAATGCCTTTTGGAGAGACAAGGCCTCCTAGTCCTTGTCCTACCACTCGCCTGTGTTTGTTTTCTGCCCTAGGGCCTCAACCTGGACCCATGGCAGTGCAGCTCTCCATTTTACCTTTTAGTGAACAACACCCATGGGATACACTGATGGCACTCATGGATGCCCATTGCATGTGCTTTTTGGCATATTTGTGTTTCCCACAGAGCAAGGTATGTGTTGGTGGCACCTACATTCTGACCTGGCGGTGGTTCTGAATGCCCATTTCTGGGATATCCGGACCCTGCCATGGGAATCAATGGATTCATGAACAAAGGCAAGATGGACACTGTGGCCTCTTGGTTTGCTTTGTCTTTATTCCTTTTTTTCTGAAAGTCCTGAGAAGCTCTGGCTCTGTGCCCTTCCCCTCATTGGATGCTGGGTGGAAGAACATAATTGTTCCTGGGGTAGACCAACGGCAGACTTGCTGGAGTCTTCCCAGGAGTTGTGTGGCGAAGTCTCACCCTTGGGTGGAGCCTGTGTAAATGGAGCGATGAGTCAATATGCATTCTGTGGTGTTGGTGCCTGGTATTGGTTGTGTGACTCTATGCCTGGCCAAAAACACTGACTGGAACTAGTATGAATGCAGTGTAGTGCTCTGAAAGGCTGGGGATTAACCTGCAATCCACATCCCCCATTCTGAGTGTCTGGCTTTGGGTAAATGGCCTGAATGCCTGTGAGTTTCATTGGGTGCTGCCTGCATGAATGCACTTGTGTGTGACTGGATGGCTGAGCTTGGCTCAGGCTGAGTGAATGGGGAGTGTTTTGGATATCAATGGCTCCCACACTCACCTCCATGTTCAGAAGCGGAAGTTGCAGCTGAAACAGGAAGCTGGAGCAAGAGCAAGCTGTTCCCTGGAGTCCAGCTGAAGAAAAAAGTCTGCTGCTGCTACTCTTCATCAAATTCGAAAGCTACTGTACTGCTCTAAAGACTGATCTGAGAAAGGACCTGGATAGGCAAACACTCGAGTTATGAGGGACCGTTGTGCAACTGCTACTTCTCATCCGATGTACCCTGGAAGCCAGTCCTGTATTCCTGCCATCTGGAGAAGGGATCTTTGTGAGTCCAGAAAAGGAATGCCTGGACATCTTGATCTGAAGAAGTCTGTGTCGCACATGGTCTAGAGGAGGGCTCCTGATCACTGGAAGCCAAGCTGCTGTCTACCTTCCAGAAGAGGGGGCACCCTGTCATTGTGCTGACTGACAATGTTGCACTTTATTGAAGAATCCTTCAAGGGGTATCCCTGCCACGGCATCTGACCACCTTTCCACACCGTACAAGATCCAAGGTTGCTACGTGTAGTGGAGTGTCTGTTTCCACAACCAAAATCTGAAGAATATGTCCTGATGGTCCAGACTTGGTGAAGGTCTGCATTTCAGTCCAGTCGTTGTGACCAGGTCACCAGAAGCCATCCTGAGGTCTGTGTTGTGGATGCAGCACCAAAGAACCAAACAGCGGTAAACTGTGAGGTTCTGAAACCCGACACCTACTTCTGACACTGAGCACATCACCAGTGAAAGTCACCAACAGCCGCACAGTTTATCTGCTTCAACAAGTCTGTCTAGAGTTCCACAGCAAGTTCACCTTCATGGGACATCCACAGCTGAAGTAGCAACCCGCCAACAGAGACAACCGCGATCATCCCAACTGCTTCCTTTCCGACACTGCTTGGTTCCTTTCTCAGTCTCGACAGCAACATCCCAGCGACTCGTTCTTCCAAGCGGGAATCCATCCTTCCAAGGTCCCGTTGAGTAAATACAAGAGACTGCACCACTTCACCTGGTAAGGCACCCAAGGTAGTGTGACGAGGAAGACCATCTTCCAGTCTAAGGAATCATCTGAAGGTCCTAGGTTCGCTGTGCATCCTGTTCTCCTGTTGCATCCTAAGTACTTTGGGGTAGTGGGACCTGTAGGAAACACAGCAGACTATTATTAAATGTATTTGGACTGGGCACAATACACAAGATAAAGTACACCTTGACTTTTCCCTTACAGGTTGCCCAGGTGGGGGGGGGGGTGATCCTCACAAATTATCATGTATTTGATTATAAAGAAAGTATGCTGTCTATGTTTGAATCTAACCTGCCCTTCTACAGTAAGGTCTATGCTCTGATTTATGATCCTTATGCTTCTTTAATCATTGTTACCAGTGGGTGCAATTTAAATTGAGTCTAAAATATATTGTGCTACCACTTAGATGTGCATATATTTACCAGTATTAAGATAGTGTTGCCTAAAGTGTAAAGTGTGTTATTTATATGTATATATATTTACTTGAACCTTCACTTGTTATGCAAGAATTGTGTTAGCACATAACATAGTGTGTGGACATTCCTTTGTGGGGGCTTGGTGATTCACTGTACCAAAGAACCTGCCTGCATCACCTCCTGAGAGTGTCAGCCTTTGGTTGCTCGCCCATAGCTACCAGATTGAGAGCCTTGGCTGGGGTGCTCTGTGCCTTTGACCCGACCATATAGTGTGCAGAAGTACAAAGACACCCTCCAGTATTTAAACACATGATGTGTGGTGTCAAGTCATGCATGTTGTGTGGGGGGATTCTGTAGGTCCCCTAGACCTCCCCATCTACTTTCCAAAACATGGTGGTGTGTTTGTATAAGACCCTGGGCCTCTGCCTCCTCCTTCTTGCATTTTCTGAGAGCACAAGTGTGAGCAATACATCGCTGGCCATTCTCACTGTGTTTCACTATGCTTTCACAGTGCATTTATTTATTAATTGTTTTGCAACTTCATTCATTTTACAATCTTACAAATATATTATTAATTAACTTTAACTAATACACCTTATCCGCAAATACTTCAATACATCGAAAACAAGAGATCCCCCCACCACCATAACTACAATTAGAGACATAGAAGCTTATCAAATCAATGGACAATAGAGGATGAAATAAAAATCTCACCCATACCTCTTATTCCAGCTTGAAATCAATTTTGCAACACATAATACAGTATATTGTAATACTTTGACCAATATTGTAATTACATTCAAACATTAAAAAAGTTAACATTCACTTATCTTAACCTCCGTCATGTCTTCTATATCTTGACCAAATTAAGCTGGTTCCAAATTCAGGAACCACTCCCCTGTCCCCCATATGTTATTAAACAGTGCCTCTTTTTTCTACTACGACATCACAACTCTTCCAATGATACAAATTGAGTATATTTCTTCCATCCATGACTTCAATGTTGGGTACCCAGCCGTGTTCCACTTACGCAGAATTCTCTTTGTTGCTGGCAATGCACCTTTCAGAACCCAAGTCACTTGGTGGTGTTTTAGATCATCTAAGTCCGTATCCTCTCCCAGGATCAAGCACAGCGCTTGTATACTTTGCCCCTGCTCTGGATAGGTGGTATATTTGCAGGTGTTCGGGGTTTACGCAAGAGCTCCATATTCTTTGTGAATTAGGTTTGTTTTGCCTTTTGGTGGGTGTGTTTGGGAGTTTGCCAGATGCCTCCCTTCCTATGCCCATGTCACTCCCCTTTTGGCGGGAAATAATGAGAGGCTTCAGGCATATTGCTTGCCATTCTCCACCCATGCATTAACCCTTCCTTTGTGCTTATGCAGCGATAATGCTATGGAGTGCAATGCGCTTGAGCACTGCGCAAGGTGTTCTGTGCCAGGTCAAAGTGCCTTTTGTTAATCACATACAGATATTGCACGTCATGCAAAATGCACCCTTTGCGGTGCAAAGTCAGTTTGCGCGGCGCACAATATTTTGTAAATCAGGCGTCTATGTCATTGTTGATGTTACAATGCTGGTTATGCGCCCTAGTGTGTCATTAGGCTTGATTGGCTCCCCCTCTATGTGCATTTAGCAATTTGAGGACTATTTCCCACGCAAGCCATCGATGGAGGTGCAGCTAATATGCCTTCAGGACACGAAACAGAAACATGCTAAAGCAGGGGTGATGATGGACTGTTGCACACGGGGCGGGGGGAACATAATATACAAGGAACAAAGGATAAAGTCAAATACGAGCTGACTCACGTTATGAAGAGCAAATGTTTTTGAAGGCTAGATGGCTGCTAATAACACCCTACATTCGCACTCAAAATGACCATGTTGTCTTAATAGGGTCTAAACTAGACTAGCTAAGCACAATATTTGTGGTTATCCTTCAAATAAAAACATCACCGTCAAATTAACAGAGCGTCCATTTATGCATATTGCACATTTGTAATTGAATGTCTTGAAAAATAACTTCAACCACCCACTCTAATCAACTCTCATTAATAAGCAATACAGGAGGGAAGACGCACGTGCATTTGTCAGAACGATGACATGAGCCAGTGTTTGCGACACCTGCTGACATCTAAAACATGTCCTGCAACCTGCTACTGTCGACATCCACTGCGCAGGCAGGACTGGAGGGACTGCAGAAAAGCCTACACGGTTTATTGTGAGACATTTTAATCCAGTGTAAATCCTAATAGCTGTTTGTTTCTGTTCTTCATGTCTTGCGGTGGTCATCCCGCGCAGGCTTTTCCTGCAAACCTAATCGAAGCAATCACAGGATTATTTTAAATCCCTTGTGTTGTGTTCTCTCAGAGCTGGCAGTTTTCCGGTAACAATAGATGGAAATCCTATTTGACGTGCTGTGGGGAAAGTCTGTGCACCCCACCCGTCCCTTTCCAGGGGTTGCATATCATGTTTTTTGCATGTCCATTTGTTATAACAGCCACAATGATATTAAACAATTATATGTTGGTATATGGCCAATGTGGCGAAATGACTCCTGCTGGAGTAAAAGGTTGAGTAGTGGGTAAAGTGCCTACTCAGCTCCTACATTTCTACAAATCGACACTGACACCAATCACCAAGGTAAACAGACACAACCACGTGGTCCAAGGGAAGGCTGCACTCTTAGAAGGGGTCTGAATACACACAGTAGTACTTGTTGATGTCCCTAAGATACACGAGACCCATGCTAAAAACAACTTATTACGAATGCCAAGGGTCTGTATGACGCATGATTGGCTTTTTATTATAGATTGCGTGCCTTCCGAATTTTCTTTGTAAAATTACGCAACGTTCTTCATTGTAGATGTGGATGTGCAGTAAGCAATAGACGAACACAATCAATAAGGAAGGCAATTGGATGTATATAAAATGCATTACTGTTGGAATCTTTACATGGGCAGGTGGAGCACACTTCCCTGAGAGTGAATAAAACTCTCTGAAAGGACTCCCCCGTGAACTTTGTCACCAAAAACACCCATCTTATGTTCTCTCCTCTGGGACGGGCTCCCAGATTCAGCTGTTTTTATTGGAAGTAGATTACTCATTGTAGAGCTAGGGTCATCTTATCTCCCTCCCTACATTTTTAGATAGGCGGAGCTCCATCACAACCTAGGGAGAGATCACTCCGCAGGGTCGGGATGTTCTTCTGGCTAGGGTCAAATAGGGACCAAAATACTAGTCTTGGCAATTAAAAAGTACAACAATGATTACATTCCTGTGCCTGTTTTGTGTGATACTGTAATGGAATTTGACAGGAAGGTCTAAATCCCTGAATGAGGTGTAATTACTAGAAGACTTAATCCCCTGAGTGTTTTGCGTTACAGTAGTAACCCAAACAGCATAATAATGTCCAACCAAGGCTCTATAAAATATATTCACTTTAATTAAACAAATCCATTATACAGCTGTTAAAAGCATTATCAAAAACGCCCTCCCATAAAAGAAGACAGAAAATGCAGAACAGAAATGAATAAGCACTTTAGAAATGTTGACAGGGAGGAAAACAAGCAAGGAAAGCAACAGCACTGTTCAAAAGGATTTGTCATGAGGGAAAAACGTGCAAAAGGGACTTAGCCAGACTCTATAGCTTGAAAAGGTGGACAAGTGGGACAGGATCTCTTGAAAGTACTGAATCCCAATGATAGGTGGTTCGATGGTGTCAAATCAGGCTTCGAGTGTCTGTAGATGTGGGTCAAACCAAGTCCAGGTGCAGCAAATGTTGTTGATTCAAGTACAGGCTGGCATTGAGTTGGTTCGAAGCAGGTGCTTAGTGCAGTTTGAATGCGGTATCCGAGCGATGCATCTTGGATGGCCCACCAGAATAATAATGATAATAATAATAATAAAGTGTCAGTTTGAAGGATAAATTAGTTGAAAACATTGGGAACCCTTGCTTCTGGTTGATGAGTGATGCAATGCTCTAGCGGTTCAGGTCGAGGTTCAGAGGGTTGAAGCTGTGATCAGATGAAACTGATGGTCTGATGCGATGTTCGATCAGTCGGCTGTTTGTAGTCGTCTGCAGCACCAAGGTGGTTCTTCGAGCCGAGTTAGTGACATGCTCTGCTTGGTGAGATGAGGCGATGAGCTCGTTTGACGGATGGAAGCAGCTGTGATTGGATGCAAGTGGAGCACTCAGCAAGTCTATACGAGCAAAAAGAGAGATGAGGCAGGCCTGCGTCTTGGCTCCGGCATTATTTAGTATATATGGCTGATATACTAGAGAAAGTGGGACATTTAAATTCCTTTCCTCTGAAGTAAGGTCATCTGTGTATCCCGATTTCGTTGTTTTCAAATGATATTATGTTGTTTGATCAAACTCAAATTGTATTACAGAGAGCACTTACATCGCTAGAAAATTATATGAGTGTTCATGAATTCGAAATTAATTAAGCAAAATCAGCAATTTTTACAACTAAAGTTGGCAGAATATCCAATGAAAGATTTTCATGGACAATAAGAGTGAAAAATATTAGACCCAAACACAGCTGACGTATTTGGGATTTAATTCAAGAAAAGCCTGGTAGGAAAAAGATGATACAAAGAATAAAGAATTCCTTGTTTTCGTTATTGGCATAGATGCAGAAAATTAAAAGGAAGTACTGTGCCTATAAATTGATTCCCCTCCCAAAGTACTACTATGGGAAAGGTATACCTACTTTAATTTAAGGGCTTGAAATATTGCCATTACTGACGACAGCTGTGTGGATAGTTTTCAGAGAGTTTTTATGGAAGAAGCTATTGAATTACCTAAATCAATTCCTCAAGCTGTAATCTGCCACAAATTGGGACTTCAGTCTTGGAGCTCTCTGTTAAATAGAATTGTGTTGAATATTTTCTACAAATTCTTAAATCCATTCAGCGACACCTTATCTGTAGATTTGAATAAAATATATTGTGAAAGTACCTCCAAAATTATTATAACGTTTACACAGAAATATGAGGTAATACCATCTGAATTAAATAGTCATATTAATAAATTTGTGGAAAATACAAATGAGATTATGAAAACACTGAAACCACATGATTGGTGTCAGAGGTTGCAAAGTCTGTATGACTGTAAATTGTATTCAGAATATGCATAGTGTTGGAGGCCTCCTCATCAATTTCCAAAGTATCTGACTCACTATACTAACAAACATAACTGGTACATCTCCATGAGGTTCTCATTTAATTTATTAGGCACCTTAGAGAGATGGGGGCCCATTGGTGGCCTGGAGATAAAAAATAATCAGACCTGTAGCTGATGTAAATATCAAGAATACTGTGAAACTCTGAAGCATCTTGTTTTAAACTGTGAGGCCATACAACCATACAGAAGAAAGAGATTAGAAAGACGTGTACATAAATCTAGCATGGTGATAAGCGAGAACCTCCAGTCAAGATCAATGGAGGGGTCTAATACATTAGTAATTATTGCACTTACTATAGGTTTAAACATTTTGCATGAATTTCTAGATGAAGATTATCATATACAATTGAAATGAATTGTGTTGGGTTTTTAAGTATAATAGGAATCTTAGGTGAATGTTATAATTTATTGTTAAAGATGAATGATATGTAAATTGTTTAGTTAGGTTAATTATGTGATAAGATATTCTATTTTGTGAAAAGTGTATTTGGGAACTATAACACAATAAATACAAATATGCAGCTATGATTTGAAGTTTGAGTGAGTGCAAAAGGCAGCACCTGCCTGGCAGTACCTGCATGTCTCTTTGGTTCAATGGTGTTGAACATGTGTCTTGAATATGTTTGAACATTAAAAACAGCAATCTTGGCTGTTCTGGGATCTCTCAATGCTGTAAGACCCACTGCAGGTTGCTGTAGGAAAAGGTGAGTCCTTCCTAGTCTCTGACCTCACGGCCTAGGATGGTTTGTTAGCAAAGTATTGGGGTTTGGACCTCAGCAAGAGTCACCTGAATGTGGCCTGGGAGCTGTACATGACTCTCTCTTTGAGCACTCTTTCCTCTCTTCATAGGCTGAGATTTTTGGAAAGATCAAATCTCCTAAAATAAGTCCACTAGAATGTCTTCTTAAGTTCTTGAATGTACAAACGTGAATCAAAGTAGAGGAAGACCCCCACCTCCATAGGAACAATTCCACATGTGATTGAAGTAAATTAAGCCTGCTTTCTGGCCTTGTGACAAGTGGACCTTGCCTTTTGATGTCATACACAGAGTCCCTTGCTCCACAGGAAGTGTAGGGGACAAGAAGCAGAGGAAAGCCTACAAAAAAATAAGATGAAGAAATAATTCCTCAACCCACTTGCGCTTCCCTGATGGTCCTAACTCGGCATCTGTCTCTGCCTGCAGCCCAGAAGGATCTCTGGTATGCAGCCATCTGTTGTGAGGCAGGCCTTTGTTATGATTATTGGATATTTGAATCCGGGCTCTCAGGCCATCTTCTGCTGGGAAATTCCAGACCTGGCAAGGAAGGATTTACCGCTCCTCCCAGAGACAGGAATCCATTATTTTTTCTCATTCACTGGAATGCAGAAAGGCAGGTACCTGAAATCCACAAAGCTTCCCACAGATGTCTGAGCTCACAGGTATGATGCTAGTATGCTACACATCAGAGGTGGTTTTAATAAGTGTGTGAACTACCAACCATCATACCAAAATAGGTATTGTTTATATTTCTAGATTGTCCTGCAACCAGGTGGGTAGTTTATCAAAATGATGATGAACAGTGATGCAGATTTAATTCCAGCCTAGGCATTGCAGTGACTTTGTTGTGACAGCAGCTGTCAGAGCAGGGCACCTGTGACCTCTGAACCTGCTCTGTGCTACTGGAGAGTCAGAGCTTCAGATCAGGATATAGATGCATCAGGGTGCAGGTGTACACTATGCCTATGGCAAGGTTAGAGGACCAATCTTTAGCATTGGCTTGTATAGTCTATACATACTTTGATTAATTACTGGTGCTGTTATGTATACAGGCACTGCTGTCCTACTTCACCAAGTAACCCACTAGCAAGTACATTCCTGCAACTCTCCAGAGGTGAGTAAACACACAGAGACTATGAGTGTTTTTCTATCCATCGCCATTTTGGTTTGCATTACTTGCACAGAGCATGATATGGATCAGGAAACCTACTTCATGGGGATTTCCATTCAATGCAGGAAATCCACAATTGGCATGCCTCACTGTTAAATCAATATTTTGAGAGAGGCAAAGAGGTATGGCTTTATATGAATACTGCCAAACCTTTGCAAACCTTTTCATAGCGGCTTCCATACATGATCACCACCATCCACGCATGTGAGCATAGCTGTGATTCTGTCAGATTATCTACATGGAGAGGACGCCGGCATAGAAACCTGGTGATCAACCAGATTCACACAGATTTTACAGTCTCATCAACATTTGGGCGGAAGACACTGGGCAAATGAGGTAGGATTGAAAAAAAAATTGGCCTGCTTCTTTGGTTGTGGTGGTCATGAAAACATCCTACACCCATAGGTGCATCAACATGATTGGCATGCCTCCAGGACCCCTCCTGAGGTTGTTAGCACTTCCATTCAACCAGCTAATGCAACATAAAATTCACCTGTTTGGTATCTACTGGAAATCAGACAAAAAAAGTTATTTTTTTCTCTCCCTTTTCTACCTCCTTAGCAGATAGTACATTGAGCTTAGATTGTGCAAAAAAGGGCATTACCTAAGAAACATGACAAATGTTGATGCGTTTATAAAATAGCGTATAATGTCAAATGCAGTGCTACTAGACTGATGATTTTTCCAACTCAATTTCCCTTTTAAATATGCACACATCTTCGGGGACCCTTTGAAGCGATGTGTTTCGTGGATAACAATATCTTGTCTACAGTTGCAATGGAAGCACCTATCCCAGGTTGGGAGGCAGCAGCCTTTCTATAGAAGTATTTGGTTAATTTCAGATTCTCCTTTGGGTGAAGCAGGGTTGTTATGAGTTTTTGTTGGTGATAACATAACTTTGTGCTATTGTGTCACATGAAATCGACTTTGTGAAGTTAACAGTGGAGATAATGGGAGAAATATCTAAATATTCATGTGTTGTATTACTACACGAAAACTCAGCAAATCATGAGGCAGTCACACAATTCACCTCCTCCTATTGATTTAGACAACAATTTAGGCACTGTTCCAAGACTGGTTCTTACATTTTGTCTCACCCTAAACCTGTGGATGATCACTTGTGAAAACCTAAATGTCCATGCCAAAGAAACGCAAGATTAATCCCATTCCTCAATTTCAAATAAATAGCAATGGTTATCCCTGTCGCCATGTGATATACTGAAGAGTATCTACTGATCATGTTTCTGGAGGTTTCCTTTACCAGAATGCAATGCATGTGGTCGTCAATGCTTTGTTTACTCATGGGCAATTGCACTAGGACATCGGTTGATAATGCATGCCAAGGATGAAGTGGTGCTGAAAAGGTTGCATCAGTCCTTTGTGGGGGTTTTTATGGATACGTTTTGTTGCATGAATGCTAAACATGCAGACCCATAATCCTACGTATTATCTAACAGTGATATCCATCAGCGTAGACAATGCAAGACCTGCATAAGTTCTCTTTCGATGCCTTGGAAGTTTGCATTTATGAAGCCATGATAGAACATCCTCTGTTTTAGCTCATCTCCCTGTTTAGAAGAGTCTTATTGCATGATTCTGCCTCTTGAGTTACACAGGTCTAGAAACGGTTTTCCATCAGACCTTTTTGTATTTATCTTTGTAATCAGATTTTGGCAACTCCCCAAAATAATTGATCGTGCCAGAGACAATTCTGGAGTGTTTTCTGTCACAGTTTTAGCATCATTGAGAAGTAAACGAGTGCCAGATTTTCCTGTTTAGCGCCCAAATTTTAAGGTGATCACAAACTCATAATCAGCAAAATAAATGAAAGAAAGTGATAACACTCTTCCCTCCTTCTGGGAATTGTAGTGCCCAGATACGATAGTCTCTCCCAACAGTAAATAAAGCAAATTCTTAAAGGTCATGCATCTGGATTGACGCAAGACTGCAATCAAGGACCCATATTTGGATACCTCCCACACTTAAAGGACTCACTGAACTGCACCCAATATAAATAGTTGTATGGAACGTGCAGTCCATTTCTTTAGCCCATATGTACTATTGCAAAAAGAGGCAAGCCTCATGTATATCAGTCTCGGTTCTGTCGCCAATGGAAGTGGTCCAGCTCAACCTGATATACAAAATCCCTTTCCATGGGAACACAAGCAAAGTCTGAAATGTTTCAGATTTTCTAGGCCTCTTCAGTGAGATGTAAGGAGATTCCCTTGGCCAAGTGAACAAGACACATAAATCTGGGCATTCGCTATCCAATTTAGGGGAAACCATTATACAATGTAAAATAAGGAAGGCTTTGAATGCATCACAACCACTGAAAATGCAACAGCAACCGTGGGTATGTTTAGGCCGTGTAGTCATTAGTGAGGTATAGCATGTATTCCTAGGCTTGCAAGCAAAGGAATGCAGGAGTGACATATGTCTCACAAATCACGCCATCATCCAGTGACTTCTTGTATAGACTCAGGGAACTGACCTAGTTGGAAAAATAAAAATGGGCTTGTCTAGATGTGGTTGTCATGCCTGTGCATGCTTCCCGTGACCTGCAGAGCAGTTTTGGAAAGAGAAAATAGGTAGGTCTAATTCCATTACTTAATTTCAATTACAGTAACATTCTAAAACTGTCCAACATTCAAATGTACATCTTACTTGTGGTGTCTAGAGGAATCCCACTTTAATGTGTATTTGTAACATGATCCAAGAAGACTAGTAATTGAGTTTCGTTGCTGTAGGTTTGCAAGAAGGTTTGCTCAGGCAGCACATGTATTGCAATTTGAGCGTGTTGTCTAGCTGGCAGTGTGGCCAACGCCCTCTTGCTCTTAAATGTTGTTTATGACCTGATCAGTTGGACTGCAGCTGTGCAGTTCTTGCAGTTCTTTCCTGAAGTTATGAAGGGACAGCAAGGAACATTGCCATTGGTTCTGGTGGTTATATGTGATTTTACCGACCGACATTTCAAAGTGGTACATTTAATCGCAGCCATAATACCGAACAACACCACTTTTTTATTGGGGGTGTCCCCCACCAAACCCCCTGTTTTTCTACCCTTCTAACGCCACCCCAACTACATCCTGACTCCTTTTAACCCCTTACCCCTCTACCACATATATATTTAATTAATCATTTCTGTGTTTTTCGGTGAGATATACCACTCTGCTTTGTTTTTGGTAAAATGACTGGGTACTGTTCTGGTCTGCTTGCTGACTGGCTATAAAATAAGATCGAGCCAAAGGGGCACAGGTGGGCACATATGTGCTGCATGCTAAACTCAGAACCCCAACATTCTTTGTTGCTCCATTAATCATTCTCCATGCAAAACTTCTTGCCACAGAAACGGGTGTATGTCCAGTTTTTAATACTTCAGGTTCCAACATATTAACGGAAAGTGAAGAATGTCAAGAGACACAGAGACATATGCTAACATGAATATTTACGTATGTTTAGAAGAGAAGCATTTTAGAATGAACCTAAAATAGAGGACTGTATGTTGACAATGAAGAATAAAAGGCTCAAACTATAACAGGAGTTAACAATACTTTAAAGGAACAAAAAACCCAAATCAGAGAAATGTGAGCTAGAAAAACATCAGGAGCACTTGGATATTTGTATTAACGTAATTTCTGAAACCTGGCAAATGAAGAAGCATTACATTGTAAGAGGAAAGACAATGTATTAGAAATAAGTGGTAACTGGCTGTACCCAGCATACTATATCTTTGTTTCTCTATTGCTCTGTGGCTGTCCCCCCTCTCTCTCTAGCTCTCTCTATTGTCCTAACATTGTAATCTGCAGTTTTTTTTCTCCAAATTTTACAGTGTTTATTTCTAATGATTACTTCCAGAATATAGTGGAGCAATAAGTACATTACACGTTTCTTACTAAGCAGAGCACATTCACATAATAATAACCATCTTAATTATTAACTGACATAAGGTTGCCATTCTAAGATGGTGAGGCTGATATACTTCTATGGAACTCTTTCCAGATATCACTTTGAGCAAGCAGAAGCAAACAAATAGCACCAGTGAAGGCTACAGGCTGCTTTGCATGATACAAAAGATCATTATGGGGATATAAGAATGCCACAGTATACAAATGAGTCTTACAACACTCACAATGACATTAACATGTTTGTAACATTGACGTATATATATTGGTTCAGACAGCTGCAAGATTTGTATGTGAGGATATCATGCCTTCACCCTTCAAAGATATTGTATTGCTTTACACATTGTGAAATCACTACTGTTAACAACAATGACAAAGTAGAAGCAAGATTGTTAAACTAATGCTAGATTTAAAATAAAAATGTACCCTCTAATGAAAAAAGGACTGTCAAAGAGAGACAGACACACCCAAATACTTTAAATAATAGGATGATTTTAAAACTATAGTGTGAATGGAAGCTCCAAAAATGTAGGAAATGATCTTATAATTGAAAGAATGACCACACTATTAAAATACATAACTATTATGTTCATTGACAATCAGACTTTAGATTTGCATCGCTAGACCGAACTCATTACAGTTATGGTGGCAATGATAAAACAAGCTGAACCATATTACAGTTTTAATAATTAACTACAACCCTTGGTATCCCAAGGGAATAATGGTTGCAGTAACTACCACTGTATTGCAAGACGAGAAATCGACTTTAAAAAAATCCACCAATGTTCACCTTGACTGCAGAAGTTGTGGTACATATTGTTGAAACTCCTAAGAATGTTTTTCTTTTTTTTGTACATACACCAACACAATATTGTGTGTAGGGACTATTTGAGGGTGTGAAAAGATGGCCACTACGGTGCTTTTTAATTTACAATGATTATATTTTACTATTATGTGCAAATGAAAAATGTGACAGTGGTGGTATAACCTGCTTCTTTATACAATCTATTTCCAACCTCAAAACTCGGAATTAAATGTATTTTATTAATGGATAGAGGTGGATTGATTGACATATCTCTGGTACCATTACCCTCATGCTAGCAGAAAACCTGTAATCAAGTGTTGACCAGTGCTAATCACCAGTGATAAGGATAACTGCTATCAGCAATAATGTTTCTAAAAAATTGTCTGGGCCTGTAATGATGTCCTCCCAGCCTCAATACCTAGGACTGGAAAGTAACCCATCGCAAGCAATGATCACTCTCTATTTTAGTAAGTGGTCTCATACCTTAGAATAAAGCCATTTATTTCCAGTGCACACCATCTTGCAAGATATGGACATGCAATCTTTGAAATTAACTCTCATTTATCAGTGGCTTCTCAAAATGGAAGGAAAAGGTTTACATTTCACATCTTTCGAAAAAATCCAGTAAGTCTGACAATATATCATACTCTCATTTCTGGAAAAGGCCTCATGGTTATCAGAAACCATTTCTAATAGCTCATTCAGGAATTTAACATTTACACTTAAATTAAAAACATGATAACTCATGATCTGTCAATTAATCATATCAAACTTTGGCTCCAAATCAGGATTTGGCCAAAGTTCTACTGAAACGCAAATGTTTATCTCAGGCTGAATTTAACTGTATTTTGTATTGACGCTCAATACATAGTGGAGAAGGGGATGGGTCATGGGCAATGCATTTGTCTTGGATGCAGGACAACACAGTTTTGCATCCAGATCCATCACTTGGAAACCAATCTCTGGTATTAAGCGTGTTATAAAATGTATTTATTTATTTATTGTTTATTTATACAGTGCTTATACACAGGTGAAGTGTCCCAGAGCACTTTGAGGTGGGAATGGAATAAGGGAATACAGTAATCATTCTTAGGCCTTGAAGATTCCGAATGATCTATACAGAAAAAATAGCATAATTTGGTTGATGACATTTTTCCTAGTCAAGTGCATGAAGTTGTACAGTTGAGACCAAGCATAGGAGGGGGGCAGAAAACAATGGGGGGGGGGGCGGGGCAGGACAGACAAACTAACTGGTCCTAGTACATTTAGGCCATGAATACGAACAGACAGTGGTGCAGAGACAGGGTGGGAATAGGGGGGGGCAGAGTCCGGTTCAGCAGGGTCCTGGGTTAAGTGCAGAGAGGTTGCCCCACTCAAGGGGTTCCATCTAATAATGTCCCCACTCAAGGAGCTTAAGCTGAAAGTGCAGTAATGTTGAACAAAGTGCAACTGCCCAGAGGCAAGTGCAAAAGACTGGCGGGGGAGACTGGGACCTGAAGTCTCTGGAGGTGAACCAGGCAACCAGTCAGCAAAACTGAACAGAGTAAGAAAGGAGAAGGAAGGTGGATAGAAAAGAAAGGAGGTTAGCAGGAGAGAGGTGGAGAGAAGGAGGAAGAGAAAAGGAAGCTCTTAATGAGTTTCCAGATCTTAAGGTGCTCTGGCTCAAGACAGAGAGAGACAGGGAGGCTGTTTATGAGGGAAGTTCCTGCAGAGGATAAAGATCTACCCTCAAATCTCTGTTTGTGAAAGCGGCTCACCCGCATATAGTTGGAGGAGGATGAGAAGAGGACTCTAGAGGGAGAGTATTTAGAAAGAGAGCTTGTAGATGGTGCAGGCCCTGGCCCCAGAAAGCCTTCTGGATTATGTAGATGGTCGTGAACTTGATCCTTGCAGCCACGGGGAGCCAGTGAAGGAATTTCAGCACCAGAGAGATGCAGTCCAAAGGCTTGAGGCCAAGGATAGTCTTGCTGTTCTGTTTTGGATGAGTTGTAGAGGACGGAGAGTAGAAGATGATTGAGAAAGAGCCCGTTGCAATAGTCAAGCCTAGAGAGAAGCAGGGCCCTCGAGGTGATGAGCCTATGGGGGAAAAAGAGAACATGTAGAATACCTCTGAGGTTTGCAGTTGGTAATTGGACTTTTTGGAGATGTCTGAGATGTGAGAAAAGATGGAGAGAGTGGAGTCGAAGATGTCCCCAAGATTGTTTGCCTCATCGGTGGGTTAGGGGCTGGGCCAAGGGAGGCAGGCCAGTGAGAAAGTGGAAAGCGGGAGCTGGGGTCCCTATGAGGACAATATCTGTTTTACTGGCTTTCAGGCATAGATTGTTAGCAGCACACCAAGCCTGAATTGCGGACAGACATTCAGGGATGAGCGAGGAGGAGGAGGCCAAGGGTAGTCTGAAAGAGAGCTGTGTGTCATCCGCATAACACTGAAAGTTAGAGGTAAAGGTAGAGATCCTGTGGGCCAAGGGGACCATATAAATATTGAAGAACCAGGGGGAAAGGTTAGATCCCCGAGGCACACCACAGGCAGAGAGAGTGGTAGAGGAGAGAAAGGGTCTGAGTTCCACCTGGGAGGGCAGGTCAGAGAGAAAGGAGGCGAGCGACGCAAGGGCCTGATCAGTGATGCCCAGGGTATCATAGAGGCGGGTGATGAGGATGTTGTGGTTTACTGTATCAAAATCAGAAGAGAGGTCGAGAAGAATGAAGACAGAGGGAGAGTTGAAGTCAAGATTTGAGAGCATTTCTTCATGGGTGTTCAGAAGAGCAGTTTCATTGCCTCTGGATGCTTTAAAGCCAGACTGATCGTCATGGAGATGGATCTATGTGATATTACTGCGGCTGCATTTCCCGCAACGGAAATGTTTGCATGAGAAATGCACAAACACAAAATGTTTGTACATTTCCCATGCGAACATGCAGGGGTTTCCCCCGCAGCCCCCACTCACTATACTGTGAAGTATAGTGAGTGGGATGTTGCAGGGGACATGCCTGCAGCCCCCGTTTTTATTTTTTTAATGTTCTTTGGGAGAGCTCGGGGGTGTCCCCTGCAACCTCCGCTCACTCTAGTGAGCGGAGTGTTGCAGGGGACTTCCCCCCAACCCCTACAGCCTTTTAAAAAACATTATTTTCATACCGACCCCACCAAAACACCTAAACACATACCATGAAAAAATGTGAACTTTTGGTAGTTAGAACTTTTCGTGGTGTGTGTTTTAGGTCTTTTGGTGGGCTCAGTAATTTTTATACAGACATTTTGTCCTATTCCATGGAGACAACCAACAGATTCAGTATGGAGGGTACGTTGAGTGATAGCCAGCTTCTCCAGAAGTTTCCCCAGGAAAGGGTGATGGAGATTGGGTGAAAGATTGCCGGAATGGATGGGTCGGCGGAGGGTTTTTTGAGCATAGGGTGCACAAGAGAGTGCTTGAGAGGAGAGGGGAAAACTCCAGTGGTGAAAGAGAGGTTGCAGAGGTCGACCAAGGCTAGAACGAAGGTGGTCCAAGAGATGTTGATGCAGGGGGGGAGCAGAAGAGAGAGAGGACAGGATGTCCTGTGTTTTGGTGGTGAAGTGTGCAGCCAGGGCTGAGCAAAGGGTCTGGGTAGACGTGGTCGAGGATGCAGCTGCAGTAGGGTTGGCCAGTTCCTTGCAGCCTTTCAAGAGATCGGCTGTTTTGTTAGACGCCGAACTATTATAATGAAAAGTGCCAGAAACGTGTGTACCATTAGTGTGCCAGTATAGACTGAAGTACAACAATGTAAGCAAAGAACAAAAGCAGGCTGAAAGCTATGACTTGACAGACTTCCAGACTGAAATGTGTTGTGTGAAATGTGTTGTATCTAAAGAGCATGAGGTGTGAGCGAGGACAGGTTTTGTCAGTGTGAGACAGAGAAAGCCACAAAGGCCCTTTGTCTACATGTGGGACATGTTTGGAGAGTGAAACAAGACCCTATCTTGGACTATGGGAGATGGGAGAGTTGGTTGGGAAAACAAGGGCCCAAAGAAGGAAACTGTGTCACTGGTGTACCTACTAAATCAATAAATGTTTATCGGAGCTGAGGAACCTTGACATCCAAAATGTGATCTGACTCCAGTGACCACAACGTCATCAAAATAACCATTCCCACAACTCCAGATAAATATGGCAATAGAGCAAATGCAAGAGATGGCCAAAATAGAAACCACTCTACAAAGCCTTGCCACATTTTTTTCAAGCCACCAGGTAACCAAAGGCTAACCATGTTTCCCAAAGGAGAACACACAGCGAAAGAGAAAAACAAACACCAAGCATGGAAGGACAAACACGACGTACTCACTCAATGAACAAACCATAGCACTAAAAAGTAAAAATCATTAACTATAAAAGGAAATAAATGCCTGCACTAATGCAGCAGTAAAAGGAAATGTATGGACATGTGGATACAGCAATGCACATTTCCAATTAACAAAAAGAAAATGGCAGAACACATGGAAAAACATTGATCTAAACTTAGATCCATGAAGTACATGACTGCTTGAACCTGCACGTGAGGGTCTACGCAGATCACATATGAGAGGTTGTGGTCCTTCACAGGACTATTATTCTCCCATGGTTAAAACATCTGAGTGAATGGTTTATCTATTTAGACGCACCCTCTGTTTTGATTACCAAGAGAACATTTTCTCAGTTCCTGGAGAAAGCATCCTCCATTCATATATTACTGGCCGACATTATAAGGAAAACTTTGCCCAGGGATGTTTTTGCCATTGGCATGTACCACTATCGAAAAATAATAATGCAATGCCTAAAGACTGTGATACACATGTTTAAATGGGGAAGAGGAGTTCAGGCTTCTTCAGCCTCTCCCTTTGACCATCTTTCCTTCAGGATTGTAGCACATCTGCTTTTGTTAAGTCCCTTTTACATTGACCTATGCAGAACCCACCTAAGACCATAATTTAGCTGGGGGGGGGAGTTGTACCATAGTGGAAACTTTGCAGGTTATCTTCCTGCCCTCTCCTCAAGCTCACCCAATGGGAGATATGTTTTCTGTGAAGAGCATGGACAATTGGAAAGTAAGGGTAGTCGGTAATGAATCCTCCCACCCCTCTCTCTTTGTAGGAAACATGAAACAAAAACAAAATCAACATAAAATAGTTGTTATTTGAGACTTTCTGCCAGCAGTGTAATACAAAAACAGATTGGTCTATTTGTTAGGTTTTTTTTATCGTAAATGTTTGCCTGAAAAAAAATCATTGCATTTTTGTTTTTATTATTTGGGGGGGTGGGGTCCACCCCGAAGCCCCTCCCCTATTATTTATTCCCTACAACTTTGGTGAGAGGAAGCAGCAGGGATTAGAGAGGTTTTGGGCGCACTGGTCAGTGTTTGTGTCTGGAAACGAGTGGATACATGCCACTGGGTGGGTGACACGTGGGTGAAGGAACAGGGAGCACTGGGAATCCCTGAGGGCAGCTTGTGGGAGATTCACACTTGAATAGAGAGCTATGGGAATAGCAGCAGAGAGTTAGGCAGAGAGGCGACATAAAGGCCAGTGAGCCAATGGCACATTTGGGACAATATATTAGCACACAAGTGAGTCAGGATATGGGGGAGGGGCTCTGTATTTGGTCTTTTCACTTCTGCATTAGCACTTGCTATGCAACTGGGAAGGCCAGAATTACACTTGGCCAATTGAAACCGTCATCCAGCACACATTCCACACCCATATCACAAGTCACTCTGGAATTCATGCAGCAGTACACGTGAAGGCACAGCAATTTCACCACAACAATGAACTTCCACCCAGACCTGCACAGGACTTTGCATATTTATATCCTTCCACTATTTCAGGGGCGGCAGAAGGCAGAAGTGTGCAGATATTGCCTCCCAAAGATCAGAGATTAACAAAGCATAATGTGGTTGAACAGCATTAATAATAAAAACCTGTCCCCACCTGTGTAGAGTCTCTTTGAGAAACATCCTTTTTGTCAAAGATCCGATATAGCATCTCAGCATTTTGAGGCATCTAGGAACACTGCCAGGACCATCACTGCCAGATCATCTCACATAGATGAGCCCAGCTTGTGAATTGTTAGTGCACAATGCATGTCAGAAGTGTGACAGTACATTACACAGAAAAACTTGCAACACAGTTTGGTCACTTGCACACTCTGACAGAAAATAGTGTGCCAATTGAGGACAATGACCAAATTGTGTACCACATCCATGTTGTTTTATATGTGGCACCACAACACACAGGCATTTGAGGACATCCAAAGATCTATAGTTCATCCTACTCGATATCATCAGAAAAGCAGCATACCTCCACAATTGCACCTAGGATTACTGCAGCTCAAACAATGCTTGTGAGTGAATGACCAGGCAGGTTCTATCCATTTTACCCCAGCAATGCATAACAGTGATCCCAATTGCCTCACTCCAGTGAAAATGGGCAGCAGGTATATGCAATTTAGAAGCAGGCAATGTTGTGCATATAAGGGTTTCAGAGCAGGTTTCACAGGAGATGTGCCCTCTCCTACAAGGTGGGTGTGGTGGCGGCACACTGGTTAAGGCCATGTGATTTATTTTTGGCCTTTGTTGCCGAATACATTTCTTGCTGCCTTCTGTATTGGCAATACAATGCAGTTCCCCTGCTTTGGTCATGTCCATCATCTCATGGTCAATCACTTTATCAACAGTTGTAAGCCTGTGAAAGACATGGTTGCAGTGGCCTAAAGGTTCAGCGCATATTTCAGGCGAACATACCATACCAATAATGCTCTTGGCTAGTGTGCCATAATTTGCTACTCGACAATTTGAACATCTCAACACCCACGTCTTGTAGCAGACAGTGTTGACAGTGCAATGCTGCAACAGAAGACTTCATGGGGAATTTCTGACACTGCATCAGTGGGAGAGGATTTATTATGTCTGCTCATCACTTCATCATTTCAAGGAGGCCACCAAATAGGCTAAATCATCACAAGACATCCCTTTGGTGTACCTGCTTGAGCACATTCAGAATTAAATTGGTGGTGACCAGTGGTTTGACAGGTGAGACTAATGCAGCCTAGCTGTTGATGGACCTGTTTTCCATCTTCCATGTTTTTGTATTTGCATTTAAAGGTAGAATTTAGTACCTTATTGCTTTAAGGTTAAAGTCATCACTTTTCATAAACTTTGATCAGGGGTGAAGGACTCGAAGCAAGCACCACAAGGATGGGATAGTGTGCAAATGTGCAGGGGTGCTTTGCTGCAGTACTTGCAACATCAATTGGAGAAAAAAACAAATACAACGAGACAAATGCTGATCTGTGGAAATTTTTAATACTTCACCTGGAATGTCAACCTCAAGAAAGTTAATTGTATCAAACGACAATAAATAACATTTGAAAGCTTTGTGAGCAGTGTAATAGCAGCCTACATGGAGAAGCTGCTGTGAGATACCCTCCTCAGTGACTCAGGCATCTTGAATACGGATGGGAAATCAACAAGAAAAGAGGGCAGAAACATCCACAACACAGTTGTTCATGCATATCTACTGGACAATTCCTCTGTTGGAAGGTATAATGACCTATTCCATTATAGCTGCAGTAAGTTGTTCGCTTGCCCAGTGCATATGTTCAACTTGCTATTGACTGGCTATAACCCCACCACAAGTGTGCAGTCTAAGAGCAATTCCAATGAGGCTGATCCAAGGCCTATAACTGCAAGACACGACTTGCACTGATGTTTGTTGAACAATTGACATTTTTGAAAAAGTACACCACTTCATTGCAAAAGACAATGGAATGATGTTGATTTGAAACGCAATTCTGTTGTATAAGGTGCCTAACTTCTCATAATCCTCGAACACACCATTCTACTAAACATCCTATCCCACGGGATGAAACCTTCTGTCACCATACTAGACTGGTTAACTTCCTTACTCAGTGACAGGACACACTTTGTCTCTAAGCCTGCTTATCAATCACGCCCCATTCCAATCATGTACGGCATCCCCACTTTTCTTCATCCTTTATTGAGAAACTCTTGCAAAGACCCTTTACACACATCGTCCATTTCCACCAAAATTCAGATGACACACAAATATACTTCCTTATTGTCTCAGGAGGATAGCTCAGGGGAAACATGCTTGCCTTGGAAGCAAGGCGACACGGAGCAGTGCTTAGAAACCTCTGGGTATTAAGGGCGTTATAAATAACCTATCATATCATATCTCATCCCCTTCACAACTCCACACCCTTAAAAGCTGTCTCTCCACCATTACCGCCAGGATGGCCACGCACTACCTCAAGCGTAACCCCTCCAAAGCAGAATACTTCCTCATCTGCCCCCCTGCCACCTCTGCAAATATCTTATCAAAGATCTTATCACAGACAATATACACATTTACCTGTCCAGATGTCCAATATCTTGGCTTCACCATCAACCTCCACCTTTCTTTGACACACAGCATAGCTGCTGTCATCAAAGCATACAATCTATAACTATACCTCTAATGAACAATCACAGACACCCTTTCCCCTGAAGACTTCTGCACCATAGTCCAAGTACTAATTCAGTCCAAGCAGGACGATGGCAATGCTCTCCTCACTGTACTCCACAACAGCACATATCTGCACTGCAAGCCATACAAACTGCTGCAGCCAGACTGATTCTCCACCTACCCAAACATTCACACATTACACCAGCTCTTGCCCAGCTCCACTGGCTCACCATACCACAAAGAATTGCCTTTAAATGACTCTTTATTGTATTCAAAGTCATCCATCTCAAAATCCTGCCTTACGTTCACAACATTTTCAAAACCAGCACCCACACAAACATGAGACAAGCAAGGCATTATCTTCTGCACATCTGACTTTGCCAACTAGCATGCACACAAAAATAGGCATGTATCCAGTGAGCACCCAGAGCATGAACATGCTACCTCTTCATATCTACACTGCACTCCCCATAACCACTTTCAGAAAGACCCTCACAATACACCCTTTTGCATGCAAATAACACTACCCCTCTACCTCATCACCTTCCACTTGTCTATCTTAATCTTCTGATCCTATCCTACCTCATCTTAAAAACATTTGGTAGCTTCTGTTTCATCTCTCATGTTTTTAGTTTTTAAACTTGAACCGTCTGAGGCGCTCTGGGACCCCTCTTGCTAGAGCCAGTTCTGCGCAAAACTTCAATTAAAATAAATAAAATATCTGATGAAGTAAATACGTTTTATTCATAGAAATTACCACATAAATAAAAGCAGGTAATCCTTATTAGCTGAAAGGAGTTATACTAGTGTATACACAGACTCCTTCAGAATAAACCTACCAACAAACAAAACTCACAGAGAGCTCTGCTCATGATGACACCCAGATTAATTAACTCTGGTTTCTGCTCATGTTAATGCCCAGATTTATTCAGTGTTCTAATCTTATTAATTGATCCATACAAAGTTCCCCTCCTAATAATACCCATGCTGTTAATAACTAAAATAGATATCATAGTTTGCAGGCATGGCTGAAACATGCTTTATCTGTCTGAGGAAGAGCTAATAGAGTTATCACAGATGGATATGGGCTCATGTTTGCCCAGGAAAGGAATAACACACCACTGATAATGTTAGCATCAAAAGTCATTGTAATTGAATTTGTGCCCTTCAGTTAATTAGTGAGTTGTATGGAATGTCTGTGGGAGGCAGATTTGTGGCAGATGGAACCATACATCGCTTTGTTCGCTGTACACTAAGAGTAGGTATATGGCATACAAAAGGTGCATCAGATTGTAGATTGTATCCAATATAGCTGGGGAACCATATAGCTCTCCTTCTGTGCACAGATACATGAGATTGATATTGATATTTGATTTCTATCATGCTCATACACAAGTGTTTCAGAGCGCAACAAGGCAAGGGAGGGGAACATGGATAACAAAACAACAATCTTACTAGGCCCAGTGACATTGAGAACGCGCAAGTGCATGGGTGAGGGGAAGGGGAAAAGTGCATGGAAGGGGGAGAAGTGGAAAGTGCGGAGCAAAGGAGAAACAGATAAATAATAAAGGCAACAAACAGAGATAGTGCAGCCAGCAATTGGCAAATGCTGGGTTTAAGGCAGCAGACAGGGTAGGTATGATAAGTGCAGGAAGAAAAGGGGGGAGTGGCTGCATGGATACAGATACAGACCCCAGTGCAAGGGGTGGCCTGGAGGCAGTGCGGGAGGGTGGCAGAGTGAGCAGGTACCTGGGCCCGGAGGACAGAGGGTGGCCAGGTGCATGGAGCCAAGAGAGAACAGATCAGCAGGGTAGAGGGCGAGCGAAGGCAGACGCAAAGAGGAAGGTCTTGAGGTGCTTCTGGAACCGGAGATGGTTCTCCCCAAGTTTTAGAGTGGCAGGGGGGCTGCTCTAGAGGGAGGACCCAGCCTAAGAAAGAGATCTAACCCCAGCTCATTTCTCTGAAAAACGACTGACCCTGAGGGAGTTAGAGGTAGAGGAGCACAGAGCTCGAGAGGGGAGGTATTTGCGGAGGGATAGCTGAAGGTATTTTGGCCCCAGCCACAGAAAGCCTTGTGGACAATGCAGAGGGTTTTGAATTTAATCTTGGCATCCACTGCGAGCCAATGGAGAGATTTCAGAGCTGGAGAGATACAATCCCAGGGCTTGAGGCCAAGGACAAGTCTTGCGGTCCTGTTCTTTATTAGTTGCAGAGGGTGGAGAGTAGAGGCAGGTAGATTTAGAAAGAGGATGTTACAATAGTCCAACCAGAGCTTGGGAGACCATAAGCTTCTGGAGGAGGAGAGGAAAGGCAGAGTACCTCTGAGGAGGTGCAGTAAAAAGTTTGACTTTTTAGAGACATCAGAGATGTGGGCAGAGAAGGAAAGTGTGGAGTCAAAGATTACCCTGAGGTTATTAGGCTCGCAGGTGGGTGTAGGAGGAGGACCAAGGGAGGCCGGCCAGAGAGTGAGGGGAAAGGATGCTGAAGGTGTGCCGATGAGGAGGATCTCTGTCTTGCTGGCATTCAGACACATCATTGGCGGCACACCAACCTTGAATGGAAGTTAGGCAATCAGAAATGAGAGAGGGAGAGGAGGTGGTTGTGGGCAGCCTGCAAATGTGTTGTGTGTCATCAGCATAGGACTGGAAATTTATGCAGAAAATGGCAATGCAGTGGGCAAGAGTTGTCAGGTATTGGTTGAAAAGCCAGGGCGAGAGGTTAGACCCCTGGGGAACACCACAGGTAGAGAGGAAGATAGATGATAGGAAGGACCCAAGTTGGACCTGGGAGTGTCGATCAGAGAGGAAAGAGGTCAGCGAGGCCAGAGCCTGATCAGTGTTAGCCAGGTTATCACGGAGATGGTTGAGCAGGATGGTATGTTTGATTGTGTTGAAGGCAGAAGAGAGATTGTGGAAGATAAGGAAAGAGGGAATGGTAGAGTCAAGGTTGCAGAGCAGATCTTCACGGATGTTCAGGAGAGCAGTTTCCATGCTCTGGAAGCTATGGAGCCAGACTGGTGGTCATGGAGATAGCCAACATAATTGAAATGAAGGTTAAGTTAAGAGATGGCCAACTTTTCCAGGAGTTTGCCCAGAGAGGGAGTAATGGAAATTGGGCGATAGTGAGCCAGACAAGAAGGATCAGCTGTTTGTTTCTTGAGAAGAGGATGCACAAGGGAGTGCTTCAGAGGGAAGGGAGGCAAAGGAATGGTTGCAAAAATCAGCAAGGTCCGGAGTCAGGGTGTCAATGTGGTCCTTGATGGTTTTAGAGGAACAGGGATGAACCTGTTTTGACGAGGCTTTTATAGATCGGACTTGTCTAGCTACCTCATCAGGGGAGAAAAGAGGAAAGGATGAGAAGGAGGGTGGGGGTTGGCTGAAGGAGGGTCAGCAAGCACAGACAGAGAGGGGAGAGGAGGGGCAGGGGTGGAGATGGTGGAGGGGATGTCCTGGGTTTTTGAGATAAAGTGAGAGGCAAGGGCATTGCATAGAGCCTGGGAGGCAACAAGAGGGTTAGAGACTGCAGCAGGGTTAACCAGCTCCTTGCAGATTTTGAAGAGTTTGGCAGAGTTGTTAGTTGCCGCAGAGACACAAGCTTGAATGTGGACTCTCTTCTTGGTGAGGACAGAGAGTCGGTATTGCCTTTGGAGCAGGCGACAGGCCAGTTTGTCAGAGGATGAACAAGAAGCCCTCCATTTCCTCTCAGCCGCTCTGCACTTATTTTTAAGTGTAGCTAGGTCGGAGTCATACCAGAAATTGCACTTGGCTTTGGACTTCAAACGGATCCTCATGACAGGGGCAAGAGCATCAGGAGTATCAGAAATTGTAGAGTAGAGCAAAGACAGGGCTGTGTCAGGATATGAGAAAAGCCAGAGGTGGAGGTGGGGAGAGAAGGTGGTAGCGAAAGCCTCAACTGACACACGATTCATGGACCGGATGTTCGAGAAGGTAGGTGGCAGTGCTGCAGTAGACTTGGCTTAGGGGGTAGAGAGGGAGAGATGAGAGGAGAGGAGGGCGTTTTCACTCCAGGAAAGAGGAGTGGTCAGAGGTATGGAGTGGGTGAGGTCAGGGGAGATCAAGACATCAAGTACGTGCCCTGTAGAGTGAGTCAGGCCAGAGGGGAGGATTGACAGGGAGAGGGAGTCGCAAAGGTCACGGAAGAGTACAGAGGAGGAACAAGGAGAGTCTAAATGGATATTAAGGTCATCGAGGAGGAGGAGTTCAGTGGAAGAGGTCAGGAGGGAGGAGGAGAGGTCCGCCCACTCAGAGAGAAATTAGGTGGTTTGACCAGGTGGCCGGTATATGGTAGCCAGAGTAAGAGAATGGATAGAAGAGAGAGAGAGCCTAGTGACACGGCATTCAAAAGAGGCGTAGGTCTGAGTGAGAATGAGAGAGGCAGGAATCCACTCAGGAAAGATCAGGGCTACCCCCCACCGAACTGGGAGGATCTGGGTGCGGAGAGGATCTTGTAGCCATCAGGGAGGAGAGTGTCAAAGCTTGTGACAGAGCTGGCCGTGAACCATGTCTCAGTAAGACCAAGGACATCAAGGTCTAGTTCTTTAAGGAGGTGGCAGATGTCAGAGGAGTGTTTGACAGCAGAGCGAGAGTTGAGAGTGGCAATATGAAAAAGGTGCCAGCCTTAAAGACCTTCTGGGGAGGGGTACAGATCAGAAGTATGCCCTGCAGAGGAGAAAGAGCCCTAGGAGGTGCAGAGGAGGAGGAGAGAGAGGGCAAGGTAGCCAACGGGGGAGACGAGGGGACAGTAGGAGATGAAAGGAAATTGATGAGCCGAGGGAAGCACCTACCAAAGAGGAGGAGATTGGCTTGAGGGCCTTGGACCATGACAGTGCCATTAAGGTATACATTAATGTTGACTTTAGAGGAGTCAAAGGAAGTCATGAGAACTTCCCAGTGAGTGCCCCCATTAATGAGGAGAGGAGGAGATAGGACAGAGCACAGAGATCATATGACAAGTCCATAGATCTGGCGAAGGAATGACAAAGAGGATTTCAGTGAGGGTCTGTCTGGAGGAAGTATTGGAGTTGGTGTTGACAATAGGAAGACCAGGGTTAGAGGCCAATATATCCTTTTGAACTTTGTCCTACAAGACTTAGTTAGAAGGGAAGGATAGTCAATGGAGAAGCAAATGGAAAAGATAGGAGAAACAGAAAGTGCCAAGGGGGTGGAAGCGAGGAGAGGATGGATAAACTGGGGGTGGGGGTCTAAGGCAGGTAGGTGTGGGGCAAAAGAAAGTGGTGAGGTCACTGGGCTGGCAAGATCCAGAGAAGCAACAGTATACAAGCAAAATACAGAGAATTTAGCAAAAACAGCAAGATTTGACTTTTTAGCAAAAAGCAAAAACAGCAAGATTTGACTTTCCAATCAGGGATTCAGATGTTAGCAAAAAGCTACAAAACCATTATATTAAAAAAAGACAGTCACCAGGGGGCACGGATAGGGTGTGTTCAAACAGTTAGGATGTTTTAAGAAGCACTGCACATCGGGATGACAACATGGGAGTAACAAGCAGAAAGAACAGTGATAGTCAAAGGTGGTAAGAGTGAGTCTAAAAGGAGGGAACTAACCCATGGCTCTGGAGGTGACAATGTCAAGACAGTCCAGATTTCTTAATTTCTTAGAGGAATGAGGTGGCAGCATCATTGTGGGTAAGGAGCAGGGAGGACCCCAATTAGTGTTCTGGAAGCAGACAGGGAGCAGACAGGGGCCTTAAAAGTGGGCCAAGCCTGCCGGTCCCTGGTTGGATGGAACAAAACACTCAAAAACCAATGGGAGTGCTCCACACGGAGCGGTAGTTCTGCCAGCTTGCCTACACAACAAAGAAAACCATGACAACCATCTTGGAAGGGCTAAGAATCAGTCAAATAAGCAGGCAATAGTGGGAACACTTGTGCTTTCAAAATATCAAGGCAGCTTCAGGTATTAAAAAGCTCAAGGAATCGTAGCACAATGGAAATGCCCATTAAAACAGTGCATTTCCAACAAAGTTAAGCATATTTTGTTGTTTTCTTCTTTTCTTTCTCAATTTTGGATGTTTCAGGTTCAATAATTCCACTGGCGGTGCAGTAATGCACAGAAAGTGCACTTACCTAATGGAGGTGTCAGCAGCCAGACACAAACTCCACATGTGCAGAAAACAACAGATGGCCTGGAGGGTGGAAACAGGACCTCACTCTCAGTGAAAGCAGATGAAAGAAACCAGATCCAGGCAGTGGGTCTTGCTGAGAGGGCCATCTAAAGCCTGCTGGTCCCTCGTTGGAGGGAAGAAAACACTCAGCAACCAATGGGAGTGCTGCACAGAGAGAGGTATTTCAGCCAGCCTGTCTACACAACAAAGAAAACCATGGTGGCCATCATGGAAGGGACAAACATCAGTCAAATAAGCAGGCAATAGTGGGAAACTTGTGCTTTCAAAATAGCAAGGCAGCTTCTGGTATTAAAAAGCTCATAGACTGGCTGCACAATGAAAATGCACAATAAAACAGTGCTTTTCCAACAAATGTAAGCACATTTCATTTTTTTCTTCATAAATCATAAAGAAAACATCTGCCGTGTGGTGTTACCTACAAACAATGTTTTAAATACTGATGATGAAGTGAACATTTCAGTTAAATATTAATGTGATTTATATGCCCATCCCTGTGTGCATAATACCATTTTATGAGCTTAAAAGAGTTTAAATTCCATGCTGATTCAATATTTGGTCTCCTTCCTGAGAATAATAAAAAATCATTAACACTGTGCTACTGACTATACCACAACCCTATTGATGCATCCTGGTACATTAAATTGTAAAGTATAACTGCAATACTGCAACTGCCAGTACTGTCCATAATATGGCTAGCAACACTGTTGGTAGGTTTTAGGGCCTCTTGTGTAGCATAGTAGTAGGCACTGGGCAAAAAGCAGTAAATACAATCTTTCAAATAAACAGAGTCCTTGTTGAGAAGTGCACCACAGTGCTATAACATCTGTTTTAGTACCACTGAGAAGACAATGCACTGTAACACAATATAATATTCTGCTATTTAATTAAGTCATCTTTTATGACATGCTTAATACCACAGACCAGTCTCAAAACCCAAGACTGGTACTGAAACCTTTTTTGCTTGGCATTCTCGTGTTTCCAAGATAAACACATTGCCCTTGAGCTATCCGCCCAACCCTAGAGTGCAGGTGTAAAGAGTATTGCCATTTCAGAACTCTACTATGGCTATGTTGATGGATATATAATAAATAAACAAAAGGTTCATTAACATACAAATGGTTTCAGCCCTTCTGAAAAGTGTGACCACATTAAAAAAGTACCATGTTGAGATCACAAGTGGAAGCCTTTAGTCATTGAGGCTGGAATTTTAAACTGATCTAAGAAAGAAGGAGTGAAAGAGAAGACATGCGCACAGACACACAGATATACATATATTGCCATACATGAATCCTCCTCCTCCACCATTAGGTACTGTGGGAAGGCTGAACATTGACACACATAACACATTTGAATTCAGTTTTGTACAAAATCTTTTATTCAGTGTTCGGGAAGGGAAGAGGTTTAGACCAAACTCCTACAGGAACTAGTGGACTATCTCTAACAAATGAGATGTTCCTAGAAAAACAATGTCAGGGATGAGACAACAATAACCAGGGCTTTCCTCCAGGTGTTCTACACCTCCAATGATTCATGAGCAAGAAATAATGTTCTAAACCTAACCACAAGAGTCCTTATTCCATAGTGGAGACTCCAGACAACAAAGTAATTTCCAAAAAGTTAGCAAACAGCAAGTTCCAAATAATAATTTTTACAAGTCCTTAGCCTCCAAGAAATGAACAAAAAATAGTTGACGAATCCTGTTCTGAAATGTCCACCCTAATCTTATACAACAAAACAGAAAAATTGTCCTGGGCAAGCCCTTCCAGGAGTTACTTCTCTTTGCTCTTACGATGACTCACACGTTCTCACCCAGGTTTCTACTTTGCTCGTTTCAGGCTTTACCTCGCTCTTGCGGCATTCCCTTCAGGTTTCTTGCAGACCAGGGGATGCTCAGCATTCAATTCAAATCTCTTGCAGATCTTGTGTTTCACAGCATTCAATTCAGGCCACTCCCAGAGCTTGGATTTCTCAATATTCAGTTGTGGTCCCTCACAGACCTTGATTTCTCAGCATTCAAATCAGGTCTCTCCTATTATTATTATTATTATTATTATTATTATTATTATTATTATTATTATTATTATTGGTATTTATTGAGTGCAGACCTAGCTTTGAGAACAACATGGACTTTTTACAGGGATATACAATAATACAGATACACAACAGAGTGCTTTACAGAGGTATACGACATACAGTTGCATAAAGGAGTACTTTACATATATAACAACAGAACAGATATACAGTGGGGGTAGGATATAGAGGGGCACAGAGGAGGGGTACAGCTGCAAGGGTGGCGGGGAGGAGAGGGGCAGATGGCATATAGCGAGTCAGGTGGTGTGGGGAGTGATGTGATTGCATAGTTGTTGAGGAGGAAAGAGCTCTTGAAGAGGTGCTTCTTGAGTTCTTTTCTGAATTTTAAGAGCTTGGAGGCGAGTCTGATGCTACAGGGCAGAGGTTCCATAGTCTTGGGAGTGTAGGCAGAGAAGGCTTGTTTTCTGGTCCTTTCCTTTTTTGCAGTGGCAGATTTCAAGTATGCATGTGTCCTGGCTTCTCATGATGTGTTTTTCACTGGAGATGCTGAGTTTTTCTGTGAGGTAGCTGGGTGACTTGAGGGTGACTGCTGTATAGACGATGCAGCAAGACTGAAGGCAATGTGTGCATTCTGTGGGAGCCAGTAAAGGTCCATGAAGGCTGGGGTGATGCGATCATATGCTTGTAGGTCCTTGATGAGGCGTGCAGCCATGTGTAGGAAACTTATCAGGGGTACAAGGGAGGATGATGGGAGGTCTTTGAGGAGGGCACTTCTCCAATCCAGGTGAGATAGGACCAGTGTTTGAACAGGTGATCTAAAGCTGTCCAGAGGGAGTATGGGCTTGGCTTTCCACAGGAGGGAGAGCTGATACCAAGATGTCTGAGTTTTCTTAGCTATGTATATCTTGAAGTAGAGTTGTTTGTCGAAGTGATGCAGGAGGTGAGCTCGGGTCTGAAGCCCTTAGGATTGATGGTTGATAGCCATGTCTGTATGTCTGGGGACTCAGTGTTGTGCGTGAGGAGTATGAATTCAGTCTTGGAGGGGTTGATCTTCCAGTATGTACTCGATATCCAAGACTGGATCAGCGACAGGCAGGTTTTGAGCCAGTGGATGTCCTTGATGGAGTCGAACTTGAGGTATAGCTGAGTGTCGTCGGTGTATTGGTGGATATGGATGTTGTGTGTGGCGAGGAGGGCTCCCAGTGGGTTCATGTATAGATTGAAGATCCCTGGAGAGAGGATAGAACCCTGCAGAACTCCACAGGTGACGGTTGCATTGGTGATCTAGAAGAGTCCATCAGTTGCAGACTGCTGGCGTTTGTTGAGGTAGGACTTGAACCGGGTGTAGGACATGGTTGCTGATCTGCAAGCTCCAATGTAGGGTGCATGGGAGCACCTGATTGTCTACTGTGTTGAAATCCGCCGAGAAGTTGATTACAACTAGGAGGCAGGGGTGTCCATTGTCAAGGATGCTGAGGGCATCATCGACCACCTGTATAGTTCCCATCTCTGTGCTTCACCTTGGCCTGAGCCCGGATTGGTAGGTTTGGAGGAGATTGTTGGTATTGTGATTCTGCAGTTGCACTGCTACTTCTTCTCGATGATCTTACCTAGGAAGGGAAGATGGGTGATGGGGGGAAGAGTTACCTAGGTTTTTGGGATCCAGAGTGGGTTTCTTTAGTAGAGGGCAGATTTGTCCTGTATTTAGGGTTGATGGGAAGGTGCCTTGAGTTAGGGAGCTGTTGATGATCTCCAGGTAGGGAAGGAGAGCTTCAGGCGGGAGGGTCTTGAAGATGGATGCTAGGAGGATGTGGCCAGTATGTAATGTGGCTTTGAGGGTGGCCAGCGTTTCTACTAGGTCCTCTGTAGATAATGTCTTGAATGTTGTCCAGGATGTGGCGATTTTAGGAGGAGCAATGTGAGGTGACTCTGTGGATGCAGAGCTGGTGTCCATGTGCTGGTGAATCCTGCACATTTTATCGATGAAGATGGTGTTGAGGGCGGTGGATTGTTTGATGGAGTGTGGCATAGCATGGTAGCGATGGGAAGCGGGTTGAGGCAGTTCTTGACCGCTTTCTCGGAAGATGGGTGATGGGGTGATAGTTACCTAGGTTGTTGGGATCCAAAGTGAGTTTCTTTAGTAGAGTGCGGATTAGTCCTGTCTTTAGGATTGATGGGAAGGTGCCTGAGTTAGGGAGCTGTTGATGATCTCCAGGTAGGGAAAGAGAGTGTCTTCGGGGAGGGTCTTGAAGATGGATGCTGGGAGGATGTTGTCTGTATATAATGTGGCTTTGGGGGCAGCCACGGTTTCTACCAGGTCCTCTGTAGAGAGTGTCATGAATGTTGTCCAGGATGTGGCGATTTCAGGAGGAGTGACGTGAGGTGGCTCTGTGGATGCAGGGTTGGTGTCCATGTGCTAGCAAACCCTGTTGATTTTATCAATGAAGATGGTGCTGATGGCGGTGGATTTTTTTATGGGGTGTGGGATGGCATGGCAGGGTTGGGCAGCGGGTTGATGCACTGCTTGACTGCTTTGCCAGAATCTGCTATGGTGTTCTGGTAATAGGAGGCCTTACCTGTATTCATTAGTTGTCAGCAGGTTGCTCGGCGTTCCTTGAGGAGTGCCTGGTCAGATGTGGTCCTGGAGTGGTGCCAGGATTTCTCTTGTTTACTGATGACTCTTTTGCTGAGGTTAAGTTCACGCATGTACCATGGTGATGATGGATTTGGTTTGCAGGTGCGTTGTTTCAGAGGCATGTGTCAGTCGATGGAGGCTTTGAAGGTGGCATTGAGTGCTTCCAGTAGACAATCACATTTCTGTTGGGGGTATTCGGTTCATGTGAGTTGGAGGTTGGCAAGGTCTTCCATGAGGGCTTCCACCAGGATGTTCCTGAAGGTTCATTTGATGGGTTTCTTCTGGGAGTGCTTGACTGGGTTGGTGTGCATTATGTTGAAAGACACAGCCAGCTGGTTTGACCAGTCAAGCAGAGAGGAGAGCTGCAGTGGAAGGAACTCAGTGTGGTGAGGATTATGTTGAGGATGTTACCTTTCTCGTGCACTGGGTTTTTCATGTGCTGTGTGAGGCTGAGGGTGTCGAAAAGGCAGAGGAGAGCTTCCTTCATCTTTTTGGTGGCCATGTTGTCTGGGGGGGTTGAAGTCACCTAGAAAGATGCTGTTGGATTACATGAGGAACAGGGTGGTGACCAGAGCAGTGAGGTCTATGATAAAAGCAGTGTTGGGTTTGGGTGGTCTGTAGCTGAAACTGTGTCTTTCAGGGATAGTGGGAAGTGACAGGATAGGGCTTCGAAGGAGACAATATTGTTGACATCAAATCTGGTGCAGGACCATGAGTTCTTGTGGATGACTGCAAGGCCTCCGCCTGTCTTGTTAGGCCAGTCTCTGTGTTGGATCCTGTAGCTATTCGGGACAACAACATCTAGGATGTGGGTGGAGGTAGGTGTCAACCAGGTCTCGGTGATGAAAGTGGTGTCAAGGTTGTGTGTCGTGATGAGGTCAGTGTTGTGTACTGTATGGGTGATAGCTGAGAGGATGTTGGCGAGCATCAACTTCCATGTTGTGGACGGTGAGGGGGGCTGATGGGCTTGAGGCTAATGTGGTTGAGGTTGCTGCTTTACTGAGTCCATGCCTTAGAGGAGGGGCAATGCTGTTGATGTTGGTGATGGCTTGTGGGGATGTAGGGAGAAAATACATGTGGGTGCATGCTTAACTGTTCTCTGAGCAGGGCTCCAGGTCCTTAGTCCTCCCGGTCCCAACATTCAAAACATAAATTGGCCTTTCCTCACATGCCCCTCACTTTGGATGCCCGGGCAAGAGACGGCCATGATCTAAGAGTTAAGAGCAGAAAGGAAGGGGCACTGCTAAGAAGGTGGGTGGGACTTAGGCTGTGTGACCTAGATCCACTTGTACCTGCTCACCAACTGCAAAGGAAAAGAGGCTGGAGGACTGTTTAAGTGGGGAAAAAGGGCAGCAAGAACCTAGACCTTGGGGTACTCAACAATCAATTCAAATCTATTCCAGACCATGGGTTTCTCAGGATTCATTGGAAAAGGGTTGTCCTCAACCCAACACTCCTTCATGGTCCTTTTCAGGCAGACAATATTGTGCTAACCTCCTGCCTGGGTCTCTCCTTTAGGACGGCTTTCCGCTTCAGGTTTCCATTTGGCTTACTACCTGGCTTGTAGGACCCCCCTCTAATCTATTCCTGAATTCATCCTGCCCTCATGCGGTTGTCAAAGCAAGCACTACCTCCTCCCAGATAGTCACATCAATTGTATCCAGGGATAAATGTAAAGCCTACTGATTTTTCGCTAAACTTCCTCATTCTCTTTTCTTATAGTCCCATTGGACTCTTTCTAAATGTCTTAATCTTTGGGACTCACAGGATTGGTGATGCTTTTATTGTGAGGTTTTGTATTTTCTCATTTCTTTTACTTGTTAAGTTGGGGGACTTACTTTCTTTTGCTGTGCAAGAATTGCATTGCTTGAAAGGCTAGACCAGCCAGACAAAGCCTGGCCTGCCTACTGTCCTCTGTGTTTTCATCAGCAGATATCTAACAAAGGTTGCTCCTGATATGCTTCAGATATTGTATTCTGATGCCTCTCATGCAAATAGGTATGAGATTTTTGTACTGATCGATTTTTAGGATTCCCTGAAGGTTTGTTTCTGCATGACGTTGAAGAAGATGCCTGCAGCACCCCTGGTGATATAACAATGCCCTTGGGGAGGGTGATGCCACACCTTCAACACTCTGTGAGACATGACGGATAGCGACCAGATCAACCGAGTCACCAGCGGCTCACCCTTATCACATACAAGGATACAGCGTTCACTCAGCTCAGAACAGTATATTAACCCAAAACACTATATCACTGGTATTTGAATCTGGATCCTGAAAGGTAAACATTGATCTGTGCAGCAAGTGTTTTGACTGGTTGACCAATAAGGCCCAATATTCCAAAGCTTCTAAAAGACCCATGCGGATAGGATGGTACCAGTCACATGAAATGCCTACTTAAGTAAAGCATCTGAATAAACTATTATGTACGGAAATATGATGTATTAAACCAATCTATGCCAGTATAGGTGAGTATCCGTCACCTACCATGCATGGTGGAAGGGATCTTAAGGAAAAGTTCCCGGATTATGAGCACTATGGCTTAAAATATTTCATTACACTGCATCCTTCTCACAATTTCCAGTTGTGTGCATCCTACCTGCACAAAAGTGTAAGAAGGTATCATAAATGTATGCCTATTCAACAGTTATGCTCTTTGAGACTGACAACAAGTCAGTGTCATCATATGTAGAGCAGGTCTGAGGAGAACTTTTACTACCCCTTTAAAAGAGTATACAAACTGAGTAGTACTTGTGCTCCTCCATTAAATGTATGGGCCTGGTATTTTGGACAATTTAAGGCTGATTGCCATCTTATCCTATCGAGAGTGCTAGAGAGCATACAAGCAAGGAAGCTCCAATTCCAAGTGAACACCTTCCAGTTGTGTCTTCTTATCCCATCTAGTCTCAGGCCTGGTGGGCACAGTACAGGCATGCTTTCTGCATCTAGAAGAAAACGCGTTTATGATTGCAACTAGGTGGACAACTACCTGCTGTCACTCATTCACCTCTCAAATGCTTTGGATACAACAGGCTTGCCCTCTTCCTCTCCCTCACGGGTAGAGTAGGTGCCCATCCAATTGTTTGCTCTTTGCTGGTTTGAGTCCTTTCCACGGGTTACATTATTAGTTCAACATTTTAGAGGATTCCAGTATTCCTGGACCTTGGATTACACAGATATTGCCTCCCACAAGAAGTTTACATGCAATTCATAATGTACTATAGCGGCAGATGCAAAAAAAATTGAGATTTAGCAAACCGCAGCCCTTCAAAATGGAAAAAGTTTCCAATGTAGCAGAGATAAACCATTTGCCTTTTTAATTTAAAGCCTTTAATATCGAATTGCCCTAGCTTAATTTCAGATTTCTATTGTTTCCCATCTTATTCTTGTTATCTGTGTTTTATCTGGGGCATGTATCCTGATTAGGATGATGCCTGCCACCCTTTGCTGTCTCATTCCTCCTTGGATATGCTTTATAAATATAGTAACTCACAGGCCGATTCATGGAATAAATGTGCGCCGAAAATTCCGGCGCAGAGGGGCCTATACGTGCGCTGCGCCGAAAAATAGCGAAAAGCGCAGGGAAACCAGCGCACGTCGATTCATGGAAGTCCGTGCGTAAGAAAAGCATAGGACGTGCGCTGAAAAAGAGCGCGGCGCACGCCGGCGCACAGGTCAACCAACGGCGTGCGCCACGGCCACTGCGCTATCACTCCGAGCGCAGCGCACAGCTCTAAAGTAGGCGGAATACAGGGCGGGACACTCGGAATGGGGAATAAAATGGGGCACAACACTCGGAATGGGGAAGAATGTGGGCGGCACGGGGAAGTACAGGAGGCAAGTGCGCGGAACGCCCACACGCTCTCCGGCAACACGTATTCATGGATTCGAACAGGGCAAAACAGCGCTCGATCAAACCAGCGCACAGGCCCAAAAACGTACGCCACAAGTAAGCAGGCGGTAGCGTCCCGACGCACTTAACGAAAGTGCGCCAAAACCTGCGCCAACAAATACCACCCACATACAGCAATGGGCCATACCGTGACCCCAAAGGACAAATGAGGTGCAAAGGTGTACGCCATTAACACGGACACCCACTGTTCAACAATTCGCGCGTGTGTGTACAACGGGTTGCGCGAGAAGTCACTCGCGCGATTGCCCTGGGTACGTGTATCCCGGGGTGCGGGGAAGTCCCACACGCGATTGCCCTGGCCACGTCGATATCAGGGGTGCGTGTGAAGTTCCACACGCGAAAAGCCAGGGTACGTCAATTACAGGGGTGCGCGGGAAGTTTCACACGCGAAAAGCTAGGCTACGGGAATTCCAGGGGTGCGCGTGAAATCCTACACGCGAAAAACTAGGGTACGTCATTTACAGGGGTGCGCGGGAAGTTTCACACGCGAATAGGCTGGGCGCGTGTATTACAGGGGTGCGCGGGAAGTCCCACACGCGATTATAGCAGGGTACGTGTATTTCAGGGGTGCGCGGGAATTTCCACACGCGAATAGGCTGGGCGCGTGTATTTCAGGGGTGCGGGGAAGTCCCACACGCGATTGCCCTGGCCACGTCGATATCAGGGGTGCGTGTGAAGTTCCACACGCGAAAAGCCAGGGTACGTCAATTACAGGGGTGCGCGGGAAGTTTCACACGCGAAAAGCTAGGCTACGGGAATTCCAGGGGTGCGCGTGAAATCCTACACGCGAAAAACTAGGGTACGTCATTTACAGGGGTGCGCGGGAAGTTTCACACGCGAATAGGCTGGGCGCGTGTATTACAGGGGTGCGCGGGAAGTCCCACATGCGATTACAGCAGGGTACGTGTATTTCAGGGGTGCGTGGGAATTTCCACACGCGAATAGGCTGGGCGCGTGTATTTCAGGGGTGCGCGGGAAGTCCCACACGCGATTACAGCAGGGTACGTGTATTTCAGGGGTGCGCGGGAATTTCCACACGCGAATAGCCTGGGCGCGTGTATTTCAGGGGTGCGTGGGAAGTCCCACACGCGATTACAGCAGGGTACGTGTATTTCAGGGGTGCGCGGGAATTTCCACACGCGAATAGGCTGGGCGCGTGTATTTCAGGGGTGCGCGGGAATTTCCACACGCGAATAGCCTGGGCGCGTGTATTTCAGGGGTGCGCGGGAATTATCACACGCGATTTGGCTTGGTACGTGTATTACAGGGGTGCGTGCGAAGTTACACACGCGATTAGGCTGGGTGGGTCCTGTCACCCTCGACGGCCCCTGCAGGCAGCCCACAAAACAGGGGACTACCCTGCACACCTGCTCATGTCTCCCACCACCCCCACCCCCCACCATCCAGGGGCACCCTCCACCAGGCCCCCACTCATGTCTCCCACCACCCCCACCCCCCACCATCCAGGGGCACCCTCCACCAGGCCCCCACTCATGTCACCCACCACCCCCACCCCCCAGCAGTGCAGGGGCACCCTCCACCAGGCCCCCACTCATGTCTCCCACCACCCCCACCCCCCCGCCACCAGGGGCACCCTCCACCAGGCCCCCACTCATGTCTCCCACCACCCCCACCCCCCCGCCACCAGGGGCAGCCTCCACCAGGCCCCCACCCATGTCTCCCACCACCCCCACCCCCCAGCAGTGCAGGGGCACCCTCCACCAGGCCCCCACTCATGTCCCCTATCACCCCCACCCCCCCGCCACCAGGGGCACCCTCCACCAGGCCACCACTCATGTCACCCACCACCCCCACCCCCCCAGTCACCAGGGGCAGCCTCCACCAGGCCCCCACTCATGTCTCCCACCACCCCCACCCCCCACCATCCAGGGGCACCCTCCACCAGGCCCCCACTCATGTCACCCACCACCCCCACCCCCCACCATCCAGGGGCACCCTCCACCAGGCCCCCACCCATGTCTCCCACCACCCCCACCCCCCAGCAGTGCAGGGGCACCCTCCACCAGGCCCCCACCCATGCCCCCCACCACCCCCACCCCCCCGCCACCAGGGGCAGCCTCCACCAGGCCCCCACTCATGTCTCCCACCACCCCCACCCTCCCGCCACCAGGGGCAGCCTCCACCAGGCCCCCACTCATGTCTCCCACCACCCCCACCCCCCCGCCACCAGGGGCAGCCTCCACCAGGCCCCCACCCATGTCTCCCACCACCCCCACCCTCCCGCCACCAGGGGCAGCCTCCACCAGGCCCCCACTCATGTCACCCACCACCCCCAGCCCCCCAGTCACCAGGGGCAGCCTCCACCAGGCCCCCACTCATGTCTCCCACCACCCCCACCCCCCCGCCACCAGGGGCAGCCTCCACCAGGCCCCCACCCATGTCTCCCACCACCCCCACCCTCCCGCCACCAGGGGCAGCCTCCACCAGGCCCCCACTCATGTCACCCACCACCCCCACCCCCCCAGTCACCAGGGGCAGCCTCCACCAGGCCCCCACTCATGTCTCCCACCACCCCCACCCCCCACCATCCAGGGGCACCCTCCACCAGGCCCCCACTCATGTCACCCACCACCCCCACCCCCCACCATCCAGGGACACCCTCCACCAGGCCCCCACCCATGTCTCCCACCACCCCCACCCCCCATCAGTGCAGGGGCACCCTCCACCAGGCCCCCACCCATGCCCCCCACCACCCCCACCCCCCCGCCACCAGGGGCAGCCTCCACCAGGCCCCCACTCATGTCTCCCACCACCCCCACCCTCCCGCCACCAGGGGCAGCCTCCACCAGGCCCCCACTCATGTCTCCCACCACCCCCACCCCCCCGCCACCAGGGGCAGCCTCCACCAGGCCCCCACCCATGTCTCCCACCACCCCCACCCTCCCGCCACCAGGGGCAGCCTCCACCAGGCCCCCACCCATGCCCCCCACCACCCCCACCCCCCCGCCACCAGGGGCACCCTCCACCAGGCCCCCACTCATGTCTCCCACCACCCCCACCCCCCAGCAGTGCAGGGTCAACCTCCACCAGGCCCCCACTCATGTCCCCCTGCACCCCCACCCCCCAGCAGTCATGGGGCACCTGCCAGCAGGCCCCCACTTATGTCCCACTCATGCCTCCCACCACCCCCACCCCCCAGCACTGTGGGGCACCTGCCAGCAGGCCCCCACCCATGTCCCACTCATGCCTCCCACCACCCCCACCCCCCAGCACTGTGGGGCACCTGCCAGCAGGCCCCCACTTATGTCCCACTCATGCCTCCCACCACCCCCACCCCCCAGCACTGTGGGGCACCTGCCAGCAGGCCCCCACTTATGTCCCACTCATGTCTCCCACCAACCCCACCCCCCAGCAGTCATGGGGCACCCTCCACCAGGCCCCCACCCATGTCCCACTCATGCCTCCCACCACCCCCACCCCCCAGCACTGTGGGGCACCTGCCAGCAGGCCCCCACTTATGTCCCACTCATGCCTCCCACCACACCCACCCCCCAGCACTGTGGGGCACCTGCCAGCAGGCCCCCACCCATGTCCCACTCATGCCTCCCACCACCCCCACCCCCCAGCACTGTGGGGCACCTGCCAGCAGGCCCCCACCCATGTCCCACTCATGCCTCCCACCACCCCCACCCCCCAGCACTGTGGGGCACCTGCCAGCAGGCCCCCACTTATGTCCCACTCATGCCTCCCACCACACCCACCCCCCAGCACTGTGGGGCACATGCCAGCAGGCCCCCACCCATGTCCCACTCATGCCTCCCACCACCCCCACCCCCCAGCACTGTGGGGCACCTGCCAGCAGGCCCCCACCCATGTCCCACTCATGCCTCCCACCACCCCCACCCCCCAGCACTGTGGGGCACCTGCCAGCAAGCCCCCACTTATGTCCCACTCATGTCTCCCACCACACCCACCCCCCAGCACTGTGGGGCACCTGCCAGCAGGCCCCCACTTATGTCCCACTCATGCCTCCCACCACACCCACCCCCCAGCACTGTGGGGCACCTGCCAGCAGGCCCCCACTTATGTCCCACTCATGCCTCCCACCACACCCACCCCCCAGCAGTCATGGGGCACCCTCCACCAGGCCCCCACTTATGTCCCACTCATGCCTCTCACCACCCCCACCCCCCAGCACTGTGGGGCACCTGCCAGCAGGCCCCCACCCATGTCCCACTCATGCCTCCCACCACACCCACCCCCCAGCACTGTGGGGCACCTGCCAGCAGGCCCCCACTTATGTCCCACTCATGCCTCCCACCACACCCACCCCCCAGCAGTCATGGGGCACCTGCCAGCAGGCTCCCACTTATGTCCCACTCATGCCTCCCACCACCCCCACCCCCCAGCACTGTGGGGCACCTGCCAGCAGGCCCCCACCCATGTCCCACTCATGCCTCCCACCACCCCCACCCCCCAGCACTGTGGGGCACCTGCCAGCAGGCCCCCACTTATGTCCCACTCATGTCTCCCACCAACCCCACCCCCCAGCAGTCATGGGGCACCCTCCACCAGGCCCACACAGATGTTCCCCTGCCAATAGGAAATCACAATACAGATCCCAGGATCCCATGGGCAACCACATCCCACCCCATGTCACCCCAGTCCATACACACATCCAAGGTACACATCCATTCAAAAATCAAATACCCATTACATGATACATAACCAATGAGCAGTATGCGCATGAGTCCAAGTCCGTCAGACTCACACAATGGCAATACATGACTGTGAAAACCCAGATTGTGACAGTCAACAAACCAATGAGAGAAGTCCACACAATAGAATCAAAAGAACAATGTATTAAAATGTAAGAAGGAAAAAAAAGAAACACCTAAATGAATACACAAAGTAACAGGTAAAAAACAAAAAAAATCTAATGAAAGGTGAAATCCAAAAGAACGGGTGCAAAGTCAATCAAAATGGAAATCAAAATCAAACACATTGCCCCATGGTCCAAATAATAAAATCGAAAATATCCACAAACTATGTACAAAGATGATTGTCCGGGTCCAATATCCCTAAAAACCATAAAATGAAACCTACCCAAAACCTAACTAATGCTAACTATATACAAAAAACGTGGGCCATTGTCCAATCAACCCAAATAATAAATAAAAATAAAGGAAACCTACTATCTACATAACTATATACAAAGGCGGCGGGCCAGTCCTGCGGCTCACTGAGAGATGTTATGGGCCAGGGCATCATCGAACTCCCTTTCTATCTCCCCGAGGCGTTCATCCTCAATGGCCCCGAGGGCCCGCAGGGCTGACGCAGTGTCCACCTCCAAGCCCCTGCGGATCTCCTCGAGGCACTCGGCACGCCTCAGGGCCCTCTGCATGGAGTCCACCGCCCTGACCATAGCGAGCCGCCCCTCTTCTGCCCGCCGCCTCTCCGCATCTATTGCGTGGCCTAACCGCTGCCACACGGAAGACACATTCTGTCCAGGGTCCTCCTGCCCTCCAGCCGATGGCTGCCCCTCCGATGTTGATGGCCCCGAGCCATGACGCCTCCCACGTCGCTGCCGCTGCCTCTGCAGCCACTGCCTCTGCCAGCACGACGGCATCCAGGCTGATGGTATCCACCGACGCCGTCGTGCACGTGCCCTGCCTGATGATGCCGGCACATCCTCCACCTGCAGGGGTCCAGTTGCCATGGTGTCCACACCAGCTGGACCACCGACTCCCGACTGTGGCAGGGATGGGATCCCCACTGAGCCGGCTGCATTGGTCGAGGCAGGTCCACAGGGGGCCCTGGTGTCAACTGGGCCGGAAGACGGCAAGGAGAACGACCGGCGCATACTTTCCACAGAGGAGGAGATGCCCGACACATTGGCCATCACCTGCAGAAAACCCGCGGCAATGGCAGATCCCAACTGGGCCACGTCGGCACGGTGCTCTTCGTGATGATGTGCGTGCTCCTCCCGGGAAGCACGCACGTCATCACGAATGACCCCCGTGCGCAACGCGACCCCAATCAGGACCTTTTCCATGCGCCCACGGGTCCCCTCGTCCGCAGGTGGAGGGGAGTCAGATGACATAGACACCCCCTCCACCTGCGGACGGGCCTGGGACGGGGCATCCATGCTGGTGCATGGTGGTGCACTCACAGGGTCAGGGACAGCGACATGCACAGGCACCTCCACGGCGACCTGTGCTGCCTCCTGCCCCTGGCCCTGGACTGCACCACTTGCACCAGCAGGGATGCCCCCACCAGGCCTCAGGTGTGCCTCAGTCTCGGCCGCCTCCTCCTCTGTAGAAACCACCAACCTGGATGGCTCCTTGCCCTCTTCCGCTGTAGCTGGCCCCTGTGGGGGCTCACCCACCCCTTCCGCCGCAGCCGTGGGGGCATCCCCGCCGTCTACCTCCACAGCGCCATCTCCGCCCTCTCCATCACTAGCCGCTGCATAGAGGGAGACATAGAACACAAGCATCAGGGCACTGTACAATGGTCCCCTACACAGGAAGCAATATCAGATGACTGGCAATGGTAAAGTACACTTCTATCATGTCCCTCCACAACACATGGGTCAGGCAATACACACACGCAACACCCATGGTCCATGGCATGCACATCAACATACATGTCCACTGCACTCTTCTAAAGTACGATGTCATGGAACTCACATGCATCATTGGTCATGCAAATCACACGCACACACTTCACCTCTGTCACATCCATGTGGCCTCGTACATCACAAACACAGTGGATACAAGGATGATTAGGCAGCATCAGTGAATCTGTACAGTGTCACAGACATGTGTCATGCATCCATGCCATTCAAAAGTCACAGACATGCAGGTCAAGCACACCGACCTCGACACCATACATGTACCTGGCATCAGCATCCATCCCTCACCCACACCCATGTCCACGAACATACACTTGCATGCTCACATGTGTCCAATCTGCATAGGCCTCCTCAGGTTGCATAGCAACACATACAACAACCATGTGATCCACAAATTACTGGTCGCACATGCATCGCCATGACAACACTGCACACATACATGCCTACAAGGCCCATTCCACATATACAGCATCACACAACCAGCACACTGCAACATGCACTGTCTCACACAGCAATGCCTGCACACTTACCGCTCAACTCCAGACGGGTCTCCCTCTCAAGGACCTGGGAGTGGAGCGCTAGGTGTATGCGTGCCAGGACCCTCATTTGGATCGAACTCATGTGGCCCCGGCCCCCCTCCACGAGGCGCCGGGCCTTTGAGAGGGTCCTGGACCTGCAGTCCTCCCAACGCTTCCTGACATGTCGGTTGTCGCGGACTGCCACCCCCTCCGCGTTGATGGCAGTCACGATGTCGTCCCAGATCCGAGTCCGTCCTTCATAGTTGGCGCGGCTACTTCCGAAGAGGGCATCATACTGCCCCAGGACTCGCTCCACCAGGACCCCAACCTCGGTGACACTGAAGCTGGGGCCCCTCTGCCTCTCTGGCTGGGGGTTGCCAGTGGTGCCAGATGTTTCAGTGCCCGACATGGCAACCCCAGAGGCAGGAGTGGGTGGGCAACTTGGTCCTGGGGCTGGGCTGTGGAGTGGTGTTCTTCCAGTCGGGAGTCTTCAGTTCCAGCAGGGGTGGACACAGCAACTGTACGCCTGCAGATGGCTGATGTGCAGGCACCAAATGGCAGGACACGGTGGCAGCAGGCAGGCAGGCAGGCAGCAGCAGATGGCACGTGGGAGGCTGCTCGGGGCACTGGGGGGCAGTAACTCGGCCTTCTGGGCAGGAGCGTGGTCTTCCGTGTGTGAACGCGTGGCCAGCTTGATACGGAGTGAATTGGCACGTGAAAATCATGCACGTCTGCGTGGAATCCGAGGAAAGGCCCTCAGCGCGTAAGCACGTCAGCACGCGTACGCGATTTCATTGGTCCAAAGGGCCAGGCGCGTAAGCGCGCCTATGACGCACGGGTGTTTCCCAACCCACGTGAAAAAAATACACGTGCCGCGCGAGCGCGTCAGCACGCGTACCCGATTTCATTGGTCCAAAGGGCCAGGCGCGTAAGCGCGCCTATGACGCACGGGTGTTTCCCAACCCACGTGAAAAAAATACACGTGCCGCGCGAGCGCGTCAGCACGCGTACGCGATTTCATTGGTCCAAAGGGCCAGGCGCGTAAGCGCGCCTATGACGCACGGGTGTTTCCCAACCCACGTGAAAAAAATACACGTGCCGCGCGAGCGCGTCAGCACGCGTACGCGATTTCATTGGTCCAAAGGGCCAGGCGCGTAAGCGCGCCTATGACGCACGGGTGTTTCCCAACCCACGTGAAAAAAATACACGTGCCGCGCGAGCGTGTCAGCACGCGTACCCGATTTCATTGGTCCAAAGGCACACAGCGAGTAATCGCATATTCAACAGCGCGCGTGAAAAACGCCCGGTTACCATTTACATCTGAATACAATTACAATATTAATAACGTACATTTAACCTGGTAAACCTCGAGCATGTAGTCACACACGCTCGGCCACGACACGTGCAAAATTACAACAGGCAATACGGAAAGACGTACGCCTGCAGGAAGCAGGCGTACGTGACCCGGCACGTCTAAATATTCACGTGAAAACATCCTACAAGCTCAGTGCAAAGATGAACATACCGTTCCTAGCAGCAGTGGCTGTGGGTTACCAAAGGAGGAGGAGGAGGAGAGTCAGGGCCAGAATTTTCTCACCCAGAACCAGCCTATTCGGGATGCCTGATGACCAGGTGTATGGGAGGTACAGGTTTCCAGCACACATCATACTGGACCTGGTCAGTGAGTGGGAGGATGACCTCACATCACCCACCCTGTGCTCCCAAGCACTCAGCCCCCTGCAGAAGGTCCTGAATGTACTGCACTTATTGGGCACTGGATCTTTTCAGCGGACAAGTGCCATAGTGGGTGGTGTGTCACAGGCCACGCAGTCACGCTGTCTACACCAGGTCTTGAACATCATCACTGCACGGCCATCAGTCCGCAGGCACATATATCTCCCCAGGACTCCTGCAGAAAGGCGGGCGTGCATCCAGGAATTCTATGGTGTGGCTCAATTCCCCAAAGTGCTTGGTGCAATTGACTGCACCCATGTGGCTCTACGTCCCCCCAGGGCAACAGAGCACATCTATAGAAACCGCAAGCACTGGCATTCCATCAACGTGCAAGTTGTATGCAATGCCAAGGGAATCATCACATCAGTATATGCCAACTATCCCGGGTCCACCCACGACAGCTTCATCTACAGAATGTCTACCCTAAGCCGGGACCTAGAGGCTGGCCGGCATGGAGATACATGGCTGCTTGGTGAGCATGAATGCCACTGCACATGCATGCATGTCAGATACAGGGTCATGTCACAACACCACTAATGATACCCATCACCACCTCCGCAGGGGACAGTGCCTACCCTATCAGCCCCCACATGATGACCCCAATCCGGAACCCCACCACGCCACCCGAGGTAAGGTACAACACAGCCCACATTGCAACACGGGGCATAGTGGAGCGCACATTCGGAGTGCTGAAGTCACGCTTTCGCTCCCTTGACCGTTCTGGCGGGCAGCTGTTATATGCTCCCCCACTAGTGTGCAGGATCATAGTGGCAGCATGTGTCCTGCACAACGTTGCAACACGCCGGGGCCTGCCCGTGGACATGGTGGTGCCCCCACATCCACAACCACATGCACGCCCGCTGCGCATGGGAGGGGAAAGGGCACGGGGGGAGGCAGCCCATACGCAACTGGTGGCCAACTTCTTCACCTAGGAATCACAGTGCTGGCTAGTGCACACTGCTCTGGCACATACCATCTGACGATCAATGATGACACTACCTGACAATGTCACAAAATTTCTTGACAATAAACTGTCAGAAACACATCAGCCTGAGATTGTTAACATGGAAGTGTCACTATATGTGCACCCCTACCTACACATACACCAGCAATGCATAACTATGAAAAGACACAACTCCATTCATCAAATATGCATTGGCACAGGCGAATTGCTACATGACAACATTGCCATGTCACCCAATCCCTTCACAGTCCCACCACAGAGGACACCATGTCATGGTATGTGAGAGCAAACAAACTGACCCTCACAACATGACACCGGTGTCACAAATTGCAGTGCCCCAAATGGAACATAGCCGCACTTGAACAGCTAACCGTGATGGAGGCACTACTACACACCTGTGTAAGAGTCATTTCAATCAAATTACACACCAACCCACCCTGAAGCCCACCAAAACAAGACACAATGCATGTAATCAATGGTAGTCTCAATACCTGATTGTGCTGGTATGTCCACACCGTCCAGATGTACAGTGATGGCGCCACGCAAAAGTGTCACTGCACATCTACCGACATGTAGTCTGACTCCAGAGAGTATGCCCGTGTGAAGAACTGTGTGAAATACCTGCAAAACATGAGTAACATATGTAAGTTGAGGCACATATCAAACCATCATGCATAGTTAGGTGCAACAACAATGTACACTATGAATGTCTACACAGTATTGACTATGGACTGCCCAACAGCTCATGGGAGTCCAATGTCACCGTGTAATTTGCTGTCACTTGGGCACACCCTTTGCAAGCCCATGGAAACGGAAGCAGGAGGGGTGTGGATGTCAGGTACCCAAGCATCGAAACCAAACTCAGGACAAGCCTGCATGTGCCCAGCCACAATACAGTGTATGCCCAGGTACCCACACAAGGCAACACACTTGAAAAAGAAAAATATGATAAGAAAAAATGGCCATGAAAGGGCCGGCGGGGAGGGGGGGGCCACCTATGAGGTCCGAGGACAGGATGCACGCCACAATCCACCTGTGTGGATCATGGGAAATAAAAAAACCCATAGGCTCGTGGCCCACACGGCTACTCTGTTGTGGGAGATGAGTCGCTATCGCTCTGGCCAGACCCTGCAGCTGACTCAGGAGGTGGGGGAGCTGCCTCAGAAGATGGTGTGACAATGGGAGGCAGCCCACGCAAAGCCCGAGTTTGCTCCTCTATGGCTGCAAGCAGGCGGGTCTGGAAGGTCTGGTTCTGGATTATAATCATGCGGAGGTCCCCATGCAGTAACTTCCGGGATGACCTGACCTCCGCACGAGTTGCCTGCATCTCGGCCGAGAGCGTCCGTGTCAGACGCTCCAGCTGCTCCTCTGTCCTTCTATGGGATGAAGCCTCAAGCTCCAACAGGGTCGACCTGAGGTGATGGAATTCTTCCCTCAGGCCTTCCCTGTGGCGCTGGGACTCCATGGAAAGTGATTCCCGCAGAGTCGCCAGTCCCGCCCGCCTGTCCATGTTGGACGCCAACATGTCCTCCCTGTGTGCCTGGCAGATGGACTCTGTAGCCTGCTCCAGTCGCTCCATCAGCCTTTCTGGGGGGACAATGGAAGTGCCCACCCTATCCATGGCCTGTGCAATCATCTCGGATGATGCTGCCTGTTGGGTGGCCATACCGTAGATGGATTGCTCCCAAGCGGTATTGCCAGGTGGCATACGGCCACCACGTTGGCGGGCACCACACCTGCCTGGGGCAAGGCGGACTGCGCCTTGCTGTGCCGGCAAAGCCTCAGGCTGCAGGACTGCATTCCCTCTCTGATCTGCAGCCCCAGGAACAGGATCAGAGATTGTGTGGTGTGGCCCTGCATCCGTAACCACCGGAGGCTGAGCTGCCGACACTGACATCCCCATTGAGGGCAATAACCCGGCTGCAGGTGGGTCGGACAGAGGAGATTCTCTCCCAAGAACACTCACCTGCGACTGCACATAGGTGTCATCCTCCGAGTCTACACCTGAATACTGCTCGGGGGAGGAACCCCCAGAGACACCCCTCGACAGCACGACCTGCAGCACTTGTGGGTTTTCACCCACAAACACACCACGTCCCTCACTTGTGGAAGGTCGGCCCGGGTTGCCCTCCTGGGACGGCTCCACCACCACATCCCCAGCATCAACAAGTGCGTCGTCCCCTGCAAAGACATGAAAGAGAGAAATGGAAACAGGCATTAGCACCATGGCATACAACAAGGGCTGATGAACAACAGAGCCAGTAGTTCAATGACACATGTCCCACATGACTGGGAAACCTCCTATGCATTCACCATCACTGGGTCTGGAGGGGAGGCTCAGGGCACACAATGATGACACAGAGAATGGAGAGCAACGCCTGCTCCCCATGCTGCCTAGCACTGGCATCACACATTGGCCGGTGATTGCCATGTCAAATGCACATGACATCACACACATGGCATGTGACATAGCCACCAAGTGAAGAGGGAGAGGAGGGCAACTAATTTGGATTTTGGCCACTCTGGTCCTGACATTGCTTCATCACATCAAGAAGTTAACATGTTGGACATGGATCTGCTAGTCCCAATTGGCCACGATGCACAGTGCCTTGTCAACATTAACAAAATGCAGTAAACAATGAGATTCCACCTCCCCATCACCTGTAATGGATTCATATAGCATTCGTGAAGCACCTGTACAGAAATGTATGAAGGTACAGCGGAGCACTGAGGGGTGGTGGGGCAGAAGGGGATGCCATTCAACAATCCTACTGGTGCTGGTGTCATTCATGTAACGCAAGTGCAGAGGTGGGTGGCACAATGAAGTGCAAGGGGAAGTTGCGGCTGGAAGTGCTGTACAAGGTAAGTAGGACTTAACGTCGAGGGCAGATGGTGGTAGGCGCAGACAAGTGCTGGGGGGGTGGCCTATAGGGGTACAGAGACAGTCATGCAGTGCTGTGGGCTCGGAGGGGACAGGGGAGGTACACACTGCATCTGGCTCGGCAAGGTCCTTGCAGATTTCAATGTGTCCTGCAGAGTTGTCAGATGCCGCAGATATGTGCCCTTGGATTGGGGCTCTCATCTTGGTGAGAAGGGTGAGACGCTATTGCCTTTGGAGCAGGCGGCAGGCCAGTTTGCCAGAGGATGAGCATGATGCAGGCCATTTCCTCTCTGCCACCCGGCACCTGTGTTTTGGGTTCACAAGATCCGAGTCATGCCAGGAGTCAGCATTGGCATGGGGCTTCAGGCGGATTGTCATGACCGTGGCAAAGACATCCAGTGTACCTGACATAGAGTGGAGCATGGAGTGGGCCCTGTCAGGATGGGAGTGAGCCTAAGGGGGAGCTGGATGGGGGGGAGATTTTGGCAGCATAAGCCTCGACTGACACACACTTCATGGGTTGGAATACCAAGAAGGTGTGTGACAGTGGTGAGGGTGGCTTTGCCTGTGGGGTGGTGAGGGTGAGGTGGGAGGAGAGGAGAAAGTGATCACTCCAGGAGAGAGGAGTGCAGAGAGGGATGGAGAGGGGAAGGTCAGATGAGATCAGAGCATCAAGAGTGTGCCCTGCAGAATGAGTAGGGACAGACGGGAGTTTAGAGGGTGATAGGGAGTTGCTGAGGTCACGGAAAAGTCACGTGGGGGGGACAACAAGCATGCAGGTGGATGCGTACATCACCAAGGAAGAGGATTTCCGTGTCTGGGGACATGAGTGAGGAGGAGAGGTGAGGCCACTCGGAAAGGAAGTAGTACATTTGACCAGTTTTCCGATACACAGTACGCACAGTTTGTGAATGTCGAGGTGAGATGGAGAGAGACGTCACACAAGCCATTCCAGAGGGGAGTAGGTCTACGTAGGAGTGACAGTGGCAGGAATACCCTCAGGGAAGGCAAGGGCACACCCCCCCCTGCACAGTAGTGCCGGGCCAAGGAGAGGATCTCCTGAACGTCAGGTAGGAGTGTGTCAAAGATGCAGACAGAGCTGGCCGTCAGACATGTTTCCATGAGACCAAGGATGTCAAGGTGCATTACCTCATGTAAGTGACATATATTGGAGGAATGCCTGATGCAGCGGCAGAGTAAGGAGTGTAAATGTGGAGGAGGTTGACAGCCTTGTAGGACTTACGGGGAGTGCTACAGATCAGAGGTGCAGCATGTGTAGGAGTTGGAGTGGGAGGCGGAGAAGGATCATGGGAGGGTGCAGGGAGGCAGTGCAGGATAGATGAGGAGAGAGGAGGGGGGACAGCAGGAGAGGAAAGGAAGTTGATGAGATGTGGGTAGCATTTGTCAAGGAGAATAAGGTTGGCCTGAGGGCCTTGGACTGAGATGCTCCCATTACCATACACATCAATTGTGGCCTCTGAGGATTGGAAGGAGGCCAAGAGTACACCCCAACGGGTCACACCATTGATGGTGGAAGAGGAGCAAGGAGAGAGGACTGGGACCATGTGAAGGGTCCATGGGACAGGCAAAGGCATGTATGAGCAGATGTCAGTGAGAGTTAACCTTGAGTAGGCTCAGATGTACTTGTCAGCAATAGGGTGGGTCGCATTGGAGGGCAGGGTGCCCTCATTTGACTGTTTGCAAGCAGGTGTCGTGAGTAGGGCACGATGGTCTGAACAGTAGAAGTCAGGGAAGATAGACCATGAAGAGCAGCATGGAGTGTGAGGGAATGGGGCTTGAAACCAGACGGAACAAGAGCACACAGGTAGGAGGTGGGTGTCAAGGCAAATTCCAGAGTATGACAGCATGTTGAGTGCCATGTATATACAGAGGACGCATTAGCATGTGGTATCATTGCATGTCAGGCATGTGACGATGGAACTTGAATGGCTGGGGGAAAGTGTAGGAATGGTATGTAAGACATAAGATGAATAGACAGGGGAGAATGAGCAACAATGTCGTGACAAAATGACAATTCAAGGGGAACTTCCATGGTGTAGGGCCATATGTGCACTGTTGGCAGTAGGGATAGTGCTGTGGGCACATGGTGTTGCACTGAACATACTGGATGAGGCACATGGGTGACACTATCAACTCTGCCACACACCCCCTTGACAGGCACCCAACATGAAGGCTTCGCACACACACCATGCACATGGATATAACACAGATGCATGTGCACTCACCGGATGATGCCTCGTAATCAGGAAGATCTCCCACACCTTGGAGTTGTCCCTCGGTGACGTAGGATCCAGCTACGGACTCGTGTGGTGTGAGTTCTATTTCCTGTGCTGGGGACCCACCTCCAGTCACCAAGGTTGCGGCATGACTTGAGGCCAGCTTATCCTTTGCCCTGCGCTTAAGGTCATTCCAGCGCTTCTGGCAATCACTAGCTGTGCGCCTCACTACTCCAAGGGCACTTATTTTGTCAGCAATGGTCTGCCAGTGTGCCTGGCGTCTGGCATGTGTGGTCTTGGACCCTGCAACGATGACCATTTCCCTATCATGGTCTGACACATACTGAACAAGTGCATTCAGTTCGGCGTCTGTGAAGCTGGGCTTCCTTGATGGGCCGGACTGTGCAGCCGTGCCTGGGGCATCAGCCTGTGCCGGACGTGCACTCTTCCTCTTCCGCTTGGAAGGGGGTGGGGATCCAGAGTGTCCTACGCCGCTGTGGACACTAGGGGCAGGAGCCGTGGTGGACTCAGTACTGGGTGTGTGGGATTGCACACTCAGCATGGGAGTAGGTGCAGGCATTGGGGGTAGAGGGATAGGGTCAGGCCTGATCTGAGGTGCATGAACTAGGACCGACACAGTCTTGGCAGGGTGTATGAGAGGTGGGGTGGATGGAGCCACACCCTGCCCACGGGGGGCAGCAGATGACCTATCTGGCATAGATGCGCGTGTCCTGATGACACCAATGTGCACCGGTGCACGTGCAGTGGACCTGCTGACCTGGATGTCAGCGATGGAGTCACCCTCGGACAGGTCTGGTGCCACAATGGGCTGGTCCAACAAGGGCTGATCAGGGTTGGTATCAGCCACATGACCCTCAACCTGGGGGGGGGAGGGGGGGGCATGGGTGTCCCTGACTGGTCCTCCAGACTGGGGGGGACAGGGGCACCCTGCAAGTCACAACCACGTCCCCTAGTGGATCCTCCACGGCCACCACGTGTGGCTCGGCCACCTTTGCCACCCTTACGGCTTGCACGCCTCCCAACCATGGCACTGATGTTATTGTGCGTATGGGAGTGGGTGTGCACAATTGTCCTGGGCAATTGGGTGTCAAAGGGGTTGGGTACCAGATGGTATTCGTACCCTAGTGCAGTGGCAAGGCTATATGACACCCCTGGGGAAAGATGACGGGTCACGCAACGCACAGGCACCCCAAAAAAGTTAAGGAACGTGCACGATACCCCTCCTAGACCACGTGTGCGTATAAAAAACCCTGCACTACGCTGTGGCATCCAGTAACACAAGAATGAACGTATGCGTGTCACACGCAGCCTAGATTGACCTCTGAAGAGGTACGTGACACACGAAGCAAGCACAGATGATAGATGCGTGCGCAACTCACCGTCTGCCAGGGAGAAATGCGTCAAAAAGACGCGCGTGTGCGCGTTGGCAACACCCCCGCCAAAAGAAGAATGGGACGCTGTCTGAGGAGACAGGACAACAGTAGAAGGGAACGCTGTGTGAGGAAACAGGCCCAGGAAAAAGAGCAGAAGAGAAAAAGCTGTCAGAGGTAACAGGGAGTACGACCTTTGAACGCCGTGAAGTAAATCGCGTGTCAACTGACAAGAAGTACAGAATACACCAACTCGCTCTCCACGAAAAGCACGTACAAGGAAATGGCGTTCTACATGTACCTTTTATGCAGGCCCACAGGTCCTGCGTCACTTCCGCGTGTAGGCGCTGAAGGGCCAGCCTCCAATCACACGCATTGACACTGGCTTGTGTTTCTTTCACGCGGGATGGGAAACGGCCGTGCGTTATAGACGCGCTTACGTGCCTGGCCCTTTGGACCAATCACGCGGGTTGGGAAACGGCCGTGCGTTATAGACGCGCTTACGCGCCTGGCCCTTTGGACCAATGAGATCGCGTACGCGTGCTGACACGCTCGCGCGGGAGGTTTATTTTTTCACGCGGGTTGGGAAACGGCCGTGCGTTGTAGACGCGCTTACGCGCCTGGCCCTTTGGACCAATCACGCGGGTTGGGAAACGGCCGTGCGTTATAGACGCGCTTACGCGCCTGGCCCTTTGGACCAATGAAATCGCGTACGCGTGCTGACGTGCTTACGCGGCCTTTCCTCGGATTCCACGCAGACGTGCATGATTTTCACGTGCCAATTCACTCCGTATCAAGCTGGCCACGCGTTCACACACGGAAGACCACGCTCCTGCCCCGAAGGCCGGAATCCTGCCCCCCAGAGCCCCGAGCACGCTCCCACCTGCCATCTGCTGCTGCCTGACTGCCTGCTGCCCACGTGCCCTGCTGTTTGCTGCCTGCACATCAGCCAGGGGTGCAGTTGCTGTGACCACCCCTGCTGGAACCAAAGACTCCCGACAGCCGTACCATCGCTCCACAGCCCAGCCCCAGGACCCAGTTGCCCACCCACTCCTGTCTCTGGGGTTGCCATGTCAGGGAGCACAACATCTGGCACGACTGGCAACCCCCGGCCAGGGAGGCAGAGGGGCACCAGCTTCAGTGCCACCGAAGTTGGTGTCCTGGTGGAGCGAGTCCTGGGGCAGTATGATGCCCTCTACGGACGGATGCGCCTCGACAAGGAAGGACGGACCAGGATCTGGACGGACATTGTGACTGCCATCAACGCAGAGGGGGTGGCAGTCCGAGAATTCCATCAAGTCAAGAAGCGCTGGGAGGACTACAGGTCCAGGACCCTGAACAAGGCCCGGCGCCTCGTGAAGGCAGTGGATGCCAAGGGGCGGCGGGGCCACTTGTCGCAAGATGAACTTCGGGTCCTGGAACGCATATCCCCAGCGCTCCATGTCCAGGTCCTTGGGAGGCAGACCCGTCTGGAGTCGAGCGGTGAGTGTACATGCATACTGATTGTAAGCTGTGTGTGTGGTGGTGTGCCAGGAGTGTGCATGTTGCACATGTCTTTGTGTGGCCATGTATAAATGTGTGTGTGCAGGGCTGTGAGACAAGCACATGTGTGCCTGTGATGTGTGAGACAAGGATGGTGCATGTGTGTGTGTGTGTGCTTGCAGTGCAAATGCTTGTGTGTGGGCACATGTGTTTGACTGTGCATGTGAGTTGGCATGCTTGTGGTGTGACACATGGATGTTGATTCCAGGTGCATTAGTCTGCAGCGTGTGCGTGTGTGTAGTTGTGAAGGGTGCAACAGTGTTGCTACATGGATGCAGGTGACACTGTCATGTTGGAGAGTGAATTGCAAATGTGACATGGATGTTCATCTCATGACTGACAGTTTGCGGAGTGGTACACATGCTTGGATGTGTGCTTTGCATGTGTGCATGTGTATTTGAGTCCGTGTGTATCATGTGATGTGTGGCTCACCTTTGTCTGCTCATGCTGCTGTATGTGAATGTATGTAGCGGGCTGTAGCAATATGGCTGTTGAATGACTCATGTGTGTGCGTTGAGGAGACATGTGTGTTGGGGATTGTGATGCCAGGTCTGGAGTATGACAATGCCACTCTTGTACAACTGTTATGTGTGTGAGTCAATTGTACAGTGTCCTGATGCCTGTCTCCTGTCTCTCCCAGCCTGCAGCGTCATCTGATGTGGAGGGCGGAGAAGGTGCTGTGGAGCACAGCGGCAGGGATGCCACCGCCAGCCGGAGACGCAAGGCCCGGCTCCCCTCCCCTGTTGTCATCTCGTCGGGGAGTGAGGAGTCCGGTGCTGTGTCCCAGGTCGCAGCTGCCGAGGGGAGGTCCAGGAGGCGCAGGAGGAAGTTGGACTCCTCGGCAGCAGAAGGGGCAGCTGAGACCCCACAGGGTTCCGCGGCGGAAGATGGCAGGGAGTCATCCAGGTTGGTGGTGGGTTTGGTGGAGGAGGAGGCCGTGCAAGGGACTGAGATGGGGTCTGGAGGTGGGCATTCCACTGGTGCTAGTGGTGCAGCACAGGGGCAGGGACAGGAGGCAGCACAGGCCGCCGCGGAGGTGCCTGTGTGTAATCCTGTCCCCGGTCCTGTGTCTGCATCATCTTGCACCAGCAGGGTTGCCCACGTCCGGACCCATTCTCAGGGAGACCAGGCTGTGTTCCTCCATACACTGGGCCTTGTTCCGACCCCCTCCTCACCTGAACCCCCTATGCGCCAGTCGTCCTCCGTGCCATCTTCTTACCCACCTGTCACCTGGGTGCCCTGTGGAGCTGCCTCTGACGATGGGGCCAGGCTGGTGGAGGACACATCCCTGCCCCAGTCGGGAGTCGTGAGTCCAGCAGGGGTGGCCACCGCAACAACAGCACCCCAAACAATGGAGGATGTGCAGGCAGCAGGTGTCAGGGCACCGGCACCAGCACGTCAGCAGCAGGAGGAAGAAGGTGGGAGCCTTGATGGCTCGGGGCCATCACCATCAGAGGGGCAGGCATCAGCCGGAGGGCAGGAGGACCCTGGACGTCAAGTGGCTTCCGTGTGGCAGCGGTTGGGCCATGCCATAGATGCGGAGCGGCGGCGGGCGGAAGAGGCGCGGCTCGCTATGGTCAGGGCGGAGAACTCCATGCGGAGGGCCCTGAGGCGGGCCGAGTGCCTCGAGGCCATCCGCAGGGAGTTGGAGGTGGGTACATCGGCGTCCCTGCGGACCCTCGGGGCTGTGGAACGGGGCCGCCTCCGGGACATCGAGCGGGAGTTCGATGATGCCCTGGCCCGGAACAACAATCAGTGAGCCGCAGGACTTGCCCGCCGCCTTTGTATATAGTTCTGTAGTTTAGTTGTAGTTAGGTTTCCTTTGTTTTAATGTTATTATTTGGTTGCCAAAGGACAATGCACCACATTTTTGTATATAGACATTTTCTTACTTAGTGTAAATAGTTAGGTTTCATTTATTAGGGCTCATGGACCCGGATCATCATGTTGATAGTTTGAGGGATGTTAATATTTGTTTTAATTTTTCACATGAGGCAATGTGTTTCTTCTTTCATTTGTACTTGGATTTAATTTTGGACTTTGACTTTGGACCCCTATTTTACTTTATTTTTGTTAATTAGTGTTCCTGATTTTTTTGGTTGTACTTTTTTATTATTTATTTTGCATTGCATGTTTATTGTTATTTTTTATTTTTACCATCCTTGTTTATTTTTAATACATTTTCATTTGATCCTTCAATGTGTTGTATCATCTCATTGCTTTCATGCATGACATGTGGGGTGTTTGGACATTCACTTGCAACATCTGTGTGTGACAGACATGTGTTCATTCATATGATTTACATTGGGTGTGTCACATGTCATTGTGTTTGATATGTGGGTGGATGGGATAGTTGTTTGGGAATTCTTGCAGGGCACACTGTCTATTACGGTCATGATTGTGTGGGGTTGTGACCCAGGTGAAGGTGGACATGGATGGTACATGGGTGGGGGCCTTCTGGTAGGTGCCCCTGACTGCGGGGGTGGTGGGGGTGGTGGTAGACATGGGTGGGGGCCTTCTGGCAGGTGCCCCTGACTGCGGGGGGGGGTGGGGGTGGTGGTAGACATGGGTGGGGGCCTGCTGGAAGGTGCCCCTGACTGCTGGGGGGGTGGGGGTGGTGGGAGGCATGGGTGGGGGCCTGGTGGAGGCTGCCCCTGCACTGCTGGGGGGTGGGGGTGGTGGGTGACATGAGTGGGGGCCTGGTGGAGGGTGCCCCTGGTGGCGGGGGGGTGGGGGTGATAGGGGACATGAGTGGGGGCCTGGTGGAGGCTGCCCCTGGTGGCGGGAGGGTGGGGGTGGTGGGAGACATGAGTGGGGGCCTGGTGGAGGCTGCCCCTGGTGGCGGGGGGGTGGGGGTGGTGGGGGGCATGGGTGGGGGCCTGGTGGAGGCTGCCCCTGGTGGCGGGGGGGTGGGGGTGGTGGGAGACATGAGTGGGGGCCTGGTGGAGGGTGCCCCTGCACTGCTGGGGGGTGGGGGTGCAGGGGGACATGAGTGGGGGCCTGGTGGAGGGTGCCCCTGGTGGCGGGGGGGTGGGGGTGGTGGGTGACATGAGTGGGGGCCTGGTGGAGGGTGCCCCTGGTGGCGGGGGGGTGGGGGTGGTGGGAGACATGAGTGGGGGCCTGGTGGAGGGTGCACATGGTGACTGGGGGGGTGGGGGTGGTGGGTGACATGAGTGGGACATGGGTGGGGGCCTGCTGGCAGGTGCCCCACAGTGCTGGGGGGTGGGGGTGGTGGGAGACATGAGTGGGGGCCTGGTGGAGGGTGCCCCTGGTGGCGGGGGGGTGGGGGTGGTGGGTGACATGAGTGGGGGCCTGGTGGAGGGTGCCCCTGGTGGCGGGGGGGTGGGGGTGGTGGGAGACATGAGTGGGGGCCTGGTGGAGGGTGCACATGGTGACTGGGGGGGTGGGGGTGGTGGGTGACATGAGTGGGACATGGGTGGGGGCCTGCTGGCAGGTGCCCCACAGTGCTGGGGGGTGGGGTTGGTGGGAGACATGAGTGGGGGCCTGGTGGAGGGTGCCCCTGCACTGCTGGGGGGTGGGGGTGCAGGGGGACATGAGTGGGGGCCTGGTGGAGGGTGCCCCTGGTGGCGGGGGGGTGGGGGTGGTGGGAGACATAAGTGGGGGCCTGCTGGCAGGTGCCCCACAGTGCTGGGGGGTGGGTGTGGTGGGAGACATGAGTGGGACATAAGTGGGGGCCGGCTGGCAGGTGCCCCACAGTGCTGGGGGGTGGGGGTGGTGGGAGGCATGAGTGGGACATGGGTGGGGGCCTGCTGGCAGGTGCCCCACAGTGCTGGGGGGTGGGGGTGGTGGGAGGCATGAGTGGGACATGGGTGGGGGCCTGCTGGCAGGTGCCCCACAGTGCTTGGGGGTGGGTGTGGTGGGAGGCATGAGTGGGACATAAGTGGGGGCCTGCTGGCAGGTGCCCCACAGTGCTGGGGGGTGGGGGTGGTGGGAGGCATGAGTGGGACATGGGTGGGGGCCTGCTGGCAGGTGCCCCACAGTGCTGGGGGGTGGGGGTGGTGGGAGGCATGAGTGGGACATGGGTGGGGGCCTGCTGGCAGGTGCCCCACAGTGCTGGGGGGTGGGTGTGGTGGGAGGCATGAGTGGGACATAAGTGGGGGCCTGCTGGCAGGTGCCCCACAGTGCTGGGGGGTGGGGGTGGTGGGAGGCATGAGTGGGACATGGGTGGGGGCCTGGTGGAGGGTGCCCCATGACTGCTGGGGGGTGGGGTTGGTGGGAGACATGAGTGGGACATAAGTGGGGGCCTGCTGGCAGGTGCCCCACAGTGCTGGGGGGTGGGGGTGGTGGGAGGCATGAGTGGGACATGGGTGGGGGCCTGGTGGAGGGTGCCCCATGACTGCTGGGGGGTGGGGTTGGTGGGAGACATGAGTGGGACATAAGTGGGGGCCTGCTGGCAGGTGCCCCACAGTGCTGGGGGGTGGGTGTGGTGGGAGGCATGAGTGGGACATGGGTGGGGGCCTGCTGGCAGGTGCCCCACAGTGCTGGGGGGTGGGGGTGGTGGGAGGCATGAGTGGGACATAAGTGGGGGCCTGGTGGAGGGTGCCCCATGACTGCTGGGGGGTGGGTGTGGTGGGAGGCATGAGTGGGACATAAGTGGGGGCCTGCTGGCAGGTGCCCCACAGTGCTGGGGGGTGGGGGTGGTGGGAGGCATGAGTGGGACATGGGTGGGGGCCTGGTGGAGGGTGCCCCATGACTGCTGGGGGGTGGGAGTCATGAGCAGGTGTGCAGGGTAATCCCCTGTGGTGTGGACTGCATGCAGGGGACATGGAGGCTGTACAGGGAAGACCTGTGAAGACCCAACGATCGGAGTAGCGTGTTCAACTATCCACGCCCCCCTGAAATGGACGTAGCCTGGGATTTCGCGTGTGAAACGTTCCCGCGCACCCCTGAAATGGAAGTAGCCTGGGATTTCGCGTGTGAAACTTCCCCGCGCACCCCTGTAATGGACGTACCCTGGCTTTTCGCGTGTGGGACTTCCCGCGCACCCCTGGAATTCCCGTAGCCTAGCTTTTCGCGTGTGAAACTTCCCGCGCACCCCTGTAATGGACGTACCCTGGCTTTTCGCGTGTGGGACTTCCCGCGCACCCCTGGTATTCCCGTAGCCTAGCTTTTCGCGTGTGAAACTTCCCGCGAACCCCTGTAATGGACGTACCCTGGCTTTTCGCGTGTGGGACTTCCCGCGCACCCCTGGTATTCCCGTAGCCTAGCTTTTCGCGTGTGAAACTTCCCGCGCACCCCTGTAATGGACGTACCCTGGCTTTTCGCGTGTGGGACTTCCCGCGCACCCCTGCAATTCCCGTAGCCTAGCTTTTCGCGTGTGAAACTTCCCGCGCACCCCTGTAATGGACGTACCCTGGCTTTTCGCGTGTGGGACTTCCCGCGCACCCCTGCAATTCCCGTAGCCTAGCTTTTCGCGTGTGAAACTTCCCGCGCACCCCTGTAATGGACGTACCCTGGCATTTCGCGTGTGGGACTTCCCGCGCACCCCTGGTATTCCCGTAGCCTAGCTTTTCGCGTGTGGAACTTCCCGCGAACCCCTGTAATGGACGTACCCTGGCTTTTCGCGTGTGGGACTTCCCGCGCACCCCTGGTATTCCCGTAGCCTAGCTTTTCGCGTGTGAAACTTCCCGCGCACCCCTGTAATGGACGTACCCTGGCTTTTCGCGTGTGGGACTTCCCGCACACCCCTGGTATTCCCGTAGCCTAGCTTTTCGCGTGTGAAACTTCCCGCGCACCCCTGTAATGGACGTACCCTGGCTTTTCACGTGTGGGACTTCCCGCGCACCCCTGGTATTCCCGTAGCCTAGCTTTTCGCGTGTGAAACTTCCCGCGCACCCCTGTAATGGACGTACCCTGGCTTTTCGCGTGTGGGACTTCCCGCGCACCCCTGGAATTCCCGTAGCCTAGCTTTTCGCGTGTGAAACTTCCCGCGCACCCCTGAAATGGACGTAGCCTGGGATTTGACGTGTGAAACTTCCCGTGCACCCTTGAAAATCACATGGGCCGCTTGCCGTGATGGTCCAGGGTTAGCGCAGCCCCTTGCGCTGGTTTGGGATTTTTATGAGATTTCCCAGCGCAAGGGGCGTTCCTGGGGGCGTAACTGGCGCTGCAGCGAGTCGCTGCGCCACTGTGCGCCACGGCTGCCTGGGGAAGCTAAAATCCATGAATACGCTGTGCGCCGGATTCGGTTTTGGCGCACGCGGCTGGCGCAGACTATCGCACGCGCACGCTGTGCGCCAGCCGCGTGCGCTACTTGTGCGCTGAATTCTATGAATTACCCTGTTAGTCTTTTAACAAAAGAAAATACAGTGCTAGTCAACACTGAGTGCATGTAAAAACAAACTAATACTGCACTTCATACGAAGGTAGCTCTGCTGAGCAAATATGCTGTACCTCTGAACGTAGTGCCACCTGTATAAGAAGAAGGCTATGTTAGCTCAGCTGGGATTAACTAGTGAGTTTGAGGTTGGATCGGTTTCAGTTTTTGCAGCATGCACAAAGCTCCACCAAGCTATAGTTACAGGATTGGAACATAGATAACTACAACAGGTGAAATAACCATATGGACTATATTTCCTCAGTGGATCATGTTGCTGAAGGATTATTGGGGTGGGGCAGTGTCAGTGACGTATAGGGAGTACCTGACATAGGGCTTGCTTTGTCCCAGCTCCAATGTCGTCTCTCTAGACTATCCTAAATGGAAGTAGCATAGTTCCAAACAGGCCAATGCATATGTATGTGAAAGCCGGATTAGGCTCAAACACCAAAAGGATAGTGGAAAAGTCCAAGATAAGTGCCTGCTTGAAAGCACTATAACCTGAAATCTCCCAGAGTTGCTGCTATCTATTACAATGTGTGTCACACATCTCCAAGCGTGAACGAAGAGAAATCAAACATTATGCCCATTCATTGCTTGGACCCACTGCTAAGACTGCCTATGAGTGGGGGCAGTCTGCCATTAGGTCACCTCTTTTAAGTGCATGGACTGTTACAGTACGAGGTGCAGCAATCCAGCTATGAATTGCTAAAAAATGTTGACACCCGAAACAAATGCAGATGTTGTGAAATGGTCTGGCACTGATGATCGTATTTAGTGTTTAACTGCTTTCAGAGAGAATGGCCCTATTCAAACATACAGCAGTCTAATTGAACATGTGGTCATTGTAAAACACTTTTTAGGGGCCTTGTTATAAATTGCAGCTGTTATCAAATCCCATGCATAGTTTTATTTCTAGGTAGAGATGGTAGACTCACACTACGATGTTAAAATGTGAGTATGAATTGCATGCTCAGTCAGTGCTTGCCCTCTCAGCTGAGACTCAGAAAGAGTGGGCCTCAATACGAGTTTGGGGGTAGCCATGCCCTTAATAAGGGCATGGCTACCCCCAAACTCGGGTCCGGGTCCCGCAAAAGGGGACTTACCGGGCCACCTTGGAGGGCCTGGTAATTCCCTTTCGCGGGACCTGGAGCCGGTACATCCCCATTCCCATATGAGCCCCCATAGGGAATGGGGAGGATGGTAGCAGCAGGTACTGTTCATAACGGTACCGTTGCTACCATCCTGGTCTTCTCGCGGGTGCCGCTCTGCCTGCCTGGTCTGACCAGGCATGCAGAGCGGCCCCCGCGAGTAAACTCGTAATGTTGCAGCATGGCAACAACGGCGCCGGTAGTACAACATTTGTAATGAGACCCAGTGTATTTACACTTTCAGGCAAGTAACATTTTAAAACTATAGAGAGTGTACATTTTCATATTAAGAAAAGATGTTCATTATAAAAATAGATAGCTGCTTTTGTCAGTGGTTGTACCAGGGAGCATGCATTAAGAACCTGTTGAAACAGCTTCTTTTTCCTTGCAAGAGTTCCCTAGAAACAAGTTCCCAAATGCTCTCATTTTGCTTAAAAACCAAAGAGAGAGCTGAACAATAAAAACGAAATGACAGTAATTTATCAGAAGATGTCATTCAATGATTCTTGCTACAGCCACTTAGGAGTTCACTGTCTTTAAACAAACAAACTACAGAAATGCGTTTTAAAGGGATCATTTTATTGAGCTACTTTGGACCTTTCTCCATCAATCCGAGAGGTGCTTCAGCACCCCAGCACCTCTAGTTCAAGCTCTACTTTCTGTGGATGCCCACAAAAGAAGCCCTGCCTCCCATATTTCTCAGGTAGTTGGAAGCATCACTGATGCCCCATGGCCTGCTCTCTCACCCTTCCTTAGGCAGAAGCCTCCCCCATGGGTTCTGCCTTCTTCACTGAATCGTAGGACCAGTTATGCTGCATGGCTCAGACGAGTGAGCAGGCATAAATAAGCATCACAAGGTCCACCAACCTCATTATCACTACTGCTGGAGTGGGTGACGTCATCAGTGGAGTTAGTAGAGGCACGGCAGTTGGTCACCCATAATTTTCATTATGCTACTGTGACTGTGATTTCTTATGGCTATCATCCCCTTGCCCATAACTTTCTCCCTCAACATCATTCTATTTCCACAGCCCTCCTCTGTGCAGAAGACAGCCAGCACCTCTTCACTGATGGTCTTCTCTTAGTAGCAGTGTGAAATAGGCTCACACCCATGACTGAATGGGCTGTGTGGGAGGTGGTGGTAATCTTTCCCTGGTACTTCTCCTAGCACATGGCAGGTCTTGTACTCCACCAACTCCTCTTCCATGGCTTCATCCTTCTCTTCTCTTTCAGGAAGGTGATCCACCTGCTACGGCAACTGCATTGGCTGGTCCTCCCCAGAGGTTATGCCTGACATATCTCTCGCTTCTACTCAGCACCCTCGCCCTGCTCTATTGAGACAAGTTCCTCCTCAATATTCTCTGGCCACACTGGAGCCTCCCATACACCACCTGCAGGGCAATTTATGCATTCAAACCCCTATTCCCACATCAGAGACATGCCATCCTGCTCCTCCACTGACCTTGCCTGCAATGGGGAGTCCAAAAGAGGCCCCTACCTTCCATGCCTCTGCAGAAGCCTCCATTAGAGGGCTTGCCTCACAAACCCCTCTGCTAGTTGAACCTTCACTAATGCCCCTGGGCCTGATACTTTTCTCAGTCCTTGTGCTGAGGCTTCTCCTACTGGCCAAGTCTCCTCCACTAGATCATAGGACCAGCTATGCTGCATGGCTCGGGCTAGTGAACTGCTGCAAATAAGCAAAACAAGGCCCCTCTCCTCATTGATTATGGGAAGTTATCCTCCTCCTGCAAGGAGAAACGCAGCTCCTTCCTCTCGGCTCCTTCCACTTCTTCCTGTGCCAGAGTCACAATTACACCAGTAGAGAAGTAGAGAACCATAAACTGAGTGAACAAGGAGATGCTAAACAACCTGAGAGCCCAGAATTGGCAAAACACTGGTGATGCAAGAACATGCAGAGCTTCCCAGAACAAATGGACTCACAGTCCATACACCCTACAACGCCATCACTGCACTACACACAATCAACAAATTGGCAAGAAGGGAGCCAAGACAACAAGGTCCATAAACAGAAAATAGTCAAGCAATCTAGGGAAGGATAAACACATGTGTTGTTGTTTTATGTGTTTTGGGGGCCCATAGTACAGGGGAAGACATTCTTCTTTTGTGTTTTAAGCTTTTTTAGGGGAAACAAAATGGAACAGGCCAAGAGGAAACATTTTATTTTTCGTGTTAATTTGGAGAAGTTAAAAGCACACTATAAACACAATGAATACACAATAAAGCTAAGAGACACAAATATTGGCAACAAAACACACCAGAGAACAACAAACTAGACCAAAAACAACACCTAACTCCTAAAACTCTTTAACACATCCCATTCTTCTGCCAAAAAAATTGCAAGCCTTCCAAACACCCTCCAAGTTTGAGCCTGCTCTGTGGATTTCTTTCTCCACAGCCCAGTGAATCCCAGAAAGAAACATAAACTGAGCTGGGTTTTTTAAAGATGGACAAACATGATTTAGATGATTTGAGAGATTTGACTGGTTAAACAAGCTGAACAAATCAGCCTGAGAATGGTCTGATTGGCTGAACCAACTGAACAAATATGCCTTAGATTGGACTCTAGATTTGAGGGTTCTGATTAGGTGAGAAATGATTATGAGGTACCAAGAACTCTGCCATGAGTTAAACCTGCGATTTCAACCACACAAAACATTCTTCTGCCTCTGGTATTATGAAATAAAGTTTTCCAACTACTTGTGGTGCCCTTTCCACCTTGTTGTGCCTATGATTGTGTTGCAAATCTAATGCACTACTGCACACTATTTGCCTACTGCATTATGTCACGAGATGTATACTCTCAGTGGGATTTTGACTATATGTTGCTACCCTTCTGGAATGCTCTCAGAAACGGATCTATCCCAGTTGCTGCTTACATAGAGCTGGGAAGGTGCACTTTTGACTAAGGCCACTGGCCATTTAACCGGTCCATAGTCCATTCTATAGGGATGTTCTTAATATATACTTTCTCACAGATTTGGGGGGTTGGAACTGCATCACAACAATCTGTGAGGGTTCAATACATTGAATGTGTACTTTCAGATTTGTGCATGTTCAAACTAAACCAGCACTGTATCTAAAGATCTCCTGGGAGAAAGATATTGAAGGTAGATCTGTAGTTTCTTTGAATAAAGTCTTCTCTCCTATTGTCATCTAAAAATACATCATGTAGGTGCTCTTCCATATTAGTCCTAATGTGAGTTAAATCTTTATTGGAATATATTTGAAGTAATCTTCATATCGAAGACAGAAAAATGCATCTACGTAGTTGAGCATGTGCCCTCCCCAATAGAGAGAGATCACCACCTGAATATGGATGCAATTAGACCTTTCTCTAAAACACTTGGCTATCATTTTAGCATCACAAAACCAAAGCTATGGCCCTCATTACGAGTTTGTCGGTAACCATGCCGCTATTGGTGGCATGGCTGCTGCCAAAATCGCATCGGAGTTTGGGTCTTCGGAATGAGGACTTACCGGGTATTCCGAGTTCGGAAGGCCCGGTAATTCCTCCCTCCAAGGAGCCGTACACGTTCCTTCCCCATTCCCATTTCAGCCCCCATAGGGCTGAATGGGAATGGGAGAGGGAGCAAACAACTAGCCATTACGAGATGGCCCGTTGTTTGCTCCCTCTTTCCCTCGCGGGACCCGGTAAGCACGCCTGGTTTTCCCAGGCATGCTTACCGTGTCCCGCGAGGGGAACTCGTAGTGCGGCGGTACGGAGTGAACGGCGCTGCACCTTTTACGGCGTCGTTCACTCCGTACCGCCAGAGTCGTAATGAGGCCCTATGTCTTTCACTGAATTGCAACGTCCGAAAATCTGAATTTGAAGGGATGGTGGTAGATTGGTAGCCTACTAACAATCTTCCTGACCCAGGATCAACATCCATCATGCAGTAGAGAGGATCAAAACGTCGCCTTTTGTCTGTTGCCCACTGGGAGGTTGCGTTGGTGAAGGCTGGTGTAGTGAAAACATCATGCATTGCCAATTGTCCTATTTCCCCTGAGCATGATTGGTCTGAGCCATCCTTTAAAAGTGACGACAACATGCTGGGGAAATTGCTGTGGCAACATTTCAGGCCCAGTATGTTGTTCAACAAACTCAAAGCTGGCAAAAATGCAAGTGTGTTGTATGATACCATGAATTCCTGATTTAGGCATTAAGCTGGTTTATGCTTGGCTTGCTTGGTTTATATCGCATGATTTAGAATTCACGCTGCATGCTTCATTTTGGTGCTCTTTTTCTCTCTCTTTGTCTTGCCAAACCTGTAGTTCCCGTTTTGGTTAAAAGCAAGTCCTCTCATTGTTTGTGGAGAGTGCTCAGACGCTCCATGCAAAGGATAAAAAAGGACTGGTAAGAGGTTGTACCCATCAGGAGACCTTGAGTTGGTTAGAATGCAATGAGTTCATGTGGACAGCCTGGTGCCTGCCTGAGAGGTAGGAGAAACACCAATCCAGGACAGTAACCAGAGAATCCAATTGTGTCAGCAAAGAAGGAGAGGAGAATGTGGTGGTCAGTGGTGTTGAATGCAGCCAGGAGGACAAGGAGGACAAGGAGGCAGGCGTCACCCTTATCCATGATTTGGAGGGCATCATCCACCACCTGGATGGTGGCTGTCCTAATGCTACACTTGCGGTGGAACCCTGACTGATAGACATTTAGGAGGTGAAGTTGTCGATTCTAGTGAGTAGTTGTGTAGCAACTTGTTTCTTCAAGATTTTGGCCAATAAATAGGATAGTCGTAATAGACCAGATGTTGACCAGGTTGTCTCCATCTAGGGTTGTTTTTTATTTTAAAAGAGGTCATATCAGACAAGTCTTGAGGGTGTCTGTGAATTACCCTTCTAGGAAGGATGCATTAATGATGTTGAGTAGCAAATTGAGCACTGGGCCCTTCAATTGTTTAATTATTAATGCTGGGATGATATTGCCAGAGTGAGAAGTGGGTTTGAGGGAGACAATAGGTTTTAGGAGCTCTGGGTGGACAGAGGAGAGAATTCAGTTCAGAGGTTTAGTGTGTGTGCCAGGGTTCATGTGACACTAATCCTGTGGGATGTTGATTAGATTGTCTCCGTTTCTTTCTCTGTTTTCGATAATAAATGCGTTGATTCCATCATATTTTTCCTAAGTTGTTGGTACCTCGGTGTCGGCTGAGGGTTTGGTACTATGCTATATTATTTCAAAGACGGCTTTGCTCTTGTTAGAGGCTTCCACAATGGTGGTGGAGTAGTAAGCAACTTTGGCCTCGGTAATCAGAATCCTACAGTTGGCACAGGGAGATTTGAGATTGGTAAATTGTCCAGGGTTACAGTTTTTGTGCAACAATTTCTCTAGAGCTCTAAATTGAGTGTTTGTTGGAGGTGAGCTCAGGGGTGTATCAAGAGGTGGATGGTTTGCTCTTAGTACAGGTGTTTCTAAGGGCAGAGCATGAGTGTACACCAGTTTCATAGCAGAATTATTAAATAGTTCAAGGAGGCCTGAGGCATTCCATGTGGTGAGAAAGTATGAAAGGTTTGTATCTAGCTCATTGACTGGAAAGGTTTTCAATGAGCAGCGTTGAGTGAGGGGGAATTTAGCCTGACTTTTGTGTGCCTTAGTCAAGTAACTGACCGATATTTAGATGGCAGCATGGTTAATCCAGTTGAGTGGAATAGGGTCTGCGCAGGTGATGAGGGGGGAATGATGTGAGGACTAACTTGTGTGTGTGGGGGGGGGCACTTTGGTTGAGGTCCATGGAACCGTTCAGTGCAAAAAGCATGCTTGGAATGTGGTTGTCAGCCTGTGACTCAGGGATTGTATTGTATTGTATTTATTTATATAGTGCACCAAACCCTGGGGCATCTGGGCACATTTCTTACAAGTACATAGGAAAGAAAAGAAGTATATACAGTTACATAGTATACATTTGCAGTTATGTATCACAGTATTTACATATGGAAATATTTACATTTGTCCTTGGAAGGGTAATGACTGGTTGTTAGTCCACGTACATAAAAAAACAGGTTTTGACACCATTTCTGAATTTGTGGAAGGAAGGTTCAGTTCTGATAGTGTGGGTTACAGTGTTCAAAGTTTTTGCTGCTAGAACATGGTTTCTGCCTCCAGCCTATTGGAGCTTAAACCTAGGGATGGTAAGGCAGTTGGCTTGTGAAGATCTGGATGGTCGATCAGAGGAGTTTAGTTTAAAATTGTCACAAAGGTAAAGTGGAGCTAGATTATTTAAGCATTTGAAGGTAAGAGATAAGGTTTTGAGTTTAATTCTCTTATTGATTGAAAGGCAATGTGTTCTGCGTCTTAACTCTGAGATGTGATGAGATCTAGGAAAGTTAGTCGCTACTCTGAGCGCATTGGTCTGAAAAGTTTGTAACCTTTTTTTGTTGTATTGGCTAGTGCCTAGGTAGAGGGCATTGCAGTAGTCTACTTTGGTTAATACTAGTGCCCTAGCTATGGTGATGCAGTTATTTGTGGTTAGGAATGGCCTACAACCATTGGTAAGAGAGGAATCAATGTATATACCTAAGGTTTTTACATCCTTAGATACCTTGATGTCGTTCCCGTAAATACTGAATGAGTTGAATTGTTTGTACATTGAGTAACTCTGTTTTATCGTTGTTAAGACAGAGTCCATGTTTTGCCATCCCAGCTTGAATGATTAGATAGATGTCATTTAAACATTTGTAGTCAGTAGTATAGTCACATGTAATGAGAATCAGAATTTGGTGTTGTCAGCATAATTAGTGTATGAGACACCCAAATGGTCCAAGTCATTGAATAGAGACTTTGTAAATATGTTATAAAGCGTAGGGGAAACTGAAGAGCCCTGGGGGACCCCACATGTGACCGGCGCAGGTATAGCAGACGCCATCGGAGCAAACACTGTGGGGGTTCTGTTGTTGAGAAATGACTGAGTCCAGGAGACGGGATCATCGGAGAAGTGGGCTGCCGATGAAAGGTGGTTACAGAGAGTTTAGTGGTCTACCAGATCAAATGCCGCTGATAAATCGAGTAACAGAAGGAGGGCCAGGTTGCCTTTGTCTTTTATGGTTTCTTTTTGTGTTAGTAGATCTAGCAGAGCTGTTTCCATGCCATGCCTTGGTCGGAAGCCTGATTGACGGAGCCCTAGTAATTTTTTACTTTCCAAGTGATGCTGAATCTGTAGGTAGGCAGCTCTGTCCAGAATTTTAAGGAGGAAGTGCACTGTGGTGATTGGTCTGTAATCAGTCGTGGTATTTGGGTCCAGGGAGGGTTTCTTTACAAGTATCAGGACCCAGGAATCCTTCAGGTTGGTAGGTACTGTATTAGTTGCAAAAGAGGCATTTATGAGTGAAGTGATGAAGAGTGCAAGATCCTTCACTGACTCTTCGACAATTGTTGCTGGGCAGACATCGCCCAGACATCTGGATGGTTTTAAACTTAGAATTATATCCTCAACCTCCTTAGTGCCCAGTGGGGAGAATGTGAACAAGTCTTGCTCAGGCTAAGGTATTTGTGGTTGAACCAGTGAAATAGTGATGTTCAACAGTTGCAGATGCTCTGGTGTAATTATGCACAGAGTCATATGAATGATGCAAAAGGTATTTCGGAGCTACGGGCTCGACGAAAATGCTTGCGAGATAATATTGGCGGGCATGCAAGCGGAAGGTATCAGCCCACTGGCTTACCTCAAGCACCAGGCTTGGCCCTGGTTTGTTTAAGGGCACTGCTCCACTGCAGCACCAGTGTGTGGCACGAGCTCCTGCTCTGGCGGTCCATGGTGAATGCTGGCTCAGTCAGGAGATGTTAACATCTCCAAGAAAGACATTGGGGGTCATTCCGAGTTGGGCAGTAAGGGTTTACGGGCACCGGTAAGAATGCCGGTGCCGGTAAACCCTTACCACCCTATTCCGAGGTCCCTTAGTGGGTCCCAGCAGGAATGGCTGGTCTGACCAGCCGTTTTATGCGGGACCCATTAAGGGACCCTGGAGCTCATAACAGGCCCACAATTTGCGCGCTCGTTATTAGCGCCTTCCCCATTGAGCCCTATGGTGGCTCAAATGGGAATGGGGAATGGTTTACTGAATGGGGATTTATCGGGTCCCCAAAGGTCGGAATGTCTCAGTAAGTTCCCATTCAATGAGACCGGACCCGGATCCGTGTTTGGAGGCAGCCATGGTGCTAATAGCGCCACGGCTACCTCCAAACTCATAATGACCCCCATTATTAGAGTGTACCAAATTGTCAGAGGAGATTAAGTTGAAGATGTCATCAATGAAAGAGTCACTCCTGTGAGGTTGCATGTAGATGAGGGGTATTAGCATACTTGATCAAAAACCAAATTGACCTTTTCAATTTGAGCACATATTTTTTTATTTTTTTTGATGGGTGGAATTTCAGTCAATTTAAAATAAATATATATGTGGGGTGGGGTAAAGGAATAGATTAAGGTTGGGGAAAGTGGGTGTCTCCCCCTACATTTTTGAACAAAAAAACAAAGACATTTTGGTCAAATTCAAAAAGGTCAATTTTTTCCGGGCAAATAGACCTACAACAGATGTGATGGAAGGTGATAGAGTCCTTGTGCGATAACGTGAACCAGCTGACGAGTGATTCAGACTACATTTTCTGGGAGAGCGGATGAGGGAGCAAGGCCAATAGCTCTTGTGCATGATTGCCACTCCGCCTCCTGCCCTTTCTGGCTAGTCGGCATGTTGGATGCAGTAGCCTTTGGGTAGGAAGACATAGAAAACATGAGGGAAGGATGGGGTAAACCATGTTTCAGTGAATATCACGGCATCAAGGCTGTTGTATGTGATGAGGTCAGCGATCTCTGAAGTGTGAGAGACTGCTGTGCGAGCACTGATCAACATGAGAGGTTGTGTGCATGTGGTCTGCGGGTGTTGGATGTTAGAAAGGGTCGATATTGATGAGGTTCACTAAGGTAGCTTCCTGGGGCTGCCCAGGACGCTTGAACATGCCTATATGGCTGTAGAAAGAAGAAGAAGAAGAAGAAGAAGAAGAAGAAGAAGAAGAAGAAGGAGAAGAAGAAGAAGAAGAAGAAGAAGAAGAAGAAGAAGAAGAAGAAGAAGAAGAACAATAATAATCATATCAATAAGAGTGATCATTCTGATATTACACATCACACAGTTTAACATTTCTTGGTTTACTCATGTTAACTTCCTGTCATGAAAGTTCCCGTGCTCCCCTCAAGTATCAGGATTACTGTCACTATCACTCCCTGTGTCATCCCATTCTGTGATGTAAAGGTGATGTCAGTATATATGTACTTGACAAATACATATTTTTTGAAAATATGTACAGCCTGCAAGTGCAATGCGGCATGTATTGGAATTCAGCTAAACTCTTCGGAGATACTCCATGTTTTAATGTGGCACTTCAAGTACCACACAATGTAAAGTTGTATGCAATGTACTGTAAAGTCAGCACAAGGACGAACATTAAATTGTTGAGTATGTTCAGCTCATGGTGAGACACCAGTGGCCGGGGTGCGAGTGGGCTGCCACTGGAATGTTCAGGCAAATATAATAGGCAATTAAGGACACTTGGAACACTTTCTTCTTTGCAGAGTTACTTTTGTGCCAAGTGCAACAATTTACTTAATGTCTGAAAATATCACCAATCATCAGCCGCCTCGTGACAGTTTCGGTAAATGAGTAAAGTGGAGATTTTGGCCCAAAAGTCTCTCCGCATCTGTATTGGGGTAGCTGTAACTGCTGCAACTGTATTACGGCATACTTGTGACATGGGCTTCACGACTGCTACATACCAATCTGTGCCAGATTACCCGTTAGGCCAAGCAGGCACCAGCCTATGGGCCCCAGTCCTTTTAGGGTCCCACGACAACGGATCTAAATAAAGCAGTGCAGAAAATTAAAACCTTGTTAGGATATCATTTACGAGGGGCGGGCCTGACATTCCGACTGCTAGGGTCCTTCACAGGGTTTAATATGGCCCTGTCACCAATTAATACACACCCTGCTTAGCATTGGAGTGGTTAATAATGGGGGCGTGTCCTCACCACATTTGACCATGCATCGGAATCAGGCCTCAATGTGGTCACTGTTATTGGTATAGTGACCGTCAAGCAGTGTCAGAGTTCTGATGGGGGCTGACAGTGTGTGATTAAGACTGTCCCATACATTTTCAGTTGGACCGACTCATGGGAATAGTTAGGTGAACTTGTAACCAGAAACTCTCTATGTTACAGCGGGTAGCAGACCTATGGCTGGGTACAGTGACCTAACTGATTGAAGATCAACATACTACAAGTGCTGCAAGTACTCCAGCATTTTTATTGCATAGTACAGGTGCAAAGTTGACTATATTGTTCTGTGCAGGGTATTTAAACTATGCAACATGTGCGTCGTGGATGCTTTTCAAAAAGAAAACAGACATATTTTTGGAGTATAATCTGGAGATCCTAGTGGAAGAAATGCTGCCCCTCTAAGAGATGACATTTAGTGAAAAATCACAGAAACATTGTGCATCATTTGTGGGAGAGGGATGTTCAGCATGGTATGTCAACATGAGTCACTTTCATAGATGTTAAAAAGCGGTAATATGATCTGTGAAGGATTGCCATCTGGCAAGTATGTGAAAGCCCAGGCCTTTTATATGTTTATTAATAATTAAATGGTGCAGGTAATCCATTTCAGAATACGTGGTCTGCTGAACAAACCACCCCCTTTCTTCAAAGTCCATGGCAAAAGCGTAGCATACACCTGTGCATCAGTCTCTCTGATCTGCAGCGCCTGCTCTGCAGTGGCACAAAAGAGGGTCAGCATTCACAGGTGCTTGTTTGACACCTGCAGCTGCCAACAGAGTCACCAAGAGGCTGAATGTAAATTAGCACCTCTGATCCAAATACATGATAAATATGATGAACTGCTGCCTGGTGACAGGATGGTCTTGAAATATAAGTTATACCTAGGTTGGCTATGATGACTGGTAGTTAACCTAATTATTAAAATCACATCTGATTTGTATCTTGTCAACCCTGTGAGCACAGTCCAGCTATGATGGGATATGTGTATTTCTGGCAGCGTGACTGTATGCATTCCAGTGAATGAGACAAAAGGCAGGGTGCCTGCCTTTGTTGACTCACTGGGAGGATGAGTAACTCCTCTCAGCCAGGCCAAGTAGCTTTCACCAGGAGAGCTCTTGGGAGCCTGGCTTCAAAGAGGCACTTCCATATCAAAGGCCTGTTTCACGCCTGGGGGCTGCATTCAAATACCTTTGTAGTGCAGGCTCAGGGAAGGGAGTTGGTTTGGACAACCAAAACAGAGCAGAACAGAACAGTCCTTTATTTTGGACTGTTTTACTATCGCTGTTTGGGTTGCAACTGTGTTCACATTCACACCCCTCTTAAGAGAATAGACTGTGCTTGGCCCATGTTACTACAAAAGGCAAAGGAGGTATATTACTTATCTGTGCCTGATTCACCTCTATTTTGGGATCAATATTGGTTTGCAGAAGTGTGTGGGCTGCACACTTAAAACACTATTCATCCTTGTACTACTGCAGCACATTAGTCATTTCATCACATGACTAATGGAAAAGGGTGAGCAAAGGTGAGAAAAATATCTTAATACAAAGGTGGTGCCTTAGTAGAGCAGTCGAAAAATATGTAATCCGCTTTGTGGTAATAAAGTGATTTTATTTAGTAGAACTTACACACGTTTCACACTTTATAGGCTTTCAGATGGTCATAATTCAACATTGTAAAACCATGATTTTTTTAGATCCAATTTCTTTTTTGAAAGTTTATTTTTACTTGATCCCCACATCAAATTGTCTAGTTTTATAAGAGTACCTATATATACACTGCCAAATATCTAGGTCAGAATTCAGATCCATTGAGTACAATACCTTTACATATAAACTGAGTCCCCCTTGATCCAATTTCTGAGGTAATTACACATGCTATCATTATTGAAGTGTATGAGGCACATGTTGGAAAAGAGGGTCATGAGTAGGTGGTGCTTGACATGATGGGTCCGGAAAATCTAAAAGGTGTGCACGTTTTCTAGATATGGAGAAATGTACTGGGCCAAGCCAATTGTCAGATAGGTGTTATCACTCCAAATACTTATTCAGTGTGCACAACTCATCCATTGTGCTTTATCCTCCAGTTCCTCCATCACCCTCCACTTCGCTCATGTACCCGGTATCAGTATCAGGTACCCACCACCCTCCTTTACCCCTAAGACTACTAACCTACACTACAGTGCTCTGTACCTTCCAGTATGTTCTGTTCCTCTTTCTTATAACAACATTCCACTCCTAATTGTCTACAAGTACTCTGATATGTTATGTTATTTGATGCCATAATTATGGTATGCTTGTTTTAGGTTCATGAGCCCATTGATATTGCTTCAATGGTTATAAATATTCTGAACATCATTTGTATACAAATAATGGCATGCAGCTATAAGGACTGCAGCACGGCAATGAAGAGTTTGCATTTGGCAATGGCGCATCTTTAGGTTCGCTGGTAATAGTTCAAACAGTACTGTTGTGCATCTTCTGAGAAACATGATTTTGGCAGAGCAAACAGTTGACTTTAGACGAAAGGAGTGACACAATTGAAAGTGAGCCTGCCATGCGTAAATGGAAGGCAGCATTTACTCAATTTGCCTGGCATAGTGCCATGGGGGTTCGGGGCGGGCGAGTAGGCATCCATTTTGCTCTACCCTTTAGCACTTAGATGCATGAACGTTGAAAATTATGAGGAGTGGTCTTTTTACACTAAACTGTAAACAGAACCGGTCCCCACCGCATAACTTATGGTCCCCACCGCGTAACTTATGGTTTCTTCCAAGATGAGCCGAATTTGCGCCAACAATGCAATCTCATGACTAACACAAAACAACTCAGCGGCATGATAGACTAAAGTGAGAAATACTCTAATTGCTTTACATGTGAACAGTTTATCTGAACTACACAAGCTAGGCAAAACCACAGAAAGGCATCAAAAGGTCTCACAATGTACACTATGCACTTTGTCCTTGCACAGTGAATGGATCCCAGTGGGCACCACATTCCAAACACGCTGCAGTGGTAAGGCTAAGTGCATGTACAAGTGGCCTTGGACTACAAAAGGGCATCCGCAATCTGAAAGTCAACCAAGATCTCTGAATTCATGCAGTGATAATGCCACATAAATGTAAATCTTTAGTTGAGCATCATGAGTTGGAGGTGAGGAGCCGGCCTGAGGGGAGCGACGGAGAAGTAGTGGGAGACAGAATATGAATCAGACATAAGCAGTGACATTTTCATCTGCATGGAGAAGGGCTCCTGAGAAGAGCCATGCGCACGAATAATTGCTTTAAAAATATGCTATACTAGCAAAAAGGACCTGTATTCCAGTCCTGCACTGAGAATGGGCGCTTGTGGCGGGCTGACATATCCCGGAGCAGGCGTGGAGGGGAAGTGAGAGTTCTGCAGCATACTGGGATCTTCTGTGTGCTCTCGCCACCTGTAGCCTCGCCTTGGCGCGGTGCAGTGTGTTGTGGTGCAAATATCTCGGAAACAGTGCGCCCTTAGGCCTTGAAACGTGGTCTTCGGAGTTTCTACAAGTCTTGTCTGAATTGGACCATTTACTGTTTGATCTGTTTTTTAAACAAATGAATGTTTGCTCAGTAGTGTTATGGCTCTTCATGTGTGTAACATTCTACCTTTGTTGTGCTGCATTGCTGTTCTGCATAATTTGAGTGATTAAGTGCAGCACACCCACAGCCCCTGGTGTCCCTCGAGCTGTAGTACGTCTAGCGGAGCGGTCAGTAGCCGGGGAATGCAATTGGCCAGGCGCTGTGATCCCCTGCCCAGAAGCCCAGCAGACGGACAGAGATGTTCAGCTGGGTTGGCTTAACCTGCCAGGGAAGCATCCCCCACACGCATATGAGAGAGAAAGAGAGAGAGACAGAGAGAGACAGAGAGAGAGAGAGAGAGAGAGAGGAGAGAGAGAGAGAGAGAGAGAGAGAAAGAGAAAGAGAGAGAGAGAGAGTGTAATAAACGGCACCCTTTCTGAGCTAGCCCCACGCCGCCGCTCCTGTTGGGCACTCTGTCTCTGATCGCTGCCCCACCAGTGGGCTGGTGGGCCGAGATTGGGCACTGATCAGCAGGAAAGTCCTGAATGGGGGCAGTCTGGAGCTAAGGGTAACCTGGCTGTTCTAGAAAGTCGAGTCCACAGGTGTTTGGGGTCTGGCACACCAGTTGAGCTATGATCCGTGGCACGTCCAGACCTATTCCACAGGTGGGCGTTGAGTTCCAGCCTCCCACCACCAGTGGTGAATGATGGACAGGTCTGACATGCAGTGGGTGAAACCCTTTTGTCTTCAGGTACCTATAACACAATTCCTGCTGAAACCCCCTTTCTCCGGCCATGGGCACCCAACAGCCAACGTGGGCACAAGAGCCATTGAGCCTCCCTGCCAAGATTCCCAGTTCCATGCTTGACACCTTGAGTCAGTCCCAGTTTTTGCTTCCAATTGCATGCTGGAACTAGTTGTTTTGTTTTTCCGTTTGCAAGGGTGGGCCTACAAATCCCAGCATGCAGTGCAAAAAAAAAACAGGAGTGGCTCAAAGATTCTGCACGGTAGGGAAACTTGGCAGCTATGTAATGGGGTACCCAAATCATTGGAATTGGTAATGGGACCATGCAGTAGATTTCACTTCGGATAGGCAAGTGGTTCACATTTTAGGTGGTGAACTCGCTGCAATGCAAGCTTTTTCCTACCAGTTATTTAATACTGGTCACTTAATATTCTTATTAATCTGTTATAGCTGTATTGACATTTATAATGACATTTCCCCTAGTTCATTATGAAATGTCATAGGTCGCGTTTTTGTCATACCTCTCATGGTCAAAAAATTGAAACAGTGCACAAAAATGAACTTACTTAAAATAAAAGAAATTCAGGAACGCGTTACAGATTGAAAAAGTCAGATATTAAGCAGGTTTTGAATACATAAATGAAGCTTAACAATTGCTGTAGTTGGCAGTTTTAAAGCGAATATTCCCATAGCTCCCCCTGCACTGTATGTACTCTTTTTCAAAGCAATTTCTAATCATTGTCACACATTTTTACCTTTGCAAAGCACTGGGTAATCGTGTTTCTCTTTTGCCACGCTTCACTGAACTAAATTGGAAATATCAGATATTGCCCACTCTCAAAATCGCAAGTGCCATCTCAGATTCTTGAGAGACTATTATGAAATTGCTGTCTGCGGAAGGCATAATTTCATGAAAATTCTTATTTATTTTTATGACCTGGCTTGCCACTGTCTACCCTGCAGCTATTTTATATGTCCATTCCATTTTGGGATTTTATTTGGTCGCTGCTGCTTTCCAATTAGCAACTGCAGCAGTTCATTTATGTCCAGATTGATGTGTTTATAAGAACTGTGGATTATTAAAATGTGATTGCTTGCTGAACAAATATTACACGTGTAAAAGGAAATATGAAGGCGGTGTAGGCTTAGTTCTACATTTCATACAAGCAGTGCACTCTAGGCTGAGCGCTTACAAAATGCAGTTCTTTAACATAGCATAGCACCTCAAGTAAATAGCTTTTCATAGTCAAAAACAGCAGGAATAAATTAGCACTAAAGTGGATGAAAAGCAGAGCCCGGGTTGGACTAAGTCGTCACTATTAGTTGCATTGCAAATGGTTTAATTCCTGATTTGGGCACGGATTATCTCGAGGGGAGGGTAGGCAGATGTGCAAAGCATATCAACATGAGTAGTGTTTCAAAATAAAGCAGTGTATAACGCAACCTAGGATCATTTCTCCTCGAATTAATCAGAGAGCTTTGGTATTCGTAATATGTTGGGTATTTATTATAGGGAGGCCGCAATGTTCCCTCTAAGCTGTCCACACGTGCGCTTGCCCAGCTACTTTCTGGGTGCCACTCAGAAGACTTTTAGCAACGCACACAGGCAATTCTCACCTATGCAAAAATAAGGCACAAGCCACATTAATTACCTGACATTTGTTTTCTCTTAAAATAACTAACTAGTCATGATATTCTGGTGTAGCTCATTTACATGACCCTACTATGTAAGCGCAATCTTAAAAACCTAAACACTGTAAAAAAAGAATGCAGCTACAAGCGGTAAAAAAAAAACAAATATGAAAAAGTGGCTCGATGAACAGAAAAATCTAACTAAGATATACTTGCACACATTAACCACCTAGTTCTCTCCCCACCCATGACTCCTATGCTTAAGTCTTCCACGCGCTTACTCTAACCTCTACCCCAAAACATATTTAGATATTACCAGACAACCTTGATTTGTCTTCTCTTGGCTTTGTGAAAGGTTACCAGACATGTAGCTACATCCACTTATTTTATGTTTGCTGTAATTTGAATAACGTTCAACTACCAGAACCTCTGTTATTCAGGTGCCTTATAAAAAGTTCCTTTTTGGAAGGCCTTCCAGGGACTACCGTGACACCCCTTAAATGTGTCCTGCATGCTGCAGTATGACTCATGAAAGGACTCTGGAAATGCAACCCTGATCCTCCTCTAACTGCACTGGTTCCCACTGCAAGCCTGTATCATCTTCAAATCCTGTTGCATGATCTACAAAGCTGTCACGCTGAAGTCCCCAAGCTACCTCACTGAGAAACTCATCATCTCCAGAGGCCTACAATCCACCCAAGTAAGGAAATGTGAAGGCTTGAACTCCGACAGTGCCGGAAAAAAAGAACAAGAAGAACAGCCTTCTTAGTCTATGATCCAGGACTCTGGAACCTGCTCCTGTCAACATCAGACCTACTCCATTGCTGCTACAGTTCAGGAAAGAGCTCAAGACCTTCCTTTTCAAGGAATGGCTCCTCCGTAACACATAGGTTCTCACACCCTCCACTCGCCACCATACCCAAGACTCTGATCTGCCCCCCCACTGTTTCCTCCCCTTGTTGCTTTTAGATCCCTTTCTGCAAATTGCCCATCATTGCCCCCCACCCTGTTAGCTGCCACTCCCCTTTTCTCTGCTTCCCTCACTCACTGTGTTCTTCCCCCTATGATTGTAAAGCAATCTATTGATTCCCGAAGCCAGGTCTGCGCTCAATAAATACACTAATAATATTAATAATAAAAGCATCACCCAAACTATGTAACCTAAATATCATCTCAAATATCGGATACTGGCTGTAGGTAAACAGGCTACTTGGATGTGTAACCTCACCTCATGATTACTATTCTTAGTACATATGGCACGCAAGCACTTTGAAGTGGTCCCTTTGCTCTCTAATGATTTTGAGTAGGACAATGTCTTGTTCAGAGTCTTAAACTTTAGCATTGCTAACATAACCCTATAAGTGGTGAGCAACATAGCAATATCATTTACTTGGCCTGCAAGGATAATGTGTGTGGGCGATGCCAGGTATTACTCATCTATAGTATTAGGGCAATGGATATTCAGACAGTAGAATGCCTTTCACGCAAACTGCATCCTTTCTAAGTGTTCAGAGTTGCATTGGGCATATACCTTAACACATTATATTGTAACTTGATGCTATACAAAAATGATTTACTTATCAGTTGGATAATCCTACCCAAATATATAAGGGTGGAATAAGTTGCAAATGATCTTGTATGCACTGGAAAATAATTGTGTACCTGTAGATTAAAGGCATTTTCTTATAATGCATATCATTTCATGGTAAGGCACTACATATGTTTTGCTTGCAAAGTATTATGGGTATGCAAATATCCCAGTGAGTGCTTCACTGCTGCAATCTCTCACATTTTACAGTGCACTGTCAACTAGTATTGGGGGCGAGAGCAGGAGCCTGGGAAAGGTATGGGTGAAAGGGCACAGGAAAACAACCCTTGCGGGTGATGAACAAATCAGTAACATTCAAAAACCAAGTCAGTTGTTTTGGCAGTACAGTACTGTGTAGGAAATGTGTGTTTGCTGAAGGAAAGGAAACTCTAGTAACAGTCTAGAGAACTGCACTTTCTGCATTTTACTATGCTCAGCTGCTGAGGGCATTTCAATATAAACATGTGTTGTGTGTTTACTGACTGTAGCATCCCCCTGCATCTCCTTTAACTAATAACAATTAATTACAGAGTGATCCCTAGTTACAGAAGAAGGCCCTCAAGGAGTTGTACCTCTGAGCATTGATGCTATTAACCCAAAAGACATTACATATGTTATTTACTTCAACAGGGCTCCGTAAGAAACATCAATTAGTCTCTGGTTGACTTGTGTCTCGTTTGTGATGTGGAAGGCTGAGAAAAATTACAGGCTGTATTATGTGCCCTGTCATTTTAGTTTGTATGTCAGGGTTACAAGCAAGGCTCTGATAAGAATGTTTTTCCTACTTAGAGTGAAATGATTTTTCAGGGAGTAAAATAAGTAGCTTTACCAACATGAATACCTTATGCTTATTAAAAGATGTTCTTTGTCCTTAAAATTCATCTTGAGATCAGTCAGAAATATTATTAGAGTTCCTTCCTATGCCACTGCTCTGCTGGTCACTGATTCAAAGGAATGTCAGTGGAGCTTTGTGGGCAGAAGCCAGGGGTTGGTTCCCATGTGTTTTTAGGGGTGAACAATAGATGGTGTATATGTCTCTTAGCTGTAAGGCTGGTTTTGAGTAACTCGCAGGACAACATAATGTTATAAGATGCAACTTTTATGCAGATTTGGAAAGAATTGCAGTGGTTTCTAAGGGCCAATTCCTTTCTTTGGTAGGTGTGTGTCTGATGTGTGGATTTGTCTGCATGTAATGCTTGAGCCCCATGCTTTGTGGTGCTTGTGTGATTTTTGATAGGCGTCATGCACATCTTTGTAGTGGATTTGTAGCAGATGGTTTGACATTTCGGAAATGTGGCTACCCTCTTGACCACCCATTCGTGGCATTGTTTACACATGAGTTAGATCATGGAAAGATCAGGAGTAGGTAAAAGAGGATTGTGTGTAGTTGTCATTGTTGTTGAGGTTTAGGCTTCATTTGCACTTGGTGATGTTGTTGCACTGGTGGATCAAGGGTGTACAGGTGGCACTGATCTCTGTCTATGCCAGGAATGGATCCCATGCATTTGCCAATTATGATGTTTGTGTATTGGAACAGAGTTTTTCGACTTTAAAGAAGCACCAACTGTGAGCAGTGGGTTTCTTTCTGGATGTCAATGGATTCAGAACCCAAATGATGACATTATCACTACTGCTACAGTTGTGGTTGGATATGTTGGAATCTCCAACTGGAGAAGAATATGAAAATGACAACTTTAAAAAGAGAATGGCTCAATATTGGCAAATATATGTGTGGTGTTATTTCTTTTTTTAAGTGTGTTTTCTATCCCTTGTTCTCCAGGTTTACTTATCCTACCCTGTTCTCTCTTGTTATCCAAGTTTACTTAACCTTCTCCTTCTTTTGTCCTGCAACCACCCAGTATAATGTTCTTTGTTTATTTTTACTGAGTTTATATGCCCCTGTTTGATTATTGTTATGATATTTTGTTATCATTTTTTTTATATTGTTGTATGGTCTTTTTAATCCAAGTTGGATTTTTTTCCAGTGACCCACTGATTACTCTTTGCAAAGAGAACAACCGTGTACTATGCACTAATGTTGTATAAAATATACAGTGCATGTGATGCACTGCATTGAAAATATGAGGGTGTTAAAAACTGGTGTATTTCATTGTGTTTATTAAAGTGTGTGTGTCATTGAACTAATGATGTGTTCTTTTTTTCAGATAGAAGTATTAATTTTTTAAAACATAGATGCATAACCGTGGCTACGTTTGAGTCCAATGGGCTGTTGGATGTTGGAGGTGCGGTTAACATGCTGCAATGACCAGGAGGGGTCCTAGCCGCAGTTTTGATTACTGGAACAGAGGCCGTAGCTGTAATGTGTAAAAAGTGCATTTTTTACGTACCCTTTTTTTAGTGTGCCTTCTGTTATTAATATTTTGCACTGCTTTCATTAAAAGAAACATGCAATAGTATAGCCGCGGTTATACGATTTGGGTCATCATTGGATTTTTGGTAACCGCGGCTATACAGAATGTTTCAAAAAAAATAAATGTGGAATTTGTTTAAAGAGGTATTGAGTACGGTTTTTGTAACATTTGAAATATGTTTTGTTAATTTATAATGCATATAAGTGTACATACTTCAAAAAGGTAAACAAATATTTAAACACCGTTTGTTAATAACTGGTTTATTTGGGGGGGTTGTGGTTGTGGGTTTTCTTTTTCTTTTAGTTGGAGCACATGATACATCTTCTTCTTTAGCCCAATTATCTGGATTTTTATTGTCAATTTTTTGTCTTAAATTTTGAATGTCCCTTTTCATTGATTGTATTTCTTTGTGAATATTAAGTAATAGTTCCTTTAGTTTTGTTAAGGAATCCATAATTATATTTGTGGGTACTTGTTGTGGTGCTTCCTGCTTGAATCTTCTTATGACTTGAATTACTTTTTCATCTCTTTGAAAATATTTGAAGTATTTTGTGAAGGCTGCATATACATTTATAAGTAGTTAGTTAAACTTTCTATTTTTGGTGACTGATGTTTGTTCAATACAATATTATTGCTAGCATCATTTTCCATAAATATGAAGAATGTACTTACAATATCCTGAATGTGATGTATTTTCTTGTGGTTACTTTTCTTGAGTGTCTTCTTTTTTCATTTCTTCCTCTGTAGGATAATTTTCCTCCAGTCCTTCCATGTAATTTTACATTGAACTGTGATCAACACAAATACTGCTTGTCACCTTAGATATTAGAATTAGCAATGGAGGAAAATTACATGAAGAGATAAGGTGTATTTTTTTATATTCTGATTGGTTGTGTATTGTCTATGTGGTGGGTACCTCAGATGCTGTTGAATGCTGAACCTATCAGAGTATGTATTTGTTTTGAGTGATTTTTATATATGCCAATAAACCTGTAGACTATATTGTATTATTAGATTAAGACTTTTTCTCCATAGTATATTTTTATTGTTTGGGGGTGAGGTATATATTTAGGAGATAGTGCTGTTTTGGGTGTATTTTATTATTTCATTGAATATTTGAAACATGGAGCCAATCACAGAAGGAGAGGAATCTCTTTGTTCAGAAGATTGTGTAAAATGCGTGGATTGTGTGTATCCGGATAATAGGGATGTTAAGGAGATAGGTCATGAGTTCTCCAAGCATTGGTTTACAAGGTTGTTTTGGTTTTATAATATTAATTTAGACTGTGTTTGAAATGAGAGGCATATGCTGTGATTTTGGAGAAACATATTTGGCAGGTAGCACAGGTTTTTTTTCTCTTTTGGAAAAGAACATTAATTAATCACCTAAAGAAAGAGCACAGACAAGTTATTCAACATTTTCTAAATCATCATAGAGGTGAAGGGTATTTCTCTGACTGAAAATATATTTTGTGGTGATATGCCACCCAGAGTACGTTTTAAGTATATTGGAAAAGGAAAATACCTGTGATGCCTTTTTTTTAAATAGCCACAGTTACAAAAGCAGCCAATAAAACATTGTGCCCTGTCATATGTATTATAGCCACAGGAATCAACCGCAAGATGGGTAATTGCCGTGCGTATGAGCAAGCAACTCGGGCGTCGTGTGTTTTGGCGGGTGTAGCCACATCTATAACTATTGCCTTACCGCGGGTATGAACACTCCAATTCCACATCGTGATTTTCGGTGGTCTTTCATAGCTTTATAATTATTGTTTGCAAAGTAGGGTTTTCCATATTTTACTTCAGTGTTTTCAGGAGAGTGATGAAGCAGTATAACAAGTTCTGTTATGCCTATGTTTGATAGAATATATATTTCCAAAAAAAGGTTTTTTCTCACTGACATTGGAAGATGTGATCTGAATGAGGGTGCTTAAGAAACCCTATTGTGTCCCAAGCAATATAACTCTACCCTTGACACATATTGTGGCTGTCTGTGTGCTTTGTAGTTGGATATCAAGCTGCTTACTTGTGACCCTAAATCAGTGATTGTCTACCGTGTTAGAATTGTAGACAATTACCTCTCTGTGGAAAGTTGGATTTAGAAGTTCATTTAGAAAGTTCATTTTAGAATGTGTGCCCATTAGCCTATCTGTGATTCTAAAAGTGTGCATTGAGAACTGAACTTAGAAATGTACACGATAGCCTCTTTGTGATTCTGGAAATGTGCCCAACATCCCCGATGAATTTAGAAGTGTGCCCAGTAGCCGCTCTGCGATTTTAGAAGTCTCTGAAAGGGCATGTAACCCATCATATCTCACCAACACGCTTACTCTGTCCTTACTTCACCACTCAACTAGAACACAGAGATACTATGACACCATTCGGTATAACTGTTCTCATATCAACATTCGCCGCTTACTCCACATCATTCTAAGTAATCACTGCTGGTTACACACCCCCAGCGAGGCGTTCTCCTCAGGCCTAATGCAGCCACATCCGATCTGGATAAATCCTGCCAGAACGAACACATACTCCTGACCTCTCAACCACCACACCTACCACTAGAAAGCAGCTATTACACTGATACCGCACGAGCTGTACACATACCCGGTGCTCACACGCACCTTTTGACTCCCTCTACTCTCTCTACTGATATGAACTTCGGTTCCCAAGGGCGTTCAACCTAGCAGCGCCTTCAGACCATACCAATGGTATATAAGGCGCCATATAAGTGCAAAATAACATAACATAACATAACATGTGAAATTATGAAGTGAAGAAGGTGAATTTATAGTGGCTAAGTGGCAAGGGATTGATAGTGTATGGGACTTTTTTTATACTGCAGGATTTCCACTGTCATGTAATTGTTGGTAGTAATTTAGAATTAATAATGAACAATCATATTTGTCATTGTTCCTATTTGCTTGAACATTGTGTGCTTTGGAAGGGCAGGAATCTATTTGGGTTCTATGCTATGTAGTGAAATATGTTGTTATGCAATAAGGAGATGTAAAATGAATGGGGGTGCATAGTGGGTTTGGGGAAACAGTATTATTGATGAGGTTTGCTAAGAATGTTTTCTGGGGATACTTAGAGCACATGGCCATTGTAATCTTAGTGGAGTGGGGATGGACAGTGAAGGGAGGATTTCCATGCTGATATCTTTTCTTGAATAGCAGTAGTAGTTATTAGTTTGCAGGTGAAAGGCAGGATAGTGGATCAATCTATTGGCTTATTATGTTGAAATAGGTGGAAACAGGTTACCTAGTTAATTGTGCATGTTTTTTGTGGACAAAGGGCATGCAGTTCAGAAAGCACTTGAAATTAAGAACACAGTGCAGCCAAATCACATGTTGAAAAGTTGCATTTTACACTTTTTTCAGTTTGAAATGTCAAAACGTTTTTTTTTTAAAAACAGGTAAAATAGACAGAATCGGAATGCGTTTTTAAGGCTGGGTGATAGATGCACATCACAGGGATAGTATAGAAGTCAAAGAGTGAATCTAACTTAATAACTGGATGAAATTTTCAATATGGAAGGAGGTTCTGTTTTTGGGAAAATAAAGCAGTTAAAAGAGAAAATCGGTTTGGAAGGAAAGGAAAAGTTTTACTTAAATTAGATTATCAAAACTAAATTGTTAAAGAAAGATGCAGTATGCTCCAAAGTTAATTTGCAACTTTACTTTTCCACCCCGCGTTCAGCTCTATGTGGGAATTAATTTAAATTATTCAAAATATGACTAAGGATCTATGCAAGACAGAGATAAATCGATGACTGGCGCTAACGCTTAGAGATCAAGATTTAGAAAAAAGAGGGGGTGAGGTGCACACTCTATTTCCCAGCTTTGTGTACCTTCTGCAGTTCAGTTGCTCTTCTCCTCCAAGCACTTTCATGCCTCTTGCAATCTTCAGGGAGACAGTCTGTTCAGGTGTTGCTGATTAGTGTGAATTTTGGACTCAGGGAATTCTGGTAGCTGTAGTCAAAGCTGGTAGCCAGGAACCAACTCCCCTCCAATAGCACATATAAATCACATGGTGGGGAGGAAGAAAGCCAGCATTATGGCTCTCCTAAGTGGGCCATGGGTCACCCCGGTGCTGTGCCTTTGGAGCCCGGGACTTCTGAATCAATATTTAGCAACCTCAGTGAAGCGGCACCGGGGTTACTATGTCCCACCTAGGAGAGCCATAATGATGGTTTTCCCCTCTCCCCCAATTATGGGAAAAATTGTCCTTTTGGAGGGGAGTTGGTTCCTGGTCACGTGAATTGAAAAGAATGTGCTATCACTACAGCTACCAGAATTCCTTGAGACTGAAATTGAAATTAATAAGTAACACCTAAAAAGAAAGACTGCCTCCCTGAAGATTGTTAGAGACATGAAAGCGCTTGGAGGAGAAGATCAACTGAACTGCATCAGGTATATATGACTGGGAACTAGAGTGCGCGCCCCACCTTCCTTTTTCTACATAATGTTGCTTAGAGATCTAGGACAGGATGCACAGAAAATTCAGACATTTTTAAAACAGGTTACCAGGGTATGGATGGGATTACTTAGAGAGTGGAACAAACACAAGGTATCAAGATGGGGTAGGCTATGTGTTGCTATGGGATGGGTAAATACTCACAATCTGCACATGAGTTTGGGATTTGGGACAGTGAACCAGGTTCTGGACTCAAAGGCTCTGATCACAGCATGGCGGCGGATTCTCCTCCTAACAGAAAATAGCTTGGCAAGTCTGGTCACTAGATGGCAAGGGTACAGCTGGCATGCAGGTAGTGGCAAAAAGCCGGTATGGTCACAGGAAACTTCCACAAGGGTACCACAGCTTTTCCCCCTTCTCCCTGAGTTAGTGGGATTTTGTTATGGGGTTTAGTTATGAAGGGTGGTTCTACCTGGATAGGAAGGCCTGAACCAACTATCCCTTTTCTGGCAGTAGAGTCTGGAACCTGCAGGGTGGATCTGGAATGTCTGGATACGCAGGCGCTGGAAAATTCAGAAGAGAGTCCCTGTCTCTGTCAACTTCCCCTTTTTATAAGACGGGTGACTCACAGGATTTATTGTTGGGCAGGACTAAACTAGACCTTCCCCGAAGAAGCAGATAGGGCAGCCTATGTTGGTCGCCTCCTCCAGGAGGGGACTCAGTTTATGGGGTTGTGTTTTATGAGGTGCAAAGCCATCACCCATCGCCTAAAAGCAATCTTAACATAAATCACACAGTTATGTAGTTGTGGCACTTTTGCGAATTACATAGGCAAATTGCATATTTCATACAGAACATGTTGTTCCCATTCCCAGGTCTGCACAACATTATTTTGCCCTTCTAATAGTTTTTTGCAGTTTTTAGTGGGAACCGCTTCACCCAAAATCCCACAATTTTAAGCATGTATAGATATTATCATAGGGCATATTTCCATTAATTATTAACGTTCAACCATATGTACTTTTCCCATGATTCACATTCTCCTGGCGTTTAAGTCCCATACATGCTATGGACAGCCACAATATCTTGTTTGAAAGACACGAACATTACCTTTAAACTGTAAAACTTTTACATTACTGCATTGTCCGGTTATAAAATTAGCAGTCTTAAAGGTTTATTCATTAAATAGTCTTTTGAGCCTAAATGGGCTGGCCTGTGTGCTTCAACTGGGACCATTTTTCTCCAGGCTACCACCAAATGTCAGTTTAGCCCAGGGATGCCATGGAGATTTCCCATTTTGAGTGAATGGTAAGTGTTGCTTCCAAAGTAACACATAGGTGTCCCAGAATCTATTGTCTCAAGCTGAAGCCCAGAAAGAAGTCTGATGGGGGTGTGATATTCTTCCTCTTGGCCATTCAAAGTTTCCTAGGGCAGAAAGTAACACGTATGTGGCCTTGAAATCCCTGTGTGGCTCCTTTTGGGAGAAGGCCACTCCTGTTGTCGGCACACAAATGTCAATGTAAACTGAGCAGGAACCTTGTTGGACTGGTTCCCCGGTATAGCCAATGCATTTAATTATTTATTTTATTTTGTTCTGAATCAGAAGCAAGTCTGATAAAATAAAACATTATCTAGATTTTACCCAATCCCCCCTTACATTTCTAGGTAAGTTCAGGGCCTTAATCACATTGTACTTTTAAAACAGGCATGTTTCTCTTTTGCAAAAGCACATTTTGACATGTGGTGAATTCTGCTGGGCTGTCCCCTTTCAAATTTGGTTTTCTTTCCCCTCTGGATTCCAAACATTTTTTGCAAACCTAGTCAGTTTCTCTTAAAGAGCAGTATGTTCAAGGCAAATGTCCACTGAAATTGACATGTGCATAGAGAGCTAGGGTTTCTATTGAAGGGTTTATTTTTGACACTTTATAGCAAAAAGTCAAGCGTTGTTCCGTACGGCTGAGAATAAAGTTTCTGGTGATTCCCCAGATCTTGCCTGACACAGCCTGTCATTCAGTGATAATGCTTTGTTTGGCTGTAGCTGAATGTGGATGGCACAGCGGGATCTCCGTGGATCAGAACTGTGAAGTGTTGAATAGATGAAACAGAGCATCAGGGCGCCACTATTTTAAATGTTAAATATTCCCTTTTTCAAGGGGAAATGTGGAGCTAGCAGCAAAGCAGTGCTGCTTTTCAATTCTCTTGCTAGGTGCATGTAAGGAAACACACTGGCAGCCTTTCTCAGTGTGCTCCCTGTTCCATCTTGCCCAACAGGTGTTTGGCAAGACAGTGCAGCCATCATTTTGTAGCTGCAAAACGGAATTCTGATGCTAGGCAATGGTGCTCAAAGGAGCCAGCGCGGCCATTCTGCTGGCAACTGCTGAAATGCAGCTTGGAGATGGAGGGGAATTCTGCTGAATGGGTATAAGTATCCCACAAATCGATGGGTAGTGGAGGGAGGGTATACATTCTGATATGTTTTGTTGGGTAGTAGTAGTAATATTAGTTCCAAGTTTCCTTTTTGAATTACAGAGGCCAATTTCGAACCATTTTTTATTTATGTTTGCTATCATCCAAAAAGGGACCAAGTCTCTTTTTGATTTATATCGTGGCGTCACATTTTTTTGTGGTGTACTCCATTTGAGCATATCTCTTGTAAGCCAAATCCCAGTGGTGGGAATAATATATATATATATATATATATATATATATATATTATTTTTCTGAGGGGGGAGGTGTACTCCAATTGAGCATATCTCGCATATCTCTTGTCAGCCAAATCCCAGGGTGTAAATAACTATTATATCTGGGCTGACGGGAAGACACAGACTTATGCGTCCCACAGATTTCACTGAGTGTCTTGTTTCACTTGGCCGTACACATCCTGGGTTGGTGGGCCATTAAATTTAATCTCCACCTATCAGCCTGGAATTGAAAGTTATATTATATATTGAAAATATAAAGAAACACAATGTCTGAACTTAATAATTCAAATTTTATCTTTTTATACAGTTTTTTTTATAACATGCCATCAAGAAAGGAACAACAACGAGCTATAAGAGAGGGTTGTCTGAAGGGAAGTAGAGTTGTAGCATGTCATATTTAAAAAGTAGTGTTTTAAAATATGTAGCTACACGTCCTGTAGGTAATACAGCAATACCTGGTGGTAATTCATGGTTTAAAATGTGCAATTTCAAATAAGAGATATGCCAACAACAAGTATTGCTGGAACCGAGAATGTTTTGATTGAAAGTACAAAAAGAAGAAATGTAACAAGTGTGCTACTAGCTAGGAAAAAAAGAAAGATTTTTTTAGAAAAAAAGGTAGTGTATGTGTTATCAATTTGAAGCAGAGGAATAAATGTATATATAGGAGAATGTATCACTAGTGAGTGTTTACAAATCTTTTGAGCAGTGTGAGACCAAAATCTTTTTTAGAAATCACCCGAAATGGGGTGATTTCTAAAAAAGAAGAAATTATACAGTGTAATAATACAGAAATGAAAAGTGTAGGTCAGTCAAAAATAAAACAAAAGAAGGATTGTGAGGTATGTACAGTTTTAGAGAGATTTTTCCAAGTTTTGCACACAAATTATAATGTTCAAAGACAGATGAAGATGCTACAAAGAATAGATGATTGTGAAGTTTGTGAAGAAATAGGACTTTTGAATCACTGTCTAGCTTGTCTTGATAAAAGTAGATGTAAGAGTCAGTTCATCATATACGGATGCTGGCTGCACATCATACTAAAATGAGATACCTTCTAGTTAAACATATGAGTGCAAAACACCAAGTATGTCTCTTGCAGTTTTAAATCAAATACTTTTAAATGGAACTATGGAAAGTTTATTTTCTACAATGTAAATGATAAATATGATGCATTTAAAAGAGTATGTGTACGTAGATGAAACACTTACAGGAAGTGGAAATTATGATCCTATGCTTTCAAAAGATCAGATTTTTCAACAGTATAAAAGAAGTATTGCAATGTTTGAGTTGTCTTCTACTGAAATACCTGACATTGTTTGTGTATCTTGTCGACACACTTTTTATAAGTCTCAAGTGCAACTAGTGTATGTTGAGAACAAAATTAAAGATACTGTAGAAGATGTTTGGAAAGAACTTTATCTGTATTTGTTTGTAGAAGAACGATTGAACACAAGTGAGGTACTTTATGTTAGTAGACACTGTGTTGGATTTTCTAATCGAACATGTATTCCTCCAAGAAGTGTCTTAAACGACATGGTAGTGTCTGATATCCCTGATGTGCTCCAAAAATGTAATATGTTTGAAGTGATTGCATTGTAAACTGTTCATTCCTTCCAAGGTATTGTTAGATTTCCAACAAAGTTATCAAATCTGCCTAAAAAGTCATTAGTGCAAGCTGTGAGAGGCAATGTTTAGTATTTACCTCTGCATTTGGAATAACATGTTAATACTCTGACGTGAATTTGTGACTTTGCAGATTCTTTGTTTGTTTTAGTAAATGATGTTGCCACTAAAGATAAGAGGATTTGGCAACAGCGTATCGATATTGGAAAAGTGAAAACATGCATTGGCCTTTCAATTGGAGCACAATGATGTATACAAAGGCAGTGTGACTATACCAGATGTGTCTATGTTTGATGTTGAGTCAACAAACAATAGCAGTGAAAGTCAGTTCAGCGCCTATCTGTTGCAGATGGGAATAGGTTGCACAAACATTACACTATTCATCTTCTACACTTACATGAAGTCATGGGCAACAGTTTAAAATTGTATCAAATGAAAGTAATGGAAGGTGCACCAATTAGTATCTGGAAAAAGACATTAGAAGCCTGTTGTTTCCCTCTGCTTTTTCCAACTGGTATTGGGGGGAGATTGAATGATCGGAAGGTGAGAATCTCTGCTTCAGAATATGCCTGTACAAGAATGTATTCAGAATATTCACGATTCCGCACCAATGTTAAATATATTTTATCACTTATTGTATGAAAGTGAATTTTAAACATTATATTGTGCTGTTGCTCATACACTTCAAATCAGAACTAGATTCCAAAATCTGTCTGCATGTGAGATGATGCAACCTGTGAAAGAACAAATTAAGAGTTAGAGGGCAAACTTATGATTATTCTTGCTATAATGAGAGGAACTCAAGAATATTGCTATAGGAGACTATCTGAGGTAGGCTGCATGATCAGAAACGTGTGATCTCCAACCTGGTTTGTTACTTTAAATTATGCTGAGTATGGTTGAGATAATCCTGCAGAGTGGATTTAGGAAAATAATGCAGAGAAAGAAAACATAGAACACATGCCACCAGAAGAATTGTGTTCTATGGACCCTGGAAGTGTATTGTGTTTTTTTCATCACAGCTTTTTAGCCAAGTTACGCTTTATATGTATTAAAGAAAATGGTTCACTAGGCCCTGTGGAACATTTCCTTTTTGAGGAAAGAGTAGCAGGCATGTGGGGCTCCACATATACATAATTTAATTTAATTTAATATGTATTGTGCTTTAGTTTAAATTATAAACTTTACACAAATTTAACATTAAATAACATAAAAAATACAAACATAATTCAAATACAATTTTAAATACACAGAATTTGCAATACAAAATACTATTTTAAAACAAATAATTCATATCTTTCGCAGATATATATACATTTCATACCTTCTATATAAGAATTACCTTCATAAAACCTATTCCTCTAAAGAGTTATTCCCAGTCTTATTTCAATTCGCAACCAAATAGTATATAGAGCTATCAACAGACGTAAGCTATTAGAGTTGAGGCAATAATGCCAAAACAGGGCTTCCCCAATATGCGTTATTTCATGCACATAGCTACCAAGGAGGGGTAAAAATGTACCAGCCATCTCCAAACATTCAGTCAACAAATGCTTTGCCGTCTCCAACTGCTCTTGTACTTTACATAGTCGGCAAGTACGTTCCTCGACGGCCATCCTGTCTTTTCTCCCCGTATTACTTAGGGTAGATAGTTGTTCTAGGCGAAGCAATAATATAAACCGTCTAAGTCTAACAGATGGACAAATATTCAAGTATCTCTGGGGTTTCCTAAAATCAAATAATCTATATTGCACAAAATGGTAGCTGCTCAAGCTCTTAAGATGTTCAAAGTTCTCCAGCCAATCCCAGAGGTCTACGCGTTTACTCAGTGCTCTATTTACTTTCTCTGACTATTTACCATCTCTGGGTTGCCAGCCTATTTCGGAGAACAGATCATTCATCTGATCTACAATTGAAAAAATCGAGCCTTCCTTTTCTATTTCTTGATGCACCGCTGTTAATAGTCCATTACTTGTATCTCGGGTCATTCTGAGATATAACGAGGCCCTCTTCTTTAACACTAATGCCTTTAAGAAGGTCAGGCCCAATTCTAATCTGATGATGGCCATAGGGACAGAGGGGGGCAAACCGAGAACACGTCGCCAAAATGTCCCCTCTAGTATCTGTAGCCATCTCAGACCGGACTCCAGTAGTGCTTCCAGGCCGTATATTATCACCGGGGCAAATATCTGTATGTAGAGTTGCCGTGTACCCCATAAAGTGAAACCGTCTTGGCTGACCGTAAATCTATAGAATAAGGCGGTCAACTGTGCAGCTTTAATACGGCGTGTTTGTTTACATGCCACATAATCCCCATTATTTTCAAAATCTATGCCTAAATAGCAATACCGAGGGACATATGCAATATTCGCTACCCCTACTGTAAGTTGAACACGAGAGACCTTTTTTTTGTATATCTCATGATCTTTGTTTTTCCTAAATTAATGCTCAGACCATTCTGTTCAGCATATTCCCATAATGCAACCGCAGATCTTCGCATCCCACTAATGGTGTGATCGAATATCACCAAATCATCAGTGTATGCTAATACTGGGCAGCTAACTTTCCCAATTTTCGGCGGGCAATTGCTAACCTTATTTAATGCATCTGGGATGTCATAAACATATAGATTAGAGATTAAAGGAGCAGTTACGCATCCTTGCTTGACACCCCTATTTTGTATAACATTTTGAGTTGTGTGGCCTTCTTGGTCTAATTTCAATTTGACTGAATTGTTTGAGTGCAAAAGTCTTAGATAGTATATTAGACCATCAGGGCAGCCCATTGAATGCAATTTGTTCCACAACCGACTACGAGGTATGGAATCAAACGCCGCCGAGAAATCTATGTATAATGCATAGAGCGGAACCAATCCGATTCTTAAAGCTCTGGCTTGCAGGATATCCATAATCATGATGTTATGGGCAGTGGAGTAGCCTTGTCTAAACCCACTTTGGAATCTAGACAATACTCCTTTGCCCTCTGCCCAAGATTGTAGCTCATTGAGGAGAAGTGAGGCAAATATCTTTCCAGTGGCATCTAGCATAGAAAGCAACCTATAGTTGCCTGGGTCAAGTCTATTGCCCTTTTTAAAGACTGGAATTAATATTGCCCTCTGCCAGGAGCAGGGTATTTTACCTGTCTTTAGTATTTTCTGAAACAGGATGTTTAGCAAGCTTGCCCAAAACTCTGGGTACACTTTCATAACAATGTTAGCCAGACCGTTGGGTCCCGGTGCTCTTGACGATTTTATCTCTTTGATTTTATTCAAAATGAGCTCATACGTTACGGGAAATGGGGCCTCACATGGCGGTCTGCCCAGCATTGTTGCTTCCTCACCCCCCATATTTCTGTTTTCCAGAAATTTAACCCACACTCTCGCTTCAATAGGGTTAACTAATACCCCCCCCCTGTATACCTTGAGCCTCGCTCAAGAGGGACTAGATGTTACGGGTCTTCTTTTCACATATAGTCTTCACCAATTTTTTGCCAGGAAAGAACCTTGTCTGCCCTTTTTTTCTCCTTAATGGCCGATCTATATCTATTTTTAATCTCTCTAATTGTTCGATAGTAAACTTCCCCGGGGGCCATTGTTCTCTTGGCCCTACGAAGATCAGCTCTAAGGTTACGTTTCATATCTCTGATTATTTTATCAAATGGTAGTTTATTCCCCACACTACTCATCATGCGCCCCATAGGGGCTGCCGCATGTTTGCCTGAAAAAGCACTAATCCAATCCTCTATAGAGTTAATGGACATAGCATTAAATTTGTGTAGCTCTTTAGGCGCTACTATTCCCAGAGTTTCTGCCGCAAGTGCAATATTCTTATCTGACCAGGAAATCCTGGTACCTGCCTTATTGACTTTTACGGTACCCATATTACTAAATGGGGGCTGTTTTCAGGAAATACTCATCACACATTTTAAGGCGGCATGGTCACTCCATTCATTGGGCATGACTATTAGATCTTCAATCTGCTCTTGAAGCCCCGGACATATATATATATATGTAGTCCAACGTACTATTAGAAGCACCGTTGGACCAAGTATGTTGTCCAGGGTGATCACTGGCTGTTCTGCCATTGAGCATTATCATATCCCAAAATTCAAACAGGAATTCCCAAGCACTGCCCTCAATATCTTTTTTATTGTGAGCCATAATTCCCTTTTCTTTCAATTTAGGGTTCTGCATTTTGCACGCCCGTCCTCTCATATGGCAATTGAAATCACCCACAACCATTACTCCCGAGTTAGTAGCTGCAGGTGTCCAATTTGCCAGCACATCCTGCAGAGAGTCTTGCAATTGTTCACTCAATATTGCTCCAGGTGGATTGTACAGGTTTACCAGCAGAAAAGAACCCATAGAGTCTATGCCATCGAATATCACTTCGACTGCAAGTAGGTTGTTTTCACAGTTACAACCAATCTGCCTGGAGCCTAAAGTGTTAGCCACTCCTATCGCCAGTCCACCAAAAGGCCTGCCTTTATCACCTCTTTTGGCAGCTGCGTGGAACAGCGTATACCCATCTAGTATCAAAGGGTCTAATGCCCAAGTCTCTTGCAAGCAGAAACAACTGGATTTATCAAATATTTTCGTAGAACCCTCTGGTGTAAGTAAATGCGTAAAACCCCGACAATTCCAAGATACAACAAATAAATCTCATGGTTTCCTTAAGATCTCGGGAAGGGCATCTGCCAACCATTTCAAAACCTGTTGGACATCAGACGCTTCTATTTTCTTGTCTGTCTGCATGTTTGGGCGAGGTACTGTGTCCACAGAAACGGCGACCTCTTCCTCCAGGCAGCTGGGATCTGTTTCATTTAGATCAACATCCACTTCCACGTCTAAAGTTTTTAGTTCCTCTTTATACTTTCTTAACAAATCCGCCGTAGCCGCAAATTTACAGTGAAGGGCTGAGACATTAGGATTCAGACCTTTCAATGGTTCTACAAATTGAAAGTCATCTGAGATTAGTACCCGCAATTGAGGGACAGAATATAATCTTGTCAGTAGCTCTGATCGCGATAGCCATTTGTTAACCTTACTCTGATAGAGATTCTTGATCAGGCATATTCGACTGCCTTTCTTCTCGTTCTTATTAACCGAAGTGACCGTTACTTCAAGAGGTGGATCTTCCTGTGCTGTCAGTTGACTTGTTACCATAGCTATATCTACTACAACGCTATGGCTCACCTCCACCTCTTCCACAGTCTCTGCTCTTTCTTCGCGGTCCACTACCGGTCCCTGTTCAGAGAGTAACCAGCTGGTCAAATATCCATCGCGAGCTGCCTTTCTTTTCTTGGCTCTTGCGACTCTTTTCCTACTCTTCTTGGTAGTCATTCCCCTCTCATTCTTTTCTGTCGTTGTTGATTGTGTGGCACTATCTCTTTTGCCCTTATTTGTTTTTCTAGCTAATCTCTTCTGTTTTTTGGAGAAAAATGGGTCGGGTCTATCTGTCTCCTCATTGATTTCCAAATTTTGTTGCTCTTCAATCTCACTTGTTATATGAATTGCCTCAGATAAATTTGCCTCCACATCTTCAACAGAAATTGTTCTCTCCTTGTTTCCCCTGATGAGAATGTCCATATTGGCCAAGATCCGCCCCGACATTTTCAGCAAGATCTTGAGTGCAAATTGAAGCGAGGCTACCGATGCCTGAATCTCGGCAATTTTGGCTGCCCCTGTACTTGATTTATCTATACGGTCAATTACTTCATCAGGATCATCTTCCATTGAAGCTAACGCCAATGATGTAGAGAGTCTTTCTAATCCTTCTCTGACCGTGGATGTCCCTGAGAGTATGATCATTGGCTTGTCTATCGGTAATCCGCTGTTGTTATTGAATCTTACTTCGGGTTGTGGTGTCATGTTTCTCTGGATATTTAGACATAGGTCTAATAATGAATTGTTGTCAATATCTTCAAAATTAGATATACTCAATAAAGGATTTTCTTGTTGGTCGGATGTATCTTCTTCAATTGTAGTTGAGTTTATTTCTCGAGGGGGAAAAAAAGGAAGTAATCACACCTTGCTTGATCGGAGAACTTTTTTTTGCTTTTACTTTAGGTATCAGTTTATCCATCTCAGCCTTCTTGTTGGCTGGGCCCCAAGCAACTGTTCTTGACTTGGTTTTCCTTAGATTGTACACAGGGTGATTCAGGTTCTTATCTGATTGCATTAGTGACGTCTCAAATAGACTCTCTGCAGGTACCAAGTCCACTTGCTTCAGCGACTCACAATTTGCAGGGTTCACCCCACTATATTTTCCAACCTGCGCACTGTTGTTGTTCTATACCTGGATCAAAGGCATCAGCCCACAGTCTCCAGATATTATCCACTTAGATAGGTAACAGATTATGTAGTGGGACAATAGGGGGCTGACGATTCCAGCAGATCCACAGTGTCACCTAGCTTAACACTGTTAATGTGCTGCGCTAGTATTTGCTGTACTGAGCCAATAAGCCTCAATGGGCTGAGTTCAATGTTACTTCCGGCTCCCTGCTCACCTCCAAGGTAGTGGACAGACCCTATTCAAAAAGTCTTCACTAATAGGAAGTCACTCAAGGCCCACCGTAGTCACTCGGCCAGCCAGGCACTAAACCAGGACTCGGACCACGTTTTGTAGTTGCAGCCGTGCACTTAAGGCTGCAACAATCAATGTTAGTCCCAGTCCTTGAGTGCTCCTGCTCCCAACTCTAGTGTCCGTTCTTCATGGCACTGCTCAGCTCCACCTGTAGCTCTCGTATACACAAGAAGATACAGAGGAGCACGCCGCTTCTAAGCGGCCGCCGGCGAACGAACCGCGTTTAGCTGGGGCAGGGAGATCAAGAAACCGTATCAAGCCGTGTCAGGCCGCACCTCCACCCAGCGTGTGCAATATCGCGCTGTGTGAGGCCGCCTCCGACACCGCAAGGAGTGTACTCATGGTCGTAGGGAGCAGCAAACCGTGTCCGCAACCGGAGTGCCCTGCGACAAGTCCAGCCGCAATCCAGCTGCAGGGTTCCGCCCCGGAGTCAACCCGGGCTCGTAGACACTCTACGACCAGTCTGACCTACTATCTAATTAGGCCAGTCACAACGCTGTACCCCGGGACATTCGAGATGCTCACCCACTGCTCAGCTGAACCCCCGTAACTCTGCAGCTCCGCTCCACTGCAGAATCACCCGAGCTGCCAGGGCAGCGCCTCGGGAGAACCACGCGAGACCCAGAGCCAAATTGTGTCGGTTGTCTGATCGCTCTCCACTCTTCGCCCGTTGCTCGCTCGCCACTCCGCTCTACTAAGGTTAGAGGAAAGGACCTACAGAGACTTGTCAAGCCGCACCTCTCGTACGTGATCAGAAAGAGGCCGCTTCCGACACAGAATTCCTATCATATGATGTTGTGGATTAAAGATGCTCCTCAGTTTGGTAAGGAAAGTGATGGCTCTGTGATGGAGTTCATTGAAAAATATTACAATTCTATCATTGCTCAGCTGTGGAATGCAAATGCAGAAGTACAGTTTATTGTTGATGAATCAACAGCTTTTTCTTGTTATGTTACAGCATACATGACAAAAGGAGAAAAGAGCAATGCAGCTGAAGTATGGGTGGATCTATCAGCAGATAAAAGTCTCAGTCAGAAACTTCTAAGATTTGGTTTGAAGATGCTTACACAGAGGGTGTGGTAGCTACAAAGCTGCAGATCGGCTAATGAGTTTTCCTCTGTATGCACGTAGAATTAATGTAGTTTGGTTAAGTCTTGGACAACCTACTACTAGACACCAGGTATTAAAGCCTTTGAGTGAAATAGAGCATTTTGCTGAAGCAGCACCTGACAGTACAGATATTATGAAATCCAACTTGCTTAATATATTTTCCAAATCAATCCAAAATATTGGAGGATCTTTGTTTATATGAAGTAGCACAATGCTACTCATAATGAAATATTGAAGCAAACCATGACAGAGTACGGATGCAGTGGTTGTCTAGTGAGACATGAGATGGCAAGTCTCATTAACCATATGAAACTGTCTTGCCAAACTGCAGGGAAAAGGGAATTATTTTATTTTTGTCTTTTGCAGTTGTTCTTCTCATGGTGTGCATAAAGTGATTTGCTTGGAATTTTTGAAACTTTTGAAGAATAATTGTTTGCCAAAAAAAGCTTAATTACATATCCAACATTTCAACAGTACTTGGAGTTAATAGAGAAAGAACTACGTCAAGAAGAACTTTTGGCAGCTGAATTGGCTTAAGAGACTCCTGAGGGCAGTCAAGATTTTGCAGCAGGAAGTAAAATGTCTGTTGTAAGCCAATTATTCAACCTGATGTTGAGCTTGCTATGGAGGAAGTAGAAATTGCAATGTAACAAAGCAAAGTTACAGATGTGAATAGTGGTAAAATTGTTAGTAAAGTTAATGTAGTGCAAAAATAAGTTTATTATAGAATTAAAGATAGGTTTTTACATGGTGTACTGCATGACAAGCGTGAATGCTCTTGTGTGCAATACCAACCTGTAGTATTATATGTTAGTGGACAAGCAGCAATGGGTATATCTTTTTTATTCATGCAATAAGAGTTATGATAGAAAATGTAACAGATTCCTCTGTGTCATCTATTGTAACTGATCCAACAGGTTTAGCAACATGTAATGTAGGAGGTGTTACTTTACATCGCTTTTTTGGATGTTACCAGTGGAACATGACAACAAACTAGAGTTTCAAAAACATATTTCAAGTGCAACACAAGAAGTAGGAAAAGTTCTTAGAAAATTAAATACCTTTTTTGTAGATGTATGTTGTCTAACTTGATGGTAGCTTTCATTCACTTGAAATGCAAGAGAGTTTGAAGACTGCTATAACATTTTGTTTGGAAGTAAACATGTTCGTGATTTTGGAGACTTGTTACAATTAACTCCTCTGAAAGGCCAACCTGTTTTCAGAATGCTCCAATCTAAGGATAGTCAAAAAAGTATAGGTAGTATTGGTCATTTTATCCTTTGTAATTGGAAGTCCAGGACATTAAATATGAGGCAATCTGCAGAATTAGAGTATACAGATATGCTTAATAAGATTCCTATAGGTGTTCTTGAGGCAAATGTGAAAGCAGCCTTAAAGGGAAGATTGATTTCTAACATGTTTCATGCAGATTGAAGTCTGTCTGATGTCATTTTGACTCTTAAGGAAAGACATATTTCTTATGTTGCTTTGATGTGAACACTTGCAGAGTGTAACACGTTTAACTCTGCAATGCTACTTTCAGAGAAGCAATTTATTGTACAGATGAAAATGTGTGATGTTTTACATGGTAATTTTATGCCTTTAGAGTTGGATAAGAGAGAAAAAGCTTGATTAGGTCAGCTAGAGAATTCAATTTCTAAAGCAGCAAGTCTGGAAGGCGTTTTAAAACTGTGCATCAATGTATTAGTAATGTTAAAGAGGAACATGAATGTAGAAATTGATCTCGTCAGTGGAGAGATTGGGAAGAGTGATTGTATTTCACACTTTTCCTCACAGTACAAATATTGAACATGTTGAAGTTAAGTTTGATCAAGTAGAAGGTACTCACATCATTTATCGGACCTCTGCATGTTTCTTGCTTTTTAAGGATACCTTTGTGAAAAGAGCACAGTTTCCATTGTGCTCTGCTTATGCAATAACTGTTCATAAATCACAAGGGTTGACTTTAGAAGCAGCACTAATTGACATTGGTCATACAGTGTTTAAAGAAGGAATTTCATAGCTTTGTCGTGTGTGAAAAATATAGAAGGTGTATTTTTTAATAAACTTTGATGAAAGAAAAGTGACAGCTGGCATTGCTTGCGTTGAAGAATATAATAGGTTGCATGTACTGTAAGCTCCTCACCTGAACCTTATACCTGTACCTAAGAAGCACTCATCCAGAAAATGTAAGTAGTCAGTAAAAGCACATTCAAATGAAATCACTCCATGTAAGACTAAAAAACAATCGAATTTAACGGAGTTGCAGAGTCGTTCAACTATAACATACTCTCATTGCAGATTTAGTAATGAAACAGGAGTTGAATGCTATTGTAATGCAGCGTTGTGTATGTTCTTTCAAATGACTCCATTGATGCAAGAAATAGCTTGCACAGCAGGGAAGCAGCTATGTGTGGAACTTTCATTTCTTAAAATATCTGTAGATGAAGATCCACCCAGATTACATTTGGCACTGTCAATCCAAAATGTAGTATCTGTTGCAAGTGAAAATCAACAATTTCTCAAAATACACAGGAAGATTGGTAGGAATTTGTAATGATTATATTTGATTTATTAGTGAAGGAAACTGTTAATGTAGATAGGTATGTAGGAATTAGTTATGAGCAGAGTCATATGTGTCCAAAATGTAAGAAAGATTATTTTACTCCAGATCTATGCGAAAGATTTGTGTATCTGCATGTGCCTGATCAGAAAAAGTTACACTTGTCTGATCTTGTAATTAAAACATTCCATAATATGCAATGCAATGACTGCGGTTGTAATTTACAAGCAACACTGCAACATCTAGTTTTTAATATTTATGTATTGATTATGTTTCAAAGATATAGTGTAGATTGTGGGAAAATGAGCACGTCAATAAAGAATTATAAATTTGGGGGTGTGCTGTTGAGCAGACATAGGGAATGGCTGCCTTAGAGCAAGGCTCCGGCCCCATCGAAAATCCTTCTTCAAATAAATCCTCTTGCAGTCTACCGATTGAAATCCTGAGTGAATATTCTGTGAGGGGATTGACCTGAGCACCAACGTCCCGAAAATGGCACAGCTAGACTAAACAGATCCAGAGATACCGGACTCAAAGGAATAGTGCTGCCCAGGCCGAGTGAGGAATGTGAGGTGTCCTAGAGGGGGAAGAGCTGCCACCCACTGTACTGAAGGCGCAGCTGTAGTAAGAACAGGACGGACTTCACTGCAGCGCATGAGACTCAGGCTCAGAGACATGATTGATTTGATGAGGCGGAAACGCAGAAAGGTGTCCTCGATACTTCTGTGAAGACCCAATGAGAAAAACACCCTGCATAGCCCCAGGTGAGCAAAGAGACCGAGAGAAAGAGACGCCACCACTGCCACAGCCGGGCCAACTGCAATGCATATGGTCAACAGGAGAGTCACACACCGGAGACCGATGTGGAGTCGATGAGTGGAATCCCCCCCATCCTCACTCCGACCTCTGGAGAAATTACGGTGAGAGATAGGAGGGATAGGCTGACCAAAGAGCTTACTGCTCTCTCTCCCCCTCCTCTCCATAGCACTGCGACAACCCCGGACCAAGCACCTACAAAGTAAGGCTGCCGGCCTCACCTCGGAAGAAGCTACCTTGAAGGGGGCCCCCATCGCGATTGACTGCTAACCAACCAGCCTAGAAGCCCCGGAACCCGTGCAGGGGAGCCATGTCAGGCCCTTGTCCTAAGAATCCTTCACCACTCAATTCATAATTGCTAAGGGGCACTCATTCTCTTGCGATTGCTGGGCCTAGACGTAACAATATTTGCATGGTTGGGGTGCTGTAGGTGGCATGTAAAGGCCTGATGGAGCTGTTCCTTGAGAATTTACTGAAAACTCTGTTTGATCCCATCAAATTCTCCTCGCAATTCCTAGTGGAAAGGGCGCACCGGTCCCTCGCCCCTCCACCAACGCCTGGCACACCCCCACAAACCATAATTGCCAAGTTACTGAACTATAGAGATTGGGACACCATTCTAAAACTTTCCAGGGAGGCAAGAACAATACGATATGAATCCAGCAATGTACATATATACCCTGACTTCACGGCTAGAGTGCAAGCGCAAAGGAAGACATATAATTCAGTAAAATGCCTCCTAAGGGCGCGCCAGGTCCTGTACTCCTTGATCTTCTGTACAAAGCTCAGGATTCAATATGGGGGAGAGCCGACTTTTTTGAAAACCCAGCTGAGGTGCTGAATTATGTGGAGGCCTCAATCCCCCTTCCCTTGCCTCACCAAAATGAGGAACAGAGGGCCCTACCAACTGGGGGCAGAGATCATGCCGGAAATAATGGCTGTGCTGTCTAACAGACTTTAATGAATACCCTGCATAGAGTCAAGGAAACTAAAGATGCAAGAACACAAATTGTCTAAACAAGTTGGGGCATGTTGCAGCTGAGCTGGACGGACAGGGCAATCAAGCTGCACCCCACAGAATTTCCATGGTTATTGGGCAATATCATCATCAAGGTGGGGCAGATGGTGTGGGTGGGGGGGAGAGAGAGGGAGTTCAACACGTTGTGCTAATGTTAGAACCAAGAAGAAGAGAGAATGGAGCCTATCCAGTCTCAAGAGCAATGGGTAAGCAAAATGGAGTGACAAATTGCATGTGGATGAAGGGGAAGATCAAACGAAGCACAGATTATGAGACATACATCGTCCTAAATACCTGCATATTATGTTTATGTTTATGTTTATTGAATTTATATAGCGCTTTACGCCAAAGCGCTTTACAAAGTAACAACAAGATACAGAATTGAAAGAAGCATATTTACAAACATGAAACAAACCAGTACAGTATATGGAACAATTTGCTCAAAGGGAGGGGGAGAAGGAGGGAGGGAGGGGGAGAGGAGGAAGGTTAAGGGGTATAGATGTCAGGTTTGAGGTCAGCGTAAGAAACACCACACAATATGCCACTATGGCTGACAACTTAAAACTAGCATTGTGGAATGTGCACAGTCTGAATAATCCGATGAAAGTTAGGAAAATATGGGCGTATCGAGAAAGACACGCCACAACATAATCATGCTACAAAAGACACATGCACTGGAAGCGACACATAGGCATATTCCATCAAAGCAGGTGAAGGATAGATATTACACCAACTATTCATCACAGTTCAGAGGAGTAATCACATTAATTCACAAGTCAGTTGGATTTACAGGCCGATTCATGGAATAAATAGCGCGGCGCAAGTGGGCAAAAACATGCGAATCGCAGTGGAATTGCGAAAATCGCAGTGCAATTGCGAAAATCGCACGAAAAGCAGCACACATCGATTCATGGAAGGGCATGCGCGAAAAAACCATCTGATGTGCGCTAAAAAAGTGCGCGGTGCACGTTGGCGCACAGGCCATCTAACGGCGTGCGCCAGGTCACAGCGAAAATCGCACAGGCCACAGCGAAAAAATCGCACATAGCGCGGCGCACGCTACAAAAGTAGGCGGAACACGGGGCGTAACACTCGGAATGGAGAACAACTTGCCAAAATGTGGGCGTCACAGGGGAAGTACAGGGTGCAAGTGCGCGGAACGCCCACACGCTCACCTACAACACGTATTCATGGAATCGAATAGGGCAAAACAGCGCACGGTCAAACCAGTGCACAGGCACAAACACGACCGCCACAAGAAAGCAGGCGGTAGCGTCCCTGCGCCTGTAAAAAATGTGCGCCAAAAGGTGCCCCAACAAATAGCACCTATATACAGCTATGATGAATGTCCAATACTGTGGCCCTCCAGGACAAATGACGTGCAAAGGGGTACCCACAAACACGGACACCCGCTGATTGAAAAATAACGTGTGCGTGTATTTCGGGGTGCGCGGGAAGTTTCACACGCAAATTGGCTGGGTACGTGGATTACAGGGGTGCGCGGGAAGTTCCACACGCGATTTGGCCGGGTACGTGGATTTCAGGGGTGCGCGTGAAGTCCAACACGCGATTTGGCTGTGTATGTGGATTTCAGGGGTGCGCGGCAAGTTCCACACGCGATTTGGCCAGGTACGTGTTTTCAGGGGTGCGCGGGAAGATAAACACGCGATTTGGCTGGGTACGTGGATTTCAGGGGTGCGCGGGAAGTTCAACACGCGATTTGGCTGGGTACGTGGATTCCAGGGGTGCGCGGGAAGTTTCACACGCGATTTGGCTGGGTACGTGTATTTCGGTGTTGCAGGGGAATGCTACACGTGATATGGCCATGTGGGTCCCCCCAGGTGTTCCCTCTACACCCTCCACGGCCCCTGCAGGCAGCCCACACCACAGGGTACTACCCTGCACCCCTGCTCATGTCCCACAGGCAACCCATCCACCATGGCCATGCCCACCAGCCAACCCACATGTCACCTTGCACCACTGATCACCAACACATGTCTCCGACCACCCCCACCCCCCAGCCACCAGGGGCAGCCTCCACCAGGCCCCCACTCATGTCCCCTATTACCCCCACCCCCCCGCAGTGCAGGGGCACCCTCCACCAGGCACCCACTCATGTCTCCCACCACCCCCACCCCCCAGCAGTGCAGGGGCAGCCTCCACCAGGCCCCCACTCATGTCCCCCTGCACCCCCACCCCCCAGCCACCAGGGGTAGCCTCCACAAGGCCCCCACTCATGTCCCCCTGCACCCCCACCCCCCAGCCACCAGGGGCAGCCTCCACCAGGCCCCCACCCATCTCTAACACCACCCCACCCCCCAGCAGTGCAGGGGCAGCCTCCACCAGGCCCCCACCCAGGTCTACCACCACCCCCACCCCCCAGCCACCAGGGGCAGCCTCCACCAGGCCCCCACTCATGTCTCCCACCACCCCCACCCCCAGCAGTGCAGGTGCAGCCTCCACCAGGCCCCCACTCATGTCCCCCTGCACCCCCACCCCCCAGCCACCAGGGGCAGCCTCTACCAGGCCCCCACTCATGTCCCCTTGCACCCCCACCCCTCAGCCACCAGGTGCAGCCTCCACCAGGCCCCCACCCATGTCTACCACCACCCCCACCCCCCAGCAGTGCAGGGGCAGCCTCCACCAGGCCCCCACCCATGTCTACCACCTCCCCCACCCCCCAGCCACCAGGGGCAGCCTCCACCAGGCCCCCACTCATGTCCCCTATTACCCCCACCCCCCCGCAGTGCAGGGGCACCCTCCACCAGGCCCCCACTCATGTCTCCCACCACCCCCACCCCCCAGCAGTGCAGGGGCAGCCTCCACCAGGCCCCCACTCATGTCTCCCACCACCCCCACCCCCCAGCAGTGCAGGGGCAGCCTCCACCAGGCCCCCACCCATGTCTACCACCACCCCCACCCCCCAGCCACCAGGGGCAGCCTCCACCAGGCCCCCACTCATGTCTCCCACCACCCCCACCCCCCAGCAGTGCAGGGGCAGCCTCCACCAGGCCCCCACCCATGTCTACCACCACCCCCACCCCCCAGCCACCAGGGACAGCCTCCAGCAAGCCCCCACCCATGTCTCCCACCACCCCCACCCCCCAGCAGTGCAGGGGCAGCCTCCACCAGGCCCCCACTCATGTCCCCCTGCACCCCCACCCCCCAGCCACCAGGGGCAGCCTCTACCAGGCCCCCACTCATGTCCCCTTGCACCCCCACCCCTCAGCCACCAGGTGCAGCCTCCACCAAGCCCCCACCCATGTCTACCACCACCCCCACCCCCCAGCAGTGCAGGGGCAGCCTCCACCAGGCCCCCACCCATGTCTACCACCACCCCCACCCCCCAGCCACCAGGGGCAGCCTCCACCAGGCCCCCACTCATGTCTCCCACCACCCCCACCCCCAGCAGTGCAGGGGCAGCCTCCACCAGGCCCCCACGCATGTCTCCCACCACCCCCACCCCCCAGCAGTGCAGGGGCAGCCTCCACCAGGCCCCCACCCATGTCTACCACCACCCCCACCCCCCAGCCACCAGGGGCAGCCTCCACCAGGCCCCCACCCATGTCTCCCACCACCCCCACCCCCCGGCAGTGCAGGGGCAGCCTCCATCAGGCCCCCACGCATGTCTACCACCACCCCCACCCCCCAGCCACCAGGGGCAGCCTCCACCAGGCCCCCACTCATGTCTCCCACCACCCCCACACCCCAGCAGTGCAGGGGCAGCCTCCACCAGGCCCCCACCCATGTCTACCACCACCCCCACCCCCCAGCCACCAGGGGCAGCCTCCACCAGGCCCCCACCCATGTCTCCCACCACCCCCACCCCCCAGCAGTGCAGGGGCAGCCTCCACCAGGCCCCCACCCATGTCTACCACCACCCCCACCCCCCAGCCACCAGGGGCAGCCTCCACCAGGCCCCCACTCATGTCTCCCACCACCCCCACCCCCCAGCAGTGCAGGGGCAGCCTCCGCCAGGCCCCCACCCATGTCTACCACCACCCCCACCCCCAGCCACCAGGGGCAGCCTCCACCAGGCCCCCACCCATGTCTACCACCACCCCCACCCCCCAGCAGTGCAGGGGCAGCCTCCACCATGCCCCCACCCCCCAGCCACCAGGGGCAGCCTCCACCAGGCCCCCACTCATGTCTCCCACCACCCCCACCCCCCAGCAGTGCAGGGGCAGCCTCCACCAGGCCCCCACCCATGTCTACCACCACCCCCACCCCCCAGCAGTGCAGGGGCAGCCTCCAACAGGCCCCCACTCATGTCCCCTATTACCCCCACCCCCCAGCAGTGCAGGGGCAGCCTCCACCAGGCCCCCACTCATGTCTCCCACCACCCCCACCCCCCAGCAGTGCAGGAGCAGCCTCCACAAGGCCCCCACGCATGTCCCCCTGCACCCCCACCCCCCAGCCTGCAGGGGCAGCCTCCACCAGGCCCCCACTCATGTCCCCTGCACCCGCACCCCCCAGCCACCAGGGGCAGCCTCCACCAGGCCCCCACCCATGTCTACCACCACCCCCACCCCCAGCAGTGCAGGGGCAGCCTCCACCAGGCCCCCACCCATGTCTACCACCACCCCCACCCCCCAGCCACCAGGGGCAGCCTCCACAGGCCCCCACTCATGTCTCCCACCACCCCCACCCCCCAGCAGTGCAGGGGCAGCCTCCACCAGGCCCCCACTCATGTCTCCCACCACCGCCACCCCCCAGCAGTGCAGGGGCAGCCTCCAACAGGCCCCCACTCATGTCTCCCACCACCCCCACCCCCCAGCAGTGCAGGGGCAGCCTCCACCAGGCCCCCACCCATGTCTACCACCACCCCCACCCCCCAGCCACCAGGGGCAGCCTCCACCAGGCCCCCACTCATGTCTCCCACCACCCCCACCCCCCAGCAGTGCAGGGGCAGCCTCCACCAGGCCCCCACCCATGTCTACCACCACCCCCATCCCCCAGCCACCAGGGGCAGCCTCCACCAGGCCCCCACCCATGTCTCCCACCACCCCCACCCCCCAGCAGTGCAGGGGCAGCCTCCACCAGGCCCCCACCCATGTCTACCACCACCCCCATCCCCCAGCCACCAGGGGCAGCCTCCACCAGGCCCCCACCCATGTCTCCCACCACCCCCACCCCCCAGCCACCAGGGGCAGCCTCCACCATGCCCCCACTCATGTCTCCCACCACCCCCACCCCCCAGCAGTGCAGGGTCAGCCTCCACCAGGCCCCCACTCATGTCTCCCACCACCCCCATCCCCCAGCCGTGCAATTTGCCTGGGTACGTGTACTTCGTGGTGCGCGTGAAGTTCCACACGCGATTGTACGTGTTCTTCGGGGTGCGCGTGAACTTCCACACGCGATTTGCCTGGGTACGTGTATTACTGTGGGTGCGCGTGAACTTCCACACGCGATTTGCCTGGGTACGTGTATTACTGTGGGTGCGCGTGAACTTCCACACGCGATTTGCCTGGGTACGTGTATTACTGTGGGTGCGCCTGAACTTCCACACGCGATTGGGCCTGTGAGAGTGGGTCACATGTATTCCAGGGATGGGCGGGAATATTTACCCGCGACTGTGCCTGTGAGAGCGTGCTACGTGTATTCCTGGTGTGGGTGGGAAGATTCACACGTTCGCCTACGACGTGCCGAAAAAGTGTCCAATCCTGACACACGTACGCCAGCATGAAGCAGGCGTACGTCGACCCGCACAGCATAAAAGTGCGCGAAAACCACAAACAAGCTCATACGCCAGGATGAATATACCATTCCTAGCAGCGGTGGCCGTGGGTTACCAAAGGAGGAGGAGGAGGATAGTGAGGGCCCGAATTTTCACTCCCAGAACCAGCCTTTTTGGGATGCCTGATGACCAGGTGTATGGGGGGTACAGGTTTCCCCCACACATGATACTTGACCTGGTCAGTGAGTGGGAGGATGACCTCACATCACCCACCCTGTGCTCCCAAGCACTCAGCCCCCTGGAGAAGGTCCTCAATGTACTGCACTTCTTGGCCACAGGATCATTTCAGCGGACAAGTGCCATAGTGGGTGGGGTGTCACAGGCCACGCAGTCACGCTGCCTACACCAGGTCTTGAACATCATCACTGCACGCCCATCAGTCCGTAGGCACATATACCTGCCCAGGACACCTGCAGAAAGGCAGGCTGCCACCCTCGATTTCTACGGTGTGGCACAATTTCCAAAAGTGCTAGGTGCCATTGACTGCACCCATGTGGCACTACGTCCCCCCAGGGCATCTGAGCACATCTATAGGAACCGCAAGCACTGGCATTCCATCAACGTGCAGGTAGTATGTAATGCTAAGGGAATCATCACCTCAGTATATGCAAACTATCCAGGGTCCACCCACGACAGCTTCATTTACCGAATGTCTACTCTAAGACGGGACCTCGAAGCTGGGCGGCATGGTGATACATGGCTGCTTGGTGAGTATGAATGCCACTGCACATGCATGCATGTCAGATGCAGAGTAATGTCACTACCCCACTAATGATACCCATCACCTCCTCACCAGGGGACAGTGCCTACCCTCTGAGCACCCACATGATGACGCCAATTCGGAACCCCATCACGCCTCCAGAGGTAAGATACAACACAGCCCATATAGCAACCCGGGGCATAGTGGAGCGCACATTCGGAGTGCTCAAGTCACGCTTTCGCTCCCTTGACCGGTCTGGCGGACAGCTGTTATATGCGCCCCCAGTAGTGTGCAGGATCATAGTGGCAGCATGTGTCCTGCACAATGTTGCAACACGCCGGGGCCTGGCCGTGGACATGGTGGTGCCCCCACATCCCCAACCACATGCACGCCCACTGCGCATAGGAGGGGAGAGGGCACGGGGTGAGGCAGCCCGTACGCAGCTGGTGGCTAATTACTTCACATAGAAATCACACCCCAGTGGAGTGCACACATGCCTGGCACATACCATCTGATTAGCAATGATGACTCGGCCTGACAATTAAGACGAACAAAGGGACTGTCAACTGTCAGAACCATAGCAGCCTGAGATTGTTCATGTGGAAGTGTCACAACGTGTGCATCCCTACCTACACAAACACCACCAATGCAGTGTCATGAAAATACACTTCCATGCTGCATAAATGAATACCCACTTGCAAAATACTACATGAAAACAGTGCCATGTCACCCACCCCCTCCACGGCACGGCCACACAACACACCATGGCATGTCATGCAATGTGAGAGGAAAGAAATGAATCCCCACAACATGCACCAAGTGTCAGCAGCTACAGTGTCCCTAATGGAAACCTGTCCACACATGAAATGCTCACAGTAATGCAGGACCTACAGCCCACATTACCAAATACTTACCAATAATACCAATCACCTACACAACCTCCAACCCACCTTAAACATGACATCACAGACTTAAAAATTAGCTAGCCTCACCACCTGATGATGACAGCCCTCCGAACACTTGCAAGTATACAGTGTTGGCGCCACGCAAGAGTGTAGGTGCACTGCTTACAACATGGACTCCAGTTCCAAGGTGGACCGCATTGTGAAGACATGAGGAATGGACCTGCAAATATGGAGGATGAGATGGATGCAGAGGCACATATGAATACACCACGCAGTGTACAATACAACAACAATATGCACTATGAATGTATACACAGTATTGACTACAGACTGCCCACACAGCTCATGGGAGTCCAATGTCACCATGTACGTCAATGTCACTTGGGCACACCCTTTGCAAGCCCATGGAAACGGGAAGCAGGAGGGGTGTGTGTGACAAAAACCTAAGCATCTGAACCAAATCCATGACAAGCCTGCATGTGCCCAGCCACAATGCAGCGTATGCCCACGGGAGCCACACAAGGCAACACACTGTCCCAAAAAAAAAAAAAAAATAAAAATAAAAAAATGGCCATTAATGGGCCCGGGGGGTTTGGGGAGGCCACCCAGGAGGTCCGAGGACAGGGTGCATACCAAAACCCACCTGTGTGGATCTTGCAAAAAAAAAAACACCTCCATGGGCTCATGGCCCACACGGCTACCCTATTGTGGGAGTATCACTGCTGTCGCTATTCTCACCCTGTGCAGCTGCATCCGGAGGTGGTGGCACTATGGGAGGCAGCCCACGCAAGGCCCTAGTCTGTTCCTCCATGGCTGCAAGCATGCGGGTGTGGTAGGTCTCGTTCTGGAGGATGAGTGTGCGGAGGTCCCCATGCAACAACTCACGGGATGCCCGGACCTCCGCCCTAGTTGCCTGCATCTCAGCTGAGAGCGTACGGGTGAGACGCTCCAGCTGCTGTTCTGTCCTTCGGTCTGTTGAAGCCTCAAGCTCAACAAGAGTCGTCCTGAGGTGAAGGAGTTCCAGCCTCAGGGCTTCCCTGTGGCCCTGGGACTCTATGGAGATGGCTTCCTGCAGAGTCGCCAGTGCCGCCCGCCTGTCCCTGTTGGACGCCAACATGTCCTCCCTGTGTGACTGGCAGATGGAGTCGGTTGCCTGCTGTAGTCGCTCCATCAGCCTCTCGGGGGGGACAATGGAAGTGGCCACCCTATCCATGGCCTGAGCCATCATCTCTGATGATGCTGCCTGTTGGGTTGCCATACCGTAAATGGATTGCTCCCATGCGGTATTGCCAGGTGGCTGACGGCCACCATGTCGGCGGGCACCACACCTGTCTGGGGCAAGACGAACTGCGCCTTGCTGTGCCGGCACTGCCTGAGGCTGCAGGACTGCATTCCCCCTCTGATCTTCTGGCCCAGGAACAGGATCAGATGTCGGGGAGTGTGACCCTGCATCCGTAACCACCAAAGGCGTACCTGCCAACACTGACATCCCATTGAGGGTTCTAACCCTGGTGCAGGTGGGTCGGACAGAACAGAATCTCTCCCAGGAACACTCACCTGCGACGGCACGTAGGTCTCATCATCCGAATCAACACCTGAGTACAGCTCGGGGGAGGTGCAGCCAGAGACACCCCTTGAGAGCACGACCTGCAGCAGTTGTGGGTTCTCACCCACCACCACACCACGTCCCTCACTGGTGGTCGGTCGGCCCTCAGACCCCCCCTGGGTCTGCACCATCTCCACAACCCCAGCAGTATCAGGTGCGTCTTCCCCTGCAAAGACATAAAAGAAAACAAATGGAAACAGGCATTAGCACCATGGCACACAATGAGGGCTGAGAGGCTACAGAAACAGTACTTGATTGACACATGTCCCACATGACTAAAACACTCCCATGCATGCACCGTCACTGCGTGTGATGGGGAGGCAGATGCCACACATTGATGACACCAAGATGGAAGATGAACACATTTGCTGCCTGCATGCTGCCTAGCAGTGCCATCACACATTGGCCAGTGATTGGCAGGTCAAATACCATGCCATCACACAGATGGCATGTACCCTACCCATGAAGTGAAGAGGGAGAGGAGGTCACCAATTGTTCATTCAGTCCTGTTTGTTCATATGATCGATCATTTTCATTGTAATGGTTCTAATGTTTAACATGCAGCTGCCAGTCAAAAATGGTCCTATAGCACAGGGACATGTCCAAACTAATCATGTCCACAAAACTGAGCCAGTCCACTGTACCATAGCCATGTCAGACATGTGACAATAGGACTGAGAAATCCCGAGTAAAAGTGGTGGTATGCAAACAATCTGCCTGAATAAGCAGAGGTAAATAAGCAACAGTGTAGTGGCAAGATGACACTCCAAGGGCAACTGGCGTGGTGTTGGGCTGGATGTCTAATGTTGGCCGAAGGGATGCTGCTATACCCAAATGCTGGTGCAAAGAATGTTTTGGAAGAGGCACATGGGTGAGCCGAACCACTCAGGCACACACACCCTCCCCTGGCACCCAAACAGAAGCCCTCCCACACACAACATGCACATGGATGACACACACATGCATGTGCACTCACCGGACAATGCCTCGTAATCTGCCACTACTCCCACGCCTTGGATCTGTTCCTCCGTGACGTAGGTCCCAGCAACCTGCTCATTTGGAGTGAGTTCTATGTCGTATGCTGGAGACCCACCTCCAGTCACTAGAGTTGCGGCATGACTTGAGGCCAGCTTATTCTTTGCCCTGCGCTTCAGGTCATTCCAGCGCTTGTAGCAATCATTAGCTGTGCGCCTCACGATTCCAAGGGCACTTATGATGTCCGCAATGGTCTGCCAGTGTGCCTGACGTTGTGCAGGTGTGGTCTTGGATCCTGCAACAATCACCATTTCGCGGTCATGTGCGGACACATACTCTACAAGTGCATTCAGTTTGGCCTCATTGAAGCTGGGCTTCCTTGAAGGGCCGGACTGTGTAGCCGTGTCTGGGGCATCAGCCTCTACTGGATGAGCACTCTTCCTCTTCCGCTTGGAAGGTGGTGGGGATCCGGAGTGTCCTGCGCCGCTCTGGACACTAGGGGCAGGAGCGTGGGATTGCACACTCAGCATGGGAGTTGGTGCAGGCATTATCTCAAGTGTGATGGTGTCAGGGGGAATGTCAGCATGATGGACTTGTACCGACACTGTCCTGGCTGGGTGTGCGAGAGGTGGGGTGGATGGAGCCGCAGCTGCCCCTGCAGCCTCCCCAGCCTGCCTACGTGGGGCAGCAGATGACCTAGCTGCCCCTGATCCACGTGGCCTGATGACACCAACGTTCACCGGCGCACGTGGCCTAGACCTGCTGACCTGGAAGTCAGCCATGGAGTCACCCTGTGCCAGGTCTGGTTCCACAGTGGGCTGGTCCAACAAGGGCTGAGCATGGATGGTGTCAGCCACGGTAACCTCAACCAGGGGGGTGTGGGGGGCATGGGTGTCCCTGACTGCTCCTCCACACATGGGGGGCTAGGGGCACCCTGCAAGTCACGGCCACATCCCCTACCGATCCACCACGGCCACCACTTGGGGCTCGGCCACCTTTGCCACCCTTACGGCTTGTTCGCCTCCCAGCCATGGCACTGATGTTATTGTGCGTATGGGAGTTGATGTGAACTATTGTCCTGGGCAATTGGGGGTCAAAGGGCTTGGGTACCAGATGGTAATCGTACCCTAGTGCTCTAGCAAGGCTGTATGTCACCCCTGGGGAAAGATGACGGGTCACGCAACGCACAGGCAGCCCAAAAAAGGGAAGTAAGGTGCACGCAACCCCTCCTAGATCACGTGCGTTGAAAAAAAAACCTGCACTACGCTGTGGCACCCAGGAACACAAGAATGAAAATATGCGTGTCACACGCAGCCTAGAATGACCTCTGAAGGGGTACGCGACACACGGGGCAAGCACAGATGTTAGATACGTGCGCGACACACTGTCTGCCAGGAACAAAAGCGTGAAAAATATGCGCGTGTGCGCGTTGGCAAAACCCCCGCCAAAAGAAGAATTGTACGCTGTCTGAGGAGACAGGACAACAGTAGTAGGGGAGCTGTTTGAGGAAACAGGCCCAGGGAAAAGAAGAAAAGAGAAAAAACTGTCAGAGGTAACAGGGAGTACGAACTGGAAACGCCGTGAAGTAAATCGCGTGTGAACCGACAAGAAGTACAGATTTCACCCACTCGCTCTCCACGAAAAGCACGTACATGATACGCGATGAGGCCATTTCCACCAATTACGCGCTTTGACACTCGGACGTGTATCTCTTCATTTTTACACGCGCCATTCTCTACGGCCATGCGCGTGACGTCACAGCTGCGAATGGTGGCCTTTGGGCCAATGTAATGAAACTGCACGTCCGAGTGTCATCGCGCGTAATCGGAGGGAAGTGAGCGTACACGCGATTGGCCTGGGTACGTGTATTTCTGGGGTGCGCAGGAAGTTCCACACGTGATTGGTGGAAATCCACGTGTGCTCTGTCATCACGTGTAATGAGGGAAACACCCGCGCGCCTCATGTCACAGACGCGCTCACGCGCTAAGGGCCTTTGGTCCAATGAAATCGCATATGCGTGCTGACGTGCATACGCGCTAAGGGCCTTTCCTCGATTTACACGCAGACGTGCAGGATTTTCACGTGCCAAATGACTCCGTATCAAGCTGGCCACGCATACGCACACGGAAGACCACGCTCCTGCCCAAAAGGCCGAATTACTGCCCCCCAGAGCCCCGAGCAGCCTCCCACGAGCCATCTGCTGCTGCCTGCCTACCTGCCTGCCTGCTGCCACCGTGCCCTGTCATTTGGTGCCTACACATCAGCCATCTGCAGGGGTCCATTTGCTGTGTCCACCCCTGCTGGAACAGAGTACTCCCGACTGGGATACCATCGCTCCACAGCCCAGCCCCAGGACCCAGTTGCCCACCCACTCCTGCCTCTGGGGTTGCCATGTCGGGCACTGCTACATCTGGCACCACTGGCAACCCCCGGCCAGAGATGCAGAGGGGCACCAGCTTCAGTGCCACCGAAGTTGGTGTCCTGGTGGAGCAAGTCCTGGGGCAGTATGATGCCTTCTTCGGAAGTAAGCACGCCAACAAGGAAGGACGGACTCGGATCTGGACGGACATCGTGACTGCCATCAACGCGGAGGGGGTGGCAGTCCGCGACTACCAACATGTCAAGAAGCGCTGGGATGACTGCAGGTCCAGGACCCTCTTGAAGGCCCGGCGCCTCGTGGAGGGGGGCCGGGGCCGCATGAGTACCATCCAGATGAGGGTCCTGGAACGCGGAGGCCCAGCGCTCCACGGCCAGATCCTTGAGAGGCAGACCCGTCTGGAGTTGAGCAGTAAGTGGCCAAGCATTGCTGTGTGAGACAGGGCATGTCGCAGTGTGCTGGTTGTCTGATACCTGCCTGTATGTGTGACATAGCCCATGTATGCATGTGTGTGTGCAGGGACGTCATGCATGTGAGACCAGTAATGTGCGAACCACACGGTTGGTGCATGTGTTCAAATGCAACATGGGTTGCCCTATGCGGAATGGCCACATGAAAGCCTGCCAGTCTCTGTTCCTGGACATGGGTGAGGGATGGGTGCTGTGACTTGTGAATGCCTGGGATGCATGACACATGTCTGTGGCAATGTTCCCATTCACTGATGCAGCCTAGTCATCCTTGTATCCACTGTGTCTGTGGTGTACGAGGCCAGATGGATGAAACTAGGGTGAAGTGTGTGCATGTGATAGGCATGGCACATGATGCATGTGAGTTCCAAAACAACAGTGTATGTTTAAAGAATAACTTGGACATGTATGCTAATGTCCATAGCATGCGCCATGCCTGTTACCGCATGTGTTTTACCTGCACTGAGCCATGTGTTGTGGAGGGACATGATGGAAGTGATCTTTGACAGTGCCACTCATCTGCTATTGCTTCCTGTCTAGGGGACCATTGTACAGTACCCTGATGCTTGTGTTCTATGTCTCCCTCTACACAGCGCCACGTGAAGAAGAGGGCGGAGACGGCTCTGTGGAGCAAAGCGGCGGGGATGCCCCCACGGCTGCAGCGGAAGGGGTGGGTGAGCCCCCACAGGGGATTGCAATGGCAGAAGACGGGGTGGAGCCATCCAGGTTGGTAGTTTCCACAGAGGAGGAGGAGGCCGCTACTGAGGCGCACATGGGGCCTGGTGGGGGCATCCCTGCTGGTGCAAGTGTTGCAGTCCAGGGGCAGGGGCAGGAGGCACCACAGGTCGCCGTGGAGGGGCCTGTGCATGTCACTGTCCCTGACACTGTGACTGCACCACCATGCACCAGCAGGGATGCCCCATCCCAGGCCGTCCGCAGGTAGGGGGGATGTCCATGTCATCTGACTCCCCTCCACCTGCGTACGAGGGGACCCCTGGCCGTATGGAGAAGGTCCTGATTGGTGTCGCGTTGCGCACAGGTGCAATTCGTGATGAGGTGCGTGCTTCCCGGGAGGTGCATGCACGTCATCACGGAGAGCACCGTGCCGACGTGGCCCAGTTGGGAACGGCCATGGTCGGGGGTTTCCTACATGTGTCGGCCAATCTGGCGACCCTCTCCTTCTCTGTGGAGACTATGCACCAGTCGTTCTCCATGCCGTCTTCCGGCCCAGATGCCACCGGGGCCCCCTGTGGACCTGCCCCGACCAATGCAGCCGGCTCGGTGGGGATCCCATCCCTGCCACAGTCGGGAGTCGGAGGTCCAGCAGGGGTGGACACACCGCAACTGGACCCCAGCAGATAGAGGATGGGACGGCATCATCGGGCAGAGCACATGCACGACGGCGTTGGTGGATACCATCAGCCTGGATGCCGTCGTGCTGGCACAGGCAGTTGCGTCGGAGGCAGCGGCAGGCTCGACGTGGGAGGCATCATGGCCCGGGGCCATCAACATCAGGGGTGAGGGCATCGGCCGGAGGGCAGGAGAACCCTGGAATGGGAGTGGCTTCCGTGTGGGAGCGGTTGGGCCAGCGGATAGGTACGGAGCGGCAGCGGGCAGAGGAGGAACGGCTCACAATGGTCAGGGCGGAGAACTCCATGCGGAGGGCGCTGAGGCAGGCTGAGTGCCTCGAGGGTCTTCGCAGGGAGTTGGAGCTGGACACTGCTTTATCCCTGCGAGACCTCGGGGCCAGGGAACATGCCCGCCTCCAAGCCATTGAACAGGAGTTTGATGCTGCCCTGGCCCATGACAACATCCAGTGAGCCGTTGGACTAGCCCGCTGCCCATGTAAATAGTTATGTAGTTAGTGTTAGGTTTCCTTTGTTTTTGCTTTTTCTTTGGACCTTTTGGACAATGGGCCACATTTTTGTATATAGTTATTTTTCATTAGGTAGTGTTGTTAGACATAGTTATCTGTTGGATTTTCGTTTCTTTTTACCATTTACCCATGGAGCAATGGCTTTCTATTATAATTTCACATTGGATTTTCTTTTCTGGACTGTGACTTTGGACACCATTCCTTTGGATTCTGATTTTTGGTTTAACATTTTTTCATGGACATGCTTCTTTTTACTTTTTTTAAATTCCCATTTCTGTTAGTTTATTTTTGATTCAATTCTTGTTTTCTTTAATACATATTTTTAGATCAAACTTCAATGTGTAGTATCATCTCATTGGTTTCATGCATATCATGATACGGGTTTGGAGATTCACTGACACCCATTGGGTGTATGTGAGGGACATGTGTTCGTTTCCAAACTCGCAAATGCAGTTCTATCATGTTATTTCCATTTCTGAGTGGGTGGATGCAATACTCGGGTGGGTGTTTTGCATTTGGAGTCTGACCATGGGGACCGGGGATCTAGATTGTGATGACATGTGGGCTGGGGTACATGAGTTGGACATGAGTGGGGGCCTGCTGGCAGGTGCCCCACGGTGCTGGGGGGTGGGGGTGCAGGGGAACATGAGTTGGACATGCGTGGGGGCCTGCTGGCAGGTGCCCCACGGTGCTGGGGTGTGGGGGTGCAGGGGAACATGAGTTGGACATGAGTGGGGGCCTGCTGGCAGGTGCCCCACGGTGCTGGGGGGTGGGGGTGCAGGGGAACATGAGTTGGACATGAGTGGGGGCCTGCTGCCAGGTGCCTCACTGTGCTGGGGGGTGGGGGTGCAGGGGAACATGAGTTGGACATGAATGGGGGCCTGCTGGCAGGTGCCCCACGGTGCTGGGGGGTGGGGGTGCAGGGGAACATGAGTTGGACATGAGTGGGGGCCTGCTGGCAGGTGCCCCACGGTGCTGGGGGTGGGGGTGCAGGGGAACATGAGTTGGACATGCGTGGGGGCCTGCTGGCAGGTGCCCCACGGTGCTGGGGTGTGGGGGTGCAGGGGAACATGAGTTGGACATGAGTGGGGGCCTGCTGGCAGGTGCCCCATGGTGCTGGGGGGTGGGGGTGCAGGGGAACATGAGTTGGACATGAGTGGGGGCCTGCTGCCAGGTGCCTCACGGTGCTGGGGGGTGGGGGTGCAGGGGAACATGAGTTGGACATGAATGGGGGCCTGCTGGCAGGTGCCCCACGGTGCTGGGGGGTGGGGGTGCAGGGGAACATGAGTTGGACATGAGTGGGGGCCTGCTGGCAGGTGCCCCACGGTGCTGGGGGTGGGGGTGCAGGGGAACATGAGTTGGACATGTGTGGGGGCCTGCTGGCAGGTGCCCCACGGTGCTGGGGGGTGGGGGTGCAGGGGAACATTAGTTGGACATGAGTGGGGGCCTGCTGGCAGGTGCCCCACCGTGCTGGGGGGTGGGGGTGCAGGGGAACATGAGTTGGACATGGGTGGGGACCTGGTGGAATCTGCCCCTGGTGGCTGGGGGTGGGGGTGGTGGGAGACATGAGTGGGGGCCTGTTGGAGGCTGCCCCTGCACTGCTGGGGGTTGGGGGTAATAGGGGACAGGAGTGGGGGCCTGGTGGAGGCTGCCCCTGGTGGCTGGGGGGTGGGGGTGGTGGTAGACATGAGTGGGGGCCTGATGGTATCTGCCCCTGGTGGCTGGGGGGTGGGGGTGGTGGGAGACATGAGTGGGGGCCTGGTGGAGGCTGCCCCTGGTGGCTGGGGGGTGGGGGTGGTGGTAGACATGAGTGGGGGCCTGGTGGAATCTGCCCCTGGTGGCTGGGGGGTGGGGTGGTGGTAGACATGGGTGGGGGCCTGGTGGAGGCTGCCCCTGCACTGCTGGGGGGTGGGGGTAATAGGGTACATGAGTGGGGGCCTGTTGGAGGCTGCCCCTGCACTGCTGGGGGGTGGGGGTAATAGGGGACATGAGTGGGGGCCTGTTGGAGGCTGCCGCTGCACTGCTGGTGGGTGGGGGTAATAGGGGACATGAGTGGGGGCCTGTTGGAGGCTGCCCCTGCACTGCTGGGGGGTGGGGGTAATAGGGGACATGAGTGGGGGCCTGTTGGAGGCTGCCCCTGCACTGCTGGTGGGTGGGGGTAATAGGGGACATGAGTGGGGGTCTGGTGGAGGCTGCCCCTGGTGGCTGGGGGGTGGGGGTGGTGGTAGACATGAGTGGGGGCCTGGTGGAGGCTGCCCCTGGTGGCTGGGGGGTTCGGGTGGTGGGAGACATGAGTGGGGGGCTGTTGGAGGCTGCCCCTGCACTGCTGGGGGGTGGGGGTGGTGGGAGACATGAGTGGGGGCCTGTTGGAGGCTGCCCCTGCACTGCTGGGGGGTGGGGGTGGTGGGAGACATGAGTGGGGGCCTGGTGGAGGCTGCCCCTGGTGGCTGGGGGGTGGGGGTGGTGGTAGACATGAGTGGGGGCCTGTTGGAGGCTGCCCCTGGTGGCTGGGGGGTGGGGGGATTGTTCTGGCTGACATGAGTGGGGGCCTGGTGGAATCTGCCCCTGGTGGCTGGGGGGTGGGGGTGGTGGTAGACATGAGTGTGGGCCTGGTGGAATCTGCCCCTGGTGGCTGGGGGGTGGGGGTGGTGGGAGACATGAGTGGGGGCCTGTTGGAGGCTGCCCCTGCACTGCTGGGGGGTGGGGGTGGTGGGAGACATGAGTGGGGCCCTGGTGGAGGCTGCCCCTGCACTGCTGGGGGGTGGGGGTGGTGGGAGACATGAGTGGGGGCCTGGTGGAGGCTGCCCCTGGTGGCTGGGGGGTGGGGGTGGTGGTAGACATGAGTGGGGGCCTGTTGGAGGCTGCCCCTGGTGGCTGGGGGGTGGGGGTAGTGGGAGACATGAGTGGGGGCCTGGTGGAATCTGCCCATGGTGGCTGGGGGGTGGGGTGGTGGTAGACATGGGTGGGGGCCTGTTGGAGGCTGCCCCTGCACTGCTGGGGGGTGGGGGTAATAGGGGACATGAGTGGGGGCCTGTTGGAGGCTGCCTCTGCACTGCTGGGGGGTGGGTGTGGTGGTAGACATGAGTGGGGGCCTGATGGTATCTGCCCCTGGTGGCTGGGGGGAGGGGGTGGTGGGAGACATGGTTGGGGCCTGATGGTATCTGCCCCTGGTGGCTGGGGGGTAGGGGTGGTGGGAGACATGAGTGGGGGCCTGGTGGAGGCTGCACCTGGTGGCTGGGGGTTGGGGGTGATGGTAGACATGAGTGGGGGCCTGATGGTATCTGCCCCTGGTGGCTGGGGGATGGGGGTGGTGGTAGACATGGGTGGGGGCCTGGTGGAGCCTGCCCCTGCACTGCTGGGGGTTTGGGGTAATAGGGGACATGAGTGGGGGCCTGTTGGAGGCTGCCCCTGCACTGCTGGGGGGTGGGGGTAATAGGGGACATGAGTGGGGGCCTGTTGGAGGCTGCCCCTGCACTGCTGGTGGGTGGGGGTAATAGGGGACATGAGTGGGGGCCTGTTGGAGGCTGCCCCTGCACTGCTGGGGGGTGGGGGTGGTGGGAGACATGAGTGGGGGTGTGGTGGAGGCTGCCCCTGGTGGCTGGGGGGTGGGGGTGGTGGTAGACATGAGTGGGGGCCTGGTGGAGGCTGCCCCTGGTGGCTGGGGGGTGGGGGTGATGGGAGACATGAGTGGGGGCCTGTTGGAGGCTGCCCCTGCACTGCTGGGGGGTGGGGGTGGTGGGAGACATGAGTGGGGGCCTGGTGGAGGCTGCCCCTGCACTGCTGGGGGGTGGGGGTGGTGGGAGACATGAGTGGGGGCATGTTGGAGGCTTCCCCTGCACTGATGGGGGGTGGGGGTAATAGGGGAAAGGAGTGGGGGCCTGGTGGAGGCTGCCCCTGCACTGCTGGGGGGTGGGGGTAATAGGGGACATGAGTGGGGGCCTGTTGGAGGCTGCCCCTGCACTGCTGGTGGGTGGGGGTAATAGGGGACATGAGTGGGGGCCTGTTGGAGGCTGCCCCTTCACTGCTGAGGGGTGGGGGTGGTGGGAGACATGAGTGGGGGCCTGGTGGAGGCTGCCCCTGGTGGCCGGGGGGTGGGGGTGGTGGTAGACATGAGTGGGGGCCTGTTGGAGGCTGCCCCTGCACTGCTGGGGGGTGGGGGTGGTGGGAGACATGAGTGGGGGCATGTTGGAATCTGCCCCTGGTGGTTGGGGGGTGGGGGTGGTGGTAGACATGAGTGGGGGCCTGGTGGAATCTGCCCCTGGTGGCTGGGGGGTGGGGGTGGTGGTAGACATGGGTGGGAACCTGTTGGAGGCTGCCCCTGCACTGCTGTGGGGTGGGGGTAATAGGGGACATGAGTGGGGGCCTGTTGGAGGCTGCCCCTGCACTGCTGGGGGGTGGGGGTGGTGGGAGACATGAGTGGGGCCTGATGGTATCTGCCCCTGGTGGCTGGGGGGTGGGGGTGATGGGAGACATGAGTGGGGGCCTGGTGAAATCTGCCCCTGGTGGCTGGGGGGTGGAGTGGTGGTAGACATGGGTGGGTGCCTGGTGGAGGCTGCCCCTGCACTGCTGGGGGGTGGGGGTGGTGGGAGACATGAGTGGGGGCCTGGTGGAGGCTGCCCCTGGTGGCTGGGGGGTGGGGGTGGTGGGAGACATGAGTGGGGGCCTGGTGGAGGCTGCCCCTGGTGGCTGGGGGGTGGGGGTGGTGGGTGACATGAGTGGGGGCCTGTTGGAGGCTGCCCCTGCACTGCTGGGGGGTGGGGGTGGTGGGAGACATGAGTGGGGGCCTGGTGGAGGCTGCCCCTGGTGGCTCGGGGGTAGGGGTTGTTGGGTGACATGAGTGGGGGCCTGTTGGAGGCTGCCCCTGCACTGCTGGGGGGTGGGGGTGGTGGGAGACATGAGTGGGGGCCTGGTGGAGGCTGCCCCTGCACTGCTGGGGGGTGGGGGTGGTGGGAGACATGAGTGGGGGCCTGTTGGAGGCTGCCCCTGCACTGCTGGGGGGTGGGGGTAATAGGGGACATGAGTGGGGGCCTGTTGGAGGCTGCCCCTGCACTGCTGGGGGTGGGGGTGGTGGTGGACATGAGTGGGGGCCTGATGGTATCTGCCCCTGGTGGCTGGGGGGTGGGGGTGGTGGGAGACATGAGTGGGGGCCTGATGGTATCTGCCCCTGGTGGCTGGGGGGTGGGGGTGGTGGGAGACATGAGTGGGGGCCTGGTGGAGGCTGCCCCTGGTAGCTGGGGGGTGGGGGTGGTGGTAGACATGAGTGGGGGCCTGATGGTATCTGCCCCTGGTGGCTTGGGGTGGGGGTGGTGGGAGACATGAGTGGGGGCCTGGTGGAGGCTGCCCCTGCACTGCTGGGGGGTGGGGGTGGTGGGATACATGAGTGGGGGCCTGGTGGAGGCTGCCCCTGGTGGCTGGGGGTTGGGGGTGGTGGTAGACATGAGTGGGGGCCTGATGGTATCTGCCCCTGGTGGCTGGGTGGTGCGGGTGGTGGGAGACATGAGTGGGGGCCTGGTGGAGGCTGCCCCTGGTGGCTGGGGGGTGGGGGTGGTGGTAGACATGAGTGGGGGCCTGGTGGAATCTGCCCCTGGTGGCTGTGGGGTGGGGGTGTTGGTAGACATGAGTGGGGGCCTGGTGGAGGCTGCCCCTGGTGGCTCGGGGGTAGGGGTTGTTGGGTGACATGAGTGGGGGCCTGTTGGAGGCTGCCCCTGCACTGCTGGGGGGTGGGGGTGGTGGGAGACATGAGTGGGGGCCTGGTGGAGGCTGCCCCTGCACTGCTGGGGGGTGGGGGTGGTGGGAGACATGAGTGGGGGCCTGTTGGAGGCTGCCCCTGCACTGCTGGGGGGTGGGGGTAATAGGGGACATGAGTGGGGGCCTGTTGGAGGCTGCCCCTGCACTGCTGGGGGTGGGGGTGGTGGTGGACATGAGTGGGGGCCTGATGGTATCTGCCCCTGGTGGCTGGGGGGTGGGGGTGGTGGGAGACATGAGTGGGGGCCTGATGGTATCTGCCCCTGGTGGCTGGGGGGTGGGGGTGGTGGGAGACATGAGTGGGGGCCTGGTGGAGGCTGCCCCTGGTAGCTGGGGGGTGGGGGTGGTGGTAGACATGAGTGGGGGCCTGATGGTATCTGCCCCTGGTGGCTTGGGGTGGGGGTGGTGGGAGACATGAGTGGGGGCCTGGTGGAGGCTGCCCCTGCACTGCTGGGGGGTGGGGGTGGTGGGATACATGAGTGGGGGCCTGGTGGAGGCTGCCCCTGGTGGCTGGGGGTTGGGGGTGGTGGTAGACATGAGTGGGGGCCTGATGGTATCTGCCCCTGGTGGCTGGGTGGTGCGGGTGGTGGGAGACATGAGTGGGGGCCTGGTGGAGGCTGCCCCTGGTGGCTGGGGGTGGGGGTGGTGGTAGACATGAGTGGGGGCCTGGTGGAATCTGCCCCTGGTGGCTGTGGGGTGGGGGTGTTGGTAGACATGGGTGGGGGCCTGGTGGAGGCTGCCCCTGCACTGCTGGGGGGTGGGGGTAATAGGGGACATGAGTGGGGGCCTGTTGGAGGCTGCCCCTGCACTGCTGGGGGGTAATAGGGGACATGAGTTTGGGCCTGTTGGAGGCTGCCCCTGCACTGCTGGTGGGTGGGGGTAATAGGGGACATGAGTGGGGCCCTGTTGGAGGCTGCCCCTGCACTGCTGGGGGGTGGGGGTGGTGGGAGACATGAGTGGGGGCCTATTGGAGGCTGCCCCTGCACTGCTGGGGGGTGGGGGTGGTGGGAGACATGAGTGGGGGCCTGGTGGAGGCTGCCCCTGGTGGCTGTGGGGTGGGGGTGGTGGTGGACATGGGTGGGGGCCTGGTGGTGGCTGCCCCTGCACTGCTGGGGGGTGGGGGTGGTGGGAGACATGCATTGTTGATCAGTAGTGCAAAGTGACATGTGGGTTGGCTGGGGGGCATGCCCATGGTGGATGGGCTGCGTGCGGGACATGAGCAGGGGTGCAGGGTAGTCCCCCGTGGTGTGGGCTGCCTGCAGGGGCCGTGGAGGTTGTAGAGCGAACACCTGGGAGGACCCACACGGCCAATTCACGTGTAGTACTCCCCAGAACCCCTGAAATACACGTACCCTGCTGAAATCGCGTGTGGAACTTCCCGCGCACCCCTGAAATACACGTACACTGCTCGCACGGGGCCAATCGCGTGTGCAACTTCCCTCGCTCCCCTGAAATACACGTACCCTGCTGTAATCGCGTGTGGAACTTCCCGCGCACCCCTGGAATACACGTACCCTGCCCGCACGGGGCCAATCGCGTGTGGAACTTCCCGCGCACCCATGAAATACACATGCCCTGCTGAAATCGCGTGTGGAACTTCCCGCGTACCCCTGGAATACACGTACCCTGCTTGCACGGGGCCAATCGCTTGTGGAACTTCCCGCGCACCCCTGAAATACACATACCCTGCTGAAATTGCGTGTGGAACTTCCCGCGCACCCCTGAAATACACGTACCCTGCTGGAATCGCGTGTGATACTTCCCACGAACCCCTGTTATACACGTTCCCCGCTTGGCGTTTGCCAGCCCTGTGAACTGGTCCAGGGTTAGCGCAGCCCTTTGCGATTATTTGGGGATTTTGAAGGCTTTTCCTTGCGCGAGGGCGTTCTTGGGGGCGTAACTGGCGCTGCTGCAGGGTCGCTGCGCCACGCTGCGCCACGGCTGGTTTTGGATGCGAAAATCCATGAATACGCTGTGCGCGGCAATCGATTTTAGCGCACGCGGCTGGCGCAGACATTCGCACGGGCATGCTGTGCGCCAGTCGCGTGCGCCACTTTTGTGCGATTTTCTATGAATTACCCTCTTAGTGTTGTGTCCACACACATAGATCCAGGCGGCAGGTATGTTATTGTAACAGGAACCATAAATAATGAAGGTATAAAGCTGGTTAATACATATGGCCCAAATATTGACGATCCACATTTTTATGCACGTATAGCCACATTAATTGGGCAAACCAAGGAAGCTCCAGTATTATGGGGAGGAGATTTCAACACAAATCTTGATACTGTAAGAGACAGATCCACTACAAGAAACCGTGGGAACATAAAAGCAACCCAGATGATACGCCGGATAATGGCAAAATATACACTGATTGACGCCTGGAGAGAGGAACACCCAGATAAAACAGAATTCACATACTACTCTGCAGCACATGATGCAATGGGTGGGATAGACCTCTGGTTGATAGCTAACACGTGGGTGGATAAGACCTATGGCTCCGAAATACTGTCATGCACTTGGTCTGATCACTCCCCAGTAGTGCTTCAGGTAAAGCTACTACACACGCCTAAAGCTCGCACACAATGAAGAATGACTCCAGCAGCACTAATTGATGTCACACTGTTAGAAACGCTGAGGATAGACATCACATCTTTTTTTTAAAAATAACAAAGAATCAGTAGCAAAATATGCCACAATATGGGAATCATTCGAAGTTTGGTTCCAGGGGATGTGATAGCCTCCACGATGGGAATACTTAAAAGTACACATAAAGAGTTAGGTGAAACAGAAGATACCCTAAAGAAATTGGAGAATGAATATGCCAAAACAGGCAACAGAACCCTCTTAGCGGTTATTAAGGGGAACGTACAACAATGTTGCAATTTGGCAGAACGTGAAACTCAGTTCATAGTCAAGAATGTATAAGCACGAAGATATGGCGAGGGAGATAAACTTGGCCACCTACTAGCAGGGATGATTAAAGGGGAGCGGGAGGTGCACCATATCACCAATATAACTAGAGCGGATGGCAGCCACACTATGGACGCCAGGGAAATAAACAACATGTTAATGAAATTCTACCAATGCAGACAAAGTGACCAGCGAAGAGCTAGACAGATACCTAGTGGGAACTGAATTGCCCAGGCTAGACTGGGAGGCAAGAGGGAAGCTAAATCGCCCCGTAACACTTGAGGAAATAACTGAAGCTATGAAGTCTCTTAGATCTGGAAAAGCCCCTGGCCCGGATGGACTAGGAATCGAACTGTACAAAACACACAGACATTCTTGTCCCCCCGTCTGCTTAAAGTGTGGGAAGAGTCATTTGTCTTGGGCAGGCTGCCACCGTCCCTCGCGGAAGCAATGATAACGGTTCTCTTGAAACCCGGCAGACCCCCTAATGAGATGCCCTCGTACAGGCTACTCTCACTTATAAATACAGATGCACAAATATTTACCAAAGTATTGGCAAACAGACTGATCCCATACATGCCCGAATTGGTGCACTCAGACCCATCAGGGTTCATTCCTGGCACATCAACCACCCTTAACTTACGCCAGCTATTTGGAACAATAGCCCAGATAGCCCCTGAAGCGTCGGCGATAAAAGTAATATTGGATGCCGAGAAGGCCTTTGATTTCGTCTCCTGGAATTTCCTGTTTGGGGTGCTGCACTGCTTTGGTTTGGGTGAGGGATTCATCAACTTTGTGAAACTACTTTATGTCGAACCGACCACCAAGGTACAAACCAACAGAAGCTACTCTGATGCAATAAAACTAGCTAAAGGCACATGGCTATCAAACCGTTTGCATGGCGGATAAGGAAACTACAGAGCCATAGGGGAATACATATCTGGGGACCCCCTCAAGTGAATTTGTTATATGTGGACGATACACTGCTGCATTTCAGAAAACCTGAAGAAAATATAGAAGCTATACTCGAGGAAGTCAGCAAATGTACACAACACTCTGGGTATGAGATAAAAACACAGCAAAGTCAGAAATGTTTCCCCTAACAGACAACACCATAGAACACAATAACCTCCACGGGATGCAATGGTATAATAACACAGTCAAGTACTTAGGAGTAAAAGTATATGAACATAATCATAAAGAATACCTCACTAAACTGGAACATAAATTGAATTTATGGACTAAACACACAATGTCACTATATGGCAGTGTGGCAGTATTAAAAATGATAGTAGTGCCCACATTTTGATGTTACTTTAAAACCATATCAATATGGCCTGGACGCAAGTTCTTTGCTAAATTCTGATTACTAGCAGCAGCATTTGTGTGGGGAAATGGCACTGCCCATACGAAATGGGAATCCCTTACTGAGCCATTTGGTAAAGGGGGCATTGCCGCACCAGACTTCGAGCTGTACTATCTTGCGGCCCAGGCAAACTATGAGGGATATTGGTATGGACAAGAGACTGATATAGCACTCACGAAACTAGAGGCATATGGAACATCCCCAATTAGCTTAAAGTCAGTAATGCTAACTGACGATATATATATAAATGCCAATCTGACCCGGTCCGCGTCACTGTAGACGCATGGATAAGAATAAACGTCAGATTGGACAATCAACACCCATACTGTAAAAGTATGCCATATGAAACTGCCCAGCCCTCCCCCAACACAGGATTTACATATCCAAATGTGGTTGGACCCGAATAGAGAAATTAACGTAGGTGATCTGTATCCAGGGGGCAGATTTGTCACTTTAGAGGAATTTAAATACAAACTGGGAAACGACCCAATACGCACAATACAATACTACCGAATGCGTGCAGCAGTTAAAAAGAAATGCCCAATGTTCCCATCAGAACCCGAAACAAATGAGTGTTTAGATATGGTGACATAGGGAAACAATAAGAGAGGATTGTTAGCAAAGATATATGCTAAGGTGCAGGATGACTCGGCACAGCAGATCTGTGTGAGATTAAAATGGGAAAGGTACACAAACACAGTAATAGATGATGTGAAATGGCAGAAAATGTGTAGTCTCCCCAAAGAGGAATCACTCAATTTAAGACTTTGGCGAATACAATTTAAAGCATTGATCAGATTACATTACACACCAGCACAAACATCATGATTGGAGGAGCCGCATCTTGCTTCCTGGTCTAGCGACCAGCGGGGACCTCGCCTGCTCCACTTCCATCCGGAGCCAGGTGAGTGTGCCCCCGGGAGCCTAGAGCTCTCTCTGCCATCTTTAGGACTTGGGGTCTTAAATACCCATGGCCCCAGGCCACCTGAGGCCATAGCCTGCCTGCCTCCCCCAACCCGCTCCGCCTTCCCGGCGAGAGCCCCTCCGCCTCCCGAACCACCCCCACGCCCTGATTGGTCTACCAGAAGGCCATAACTGACCCTCCCAGAGCAGCCCTCTGCCCGGCAGCCCTTGCGGCTAAGGGCCCAAGGACAAGGGCGGCTCCCACATTGGCGGTTCCAAGAAGTGTCTGCAGGTGTCAGCAGGGGAAGCCAATGAAGTCACCAGACACCGACAAAACTGTAAGTGCTGGCATAGGTGGGGGTAGAGCAATTACTCTACTTCAGAAAGCTCCTGCCACTCTAACTTACCTTTCAATGGCCTAGGCTGCTACAGACCTACACCATGCATTATTAGAGAGATATGTGACCACCAGCCTAAACCTAATCATGGCTGGACAGCAAACACTGCCTGCAGTATAATGTTAACTAGTACCATACCCCGAGAGAACCACAAAGATTAGCCTGCGCCAAATCTAGACAAAAATGTGATTGTTAGCATATGCCACACTTAGATGGAATTCTCAAGTTTAGCCTGCACCAAATCTAGACAGAAATGTGATTGTTAGCATATGCCACACTTATATGGAATTCTCAAGCTTAGCCCACGTCGCATCTAGATAGAAATATGATTGTTAGCATATGCCACACTTAGATGGAATTTCAGAAATGTGATTGTTAGCATATGCCACACTTAGATGGAATTCTAAAGTTTAGTATGTTCGCATCTAGACAGAAATGTGATTGTTAGCATATGCCACACCTAGATGAATTCTCAAGTTTAGTCTGCGCCAAATCTAGACAGAAATGTGACTGTTCGCATATGCCACACTTAGATGGAATTCTCAAGTTTAGTATGCTTCGCATCTAGACAGAAATGTGATTGTTAGCATATTCCACACCTAGATGAATTCTCAAGTTTAGGCTGTGCCAAATCTAGACAGAAATGTGATTGTTAGCATATGCCACACTTAGATGGAATTCTCAAGCATAGCCCGCGTCGCATCTAGATAGAAATATGATTGTTAGCATATGCCACACTTAGATGGAATTTCAGAAATGTGATTGTTAGCATATGTGATTCTTAGCATGCACCACACTTAGAATTCTGAACCTAGCTTGCGTCGCATCTAGATAGAAATGTGACTGTTAGCATGTGCCACACTAGTATGGAATCCCACAATTGCAAGGACAGCAATGCCAACTAACCAACCAACTAACAATTCCATCCCTCCGCATACACCTCTCAAACTATAACCAACCACAACCACAAGCCTAAAACGCAGCAATCCGCACAAACTTCACAACAATGCAACAACAAAACAAACCACACATAGACTTGCACAACAGCACACGACGACTACGGACCATAAAACACCCCAAGCCCAGCCAACGGACCCACCGGGCTGAGGCTGTCAACAGCCCATCACTGCTCTCTTGCACTTTTTCAGCTTATTCCCACTAACCCACCCCCTCTTCTCCCCTTTTTCAGAGCCGCTAGAGCGCCAGGGGACCACTTCGGTGGTGATAGTGCGCGGTACAAATGTCCTTTAACATTAACATTAACATTTACTCCTAACAACCCTTCGAAATGCCCAAAATGTGGAAATGAAGAGGCAGACACTACACATATGTTTTGGAAATGTCCTTCATTACAAGGTTACTGGCAACAGGTGGCAGGACTATTAAGTGACATGGCAGATTTTCCTCCAATACTCCTCCCCTTACCCTGCTTACAAGGGGATCTAGGTCAGACAAATATAAAGATAAGAAGACTCTTCAATATGGGATGTGTTATTGCCAAAAAGTGCATTTTATTGAATTGGAATGCAAAACAGGCACCTGCAATCCAACAGTGGTTTAAGGAACTAGCATTTGCCAATGAGAGGGAGGAGGGGTATGTGAATACTGTGGCTACAACAAGTAAACCTAAGGACATATGGGAACCGTACAGAAGACAGATGAAAAACATCATATGTAGATGAAAGGTCATGTACAGAATGTTATAAGACATGCTCATGTATTTAACAAAACTGAATATACTGCATAATCTATAATACTGGAAAATTGGAAAATGTAACATGATATACGTATGGCAACATATTCACATGTATTAAGGCAAAGTTGATTTCTCTGTAACCCAATGTAAACAAGTTTAATAAAAAAGAATTATAAATGTGGTCAAGTTTCTGTTAGTAAGAAAACATTAAATTTTCATGAAGTGACATCCATTGAATGTGGCCATTTCACAACATGCGTGAGTACGGAAGTAGATTGGCTTGTTTGTAATGACTCTATAGTGACACACCAAGCTAGATTGCCAAAAGGTTTAAAGAATGCTCACTTAATGTTGTTAGAAGCAAAGTTTTATAATATATGTGTAATATTCTTTGTGAATATAAATATGCAAAATAAAAGCTTGAATTTGACAAATATGGCATAAGTGTTTTATGTAAAGTAGGAGATGGATCATTACTAGGATGTACTTTAAAAACAGTACTAAATAAATGTAGAAGTAATATTCTGAAGATGATATATATTAGAAGAGAAAACAGCATTCTGCAATCTTCTACTTCTGTTTTATTGTGTAAAACATTTTATATTTTAATATGTACAAGTGTTCCCTATAAATGATAGGTTACATTCATGGTTCCATGTACATTACAGTTGAGTGTGAGGGAGTGTAGATGGTCATGAGTGTTTACATATGAAACAAGTAAACAGTAGGTTGTAAATACAAAAACATATAGTGCAATGTTTGAAAAATAAATGAGATGTAACTATTAATATGAGTTTCAGGGAAGAATTTACATATACTGTGTTTGAATATTATGTGTATGGATGCTGAAAATAAGTATGCACCCAACATTTAAAAAAAAGTATTCTAATTAAAATAAACAATAAAAATGCATTACTCAAAAAGTTAGTATATTAAATGTATAAAGATGTTCTATGTGCAGTGTGAAGTTTTCAGAAAAATCAGATGATCTATTCAGTCATTAAACCATGCATGTTTTTTTATTTTATTTTGTATGGTAGGTTTATGAAAATTGTCATTATCTTCTTAGATGTGTAGGTGGCCAGAAAAAGGATGTACACCAAATTATGAAAGAAGTTATGAAATAAAAATGTAGATATCATTTTTATAATTTAGAATGAATTTTGATATAGTAAAAAAAGGTATTGCACACAGCATAGAAGTATCAGTGCTAATAGAAGTTTATATAATTATTTGTAGTGTTACATTTTTTTTTTAAATATGATGTGTACAATATGAAATGTCATTATGAACTTCTCATGTGTGTTTGTGGCCAAGCAAAGGATGCACACAGATTTTATGAGAAGTATGGAATTTATATTTGTTAGGTTATTAGTGTAGTTTTTGCCAAGTATTAATACATGTTTACACAGAAACATGTTTATTGTCTACCTAGTACTTGAAATATAGGTATGACTATACTTTAAAAAGATTAATACTCAAAATAATGTTACAGTGTTGCCATGACTTCATTTATTTATTTGTAAAAGTGAAGATATAGTTAGGTTATCTGTCGTTTCCTGGTGGCGGTTGCATAAAGTAATCTGTACATTTGTCATCATGTAGTATAAAGTCATGTTTGCACAGTTTTGTAACATCTGTGCATTGTAGTGAAATGCCATTATCGGTGTATAAACTATGGATGTTGTGGGCAATGCTTTTTCAAATTTGCTCATGCAAAAACTAGTTCGTAATGAGCTAAATGTAAAATATTTAAAATAACAGAATTTTCTCCAACAAGATGTTTTTCTTTCCTCTATAGCATGATTAGTGAAAACAACCTGTTAATGGTTGTGAACTTGGATGCAATCAGTATTCTTTTAGTATCATAATTGTGTATTTATTTTGTTATGATGAATACCAGAGCACCACTCTGGTGGTGATAGTGCCCGGTGTAAATGGCCTTTAACATTAATATTAAGTACATTTTATTTTATTTCTGAGTTGGTAATATGGAAGAAAGAGGCAATTATGTATTAAGGTATTTGGTAAGACATTAAGACATTTGAGAAATATATATGTGTAATGCATTTATGTACATACAAACAGTTGTATATTTTTTTTAAATAATATTATTTCTAGCCACGGCTACAGTATTAGCCAATGAATCACAGGACTTTTCTTGCATGGCTAAAGTGAGCAACGACTTGAATTCCTTTATTCACAGCTAAACCAGGTTCCCCTGTTAACTGTGGCTACAGACAACAATTGGGAATTGCAAGTACTGAAACTGCATAAAATAAATTACAATAAATATTGCAATATATTTTAGCAGTCTGATGTCCATTTTATCCATTCTTATAAAATAAAATTATCTATTCTACTATTCTTAAAAGGGCCATTTCTGGGGATTGAAAGAGGATTGTGGAATAGGGGAGGAAATCACATAAGGATGAAACGTATAACAAAGTGAAATAAAATAAAAAAGAAAAATATATTATTAAGTATTTTATTTGTAATATTTTAGAAAAAAATGGGGGGCTAAAATGGCCACTTACAAAAAAAAAATAACACTGGTGTTGTGCGATTAACCTCTGCCATTCATTATATTGCAGCATCTTCCTTGACTACCCATTCTTGCATTTTTTACACATGACTTTCATCATGTTTATATTGGGTGTCGGTAAGAAAGGAGTATGTGTAGTGGATATCACTGCTGATGTAGAGGCCTCATTTCCTGTTTGAGTTGTTGATGCACTGGTGGATGGAGGTTCTGCAGATAGTGATGATCACCTTCTTTGCAAGGAATGGGCCCCATGCATTTTCCTTTTGTAATTATTGTGTGCTTTTCGATAGTCCTCATCAACCTCATCCCAATGGAATCTCCTAGGCTTTGAGATGGAACATCAGAAGGCCCACTGCGTAAAGTCTTATTACAGAAGGTGCAGAATACCTCCTCCAACTCTTTTCTGGAACAGTGTTCCTTCACTTTGAAGAAGCGCCAACTGTCAGCTGTTTTTTTTCATTCCTGTGTGCTTCTTCCTTGGTGGTGAGGAATTGTTGACTCAAATGATGATGTCATTACTACTGGTACTCTCATTTTCACACATGTTGGAATGTCTTAGTAGGAAGAAAAAAGTAAAACCTTCAAAAAAACAAGACAAAAAGCCAGTGCTGCAAAAAAAGAAAAAAGTTTTTGGAAAAAAAGAAAAAAAAAGTAAAACAAAAAATATACAAACTGAACAAATCACAGTACAAAGGGAAATAGGATCAGGAGAAAGGTGGGTAAAAAGGATCAGGAATTTAAGAGGTAAAGTGCCAAAAGTGCTTGCAGTTAGGGAGAAACCATTTCACTAGCAAGTACAGAAATCAATGATAAATATGAATTATTTTTTGTAGGTGTGGTGATTATTCGAGGCTACAGACTGCCACGGCATCTGATTGGACAGTCTCGTAAATGTAGATGTCATCAAACGGCATGGGCATAGCCGCGTCAATTTATTACAACGTTTGATTGGGTTGTTCATTGACATGCATAAAAGTCACATGTAGGCGCAGCGTGTGATTTCATTGGTTGGTGGATCATGCACGAAGGTTGGTAGCTGTGTTAAAGGAGCTCAACATTCTATTGTCTCATTTTGCATGTGCGAGTTACTTCAGATGACATGAAAGTCATGTTAGGCGCAAAGATGCAGCGTGTGATATGATTGACTGGCGTATTGGGCGCGAAGGCACGTAGCCTCATTGAAGGATGTAAACGTCTATTGGCTCATTTCGCACTTGCAGGTAACCCCCCCAATATATATATATTGCTGGTGGTACTCTTGTTCAGAGAGGAATTGCCATAGCATTTCCGTGCTGGACTGCCCATGTGGGCGGGACAAAGACTGATATGCAAATGGATATTTCCCATCTGTGAAAGGTACAGTGAGCAAAAAGCGTGTGCTGCAAACTCTCATCTCAGAACAGATTATCATGCCATGTTCTTTCTGGAGAGGAGCGCCTGCTACCTTTTTTAAAATATTTGCAAGGAACTTGGGGTTGGTCACCCTGAGTTACCTGGGGGCAACCAGACGTGGACTCCCTGCTCACTGTGCTCAGAGAGGCACAGCTTCACCTCACTGATGAGGACCAACAAGGCTCAAACATGTGTATGGGTTTGCTGGTGGTACTCTTGTTCAGAGAGGAATTGCCATAGCATTTCGGTGCTGGACTGCGCATGTGGGCGGGACAAAGACTGATATGCAAATGGATATTTCCCATCTGTGAAAGGTACATTGAGCAAAAAGCGTGTGCTGCAAACTTTCATCTCAGAACAGGTTATCATGCCATGTTCTTTCTGGAGAGGAGCGCCTGCTACCTTTTTAAAAATATTTGCAAGGAACTTGGGGTTGGTCACCCTGAGTTACCTGGGGGCAACCAGACGTGGACTCCCTGCTCACTGTGCTCAGAGAGGCACAGCTTCACCTCACTGATGAGGCCCAACAAGGCTGAAACACGTGTATGGGGTTGCTGGTGGTACTCTTGTTCAGAGAGGAATTGCCATAGCATTTCGGTGCTGGACTGCCGATGTGGGCGGGACAAAGACTGATATGCAAATAGATATTTCCCATCTGTGAAAGGTACAGTGAGCAAAAAGCGTGTGCTGAAAACTCTCATCTCAGAACAGGTTATCATGCCATGTTCTTTCTGGAGAGGAGCGCCTGCTACCTTTTTTAAAATATTTGCAAGGAACTTAGGGTTGGTCACCCTGAGTTACCTGGGGGCAACCAGACGTGGACTCCCTTCTCACTGTGCTCAGAGAGGCAAAGCTTCACCTCACTGATGAGGCCCAACAAGGTTAAAACACATGTATGGGGTTGCTGGTGGTACTCTTGTTCAGAGAGAAATTGCCATAGCATTTCGGTGCTGGACTGCCCATGTGGGTGGGACAAAGACTGATATGCAAATGGGTATTTCCCATCTGTGAAAGGTACAGTGAGCAAAAAGCGTGTGCTGCAATCTCTCATCTCAGAACAGGTTATCATGCCATGTTCTTTCTGGAGAGGAGCGCCTGCTACCTTTTTAAAAATATATATTACAGGGCCTGCGGTAGAGGCCCTGTAGTTATGGTTAAGTTGCTCAACTCACAGGAAGAATTCTTTTTGGGCAGCTTATAACTTTGATTCCCCCAGACGAATCCTTACCAAACTTTGCAAAAAAAAGTATATGGCCCCCTCTGAATTCGTTTCACAAGTTTGGTGAGGTGTCATCAAGGGTGGGCAAATTTGTAGGTGGGTACCAAAATGTTATTTTTTTCCATAGACACAGTGGAAAAACATTATTGCTCACGTCTACAACCCAAACCGCTGGACATATTTTCACCAAATGTGTGGCAGGAGTGGTGGCTTGGTCCCGGGAGTGAGCTTTGGTAAATTTGGTGTAAATCTATTGAGTTTTTTTTTTTTTTAAATGGCCCAAAAGTATGTTAAAAAACACTGCTATCTGGGTTCGGTCCACGGACTCACTTCCCTGTTCGGTCCATGGATGGGCCTCTGATTGATTGATTTATTTATTGCTTATTTGTATAGCGCCTGTACACAATGTGTTTCAAAACGCTTCAAGGAGGAAGGAGGCATGGGAAAATACAGTTACATTCTTACAGGTCCTTGAAACAAATCAGAATGTGCGAAAAAACCCTCAAATGATGACGTCATTACTACTGGTGCTCTCATTTTCACACATGTTGGAATGTCTTAGTAGGAAGAAAAATGTAAAACCTTCAAAAGATTGGTTCAGAAGGCTACGGACATCGGGCACACCCGCTGATTGAATGGTGAAAAGTGTGAAATGCGTCAGATTTTTGGAAACACCCGCCATGTTGGATTCACTGACATCCACTGGTGTCCACGAACATCGCGGTAAAAAACTATTAAAATACACAACATTGCACTTGTCAAACTCATCACACAATCTCTGGGGAAAGTGGGTGATGAGGATGTGATGGGATATGGCCATAAGAAGCCCATAATGGGGTGTTTTTTACCCCCCAAGGTCAGTGAAAAGTCTGAATGTTTGGCTACAGTCCTGTGATGTTTGAGAACACTTCAGATGTTGGGGGACATCTTTGCCTATTTCTGCATTACTGGGTTGGTGAAAAGCAGTTTTTGGATGGCTTATAACTTTGGCCCCACACAATAAAACTGAATGACATTTTTGGAATTTCATTCTAGACCTGATTCTGAATGGTTTCGGGAAGTGTGGAGCTGTTCTGTCAAGATGGAACCAAATTAGAGGAGGGTCCCAACATATTGTAAAAGCTTAAAAATGTGATGCCATTTGATGAATCTGCACAAATGTTTGCATGCCTGTGGAAACAGAAAAATTGATATGAGGCCGGGAAGCCCAAAGGAAACACACCAACACAGGTTACAAAGGACATACAAAGCGCTTTATTCAAAGTTACAACAATTACCAAAAGTCAATTGACATACGGATAGCTATTCGGCTCTCAGAGTAACAGAACGAACCATCAGCGGTAGTTCGCCGTGTTAGTGTGAGAGACCTACATTGGGATACTCGGGTTTTTATACTTTTTATCCAGCCTTGGCCAACCCCCTCGCGGGTTAACCATGCTTTGGACCAGGCCTAGGGTTCGTTGCCAGGTCAATCCCATAATGTATGCAATTTGATCAGTTCCGCTGATACAGTTGTTCATTTACACATAGGTCAGGGATAGGACAAGGTCTCAGTTCGCGACCGCAACAAGTGGCCTGCGGGCATATTACTTAATCATGTGTGCGGAGGTCACAACGGCCAGAATCCCACTCGAAATGTCATTCGACCTCCATTTTGTTGTTCAGGGTGACTTCCACACTGCAAGAGTACCTAAAATGGTGGCTTAATCCAAGATGGCGATTTGCACAATACATTAAGGTCAAGACCTTGCCGCAGAATCTATGTACACAATGTTTTTAGACAACTTGGCGTAGGCCAACATACATTCAAACAATGCGATAGGAGGTACAATATTATTTTGATTTCCACAGACCCTCCTTTTGGCCTATGCCAAGTGCTAAACATCATCCCTAATGCTTACGAAAATGACTCCATGTATTATCATCCATAGGTTCCGCATCATTGTCTGTAATGTCTATAGCCATAAGGTCGTTCAAAAGAACCTCTTGCAACATGAATTCTTTAGATGCTGTATCTGGGGTATATATTTTATGCCCTATTGCGCTCACTGCTTGAGCACAACACCCCCCTATCATTCCACATATACTTGGGAGGCATTGAAAACAACAACAAAGGAATAACAGAATCCCTAAAATAACCAGAATGACGGAAAGCACCTTCCAACCCCAAGATCGCAGAGGATCCCAAAACCAAGTACTAAGGTTCCAGTCTCCTACAGGGATATGGACTTCAGAACTGAGAGTATGCAAGTTCTGAATTGCTTTAAAAATTGTGGGTGAGGAGTCTGGTACGAAAACACAACAAGCGGACCCCACTAATTTGCATACTGAACCTCGTTCTGCCAAGATGACATCTAATGCCATCCGATTTTGAAGTGCTACCAATCTTATCGCCTTTTGCTCTAAGGTCATATTGTAGAGTATGTCCGTGGTCCGGTTGATCGTTCTCTCCAATACCCTTGCTAATCCCCTAATGTTCTCTGAGTTTGCTATTTGTCCCCAAAAGGGCACAACCGATTTAGCTATGTCCCACAATACTTGCCCAGGGGTATCTCCATTGTTGTCTCGCCGTGGGCGAGCCTTAGAAACCTCCAAGGTACTAGCTACAAATACCCCGGGTAACAATATTCCTGAATAACAGGTCCCCTGCCAATCCTTGGGCAACCAGGGAAATGCTAAACTACCACAAACAAAATAAACGGTCCCTCCTACATACAGAGGCCTGTTTTCCCCAGTCAAATTTACAATATTTTTACAAGTTTCAAAATCTCCCATTGGCCTAGTGCCATTTCTCTGTACACAGAAGGGAACCAAGTCGGGACTATGATTTACAGAATAAGAAGGAGGTACAGCGTCCTTATTGCCTATCGGAGCCATTTTAAAGGAAATCAGAGTTTGAAAAGGAAGAGATAGTTTGTCAGACGGCCTAATAGAAGCAACGTTAGGTTTACTTCTATTTGCGAAAAGCGAGCATCCCAGGGGAGTCAATTCACGTTTCTCGAAATCATTTAAATTAGTTCCATCAAAGTTCCCTGAGATGCTATCATTCCATCGACCAAAGAATAGTGCTCTAAGAGAGGCATAGCAAGAAGTCGTTAAAGGTAGAGGATGTATATACCATCCCAGTCCCTTGTTCCCATGTTGCGGTAAGTGAGTACAAATCCAACAATTACTCTTATTAAAAATGGCATGAGTAGCATTCATTACTATCATCAAAGTGTTATTATGATACTTCTGTCTATGTTGGGAGTCTCTAGGGGACAGAGTGTGAAGGTGTACAGAGGGAGTCAAAACAGTTGGTACGATCTTGGTCGGTAATAAAGGTTTCAAAGGATAGACTTCTTCGAAATACCAAAGTCCTACAGCAGCAGTTGCAAAAATAACAATAATCAAAATCAAAACACAACAGTACGTTTTCGGGGCCCAGGCACATTGTTCATTGTTCGATTTGGTCACCCCCTTATCTAAAAGTCCAGTGCGGGGAGCAGCGGTGAAGGTGGCAGGCATCGTAGTTCCTTGATCGACGGCCCCAATGTTCGTTGCTGGCGACACTACGGTCGCATGATTTCTTAGTCCTTCCCAACCCTAGCCAGCAGAATCCCTTTTTGTTCAACAAAACAAAACAATTTTCCGATCACTTCCTTTTCCAGATGCACGACACTCGTGCCGTAGTTCTATTTCCGTGGTCGAAGGTTGTACCTGATGGTACCCAAATTTGTCTGGTCCAGAAGCAAAGTATCGTCACTTCCTGAGGGAAGCGACGTGTCGGTGGCGACGGAAGTCGCAGAGCTCGAAACAGTGTTTTCCGGAAGTGATTTTTCAAGAGAGTGTGGAGACGAGATGGACTGTTCCCCAAGCTCCTCAGGCTCAGAGAACTTCTCCGACGCACTCACAGCGCTGTTTGCTACTCCAAGATCAGAGACTGTAGCACCAGCGAGGGGTTCTGCTTCTTCTGTAGCGTGTGGCGTCGGGTGAGGAAGTTTCTTGACGTGCGTCGCGTGAATCCAGTTCTTCTTTCCAGCCACCCGCACTGCTGTCCTGGTGACCAATAATACCTGGTGGGGTCCCCGCCAGCAAGGCGCGAGACAGGAAGACCTCTCGTAGGCCTTCACGAGGACCCAACTTCCAGGCTGTATATCGTGTCCTGGGCCCGTGAACCGTACAGGTAAAGCTGAGTGCACCTGGTGGTAGATGAAATACACATTTTTAGTTAATTGGTTACACTAGTCTACAAGCAATACATTCTCCACCTCCCTCAGGGCTTTAGGTTTCGGGAGACCCCAAATGTTAGCAGGCCTCCCCATCACTACCTCAAATGGAGAAAGCCCAGTTCTAGTCTGAGGTGTGGTACGCATAGCTAATAACACAATAGGCAAAGCATCTGGCCATTTCAGTTTGGTATCAGCACATGTTTTCGCAAGTTTATTCTTTAAAATACCGTTGTGTCTTTCTACCAACCCAGCACTTTGAGGATGCCTAGCTGAATGAAATCGTTTCTCAATACCTAGGGCTGTACATATTTGCAAAATTACTGCTGCGATAAAGTGAGGAGCATTGTCCGACCAGATTATCCTCGGGAGCCCAAATCGAGGAAAGAATTCTTTTACCATAATCTTTGCAGTGGTCATGGAGGTAGCATCTCTGACGGGGAAAGCATCGACCCATTTACTAAAGGCACAAATAATTACAAGAACATATTTCAGATTATTACATCGCTCCATTTCAATAAAATCAAAATGTATAACCTCAAAAGGGACAGATGGGGGCCCGAAACTTCCCCTTGGAGTCACTGTCCCCTTTCCCACATTGTGCTGTAGGCAGATCATGCAGTTCTGGACGTGCCTCTTTGCAGTTTCCAGAATTTTGTCATTTACCCAAACCTGTTCTAACATTTTCGTGATCTGCTGGACACACACATGCGTAGGACCGTGTGCCATCGTAACCATCGCCAATACATAAGAATCAGGAAGCAACCATTTCCCTTCGCATGTATCCACCCAACACCCTTCGTCATCCAGTTTCCCCATTCCTTCAGCCCACTTTCTAGATTCTTCCATCGTGGCATCAGTCTGAATATCTCGCACAGACCCAATACCTTCATCCATTATGCAAACGTCTCTCATTTCCCTCGAGGTATACATGTCCGTGCTAAGTTCTGTGGCCATTTGTCTGGCTATCAAATCCGCAAAAGCGTTCCCTCTGCCCACATCATCTATGACCTTGCGATGTGCTGCACATTTCATGATCGCTAATTGCACTATCAAAGGGCCATGCTGAATCTTGGTCCCATGTGAGGTCAGGAACCCTCTTTCCGACCAAAGTTTTCCGAAGTTGTGAGCCACCCCAAATGCGTACTGGCTATCGGTATATATATTTACTCTTCGCCCTTGGGAAAGTTCACAAGCTCGGGTCAACGCTATAATCTCTGCGGCCTGCGCGGAGTTATGCGAAATTCTCTTAGTTTCAACAATTTTGCTCAATGTAGTAACTGCATAAGCAGCTGTAGATATACCATTCATAAGTTTGAAGCAGGAGCCATCACAAAACAGCTCCCCTTCTGCATTATCCAAAGGAGTATCTATGAGATCTATCCTGCCCTTCGTTTCTTGCTCGGTGGTATACAGGCAGTCATGTGATTCTTCGTCATCGCAAACAGTGTTTTGCGGGAAAGGTAAGAGTTCAGCCGGATTGCGAACACAACACCTCTTAATTTGAATATGACGGGCAAACAGAATTAGTTCATACTTTGTTAACCGTGCAGAGGTGAGGTGTTGCGTTTGGGTTTTGTTCAATAGGATATCAACAGAGTGAGGTACCATCAAAATCAAATCATGGCCTAGGACCATTCCCTCACTCTGTTTTACAGATGCGGCAGCAGCAGCAACAGCGCACAAACATCTTGGCAAAGCGCATGCGACAGGATCAAGGGCGGAGGAGTAGTAGCTGCACGGCCTATTCTTCCCTCCGTGTTCCTGTGTTAACACAGCCAAAGCACATCCATCACATTCATGCACAAACAACACAAAGGCCTTGTCATAATTTGGAGTACCCAGAACCGGTGCCGAACATAGCGCGGTTTTGAGAAGCTCAAATGATCGTTGATGTTCCGATTCCCATGGCAGTGGCAGAGAAATGCCCTTCTTCATCAAAGCCAACATCGGTTTTACCACTAGTGCGAAATTCGGGATCCACAACCTACAGTAGGACGCCATCCCTATCAGGGCTCTGACTTCCTTCTGTGTTTTTGGAACAGACATGCCAGAAATGTGTTTTATTCTTTCAGGTGTCAATCTTCTCCCCTCCTTTGACAGGAGGTAGCCTAGATAGGCAACCTCCTGACAACAATATTGAAATGTTTTAAGCAAAGCTTTGTGACCATTTTTAGCTAGATGAACAAGCAACAGTATAGTGCCTTCTTTACAGGCCTTCTCAGAATCTGCAGCCAAAAGTAAATCGTCAACATATTGAAGCAGCGTGCAAGTAGGTGGCAATTCAAGGGTGTCGAGCTGCTCTTTTAAAGCTCTACTATAAATGCTGGGACTTTCAGTATACCCTTGAGGTGCCCTTGTAAATGTAAATGAGCGTCCCCCCAAGGTGAACGCAAACAAATATCTGCTTTCTTTATGTATAGGGATACTAAAGAAAGCGTTTTTTAGATCCACAACGCTAAAGTGCGTAGCCGAAGCAGGGATCATTGTTAATATCGTCGTCACATCAGGCACAATTGGAAATTGTGGGGCGACCACTCGGTTAATAGCACGAAGATCAATTATAAACCTGTATGGAATTGCATTGTCGCCTTTCTTATATACAGGTAAGATCGGACTGTTACACAAACTACCTGTAATTTCCTCGATCACCCCACGATGTACAAAATCGGAGACAATGTATTTCAAAGCACGTTCACCTTCTACTGATAATTTATACTGCGGGATGCGTGGCAGTTTAACCCCATGTTTCAGGACTATTTTAACGGGCTCGATCTGTAACACTCCGACATCATTGTCGTCCACCGCCCACAAGCATTCCGGGACAATGCTGAACTCGGGAGGTAAAGGTCGAATCAAGAACTGAGAATTAGGAAGTTGCTGTGGTGAAACAGTTAGCCGTACTCCATCCGAAGAACAATTAATTACTGTGTTCAATTTCTTTAACAAATTCAACCCCAGCAAATTCTCTCCACAGTTTGAAGTGAGAAGAAAAGGACAATGGTCTATAAAGGGACCCAGAGAAACGGATACCGGCATAGAAACCGGACAGACAGTTGGTACACCAGAAAACCCTACGGAAACATTTGTTTGCCCTGACAGTGGGATGTTTGGAACCCGAGAATGATCAATGGAGCACTTCTGTGCTCCAGTGTCAATCAAAAACTGTTGTTTCCTATTCCCCACTAATAATTCAACGTAGGGGCCTTTTTGATTAACGGGAATAGGCAAAGGTTCCAAACCCTGATTCGGGCAATGCTAATAAAACGGAGCCTCGTCAAAAGGAAGCTCTTCAGAAAGGTAGGCAGCAGAAGGGTGATCAAATATGTTTCTCGAGTCCATACTCGAGGTCTGATTTTCCCGTGAAAAAGGTTGCTGAGAATCCTGTAAAAGCTGACCTCTGTCAGGGCCCCCTGCTCCAGGGCAGCCCCTAGGTCGTCTACCCATACCCCCAAACGCACTGTTTGACCTCTGGCGAAGGACAGGGCACTGTGCTCACCAATGACCTTCCTGGCGGCAATAAGCGCATTGATTAATATTCACAGTACTCAGAGGAGCATTTCCTTTTGGAACGTACTGACCTCTAGTCTGTGTCGTGCCCCCTCTGGGGTTTCTAATAATTTGCTGTAATAATACTTTGGTTTTCAAATCTCCCTTTCTCTTTTCAATTTTTTCCTTCTCATTATTAACACGGTTCTCATAATACTGAGCCATGTGCAAAACCTCAGATTGAGATTTTGCCTGCCAAGCGCCCTCAGAGGACATAATTTGTGACTGGATGTCAGGTACCAATCCACGTACAAATTTGTCCACGAACAACCTCTTCCCCGACTCTGTACCTAAATCCTGTCCACTGAAGTCAGAAAATACCTGCTCGAATCTATTGAAAAATTCGGTGGCGCCTTCAGTTTTCCCTTGAACACAGGCCGTAAGCTTGTCCCAAATAATCCTTTTTTCTGGAATTATAGTTTTTAGTTTAGCGACAATCCTATCAGGTAAAGTAAGTATTACCTGTGGCGGTTTCTCACCAGCTGGTCTTTCTCCATCAATTCTAATCATATTTGCCCACGTATCTCCCAGCCCTGGAACATCGTCTATTGTCCGAACCTGTTTCCATACATCTACTGGTAGGAGCACAGGGAATAACAAGTCAATGTCACTCAAGGTGAACACGGAGGACTGTAAAACCTACTCTATTTCTTTATAAAACCCTGTCGGGTTTTTTCTAATATCAGGAACTGATTGTCTAATTGTGTTCACTTCCTGTCGTGAAAACGGGACGTGAACAAATTGCGATACATAATGTGCAGGGATATCCACCGCGGGGGCACCAGTCGCCGCGTTGGCGGGGATCTCAACTTTTGGGACAAAGGTCGGAGGAACCTCTCTCATAGGCAACTGAGATATAGGTACCTCCGGCCGCTTACTAAGCAATAGAGCCAGGTCGGGCGCTAAGGCAGCTGTAGAAGTGTCGGGCGAAAAAGCCCTTTTACAAATCCCCAATAATTCTATGGGGCAACTAACCCTCTTCCTTACACATTCCTCTTGCAGGTGCTGTACCATCAACTGAATTACTTTTCTTTGCATCTCTACTGTATACTGACTATACGTGTCATACACTTCGTCTGGCGGTATCGATGAATCTGAGATCCATCGAACCGCATCTTTGGTACAAATTCGTACTTCCTCAGGTGCTGTTCTTCGGCACGGAAGGAACCGTTTCTGTACATATATTCTATCGTCCTCATCATCCTCATCTCGTGATTTTTCAAAGTCTTTCCTAAACTCAAACAATCTTTCAACATGTCCATATACTTTCTGCTCTGTGTCCCTCGAAAGTGCCAAAGCATTCAGATCTCTCACCCCTTGTGGAAGATCCGAATTTTGTAATCTACCCCACATCACACACAAATAAGTCCCCAAACCTTTGATAAAAACATTTTTCTCGGGAAAACTATTCAAATTAGATAATGTAGAAAAAACATTAGCTTGATCACCTTTCTCCATGCAATGCTTAGCCCATGCAAACAATTCCTGTTTCCTACCTGCAGAAACAGTACTACGAGTCACAATCTTTGACCCTGCACCTGGATCGACTCCAATCAATACGGGGCCACTCGGGAGCGGAGGTATAGGTAAATTTAACAAAGGTGCAGGTGCAGGGGGAAGGGGCGGTGCGATAGGCGGAGGAACGACAACCAAAGGACTAGGAACAATAGGCTGTACAGGGGGAACAGGAATAGCAACAGGAACAACAGCAGGAATGGGCAGAGTGCCCAAAACAGGAGCATACGGAGGTGGCGCTGAGGCATCGGGTCTGCGTTCATATAATAATTTCTCAATAAATTCCTCAGACACATGGAAATCTTTAGAGGGATAAATTTTCTGGATCCCGAGTGAAAAGGCTCTATCCATATTTTTATCTGATTCTGACCGCTTTTCTTTATCATACAATAATGCTTTTTCAGCGTTTGTTTTATGACGACGTGCATGTTTATCCCTACTTTTAAGCTGCTGCAATGCTTCTTTCTTCCAATTTGTAACACGTCAAAGGCTGCTGGTCTAGCCTTTTTCTTTAACAAGATCGATTCTAAGTATTCAATACGGGGGATCTCAAAACTACCGTTGATTGGCCACTGAAATTCGGAGGCATGTCTGGTCTGTCTGTGCCAAATATCATTAAATACTATACTTCCAATGCCATACTTACAGTACATAGTACATGCCGGCGACCCCTCCTGTGGTGCCGGGCAGCTAAATTCCAAGGATTGCCTATCGCTGCGGAACAGAGCCCTAAAACAGCTAGACAATTTCCGAGGAATTTCTTAAAAAATTGGTGTTACCTGGTCCAATAATTGTGTCTGCAGATACAATACGCCAAATTCAAAGTGTCAGGGTTAAATTAAGAGCCGGGTCACGACTGCACCTGACCAAACCTAAGGAGCACCGTACGGTTTACAAAGAACTTACCTAACGAATTTTACCTTGCGTTTGGTGGTTTCGGCAAATCTGCCCGCCTCAAAATTGGACCCTCGTCAAGATGCCATGTCAGACCACACGACTATCGTCCAAGGATCGGATCGTGCAGCGCTGCCGAGGTATCACGTCTCGATCGGTCGGGCCCGCAGAATCACACCGTCCGATCCCGGTTCGATAGTCTGCGTCAACCTTCAATGATCCGGCATCAATCTTGAGGGTCCCTATTCGGGCGCCAACTGTGGAAACAGAAAAATTGATATGAGGCCGGGAAGCCCAAAGGAAACACACCAACACAGGTTACAAAGGACATACAAAGCGCTTTATTCAAAGTTACAACAATTACCAAAAGTCAATTGACATACGGATAGCTATTCGGCCCTCAGAGTAACAGAACGAACCATCAACGGTAGTTCGCCGTGTTAGTGTGAGAGACCGTACATTGGGATACTCAGGTTTTTATACTTTTTATCCAGCCTTGGCCAACCCCCTCGCGGGTTAACCATTCTTTGGACCAGGCCTAGGGTTCGTTGCCAGGTAAATCCCATAATGTATGCAATTTGATCAGTTCCGCTGATACAGTTGTTCATTTACACATAGGTCAGGGATAGGACAAGGTCTCAGTTCGCGACCCCAACAAGTGGCCTGCGGGCATATTACTTATTCATGTGTGCGGAGGTCACAACGGCCAGAATCCCACTCGAAATGTCATTCGGCCTCCATTTTATTGTTCAGGGTGACTTCCACACTGCAAGAGTACCTAAAATGGCGGCTTAATCCAAGATGGCGATTTGCACAATACATTAAGGTCAAGACCTTGCCGCGGAATCTATGTACACAATGTTTTTAGACAACTTGGCGTAGGCCAACATACATTCAAACAATGCGATAGGAGGTACAATATTATTTCGATTTCCACATGCCGATTTTAAATGTAAAAATGAATGTATTTGCAAAGTTTGGTTGGATTCTGTAAAGAGGGGGCAAAATTAGAGGGGGGTCCCAAAATATTGTAAAGGTTTATACATGTGGTGCCATTTGACGAATCCACAGAAAAGTTTGCAAAAAGATTGCAGATCTAGATATAAATGTATTTGTAAAGTTTGCTGGGATTTTGTCAAGAGGGGGATGTAGAGAGCCCATCTTCCCTTTCCATCATTGCCATCTTGGAAAAGTATTTTCCTTCCTACAGTGGGACTCCGCAGGTGTAGGAAGAAAAATCCTTTTTTTAGCACCCTGTGTTCCCGCCTTGGGAATATGGGGTGCTAATGGCTTTCATCCCCCATTGCAGGGGCTGGAATGAGGGACAACAGTCCGGAGTCCTCGTCATCCTCCCTTGCTTCACTTGGGCTGATAAGTTGGACTGCCTCGCTGTTATCCCTTCGTTCCAGGGTTATTTCCATTAGCATAACACAGTATGCTAATGGAAATGTTGGAAAGTCTTATTGATTCTATGGCCGTCATTACGACTTTGGCGGTAGCCATGCCGCTGCTGGCGGCATGGCTACCGGCAAAATCGGGTCTGGGTTCCCAGAATGGGGAATTACCGGGCCATTCCGAGTTAGTAGGGCCCGGTAGTTCCTCCCTTCAGGAACCCGGGCCCGGACCTTCCCCATTCCCATTTCAGCCGCCATAGGGCTGAATGGGAATGGGAGAGGGAGCAAACAACGGGCCAATTACGAACGGCCCGTTGTTTGCTCCCTCTTCCCCTGCGGGACCCGCTCTGCATGTCCGGTAAAACCAGACGTGCAGAGCGGGTCCCGCGAGGGGACTTCGTAATCAGGCGGTACGGGGTTGACGGCGCCGGGTCCTTTACCGGCGTCGTTAACCCCTTACCGCCTGACTTATAATGAGGCCCTATGTATTTTACTGAGAAATGTAAAGTAGATGGAGTCTATAAGATTTTTTTTTTCTATTTTTTAACTGAAATGAGGCTTGTGTGGCATTTGTGATGTCATCTTTGATGTCCTGGGTGTTAGTCTTAGCAGTGCACACTGGTTACTTAGCTTATCATAATTGGCATACCTCTGAGCTTTTTTGGTTTTTCTTGTAACGATAACGTCACTTTAACACATTTGGTTTTTTGAAGTTCATAGGTTTTTATTAGTGCAACATAACCATAACGACCCTTTAACAAAGTTTTTTCAGTGAATCAAAATATATATGGGCAGTAGTCTTGTACATATGTATTTTGAAATATATTGAGTGTAGTCTTTCTACACAGTTACTGTACAATTTTAATAACTATTCATGAACAGTACATATGCATGTAAATACTTTAAAAAGTTAAGTACATATGCAAACACATTTTTTGTAACAACAGATTTATTTGGGGGGAATGTGGCTGCACAATTACTTTTTATTTTACTTTCTAGACATAATACATTGTTTTGTTTAGCCAAATTGTCTGTATTTTTTATGTTAAGTATGTATAGAATAACAAAACCCTTGAAATTCAAGGAAACAACTTTAATTGTAGGGACTTTAAGGTGAGAACTTAACGCAGCAACCCCTAAAATTCAGCTAAAGCCACGTTAATGTCTTGCCCCTATTGTGCAGCCTATGACCACAGTGATGACATCACAGATCTCATCACTGATGAAATCAGTCATTACATTACAAAAGTAACTGGCATTAAGCATGGCCTTCAACCATGGTCAATGTGCATGGCCAAATATATTTTAACGCATGAATGAGTGCTAGTCATGGCTTTCAGCTATGGACAGTGGTCACAACCTTCATCCATTTGCACTAACAGGCTACCAACCATAGATGTTGACCTTTATCAGTGGATAAGGCACTAGGCATGGACTGTACCACAATACTGGTCACTGGTCAAAATCTTTGGCTATGCCCACTATATATTCTAACATATAAATAGGCTACTAGCCATGGCCTTGACCTTGAGTAGTTTGTGCATCTTTTGTCCATGTCCACTGTATATTTAAAAATAATAAAATGCAATAAGTGATGACCTTTGGCCGTGCCCAGTGTTTATTAAACAACACTAGCTAACCACTAGCTATGGCTTTCGATCATGTCCACTGTATATTATATACACTAACTAGCCACTAGCTATTGTGTTCAACACAACACTAGTCAGTGGCCACAGCGTTTGGCCATGCCGACTGTATATTCTGACATACTCATGGACACTAGCTATGGCCACTGACTACAGATTTCAACGGTGACCACTGTATATTTAAAAACAGTGATGCCCTACTAAGCATGGCATTTAACCATGTACATTGGTATTTTTTAATATAACCAACCACTAGCTATGGCCGTTGGTGCTGGCCAGTGACCCCAGTCTTTGTAATGGCCAATTCCACTGAGTAAATTATTATTAAGGTAATCAAACTTTTCCAGAGCTACCTTATAAATGATGTTATGTCTAATTCCATTATTGATGTAATCAATTATATACAATGCAATTAGTGGTGTCACCAGTGATGGCATCCGTGATGTGATGTGTAATGTCATCATTGTTCTCATACAACATGTTATTACGGATGTCATCAGTGATGTGATATAGGATGTCATCACTGTGGTCCTAGGCTGCGCAACAGAGGGCGCAAAGTTAAGGAGGCTTTAGCTGAATTTCGAGGGTTTTGTTGTGTTAAGTTCTCACCTTAACGTCCCTGCAACTAAAGTTGTTTCCTTTAATCTAGAAATACATAGCTAGGAGAGTCAATGCAAGCAGTACAAGCAGCAGAGGGAGAGAGTGGAAATGTTTTATTTTTAGCTCCCTCTACTGTGGACACCTGTGCCCCAGTAGACACTTTACGTGTAACTAATACATTATTAAATATGTGACTCTCCTACCATCTCAGTCTTTTGCTGCTGCAGTTGAATACGGCTCAGTGGATATGCCCATGCTGGGCATCACGGCACACACAAAACACCCTTCTCTCTCCATAGAGCATGCATCATATCCATACCGTCTTATTGTTTCCTAAATTTGGGGGAGTTCAATCTGTTTATATCTCTTTTTATATATATGTCAAATGTTCTACGTATACATCCTGGGTGTTAGCGTACATGTTGTTTGGTCCCTCAGTGCATGTTTTTTTCTAATTATTACTATGTGAACTTATGAACAGTTCCTTAGCCACATCCCTTTGTCTTCTCATGGCACTCATCCGCAAACCCCCTCCCACACATCTGGAATGACCATGCCACAATTTCTCTTCTCAAATCACACATATGCTGCCCCAATGGCCAGTATAAATGCCCTGCCATTTAGCATTGCTCCTTCAAGCATATGATATGATATGATATTTTATTTATATTGCGCTCATACACAAGTGTTTCAGAGCGCGACCAAACAAACGGAGGGGAACAAGGGAGAACAAAAAAAACACAAAAATGATCTTACAAGGCCCAGTGACATTAAGAACGTGCAAGTGCATGGAGAAGGAAAAGGGGTAAAGTGTGTGGAAGGGGTAGAAGGCGAAAGTGCAGAACAGAAGACAGAAAATAATAAATAATAAGTGAAATAAATAAATAAATACAGACATCGAAGAGGTGGTAGTGCATGCAGCCAGCAAGTGGCAAGTGCATGATTGGTCAGATAGGATATATATGATAAGTGGAGAAGAAAGGTGGGTGCTGTATGGGTACAGATACAGATCTCAGTGCAGTGGGTGGCCCGGAGGCAGAGCAGGAGGGAGGCAGGATGAGCAGGTAAATGGGCCATGAGGACAGTGGGTGGCAGGTGAACAGTGCCAACAGAGAAAACAGGTCAGCAGGGGAGAAGAGGGGCGAAGGAAGAAGCGAAGAGGAAGGTCTTGAGGTGCTTTCGGAACCGGAGATGGTTCTCCTCAAGTTTCAAGGTGGCAAGGAGGCTGTTCCAAAGGGAGGCCTCAGCCGAAGACAGAGATCTACCCCCAGCTCGTTTCTTTGAAAAACGACTGACCCTGAGGGAATTTGAAGTAGAGGAGCGAAGGGCAGGGGAGGAGAGGTATTTACGGAGGGGTAGTTGAAGGTATTTTGGACCCAGGCCCCAGAACGCCTTGTGGACAATGCAGAGGGTTTTAAATTTAATCCTTGCATCCACTGGGAGCCAATGAAGGGATTTCAGAGCTGAAGAGATACGATACCAGGGCTTGAGGCCAAGGACAAGTTTTGCAGTCCTGTTCTGGATTAGTTGTAGAGGGCGGAGAGTGGAGGCAGGCAGATTTCGAAAGAGGCTGTTACAGTAGTCCAACCTGGAGAGAACCAGAGCTTGGGAGACAGTGAGCTTCTTAGGGAAGGAGAGGAAAGGGAGAGTACCTCTGAGGAGGTGAAGTAAGAGGTTTGACTTTTTAGAGACATCAGAAGTGTGTGGAGTCAAAGATGACTCTGAGGTTATTAGCCTCGCAGTTAGCGGTAGGAAGAGGGCCAAGGGAGACCAGCCAGAGAGTGAGGGGAAAGCATGGTTAAGGTGTACCGATGAGGAGGATCACAGTCTTGTTAGCATTTAGACAAAGATCGATGGCAGTACACCAATTTTGAATGGCGATTAGGCAATCAGAGATATGGGGGGAAGTGTGTGTATCCTGCTATACACACACTAGAGGCACTGTTCTCAAAATTCCCCACAACAGTGAAAGGCTCACACCTTCTGGATATATTTAGCTACTTCAGCAAAGAACTAGTGGACACCCACATACCTCTAAAGTCTAGTTGCACCAAAGTCAACATGCCCACACCCTGGAACACGCCCAAGCTCACCACCAACTAACACTCAATCGGTTCCCTTGAAACGTGGTGGGATAAGGATCATGCCCAGAAGATCTCTCATCACTTAAATCCCTGTGCACCCAACACAGACACATGATCTCCAAGGCTAAGTCAACTTATTGCACCTCTTTCTTTGTGGCAGCATCTAAAAGGATCAAAGCCTTAGTAAAAGTAGTCCACACCTGTTCTCACTCTCTATCATCTATAAAAATACCTCCTACCTAATACAGGCATCCATATTCCAGGTTAGTAGCTATCAAATATTGACCCCCTACTATCTAAGATCAGACTTATTCTAGGGTAAACACCTAAATATAAAATGGCTTATGTATATTGCCCCTACACTATCCCCGGGTCAGTTGTCTATAGGGAAATGGGATTTTGCCTTTCAGACACTCTGCCTCACTCAATCTTCTCCCTGTCATGCCAACATCCTCTCCCTGTCCAATTCTCTACTACCCGCCTTCTGTCAACAACATCCTCTGCTATATTATGTCCTCTATATCTCTGATGTCTTTCACTTCATCTATGTCTCGCCTCCACCCTATGAAGTTATTACTCCCACCACTACTCTATCACTCTCTTCACCACACTACTATTCTCTTCTCCACACTACTATCAGCATGCCTCCTCAATACTATCATCACTCATACACACTACAACTCCCCCTCCACACCACTACTCCCTCCTTCCACACTACTACTCCCTCCTCTACAATATTACTATCACTCCTACCCACCTACTTCACAAGCATGTACCATTCACTCTCACAATCACTTCCCACTCACTCATTACACTCCCCCTAAGAACCTTCCTCTCTAATCATGCATGCACACTCCCCAAACACTAACACTTGCTCCCACCATCCAACACCTCACCTTTTACAATAATCGCCTCCACATTCCAATGCAGCAGCTGGAACTTTGGTTGTCTACCTTTTCATCCTTGAACCCCACAGAAATACCCACAACTTCCTGCTTTCTGTTACCCTCTTTATGCCCCCTCCTTCAACTCGATCATTTATATATTACGTTATGTTATGTTAAGTAACTGGCCAATCTAGCCTATTCTTCACCAACCGAGGGGTGTTACTAACAGCAAAGAATTGAAATAGCAGGCCATGCCCTGTCCATCTTCTCTACATGGGTTCACTGCAAAATAGTAATGGCCTCCTGTGTTTCACAATGTCCCAGTTTGTGTTATGGAGCCTATGGATGGCTTCCCCCAATGTAAGTGAAGTCCTCTTTGGGGTTTGTGGCTCTGGTGGTTTAGGGGCCCTGCAGTGATCCTGCTGCAACATGCAGTGTTGTTTGGAAACAGCGCATAGCATGTTCCATGGTAGAGTGAGCTCTGTGGCTCTCCCTCGGCTATCTCTCGCTCTATATGTCTCTATGGGGACTCTTGAGTTACAGCGCCATTAGCATGGGGTACTGTACTGGTAGGCTGCTGTCACTCTGTTAGTTTTCCGACTTGATGGTTAACAACAGGCCTGAAAAATAGAGATTACATCTGGTTAGCATTTTGTTCAGGAGGCGTGGGGTGGTGCAAGTGGTTGATGCTCAGTAACTAACAGTCATTTGGGGGGACAGAAAAGTGGGGCCCTATAAACTGCCAGGGTCCTCCTCTGAGGTCGGACCAACACTGCATTCCTCACTGGTAGGCCACCCAATCAAGGATGAGTTGCGTTCCAAGCCTCTCCTGACAAGTCAGTCAGTGGTGAATGTGGGATATATGTAGTGTCTTGTGCTTATAGGTGCTATAGTATACGGCACTCACAGAAACTGCACAGCTAGGTGTGAGTGTGGGGTATGCGTTCTGCCTTGAGCTTCAGGGAGCTACACCTATGGCTGCATACAGAAAGTACACAGGACGGATTGTGGGGTATTTGTACTGTCCTATGTTTCTGTGCTGCTGTACCATAGGGTGCATGCAGCAGCTACACCATTGGGGATAATTGTGGGTTAGGTGTATTGATCCTTTCTTCTGGGTGCTATGCCAGATGCCCCATAGCCTCTGCACTGTTAGACCATTATGACAGTAACTAAAGAAATGTAAAAACAAAGAAAAATTGTTCGTACAACCAAAGAAAACACTCCTTTATGTCCCCATATTCAGAGGTACCTTAAGTCACATTCAGTGCTTGGAGACACCTTACAAGCCTCTAGGAGCTAAACAAGGCAACCCCTCCATACGTTGAAGTTCCCAGCCTCTGGGAAATTTATCAGACATCATAATTTCTTTTGCAGTGCATGTTTACACCTTAATTGTGTTTCTTAAGGACAAGTCATAGCACCTTGACATTAAAGGTTAAGTCTATGCTGCAGGTTAGGAGGCAAATATTACCTTTGGAGTGTGGGCATACATGTGTGTGTGTGCAGGGGCGGGTCCAGAAGGGAGTAGAGGGTGGTATTTAAACCTCTAACTGCAATGTGCAGTAGCACTTTTGAGCGTTCTTATGTGCAGAATGGAATTACCAAAACAAACAATCTTGGACTCAAATAACTAGACATACTCAAAGAATATGGCAAAATACTACTTTATCATCAGCTCAATAAAGTAGGGAAACCTGCCAAACAACAAATCATAGTACACACGCTGTCAACACATTTTAAGTCCGTAAAAGGCTTTAGACCTCAATGTACATCAACTATGATGTCATCCTATGTGGCAAATAATAAAAAACATATCGGATGGAGGTATTGGTTAGGGGAACATATCTACTTATAGGTTCTATATGATATGAAGTCATTTATAACGCGCCTCTATACAAGTGTTTCTAGGAGTGACAAGACTAGGGAGGGAAGACAGAGGGAGGACAAGACAAACAATCTTACTAGGCCGTGTGTCATGCAGATTGTGCAAGTGCGAGAACCAGAAGTACAAGGGTAAAGGGAGGGGGGATGTAAGGGAGAGGGCAGGGGAAATCAGTGCATCCAGGGAAGTGCGGCTCTGTGTGTTGCAAAGAGAAAAAGGGACTGTAGGGTTACAGTTGAAGCCCCTACGTGTGTGGTAGGCCCAGAGGCAGTGCAAGGGTGACTGATCAGGAAAGAGCCTGGTACCCAGTGTGACTCTGAGGGTAGCCAAGCAACCAGTTGGTACAGCAGACAGGTAGGTCAGCAGGGGAGGGTGAGAGAGAAAGCAGAGGAGAAGAGAAAAGTTTTGTGCTGCTTCTGGAACTTCAGGTGGTCCGGCTCAAGTTTGAGAGGGGCAGGAGGCCATTCCAGAGGGAGGCAACTGCAGAGGAGAGAGCTATACCCCCCACTCTCTGCCTGTAGAAGTGTCTAACCCTTAGAGAGTTGGGTGGTAGCTGAGTGAAGGGCTCGAGAAGGAAGGTATTTTGGAAGGGAGCATTGTTTGTAGTGCAGGCCCTAGCCCCAGGAAGCCTTGTTTACAATGCAAAGGGTCTTGAACTTGATTCTTGCAGCCACCAGACCAGGAGCCAGTGGAGATATTTCAGGGCTAGAGAGATGCAGTCCTGTGCTTGAGGCCAAGGATAAGTCTTGCAGTCGTGTTCTGGATTAGTTGCAGAGGGCGGAGACTAGAGGAAGGCAGATTGAGAAAGAGGATGTTGCGGTAATCCAGCCTAGAGAGAAACAGGACTCTGGAGATAATGAGTTTCTGGGGTAAAGTGAGAAAGGGATTATCCCTTTGAAGAGGTGCAGCTGGTAGTGGCACTTCTTGGTGATATCCGAGATGCGAGGAGAGAAAGAGAGAGTGGAGTCGAAGATGACACCAAGGTTTTTTGCCTCGCAGGAAGCGGGTGGCAAGAGTAAGAGAGGGAAAGCAGGGGCAGAGGTCCCAATGAGAAGGATCTCTTTCTTACTGGCATCAAGCCAGAGATTGTTGGAGGCACACCAATCCCGAATCCCGGATAGACAATCAGGAATGAGCGAGAGAGGAGAGACTGGGGGGAGCCTGAGGAAAGGTGAGTGTTATAAGACTAACATGGAAAGTTAGAGGAGAAGGAGGAGATTAGCTGGCCCAAAGTGTGCAAATAGAGGTTGAAAAACCATGGTGAGAGTATAGAGCCCAGGGAAATGCCACAGGCAGAGAGAGAGGTGGCAGAGAGAAAGGTGCCAAGTTGGACGTTGGAGTGGCATTCCAAGAGGAAGGAGGTGAGCCTTGTCAGGGCCTAATCCATGATGTCCAGGTTCTCATGGAGTTGATTGATCAGGATGGCGTGGTTGACCATGTCGAAAGCAGAGGAAAGATCAAGGAGGATGAGGACAGACGGAATGCTGGAATCTAGATTAGAGAACAGATGTTTACAGGTGTTCAGGAGAGCAGTTTCCGTGCATCTGGCAACTCTGAAGTCAGGCTGGTGGTCTTGGAGACAACCAACAGATTCAGTGTGGAGAGTAAGATGGGAGATGGCCAGCTTTTCCAATAGTTTGCACAGGAAAGGGGTGATGGAGATTGGGAGATAGTTTGCCAGGCAGGTAGAATCAGCAGATGGCTTCTTGAGGAGGGGGTGTTAAAGAACAAATAAATATTGAGGCTGAGTACCACAAAGGAAATACACCAATCACGGGTTGAAAAGATTCATAGATCTTTTATTATTGTACAGTTTACAAAGCAAATCAGATAGCTATCTGGCTCCCAACACCTCGCAGTGTGTACCAGCCGACAAAGAGAGATGAGAGAGTGCTGAATATCTAAACACTAGCGTATTTATACATTTCATACAATATTGTCCAGCCTCTCTTCATGTTAATAATTTGTGGTCTAGAGTTTGTGCCTAGTTAACATACAGATTTTACAATATCACGCAAAGGATTACATAAGTTTACATTTCTATGAAGACACAATAGCGATGTATGTTCTGGGATCCCGCGGTAAGCCTTGTTTCAAGTATCTTCATAATGTAGTTCAGCTAAAGCATACGCTCGAGGTTTGTTCTTCATTGTCCCGATGTTTATACAAGGATGAGGCTTGTGAGCGCAGATAACACTCGAATGACAGTTCATATGAAGCACAAGGTCTCTTTGCTCAGTCTAAACAGTCGGCTCTCGGACAACCTAAACATTAACAGAACTCAAAGGTTGGAAGGCTTGGCTGCAAGTCAAAAACATAATCCACCATTTTAGAATGTAGAACACACGAGTGGAAATTAAAATGGTGGATGAATCTTAAAATGACAGCGAAGTTAACCGAAAAGTCGGAACTTTGCAAGGCGGTTTTCCGTGTAGCGCGAATAGGCTTAGGCCAATATAAATACTAAGGAGGCACTATATAATTACCGTTTAACAAACCCTCCTTTTGGCCCAAGCCAAGAGCATTACTAAACATACACACTTTACTCGTAACTCCACGTCTCAATGGCCGTACATCCTGAATCACATTCATTAGATATATCAATTGCCATCAAATCCTGGACAATAATATCTTCCATCACAAAAACATTAGTCATCTTCTCAGGTGTGTGTATTTTCGGTCCTTGTGTTCCCACAGCTTGCACACAACATCCTCCTAACATCGAACATATGACGGGAAGACATTGTATGCAAGAGCAACAGAACAACATAATACCAAGGATTACCACTAAGGCTGAAAAGAGTTTCCATCCCCAAGACCGTTAAGAGTCCCAGGACCAAGCACTAAGATCCCAGTTTCCCTCGGGAATATGTGCTTCTGTACTTAGGATGTGCAGATTTTGTGTTGCCTTGAATATGGTAGGGGAGGAGTCGGGTACGAAAATGCAACAAGCAGATCCCACCAATTTACATACTCCACCACGCTCAGCCAGGATGACATCTAACACCATCCGGTTCTGTAGAGCTACTAATCTAATTGTTTTCTGTTCTAACATCATATTGTAGAGTATATCGGTAGTCCGATTGATGGTTCTCTCCAATACTCTTGCCAGTCTCCTAATATTCTCAGAATTCATGATCTGTCTTCAAAATGGCACAAAAGATTTTGCTACATCACCCATGACTTGTGAAGGAGTATCACCGTTCTCTTCCTGCCTTGGATGAGCCCTAGAGACCTCAGAGGTGCTAGCTACAAATACCCCTGGTAGCAAGATACCCAAATAACAAGTACCCTGCCAATCCCTAGGTAGCCAAGGATAAGCTTCATTGCCACAAACAAAATAAACAGGATTACCTACATACAAGGGTCTGTCCTCACTAGTCAAATTCGCAATATTGGTACAACCCTCGAAAGTACCCATTCACTGAGAACCATTCCTTTGTATGCAGAAGGAGGCAGAGTTGGGGCTGTGATTGATAGTGTAAGAAGGAGGCGTGGCATCCCGGTTGCCTTCGGGAGACATCTTTAAAGAAATGAACGATTGGAAAGGTCTAGAAAGTCTATCCAAAGGCCTAATAGAAGCAAAATTAAGCTTGCTCCTATTTGCAAAAAGAGAACATCCCAGGGGCATCAGGACTGCCCTTTCAAACTCATTTAAAATAATCCGGTCAAAGTTCCCCGAGATGCTGTCATTCCAACGACAAAGGAATAGTGCCCTTAGAGCGGCGTAGCATGCAGTAGTTAGAGGCGAAGGATGAATATACCAGCCCAACCCGTTTTTCCTGTGTTGTGGCAGATGTGAACAGATCCAGCAATTAGTCTTGTTCAAAATTGCATGAGTCGCATTCATAATTAACAAAAGCGTATTGTTGTGATAACTCTGTCTGTGTTGGGAATCCCTAGAAGATAGAGTGTGCAGATGCACGAAAGGAGAAGACATAGTGGGAACACTCTCAGTGGGTATAAAAGTTTCAAGTGGACACACCCCCTCAATGTACCAAAACCCAAGAGCGATTACTACTGTCAGACCAGTTGACACAATTACAAGAAAACAGTACGTCCTCATGGACCATGAATGTTTCTGTCCAATGTCTTTTTTAGCAACACAATCAATCGGTTGCTCCGTACGAGTAGAGATGGAGACAAGCATTGTTCCTCGAAAGCTCTTTACGGAAATGTTCTGCGATATACTCCTTAAGTTCATTTGTTGGTGATCTCCTGACCACGTGATTTATCTTGATTGAAAATAACTTTTACCGGTCCCAGCCACTTACTTATGCTTCATCAAGAGAGTGGCAAAGGACGAGCTCAACAGTCATTTCCGGTAGGCACAGCCATGCTGCGTTGTAAGTCTAGTGCCATGGATTCAGATCGTACCTTAACACTCCAGGCACTGTGTGATCTGCAAACAGTGTGTCGTTGCTTCCTGGCGGAAGTGGTGAAGCAGAAGCAAAGTTACTTAAGGGTGCAGAAAGATCCGATGAAGAATTCAGAGATGAAGCAACAGTCTCCCCAGGCCCCACAGTCTCAGGAAAAGTCTCCGAAATACCCTTGATGTTGTTCAAGACAGATTGATCACCAGAAGCAGATCGAAACAGTTTCCTTCTTTTCATCTCCATCGTGTGGCAAAGGGAAAGGTATCCACTTGGTGTGGGTGGCATGTATCCAATGTTTTCTTCCAGCTACTCGTACAGCAGTCTGTGTGGCCAACTGAAACGGTCCTCTCCAGCGCAGTGCGAGACTAGATGCTCTCTCAAATGACTTCATGAGCACCCAGTCACCGGGTTGAATTTTGTGATGTGGCCCCTCGTATTTAACTGGGAGGGCTTCTCACACCTGTTGATAAATCAAATACAAGTTTTGAGTTAACTGGTCACAGTATTCAGCAAGAAGCAAATGCTCCACATCTTTCAACACTTTGGGTCTTGGTACGTTCCAAATATTTGCTGGCTGTGGGGTTGTCCGCATAGACAGTAGAGCTATAGGTAAGGCATCTGGCCATTTCAAATGACTACTGGCACAGACCTTGGCAAGCTTATTCTTCAAGAAACCATTATGATACCAGCACTCTGAACGTGTCTAGCCGAATGGAATCGTTTATCGATCTGTAATCCCGCGCATACTTGCAAGATGACAGCAGCGATAAAGTGTGGACCATTATCCGACCTGATGACCCTCGGCAAACCAAACCTAGGAAAATATTCCTTAAGCATGGTTTTTGCTGTTGTTGTCGGGGTGATTATCCCGGGGTCGGCTGGGCCGTCCGCGGACCTCCGGGCCGGGAGGCCCCAACTCCTCCCTTGTTCCCCAAAAATGAGTATGAGACACACACAAGAAGCAAGGTGGTTCTGCTGTTTATTAAACAATGGCAGGGATGGGTCTAGGATCGTACGCGTCCGTCCAGACTCTCAGAATTCGTAGGGCTCGCAGGCCCTTTTTGCCTCAGTATGACGCGCTACTTGCGTCACCTGGGAAAGTTAGCGAAAAACGTATTGCCACTCCGGATTGGTTCCTCGAGTGGTAGGGTTAGTATAGCATACATATAGAGAGCAATATTAGTGGTTGAGGGTGAGTCAGGTGGTATACTTGGGTTGTCCCTTCTATTAGATACTTGAAAATTGTTACACGAAGACTCCTAATGATTGGCTATTGTTAGTGGCGTCAGTGATGAGTGCCCTCATGTTCTGATTGGTCCACCCACGAGCCCCCCAGTCTGGGACCATCGTTGTTCCCAGCTCGCGGTGTACCTGTCACTAGCAACAATGTGTAACTATGTGTTCGTGCAGACAATGTATGGATTTGCTCATAGGCTTGAGAGCAGACCATTCCCATCGCTATAGGTGTCCATTGGGTCATTTCATTGTTGCAGCCTGTGTCCCAGACGTGGGACCCAGGGGACTTCTCCCTCGTGGGTCTGGTACCTTGTCAGGTTGGCTTGGTCACGTGAGGAGAGACCGTGGCTGGGTCAGATTCTGCACATTTAAAGTTGTATTTTGCTTCTGTGTGCTTGGCTTTGCTTTCAGGTGTGACCTTGGCGTCGGCTGGTAGCATACGAGTTGCAACATCGCCCCCTTGGCTGTGAGCTCTCGCTGGGCTCGTTCTGTGGGATCAGCACTTGTACTCTCGCTCATTCAGTGTTCATGGCGGCTCTTGCTTGCGGCCTACTTGGGCCTGGTTCATAGGTGGGGAGGTGTAATGCACGGCACCTGTGTTGCGGTGCGACATGGCTTCATAGGCAGTGTTACGTCTTCGTTATATTCTCATCACGATGCAAAGGGTGGGAGAAGCGTCAGCAAGCGTATATGCGAGTGCTTTATGCGTCTTGCGTTTCTGCATTACGGAAAACCTATGTGAAAAATAATAAAGATGCACGTCAGTGGGTGTATCCGTCACCTACGTCATAGCACTGAATATATTCTTCGTGTGGGTTGGTGCGTGAGTGTCCAGTGTGCATGGTTGCACGTGTGTTCTTGGCAGTTGGCTAGGTCATCATGGCATCTCTAACGATGTGGGTGCTTGTTGTTGAGGTCTTAGTCGAGTTCATCCATGCCGCAGGTGTCGGCTTGAGTAGGGCAGGCTGGTGGGCATATCCTTATGTTCTTGAACCAGGGTATTTGGTCGTCTGGTAGATAGACGAATTCATCTCGTGGTGGGTGTCTGGGCCGCGATCCTCTGGGCCATGGTCGCGAGGAGATTGGGGGGAGCTTTTTCTCCCATTCTCCCACTTCAGTCCCCCATCTGGTCGACTTGTCGACCACAAACATATCTTTTTCTTTATCTCCTCTTACTCTCCATATCTTGGTCACTCCTCCCAGGTGTCCATAGTGGTTGACATGGTCTTCAAATGACCAGTACATGTATACACAGCTCCCTCCCGGTTTGCAGTATACCCATCTTCCGATATAGCTCCTCGGGTTTCTTGGGTTCTCAAGCTTTACTGATGGTGGGTCTAACTGATTAGTGATGATCTGTTTGCGCAGTTTCTCTCTTTCCTTTATTATCACGTCGGTGTGCTGGTCATCGCCAGTTGGCATCAAGGGGTGCATGCCAACCATTTCGATCATTTCGTCTGTAGTGCGTGCCTTTCTGGCCTTCCAAAACCTTATTACAATCAATACAGCTGCAGCCAGTATTATGCATCCAACTATTATCTTCAGCCCGTCCGACAGCCATGATGGCATCCATGACCATAACAATGAAAACCAGCTATCATCCTTCTTCACTCCTTTACTTTCTTCCATCATCTTGGAGTGCATCTGGGCCAGTTGTGATACTGCTTCGGTAAGTGTACCATTATCTGCATCGTTAGCAGGATTAAATGTGCAGCATGATTGTCCTATTTTTGTACAAACTCCTCCCTCCATCGCTGTGAGAAGATCCAGTACATATCTGTTCTGTAGTGCTACCATTCTTACCGCTCGCAGTTCCTCTTTTATTGCATTGAATCCATTTACTGTTGAATTAATCATCATCATTAGTTCCCATCGGGTGATCTGGAGCCATTTTAGCGTTTGCATAAGCTTGTAGTCCAGGGTGTATGATTGACGAGAAGAACATAGCAGCCCTGCTAAATAGTCTATGTTCTGGTGGGATAGAAGTGAGTGCTGTTTCCGACCTTCCCCACAGGTAGTTTCCTGTCAGGGGTTCTCCTTGTCTCTTTATCCTTTTTAGGACATTATTGTTGTTGTTGTTGTTCTCTCCCTCCTGTGATTGTACGGATCTCTTCTTCCTCTTGTTCCCTTCATCCATTTTGGGGAAATTGGCCATGTTGACATGTTTTTGGGGCACCACTAGTGATGGTACGTTGATGTGTACCATTGTGCATATACCATTCCACAACGGGGGCAGGGTGTGATATGCCTTATTTCCGCAGGCCCAATAGTGATCCATTATCACTGCAGTTCCAGCACCCCCCTCTGGTAATTCTAACACACTTCCACAGTTGGTGTTGTATCCCACCTCCACATCTCCTCTGTGTTGGTAGCATAACTTGGGCGCGGTCAGCGCTAGTATGATTATTGGGTCTTCATCCTTCTCCATCCATGTCAGCATGGGTACATATTTGCCCCATGTCGTCCAACATCTGTCGTTGTGTTTCTGTATGGTGGTAATATTCTCTCTGGTTATCATGTTGCTACCGACCACTCCTATTTCCCATTCATTGTTCATGTATACCTTCCCTGTTATTGTTATCAGTGGCCTTTCCCAACATCCGTGTATACCAGGAACTTCAGTGGCGTACCAATCACATAGTAGGTATTGTAGGGTTACTTTCTTCGTTTCTCCCTTTTCAGGGCCACTTGTCATGTATCTGAACGCTTCAGCGTGTAAACTGCTCTTATGGTAACTCAAATATGACTTGAGGAAATTGTTTTCGTATGGCTATGTGTCTCTTGTTTCCCACTGCATTCTCACCACCGTTCCATGAAATCGTCCTCTCGTTTGAAATAGTGCCAGATATACTATACATCGCGCCGTCTTTTCTTGTATTTCTGTGGCGACGAATGTTCGAGAAGCGCTCATGGCGTATGGGATCAATGAGCACACATAACAGCTATCTTCTGTTGTCTGCTTACCAATTTGGGTCATGTGCTGGTACCACATGTTGTTTGAGACGTGTGCTGAATCTGTTATGTAATTATCAATACCCTTGTTATCTGTATATGTGCTGCGTTTAACTCTACTTCCCTTATGCGTAGGGTTGCTAGTACCACCTGACGTCATACCTGTTGCAGCCGTGGGAGGGGGCATGTTAGTTTTGGGTGCAGCCATAATATTGATAGCATAACTTTTCTGCCATACAGAGGCAGCCAACAGACCAGTGATTACCAATACTCCTATCATTTTTATTACAAAAGCTATTCTCACCGGCATTTTGCTCTTACCTTGCTGCAGTCCGGCAGCTTATTCTTGCGACGTTAAAGGTGCCCGCCTGAAAATCCTCAATACGCTTGTTATTTATTGTTAGTAGTTGTTATTAAGCTCTCCCTATCAAGTAATCGTTCAGTGCCCAGGCGAAGAGCTGTTCCCACGCTAACCTTAGTGATCTATCTCTTAGAGCAGGTAAGTGCTGGTGAAGATGGGGAAATGATTGTTCTATGGCCAAAACAAATGCGGTGTAATATACGCGTACCCTCCTTCTTTTTAGGTACTTTGGCCTTCTTATGTGATATACAAATTGGTGTGATAGGGCTTCAGGGGTGTTATCATCCGTGGGCAGCATCTACTCCTGGGCACAGTACACTGTTAGTTACTTATTTTCTTAACAATACAATTATACACGATACCTGCATGTGCGAGAGAAGAAAAGAGAAAACATACAAGTGTTTTACATGTGTGTGTGCGCAATACCCAAGTTTGTTGTACAATGTCCTTCAATCGGAGGTGACCTTAGAGGGGAGGGGGCTGGGGCTCAATTGGCGGAAGTTTGTTTACTTTGTGATCTCGTGATCATGGGATGGGCTGTGGGCAAGCGTCCAATGTCTATTTCAGTAGTTGCCTCTGGGGAATCTGGGGGGTGATCAAGTGTAGTGACACTAATGTCATCAGCTGTGGTCGACGTCTCCTTCTCCGTAGTCGATGCTGTCGCTGTCGTTGCTCTTCCAATGGCCCTGTCGTTAACGTTAGGGCGAGTCTGGAGTTTGTAGATCTTCACGTCGTGTAGGTGATTCCAGGCACGCTTATCCTGCAATTTCACCGCTCTGGTAGCTACCTCCTCTACCAAATGAGGACCAGTAAATCGTGGGCCGTTCCACTTTCTATTGAAGTTGCGGAGTAGCACATGGTCACCTTTAGTGATTTTGCTTAGTCCTTCCTTTTCCAGTTCCTTGTTGGTGTCTTCTTGTTGAGAACTCTTCGACCCGCCCTGCGTGCGCTCGAGATGTTGAGATACAAACGCTACACTAGTAATCAAAGAAGACACATATTGATACATTTCGTCACCAAGAACAGTTGCAGTGTTTTCATAGTCTGTGAATGCTCTTGATGTAGGCGTTAGAGGAAGGCGCATTTGACGTCCTGTCACCACCTCGTGAGGTGTGAGGTGGTGATCAGACCCTGGCCTATTCCTTAGCTCAAATAGAACTAGCGGAAGACAGCACAACCAGCTCTTCTTGGTTGTTTGCTGTATCTTTGCTATTTCTTCTTTCAATAGGCCATTCAGGCGTTCACATAAACTGTTGGCCTGCATGTGATATGCACATGCAAATGTATGCTTAATACCCAGCAAGGACGTGATGTGCTGAAACATTTCATTAGCAAAGTGTGGGCCATTATCTGACCGCAACACTTCGCACACACCCCACCTGGGGAAAACCTCTCTCACTAGAAATTTAGCTGCTCTGAACGCATCTGCGTGTGAGCAGGGTCCGGCCTCGATCCACCTGGAGAATGGGCACACCACTATAATCATATACCTATTTCCTTGACATACATTGATCATATCAACGTAGTCAATATGAATGTGCAGGAAGGGTCCCTCTGACCGGGGTATAGTACCTTTTATCACTTGCAGCGTGTGACCGGCCGTAAACTGTTGGCATGTGAGGCAATTGCTGATGAAATTTGTTACATGAGAATTTAACTCGGGCAGAACCAGTCTTCCCTAATTCGTGCTGCAATTACTTCCTTTCCTGTATGAGCTGGGTGATGGAGCTGGGCCAGGGCGGTGTTCAGCAGTGCCAACGGCATAACCACCTTTCCAGTGTTATTTTGATGCCACAGTGCGTCAGTTGGGGACATCGTACATCCTCTTTTTACCCATAGTTCCTTTTCTGCCATTGGTGTGGCTGCCTGTAATTCCATTATCTGTGCGGTGGGGAGATGGGTGTGCCCTTCTTTCATCAACATCTGTTTTGCCATCCCCCTCCCTCTCCCTCTCTCTGACTCTGGGGGGTTCCATATTTCACCAAAGTATGCCGCATGTTTGGCATGTGCGTCTGCTGTTTCATTCCCTTTCGAGATATGGTTGCCTCCATTAGTGTGTGCCGGGCATTTAACCAAAGCTATCTCTCGGGGATCATTAATTACTTCAATTAATTCTGCTAACAAGAGCGCATGTTGCACTGGGGTGCCATCGGCTCTCCTAAACCCTCTTCTCTGCCATTTTATCAGCCCTGAGTGGACAGTTGACGTGACATATGCGCTATCAGAATATATAGTAACTCTTTTGTCAACGCTTTCCTTCAACGCCAAGATCAGTGCAACCAATTCCGCTGCTTGAGCCGAATAATGCTGTGGTAACTGCACACATTTCACCGGGACATACATCAAATCTTCTGTCATTTTTACAACTGCTGCCCCAGTTCTCCTTATCCCATCACTTTGGTCTATTGTTGATCACCCATCAATGTACAAAATCTCTCCACCCTTGAGTGCATCCTCTTCAACTTTTCTAGTGCATGAGTACGTTTCGATAGTCTGTGTACAATCGTCAGCATGATCACCTTCCTCAATAACTTCTGCTATAAACCTGGCTGGGTTAACTGTACTACATCTGACAATTGACAGTTCAGGTCTAGACAAAATGATCTCATAACCTGACGCCCTCTGCGTGGTTAGTGTGGACTTAGGCTTATTCAATATTGCAAACAGCGCATGCTCCACAAATAGTGTGGTTGGGCACCCCATTGTAATCGATGATGATTTCTCTACCGCAAATGCAGCCGCAGCGAGACTCTGTTCGCAAGGGAAATGTCCTAACATAACAGGGTCCAAGTGACTGCTGTAGAACGCTATTGGCTTGTGTCCCATGCTGGTTTTCTGAGTCAATACTGCATTCATCACTGCTGAGTCGCAATGCGAAAAGATAAAGAACTGCCGTTCATAATCTGGGGTGGCTAGTACCTGAGCAGTGGATATGGCGTGCTTCAACTCGTCAAATGCCTCCTTCATTTCCCTTGTCCACCCCAATGTTTTGTCCCCTTTGTGTGCTTCTCTCAATGCTTCAAGTAGGGGTCCTATGTATGAGCTGTAGTCAAAAACCCATGCTCTACAGTAGTTGCATAATCCCAGGAACTGCTGCAGCTCCCTCACCGTTTGTGGTAGTGGCGTGTTGGATATAGCTTGTGCTCTTTGTGGTGCAATCTTTCTTCCGTGTTGGGATATTAGTTGACCAATGTACAGTACCTGTTCCTGACAGTACTGTAACTTTTCTTTGTCTACCTTGTAACCCTTTTCAGCCAACACTGTCAGCATTTTCAATGAGTCCTCACGGCACCTTTTCTCGCTTGTGCTGCAAATTATTATATCGTCAACATATTGCAGCACCGTACTTTCTAACTCAATGTTTCCCATGTCCATCTGTATTACTCTGTTGAAAATTGAGGGTGACTCGCAGTACCCTTGTGGTAGCCTGGTGTGTTTCCATTTTGTGTTCCTGTATGTGAAGCTTGTCAAGTCTTGTGAATCTGGGTGCAGGGGTATTGAGAAAAAGGCATTTTTGAGGTCAATCACGGTGAACCGTGAGGCCTCTGCCGGAATCCCACATAATATTGTGGCTGGTTTGCTGCTATGGGGTATTCTGCTTCTACAATGTTGTTCAAGGGTCTGAGGTCCCGGATAAAACGCCAAGACCCTCCTTTAGCTTTGCGCACCGGGTACACGGCCGTGTTACATGGTGATTCTGATGGTACCAATATGCCGTTATTTATTAGGGCCGTTATGGTTTCGTATATGCCCTCATCTGCCTCTTTTGATAGTGGGTATTGTTTCACTATAGGTAGTATTGCACCCTTTTTCAGCTTTATCCTTACTCCCCCGATACTCTTTATGCAGCCCACGTAATAGGGACTGGTGGTCCACAGTGATGTTGGAACTTTTGCCATATCTTCCTCGTAGAATGGGATTGGGGTAGATGCGGGTGCCTCAAGTGCCATGGCCATTTTCTGTGCCACTTGCTTATAGGTTACCTTTAGCCATATATCTACACTCATCATAAATACCATCTCACCTTCTTCCTTGTCTTCTGAAAAGAGCTCTTCATCGGATACCTGGGTGAGCCTGCATCCCTCAGCCAGGGCTATCACTGCCCTCCATGCTCTCCCTTCCCGGTCTTGGGCATGTACTGCGATATAATCAGCAGTTGCTATAATACTCTCGATGCTCACCGAAATCACCTCCCCTTCTGGTTCATTGGCTGGTGTCTCAGGCCTGAACAAATATGCTGCTGGCCTCCTCCAGATCTTTCCTTCTATTCCTGGCATCCAGGGGAATGCCATGTCTGTTCCGTACTGGAACAGTTCACCATCCACTGGCTCAGCCCGAGCTACTGTCTGGCCACAGTACGCTTGCAGTATTTGTCGTGCAGTAAGCATGTTTATTCCTGGAGTGGAGTAAATGATGCCATCCTCCATGAAGGAGATTGTCATATTTAGCCTGCTTATTATGTCCCTCCCAAGTATGTTCACTGGTGACTCCCTTGAATACAGGAGCGGGACAGACATGTCATAATCTACAATAGATAAGGAGATGTTATCAGTAAAGGGAACCAACCCCCTAGCCCCAGAGAATCCTTGGGTGTTCATGGCCTCACCTGACATTTTAAATCCACCCTCCCTTATGCAAGACCGGGTTGCCCCAGTGTCAACAAGGAATGATAATTTTTTGTCACCTATCGTTACCTCAATGCATGGTTCCTCCGCACTATTAGGTGTTACCGACAGGATGGGACACACCAAGGACGTTTGTGGGCTGTCCTATTGTGGGTATAATGACTGACCACTTCCTGTGTAAGGGTTGTGTCCCAGAATAGTCATCCTTCCCAATTGTGTTTGTTGTAGCTGTGTATCGGTGGAGGTTAACTTATGGTCCTGTTGGGCTGCTGCACTGGCTACACTTGGTCTTGTTGTGTTATTGCTACCTGTTGTTGCGGTAGTGAATATGTCTGCGGCTGTTGTTGTGTTGCTAATTGTTGCTGTGTGCTGCTCTGTGGTAGCCCCTGTGGTTGCTGGTAACTCTGCTGCTCCCTCATGGGCCCTTGTTGTCCTTGTTCCCCCCATGCTGGTGGGGAGGGTCTCATTCTACACGTACGTGACATGTGTCCTAACATCCCACAAACCCAACATACAGGTGGTTCCCTGGTCTGCCATGGGAAACTTCCTGCATTATCCTGGTACACTGGTTGCCCAGTGGGATAGAGGCTTAGCAATCCTCCCCCTTGCTGTTGTGTAGGTTGGCCATATCCCCTCCCCCTCATCATTCCTCCCCTTCCCCTGATGTTATTATAATATCCATTTCCTGGTGCCATGTACCCTCCTCCCATGTTAGCCGTGTATGGTGGGGATGGTGGCAGTTGTTGTGTTATAAGTCGTGATGATTGTGGTAGTGGTGGTGTTTGTAGTTGTGAGGGATCCTGTGCGGCCACTACTTGCGTGGGGTTTGGTGTCATTGTTGTTGGTGTAGTTATTAGTGCACCTTCCATGGTGTATTTAGTCAGTTTTTTTCTGCACTAATTTAGCCTCTTCCGCTTTTCTATCTTCTTCCTTTTGTTTCATCTTTTCTTGCCACGTCCTACAATGGTGTACTATTGTCAGTTGTATTTCCGGCCAAGCCTTGGCTTCCATCCCCACTACTTTCTTCAATTGTTTTTGTACTGCCTCCGGGAGCCCTTGTATTAGTATGTGGTAAAATATTGCCGGTGTCTTGTCCCATTGCTCTCTAGTTTCCATACACCACTTCTCCTGAATCTCCTGGATATAATCAACAGGATCTTCGTTCTCACGCATCTTGCGTGACGTAATTGCTCCTATGTCTGAGGTGTCTGGGTATATTGTACCCTCAGAGCTTGCCATAATGCATGCCTGCAATTCGCAAATGGCGCCCCGCCATGTGATGTGTTCGTTATTGTGACCCCGGGGAAACCCGCTCTCTTCCAGATGTCATCTGCCGCATCCCCTAATATTGATATTAGTAGGCCCTTCACGTCTCCTACTGCTAGTTTCTGTCCTGCAGTGTGTTTTTCCATCTCGTATATCCATTTTCCCGCTCCTCCACTTAGTGATGGGAGCCTACACTTTATATTTTCCTTATCGGCATGCTTCCAAGGGATGTATTGTGGTCTAACCCCCCCTCTCTCCAGTAGCGGCATTAGATTGTGTCCCATCTGTCCCCCCAGTTGTCGCGGTGTAGAGTCCGCATACCCCTCCTCTTCTTCTGTGTCGTCTAGATCATCTGTCATGTCCATATTACCGCAGCTCGTTGTAGCTTCCCCTTCATCTCTTCCCCTTCTCTTATTACTTTCTTTATTTGATATGGGTGTGTGTGTCCGTTCTTCCTGCCTACGTCTGGGAAGATCTCTAAGCCTGCCGGCGTAGGGGGTGTGTTCAGGAGCGGGTGTGGGCGGACATGTTGGACGGGATGATGCGGGTGTAGCTGCACGTGTTTGCCTTCCCGCCACTCCTTGTTCTTTCTCCTCACTTCCCCCCAGTTCTTCCTTCCTTCTGCATGCCCAGGGTGATTCCCTGTTGGTGCGGGTGATGTACAATTTGTCTAAGCTTTCCCTATCGCTGCTTCTTCCTTCTCCTCCCATTCCTTCTTCTTCTTCGCTGCAAAAGTCATCCAGGAGCGACAACCCCCAATCTGTCTTTTTCCCCCTAATCGTCACTGTTTTTAAGTCTATTAAATCCGTTCCCTCCACCTCTTCTTTACCAATTACTCCCCTTTGTTCTGATGTTGTCGCTACTTCTGCATCCCTGCGTACATATTTCCTTAACCCACTCTCCCCTTTCCTATCTCCTCTTTCCCCTTCCCTCTTCTCCACTATCTTACCACCTATTTCCTCTCTTTTCTTTTTCAATTCCTCCATCACCTCACTACTTACCTTCTCTAATATCCTTTCTTCCTCTCTCCTTCTTTCCCATCTCTCTCTCTCCCTTTCTAATATGCCTTCTATTACTTTGCCTTCCTCGTATATCTTGGTGGTTTCTGATAGTATTTTCTTCTTCCATATTTCCATTTCCTTTTCTTTCTCTTCTTCCTCTCTTTTCCTGTCACGCTGTGCTGCTCAAGATATTGCCTTCATACCCTCTTCCGTTCTTCAGTTCGTTCCCTCATTTTTTCTAACTCATCCTTACTTTCCTTCCTTTCCCTCCTTCTCTCTCGTTCCTCTTTCTCGAGCTGTTTGATCAGGGTGTTTTGCTCATTCCTTAATTCTGCCAATCGTTCCTCCAACATCTCCTCCTCTGCTCTCAACAACTCCCCTTCTTTCCTTTTATCTTCCTCCCCTCTTATTTCACTGTTACCCTCATCGTCCTCGTTCATTTTCCGTACTACCTCCTTTTCTTCTCCCGTTAGTGTCCCTCGCAATTTTAACAGCACCTGCGCGGCTACCCACTTGTCGTGTCCTATGGTTGGGATTGGTTCTTCACTATTCTTCCCTTCCCTTGCGTGCATCTTTGTATTGGGCCTACCGTACTTGTCACCTCCCCCCCTGTGTAGCCACCTGTAGCTGTATATGGTGGTGGGCTGTACGCTGGGTTCGAATACCCCTCAACCGCCGTTAGTTGTTGCCTTACCGCTTCTCGTAGTTCCGTTACAGGATATAACCCCCCTTCCTCCTTTTTCACTACTTTCGCTAAAGGCATGTCGTCGGTCCTTTCCTTTTTTATTTCTATTTCATTTGCGATGCTAAGCTTTTCTTAACCCCTCTGTCTCTTCCCGCGCACTGTGCGCTGTCAACCTCCTTTTCCCCATTTACCTCTTCCTCCTTAATCTTATTCCCCTCCTTCGTTTCCTCCACAGTGAACATCCCGGTTGGTCCTGGTCGGGACCCCTGGAACATCCTCCATAAGTTAAACATCTCCACGTGATGCGCCAACTTCTTCCCCTTGTATGTGTTATGTATATGTGTCAGTAGTGAGTGTTGGACGTACGGGTCGAAACTGCCGTTAGGCGGCCAGGGTGTCGTCATTTTGTTGTCTGTTCCTTGTGTCCATTCTATGCTGTATTTGATCAGTTTTTTCCTATGGGGCGATAGTGTTTTACACATATGCTGCAGCGGGGTAGTGAGGGTATTCCCCCACCCTCCCGATCCTGACCCGTATGACATGGTTACACTGTGTTGTTAGCTCCCTTCAGTATAGTTGTCGTTACCTGGCCCCGTAGTTTGGGGACTTGCGACCGTCCGCTAAAAGAAAACCAGTCAATAATGACAATTGCAGATATGTTACCTGGCCCCGTAGTTTGGGGTCTTGCGACCGTCCGCTAAAAGGAAAAACAGTCAAATATAACAATTGCAAATATCCTGTATTTGTTTTTCTTCCTTAATACCGTTACGGCCCCCTGCGGCCACAGCGCATGAAGCCCCCTGCGGCTGCATGCCCTGTGTGACGTGCTTATACAGCCGTCCCACCCCATTTTTTATTTTTTTTATTTTCTCCTCCCCTCCTCCTCCTACCTCGCTCGGCGTGACCGGCGTTCTCCGGGCACGGTCACTTCCCCCTCTCCACCTGTCCCGTATTTAGGGTGGCCGGCAACCTCCGTGCGCACCCCCTGTCCACTATTCACTTCCCCACCACCCCTCAACAATGCTGTGTGGTCAAGGTATCCTATGAAAGCCCTACGGGTGACGTCACCGACCTCTTCCAAAAACTACCGGTAAGATCTTTTACACTTCAGAAAGCTCGAAATAAGTTTTGCTGTTTGTCCCCGTTAACCCCACAGCTGTCCTCTTGTTACGCCTGCAACAAGGTAACCAACAATATAATCGGACTGCGCACACTGCGTCGCCTCGCGTGTGATACGCCCCTCAACAGGAGGGCTTAACCAGCCAATTATCTTCCGTACTAGGCAACAAGTTAGCTACCACCTACAGGAAAACGTCATCTATCTATCGAGTTTCACTGCTCGATCAATAGGGATCCTCATCTACTCATTGATCAATAACCGCCAATTCGTAGGAAGCCACACAAACAGCCCCCCCCTTTACAGGTGGCCACGACCTAGGCCAATCAGTGTCTACGAGCAACCGCACGTGATGTTTTCTTGCTCTGCCCACCCTTCTCCGTGACGTGGTAGCGGACGGCTCTCACGCCTGTCCTGCTACCATTCACTTCACCGTCAACACTAATTGATCAAATCTTCGCCGCACACCTTAGTAATACCTCCCACCGCCCTTATTGCACTCCTCCCCCCTCCCTCACAATCTCACATTGCTTGTTCGGTGTGACATACTCACCAGGTTCTCTTGATGCGGGCCGCTCGACTGCGTGCACCCCTCCAAGCGGCTCGCCACCTCCCCTCGTCTGGACCACGTCTGGACATTCGCCAACCGCGGGCGGGATACTTCTCAACCGGCTCCCGAGGGCCAATATCCGGATTGCGCTGTCCGGATTTCGTGCAGTTCCGCGATGGTCCTGTAGTCCTCAAAAAGGGGGCAGCGGCAGAGGGGGCCGCGCCGCCGGGCCTCCTCGCAACGAGAGGCCTTGGAAAAATAAAAAGGTAGATCGTAAACAGATCTCAGCAGTGCCTCCAACTTGTCGGGGTGATTATCCCGGGGTCGGCTGGGCCGTCCGCGGACCTCTGGGCTGGGAGGCCCCAACTCCTCCCGTGTTCCCCAAAAATGAGTATGAGACACACACAAGAAGCAAAGTGGTTCTGCTGTTTAAACAACGGCAGGTATGGGTCTAGGATCGTACGCGTCTGTCCAGACTCTCAAAATTCGTGGGGCTCGCAGGCCCTTTTTGTCTCAGTATGACACGCTACTTGCGTCACCTGGGAAAGTTAGCGAAAAACGTATTGCCACTCCGGATTGGTTCCTCGAGTGGTAGGGTTAGTATAGCATACATATAGAGAGCAATATTAGTGGTTGAGGGTGAGTCAGGTGGTATACTTGGGTTGTCCCTTCTATTAGATACTTGAAAATTGTTACACGAAGACCCCTAATGATTGGCTAATGTTAGTGGCGTCAGTGATGAGTGCCCTCATGTTCTGATTGGTCCACCCGCGAGCCCCCCAGTCTGGGACCATCGTTGTTCCCAGCTCGCGGTGTACCTGTCACTGGCAACGATGTGTAACTATGTGTTCGTGCAGACAATGTGCGGATTTGCTTATAGGCTTGAGAGCAGACCATTCCCATCGCTGTAGGTGTCCATTGGGTCATTTCATTGTTGCAGCCTGTGTCCCAGACGTGGGACCCAGGGGACTTCTCCCTCGTGGGTCTGGTACCTTGTCAGGTTGGCTTGGTCACGTGAGGAGAGACCGTGGCTGGGTCAGATTCTGCACATTTAAAGTTGTATTTTGCTTCTGTGTGCTTGGCTTTGCTTACAGGTGTGACCTTGGCGTCGGCTGGTAGCATACGAGTTGCAACATAGCCCCTTGGCTCTGAGCTCTCGCTGGGCACGTTCTGCGGGATCAGCACTTGTACTCTCGCTCATTCAGTGTTCGTGGCGGCTCTTGCTTGCGGCCTACTTGGGCCTGGTTCATAGGTGGGGAGGTGTAATGCACGGCACCTGTGTTGCGGTGCGACATGGCATCATAGGCAGTGTTACGTCTTCGTTATATTCTCATCATGATGCAAAGGGTGGGAGAAGTGTCAGTAAGCGTATACGCGAGTGCTTTATGCGTCTTGCGTTTCTGCATTACGGAAAACCTATGTGAAAAATAATAAAGATACGCGTCAGTGGGTGTATCCGTCACCTGCGTCATAGCACTGAATATATTCTTCGTGTGGGTTGGTGCGTGAGTGTCCAGTGTGCATGGTGGCACGTGTGTTCTTGGCAGTTGGCTAGGTCGTCATGTCATCTCTAACGATGTGGGTGCTTGTTGTTGAGGTCTTAGTCGAGTTCATCCATGCCGCAGGTGTCGGCTTGAGTAGGGCAGGCTGGTGGGCATATCCTTATGTTCTTGAACCAGGGTATTTGGTCGTCTGGTAGATAGACAAATTCATCTCGTGGTGGGTGTCTGGGCCGCGATCCTCTGGGCCATGGTCGCGAGGAGATTGGGGGGGGATTTTTCTCCCATTCTCCCACTTCATTGTCATTGCTGTAGCATCTTTCACAGGGAAGACTTCAACCAACTTGCTAAAGGCACAAATAACTACCAAGACATATTTGTACTTTTAGCAGCACAACATCTCAATGAAGTCGAAATGAATTACTTCAAAAGGCACAGAGGGGGGACCAAAACTACCCCTCGGTGTTGTCGTACCCTTCCCCACATCATGCTGTAAGCAAACCATACAATTGTGGACAAAACGCTGAGCAGTTTTTGAGATGTTGACATTTACCCAGACAGATTCTAGTAATTTACAGATTTTCCTAGCACATATGTGAATAGGACCATGAGCCATCGTGACCATGGCGATGACATATGCCTCAAGTAGCATCCACCTTCCTTTTGAAAAGTCTACTCAACAACGTTCCTCATCCAAACCTGCTAAACCCTTAGCCCAGTGTTTAAGTTCTTCTGGAGTGGCATCAGCTTGAATATTCTTTATCAAGTCAATCCCTTCATCTACTGTACAGGTATTTGTGGTTTCCTTTGTAACATACATTTCTTAATATAAATCAGTAGCAGTCTGTCTAGCTATCCTGTCAGCAAAAGCGTTTCCTCTACCTACATCATCAGTTACTTTCTGATGTGGGGCGCACTTCATGATTGCTAGTTGAGTAGGAAGCGCAAGTGCTGAGAGTAGCTGAACTATCAAGGTGCCATGTTGGATTTTCATTCCGTGTGAGGTCAAGAAACCTCATTCTGCCCATAGTCTACCGAAGTTGTGAACCACCCCAAAGGCATACTCGCTGTTGGTATATATATTCACTCTAAGCCCTTTGGAAAATTCACAAGCTCGAGTCAGTGCAATAATCTCTGTGGCCTGCGCAGAGTTATGCAAAGTTCCCTTGGTTTGCACGATTGTGCTTAGTGTAGTGATGACATAAGCAGCAGTGAATGTACCATTCGGAAGTTTGAAGCAGGAGCCATCGCAAAACAGCTCCCCTTGTGGATCATTCAAAGGTGTGTCATTTAAATCAATCCTGCCTTTAGTTTCTTGTTCTGTGGTATAAAGGCAGTCATGTGACCATTCGTCATTGAAAGCAATTTCTTGCGGAAGAGGTAGAAATTAAGCCGGATTCAATATGCAACACCTCTTAATTTGGATATGCGGTGCAAATAGATCAGTTCATATCTTGTAAATCGTGCGGAAGCAAGGTGTTGCGTTTGCGTTCTATTTAATAGAACGTCTACAGAGTGAGGTACCATCACGGATAAAGTATGGCCTAGAACCATGCCCTCACTTTGTTTTACAGATGCAGCAGCAGCAGCAACAGTTCTCAAACATCTCAGCAAAGCTCATGCAACAGGATCAAGTGTGGATGTAAATAACCGCACAGTCTATTCTTCCCCCCATGTTCCAGCGTTAACACATCCAAAGCACATCCATCACGTTCATGCAAATACAACTCAAAGGCCTTATCATAATTTGGTGTGCCCAAAACCGGTGCTGAACACAGTGCAGTCTTGAGCAGATCAAAAGCTTTCTGGTATTCCAAGTTCCACGGTAGTGGCAAAGAAAGGCCCTTCTTTGTCAATGCAAACATTAGTTTTATCACCAGTGAAAAGGTTGGGGTCCACTGTCTACAGTAAGAAGCCATTTCTATCAAGGTTCTGACTTCCTTCTGTGTATTTTGGACAGACATGCTAGAAATTGTAATTCGTTCAGGTGTCAATCTTCTTCCCTCCTTTGACAGGAGATAGCCTAAATAGGCGACCTCCTGTCAACAATACTGAAACTTTTTCATTGAAGCTTTATGTCTATGTTTTGCTAGATGAATAAGCAATAACATGGTGCCTTCCTTGCAAGCACTTTCTGAGTCTGCAGCTAAGAGAAGGTCATCGACATATTGCAGCAATGTACAAGTAGAGGGCAACTCAAGTGTATCGAGCTGCTCTTTGAAAGCCCTACTATAAATGCTTGGACTTTCCGTGTACCCTTGTGGTGCAAGGGTGAATGTAAACGAGCATCGCCCTAGGGTGAATGCGAACAAATATCTACTATCCACATGTATGGGAATGCTAAAGAAGGTATTCTCAAGATCCACCACATTGAAATGAGTAGCAGAAGCTGGGATCATTGTTAGTATTGTTGTTACATCAGGCATAATTGGAAATTGTGGAGCAACAATCTTATTGATAGCGCGCAAATCGATAATGTAACAGAAAGAAATCACATTATCCCCTTTCTTATACACTGGTAAAATCGGGCTACTGCACAAACTTCCTGCAATTTCTTTGATTACTCCATGATGTACAAAGTCAGAAACTATACGCTTCAAAGCTTGCTCATCAACTGAAATCTTATATTGTGGAATTTGTGGCAACTTAACTCCTGGTTTCAAAACAATTTTAACAGGCTTAATTTGCAAAATACCAACATCATTGTCGTCAACCAGCCATAAACCCGCCAGAACTTCACTAAATTATGGCGGCAAAGGTCTAGTCAAGAACTGTGAGGCAGAAGATTGCTGGGGTGAAATCGTCAAACACACTCCATCCGAAAAACAATTAGCACATTTAATTCCTTCAACAGATTCAACCCCAACAAATTCTCTCCACAGTTCATTGTCAGAAGAAATGGACAGTGATCCATAAATGGCCCCAGTGAAATCGGCACCGGCAGAGAAACCGGACTAACCACTGGCGTGCCAGAAAACCCTACAGACACATTATTCTGTCCTGACAGTAGAATGTTTGGAACCCGTGAATGATCAATGGAACACTTCTGTGCTCCTGTGTGTATCAAAAATAGGCGTCAGTTCCAGACCCTGCTTTGGGCTATCCTAACTAAACAATATATCATCAAAGACAAGGGGCCTCATTACGAGTCCGGCGGTAACCGCGGTGGTAAAACCGCCTGGTTACCGCCGGACTCGTATTACCATTCCGCCTGCGTGATTCCCGGAATTACCGGGGCATTACAACCCCGGTTTTCCGGGAATCACGGAGGTGGAATGGTGTTAATCCCCATTCCCATTGAGTCCTATGGGACTCGATGGGAATCGGGATCATGGAAACACCGGCAGCATCTCGTAATGCTGCCGGTGTTTCCTTGTCCGCCTGCAGGCGGGCGGTTTTAAACCCGCCAGGTCAGACCTGGCGGGAACATCACCTCCCGCCTGCAGGAGTCGAGATCAGGCAGTCCGGAAACAACGGTGGCGGCAGGTTTACCGCCACCGTTATTTCCGGACCGCCTGAGTTGTAATGAGGCCCAAGATCTTCAGAAAGATAGGCAGTTGAAGGATTATCAAAAATATTTCTGCTATTTACACTAGGTTGCTGATTATCTTGCGAGAATGACTGAGAATTCTGAGCGAACTGGCTTCTACCAGGACTCCCTACCCCAGGGCGGCCTCTGGATCGTCTACCCATGAAACCATATGTGTTATTCGACCTTTGCTGAAGGATCGGGCATTGTGCTTGCCAATGACCCTCTTGTCTGCAATAAGCCCATTGGTTTGAGTTTACAGGACCCAACGGCGCATAACTTTGTGGAACGCATTGACCTCGGAACTGTGTACTTCCACCTCTAGGCCCTCTGACCATCTGTTGCAATAATACTTTGGTTTTTAGACCTGCCGTTGTCTTTTCAATCATTTCTTTTTCATTATTGACTCTATTATCGTAATACTGAGCCATAGGCAATACTTTGGACTGTGATTTAGCTTGCCAAGCACTCTCAAAAGTCATAATTTGTGACTGGATATCAGGCAACAATCCACACACAAATGTGTCCACAAAAAATATTTTCCCTGACTCAGTGCTTAAATCATGTCTGCTAAAATCTGAGAATACTTGTTAGAACCGATTAAAGAATTCGGTAGCGCCTTCAGATTTTCCTTGGGTACAAGCAGTGAGTTTGTCCTAAACAATCCTCTCAGGAATTAAAGTCTTTAATTTTGTTACTATTCTATCCGGCATAGTCAGTATCAGTTGCGGTGGTCTTTCACTAGCTTTCCTTTCTCCATCTAACCTAACCAAGTTGACCGACGTGTCACCTAACCCTGCTGGATCATCTACAGTCCTAATTTGTTTCCATAAATCAGCAGGTAGGATCACGGGAAACAGCAAATCTATATCACCCAAAGTGAAAACTGACGAATGCAGGACAGATTCTATTTCTTTGTAAAACCCTGTTTGATTTTTCCTAATGTCTGGAATCGACAGTCTAATAGTATTCACTTCCTGTCTGGAGAACGGGAAGTGAACAAACTGCGATACATACTGAGCTTCAATATCGATGGCTGCTGCACCTGTAGCAACATTAGCCGGAATCTCAACTTTAGGAACAAATGTTGGAGGAACCTCTCTCATAGGCAACTGAGAAGAAGGCAACTCTGAATGTTTACTAAGCAACAGAGCCAAATCGAGCGCTAAAGTGGTGGAAGCAGTATCAGACGCAAAAGCCCTCTTATAAATATTCAATAATTCTGTGGGACAACAAATCTATTTTCTTTATACATTCATCCTGCAGGTATTCTACCTTTACCTGTAACACTTTCCTCTGCATTTCTATAGTATACTGACTGTACGTATCATATACTTCTACGGGAGATACCGAAATCTCTGTAATCCATCTAAGCACATCCCTTGTGCAAATTTGTGTTTCTTCACTCGTTGACTTACAAGGAGGAAGGAACCGTTTCTGCACATAAAAAGCGTCCAAACTATCACCATCTACTTCATCATTCCGTAACCTTTCTAACTCCCTTCTAAACTCAAAAGCCCTCTCGACATGCTCATATACTTTCTCTGCAGTATCCCTTGAATAAGCTAAAACATTCAAATCCCTTAACCCTTATGTGACATCTGTGTCCGTCAATCTATTCCACATTACAGCCGTTAGCTAAGACAGTAGTTGTTTCACCTTTCTCTATACATTGCTTAGCCCATGCATTCAAATCTTTCCTCTTCTCTTTGGAAACCGTGTTCCGAGTTACAACTTTAGATTCAGCACTCGCCCCTTCATCAGCTACAAGTGGAGCAGAACCACTTGGCAAAGAGAGAGTAGACAAATCATGTACAACAGGTAGTGGAGACACTATATCTGGCAAAAAAGATGGATTTACTGAAACAGTAACAGCTGGTAAAAGTGAAGGTACAGATGGAGGAACTACAGGAAGAGGAGCAATAACTGGCAGCAGAGGAGCAACAGGAAGAACAGGAATTGCTACGGGAGAAGGAGCGACAGTGGGAAGATGTAAAACAGCAGGAATAGGTACATAAGGAGGTGATGCAGGGGCACCAGACCTATGTTCATTTAAAAGTTTATCAATTAGCTCATCTGAGACATGAACATCTTTAGATGGATATATTTTCTGTATACCAAGTTGAAAAGCCCTATCCATGTTCCTAACAGACTCTTGACTGTTTTTGCTGATCAAACAATAATGCTTTTTCTGAATTTGACATATGACGACGTGCATGCTTCTCTTTGCTCTTAAGTTGCTGCATAGCTTCTTTTTTCCAATTATGTATTACATCAAATGCTGCAGGTTTAGCTTTTTTCTTTAACAATATAGATTCTAAATACTCTATTCGGGCAATCTCAAAACTACCATTGTCTGGCCACTGAATTTCGGAAGCATGTCTAGTTTGTCTGTGCCAAATATCGTTGAATACTATACTAACAATGCCGTACTTACAGTACATAGTACATGCCGGCGACCCCTCCTGTGGTGCCAGTCGATCAAATTCTAAAGATTGTCTGTCACTGTGGAATAATCCCCTGAAACAGGCAGACAATTTCCCAGGCATGTCAGATTACTGGTGTTACCTGGTGTTGTTTGTGCTCGCAAGTAGAAATCTAAAACCAAATATCAGGATACTTAGGAATTGGGCCTCGACTCATCTGATTCAAAGGTCAAAAGGAGGTCCGATCAGATTACAAAGGACAAAAGACCCTTGTGGTTGGTGATTTTGGTAAAACTGCCCGCCTCGATATATGGACCCTCAACAAGATGCCGTCTCGGACCACGTGCTCACTGTCCAGGGATCGGATCATGCAGTACTGTTGAGGTGTTGCGTCTCATCCAAAAGGGGCCCCTTTTTCTCACCGTCCGATCCCAGTACGATAGCCGCGTATACTCTTCAACGAGGTGGCATCAATCTTGAGGGTCCCTATCCGGGCGCCATCTGAAAGAACAAAGTAATATCAAGGCTGAGTAGCACAAGGGATATACACCAATCACGGGCTGAAAAGATTCACAGATCTTTTGCTACTGTATAGTTTACAAAGCAAATCAGATATCTGTCTGGCTCCCAACACCTCGCAGTGTGTACCAGTCGACAAAGAGAGGTGAGAGAGTGCTGAACATTAAAAACTAGCATATTTATACATCTCATACAATATTGTCCAGCCTCTCTTCATGTTAGTATTTGTAGTATTTCTATGAAGACACAATAGCGATGTATGTTCTCGGATTTCGCGGTAAGCCTTGCTTCAAGTATCTTCATAATGTAGTTCAGCTAAAGCATACGCTCGAGGTTTGTTCTTCATTGTCCCAATGTTTTACAAGGATGAGGCTTGTGAGCGCAGACAACACTCGAATGACAGTTCATATGAAGCACAAGGTCTCTTTGCTCAGTCTAAACAGTCGGCTCTCGGACAACCTAAACATTAACAGAACTCAAAAGTCGGAAGGCTTGGCAGCAAGTTGAAAATATAATCCACCATTTTAGAACGTAGAACACACGAGTGGAAATCTAAATGTCAGATGAATCTTATAATGGCGGCGAAGTTAACCCAAAAGTCGGAACTTTGCAACGCGGTTTCCGTGTAGCACAAATAGGTTTAGGCCAATATAAATACTAAGGAGGCACTATATAATTACCATTTAACAGGTGCACAAGGGAGTGTTTACGGGGAGAGGGGAAAGTTCCAGTGGTGAAAGACTGATTACAGAAATCGACCAAGGCTGGAGTAAGGGTGTCAATATGGTCCTTGATGGTTCTGGGGGAGTAGGGGAGCACCTGTTTGGACAACCCTTTCATAGATCGGAATTGCATAGGCACCTCATCAGGTGTTGTCAGAGAGAAAGAGGAGAAAGTAGGAGGAGAGGGAGAGATGGCCAAAGGGGGGCCGAGAGAGGAAACGGGAGAGGAAGAGGAGATAGAGGGCAGGATGTCCTGAGTTTTAGAGAAGTGAAAGGCCAGAAACATATAGAGGGCCTGGGAAGGAACAGGAGAGGTAGAGACTGCAACCGGATTTGCCAGTTACTTGCAGATTATAAAGGGTTTGGCTGTGTTGTTAGAGGCCGCAGATATTCAAACTTGAATGTGTAAGTATAAGTGTTAGTAACACGATTGGCTGCCGCTCATCTGGCAGGAATGCCTTGAATTTCCGTCTAATTATATATAATACAGATTATAACAGCAGCAGATTATCGCCTGAAATATTGTATGCTCTTGCTATTGGTTGTCATTCTCTTTCAATTCTGAACATTCGGCTCATTAGCTGCATGTAAGCAAAATAAAACCCAGGTGCAGAGAACAATGTCAAACTGCTGCCCACTTGCCCATTTAGTCCACTATCTCTCATCAGCCAAGCATTCAGCCAAGGCCTCTTCTGTGTACTTGACCTTGATGGATGTTTCTTCTCTGGAACTTCAAGAGGAGTTAGGTTACACTGTTATCTGCTCAGATAGCAGATAGCAGATAAGCATGCATCAACATGTGTCTACTCCCTCTGTCCCCACAGGCCATCCCCACCCCGCTGGTCCCCCTGTGATGTTCCCTTGCGACCCCCACTTCTCGCACACAGGTGTTGTTTTGTTTGCTTGATTCTTCTACCCTGCTCACCCTCCACCCCTCCAGCCTACTTCTGTAGGAGTCTGTCCTGATACGTTCTGGTTTCACCATTACCGTCTTGTGGCCAATGCTGGATTTGACTTTTATGGACTTCATTGATTCATGGTGTGTCACCCTTTCTCATGGTGGCCCCGAATCATGCTGTTCCCATCTTCATCTTGTATCCAGGCGTGTTACTACCGACTTCTGCAATTTTATTTGCTCTCCCCTCTTGCTCCTCCACTCTTTTTGACTGCTTACTCTCTGTTCTCTCCCTTTCTCCCTTTTCCTATCTCCTCCCCGCCTCCCCTTACTTTCTTCTATGCACTTACTCTATCAGAATTGTCCCTGGACCTAATATGATAGCAACCTCGTTTGTCTCCTCCTCCTCCCCTTACTTGTCCCCCCATCACTATCGGAAATGTCATCAGGCCTTGTACAATAGTCACTTGTTTTGTTCCTCCCCTCCCTTTCTGCACCCATCTCCCTCACCTTTTGTTTTATCCGTCTCTACCAGAAATGTCATCAGGCCTAGCAAGGTAGTTGCCTGTCTATTTCCATTTCCTTCCCACTCTCCCCCTCCCTTCCTTATCTATGGCCCTCATTACGACCCTGGCGGAAATCGAAAAACGATGGCAGAAATGCAATAACGCCATCGAATACCGCTCGTTGTGACTATGACCCGTCACCGTAAAGTACGATGCCATTAGCGACACCGTAGTGAACGCCAACGCTAACTGCACCAAGTACGCGCACGCGCGCCATGCAAAACCGTAATTACCACCATGGCGCAACGGTACGCGAATTCTGACCCTAGCGGACATTCACATAACGCCATCAAGCATGGCGGAAAGTACCATTCCGCCATGGCGAGAAATACGGCATCGTGAACCAACCGTAAATGGCCCTACTGAGTGCCTGTACAACTCACCCTGGCCACATTGCACAACTCCTCGTAGGTGCAATGAAGTCACACAATGCAACCAGTGAAATGCACAAGTCACCCACGCATGCCAACGAACAAATGAATGTAGGGGCTCCAAGTGCCTTGTGAGTGGCCATCCATATTTGGCATGTCACCATTGCCGTACTGATGCAGCACAGGCATGCGAAGGTTCAAGTACAGCAAAATGAACTGAAAGATGAGACAAAACAACAACAGGCCCCCATCGCCTGACACCAGTGTAAGGCAACATTCAAAGCAGTATCCTGAGGGAGACTGCACCAGCCCTGTACACATGCCAGTAAACAAACCAACCATCAGCATAAGCATGTACCACACAAGTTGGCAGAGTGACTGAGCAGCCAGGCTCATCTCAAGAGGGGCCAATGGGAGCTGCAGGGCACAGATGGCACGAATACAGAAGCTATTCCAATGGACATGACCTCAGTCTCCCTCCAAGAAACGCACGCAAACACAGGCACCTGTGACCAGCCATTTCCTGATAATCACATCATTCCACCAATCCACCTGGCTGACCGGCATCAGTTACACAAAAGCTAATCCCCCGCCCCTAAGCATGACATCATTAAAACAGTCATGATGGCAGCCCCTATCCCTGACCTTACTGGGCTTCGTAGGCAAACGCGGCCAGTACAGTACCACGCAACTATACTCAGAAGCCGGAACCCAATGCAGATCTACTCACAATACATCGCTCCACAAATAGGAATATGCTACATTACTTCCAAAGAATAACGCTACACGGTTAACATCAGACTAAAATTTTAATGCACATCAAATTCACCAAGCCCATACAGCTATTACGTCATAAACCCCGAAATATCTACATTACTGTGGGCTGCATCCGCAATAAATGACCAGCTACTCCTTGTGTGACGCCCTGTTCCTTCATGGTACACAGGGGCTACATTCACGTTCAAAAAGGCAACATGGAAGCGCCTAGAACCGCAGGCCCGTCCCATTAGGTAGGCACTAGTCCAGCTGAAAGGTAGATATGTTGCTCCTAGCCACTAGTACTGCGTAAGGGCATGTGGCCCATTGGCGATCGTCCCATAAGATCGTAATGGTGCTCCACTGATGAACTCGAAGCAGCAGGTGTCGGGAGTAAAAGCCATCTGCAGGAGTGGCATACAGATGGCAGCGGCAAAAGGGGAGGAGATACCTGTCACCCAAATGAAATGAAAAAGAATAGTATGGCCATCAGAACTTCATTAGTATTACTCACTTCAATGATCACACTAAATCTACAGCCATATGCATGCTAGCCCACTCAAAAGGATTATTTCCACCCATGAATCACTTGCCAATCATAACAATATAAATCGAGGTGAAAACACTATTACAAACGAGTGTTCGTGTGCATGCGTCTGTTAAAACAGAATCCATGAGATGGGATTAGTAACGTGCATAGACACAACTGTTGGAAGGCGCGTCGAGACAGGGTGGGTTCAACAAGGGCAGATAGACGATGGTCCCACTATGGCAGCTCTGCATCACATAGCGCAGGGGAAGGGGATAGATTCCAATAAGCCATGTACATGGCAAACTCTCAATTAAATCATCTGTCCATGCATCCATACATCATTCCCTCATCCCGGTATAAAAACGCCTGATTATTTACTCACATAACATTTGAAATTTCCATTGAGTCTGTGCGCAATGCAGTCTGCAAAATCCACTGTGCTCCAGCCCGGAATTCTAGTGTTGTGAAGTAACATGTATTTGGGAACGTCCTGCCTTATCGTCCACTACGCTATTGCGCATCCCATACTATTCATATCAATCATTGCATTCTCGCCATGGCCCCTGTCCCAAGGACATTAAACAATAGAACGTTATATTTGCAGTCAGACCTGTGGGCGTCTCCTCGCCGCTAGCTGAAAACCGAAAGAGCTGTCCTTCGAATTCCTCATTTGCAACATCACGTCGAAAAGGCATCTGTGACCGCTTGAAATCACAAATTCATCCATGTAGTGCGGCAGTGTGTGAAAATGGCAACTGGCTTCACTCACAAATGGGACGCCCCGCCCGTCGGTGAACCTCGGTACAGTGCTCGCCCAAAGGGGATTGCAGCTGGCACAGGTGGAATGAATCACCACAGGTGGAGGCTATACAGCCTGAAAAGACATAAATTGCACACCCAACCCCCTCCCACAACCACACCCACTCCAAAATGCTACCGGCAGGACTAGCGATGTTGGCCCTGGGGGACCTGATAGCACTGCAAGTACTCCAACTCCAAGAAGAAGACGAACACTAACTACTACAACAACCGGCCGCACAGAGGAGACGCAGGAGGAGGAGGAGGGCAAGGCAGGGCCAGCAAGGCCCACCAGCACAGCCACTACCACCACGCAGGCAGCCCGCAATCCCACGCCTCCGAGCACATCCGTTCAACCTCACTGCTGAGCAGATCCACACCCTCTACCGTTTGGACCGGGACACCATAATCTCCATTGTGGACATGACACACGCTGACCTTGTCAGCATGATAGATAGCCCAACCGCCATCCCACCCCTACTGAAGGTGGTGTCTGTACTCCACTTCCTGGCCACAGGCACCTACCAGCACACAGTCGGACAGTTGCATGGCATTTCACAGCCACTGTTCTCACGGACACTATTGCAAGTGCTCGATGCCCTCCTGAAGCACGCAGACGACTACATCTCTTTACCACGCTCGGAGCATGAGATTACAAACACAAAAGTGGGATTCCATGCACTTGCCGGCATACCGGGTTGCATTGGTGCCATCGACTGCACCCATGTGGAATTGGTTGTCCCACATGCCATGGAGGTCCAGTACCGCAACCGGAAACAATATCATTCTCTTAATGTACAAATGGTGTGTGACTCCAACAGGATCTTTACACATTGTTGTGCCCGATTTCCTGGATCAACCCATGATTCTATGGTCTTGAGGAACTCTACAATACCACGCTACATGGAGCGACACGCAGGGAACAGATCCTGGCTACTCGGTGAGTCTCAATCCATGCATGATAATGTGGGGTATGTGATGCGGCAATGACCTGGCAGGAAGGGGGGGGTGATGCGTACGTAGCAATGTCATCCCACAAACATCCTATCTTGTCCACATACAGGTGATGCCGGGTATCCACTGAAGAGATGGCTCCTTACACCACTCCGGAACCCACAGGACCAGCATGAGGAGGACTACAACCATGCCCACTCACGTACCCGTGTAGTCATAGAACAGGCATTCGGCCTACTGAAGGCTCGTTTCCGCTGCCTCAGCAGGTCTGGCGGGGCACTCCTGTACCGCCATGAGAAGGTTGCAAAGATAGTCATGGCATGTGTCATGCTACACAACATGTGCGTACGTAGAAATGTGCCCATGCCCCCTGACGCAGAACTGCAAGCACCTGAAGATGGTCATGATGAGGCTGGGGATGTGGCAGCACCTCAGGGAGTCCGCGAGGCACAGGAGGCCCGTGAAATTCGTCAGAGTATCATAGATTCATGCTTCTAGCACTCACGCCTGTTGGCTGATGCATGGACACGGCACTTGTGGCACTGTGTGTGTCGGGAACATGCACAATGTGGACTGTACGCCTATAAAGGACTCATACACAAGGAACAATGTCCACACATCTCATTGGATGATTATGTAATGTTCATAGCATATGTGAAGTCATGTTACACACCCCATCGACCCGCCACCCAAGTAAGCCCAACACCCCCCCTCCACCCTCCTACCTCCCCCCCGAACACCAGTGTCCAAAGATGCTCATTGTCAGTGGGCAGACGCTATTGCAAGCCCCCTCTCCGGGTATCAGGGGCACCCCTGCCTGTGGAGCGCAGGTTCCTCCCAGATCTACGTTGGGGGCTGCCCTGGACGGAACTTGCAACAGATGATGTCTCTGCCTGCTCACGTCCATGCATGTCCCTAAGAGTTTGTGAGAGCTCAGTGAGCACACGGCGCACAGCGGCAAGTTCACCACATACGTCTTTGGACGTCGCATGCAGTTCCCCCCTCAGGCTCTCGGTGCTTCTCTCCATTTGTACCCTTAGTGTCTCTGTACTTCGCTCCATTTGTGCCCTAAGTGTCTCTGTACTTCGCTCCATTTGTGCCCTAAGTGTCTCAGTAGATGTTTCTATGGCTGCCTTAGAAGCCCCACATTCATCAGCATGCTCCTTGAGGAGCGTGGCCAGTTGCTGCTGTTGCACGATCACCTGGTCGAGGGACTGTTGCCTCTGCTGGGCCATGGCCATTTGCGGTGGTGTCACAGAGGGGCTGATCAACTCATGTTGCCTTGCCACAGGGCTTGTGGGGGATGGCCAGCCGTCGTCTTGTGGGTGCCCCTGCGTGGTATCCTCATGGTGTAGGGGATGAAACAAACAGGGGGATTGAGACAGGTCATGGATGGGTCCTACATCGACAGCACCGTTGTCTGTGTCGGAGCATGCTGGCATTAATGCAGTGTCACCTATGGTGCTGCTGCCATCAGAAGCAGTGCCTTCTGTGGCATCCATTGGGGGGACCTGTGGTGCTGCTGGTGTGGGCATGCTGGCTGCTGGGGTGCCTGTTGAAGTCCCCTCCTGTGTGCTGCCACTTGATTTGTGCTGCTGCCGTGTCTTGATCCGTGCAGCTGAGGTGGAGGGTCTTTGGCCGTTGGTCTTGGCCCTCTTTGCAGGTGTGCTGGTAGGGGTGTCCTGCAGCTCGTCGTTTGACTCGGACCCTGTGGTGGAGTAAAGGAGGGCGAGCGTTATTTATGGGTCTGTGGAAATTGGAATGGCAATGTATCACATGCATTGGGGTGGTACCTGAGGGTGATTTGGGTCAGGGCCTTGGAGGTGGTTTCATTTCTGTGTGGATTGAGGATGCAGTTGTTTTGCAGCCTGCAGTTAGGGTGTGCATGCTGCACGTGTAGAGGGTGTTTTTAGGATTTTTAATTATTTATGTATTTAATGTGACTTTTAAAGTGCGCTATCAGGCCAATGTATGTGGCCGTTCTCCTGGACATGTGTTTCTGTTGCACTGTGTGGCCACATGGTACTTCACATGATTGGACATTGTGGATTTAGCATTGTTTTATTTGGCCCACCTACCTGATTCTTCGGATGTCTGCACTCCTTTCTCCATCCCTCCGACTCCCTCTATGCTCTCCATTCCAATGGTGGAGGCACAGATTTCTTCCCAGGGGGTCAACTTGATGGGTGATTCCGATCCTCCCCCGGTAGCTGTGGCAATGTTACGGTTGGCTGATAGTATGCTCCGTACGCGTATCCGCAAGTCGTCCCATCGCTTTCTGCATTGCTGTGGGTTGCGGGGTGCGGTCCCCACCGCACTTACCCGCTGTGCCACCAGGGCCCATATGGCCTTCTTGTTCGCAAGTGCCGTCCTGGTCATTTGCGTCGAGAAGACGACGGCAGCATTCTCCTGGAGGGTTTCTGTGAGCACGGTGAGTTCCTCATGGGAGAAGTGGACCTGCCGCTTGCGGTCGCACGCTTTTTTTGCTACTTTTCCCATTTTATTTGTTATAACTAGGGTGGCTGTCGGGTTGGGATGTGTCTCAGGGTCGGATTTTTAATGGTTGTGTTGGGATTCTGATTTTATAGGTGTACGGCGTGCTGTTTCCCGTTCCGGCCCCATGTTTTTACTTCCGTTTCCGTATATTTACGGTCACCGTATTTTGCGATTGGCGCTCATTACGGTGACCGCTATGATGGGTGGCGGAATTGCACCAAGGGCGCCGTACGACGGCAGAGAGGGGCGTTTTGGGGACATTTCCACCTTCGCGGACTTTGCACTTCCGCCATGGCGTAATGCTCGTGCCCGATGGGTCATAATTGGCCGCACTTTACTCCATCGTGCAATGGCGGAAACGCTATTTACGCTATGGCGGTCGGGTCAGTTACTTTCCGCCAGGGTCGTAATGAGGGCCATTGTGAATAGGTGCTTTATAAATAAACTATTATATCATATCATATCATATCTTCATCTGGAGCTAGTATGAATAGGCTTTGTTCTCTGGTCTTGCACCACATCTGAAGAGACCATGATTTTGTCAATTTTGACTTCTAATTAGTGAAATTTCATTAAATTATGTTAGGTGTCATTACATTACCCTTTTGGCCTCTGCAGACTTGGTTGCTTCGTCTCACATATGCTTTCTACATCTTTATTTGACCAATACTTGGCATTCACAAATATTTGCTCATTTACTTAATCTAAGTGAAGTATGTGCTGCGTACATTGCTTATCCTCATTGACTACCTTTGTACCCTACAATTGCCTCTTGCTGTGACATCCTTGATTTCATGCACAAATTTGTATTTCCAGCATCTGCAGCCCTGGTCGCTCTCGTTCAAGTTTCTTGCTTACTTTTATGCAGAGCTGACATCCATCTTTTCATCATGGCTGCTTTACACTTGTTATATTTTCTACTGCAGCAAGCTTCTATGTGACTAATCTACCTCGCGTTTCTGCATATATATATTTACTAGTCATCTGGTTATTTATCTTCTTCGTATATATGTAGTTTCTCCTCACTCAAATACATATTTACTTTATTTCTTCATTCTTTAAGTTTTCTTATATTGTTTCTGTGTGTCATTGCCTTTTCTTCTAATGACATCACTTTGCGCCTGTCAGATTTTCTTCACAACTCTTTGATGTTCAGTCGTGTCAGCAAATCTCCTGCTACCACTGCAGTTCAAGGGTACATTCGTTACGGTGGTCTGAGTGCATAACGTATCTCACACACTCATTGTGGTAATGGAATGGGACCTGGTGTCATGTACAGTATCTCTTGTTCTTCATCCAATATATCAGAGGTGAGGGGGCGGGTTCTAGGTTATGTTATGTTATATAGACTTATAAAGCGCAGCATACACCCAAAGGTATCTTGGCGCTGGAGGGTACAAGAGTGAGGCAGATGGAATTAGAAAAGAAGAGTCTTTAAGGCATGCCTGAAAGCTAGGTGGTTGGTAGTAGCACGAAGAGCCGAAGGAAATTGGTTCCATGCTTTAGCTGCTGCCACCGAAAAGGCGCGACCGCCAATTTGGACACGTTTAAAGCAAGGAACCTTAAGTAGTAGCGCAGTCTGTGAGTGCAAGGAGCGGGTGGGGACATAGTGAACGAATTTCTCCTGCAGGTACTCCGCTCCCACCTTATAAAAGGCACGGTGAACCATGGCCCGTGGATTCAAATAGGATTCGTTGTTTGATATGGAGCCAGTGCAATTGTTTCAGGAGTGGGTCCACATGAGTGCGCACCGGAGGGCGCAATATAGCTGCATTTTGTAGCATTTGGATATGATTAAATAGATAGTGTGGTTGGCCGAAGTACAGTGAGTTACAATAATCTACTGTACTAAGAACCAGCGCTCCTACCACTGGGGAATGAAGATGACCAGTGATGAAGGGAAAAACCTTCCTCAAAGTCCGCAGTTTGAGGTGGCCCACTTTGCAAACTGCACCCACCTGCTCAGTCATCATCAGTGAAGATGAGAACTTAACCCCCAGATTTCTCACTGTGGGAGAAGGTAAGGGGAACGGGCCAAGAGAGGTAGACCAGAAGTTCGAGGTCCAGTAGTTGAGGGGGCTGTTTGTCCCGACTACCAGGACCTCTGTTTTACTGCCATTGAGTTTGAGAGAGTTGGTTGCCATCCAGGCACCCAAGTTTTCAAGGCAGTTTCTGAGCCGAGCTGCAGTGACAGGGCGAGCGAGATCCGGACGTACCAAGATCTGTGTGTCACCTGCGTATGAATAGAACCGAAAACCCTGAGATAAGATGAGAAGAAGAAGAAGACGGATGTAGATATTAAAAAGAATAATGATAGAGCGGACCCTTGCGGTAATCCGCAGAACAGTATGACAGACTCTGAACAGAAAGGAGGTAAGAAAACAGATTGAGACCGGTCGGTCAAGAAATCTGCAAACCAGCTCAACACCGGGCCCCCCAGGCCAGCGCCCGACAGACGGGATATCAGTGTTGAATGGTCAACCGTGTCGAACGCGGCTGAGAGCTCAAGTAAGAGCAAGGCTCCCACAGTGCCCTGATCAACTAGGCGGGTAAGGTCATCAAATACAGAGTTGAGAACTGATTTGGTGCCTCTCCTGGGGCGGAATCCAGACTGGAATGTGTCAAAGTGACCCGAGGATTCCATGAAAGATGATAGGAGGGGAGAGACCAGCGTCTCAAGAGTTTTCATCAGAGATGGAAGAAGGGAGGTGGGTCTAAAGTTAGCCAGGACAGCAGGGTCCAAAGAGGGCTTCTTCAAAAGGGGGAGCACCCAAGCATGTTTCAGGGACCTCGGAACCTCTATCAATGACGTACATGTCTGTTTCTCTACATTCCCCCTCTGGTCAAGTCCTCAACCACCTCCTCCTCAATGTTCTTCATTCTTTCTCCACAGAATGATTTTGTTGGGATCCATATATTAATCACCCCCTCAGGTCACCTACATTCATTATGGGTTCATCCACACTCCAGGTCATATGGCAACACTCCCCAGTTGGTTGACAGAGCACCCAATGCCTTAGATAGTTCTTATGATCCTTAGGGTAAAAAAGCTTTGTTCCTGGGGGTGCCAGGGGACTTCCTTTCAGGTCCTCATGGGTGGTGCTTTCGGTATGTTTGTGCTCATCAGTCATATCAATCATTATCTTTATCCCAATTGTTGCTTTCTTTGCTGTTTTCTTGCACTGTCCTATGAATATTCCTATAAGACAGAATCCCAGCAACACTAACACTAGTATTGCTCCAAGTAGTTTCAAGGCATTTGCCAACCAGGTTGGAACCCAGGAGAACACAAATTTTGAATATTCAATCTCATCTACTTCTTCCACCATCTTCAAATGCAGGGTTGACAGCATAGTTATTCCTTCTCTTACGGTTCCTTGTTCTCAATCGTGGGCATGTTTTTATGTACAGCAAGATGGCTCGATCTTGGTGCACACACCTCCTCCCATTGCTGTAATTAAGTCCAGGACATACCTGTTTATTCATTTATTGTGCATTTATAAGACGCTAATACATCAAGTAAATTGTGTTTCAAAGCACTCACAGGGCAACAGGGAGGGAACATGGACATGGAAATCAAATATAATATTGAAAGATAGAGGCAGACCTAGTAGGCCTTGTGAGCATTCAGAACGTGCAAGTCATGAGTCTGATGGCCCTCATCAGCTCCAACTTAGTGATAAGTAACTACTTGGCGTTTACTGCCGTCTACATTCCTGGCATGAATATGGCTGTAAATATCACTGCGTTTCTGCTTAACAATTTTTCTTAATCTGGAATGTCATGATAGGTTTCTATCAATTTTGCAGAAAAGTAATTTGTCCTCTTTTGTCGAATGAGGTTGAGTGACCTCTTCTTCCTCTGCTGTGCACTAATTTCTGGTAAACATCTGCGTAGTGGTCCCTTTGAGGGATCACCAATTCAGGAACATGTATAATCACCAGAGAACATACTCCTTCCAAGCTATTGGGTAACTTCATGTAGGCTCTGGATCCGCAGGCCCAATAACACAGTGTTGCATTCTTTATAGGTCATATAGATAAAGGTCCTGCTTCATCTTCAACCCATGTGAGTAATTTGTCAAACTTGGTCCATTCCTTCCGACATCCATCACTCACTTTTTGCACTACATGTACTGGTGATGTCATCAATGAGTGTGCCAACATTTCTACTTCTCATTTTTCACTAGTGGCCACTTTTCCATATTCCAGGAGCTGAGGGATCTCCCAGCTTCCTGGTAATCCTGGTCTTTCCCATCCATATGTGCAATTCAGTCATTTCTGTTCAATTATTGTTCTCTTTCCTCTAGTCAGGCCACTAAATGAATAAAGAAGCATCATATACTTCCGTTGCAGATCTTTTTCTATCTTCTGTGTTTTGATATAACCATCTTCAGATGGGAACGTTTTCTTTGACAACCATAGTAGTCGCCCACTTTCCTTCAAATTGTCCTCTTGTCAAGCATGCTGCTATGTGGATGAGACACATCAAATCATGACCAGGTATCACTCTTGCTATAAATGTTCTGGCTGTTTTCATGTCATAAGGGGTGAGAGAACATACATAACAGCTTTCGATAGACATTTTTCTCCCAACCTCTTTCATGTGTTGATATCACATGTTATTAATTAACTAGCCCAAATTATGAAGTTATGAATGTATATCCTCATTATCTTCCATAACACCCCTTTTAGATCGAACAATTTGTTTGGAAATATCAGGAAAAATATCACTTGTGCATTGGCTGGGGATAAGAACAGATGTCTCATTCTGGAATACTTTGTTTGAATTGTAAAACAATATGTCACAAAATGTAAAGAGCATAATAAAATAAAGGCCGCACATGAAGCAAAATGTGATTACACAAAGTATTGCCATAGTATTCAAATACCATCTCTTTTCGAGTAGCAGGTCTTGTTGTTAGCAATGTGTGTCTTATTCAATGGAAAATCCCCATTTTTAATTCAGTTATTCACCTTCAATCGCGTTTTAGAATTTTCACTTGTTATAACAGGAACTGGATTATAATGGCAATAATAATACTTAGAATGATAGGACTGTTTTTAGGATTTCCCAAAACTACAACAATGCCCACGTTTTGTTCCACTAGGGCTGAATATGTTGGAGTATTTATACAAAAGCAGCATGCAGAAATACGTGCAAGGTAACATTGAATGCATCATACAATCTTTGTATCTTCTTTTTAATATATTGTCTCTTTTTAGTTCAACTGAAAAAGTTCTGGAACTACAGAATGTCCATTCATTCCCTATTAGATTTTAGGAAATGTCAAATTGTTTCAGAATGTTTTTAATCCATTGATTCTTTGTCCTTGCCCTTGGTAGCCGATCTGGTCAGCATGTGTGGAACTTCTTCCCTTGCTTCATTGTCAACGGGTGCTGGAGGGGTTGAGGTCTCTCCTTTGTAGAGCTTTAAGTCATTCAGATGTAATCAGGCACATCTCCCTTGAAGTTTCCCAGCCATGGGGGTAACCTCCACTACTAGGGTGGTCCTTCAAAATGGGGCTTTTTCCAAGTAGGAGTAAAGCTTTTGATTAGTACTTGGTCCCCTGGATACAAGCTAGGCTATTTTAATGAGTCAATCACTTCATGTGCTTCGCCATCTTCATCAATCTTCTTCGACCCTTCCCTCCAATTTAGGACCCATTGAGAAATAAAAGAAACACTAGCGGTTATATGTGTTAAATAATCATACATCTCATTCCCTTATGTTTTTGCTACACTGTGGGCATCAGTATTTATTTGAGTGGGAGGAGTAAGGGGTACTTTCATGTGGCATCCAGTCACCAGTTCATGAGGAGTTAGGTTGTGATCTGAACCAGGCTGATTTCTCAAACCAAATACACCAAGGGGTAGGCAATGGAGCCATCCCTTCTTAAGTGCCATTTTTATTTTAGCTATCCTATCTTTGAGAAGTCTGTTTAGCCTCTCACAGACACCATTCACCTGTGGGTGAAAGGCAAAGGAAAACTTGTGTTTATGACTAATAGATGAACTATCTGTTCAAACAACTAATTAACAAAATGGGGGCCATTATCAGACCGCAGGACTTTGCACACCCCATTTAGGAAACAACTCAGGAAACTTGGCAGCACATGTGGCATTGGGGTGTGAGCGTGGACCTGCCACAATCCATCTAGAAAAGGGATATACTACTACCAGCATGTAGCTATAACCATTACATACTTGTAATATATCCATATAATCTATATGTAGATGATGAAAGGGACCATTGGGTCTATGGATTGCTCTGCTCACTGTTCGTAAGGTGTGCCCTGCTGTGAATTTATGGCACACCATGCAATTTACAATAAAGATTTACTTTTCTAGCTATATTGTATAATTCAGCCATATCTCACATCTAGATAGATTGGGTTAGTCAGCCATATCTCACATCTAATTAGATTGTGTTAGTCAGCCATATCCCTCATCTAGATAGATTGTGTAAGTCAGCCATATCTCACATCTAGATAGATGTTAGTCAGCCATATCTCACATCTAGATAGATTATGTTGGTCAGCCATATCTCACATCTAGATAGATTGTGTTAATCAGCCATATCTCACATCTAAAAAGATTATGTTAGTTAGCCATGTCCCACATCCCGTCAGATTGGGTCAGGCAGCAACATCTCTCATCTAGGCAAATTGTCCACTGTTGTACTCACAGCAAAAGGCATTTACTCCTCCACCCTGGTATCCGAAACCGTATAGCTACTGCCTGCATATGCCCCCATCTAGTCATTCATTGGAGGTCATTACGACCTTGGTGGTAGGGGGTTAACGAGTCCAGTAGAGCTGCCAGCCCCATTAACCCCCTACCGCCTCATTACGAGTTCTGTTCGCGGTACCCACTAAGGACGCCTGGTGCTACCAGGCGTCCTTAGCGGGTCCTGCGAGTGGTCCAGCATGCTAACAACAGGCCCATTATTAACGGGCCCATTGTTAGCATTCTCCCCATTCCCATTGAGCCCTACGGGGGCTCGAATGGGAATGGGGATGGGTTCCTGGAATGGGGAAATACCGGGCCCTCCAAGGTCGGAATGGCCCGGTATTTCCCCATTCCAGGAACCCGGACCTGGTACCCGGAATGGGGGTAGCCATGCCGCAAATATTGGCATGACTACCTCCAAGGTCGTAATGACCTCCATTGTCTTTCCAGATTTCCCACATCTAGGTGCTAACATATTTTACAAGCTACTGTTGTATGTCAATTTAGGTGTTTCTCCCACTATCACTGTTTCCCAAATCTAGGTGCTACTGCATTTTACTATCTATTGTTCTATGCCCATTTAGGCCCCTCTCCCTCTACCCGGGTTTCGCAAATCTAGGTGGTACTGTATTCCACTGTCTACTTTTGTATGCCCATATAGTCCTATCTTCCTCTTTCCTGGTGTCCCAAATCCAGGTTCTACAGTATTTAACTGTCTACTGTTGTATCCCTATTTAGGCGTTTCTCACGCTATCCAGGTGTCCCAAATCTAAGTGCCTCTGCATTTCACTGTTTACTGATGTATCCTCAGGTTGACGCTTTCCAGGTGTCTCAAAGCTAGGCTCCACTGCATTTTACTGTCTAATGTTGTTTGCCCATTTAGCCGTCTCTCTCGCTATCCAGGTGTCCCAAATATAAGTGCTACTGTACTTTACTGTCTACTGTTGTATGCTCATTTAGGCGTTTATCCTGCAATTCAGGTGTCCTAAATCTAGGTGCTACTGCATTTTACTTTCCACTGGTTTATGCCACTTTAGGCCTATGTCCATATATCCAGGTGTCCCAAATGTAGGTGCTACTGCATTTCACTGTTTGCTGTTGTACGCCCATATAGGCCTCTCGCCCTCTATCCAGGTGTCCCAATATAGGTGTCCCAAACACAGGTGTTACTATTTCTTACTGTCTACTGTTGTATCCCCATTTAGGCATTTCTCCCACTACCCAGGTGTCCCAAATCTAGGTGCTACTTTATTCCATGTCTACTGTTGTATGCTGATTTAGGTGCAACCAGGTGTCTCAAAACTAGGCCCTACCGTATTTTACTGTCTACTGTTGTATGCCCATTTAGGTGTTTTTCCTTCCATCCAGGTGTCCCGAATCTAGGTGCTGCTGTAGTTTACTGTCTAATGTTTTATGTCCATTTAGGCGTTTCTCAGGCAATCCAGGTGTCCCAAATGTAGGTGCTACTGAATTTTACTGTTCCCTATTGTATGCCAATTTAGACCTCTAAACCTCTATCTGGATGCCCCAATCTAGGTGTCCCAAACCCCAGTGCTACTATATTTTACTGTCTAGTGTTGTATCCCCATTTTGGCATTTCTCCCACTATCCAGGTGTCCCAAAACTAGGCGCTACTGTATTTTACTGTCTATGGTAGTATGCCCACTTAGGCCTTTCACCCTCTATCCAGGTGTACCAAACGTAGGTGTCAATCTATCCAGGGGTCCCAAATCTATGTGCTACTGCATTTACAGTCCACTGCTGTATGCCCATTTAGGACTCCATCCCTCTATCCAAATCCCAAACCCAGGTGCTACTGTACTTTAGTGTCTAACTTGGTACCTCCTTTTAGGTGCACTCCCTTCATCCCCCCTTTATCCAGGTGCCCCAAAACTTTCTCCTAATACATTGACCAGTTAGCCAAGGCCAGGTAAATGGCCCTCAACCCCGCCATTCCTCCGCGCCCTCTCCCTCTGCTCAGACTTTCATTCCAGGGAGACCACAAATAACAAGACTAGCCAATCAAACTGGACCAAGAAAAAGAATACTGCAGTCAAACCCCAGCCAAGACTACAGTACGTATACCTTAGACCACGTCTGTGGACACAGGCACAGCCACCCATCCATGCACCCTAGAATGCAGCTATGGCTATGCTATTCTGGTCTAGCAGCACTCATAGACGTCTGCACTGAAACCTCTGACCTACCTCAACAAAGCAGCCGCTATTATACAGCGACAACCAATTAAAAATATCTGGTCTAGCTGGGCACACATTAAATCTCTAGCACTAGAACTCTATCCTAAACCACCAAAGCACCAACCCACGTTCCTGACGTCCAGGCTGCTTACTTGAGCCTAGCCAGCTGACCTAACCTGGCAAAAATGCACACACGCATCTTTAATTTAAACTCTTAGAACCTCCTACACATGGACTGCTGTTGCCACTGGCGTTCCAACCACAAAGCGCATTGAGGAAAGGTTGCTATATACTTGACGAATACAATACAATACAATACAATACAATAACCTGTGCAACATATATAAACACATTTGGTGTAAACCAATCTTCTGCGATCATTGCAGCAAGACTTTCTCTGGTGGTTTATGCGGGGTAGTGAATCTGCTGCAGGGCCACCTACAATAACGCTAGAGGCATGATGGCCTTCAAGTACTATGCTCTCTCCATATAGCCTCAGTGGGGGATAAATAACATCCCCGCCTCCTCCATAAGGCCTGCTCTTCCTTTGGAGCTTGGCCTTGCAGCTCAATTAACTGTACAGTGGATAATATATTACATCCTTCCTAGTTTAGCATGCATTGTTCTGATCCTTGCTTAACATCCTCTAAGAAATATTTGGAAAATATGCTGCTCTTTTGGCCCCTACTTCTGTGGCTTCATTACTGCGACAAATCAGGTCTGCCCCTTTACTATGGGCTGCAAATTTCACCTCAGTGATAGCCAATGGGAGCTTTAGTACATTAATGAGCTCACCCAATAGGGACGCATGTTGCACTGGAGTGCCATCTGTGCCGAGGAAACCCCTCCCTGTCCAAAGTGACAACTCTGAGTGTATGGTTGTTGCACATAAGTGGAGTCAGAATACACTGTGAATTCCTCCTCTTCAAATCCCTGAGGCGTGGCAATGAGCGCCACTAATTCTGCAGGCTGTGCTGAATAATGTAAAGGCAATTTTGCACTTGTCACTACTTGAATTCACCATTCTTTTTTAACTTCACTCCTGCCATCCCAGTACGCATTTCACCAGTTGTTTGGTTAATTTTTCAAGAACCATCAATAAAAAGAACCTCCCCGCCCCAACTCAGAGACCATTTTCTCTAACATGGGGAATGTCATCATAGAATTCAGTATACGTTGTGCCGTCCTTTTTTTACTGGTTTTGCTATAAATGTTGCTGGATTCACTGTTCTACGCCTAACAATTTTGATTGCTGGATTTGAAATAATCAATTCATATCCAGACACTCTTTGTGTAGTCAAGTACTTTCTGGTTTCTTCAAAATGGCAATTAGGGAGTGGTCGACAAATAATTTTATTGAGCATCCCATTGTAATACTGGTAGCTTTCTCAATTGTGAAAGCAGCAGCTGCTAATGCTTATTTGCTAGGATAATGTCCTTCATTACTGGGTCCAGAATTTCACAATAGTAGGTTAGTGGTTTATGTCCATGTCCTAATGTCTTCTGTGTAACAACTGCTGTCATCACTTCTCCATTTGAATGTGAGAATAAGTAAAACTCTTCATTATAGTCTAGTATTCCTAATACAGGGGCTGTACAAATTGCCCTATTTAATTCTTTGAATCATTCAATCATGTCATCGGTCCATGTTATCTTAGGTTTGTTTATCTGTGCTTCCTTGAGTCTTTTTAGAAGTGGCCAAATAGATGCACTATAGTCAAATACCCAAAATCTACAATAATTACATAGGCCTAAGAATTTTTGCATTTCCCCACTGTCTCAGGTTTTGGAGTTTTTATGATTGCGTCTGCTCTTTCAGGTGTCACTTGTCTCCCTTCTTGAAAGGTGAGCTGTCCTATGTACATGACCTCTTCCTGACAGTATTGTAGCTTTTCTTTGTCTACTTTATATCCTTTTTCTGACCGTGTTGTCATTAGTCGAAATGGGTCGTCCCTTCATCTTTCCTCTGTTTGACTGTACACTAATTTGTCATCTACATACTGAATTATCATGCTATTTAGTTTTACATTACCCAAGTCCATCTGAAGGCCCCCATCCAATATTGATGTGGACTCAGAGTACCTATGAGGCAGTCTCATATGTTTTAGATGCTGATTTCTAAATGAAAAGGATGTCAAATCCTGTGAGTCTTCATGAAGGGGATTTGAAAAGAAGGCATTCTTTAAATCTATCACTGTAAAATATTTGACTTTAGCTGGGATGTTACTTGATATTGCAGTGGGGTTCGGAACCAAAGGAAACTCTGCCTCAACAATATTGTTTAAAGGGCAGAGATCCTGAATAAATCTTCACAACCCTCCAGTTGATTTGTTCACTGGGTACACAGCCGTGTTACATGGGGACTCTAATGGCACTAATATTAGCTATTTTATTAAAGCAGAAATGGTCTCAAATACGCTTTAATCTGCTTCTCAGGACATGGGATAATGTTTTGCACATGGCAAAATTACTCCTGGTTTGAGTTTGAATTCAACTGCTCCCACTCTACTTAATAGACCCACATCATATGGACTATTTGTCCATAGGATGCTTCGTACCTTTTCTAAATATTTCTGGAAAAAAATGAAGGTTTCTTTTTCACTAATGCCATTCTCTGTGGTATTTCTCTATTCTCAAATTTCATGCAATACGTGAAATTTATGAAGAATACTAATTCATCATCCAAATATTCATCTCTGAACAAGTCTTTGTCTGTCAAATCTGTCAGTCTGTATTCTTCCTTAAGGGCTATTACTGTCTTTCATGCTCTTCCCTCATTGTCTGTCCCATGAACAACCACCCTTTCTCGATTTACCGCTGCTGCCTGTAGTTCCATGGAATGACCTGCCCCTCCTCATCATCCATAGGTATTTCTGGTCTAAACATAAACTCATCAGCTATTCTCAGTATTTTGCCTGCCAGTCCAACAAGCCATGTCAACAAAAGATTTACTCTGTACAAAAATATGACTGGATCTAAAGGGACTCCTCATTGTGCTTTGTGGCCAGGAAAGGCTAATATAAATTCTCTCACATTCATGTTATGAATCCCTGAGTTAAAGACACTATCCCTTTGTCAGTAAAATATATGTCGATGGGCCTAAACATGATTTGGGCTTTATCCCTTAAATGCGGCAGTAATGCTATTACTGCTGCATTTGAGTGTCCGCCTAATAACGAGTTGGGCGGAAAGTTGGAGTTTTACCTCCAGCGTTTTGCTGGAGGTAAAAATCTTCACTTTCTGGCTGTTTTTGTGATAATCGTGCAGCAGTGATTGTGCCAGTCCACATAGCGCTGAAAAACCCCAATGGACCCAATCAGGAATGGGGGTTTACTGTGTTACCACTACGCATGATCTGGCGCAAACTGCTTTGGACCGAGTAGCGCAAACTCTATTTGTGTTGGCGGTATCCCGGTGCAATTACTGCTGGGATACTGCTGGGATACTGCCCAGCATTGTGATAAGGCCCGATTTTGTCATGTTTAATTTTGTGATCAAGTCACATCCTAATATATAACTGGTGTCTGTCGGAAATACACTTGTGGCATCGACACGTCATGTTCACCCATAGAGAGTGGTCATTTGTCAGTAAATGGAATCAAACTCGTGGTCCCAGAGAATCCCTCCACATTCATGGTGATCCCAGTCATTGGGTATTTTTCCTCTCGAACACAGGAATAAGCTGCTACCGTATCCACGAGGAATTCAAATGTCTTGCCTCCTATCGTGACCATGATCCTCAGTTCCTCTTCTTTGTTAGGTGTTACAAATAGTACTGGACACATCAAGTTGATCTGTGGGCTTTCCTATTGTGGATATAAATTCAACCCCATACCTGTAAAAGAATTCCCTCCTACTACTGTCACACTCCCTATCCTGGGTGTGGATGCTTGTGGAGCTCCTGCATGTTCCTTCCATTGTGGCACCATTGCGTGTTGCACCAGTGCACACTGTGGCTGCTCTGCCTGTGCTTTTTGGGCCTGCATAGGTGCTTGCTGTTGTTGCCCAATGTTCGACTGTGTTTGCTGTGGAATCTGCTGCACTTGCTGCATTTAGGGTGTGCCTGTCTGATACTACATGTGATCTTAGGCATAATACTCCTGTGATTCTGTATTGTATTGTGGAGAATAGCCGATCCCTCTTCTTGGAGCCTGCCAGTTCTGTTGAATGCCTCCCCCTACTTCTACATGGTCAGGCTATTTGTCCTGTTCTCCCACAATTCCAGCATTGTTGTGGCCATCCCCCATTAAATCCTCCTCCCCCTTGAGGGTTTTGAATTTAGCCTTGTCCTCTAGCTCCTTTCCCTCTTCTTTGTGGCCAGAAATTGTGCCCAGTCTGATCCATGGGGTGCACTACATTACTTTGCTGTTATGACTGTACTTCTTGTGTGGTCACGCCTTCACCACTTGTCTAGACTGCTCCTTCCATCGTGAAGTTTGTCAATTTCTTCTAAACTAACATGGCTTCCTCCTGCTTTCTATTTTCAGCGTTCTTCTTATTTTTCTCTTGCAACAATCAACAATGATGTGCAATAGTCAACTGTATTTCTGGCTATGGCTTTGCTCCCATGCCTACCTGTTTATTCACCAGCCGCTGCACTGGGTCAGGCAGTCCCTGACATAAAATATGATAAAATAATGCCACTGTTTTATCCCACGGTTCTCTCGTCTGGAGATGCCAATGTTCCTGAATCTCCTGAATAAAAGCAACAGGATCTTCCTCCTCTCCCATATTCCTTGTTATAATCACATCTATGTCTGATGTGTCAGGGTACTGTACTCTAAGCACCCTCCATATATCTGCCCTGCAATTATTAAATGGTGCTCGATCATGTTTCATGTTCTGTGCAGTTACACTTGCATATCCTGCTCATCTCCAAATAGTGTCAGCTCGCTCCCCTATAATTACTGGCAGTAGTCCTTTTACGTCACCCACTGCTAACAGCATTCCTGCTGTCATTCTCTCTAACTCATAAATCCATTTTCTCACACCCTCATTCAAACTAGGTAATTTACATTTTGAATTATCTTTGTCCATTTGAGGCCATGGAATATACTGTGGCTGTCCTCCCCTTTTCTCTAATAAGGGGACTTGTGTAATTCCTGGTCCAAAATCATATCCCCTACACGTTGAGTCTTCCATTTGGGGCTATTGTATCCCGTTTGCCATCTTCCTGGTTGTGACCTTAACCTGCTTACATAAGGCAGGGACATATCCCCTGCACTACGTTACCATGCCCTTGGTCGTTCAGAATATGGTGTCAGTTCTGATGTTTTCTTCTTTTGAATCTTCTAAATCCGACCACTTTACCCCTCTATGTATGTTCGGATCTATTGAAAAACCACTTCCGCCTTCTCTTTGCGTTTTCTAATTTTCCTCCCTTTCTTCAACTGACATCATTACACCCCAACTGGTATCACTATTAGCTCTTTCTTCATCATCAGGATCTAGTATATTTAGGGACAGCATTCTATGCTCATCCATCAATGTGTTTTTCCGCTGTCCTGTTTCTTTCGGTGGAGATCTTACAATGCTACCCATAGCCTCACAACCACTCTTCTCCATCATTTGTCTATATATATCCCCAATCCTTTTCCCTATGTGTTCTGTCTCATGCTTGTTGGCCTATGTCTGTATTCTCGGTATCCCTTGCAGCTCCCTGTGGGGCTGTTGTGACCCTCTCTCTTATTCCCATCGCTCTCGTGCTTGAAAGGATATCATACTTCTATCACCAATATGATCTATTTCATCATCTTCTTGTCCCCTACTCCTTCTCATCTCTTCTCCCCTTCTCATCTCTCTGTTCTCATCTTCCTCTCGCCTTTTTTTGTAACCTGCATTCTTTCAATCCTTGGGCTTCTATTTCTTCATGTTTCTTCTCTTCTAGTCTCTCTTTCTCATTTTTCTGTTGTTTGTACCTTCTCTGTTCTTCCTTTAGTTTCCCATATTTTTTCTTATCTTCCTTGTATGCCCTTTCTCATTCCATTTCCTTCTTTTCTTTTCTCTCTCTCTCTCTCTCTCTCTCTCTCTCTCTCTCTCTCTCTCTTTAACATCATCAATGCCTTTTCTGTTGAAATTTAAGCAATATCTGTTCTCCCATCCACCAGTTTTGTACTATTGTCATTCCACTTGCTTTGCCTTTTTCTCTTTTTTCTCTTTTGGCTTCGTCTTCTATTTCTATCTGTCTGTCCTTTCTCTCATCACTCTCTTTATGTTCTTCTCATGTAGACATATATTTGCATACTTTATTCTTATTTTCTTCCATGTTGTCTGTGCTATTGTAAGCGGGAGGTGCATTTGTTGGATTACCATACCCTACTGCTGCTTTTTCCTGTTTGTCTTCTGTTGTGCTATCATTTTTAGGAGGAGAAATAGGAGCTGAGGGCGTTATGTGCTCCTCTTTATGCTAATGGAACATCCACTCCTTCTCAGGTTGGTCTTCTCTCTCACTCTGACTCTGAAACATCTTTCAAAGTTGTAAAACAGCTAATCTTTTCTGGAACATCTTCCCTGTATATGTAGCATGCAAGTATGTGGCAATCATGTTGTCATGTGTCGCAGTACTGTTTTGGATAATGAGCCTTCTTGAGGCCACGGCATGAGTGTTTTGTTAGTCATGACTTTCACCCACTCAGGATGGTACTTTCTAATCTTAGTCGTGCATCTTTGTAATGTCCTACATAGATGTTAAAGGGTGGTGTCCCCCGTAATGACAACTCATGTTTAACTGTCAATACATACTGGGTTTTCTCATTTACTATTAATTTGTTCACACTTCATCAATCACTTTGGGTCAGCACAATCAAACTATTTCCAAACCTATGCAACAATATTCATTTTATTTCTTGTATAGTTTTATAAAATCGAACTAGTCTGTTATTATTTTTGATATTTTTTAGGATCTTATTTTATTCTATGTTTTCTCAAGTAGTACCCTTCTAGGTTTGATTGGCGCCAATCACTTGCTTTTCTAGAACCTAATAACCTATCAGATTGTATTACTATCGTTTTTATAGTTTGTAAATGTTCAACCTATTTCATCACCACAAATACAAAACACATAAATATATTTTTACACTATTTAAAATATATATATATACATATGTGCACACTTTTTCTACAATTGTCTTGTCCTATTCTCCTGATACACCAATCCCATCTCTATTTTACTCCATTCTGGAGTGTGTTGCGCACCCTTCTTTAGTTGTAGCTGCGGGAATCCCTTAAATAATACTCTACAGAGTCTGGTGAAGTCCCCTCTCCCTCCTTGAGGAAGGGTATACACATATATATTACACATCCCGTGGTAGCGGCCATGTAGTTATGGTTATAAGTTGCTAAACTCATGGGAAGAGCACTTATTTGGCAGGTTATAACTTCGCTCCCCCTGGACGAATCCTCACCAAACTTTGCAAAAAAAAGTATATGGCTGGCTCTGAATTTGTTTTCGCCAAGTTGGGCGAGGTTTCCTGTGGGGGGGCAATCTAAGGGGGGTTCCAAAACATGTTTTGTTCCCATAGACTGAATGGGGAAACACTTTGCCCACGGCTACGGGTCGAAAGGCTGGACGGATTTTCACCAAATTTGCGCCAGAAGCGGGGGCTTGGGCCAGAAAGCGTGCTTTTGTGTGTTCATTGGAAACCGGGCCGGTACATTTTTTGCAAAACACTGAAATGTACGTCCCAAAAAATGAGTGATATCTGGGTGCGCTCTGCAGACCCATTTCCTTGTTCGCTCCACGGACAGAAGTGTCATTGGATCACAGTACGGCGTGGTGTCAGAGAAGTTTGGCCGTGGCCAGTGGTTGTCTGGAGGGAAGCGTGCTGTGCGTCAACATTTTTTGGGAAAGCCACCATAGTGAATCGGAGGACAGTGTAGCAGTGCAAGGGTCTGGAAAATGTACCGAACGCATTGTGTTGGCGGCATTAAGGGAGGGAAAGGCTGGGGGAGTGAGAAGTGGTTTATATGTGACATGATATGATATGGCATTTGTAACGCGCCTATACACAAGTGTTTCAAGGCGCGACAATGCGGGGGGGAACAAGGGGAGACAGACAACGATCCTACTAGGCAAGGTGTCATTCAGATCGCGCAAGTGCAAGGGTAGAGGGGAAGGGAAAAGTGCAGGGGGGGAAAGGTAGAGGGAAAAGTGCAGTACAGGGTTATAGCATGCAGGATAAATAACAAGGGCCAGCTGGTGGCAAGTGCAAGGTAAGTGCAGACAAGTGCTGGGAAGGGGGGCTGTAGGGATACAGACACAGTCCCGCAGTGCAGGGGTTGCCAGGGAGGCAGTGCAGGGGAGAGTGGCTGGGCCAAGGACCGAGAACGGTGAGTGGCCCAGTTGCAGATTCAGTGCAGTTTCAGTGATTTTAGCAGGGGAGAGGGGGAGAAAAAGCGGAGGCAAAGAGGAAGGTTTTGAGGTGCTTCCGGAACCGGAGATGGTTCTCCTCAAGTTTCAGGGAGGCAGGAAGGCTGTTGCAGAGGGAGACCCTGCAGCGGAGAGAGATCTGCCCCCAACTTGTTGTTTGGAGAAGCGGCTGACCCTGAGGGAGTTGGAGGCGAATGAGCGAAGAGCACGAGAAGGAAGATATTTAGGAAGAGAGAGTTGAAGGTATTTTGGCCCAAGGCCCCAGACGGCCTTGTGGACAATGCAAAGGGTTTTGAACTGGATCCTCGCAGTCACTGGGAGCCAGTGTAGTGATTTCAGTCCTGGAGAGATACGGTCCCTGGGCTTGAGGCCAAGGACAAGTCTCGCAGTCCTGTTCTGGATGAGTTGCAAAGGGCGGAGAGTAGAGGCGGGCAGATTGAGGTAGAGGCTGTTACAGTAGTCCAGCTTCGAGAGAACCAGGGCTCTAGAGACAGTGAGCTTCTGGGGGAAGGAGAGGAAAGGAAGGATACCTCTGAGGAGGTGTAGTTGGTAGTGTGACTTCTTAGAGACGTCGGATATGTGAGGAGAAAAGGAGAGTGTGGAGTCGAAGAGGACCCCGAGGTTTTTTGCCTTGCAGGTAGGAGCAGGAAGAGGGCCAAGAGAGGCCGGACAGAGAGCTGAAGGGAAGGAGGGAGTGGGTGTGCCGATGAGTAGAATCTCAGTCTTACTGGCATTAAGGCAGAGGTCGTTGACGGCACACCATTCCTGGATAGCAGAAAGACAGTCAGAGATGAGGGAAGGAGAAGAGGAGGCCGAGGATAGCCTGAAAATGAGCTGGGTATCATCCGCATAGCACTGAAAGTTGGGGCAGAGAGCGACGATTCGGTGGGCGAGAAGTGCCAGATACTGGTTGAACAGCCAGGGAGAGAGGTTAGAACCCTGGGGGACACCACAGGTAGAGAAAAAGATGTCAGAGAGGAAAGACCCCAGATGGACCTGGGAGGGTCGATTTGAGAGGAAAGAGGCCAGCCACGCCAGAGCCTGACCAGTGATACCCAGGTTATCACAGAGACGGTTGAGCAGGATGGTATGGTTGACAGTATCAAAGGCAGAAGAGAGATCAAGCAAAATGAGAACACATGGAATGTTAGAGTCATGGTTCGAGAGCAGGTCCTCACGGATGTTCAGGAGAGCAGTTTCCGTGCTTCTGGCAGCTCTGAAGCCAGACTGATGGTCATGAAGGCTACCAACAGATTCAGCATGGAGATTTATCTGGGAGATGGCCAGTTTCTCCAGGAGCTTGCCCAGGAAGGGAGTGATAGAGATTGGGCGATAGTTAGCTGGGTAGGAAGGGTCGTAAGAGGGTTTCTTAAGAAGGGGGTGCACAAGGGAGTGCTTGAGAGGGGATGGGAAGACTCCAGAGGCGAAGGAGTGATTGCAGAAGTCAGCAAGGGCAGGAGCCAAGGAGTCGATGTGGTCCTTGATAGTTTTGGAGGAACAGGGGTGGACCTGTTTTGACGAGACTTTCATAGATTGGACTTGTCTCGAAACCTCGTCAGCAGAAAAAAGGGGAAAGGCAGAGAAGGAGAGAGGCTAGTAAATAGGCTAGTATTTTCTGTGGTGATTGGAGGCAGCTGTCATAACGGTCCCTTAGCTTCTGCTGCGACCTGTTTGCGGCAAACTCTTATTCATGGTGAGTGGTGGCAGGTCATTTGCAGATGGGGAGTGAATTGCACATGACGTAGGTTGGGTGGGAGCGCGGGTGGGGGTGTACATCATCAATGCCTTTTCTGTTGAAATTTAAGCAATATCTGTTCTCCCATCCACCAGTTTTGTACTATTGTCATTCCACTTGCTTTGCCTGGAATGGAATGCAGCAGTTGGGCACATGGAGGCATTGATGGGTGAATGAAGGTGCAGTGGGTCTGTGGAAGGATTACACTATTGGATACATGGCTGAAGCCCGTACCCCGTAGGCTGTAGGGCATGCACTGAGGAGCGTAGGGCTGCAACATACACACCGCAGGAAGGCATGTTTGAGTCTGCATCCAGTAGAGAGTGGTGCTTGCATAGTGCAGTGTGTGCAGATTGGTTGCAGTAGCATTAGTGCTGCAAACTGAATGTGGGCAGATTGGCAGTGACACCGTACTTTGTGAATGGGAGTGGGTACGCCTATAGTATGTGAATGAAAGTGTATAGTGGTGCGGGAGACAGGGTTTTCTTTCCACATTGTGTTAACTGTTGCAATTTGTTGCTGCATAGATACATTGTGGTGCGCAGGTTGGGTAGGACTGCTGGTGGAAGTGGTGTGTATATCGATGGTCGTAGTTGGTGAAATGGTGAAATGCATGGTGGCATTACGTTGCTGTAGTTGTGTTCAAGGCCTAGGCTGTGTGCAGAATTGTTGAAGAAGGCCGAATGTTTTGAAAATGTTGTGGTTAGTGACACAATACTTTGTGAATGGCTATCGGTAGAGGTGGTGGAGGATGTGGTATGTTTGTGCATTCTGGAAAGTGCTACCTGTGTTCGTGATTGGGTGTTTTATGGTGTGGGGGAGTTGGGGTGAAGTGTTGCTACCTACGTGTGGCACGTTTGTGCAAAATGGTAGCTGCCCACGTGACCATTATGTTAACTGTTGCCATTTATTGCTGCTTAGCGCCATGGCAGTGTACAGGTGGGGTAGGAGTTTTGGTGGCAGTGGTGTCTATGTGGATTGTCGGAGTTGCTGATATGGAGACATGCATGGTAGCATTACATTTGCATGAGTGTGTTCAAGGCCTAGACTATTGGATGTATGGCCGAAGGCCATAGGCCATGCATTCAAGAGCCTAGGTCTTAAGGACACACACAGCAGTAATGGTGATGACATGTAAGAAATGGGTGTGGAAGAAATGTAAGCCATTATAGGTCACGGTCTTTATTGCTACTGAGAGGGAGTGTTTTCCTCCTGACTGCCTGCACCTTAAACGCTCTGTGCATACTGTTAGCAGCACTGCGAGTGCTGCACTTCCATCCAAGCATAAATTGCCGGCACAACCGCCCGTGAGGCGTCTTTATTGCTACTGAGAGGGAGTGTTTTCCTCCTAACTGCCTGCACCTTAAGCGCTCCGTTCATACCGTTAGCAGCACTGTGAGCGCTGCTCTTGTGGCATTCTCTGCTTCCTGGAGGGGCAGAGCCAAACACTGTCATGTGTCGAATCACGTGACTTCCATCCAAGCATAAAATACCGGCACAACCGCCCGTGAGGCGTCTTTATTGCTACTGAGAGGGAGTGTTTTTCTCCTGACTGCCTGCACCTTAAATGCTCCATTCATACCGTTAGCAGCATGGTGAGCGCTGCTCTTACTGCATTCTCTGCTTCCTGGAGGGGGCGGCGCCCAAGGCTGTCAAATGACGGATCACGTGACTTCCATCCAAGCATAAATTGCCGGCACAACCGCCCGTGAGGCATCTTTATTGCTACTGAGAGGGAGTGTTTTCCTCCTGACTGCCTGCACCTTAAATGCTCCGTTCATACCGTTAGCAGCACTGCGAGCGCTGCTCTTGCTGCATTCTCTGCTTCCTGGATGGGGCCCGTGAGGCATCTGTATTGCTACTGAGAGGGAGTGTTTTCCTCCTGACTGCCTGCACCTTAAACGCTCCGTTCATACCGTTAGCAGCACTGCGAGTGCTGCTCTTGCTTCATTCTCTGCTTCCTGGAGGAGGCGGAGCCCAACGCTGTCACGTGATGGACCATGTGACTTCCATCCAAACATAAACCCTTGTGGCGTTAAGCCCTGGAGGCAGTAAGGGCTGGAGTCTCTGTTTAGCTGTTTGGCTGTGACCTGTGTCTTTGTCCAACGGCCATTTTACTCACCAACAGTGACTCAGTGAGTATCTTAAGCCAGGGTCTCAGATTGCCCTACTGATCGCCCTAACTTATATTAGTCATCAGGGTGAGGGGGGAGAGTCGGAATCTGGCAGCTCTTTAAGCTGTTGGGCGCTCCTTACCCTGTGACTTGGGACCTTCTTGGACATCTTCAGATCTGTGGGACTCTTTCTCCCTAGTAAGTTTTTTATAACATTATCTTATTGATATTGATTTAAACACTTATGTATTTCCTGATTTTATTGTAGGATTCATATCTGTGTGTCCGAATGTGTTTTAGTGGTAGCTTTTATTGACTTTGATCTTTTGATTCAGCTTAGTTACCACTTTTACTCAGTGCATTTTCATCTTTCCGTACTCTCACAAATATTCTAGTTCTATTCTCTCAAAATGCATTTTTATCTGTCTATAATACTGATTTTAACTATCTAGTACTGGGACTCTGCCCCTGCTACCTAGAGAGCTGTTTACTTTGCTGCTACTTTTTGCTCTCTGGCTCTTGAGTTTCAAGGCACAGTCCCCTTTTTTTGGATGACACGTAAAGGCCTTAGGAGTCAGTCAGTTATGGAGGCTTCTCTAGACTCCATGCAACCCACCATGGAGGTCCTTTCAACTGATCCCAAAAAAAGTTATCCCTCCCTTGAATTCCTGTCCTATCTCTCTGGGTAAGCCCCCTCATACACAAGTGCTTAAATCTTTAGACTCTACTGTTTCGAAAAGCACGGTCCATGCTCAAATCCACTCTGAAGATAGGAGTGAGGTTCTCAACATCATGGGCATTATCCCATATACTCTAGCTCACAATAGCTGCTTCTTCAATGGAAAACAGGATATTTCCATTGATGCTCAAGAAGAATGTCTATCAGCTACTATAGCCTTGAACTTGGATAATGGTGGCAGCTCATCAAGGGCAAGGACCTGTTCTGACTATTCGAACAATAATATGATGAATACAACCCATCTGACTCCCATCTCGTCACAATCAAAACTGCTCCTGCCTGGCTCTATGATGGATTGTTCTGGTTCTAACTTTATAGAACCTTCTGCTGCCCCTAATGTTGTTACTGCCCCACAATCTTCCTTATTAGAGGGTAACTATAACCACATTATTTCTCCCCCTAACTTATCCGAGGAGGTGTCCTCTTCTGTAGGGGTGGTTAACCATACCTCTTCTATTCAGGTGAACCTCTCTGCTACCTCTGTTGGAAACACTGTCACTCCTACTATGAAATCTACAGTTTTTAAAACACCCCTAATGAAATCGCTGCTTCACACTCCCAAAATAAAATCCAAAATGGGCACATTAGGTGAACCAATTCAGGGGAAAAAAATCTCCTATTATTTTGGGAAAAGAACAGCAACTAGTACTCTTATTAAACCTCCTCACTCAGCTCTGACAGTGGCTACTCTGGATCATCTGCATTTGGCAGATGTAGTAAAGAAATTAGAGACTGATGATCCTTCACACAATAATATTGATGATATCAGTATTATTGAATGTGCAGACAAGGCAATAGCTGAGAGTGAGTTGGAACCTAATCCTACTAATACCAACAATGTAAATCAACAAACCTGTGATGCTTCTTTCGTGGGTTCTCCTTCTGAACTCACTAACGTCATTGATGAGTATACAGAGAAGCAAAACTGGATTAGAGAAAGGGGCCTACTGCCAGACATGAAAAAGGAACATGCCAGTGAGTCCATACTGCACCATACCCTCAAAGAGGCCGACGATAGGATAAGACTAACTCAACCTACAGTCTCCGCCCTGAATTTGGTGCTAAGCTCCTTTGTTAGTCTTTATGACAACATCTGGGCCGAGGTTAGATCACACTCTCTTCTACTTTCTGAAATTTACGCCAGGTTAGAGGGACTGGATAGGTTTGAAGAGTTGATGAAGATTATTAAGGAAGACAACCCCTCTATAACTAAATTGTGCCCTGAATCTGCTGTGCCAAGCCAATTGATTACGGAGGGGCTGTTAGTTAAGAGGGGTCCTAATGTGGAAAGGGATAGTGCTTCCGGGGAGGATTCTAATAAGATCTTCTTCTCAACCGCCTCACTCTGTCCAGAGAAGGGAATATGTGCTCAAATTTTGCCTATTCCCTCTCTGAAGATTGAGGGAGTCCTCTCGGATAATGTCATAGGCGTAAAATCACCAATTAACCCTGAAAAGGTGACCACCAATACTCCCGCGGGAGAAGTCTTAGATGGGTTGGCTGTTCATTTTCCTAGTCCTTCTCTTCCCATGCCTGTCTGCGATTCCATTACGCTAGAAATGGATAAACAACACAAGGGAGATATTGTCGTCCCTACTTTGGACTCCAAATCCCAACCTAATCTGGAGAAATCTTCTGATTTCATAGATCTCACTAAACAAGCAGTACACTTAAAGGGCTTTGTTCCTTTAGGTAAAAAAAATGTGCTCAACAAATTAAAAAAACTAGAATTCAGAAAAATCTGAAAAAAATAAACTCATTTAATAATCATTTTTTAAAAAATCTAGTCTTGCCAACTGCTTCCCCGCTCGTAACCACTACTATCCCTTCTAAGAGGGTCTATATTCCGGTGGAAGCAGCAGTACCTCCGACTGCTATCTCTAATGCTGCCCCTGTATCCGCTGTGGCTACTTTAATGCCTACTAATATAGCTGGAGGCAGTCAGACAGACTCATTGCCTATTAGTTCTATGCTGAATAACAATATTGCCCCTGTGGTTGCAGGGAATGTTGTTTTGGCTGAGGACAATGCCATTTGTAACTCTAAAGTAATTTCAATGCTTTCTGAGCCTACAAATAATAGTGTTTCAGTTATTCTGAATGCTCAAATAGAATGTAGCTCCATGGCTTCCTCCTTGGCAACAGATCCTTCACTATTCCTGGTAATCTGTTACCCTGCTCAAATTCTACTCATCCTGTGTCTATAACAACTCCCATATCTGCGACCTTGGTCAATCTTGATATGGCAAAACAATTATTACAGGATCTTTATAGAACAAAGTCCCCCTCTTCGGTGGATGCTAACCACGCTTCAGGTTCAGCTCAGGCCACGGCCGCCACTACTAGCTCTTCTACCACAGATGGCCAATTATCCCCCCTCCTGAGGGTCACATGGTTTCTACAGATTCGGTATCAGGGGAGCGTGTTATGGGATTTAGGACAGTAGGGGATCTCTATGTTCCTAATATCTTAAACCCCGCCCAACTAAAGCCATCATATGGGGGCTCCTTCAATGGTCAGGAAATATTCCCCGTTGGTCCTCATGTATCCCAAAATAGGACCATTTTAAGGAGTGCAAGGGGTACTGATTTGGAAGTTGACTCTTTAAGTCAATTCACTAAATATATTGCTGATTCACTACCCCAACCATTGGGGGATAAAGATCCATTAGAGACTCTGCAACTTACTGGTCTATGGGGTCAGGATATGCCTATTTGTTTGAACCGTGGGAATATCCTGAAAATGTTTCATCAATTGACACCTCTTTCTCTTATCTCTAGTTATGACATGGAAAGGATTTTTTTCCCTTCCAAGGATCGTGTAGATCTGAACAATATTGTTCTGAAATCAAGAGTGGTGTTGGACTTAATAATGGGTCAACAAGAGGGCCTAATGCAGCTTGGTTTTGACATAAGATTGTTAAAATCTAGTTAGTTCTCCGGTAAGTATGGAGGATCTGAAGAGTATAGGGGAAATCTCACTATGGTCTATCACCCGGAAAAGGTCTCGCCGCCTCAACGGAGGCAATTTACGGCCAGAAACAATATAGAGGCCAGAAACTGGGCCCAAGTTACCTGTGGCTTGTGGAAATGAGCATTCCCTTATGAAACTGGTCCCAGTAACTAATAAGATGGCCCCTAACAAATTCACTCTTCTATCAAGGGGAAATTTACATCTTTTAACTAATACCGACACAGCAGCTATGATCAACGGTTCTGACTGTTTCTATCTACAGGAAACCTGGCTGCTCCTCCCCACCCCCTTCACTGATGGCTTTGAAAGGTACTCCCAAAATGCTAAACCTAGTTTAGGAGGAAGGGTTTCAAGGGGTCTTCTCATTGGGATAAGAGCTTCCCTTGGCCTTGGGAATGTGGTTCTTTTGGACACGCCATTTATTTGATATTTTAGCCTTGGAGTCTATTTCTGGAGAGGGCCTAGTTAACATTCTTATGATTAACATCTACCGGCATAAAGGCCTTGCTTCCCTTGAGCTTTTTTTTAGAAAGTCTAACAGATATGGTTCTCGCTTGGAGATCTCTCCATACTAGGGGGAAAGTGATCCTGGCTGGAGATCTGAACTCTGGTTGCTCTATTTCATCTGAGGCCAATTATGGTGATCTGAGACTTTAAACCCTTAACACCTGATTACGAGGTCCCTTTGCGGCTCCCGACCTTAACGACTGGTCTGGACCAGCCGTTAAAGTAGGGACCCGCAAAGGGACTTTCGATGTAATTACGGTACCGCAATTTGCGGTACCGTATTACCGCCTTCCGCAGTTCCATTGAGCCCTATGGGGCAAAAATGGGAAAGGGGAAGGGCCAATGGTAAATGGGGAATTGCCACCCCCCCAACCTTGGAATGGGGTCGTAATTCCCCATTTACCATTGGCGGAATCGGTAAGTTACTGGCGTTAACCATGGCGCTATTAGCGCCATTGGTTAACGCCGGAGTCATATTGTCTTTTCTTCTTATGACATCTTTTTGCACCTGTTGCATTTTCTTTACAATTCTTCGATGTTCAGTGGTGTCTGCAAATCTCCTGCTACCACTTCAGTTTGAGGTTACATTCTGTACGGTTGTCTGAGTGCATAAAGTCGTTCATACACTCAATGTGGTATTGGAATGATACCTGGTGTCATGCACAGTGTCTTCTTGTTCTTCATCTAATATGTCGGAGGTAAGGGGGTGGGTTCTATCAATGACGTACACGTGTGCTTCTTTACAAATTTCTCCCTACATCAATTACGCAGATGTCTGCACCATCATCCTGACTCTTTATGGCACCACCTTAGGAAAAGGGTATTTGGTAATATTTTGAATGCATGAACTGAAATACACTTGCCCTTGCTGCCAGAAATGTTTACTCTGTGGATCTGTGAGTGTTGATGCTAATTATATGCATTGACATAGGTTTCAATGAAATCCTGACTAGGTTTTGAAATGCTTTTTAAAGGATTTCTCAGCTTATCTACTACCGTGTACTTCCTGATAAAGAACGTACGTCTAAGAGTAAGCTTTGCAGTTTTTTGGCTGGTTTAAATGCAACCCCACATTTTGGTTTTAAAATATTTCCAAGAGTACAAGCTCTCAAGAGGACCATTTCTCGTGCCTTTGAATTCATTTTTGGAGCAAATGCATTTCTGTTGCAATCCCATTGTCTCCATTTTGGCCTCTCGACAATCCTGAATTGTGGGCTCGAAGATTGTTCAGTACTGTAGAAAGAGCAGGTTGCCAACTAAACGAAGCCATTTTCCCAAAACGACCTGCTTTTCTCCCCTCTGCCACCTGAAATTCTCAATAGGCAATTGCTGCTCAGGGAAGAGTTTGGAAAATGCTGGTTCATTACAGATTAGGCCTAGAGAAGTGCAGCAACAGCATATGCCCAGTTTCCACAATAATCCAGACATCCTGAAAGGTTTTTGAGCATGACACAGCACAACGATATGATATGATATGATATGATGTGATATGGCATTCATAACGCACCTATACACAAGTGTTTCAAGGCGCGACGAGGCAAGGGAGGGGAAACAGAGGGAAGACAGACAACGATCCTACAAGGCAAAGTGTTATTCAGATCACGCTGAATGACTCCTCAGGCAGGTTTCCTCAGCAGGAAGCATGCATGCTGAAAGCCATCCCTCAAGTAGAAGTGTTGTCAGGGTCACCCACCTATCCCTACTGTAGAAGTGGACATGAGTGGATGTGCTGACAATGGGTGTCTAATAAGTGCAGGTAAGGGGACTGTAGGGTTGCAGATACAGACCCAAGTGCAAGGGTTGTCATAAGGCAGTGCAGGTATGCCAGGAGCTAGCCAGGAGCCCATTGCAGAAACAGACAGAGATTAGCAGGGGGAGAAAGAGAGAAGTCAGAAGCAAACAGGAAAGTCTTGAGGTGCTTCCAGAACCAGAAATGGCTCTCCCCAAGTTTCAGAGAGGCAGGGAGGCTGTTCCAGAGGGAGGCCCTAGCTGATGAAAGAGATCTACCACCAACTCATTCCTTGGAGAAGCGACTGACACTGAGGAGTTGGAGGAGCGAAGAACTCGAGTAGGAAGATATTTCCAAAGGGAGAGTTGAAGGTATTGTGGACCCAGGCCCCGGAGGCCTTGTGGACAATGCAGATGTTCTTAAACTTAATCCTTGCGCCCAGTGGGAGCCAATGAAGAGATTTCAGGGGTGGAGAAATATGATCCCTGGGCTTGAGGCCAAGGACAAGCCTCGCAGTCCTGTTCTGGATGAGTTTCAGAGGGCGGAGAGTAGTGGCAGGCAGATTTAGAAAGAGGCTGTTGCAGCAGTCCAGCCTCGATCGAACCAGAGCTCTAGACACAGTGAGCTTCTGGGGAAAAGAGAGGAAAGGAAGAATACCTCTGAGGAGGTGCAGTTGGTAGTTAAACTTCTTAGAGATGTCAGAGATGTGTGAGAAAAGGAAAGTGTGGAGTCGTAGATGACCCTGAGGTTTTTAGCCTCAAACGTGGGAGCAGGAAGAGGGCCAAGGGAGGCCGGCCAGAGAGTGACAGGAAAGAAAGGCGCAGCAGTGCCGATGAGGAGGATCTCAGTCTTACTGGCATTAAGGCAGAGGTCGTTGGTGGCACACCACTCCTGCATTGCAGACAGACAGTCAGAGATGAGAGAGGGAGAAGAGGTTGAGGGGTGGAGCCTGAAAATGAGCTGAGTATCATCGGCATAGCACTGAAATTTAGAGCAGAGAGTGGTGGGAGAGGGGCACCAGGTATTGGTTGAAAAGCTAGTGAGAGCGGTTAGACCCCTGGCAAACAAGTGGAGAGTGAGATAGAGGAAAGGAAGGACCCAAGTTGGACCTGTGAGGGTCAGCTGGAGAGGAAAGAGGTCAGCCAGGCCAGGGCCTGATCAGTGATACCCAGGTTATCACAGAGGCGTTTGAACAGGAAGGCATGGTTGACCGTGTCGAAGGCAGAAGAGAGATCGAGTAGGATGAGGACAGAAGGGAGATTAGAATCAAGGTTAGAGAGCAGGTCTTCACAGATGTTCAGGAGAGCAGTTTCACTGCTTCTGGCTGCTCTGAAGCCAGACTGACGGTCATGGAGACAACAAACAGAATCAGTGTGGAGGTTGAGCTGGGAGATGGCCAGCTTTTCCAGGCGTTTGCCCAGGAAAGGAGTGATAGAGAGCGGGCAATAGTTAGCCGGGCAGGAAGGATCGGCTATGGGTTTCTTGAGAAGAGGGTGCATGAGAGAGTGCTTCAGGGGGAGGGGAAGGCTCCACTTGTGAAGGAGTGGTTGCAGAAGTTGGCCATGGCAGGAACAAGGGTGTCAATATGGTCCTTGTTGGTTTTGGATGATCAGGCAAGAACCTTTTTTGACAAGACTTTCATAGATCAGACTTGTCCAGAGATCTTGTCAGGGGAGAATAGAGTAAAGGAAGAGAAAGAGGGGGAGGGGCAGACACAGGGGAGGTAGAGGTAGAGGTAGAGGAGAGAGTAGAGGGAGGAGGAGGAGAGGACAACAGGGTGGACACAATGTCCTGGGTTTTTTCAATGAAATGAGAAGCCAGGGCCGTGCATAGGGCCTGTGGGGGGGGGGGAAAGGAGAAGTATAGAATGCAGCAGGATTGGTCAACTCCTTGCAGATTTTAAAGAGTTCGGCTCAGTTGTTAGATGCAGCAGAGATGCAGGCTTGGATGTGAGCTCTCTTCTTAGTGCAGACAGAGAGCAGGTGTTGCCTTTGGAGCAGGTGACAGGCCAGTTTGTCAGAGGATGCACAAGATGCCCGCCATTTCCTTTCAGCCACCCTACACTTGTGTTTAAGGGTGACGAGGTCAGAGTCGTACCAAGAGCGCACTTGGCTTTGGGCGTCAAGAAGATCCTCATGACAGGGGCAAGAACATTGAGAGTCTCAGAGATAGCAGAGTGGAGCTTTGGAAAGAGCAGTGTCAGGATGAGACTCAGCCAGAGGCGGAGGAGGGGGAGAGAAAGTGGTAGCAAAAGCCTCAACTGACAGACGCTTCATGGACGGATGACAGAGAAGGTAAGTGGCAGTGCTGGAGCTGGCTTGGCCTGAGGGGTAGAGAGTGAGAGATGGGAGGAAAGGAGAAAGTGATCACTCCTGGAGAAAGGAGTGATTAGAGAGTTAGAGAGGGGGAGGTCAGAGGAGATGAGAACATCTAGAGTGTGCCCTGCAGAATGAGTCAGGCCAGAGTGAAGAATAGAAAGAGATAGAGAGTTGCAGATGTCGCAAAAGAGTGCAGAGGAGGGACTGGAGGCATCCAGGTGGATGTTGAAGTCTCCAAGGAGAAGGAGTTGAGTGGTTAAAGCAAGGAGGGAGGAGGAGACGTCAGCTCACTCAGAGAGGAAAGAGGTAGTCTGACCAGGTGGCCGATAGAGAGTAGCAATGGTATGTGAGTGGCAAGGAGAAAGAAAAAGCCTGCAGACAAGGCATTCAAAGGAGGTGTAGGCCTACATAGGAATCACAGAGATAGGAATCCACTCCAGGAAGATCAAGGCTATACCCCCACCAGAAAGGGTTGGATCTGGGAGCGGAGAGGCTCTTGTAGCCCTCAGGGAGGAGAGTGTCAAAGCTTGTGACAGAGCTGGCCCTGAACCAGGTCTCAGTGAGACTGAGGACATCGAGGATGAGTTCTTCCAGGAGGCAGCAGAGTGTTTGACAGCCAAGTGAGAGTTGAGAGTGGCAATATGGAGAAGGTTGCCAACCTTGAAAGACTTCCAGGGAGGGGTAAACATCAGAGGTATACCCTACGGAGGTGTAGAAGGAGCCCGAGGGTGGGGGCAGAAGATGAAGGTGGAGAGGGCAACGTATCCAAGGAGGAGGTAGAGGTGAAGGCAGGGAAGTCAGATGGGAGAGAGAGGGCACAGCAGGAGAAGGAAGGAAGTTGATGAGGCGTGGGGAGCATCTATCAAAGAGGAGGAGGTTGGCCTGAGGGCCTTGGACTAGGACGGTGCCATTAAGGTAGACATTAATGATTACCTTGGAGGAGTGGAAGCGCTCCAGGAGGGTCTCCTACCGGGTGTCACCATTAATGGGAGAAGTAGAGAAAGGAGAGAGCACAGAGACCATATGAGGAGTCCAGCGGTCTGGCGAAGGAACAGCAAAGAGGATGTTGGTGAGGGTCTGTCTGGAGGATGCACTGGTGTAGGTGTCAGTGATGGGGAGACCAGTGTTAGCAACCAAGATATCCTTTTTGAACTTTTTCCTACCAGAATTAGTGAGAAGGGTAGGATAGTCAATGGAGAAACAGTTGGAGAAGATAGGAGAAACAGAGAATGCCATAGGTGATGTCAAGGAGGGGGAAGAAGAGAGAGAGGGAGGTAGGGGGGTAGGAACAAGAGGAGAGCATGGGGGGGTGAGCAGAAAAGGAGGAACAGGACATGAACAGTGGACAGAGTAGCACAATGCAGTCACTGGGCCAAAATCAGAAAAACAGTACAGCCAAAGGGTACAGCTAGGTTCGAATTGTTAGCAAAGGTGAAACACAGTACAGCTTTAGGAGACCCGCCAGGACTGTGTGCTGTCACACGAGCCCATGCCCGAAATGAAGTGGGGTGAGAAGATTTTGCTGTATTTTGGACTGACTTCATTTTTTATTTCAGGTGGTAAATATACCATTATAAAGGTACAAACATATGAAAACCAAGGTGTGCATTTAAAAATATCTCTTGACACAGTGAATTCAGCTACATGGATACTGGGGAGGCAATTCAGCGCCGGACTTATGGGCTAAAAACAAGACCAACACTTTCAGAGGAGAATGTAAGTGCCTGAGACAATGCTCTCACCAATTAATGTCCTCAGTGGGCAACTATGGAATCCTTTTGCTCATACTTTTATCGAACACATGTGTAACTCAGGGATGAGTCATGCCACTATGTAAGGGAGCCCAGAAAGCACGCAACCGCAGCACTTGTGATGAAATGGGCCAAACTGTGAATTATCAACCACATATTTTATACAATACTAGCCAAGTTTCTAGGGGCATGAGAAGGTTCTAGAGGTGCTCTCATGAAATAGGGGAAACATTTCAAATATGGTCTGGTAGTCAACAGCAGTATTATACCTCTGCAGATGAAATACATGAATACTTTGATACACCCATTTGAACCCGTTTTTTCTCACTCAGTATAACCACATTTAGTTTAGGATATGTCATTATTATTATTATTATTATTATTATTATTATTATTATTATTATTATTATTATTATTATTATTATTATTATTATTGTTGTGTTTATTGAGCACAGACTGCTTCAGGAAACAACAAAGGTATGGGGATGGACACAGTGAGAGAGATAGAGATACAAGGGAGCAGGGAGCAAACCACGGGGAAGGAGGAAAGCAGGTAATTAGGCAGCAACGGATCTACACGCACCAGGTGAGAACATTGGGGTGGGGCGTATCATGCAGTCTCAGGGTAGAAAGGGAATGGAGGGTGTGTGGGCCTAGCTACTAAAATGTACCCGTTCCTTGAAGTGCTAGGTTTGTAGAGCAGCACATACTGTCGCGAGGACCAATGTAATCATTGTTATGCTATGGAACACATTGGGCCTCAGTACGAGTATGGCGGGTGGCAAAAAAGTGGCAGTAAAGGAATTACTGCCACTTTTCCCGCTATGCCATACTACAAATATTGTTCTGGGGTGGGGGATTTACCTGCAGCATAATGCTGTGGTATATCCTCCCACTTTCTGCCGAACAATCAGCAACATTTATGGAATTACTGCTGGGCTAATTCGCCAGTGATAACTACACTGTAATCACCACTGGAGTCCTATGGACTCCAAATTAATGGGGACTAACACCGCCACCGACACTTGAAATCCGGTGGTAAATCCACCAAACCAAGGGGCGGAAACAGTAATTCCACTGGATAGTATTCTTGCGGATTTACCGCCAGAATATTGCTCAACTTGTAATGAGTCCCATTGTTGTTTTCCATAAATAAATAACATAACACAAATATTGATCTAATTTTCCAGGAAAATTAACACGAGTGATATGTTTTGTTACATGGGTAATTATAGTACCCAAGAGTATGCCCATGAAAATCCACGTGCCTGGAGAAAATGACCATGGTCATTATTGTGCCAGAAAATAACACTTTAAAAAAATGTCCACGGCCACAAAATGTGACAACTCAGATTTAAGTGATGTCCAGAGAAGAGTTCCGTGACCACAATTGAAGGCAGTGTTTTGTGAGAAACTATCATGGAAAAGAATGTCTTAACAATAAAGATACATGTGCCCTACTGTGGTACTGAATACATGCCCATTAGTTACATACGTTGTATGCCACCCTGTTACTGCACGAGTTACTGGCTCTGAAATGCCTGCTCGTCAGATCAGGTGCACATTCTAATTTCCCATTAGTAACCCTGCCCCTGAAGGGCTGCCCCTCAGTTACAGTGACACACAATGCATAATAGAATGTTACTGTGGCAAACATGTTGTTTTAGATATTTACATTGCCAACGAAAACCAGTTAAGCAGTTACAGTGCCACACACTGACTATTCAGCAGTTAATTACACATAACCGTCCAAAAATGACTGTGTAGTTTGCGAAAAAGCTTCTAAGTAGCTGTATGGCATGTTACCACAGTCTATAAAAACAGCAAAACAAACTGTGCCATATAATGCCAATGTGCCCATTAGTAAGTTTGCATATCACGAGTGTGCATTCTTTAATACAGCATGGGCCTCATTACGAGTCCGCCGACCTAGACTTACCGCCACCGGTAAAAACAATACCGCCATCGTTTCCGTGACCGTGCAATCACAACCCACGGACCCGGAAAAACCACCACCACAAACCGCCGCCGCAGAGTTAAGGGATCCATAGAATCCGACGGCGGCGAAACCACCCAGTTACCGGCAACACGAAACACCATGGTCAATACTGCCACAAAAATGGCGGTAAAACCGTGGCCACGGAGGCGGTATCGATGCCACCGCGAACATGACGTTAAACAGTATCAGGTGAGGTGAATCAGGCCACAGGTGCCCCAAACGAGGCCAGCCGGACCCAGCAGGTCACTGGGGGGCTACAAAAGGGCCACACCCAGGCCAACTCCAAACACAACAATGCAGGCAGCAGCAGCATTGGGACTGGGACTATTGAACCTACAGGCAGCAGTGCACATGGTGGCAGCAATGGTGCAGAGGAGGATGAGGCGGAGGCGGATGAGGCACAGGCATCAGTTAGCAAACCCTGCACCCATGCCAAACCCAATTGCGCAGCCGGCACGACCCTGCAGGCAGCCTGCAATACCCCGCATCAGGGCCTCACCCTGGAACCTGAGCCCAGGACAGATCCACACATTATACCGGCTGGACCGTCCAACAATCAGTACGTCACCGCCATGATTGAGGACGACGTCAGCAGCCACACTGCCATCTCGACCGCAATCCCCCCCCTCCTGAAGGTGGTGTCAGTACTGCATTTCCTAGGCACCGGAACTTATCAGCACACAGTTGGTGAGCTGCACGGGCTCTCACAACCCTGTTTTTCAAAAATATTGGGACAGGTACTGGACGCTCTGCTGCTCTGCTGCGCCATGTGTCGGAACACATCCCCCTACTCCATACACTTGCAGAGGTCATTGCAACCAAGTTGGCATTCCATGCCATTGCAGCCATGCCAAATTGCATAGGTGCATTAGACTGCACCCACAGAGAGCTGACAGTACCACGTGCAATGGAGATGGTGTACCGCAATAGGAAACAGTACCACTCACTGAATGTACAGATGGTATGTGATGCCGGACTGCTGATTACACATTGCTGCGCACGTTTTCCGGGGTCAACACATGACTCAATGGTCCTGCGGAAGTTCACATTGCCACGCTACATGGAACGCTACGCTAATGCATAGGCCCTGTTGAAGTGTGTTGAGTGCCCAGGCCAATGACCTGTGTAAGTGGGCTGCTACAACTGCACATGCATCACCCCCTGGCCCATGGACGGTCAGCATAACCCACACATCACATATCTGCACATGACCGGTTGCCACAGTACTCACCCTACCTAAGGAGACATACGACCAAAGCTACCAACAGGCCGTACAAGATGATCCACTCAATCCAGCCACCCACACTTAGGACCACTTCCGCCCCAAAGCACATGACGGCTACACATGAGACATCCTGCAACAGCCAAATCATCACAGGCCATGGAATTACTCCCCTATGAGTGCTTGTCATTGCACAGTGCCTTACTTACCAACCACTATCGTGTATAAGGTCCACTTCATATGCACAGCAAGTAATAGTGCAATGTCCAAATGCCGCCATCTACAACAATTACCCATGGATGGCAATCACACGCCCTTCCGACCACGGCTAGACCCATTAGGATGAATATATGATGACACAATATTGCATTGCATCAGATCGTGAGATGAACCACAAGCACTGACATGCCCCACACATTTACATCCCATGTAGGTGATGCTGGATATGCACTCACACCATGGCTGATGACACCTGTACGGAGGCAAAGGAACAGGCATGAGGAGGTGTACAACAGGGCACACGTCCGCACACGTGGCATGATTGAGAGGACATTTGGCCTACTGAAGGCCAGGTTCATCTGCTTGAGCAGATCTGGAGGATCACTGCTCTACAACCCAGTGAACACGGGTAAAATTGTGCTTGTGTGTGCCATGCTGCACAATCTGTGCTTGCGCAGGAACATTCCGCTGCCCCCAGACGCAGAAGATGAAGATGGGGATGGAGATGGGGATGGCGATGGGGATGGGGTGGCAGCACAACCTCTCAGGGGTGTGCAAGATGGCCAACAAGCACAGTATGCACTCATTCGAATTTACTTTTGAGAGACTGCACATTGACAGCAAAGCATGGATATGACGATGCCAGTGAATAAATGATTCATGTCTGCTGATGAAATGACAGATGTCCACTCATTATGGTAGTTTTAAAAGGTTTTGTATTATCAATTAAACAGGGAAGAAAGTGCATTGGGTAGGGAAGCTGTACACCCATGCCCACCCACCACCCAAACCACCCAAACGTTCCCACCCCCAACCAGGCCCCTAACAACTAACCACCTAATGGGCAACCCCCACCACCCAAACGTTCCCATCCCTTCAACACCCATGGTGTCCCCAAATGTCATGCTAACTGGCATCCCCACATGCCACTATTTGCAGGGGTGCTTGTGCGCAGGTGTGTCTTTGCTGGTGGATCCAGTCAACCGACTTGAACGCTTCCATGGGCTGCCAGTGGCAGAGCTGGATGGGGTGGTGCTGGCTGAGGTGACTGTCGGTGTAAGTATGGGCAAGCGTCCTTGAAACGCCTGCTGGGCTGCCAACATTGACTCAGCAATGCTGGACTGCACACTGTTCCCTTCCCTGACATGGCGTGCCAGGGTGAGAATTGTGGCCGCAAATCGTCCAATCGACCTGGTGAGCCGACTCACCGACGTGGCATTGATCTCCCGTTGCAGCCTGGCCTCCTCCCGCTGCAGCCTGGCCTCCTCCCACTGTTGCATGGCCTCCTCACGCTGCAGTCTGGCCTCCTCCAGCTGTCTTTCCACCAGCTGCGTCCGGGTGGCCTGTTGTTGCTCGATGTGCTGCAATCGTGTACAGAGCTCGCCCATGGGTGGTGTTGGGGAGCGCATGGGGCTGTGCAGTTCTGGGGGGCTGAACTGTAGGCCATGGATGGGTGACAGGCCATCCATATTGTCCCCCTCACCCTGTTGTACTGCTTCGGCCTGCATGGCCGGGGCACTCCCATCACTTGATGCAGCCTCCTCAGCTGTGCAGATGGGTTGCGAATCATCATCCGGGGCCAGGGTGGGTTGCTGCATGGGATGGTGTCGTCTGCTGGTGTGCCTGCTGTAGCCGGTGTGCCTGATGTTGCTGCTGTGCCTGCTGCAGCCGGTGTGCCTGCTGCAGCCAGTGCCTGTGTGCCAGAGCAGCTTGCATCATCCTCCTGGACATGAGTGCTGCATTGTGCGCCTGCAAGTGGCTGCTGCGCAGCCTCTTGTCCGTCATCGCTGTCACCTTTCACGACTGTGGGGATACAGAGGGCATGTGGTTAGTTGTCTGGTGTTACGTAATGTGTCCATCACAAGCATCAAACATCACAATCCATGTCCACTTGCAATTCAACACTTTTGACTATTGATACACACAGGTGTGTGTCTCTGCTTCCAGTCAGCCACGCACTGTGTGAATTTCGAGGGATTGTGCTTTGGGGATGTGATACTCGTCGTTTGGCCAGTCAGTGGGTCCATTGGGTCACTCCTGCCCTGTTTGGGGGGGGCAGAATTGGAAGTGGGTCCATTGGGTCACTCCTGCCCTGTTTGGGGGTGGCAGCATTGGAAGTGGGTCCATTGGGTCACTCCTGCCCTGTTTGGGGGGGGGCAGTATTGGGAGTGGGTCCATTGGGTCACTCCTGCCATGTTTGGGGGGGGGCAGCATTGGGAGTGGGTCCATTGGGTCACTCCTGCCCTGTTTGGGGGGGGGCAGCATTGGAAGTGGGTCCATTGGGTCACTCCTGCCCTGTTTGGGGGGAGGGGGGCAGCATTGGAAGTGGGTCCATTGGGTCACTCCCAATCACACGTATTGCTTTGTACTCTGTGCACTTACCAGCATCTGCAGGTGGGCTCACTCCTGCCTCTGCCTCTCCTATGCCGTGGATGCCTTTGAGGTGCATGACACTGCTGAAGCGCTCCTCCCACGATTGCAGCTTCAGGGGGGATGCAGGGCCTCCACCAGTACCAGTGCTGTGTTGGCGGTCTGCTGTGATGAGGTTGCACACCCGGAGCCTGAGGTCATCCCACCTCTTGTGGCACTCCTTCACTGAGCGTGTGGTCACGCCAACCGCTGTATACTTGCATGCTGCCTCTGCCCACACCTCCTTGCTGCGTTGCTGAGTAGCGCGCGGCTGATCTGCACTAAAGAGCATTTCAGCATGCTCAATAATGTGCTCCACCAGTACTGTGAGCTCAGCCTCACTGAAGCGCTGCTTTCTCTGTCTGCGTGCTGGTAGATGCTATGATGGTGTTGGATGGTTTGTCAGTCTCAGGGAGGTGATCTGACCTGTGGTCAGTGGAGTAACTTTGCCAAAAATGTTGGGGGGGACATGGCATCTGAAGTAAAAGTGCCCCAGCCAAATGCATGGGGAGAAAATGGTGTGCCATGAAAGTTGGGGGGGACAAACACCACAGTCCTCCCCTAAAATTACGCCCATGCCTGTGGTGTCTGAGGATGGCAGTGGATTGTGCTTTATATAATGGCTGCTTCTCTGTTTCCGTTTTTTTCCCCGCGGTCATGGTATTTCCGCTTCCGGTGTTTCCGTGTCGGCGGGGGCGGACACGGTTCTAGCACCGTTTTCTGTGGCGCTAAGTCCGCGCGCGTGGGTGTTTACGTGGCGGCGGTGACTCCGTTTCCGCCTAGGTGTGTTGCGCGTGACCCACCTGCCGTAATCGGCCCTTCTTTCCGCAACCTTGCGGTCTAAAACAAATTGTGTCAGATACATATTAGTATATTTGTATGGAATGATTTTGCACATGTTAATGTGCAGAATGTCTGCCCATCAAACTGCGCCTTTCCCTCCTTCATCCAAGTCTCAGTTCCCCTGCACTTTCCACATATGTCACTCCCTCTGTTCCCTTTTGCACTCCATCCTGCTGGGAATGGAATGGAATGGAATGGAAAAGGCATTTTTCAGACCATCCAGGATATAGCAACATGAAAATGAACATTTTCCGGCATAAAAAGGGATCTTTTGCAACACTTAAGTGTTTTGTTTTTTTTTGCAGCATTTTTGCAGCAAATGTTTTCTATTGTCCACAGGGCATGTGAGAGCCAGAGTGTGATTATTAACACCTTTTATACGTTGGTTCTGCAATAGTGTAATAGAAAAGAGTCCCAGATGTCCCAAGCTTGACTGAACGTTTCTCTTCCTCTTTGCTTTGTTCTCATTCACTTACTTCTACCTTTTCACTCTAGGCAAACCTCTCACTAGTTCTTTGCACATTCCATTTACCCCTCCCACTACCTCACCCCTTTGACACAGTCTTTTCTCTTTCCATTATTATCACTTTGTTCCTGTCTCTTTTGGTGTCCTCTATTGCTTTCTTCCTCCCCCCGTCTTTTCCATAGCTCACTTCTGTACCTGTCACTCTGGCTTTTTTTCTGTTTTATTCACTCCCCCTTCCGTTTCCGTCATCACCATGGTTTATTCCCCTTTCCTCTGCCTGTCTCCCAATTCTAAATCCTTTTATTTTACCTGTTATCCCCTGTACTATAGAAATTGGCACCCGCAAACACCAGACAGAGGTGCCATGGGCCAGCTTGACATTTTAAAAAAATTGAAAATAAAACGTACCTGATACATTTTAGACTAGACGTTGCTCTGCTTTAATGAAGCCGGTTAGGCGCCTGAGACCCTCAGGTACATTCAAAGGTTGATTTAAAAAGAGTGACCTTATCACCTGCTTCAGGTGCTCGCGAGTTCTAATATGACAGTGCAGGGGCAAGACTGGAGTGGCATGGAGGGGCGAGCGGCGTGCAGCACACATGTTGAACTAGTGAATAGAGCCAGCATTCTGAGCAACCATAGGGTTGCGCGCATTCCGCCCAGGGTGCTCATATCTGTTACCAGACAATTTGCAATTATGTGTTAATCTAAATAAGGGCACTCTACCCTGTTTTGTGACAATACATCTTTTCGGAGTAGATCAAGATTTGTTTAGATAGAAAAGTATATGTTTCTAACATTTCATTCTTTTTAGTTTCTGTAACACATTTTTGAAGTGTACCACTATCATTAAGTATGTGTCTGAAATATTGATGCAAAATGTTAGTGTGATATTATGATGACTGGTAAGGTTCCACCTAAGGGAAACCATCAATTGTCAATAAGATAATAATCAACGGTCGTCTCCCGGCTAAAATATTTGGGTGTAGGCTGATTCACTCTTTTTAGCTATGGCCGATTTACGATTTCTGAAGCGTACACAAACAAGTTCATTAGTTGTGTAACCTGTACATTGTTTTTTGCAGTCCATGCATTGGCACTGGATCACATGCAGTAGATTAGATGATTGGTATGTGCGATGAGGTTTTATTACATAATTCCTGCAGTAGAACATGTGGTTTTATGTGAAAATCTATTTTTGAATAGTCCCTTTCTGAATAATGCCAATTGTAGTATTATTCCTGAAATGGCAAATATAGGAAATGTTTCTTGACTAATATGTTTGAAGTTTGGTACTGCTGAACGATAATGAACCACAAATTGGCTCCTGACACATTTGCCTCTTCAATGTGTTCAGCAAACAAAAGTGAATGGAGATGGGGCAGGTTTCCAAAACCATGCAGCACATTGTAGGAGAACAGCAGGATGTCAAATCTGACACCTTGGAAGCTGCTCACACAGAACAGGAAGAGTTAAACACTTGGCTGCATTCACTCAGCAGCACAGAATGAAATGTGTCTGTATTTGTGCAGGTTTTTTAGGGTTTATAGCGGCAATAGCGGCCATCAGCTGATTTTGCGCTTATTTTGCAAATCACAAAATCGCTATAAGCTGGATGGTCTGATTTATAGAGCGCATATCTAAGGATCCAAGCAAAAACATGCATCTGGGTGCACTTGGTATTTAATGATGTACAGTCAGCAGTAGTGAACCAGATTACTGAAAAAGGTGGGTTTTAAGCTTCTTCCTAAACCCCTCAAGTGATTCCACTCTACTTAATTCAAATGGAAGGTTATTTCAAATCTGCAGAGCATTGATTGAGAAACATATGTTCCCATAGCAAACTGATTTAGAGGATGGAACCACGTGTAGGCGCCCCTCCGAGGACATCAGCGGTCGACCTGGCTCATAGGGAACAATTTTGGCTGAAAGGTAGGCTGGCGCCAAACCATTAATGCATTTAAAAACAAGACACAGGGTTTTAAACAAAAAGACACTGCTGTACAGGGAGTCAATAAATACTCCTGCGAAGGTGTGAAATGGATGCCCTCTTAGGCAGTGAGATGATAAATCTCACTGCAGAGTTTTGAGCAACGTGCAATCGCTGAACCTTATATTTAGGAATACCCAGGAGAAGGGAGTTACAGTAGTCGAGACTTGAATTAACAAGGCCACCACCACTGAGCACTGACCTGTGTCCCGAATTTTTGAGTTGATAGTAAACTGTTTTAATGATCTGATTAATCTGGCCACTGCAGTTAATATTAGCTTGCCAGATACAGCGAACATTCTTGAATTTTTGAAATAGTCTGTCTGAACATTGAAAAGGGGAGGAGACGGGGTTGGCATAGGATTGACTGTTTTGTTTTTTGGGCCAAATATGATAATCTTCATTTTAGATGGGTTTAACTGCAGCATATTCTCCAGTATCCAGGTTTGTTGCCTCAGCACATTGTAAAACGTGGGCTGTTGCATCCACCATACTTGTTAACCGCACATAGATTTGTGTATCATCCGCATATGAATAATATCGTAGATAACATTTTGAAAAGAGTTTCAAAAGCTGGTGGATATACACATTAAAAAGCAGTGGGGGGCAAGGAGGATCCACTGGCAGAAGGGTCAGAAGGAAATGGGCCCAATTTGACATGGTTTTTTTGGTCTGACAGAAACTGTGGAGAGTCTGGAAAGGATGGTCTTAAAATCGACCGTGTCAAAGGCTACCGACAGGTCCAACATAACAAGCATACTAATGTTGCGCTCATTGGCAGCCCTCCAGATATCGTCCGACACTGTGACCGGAGCTGATTCTGTCCCATGGCTGGGTCTGAACCCTGACTGGCATGCTCTTCCACAAAGCTCTGCAGGGATGTGCCGTCACTATTTCCTTAAGGATTTTTGCAGGACAAAGTAGGCCAGCAATTGGACGATAATTGGATAGGATTTTGCAGCGGTCCAAAGATGTTTTTTTTAAGAGTGGGGTAAGGTTTTATTTTTTAGCTCAGATGGGACACTTCCTTGACTCAATGAGCTGTTGACTAGAGAGTGGACAATCTCACTTAAGGCGGTATGTGCCGTTTAGCCATATATGCTGGAATGGGATTGTAATACGGTTTGTAGGTTTAAGTTTTTCCATATGAGAAACAACTGTTTGCAAACTAACAGGAGAAAAAAATGAGGTGGCCGACAAGAGTTTTTCATCCAACTGAGTTTCCACATTAGTAGTCCTTTCCTGACTATGTGGTGACTGAGAGTCGATATTCATATGAATTTGATTGATTTTATCAGTAAAAAATACCTTGAATTAATTGGCCATTTGAGGCGATGGAGGAAAGCTATAGGTAGTACAAGAGGGCAAGACACAATTCCTGATAGTGGAGAACAGTGATTTGGATCTATTCTCGGCCAGAGTGTTTTTCTGTACATAAACAGTTTTTTTTTAGCAAGAATGTCTTGCTTAAGTTTGCAAGGTAGACTTGGCAGTTAGCCAATCTTAGGGTCTCTAGTTTTAAGCCATAGTTTTTCTCCTTTTCAACAGGTTTTTTTTGGATATTTTTAATGAATCAGTATATCAGGGTTATGTTTATTCCTCCTTCCTTCTTTGGAGTGTTGAATAGGGGAAATTACGTCACATTTTTTTTGTAAGCAATCCATAATTGTATGATATAGTTCTGCACAGTTGAGATCAGGCTGTACATGGTTGACATTAATCAATATCTGTTCACTAGTAATGAGGTCCAATTGTTTCTTTTGGCACAATGGTTGTGGTTTAGTGACCAAGCTACTGACAACAGATGGAGCAGAGAGTGACAGGGAAAATGAAACTAAAAATGATCTGACCATGACACTGGAACATTTTCCGAGTTGGAGAGATGTGTCCCTCTGAATAAAACAGGATCCAGACAATGCACTCCAGAATATGTTACATCTATGAATAGTACCTCCAAGTCACATGACTGTAATATATTGTTAAGGTGTACAGAGTCGAGATTGCAAAAGTGTGAGAGTTCAGCATATCTAAATAAGATTTAGCCAGAATATCAACTCCACCTGTCTTATGTAACTCTCTATTCACCCATTTAATTGAAAGTCATCTGCGACTAGTAGGCGAAAGTATGATAACAAATTGGGCCTCATTCCGAGCTTGGAGGTAAGGGAAAAACAATGCCGGTAAAGGATTACCGGCATCGCTTTCCGCTACGGGCTGTTCTGACCTGTCAGACCGCTATTTACGGCACCGTAAACTACGATGCCGCAATTATCGGTCTCGGGTCACGCGCGCGCCCCACCATGCCGAAATTAGCGGCATGGCGTAAACCGGAGCTGATCACAAGTAAGGAGCACACATAAATAACGGCCTCCTTAAGGCCGTAAAGTAACTTACTGGCATGGAGTACATACAGGCATCTCAGAGAAGGAGTAAACAACCGTGAGCAGTGGTACCCATAGCCACAGGTGCACACAATCAGCATAGGTGGAGGAAATGGAGTCTGCCACAGCAGAAAAGGATCACACCCACACACCACACCCCCTCCCACACCAAGATGAGACCAACAGTGGTAGCAGTACAGGAAGCAGGAGGCCCTGCCAGCAAGGGCCCAACCACAAGAACTACACCAACAACACCAGCCCCCCCCCACTGAGGAGACACAGGGCGAGAAGGAGGGAGAGACAGGCCCAGCATGCAGCACCAGTGCAGCCTCCGTCACCACCCAAGCAGCCCCCATTCCCACGCAGCAGGTCCGGACCCTCAAAGAAACCCCTGAGCAGATACACACCCCCTACCAGCTTGACTGTGACACCATCACCACCATATTTGGGCCGCGAAATAATGAGATAAGCGAGCAGCATACAAATACACACCGCTATCCCGGCACTACTGAAGGTGTTGCCTGTGCCCCACACCCATGCCACAGGCACCTACCAGCACACAGTGGGGCCCATGCATGGCATGTCACAACCGTCCATTACACGGATGCAGAAACAAGTGCTGGATCACCTCCCCAAGCACAAAAGGGGCTACAAATCCCTAGCATGGACTACCCAGGAGATATACGACACAAAATTTGGCCCCCATGCATTGGCAGGCATGCAAAATTACATGGGTACCCCTCACAACACCCACGTGGATTAGGTGGACCAGCATGGCATGCAGGTGGCAGATCACAACTGCAAGCAATACCACTCCCCCATCGTGCAGACGGAATGCAACGCAAGCAAGAACATCACACATGGGTGGGCCCGACATTAAGGAACAACTCATGACTCAATGGGCCAGCTGAACTCCACGCTACCGTGCCGCATGGGGCGACATGCAGGATGACGTGCCTGGCTGCTTGGTGAGTCGTATGACTGTGTCATGCCAGTGCATTGGTGCCATGAGGTGGGTGCCTGCATGAACAAACTGGGTCTGAATGATGAAGCCAGTGCACGATGTTCACCCCATCAAACACCATGCCACAGAACCAGTGTAACGGCACATGAGTACAGATTCCCACATCGATGGAGTAAGGTACACACCAAACACAACATTACCAACATCTAACAAGGCCAAATCCCACAACACATGCACCCCTCATTGGCGGCCCCCACAACAGTAAGGGTATATAGGAAGACACACTGCATATGCATCATGTGGCTGCCTCCAGCATGTCACCACAATGGAGAGTCATCCCTGGGAGTGGATTGAACTGAGGGCAGCAGGTATACCACACCACATCACCGGTTCGGCACACCCATAGGAGTGGTGGAATTCACCATAGTATGGATCAGAGCAGTATGATGAATATGAGCCACTGACTACAGCCAACACACCCAACTACGGATTCACACAGTACACAGCACTTCATGGATATAACATCAAGACTGCTGCATGCATCAACGAAGCACGTACCACGAGATGTGCGTGCCATTGTTCATGGACCATCTCGTAGGTGCACCCCCCTACAGCATTCCATTGCACTGGACACATATTGTGGCCATGAATGGGCTGAATGCCTCCATGGACATGTGCGTATGGTCATCAATGACCTGCTGCCATGTCATACAAGTTCAGTTCTCCACCATGACAGAACAAACACTTACCTTCCATTGGCTAGACGTGCAGGTGTTGGTGGCTGTCCCTTGACACCATGGTACGGGACCCCTGTCAGAAAACCACGGAACAGACCCAGGGAGCCCTAAAATACTGGCCATACATAGTTGCCGAAGCTGGACTGGTGGGGGAACAATCCACTGCAATGTGGTGTCCAAGACCCCCATGTCATGTGTAAAGCTGGAAAAAATGTGCATCCCTTGGAATGTGGCTCTGTCCCCTGACATGGGACTGCTAGCACCAGATGAAGATCGAGTGAAGGAGGAGGAGGAAGGGGCAAGACAGCATCATGGAGACGGTGCACGTGAGGGACATGTCGTGTGGCAAACATTGGTTGGACATAATAACCACAACACAGGTCAGCAGAGGGCAGCATCACATGGGCACACAGGGCACTGGGTGTGTGTATACTTGTAGACCATGCACTGTCAGACGTCATTATACACATGCTCAATGATGAATGTCCACACAGGTTAAACTTTGCAACTCCAATGGTGTATTGAAAATATAAATGGATGAGTGTGAACATTCCCGCCACCCTCCACCCACCTCCCCCCCAACTCCACAACAAACCCTCACGCTCCACCCACCTCCCCCCCAACTCCACAACAAACCCTCACCCCCCACCCGCTTCCCCCCAACTCCACAACAGTAGTCCCGTGTTCTCCATTAATGGCATATGTGGCAGCAATGCCGATTAATCCATGCTCCCGGGGCCCGGGGGAGGCATGTCCGGGCGCCGCAAAGAACGCAGAGTGCGTTGCGGGGGGCTTGCTGGGGTGGATCGGCTGGATGAGGGAGTGTCCTCCTGCTGAGGCTGCTGATTGGTATTCGCAGCCTCAAGGGCATCTGCGATGCGTCCTAGGATGGCACATAATCCGTTGCTGATCTCTGTGACCGCCTGACGCATTTCCCTGAGCTCATCTAGCCACTCCACCCTGGCCTGGCGGTTGTCCTCCATGAACCCAGTGATGAGGGAAGTCATCTGACTTGCACGTAGTGTATCCATTGATGCTTGTTCATCCCTGCAGGGTATTGGGCCGACATGCCCTGGCATGTCCTTGACTGGGGAACTGGGGCCAGCATCAGCGTCTCCCTCTGTATCGGCACATGCACTACGGCCAGGTGTTTCAGGCTCTCCAGAGTCACTGCACGATGCCTGGGGGACATTGCTGGGCTCCAGGGTGTGTACTGTGGGGTAGAACTCCTCCTCGGATGCCCCACAGATGGACAAGGGGCTGTGCACATTCTCCTGGGTTGCCGTAGCTGCCACCTCCACAGCAATGCTAGACTCCTCCGACCCTGGGGTGGGCATAATGGCAGGCGCCGATGCAGGTAGGGTTTGGGGTGGTGCATCCTCCACTGACCTTTGGGGAGCCGGGGTGGCTGTTTTTGTCCGGGTTGGTATGCGTCGGACCCTGCCTCTGCCCATGGAGGTGGTTGGAAGGCTTGTCTCGGGCTCGCCGCTCTCATGCTCGGTGCCTGTGGGGGTAGAAGAGAGGGACGACATGAGTGATTGTTTGAGACGCTAATTACCTTGATCGCTGCATTCACATTTCAGTCATTTGGAGTTTGTGGCCTTTTGGGCGTTGCAACAGCACTAGTACATATGCATATGTATGACATGGACGCAGGTGTCGGAGTGACTCATCCTGCCTTGGTAATGTGCAGTGTGGCTCGCACACTGCCGAACCTGTTGCACAGTGTGCATAATGGGATGTGCAAGTTAGTGCACTCTGGTTGATGTGCATTATGTACTTGCACTTGTCCCTTGATTGCATGGCAGTTGGCTCTGCATTATTTGGATGGGGGGGAAGGCAGCATGACAAGGTCCCTTTGACGGCCCTTGGGGGAGTATACATCATGTAAATGCCATTGCTAGTGTTGTCTTTGGACACTCACCTCCATCGGCAGACGACGTTGCCCCACACTCCATATCGCCGACGCCCTCTATCGATTCAGTCCCGATCAATGAGGCGCATGTCTCCTCCCATGGCTCCAGTCTCATTGGGGAACTTGGGCCCCCTTCAGTCTGCAGTGCCAGACTCCGGTTGGTGGAGAGGAGGCTCTGCACCCGCCCCCGCAAGTCATCCCACCGCTTGCGGCAATCCTTGGAGGTGCGGGGGGTAGTGCCTACTGCGCTCACCCTTTGGGCGGTTTGTGCCCAGATGTTTTTCTTACTGATTATTGCCTCTTGGTGCATGTTGCTGTTGAACACGACATCAGCGTGCTCCGCCAGGTTGTCCACCATTGCCTGAAGCTCTTCAGGGCTGAATCTCTTCTTGCCGAGCCGGTCCTCAGACTTCTTTGGGGCTTTAGGCATTGTTCCTGTGTGTGTGGTCATTTTCCAGACTTCGGATTGCTCCCAAGGGTGCTGCCTGATGAGGATAGCAATGGATTGTGTTTTGAAATATGGCCGCTGCGCTCCTTCCCGTTCCTGTGCGATGACGTTATTTCCGCTTCCGTTGGTTTGCGGTGACCGTAATTTACGGGATCCGTAAATTACGGTCACCGTTATTTACAGACGTTGCTGCTTCTGTGGCGATGTTGTTAAGTACGTCTCGCAGCATGCCGGTAGGGGGTTTTACGGGTCATTTAGTGGCATGCCGCTAGGTAATTTTCCGGCATGGCGGAAAGCACGTGCCCGCGAGGTCGTAATGCGCTGCAAATAGCGGTCTGTCACCAAGCCGATCTCGTAGTTTCCGCCAGGCCGGAAAGTACCTCTACTTACCTCCAAGCTCAGAATGAGGCCAATTGTCTGTAAACCACATTTCTGTCATAAAAATAATGTTCAGTTGAACGGTTTGAATCTGTTCTCTAAGTGTGACAGCAGTTTTTACAGCAGACCTAGTTACAGAAGAGAAAGATAAAAAATAAACAAACAACCTTCCGATTTAACTAAAATTTCCTCTTAATATCACATGAGTTAATATAAAGAATAAGAGTTAAACATTTCCAAAATATAAGATGATAAAAAAGACTGTGCAAAATAATTGCATGTGCAAATGAGCCCATTGGTATGCACCTGCCGGGGATATTAGCAAATAAAGTAATCCCAGCCATGAGTCTCTAAGGGTGTCACACCATGATGTTACATACCAATCTATACGAGTAACTAAATGTGTAAATATGCAGTCATTAATGTTTCTGAATCCAGAATAATTACAGGTGGCAGTATCCTAACCCGAGACTCTAAGTATGCAATCCTTTTCATCGCATACCAATCTGTGCAAATAGATACATGTGCAAATGAGCAGTCCATTCTATTTCTAAAACAAGAATGTATAACAACATGTGGGCAATGGTATTCATAAGCACCATCTTTCTATGTTAATTAATCCATATACAGGGTACACGGATGAAGATACTGTACATTTTTAATGCTGTGGGTTATCTCTCTTCTTCTCTAGATGACATGTTATCATACTCATTATTTTCCGAATTTCGGTCAATTTATATGAGTCAATATGTATGCAAATGTGCAATCGTTAATGTTGTTAAAATGAGAGTATTTAGTTAGCATATTATCAAAAAGAACATCTTTCCATGTTCACAACATCATATGCAAAATACATTTTAGAGGCACAGTTCATGTTTCATTGAAGTGGCATGTTTCCATTCCTAAAATGGCGATACCATTCATATTACAGAGCTGCATTTCAACAAAGTATGTTTGTTATTATATTACCTTTCTGCACTTCAGAGGATAGTTACGTTATTACCAAGGCAAGATTAAGGGATGTCAACCAAAGGACTGCATGTTTACTTTTGCTGCTCTTAATTTGTTTTGCTCTGAATCTCTTTGCTAATTATATCTAGGAGACATGTCAATGATAATACCAAAGCGATACTCGTCCCCCACATACAGCAAGTCCATAGCCAATCTCTTCCGCAGATTGAGGTGCCCAAGTTTTCTTTGCCAAAGATAATATTTCTGTGGATATCGAAGTAGTTTCAGTACATAATTAGATGTTTTAAGGTTTCAATTTGCGTACCACCTCCACAAAATCGACATGCTCCTTTGGTCTCATCTTGAGTTACGCTTGCACAGTACTGAATTTTAGCATTATTTTGAAACTGGTTCAATTTGAAACGTAAATATATATCTCGCACCCTATTACAGGGAAATCGTATAAGATATGCTTGGTGTGGGACTTTTTTTGGTGGGGAAGCATGCTATTTCCTTGTAATGTTTGTATTTTTTGATAGACTTTATAGTTAGAAGCCAATCGTATACAAAGAATCTTTTTTTTTTACATATGTGGGTCTTTCCCGCAGATCATCGGATTTTAAATCGATAGTTTTTAGCAAAGCCTTCATCTTATCATAGTATGTCTTAAACGATAATGGATTGCCCCCTGCTATCATAATGGCAATGTTTTCATACGCCGAGTTTCTGGGTGGAGATAACATTTTAGCAAAATGATTTAATAATCTCCAATTGTGTCTTGCTGACAGTGATATTATCCTTAACTCATGTCGTAGTATTGCATTGGTACGGCGTTGTATAGCCTCAGGGTTTGTTTCCATAGTTCACCTTGTGCCTGTTTTAAGATGTTTTCAATAATTGTCAAGCACATATCCAATCCATATAGGATTACTGCCTCTACTTTCAAGGTGTAGTAGTCGAAAAGAGGAGACATGGAAAATGTGCAATATCTGCTATACATGATTTTCATTTGCGAAAGAAGAGGGTTCACTTTCTCTGTGAGCTCTTTTTTCCACATAATAGCCGACGAATTGTTGCAAAGTTTATGACCTAGATATTTTACTGACAATGCACCCGATATTGAGGCCATCGATAGACCACTTGAATGCCACAATTTCTTTTTTTTATGATTGTTAAAAATAATAATGTTCGATTTCATAGCGTTCGATTGCAGATTGAGTTCTTGTGCATAGCAAGCAAAAATCTCTAGTTTAGCCTGCAGTCCAAACAGAGTCTTATAGAAGAGCAAAATGTCATTGGCGAAGGCTAGCCAATGGATTTTTAACTTGAATAGCCTAGCTGGACAGCAGACGTAGTGTTTATAAGTGATGCACAAAGAGAATACTTGCATCTAACTAGTTTTTGGTCAGTTTTTGGGATACATATACCCATAGTGTGAATCTGGTCCAATGCGCAAAGTGTAATGCAACCACATGTCGTGGTTCTTAATCTTAACATAACCTCAGCAGAGTATTGATACAACATCCTTCTGTAAGATCAGCCGAGGAATTGCACAAAAAGCCTTTTAGTTTCTGGGTCTCACTTCATGAAATGTGAAAATAAATGGAGTGCTCCCGAAAGTGACACAGACCGGCACAGACCGGCTGGTCCCTCACGCGCTGGCGCTCATGCACCTGAAATGCAAATAAGTAGTCTGAAGGACTCGGAGGCTGATGGGAAATGTAGTGATTACCAAAATGAAAAGCCTAGCTAACACGATCAACACGACATTTAAAATAAAACACGAACACAAATACTAGCAGAATGAGGATTGAAATAGGCTAAAATCAAAGTTACAATTGAACAAACATGGCAAGAGTAGCAGCAATTGTAAACAGTCAAACAATCAAAGGAGAAACATGTGAGCAATGCATGCAACTGGAAATTGTCTTCTGTGCCCTCTCCTCCTTCCAGCCTGCCATCACCTTCATCTTTCTCTTCCAGTCTCCCTTCTCCACAGCATCTCCACTGTTTATCTTACCCCCTGCTTGTATTTGTGGAGTGTCAGAATTTCCCTCTCTCATATGGTCCCACTGAGTTTCGCGCTGACCATATTCGCTTGTCGTCTCATCCCTCATTTCCCTCTTAGCTTTCTCACTCTTTGTGCTATCGTGTCTTGTGATTTTGCAGTTGCATGCATCTCCCACTTTCTGTAAATGTCAAACGCATGTTATTAATAGTTTTACCTTTGAATTATTTTATACTATTTTTAGATAATTGGTTACTTTCTTACATTCTTAATTGTCTAACCCTTGTTATTGCCGGCCACAGTGTGCAGTGCTTATCCTCACAGATCAGTACATTTTGGGACTTTCAACTTAAACAGTTAATCACATAAGATCTCAGCTCTATGCATTATTCCTCTTTGTGAAGGTCGCACATAAAAAAGACCAATTTATTTCAGCCGATTTTGTGCGACCCTGAGAAAGCTGGAAAAGGACATGCCCAATGGTTTTTCTATTTAAAATTCACAATTGCTGTGATTTATTTGTGTCTAAAATGACCAAGGAAGAACATTCTGTTTTTCCTTATGCAGCCAATTTTCGGATAACCCGATCCCACCCACACCCTTACTTACCCGTCAGCGGCGCACTTTGCTGTGTGCCGCCGACTTGCTGTGTCCCTGCAACACCTGTTCCCATTCACTTCTGTGATCGGGAACCGGCGCTGCCGGGTCCTTTTCTTTTTATTCTTCTTTTCTTTTAACTTTATGCGAACGGTGTGGGGGACACCCCCAAAACCCCCGCTGACATTATAGTGAACAAGGGTGTGGGGTACACCCCCGCAACCCCTGCTCCTCTTGTTCACTATAATGCCAACGATTGGGGCATTTGGTCGAAATGTATGGTTGTTCGAGTCAACCAAATCTCCCATTCAGTTAATTATATTCAGTATTTTTGGCTAATACCAAAAAACAGGGAGTTTCACAACTCGAGCGCTCCTGTGCCCCTCGCCACCACCTCCTCCTACTTGCTACCCTGCATACACACACTTTCACACACACACACACACACACACACACACAGACATGCACAGAGACACTCCCGCGGCCTGACCACCCCGTCTCGCCCTGCCTGTCAGACCCTGCCCGCACTCGTGTGGGTTAGGGGTGTGACAGTTAGAGTTAGAAAGACTGTTCCGTGCGGTCACGAAGCAGTCTTTCTAAATCATTCTTTTTCCTTTCGTTTTTTTTTTTAACAGGTCTATTGACTTAATACCAAAATCCTTGCTGTGAAGTTATAAAAGCCTAACTACCCAGAGCTCATCACCAAGTGTTATTTATGGTAGGTAATTTCACCGTAAGGCGAATGGCAATGTGGAAGATTGTCTAGGACTGACCTGACGGGATGTTTCTGTCTGCTGAAGTATATTGTTATCCTAAGCACTGATAAATGCAGTGCTTTGGATAACAGAATATTCAAGACCAACACCAGGCGCCCAGTACAGGGCCGTTTACAGCTCCGTTTAGACCTTTCACAAACAGGTTTCTGGTTAAAAACAAATGTAAGCTTTATTTGTATCATAATGTCATGGTACCTAGAGAAAGCCTTGTGAAACACAGAGAGCGTATGAATATAGTTGATTCCTTGCTAACATTTTCCTTAGCAAATAAAAGTTTCATTTTTTTCTTTTTTCATGGACCCACGAAGAATAACATTTTTACCTGGGCATGTTATGGTTGGTTTCTAAAAGTTTGACATTTTCTGAAGCGTCCCTTTACTTCTATGTTTTTGGAACGCCTCTGGAGTTGGGAAATGTCGGTTGGAGGCAAAGGAAACCGTCACATCCTTCAACAGAAGTCAAAAGCAGAAGGCGGCTTTGCATTATCCGCAGGGTTTCAAAGAAAAATGACACGGTGCGAGTGTGTCAGAGAGTGACTAGCTGCAGATAGATACCCCGTCGTTATGGGTACATGGAAGCTTCCATTTGAGGTGTTGAGAGCAGCTTCCACCTTGAAGCAAGCCAGCCCATCAGAATGCCTTCTCTGGAGGCGCGAGCTTTGTCACCAGGCATTGGAATCCTTATAGATTCGGCTGTGCATTTTTCTTTTTTGATTCCTGATCCAGTTAGAGATCAGTCTTTGTAGTCTCGTTGACAGAACCCTATTTCAGTTTCATAAAGTGCAGCCTGTGCTTCCCCTTATCCGGGGCCTTCTGTTTTCTCCATCAATCACATTCGCCCATATCCTTGCCCAATCTAAACAATCCCCTCGCTGCCTCTGAATGTTCTGCACTGTATCTCTCAAGAAGAAAAACATCTTTCACAAGGCTTCTTTCAAGGCACATGGAAAATAACCTCGAGACAATTTGACAAGTTAAAGCAATGAAGAATCCAGAATAATGTGGCCAAAAAAGGCATTTTTAAAAGAAGATATAAAGTATGAGAAAAGCTCGGCAACATATGCCCCCTCCCTTTATGGCCTTCCAATATATTGGTCTCTCTGGTAACAATAACCTCTATTTCTAAAGTTATGAACAATGTTTTGAAAAATTCCTTGCGGTTGGTTCGCAAAAAGGAATGCAAATCAAAAAAAGCTCAGGGCATACAATTTGTTCATGTGTGCTAATTTAGTACTCAGGTCACATTATTCTGAAAGGTTATCTGTGCATTTTCTCCGGACAATAATGTATGATTAGCTCCTGGAAACCACGTAGTAGGCGGAGTGCATTTTCCATAGAGATGCCCTTAAAGTCTGTAAGTGTGAAATGAGAGAAAAAGAAATAACGGATAGAAATGCAAGTGGGACAACAGCAGATCATACCCCTACTGTCACACATAAACAAAAATGCCAAGACCCTGTCATTCAATTTGCAACCCTACAACCTTTTCTACACATGCGACAGAGGGATGTCTTAGTTTTCTGTGCATTTGTTGAAAGTGCACCCATTTGTGTTTTCGAGATGCACTTTAAAACGAATAGCAATGGCCCTGATTCGCGCAAATGTGCAAAGGAGTGACTAAAAGGCATATGAATGTTTGCATGTACGTTTCTCACATTGAGATGTGCTTTGTGGTTTGGGTAGTACATGTGTTGTATGGACATGTGATGAGATGCATAAGCGCATCTCGTTACTTGAGCCAAAAACTTTCTGAGAATCTGCCAACTACTGTTCACGTAGACAAAAATAAGGTGTGTTTTTGTATAGGATTTCATGCAAGATTCTGCATTCTTCAAACACTGTAATGACCGGTATTACTATGATCAAATTTAAAGGGACTCAATTGATCTACCTGAGAGGATAAAGTGCTCAATCACTTCTGCAGCAAGATTTCAACGTGCAAAGTGAAGTATGGACCCAGCTGCAAGGCAAACGCTTCACTCACAAGCTATCCACCAAGTCATATCAGTGCTTGTTGTGACAATAGTTATCACGACCTTTGATTTTATTGTGTTATGGTTTTGGATGCTAGACTCTTGGTGCTCCGATGTTCAGCACTTTCCCTTGGTGACATAGTTAACAGTCCACAGAAATGTCAAATGTGTTCAGCAGGTTAATGGAGCCCTAATCTGTCTTGCTTAATAATGCCTTCTGCATAGAGACGCAGACACACTGGTATCCCTACAGCAAGGCACATCTGTTTGAACAGGTTTCAGATCTGTATCTACCACCTTGATGGCTACAGTGCACAGCATCCGTGTTCGTACTAAGCCCGTTTACACAGCATTCAAGATGGAAGATGTGTTTGTTAATGTGTCGCCCTGTTCATGGATTTGCATATCACAGTCTTGATCGGATTATCTGGCAGTTGCATGATGAAGAAGTCCTGTTTCATCTGTTTTCGAGGCATTGTAACAGAGGCTTATTGTGGTCCAAAAAGGGCACATTAATGGACACCTTGTGAAGAGTGATATACATTCCTATTTATCAATTGTGGATTGGCTTGCTGCACTCATTCCTAGACCCTCTTGTGCTTTTTTGTCATATTGCAGACCGAGGGTCCCCTATATCTGACATCATGCCCCCTCTAACTGAAACTTGAAAGTACCTTTGTTTGTAGCACCCCAGAGGATTTCCTCTTGACCTGAGTATATCATGACCCCTAAACCTACCCAGAGCGGCACTTAGGAACTCTGTGGGAACCCCCCTTTACTAGCAGCAGGGGTTGCAATACTGAGTGAATGGCTTCTCATGGCTGCCAGAGATCCACCGCCCCCACTCCCCTTGTCTCTGTTACAGCGAGGTCATCAAACCTGCAATAAATACACATTTAAGAAACCTCAGAGTGATATTTGACAACTTCTTCAGAGGTTCACTGTGTGGTGTTAGACACACATTTTGTGCAAAGGAACTGCTGCAGACCAGTTTACACCCCCTCTTCCAGTAACCAGCAGCATCTGGTATCCATAGACACCCATAAACAATTATGCCAACAACATGCATTGCTGACATACAGTGTCATTGGCCAGTTGTGTATATGCTATTAATCTGAAAGGAAACCCTACCAAAAGGGAATTTGTTCTCATCTATAAGAGACGAGTTAAATACAAGATTTAATTATGATTCACTCAATGATGGATGGCCTTACTCTTTCACTCACAAACTGCGATCTGTCATATTTCCACAATTCCACCGCTAATTCATAGATCATGTGATCAAGAAGTCTCAAATAGGGAGGCCACCATGGGGTACGCTTGTGTATGCAGCATAGTTAAACTCTTCCGGACCCTGTGGGCCAAAAAGTGGATTGTGCCCGCACAGGACCGTGCAACCAGGGTCCAGGAGATCCTGGAAGCTGCAGGCCACTCCCCGGTCGAAGAACAGACCAAATCAGATAATGAGAAGCTGAGAAAACAGTGCAGGAGAGGCAGGCAGGAAAGTGAAAGTAATCGTGCCAGCAAGGAGCTCTGTACAGAAAGCCTGCACTACGACGAGCACGCAAAGGAAACACAGAGGTGAGGAGGCCCTCATGTGGCAGGCCCAGACTGCTGGTGGGGCTATCGCACCGCCCCACATCCCCTTGCAGAAACCCCCCAGAAAGTGAAAGACTGGGTGGAGACAGTGGGGGAAAGAGAAGGAGCATATGCAGAGACTGCAAAGGGCCCTGTGGTGGCCCAGGCTGGAAGGAACTTTGAGAAACAAATGGCCCAGACAAGGGGTCCATTGAAAATCATGGGGCATCAATTGATGAGGGATGCAGCCTGTCCAATTGAAACGGGGTGTGCCCCCCCCAGAGTGCTCCAGATGACCGGGAGGGGCAATAATCAGTTTGGGCCCTCAGGGTGGAGCCTGGGGCATGTGCCCACCTGGGAAACGTCCCCCCTTGACTATTGAGAACCCAGGAGGGGAAAAGAGCTTTGTGAAGAAGTTAAAACTCCCCTGGAAGGAGCAGGGTGTACACAGGGGCAAACCCAGAAGTCAGTGGGAACTCAAGGCAGAAAGGACCCGGTGAGGTGGGGGGGGTTCACCTGAGCTCTGGGTTGTTGACAGTCGAGGCGTAATCGCAGTGAAAGAAAGGAGAAGAGGGTGCCTACCCCACGGCGCCCCCTCCATCGAAAGCCCTTGGGCAATGCACACGAAATAACCGCATAATAGCAGTACTAGGTGTGGGCCCCCAGAGCTGGACCCAGGGTGTGTGCCTGCCTAGGAGAAGGTCTGGAGGAGGAGGAAGAGTGTGGCAACTGACCTAGAAGAAGTTGGTGAAACCAAGTGTAGACCCCGACTTGCCAAGAGGATACCAGATAGCCCGGGCGCCCCAGGGGACAAGTCTGCAGGAGCCACAGGGGTGAAGAGGCCTGAAGCCACGGCCCACACCGGTACTTGAGGAGTAGGCCCAGAGGAGATGTGAAGGTACACAGAGAACCACCCCAGGGCGGAGGTGTGCAGGGGGATGCAAAACATGGAGGAGAGTCCCTTTTTCAACACAGGAGGCTGCCAACGAGACTAAAAGGGGTGACAAAAAAAAGAAACACAAATAGAAGACCCCACCTGCCCATGGACTGGAAGGCGAAGGTGGGACAATTTGAATTCCAGAGGCCTGAGTCGGGGAGAAACACTGCAGATCACACCATGTCACGAGCGCCGGATGACACCATGTCCACCAAGGGAGACATTGCCTCCCTCATGGAGGAAATAAGGGGGATGAGGGTCAACACAGGAGGAAAAGTGGATAGGATAAACGTCGTGATCGACAAAATGGATGAGAGACTCCAGGTGGTTGAGAACACCCAGACCACCCTCGAGACAATGGAGACGCAAATATATATGAGGATGGTGGAGTTGGGGAGAAGTGAAGGTGAGGTGACCATGAAAATGGATGACTTTGAAAATCGTGAGAGAAGGAACAACTTGAGATTTTTCAGGATCCAGGAGAAGGAGAGAATTGGACATGGACCTAAGGAGAACCTTCCATGAGACGGTGAAGGTCCTATTTGGAGACAAAAATATAGATTAACCTAAAATTGACAGGGTGCATCGAGCAGGGCCAGTAGGGAGGGGTCCACGTTCAGTGCTTGCACGCTTCCATAAGTACCTGGACAGACAAACAATCCTGGAAAAAGCAGAGTGGCAGGGCTCAGTGACCCTGGCTAATGTAAAAATTGCAATCTACCAGGATCTGTCTGCACTAACGTTGACAAATAGGTACCTATGTACCCCTCACAAAATGGCTTAATGAGAAGGGAGTGAGATACAGATGGGGCTTCCCCTTCTCTATATGCTTTAAGGTTGATGGTTATAATTACAATTTGGTGATGGAGGACGATATTAAGAGGGTCATGGGAGAACTGCTGGGAGGAGGAGCACCAATGGTGGAAGGAGAGGAAAAAACAAACAGATGGCAGGCGATGGTGCATTGAGGGGCCGAAGAGGCGCAAAGTCCCAGAATCAAGGAAATTCATGAAATGCAATACCCGCCCAGCTGGGCCACCTGGAACTTGAAGAAAATGGCCAGTTGAGGGAAAAGGGAGTTGGCATGTCCGAGGGAGGGGGGACAGTTTGGTCTTTTTTGGTGTGTTGAACAGAACAGAAAGTGAGGGATGGGGCTCAAGTAAAAGAGCTTAGTTGAGCAGGTCCAGGGTTGAGGAGTACCACCGATGATTTAATCCTGTTTGAGGTTATGAATCTGGGCTGGTTTGGATACCAAGGGAGGTTAGGGGGGTTAAAGAGGGTTGTTCCTTGTGATGTCCGGGGTGTGGGGTTCCAGGAGGGTAGGTGCACAGCATGGACCCTGGGTATAGGCTCACCCATGGGTCTGTCTCGAGGGAGAGGGATGTAATGTGGCGCTCCGATGACAGGGCAATGTCTGGTCCAGGTGAAATGATAATCGGCTCCATCAATGTTCGGGGCCTCAATTTACAGAGTAATCGATCTTTGGTACTTGGGGAATTTTAAAGGGCACGACTTGATTGGATGTGCCTCCCGGAGACACACTGGCCGAATGGTGGTGAGCCTCAACTGCATTCCTGGGAAGTGGTGGAAGTGATCATGACTTCTGATGTGAAAAAAGGTGAGGGTTTGCTGTCCTACTCTTTTCCCGGCTGAGCTTCCAAGTAGAATCGGTGCTAGCTGACCCAAATGGGAGGTATGTGTTTGTCAAAAAACAATTACATGGGGCAATGCTCACGCTGGGTTCCGTGTACGCTCCAACTGTAGGCCAGTGTGAATTATGGGAGGGGGCAGGGACACATCAATAAGGTTTGCGGAGGGGCAACTTTTGGTTGGGGGAGATTTTACCATCGTGTTAGACCCAATAAGGGACCGCAAACGAATGGGAGCAACCTGCAACAAGCGTAAATATGGGAGACTCTGAATGCTTAGGTTTTGGGCCTGTGTGAATCCCTCACACCCTCGCTAGAGGGTGATATGCCATACACCTTTTTCTTGGCGGCACATGACTCCTTTTTACATATAGATTTGGTCTTGGTAGACTCTTAAAGGCACAAGTACTGGACTCCCAGGTCGCCCCAATTTCGTGGTCTGACCACGATATGGTGAGGGTCTCGGTAAAAATGGGGAGGTCAGCGGGCCTTGGAGGGAGTTTAAGGTGTAATGATTCCCTGTTTAAGGATAAGGAAGTACAGCAGTAACTTCTTGAGGGAATTAAGGAATACTTCCTTTTCAAGGATGATACGGGAGAGGTGGGGATTCAGTCTGTCTGGGAGGGCTTAAAGGCAACCATCTGGGGGTACTAATAAGGATAGGCTCTAGAAAGAAAAAGGAGAGGTGGGAGAAGGAGTCCTTACTCCACCAGAAAATAATGCAGATACTGCTGGGGGGCACTCAGGGTAAGTATATATCTCCAATGCAAACAAAGCAGCGCAGGCCATACAAAATACAGTTTGAAAATCGTGAGAGAAGGAACAACTTGAGATTTTTCAGGATCCAGGAGAAGGAGAGAATTGGACATGGACCTAAGGAGAACCTTCCACGAGACGGTGAAGGTGCCCCATAACTGTAGAGGAGGTCCTGCAGGTCATCAAGGGGATGAAGTCAGGGTCATCCCTGGGCAAGGATGGCTTCTCGATGAAGTTCTATAAACTATTCAGGTCCCAGTTGGCCCTCTATGTGGCAATGGTGTTCAATGCATGCCTGCAGGGGGGAGGCCCTGCCCCCCCATGATGTTGCTCGCAACAATTGTGGCGATACCCAAGGAAGGGAAGGATGCGACTAGGTGCTTCTCCTACCGACACATCTCTCTCCTAAATGGGGACGTAAAGATCCTGGTGAAAGTCCTGGGAACGATGTTAGAGGTGAGATTACTGCTCCTAATACACAGAGATCAAGTGGGTTTCATAAGAGGGAGGCAAGGAATGGAAAACATCTGGAAAACTATGAACCTGATCCACGGTGCCCAAATGAAGGGGCAGGAAGCCTGCCTAGTGTCGCTGGACTCAGAAAAAGCCTACCAAGGATGGGGCTGGGGACTAACTTCCTGAGATGAACTCTAGAATATGCCCAGGGCCTGGGTTTGGGTTAACAGGGGCCTCATGAGACATTTGTACTACCAAGAGGTACCAGGCAGGGGTGTCCCCTCTCCCCACTGCTTTACACCCTGGCGATGGAGCCACTGGTGATAGCGATTCAAACTAATGACCAAATCAAGGGCATAGCAGGGGAATCAAATGCAAACTCTCACTCTTTGCAGATCATATATTGGCATACCTCACTAATATACAACACTCCCTCTTGGCACTCATGACTCAGATATCAGAGTATGGCCACCTCTTGGGGCTCAAGATTAATGCAGGGAAATCAGGTATAATGCTGATACTAGAACAGAGTCCCTCCTTGATTCAAAAAGGAGATACCAAGGCATGGGGGTTGATCAAAATAGCTTACAATACTTAATAATAATAAAATACTTAGGTATTCAGCTGACTAGGGACCTGAAGGAAATGGTTACTGCCAACTATGAACCCTTCCGGGCACACCTGATGGCTGACTTGAAGAGATGGGTCCCCCTAATATTGACCTGGTATGGTAGGATGACCTCAATAAAGATTAATTTGCTCCCCCGATTGCTGTATCTGTTCACAGCTATTCCGAGTCAGCTCTCGGAGAAGTTTTTCTTAGAAGTAACAGGAGAGCTCAGTAGATTTATCTGAAAAAATACACTGCCCAGGGTACAAATTGGTGACTCTGACACTGCCAAGGGACAAAGGGGGATTTGAGTATCCAGACATCCGCCTCTACTACAAGGCGGTCCAACTCAGAGTGATGCTTGAACATATTCGGGAAGACATGGAGACATATTGGACTTACTTGGAGAACTTAGTGGCACATCTGCTGAAGGTGTGGGGCTATTTTTAGTCCCCAACCAGGTTCATCCCGTAACGGCTAAGGGGCCACCCCACTCTGGCATTTTTTTGGACAATTTGCTGTGAAAGCAAGGGCTCCTTGGGACACACGACATGGCCCTCTCCTATGTCCTCTATTTGGTGTCCCCCATTTGATCTGGGGCACTGGGGGCTATCCTCCTCATAGACATGGTCAGATTAGGGCCTCAAACCGGTGGGACAACTGTTTAGGGATGAGTCTTCCTGGAATTAGCGGGAAGTGCTGGGGAGGGACTTGATCTCTGTGTTTGAGTATCTCCGCATCAAGGGCATATTAATAGACCCAAAGTGGGGAAGATCAGTGGCAAGGGAGTTAACGACAATGGAGAAGGTAATAGACCTATCCACCACAAGAAAGGGTATCCTATCAACATTTTATACAGCTATGAATGAGATGTGCCTACAGGGGAGACAAACATTGCAGAGGTACTGGCTGGACCTGGTAGGGGAAGAGATGTCGGAAGAGAACTGGGCACAAATCTACAAAGTCGCTTTCCGCGGAGACCTGTTCACTGCCACGGTGTAACACAACTTTAAAATGAGGATGGGCTGGCACATAGATCCCCTAGGGCTGTCTAAGATGTTTATGGGGACTCTCCCATGTACCCCAGGGGATGTGCACTGCAGGTATCCCTGGCCCACATGTGGTAGTGGTGTCCCAAAGTGAAAGTGTTTTGTAAGGAGTTGTTGAGCTGGATGGAAGAGGTCACGGGAATACGAGTGATCTTAGACCCACTGCAGATCCTCTTGGGGATACCACACAAGGACAGGGATGAATATAGACTCCCCAAGATGTGGAAAGCAATATTGAGGGCGAGATGACTGGCTATAGCCCAATGCTGGAAGAGTGAATCGCTTCAATCGAAAGAAGTCTGGGAGGGGAAGTACACAATATGATGATAATGGAGAGGCTGACTGCGGTAGCGAATGATGAGATGGGTGAGCTTCAAAATGAGTGGAGTGCCCTGCTGCTCAAATGGGGTCTATACGTAGGGATCCCGGCAGGTAGAATAAGCAAATGAGTGATTCTTGAATCCGAAAGGAGTGGAGAGTGATTCATGAGGGAGTCGACTAAACTTAAAAGCAGACATAATGAAGATCAAGTCTCTGAAACATTGGTTAAGGGGAAACGACAACACTGGATGAGTTTGATTGTGACGGGGTGTGGGGTGGGGGGTAGAGTGAGTGGGTAGTTTGGGGGTAGTACTGGGGGCATTGAGTAGGGGTGGGGGCAAACACTTCAATTAGTTATGTATGAAATGTTTGAAATTCGTGTTTCTTTTGAAATGTATTGTTCCCTTAACAAATGCAAATAAAAATTATGTTTTTTAAAAAAAAAAGAAGTCTCAAATCAAATCCATCTAAGTGTCTTTAAAGCAATCAAGCCATACCTTCTAATTGCCACTTTCTGCTCCACCGCCAAGTCTTGGTACCCTAAACGATTGACTGTGGCAACAATCTTCTTATTTGATGGCCTGATCCCACTCTGCTCCACTGAATGCTTTGTTCATTGCATCCACTTTGGTTGAATGTATATAAGAATCAGGGCTGTCACTCAAAATAACCAGAGGTGAAGCAGAAGAGATAGGTCTTCAGGCCTAGCCAGGATTTTATGTAATTAATATCTATTTTAAGATGTAACTTTAGTGCATTGCAGCAGGTGAAATCCCTATTTCTTGAATCTGGACGGACCGCGATAATGTTACATTTGGTTGATCAGAGGCATCTCAGAGGTCAATATTGCTGAAAAGTCCTGCATTTATAACCTGAACTGTGGCCAGGATGTACTTTGCAATTAAATCAGTCTTGGATTACATCCTAATCTTACTGAGAATTGTTTATATGTTAAATCCTTTGAGGTGGTTGTGACTAGTGAGATTAAACATCATTTTGTCACATGCATTTATATTTATAATTATTGAAGAACATGTTATATTTTGCATGAAGACAATTTAATTTGTCAGTATTAAGTAACTGTTAGATTGTAAAAGAAATATGGCAGCCATGGGTGTTCTCCTTTAAATATGGCTATAAAAAAGGTGGTCTATGAAAACTCAGAATGGATATCAATCTATGACAAATTTTAAAATAATAATTATTTTTGTAAAAGCGACTTGGTATAATAAAAATAAAATCAGAAGCCAATGAGATTCCATATAAGAAGGAACCTGGTATGATAATGAAATGAAAAGTGAAATATTTTAAATACCAAAATTAGACAAATGTACAGATATAATTAACATAATCAAAATTGACAAATTACATGAAAAGAGGAATATGTTGAGTTCCAAAATTAGACAAATCAACAAATCAAATGACCTTAATCAATCATTACAAATGACCAAGATCAGGCAGCATTGTAAGAATGATAACATGTAGAAAGTGGAAAGAAATATGCTTGAAAGATAAAAAGAGGTAGAAGCATACACAGATTGAATATAATAGAGACATGCAGATATTTTGGCACGCTTTAAATGTAGGATAGGTCACATAGTGCAGTGACAATAGGTAGAAGAAGCGTTGAAGAGATATTAAGATATGTTTTATAAACCTCTAGCCCAAAAGTGACAGATATAAATATCACAGTAGAAAACCATCAAATTATGAAACAAATTAAAGTTTACAAATGCCGAATTCTGCCTCGGCTGATGAATTCTGCAATACCCACATTCTATGTCTATTTTGATACCAATAACATACCAGAAAGTTGTGAAGGGCATACAATGATGCCAATATTTAAATCTGGGAAAAGTGGGCTAATGCAGAAAGATAGCCAAAATGATCTCCAAAATTTGTCAGTGAAGATGTTCTTGAAACATCTATTAGGTCATGTAATGCAATGTGTAGAAAAAGTGATCTTATTTAGTATACCCAGGCCAGCTTCTAAAAACAACAACTACAGTAGACAACCTATCAGCCAAAAGCAATCTTTTTCTCAAGTACAGCCAAAGTTAAAAAATAAAATGCAATTGTAGTGCTGCTTTATAGACTTTACAAATATGTTTGAAATAGTGGATTGGTGCAGACTTAGACATGCATTGGCAAGTTGGAAGGATAACAAAAGCATTACTAATTATCAAAATTGAAATACCATTAAAAAACTGGAGTAGGAGGCCTCCAGGGGGCACAGGCAAGGTGGCCGCCTGAATCCCAAGCTCCCCGCATGGCCCCGGGAAACTCACGGAAAAACATGCCTTAAGTGCTTTTTAACCCCCATTTATCAGCGATCGTTGAGAAGGGGACCCGCTGTGGACCACCCAGAAGCTGGTCCGGACTTCGGAGATGCCCCCGTTCCCGAGATAACGACCTGTGAACGGTGACCCCCCTGCACCTGAGGGAAGGCCCTGCACAGGAGCCACACATTGCCTAGCTGCATAGCGGTGGGAGGAGTCGAAATCCCCACCCGCTCTGACTCGTGCACCGGGGCCTGAGGTCCTCTCGACGGCTAGGGCGGGCCCTGCGGAGATACCCTTCAGCGGCCCCCGCCTCTTCGGACATCTCAGAGGAGTCCCCACGCCGGATGCGACGGGTCATCCGACCCCACCAGAGAGGAGTAACGGCCCGTGCGACCGACACACAGGGCCCAACGCCGGGCCGGCCTTCCAAGAAGTTCCAACGGCTGCCGGCGACCGGTCCACCCATCATTGGCGATACAGGGGCACCACCGCCACACCCGAGCCGACGCGGCGGCGCATTGCGGAACCACCTCAAAGGCCTACGTTTCCACACCTGACCACCGCCCCAACGGCCTACCTCCTCACAGCCCCCACGGGGCTCTGGATTAGTGGCAGAGGCACCCACCCGACCTCCGGAGAAGGCTCAGGCCGTCGCGGGAGCACGCCTGGGCCACCCCGCCACCCGGCGGACACCTCAGCAGAACCGTATAGCTTGGTGCGATCGATACCACATGAACTGGAGGGAGACCCTTGCGCAATACCAATACACGCCTGGGTCCCTCGAAATGGAGACCGGCCCTGCAGCCTCGCAACCCCCGGACATGAATGCCATACAGAGCAACATCCAAACGATCTTAGAAGAGATTAGGGGTATGAGGACAGACATGGGGGCCAAGTTGGCGGACCTCACGGCCAAGGTTTCAACGCTGGAGGGTCGGGTAGAAGGGGTTGAGTGTAACCAGGCATCGACGGACATCCTCGAGGCACAAATGGAAACTAGATTTCAGGAACTGTGCCGCCGCGAGGAGGACCTCCGGCTCAAGGTCGACGACATGGAGAACCGGGAGAGGAGAAACAACTTGAGAATTTTTGGCCTTGAGGAGACGGAGGGAGAGACCCCGGCTGGACTCGAAAGCAATATCCAAGACATCATCAGGATTGTCCTGGGGTCGGACTCGGGGGAGACTCTCCTGCTTGATAGAGTCCATCGGGCCGGCGGGGGGGGCAGAGGTCCACGCTCAGTTCTTGCAAGATTTCACTATTATAAGGACAAGGCTTTGTGTTTTGGAGAGGGCTAGAACCCTACGGGATATTCAACATGGTAACTCCAGGGTGACGATTTACCAGGATCTCTCGGCCCTCACTCTCCAGATGCGAAAGAAATGCGGCACTATCACCAGGTGGCTGCAGGAAAAGGGGACACGCTATCGCTGGGGCCACCCATTCCACCTAGCATTTGAATGGCAGGGCCAGAGGTACCAACTAGTCACGGAGGCGGAAATCCGAAGGGCCACCGAGGATCTCACAGGCGACATCGCGGGACCATCAGAAAATCGGGATGAAACCAACGGAGACCGCCCTCGTGCCCCTCGAGGCCCGGACCTCTCCCAGGGGAAGCTAAAGGTCAAAGGCTCACGTAAATTCCGAAAAACCAGACATCCACCCACAGAACGAGGAGATCCTATAAGAGCATACGAGCAGCAACCAAAGCCTGCCGTTCATAGTGTTTTCGCCCCACGACCCGTGGGGAGTTCTTTGTTTAATCGACTTCGGTCAGGGTTGAAGTGTTGCCCATTTAGAGGCTGTTGTATGGTTTCATATGAAGTAGCACGGCGACTCCACACGGACAACGGCCGACGCCTCTCCGGGCCTCAGTTCGTGATACGCCCCGCTAGGGGCAAAGGAGACACGACCAGGTACCAGAGCCGGGGAGGCTTGGCTCGGGAGTCGCTACATCCAGTTCCCCACTCCGGATCAGAAAGGCCGGTACTTAACAAAGAGAGACAGGTTGGAAAGCGCTACACCTAAGAAAATGTTTTCCCGGGGCCAGGGAAGCAACTCTGGTGGTTCGTTGCCAGTCACATCCCCACCCGGGGGCCCGGTGGCGAACGCCCCACAAAACGGGTAAGGGGAGGGGGAGGGAGGAGAGGGGTGAAGCGGGGAGGGGGGTTGCCCCACGGGGGGCTCGAGGGGAAAGGGGAAACCAGCTCAAACTATGGACACTTTTTCTGCAACAGGCTCCGAGTAGCAGACACTTAGAGGCGATATCAGTGCGCGTAACAAAAAATGACAATGATTGAAGCAAAGATAGGCACGTTGAACATCTAGGGCCTAAACTCCCAGAATAAGAGATCTCTCACAAGCAACATGTTCCGTAAGCAACACCTAACGGTTCTTTTCCTACAGGAGACACATTACAGGCAAGGCAGGGAATCGAAGATCAAGGGGAAAGACATTGGGTGCAATTACTGGGCCTCACACAGAAGTTCTAAGAAGGAAGGGGTGGGAATCCTCCTGAGCAGGGCGTTCCATCTCACAGACATAGAAACCAAGAGGGGTTTTGGTGGTCGTTTCTTGGGCATTAAGGAAACCTGCGAGGGTGAGCGCGTTACCCTGGCCACTCTATACGCGCCCAACTCAAAACAAATACACTTTCTCACCCAGGTCTTTCATGTCATGGATGAGTGGGCAGAGGGAGCCATGATACTGGGGGGGGACTTCAACCTTATAATGGACCCGAGGCTCGACTGGTGGTCCGCGAGAGGGGGGACACCCAGGGGCATCTCCAAGGACAATCTGGCCCTGCAGGCCCTCCTGAGAGAGCACTATTGGGTGGACATCTGGCGAACAGCAAACCCGAACCAGGGTGGGTACACCTTTTTTTTGCCCCCTCATTGCACCTAAACCAGAATCAACCTTTTGTTAATCTCGGAGGAGGGGAACGGGGTGGCACAACAGCCGAAGGTGGAAGCCATAACTTGGTTGGACCACAAACTCCATATAGCGAATTGGTCACTGCCCATCTCCCCAAGATCCCACCGATGGCGTTGCAATGGTACACTCCTCAGGGACCCAGTATTTCGTGATTTCATGAGGCAGGAAATGCTGGCCTATTTTGAGACAAACGATACCGGCGAGACGGATATGTCCATGGTGTGGGATGCTGCAAAAGCCACCTTCAGGGGCCTTCTCATAGCGGAGGGTTCGAGATGTAAACGGGAGAGAAGCCTAATCGAGGGTAAACTCTGCGCAGAGCTGGGCGCTCTGCGATCCAGACTGGGCCGCCTGGGGGTGGATCGAGGGGCTCTCCTGGAGGAGATGCAGGGCAAAAGACAGGAACTCCATACGGTCCTCATAGGGGAAGTCATCAAGAAAATGAGATACACTAAGCAGAGGTACTATGAACGGGGAGATAAGGTGAGGACCCTACTGGCACAGAGGGCTAGGGGCTGCAGGGTTGAGAGGGGAGTCACTCGTCTCAGGGATGGAGCGGGCAGGATTCACGGGGGCCGCGAGGAAATAGTGGAGTGTTTCGCTGACTATTACAGCAAACTCTATTCCAAAAAGGTAGGCGAATGACTGGAGGACATCCGTGCCTACCTGGTGGAACACCCTCTGCCTAGGCTGTCCGATGTGGAGCTAGAGGTCCTGGAGAGAGAGATATCGGAGGAGGAGGTGGAGGGCGCCATCAAAAGATTGAAGGTGGGAAAGGCACTGGGGGAAGACGGCTACACAGCCGACTTTTACAAACAGTCCCAACCCGTCCTGCTGAAGCCCCTGGCCAAATTGTTTAACCAGATCAGGAACCAGGAGTCCATCCCACCGACATTTTGGCAGGCCCTCATCACTGTTATACCCAAACCCAGCAAGGACCAGACGGAATGTGGGTCTTACAGACCCATCTCACTCCTCAATCTGGACGCTAAGATCTTTGCCAGAGTCCTGGCCACCAGACTTGAGGGCTGCCTCCCGCGCCTGGTACACCCCAACCAAGCGGGATTTGTCTTGAACAGGCAGGGTTCTGATAATATGCGGAAGACGCTCCATGTGCTTGCCTCGAGAGGGGTCCGTGACGAGGGCGCGCTTCTACTGGCCCTTGACGCGGAGAAGGCCTTTGACAGGGTCAGCTGGGCCTTTTGAGGGAGGTATTCACGACCCTGGGTATGGGCCCGAGGTGGCTGGGTTGGATCTCCGTGCTCTACTCCTCCCCCTCCGCTAGAGTGGTGGCAAATGGGACAGAGTCAAGGATGTTCCCCCTCGAGCGTGGTACACGGCAGGGATGTCCTTTGTCCCCCCTAATTTACGCGCTCGTGATGGAACCATGCGCAATCTCGATTTGCAGTGATGCGGCCATCAGGGGGGTACAGGTCGGAGAGATGCAGTGAAAAGTCTGCCTTTTTGCTGACAATGCACTGCTCTATATCACAAACCCATCCCAAAGAGTCCCCCGAATGCTGCAGGGCCTCTCGCGCTATGGGGACCTATCGGGGTACAAAGTTAATCTGGAGAAATCGGTGGCGTTCGTAGGGGGTAATTTACCAGACTCAGAGATGACCTTTGTTAACGGGCTCCCCTTCAGGCTGAGAGACGACGGATTCCGGTACCTTGGAGTCCAGGTCACCTGTGACCCCTAGGGCCTATACCCGGCCAATTTCCCCCCCCTCTGGTCAGCAATCCGGAAAGACATAGAGCGATGGTCAGGGTCGGGGCTCTCCTGAAGAGCACGTCTCAACCTCATAAAAATGGTAATCCTCCCCAAGTTTTTATTTCTTTTCCAAATGCTCCCGGTGCTGATCCCCAAAACGTTTTTCAAGGAAACAAAGCGAGTCCTCCTCAACTTTCTCTGGTCAGGCAAGAAACACAGAATTTCCTACGAGGTGCTGACCAGACCGAAGGAGGATGGAGGGGTGGGATATCCTGACCTTGAAACATACCATAGGGCCTCCCAACTAAGGGTCCTGGTCGACCACTTTGCCCCGGGGATGAAAAAACAATGGGTAGCCATGGACAACGGGACTCTTGTGCCCGTCACCATAGAAGAATGGCTCTGGTCCCGAGGAAAAAGATCCCCAGAAGTGTCTTGTGTCACCCAGTCCTAAAAGTGTTGTGGTCCCTATGGAAAGAGGGAGGGGGTTACTACCGCTGGCTTACAACCTGGCCCTCCCCCTTGAGCTGCATTTGGGCCCCCCCTTCCTGGCCAAGATAGTGGAACCAGCGGCGTACCAGACGTGGTTCGAGGCAGGCCTTAGCAGGATTGGTCACCTCTGGTTGGGGGGCTCTTTCTTACCCTTGAAAGATCTGGAGGAGGCCCTGGGGATAGGCACCCTGTCCCCCTTTCGCTATCTCCAGCTTAAGGGAGTCCTCACCGAACCATCCTGGGGGGACACCCTCAGGAGAGACCTTACAGACTTCGAAAAATTACTCCTTTCGGCGTGGGGCTCCAAGGGAATAATATCCCGCCTCTACAAGCTCTTCGTCTTTTCTGTCCCGCGAGACCCCCCACCTGCACGCATACAATGGGGAAAGGACCTGGGTGAGGAGATTGATGACGAGAGGTGGAGGCAGATGTGTAGGTGGGCCAACCGCTCCACGACCTCACTCCAGTATCGCCACCAGGCCCTCAAGGGGCCACCAGGCCCTCGCTGGCACTAGCTCCCGCAGAGGATTGCCGGAATGAGGCCCGGGTATGACCCACATTGCTAGAAGTGTAAGACCGAAAGGGGGGATTATATTCACATGTGGTGGAGGTGCCCGGTGGTCCGAAGGTACTGGGAGGAGGTTTTGATATGGATTAAGGGGATAGATGGGGTGGAGCGACCTGCCTGCCCCTGGCTTCTCCTTTTCGGAATTGACATTGGGGACAATCATGAAAATACCCATGACCACATTCTCCTGGTTATGTTGGTGGTGGCCAGGTGCTGCCTGGCACAAAAATGGAAGAACCCCGGAATCCCCGAGGAAAAAGCATGGGTAACCAAGGTACGGGCCATTTATGACATGGAATTCCTCACGCATTGACTCGACGAATCTAGATCCAACATCGAGGAAATATGGCTCCCCTTCTTCGAAAAATACGGCCGCACAGTGTAATCTTAGGCTCCAGACCCGGAGAACCCCCCTCTGGGGACCTCAGACCAGCGTTTACTGGTCCAACTCGGAGACCTTCAAAGCTCGGCCGAGGATGTCAAGGGTTTTGACCCATGTTGAATCAATAGACTGGGTAGATGTGGGGATGAGCTATCGCCGCCCATTATTCTATCCCAGAACAAACAAAATCAATAGACTGGGTAGATGTGGGGATGAGCTGTCACCGCCCACATTCACGCCAGAATCCAGGAGAACCGCGCAGTTTGCGCACACCAAAATGGTCACCTAATCTGCCACCCACCAGTGCAAAGAAAGATGGTTCTGTTCAAAATCCGTTTTTATTGATGTCAAAAAGTTGCTAAAATCATGGGCACAAGACCACTCTAAAGATACAACCTTCTTGTGGGGGGTTCCACATCACCACTCTACTGTAAGGATGCCATCAAAGCAATGTTAAGCAAGGATCCTATACTATCAAGCAAAAGACCACTCTATTGAAATGCATTAATTCAAGACAGATCCCAAAAATGGGTGCAGTACCAGTTTTGTCAACAAACCGGCGCTAGCGGTCTAAACTCTGACGGAGAACTGCTACTTCAGAAGCTAATCAGCCTCCTGAGACAGCTGGAAACTTCAAAGGCCTGCTAGTTAATTAAAACTCTTAACCACCTGCTGTTCCCAGAGACAATCTGATTGCATTAACATGCCAAGAGGCTGGGAAACCTTCTCACCTCAGAGACCCACACAACAGCCCAGGAGATCACATGGACATGCTAACCAAATGCAGAGTGGCCCCCTGGCCTGCTTACCTCAGCCGACACAGTAGACTCTCTCCCTTGAATGGGGTATGTTGATTTTCAGTGTGGACTGTAAACAGAACCCTGCCTGAGAGAGGAGAGACATGTGGTACTCCCAAGTTTCTGGGGGCGGACCCAGACACTTTTGTGGAATCATATTGCAGCAAATATATGTTTAAGTTAAATGCTTCTAAGATATTGTATTAAGCTCACAAAAATGTTCAATTTGGAGAACCTTAATCTAAAAAATGTACCCACAATTCAAGACTTGATTCAACTTTTTACCATGTTCTGAGGCAAAACCCTGCTATTTATTGATATTACAGACACTGGGTTTATGCTAGAAACCTAGTAAATTACTGGAATGTGTGTAGAAGGAGGGTGTACATTGGTGTAATTTTTGATACAGATTTAACATTGGTAAACCAACTAAAAATGAAAATAAGTGGTCATTTTTGAATGCAAGCCCCCAGGAAGATCAGAGTCGAACAAGCATGGACCAAAAATAATCGGTAATATGTACATGTAATTTCAACAAATTGTGTATCTAGGAAATATGTATTTGGATCAGAAATAGATTTGTGTGCACATTGACAAGGGGAGTGTCTGTCTGTAAGCCATAAAGATGACACACAACCCAGCTCTCCAATCAAGGGAGAGAGGAGGACGTGGCCAATGATAGATTGTGAGGGGCCGGCTCAGCTATGCCCAGGCACACACCCACTTTCTAAACACATAAAAAGAGCCACTGGAAGCCAGATAGGGCTTTTCTTTTTCACTTTCTGCAGAGCATTTTGACAGACAACGCCACATCCTGATTTCAGACTTCACATCCAGAAACTCCAAGAACTCTAGAACCCAACAGCTGAACTCCTATCAGCAGGCCTTCAAAACCTAGCAACCAAACCAAACTATTCAGACAGCTGGGCGGAGCTGTCTGATTCTGGCTAAAACCCTGTGCCAGAAACACCCAGAAAGCAGAGCTGTACCCGGAACCAGAGACCAGACCACTGGGCAGTGCCAAGAACTTTTGTCAGAACCAGAGATCCAGACCGCTGTGCAGTGCCGCTAGCAGAGCTGACCCAGAAGGTAGAATTATCCAGCGAGCAGAACCAGGCAGAGACCGTCCGTGGCGAGGGAACCGCAGTCCAATTCTGACCCGATCCGTGGCAAAGTCGCATTCCTGTCCAAAATATAGTGTGAGTACCGCCAGAACTGTGCAAAACCCAATCTATTAGTTTAAAATAATCTAATCCAAACTATTTTAACCTATTTAGAACTGCCTCCTAGAATCTTGTCATTCTGTCATCTTTAAACCTGAAAACTGTCATCTGTCATGCTGAGCTTTCAAATTTCAAATCCGAAAAACGACCTTTACTAAATCGGCCGTATCTCCGGAATCTTTTGTGCTAGGAGCGAGTTTTAACTGTCATCTTAAAGCAAAGATTCTAAGCTTTCCAACGAACCTAAAACCGACTTGCTACCCCTTATAGTGCCTCCGTAATTGCGCTCGATGCACGCGTCTAAATTGCCGCGATTTGACATTTTGCTTAATTTCAGCCACGTGTAAAAATATTTGTCCTTGCTTTCCTTGGCTGAAATTCGTTTGCAACCTGACAATCATTCATAGAGCATTACTAAAGTGATCCTGAACTAATACAAAGTAGCTGTCACCCACCCTGAACCTCTAGAGGGAATAATTAAAATCATTTTAGCATATTTTTCACTTCTTTGCATACCACCTTTAAAGTACTTTGCCTGTGTTTAAAATCATCCCTGTTGCTCTAAGCTTGCTAGGGGGGGAACTGAATTATATTTGATTGCATTCCTGAGAACTGTGTGCTTTTCTTCCATCTCTTTACCTTGCATAAAAGGGTGGGGGGGGGTGAATTGTCAAAGAAAAGTGATTACATTGTCTTTTGTTGAAGTCATATCAAGTTTATTTTCTGTACTGCATTTTCATTCATCATTGCATTGTCCTTGAAGCCATAAAAGCATTCTCAGCTACTTTATCCTCTTTATATCACTTCTAAGCCATCAAGAAGAGTGTACCACTGTAACATTATCCATTGTTGATCACTATTATCTTCACAAGTGTGCTATCAATTATTAATTTATTATAAAAGTGTGATATATATATATATTGTTTAATTTTCAAATAAACCTTTTAATTTGCAAAACAAACCTACTTCTTGGCTCAGTGGGTTCAGGGGGATTCTAAGAGATGGGTGTTATATAAGGGTTGTCATCCAGAGTAAACGAACTGGACATAAAAATATATCAATAAGCGTTTCTCTCAGCATCCCAGGCTAGGCTTTGACTTAGCTGTAGTGTTGAATTGAAGTCGCTTACAATGACTTCGGCGTGCCAAGTGCACAACACATAGACTTTGCTATGCTCTTTTCGGAACCCGTCAAATATGCAATTATTGAGAACTTGAACTGGTGGGAGGTGCAGGGGTGGGCAGGGGTGGGGTGCGAGGGGTTATAACTGGTTTCCTGTTTATTCATGTTTAAATATGCTCTGCATTGTTGCAACACTGGTGCGAAACCTAATAAAATGTGATTTTCAAAAAAAAACTGGAGTAAAGAAAGACTTGTAAAGGATGGTGGAGTATCATTAAAAATATTACAACATGGTGCTATAATTTATGCATGTATTCATATACGGGGTAACCATGCTCTTTTGATCAGAAAAGCACATACAATAGATAAGCAATCAGATTTGATGGGAAGCAGTGAGCTTCGTACAATGGGGTTAGTTTGAGAGACATTCTGACCAGGTTGTGGAGGCGAGTAAATGGAACAGTCACTGGGGACAATACATAAGTGGACAATAAATAAGTGTGCATACATAGATTAAGGACAATGAACATTGGCTATTTTAAGTGCAGGCAAGCGGTACAGCTAGCTGTGCTCGGGATGTGTGTGTAGAGTTACAGTCAGACATCCTCAAAAGCCTAATTGTCTGATAGACTGAAGGAGTGTTGATGGATAGTGGGTTAATTGGAGGGGAGGCATGATCACGCCAAGCTTTCATGTACCTGGGATGGTAGCCTGCATGCTGCTAGCGTGTGGAATATTCTAGAGGGGTACAAGGGTGCCAAACCAATCATAGTGGGCTGTGTAATGAAGAGCTGTATAGTCTAGAGAACCAATTAAAAAAGGGTGTATTTAGTGATGACAATGATGACTGGTTGTTGGGGGTGGGTTCTGATGCTCACCTGACTTAACTACCCAATCATAACCAGTGGCTATATAGAACATACTCATAAGTTTTGAAGTTTGCCACGTAATTTGACCTCAGCAGTGAAACATTTTTGTTGTAAAAGAAATATTTTTTTATTAAATGTTTCGAGATCGAACTGTGAGGTGTCAGATGATGCTCGTTGTGCTCCCTGTTTTAGATGATTGATATTAAAACAGAAACACATTTTGCCAAATTTCCTGAGTCATTTTGATTATTGATGTTTGAGTAGGCGTTCACCTGTTAGCAGAGGGAGGATGGTTAAAGGCCCATTGATCTAGTAAGTTTTGCGGTCCCGGTAATATCGGACATCCTCCGCCATTCAGCTGAAAGAACGTGAAGCTCCTGTAGAAGCTCCTGTAGATGGCGGTTTAGATTCAAAAGCCAAATCTTGCAAGTATAGGTGGGATGAGTCCCTCGTTTTCTTGTGAAAACCCCTGCCAATTTCTACAGGAAGCTGAACGGACAGAAGGCTGAAGCAACTGATTGTGGAGGAGATGATCCCAAGATTCGGAAATCAAAAAACGAACAGTGAGAAGATTGGGGAACGTGGCAAGCTGCATGCATGGGGAAACTAACAATGGGAAAGGATAACGGAGGGTCGGTTGAATATTGTGAATAGTGATAAGTGGTATTGAATAGAGATATATGTACGAAGAGCGTTCCATAGATAGCCCAGAAGCCTGCATTCAGGAATGTCAGGAGAAGATATCTTAAAATCTAAGTAGATGCATAGGAGACACTCAGACATGCCTGTTAAAGAAGATAACTTACACCCCCCATTAGGGGTAAAAATTAGGCGCAATAAGAGAAAGCCACGAGGAGCGTCGGCTAAAAGATATATGTGGGCTGGCCAAGTGTGTTTATATGTTGTGTATGTTATGTGTATGTAAATCAAAAGAAAAGTGAAGCATTGAATAGCGACAAGAGAATATTTTTTATGTTTAAAAAAAAGAATTGTTTATTTGTTGTTCAGAATATTCATTAAGTAGAGAAGTTGAAGTGAAACGAGATATAGAGATTTTGAGCTGCGAAGATTGGTGCACGCTCATATTGAAATGATTGTTTGATTAAAGTGTTGTTTGTGTGAAGCATGGTAAGTATCGACAGGCGAGTGATCCTTGTCACAATGGAGGATATTACTCTGCTCGCATACTTGTGCAAGCAGTTGCCAAAACACGCACCCAAACAACAACAGTATAGCGCAGAATGTGTTAAGGGAGAAGAGTGAATAAAATGTCCATGCCATGGCCACAACGGGGATCTCTATCAAAAGCAGTTTTGCAATACATTACCACATATTTGCACGCACCGTACACAGGGAAAAAATTAGAGAAAAGGCTAGCTAGCTTAGAGATTTGGAAGATGTACCAGGAGGAGCGGGATGGGCCGCCTCATAAAGACTGGATATTAAGCGAGTCTAAAGAGGGGGGTGATGAGCCTTCTTCTCCCCCCACTGTGCCTGGAGCAAATGACGATAATTCAAAAGATGACGGAGTCTATCCACTCAGAGACCTTAAAGCAGCAGCAGGATATAGTAACCCAACGTATGAACCGGCTGCTAATAGCAGTGATGAAGGTCAGTGACGAAAAAAAGACAGGGACAGAGAGAAACGATTGAAAGAGGATGAGCTTAAATGAAAGGACAGAAACAGACGAGAACAGCTGTATCAAGAAGAACAGCTGAGGAAGGAAAAAAGGGCAGAAGAACAAAGGAAATATGATATTAGGCAGCGAGCAATTGAAGAATGGGATAGAATAGACAAGAAAAGAGAAGAAGAAGAGGAAGAGAAGTTAAGAGAAAAGAGAATACAAAGGCTAAAAAATGATTAAATACACAGGGCAAATGAGAGAATAGATATGAAGAGGCAGGAGGAAGAAAGAATTGGAGAAGAAGGAAAGAAACAAAGGGCATTTTATGAGGAAATGGAAGGAAAAAGGAGGCAGAGAGCACACAGCATTGATCACATTGAAAAAGATTTAAGGACCGCAAATCCAGTTGTAGCGTGGTAGGACATAGAGGAGTTCTTCCCATCACAAGGTACGCTAGCGGGGCCTTGTATAGTAAACCTAGAAGAGGATTTTGAATAGGAAACTATTGGAGACATGGATTGAAGACGTAGAATTAGTTGAAAAGTAAAGGGAAAGATGATCAATTTGAGATTTCCCAATTGAGAGGAAAGAAGGGAAGTGTGTTTAATTCCAAGCACCAAGCTCTGTCTTTTGACAGGCTGACTTTGAATAGGGACGAGAAAGAGGGTAGTCACGCAAGTTGGGGACAGGAGATGACAGACGAAGAAAGGAAAGCCTTCTATGAGGAAGAAGGGACCGGTGCATATGGGTTCTCAGAATGTTTATTGACAGGTAAGGAGGTTAGATGGTCAGACCTAGACCTACCTAAACCGAGGACGCCAGACCCAGTCGTGCAGTCAGGTCAACCTAAAAAATGATACCAGAGTGTGTGGGGCGAATCGCTGCAATATGTAAGTAGATTAAGGTAATTGCCAGGAAGAAGGTGATCAGGAACCATCGAGAAAAAGACAGGGGGTAACACATTGGCTAAATGAGACATTAAAGGTCTCCTTGCAGCCATCCTAGGGGAAAGAGCTGATGACATTTGTTCTAGAGCAGGATACGCAGGAATTACCGTGCAGAACACAGGCACATATAAAGCAACTGTCTGCAAATTGCTTAGAGTGCAGTATCCTGATACGTCAGATATGGGAGCTATAATGGCACAAGAGATGCAGGTAGAGGAGGATCCGCTTGCTTATATTCAACATTTTCAAGAGCAGTGGTCTTTGGAAACGCGAGAGCCGTGGGGGAAATCTATACCAGTGTTTTTATCATATTTTATGTCAGGGATTGCCACAGCAAGTAAAGAGACAGCTCAAGAAATTGGTGGGCATGGAAGCAAAGCCATGGCCAGAAATCCAGCTAACCATTGTGCATCATTGCCGATTGTTGCAACAAAAAAAAAAGAAGAAAGAGTATACTAGAAAGGTAGCCAAACTAGTGCAGAAAGAATTGTCTGAATATGCCATTGAAGGGGCAATGTTAACCAGTGGAGATGGGACAGGATTGCAACAGACTGCGGGTATGCTGCAGGTGAATAACCAATGGCAGCCAGATAAAGAAGGAAATGGATTTATGCAGACATGAAGAGGAGGTTTCTGAGGACGAGGAAGCTTTCAGAATAACCAAGGGTATTTTCAGAATAGTCAAGGTAGTAATCAAGGTATACAGAATGGGCAAATTAGGAGACTCCCTCCTGTATGTTGGACATGCGGGATGACAGGGCACATAGCGCGACATGTGGGAGCCAAGGGTAAGTACAGAATGGGCACTTCTCAAGAGGGGGGGAGCAGCTTATCCTCCAGCATATAGCCTGCAGAGAAGGGATGGGTCTGCCCAAGATCAGATAATATATCAGACACAAGCACCACAAACACAGATGGCTTTGCAATCACAGCAAGCACCATTGAGTCTGCCACAAGATCAATCGCAGCATGCACAAATGCAGATACAAAAAAGTGCAAAAACGGGACAATTGTTAACTCCTAAATAGGGGGTGTCACTGTCGAGAGTGGGAATCCTTTTACAGGAATAGGGATAAGTATGTCCCCATAATAGGACAGCTCACTGAGGGACTGGATGTGTTCAGTACTATTGGTAACGCTTAATCCTAATGAGGAACCAAGGGTTGACGTCACGATAGGAGGCAGATCCTTATTCTTTTTTAGTTTATACTGGAACAGGCAGCCATAATACAAGGAGAATTGGCCATGCTCGATGGATTCGATGACGAGGGCAGGCCATGGAGGACAGTGATTGCTATTGAAGGGTTCAGGCTGACTGACGTCACTGACAAGGATATGTTTAAGGATGACCCATCAGATGACAAAGTGGTGTTTGAAATAAGCATCACATATTGGATTAGAACAGAAAGGATAGAGATCCCACACCGGATAGTGATCATGCAGCAACGTCCCACATATTTTGATGAAGATATGTACCAAGTTCCAGTTTCCTTATGGACAACAGGTCCTTATGACGTAGGACTACTGAAAGAGGTAGAATACATTAAGATTAAGCTGAAACCAGGAGCAATTCTGCCCCATATAAGGCAGTACCCCATGTCCAGCGAAGGAAATGAGGGTATTTTTAAGACTATATCAGCTATGATGGATCAAAGCATTCTAGTGATTTCAGAGTCACCATGCAATAATGCGCTGTATCTGATCAAAAAAAGAAAAGGGGGGTTGTGGCGTCTAATTCAAGATATGCACCCGATTAACTAAATTGTAGAGGAAGAGGTCCATCTAGTTCCTAACCCAGCGACGATTCTATTTATTAACCCGGTTGAAGCACAAATATTTCACTGTGATTGATTTGAAAAAATGTGTTTTTCTCAATTCTGCTGCATAAGGCTTCCCAAAATCATACATCATTTATGTTTCATCAGACTAAACTGAAAATCAAGAGGTTGCCCCAAGGGTATTGTGAGTCTCCATCAATTTTTAACAGAGTCCTGCAGATGGACTTAAGCAATGTAGTTTTGCCGAGTGTTGTTTTGCAGTACGTGGATGACATTTTAGTTTGCAGCAAGACTGAGGAAGAGTGTAGACGAGACTTGATTTGATTAATGATTATTCTTGAAAAGAAAGGATATAAATTGGACAAAAAGAAACTGCAGTATTGTCAAAAGGAAGTGTTGTATATAGGACAGTTAATCTTGCACGACGGAAAGAAAGTTACACCAGAAAGGGCTGAGGTGATTTTGAAAACAGCAAAACCACACACAATAAAGCAAATGCAGCAGTTTTTAGGACTGTGCAATTATGTTAGAGCATGGGTATTTGATTACAGTTCATCTAAAAAGCCATTGCTGCAAGCCTTGCAAAAAATCACAGCAGCGTTTTACAAAAGATTGAATAGACTGAGGAAATGGAGGAAGTCGTTGATGAATTGAAAAAAGCTATTTGTACAGATCCACTTTTAGGAATTCCCAATTATGCAGACAACTTCTTTTTATTTTCTCACAAAAATGGAACAGTTATGACAGCAGTGCTTATGCAGAGAACTACGTTAGGGTACAAGCCCATGCTGTATTACAGTGGGATTCTGGACCCAGTTATGAGGGGTCACTTTCCGTGCGAACAGTCATTGGCGACTGCTGCATTCGCTATTGAGAAGTCTGCTAGTATAGTGATGGGTGTTCTATGACATTATTCGTTGAGCTTGCTTTATTTGCTTTTTTAGAGAAACCTAAGAGTACCTTGACATCTCAAAGAGATTCTGCTTATGAAGTGGTAATATCAAATCCGACGATCAAAATAGTCAGATGCAAAACATTGAACCCTGCCATGTTTGTCACCGAACCATTGGCAGATGGTGAGCATGTGCATGATTGCTCTAATTATGTAGAGTTCTATGATGATATCCCGAGAGTGAAAGAAAATGCTCTCACTGTAGGAGAAATTGTTTTTATTGATGGTTCTTGGAGAATCGATCAAACTGATGGACAATGATATATAGGTGCTGCTGTAGTAAATCATAAGGCTAATGGGGAGTTTGAAGTAGTGACGACTGCAAGACTACCATCTAATTTCTCAGCATAGGCTGCAGAATTGGGTGCACTTATTGTCATGCTCGAGAAACACGCGGAACAGGAAGTTACAGTGTATAGTGACTCCACCTACGTTACGTCGACCGTGCATGCAGGATTGGCACGCTGGAAAAGGAAGGGCTACCTCCGAGCGGACGGCCCTCCAGTGCAATGGACCGCCCTATTGGATAGGCTTATTAAAGCATAACAGCTCCCAATAGCCATTGCAATTATTAAGTGTGCAGCATACACTAGGAGAACAGATTTTATTTCATCTGGAAATCAAGCTGCAGGCGAAGAGGCAAAAAGAGTTTCATATTTATTAGACATAATGACCTTTGATATGACTGATTGTGGTGATGATGATTTTGAATGAAAGTTTTAATAACTTGTCAAAAACACAGATTAAGGAAATAGAGGGTGGTGTTTCACAGGAAGAGAAACAAATGTGCGTATGGAGGGGGTGTTCTTTATTCCACACCTAAGCATTATGGTGACAGGACAGCACTGGTTAACCGGTAATGCCTGTAGCCTCATTTAGGGTGGCGTTGGTACAGCTATACTACCCCGCACATGTCACTAGGGAGCGCCTTACAGCAACCACTGCAGAGGATTGGTTTGTGCCAAACTTGTTAGAATACGTTGCATTTTATGTAGTAAATTGCATTGTATGTCAAAAGTCCACTTCTGGGCACAAACTGTGAATAGTCAAGGGAGTCATCCCTCGACCAAATGGTCCATTTCAGCATTTACACATAGATTATGTGGATATGCTGCAAGTTTGTAATGATTATAGGTATATGACAGTGGTAGTGTGCCCTTTCTTGAGGTGGATCAAGGCTGGTCCATGCACACATCCTGATGCCACTTGCACTGCAAGATTTTTAGTTTGAGAGGTCTTTCCTAGATGGGGAGCATGTGAGGTGCTGAGATCAGATAATGGTCCCCATTTTGTTAACAAAGTATTTGAGCAAATTAGTTTGCTGCTTGGAATAAAACACACGTTTTCTTCAGCTTATCATCCGCAAGGAAATGGAATATGTGAGAGGCTGAACGGATTGCTAAAAAAAAGCAGAGCCAAGCTCAAATTGACCCAGAAGAAGGGGTGGCTGCATAGCCTACCCCTTGCATTATATGCACTTACAAATCAATCTGGCTCAGACCACCACCTCACACCCCACAAACAAGTCACTGGGAGGTGAATGAGAACGCCTCTAAGCCCTCCATCAAGGATTAGGAGTCATGCCTAGACAACTGCAGAATTATTAGGAACTGAGCTGCAGGAATATTTAACATGCATGACCACCAGTATCTTTGTCATTTCAGACCAAGTAAAGCGGACGGGGTGTCAGGCTCAGAAGACAGATGAAGACCATTCACCAACTCAAGTGCAAGAACTTCTTGTACCAAAGGTCTTTCCAGGTGACCAGGTGCTGATTTGCAATTTTACCAGAAAGTGGCATGAGTCTAGATTTAGCAGCCCTTTCATTGTGGAAAACACTACTCTGTCAGCTGTAAAGGTTGTAGGAAGAAGAGCCTGGATTCATCAAGGTGATGTGAAAATCTACACTGGAGAGACTCCCGCACCCCCAGCCCATTCAGAAGCAAGTCAAGAAGAAGCAGTTCAGCACGTGCAAACAAGATTGATGATGAGGAAGAAGGACGCAGAGACTATCCGAGGATAGACAAAGAGAACTTTGGACTGTTACTTTTCTGGAAAGCATTGTTTGCATTTGCTACAGCAGAGAGTGGAAAAAACATTGTTTTGAGCCACAGAATGGTGTTGACATTTAGCTTTGGACTGCAAAAGAGAGAGCAGAGCAATGCCAGACTTGAATTTCTTATTTGACGATTGGAAGAGAGAGCAGTTCCCTGACTCGTTTCAAACATAGTTTCTTTTTGGACAATTCTATGGTCCTCCCTGATGTGGACATACACAGACTACTCCTTGCTGTCTTTATCTTCATACTCAGAGCTTACACTGCTCCGATTGACCATTGTGGTGATATTTGTACTTTCCTCCATCATCCTAAGAATGGTCCAGCGATTAGAAGACCTTTGGCAGCAATTCTAGATCAAATCAGACTGTTGCCTGAATGTTTCTTTGAGTATACAGATGGTTCTGCTTGATAAAGATTTTCAAAAACTACTTGCATTCTTTACTTTTTGATTCGCAAGCATCCTCATCTTGTTGGACGATACACATGCACTTGTGTATTTCTGAGGGATCCCAGAAATCGACCTGCAATAAATTGTTTGTTATGTGAACTTTGCAAGCAGGCTCATTCATCGTCTAGTGCATCTTTGTGAGCAAACTCATGATCTTATCCAATGATTACGCTCATAAACTATGCGTTATGGTATTCTATTTCCTAATTGAAGAATGCCCAAATCTTGTTGGTAGGTAAACTGATGTTTGTACATTTCTTAGAGATCCAAGTAATCAGCTTGCCCTTAATCAATTGCTACGTGACATAATGGAGCAGATTCATCGTTTGTACAATGTTTCTTCATGAACTAGTGAATGGTGTTGTCACAGGAAGATATCCATAACTTATTGGCGTTAATCATCTATTACCTACTCGACACACAACCCTACCTCATTTGGCAAAAGGATGACACGTTTGTCTTTATTAAGAACCATATTAATCGTCCAGCAATCAGCCAGCTGCTTGTGGAACTTGTGGAAAAGATGCAGCAGCTATCGGAGTGGTTACGAGATTGCCTAAATAAAGCATTGTTCTTTCCTTAAAGTTAATTGCAGGCAAATCATTTGGTCCGTAAACCACTTAGCTATTCCAGAAAGAGAGAGACGACGACAATCACTATCTTTACGTTGGTGGGGTTTCTTTTACTGGTGCATGATATATGCCTGTTTGATGTTTGTTGCTGTTTTTTAAATCTTGGTAATACATGCTGCATATGTTATGAATCTGAAAAAAGGGAAAGTTCCTTTTTTTCTCCCTACTTCTGAAGGTAAGGGAGAAGTCCACATTGCAAGAGATCCTAGGCCTTATGTTATTGTTCCTACTCCAGTAGCTTATGTGAAAGCACCTCGATCTGTGGCAAATAGTGACTAGACATCCATATTCAGGAAAGAGCATTTTGGAAATTATTACTGAGCACCAGATACAGATTCTTAGGGTGAGACAAAACAAGAGGTATTCTGTAACTAACCCTACACCATTAGTACATGTAAAGACACCAGTTTCACTGACTAATGCTCCTATGATCCCTCCAGTAAGAAAGAGTTATTCTGATATACTTTATGACATAATCATTGAGTCTCATGTGGCAAGGGGGAGACCTAAGAGATATGCACCAGAAGATGATTGTGAATTGAATGATTATCTAGATAGCACAGCACATCTGTGAAACAATTTCTGGTATCAGCACATGAACGAGGTGGGCACAAGATGTCAGAAGGGGACTGCTATGTATGTACACTCATGCCTCATAGAATGGGAAAATCTAAAGTCTTCATAGCTATTGAAATAGATGTCCTGACAGCACATTGCCTTTCTCACATAGTATTCTGTCGAACAAGAGGCCAGTTTATGGGTCAAACAGTTTACCTAAAATTCGGCAACTGAATGGACAGATCCACATGAAGATGACTATGTGCAAGAAACAAAGACAAGAACAGGAATCCACACAAAAAATCAGGTGATCAGGTATGAACAGCCTGGAGTGAAAGGAGCTGGAATCAGATGGGAAGTAAACAAAAGACTGGAGAGCCCAGGAAAAACTAAAGAGGAGATCCAAAGATGGAAGGAAAGAGAGCAAATGCAGATCTGGGGTTCAGTGCTCTCTCCAGATGGTTGGGAGGAAGGTGTGGTAATATGTAGAGCTTGGGAAGTAATGAATAACTACAAGCCAACTGTTGACAATGTGGAAAGGCTGTGCAATCCAGTATGGTCAAAACTTACTAAACTACTGACATGGGTCGAAGACAAAGGAGGACATTTGCAGATAATGCCCCTGGAAAGTTGTTTTTCAGAAATAATGGCATAAGAAAAATGGGAGAAAATCAGAACTGTGGTTGAATCTTTGATGCACAAGTAATGAGTGTTGGAACAGCAGTAATAATGGATCACTACGGGGCTTGTGGATCCAGAGCTTATATGAAGCTGCCCAAGAATTAGAGAGGGCTGTGTTCTATAGTGATTGTCCATGTCCCAGCGTTGGTGATTCCAAAAAGTGATCTGAGCATTGATGAATTCCCGAAAGGAGATGCACATCTAAGAAAGAAGAGGTCTGCAGAACCTGCGAGTTGATTGAAGAGGGAGAATTATTTCTCAGCAACATCAATAGAAGCTTTTGATTCTATCCCATATGAACACAGACTGCTCAGCAAGACCTCATAGATATTCATGATAATCTTCACGCCCAGGATCCAGACAGATGCAAATACTAAATGTTTGCAAATAACCATTTGGGAGCTTTTGCAAATGATCAACACTACCATAAAAGGATTCAATGCAATCAAGGAGGAGCTGAGAGCCATAAGATACATGACCCTTCAGAACAGATATGTTCTAGACATGATTACAGCTATGGATGGAGGTGTTTGTGCCAAAATTGGAGAATCATGTTGCCCATTTACACCTTATGACGACGAGAATGGCACCTTGACAGAAGCCATATCCATATTGACAGACCTACATGTCCAGATGGTTGATGACGTGGAAGACATTGCTGATGACAGTTGGTTTCGAGCAGTTTTCTCATGGGTTCCACAATGGATGGCAGACATGTTCACGTTTCTTGGAGCCTTGTTGGTGATGATCATGCTTGGTTTTTTTGTGATCAGAATAATATTCTCACAATGCAAGAAAACTGCAAAGAAAGCTGTAGGAATGAAAATCATGACTGATGTTGAATCAGGATGGAAGAGACTACATGAAAGCCAGCATCCACGTACCTGAAAACATAGAGTTTCTGTATCCAAGACACAGGAAGAAGTACGTGGGAAGGTGGGTCTACTGTAGTCCTACTGGACACTGCACACTTATGACCTGGAGCGTTGATGAGCTTATGAAATCAGCAGGAGGTCTGAAAGGAGTTGTGAAGATTTGGGTCCCAAATAAACCGTTTTTCAGATGAGGATGTCTTGATGTATAGATTGATAATGAAGTGGTTGATGAATCGCCCAGAGGGGGTAGTGTAGAGGTACAGTCAGACATCCTCATTCCAAGCTTCGCCCCTATGTTGCCTATATGTTGGGAACCAGAGATGACGACATGTGCAGTCCCAGTCAGTATACCAATACCACAGAGAAGCTTCGAGACAAGATATCCATTGAGGAAACCATACCTAAATGCACAGAGACATAGTATTCTTTTGGATGAAGTACCAGAAGAAATGTGCATTTGAACAAAGAAAGGAGCCTGATGATGTCACATGAAATATAAATTGACGTATCTAGAGGCTGAATGGAGAGAAGAAACGTTACAGTATTCTATAAGAGTTGAAGAACAGATGGTAAAATGAGCAACATTTCAGGCGCGAGATGAAGATGCTCATGCTACAGAAACACTGAAGAATATGTAAATCAGTTTACACGTGTACAGTTGCTAAAACGCAAGTAGGGGAAAAGTATTCATAATGCTTGCTATGTAGTGAAATAGATTGTGGCGAAGCGCCAATGTATATACATAGAAATGTATATAACCTGAATGATTCCGAAACTCATTTTAGCAGACTTGAAAACTCATGAACAAGAAAAAGAGAAGATGGAGCTGGCCCAGAACCAAGCAGATACGACCACAGTGAAACCGATGCCTGTCAAGAAGGCTACAACGAATGTGAGAAAGGAACACTGTTCTGTTTGAAGCAGAATGAAAAAGCACTAAAGGTTTCTACAGTTCATCATTTAATAGGATTAAATGCTGCAAAAAACTCCAAAAGAGTGGTCCTGAAGTTACATTGGTGAGATTGAAATAGCTTGGGTCAGGCTGTGCCAAAACTGGAAGACAGAGTAAATCTATACTCCATTTATTTCCCAGACAGAGTCAACAGTTTCAAGGCAAAGTTCAAAAGTTGTTTAATAGACTGAAGGAGTGTTGATGGATAGTGGGTTAATTGGAGGGGAGGCATGATCACGCCGAGCTTCATGCACCTTGGCTGGTAGCCTGCGTGCTGCTAGCATGTGGAATATTCTAGAGGGGTACAAGGGTGCCAAGCCAATCATAGTGGGCTGTGTAATGAAGAGTCCTATAGTTTGAAGAACCAATTAATTGTTGTGTATTTAGTGACGACATGGATGGCTAGTTATTGGGGGTGCGTTCTGATGCCTACCTGACTTAACTACCCCATCATAACCAATGGGGATATAGAACATATACTTAGAAGTTCACTGAGAGCCAACCACAGGTACTCATAAGTTTTGAAGTTTGCCACATTGTTTCACGTCAGCAGTGACACATTATTGTTATAAATAACTGTTTTTTAGTAAATGTTTTGAAATCGAGCTGTGTGGATTTGGATAATGCCTATTGTACTCCCTGTTTTAGATAATTGATATTAAAACAGAAATGCACTTTGCCAAACTTCCTGAGTCTTTTTGATTATTGATGTTTGAGTAACTTTTGCACCCCCATCCGCCTCTGAGTATTGCTACCTTGTCTTAAAGGGCTCTTAGGAGTAAAAGTTCATGACCATGATGGGTGAAGTGCTAGAGTGGAGGCAGAGAAAGTGAGGGACAGAGGCAGTTTAGAGGCAAGGGAAACAATTCAGCTAGCAGGCAGATGGGAGTTATGTTAAGAGGGTAACTCAGAGGTGAGGAGATAGGCTTTTAGTTTGGTTTTGAACAAATCCATGTAGACTGTTTCTTAGATGTCTGGGTGAAGAGAATGCAAGTGGAGCAAGAAGAGGGAAAGAGCGGGAGTGAGAGGAAACACAGGTAGAGCAAGGAGCCAAAAGGGTAGTCAAGGAGGCAGAGCGGCAATGACGAGAGTGCTTGTAGAGTTGGATAGAGGAGGATAGAGACAGTGGTGCTTTACCATGGAAAGATTTGGGAACCAGGAGAATACATTTAAATTGGGCTCTGGTTTGCATCCTCAGCCATCCAGCCTGGTGATGGTGTGAGGAAGTAGGTGTGAAGTGAGGGAATTCAAAGAGAGTCTTGGTGTCAAAGTTAATGATCTTGTTGAGAGGACAGAAAGCATAGTTGGGGAGACCAAAGAGAATGCTAGCACTATAGTCTGTTTTAGAGAAGACAAGAGTGGTTAAAAGATGCTTTGCTGTGTAGAAATTAAGGAAGGGCCTAATTATCCTAATATTTAGTAGTTTGAAGTGAGCTGCTGTTCCAGTTTTGGAAATCTAAGTGGAGAAGGTGTGAGAAGGGTCATAGATGATGCTGATGTTTCTAGTTGGAGAAGATTAGGGAGGTGTGTCAGGTGGGAACTCTATAGGCAGAAGAAAAGATGAGAGAGCTTTTGGCAAGGAAGAAGAGCAACTCTGACTTAGGAGAGTTTAACATCAGATAATGCAAAGCCATCCTATATTTACAGACAGAGAGACAGTAGAAATGTGTATAGAGGGATAGATAAGAATATTTGGGTGTCTCCATCAAAGAGTTGGTACGAGAACCCAAAAGAGTAAATTAGTGCCCCAAGAGCAGAGGTGTAGAGTGTAAAGAGGAGCTGACCCAAGACAGAACCTTGTAGCACACAAACAGTTGGAAGAGTGTGTTTAGAGGTCTTGTTGCTCCAGGAGCCAGAGAATGTGTGGGGTGCAAGGAATTCCCTTTTCACTCTATCAAGAGAGGACTTGAGAAAGTTCAGGGAAGAGAGGTAGAGTTGCAGGACCTCATGCAAGTGGGTATGCCTCCATTTGCACAGCAGCTGACTCAAGTCTGTGTGTGAGAGCATGTGAATGGGGTGACCCATGGTCGAGGATGCTGAGACTTAGGGGTGAAAGTAAGTAGTGGGAAGTGGGAGAAGAATGAGTCATATAGTAGGGATTGATACAACTGTTTTGGTGGAAGAGGCATCAGGTGTGAAGGAGGGGAATGAGAACTCTATGTTGAAGAGAAAGGGGGGAATGACAGAAGGTTTAAACACACGCATGTGCACAGGTAAGGGGGCATTTCTGAGCATATTAAAGTGCATCCCAAATTCAAAAACGGTATGAACTTTTAAATGCCTTGAAACAGGAACCATCCCCATAGGTATTTTAAAACATTTTCACTACTTTTTGAGAATGTGGGTCATTGTGTTTTGAAACTTAATGGGCAGCACTACCTACTCTGAGGGCAACATTAAGGATGTGAGAAGGGCTTCTGCATATGAATCATTCTTCGTTGGTCTACCTGCTTCAGGCACAAATCTCTTACCTTCAAGGATTTACCATGGTCATTAACCAATACAAAGACATAAAGGAAATCCATGTACATTGTGACTCTTTTTTCCCTCTGCTAGGTTACAGACTCTTGTTGTGCAATACGTCTCACAATACCATAACAGGATTCAATGCAATCAAGGAGGAGCTGAGAGCCATAGGATACGTGACTCTTCAGAACAGATATGTTCTAGACATGATTACAGCTATGGATGGAGGTGTTTGTGCCAAAATTGGAGAATCATGTTGCCCATTTACACCTTATGACGACGAGAATGGCACCTTGACAGAAGCCATATCCATATTGACAGACCTACATGTCCAGATGGTTGATGACGTGGAAGACATTGCTGATGACAGTTGGTTTCGAGCAGTTTTCTCATGGGTTCCACAATGGATGGCAGACATGTTCACGTTTCTTGGAGCCCTGTTGGTGATGATCATGCTTGGATTTTTTGTGATCAAAATAATATTCTCACAATGCAAGAAAACTGCAAAGAAAGCTGTAGGAATGAAAATCATGACTGATGTTGAATCAGGATGGAAGAGACTACATGAAAGCCAGCATCCACGTACCTGAAAACATAGAGTTTCTGTATCCAAGACACAGGAAGAAGTACGTGGGAAGGTGGGTCTACTGTAATCCTACTGGACACTGCACACTTATGACCTGGAGCGTTGATGAGCTTATGAAATCAGCAGGAGGTCTGAAAGGAGTTGTGAAGATTTGGGTCCCAAATAAACAGTTTTTCAGATGAGGATGTCTTGATGTATAGATTGATAATGAAGTGGTTGATGAATCGCCCAGAGGGGGTAGTGTAGAGGTACAGTCAGACATCCTCATTCCAAGCTTCGCCCCTATGTTGCCTATATGTTGGGAACCAGAGATGACGACATGTGCAGTCCCAGTCAGTATACCAATACCACAGAGAAGCTTCGAGACAAGATATCCATTGAGGAAACCATACCTAAATGCACAGAGACATAGTATTCTTTTGGATGAAGTACCAGAAGAAATGTGCATTTGAACAAAGAAAGGAGCCTGATGATGTCACATGAAATATAAATTGACGTATCTAGAGGCTGAATGGAGAGAAGAAACGTTACAGTATTCTCTAAGAGTTGAAGAACAGATGGTTAAATGAGCAACATTTCAGGCGCGAGAGGAAGATGCTCATGCTACAGAAACACTGAAGAATATGTAAATCAGTTTACACGTGTACAGTTGCTAAAACGCAAGTAGGGGAAAAGTATTCATAATGCTTGCTACGTAGTGAAACAGATTGTGGCGAAGCGCCAATGTATGTACATAGGAATGTATATAACCTGAATGATTCCGCAACTCATTTTAGCAGACTTGAAAACTCATGAACAAGAAAAAGAGAAGATGGAGCTGGCCCAGAACCAAGCAGATACGACCACAGTGAAACTGATGCCTGTCAAGAAGGCTAGAACGAATGTGAGAAAGGAACACTGTTCTGTTTAAAGCAGCATGAAAAAGCACTAAAGGTTTCTACAGTTCATCATTTAATAGGATTAAATGCTGCAAAAAACTCCAAAAGAGTGGTCTTCAAGTTACATTGGTGAGATTGAAATAGCTTGGGCCAGGCTGTGCCAAAACTGGAAGACAGGGTAAATCTATACTCCATTTATTTCCCAGACAGAGTCAACAGTTTCAAGGCAAAGTTCAAAAGCCCTAATTGTTTGATAGACTGAAGGAGTGTTGATGGATAGTGGGTTAATTGGAGGGGAGGCATGATCACGCCGAGCTTCATGCACCTTGGCTGGTAGCCTGCGTGCTGCTAGCATGTGGAATATTCTAGAGGGGTACAAGGGTGCCAAACCAATCATAGTGGGCTGTGTAATGAAGAGTCCTATAGTTTGAAGAACCAATTAATCGTTGTGTATTTAGTGACGACATGGATGGCTAGTTATTGGGGGTGGGTTCTGATGCCTACCTGACTTAACTACCCCATCATAAACAATGGCGATATAGAACATATATTTAGATGTTCACTAAGAGCCAACCACAGGTACTCATAAGTTTTGAAGTTTGCCACATTGTTTCACGTCAGCAGAGACACATTATTGTTATAAATAACTGTTTTTTAGTAAATGTTTTGAAATCGAGCTGTGTGGATTTGGATAATGCCTATTTTACTCCCTGTTTTAGATAATTGATATTAAAACAGAAATGCACTTTGCCAAACTTCCTGAGTCGTTTTGATTATTGATGTTTGAGTAACTTTTGCACCCCCATCCGCCTCTGAGTATTGCTACCTCGTCTTAAAGGGCTCTTAGGAGTAAAAGTTCATGACCATGATGGGTGAAGTGCTAGAGTAGAGGCAGAGAAAGTGAGGGACAGAGGCAGTTTAGAGGCAAGGGAAACAATTTAGCTAGCAGGCAGATGGGAGGTATGTTAAGAGGGTAACTCAGAGGTGAGGAGATAGGCTTTTAGTTTGGTTTTGAACAAATCCATGTAGACTGTTTCTTAGATGTCTGGGTGAAGAGAATGCAAGTGGAGCTAGACGAGGGAAAGAGCGGGAGTGAGAGGAAACACAGGTAGAGCAAGGAGCCAAAAGGGTAGTCAAGGAGGCAGAGCGGCAATGACGAGAGTGCTGGTAGAGTTGGATAGAGGAGGATAGAGACAGTGGTGCTTTACCATGGAAAGATTTGGGAACCAGGAGAATACACTTAAATTGGGCTCTGGTTTGCATCCTCAGCCATCCAGCCTGGTGATGGTGTGAGGAAGTAGGTGTGAAGTGAGGGAATTCAAAGAGAGTCCTGGTGTCAAAGTTAATGATCTTGTTGAGAGGACAGAAAGCATAGTTGGGGAGACCAAAGAGAATGCTAGCACAATAGTCTGTTTTAGAGAAGACAAGAGTGGTTAAAAGATGCTTTGCTGTGTAGAAATTAAGGAAGGGCCTGATTATCCTAATATTTAGTAGTTTGAAGTGAGCTGCTGTTCCAGTTTTGGAAATCTAAGTGGAGAAGGTGTGAGAAGGGTCATAGATGATGCTGATGTTTTTAGTTGAAGAAGATTAGGGCGGTGTGTCAGGTGGGAACTCTATAGGCAGAAGAAGAGATGAGAGAGAGATTTTGGCAAGGAAGAAGAGCAACTCTGACTTAGGAGAGGTTAACATCAGATAATGCAAAGCCATCCTATATTTACAGACAAAGAGACAGTAGAAATGTGTATAGAGGGATAGAGAAGAATATTTGGGTGTCTCCATCAAAGAGTTGGTACGAGAACCCAAAAGAGTAAATTAGTGCCCCAAGAGCAGAGGTGTAGAGTGTAAAGAGGAGCTGACCCAAGACAGAACCTTGTAGCACACAAACAGTTGGAGGAGTGTGTTTAGAGGTCTTGTTGCTCCAGGAGCCAGAGAATGTGTGGGGTGCAAGGAATTCCCTTTTCACTCTATCAAGAGAGGACTTGAGAAAGTTCAGGGAAGAGAGGTAGAGTTGCAGGACCTCATGCAAGTGGGTATGCCTCCATTTGCACAGCAGCTGACTCAAGTCTGTGTGTGAGAGCATGTGAATGGGGTGACCCATGGTCGAGGATGCTGAGACTTAGGGGTGAAAGTAAGTAGTGGGAAGTGGGAGAAGAATGAGTCATATAGTAGGGATTGATACAACTGTGTTGGTGGAAGAGGCATCAGGTGTGAAGGAGGGGACTGAGAACTCTGTGTTGAAGAGAAAGGGGGGAATGACAGAAGGTTTAAACACACGCATGTGCACAGGTAAGGGGGCATTTCTGAGCATATTAAAGTGCATCCCAAATTAAAAAACGGTATGAATTTTAAATGCCTTGAAACAGGAACCATCCCTATAGGTCTTTTAAAACATTTTCACTACTTTTTGAGAATGTGGGTCATTGTGTTTTGAAACTTAATGGGCAGCACTACCTACTCTGAGGGCAACATTACGGATGTGAGAAGGGCTTCTGCATATGAATCATTCTTCGTTGGTCTACCTGCTTCAGGCACAAATATCTTTCCTTCAAGGACTTACCATGGTCATTAACCAATACAAAGACATAAAGGAAATCCATGTACATTGTGGCTCTTTTTTCCCTCTGCTAGGTTACAGACTCTTGTTGTGCAATACGTCTCACAATACCATAAAAGGATTCAATGCAATCAAGGAGGAGCTGGGAGCCATAAGATACATGACTCTTTAGAACAGATATGTTCTAGACATGATTACAGCTATGGATGGAGGTGTTTGTGCCAAAATTGGAGAATCATGTTGCCCATTTACACCTTATGATGACGAGAATGGCACCTTGACAGAAGCCATATCCATATTGATTTACCTACATGTCCAGATGGTTGATGACGTGGAAGACATTGCTGATGACAGTTGGTTTCGAGCAGTTTTCTCATGGGTTCCACAATGGATGGCAGACATGTTCACGTTTCTTGGAGCCCTGTTGGTGATGATCATGCTTGGATTTTTTGTGATCAAAATAATATTCTCACAATGCAAGAAAACTGCAAAGAAAGCTGTAGGAATGAAAATCATGACTAATGTTGAATCAGGATGGAAGAGACTACATGAAAGCCAGCATCCACGTACCTGAAAACATTGAGTTTCTGTATCCAAGACACAGGAAGAAGTACGTGGGAAGGTGGGTCTACTGTAGTCCTACTGGACACTGCACACATAAGACCTGGAGCGTTGATGAGCTTATGAAATCAGCAGGAGGTCTGAAAGGAGTTGTGAAGATTTGGGTCCCAAATAAACAGTTTTTCAGATGAGGATGTCTTGATGTATAGATTGATAATGAAGTGGTTGATGAATCGCCCAGAGGGGGTAGTGTAGAGGTAGAGTCAGACATCCTCATTCCAAGCTCCGCCCCTATGTTGCCTATATGTTGGGAACCAGAGATGACGACATGTGCAGTCCCAGTCAATATACCAATACCACAGAGCAGCTTCGAGACAAGATATCCATTGAGGAAACCATACCTAAATGCACAGAGACATAGTATTCTTTTGGATGAAGTACCAGAAGAAATGTGCATTTGAACAAAGAAAGGAGCCTGATGATGTCACATGAAATATAAATTGACGTATCTAGAGGCTGAATGGAGAGAAGAAACGTTACAGTATTCTCTAAGAGTTGAAGAACAGATGGTTAAATGAGCAACAATTCAGGCGCAAGATGAAGATGCTCATGCTACAGAAACACTGAAGAATATGTAAATCAGTTTACACGTGTACAGTTGCTAAAACGCAAGTAGGGGAAAAGTATTCATAATGCTTGCTACGTAGTGAAATAGATTGTGGCGAAGCGCCAATGTATATACATAGGAATGTATATAACCTGAATGATTCCGCAACTCATTTTAGCAGACTTGAAAACTCATGAACAAGAAAAAGAGAAGATGGAGTTGGCCCAGAACCAAGCAGATACGACCACAGTGAAACTGATGCCTGTCAAGAAGGCTACAACGAATGTGAGAAAGGAACACTGTTATGTTCGAAGCAGCATGAAAAGGCACTAAAGGTTTCTACAGTTCATCATTTAACAGGATTATATGCTGCAAAAAACTCCAAAAGAGTGGTCTTCAAGTTACATTGGTGAGATTGAAATAACTTGGGTCAGGCTGTGCCAAAACTGGAAGACAGAGTAAATCTATACTCCATTTATTTCCCAGACAGAGTCAACAGTTTCAAGGCAAAGTTCAAAAGCCCTAATTGTTTGATAGACTGAAGGAGTGTTGATGGATAGTGGGTTAATTGGAGGGGAGGCATGATCACGCTGAGCTTCATGCACCTTGGCTGGTAGCCTGCGTGCTGCTAGCATGTGGAATATTCTAGAGGGGTACAAGGGTGCCAAACCAATCATAGTGGGCTGTGTAATGAAGAGTCCTATAGTTTGAAGATCCAATTAATCGTTATGTATTTAGTGACGACATGGATGGCTAGTTATTGGGGGTGGGTTCTGATGCCTACCTGACTTAACTACCCCATCATAACCAATGGCGATATAGAACATATACTTAGATGTTCACTGAGAGCCAACCACAGGTACTCATAAGTTTTGAAGTTTGCCACATTGTTTCACGTCAGCAGTGACACATTATTGTTATAAATAACTGTTTTTTAGTAAATGTTTTGAAATCGAGCTGTGTGGATTTGGATAATGCCTATTGTACTCCCTGTTTTAGATAATTGATATTAAAACAGAAATGCACTTTGCCAAACTTCCTGAGTCGTTTTGATTATTGATGTTTGAGTAACTTTTGCACCCACATCCGCCTCTGAGTATTGCTACCTCGTATTAAAGGGCTCTTAGGAGTAAAAGTTCATGACCATGATGGGTGAAGTGCTAGAGTAGAGGCAGAGAAAGTGAGGGACAGAGGCAGTTTAGAGGCAAGGGAAACAATTTAGCTAGCAGGCAGATGGGAGGTAGGTTAAGAGGGTAACTCAGAGGTGAGGAGATAGGCTTTTAGTTTGGTTTTGAACAAATCCATGTAGACTGTTTCTTAGATGTCTGGGTGAAGAGAATGCAAGTGGAGCAAGAAGAGGGAAAGAGCGGGAGTGAGAGGAAACACAGGTAGAGCAAGGAGCCAAAAGGGTAGTCAAGGAGGCAGAGCGGCAATGACGAGAGTGCTTGTAGAGTTGGATAGAGGAGGATAGAGACAGTGGTGCTTTACCATGGAAAGATTTGGGAACCAGGAGAATACATTTAAATTGGGCTCCGGTTTTCATCCTCAGCCATCCAGCCTGGTGATGGTGTTAGGAAGTAGGTGTGAAGTGAAGGAATTCAAAGAGAGTCCTGGTGTCAAAGTTAATGATCTTGTTGAGAGGACAGAAAGCATAGTTGGGGAGACCAAAGAGAATGCTAGCACAATAGTCTGTTTTAGAGAAGACAAGAGTGGTTAAAAGATGCTTTGCTGTGTAGAAATTAAGGAAGGGCCTGATTATCCTAATATTTAGTAGTTTGAAGTGAGCTGCTGTTCCAGTTTTGGAAATCTAAGTGGAGAAGGTGTGAGAAGGGTCATAGATGATGCTGATGTTTCTAGTTGAAGAAGATTAGGGCGGTGTGTCAGGTGGGAACTCTATAGGCAGAAGAAGAGATGAGAGAGAGCTTTTGGCAAGGAAGAAGAGCAACTCTGACTTAGGAGAGTTTAACATCAGATAATGCAAAGCCATCCTATATTTACAGACAGAGAGACAGTAGAAATGTGTATAGAGGGATAGAGAAGAATATTTGGGTGTCTCCATCAAAGAGTTGGTACAAGAACCCAAAAGAGTAAATTAGTGCCCCAAGAGCAGAGGTGTAGAGTGTAAAGAGGAGCTGACCCAAGACAGAACTTTGTAGCACACAAACAGTTGGAGGAGTGTGTTTAGAGGTCTTGTTGCTCCAGGAGCCAGAGAATGTGTGGGGTGCAAGGAATTCCCTTTTCACTCTATCAAGAGAGGACTTGAGAAAGTTCAGGGAAGAGAGGTAGAGTTGCAGGACCTCATGCAAGTGGGTATGCCTCCATTTGCACAGCAGCTGACTCAAGTCTGTGTGTGAGAGCATGTGAATGGGGTGACCCTTGGTCGAGGATGCTGAGACTTAGGGGTGAAAGTAAGTAGTGGGACGTGGGAGAAGAATGAGTCATATAGTAGGGATTGATACAACTGTGTTGGTGGAAGAGGCATCAGGTGTGAAGGAGGGGAATGAGAACTCTATGTTGAAGAGAAAGGGGGGAATGACAGAAGGTTTAAACACACGCATGTGCACAGTTAAGGGGGCATTTCGGAGCATATTAAAGTGCATCTCAAATTCAAAAACGGTATGAACTTTTAAATGCCTTGAAACAGGAACCATCCCTATAGGTCTTTTAAAACATTTTCACTACTTTTTGAGAATGTGGGTCATTGTATTTTGAAACTTAATGGGCAGCACCACCTACTCTGAGGGCAACATTAAGGATGTGAGAAGGGCTTCTGCATATGAATCATTCTTCGTTGGTCTACCTGCTTCAGGCACAAATCTCTTTCCTTCAAGGACTTATCATGGTCATTTACCAATACAAAGACATAAAGGAAATCCATGTACATTGTGACTCTTTTTTCCCTCTGCTAGGTTACAGACTCTTGTTGTGCAATACGTCTCACAATACCATAAAAGGATTCAATGCAATCAAGGAGGAGCTGAGAGCCATAAAATACATGACTCTTCAGAACAGATATGTTCTAGACATGATTACAGCTATGGATGGAGGTGTTTGTGCCAAAATTGGAGAATCATATTGCCCATTTACACCTTATGACGACGAGAATGGCACCTTGACAGAAGCCATATCCATATTGACAGACCTACATGTCCAGATGGTTGATGACGTGGAAGACATTGCTGATGACAGTTGGTTTCGAGCAGTTTTCTCATGGGTTCCACAATGGATGGCAGACATGTTCACGTTTCTTGGAGCCCTGTTGGTGATGATCATGCTTGGATTTTTTGTGATCAAAATAATATTCTCACAATGCAAGAAAACTGCAAAGAAAGCTGTAGGAATGAAAATCATGACTAATGTTGAATCAGGATGGAAGAGACTACATGAAAGCCAGCATCCACGTACCTGAAAACATTGAGTTTCTGTATCCAAGACACAGGAAGAAGTACTTGGGAAAGTGGGTCTACTGTAGCCCTACTGGACACTGCACACTTATGACCTGGAGCGTTGATGAGCTTATGAAATCAGCAGGAGGTCTGAAAGGAGTTGTGAAGATTTGGGTCCCAAATAAACAGTTTTTCAGATGAGGATGTCTTGATGTATAGATTGATAATGAAGTGGTTGATGAATCGCCCAGAGGGGGTAGTGTAGAGGTACAGTCAGACATCCTCATTCCAAGCTTCGCCCCTATGTTGCCTATATGTTGGGAACCAGAGATGACGACATGTGCAGTCCCAGTCAGTATACCAATACCACAGAGAAGCTTCGAGACAAGATATCCATTGAGGAAACCATACCTAAATGCACAGAGACATAGTATTCTTTTGGATGAAGTACCAGAAGAAATGTGCATTTGAACAAAGAAAGGAGCCTGATGATGTCACATGAAATATAAATTGACGTATCTAGAGGCTGAATGGAGAGAAGAAACGTTACAGTATTCTCTAAGAGTTGAAGAACAGATGGTTAAATGAGCAACATTTCAGGCGCGAGAGGAAGATGCTCATGTTACAGAAACACTGAAGAATATGTAAATCAGTTTACACGTGTACAGTTGCTAAAACGCAAGTAGGGGAAAAGTATTCATAATGCTTGCTACGTAGTGAAACAGATTGTGGCGAAGCGCCAATGTATGTACATAGGAATGTATATAACCTGAATGATTCCGCAACTCATTTTAGCAGACTTGAAAACTCATGAACAAGAAAAAGAGAAGATGGAGCTGGCCCAGAACCAAGCAGATACGACCACAGTGAAACTGATGCCTGTCAAGAAGGCTAGAACGAATGTGAGAAAGGAACACTGTTCTGTTTAAAGCAGCATGAAAAAGCACTAAAGGTTTCTACAGTTCATCATTTAATAGGATTAAATGCTGCAAAAAACTCCAAAAGAGTGGTCTTCAAGTTACATTGGTGAGATTGAAATAGCTTGGGTCAGGCTGTGCCAAAACTGGAAGACAGAGTAAATCTATACTCCAATTATTTCCCAGACAGAGTCAACAGTTTCAAGGCAAAGTTCAAAAGCCCTAATTGTTTGATACACTGAAGGAGTGTTGATGGATAGTGGGTTAATTGGAGGGGAGGCATGATCACGCCGAGCTTCATGCACCTTGGCTGGTAGCCTGCGTGCTGCTAGCATGTGGAATATTCTAGAGGGGTACAAGGGTGCCAAACCAATCATAGTGGGCTGTGTAATGAAGAGTCCTATAGTTTGAAGAACCAATTAATCGTTGTGTATTTAGTGACGACATGGATGGCTAGTTATTGGGGGTGGGTTCTGATGCCTACCTGACTTAACTACCCCCTCATAACCAATGGCGATATAGAACATATACTTAGATGTTCACTGAGAGCCAACCACAGGTACTCATAAGTTTTGAAGTTTGCCACATTGTTTCACGTCAGCAGTGACACATTATTGTTATAAATAACTGTTTTTTAGTAAATGTTTTGAAATCGAGCTGTGTGGATTTGGATTATTGCCTATTGTACTCCCTGTTTTAGATAATTGATATTAAAACAGAAATGCACTTTGCCAAACTTCCTGAGTCGTTTTGATTATTGATGTTTGAGTAACTTTTGCACCCCCATCTGCCTCTGAGTAGTGCTACCTCGTCTTAAAGGGCTCTTAGGAGTAAAAGTTCATGACCATGATGGGTGAAGTGCTAGAGTAGAGGCAGAGAAAGTGAGGGACAGAGGCAGTTTAGAGGCAAGGGAAACAATTTAGCTAGCAGGCAGATGGGAGGTATGTTAAGAGGGTAACTCAGAGGTGAGGAGATAGGCTTTTAGTTTGGTTTTGAACAAATCCATGTAGACTGTTTCTTAGATGTCTGGGTGAAGAGAATGCAAGTGGAGCTAGACGAGGGAAAGAGCGGGAGTGAGAGGAAACACAGGTAGAGCAAGGAGCCAAAAGGGTAGTCAAGGAGGCAGAGCGGCAATGACGAGAGTGCTGGTAGAGTTGGATAGAGGAGGATAGAGACAGTGGTGCTTTACCAAGGAAAGATTTGGGAACCAGGAGAATACACTTAAATTGGGCTCTGGTTTGCATCCTCAGCCATCCAGCCTGGTGATGGTGTGAGGAAGTAGGTGTGAAGTGAGGGAATTCAAAGAGAGTCCTGGTGTCAAAGTTAATGATCTTGTTGAGAGGACAGAAAGCATAGTTGGGGAGACCAAAGAGAATGCTAGCACAATAGTCTGTTTTAGAGAAGACAAGAGTGGTTAAAAGATGCTTTGCTGTGTAGAAATTAAGGAAGGGCCTGATTATCCTAATATTTAGTAGTTTGAAGTGAGCTGCTGTTCCAGTTTTGGAAATCTAAGTGGAGAAGGTGTGAGAAGGGTCATAGATGATGCTGATGTTTTTAGTTGAAGAAGATTAGGGCGGTGTGTCAGGTGGGAACTCTATAGGCAGAAGAAGAGATGAGAGAGAGATTTTGGCAAGGAAGAAGAGCAACTCTGACTTAGGAGAGGTTAACATCAGATAATGCAAAGCCATCCTATATTTACAGACAAAGAGACAGTAGAAATGTGTATAGAGGGATAGAGAAGAATATTTGGGTGTCTCCATCAAAGAGTTGGTACGAGAACCCAAAAGAGTAAATTAGTGCCCCAAGAGCAGAGGTGTAGAGTGTAAAGAGGAGCTGACCCAAGACAGAACCTTGTAGCACACAAACAGTTGGAGGAGTGTGTTTAGAGGTCTTGTTGCTCCAGGAGCCAGAGAATGTGTGGGGTGCAAGGAATTCCCTTTTCACTCTATCAAGAGAGGACTTGAGAAAGTTCAGGGAAGAGAGGTAGAGTTGCAGGACCTCATGCAAGTGGGTATGCCTCCATTTGCACAGCAGCTGACTCAAGTCTGTGTGTGAGAGCATGTGAATGGGGTGACCCATGGTCGAGGATGCTGAGACTTAGGGGTGAAAGTAAGTAGTGGGAAGTGGGAGCAGAATGAGTCATATAGTAGGGATTGATACAACTGTGTTGGTGGAAGAGGCATCAGGTGTGAAGGAGGGGACTGAGAACTCTGTGTTGAAGAGAAAGGGGGGAATGACAGAAGGTTTAAACACACGCATGTGCACAGGTAAGGGGGCATTTCTGAGCATATTAAAGTGCATCCCAAATTAAAAAACGGTATGAATTTTAAATGCCTTGAAACAGGAACCATCCCTATAGGTCTTTTAAAACATTTTCACTACTTTTTGAGAATGTGGGTCATTGTGTTTTGAAACTTAATGGGCAGCACTACCTACTCTGAGGGCAACATTAAGGATGTGAGAAGGGCTTCTGCATATGAATCGTTCTTCGTTGGTCTACCTGCTTCAGGCACAAATATCTTTCCTTCAAGGATTTACCATGGTCATTAACCAATACAAAGACATAAAGGAAATCCATGTACATTGTGGCTCTTTTTTCCCTCTGCTAGGTTACAGACTCTTGTTGTGCAATACGTCTCACAATACCATAAAAGGATTCAATGCAATCAAGGAGGAGCTGGGAGCCATAAGATACATGACTCTTCAGAACAGATATGTTCTAGACATGATTATAGCTATGGATGGAGGTGTTTGTGCCAAAATTGGAGAATCATGTTGCCCATTTACACCTTATGACGACGAGAATGGCACCTTGACAGAAGCCATATCCATATTGATTTACCTACATGTCCAGATGGTTGATGACGTGGAAGACATTGCTGATGACAGTTGGTTTCGAGCAGTTTTCTCATGGGTTCCACAATGGATGGCAGACATGTTCACGTTTCTTGGAGCCCTGTTGGTGATGATCATGCTTGGATTTTTTGTGATCAAAATAATATTCTCACAATGCAAGAAAACTGCAAAGAAAGCTGTAGGAATGAAAATCATGACTAATGTTGAATCAGGATGGAAGAGACTACATGAAAGCCAGCATCCACGTACCTGAAAACATTGAGTTTCTGTATCCAAGACACAGGAAGAAGTACGTGGGAAGGTGGGTCTACTGTAGTCCTACTGGACACTGCACACATAAGACCTGGAGCGTTGATGAGCTTATGAAATCAGCAGGAGGTCTGAAAGGAGTTGTGAAGATTTGGGTCCCAAATAAACAGTTTTTCAGATGAGGATGTCTTGATGTATAGATTGATAATGAAGTGGTTGATGAATCGCCCAGAGGGGGTAGTGTAGAGGTAGAGTCAGACATCCTCATTCCAAGCTCCGCCCCTATGTTGCCTATATGTTGGGAACCAGAGATGACGACATGTGCAGTCCCAGTCAGTATACCAATACCACAGAGCAGCTTCGAGACAAGATATCCATTGAGGAAACCATACCTAAATGCACAGAGACATAGTATTCTTTTGGATGAAGTACCAGAAGAAATGTGCATTTGAACAAAGAAAGGAGCCTGATGATGTCACATGAAATATAAATTGACGTATCTAGAGGCTGAATGGAGAGAAGAAACGTTACAGTATTCTCTAAGAGTTGAAGAACAGATGGTTAAATGAGCAACAATTCAGGCGCAAGATGAAGATGCTCATGCTACAGAAACACTGAAGAATATGTAAATCAGTTTACACGTGTACAGTTGCTAAAACGCAAGTAGGGGAAAAGTATTCATAATGCTTGCTACGTAGTGAAATAGATTGTGGCGAAGCGCCAATGTATATACATAGGAATGTATATAACCTGAATGATTCCGCAACTCATTTTAGCAGACTTGAAAACTCATGAACAAGAAAAAGAGAAGATGGAGTTGGCCCAGAACCAAGCAGATACGACCACAGTGAAACTGATGCCTGTCAAGAAGGCTACAACGAATGTGAGAAAGGAACACTGTTATGTTCGAAGCAGCATGAAAAGGCACTAAAGGTTTCTACAGTTCATCATTTAACAGGATTATATGCTGCAAAAAACTCCAAAAGAGTGGTCTTCAAGTTACATTGGTGAGATTGAAATAACTTGGGTCAGGCTGTGCCAAAACTGGAAGACAGAGTAAATCTATACTCCATTTATTTCCCAGACAGAGTCAACAGTTTCAAGGCAAAGTTCAAAAGCCCTAATTGTTTGATAGACTGAAGGAGTGTTGATGGATAGTGGGTTAATTGGAGGGGAGGCATGATCACGCTGAGCTTCATGCACCTTGGCTGGTAGCCTGCGTGCTGCTAGCATGTGGAATATTCTAGAGGGGTACAAGGGTGCCAAACCAATCATAGTGGGCTGTGTAATGAAGAGTCCTATAGTTTGAAGATCCAATTAATCGTTATGTATTTAGTGACGACATGGATGGCTAGTTATTGGGGGTGGGTTCTGATGCCTACCTGACTTAACTACCCCATCATAACCAATGGCGATATAGAACATATACTTAGATGTTCACTGAGAGCCAACCACAGGTACTCATAAGTTTTGAAGTTTGCCACATTGTTTCACGTCAGCAGTGACACATTATTGTTATAAATAACTGTTTTTTAGTAAATGTTTTGAAATCGAGCTGTGTGGATTTGGATAATGCCTATTGTACTCCCTGTTTTAGATAATTGATATTAAAACAGAAATGCACTTTGCCAAACTTCCTGAGTCGTTTTGATTATTGATGTTTGAGTAACTTTTGCACCCACATCCGCCTCTGAGTATTGCTACCTCGTATTAAAGGGCTCTTAGGAGTAAAAGTTCATGACCATGATGGGTGAAGTGCTAGAGTAGAGGCAGAGAAAGTGAGGGACAGAGGCAGTTTAGAGGCAAGGGAAACAATTTAGCTAGCAGGCAGATGGGAGGTAGGTTAAGAGGGTAACTCAGAGGTGAGGAGATAGGCTTTTAGTTTGGTTTTGAACAAATCCATGTAGACTGTTTCTTAGATGTCTGGGTGAAGAGAATGCAAGTGGAGCAAGAAGAGGGAAAGAGCGGGAGTGAGAGGAAACACAGGTAGAGCAAGGATCCAAAAGGGTAGTCAAGGAGGCAGAGCGGCAATGACGAGAGTGCTTGTAGAGTTGGATAGAGGAGGATAGAGACAGTGGTGCTTTACCATGGAAAGATTTGGGAACCAGGAGAATACATTTAAATTGGGCTCCGGTTTGCATCCTCAGCCATCCAGCCTGGTGATGGTGTTAGGAAGTAGGTGTGAAGTGAAGGAATTCAAAGAGAGTCCTGGTGTCAAAGTTAATGATCTTGTTGAGAGGACAGAAAGCATAGTTGGGGAGACCAAAGAGAATGCTAGCACAATAGTCTGTTTTAGAGAAGACAAGAGTGGTTAAAAGATGCTTTGCTGTGTAGAAATTAAGGAAGGGCCTGATTATCCTAATATTTAGTAGTTTGAAGTGAGCTGCTGTTCCAGTTTTGGAAATCTAAGTGGAGAAGGTGTGAGAAGGGTCATAGATGATGCTGATGTTTCTAGTTGAAGAAGATTAGGGCGGTGTGTCAGGTGGGAACTCTATAGGCAGAAGAAGAGATGAGAGAGAGCTTTTGGCAAGGAAGAAGAGCAACTCTGACTTAGGAGAGTTTAACATCAGATAATGCAAAGCCATCCTATATTTACAGACAGAGAGACAGTAGAAATGTGTATAGAGGGATAGAGAAGAATATTTGGGTGTCTCCATCAAAGAGTTGGTACAAGAACCCAAAAGAGTAAATTAGTGCCCCAAGAGCAGAGGTGTAGAGTGTAAAGAGGAGCTGACCCAAGACAGAACCTTGTAGCACACAAACAGTTGGAGGAGTGTGTTTAGAGGTCTTGTTGCTCCAGGAGCCAGAGAATGTGTGGGGTGCAAGGAATTCCCTTTTCACTCTATCAAGAGAGGACTTGAGAAAGTTCAGGGAAGAGAGGTAGAGTTGCAGGACCTCATGCAAGTGGGTATGCCTCCATTTGCACAGCAGCTGACTCAAGTCTGTGTGTGAGAGCATGTGAATGGGGTGACCCTTGGTCAAGGATGCTGAGACTTAGGGGTGAAAGTAAGTAGTGGGACGTGGGAGAAGAATGAGTCATATAGTAGGGATTGATACAACTGTGTTGGTGGAAGAGGCATCAGGTGTGAAGGAGGGGAATGAGAACTCTATGTTGAAGAGAAAGGGGGGAATGACAGAAGGTTTAAACACACGCATGTGCACAGTTAAGGGGGCATTTCGGAGCGTATTAAAGTGCATCTCAAATTCAAAAACGGTATGAACTTTTAAATGCCTTGAAACAGGAACCATCCCTATAGGTCTTTTAAAACATTTTCACTACTTTTTGAGAATGTGGGTCATTGTATTTTGAAACTTAATGGGCAGCACCACCTACTCTGAGGGCAACATTAAGGATGTGAGAAGGGCTTCTGCATATGAATCATTCTTCGTTGGTCTACCTGCTTCAGGCACAAATCTCTTTCCTTCAAGGACTTACCATGGTCATTTACCAATACAAAGACATAAAGGAAATCCATGTACATTGTGACTCTTTTTTCCCTCTGCTAGGTTACAGACTCTTGTTGTGCAATACGTCTCACAATACCATAAAAGGATTCAATGCAATCAAGGAGGAGCTGAGAGCCATAAAATACATGACTCTTCAGAACAGATATGTTCTAGACATGATTACAGCTATGGATGGAGGTGTTTGTGCCAAAATTGGAGAATCATATTGCCCATTTACACCTTATGACGACGAGAATGGCACCTTGACAGAAGCCATATCCATATTGACAGACCTACATGTCCAGATGGTTGATGACGTGGAAGACATTGCTGATGACAGTTGGTTTCGAGCAGTTTTCTCATGGGTTCCACAATGGATGGCAGACATGTTCACGTTTCTTGGAGCCCTGTTGGTGATGATCATGCTTGGATTTTTTGTGATCAAAATAATATTCTCACAATGCAAGAAAACTGCAAAGAAAGCTGTAGGAATGAAAATCATGACTAATGTTGAATCAGGATGGAAGAGACTACATGAAAGCCAGCATCCACGTACCTGAAAACATTGAGTTTCTGTATCCAAGACACAGGAAGAAGTACTTGGGAAAGTGGGTCTACTGTAGCCCTACTGGACACTGCACACTTATGACCTGGAGCGTTGATGAGCTTATGAAATCAGCAGGAGGTCTGAAAGGAGTTGTGAAGATTTGGGTCCCAAATAAACAGTTTTTCAGATGAGGATGTCTTGATGTATAGATTGATAATGAAGTGGTTGATGAATCGCCCAGAGGGGGTAGTGTAGAGGTACAGTCAGACATCCTCAATCCAAGCTTCGCCCCTATGTTGCCTATATGTTGGGAACCAGAGATGACGACATGTGCAGTCCCAGTCAGTATACCAATACCACAGAGAAGCTTCGAGATAAGATATCCATTGAGGAAACCATAACTAAATGCACAGAGACATAATATTCTTTTGGATGAAGTACCAGAAGAAATGTGCATTTCAACAAAGAAAGGAGCCTGATGATGTCACATGAAATATAAATTGACGTATCTAGAGGCTGAATGGAGAGAAGAACCGTTACAGTATTCTCTAAGAGTTGAAGAACAGATGGTTAAATGAGCAACATTTCAGGCGCGAGATGAAGATGCTCATGCTACAGAAACACTGAAGAATATGTTAATCAGTTTACACGTGTACAGTTGCTAAAACGCAAGTAGGGGAAAAGTATTCATAATGCTTGCTACGTAGTGAAACAGATAGTGGCGAAGCGCCAATGTATATACATAGGAATGTATATAACCTGAATGATTCTGCAACTCATTTTAGCAGACTTGAAAACTCATGAACAAGAAAAAGAGAAGATGGAGCTGGCCCAGAATCAAGCAGATACGACCACAGTGAAACTGATGCCTGTCAAGAAGGCTACAACAAATGTGAGAAAGGAACACTGTTCTGTTTGAAGCAGCATGAAAAAGCACTAAAGGTTTCTACAGTTCATCATTTAATAGGATTAAATGCTGCAAAAAACTCCAAAAGAGTGGTCTTCAAGTTACATTGGTGAGATTGAAATAGCTTGGGTCAGGCTGTGCCAAAACTGGAAGACAGAGTAAATTTATACTCCAATTATTTCCCAGACAGAGTCAACAGTTTCAAGGCAAAGTTCAAAAGCCCTAATTGTTTGATACACTGAAGGAGTGTTGATGGATAGTGGGTTAATTGGAGGGGAGGCATGATCACGCCGAGCTTCATGCACCTTGGCTGGTAGCCTGCGTGCTGCTAGCATGTGGAATATTCTAGAGGGGTACAAGGGTGCCAAACCAATCATAGTGGGCTGTGTAATGAAGAGTCCTATAGTTTGAAGAACCAATTAATCGTTGTGTATTTAGTGACGACATGGATGGCTAGTTATTGGGGGTGGGTTCTGATGCCTACCTGACTTAACTACCCCCTCATAACCAATGGCGATATAGAACATATACTTAGATGTTCACTGAGAGCCAACCACAGGTACTCATAAGTTTTGAAGTTTGCCACATTGTTTCACGTCAGCAGTGACACATTATTGTTATAAATAACTGTTTTTTAGTAAATGTTTTGAAATCGAGCTGTGTGGATTTGGATTATTGCCTATTGTACTCCCTGTTTTAGCTAATTGATATTAAAACAGAAATGCACTTTGCCAAACTTCCTGAGTCGTTTTGATTATTGATGTTTGAGTAACTTTTGCACCCCCATCCGCCTCTGAGTATTGCTACCTCGTCTTAAAGGGCTCTTAGGAGAAAAAGTTCATGACCATGATGGGTGAAGTGCTAGAGTAGAGGCAGAGAAAGTGAGGGACAGAGGCAGTTTAGAGGCAAGAGAAACAATTTAGCTAGCAGGCAGATGGGAGGTAGGTTAAGAGGGTAACTCAGAGGTGAGGAGATAGGCTTTTAGTTTGGTTTTGAACAAATCCATGTAGACGGTTTCTTAGATGTCTGGGTGAAGAGAATGCAAGTGGAGCAAGAAGAGGGAAAGAGCGGTAGTGAGAGGAAACACAGGTAGAGCAAGGAGCCAAAAGGGTAGTCAAGGAGGCAGAGCGGCAATGACGAGAGTGCTTGTAGAGTTGGATATAGGAGGATAGAGACAGTGGTGCTTTACCATGGAAAGATTTGGGAACCAGGAGAATACATTTAAATTGGGCTCTGGTTTACATCCTTAGCCATCCAGCCTGGTGATGGTGTGAGGAAGTAGGTGTGAAGTGAGGGAATTCAAAGAGAGTCCTGGTGTCAAAGTTAATGATCTTGTTGAGAGGACAGAAAGCATAGTTGGGGATACCAAAGTGAATGCTAGCACAATAGTCTGTTTTAGAGAAGACAAGAGTGGTTAAAAGATGCTTTGCTGTGTAGAAATTAAGGAAGGGCCTGATTATCCTAATATTTAGTAGTTTGAAGTGAGCTGCTGTTCCAGTTTTGGAAATCTAAGTGGAGAAGGTGTGAGAAGGGTCATAGATGATGCTGATGTTTCTAGTTGAAGAAGATTAGGGCGGTGTGTCAGATGGGAACTCTATAGGCAGAAGAAGAGATGAGAGAGAGCTTTTGGCAAGGAAGAAGAGCAACTCTGACTTAGCAGAGTTTAACATCAGATAATGCAAAGCCATCCTATATTTACAGACAGAGAGACAGTAGAAATGTGTATAGAGGGATAGAGAAGAATATTTGGGTGTCTCCATCAAAGAGTTGGTACGAGAACCCAAAAGAGTAAATTAGTGCCCCAAGAGCAGAGGTGTAGAGTGTAAAGAGGAGCTGACCCAAGACAGAACCTTGTAGCACACAAACAGTTGGAGGAGTGTGTTTAGAGGTCTTGTTGCTCCAGGAGCCAGAGAATGTGTGGGGTGCAAGGAATTCCCTTTTCACTCTATCAAGAGAGGACTTGAGAAAGTTCAGGGAAGAGAGGTAGAGTTGCAGGACCTCATGCAAGTGGGTATGCCTCCATTTGCACAGCAGCTGACTCAAGTCTGTGTGTGAGAGCATGTGAATGGGGTGACCCTTGGTGGAGGATGCTGAGACTTAAGGGTGAAAGTAAGTAGTGGGAAGTGGGAGAAGAATGAGTCATATAGTAGGGATTGATACAACTGTGTTGGTGGAAGAGGCATCAGGTGTGAAGGAGAGAAATGAGAACTCTATGTTGAAGGGAAAGGGGGGAATGACAGAAGGTTTAAACACACGCATGTGCACAGGTAAGGGGGCATTTCGGAGCGTATTAAAGTGCATCTCAAATTCAAAAACGGTATGAACTTTTAAATGCCTTGAAACAGGAACCAACCCTATAGGTCTTTTAAAACATTTTCACTACTTTTTGAGAATGTGGGTCATTGTATTTTGAAACTTAATGGGCAGCACCACCTACTCTGAGGGCAACATTAAGGATGTGAGAAGGGCTTCTGCATATGAATCATTCTTCGTTGGTCTACCTGCTTCAGGCACAAACTTCTTTCCTTCAAGGACTTTCCATGGTCATTCACCAATACAAAGACATCAAGGAAATCCATGTACATTGTGACTCTTTTTTCCCTCTGCTAGGTTACAGACTCTTGTTGTGCAATACGTCTCACAATACCATAAAAGGATTCAATGCAATCAAGGAGGAGCTGAGAGCCATAAAATACATGACTCTTCAGTACAGATATGTTCTAGACATGATTACAGCTATGGATGGAGGTGTTTGTGCCAAAATTGGAGAATCATATTGCACCTTATGACGACGAGAATGGCACCTTGACAGAAGCCATATCCATATTGACAGACCTACATGTCCAGATGGTTGATGACGTGGAAGACATTGCTGATGACAGTTGGTTTCGAGCAGTATTCTCATGGGTTCCACAATGGATGGCAGACATGTTCACGTTTCTTGGAGCCCTGTTGGTGATGATCATGCTTGGATTTTTTGTGATCAGAATAATATTCTCACAATGCAAGAAAACTGCAAAGAAAGCTGTAGGAATGAAAATCATGACTGATGTTGAATCAGGATGGAAGAGACTACGTGAAAGCCAGCATCCACGTACCTGAAAACATAGAGTTTCTGTATCCAAGACACAGGAAGAAGTACGTGGGAAGGTAGGTCTACTGTAGTCCTACTGGACACTGCACACTTATGACCTGGAGCGTTGATGAGCTTATGAAATCAGCAGGAGGTCTGAAAGGAGTTGTGAAGATTTGGGTCCCAAATAAACAGTTTTTCAGATGAGGATGTCTTGATGTATAGATTGATAATGAAGTGGTTGATGAATCGCCCAGAGGGGGTAGTGTAGAGGTACAGTCAGACATCCTCATTCCAAGCTTCGCCCCTATGTTTCCTATATGTTGGGAACCAGAGATGACGACATGTGCAGTCCCAGTCAGTATACCAATACCACAGAGAAGCTTCGAGACAAGATATACATTGACGAAACCATACCTAAATGCACAGAGACATAGTATTCTTTTGGATGAAGTACCAGAAGAAATGTGCATTTGAACAAAGAAAGGAGCCTGATGATGTCACATGAAATATAAATTGACGTATCTAGAGGCTGAATGGAGAGAAGAAACGTTACAGTATTCTCTAAGAGTTGAAGAACAGATGGTTAAATGAGCAACATTTCAGGCACGAGATGAAGATGCTCATGCTACAGAAACACTGAAGAATATGTAAATCAGTTTACACGTGTACAGTTGCTAAAACGCAAGTAGGGGAAAAGTATTCATAATGCTTGCTACGTAGTGAAATAGATTGTGGCGAAGCGCCAATGTATATACATAGGAATGTATATAACCTGAATGATTCCGCAACTCATTTTAGCAGACTTGAAAACTCATGAACAAGAAAAAGAGAAGATGGAGCTGGCCCAGAACCAAGCAGATACGACCACAGTGAAACTGATGCCTGTCAAGAAGACTACAACGAATGTGAGACAGGAACACTGTTCTGTTTGAAGCAGCATGAAAAAGCACTAAAGGTTTCTACAGTTCATCATTTAATAGGATTAAATGCTGCAAAAAACTCGAAAATAGTGGTCTTCAAGTTACATTGGTGAGATTGAAATAGCTTGGGTCAGGCTGTGCCAAAACTGGAAGACAGAGTAAATCTATACTCCATTTATTTCCCAGACAGAGTCAACAGTTTCAAGGCAAAGTTCAAAAGCCCTAATTGTTTGATAGACTGAAGGAGTGTTGATGGATAGTGGGTTAATTGGAGGGGAGGCATGATCACGCCGAGCTTCATGCACCTTGGCTGGTGGCCTGCCGGCTGCTAGCATGTGGAATATTCTAGAGGGGTACAAGGGTGCCAAACCAATCATAGTGGGCTGTGTAATGAAGAGTCCTATAGTTTGAAGAACCAATTAATCGTTGTGTATTTAGTGACTGACATGGATGGCTAGTTATTGGGGGTGGGTTCTGTTGCCTACCTGACTTAACTACCCCATCATAACCAATGGCGATATAGAACATATACTTAGATGTTCACTGAGAGCCAACCACAGGTACTCATAAGTTTTGAAGTTTGCCACATTGTTTCACGTCAGCAGTGACACATTATTGTTATAAAAAACTGTTTTTTAGTAAATGTTTTGAAATCGAGCTGTGTGGATTCGGATAATGCCTATTGTACTCCCTGTTTTAGATAATTGATATTAAAACAGAAATGCACTTTGCCAAACTTCCTGAGTCGTTTTGATTATTGATGTTTGAGTAACTTTTGCACCCCCATCTGCCTCTGAGTATTGCTAGCTCGTCTTAAAGGGCTCTTAGGAGTAAAAGTTCATGACCATGATGGGTGAAGTGCTAGAGTAGAGGCAGAGAAAGTGAGGGACAGAGGCAGTTTAGAGGCAAGGGAAACAATTCAGCTAGCAGGCAGATGGGAGGTAGGTTAAGAGGGTAACTCAGAGGTGAGGAGATAGGCTTTTAGTTTGGTTTTGAACAAATCCATGTAGACTGTTTCTTAGATGTCTGGGTGAAGAGAATGCAAGTGGAGCAAGAAGAGGGAAGGAGCGGGAGTGAGAGGAAACACAGGTAGAGCAAGGAGCCAAAAGGGTAGTCAAGGAGGCAGAGCGGCAATGACGAGAGTGCTTGTAGAGTTGGATAGAGGAGGATAGAGACAGTGGTGCTTTACCATGGAAAGATTTGGGAACCAGGAGAATACATTTAAATTGGGCTCTGGTTTGCATCCTCAGCCATCCAGCCTGGTGATGGTGTGAGGAAGTAGGTGTGAAGTGAGGGAATTCAAAGAGAGTCCTGGTGTCAAAGTTAATGATCTTGTTGAGAGGACAGAAAGCATAGTTGGGGAGACCAAAGAGAATGCTAGCACAATAGTCTGTTTTAGAGAAGACAAGAGTGGTTAAAAGATGCTTTGCTGTGTTGAAATTAAGGAAGGGCCTGATTATCCTAATATTTAGTAGTTTGAAGTGAGCTGCTGTTCCAGTTTTGGAAATCTAAGTGGAGAAGGTGTGAGAAGGGTCATAGATGATGCTGATGTTTCTAGTTGAAGAAGATTAGGGCGGTGTGTCAGGTGGGAACTCTATAGGCAGAAGAAGAGATGAGAGAGAGCTTTTGGCAAGGAAGAAGAGCAACTCTGACTTAGGAGAGTTTAACATCAGATAATGCAAAGCCATACTATATTTACAGACAGAGAGACAGTAGAAATGTGTACAGAGGGATAGAGAAGAATATTTGGGTGTCTCCATCAAAGAGTTGGTACGAGAACCCAAAAGAGTAAATTAGTGCCCCAAGAGCAGAGGTGTAGAGTGTAAAGAGGAGCTGACCCAAGACAGAACCTTGTAGCACACAAACAGTTGGTGGAGTGTGTTTAGAGGTCTTGTTGCTCCAGGAGCCAGAGAATGTGTGGGGTGCAAGGAATTCCCTTTTCACTCTATCAAGAGAGGACTTGAGAAAGTTCAGGGAAGAGAGGTAGAGTTGCAGGACCTCATGCAAGTGGGTATGCCTCCATTTGCACAGCAGCTGACTCAAGTCTGTGTGTGAGAGCATGTGAATGGGGTGACCCATGGCCGAGGATGCTGAGACTTAGGGGTGAAAGTAAGTAGTGGGAAGTGGGAGAAGAATGAGTCATATAGTAGGGATTGATACAACTGTGTTGGTGGAAGAGGCATCAGGTGTGAAGGAGGGGAATGAGAACTCTATGTTGAAGAGAAAGGGGGGAATGACAGAAGGTTTAAACACACGCATGTGCACAGGTAAGGGGGCATTTCTGAGCATATTAAAGTGCATCCCAAATTCAAAAACGGTATGAACATTTAAATGCCTTGAAACAAGAACCATCCCTATAGGTCTTTTAAAACATTTTCACTACTTTTTGAGAATGTGGGTCATTGTGTTTTGAAACATAATGGGCAGCACTACCTACTCTGAGGGCAACATTAAGGATGTGAGAAGGGCTTCTGCATATGAATCATTCTTCGTTGGTCTACCTGCTTCAGGCACAAATCTCTTTCCTTCAAGGACTTACCATGGTCATTAACCAATACAAAGACATAAAGGAAATCCATGTACATTGTGACTCTTTTTTCCCTCTGCTAGGTTACAGGCTCTTGTTATGCAATACGTCTCACAATTTGGACTGAAACACATCAGAGATTTGTAAACCTTCAAACACTTCATATGCAGTACTTAATACATACTCTCCAATTCCTCTTAAACATGACACATCTATGTAATATTTCCCCTTCATGGTTTTGTGGGGGCTTCCGTCACCAAAAGCAATCAAGTGCTTTATCATCTTTCAGGTTCACCAGCAGCAAAGCAGGATTTAAAATTGTGAATAAAGCTAGAAGTTTGCAGAATTCAATAGAACACGTGATATTTCATAAAATGTGTAGATGACAAGTGCTGTGTTTTTGTTTTCAACAATAGTGCTATTGCTGCATTTGGTACTGTTTCAATGAGGAGTAAACCGAACACTCAAATATTTGAAGATTGTAATGTCAGAGTAACTGATGTGAGTGATCTCAAGTAAAATGACAATCCAGAAAAAAATGTGGATCAAATGTGGTCCTCTAATATAGGATGTCGTGTATCCTCATGTTTCTTTGTTAATTTTGCTGGGTTAAATCACTATTGCCATGGCAATATAAGACAAATTTCTTTTTTGTAATTGTCAAACCAAGGGTCAGGAGGCTTAGCAAGTGTCTGTTTACCTCTTGAAATGTATTTTCTGTTACCATAGTCCAATCCAAGAATCTGGTGTGTGCAGTTGCATCATTACCTGTGAGATGCTTACATGACAGTGCATACAAATATCAATTGTCAACAATATCCAGATGTCTCCATGAGTTTTTATATCCATGGACCCTGTATGATTTGGGTGTCGGTTTGATATTTAAAACAAACCTCAGAATTGTGCAATAGTTTATGTACATCTTGCCGGATTCTTTCTCTTTGACCCATTAGGGAGTTGTTGTATCTATGGATCCCATTATTTTTCAAAATGAACATTGTAATGGTGTACATCTATATGTACTTTTTGTTTTTGTTGTTTCCTCTCTGTTATTCCCACTACCATGCAATCCAGGTATGAATAATCTCCTCCGCACCTATGTATTACAATTTGGCTCCTTCCCGTTCCAAGATGGCACTCTCCTTCCTAGGTGTGCAGACACTAGTCCTTTTTCTGTTGTGTCATTCGGGGCCGGTGTGAATACCAATAGCTGCTTTCATTGTATTTTTGTTTTTACTACAGCGTTTTTTTCCACCTTTAGAAATAGCAGTCACGCTCTAACGCCCATCTAAAAGTTTATTTTTGTAGCTGTGTGGAGTTTGTCAGCCGTGTATGTGCAACGAGTTTACTGGTAGTCCTTTTTTTGATGCTTACCATATGTGGACAGATTACGCGTGTGTTTAACGGTGCAGCACGAGAATGTGTATGCAGGCTGAGACGAGCGTTATCTGATTCGGGAGAGTCTTACTCCTGCTTGCATAGAGGTAATCATGTCTATATCCGGCGCTTTGTCCCTTCTAGTAATGTTTTACTCGGTATTTAGAAAATGCATTTAAGACTTCTCTATTGATGTGGAAATTGTTGGTAACGCTAGATATATGTCTGCTATTTGTTTCCATAGAAGCATTTACTTGTGTGGAATAAGACCACATTTGAATCTCCATTTCTATGAGACTTTGCTTGAGTTCCGTTGGTGACCTGGTTGAGGCTAACCCGATGCTCCATTGTTATTGGGGTACTTGCACTAGTTGAGGTTAAACAAAATAAAAGGTGATGGCAAAGAACATGAGGCATGGGCACTTGATGGTGTTGGTAGCGGGTAATGAGGCACTACTGACATCTGGTGATCTTGGTCATTGGCTGCATGTCGATTGACTTTAAAGGTGATGGGATTTAGTCTGATGAATAGACATGTAATGTGAGGTTTTTAGGTTGTAACGTGTTATGTTTTTGTTTTTGTCTACTTGGTTATTATTTGATGTCTGTACAGATCTCTGAACCAGTTGGGCTATCTCGTAAACTTGTTTAAAAATACAAACTTGATTCAAGAAGTTTGCAGATATGTTTTGGATTTTGACACTAGCGCTACCTAAGTCCTACTTAGAGATAAAGTAGCTATTTTTCTATAAGGACAGGCTCAGTTGAGACCTGTATCTTGTTCCTCTAGACGCCATTTTGGTGCAACCTAGAAGTCTTTCTTGAGTTACTTTAAGAACTTGGCTCACTGTTCTTATGTTGGTGTATGATGTTGTCCCATGTAGGTGGCCCGTCATTTTGGAGTGCCCCAGCCTGACCCTGGATTGCATGGTGATGAAAACTGTTGTGTAAAGAAAGGTTCCCCTGAAGAAAGTTCAAGCATCCGAAGCTGAAAAGAACTGAAACATGTCGGGATATGTTTTTTTGTGAAGTGACACACTTTTGAAGTGTATAGTGTGTTATAATTGTTCTGTGTCTGTTTAATTATTATATGTTGTAAATTTGTTGATGTAATGTTATCCAAATAGGTTTTTGGTATACCCACCATGTGGGTGAAATCTTGGGTTTTGATGTTTTAACAAACAATTTTAGGAGTTTTAAAATGGTCAAATTAATAAAAGTGTGTTGTGTACCAAGTCCATTTTTTCAGGACCAATGGTAATAGGATACTACTAAACACCACATTCTAGATAGATGAGCTAGCCACTAGATTAGGTCATATATACCTGTTTCTCCTTTTTTTAATAAATAAACAAAAAAATGGAGGACATTATTGTGTGATGCACAAGTTGAACACCTGTTCCGAGAATTACCAGTTTTCGCTTACCAACATAGTGACAATATTTAAGAATGATTGGTGAAGTTTAGAGTATCTAAAGAACCATCCCAAATAAAAAGAACTGGAATGTTTCCCTGCCTGCACTGTACTGTAAAAACTGTAGGTTTGTAACAAAGGGTAAAGTGGTACATCACCCAAGATTGGGAGAAAACATTATGATACAATGTGTTGCTACTTATGATACTAAAATGTGGTTAACATGATAATCTGCCCTTGTGGCATGTACTATCTTGGCCAATTGTCAAGGCAATGCAAAGTCAGATGGAATGAGCACAGATTGTGTATTCGAACACACCACATGAATTCGGCATTGACAAGACACTGGATGGATAAAAGGAACAACATCACCCAGATTTTCTTTCAAGTGGTTGAGGTTGTGACAAGAAGAGGAAAACATGACGATGTATCAGAAAGATTGGACCAATGTGAGACTTTTTGGATGGAACGATTGGACTCTATGACCCCTAATGGGATTAATGAAGAGTTTAATTATCAATGCTTTTTGTGAATAATGACAGGAATAGGATGTTGTTTGCTGTCAGGTACCTAAATTAATCTATAGTACCTCTCGAGCGTGGTCTGTGAATACCACACATATGTATCATACTTAACTCTATGCCTTGGCAATCAAAAATGCATCACACATAACTTACAGAACCTAATAGTTGTATGCTACCACTGGTTCATATTCATGTGTATGTTGAAATTTGAGATACCATTTATATAAGGTTGATATGCTAAACATGTACATTGAAATTACTGCTCATGTTGATTTAAATGTGGATATGGATACATATATAAGCCTGATGAGGCTAAAGTGCTAAAGTGCTGAATCTGAGAATCAAAATCACCTAACTGCATTCAAATTAAACCCATGATGGGTTATGAGTGAAATGGTGGAACTGTATAAAGCAATAGGAGTAGTGTCTAAACAATGGGTTTGGTGCACCAAAAGAAACACTATGGTTTGAATAACAATACTGTATACACCAAAATGAATCAGCCATTAATGAATAAGCAGAAGATTTGTTTTACATTGTGTGTATTTACAGTTCCTCATACATCACCCTGTAAGATAATGATGTTCGTGCAACATGTGCATAAGACTCTGCATTAAAAAAGCTCTGTCAATCAAATGTATGTGTACACATCACAAGAGGATACGTGAGTATGTTAACTGCATAAAACTTTGTTAAAAACCATTATTTACTTAGCCCGTGACGTCACCACACTTCCGACGTCACACACAGTGGTGGTGTTGCGTGCATGATGTTACTCAACCTGCAGAAAATAAAACAGACAGGTAAGCAGGAGGCAGTAATGGCCGCTGCCATTCTGCTTCACCTGAACGCTGGTCTGGAGTGTCTTTCAAGACTAACACGGTATGTCTTAACTAATCACGAAGTATAGTTGTCTTAAAACTATAAACACTAGAAACTCATGGCATACATGTTCTCTACCTTTTTCCAAATAGGAGAACAGCACGTTATCCTTCGGCTGTACGCCAACATAGCAAAGGTGCAGGTGATTTATATATCAAAGATTGCATTTGTAAAATAATTGCATTTTGATATTGAGTATTTTTGAGAACTGAAGAGTTTCTTTTGTATATGTGTTGATCCCTCCAACAGTTGTTTCATTAGAAGAAGTGCACAAAGGTATTGGAGTTTAGCAAAGTAATATTGATTAATGACATGTGATTAAGGAAACAAAGTTACTAACACAACATGTTTATATTTGTTCTGTTTATCCATTTTTATTTCTTTTAATTGTGTTTATTGTGGGTAATTTTGGATGATGAAAAGTAAGGGGTCAAGCCCTGAAGACGGGCGCAATTGTCCAACATGCATTGGCTGAATTGACCCTTACAGACCTGTGTACATAAATGTCTGTTTCTCGCTAATGAATTGTTCTTTATGAAATACTATTATGGAACATGAAAATTATACATAGAAATGCGACCATGAATTGTTAAAGTAATGAAGGTACCAAATACAGAAAGTGCAGCTAGGATTTAGCGACATGTGAGCACAGGGCTGCCCAAGGACAACTTTGGGTTTTCATATATTGTTACAACTCCCCTCATCCACCTAGCAAGGGTACAGAAAAACATCAGACAAGATCTGTGTGTGAACCGTCAAGACGTGACTTACCCTCCAAAACACATACACAGATTCAACATCAAGAATGGACTTCTAGTCCCATAACTGCAAGTGTACTGCGATGAGGAACAGGAGCCTAGTAATGCAGAGCACAAAAGACCAAGGGGGTAATTCATAGATTTCAGCGCAGAGGCAGCGCACGCAAGCTCGCGCCAGGTAAATTGCGTAGAAAAAGCACCCCCCTGTGGCGTGGGCTGCCTGTGGGGCATGCCTAGGGTGGATGGTCTGCCTGTAGGGCATGGGGAGGGTGGGTGGGCTGCCTGTGGGGCATGCCCAGGGTGGATGGGGTGGCTGTGTGTATTTCGGGGGTGCGCGGGAAGTTAAACACGCGATACTCCAGGCGAAAGCAGGGTACGTGTATTTGGAGGGTACGCAGGAAGTTTCACACGCGATAGGCCTTGTGTGAGCGGGGTATGTGTATTTGGGGGTTACGCGTGAAATTTCAGATGTGATAGGCCTTGTGTGAGTGGGCTACGTGTATTTGGGGGGTACGCAGGAAGTTTCACACGCTATAGGCCTTGTGTGAGTGGGCTATGTGTATTTGGGGGGTACGTGGGAAGTTTCACACGAAATAGGCCTTGTGTGAGCGGGCTACGTGTATTTGGGGGGTACGCGGGAAGTTTCACACACGATAGGCTTTGTGTGAGTGGGCTACGTGTATTTGGGGGTTACGTGGGAAGTTGCACACGCGATAGGCCTTGTGTGAGCGGGGTACGTGTATTCTGAGGGGTGCGCAGGGAGTTTTACACACGGTTTCGCTAGCGCGAGAGGGGTACGTGTATTCTGAGGGGTGCGTGGGGAGTTTTACACGCGATTTCGCTAGCACGATGCGGGTATGTGTATTCTGAGCAGTAAGTGGGGAGTTTTACACGCGATTTCGCTAGCGCGAGAGGCGTACGTGTATTCAGATGGGTGCGCAGGGAGTTTTAAATGCGATTTTGCTAGCGCGAGAGGGGTATGTGTATTCGGAGGGGTGCGTGGGGAGTTTAACTCACGATTTGTCAGTGTGGGTCCTCCCGGGTGTGCCCCCTCCCCAGGCACTGCAGGCAGCCCACACCACAGGGGACTATCCTACACCCCTGGCCATGCCCTGCAGGCAGCCCATCCACTCTGGCCATGCCCCGCAGGCAGCCCACATGGCACCATGAACTTGTGAGCCCCAACACATGTCCCACCCCCCCAGCATAGACAGGCAACTGCCAGTAGGCCCCGACTCATGTCCTCCTGCACCCCCACCCACCCAGCTTTGACGGACACCTGACATGTCCCCCTGCACCCCCATCCACCCAACATTGACGGGCACCTGCCAGCAGGCCCCGACTCAGGTCCCCCTGCACCTCCACCCACCCAGCATTGACAGGCACCTGAAAGCAGGCCCCGGCTCATCTCCCAACAAACAACATGCCCTAACAAAACAGACCCATGTCCCTAAAGCCAACCCTAATCCCCCTTGCCCCCAATCCAAGCATGCAACCATCCACAGAACCAATTCCCAAATTACCCATGCCATGATAGTCTAAATGAACCACCAAGCCCATGCAGGAATGCACAATGGAGCCACACAGTGGCAAAACATGGCTGAGGAAATTTTCAATGAGACATGCACAGAACCAATGACAGAACACAAAACCAATTTAGAAGTTAGAAAAAATGTATTTAAAACATAATGAACTGACTTGGAGGAATAGTAAAATGAAAATCAATGTGCAATGACAGATTTAGTAAAAAAAAAGAAAAATCATGTACTATAAAAAAGTGGTCCATTGTCAATGTCATTAATAAAACCATAATCCAAAAAAAAAAACATTGATCCATGGCAATATAGGGAAAGAATGTATGTACAAGTCTGCAACTATATACAAAGGAAGTCCAAATGGTCCATGATCCAGAAACAAAAGGAAACCTAGCAAAAAGTCCTATTAAGAAAAAACTATATGGGCAAAGTGGAGCAATGTCCATTAACTCCAAAATAAAAGAAAAAGAAAGGAAACCTAAGACTAATGCACTATATACAATGGCAGCGGGCAAGTCCTACAGCTCACTCTGTTATGTTCCGGGCCAGGGCATCATCGAACTCCACGTCGATGTCCCGGAGGTGGGCCTCTTCCCTGTCCTCGAGGTCTCGCAGTTATGGCCTGTTCCAACTTCCTGCGAGTTGCCTCGAGGCACTCAGCCCGCCTCAATGCCCTGCGCATGGAGTTCTCTGCCCTGACCATAGCGAGCCGTGCCTCCTCCATCCGCCACCGCTCTGCATCTATCCGCTGCCCCAACCGCTGCGACACAGAAGACACTCCCATTCCAGGGCCCTCCTGCACTCCGGCCGATGCCTGCCCCTCTGATGTTGATGGCCCCGAGCCATGATGCCTCCCACTTTGAGCCTGCCGCTGCCTCTGACGCAACTGCCTCTGCCAGCACGACGGCATCCAGGCTGAAGGAATCCACCGGCACCGTCGTGCACGTGCTCTGCCCGATGATGCCGGCACATCCTCCCTCTGCTGGGGTCCAGTTGCTGGGGTGTCCACCCCTTCTGGACCTCCGACTCCCGACTGTGGCAGGGATGGGATCTCCACCGAGCTGGCTGCGTTGGATGGAGCAGGTCCACAGGGTGCCCTGGTGGCATCTGGGCCGGAAGACGGCATGGAGAACGACTGGCGCATAGTCTGCACAGAGGATGGGAGGGCCACCAGAGTGCCCGACACATGTAGGAAACCCCTGACCATGGCCCCTCCCAAATGGGCCACGTTGACACACAGCTCTTCGTGATGACGTGCGTGGTCCCCCCAGGAAGCACACACTTCATCACGAATGTCACGCCTTTCGCAGTGCGACACCAATCGGACGGACTCCATACTGTCACGGGTCCCCTCGTCCGCAGGTAGAGGAGTGCCAGATGACGTGGACCTCCCCCCTACCTGTGGACGGGACTGGGATGGGTCATCCCTGCTGGTGCATGGTGGTGCAGTCACAGTGTCAGGGACAGTGACATGCACAGGCCCCTCCACGGCGACCTGTGCTGCCTCCTGCCCCTGGACTGCACCACTTGCACCAGTGGTACCACCCTCCACCAGGCCCCATGCGCGGCTCAGTAGCGGCCTCCTCCTCCTCTGTGCACATCACCAACCTGGATGGCTCCACACCGTCTTCTGCTGTCGCAAGCCCCTGTGGGGGCTCACCCGCCCCTTCCGCTACAGCCATAGTGGCAGACGTGGCACCAGTCCCCTCAATCCCGGATGATGGTAATTCCTGGGAGGGTGACTGGGTCTTGCGTCGCCGGCCGGTGGAGGCATCCCCGCCGCTTTTCTCCACAGCACCTTCTCCGCCCTCTTCTTCACTTGCCGCTGTGTAGAGGGAGACATAGAACACAAGTATCAGGGTACTGTACAATAGTCCCCTAGACTGGAAGCAGTAGCACATGAGTGGCACTGTCAAACGTCACTTCCATCATGTCCCTCCACAACACATGGGTCAGTGCAGGCAACACACATGCAGAAACAGACATGGCGCATGCAATGAACATTTGAATCCATGTCCAAGGAACTGTTGAAACATACAATGGTGGTTTGAAACTCACATGCATCATGGGTCATACTGATCACATGCACACACATCACCTTAATTTCATGCATCTGCCCTCGTGCACCCCGGGACACAGTGGATACAAGGATGACTAGGCTGCATCAGTGAATCAACACATCATCATGCACATGTGTCATGCATCCATGCCATTTACAAGTCACACACACGCTACTCAGACACACAGACATGTACACCATACATGTCCATGACAGCAGCACCCATCTCTCACACCCCAACCATGTCCATGAACAGAGACAGGCATGCATTCATGTGTGCATTCCGCATGCTGCTCCGCATGTTGCATTGTAACACATACACCATCCATGTGGTTCACGCATGACTGGTCTCACATGCAGCACCATCATGTCCCTGCACACACACATCCATACATGGCCCATGTCACAAATACAGGCAAGTATCTAACTACCAGCACACTGCAACATGCCCTGTTTCACACAGCAATGCATGGGCACTTACCGCTCAACTCCAGACGGGCCTGCATCCTGAAGATCTGGTGGTGAAGCACTGGGCGAATGCGCTCCAGGACCCTCAGCTGCTGGTTGGTAAACTGGCCCCGGCGCCCCACTGCATCGGCTGCATCTAAGAGGCCCCGGGCCTTCTTGAGGGTCCTGTACTTGTAGTCCTCCCAGCGCTCTGGACGTGTTTGATGTCACTGGGTGCCTCCCCCTCCACGTTGATGGTACCCGCTACATCAGTCCAGATCCTCCTCCATCCTTCCTTGTCGGCGCACGATGGTGTGAAGAGGGCATCATAATGCCCCAGGAGTTGCTCCACCAGGATGCCAACTTCATTGGCACCCAAGCTGGCAGCCCTCTGCCTCTCTGCTGGGGGTTGCCACTGGTGCCAGATGGTGTTGTGTCAGACATGGAAACCCCTGAGGCAGGTGTGGGTGGGCAACTGGGTCCTGGGGCTGGGCTGTGGAGCGATGGAATACCAGTCGGGATTCTTCTGTTCCAACAGGGGTGGTCACAGCAACTGGACCCCTGTAGATGGCTGACGTGCAGGTACCAAATAGCAGGGCACGTGGCCAGCAGGAAGGCAGGCAGCAGCAGATGGCAGGTGGAGGCGTGCTCGGGGCTCTGGGGGGGCAAGTTGTCTTCCATGCGTTGTTTCATGGCCAGCTTGATATGGAGTGATTTGGCACGTGAAAAAACTGCATGTCAGCGTGTAATTGGAGGAAAGGTCCTTAGGGCGTGAGCGCATCTGTGACGTAACGCACAAGGGTGTTTCCCTCAACACGGGTGCATGCTCATTGTACACGTGCAAAAACTGCACGTCCGGGTGTCACTGCGGTTAATTGGAGGAAAGGCCCTTAGCGCATACACGCATAAGTGACGTTGCATGTGTGGGCTGGGGTAAAAGGTACGCGTAGGACGGCATTTTCTTGTACATGCTTTTTGTGGAGAGCGAGCGGGTGATTCTTGTACTTCTTGTCGTTTCACACGCGATTACTTCACTGCGGTTCCAGTTCGTACTCCTTGTATACTCAGTCGGCGTTCAATTCTTCTTTTGATGGGGTGTTGCCAACGCGCACACGCGCATCTTTTCCATGTTCTTTTTCCAGGCTGACGGTGAGTCGCGCACGCATTTTTCTACTGTGGTTGCCCCCGTGTGTCGCGTATCCATTCAGAGGTCATTGTAGCCTGGGTGTACCACGCGTAAGCTCATTTTTGTGTTTCCGGGTGCCACAGCGTAGTGCGGGTTCTCTATTCCCCACACGTGGGCTACCAGGGGTTGCGTGCACATTTTCGGGGTGCCTGAGCATTGCATGACCCGTCATCTTCCCCCAGGGGTCACATACAGCCTTGCTAGAGCACTAGGGTACGTATTTCATCTAGTACCCTACCCCTTTCACACCAATTGCCCAGGACAATTGTTTACTGCACCTCCCATTTGCACAACAACATCAGTGCCATGGTTGGGAGGTGATCAACCAGTAAGGGAGGCAAAGGTGGCCGACCTCCAAGAGGTGGGCGTGGTAGGGGACATGGCCAGGATGTGCAGGGTGGCCCAAGAGGCAAGTGTGTGGAGGACCAATCAGGGACACCTATGCCCCCCCCAATGGGTTGGGGAGATGAAGCTGACACCATCCCAGCTCAGGCTTTGTTAAGCCGGCCCATATTGTCAACCGAACCGGCACAGGATGACTCCCAGGCTGTCTTCCGTGTCAGCAAGTCAAAGCCACGTGTGGCAGTGAAAGTTGCTGTCACCAGGCCACGTGGATCTGGGGCAGCAATGTCATCTGCTACCCCAAGTAGCCAGGGTGAGGAGGCTGCAGGGGCAGCTGCAGCTCAATCCACCCCAGCTCTGAGTCTCCCAGACGGACAGTGTTGGTCCAAGTCCATCACACTGAGGTTGGTCCTGCCAACATCACACAGCAGCCAATGCCTGCAGTGAGACCTTTGGTCATCGTGCCTTTGGCTACTTCCAGTACCCAGTCCACCTGCGCATCAGCCCCTACCAACCAGAGCGGCGTAAGCCACTCAGGTTCTGCACCACCTTCCAAGAGGAAGAAGGGTGCTCTTGGGGTACAGGCTGGGACCCAGACACAGCTACCCACTCAGGCAAATCAAGGAAGCATAGTTTCAATGAGGCAGAAATAGACGCACTTGGGGCTACGTGTCGGCCCATGGCCACGAAATGCTGATGACTGCAGGGTGCAAGACTATGACTACTCAACGTAGGGCCCACTGGCAGTGCATCGCGGACCAGATTAGTTCCCTTGGATTTGTGAGGCGCACAGCTGATGATTGCTCTAAGCGGTGGAATGACCTCAAATGCAGAGCAAAGAACAAGCTGGCTTCCAATCATGCCTCTACTCTGGTGACTGGCAGTGGGTTTCCACCAGAGGAGGAAGTATTTACAGAACATGAGTCTGTCGCTGGAGGCTTCATCACGGGAGGATCAGATCCAAGGCGTAGGAGACCTACCAGATCTTGAGGCAATGTCCGGTGAGTGGCCATGCATGCGTGTGCCAACCATGTGTATGTTGCTTGGGTGATGTGTTCTGATTGAGTGCCAGGTGAGGTTGTGTAGTCATGACTGCTATGGGTCACCCACGTGGTGCCTCCAAACCATACCCCGGCCTTGGGTTTGGGTTTTCAAGTATCCCTTCTGACCCCAGTAGACAATTTGCACCAGATTAATGCACTCGCCCTTCAACTGTGATCTTGCCATAACATTGTTCATACTGTTTTCCTATCCATTATGCCAGATTGATGAAATCCTTAGCATTTTTACCACACATTTCTGTGCCGTTCAGCCCCAAATGTAACATACTTCAAACATAGATTACACCCCATAATGGCCCACATTTATTACCTTATTATGGGAATGATTTCACCAATCAGGCTGATTGAGTAAGGTGCACCTACACATGGCCTGCACACAATCACTTTGAGGCCCTGTTTGAATTTTCAACATGACAATTGTCTTCTGTCATGTCAAAGTGACCAACCGTTGATGTATCCCTGTGCCTGCCATCTCTGCATCAGTGAACACTGGCTTTGTTGCAGCGTGTGTTCAATTTCATGATGTCCATCTCACATGGATGGGTGAGAGTACTGATTTGCTACCATCTGGGTGTCCTTGTGAAATCTGCCATGGCTATGCTACGTGACATCTGTGTGCTGGCATTTGTCATGTATGTGGATTGTCCATGCCACTCACAGGCTAATGTGTGATGCCAGTGCTATCCAGCATGCAGCACATGTGTTGCTTTTCAATCTTGGAGTCCTCAGTGTCTGCTTTTTGCCTCCCCTTCCAACTCATTGCCAGTGCATGCATGCCAGAGTTATTGTCATGTGTGACATGTGTCATTTATGTACTGGATGTGTGCCTCGCCATGCCTATGTGTGTGGGCTATGGTGCTCATGCCTGTTTTAATTACTTTTATTTTATGTTTTTGCAGGTGATGAGGCACTTGATGCTTTTCAGGAAGAGGAGATGGTGCAGAGGCAGGAGTACTCACAGCCACAACCGGGCACCAGTGGAGGACGTGGGGTGGCGGTGGGTTAAACCCCATTCCTCCTACAGACCATACTGTCCACGGGTGTCTCTGGGTACAACTCCGGAGACCTCTATGAATCAGGTGCTGAATCAGACATTGAGACATATGTCCCATCGCAGGTGAGTGTTTCTGGCAGGGATTCTGTTCTGACCAACCCACCTGCACTGGGGGTAGACCCCTCTAAGGGTCATTCACTTTTGGAAAGTCCGCCTGTGGCAGTTACAGATGCAGGGTCACACTCCACAATATTTGCTCCTGTTCCTTGGCCAGCAGTTCAAAGGCGGAATTCATACTGCAGCCTCAGACAGGGCCAGCACAGGAAGGTGCACATCACCTTGCCCCAAACAGGTGTGGAGCCCACCAACGCGGTGGCCGTGCGCCACCTGGCAATATGGTATGGGAGAACTCATGTACACTATAGCAGCACAACAGGGGGCATTGTGTAAGATGATGGCTCAGGCCATGGATAGGGTGGCCACTTCCATTCTCCCCCTGAAATGCAGGTGGAGCTCCAGCAGCAGGCAACAGAATCCATTTGCCACTCACACAGGGAGGACATGTTGGCGTCCGACAGGGACCAACAGGCTGGACTGGAGACTCTGCGCACAGCCATATCTGCAGAGTCACAGGCCCACAGGGATGCCCTGAGGTTAGAACACAGGTCCCTCAGAGATACTCTGTGTGAACTTGAGGTGTCTCGGATTACAAGGTCAGAACAGCAGCTGGAACAGCTGACACGCACACTCTCAGCTGAGCTCCAGGCAACCCGTAAGGAGATCCAGGCATCACACGAAGCCATGCAGGCAGAAATGTGTGCTACCCGTGAGGTACTGCACGGGGATCTCTGTACCGCTGTCCAGTCATTTGGTCGACAGACAATTGGTCGACAGACACATGGTCGACGCAATTTGGTCGAAAGACAAATCGTCGAATTTTTTTATTTATTTGGGACCCCCCCAAAAAAAAAAAAAAAAAAGTGAAAATACAAAAAAGAAAATTCGACCATTTGTCTTTCGACCAAATTGCATTGACCATTTGTCCTGTCGACCTTTTTTTTTTCGACCAAATGACCTGTAACCCTCCGTACCATCATCCTGCAGAACCAAACCTTTCAGAACATGCCAGGCCTTTGCGTGGTCTGTAAACTTTGCAAATGAAGGGCAATCAATGTACAGTCAGTTATTTCAAATTGTAGATTTTAACCAAATCGAGTTCTGTGAGGGACTTGGTCTGACACATTGACCACCCCTTACCCCCCCTCCTCCCCCCCGGCTCTCACCGAAAATAACTTACAGCTATTTCTGAGATTTAGTCATCCTTCCCCTATTCAATTGCTCCAATGACAGATTCAAACCTCAAAAGATCAAGATAGTCTATTGGGCACTCATTCTTAACCTGCTCACAATTATTTGTTTTTGACCAATCTGTTTTCATAGGCACACCACAGGAATCTTTACCAACAAATGTTCTCTTGCTGTGATCAATTCTGCTCCTATCCATTGGTCTTCGGTGGTCTAGCAACTCTCTTGAGTTGCATTATCTTGGTGCATCTCAGTGGGCATTATACCCCTCATCAGCTGGTGAAGGTCTTCCCAATAAGGATTATAATACTGAACTACAGTTTCATCTCAGTATGTTTTTCTGGTTCCTCCTTCATATTCTGAAAATAATTTGAAATAAATCCTTAAACGCCCAGAAGTCCATGAGGCATTTACTTTTATGAACTACCTGCTCCATCAGCGGCAACCCGAGGAAGCTCATGTAGCAAAGCCTGAAAGTGTGCTCTGCTTATTACCATGTACAGCTCCTGCATAAATATCAAAAGGGCTAATAGAGGATGGGCAATCCCCTGCTTTCTCACTTGAGACATGATCTAGCACTGCTGCTGCTGCTGTGTCTGAACAACTGACCCAGCTTGTTCCTGGGGCAGTTAGGGGTTAAATGGTTACATCGTGAGGCATTATTATTATTATTATTATTATTATTATTATTATTATTATTATTATTATTATTATTATTATTATTGTTATTATTGTATTTACTTAGCACATATCTAGCTTTGAGAAGCAACAGAGCGCTTTAGAGCGGTGTACAACAATACAGATACTTAACGGAGCACTTTGCAATGGTATACAACAGTACAGATGCATAACGGAGCACTATTCAGAGGTAATAACAGAACAGGTATACAGCAGGGATTACGCTACAGAGGGGCACAGAGGAGGGGTACAGCTGTATCAGGTGGTGGGGAGGAGAGGGACGGGTAGTGTTTACCAAGTAAGGTGGTATGAGGGGGGACATGATGGCCTAGGTGTTGAGGAGGAGAGATTCCTTGAAGTGGTGGGTCTTGATTTGTTTACAGAACTGTAGGAGCATGGGGCGAGTCTGATGCTGATGGGGAGGAGGCTCCATAGTTTTGGGGTGTAGGCAGAGAAGACTAGTTTTCTGGACATTTCCTTTTTGCAGCAGGGGATTTCAAGTCTGCATCTGTCCTGGCTTCTGGTGGTGCAATGTCCACAGGAGATGCTGAGTTTCTCGTCAAGGTAGCTGGCTGATTTAAGGGCAACTGCCTTATAGATGATGCAGCAAGACTTGAAGGTGATGTGTACATATAGTGGGAGCGAGTGAAGGTGGATGAGGGTTGGGGTGATGTGCTTGTATCTGCACAGACCCTTTATGCGTCATGCAGAAGTGTGGAGGACACTTCTCAGGGGCATAAGGGAGGACAACAAGAGGCCTTTGCAGAGTGCATTGCCCCAGCTAACACTGTTCGGTGTGAGGGCTTGACTTTCCACAGGATGGAGAGCTTATACCAAGCTGTCTGAGTTTCCTTAGCTAAGTTTATCTTGAAGGAGAGGTGTTTGTCAATGTGGAACCCGAGGCATGTGGCGCAGGAGGTGAGCTTGGATGTGAAGTCCTCAGAGTGCATAGTTGATAGCCAGTATGTATGTCTGGGTGTTCAGTGTTGTTGGTGAGGAGTAGGAGTAGGAATTCGGTCTTGGATGGTATGAACGTCAAGTATCCACTGAACATCTTATACTGTCTCAGCGAGAGGCAGGGTTTGAGCATTTTGCTGTCCAGATTATTGGTGGATATGGATTTTGTGTGTGGATGGCAGGGCTCCCAGTGGCTCCATGTATAGATTGAAGGTCACTGTGGAGAGGATGGAACCCTGCAGGACTCTGCAGGTGACGGTTATCATTAGCGATCTAGAGGAGTGCATCTGAACAAAACTGCTGTTGTTTGGCAAGATAGGACTTGAACGAGCATAGGACAAGGTTGCTGATCCCTGTGCACTGTTTTAGGGTGTCTGTAAGTGCCTGTGGTCTACTATGTCGAAAGTGGCCAAGAGGTCGAGTAGAACCAGGAGGCAGGGTTGGCCATCTTTATGGATGGTGACTGCATCGTCGACCATCTGTATGGTTGCTGTCTCCATGCTGCATCTGGGTCGAAACCCGGATTGGTGGGTTTGGAGGAGATTGTTGGTGTTGATGTGCTGCTGCCGTTGTGCCGCTACCGCTTTTTCAATGATCTTACCCAGGAAGGGAAGATGGGTGATGGGGCGATAGTTACCTAGGTTGTCAGGATCCAGAGTGGGGTTCTTAAGTAGAGGGATCATTTGTCCTGTTTTTAGGTTCGATGTGAAGGTGCCTTAAGTTAGGGAGCAGGTAGGGAAAGAGTGCTTCTGCGGGGAGGGTCTTGAGGATGGATGCTGGGAGGATGTCGTCTGTATACTATGTGGTGGGTGTCCAGGGTTTATACAAGGTCTGCTGTAGAGAGTGTCTTGAATATTGTAAAGGGTGTGGAGTTTTCATGAGGAGGGACGTGAGATGGATGTGTGGATGCAGAGCTGGTGTCTCTGTGCAGGTGAATGTTGCTGATTTTGTCGATGAAGAAGGTGTTGATGGCGATGGATTTTTCAATGGAGTGTGGTAAATCAGGGGTGAGTAGAGGGTTGACACAGTGTGTGACTGCTTTGAAGAGGGCTCTGCTTATGTTGTTGGCTTCTGCTATGGTGTTTTGTTAATAGGAAGACTTAGCTGTGGTGATTAGTTGTCAGCAGGTGGCTCAGAGTACCTTGAGGAGTGTGTGAAAAACCTAAGGGTTTTTCTCTTCCTACTCCTCAGGGATCCTCTACACAGTTGGCCATTTGAGGGCCATTGTTTTTGGATCCTGACCCTGGGGGTGGACTAGCGAGAGAGGATTGCCTGGGAAGAGTGTCCTCAGGGATTGGGGAGTAAATACCTGAGGGTGAGATATGATATCCTCCCTTTTCTGATAGCCATCTACCGAACACCACCTCAGCCTTCATAGGGTATTATATATCACATGAACCCCATTCCCCAATTTACCATTTAAGTACTGAGATGAAGAAGAGGGGGTTAGGAGTTATACAGGCATCATATGGGGAGCACCATTATGGTACTGGGAAGAAGAAGATGCAAGCAGAAGCACACCTATGCTCTCAATACATATGCCTCACTAATAAGGCCAGGCAGAGTCAGGCACTTGAAGCTGACTACAATCACCTTAAATATGTTAATCCTAACTGTGAGTATAAAAACAGCACCTTCCAACAGCAAGGTGAGCGAGTCGGTAGAAGTGAATACAAAGTTGCCAAGAGCGCGTATAAAGAAAGACGCACGCATTGAAGTATGAACTGTAATGGTAAAATGTACAAGAGAGAGAGGAAGCACAACAATGAGGAGATGCTAAGTAGCAGAGTGGTTGCATGTATAAATACATGTTCTTGAAAGCCTCTGTATGAATGGAAGGAGCTGCCTAAAGGAAAGGGGAGATGTGTGCAAACTGAAAACCAAGCAAAATAGAGAGCATAAAAAGGGGAGCCATGTGAAGAGGGAAAAGTGAGCAAAATCCCCATGAAGAGATACAAGATAATGAAAAGCTGGAATAAAGTTAAAGTGAAAGAAGTTGAACTGTGCAAGAGGGGGTGTAGCTACACCCTGGGGCCTTGGTTGCGTGACCTTTGATGGGTGGACCGTGCTGCCTGACAACTGCGCCACAACCCAGGGAGGCCCAAACAGATGAAATTCTTATGTGACAAATGAAGAGAGAGTTTTGTGAAGTATGGCAAAGGGAACCCCTAAGAGGTTACGTTGAACCGTCATAAGCTGAACTTTAAATGTAATGATTTGTTAAGGAATGATTGATACTTTGGAAGTGGAAAGGTGAACTTTTGTGAAACCAAGAGGAATCAAAGGGGTTTTTGATTCTGGAAAAGGGAACCCGGCAAAGACCTTATTCCTTGTGAAAACTTATTGCAAACATTTTTTACTTTTCAGACTTTTGTGAACCCAAGTTTCTTGAACTTGGGGACGGGAGGTCTGGAGCTTCTCCAGTACCATCATGTCTTTCATTTGTAACACTATTGCGTTAACCCAGTTCCTTGCACATTGTTAGTATATATAATAGAGGGCAAGCTTAGGTTTGACACAGAAAACCTTGTTGTTTTGGACTAATGGACTTCAACATTCCTTAGTTTACGTGCTGGTAGAGATTACTCCCACCCTAGAGTTAGGCATTATACCAACCTGACCATTGAGAATCAAGTTTTTCGAACTGTGTTTCACTTGTCTGTGTCATCTCATGATACAATGCCTGCCCTACATAAAGTGTCAGAAGTGGGATGCAGCTCAACCGACGTAGGTTGGGAGATCCTGAGATACGAGAAATTGAGTAATAGAGCATAAAGTCTGACTGTGGCTACAAAAGGATCCATCAGATTCAATATCTGTACCAGTAGGGAAACAATAATTCCTCCAGCACCAAATGGATAGTACCCACAAATCTAGTCTCAATACCCCCCCTGGATGTTACATCAGTCTTGCACATAAGTCAGGACTTTCCTGGAAATGTGGCCTAGACAGCATGGCAGGGGTTATCGATCCAGACTTTAGAAGAGATTTAAAAGTTCTAATACAGAACAACGGGGAGAAAACATCTACAATCCAACCCGGGGACAAAAAAGCACACAGGATTATGGAAAGAGCAATGGTCCCCATTCTCAAGAAAGAATCTGATAAATGGGAGACAAAAAGGGTGACTTACGTTTCGGAGAAACTGATGAAAGGTTTAATCCACCATTACCTTCAAAAGCTAGAGAAGAAGGACCTGACATCCTACCTGATCTGGCAGTTGCAGAAAGGAATGACCCGCTGCTGGCAGAGACCTTCTTCTAAGTAATAGCTGAACTAGAAAGAAAGGAAAAAGGGGGTCCTTTTCTTCTAGACACAGGGAGTATTGTATAGGGGGAGAACACAGGAGATGGCATAACAAAAACCCAGCTAGTACTTCTCCGAAGTCACAAACTAGTTGTACTTGAATTGCTCATTTACATCTCACCAGGGGCCATCCAGGGCAAACAAAAACACAGGCCCAGGTCAGTAACAAGTTTTACTAGCCAGGGATACATGCAGACATCAAAAACTCTGTACAGGCATGTGACATTTGTCAACGGTTCAGCGCACATATACCGCCGTCAGCTCCATTACATCAGTTACCTGTCATAGAAATCCCCTTTTCAAGGTTTGGAATGAATATTATCCATCCTCTCAAAACTTCCAAGTTAGGCAGCAAGTATTTGTTAGTGATTGTAGATCATGCCACTAGATACCCCAGAACCTCCCCCTTAAGAAATAACACCACATAGCAAATATTACAACATTTGCTACCACTTTTTTCACAGGTAGTATGTCCAAGAAAAATCTTGACCGACTAAGGCACCCATTCTATGAGCAAACGTATGGAAGAAATAAAAGAGTTGTTACAAATTACCACACTGAGAACCTCTGTTTACCATCCCCAAACAGACAGTCTTGTGATAGGTTTAATAAAACCACTCTGAAAGAATTAGTAGATGAGGATGGGAAGAATTGAGACCAGATGATCCCCTGCGCTCTCGTCACCATTCGTGTCCACTGCGTTTTCTACTTTAGAACTACTAAAGACATGCTTAGGAATACCTGGGAGGAGAGAGAAGAGCCCCCAATACCACTCTAAAAAACAACCACAAGACTCAAACAATACAAAGCAACTGTTAAGACTCTGGTAAGAACACATATGAAAAAAGCCCAACAGCAACAGAAACTTTCTTATAACGAAAAAGTATATTTAAAGACCTCTGTTGGTCAAAAGGTTTTGTCACTTTTACCCATCACTGACAATATGTTAGTTTCTAAATGGAATGGACCTTATACAGCGGTGGAACAGACGGGTCCTTGTAACTATAACGTATCTCAACCAGACCATCACCAAAAAACACATATCTACCACGTACATCTTTTTAAAGAATGGAGGGAGAACCCCTCACAATCTAATGCTGCCATATAATCTTGCTTTGTACAAGATGAAATTGATAGCACAAATCTAATCCCTTCAGCTCTCACAAATAATAAAAAACACAACATTGGTGACATTATATATCAATTCCCTGATGTGTTCCATGCAGAACCAGGAAGAGTAAAAGGCACATATCATCATATTTGTACCCCGGCAGGCAAGATAGTACACCCAAGACCCTACCACCTACCTGAGGGCAGTAAGGAAATTGAAATTAAGGAAGTGGATCTAATGCTCAAAGCTAATATCATTGAGCATTCACCCAGTCCCCATTGTATTAGTGGCTAAAGCTGACCAAAGCTGGCAATTTTTTAGTAGATTTTAAGAAGGTAAATGCCATATCTGCCTTTGATGCTTACCCCATGCCCTGTATAGATGACCTTATTGTCACAACCGCAGGTTCCTGGCATTTATGGAAGAGGTGGAAACATGGCGGCCGTCCGACTGTGCCACCACGTTGTGCTCCCAAGCGCTGTTAGCGGTCTAGTCCTTTCCATCATGGCCGCCGCCGAGTGTATTTCCCTGTTTACGCTCGGCGGCTCGGCGCGTTGCAACTTCTGATTCCTCTACGTTGCTAGCGCTCCTCAGTTCTCTCACTTGGCGGTGTTCCGCTCCTGTCCTATTTTCCCCTGTTTACTTCTCTCATTCAGTTGTCTTCTCTTCCCTCTCTTGCCTGCGCCCCGTTATTTCACTTGGGGGCTTGGATTGCTCGCCTCCCTTCGCTTCTCCTGCCTTGCCTCTTTTGAGTTCTCTCTCTCTCTGGCTCCCCCCCCTTTGATTCCATTCAGTTCCGTTCTCTCAACTCACCTCGCGGAGCCCTTACCTGCCGGATTTGCCGGTATCCCATATCCAGCTGGTCTTGGATTATCCTCTCGTTCCGCTGCATCGGATATCTACACTCCGAAGGGGTTTTTGTGCCGTAAGGCTTTTCCCCTTGCCTCGCTTGTCTGTCGCGGGGGGGAGTCACCGCTGATTCGTTTCCAAAGGGTCACGGTGGCTTCCTCCCGAGGCCGACCCTATCTACACAAGAAGAGGAGGACTTTTACTCATTGATCCCGCGGAAAGAAGTTGGACTTCTCATCATCATCAGGTGAGGAGGAAGGGGAACTTGAAGACTCTCAGGGTTCGAGTGGGGTGGACAACATAACGGAAAACCCTGTTGATACGCCCACAGCATCAGGCATAGTTGATAGCTTGCAACGCCAAAATACTGACATGGCAACTCCCCAGCAACTTCAAGAATTGGTCGCGGCGGTACAAAACTTAAACCTGGAAGTTCAAGCCCTTAAGACAGCAAATACCGCTCTCCAACAGAGAGTTACCACCAGAGAACAGCAAGTCACAGATTTACCTCCTTTGCCTCTGGTTTCAGGCAAATTCGACGGATCAGAGAAAAAATTCAAAGAATTCTTGGAAGATTGTAATATCCATTTCGCTTTCAGACAGAACACCTTTTCCTCCGATCATGCTAAAGTGGGGTTTATGATCACACACCTGACTGGTAATGCCCTAGCGTGGGCTTCCCCATTGGTGTCCCAGTCCGACCCAGTGTTACAGAACTTTGTAGCATTCAAGGATCTTCTCAAGCAGACATTTCTTCACACTGAAAGCGCTCACCTGGCTAGTGAAGACCTGTTGGATGTTCGTCAGGGTGGTTCTGACCTACTTACTTATATATCCTCCTTCAAAAGACTGGCTGCAGAAGCTGGCTGGCAAGAAGAGGCTCAATACACCATCTTCAGGAGGGGTTTGCGCGAAGAGCTGAAGGACGAGCTCGCTAGGATCCCTCACCCCGATTCTTTCTCAGATCTCATAAAGGCTGTTGTACGGATAGATTTTCGGTTGACTGAACGGAGGAATGAAAAGAGAAAGACCCGTAACTCCAGCTCTTACCCCGAGACTCACCCATCGACCTCCTCACCTGCCGCTCGTCCATCCACCCGGGAAGAACCTATGCAAATAGGAGCAACCAGAGCGCCCTTGACAGCGGAAGAGAAGAAGAGGAGAAGGGAGGTCAGCCTTTGTCTATACTGTGGCTCCTCCACACACCTCTTGATAGACTGCCCAGATGTACCCCCCAGACGTCTGGGAAACGAACGCCCTCGGTAGTTGGCAGGACGGACTACCGAGGGGCTTTTCCCAGTTCCTACGTCACTCTTTCAGTTACTTCTGCCCAACCCTCGTAAGACCAACGTCTCATGGTGGTATCCGTCCAGCTTCAGTTCAGAGGAAAGGAAATGGAGACCCTGGCTCTGCTGGATTGTGAAGCAGCCGGGAACTTCCTGGACACCCTATGGGCCGACAAGGTAGGCCTTCGCAGAATAGCCAAGAAGGAAGACCAGAAGGTAGAGGGAGTAGATGGTACCCCTCTGTGCTCCGGCCTCATTACCCACACCACAGAGGAGGTACGGGTATCCATTCAACAACATACTGAAGTACTGAGCTTTGATATTATTCGTGCAGCTCATTTCCCAGTCATTTTGGGGATTGGTTGGCTCCGACGACACAACCCTACCATAGATTGGTCGGCAAATCTTCTAAGTTTTCATTCTGCTTACTGCCAGGAGAAGTGTCTTCCAGGACCTTTGTTTGAAAGCGTCAAGACGGGGTGTGCCCCTGAGAGGAGCACGATCCATTGCATCCCAAGCTGTCTTCAGGAGTACGCCACAGTGTTCCAAGACCAACAACCCATGGAACTTCCTCCTCATCGACCTGAGGACTGTAGGATAGACTTAGTCCCTCAGGTTCTGGTTCTGTTTTGTAGGATGTATCCCCTTTCCTTGTCGGAAAAGGAAGTCCTTAGACGCTACTTAGATGACAACTTAGCCAACAGACTTATCCGACCTTCCAGATCACCAGCAGGAGCATCTCTATTCTTCATTCCCAAGAGGGACTCCAAGGACCTAAGACCTTGTATCGATTACCGAGGCCTTAACCAATTTACCATCAAGGACCGGTACCCGATGCCTATCATCTCGGAGATCCTGGAGACCGTCCAAGGCTCAGTAGTTTTTTCCAAACTCGACCTACGTAATGCTTACCATTTGCTCCGCATCAGGACCGGTGACGAATGGAAGACGGCTTTCCGCACTCCCTATGGGCTGTTCGAATATCAGGTTATGCCCTTCGGACTGGTCAATGCTCCCTCAATTTTTCAAAGGTTTATGGACCGTATATTTTCTGATCTCTTGGGCCAAAACATCGTTGTCTACTTAGACGATATTTGGTTTACTCCCGTCAGCCCGAAGAGCATACTCGTCATGTGAAGGAAGTATTACACAGGCTGCAGCGACACTATTTATTGGTCAAGCCGGAAAAGTGTGCTTTCGCCAAATCCTCCGTCTCCTATCTGGGGTTTATTTTGTCCAGCGAGGGGATCACCATGGATCCCAAGAAGGTCCAAGCTATTCTAGGCTGGCCCTCCCCTTCGTCGGTCAAGGAGATTCAAAGATTTTTGGGACTGGACAACTTTTACCGGAAGTTTATTCCCGAATTTTCCAGACTCACTCTGCCTATCACCTCCTTACTAAAGAAAGCCTCCATGCCTTTTCGCTGGTCCAGGGAAGCCGAGGAGAGTTTCATCTGCCTGAAAAGAAGGTTCTGTTCTGCCCCTATTCTGAGACAGCCGGACCAACTGCTACCCTTTATTCTTGAGACTGACGCCTCCGCGGGTGCGGTTGGCGCCGTTCTCCTACAATCAAATCAGGGCCAAGAACATCCCATCGCCTATTTCTCCAAGACTCTGAACCCTAGTCAGCTGAACTACTCCGTCATAGAAAAGGAGCTCTTAGCTATGAAACTGGCTTGTCTAGAATGGAGGCACCTTCTCCAAGGAAGCTTACACCCGTTCCTGATACGTACTGATCACAAGAACCTACAGATCCTACGTCAACAAGAGTGTTATAACACCAGACAAGCCCGATGGGCGCATTTCTTTGCACAGTTCCATTTTCTCATCACATACATACCTGGTACCCAAAACCAGGTTGCTGACGCCTTATCTCGCAGAGATGAGATCTCTCGCCGATACGAGAAAGAGCTCATGTTTCCTCATATCAAGATCATTTCCGCTGTATCGTCTTTCTTGGAAGAAGTGAGGGAAAGATCTCTTTCCCCAGAAGAAACGCTCTTGCAAGTGGGGAGGACTCCGGTGGATCGGAGGGACGGTCTGTACTTCACTCGAGGGAGGCTCATCCTTCCTTCACAGGACCTCAGAATACAAGCTCTCCAGTGGTGTCACGACTCGAAGGTGGCTGGGCATAGAGGCTTACGAGGGACTTTGGAATTACTGCAGAGATCCTTTTACTGGCCCGGTATGCGAGCCGATACTCAGGCATACATCCAGACCTGTCTGACCTGTATGCAAAATAAACATTCCACTCGAAGTCCTCTTGGCCTGCTTCAACAAGACTCGATTCCCTCAGGCCCCTGGAAGCACATTTCTACTGATTTCATCGTAGATCTACCGGTTTCCCAGGGCTGTACCTGTATCATGGTAACTGTGGACTCCTTCTCGAAGTTGGCTCATTTTTCCCCCTTACCCAGGATACCTTCGGCCTCCCTTATGGCGAAAGTCTTCATGAAAGATATCTTCAGGTTGCATGGTCTCCCCAAAAAGATCGTGTCTGACCGTGGGAGCCAATACACCTCAAAATTCTGGACTGCCTTGTGCAAACTGCTGGGTATCGAAAGGGCTCTGTCTTCTGGGTTCCACCCACAGACTAACGGGCAGACGGAAAGGCTAAACGGGACCCTCGAGCAGTATTTGAGGTGTTTCATTAACCAACAACAGGATAACTGGGTTTCCCTCTTACCAACAGCTGAGTTCGCTTATAACAATTCTGTACACAGCGCACTTGGGATCAGCCCTTTCTTTTGTACATATGGGTACCATCCTAAATCTATAGTACCCACCTTCTGGACTGAGACTCCCATACCATCCTTAGAAACCTCTCTGTCTAAATTAAAGGAAGCCCATAACACCGCCAACCAAAGTCTTCTAAAGGCCAATACCCGTAACAAACTACAAGCTGATAAACACCGGAGACCTGTACCAGATTGGAACAGAGGTTCCAAGGTCATGCTATCCACCAAGTTTTTGCCCCGCTGGGTACATCCTTCTAAGCTATCTCCCCGATTCATTGGTCCCTTCGAAGTCCTATCCAGAATCAATCCAGTAGCTTATTGCCTCAGACTGCCTAAGAATCTTAGTCGCATTCATCCGACCTTTCATACCTCTCAATTACGTCCCTTCGTATCAGGGAACAGAAAACAGAATACCCCCAAACTCTACACTTTGCCTGCTCCCACCTCTGAGGAATATGAGGTCTCCCACATCCGGGATTCTCGTTACCACAGAGGTCGCCTTGAATATCTTATTCATTGGAAAGGCTATCCTTCATCTGAGGATACCTAGGAACCTCGGACCCATGTGCATGCTTCCCGTTTGCTACGTCAGTTTCACAGATTACATCCCAGCAAGCCGGGGGGGAACCCGACTTCGAGGGGGGCATACTGTCACAACCGCAGGTTCCTGGCGTTTATGGAAGAGGTGGAAACATGGCGGCCGTCCGACTGTGCCGCCACGTTGTGCTCCCAAGCGCTGTTAGCGGTCTAGTCCTTTCCATCATGGCCGCCGCCGAGTGTATTTCTCTGTTTACGCTCGGCGGCTCGGCGCGTTGCAACATCTGATTCCTCTACGTTGCTAGCGCTCCTCAGTTCTCTCGCTTGGCGGTGTTCCGCTCCTGTCCTATTTTCCCCTGCTTACCTCTCTCATTCAGTTGTCTTCTCTTCCCTCTCTTGCCTGCACCCCGTTATTTCACTTGGGGGCTTGGATTGCTCGCCTCCCTTCGCTTCTCCTGCCGTGCCTCTTTTGAGTTCTCTCTCTCTCTGCCCCCCCCCCTTTGATTCCATTCAGTTCTGTTCTCTCAACTCACCTCGCGGAGCCCTTACCTGCCGGATTTGCCAGTATCCCATATCCAGCTGGTCTTGGATTATCCTCTCGTTCCACTGCATCGGATATCTACACTCCGAAGGGGTTTTTGTGCCGTAAGGCTTTTCCCCTTGCCTCGCTTGTCTGTCGCGGGGGGGAGTCACCGCTGATTCGTTCCCAAAGGATCGCGGTGGCTTCCTCCCGAGGCCGACCCTATCTACACAAGAAGAGGAGGACTTTTACTCGTCGATCCCGCGGAAAGAAGTTGGACTTCTCATCATCATCAGGTGAGGAGGAAGGGGAACTTGAAGACTCTCAGGGTTTGAGTGGGGTGGACAACATAACGGAAAACCCTGTTGATACGCCCACAGCGTCAGGCATAGTTGATACTTATAGACAAACTGGGTAATTATGTTTATTTGTCAACCCTAGATCTTACAAAAGGATACTGGCAGTTTCCCTTACAAGGAGAAAAGGAGAAAACTAGGTTTACCACTCCCATAGGACTGTTCCATTTCAAAGTCTTGCCCTTTAGTTTACATGGTGCTCCAGCAACTTTTCAAAGATTAATGGATAGAATTGTACATCCTTATTCAGAATTTTGCAGAGCATACAATGATGACTTTGTAATACAAAGTAAATCTTGAGAGGACCACTTACACCATCTGTGTACCATCATGAGGGCCCTACGTAAGGCTGGTCTAACTGCCAATCCCAAAAAGTATAAACTGGCCCAATCAGCCGTAAAATATCTAGGCCTCTTTGTGGACAATGGCAGGGTCCAACCTGCACAAGAAAAAGTAGGAGCTGTCCTTGAAACACCTACACCCAAGACTAAAAAGGATTTAGGATCTTTCCTGGGGTTAAAAGGTTATTACTGTCACTTTATTCCCAGTTTCTCTGGTAAGACCTCCCTCCTGACCAATAAGTTGAGAAAGGCAGAACCCCAAAAGATTAAATGGAGCGACGAGGATGAAGTTTGTTACAACACCTTAAAGCAGACCTTATGCCAGAGCCCCATCTTAAAAATGGCTGATTTCTCTAAAGAATATGTTCTCCGAACCAATGACTCCCTGACCGCACTAGTTGCCATTTTATCTCAAAATCATGACAGGCTAGAACATCCAATATTTTATATTAGTAGGAAATTGTTCCCTATGGAGAACAATTATTTGGTTCTGGAATTAGAGGCATTGAGGATCAAGTGGGCCATCTTCCATCTCCAATATTATATGCTGGGTAGGCGATTCAGATTGATTACAGCTCATTCTCCCTTAGTCTGGATTAGTCAAAGAACAGAGTCAAACTCACAAGTCATGTGATGGTTATTGGATGTACAGCCATACTGTTTCTCAGTAGAACATCGAAAAGGCTGTGAACAAGCCAATGTAGACTTCCTTTTGAGGTTCCCCTGTAAAACAGTCCAGTCCACATAGCATAGGAGAAGGGTATGTGAAAAACCTAAGGGTTTTTTCCTTCCTCTTCCTCAGGGATCCTTTACACAGTTGGCCAGGGGAGGGCCATCATTTTTGGATCCCGACCCTGGGTTGGACTAGCGAGGAAGGATCGCCTGGGTAGAAGGTGCTCAGGGATTGGGGAGGAAATACCCAAGATTAAGACCCCCTTTTCTGATAACCACCTAACTGACCCCCCTCAGCCTATTATACATCACAAGATGCCCATTCCTCAGTGTACAATTTAAGTAATGAGATGAATAGAAGGGATCTAGGAGTTATACAGATATCTTATGGGAAACACCATCATGGAACTGGGAAGAAGACGAAGAAGATGCAAGCAGAGGCACAACCTTGCTCTCAATACATATGTCCCACCAGTACGGTCAGGCAGAGTCAGGCACTTGAAGCTGACTACATTCACCTGAAATCTGTTAACCCTGGCTGGCAGTATAAAAACAGCAGCCTTCACCAGAAAGATGAGTGAGTCGGGAGGAGAGCAAGAGCACCAGAGCAAGCCAGGACTGGCAGCAAGAGAACAGGATGCCGAGACACTGGTGGTCTGCGGGTTGAAGCAAAGGAGAAAGGTGTGGCAAGGGAGCCGTGTCGCCAAGGAGCCCAGAGAGTCTCTGAGAAGGAGCTGGAAACCAATGAATGGAAAGACAGTGAGAGAGCCCAGGGACAGCCCAGAAAGTGTCTGATTGGTAGGGGGCGAGCCCCTGATCTCGGAACGAAAAATTGTTGAAGCTGAACTCAACCATTGAGTCTGAATATAAAGGAAATCCTGGTTTGTGAAAGCGTGAGTGAATACAAAGTTGCCAAATAAGCATGTATAAAGAAACATGCGCCAGTTGAAGTATGAACTCCAATTGTGAAATGTACAAGAGAGAGCAAGCAAAACAATGAGATCCTAAGTAACAGAGTGGTTGTGTGTATAATTACATGTTCTCGAAAGCCTCTGTATGAATGAAGGAGCTGCTTAAGGGGAAGGGGAGCTGTCCGTGACTGAAAACCGAGCAAAATACAGAGCATAGAAAGGGGATTCACAAAAAGAAGAAAAAGTGAGCAAAATCCCCATAAGGAGATACAAGTTGATGAAAAGCTAGAATAAAGTGAAATAAGTACAACTGAGGGGGCAAAACTAAGCTTCAGAAAGTGATAAAGTAAAAGTAAAGTGAAAGGAGTTGAACCATGAAAGAAGGGGTGAAGCTAAACTGCAGGGCCTGGGTTGCACAACCTGTGATGGATGGACTGTGCGGTCTGACAACTAGGCCACAACCCAATGAGACCCATCCCGATGAAATACGCATTTGACCAATGGAGAGAGAGTGTGGTAAAGTATGAGGAAGGGAACCCTTAAGAAGGTAAATTGAACCGTCATAAGATGAACATTAAATGTAATGATTTGCCAAGGAAAGAACAATACTTTGAAAGTGGAAGGTGAACTTTTGTGAAACCAAGAGGAACCAAGGGGGGGTTTTGAATCTGGGAAAGGGAACCCATAGAAGCCCTTATACCTTGTGAAAACATATTGTGAACTGTTTAACTTTGGTGAACCCAAGTGCGTTGAACTTGGGGAAGGGAGCCGTGGAAGAGCTCCAGTGCCGTCCTGTCTTACTTGTTGAACACTATTTTGTTAATCCAGTTCCTTGCACATTGTATAGAAGTGTGGGCAAGCATAGGTTTGAGACAGGCAACCTTTTTGTTTTGGATTAATTGGCTTAGACTTTCCTTAGTTTACATTCTGGTAGAGATTACTCTCACCCTAAGGTTATGCGTTATACCACCCTGACAATTTAGAATAAAGGCTTACAAACTGTGTTTTGCTTGCCTGTGTCATATCTTCATACCATGCCTGTCTTACAAGTGACAAGTCGGAAGCGGTTACTGGAGCGGGCGCCAGGTTTTCTTTTTCCTGATAACTCCTTTGCGGTTGATGAGTTCTTGGTGTACCAGGTTGCTGATGATTCGGGTTGCAAGTGAGTTGTTTCAGAGGCATTTATTGGACAATGGAGGCTGACAGGGTGTCATTGAGTGTTTCCAGTAGAGAGTCGAGGTTTGGTTGGGGGTGTTCAGTCCATTTAAGGTGAAGGTTAGCGAGGTCTTCCCTGACTGCTTCCACTGTGAAGTTCTTGAAGGATCTGAAGGTTTTTCCGATGGGTTTCTGCTGGAAGTGCTTGACTGGGGTGGTGTGCAGGATGTTGAAAGGCATGGCTAGCTCGTCAGACCAGTCAAGCGGTGGAGTGAAGACAGTGCAGTAATGATTAGGTAGAGGATGTTACATTTTTTGTGTGTTTGGTCTTTCATGTGCTGTGTGAGACTAAGTGTGTCGAGAAGTCCGAGGAGAGCTTCCGTCATCCATTTGGTGGTCTTGCTGCCTGGGAAGTTGAAGTCGCATAGGAAGATGTTGTTGGCTTGCATGAGGGACATGGTCGGTGAAGCATCTCTGCTGCTGCAGAAGAATGCAAAACATTGAAGCTGGCACTTGACACACCTAACAAATGTATTGTATCTTCACTTTCACTGCATTTGCATTTGACCTCTGATGGCTGTTGCAGACACAAAGAGCTAATGGGCATCATCGGGATAGATTAAACTGTTCCTGTTCCTTTTCTCTTTTAAATTTTTTATTTGTTTTATTTTGATTATCATTATATCATGTGTATCCTTAAGAATCGTAATTTTTAATTCCCCAACCTGGTTAGAAGCATTCCCATACCAATCTAGGAATGCTTTACATTGTTCTGGAGTATTTGCTCCCTTCTATGTGTGAGCGCACATCATAAATGTAGGGGTTTAGCCGATTCAAAAGGTACCCTCTGCAGGAAACGGCTTACACTTGAACAACATTATTGTAAATATTGTCATCAACCTAGCCAGTAATGTATCTACATAAAGTATGGCGGCATACACTTCTCCAAGGAACTAAATATGTTAACGGTCCCTTTCCCATTATCACCATTAGAAAGACTCTGTATCACATTTGCAGTCCACGTGAGGATTTAAAGATATTGACATGTATACTCAGATTTAATGTGACTCTCCATAAAGAGGTTGAGATGAACACCACAAAGGATATCCGTTTATGGCATTCAGATCTCAGCTTCCCAGAAGTATAATCTTACCACTGTTCTCTCATTTTCTTTTATTCAGATTGCCCACCCCCCCTCTTTTCCTATTCCACCAGTGTCCATTACCCTCTTAATAAGTCTGCTCTGCTGTAAACAATAAATAAAATGTTTTGGTGCAACCCAAGAAAAGACAGGGGTCTGTAGATGTTTCAATTAGGCATCTTACCTATATGTTTGTGATCAGAGGTATTCAAGAGGAAGTGGTCTCATACTCCATTTACAGTCTCAGCTGGGCATGACAAATCTAAGTCCTATGTCCTGATGGCACAAACAGATAAAACATGCCCCATTAAATTTCAGATTCTATGTTAAACACCACATTTTGTTGATCGTGGTTAAAACAACAAACATTTTTACTGATTGTATTTATTGAAAAATGCATGGGGATACCCCTGTCCTCGTCCCTTCACATACCCATAACCCCATTTCTATATAGCTAACTGTAAAACTCTGGGTTCCCAGTGATGACTCTGACATCTCTTGATGTTCTAGTTGTTCCTTTAATGAGTTTCCAGTACATCTTTTATGTTTCTTATGTCAAGTTCATCAGAGCTCAAGGCAAACATGCACCAGCATCCTCCCAGGTAGGCTACATCCCACCAACTCTCTCACTAAGAACTCTCAACCATACAACAACATTCTCACCAGCAAGATTCCATGTCACTCACTCGGCATTCTACTCATTCTGCAAAGACAACATGGAAACCTAAATCACTACATATCTCCCTTCCTTACACAACAACAACAACGCCTACCAAAAGTGGTCATACTCACAACACACAGTACACACACACACTCCAACACATGCGCGTGCATCTCAACCACATGAACTATCACCACACCCGTACAACCTGAACGCATCAGCAGTTCAAATGGTACCATAACACAATACTAACGATGCCCCTCCCCTTTTTTACAAAGTAAAGGAAGGACACCTACCAATGAAAATTGTACCACTAGCAATCAATCTTCAACAGCTCAGGTATCTCTCTAACCTCTTTCCTCCTCTACCACACAAAAACTATAACCAATACTAATCTCATAGCCACACCACAAACAACTCCGAACTGTGCACCACACACACCAAAGAACAAGGCTGGGCATTCCCAACACCCGAGTGAAATGACACAATAACACATTGCACACTAAGGTACCTATGCCGCCACCCCCACTTCGTCGCCTGTGTCCTAAAGATCCACCTAAAGACCAAACAACTATGAGAAAGCATTGTCACACAATATAAAAATATATAAATAAATGCATCACTTTCACCAGAACAACAGTACTCTTGTTACACTCAGCCACCCATAACTTCACAGCCAAATAAATACACACCACTATGATGTGCACCTCACACTCAAAGGACCAGGTTGGACATTCCAAACGTCCGAGTGAAACAACATCCAAACAGCACAAACAGTGCGATATTGCCACCCCTTATCCGTCACCTGTGTTCCTTAAAACAAACAAAGCCAACACCACTGCTGCGAAGAACCACCATGCACTAGGCCACCAAGCACACAACTACAAAAATCACCAAAATGCTAAAACTCTAGCACACCACAAAGACTTACACATGCAGATCCCCACACTGCAACAACAAAAAAGTGCTTTAAAATGAATAACATTTCTGCTAAATTTACTAACTAAACTTCTTAGTTCTCCCTAAATGGCACAAACGTCCACAGTCCCACCTGCAAAGCAAAACATTTAGTAAGCATGTTCCATTTATCACATTTCCTGTGCCATGAACTATAGCTATACCAGTCCACTTTACCTATTGCATTGAAAAGTCCATCTGCGGAAAGAACATGCGTTAAACACAACTTCTTCATAACCCTGACATTGCTCACATCAAATATGTGTCTCTCAATAAAGGCCACAACACCACACACTCCCATTCAGTGTACATTCACCCACAAAAAAAGCTCATGTTGCAATTATGGTGTTATAATATCACAGGCCTCACGTGACAATTAAAACCTAACATGTTAAACTAAACTCTGCTGCATAGTATGTAAAACACCACATATAATCAAAACAAAAGTAAATCCATAAACCACCGGCTTATTAACCAGCTCCTTGGCGCTCTCTTAATGGGCAAAATGCCCCTCGGCTGCACCGCAATGGGCTCTAGGCCCCTCCTCATCACAGCATTTGGGCTCCAAGCCCCTCCAGACGCTGCAGTGGCCCCCAGGACCCTCCTCTTCAGATCTTGTGGCTGCAAACCCCTCCAGGCGCTGTAATGGCCCCCAGGAACCTCATCTGTACAGCATATGGGCTCCAGACTCCACAAAGTCACTTATGACCCTCGTAGAAACACAGTTCTCGTAGTGGGCACCTACCCCCTCTGCCAGAGAGCAGTGGTCTCCTAGTTTCTCCTAGGCACAGCTCAGGCTCCAAGCCTCTCCTATTGCTGCTGTCATGGGCTTCAAGCCCCTCAGCTGCACGGCATGGCTTCCAAATATTTCCAGGCGCAGCTCAGACTCCCAGCCTCTTCAAATGCTGCTGCCTTGAGCTCCAAAGCCCTTCCTGCCGCAGCTTTGGGTTCCCAAACCCCTTCAGACAGTCACTGGGCCCTCAGCCCTGCCAAAGTTCCTCTGCCTTTCACTGTGCCTGACCTGCCCAACTGCTGGCAGGACAGCCAGCCCTTGGCTCAGGTGCTGCTCACTCTCTTCTGCGCCTCTGCCCTTTGCGCTGGGCCCTCCTGCGCCTACAGCATAAAGCGCTCGCCCTACCTGGGAGCGTCTTCTTCTTGGGTTGGGAGGCAGTGTATGTGCCATCCTCAGTGCTGTCCCCCCAGCACAGCCAGCATCCTCGTCGCCAATGTAAAGCTCTGGGTTCCCAGTGATGACTCTGACATCTCCTGATGTTCTAGTTGTTCCTTTAATGAGTTTCCAGTACATATTTTATGTTTCTTATGTCAAGTTCATCAGAGCTCAAGGCAAACATGCACCAGCATCCTACCAGGTAGGCTACATCCCACCAACTCTCTCACTAAGAACTCTCAACCATACAACAACATTCTCACCAGCAAGATTCCATGTCACTCACTCGGCATTCTACTCATTCTGCAAAGACAACATGGAAACCTAAATCACTACACTAACCCCAACCCTGTCTTGCAGTATTTGTTGTAAAAAATGCAGCAAATAACAAATGATGTTTTAACTCATGACCAAAGAGGTTAGTAACAAATAACCATAGTAGTAACAACAGAGTTGGCTTTTATTTCTTTACAGAGGTAGAGAAGTCTAAAAATAAATGCCCCCTTATACTGATTACACAGGTTTAAAAAAATATATTTTACAAAATGAAAATAATACGTAAAACGATAAGATCATTTTCCTCAATTAATTTAAAATATTCATCTTCTAATGGTACATCCTTTGACCTTGACAGGCATGGCGTAATAATGCAAGGCTATATCTGTTAAATTGTGCTCTGGCTAGCCTTCTCACATACTCTCCATCTGTGGTGGGTGAATCCTTCATACATAATGAACAACTGTCTTGGGACCAGCACCCATGGGACCCGAAATTCCGTTTTTCAGGCAAGAATTCCTGCCCTCATTTATGATGTGTCCTTGAACATAAAATACTGTTTGTTTCAACCATCCCATTTACACATTTGATGTAGAGATGATCTTGAGGCATGTGGCTTTGGGAGGCATGGTATCACAAGTATGAGACAATAGGTACAAATGTAAAACCTTTGTTTAATTTTCGGGGTTTGAAAACACTCCTACTTTGCCTTCTGGCTAGAATGGGAGAAGACTCGATCATCAAATGATGAATAATACAAGCCTAGTTGAGTCCATCAAATCAAAATGGCTCATAATAACAAAACCTAATGCCTGCCCTATCAGTTGTACAACAGTGTGTAAAGGAGAATATGTATGCAAAGGAAAGTCAGTGTTTATGTCTCCCCGAAAGTCTGGATCTGGATTTATTACGCCTGCTGGGACATCTAGACCAAACTTCCAGGCTAGGCCAGATTTTTGGGGCCAATCTTATATAACAACGCACAGGGGGTATTAGATCTAAGTCCATGGGAATCATCCCTCTTTTCCCAGAAGGGATAGTGGCTTCTCTGTTGTTAAACAAATCAACGCCTATGTATTCTTTTTTGGCGGTAGAGGGGTCTGAGTCTCTGTGAGTAAGTTTCTAGAATTTTAGGGTCCCCAAATTTGTCTCAATTGAGTTGTATCCCACTTCTTACACCACCATATGTAAGGGAGGCATGGTATCACAAGTATGACACTGACAGAGCAGGAACAATTTGTAAAACCTTTATAACATTTTCAGGGTTTGAAAAAACTCCTACTTTGCCCTAAAGCTAGGATGCGAGTAGTCTTGACCATCAAATGATAAATAATACAATACTAGTTGAGTCAGTCAAATCAAAATGGCCTATACTAACAAAACCCAATGCTTGCCCTATCTCTTGTACGAAATAGTGTAAAGGAGAATATGCATGCACAGGAAAGTCAGTGTTCAAATATAAAGAAATAAATGTGGCTGATTCAGTTCTCCTCCCCATGTTAGACAGCACAGAGTAAGGCAGTCCCCATAGGCAGGCTGACACACTCTGGCTCAAGGTCTTAACACAAAGGCAGTTCAAAACATGGATCGATACCGGCCTGGCCTTCCATGATAAAGTCTTTCTATCCAGCTTTCAAAATGCAGTTCAACAAAAAGTTCACACCAGTCCCCCTCTGTAAGGCTCAGAACTTTCAAAGCAAAAGATCACGTCAGTCTCCCTCAGTATGGCTCAGACCTTTCAAAGCAAAAAGTTCAAAACACTTGCAGGGTTCCCTTCCCCATGCTTAATTCACATCCTCTTGGGGTTTGCTTCCCCTAAGTTGTTACACCTCCGGTCTCCCTCAGTCGGGCTCAGACCGTTTTCTAATGGCTTTAACTTACAGACCTCCGCAGGACAACTTCGACTATCCCTTCAGCTCACACTCTTGTGCTATTTTCCCCAGTGCTTCTTGGTCTAGGTAGTTCAATGTCAGAAGCACAAAAGTTCAACATTCACCTTTTCTCAGGGTTAAATTTGTACCGCTTTGCTTTTACAGTTCATTCACTTTATCGCTACAAACATTTCACCTTTCACAAAGACTTTCGAGTGGGCGACTTCCTTTCGCCGGACCACTCCGTTACTCAGTATCTCTTGTTTCATAACTTTCGTTACTTCAAATTTAATTCACAGGAATGCCTTTCTTTGTGTCTCATGTACATGTACACAGCTTTCAATTGTGTGATATAATGTTGCAACTTCAGTTTTTCCTTAACACACACCCGTCTTTCATGTCGCTTGCCAACTCTCAGGCTCTGTGAGTTTCTTTCGTGTCTTTACAGTTTTTCAAATCACGAGTCAAGGTTAGTATGATAAGCTCGGCCTCACCTCCCCAACTCTGTCATTCACCCAGGAGGGCCGCTTGCGTCCTTGATATATAATACAGCCTTCTTGTTTGGGATTTGGCCTTCTCCACATGTCTTTCATGGCCCTTTGGAGGCAACAACCTCCTGCAGGGAACTCCTGGGATTCTCCACCCTCTGCTCTCGTCCCTCGGTTCGTTGCTCTGCTCCATTCGGTTCACCTTTGCCCTGGAAATTCTGCACTTGCTCATGTTCCGCTTGCTCAGAGTGTGTCTCCATGTTCCGCCTTTTATCTGTTAGAGGAGAGCTCATTGTTATCAACTGATACCAATTAGCTCTCCTCTAACGGATGTATGCACTTACAGTCAAGTGTCTGACTTGGACTGAGCCAATTACCAGTAGATGTCCTATGCAATATGTAAGGGTTAGCCTCTTCAGTCTTATTCCCCCTCATCCTCGACGCAGTGTTTGTGTAAAACTGGGCTGAGGGGGAGTTGGGAAATCGGAGAATCTCATCAAATAAGATGGGTTAGGTGTACAGGAAAGGTGGGAATGCCGCATCTCACCATTGGTCATCTCACCCACATTCACCGAAGACCCCTCACCCAGGTGATCCACTCGCACTGGTCCACCATCAAGATCTGGGTCCAGAGGCGATGCATGCACCCTGGCCACCTGAGAGAGAGATCCCCAGGGATTAGCAGGTGAGACACCCTTTGGATTCTCACAGCTGGCAGAGCACTTTATAAAGAACAAAGTGCACTTACAAAAAAAAAACAGAAGTTAATATTAAGATTTACAAATATGCGAATCCAAAATGCAGGGGTTCAAAGATCAGCAGAATATCTAAAGCATCACCAGTAGTTCCCCAGATTGAGGGCAGAGAATCAATGCTTGAAAACAGTTCTACTGGTTTGAAGTGGTAGAACAGGTATCATGCATGTTCTGGCTCTCCAGATACTCTGAGACCCACTGCAGGGGCACTAGAAAATGGGAATCCTTTGAGGTTCTGCTCTCCCAGACTTGCAATGTTTGGGGCAGACTGGCAGGTCAAGGGCCTCAGTAGGAGCCACCCTAATGTGCCCTGGGAGTGGGTACTGAGGAGAGCTTGACTCAGCCTTTGAAAAAACCTTCTTCTCTTCATTGGTTAAGGGCTTTTGAAAGATCAACATCCCCCAAAAGAGGTCTAAATTGATTATTTCTTATTTCCTGGATGGCCCAAAATGGAATCCAACATGACGTGCGAGTCACCCACTTTTATAAGCAAAGGGTCACATGGGATTGTTGGAAAGATATCCTTCTTTAAGGAGTCCAATCCTCCTCCTTGGGACAAGTGTGCCTTGTATTCTGCAGGCATACCCAGTGTGTCTTGCTCTGCAGGAAGTGGAGGGGACTGGAAGGAGAGAAATGCCCACAGAAATGGAGCAAACCTTATTATAAATAACCTGAGTTCCCCTGGCAGTCCCCTTGTTGTGGATCGAGCTCTTTGAAGCCATGCTCTCCTTTGCCTACAGCTGGGAGATTCCAGGCCTGCCAATATGGTGTTACCTTCCCTCCTATAGGTCCAAGAGAGGCAGGTATCCCACCCTAGTGTCCCATTCACTGGAATGTAGACAGGCAGGAGCCTTGAACCCATATAGCCTCACATAGCTGTCTGAGCTCACATGGCTAATTCTAGTATGCTACGAAGGGTGGCTTTAATAATTTTGTGAAATTCCAGTCACCATATCTCAAGTCAGGTATTGCTTATATTTAAAGATTATACTTCCAGCAGGATGATCATTCATCAAAATTGGGTTGTTTGTGGTCAGAGCTGCAGGATTAAATGCAGCCTGAGTGCTTTCAAAGGGGCACCTTTGACCACTTAACTTGATCTGTGCCACTGCAGAGCATGGGATGCAGATCAGGAGAATGATGCAGCTGGGTACATGTGTCACTGTGCTGTTGGCATGGAGCTTAAAGACAGGGTAGTCTGATTAGCAGACCACCCTTTCTGAGATGGAATTGCTACATGATTGTATTATTTAATACAAATTTAAAAAGCCATGGCTTCTGCTTGCCAGATGGCATTTCTACACACCATCATCTTAAGGTTTCTCAGACTTTCCAAAATACTGCCAAATTTGTTTGACATCTGCCAACTAAAGGGAGCTGAGGTGCCACAGCAACCAGGCACTGCTCATTGAGCTCCTAGGCACAGGTCATCTAGCTGGAAACTCATATAATGGCTGTAGGATGTGACATAAGATTGCACATTTTTTCTGCCAGTCAGACTGAATACAGTCCTACTCTGAAACCTGCCCATACCTGTGACAGGACTCTCCAGCAAGACAATAAAAACATATTTGAGCTTTTTGTCCCAGGATGGCATGAACATGGACTCCTGATTATATGGTTGGTGCAGCTCTCAAGTCCCTGTACTTCGCACAGTTCCCTGAGTGATGAAGATCTTGGTTGCAGTACTGCATCATTGGACTCTATGTGTAGCTTAGCGGCACCCTTCCCTTACATAACACGTCTTATACATGTGTCCTTTGGGTTCTTGTACCAACTCTTCTCAGACGTCACCCAAATCGTCTTCTCTTTTCCTGAAGTCTCCTCTGATTCCTCTATCAACATTTTAAACTTTTGCCATTAAATATTGGATGACTTTGGTCTCTCTGATCATAAACTATACCAAAACAGAGGTGCTCGTCTTCACTCCCAAAAGCTCTCCTCTCTTCTCTGCCTGTCCAGTTTCCACCTGGTACTCTCCCCTACTCTTCTTCTGCTAGAAACCTCAGTGTAATCTACGATCCTTCTCACACCTTCTTTACATTTATCTCCAAAACTTGAACAGCAGCTTGCCTCATCCACCTAAATAATAGGAAAATCATGCACCTTGTTCCTTTCAACACCACAAAGCATCTCTTAACCATCTTGTCTTCTCCAAACTGGACTACTGTGCCAGCATCCTCTTTGGTCTCAGCAACTATGCCTTCTCTTCTCACAACAAGATCATTAAACTTGCCACCAGGCCTCTCTTTGAACTCTTTCACTTCATACCTACTTCTCCGTATCATCACCAGGGCCAGATTAAAATGTCTTCTCCTGGTTCACAAATCTATCCACAATAAGGCTCCACTCTATCTATCCTCCTCTATCCTACTCTACAAGCATTCTCGTAATCTCCTCTCTTCCTCCTCGACTACCCTTGTGGATCCTCGCCTCCCTGTGCTTCCTCTCACTTCTGCTCTTTCTCACGTCTTGCTCCACTTGCATGGAATTCTCTTCCCCTGGAAATCCGATAAACAGTGCACAGGGATTTGTTCCAAACCAAACTAAAAGCCCACTTCCTCACCTCCGAGCTAGCCTCTCGACTTATCTCTCATCTGCCTGCTAGATTTTTCCTTCACCTGTAACCTGCCTCTGTCCCCCACTTCCTCTGCCTTCACTATAGCACTTCAACCATCATGGTCATATCCGAAGCACAGCTGGCCGTACCACCTTTCTGCAATAAAAATTGTAAAATGTTAATAGTCCTTAATCTATGTATGTATACTTACTGTCTCATATACTCTCCTCCATAAACAGGTCAAAATGGCTCTCAAACTCACCACATTGTAAGAAGTTAATCGCTTCCCGTCAAATCTGATTTCGTATCTAGTGTACCTCCTGTTGTGATCAAAAGATCATTGGCCATCCAAGATAATCAAGCCTTTTGGAGAACTTGCTCGAGGCATTTCATGTGCAAAAACTGCCTGTTGATAAAAGGGTCTTAGGAAAACATCATATTATACCTTAAGATACATTTTCTAGAGATATAAATCATATCCAAAAGTTGCATTTGTATAAAAAAAAGACTAAAATAAATTGTCAGCTATCAACTGTCTTCTCCTGGTCTCGGACTGCCCCTCCATAGATGGCAAAGGTAGTGTTCTGCTTTTATGGGATAAAATGCACACACATGGGCTGAAGTTTAGCTGAGCCAGGACTAGTAGGGGGTTACATTTGAGCAATGGAGATGTGATACAATCTACAGTTCAGTCATTGGCAAATGGATCACCTGCTTGGCAATACGCTTTTTAACTGCATTTTTAGTTTGTTACCTACTTACATTGTGTAGCCTCCTATTTCTCTTCTTGTTCAGCCATTCTCTTCCTCCTAGTGTTCCCTTTCTTTACATATGTTATTTTCTTTTGCCTTTATTTCAGCCTCGTCCATATCCTCAGGGTTGTGTTGCCTCTAGTCTTTTCCTTCATGTTTTTTCCTCATAGATAACACTCTAGCTAACCTACTTATTCTCCTGACTTTCTCCATCACCCCCCAAAAATCCACTGTCTCCTTTTGTTTCAAAGACCCCCTGCTGAACTGACACATCCTGCGCTCCAGCAACCATTGCTGTGCACCTACTGATCCCTCCAACCTCAAGCAAGGAAATGTTAACCCTTACTTGACATTTACGGTGTGCCATAAGGTCCCCATCCTACCCCTCATTAACAAAACTATTCCTGCCCACAACTATCCTGCTGATTACTGTCCTGTCTCCCTTCTCCCATTAATTTCAAAACTTCAATCATGGCATTCAACCGCATCACCGCTGCTCTGGAGAAGCATGGGCTCAGTAACCCCCTCCAGTGCAGATTACACAGCCAACACTCCACTGAAACATATTTCAGTTTAGGTGCAACTGATATCCAGTGGTAAAGTGGAGAAGTGTGCTTTAACTTCACAAAGAACAGTTCCGGAATGGTGAAAATGGTTGCAAAAGGTAGTGGAGCTTTTAACAGTAAAAAATGAAAGTAGTGGAACACCGTTCCTAATCGTTCCTGCTCACTCGGCCACTAGTTGTAGTTGTGGCTTGCCTCTTTCTGCCTCATTGGGCCTCATTACGAGTAGGGCGATAAGGGATACCGGGCACCGGTAAGGAGACCGGTGCCGGTAATCCCTTACCGCCCTACTACGAGTTCCCTTAGCGGGTCCCTCCTTTAATGACAGGTCTGACCAGGCGTTATAGACGGGACCCGTTAAGGGACTTCAGAGCTAATAAAGGTACCGCAATTTGCGGTACCATTATTAGCACCTTCCCCATTCCTATTGAGCCCTATGGTGGCTCAAATGGGAATGAGGAATAGCTTTTTCAATGGGGACTTACCGGTCCCGCAAAGGTCGGACTACAGTGGTATGTCTGCATTGAACCATACCGGTAGCCGGACCCGTTATTGGAGGCAGTCATGGAGCAAATAGCGCCATGACTACCTCCGATCTCAGAATGAGGCCCATTGTCTCCATACTACTGAAGGCACACCCACTCACATGTGTCTGAAGAAAAATGCAAAATAATATAACACACTCCGTCAGGAAATTAGATCAACAGATAAGTTGCAAGGATAAGAAACTTTATATAATATAAAGTATGATAGCAAAGAACTCTGCAGCCCGAGAGCGCTCTGCCACAAATTACACGGGCAGCACATTATAAGAAACAATTTTGTCATGAATGATGTGATCATATATAGTATAAAATCACAGTGTGGATTGGAGGGGCCGTATGGCACAGCCTGCTCTATAGGGGAATCCAGGCTCAAATTGGCCGCTGCTTCCCAGTTGATCGGTGTCACGTGGGTCAGCTGGGCTCATCTCTGCGGTGAAGGTCAGGACAAATGTGACACATGGCTAACTGTCTAAGCTAAACAACAGGAACTGATAATACGAGAATAATGGTAAACATAAAATCCTTGCATGAATGGGGGTACTTAGAGTAACTGGATTAATATATTGGCATTCCTACCTCTACATTCATGGCTTCATTGATAGCGGGGTCCTAGTCCCAGGTGTCTCCCGCTGGGGGTTTGATATACTGTTTATGTTCCCTGGTGCCTTATGATATGAAGAGACATGTGTTGCTTTGTGGAGAATATACTCCTGCACAGGATTAAGTCTATGGTGGGTGTTCTGGAAAGGTCAGTGTGAGGGGGTCAGATGTGAATCAACATGAAATAGAGTGGAAGGTCGGAGCTGGTGGGTTGGGGTTAAGAGGGCATGGGCATTTTAGTGGAGATGGATGGGCACTTGTGCTGGAGTCTGCTTCGATCTCACGCTTTCCAGAGAGCACATTCTGTGGAAGTGATACTAAACAATTGCAACAATAAATGGCTGTACTTCCGTCAGAACAAGGCTTGTGTGGAGCTAGCAAGGGGTGGCGATGACTTGGCTCTCTATGCAAGGTGCTGGGGATGGTACAGCTGAGTTTACAGAGGTATGATTTTTGGGCCTAGTAAAAAGATGGCATCTTCACTACTACAAAATGGTGTCTTTTCTTGGGACTGTGAGCTGATAAGTCTCTATGTTATATCCTAAGGGGACATGCCATGGGGGTGGGTGTCTTTCCCCCCTTGATCTATTTACCATAGGAAAGGCTAGGGGGTGGGATAGGACCAGCTCCTTCCCAACACTACATCTGTTTAATGTTTCTGTCACTGCTACTTTTTGGGAGTGCCAGCTGACCAGCCATTATGGCTAATGTGCATAGATCCTAGGTAAACACATACCAAAAATACAAAAGACTAAGAGAGCTGACAAAGTTTTAGTCAAAACAATGTATTCAAAGTCGAAAACTATCAATGCATTCATCAAGCATAGAGAAAGATATAGTGGGGCAGATCTGAACAGATGCATGCTAAAATCCTTTCTGCCAGTCCTTGGGTTCGGTGGATTGTTTAATGTTTATCTTTCAAGCAGACGTGCTGTGCCCACTATGCCAAGGCTGATTATATATTCGTGCTCCCCAATGAAAAACTGTATTCAAGTTTTGAGGCAACCTTTGTAAGATCCTAGGGCTCGCATTGCTGATGTCCTTCTTTATTCAATCAATGCATATGTAAGCAACTGTGAAATGTTTGTGCTATTTTCATTTCTTTGTATTAATACATGCCGTTTCACCCTGCAGCCATCACATGTTTCCCTTTCAATTTCAGCTAATGGTCACTCTAGAAAATATTGACTGTGACCTAAAATGACTACCTTTCCCTGTCAGCTCTAATTTTCCTCTTGATTAAACACCTTCGCTGTTTGCTTCCTGCGCCACAAAAATGCAAACGTCCTTTGGTAGAAGTGGATACATGATTTCAAAAGGTAATTAAAATCAATATGCAAGTGTTCGCTTTTTTCAAGCTACAATGGCCTTCCATTAATATGAAGTTCACCCCTTTTCAAAACGGAATGCCCTTCTGAACGACATACTGAGATTAATAAATAAATACACCCTTCTCTTATTCAGGACGTACCCTAGGCAACTAAACAAGACCTGAATAGATGGAGCCATTGGGTGTTATTCCGTCAATATACACAATGGTGTTCAGATTTCATAAAAGCTGACATTAATTAAATTAGACGTTTGAAGGATTTTCTTTAGAATAACCCGTTTGATATTAATCACAACTGAGATAATGAGTTAAGATTCCACTAAGATTTATCTCATTAGACCATCATAAAGTAAATGTCTGTTGAGAATGTCATTGCATACAAGTTAACTGACTTAACATTTTAATACGCTTTATTCAAGTTACAGTTCTGAAGAATAATGTGTACATGTTTTATTATTTTTGCTCAATACGTTTTAAAACAGTATTGATTAGTGCTAGTTAGTTCAGACGGACAGCTGTCTTTCTGGTAATGACACAGAGTTGATTATTAAAAATTCGTTTTGTGTCTTTTCTTTTTGTTCCAAAATGTAATAAACGTAATATGTGTAAAGAAAAATGTCAACTACAACAATATCACCATCGCCTGCACTTCCTCTGGGTGTTTTCCAATCATGTATGAGTCTTTAGTATAAGACTTTCCTCTATAGCAGTTCGCTGTCTTTTATTCAGGAACAACTAGACCTGCTTAGCAAATAGTCCCAGATTCCCCATGCCTACACTGATCATCCAATTCAATATCCGCCTCAAACAAAAGGCCTGATCCTCATTCATGATAAACTGTATGGCCAAAAAAAGGGAATTAAAATAATGTTCAGGAGCAAGGAACACTACTCGTAATTCTTTTAATGGCCTCCGAGCCATTAATAGAATTACGAGAGAATATCTTACTTTTCCAGGAATAAGCATATGTTTATGGCAAAGCAGGTAAAGTTGCATTATGCATATTTCAAAGCTATGAAAAAAGAGTTTGCACAGCAAGTTTACAAAACAAAAGTAGGAAAAATCGAGGCATTACACTAATTACATGATCTGAGAATATCCTCGGAACTATCCACAGCCCAAAATACCTTCAAAGCCATGGCACTTCTCAAGGAACAGGTACTACAGCGAGATACAGCAACCCCTGCTTCCTTGATACATTTGTAACCTATCTTGCCCACATCGAAGAAGAAATAGACGCATAAGGTTTGCAAACTGTAATCAAAAGCCCACAGCATATTACCTCAGAGAAGCTATTGGTGACACTGCTTTAAACAGTCAATGAAAGTTAACTTTGGATTCGAAGGAAAAAGCAAGACATTAAATGAACCTGGATGTTGTTAAGTTTGTAGAGGTAGAAGAAAGTAAGAGAAAATCCAATTCCACATCCCACAATTAAGAACAGTTAGGAAGAGGAGAAGTCATGACCCTCAACCCCTTCGCCCACTGGAATAATATCAAATCATGATACGTTGTAATGGGAAAGTGGTACAGACTGACAGTGTGGTACGTAGATAGTTTGGACAAATTGGCTAGGAAATTAGCCACGTTTACTCAAGGGGTCTGAGAAGGAACTTGATACTACTGCTGCCAACAACTAGCCCAGGATCTGCAACTAGAGTTGGAGAAATGCAGTGTTACTGGGGCACCAGGATTTGATCATGAATATTGATTCTAAAGTTCCTACTGGAGTCCACCTACCCCAGACACCACCTAAGCCATGCAAACTAGAGTATTGTCTAATATTGGATGTGACAACAGTCAGTGTAGGATGGAAGAGTGGAGGTATGATCAATTGCCAGCTCTAAGGTTATCGAGTACCATGCTTGGAATGGCCAAACAGGGATTACGTCTGTTGCTTTCTAAAATTGGGCTTTTATTAACACTTTAGGAATCAGTGCAAATCAGGTAAATGCCTAAAGAACCTGTTGGTGACCTGTGGACATTGAGATCAGATGCAAAGAGAAATATCAGCAAAGGGCATACCTCTTGTTGAAATTGAGAAGGAGAAGCAGAAAGAGGGACGAAGTTGAGTGGAGAATAGCTTAAATGGAGGTCCTCCTAGGAATTAAATTGCCATGACTTTTCAAAGAGGTTGGGACAAACATGGTGTTAAGGACTCAACTCAGGATACTAAGAGAAGGGAAGAGAACACAGCCAGAGCCTTTCCCGACAATAGATAAGAATAGGTAGCCAGCATCCTGGAGTATTCTCTGAGGCTCAGCTTGGTGTTAACCAGCCCTGCCTGCTACAGCTAAACCAGCCTAATTGATTATGAGAGGTCCAGGTCAAAGGAGAAGGGGTGTCACAAGAGTCAAAAGGAGAAGCAGATGATCCGACACCACAGAACCAGGAGTCACAGAAAAAGTATGGGGACACACAAACACCCAGTCGGTAAGTGACTGAGAATTGGTGATCAACCCCAGAAAGGGTTAACCAGATTGAAGATAACAACACCCATATATTGTGTTGTTAGAAGCTTCAGGAGAAGCCAACTTGATTATGGAAGACAAACTTTGTCTCAGCCCTGAAAAAACATTCCTCTTGGGTATCTGCATGAGTTGTTCCTTAAGGAGGTTCGAGGGATATTGACATTGTTGGTAATACATCTTTATTTTACTTTATTTTGCTTTGGGTTCACCTTATTACCCTGTATAACCCTTTATCTAGATTGATACTTCAGTCCTTTTTTTATCATCCGTCTTACTCAGCTTCATGACAGTGTGTGTCATTAATGGATTGATTGACCCAGACCTGGTTAAATGTACCCACAGCCAGACTCCTCCAGACTGGCACACTAGTTTTGTGCCTTGGGTTTCATTTTCGGCAAAGAAGAGCTCAAACCAAAAGTAAGGGCTTATTTCACACCCAGGAGCCTCCCTGGTTTCCTGTGTTCCCCACATCCAGTGGAAACCTGTGGGGATGTATCCAGTTACAAGGATCAGAATGCCACAATCAGTGACACAAGTTCATATAGTGACACCCGGTGGTAATGGGATGGACCGGGTCGAGCAAAAAGGAAATTAACCAACCGGCTCCCTAGAGCATCCTGGAGGAAGGGGACACCTTCTGACGAAAGGGCTTAGTGACCACTCACTGAGAGTTAGCCCCACACAAGGAAGCTTCCATTGCCACCTGGACACTTCATCTACAGGCAAGTAAGGACAGACCTTAAGGATACTCTGCTAGAAGCATGCCCATAAGTGGAGGGGTTATGGGAGACCATTACTAATGCTGTGGATGCTAAGTAAATGTTCCATTCAGTTGACAGACCAGGGCACACTGAAGAATTCTCAATGGAAGCCGGGAGTTGGGTATCGATAGTGCTCAACCACAAGGTCCGCCCCTGCTGCATATCTAGGCAAGGTGACGATTGGACAGTTGACAGTACTACCCCATTTGACGAATGTTGTAACCCAACCCACCTATGAATCAGTTCTTTCCACAGCAGCTCCTGCTGCAGTGGTTTGTAACCAGCAGTGATCCCAAGGCCTCCTTCCAAAATTATGAATGGATAGAAAATGGAGAAGGATAGCTACAGCAATATATTGCACCACATTTTACAGGAGAACAGCAGGTAGCCTTCCAGTTTCTTAGTTCAGATCTGCAGAAACCCTATGAAACCATAGGAAAAGGGATCTTGAAATTACTTGGTTTTGATAATGAATATCAAAGAAAACAGTTTTGGACACTGCACTTACTACTTCACAACACCCCATGAAAGGTGGTATACTGGGTTTGGTACATATGTTGCATTGGTGACCCTGAAAATTGATCATGGTCCAGGTAAAAGAAAAGCTCATTATGGAACAACTGTGGGATTCTTTACCCACATGTATATAGTGTCGCATTCACAAACTACACCAAGAAACTCTGGAGGCAGTACACCAAGTCACAACTGGCAATGAACCTGCCCCAGAGTGGGGACCAACTAGACCATATACAGTAGCCATCCTGCCTAAAGTTATCTGATGTTCACCACTATGACTCAGGCCTGTTCAATAACTGTTTAGTGAGCCCCACTTGCAGTAGAATCATTTGGTAGACCTGGACTCAGGAAAAGACAGATCCAACCCTTGAGTAGCCCTCTGTAAATGGTTATGATTGCAAAATAATGAAATAAATTACATGGGGCTGTACCGACATCCTAACCCCAGGGTTGACGGATTCCAGTTCTGTTTGCACATTAAGCAGGGGAACAAAGAGGAAGAGCAGTAGGTGGATACAGATTTCCAGGGTGAACCAAAAGATCCAGACATAGGGGCTCTAATGGCCTGGGGTAAATGAGAGGCCACATATTATCTGCTCATAGAGCTGGAGGGACAGCATGTACTAGCTCCAATGCACTTGGAAAGCTGGCCGATGCCTGTAAATGCAGAATTGATCAATCCAGAGCAGCTTATGCTAGAAATTTTTTTACCAGTAACAAATGTCCACTGTGGTCAGGAGGTCTATCAAAAAGCTCTGCTGAACTGCTGTGCTGGCACACAGCAGTTCAATGTGATGGTAGCGAAGGTACCACTTTGACACGCTCCTCCCTAATGGCTACAAGATCCTCTACATGCCCAGGTCCAACCGCTCTGCAGGGGTTGTAGCCCTGATCGTCCAGATTGGATTCCTGCCTTGGTCACTGTTACGCAGGCCTACTCCTCTTTTGAATGCCTCGTCTGCAGGCTCTCTCTATCTCCCAGCCATTCCGTTACTGTGGCTACTATCTATCGCCCACCTGGTCAGATCTCCTCCTTCCTCTCTGAGTGGGCAGACCTCTCCTCCTCACTCCTGGCATCAACCACTCAACTGTAACGCTCACCTGATTCCCACGGAGGCGCTGACCCAAACTGGACTGCTACAGTTGCTTCTATGACTATGATGAGGCGTAGAACTCGGAAGACGCTCTGGGCAGGACCTCCGAATATTGACTGTCTGGCTTGTAAGGTGAGTTTTCTGCAGGTGGAAGAAAAAGGGGTAATTACAAGCTGGTTGAATAAGTTCTCCCACCAATCTTCTGCTTTTCCCACTTCTTGGTTCTCGACTGGTCTCCACAAACTCTCACCTTTGGTTTAGTAAAGCCGAGCTCTCCATCCTGCTTCTGGTGCAGGGGCGCGTGGAATCCAGTTACGTCACTGGATGATTTCAGTGTTTAGGCTCAGTGTCCTTTTGTGGCTTGTAATAGCCCTTCAGGTGCCGAGGAGCTGTTGGCGACACCACCACTGCTGTGCAAGAAGAGGCTTGTGAGTATAGAAGATCTGAGGCCGCTTCTGAAGGAGCACCCTTTTATAATGTCCTTTTCTGTCTTGCAGGTGCCGAGATGCTGTGGGCGATGCCGCCTCTGTTGCACGTGTGGTGGCACGTAAGTATAACTGAATTGTGGCCGTTTCCAAATTGGCGCCTCTGATAATGTCTTTTCCTTCCTTTCAGGTGCCGAAATGCTGAGGGCGATGTTGCCGCTGCTGCGCATGAAGAAGCGCGTAAGTATTACTGAATTGTGGCCACTTCAAAATGGGCACCTCTAATAATGTCTTTTGTCTTCCAGGTGCTGGGATGCTGCCGAAGCGAAGGCCGCGGTGAACTCCGGTGTGATCACGGATGGATAAGGTAAGCGAGCGCAGCTGCGAGCGTGTTGCCCGTTTTCTAACCTTATGTCTTTATTTGCAGGTTGTCGGAGACTGGACTCTTGTGGCTGAATTCTGGTGAGTAGATGTTCCTGTGCCTTTTCTTCATCCACAGGTTGCTGCTCGAGAAGCTGAGGGTGTGTCTGGACCTGGAATGCAGGAGCCGACTCGGTGAGCGTCCTGCTGCTGTTGCAGAATAACGCAAAGCACATGAATTCTATCGGGCGTGGTTTAAATAGTGGAGAAGTGCTTTGGTGCGTATTCTTCCTCCAGCCTCACCCAGGTAAGAAAAGAGTTCCATTGTCAGAGGATTAGCATCAGCCCCACCCAGGTAAGAAAAGAGTTGCTGTAACAGAGGATTGGTCCCTCCCAGTCAGTGGCTGGGACTTCACCCAGCTTGGATTGTTGTAGGTGAGTATGCAGCATGGTCTGCCACAGGTAAGTCCACCCAATCACTACTGCACACTTTAAGAATATGAGCCCGGCGCAAATGGCGCCGGGACTGTGGTTCCTTATGAGCCTGGCACCAGAGGCGCCAGGACATGGTCCAAAGGGCCCCTGTAGGGGTCTGCTGGAACCGGGGGTGTGGATGATGAGCCTGCTTCCGGGGACGCTGGGCCAGTCTTGGCTCCTCGGGAGTAGCGCTCATGACAGCACCCCCCCTCAAGGCCCCTCCCAAACTTGTCCTCCCCGGGGGTTTTGGTTTATCGGGAAAGGTTCGGTAGAATTTCCTGACTAGACGAGGAGCATGGACGTAGTCATAAGGTTCCCAGGATCTTTCCTGGGGTCTGTAGCCTTTCCAGTCGATTAGGTAGAATAGTTTTGATTTGATGATCTTGGAGTCCAAAATGTTTTTAACTTCAAATTCGGGCTCTCCATTCACCTGAATGGGTTCTGGAGGTCTGGTCAGTCTGGTTCCAGGTTGCATGGGTTTCAAAAGAGATACGTGAAACACAGGATGTATTCTCATATGGGTTGGCAAATCTAATTTAACGGCCACTGGATTAATTATGGCTGTAATTGAATATGGTCCCAGGTATTTGGGGTTGAAGGTGCGAGGTCCTTTTAGCGATAAATGTTTGGTGGACAACCAGACTTGATCCCCAACCTGGTATTGAGGGGCATTGCTTCGGTGTTGGTCTGCTCCTTTTTTGTACCTTTCTTTAGCTTGTTGTAGATGTGCAGTCGCTTCCTTGAAAGCTTGGGTAATAACAGAGTGCAACTGATCTACGGCGGGTGTTCCAAGATCTTCAGGTGGGTCGAGGTTGGAGGTTCGAGGATGAATTCCATACAAGATGTAGAAGGGACTCTTCCCGGTTCCCGAATGAACTGAATTGTTGTATGCATATTCAGCTATCCAAAGGATGTCCTTCCAATTGCTTTCAGACTGTTGTAGCATGCATCGTAAATATTGTTCGAGAGTCTGGTTTGTTCTCTCGGTTTGCCCGTCGGTCTGGGGGTGATGGCTGGTTGAAAGTCTTACATCGATTTGAGCTGACCAACAACAACTACGCTAAAAGTGAGAAATAAACTGGCTTCCTCTATCAGAGATTAGTACCGACGGGAAGCCGTGTAACCGGACAATGTTTTCAAGGAATTCTCTGGCTAGTACTGAAGCTGAAGGTAAGCCTTTTAGCGGAATGAAGTGGGCCATTTTAGAAAACAAATCCACAATAACGAGAATAGTGTTGTACCCGGAACAAGATGGTAAGTCTGTGATGAAAACCATGGAAAGGGTATGCCAGGGACACGGTGGAATGTCTAATGGTTGCAGAAGACCAGCCGGCCTTTTCTTTTGACCCTTGTTTTGAGCGCACACACCACAGGACATCACAAATTCTTTTATGTCTTTTCTCCATGAAGGCCACCAGAAGTGTCTCTTCACTTTTTCTGTGGTTTTGGCGATGCCAGGGTGACCCTCCATTAATGAATCATGATAACAGGAGATTACCTGTTTTTGTAAATCCGCGTATGGTAGGAATAATCGTCCTTGGAAATAAGGCAAGTCATTGTTTACGGTGAAGTTCTCTCCTCTTTGTAACCAGCTCTGTAAGTCTGATGGGGTAACAAGTTGTTTAGTTTTTGCCTCAATATCCTCGATGGATTGCGAAGAAATCAGACCCAAGATCCTTTGTTCAGGAATTATTGGTACGGGTTCGGGATTGACAACGTTATCTCCCATTCCAATTCGGGAAAGAGCATCCGCTTTGCCGTTCTTGTTGCCCGGGCGGTAAGTGATCACGAAGTCAAATTCAGCAAAGAATAGAGCCCAGCGAAGCTGTCTGGAGGATTGAGCTTTGGCGGTTTTCAGATACTGTAGATTTCGATGATCGGTGAAAACTCCCCCTTCTTAGAGACTTCAACATCCACCTGGATGTCTCCTGTCCCCACCTGGACTCTTTCGTGACCTCTGTGACTCTCTCTCACTCACTATTCTCCCCTCTGGCTCGACTCACTCTGCAGGGCACACCCTGGATGTCCTGATCTCCTCAGACCTTCCCCTTTCTGTCCCTCTCTCCACTCCTCTCTCCTAGAGTGATCACTTTCTCCTCTCCTCCCATTTCCCCCTCCCTGCCCGTCAGACCAAGCCACTTCCATCACTGCCACCCAACTTCTCGGTCATCCGACCCATGAAGCACGTATCAGTTGAGGCTTTTGCTGCCACCTTCTCACCCCACCTCTGCCTTTGGCTGACTCTCACCCTGACAGAGCCCTCTCCACGCTCCTCTCTGCTATATCTGATACTCTTGATATCCTTGTCCCTGTCATGAGAATCCGCCTGAAGCCCAAAGCCAAGTGCAACTCTTAGTACGACCCAGACCTCGTCACCCTAAAACGCAAGTGCAGGGTGGCCGAGAGGAAATTGCGTGCTTCATGTACATCCTCTGACAAATTGGCCTGCCGCCTGCTCCAAAGGCAATTCCAGCTCTCTGTCCTCACCAAGAAGAGAGCTCATATCCAAGCCCACATCTCTGTGGCATCTAACAACTCTGATGAACTCTTTAAAATCTGCAAGGAACTGGCCAATCCTGCCGCAGTCTCTACCTCTCCTGCCCCCTTGCAGGCCCTCTGCATGGCACTAGCTTCTCACTTCATCTCTAAAACTCAGGACATCCAGTCCTCACTCTCCTCCTCTCCCCTCCCTCACTCTACTCCCTGCTCTTCCTCTGGCACCACTGGAGCCGCCTCTCCTCCCTCCTTCTCTGCCTTTCCCCTGTTCACTGCAGACAAGGTTTCTAGACAAGTCCGATCTATGAAAGTCTCGTCAAAACAGGTTCACCCCTGTTCCTCCAAAACCATCAAGGACTGCATCGACTCCCTGGCTCCTGCCCTGGCTGACTTCTGAAACCACTCCTTTGCCACTCGAGTCTTCCCATCCCCCATAAAGCACTCCCTTGTGCACCCTCTTCTTAAGAAACCCTCTGCTGACCCATCCTGCCTGGCTAACTATCACCCAATCTCCATCACTCCCTTCCTGGGCAAGCTCCTAGAGAAACTGGCCATCTCCCAGCTTAATCTCCACACTGAATCTGTTGGTTGTCATCATGACCAGCAGTCTGGCTTCAGAGCTGCCAGAAGCACGGAAACTGCTCTCCTGAATATCTGTGAAAACCTGCTCTCCAAACTTGACTCTAACACCCCTTGTGTCATCATCCTGCTTGATCTCTCTTCTGCCTTTGACAATGTCAACCATGCCATCCTGCTCAATCATCTCTGTGATAACCAGGGTATCACTGGTCAGGCCCTGGCATGGCTTACTTCTATCCTCTCTGACCAACCCTCCCAGGCCCAACTTGGGTCCTTCCTCTCCGCTATCTTTTTCTCTACCTGTGGTGTCCCCCTGGGGTCTAACCTCTCCCCCTGGCTGTTCAACCAACACCTGTCATTCCTTGCCCACTGCATTGCAGCTCTCTGCCCCAACTTTCAGTGCTATGCGGACGACATCCAGCTCATTTTCAGGCTACCTTCGGCCAACTCTTCTTCTTCCCTCATCTCTGACTGTCTGTCTGCTATCCAGGGGTGGTGTGCCACCAATGACCTCTTCCTTAATGCCAGTAAGACTGAGATTCTCCTCATCGGCCCACCCATTAACTCCTTTCCTCTAGCTCTCTGGCTGGACTCTCTTGCCTCTCTTCCTGCTCCCACCTGCAAGGCTAAAAACCTTGGTGTCATCTTCGACTCCACACTCTCCTTCTCTGCTCACATCTCCAACGTCTCTAAGAAGTCACACTACCAGCTGCACCTCCTCAGAGGTATTCTTCCTTTCCTCTCCTTTCCCCAGAAGCTCACTGTCTCTAGGCTGGATTACTGCAACAGCCTTTTTCTAAATCTGCCTTCTTCTTCTCTCTGCCTTTTGCAGCTCATCCAGAACAGGAATGCGAGTCTTGTCCTTGGTCTCAAGCCCAGGGATCGTATCTCCCCAGGACCGAAATCTCTGCACTGGCTCCCAGTGGCCACCAGGATTAAGTTCATAACCCTATGCATTGTCCACAAACCCTTCTGGGGCATGGGACCTCAATAACTTCAACTCTCTCTTCCTAAATATCTTCCTTCTTGAGCTCTTCACTCATCCGCCTCCAACTCCGTCAGGGTCAGCTGCTTCTCCAAGCAATGAGTTGGTGGTAGATCTCTTTGTTCGGCTGGGGCCTCCCACTGAAACAGCCTCCCTGCCTCCCTTAAACTTGAGAAGAACCATCTCCGGTTCCGGAAGCACCTCAAACCCTTTCTCTTTGCTTCTGCTTTTTCCCCTCCTCTCCCCTGCTGACGTCCTGGCTGTAACCGGAATTGTACTGGAAATCGGAATACCCTCTGATCTCGAGCCCAGGTCCCTCCCCCGCCAGTCTCACTCACCTGCACAGCCTGCCTGGCAACCCCCACACGTGGGGACTGTCTCTGTATCCCACAGTCTCCCCTAGCAGCACTTGACACTTGATGCCTGCACTTACCCTGCACTTGCCACTTGCTGGCCTCTACTTTTACTTATTGTTATTATCTATTCCAATGTAGTGCACTGTCATTTCTCCCTCCCCACACACTTGCGCAATCTGAATGACACCAGGCCTTGTACAATCATTGTCTGTCCTCACTTTGTTCCCCCTCCCTTGCCTCGTCGCGCCGTGAAACACTTGTGTATAGGCAATACCATATCATATCATATCATGGAAGGGCTGCCAAATGAAGTAATTTCTTCCCTAGTTTGATGAGTAGTTCTGTCACCATAAAGAAAGGAGTTCGTAGACTAGAAAATGAGGTAATCCTACAAGGCATGTAATGCCAAGGGTAGACAAAAACTCTTTGAGAACCTAGCAGAGTCTCATCACTTCTTCTAAGTACCTCTATGTTTATCATCCATAGGTTATTAGCACCCTGGCTGGGGGGGAGCCACCCAATCAGATGGCTAGGAACGTGGGCTTGAACCGCTGGTACAAGCCTACTTTCCATGCACCTAACAACTGGCTCTCCCAGCTGCCATCTTCTTCCCACCCTCTGTTACTTTATTTTATTTTTTTGTCACCGCCCAAACCTTTTACTTGACTTATTTCACCACATCCGCTCCTTCCCCTTGCCTCCTGCAGGCCATCATGTACAGGGAAGAGGGACTGCACACAGACCCCTGCTTCCCTTTCTATGGTGGCCATCTTGGAAAAGGATTTTCCATCGTACAGTAGGATGCTGCACATGTCCTGTTGTATGTAGGAAAATCCTTTTCTTTTAAGCACCCTGGTTTACCAGTTGGGTAACCAGGGGTGATAATAGCCTTAATCCCCCTTTCCAGTGTCTGAAACGGGGGATAATGGGCTGGAGCCCTCGTTATCTAGGCTTGCTTCCCTGGGGCGTATAACTTGGGCTGCCTCTGGGAGCCTCTACAAATTGGGAAAAGTGTGACAAAATGCCTACTTGACTTTGTGAGGGCTATGACGCTTGGGTGTCTCTGTGACAGAATGTCATCTGCAACGTAATCCAATCCTGAGTATTTTTAATTTTTGATATGCAAAACAATGGTGGTTTTCTTTCTCTCAGAGTGAGCACTGCTAAACAGTGGCAGCTGGTGAGTTTGAAAGCTGATGGGGCGTACATTTCCCAGGGCGAATTTAGTAGCGAGCGCGCACAGCGTGCGAGCCCACCCCCCCAAAAGGGGGGGGGGGAAATGGCCCACAAAATGTGCTATTTACTGTCCAAAAAACCCACCGAAATATGAAAAAAGCATTTGGTTTTACATATTAATGGTGATACACTATTCTTACATGTGCAAGTGTGATGGTGTATTTTACAGCAGCTTGTATTAGGAATAGCTGGTACTATGGTGTATGCATAAAGAAATTCATTATATAGTCCGTAATGATGGAAACATATGTTTGTCATGCTGTTACTGGCATTCACATGCGTTCATCCTCTTAATAAGGTGGGATTTTAGGCATTTTCTGAAAGGGGGAAACTAAGCTAAAATATTACTTTAGTTTTTAATCACTTAATGCGACATGTGTCCTACCTCTAATGGCTGTCTGCCTCGCTGAGTTGCCATTGCTTCCCCCCTTTTCTTTTCTGAACGCTCGTCATCCTGCTGCCTCTGCAGTCCTCTAGACCCCCTGCTGACCCCTCAACCTGGTCCCCAGCCGTCTAGCATCGCTCTTTTTCCTCACTCCCCACTTAGCACAACACACTCAGAGGCAGAGCCATTTACTGTGGCTGCAATTGCCAACCCTTGATCCGTTATCGTTACACTAGACCACAAGTCCTGACAAATCCACCTAAGCATATAAACAATAACATCATCCCCTCCATCTTACTTCATTGTAACTCAGCCAACCCCTGGTATTCCGAACACTTCCCATAACGTCTCCCATCTTGGCGCTGAGCAAATCCACAAGCATTCATCTGCATCTTCCTCGCCGTCGCTCCGCCCTAGATTTTATTTGTATTTATTTATTTATTTTTTTTTTTCATGTTTTTATTTATTTCTGAGACGGTGTATATCCAAACTCCCCCACCCCCCCCCACATCCCCATGCTACACCACCTGCTCAGAGACTAGCAGAGCCCCACCATCCTACAACTGCTCCCAGTTTGTTTCAGCAAAGTGACTAAAAGACAGACCAAGAAGTTCAGAGGTTTAAGGTGGAGGCAATGGCAGAAATACAGTGTGACATACAGGGCAGGGGCAAATGGGGTAACCTCTGCTTCATTGGTATTACAGAGGATGTCAAAGTGAGCACCTGCCTGGATTCCCTCCTGCTGCGCTGGCCATTCATTCGCTTTTACCTAGAACACTGGCTCTTCTGATCCTACTCCTCTGACAGTAGTAGTCTCTCAATGTTCGGTCCTCAGCCTACTACTGTTCACACTCTACTCCTCCTCCCTCCACAAACATACATTTTCCTTCAGTTTCTCCTACTAACTCTTTGAGGGCATTAAGTCAATCCTCTTCTAATTCTTCACTGCCACCATCAACCTCTCCCACTGGGTTGCATGGTGCCTCTCCACCATCCGTTACTGGATGGCCTTTCACTGTCTAATGCTCAGTTCCTTAAAAAGCAAAGCAATCTCTTTCCAGCTCCTAAGACTTCTGTCCTTTCCTTCTCCCCTATTTATTTACCGCTGAGTGCCTTACATATTCCCACAAAACATGCAAACCTGGGGTGCCCTCCTATAGAGCTTTAAAGCTCCAGCACTTAATCACCTGCACCACACAGCCATTGCTGCAGGCTCCCTCGACTTCCTGCTAGTCTTGTCCTGGTAGCCTATGATCAGTCTCGGGAAGATAGATCAGGGGCAACGTGCACGCCTTGGAAGCAAGATGACACGGAGCACCGCAGGTTCGATCCCCCGGTCCACGCTTAGAAACCTCTGGGTATTAAGCGCGTTATAAATAAAATATATCGTATCAGGCACCCTCCTCAATCTAGCTCTCCAGCCCTCTGCTCCTCTTGCTTCGGCTCCTTCTTCCTCCTAACCTTCCTCCACTAGAACTCCCTTGCTCCGGACTTTAAAAACACCAGCATCATTACATCAGCCTTCGAACAGCACCTTCTATACCTGTACAGCATAGCCCCCAAAGCTATCTCACTCAACCCAAACCACCAATGCTACCCCTTGGGGCCCAAGTAGCCTACACGGCTCCTACAGTCAGCACTGAAAGACGTGTAGGCCCTGGCCTGCATGTCTTTCAGTGCTGACTGTAGGGGCCGTGTTACTGTAACATGGCCCCTACAGTCAGCACTGAAAGAGGTAGGATGTGATCCAGGACAATACTAGATAACCGATACCCTGTAGATTGACATTGTTTGCAGTAGCATATGGTAGACGGTATTGAATGCTGCTGATAAACCGAGCTGCATCAGCGCTCCAACTCCAACCCATCAGCAATCTTACAATGATCCTCGATCACATTAGTCAAAAAACTGCTTCAATACACATACAATGGTGCAAAACAGCTTTGTTCGCATGACTCTTCCCCTTAAGTTCAGCGTTCTGTTGCATCTGCGTGGCTACTGTATGCTCGAGCGATTTAGCTTGATACGGAAATCGTGAAATGGTCTACAAATTCACTGAAACATAAGGCACCAGAAAGGTTTTGTTCACTAATGGCACCACAATTGCACGTTTTTAAACAATCAGGAACAATGCCTGCCTTTAGGTATATATTAATAAAGTGACGCAGATTGTGCTGATCACTGCATTTTGGCAGGGCATGGGTCCTCAGAGGATCTGAAAGGGAGGCTCTCATTAATCAGTTCTTCCACTTGTCGGACAGTCAGTGTACATTCAGTTAAATACTCTAAAATATGGCTTGTCTTTCAACTAGAGAATTCAACATTAAGCGATTCACGTCACGTGCCTCCATATATATTCACTAGGCCCTGGCCTGCACGTCTTTCAGTGCTGACTGTATGGGCCGTCGTATTACTGTAACACGGGCCCTACAGTAAGCACTGAAAGACGTGTAGGCCCTGGCCTGCACGTCTTTCAGTGCTGACTGTAGGGGCCGCCTTGTTACTGTAACACACCCCCCCCCCTACAGTCAGCACTGAAAGACGTGTAGGCCCTGTCCTGCATGTCTTTCAGTGCTGACTGTAGGGGCCGCCGTGTTACTGTAACACGGCCCCTACAGTCAGCACTGAAAGACGTGTAGGCCCTGGCCTGCACGTCTTTCAGTGCGGACTGTAGGGGCCGTGTTACACACACGCGGCCGCCCAAAACAGTGGGTAGGGTAAGGGTTGGTACTAAGTTAACTTAACGCAGCAGGCGAGGCAGGGCCCAAGCTGTGTCTCTGGTTGGACAACTCTTCCGTCTTAGCAGGGGTCGGGTCCGGTCCATTCGTCTTGTGGCATTCGCTCGTCGGGCAGAGAAAGAGAAGTGTGAGGGTGGCGCAGGCGCACGTACACACCCTGCGCCACTTGCATAGATACAGTAATGTCATTGGATGTTTGCCAGCCAATGCAAGGTTTGTCATTAGCTGGAAAACAGCCAATGACATTACTGTAGCTAGGGGGGGGAGAGAAGGATTCTTCACTGCGCTGTTTGCACACATTTTATGCTGGCGGGGCCACCCCTCAAGCGCCCCGCCAGCCTACTAATGAAAGGGCCTTACATAGAGTGCTTGGAGCTACGAGCTCCACGCACTCTACTATTGTAAAAATTTGTGTAAAACGGGGCGCGCCCCGCTGTGGCAGCCGGCCCGACGCCCATAGGATTCATGGGTGTCGGGCCAGCTGCCACAGTATTGTTGCCACAGCGCCCCTGCGCTGTTGGGAAATGCAGAAGATTCAGAAGAGATTCTTCTGAATCTTGCTGCTTTTTTCCTGCTTTTTTCTTCTTTTCTACTTTTTGGGGGGGCGGCGCCCTGCCGCCCTATAATAGCAGCCGCCACTGCTGCTGAACATACCTCACTTTAAAAATGCACCATGCTAAAAACATAGTTCACACGTATGTAGTGTGCTGGACCTTGTCTACAGACAGAAAGGCATCTGCAATCTGATTTGGCAACATAGCAGCTACAAAGTGACATGTGCATTCATGAAACAGGGCACTAGAATCAAATTAATTCCAACAGCCATGTGCAGCCTTTAAGTGTGGGCAAAAATGTTCAAACTATAACTGCACATCTTGATGGACGAGACAGCACGTTTGCAAAGTATAAATGTAAAAAAATAATCTTATTTGATCTATTCGCACATGAGTAGATAAAGTTACAACTGCCAACCCACAAACGTATATTGTGTTATGATTAATTTTTCCCCTCCGGCCCTTGCAGCATCCCAGCTGTTTGTGTATCGCATTTGGTCTTGGCAAGCCCACCCACAACAGATAACAGACCAGAACAGAAAGCCCTTTGTTCTCCGTTGGGAAGGCTTGACAACTTCCTGGATGAGTAGTACATACCTCCTCCATGGGCAGAGTACAGGCTGTGAGCTTAAAAGGGAAGTCTGCAACACAGTGGGGAAGTTGTACTATGAAGATATGATATGATTGTATGATATGATCGTTTATTTATATAGCGCCTACACACAATGTGTTTCAAAGCGCTTCACGGCAAGGGAGGAAACAAGGGAAAATACAACCACATTCTTACAGGCCATGAACAGTAAGGATGTGAAATTAACTATCGTACTCAGCCTGACGATATTTAGCAAGAGCTAAGACATAGATAAGGAAGGGAGGGGGAGAACAGACAGGCGACTACCATACTAGGCCTGACGACATTTCTGGTAGAGCCGGAGAAAAACAAAAGGTGAGGGAGAGGGGTGCAGAAAGGGAGGGGAGGAACAAAACAAGCGACTATCATACTAGGCTTGACGACATTTCAGATAGTGCTGGAGGGTTGGTGGGGAGGAAAAAAACAGTAATGGGAGGGTGGAGGAAACAGACGAGGTTGCTATCATATTAGGTCAAGGGACAATTCTGATAGAGTAAGTGCATAGAAGAAAGTAAGGGGAGGAGATAGGAAAAGGGAGAAGGGAAAGGAGGAGAGAAAAGAGAGTAAGCAGTCAAAAAGAGTGGAGAAGCAAGAGTGGAGATGGATAAGATAAGTACTGGAGTGCTTCTGATGACAGTCAGACAGGAGTGGGGGTGGGGGGGTGTTTAGTATATCTTGGTAGAGGACCTCCAAATAGGATAGTGGTTTAACCATCTTCAATATGCCCAAGCCACACCTCCTTTCTGAGACACCCCTACTACTCTGAAAACGTTGCATTCTGGGAACTGACACCACAAGGAATAACCCTTGTTACAACAGCCAACATTGGGCCCTTACAGAAGGCTTGGAGTGGACCAATCTCCTGTGGCAAACTTACTATTGGGTGGGGGGCTCCTTAGTTGAATCTTCATTAAATCACCTTCATAGAATCATCCTCTTGAAACTCCGCACAGGATTTCACTAGAATGTATTTTGTGTAAAGAATGCCTAAAGTCCACAGCCATTGAAGCAACCTGCTGTTGAACACTGGTACCCAAGATTCTGCATGCAGAAGTTGAAAGCCCTGCAAGTGTCTGTGTCAAACCTTTATCGCTGGGAAGGACAGGAGACAGACACAGTGCAGGGTCTCACAGGAACAGAAATCTTAGTAATTTAAAGTTGCATGATTTTTTTTATTCTCCAGCTATTGCAAGTGCTAAGGACTGACGCAGCAGGGTCTGTAATACTATCGATAGGAGTACAATTATCCTGAAGTATTCAGGTATTGGAAAATTACTTTTGAGATATTGGGCCTCATTACGAGGTTGGAGGTAAGGGGTTACAGGCAGCCATGGCGCTAATTGCACCATGGCTACCTCCAAAGTTGTAATGAGGCCCCATATCATTGGTCCCCCTGTGAGGTCCATGATACAGAGGCACCTCGGAACCCATAACCCACTGTATGTGAAGCTGCCAGGGAAATGTTTTTCATGGAATTCAACTTACAAGCTTGATATGAGGAAACTGGAGAGCCATTGGGTGTTGGTACTGAGTCAAGTGGCATGACACCTAGGAGTTAAAGGTGATTACGAGTTAAGCCCCCCCACACACTATACACTCATTGCAAAATCAGTTGAATTACCCATGGAGTAATACATTATAGTGTGCCCCACCTCTGAAGGGATTGTGAGCCTACTGGGACTGTTTGCCCCAACTGCCATTGAGACTCTACTGGATGACAGTCTTCCGTCAGAGATTCATGCCTCAAGACCTCCAAAGCACCCTGAGGTTAGGAATGTCAACCAGGAGGATTTCTATCACTTTCCTTGTATTCCGAAGAAAGGGCTCATTCCACCAGAGTCACCTTCCTTCCTCCTCTGTGGACGTCTCCTGCACCTGACTTGTCTGACACTCTCTTGCTGCTAGCCCGCCTGGTGAGATTTTCATGCATTTGCAGTCTCCCTTTTCATCTCTCTGCGCTCCATGCTGCTCTCCATCTCTCCTATTTACTCTAACTGCTACTCTACCATCTATCCTACCTCTCTATCGAAGCCTGGAAGGAAAAGGTTAAAAAAAGATCTCCTGGTCTCCAATCCAGGCCTGCCCATCACTGACACCATGTCAATGCTTCTTCCAGGCAGACTGTCACAGACAACCTCTTTGTCACACCCTCTCCTGACCTATGGACTTGCCCCATGGTCTCTGCCTTCTCCCCTTTCTCTTTGTCGCCCATTAATGGTGCCACCAGATGGGAAGTACTCCTAGTATGCTTCTCATCATCTAGGCGTATCATTAATGTTTATCAGAATGGCACTGTCATGACCCAGAGCTCTCAGCCCAACATCCTCCTTCTTGATAGGAGTCTTATGTCTCTCATCAGCTTCCTCCTTTCTCCTGCCATTCCTCCATTTCCACCCCACTTGCCCCTTCTCCACCACTGATGGGCATTCCACATCCCTGTTTCACCCCCTCGGAAGACCTTTAAAGGTGACAACCAGCTTCACCTAGCCACCCTCAACTCTTGCTCTGCTGTTCAACACTCTTCTGATATCTGTCTCCTTCTTGAAGACTTTGAGCTTGACGTTCCCACTCTCACTGAGACGTGGTTCACTGGCAGCTCTGTCATGGCTTTTGGCACTCTCCTTCCTGAAGGCTACAAGATTCTCCCTAAACCCAGGCCTAACTTGTCTGGAGGCAGAGTGACCTTGATCTTCCCTGAATGGGTACCTACTACTATCATTCCCACGCAGACCTACTCTTCCTTGGAATGCTGCATCTGAAAGCTTGGTGTCATACCAATCCTCTCATTGACTATTGCCACCACCAACAGAACCCCCTAGTCCAGTGTCCCTCTTCCTCTCAGAGTGGTCTGACCTCACCTCTTGCCTCCACCTCCAAGATTGTCCTCCTTGTAGACTTTGATATTCACCTTGACTCTCCTGACTCGACCAGTGAACTCTTCTGCAGCATCTGTGAATTTCTTTCCCTCACATTCATCCCTCCACTCTGACCCACTCAGTCGGTTATACCTTGGATGCTCTCATCTTTACGACCCTCTCACTACACCTCTCTCCTGGTCTGACCACGCTCTTCTGTCCTCTCACCTGGATCTCTGACTCTGCACCTGCTAACCTTCACCTCTCTATCACCAACACCCTGGACATCCTTGCCCCTGTCATGAAGATCCACATTAAGCCTGGCTCCAAGAGCATCACCTTGTATGACTCCAACCTAGCCTCTCTGAAGCGCAAGTGCAAAGTTGCTGGGCAGACATCAGGCACATCCTCTGGAAGGCCTATATACAAGCCTACATCTCAGGGGCCACTAACAACAAGGTCAAAAAGTTTAAAATCTGCAAGGAACTTACCAATCATACTGCAGTCTCCACTTCTCAGGACATACCACCCTCACTCTTCTCTACTCCCATCCCTCCTCCCTCCCCAGCTCTCAGACATCCCTTGCCCCCCCCTTCCCTCCTATTCTCCTCTTTCTCACCCATAGCACCGGATGAGGTCTCTAGACAAATCCTCTCTATGAAATTCTCCTCTTAACAGGTGCTCCCCTGCGCCTCCCGAACTATCAAGGACAACATTGCCTCCCTTGCGCCAGACTTGGCTGATTTCTGTAATCACTCCTTTGCCACCAGCTCCTTCCTTCTACCCCTCAAGCACTCCTGTGTGCATTGTCTCCTCAAAAATCCTCCTGCCGACCCTTCCTGCCTGGCTTACTACCGCCCTATCACCATTACCCCCGTATTGGGCAACCTCCTGGAGAAGCTTGAAATCTCCCAACTTCTCCATTACACTGAATCTGTTGGTTGTCTTCACAACCAACAGTCTGGCTTCAGAGCAGCCAGAGGCACGAAAACTGCTCTACTGACCAACAGTGAAGACTAGCTCTCAAATCTCAATTCCAACTCTCCCTCTGTTCCTATCCTTCTGGATCTTGCCTCTGCCTTTGACACGGTCAATCATGCCACCCTGTCAAATCAGCTCCATGACACCCTTGGAATCACAGGCCTGGCTTTTGATTGGTTGACCTCAAAACTCGCCAAACAACCTTGCCAGTTTCAATTTCGCCCTTTACTCTCCCCTATCACAATCTGCACCTCCAGCGTCCCTCAAGGCTCTATCCTCTTGCTGTGGGTCTTCAACACCTACCTTGCCCCTCTGGCCCACCTCATCTCCTTCTCTCCTCACTTCCAGTTTTATGCAAATGACACACAGCTCTCCTTCAAGCTTACCTCTAATTCCTCCTCGTCCGCCTCTCTCAACCCTGACTGGTGTTTATGCACGGTGTGCTGCCAATGATCTCTGCCTTAATGCCAGTAAGACTAAGATCTTTCTCACTGGGACCCAGCTCCCTCCATCTAGCAGCACTCTATGGGTCCTCTCCCCTCACCCTCTTGTGAGGAAGAAAACCTTGATGTCACCTTTGAATCCTCTCTCGCCTTCTCTGCTCACATCATGGACTATGCCAAGAAGGCCCACCATCAGCTGCACCTCATCAGTGTCATGATCCCTTTCCTCACCTTCCCCCAGAAACTTAATGTCCACTCTAGGCTCAACTATTGCAACATCCTCTTCTTCAATCTTCATTTGTCCTGCCTTCCCCCCCTTCAACTGATCCAGAACAGGACTGCAAGACTTATCCTTGTCCTCAAGCACAAGGACTGCATCTCTCGAGCCCTACAATCTCTCCTCTGGCTCCTAGTTGATGCTAGGATCAAGTTCAAGAACCTATGCATCATCCAAAAGGCTTTCTGGGTTCTTGGCACCCCACTCTATCCAACTCTCTTTCCCTAAATACTTTCCTACTAGTGCCCTTTGGGCTTCTAGCTCCAGTTATCTGCAGATCAGATGCTTCTTGAAGCAGCAGTTGGGGTAGATCTCTCTCCTCTGCAGGAGCCTCCCTCCGGAATATCTCTCTGGCCCTCTCAGGCTTGAGCCACATCTCCTTACATTCTGGAAATTCCTCAAGACCCTCCTTTTCTCTTCTTTCTACCTTCGCTCTCCCCCTCTGCTGCTATCACACCAGTCTGCTGCAGTGACTGGCTGCCTGTTTCCCTCTGAGTTTTACAGTGCATCATTCACCCCGCTTCAGCCAGTCCACCACACTCCTTGACTTATCATATGGACCGCAACCCCTGCACACCTAACAATCTCTGGCACTTTCCCTCCTGAACTCCCTTTAGCACTCGCCTAGGCCCAGAGGCCCTCTTACCCCCCACCTTCAAGCCCATTTCACTTGCACACTCTCCTCTTTACCCTACCCCTACCCTTCCCACTCCAGCACTTTGCATTTTGCACAGACTGGCACCCCCCCTCTCCCTCGCACTTCTTGTTACTGCACTTGCATGATCCGAATGTCACAAGGCCTAGTAGGAACATTATTGTTCTCTTTCTCCCTTGTCCCCTTGCCATTTATTGTCTTGTGGCGCCTTCAAATGCCATTCATTGTTTAGGCGCCTTACAAATATCCATTAAATAAAATAAATAAACAAATCCTCCCCTTCCAAATGACCCCCTACAAGACCTCTATGATCCTGTCAATAATGTTTTGACTTCATTACTGCATCACTGCAGTGGGGACTGGTTTGGTTTCCTAGCAAAATCATGGCTAAGCCTAAAACTAGCACATAACTTTTCTGACAAGATGATCTTTGGCATGCAGTGGTTGGAACATTGCCACATTGTCTGAGGTCTCTGAGGTCCTGTACTTGCTACAGATGAAACAGTAGATTCCCTTTAAGAGTCTTTGTCTAGCACACGCAGCACAATACAATGTAGAAAATAGCTCACCAAGGTCCTCCCACTCTAAAAGCTGACAAGACATGAGCGTTCCCAATACCAACTAATCTACCAGTGGTGTGGGCTCTCTGACCAATGACAATGCAAAAGGTTTGTGGGTAGGTTTCTCCACCAACACAAATCCTTCAGGTCACTTATTTTTCAGTAATTTTCAGTAATCAACAAAAGCATATTAGTGCGCAAGAAAATGAGAATCCAACCACTTCATGTCTTCTTAATCTGATCCCTGAGGCTAAATGGGTGAAACACTTCAACATGTTATTTAACAAACCAAATGAACTGAAGAAAGATACATGTAAATGTATGTCAGAGAAAAATCCCTGGGGACTGCAGTGTGAAACAGATGAGATTTTTGATCTCATAAAGAAAAGTAATAAATCCCGAGCACCTGGCCCTGACAGGATTACTAATGTGCTGATGAAAGACGCCCCAGAAGATTGGGCTGAATTCTGCAAATGTTTATTTAACCAAACATTTGAAAGGCATAAAATACCAAAATCATGGAAGTCAGCCATTATGATCCCTATATTCAAACAAGGGGATCGACAGGTACCGGCGAATTACAGACCAATCGCCTTAATGGACACAGTGGGAAAAATCTTTGCAATGGTAATTCTTGCAAGACTGATGACATGGATAAAAGCTTCTAACTCCATTGATAAAAGACAAAAAGGTTTTGTCAAGAAAGTCGGCTACAATTTGAACCTGCTACTTCTAAATGTCTTAAAACATCGCTCTGAGCAAAGGAAAGAGAACATTTACACAGATAGTATAGATTTGTGTCAGGCGTTTGATAGCATTGATCGGGATTTATTGTGAGCGAAACTGAAGACCAAAGGATGCCCCAATGACTTGCTTGAAATTATTCAAGAATTATATTCCGACACTGAAATTCAAGTGAAGCTTGACCACATGGGAAACCTAACCAGAGTGATTAAAACCACTAAGGGGTTGAAGCAGGGTTGCCCTCTGGCAGAAACCCTATTTAACTTCTTCATAGAGGATATAAAAGAAGCTTTCTCAGATAGCTCTACTTTCCCTCCGAAGATCAATGGGGAGGCTGTGGGGTGGCTGCTTTATGTAGACGACCAGATATTCCAGGATCAGACCAAAATCAGCCTGCAGAGAAAACTAACCATACTGAAAAACTATGTAGACAAAAATGTGCTTAATGCGTCAAAATCTAAAATCATGATCTACGGAGAGAAGCCCAATAAAAATAAAGCTTCCTGGACACTGAATAAAGAAAAGTTACATCCGCAACTGGATCAAAAATACCTAGGGGTCATCATTAATAGCTTCAAAAGTGAAAAACTGTGGATTGAGAATGTAAAAAAGAAGTTACATCAGCTGACAGCACAAGGAGTTGCCTTGGAAAAACGATATGGCAAATTATCCTTAGTACTGATCCTAAAATACTTTAAACAAAAGGTAACTCCTGCAATCATCTATGGAGCAGAAACAAATAAAGGACTAAATAAAAGAAATGTGGGATCAATGTGAGAGCTATTTTTGGAAAAGAATATTAAAGTTAGCAAAGTCTTTACCAGCTCAAATAATTAAACATGAGGTAGAACTGATCTCACTTCCTGCGAGAATCTCTCTCTTCAGGAAAGTGATTAGAGAAGATTGTCCTCCACAATTTGAAGTTCTCAAAAAAAGAGGAAACAGGAAGATGAAAAGATAGTTAAGACTTGGAAGTTGGAATTTACTACTCTCCTCTCTTTGCTAGGTTCATCTGAAGAAGCATTGTGCCAAAATCCAGATCTTGTAAAGAAAACAATACCGGCAGAGGATTGGTGGAACACTGAAGAGATGAGAGCAACATCTGAAATCCACACACTGTCTAAAAACAACATTGGATTCCCAAATGTAACAAAAAGTTACTTAAATAAATGTCTTAATGATTCGGGTGGAATTTATTACTAAGGCTAAGATTGAATATATTACTTAATAACAGCACACTAAAGAGATATAAATAAAAAAATAACAGTAGACGAATGTTAGCTGTATTGCCATAAAGAAAAATCATTGAAACATTTGCTGTTATTCTGTCCAAACCTTAAAGATCTACGCTCGATTCATCTTCTCCCTGTACTGGGACACATTGTGGGTTTAAACGCTGAGGAGTGGTGGGAAAGAATGGCCCTCATTCCGACTCATGCTGGTAAGTATCGGTATTTTCCGGCATGGCGTAAAGTACGACACCGTGCTGGTTGTAGGCCCATTCCGAGCTCACGGACACGTGCTTTCTGCCATGCCGGAAAAGGACCGCGCGGCCTGCCACAAAACCCCCCAATTAAGCCCTACCGGCATGCAGCGACACGTAAAGTACAACATCGCCCTGTAAGCATTAGCGCCAGTGCATAACGGTGACCGTACTTTACGTTGACCGTAAATTACAGTGACCGTAAATTACAGTCACCGAAAAAAAAGGAACCGGAAATTACGACATCGCACAGGAACGGGAAGGAGAGCGGCGCCCATCTTTAAAAACACAATCCATTGCCATCCTCAGCAGCCAGCAGCCCTGTGAGGAAACTAAAGTTGGGAACCGGACCATGCACCGCAGGACATGCCGAAAGCACCAAAAAGGGTGGGGGATCGCATCCGCAAGCAGAGATTCTGCCCCGATGAACTCCAGGCCATGGTGGACTACCTGGCAGAGCATACCGATGTAGTCTTCAGTAGAGACATGCACAAGGAATCGACCCTCCGCAAGAAGGCCATCTGGGCGGAACTGGCACAGAGGGTGAGCGCTGTTGGCAACACCCCCCGCACCCCCAGGGACTGCTGCAAGCGATGGGACGACCTGCGGGTGCGGGTGCGGGGCCTCCTCTCCAGCAACCGCAGCCAGGCCCTGCAGACGGGAGGTGGGCCAAGTACCCCAGTACAACTCGAGCCGTGGGAGGAGACCTGTGCGGAGCTCATTGGCACTGAATCGATTGAGGGCGTGGGGACCATGGAGTGCGGGGGAACGACTTCTGCAGAAGGAGGTGAGTGTTGACAGTGTACACTGGCAATGTCCATTGCATGATGTAAACTGACCCAGGGGCCATGGAAGGCACCCTCTCGTGTTGCTTTCCCCCCATCCAATGCATCACCCCATCCAACAAATGCTGGGGCGAGTGCCGCCTAATGCTGTCCCAAGTGCAAGTACATAACGCACATCAACCATAGTGCATTGACTTGCACAGCCCATCATGCACACTGTCCAGCGTGGTAGGAATGGTACCGGCCAAAATGTACATGACCAGGGCACAAAGAATCACTCCCAAACATGTGTATATGTCATCACCATGCACATGTTCCACTGCTATAGCTACCCCCCAAACCGAACAAACCGTAAATGACCGAAATGTCCAAGCAACCATGTATGCAAATAGGACATTGCACATACACTAATGTTGTCCCTCTCTCCTACCCCCACAGGCACAGACCATGACAGCACAGAGCCCCAAGGAAGCCGCCCAAGCAACTCTGCAGGTACTGGCAGGGTCAGGTCGAAGCCAGCAGGAAAGAAAAACATCCCCCAGCCTACGGAAAGGCCACTTGAAGCTGGCAGACCAGCAACCCACACAGCCTCGGCGGCAGTAATTGTGCAAACCCCTAGCTCGGCACAGTCGAGCGTCTCAGGTGAGGCTGCTGCTACCGCCCTGGATGAGTGGGAGCCCAGCCCGCCACCCATCCAGGGGCCCATGTCGGAGGACAAACAAGACAGCATGCACATGCCGGAGCCATGCCTTGTGACCCTGGCGTCATGCAGCGACTCTGGGGATGCACAATCACCCGTGCACAGTCTTGCACTTGACCCACAGGGGTATGACGTCGTTCCCCCAAGTCCACCCATACCACCCCCTGCAGATCATGCTGTTGCAAGTGGATCCTCAGATGGTCTCCCTTCTCATGACCAGCACCGGGTGCGCTAGTTGAGCGATCTCATTGAGAACTATATTGAGGACAATCGCCAGGCCAGGGCAGAACTACATGAGGAACTAATCCAAATTCGGCAGTCCCTCACCGACTCCACCACCAGATTGTGCGACTCCCTGACGGACAGCACGACCCGGCTATGCCATGTCCTGAATCACATAGCGAATGCCCTTGAGGCAGGGCAACACAATACGGAGCCACAGCAGGAGGACACGTCCGCGACAAGTGAGGCCACGCAATGCAGCCCGGAGAGACGCACTCGGCGTTCCTTGCATCACCGGGATTTGCCTCCCCCAGACAAGGGGGGCAAGAGACATTAGCCATTCCTGCCACATGTGGGCCCCACACCCTACATGGGACGACTGCTCTGGAGATGGGGGGAGAGGGGAGGGGGTGATGGTGTGTTCTGGAGTTGGGGGGAGGGGAGAGGGGGTGATGGTGTGTTCTGGAGTTGGGGGGGGTGAGGGGGCATGGGCAGTTGCTCATATAAGCACTATTTTTTTTTTCATGATCACAATACACAATTGGTGTCGCAAAGTTCAACCGTTGTGGACATTGATCATTGCATATTTCTTTATTGACTGCTGCCAGTGCATGGTGTACAAGTATGCACAAGTCCGTTGCCCTGTGTGCCCATGTCATGACACCCTCTACTGACTTGTGTCCTGGAGACCTCGTCCACTGTAAGTACAGAGCATTACATGGCCCTCAAGTGCACAGCCTCAATGGACCTTTGTTGGCACTGCACCCTCCGCCTTCACCGCATCGTCCTGTGGTTGTAGCAGTACCATGTCAGGGGTGATAGCCGCTCACGTAGGGATGCACTTTTTGTCCATCTGCACATATGGCATGGGCCGATTCAACAACAGATATCATTGGTGGGGTCAGCCACCAGTCCTGGTCCGCCGGCACATATGTGCATCACGCAAGCCTGGTGACTGCTTCATCTATACGCATGGACGGGTATGGCCATAGTCTGGTTGCCCCATGGGCCTGTTCAGGGGGTTCATGACAGGGGTCATGTGGCTTGCTGTCAAGGGACAGCCAACAACAGCTGCATGTGTCACCAAATGAGGTGGGTGTGTGGACTGTCATGGTGGAGAACAGTACTTGGCTGTCATGGCAGGGTTCCAATGATGGCCATCTGGACATGTCCATGGATGTATTGGGCACGATCAGGGACACAAATATGTGTCCGATGCAATGTAATGCAGTGGGGTGTTGAGTATATATGATGGTCCGTGAACGATGGTGTGGACATATTGAGGTACATGTTCCTTTGTTGCATGCTGGTGTTCTGATGTCGGATCATTGTGGTGCTGTGTACTGTGTTCATTCTTATTTGGGTGTGATGGCTTTAGTCTGTGGAGCATGGTATTCATCCTGCTCTGATCCATTCTATGGTGATTCACAACACTCCTATGGGGGTGCCATGCCAGTGACGTGTTTTCGTACCTCTGCTGCCTTCCGTGAATTCCACTCCCAGGGATGGGTCTCCAATGTGGTGCAAGGCTGGGGGATGCCACATTGTGCATGTGCAGTGTGTCCTCCGATATGCGCTTGCGGTTGTGGTGTCCGCCAATGAGTGGTGCTGGTGTAGTGTGCTTACCCCTTTGTCAGTTGGTGGAGATGTAGTGTGATGTGGGTGCCTTATTCTGGCAAGGTGGGAATCTGTTCACATGTGCCGTTGCACTGGTTCTGTGGCAGGTTTGTTTTTGGGGTGAACTCTGTACAGTGGTTTCATCGTTTCAACGCAGTTGGTTCATGCAGGCACCCACCCCGTGGCACCAGTGCACTTGCATGACACAGTCAGATGACTCAACAGCCAGCCAGACAGGTCATCCTGCATGTTGGGCCATGTGGCGCGGTGGCGTGGTGATCAGCTGGCCATTTGAGTCATGTGTAGTTGTTTGGTGTCGGACCCACCCATGTGTGCGGTTCTTGGTAGCGTTGCATTCCATCTGCACATAGGGGTAGTGGTATTGTTTGCAGTTGCTGTCCGCAACGTGCATGCCAAGCTGGTCCACATACGACCTGTGGGTGCTCTCAGGGGCACCATTGTCATTTGGCATGCCTCCATTTGCATTAGGTCCAGCTTTACTGTTGTGTATCTCATGGGTGGTCCATGTTGGGGATTGGTGGACCCTTGTGTGCTTGGGGAGGTGTAACGGCACTTGTTCTATGTGGCCGCATAATGGACGGTTGTGACATGCCACTGTGTGCTGGTGGGTGCCTTTGGCATGGGTGTGGGGCACAGGCAACACCATCACTTGTGCCTGGTTGGCACTGTACATTTGTATGGTGCTCGCTTTTCTTGTGTCTGTGGCGCAATATGGTGGTGACGGTGTCATGGTCTAGGTGGTCAGGGGTGTCTATCTGGTAGGACTTCTCCTAGAGCGGCCGGACATGCTGCGTGTGCATGGGGGCTGCTGAGGTGGTAACGGAGGCTGAACTGGTGCTACATGCAGGGCCTGGCTCCCCCCTCCTTCTATTCCCTGTGTCTCCTCAGTGGGGGGGGGCGTGTTGTTGTTGCAGGGGTTTGTGTGGTTGTGGCCTTGCTTGTTCGATTGGTGTCATCTTGGTGTGGGAGGGGGGTGGTGTCTGGGTATGTTCCTTTTCTGCTGTGGCAGACTCCTGGCCTCCGTCTGTGTTGTATGTGTGCACCTGTGGCTCTGGGTCCCACTGCTCAGGGTTCTTTACTCCTTCTCTGAGATGCCTGTATGTACTCCATGCCGGTAAGGTACTTTTCGGCCTTGAGGAGGCTGTAATTTACGTGTGCTCCTTACTTGGAATCAGCTCCGGTTTACACCATGCCGTTAATTTCGCCATGGTGGGGCGCGCGCGCGACCCAAGACCCTAAATTACGGCATTGTAGTTTACGGTGCCGTAATTTACGGTCTGAGGGGTCGGAATGGCATGGAGCGTAAAACCATGCCGGTAAATCATTACCGGCATGGTTTAGACCTTACCTCCATGCTCGGAATGACCCCCAATGTATTTAACTGACAACTAGAGAACTAATTATGCCACTGTGAATTTTGTGAAAGCTGCATTGAAGAAATTAACAGACGATTCAGAGTGAGGGTTGTTCAATGTTGGCCTGAAAATTAAAACTAAATACATTTTTAAGACAACGAACACGCAAAGGATAATAAGGATTACATTACAATCTAGACCCCTTTTTGAAGACAAGAGACAATCAAGGTTATTTTTTAATCTAGCTAAAAGTTAGTAATAAACTAAATGCTAATAATAAAAAAAAATATTAGTGCATTGAGATCATTCATGACCTCCCTTCAGCCTATCCGAATGTTAACATTGCAGTCAATAACTTCTGGTATTGACTGCATTCTGAACATGTTTTCTTCAAAAGAAGAGTGGGAAACAGCAATGTAATTTACAGGCAAGATTTCTTTCAACAGGACCCATCCTATTTAGCATATGAATGAGAAAGCAAGAACATGGCAAATGTATTTGCTTTCTTCTAGACAAACCTTTTACTTTGACATGACATCAAATGCATGCCCCATGTTGAACCTATTTCACTTCAATCAAGTTTGTGATGAATATGCTTAACTTACGACAACAAGAACATTCTTTCAATACTACAAAATAAAACAACATTCAATTTAAAGACGCAGTTGCCTATTTATTTTACCCATTAAAAGTAATATTTTTTACTTTACCACCAAAACTTCAAAACATGCATTGCTACTACCAGCATGTGCTACTAGCCTTATAGACCTCACAAAGGGTATGTGTTGCTTGGGATAATGACCCTGCCACAACGTATGGCTCTTGGCTTTGCCTCGGACCTTAACTTGGTGGTGGGTCATTATCCCTGGATAATGACTCCACCCTCGGTCTATAAGGTTCTATTAATTTTGCAATGCCTACGATTTGTCATAGTAACAGGCACAATGGTGTAACTCATTTTCCGTGCTGTTTTAAAATGCACTGCATTTTGTAGCTACTTTAAAGACACTTAAATTAAAAAAACATGACAACATGACTCTGCTGAAAATAACTAATGTTGATCTATAAAACATAACTCTAGTTGTGTCTCATGCCAATCTGAATTGAAGAGGCAATTGGGAAATACTCTATGATATCCATCTGACACTGCTCCTGTATGGACAGCAATGACCTGCAGAATGAAATCCAGTCTTGAGTCAAGTTTGACAATGAGTTTGGAAGGAAATTAATCCTCTTCCCACCCCAATCAACCCCCTACCAACCCATCGCTTGCAGGTACCCAAGCATCAATGGGCCATGAAAATCATAAATATCATGCTACATAAGACACACAAATATAACATAAAATAACATTACAAAACCCCCTGCATGCCTCACATGTGTGATCCATCTGGCCAGATTCAATAAAGCAATCTCCAAATACAACTCTGTTAACTCTACACACCTTCCATACACATATTATACCAGAACACGCATTTCGATATTTTCACAGTGGTCTGGAAAACCATCTTCTTCTGATTTGCCTATGATCAGAAGGAACTATGAGTCATCTTAGCCTCTCATTATACCAGCACAGACCAGCTTTTGTTGTCATGCTTCATTAGCTGAATACACTCATACACCCAACACTGACGCTCAGCAACTGCTAACACACACGGCTGGGGTGTGATTGCTAACATGCTCCTCTTAGCAATTATTTTCATCTGTAAGAAACCAGTTGTTTAAAAGAAAACGTTTCTTAGTGTAAGCTACGTGAGTAGCTTCCGGCTCATTCTCTGTAGGTCTTAAGGGGGTACCTTCTCACCAACCCCCAAAAGTTGAGGCATAATAAAAATTGGGCCCCAACACAGCATCTGAAATAAGAATCAAGCTGGAAAAAAAAACGGATGAACTCTGCAAAAATGTATCAAGAAACCCCATGTCAATTTGAACTACTTAGGCAGAGGTATAACACTTATTTTACAGTTTTCCACCTTTACATCATTTACACTTTTTGTGAATGACCTCTGAAACATAGAAGTGAAGTCAATAATGTTTCCTTAACAAAGAATGTAAAAGATTTCATTTGAGAGATGAGAGAGTAGACATATGTTTCTCTATACGTTATTTTTGACCATTTGAAAACATTGTAGACTGTCCCAATATGGGGGTTAGGGATGAAAGGCACCAAATGATAGGTAGTAGGAATGTTTTTACTTCAATGTAACCCTAACATACTTTGATTAGGGTAAACCTGAAATATAAACCGAGGAGATATGCTTGGTAATTGTTCTCCTATGGGTGCATTTCTGTGTGACACAGGGCTCTCACAGACATAAAGATATTTTGTTTTGATATATTTTATTGCAACTACTGCAAATGTTCAATTGCTTCGACCTCCATCTTCACCCCCACTAGGAATGGGAGTAGGCAGGCACATCGACTGATTTGATTGAAATGATTGCAGTTTAGAGTGATGGTCCCTGCTATAGTTAAGATGCCTGAGAAACGATTTCATAGTAGTAAGCACATTTAGGTTGGCAAGAACAGATAGTAACTTGTTGTAATTCAAGGTTCCACAACGGTGCAGCTGGTTTTCTGAAAGTATCCTATACATTGGGGTTGCTGTTGAAGATCAAATGGGTGGGGGGGGAGGATTTCTGTAAGGCACGACTTGCTTGGAAATGTCTGGCAGCATAGAAACAGTGGTTCAGACCTGTGTACAGACCCATGAACTGTTTCAAAATGACATACTGTTGGTAGGCACTTAGAGAGGCCTATGACCTTCAGTAGCTGTCATCCTTCGGGGGCATGAAGTGAGGTACCTTTTTGTGGTTCAAAAATAATAAAGTGGCGATTGCAGCTTTGTAGGAATAGTGCATAGAAATATCTGCAACAGTCTGAGAACTGTTCTTGTTCTATCGAAGAAGCTTGTTGCCTGTCTTTTCTTCAACAGTTGCAAGCTGGATGTGCCAGGCCTCAACACAAAACTCAACAGACCAGAGCATGTTTAAAAGAGGCTTTCATCTACCTAGCCTCTCACTCTTAAAGTTCTGTCAGTGGAGAGATATCGTTGGGGAATGTGTCACTGCCACATTCTGTACATTCTCCAATGGATACCTATAAATAAAATGATTCATTTTAAACCCTTATGCATCATATTTCACCTGTATCATGGAAGGGGGAAACCTCTGCTTTAGAAGAATTTTATGGCATTACATTCCTCAAATACTAAGGTCAACCATTGCTGCACTAGTCTTAGTCCTGAACTTCAATTAGAAATGACAAGAAGGATCCTTATTCTCCTTCCAGGCATATGAAAATCAAACATCCTTCTTAAACCTCTCTGCCTGGAAGTGAAGCACCTTACAATTCAAGAATTTGCTCATGAACCAACCAAATTGAAAGATATGAGAAAAAACAACAACAAGCCAAAAACCATGCCACAGATATCAACCCAAACCAGGAACCATACCAAATAAATTGGACAAGTGGGCTAGCACAATGTGGCAACATTTCATCTTGTGAGAGCTACCCTGGCACGTCATTTTGTGTCTAACCATGTCAGCCATGCTTAAAGAAGCACATAGATCCAGCATCGATGCAAATGCTTTTATAATTTGTGAATGCTAGATCTGCCTTAGCAAAGGTAAAATTATATTAAAGGGGTGTTCTATGTGAAAAACTGTGACGAGCACCATTGAACATGAAGCCGGCCGGAACACTGTATCCGTTGTCTATAAACAAAGCCATCTACTGCACTACAGACTTTCTGGGATGAGTGCTAAGTGTCCTTGACAAAAGAACGCTGTGGCTGCTTAAGTATAAACAAACCCTCTAACTGCAAGAACAAAAGTGTAAACAATGGGCCTCATTACGAGTCCGGTAAAACCGCCTGGTTACCGCCAGACTCATATTACCATTCCGCCTCCATGACTCCCGGAATAACCAGGGCATTACAGCTCCGGTGTCCCGGGAGTCACAGAGGCAGAATGGTGTTAATCCCCATTCCCATTGAGTCCCATAGGACTCAATGGGAATGGGGAAGTGGAAACACCGGCACCATCTCGTGATGCCTGCAGGCGGGAGGTGTTCAATCCGTCAGGTCAGACCTGGCAAGAAGATCACCTTCCGCCTGCAGGGGTCGGGGTTGGGCGGTCCGGAAGTAACAGTGGCGGCGGGTTTACCGCCCGACCCGTAATGAGGCCCAATGTCTCTATGACACAGTACAGACTTTCTGGGAAGAATGCCAGGTGCACTGTAATAGTAAACTAAAGTGAGACAGCATTTATTTAAGAAACTAAAATGATTTAATGAACTATAGCACTTCCGGTGCAGAATGGCATGACCTAAGTGGCAGTATACTGCTTTTAATGCTCATTGGTAGAAACTGACAGGTGACCTCAGAAGCTTATTGCTTTTAATGCTCCTTGGTAGAAAATGACAGGTGACCTCAGCACCTTTTTTCAGCTTGCCCTGATTGGCAGAGAAGACGCACACATATTATTCAAGGATTGGGTCCTGAGGGTTGGGACAGGAGATGAGTTGAGCCTGTGAGCTGACCTGAAGACTGGCAGAAGAGGCAGGAGAGGGCTGGAGGGCTGAAGTCGACTTGAAGCTCCCTTCATGCACACTAATGCAGGGGGGCGAGGAATCTAGCTCCTTTTTACCGGTTGGAATTTGAAGCCCCTGAAATCGCATTTTTGGTCTTTTTGAGTCTACTATTAACTTTTTGATTAGACCTACTAATTTTTCAGAATAACTACATGTTGTGGACTGTGAAGACTACAGGCCTCTGGGTTCCTGCCTCCATTCATCTCTCAACCGTCTATCTTCTAAGGAGTAGTGAGTAGGACGGTTTTACCCATTTTTAATATCACATGGGAAAGATGAGCGGTATAGAGGACAGATCATTCTATGAAGTGCCTAGTGACATCTGATGAGGCCGGCAGTTACTTTTTGAATTGGCTGGAATAGGATAGATTGATCTTGAGTAGATACAGACGCAATGACGATGATAGCAGCCTACTAATGAATGACTTTTTGCATAACTGTTTCATGTTTGGTGACTATAATGGTAGAAATGGTTCTTTATTACCTATTTCTCATAATTAAAAGATTTACTTTATACATGAGAGTCTAATAAGCATTCATTGAGTGTTCTTCACGAAGAAGTTTGTCAGAAATATTTGAACAAGAATATTAAGTATGGAGTGTCTATTTAAATGTATTGTGTATTGATGTTTTATATATGGTACATGTATTTTAATACACATATGAAGGGTTGCCTGATGGTGTGAGCAGTGGACTATCAATAAAATATATGTAACATTGGTAAACCCCTCCTGGGCAGATGAAAGAGAGTGGTTGCCTACTTCAGGGGTTGTTGCCTTCTCTCTTTTCTGAAGCACAGTGACGAGTATATGCTTTTCCCTACCCCATACCCCTACCTTGAAACACTTGTGTATAGGCGTGTTATAAATGCCATATCATACCAAAGCCACTGTTGGGTGGGTGGGTGGTCTTGAAGACTCCCCTGGGCTGGAGGGAAGTCTCTGGAGGTTGGGTTTGATACAAATAATGTCAACCCCATCCTCCCCATTTAAGAAGCATTCATATCCAGATCTTCACTACGTAAATGACCTTCAAATCAAAATCCACTTGAAATCCTGACTGCCTCTCTGTACTAAACAAGACCGTGGAAGCCCCTCTAATGAAGACAAACTGAACTACCGTTTGTGGCCTTTCACATATGTCACCTCATCCCTTATCTAAGTCCTCCTTTTACTAAATATCTTGCAACCTTACATTTCACTGTCCTTATATATTGACCCACCAGGTCTACTTTACTTAACAGATTCCGACCCTAACTAAGAGGGTACTGAATAACCGATATAAGTATTCAGCCGAATACCAAATAGTTGGACATGTATTTATCTGGAGCCAAATAATTGCCTTTTTAATAAATACAGTTATGCAGACAAAAATCACACTTTGCAAGTTAAAAACACTTTAAAATGTGTACATCCATTATTTATTCTCTTCTTTGTTGTCTACAGAAGATGTTTGTCTAAAGCATGAAAGGAATAAACTAAAATAAATAGTTCAATAACAGCACAGTTTGTATTTTTGTGCATTCATAGGTGTCACTTGTTGGGCAATACTGAAGTAACTAAGACCAGCCCAAAAGTATAGTATGCGTGTATGCAATATCGGTGAGGGAAGACTGGGATGTCTTCTCAAACTTTGAAAAGTTCCTTTTGGGCCTGCCCGTCTTTAGCCTTCTAGCTCCAGCAATGCACTAAAACACACAAAAGGAATGATTGCATCAATTAGCACCCTGCTGACTGCTGAAGTGCTACTGTATACAAACCTTTGGTATGCTGAAGCCTTGCTTTCAACCTGTGGTACTGAGAAGAGATGAGATATTTGAAAAATGTTGTTTCATTAGTTGATAGTATTTTTCTTTGTTTTTTCGGATGGAATATGTTTGCTGTGTTTTTGGGTATGGCACAAGACCCCAGCTAAACATATATAGAGAATGCTGAGTCTTCTGTGGTTCTCAGCTGATTCTATAGGAAGGGACTGTGCTAATTTTCAGATCGTTGATTGGCATGTGCATGTTTCTTTTACTTATTTGGTTCACATGTACATCCATTTGGTCCAATCATTCTAAATGATCTCCTTGTCTTTATTACACAAATATTCATTTTCTATCTGTCTAATGTTGGGAGTAATATTTCTGCTGCACCAGACAGGGGCATTTTGGTTAAAAGAATATTGTTTGCAAAATTCTCAATCTATTGGCTAGCCATATTCTTTAGGAACATCTTTCACTTTTACCCAATTCAAAGCGACTCATTTTGGCAACATGAGAATGTTGCGGGCCAGAATTGTAGTCCATTTTTTTTTATATTAAAAACAGAACACTGCCACAGTCACACTTCCCTCTGAGCCATCTTACTTGCTTTATAACCTTGGCCTGAAGATTGAATACACTTCTTTGCTGCAGGCAAACTACCTCCTGAGCTACTTTACACAGGGTTTGGAACTTCCTCAGGATCTTTCCAGCAGTTGTATTAATCTACTTAAGTGGGCTTTTATTCCATGTTGATTAAAAACCTAGTGATGGCAGAATCATCAAGTTTGTTAAATTTGGGTTATCAGTTGTCCGAAGACTGGGTGGATACATTGCCATTGCCAGTTGTAGGCATAGGTGGTGGGTCTGACTGTAATCCCTGAGAACCCCTCATTATTAATGTAAAACTGAACACACCAAGCTTATAGGGTACAAGTCATCCACGCTCACAGAAGTGATCGGTGGCATTGAATCGGTCTCACTTGATAACCTCTCTTCATGAACTTAATTGCATTCCAAGGGGCTCAAACTGATTCCATCAGGTTCCTCTCATGGAATACGTGAGGATTCAACCACCTCTGTACTAATGATGCCATCTGGGAATCAGCGGATCTGATATGCCTGCAGGAAATCTTTATGTTAGATATGCCTTTTGTAGATGGCTTCTCAATTATGAATGGAAAGGCCCAAGAGGAAGGCCCGTTGGGGGTCTTATTAGTACCTGGTGGGTCTTTCCTAGGTCTAACGTTGACAATCTGTTCTTGGGCCGTGCTGACATTTTGGGTATAAAAATGTCATGGTGGGATTTGGGTGAAAGCTCTTGGAGGTTTTTGATAGTGTTGAACATTTATTATAACCCTTTAGTGACATGTTTGGAGGACTTCTTGCTTTGTATTACCAACTTTATTGACTCCCACAGTGTATCTAACAATTCTTGTTTTATTATTATGGGCGACATCGATTGGGGTCCCACCCGTCAGCACTCTAGCTTAGCAAGAGCTCAGGGGCTATAACTTTGGTCCCTGCTGGACATATGTGATTTGAAACTCCTGAATGGTAATATCAAAGGTGATACACCACCAAATTACACATGGTCAACTGGCCTTAATAGAACCACTTTGGACAATGTATTCTACTCGAGTGTCTTATTCTCTATCTTTTACTTCTTTGAGGTTGTAGATAATGTGTAGTGACCACTCACAATTGATCTTTTATTTAAGAGGGGCCTGTATCTCTGTCCCAGTGACACATGTACCAGCCCCAATTGAAGTCAGACATAGGGATCATGCTATTCTATGGCGTACAAATTTAGCTTTGCGCTTCAACACCAAGGTCTCCCAGAAATTGTTAGATGGTTCCTTCTCCTTAATGTTTCCCCAGTCCTTTGGTACTAACATACAGGTACTTCTCAGACCTCTGCAAAAAGCCTAAATGGGTCGTCAAAAGGTTTTGCCCTTGGTCATAAATATAATATAATGGTGGGTAGGAAGAAGAAAACAACTAAGAAGAGAGATTAGGAAAGAAAGGATGTTAGGTGATAATGGAAATTCAATCATAAGGAGACTAAAGCAAGTTTATAGAAACTGGGTAGGGGCTACAGACATGTATTGTTCCAAAGAGATGCAGAACACATGTTCTCTGCACTCGCTAATAGAGATTTCTCACATTTTTGGAAATTAATAATAGGGTGCCATGTTCAAACTACCTTGCAGTTACAGCCCATTTCGGGCTCTAGTTGGGAGACCTATTTTAGAAATCAATATGCTGCTCAGCCTTTGGCAGCTACCATCTTGGTGGAGGGCAGCACTATGCTTAACATTATACAATATTGGGAGATGCTGGAAATAGATAATGAGGGCATTTAAGTAGACATCAAAAGGGCAATGTCCACTAAAGCACCGAGGCCGGATGACCTCTCAAATGCAACCTTAAAATCTGCTCCTCAATTGGGGCGGCGGTTCTTTTATTGCTATTTCAGAAAATCCTGGCTACTCATCAGTTTCCCCAGACATGAAATGAGGTGATAGTTGTTGTGATCTTCAAGAAGGGAGAGAGGTCAACCTGCAAACGACCGCCCAATACCTCTCCTTGATGCCTCCTACCAAATGTTCTCACATTTTATATTGCGGGCCCTTGAACATCGGGCTGAGGATTCTGGTAGATTTGATCTAAACCAATCAGGCTTTTGCAAGGGTACAGGCACTTCTTTGAATTGCTTGTTGATAAAGCTATTGTCAAACTAGGCAGAACAGACCAAACATACTTTATACTTGAACTTCATAGTTGCAGGGGGATAGCTCAGTAGCAACGTGCTCACCTTGGAAGAAAGCCAGCATGGAGCAACACAGGCTCGATCCCCAGGTCTGCGCTTAGAAACCTCTGGGTATTAAGCGCGTTATAAATAACCTATCATACCTAAACATTACAAACGTTTTTGATTGTGTAGATTTTTCTAGGCTGTGGGAGATGAGGAAATGGGGTTGTCTGGAACATTTGGTTAACATTTTGGAACACTTACATACAGACATTAGACTTAAAGTCAAGCTGGATCATGGGGGATTATTTTTGGGCTTCATCCTTGTTGAGCGGGGCTTATGGCAGGGATGTATGTAAGACCCTTTTTTATTTAATCTTTACATTCTCGGCATAAGGGCAGCACTAGCACGTATTGTGGTTAACCCCCTCAAACTGGGCTCCTTGAAGCTGCAATATATATTATATGCGCACAACCTCATATATATGGTTTTTACCTCAATGGGCCTCCAAAGGTCGCTTAATACTTTGCCTTATTACTTCTGGGATTTGGGCTTGGACATAAATGTGCCCAGGTCAAAGATCCTTGTTATGAATGGATGTAGGATTCTTTCGGGTAGGTCTGATTTTGTGTGGTACATAAATAGAACCAGAATGGAGGAGGTTTCTGAATTTAAATATCTTGGTGTTTTGTAAAAAGCAAAACGGTCTTTGGGACTGGAGAATCAGGCTCTTAAACTGAAGCAATTGCATCAGTGACCCAATTAAGAGTATTGGATAGCAAATACGGGCATTTCTTCCTTCTACCTGTTGTGAAAACGTTTAATTTTTATAAGCTGATTTATGGGGAGGAGGTGCGAGTCGTTCACCTGGAAGCCAGTGCTAGCACTCCCCATGGGTACTCCAATTGCAGCCCCACAACACATTTTGGGACTTGTTCATTTAGAATTACTTGTTAAATGATGTAGAATTTTATTAATGTGAAGTATCTTGTTCCCCCAGCTTTTTCCCTTTTTGGGCAGCTTCATGTTCTCTTTAAACAGCGCAACTGCACCCCCCTGAATGTTTTGATGAAAGGTGTGTTATTTAAGCCGGAGGTAAATGGATTACTGTTGGAGGATTTGGACTATAGATCATCCAGGGTTAAGAAGAAATAACTTGAAAATGCTTGGATTGCAAATAGACGATGCCTTGAGGCTTACAAAATCTTTGCTAATTTCTCCTTGGATATCCAGCCATGTAATTATATAAAGAAATGTATGGGAAGATATCCGTCTGAACAATCAAGGGAGTTTTGGCTACATGTCAAATTAAACTTGGTGTTACCTAATTATGTCCTAGGTGCAAGGAACAGACTGCTGAAGGAACAATGGGTGTGTCGTCTATGCAGGAAATCTAAAGAAACCATAAATCATAACTATTGAATGCCCAACACTTGATAAACAGCTAAGGGAAATGTTTGATTTATATTTTAAAACCAGACCACTGTTTACATGGGAAATGTTGTGATGGAATTTTCTTTTAGAGCCAACTGATCAATTGTTATAACTATGATGAATTTTGTAAAAAGTATAGTAATTGACTCAATTAGCTTATTTTAATGTAATTAAATTACTAGGAATTTGTATATGTAATTTATCAAGGTTTTTTATTCTATTTTAAATATAAATTGACTGTGTGTTTCTTTTTTTTTACTTTTGTTTTATGTGTGTAAAGTTTCACTTGTTGAAGCTAGATAACACAATAAAGAATTGAATTGAATGAATCAACTTAATTGTATTACTTGGATTGGGAATTGGTGGCATTGGAACCTGTAACTTTCAGATTACTCATAGATGTCATCAGTAAATCAATAAGCCCCTAAAGAAAATACCATTTTCCAATAGCCACTTTGTAACCTATTGTTCAAGCTCAATGGTTCTATACTCCAAAATACAGGGGTGACCAGAGACATCTCATGGAACATTCAAAATATTGAGAATTGTCCTTCAACTCACCTCTACCCAGCAAACCAGCAGAGGAAAATCTGTGTTTCCAGCACATGAAGGGCAGGGAATTTTCACTTTCACACCTCTGGCCTCCCGGGACTCAATCAATCAACAAAGTGGCAGCAGTATTAGTTTAATGATCCTTTTAAAGGATTAACATGACATGTTTGAATGGTTCCAGGCACAGTCAAAACAGTACCTTATGTATTTTATAGGAAACAATTAATCTTCGAATGGAAATTAGTTAAATATTCGGCCAAAAGACGAAAACTCATTTTCAGCTGGAATTCGGTTCAATACTTACTCAAAGTCAAATTACGGTACACCCCGGGTCCTAACCATCTTCTTTCAAGAACTATTTTCTCAATTGACTCTTCTCAACATGGGGTCTGCCTTTACGGTTACCATGCACCTGTCCATAGTGATCACAAAGAACACAGATTGTCCCATATCAGCTTGCAGGTAATGGGTATATACACCCTGCACCCATCAACACTACAGGCTTTCCATCTACCTTACTAACACCTCCCACTCACCTTTCTTACGGTGCCATGTGAAGCAAGGCCAACCTTTTTGGCAGATGGGTGCTACTAAAAACCATTTAAATTACCTTGCCAATTGCATTCCTACTCCCACACCATTCAAAAATAAAAGTACTTTGTCGACATTGCAGAGTCAAAACAATGTGGCTGCTCACGGAATCTAGACAGGATCAGTGACTCGATTGTCATAGAGCCAAGTGAGGTTACAAGTATAGCAATTAAACAGTTGCTTGATCTGAGAAATATTCACATGTTGACAATCACTCAATGCCTTCCTGCCAGCACAAAGACTTCAAAGAAAGAAGTGCTTTGTTCTTTGTGCATGTATACTGACACCCCGTTGCTTACAACAACAAAGCTTGCTTTGAAAGTCGGATATGTGTAATGCACAAACATTTAAAAAGTGGAAATAATAATTCATTCAAAGATTCGAATAGATATGCAAAGGTATACAGAACATATAACTCAGCAGCTGGAATCCATTATTTGCAATAGCGACATTATAACATTTGCACCATTTCAGATCACATAAAATGTCATCTACTATGGAATTGTAGGCATTGCTTGGTATAAACAAAAAGTATACTCACTTTGCAAATGTGTGTAGAAGTGTAAGTGTAAGGCAGTAGGAATTGCCGATTGTTGTCCACACAGGGTAGTACATTTAATGAATGAAACCTGAAACACAGACGCTCTTCTTTACATGATGTATTTGTTTTTTTCATTTCTTTCCATTTCCCATTGTGTACACCTTGCTTACCTCTTTGTCTCGCCTTTCCTTATTTGAGACTGAAATTAGGGAAGATACATTTAGATGGACAGAAATGGAATTAGTATCAATGGCCTTGGGTTAGAGACATTGGGCCTCATTACATGGATGGCGGTAACCATGGTTGCCGCCGGTATTTTACCGATTCCGCCTTGGTGAATGGGGGAATTACCGCCCCATTCCAAGGTTGGCGGGGACGTTAATTCCCCATTCAACAAGGACCTTCCACCATTCCCATTAGAGCCCCCATAGGGCGCAATGGGAATGGGGAAGGAGCAAATACTGGTACCGCTATTAGCGGTACCGTTATTTGCCCTGAAGTCCCTCAGCAGGTCCCTTCCTTAATGTCTGGTCTGGCCCCACGTTAAGGACGGGACCCGCGGAGGGATCTCGTAGTATGGCGCTAAGGGATTACCGGCACCGGTGCCCTTACCGGTGCCGGTAATCCCTTAGCGCCATCCGTGTAATGAGGCCCAATGCCTACAGTTGGGCATGCACTGCCCCAATATCATCTGTGACCAAATGGTGGGCATAATGGGAAGATTGCAATGCATTTATTTATTTACATTTTATTGTGAAGCTTTTAACATGCCAACTTTCAGCACACGATCTTCAAGTGAAAGGTAATGGGAGTGGGAGATTTCATGAGAATGAAGTTATACAAATGAGACAATTATAATTTGAGTGACCAAAAATCTTCCTTATGGGACAAAGAGAGTTAACACATCACACAGTTTTGATGGGTCAGTTTACATCACACCCACGCACACACATACAAGCCCACAATAAACGTGTCACAGGATTGCATTAGTCAAGGTTTACGTTGCTACATGAGCAGCCAGCCCTTAGATAGTAGTATAAACTTTTAATGTTTGGGCTATGCCAACATTTCCAAGAGTACTTTATTCCAACTATTTTGCCCCACCACAGCCAGTGTCAGCCTCCACGGCTGGTACTTGTGAAGATCTATGTGGACAACAAATTGAGGATGGAAGATTTAGGTTCCTTCACACCTGGAGGTTACACAGATATATACCTGACAAACAGGAGGGCTTTGTAGATGATGCAAAGGACTTGAGGTGGCATTATTTGGAAGACTGGGAGCCCATATAACTCCTGTGGAGTAGACTTAAATGGGCTCCCTATTTTCATAGCAAATAACATCCTCACTGTTTTTTTTTAGCATTAGTTGCAACTGATGAATCAAATCATTATGGAGACTCACTAAACTGAGGTGCAATAACCCACTGTGTGGTGATTAACGTGAAACAACTGTTGCAAAAGAACATATGTGCAAAATATGATGACTTAAGCCTAAATATTATTTGACAGAGAACGTGCATAAGGTGTAAATTGTCACCTATCCCTGAGATCCTTAGACATCTGATGACTAGGTGTTTGAAATTGGGAAATGTGTGTATGTCCAATTTGCAAAACTGTGTAAACAACTGTAATGAAATCAAGAGTACCACCTATTTGTGGTTTATTGCTTGAACTCTGGCCTATTACAATTACATATTGCCTTATATCGAATTTGAGAAATAGTTGAAAAATCTTTCAATTCAAAATCCTTTTGTGTTGATTTGGAGTATTTGTGGGTACATATTCTGCTTTGTAGGAAATGTAGTTATAAATGTTTTATTTTTATGTTTCCTTTCTTTTATATTTTTTGATGAATGATGTAAAAAGTTTGATATGAGCTAAACACATTAAAATAAAATTAAAACAAATGTGACAATGGAAGGTTGGCACTCACTACGATACACCTATTTAAAAAAAAAGCATTGCCAGAACTAGTCCCAATTTGTTCTGCCCCTAATATCTCTTAAAAACTCATTTATTAACTTCTCGCGTCTACAACAATGAGTAAAGTCATTGCGACCTATTCATTATTGATTACATGTCACACCCACCAGTGCAAAGACTCAACACCAGGGCGACATTGGTTTCTCCAATACATTTAAGTTCAGGTTGTAAATACGTAATGTAATGTGGCATTTGTGTAGCGCTATTCCCATTGGTATGGTCTCAAAGTGCTGTTGGGTGAATGCAAGTCAAGGAGAAAACAAAAATTCATGGAAATATTTGCGCTTGAAACGCAGATTTGGGCGCCTTTCTGCCCGAAAATCCCTGTGGATTTTTCGGGCAGAATGGCACGCAAACCCGCATTTTACACGCAAATAATTCCATGAATCAGTTTGAAAATGTTTAAAAATTAATGTTTCCCCCTTTCAGAAAATGATGGTCGCCTCATAGATCAATGCAATGGGAGGGGCAGGTGCACAACGTTAGCAAAGTGGGTGAAGTGCATGGTAGGCTACATTGCAGATTATGGAACGCAATGGGCCTCATTCCGAGTAGGGCGGTAAGGGTTAACGGTCACCGGTAACGAGACCGGTGCCGTTAAACCCTTGCCGCCCTACTACGAGTTCCCTTTGCGGGTCCTTCCTTAATGCTTGCTTTTAGCAGGCGTTAAGGACGGGACCCGCAAAGGGACTCCGGGGTCAATAACGGTACTGTAATTTACGGTACCGTTATCTCCGCCTTCCCATTGAGCCCTATGGGGGCTCAAATGGAATGGGGAATGGCCCTGGTGAATGGGGAATTACCGGTCCCTCCGACTTCGGAATGGACCGGTAATTACTCCATTCACCAGGCTGAAGTTTGGACGAGTTCAGAGGCAGCCAAATAGCGGCATGGTTACCTTCGAACTCGGAATGAGGCCCAATGTCAAATAGAGACATAATTGGGCCTCATTCCGAGTAGGGCGGTAAGGGTTAACCTCACCGGTAACGAGACCGGTGCCGTTAAACCCTTACCACCCTACTACGAGTTCCCTTTGTGGGCCCTTACTAGGACGGGACCCGCAAAGGGACTCCGGGGGCAATAACGGTACCGTAATTTACGGTACCATTATTGCCGCCTTCCCATTGAGCCCTATGGGGGCTCAAATGGGAATGGGGAATGGCCCTGGTGAATGGGGAATTACCGGTCCCTCCGACCTCCGAATGGACCGGTAATTACTCCATTCACCAGGCCGGAGTTTGGACGAGTTTGGAGGCAGTCATGCCGTAAATAGCGGCGTGGTTACCTCCGAACTCGGAATGGGGCTTTTTTTTACAACAATTAGCACCGTGTATACAATCCAATCTGCATGCAGGCGTTCATAAGCATTGGAGACAACGGTGAAGGTTTCGACTACATTGCACTTTTGCAGACATAGATTAAAGATGTTGCTAAAATAAAAGGCTAACTGCATGTTTTGGAAAGTACCCGCGCTCCTCGATGTGAAAAGGAATCTAATTAGATACTGTTTGCATTATCCTTCTTACCTAACCTTAAAAGCCTGTGGTCTACGATTCACTTTGTCATGCAGCCAAACTAGTCAGTATAAATAAAAATGTGTTTGTATATTAAAAAAAGAAGTGCTGATGTTCCTTCCCTTTAATACATTTAACCACTTTTATTCAATATTTGAAAGTAACTAAATAGTTTTCATGCCAAAAGAGAATGATGCCTGCTTTTCTTTTCCGCCTCAGGGATTAAAGATTTACTTCAAATAAGATTAAAGCACCTAATAACGTTTTTTTTTCTTTTTTTTCATTGCGTTTGCCTTAGCGTAACTTCAAAGCAATGTGGCTGACTTGTCAAAAGAGAAATGGGAACAGTTCAAAGATAAAGCAATAGCTGAGCAGGAGCTGCATTCCAGGCAAGCTTTGCAGGAAGACAATCCTTTTCCTTTCCTCGCGCCTCCAAATGAAAGAGGGGACACACAGGGACAAGATCAGCATTAGGACAGACCTGGTGCATGAAGTCTGTGAAAGGACATTCTGCCCTGGTGGATATAGTGGGCGACATCCTCAACATCATCATATTTATTATCAGACACTTGGAGAGTACCATCGATGCAAATATACATCATTAAATATACAGGACAAAAAAAAATGTTAACAGTAAAATACTATTATCAACCAACTATACATGATCCCTACCCTTCTTCAGCTCCGATGTCAGGCCTACGCAAACATTGCGAAGTGTTCCACTACCTGGCTAATATCGGGGAGCCGATGGTTTAGAGCCTCATGGAGTTGCCTCACACTTGCTTCTCTCAGGATTGGACAAAGCCAAACTCCCCACAACCATGAATAGTTGGGAGAACAATAGTAAAAACACAATAATCTATGTACCCCCTGAACCACACCTACACTGGTAGTCCAGTGATCCAAGACCCTTCCAGGTGTGCACCATAGACTGTAACATTAACTGACCCATGTGGGCAGTAATGAGCATAGAACAGCATTTTTCATCCCAGTCCCAGGGGAGATACCTTTCTATTCCTTCAGAGACCTGAAGCACTGCATGCAGGTACCTAGATAACCAGCTTCCCCAAGAGTAACCTCCTGTCTATGGTACTGCAATTTCTCATTCAAAACACAGCAGTCCTCGTCACTAATGTCCTTGGGAATTGACCACCATTTTGCAGGCCTAGTTCTACCATCACTGTCCTTAAATATATCAACTGTTCAGATGCACAGCTCAGTGCACCCTTAACACTCCCTCCGTGAAGAGGCTTGCCTTTGGAATTAACCATGAAGTGGGCCAGGTTGCAACAGGTATCAGGCTAATGTTGACCCCAATTTGGTGAATTCATAGGTAATTAAATACACAAAACATAAGACTGAAGTAGGAGGCTATAGTTTGTTTCAATCTGTTCTGCTGTGTTTCTAGCAAAATTCCTTACACTTCCTACTACAAAAAACATTCTCAGACATTCTCTTATTCTTTGGCTCTCACTTTGCAAGGAGACTGAGCCGAGGGTAAGAGGTGGTTATAGGCTGGCCTTGGCAGCATAAGAGGTAAATCCTGCTCCCCTTCCATCATTTGGCAAACAAGTTTCTACCAGACAGATCTCTAAGCACAGGTTACTCTTTTCTGGCCCATTACCACAATGGAGTAGGTGCTAGCTCTAGTGCGAGGAAGCTTGGAGGCAGATCAGGGGCCTAAGATAAGCATCTGGTAGGTGCCTTATGTAGTTCCTCTGAAGCATATCACACAGATTGAAAAGCTATTGAGTCTGCATAATGACGAAGGTCAATTTTGCCCATCCGATAATTTGCATTATTCTGACACACATCATGTAAGGGAGTGTTGTCATATTGAGAATTTTGTACAGAAGCTGAGAAGCTCTGACATTGATGTCAAGATCTGTGTAATCCCTTACCATAGTGGGATGTGACTTGTGTGTACCTTCTAGGGGTTATGCAGACCTCTTTGTTCTGCAGTCTTGGCGTTGTAGTTGTTCTTTAAAAGCCTGCCTGATAAATGTAGATATTTGTGAGATGATGCCTGTAAAATGTTTACAAGGGGTTTGTATAAATGTGTGTGGCTTTGTGGCAAACCCAAAAGAAGGACTGCCTGGGTGGTTGTGGGATGCAAGAGGAAGTGCCTGTGGATGCAGCAAGATGGAGGGACTGGGGATTGATCTGCAAAAGGAAATGCTTGGGTGAGTTGGCAAGAGGGAGTGACTTGGGTATAGGAGGGGGTGTGATGGGAGTTGGCAATAGGGAGTACCTCTGGTTGTGAAAAGGCACCACAGAACTAACAATATTCCTTTTCGTGCCATGTACCGTCCCACCCCTGCCTATGAGGTTTAACACTGAAATTGCACATTCAGGCTCACTCCACTTTTAACCTAAATCCCAATAGCTGATGATGGATATTCACTCATGCCATAGCTCCTGACACAAGTCCCAAACCCACAGACTCAGGTGGAGTATTGTTACAATGTGACCCATATAGTTACATGCTTATCCATTGAAAAGATATTTGGACTTCCCAAAACCAGGTTGTTTTGCCTTCGGCAAACTGGTGGAGCCTTGATGTGTGTGCCAGAGAAGGTTACCATGTTTTCATTGTGTGTTGCATGCAACACAATCAGCCTCATTATGGTTATGGTGGAACCTCAGCTGTAATACCACTGAGATACCACCCAATGTTATTACCATTACCACAACTTGGATGGTGGTATTACCACTGGCTGTATTACCACTGGTGATATTAGCACAGGGTTACAAGTGGTGGTAAATGGCATTAGTCCGATTTAATTGGAGTACGTATGACTCCAGGGGGAATTTGCTGGTATTATCATCAGCGGTATTACCACCGGTTTGTCCTTTTTGGTGCAGTAAGGCAGTAAAATTATCTCTAGCATTCTGCTGGAAGTGTTTCCTCTGCCTTACTTCCAAACATGTAGTTTTGGTGGTGTGGTAAGGCTGGGATAATGCCACTGCATTACCACTGTTTTTTTACCACACGGTTTACCACATTACCACGGTTTTTTTACCACACGGCCAAACCCCTTATGACACCTAATGGGTGTTCAAGGCACAATTAGAGCCTCATTACAAGTTTGATTGTATCTTGGCTGCATTACTTTTCCCATCACTTGAACCGTAATTGCGCCGGATTACAAGTGGTGGTATGAGGCGTTACTCTGCATTAATTGGAGTCTATGGGACTCTATGGGGGATTTTGGCAGCATTTCATCTGGCAGTAATTCTTCTGGCGGTAATACTGCAGATTTGGCCATTTGTGGGCAGTAAGACAGAGCAATTACCTCCAGCTTCTTGCACAAGGTTGTTCCGCCTGTAGGGAAATGTAATAGGGACATGATTTTCCCTATTCTGAATTTCAAAAAGGCTAACTCCACATTTCATCATTCACATTTTAACAAAGGTTTGAATTCGAACTAGTGCCAAGGGAGTAAGACTCATGTATGAGGTTCAAGCTGGGCCTACTAGTAGATGTCAGTATTAGAACACAGAAAGCACATGCCAGCTAATTTGAATTTGACCATGCAAAACAGGTTTTTATCATTTGCACCACACCACAGTTATGGACTAAATGCAATGAAAAATTACATTTACATATTAATCCTACTAATATCCCAGTAACCAATAACCTACTCCCTTACTAACATTCAATGCAATTTAGTCCATTGCTTATGAGTGCAAAACATTGGTGCATGGCGATAATGTGGCCCATTTCATAAAATGTAAAGGCATTGGACCTGTGCAAAGTTAACATTCCTATGGAAAATGCAGAATTAGATTTGTTTTGCACTGAATACCTCACAGGGTTTCGATGTGAGGTGATTTATTTAAACTGGCTCCATTGTTCATTTGTAGAAAGGGAGAAAATAGCACCGGATGAATGTAACATTTTCCTGCAGGGCGGCAGCTTGAATCTCGATCAAAAGCACAAAGGAAATCACATGCTATTTAATGGCCTGGTTTGTCAAGGGGAGTTTTTTTTAATGACACATGTGGTTTTAGATAAGGGATTGCAGCAGAAAGGGCTGGGTCATTGACTCACTCGCTGGCTGACTTCAGGAGCATGAACATGCTATGAGAGAGCTAGGTGGTCCTCTTTGTTCGGGGGCTCTGTGGATGAGGACCGAATAGTAATCATATATATGAAGATTCCACAGAACAGCTTACCTCCTACACATGCACAAGGTGTGGCTACCCATATGTACCATATAGAACAGAGAGAAAAGTCTTACTTGATTAAGACTGCAACCTGTAACATTAATCAACATACATATTTGAATTATCACTTCACACAAAACAATGTTTTTATAAAACAACATATAACACAATGTTTAATGTGTACCAATGAAGAAACATTTATTAACAGCACATATTTCATCAAACCCTTTCTTGTTGTTTCAGGGTATAAGTGGGGTTCATATTGGATAGTGTAGGAGGTTTATAATCGTCATCCCCTAGCATAGTCCCAGTCAAATCTGAGATATTTATCTCTATGTATCAACACTTATTCGTGTTTCTAGGTGCACCACAGTATATCTCAGAAGAAAATCCAGAGGATACAGTTTGAAAAGGTGTATTAAGGATTTTATTGTACCTAATACATTTTGCTCTGTGAGTTTAATCACAAATTAATTGCACTCAAGCAGTTATTTATTTAACATAGCAGGATATTTAAAAACCATCATAATTTAATAAAAATCATCCTATTAAATCATTCATACATTCATCCGCATCCATACAACATCAATCCATCAAACTACTCATACAAAACATCAATAAGTACAAGATAAAACATATAACAAATATAACAATACATCCAAAATGTAATTATTGTACAAAAAAGTTTTTGTGCAAAACAACACATGGTGCAAGGCCACAGTAGATTTTATAAGTGGTCAGCAAACCAACATATGGCGCATGGCCACAATAGATTTTATAAGTGGACAGCAATTGGGATAGGCCAAAAAGAATCTTCACGGGTGGTCTTATCCTAGATTTCTCTACTGGTTTCGACATGTTAACATTGGTTTTGTTACGTCTTCATCAGGAGATTATTAATAGTTGTCTTAGCAACCGCAAAAGGAGTCAATCCGTTGTTTATTATGTGTATGGAACTGGAGACACTGTCATACAAATTGGCAATGTTCCAGTTAAGGATCCTGCGTGGCAGATGGCTGAATTTGGGCTCCAATCCGAAAAAGTCCGGGTACTGAAGTGGTACAGGTTGGAAAACTCACGCGCCACAACAGACGTCTGTTTCAATGTCCATGTGTCAGGAAAAGATCTAAACTAACTTGTTGATGAAAGCAACTATAAAAAAAAAACAAAGAATGACGATGGTTAATAAAATCTAGTATAAAATGCAGACATCTCTCTTTCTAGTATGTGGTGGGTATGTCACTGACCTTACATTTCTTGAATGTCACGTGAGGGGTCTTTTCTATACATATTATCTGCATAGTAGAGCAAGTAATACCAGTAGTTGCACACTCTGCAAGAGACGAAATACAAGAAATGTTTTTTGGCTTTTAGTTCTCCATTACCTATTTTGGTGAACATCACTGTTTTTACATAGATGAGGCCGATTTAACTATGTACATGTAACTATATCAATTTATCTGAATATTAAACTTAGAGTATGTTCATATAATTACCTTGTTTAATGTGACTTGTGTCTTCAATTTTTAGTTTTCATCTGTGCATTTCTTCAATTATGTTCACTTCATGACCTTCACAGCTCCCTGTGTATAAAAGGGAATATCCCCTCATTACAAAAAGGTTTCTATGGGTCTACAAAAGTCATAATTCAACTGTTTGTCTGTCATGTGATGTCTGTTTTAATACGTTATGGGTAACGGCTATAATTGTAGTTTCCAATGGTGATCCGCCATTTTGGGTGTACTTTCGTGACTTTGACGCATCATCTGATGGTACTTTCAATCTTTTCTGGTTTCTTTTTTGACATTAACAAAGAGAATTAGTTTTATTCTGGAGGCACAGGTGCCAACCATAATTTTATTTTCCTGCTTTAACTTTCCAATTGGAGATTAATTTTGATGTTTATAAGGGCAGCTTGTAGTGTGTTACGATTGCCCCAGAGATTGGATGTTACTTACTGGAGCCGTAATTCTATTTTTAATACATATGTGGAAGCCATTTAGGGCTTAACAGTTCAGTGTCACATAGCTTGTTATTTGCAATATTTTTGATGTCACCAGTTACTGCATCTTTTTTATCGAGCAAATGTGAGACCAAAATTAATGAATAAATAATCCCCACTCAATTGCGATATTTAGACCTTCTTTTACAGAGTTTAATTCAAAAACCCATTTCTGTTAATTTTTGACGGATCACCATTGGAAACTAACGTTATAGCCATTACCCATAACGTCACATGACCGCACATACGTTTGTCAAGAATGGATGTGAGAAAACAACTGCGGTCTGCCAAGATTCAAGTAAGTAAAAATAGGGAAAAAACAAATGAAGAGCTAAAACATAAAAGTAGGTAAAACGTAAGACTATTACTAGCGTGTGATGTGTCCCCATAGAAAGAAGATTAACTTCTGTGTAAAAGCATGTGTATGAACATCACGTTTAAAGGCTTCACCGTTGCAACATCTCAAGAAGAAAACTTTTTGGTCTACGCTCTTCTCTGAACTTTCAAGGTAAAATCTGGAAATCGAAATATAAAACAATGGGCAAAACAGTTGAATTATGACTTTTGTAGACCCATATAAACCTTTTTGTAATGAGGGGATATACCCTTTTATACACAGGTAGTTGTGAAGGTCATGAAGTGAACATAATTGAAAAAATGCACAGATGAAAACTAAAAATAAAGACGCAAGTCACATTAAACAAGGTAATTATATGAACATACTCTGAGTTTAATATTCAGTTAAATTGATATAGTTACATGTACATAGTTAAATCGGCCTCATCGATTTAAAAATAGTGATGTTCACCAAAATAGGTAATGGTGAACTAAAAGCGAAGAAACATTTCTTGTATTTCGTCTCTTGCAGAGTATGCAAGTACTGCTATTACTCGGTCTACTATGCAGATAATACATATAGAAAAGACCCCTCACATGCCATTCAAGAAATGAAAGGTCAGTGACATATCCACCACATACTAGATAGAGAGATGTCTGCATTTTATACTAGATTTTCTTAACCATCGTTGTTCTTTGTTTTTTTCAACAAGAACAGATGTGATGAAAGACATCTTGTTCCTTGTACAATCAAAAAAAGTCCTGAAGACGGGTCCACCAGACCGTGTGATTGAAATCTATCTACACTCACTGTTTGTGGTGCATCTAAAAACATGATTAAGTGTTGACACATAGAGATAAATATCTCAGATTTGACTGGTACTATGCTAGTGTATGACGATTATAAACTACCTACACTATCCAATACTAACCTCACTTATACCCTGAAAAAAGAAAGGGTTTGATGAAATATGTGTTGTTAAAAAATGTTTCTTCATTGCTACACATTGAACATTGTGTTTTATGTTTTTTTATTATTAAAAAAACATTTGTTTTGTATGAAGTAGTAATTAAAATATGTATGTTGATTAACATTACAAGTTGCAGTCTTAATCAATTAAGACTTTTCTCTCTGTTCCATATGGTACATTTGGGTAGCCACACCTTGTGCATGTGAAGGAGGGAAGCTGTTCTGTGGAATCTTCATGTATATGATGACTTCAGGAGCAGAAAGACTGGTAGAGGGCTGGCTCCAGGTGCTCTTTTCTGTGGTTGATGTCGGGAGCAGAAAGGCTTGTTCGTTTGTTCCAGGCAAAAAGGGAATGAACATGATAAGAATTCTCCTGTCCTGTCCAGTAGATGGAAAATGGGGAATATCGCCAGCTGAAGCAGTGACGGGCTATCCTGACCTTTGTTGTCTGAGAATCCACTGACCCAAACAGATCTAGGTAATTATGCAGTAACTGAGTAATGTATGAAAGAAATATTTTACAGGATATTGTGAGATAGAAATATGTTTGTTTTCTAAAATTAATTCATGATTTATATTTGATGTGGGTGCCCATTTTTGAAGCAAGGTTTTGTTACCACAAGAGGTTCATAGCTGCCAAGAATTGTAAGAGTAACATTCAAGGTTACAGATAACTGTGCGTTAGCCAGCCAGGACCAAATGTGTAGTTGAAGCTTATTACTAGAAAAGCTATTTAATGTGTGCAAGCTCTCTATTTTGTGATGTGAAATAATAAATGTGTTTGTAAACACAGCCAAAAGGGCTTAAGTGATATTATATATGTGATACTGCGAGCAGATAAGAGTGTACTTGCTTACCGTTGGTGACTCTGGAAATAAAAGTCATTAGGCAGTGTTGTGAAGTTAGGCTCAGCACTACCCCAAAAATAACACTATACGACACAAATACCACAATATAAAATATAGCAAAAAAGATCTCTAACATCTCGCTACGCTGGCTGGGAATGGTAAAATAATTACTGGCTGTGGCCTTGCATCCTAAAGCATAACCATATAGTGCACTCATTGTCAGAATTAGAGCTGTGAGGTAGTGCAGTACTGTGTGCTAACTTGACTCCTTTTATTGTGTCATTGGCAATAGTACCACCACGTCCCAGATCCAGGTGAATTATCCAAATTATCGTATTAGCTTGAGGTGAAGATTTTCGCTCACGCAAACTGTTCATATGAACATTTTACAAAATGGAAAAGTATGATTAGCACAGAAGTGCAAAAAGAGGTTTTCAAAGGTATTTTAATGAAGAATTTTACAGGTGTGTCTCCTTAGACTGTTCTGATTGCCAGAAACCATGGAGGAGGAGAATTGCATCATCAGACTGTGCACAAAACTTTGGTTTCTGCTACACAGATCCATCATGATGCAAAGGAAAGATAGTGAGGTTATTAGCAAATTACAGTGCAGTTTGGACAATGAACATGATCAGGTGAAGCAATTGAAAGCAGAATTAAAACACAAAGAGCTAGATACAGAACAGCAAGCCAAATGTAGTGACCTTGCTCCTCAAATGGCTCAGCGAAACAACTTAATGAGAGTGAGCAAAATTAACCCATTTAACAACGGTATTGGATGATATAAGGCAAGGTAAAGATGTTGCAATTTCCAAAATGCAAACCCTTACAGAAGATAACAGTGAGAAAGATAAGGGGCCTCATTACACGGTAGGCGGTGGACCAAGGTGCTTTTAGCACCTTGGTCCATGCCGGTAAAATATCGGCACCGCCTTGGACGAAAGGGGAATTACCGCCCTATTCCAAGGTTGGCGGGGCGGTAATTCCCCCTTCCCCCATTGCCCTTCCCCATTCCCATTTTTGCCCCATAGGGCATAATGGGAATGGGGAAGGTGCTAATTACGGTACCGCAAATTGCGGTACCATAATTAGCACCCTGGTCCCTTTGCGGGTTGGTTTTTAACGCCTGCTAAAAAGCAGGCGTTAAAGTACCAACCCGCAAAGGGACCTCGTAGTAAGGCGGTATGGGTTAACGGTCACCAGTACCATTACCGGTGACCATTAACCCTTACCGCCTTCTGTGTAATGAGGCCCAAGGAATTCCATGCTATGGAACAGGAGATATTTAAATTACTGGATGAAAATGAAAAAAAAGTGAAAGCACTTGATCATTGTCAGACACAGATCACTGAATTAAAAGCAATAATCAATAAGGTCAGTGATGAGAATTCTGCTCCCTGTCATGAAGAGAAACAGATTCATGGACAGTGCAAAAACCTGGAGCAGCAAATATTTAATCTCAAGTCTCAGGAATAGCGACAGTGTACTACATTCACTGGAGCTAAACTTAATCACAGCCCTTGCCGAGGAAATGTACCAGAAACTGTCCACATGGCCAGACTTGGTAATAACCCAATGTTATGGTCTGAGTCACCTGCAAATAATCACACACATTCTTGCCCACAAGAGAACAGGAATGAGTGTCAAAATAACACATACCAGAATGCACCAAGTAGTCCTCTCAAAATCATGAAAACTATCAAGACTTTGATTAAACCATTCAAAAGGGAGGGGATTGTTGTATGCAAGATCATTTGGAGATGGTTCACAATATATTCAAGGCCCTTCATATTCCTAGGGAACACTATAGACAGTATTTTCACCTCACTCTAGGTGCAGTATCTGCTAGTATCATACATGGTCTCAATAAACAGGAAACCTTGTCAAGGGCAGACTTAGAGAAAGAGATTTGACACCAGTTATAGCCAAGAAAGCTGCTTATAGTATTGCGGCACAGCAAAATGAGTCGCCTTACCAGTTCTTTGACAGGGAAAAAACACTAGAATGGATAATTGAATATGGGGCCAAACTGATGAAGTGATATTTAGTCAGAAAGAGGGGGCCTAGGAATAAAGAGGCAAAAGTCAAAGACTAAGGAATCCACAACAGCGATTTTGGAGGTAAAGCCTGTAAAGATGCTGCTAGAATCAGCCCGAACTCAGCCAAAGAACAACATGACACATAATCAAAGGGGTGTTGGTCCACAGAGAACACCACCCCAACCTATGGTGTTCCAATCTATAGCTCCTAGTGACAGAAAGTCTTACTTTAGTCCTAGATACCTTGGAAGTTCTCCCAGGGTTGGATTTCGCCATGATATGCCAGGCCTAAATAACAATCAAAAACAAATGTACAACGGCCCATACTTGACACCAGGGGCCCAGAGTGGATTTTACACTAATACAATAGTATATGGACACCAAGAAAGACCAGGATATGTGGATAGATTAATTGAAAATGGAAATCAGCATATGGAACAGTTCCCAATAAATGAAAGACAGAATATGTATTATGTACCTCACCAATATGATCAGTCCCCACCACAGGTTGACCATGGTAAAAGGATGGTCACTCCACATTCTCCACCTCCTGTGTCACGTGAATTCAGAGGTAACACAAATAGAAATCAATCTAATGAAAGCACAGGTCTAATCAGGGTGAGATTAATCATTACGAGCCAAGACCACAAAGAGAGGAATTCAGAGATATGTACAGGTTTCAATGCTTAAAGGCCCAAGTCAAAATGTTGTCTGAAAAGATAGGACATTTTTGTGAAGTTCAAAAGCAACAGCTGAGTGAATATGCAGAAACTCACAGGAGTGATCTTGTACATAGCGAAAACAAGTGACTAGCTAATCACCTCTACACCAATGAAAACACAGATTCTCATGAATCACCTTTGAATAAAAATACTGAATTGCTTGCCAATTTAAAAACAAGAAAACAAAGAAATGAAAGTGAGACAGAATTATAACACACACACAAATGGAGTGTAGTTTAATTTTAAGTTGAACCAGAAAATTCAGGTCTGTGAAGATGAAGAGCAAAAAAGGGAAAATGAACAAGAAAAACCCAAAAAACAGAGAAGCAGATGTAAAAAGAATATCCAATGTGAAGATTAACCACAAAATGAAGAATTAGGATCAACAGATAGGTTATCCTTACTTGATAATCAAAATACTGTTGATACTCCTACAGAGGAAACAATTGCCCAAAAGGCAGTTGCAAGTCCATCACCTGAGGAATATTTTGACCCACAGATGTCCCAAGGGCAGAAATGACAAGCACCGCACAAAAAACAGATACGTTTCACACACCAGAAACTGAAATACTGTCACATGTAAATTGTGAAAATACACAGCCAATAGATTTCAATGTGGAAGTAAATAGAGAGGACCCAGAAAATGCGAAAGGGACAATGAGAAATTGGGGTCTGAACACTAGTGGACCCAAGTCAGAGGGGCAGTCAGGGGCTACCCTCCAAATGGGCTGTGAGCCCAGGAGAATGGACAAAGAAATTCAATGGGCAAAAATGTGCCTAGCAAAAATTAAAAATAAGCTAAGAAAAGTAAAGAAAAGTAAGAAAAGTAAGTCCTGAAATTAGTAAAAATTCAAATTTTGTATGCATACAAGAAGAGTTTGAGGATAGGTACTATGCTTGTATCACTATTGAAGAAACATGTAATGCATCTGCAATGATTGACACAGGTGCCCAAGCAACAATAATGTCAAAAGAACTGGTGAAAAGTATCAATGAATGGAAATCCCCACAAAATCATGTAAATGTGAGACAAAGAGAAGGCCCTGTGCACAACTTCAATGGGGAAGAAATACATATCAAAGGTGTCACAGAGTTTGACATAAAGCTAGGGAAGCATCAAATAAGACAGGAAGTGTTTTTATCTAAATTAAGAAAAATATTAGATCAAATATTACTCCGAGCTAAATCAGGAAAAACGCATCTTAACAATTTCAGAAATACACATGGGAGAAGGGCAGCCATGGATTCCTATCCATGTGAATAGGCATTCTGAAATGATTGAAGCCACTTAGGCACTTGATCATGAAAGGAGTTTGATTAGTGAAAAGATACTCTGGCAAATACTCGACAGAGAGGAGGTGCCAAAGTTGAATATAAAAAACCAACACATAGATGACCCTGAGTTGGGACAAAGAATTGTAGGAAGATGCATGCTAAAGATTACAATCGGCTCTAAAATCATTCCTCAGAATGTGTGGATTGTGAGCGGAACACAAAACAAATTCCATTTGGGAAATTACATCATGCACAGAATGTGCATAGTATTAGGTCTGGTCCAGATTAGGTGGAGCAGCACCTAATTTTGAAGACAAGAGACAAGCTTATCATTGTGCCAGTTGACACCATATGCAATTGAGCTTAAAGTGAAAAAGGATGTTACCATTGCCACATTTACCAGACAAAATACAGTAGCATTAAAATACAGGAACAGACAACAGATAAAAGATTCTATGGAATTTGTGTGCATAAATGAATCCATGAAGCAGCAAGGATTAGAATGCGAATAGACACCACTGAGAGAGATTGGGGATGGACCCATTCAAATACTGGTGGACAATAAAGGGTTTCAAGACATTCATTTGGAAGAGAATACAGCATTAGGAGTGGAAGAGGTAGAAGTCTTACTATACTTCTGATTTCAATAACCCAGTGATCAGGAATATGTTATGTTATGTTATGTTATGTTATTTGGCATTTACATAGCGCTTTATATGTCATTGGTATTACCTGGTAGGTTGAACGCTCTCGGGGACCGTAGTTCAGGTCAGTTGAGAGAGTAAAGTGTCATAGGGTGCTTGGGTGCACCAGGTATGTGCGCATTTGATGCAATTTGCTGATGATAGCTGCACCCTAGCATTAGGTGTGGTGATATTGCTATCAGTTGAATGTGTGCAGTCTGGTGGGCAGGCACCAAGACTTGGTTCTGGCTGCATTAGGCCTGTGTAAGACATGTATGTGTGCAGCTAGGCTGGTTTGTCATGGGATGTACCTGCGTTTTATTAGAATGATAAGGTGTTCTTGGGGTAATGTTTGCATGTGAGTATAGTTAGGAGCTTCCCTTGGTTCTCATTACTTTCCTTTTGGTTCACCTCTAAGTAATGGTATCGTTAGGCCAGCAACCCTTTCACTTTCCCTGGGATTACTGGTTGCCTTCAGCATTGCTTCTTCTTTTTTGGCTGTGCTGAATTGGCTTTGTGTGCACCCGGACAAGGGCACTCTTGCCGACGTACTTGCTTCTTCGGTGCGCAATTCCAGCAGCAGTTCCCTTCTCCATGGTAAACCACCAGCACTGCCTATTATACAAAATATTTGAGTGTAGCGACTCTCCAAAGAGACACTGCCACATGGTTCGAGGAAAGTACAGAGGTTACACCTTTGAAGGGTTTCCCAGAGTTTTTTTTAAATGGTAGAGGAGCAGATTCATGCTGCAGATGCTTGCACAAATGAAGATCAATTGAGGAGAATATTTATGGAGTTAAAACAGGCTTTTGTCAAAGATGCCTATGACTGTGGGCTGACCGATTTGCAAGTTGCCGCACTACCAGAAGGACATGGCAGGCAGCCGGTATTTGTGCAGCGATATAGGTTGCCCCTGGCATGTCTGGAGACACTGGCTGAAATAATCCAAAATGTAGAATTTAGAGGAATCATTAGGCCTATTAATAGTACTTCAAATACTCAATTATTAGGTGTTCTGGCAGATGACACTTGTGTGCAGATCTAAGAAATTGAACAAAAAGGTACCTGTTTCAAGGTGGCCCCTTCCATTTATTGATCAGGGCCTTGCACAGGTTCACGGGTCAAAGGTGTTTCCCACCTTAGATCTTACAGCTGGATACTGGTGTATGCCACTAGCTGAAGACATTCAAAATGTATTTGCATTTTCATTTGACAAATCACAATATGCATGGTCCCGTACCCCTTTTGGGTATGTCAATAGTGGGAGTGAGTTTGGGATATTCCTGAAAAAGACACTCCCACATGCAGCCGAAAGAGGAAAAATACATAAAGCTGGGGCAAAATATTCTTTACAGAAAGCACAATGGTGCAGAAAAAGGCTAAACTTCCTAGGCCATGAAGTGACAGAGCGTGAATTAAACCCACAAAAGGAAAAGGTGGAAACGATTCAGCAACTAAAAGATCCCACTAACTTGAAAAGTTTAAAGAGTTTGTTAGGAAAAACAAGTTACAACAGAACATTTATTGACAATCATGTAGAGATTATACAACCTTTGATGAGATTATTGAAGCAGGGTGTACCTTGGAAATGGGAAAAGGAGCAAACTGAGGCAGTAACCATGCTAAAAGGGTGCCAAATGAAAGTGCAATGTTTGGCATATCCAATAAAAAACAGGATTTCCTCATAGAAATAGGATTTGCAGATCAATGTATGTCAGCAGTGTTGTATCAAAAACATGATATAAATAACAAAATCATTGCATATGCTAGCAAGGCATTGTCACAGGTAGAGATCACATTTAGTGAATGTGAAAAAGTGCTTCTGACCACTGTCTGGGCATTACAACATTTCCGTCCGACAATTCAAGGCCAGCGGGTGATTGTTGAAGCAAACCAGCCTCTCCAATTCTTGCAAAGTAAGAGGATCAGATCAGGGAATTTGGCCCAGTCAAGAATCACTTGATGAACATTAGCACTTCAGGAATTTCCAGTAGAAGTGAAATATGGACAAAACAAAAAGAACCCAGTTGCTCAAGGGCTAGTGGAGTTGCATGATTGTGCAGCTGCCTAGGCACCTAATGACACAGAGCAAGAGACACGTTTAAATTAATTTGAGCAATCCCCACACAAAGCGTTGAACGAAAAAACATGTAAGGATTTACCAATTTACCATGTAGATGGATGTGCATACCACATAGAAATTATGCTGAAAAAGAAATTCTGGCAGGAATATGAAATGTGTGGTAAATGTGACAACATTCCAAGAGTAAGCATGAGGATAGGCGCCAAAAGCAGTGAAGTTGCAGAATTGTCTGCCATTTACAATGCAATATCAACAGCAGTAGAAAATAGACTTAAAGAAATAGATTCTGATTATGCGCAAAATGGTTTTGTGGAGTATTTACCTGGCTGGAATGTGAAAGGCATGCTCACATATAACAAGAAGCTACTTAAACAGGGCAAGATGATTCAAGCTATAGACAAGCTGGTGTCAGAAAATGACTAGATAATCCATTGGAGAAAAATATGTGGTTATCTGAAAACACCAGGTGAGGATAAAGAAGGAAATGAAAATGCAGATCAATTAGCCACAATTGGAGCTGTAATGGGGGAGTTGTTTTCTATTAAACACCTGCTTGGTGAAACACAGGTGGATGTTATAACACACTCCAAAACTCTGAAAACAGTTGAACAGCATGTGGCACAATTGAGTTTGATACTCCAAATCAAGACTTGATCAAGGCACAAAAGGAGGACCTTATTCTAGGCCAATTTTACAACCATTTGCTAGATAAAGAACTAAAAACTCTGAATGAGGAGTACTGCAAAGGGAAAGAGGAATCAAGGGTGTTAGTGAACACCAAAAAGATAATTAGGTTTCAAGATGGACTGATGATAAGAGAATCTGTGATGGGCTAAATCCAATGGGTAGCGCCTTTGTCATTTGGGGGATTGATGTTACATCATGCCCACGATGCCATAACTGCAGGCCACAAAGGTTCACAGAAAACTTTGGACATTTTAAAAGATCATGCTTATTGGCCACACATGCCTCAAGATGTCGAGCTCTAAACAGGAGGGTGTTTACTGTGTGCACAGTTTGAGCCTACGTCACCAGCTCATAGAGCACCATTAATGAAAATGGGGTTTGAGACTCCCATGGTCCAATTTACAAGTAGACTTTGTAACGCCTTTGAGGAGATCATCAAGGGGAAACAGGTACATGTTAACAGTCATTTGTTTAATGTCTAAATGTGTGAAGTGCATTCCAGCTCCGGACTGCAGTGAGCAAATGGGGGCCACTTTACCGGTGAATCATAGTTTTTTCAAGAGTTGGTTGACCTCAAAGAATGCAATCAGACCATGGAAGTAATTTCACTAGTACAGTAATGACAAACATGTGGTAAATCTCGGGTGTCAATAAGAAGCTACACATTTCTTACCAGCCCTCCTCTTCAGGGGGAGTAGAAGGGATTAACCGATCAATAGTTGACATGTTGAAAAAGTTTGGAGCTAAAGTAGGAAATTAGTTAGGATCTACGACTTCCTCAGGTATTAATGGCTCTCAGGTCAACAACCTCTAAATCAACAAATATCAGCCCCCATATAATGTTGACAGGTAGGAAAATGGTGTTGCCACAACACTTGCTCTACAGAACAAATGAACAGGTTCTGGTAAATGCATCCACAATCCATGAATATGTGGAAGAAATGAGAAAACTCTTGCAATATGCTTTTGCGTTTGTGCAGTGAAAATCTGCAAAAGGCTGCTGACAGTGCAAAGTCATATTACGGTAGGAAGACATCTATGAGAGAATATGAGATAGGAGACCGGATCTATAAATTCTAATGTGGGAAAGATAAGCATGAAAACACTACATTCCTTGAAGCATGGAAGCATGACACGGTCCATATAGAATTGTAGATATGGTTTCACCTATGGTCTACAGATTTGCTAGACAGGAGGGAGAATTAACAGTGGAACAGTTTGTCCATGTTAATCAGATTAAGCCTCTTCACCCAAAACTTGAGGTGAAAAGGCTAGAGGGAATTGAGAATGGCAGGGAGTGAAACATGTGATGGCATGAAAGTAAAGGGCTTACACATTAAATTGACTCACCATAGCTGGTGACTGGGTGTAAATAGTTTCAAGATATCAACATGGGGTTGAAGGAATAAACAGGGATAGATACATAAAATGAGTGAACACAAATATAAATAGGTAACTAAGAGAAAGGGGTATTGTACATAGGTAAAGGCTTAGGTAATTTACATTATTTTTGTTAGATGTTGTGTTAAGTGTTTGAGTTTGAAACAACTTCCTGATAAATTGCTGTGTTGTATTAGTGTGTTTCATTTATGTTATTTTCAGAAGGTCCTAAAGAGATGTCCTTGCTGCATTATATGGTATTTGGTGTATGATGTGCATTTGTATGCATAATTAAGTTTGATTTCCGATATCCAAATGAAAAGGGAAAAGTGAATTGATTGATGTACTTGATTCTTAACTTGTCTTTTTCTCTTTACCATAGATATTAACTACTTCTTCAGTTAGCGCTCTGGGAGCTAGAGTGCACCAGATCCCTGGAGGAAGCCACTGTAATGGAATCCCTTGGAAAAAAACCTGGACCGAAAAAAGGTGGTTGACGATGATGACCCCAAAAGAAGTCCCACCTATAGAGAATGGAAGATCACTCCACCAACAACAGTTTTCTGAACAATGTCTGACTTCACAGAGGATAGAAATTCACTTCACCAAGAACGGTTTCCTGAACGATATCTGACTTGACTGTTAAACCTCATAGTATATTTTATTATTTTTACAAACATTGATGTTGGTATCAGACCGAGTCCACTGGTCATTTTATGGAATTATGGTTGTTTTGAAATTAATAATATGTGATGTTTTATAAAAAAAATACAAAAAAACCCAAAAAACAAATAGGAGTTCACCAATTAAAAGCAATTAAAATAGGATAAAAGATAAAGGTGATCAAAAGATTAAAATAGAAGATTTAGAAACAAATCTAAAAGAACTAAAAAATAATGAAAAAAAATGTTCCCCCTCCAAAAAATATATATATATATATATATATAATGTTTTTCATGTATGGATATCACCAATTGAGTGTTGTTGTTTTTTCCTGCAGTGATTCTGTGTCCCAGCAGAATAAAGGGAGGCTGTGTAGGGAAATGCCATAGGGACATGATTTCCCCTATTCTGAATTACAAAGGTAGCTCCACATTTCATCATCCACATTTTAATAAAGGTTTGAATTGTAACTAGGGCCAAGGGTGTAAGACTCATGTGTGAGGCTCAAGCTTGGCCTAATAGATGTAATATTATAATGCAGAAAGTGCATGCCAACTAATTTGAATTTGACCCCACACAACAGGTTTTTATCATTTGCACCACACCACAGTTATGGACTAAATGCAATGAAACATTAAATTAACCTATTAATCCTACTAATATCCTAGGATTCAATAACCTGTTCACTTACTAATATTAATGCAATTTAGCCCATTGCTTATGAGTGCAAAACATTGGTGCATGGAGATAAAGTGGCGCATTTCATAAAATGTAAAGGCATTTCAGCTGTGCATAGTTAAAATGTATAGGGAAAATGTAGAATTAGATTTATTTTGCAGTCAATACGTGACAGGGTTTAGATGTGAGTTAATTTATTTAAACTTGCTCCAATGTTCATTTTTAGAGAAGGAGGAAATAGTGCGAGATGAATGTACCATTTTCCTGCAGCGTGGTAGCTTGATTCTCAGTCAAAGGCACATGCTATTTAATGGGCTGGTTTGTCATGGGGAGGTTTTTTGAATGACACCTGAGGTTTTAGAAAATGGCTTGCAACAGAAAGTGCTGGGTCATTGATTCATTCCCTCGCTGATTTCGGGAGCAGAAAGCCTGGTAGAGGGCTGGCTCCACGCATTCTTTTCCTCTGGTTGATGTTGGGAGCAGAAAGGATGGCTTGCATGTTCCAGGCAAAACGGGAGCGGATGTTAGAATTCTCCTGCCCTGTCCAGTAGATGGATAAGGGGGAATATTGCCAGCTGAAGCAGTGAAGGGCTATCTTGACATTTGTGGTCTGAGAATCCACTGACCCAACAGATCTAGGTAATTATGCAGTAATTTAAGGAGTGTGTAATGTATGAAAGCCATATTTTACAAGCTGTTGTGAAATCGAAATATATGTTTGTTTTCTTAAAGTAATTCACAATCTATATTTTATGTGGGTTCCCATTCATGAAGCAAGCTTTTGTTACTACAAGAGGCTCGTAGCTGCCAAGAATTGTGAGTGAAACATTCAAGTTTACAGATAACTGTGTTAGTCAGCCAGCACCAAATGTGTGGTTGAAACGTATTACTAAAAAAAATATTTAATGTGTGTGAGCTCTCTAATGTAATGCATGTTATCCATGTTCAAGTATAAATTACTGTAAAAAATAGCACAGTATAATGCATCTGTTTATTTATATTCTGAATTTTAACCTTTCATAAAGCCACAAAAGGAAAGAGCAAGTTAGCTTCAGTGCTCTCATTATGTGTCTGGATTATTGTGTTAGCACATAGATTGAGTTCCATCAGGTGGTAAACTCATTTTACTGCATGCAGTAATTCACATTACCACATGGGCTAAAATTATTGTGAATTAAATTTTTCAGAAGTGCCACACATGTGTGTGAATACAACTATTTTGTGATGAGAAATGATAAATGTATTTTGAAACACAGCCAAAAGGGCATAAGGTGGTATTGTAAATAAGATATCACAACCAGATAAGAGTGTTGTAAGTCCAATACTTGCTTACCGTTATTGACCCTGGTAAAATAATCATTAGGCAGTGTTCTGAAGTAAAGCTCATCACCATATCAAAAAGACCACTATACAACAAAAATACCACAAGATAAAAAATACAGTCAAATAGATCTCTAACATTCCTCATTACCACCTAATTCGTAGTTGGGTGGTGCTATAATCCAACGGTACCAGTATTACCACCACATCACTGCCAACTTTAACTGCACCACCCAGCTCATAACAAGGCGTTATGAAATCTGTGCACACAATATAATTATCCCATCTCAGAGTGATGAATATGATGATAAGACACATTTGTATCCCTAAAGAGAAGTACAGTATGGCTGAATCGTAAGTAAGCATTTGGTAAATGCATACTTCTGAAATTAGGTGTGAGGAGCAACCAAGATTAGTTGGACAGGTGTATGGGTTTATCTGTACCTCTGGCTCTACCTTCCCATTAACCAGTGATTAAACAGATGGGAAGAGTGTGTTGTGTAGGTAACATTATGGCACATGGCCAGAGCACGTTTAAAGCCATTGTGTGTGTGGTTATGGCTTCTGCATTTCTCCCGGAGGCTTCTGCATGAATGGAATGCACCCAGAGTCCTCTAAGAAGCTCCACACACGACTATAACTGCTTATTAAAATTGAAATTAATGCTGGCACTTGTCAGCTGCATATATCTGTCCAACCTCTTCCACTTTGATTACATGAGAAACACACAGGAGGATAAGCCACAAACATCCTTAACTAATTTCAATATGCACATGGAGGGCCATGCACTACTCATGGTATCTGGTCCTTTCTCTTCTACTTCTCCCTACACTCTCCTCTCCTCAGAACCATATCAACTCTCTCCCCATCCCTATCCTCTCTTCTTCTTAACGCCACCTCTCTTCTTCCTTCACTACCCTTTCTATTCAAAACACCTTTTCCAACCATAACTTCCATTACACATACTCTTCTCTCATCTACCCCCAGAGCCTCTCTACCTCTCATATTTAATGTCACTATGCTTTTACATCTCACTCTCTTACTATCACTCTTTGGAATGGCAGCCTGTCTGCAATAAAACCTCCTTTACCTCTGATTTGTTCATTTCTCGTTCTTCTCGTGACCTAATCACCATTAATGAAACCTGGATCCCTCCCTCACAACCATTGCTGCTCTTCATGACCCTGCCCACACCCTCACTCACACTCCACTCCACTACTCCCATATTTCCTGCTAATTCTCCCTCATTCAAATATACTATGTTCCACAATCACTGCCCCCTATGGCATACATATTAACTCTCTCTACCGGCCACCTGGTCCAGTAAGTCAATTTTTCGACCTCTCTCCCAACTAATTGACTCTCTCCGTCCTGATCACCACTTTATTGTCACTGGTGACTTCAACCTCCCCTCTCTCTCTCTGCTGATCTATCCACTGACTTTAACTTTCTTCTACTTAACCACTCACACTCTTGTGTCCACTCTAAGCCAACCCATTCAAATATAAGCTTCCTTGACCTTATTCTCATCTCCTCTCAACTCTCAGCCTCTAACTCCACTGTACCTTCTCCCTCCAATAGCTCTATCGTTTTTGCCTCAATCACAATTCCTGCTTCTTCCTCACTCTACTACTACTATTACTAAGTGCAAGTTTCCCTCCTCCAAACTCTTTGACTATCTCTCTGACCTACACCAGCCTCTCTACTCCTACACTGAACTCACCTTTCCTTTCACAGAAGAAGCGTTTACTAACTTTACCAATGTTCGTTATGCTCCCTTTTCATCTTATTACCCTCTTACTAAACTCATTGCTAAATCCTTCCCTCCATGACCCCGGATTACACCTCTCATCTGCCCACTGAAAACAACAATGATGAAATAGCTTTCCACTTGGTAAAGGTTAAGACACTCCTCTGATCTCCAACTCTGTCTAACAGCTCTTCAAAAGTATTCCTCTACTATTGACTCTGCCAATAGTGACTTATATCTCTCTTCCATTGTGCCTAAATCCTCCCAAACTAGGTGCCTTAATTCCCTCACCTCCTAAACCCACCTCCCTCTCCTCTACTCTTTCTGCAAAAGATCTTGCTCTCTACTTTTCATCTAATATTTGTACCATTCACAATACCCTTGCTAATTCCATTCTATCACCCCATCCTGCTCACATTTCTACACCATGCCTACCCTCATCTTCTGCTACTATGCCTTCATTTGCCCCCACCATCCCTACTCCTCAAGCATAACCCTTTCTGTGCCCCCACTAATTGACTTTCATCGCACATTGTGAAGCACAAAGCTTGCACTGTTGTTCCACATCTTACTTCCCTCTTCAACTGCTCTCGACAATGCCACTCTTCCCTCATCCTATAAGACAACTACTGTCTTCTCTCTCCTTAGGAAACCTGGTCTAGATCCTAAATGTACTGCCAACTTTTGCTCTGTCTCTCTTCTACCACAGTAATCCAAAATCCTAGAGCAAGTAGCATTCAATCAACTCACTGAGTTACTTGATACTCACAACATCCAGGAATTTCAACAATCTGGATTCTGACATCTCCGTTTTACTGAGAAAGCTCTCCTCAATGTCAGCAATTCGTCTCTTCTGCTTGCCATACAAACCTTTCATCTGTTCTTGTTCTCAATCGATCTGCCACCTTTGAAACTAATAACTATTCTGCCCTTCTTTCTACATTATCTCTCCTTGTCATGAGAGATAAGACCCTCACTTGGTTTGCTCCATACCTTACCCCAGACTATTTCGGGCGTCCTGGATCAGCCATACCTGCCCACTCACCCCATGTTGTTGCTGAAGTTCCCCAAGGGTCTGTCCTTGTTCCTCTTCACTTTACTCTCTGTACTTCAGCTTCAATCTTGACTGTAATCTCTCTTCTGTCCTCATTCTCCTAGATCTATCCGCTGCTTTTGATATGGCCAAACAAACTTGTTACTTGTGTTATTCTTCGTGCCACCCATGTTGCATTCTATCTATTGATTTGATCCATTTACGTGTTCAGCTTTTATTCATTTTTACTGTGCCTTACTTTTTTACCTATATATTTCTCCTGTTACCCGTGTGTAATTTCATCTGGTTCAATTTCTGTTTTCTGTGTGATTTGAAACAGAAACGCTTGTTTCTGCACACACAACGGAAAGTTAAGGAACTACGGTTCCCATTCTTTCTGTAGTTCCTTGCACGTTAAATTTAGAATGCAGGCACGAACGCGCCTGGCGTGAATGGCTTGGTTTGTGCTGGTTCGTGCAAGGGATGGGTAGGAGGGCCCACTTTCGCTTCATCTGCAGTCCGTGCGAGTGTAATCTCTGCACTTTACAGTTTCACATTCAATTATACTGGAGCTGCAGGTAACATGTCACGCAATTGCCTTGTAAGACGCATCCAGCTTAACCGCCAAACTAGGCTGCAAGCAGATAGGTGCGATTGTACCTCAGACTCCTCCTTCTTGCTGGATAATCCCCATGTAAACTAACCTTCGGGGGAAACTCCTCGACCACGGTCAGGCCTGAGTGAGAGCATTACATCAGAGATAGTGAGGACGCTGTAAGCAACCCAAACATTTCCAAGATGGTGAAATGCTATCCCTCCACAGGAACATCTCTGAAAACGGTGTTATTAAATACCCGCTCACTAGCCGGTCATGCTACAGAAGTATCAGATTAAATACTGTCGGCAGATGTGGACTTAATGCTTCTGACAGAGACTTGGTTGTATGAGGCCAACCTTCATTCCCTACAGCTGGCCACACAGACCGGGTTGGACAGAAGGGAGGTAGCCATAACCTTAAGAGACAATCTTAATTTTTCTGTACCTAGTATATTGACACTAAATGCCTGTGAAAGTCTGCTACTTTATTCTCTACCGTCCCCCAACCATCTTGCCAAATTTGCAAGAACAACTTTTGGCTTTTCTGGGCCCCACATAAAACCACTGATACCATTTATAGTAACAGGAGACTTTAACCTGTGGGTGAACAATCTGACTGACTTGGAGACATGCTCTTTATTGAACCTTTTGGAGAGTGTAGGCTTCAAACAATGTGTTACCATCCCTACCGATCAATCAGGTAACAAACTGGACTGGATACTAGCCAGACATCATATCATCTCAACTATAAATGTTGAAGCTTTTTGCTGGTCTGACCACAACCTTATCACCTTTTCAATCTTTACATCCAATTTTCAGTGTTATGCGGATGATATCCCACTCTCTTTCAGGCTCCTCGCAGCCACCTCTTCTCCTGCTCTCATACCACACTGCCTGCCCGCAATTCCGGAATGACATGCTGCCAATGATCTCTCCCATAATGCCAATAAGACTGAGACTCTTCTCATTGAGACACCTGCTCCCTCCTTTCCTCTCTCTCGGGCCGCCCACTCTGGGCCCTCTTTCTGCTCCTTCCTTCTTCAACTCCACCCTCTCCTTGTCTCCTCACATCTCTGATGTCTCTAAGAAGTTAAACTATCAACTGCACCTCCTCAGAAGTATTCTTCCTTTCTCACTTTCCCCCAGAGGCTCACTGCTTCCAGGGCAGGGACACCATTTAGGAGTCACCAGGGGTCGCAACTGCAACCCCTGATGTCTCCATTTCTACCTCTGTGGTCTTCCTTGCTACCCCAAAAAAAAAATATAATGCAAATTCCTGGGCTGTGGCTCATGCAATGTGGCTCTTTGCTTCTGGAGTGTCTGGCTTTCTTGTTCAGGCCTCTTAAAAATATTATATAATAAAGAAAGAACAGGGGTTTCACAAGTCTTTCTACTCTTTCTAGAATTCTATACAATAATTGCTAGACTCATTAAAGGTTTATTTCAGGCACATTTCAGGCACACTTCAGGGGGTGAGTCACTGATTTAGTATGTTCCTAAACACCTCAACTCACCCTTTAACCCTTCTGAGGTCGATAAATGAGTACCAACACAGGTTGGGTGATATTGTATGTATATTTGTTCTATATAAAGCGCTTAAGCGTAAGTGCTACATAATAACACATCATTATCATTTGGCCATGGACGTCTGCTTGCATTCACAGTAATTACTAATTAGTAATTACTAATTACTAATATGGGTTTATACACACTGATCGTAATGATACATATGGTGATCCATTCTTGTTTGAAATGTATATCACATTATAGTAATATTGTAACCATATTTTGTGTGCTTAGCATCAATGCTATGTGATGCCACTTCCTGTTTTGTCAAGGGTGTGAAAGGTCATGTTCCATCGCTTCCCTTGATATCACTTCGGGGTGGGGTCAAATGACATCACTTCCTGTGATGTCACTAGAGGTCAAGGGTTGTGTGATGTCACTTCCACTACCCCTGGCATTTTGGTGAAATGACGTCCCTGGCTCTGGGCCTCTCTAGGCTGGACTACTGCAAGACCCTCTTTCTAAATCTGCCTGTCTCTACGCTTCGACCTTTACAGCTTATTCAGAACAGGACTGCGAGACTTGTCCTTGCCCTCAAGCCCAGGCATTGTATCTCTCCAGTCCTGAAATCCCTGCACTGGCTCCCCCTGTCTGCAAGGATAAAGTTCAAGACATCGTCCATAAATCTTTCAGGGACCTGGGACTGCTGTACCTCCAACATTCTCTTCCTAAAATCTTGCTTCTCGAGGTCTCCGCTGATCCACCTCCAACTCTCAGAGGGTCAGACGCTTCTCCAAGCAGAGAGTTGGGGGCAGATATCTTTCCTCTGTTGGAGCCTCCCTCTGGAACAGACTCCCTGCTGCTCTCAAACCTGAGCAGAACCACCTCAGGTTCCGGAAGCGACTCAAGACCTTTCTTTTCACTTCCACTTTCTCTCTTCATCTCCCATGATGTACCTGACTGCTTCATGCACTGGTCACCTGGATACCCTATGAACTTCGGCCACAGCTCCTGCATGTCCAGCTGCCCTCGCACTGCCTCTGTGCTCACCCAGCACCTAAGGGTCTGTACCTGCAACCCTACAATCCCTTTTTCATTGCACATATGAGCCATTTGCTGGCTGCACTTATTGAGTTACCTGTATTGCTCTTTTCCCCTTCCCCCTGGCATTTCTCCCCTTCTCTCTTCCCACATTTGCACGATCTGAAAGACACAAGGCCTGGTAAGATTGTTGCTTTGTCCTCCCTTGTTTCCCCCTCCTTGTCTTCTCGCGCCTAGAAACACTTGTGTACAGGTGTGTTATTAATGCCATATCATCTCATCTCTTGGCACCCTGATCTCCTCTTACAGCTACACCTATCAACTCTTCACTCAGAAAAGACAGATCTTCTTCTCCTTTCATTCATGATCAAATGAGCTGTTGTCAAGCATTTCAAACTTTCTCTCCTCCATAAAATATTGGATGGCGTCTCACTCACTCATGCTGAACTTGACTAAGACAGAAGTTCTCTGCTTCACAGCCAAATAGACTATCTCATGCTCTTCTCCTCTTCATCGCTTCTCTCCTGACTATCTTCCTTACTCTGCTTCTGCTCGTAACCTTAGTGTTATCTTCGACCCATCACATAACTCACTCTTCATCTCCAAATCTGCCACTGCAGCTCAACTTAACCTCTTCCATGTCAGACACATCTGTCATCTTCTTCCTTTCAATACTGCTAAACAGCTAATCTTCTCCTTAGGCCTTTCTAGATTGGACTACTGTGCCAGTCTGCTCTATTGTCTTCCCAACTATGCTTTTTCAACTCTGAACAAAGCCCTCAACTTTGTGGCCCAAGCACTTTTCAAACTTTTTCGCTTTACTTCTACCTCCTCAGCCAGTCCATCTGACAATCTATGAAACAAAGGGCTAATTATAAACTTCTTGTCATTGTTGGGGAGTACGTGGATATGGGTGATTACAACAGCAATGGAAAGTACACCCATCGCCCTAGATGCACAAAAATTCAAGCTGCAAAAGTCTTTATAACATGATCATGCTGCATGGAAGCCAGCAGCCATGCATACAAACAAGCAGAATTGACCCCCTCAAGATGACACGAGCATCCATGCTCTAGTGAAGCATAGCATATTTACCCTATAGTTAAATATAGCCCCATGCCATAGTAATCACAGCTGTGCTTAGTATTAATTAGGGAAGTAAAGAACATTATAACCATAATAATGAATTCCACCAGCCTCTTAAATTGAACTGAGCATACAGCAAATTCAGGCCTTGGAATCCAGTTAGCCGCCTCACAAGGATGAACATGCTCAACCCCCACAGCAGAACATATTAACCAAACCTTTGCAAGGAAGCATATACACATCCCAACTGTATCTTTCAAAAACACACAGTAAGATGCCACGCAATGATTGGCTAAGACTAGGAAGGTTAAGCAGTTTCCAGGCTTGAGATGTGGTAGTGAGATCATAAGAAGAGCAACAAAAGAAATAAGCAGATGCCAGTGCTAGAAGGACAGAACACTACATACTGATTTGTCAAGATATATATGAGTCTAGCTGAGTTCCCACGCAAAGCATGCGAAAAACATAACAAATTGTGTTCTTGAACAGCACGTCAAAATGTATTACAACAAAGTTCATCAGCCTGTATGAGCAAAGCAATAACTGGAAGAAGATAGGTCTGGCAAGACAGAGTAACTAGGCACAGCACTGGAAGAATTCATGCAGAAAACCATTACACATGAAGTAGGATTGATGAGGCATCATTGATTAGATTTGCAGAAACTCACACCTAACCTTCACTCTATGTACATAATAGAAATAAAGGTACCTTTTTGAAGTCCCAAATACAATTGCACGCACATATAAGCATATAAATATATACACATATCCTTGTCATTGTAAGTAAATGAAACTCGCAAACAACTAAGTCCTAACGTGAAAGGTCAGACACAGGATAAATGAACTCATGAGAAACTGAAGTTTGGCCAGCCATATTTCCAATGATGAATTGCAAAGTGTACAAGAGACAAATGGTTCATAAATGATGAGAACGGTAAAATGGTGACGAACAGCTTGGGTGTCAATGGGAAATGGATGTCAAGTTACAATTGTACGGTCACACTGTGACATCTCACATAATGGATTTGTCGACATATAAGACATAAACGTAACCATTTACTCCACTCATACTTTTCATGAAGCAACCAATGGGAAGCCATATATTGCTGAAACATGTTTAAAAATGAGCTAGCCAATTAGAGTGCCTGAGAAAGGAGATGGTCTCATTGCTAATAAGAACACTTTTTTGATACTCAAAGATAGTCATGTGGTGAGATTAATCCGATACAATTAGGAAATGCATGAAAATGCTTTTAATGAAAATGATACAGGTGAATCAGAAGCCTGGAAAATGCAAGGGATGTGTGATATTTGTTGACTTTTCCTTTCTGTGAAACACTTCAGTGATAAAAAAACTAAGTCCATCCAGGGCCCCTGGCTCGAATGGAATTTCAAAAGATCTCCTGAAAGCTGATCCTACACTTTGGGCGAAGATACTAAGTGCCCTATTTAAAGGAGTGTTGTTTCACATGCAATTTCCGCCATCCTGGTTTAAGGCCCTTATTGTTCCTATATTTAAGAAGGGAGTAAGAACCATCCCACTGAACTATCGACCCATTGCTCTCCTAGATGTTGACAGCAAGTTACTTGCATCCATCTTGCTGTCACATCTAGAAGAATGGGCTCTGTCATCCCTGAATGGCTTGATGATCAGCATGATTCAATAACTTGGTATGGCAAATATAGGACAGTATACGTGGAATCATTAGACCTAAGTGCCACATTTGATGTTGTAGATCAAGAGGTGGGAATCCTGAGGGGGCTATTAAGACTCCTGGTGGGTCTACATGAATCAAAAATCCATGTACGATTGAATGGTATGGGAGGTCTTTCCCGCAGCATTCCAACAGGCATGGGTATTAGGCAGGGTTGAACATTAGAACCCTGCATTTTTAACCTCTACCTGTCAGATGTGGGTGAACCTCTAACCCCTGCAGTACTGATTAGTCCTGCGAATGGGCAGCTGAGATCTTGTTTGCTATCAAATGCAGATGATTTCCTACTTTTCTACTGTATCCCAGTGAGGATGCAGCGCCAGTTAACAGATTTTGAAGTCTAATTGAGGAAACATTTGCTCCAGATTAATACATCTAAAACAAAGATGTTGTGATTTCGTAGAGTAAAAGCACTCTTTATCCCAAATGGCACATTGGAAAAGAACCTATTATGAATGTTAAGTCTTTAGTCTTTGGTGTATTTGGGGTACTTTATCCAGGCATGACAGAGTCAAACAGGGCTCCTAGACTGGGTTAAAGATCGAACCATGCTATTCATTAACCAACTTGTGAGAGTTGATGGGCAATATGGGAAATATACCCTTAAACCAGCACTTAAATATTATGAGGGAAAGCTGATGCCCAAAATACTATATGGCATGGATATCTATTTACTAACCCTCTCAGAGTTTTTGCCACATCTGGAAGCCTTGGTTTGGCGGCGATTGCTGGGAGTGCCTAATGCAATCCCTATAGACGCTATTAGGTACGATCTGGGTATTAATTCTCTTCAGACCCGGCCTAATTGGAAATGTATCCTATTGATGAGGAAATTCTTATGCCCAGTGGGAGGCTTGCTGCTTCTAGATCTGAATATTATTCTCGAGGGGAATCAGTGTGGTTGCTTGTTTGAATATGTTTGTAAAATTCTAAAAACTATGAATTCCTACCTTGGTGAATTTGCCACAACCCTGAGAAAAAGAGAAAAAATGCTTTTACCAGTTGAATTGGATTTCAACGGTCGAAAAAATGCACTATTTTTCCTCTCTAGACCATCTTAGATATGATCATAAAAAGAGGATGTTTGGCCCCATTTCTAAGTCTCTATCCTTCAAAAAGGGTCCTTAGAGATTTTTTGCCATTTCGGTGGAATCTTATCCTAATGAGTACCCTCTTAGAACACATGTACAGGGAGCTACCAACCTATAGGGAGAAAATCATTAAATATAACCAACAGTGGGTGGTAGGAACAGAAGGAAAAATGTTTGCAGTTTGGGTAGCTGAGGACACGCATGACAAGCATCATAGAACATATGTATACCCATTTATTGTCCACCTACAAAGGGAAACAGCTAAAACAAGAGGCAGTGTATATTAGAGCTCTGGAAGCTTTGTGAGGAAGCTGTGAACAATGCTAATGGAAACAGGAAACTCAAGGGTTGATGCATCCCGCCCTTGTCCATTAGCATAAATTATGACACGGGTGTCAGGGCCTGTGCAGCCATTGCCCCAGACAAGTGTAGAGAAAGGAACCCATTTGGCAGAGGCTCCAGCAGCTGCGCAGCCGACAGCCCTGCCAGCAATTTGCCCTTATCCCTTAAAAACCAGCTGCAGTATATACAAAACCCTAGTATGAACCCCCAGTGTATTCTGAAACAAAGCCACTAAGGGGAGCAAACACACCAAGCAAGAGATGAGATCCAGTAATAGTGAAACTAGAAAATAAAGCGTGCAAAGATTTAGAAGCCGCAAAACACAAGACAGAGGAAGAATTGCAAAGGATGAGATGGAAAAGGGAGGGGCTCTGCCCTATGGTAGATGCAGAAACATGGGCTGCAGGAGACATATTATTGAAATTGAACAAGGCTGTAAGCAAAGATGTGAGAGATAGATACCGAAGAGCCAGAGCCGCAGGATGCATATTATGAATCAGAGGTAATTGAAAGTGAAGATGAGCAGTAAGAGAGTGAGGAGCATTGGTAAATGGAAGAGGATCGGGAAGAGAGGAATCCTTGGGTACGGCAATTAAGGCCTCGTTTTAGATTCATGGCAGTGGTTAAAAGGAAGAAAAAGACTAAATACATCATAGCTCAAAACAAAGAAGGCAGTTTTCATTGATGCAGAAGAGAGTGGACAGATTGCAACACTCATCAGGCCACATATGGACAAGTATAATGTAATCAAAATGCTGCCAGCTCCTACAGGGTGAGCGGGTAAATGGATTAGTGCAATGGAAAAACATAAAACAGGGGCTACCTTAGCAATTGGGAATATGACAAGCCTACTGGCTGGCATAATCAGTGTTCAGACAGATACCATTGGGAACGAGCAGGGTGCTCGGGAGTACGATTAGAGAGTGATGTGCATGATGGTGCTCCATTTTACAATTGCTGAGCCTGTGTATTGATGCATTGGGAAGGGCGTACCCTGATCGACCTGATGTAGGGGCAATAGAGGCACATACAATGAAGCATGATGAAGATCCTGGACTGTATATCCAATCCATTTAGGAAACATGGTGAAAGGAGACAGGAGAATCATGGGAAAAGTACATACCATTTTTCTACCATGTGCTTCAAAAAGGTCTTTCTACTAAAGTACAAGTGGAATTAGACAGAATCATAGGCATGGAAGCAAAATGGTGGGGTGAGATACAGACACAGTGCATTTTTGCAAGTGCAAGCAAGAGAGTGAAAAGGCAGCAGAGGAAAAGGCACAGCGCGCAGATGCTAAACTAGTGCAAACAAATCTAGCGAAAGTCAGTATGGATAGAGCAGTAGTAACTAACCACACAGACAGCGAAAAACAACAATCAGGACCATCCCAAGACAGTGTAAATACACCAGGCAATGATCAATGAGCTAGAGGAGGGGTGCAAGGGGCACAGAGTAATTCACAAAGCTGACGAGGGGGAGGAAGCACTGGAATGCAACCTTGATTTGGGGTAGCATGTTGGACCTGCAGGAAAATGGGATTTATGTCTGAGGATTGTCTAAGTAGACCCCCCATGCTATACAACCCAGGAGCACCCCCAGATCCATATTATGCACAAGGTCAACACATGAATTCTATGCCCCACAACATGCTACAGCCCCCATACCAATGTATGCCCCAGGACCCACACAGCCCCAGAACGTAGGTCATGTACAGATGATCACACCCACACAGGGACAGCCCATACAATTCCCAACCCCACATGTAATACAGAATGTCACCCAACAGATTCCAGCACAGGCCACTACAGTACAATGGGAACAGAGTGCCCTTTCATGAGAAACGGTAACACGTTTCGGTGGAGCTAGTGTTTTAGGAAGCAATGCTTTCCCACTTCCAGGGTCTTACACATTCACACAATAGGACAGCCACAGCAAGCCCCGATGTGTCCAGTTCTCTCAATCCCTCCAGAGACAGGCAAGGGGAACCAAAGTGGAGTCGAAGATAGGGAACATGATGTTTACCTTCATGGTAGACAATGGAGCCACCCGATCTTGTATAAGGGAGGGACAGTTTCCACTGACCAGCAAAAGTATGAACACATAAGGTTTTTCTGGGACAATTGTAAGGGTTCCATTTACTGAAGATTTGCCCCCCTCACAATAGGGACACAAGAGATAATTGCACAATTATTCTATCGTACAGAGCCACCAGTGAATTTACTGTGGAGGGATTTCCTCCAGACGCTTACCATGACCATTTAATTCACTGACAATGGAATAGTGTGTTCCACACAAGGCATGCATTTCAACAGGATAGCTACCATAAAACAGGCAGTCTGCAGCACTAATACCAAAACCAGCATTACCATTCCACAGGGTGCTTTTCACATATGTAGTGACTATTTTGATTGGTTGGTTACCCAATGTACAAAACGTGATATTGTGCTTTCCAGCAGACATTTGTTCAGACCAGCAGTGTCACACAACGATGCTCCATGAGCAGTTTTTACATTACACATTGAGGCCTTGATCATGAGGAAAGACACCATCATCCAGGTGACAATACAAATTGCCCAAAGAAGCAGATGAGGGAATATTTGACAAGATCAAAGCACTACTTGACCAAGGCATCATAGTGCCTTCAGAATCACCAAGCAACACACCCATGTGCCCATTGAAGAAAGCAAAGCGATCATCAAGTGTACATCAAATGTACAAGAGACAAATGGTTAATTAATGATGAAAACAGTAAGAAGGTGCCACACTGCTTAGGTCAATCCAAAATGGTATTTCAAGTTACAATTCTAAGGTCACACTGCCACATCTGACATAAGTGTTTGGTCAAAATATACATAATAATTCACTCCACCCATACCTTTCTTGAAGCAACCAATGGAAAGCCGTAATGTAGCTGAAACATGTTTTAAAATTACCTAGTCGAAATAGAGCGCCTGAGAAAGGAGATGAGCTCAATGCTAATGAGTGAACTTTTTTTGATAATCATGGATAGTCATGTGGTTAGATTAATCCAATAGAAATGTATCAAAATGCTTTTAGTGAAAATTATGCAGGTGAATCAGAAGCCTGGAAAATGCAAGTGATTTGTAACACTTGTTGTCTTTTCCTTTCTGTAAAACACTGTAAAAAACCAGCCATTTTTTAGAATATGATCAAATGTCTGTTTAGATGTTTTCCTGCCTGGGCAGTTTAATAACTTTTTGTTCTTCTCATATCTAATGCATTCATTTTTCCTTGGCTCTTGTGGATTGATTTGTGTACTTGGATCAGGACTTACGCAACATCATCCTCTTCTAAACTATCTATGGATTCGCCTCACCCTACTTGTCTGCTCATCTCACTCCCTATTTGTCAGGATTTGCACAGGGCACCCAGGTAGGTTTGGAGCTGATTTAAGGGAACAGGTAAGTACATACAGCAGAACGCTAAACAAAAAGGAAGAATAGGCAAGGTAATTCACAACAATGGAACCGGAAAAAAGGGCAGACCTTAATGGTAAACAAAAAGGGATGGGAACCATGCAACAGACAATGAGGAATTCCACTTGGGGTGGATACACAGGTTGGACTAGAGACTACTCACAGATATAAGGGAAGCTCAATGCTTTTGTGTCAGTTATTTTTACAGGCACCAATACTTGCAAGCCCATGGAAGGGGGAAGCAAGAGTGGCTTCTGTGTCTGGACCCTTGGGCACAAACAAGGAGTGTACTTACATGAGACAAGCCAGTATGGGTCCAGCCGGAACCAACAGTGGATGCCCCCTGAGGGAACAGAACACAACACACTGTTACATTATATTCACTATAGACTACAAGTAAAATGAGACAAAATAAGCAGCAGAGATTGCCTGCTGGTAAACCCAGCAGCCAAACTCTGAACAAGGGAATAGCATAAGCATGAGTGAGAACAAGAACAGTATCATAGTCAACTAGGGAATAGTAGGCATTCAAAGTAAGCAAGGTTCATAAAGGCAAAAAGCAAGTAGAAAAAGATCTAATTGCAATGGTACAGGAGACTGGAACTGCAGACCGGTAACAAGGAACTGTAAATCTGGACTGGAATAACAAGGACAGGACTGAAGACAGATAACAAAGGAAACTCAGGACTGCAAACTTGAAAGCTAAAGCCAGGTAGCACAGACTATGGGAAAAGAAGATGGAGCAGCAGCAGACAGGAAACAAGATAATAGGTGGTAGAAAGCAAGGGGCTGCAGACAGGGAACATAGAATGCAACAGAGGAGCAGGGCTGCAGTGCAGAAAGCTCAGAGGAGCAGGACCGAAGGCAGAGGAGAGTAACAGGAGTGCAGGAGCGGGAGCGGGAGCAGCAGTAGGAGTAGGAGTAAACAGCAGAATTTTGAGACTGAAGGCAAAAAAGGGCTCTGAGCTAACTCAATGCAAGAGTCCTGTGCTCCTGCAGAAAGCTTCTTAAATACTGCCTTGCCCTGTGGTGAAGCTGACTAATTAGCAGCACCTGGAGCAGCACACCTGAAGGTAATCTGCCTCCTCCCTCTCTGGTCCTGGGAAAGTGAAAGTAGCACTGATCTCTAGGGCTTTTGGGGATTGTGGTTCCAAGACTGATGCATAGGAATAACCAGGGAATGGGAACTGCCACAAGGTGCATTATGGGAATTGGAGTCCATGTTTTTAAGATATACAGATTTCTGAAAGGAAATGTTAAATATTGATTATGGGTCTTTTCTGAAGGTGGTAGAAAACACTCTGCAGGTCTGCAGACAGTGCCACCTGGAGGCAGAGATGCAGAAACATGACACTACTCTCCTCCTCGCTTGTTAAGATCATCCTCAGCTCACCTCATTGTCACCACTCGAACCCTCTGTGCTCCCTCTTGTTTGCACTCTCTCTCTCTTTCCCCTCCCCTACTCTGTAATATTATTCCTCTCCCTCTCTGTACTACTCCAACTTTAACATTATTTAAATCCAACCTCAAAGCTTTCCTTGTTTTTTTTTTTATTTGCCTTTGGTTCAATTACAAAAATAAATTCATGTAGAACCTTTGCAAAGGATAAAAATCCATATACAAGTATTCATCACATCCACAAAATTATAAATCCTTTACAAAATTTGAATTTTAAAATACAAAATGTAAAATATAAATTATGCAATATAACTATTAGAATCATCATTTGCATATTTTATATATATACATATTTCATTGCAATTCCACAATATCAATTTAAAACTGAGTTTCACCATTAGTATGTTTACTCCGATTATGTAAGCAAATCATCCGTCAAATAATATCAACTCCTTTTCAATATGCTTACAAAAACTTACCAACTCATAGATTAAACGTTTGTGAGCTCCTTGCATCATTCTAGATCATAAATACTCGAGACAATCCTCATATTCAATGTTGACAAATTTTATCAGTCTAGCTGTCCTTATATTCTTAAAATGGGGGCAGTAGAGTATAAGGTGCTTCAGTGTTTCATACGGTTCATTACATTCATCAAAACGACATCCCACAGAATTTTCTGTTTCATTCGATTTCCAGTTCTTGGTTCTATCCCTTGTATGATAAAGATTAAATTAAATTGAATCGAATATATGCTTTTCTGGTGAGTTCACAAGGGAATAATGTAATGTGCTCATATCGTGGGATACGCTGCTTGACGAATGCACCATATTCTCTATATAGTTTAAAGGTCATGATACGCTCAATCGTTAAACACCAATCTAATTCAAAAAGTTGTTTTTTGGCATAGCAGAGACGATGATATACGTCATCCACAGTGATATTCACTTCACTCAGTATTTGTTGCATTTTTAGATGGTAATTGTGAAAGGAGATAGAGGTGTGCGTGCCCAGCATATTATTCATGTCCACATACAACAAATTTGTGGGTAGATAATGCATTCTTAAATAATTTGACATTATACATTTGCCCCCATTTCCATCGGGTGGATAGTGCCACCAAACCCAATTCATGTCGGATAATAGCATTTGGGATAGACATGGGTAAGAACATTGCAGATTTCAAAAATGATCCCTGTAAGCAATCCAGCATAATAGTCAGATCGCACAAACAAATATCAAGTGCATAAAGAATAACACTTTCGGTTTTTAGTGACATAAATTCTATTAAAGGTGTTAATGAAAATTTCCAATACCGGGTATAAATCTTTTTCATTTGAGATAGGAGTGGTCTGGTCTTGCATTTAATGATTTCAGTCCATTAATTGATAGAATTTCGGGCTGAAAGATGATACCCTAAGTAAATAGCATTATTAATGCAAGATATTTATGTGTCCATAATGTGCCATCTGAAATTCCCTTTTTTTTGTTTCACTCCAAATTTCATGATGGCAGTTTTTGCCGGGTTTGGAGTCATGTTATGAGCTTTTGCAAATTCCTCTAAGAGTGATAATTTGGTTTGCAACCCTGCCAGAGTAGGGTCAAACAGAATGATGTCATCTGCAAAAGCGATCCATTTCAAGCAAATACTCCCAACTTTAACAGAGAACAAGTTCTTATTTTCCCAATTCTTGTCAAGATCCGACAAATATAGGTTGAATAGGGTAGCCGCAAGGTTACAGCCCTGTTTCAAACCTAATGCTGTTCCAATTGGAACGGTAGTACCCTCTTCTGTTGATATTTTTATTCTATACAATGTATTCGTATGCAGTTTGATAATCCAATACAGTAAAACACTTGGAATTCCCAGCTCCAGGATTTTCTTCCACAACAAGTTGCGGACAACTTTGTCAAATGCTGAACTCATGTCAATCATTGCAATATACACTGGATTAGCATTCTTATTCTTTACCCCTGCAATGACATGTGCCAGGATAACTGCATTTAAGGTTGTGCTCATGCTCTTCCTGAAACCAGTTTGGAATTTTGAATATAGGCCCTTTATCTCAATAAAGAGTGTAAGAGTAAGATCGCAAAGATTTTTGCCTCAGTATCAATTAAAGAAATCGGCCGGTAGTTTTCAGGTAGAGATGGGTCACCCCTTTTAAATATCGGGACTATATTCGCCGTTAACCATGATGGTAGAATATCCCCAGGATTAAAAATAGTTTCGAATTTGGTATTTATGATGTCTGCCCACATTACAGGATCCGCCTTGTAGAGACAAGGGGGAAGCCCATCTGGCCTTGCGGCCTTGGAATATGACAACCGAGAAATTGCCCAAATAATGTCACTGAGACTCCACTTCAACCGGAAGATATTGCTATGGTCCAGTAATAAACTTGGAACAAGCCAAAATTTATGAGGCAATTGATATTTAGCCGTTATGTAAGCTTGCCATGTCTGATCGGGAATACAGTTTGGCATGGGTAGCACAACACATTTATTATCTGCTTTCAAGGTACGCCAAATTACGCGGGTATCATGTGACGTTATAGCACGTATTAACGCACAATTCTCCTCATTGTATCTTAAAATACGGGCAAACTATACATTTTGTTTATAGGCAGACAAGATTTGGCTCCGCCTTGCCCTACAGCCCTCACTACTTAAGTTGCTTTGCTTCATATGTCTTAATGACTTGTTTTTTTCCCTTTTTAGTAGTTTGCATTTATGGTCATATATATGAATATGATTCACACTGCTTTGATTTTTACAAAACTTCACCAATACTATGTTGACTATTTGAGAGTACCGGATTCCAGATATTTTTTGAGACTTGGCCCCATCATGCCCAATCCTCCCCATTTCTAGCGATATCTGTTTAACAATCTGATTACACAACCCTTGGTTCCTGCTGAGGGCGATTCATTTCGACCACTGCAAGTGTTCTATTTACTCTAAGCTGTTGGCATTTCAATTTCAAGGATGTGGTAAGTTGTGCATGGTCACCAATCAGTATCTGGTCTATTTCTAGTGGAGCCATGTGCATTAAAAGGTTGCGGAGACATAGATAAAGTCTATCATCGAATTCTTCATTCCTCTTTCCCATGTTACTTTAGATTTCATATCATTAGTCCCAAGTAGATCCATATCCCAATCAGTGAGGAGTTCTCTAAATTTAGCTCCTCTAATACGTGATCAAGTTGAAGAATTAGATAAGCCTATCTCATTCACATTTCTGCAGTCACAATTGAAGTCTCCACCTACAATGATTTCACATGCCTGATACCTGCCAGAGATAGTTTGTAAGCACGCATCAAGATCATCTAACATCTCATCTATTGTTGAGTTAGCTGGATTCCAGTTTAAGAAAATAATGATTAATGAGGAATATCTAATTGATGGTATATTAAGAAAAATCCCCAATAAACTTGCAGAATCCCAAACCAGTTTCAATTGAGCTTTAAGTGAGGTATTAACTGCGATCGCTAAGCCCCCAGACGGCCGACCTTGAAAGGGCCTTTTTGCTGGCGAGCTAAAAGTAGAATAACCAGCAATCAAAAGTGATTCAGTTTTCATAGATTCCTGCACTATAATTATCATTGGTTGATCGTCACAAGTTAGTGCAGAGTGCCATTTCATTAAATTCACATAACCACAGGAATTCCAAGAGATGATTTTTAGTTCTATGTCATTAGATGGCTATGTTACAGATGTTTTGGATGATGGAGATGTTTTGGAGCACAGAATAGCCGAAAGCATTGGTTCTAACCAAGGAAGACCTTTTGCATTTGCTACTAATTTCAATAGCTCAACTATTTCCAATTCGGGACCCACTTCAGATTTCATGCTAGGTCTACTCAATTCAAGAAGCTTTTCATCAAACACTCATGGGGGTTCTAAGAATTCAGCAGCATCCACCTCAGATTCAAAAGTAAATAATGCCAGTCCCTCATTTTTTATTTCCTCATGGCTAAACCAGATGAATTTCATTACGGCCTCAGAGCTAAAATGACAAACAGCCCTAAAGTTGTTCGATCTTGCCATGGTGACCCTAATGATATCATCTGATTTCACCATTCTCAGTTGGGGAATTTTTGAGAATAAAGAGAATACAAATGAGCGATTAATGCACCTATCCACCAATTCAACTGCATCACCCTTGAATCCAATAATATACTGTCTTTCAGCATCAGGTTGTGAAGACCTGGTTGGATTTAAATGTATTGCTGAAGCTCTAGGAGTTGCCAATTTCAAGGAGGTGCTTACTAGTGCATGATGAAGTTGATTTAGCAGAGTCCCACCAATGCCATTTACATTTTGACCATCCTCGTAAGAGGTTTTACTCAAAGATTCGAAAGCTTCATAATTCCTATGCATGAGATCCTTATTATTAGTAGTTTGTGCTAGTGATCTACTTAGCGAAGGGCCATGTATTTATATATGGTTATGATCATGTGCAATTTCGATGGGATCAACATTCTTGGTTCGATTAATCTTAGGGCTCCCAATGAAGAGCATAATAGATGCCTGAACCAATTTGTTTTTTTTGCCCATACCATTTATCACAACTATAGACTTATTTTTGTTCCACACTCCTTTGCTGGTGTCAATTATTTCTGCACTCTCGACCTTCATTGTTTTACCCATGCCATTTACCACAACTAGAGACATGTTTTTGCTCTGCACACATTCATTGTTTACAATAGGTTCTATACTCACAACATTCATACACGCTTCGCTGTAAGATTCCCTTGCGGGTATATTTAAGTGAGCACTACCACAGGAGTCAGAGTGACTAGTATCTCTTCTCGTCGTACAACTTCTCCCTACAATCGGGAAATAACTGTTTAAATTAGATTTCACTTCAACACTTGTAGTAGATTCACTTGCAGACATTTCACTTCCCTTTTCCTGGGTTTCCTGAACCTTTAAAGACATCCTGCGTGTTTTTGTTTTAATTACAGATTTGCAGTTTATTGCTTTCTCAGATACCATCTTCTCCAAATGTATACTGCCATATTTGGAGTTTACAGTCTTGAGACAAACTTCAGCCTTCATTAGCGGATTCTTTATAGAACCCCTACGTCTCAATTCCTCCGATGTATTAGAGGCATCAATATGCTCCTCGTCAGTTATTCCTAAACTAGAAGCTGATTTAGTATCTTTTTCTAGGCCGCCTTTCTTATGAGTAAAAGCTTCCTTTCTTCGCTTAGCATATCTCTTAACAGCGCGTAAGTGCATCTTTTTTGCATGATGAGACATAAAGGTGAAAGTTTCCCCAGATGGGGAGTTCTGATTCTCCATCTTTTTTTTGCTGTTCAGTTTCTTCCACCAATACAGATGGACTGTCAGGAGTGACTAATGGTGGTTCCATTTTCAATAGGTGAGTTGCGATTGTGATATTCAATGCCTCAACTGATTCTTTGATCTCTTTCAAATCGTTATCACATTTGCACTTCACAGTCTCAAATGGTAAATCCTGACTGCCCAATTGCAAGCATTGCGTGCATTTGTCATGACTCACTACACATGCCTCAGAAGTTCCTTGCCCACTAATTTCACACTGTAAGGATCTCAGGGTATCAACTGCAGTTATAAACCCCTCAATTTTATCCATTTTGGAACATAAATAATGCAAAATAGCCTTTGTTTCCTTTAATTCCAAATGGGTGAGTTCAATTCCGCATGCATCATTCGTGCCCCCTTCAAGATCATCTTGTAACAACTTACTTTGGTCTTTGACCTGATCGGGAGAATATGAGAATGTGTGCGGAATTGCTCCCAGAGCTCCATCATCCGGTACATCCTTGTGTGACTTAAAGGTATAGCTGCTGCTAGGCATTTTTGAAATGCCCCTCTTAGCTGCTCCAAATACTAGTGGGGTCATCATGCTAATAGACCGATTAACCTGTTTGTCTAATGCGGCCATCTTCCGCATAGTAGTATTAAATTGTTCTTTACTAGGAGTACAGCAAGCCGAAGGAATCATATAATCACTAAAGTTCTCATCCGTACGGTCCCTTTCCTCCTCCATTAAAGGGACATACCGGCAAGCAGGAGAGACAGCATGGACTTGGGCTAGGTGAGTAGCATATATGACAGTATCTAGGCAACTCGCAGGTTCAGCAGTGATACCCCCAGCCCAAACATCCAAAAATTGGCGGTTTGTGATATGAAGTGCGACCTTTGCACACAAGAGAATCAATATTAGAGGATGTAAAGACATTCGTTAATGCCTCAGTGCAACGCCCACTCCACAGGCCATTGGCCATTATCAGATGGCTAGGGTGGGAGTAAAGTGGGATATGCAAATAAAGCAAAAGTTAAAACTTACTTTTTGTGTGTAAACAGCTTCAAAATGTATCAACTCTTCAACTGCGAGACCAACTAATTTCACAATACCAGCCTATTCCAATACAGTTGCCCCGCAATTTAAGGGTTAGTGACACCCATGCACCCCAGGCTGACCAGCGAACAGCCAACAGTACTTTGCTAGTACTTAGCCGGTGTGCAGCGCGAGTGCGCTGGGCTGACTGTTAATAAGGAAGTCAAGTGGGCGTCACAGCCGTAGGGGGCAGGCCGCCAAACACGGAAACACAGAAACACCTTAAGGTAAAACAAAGGATTTGTAAATGCGGCGGTTTCAACTAACACACGTACCGCGTCAGAGTGAACACAGAATATCATTAGTGGTCCGCTCTATGGACGCACAATATCATTAATAGTCCGCTCTATGGACACACAATATCATTAACAGTCCTTAATGTCCAGGGGTAATTAAAGGAAGTACCCATTTATTCCTCCTTCTTCCTCGTCCCTCGTAAGAGGTAAGGCAATCCGTGAGCAGCAGTAAAGGACGTCCTCTGATCAAAATGGACTGACTGCACCTATGCTGCTCAGAGGTCCGTGGAAGTAGAAGCGGTGCTGGAAATGTTCAATACTCCTCCACAGTAACAACAGCCAACAGTACTTTGCTAGTACTTAGCCGGTGTGCAGCGCGAGTACGCTGGGCTGACTGTTAATAAGGAAGTCAAGTGGGCATCACAGCCGTAGGGGGCGGGCCGCCAAACACGGAAACACCTTAAGGTAAAACAAACAAAGGAATTGTAAATGCGGCAGTTTCAACTAACACACGTACCTTTGTCAGAGTGAAGACAGAATATCACTAGTGGTCCGCTCTATGGACACACAATATCATTAATAGTCCGCTCTATGGACACACAATATCATTAACAGTCCTTAATGTCCAGGGGTAATTAAAGGAAGTACCCGTTCACTCCTCCTTCTTCCTCGTCCCTCGTCAGAGGTCAGGCAATCCGTGAGCAGCAGTAAAGGACGTCCTCCGATCAAAGCAGACTGACAGCACCTATGCTGCTCAGGGCTCCATGGAAGTAGAAGCGGTGCTGGAAATGTTCAATACTCCTCCACAGTAACAACAGCCAACAGTGCTTTGCTAGTACTTAGCCGGTGCTTTCCTTCTTTCTGAAGAACCTGTTTCCTAGCACTCTACACTATGGCACCACTCTGTTTTTCTCTCTCTTCCCTTCATGAACAACTGTATAGCACATGTTCATCACCCCTCCATCCTTAATTCAGCAACCTCTCCACCATCCCGTTCCTATGTCATTCTGTCCTGTCCCCGTCCCTGATTTATGTTTCCAACTTACCCTGAAACATCTGGTCTTCCAGTCACATTCCCTCACCCCATTATAAAGGACCAATGTCCTCCACTCTGTTATCAATGGTAAATTCTGTAGGCGTTTTTGTGCCAAACATTTTTTGGTTTGGCTGTGATTTTTATAAATAAATGATATGCGACCTGGCACATATGGTGATCATGCAATGTACCCTATTCCTGATACCAATACAATGACGAACAATTCCACGTGACAACACTGGTGCTGAAATGTTATTAAAAGTGAAAGACCTTTATTCCTAATTGAACAAAAGGCATGTGTGGTTTAATGTATCCCTGGAGTCCTTTGCTGTCTCCAAACACCTCACAAAACACACCAACCACCATCCCAAAACACCCCCAACTCATCCATCCAAACTCACACCCAAACATTCCCCAACATACCACTCCACCACACCACTAGGTCAAATACTACACAAATATACCCCTTGATCCCCTCCCTCCAGCCTAAAACCTTATCACATCATTCCACCACTCTCCCTCCCCAAACACACCTCAAAACACACAACACACAAGCAAATTGTGGTGTGGCCAAAATCTTTCACATTATTAGCGACAACATGATTTCATGACTTTTTCTGGTGGGCTGGGAGAAGAGGATTAGAAACACAGCACACATTGATGAAGGCTGCCAAGAATATACTCATTGTCATGTTGTCAGAAGTGGAGGGTGTGGGATTGGTGGGCATCATAAACTGCCTTGTGACCAGGCAGTGCTCCATTCTTTCCAGTATGCAGTAAATCAGATTGAATCCCTGGTTCGTGGAGTCAGAAATCTGAAGGGCAATAGCACACACCAGGCTTTCAACTCTTCCACGTAGGTGCAGAGAAAATGCTAGCCCATTTGCTTTGTCTGCTATGAGAGGACCTAGCATGTCACCACACTAGAAGGTGATAATTTGCTATGTCCTCCTGGAGTTAGAGGTGCATGATGATGGCCTGATGATGGGCCTCACTGATGTCATCCTATGGGTCCTGCTGTCTCATGCCAGATACAACATGTGCTGCAAATAGTATTTGTGATCTCCTGTTTAACACATGTGTGAGGATGGGTTTCATCCTGATGTGGGATGTCAGAAGACCCAACACTAGAACCACCCTATGCTTACAACTGTATCCTCTAAGCCAGCATCTGCAGGTGTGGGAAGTAGAGTGCCATAGTCATACTCCATCATATCATTGCTTACATATAAATTGTCCAGTTCAGAGGGGGAAATGAGCTGAAGGACATCACAGCCAACCTCCACAGGCACTTGCCATGCCTCCACTTGAAGGAGAAAGTGGATGATTGCTCAACTTGTGCTGCCTGTGACACCTTCGATGGCATTGCTGCCATTGCTGGGTGAGCATCCTTCACTGGATGGGTAGATGTACCAGCATGCACTGGCAGAGCAGTGGAGGACCCTTCAATGGCTGTGCAGGTGAAGGAATCTTCAATGGCTGACCATGGGTCCCACCTTTTCCTTTTTCCCCTGTGCGATGTGGGTGGTTGCAGCCTTTCCACTAGCCATTTTCAGGTCAGTGCTGAGGTGGCAGTGGTTGTAGTGCTAACAGTGCTTTGGGACTCAGTGCTGTCTGCAGGAGTTCATGTGCCACTTCTCTTGTGAACAATGCTCCCTTGTCTTCACTGGCGGTGCCTTATGTGGATAAGCAGGAATTACATGTGGTTAGTTGTGCATCAAATGGCTACTATAGGGTATAAAGTTGTTTCACAGGCATTCCTGATTGTTGTAAGGCACTACATCTGTTACCGTGCTTGTGAGACCTGATTTGGTGTGTGGACATAACACATCACTGTGTGTGATATGTGGTATTATGTACACGGCCACATTTTGGTAACAAGATTTAGGCTGAATGCTAGTTCACTTGATTGCAGCATGTGGCAAGATCCATGCTTTAGGCCCTGTATATGTCATGCTGCATGTATAAGTGCTATGTGGACTCACTTGATGAGTGTTTTTGTGGTTAACATATTGGTGTAGGGCACACTTGCTTGAGACCTTTCTGTTTGGTAGGTCATAGGGGCCCTGCTCTTCTATCTTCATGTTCGACGAGGTGGAATTTAAAATTACACTGCATACCCCATGTGAGTCTCGTCTGTGCACCCCTACACATCACATTGATAAATGACTGTATATGTGGCAAGGGTAATCAATGCCTGCAACCTGTGAGGCTGCCCAAACCTCAGATGTACAGAATTACCACTTTCAGTGCTACAGAGGTTAGTTTCTACAATATGGGCCACATTGCAAGTTACTACCACCATACGGATGTACTGTTGCTGCCACTTGGTACGGCAGACATAGGGCGGGATTACAAGTGGTGGTAAGTGGTATAAATGCCAATTCTTGGCAGTCCATGGGTATTTCCATGGAATTACTGACAGGTTTCATGGGCATCAACCCCTTGCTATATCATGACCGGGAAGCTCCTTTCCATGGGATAGCTCTGTGAGGGGCAAAAGTAGCAATCAAAAGAATGTATGTATGGGTCCTGGAGAAAGCCATTAATTACTAGAAGGACACAGCCCAATGAATGGACGCTGGGTCTATCAGGCACATGTACACAGACAAGCCAAATTACCTTCCCTTTGAAGATAGGGGGAATTTGTTTCACTCGGGGTAGTAGCTCATTCCATTAACTGAGGCATATAGCCTCATTGATTGAGGGATGGGGACTTTACTGGAGACTTTCCTGTGACCTCAAAGCAGATGAGGATAAGTCATCGGGCCTCATTACGAGTCCGGCGGTAACCGAGGTGGTAAAACCGCCTGGTTACCGCCAGACTTGTATTACCATTCCGCCTCTGTGATTCCCGGAATTACCGGGGCATTTCAACCCCGGTTTCCCGGGAATCACGGAGGCGGAATGTTGTTAATCCCCATTCCCTTTGAGTCCTATGGGACTCAATGGGAACGGGGATCATGGAAACACCGGCAGCATCTCGTGATGCTGCCGGTGTTTCCTCGTCCGCCTGAAGGCGGGCAGTGTTAAACCCGCCAGGTCAAACCTGGCGGGAACATCACCTCCCGCCTGCAGGAATCTGGATCAGGCGGTCCGGAAACAACGGTGGTGGCGGGTTTACCGCCACCGTTATTTCCTGACTGCCTGATTTGTAATGAGGCCCATAGGCTGAGGAAATGTGTAAGGACACTACTTAGGAGTTAGAGTAGAATGGGTATTGCACTTACCACTGCAATTAGCACAGAGAAGAATTTAGAAAGGACTTTTAGTGGATCACTCACTTGTAGAATTCATAGATGTGAGGTTGAAAGAAAACATTTGAACTGAATATATAACTCTGAAGCACTGCTTTGCAACTTTCAAAGGAACTTTGACCAGAACCTGTACCATTTTTGGAGAAGCCAATTACCCAACGTATCCCTGGTGATGCGTCGGGTAGGATATGACTGTGAGACCTGCCTTTCCTGCTGTGGAAGTTTCCCCCTGCTTGATGGATGTCGGAGATGTAGGCTAAATCAAACAGAAGACTCCTATAAGACTCAAGATGTTGGTCAGTGATTGAAAGTTCACTGCAGGAGCTGAAGATGAGCTTGGGGCAAATCACTAAATGTCATGTGCATCAGGGTACCCAGTAGTGGTGAGACTAAAGTAAACCACTTTTGAAAAGAACCTAAAAGAGGACTGACCGAAGAAACTGACCTGCCTTGAAAAAGACAACTCAGTAAGCGCTCATTGTGGCTAGGACTAGTCAGTGATTTGTTGAAACCTCTTGGAGCAAAAGACTTTAAGGTACCAGAAAATTTATCTGACATAATGGAGCCTTTAGATAGCTTTTCCTCTTGCCCCCTCGCTTGTTAGCATTGGGGATTGATAATATTATATCACACAGAAGACAGGGAGAAATGCTAAGACCTTACCCAATGCCACAGACCCCTAACGTGACAACTACACTTGTGAGGTCCCACTCCCTCCTTCTGGATGGGACATTATTCTCAGCCTTTTCTTTACAGAAAGAACTGGAAAAGAGTATATTGTCTCAAGGAATCCTTTTCAAGTAAGGTCTTGGCACCTCATGCACTATAGAATTTTTGATCCAATAAAGTCAGAACGCAACTTTTCTGAATGTGTGAAACATGACATTGGAATACAACCGTGCGGGATCTGGACAGAAACATTTTGTCTAGGACCTGGTCTGGAGGACTACTTTGTTCTCACTTTTTCATTAATTAACATTACTCTCTATAGCAACCCCTGGTAATTGCAATTCCTTTGATTTTTATTATAACGCTTATATGCTAATGCATATATATCCTTTTATAAATTTGCTCCAAATTTGTATCATACTTAGATATAGCACATGTGTTTTATTTTCTATATATTAAAATTGATTACAACTCTAATGCCATATTATGAGGGAGTTATACTCTTTTCTCACAATAGTAAGGTAAATGCACTGGGGACTGCTGATTTTCACATTCAGAACCCTTACTATGCACAGTGGAGCTTTCTTGCAGGTAGCCACAGAATGAAATGAGTAACACAATTCTTTCACATAGAAAAATAGAAGTTTTAGTTTAAACTACATTAGATGCAGGATGCATATGTATGTAATGAGTCCAAATACAGCCAACTTATCTTTAAAGCAATACATCTGAGTGTCTGCAAAACACAAAAGGTTACTCACTGAACATCATTTCAATTATAGCACTGTTGGTTTGGGCATGTTAAGAAGGCACACGTTACTCACACATAATTATACTGCACGTATTGTGTTCACAAACTTAAGTGCAAGGAATCTTACAATGTGACCTTTCAGGGTCTGAGAAATGGTACTGTTGAATACTTTTGAAATGTAAGATTTAAAAACACACGATTTGAAAGCGGCATGTATTGTTTTGTATTTACTTAATACGAAGAGTCTAAATTTGTTTAGAGGTAAGCTTCAAATTCTATTTAAGTAAGAAGAGCAGGATGCTGCCATCCACCCTACCAGGACTGCGGTAAGTGTGCCCCCGCTCCCCCAAATCACATTCCCCCACCTTGAGCCCCCATTTCCACATCTCCAATAGACCTCCAGCGCCACCCTACTTATCTGGTACTTCCATTTCCCTCGCCCACAACAGGAACACCCAGTGTTCTCTGCGCATCCCTGACACGACAATAGTCACCATGGAAAGGGAAAAGGGACTATGTCTAGTGCCCTTCTCCCTCTTCCATGGTGACCATCTTGGATTGTACGTTTTTTTCAGTATGAGAAACAACAAACACTCAATTTCTCAACGTGAAAAAAAATAATTATTAGTATGTATACCATGATGGGATGTTAATAGCAATAAACCCCTCACTGGAGAGTCATTATTGGTCAGGGATTACACTGGGGCTATCTTTAAAACCCTCACTTCATTGGGGCAGGTAACATATGCCCCAGGACATTACCACTTTTCAAACTAAAATATGAAGTCATATATAACTACACATGTTTTGCAAACTCTATGCAATATCAGGGGAGTATGCTGAATTCTACACATTCTCTATGTGTATAAACATGCAAGCCCAGGGATAGATGCGGAATACATAATCCGTTTTTAAATGGTGTGCTCTCCAATGGTATCTCAGTGTGACTCATCCTCATTAATACGTGCCAACAATATGAGCTAAGACTCGGAGGATTGTCATTGATGATGCCCTTTGTCCTCAACCATGAAGGTTCATAATGGTAGCATTCCAGAGCTGTTGATGATAAGTGGTGTCTTGATGACTCAGGGTTCAAAGGTTTGCCTAGTGTGCCATAAATCATGTATCTGTGTTCGGACCACTGCTATTGGGCCAAGCATCTTGAAGTTCTTGGGGCCTCAAATTCTTCATTATTTTGCATTCAAGGGGCTACATCTGCCTACTATCACTGAGGGGTCCTGTAGCGTGCAACCATACTGTGTGAAGGGCCAGCCCACTTTCTTTTATGATACAAGAGGGTGAGCTGTTGTAGGTTCCTTTTGCATAAGTCCAGGTAACTCTCACTTTCATTTCTGTAAAGAAACCCTCTTCCTAATGCATCTCCTTGGTAAAACAGTTATTGGTCTACAAAGAATATTTATTCAATGTATTTTTGTTTAAAACTATTCCTGTTCACACAACCAAGCATATATAAATGTGAAGTTTCTCTATCATACAACATAAATGGTTATAACTTCAATAATAGCATTGTAAGGAAAGATTTCTCTTTACTGCACCTTTCCTTCCATCTTTATGTAACCCCCAAACTTGTTGCTTTTCTTTTCAATTCTGACCTATACTTTTTGCAGTACAGTGAAGTCTTAAGCTTCACTGCACTGGCCTTTGTCCATATATTATGGGGATATGGGGAAACTGATATGTCCTTCAGGCTGTCAGTACTGGGAAACATTGTTTCCCATAGCCGTGTTACTGTGTTACTACGTTTGGTTACTTTTGTATCACTTGTGGTAACATTTTATCATTGTGCAATGCAGCTTACACTGCAGTTCAATGGGGTGCATTTTTGTTTTTCCCTAAACTAGCACTTAGAGGATTTGTGCTCACTCTAGGTGTGCTTAAAGGATAGGCAGGTGGCAGCAGTGACTTTTCCCCACTTTTTGGGAAATTTCGTTTTAGCTTTATTGTGTTTGGATACTAACTGTTGCTACCGGTCAAACATGGCCGTGCCACGAGATCTTTCACCTGTTCCTTTGCCATCTTGTTCTTTAGCCTTCTTCCTGGCCTCAGAGGCAAGGAAACTCCTTAAAAGGACTTGCAGCACCCAGGAAAGCAGAAACTTTTGGCAGGCTACTGGAGGAATGTGTGTGTTTGCTTGCAGATGTGGACTGGGTCTGTCTGACATCAACCCACAAGCTGGTTTCAGTGTGTATTAGTGGTATGCATGAATGTTCCCACCAGTGGTCCTGATTGGAGCACTGCTGGTGTGTGTGTGTAGGCTAGTCCTGCTATCTGCTAGTGAGAGTTTCAGACCTTACCTGGCTTTTAGGATAAGAGGAGGACCTCTGCACACAGTCTTCAGAGACCCTGGAGAAACCTGAAAGAGCCAGGTATCCTGTCCAGCTGTGAGACCCGTGAAAAGACCTGAGACCCGACTGAAGGAGGCCTGGCAACCAACTTCTGAGGCTGTCCTGGAGGAGCCCTGTCGTTGCTCTTGATCTGTAGTAGCCCTGCGAAGGAGCTACGAACCTTGGAGTGGAGGGACCATCCATCCCTGATGTCTGCTTGGTGCCCTGCCAAAGGGAGCCTTTGGAAGTGTCCTGGAACCGTCCTGTGGCTAACTAGCTTTGTTTTTGGGTTACAGTGGTGCCGGCATCACCGTACTGAGTTTAAGCTTGAAACTTGGGCGATCCACAGCTGGCTCTGCAAGACTACCTCCTGCAAAATGTCGGTGTCTGAGCATCAAGGGGATTCGAGATAGAAGGGTAAGTCCGACCGCAGCTGCTGAGTCCTTTTGCATCGCCGTATGCAGTGACCACCATCTGAAAATTGCTTACCTGACCCAAGTCCAGTCCTGAGAGGGGTGCTGCATCAAGGATTTCTGCATTCTATGACCGAGAGTCCTTGCAACAGTAAAAGACACCAACCAGATATCTCCTTGAACCTGAAACCCCTGAGAATCAAGGACTGTGGCTTTCAGTGGGAAAAGCAACATCGGAAACTCTTCTTTTGTTCTGCCAAGTCTGGGGAAGAATCGGAGTACGGGGGTTAAAAACAGAGTTTACAACCTACCCCTATACTCCCATTATAAGTCAACAAGCTTATAATAAAGCTCATTTCTACCACTTTTGGCTTTGCCTTTGCTTGTTTGTGCAAGACATCTGACTGTTGGGGCTACTTTTGGGCATTAGTTTAATTTGAACCCTAACCCTAAGAACCCTTCACTGGACCCCAGAGACCCTACCTGCATTTCTTCCTGCATCCTAAATTCTCTGGAACTAACCTGAACTATTGGGCACAAGGCCCCAGGCAACTCAGGGCTGGACAATTCTAGATAGGGATAACCCCTGCGGACCTTTTAGTGCATAATACTTGTCTAACCTTTTTTTTGCAGGAGTTTCTGATTTGTATTATGCCTTATAACCAAGTGAATTTATATATGTATTTAGTTTGATAGTGTTGTGTGAAAAGTCTACCTGCTTGAAGTCATTTTTCTATAGTGTGTTTTGTCCATAAATAAATAACTGTATTTGTATACATCATGTCTAAGTGTAATCTTTGATTCCCATTGTGTGACCTCATTGTGGACCCTTTACAATCTCACCCCCTCTGAAGAACTTAGCCTAGACCACCTGTCACTGCTACCTAAACTGGTTTGGCTACAGCTTCCCAGATTTGTTTCTGTCACAATATAGGTTGGCCTTCTATAAATCTGTCCCCCAGGTCAAAGTATAGAAAATTAGTCCTAACGAAGTTATGTACAGCGGTGGAATGACCCTCTCCACATAAAATCTGAGTGTTTCGTGGAAATCTAAGTGTAATCTTTGATTCCCATTGTGTGTGACCTCATTGTGGACCCTTTACAATCTCACTCCCCTCTGACGAACTTGGCCTAGACCGCCTGTCACTGCTACCTAAACTGGATTGGCTACAGCTTCCCAGATTTGTTTCTGTCACAATAAAGGTTGGCCTTCTTAAATCTGTCCACCAGGTCAGAGTATAGAAAATCAGTCCTAACGAAGTTATGTACAGCGGGGGAATGACCCTCTCCACATAAAATCTGAGTGTTTTGTGGAAACAATCTGTATTGAGTACCACAGTGCAGATCACTGGTGGTGTGTCCAGATAGTACTTGCACAGAAGACTATCATTTTTGTTTGCCTTGTAGATACAAGTCACCTACTATACTAAAGATAATGGAGACAATCACTTTCACCAATTTGAGTGCCTCAAAGGTGGATCAGCGGAGAAAGTTGTATGTTGAGAGGGGCTTGACAGTCTCTGGCACAAAAGCTGAGCTAATTGTCAACATTCTGGACTTTGAGAGCAACAAGGTTGTGCCTATCTTGGCAAATGGTCCTGCTAGTGGGTCTGGGGCTGGATCCAGCACCAGTAATGTAATTGCTGCCACTACAGTGGCTACTGTTGAGGATGAGGAGGAGGAAAGTGCATCATCTGGACTTCTGGCTGGGACCTCCTCAAATTCTGATGCATTGTTCAATTTGAAAAGAGACACCCTTAGGCTCAAAGAGAAAGAGCTTGAGTTTGAAATGGTCAAATTGGAAATTGAGAGGGTTGAAGGCAGAAAGACAGGGATCAGTAGCTGGAGCTTGCCAAGATTCAGGCTTCACAAGTTTCTCCAGACGATCTGGAGATGGTTCTGGGTCCTCGTCACATCCTAGGTTTCCTAAAGATCTCTTGAGTATGTATGAAGAGAAGAATGATATAATTGACTGGCTTGTAACTTTTGAGTGTGCATGTGAGGTAAAAGGTGTGAATGAAGCTGACATGATTTCATGGTTGATCAGCAGGCTGCTGTATTCTGGCTGCAGTGCCATTATTGAAATGTCAAAGGCTGATAGATTAGATTTTGTAAAACTGAAGTAATCTTTTATCCTCAAGTTTGGGAAGATTCCTGCCCAGTACTTGAGGGGGTTTAGAGAATGCAAATGAAAGGAATGTATGACCTATGTAAGTGTTGTTGCTGATTCTTTGAAGAACTTCTGTGGCTCGATAGAAGGCTATCAGGTACTCACCTTTGAGGGAATTTTCAATTTGGTCATGCTTGAACATATGTTTGCCTGTTGTTCCCCAGAGCTTAATCAGCATTTGGCTGACTCAGAGGAGTTAAATCCAAAGAGGCTGGCCATTGCTGCTGATTTATAGGTTTCACATAGAGTGTCCCATAAGGAGAAGACTGCTTCAGGTAAGAAGGAGGAGAGAAAGAAGTTAAAAGAGAATGAGGATGGGGGTACGGATAAAACTATGTCCAAGAAGGCCCACAAAATGTTTACTAAGGGCAAGTCATCAGAATCAGGTCAGGGTAGTGGGAGTAACCCTCCCAAGCATATGAGTGGTTACACTCAGCCTTTGTATGTGTCAAGTGCCAGTGGGACTTGTTACACTTGTGCAGCAAGTGACCACAGGAAGTGGGACCCCAAATGTATGGGTAAGACCTTGTGGGCCGACTCTGCCAGTATGGCCTTCTCTCAGTATGAGGACGAGGCGATGGCAGGGGTGTCCTTCCCTTTAGACTACATTGCCTCAGAGGAAGAGTCTGAAGTTAGTCTAGATTCCTTGGAAACTAGTAGTGCTGGAGCATTGGCTCCCATCCCAATCCTATTGCATAGTGATAATTCTGTTGAGGATAGTGTTCAGGTAGGTGGTGTAAATACCTCTACTGTTAGGAACACTGGGCCCAGTCCTACCGGAGTAGCTTCCTTGATGGAAACCCACTGGTTTTACCAGAGTTCCTGTGCAGGATACTCAGTTGGCTGGTAGGCCATCTCTTAATGTTCCAGTATCACCTGTCATTCAAGCTGTGAATAGAGAAATGGTCAGGGCATCTGTCAATATGAGGGGAGTGGTTCCTAGAAGAGTGCTGGGTGAGTTGAGTCTTCCCCCTGCCTTAACCACACCTGATGTTGATGTAGTTGGAAGTGTCCCCAATCATAGTTTGGAACCCCCAGAAAGCCTTGAAGCCTATGGGTTTCCTCAGTTGCCTAGTATACAGGTAGAGGAGAGTCCTAGGAGACGAAGAAGTATGGGCCAACAGAAACGGAAACCATCATGGTTAGGCCTATGGAGAAAGGCCTGCTTCCAATGGGAGGATTCTCCTCCAGTTATATAATATGATATGATATTGCATTTATAATGCACCTATAAACAAGTGTTTCAAGGCACAAAGAGGCAAGGGATGGGGGAACAGAGGGAAGACAGAGACAATGATCAAAGAGAAGCAAAGAGTGGAGCAAAGAGTTCCACAGGAAGGTGGGTTACTGCAAAGTAAGCCCACAGAGCCCTGCAGAACAAATCCTGAGAGGTTGGAGGTTACTCAGGTTGTGAGGCCCTTCCTCCTACAGTTGGTGTGTGGCATTCCCCTGGTGATGCATCCTAGTATCAGGATATCACCTGTGTGGTCTAACACACATTTCTGCTGGCACATGATGGGGGTCCCAGAGGAAAACCACTGTTGGAGTCTCACTCTCTGTCACCAGGTTGACAGCGGTGAGACAGGAGTTCAGTTACTCCAGAGTTCACTTTTAGGAGTGAACTCCTTGCTACCAGAGACACTGCCTAATTGCATTAACCTGTTGACTCTGGAGACCTCAGGCAATAGGTTGCAAGTGGTGATTGTGGAACACAATCCCATATGCCCTTGTTCCAACCCACAAGGAATGTCTGCCAAGTCAGTCATTCACACCCTACTGAATGTCAGCTACAGAGGTAGCTCCTCTGCTGTACTCAGTAGTGGGCAGACCCAGTGAAGGGATGGTGAAGTGACCTGTCAAGTGTCACTGAGTTGTCATCCACAGGAAGGTCTTAGAGAGAGATCTGTCAGATATATCAGGAGTTTGATTGGAGCTCTCAGTGAGCCATAGAGAAGGAGGTGAGGCCATCTCCTGTCAAACGTGTTCAGTAAATCCCTGGCCACCTATCAGTGGTCTGGGTCTTGCCCTGTTTCACAGCTTGGCAAGGTAAACAATTCTCAAGGCTTTGGTGAACCTGTACAGGTTGTCATACAGTTTCCTGGGAATAGTATGGAGAATTGTATCTTGAGAGATAACATTGGAGCCCTGCATATGGCTATAGAGTTTGAGCCAGAGAAATCTGTCTGTCTCCATGCCCTGTGCCAAAGCAGCCCTTCTAATGACTCCAGTGAGGATGGCCTAGTGTCTCCTCACCCTACCCCACATCAGCAAGATGAGCTGGAGGGTTTGCTGAGGCAATCTCTCCCCTTGTTGTCGCTGGCACCCTTTTTAAAGATTGGTGTAAACTAGCCTGTATTCTGGGAGTAAGTGAATGCACCAAGATTGTGTATTGTGGGGGCTCCGATCCAAGAGAAAGTTCTGACAGTTGATGTGAGATCCGCCTTATGTTGGAACAAAGAGTGTATGAGCATTCTAGCTGTTAAGAGTTCAGTTCTGAGGAACTGGAGGGATACAGGTAAAGCCAGTTTTGGATTCTGTATAAACACTAGAGCTTTGTGTTCTTTCCCCAAGACAGTAGCACACTCTTCACTAAGAGGTAACACCTTAGTGAATGAGCTCTGTTTTGAAAAGTACAGTTGTTGTTATGATATCTTTGTAGGGTATGGCAACATATCCCTTGCAGTCTGTGCTGAGGAGGAGACAGCAGTTTCAGCCTTTTCAAATTGTGGTGGTTTTATTTTCAAGTGTCTACAAGTTAAGGAGGTTAAGCATTTTTTTTTAACATCTTTATTTAATGATTATAACAGATACAAACAACTCATAATAACAGGTAAAAATAATACGATAATATAAATTGTAAGCATTAACAGAACACTATCCATCAATCAAAATTACAGAGATAAAATGTACAAAATTGATCACGCCTTTAGAATATTAGAATACATAAAACAAAGACCAACGCATGAGACAAAGATAAAACAAAACAAAACAAAAAACTATTAACATTACCAACCCGCCAAACAACTTACCCATCACAATCATCATTATGCATTCCACTACAGTATAAATCAATGAAAGACTTCTATAAAGACCAATAGTTCTTCTCTTTATCCTGTTTCCGAAACATCACCAATTCAAATTCAGATAACACAAGCACATCATTGATTCATTCTTCAACTATTGGTTTCTTCCTGGATTTCCACACCTTAAAAATCTGTTTCATAGCTATCACTAAGACCTTATCTATCCAAGCCTCATACAAGCGAGCCTTCAAACATCGTCCACTTTTTGCCAATAACAAAAGTTGAAAAGGTTTCCTTGGAAATGAGATCGACAAGGTAATATCTAGCCTATCCAATACTTCATGCCAAAAGGTCAACACCCTTGGGCAATACCACAACATATGGCTCAACGTTCCCCTCTCTTTCCCACATCCCCAACAGAGATCCCCAGTCAATAAACGTAAAGCAGACATTCGTACCGGTATCCAATATAATCTCCCCAAAATCTTCTGAGGAATAAGTCGCAATTTAAGATCCATCTTGCTGCTGTATCCTACCCTCCACACATATCCCCAGGCACCATCATTAATCCCACAACCTAGATCTAATTCCCATTTCTCTTTCAATTTACTCCAAGACTCCATCACCTGACTATTTTCACGCATACGTTTTAAATATGTAGAAACATTTCATATAGACAAACTGAACATGTTCCAACCCGCTGGCTCCTTCTCTGGAGGCAAAGACAACATATTAAATACTTGATTCATTAAATTCACTAACTTCTTATATCTAATCCTTTCTCTTCCACTCAAAAAAGTACAGCTGCTGTTATGATCTCTCTGCAGGGTATGGCAGCATATCCCTGTCAGACTATGTTCAGGAGGAGACCGCATGTTTTGCCTTTTCAGAGCCTTACTTCAGTGTATGGACTTCTGGATTGGTGGCTGCAACTGACACCGGTCAAATTAGCTGAGCCCCTGTTCTGAATGGGAAAATTGATGTCAGCAATACATGTCTGGATGACATGGCACATTCAACCCCCACTTGGAAGGAACTGGGTCTGACCCAAGAGACTGGGTGTCATGACCTTCATCAGGCCAACTTGATCAGGGAGACAGCCAAGTGCCCTCACTACTCATAGGGGACCTAAAGAGTTCTTTTGGACCCCTGAGTGTGAGAAGGCCTTCACTGGCCTGAAAGAATCCCTAGGTCAGGCACCTGGTTTAAAGGCACCTGATTGGAAGAGACCTTTCTTAGTGCCGACAGATGCCTATGACACTGGGATAGTTGGAGGACTTTCACAGCTTAATGACAAATGTGAGGAACATCATATATGGCTATTCAGCTACCAGTTTAGGACGGGGGAACTCAGTTGGCCGTTGGGGGAGAAGAGTTGTTTCTCCATTGTGTGGTGCCTTAGGAAGTTGAGGTCCTACCTCCATGGGACTCACTTCACTGTGTATGCTCCCCCTAAGCCTTTGAAATGGTTGATAGATGTTAAGGGAGAGAATTCAAAGTGCCTCAGGTGGTTCATGTGTCTGCAGGCCTTGAACTTTACAATTGGGCATAGGCCAGATCCCAAATGGGCTGTCCAACAGGGATAACCGACTGGAACAGAGGACCCATCCAGGAGTGGGTTAGATCCCCCTGTCCCTTAATCTGGGGGGGGTGTGAGGAAAGATTTCTCTTTACTGCACCTTTGCTTGCATCTTTATGGAACCCCCAAACCTTTTGCTTTTATTTTCATTTGTGACCTCTACTTTTTGCAGAACAGTGAAGCCTTCTGCTGTGTGATGTGCCACACAGTTTTCTTGGAAATCTTGAAAAATGTGTAAAAATCAGCAATGATACTTTCAATTCAGGTTCTAGGTACTAGTACATTGTCAATGCAGGATTGGGGAACAATAAAGCATGTGGATATTAATACTGAGCTCTGTAGTAATGCCTAAACTACTGGCACCCTTAAACTAACCAGTTAGTTTATATTTTCAGTAAGGCCATAGCTATGGCTCTAGGTTTTAAAAATAAGACCCTGCTTGCAATCGCTGCGAAGTTTGATTGCATTTGGACCTTGTGTTTTTAATAAAATGAACGCTATTTCCATCATCGTTCTGAGATACAAAATGTTACACCTGGGCTGCATTACAGTTCCTAACTCTGATGCAATGCTTATGCACAATGATCATTGTATGTATCTGACGTGATGTCAGGCTGATGTAGTTGTTATTGCAAGGGCAAGTGATCATTTAGACCATGGTGTTATAATTAGTTAATTATTTTTATTGCACAGTGTCCAAGCCACTGTTGAACTGGGACAAACAGGGCATTTCCCACAGGGGAAATGCCATTCTATGGATACCCCATATATCTCTGATTGTAACTTGATGTGTAAGATTGTTTTATTCAAGCGTCTGTTCTTACAAAAAAAAATATTTGACGCCCCTGCTTTTATTAAAAGCTAAGAGAGAAGCAGGGAATCCATGTTGACCTTTTTGTAACAGATATCAATGTTTCTTGATCATTTCCTTCAATTTGAAAGGAAGGTTTGTGTGTGCAGTAGCACCTACCAAATGGTCTGATTTAGATATGTGGGTTCATTGATCTGATAATGCTTCCTTCGGATTGGTTATTGCTCTCTTTCGTGCTTGACTTACGATTCTATTGGAATCCCAATGGTGGCTTATCTGTAAGAATCAGCCAAACCCCAATCTATCCAGTTTTCTAAAATACATTTTAAAAATGAAAGCTATTTATTATTTTAAAGAGCTAAGGGGCTCATTTCCTCAGTCCTAGGCTTGTTAAGGCAATGGGTACAAGCAAGGCGTATGCCCTTTATGCTCCATTTTAACCATCCTGTGGGTTTTGGTGCCATTTGAAGGTGGAGGTAGGGCAGGGAGCAGCGTAAACATTTCTGTGTTGCTCCCCGACTCTGCCTACAAACAATACCCTGGTTTTCCCCCAGCATGATTTTTCATGGTGGCAGAAAACCAAACGGTTCCTATTTAATCCTCATGACTTTTGCACCTACTAAAAGCAAGAATATTCCATAGAAATATTTTGTAAATGCTGCTTGAAAAGTGTTTTTGCAAATGGCATTTACATATTTTTCACAGTGGAATGGACAAACGAAGAGTAAAGGCGAGTTTAACCATGTTTTATTCTTGACATGTCAACTCCATTTTACACAAGTCTAAAATTGCAGGTAAGGGTACATTTTACACATATAAGTGCAAACACATAGGGTCCCCTTCTATGCAATTCAGGAGTCATGTAGAATGACCATATTCATAACTAAAATGCAGCAATAGCGTCTTGACCAAGAACCTGTTTGTCCTCTGTGAAGGCATGTTGCTGCATACTCAGGATATTATGTTTGATTTTATTAATGCACAGTCATCTGCAGCTTGCCTACTGTACGTGTACACTGTTCTACCTTATATTCATGTTTTGTGCTCCCCAACGATACATTGAGACTTTTCAAATTAAACAATTGTTTGTCAAGGCATACATTGCAAAAGGAAAGAGCGTTTCTCTTTCTTTTTCACCAGGCAAATAGAATAGTGAAATTGGTAGGCTTCATGTGACTGTCATTGTGCACATAGAGTTATCTGAATTATGAAGAACATTTACATTTAATATGTTGTACATGTTTATTAATACTGTGTGCTGCTGTCAACATTAAGAATGTCTTTTCTTGTACAAATGTTGACTGATCAGGACTTTTTTTCTCATCCTTTTTACACTTTTAATTCTCTCTCCACATGTCTCTTCTCATCCTTCCTTTGCCATTTTCTTTATGTTTCTCTTCTTTGTCAGATTATATCACTTGGGAAATGGGGCTATTTACTACTCTGGGTGGTGATTATGGTATATTTCTTGGAGTCGCTCCAGTTAGAAATAGTGGTTCTTATCCCTATCACTTTTGGAGTTAGGCCCTGTGATTATGCTTGTAGATACTGAGTGAATATTTTAGGTTTTCCTTTGAGCACCGAGCACACAGCTAATCCCAAACGGCAAAGCACCATGGCCATTGATGTGCCTGAGCTGCGAGAAATAAAGGTTGATTGTCACACATTTGATAAGATCATATGGCTTCGTCACAAGTCGATATTCAGACCATAGCTATGCCCCATTATGCGGATAAGTGACAACTTGGGCCTGATTTACAGAATGTTTTGTGTGGCGCAAAATCACTTTGCACCAAAAAAGGCAACTATGGGGTGCTCAAAACTATATCCACTGATTTACAGATTAGCCTCTGCGCAGGTAACCAGCAGCGTGTGTCATATCCGCGTGACCTGCACGAGGCTGGAGGGAATGTCCAGTGCAAAGAACAAGAAGGGGGTGTAACATGCAAACGTCCTTATTAAAATGCAGAAATCAGGGTAACATGGCCGTGTGGAGGGAGACACTGTGCACATGTACAAACAGGCCCCATGAAGTGCAAACAAACTCTAATTTACAGATTCACTCATGCATCTGCGAAAACCAAACATGATTCACATTTTACCGCTGTCCGTGACCAGCTGCAAAGTAAGACTGTGGCATGCAATCGCAGGTTTGAAAACCATAATGCAATCGTAAAGAAACGTTGCAACCATGCCCGTAACTACATTGCTTGCATACCTGCTGCTTTATGGAAGGAGGAGGAGGGCCAGAATCTACCATACATGCACAATGATATTTGGCATGCCTGATGAGGATGTGCATGGCACATACCGCTTCCCCCCACATGTCATCTTTGAAATGGTCAGGGAGCGGGAGAATGACCTGGTGTCCCCAACCATGTGCTCATAGCCAAAACCACCCTTGGAGCAAGTCCTAACTGCCCTTCACTTCACTTCCTGGGGACTGACACATTCCACCTGACCACAGCCATTGTATTTCACAGTCTACACATTCAGGCTGCCTCAAACAGGTCCTAAACTGCATCAAAGCACGTCCACATAGACATGCCATGCAACATGCAGGCAAGGCGAAGAGTGGCTCAATAATTCTATGCAGTATGTAGAATATATATATTGAAATCGCAAAAATTGACATTCGCTGAACGTGCAGGTCATCTGTGATGCAAAGGGTCACATCTTGCAGAACGCAATCTACGCTGGATGCACCCACGACAGCTGCCTATTATGCAGACCCATCCACCAGGCACTGTCATTGGGAACATTCGACAAAAAGTGGCTCATTAGTATCAGCCGCACACACACCAAAATGTGATTTTGGTAATTTACAGGGGACAGTGCTTACCCGCTATCACCATCCCTGATGACGCCTATCCGAAATCCCACACACCAGCAGAGGCCCGGTACAATGCAGCCCACATTACCACCAGAGGCATAGTATTGCACACAGTTGGACTGCTAAAATCACGATTCTGCTGCCTGGACCATTCAGGTGGAGTATTGTTGTATGCACCAGCTGTGACATGTAAAATCGAATTGGCGTTTTGCATTTTGCATAACATAGCCAGACATTGTGGCATAAAAATAGAGGTGCATGAGAGGTTGCGGCCACAGGCAGTACCCATACCATTGACAGGCCAAAGGGTCAGCACATACGCAATCAGCTCATCCAGGCACATTTCACCTGAATTACATCCAGTGAGAAAGTGACACCATAGCCACATCCCTGATGGCTTTCGATGATAATAAGGGGATGAGGGAGGCAATCCAGTGGACACCGAGATAGCACCAGGCTAATGGTGTCCGTTCTATCTGATCTGGGAGGGGATAGACATTAAATATTAAGAAAATAGAGCGAGGACTGACAGGTCTTCAGTGAAACAAATAACATTAGAATACAAAACCACAATCGTTTTAATAAGTTAAGACATAGATAAAACAAGTATTAAATCATTAGGCAATAGTCATTCAATAAAGGTGTTCATACTGAAACATGTCGAGACTTTATGTCTCTGTATAACAACAGAGTCACAAAACAAGCATCATTTGTTAATGTATTAACCTGTGCAAACAGTGATTTACCACTCTGCACCCTTCTATTCTACTATTGAATGTTAGCCCTGTGTAGGCCCCACGTTGTAATATTCCGATGTTAGTAAATACCATTTAGAGTACGAACACCTTTATTGAATGACTATTGCCTAATGATTTAATACTTGTTTTATCTATGTCTTAACTTATTAAAATTGTTGTGGTTTTGTATTCTAATGTTATTTGTTTCCCTGAAGACCTGTCACTCCTCGTTCTATTTTCTTAATATTTAATTTCGATGATAAAACATGGCAAGTACAGTTGGGCCATAAACAACAACCTGAGAATGGCAGCGCAGGGTGGACATACAAATAAAAAAGCATGGGCTGACTCCTTAGTATTATTACATATTGCATTCCCCAATTCACTCACCAAAGCATACAAATATAGATAACGGGGTCACTTGGCTACACAAATCAACTGATAAAGTGATATGGACATGACCCATTGACCAATGTCAAAGAAAGAGCATGGCATACCATCCCATATTGAGTCACATCCATTACCCATTACCGACGCGTGAAACCTCAATACGTACATTGTAATTGACTGATTGTCTCCCTGATAATAAGCATGTACCATTTAAATGCCACTGAAAGCGGACCCCGTCCTCCAGTGGAGAGGCCACAGGGTTGGGCAGGGCGGGAGGTGCCAGGGAAGCAGGAGAACTGGCGGGTGCAGACAGCAGCCACCCAAGACTAGCTGGGGTCAGTACACACACCTTGAGAAATTAAGTAAGTTGTCTCAAAAAGCGACACAGCTGCCACCATGCACATCGCAATAATCACACATTGTCCACTACATCAACACTTATCCATCAACATACAGCATAACTCACACATCATGAAGATGCTAACATGTGAAGAGTCATAATACTGCTGCTGCATGTCACAGAAAACTCCCCCTTTCGGGGAAGGTGAAACTCAGGTGTGCAGGATGCATATGCATGATGGAGTGGCAACTTGACAACAATCATGGCAGGATATGGCATGCAAGGTTCACAGGAAATGACAGCTGATAACCTAGCAACAAAGAAGTCAGTGTATGGCCCAGCACATGGAACACATGCTCATAAGCACCTTCAATGAACAGCCTATGACCAGCATGCTGCAGAGGTCAAAACAACGTCCACAATCATGCAAAGTGTACCACTGCCATGTCTTAGACTGTGACAATAATCCACACATCACCATATTGACACCTTCATGCACAACCCTACTTATACCACATCAGGACACTACTGGAATGCATAGGTCAACAAACATGCAAATATGTGACTGTGTACTCCCTTACCTTGTGTCAATGCTGTTGTGCTGTGTATCCCTCACCACCTCCACCTAACACTGTCCCTCCTCATTTGTGTTAGGAGGGTGAGTGTCCAGCAGAGGGAATGGGGAATTGGATAGAAGGAGAGGGATATGGGTGCATTAACAGGGTGGGTGTGAGCTGACTGTAAAGTGACCTGAAATGACAATGGATAGATGTTCGGTAGCGTGCAAGCACCCTGTCACACATACTTCACATATAATGCACATCATGGGTCAACATAATGCTTACCTGTATGCCCGATCATGTCCCTCATAAAAATCAGCATGTCAGTGATCCTCACTGAACATGTCAGTATGTACATGCCACCTGGAGTATCACTAGCAAAGTCCCATTTGAAGTGAACCAACTGCACATGGTGCATCATGGCAATGTCTTGGACATCAAAAACAAAATATCAACCAAAAATCCATAACTGCTGAACCCATATGCATGCAATTTGTATTGGCCGAACCCTTACCCTCACCAGTAAATAAATTAAGGCACAAACGTGTGTCAAGTGTTGGCAATAAAAGGCCGTAGGATTTTATTTTACAGATATGGTTATGGAATAACAATAATCACATATCATAATAATATCATACTTTTGGGCACTGGGTCCTGAGGCTACCCCCTCTGGCCCGAGCTGCCTTATTGTCCCACGACTTGTAGTGGTCGCCGTACAGTGTCCTTCTTTGTTTTTTCTTTGTTCTTCTTCCTTCTTTGTAGCTTGGGAGGGTTTTGTGGTAAAATAAGCAAAGATTGGAGAATGCTGAGTGAACTGTGAACCTCCTGTTTGTTTAGGTCCCAGTTCAGGGTTCACAAACAGATTGTGTTTTCCTGGATTGTGCTGCTCTCATTTATAAGACCCGGGGAGCCCTGGGTCTTTGATGTGCATAGTGGGGGAGCTGTAGTCCAGCCCCCTGGCCAGTGTAGCCGACTGTCTGGGCCCCCTGAGAGGGGGGCCGGTCTTTGAACCTGTGCCCTGCCTAACTGTTACTTCTCCTGGTGCTTAGCAGCTTGCTGCTTCGTGGAAGGGTGGGGTGATTGTTCACACCTCACCCTTCCTTTGCTTTGTCATCAGAGACTGCGTATCTCTGTGACCGTGGGGGGAGAGGAGCAGGCATGGGGGTGGGGGCTGCCCCTCTTCCTGTCCTGCCAGATGGTAACAGCAGTTACCCTGCCTCGCCTTGGGTGCCCTGTGGCATTGCCCATAACTGCTGAACCCATATGCATGCAATGTGTATTGGCCGAACCCTTACCCTCACCAGTAAATAAATTAGTCACAAACATTTGTCAAGTGTTGGCAATAAAAGGCCATAGGATTTTATTGTACAGATATGGCTATAGAATAACAACAATCACATATCATAATAATATCATACTTTTTGGCACCGGGTACTGAGGTTACCCCCTCTGGCCCAAACTGCCACACATTGGCAGGTTGCCGGCTGACCGTGTTCCCCTGAAAGTATCTCTTATTGGCAACCCCTGGTGGCTAGAGTTGCAGTGATTTCTCAAAAGAAATCTTCCATGCCCTGGTTTGATAGGTTGGTGCCGTCCCTAAGGAAAAGATCTGGGTCACCCAAAGTGATGGCCGGGTGTTTTATGAAACCTAGGCCTCTTGCTATACAGAATTTTTCCAACCTCCTGTTCAGTTTCCTTCTGGAAATGTCTATTGCTTTGTAACAGTTGGCCCCCTGCCATTTCTTTCTGGGCAGGATGGCCGAAAAGTAGATTTCTGTGTCCCTCCAGTTGTGTGAAATGCCAGCTAAGGATGAGCAAATTTCTTCAAATAGGTTCCTTCTTCCTGTGGTCACGAGGTTGTTGCCTCCTAGGTGTACTATCAGGAATTCTGGGGGATCTCTGTATGTGACCAGATCTGCTAGTATATCGTGGATGTCGGCCCAGAGGAGGCCTCTGTATCCCCACCAGGAAGCTATGGCATTCCTGAAGGGTGGGCCCTCTTTGGTTTCTTCTGCCCATCAACCTGTCCTGAAGATGAATGAGTGACCGACTATCCATGCTGATCGAATGCAGGCTTCTCCCCATCTGTTGGTTCTGGAGGGGTGGGGATAAAAAACAAAAAAGGGAGGGGGACTATATTAGCTGTGGTTTGACGTATCTTTTGTAACAGTCTGACTTCAATCCCCCTATATTATTCAGCTGTTCAGGTGCCAGGCCTCCTTGACATGCTGAGGTGGCAGCCCCGATTCTGAAGTAGTGGGTGCCAAAATCTTTTGGATCCCATCCTGCTTTGCTGATTGCTTTCATCAGTACCCGTTTAAATTGGTAGCGGCTTACTGCTGAGGCATTCTTGTGGATGAAAAACCTCCCCCCTACTCTGGGTCTTTGTACGTAGTAAAGGTTGGTGATGCACACCGGGCAGTTTGCCGCATCATCAATGCAGCAAATGTTGATGGTTCTTTTGGCCCCTGTTTTGGACTGTTGGATGTCTATGCTGACGCTGTCCTGTCTGACCCTGGCCTCCATGATGCGTAGCCCATTGCTGGCTTTGATGCTGGAGGCGAGGAGTTCTCCTGTCCGGAAGGCCCCAAAATATGCCAGGAAAAGCACTGTTTTAAATAGCATGATCTCATATCGATGCCAGCATATGGCCTCTAGCTGGTCTACTAGCTTTACTAGCTTGTTGAAGTCTAAGGGGCGACGGATGTCTACCTGAGGTCCCTCTGTTCTGCCCCAACCTTTCATGGAATAGAAGATAAGGGCGTTCTGGGTGGGGTCTGCGCCTCCCCGTATTTTTGAAAAATATGAAATTGCTACTAGGTGTCTTTTTGCCCAGTCTCTCTTAAAACCCTGTACATGTGCCCATTTAAAAAATATTTCGATGTCTTTGATCGTTATTAATTCTACATGGTTTAAACCTGTGGCTTTAAATACTGTTTGTAAGCACTTACTGTACTGAGCTGCGGTGGTGCTTGCCAGTGCTTTTTCCGCCATCTTTGTTAGGAACCCTGAGCCAGGGTTTGTGCTCTCTGTGGGCAGCGTGTTGTTGGCACCCGTTTTTGAGGTGTCTGGTTCATGTTGGGCATCCAGGCCTGGGCTCTCTGGCGCTGGCATTGATGCCGTTTTTTTTTGCTTCCCATTATTGATCAGCTTTCCGCTGGTATTGCCATCATCTGTTTGCAGGTATGGGGTGCTAGCTCCCGGAATCTTGGCCACTGAAAGTGAGATAAAGCATCAGCAATATTATTGTCCACTCCTGCGATGTGTTTTGCCTTGACCACAATGTTTTCTTGTAGTGTGACTGCTGTAATGGCTCGTAGTACTTTCAGCACTAGATGGCATTTGGTAGATCTTCTGTTTATGGCACCTACCACAGCCAGGTTATCGCACCAGACCAAGAGTTCTGTGTTAGCTAGCTGTCTGCCCCAGATGTGTACGGTTAGCCAAATAGGCAATATTTCTAGGAGGGTGATGTTTTTTGTCCACCCTGCAGATTGCCATGCTTTGGGCCAGTGCCCTGCCACCTATTCTGTGTCCAGGATGGCTCCAAAACCCCTGCTCCTGGCTGCATCAGTGAAAAGGGCCCTTTTTGACCATGTATTCAATGGTGTGCGCCAAAGTGAGGTCCCGTTGAAATTTCTTAGGAAATTCCCCCAAATTTCCAGATCTTGTTTCACCTCTTTGCCTAGCCCGATGTGCAGGTGGGGTTTGGTGTCTGATTTGATTTTTAACTCTAGACTTCTGGAGACTATCTTCCCCTTAGGGATGATTCTGGCTGCAAAGTTAAGGCTTCCTGCTAGTGACTGGATTTCCTTTACTGTGCCCTTGTCTTTTGCTGTTAGGCTTTGTATTTTTTCCAGGAGTTTAGCTATCTTTGTTTTAGGGATTCTGCATAAACCCCCTGCAGAATCTACCTCAATGCCCAGGAAGATTATGTTGGTGGCTGGTTTGGTCATTTTCTCAGTTGCTAGAGGCATGCCCCATAGTGCGGCCATTTTTTCTAACATGGCCAGTGCTTACCCGCATTTCCCTGATTTTGCTGGTCCCATTACCATTAAATCATCGAGGTAGTGTACTATTTTGGTCCCTGGTCTCTGTTTTTGGAATGCCCATTGGAAAAAAGAGCTGAATTGCTCGAATAGGGCGCAGGATACTGCGCATCCCATGGGAAGGCATCTGTTAACATAGAATTTGTTTTTGAAAGTGAGCCCTGACCATTGCTGGGAGTCGGGGTGAACTGGCAGTAGTATGAAAGCAGATTCAATGTCCAGTTTGGCTATCAGAGCATCCTTACCGCATTCCTGTATGAGTCTTACTGCTTCCTGAAAATGTGTGTATGACACCGCAGGTCTGGTGTGCGGGATGCCGTCGTTCAGTGATAGGCCTTTAGGGTAGGACAAGTGGTGAATTAGTCTCATTTTCCCAGGTTCTTTTTTGGGGACCAATCCCAAGGGGGATATTATATAGTCCCTGAAAGGCATGGAGTCCCAGATTCTACCTAAACGTAATTCTTTTCAAGTTTGTTCTCCACTATTTGTGGATTTTCCCTGGCTGACTTCAGGTTTTTGGGGATACTCTCTGTCCCTGATCCCCTGAAGGAGATGGTGAAACCCTTGGTGAAACCTTCCCGGATCGCCTCGCTGGTTTCTCTGTCTCGGTAATACATCAATGCTTCTCTGAATTGTTTGGATTGATTGGGGTTCTGCCTGGTTCTAAGAGTGGGGTTGGCTGGGCGGGTATGTTGTTAATCTTTTGTGTTTTTGGCTGGGATTCTGGTGCACTTGCTTACTGGGTGGTATCCGTTGCGGTTTCTGCAAGTGTGTTTGCACCAGCATTCCTTCCCCCAAGTGCATACGTTTTTTCCAAAATTCCTGCATGGGATATTGGCTTTGTGAGGGTGTTTTTTGTTCTGCCTGTGGGCATTAGACTTAGCCGCCCATGGCTGATTCTTCTGAAAGGGCTGTCCCCCCTTCTTGAGTTTCTCATTTTCTGAAAATCTGGTGCCCTGTGCATTTTTGCTATTTTTGGGTGTTGCATGTTGGCCTCTTCCTCTGATGGAGCCTCGGCATTTAGCATGTATAAGTCATTCTGTACCTCGTCCCATTCTATGGCTGGTCTTTCTGACATGCTCCGCCTGAATCTAATATCATATGCTAGCCAGGTTTTTCCTTTTTGAGCGATTTTTACTTCTCTAATCTTGTCCATGTATGCCCATAGCTTTCTACCATCCTGCGGGAATTTTTCTTCGTATATAGTTGCCAGTATGGCGAAAGATTGCAACCAGTTGTCCCAATTCTGCTCTATTTGGGTGTTTCTGGCTATGGCTTTCTCCTCTATCTTTTTGGGATCCCTAAATGCATCTTTCTCTTTTTGTTGTGCTGCTATAAGTGAAAAGATTTTGATGAACACTTTTGCCCATATAGCTTCTTTGATTGTATTGTCAATGTTCCATTCCAGGCATCTTTTGTATCTATCAGGATTTCCTTCTGGAAGAATTTCAGCTTTTGGTCTCAATGGGCACTGCTGATCATGACCATGTCTGATTGGCTGTTGTTGCTTGTACCTGTCTGGCATGGTGCGCTTGCATTGGGGGTTGCACATGCTTTTAGTGCACCTGTCGGGTCTGGTGTTGCCGCTGTTGTTGTCAGTGGACTATGGCGGCTGCTGTTGGTGTTGGGGCAGGTGGTGGTGTTGGTATTGTTGGTGTTGTTGGTATTATTGTGGGTGAGATGGGGTTTATGATAGTGATGTCGGGTTCTAGTGGTATGCTGGGGTTTGTAGGCCCGGGCCCGCCTCAGGGGGTTGTTGTTCACCCCTGATTTTGAGCAATAATTGTTGCATTTCATTCATGTTTTTGCATAATTTTGACAGGTTTTTGTTTTTGTTACCTTTTCCCATGCCCTCTGTCGATTTCCTTTTCTTTGGTGGTGATGGGTCCTCCTCCAGGCCATGTGGCATGGGTGCCCCTTCCCTTGGTAAGCCATATATTTTTTCTCTGACCCATGCCCACCCGTAGTGTTCGGCTGCCTCGATTGCCACCAGTAGGTGAGGAGATTTGGGTTTTTGTGGCGGGGTTGTGGGCTCTTGCAGTTTTCTTTTGGGGGCCATTGCTCTTTATCTGTTTGAATGAAAAGAAATGTAATTGGTGTGACTAAACAGCTGATGTTATTACAGTTGACCGACCTATGTACTGTTTGCTTATTGCTTCATTAGAACCTGATTTCACAATTCAGCATTTATATAGAGCTATGAGGAAATTCGGGTATCTTGGCGCTGTTTGTTATATGCCCCTGATGTCTGATGCACCTTAATTGACCCGGGAGGATGAAAGGCTGATTTCTGCCCTGTCGTGACTCAGACCTGTGTCAGCAGGATCTGCTCATATGTCAAAATTGAGCGCTGTATTTGCTGTGTAATTGGACTTGCTAAAGGTAAATGGGTAAAAAACTTTGTTGTTGCCCGTTTTGGGTAATTTAGCTGATGCTGCGCCAGGAATTTGTCAATAGTTCGAGTTCCTTGTACCGACCGTTTTACCCATTGTACTTAAATGTGCTTTTCTATGTTGGAAATTGCGCCTGGAAAGCTGTAAATGCTTTGTTACAGATATGTGCCGAAGGCAGGATTTGAACCCAGGTCCTCAAGGCTGCAACGCAAGCACTTAAAGGTTGCGCTACAGCAGTCACTTCCAAAGTTTTGTTTATTTGTCCTCTGTTAAGCGTATGTCATGCGGAAAATGTATTACCCTTCTGTCAAAACGTACGGCCTGACTGGCGTACCCCAGGATATTTTGAAACTAAATCTGCGCTGTGTGCCGGATGTGGGATTCGATCCAGTGTAGTCTTGTTTGCAAGAAATCTGCGTTGCCAGTGCGCTAATGCCAGATCTATGTCATTTCTTGTCTTTATGCAAGAACCTATGCACCCAAGCTCAATTAAACGGGGCAGTGTGAAACTGATGCCCAATGCTCTTTGTTGCTTAGCTTTATAATTGACTTTAAAACAAAATATCCATTCTATCTGCGTAGCTGAAAGTGATATTTAATGAAGCTGTGCTGGCTTACGCTCTTGATGTTTGGGAGACAACATGTTTTTCTAGTAATTGTGGGCAGCCTCTACTTTCGCCCGGCTGCCGCGGGATGTTTATCCTTAAAAGTTTACTGGCTAACTTAATGTTCTTTCATTTGTTGCGAAGACCGGCGCAAGGGGGGGAGTTACCTACTTGGATGAGAAACTGATACGCCGCATGCGCCGGGCTTCCTTGTTGTTTTTCTCTGCGTACTTGAGCCGACCTCCTGATAACCTGTTCTTCAGTGTGCCGTGCGATCTCTTCAGACTCGTTTTAGCCTTCGTTTCCGCCACTCGTCTGTAGGAGTTTGTTTGTAAAGAACAGTGCGATGCTCTGAAAGGGAAAAAGACGCTGCGGCTGCAGTGAACTTATGAGATTGCAAAAGCAGCAAAGATTGGAGGACGCTGAGTGAACAGCGAACCTCCTGTTTGTTTGGGTGCCTGTTCAGGGTTCACAAACAGATTGTGTTTTTCTGGAGCGTGCTGCTCTCATTTATAAGACCCAGGGGAGCCCTGGGTCTTTGATGTGCTTAGTGGGGGAGCTGTAGTCCAGCCCCTGGCCAGTGTAGCCAACTGTCTGGGCCCCCTGAGGGGGGGGGGCCTTTGAACCTGCACCCTGCCTAACTGTTACTTCTCCTGGTGCTTAGCACCTTGTTGCTTCATGGAAGGGTGAGGTGATTTTTCACACCTCACCCTTCCTTTGCTTTGTGTGTCAGAGATTGCACGTGACTGTGGGGGGAGAGGAGCTGGCATGGTGGTGGGGGCTGCCCCTCTCCCTAGCCTGCCAGATGGTAACAGCCATTACCCTGCCTCACCTTGGGCGGCCCTGCGGCATTGCCCATCACTGTGCTCATAGTCGCAGAGGAATGAGCAGGGGGCATAGTATGTTGAGTTGTAATATAAGAATGGTGTGCAGGAAATTCCAAAATAGCATCACTTGCAAAAAGCCTTACTGTGGATCATGGGGTGCCCTGGCCATGCAAAGCCAATGCCTGGTCCTCTTGTGCAGCTGCCACACTAGACAATGAAGAATGCAGCAGCCTGCCAAGAGCCATTAGGTCCTGATGACTCTCCTTCTGCTTCTCCTTCATGTCCGCCTGCATGGCAACCCTTGTTGCATCCATCTGCATGATGAGAGTGTCCCTCAAGGAGGACATCTCCAGATGGTGACGCTCCCTTGAGGCCTTCATCTGCTCATTCAGGAGTACATGCACATCTGTCATCTCCTGCCGGCGCTAGTTTGAGGCTTTCATCTCCTCATGCAAGGCAGAGATCTCCCCACGCAATAGTTGGAATTCCGCACACATTGCAGCATTAGATGTGATGATATTGTCTGCTGGATGATGCATGTCCCTGCTGATCACCTGCATGACCTCGTACTGTTGGACAATTTTGTGTATCTCCTCCTCGTCCCTGTCAAAGCGGGAAGAAGGCATTCATCCCCTAACCGTGATGAGGCAGTGCGTCCCTGTCTGAGTGAGCGCACTGGCATTGGCTGCAGGTCTACATGCATCCCACTTCCAGTACACACCTCTGCTGCCTCCAGGATGGGTGTGGGCAATGTTGTAGGCACAGTTCTGTCAGAAGAAGCATGGCTCACCACTGGCAGAGGCATGGTCTTCTGTCCCCAAAAAATAGGTTCAGGACTGCTGAGTGGTGGTTGCTCCATCATCTGCTTCAATATGGCTGCAATGGTTCCATGTGTTAAAATCGCAGGTAAAATGGCAGTTTACACAGAAAATCATGACAAAAAGGCTGTTGTTTTGCTGCCGGAATCCATGTAATGGATATGGGTGACACCCCTGCAACTGCTGGACCCATTATACCATTTAAGGGGAGTGCGGGACACAATGGCAATTTATTTTCCAGAGATTTTATTTCTGTGCACCGCTGACACTTCTGCATCGTCTTCCTCATCCGATGATGCCTGTGCAGGCATGCCGCCGATGGGCTGTAAGAGCAGCAGGTTCTCACCACGCAAAGCAGCCTGCCCACTACTGGTGCCTGGTTGTGCATCCCCTGACAACCCCTCTGCCACATGCTCCCCCTCTGCTGCGTCATCACCTACAAAATTGCACACAACAAAACTCAGGGGGCCATCTGGATATACACGTATGCCTCACATGAAATGAATGCAGAACATATGGACTATCTACACATGCATCACATCCACAATCTGGCCATATAGTCTTGTTCAACATCCATGCTAACCCTAGCAGAAACACCATCCCATCCCAGACATACCGAATCGGACATACATGATGGCAGTGTAAACCTGATGAGCAAGGAAGGAGGTATTAATGCAACTTGGACATGCCTCGAAATTCATCAGGACCTGCAGACATCAGCATTGCATATTCTGGTGATGCAAGTGAAATGTCCCATTCAAGCAGACATCATCAGTTTGACAAAAAAGTCTTAGCAGTCCTGCCATTGCCACCAAGATTGTATGTCCATGGCAGAATGTGCATGTATTTGTTTGTGTCAATATTCACACATGCGAGCAGTATCATGTAGCTACATTGACAGAGGAAATACCGTATGAATGTTGCGGCTGCAGAGGCAAAAGGCAGGCCAACATGTAGTAGGAGTGGTATTTGCTGGCAATTAAAAATGTCGTAAGTAATGGAACATCCAAGTAGGTAAATGATGCAGGTAGGTGTTGGAAATTTGATTCACAGGGGCATTGTTATAAATGCAATGTCTGTGTGCCAAGCGCAACTTCTCTGCAAAGGTTACAGTCAAGGGTGTATCAAGGGTCAAATGCACACATTCATCACAGGCATGTCTGTCCAAAGACGGACATGTATGTCACCTGTGTGCACTTTCATGGCAACATGAATACACACATCCATTGCCATGCACAGTGGTGTCATGATCACAATCATCATTAACACATGTCACTCATCTGCTGCATGTCCATATGTGGTATAGCCTCCCACACCAACAACCTATTTACTCATGAGGAGTCCAGTGGCAACTTCTTCAAAAGGAGTAAGCTCGTCAACACGTGGTGACGCACCACCAGTAGCCTGTGCAGTGGACACATTTGGACCACGCTTTTCTTTGGTATGCCTGGTGAGGTTGTCCATCCTCTTCTCCAACCCACAGGCATTATTTAAATCAGTGACCACCTGCCACTTCCGCTGCTGCTGGGCCACTGATTGGGTGCTGCCAGCTATGGGTATTTCTCTGATTGGTGCTCATCCACATAGTCTGTGAGGATGTACAACTCCTCCTCAATTAATTTCTTCTTCCAGCTACGACCCTACTCAGGGACCGGTGGCTGTTCCTAGGTCGTGGGAGTTTCAGTGGCCCCTTCACTTATAGCACTGCTGCCCGTCTCTGCTAGTGGTACATCCCCAGCACGATGTGTTGGTGCTGTCTTTCTGTCACATTTTGGTGGTGGTCCCCTCATCTTCAATGGTCTCCCAGCCCTGCCAGTTCCCCTCCCATCCATGATAGGGGTGAAGCAGATGATTCACAGCATCCTGTTCCTGATCCAGCACTGCTTGCCCACACACTACTGCTATTCCCCCAATGTGCAATCCTGGAACTGTTTGCTGAACACTGCCACTGCCTCATTGAGACACCAACACGTTATTGCTGCTCCTCAGTACAGGTAAGTGGGGGAATTGCAAAAGGGAAACTAGTGGTTCACAGGATGCATCCAAGAAGGTGGCAGTGGGATGGCTGCACATGTGGGGTAGGAGGAACTGCTGTGGGAGGCACAGTGCGTGGCCTTGTTTTGCTATGTCCATGTGGCATGGTTACTGCTGCTTTGCATAGTAGTTCACTTTCAATTGTACCATCATGCATATGGAAACCTCTACTGCAGATGTAAGATTTGTGTTTGCAAGGTGCTTAAGGTGGTAATGCATCCGAGCCATGTGCAGCTGGTTGCTGTGTGTGCGTGTGTGTGTGTGTATGTCTGACCATGCCTTGGGGCCACTTCTGAAATTGGCTGTGCCTGATTGTCCAGGCCCAGCTGAATCAATATTTGGTCAGTGATTAACAGAAACATCATGGGAGCATTTTCTGAGCCTTTGAACAGTAGGCACACTCTGTAGGGAGCAATCGGAGTGGTGGCACGGCATACCAATGATGGATTTTACACTTCCATCTCTGTTACAGGTGCATTCCAGACCCAGTTCCAGGCCACCAACATCAGCAACACCATGTCTGCCACCTCCACCAGCACCTGCAAGGTCGCAAGGATGAGATCTGCAAACTTCTTGGTGCAGAGGTTGCCATTCATGGAGAACACACTACGACACCCTTTTCCACCCGGAGCAGCAGCTTGGGGCCGTTGGGCATTGGAGGATCTGGAAGGAGATTACCACTGCGGTCAATGTTGAAGGGTGGCAGTCCATACTCTGGAGAACATCAAAACATTTTGGGATGACATGTGGATCCGGAACCAAAAGAAGGCGAGGGCAGCCATCGAGGCAGGACCCACAGCAGAGGTGCACTCTGGCAGGCGCCATCGAATTTCACCTCTACATATCTGGACCCTGCAGAGGGTGAACCCAGCGCTTTATGCCTAGGTCATCAAACTGTAGGCCCAGATCCAAGTTGCAGGTAGGTCCACACAGTCAGTACAATCGGGCTGAATGGGAATGCCTTGTGAAGAGGATGCATGTTGGGAAGACGCTGGTCGATGTACACATCAATGTAATGTAACGTAATGTGTCATGCCATTTTCAACTGGTGCCATTGGAATGGCTTCTAAATGATGTGTCTATGGTGCATGGAAGGTACTACACCATGTTGGTACTAGGGGTGAGAGGGCCTGAGCAGGATGGACAAAGAGGGTCCTTGTATTCCTCTATGGCCTTGGGGTGTCACATGATGGTGTTAATGGTGCTGAGTCACCAGTTACAAGTCAAGAGACATTTAAACTTCTGGATTACTAGCCAGTTGTCTTTTGACTGATGCACATTTGTGGTTTGATTCAGAGGTGAGGCTGGCATCTACATTGAAGGATGGATGTGTGTTTACTTTTGGGGGATTAGTGGGATGGGGTGACACATCTGGTGCAGGGGCCTTGACTGTTGGTGGCTGATGTGATACGTGTGAGTGGGTTGGGAGCCCTGGATAGACATTGATTGAGATGGGTGATGGATAGCTGACTTGTCTGGAGGCTCTGGGAGTCAATGAAGGAAAGCAGGGAGTCTTCCAGGTCCAGTATTCCCCTGACCATGTTCCATGGTGGATAGCAGGAGGAGGGTCCCTGGTCAGTAAAGGTTGAGGAATAGTGCTGTTGATAGTACAGTGATGAGGGCTGTGTGTCTTGCCAATGTTAGTGGCTAAGGAGCGAGTGTGAAGATCAGTTCAGGGGAAATGTAGATTGTGTATGGGGTGTGGCTTGCAGTGTGTGTCAGATCTGATACTCATTGCTTCAGGTGGAGTGTGTCCACGTTCATCATGATTCTGACTTCCTGGCCAGCAGCCTATCAGGGTCACAGCACATGATCCATCTCAGCTCCTGGGTATCACTCCTCACACACACACACACACACACACAAACAGTCCACAGGACACATCCTTGGATTTGCATCTGCAGTCTTTTTACTGTAGCCTCCTATGGTCTCACAGACGTCCCAATCAAACGTTGCTCCTCGCACATGTGACCAACACTTGCACACTCAGACACAGTCACTGGAATGTCCCACACCCTCACGGCATAGGCCTCTTGCCTTGTCTGATGGATGCACATAATTGATATCTTGTGACGGCTGCGTACAATGCTTGCAAAATGTGTAGATAATGGGAGGTTCGAATTGCAGGACTAAGACATTCTCAAGTGCAGATGGTGAGTGTAGGAGAGATTACATTGTTAATGGACAGTATGCTGATGTCCGGGAGACAATTAGTATGTAACTGTCAATTAGTGAAATGTACTCTTTACAGTGTTTAGTTGTTGTAAGTGGGTATGTATACATTGTCAGACGTTCCAGATGAAAGTTGTGACATTACTGTGTTGTACCATTGAATGGGTGGATGAGGCAAATAATCCACTGTTGACATGCACACATGTGTGGGATTGTTTGTGATTGGGGAACATAGTTGTAGGCTCATGCATGCATTTGTTTGACACATACAATATTGGTTACATTAGAAGAGCTGTACCCATGCCATTTCATCATTTCAGGTTCTGTGCACCCCTATGCCCTTCCTGTCCATTCACTACCACTGCACTATTATGTTGTGTTTATGCACATGTCTACCGGACATCCATCATGCTACAGTCCTCATGTATGCCCCATACATTTGCCCAGTTGGCCCTGGTGACTATTGTGCCCATGGAGAGGTGTCTGCTCGTTGTATGCAAATCCATGCAAGCAGTTGATGGTGATGTCATCATGTATTACGAGCTTACATGTCTGTGTGTTCAGGATGATTCATTGAAGTCGTGATGTGATGAGGCCGTGGCATTTGTATGTGAGATGGCGGCATGTTACTTTGCCAATATTGGGACATGCAAATGTGTACACACATATGCTGAACTGCCTCTCCTCTCTCCATTTTCATCCAGTGTCGCATGCAGTTGAAGAGACTAGCATTGAGGAGGAGCACGTTTCCAAACCAAGGGCTTCCAGGAGGCTACGGAAACCACGGCCATGACTGCCATCGTACCCCTCATCTGAGGGACATGTGTCTGGCAAGGGGACATCATCAAATGGCACTGTTGATGAGGTGCAGGACGTTGCCATTATCATGGAGGGTGAGTCCTCAGAGGCAGGGGGGCAGGGACATTCCTCTATCCCCACAGACAAGCCGATCAACACAGAGGCACCATCTGGGATGTCAGGTCAGGTGTGGTGGAGGTGGGCTTGTCCATGGTGTCTGGTGGTGGTACAATGTTGGATGTGCAGGCTGCAGACATGGGCCTGGGGCAGGAGGTTGTGCAGGACACAGTGGTGGATTCAGCTCTTCTCACTGTCCCAGAACCATCGGTTGCAGGGCTACACACTATCTGTGATGCCTCCACTCAGACAAGCTCCTCAGTGAGGGCCGAAGAAGCAATCCATGATGCAGTGCTGCCCCTTCACTAGTCGGGCGTGGGCGGCAGGTGGCTGCCATTGAGGCCATTGACATAATCCCTGGGCAGCTTGTGAGTCATCACGGGCAGGTGTGCCACATCATGTTCCAAATGTCAAGTGCCCTCCTGTGTGTGGTCCAATTGGTACAGACAACATCAATGCCACCCACCTCCTGCTCAGAAACTGTGCCCCAGGCACCCACCGGTGTGGCCTCTTTGCTGACCACCAACTCAGGCTCCTCTCCCCCTGTCACCCTGTCAGCAAGTTTGGTGCCTCCTTCACACTCAGTGGGGGTGCAAGTGGCCACAGAGGCCATTCAGGTGGTCCCACAGTCTAGAATGTCCTTTGCAGAGGAACAAGCCGTGTAGTTTGACATGTCACTGGAGGCAAGTGGTGGTGCAGTACTCCCCGGAGGCAGGCACACTGTTGACTTATGGCACGTAGTGTGCAGCAGGCATTCAATGTCAGGCAGGAGAGGCAGGTGGCAAGATACATGTAGCCACCACATACCAACTTCGACACATGAGACGGCAGAAGGAGCAGAGGCTGGAGGAAATTAAATAGGAAGCTGCCAGTGCTGCATCACTTGCAAGGATGGTGGAGTTGCCTGCTACATTCTGGGGGAGAGTCTGATGGCGCCACAGCAAATAAATCTGACCACTACGGAGGCCCTGTAGGCCCTCAGGAATACCTCTGAGGCCCTCATGCAGCAAGTCAAGGTAGAGACACAGGCAACCTTGGGCAAGGCATTGCCAGACATTGAACTGCAGCAATGACTGTACATAGTTTCTTTTATAGATTTACATCATTTCATTTTTTGAAGGAGGATTCCTGAGATTTTGTTTTTTGCTAATGTGTTCATGATTCATGTTCTGTTTACATTATAATACAGTTGTGCCTTTGGATTCATCAAATTAATGTGGGGTTTTTTGTATTTCCTGTGTAATTCACTTTCTCTGATGCTCATGTCTGCTTGAATTCATCATTTTTTGTGCATGTAACACTGGGCTGTTTTGATGGTTGCATGCAGCATATTCATGTGGTATGCCTGTCGGGATTTATGAGGCCCCACTCAGCACTCATTGTTTTGAGTTGAAAAGATTCTGTGTAGCATTTGTCCATGCATCTGCTCTCCGTGCAGGTATTATTCTGTGTTACATGTGCACATTGCCAAAAAGCACCATGTGTGCTTTATGCAGGTGTCAGGCTCACAGCCATACAATTATAGATCAGCATCTGTAAATGTAATCCTTGTGACCTTCTTGGTCAATACATGTAGTCCATGCATGTACATAGGATTGGTACATGTATTTGTGTTGTGTGCAGACTGTCATGTTTAGCTCTGGCTGTATGCGTGTAAATGTGGTGGTGGTGCTTTATTATGGTTCATCGTTGCAGTGGTAGTCAAGGTTGTCTTACACTGCATTCCTTGCACAGATGGTCATGTAGCAATGTATGTTGGCTATACAGATCTATGATTATCTATGTAGAACGATGATGCCTGTACCTTGCAGTATGCCTAAATGTTGCTCTGTGCATGCCTGTGATCCTGATATGTGATTGGTGGATATGGCCCCAATACTCATACAGGGTTGTGTTTGTGCCGTGGATGTATGTGTGCTTTTATGGGTGATATTTCTATCTGAAAGGCCTCATCGATGTCTTGTGTATGTCAAAGGTGTGTTGGGTGTGGTAATTTTGCCAGTGATGGTGTTTGTTGCTTGTGATTTTGGAAATCCTAGTTAGGGTCACTGTCATGCTCAGTATATGTAATGTGAATGTCTGTGCTGCCTGATTTGGCCTTTTGTGCAGAGCTGTGTCAATTTCCCACACTGAGGGCCTCATCACGAGATGGGTGGTAGCTCTTAAATGCTCTGAAAATGGTATTACCACTGCATTTAAGGGCTGGCCCTATCACGAGTTTGGCGCTAAATGGACTGTTTTACCTCCAGCTTTTTTCTGGAGGTAAAAATCCCATTTAGTGTCCTGTTTTCGGCACAATTCCTGTGGGCTTTTTAGTATGCAGTATTTGCGCTGAAAATGGCCAATGGGTCCAATGGACCCAATGGAGGATGGGGTTTTACCGTTAACGGCCAACCCGTGATCCAGCGCTAATAGCACCAGACTGTTTGGCGCTAACGCAATTACAGTTGGGAGGTATTACAGCCGGAATACTGCCCAACTTGTGATGAGAACCTATTACTGCAAATGCATGTGTTACACACTAAACATCTCTCCAACATCTGTAGGGCAGATGAGTGTGTGCCTAAGGGTGTTTGTAACTGAATAGGTATCAAGTGAATGTGTGGCAACAGCACCATGGGTGCCTCCAATGAATGTAGTCATTGATTTCCCCATGGCGTATATTATGGGAGACACATCTGTGTAGGATTGGAATCTGAACGACTGGTGTACACGGGTGAGTGGGGATGTGATGTGCCACTCAACCCTTACACTTCTAGGGACGGTGAGATGACACATTCATGTAGGTAACCAGGAACCCTTTGATTTTCCTCCGCCATATATGGTGTAGCGGGCCATGTGAAGTCAATTTCCTCGGGAGGAGTATAATGGTGAACCAGTAGTTACACAGACCATGCAGTGTCACTGTTAGTAATGAAGGAAGTGCCCAATTCGGGTTTCGTCAGCAATTGTCATCACTCCTTTTGTACACACCACCCACAGGTTGTAGTTTGGATGATGTGTGCACAAGATACAGTAGGCTGTTGTGGCTACACACCAGAGGTGGTGACACTTCTAGTGGATTTTGATGGGGTATTGGGCTAAGTGCTGACATGCATAGGTTTTGGTATTTAGGAACAGGGCTGAGTTCTTGTGGAGTGCAGACCTAGGATGCCTCTGCATGCCTCGTGTAGCCCTGTCCAGGACCCAGGTCCCACCCTCACTGCCTTCTCCATGCCTGTGTGTCCAGCTGCTGGGTTTTGTTGGGACTCACACTCTGATGATTTGGTTCTACTTGGTGGGTGCACAGTGGTCAGGACTGATGGCCCAGTGTATTATGGACCACCGCACAGTGCCCAGCCAGCTCTTCGCCTGGGACTCCTGCCAGGGGCAAGGTCCCAAATGGCACACAGCTTCAAGTCTCACTTCAGCATTACCCTGGCCTCAGGGCAATTGGGTGACGCCTGCACTGGGGGCACACAGGCTAGCTGTGGGGTAGGAGAGAAAAGTGCTTTGAGCACAACTTGTTACTGCGCCAAAATGATAGGAGAAGACTCCAAAGCATGTTGGTAGTGAAAACACTTTAATTTCAAGTAGCCCTTTAAAATGACACATGTTTCGGCAAGGTGCCTTTGTCAAATCAGGGCGTATCTTAGTGTAACAAACCATAAGTGCAAAATAAAAAATTAAAAAATTAATACAACATAAAGAATAATTGAAAATGATAACAAAAATGATATTCCATCACTGCAAAAAATATATATACCAACCCATTGCATTTGTGCCAATTCAAAATAATGAAATACAAACCAAAATATAGACCTTGTACAATAGGATTTCCAATTGAGTGAAATGAAAGACAGAAAAACAAGGGTCGGGACAAGGGAAGGATGATTAGGTACAGAAAACAAAAATTGCACATAGAATCGAGTTAGTAAGTATAGGTTAGAACAATAACTGGGATAAATCCCAACTGGATTGGTGGAAGGAGAGAAAAAAGGAGACAAAACATGGAAGGTTCAAGTCAAGGGTTTTGCATAGTCACCTTTGCTTGGACTATTCTCAAAAATTAGAAACAAGGTATAATGTGCCTTGGGTGTATAGTTAATAATTAAGTGGGCTGGGATGTCGTTCCGTGGGTCTGGAAGACACTTTGTCAAATAAGGTACTACATGCATGATTGTGCGTGTGCTGGCCGTTTTTGCCTTGTTTTGCATTTGTAATGAAAAACTCTACATAGTGCGCAACCAGTAAAGTAGCCTTGTATTGAAGAGTGCGCAGAGGCGTGCCTGTGCAAGGTTGCTCTTATTTCAAATAGCTAGGGTTTGGTGTGTTTAACTTTTTGTGTGGGATTAACATGCACTGCGTAAAGATGATTCTTTAGTAAACTGGCTGATGCGTGCATCCACAAAGTGAAGGCTCGCATCAGTGCATGATTGGTTCAGGGGGTGGGTGGGCTGTTGGCGTTCCCAGGTGCTTACCTGCATGTCTTTTTTATGTGTCCCACGTCGGGAAGGAATGAAACTGGAATCCGTGTTTGCTGCAATGTTAAAGCGGCTGTCTGGGAAGCTTAGTCCTATGTTAGTGTTACAGATGGCTATCTACGTGTCGGCCATTTTGAAGGATGCTAGGGTGTTTAAAATCAAATAGCCAGACACGGCGGTACATTCAGTAAAACAATCTGATCTGCAATGTTTCGGTTTTGCAATTGTTGGAAAACGCCTCATCTAAATTATAAAGAGAAATGAAAGAAAACTTCCTGTACCAATACTGAACACAGTTTAATAGGAACATATACTAAAACTGAAAATGAAAGTAGGATGAGTCGTTCCATCCTGAGAAAAAGTTTGGAGCTGTGTGCAGATTGGGAGAAAGGTTGCAAGGGAAAACCTCACATTAGGAATCGTGCCGGTGATTTGTGGGAACGGTAGTTTCCTAAAGTTAACTTGGAAAAAACCAACGGAAAAGCTCAGGTAGTAAACAGAATGAGATAAGCTGAATATTCGCATGATGATTTACTAAGGCTTGGTGTGATGGAAAAGTGGTCTAATTGCCTGAGATAGCCTGCACATTAATGTCAGGTGATATTTGGAATTAGGAGACATGAAATCAAGAGTGGGGGATCTAATAGAATAGAGAAGATCATGTGCTATGTGTTAGCATAATACCTGCCCATAACTTTGTGTAAAGGATACAAACTAATTGGTATCTGCCCAAGGATATTTGCAAGTAGGGGATATGACAAAATTGGGAAAAATGTGGAAAGGTAGGTGCTTGGGGTCCGTAAAATGGTTGTGGACATGTCCTTAGGATAAGACCTAAGTTACAGTAAAGTTCACAGAAAATATGCTATCTCAGTGTCCGTATTTAAACCTGTATCTGTACTCCTGTAACGGCAGATGTATTTAGCTTCTTCGCGGCGTAGGAGCAACTCTTGATTACCACCCCTAGATCCCAAAGACACCCTCTTAAGGCCAATGAATCTGATGTCTTTTTTGTCATTCAATTTGTGTACTTTCTGACAATGTTCCAATAGGGGTAGATTCTTATCTTGGCTGCGATTGCTGAGAGATGTTCCCTGACCCTTGTCTGTAGCTCTCTGATTGTGCTGCCAATGTATATTTGTTTGCAAATGCATATGATCGCCTAGACCACGTATTTGGTCCGGCAATTGATTTGTTCCTGTATCTTAGTTTGAATGCCGTTTTGATCCTTAAACTTGTCTGTGCTTGTTATTGCATACCTGCACATAGTGCACGTACCACATTTTCGAAAACCGGGCCTTGGATCAGCTAGCCAGGTCTGTGCTTTATCCTTAGTCCTTTCAGGTAGTAGTGAAGGGCTTAGACTAGTGCGGATTGTTCTCGCCCGCCTGTAAATTATTGAAGGATGTTCATGGATAAAATCTCCTCTGTGGGGATCAAGCTTAAGTAAGTGCCAACTTTTCTTGAGAATTCTCCTGATTACACGATTGTTGGTGCAATATGTCGTGATAAATTGTACTTAGTTGTCTTGTGTGAGTTTACCCTTGTGTGTCAAAGTTTGTTGTCTGGGTATTAGTTTTACTTTGTTGTATGCTGCTTTGATGCATTTTGGTGGGTACCCTCTTGCTTTGAATCTGCTGGCTAGGCGATTGCATTCTTCTTTGAAGTGTATTGGGTCTGCACAATTCCTTCTTGCTCTTATAAATTCACCTTTTGGAATGTTTCTGATCACCGGTATGTGGTGGCAACTAGTGGCAAACAAAGTCGAGTTCACTTCTGTCTCTTTCCGATATGTTCTAGTTCCAAGTCGGTTTCCTGTTGTGAAGATGGTTAGATCCAAAAAGTTGATCTCGTATTGACTGCTTGTGCCTGTAAATTCAATACCCCAATTGTTGTCATTGATCTAGAGTCTGAAATTTTCCAAGTCCTCTGGGTTGCCATCCCAGATAAAGAAAACATAATCAATATAGCGTGTCCATTTGATCACGCTGGTTTTGTATGTGTCCGTTGTATATATCAGGAGGTCCTCGAACATACCCATGATCAGATTCGCCAGTGCCGGGGCATATTTCATGCCCATTGCAACTCCTCTTTTCTGTTTATAGAATTGTTTTACAAATATAAAGATGCTATTTTCTAGCGTTGCCATAAGCATTTCTTTTATCATGCACACATATGGGAAGTGAGATGCTGATTCCTGTTTGAATGTGTAAGTTAGTGTGTCTAATGCCAAGCTATGTCCAATGTATATATATAAAGCTTTTACATCCCAGTTTGCAAGGTGGTATGTTGGGATCCATTCGATGCCTTCCACAATGCGTATGGCTGAAGTGGTGTCTTTTAGATAGGCCCGAACTCCTTGTACTTTGGGTCGCAGTATGTGGTCAATGTACTCGGCTAGAGGTTCAGTTGCCCAGCCTATTCCACTGAGAATAGGTCTCCCTTCCGGGATATTGGTAAAAGGCTTTTGTACCTTGGGAAGGAAATACATTGTTGGAACAATGGGTTTTTCAACATGTAGGAAGCTTTTTTCTTCATCTGAAATGAGTCCCTGCCGGTTCCATCCTTGAATTTGGGTGCTTAGGTCTGTGATAATTTCTATCTTGGGATTGGAGAGCAGTATCTCGTAGCAGTCTGGTGTCTCAGGGTGCTGTGTTGCCATTTTAACATAATCTTGCCTGTTCATCACAATAATGTTGCCGCCCTTGTCGGCTTCTTTCATAACTAATTCCTTGTTGGTTCTTAGTAGTTGAAGGGCTTCCTTTTCTTGTGATGTTAGGTTTTCTCGTTGTCTTTTTTTGTTGGTTCTTCCTTGTATGTCATGAATCTTATGTAAGTCTCGCGTCACTGATTTGTAAAACGCATCTAGAATGTTGTCCGGTGCCAACTGGGGAAGGAATTTGGACTGTGGTTTCAGCTCTTTTTGTATTAAACCAATCGGGTGAATCTCCAGTTCTCGCAGAGTTTGATGCATTGGAATGGTATCTGATTCTTGAAGTGATCTCAGTAAATGTATGTTATCCAAATCCTCGATAGTAATGTCGCTGATGGTAACTGGATCTTTATGCTTGAACTGTTTGCCAGCTTGTGTTGCAAAAATCTTTTTGAGTTTCAGCTTTCTTACAAATTTAAAGAGGTCTATATGCACTTGTATCGGTTCAAGATAGGATGTCGGTGCGAATGATAGACCTCTGTTCAGTAAAATGGTCTTCTGTGCGTTCAATGTTTGGTAAGTTCATCACCAAGTTATTTATTTGGTCTTTTTCGCTGCCTCCCTGGCTGCTGCTCTTGTCAGTCTGCGGTAATCCTCTAATGCGTCAGGGTTGCCAGAGTCTACATGACCCCCTCCTTCCTCTACTCCTGGTAAAGATTGTGTCTTGTCTGGTGGATTGGGTATCTGAAGACTGACTTACTTTTGCATGTGTGTCCTGTTGCCTTTCTTCTACCTTCTTATCTGGTTGAGGAAACCATGTCCTGTTTTGGGTGTGTTATCCGCAACTCTAAGTCTCCGTTCTCTGGCACACCAATGCGACAGGGCAACCTAGCAATTAATCAGGTTGCGGAGGTCACCAAGTGATATCAACCAAAAAGTTGCTTCAACACTCACTAGCTGTGGGGTAGTTGGCTTGCTGCCTTCCTGTTGCACATGTACAGACGCGGTGGGCATCCACCAGCTGCACAACACAACCACTACCTAAGGTGGCCAGTTCTCATCCACCATTGTGCCCCCACAGAGTGGGAGCTAATGGAGACAGGCCAGAGACAAATGTATGAGTCAACCATGTTCCTTATTTGTTCCAGGGGGATGCATGGGTGCAGGGTTGTTAGGATTTGGGGTGCACCTTGTGTGTGCTAGTCCTTTGAGTTAGATGTGTGGGTGCAGAGTCCTGGGGATTTCGGATGCACCTTGTGCATTCTAGTACTTTGAGGGGGATGTGTGGGGGTGGGTTATGTGTGCGGTGTGGTAAGTGGTGGTTTTACAGAGAGTAGGATTAGTGGGTCTAGGTGCACTTTGCATGTGGGGGGCTTAGATTGGTGGGTGTACAAGGGTAGAAATGGTGGGTGTAGGTGCGCTTTGCATGTGGGGGCTCAGATTGGTGGGTGTAAAAGGGGAGGAATGGTGGGTGTAGGGCACTTTGCACGTGGGGGCTCAGATTGGTAGGGTACAGGGAGTAGGAATAGTGGGAGTAGGTGCACTTTGCATGTGGGGGACTCAGATCGCCGGTGTGCAGGGAGTATGAATATTGGGTGTAGATGCACTATGCATATGGGGGGCCGCAATTTTGTGGCACTCCTGGGACTGTTAATGGTTGGTATGGTTGCAAGTAATGGTGATTACTTGAGAGCAATCTGAAATGACTGACACCACATAGTCCAGGTCTTCAGGATACTGACATGTATTCAAAGGTAAGTGGTGTGAGCTAAGGCAGCAGCCACCCCTATCAAGGCATCTCTTATAACTGTCAAAAACACATTCCACCAACCGATTGATAACAAATCTAGAACGTTGTCAGGTTTCAAACTCCTAACAGTATAAAGCGACAAGGTAGGGAAGGAGAGGAGAGGAAGGATAACAGAGTTGTGGGACACAGCAGGGAAAGTACATCATAACACACCTCCTTCCCTTACAATGTATCAACAAGAACAAAATTAATACATAAAGAACATAACATTTTGAAACTGATCGCTTTGGATTGATACATAAAGAACATAACATTTTAAAACTGATCACTTAAGCAAAACAAATCTCTCTTTTTTACAAACCTCCACTCCAGACACTCTGAACGAGTTTCCATAATCATTTTCAACCAGTCTTTCAGAAGCAAACCTCAAACCACATTTCCTTCCTTTCCTTGGAAGCAGAACTTTCACCTTAGTCCCACCCTCAAACTCTCTGCGAACACACCTCTTACTCTAATCATGTCTCTACTTTTATAACTCTGCTTGTCGGGCTATACGCTATCTGATCGTCTCAGAGTCAAACTGAACCAAACTTTACTTTTTTAGACATTCAGGAGTTAGTAAAGTTTTGGGTTTGCGCCACATGAACAGCTCAAATGGAATGAGCCGAGTCGTAGGATGTGTTGTAATATGATACTGGGAAACTCTCTGCAAAGCATCCCTTCAGCTCTCGTTATTGACAACAGCCAGTCTGCCCCCATCCATGATAGTTCTGTTGAAACGCTCAACACAGCCATTGCTGTGGGGGTGGTACAATGCCGTCCTCAATTGTTCAATCCCCAATTTCTTCGACCACCCCTCAAACTCACTTGACATGTACTGGGGTCTGTTATCACTAATCAGTGAGGAAGGAAATCCCTCCCTCAAAAGTACACCTTCCAAAAACTTCACAATACTGGCAGTGTTAATGTCATGTAGAACCCCAACCTCTGGCCACGTGGAAAACATGTCAGCAACCACAACAACATAACAGTCCTTTGCTCTTGGTAAACTTAGGGGACCCAGTAAATCAATTGCTATCACCTTCCAGGGTACACGCGGCAATTCAGGCGCCACCATAGGCAGAACATGAGTACTCAAAATCTTGCCACTACTGCTGCAAATCACACACTGTTCAATCTTATGCTCAATCTCCACGTCCATCACAGGCCACCAAAAATCAGTTCTTATATCGGATTCTGTCCTAGAAACCACCATGTGGCCCTTGTGTTCTAACTCAATTACACAAGATCTCATGTCCTCTTGGACCAAGAGGCAGATCTCTTCTGTATACTATGCCTCTCTGAACACAAAGCTCATCTTTAATGCATTTAAACCTTCTCAGAACTGAGATATCACTGCTCAACAAATTGTCAACACCTTTCGAACGTTCAACAACATTGAGTTTTATAGCCTGATACACATCATCATCCTCACATGCTTTCAAGCACTCTTCTTCCGGTAGTGCATCAAAGTTAAACATGTGTTTCACTTCCACACTCAGCTCATCATCCATCAACCTGCTATCTCTCCTGACAGGATCGTGTGAAAACCCATCCGCAATTGTATTTTCTCTCCCTTCAACATGTACAACGCACAATTGAGACCCTGAACTCTTGTCACCCACTTCATGATATGCCGAGACACACCATCAAGCCCAATTTGTTGAATATAATTACTAAAGGCTTGTGATCTGTCTTCACTACAAAGCTCCTCCTGTACAAATACACTTTGAAGGATAGATCAGGGCCAATACTTCCTGCTCAATCACTGAATACCTTCTTTCTACATCATTCAAAGTCCTCGAAGCAAAAGCCTCGATGGTTTAGTTACAATTAAAATCCTCTTGTAGGAACACTCCACCTAACCCGAGATCGCTGGCATCAGTGTTCCCTATGGTTTTGAGATCTTCTTTGAACCCCTTCAGCACTGGTGAATGTACAATACTCTCCTTAGTATCCTGAAACTGCTTCTCACACTCACTAGATCACAAAACATTATCTTTTTCCTTGTGAGCTTAGTCAATTCATTAGTCCTACTCGCTAGTCCTTTGATACATTTTGTATAGTACTCAACAAGCCCCAAGAACGAGGAAACCTCCATCTTGGACTTGGGAACCGGCATCTCTGAACTCACTTCCACGTCACTGATTTTGGGCATCACACCCTCTACTGTCATCTTGTACCTAAGATATTCCACTCCCTTTTTTCTGTAACAGCACTTCTCTGAAGTCAAAGTGAGTCCGGCATCAGCAAACTTCTCCAATATCTTACGCAACCTCATCTCATGACCCTATACATCCTGACCCCATATCAAAATGTCATCCTGGTAAAATGTCACACCAGCCAATCCACCAAGTAAAGTGTGCATGACCCTCTGGAATACCCTTGCAGCCGACACAAAATCAAATGGCATGCACACACATTTGAACAACCCAACATGGGTAATAAAAGTTGTCAAATCACACGAGTAAGGGTGTAACAGCATTTGATGATAGGTAGACTTTAAAACCACCAAGAAAATACCTTGGCTCCAGACACATCATATATTCATAGATTTATGGTAAAGGGAACTTCTCAGCAATTACACATCTGTTGAGCCCTCTCAGATCTATACATAATCTAACAGCACCCTTGCTTTGTGTGCTACAACAATGGGGGTAAACCACTCTGACACTTCAGTGGCTCTATGACTCCAGCCTTTGTCATCTGCTCAAATTCACTTTCTACCACCTTCTTTAAGGCCAAAGGAACTGACCTAACTGTAGCTGCCATGGGAACAAACCCTGGCTTGAGTTTGCTCATGTGCATTAACTAAGACATACAGCCTACTCTGTCTTGAAAAAACATGAGGCACCCAAGTGCAAATATCTTCACAGCCCATACCAGATAAACTCGCCACTCCACATGTATTCTTCACATTCTCACCACTGATCACTCCCATATATACAGGCTGCCTGGCATTGGGATCAAGTTTAATCCCTAGAGCAACTTGGCTGCTCCATGAGAGCAAATCTCCACCTACGTTTGTCACATATATTTTCCCATTGGCCCATTTCCTTGAAATTCTAGCTGTACCTGCATCTGCCCAATGATGAGGATTGGGCTCTCCCCGTATGCGTTGGCTTTGATGGAAGCCTCCTTGAGTATGCACTTCATAAATACCTTCTCCCATGTAGCCTTGCCTATGAGATTGCAATCAGCACCACTGTTAACTAGTATAAGTACTTCTCGCCCATCAATCTTGATCAAGAATCTAGGTTTCTCCAATCTCACACCAGTGACAACATTTATAACTTGAATAACTGCACCCAAAAATTCACTATCTGAATTGTCTTAATCAGCTTCATTCTCATACACACTCTCTCCACTGGGTACCATTCTGCAGCATTTGGCCAAGTGCCATCTTACTCTGTACACCCGGCACTCAACATACACAGATGTATATTCTCGAGAGTTTGTGAGATGCTGCAAAGTTCCACATGAGAAGCATCTTTTTTGTTGAAATTCACAAATCTCACGTTTGTGTGAATCGTCCTCACACCCTTCACTCCTCCAAAACCCACTTAATCCTTTCTCCCTCCTGGATTTCTGGGCTTCTTACAGTCAATCATCTTCGAATCACTGAGCTTCCTATTCCTCTGCCTGTTACTTCTCCCTGCAGAAACAGCAATGACTCATACATGAAACTTTTCAATACTGATCATCTCGGTTTCTGCACTGAGTTGTTTGATGCACTGCACAGTATGTTCCACTTGCTTAGCCATCTCAATAGACCTGTACAAATTTGGGACAAGTTCTTTCCAAAATGTCCTCCATGATCCAGTGATATGTGCAATTGATAATTAATTGATCGCAAATATGCTCGTCATGACAGTGAGTAAAACAGCATTTTACTGCAAGCCCACGCAATCCTGTGACACAATCCTCAATTGTCTCTCCATTCTTTTGTTCTCTGGTCCCGAAGTGGTACCTGGCCAAAATCTTGTTCTCTGTGTCCTTGTAATGCTTGTCGAGCTTAGCAATGCTTATATCAAAGCTATTCCATGAGTTTACATCAGCTGCCTGCACAAGTTTAGGAATCCTCCTAAATACATCTTGCCCAACACTGCCCAGACAATTGTACAGGAGGGCATCCTTTCTCTCAATAGAGTAATTTGGCCCATAAACTGCTAACATAAACTTCAATACATCATCCTTCCACTCCTTCCACTTGATGAGTGGTTCACCAGCCTGTAAAAGGAATGAAAAACTGGTGCTGCAATGCTGGCCATGTTGACACAAGTGTCTTATTTCTGTTTCTTTCTTTTTTTTATTTTTTATTTTTAGTAAACTTCTGTTTGATACTTAATACTGCACCAGGAGAAGAGAGCACTCCTATACATTCATTAAATGAGATCCCCAGTGGGTTCAGCCGTGTAAACTGCTGTCTCTGTAAACAAAGTATCCTGGGTAACACTGGGTTATTATGGCGACCAGCAAGCGAAACCAAAATCAATACAGAGCCTTCCGTGGTATGCAAGGTCCTTTATTCCCGGTCCTTTGCCCTAGTAGGCCTGCTTCCCTCTCCTCTGATAAGTGCTTGCAAAGTGGCCAGCACAGAGCAGCAACGCCTGTAGCGTGGAGTGTCGGGAGTCTTAGAGTAATGCTGGATTGGCCAGTCACCCTCCAGCATATGGTTGTCGCACAAAAAGTTGTGCGCCTCACCTTGTGGGTTGCTTCTTCCTCCCGCGGAACTACTGAATAACCAGACTCGACTCTCTCCTTTCTTTCAGACGGTCCATTCTTCTGATTCTCCTGGTCACCTTCTCATATGCCCATCTGTGGAACCGGTTCATTGGGAGTCTGCTTGGCAGTTGACTGGACAAGTCACACATGGGCACAGGTGTCCTTTGCACTCCGCTGCAGCCATGGATGACAGTCCTCATTGCCAGTGAAATGACTGACAACACATAGTTTGGGTCTTCAAGATGCTGGCATTTATTTAGCATTAAGTGGTGTAAGTTAAGGCTGCAGTCACACGCATCAAGGCATCTCTTATAACTGTCAACAACACATTCCACCAACTGATTGATAACAAATCTAGACTGTTGCCAGGTTCCAAACTCCTAATAGAATAAAGGGACATTATAGGGAAGGAGAAGAGGGAGAAAGGAGTTGTGGGACACAGCAAAGAAAGTACATCATAACATAATCACATCCAATTTGCAATGTTTTGCAGCATCTAGTGACACGTTTCACATTGCGCTCAAAACCTTCTGTTTCAGTGGGTCCTTGGTCTGCACAGGGTGCTTGTTGTGGACGTGTCAGGTGTAAACCTGTTTTCTTTGCACTGTAGGTCCCTGCTTGCGCTTATTTCTGTAAATTGCTTCCTCGAGCGATGCACTTGCGCCACGCAATCCTAGCATATGCGCTTGAACCGTTGCACGCACTTTGCATGTTTATCTGTAAATCAGGCCCCACGTCTATGAAGGCGAGGCTTGCTTTTGCCTGAGGACTGGAGAGAATATCACATGTGACCTCAGCAAGTAGGCAGTCACTGATCGTGTGAGGTAGAGCGAGCCATCACAGGTGTGGATTGTGTCACATGGTAGAGGAACATGAAATCGTACAAACAGGAGATGTGGAGCAGTAACACAAAGCACCCAAGTTTTATAGGAAGGTCCACTGGGTAGTATACCATTTAAAGGTAACTCACTAAATGTTTCATAACTTCTAATGTTCAATTCTCATATTGAAACGACCTCTAAAATCCCCAAAGAATGTCAGCTCTGGGTTCAATTTCTAAGGACAGGTATACTATGTTGTTTTTTCCTGTATGTTTGTCAACAGCGGTAAAACATAAATATGTATTTACTATATGCTACTCTCTGGTATCAAGGTTACTAAGAGATACTTATTGCTGGATCCAGTCACATCTTAAAGAACCTCTCAAAGGAATATGCTTCATGTATAATTGGCAATTTGTCCATTCTGGTGGTCCAAAGCGCTAAGACACTCGGCGTCACCAGTGACGCCGAACTCCCAATGAGTCCACATGTGGCTAAAATTCTAGCCACTTGTGGCTGGATAAACAGGCAACTGTGCGCAATGCGTCCATTCCTAACCCTCAGCAATATGTCCCTCCTTGCATCCGCTCTTGTAAATTCTAGGGTCGACTATTGTAACAGTCTCTTAGCAGGCACTTCCGCTGCTAATATCGCCGCCCTTCAGATTACTCAAAACGGCGCAGTCAGAGCTGTGCTTGGCATACCAAGGCATTTTTCCATTACCGAAGCCCAGAAGAAACTGAATTGGCAAAGGATATCTTTCAAGATACTCACTCTTACATTCAAATGCTTGAACAATTTTGCGCCTACCTGACACAGCGCATTCAACGTTATGTACCTGCTCGATCACTTAGGTCCACCGAGCAGGTCAGGCTTTGTCAGCCTCGCTTTCGCTTAGTCAAATTTAGAAAAAACAATTTCAGCGTCATTGCGCCAACTCTATGGAACTCACTCTTCACCTCAAGAGCTAGCTCCACTTCATTGGTCAACTTCAAAAAGAATCTTAAGACTCATCTCTTTACCGCCCCCTAGTTTCACGACTAGACTGTCGCCTTCATTCGTTGATTTCTGACCCTCTCTGTTCTTTCTGATTTGTACTTGTCTTGTATGGGTTTGTGTGCCCCTTGAGGTCTGCGGGCAATTTTGGTGCGTTATTAAGAATTAAAATGAATAAATGTGCTGCTCTGAAATGCCACACAGGCAGAGAGCTACATATCTATCATGCCCGAATGATGCATACAGACAGAAACTCAAAAGAAAATGGATATATGAATAATTGGTGAGCTAAAAAGAGTGATTTGTTGATATTCAAAGTGAAAGACCATCATTTTCAGAGGTTTACAAAATAAACATGTCATGTTTAGTACAAGAATGCAATATGTATAAAGAAAGATATTTTTAAAGTGAAATGTATGGAGGTTGCAGAGATAGCTTTAGAGATTGAAAAAGAAAGTTAGACGGTGTAGATTTGGAGTGTTAAACAATATAGTTAGAGGAGTTCATTTTGAGGGGGTTTACGATGTGAATGGATTCAAAGAGAACACTTTGGAGCGAGAGAGTAAACGAGACTCTAATCAGGTAAAAGTCAAGTTTAAACACGGCACAATACACAAGAGCATATTTGTGCGTTTTGTAAAGTACAACATGCCTCCTTGCAGTTGCTTCAGTGCATTTGGTTGCTGATCCCAATGGCTGGATAGGCAGTGAAACATGGAGCAATGTTACAATGAGACGATTGTGTTATTGTTAAAATGCCAGGGCTGTGATAGTTTGGCGGACTGCCATGAGAAACATAAGACTTTAAAAAAGACCTAACATAAAGTTAAAGTAACATTCTCCAAAGTCAACATTCTATTAGTACAATGGTATGGTACTCGACCATTCATAGTATCACTCTGGAGAGTTCTGAGAGACACAGATGCACGCTGTTGAAGAAAGGTTACTAACCTTTTGCTGCACACTCAAAGAAGTGTCACGTTCAAGGCTGCAGGTAGGTGGCTTGGAAGTTGGTGCAAAACAAGAATGTTTCCATACAATGAAAGGCATAAGGTTGAAAGAGTTTTGGGGACCGAGTGGAAGAAAGGGGAGAAAAGGGCACGAATAATCCCTAGGCATTAGGCACACTATGAAGCCTATCACAGTGGGCTATAATTCTGCTGCTACATTTAATGTAATGTCAAGTGGTCTTGTATAGCACCCTTCTGCCATTTGTGTTGGTCTCACAGTGCATGCTCTGCGAGAAAAGAGGAAGAAGAGGTCTTGTTAGTGGGAAGAAGAGGTCTTGTTAGTGGGATGGTGAGAGACAGAACTATAGGGAACTCTGGAGATTTCCCAGTAGGCATCTGCATCCTGTGCTACTTTTGTGTGGTAATCTATTTTATTTACACATGTTCTCATAGGAAAAGGGTTGGTCTTGCTGAAAATGTGTAATATGGGGTCATTTTGAGCATTATTTCCAGGGCCTCTTTTGGTTCCCAGTCCACCCTTGGCAGGAGAGGCAGATGCACAACATGTGGTCTTCATGGGTGCCGTTCAGAAGTACCCGGGACTAGATTGCTGACCTGTTTCCATTGGATTTGGCAGAGACACTTGGGGATATGTTATGCAAAGGGGAGAACATATGGTCTGATAGGTTGAAGCGCTTTACCAGCCAATGCTGAAGAGTGTCACTGGGCTAAAGTGGATAAATGTCAGCAATTACTCAATATGTGAAATTGATCCCTTCTTCCTTCATGAATAGACTTCTTTTGTGCTAGATGTAGCGCAAATAGACCTCCAACCATAAGTATTTGTCTAACGTGTGGCACAAGGACACATTTGAATTCCTCAATATTTAATTGCACTCCACACTGTTCACTATTGCCACATGATTACATTATTTTTGTGTGGCAATTTTGTGTGACACCACTTATGACCTGAGTGCACTGTGTACAACGAGGGGTTGGGTGGAAAGGCAAGAAGATACAGGAGAAAGGAATGAGAAAATGATAGACATTTCTGGTGCTGTTGGTCATGTAGAGTAAAATGACTGCACTGCCACCATGACACGTAGTGCCAGACAACATTAACAAATTGAGCATAATTACAGACACACCACTGTGCCAGTTGTGCATGCTTTTTTTTTATCTATACTTGGCTGTGAATGTATATCAAGTGTATGACTGTTGGAAGTTCAGGTATGTTTTCTTTTTTTATGTTCCTGTTATTTAGCATCATATTTATTGAACGAAATTCCATCGCTGCAAGGCTGTTGTTTGCCACAATCCAAGGTCTAGAGGGCAAGCATTCCTTCAGGTTAGTGGAAAAGCCTGCTGCTAACAGCAGGGCGATCTCTTAATTCCATGCAATCTCTCTGATGGATCCAGCAAACCTTTGCCCTTTTCAGCCCGACCCCTACAATGTGATATTGTGTTTGGTGATGCTGCATTCATGCGCCAAGGAAGCTTCAGCTGCTTTCACAAGCAGGTCTCGTCAAGATGGATGCCGTCTGCATACACTCTGCTCATTACAATGAATATTTAAACATTGTATTCACACAAAATAAAGGCAACAATTACAGATGTGTCAAAACACCAATTTCAAAGGTTTATTTAAAAAACTGCAATTGTGGTGGCTTAGTCAATTGCTAATATTCTTTACAAACGCCCTTTATAGCGTATCGCTACACTGCAGATATACACATAATTTGAATATGTATATAGAAAATTATTTGTATTGCACGGTACATTAGCCAGATATTTGTATGACAGAAAATACCTACAATGAATAGATATTTTTTTAGAAAGCAATTATAATGACTGCGGATTAACACAAATGAGTTTTATTGCAAGCTTCTGTGCAGAAAGAAAATAGTTTCAAACCCTTTAAGAAAATAGGTGGCGTGAGCTTTCACTGCAACAAGAACACTCCCATCATAAAACTGTCTAAGACATTACAGTAAAAGGGCTTCCCAAAGCAATTAGTCTACTTTTCCGATGGCTGAAACTAAATTGACATGTCAATACTCTGGGCCAAATTTACAAAAAAGTTTTGTGTGACACAAAGTGACTTTGTGCCTCAAACGCACTTTACGCCACACAAAATGGTTCTTTCCAATTCACAAATCGGACTTTGCGTTGGCCCTTCCCACTAACTGCTGTGCATGAGGAGCGCATTGCGTGACACTGAACGCAACACAGGGGAATGGCCAGTGCAACGAACAAAATAGGGGACGGAACATGCAAAATCCTCATTAAAAGAGCAAAAGGAGGAAGAGCATGGGCATGCGGAAGGAGGCACTGTGCAAACAACCAACACACGCTATCAAGCGCTAAGTAAACCGTGTTCACATAAAACATTGCACTGTCGTTTCGACTCCAAAGTAGAAAAAACACACCGCCAACCCGTCACAAAGCACAAAACGCAATGAAAGCCCACGCATACAAAGCACAAAGCAACCCTCAATGAACAAACAATTGCCACAATGTCGGATCCTGCATTGCTAGCACTGTAATTACTTCATGAAAGGAGGAAAAGGAGAAGGAGGAGGAAGAGGGACAGAATTTTCCATCCACAAACAACAATCTTTGGGATGCCAGATGAGGAGGTGCATGGAAGATACTGCTTCCCTCCCCATGTCATCCTAGACCTGGTCAAGGGGTGGTGAGAGAATGACTTGGTATCACCCATCATGTGCTCACACTCTGTGACCCCACTGGTCAAAGTGTTATCAGCCTTACATTTCCTGGCCACTGGATCAATCCAGCATATCACAGTCTTTGTTGGGGGAATATCACAGCCCACACAATCAAGGTACCTCCACAAGGTCTTGTGCTGAATCCTAGCACGTGTTCATAGGCACATTTGCATGCCACGCACACTGCAGGCGAGGCAGAGAGTGTGCCAGGAATTCTATGCAGTTGCACACTTTCCCCGAGTCCTGGGAGCCATTGACTGCACCCATGTAGTCTGCAACCCCCCCACCTGACATAATGAGCACATCTATCAGAACAGGAAACATTGGCATTCTATCAATGTGCAGGTGATGTATGATGACAAGGGAAACATCAAACATGTTTCATGCCAATTACCCAGGATGCACGCATGATAGCTACATGTTCCACCATTCCCCCATAAACCAGGACTTTGATTCAGAACCTTTGGAAACCCCTGGTGTGTGGGTGAGTGTCAACTATCACACAAACACACAAGCAGTCACATGACACACAGGAACACAAGAAATGACAATGCATGCAATTAATAACCATTATGTCCATAGTAGGGGACAGTGCCTACCCGCTGTCACCAATCCTGCTGACACTGATCAGGAAACCAGCCACCCGAGGTGAGGCGTGCTACAACACAGTGCACATAGCCACTAGGACCAGAGTGTAGTGCATATTTGGCATACTCAAGTCATGCTTACCACTTAGGTGGCATATTGCTATATGCACTCCCTGTAGTAAACAAAATCATTCTGGAATGTGTCCTGCATAATATTGCCACACATCGTGGCATAGCAGTAGAGCTTCAGGAGGAACTCCACCGTCATTCACAGGCACCACCCATTCCCTCAGCAGGGCAAAGGGGGAACAGCACAGGAACAGGACACACGCAACCAGGGAGTACACACCTACTTCACATTAATTGCAAGCCCTGTGAAACACACACAATAATCACACATCCCTGATGGCCTTCAATGAGGAAATCAGGCTAATCCAGCTTGCCCATAACAACACCCTGAGAATGCGTCTCTTGGAATGGCAAACAGTGTGTGCCCTATGACAAGGAAAGTACAATGCCATCCCATTACCATCCATCACCTTAAGTGCAAAAACCACGGTCACAGTCATTTCAAGTGGAAATTAAAGTTTCCATGTAACAAACTCAAAATACACAAAACTGCAAAGTCAGCCCCTGGCACAATGTCCCACTATCATGTGTTCCCCCGAGTCGCATGCATTAAGGGCACCACAAATGCCCCACCTGAATGCCATCTTGATGCTGGGTCCCTCTGCACCATTGCTGCTGGTCCTGATCACCTCCACTCACCACTGCCATGTGCATCCTCCTTAAATGAGGAAAATAAACAGCGGCCCACTCACCGTCTCCTCATGCATCTCTCTGAAACCCCCAACATGTCCCTTAATCAATCATGAAGATGCACTCCAAATCTTACAGAAAGGAATGCAACCGCCAACAGAACACACAAACATTAAAAAAACATGTAAGATTACATACCCCTCAATCAACATTTGTTCATCACATCAATGGGACCACAACAGCAACATAGCACAAGACACATGAGAAAGACATTTAGGCCTCTCCCATCTGCACCTCACCAGCAATGCACCCCATACTACACACATCATTCACATGCATATTTGTCATCTTGATCATCCTCTTACATGGATAGTGAGAGTCAGGTGTGTTGCACACCCTTGCATCATGGACCCGGGTGGACTGGTAATCAAAAGATGCCCTGGAAATAATGCTCAAAGTAGCCACATTTTTCCCACAAAGCCAACACTTACCCTATGAGAAAGTGTGGAAATACCACACAAAAGAAGACCATTGTGCAAATGTCCAGAGTGCCCTATAGACCAGATTGGGTACCAAAAAATAGCCACTGCAGCCCTCATCAAAAGCATGTGCACATGAACATTCAGAGGAGTCCTGACTTCAAGCAGCAAGTTGTGGAGGTGCAACCAGTAACAAAAAGTACATGCATAGCTGATCAAAGAGACATTCACACACACAATAATATAAGACAACTCACATCTTCAGTGACAGTGAGCATCACCCAATAATCATCATATGTAATTAGACATGCTCAAACCTATGTGTGTCACATCATGACACTATTGGGATGCATATGTCAGCAGTCATGAAAATGCATGTCAGTGCACAACCCTACCTGCTGCTACGTAAAGCACTATATAACATCTAATAAATACTAAATACTAAATACAGCTGTTGTGCTGTGAATCCCTCACCACCTCTACCTATCACTGACCCTCCGCATTGGTGCTAGGAGGGTCAGTGTCCACCAGAGGGAATTGGATGTAAATTGGGTAATCAGGGTGTCCTTTCAGGGAGTGTGAGCATTGGATGAGGCAAGATACCTGAAATGACATTGGACCTTTGTTTGGTCCAGCTAAAGGAGTCTGTCTGACAGACTTTGATTGATACACATCAATGTTGAATAGAATGTTCACCTGTATGTGGGAGGCTGTAAAAGTCCACAAACCATGTCAGTTGACTCCACTGCGCATGGCTGAATGTCCACTCCCCACCTCTAAAAAGTGCTGAGTAGCATGCACAGTTGAGCCACTGCCTTCAGGAGCACAATGTTCCTATCATGAGTAAAAGAAAAACAGTCCACCGACAGAAGAAAACAAATAAAAGGGAAATAATTCATGCTTCCTCCACAGGTTCATGGATACCAGGATGCTGGAAGAAGAGGTGGTGGTGGCATAAGAAAAGTCGGTGTGTGTGGGGACATGGCCAATCACATCACCTGCTTGGTTCAGTTGGGACCCCCATCCTGTAGTGGATTCTGGGATGGTGCATTCTGACCAAGCAATGCCAAAGCCTGGTCCTCATTGGCTTTGGCCACTCGTGAGAGGGAAGTTTGGATAAGGGCCGCATTTGCAACAAGGTTGTGATGATGGCTAATGAGAGAGGCCAAAGAGTCAGCATACATGGTGACTCTTGATGTCTCCAACTGCCTGTTCAGAGTTTCCCACAAGGCAAACATCTCCTGGCAGTGGAGGGCACTCCTCATGCAGTGATTGACTCAGGGAATCCATGTCTTGACAGCAGAATTCCCTTGAGGCCAACATCTCCTCAAGCAGAGTTTGACTCTAGGAATGTGTGTCTTGACTGTGGCTTGCGCTTGAGGCCAAAATCTCTGTATGTAGGGATTACCTAAATGTAGAACCCTCCTCATGAGTCGCCTGGCATTCTGTGTCCTCTCTCCTCTTCTGCCGCCATAGGCGCAGTTCGGTACTGAGTGCAGCATTCGAGACAATTACTTTTTCCGCCAGGTGATGGATGTACCTGGCCATTTCTTGCAGGACCTCACCCCATTGGGTACGTGCACGCAAAGTATCCGGCAGACACAAGTCCACCATGTGTGTGTGGCCTACCAAGCCGGGATGCTGGAGCCTGGGCCCAACCAGTGAATGCAATGTCATAGGCTGATGATCTACAATCTTCCCACAGACATCAGCCTCCTCTGCTGAATCCTTGATGGCAGGAGGAAAACTTACAGTCACAGAATCCACCATTGATGCAGGCCTCTCCACTGCCAGGCCAAGGGTCTCCTGGCTCTCCTCGGTCTCAGCAGCCCCAAAGAACTCAATTAGCTCCACAAAACAGATCTGGTAACTGGAGAGGAGAATACTGGCTCTGGAAGCGATACTCTTGTGGTGCAGCTTGATGGCAATAGGTGCTTTCCTTTAAGGACTTTGAGGCAGAAAGCAGAAGTGGAAGAATTGGAGAAAGAGTGCTAAGGTGCAGAGACGCATGGTGTTGTGTTGTGGGAGCTGCCTAGGAGGGATTGAGTGAGCCGGATGAGCAAGAGATTTGCTCCCCAGGTAACGGAGTGCCCACTGTTTACCCTTACCCTCTCTCCAAGCTTTCCTTGATCTTGGGGGAGAAGGTGGGGCGTCCCTGTTTTCAGCAGGTGGGTGTGTATATTCTTGCCTAGATGAAACTGTCCATGCCGAACAGGTGCAGCCTTGGCATATTCTGCCCTGCTACGCATTCAGAATGTGTGTGGAGAAGTCGGTAGGGGCACAGCCAGCGTTTGGAGAGGCTGCTCATCACAAAACCCCCACTTTAATTCAACTCTGCATGACTGCATCTTGACTGCAACGTGATGCACAATGTATTTGTGATTGGGGCTATTAGATCTACTGCTACCGGCGATAGACACAGACACGGTGGATAGCAATCTACAAGGGTGACTGCAGGGCTCTGCCCTTTGATTTGCAGTAGAAAATATTCTGGGTCTGTAGGGTGGCGATGGTAGGTGTTAGCCGCAGGTTGTAACAAACACGCTCATTAGCGGTATTATTGCAAACACATACTTGGTTGAGTTTATGAGACTGTTGTGCAGAGTTTATAGCAGTGACTGTAGGGCATTGGCCCTTTGAGCCGCTAGTAGTTGTTTGAATCTTGACTGGTGGCACTCTAGCATTAGGACTATACTATGTTGACTTTGAGACTGTAGAATGGAGCCACGATGCAAGGGCTCCTGCAATTTCATCTTCCTGCCTACCAACAACCCGATGTGCACGTGCAAATACTGGGTAAGACCTTAGGAATTGTGCTCTGCAGCGGACCCATTGCATACATTTCTTAATTACTTGGGGACATTGTACATTTTAACGTAGCAGCCTGATTATTGCAGGATGGGATATTCCCTGCCCTGCTTTCATCTGATCCCTGGTGATTTTTCAGACTTCCTATTCTTCCTCACTGGGTATCAGTGCTCCTCTGCCTTTCTAAGATGGTTGCATTTCTTCTATCTTCTACTTTGCAGCCCTGCCTGGCCCCACTCCCCCTCGCATTGGTTACTTGGCCTTGAAAAGGCCAATCACAGCAACCGGGAGGCGGGAGGCAGGAGCCGGGCCAGCTGCAATAAGGCCTACATCAAGGCCTTTGAATCATTCCTCTGCCTTTCTCCAGTGACTTGGATGGAGCCACGATGCCAGGGCTCCTGTTATTTCATCTCCCTGCCTACCAACAACCTGATGTGCACGTGCAATTACTGGGGTAAGACCTTAGGAATTATGCCGTGCAGTGCGCCCGCTGTGCGAATGTCTTCAGTACTTGGGGAAATTGTACATTTTAACATAGCAGCCTGATTATTGCAAGTTGGGATATTCCCTGCTCTGCTTTCTTCTGATTCCTGGTGATTTTTCGGACTTCCTATTCTTCCTCACTGCACATCAGTGCTCCTCTGCCTTTCTAAGATGACCACCTTTTTTTTCTCTTCTACTTTGCAACCCTGCATGGCCTCACTCCCTCTCCCATTAGTTGCCTGGCCTGGAAAGGCCAATCACAGCAACCGGGAGGCGGAAGCCGCCCAGCTGCACTAAGGCCCACATCGGCGGCCCCTGTCGGGTCCCTGTCTGCTACCAGAATGCTAATTTGTAGTATTTTTTTGCCACCCCTAGACTTGATCCTCTGGATGGAGCGCCACCACTCTACCTTGAAACCTTGGCTTCCATAACACTCCTCCATAATTATGGGTACACTCTCTACTCTGGGCACGCCTCTACCCACTTTTGCCTCAGCCTCCTTCTCTGCCTGTCCCCCATGTTTGTACTTTTGATTACACTGCATGTTCACACCAACCTCTGAATTCTGTATCTGGGCTGTGTTTTTTTCATGCATTGAGCTACTTTGAATTTAGCTGTGTTTTTCATGCATTGAGCCACTTTGAATTTAGTTGTGTTCTTTATGCATTGAGCTACTTTGAATTTAGCTGTGTTGCTCATGCATTGAGACACTTTGAATTTAGCTGTGTTTTCATGCTTGAGCCTCTTGAATTTACTGTGTTTTCATGCATTGAGCTACTTTGAATGTAGCTGTGTTTCATGCATTGAGCTTTGTGCAATCATCTTTATTGCCCATCCTTACCCCTCTCTCTCTTTCCGTTCTCTAACCCTCCCCCTGGTTGCCTGTTTGCCTGCCTGTTGTATCTCACCCCCCTGTGGTTTGCTTGAGATGTCTGCTCAATTGAATCCCTCTTCTTGCTGTCCCACCCCCCCTCCTTCACTGTATCATTAGCACTTACGCTATTCAGAAATGTCACCTGACCTGTATGATAGCTGCTTGTTTGTCTCCCCCTCTCTTTTTTGTTTTCTCCTCCCTCTCCCCCTCCAGCACTATCTGAAATTTCATCAGGCCTAGTATGATAGTCGCTTGCTTTGTTCTTCTCCTTCTCCCTTACTCTAATCCCCCCAAACTCCCCAAACTCCCCACCTCTTGTTAAATTCCGGCACTATGTTAGGCATAGTAATGTAGCCGCTTGTCTGTCTCATTCTCCTTCCCATCCGCCTCCCCCCCTTATCATTGTCAAAAGCACTTGCACTATCTGAAATGTCACCAGGCTGATTATGATAGTTAATTTCACATTTTGAATGTATGAAGGACTTGTAAGAATGTCACTGCATTCTCCCTTGTTCCCTTCCGGCCTTTAAGCGCTTTGAAACACATTAGTGTACAGGCGGTATATAAAAAAAACAATCAATTCAATTCAGTAGCGTCTGTGGGGCATTGGCCCTTTGAGCCGCTAGCAGAAATTAATATCTGTGAACTTGGAATTGCTGATGGTTTTGATCAATTAAGCCAAAAGACCATCTGTTATGGCTGAGGGACCAAGTCATCAGATAATGCGTCCTTGCAACTACTGGAGAAAGAGGGATCTCAGCAATTGGTTGGAGAGAAAGCTGATGAAGATATATTGACAGCTTTGTTAAACGAGTAGAGTCCCAATCGCATTTATCCTTTCATTCCATCCCAGAACTTGCCCCCCCAAAAAAACTATATGTAATCCCAGTCGCAACAGCAAATTGAAGAAAGTTACTAAAATTACGAGTTCTATTATTATTATAAAATGTAAGTCCTTGTTGCAATGTTTCAGTTCCAAACTTATTGAGAGGGTTTTTGTCCCCTAAACAAAGATATATGTATGAGAGGGAAATGCTGAATGTAATTAATCTAGTACAGGAACTCATTGAAACTCTGCAAGTAGTGTTAAATAGCAAATATACCATGGGGCCTGAATTACTAGGTATGGGAGAGGAGGTCTGTCTGCTGAACATTGCCGATGGGGATGATGAATTTCTCATGTTATCCAATGTTAATATAAATACTCAACATACGACAGTGGTCCACACTACAGGCGTACAATGCTTTTTAGGTACATGATCTGACTTCAACGCTAATATTGTTTGAAGCTAATTGTGAATCACAGCTGTTAGTGGGGCAGGTAGACCCGGACATCCCCGGGATTTAGTATTAACATCTGTGCTGTCTGTACCAAGCTGTGTAACACATTCAAATGAGAGGGAGTTACATTTTGATAACTCCCATAATACACAAAATAGTACCACGAGCATCTTCTTGACGGCCATGTTTGCGGTATTTGAAAACTTTTTAACAACCATGGTGCAAAATAGCAAACTTATGCAAAATAAGCTTGACCTTCAATCACAATTACTACATAAATGTCTGAGCAGGGGTAGGAAGACATTAAAAGACCAAGGAACCAACACTGAGGTGGTGTAAGTGAGTGAGCTGAGTGGCATTTATACTGTTCAGAGTGGGAGCAACAAGTACACACAACACAATATGAGTAAGGATGTGTGGGGTGGGGGTGGGTACCTGCTGAAGTAAATGGGGTTGGGGCCACTGAAGCTTTTGGCAATCTATTGAGGCAAGGAATGTGCTTAGACAAAACTGGACAGACGGTGAGGAAAAAAGGATAATCTCACAAGCAGCAATGTATGGCAAGTGCACAAATCTAATAGCTAGTAACATAAGTGTGATGTCCGAAGAAAATATAATAAACAGAATTTAGCAGGATTTGGAGGCTACTTGCATACGTCAAAACTGTGATATAACTGACAACATAAAGAACATGCGAGGAATAAGGGCTAAAACGCTTGCTAATAGGGATGTTGATACTGAAAGGGCTATTGTGATCCATAATGTAGTACCATCTGTAAATCATCCCCATCCAGTGGATGTGAAAACTAGTAGCGACATACATACATACATGTTACAACAGCAAGACAATATAAGTACGTAGGCTCACAATGTGGTGGGGCTAAGCGAACAGCACACAAACAGAAGAAACAGAGGGTGAAACTTGGTATACAAGATGCAGTGCTGGAAGATATTGACTGTTTGAGTATAGGCAGTGAAGAGTCTGTTGATATGCAGTCCCGGAAGGGGAACACCCTACCTAAGCTAAAGATGCCACATCCTAAACTTTAGTACAGGTAGTATATCTGAGTGGCAACTCACTCGTTTTGGAAGCAAGACGACAGAGAGCAACACAGATTTGAATCCCGGATCCTCTCTTAGAAATCTCTTGGGTATTAAGTGCATTATAAATAACCATTATATCACATATTATATATATGAAGTTGCACCAATCCAACTTAATCTAACAACAAATGGACTTCATTACGAGGCCAGCGGTAACCCTGCTGGTGCTTCCAGCGGGTTGCTGCTGGGCTTGTGACATTTTACCGGCACCTAGCTTGCTGGTGCCACCGGGACATTATAAATCCTGTCCGACCGGCAATCTAGGTGCCGGTAAATGTTGTTCCCCATTCCTGTGGAGTCCTATAGGAATGGGTTCACGGAAGCACCGGCACTGTTGCCTTAAGCCCAGGGACTGCATCCCTCCTGCACTAAAAAGTTTTCACCGGGTCCCAGTTGCTGCACGGATTACATTTAAATCCCTCTGCATTATCCACAAGGCTGCCTGGGCCTGGGGACCACACTATCTTCCTCTGGCACCAATTCTGTGTGTAAAACGTTTTGCTAATCAGATGGCAGAGAGTCACTCACTTTCCTCTGTGGGCATCCCTCCTTTAGAATAGCCTCCCCCTCCCGCTGCACCTTGAGCAGGAACTTCTCAAATTCCAGAAGCTCCTTAAGACTTTCCTCTTTTCCTCCTCCTTCCCTCCGTCTCTCCTCTGCTAATCCCACAGTTGCTGTTTCAGTGTACTTGGCAATTATGCATCCTTGGGGCCTTGACCTCCCACACCAATTCTTCCAAGCTCCTGTCTATCCACAGCACTTGCATTCACACCCTCCGCTCTGGAGGCTTGCACTTACACCTCCCGCGGGCCCAGGCCTTGTAGCACTCAACATTCCTAGCACTTCGTCTATGGCTCCCCCACAATCTAGGACTCCCCAGCACTTACCCCCTCTTCCCTCTTCCTTTCTGCACTTGCACATTCTGAATACTCACAAGACATAGTAGGATTGCCCCTCCCCCTATGGTCTTAAATATTTGTGTTGTTATGCATTTCCCACACTCGATCCCTCCCTACCCTGAGGGAGCTTTAAAACAGTATTTTCTTATTGTATAAGCACCTAACAAGCACACAATAAAACAATAAATAAATAAGAGACCATTAAGAGCATTACAATTAAAGGTAGTCTGACCAACATCCACCCCGTAACAGAGTAAGTGGTTCTGTGTATCTTTCATAGTGTAGTACTCCTCCGGGTAATCTCTTCAGCAGATGTTAGAATAGTAGGCCAAATAGAAGATTCCGTATTAACCACATCAAATATTTGGTTCAGGTCTGAGCCAATACTGGATTGCAGTATGGAGATGACATATTTAAGTGTGGGTATCGATGCTCCTTGGTAAATATTTTGGCAAATAAACATTCCAAAGTACATTTAACACAACATCAAAGTGATGTTCAAGAAATACCCACGTCCCTAGTGCCAAGGGAAACCCATGGACAAAGAAATGAGAACAGGTCCCTACCACTACGAAGTAAACAAAGTAAATGCTGTAAATGAAAGAGTTGAGGGATATTGGCAATGGCTCCCCAAAGCCTTCAGGCCCATTTTTCAAACGTGTCTCGTGGACAACATCATGTGGTATCCTCACGGAATACTAGGGGCTTTGCTCATCTTTCAGCCGATGACGGCCTATTGGAAACATAGATCTGTTTTGTATAGATCTGCTGCAAGAGACATGGATGACTGAGGCCATTGAAATTAATGGAAGGAGTACCCTACAGTCACTGGCAGTGAAAGGCCCCAAAGGGAGACGTAAGGGGGATCTCCTTCCTTCAGTACATCATCCCTGGACTATTAAGGAAATAAAGAGGAGCAGGTAGAATCAGGTGGGATTTAATGGAGTCCAAGGAAATAATACTCATCAACATTTATGATCCCCCAAACGATATGATGTATAAGCAAAACATCACAATAGGTAAAGAAAATGATGATCAATATTGATCCTTGTACTCCCCTATTTATATCTGGGGGCTTTAAAGCTAAAGTCCACCTCCTCCAGGGGGGTTTCACAGACCCCAAAAAGTATACTCATATTAACTTGAAGGACTGTAACCGACAGTGTAAAGCATGAGCCGAAATGTGGTATCTGCTCCAACTAATTATGCTAAATGGACAGTGCGTAGGGGACGCTTACAAAGCACACATATGTGGGAAGAGTGCTAGCACTATCGATTATGTCTTTGTAAACCCTGCGGCACTTGGTCCAGTAAAAGATATGGCCATATTAAATTGTGAAGAAATTAATCAACTGCCCATCTGTTTAATATTAAAATCTGAGTAGGATATTGGTCAATATGACACGATTTGGGACTTCTTCATTAATAATGGAGTTCATTGCATACAGTGGAACCCTAGGGCCCTAGATAAGGCACAGAGGGCGTTGAAATGGAACTTCTGGTGTATATTAATAAATGGTTGTCCAGTATGGTTGGAGCTGAAGCTATCCTTATAAATGAATTCACCGCTATGGTTAATCGTATTAAACCCTTAAGTGCTAAGGACAAGGTATCTGGTCCTCAGCACTACGTTTGCAGTGCGGAGGATGAGATGGATCGACCATCCCCTGGCTGTGCTGCGTTACAGCTTTTCCCTCTGGGGAGGGATGGGATCCCTGCAGGGTCTCCCTGGAATTGTCGCTGCACTTGGGAATGGTCGACCCACATGGGAGACAGCCACTCAAGGCCAAGGACATGACCCCTGACCTTCCTGGAGCGCTGACTGGCCTGTGTTACAGCTTCTGCCTCCCGGAAAGGACAGGTATCCTGCCGGGGTTCACTGGAACCACTGCTGGGCTGTGGGACGGTCAACCCACATGGGACATAGCCACCCAAGGCCAAGGACATCACCCTCGACCATCCTGGAGCTCGGCTGGGATGTGTTACAGCTTTTCCCCACAAGGGAGCCCCGTCAGTGTACCAATACTGCACCGGAGTAGGGCTCAATGGGAATGGGGAGGGAGCTCACAACGGGCCTGTTAATAACGGGCCCGTTGTTAGCTCCCTGGTCCCTCCGCTGGACCCGCAAAGGACGTCTGGTCTGACCAGAAGTCCAGATCGAGTCCCGCAAAGGGACCTTGTAACAGGGTGGTATGGGGTTAACGGCTCCGGCGCCTTTACCGGCGCCGTTAACCCCTTACCGCCCACCTCATAATGAGGCCCATAATGTTTATATGTGCTAGCCTGGAAACCATTCAATACAAATGTATGAAATCTTATAAAAATAAGATGTTTTGCAATGTCCGTATACTTTTATGGAGGTCTTAATGGAAGGGAATGATGTAATTTGAATGTATTATATGGTAAAAATGTATAATGTATGTATGGAAATTTTACACAACTTAATGCTGGGGATTTTATATTGATGGAATACTGTTTATCCCAATATGAACTTATATTGATGTTATTTATTGTCTTTTATGTGCGGTTTAAAACATTGATTGTATTATGTAATTAATTGTTTGTGATTTGTTTATACAAAGTCGATTTTGGTAGTAAATATATTATAAATAAATAAATGTACTCCATGGCATCTAGACTACTCAGTGGTGGAACCTCCACCATGTGCCCCAGTATGCCTTCCACATCAGACTCTGCTGCATCATCGGAAGATGAGTAGGCAGGCCTGCTAATGTCGGCCTGCAACACAAGGAAATTCTAACCAGGGACAGCACCCCGGGCTGCGCTAGTGGATGGTTGTGCCTAATGCACCTCGCCCTCTTCCTTCAAAATCATCTGCATCATTACCTGCACAAAGTCAGACAAGAATATGCAGAGGCCTATCTACCCAGCTGAACATGCATATAAGAATACAAATGCATACAGTAACAATAGGGCCAGCCACACACACATCAGACATCTAAAGTGAGTATTCAGAAATGTGGAAGGCACAGGTGACAAACAAGCAATGCTCTGTCCAATCATGTTTGTTCACATTAGGTCCTGTGTCAAGACATGGATGGGAGGATTAGGCAACCATACATGCACACATACATGTATGAGAGTGGAAGGCCAAACAGTAGGCAGATGAAGTACCATGCTAAATTGCTTAGCCCCTCCACCACTACATCTATGCCTACATGCAACATGTGGAAGTATCATGTTTTCTCATGCTGACAAAACCTGCAAGCAGAAAATTGTGTCACCAAAATCCCCATCACCCCCTTTGCCAGATGTGAACACTGTTTCCACTGTATGGTGGTAGCAAGAATCTCCTATCTTAGGAAGACTTTCCTCCTGAAAATGCAGCCGTGGATGTAAAAATACCACAAAACCAGAAGCCCAGGGGTTCAGATAAAAAGGCAGGAGGTAGCACAAACAGACCCTAGGAAGAAGACAACAAAAACAAGGTCAGATGGTCATACCAACACACCAAACTTCTTTCTCTTCTCCACACCTCCCAGTTGGTTTTATCCTACATGAGTATAGAGTTTTGTTTGGCAATGTACCTAGACGGTGATAGTACGAGTTGATAATTTACATAGACCAGACAACTGACCAACGCTTGTTGACAAAGCCGCAATAAAGTCCAGGAAGTCCAAAGAATCCAAGCACTACTAACCCAAAAGGCACAAGGGCGCAATCCCTAATCAAAGTCCTGGAAAACGCAAGGGCCCTAATCCCGAATGGCACAATGACATTCTAATGACAAGGGGATACATTGTTGTAGTACAGCAACTCCAGAGAAACAGTAGCAAAATCATCAAATCCAAAAAAGGTTGTCCAAGAGCCAAAAATCCAGTAAGCAAAACAGCCAGTAGGTTAGTCCAGATCCAATACAGGAAATCCGACAAGGGTGAAGAGGAAGCAGCATCCAGAACAACGTGAGCCAAAAGTCAAGAAGCAAGCAATCCCAGGAAATGAGTTCTATGATACAAGAACCAGCATGCCACGTACTGCGAGGGCAGTCTAGAAGCACCAGAGTCGCCGATCTACATTGCACTTATGGCCTGAGCGTGCCCACAGCATTTCCTGGTTGGCATATCTACGCAAAGCGGAAAGTCATCATGTGACAAGGACCGCAATTATCAGGAATATGGGAAGTGTAGTTTTTCCTTCGCTCTGCAAGTCTTCGGCTGAGGAAGCTTCCAGAGAAACTGCCAATGTTGCAACGCGATGTGATGTAGCTGCCGGTGAGGGGTGACCATGACACCAGATTGGTCAAGGCCAGATTTGTGATTACCCACACACACATGCATCTTGATAATGTAAGAGGAGAGTGCAACATGGATATGACCAGTGTGCACTGAATAATTGACACTCCAAATGAGTAATGAACATCACTCATCAAACATCTTTTTGCAAACCACTGCATATTTTGACTGGATCACATCATCATCATCCGACTTCTCACTGACATTGTTGTGCATCCAGAGCCAGTGAATGGATGACTCTGACATTGGCCACTGCAAAGGGTTATTCCATGTGAGTCAATTTTAGTATTCACAATGCACTATCCACAAGCATGATGCTGTGAGTGTGTGCAATTGTAAAAGCAAGCGGAAATATCGAGGCTCAGTACCATCAAAAGGAAATACACCAAACACGGCTTGTACAGTTTACAAAAAACAAATCAGATAGCTGTCTTGCCCTCAGTACATCACAGTGAATACCAGCCCTTCAGTGTGAGAAGTAAGAGGTACTGGACATCTGGACATTCGGTTATTTATACAAATTCAGTAATAATGTCCAGCCCCTCTACAATTTAATAATCCATGGTCCTGAGTTTGTGCCGAGCTCGCTTATGGCTTATGCAACAATATGCACACGGATTATCTTCGGTTTACATACAAACAAGTTACAATGGCAACAGTTTATTCCAGTATTTAGCAGTAAGTCTTAGCACATTTCCCTCACAATACAGTTCAGCCAGTGTCCACGTTCGACATTTACTTTACATTGTTTCCGATGTATGTTCGTGGGTGAGGCTTATTGGTGCAGACAATCCTTAGACCACAAGTCAGACATGGGAATAGGTTGTTTTACTCAGCCTTTACGGACAGTCTAGACATTAACTAAGGTGCAAGGTTTGGGAAGGCTCGGTTACAATTTGGAAACACAGTCCACCATTTTAGAACACAGAATGACATTTGAACAGAAATCAAAATGGCGGATAATCCTAAAATGGCGGCGAAGTCGATCCAAAATCGGAACTTTTGAAACACGGTTTTCTTCGCAGAGCGACTGGGCTTAGGCCAATATATATATGAAAGGAGGCACAATATGACTTTCTGTTTAACAAACCCTCCTTTTGGCCTAAGCCAGGTGCTAAACTACTTCTAGTCACTTTACGGGTAACTCCACGTCTCAATGTCCATACACCCTGAATCACTATCCTCAGAGATATCGACAGCCATGAGGTCAGAAACAGAAATTTCCTTTAACACAACTTTGTTTATCATTTTCTCTGGGGCACGTACCTTTTGTCCTAACGTTCCCATCGCTTGTGCACAACTTCCTCCTAACATCGAACATATGCCAGGAAGACACTGTATACAGCAACAGAAAAACAAGAGAATACCTAAAATAATCAGCAAGACTGAAAGTAGATTCCATCCCCAAGATCGTAAGAAGTCCCAGAACCAAGCGCTAAGATCCCAGTTTCCCTCAGGAACGTGCACTTCTGAACTAAGGACGTGCAGATTCTGTATTGCCTTAAAGATGGTTGGGGAGGAATCTGGCAAAAAACGCAACAAGCGGACCCCACTAATTTACATACTCCACCACGCTCAGCCAGGATGACGTCTAATGCCATCCGGTTCTGAAGTGCCACTAACCTTATCGCTTTCTGTTCTAAAGTCATGTTATAGAGTATGTCAGTGATCCGGTTGATGGTCGTCTCCAGTACTACGCTCGTTCCTCAGAGTTTAATATTTTCCACCAAAATGGTACAAAGGATTTCGCTACATCACCCAGAACTTGTGCTGGAGTGTCACCATTCTCGCCCCGCCTTGGACGAGCCTTAGAGATTTCTATGGTGCTTGCTATGAATACCCCATGTAACAGAATCCCTAAATAACAGGTTCCCTGCCATTCCCTAGGTAGCCATGGGAAAGCTTCATTACCCCCAAACAAAGTAGACAGGTTCGCCTACATACAAAGGTCTGTCCTCACTGGTCAAGTTCGCAATGTTGGTGCAACCCTTGAAATCACCCATTGACTGAGTACCATTCCTCTGTATGCAGAAAGAAACTGAATTGGGCTGTGGTAACAGTGTAGGAAGGTGGCGTGGCATCCTTATTGACTATAGGAGCCATCTTGAAAGAGATCAAAGATTGAAAAGGACGAGACAGTCTATCAGAAGGCCTAATAGAAGCAACATTAAGCTTACTCCTATTTGCAAAGAGTGAGCATCCCATGGGCGTTAGAACTCGTTTCTCAAAATCATTCAAATTCATTCCATCGAAGTTCTCCGAGATGCTATAGTTCCATCGGCCAAAGAATAGTGCCCTTAAAGAAGCATAGCATGCAGTAGTCAAAGGTAAAGGATGTATATACCCGCCTAACCCCTTGTCTACTTGTTGCAGTAAATGCGAGTAGACCCAACAATTAGACCTATTAAAAATGGCCTGTGTAGCATTCATTATGAGTAATAGAGTGTTATTATGGTAACTCTGTCTGTGCTGAGAGTCTCTAGGAGATAGTGTGTGCAGATGCACAAAAGGTGTAGAAGCAGTAGGTACATTTTCAGTGGGTAACAGAATTTCAAGCGGATGTACTTCTTCCAAATATCAAAATCCTAAGGCAATTACTATTGTTAAGCCGGTTAACATAATCACAAGACAAGAATAAGTTTTCGGGGACCACGCATTCGATTGTTCATTATTACTATCAGGCACACAGTCTCTTATTTGTTCTGTACGAGTGGGAGTGGTTGCAGGCATTGTTTCTTCAAACGAACACTCCAGAGTTTGTTTGCTGGCGATCTCCTGATTGCGTGTTTTCCTAGTCCTTCCCTAACCCTAGCCAACAGAATTCCTCACAAGCAAAAGAATAGGGCCAAAAGACAAGCCCTACGATGATTTTTTACTGATGGCACAGCCGAACCATGCAGTAAGTCTAGCTGCTTGGACGCAGATCGTACCTTGTGACTCCTGGTACTGCGTGATCTTCGAACAACTTCCTGATGGAAGTGGTGGATTTGTGACAGACCCTGACAATGGTGAAAAAGGATCTGTAGGAGAGTATGGAGATAAAGCGACTGTTTCCCCAGGCCCCACGGCTCAGGGAGAGTCTCCGAAGCACTCTCAGTGCTGCTCAATACTTCGTGATCGCTGGGAGCAGAGCAGGTAAGGGTTTCTGTGTCTTCTGTATCGTGTGGCAAAGGGAAGGGAATCCTGTTGACATGCGACGCGTCTATCCAGTGTTTCGCCCCGACACTCGTACTGCTGTCTGTGTGGCCAAAAGAACTTGATGCGGGCCCCACCAACTCAGTGCGAGGCAGGATGCTCTTTCAAATGACTTGACTAACACCCAGCTCCCAGGCCGTATGCTGTGACCAGGACCCTCGTACTTGATAGGCAGGGCTTCTCGCACCTGTTGATAAATGAAATACAGATTTTTAGTTAACCGGTCACAATAATCGGAAAGAAGTACATGTTGAATGTCGCGCAAAGATCGGGACTTAGGTAGGTTCCAAATGTTAGCTGGCCTTCCCATTACCACCTCAAATGTCTTAGTCTGCGGGGTCGTTCTCATTGATAACACACAATTGGTAAGGCGTCTGGCCATTTCAGTTTGGTGCCGGCACACGTCTTAGCGAGTTTGTTTTCTGTCTCTCTACCAAACCAGCACTTTGAGCATGTCTAGCCGAACGGAACCGTTTATCAATCTGTAATCCCGCGCATATCTGCAGAATTACAGCAGCGATAAAATGTGGGCCATTGTCCGACCAGATGACCCTTGGCAAACCAAACCTAGGAAAATATTCCTTAAGCATGGTTTTCGCCGTTGTCATTGCTGTGGCATCTTTAACAGGAAAGGCTTCAACCCATTTACTAAAGGCCCAGATACCAACTAATACATACTTGTAGTTATTACAATGCTCCATTACAATGAAATCAAAATGTATCACCTCAAAGGCGACAGAAGGTAGACCAAAACTACCCCTTGGAGTCGATGTGCCCTTTCCCATATTATGCTGTAGACAGATCATACAACTCTGAACAAAACGTTCAGCTGTTTTGGAGATTTTATCATTCTCCCAGACATTTTGTAACATTTTGGAAACCTTCCTCACACAGATGTGGGTGGGGCCATGAGCCATTGCGACCATCATTGTAATGTACGCATCTGGCAGCATCCATTTCCCTTCTAACTTGTCCACCCAACACCCATCATCATCCAATCTTGCCAAACCCTCAGCCCATTGTTTAGATTATTCTAATGTGTCATCAGCTTGAATACTCTTTACAGATTTAATACCCTCATCCATAGTACAAACATTTGTGGCTTCCCTTGTAGTATACATTTCTGAATAGAAATCAGTGGAAGTTTGTTTGGCTATCTGGTCAGCGAAAGCGTTCCCTTTTCCCACATCATCGATGATTTTCTGTTGCGCTGCACATTTCATGATGGCCAACTGAGTGGGGAGTGCAAGCGCTGAGAGCAACCGTACTATCAAGGAGTGATATTGGATCTTAGTTCCATGTGAGGTCAAGAAACCTTGTTCTGGCCAAAGTCTACCAAAGTTGTGAACCACCCCAAAAGCATACTGACTATCAGTATATATATTTACTCTAAGCCCTTCAGAAAGTTCACAAGCTCGAGTTAATGGCATAATCTCTGCGGCCTGCGCGGAGTTATGTGTGATTCTTTTGGTCTCCACAACCGTGCTCAATGTGGTGATTGCATAAGCAGCCGTAGATGTACTATCCGGAAGTTTGAAATAGGAGCCATCACAAAACAGCTCCCCTTGTGGGTTATTCAAAGGAGTATCTTTCAAATCGATTCTGCCTTTAGTCTCTTGCTCTGTGGTGTAGAGGCAGTCATGTGACGCTTCGTCACTGCAAGCGGTATCTTGCGGGAAAGGTAAAAGTTCAGCTGGATTCAAGACACAACACCTCTGAATTTTAATGTGCGGAGCAAACAAGATCAATTTGTATCTCCTATCTCGTTAATCGTGCGGAGGAGAGGTGTTCTGTTTCTGTTCTGTTTAATAGAACATCACCGAGTGAGGTACCATCTTGGTTAAAGCATGGCCTAGGACCATACCCTCGCTCTGTTTTACAGACGCAGTAGCAGCGATAACTCTCAAACATCTTGGCAAAACACATGCAACAGGATCAAGGGCGGAAGAAAAGTAGCCGCACGACCTATTCTTCCCTCCATGTTCCTGCGTTAATACAGCCAAAGCACATCCATCACGTTCATGCACATACAACACAAAGGCCTTTTCATAATTTGGTGTGCCCAAAACTGGTGCTGAACACAGTGCAGTCTTGAGCAGATCAAACGCTTGCTGGTGTTCCAAGTGCCCTTCTTTGTCAAAGCCAACACTGGTTTAATCGTTAACGAGAAGTTTGGGATCCACTGCCTGCAGTAAGAATCCATTCCTATCAAGGCTCTACTTCCTTCTGTGTATTTGGGACAAACATGCTAGAAATGATTTTTATCCATTTAGGTGTCAACCTTCTTCCCTCCTTTGACAGGAGAGAGCCTAAATAGGCGACCTCTTGTCGACAATACTAAAACCTTTTTAGTGAAGCTTTGTGTCCATGTTTTGCTTGGTGAATAAGCAACAACACGGTGCCCTCTTTACAGGCACTCTCTGAGTCAGCAGCTAAAAGTAGATCATCTACATATTTAAGCAGTGTACAAGTGGTGAGCAACTCGAGTGTATCAAGCTGCTCTTTCAAAGCCCTACTATAAATACTCAGACTTTCCGGGTATCCTTGCGGTGCACGGGTAAAGGTAAACGAGCGTCCCCCTAAGGTGAACGCGAACAGATATCGGCTATCCTTGTGTATAGGAATGCTGAAGAAAGCATTCTTAAGATCTACAATACTAAAGAAAGTAGCAGAAGCCGGAATCATGGTTAATATTGTTGTCACATCAGGCACAGTAGGAAATTGTGGAGCAACAATCTTATTGATGGCACGTAAATCAATGATGAAACGAAAAGGAATTGCATTATCGCCTTTTTTGTACACAGGCAAAATCGGACTATTGCACAAACTACCTGCAATTTCCTCAATTTCCCCACGATGTACAAAATCAGAGACCATGCATTTCAAAGCTTGCTCACCATCAACCAAAATCTTATACTGAGGAATGGCAACTTTACTCCATGTTTCAAAATGATCTAAACAGGCTCAATTTGCAGAACACCAACATCATTGTCATCAATTACACACAAACACTCCGGAACATCACTAAATTCCGGCAAAGGTCTAGTCAAGAACTGAGAGACAGAAAGTTGCTGTGGTGAAATCGTCAAACGCACTCCATCCGAAGAACAATGAATTACTGCATTTAATTCCTTTAACAGATTCAACCCCAACAAATTCTCTCCATAGTTCGTAGTCAAAAGAAATGGACAGTGGTCCATGAATGGACCCAATGTAATTGGTACCAGCAAAGAAACCGGACAAACTAATGGCGTACCAGAAAACCCTACAGAAACATTGGTTTGCCCTGACAGTGGAATGTTTGGAACCTGTGAATAGTCAATGGAACACTTCTGTGCCCCTGTATCTATCAAGAATAGATGTTTCCTATTTCCCACTATCATTTCAACGTAGGGACCTTTCTGATTAACGGGAATAGGCGTTGGTTCCAAACCCTGCTTCTGGCAATCCTAGCGAAACAGAATGTCGTCAAAGGGAAGTTCTTCAGAGAGATATGCAGCAGAAGGATGATAAAAAAAGTTTCTATTATCCACACTTGGTGCCTGATTATCCTGCGAAAAAGGTTGCACATTTTGAGAAAACTGACTTCTACCAGGACCCCCTGCCCCAGAGCGGCCTCTGGATCGTCTACCCATGTTACCAAATGCGTTATTCCACCTCTGTTGGAGGATCGGGCACTGTGCTCGCCAATGACTCTCTTGTCTGCAATAAGCACACTGGTTCACGTTTACAGGACCCAACAGCACATTTCCCTGTGGAGCATACTGTCCCCTAAATTGTGAGGTACCCCCTCTAGGGCCTCTGACAATTTGTTGTAACAAAACCTTAGTTTTCACGTCTCCCTTTCTCTTTTCAATTCTTTCTTTCTCATTATTTACTCGGTTCTCATAGTACTGAGCCATATGCAATACTTCAGACTGAGACTTAGCTTGCCAAGCGCTCTCCGAAGACATAATTTGTGACTGGATGTCAGGCAACAATCCACGCACAAACTTGTCCACAAAACATCATTTTCCAGACTCTGTGCTCAAATCTTGTCCACTGTAATCTGAGAATACTTGTTCAAACCGAATAAAGAATTCGGTAGCACCCTCAGACTTCCCTTAGACACAAGCAGTAAGTTTGTCCCAAATAATACTTTTTCAGGAATTATGGCTTTTAGTTTGGTGACTATTCTATCAGGCAAAGTCAGTATTACCTGTGGCAGTCTCTCGCCAGCTGACCTTTCTCTATCTAATCGACCTATATTAACCCATGTATCCCCTAACCCAGGTACATCGTCAACAGTCCTAATCTGTTTCCACAAATCAACAGGTAGGAGCACGGGAAATAACAAATCAATATCGCTCAAGGTAAATACTGATGACTGCAAGACAGATTCTATCTCTTTATAGAACCCCGTCAGAATTTTTCTAATATCGGGAATGGATTGTTTAATGGTGTTCACTTCCTGTCTTGAGAACGGGACGTGAACTAACTGCGACACATAATGTGCAGGAATGTCCTGAGCAGCAGTACCTGTTGCAGGATTAGCTGGAATCTCGACTTTTGGGACAAATGTCGGCGGAACCTCTCTCATAGGCAACTGAGAGATAGGAAACTTCGAACGCTTACTGAGCAACAGAGCTAAATCGAGCGCTAAAGCAGCTGAAGGAGTGTTAGACGAAAAAGCTCTCTTGTAGATATTCAATAATTCTGCGGGACAACAAATCTTTCTTTTATGCATTCATCCTGCAGGTATTCTACCATTACCTGTATCACTTTCCTCTGCATTTCTGGCGTATACTGACTATACGTGTCATATACTTCTACGGGAGATATCGACATGTCTGAAATCCACCTAATAGCATCCTTTGTGCAAATTCGCGTTTCCTCATTTATCGACTTACAACAAGAAAGGAACCGTTTTTGTACAAACATAGCGCCCAAACTATCACCATCAATTTCTTCATTCCATAACCTTTCCAACTCCCTTCTATGCTCAAAAACCCTCTCGACGTGCTCATGTACTTTCTCCGCCGTATCTCTTGAATATGCTAAAACATTCAGATCCCTCCACCCTTGTGGGAGATCTATATCATCTAGTCTGTTCCACATTACACATAAATGAATTCCCAACTCTTCAATGAAAAAGTTTTTCTCAGGAAAACTTGCTAGATTAGAGAGTGTGGCAAAAACATCAGCTTGTTCTCCCTTCTCCATGCATTGTCTAGCCCATGCAGTCAAATCGCGCTTTCACTCTTTAGGTACAGTGTTACGAGTTACAATCTTTGATTCCGCTCCCTTACCAACTACAAGTGGTACAGAACCTTTTGGAAGAGAAAAAGTAGACAACTCTTGTACATTTGGTAACAAAGGTGCTATCACTGGTGCAGAAGGCAAATCTACCAAACTTGTAACAGTAGGCAAAGGTGGAGGAGCAAGTGGAGGAGCAACAATAGGAGGAGGAACAACAGCCGGAGGAAGAGGAACATTAGGAACGATATGAGGAGCAGGAATTACTATGGGAGGAGGAACAACAGCAGGAAGAGGCAAAACAACAGGAATAGGAACATACAGAGGTGGTGCAGTGGCACCAGGCCTTCGTTCATTTAGAAGTTTGTCAGTTAGTTCATCAGACACATGAAAGTATTTAGATGGATATATTTTCTGAATACCAAGTGAAAAAGCCCTATCCATATTTCTAATCACTCAAACTGTTTATTTTGAGCATACAACAACGTTTTTTCGGCATTGGACATATGACGGCGCGCATGTTTTTCCCTACTTTTAAGTTGCTGCATAGCTTCTTTCTTCCAATTCTGTAATACATCAAATGCTGCAGGTCTAGCCTTTTTCTTTAATAATATAGACACTAAATATTCTATACGAGGAATTTCAAAACTACCATTGGTTGGCAACTGAAGTTCGGAAGCATGTCTAGTTTGTCTGTGCCAAATACTTAGATGCCACCAGGACTGATATGGATCATTGATTATAAACTCCTGATAAAAGTTAGTTTTGGGATGGGGGCTTCAGTCCACTTATCACTCTTTGTTGGTGTTTAAGTGTGGGTGACCTTTCCCTGATGCTACTGAGCCAACTCTAGAATACACAGAGGTGAATGCAGAACAATACAATGGGGAGAACATCTACAAATTGATTCTAAACAAGGCCAAAAAACCCTCTAGTCAAAGTTGTACATCTGGCTATTGTGGGGCCCAGGTGCGCCGGGCCTCTGTGGTTAGAGGTGCTCTGGGAGGCAGAGCGGCAGCTCCATGATCATTGTGCACGCTGCGCAAGCAAGGGCCACAATGATGCAGATGGAGCCGGAGTTGGAAGGCAACTGGCGGACGGGAAGCCGTCCGCTGATTTTTATTCCAATGTGTCACATAGTCGTGCACCATATGACAAAGCACAAACCATTGTAACGGGCTTAGGTTACAACATCCCATGCCAGGGATATAAAATAAAACAACAACAAAACAATGACAACCTGACATAATACACACAGTCCATTAGATATTTATATGGATGTGGACAACAACATTCACCTATTTAAGCCCACTACACGAGTGGGAGCACAGCACCAAAAGCACACTGTTAGGAAATATTCTCTTTACTGCACCTTTCCTTCCATCTTTATGGAACCCCTAAACTTTTTGCTTTTATTTTTTAATCTGACCTGTACTTTTTGCAGTACAGTGAAGCCTTAAACTTCACTGCACTGGCCTTTGCTCACATGTTATGGGGAAACTGATATGTCCTTAAGGCTATCAGTACTGGGAAACAGTGATTTCCTTAGTCGTGTTCCTGTATTGCAACTTGTGGTTACTTTTGTATCACTTGTGATAACTTTTTATCATTGCACAAAGCAGTGCAATGGGGTGCATTTTTGTTTTGTCATAGACTAACACTCAAAGGATATCTGGTTACTCTAAATGTGCTTGCAAGATGGGCTGGTGGCAGCAGTGACTTTTCCCCATTTTTTGGTTAATTTCGTTTTAGCTTTACCACGTTTACCGCATTTGGCTACTGACTGTGGCTATTGGCCAAACATGGCCGTACCACAAGATTTTTGCCTGTTCTTTTTGCCATCTTGTTGTTTAGCCTTCTTCCTGGCCTCAGAGTCCAGGAAGATCCTTATAAGGACTTTTAGTGCCCGGGAAAGCAGCAGATTTTGGAGGGCTACTGGAGGGCTTTGTGTGTTTGTAGGCAGGATGTGGGCTCGGTCAGTCTGACCCTAATCCACATCTTGGTTTCTGTGTGTCTGAGTGGTATACATGAGTGTTCCCGCCAGTGGTCCTAATTGGACCACGGTGGGGTGTGTATGTGGGCTAGTTCTGCCATTGGCTATTGGGAGTTTTGACTCCTACCTGACTTTTGGGATAAGAAGAGGACCCCTGCATGCATTCTTCAGAGGTCCTGGAGAAACCTGAAGGAGCCAAGTATCCCGTCAAGCTGAGAGACCCGCGAAGAAAACTAAAACCTGACTGAAGGAGGCCTGGCAACCGACTTCTGCTGCAGCCCTGGTGCAGCTCTGTCTGTCTCGTGAACCTTAGTAGCCCTGCAAAGAGTGGAGGGACCATCCAGTCCCGACGTCTGCCCGGTGCCCAGAACAAAAGCCACCATTGAAAGTGCCCTGTAACCATCTTGTGGCTGACTAGCCGGCATCTGGGAGGTCTCATGGGCCATGGGTGCCCCTCTTGCGCACATCACGTGGCAGGACTGACCAAAACCCTTTTTATCCAGGATTTTCTTGGTGCCGGATCACATCCTCATGCTCATTTGTTATGGGGCATTGAGTGTCAGGCCCCCATGGTTAGAGGTGCTCTGGGAGGCCTAGCAGCAGCTCCATGATCATTGTGCATGCTGCACAATCTGGGCCGCAGTGATGCTGCTGCAACCAGAGTTGCGAGGCAACTGGCGGGCGAGAAATCATCTGCCAGTATTTATTCCAATGTGTCACATGGTCGTACACCTAGTAGTCATTTTTAAGACGACCAAAAAGTAGCAAAAATAATTGTGATATCTGGGTTCGGTCTGCGTACTAACTTACCTGTTCGGTTTGTGAACGGGCCTCTGATTGGCCCAGCGGTTGGCGTGAGGTCCGCAGACAATGGACAAGCCTGCTGAATGGATGGTGAAAAGTGTGAAGTGCATCAGATTTTTGGAAACATCTGCTATGTTGGATTCACGGACATCCGCCGGTGTCCGTGATCATTGCAGAAAACACATATTAAAAAACACAACTTTGGACTTGTCAAACTTATCAAACAATCTCTGGGGAGGTGAGGGGTGATGAGGATGGGATGGAGATGTCTATAAAAAGCCCAAAAATGTGTGTTTTTCTTCTCTGATGTCCGCGAACAGCCCCGGACAGCACTGTGATGTTCGCGAACATCTAAGATGTTCGGAGGCATCTATGCTTATTTATGCATTACAGGGTTGTTGAAAAGCAGTTTTTGGATGGTGTATAACTTTGAGGCCACTCAATAAAACTGCATGAAGTTTTGGAATCTCATTATAGATCTGATTTGTATTGGTTTTGGAAAGTGTGGTGCTGTTTTGTAAAGAGGGAACAACATTAAGGGGGGGACCCAAAAAATTGTAAAGGCTAATAAATGTGGTGCCCTTTGATGAATCTGCACAAAAGTTTGCAAAACGATTTTAGATCTAGATATACATGTTTTTTCCAATGTTTGGTGGGATTTTGTCAAGTGGGGGCAAAATTAGAGGGGGTCCGAAAATATTGTAAAGGCTTATACATGTGGTGCCATTTCACAAATCTGCATAAAAGTTTTCAAAAGGTACGTTACTCTTTGGGCAGCCGGAGAGTTGCAGCAGAAGGGGCGGACAGGGAGAAAAAGGTAGAAGAAAAAAGATTATGAATGAACACCTACAAAGAGGGGCGCACAAGGATTGTTGTTCAATACAAGGAGAGGCAGAACCCCCGGGGGAGAAGGAGAAGACAAGCGCGCAAGAGCACTGGGGGGGTGGAACCCCACTAAACCCACCACCCCCCTGGAAGGGAGACCTCAATCACAGAGGCCGCACCTAACCCAGGGGCTCCAATCACCCGCGTCAAAGGGCGCAAATCGCCTCACAGAGAACAACCCTTGATAGACCAGGGAACATAAATATAAGATCCAGGTAGAACAATAATATCGAACCACACGAGCTGCCCCCAGCAGGGGCAATATACGCGCCTGGACAGAAGCAACAGGGGAGACCAGTGGGAACACGGTGGTAGAGTGACCCAAATTTCTAACTGCATCTATGTCCAGATCGAGCGGAAAAGCTGCGCAACAACCACAACCGTCTCCTCAGAGAAAACAGAAGCAGCGTCTCCCTCAACTGTGGGGAACAGAAATAAGCACAGCAGCTGTCTCAATGAGGAAAAACATTCAAGAAGGTCAGAGAGCCAAGGCGGGAAACATCGAGACGGAGACGGGAGATATGGCAACAAAAGAAGATATGAAAAAGTGGTTTGCGGAATTCCAGGCACAGTTCATGGCCAATGTGCAGACCCAATTTTAAACTATAAAAACAGACATGAGGACTATGGTACAAGAGCTCAAGACCGAGCTAACTTCCGTTTGGGAGAGAACAGACACCCTGGAGAAAATCACGCAAAATCTAAATGAAGAGGTGCAAAAGCAGGCGGAAATCCAGGAACAACTGCTGAGACGCATAAGAATCAACAACATGTCAGAAACAGTGGAAGAAAGAGATCTAAAAGAAGCAGTCCAACAGGTTTTCAAGGACATCCTAGACGCAAGCGAGGAAGAGGAAATTGCAATAGACAGAATACATCGAGTGGGCCCCAACAGGACAGGAGAACCAGGTACAAGACCCTGTGATGTATTGGTGGCTTTATCCTCCTACCATCAAAAAGAGAAAATTCTCCGGCAAGCGCGGACTATGGATCATATAGGAATGAATGGAGAGGAGGACCAACTATATCAGGACCTGGCTCAGTCCACACTGCAGAAACTGAGGGAAATGGGCCCAGTGGTAAAGGAATTTTCGTCGAAACCAATAAGGTACAAGTGGACCTTCCCATTTGGTTTGCTGTTCATGTGGGAAGGGAAACAAAGAAGGGTAACATCATGTGAGGAAAGGAAGAAAATACTGGGAATACATGACCAAGAAGGACTAAGCCAGAGAGGATGGATAGGAAAGTTCACCCAGAGAAGATCGGAATGGGTATGGAAGAGGAATGACAGGAAGGTAAAAGGGCCCCAATTAAAGGAGTTAGAACCTAGTTGAAATAAACCAGAAATACAAGAGTCTCAGAATTCCACAGATCCAGCGACACCCCATCCTGCTCAGAATCTAAAGGTAATGGGGGGATCAGGACCAATAATCACACAGGGGTGGCAGGGAGGTAATGGTCAATACTTGGAACTGGAGGGGTTTAAGAATACCCCACAAGTTATCCCTGAGTCTAAGTGGGCATGGCGCGGACGGCGCAATGCCAGAGCGGTCATAGGAACCAGAGTCCACCTCAGGGCAGTTTAGGGGGACAGGGGGTATATTGTTCGAGCAAGTTGGGGGTTGCACAGGTTGGGGGACGTTTCTTACACGGGAATGTTCAAACAAATGTAGGTTCTGCCCAATGCAAAAGGAAGCAAAAATCTGAACAATGGGGATAGAAATACTAACATATAACATTCGAGGCCTAAATTCCCTGGTCAAAAGGAAGAAAGTCGAAGCCTTCTTAAGACAAGGGAACTACGATATACTGATGCTCCAAGAAACACATATACGGGGACAAGATAAGAATACAATTAAACTGAAAGGCTACAATTTGATCCTACAGGCTAACGCGCATGAGAAAAGAGCAGGGGTCATGATAGCCATTCGCGACTCCCTCAACCTCAGATACTCCAAACAGAAGGGGATAAACAGGGGAGATACTTATTCACTAACACAAAAATTGACGGAATCCCGATCACCCTAGCAACCTTATATGCTCCAAACTCAGGCCAGGATGGTTTTCTTAAAGAAACATTAGACAAATTGAAAAATTTGCAGGGGGGGAAATCATTATGGGAGGAGACTTGAATATAGCGTGGGATCCGAAGCGAGATAGATCGGGGCCCAGACAACAGGGACAGGCAACCCCGTCAAATGCATTAAAGCAGAAAATGTCTTACCCATCCCTGGAAGATGTATGGAGGCATACCAACCCCACCCAGCAGGGATACACATACTTTTCACATGTATATGGGACAATGTTCAGGATAGATTACCCTTGGGTCATGACGGGCCTATTGGGCAAAATACGTGAATCACAAGTAGGATCCATCTTGTTATCAGACCATGCCCCCCTCTGGGTGGAGATAGCTTTACTTCATAAACCACCGGGGCTGTGGAACTGGCGGCTTCCGGAGGAGATAATTAGGGACCCGGTGCTAGGAAACACTTTGCAAGAACATATAATGCAATACCTAGAACTAAACAACCTTCCAGAAATCTCCATAGAAACACAATGGGAGGCCCTAAAAGCAGTCACCCAGGGACACATAATAGCCCTAAAGAATCAAAGGGAGAATTGGAAAAATTTTCAGAGGGGGAAATCATTATGGGAGGAGACTTGAATATAGCTTGGGATCCGAAGTGACATAGATCGGGGCCCAGACAGCCGGTCAAGTGGCACAGCGAGTAGAGCACTCGCTTTGACATCTGTGCAGAGCCAGGGCCAAACTCAGCCTTTCATCCTTCCGAGGTCGATAAATGAGCACCACACACAGTGGGTAATAATAAACAGCGCTCAGACACCTGAGGGTTCGTAGCGCTATCTAAATGCAATATTATTATTATTATTATTATTATTATTATTATTATTATTATTATTTTTATTTTTATTATTATTATCATTATTAGAAACAAAACGCCCAATGGGAAAGGGAACTAGAGGATTACATAGCGAAGATCCATACAGAACTTGCCCAGAAATCCACCCCGAAACTGCACAAGGCACTCAGACACATCCACGGCCAGATAGACTCCCTACGCACTAAAAAAGCAGAAAGACATCTCTTACGATTGAAGCACTAGTACTATGTAATAGCCAGTAAAACCGACACGTATTTGGCTAGACAATTTCAAGGGCAAAAATAAGAGCGGACGGTAAAAGTGTTGAAGAACAAAGGAGGGGAAAGAAAGACACAAACGGAAGGGATAGGCCACATATGTGCACAATTTTACCAGCAGCTATACACATCAGACCAACCTGAGGAGAGGCTACAAACCACATACTTAGATGGCATTGATCTCCCAATGGTATCGGAAATGGATAGACAAATGCTAGGTGAGGAAATCACACAGGAAGAAGTGATGATAGTGATTAGGGATCTCCCAAGGAATAAGGCTCCGGGCCCCGACGGGTTCACCACACAATTCTATAAGTCATATAAGGACATACGCACCCCCATACTAACAAATGTATTTAACTCCTTTAAGGAAAAAGGGGATGTCACTAGAACAATGAATGAAGCTAAGATGCTGTTTCTCCAAAAACTGGGAAAGGATCCTCAGCTCCCTAGGTCTTACCTCCCCATTGCCCTGATAAATCAAGATGTGAAATTATACACTAAGATACTGGCCTCCAGACTTAAACAAGTACGCCCAAAGCTAATCCACCAAGACCAAGCCGGGTTCGTCCCAGGTAGACAGACACATGATAACATTCGGAGAGTAATCCACCTGGTGGAAAAATTCGGAAACAAGCAATCTCCGGCGATAGCTCTTGCACTGGACGCGGAAAAAACATTCGGCCGAGTAGAGTGGTCACTCCTTTTTAACACACTAAGGAAGATGGGGGTGGGGGAGACATACATCCAGATGGTGAAAGCAAATTACAACTCCCACAACATATGAGTAGCAGTAAATGGGTGCCTAACGAGCAAGATACATATTAGAAGGGGGACAAAGCAAGGGTGCCCGCTCTCCCCTCTCTTATATGTCATCTTCCTAGAACCATTGTTGGAAAGGATAAGGGCCAACATAGACATTAAGGGCATAGATATGGCAGGATACTCACACAAAATAGCAGCATACGTGGACGATATGCTGGTGACCCTGGGGGATCCGGAGCATTCTCGCCCACTTTTATGCAGGAAATTGACACATTCGGAGCAATTTTGGGCCTGAAAATAAATAGACAAAAATCAGAACTCTTAGCTCTGGCAGGAGACACCGCACAAACCCAAAAAATGGCGGAGGCGTTACACTTCAAAGTGGCGAAAACTGGGGTGAAATACCTGGGAATAACTCTGACAGGGAAAATACAAGACCTATTCCCACAGAACTACTCCACAATCATGCAACAAATTAAACGGGAAACAATGAGATGGAATCCCCTATCAATATCATGGTGGGGCAGGATAACTGTAGTTAAAATGACTATACTCCCAAGGCTGTTATATCTATTCCAAGCCCTCCCAATTAGAATCCCACCAGCCTTCTTCAGAGCCCTAACAAAAACTATCATGACACATATATGGCAAAGGAAAACCCCAAGAGTATCTAAGACAGTTCTCATGGCCCCAAGAAGTGAAGGCGGATGTGTACTCCCACATTTTAAGAAGTACTACGAGGCAACCCAGCTGTGGGTACTGAAGGAATGGACACCAGTCGAATCACAGAAATTATGGGCAGCCCAAGACAAAGCGGTAGCGACAACTTCCACCAGACACATGCTCTGGGTAGGGAAGAAACACAGACACTCAAACGTCCAAATCAGTGAAATCATGAAATCATGAAGGCTGCACTAGAGATATGGGACAATGCTACATAGAAAGGAACACTAGCTCGCTTCATTACTCTTTTCGGAAATCCCAAATTCCCGCCAGGGCTGGAGAAGGGGGCGTTCCAGAAATGGGAGGAAGCAGGATATACAATGGACGCAAATATGTACGAGGATCAAAACATAAGACCCTTTGCAGACTGCACATCCCTGTTGCTCAGCACTCAGCACCACAGATAAATTCAGGTACGATAAAATATATCACTGGTTGGACACGCCGAGAATCAAAGAAGCAGTGACAAGGCAGCTAACCCCGTTTGAAAAATTCATTATGACAAACACATGCTCAAAGAAATTTGTCTCCACCACCTATACATTTATAAATACCTCTGTAGAAGAAGTAAAATGGAACTATGTAAAAAGATGGGACCGCACCTTAAACAACACCATCACCAAGGGGCACTGGGAATATACATGGAAAAGGATTCCAAAATTGACAACGGCGATTCAAAGAAAAGAGATGTGGATGAAAATCCTCCTGCAATGGCACTACACGCCGGAAAGGCTTAGTCAAATGTTCCGGAATGCCTCAAAAATATGCTGGAGGGGCTGTTGAAGTGAAGGAACATGGAGACATATATGATGGGATTGCCCAAAAATACAGCAATTCTGGGGAGAAATCTAGGTACATAAGAACTCGATGGTCCCAACAATGGGAACCATAGGGGAAGAGATATGGATGTGCGGTCTGTGGGCCCCCAAGGACAAACAACTCACCAGGAAACAAAAACAGAACTTTATGGGACTCCTGATAGGCGCATGGCTGGAAATAGCCCACAAATGGAAACAGAATCATCCGCCCATCGCCAGAGATTGGATAAGGAGGATATGGACTCATCTGGCAATGGAAATGCTGACCTACAACATACCAGGGGCCCACCAGAAATTTCGAGATGAATGGGGCGAAACCCTGGAATACCTCCAGAGTGACTATATGGAACAATGGTGCCCACACATGATAAGGATCTTGGACATTAGAAAAGCAGGCAGAATACTTCGGACAGGAAGACAAAATGCAGACATTCCTGGGGAGAGGTGGGAGGGGAGCCGTTTAGGGGAAGTTGAAAATGTTGCAAGTAATCTATTGTAAAACCAATAAAAATATATTTAAAAAAAAAGATTTTAGATCTAGATATACATGTTTTTGCAAAGTGTGGTGGGATTTTGTCAAGGGGAGGCAAAATTAGAGCAGGTCTCCACATTTTTAGATGGCTTATAACTTTGTTGCTGTTTTTGACTAATGTGGACAAAAGTTTTCAGAAAGATTACAGACTCAATCTCAAATGTTTGGGCAAAGTCTGAATGGATTTTGTCAAGTGTGGGCTAAGTTATAAAACTATTGTATGTACATACGTTTTGACACTTTTGAAAAAATAAAACATGGGCGGATTTCCAGAAAACTTGTTTAAGGAGCATTGGGAAGCACCTGAAAGCATGGTTTTGCAAATGTGTCTGTGTTTTATTGTGTCACAATATAGGTACAAAAAATAGTGATATTGTCTGGGTCAAGGCATAAGGTCATGACCAAGAGGTTCGACCAATGTGGATAAAGTGGCCATGTTCACCAGGGACTGGCTATGTGGTAACGTTTTTTCGAAATTGGAACAGGTATGAAAGGGAAAAGAAAATGTGCTTGTTGTAAAAGGGTTCTCTCTTCGCCTTCTGCAGGCTGCCATGGAAAGGGAAGAGGGGCTCTGTACATTGCCGCACCTTCCCTTTCCATGGTGGCCATCTTGGAAAACGATTTTCCTTCCTACAGTGCGACGCCTCACTGTAATGTCATCTTTGATGTCCTGGGTGTTAGTTTAGCAGCGTACGGTGGTGGCTCGAGTTATGGTTGCTTAACTTACCATAACTGGCGAATTTCTGAGGTTTTTCGGTTTTACTTGTAACTATAACGTCCCTTTAACAAAGTTTTTTCATTGAATTTCATAGGTTTTTATTGCGAACAAGCGACAAGAGGCCGGGAAACGCGTTAATACCTTGGCAAATTAAATTGCCATACTTTGGGAGGATTATGACATGATAATCTTGTGGGTGCCGTGATTTCTCCCTGTTGTGGAGTCAATAAAGACAGTAATGGTTACATAACAAACAAATCTGGACTGTGATTGTAACACTTTGGAGAGTGCTGCTCAATGTTTGTTGGACCGGAGGAGTCTACAAAGGACTAATATAGGTTTTTATTACTGCAACTTAACCATAACATCCCTTTAACAACGTTTTTTCAGTGAATATATATATACAATTATTTATTTATTAATTTTAGATTTCGTGTAGGGCACTACATGCCCAAAGTCCTCAGAGCGCAGCAAGAAAGAGCAAGAATTAAGCAACAGCGACAAAGACAGACCAGAAGATAGCAGTATTAGTCAGCTGAATTAAAGAGTAACGTTTTTATACTTCTCTTGAAAGTAGTCAAGGATTGAGATTCTTTAATGGTAGAAGGTAAGGCATTCCATTTACGTGGAGCATGAAAGGCAAAGCTGGATTCACTGTATCTTTTTAGATTATAATGGGGTTGATTTAGCTGAGGAGTGTCAGATGAGCGCAACATTTAGGTGACTGGTTTCAGTGACAATCTTCTAGATAAGTAAAGAGAAGCGCTCTTATTCTGACACTTAAAGGTGAGAGACAATATCTTGTGTCTTATTCTTTGCTTCACTGGAAGCCAGGGCAATTTCTTTCTTGAAGCTGTCACATGGTAACTCTGTGATAGTCCGAAGACAGCTCTCACAGCTCCATTTTGAGTGGTCTGCAAATGTGATATACCTACAAGTAGACTATTGCAATAGTCTAACTAGGAGTTCACAAGTGATGAAGCCAAAAGCTCTCTGTTTATAAGCGATGGATATGGTCTGATCTGATGAAACAGCTTAATTACATGACCACAGGAGGAAAACAGCTGTTAAACTTATTTTTTGATTGACAACTCAGCATCAAGAAATACCCACAGTGTTTTCACTGAGTTAATGACAGCAATAAATGTACCTGTAATTTCAAACTGAGCATATCGGATGTGAAGCTTTTTCAACCGAGGACCAGAGGCCATATTAAGGAGCTCTGTTTTGGAGTCATTAAGAGCAAGTGAATTTTGCACCATCCAGATCTGTATTTTGTTATAGACATAGTTTACGGTGTTGGAATCCTTAGAGTAATCCCCAGACAACTCAAACAGGATCTGGGTGTCATCCGCGTAATTCGCAAATTGGACACCCAGATCATCGAGAAGGTCAATGAAAGGCCTTATATAGATATTATACAAAAGAGGGGATAGACATGACTCCTGTGGTACGCCACAGTTTAAGAGGATGGAATTGGCCTGAACTTTGGGCACGCCCACTTTAGAGGTCTTAGGGCCAAGAAGGAAATCTAGCTAATTGGCGGCAATGTCAGAGAGGTTGGCTACTGTTAGCAATCTTTTGTATAAATGTTTATAGTCAATGATGTCAAAAGCTGCCGATAGGTCCAATAATAATAAAAGAGCTGGAAGACTTTGTTCAGTGATTTCCACAATGTTAGATTTGAGATCCAGCAAAGCAGTTTCTGTTCCATGTTGGGATCTGAAGCCGGATTGGGGGATATTTAGTAAGTTGTTTTCATCTATGAACTTCTCAAACTGTAGATACGCTATTCGATCCAGAATTTTCAATAGATAGGGTACTTTGGTTATTGACCTATAATTCTTTGTAACTGCAGGGTCCAAAGTATTCTTTTTTAGCAAAGGGTAACCCAGACATCCTTCAAGACTGTAGGTACTGTACCTGATTCGAAAGATAGATTGATCATTTTTGTAATTCAGGGGATCAAAACGTCCAAGGAGCCTTTCATTACTGTTTTTTCCTCCCCACCACGCCTCCAGCACTATCTGAAATGTCGTCAGGCCTAGTATGATAGTCGCTTGTTTTGTTCCTCCCTCCCTTTCTGCACCCCTCTCCCCTCACCTTTTGTTTTTCTCCGGCTCTTCCAGAAATGTTGTCAGGCCTAGTACGGTAGTCGCCTGTCTGTTTTCATTTCCTTCCCACTCTCCCCCTCCCTTCCTTATCTATGTCTTAGCTCTTGCACTATCTGAAATGTCGTCAGGCCGAGTACGATAGTTAATTTCACATCCTTACTGTTCATGGCCTGTACGAATGTGGTTGTATTTTCCCTTGTTCCCTCCCTTGCCTTGAAGCGCTTTGAAACACATGGTGTATAGGCGCTATATAAATAAACGATCATATCATATCAACTAGTTTAGTTAGACTAAACTAAAGCTATGGAGATAGCTACACCTTCAGAAGAAGGCGACTGATTAAGCTTTGTCATCTGGCACTGTCTTGAAATGGTTCCATGTCATTTCCACGAAGTAAATTACTTTGTGGTAATTTGCTTTGTGGAAATTACTTCAAAATGTTACTTCAACACAAGCCCCACTTCCTCTTAATTAAAACCCCTACCCCAAACCCCTCCCCACCCCCCTTTAACCCTTAAGCCGTCAAACCCAAATACATTTCAAAGTATTTTCGAAGTAATTTCCACAAGGTAAATTACCAGAAAATTATGTGGAAACAACAGGTGAATGAAATATTTGAGTGAAAAACATTGTGAGCTCTACTGGAGCTCATGTGTTACAAACAGTAATGCAGCTGATGCATTCCCTGATGCCACCCGTCTCTCAGCATCTATCCCTGCATTTGGCGAAATTGTACTTATATTACAGGGCCTGCGGTAGTGGCCCTGTAGGTATGGTTAAGTTGCTCAACTCATTGAAATAACACTTCTTGGGCTGCTTATACCTTTGTCTCCCATGGACAAATCCTCACAGAACTTTGCAAAATAGGTATATGGCCCCCTCAGTATGATTCTGCAGAGTTTGGTGAAGTTTCGTCAGGGGGGGCTGGCAAAGTAATAGCGGGGTCTCAACATTTTTGGAAATCCTCATAGACTCAATGGAAAAAAATATTTGCTCACACCTGCAGCCCAAACCACTGGATGCCAAAATTGAGACAGGACCAGCCGCTTGGTCCCGAAAGCGTGCATATTTACATTTTGTGTAAATCTGTGCAGTAGTTGTTTTGAAAACAACCCAGAAGTAGCTAATAAATTGTGATATCTGGGTTCGGTCTGCAGACTTACTTCCCTGTTCGGTCTGCGGACGGGCCTCGATTGGATGCTGCGCGTCCCTGAGTAGGAAGAAAAATCCTTTTTTTAGCATCCGGGATTACCGATTTGGCAATCCACAGTGCTAATGGACCTCATCCCTCATTGCAGGGTCTGGAGCAGGGGATAACGGTCCGGTGCCCTTGTTATCTGCCCTCACTTAGCTTGGGCTGATAACTCGGGTTGGCGGGCCGTTATGCCCCGTTCCAGTGCCCGGAATGGGGGATGAATGCTACATTATTCCCATTAGCATTACACAAAATGCTGATGGAAATGTTGGAAAATCTTATTGAGTCTATGTACTTTACTGAGAAATGTAAAGTAGATGAAGTCTATACTTTTTTTTAACTGTGAAAGGTAGTTCCTAAAGGAACCATTTTTTTGTTGTTCTTTGATTTTTATTTTTTGCCGGTGAGAATAGAAAGTAAAGTGCGGAGGGGAATGAGGGAAGAGGCACCAATAACTAATATGTAAGGGCAGGTGGACCGGGAAAGATGTTGCGTTTGTGTTACATCTAATGTAGAGGGCAGTGTTTCTCATGCTCCTTGATTACAGTTACAAAATTACTTTGAAATTGCTCCCAATTTCAGAGTGGTGTGTTGCAATATATACAAAGGACTGTTGTCTTCAAAAGCAATGGATCAACAGCCCCTTTTATTGCTGGCAAGCTAGCTGGTGGGATTGTGTGTCCCACAGAAATAGGCTGTGCGGTTACAGTATTGGTTGTGGAAGATGAGGTGTGGGGAGATAGCCTACTACTTGCTAAGAAAGGAACAGCCTTGCTAAAAGCATTGCAGTGGTTGGATTGGGTGTGGTGGTGCATGGAGATGGTCCCGTAGAAGTACTTTCCAGGTAGTCTGCGACTGAGTACAACGTTGCACTCAGTGCATTTCACTTTGGTAGCTTTAGCCTTTGGTACATTCCCAACTTTCATAAAGAACTGCCACACCCATTATTCTCTCTGAGTGCTAGAGGTAGGCACTTCCTCTACCTCATCTTCTTGGTCCTCTTCATTGTCTTTTGAAGTATTGCACTTTTCTTGTTGTGTAGGCACTCCAGCTGGTGGTGGTGGTGGATCTTGTGGAAGAGGGATGGCAATAGCTAATGCCATTTTTAAGATAAATACCAGTTTTGCTAATATTCTTTCAAGTATGTGCTCTGCAGTATAATGTTAATGGATAATGAATAAGAAGGAGCTTTGCAAGGGTACATTTTGAGCTTGAAAGTTCATAGATCAGTAGAAAATGTAGTTCTGAATTTTCTGTGATGCAGAGACCCGATTGCAAAGTGCGGACACGTTCACGGACACGTCATCATGATGCATGCGTGAGCTCACGTGAGACTGTCCGGGAAGGCCGCAATGGCATCAGACGTTCGCGGACGTCGAATGACACACAAATAGTGGAAACAGTTGCAAGAAGTGTACAGAAGTGTTAAAAATGGTGCTACATGGTGGGAAACTGGCAGAGTTTTAACGTGAAACTTTGTACATTGGATGCATATTTTGCTATATTTAGGTAAGTATGATATTTGTAAGTTGTAGGAAATTAGCATGCACCAGTAAAAACCCATGAAAGGGACGTTATGGTTAGGTTGCACTAATAAAAACCTATGAAATTCACTGAAAAATCTTTGTTAAAGGGACGTTATGGTTACAAAAACATTGTTAAAGGGATGTTATGGTTCCAAGTAAAACCAAAAAACTTCAGAAATTTGCCAGTTATGGTAATCTTACCAACCATAACTCACACAGCCTTCATGCTCTGCTAAGACTAACACACAGGACATCACAGATGACATTATAAATGTCATTGATGTTAAGATGGATTTCTGAACTCTGACCTGAAGGGGCAGAGGTTCAGAAGGCCAACCTAGTTTCTTGGAACAGGCTAACCTCTGAACAAGCCATACCAATCAGGGTAGCTATGGCAGGTGGTCAATACTAAGTCTCAAGAGGGGTGAGGGTGAATGAAAGACCTCAATGAGCACACAAAGCAAGGGCACTTACAAATTACTCCAGACAAGTGTTATATAAAAAATATATACACATTTATTACAAGGCCTTTGTAACATAGACCATAACAAAGAATCACAATAATACTGAGGTAAACCAACACATCACCATCAACACGATATATATACAAGACCAGAGGGTTATAACAAATTAAGAGCATGAAATATGTAGACCACCTAGATGGGGAGGAAAACAGGCAGTGCAAGTAATCTTTAGACCCAGTTTCACATCGAGAATACACCTAACTAAGTGTTAGTCCAAGCCCTACGAAGAGAGGAGCCTTATGCTCAATAGTACATGCACACGCTTGTGCCATGGGACAAAATAGGGTCTCTTCAAGGGTCATTAACAGCTCAAGAAGGCAGAGAAGGTCGATGAAGAACAAGTCCCCACTATTCAAGCAGGACCTCCACTTGCGGACTGAGGCAGGTCGAAAGTGCGGGATAGAGTCGCTATTTCGCAACGGGCGGTGGAAAAGAAATGGGCTCCTGCGCTAGGGGCCACCGGTTGGGGTATGGACTACTCACCGGTCCCCGACGCAGGCAGACCCAGACTTCGCCAGTTCAGTCCACTTTGCTGGCAGGTTCGAATGCAACAATCAGGACATCTCGACACCGTGTAGTTTCCACAGCAGCAGGCTTCAGGGTCAAGAGGGTCACAAGTGCAGCAAACTTGCACAGGTCGTTGCCACAGCAGGGCAACACGGTAACCGCGTTTACTCCGGTCCGGGCATACTCATCTCACTTCAGACCTGGGAATGTCAAGTGTATGAAATTCGGTGTGAGGGTGCCGTGGACACAGAGCAAGCAGTATACCTAGTTTCGAGGGCTTCCTCAAAACCGCGTCGGTGACAGAGCAAACGTCCTGAGTAAGCCGGTCAGCCCACTGGTTGGCCCAGGGACACTTCCGAAGAGGCTTACTTGCAGGGTCTGATGAAGGTGCCGAGAATAGTTGGCCCCACTTATCCAAAGGGTTGAAGCTCCTTCGCAGACCTTCTAGGATGATCAGATGCAGAGTGGTCTCGCAGGAGGACAGCGGGCTCAGGGGGCCAAACCTTCCTGTGGGTCACCAACGGTTCCTCGACTCGGCTTCTTGTTGAAGTATACTTGGCTCCTTATCCTTTGTTTGTGTGAACTCAGGAGATTGACATGGTAGTGGTGTTTTCGGCCTCCTCTTATCCAAAGTTCCCTTCGCGCCAAAACGGAGAAGACCCAATGGGAGATCTGCTCACAAACACTCACTCCATACATGGACCAATCACGGACCACGGTGGTCCCAGGCATTCAGGACACTCCAGACTCTCTGGCACCCAGGATGTGTATTGGGAACAGACATCCCAGCCCACATCCTGGAGGCACACACACAAGGCATGCAGAAGCCCGTGAAAGCTTTGGGTTTCGTGGAAAAGTGCATGACCAAATAAGGACTGACCCGGGTCGGCTCCACCTGGGGAAGGTGAAGGGGCAAGATGGCCAAAGGACAGGAGAAGAACCTCATGGCATGGCCATTTTGGAGCCAGGCCACCTATTCGTACCAAACGTGGTGAGCGCGGATAACATGGCAAAAAAGGGTTCAAAACATAAGATAAACGATATCTGCCACCAGTCCTGTCCGTGACACATCTGCACAGTTCATAGTAAGTCCAGCGAGAGTTTCTAGGGCCTTTTGAATGACTAGAGACCCAAGGGTGCTGTAAAGTAAGTTACATTGCACTCTTGTTACATGTTGCACAAAAGCTGCAACATGAGGAAATGACTAAGGGAAACAAAGTCTTCCAGTACTGACTGTTTTAAGGGCATGTCAGTTTCCCCTTAAGAAGTAAGTGAAAGACCAGAGGAGTGCGGCCGAGGGCTGCGCTTCTCTATGAAAGGTTAGATCAGGGTGTAAAACAGCAGCAAAAATTTTGGGGTTGACACCTGGAGGGAAAATTATATCCAAATATGAAATCTTTCCTAACAATTGACATCACTGATGACATCACAAGTGATATTATATATTTTTTTTAAACTTCAGTTTTTATAAAATGTTCAGTAAGGACGAGAGAGAAAGGTTACAACATAGGTATCATCAACACATACCTCCCCCCCGACTCCACCCCAACCACATCCCACCCCCAACCCTAACCCGCTCAACAATGTAATGGCTCTACCATGTTCACTTAAACCTCAAAACCGTTCAAGAGGGGGTCTAGAGCCTTTATGATTAGTATGGCGTTCAGTGTGTGCGTGGTGTCCATTAAACAATGTGATGTGCATCCCTGGCTTCATCTCCGTCCGTGATCCTAACAATCCTCAAGCTCACCTATTGCAAGTACTTTTCACAAAGGTCAGCGCATTCCATTTGCACGGAACCCACGTCCCCATGTATTGTAGCCGTTAGGCGTTCCATCAAATATAGGTTCTTAGCCGTGTTAACCCATTCTTTCTTAAAATGCAGTAGCTCCCTCTTCCAATTTGTGGCCCGGCATGCCCTCTCCACAAGAAGCAGAGTATGCACCATTTTCAGGAATCGTACATACTCCTAGTGCTTGCACTATAGCCAATCTGAAAGGGTCGTACTGCCACCTATGTAACAACTTAATGGCATGGAGTTTGTACTGGCAGGAGATCGAATCCTGTGAGGCTCCCCGGCACATTCTCTGCCAAGTGTGGGGACACAAGACCACCTCAAGATCTCCCTCCCATCCCTGTCTCAACCTGCCAGATGATCCCCTTCTCGTGTCCACCAGGGCGCTGTAGAGAGAACCGGGCAATCCCTTCGAGCATGAGGTGGTATCTGAAATCTTCTCGAGAGATCCGTCTGGATTTATTTCCTCCAGACCTTCCTCATGAATATACCCTTCAATTGCAGATACAAGAAGATGGAGAGATTGCCTATCCCCAGGGCATCCTCCAACTCCTATAGCATGATAACCCTGCCATCCCTCCACAGTTGCCCAACCCTTTCCAATCCTGCCTCATACCACAGTTGAAACCTCTCAGGGTTCGTAATGGCATCCCCAATCCCTGGCACCCAAATATGTACAAGGGGCTGAGGCCACATCGTGACACCACCCATTCATGCTCTTTGGCACCAGACACTCATATAGTGCCCACAATGGGGTGTTCTCTAATCCTCCTCAATAATTTACACTTGAGGACCCACAACCATTCCCCCACCCCCACCATCACAGATCTTAAATGATAGTTGTCCAGGTCCACCCATTGCATATCAATGCATTTCTGAGGTGTGGGATCAGAATCCTAAGCTGGGAGGCCTTGTAGTATAGTTGTAGGTCCGGAAGACCCACACCCCCCATGTCCCCACAGAGACTCAGTGTCATGCTAGAGACTCGCGGCTACTTCCCTGGCCAGATAAACCGTGGGAGAGCACAGCTTGTTCCACTTCCCTAGATGGTTCTCAACTTTCATTGTCAGAGGGTGGAAATTTGCCTTGTACAGGCTTTTGAGCTCTCTTGTGACAGTGATCCCTAGGTACCTTAATGTCCCCACACACCTTCAGACCCAGAGGGGAGAACCCCCCATCGCTATCCCTGCTTCTGTCCAATGGGAAGAGGACTGACTTGCCAGTATTTATTTTGAACCCCGCCAAACGGCCGTATCCTTCAATCATGTCCACTGCCGCTGGGACTGAGGTCAGCGGGTTCACTACGTGCAGTAGCGTATCGCCCGCATAAAGATACAATTTATAGGTCATGCCTCCCACAGTAAACCCCTTTATTCGCCGGTCCTGTCTCATTCTCTGAGCTAGGGGCTCCAGCGATAACACAAAGAGTGCAGTGGAAAGTGGGCAACCCTGTTTCGTTCCCCTCCCAAGATGAAACTACCTTGAGTATCCTCCATTCAATGCTATGCAGGCCCTTGGGGAGGAAAAGATTGCTGTGATGCCTTTAAAACATCTCATGCGCAACCCGATTTTTATAAGAACCGCTTCCAAGAAGTCCCACTCAACCCTGTCAAATGCTGTTTCTGAATCAATCGATAGAAGTGTGGGGTCACCCCATGATGCCTGGACCTCATTGATCAAATGGAGTGTTTTTCTCATAGTATTTGCCACCTGATGAACCCCCCACAATCCCACCTGGTCCAAGGGTACCAAGTTCGGAAGATGCCCCTCAAGTCTAGCTGCAAGAACCTTAGCGTAGATCTTGGCATCTATGTTTAGCAGTGAGATTGGGTGGTGTGAACCGCAGGAGCTGGAGTCCCTGCCTTCCTTTGGTATCACCGAAATAAGGGCCTGGGCAAAGGAATCTGGTGCTCTCCCAATGTGTGCGATATGATTGAAAAGTATTGTCAGAAAGGGCATGAGGACCGATGAGAAGGTTTCATAGAAGCCCAGTGTGAAGCTATCCTCCCACGGTGCTTTTGCCAAGTGGAGGTGTTCGATGGCATTCTGAATTTCCTCACCTGAGATTCTGGCCTCCATAATCCCTGAGTCCCCTCCAGACAGAGACGGTATTGAGGCTCCCTCAAGGTTTGCATTGATTTCGCCAATTGTGGCCTTCCCTTCACTTTCATATAGGGTCTCATAGAACGTAGCAAATGTCTCCTGAATCCCTTCCGCCGTACACTCACTAGCCCGCCTACTCTTGACCTCAGCCTCCGCAACCCATCTATCTGCCTGCTGTCCCCTGAGCCTAGCAGTGAGGAGGGCGTCCACCTTATCCCACTTCTCATAAAATGTTTGATTAAGGAACTGCAGAGTACACACCACCTTCCCTTCCTCCAGCAATTTCAACTTTTCTCTCAGACCCCTCGCCTCCTGAATATGAACCTCCCTATCCGTAGGTGAAGAATGAGCACGTCTCTCATGGGTACCAATTTTGTCCCTGAGTTCTGTCTCAATTAATGTACATTCCCTTTTCATGTGGGCCCCCTCCCTGATCAGCATTTTAACATAAATTGTTGCGAAGGTGATCCTTATTTTGTTAATCAAACCTGAAATCAACACACATCTCCCTTCTGCATCAGACCACACCTTCATTACTTCCATATGTAGCCCTTTCCGAACCAAAATCCCCACCCCTCCCTTTCTGACAATACCCGACCCCCAGTGCTCACATCCAATCTGCGCACCCGGGATTCTCAATTCTTCACCTCTCTGGTATCTGGTTTCTTTGAGGAACATAACATCAATGCCTGACCTTTTCAATTCCCTGGCAACCAGTGACCTCTTAGTGGGGGAGTTGGGCCCCTTACCATTTAATGTGCATACACGCAGACTGTCCCTAATCCCTGCCCTGCCTCTGTGAACCATATTGAAGTCCCATGTCCCACCTAAACTTTCAGGCCAAAGCACCCCTCACCCCCCTCTACAAGAAGAACAAACTTCACTGGTGAACACACCCTGTGCCATTATGTAAAGACTAACTTCCCTAAAACACTGTCCCTCACTCCCTGCCCCTCCCTCAAAGGAACCTTCACCCCCCATGGTTGCCATCACCAGGTGAGTCCAAACCACCAACCAAGCCTGTAACCCAGGCCTTCCCACTAGACATCTCAAACTCAGTTGCCCCCATCCAGATGCCCAGGCCCTGCAAGACCCCTAGAAGAGATCAATAAAAAAAAAACATTTCAAACATTTTTCACACTGCACTGAACAGCTCCAGCAAACAAAACAATACCCAGCTCAAGGCTATGTTTCACCCTGGCTAGTCCCAGAGGGGGTGGCCCCTACATCCTCCCACCCCAGCCCTCTCTGAGTCCACTCAGGGGTTATAATCAGGATATGTTAGGAGGGGTCATGTTCAGCTACATGAATTTCCTAGAACCCAGGGCCCTTTTCTCCTCGGTCCATTGATGCACCAGCTTCTGTCGTTGTCATTCTCTCCCTGTGAGCCCGAGGCTGATCCTTCATTCGCTAGCAGTTCCTTCATCCGCTAGCAGTTCCTTCGTGGCACTATGTATGTCCTCTTCAGTCACGGGCCTATGTCTCTGCCTATCAAGCTCAAAGGAGATGGGCATGGGAATCCCCATCGGTATCGCACCCCCTTTTCAGTCAGCCACTTCATCAGTGGTAGGCACAATCGCCTTTTCGAGATGGTCAGAGAGGACAGGTTTTGGAAGATGGTGACTCTTGCCGTGCCCATCATCACTGCTCCCCTGCTCTTAGCTTTGTCGAGAATTTTAAGTCTATCCGGGTAATAGTAGAATCGTGCCAGCACTGATTTAGGGCCTCCGGGGGAGCCGCCGGCTCTGTGTACCCTCTACATTTTTGTCTCATTTATGGAATCGTCCTGGAAGAGGAGTTTTGTGATCTCATGTATAGCTCGTCTGAGATCTTTTTCCGTCTCCACCTCCTTCTCCGGGATCCTTTTCGAAATCATCGATCTTCACCATCATGTCTGCCTCTCTCCAGTTCGCTCATCGTAACGTCTATTTGGGTTTCGAGAGTGTGCAGGGAGGACTGATTATGCTCCACCTCCTGCAGCCTCTTCTCCATATTGTCATGTATGACCATGATCTTGTCAATTTTGCCCCCTATGTCGGCTCGCATGCTCCTGATTTTCTCCAGCAATGATGCAACGTCCTTCTTCCTAGTCATTGAGTACTCGCCTCCAGCCGCCATCGCCCGCCCGTTATTGCTGTCCGCCCTTTCAGGCCTGCTCAGGTATGCAAATTCAGCAAGCCGGGACCTGGAGACCATACAGGGCCGCCCCCAAATCGAGAACACATCGGAAAAAGTCCTCCTTAGGCACCAGGTCTTCAGTGGGGGGAGGATGAGAGTGACACTCGACGGACCATCCAACCTCGGATGAAGCAATGGGGGGAGACAAAACTCTTTTTTAGCACAGAGTCAGGATCCCTGGGGCCCGTTCAGGGTCAGGTTCGCCAGACGAAGCAGCTCTCTGAATGTGTATCCCCCACCTGCGGTAATGGGCAGCACTCTTCCACCAATTTGTCCCACCCCTGCCCTGGGGCCCGGGCAGGCGGGCACACTCCCTGATCATGGGGGCCACACACCTACCCTGCGGCCCACCACCGAGATAGAGGGGTTTAGAGAGGGAGACTACAATGACCACACAGATTTGCTGGGCTGTGATTTCAAGAAGAGAACTTCTTATCGGCTGCTGGTTTCCAAAGCATTAGCAAATACGAGTAATGTTCAGAGCTCACACCCTCTCAGGGGCACTAGCTTTCAGATCTCTCATGTAATAACCAATTCAAGTTGGTGGGACGCCTTGCATCTGTAATCCAAAGAACGGCAATGCACCTTTTACTTCCAGCTTGCTGTCCACCTCTGCCTCTCCCAGCTCATTCGCAGCTTTGCAGGCCCAATGCCCAGGGGGCTAAACTCAGCCACAGTCTACCTCCTTAGTCTCCTCAGGGCCCATGTGTCCAACTCCAGTGAGGCGGGCACATGCCCCTGCACAGAAAGCCCTCACCTTGCACCATGGTCCTCTAGACTTTCCACTGTTGGTTCGGCCCCCGTGGCTCATGGTGCCCCCTCACCAGGAGGGCCCAAGGTGTCTAGGAGCACACAAGTGCTCTATCCTCAATGTCACCCCCAGAGAGTGATTCAGATAAGCCCAGGGGCACAGGTGGGCAGAGCGGGCACCCTCCACATGTCCGTGCATTCCCCTCTGCAGCCCCTTTCTGGTCCTTCATGTGTTCTTGTGCCGCAGCCTCACTCATCCTGCAGCCCCGGCACGTCCCACACTGATCAGGCTTATACCACACCCTGGGCCAATGGGGGGCCGAAGTCTCCTCTGTGTGAGGGGGCTAAGAGACCTGCAGCCTCTGATTTCCATGTCGGTGGTCGGGTAAACTCCTGCTGTCACACTCCAGGCCCCCGCATGTGGCTGAGTCACTTTAGTGCTGACCGGGGGCATAGCTCCACATATGGTCCTCCGTGTCAGGGGATAGACACGTCCCACATTCTCACCTCAAGCCCCCTCTTGTCCTAGGAGAGGGTGCAGGAGCTGGTCATACCACTTCCTTGTCGGGATTGCAATATTGGAAACACTCTGGTGTCCCTGCGTCCTGGCCTTCCCTCCTCACTTTCGGTTTCACGCCGGTCTGAGGGGGAGCCGTATCTCCTCTATTCCGGCAGCAATTTCTTCCGGACTCGGGGCGGAATGGAGCTCACCATCTTGGATGTCCACCACTGAGGTCACCTTGTCACCAGGGGGGCAATGAGTGGGGGCAATCTCACTTTATTGGGCCTGGGTGACGGAGGACCACATTCAGATGAGCATCACCCGCGCGCCCCCTGGTAGCCGCCTGAGACAGTAGCATTGTAGAGTTAAGCAGCACAACAAATATGTATTTCCTTAAGAGTCAACATAACATCATACAGACTACAATCTGCATGAAACGTGTTAGAATTCAGTCTTCCCAGTAAGATTGCTTTTACATTTTCCTCAATAATCCCTATACAAATCTTATTAAGCATGTCTGCATACTCTAAGTCTCCAGATTGTCTCATATTAATCATAGGTTCCTGGAATTCAAAACAATTCCAAAGGTTAAAATGACCAAAACTTCCTATACTTTTTTGACTATCCTTACATAGCGGCATTTTGAAAACTGGCTAACCTTTCAAAGAAGTTATTCCACCAGCCACAATGCCGAACCCCTGATTCTAGTTAACAGGTTACCTGGAGGCAGCCAAAGGAAGGAAAAGGGTTAGGGAGATGTTGCGTATAGGGAAGGGGGTGTTAAGGCAACTGGATTGAGGGTGAAGGTCTTGCGTAAATTGATAGGTACTGGACAGTAAGGAAAGGCACATAAAACATTTATCATGAGAAAACTAGTAGCCTCCTGCTTCCCTGACCTCCTAGCTCCTAGACACACTCTCCTAAACTAAATTGAACACAATCCTTCTTGGTTAAGACTATGGAAAAGCAAATATTTAGTAAATAATAGAATAGCGGGTAAGCAACTTACAAAAGCACATAGCACCCAGGAACACCTGGACAAGCAATAACTTGAACACAGGTACAAGACATATGAGCATCACCTTTTAGCATGTGAGTGCTTGTACACTCCACCAAGAGCATTCATATGCCTTTTAGTGGGTAGTCTTAGGAACCTTTTGTATGCCAGGAGAAACGTTCCTTATCAGCAGCGCTGTATGCCCCCAGTACTCCAACTCCAGTTGTTCCCCCCCCCTCGTTCACCAGATGAAAGTAACACAACAAGGGAGCACTTAGCTGAGGCCTGGGGGGCTGACTGCCTCCTCCCCAGACACCGTAGAACATTCCCTGAAGGGGGATGGGACCCCGGTCTGAGCGGCGTTCGATTCTCATCCTGAAAGGAAAGTTAGCTGGTGCCTCCTTCGCCTGTCCCTCATACCACACAGTGACGCCAGCATCCGAACTCCTCTGAATTCCTCACCCCATTTTCCTCCGACTGTGCCTGAAGACACCAAAATCACCAACAAGCAGCACGTGCCAGGGAGGGGCTTTACATCAAGTCCTGTGTGCACACATGCGCGCACAGACACCCATGACGCTCATGGGAAATGTATTTTCCTGGTCCTTGCACCCCGCAAATGGAGTCTCTATGCTCCTGCAGCATCATGGCCAGCCCCCACTCCACTTTTCCTCACATTACCCCCTCGCCCAGGCCCGCTTCTAGGACCTGGCTTGTCCGAATGAGCAAGATTAAAAGCCCTTACCAAGCAAGGAGTGTGGACATTATCCTCTGGACCAGAACCTACTCAGGAAATCAAATACCAGAGCTTCTTGCAGCGCCACTTGGAGTCCAAAATGTGATGTACCTTGATTTCTTCCTGACCATCCAGCCTGGGAGACTTCTGTGTAGCTACATCAGGAGCTGCAGGTTTAACCAAAGAAACATGAAAAACAGGATGGATCCTCATGTGGGGGGGATGTGGCAAACAAACAGCTGTTTCAAAAATACATTTCACAATGACATAAGGACCAATAATTTGAGGTAGAAATGTATGAGACCCAGACAACTTGATATGTTGAGTGGACAACCAAACACAATCCCCCACTGCATATTTAGGACTCTCCCATCTCCTCCAATCCGCCTGTTTCTTATAAGCCAACTTGACCCTGTTGAGATTTTGGCATGCCCTCTTTCTGATGTCCAAAGGTTTCTGCACAAGCTCAGTAATCGCATATATTCTATTGTGTGCCGTAAATTCCTCTGCCAACATCTTACATTCTTGTCCACAAAAACATAAATGTGGGGACATTTCTAAGGAGTCATGCTTAGTATTGTAGCAGAATTCTGCCAGCCACAAGGCCCGAACCCATGATGACCTTCCCTCCACCAAGAAGCACCTCAAGTACTGCTCCATCGTTTAATTAACTTGTCTGTCCGTCCATCTGCTGTAAAAACAACTCTGCCAACATCCTGGCACTGGGAATTCCTTCACAGGGAATAAAACGTGCCTGCTTTGTCAAACAGTCCACAACCACCCAGATTAAATCAAACTTCCCATCCTTGGGCAATTCCGTAACAAAATCCATAAACAAAAATGACCAGGGCTCTCCTAGGGTGGGTAAAGGTTTCAACAATCCTGCCTTTTTCAAATTATCCAACTTGGATCTCACACAGGTTTCACATTGTGCTACATAATCATGAACATCAGCAGTTAATCCATCCCACCAAAAATAACGCTGCACCATGTCTTGAGTCTTTCTTATTCCTGCATGACCTGCCAAAGGGGACTTGTGGCACCAAAACAAGGCTTTCCTTTATCATAACAGTGGTTACAAAAATGTTATAAAATTGGGCCTCACTTTAGGCTGTATAGAACAATACAACTTAAAATATCAATACAGTACAACACTACTCATGTAATTATATAAAGTAGTTGAAAATAAAGCAATGAGAGAACAATACATAGCAGTAAACTGGGAAAACAAACATTCCATACCCACACAACATAATAAAGTAAGAACACACAACCTAAAATACATTCTACGGGGCATCTAAAAACAGAATACAATTGATCCTTTTTATATTCACTTTGTTAAACTAATTTCTTCTCTTTTTCTCCAAAGTCTCACATATACAAAAGCCTGAAAACACACTGCCAAAATAAAAAAGAGTCCTCCCGATGTCAACCCCGACTTCACTATACCTATAGAAATAAATTTGAAAAAAGAAATGGAACAATGACACCCCAAAATATATAGCCACGGGAACAGAACTACTCGTACCCACAGTTATATGTAGTCCTTTGTAGCCTTGTATGTAGCCGCGAATATCGACAAACTGGTCAGGAAAAAAAATGCTTTCTTGAACCCCCCAGCACCTCACCAAGTGCCCCCCTCATCTGTGTCAGCTCCACCCACCCCCCAGATGGCCTCCTCACCTCCCCTGCTCTCTCCCTTCCCCCCACAACACACACTGTTTCTATGATGCAGTTTGCTTTCAGACCCGAGGCAATGGAACGTTTTGTACTGAAAACTCAGTCCCTAGACCCCTCATACTCCAACATTTCACTTGGTGTCCTCTATTCTGCCCCCACCTCTAGCCGGACAGCATTTCCATGCTTTTTTTACCCTCAAATAGCTTTTTCCCTGCATTTCGTTTTCACATATCCTCGGCTGTAGCTGCGAATATCGCTTGCATCGAGAGAAAAACAAGATGGCGGTCATGTAATTTCTAAAAACAACCTGTTTCGGGTTAATCCCCTAAATATCAATGTCTATTTTTTAGAAGCACCCCCTTCTCTAACAAATATTTAAAAAGACGACCGCACAGAATAGCTCCAAAACACACATGGATCACGATTCAATGCTTTGTTCACAAGTTGTCTTGGACCTGGTGCAAATCTGTCCAGCGATTTGGGCTGTGCGCTTTGGAAAAAATGTACTTTGTTTGTCGATGGGAAAATGAATGGGAAGTAGGCCACACATTTGATTTTATTTTTTTGACGCTTAATACATTTTATCATTTTTTAACAAATCTTTACAAAACTTTGCAGTCTGTGGGGTACATGGGTCTTTAATCACTTTTGAAATTTCGTCCACAACCATTACTCAAATCAAATGTTATTAAAGATAGAATTTTGAGGGGTTCATATGTATCTCCGACTCACCGTAGAGCGGCGATCGCCGCCATATTATATATGTATGTATATATATATATATATATATATATATATATATATATATATATATATATATAAAATAGCTCTTCGCCAACTGCAGTGATAGATTCTGAGAGATGGGTGGCATCGGGGAATGTATCAGCGGTATTACTGTATGTATCACATGAGCACCAATAGGGCTCAGAATGTTTCTCATTACCATATTTCAAGGTTCTCCTGTTGTTTCCAAAAAGTACATTACTTTATGGTAATTTACTTTGAGGAAATTACTTCAAAAATACTTTGAAATGCATTTGTGTTTGTGGGTTAAGTGGTCAAAGGGGAGTTTGGAGGGGTTTTGGGTAGGGGATTTAATGAAGGGGGAATGGTGACTTGTGGGGATCTCTGTTTAAATAAAAATGTTCAAGTAACATTTCAACGTAATTTCCACAAAGCAAATTACCACAAAGTAATTTACTTCGTGGAAATGACATGGAACCATTTCAAGACAGTGCCAGATGATAAAGCTTAATCAGTCGCCATCTTCTGAAGGTGTAGCTATCTCCATAGTTTTAACTAAGTGTAACTAAACTAGTTCACATAATTACTCTACAATCAGATGTCTAATAGGTATGAATTTTATATTTTGGCTTGCTATACCATAAATCAAATGGACCGAGGTCCACCTCATCACCACCACTTACAATTTTGTACCAGCCCTCTTGTGAATGAATTCATACGTCAACCAGATTGATGCATACAGTCTCATAATTCTTAGAAGATAAGGCCATTCATTTGAATTGCATAATGCTTTAATCTTTGTTGGTACAACCTCTTGGACAGCCAAATAAAACCAGACAGACATGTGCATTAGGTTTAATGTCTCTTACTACCATTGAAAACTGTGCACCTTCTATGGTGTTTCTGGCTTTAAGATAACAAAGCACTCTAGGTACCATTGCGTAATATAATTTCTTAATGTGTCTTCTGTGTCTGAGTCACAGTGATCTTGGGCTGAATTACTTGGCAGTACTCAAGAGCATTGTGAATCTTGGTCATATCCAATGTCTAGACGTATATAAAGTATTTTGGCACGACATCTGTAAGGGCATTACAGGGCTAGACATGTCATAACTGGGTTAACAGGGACAAGCAACCAGGGGAGGGGCATTCAAGGGACATTTGGGAGGCTGCCTGCAGATCTCTGAATAGGTGGTGGGCAGAAGAGAGTCCCAGGTGTGAATTTCCAGTAGACAGGTAGCATGAGGAAAGCCTATAGCAGGAAGGACATGAAATCATATTTAAGGTGAGGAAGGGGGGGTGAAGATAAGTGGGGAAAAAGGGCAGCCTTGTCTTGTTCCCCTATGGATATCAAAGGGGCATGATAATTGCCCATTAGCGCATACAGTGGCGACCGGACCGACAGACAGCAGCTGCGTCCATGTGATGAAACAGGGATCGAAATTACATTTCCCAAGTACCGCCCAAAGAAAGCGCCAGGAGACAGAATCAAAGGCTTTCTGAACGTCCAGCAAGGCAGCAACTGAATGCACCTTAGGATCTATTTGAGCAAGGACGTTAAACAAGGGTCTCAAATTGAGGACCGTGGAGTGTCCGGGGACAAAACCAGACTGATTAAGCCACAGCTCGTGGTGGGTTTGCCAAGCTTGAGGAGGACTGTTATCACTGCTTCCCTAAGAGTTGGGGGGAGTTCCTTCCTCAGACAGGATTCCTCCCAGGGATCGGCCAGTCGGGGATCAAGGGAGGATTTGTAGTATTTATAAAATGCCATGGGTAAACCATTGGGGCCTGGAGCCTTGTTAGAGGGAAGCATATCTATAGCACGAGAAATCTCCTCGACCAAAACAAGGCAGTCGAGGGCCTCCCTGGAGTCATCCGAGAGCTTCAACAACGGGAGCTCGTCCAGGAAGGCATCTATGTCTTGATTCACGGTCTCGTCCCTGTCGGAATAAAGTGATGCATAAAAGGAGCGGAAGACCTCGTTCACATCTGCTTCTGTATGAACCATCACACCCTCTGTGTTTTCAATAAGTGGGATTTGTCGACCCCCCCTCCTTCTGGTGGAACGCTCTAGCCAGGAGTCCACCGGTCTCTCCCCCTCGCCATGTTGGCGTGCGGCCAGTGGGTTGTCAAGGAATTCAACTCCTTTTCCGCTGCCTCCCTATAACCGTCCAAGGCCGGGTCAGTGGCATACCCAGTTTCACGCTGCTTAAGGGAGGCCTCACATTTCAGTATATCCCTGCAGATTGCCTAAAGGATTCCAGACTTGGTCAGAGCCATACCCTGGATATACGCCTTGAAAGCTTCCCTGCATACCAGAACATTGCAAAACATGTTGCAATAAATTACATTGATTGCTGCCATTTCGGTTGTGCCTGTGTCTGCTTTGCCTGGACTCATGCCTGACTCTGGCTGACAGTCTTTCAGCTCTTGCAACTGCATAAGTGCTACGAAAGAAAAGTAAGTGAAGAATGATTGTTTTTTCTTTCCTGCAGTGTTCATTCTGCATCGTCACTCCAGGGACAGCTCACCCTCTCGGCCTGGAGCACGGCAGGAAGGGGTGTGTGGGCCTCCTTCCACCATGTTTTCTGCCCAGCCCAGCTTATCTTCAATAGCTAGAGGTTCACTGAGAATACTCTATGTATGTGCCCCAGCATCAATGTCTGCCCTCACCCATCCGCGCACTAGATCATAATAAAGGAACATGCTCACTGTGTCTGTCTCCCTGATCTGTAGTCCACATGCCAGTGGGGACCGAGAACAACATGTTGCATTTCACCAAGCCCAGAATGGCTCTTTCACAGGCAACAGTTTGTTTGGGTGGACAGCTCTCACCAAACAGCATTAACCCATTGCGTTGCCCAATTCCTGTGCATGAAAGTATGCAAGCAATTTGTAACTGGCTGACCCAGACAACATCCCAAGTTAACAAGCTAAACGTTTGTGCCAAAACAAATTCTCTTTTCTGGAGAAATTAGCACAATATTTGTTCTGCTGTGTGTCTTGGAGTACTTAAAGTAGAGTGGTGTAAAACAAGAGATGTTTCAGGTGTGTGTTACATGCATTCTGGGACCTGCAGTATTCCATGCAGGATGTGAATATAAAACTACCATGATAGTGTTTTGGCTTATCTCATTCCTATAGGGATTCATATATAGGGATGTATACATTGTTTAGATGCTTTACTTTGTAAATTGTGTAGTTTGCAAGTAAACTCTATAAGACAAAAATGAAAATGTGTGTTCTACATCTTAGACGGTATGTTCTCATAAACTTAAATTGCGTAGTGGGTTCAAATCTAAATTCACTGATTCATCAAGTTTGTGAGCCTTGGCAAATGCAGTAATATTACTGCGCAGTATTTGCAAAAACTGTTATTCAGGAAAAGCGATTTAGTTCACGTTAGTCAAAAAAAGTCCCCCTTACAAAGAGGCAGATTGAATTTTTTTTGGGACAAAATCGTGTTCCCTCGTGCTCCTGTGATGGTGACGCCAAGGCAGTTGCCTAGACCTGCATTGTAGGAGTGGCCTTGATTCAGTCCCACATCACTAGACTTGACAACCGATTGAGTATTTGTAATGAGCCATTCTGGGGCCAGATTACAGAAACGTTTCAACAGTGCAAATGCAAAGTTGCACAGTATTAGCAAAGTTTGCCCTATTTCTAAAAGCACTTGGAAATATTAGAACACCATTGCACCATGACAAGTGCATTTTGGTATGTTGTAAGAATTAGGGCAAAAATTGCCCTGGTGAAAAAATGAAACATTTTCACTGTCTTTTTGTACCAGGGCAAAGTTTGCCCTAGTGCTAATATGAAATAGTATTAGCACTAGGGCCCCGGTTCAAAAATGCATCGAAAATGTATGTTTTTTGGACTAGGGTGATTAGTGCCTTGGTGTTTATAGCATGCCAAACTGCACTTGTCATGGTACAATGATTTCCAAATATGCCCCAGTGTTTTAAGAAATAGGACAAACTTTGCTGTAGTTTTAATACCGTGCAAATTGCTCCCTTGCACCAGTGCAAAGCTTCTGTAATCCGGCCCCTGGTCTTCAGAGATTCTAGTATAGTGAACTGATTTCAGCAAAGCAAACATTAATTTCCTCCCCTGCTGCTGTCCATCACTGGAGCTACTTGGGAAATGCGGGAGTCTGTCCCACTGGAAAATGAGAGAAAGTCTTTGCTATGCTATGCTATTGGTTTTGTATGTCACCTTATGCAATGTTCAAAGTCTCTTGGTGCTCCAGGATCTGCAAGAGATGGAGCAGGAGACTATCACGGAGGAGATAACCAGCTACATTTGCTTTGTTGCAATTATGTTGGTGTATGAGGCTCTGAAGATAGGTAGATCTGTGTGTAGTGTAAGCTTCATGTTGGTGATGCTGTGTTTTGTGTAATGTCTGCCAGAGTGGTGTATCTGTGGTGAGATTGTGTGTGTTTTTAGGGGCATTTAGTCGAGGCACACATCTTGGCGTGCTGAATATTCTCCTGTGTTAACCTATGTATTGCTGCTGGAGTTATGTCGAAGTGTTGTCAGGATGATTTAGAGCGGATGATCTTTATTTATTTTATGTATTCATAGCATGCGTTGTGATACCTTGACCAGCACCCTACCTCTACTAACATCAACATCCATCAAACGTTTGAAGTTTGTAAATATCAGAGGTTACATGTATTTGTGTATATTCATACACCTTATTTCCCTAGTTGTTATGCTAGATAGTATGGTGTTGGGCTAAGTCATTCTATGCAACAGCACACATGCAGGACCCGTATTTTGAAGTGAAATGCCTAATTGCCCCCCCCCCCCCCCCCAGCCCCTTTTTCAATGCCGGCTGTGACCACCAAGACGCTCAAGCTGCAGGCCCGCCCAGGTTTATATGGCATTATTTATAGCCCTATTGGACTTGCAACTTGAATTAGAAATTGACAAAGCCAGCCAAACACTATATCACAGGACAACTGCATGAACACAGGTCTCGAAAACTACTGTTTTCCTCTTAAGGTCTGACTAGAACTCTTGGTGAGTACATACACTTTTTTTCTCAATTTAAAGCACTGGTATGCATGTAAGCAATCATACAAAAAGAGAGCATACCACCAGTTTGCAATTAAGTATGCTAATTTCTGCACTACAATTCAATTCGCTGTCACTCCGTTTTGTGGAGCCAGAAAAAAACGTATTCCCCATACACCTTATTAATTAAAGTGGACTGTAAATAATGCCCCGATGACAAGGCATTTACGTTGCACATGGCAAGCGGTGCTCACAATTACAATAAAATGCTGTCTGACATGCTCGCGTGTCGGGCAGCGTTTAATTTCAGGTGTGAAAACTGCTGACCATGTGTGCAGGGGAATCAGTGTTCACAATTACAATAAAACCGAATGTGGCAGCGAGCATTTATAATGGATCCTTATGGGGTCTGGCTACTGTATGCTGGTGCAGAAGGCCGTCAGACCCCTCAGGGGTCGCCAGCATTTGCGCCATCATGAGAATTCATGTTGGGGCAAATGCTGGACCATTTGAATGACTGAGCAGAAAGGGCAGAAACGTAAGTTGCGTTCCGCCCAGCCTCTCCCCCATTGAACATGAACTCGTATCTGTTTTGCCGGTGGACCTTTCCTTGCTTCTATCATGGGACACCATGTGATTTGCACCATATTTCTACTGCAGCACAATTTTGAAATAATGTTCTAGATTTTCAGCATTGCCTGCCCACTACTGATAATCCTGCAATAATGCCACATGTGCTGACGTGGCATGCATTCATTGGACAAGTGATCATTTCACATTTCCCAAAATGTGCAAACAAATGTTTTTCTTGTGCTAACACAATGGTTTGCCATTGTTCCTGTGGTTCTAAATGAGGGTATGCATTGGGCACAGAGGAGCAGAATTCATTTCCACAATCATATTTGCCTCCCACAAATGCGGGTATTAGTCGTGTTGGCTTTCTAGAGGTTGCTCCTCATCAAACTGAAAATGTCAGTGTCGTGTTGTGGGTCCCCTTGTGGGGAATAGCAGCATTTCTCATCCAAGAAGATGGGAAGGGAATTCCACGTCCTGCTGTGGATTTGTGTGCACATGTCTTAGGGAATGGATGTGGGCAGCCCTTCGGCTAATGCAAACCTCACTCAAGATCCACAGGGGTAATTTACCCTCCCAATCTGTGAGAATGAAGGCAGACATTCAGTGAATTGCTTTTCAGAGAAAGATGGCTGCATGCGACATTGCCGCCAGACCGAGATACGCCAAATATTGCCGGACTAAAAAGAACTTTGGAAAAACATTCCATTTCTGCTTTTAGATAGTATTACATCGAATACTTACTATAAGCTAAGATGCGCTATGATGTCAACATGTCAAAAGTTGCACTAACGTGGTACATTTTTCATCCCCTGGCATTTTAACGTGCACATTCGAACGAAAACGCTCATCGTTACCCTCTCCCCCACTTACTTTTAGCTATTGCCTATCCCCACCCTTTCCCACCCCCTCTAAAAAAATTCGATGAGCATATTCCTTGTAATGAACACGTTAAAATGCCAGGGGATGAAATTGCTGGCGATGAAAGGACATGGTACCACTTCTGCATCTGTGTAACTAACACAGTTTCAATGTAATTTGTGTTATTAAACCAGTAAGCCCACTTTAAGGTTAATCAAACATGCACTTCTCAGCCTTCCAAAGGAAAGGCATCTTTGCCCTTATCATGTGCCTGTAAGGCGTTCCTTTGTATTGTTCGACAGAAGTCACATAGGCCACGGCTGCAGTTTCATTGGGCCAGACCTGTGCAAAAAAATGGAGCTCACAGAAACCAGAAACCTTCTTAAAATGATTGCATAGTCTTCCTTCCTTCCTTCCTTCCCCTCCCTTCCTTCCTTCCTTCCTTCCTTCCTTCCTTCCTTCCTTCCTTCCTTCCTTCCTTCCTTCCTTCCTTCCTTCCTTCCTTCCTTCCTTCCTTCCTTCCTTCCTTCCTTCCTTCCTTCCTTCCTTCCTTCCTTCCTTCCTTCCTTCCTTCCTTCCTTCCTTCCTTCCTTCCTTCCTTCCTTCCTTCCTTCCTTCCTTCCTTCCTTCCTTCCTTCCTTCCTTCCTTCCTTCCTTCCTTCCTTCCTCCCTCCCTCCCTCCCTTCCTTCCTTCCTTCCTTCCTTCCTTCCTTCCTTCCAGACATGAGTTAACAAGTTTAAATGAATTTTCTATGATCAGGTAAAATAATACTTCATGTTATCTGAAGTGTGTTTGCGTTTTATAAGGCCTAGAACCAGTAAACAAAACTCTCCAAGATATTATGAAGCGCAATCAACAGAAACGTGGAGGAGTGGAAGAGAGCACTCCATGCAATGCTTTGAATACATTACTAATCATCCTCCTCCAGTTTGCATTGGCGCTAGTGCTGGAACATCTTGTGTATATGCATTTGAATAGCAATGCTGACCTGTGACCGTTCCTCATCAATTGATGTATTTTAAGTCTCTGGCATGCTATTTCATTTAACAAGAATCACGCAAAAAAAGATTGCTTAAAAGTTACAAATCCATCCTAAGAAACATTATTTTTCTTCCTTCTCCTAAAATGTATTTGATGTTACCGCATCTGTACACACTATTCTATTCTATGAAAGGGTGCATGGCCGTTTGCGACAATTGTGCCTTGTTTAGTGTGCATAATTAAACAAAAAGAAACGCAGACAAAAGTGTCCATCTTTTGCAAAATCATTAAAGTTGAAAGTGTCAGAGGTTAAAACCTACATAGATATTGGGGACGAGTCGCTACGTCACTGGTCTGCTGTAAGTTCTGACTTGTATACATTAAACTTAAACGATGTGATGTACCTTAAATCTAGAAATACAAGTCACTAAACTGTGGGGTGCTTCGAGATAAGAAGCAGTCTTATATATTTATTCAGAGAAAAAACTTTAGTTGCAGGGACATTAAGATGTGCAATACATTGTAACAAAACCTTTGGAATTCTGGGGAAAAAACTACAGCTGCAGGGACGTTGAGGTGAATATTTAACGCAACAAAACCCATGAAAGTCAGCTAAAGCCACCTAAACTTTGTGCCCCCCCGATGGGAGATGGGCAGCCTAAGACCACAATGATATCATGGATGGCATCACTGGTGGCATCACTAATTACATCATATATGACACCACTAATTTAATCTGTGATGAATTGTGACATAACACAATGTGTGACTTAGCTAATAAAAGCTTTTAATAACTAAATGACAATTTAGACCATGGGCTTGACCGTGGCCTTTCCCAAGGCCAAGGCTGTGGTCATTGGCCATGCTCGAAGGCCATGGTTAGTGTCTGGTTAGTGTTGTGAAATATACAGTTCCATGGCCACTCGCCATGGGTGAAGGCCATGGCTAGTGGCCCCTTAATGTATTAAAATATACAGTGGCCAAGCTGAAGGCCATGGCTAGTGGCCCGTTAGTGTTTTAAAATATACAGTAGTCAGGACTAAAGGGCTTTGCCACTGGCTATGGCCAGTTAGTGTCGTAATGTAATCAGTGATTCCATCAGTGATGGCATCAGTGATGTCATCGATGATGTCATCCATGATGTCATCATTGTGGTCATAGGCTGCACAACAGGCAGATTGAAGTTAAAGTGGCTTAAGCTGAATTTAAGGGATTTTGTTGCAATACATGTTCACCTTAATGTCCATGCAACTAAAGTTTTTTCCCTGAATTTCAAGGGTTTTGTGATACCATAGATCAAACATTTTCTTTGTTATTGTCACTAATAGCATTCAAAACAAATATTAAAACTGATTTACTTTAGAGAAAAAAAATATTTGGAAACAATGTACAAGCAAGATGTGTTCTTCAGAATTTCTTAACTGATTTCTTATATGGTTGCCTGATTTTGTCTTCTCGGTCAACATTACATCTGTGAAAGACAATGCAATATATTTCAAAAAGAAGGGTAGCATTGTGTTATAATAGTTCTCTACAAATACTGAATGTATTGCTAGTAATCAACCATTTAAGGTTGTGATTCTTAATCATACTCTTGTAAAGGAAAACAACTTCTTACTGGAGAGAAAACAACTCTACTCTATGAACTAAAATGTTTCATATACTGGTACCTTTATATCTCAACTTTGTAAAGTTAATATGATAGTGATACAAAAAACATAATTATTGGTACCCATTACTTCAATATACAACAGTTTTTCAAAAACGTTATTTCTATTTGCAGAACCTATTGTTAAAAGATCAATTTCTATATGTGATTTCCCTCACTGTAAATTAAGTACATACACATTACATTATTGCTGAGAACAGAACAATGAGATCAGATGCCACATTCTTTGAGGTGGCTAATTTTACACAGATTGTACATTCTATGAGCTACATCGGCCAGGAACAGCCTAGAATCCAAATTTCAAGCAAAGAGAGGACATTAATGTGGGGCATTGCTGCTATTATTGGATGGGCAGGGCAAATAATGCATAATTGATAATACTATTTAAAGGTAAACCCTCAAGGTGCTAATAGCAATAATTGAAAAAAAAAAATTCTGATTCTTTTCTACCAGTGGCTGGAGAAACTCAGGGTTTCCTTCGAAATGGAAACGAGGACTGCCTTCAGAGCATCTCTCTCCTCCTCCAATACCTGTCTCTTATGAATTTAACCAAGGTTTGGATTAGCGTCATTTCCTCACACAGCCTCCTAAGGTATTAATCAACATTTTCCCTAAGTTTATATTTTAATTTAGGAACAAAGCATGGTATTTGAACAATATGTATACAAACAATATAATAAAAATAAGAAACTGCATACACACACCTAATGTTTCATGTCGGTACAAACTTTTCTTTGTTTTATATCAGATAACATTTGCGGAAGTAGTTTATGTAACCGTAGTAAGGAAACTGAGATATATAACATAACTATGTCATTCGTTTTACTTAAAAAAGCCATGCCAACATTGTACCATTATTTTGAGTGGGAAGCTTTTTGTTATCTAAATCCATACTAGTATATAAAATAATAGATAGATAGTAAAAAATACCCCACATTTAAATAAATGAATATGTACTTCAAGCTTTCCTAGCTATTTTAGGATTGTCATTACAATACGTCTTGTGAAAACTGTGTGTGTGTCCTTATTTTGGCCACCTACACACAAAAGAAGTTAATGTCAACATGCTCCAATGTATACCTCACCTTTCAATCTTTTTTTTCTTTAATTGTCAACTTGTTTTTAATACTTTCATATACACATGGGTTTACATATTACTGCAGAATATATTCCCAAACTTTTCAACGAAATGGCAAACTGCAATTTGTAACTACCTCAGGAACTCCAATAACTGGTGGTTTAGCCACACACCATTCCTCAAAATGTGGCAGCTCAAAGGCCGTGTAAAATAGACATTTTGGCCTCCAATCTGGCTACCAGTTAAATTGGTTGTTTACCTGGTAAGAATACAACACTAGGGACCCACGATGCAGAGTGCATTCTTTTTTTCCGGATACCTTGAAATGTACTCAGTAGTCTACTAATTATTTCTAAATTGTCATAAAAATATGTTGTTTAAAATGTGTGTGCATCCTTGCCTTGGCCACCTACACACATGAGAAGTTAATGATATATGTTTTAATAATTTATTTTGGACAAAATCCAGAGTGTAAACAAACAATACATCTCCAGACTTTTTTTAGAAATAAGCACAGTTGAATAGGAGGTATTTCAGAGAATTCACCAACAAGTAGTTAAACTGAAGAGACTTTATAATACAGTGATATTCGTGTGCACCCTAACATGCTATTAATATTACTTCTTTACGTGAAAATATACCCAAAGGCAATAGCCACACCCATGTTTATTAAATGTGCATGTCACAATATGAACTTTGTTATGTTAAATCTTCAATATACACAAAAATTACATTAGAACTATACTGATGTTCTCTTAATTGTCATTACATTACTCCTTGTAAAGTCTGTGTGTGTCCTTATTTAGCCACCTACACACATAAGAAGGTAATGACAACACACTACAAACTTTCCTTACAATTTCAGTTTTCTGTCACAAATTAATTCGTTTTCAAAACTTTACTATGTTTTTTTTGGTCTGTTTGGTACTGTTTACTTGTTTCATATATACACAGATATCTCTAACTACACTCTCTAGCACTCAAATAATGTACCCAGAACAACTTACATAACATAGTACTTGAGCTCTGAGTTGAGTTCCAATATCTTTATTTCGGCAGAAACGCCATAAAAGATAAACAACATAAAATAGTACAGACAGATATAAAACAAATAAAAGGCAGTTACATCTCTATATAAACACTTGCAGCAACCAACACACCACATAAAATAGTCAATAAAGTAATAAACAGCTTGAAAATAGTCTTCTTTTTTTAAAGCAGATGTTAAGAAAACAGAAACAGCCATCACAGATGAGTGAGAAGAGCAACGCTTTAGTGCATCATGGGACAACTGAATAGATGGTGTTTTTTGGTGAATCCGTAATGGCCGGAGCCACTGCAGCCTCTCCACATGATAAAAGGGGCAGAAGAAAACAAGATGCCTTACATCTTCAATTACATCCAAACAGAGTGGAAAACAGTTTATGTATAACCCTTTCTCCATTTGGAAGTAAAATAGGCCAGTGGGAGAGTGCCCAAATTGAACTTTGCATACCAACTTTTAAGGTGAGGGTCAGCTGATAATCTAAGTATGCTTCCAAACCCCAATGCTTTTTTAACTACAAAAAAATGCGGACTTCTTCCCTGCCAAACAGCTGTCAATCATTTCACTCCAAGCCCACTCAGTGAAACATTTCTCAACATAACCTTTATATCTGTCCCCAAACCTTTTGTTGTTTTCCCATAGGTCTGCATGCCCAATAGTGGTTAGCATATTTCTCACTTGTCTGACCCATGGGAGTTGCCTTCCACCCAGTGGGAGAAATACCTCCAAAAATGTTCCTAATATAACATAAGGGCCTCAGTATTCCAAATGTGTAACCAGCATAAGACAGGATGAAACATATTAACACATTTAATTTCTATTATTCCAAACTCACAGACCACCGGGTTAGATGGTGCGCTTGATGGAAGGCTGAGGAGAGTTTAAAAAAAAATCTATTATCTGCAATCTGGATGGGGGTGCAGTCACCATAACCCCATAAATCAGCTGCATAAATTACTGCTGGTATTGTTTGGGCCTGATAAATCCTGAGGGAAATTGAGAGTGCCTCTACATCCAGACAATTCACAAGATTTGAGATTAACTTGCATTAGCATAAATTATGCAATTGGCTTTTTTCAACCTGACTAATCCATTTTAACTTGTAAGAAAAGATCAGCCCCAAATAACTAAAAGACTCCACTGACTCAAACATCCAAGAGTTCAGATGAAAGCTCAGTTCCGTGCGGGCCTTACAGCCAACCTGGTGAGACTGCATTGTTTTTTGTTTTGGAATAATTAATGCACAGACCTTTTTCAGAACACAGCAAAAACATCCAATTGATTCTGCAACCCCATCAGGGGTTTGGAAAGCAAAACTGTGTCATCTGGAAACAAAAGGAGGCTCCATTTACAGCTTCCCAATCTCGATGCGTCCATTGCTGCTGCCTGCATTGCAGAAACCATGCTATTAATATATAATAAAACCAACAGTGGGGCCAAAACACATCCCTCTCTGACCCCAATACCTATGGAAACCGTTTCTGTGGTCTCTCCATATGGACCCCACCGAATATGTGCACTGATGTCAAAATACAGTAAGTTGATGGCTATAACCATGATTGGGGAATACACACTTTCTCTGAAACTGTCCATAAAAGATCCCTCAGCACAGAGTGAAAGGCAGTTTGGAGATCCACAATTGCCAGATACAAACTTTGGGAGCTCAAGGTCACATATGTTGGACAGATGGCATCTAGCCTCACTGCCTAGTCTAAAGTTGCAAACCCTGGCCTGAAGCCTGCCTGTACCTGCAATAGAATACCTAGATTGTCCACCCAATTCTACGAACAACTGAGAACCACCCGCACGTCTACTACTTATAGGGAATACCTTTACAGGTTAAAATATACATACTAATGGTCCATAATAAAAAAGAAGTAGAACATTGCAGAATGCTGTTTTTTAAAATGTATAAGATGTTGAATATCTACTATACACATTTGAGTTGCAGTGATGTTATGTTGCAACTTAATACATATGTATTCTTTACTTCTTACAAAAAAGTTATACACTTTTTTCCATTTTTAAATGACAATATTGCATTTTGTTATTCGTAAAGAATATAGAACATACCTTAAACCTTAGGTTCTAGCAACATTTCGAAAGCATGATTTAAACCCTTTGGCAATCTAGCTTGGTGTGCTACTATAGAGTCATTGCACACAAGCTATTTTACTTCTGTACACACCCATATTTTGAAATGTCCACACTGAATGGATGCTCCCTCATGAAAAATGAATGCATGTGTTTTACATATTGTATTACAAATAGAAACCTGACTAGTTACAATATTTAAAACAGCAGTATTCATTTTCCTACCATCCATACTGTATCTTGAAACATCATTAAAAGATAACTATTGTAAACTACTTTTTGTAGTGTAGATTGTAAATTACAACCACACCCACTGCATCTAATTTCATGGTATGTTTGTTTTACTAGATCAGACAAATATACACTTTTCTGATCTGGGTCAGGGAGATATAGAAAGCTTTCTTTAAGATGGAGAGTAATTTTCACTTTTAAACATTGTCGACACTCATGGTTCCATTCATAAGATATTCCTACATATCTTTCCACACTAACTGTTTCCTGATCTAACACCTCAAAAATAATCACACATAGTTCTTGACTATCTTCCTGAGTTTTTCAGAAAGATGTTTTCTTCCACTCTCTACAGCCACTAAATATCAGATTGACAATATTGAATGTATGTTGTTTGGTCTTTAATCTACTGACACTTTAAGAATATAAAGTTCTCTACATACATATTTCTCTACTGTTTAAGCTATTTCATGCATCAGTCGTGTTACTTGAATCAACATGCTCAAAGCTGCATTTGAATAGCATTCTACCCCTGTTTCATTACTAAATCTACAGTGGGTGTATGTTGTATGTGATTAACTTTCCAACACTGGTAGATTGTCTTCTTTTGTAGTCTTAATTGGAACCTATTTGTTTTAATGTAGTTATATCTGTTGCTTATTTATTCCTGTTAAAAGCTTTACAGGAATGGGAAGAAGGTCCAAGTACAGAGCATACAGTACACACAATCTATCATATTCTTCAATACAGGAAATGCCAGTTGTCCCTTAAGACTCCTCGTAGTAAACCTTCAATATTTCTCACATGTGCCAGTGCCACATATGACATTCCTTCTTTAAACACTCTGTAGCCAATGTCAATCAGTGCTGATTCTAATGTCAATCCTTGTGATTTATGCACAGTAATTGTCTAATTTAAATAATTGTGTTTTTGCTGTTTTATCTAATTCTAGAGGCATAAACGGTGCATCTAAAACATCACATGATTTTATCTCTATAATGTCTTGCTTCTCAGGCAGCAGCATTAGAGAGTTGAATGTGTCACACTCTGTGACAGTACACACCAAAGCAACACAAGAAATGTTCTTTTCTTGAAGAGTCAACAGGACATCATATCCAGTGCAAACTGCATGAAACATGTTGAAAATCAGTCTCCCATTTAAGACTGTTCTCATATTTTTCCAAGGGTACCTATACATATCTTGTTTAGTATTTTTGCTTTCTCTAAATCTGCAGATTGCCTCATAAAAATAGTAAGCTCCTTCAGTTGAAAACATTTCCAATGGTTGAGATTATCAATGCTACATTTAGTCTTCTGAGTATCTTTAGAGTGCAGCATCTTGAAGACTGGTTGAATTTTCACTGGAGTTAATTGTAACAAATCTCCAAAAATTATGACACGTCTCCCTCCAAAAAAAGCATCATAGTCAGTCCTCAAGACCTCTTGCACTCACAAGTAAATGAAAGCAAGCATCAAGTTAGACACCATGCACACATCATCTGCAATCAGCATATTTTAAATTTTCCTACAACTCTCCCTACGTCTTGTGTTACATTTGATGCATGTCTTCAATATTCAAATGTATTATCATGCTTCAATTGATGTAAAATAACACCACCTATATTAAATGCTGACATGCCTAGGAGCCGTTACAATACGTGACAATGAGCAATCAGTGTCCTGTTGTATCATTGCTCTCAACGCATGAATTAAAAAAGATGTTCCTGTTCTAGCTTGTCCACTAACTTGCATCAATAGGGGTCTGTATTGAACACAAGGACATTCAAGCTTGTCATGTTTTAAAGCATGTAAAAACCTATCTTTGATTTTACCATAAACTTCTTTCTGCTCTTCATTTAGTGTACTAACTAATGTGTCATAATCTGCGAGAGCAACTTTGTCTGTTGCATTGCACTTTCTACTTGTTCCATTGCAATCTCAACATCAGTTTTGATAATTGGTTTTCCTAACACATTTTGACTTCCTTCTGCAGACCCTTGACTGCCCTCAGGGGTCTCTTTTGCCAATTCATTTGCCAAACATTCTTCTTGACAACATTTTTCACCAGTAGCTCTAAGTGTTGGACACAATTTGTGTGCAAACAATGACTTTTTAAAAGTGTGTACATTTCCAAGCAAATCACTCTCTGCATGACATGGGAAGAACAACTGCAAAATGCAAAAATAAAAGAATTCAATTTTCTCTGCAGTTTGGCAAGACAGTTTCATGCGGTTTATGAGACTTGGCTTTTCATGTGTCCCTAGACAACCAGTACATCTTTGTGCTTTAAACTGTCCTCTGTCATTGTTTGCTTCAACATTTCGATACGAGTAGTGTTCTGCTACTTCTTACAAACAAAGATCCTCCAACTAGGCAGACCTATCTGGATAATAGGTGTCAATCAAGTTGTTTTTCAAGATCTCTATACTATAAGGTACTCTTTAAGCTACCTGCTGAATTTCACTCATAGGCTTTAGTACCCGATTTCTTGTAGTAGTTGGGCCAAGACTTAACCATACTACATTAATGCTACATCCATACAGAGGCAAACTAGTTAGCCGATCTGCAGCTTTCTAGCTGCCACACTCTCTGAGAGAGATATCTTCATACCAAAGCATGGAGGTTTTTGACTGAGTCTTGTGTCAGCTGATACACCTGCCCACACCTCAGCTGCATTGTTCTTTTCAGATTTTGTCATGTATGATGTAACATAGAGAGAAGCATCTGTTGTATTATCTGCAATATACTGTACAACACTATTTGCATTCCAGCGTTGAGCAATGGCAGGATTGTCATCATAAATGAATTGGCATTCCTTATCTCTTTTTAAGTAGTTCGTATTCCTTGATGATTTTCCAGTCACATGGTGTTGAACAGATGTCATAAGACTGTTTGCTTGACCAACTGGTATAACAGGCCTAGGAAATCGGAATCTTCACTGTGTGTACTACTTGTCTTTACTTTTATATTTTCTCTGACAGTACTTTCCACACAAGTGCCCTCCAAACCTTTCAACCTTGTTCCTTAGATCAGCATTTACATGCTGAGCAGGGATGGAAAAAGTTACATATTTTTCTACAAACTCCATGACACAGCTGTCACATTTTTGACCAAACTAAGGAACATTTTTAATCTACAACCACTTATGTATATGTGGAGCTCCACATGCCTAGTACACTTTTCTCCAAAAGAAATGTTCTATAGTACCCAGTGGTTCATTTAATTTATTACATATTAACAGGGTAATTCATAGAAAATCGCACAAAAGTGGTGCACGCGACTGGCGCACAGCATGCCCGTGCGAATGTCTGCGCCAGCCGCGTGCGCTAAAATCGATTTCCGCGCACAGCGTATTCATGGATTTTCGCATCCAAAACCAGCCGTGGCACAGCGTGGCGCAGCGACCCTGCAGCAGCGCCAGTTACGCCCCCAAGAACGCCCTTGCACAAGGAAAAGCCTTCAAAATCCCCAAATATTCGCAAAGGGCTGCGCTAACCCTGGACCAGTTCACAGGGCTGGCAAACAGCAAACGCCAAGCGGGGAACGTGTATGACAGGGGTTCGTGGGAAGTATCACACGCAATTCCAGCAGGGTACGTGTATTTCAGGGGTGCGCGGGAAGTTCCACACGCGATTTCAGCAGGGTATGTGTATTTCAGGGGTGCGCGGGAAGTTCCACACGCGATTGGCCCCGTGCGAGCAGGGTACGTGTATTCCAGGGGTGCGCGGGAAGTTCCACACGCGATTTCAGCAGGGCATGTGTATTTCATGGGTGCGTGGGAAGTTCCACACGCGATTGGCCCCGTGAGAGCAGGGTACGTGTATTCCAGGGGTGCGCGGGAAGTTCCACACGCGATTACAGCAGGGTACGTGTATTTCAGGGGAGCGAGGGAAGTTCCACACGCGATTGGCCCCGTGCGAGAAGGGTACGTGTATTTCAGGGGTGCGCGGGAAGTTCCACACGCGATTTCAGCAGGGTACGTGTATTTCAGGGGTTCTGGGGAGTACTACACGTGAATTGGCCGTGTGGGTCCTCCCAGGTGTTTGCTCTACAACCTCCACGGCCCCTGCAGGCAGCCCACACCACGGGGGACTACCCTGCACCCCTGCTCATGTCCCGCACGCAGCCCATCCACCATGGGCATGCCCCCCAGCCAACCCACATGTCACCTTGCACTACTGATCAACAATGCATGTCTCCCACAACCCCCACCCACCAGCAGTGCAGGGGCAGCCAACACCAGGCCCCCACCCATGTCCACCACCACCCCCACCCCCCAGCCACCAGGGGCAGCCTCCACCAGGCCCCCACTCATGTCTCCCACCACCCCCACCCCCCAGCAGTGCAGGGACAGCCTCCAACAGGCCCCCACTCATGTCTCCCACCACCCCCACCCCCCAGCAGTGCAGGGGCAGCCTCCAACAGGCCCCCACTCATGTCCCCTATTACCCCCACCCACCAGCAGTGCAGGGGCAGCCTCCAACAGGTCCCCACTCATGTCCCCTATTACCCCCACCCCCCAGCAGTGCAGGGGCAGCCTCCACAAGGCCCCCACTCCTGTCCCCTATTACCCCCACCCCCCAGCAGTGCAGGGGCAGCCTCCAACAGGCCCCCACTCATGTCTCCCACCACCCCCACCCCCCAGCAGTGCAGGGGCAGCCTCCACCAGGCCCCCACTCATGTCTCCCACCACCCCCACCCCCCAGCAGTGCAGGGGCAGCCTCCACAAGGCCCCCACTCCTGTCCCCTATTACCCCCACCCCCCAGCAGTGCAGGGGCAGCCTCCAACAGGCCCCCACTCATGTCTCCCACCGCCCCCACCCCCCAGCAGTGCAGGGGCAGCCTCCACCAGGCCCCCACTCATGTCTCCCACCACCCCCACCCCCCAGCAGTGCAGGGGCAGCCTCCGACAGGCCCCCACTCATGTCTCCCACCACCCCCACCCCCCAGCAGTGCAGGGGCAGCCTCCAACAGGCCCCCACTCATGTCCCCTATTACCCCCACCCCCCAGCAGTGCAGGGGCAGCCTCCAACAGGCCCCCACTCATGTCTCCCACCACCCCCACCCCCCAGCAGTGCAGGGGCAGCCTCCACCAGGCCCCCACTCATGTCTCCCACCACCCCCAACCCCCAGCAGTGCAGGGGCAGCTTCCACAAGGCCCCCACCCATGTCTACCACCACCCCCACCCCCAGCCACCAGGGGCAGCCTCCACCAGGCCCCCACTCATGTCTCCCACCCCCCCCACCGCCCAGCAGTGCAGGGGCAGCCTCCACCAGGCCCCCACCCATGTCTACCACCACCCCCACCCCCCAGCCACCAGGGGCAGCCTCCACCAGGCCCCCACTCATGTCTCCCACCACCCCCACCCCCCAGCCACCAGGGGCAGCCTCCACCAGGCCCCCACTCATGTCCCCTATTACCCCCACCCCCCAGCAGTGCAGGGGCAGCCTCCACCAGGCCCCCACTCATGTCTGCCACCACCCCCACCCACCAGCAGTGCAGGGGCAGCCTCCAACAGGCCCCCACTCATGTCTCCCACCACCCCCACCTCCCAGCAGTGCAGGGGCAGCCTCCACCAGGCCCCCACCCATGTCTACCACCCCCCCACCCCCCAGCCACCAGGGGCAGCCTCCACCAGGCCCCCACTCATGTCTCCCACCACCCCCACCCCCCAGCAGTGCAGGGGCAGCCTCCACCAGGCCCCCACCCATGTCTACCACCACCCCCACCCCCCAGCCACCAGGGGCAGCCTCCACCAGGCCCCCACTCATGTCTCCCACCACCCCCACCCCCCAGCAGTGCAGGGGCAGCCTCCACCAGGCCCCCACCCATGTCTACCACCACCCCCACCCCCCAGCCACCAGGGGCAGCCTCCACCAGGCCCCCACTCATGTCTCCCACCACCCCCACCGCCCAGCAGTGCAGGGGCAGCCTCCACCAGGCCCCCACTCATGTCCCCCTGCACCCCCAGCCACCAGGGGCAGCCTCCACCAGGCCCCCACTCATGTCTCCTATTACCCCCACCCCCCAGCAGTGCAGGGGCAGCCTCCACCAGGCCCCCACTCATGTCTCCCACCACCCCCACCCCCCAGCAGTGCAGGGGCAGCCTCCAACAGGCCCCCACTCATGTCTCCCACCACCCCCACCCCCCAGCAGTGCAGGGGCAGCCTCCAGCAGGCCCCCACTCATGTCCCCCTGCACCCCCACCCCCCAGCCACCGGGGGCAGCCTCCACCAGGCCCCCACTCATGTCCCCCTGCACCCCCACCCCCCAGCCACCAGGGGCAGCCTCCACCAGGCCCCCACTCATGTCCCCCTGCACCCCCACCCCCCAGCAGTGCAGAGGCAGCCTCCACCAGGCCCCCACTCATGTCTCCCACCACCCCCACCCCCCAGCAGTGCAGGGGCAGCCTCCACCTGGCCCCCACTCATGTCTCCCACCACCCCCACCCCCCAGCAGTGCAGGGGCAGCCTCCACCAGGCCCCCACTCATGTCCCCTATTACCCCCACCCCCCAGCAGTGCAGGGGCAGCCTCCACCAGGCCCCCACTCATGTCCCCTATTACCCCCACCCCCCAGCAGTGCAGGGGCAGCCTCCAACAGGCCCCCACTCATGTCTCCCACCACCCCCACCCCCCAGCAGTGCAGGGGCAGCCTCCACCAGGCCCCCACTCATGTCTCCCACCACCCCCACCCCCCAGCAGTGCAGGGGCAGCTTCCACCAGGCCCCCACCCATGTCTACCACCACCCCCACCCCCCAGCCACCAGGGGCAGCCTCCACCAGGCCCCCACTCATGTCTCCCACCCCCCCACCCCCCAGCAGTGCAGGGGCAGCCTCCACCAGGCCCCCACCCATGTCTACCACCACCCCCACCCCCCAGCCACCAGGGGCAGCCTCCACCAGGCCCCCACTCATGTCTCCCACCCCCCCACCCCCCAGCAGTGCAGGGGCAGCCTCCACCAGGCCCCCACTCATGTCCCCCTGCACCCCCACCCCCCAGCCACCAGGGGCAGCCTCCACCAGGCCCCCACTCATGTCCCCTATTACCCCCACCCCCCAGCAGTGCAGGGGCAGCCTCCACCAGGCCCCCACTCATGTCTCCCACCACCCCCACCCACCAGCAGTGCAGGGGCAGCCTCCAACAGGCCCGCACTCATGTCTCCCACCACCCCCACCCCCCAGCAGTGCAGGAGCAGCCTCCACCAGGCCCCCACTCATGTCTCCCACCACCCCCACCCCCCAGCAGTGCAGGGGCAGCCTCCACCAGGCCCCCACCCATGTCTACCACCACCCCCACCCCCCAGCCACCAGGGGCAGCCTCCACCAGGCCCCCACTCATGTCTCCCACCACCCCCACCCCCCAGCAGTGCAGGGGCAGCCTCCACCAGGCCCGCACCCATGTCTACCACCACCCCCACCCCCCAGCCACCAGGGGCAGCCTCCACCAGGCCCCCACTCATGTCTCCCACCACCCCCACCGCCCAGCAGTGCAGGGGCAGCCTCCACCAGGCCCCCACTCATGTCCCCCTGCACCCCCACCCCCCAGCCACCAGGGGCAGCCTCCACCAGGCCCCCACTCATGTCTCCCACCACCCCCACCCCCCAGCAGTGCAGGGGCAGCCTCCACCAGGCCCCCACTCATGTCCCCCTGCACCCCCACCCCCCAGCCACCGGGGGCAGCCTCCACCAGGCCCCCACTCATGTCCCCCTGCACCCCCACCCCCCAGCCACCAGGGGCAGCCTCCACCAGGCCCCCACTCATGCCCCCCTACACCCCCACCCCCCAGCAGTGCAGGGGCAGCCTCCACCAGGCCCCCACTCATGTCTCCCACCACCCCCACCCCCCAGCAGTGTAGGGGCAGCCTCCACCAGGCCCCCACTCATGTCTCCCACCACCCCCACCCCCCAGCAGTGCAGGGGCAGCCTCCACCAGGCCCCCACTCATGTCCCCTATTACCCCCACCCCCCAGCAGTGCAGGGGCAGCCTTCAACAGGCCCCCACTCATGTCTCCCACCACCCCCACCCCCCAGCAGTGCAGGGGCAGCCTCCACCAGGCCCCCACTCATGTCCCCCTGCACCCCCACCCCCCAGCCACCAGGGGCAGCCTCCACCAGGCCCCCACTCATGTCTACCACCACCCCCACCCCCCAGCCACCAGGGGCAGCCTCCACCAGGCCCCCACTCATGTCTCCCACCACCCCCACCCCCCGGCAGTGCAGGGGCAGCCTCCAACAGGCCCCCACTCATGTCTCTCACCACCCCCACCCCCCAGCAGTGCAGGGGCAGCCTCCAACAGGCCCCCACTCATGTCCCCTATTACCCCCACCCACCAGCAGTGGAGGGACAGCCTTCAACAGGCCCCCACTCATGTCCCCTATTACCCCCACCCCCCAGCAGTGCAGGGGCAGCCTCCACCAGGCCCCCACTCCTGTCCCCTATTACCCCCAGCCCCCAGCAGTGCAGGGGCAGCCTCCAACAGGCCCCCACTCCTGTCCCCTATTACCCCCACCCCCCAGCAGTGCAGGGGCAGCCTCCAACAGGCCCCCACTCATGTCTCCCATCACCCCCACCCCCCAGCAGTGCAGGGGCAGCCTCCACCAGGCCCCCACTCATGTCCCCCTGCACCCCCACCCCCCAGCAGTGCAGGGGCAGCCTCCACCAGGCCCCCACCCATGTCTACCACCACCCCCACCCCCCAGCCACGAGGGGCAGCCTCCACCAGGCCCCCACTCATGTCTCCCACCACCCCCACCCCCCAGCAGTGCAGGGGCAGCCTCCACCAGGCCCCCACCCATGTCTACCACCACCACCACCCCCCGGCCACCAGGGGCAGCCGCCACCAGGCCCCCACTCATGTCTCCCACCACCCCCACCCCCCAGCAGTGCAGGGGCAGCCTCCACCAGGCCCCCACTCATGTCCCCCTGCACCCCCACCCCCCAGCCACCAGGGGCAGCCTCCACCAGGCCCCCACTCATGTCCCCCTGCACCCCCACCCCCCAGCTACCAGGGTCAGCCTCCACCAAGCCCCCACTCATGTCTCCCACCACCCCCACCCCCCAGCAGTGCAGGGGCAGCCTCCACCAGGCCCCCACCCATGTCTACCACCACCCCCACCCCCCAGCCACCAGGGGCAGCCTCCACCAGACCCCCACTCATGTCTACCACCACCCCCACCCCCCAGCCACCAGGGGCAGATTCCACAAGGCCCCCACCCATGTCCAACTCATGTTCCCCTGCACCCCCACCCCCCAGCACCGTGGGGCACCTGCCAGCAGTCCCCCACTCATGTCCATCTCATGTTCCCCTGCACTCCCACCCCCCAGCACCATGGGGCACCTGCCAGCAGGCCCCCACTCATGTCCAACTAATGTTCCCCTGCACCCCCATCCCCCAGCACCGTGGGGCACCTGCCAGCAGGCCCCCACTCATGTCCAACTCATGTACCCCAGCCCACATGTCATCACAATCTAGATCCCCGGTCCCCATGGTCAGCATCCAAATGCAAAACACCCACCCGAGTATTGCATCCACCCACTCAGAAATGGAAATAACATGATAGAACTGCAATTGCAAGTTTGGAAACGAACACATGTCCCTCACATACACCCAATGGGTGTCAGTGAATCTCCAAACCCGTATCATGATATGCATGAAACCAATGAGATGATACTACACATTGAAGTTTGATCTAAAAATATGTATTAAAGAAAACAAGAATTGAATCAAAAATAAACTAACAGAAATGGGAATTTAAAAAAAGTAAAAAGAAGCATGTCCATGAAAAAATGCTAAACCAAAAATCAGAATCCAAAGGAATGGTGTCCAAAGTCACAGTCCAGAAAAGAAAATCCAATGTGAAATTATAATAGAAAGCCATTGCTCCATGGGTAAATGGTAAAAAGAAATGAAAATCCAACAGATAACTATGTACAGGTGAACAAGCCAGGGTCCATGATCCCAACAAAAGAAATGAAACCTATCTAACAACACTACCTAATAAAAAATAACTATATACAAAAATGTGGCCCATTGTCCAAAAGGTCCAAAGAAAAAGCAAAAACAAAGGAAACCTAACACTAACTACATAACTATTTACATGGGCATCGGGCTAGTCCAACGGCTCACTGGATGTTGTCATGGGCCAGGGCATCATCGATCTCCTGTTCAATGGCTTGGAGGCGGGCATGTTCCCTGGCCCCGAGGTCTCGCAGGGATAAAGCAGTGTCCAGCTCCAACTCCCTGCGAAGACCCTCGAGGCACTCAGCCCGCCTCAGCGCCCTCCGCATCGAGTTCTCCGCCCTGACCATTGTGAGCCGTTCCTCCTCTGCCCGCTGCCGCTCCGCACCTATCCGCTGGCCCAACCGCTCCCACACGGAAGCCACTCCCATTTCAGGGTTCTCCTGCCCTCCGGCCGATGCCTGCACCCCTGATGTTGATGGCCCCGAGCCATGATGCCTCCCACGTCGAGCCTGCCGCTGCCTCCGATGCAACTGCCTGTGCCAGCACGACGGCATCCAGGCTGATGGTATCCACCAACGCCGTCGTGCACATGCCCTGCCCGATGATGCCATCACATCCTGCATCTGCCGGGGTCCAGTTGCTGGTGTGTCCACCCCTGCTGGACCTCCGACTCCCGACTGTGGCAGGGATGGGATCCCCACCGAGCCGGCTGCATTGGTCGGGGCAGGTCCACAGGGGGCCCCGGTGGCATATGGGCCGGAAGACGGCATGGAGAACGACTGGTGCATAGTCTCCACAGAGGAGGAGAGGGTCGCCAGATTGGCCGACACATGTAGGAAACCCCCGACCATGGCCGTTCCCAACTGGGCCACGTCGGCACGGTGCTCTCCGTGATGACGTGCATGCTCCTCCCGGGAAGCACGCACCTCATCACGAATTGCACCTGTGCGCAACGCGACAGCAATCAGGACCTTCTCCATACGGCCAGGGGTCCCCTCGTACGCAGGTGGAGGGGAGTCAGATGACATGGACATCCCCCCTACCTGCGGACGGGCCTGGGATGGGGCATCCCTGCTGGTGCATGGTGGTGCAGTCACAGTGTCAGGGACAGTGACATGCACAGGCCCCTCCACGGCAACCTGTGCTGCCTCCTGCCCTTGCCCCTGGACTGCAACACTTGCACCAGCAGGGATGCCCCCACCAGGCCCCATGTGCGCCTCAGTAGCGGCCTCCTCCTCCTCTGTGGAAACTACCAACCTGGATGGCTCCACCCCGTCTTCCGCCATTGCAAGCCCCTGTGGGGGCTCACCCACCCCTTCCGCTGCAGCCGTTGGGGCATCCCCGCCGCTTTGCTCCACAGAGCTGTCTCGGCTCTCTTCTTCACGTGGCGCTGTGTAGAGGGAGACATAGAACATAAGCATCAGGGTACTGTACAATGGTCCCCTAGACAGGAAGCAATAGCAGATGAGTGGCACTGTCAAAGATCACTTCCATCATGTACCTCCACAACACATGGCTCAGTGCAGGTAAAACACATGCGGTAACAGGCATGGCGCATGCTATGGACATTAGCATACATGTCCAAGTTATTCTTTAAACATACACTGTTGTTTTGGAACTCACATGCATCATGTGCCATGCCTATCACATGCACACACTTCACCCTAGTTTCATCCATCTGGCCTCGTACACCACAGACACAGTGGATACAAGGATGACTAGGCTGCATCAGTGAACCGGAACATTGCCACAGACATGTGTCATGCATCCCAGGCATTCACAAGTCACAGACACGCTGGTTAGACACACAGACATGGACAGCATATATGTACATGGCATCAGCACCCATCCCTCACCCATGTCCAGGAACAGAGACTGGCATGCTTTCATGTGGCCATTCCGCATAGGGCAACCCATGTTGCATTTGAACACATGCACCAACCGTGTGGTTCACACATTACTGGTCTCACATGCATGACGTCCCTGCACACACACATGCATACATGGGCTATGTCACACATACAGGCAGGTATCAGACAACCAGCACACTGCGACATGCCCTGTCTCACACAGCAATGGTTGGCCCCTTACCGCTCAACTCCAGACGGGTCTGCCTCTCAAGGATCTGGCCGTGGAGCGCTGGGCCTACGCGTTCCAGGACCCTCATCTGGATGGTACTCATGCGGCCCCGGCCCCCCTCCACGAGGCGCCGGGCCTTCAAGAGGGTCCTGGACCTGCAGTCATCCCAGCGCTTCTTGACATGTTGGTAGTCGCGGACTGCCACCCCCTCCGCGTTGATGGCAGTCACGATGTCCGTCCAGATCCGAGTCAGTCCTTCCTTGTTGGCGCGCTTACTTCCGAAGAGGGCATCATACTGCCCCAGGACTTGCTCCACCAGGACACCAACTTCGGTGGCACTGAAGCTGGTGCCCCTCTGCCTCTCTGGCCGGGGGTTGCCAGTGGTGCCAGATGTGGCAGTGCCCGACATGGCAACCCCAGAGGCAGGAGTGGGTGGGCAACTGGGTCCTGGGGCTGGGCTGTGGAGCGATGGTATCCCAGTCGGGAGTACTCTGTTCCAGCAGGGGTGGACACAGCAAATGGACCCATGCAGATGGCTGATGTGCAGGCACCAAATGGCAGGGCACGGTGGCAGCAGGAAGGCAGGTAGGCAGGCAGCAGCGGATGGCTCGTGGGAGGCTGCTCGGGGCTCTGGGGGGCAGTAATTCGGCCTTTTGGGCAGGAGCGTGGTCTTCCGTCTGCTTATGCGTGGCCAGCTTGATACGGAGTGATTTAGCACGTGAAAATCCTGCACGTCTGCGTGTAAATCGAGGAAAGGCCCTTAGCGCGTATGCACGTCAGCACGCATATGCGATTTCATTGGACCAAAGGCCCTTAGCGCGTGAGCGCGTCTGTGACGTGAGGCGCGCGGGTGTTACCCTCATTACACGTGATGACAGAGCACACGTGGATTTCCACCAATCGCGTGTGGAACTTCCTGCGCATCCCAGAAATACACGTACACAGGCCAATCGCGTGTACGCTCACTTCCCTCCGATTACACGCGATGACACTCGGACGTGCAGTTTCATTTCATTGGCCCAAAGGCCACCATGCGCAGCTGTGATGTCACGCGCATGGCCGTAGAGAATGGCGCGTGTAAAAATGAAGAGATACACGTCCGAGTGTCAAAGCGCGTAATTGGTGGAAATGGATTCATCGCGTACGCGCGTCTGAGACGTGTGTATAAAAGGTACGTGTAGGACGCCATTTCCTTGTACGTGCTTTTCATGGAGAGCGAGTGGGTGAAATCTGTACTTCTTTTCGGTTCACACGCGATTTACTTCACGGCGTTTCCAGTTCGTACTCTCTGTTACCTCTGACAGTTTTTTCTCTTTTCCTCTTTTCCCTGGGCCTGTTTCCTCAAACAGCTCCCCTACTACTGTTGTCCTGTCTCCTCAGACAGCGTACAATTCTTCTTTTGGCGGGGGTTTTGCCAACGCGCACACGCGCATATTTTTCACGCTTTTGTTCCTGGCAGACGGTGAGTCGCGCACGTATCTAACATCTGTGCTTGCCCCGTGTGTCGCATACCCCTTCAGAGGTCATTCTAGGCTGCGTGTGACACGCATACGTTCATTCTTGTGTTCCTGGGTGCCACAGCGTAGTGCAGGTTTTTTTTTCCACGCACGTGGTCTAGGAGGGGTTGCGTGCACCTTACTTCCCTTTTTTGGGCTGCCTGTGCGTTGCGTGACCCGTCATCTTTCCCCAGGGGTGACATACAGCCTTGCTAGAGCACTAGGGTACGATTACCATCTGGAACCCAAGCCCTTTGACCCCCAATTGCCCAGGACAATAGTTCACATCAACTCCCATACGCACAATAACATCAGTACCATGGCTGGGAGGCAAACAAGCCGTAAGGGTGGCAAAGGTGGCCGAGCCCCAAGTGGTGGCCGTGGTGGATCCGGTAGGGGACTTGGCCGTGACTTGCAGGGTGCCCCTAGCCCCCCATGTGTGGAGGAGCAGTCAGGGACACCCATACCCCCCCCCCCGGTTGAGGTTACTGTGGCTGACACCATCCATGCTCAGCCCTTGTTGGACCAGCCCACTGTGGAACCAGACCTGGCACAGGGTGACTCCATGGCTGACTTCCAGGTCAGCAGATCTAGGCCACGTGCGCCGGTGAACGTTGGTGTCATCAGGCCACGTGGATCAGGGGCAGCTAGGTCATACTGCCCCACGTAGGCAGGCTGGGGAGGCTGCAGGAGCAGCTGCGGCTCCATCCACCCCACCTCTCACACACCCAGCCAGGACAGTCTCGGTCCAAGTCCATCATGCTGACATTCCCCCTGACACCATCACACTTGAGATAATGCCTGCACCAACTCCCATGCTGAGTGTGCAATCCCACGCTCCTGCCCCTAGTGTCCAGAGCGGCGCAGGACACTCCGGATCCCCACCACCTTCCAAGCGGAAGAGGAAGAGTGCTCGTCCAGTAGAGGCTGATGCCCCAGACACGGCTACACAGTCCGGCCCGTCAAGGAAGCCCAGCTTCAATGAGGCCGAACTGAATGCACTTGTAGAGTATGTGTCCGCACATGACCGCAAAATGGTGATTGTTGCAGGATCCAAGACCACACCTGCACAACGTCAGGCACACTGGCAGACCATTGCGGACATCATAAGTGCCCTTGGAATCGTGAGGCGCACAGCTAATGATTGCTACAAGCGCTGGAATGACCTGAAGCGCAGGGCAAAGAATAAGCTGGCCTCAAGTCATGCCGCAACTCTAGTGACTGGAGGTGGGTCTCCAGCAGACGACATAGAACTCACTCCACATGAGCAGGTTGCTGGGACCTACGTCAAGGAGGAACAGATCCAAGGCGTGGGAGTAGTGGCAGATTACGAGGCATTGTCCGGTGAGTGCACATGCATGTGTGTGTCATCCATGTGCATGTTGTGTGTGGGAGGGCTTCTGTTTGGGTGCCAGGGGAGGGTGTGTGTGCCTGAGTGGTTCGGCTCACCCATGTGCCTCTTCCAAAACATTCTTTGCTCCAGCATTTGGGTATAGCAGCATCCCTTCGGCCATGTTAGGGAGAATTCTCTGTGTAGGCTGAATTTCCTAACCTAGTGAGTCCCCCAGCAGCTTTGCTGGATTTCTGGAGTTTGTTTTTTCCATCCTGCCAAGAGTGAGACTCGTTTCTACCACTCTTGGACATGTATGTGTGTAATTCCTTTGAAGTGTCAATGTGTTCGATGGGCTATGGGGTCTTTTACTCCATAGGGTCTCATATGTTTTTCTATGTGTGTTACACCGCACCCTACGTGCCGTAACATGGGGGCGCCCTAGCGGGTCCCCCACCATAGACTCCATACCTGGGGACTGACTGCTGTCTCCCCGGGCATGTAAAGTCACCATTGGCTTTACTAGACCTAAATTTACTAACAGAACTAGTACCAACAATCTTATTGTCGACGTACTAGTAGGGGTAATTCGATTACTCCTGGATCTGTTACTCGAGGGGGCACTGTCCCGTCCCCCCTCGTCGACTTTTGGCTGGTGGCAGTGGAAACTACTTGTTATGTTCGACCCCGAACATAACCCTATGGGATTCGTCCCATTGTTGGAGATTGATATTTTTTCTCGTTAATCTCTAACGTACCACCGATCTACTTATCTTAAATAGGTTTATCGAGTGGTATTTTCTGCCAGAACTCGGTTTGTAAAATGGCGTCTGTGTTCGTCTCTGTGACTCCTAAACCAAAGGTCGAGTCCTTTGTTCCACTTTTGCCGGGCCTCTGTACAGAGACCCTCCAAAGTGGTGCCATTCTGTCTGGGTTACCACAGGGGTGTGGGAGGGGGTTTAGGCACCCTGGACCGAGTTGCCTTGCCAACTCCGGTCGCACTCTGGAGTGATTGGCCCAGGTGGTGAGCTTTCCCGCTCACCACTTAGCATGTGTTGATTGACAGCTAGGCTGAATAAATGGGGGTTCTCTGCATAAAAGCAGGGCTTTTGGGACTGGATATTCAGAAGTCGCCACAGGACCTAAGAATCCGACGAGGGTAACGCTGAGCCGACCTGCAACGACGACACCTCCGGTGGAGCCCTGCTGAGCCGACTCATCACTTCCCGTCGACAGAGGAGATCTCCCTGCCGGAGAGTCTCTTCCCCTGACTGGTGGGAACAACCAGTCCCCTTTGCTTTTTATTCGCCTCAGGACGCAGTGGTCGAATTGCCCGTGCAGAGCACCTCGGCAACCGGATAGCCACTACCCCTGTACCGCGACCAAAAGGTGGTGCCTTGTGACGGAGCACTCCGCGGCTGGTCTCTTCCCTGGTGGTGCACTGGACTTCACTTTCCTTCGGCGACGAGATCATCTCTACTCTTGGCCAAGACCCGACGTGCATCCACCACCAGGAACAACTGCCCCCGCCGGAGCTGCCTTCCACAACAAGGTACCGTGTCCGCCTGGCTTCCCTTTCGTTCGGTTCGAGTGAGGTGTCTTAATCCTCTCCGTTCCGCTGGGTCGCCTCCAAGCTTTGCTCATTCTTTGTTCTGAACTGGTTCAATCTGCCGATAACAATTTGCTATAAAGACTTGAATGCATCTCCACTAGAGACTTTCTGGGACATCGCGCCTTGCCTCTCTCCGAGTGGGCCTGGCCCCTGAACTTTATGATCTATTGCGATTCTTGCCTTCCTGCCTTGCATTTTATCCACGTAGGATTGAACTGTGTTGATTTCCGATCTTTTTCTCTCCCTTCCTAACTAATTTTCGAGTGTCATCTAGGTTGAGGTATACACCTCTGTCTGAAAATAAGTGGTACCGGTAGAACCTAGAGTTGTCGATATTTTGCTAGGGGGATTGATCGTTTTCTACTTCGTAGAGTAATTGTGTTTGATTTGTTTGCCGTGATTTGCTTTAGTGTTTTCCCTAGATGTTGTGTTATAAATAAATACCTTGATATCTTTACACTAAGCCTCGTTGCGTGTTTGCTTGTCTTGCTGTGAAGAATTGCCCTATTTTGTATACTCCACATACTGCTCAACTTTTCTTGAGAGAAGTCTGACTGCTCAGCCACAGCTACCAAGTGAATCTGTGTGGTACAGACTGCTACCAAGTGGGTTCACCGCCAACGCCTGTAGTCCTAAATCTTTTGCAGTGGTCCCAGAGGGAACTGCACAGGTTTACGCCTAACAGGCCAACATTAGACACCCAGCCCAGCACCACGCCAGTTGCCCTTGGAGTGTCATCTTGCCACTACACTGTTGCTTATTTACCTCTGCTTATTCAGGCAGATTGTTTGCATACCACCACTTTTACTCAGGATTTCTCAGTCCTATTGTCACATGTCTGACATGGCTATGGTACAGTGGACTGGCTCAGTTTCGTGGACATGATTAGTTTGGACATGTCCCTGTGCTATAGGACCATTTTTGACTGCCAGCTGCATGTTAAACATTAGAACCATTACAATGAAAATGATCAATCATATGAACAAACTGGACTGAATGAACAATTGGTGACCTCCTCTCCCTCTTCACTTCATGGCTAGGGTACATGCCATCTGTGTGATGGCATGTGTATTTGACCTGCCAATCACTGGCCAATGTGTGATGGCACTGCTAGGCAGCATGCAGCAATTGTGTTCATCTTCCATCTTGGTGTCATCAATGTGTGGCATCTGCCTCCCCATCACACGCAGTGACGGTGCATGCATGGGAGTGTTTTAGTCATGTGGGACATGTGTCAATCAAGTACTGTTTCTGTAGGCTCTCAGCCCTCATTGTGTGCCATGGTGCTAATGCCTGTTTCCATTTGTTTTCTTTTATTTCTTTGCAGGGGAAGACGCACCTGATACTGCTGGGGTTGTGGAGATGGTGCAGACCCAGGGGGGGTCTGAGGGCCGACCGACCACCAGTGAGGGACGTGGTGTGGTTGTGGGTGAGAACCCACAACTGCTGCAGGTCGTGCTCTCAAGGGGTGTCTCTGGCTGCACCTCCCCCGAGCTGTACTCAGGTGTTGATTCGGATGATGAGACCTACCTGCCGTCGCAGGTGAGTGTTCCTGGGAGGGATTCAGTTCTGTCTGACCCACCTGCACCAGGGTTAGAACACTAAATGGGGATGTCAGTGTTGGCAGGTACGCCTTTGGTGGTTACGGATGCAGGGTCACACTCTGCGACATCTGATCCTGTTCCTGGGCCAGCAGATCAGAGGGGGAATGCAGTCCTGCAGCCTCAGGCAGTGCCGGCACAGCAAGGCGCAGTTCGCCTTGCCCCAGACAGGTGTGGTTCCCGCCGACATGGTGGCCGTACGCCACCTGGCAATACCGCATGGGAGCAATCCATTTACGGTATGGCAACCCAACAGGCAGCATCATCAGAGATGATGGCTCAGGCCATGGATAAGGTGGCCACTTCCATTGTCCCCCCCGAGAGGCTGATGGAGCGACTACAGCAGGCAACCGACTCCATCTGCCAGTCACACAGGGAGGACATGTTGGCGTCCAACAGGGACAGGCGGGCGGCACTGGCGACTCTGCAGGAAGCCATCTCCATAGAGTCCCAGGGCCACAGGGAAGCCCTGAGGCTGGAACTCCTTCACCTCAGGACGACTCTTGTTGAGCTTGAGGCTTCAACAGACCGAAGGACAGAACAGCAGCTGGAGCGTCTCACCCGTACGCTCTCAGCTGAGAAGCAGGCAACTAGGGCAGAGGTCCGGGCATCCCGTGAGTTGTTGCATGGGGACCTCCGCACACTCATCCTCCAGAACGAGACCTACCACACCCGCATGCTTGCAGCCATGGAGGAACAGACTAGGGCCTTGCGTGGGCTGCCTCCCATAGTGCCACCACCTCCGGATGCAGCTGCACAGGGTGAGAATTGCAACAGCAGTGATACTCCCACAATAGGGTAGCCGTGTGGGCCATGAGCCCATGGAGGTGTTTTTTTTTTTCGCAAGATCCACACAGGTGGGTTTTGGTGTGCACCCTGTCCTCGGACCTCCTGGGTGGCCTCCCCCACCTCCCCGGGCCCATTAATGGCCATTTTTTATTTTTTTTTGTTTTTTTTTATTATTTTTTTTTTTGGGACCGTGTGTTGCCTTGTGTGGCTCCCGTGGGCATACGCTGCATTGTGGCTGGGCACATGCAGGCTTGTCATGGATTTGGTTCAGATGCTTGGGTTTTTGTCACACACACCCCTCCTGCTTCCCGTTTCCATGGGCTTGCAAAGGGTGTGCCCAAGTGACATTGACGTACATGGTGACATTGGACTCCCATGAGCTGTGTGGGCAGTCTGTAGTCAATACTGTGTATACATTCATAGTGCATATTGTTGTTGTATTGTACACTGCGTGGTGTATTCATATGTGCCTCTGCATCCATCTCATCCTCCATATTTGCAGGTCCATTCCTCATGTCTTCACAATGCGGTCCACCTTGGAGCTGAAGTCCATGTTGTAAGCAGTGCACCTACACTCTTGCGTGGCGCCAACACTGTATACTTGCAAGTGTTCGGAGGGCTGTCATCATCAGGTGGTGAGGCTAGTTAATTTTTAAGTCTGTAATGTCATGTTTAAGGTGGGTTGGAGGTTGTGTAGGTGATTGGTATTATTGGTAAGTATTTGGTAATGTGGGCTGTAGGTCCTGCATTACTGTGAGCATTTCATGTGTGGACAGGTTTCCATTAGGGACACTGTAGCTGCTGACACTTGGGGCATGTTGTGGGGATTCATTTCTTTCCTCTCACATTGCATGACATGCCATGGTGTGTTGTGTGGCCGTGCCGTGGAGGGGGTGGGTGACATGGCACTGTTTTCATGTAGTATTTTGCAAGTGGGTATTCATTTCTGCAGCATGGAAGTGTATTTTCATGTCACTGCATTGGTGGTAGTTTGTGTAGGTAGGGATGCACACATTGTGACACTTCCACATGAACAATCTCAGGCTGCTATGGTTCTGACAGTTGACAGTCCCTTTGTTCGTCTTAATTGTCAGGCCGAGTCATCATTGCTAATCAGATGGTATGTGCCAGGCCTGTGTGCACTCCACGGGGGTGTGATTTCTATGTGAAGTAATTAGCCACCAGCTGCGTACGGGCTGCCTCACCCCGTGCCCTCTCCCCTCCCATGCGCAGCGGGCGTGCATGTGGTTGGGGATGTGGGGGCACCACCATGTCCACGGCCAGGCCCCGGCGTGTTGCAATATTGTGCAGGACACATGCTGCCACTATGATCCTGCACACTACTGGGGGCGCATATAACATCTGCCCTCCAGACCGGTCAGGGGAGCGAAAGCGTGACTTGAGCACTCCGAATGTGCGCTCCACTATGCCCCGGGTTGCTATCTGGGCTGTGTTGTATCTTACCTCTGGAGGCGTGATGGGGTTCCGAATTGGCGTCATCATGTGGGTGCTCAGAGGGTAGGCACTGTCCCCTGGTGAGGAGGTGATGGGTATCATTAGTGGGGTAGTGACATTACTCTGCATCTGGCATGCATGCATGTGCAGTGGCATTCATACTCACCAAGCAGCCATGTATCACCATGCCGCCCAGCTTCGAGGTCCCGGCTTAGGGTAGACATTCGGTAAATTAAGCTGTCGTGGGTGGACACTGGATAGTTTGCATATACTGAGGTGATGATTCCCTTAGCATTACATACTACCTGCACGTTGATGGAATGCCAGTGCTTGCGGTTCCTATAGATGTGCTCAGATGCCCTGGGGGGACGTAGTGCCACATGGGTGCAGTCAATGGCACCTAGCACTTTTGGAAATTGTGCCACACCGTAGAAATCGAGGGTGGCAGCCTGCCTTTCTGCAGGTGTCCTGGGCAGGTATATGTGCCTACAGACTGATGGGCGTGCAGTGATGATGTTCAAGACCTGGTGTAGGCAGCGTGACTACGTGGCCTGTGACACCCCACCCACTATGGCACTTGTCCGCTGAAATGATCCTGTGGCCAAGAAGTGCAGTACATTGAGGACCTTCTCCAGGGGGCTGAGGGCTTGGGAGCACAGGGTGGGTGATGTGAGGTCATCCTCCCACTCACTGACCAGGTCAAGTATCATGTGTGGGGGAAAGCTGTACCTCCCATACACCTGGTCATCAGGCATCCCAAAAAGGCTGGTTCTGTGAGTGAAAATTCGGGCCCTCACTATCCTTGTCCTCCTCCTTTGGTAACCCACGGCCACTGCTGCTAGGAATGGTATATTCATCCTGGCGTATGAGCTTGTTTGCAGTTTTCGCGCACTTTTATGCTGCGCGGGTCGACATACGCCTGCTTCATGCTGGCGTACGTGTGTCAGGATTGGACACTTTTTCGGCACGTCGTAGGTGAACGTGTGAATCTTCCCGCCCACACCAGGAATACACGTAGCACGCTCACACAGGCACAGTCGCGGGTAAATATTCCCGCCCACCCCTGGAATACATGTGACCCACTCTCACATGCCCAATCGCGTGTGGAAGTTCACGCGCACCCACAGTAATACACGTACCCAGGCAAATCGCGTGTGGAAGTTCACGCGCACCCCGAAGTACACGTACAATCGCGTGTGGGACTTCACGCGCACCACGAAGTACACATACCCAGGCAAATTGCACGGCTGGGGGGTGGGGGTGGTGGGAGCCATGAGTGGGGGCCTGGTGGAAGCTGCCCCTGGTGGCTGGGGGGTGGGGGTGGTGGTAGACATGGGTGGGGGCCTGGTGGAGGCTGCCGCTGCATTGCTTGGGGGTGGGGGTGGTGGGAGACATGAGTGGGGGCCTGGTGGAGGCTGCCCCTGGTGGCTGGGGGGTGGGGGTGGTGGTAGACATGGGTGGGGGCCTGGTGGAGGCTGCCCCTGCACTGCTGGGGGGTGGGGGTGGTGGGAGACATGAGTGGGGGCCTGTTGGAGGCTGCCCCTGCACTGCTGGGGGGTGGGGGTGGTGGGAGACATGAGTGGGGGCCTAGTGGAGGCTGCCCCTGGTGGCTGGGGGGTGGGGGTGGTGGTAGACATGGGTGGGGGCCTGGTGGAGGCTGCCCCTGCACTGCTGGGGCGTGGGGGTGGTGGGAGACATGAGTGGGGGCCTGGTGGAGGCTGCCCCTGGTGGCTGGGGGGTGGGGGTGGTGGTAGAGATGGGTGGGGGCCTGGTGGAGGCTGCCCCTGCACTGCTGGGGGGTGGGGGTGGTGGGAGACATGGGTGGGGGCCTGGTGGAGGCTGCCCCTGGTGGCTGGGGAGTGGGGGTGGTGGTAGACATGGGTGGGGGCCTGGTGGAGGCTGCCCCTGCACTGCTGGGGGGTGGGGGCGGTGGGAGACATGAGTGGGGCCTGGTGGAGGCTTCCCCTGGTGGCTGGGGGGTGGGGGTGGTGGTAGACATGGGTGGGGGCCTGGTGGAGGCTGCACCTGCACTGCTGGGGGGTGGGGGTGGTGGGAGATATGAGTGGGGGCCTGGTGGAGGCTGCCCCTGGTGGCCGGGGGGTGGGAGTGGTGGTAGACATGGGTGGGGGCCTGGTGGAGGCTGCCCCTGCACTGCTGGGGGGTGGGGGTGGTGGGAGACATGGGTGGGGGCCTGGTGGAGGCTGCCCCTGGTGGCTGGGGGGTGGGGGTGGTGGTAGACATGGGTGGGGGCCTGGTGAAGGCTGCCCCCGCATTGCTGGAGGGTGTCGGTGGTGGGAGACATGAGTGGGGGCCTGGTGGAGGCTGCCCCTGGTGGCTGGGGGGTGGGGGTGGTGGTAGACATGGGTGGGGGCCTGGTGGAGGCTGCCCCTGCACTTCTGGGGGGTGGGGGTGGTGGGAGACATGAGTGGGGGCCTGGTGGAGGCTGCCCCTGGTGGCTGAGGGGTGGGGGTGGTGGTAGACATGGGTGGGGGCCTGGTGGAGGCTGCCCCTGCACTGCTGGGGTGTGGGGGTGGTGGGAGACATGTGAGTGGGGGCCTGTTGGAGGCTGCCCCTGCACTGCTGGGGGGTGGGGTGGTGGGAGACATGAGTGGGGGCCTGGTGGAAGCTGCCCCTGGTGGCTGGGGGGTGGGGGTGGTGGTAGACATGGGTGGGGGCCTGGTGGAGGCTGCCCCTGCACTGCTGGGGGGTGGGGGTGGTGGGAGACATGAGTGGGGGCCTGGTGGAGGCTGCCCCTGGTGGCTGGGGGGTGGGGGTGGTGGTAGACATGGGTGGGGGCCTGGTGGAGGCTGCCCCTGCACTGCTGGGGGGTGGGGGTGGTGGGAGACATGGGTGGGGGCCTGTTGGAGGCTGCCCCTGCACTGCTGGGGGGTGGGGGTGGTGGGAGACATGAGTGGGGGCTTGGTGGATGCTGCCCCTGCTGGCTGGGGGGTGGGGGTGGTGGTAGACATGGGTGGGGGCCTGGTGGAGGCTGCCCCTGCACTGCTGGGGGGTGGGGGTGGTGGGAGACATGAGTGGGGGCCTGGTGGAGGCTGCCCCTGGTGGCTGGGGGATGGGGGTGGTGGTAGACATGGGTGGGGGCTTATTGGAGGCTGCCCCTGCACTGCTGGGGGGTGGGGGTGGTGGGAGACATGGGTGGGGCCTGGTGGAGGCTGCCCCTGGTGGCTGGGGGGTGGGGGTGGTGGTAGACATGGGTGGGGGCCTGGTGGAGGCTGCCCCTGCACTGCTGGGGGGTGGGTGTGGTGGGAGGCATGAGTGGGGGCCTGGTGGAGGCTGCCCCTGCACTGCCGGGGGGTGGGGGTGGTGGGAGACATGAGTGGGGGCCTGGTGGAGGCTGCCCCTGGTGGCTGGGGGGTGGGGGTGGTGGTAGACATGGGTGGGGGCCTGGTGGAGGCTGCCCCTGCACTGCTGGGGGGTGGGGGTGGTGGTAGACATGGGTGGGGGCCTGGTGGAGGCTGCCCGTGGTTCCTGGGGAGTGGGGGTGCAGGGGGACATGAGTGGGGGCCTGGTGGAGGCTGCCCCTGGTGGCTGGGGGGTGGGGGTGCAGGGGGACATGAGTGGGGGCCTGGTGGAGGCTGCCCCTGGTGGCTGGGGGGTAGGGGTACAGGGGGACATGAGTGGGGGCCTGGTGGAGGCTGCCCCTGGTGGCTGGGGGGTGGGGGTACAGGTGGACATGAGTGGGGGCCTGGTGGAGGCTGCACCTGCACTGCTGGGGGGTGGGGGTGGTGGGAGACATGAGTGGGGGCCTGGTGGAGGCTGCCCCTGCACTGCTGGGGGGTGGGGGTGGTGGGAGACATGGGTGGGGGCCTGGTGGAGGCTGCCCCTGCACTGCTGGGGGGTGGGGGTGGTGGGAGACATGAGTGGGGGCCTGGTGGAGGCTGCCCCTGGTGGCTGGGGGGTGGGGATGGTGGTAGACATGGGTGGGGGCCTGGTGGAGGCTGCCCCTGCACTGCTGGGGGGTGGGGGTGCAGGGGGACATGAGTGGGGGCCTGGTGGAGGCTGCACCTGCATTGCTGGGGGGTGGGGGTGGTGGGAGACATGGGTGGGGGCCTGGTGGAGGCTGCCCCTGCACTGCTGGGGGGTGGGGGTGGTGGGAGACATGAGTGGGGGCCTGTTGGAGGCTGCCCCTGCACTGCTGGGGGGTGGGGGTGGTGGGAGACATGAGTGGGGGCCTGGTGGAGGCTGCCCCTGGTGGCTGGGGGGTGGGGGTGGTGGTAGACATGGGTGGGGGCCTGGTGGAGGCTGCCCCTGCACTGCTGGGGGGTGGGGGTGGTGGGAGACATGAGTGGGGCCTGTTGGAGGCTGCCCCTGCACTGCTGGGGGGTGGGGGTGGTGGGAGACATGAGTGGGGGCCTGGTGGAGGCTGCCCCTGGTGGCTGGGGGGTGGGGGTGGTGGTAGACATGGGTGGGGGCCTGGTGGAGGCTGCCCCTGCACTGCTGGGGGGTGGGGGTGCAGGGGGACATGAGTGGGGGCCTGGTGGATGCTGCCCCTGGTGGCTGGGGGGTGGGGGTGGTGGTAGACATGGGTGGGGGCCTGGTGGAGGCTGCCCCTGCACTGCTGGGGGGTGGGGGTGGTGGGAGACATGTGTGGGGGCCTGGTGGAGGCTACCCCTAGTGGCTGGGGGGTGGGGGTGGTGGTAGACATGGGTGGGGGCCTGGTGGAGGCTGCCCCTGCACTGCTGGGGGGTGGGGGTGGTGGGAGACATGAGTGGGGGCCTGGTGGAGGCTGCCCCTGGTGGCTGGGGGGTGGGGGTGGTGGTAGACATGGGTGGGGGCCTGGTGGAGGCTGCCCCTGCACTGCTGGGGGGTGGGGGTGGTGGTAGACATGGGTGGGGGCCTGGTGGAGGCTGCCCCTGCACTGCTGGGGGGTGGGGGTGCAGGGGACATGATTGGGGGCCTGGTGGAGGCTGCACCTGCACTTTTGGGGGGTTGGGGTGGTGGGAGACATGAGTGGGGCCTGGTGGAGGCTGCTCCTGGTGGCTGGGGGGTGGGGGTGGTGGTAGACATGGGTGGGGGCCTGGTGGAGGCTGCCCCTGCACTGCTGGGGGTGGGGGTGATGGGAGACATGAGTGGGGGCCTGTTGGAGGCTGCCCCTGCACTGCTGGGGGGTGGGGATGGTGGGAGACATGAATGGGGGCCTGGTGGAGGCTGCCCCTGGTGGCTGGGGGGTGGGGGTGGTGGTAGACATGGGTGGGGGCCTGGTGGAGGCTGCCCCTGCACTGCTGGGGGGTGGGGGTGCAGGGGGACATGAGTGGGGGCCTGGTGGAGGCTGCACCTGCACTGCTGGGGGGTGGGGGTGGTGGGAGACATGAGTGGGGGCCTGGTGGAGGCTGCCCCTGGTGGCTGGGGGGTGGTGGTAGACATGGGTGGGGGCCTGGTGGAGGCTGCCCCTGCACTGCTAGGGGGTGGGGGTGCAGGGGGACATGAGTGGGGGCCTGGTGGAGGCTGCACCTGCACTGCTGGGGGGTGGGGGTGGTGGGAGACATGAGTGGGGGCCTGGTGGAGGCTGCCCCTGGTGGCTGGGGGTGGTGGTAGACATGGGTAGGGGCCTGGTGGAGGCTGCCCCTGCACTGCTGGGGGGTGGGGGTGGTGGGAGACATGAGTGGGGGCCTTCTGGAGGCTGCCCCTGGTGGCTGGGGGGTGGGGGTGGTGGTAGACATGGGTGGGGGCCTGGTGGAGGCTGCCCCTGCACTGCTGGGGGTTGGGGGTGGTGGTAGACATGGGTGGGGGCCTGGTGGAGGCTGCCCCTGGTGGCTGGGGGGTGGGGGTGCAGGGGGACATGAGTGGGGGCCTGGTGGAGGCTGCCCCTGGTGGCTGGGGGGTGGGGGTGCAGGGGGACATGAGTGGGGGCCTGGTGGAGGCTGCACCTGCACTGCTGGGGGGTGGGGGTGGTGGGAGACATGAGTGGGGGCCTGGTGGAGGCTGCCCCTGGTGGCTGGGGGGTGGGGGTGGTGGTAGACATGGATGGGGGCCTGGTGGAGGCTGCCCCTGCACTGCTGGGGGGTGGGGGTGGTGGTAGACATGGGTGGGGGCCTGGTGGAGGCTGCCCCTGGTGGCTGGGGGGTGGGGGTGCAGGGGGACATGAGTGGGGGCCTGGTGGAGGCTGCCCCTGGTGGCTGGCGGGTGGGGTTGCAGGGGGACATGAGTGGGGGCCTGGTGGAGGCTGCACCTGCACTGCTGGGGGGTGGGGGTGGTGGGAGACATGAGTGGGGGCCTGGTGGAGGCTGCCCCTGGTGGCTGGGGGGTGGGGGTGGTGGTAGACATGGGTGGGGGCCTGGTGGAGGCTGCCCCTGCACTGCTGGGGGGTGGGGGTGGTGGTAGACATGGGTGGGGGCCTGGTGGAGGCTGCCCCTGGTGGCTGGGGGGTGGGGTGCAGGGGGACATGAGTGGGGGCCTGGTGGAGGCTGCCCCTGGTGGCTGGGGGGTGGGGGTGCAGGGGGACATGAGTGGGGGCCTGGTGGAGGCTGCCCCTGCACTGCTGGGCGGTGGGGGTGGTGGGAGACATGAGTGGGTGCCTGGTGGAGGGTGCCCCTGCACTGCAGGGGGGTGGGGGTAATAGGGGACATGAGTGGGGGCCTGGTGGTGGCTGCCCCTGGTGGCTGGGGGGTGGGGGTGGTGGGAGACATGTGTTGGTGATCAGTGGTGCAAGGTGACATGTGGGTTGGCTGGTGGGCATGGTCATGGTGGATGGGTTGACTGTGGGACCTGAGCAGGGGTGCAGGGTAGTACCCTGTGGTGTGGGCTGCCTGCAGGGGCCGTGGAGGGTGTAGAGGGAACACCTGGGGGGACCCACATGGCCATATCACGTGTAGCATTCCCCTGCAACACCGAAATACACGTACCCAGCCAAATCGCGTGTGAAACTTCCCGCGCACCCCTGGAATCCACGTACCCAGCCAAATTGCGTGTTGAACTTCCCGCGCACCCCTGAAATCCACATACCCGGCCAAATCGCGTGTGAACTTCGCGCGCACCCCTGAAATCCACGTACCCAGCCAAATTGCGTGTTTAACTTCCCGCGCACCCCTGAAATACACGTACCCGGCCAAATCGCGTGTGGAACTTCCCGCGCACCCCTGAAATCCACGTACACAGCCAAATTGCGTGTTGGACTTCACGCGTACCCCTGAAATCCACGTACCCGGCCAAATCACGTGTGGAACTTCCCGCGCACCCCTGTAATCCAGGTACCCAGCCAAATTGCGTGTGGAACTTCCCGCGCACCCCTGGAATCCACATACCCAGCCAATTCGCGTGTGAAACTTCCAGCGCACCCCGAAATACACGCACACGTTATTTTTCAATCAGCGGGTGTCCGTGTTTGTGGGTACCCCTTTGCACGTCATTTGTCCTGGAGGGCCACAGTATTGGACATTCATCATAGCTGTATATAGGTGCTATTTGTTGGCGCACCTTTTGGCGCACATTTTTTACAGGCGCAGGGACGCTACCGCCTGCTTTCTTGTGGCGGTCGTGTTTGTGCCTCTGCGCTGGTTTGACCGTGCGCTGTTTTGCCCTATTCGATTCCATGAATACGTGTTGTAGGGGAGCGTGTGGGCATTCCGCGCACTTGCACCCTGTACTTCCCCCGTGACGCCCACATTTTGGCAAGTTGTTCCCCATTCTGAGTGTTACGCCCCATGTTCCGCCTACTTTTGTAGCGTGCGCCGCGCTATGTGCGATTTTCGCTGTGGCCTGGCGCACGCCGTTAGATGGCCTGTGCGCCAACATGCGCCGCGCACTTTTTTAGCGCACATCAGATGTTTTTTTCGCGCACGCCCTTCCATGAATCGATGTGCGCTGCTTTTTGTGCGATTTTCGCAATTGCACTGCGATTTTTGCAATTCCACTGCAATTCGCACGTTTTTGCCCACTTGCGCTGCGCTATTTATTCCATGAATCGGCCTGTAAATGTAACATGGCTAAAAATTGGTGATGAAAGAATCGCTATAGACTGACAGGGTCCACGACACAGAATTCTGCTGTTGTCATGTATACTATCCCTCCTTTATTTGGATTACCTTCACAAATCTACTCTGCAAGATCATCTCAACCATAATCAGCACAACTTAAAGTCACAACCCAAGTTGGAGGGCCCAAGTTTCTGATCAAGCATCTAACCTTTTATTGTCTTCTACAGAATATTGCTTAGTTCCTCTCATTGTGGCAAGGAAATAGATAATTCTTCCTTCTAAACATTCTTTTTTTTTGTTTTCAGTGTTGCAGCAACTAACATGCAGAAACATTTTGAAATCTAGTTCCTGTCTGAAGTGCGTGAGCACCAGAATAGCAGAGTGCTGAAAAATCTCTTTCATAGAGTAAGTGAAAAATGTATTCAATATTGTTGCGGAATCTGGAATATTCAGAATACATTTGTGTATGATGGTATTCTGAAGAAGAAATCTGAACCTTCCAATGATCCAATCTGCCTACCTTTCCAGTGGGAAAAAAGCATAGGGAAACAACAAGATTCTAAAGTTATTTTCACAAATGCTGATTGGTGCACCTTTTGTTGGTTTCATCTCGTATAACTCTAGACTCTCACCCATTGCTTCACGTGAGTGTAGAGTATGATTAGTGTACTGTGTACTGTTCATACAAACTATTAACTTCTGCAACAGTTAGACATTGGAACTTGCCTTCACTGCTCTTGCGTGTTTATTCAACATTAAGTATAGACACGTCTGGGACAGTTAGACTGGCTTTGTACAAATCATTGTTCTTCATTAGAAACTTTAAAGCTTATTTCATCTTCTGACATCTATAAACTGTTGCCAAATTTGTTTGTGTTATTGCAATGCCACTTACTAAAACAAACAAAGAATCACCAATCTCATGTTTCACTCCTAGAGTGTTAAAGTTTTCTTGTAAGTTTAGAGGCAAATGCACAACTTAGCCTCTTACGCCTTGCACTAATGAGTTCCTGGGCAATTTTGACATCTTTGTTTCTAATCTAACAATAACCTGGAAAGGATGAACAGTTTGCAAGGCAGTAACTTCAAACATGTTCAATATTTGAAGCACAACAGGAATATCAGGCACTGCCTTGCCATTGAAGACACTTCTAAGAAGAATGCCTTTTCTTTGATAAAACCTGACGCAGTGTCCACAAAGATATAGTGCCTCGCTTGAATCAAATCAATGTTCTACAAACAGATACATGTAAAGGTTCTTCCAAACATCTTCTTGACAGTCTTTTACTTTCTCCTCAATATGCACCAGTTGTACTTGTTGTTTATAGAAAGTGCTTCAACAGGACACACAATGTCAAATCATTCCATTGAAGACACCTCTAAAATTGCAATACATTATTTGGACTGTTGGAAAATGTGATCCTTCAAAAGCATAGGATCATCATGTCCACTTCCTGCTAGTGTTTGATCTACATATACATAATCTTTTCAATTATTCATTATTACCATCTGAAGTGGAGAAAGTAAACTTTCAACAGTTCCAGTAGTCAGTGTTTTATTTAACAGTGCAAGTGACATACATGGTATTTTGCACTGATATAGTTTAACAAGAAGATATTGCATTTTGGTGTGATGTGCAGCCAGCATCCGTTTATGAGGAAACAGACTCTTCTGTCCGCATTTGAGCATCTAGTGACCCAAAAGTCCTGTTTTTCAACAAATTCAGTCATCTATTCTCTGCAACATCCTGATTTGTCTGTGTACATTATTATTTTTATGCAACATGTGTAAGAATTTCTTTAGGGCTTTACATGAAAACATGTCAGTATTGCACAAATAATTTCATGTCCATACCCAAGTTTGTTTTCTTACTTCTATTGCACACTGGCCTAATGTTACTACTTCACTACTTATTGTCTTTTCCAGAAATCACTTTATTTTTCACTTAATGTGTTTCTACTCTCTGCCAAACACATCAGAAAGTCTGACTTGTCTAACTACTCAAACTGTTTGTACTTTTTGGTAGAATGGTTTTGTGACTTTAATTAATTTGTTAAGTTTGTTCAACACTAAGATGAAAAATTTTATTTTCAAATGAGAGCTTTTCTGATGAATACTTCTACTTGTTTCTTTTGCAGAAAATGCTTCACCACATTCCTGCATTCTAATTTTAGACTTTTCAAAAGATTTTTGAAGACTCAAGAGTGGTACATTTTCTAAAGAATATTCTTATTCCTCTTTGTAACATCTAAAGAAGGTCCTGTTTTTTAAAAGTTGATATTTTTTAATGTGCAGCACCAATATTGTTGTAGATGTCCTATTATCATTGTGTTGTGACTTGAAATAGGCTTGATTGCATGTGCTTCCTTAGTTGACATGGCTCCTGTCTCAATTTAGAGTTTTTGAATACATGATATGTAACAGGCAATTTGTACACTGTACATTGCCATCAGATCACGTTTGTACAGAACATGTAACACTTATTTGGAGTGTGGTTATTTGGTTGGGGTGTAGCTGTACATCCTAGGTACAATCAGGAGGTGAAATTAAGTCTCTAGCTATTAAACTGAGATATGCAATGTAGAATAAGAGGTGTTTTTAGAAAAATTGGGTAGTGAAAACAGAAAAGAAATTCAGTTTGGACAAGAACAGTTTTACTCTATACTAGAGCATTCAGGATAGAATACCGAAGAGGGACACAGTAAGCTCCAGGGCTGATTCATGAGTTCAACCCTAGTTCCCCTGCCAGAACCAGTTTGATCACTCCAAATAGGATTGATAGCATAGGATTTACAAGACAAGATAGAAATGACTAAAGAAATGGTGTTTAGCAAGATAAATCAATGACAGGGTTGCAATAAGTATTCTGACCATGTTACAAGTTATTAAGGTAAGGATAGGATGGTTTAGAGATTGGGATAGGACAAGGCAAGGCAAGTTTTGCTATGGTTCTATGGTTCCTATTGATACTCACAGTCCACTTTTAATTTGGATTTTGGACAGTCAGCGCTCTGGATCACCACACAGATTTGGTCTAACACAGGACAGCTGGACAAAATCAGCGGGCATGGACTGGATACTGGGTAGCACTTTTGGTTACTGATAAGATAGGGCATCAGGAGAGCAGGATGGCAGCAGCATGCAGTGAGTGGCAAGCCAGGGTAAATTCAGGATGCTTTCCCAAAACACCACAGCTTCCCTTTTGGTTGGATATCAGAAAAGTGATATCATGTTTATGAGGTGATTTTTACTGTATCTAGAAACTCCCACATTTACTTTACTGAAAATCCAATTTTGTCAAAAACAGATATGTATGCAGTTGCCACCTCTTAGTAAATCAGATACACAGGTTACATATGTTGTGCAGCACAGATTAGTCCAAACCTCCAGTCTGTGTGACCTTGTTTCGCCTTTCTGACACATTTTGGTAAATTTACACATTAGAGATTTGCCCCACAATTCCCCAATTTTATACACAGATGTGAATTGTCCCCAGGGATGTATGTACAAAATTTGACATTTGCAACATGATGCTTTTCTGGTAATAAGACATATATCACCATTTCTGTCCAGAGTGTTTCACGACCTTCTACCATGTTTTCAAACACAGCTCACAATTCCACTTTTACACTGTGAAAATTCAAAATTATTACCAATTTTGACAGCTTAGATATATGTCTTTTTAAAGTTCTTTATAAGATAGTCTTAAGACAAATGGGAGTCATTGTCTGTCATTCTTTTCTTCCCAGCTAACACCAACTGGCAGTTTCTTCCAAGGATGATGGGGGGCCTCTCTCTTAATTGAAGGATTTATTGCCCTTCACACTTGACAGGTGAGTGTTCCAAGACTGCTATTGTCCCAGCCTGGACCACAGACGAATGTCTGATGAGCTTGTGAACTCCCATTTTCCTGTCCCATACAAAGTGTTTCAATCTGGCAATTAGCACTTTTGGTGTCCTGGAAGTTTATGGTTTGCCTCACTTCCTAAAGGAAGTTACAAGGCTGGAACTTGAACAACTGGAAGACCAGGTTTTTTTTTAGAGCTTGCCAACTCAGTTCAGTTGATTTTCCTGATTTCTGAGTCTTGATTTAACAAACCTGTGGGATAAAAATAGCTTATGCATGTATTATCACCAGCCACATAATCTCTTTCAATTGCTAAGTAAGCGAGCCTTCACTCAAAATTTTGTTTGAAACAGGCTATTTTTCTTCAGCAAGCAAAGTCCATTTTACCACATGTGTTTAAAAACTGCTATCATTTCTTTCTTGTAAATTCGATTTTCATCTCCAGCAAATTCACACACTGCCATGCAGCTATGGTTATTCTCTTGAAAGCTGGAGTTGTTCTGCAGCATGGATACATTTAAACAGGCATGGCTCAGCTATTTAGAGTCTTTCTCTGAACAGCTGATTTTTAGATACTTTTGCAAAGCAAATAGACGTGTTTCCCATGTAAACTGAAAACAAAGCCCCAGGTTGATTTCTTTCCAAGATAAAATGACTGGCCCTGTCCTTCAGGAACTAGACATGGTTTTGCTAATACACAATGATTTCTCCTGGGCATGGCCAGGCCTTTTCAATCGCAGCAGTTTCATAGTACATGGATGGATTTAGCCTCAACACAGCATTTTTAAAGGTTGGAAAAGGTGTAAACGGAATTTTGGGGTTTTCAGCAAGGCAATGTTGCCTATTTCACTAAATTCAATGTTAAATGTTGCAGAGCACCCCGAAACACTCCTGCGGTGTGTGCTCTGTTCCTCCCCACCTGAAATGTGTGTGGCAGGGTGATGCAGCCATTTTCTTTGGTGGTTGTAAAATGCAATTTTCAGATCCTGGCGCGCACAGGAGTTAGAACAGCCATTTTGCTGTTTCTTTCACCAATGCATCAAAGTGATGTGGTAAAGCACATCTGAGTGGGTCAATATATCCCACAACATCAGTAGCAATATTTCAAAAGTAAAGATTTCACTTCCCTGCGAGCTATCCTTCCTCTTGGCACGTAGCATCTGCGTTTTTGATGGCATTCTTCACCAACGCTGTAGAGAAAGAAACCAAATGAATACATACATTACACCACTAAAACTCTTAAAATAAAAAATACAATCAAAAGTAGCTTCTTGTTATGAGGGTAACTTATTAGGTAGGACATAGGTTTGAAAAGCAAGGCCTACATTGAGATATATACTACAGAAAACCTGATTGTCTTAGAGTCACTCAACATCTGTAAATACCAACACAGCACTAATGTGCACCCATTTCTAGGTGTTCATTTAATTGGTGATTGAGAGGCACATCTACAAGAAACCACAGCTTTCAGAGATTTCAAGCTGCTTCTGAGCCCCGGTATATAGTGTGAAAATAAGATAATGCTTCACTGTGCAACACTCACTCATGTTCTGCAATTTGGCACCTCTGCCAAGGTGGACCCATTAAAACCTTAGCTGTTCTCCGAAATCTAAACAATTTTCCATAATCACTTTTTCTTTCCTTCTAACACACACCTTTTTCTTTGTGTCCCAGTCACGGAATGTGGCTCACATGTACTAATGGCTGTATAGTCATACTAGAACCTGATCAGCAATTCCCATACCTGTTCATGAGTTGCTACTCCAGCAATCTGCCTTTACTGCACAACACACGTCCCAAATTTATAAATATACACAGAGGACTGCTGTTTGCACATTTACACAGCTTTTTAATTCTCACTAGGAAGCATTATTATATAAAATGAGGCTCAACTGACAGCAGAAAGTTAGGTTTTGAACAGATGGAAATATTTAAAAGGGTGAAAAGATTGCTTTCGAAACACAGAAAACAAATACAATTTGATTGACTAAAAAGAAAATAATGTGTTTCTTGGTATATAAGTAACTGGTAGATCATATTTCGGATTGAAAAACAGGGCCTACACTGAAAGGAAGCCTGTCTATGACAGGACCACTCAAAATATGCAATTACCCACATAGCAGTAAAAAACAGGCATATATACATACAGTTTGAAGTCTTATACATCACCTAACAAAAAGACAGATTTTCTTCACCCGATTTTAGATGGCCTGCAAAAAGCTAAGAGACTAAGTTGCTTTCCCCCACCCAACCACACCCCAACCCCACCCTCACTTGCCAGCTTTGTGTGAAAATGGGTGGTTTAACTACCCAAACCCTCCATCAGCCCCCACCCTTCGCTCCCCTCCCAAGACTCACCCAAAACAAAACACAAGCAGGCACACAACACAGACACAGACACACATACACATATACTTACCTGTTCTACCCTGATGCTGCTTCCAAGTCCTGGTCATTCAGTCAGCCCCTGCGCGCACTCATGTGCAGCAGGGGCATGACAGTTCAATCTAGAAAGACCCCTCTGTGCAAGCACAGAGCGTTCTTTCTAAAGTGGACTTTGATATAATCATTTGTTTAAATGATTATATAGCTTAGGACCATGCATACATTGCAACCCTTCCAATTTATGCATGACACTCCTGTATTTTCTGTGGAACTATAGCTATTTTTCACGTTTTCCTGCCTAAAATAATTCTTTCCCCAATACATTCTGATTGGAACATTTTTATCTCCCGATTTCTCTGACGAAATCTCCCTCCCAGGTGCCTCAGAATGTTGACAAGTGTGTATCTAGTTGCTCATTTCATTGGGTGGGGGGTTACACTTACAGGACACCATACTATTCAGATTATGATTGCAGCTGTGGCCTACTGTACAGTGTGAAACCAAAGAAGTGAACCACAAAGGTAGACTTTGCATGAGAGGCAAAATTACATTTGCAAAATGTAAATAAGATAATCTATTACTGGAAACACTTATCCCACATTTGTAAATGTACACAGGGCTGCTTTGATTAGGCATTTACATATATACATGATTACGAATGGGAAACATGACTTAATCATGCGGCTCATTGGCTAGAGAAGTCCCCCCTTTCGTTACTTCTGCAGTGACAAATTCTGGAATTGCTCTGCACTCACACTCCCCAGTTTCTACATCCACATGGCTTATTCCTTTTTACTGGTACCCACGCCCTACACACTGATCGCAAACTCTCCCCCCTATGTGCCTACTCCTCAGGTGAAGAAGTCATGTAAATGCATCCTCCCTACCCTGCCAGGTCCACCTAAAACTCTGTGTAATTTTCTGGATCAGCGGGTTGGGAAATGACATTGTGGTATAAAGGGTCAACTTCATCTCCATGCAGGATGGGACACATTTCATACTTTGGGCCACCTTGTGGGACACCAGTCTGCACTTGTGTTTTTTGTTCACGAGGTGCTCTTAAATCCCCAATTGATACCATCATTCTTCCGCCATCAGGTGCCACAGTGGCTCAGCATTGAAGAATCAGCTCACATGGCAGAAAATGACCAGGATGGATACAATGATGGTCATTAACATCTTCACAATTGCTCCTAGCCACGATGGGGCCCAGTTGAAAGTCATGCTTAGCCAAGCATTGTCCTGGATTCCTTCCTCCTTTTCCATGTGAACACCTAGGCCATGGATAGCTACGGTGATGTGGGATAGTGATGCATTTTCTGCATCTTCTGGAGGTGAGAATGTACAACAGGAATCACCAACTGTTTTGCAAACCCCACACTCCATTTCTGTCAATATATCAAGCACATATCTATTTTGCATTGTCATTAGTCTTAGTGCTCGTAACTCAACCTTCATCACATTGAAACTATTCTCTGTATTGTTTGCAAGCTGGACCAGTTCCCACTGCACTATCAGCAGCCATTTGAGACTGCCCGCCACCTGTACCCCTGGCAAGAGCAGGGAAGCAAAGGACTGTGCTGAGCTGAACAGCCGATAATCTTCTGGTATCTCAGAAAGCAAAGTGGAAGAGTCTTCAGAAATGTAGTTCAACCTTTTCATACACTGGTTGCTGGAATTGTCCTTTTCCTAGCCGGATGTAAGGCTTGTGCATGGGCACCAGGCTCTTAACTTCTGGTTGTATTGTGGGGAAAGTAGTTGGCTCCTTTGCAGGCAGCACTCCTCCCTTCAGGTGCTCTTCTGGAATTACACATAGAGGTGAATGAAATGTGGCAAGCGAACAGCCCCTTCACTGGGAGGAGCAAGTAAGCTTGATGACCACAGATCCAGTAGCAATCCATCAACGCCGCCATTCCTTTTTTCATGTCTGTGATCAAGAGAATCTTATTACAATGTTCGTTTGTGCCAGCAGAGACGGTAGCCTTGCTGTGGAAACAGAGCTTGTATTTTTCTTCCTTGTGCACGTGCACTGTATTTTCCATCATTGCAATCCACGTCAGCTTCGTGATATGCTCTGTCCAGATTTGTGCACAGAAGTTGACCACTTGTGCTATTCTGTCCTTGATGTATGTCACAAATCCTTCTGCCAAGCAAGGTAGTGTGCTGTCTTGCCAGTTATTATTGACAAATTTCCACCCCTTCAACATCAGATAAGGTACCTCCACACACTTGAGGTTTCTTTGGTCGTCAGGACACTTAATGAAATCTGGGTCCACCATTTGTAATTCCACACTGTGTGCCTGTGCCTGGAGGGTTCCTTTTACTCTGTATAGCGCAAGATGAACCAGGCATTGTGCCTCTATGATTGGGACTTCTTGCGGTAATAACACCTTGGGAGCCCCTCACACGTGTAGAATGAGTGAACATAACAGCTCCCATTTACAGCATTTCTCCCCACACCACTCATATCAGAATTCCAGGAATGAAAGAATGCAGGGTGATGATTATCCTCAAACATATCAAAACCCAACCCTTGATATGTGTCATATTTTCGTCATACTTCTCTTTTCATTCTTTTATAGACATTCTCGAGGATCGTCACTTTAATACTGTCAGAAATACCATTGTATCCTTCCATAGTGGTAGACAATCCCCCGTTTATTGTAACCAACTTGTTCTTTACTTCATTCACAGATGGCACTTGCATATTGGAGTCATTGAACCTGTTACTATTGTTATTATTCGTAGTCACATAAGTACAAATATATTTAACTCCACTTGCGTAATTGACATGTATGTGTATCGTTCCATTTGGATAATATACAATCCCATTTCCCCCACTTGCCCCCTTATAGGTCCTCCCCCTATAAGTCCCTCCTCCAATACACCCCCCAATAGTACTAACAATATCACACAAAATCCTCCAGCAAGTGCTAACCAACAACAATAGAAATATTTCCAATTATTTTCATTTGCGTCTCCACGCCTGGGGTACCTACTTAAGAACCTATGTAGATGAGTTGCATCCATCTTCTTTTTGCCTGTACTAGAAACACAGATGCACAAGACAATACAAAATGGAGGGACATGAAAGACGTACACTATACAAGACAGAGAAAGACGCAAGAGGAAACATGGGGGAAGAGAGAGAGAGAGCTCCTAGAAAAGAAAAATTATGGAGTTAGCAGATTAACTTTGTCCTGCCACTTGAGCGTGCCACCACACTCGTATATCCTTCATACAGGCCAGTAAGGTGTTCGGGGTACAAGCACTGTCACCACTGTTTTTAAGACAACTGATGCACCACTGTACTTTCTGGAGGTGCCCTACGAACGTCAGAGAGGTGGACCCAGTAACGCAGTTCCTTCACTTTAACTGTGAGGGGAGTGCAAAACACCACCTCATATGGTCCCTGGATACCAGGGATTGTTCCAGCGGTGCACAAAATTGCGGACGTAGACGTACTCCCCTGGCAGCAGTAGTCTAACTGGTATATGCTCAGGATCTGTTGCTATTGTCTGTGTAGCATCAGGCATCTCCATAGTCACGGTTCGGGGAGGTGCAATCTGTCAGGAGACATTTTTAATGGCCCAAGTTAATGTTGTCAAATAATCCCTGAATTCCTCTCCTAATACCACTTCAGAAACATGCATATCAGAAACCCTTCTCACAGGGGACACGGGGTAGGCATGCGCTGACCAGTCACCACCTCGTGAGGCGACAGGTGATGGTCTTTGCTTGGCTATGTGCGTAAGCTAAAAGGGGCCAAGGACAGACAGTACAACCATTTTTTTTAATGTGGTGCACAATTTAGATAGCTTAATCTTAAGGAGTCTGTTTATCCTCTCCACAAAGCCATTGGCCTGTGGGTGATAGATCAAACACGTTTGATGCTTGACACCAAGTAGTGCTGTACCATGCTGGAATAACGCATTGAAGAAATGTGTGCCATTGTCTGATCTCAAGACCTCATACACACCCCAGCGTGGGAACACTTCCCACAACAGAAGCCTTGCAGCACACATGGCATTTGGGTGTGCACACATTCCTGCTTCCACCCACCTTGAGAAGGGACAGACCACCACGATGAGGTCCCTAAATCTATTACAACACTCCCCTATGTCAGCATAGTCTACGGGAAACTCACTGAATGGCTAAATAGGGTGGGGCTATGTGTCCCGTAATGTCTGTAGTGTCATCCCTGTGCTAAAACTTTGACATGTGGAAAAATCAATGACCATTTCAGTGATGATTTCCTGTATATTTGGTTTGAACCAATCCCACCTGTATGTCTGCAGCTATGTGTTGTTTACAGCTATGAGATGGGTAGTGCAATTGTTCAAATGCTACCGCTAGCAATTCCTGGGGAATCACTGTCTTCCCATAGCTCTTCTGTCTCCACATTAGATCTGTTGGATTCTGCTTACATCCTCTCTGTAACCACAAATCCTTCTCCCACTCAGGCGCCCTCCCTTGAAGCTCAATAATCTGGGAAATAGTCAATGTGGTGTAAGGCACTGGTTGCTCGTCTGTTAGTGGGGCAGTCATAACATACTCTGGAGTAGAGTAGTCTCTAGCCCCTAAAGGTATCTAATTCATGGGATGGAATACGAGGGTTTCTGGCTCATTTAAGAACAAGGTTATGAGAGAGGAGATTTTTAATAATCATGATCTAATAGCTCGCCAAGAGACTTGGCTAACCCTGAGATTCAAGGTAGATGGATTTTCGATAATAGAACAATTGGCACATAGCCAAGGTAGAGGTAGACCAGCGGGGGGTCTGCTTCTGGCCTTAAGAATCTCCATCTTTAACACCATGGAAGTGGTGAATAATGTGAACCTGGCAATATTAGTCGTGAAAAAAAAGCAAGACTAAGAAACGGAGGTGGATGGTTCACTTGACTGATAAGCTGCATTTTGAATTCCGCATCGGCTGCTGCATTCGGCCTTGAGATTTCGTCAGTCCCATGAGTATGGGCAACGCACTTGATTACCGCCACAACAGTGGCTGTGATAACACTTTGATCAGTATATCTAACAGCACAGCATGCTGTACCAGAGACCCATCAGCCCTCTTGAAACTCCTCTTCTTCCAACAGGAGGGACCTGCGTGCACAGTTGTTGTAACATACGCTGAGTCCGAGTCTGAATATATCATAACATGACAACCTTGTGATGATCTCAGTGCTTCGATGAGTGCCACAAGTTCTGCTGCTTGTGCAGAATAGTATGTAGGCAACCTCTTCATAACCAACGTCTTGTTCTCCCCTCGCTGAAGTCATAACACTGCTGCTCATATCCGCCTCTGCCCATTCTCCTGATTAATTGTGGATGACCCATTAACGGAAAGTACCATACCCACTGTTAATGCACGATCCCTTGCTTTGGGAGTATCATCCTCCTCCCCCCTCGTATGTGGCACAGTTGTGTACTGTCAAGTCCTCTGTCATTGGCATGTCTGTTAAAAAGGTGGCAGGATTCACTGCCTTACATCTAACCATGTGAATGTGAGGTTTTGAGATGATCATCTCATATGCTGATGACCTTTGCGTAGTCAGGGTAGACTTCGTCCTCTACAAAATAGCAAACAAAGAATGTTCCACATACAACGTTACTGAATACCCCATCACAATTGTAGAACCTTTCTCTATAGCAAAGGCAGCAGCTGTTAATGCGTGTCCACACGTGAATTGTCCTTGCATCACTGCATGCAGAGTACCTCTGTAATAGGCCAATGACCTATGCCCCATAGTGATTTTCTGTGTCAATACTGCTGTCATAAACTGAAAACAAATACAATTCCTGTGTATAATCTGGGGTGCCCATTACAGGTGCCCAGCTGATGACTTCTTTTAAATCAGCAAATTGTGTAATCATTTCTGCCCTCCACAATCACTTATGATCCTTTGTATTCTGCACTTCCCTTAGGGCCTACAAAAGTGGCCTGGTGAATGCTGCATAGTTAAGGATCCAGGAGCTACAGTAATTGCACAGGCCCAGGAACTTCTGCATCTCCTTAACCGAGGGGTGTCTGGGGCGGTGCATATCGATGCTGCCCTGTCAGATAGTATCCTCTTCTCATTCACTGATACAAAATGATCCAAATAAATTACTTTCTGCTGGCAATATTGCAAATTGGCCTTGCAATTTGCAATTTGGCCTTGTCAACCTTGTACAAGCAAGTAATTGTAGCAGTGGGACCGAGTCTGTTCGGCAATGCTGTTCTTTGTCACAACACACTAGCAGGTCATCTTTGTACTGAATAATTGTGCAGGGTACCTGAATATTCCCTAAATCATCATGCATTATTCTGTTCCATATACAAAGGCTCTCACAGTACCCTTGAGGTAATCTAGTATGCTAAAACCTCATCTGACCCTGCGTAAGGTACCTCGACTCTGGATGAAGTGGAATCCAGAAGAATGCATTTTTCAAATCTACTACAGTGAAATATGTAGCCCCAAATACACCTACCCTGCTTGCATAGGGCCTATCGCGTGTGAAACTCCTGGCGTAACCCCAAATACACGTACCCCGCTCGCACAGGCCCTATCGCGTGTGAAACTCCCTGTGTACTCCCCAAATACACTTATCCTGCTTGCACAGGGCCTATCGCGTGTGAAACTCCCCGTGCACCCCACAAATACACAAGGCCAAATATGTAGCCTCCTTAGGGATGCTGCATAGAATTGTTGCAGGATTTAGAACCACTGGAAACTCTTTCTGCATCACATCATTTAGAGGGCGCAAGTATTGAATTTTTCTCCAATTGCTCCCCGTTGATTTTCTGACCAGATATGTTGCCATATTACATGGGGACGTAGATTGCACAATACTCACTTGGCCCAAGAGATCCTGCATGGTCTTTCTGATGCCTTCCTCTGCCTCTTTTGACAGTGGATATTATCTTACTCGGGGCAGCACCGCACCTGGTTTTAGAGTTATAAGCACAGGTGTTACATCTTTCAACAACACTACATTGTGTGGATTTGTAAATCTTCTTCAAAAAATAGGGATTAAGTTACTTTTGCCTTTAAGGGACACTGCACTTTACGGTACTGTACTGTTATGTCACAAGCAATTCACATTTCTAGAATTACTTCCCCCTCTTTGTTGTTATTCTAAAAAAATTCATCATCCGTCACCTCCTTTTTGCTGCACTGTTGGGTCTATACAGAGCACTGTGTGCCACTCACACCCGTCCCTATCCACCCCTAATAGGACAATCCTTCTGTCTGACGCTACCAACCTCTGCAGGTCCAGCGATAGTATTGTTCCTACCACCAATTCGGGTGACACAGCTGGACAAAAAATTAAATACGTGGGCACTCGCCAGTACTGCTTAGCAATCTGGGGCTCTGCCTTCACAAACTCTGTGATACCATAAATAAACATGTCTCATCTATGTGAATCCTGCGGACCACCACCTGCCTTACCATTGTGTGGATTATCAACATCGCCCTCACAACACACATCCCAAGCATAGAACATACTGCTCCATGACCTATAAAGGATATAGGGCCTCATAACTAGTTGGGCAGGCGCCCTTAAATGCAGAGGTAATGGTATTTCAACCGCATTTAAGGGTCCCCCAATCTCGAGCTGGCGGCATTTACCTCCAGTTCTACGCTCTGGAAAAATGTCAATTTCCGGCGCAATTACCATGCGATAATAGCGCCAGCAGTAATTGCGCCGGAAATTCTCCATTGGGTTCAATGGACCCAATGGGGAATGAAGAATTACAGTTACTACCCAAACTGTGATCCGGTGGTAATACCGCCGCCGGGTTGGGTGGTAACACAAATACACTTGGGTGGTATCGCAGTCGGGATACGGCTCAACTCGTGATGAGGCTGATAGTTATTTTTAACTTACTGAGCAGATCACTACCCAGTAGTTTTACAGGGGAACACTCAGGATATAGTATGGGTCCCCGTACTATCTTCCCTCCCACGTTTACATCCAACTCCTCAGTGTATGGAACCTTGGAAACAGCCGCAGAGAACCCCTACACATAAAGATATTTACAGGATAGTGGTAAGTTTCCTTCCATAATACCCAATTTAGTTGCACCAGAATCCACCATAAATATGAATTGCTTGTTTCCTATCTCCGCCACTACTAATGCTTACTCTTCAGGGTGGATAGTTGTTGACAGGACCAGACACGCGGTTGCTCTCTGTAGGCTGACCTAATTGGGATACAAGCTCATTCCAGGGAACGAGAAGGGGCTACCTCCTACTATTGCTGCTCCAACAAAGGGAGCTGTTGCTCCGCCTGGTGCCCTGATTACAAGATCAACACCATCCTGCTGTTGCTGCGGCGGGTGTCGCGGTCATGTGTCCAGTGCCAGGGGCTGCCTATTTAAATGTTTGATATTGCCCACCGAGGATACTCCTGGTTCTGGTACCCTTGGCCCGGTTGTTGGTATCCTAATACTTGAGGTCCTTGGGGCCCATTGCCCTGTTGCCACGGCCAATAGTTATACCCCAACGCAGACTTGCTCCTGCATTCTCTTGCAAAACGCCCCCACCTTAAACGATTCCAACATTAAGAGTGTCCGCACCCACCTCCCCTTGGTCCAAACCCTCCTTGTCTTGCTCCTCAAAAATCCCCCTCTTCCTCGCTGAGGCAGCCCTGCTTGCTGCCACTGTGGGCTGGGGTACTGCTGCCCCATGCCCCATGGTCCTTGTCCTCCTTCCGCCCAGAGCACTACAATAGTGGCACTCACAACTTGCTGGGTATTCTCGGTTCCCTCCACCTGTACTGGCATTGGCACGGCACCTGAACTGCCACTTTTGACAATTTTTTCTCTACCAACTTTGCTTCATCCCCCATTGCGCTGTTTCCCTCTCCTGCTCCTTATTCCTCTTAAAATGATGTACTATTATGCTCTGTATCTCCGGCCACCCATTTGTTCAATACCCACAATCTTATCCAATGCCTTCTGCACTTCCTTCGACAAACTTCTCTTTACGATAAAATAGAAGAATAGTATTGATTGATCCCATTGCCCTCCCGTCTCCGCTCTCCACTTCTCCTGCATTTCAAGAATAAATCCAGCTGGGTCCGCATCATCACCCATGGTATATTGTATCAGAGAATGTAGAACAGGAGTGTCCGGGAAGACCCTACGTAATGCACCCCATACCAATGCTCTAACTCCATTGAATGATGCCCCATCATGCACATCGTCTTCCAAGGTTATTCCCGAGTATCCAGCCTTAACCCATACATCACCAGCTTCATCCCCAACTACGGCAGTCAGTAAGCTCTTCATATTCCCTTTTGCCAGGGACACCCCTGCTGTTTTTTTTTTATTCGTATAGCCACTTGCTGGCACCTGCTGTAAACTGTGGAAGGGCCTTAATCAAATTATTCTTATCCATTTGGAGCCAAGGAACATACTGTGTCCTCCTTTCCCCCTTATGTATAACGGACATCTGCATCTTTGCTCTACTTCCTATACCCTTCTTCACAATACCTCTTCTTTTCACCAATGCCATCCAGCCAGCTCTGTTCCTTAACCTGCATTTCACACATATACCTTCTGCTTGGGGGGTGCTTTCAGCCGCCACATCACCCCTCCCTCCGTCTTCACTCGGGTTCTCTGTGAACGTGCCAGCATCCCCTCCCTCCACATTTTCCCCAAGCACCGTATTCTCCTCTCCCAAGACAATCCATCCAGGCTGTTTTTCTTCTCAACCCCTACACGTTTTATACCTTCAATGTCCATTTTAAGCAATATTTCCGCTGACGTACACTCTCCCGCCCCATGTTATTAGTGCACTTACTTCCCTTCCTGTTTCTGGGAACTCTACTGCAGTGGGAGGGATCCCTATCACAGTGGGTACGTAGGTTGGATTAGTGTACCCTTCTGTGAGATATGGTGTCAAGAAATATAATCTTTTGGCCCCTACCTGCGCCCCCTGTTCTCTTTCTTCCTTCCCACACTTCTCACTTCTCTGTCTCTGTACCTCTGCTCCATTACCTTGGTCCTCTGTATCTTCGAACATACGCCAAAGATGGAGGATTTCCTTTCTCTTTTATAGCTACATCCCCATGTATTTCGTACTAAAAATGTGTACATGTGTTCCAAAATGCTCTTATTGTGTGAGCCCTGCCTTGGCCATGGGCAGGGCATCCCCACCCCTCCTGTCTCCGCGATCCACTGCTTATGATATTTTCCACACAGTCACGATATAGTGGCAGGGCCTTATTAATGTGCTCTATTGGTGATCCCCCCCCATGTTAGTGACATCTATCCCTTAACAGCCACGCAAAGCCCCTCTAATTCGCGGCACATGCTGCTGCTTACTTATAACAATAAAAACAAAAGAATCAACCCCCATCCTTCTCTCTCACCCTTACATACGCACATATGCCGCACCAAGAGATTGGCAAAACACCACACCTACCACGACTCACACGATTACCGCCACTTCTAGGGCCTGCTTCTTCACCCACAAAACACTACTACCACAAAATGAAGCAAGGCACTACACTAACAGCTACTTGTTCCAGACCTACTACTTATATGAGACCACTGCTTTGTATTTCCAAGAACCTCCTTTAATATTATTCTGCCTCGTGGGACCACCTTCCCTGCCCTTCCAAGGAGAGGATCCCTTGCCTTACCTTTGCCTTACCTAATGCCTTATCTCATAATGCCTTACAGAACCGATCAACTAATTTTACAACTTTTCGCCAGCAATAACCCTAACCTCATCCATGTCACATCAATGACCTTGCTCTCCACGTTCTCACACTGTTCTCACTTCCCCATGCATCCATCCCCTACTTGTTATCTCTTACAAGAGTCCTCCATCACGGGGTTCCAACACCTGCCTGGACTCTCCTCAGAGCGGCAGCCCGCTTCAAAGAGCAGAGAGGACCTTTCTTAAAATGGTGCTACTAGACCACTCCAGACATGTGTTTTTTTGGGACCGGTCGCTGTTGATGGGCATGGCTCCTTCTGAAGAAGCAGCCTAGAAGCCACAAGGTGTATAGTGGGGTGCACATTCAGGGTGCTCAAGTCTCGTTTCTGCTCCCTGGACCACTTCGGTGGGGTATTGCTATATGCCATTCCTACTGCACAATGTAGCCACACATTGCGGCGCACCAGTCGATATGGAGGTAGGACATTACCCTCAGCTACAGGCACCACCCTTGCCCTTGGTTGGCCAAAGGGCACAGGAAGAAAGAGGCTGCACACAACCAGCTGGTGCAAACATAATTTAGGGGACAACCTATCCCTGTAGAGTGCACACAGTGAGGCCACAGCTCTGGTGCCATTCTATGAGGAATGGGGGCCTATCCTCTATGCCCATAGAAATACCCTGAAAATGTGTGTTTGGGAGAGGTAAACTGTTTGTGTCAACTAGACATAATATATCATGCACCAAATACCAGCACAGTCATAGCAAATGGAAACAACAGAATCCATTTTGTTGTCAGGAAGCATGTTCAGATCCCTGCCCCAAAAAAAGGGTCCAGGACAGAGGTCCTGAGCTGCCAAAACACAAGCTGAGATGAAGGACGCCAGCACCCCCCAGGATAAAGGTCATCCCATTTAAATCACCCGATGCTCAGGGATAAAGATCATAAATCCATCATGAATCAGATGGATCATTGGGACATGCATGAACCTCAGGCCTACCTCTTTGGAGGAGTACCAGGCAAAGGGGGCAACAGAGAACAAGGTCCATCATGTGTACCAGGGACAGCAAATGGCAATGCCAATGTCCATAAAATTGTAGTGGAGAGGCCTCATGGTGGTGCCGGTGTGTCTGGGATGAGAAAACCATCCCCTTGTTTGCAAGGACCAGGCTGACCCCAAAGTAGTCTACTAATTCAATGTTGATGGCCATGTGCATTACACACGGTTAGTGTTAGGACTGATTTTCAATACTCTGGCCTAGTGGACAAATGTATAGAAGGCCAACCTATATTGTGACAGGAGCAACTCTGGGAAGCTGTAGCCAAACCAGTTTAGGTAGCAGTGGCAGGCAGTCTAGGCTAAGTTCTTCAGAGGTGGTGAGCTTTTACGGGGTCCATAATGAGGTCAGACAATGGGAATCACAGATTACACTTAGACAGGATGTATACAAATACAGTTATTTATGTATGGCCAAAACACACTATACAATGACTACTAGCAGGTAGACATATCACACAACACTATCAAACTAAATACATATATGCATTCACTTTGTTATAGGGCACAATACACATCAGAAACTCCTGAAAAGGAGTGGTTAGACAGATATTATTCACTTATGGTCCATAGAGATGATCCCTAGCTACAATTGTCAAGTCCTAAGTTGCCTGTGGCCTTTTGCCCAATAGTTTAGGTTACAGTTCCACAGAAGTTAGGAAGCAGGACACAATGCAGGTATGGTCTCTTGGGTCCAGTGAAGGATTCTTAGAGTTAGGGTTCAAGTTACACTAATGCCAAAAGTAGCCCCAACAGTGAGATGTCCTGCGCATGCAAGCAATGGCAAAGCCAATATTGCTATAATTAAGCTGCATAATAAGCTCATTGACTTATAATGGGAGTACAGGGGAAGGTTAGAAACTCTGTAACTTTTGTATTGTCAAAACAACATCCCCAGCTCGTGCTTTCACCTGTGTAGAACCACGCCTTTTATAGTTAGAAAAACAGTCAAGTGGGGTCATGTGTGAGTGTTAATTAGTAAATGCCTGACTCAATCTATGAGACAACTTAAGTTCTTTCTACAGCCAGTTTCCTTGCACTCACCAGGTTATTCCTATGGGAAATCTTCACTACTCTAGGTTACCTTTTCCTCGTCCTAGCATTTCTTGGAAATGTGGAGGGGTTGATGGAAGGGTTTTGGAGGATAAATCTATTCCCCACTTTTCTATCAGCGAATCAACAATGGACATAGAGAAATCCTTTAGCTTGGTTTCCCTCAAGGGGATGGTTGCCCCTTCCATATTCCCGATGGTTGATTATACAAGCCTGGGTTTTGATGGTATTCCTTGTGGTTTAAATTAATAGTGGATGAATGGATATTGACATCAGACTCCTGGCTTGGTTTTAGTTGGTTTCTCTTCCTTCCCCACCTTGGGCAAGTGACTTTTTTTTTCTCCGCCTTTGGGTCATTAATTGCGGGATTGAGTTTAGGGAAAATGAGACCTGCATTAGGGTGGCAGGAATCAACGTATCCCATGAAGGTATCTGGGACTTCCTCCTCCTCTTCTGTCGCCCTGTCAGAATATTGCATCTTGCTCGGGGCATTCACACAAAGGCGAACCCGGATTGCCCAACCCAGGTGATCCTCCCTCGCTTGTCCACCCCCAGGGTTGGGATCCAAGAGCGATGGCCCTCCCTTGGCCACCTGAATAGAGGACTCTCAGGGTCTTAATGGGAGAATTCCTCTAGGTCTCTCACAGTGACTAAAGTGAGAGATAGAGGCAGAGGATGATGGTATAGTAGAGAGAGTGTGAAACGTAAGAGGAGGGAGTATGAGGAAGGTCAGGAGAGAGTCTCTAATTTTTGAAATGTTTGCAGCAAGGTATTACACTAGGTCATTAGATGTGAGATTGGAGTTGATAGTCATAGATTTAGGAGGAGTGAGGAATGAGTTTAGGATGCCTTGTAGCCAGCAAGGATGGTTGGAGTGAGAGTCAATGGCGGTTAGGTAGAATGCCCTTTTTGCTCTATCAAGAGTGGACTTGAGAGAGTTCAGGGCAGAGAGGTAGAGTTGCAGGTCCTCATGCAAGTGGATACACCTCAATTTGCACAACAACCGACACAGGTCTGGGCAGAGAGAGCATGCAAGTGGGGGTGACTCTTTGCTGAGGATGCTAAGACATAGGGGTGAAAGTAAGCAGTGAGAAGTGACAGGTGAATGAGCCATATAGTGGGTTTTGGAAGCTGTTGGTGGAAGAGGCATCAGTGTGTGGAGGAGGAGAGGGAAAGGGGGAATTTGGGAATGGCATAAGATTTACATTTCCTTTCAGTAGTAGGTGAAGCAAGTGGTGAGGGAAGATCAGAAGGTGGAAAGGAGATTGTGGTGGAAACAATTGAGTGAATGGATATGGATGGTGTGAGAGTAGTATTAGTGACTGAGAGAGAGGTGGACATGAATAAGATGTCCAAAGAGTTACCCCCTGTGTGGGTAGGTTAGTTATGGATAGAGTGGAGATCGTGACAACAAAGGAAAGACTGAAGTCAAATTTCGGAGAAGTTGTTGGGAGAGGGAAGGTAAAAGTCATCTAAGAGAATAAGGTGATTCTTAGTGAACGAGTATCAAGGAGTTGTCCAAGATCATCAAAGAATTGTTCTGTGGGACCAGGAGGGCAATAGATGGTGAGGATGTGAACTGAGTGAGGCAGAGCAATAGTAGAGATGGTGAATTCAATAAAGAGGTAGGAGAGGACGTGGCATTGAGATTTGTGATGCATTGAGACAGACAGAGAGTAGGTGTCCGATGCCTTCACCTCTGGTGGCTAGTCAAGGAGAGTAAATGACCGATAGTTTAGAGTCATGTAGGGCAGCCAGAGTGGCAGTGTCAGATGGAGAAATCCAGGTTTCAATGATAGCAAGAAGGTGTAGGGGAGGAGAGCTGGAGTGAGAGTAGTCAGTGAAACAGGAAGTTGTGTTGCATACAGACTGATCATTCTAGAGAACATTGTTCAGTTGATGAGGTAAGAAAGAGCATAGATGTTGATGTCTCAGAAGAAGGGAGGCAAGCTGGATAGGTATTAGAGACGGTATGATGAACGTGTTGGCTTTGATTGTTGGAAGGAGGTGGAAGAGAGATGTAGTAGTTAGAATTTCGGGTTGTGAGGTTTATAATAGGATAGTAGAGGATGACATTGTAGAATGATTTGAAAACACATAGAGAGAGGTTAGTAGGAGGAGCAGCAGGAGGAGCAGGAGTGAATGCATTGTAGGTGAATAGCACAGTGCGGAGAGACAGTACAGTAAATAGGTTTCTTGGGGTATTCACAGGTACAAAAGGAAGAAAGGCAAAGGCTCATAGCCAAAGGGGTACCCTTCACTGTTCTGCCCTTAATTGGGATGCCCCTGGCTGGACACCCTTAGGGAGTTCAGAAGGGATGGCACATGCTCTTGTCACCTGATCACCTAGTCCATCAGTGGTTTGTCTCTCTGGTATTGTCCATGGAGTTTCTGGGATGAGGTGATTTCTTCCTGATTGGTGTTCCCAGAGGATCCTCTTGTGGCCTTCAGCTGGAGATGGGGCTGAAGTGATATCAAAAGTCCCCGATGGCCACAGGCAACCAATCCAAGATGGCCACTGGCAGTGAAGTTCCAGACAGAAAGTGACACCAAAAACCAGAAGGGATGGAACAGGCTCTTGTCATCTGCTCGCCTAGTCCATCAGTGGTTGGTCTCTCTGATATTGTCCCTGGTGTTGCTGGTACTCCCCAGGATGAAGCTCATTTATCCTAAGCTTCTGTCAACTTGTGCATATTCCTTTGCTGTTGCACCCATACCTACTGTGTGACGGAAGGGCCATGCTTTATTTTCTGAAAATGTAGACTTTGCCATATAGATTCATCTTGACATAACTATATGGGATAGATTACAAAAAAAGTGCTAAGTCCACAAAAAGTAGTTGACGTGAGAAAGAACATTACACGGATGAAAAGAATAGTGCTGGAAGACAATTCATGGAATTAGATGTGTGCAGAAACTTGCAGCACAAAGAATAAGGAGTAGCACCTGGAGCGCCCCCAACATGCTTCTATCACAGACAGGACATAGCTGTGTCAAACAACCTTTGTACCGTAACCATGGAAGAAAGTAATCAAGGATTACTTACCAGCAATCACTGTTACTCCCGCTACACCCCTGTGACCGACAGGTGCTTGTCCCTGCACCCCCACTAAATTGCACCCGGCCCCTGTAACTTAAAGCTACACCACGTACCCACACTAAACTTCACCTCAGCACCCTAAACTTAAGGCAGCACCTGTGTACACAAACTAAATATTGCCTCAGCCCTCTAACTAAAAGCAGACCCTGCATACCCACACTAAACTGCACCTTGGTTGGCCTACTAACTTAAGGCAGCACCCGCGTACCCCCACTAAACTACGCCTCGGCCCCCTAACTTAAGACAGCACCCATATACCCACACTAAACTGTGCCTCGGCCCCCTAACCTAAGGCAGCACCCACAAGTATGCCCTTGTCCCAGCCCCCTCCACTGATGTGTGCACCAACCCCCGAAACCACATCGGCACCCACAAGTCTGCCCTCTTCCCAGTCTGCCCCACTGACATGTGCCCCAACCCTGACCCCAAGGCAGCACCCATAAGTCTACACTCATCCCAGTCCCACACTGACCTGTGCCCAAACCCCCCGAACCTCTGGTGCTACCCACAAATCTGCCCTTGCCCCAGTCCCCCACTGATCTGTGCCCCAAAACCTGCACTTAAGGTGGCACTGACAAGTCTGCCCTCGTTCCTATCCCCCCACTGACTTGTGCCCCAACTCCTGAACCCACGGCAGCACCTACAAGTCCACCCTTGTCCAAATCCCTGACAAACCTGTGCCCCCACCGCAAACCTAAGGTGGCACCCACAAGTCCACCCTTGTCCCAGACTAATGTGGAGCATCAATCTACCTCAACACCTCTGGCCCGGGTTCATCATGAAGCACATCTACCAGACATCCTCCTCCAGCATGAGCATCTGGGAGCAGTGCAGTTAAATCCAGGACTGTTACCTCTTCAATGGCTCACTGTTGGATCACACTCAGCACCACATCAACAGCCAACCATACTGTTACAGCAGCTAGATTGTGTTCCCTCGACAGACGTGTGACATAGTTCACATGTGATGTGCGTAGCCCAGTGATCCAGAGTGCAGCCATATCCCTTCTCTACATCCTCAATTTCAATGAGCCATACTTGTGACTGAAGTGTGAGCACATCCATATTGACAAGCAAGTGCCAAAGGGACAGCCAAGCCTCAGTGGACCAGAAAGGAACTCAACATACCATTAACTGAACCTCGAGTAGTGAATGTGTAGAGGTGAATGAGCTGTCACCAGATACAATAAACATAAATACGTTGTAAAACATGTAGCAAGACACATTAGGGAATAAGGAAATACCCATCCACAATGAGAGACCTCAAACACCATCATGAAACATCTCACTCATCACCAAATGCATCTCAACAATGACACCATTAGACACATAATCAAAAGGTCACTCAACCAACACTGACACCAAACATGCAGACAGTCATCCCCTGCATCTCCAGTCATCTGATGGTCCCACCCCTATTTGTCAAACACATGTCCACATGTCCAAGTCAATCAAACTCACACCACCATTTGGACCACAAACAACCCACAACATTACTCAATACCCATGAACATAATTAAAAATTGATTATCCTGTCAACCACAGCATACGTGAATCACACACCCATACACACCATGTACACAATTGGGCAGCATGCCTGTTCTGCAAAGCACAGAAGTAGGCAAGCAACAGAAATACATGACAAAGACGTGAAGCATGTAACTGCCAAAACATGTCACCTCCTCACATCTATGATACACCACATATGTTCATCCAACATGGATGCAATATAACAAACATCACATAGACAGGAGGCATGCACACAAGTGCCCCAAAAAACAGCACAGTAACACTATGACCTACAGAGTGTGTCCACAACCCACATGACAGCCAGAGGATTCATTCATTCAGAGAACATGGCCAAACAAAAGGTGCACATGGACAAGGAGACAGCATGCAGTGTGGTTGAATCATGACAAGGAAATGTATTGAATACAAACTATGTACAAAAAAGGGAAAGGGCATAATTGTCCTGGGAAAAAATAATAATAAAAGGAAACCTACAACTTCCGAACTAAGTACATGAGTCAGAGGGCTAGTCCATTTTGATCTCTGAAAATGCCAGCGACAAGGCAAATTCCCCCTCAACCCCTGTTGCTTTGCAGTCGGGCCTCCGTTGTTGCCTGGAGGGCTTTCAGGTATTCCCTCATCTGAGATTCTATCTAGCTCACAAGATGGTTGCACATCTTCATGCATAGAGGCTGCTGCCTTACGCCACCCATCATCAGGAGCAAGACCTCCTCCCGGATGGCCACATCAGCTGGAAGTGAGACCACTGTCCAGGTGGAGGAATTGCTGAAGGTGGGTAGTGCTGCAGCAGATGGCCCTGGGACAGGAGGTTGTGCTGGCCCCTCCACAGTGGACTGTACATCGTCCTGTCTCAGGGCGAGGTGTGCAGCCTTTACACACCCCTCAGTAAACCCACTGGACACTGTGGGAAGGCCTGCAATTGCCTCCTCCACCTTGCCCTCCTCCATCAACCCAGATATTTCAAATGAGATATCCATGTTTTGGTGGCCCTGTGTGTCATTGTCACCACCACCCTGTCCTACATCTGCTAAGGTGTCCACCACAATGATGGAATCCTGGTACACACTCTCAGCAGCATTGACCTATCTATGGTATGCTCCCCAGCCACATCGCAGCCAGAAGAGGTGCAGACAAATGGGCATGGAGGGGGACTGCACCTGGGTCTGGGGGCCTTGTCCCTGGCTTTCTGCTCCACAGTTTATACCCTCTTTGCCAGCCACAGCAACTGTGGAAAATGAATCTAAGAGCATCAGCATCAAGCAACAATGGTAATGCATGTATGGCCACCACAGTAGTAACAGTAGCATGCAGTCAGCATGGGTCAACCAGCAACTGCCACACACACACAGGCCCATGCCCTGCAATCAGAATGAATACATTCACACAAGTGTAGCAAAAAAGATGAGTCAGAATGACGAGACATGCACATGTGAACCCATCACATTGATGTGTGGTCACATACACAAGGCAACCACTCATTCCACATCAAAACCCAATGCTGATGTCACCCAAGTGTACCATGCAGGCAGGGCCATGGGAAGGGCACTTGGTTGCATGTGTCCGTAGCACCATAGACATATCTCCATCCACCCACATCTAGATACATGCACCCTGGCAGTCCGACATGAATGCATGGAATACGTACATGCAATGGTTGCTGAGGATCAAGCGGCAATGCAGTTGCTCCCAATCCCAACAAATGGTATGATGACATACCACGTGTGCCTCCTCAGTCAGTGGCCTGAAAGATCACAATGCCATCTCAGATAGTCCAATGCACTAAATTGCATTACCACACATCAATACACATATGTCAGTCTCAGCCTTTGAGTGGGGATGATGCAATCATCATACATAATTGAACAACCCATAGAGGAGGTGTGCTTCATTGTACCTCACATGCCCGCAAAGTCTCAATCGACAACTCTTCCTGTCTGAGGCCTTTCTTTCAGCATCTCACATTGCATAAATAAAGTATTCCACCAAGAACTGACAGAGTGCATCCCTACACCTGTACATTTCACAGATATGTGCCATCACATTCACCCAGCATTGACGTAAGGCTGCATGCCAGTTAAGAATTTTGCAAAACACATACTGTGTGAAGAACAGACTTGCACAATGAATGCATGGGTCCGTGGTTTGGGGCCCCTGTGTGTCCAAACCATGGACCCCTGCAGAACACACACACTGGGCCTCATTACGAGTCCGGCGGTAACCGAGGCGGTAAAACCGCCTGGTTACCGCCGGACTCATATTACCATTCCGCCTCCGTGATTCCCAGAATTACCAGGGCATTACAACCCCGGTTTCCCGGGAATCACGGAGGCGGAATGGTGTTAATCCCCATTCCCATTGAGTCCTATTGGACTCAATGGGAAAGGGGATTATGGAAACACCGGCAGCATCTCGTGATGCTGCCGGTGTTTCGTCGTCCGCCTGCAGGCGGGCGGTGTTAAACCCGCCAGGTCAAACCTGGCAGGAACATCACCTCCTGCCTGCAGGAGTCGGGATCAGGTGGTCTGGAAACAACGCTGGCGGCGGATTTACCGCCACCGTTATTTCCGGACCGCCTGATTTGTAATGAGGCCCACTCTGTTGAAATGTTCACCATGTGGGGACTCACCAGCAGATTGAATCAGTGTCTGCAGGTCAAGGACCTGGGTGTTTGATGGCTGGGTTAACCCTCTCTAGGACCCAGAAGTGAAGGGGCGACACCTGATGGCGGCCTGCACGGTTCACCTCCAAGGAAGCACCTCCATCGAAGGACTCCATCATCTTTGCCTGTCTCTGTAGCCTGAGGTCATCCCACTGCTTCTTGGTGAGTTCCAGGGTATGGACAGCCACCCCCTCTGCATTGATGGCAGCTATGATGTCCGCACAGATCTTCAGACACCCACACATCCCAAACTGCTGCTGCGGATTGAAGAGGGCATTGCAATGGGGCAGGACCTGCTCGGCCAGGATGCCATCTTCTGAAACAGTAAAGGTGACAGCCCTCAGCCTCCCCTTGGGAGTGCTGGTCAATGTACCAGACATGGCTCCCCTTGAGGCAAGTGGGGTGAATATGGGCCCTGACAACACATACTGTGGAGCTGTGGTAGTGGTACTGAGGTGTGGAAGTCCCAAGATGGCAAATGAGATGGTTAAAGAGCCTGACATGTGAGCCACAGGAGAACAGGCTATGCGGGTATACCAGGCACTCCAAGGCAGTGCCAGTGGTCAGCAGGAGTCACACTTTACCAGGAAGAATGAGATGGGGAGGTTGGGAGGCAATATAGGGCAGGAGGAGGCAAGAAATCACAGGAGGGAGGAGGAACAGGTGCCTTACATACATGAATGAGGCAGCAGTGTGAAGATCAGAGGAAGGGGGCTATGTGCATAATTTATGCACCACACACATGCTGCTGCACGCTTAACACTGTATAAGACTTGCACTTCCTTGCGTGGACAGTGGTGGAGACATTTAGTGGGTGAAAAACGCATTTCTTATTGTGTGCAGGGACAAAGGGTGTTAGGGGGGTACGCACATTTCCAGTCATGCACAGAGACAGAGATTGTTAGGGGGTGCAATTTGAATTTCACTGAGCCGGGTATTTTTGGGGGGTGCCACGCTGGTTCTTCACCCAGATTTATGGGTAGCTTGACCTAACCACACCATGAGGTGGAGGGCTCCATGGAGAGGGAGAGCACACGGAAAGGGAAGATGGCAGAAGAAGGATCCACCACATCACATGATGGTGAGCCTACAGGAGCCCTTGCACCACTAAGGTCCACTAGGCACAAGAGGGGACAGTCTGCATAACAGGAAGTGGCAGCACCCCACAAATAGGCACAGGTCAAAGAGAAGGGGCCACCAAGGAAGAAGTGTTTTTCAGATGAGGAGCTAACAATTCTCACTGATTATTTCTATGTACACTGGATCGACCTGCACACTTGGGCTGGCATTACCCTTCCTGTGACCCAACAGTGAAGGCTGTGGCAAGAGGTCACAGACCACGTCAATGCCTGTAGTGTGGAGAGGTGCACTGTGGAAGAGGTGCACAAGATGATGGGGGTCTTCATGTGACAGGCCAAGGAGAAGCTCAGGAGCAATGTAGCCTCTGCCCAGGCTACTGGAGGCGGAACGTGGACGGCCTGACTCCATTTGAAGAGGTCACCAGTGGGCTCATAAGCAATGAGCAGGTGGTTGGTGTGAGAGGCACATCAGGTGAATGTCATGTGTGCATGTCATATATATTTCCATCTATGCATGATATGCTGTCAAATGGTGTGGTACAGTTTACTGTGTTCCTCCTCATCCATCCATGGATACTGCAGTAATTCTGTCGCTCCCATCACTTGTTGTGCATTAGAGTGTGTGGTTGGCATTGATCTCAAAAGTACACTTCACTGTATATAGAATGTGACTGCTATGCTTGTGTGGCATTGTCATGCAAGATGCATCTTATTGTGCACGCTCACAGTGTCATGCTTGTGGATAGTGCTTTGGAAACACACATTTTGACTCACACAGAATTACACCAAGGTGTGGATGACATCAGGAGTCACCCATTCACTGGCCCTGGATGCCAGTGGACATGGATGAGGATGAGCAACAATGTCAGTCAAAGGGCGTGAGGGCTTGTTCCAGACAGGAGTTGCAGTGGGTGGCCAAAAGATGTTTGAGTGATGTTCATTCCACATTTGGAGTGTCAATGGTTCAGTGGCCGTGCAAGTGCACACTGGCCCAGAGCAATGTGCCGAAGAGGGTCATGAGGATGATGGCCACACATATGCCTGCCTGCATGCAGCTTTGGTCAGCAGTAGTAGAGGTGACACTTCCAGATGTTGCTAGTAGACAAGGTTGAAGTAGAGTAGGGGCTCAGCAATGAAGCACAAACCTCCATCCATCCACTGGTGGGACTTCCACTCTCCTACATGTCTGCATGTATGTATGTTCTCCTACTCCTTCAAACCATGGAATTTTGCAGTGCCCAGTATGCACTGACATGATTGCACATATCATCGAATGCCAGTCACCTAAGCCTTTCAAGTCACAGTGTTCTCAGTAATAATTTGTGAAGTATGTGTGACCGGCCCTATTGAGTCTGTATGCATTGTAATTCACATATGCATTTTCTGCCAGGTAGTCATGCCTCTGTATATTGCTGTCTGTCTTTGTGCAGATAATGATGCAGCAGATGAGAAGGAGAAGGAGGAGGAGAAGGGGGAGATGGAGGAGGAGGATGAGGAGGATGAGGCACAACCATCCACCAGTGAAGCCCAGTGGTATCTGCATGGTGAGAATCCCCTTATGCTGAAGGGCATGAGCAGCAGGCGTGCCGACTCTTATGATGATGCTGCAAAATTTGATATGAGGGCATACTGAGGGACATGGTGGAGGGTCCACCAATGAGTAGTTCAGATGCAAATGAGCTCCTTGTGTTCCTTGAAGCTGCTGAGAATGACGAGGAGAGCCAAAAGACCCTGGGCCCACCAGGGGTAACCCATACGTCAATGGTGCATTCAGTGTCAACAAGATTGCCTTTGCCTATCATGGAACCAGCAGCGGAGGCTAGTGTCAATGAGAGGATTGCAGGACAACATCCAATGATAGTGCACTCACTGCGACGGGCTGAGGCTTCGGCATCCCAGTTTGGTAGGCCCCGCACACATGGTGGACATGTGCCTGATGAACACACGGAGTGGGAGGAAGAGTTCCTGCATGCAAGTGCCCAATGGGGAGCGGTCCTGCAGCAGATGGCCAGGGACATCCATCGCCTGGCTGAAAATGTCATCTCGTCAACTGCTTCACACAATAATGAACTCCACTTATTGTACCAGGAGGGGAGAGAGGACATACAACAACTGAGGCAGGCAATTATCAAGGATGGTTCGGCTCGCAGGCTATCCATGCATGATGAATGTTTGGCCTCCAGGAACAACGAGCTGCAAGTGATGGACACCTGCATGTGGACATGTTGACTTTGAGGGAATACAGACATCAAGACATAGAATCCCAGAGTAAATTCCTACAGGCAGAGATGTTGGCTTTCTTTTTTTTTTTTTTTTTTTTTCCTTTAGTTTATACAAACTTTAGAAAATCTTTTTATATCAAAACTTATACATTATACAATATACAATGTCCAATTGCCTCCTCAGCTCTATCCGAGGCTCAAATTTTTCTCTTAAAATTTCTCTATTTATAATGCTTCGTCCTCATTTCTCAATGTCTCGTTTATCAAACATTTGATCGACGCCGCAGTCTCTTGGAGAATCCATACTCAGTGGTTCTTTTGTATACGAATTATGTCTGTGTTTGTTCCTCCATTTTTCCCCACATGATTTCTATTTGTTTCAAGAACAGTGTGAGTGCCACCGCCAGTTTTTTGTTGTTACTGCAGTGTAGCCTTCCCCACCATTCTTCCTCACTATACGTGGAGACTAATTTTCTTTCCGTTGCCAGGTATTTTGTTCTTAATTCCTTGAGTTCGCTGCAATAAAGTATCAAATGTTTTAGTGATTCTGACTCTATTCGACAGAAACGGCATGTTGTCTCTTCGTTTGGCCATTTCCTGTTATAGATTTGGGCTTCTTTAGTTTCATATAGATTCAATCTGAATCGCAGATATGCCCTCCTTAGGACTTTACATGGAAACAATTCAAGGTATTGGGTTAGCTGCATTCTCCCTTTTGCTTCTCCAGGATGGTTCTTCATACATTTGTGTGAATTTCTTTTTTCTATTGTTTTAATCCAGTCAAGATCCTGTAAGAGGATTCAATTCAGCACTACAGCCAAGTCAACACCTAGTCTAGAATACTGAATGAAAACCCTTATTGAATATCTTTATGTCCAGTTCATGCGTTCTGGATGACTACCCCTATATAACACCCCTCTCTTGGAATCCTCCTGACCCCACTGAGCCAAGAAGTAGTTCTGTTTTACAAGTTAAAAGGTTTATTTGATAACTTAAACAATATATATTATATCACGCTTTATAATAAATTAATAATTGGATATCACACTTAATCTGATATGTAATCAATAATGGATAGTCTGGCACTAGCACACTTCTTTATAATCAATGATGAGTGGTTATAGGATGGATAAGATAGCAACAATACTTTTATGGTTTCAAATGGATGCAATGTGGAATGAAATGCAGTACAGAAAATAACTTGATAGGATTTCAGCAAAAGACAATGTAATCACTTCCTTGGACAATTCACCCCCCCCCCCCCTTTGATGCAATGCAGGGAAATGGAAGGAAGGCACACAATTCTCAGAAATGCAATTCAAATGTAATTCAGTTCACCCAGCAACTTAGACTACAGAAGTTGAAAACACAGGCAAAATGCTTTGATATGTGCTGGCAATGGAGTGAAAATATGTTAAAATGCTTTTAATTCCCTCTAGAGGTTTAGGGTGAGTGGTATCTAGTTAATATTAGCTCAGGCTCACTCTAGCAGTGATGCAGGGATAGTTTTTATGAGGCAAACGATTTTTTTCAGAGGAAAGCAAAAGCAGCTATCTTTTTGCAAGTGGAGAAATTTTCAAATCGCGGCAAAATTCGCGAATGCGCCAGGCGCTATTACAGAAGAACTACAAGGGCTATCAATATCGTTTTGGGGTCCTATGAAAGCCTAGGATCTCAGCTTCCAGATGAAAGTTACTGCAAGTCTCTAGCACAAACGGTCACAGAGATATGAGCGATTAAATAAAGGTCGTTTTTCAGATTGAAATTTTAAAGTTCACAAAGACAAGTGCAGCTTGCAACTAGCAAATCACAGGTGACAGCTTTACAAATGACAGGTGACAGTTAGGAGGCAGTTCTACTTAGATTAAAATAGCTTGGATTATATTATTTTAACTAAGAGATTGGTTCTGCACAATTTTCTAGGTACTCACACTATATTCTTGAGTTAAATGGGCCTCGCCACGGATCTGGTCAGGTTTTAGACTGGACTCTGGTCTCTGCACTTCACAGTGATCTGGGTCAGCTCTCTCTGGTTCTGCTAACAGGTCAGCTCTACTCTGCTGGTCTGGTCTGGGTCTCTGAAGGTTGATGGAGGTAAAGTATGGATTTTCCCGGCAGAGCTTCCAGCTGCAAATGGATTTGAAGGTCCCTATCTGTCCTGTCTGTCTGCTTTTATGTGTTTTTTTTATGGGTGTGTGTGCAGCATCACTAGCCAGCCCCTCTCCACTTATCATTGGCCAAGCTTTCATTTCTCCCCTGATTGGGGGAGCTAGGTTGTGTCAGAGTGATGTCATTTTACAGCCTGCAGACAGTCCACTCCTCCTGTCAACTTGCACACAAATCTAGATTTGAACCAAATACATATTTCATAGCTACACAGTGGTTTGAAATTACATGCACCCATCACATATCACAGGAGGTATCCCCTGTTCCAACTCTGCTCTTCCTGGGGGCTTGCATTCAGAAATGGCAATATTTTGCACTTTTTAACTGGTTTGCAATATCGGACATTAACCCAAATTTACACACATGTGCGCAAGGAGTATGGACATTAGTTGATGAAGTGTCAGATTTTTCACATGCACACATTTTGAGTAATATCCTCTTTTCCGCTAAAACCCCCCTGAACATGCCACCGGTTCTAAAAACCTCTTAAAATGTGGGCAGAAAAATCACAAGAATTATGGTGTCATTTAAATAATTTTCACAAGTCCGTACTATGAGTTATTCATCTTTTTAGAGTTATGTTCTGGCCCCAAAGGGGTGTGGTTTCCCCCAGCACAAAGTTGAATTTCTGGTTTTTCCAGTTCTGCCAAGCCAGCTTGCTCTCACAGGCAGTGCCCCTCCTTTGTCCTTCCAGGAGGAAGCTACATTTACGACATCTGCCATAAACCATCTGCCTGGGTCAGGACAGGGCTTTGTTCAGAGCTCCTGTATTCTGTGGGGGCTCCCCTTAATTCATTTATCAGAGAGATGGCATATCCTTAGTGTGGCCAGCAAAAGGCAGATAGGCCTGGGAACACAGCTGTGACTCAAGTTTCACTCCTGATGGGGGGTAGTTGCCAGGCAAAATTGGAATCTCTTTAAGCCAGTTTTTAGCTACATGTCATTTCTGTTCCCCAGTTTTCTGCATTCAAATAAAACTAAACATTTTTACATATGCAGCTAGAATGCTGATTCTAAGTTTAAAACTATGACATTTAAACAATTGCAACCTATGTGACACTCAAAGTAGGTCACTCATTCAATTTAAACATTTAGATTTTTTTAGTGTCTTTCAGTCCAAATTTACTTAAACTGCTGAAATCCACAGCTCAGCCAGTCTTGTTATAAACCTTCAAGTCACTTCAGAATATAACTTTACATTGGATCCACCTCTTAAAATGTCTTTCTTTGGCATGTTTTGGGTTCATTTATTCAGTTTTCTACAAAATCTGGTGGTTTTAAAACGCCGGCTTTTGGATAGTGGTGAGTACTGGTACTGCACCCCTTTTTGGGATTTAAGAAAATGAATTCCCAACAGTTATGGGTTTGCTTTTGGCAATCAGCATTGCCACTCCCAATGGTTTCAGACTACTGTGTGGGTAGTCCACTGGTGGTTTTAGGCAGCGTCCTTCTGTGCCCATAACATCGGCAAAAATGAGTGGCAGCCTATTCTTCATGCATTTCCCTGTGCATTTTCTGGGAAGCTCTGGCCATCATGATGTTTTCCATGTCAGTACTGCACAGTTTTGAGGTAGGGCTTGGATGCGTGGATAAAAACATCCCACAAGCCCCCCTCTTGCGATGGCCATTCTATTTCACTAATGGGACTCGCAAGACCTGGGATGTTTCCTCATCTTCTTCCAATAGATGGCACAGTTCAGCATCTTTTTCTCCATCCGGTCGGATCGATCGGTTCTCCTCGCCGGTCCTGATGGGAATATTGGGCGTTACCCCGGGCCCATTGGATCTTCGTTCCCGTCTCCGGATCATCCTCCTTGGCCCGTCTCCAAGTTTTCTTTCTCCTAGGATGACAAAGGAAGAGCGGCAATACCTATTCATGGACATTTCTTCCACCACTGTTGAGATAGTGGGGCAGCATATGCATTTCATCATAACGAAACATTACATTCTTATTTTGAAAAAACAAACAGTATGACTAAGAGACAGTTTCATGCAAATCACAATATTTTAGAGACTAGATGTGGTATGTTTTATGATTGGAACTGAATTAGTCTGAGACAGTACCCTCTAGGATTCCAGAGGATTCCTCCAGTTGTTGCAGAGTGTGCCTGGGATGGCAACATTTCAACTGGTTTATGTGGACCCACTTGTCTTCCCCTTCTGCCAAAGGACCTTTGGGGATGTGGATTTTGTAGGCCACAGGGGAGATCTTGTCGATGATCTCAAAGGGTCCCTTCCATGTAGGCAAGAATTTCCGCTGTTTTGCCTGGTTTCTTTGGAAGTTGTATAGATAGACCCGGTCCCCTACCTGATATTCCTTCCTGGAAGTCTTCAGGTCATAGTGGGTCTTCATGCTATCAGCTGATCTTTCTAGATTCCGCTGAGCATAAGCAAAAGCATGTTGGAGGTGTTTCCTTAAATTCTCCACATACTCATGAGTTGTGGAGGCATTTATCAGTGTCTGCTCTTGGGTCCTGTAGAGCAAATGCTGGGGAAGCACCATGTTGCGCCCAGTCATCAACTCAAATGGTGACATTTTGGTTGCAGATGAAGGGGTAGATCTGATGGCCATTAGGACCAGAGGTAATCGGATATCCCAACTTGGCCCAGAATCTGCCACAATCTTTTTTAATATGCTCACAATTGTCCGGTTATATCTCTCTACTGCCCCAGAAGAAGCTGGCCTGTAAGCAATATGCAACTTCCTTTTGACCCCCAGTATCTCCCACATTTTTGTCATTACTTCACTGGTGAAGTGGCTACCTCTGTCTGACTCAATCCTTTGAGGTAGACCAAAACGGGAAAAGATGTGGTTAATCATCAGGGCAGCTGCCGTTTCTGCCTTGCAATTTGGGGCTGGGAGACATTCCACCCACTTGGTGAACAAGCATGTGACGGTCAACATGTACTTATTCCCCCTTGCAGACGAACCACAGGGCCGACAAAGTCGATTTGTAAATCTGACCATGGCAGTGTCATCCCCCTCTTTTGGAGAGGCGCACGGTGCGTGAGGGATAATGGCTGAAATTGTGCACACACAAGACACCCCTTCAAGTATTGGTCGAGGTCCTGCCCCATGTGTGGCCAGTATGCAACCTCTCTTAAGATTTCCAATGTTGTGTGAAACCCCCTATGACCGGCGGTGGCCGCATCATGGGCGTGACTTAACATCAGGCTTCGGAATGAGGTAGGAACCACCCACTGATCGTGGCCAGCTTTGGATTTCCTTACCAACAAACCGTCTTGGATTCGGAAAATTTTTGGACATTTCATCAACACTCTTAGGTCCTCTTTCCCAATGTAATCGGTATCCGTCAGGGGAAAGTTCTCAGGGTCCTCAAGGTGTTGGTAAAATTTACCAATTATTGGATCCCCCTTCTGAGCGGTAATCAAATCTGCATCAGGGGTCTCCTTACTCCATTGGGCAATTGAAAGGTCGTTGTGAGCATTTGTCTGGGACCTAGTGATAGCAGTGACCTGGATTTCCCCCAACAGGGACTCAATCTCAATTAGATCCCCTTGGATGGCCCCGGTTTTGGCCAGCTGATCAGCTAAGTCATTTCCAGTTTTGTCTGGTCCCTCTACTTTGGAATGACCCTTGATCTTTTTCCAATAGATGGTCATCTCATTCGAGGTGACCAGATCATCAATGTTTTGGATCAACTTCCCATGTTTCAAGGGTTTGTTGTTAGCACATAACATGCCTCTGGTTTTCCAATTAACCAGGTGCTCCACGAACCCGTTCCGTACATAATCCGAATCTGTGATTATGACCAGTTCGTGGAGTTGATGCTGGACAGCAGTGAGGATGGCCTGATGCACAGCCATCAATTCTGCCACCTGACTACTTCGGGGACCAATTTTGTATCCAGCGGAGGGTTCTGGGGACTCATTCACCCATGCATTCCCTACGCCGGCCACCAGTTCTTTCTCGCCGTTGTTGTCAACATGGTAAGAGCATCCATCCACATAGACAGTGGGCATTCCCTCACACTTGTCCTCTTCAAAGACTTTGTGGGGGGAATTAAGGTATGCCTCCGTGTTGTCCTTTATTTTTAGACTTTCGTCCTCGAGACAGTTTCCTCTGGCACAATCATGCAAGTCAGCCAGACCTTGCGCGAGGGGACTCTTCTTGTTTTGGCCATATCTGACCTCCACAGGAAAGCCTTACATTGACAGAATCCAGGAAGTAATTCGGGAATTACTCACATTTCCGGCCCGGATTCTGTCACTTTGGAGATATTGCAGAGGCTGGTGTGGAGTCTCCACTATGATGTGTTCCCCCTGGATAAACGGGCGGTAATTCTTCAATGCCCACACCGTTGCCAGGAGTGCCTTCTCACAATCGTTGAATTTTTCTTCCACAGAGGATAAAGTTTTGCTCGTATAAGAGATTACTTTATTGACCTTGTCATGCTTTTGGTATAATACTGCCGTCAAGCACGTATTAGAGAACCCCGTCTCCAGGAAGAACTCCTTGTTTCTGACAGGGTAAGCTAGGCAAGGCGCTTGTGAGAGGCTTCTCTTGAGTTGTCTTACTGCCTCGGCTTGTTCTGGACCCCATTCCCACTTGACCCCCCCCTTCAGGAGATGAATCAGGGGTCTGGTGATCTCTGCGTAGCCCTCAATGAACTTTCTGCTGTAATTGGTCAGTCCGAGGAGGCTCCTTAGTTCCCGCAGAGTTGTGGGGTCTTTCAGTTTCTGAAGTGCTTCCACTTTCTTTTCCTGGGGACAGAGGCCCTGAGGAGTAATCTCATGCCCCAAGAAATTAACACGGGTTCTACACCACTGTGCTTTCTGAAAGGAAAGTTTTGCTCCGGCGGCCCTCAACTGCGTCAGAACATAACGGATCTCCGCTATGTGTTCCTCCACAGATGAACTTTTGATGAGGACATCATCTACATAAGCCAGGTTACCCCTCGCACCCAGGTCGGGCATGGCCTTATGTAGGAAAATGTTGAATTCATTGCCGGAGTTGAGGTATCCGAAGGGAGTCCGGGTCCATGTGTACTGCTGGCCCCCAAAGGTAAAAGCCAGTTTGTATTGGTCCTCCCTGATGACAGGCACGGTCCAGTATCCATTGGTCAGGTCTATTGCTGTGAATACCTGTGACCCCTGGATCTGGGCCAGCCCTTGGTCAATGTAGGGCAGAGGCCATCGGGAGGTATGGACCCGTTTGTTGAGCTCCCTGAGGTCAGCACAGAGTCTCCACTGGCCGTTTGACTTCAATATTCCCAGCACCGGATTATTGAAGGTGCTGTGGACTGGACGGATTATTCCCCGGGACTCAAGGTTCTTAATTATTTCAGTAAGGGACTCCATGGATGCGAGAGGCAAACGATATTGCTTCACAAACACTGGAGTCATGCCAGGGTCCGTGGGGATTGTTGTGGTGTGGATGTCGGTGCGACCACAGTCATATGAGTCAACCGCAAAGAGATCTTGGAAATCCAAGAAAACTTGTTTCAACTTTTGCTTTTGTTCCAGAGTCACACAGGCATCAGCTAGGTTGACTCTCTCTTCCACCATCTGCCTGAAGCCTGGAAAGACTTCTGGTTTGACTATCTCCGCGGCCTCCTCCAGCTGGGTGGAGAAGTCCCTGGTCAGAGTGCTGATTTGGACTGGAGGCTTCAGGTGGGAAAGGCAGCCCTCATGGACCTGGAAAATCACCTCATCCCTCCTGAAGTCACAAGTCACATCTTCCTTACCATAAGGGCAAGAAGTGTACACCAGGAAGTTCCCCCCATGCCGGGTAAAAATCCTGTCTGGTGTTGTATTGTCATCCCTGTCACTGTCAAAACAGTCCTTGGGGATTGGTCCTAACAGTTCATTTCCAAGATCAATGGAGAAATGTCGGTCATCAACCGCCATTCCAATAATGTTGCCTGCGGCTAGAGTAATACTCTTTAAGTCGCTGTTATCCACCTCTATTGGAATGGTGTCATGTTCTATGTTGACTAATGGAGTTGGGTTTACCCCCAACCCTTGCTGTTGGAGAGAAGCATTTAGATGTATGTAAGCATCAGGGTTTTGCAAATATTGTCCTCTTTTAGCTTTCACTTCCAGGGAGAATTGTCGGGTCCTTTCTGGGATGGTGACTTCCTCTTTAATCTGAATTTCAACTGCATAAGGTAGCAATTGAGCTGACCTAAATGCTTTTTCTGGATCATCAAAGCCCATGGGATTATCCGCTAATCGGGACCAAGCTTTGAAGTTTATTAGGTCCAAACTAATGGCAAAGCGATTGAGAATGTCACTGCCTAAGTAAAAGGCGGCAGTGACGTCTCGCACGACCCAACAGTTATGGACTATGCTCTTGTTGCCAATGGAGATTTTGAGCATACACCTGCTTGGCAGGAGATGTTTGGAATTGGGTGCTTCCAGGTCCATTTCCCATTTGTCTATCAGTTTGAATGTGGGAATGGCCGGATCTTTTGGGAGTTGGCGGAACATGGCTTCGCTGATGAAGCTCTTACCGTTGTTCACACACACTCGAGCGAGAACAGAGTCCTTCCCATCATTTAACTGGACAGGGATGAACAACTGCTCTCCAATTTGCTGAATATCAGCCAGGCTCTGAGCTGATTTCACATCTTTCTGGACTATAGGAGTGGGAGTTTCTGATTGTGGATTAGTATAGAATTTCAGGGTGTTTCCTTCCAGCGTGGAGTACCACTTTAGACTGGAAGGGAGGTTGATTTTCAGAAATAGAGAGGACCCCCCATCACCAGTCTGTTGTCCTACTGCTATTACTGTCACGTCTGGAATTTGGCTATTCTGGAAGTGAAATTCTACTTGGTCAGATTTTTGTTCAACCATGTGGCAGGTGCCGTTTAAACTAACATGGTTGACACTCTGTTTTAATTTTATTGGTCGGCTAGTCTGGGTCCAGAGGACCTTGTTTACGCAATCTATTAGGGGTGACAACCTTCTCAGGAGGTCATTCCCTAGTAAACAAGGGGTGCCCTCTGGGGTCACAACTATTACCGGGTGTTTCAACTTGTGTCGCCCAATTTTAATGTCCAAATCTGCAGTCCCCTCAACGGGAATTTCCTTCCCGTCAAAGTTCTGGAGTTGTCCAGGAAGTGAGGTGAGAGGAATTTGGTAATTCTCTCCCCTTCCTGCATTCAGTTCGTCAAAGGCCCTTCTGGACAGAAGGGTAGCTTGAGATCCAGTGTCCACCAGTGCCAAAATTGTACCCTGCCCCTGTACTTGTACCGGGGCATAGTATCTTCCCTCCTTCTCCTCAAGGGGGCACAGATAATGTACATTTTTGGACAACTGGTGGGCTAATTTTCTGGTTTTGGACATCGCTAGCGAAGAGATTTGGGCAGAATTCTGTGGAGAGCCTTGGGAATCTGAAAGAAAAAGTTGGCAACTGGAGATCAGAGCCATTGTGGGTTCCCCTGGCTCCGGTTTTAGGCCGCCCCCTCCTTTTTGGAGGCAGTCACCAGGATGGGTTTGAACCATGGGATTTTCTTGCTGTTGGTTCTGGGATGAGATGGTGGGCGGCGGTAGCTCAGTCTCCACATCTCCCCAGTCTGGATTTGCATCCCTAGGGACTCATTTTTCTTTGGGAGGAGTACCCCCCTCTCTGAAGGAGAAGATCCTTTTCCCAGGATCCTCTGAGGATCCCTCTCCCTCAAATTGGAAGATCTGTACCTCCTCCTCAAATTGAGTCTGTTTGGGTCTTTTGTTTCTCCTCCCCCCCCTCTGCTCCTTAGGAGGCAGACTTTCAGGGGCAAGAGATTTTGTTTCCGGTTCCTGGGTTTCCAGGGGCTGTTTACAAGTGAGGAAGGAAGCTTCCTCCAAGGCTTTACACCCCCCTTCCCCTTGTGCCTCCTCCCTGGGAACCGGTGTGTTATCGGGGTGCTGCCCCCGTCATTGTTCTGGAGCACCAGGTCCAGAGTTGGGTGCGTTCTGCGCCGGCACGCCCATCTGAGGGTTCTGCTGAGCCCTCAGTATGTGACCCAGATCCCGCGCCATGTTTTGAACCTGGCGCTCTAACTGGGAAACCCGCTCAGGCTGATACGGGGCCCTGTTTTCTCCCCTGGGCTGATCCCGGGAAGGGTAGCTGTCCCTCCTCTGGTAATACCCCGGGTTGGGAAGATTTGGGTACCCCTCCACCCTTGGCCTCCCCTCTCCCGGATTAGGTTGTCTGGGCTCAGGGAATTGGGGAAAGAAGGATGGATGATTTGGGGGTTGGAAATTGGGTGGATACCTGGGGGAAAAGTTCTGCCCAGGATTTGGAGAATTTCTGCCCTCCTGTGGGAAGTTGGGAGGGAAGTTCCCTGGGTTAGGTGCTTGGCTGGATCCCCCCCCTTGGGCTGGAGGAGTCCACACATAACCCAGGATGGGTCGATTTCCCTTGTAACGGGGACTTACATAATCAGGAGAGCGAGGGACCCCATTTGTGGGGCTGCCTCCCTGGCTCCCTGTCTGTGACTGGCCCGAGGACCTTTTGGGCCTAGCATTATTAGGTGCAGGTAGGTTTTTAGGCCCCCCATCTCCAAATCCAAAACGGGGCTGACCTTTACCTCTGCCACCTTGGCAGCAGCAGGGGTGCTGTTGGCTTTGGGGTTTTTCTGGGCATTACTTTTGCTATCTACCGGTTTCTGCACCTCATAGATCCGGGTAGCCTGTTCAATGACCCAGTCTAAAGATCTTTTCTCGTGAAAATCCCTCACGAGCTGGGTCATTATGTATTTGGGCAAGGCATGAAAAAATGTATTAATGAATTCTCTACTGTCTGTGCGCAGAAAAATGTTTCAAGATGGCCGCCTTATAGGTGGACCATCTTAAATGATTTTGGTCCTTCAGCCCCGCAAAGAAACTGGAGTATTCCAGGGAGAAGGTCCACTTTACATATTGAATACAGCTTTGGCTGTCCTTCAAATGGAAAGTCTCCATCATTTGCTCAAACAACTCTAAGTGCTCCCAAACAGAATACTTAGCGTTCTTATGGTAAGGCGTGATGACGCTCCTGATCGCCTTAATCTGCTTTAAGGGGTCCTTAAGCAAGGCCCTTTTTGCCTTATTGGCCTTTTTGGTTCGGGTAACCCTTGTCCATTCATCCTCTGACTCAGAGGCACTGCTCCCAGAGGTTCCTGTCTGCTCTTCCAGGTTTCCCCGGATTCTGCGAGCCTGGGAATGGCTGGCCGAATGCGGGGACCTGGTCTCCTGTGTCCTGCGCAGTTCAGAGGAGTCTTCAGATTCCTCCTTGCTGCCAGGATTTGATGGGTACCCCCCCCACTGACCTAACTGGGCAGAGGTTTTCAGGATGCCCTTAATGGGCCTACTCTCCTGGGGTTCCCCATTAAATTGCACCGTGCTGGGGTGCCCATACCCGGATGCCCGCCCCTCCATACCTGGGTGGTACTGGCCTATGAGCCCCATACTTTTGTCTGGATAGTAGTCTGCCATCCCTGTGGCCCGGTGCTCATGTGCGCCAGGGAATATGGGGGTGGCAGAGTCCAGTGACTGAGAGGTATGAGGGCCTCTGGTACTAGGGCTCCTGAGGTTATGCTCCGGAGCTTCCCTTTCCCAGCGAACCTCATCTCTATCCGCCCCTGCTCCCTGTTGCAATGCAAGAGCCTGCATTTGTGCCTTCAGTTCCTCAGTTAAGGCCTTACTAGACTCTATCAGTCTCTCCTGCATCGCTACCTGTTGCTGGAGCCTATCATTGTGCTGGCAGAGAGCCTCATTCTCTCTCTGTGTTTCCTGATTGGTCCTGGAGCACTGGGCCAGTCTTTGCTGCAGGAGGGTTACCTCCTGAGCTGTGTCCCTATTGGCCTGCTCCTGTCTTGCCAGAGCATCCTCCACCCTCCTGGTGTGCTCTAGAAAGTCCTGGTGTTCTTTTTGGAGGTCACCCAGTCCCTGGTGGGCCAAGTGATTTTCTTCCATTTTCCTTTTTAAGTGGCAGACTTCCTGGCCTAAGGTATCCCTTTCCTGACTAAGAGCCTGCATCTGTGCCGCTAGGTCGTCCCTTTGCCTTTGGAAGGCACCAGCTTTCTGGCGCTCCTGATCAAACTCTGCCTGGGTATCCAGGTCTTTCAGAATCAGCTTGTTGCTCTCTACCTTCACTCTATCTAGATGACTTTGCAGGGTGGCTACCTGTTCCGTGCATGCCCTGTTAAAGTCTAATTGTTGCTCCAGCTTTTTCTGGCTCTGCAGTAAGGAGTCCAAACTGTCTCGGTGCTCCTTCTGCAGGGCCAGAAATCTAGTATCCTGGTCAGCCTTTTCCTGTTGCAGTATATCCATGTCCTCTTTTATTTTAATGATATACTGCCTACTGTCATTTTCTGACTCCTGGCTCCTGAGCAGCCTCTGCTCAGAAGAGTCCAGCTCAGATTGGGCCTTCTGTAATGCCAGCAGTTGCCTACTCGCCAGATCTTGGCCTTCAGCACATTTGTCCTGCATGGCTCCCATATGTAAATATAAATATGCCGCTACCCTGGCAATCTTGTTGTGCTCATCCTTGGCCTTAGAGGACATATATAGTTCACTCAGGGCCACATGTAAGGGACCCTGGTCTCTCCATATATCTGACCCTGTTTCCGTGATTTGGGGTGTGATGGCCTGCAACCAGACTGTTTGGTCCTGGTGAGTCCACTCACCTCTCACAAATAACTTATGTAAGAAGTGCTCTCTGGCTATTTTCATGTCTACTGAGGTCGTCATTCTAGAGATTGGTCTCTGTCCTGACTTACAGAAGTTTGTATTTTATTTTTGCAAAACAGACCTTTTTCTTAGAGCGTTCCTTTGAGAAGTGCTTTACAGCGTAACACAGCGTGTGCTCCGACCGGATATGTGTATCTGGTCAGCTGGCACGCTGTATTAATCTGCACAAGTGATAGATCTAATCCAAACATCCCGGACGAGCCCCCAATTTGTAAGAGGATTCAATTCAGTACTACAGCCAAGTCAACGCCTAGTCTAGAATACTGAATGAAAACCCTTATTGAATATCTTTATGTCCAGTTCATGCGTTCTGGATGACTACCCCTATATAACACCCCTCTCTTGGAATCCTCCTGACCCCACTGAGCCAAGAAGTAGTTCTGTTTTGCAAGTTAAAAGGTTTATTTGATAACTTAAACAATATATATTATATCACGCTTTATAATAAATTAATAATTGGATATCACACTTAATCTGATATGTAATCAATAATGGATAGTCTGGCACTAGCACACTTCTTTATAATCAATGATGAGTGGTTATAGGATGGATAAGATAGCAACAATACTTTTATGGTTTCAAATGGATGCAATGTGGAATGAAATGCAGTACAGAAAATAACTTGATAGGATTTCAGCAAAAGACAATGTAATCACTTCCTTGGACAATTCACCCCCCCCCTTTTATGCAATGCAGGGAAATGGAAGGGAGGCACACAATTCTCAGAAATGCAATTCAAATGTAATTCAGTTCACCCAGCAACTTAGACTACAGAAGTTGAAAACACAGGCAAAATGCTTTGATATGTGCTGGCAATGGAGTGAAAATATGTTAAAATGCTTTTAATTCCCTCTAGAGGTTTAGGGTGAGTGGTATCTAGTTAATATTAGCTCAGGCTCACTCTAGCAGTGATGCAGGGATAGTTTTTATGAGGCAAACGGTTTTTTTCAGAGGAAAGCAAAAGCAGCTATCTTTTTGCAAGTGGAGAAATTTTCAAATCGCGGCAAAATTCGCGAATGCGCCGGGCGCTATTACAGAAGAACTACAAGGGCTATCAATATCGTCCTGGGGTCGATATTTGGGGGTCCTATGAAAGCCTAGGATCTCAGCTTCCAGATGAAAGTTACTGCAAGTCTCTAGCACAAACGGTCACGGAGATATGAGCGATTAAATAAAGGTCGTTTTTCAGATTGAAATTTTAAAGTTCACAAAGACAAGTGCAGCTTGCAACTAGCAAATCACAGGTGACAGCTTTACAAATGACAGGTGACAGTTAGGAGGCAGTTCTACTTAGATTAAAATAGCTTGGATTATATTATTTTAACTAAGAGATTGGTTCTGCACAATTTTCTAGGTACTCACACTATATTCTTGAGTTAAATGGGCCTCGCCACGGATCTGGTCAGGTTTTGGACTGGACTCTGGTCTCTGCACTTCACAGTGATCTGGGTCAGCTCTCTCTGGTTCTGCTAACAGGTCAGCTCTACTCTGCTGGTCTGGTCTGGGTCTCTGAAGGTTGATGGAGGTAAAGTATGGATTTTCCCGGCAGAGCTTCCAGCTGCAAATGGATTTGAAGGTCCCTATCTGTCCTGTCTGTCTGCTTTTATGTGTTTTTTTATGGGTGTGTGTGCAGCATCACTAGCCAGCCCCTCTCCACTTATCATTGGCCAAGCTTTCATTTCTCCCCTGATTGGGGGAGCTAAGTTGTGTCAGAGTGATGTCATTTTACAGCCTGCAGAAAGTCCACTCCTCCTGTCAACTTGCACACAAATCTAGATTTGAACCAAATACATATTTCATAGCTACACAGTGGTTTGAAATTACATGCACCCATCACATATCACAGGAGGTATTCCCTGTTCCAACTCTGCTCTTCCTGGGGGCTTGCATTCAGAAATGGCAATATTTTGCACTTTTTAACTGGTTTGCAATATCGGACATTAACCCAAATTTACACACATGTGCGCAAGGAGTATGGACATTAGTTGATGAAGTGTCAGATTTTTCACATGCACACATTTTGAGTAATATCCTCTTTTCCGCTAAAACCCCCCTGAACATGCCACCGGTTCTAAAAACCTCTTAAAATGTGGGCAGAAAAATCACAAGAATTATGGTGTCATTTAAATAATTTTCACAAGTCCGTACTATGAGTTATTCATCTTTTTAGAGTTATGTTCTGGCCCCAAAGGGGTGTGGTTTCCCCCAGGACAAGGTTGCATTTCTGGTTTTTCCAGTTCTGCCGAGCCAGCTTGCTCTCACAGGCAGTGCCCCTCCTTTGTCCTTCCAGGAGGAAGCTACATTTACGACATCTGCAATAAACCATCTGCCTGGGTCAGGACAGGGCTTTGTTCAGAGCTCCTGTATTCTGTGGGGGCTCCCCTTAATTCAATTATCAGAGAGATGGCATATCCTTAGTGTGGCCAGCAAAAGGCAGAAAGGCCTGGGAATACAGCTGTGACTCAAGTTTCACTCCTGATGGGGGGTAGTTGCCAGGCAAAATTGGAATCTCTTTAAGCCAGTTTTTAGCTACATGTCATTTCTGTTCCCCAGTTTTCTGCATTCAAATAAAACTAAACATTTTTACATATGCAGCTAGAATGCTGATTCTAAGTTTAAAACTATGACATTTAAACAATTGCAACCTATGTGACACTCAAAGTAGGTCACTCATTCAATTTAAACATTTAGATTTTTTTAGTGTCTTTCAGTCCAAATTTACTTAAACTGCTGAAATCCACAGCTCAGCCAGTCTTGTTATAAACCTTCAAGTCACTTCAGAATATAACTTTACATTGGATCCACCTCTTAAAATGTCTTTCTTTGGCATGTTTTGGGTTCATTTATTCAGTTTTCTACAAAATCTGGTGGTTTTAAAACGCCGGCTTTTGGATAGTGGTGAGTACTGGTACTGCACCCCTTTTTGGGATTTAAGAAAATGAATTCCCAACAGTTATGGGTTTGCTTTTGGCAATCAGCATTGCCACTCCCAATGGTTTCAGACTACTGTGTGGGTAGTCCACTGGTGGTTTTAGGCAGCGTCCTTCTGTGCCCATAACATCGGCAAAAATGAGTGGCAGCCTATTCTTCATGCATTTCCCTGTGCATTTTCTGGGAAGCTCTGGCCATCATGATGTTTTCCATGTCAGTACTGCACAGTTTTGAGGTAGGGCTTGGATGCGTGGATAAAAACATCCCACAATCCATTAGTTTTTTTTTCACTCCATTTGGGTTGTTGACAAGCTGTTTCTCGTCTACTTCTATCTCTTTCAGAATCCTTTTACAGTTTGATCTCCATTGCTGGAGGATCGAGTGGGGCTGTATACTGTTCCGTTCTGCCAAGATTTCGAATTGGGGTACACAATTTTCAATTGTTTTCCTATACAGGTTTAGCATGTTCCATGTGATCTTCGCATCTAACGTTGCTACACCAACTTCATAGATTACACAAGCGGTCGGGTAACTTTGGGGTATTTGCAGAATCTTTTTCCAAAAGTGCCCCTCACATCTTGCCCAGATCTCACTGGAACATCCGAACAAACATTCCGCTCCGAATATTAGTGCTGGGATTACCTTGCTTTTATAGTAATTGATCACTGGCTTATATGAGAATTTTCCATATTTGTTATGGATTACCCGGGCTTGTGCTGTCAGCTGTTTACATTTACTCAGGGTCTTAACTACCATAGGTTCATCTCGCAGGCTTGAATTGATATACACCCCTAGGTATCTGCTGCATTTTACTTTTTTAAGTTTTCCATTTCCGAGTGACCATTGGAATTGACGTTTTCTTGATGAGGTACCCTTTAGATTTTCTAGGGTCAGGATCTCTGATTTCTCTGCATTGACCTCCAAGCCCATTTTTATTGTATATTCTTTAAGTGCTGTTAATTTGCGTTGCAGCCCTATTGGTGTAAGATCTAAAATTACCATATCGTCTGCATACAGGAGCCAACTAACTTTATTTCCGTTTATCGTGGGGGGCGTGCTTCGCACTTCCTCAAACACCCTACCCACTTCTGATATATAAAAGTTAAATAGGGTAGCGCCCAATGGACAGCCCTGTTTTATCCCTCTGGCCGTTGGTATTGATTTTGAGTGATTTCCCTGGTCGTCCAATCGAATTTTTACGGATTTTTGCGAATATAATTCTTTTATAGCCAGGATAAGGCTCAATGGGGAGCCACGATCTTTCAGGTTTTGCCATAGCGTTTCTCTGTCTACCCCATCAAACGCATGAGCCAGATCAATCAGAGCTAGATACACTTTCTGGCCCAATCTAATTGCTTCCATTTTACTAGGTTCAATATTAGCATATTTAGGTTACATCCCACGCCCTTTACAAAGCCTGCTTGTCGGACGTCAATTGACTTACTTTCTTTTAGCCATGTATTCAGTTTCTGTAAGAGCATAGTTGCAAAGATTTTCCCAAGTACGTCTAGCAGGGCAATTGGCCTGTAGTTTGTTGGTTTCAGGCGACATCCTTTCTTAAATATCGGCACTATGATGCCTTCTTTCCATGATGCAGGGATTCTAACCTCTTGTATGATGTTTTGAAATAGTCTTTCGCAAAACGCGGACCATTCATCGATGTTTTGTTTCAGCATCAGGTTTGATAGGCCATCTGGCCCTGCTGCTCTTGAGTCACTACATTTTTTAATACAGGTTGATATATCTATGCGTTTGAAGCTTAGATCCCATGGTTGTATTTTCGGAAAAACCGGTGTTTCTGTTTTAAGTTGTTTCTCGAACAGGGATGTGTAGTGCTTCTCCCATTCACTTTCCGTCACCATGTTCTTCATTATTGCTTTCTGGGGATTTTCTACTTCATTTAGCAAAGACCAGAATCCTCTGGAATTTCGCTGCCTCAGCGACTTCAGCATGGCTTTCGCGTCATTTTGCTCTAATTTGGCCCTATGCAACCTCACCCATGACCTGTAGTTGTTTTTTAACAGACTTATCTTTTGCTTGTATTTCGTGTCATTTGTTTGCTTTAGCTTTCTACAGTTTTTCCTTAGGGTTCTTTTTTTTTCAGCTATTTCTTTGTCGTGTGCATGCTTTTTATACTGTAGTTTCCCCTGACCTTTAACTTTCACCCTATAGATTTCCATAAATTCACTGTACTCTGTTGTTGAGGTCTTCAAATGGCATGAATCAGGGTTTATGGTCTCTACCAGTGATTCTATATCAGTAGCCGTCATTCTCAGCCTTGTTCTTCCGGGTTCCACTTCATATTGTTGATGCTTCTGTGAGATTTTCTTATGTGTGGGTTGTCTCCACATCAGTGAGACAAGGTTGTGGTCACTCTGTGTCGATTTTATCACTTTCATGGAGGACATTTCTGCAACGATGTTTTCTGTCACGAAAAAATAATCTATGATTGACCTCTGAGTACCTCTCTCCCATGTCTCTACTGCCGGTACATCGCCCAATGTGTTCCCATTCATCATTATCATAGCGCGATCTTCCATCTCTTCGAGCCACATTTTTTCTTTCCTCCTTTCCTTTACTGATCATTCTTTTTTCGATTTGGGTTTGTTATCAATTTCTATTAATTTCAAATTCAAGTCTCCACATATCACCATCTTGGCATCCCTCTCTATTGATTTCAAGTGATCAATGGCATCCAACAGGTCGTCCATTAAATTCTCTTGTTTAGCCTCTTGATTGTTCCAATAGATGTTGAAAATATGTATTCTTATGTTTTTTTGTGGATCCTCAAAATCTTTGGCCTCGACCTTTGCATATTGTATGTAGTTTGACAGATTCATGGACTCCTTTATCACAAACCCGCTCTTGTGATTCACCAAGATTAGTTGACCAGACATGGGTCTTCCCTTTTTTTTTATTATGGCCGGATTCATTGCCACCTCAAAACCTTCTATCCACGGGCAACTGGCTAGCCATGTCTCTTGGAGACATACGATATCGCAATTCCTCAGCAGTTCATTGGAACGGTTGGCAAGATGTGCGAATCCTCTGGTATTCCAAGTTGCCCATGTTATGGTGTTTTTGTCCCTTTGGCATTAACTTTGTGGTTGGTTATTTATGGCTTTAGCTATCCATGCCCATTCATCTGCTTCTTTTTCCGGTTTAGGGCTATTTCCATTCGGAGCTTGATGGTTTAGATCTTCCGTGGCAGGTATGTTCGGCACTGTTATTTCGATTTTTAGGCCTTTTGGGTCGTCTATCTTTTCCCTCGTTTTTCTGCACTCTTCACCGGCTTCAGTGCCTTTATCCACACTCCCCTTTCTTTCGTGCTGATCAGCCTGCTGCTGTTGATTTTCCTTCTGTGAGCACTGATTTGATGCTAGTAGATTATCTACCTCATAGATTTGGTATCCTGCTTCCATTATTTGCCTTTCACACATCATAATCAAAACAGTGATCTTCCTTGAGTCGATGTATAACAAGGTACTTACACGACCATATTCTTTTATCATTTCGACTCTGCTTAATTCGATGCTTCGGATAGCTCGCTATACCGGTATTGATTGAAACAGTTGTAGTATTGTATTCCTATTCGGCGACTTATCATTCTTATTTTGTTCAATCTTTTCAATCAAGACCCTGAATTTTGGTTGGCCCTCCTTTGGATTATACTTCTCCTGATTATTTTGGATTCTCGAGTCCTCTTTGACTATTTTAGTGAGCTTTGGCATTCTATCTGTTGATGGTTCCACTTCTGGTTGATTTGAGCCAGCTTTTACTTCTAAGTTAATCTGCTTCCTATGTTTCTCCTGGGCTAGTTTGTTTTTCAGTAAACTGATTTTTAATTTTTCTTCCATGGTGTAAAATGGCTTTTTTGCCAAGGTATCATCCACACTTGTTCCAACCAGCGCGCCCTCTATCTTTTCCGATGGACAAATCAGGCGTATCACTCTCCTGTTCTTCGGTTCATCGTTTGTCCTCTCTGGCACCCTCTCTCTCGTAGGATCCTTATGTCTGCCCCCATCCTTCTTTTTGTGGGACACCTCTATCACACTTCCCGACTCATCTTCTGTGTCATCATGAGTGCTGTATACTGACACGTTCATCAGATCTTCATCGTCCTCAACTTGATCAAGTTCTATTAAGTCAGTACCGTTTTGCCGAGGCATTTCTTGCTGCTTATTTTGATTTTGTCCAGTATTTGGATCACTAACCGCGTGTTTTTTAGCATCCTCTTTAATCAACTCTGTTTTATTTATTGTCACGTTTAGGGCCTTAATATTTCTAAAAAAGTTTGCTGTGTTTTTGGCTTTTTTGTTCTTTGGGGCTGACAGGTTTTTTGTTTTCCTTTTACATTTTCCTTGTTTATTATTGCCATTCAGTAAATCCCAACATCAAGAGATGGAAGCCCAAAGTAAATGCATGCAGGCCGAGATGTTGCTTTAAGGCAATCCCACCGTCACGACACAGATAACTTGAGGCAGTCTCTGCATGATGACAAGTTTGCCATAACGGACCTCCACTGTCAAGAGATGGTTTCCTTAGGACAATTTCTCAACATGCAGTTGAAGACATCAAGAGTGAGCATGCATAATGACTCTTTGGTCACATCACGGTGATTGGGACCCTCATGCACATATCTGTTTTATGAGTGGCCATAGCTAATCATGACCAGGCTTTGGCACTGTGTGGTCAGAGTGTACCATCCCAGGATCCACCACAGGATGGTGACCCCATTTGAACTGCGTAGATGTGTCTGTTGGCTATGTTCAAACATACCCCTATCCTCTTGCCACTGCCACCTCTTCTTCATTCATCCTGGTGTCTATGAGCCCATTGTTAGGCAAGATTTCTCATTACTGTACAATCCTTCCATCTTTATGGAACCCCCAAACTTTTTGCTTTTATTTTGTTATCTGACCTGTACCTTTTGCAGTACAGTGAAGGCTTAAGCTTCACTGCACTAACCTTTGCTCATGTGTTATGGGGGAAACTGATATGTGTTTTAGGCTGTCAGTGCTGGAAAACATTGCTTCTGTTGGTCATGTTCCTGTGTACTACTTTTGGTTACTTTTGTATCACTTGTGGTAACCTTTTTATCATTATGCAATGCAGCTTACACGGCATTACAATGGGGTCTACTTTTGTTTTGCACTAGACTAACACTCAGAGGATTTTTTGTTACTCTAGGTGTGCTAAAAGGATAGTCTGGTGGCAGCAGTGACTTTTCCCAACTTTATGGGGATTTTCACTTTAGCTTTACCGCCTGTACCACATTTGGCTACTAACTGTGATTACTGCTCAAACATTGCCGTGCCACGAGATTTGTCTAATGTTCTTTTGCCATCTGGCCTGAGATACCAGGAAAATCCTTATACGGACTTCCAGTGCCCGGGAAAGCAGGAGCTTTTGGCGGTCTACTGGAGGAGGGTGTGTGTTTGCTGGCAGGATGTGGGCTGGGGCTGTCTGACTCCAATCCACAAACTGGTTTCAGTGTGTCTGAGTGGTATGCATGAATGTTCCCACCAGTGGACCTGATTGGACAACTGCTCGGGCTTGTGTGTCAGGGCTAGTCTTGCTATTGGCAAGTGGGAGATTCAGCTCTTACCTGGATTTTAGGATAAGAAGAGGACCCTTGCACCCATTCTTCAAAGATCCTGGAAAACCCTGAAGGAGCCAAGTATCCTATCCAGCTGTGAGACCCGGCAACCAACTGCTACTGCTTTCCTGAAGGAGCCCTGTATTGCTCTTGATCTTTAGTAGTCCTGCGAAGGAGCTACGACCCTTGGAGTAGAGGGACCATCCATTCCCGATGTCCGCTCGGTGTCCTGCCAAGGGAAGCCTTCAGAAGTGCCCTGGAACCATCCTACAGCTGACCAGCTTCGTTTTTGGGCTACCGTGCTGCTGACATCACCATACTGAGTTTCGGCCTGAAACATGGAGATCATCAGCTGGCCCTGCAAGCCTCCTGCTATATTTCGGCATCCTAGCATCAAGGGGACCTGAGATAGGAGGGAAAGTCAGACCATGACTGCTGAGTCCCTTTGCATCGATGTGCGCGGTGACCAAAGTCTGAAAATTGCTTACCTGACCCGAGTCCAGCCCTGAGAGGGGTGCTGCATCAAGTTTTTCTGCAGTCTTTGACAAAAAGAGTCCTTGCAACAGTAAAAGACACCAACCGGAGATCAGCTTGAACCTGCAACCCTTGCGAATAGAGGACTGCGGCTTTCAGCGGGAAAAGCAACGTTGGACACTCTTCCTATGTTCTGCCAAGTCTGGGAAAAAATCACAGTAAGGCGGGTAAGTTACAGGGTTTCTAACCGTCCCTTGTTCTCCCATTATAAGTCTATGGGCTTATAATAAAGGTTATTTATAACATGTTTGGCTTTGCCATTGCTTGCTTGTGCAAGATATCTGACTGTTGGTGCTACTTTTGGGCATTAGTCTAACTTGAACCCTAACCCTAAGAACCCTTCACTGGACAACAGAGACCGCACCTGCATTTTTCCTGCATCCTAAATTCTGTGGAACTGTATCCTGAACTATTGGGCACAAGGCCCCATGCAACTTAGGGCTGCTGGACAATTTTAGATTGGGATATCCTTTTTCAACCTTTTTGTGCACAATACTTGTCTAACCTTTCCTTTGCAGGACTTTCCGATTTGTATTATGCCTTATAACCAAGTGAATGTATATCTGTATTCAGTTTGACAGATGTGTGTGTTTTGTCTACCTGCTCTTAGTCATTTTTCTATAGTGTGTATTGGCCATAATTAAATAACTGTATTTTTATACATCTTGTCTCTGTGTAATCTGTGATTCCCATTGTTTGACCTCATTGTGGACCCTTTTAAAGCTCACCCCCTCTGAAGAACTTAGCCTAGACCGGCTGTCACTACTACCTAAACAGGTTTGGCTACAGCTTCCCAGAGTTGTTCCTGTCACAATATAGGTTGGCCTTCTATACATCTGTCCACCAGGCCAGAGAATAGAAAATCTGTCCTAACAAATTGGTGTACAGCTTTGGGATGACCCTCTCCACATAACATCTGGTTGTTTTGTGAAAAGGCTTTTTATTGGGTCCCACAGTGTAGATAACTGGTGGTGTGTCCAGATAATACTTACACAGAACACTATAATTTGTGATTGCCTTGTAGATACAAGTCACTTACTATACTAAATATAATGGTGACAATCACTTTCACCACTTTGAGTGCCACGAAAGTGGAACAGTTGGGAAAATTCTGTGCTGAGAGGGGCTTGACAGTCTCTGGCACAAAAACTGAGTTAGTTCCAACATTCTGGACTTTCAGAGAAACAAGGTTGTGCCTAACTTGACAAATGGTCCTGATAGTGGAGCTGGGGCTGGATCCAGCACCAGTATTGTAATTGCTGCCACTACAGTGGCTACTGTTGAGGATGAGGAGGAAGAAAGGGCATCCTCTCGACTTCTGGCTTTGACCTCCTCAAATGCAGAGGCATTGTTCAATTTGAAAAGAGACACAATTAGGCTCAAAGAGAAAAAGCTTGAGTTTGAAATTGCCAAATTGAAAATTGAGAGGGTTGAAAGGAAGAAAGACAGAGATTACCAGCGGGAGCTGGCAAAGATTCAAACTTCACAATGTCCTTCCAGAGGATGGAGATGGTTCCGGGTTCTATTCACATCCGAGGTTTCCTAAAGATCTCTTGAGTATGTATAAAAAGAAGAATGATATAATTTAATGGATTGTAACTTTTGAGTGTGCATGTGAGGTACAAGGAGTGAGTGATGCTGACAGGATTGCATGGTTGATCCGCAGACTGCCCCATTCTGGCTGCAGTGCCATTATGGAAATGTCAAAGGCTGATAGATTAGACTTTGCAAAACGGAATCAATCTCCATTCCTCAAAGTTCAGTAAGACTCCTGCTCAAAACTTGAAGAGGTTTAGAGAATACAAAAGAAAAGAATGTATGACCTGTGTAAGTTCTGTTGCTAATTCTTTGAAGGACTTGTGTGGCTGGATAGAAGGCTATGAGGTAACCACCTTGGATGGCATGATCAATTTGGTCATGCTTGAACATATGTTTGCCTCTTATTCCCCAGAGCTTAAGCAGCATTTGGCTGACTCAAAAGAGGTAAACCAAAGAGGATAGACATTGCTGCTGATTTATGGGTTTCACATAGTGTGTCCCATAAGGAGAAGCCTGCTTCAGGTAAGCAGGAGGAGGGAAAGAAGCAGAAAGAGAAATAGAGTGGGGTTACTGATAAAACAATGTCCAAGAAAGCCCACAAAATGTTTAATAAGGGGAAGTCATTCGAAGCAGGTCAGGGTAGTGGGGCTAACCATCCCAAGCATGTGAGTGGCTACTCTAAGCCTCCCTATGTGTCAAGTGCCAGTGGGACTTGTTACACTTGTGGATCAAGTGACCACAGGACGGGGGACCCCAAATGTAAGGGTACAGCATTGGGGGTCCAATCTGTCAGTCTGGCCTTCTCTCAGTATGACGAAGAAGAGATGGCAGAGGTGTCCTTCCCTTTAGACTGCATTCCCGCAGTGGAAGAGTGTAAAGATACTCTAGATCCCTTGGAAACATGTAGTGCTGGAACAAAGGCTCCCATCCCAGTCCTATTGCATAGTGAAAATTCTGTTGAGGATATTGTTCAGGTATTAGGTGTAACTACCTGTACTTTTAGGAACACTGGGCCTAGTCCTACTGATGTAGCTTCCTACATGGTAAACCCACAGGTTTTTGCCAGAGTTCCTGTTTGGGATACTCAGTTGGCTGGTCGGCCCTCTCTTAATGTTCCAGTAGCGCTTGTCATTCAAGCTGTGAATAGAGAAATGGTCAGGGCATCTGTCAATAGGAGGGGAGTGGTTCCTAGAAGAGTGCTGGGTAAATTGAGCCTTCAAGACTTTGGTCATGATAGGCCCTCGCCAGACCCTCCAAGAACTTCGTCTCAAAATCAGGCTGTCTTAGCCAAGCCTAAGAGAAAGCCTAGGCCTAAGGAGAAACCCATGGCCAGTGGAGTCAGAAACAGAAACAGAGGGAAGGAGAATATTACCCCTGCCTTCCTTACAACTGATGTTGAGGTAGTTGGAAGTGTCCCCATTCCTACTTTGGAAGACGGACCCTCAAAACATCTGGAATTCTATGGGATGCCTCAGCTGCCTAGTATACAGGTAGAAGAGAGTCCCAGGAGAACAAGAAGTATGGGATGGACCAGCAAAAAAGAAAACCATCTTGGTTAGGTCTATGGAGAAATTCATGGGAGGATTCACCTCCAGTAAAGCAAGGAGTTCAACAGGAAGGTGGGCTACTGTAAAGTAAACCCACAGAGCCCACCAGAGCAGACCTTGAGAGGTTGGAGCTTGATCACGTTGTGATGCCTTTCCCCCTACAGTTGGTGTGTAACATTCCCCTGATGATGCAGCCTCGTGTCAGGATATCACCTGTGTAGTCTAACACACATTCCTTCTTGTCTATGATTTGGGTCCCAGAGGAAAACTACTGACTGTAGGAGTGTCACTCTCTGTCACCAGGTTGACAGGGGTGAGGCAAGAATTCAGTTACTCCAGAGTTCACTTGTAGGAGTGAACTCATTGCTACCAGAGACAAGGCCTAATTATATTAGCCCTTTGACTCTGGAATCCTCAGGCAATAGGTTGCAATTGGTGATTGCTGATCACATTCCCATATGGCCTGGTGCCAACCCACAGGGAATGACTGCCAAGTCAGTCATTGATACCCTACTGAATGACAGCTACAGAGGTAGCTCCTCTGCTGTGCTCAGTAATGATCAGACCCAGTGGCGGGATGGTGAAGTAACCTGTCAAGTGTCACTGAGCTGTCATCCACAGGATGGTCTGAGAGAGAGATCTGTCAGATCTGTCAGGAGTTTGATTAGAGCTCTCAGTGAGCCACAGAGAGGGAGGCGGGACTTTCTCCTGTCAAACACGTTCTGTAAATCCCTGACCACCTGTCAGTGGTCTGTGCCTTGCCATGTTTCATAGCTTGGCAAGGTAAACTATCCTCAAGACTTTGGTGAACCTGAACAGGTTACCATAAAGTTTCCTGGGAATCCTATGGAGGATTTTACGTTGAGGGTTACAATTGGAGCCTGGCATATGGCTATAGACTGGGAGCCAGATAAATCGGTGTCTCTCCCTGCTCTGTGCCAAAGCAACCATTCTAATGGCTCCAGTGAGGATGGCCTAGTGTCTCATCACCTGACCCCACATCAGCATGGTGAGCTGTAGCATTTGCTTAGGCACTCTCCCCCTCACTGACACCCTTTATGACAGGATGGTGTAAACCAGACTGTATTCTGGGACTAAGTGAACCCACCAAATTTGGGTATTGTGGTGGCTCAGAACCAAGAGAATGGTCTGACAGTTGGTGTGGGATCCACCCTGTGTTGGAACAAATAGTGTATGATCATTCTAGCTGTCAAGAGTTCAGTTCTGAGGAACTGGAGGGAGATACAGGTACAGCCAGTTTTGGATTCTGTATGGACACTAGAGCTCTATGTTCTGTCCCCAAGACAGAAGCACACTTTTCATTAAGAGGTAACATCTTAGTGGATCAGCTGTGTACTGGAAAGTACTGCAGCTGTTATGATCTCTCTGCAGGGTATGGCAACATATCCCTGTCAGACTATATTCAGAAGGAGACCACCTTTTTTGCCTTTTCAGAGCCTTACTTCAGTGTATGGACTTCTGGATTGGTGGCTGCAACTGACACCGGTCAAATTAGCTGAGCCCCTGTTCTGAATGGGAAAATGGATGTCAGCAATACATGTCTGGATGACATGGCACATTCAAACCCCACTTGGAAGGAACTGGGTCTGACCCAAGAGACTGGGTGTCAGGACCTTCATCAGGCCAACTTGTTCATGAAGACAGCCAAGTGTCAAACTGAACAGGAGCCATCAGTCTTCCTCATGCATGAAGTTGGTGTATGTGGGGACAAGATGCAACCTCTTGTCAGTGAAGTACTTCATGTACAAAACTGGGCAGCCCCCATTACCCACACCCAAGTGATGACTTGTCTTGACCTCACTGGGAAATACCGGAGCAAAGTGGCAACTTATAGAAATATACCTGTCCCTCTGACTGCCCTTACTACTCATAGGGAACCTAAAGAGTTTCTATGGACTTCTGAATGTGAGAACGCCTTCACTGGCCTGAAAGAATCCCTAGGTCAAGCCCCTGGTTTAAGGGCAACTTTTTGGAAAATAACTTTCTTAGTGCAGACAGATGCCTATGACACTGAGTTAGTGGGAAAACTTTCACAGCTTAATGACAAAGGTGAGGAACATCCTATATGTCTAATCAGCTACCAGTTTAGGAGTGAAGGACTCAGTTGCCCCAGGCGGAGAAGAGTTGTTTTTCCATTCTATGGTGCCTTAGGAAGTTGAGGTCCTACCTCCAAATGACTCACTTCACTTTATATGCTTCCCCTAATCCCTTTAAGTGGTTGATAAATATTAAGGGAGAGAATCCAAAGCGGCTCAGGTGGTTAATGAGTCTGCAGGCTTTGAACTTCACTATTGGGCACAGGCCAGATCCCAAGTGTATCAATTGATGGGCTGTCCAACATGGATAACCTACTGGAACAGAGTAACCATCCAGGGGTGGATGTGTTCCCCCTGTCCCTTAGTATCGGGGGCATGTGTTAGGAAAGATTTATCTTTACTGCACCTTTCCATCCATCTTAATGGAGCCCTCAAACGTTTTGCTTTTATTTTTTTATCTGACCTGTACTTTTTGCAGTACAGTGAAGCTTCAATGCACTGGCCTTCACTCATATGTTAGGGGGAAAATGATATATGTTTATGTTTATTAATTTATATTGCGCACCTACTAACCCAAAGGCTTGAGGGCGTAGACAAGACAAAACGCATAAAAACATGTACGCAACAGTAACAAAAAGGTCATGAAAGACGGTAAACCACACAGTCATACAGAAGACTAGCTCCTGGAGCTGAATTCAGAGAATTAAATTACAGTTTGATGACCCTTTTGGCAAGTATTTGCAACGTCTGAGAAAAGCAGGTAGGGAGCTCATCCCACAGCCCGCTAGAATACAGTCACTATTTGGTAGAGAGCACCAGTCACTCAGCTCTATCCTTTTAATGATCAATAAATCATTGAGTCTGACTACTCCTGGGCCTGTTCTCTGGCGCATCAAAGCAAGAATCTTATGTCGCTACACTTCTTTGGTCTCTTTTTCTTTAGTTTTATGAATATTGATTATAATAAAATTTATCTCATCCATTACAAAGTCATAAGAGGTTGAGTTCCTTAATGATGGCATTTGTGCTTTTTTTAATCCTACGTTTCGTGAGGATATCCTTTTCAATTTGGCGTTCATGGCTGTAGGCTGATTAACCTCTTTATGGCCACTAATCAGCTCCTGTGAAGATAAGGGTGGATCAATTTCCTGTGTTGTATCTACATTGGGAAGATTTGCTCTTTCCTTGACTAACAGAGGTGGTCCAAAAGATCCCGGAGGGTCCTTAGAGCATACATCCGTTTGCATGGCTTGATCTATCATTTTCTTTTGTGTGGGAGTTTGACAGGCAATATTTGCCCGCGATGCCCATGACAAAGCATCCACATTAAAAGGCCAATGGGTCTGAGAGGCAGAGTTTACCTTTGGATGCCGTAAATCCGCTACCCAGTCGTTTAGTGCGTCCACCAGGAGACGCAGGTCAAAAGGTTCCTTACAAAGGATTAGCTCTTTTGCAATGTTGGCCATTAGCACAAGCCTTTGCGAGGGCGCCATGTACTTGGGTTGATCGCGTTTAAAAGTATCACTCCCCTGAGAAGCAAGGGATGGTAGAGTTATAGGTAACTCAGGATATCCTTCAGACTGTCAGTACTGGGACATTGTTTCCCTTAGTCGTGCTATTGTGTTACTACTTTTGGTTACTTTTGTATAACTTATGGTAACTTTTTATCATTGTGCAATGCAGCTTACACTGCAGTAGAATGGGGTACATTTTTTTTTGCCCTAGACTAACGCTCCGAGGATTTTTGGTTACTAAAGGATGGTGGTGGCAGCAGTGAGTTTTCCCCACTTTTTGGGGATTTCCATTAAAGCTTTACTGCATTTACCACGTTTGGCTACTAACTGTGGCTACTGGTCAAACATGGCCGTGCCACGAGATTTTTCACCTGTTCTTATGCCATCTTGTCTTTTAGTTTTCTTCCTGGCCTAAGAGGCCAGGGAAATCTTTATAAGGACTTTCAGTGCCCGGGAAAGCAGGAGACTTTTGAAGACTACTGGAGGGCGGTGTGTGTTTGCCGGCAGGATATGGGCTGGGTCTGTCTGACTCCAAACCACAAACTGGTTTCAGTGGGTCTGAGTGGTATGCATGAATTTTCCAGCCAGTAGTCCTGATTGGACCACTGCTGGGGTGTGTGGGTGGTCTCGTCCTGTGATTGGCTAGTGGGAGTTTCAGCTCTTCCCTGGATTTTAAGATACAAAGATGACCCCTGCGCCAATTCCTCAGAGATCCTGGAGTAACCTTAATGATCCAAGTATCCTATCCAGCTGTGAGACCTGCGAAGAGACCTGAGACCCGACAGAAGGAGGCCTGGCAACCAACTTTGGCTGCTGTCTTGGTGCATGCCAGTCGTGATCTTTAGTAGTCCTGTGAAGGAGCTACGACCCTTGGAGTGAAGGGACCATCCATTCCCGGTGTCTGCTCTGTGTCTTGCCAAAGGAAGCCTTCAGAGTGCCCTGGAACCGTCCTGTGGCTGACCAGCTTTGTTTCTGGGCTACGGTGCTGCTAGGGTCACCGTACCGAGTTTGCGGATCATCAACTGGCCCTGCAAGCCTACCAGGCACCAGAAATAGGAGGGAAAGTCTGACCGCACCTGCTGAGTCCTTGCACATCACGTTGCACAGTGACCACTGTCCGAAAATGTATTACCTGACCCGAGTCCAGTCCTGAGAGTTGTGCTGCATCAAGTTCTTCTGCATTCTTTGACTGAGAGTCCTTGTAACAGTCAAAGACACCAACTTGAGATCTGTTTGAACCTGCAACCCTGGGTATCAAGTACTGTGGCTTTTGGCAGGAAAAGCATCGTCTGACACTCTACCTTCATTCTGCCAGGTCTGGGGAAAAATCGGAGTAAGGGGGGGTAAGTTACAGAGTTTCTAACCTATCCCTGTACTCCCAATATAGTTCTATGGGCTTACAATAAATCTTATTTATAAAACTTTTGGCTTTGCCAATGCTTGATTTTGCAATATATCTGACTGTTGGGGCTACTTTTGGACATTAGTCTAAATTGAACCCTAACCCTAAGAACCCTTCACTGGACCCTATTTTTTCCTGCATACTTAGTTCTGTGGAACTGTGTCCTGAACTATTGGGCACAAGGACCCAGGCAACTTAGGGCTGGACAATTCTAGATAAGGATCATCTCTATGGACCTTTTTTGCATAATACTTGACTAAACATTCCTTTGCCAGAGTTTCTGATTTGTATTATGCCTTATAAACAAGTGAATGGATATATGTATTTAGTTTGATAGTGTCGTGTGATATGTCTACCTGCTTGTAGTCATTTATATATAGTGTGCTTTGGCCATAATTAAATAACTGTATTTTTATACATCATGTCTAAGTGTAATCTTTGATTCCCATTTGATTCCCATTGTGTGACCTCATTGTGGACCCTTTGCAAGCTCACCCCCTCTGAAAAACGTAGCCTTGACCCCCTGTCACTGCTGCCTAAACTAGTTTTACTACTTCTTCCCAGAGTTGTTCCTGTCACAATATAGGTTGGCCTTCCATACATATGTCCACCAGGCCAGAGTATACAAAATATGTCCTAACATCCATGGAGGGGGCATGTATTTTGAATGTTCTTTTTACATTTGTGGACCCCCCCAAGGCTAGACTATTTTCATCATTCTTTATGGATGTTGCCCCACCCAGGTTGGACTGTATTTGGTTGTTTTCCCCTGTGCAAGCTTGACTATTTTATTTGTTTCCTCATCCAGGGTGCACTGTGTCATTTTTATTTTTGTCTCATATCACTGCCATTGCCCTCTCAAGATGGGGGCTGGACTTGCATCGATGCTCAGGGGAGTCAACTGACGTGGTGTGTGAGGACTCGTACAGATGCACATCCCATTTCACACTGATGTGTATATGTGCAGTCTGTATGACTCATTTTGTTGGTCCAACCAAATGTCCTATTTTATTACAAGTATCTTGCCTCATACTGTACCCATGCTCCCTGAGATGACCACATGGCACCCTATTTCCACCCTAGTTTCTATTCCCTCAACTCGACACAGTGTTATTTTGATGTGGTGAGGGATTCCCAACACCACAGCTGTACCAGCAGGTAGGTTTGTGCTCTTTCGATCTTGTTCATGGCTGGTGACATATGCACCCCAACAATGGCATGATGTGGCACACGTAGGGTTTGTATGGATGATGTGATTTGGATGATGGTCACTGTCACTGAAGATGTGAGTTGGCCTACATGACTGTGTGTATGCATGTCTCCTTGATTAGCTATGCATGTGCTTTGGGTTGCAGGTTGCACATCCACAACTTGCTGCTTGGAGACTGTTCATCACTGCTCTCTTGCACTTTTCCTGCTTCCTCCCACTAACTCACCCTCCCTTCCTCTTTTAGAGCCGCCAGTGCGCCAGGGGAGCACTCCGGTGGTGACAGTGTGTGGTACACATGTCCTTTAACATTAACATTAACATAACATGTGCACATGCTTTTGGTGAGGGCTGATGCAGTAGCTTAATTTATTGTGTGGCATTCCATTTGCACTCCTGTAGTGTCAGCTTTGCATGCCATCTCCTGCCTTGTGTCATGTCCAGCAGCCACTCTATGATCGGGGTTGGACTGTCCTATTAGGTACTCTCGTAACCTCATGGGAGGCCTCTGCACCCTGGGCATAGTTTGAGTGGTGTTTTCACATTTTCACATGGGAATCGGGTTGGCCTTGCAGTTGAGGTGTGATATGGTGTCAATTTGGTTGTCATTTCAATAGCATCATAGGTACAGAGGGATACATCATGAAGATAGCAGTCAGATGAGACCTTACTTGCAATTGGTGCATGCCACTCAGGGGAGCACATGGTATAGTGACATTGTGCCTGGGGATAGCTGCAGTCTGTTTATGATTGTGTGCGTGTGACAAGGTTCCTTTTTTCCACTTGCTATGACTGTGTTTTTGGTTTGTGCACTTGATGTGATGGATGTCGATGGGATTGTAGTTTTCGTGTTATGTGGCACTCACAGATGTACCTTCTTAGGGTGTTGTCATGTGTAAGCTGGATTGGCCCGATTGCATCATTGAAGGATATTAGGGATGCACCTTCACTGTGTGTGTTCCACAGATGTCGCAGTTCAGGTGAAATATGTTTGTACAACCTGATTGCATGTGTCCTGTCCCTGTACCCTTTGGCCTACTAAGGGTATGGATGTTGCCTGTGGATGGGGGTGGCACCCCTCCTGCAGTTCTACTGATATGCCACGACATGTGACAATCTTGTGCAGGACACAACATGCCATGTTGATCTTGCATATTACAGGGGTTTGCATATAGCAACACGTCACCTGAAGGGAGCAGAAGCGTGACTTCAGCGCTTCGAATGTGCGCTCCACTATATGCCTAGTGGCTATGTGTGCTATGTTGTATCTTGCCTCAACTGGGTCACTGGATTCCTGATGGGTGTCATCAGGAATTGTGAGAGCGGGTTAGCACTGTCCACTGCAAAGGCAGAGATGGTTATAGTTTGCATTTATTGTCATATTTTGTGTTAAAGTGTGTGCGTGATTGATGATACTCACCCACCAGCCAGGTGTTTCCAAATGTTGTCGATGGAAGATCCTGGTATATGGGGGGATGGCAGAATATGTAGCTGTCATGTGTGCATCCCAGTTAATTGGCATTGACATACATGATGTGTACCTTGGCGTCAGAGATTACCTGTGCATTAATGGAATGCTAATGTTTCAGGTTTTCGATGGATGTGCTCAGTTTGTCGGAAGAGCTGTAATGCTCCATGTGTGCAGTTGATGGCTTTCAGGACTGTGGAAAGTGTGTAACTACATTGAATTCTTGACACACACACTGCCTTGCCTGCAGTGTTCGTGGCATGTATATGTGCATATGCACACATGCTAGAATGCTGCACAATACCTGGTGCAGGTACCTGGATTGTGGAGACTGTGATATTCCCCAAACAATGGCTGTGGTGTGCTGGGATGATCGAGTAACTAGGAAGTGTACAGCTGATAGTACTTTCACCAGGGGTGTCACTGCCTGCGAGCACATTGTGGGTGATACCAGATCAATCTCCCATTCCCTGACTAGGTCTAGAATGGCATGGGGTAGGAAATCAGTATCTTCCATACACCTCCTCATCCAGCTTTCGAAATAATGCAGTTTGTAGGTGAAAGATTCTGCCACTCCTCCTCCTCCTTCTTCTATGTAGTAGGATGAGTGCTAGCAAAGCAGGGTCCGGCATTGTGGCAGTCCTATGTTTAATTTGGGTTGCATTGAGCTTGTGTACGTGAGTTTTCATTGCGCTTTGTGCTTTGCGCCGTGTAAGGAGTGCCAGTAAGATTGAAAGATGTGCATTCTCCTTTGGACTCCAGCCAATTGCAGGATTGTTACTGGGAATAGGCTTTACTTAGCGCTTTACAGGGCATGTTTGTTGTTTGCACAGTGCCTCCCTACCCACTGCCATGTTCTTCCTCATTTTCCGCCTTGAATGGGGATTTTGCATGCTTTGCCCATTGTTTAGTTCTTTCTGCTGGCCCTTCCGAAGCGTTGCGTTCTGTGTGCCGCAAAGTGCACCAGTACAGAGCAAACTTGGAAGGACCAGTGCAAAGTCCAATCCTTGAATCAGAAATATTTTGTTTGCTCGGTGCAAAATATACTTTTATGACACTAGGTGACTTTGTGCCCTACTTAATATTTTGTAAATCAGGCTATACTTTCTTGACAAAATGTTTGGCACAGTCAATTATTGCCTTATGTAAAACTAAAAGGTCACCTTAGAAAACATGGAGCTTACTTGTCATTATAATAACTACCATAGTTTATGATCATGTTTATTTAATTGCATTTTATTCCAAACAATTGGCAGAAAGTAATATAAAAAATCTTGTTGAATATCAAAGTCTGCCTCATTTGTCTTATCACTCATTATCACAATGGTTTCGCTTGAGATGCTCCCATATATTCTGCCTTCTTAAGTGCATCAGTTGCAAATGATGCAATGCAGTTGCAATCAAACAGTCTGTAACTCAGAAAGACATTGCACTGCATGCACAGCTTCACTAGTACATCATTGGTGTGCTACCACTATACAATTAACATTTTACAATACAAACAGTATTTTGATACAAGGAGAACAAAATAATAGTTTTTGAACTGATGCTTATCAAAGTTAATGTTGTTGTTGGTATTTGGTTCACAGCACACATTAATGCATCCATTTATTTAATTTGATAATGTCACTTTCTGACTTAATGGTCAGTTTACAAATATCAGATATGCTTTCAGATTTAATCCAATTTATATGTCTGCAAAACAGCCTGATGTCTTTACGTAATTTGTGTTTAATGTTTTCTGTGCAGGGGATAACTCAGGCACACCAGCATTGTCACAGGAATGTACAATATGTGTTTCTTAATTTTGTAATTTAGAACATGTAACTACTTATAATCTAATCTTACAATATTTTGTTTTATTGATTTTACTGAATTCACTCAACATTTCAACATAAAATAAATGTTGTAACATTTAAATTCAACAATCAGATAATAGAAGATTATTCAGAAAGAAGAAGCAACTTTAAAAATACAACAGAATACATTTGCTCATAAAACAATTGTTTTGTTTAAAGACTGAAAAAGGTAAGAAAATGATCAAAGGAAAATTGAGTTAAAAATAGTGGACTTTACCACTCTTTACAAGTATGTTAATAACTCATAATAGTTGTGAAACTAGGCGCCATGAGGTGGTTGTCATTATTAACAGATGGAATTATTTTACAAGACATTTTCATGATATTCAAAATGCTTAACAAGATTTTTTTTTCAAATCAATGTTTGATATATACATGCTTATGCCTAGGTAACTTTAGCTTGGTTATGTTTGCACAACAATCTAATAAGATTGCGACAGAGTCTATACTACACATCATGTTTGCTATTCAAACTGTGTGTCGTGTCTTACTTCTCACTATAGTTGTAAAGTTTCTAAAAACCCAATTGCAGCAATTCTTGCAGAGGTGAAATCAGAGCAAAAAATAGTTTGCCAACATATATGTGGATCGACAATTCTCAAATGGTCCTAATGCCTTTTTAAGTAAAACGTTTGTTTCTGCTTCAACATCGGGCATTCTGAAAGCAGATGTCAAAGTGTTTCAACCTGATTTATATTTTTACAAAATCGACAATCGTTTTTAGTTTTGTTGATCATTTTTCGTCTCGCTAGGACCTCATAAGTGGGCCACAAGTTGAACCTTAAGCGCATAAAAGCAGATCTATGCGCAAGGGTGGGAGATTTAAACAAATACGACACAATCACACAAAATCTTTTGTCATAAAATGGCTTATTGCTGAAATCTCTGTGGGTCTGACACTGTTCACATGTTTTGATTCAGTCAATTGAACTTTTGCATGGATGGGGTTATCCAGCAGAAATTCCAGTGGAATGTCCACTGTTGCTAAAGCATGTATAATGGTGGATTTCCAATTGGATTTCCACTTGGTCACAAATAAGTGTTCTGAAGTGAACACATATGAAGATAATTTGCTGATTAGCATGTTCGACTTGGGTGCTAGAATGCATTTTCTAAACAGGGCGCACAGACTCCATAGATATATACCATGCAGAGAGAATAAGCCCAATTCAAACTTAATCATGGCCGTCGGTAGGCATTGGGGAAGCTTTAAAACATGTCTCCAGTATTTTCATTCCATTTTTAGCCAAATGATTTCAGGTAATAACCCCTTTGTCTCTGCTCCACACAAAATTGTAGGTGTTACCTTCTGGTTGTAATAGGTTAATGCTAGTGGTAGACATAATTTGCCATGTTTGGCCAATATAATTTTAGTTTGGGAGATCGCAGTGGAAAGTTTGTTTTCCAAGTCCTGTTTGTATTGATTGTCGTGGTCTTGGTAATTTATCTTGACCCCCGAATAGGAGTAATGATGGACTTGTTCAAACTCAGTGTTCTGCAAGGTCCACTTGTACGGTTTCTTCACTCCTTGGGAGTGTCCGCAGTACACAACCTTGGTTTTATCAAGGTAAAAGAAGAGTTGATTTTTCTCCACATAGGATGCAAGAGTGTCAAGTAATCCCTGTAGGCCTTTGGGGGTTTTGGATAGTAGCACCAGATCATATGCGTATAATAGGGACAAGACCAGGTGTTCCCCCAATTTCGGTGCATCTGTTATAATGTCAGCTAATGAATCTTTCAAATCAGCTATGAAAAAGTTGAAGAGCGCTGAAGTAAGAATGTATCCCTGTTTTAGGCCTCAGTGTGTGGTGATGGGAACAGATACAACTCCCTCCAGTGTCAGTCTTAAGGTGTGTTAGGATTCAATAAGCGAGCTGATGGTCTTCGTGCATTGCACTTTGTGCAGTTTAGTCATTAGTAGTTCTTTTTATTTCACAATAAAAAAAGACCCAGATTGAAACTCCAATGATCTTATTAAAAAGAAGTTAGACATATGGATTCCAAATTAAACATGGTTCTTTAACTGCTCATTTGCAGCAAATCATGTCCCCATCAGTGGGCGACTGTCCAAAACCATCCCCATTTTCAAAAAAGGAGATTGTTCCCTCCCTGGGAATTACAGGCCCATTAGTCTTAGCAACAGCTCAGACGAGGTTTAAGGGAAATTTTTCAAAATGAGCACAAGACGAAAATATAATTTCTGATGTGCAAGCAGGCTTCACACAAGGCCTGGCAATATTGACTTGGCCTTTTGTCTACATCTTATTTTAAGTAATTATGTGATTTTAAAGAAAGTACCTCTATATTCTGATTGTATTGATTTTAAAAAAAACGCTTTCGATTCATAGAAACTGAAACCCTATTGTGGACAATCTTAGTTAACCTAAAATTCCCTCCTGATATTCTTAACCCTAAGACTTAATTAACTTGACTCACCAGTAGTCAGATACAGGTAGGATAGAGAGACAACTGAGCCTTTGTCAGGGCCCAGCTGAGTCCATCAAAATGGTGTCTTCGCTCCTTTACGTTTTCTTCTTTGCATAAAAGAACCTGGAGTTAAAAATCTCAAATTCTAATGTTATCGAACAGAAAGGTTGGCATCTTACTATTTGCATGTGGTGCGGTCCTCATCTAAACACGGGAGTCTGCAAAAACAGGTAGCTATTGTGCTTGCATTTTAAACAGAAAAAAGTTTCTCTGAAAACTGCCCAAAAAAAGATGGTGTTGATCTGCCACCCCTCCTGCAAGTGTAAGGCAAATATCAAGTTGGATAGTTAGATGGCAAATTCCTCCAGAAGTTAAATCATTACGATTACCTTGGTATAAGATTTCCACAACGGTACAAAAAGAGTTACACAAAGATCAAAGAGCAAACTAATTCTGAAATGACGTTCTAGCACACTGTGCATTTTCATCCAACGCCTAGGAAATCAGACCCCTTTGACAGCCCTTGAGGTATACCCTTCCCAAGCACTTTCAGCTACACCTTATGGTAGGGTGCTTTGGGGTATGGAAGGATTGGACTGCCTTGCCAAAGCATAAAAAACATGTCTTTGACCTCCCTACAAGCACCCCTACAGTGTCGTTACCTATGGATATTGGCGTGAAATCTGTGAATGTCACAGCACAGTGTAAACCTCCTCATTACTGGTAACGCCTGCATAAAGTGGCCAGATTAAACCAGCATACAGAGATGGTGTGGGAGGTACTATACACCATCCTTGCATCACAGGGGAAACACACAGAGACATTGAGGTTTCCTCGCATTACTACACATAAAACTGACCTAACACCAAAAACGTCATCTGAACAAAATATTCCCGCCTCCCTCCCCCCCCCCACCCTGACAGATTAAAGATGGTCCCCCAACTCCACCAAATGCTGCCCTTTCTGTCCTGCTTTGACAGAAAATGTAATCCATTTCCTTTTGGATTGCCCAAAAATATTCAGATCGATGCAAACTGGCTTGTCATGAGGAATTTGTTGTTGCAGTTTTGAGCTGTCTAGCTAAGGCTGGTGACCAACATCAAAAGCACAACGTGCGTGACTGTAGAACACTAGGCATTAGGTGAATATATCTGCAATTACTGGTGTTAATTGAAATTTTTTTTATCTTGACAAATATATTTAGAGATGTGTATTTACTGTATTTGACCTGGATTTTATACAGATTCAGAATTTTCTGACAATCTGCATTTTGTTTGCACTCACACATTTTTGGGCTTGTTCCCAAAATAAAGCATCTTTTGAACATTGAACATTGTATAATGGATATTATTGCATCTTTGCATGGCACATGATAAGAGAATACAGGCTCTGAAATATTATTGACACACAATAGAATCCAGTAATTATTGCCATATAAACGCGTCAATACATATAATGACATGTAAAGTGACATTTATTTGGTTCATTTAAAGATATGATATCCCTGCAAACACGTAGCCACGGGCTATATGTTTGCGCCTTTGTATGCTAATTTATTCATGGACATGTGGGAAAAGCAATTTGCCTGGCAAAATGAACGTGAGAAAGAGATACACAACATATCCGTAAGGGTAAGATGCATAGATGACTTCTGTTCATTTGGCGTGTCAGTGGAAGACCAATTAATTCAATAAATTAAACGAATGGGTAACAGTAATTACAATATTAAGTGTATAATCTGTCAAATTTAAATTGAATACATCTGTTTAGATCTGAAACTGCAGATTAATAATTACATGTCATCTTTTGTATTAATCCTAAATACATTGCAATTCAAATCGTGTTAATTGGCAAAACGGGCAGATGCTGTGAAAACGAATCCAATCCATTTGGCAATTTACTCACATTCAAATGTAAATGTGTATCCCCCCCTGCAAACAAACAACTCATTGCGAAGGCTATTGCAAGGTTTACAATGAGCGGATGGATACAACATTTTTTTAAATAGAATAAAGACAGTGAAAGCACATTTTTTCGGAACATGAAACAGTGAAAAATAGTAACATTGCGAGATAGAGCAATTAGTTTAACTCTTCTTATCTATACCCATACCATGTTATGATAGCCGGTCAAGTGGCAGAGCAAGTAGAGCGCTCGCTTTGGCATCCGTGCAGAACTTGCACGCAGGTTCGAATCCCGGCAGGGCCACACTCAACCTTTCGTTCTTCCCAGGTAGATAAATGAACACCACACACCAGAAAGTAGCGCTATATAAATGCCAAATTATTATTTTTATTTTATTATTACAAAAATAGTGTAAAGTTAATGGTGATTTAGACTTAAATGATTACCACAAAAAAAGGATGATTCAAAATAAAGAAAGGCATATTGCACGGACACAATTTGAAAGATGTCCCAACTCTGGTTCGGTTGGTTAACATTGACAAATAAACCACATTGTAGTATTTTAAAGGCTAGACAGGTTGAATGTGTGTATATGCTTTCCAAATTAAAATATTTGACAGTAAAGTGTACGTGACCAACATGCAAAGTCGAGACCTTAGTAGTGGCTGAACAGACCATGTTAATTATATGGTGTTGTGTTCTTGCTCACGAGATACGTGGAGAGCTTTATTAGAACTTTGAAAAAAGCATTTTCATCAACATATCATTACTATGGATCTGTGAATAACAGAACATGTTTTCTAAATTCTAAGGAAGCAAGGAGAGTTTCTAAGAAATAAAGGGCTTTGGATTCCAAACGAGCAATTTAGTCACAAAACAAATCCCTTGACATTTCCAACGATACCAACTAAACCCCACACTAAGGTAAAAGGTCTGGTGTTACTACTGACAGTTCACTGTTTGGGGTTATTGGGAGTAAATGGAAGGGCTCACAATGGCACTCTGTGAAAGGCTTACGAGACTAACAAACAGATCCACACTTCAAATTGCAAATCTAGGAGGGTCTGAGAGACCACAGTGGTGGTGACTTGGTGCAGTAAAATCTATTCGTTATTAGCATAAAATAAAAACGGGGAACCATTTAAATTGTTCTACTCAATATTCAGGCAGGTGCGACTATGGCAAATTCGCATTCTGACATACCAGACAGGTGTTAAAGCTGTCCGGGTAACCATCTCTCTTTCCTGTATGTACATGTTGATCCACAATCACTTTTGTTTTACACCAATTCACTCCACTGTGGCTGGCTGGGAAGATGAATGCGGGGTGCTGTGGTGTTCATGTTTGTAGGCTCGGTTCCTGGAAGCTTCCCTACCTGCTCTTCAGTCCTGTTAAGGGGCCTTACTGCGGCATAATATGATGTGCAAAGCATGGCATTGCCTCATGTTAACAATGAAAGCATAGTAACATCACATGAGAGAAGGGAGGTCCTTCTCTCCCTATCTAACTTGTTTGGTCGTACACCCCCCACCACCGTTCATTTAGTCTAATGAACAAATCATGCATAGGGAGCTCTGGTTATATTTTCTCACTATAGAATGCTACATATGTCACGAAAGCACTTCTGCTGTGTAGGAGTGTAGGATGAATAATGAAAAACCGCTTACTCAGCCCTCACACTTCTAGAAACCAACAGTGATCCCAATCAAAAAGTTAAAACAGACACAGTTAAGAGACATACCTCCTTCTCATTTTGTAGTAACATGGTCAGAGGGGACGTTATACTCTCAACAGAGGTGTGCATGTGATTCTGTAGCAATCCAAACAGCAAAGTATAACAGTCCAAAATAAAGGTAATCTCCAATCAAGGTTCTATAAAAGTATATCCTTTAATTAAATATACCATCTGGAAAAAACGAAATAGAAAAATTATATAAAACCCACCCCTGTGGGAAGAAAAGAGAAAATGCAAGAAAAGAGAGACTGCAGCCCTCTGGGCAAGAACATAGATCAATTCAAATTAGCACAATTTTTTTTTTTTTGAAAGGATATGTCTTGTGGGAAAAGGTGCACAAGTGTCCTAACCAGTTTCCAGGGCCCTAAATGGACTAAAGAGCCCTTCTAGGTCGAAAGTACCTTTGCCGCGGTTTGCCTATTGCAACCCAGGCTTTTCGGTTCTGTTTGTGTGGTTGAAGGCTGTTCAAGTGCTGCAGTTGCATTGTTCTTGGTTGGGAGCGGTGTCGAGCAGTGGCCGAACTGAAGCTCACTTTGGTTCAATGCTGATTGAGGAAAGGGTTCAAAGATGGTGCTCGCAGGGAGGACCTTGATCAGCTGAGAGGCCTACTGAGAGGCCAGTACACCTGACTTGGCCACCGGTCCCTCCAACCAGCACTCTAATTCTCCTGCCTTCCCCCGCTAGGGTGAAGCCTGTGGGGGAAAGAGTGCAGGAGTTGGTGCTTGCAGGGAGTTAGCGGCAAACATGGAGCTGAACATTTTGGACCATCTGGGGGATTCAACTGATGATGGGACTCACTCTCACTGCCGAAGTCACTGCAGCCCATGGAGGTCATGCTTGAGGCAAGTGAACATTTTGGCTAACGATCTGGCTAGACCAATCAGGTACCTGGGTATCTCAGAGCGTGCACTGGACTGGTTGACCTCCTTTCTCAGTGACCGTCTATTCGAAGTTATTCTGGGCTCTTTCTCCTCCCTCACCTCTATCTCCACCTGCGGTGTCCCTCAGGGCCCCAACCTCTCTCCCTGGCTCTTTAACACTTATCTTGATCCACTGGCGCACCTCATTTCCACCTTCTCCCCTAACTTTCAGTCTTACGCAGATGACACACAAATCTTCTGCAAACTTCCCTCTTACCCTCTCCTTACTTCTTCCATCATCCCTGACTGCCTATCCACCATCCAATCCTGGTGCACCTGCAATGATCTCTACCTCAATGCCAGTAAAACTGAGATCCTTCCTATTAGGACTCCTGCTCCCTCGTTCTTCCCCTTACTCTGTCCATCCTCTATGGGCTCATCCCTTTCTCCTTCATCTGAAGCCAGAAACCTTGGAGTCATCTTCAACTCCTCGCTTTCCTTCCTCCCTCACATTTAGGAAATTGCCAAGAAGTCCCAATTTCAACACTACCTCCTCAAAAGATTTCTCTCTTTCCTCACTTGCCCCCAGAATCTCAATGTCTATAGAGCTATGGTTAACTCTAGGCTATACTACTGCAATAGCCTTCTCCTTAATCTACCCTCTTTTTCACTACAACCCCTACAGCTATTCCAGAATACGGCAGGGAGACTAATCCTTGGCCTCAAGCCCACAGACTGTATCTCTCCAGCCCTAACAACTCTCCACTGGCTCCCGGTTGTTGCAAGGATCAAATTGAAATCCCTTTGCATCATCCATAAGGTTGTCTGGGGCTGGGGCCATGCTATCTACAACTTGCTCTCACAAAATACTCTCCCTCCAGAACTTTACACTCCTCAGGAACCAACTTTCTGTGTGTCAATTGCTTTGCCAAACAGAGAGCTGGTGGCCAGTCTCTTTCCTCAGCAGGCTCCCTCCTATGGAACAGCCTCACCCTTCCTCTTCATCTTGAGCCGGACCTCCTAAAATTCCGGAATCACCTCAAGACTTTCCTTTTCATCTCTTCCTTCCCCTCCTCCCTCCTCTGCTTATCCTACAGTTTCTGAGATTGGTGACCAGGGCTCTTATGTGTCCTACAGGGCCCTGGCCTCCCACACCCAATTGCCTTCAGCCTCCAACCGCTTCCAGCACTTACCTTGGCATCATTGGTCCATGTCACCATAGGTCTGCACTTATTTTTGGCAGCTGACCACTCCTAGCACTTCTCCACTTGGCACTTACAGCTGCTCACTCCCTAGCACTTACCTTTGGCATAACTAGCACTTCCATCTCTCCCCCTTTGCTTCTCTTTTCTCTGCACTTGCACATTAAGAATGCTCACAAGACCTAGTATGTCCGCCTCTTTCCTTCATTGTTTTAATTTTATTTTATTTACATGTTTCCTCCGTGTTGCCCAGTGGGTGCTTTGAAACCCAATTTACATGCTGTATAAGTACCTTACAAATGCACAATAAATATATAAAAAAGATTTGTGCAGTACAGTACCCCCTTGTTACACTCTCTAAAAGGGCTTTTCCTTGTTGTCTCTCCTAGTCGCTAATTCAATCTTTGAGATACCTTCCCCTGACCGGCCTGTGTTGCCCACCCCATTAGACCTGGCACCTCCAATTAAAAAGAAGTTGTTGACTGTTAAAAGACAAATCCCTGTAATAGCTTCAGAAACTGCTTTTCCCTCTGCAAAATGTGCTGTGGCACCACGTTTACTTCCCGGACGAACCCTGGGGAAGCTTTTTCACTTGTAAGTGAAATACATCAGTTTTTGGGCTCATTCAATGCCCCTGTTAGTATGGAACCTTGGGGCGGTCCCTCATCATGATGAGTCATTTAACACAACCAATAAAACCAATACAATCACCAAGCTAAATGAAACCAGGTCCATGGACCTAGGGCTGATTAACAGATTTGATCCACTAACCACGGCCATGGCTGGAAATATTGTACCAACTACCCAGACCATTGCCCAGACTGCTGTGCCCTGCACTCACACCACCGACATTTGGTCTGTAATAACCACTGCTGCCCCCCCCCATTCTGTGCTGGGCAGATTACTCCCATCTACTGGCCATCATGGGTAAATCTGCTTCCAGCCGGGGCGAGGATCCCTCGGTACCTAAGATGGGTGCCCCTGAGTACACAGAGCACCCACATGCAACACCCAATTGCACTTTGCTGCATAAAGAGAACTGTTTGTCTTTAAATGGGGTAAATGTGGCCGGTCGGCTCCAGGGGATGTTGGAGGAAGCATCGGAATATGTAGGGCCTGAGAGAGGGTCTCTCATCTTTTTCCCATCTGTGAACAAGTGGGGGAACAAGTGGGGAAAATGTCAACTATGCAAATCGACGAGGTGGGCCATGTGCTCACAGGCTGCCAATGTAGTACTGTTCTTGTCGAACTCTGCATCTTAAAGAAACTGGTTTTGTCACTGGTGGAATCTGTATGGAAGGGACTGAAGAAGGGGGATCTAGAGCATACCCCAAAAAAAAAATAACATTTAAAAAAAGGATCTACAGGACGCCCAAGAAAATTAGAAAAAGGCTCTAAATTCTTTGCCAGAAGGAAGACTGCCATCTTCTGAAACCTGCCCCAGTGAGATTATGACTGTAGCCTCCAAAACCACTAGGGCTTGGACGGTGTTGAAGGGGTCTCCAGCTTGAGCACCAGCTCCACATTTGTAACTGCACCTGTGGCTAAAGGGCTCATATTTACAAAGGATTCCCTTGACCATAACCATTGTGGGGGTGATTTAATACTAGCTCCCTTGACTTTGCTGCAGAAAATCGGCTTCAATGCTGCTAGGGTGTCCAGGTCCAAACACTTAAGTGACAATCTAGGAAGAAGCATAGACTATGCCTGCAACACCTCCAACACCCCCAATGTAAACGTTGATAGACAAACATCACTCCAAACAGGGGGGTCTTTATCATACATGTCAACATTCTGTGACCAAAAATCTGTAGGAATCCTAAGATTTCAAACATAGTAATTAGCATAATAATGACATGACAGGAAATGATGTCATAACTTGATCCGATGACATGACAGGACGACATCACAATAAATTATGTCACAAGTACTTTGACATTATGACATTATGAGATCACAGGAAGTGAGTCACTTGGCAAATGGCCTTGAAGAGATTGCTGGAAAGGACTGTCTGTCCTCTGGACCATCATGAGAAAGAAATCTACTACATGAGTGACATGTGAGAACTGTGACCAGCTTCTTCCTCATTAACACATATTTTCCTCTTCCAACATACAATGAAGTGATAGCACTTCTGTATACCCCAAGGGAAGAAATGGCTGCACCGACAAACATCTGAAAAATAAATGCATCTGTGCCACTGTACCCACACACATCTGAAGAGGAAATGCAGCAGTGCCATAAAATATCAGAAAGTTGTGTGTACCTTGTGGGACATATTGACCCACTCAATGGCATTGCCCCACCTCACTAAGCTGCATTTGTGCAAGAAACAGCAACCTGGCTGCGCTGGCTCCTGTGCACACCTGGACCTCATAACTGTGTTTTGGCAGCAACAAAAAATGGCTGCACTATCCCGCCAACACACACTTCAGGCAAAATGGAACAAGAGGACACCCTGAAAAAGTCTGCCAGTGTGTTTTGAAACCTATCAATGGAATCAAATGAAAAAGCACTGTTGCTTTACTGCAAAAGCCAAAAATCCACTTCAAAATGAAACATTTCACCCTTTAATAATGCTGTTTTGACGCTAATTCCATCTGTTCATTCTGAAACCACTGTGATTCAAAAGGCCCTGCCATGCCCATGCATATCCCCACTGTCCCTCAGCAAAACCAAGCCTTATTCCAGAATGACAGGCTGTACCAGCCAAAACCTGAAAACCAACAAATGCTGTACTCCATCAAACACAAAAAAGTGCTTAACTTTGGCTAAAAAGTGTCAAAATCCCTGTTTGAAAAGGAATCAGAGCTGTAGGTACACGTGTCAATTGTATGGAGACCTTTGCCTTGTCCAGACTGTTGTTTAAACCATATTGGAAAGACAGATGCCAAATCGAATTTAAAGAAAGAAATGCAAGCAGCTTTTTACATATGTGCAAAAATGGGCTTTGATAACTGAAGAAAAACATTGGCCTGTTTAAAAATAAATTGTTAATGAAAGCCTGGGATTATGTTAGTGGTGATAATGCACACATAGGCTATCTTCTTTCACAGATTTGTTTAATTCAGGGCCCAAAATAAGAAATTAAAGAGTTTAAAACACATGGGCTGGATTTACAAGCTCTCAGAAAAACCAATCATTCCAGTTGCCAGCCATGAAACTTCCCCAAGGAAGGGAGACACAACATAAATCCAGGACACAAAGGTGAAAATCGCCAGCTTGAAAAACTTTGTATGGGCTAGAACAAAGAAAGTTTGCACGCTTGTCAGACATTTGTCTGTGCTCCAGGCTTGGACAATAGAAGTCCTGGGCACTCACCTGTCAAGTGCAACAGGCAATAAAACCTTCACTTAAGATGGCAACCCCCCTTGCCATGAAAAAAATGACAGTTGCTTGCAGCTGGAGGAAGAAAAAAAGGATCTAGTAACAATGTACTGCCTTTTGGTTAAAGAGACTATTTTATAAATAAAATGTAAAGACTTTTAGCTCTGCAGCAAGATTAGTGAAAATGTAAAAAGTTTGCAATTCAAATCTAATTTTATGGGCTGTCTTTTAAAACTTGGTAGAACTCATTACTGCATGGGGAACAGAAGTTATAAAATATGACAGATTCCTAGGAATGTGTTAATGTTGCAAACATAAAATTGTGTACATACATCCCTGGGGATAATTCGCATCTGTGTACACAATAGTGGAATTTTAGACCAAATCTTTCATGTGTAAAATTACCAAAATATATTCGAAGGGTGAAACAAGGTCACACAGACCTGAGGATTGGACTGATCTGTGCTGCACATAACATATAACCTGTGTGTATAATTTGCCAAGAGATTGCAAGTGTAAAAATGTATGTTTTTGGCAAATTCGGAATCTCAGTAAAGTAAATTTGGGAGTTTCTGCACATTGTAAACCTCACCTCATAAACCTGACATCATTCCCATTACAAACCCAACCAGTTGAGAGCAAGGCGGAGACTAGCACCCCTGCCCAATCCAAGTAGTTTAGCGGCATGTGTAGTTAACCATACCCAGCCTCTACCTTGATGGTATCATTTTGCACTATAAATAAGGGTCCCTGACAAGACACTAGACACACAGAGACTCTTCCTGATTTTCCTGTGCTGCGTTCCTGTTCCTGTCATCTATCCAAACTCCAGATCACAACTACAAGGTCAAGCATTGCTGACCCCATTTCCAGCAAGGCCTACAATATTAAAAACCCACTAATCTCCCATTAACCAGAGAAAACTGTGGTACGTTTGGCATCCTGATCCAGATTGGCTTGCTGCCACTCACTGCATTCTGGTGCCATCCTGCTACTCTGATGCCCTATCTTATCCAGTGACCAGAAGTGCTACCAGGTAACCAGTCCATGCCCAACTGACCCTGTCCCACTGATTTTGTCCAGCTGTCCTTTGTTAGACCAATCCGTGTGGTGACCAGAACGCTGACAGTCCAAAATCCAAAAACTAAAAAGTGGACTGTGAGTATCAATAGGAACCATAGAAAATCATAGTATACTTTGCCTTGCTTTGTCCTATACCAATCTCTAAACTGTATTATTCTGACCCTGATATCTTGTTAAATTTGTCAGCATTATATGTGAAACCCTGCCTTTGATTCCTAGTGTTAGCGCTGATTTCCTCTTCATATTTGTTTTGCTAGAACTTAAGCCATTAGCGATTTTGATTAAATAAATACATATTCCATAAGGGAAATGGGGTACCCCACGTGAAGGGTTACAACGGCTGTGTAACTGTGGAGATTCACTGATGGCATTCTCTTTTTCTTAGTCATTAAATCCAGTTTAAGTAAAATTTGCAATCCATTTTAAAGTCGCTTTTCTATTTTTCTCTTCTCTATTTTCCTAAAAAGGAACCTCACTCTATCTTGCACAAGTCACTCAATTTACCAGCTAGAGACCTAATTTCACTTCCATATTGTACCTATGATCTATAGCTAAACCCAACACAATACAATATTTCACCCATTTTTATTAAAAAACGTTTTGGTAATTTCAGGCGGGAATTGCAAAAGTTTGCAAGTTTCCACCGTGTCATTTGCTGCAACATGTTTTAAAACCATGCCACTCATTTTCGCTCTTGGTTATACATTGCTTGTGATTGTTTGTACTTCTACATGGTTGCTATAGTGAAGACTGTATTTGTTTCAAGGTTTTTGCACACATTCATTCATTTATTCATCCATTTCCAAGTGTCATTTTTAGCATTGCCAGGGTTTAAAATCAGTTTTTCTCTCTTGTTGGGGGAGGGAAGGTCCGATTGCAATTCTAATTTCCATTTGTCATTCCTGATTTACCTGCTGTTTCTGTTTATCCATTTAGACTTGATTATTTGTGGGTTGAGGGAATATTGCAGGGGGAAATTCTAACTCAAGTTCTATCTTACCTAAATCAAAATGTGCTTATATTCCCTTGTGTTTTGTAGATGTGTCAATAGAAGTTTAACTAAGTGCATTGCTTACATTCCTATTGTTTTTATCACCCCATTGGTGATTGCTGCCCCATATTAAAAAGTGTACGATTTCTTTTAATTTTCAAATAAATAAATAAATATTGTATTTTACCAACCAGCCTGGTTCATGGTCCATTGCAACCCACTGGATTTGAAAAGGGGGTGCGATTTGAGTGTTGTACCATCTCAATATTGAATCTAATCTAATAGCATAAGCATTTCAATCGCGCGCTGCATACTGGTGCGAGACTTAGGTGTGCGCCGCCTTATTGAAATCCTTAACAAATTCGGGGGCTCGTGCCGGGGATTGATTTAGTTACCACCCGTGACAGTCTTGTGTGGTGTGAATACTGGCTTACACTCTACAAGCGCCTCCCAAAACAAATCATTTAAGTACCAGGCCTGTGTCTATAAAAGTAAAATTAAACCAACCCCAAAATAATGAATAAAGAAAGAACATTGCCAAAATGGCTGTTCCAGTAGAGATCAATATGCCTAGGGAGCACCTTCTGTAGAAAGCTATTTGTCAGAGGTGAGTGGCCAGAACAGGATGAGAAAGTCTGGCTACACGACATAACTCAACGGGTCACTGCCATGGACCTGGATACATGGCAGGATGGTGGCCTATTACACCAAGCTCTGAGCGAGCTATATATAGCCTCAAAAATTAAAGAGGAGAAAAGCAAAATTGTCAGAATCATAGCCTACCTGTATCTCCACATGGGAGTGATGCGGGAAAGGTAGGAGGAAAATTGAATTTTAGCGCAGAATTAATCTGTACTGATGAATAAAATCCAGATTGATTTAAGTTTAGCTGAACAAACATTACAAAAGATCCAAGAGTTGGAGGTAGAACTGCAAACTATATCATAAAAGTAAAAGAGAATTTGGCTTGCCAACAGCAAAATATGCAGACCAAGAGGCCCAACTAGAAGCAGCAAAAATAGAGTGTCAGGAGAAGGTTGACTCTCTACAATGTCTACAAACATTGTAATATGACAATTTGAATTGGAATACCAAGAAAGGAAGATGACTAAACTCATTTATGTTTATCTTTTCATCATCTCTGTCTATAATGTTATGTTACCAATCCTAATTTAAATATACAAATGCGCGAGATAAATCAACTAGGAATACAACCATAAGGTAATAATCCAAATAAACATTGTATTATGACAATTTGAATTGGAATACCAAGAAAGAAAGATGACTAAACTCATGTATTTTTTATCTTTTCATCATCTCTGTCTATAATGTTATTTTACCAATCCTAATCTCTAGAAGAGAGTCAACAGAAGCTGACTCAACAGTTAACCTATAACAGGGGTTGCTCAGGACACATAACCATGTTGCAAAATCAGATAGATGAATTGAAAGAGGAAAATAATATGTTAATCTTGAGAGACCTCCACTCTCAAACAGAATTTTATGAAGAGCGCCAGACATTCAATATCATCTGGCAGCAAAGGGATGACCTGGCTGAACAGAGGGGCATCCTAAATCAAGATAAAGATGCCCTAGGCCAGGAAATAAGCAAGTTAAAAAACTGAGTTACAGGGGAGAGAATTAGCCCTCCAAGAGCTAAATGAACTGAAAACAGAATATGGGAAGCTACTGGAGCACACCAGAAGGGTAGAGTGTGCGCTGCAAGAGAACACCCAGACCAAAGCTGCTAAAACTCAGGAGGTGAGTCTCCTGCAGCAGAAATTGTCCCAGTATTCCCAGACCATACAGGAAGCAGAGAGAGGCAATCAGGCTCTCTGTGAAAAGAATGATGGGCTCAACAAACAAGTGGCAGCGCAAGAGCGAGTCATAGAGGCCAGTAAAGCCTTGGTAGCTGAACAAAAAGCTCATATCTTTGCTTCTCATCTAGAAGCAGGAGCTGAAAAGGAGAAACTAGCAAGTGGGAGCAAGAGGGTGCTATATTTAATCTTAACTGGAGAGATCCAGAACAGGTAGAGAGGGACAGGGTAACCCCGGATCATAGTATAAGGACCTCTAAGCTAAGGGACTCCAACACATTTAATACTGTGAACACTGCCAGCTTCATGGTTCACATGAGCCAGAAACGATAAGGCCGGCAGAATTCAATAGACCCAGCATGATGGAACTGACTGGTCAGCGCCCCACAGAAATTGATGGAAGGGCGTCACTGTATAGATACCCAAACGTTCAGGCTGATGTCTCTGACAGGGAAGTCTCCTATGAGGGGAGGGTCAGGGAATTAGATTCACCGAAATATTTTTTTCTAAGGGACCAGTTGTTCCAATTTCATGAAAAATCCAATGAAATGAGGCCCAAAACGAATATCCTGAAGACCCCTACTCAATTAGGGGAGTGGGGGGAATACTCTGCCAACCCTGGGATTAAGGAGGAGTCAGTAGACTACTCTCTTGTGTTCCACAGGAGTGGAGAAACTAGGCCCCACCATTCTGCGAGCCCCTTTCAAGCTCACAGAATCCGGGAGGTCCTAGATTATCAAGAGGGGACCTCAACTAGTAGTGCCTCGGAGTCTGAGAGCGAGTGGACTCGGATGACTAAGCCCAAGAAGGCAAACAAACTCAAGCAAGTTATGACCAAAGACCCCATTAGGCAGATTAAGGCCTTTAGGAGTGTCATAACTCCCTACCATAGAAATGCGAAATATTCTGTTTGGGAACACCTGAAGCTCTATGAGCAGATGATGGACACTTTTCATATGAAAGACAACCAAAACTGTATTGAGTATGTAAAGTGGACATTCTCCCCTGAATACTCAATTTTCTTTGCGGGACTGGAGGACCAGACCATTCAAGATGGTCCACCTATAGAGCGGCCATCTTGAAACACTTCTCCGTCCACAGGAACGCCCAGGAGGCTCGCATAGTGGCCTACAATCTGCAGTGCAGGGAAGATCAGGCCACCACGAGAGTTTGTGCAGGAGCTCAAATGCACCATTTACCAGACAATTAGGAGGGTGTGCACAGATAGCAGGGACTTTGTAACCACCTTCTTTCATGCCCTCCCCAAGTATATTATGATCCAGCTGGTGAGGCACTTTGACGAGAAAAGAACGCTGGACTGGGTCATAGAGCAGGTGATCCACATTTATGAGGTCCAAAAACCTGCAGAAAATAAAAATCTGAATACAAACCCCAAACCAGCCAACACCCCTGCTGCTGCTAAGGTGGCGGAGGTGAAGGTTGCCCCATGTTAGACTTAGAGATGTGGGAGCCTAAAAATGCACCTGCACAAAGTCAGCAGAATCCCAGACCCAGAAGGCCTTCTGGCCAGTCCCAAACAGGTGGTAGTCAGGGAGGTTATCCCACTAATGGGGCCCCTATCTCCCCTGATTATATCAGCCCCCGATACAAGGGCAACAGACCAATCCTGGGCTATGTATGGACTCCACCGGCCCAGGGTGGTGGATCCAACCACGTAAGTGCTGCCCCGGGAAACTTACCTCCTATCTTCCCTCAGGAGGGCAGGAATTCCCCCAAAGGCTGGGTTAAACTTCTTTCCCCGATACCCACAACACCCCAACCTGGAGGACAACCCTCCTTTCATTCCCCGCTTTCAGGAACCCAGACAACCCAATCCGGGAGCGGGAAGGCCAAGGGTGGAGGGTTACCAAAACTCGCCATATCCAGGGAACTATGTGAGAAGGGATAGTTACCCTTTACGTGATCCACCTAAGGTTGACCAGAGACCCCTTACCAGCTGAAACAGGTTTCCCAACTGGAGCACCAGGTCCAAAACCTAACCCAGAATCTGGTTTGCATGTTGAATGCTCAACAGAACCCTCAGACAAACATGGCGGCTCAGAACACCACAAACCAAGGATCTGGCACCCCAGAACAATGACGGGGTGAGACCCTGGACAACTCCCCGGTTCCACAGGAGGAGGCACAGAGGGAAGGGGGGGTGTAAAGCACTAGAGGAAGCTTCCTTTCTCACTCGTGAAAAGCCCCTGGACACCCAGGAGCCGGAACCAAAATCTCCCCCCCCCCAAAAAAACCTGCCACCCAAGGAACAGAGGGTGGGTAGGGGAAATATATAACCCAAAAAGACTCAGTTTGTTGAGGAGGTTAGTATCCTCCAATTTAAAGGAGAGGAATCCTCAGAGGACTCTGGGAAAAAGATCTTCTCCTTCAGGGAAGGGGGGACTCCTCCCAAAGAGAAATGGTCCCAAGGAATTTAAATGAAGACTGGGCAGGAGTGGGGACTGATTCTGAATCGGCCAGCCTAGAACCCCAGTATGAGCATCAAGAAGACATAATCTTAAAAGGGTATTTCTAAACTCCCCAAAGCAATTCTGGTGACTGTCTCCAAAAAGCAGGAGCGGGCAGCCTAGAATCAGAAAATGAGGATTCCAAAATCTCCCAAAGCAATTCTGGTGACTGCCTCCAAAAAGGGGGCGGGGTGGCCCAGAATTAGAAAAGTAGGAGCCCGAAACTCCTCGAATCCCCGAGTGCAAAATGTTTCTTTCAGATTCCCAAACTCCTACACAGACTTATACCCAAACTACGCATGTGTCGGAGTCAAAAATAGGGAAGTGGACTACCCAGCTTGCCCAGAATGCCCATTACCTTTGCCCATTGGAGGAGAAAGAAGGTATATTCTATGCCTCCATCCAAGTGCAAGGGCAATGTGCAATTCCATCACTGGTGGACACTGGATTCCAAGCCACTCTTCTGTCAAAAAGGGCCTTTGAGCAGCTAATTTCAGGAAGGGGGGGAGAGATACCAGATCCCTCTCACCCCTCTTCCTGGACAACTCCAGAACTTTGATGGGAATGAAATTCCTGTCGAGGGGACTGCGGATTTGGAAATTAAAATTGCCCAACATAAGGTGAAACACCCTGTCATAGTCGTAACTCCAGAGGGCACACCCTGTTCACTAGGGAATTACATCCTGCGAAGGTTGTCCCCCTTAATAGACTGTGTGAACAAGGTCCTCTGGACCCAGACTAGCAGGCCAATACAATTGAAACAGAGTGTCAACCATGTTAGTTTAAAAGGCACATGCCACATGGTTGAACAAAAATCTGATCATATTGAGTTTCATTTCCAGAATAACCAAATACCTGACGTGACAGTAATTGCTGTAGGACAACAAACAGGTGATGGGAACTCCTCTCCATTCCTGAAAATCAACCTTCCTTCAAGTCTCAAGTGGCATTCCACACTGGAAGGAAATACTCTGAAATTCTATACCAATTCAAAATCTGAAAATCCAATTCCATAGCCAAAAGTGATGAGAAACCAGCTCAAAGTTTAGATGACATTGAGAAAATTATAGAACAGTTATTCATCCCTATTCAATTAAATGAGGGGAAGGAATCTGTTCCCGCCCGAGTGTGTGTGATCAACGGTAAGAGCTTCATCAGTGAAGCCATGTTCCGACAGCTCCCAAAAGAGCCAGCCATTCCACATTTAAATTGATCAATAAGTGGGAAATGGGCCTGTAAACTCCCAATTCCAAACATCTCCTGTATGCTCAAATTCTCTATTGGAAACAAAAGCATAGTATATCCTTGTTGGGTCGTGTGAGATGTCCCTGCTGCATTCTATTTAGGCAGTGATATTCTCAATCGGTTTGCCATTAATTTGGACATGATTAATTACAAAGCCTGGTCCCGACTAGGGGGTAATCCCGTGGACTTTGATGATTCAGAAAAAGCATTTTGGTCAGCCCAATTGCTGCCGTATGCAGTTGAAGTTCAAATTGGAGAGGAGGTCACATCCCAGGACGGACACGACTATTCCCACTTGAATTAAAAATTAAAAGAGGACAGAAACTGCTAAATCCTAACGCATATGTTCACCTCATTGCCCATCTCCAACAGCAGGGGTTGGGGTTAAACCCAACACCATTAGTCAATGTAGAACACAACACCATTCCAATATTGATGTATAACAGCGATCATAGGAGTATCACTGTGGGCGCAGGCACCATTATTGGAATGGCGGTTGATGACTGACATTTTTCCATGGATTTAGATAATGAACTGACAGGACGAATCCCCAATTACTGTTTTGACAGTAATAGTGTCAATGACGTACCACCAGACAAGATCTTCATCCGGCATGTGGGGAATTTCCTGGTGCTCTTTTCCTGCCCTTACGGGGAGGAAGAGGTGACTTGCGACATCAGGCAGGATGAGGTGATCTTCCAGGTCCCCAATGATAGCCTCGCCTACCTGAAACCCTCTGTCCAGATCAATACTCTCACCAAGGACCTCTGCACCCAGCTGGAGGAGGCCGCTGAGATAGCAAAACCGGAAGTCTTTCCAGGCTTCAGGCAAATGGTTGAAGAGCGAGTCAACCTAGCTGATGCCTGTGAGACTCCGGAGCAAAAGCAAAAGTTGAAACAAGTTTTCTTCGATTTTCGGTGAACTCGTATGACTGTGGTCGCACCAAAATCCATATAATCACAATTCCAACGGACCCTGGAATGACTCCAGTGTTTGTGAAGCAGTAAGTCTTGCCTCTCGCAACCCTGGAGTCCCTGACAGAAATAATCCAAAACCTTGATTCCAGTGGGATAATTCGTGCTCTCCACAGCACCTTTAATAATGCGGTGCTAGAGATTTTAAAACTGAACAGCCAGTGGAGATTCTGTGCTGACCTTAGGGAGCTAAACAAACGGGTCCATATGTTCCGATGGCTGCTCCCCTACATTGACCAGGGTCTGGCCAAGATCCAGGAGTCAAAGGTATACACTGCCATTGACCTGCCCAATGGGTACTGGACTGTGCCTGTCAGTAGGGAGGACCAATACAAGCTGGCCTTTACCTTCAGGGGGAGGCATTACACCTGGACCCGGACTCCCTTCGGATACATCAACTCTGGCAACAAATTCAACATCTTCCTACATAAGGCCATGCCCGATTTGGGTGAAAGCGGTAACTTGGCCTATGTGGATGAAGTCTTAAAAGCTCAACTATGGAGGAACACATAGCGGAAATCTGTTATGTTCTGACACAGTTGAGGGTTGTCGGAGCAAAACTCTCCTTTCAAAAGGCACTGTGGTGCAAGACCCGTTTCAACTTCTTGGGGCATGGGATAACTCCTGAGGGTCTAAGTCCCCAGGAAAAGAAAGTGGAAGCACTTCTAAAACTTAAAGACCCCACAACTCTGCGTGAGCTAAGAAGACTCCTTGGACTGACTTATTACAGTAGGACTTTTTGTGGTTGCTCAGACATATGACATGCGCCATGAAATTTATATCCAAGTGTTGTTTTTTTTGAAAAATATATATTTTATTCAGTACATCTCATTAGCCCTTGTCGATGACAAGTGTTTCGGCTTTTTACAATGCCTTTTTCAAATCAGAGCTTATGATTTCTTCTTTTACATTTCAGGTATAACCAATGTATGTGTTCCGTCATTAAATATCAATACAGACCATAGGTGAGAAAAAACGTATATCAGTTCACATAGCAATGTTACGTCACATTATTGATTTAAAACAGAAGATTTAAATACAGATAAGTGTGCAGTTAACACAGAGAATGAGGGTTGGTGTAGGGGAGGATTAATTAGGATTGGTAAAATAACATAATAGACAGAGATGATGAAAAGATAAACATAAATTAGTTTAGTCATCTTTCTTTCTTGGTATTCCAATTCAAATTGCGATAATACAATGTTTAATTGGATTATTACCTTATGGTTGTATTCCTAGTTGATTTCTCTTGCGGATTTGTATATTTAAAGGGTTAATCCCTGTTGAGAAATTTAGATACATCAATATTTGAACTCTGTGTCCCAATATATCGGACATTTATGCCTTAATCAGTTAAATCATATATTTTACTTGCTAATGATATTTGCATTGGTCTTTTTGGTGCTTGTGCACTATCTTGCTTTTTCAACAATTTCCGCCGATGTTTACATATTGTAATCAGAGTCTTTACTTAGGCTCCATACGGCGCATTCGGACATCAGCATTACTTTTAATCATTGCACATTAGCTCCTAACTCCACTTAAACGCTTACTTTAAAATTGTTCTTGCCATCTAACTTGCTACAAAATTGCGACGGTCTCTTACCTAGTAGCGGCTGGTTATCTTGTCTCTCGAGTCGGCTCTGTTTGTTGTGCGATTAGCGTCTTCCATAAAACACGTTGCTACTAGTTGCTATTGGCAACATATCCCGAACAAGTCCCTTTTCTTTTCCCTTTTCGTTTATCTTTTACCGTGAGTGACTGCCATGATTGAATACGTTCAGGAACATAGTATCTTCGCTAAATAGCTCAGTTTTCCTGATAATGATTGTGCTACCTACCAATTTTTATGTGATACATTCAAGTTCTAAAGGAATAAAATACAATTAAATTAAATTCAATTATATTACGGCCATGTATATACTATATTCCGTTGTTTTAGGGAAACCAATGCATAATGAAACTGGTACATTAGTACACTTACCCATTATGTGTCTGGAATTGTGCTACCGTTTGTTCTTACCAACACCTTTACACCTAATATAATAGATATTCTTCACTCATACAGCAGTATAGTTTCTATTGCAGAATGAATATGAATATGAGTTTGACCATTGTGATAATAGAAATCTGCATTGCTTGTTCACATATTAGAAATTGGATAATCATTTTGTATCTTATATTTCTTATTAAAAACAGAAAAAAAAGAAAAGAGAGAAGCAACTGTATATATAGTCCATTATTTTCTCATATTCATGTGGTCTGGATGTCGTGCTCTTCAGCCTATATCTTCAGCAGGTTTATAGGAAGGAAGTCATGCTGTTGTCCGAATTCAGACCTGTAACTGTAGCAGTGAATTTGCAAATGGTTCTTGCTTCTGCTTGTTGAACAGCCTTCTCTGTGTTGCCACCTCTTTTACCCATAATGGTTTCCCGTAATCCTATACATCTGATGTCTGATTTGTTGTCCAATTGGTGGGTTGATTGCCAGTGCATTACTAAAGGGAGTTTTGGATCCTGACTCCCTATTTTGACCAAATGTTTTCTAATTCTAATCCTTAATTCCCTAATAGTACTACCTATGTAGATTTTGTTGCACACGCATGCAATCGCATAGACCACATATTTAGTTTTGCAATTAATTGGTTGCATGATATTAATTGCTTTTCCATTGGTATCCAAAACATTTTTAGTTGGTTAATGGCCATATTTGTACATAGTACAATCTCCACTTTTTCAAAAGCCTAAGTTTTGTGGTTGTAGCCATGTCGGATTAGTAGTGTCTTTAAGTTCTGGTAACAGTGATGGGCTCAGTTTATTTTTCAAAGTTTCTGCTCTTGTAAATATCAATTTGGGTGTATCGTCCACATATTCCTTGATGTTCTCATCCAGTTTAAGAAGGTGCCAATGTTTTTTCAGCACCTTTCTGATCTCATTGTGATTCTTACTATATTTAGTCACAAATCCCACTTTGGTCCAAACGTTTTTCTTTCTGCTCGGTACGAGTGTTTGTTCTTGTGTCATGTTTTTACTTTTATTGAATGCTTATTTGACACAATCTTCTGTGTATCCTCTTGCTAAAATTCGTGATTGAAGGAGCATACATTCACTGTCAAAAGACTCTTATGTTGCACAACTTCTCCTTGCATGAATAAATTCTCCTATAGGGATGCTCTGAATTGTAGATTTGCAATGACAACTCGTGGCATACAGTGAGGAGTTTACTACTTTTTCTTTCCTAAATGTCCGTGTGTTTAGTTCATGGTTTTTGACCTGTGTTGTTAAATCCAGGAAATCTACAGATTCCGCATTGCATGTCCCACTAAATTGAATCCCAAAGTGGTTATTGTTAATTCTTTCTACAAATTGATAGAAATGGTCGTCTGTCCCTTCCCAGATGATCAGTATATCATCTATAATTCGTAGCCACTGGAAAATCTTTTCAGGATATGCTTCATATTTATATATTACTCTGTCTTCAAATAATCCCTGAGATTTGCTAAAGCCGGAGCATATTTAGTGCCCATGGCTACTCCTTTAACTTGTTTATAGAAACCGTTGTTAAAGCTGAATATATTACAATAAAGTGTTAGTTTGAGCATGTCTTTTATCATTTGGATCTGTTGGTACATGAAAGCTGAATCATCTTTAAAGGTGTGTTCCACCGTCCTTATTGCCCATTGATGTTGTATGGACGTATACAAAGCCTTGACGTCCAAGATGGCTAGCTTATAACCATCTTTCCATTTAACTGATTTGAGTTTAGTAATAACATCCGTTGTGTCCTTTGAGTATGATCTTAATTTACTTTCTCTTAGTCACCCATCCTATTCCATTTAGGATCGGGCGTCCTTCAGGTATATCGTTGAAGTGCTTATGTATTTTAGGTAGGGAGTACATGATCAGAGTTACTGGTTCCTTAATCAATAGATAGTTCCTCTCATCATCTGTAAGCAATCCACTCTTGTGCCACTTGTTGATATTTACCTCCATTTGGTGTACAAGTTCTTTTTTGGGGTTGTTTGCAATTGGTATATAACAGTCGGGGCTCTCAAGGTGTTTTGTTGCCATTCTTATATAGTCTGATCTTTCTATTACCACTATTTCCCGTCTTTGTCTGCCTCTTTGAGTACCACTGATTTGTCTGATATCAGATTTTGTAAAGACCGATTTTCATTGAAGGATAGGTTGTGTCTATGTGGCCTTTTCTGTTTCATTTCATTTAATTTGTAGAGATCCTATGTAACTGCTTTGTAGAAAGTGTCAATAATGTTATCCGGGGGTAGAAATTTTGATTGAGGTTTTAGTTCCTTTATAGGTGATGAGTCCCTTTGAATGTTCAATTCCCTCAGTATATTATTTAGTTCAAAGGTTTCTGGTGGTTTCTGGTTCATTTATCGATCTGATCAAATGTATATCTTCAATTTCTTGTATAGTTAAATCACTTTGTACAATTTGTGATGGCTTTGTGTAGTTACTTTTGACTCTGGTTGCGAAGACTTTTTGAGTTTTAGTTTTTGAACAAATTGGTAAGAACAAACGGTTGCACAATTCCAGACACATATTTTGGTAAGTGTACCAGTTTCATTATGGATGGGTTTCCCTAAAACAACGGAACATAGTATATACAAGGCCTTAATATAATTGAATTTAATTTCATTTATATTTAATCCTTTAGTACTTTGAAAATGAATGTATCACATAAAAATTGGTAGGTAGCGCGATCATTATCAGTAGACTGAGCTTTTTAGGGAAGATACTATGTACCTGAACATATTCAATCATGGCGGGTACTCACGGTAAAAGATAAGCGAACGGGAAAAGGGACTTGTTCTGGATACCTTGGCAATAGCAACTAGTAACAACGTGTTTTATGGAAGACGCTAATCGCGCAACAAACAGAGCCGACGCGAGAGACGTATTAACCAGCCGCTACTAGTTAAGACCATTGCGATTATGTAGCAAGTTAGATGGCAAGAACAATTTTAAACTAAGTGTTTAAGTGGAGCCAGGCACTAATCTGCAATGATAAAAAGTAATGCTGATGTCCGAATGTGCTGTATGGAGCCTAACTAAAAACTCTGATTACAATATGTAAACATCAGTGGACATTGTTGAAAAAGCAAGAAAGTGCACAAGCACCCAAAAGACCAATGCAAATATCATTAGCAAGTAAAATGTATGATTTAACTGATTAAGGCATAAATGGCTGATATATTGGGACACAGAGTTCGAATATTGATGTATCTAAATTTCTCAACAGGGATTAACCCTATAAATATACAAATGTGTGAGATAAATCAACTAGGAATACAACCATAAGGTAATAATCCAAATAAACATTGTATTATGACAATTTGAATTGAAATACCAAGACAGAAAGATGACTAAACTCATTTATGTTTATCTTTTCATCATCTCTGTCTATAATGTTATTTTACCAATCCTAATTAATCCTCCCCTACACCAACCCTCATTCTGTGTGTTAACTGCGCACTTATCTGTATTTAAATTTTCTGTTTAAAATCAATAATATGATGTAATATTGCTATGCAAATTGATATATGTTTTTCTCACCTATGGTCTGTATTGATATTTAATGACTGAACACATACACTGGTTATACCTGAAATGTAAAACAAGAAATCATAAGCTCTGATTTGAAAAAGGTGTTGTAAAAAGCCGAAACACTTGTCATCAACAAGGGCTAATGAGATGTACTGAATAAAATATATAATTTTCACAAAAACAACACTTGAATATAAATTTACTGGGGCATGTCATATGTCTGAGCAACCACAAAAAGTGTTACCTCTTGGTGATTTATCAGGCTTTTTTCGCCACAACACTCAGAAAGGATGCAACAGTTACGAATAACACTGTATAAGTACTGAAAACAGACTGTAGATACCTGAACCCATGTCACCAAACCTACCAGTTTATTAAAAGCCTACTTTGAGTTTTTAAGATTATTCTTTGGAACTGGCAGAAGCGGCAGACAATTAACCAAGAAACAATAGGGATAATGGCGGAATACATACTCAATCGACAAGAGGAAACTGCTAATCTCTTTACAAAACGAGGGGACGTGAACCATGCGTTCACATCGCTCAACCTCAAAAAAGAAGATTTGAGATCACTATTTATTAAATTGGAAAGAATCTCCAAAAAGAAAATTGATAAATATTGGGAGATTGTATCATTAGAAAACTAAGGAAAAGATGAACATCTACCAAGAGGATTACGGATTCTAATCTTTCCAAACTTCACCAATGTTAGTGACAAGGACCTAGCGGACCTATGGGAAAAAACCAAAGCAGCAGTTTTAAAAAAATGTTGGAGTTATTGATTGAGCATGCAACAAGAGAACACAAAAGAACAATAGAACTAATTGAAAAAACCAAGAAAGAAATTTTGGAAATTAAATCATTAGAAACAACGAAGGAAAAAAACTAAGCTAAAATGCATGAGATATTGAAGATTTATCAGGATGAAGTGAAATTATGTAAACTAAGAAAATGCTATAGAGATGAAAGAGACTACAGAGAAGACAGGGTATGCACATTTCAAGAGAAATATCATCAATACTCAAAAACAAGTTCCAAGAACAGCCCACCAAATACCTCCTCAGCAAGTTCTGATGGAGATTCAGAGGGGGATACATTAGCCATCGGCAAAGAGGTTACAAATGGTCAAGGATCCAATCGGATTAACCAAGGCTTTATGAATCAAATCAAGAGATATAAGAAAGGTACCTGAAGCATGCCACAAAAACAGGTCTTTTTTCAGATACCAACGGACCCATGTCCAACACAATCCACACATGGAGGAGAGGAAGGAGGGGGTACCAAGCCTAGGAAACCAAGGAAACCAAGAAACTCTACAAAACGCAAACAGGATATTTACAAGAGCCAGCACGAAGAATGTGAGCAGGAACAAATGAAGCCTGATTTCGTCTTGAATTTATCAAAAAGAACAATCACTAGAGATGAGAGAAGCTTACTGAACAAAGGATTTTCATTCTCACCGACAACTTACTACAATCAAAGGACATTCATATTGATCTCTTTAAATTTGTTTGAAAACTAAAACTCAAAAAGTTATTCGCAACCAGAGTCAAAAGTAACTACACAAGGCCATCACAAATTGAACAAAGTGATTTAACTATACAAGAAATTGAAGGTATACATTTGATCAGATCGATAAATGAACCTGAAACCTTTGAACTAAATAATGTTCTGAGGGAATTGGACATTCAAAGGGACTCATTACCTCTAAAGGAACTAAAACCTAAATCAAAATTTCGACCCTAATTAGCCCCGGATAACATTATTGACACTTTCTACAAAGCAGTTACAGAGGATCTCTACAAATTAAATGAAATAAAACAGAAAAGGCCACATAGACACAACCTAAACTTCAATGAATATCAAGATTTACAAAATCTGATATCAGTCAAATAGGTGGTACTCAAAGAGGCAGACAAAGGAGGGAATATATTCACACGTGCCACCGCTAAGAGCCGAGTGTCATTAGCTAAAGCACCTGTCACCATACCCACTGGTCCAAATATATATATATTTGTGTCAGGTCAAAAATTAGGTGAATAAGTGTTTGGTAATTACGAACCACTATGTAAGGTGAGAATTCTGAACCCCATCATAATTGTGCAATGTCACCAAGTATCAACTAAGCAATTACTGAGTAAAAGGTCACACTAATAGGTGTCCGCTTCTGGTTCCTAGCAAAAGGATCAATGATCGTGACACTGACGTCCTGTATTCAATGAGGAGAACCTAGTGAAATCATCCAATAGATTGATCCATATAACCACATGACTTAAAGGCTCTGCGTGAGGTGAAGTCCTAATTGTAAAAGAACTGACGTTACCTGCACTGATTAGTTACTAGAACTGTCCTGGTCAATAATTCATATTCCAAAGAACAGCAAGCCCTAAATGGCAAAACCTGGTGAAAAAAGAGGCAAGTATATTTACAATATAGGCGGAATGAAGTTAGCCTTGAATCCGCTTGTAAAACAAAGGATGCATAGTGAAAATTAACTTGCCTCAATAAACTGCCATCTGCTCGTCTGTTTCCGAGCCAACAAATCCAAACGCGGTCGATCCCGCATTCTGAATAAAAAATAGAGAAAAGCACCTCAGCATCACGTGTCTCGTGATCACGTGTCCCAAATAGGTCACGTTAAAATACAGAAAGTAAATAGAAGCGCAGTAACAAAAGACGGACAATGCTCATCTGAAATGCAGGTCATGAATGACGCATGAATATGGTCCAATTGTATAATATGCAGCTAGTCCCTGATCGCCTGCTCGATCCATCCATGGGAAGGCGATTATTAAGCCATCACTGTTAATCATCATTATTATTGTAGGAAAAACGTGGTCATATTTGCTAAAACCCTGATGATGGTGATATCAAAGTTTGAGAAAAAGGAACTCCACTGTCAAGCAGCATGTAAGAAATTAAAATTGATAATGAATTATTTCAAAATAAGGAACGTTTTTAAACGGGTTCCAGTCCCAGTCTCAAAAGAGCCATATTAACAAATGCCCGGTGGAATAACCATTACACTCGGTTGTCATGCTTATGAATGGATGAGATAGTAAGATTTTTGGACAGATTAACCAAATGGTGCAGAATATGCACGGATAAGCGAAGAGCAATTAAATAGAAACCAAGAGAATCTTGTTAACACTGCTCTATTTGGCCCACAGATGCAGCACCGGCGCTCCGCCGATCCCCTAGACTCCAGCAGTGGCACCAATGAATAGAGTGTGTCAGGTTGAGGATACCACATTCACCCACCCATCTACAGAAAAACATGTAATTCCGTATCACTGTTAAGTCCCAAAGTGGTACATCGTAACCTGCTTATAGTTCGAGCTTCCAGTTGTTGTAGCAATGTATGACGGTCCCCCCGTCTGGGGTGAGATCTTGCTTGCATGAGACCAATAAACCTGATGTCGCTGACATTTTCCATTTGATGGTATTCCTGCCCGTGTGTTGAAAGAGGTAGTTTAGAATCAAATTTCGTCAAACTGGCAAGATGTTCCCTGATGCGAATTTGCAATTCCCTAATGGATTAACCCATGTAAACTCTACCACAAATGCAAATGATCGCATACAGCACAAATTTCATTTTGCAATTGATGAAATCACGTATTTGGATTGATAAACCATTATGACATGAAAAGGTGTCAGATTGAATAACAAACTTACAAAAATTGCATGTACCACATTTAAAGAAACCATTTGGCTTAGGCGGTAACCAAGATATGGAGTCTGCAACATTTGTTTGGGGGGCTAAAAAAGATGGGCACAAATGCCCCTTGAGTGTGTGTTTACACGTAAAAATAAACCTAGGTTTGTCCGCTATATAGGGCAAAATATCCAAATCAAGTTGGAGTAAGTGCCAATGTTTTACCAGTAATTCATATAGCATATCTAAATTTTGCACACACTCTTTAATGATACCTACATCTGTGAAGCAGGTAGGCTTTTGCCTCTCATGATCAGACAACATCTCCGCTCGTGATATATTGCTTGCTCGTTGTATACCATCTTTAATACTGCGATTGGAATAACCTCTTCTTTTGAACCTCTCTTGAATCTGTACCACTTCATCAGTAAAGCCTGACATATCACTGCAGTTCTGGAGATCTCGGTAGAATTCACCAAATGGTATATTCTCTATAACTGATTTTTAATGGCAACTTTTGGCGTGTAAAATTGAGTTGACAGCAGTAGGTTTTCTGAATGTTTGTGTATGTATCTGACAATTTAAAATGCTAATGACAAGATCCTAAAATTCGATTATATTTGTGCTTACATGCCCCACAAATTCAATGACGAAAGTGCTGTTATTCAAATAGTCTGTGAACTCACGAAAAATGTCTGTGGGGCCATTCCAAATAGTAAAACATTGTCAATATACCTCTTCCATACTATGATATGATCTTGGAATTTATGTGAATTATAAATGTAATGATGTTCAAAGTATCCCATAAAAAGGTTTGCTAATGAGGGGACATACTTAGCCCCCATGGCCACCCCTCTAGTTTGCATGTAATAGTGTCCATTAAATAGAAACTGGTTGTGTTGTAACGTGAAGGCCAGAAAATCCTTAATCATGGAAATGTGATCTGCATAAGAGGCTGAATGATTCCTGAAGGAAAAATCAATGGTGTCAAGTGCTGACTTATGTTGAATTACAGTGTATAATGATTTGACATCATAGGTTGCTAACAAGAAGTTTTCAGACCATTTAATGGAAGAAAGTATCTGTAAAGTGTGCATGGTATCTCACAAATAGGCAGGCAATGTGGTAACCAAACTTTTAATGGCGGTATCAAAATATTGTGAGAGCCCTTCTGTGGCCCATTCCAAACCGCTTAGAATCGGTCTAACTTGTGGTAATCCTACATATTCTTTATGAATCTTAGGTAGAAAATACATGGTCGGCATGACTGGAGCTGTACGATGCAAGTAATGTTTTTCATCATCAGTGATTAGGCCACGTGAGTGCCAGTTTTGAATAAGGTTTGATAGATTTGAATCCGTTTATACAGTAGGACACCCAGGCAAACGTTGATAACAACCTGGGGTAGCTAGGTAATCATTTGCCATCTTAATATAATCATCTCTATTTAGTATGACTATATTACCGCCTTTATCGGCTTCCTTGATGACTATGCTCGAATCCAGCATCAATGCATTTAAGGCTAATGATTCTGCTTTAGAAAGATTATTATATCGTTGTAATGCATTCTTGGGGTGATCAATGAGATGGTATAAATCATGCTTAACTGCCTGATAAAATGTATCTATTACACTCTCATGATGTGATGCCGGTACAAATTTAGATGCCTTCTTGTGTTCCGTCAGTTTTAGATTCAATTGTTGTATGCCCAGTTCCAGTTGTAATTGACCTTCCTGGTAACCAGATACCTCTGACAAGGACAACAATAATGCTGTATCTTCTATGTCCGATAACATAAGATGACTAGGAGTACTGGGGATACTCCTCGGTGTATATTGCTTTACCTGTGTATGAAAGAATTTTTTAAGCTTCAACTTACGTATGCATTTAAACAAATCTATTTAAAAGTCAATGAGATCAGGTTGATGACTTGGTGCGAATGACAAACCTTTATTCAAAAGTGACAGCTCTGCTGGGGTAAGTACTTTAGAAGACAAATTGTGCCCTAAGTTTTCAGAATCGATTTGGCTTGTAGATTCTTGAGACTGGCTCTTGTGTGGCGTCTGTTTGGGTTGTGCCCTGTATCTAACCCTGGATCCCCTTCCTCTTCTTCCTCGGATGATGGGGTGGGTGTTGCAGTAACTCACCCTAAAGGGACGGCAAATCTAACATGTTTATTAGTAGGAGCATAATTTGAAAGGTTACCTTTCTTGTGCCTTTTGATTTCAGCCATAAAGCCTCTTCTACAATGAGTTAAGGAAGCAGTAGGATTTTCTCCCGTTGTCCCCTCTGTTCTGTTCAAAGGTTCTTCCTCAGAATCAACTTCTGAGGAAGCTGGACTTCCAGTGGGTGTTTTTACAAGTGGGCCTACATTGTCATTATCATACTTAGCCTGAAATGTGTACACCCGATCATTATTATAATCCCTCTCAACCCGAAAGAATTTTTGAAATGTACGGATTTTAATCTCATCCTAGTAGTCTTTCAAAATGGTGTGCATAGTATTATAATTCTTTTCTTTAACTACAGTTGGATTACCCATGGCTTCTATTTCTTTATGTAAAGCCTCAATTTGGGTGGAAACTCTTTCATGTTCCCGTTCTGCATGTGTTATCAAAAGTTTCAACATTTTCTCTGAGCTTAATGTGAGATTCTCTTCCCAATCTTGGGTAAGGTCCTTATCCGCGTCATTGGTGAAATCAGGGAATATAAGTATTCTCAGTCCCCCTCTAAATAGTTAGCGAGTGATACTTTTTCCCAATACTTGTTTGTTTCCCGCTTGGCCAATCTCTCTCGTTTGACAAATTTATTAGCTAGTGTCTCTGGCTGTAAGCTACTGCCAGCAAAGGCATTACCTGGGGTACCTTTGGGGGAGAACAATGCTGCCCTATCCCTTTCTCGGTTGACTATGTATTTGGCCATGTTTAGGAACTCCTAAAGCTACAAGTCTGTACGCTGCTCAGCAAATGCCCCACCTGGCATGGGAAAGAAAACAGGAAACAGTATAACTGAGGTATGCCAGGAAAATGGAAGCGCTTGAGCTTATGTATTTAGTCAAAACCCTTCCTCAAACACACCGAACTGGCTGCTCCACCCGGGGGGAACAAGTAGGTACCTCAAACCCACTAAACATTGAAAAGAGACAGTGAATGTTCCACCATTGAATGCGCTGCCAGCTCAAACAAGTTATGCATCTACAATAACAAAGATTGTCATGGCCATGGTCAGTCCATATACAATATGTATTTCTTATGAGACGTGGATGGATTTTTGCGATATTTAATTGTATTTGTTTCAAATAATAGAGTTGCGTGCCAACACATGTTTCGACTCCCACAGGTCGTTCTCAAGGCAAGACTCTGCTCCACATAGGTAAGATACAATATATCAGTACAAATGTGTGTCATCATACATTAACAGGGTCAGACAATACAGGAGAAAACACACATCAAACAGAGAAGTAAGGTATACGTTATCCAATCAAGATGTCATAAAAATTAAACACATCAACATGTCATCAACAGCGCATAAAGAGAACAATAGATAAAAATAAGTGAAGAAAAACCTCTTCAAACTGCAATGTACAAAAGTAAATCCACTGGTATGCTTTTAAAATATCATCTAAGTATTGTATTGACATTTGCTAAAGCTCGTGCAATAAATTCACAAGTGCCACCGCTAAGAGCCGAGTGTCTTCAGCTAAAGCACCTGTCACCATACCCACTGGGCCAAATATATATATATTTGTGTCAGGTAAAAAATTAGGTGAATAAGTGTTTGGTAATTACGAACCACTATGTAAGGTGAGAATTCTGAGCCCCATCATAATCGTGCAATGTCAACTAAGCAATTACCAAGTAATATGGATCAATCTATTGTATGATTTCACTAGGTTCTCCTCATTGAATACAGGACATCTGTGTCACGATCATTGATCCTTTTGCTAGGAACCAGAAGCGGACACCTATTAGTGTGACCTTTTACTCGGTAATTGCTTAGTTGATACTTGGTGACATTGCACGATTATGATGAGGCTCAGAATTCTCACCTTACATAGTGGTTCGTAATTACCAGACACTTATTCACCTAATTTTTGACCTGACACAAATATATATATATTTGGCCCAGTGGGTATGGTGACAGGTGCTTTAGCTGACGACACTCGCTCTTAGCGGTGGCACGTGTGAATTTATTACATGAACTTTAGCAAATGTCAATACAATACTTAGATGATATTTTAAAAGCATACCCGTGGATTTACTTTTGTACATTGCAGTTTGAAGAGCTTTTTCCTCTCTTATTTTTATCTATTTTTCTCTTTATGCGCTGTTGATGACATGTTGGTGTGTTTACTTTTTATGACTTCTTGATTGGGTAATGTATACCTTACTTCTCTGTTTGATGTGTGTTTTCTCCTGTATTGTCTGACCCTGTTAAAGTATGATGACACACATTTGTACTGATATATTGTATCTTACCTATGTGGAGCAGAGTCTTGCCTTGAGAAAGACCTGTGGAGGTCGAAACACGTGTTGGCACGCAACTCTGTTATTTGAAACAAATACAATTAAATAACGCAAAAATCCATCCACGTCTCATAAGAAATACAAATTGTATACAGACTGACCATGATCATGACAATCTTTGCTATTGTAGATGCATAACTTGTGTGAGCTGGCAGCGCATTCAATGGTGGAACACTCACTGTCTCTTTTCAATGTTTAGTGGGTTTGAGATACCTCCCCCCCGGGTGCAGCAGCCAATTTCGGTGTGTTTGAGGAAGGATTTTGTCTAAATACATAAGCTCAAGTGCTTCCATTTACCTGGCATACCTCAGTTATACTGTTTCCAAAGGAGGGAATATAGTGGTAATGGAAAGATCAGACTATATAAGAATGGCAACAAAACACCTTGAGAGCCCCGACTGTTATATACCAATTGCAAACAACCCCAAAAAAGAACATGTACACCAACCGGATGTAAATATCAACAAGTGGCACAAGAGTGGATTGCTTACAGATGATGAGAGAAACTATCTATTGATTAAGGAACCGGTAACTCCAATCATGTACTTCCTACCCAAAATACATAAACACTTCGACGATATACCTGAAGGATGCCCTATCTTAAATGGAATAGGATGGGCAACTGAGAATATTTCAGAATACCTGGACCATGTACTAAGACCAAGAGCAAGTAAATTAAGATCATACTTAAAAGACACAACAGAATGTATTACTAAACTCAAATCAGTTAAATGGAAAGATGGTTACAAGCTAGCCAGCTTGGACGTCAAGGCTTTGTATACGTCCATACAACATCAATGGCCAATGAGGATGGTGGAACACACCTTTAAAGATGATTCAGCTTCCATGTACCAACAGATCCAAATGATAAAGGAAATGCTCAAACTAACTTTTGATTGCAATATATTCAGCTTTAACAACGGTTTCTATAAACAAGTGAAAGGAGTGCCATGGGCACCAAATATGCTCCGGCTTTAGCAAATCTCCTTATGGGATTATTTGAAGACAGAGTAATATATAAAGATAAAGCATATCCTGAAAAGATTTTCCAGTGACTACGATTTAAAGATGATATACTGATCATCTGGGAAGGGACAGGCGACCATTTCTATCAATTTGTAGAAAGAATTTACAATAACCACTTTGGGATTCAATTTACTGGGACATGCAATGCTGAATCTGTATATTTCCTGGATTTAACAATACAGTTAAAAAACCATGAACTAAACACACAGACATTTAGGAAAGAAACAGAAGTAAACTCTACACTGTATGCCACGAGTTGCCATTGCAAATCTACAATTCAGAACATCCCTACAGGTGAATTAATTCATGCAAGGAGAAATTGTGGGACACAAAAGTCTTTTGACAGTGAATGTATGCTCCTTCAATCATGATTGTTATCAAGAGGATACACAGAATATTGTGTCAAACAAGCATTCAATAAAAGTTAAGACATGACACAAGAACAAACACTTGTACCGAGCAGAAAGAAAAATGTTTTGGACCAACGATCCAAAGTGGGATTTGTGACTAAATATAGTAAGAATCAAAATGAGATCAGAAAGGTCCTGACAAAACATTGGCACCTTCTTAAACTGGATGAGAACATCAAGGAATATGTGGACGATACACCCAAATTGATATTTACAAGAGCGGAAACTTTGAAAAATAAACTGAGCCCGTCACTGTTACCAGAACTTAAAGACGCTACTAAACCGACATGGCTACAACCACAAAACCTAGGCTTTAGAAAATGTGGAGATTGTACTATGTGCAAATATGCCCATGAACCAACTAAAACATTTGTGGATACCAATGGTAAAACAATTAATATCATGCAACCAATTAATTGCAAAACTAAATATGGGGTCTATGCGATTGTATGTGTGTGCAACAAAATCTACATAGGTAGTACTATTAGGGAATTAAGGATTAGAATTAGAGAACATTTGGCCAAAATAGTGAGTCAGGATCCAAAACTCCCCTTAGCAATGCCTTGGCAATCAACCCACCAATTGGACCACAAATCAGACATCAGATTTATAGGATTACAGCAAACCATTATGGGTAAAAGAGGTGGCAACAGAGAGAAGGCTCTTTGACAAGCAAAAGCCACAACCATTTGCAAATTCAATGCTACAACTAAAGGTCTGAATTCGGACAACGAAATGACTTCCTTCCTATAACACTTGCTGAAGATATAGACTGAAGAGTACAAGAAGTACAAGAGTACAGAACAGGCCATACAAAGGCCTGTTCTGCGCCTGTTACGCGCATGGGGGCGCGGAGTGGCCATCAACTCGGCTCAACTTACACCCTATCCTTTACCAGAACCCTCTTGCATAAGGAGAAAGCACTGTAAGTACCTGCAAGTACCGGGACATTACTGCATGCACGGACTCTTAGCCACCCCCACTCAGATGGGTCTATGGTCTCTACTACTAGTCACATACCCTTTGGTTGCATAGTGACCACACTACTGTGTTGTGCCTTATGGTCGTATTTAGACCACACTACTGTGTCGTGCCTTATGGTCGCATAGTGACCACATTACTGTGCTGTGTCCTACGGTCGCATAGTGACCACACTACTGTGTTGTGCCTTATGGTCGTATTTAGACCACACTACTGTGTTGTGCCTTATGGTCGTATTTAGACCACACTACTGTGTTGTGCCTTATGGTCGTATTTAGACCACACTACTGTGTTGTGCCTTATGGCCGTATTTAGACCACACTACTGTGTCGTGCCTTTTGGTTGCATAGTGACCACATTACTGTGCTGTGTCCTACGGTCGCATAGTGACCACACTACTGTGTTGTGCCCTATGGTCGTATTTAGACCACACTACTGTGTTGTGCCTTATGGCCGTATTTAGACCACACTACTGTGTCGTGCCTTTTGGTCGCATAGTGACCACATTACTGTGCTGTGTCCTACGGTCGCATAGTGACCACACTACTGTGTTGTGCCTTATGGTCGTATTTAGACCACACTACTGTGTTGTGCCTTATGGTCGTATTTAGACCACACTACTGTGTTGTGCCTTATGGTCGTATTTAGACCACACTACTGTGTTGTGCCTTATGGCCGTATTTAGACCACACTACTGTGTCGTGCCTTTTGGTCGCATAGTGACCACATTACTGTGCTGTGTCCTACGGTCGCATAGTGACCACACTACTGTGTTGTGCCCTATGGTTGCATAGTGACCACACTACTATGTTGTGCCCTATGGTCGCATAGTGACCATACTACTGTGCTGTGCCCTATGGTCGTACTTAGACCACACTACTGTGTTGTGCCCTATGGCCGCATAGTGATCACACTATTGTGTTGTGCTCTATGGTCGCATAGTGACCACACTACTGTGTTGTGCCCTTTGGTCGTACTTAGACCACACTATTGAAACAAGGCTAGTGCCTGTTTCATGCCTGTTACGTGCCAGTGTCCACCGTCTGCCAGACCCCCTGCACGTGCCAGTGTCTGCCGTCTGCCAGACCCCCGGCATCACAGCCTTATCAACTACCCTTATCTAGGGGCTACATAGACCATCCCATCCACGTGCGGCCACCCCAATTCAGGTATTATTTAGCGCTCCATAACACTCTCGACCCCACCATTTAGCATGTATCTACTCACCTCCATCTTGCTTGCCTACTTCATGATCAGCCTCAATAACACATTTCCGACCAAGATGGCTCCACACCTACCTAACATGCCAGCCCTACCCAGACACAACAACCAAGTACCTTACCTAGATTTAAACGACTCTCAGACACTGCTACCTTCCAGTCACCCTCGCACCACCACAGAAAGGAACTTAGCACTTAGAGCCAGGCTAGCCAAAATCCATGAACCACTTGCCCGCTCACTGCCCACTACACAAAACTCTAGATCGCTGCCACTGCGACCAAACACCTCCACACAATCCAGTAACCCATTACAAACCCTTCAGAACTCCCGCAACCAGAGTACCCCTAAACTTACACAAGACAAGCGCCATACTACTACTACTTCAAAAAACATAGCCACTATCTCTAAAAACAAAGCTAGCCCCAATATCAAGGGAGCCTTGATCAATGCCAGGTCGCTAGTAGCTCATGCTACAGAAATTGCAGACTTAATACTCACCGAAGACCTTGACTTCCTCGCCATCACTGAGACCTGGCTACACCCAGCAGCAGGCCCTATGCTTATGTTGGCAGTCCCAGATAACTATTCCATCCTGAGACAAGACCGCCCTAATTCTAGAGGAGGCGGTGTCGCCTTTATCCATAAGTGCAGTCTCACCATGAGACTAGCCACCTCGACCGACGCCCTCTCTTGCGAATCACTAGCAGTCAAAATACCACTCACTAACTCCCAAACTCTTAACATCTACTTGATCTACCGTCCGCCAGGCCCCATTGGCACCTTCGATGAAGACCTTAACTCCATCCTATCCAGCAACCTCAAAAGCTCCACTCAAGCTCTCACCTTAGGAGACTTTAACTTGGGCTACAATGACCTAGAAGACCATTCCGCTAGTACCATAGCTAATACTCTTACTGAATTAGGCTTTGTGCAAAGATGTATGACACCCACGCATACGAAAGGTAGAACACTTGACTGGGTGGCCGACCACAACTGCCTAGTGAACATTACAAATATCTCACCCCAAGCCTGGACTGACCACCATCTGGTATCATTTATGCTCTCCACCGACAGACCCTCACCCCCGCCCACCATTAAGGCCCCACCCACTCTCACTAGAAACAAGAAGAACATGACAGTAGAAAGACTTATCCCTGACCTACTCCCCACTCTCAACTCACTTCCTGATAACCTGGACCCTGAGTCCTTAGTTGAAGAATATAACAAGACTATGGCCACCTCACTGGACCGCATCGCCCCCCTTAAACTGAGATCCAGTAAACCGAAAACGCACCTTAACAAATGGTACACACCATTCCTCAAAAAACTAAGACAGCAAAAAAGAAACTGCGAGGCCATCTGGAAAAAATCCCCTTCAGTCTCTAACAAACTAAAACTCTCCAAACTAGCTGCACTCTACAAAAAAGAAATCTACCTGGCCAAACGAGCCTCCTTTGACTCTCGTATATCCCAAGCTAAATCTAACATGAAAGAACTTTTCTCCATCCTTAAAGAAATAGAAACCCCCATAGCACCCCTTGACACGTGCACCAAAGATAAAAACTGGTGCTCAGAAATTCAAAGAGCCCTAGCAAACAAGATTGCGACTCTTCAAAGTAAAATCACCAGCAAAAGAGCATCCCTGAATGACACTCTCAACTCAAAAATTCCGGACAAGCCCATGCCCACTGACCTAGCCCGCTTCCAATTCGCCAAAGTCAACATACTGGAAGTCGAAAAAATTATCCTGTCCCTGAAACCGTCTAATTGCCAGGGAGATCTATGCCCTGCACAGCTCATTAAAGATGCTGCCCGCGACCTCTCCCCTTTCATTACAAAATTGATCAATGCCTCCTTTGCCACTGGCTCCATCCCTACTAACCTAAAACAATCCTGGGTACTACCTCTACTGAAAAAACCCACACTTGACCCAGCCATACCCACAAACTACCGTCCCATAACTACTGTTCCCTTTCTACTAAAAATTCTGGACAAGGTTGCCTATGTACAAATACAGAAGCACCTGGAAGAACACAACCTCTTAGGCTCTAGACAATCTGGATTCCGTCCCCAACACGGGACTGAAACCGCCCTTATTGACTTGAAAGCGCAGATCGATTCGCTCAGAGACAACGAGCAAGCCGCCCTACTCCTCCTCCTCGACCTTTCTGCAGCCTTCGATCTGGTCGATCATTCTGTCCTTTGCTCACACCTCCACACTTCGGCTCACTTCTCCAGTGAGGCCATCACCTGGATCACATCCTTCCTCAACGGCAGGACTATGAGGGTCTTCTCTCCCACGGCGGCAGCAGACCCTATACCCATCATATGTGGTGTACCTCAGGGCTCCTGTGTCTCCCCCACATTATACAACATATTTACCAAGCCCCTTTTCGATGATTTGGATCATCTCGGTATCACCTACACTAACTATGCAGATGATACTCAGATCCTCCTTCCGCTTTCAGGAGATTATGGAAAGGATTTGGCCTTGCTAAATAGGGTGTACATCATCATCCAGGCATGGATGGCTACTCATGGACTATGCCTGAATGATGATAAAACAGAACTCATCATCTTAGGCACCACAATCAGTATAAAGAAACTTGGCCCGGCCTATAACTCCTTCATGATTGACGGGAACAACATCAAAGTCGGACAAGAGGTCAAAGCATTGGGATTCTATCTAGATTCCAATTTTTCCCTCAAAAGACAAGTGAGCTCCCTTGCATCCTCCACGGCTTACACGTGCAAATTAATCCGTGCAGCCAAACCTTTCCTGTCTGACACTAGCTGTCTGACACTCGCCAGAGCCCTCATACTGTCTCGCCTCGACTATTGTAATGCCCTCTACCTAGGATCCACCAAGGCCACCACCAATAAACTGCAAACCCTTCAGAACAACGCTCTCAGAGCAGCTCTGGGCATTTCCAGAAGAGAACACATTACAGGTTTCAGCCAACAGAACAATTGGCTCTCCACCAGAGATAAAATTCTCTTAAAAACGGCATCTCTCACCCACAAGTCTCTCAACAACGCAGCCCCAACCTACCTGATCAACAGGTTCCACAAACAATCCTCCTCAAGACCCGTCAGAACCGCATACAAAGATTGCCTATCTGTCCCCCACTACAAACGGGCCACCATAGGAGGCAACAGCTTCCCGGTAAAAGCTGCCAAGCTCTGGAACTCCCTGCCTCCTAACCTTAGAGTAGACTTGCCCTATCAGAACTTCCGTTCCAAGTTAATCTCCTGGCTGAAACTGGAGACCCACTAAGACTAGGTAGTGTCCAGCGCTACACGCACACATCGTAACCACGTGTGCCTCTTGCTTACCTGTATATTACATTACCGCCTGCTGGCCTTACTGATGATTTGTATATACTGTATATAACATTTGTGCACCTATTTTTGCATTATGTATATTCCTCGTGTACTGTAACCAAGCTTCGAAAATTCTTGTAAAGTCTGCGCCCTGATACCCCCGGGTACGCTCGCGCATTATAAATAATAAAACAAACAAACAAACAAACATCCAGACCACATGAATATGAGAAAATAATGGAATATATATTCAGTTGCTTCTCTCTCTTCTTGTCTTTGGTCTGGTTTTAATAAGAAATATAAAATGAAAAATGATTATCCAATTTCTAATTTGTGAACAAGCAATGCAGATTTCTATTAATGCAATGGTCAAACTAATATTCATATTCATTCTGCAATAGAAACTACACTGCTATATGAGTGATGAATATATATTGTATTAGGTGTAAAGATGTTGTAAGAACAAACAGTAGCACAATTCCAGACACATATTGGGTAAGTGTTCTAATGTACGAGTTTCGTTATGGATTGGTTTCCCTAAAACAACGGAATATAGTATATCCACGGCCATAATATAATTGAATTTAATTTAATTTTATTCCTTTAGAACTTTGAAAATTAATGTATCACATAACAATTGGTAGGTAGCGCGATCATTCTCAGGAAAACTGAGCCTTTTAGCGAAGATACTATGCGCCTGATCATATTCAATCATGGCGGACACTCATGGTAAAAGATAAGAGAAAAGGGACTTGTTCGGGAAACGTTGCCAATAGCAACTAGTAGCAACGTGTTTTATGGAAGACACTAATCGCGCAACAAACAGAGCTGACACGAGAGACGAGATATCCAGCCGCACGAGTTAAGAGACGGCGCAAATTTGTAGCAATTTAGATGGCAAGAACAATTTTAAACTAAGTATTTAAGTGGAGTCAGGAGCAAATGTGCAATGATAAAAAGTAATGCTGATGTCCGAATGCGCCGTATGGAGCCTAACTAAAGACTCTGATTACAATATGTAAACATCGGCGGATATTGTTGAAAAAGCAAGATAGTGCACAAGCACCCAAAGAACAATGCAAATATCATTAGCAAGTCAAATATATGATTTAACTGATTAAGGCATAAATGTCCGATATATTGGGATACAGAGTTCGAATATTGATGTATCTAAATTTCTCAACAGGGATTAACCCTTTAAATATACAAATCCATGAGAGAAATCAACTAGGAATACGACCATAAGGTATTAATCTAATTAAAAATTGTATTATGGCAATTTGAATTGAAATATCAAGAAAGAAAGATGACTGAACTAATTTATGTTTATCTTTTCATCATCTCTGTCTATTATGTTATTTTACGAATCCTAATTAATCCTCCCCTACACCAACCCTCATGCTCTGTCTTAACTACGCACGTATCTGTATTTAAATGTTCTGTTTTAAATGAGTAATGTGACGTAACATTGCTTTGCAAACTGATATATGTTTTTCTCACCTATGGTCTGTATTGATATTTAATGACTGAACACATACACTGGTTATACTTGAAATGTAAAACAAGAAATCATAAGCCCTGATTTGAAAAAGGCATTGTAAAAAGCCGAAACATGTGTCATCAACAAGGGCTAATGAGATGTACTGAATAAAATATATAATTTTCCAAAAAACTACACCTGAATATAAATTTACTGGCGCATGTCATATGTCTGAGCAACCACAAAAAGTGTTACCTCTTAGTGATTTATTGGGCTTTTTTTACCACAACGCTCAGATAGGACGTGACAGTTACGAATAACGCTGCATAAGTACTGAAAACAGACTGTAGATACGTGAACCCATGTCACCAAACTGACCAGTTTATTAAAAGCCTACTTTGAGTTTTTATAATTACAGTAGGAAGTCAATTGAGAATTACGCAGAGATCACAAGACACCTGATCCATCTGTGAAGGGGGGGTCAAGTGGGAGTGGGGTCCAGAACAAGCCGGGGCAGTAAAGCAACTCAAAAGAAGACTCTCACAAGCGCCTTGTCTAGTTTACCCTTTCAGAAACAAGTAGTTCTTCTTGGAGACAGGGTTCTCGAATGCATGCTTGACAGCAGTGTTATTTCAAAAGCATGACAATGTCAATAAAGACATATCCAATGCAAGCAAGACTTTATCCTCTGTGGAGGAAAAATTCAACGATCGTGAGAAGGCACTCCTGGCCCAAACTGACCAGTGGAGGAAAAATTCAACGATCGTGAGAAGGCACTCCTGGCCCAAACAGACCAGTTTATTAAAAGCCTACTTTGAGTTTTTATAATTACAGTAGGAAGTTCCTTGAGAATTACGCAGAGATCACAAGACACCTGATCCATCTGTGAAGGGGGGGTCAAGTGGGAGTAGGGTCCAGAACAAGCCGGGGCAGTAAAGCAACTCAAAAGAAGACTCTCACAAGCGCCTTGTCTAGTTTACCCTTTCAAAAACAAGTAGTTCTTCTTGGAGACAGGGTTCTCGAATGCATGCTTGACAGCAGTGTTATATCAAAAGCATGACAATGAAAATAAAGACATATCCAATGCAAGCAAGACTTTATCCTCTGTGGAGGAAAAATTCAACGATCGTGAGAAGGCACTACTGGCAACGGTGTGGGCATTGAAGAATTACCGTCCGTTCAACCCGGTGGAACACATCATAGTGAAGACTCCCCACCAACCTTTTCAATATCCCCAAAGTGACATAATCCAGGATGGAAATGTGAGTAATTCCAGAATTACTTCCTGGATTCTCTCAATGCAAGGCTTTCCTGTGGAGGTCAGATATGGCCAAAACAAGAAGAGTCCCCTCGCGCAAGGTCTGGCTGCCTTGCATGATTGCGCCAAAGAAAACTGTCTCGAGGACGAAAGTCTTAAAACCCAGGACAACATGGAGGTGTACCTGAATTCCCAGCACAAAATCTATGAAGAAGACAAGTGCGAGGGAATACCCACTGTTTATGTGGACCGAGGCTCCTACCATGTTGACAACGGGAAAAAGGAACTGATGGCTGGCGTTTGCAATGCTTGGGTGAATGAGGCCCTCCAACCCTCCGCTGGGTACAAAATCGGTCCCCATAATAGTCAGATGGCATTTCATCAAGCCATCCTCACAGCTGTCCAACACCAACTCCACAAACTGGTCATAATCATCTATTCAGATTATGTCCAGAACGGATTCGTGGAGCACTTGCTTAATTGGAAAACCAGAGGCCTGCTATGTGCTAATCATTTTTTTAAATTTTTTTTATTTGTTTTGGTTTAGAAAAACCTTTACAAAAAAAAAAGAAAATCATTATCATTACAAAGATTCAAAACTAAAACAAAATACCATTGTCGAAAGAACACCTTAATTCTCTTGTACAATACATAGCAATACTTATACCCAGTTGTATCATTAACTTTTTTTTATGTCATAGCTTCGTAAAGTAACCTAATAAGCATCCTTATTCATACTCAAAAACTCTTACATAGTAAGAAAGCCATACCATAATTAGAAAGAAAAACTCACAGTCTAAAAGTTCTCCATATATTTAAAACAGAGCACAAATATTTCTCAGAAATGTTGCGACCCTGATATTCAAATTGCCTGTGCAATTGTGTAACATTTTATACCAAATGAATTCTCTGTTCACATCCGCAGTGTTATTAACATATTGAGTGAAATATAGGAGTCTTTTTTCCCTCAGTGCCGGACATACCAACAAAATGTGTTTCAGGTCCTCTACCATACCTTCTGCCCTAAAAAACCTGCACCATGGCCATGTAAATTGAACAGTAGATCTAATTGAAAGTATTTGGTTAGTAGGCAATACATTGAATCTAAAACGCATGAAGTCATTTTAGATTGTTATGTAAGGATACTTGTTAAGATAGCTTTCCATCCCTGGTAGCCATTTATTTAATGCACACGCTTGTTGATACAATTTGGTACACAATATCGCATTTTTTGTAAGGATCCAGTCAAAACCCAACACACCTAGCCAGGTTATCCCTAAGAGAGGTGACTGAGATCCCCATTAGCATCAAACTTTTTGTAATTTCCTCATTCAGTTCCACTATAAAAGGATTAGAAGTATCTTGACCTGCATAATGATACAAAGTGTTGGTATCTAAGGAGTTACATTTCGTCCATAATGTCATTCTTTTCCAGGTCACAAGTGCCTGAAGTGAGTTTAGACCCATTTCATACTTAATTAAATTGTACGGGATACATTTCGGAAGGTGATACATTACCGATTTCCAGATGTAGCTTTCTGTCGAGGCCCAATCTCGTTCGCATGCTAAGGGATGGAATTCAGCCCCATATGTTAATCTGGAAATCACTTTTTTAGTATAAAATTCTCTAAGAGGAATCATTGAAAATTTCCCAAATTTTGCATCTAGGGCCTGCATTTGAGAAATAGCAATGTCAGACTTAATTTTCAATGGTGTACGGAGTAGGGGTCTAGACTGTGCGCCTGCTATCGAGAAACCCAAATATTTAAACTCCACTTTTGCTTTAAGACTGATGTTCCCTGATACCCATGACAGCATATTAAATTTCTTGTTCTTCCTCCCTAGGCGAACAATGACAGTTTTGTCGGGATTGACCTTTAATGCAATTGAGTCAATGGAACCCTTGAAGTCTCTGAGCATACGCTGAAGTCCCATTTTAGTGGTATCAATTAGAAGAAAGTCGTCCGCGTATGCTAACCAGGCCATACGTATGTTCGAAATTCTCAGTGGAACTAACACCCTATTTAGTAGAGCAATATATGCGCCACTAACATATAGGTTGAAAATTGTTGGAGCCAATCTACAGCCTTGACGCAATCCGTTATGAATGGTAAAAAGATCCGAGAGAGTACCCGCTGAATCCAATCTAACTCTCACATCCGTCTGAGATTAAATTGCCCTTACAATATCCAACAGGATTGCCGGCATGTTTAAAGTTCTTAATTTAATCCACAGTATATTCCTATCCACCAAGTCGAACGCGGAACTCAGGTCCATTGATGCAATAAATACAGAGGTCTCTGCCTTTTTCATTGCTTCTGCTCTCAAGCAATGCAAGATGAGCCCCCCGCATTCCGTCCCCATGTTTCTCCTAAAGCCGAAGTGTCTCATATCCAAAACCTGTTTATCGTCAATCCATTTCTGGATATCTCTTAGGACAAGTGACGAAAACAGTTTTGATTCCGGATCGGCCATAGCAATTGGCCTGGTGCTCTTAGGACATAATCGGGAACCCTTTTTAAATATAGGTACGATAATAGATACCCTCCAGGACAATGGAAAAGTTTTGGTAACGAGTATATTGGCGAACAGAGTGGAAAGTATTTTAGCCCATAATTCGGGGTCAGACTTGAGGATTTTATTAGACAAATTATTAGGGCCAGGTGCAGCAGAATTTTTAGATTTTACAATTAAGTTTTTTATCTCCCAAGTGGTAAAATTCAGGAGCCACTTAGTGTCATGTTTCACTGGGGCCGCTGCCACATCCTTCTTGGGCCAGTGCATGTTAACAAAGTGACCCTTCCAAGTTGCTTCATTAATGGGATTCACAAGTAACTCTTTCTGGGGTTTATCCCAATTATTAATTAGATACCAAAAGTTTCTTGAGTTAGAACACATTAAAGAGGTCAGCAGTTTTTCCCCGTCACTCTGACCTTTGGTTAGTCTATGTTGTATGGACCAGTTTTTATAACATTGTTTGATTTTTTTGATCCTATCCACAATCTTAATAAATGTCAATCTCGATTTCTTAATTAGTCTGACCTCTTTCCTCATGGCCCGCTTTTTATCTCTAATTTCCAGGTCGAAAATATGTGCTCTATCTTTCCTAAGTTGGATCACCCTGTTATCCGTTTTACCCAATTTTTACAGAGAGCTGCGGATATATTCTGTAAAGTTACCAGCCGCATAGGTCTTTTTCCTCTGTTCTTCTGAAAAATTCTCAATGTCAGCTATCATGGAAACGGTAAATGGTCTACTTTTTCTTCCCGTCCATGAGATTCAGTTCCCAGGTTGATTGACATTAATGTTATACTCATACCCAGTTTTAGACACAATTGGCACAATGATACATATTACAAGAGACAAGAAACAATGATCACTAAAGGTGGTCTCAATGCACTCAAGATTCCCAGAACAGTTGAACAAATCCCCTGAGCATATGATGTAATCGATTATCGAATGGCAGCCTCTAGCTTTCCAAGTTGGTTGGAGGTTTACCAGAATTTCCAAGCCCCACATCTCGGCAAAGTGGGACCACATCCTCCCCTGCACATTCGGTTGTCAACTCTTTGGTATTGTTCCCCCAATTTACTAATCAACACATTCCCACTAAAAGAATCCTCATGAATAGCTGCATTGAGATCACCTGCGATCACTATCTGGCCTCCTGTATTAATTAACAACCAATTCTGCAATAACAACCCTAAATTGCATAATTCCAGCCATAATTGCCTGTCCGAGAGTTCAGCTGGGCTCCAGTAAATATTAACTAACAAAAAAGGTGTATCCCTGTTGTTGTACAGCAGTAAGAAACCCACGGCCAGAAAATGATGTGCAAAAGCCCATTCTCCCATTATTTTCGGATTCAGATGGTTATTTGCTGCAATAAAGAGGCCTCCTTTAGGGCGACCTCTACCTCCCCTACACATAGAGAACACACCGTAAAGCCCTCCCAGCAGAAAGGGAACTTTGACCAAGTTTCTTGGATAAATAATAAATCATATTGTGCCAGTTCCCTCATTAAATTCACATTATGTAGAAGATTGGCCGAACCTCTCGAGTTACAAGTTAACAATTTCAGAGTACCATTTGTCTTTACTAAAGTGGCTTCCCTAGTTTTTTGAGACTGTCAATGGACTCTCTCAAAAATAAGGTGAGCCATCTCCAGTCCTGTTTCTCCTCCTTTTCCTCTCCTCATTCCTTTCTCCTTCCTCCTTGTTTGAAGGGTTTTCCCTCTGCTCTCTGCCTGTGTTTCGAGATGTCACTGATGTATTTGACTGGGTCTGAACATATTCAAAAATATCAAAACCCCTACGATACAGTTCTTCCGCTTCTTTCATCATAAGGTTTCTGACCAGTGGGGATGGTATCACTAGACGGACCTAATCCAGCCTCTGCCTGTGTATATAATCGACCAGGTATATGTCCGTAGATTCAATTAGGCTTAGGTTTGGAATCTGTCCCAGTAAAGACAAAATATAGGGTCGATTTAGGGAAATGCTATTCTGTTCCAGGAACAGTGTAGTCAGTACTAGGGCCGGAAGATCCGGTCTCACCGGATCCTTCAGGTCCAGTATCTGAGTTGGATAGAGCTGATCCTTCTCCTTCATCACCTTTTCCCTTCCATAGGCCTCTCCCCTCCATCCGGCGCAATATTCTTCATAAGTAACCTCCCTCGTGTTATTCTGTCGCAGTTCAAACCCAATTTTGGGCACCTCCTGCTGCTGTTTATCTCTTAGAAAAGTATATTTTGGTAAAGGGTATCATCATTAACATTCTCCTGAATTTTCCCTACCAGTTTCTGGTTATCCTGGTTTCCCCTCTGAACCCCACCAATAACTTTGGGGTTCAGTTCACACAGATTATTTACCCCACTGTCCGAACCCGGATCTTGGTTACCGTGATTAGTATTACCTAAGGTCGAGCCCAAGTGAGTTTTATGTTCATTACCATGGGGTATCTTCCAGTCCCTACTCCCCAAGCCCACCTTATCAGCAATAGGGATCATATTCCTTCCCGGGGCCTTATCCATAAGAGTTTAATTCACCTTCATCGTACTTTTAGTCATGGATCCCTCCTTTCTAGTGGAATGGTTTGGCTCTTTGGCTTTTGCAAACCACCCCATATTAGTTGCGATTTCCTGCGGGGCAGCCGCTTTGAAGATTTCATATACCTCATCCCTTTTGTTTTTGTTTTTCAATACTCCACATAGTTGTTGATCACCTTGTACATATCCACTTTGAGTCGATTGGTCCTGTACCTTATTAGTGGCCCTACCATCCTCCTTAAGACTGTTTTTAATCTGCTGTTGTGTGTTACCTCTAGTTGGCGATTCATCAAAATCTTCCCCCTGAATAACATTTCTCAGAACTTTTCTAGAAGTTTTGGCAGTTACTCCATTTTTATTTGTGTTTTTCTTTTTTTGTTTTGCCATTTTTTTAATCTGTCATTTAGACAGTTTAAATTCAGTCATCAGGTCCACTGACCCATGTGTCCTCGTTGTTTAATACGGACAATTTAGGACAGTGCCCTCCAACAAGATATTTCCCCTCATCCCAATAGAGTCTTGTGCCAGTTCTTGTGAGGCATCTACCATGATTTTCTCTTCCGTGAGAGGCTCCTTCGTAAGGTCTACCGGCCTTACCTCTCCTTCCCACTCCTTTATTTTCTTCAGAGATTTTAACAGTTTGTCTGATAATGTATCTGGTAACACTTTGATATTGTAGGTTAAATTTGTCAAACACTCCTTTTGTTTACGCGGTTCAGACAGAATTAAACGGTTAAAGATTGTCATCATTACTGTGAATTCTGAGGGAGAGGAATCCAAACTGATCTCAGTAGCATTCTCCTTATCAAATGTGGTACCATTCGAGAAATCCAGCAGTTTATCCTAATTCAAATTCTCATGCACATCATTATCAATCAATTTATGGATAATCTCTTGCTCTTTATTTGTATTAATTACCATCTCTTTAGGTTGAACAGTATTCACTGTATCGTCCTCCCCAAAGAGTGGTTGAGAATGATCAATAATGTCCTCACTCTGTTTCTCGAGAAGAGAACGTTCTTGAGCATATTTTAAGAATTCGGCCTCTTGCGAAGGGTCAATGTGGTCCTCCGACTGATTTTCTATCTGCGCATTGAAGTAAGTCTGCCTCATCCTCATTGGCCTCTGGCAGCAGTAAAACTGCTGCCCTGGCCAAACTCGCCCTTCTAGTGCTTACCGCAATAAAGAAGTCAGCTCTTGCTTCTGTGCGGGGCGGGAGTTTGACTTTCCCCATTTCTTACAAAACTAGATATTATATCTACTGAGATCCACAGTGCACGTTTTTTTATGTCCACTCAACCCTATGCAACAGAACACAACTTTGCTAATAATAAACTGCTTAAACATGGCAAACTCATCCAAAATATTGATGTTCTGGTAACCTCTAGTGGGATGACCATCTATTGGAAGAAGATCAAGGGTCATTCCAGGATAGAGGGGCCGACAAAACTGGAAACGACCTAGCTGATCAGCTGGCCAAATCCAGAGCCATCCAGTTGGATCTCCTCGAGATCGAGTCCCTGTTGGGGGAAATCCATGTCGCTGCTATCACTTGGTCCCAGACAAATGTTCACAATGAACCCTCAACTACCCAATGGAGTAAGGAGACCCCAGATGCTGATTTAATCATGGCACAAAAAGGGGATCTGATTATTGGTAAGTTTTATCAGCACATTCAGGATCCTGAGAACTTTCCCCTGACGGATACCGAAAACATTGGGAAAGAGGACCTGAGGGTTTTGATGAAATGTCCAAAAATGTTCTCAATCCAAGATGGTTTGTTGGTAAGGAGATCCATAACTAGCTGTGGCCAGTCCGTGGTCCCTACATCATTCCGAAGCCTGATGATAAGTCACGCCCATGATGCGGCCACAGCCGGTCATCGGGGGTTTCACACTACTTTAGAAATCTTGCGAGAGGTTGCATACTGGCCACACATGGGGCAGGACCTCGACCAATATTTGAAGGGGTGTCTTGTGTGTGCACAATTTCAGCCAACTTCACTCACACACCGAGCTCCCCTCCAGAAGAGGGGGATGACACTGCCTTGGTCAGATTTATAAGTAGATTTCATCGGGCCCATGATTCGCTCCTCTAGGGGGAAAAGGTACATGTTAACCGTAACATGCTTGTTTACCAAGTGGGTGGAATGTCTCCGGCCTCAAATTGCAAGGCAGAAACAGCAGCTGCCCTGATGATCAATCACATCTTCTCGTGTTTTGGCCTATCCCAAAGGATTGAGTCAGACCGAGGTAGTCACTTCACCAGCGAAGTGATGACAAAGATATGGGAGATACTTGGGGTAAAAAGGAAACTTCACAATGCATGCCAAATGTTCTCTAGTGGTGGAGTTGAGAGGTAGAATAAAACCATAGTGATCATTTAAAAAATGTTTGTGGCAGATTCTGGACCAAGTTGGGACATCCGATTACCGCTTGTCCTGATGGTCATCAGATCTACACCTTCTTCTGCAACAAAGATGTCTCCATTTCAGTTGATGACTGGATGAAGGATGGTGCTACCTCAGCATCTGCTCTGTAGAACACAAGAGCAGACACTGATTAATGCCTCCACACCTCATGAGTATGTTGAGAACCTAAGAAAACACCTTCAGCATGCTTTTGCATACGCTCAGCAGAATCTAGAAAGATCTGCAGAGGGGATGAAGACTCAGTATGATCTAAAAACAACCAATAAGGAATACCAAGTAGGAGACAGGGACTACTTGTACAATTTCCAAAAGAACCAGACCAAAGAGCGCACATTTTTGCCTAGCTGGCAAGGACCTTTTGAAATTGCAGACAAAACCTCACTTGTCGCCTACAGAACCTGCATCCCCAAAGGCGAATCGACAGAATAAAATGGATCCATATTAATCAACTAAAGAGTTGTCACCCTAGGCACATTTTGCAACAAATTGAGGAGCCCAGAGAGAAGCAAACAGAGGAGACATCGGAAACCTGAGAATAAGGAAAGGAAGAACCAGAAGGGAGCCGATAGGAGTTATACATATGATCATGTAACAGGGAGTATTTCCTTCACCATCTACCTCTGCTTGTCAATCTACAGTTTTTTTTTTACAGTGTACACATTTAATCTACTTCTAAACTGCACTGATTTATATTTTCCCAAGAATAGTACTCTTAGTAGATATCTTCTCTGCAATTGTTTCTGTCCATTCTCACATTGTTTTTGTTCTCTTATCACCTTCCATTTGCAAACATTGATAAAAAAGTGTTAAATTATTTTTTCATTTCTTAATGCCAATTATATTTAGAATCATAGAACACTTTATAACTGCTCCAACATTTAAAACTATCCCCAAATTAATCACCCACCCTCTCATTGTCCAACATAGAACTGCTCCATTGCCCATATGCTCTATTGATCAGTAATTTAAGCCAGGCTTTCACAGAACGGTAGCATGAAAAAAATAGCTGTTTATGCTCACATCTCTCACATATTATTTTCCTATCCATAACAATATACAGTCAATGAGATATGTTCTCATACCGTTTGCTGAATGCCATTTAAAACTCTGTAAATTCAAATTTGCCATTTGAAAGAAACACATCGACTTAAAGTCTGAAATTATGCCACGCAATTTGTGTGAAACTTATCCAGCCCATTTACTTTTACCTTAATAGCCTGTATTAATTGTGTAGAGGCACATTAAAATCGCTGTTACAATTACATTTTCCCGGGTTAAAAATGGGTTGTCTTAAATACAAAATTAACTCGCACAACTGTTCTATATGTGGGGTGGCATACATAGTTAACTGAAACACTAATTGCCATCAAAGGAAAACTTCAAACCCCATGGCTCTCCCATCTAAAACAACATTTTAGACATGACATTGCCTTAATTTATGGATTTTGTAATAGAAGTGTTACTCCTCTACTCCTGTTCCTATTTTCACCTGTACTGCTGAGAGATCCCATATAGACTCTTCAGATTGTATTTCTCCATCATGTTTTATTTTCTTCCCATATGTCCTTTGTTCTCGTTTGGTGTGCTTGTAACCTTTCCTACTGCAACAGAAGCATATGATCCACTTTCTCTTCAATTCCCTCGTTTAAAAATCTGCTCCTTCTTCTCTGCACCATGACTTCATCTTTCTCAATTGTTCTTCTTGCTCCAACTCCCAAACTGCTTCAAGTGCATTATCTCCTGTTCCACTTCAACTGTAAGTGTGTCTTTACCTATTGGCTGAACACACACTTTATCACCCATGTTCTTCAATCCATTGGTAAACGTTTTAGTGCAGTCCTGGTACAAACTCATCATTAAGGTTTTATATTTTCGGTTTCCTACATTGTCCATCTTTTACAGTTAGAACAAATGCTTTTGTGAAAAGATGCACCAGAAATGCAACACACAGGTGTGCCGCATACATAGAAGTGCGCATCTCAGAGAAGCGCCACTTTATAAAAGTAGCACAAAATGTTCTCTAAAGATGTGCAAAGTGGAAGGAAAGCATGCAAATCCACCAAATCAAGTATGCAAAGGCGGAGTGACTATAGAAAGTGTGCAAAGATGTACCAGAATCCTGATTGAAAAAAACAGACATCAGAATTTACTTCAAAAAAAGCCAATCAATATTTTCCCCTTTCAAAAGTGGAGCAAGTGGCCCTGAAAGTGTGCAACTGACCTGTCTAACTAAAGAAGCACAATGGGCACAACAATCACCACCAATAACACAGTATAAAGGCCCAGCAAAGAGAGAGAGAGAGAGAGATACATCCCTAAATAGTCTGATCCAGTAAGTATCATGTAGCAACACCCGACTGATGAGGATGAGGAGAATGAGAAGGAAAAAGATCTACAGGAGTAGGATAAGTCTATTCCAAATGGCTTACGAAGAGGTCATCCAGAAATACCACTTTCCACCCCACCTCATAATGGAAATAGTGAGTTAGTGGGGGAGGGGCCTTACCATACCCACATTGCGAGGCCAGGCCATAACTCCACTTTTGAAGGTGCTGTGAGGCTTGCATTTTGTTCATAGCAGACTTTTTCCAGTGAGTGCAGGGACAGTGGCATCACCTTGCAGATGTTCCAGTCCTCCCAGTCAAGGGCAGTACACCAGGACCTAGATGTTATCCTCACAGCCGCCAGACAGCATGTCTCAATGTCCCAAAATATACACACAAGAGCTGCCATTGTGAGGGCGTTCTATGACATAGCGGGTCTCGCAGGGGTGTGTGGTGTGATTGACTGCATGCAGTAAGCCGTCATGCCCTCGGCAGATACAGAACACCTGTACAGATATTGGCAAAGCTAGCATTCCAATAATATGCAGAAGATGTGTGATGCTACAAACATCATCATGAACTTAAATGCCAACTATCCTGGGTCAACACATGATATCTACACCTAACAGTACTCCTCCATTGCATGTCAATATGAGGCAGGAGACTAAGGAGAGACCTGGTTGCTTGGTAAATAGACACATACAACACATGATAGACGTTCATTCACAACATGCATCATGAAATCACAGTACAGCTTTTCCATCTACAGGTGACATTGGCTATCCTCTAAGGAGACACCTTCTGACTCCCTACTAAAACCTTGTGACAAGAGCCCAGCAGTGATACAGCGCTGCCCACAAATCCACCTGAAATCCCATTGAGTATACTTTTGGGATTCTGAAATCCTGATTTAGGTGCTTGGACTGCTCTGAGGGAATGTTATTTTACAACCCACTGAATGTATGCAACATCATAGTTGACTATGCTCTCCTGCACAACATTGCCCTCAGATACAACATGCACATAGAGATACGTCCAGATCTGAGACCACAACCACCTGCTAACATGATGTAGTCATTGAACAAAGGGACATGGTAGTTGCCATACCGGATGACATGGTTGCGAGATACTTCAACTGAGGATCAATGTGTGCCAGACAGTGCCATGAACTGTGACACTGGTGCATAGAAGATGATTTAATTACCTGTTCATAGGTCAGGGATCCTCACTGACATGGAAGTGGGTTACAGCTAGGCCACTCATAGCAGCATTTCATTGTCTATCCTATCATTGTTATGTTGCTACAGTACAGTTGCGCTAACTGATGTAACCTCACTGTACAAATGTGGAATTGCCTCCCCTGTCACATGAAGGGGGCAGGACCCATGCATTAGCATGACAGAACACATCATGTAAGAGGCATACAACACTGATGCTCAAAATAAAATATATCAATCTTCTCGGCAGACCTTGGCATGCAACATTAAACAGAAAGAGGTACCCCAAAACATTTCAATTAGTAGTACAACATAAATATGAACAGCAACATTGTACACACTGACAGTCACAAGCATTTTTTTGTTGTATGGCATTCACTTCTCCTCAGTGATGAAGAAGACCTTTCTAGTGCTTTTCTTATTGCACTGGCTCGATGCTGGTCCTCTGAAGCGACACTAGGAGTTGAGTTCCATTTTGAACCTGTCAACATCTCAGCCTCATATCCCTGTATAGATGTGGTTATTCTGTTGGTGGCTGCCATGCTTTCAGGATGTTGTTGCATCTGCAGTCATACCTGCCTCCATGCCAGGGGCTGTACATTTCTTTGCATTCCTGCAATTTCATCCGGGGTTGCCCTCACCTCCTCACGGATTGCATACAGCTCCTCCTGCCTACCCCTGCACTCTTCTCAGGTCACATGGATTCCCATCTCCATGGTCTGCCTGCAACCCACAATGTTTCTTGTGATTTCTTTTTGGCCCTCACCCAGAGTGCTCCTGATGAAAGTGATCTGTGTGCGCAGTTAGCTGGTGTTGCCGCATTACTTCCTCCCGGGTGGTGTACAGGGATGTTCATGGCCTGTTTGTGCATGCACCCCCCGCTTAGGCATCTGGTTGTTGACTCTGGCTGTGGCTCAATGTTTGATGTGTCAGATGGGACAGCAGTGTCCTCTACCTCTGGTGCCAGGGTATAGCCTCCTGTTGATGTATTGATCTGCACATCCATATCACCCCAGCAGTATGGCTTATCATCGCATTCTAGGGTTGGCATGCTCGGGTCCAAGTCATAGTCTGCATCCTGGCATGCAGCATCAGTGTTGCAAATGTGAATGTGAATGTGTGAAAATATAGCAACCGCACAATACATATGTATACTCTGAGGGGATTATTACATGATTTGATCAGTGACCATTCTTGTTTCACACATCATGTGCTAGTGGTGCCCTTTCATGTATCCCTTAGATATGCACTATTGGGATTGCTGTCCATGTGGCATGCGGTGTAACTGGAGGTACACATTGGCCACATGATGGTCATATGTACATGTCACTGAGGATAAGTATGTATTTGTTTTGTTTTATTCGTATTTATATAGCGCACAACAGCCCGAGGACATTGTGGCACTTGTTACAGTACAAAGCTTAGTTACTTAGTTACATGGTATTGAAACATTTGGTGTAGTGGCCCAAAACATGGACCTATTGAGGATTACTATGACATGACAATTACTAAACTGCCCAGGTTAACTTCCAAATCCCATTCAGCCTCCCTGGAGATCAGATATATTTGCACACATAACAGCCCCCTGATGTTGTGTTTCTCACCTGCTGTCGGAGCAGCAGTATATGGTGGGATGTATAGGAACAAAATTCCAGAAACCAAATGCGAGCTGATAAATAAAATAATAATAATGTATTTCTTACATATTGCTACAAACCGATAGGTGTCGGAGCGCTGAAATAACAAAAGACAATGGGCCTCATTATAACCCAGGCAGGACGGGGTTAACGGCGCCGGTAAAGGTGCCGGCGCTGTCAACCCCGTCCCACCTGATTACGAGGTCCCCTTGCGGGACCCGGTCTGCACATCTGGTCCCACCAGACGTGCAGAGCGGGTCCTGCGAGGGGAGGAGGGAGCAAACAAGGGGCCGCTTGTAATCGGCCCGTTGCTTGCTCCCTCGCCCATTCCCATTCAGCCATATGGGGGCTGAAATGTGAATGGGGAAGGTCCGGGTCTGGGTTCCTAGAAGGAGGAATCACCGGGCCCTCCGAACTCAGAATGGCCCAGTAATTCCTCATTCTGGGATCCCGGACCCGGATGCGATTTCGGCAGCAGCCATGCCGCCAATAGCGGGCGGCATGGCTACCGCCGAGGTCGTAATGAGGCCCAATATTATCCTACAAAGTGGTACTCTATTTATCGACCTCAAAAGGATGAAAGGCTGATATATATAACTGCCAACAAGTCCTCACCCATTGACTTTGAGCCTCATTATGAGTTTGGCAGTGAGGTAAAAAAGTGATTTTAATTCCGTTACTGGCATTTTTGGGACATTGATGGAATTACTGCTGGTTTTAGCACAAAGCCTTATTCCTAGTTTGGAGGGTAAGTAGAGGAAAGAACTGAGTATGCAAGTGACAACCTACCACTCCCTCTCCTGTAGAGACCAATTGGCCACCTGTGGAATAAGTGCAGATGTTTAATAAATACTGCACAATGCCTCAAGTTTCGTTTCTCATTAAGACAAATATTTATTTTATTTCTAATCAAAAACACATTAAATACACAAAAATAGAAAAAATACAGAATTCTAAGACATCAAAATAAGTATCACAAAATATACAGTGGAACAAACGATTATTCACATATATGTAACATTCAGCAAAGAATATTGTTTAGTGAGGGAATCGGTTCTCCCTGCTCGTTAAAGAGCATAAGTGCACTGTGGGGTTAGTACTGTAAAAGTGCTGCATATGTGATCACCAGGGCCATCTTAAGCACTTTTGGGGCCCTGGGCACGGACATCTGTGGAGCCCACTTAACTTCCACCAAACCAAAGGAATTAAGGGATCAAGAATACTGGTCGAGCCCCCCGGCCCCCACCCGTCACACGCAAAACCTATAGGTTGATATGCTGTCTTGCAGCATAATAAGCACCTGTACCCCCTTTAAGTCCCCATACACTCTTCATTCTTGCTCTAATCAGAATGATAAACAAGTAGCATTTGAAGACCAACATTAGCAGTCTACGAAGAGGTTACTGTTCTAGCACATACAGGATCATTTTTATCAATAACATCCTGCAAGGTATGCAGCCTGTAGTATTAATGCAGGACCGTATATAAAGGGTGCATGTAACCCATAATAGACAGAGAACTCACATTAGCTGCCTCACATAATGCAAAAGTGCTCATGCATGGAAAGAGGAAACCAATTGGAAGGAAAATAAAGCTACACATACTGTAGCATGGATAGTGGATGCAGATTAGAAGCTACCAGGAAGGTGTCTTTATCCAGACAAACTGAGATTAGAAGTGGGATATGGTTTTCAAATAGTGTTGCCATTAGATATCAAAGGAGCAATGCCTGTGGTGTGTGATATAAATGTGCTCACTATTTTTTTTATCTTTTTATTTGTAAAACTGCAGTTCAATACATGTATCAAACTTTTGTTACATTACAGTATCACAAAATGTGACTTTCATACTCTTGTCAAAGTCAAATAGTGATGCTCAATTCCATGCTGTATATCGTTAGTGTTCCTTCCCGTTTTTTCTATCATAGTAAGATCTTGATTACTACTTTAGATTTGGTCTGTGACCAATATCGCGTCCAAGAAGTTTATTATGCTGCAGGTGAGCATGATGTTACTCCCTGCCGAAACAATTTCCCACCATTCGTCTGCATCATAGAATATGGGTTTGAAGGTACGAAGGTGTAACTCTCAAGAACTGTTGAGCTGAGTACATTCGGTTATGAGATGTTTTAATGACTCAACTACTCCTGAGTTGCAGAACCTGCATTTATCGGAAGCGATAGTTTTAGATCGGCGTCGCCATAATGTTTCTCCGGTATTCAGGGCATTCAGTCTGAATTTCAGAAATTGGTTCCCGTGGTGACGTGAGGTTGATATCCAGTCCCAAATTTCTAGTTTTTTTTTTTGCGTACTGGGGTCGATCAATCAACTCGTCGATAGATATATTGGCAGCTTCCATGATGGTTTTTATTTCAGACTTCCATGTTTCGAGCAAAATCGATTGTGAGCGTTCGTTGTCATTAGCAAAGATTTCATATGCTGTAATTTGTGATCCAAGTAACATTTTCCTTAGGGACAATAAGGATTTCCTTAGTATTGTCACGTAGAGCGAGTTCAAGGTAAGTTCATATCTCAGGGCCACCATTGAGATGTATTTGGGAAGCCCTAATGCTCATCCCCAGAACCTGCCTTCAAGCTGCTGCCAGAGGCAATGGTCAAGATTCCAACCAGTGCCCCCACCAAAGGTTATGGTGGGGACGAACTTCTGCAGGTAGAATGTTATTAATGGAGCAATTGAGAATTTCCCATAATCTTTATTAATTTTTGCTCCTTGTAGACCTAATTTGTTTGCTCTTTCCAATAGGTCATTTGTCCATGCAGATTCGTGAAGAGAGTTGTTGACCATGATACCTAAGTATCATATAGATGTCACGATACTTAGAGGAGCATTTTCAATTGTCCATTTAAAGTTTTTATCTTTCTTCGATACACTTTTTCCAATGCACATGATCTTCGTGTTTTCTGTATTTAAATGCAGGTCATTGGCTTTTAAATACTCATTCAAGCTGTTCAGTAGGTGTTGCAGACCTATATGAGTTAGATCGATCAGCACAATGTCATCTGCACACACGAGGCAGTTGATGGAAGTTCCATTTATCTTTGGAGAAAAACTGTGAGCTGATTCCAGCCAGTTTGGTAGATTGGAGATGAATAATTTGAACAATTCGGCTGCTATTGGGCACCCTTGCTTTACTCCTTTATGCATTGGAATTGGTTCTGTCAAGACGCCTTGAGAATTTACTCTTACTTGGATTGTGGTGTTGGTGTGCAGAGCTATGAGGGGGTCAAGAATCTGAGCTGGACAATTCCACCATCGTAATTTGGACCAGAGTTTTCCACGATTTATTGCATCAAACGCTTGTCTGAGATTGACAAATGCGAAAAATATTTTATTCTTCACTCTTAGGGCTTCAAGTTTTAAGATGGTTAGTAAAGTGAGATTCACATCAACACCTACTTGTTCTGTGAAGCCTGTTTGTCGACAATCTATTTGTTTTTCCTTGGATGCCCATTCCTCAGCTTCATTCGCAGAAACTATCCGAATATTTTTCCCATAGTGTCCAGGATGGCGATGGGACGATAGTTAGAAGGCTCGTCTCGACTACCCTTCTTATATATTGGTACCACTATAGCGTTGTCCCACGACTCAGGTGTTTTCCTTGAAGTAGAAATTTGGCAAAACAAACATTCCATGAATTTTGCCCAGTGATGCTTATGTTTTTTTAGCGTGAGGTTGGATATTTGATCTGGTCCAGCTGCTCTCGAATTCTTTAGTTTTTGAATTGCTGATTCTAGGTCTTCATGGGAAGGTGTTATATCCCAGACTTTTGTGGCGTTAGAAGGAAGAACTTGTAGATCTTGGTGTGGCTGTTCATATGCCTTTGTGAAGTACTCAACCCATTTAGAACTTGGAATTTCGTTTAACATATTTGGAGTTGTTTTTGTAGTTCCTTTATTTAGGATTGCCCATAGTTCACGCGTGTTCTTAGTGATTATTAGCTTTAACATGTTTTCAGCTCTGTTTTGTTCGATTATCACAGCGTGAGATTTGATCCAATTTCTGTAAGCCTGGCGTCGATCTTTTATGTTCTTTTGTTTGGCTTCTTGATCGCATTGGAACTTTCTTATCAGTCGTAGATCTTTCCTCAGTGCTTTTTTAGCCAAGGCTATTCCATTACTGAAAAGATGTTTCAGGGTATGGCCGTATATTCTTGAATTAGAGTATTTTGGCATTAAGGCGGCCAACATCGGAGCATATTCGACTTCATTTGAATCTGCGAGGCTCGAAACTAGTTTCTGGATTTGCCGGCTGTTGGTGTTTAGCCGATTTCCTGCTGCATTTGTTGACAGTGGTACTTCGTATTTCTCCGGCTTCTAGTGATAGACATAACATGTCATGATCACTTGCATCCTTCGGAACGACCTCAAGCGACTCCACTTTTTCGAATAGGTTTCGAGAGACCCAGATATAATCTAAGGTATTTCTACATTGGAGTCGCTTCCAGGTTGTCTTGCAGGGTTGGTCACCCTTAGTGTTACCATTGAACATCTGACAATTTCGCAGGGTGAGAGCTTGTGACCAAAGTTGCCCTTGTTCGGATACTTTGGATTCAAGTTTTCCATCGTTTGATGATTGAATCGAAACCAGCGGCAGTTCAGATCCCCACATATAATCACTGATAAATTGGTATATTTGAGAAAGGCATCATCAATTAAGGTTGTTACAGTAGCGATGAAGTCCGTAGTTGAAATCATTGCCGGGTTCCAGCATCCATTGATTACCAGTAGGTAGCTAAATTTCTTCGAATTCGTTGACTCAATTTGAATAATCGTACCCTGCACAAAAGGATTTGGGTTCGGGTTTACCGCTGCTAGGGGGGTCATCCAATTATGTATTTTCACTAGAGTTATTAATCTTGAATAGGGGCGACCCTTGGAATTTTTTTTTGCTGGGTTCAGAAAAATAGTGAATCCATCTCGATTGGGAGCGTCGTGAAGCCAAGTTTCTTGGAGGCAGATTACTAAAACCTCATTTAGAGGTTCTGTAAAGTTATTAAACAGATGAGTAAATCCCTGGGTGTTCCAGGAAGGAAGCCTTAGCTTCGTCCGTATCACTCATTGTTATTGATTCTGATCGTTGCTTGCACGAGATTCGAATCTGATTCCCTCGCTTCTGACCCTGCGATCCAAATCATTTTGTGGTCTATGTGTTAACAATAATGATTTCCATAAGGACATCCGGCAGGCAATACTTTGAGATTTGTTTGTATTTGTTTTGCTGGTCAAAATTCCTTTTTGACTTGTCAAGTCTGGTTCCAATGTGATGTCAAATCCGAAAACGATCAGCTCTTCAACTACATGTAGTAAGATATTTTTCACGGCTCAAGATGTTATGTGTAGCAACACCTGGTCTGTAGTTTTTTCCGTTGCATACTCAACTACTTTAGAAATCTTGCGAGAGGTTGCATACTGGCTACACATGGGGCAGGACCTCGACCAATATTTGAAGGGGTGTCTTGTGTGTGCACAATTTCAGCCAACTTCACTCACACACCGAGCTCCCCTCCAGAAGAGGGGGATGACACTGCCTTGGTCAGATTTATAAGTAGATTTCATCGGGCCCATGATTCGCTCCTCTAGGGGGAACAGGTACATGTTAACCGTAACACGCTTGTTTACCAAGTGGGTGGAATGTCTCCGGCCTCAAATTGCAAGGCAGAAACAGCAGCTGCCCTGATGATCAATCACATCTTCTCGTGTTTTGGCCTATCCCAAAGGATTGAGTCAGACCGAGGTAGTCACTTCACCAGCGAAGTGATGACAAAGATATGGGAGATACTTGGGGTAAAAAGGAAACTTCACAATGCATACCAAATGTTTCTAGTGGTGGAGTTGAGAGGTAGAATAAAACCATAGTGATCATTTAAAAAATGTTTGTGGCAGATTCTGGACCAAGTTGGGACATCCTATTACCGCTTGTCCTGATGGTCATCAGATCTACACCTTCTTCTGCAACAAAGATGTCTCCATTTGAGTTGATGACTTGATGAAGGATGGTGCTACCTCAGCATCTGCTCTGTAGAACACAAGAGCAGACACTGATTAATCCCTCCACACCTCATGAGTATGTTGAGAACCTAAGAAAACACCTTCAGCATGCTTTTGAATACGCTTAGCAGAATCTAGAAAGATCTGCAGAGGGGATGAAGACTCAGTATGATCTAAAAACAACCAATAAGGAATACCAAGTAGGAAACAGGGACTACTTGTACAATTTCCAAAGGAACCAGACCAAAGAGCGCACATTTTTGCCTTGCTGGCAAGGACCTTTTGAAATTGCAGACAAAACCTCACTTGTCGCCTACAGAACCTGCATCCCCAAAGGTGAATTGACAGAATAAAATGGATCCATATTAATCAACTAAAGAGTTGTCACCCTAGGCACATTTTGCAACAAATTGAGGAGCCCAGAGAGAAGCAAACAGAGGAGACATCGGAAACCTGAGAATAAGGAAAGGAAGAACCAGAAGGGAGCCAATAGGAGTTATACATATGATCATGTAACAGGGAGTATTTCCTTCACCATCTACCTCTGCTTGTCAATCTACAGTTTTTTTTTACAGTGTACACATTTAATCTACTTCTAAACTGCACTGATTTATATTTTCCAAAGAATAGGACTCTTAGTAGATATCTTCTCTGCAATTGTTTCTGTCCATTCTCACACTGTTTTTGTTCTCTTATCACCTTCCATGTGCAAACATCGATAAAAAAGTGTTCAATTATTTTTTCATTTCTTAATGCCAATTATATTTAGAATCATAGAACACTTTATAACTGCTCCAACATTTAAAACTATCCCCAAATTAATCACCCACCCTCTCATTGTCCAACATAGAACTGCTCCATTGCCCATATGCTCTATTGATCAGTAATTTAAGCCATGCTTTCACAGAACGGTAGCATGAAAAAAATAGCTGTTTATGCTCACATCTCTCACATATTATTTTCCTATTCATAACAATATACAGTCAATGAGATATGTTCTCATACCGTTTGCTGAATGCCATTTAAAACTCTGTAAATTCAAATTTGCCATTTGAAAGAAACACATCGACTTAAAGTCTGAAATTATGCCACGCAATTTGTGTGAAACTTATCCAGCCCATTTACTTTTACCTTAATAGCCTGTATTAATTGTGTAGAGGCACATTAAAATCCCTGTTACAATTACATTTTGCCGGGATAAAAATGGGTTGTCTTAAATACAAAATTAACTCGCACAACTGTTCTATATGTGGGGTGGCATACATAGTTAACTGAAACACTAATTGCCATCAAAGGAAAACTTCAAACCCCATGGCTCTCCCATCTAAAACAACATTTTAGACATGACATTGCCTTAATTTATGGATTTTGTAATAGAAGTGTTAATCCTCTACTCCTGTTCCTATTTTCACCTGTACTGCTGAGAGATCCCATATAGACTCTTCAGATTGTATTTCTCCATCATGTTTTATTTTCTTCCCATATGTCCTTTGTTCTCGTTTGGTGTGCTTGTAACCTTTCCTACTGCAACAGAAGCAAATGATCCACTTTCTCTTCAATTCCCTCGTTTAAAAATCTGCTCCTTCTTCTCTGCACCATAACTTCATCTTTCTCAATTGTTCTTCTTGCTCCAACTCCCAAACTGCTCCAAGTGCATTATCTCCTGTTCCACTTCAACTGTAAGTGTGTCTTTACCTATTGGCTGAACACACACTTTATCACCCATGTTCTTCAATCCATTGGTAAACGTTTTAGTGCAGTCCTGGTACAAACTCATCATTAAGGTTTTATATTTTCGGTTTCCTACATTGTCCATCTTTTACAGTTAGAACAAATGCTTTTGTGAAAAGATGCACCAGAAATGCGACACACAGGTGTGCCGCATACATAGAAGTGCGCATCTCAGAGGAGCGCCACTTTATAAAAGTAGCACAAAATGTTCTCTAAAGATGTGCAAAGTGGAAGGAAAGCATGCAAATCCACCAAATCAAGTATGCAAAGGCGGAGTGACTATAGAAAGTGTGCAAAGATGTACCAGAATCCTGATTGAAAAAAACAGACATCAGAATTTACTTCAAAAAAAGCCAATCAATATTTTCCCCTTTCAAAAGTGGAGCAAGTGGCCCTGAAAGTGTGCAACTGACCTGTCTAACTAAAGAAGCACAATGGGCACAACAATCACCACCAATAACACAGTATAAAGGCCCAGCAAAGAGAGAGAGAGAGAGAGATACATCCCTAAATAGTCCGATCCAGTAAGTATCATGTAGCAACACCCGACTGATGAGGATGAGGAGAATGAGAAGGAAAAAGATCTACAGGAGTAGGATAAGTCTATTCCATATGGCTTACGAAGAGGTCGTCCAGAAATACCACTTTCCACCCCACCTCATAATGGAAATAGTGAGTTAGTGGGGGAGGGGCCTTACCACACCCACGTTGCGAGGCCATGCCATAACTCCACTTTTGAAGGTGCTGTGAGGCTTGCATTTTGTTCATAGCAGACTTTTTCCAGTGAGTGCAGGGACAGTGGCATCACCTTGCAGATGTTCCAGACCTCCCAGTCAAGGGCAGTACACCAGGACCTAGAGGTTATCCTCACAGCCGCCAGACAGCATGTCTCAATGTCCCAAAATATACACACAAGAGCTGCCATTGTGAGGGCGTTCTATGACATAGCGGGTCTCGCAGGGGTGTGTGGTGTGATTGACTGCATGCACTAAGCCGTCATGCCCTCGGCAGATACAGAACACCTGTACAGATATTGGGAAAGCTAGCATTCCAATAATATGCAGAAGATGTGTGATGCTACAAACATCATCATGAACTTAAATGCCAACTATCCTGGGTCAACACATGATATCTACACCTAACAGTACTCCTCCATTGCATGTCAATATGAGGCAGGAGACTAAGGAGAGACCTGGTTGCTTGGTAAATAGACAAATACAACACAATATAGATGTTCATTCACAACATGCATCATGAAATCACAGTACAGCTTTTCCATCTACAGGTGACATTGGCTATCCTCTAAGGAGACACCTTCTGACTCCCTACTAAAACCTTGTGACAAGAGCCCAGCAGTGATTTAGCGCTGCCCACACATCCACCTGAAATCCCATTGAGTATACTTTTGGGATTCTGAAATCCTGATTTAGGTGCCTGGACTGCTCTGAGGGAATGTTATTTTACAACCCACTGAATGTATGCAACATCATAGTTGACTATGCTCTCCTGCACAACATTGCCCTCAGATACAACATGCACATAGAGATACGTCCAGATCAGAGACCACAACCACCTGCTAACATGATGTAGTCATTGAACAAAGGGACATGGTAGTTGCCATACCGGATGACATGGTGCGAGATACTTCAACTGAGGATCAATGTGTGCCAGACAGTGCCATGAACTGTGACACTGTTGCATAGAAGATGATTTAATTACCTGTTCATAGGTCAGGGATCCTCACTGACATGGAAGTGGGTTACAGCTAAGCCACTCATAGCAGCATTTAATTGTCTATCCCTATCATTGTTATGTTGCTACAGCACTAACTGATGTAACCTCACTGTACAAATGTGGAATTGCCTCCCCTGTCACATGAAGGGGGCAGGACCCATGCATTAGCATGACAGAACACATCATGTAAGAGGCATACAACACTGATGCTCAAAATAAAATATATCAATCTTCTTGGCAGACCTTGGCATGCAACATTAAACAGAAACAGGTACCCCAAAACATTTCAATTAGTAGTACAACATAAATATGAACAGCAACATTGTACACACTGACAGTCACAAGCATTTTTTTGTTGTATGGCATTTACTTCTCCTCAGTGATGAAGAAGACCTTTCTAGTGCTTTTCTTATTGCACTGGCTCGATGCTGGTCCTCTGAAGCGACACTAGGAGTTGAGTTCCATTTTGAACCTGTCAACATCTCAGCCTCATATCCCTGTATAGATGTGGTTATTCTGTTGGTGGCTGCCATGCTTTCAGGATGTTGTTGCATCTGCAGTCATACCTGCCTCCATGCCAGGGGCTGTACATTTCTTTGCATTCCTGCAATTTCATCCGGGGTTGCCCTCACCTCCTCACGGATTGCATACAGCTCCTCCTGCCTACCCCTGCACTCTTCTCAGGTCACATGGATTCCCATCTCCATGGTCTGCCTGCAACCCACAATGTTTCTTGTGATTTCTTTTTGGCCCTCACCCAGAGTGCTCCTGATGAAAGTGATCTGCGTGCGCAGTTAGCTGGTGTTGCCGCATTACTTCCTCCCGGGTGGTGTACAGGGATGTTCATGGCCTGTTTGTGCATGCACCCCCCCGCTTAGGCATCTGGTTGTTGAATCTGGCTGTGGCTCAATGTTTGATGTGTCAGATGGGACAGAAGTGTCCTCTACCTCTGGTGCCAGGGTATAGCCTCCTGTTGATTTATTGATCTGCACATCCATATCACCCCAGCAGTACTGGCTCATCATTGCATTCTAGGGTTGGCATGCTTGGGTCCAAGTCATAGTCTGCATCCTGGCATGCAGCATCAGTGTTGCAAATGTGAATGTGAATGTGTGAAAATATAGCAACCGCACAATACATATGTGTACTCTGAGGGGATTATTACATGATTTGATCAGTGACCATTCTTGTTTCACACATCATGTGCTAGTGGTGCCCTTTCATGTATCCCTTAGATATGCACTATTGGGATTGCTGTCCATGTGGCATGAGGTGTAACTGGAGGTACACATTGGCCACATGATGGTCATATGTACATGTCACTGAGGATAAGTATGTATTTGTTTTGTTTTATTCGTATTTATATAGCGCACAACAGCCAGGGATGTCATTTGGGGGTCGCCAGAGGTCACAACTGCGACCTCTGAGGTCTCCCTTGCGACCTCTGTGGTCCCCCTTGCGATCTCTAAAAAAAAAAAACGTTTTTTTTTTGTTGTTGTAATTCCATCTCTTGGGTTGTGGCTCTTTACTTCTGTGGTGGCTGGCTTTCTTGTTCAGGCCCCTAAAAAAAATAAATAAGAAAAATAAGAACAGGAGTGCCACAAGTCTAACACTTTCAACACTGACCCTAAATAAGAAAGAATAGGAATATCAAATAATGTGTCTTTCTGGAATTCTATACAATAAATGCTAGACTCATTAAAGGTTTATTTCAGGCACACTTCAGGGGGTGAATCACTGATTTAGTCTGTTCATAAACGCCTCAACTCAGCCTCTCATCCTTCTGAGGTCGATAAATGAGTACCAACACAGGTTGGGTGATATTGGGTGTATATTTTTTCTATTTCTATATAAAGTGCTTAAGCTTAAGTGCTAGATAACACATCATTATCATTTGGTCATGGACGTCTGCTTGCATTCACAGTAATTTGGTAATGTGGGCCTATACACACTCATCTTAACGATACATATGGCGATCCATTCTTGTATGAAATGTACATCACATTATAGTGATATCATAACCATATTTTTCGTATGTACAATGTGATGCCACTTCCTGTTTTGTCAACGGGTGAAAGGTCGTGTTCCATCGCTACCCGTGATATCACTTCAGGGTGGGGTCAAATTACATCACTTCCTGTGATGTCATCAGGGGTCAAGGGTTGTGTGATGTCACTTCTGCTACCCCTGGCATTTTGGTGAAATGACGTCCCTGACAAAAGCCCGAGGACATCGTGGCACTTGTTACAGTACAAAGCTTAGTTACTTAGTTACATGGTATTGAAACATTTGGTGTAGTGGCCCAACACATGGAACTACTGAGGATTACTATGACATGACCATTACTAAACTGCCCAGGTTAACTTCCAAATCCCATTCAGCCTCCCTGGAGATCAGATATATTTGCACGCATAACAGCCCCCTGATGTTGTGTTTCTGACCTGCTGTCGGAGCAGCAGTATATGGTGGGATGTATAGGAACAAAATTCCAGAAACCAAATGCGAGCTGATAAATAAAATAATAATAATGTATTTCTTACATATTGCTACAAACCGATAGGTGTCGGAGCGCTGAAATAACAAAAGACAATGGGCCTCATTATAACCCAGGCAGGACGGGGTTAACGGCGCCGGTAAAGGTGCCGGCGCTGTCAACCCCGTCCCACCTGATTACGAGGTCCCCTTGCAGGACCCGGTCTGCACATCTGGTCCCACCACACGTGCAGAGCGGGGCCTGCGAGGGGAGGAGGGAGCAAACAAGGGGCCGCTTGTAATCGGCCCGTTGCTTGCTCCCTCGCCCATTCCCATTCAGCCATATGGGGGCTGAAATGTGAATGGGGAAGGTCCAGGTCTGGGTTCCTAGAAGGAGGAATCACCGGGCCCTCCGAACCTGGAATGGCCCAGTAATTCCTCATTCTGGGATCCCGGACTCGGATGTGATTTCGGCGGCAGCCATGCCGCCAACAGCGGCATGGCTACCGCCGAGGTCGTAATGAGGCCCAATATTATCCTACAAAGTGGTACTCTATTTATCAACCTCAGAAGGATGAAAGGCTGATATATATAACTGCCAACAAGTCCTCACCCATTGACTTTGAGCCTCATTATGAGTTTGGCAGTGAGGTAAAAAAGTGATTTTAATTCCGTTACTGGCATTTTTGGGACATTGATGGAATTACTGCTGGTTTTAGCACAAAGCCTTATTCCTAGTTTGGAGGCTAAGTAGAGGAAAGAACTGAGTATGCAAGTGACAATCTACCACTCCCTCTCCTGTAGAGACCAATTGGCCACCTGTGGAATAAGTGCAGATGTTTAATAAATACTGCACAATGCCTCAAGTTTCGTTTCTCATTAAGACAAATATTTATTTTATTTCTAATCAAAAACACATTAAATACACAAAAATAGAAAAAATACAGAATTCTAAGACATCAAAATAAGTATCACAAAATATACAGTGGAACAAACGATTATTCACATATATGTAACATTCAGCAAAGAATATTGTTTAGTGAGGGAATCGGTTCTCCCTGCTCGTTAAAGAGCATAAGTGCACTGTGGGGTTAGTACTGTAAAAGTGCTGCATATGTGATCACCAGGGCCATCTTAAGCACTTTTGGGGCCCTGGGCACGGACATCTGTGGAGCCCACTTAACTTCCACCAAACCAAAGGAATTAAGGGATCAAGAATACTGGTCGAGCCCCCCGGCCCCCACCCGTCACACGCAAAACCTATAGGTTGATATGCTGTCTTGCAGCATAATAAGCACCAGTACCCCCTTTAAGTCCCCATACCCTCTTCATTCTTGCTCTAATCAGAATGATAAACAAGTAGCATTTGAAGACCAACATTAGCAGTCTACGAAGAGGTTACAGTTCTAGCACATACAGGATCATTTTTATCAATAACATCCTGCAAGGTATGCAGCCTGTAGTATTAATGGAGGACCGTATATAAAGGGTGCATGTAACCCATAATAGACAGAGAACTCACATTAGCTGCCTCACAGAATGCAAAAGTGCTCATGCATGGAAAGAGGAAACCAATTGGAAGGAAAATAAAGCTACACATACTGTAGCATGGATAGTGGATGCAGATTAGAAGCTACCAGGAAGGTGTCTTTATCCAGACAAACTGAGATTAGAAGTGGGATATGGTTTTCAAATAGTGTTGCCATTAGATATCAAAGGAGCAGTGCCTGTGGTGTGTGATATAAATATGCTCACTATTTTTTTATCTTTTTATTTTTTTATTTGTAAAACTGCAGTTCAATACATGTATCAAACTTTTGTTACATTACAGTATCACAAAATTTGACTTTCATACTCTTGTCAAAGTCAAATAGTGATGCTCAATTCCATGCTGTATATCGTTAGTGTTCCTTCCCGTTTTTTGCATCATAGTAAGATCTTGATTACTACTTTAGATTTGGTCTGTGACCAATATCGCGTCCAAGAAGTTTATTATGCTGCATGTGAGCATGATGTTACTCCCTGCCGAAACAATTTCCCACCATTCGTCTGCATCATAGAATATGGGTTTGAAGGTGCAAAGGTGTAACTCTCAAGAACTGTTGAGCTGAGTACATTCGGTTATGAGATGTTTTAATGACTCAACTACTCCTGAGTTGCAGAACCTGCATTTATCGGAAGCGATAGTTTTAGATCGGCGTCGCCATAATGTTTCTCCGTTATTCAGGGCATTCAGTCTGAATTTCAGAAATTGGTTCCCGTGGTGACGTGAGGTTGATATCCAGTCCCAAATTTCTAGTTTTTTTTTTTTTGCGTACTGGGGTCGATCAATCAACTCGTCGATAGATATATTGGCAGCTTCCATGATGGTTTTTATTTCAGACTTCCATGTTTCGAGTAAAATCGATTGTGAGCGTTCGTAGTCATTAGCAAAGATTTCATATGCTGGAATTTGTGATCCAAGTAACATTTCCCTTAGGGACAATAAGGATTTCCTTAGTATTGTCACGTAGAGCGAGTTCAAGGTCAGTTCATATCTCAGGGCCACCATTGAGATGTATTTGGGAAGCCCTAATGCTCATCTCCAGAACCTGCCTTCAAGCTGCTGCCAGAGGCAATGGTCAAGATTCCAACCAGTGCCCCCACCAAAGGTTATGGTGGGGACGAACTTCTGCAGGTAGAATGTTATTAATGGAGCAATTGAGAATTTCCCATAATCTTTATTCATTTTTGCTCCTTGTAGACCTAATTTGTTTGCTCTTTCCAATAGGTCATTTGTCCATGCAGATTCGTGAAGAGAGTTGTTGACCATGATACCTAAGTATCATATAGATGTCACGATACTTAGAGGAGCATTTTCAATTGTCCATTTAAAGTTTTTATCTTTCTTCGATACACTTTTTCCAATGCACATGATCTTCGTTTTTTCTGTATTTAAATGCAGGTCATTGGCTTTTAAATACTCATTCAAGCTGTTCAGTAGGTGTTGCAGACCTATATGAGTTAGATCGATCAGCACAATGTCATCTGCACACACGAGGCAGTTGATGGAAGTTCCATTTATATTTGGAGAAAAACTGTGAGCTGATTCCAGCCAGTTTGGTAGATCGGAGATGAATAATTTGAACAATTCGGCTGCTAATGGGCGCCCTTGCTTTACTCCTTTATGCATTGGAATTGGTTCAGTCAAGACTCCTTGAGAATTTACTCTTACTTGGATTGTGGTGTTGGTGTGCAGAGCTATGAGGGGGTCAAGAATCGGAGCTGGACAATTCCACCATCGTAATTTGGACCAGAGTTTTCCACGATTTATTGCATCAAACGCTTGTCTGAGATTGACAAAAGCGAAAAATATTTTATTCTTCACTCTTAGGGCTTCAAGTTTTAAGATGGTTAGTAGAGTGAGATTTACATCAACACCTACTTGTTCTATGAAGCCTGTTTGTCGACAATCTATTAGCTTTTCCTTGGATGCCCATTCCGTCAGCTTCATTTGCAGAAACGATCCGAATATTTTTCCCATAGTGTCCAGAATGGCGATGGGACGATAGTTAGAAGGCTCGTCTCGACTACCCTTCTTATATATTGGTACCACTATAGCGCTGGCCCACGAGTCAGGCGTTTTCCTTGAAGTAGAAATTTGGCGAAACAAACATTCCATGAATTTTGCCCAGTGATGCTTATGTTTTTTTAGCGTGAGGTTGGATATTTGATCTGGTCCAGCTGCTCTCGAATTCTTTAGTTTTTGAATTGCTGATTCTAGGTCTTCATGGGAAGGTGTTATATCCCAGACTTTTGTGGAGTTAGAAGGAAGAACTTGTAGTTCTTGGTGTGGCTGTTCGTATGCCTTTGTGAAATACTCAACCCATTTAGAACTTGGAATTTCGTTTAACATATTTGGAGTTTTTTTTGTGGTTCCTTTATTTAGGATTGCCCATAGTTCACGCGTGTTCTTAGTGATTATTAGCTTTAACATGTTTTCAGCTCTGTTTTGTTCGATTATCACAGCGTGAGATTTGATCCAATTTCTGTAAGCCTGGCATCGATCTTTTATGTTCTTTTGTTTGGCTTCTTGATCGCATTGGGACTTTCTTATCAGTCGTAGATCTTTCCTCAGTGCTTTTTTAGCCAAGGCTATTCCATTACTGTAAAGATGTTTCAGGGTATGGCCGTATATTCTTGAATTAGTGTATTTTGGCATGAAGGCGGCCAACATCGGAGCATATTCGACTTCATTTGAATCTGCGAGGCTCATAACTAGTTTCTGGATTTGCCGGCCATTGGTTTTTAGCCGATTTCCTGCTGCATTTGTTGACAGTGGTACTTCGTATTTCTCCGGCTTCTAGCCATAGACATAACGTGTCATGATCACTTGCATCCTTCGGGACGACCTCAAGCGACTCCACTTTTTCGAATAGGTTTCGAGAGACCCAGATGTAATCTAAGGTATTTCTACATTGGAGTTGCTTCCAGGTTGTCTTGCAGGGTTGGTCACCCTTAGTGTTACCATTGACCATCTGACAATTTCGCAGGGTAAGAGCTTGTGACCAAAGTTGCCCTCGTTCGGATACTTTGGATTCAAGTATCTGGTTGTTTTCCATCGTTTGATGATTGAATCGAAACCAGCTGCAGTTCAGATCCCCACATATAATCACTGATAAATCGGTATATTTGAGAAAGGCATCATCAATTAAGGTTGTTACAGTAGCGATGAAGTCTGTAGTTGAAATCATTGCCGGGTTCCAGCATCCATTGATTACCAGTAGGTAGCTATATTTCTTCGAATTCGTTGACTCAATTTGAATAATCGTACCCTGCACAAAAGGATTCGGGTTCGGGTTTACCGCTGCTAGTGGGGTCATCCAATTATGTATTTTCACTAGAGTTATTAATCTTGAATAGGGGCGACCCTTGGAATTTTTTTTTGCTGGGTTCAGAAAAATAGTGAATCCATCTCGATTGGGAGCGTCGCGAAGCCAAGTTTCTTGGAGGCAGATTACTAAAACCTCATTTAGAGGTAGAGGTTCTGTAAAGTTATTAAACAGATGAGTAAATCCCTGGGTGTTCCAGGAAGGACGCCTAAGCTTCGTCCGTATCACTCATTGTTATTGATTCTGATCGTTGCTTGCACGAGATTCGAATCTGATTCCCTCGCTTCTGACCCTGCGATCCAAATCATTTCGTGGTCTATGTGTTAACAATAATGATTTCCGTAAGGACATCCGGCAGGCAATACTTGATTTGTATTTGTTTTGCTGGTCAAAATTCCTTTTTGACTTGTCAAGTCTGGTTCCAAAGTGATGTCAAATCCGAAAACGAGCAGCTCTTCAACTACTTGTAGTAAGATATTTTTCACGGCTCAAGATGTTATGTGTAGCAACACCTGGTCTGTAGTTTTTTCCGTTACATACTCAACAATTTTTATGTCATCTGTCGTTATTGTCCGGAGTTGAGGAACACAGGCAAATAGTTTTAGAACATTTGCTCTGTTCAGATTTACTTTGTGTTCATCAGATTGAATATTCTGGAGACGAAGTTTCCATGAGCTTGTTGCGAGTTTTGAGGTAGTATCACCTTGTACTCTAGAGCGGAAATATAAGTGATTTTTCTTCTGGTTCATTGTTTGCTTCGGATTTAGTTTAGAGCTGACAGGTGAAAACGAGACCTTTGAGGCATCTGAACTTTCCTTTTTGGAAGCTTCACGAGTATATCGGTTGGTCGAGTTGTCTTTCGGAGGGATTTTCTTCCATGCCAATTTATCAAAGACATTTGATACAGGGGCCTCAGAAGAGGACTCATTGTTTGTCTCGCTTCTAATTGAATACGTAGATAGATTACATAGATCAACAGAACTTTCTACAGCCGAGCCGTCCAAACTTAGGGTGTCCGAGTCCATACGTCGGCGTTTTGCCGTTTGCTTGGACAGGACTTTGTTTTGTCCGTTTTCTTGGGCAGGCACTTGAGGTTGTTGGAAAGCAGCTTATGGATGGCCATTTTTTCGCTCAAACAGACTGTTTTTTTTGGTGTTGTCCGGATTCTTATGAATTTTTTTACATTTTGACGTGTGCTTTTTGGTTGTGCATCTTTTTGTCCACTTTCATTGATTTTCCTTTTGTCTAGCTTTGGTCCATTCTTAGTTATTTTAGTTGTGGCTATAGTTTTTGCGGGGCCACTGAAAATGTTGAAAGAGGTTGGTTGGAATCTTGCTGGGCCAAAGAGTTCCTCATGGGTCGCTGGAGTGTCCATCACGAGAGGGACGTTTCCTGGTGGATCAGCGTTGTTCAAAGAACTTGATACTTCGCTAGATAGCTCAGATTCAGTTTGAGCAAGTTGGGTTAATGGTGAAACAGGAGTGTCAGATTTTGAAGGAGAAGCATCACTGTTTGTGGCAGGATTTGCCGCATTTGACAGTCGTGTATCACCATTTGAGACAGCTGAGTTACTTTGTGTAATTAGTGGCGCTGCATACTTCTGTTTGTTTTGATTAACATAATCAATAGGCCATCACAAGTAATCCAAAAAGGAGTGTAAAACAGGCAAGAAGTAAGACTGTTTATTAAAGCTGGGTAAGCACAAATCAAACAGCACAGTGGAACAGTACTGTTTGGTAGGAGCTGACCACCGTGCCCATTGTAGTCAAACGTTTTATACAATTAGAGGTTATTTGCATAGTGGAAAACAGTTGCGATTAATGTTGCAAAATATAGTACATCCTGATTGGTGTGACTACGTCAGTGCACTATAGCTGAACATATGTTAATCAACAATCATTGGAGCAAACATTCTTACCCCCTCTGTCCATCACCTCACCTTTGGCGCCACATTTCTTTCCACTCTGCTCTGAAAATAATGTGTTTCTTTATTTGTGCTACACAATCATACTGACCTGTGAATATGCATTTTCTTGGTTAACATAAGCTAATCCATCCATTCATTAATGTAAACTCTGTTTATCAGTATGGTTTGTTCTGAGCTATCATGGATCAAGATTTTCTGAGAGCCATGCAGAAAGATATAATGTATTGTACTTGTTATTTTGTATAGCGCAAATTCTAGTTACAAAGCGCTAAATGTGTTCATGTGCCAACGCCAAATAATGAAACACAGCTGAACAGTGTAGAGATGTTATTGTAAGAAAGTGTCTTTTGGCAGACTGTGGGCCTCATCACGACTTTGGCAGTAACCCTTAAATCCGGCGGTCGTGCTATTACCGCCGGATTTAAGGGTCTGCCAAATCAGGACTTCAGCGGATTTCGCCCCAGCTCTTGGCTGGGGGGAAATCTGCCGGAAATTTGCGCTATTACCGCCGGCGGGAAATCCGCCGGTGCTAAGAGCGCACATTTTCCCCATGGAGCCCAATGGGGAATGGGGCATTCCCGAATGGGCTCAATGGGGAATGGGGAATTACATTACTTCCGAACTCATGCTATTAGCGTCGGGGAGTTCGGCGGTAGGGCTAATATCGCCGCCAAAGTCGTGATCAGGCGCTTTGTTGGCAGACTGTCAGCTATGCTTAGCACTGAAAAAAGCATTGACTGCGGAGCAACAGAGATAGCATGACTGCAAATGTTTTGGTTTGGGAGATAGAACATTCAGAATTGGAATGTCTTGTAACAAAGTCAAAATGCTTGCACAATATGTCTTACTCTCTCAGAATTTCTTCAGACTACATATTATTTAAGTTCCCAGCACAGTACATGCTAAAACGAATTATGTACGTGAGCAAAAGCATGATGTTTCTCTGAAATGCTTCTACACATGTAATGTACGTCACTGCTACTATGTATGAAGAGTGGATTTCTTTTCAGTAGGCAGGGCTTTGCTTGTTAGTGAGCAGCTGACTTAGCTGGCTTAGCTCGAACCCTCCCACACTCACTTCCCCTACCATGCATAATAAACTGTGTTTCGTTTATCTATCTATTCCCGTGCATTGTGATCTTATTTTATATCCATAGTATATATGTTGCTCTTACAGACCTGCAGGACTTTATTATTCTCCCATTGGTCAGCATACATAGAAAAACATGAGACAACGCAAGCAAGTGGGAAGGGAGATATTCACATTGCACCTGACCAATGGGGTGCCTCGCGAAAACTAGCGAAAGCACAATATCCTTGTTTTCTTTCAGGGACACCAAAACTCACCTTCTGATTGGCTCCTTCCAATATCAACCTCTCGTTCCATATCCTTCTTCCCAGGCCCATCTGCCAAGGGTAAATTTGAAACCACTAACCAAACCGCGGCTGTGCCTCCCAGAACATGTTTTTTATGTGTTTAATTTTCCCCCAGTCCCAGCAAGCGTCCAAAAGCCTTGGTTGCCGACCTTGTATGTATCTGCTGGTTCCTTTTGCCAGCGACTACTGTCTCCTGGGAACAGTCAGCGGGCATTGGTCCTCTTGCACACCGTCACTCTGGTGTGCTCATGCAATTTTTATGTTTGCCCATCATACAGGGCCTGGCATTGTAATCTCATGTTATTTACTTACCTGTGGCTCTCGTCTCAAAATGGTGGCTAGGTAGTTTCCCCTCAGAATAAATCACCCTAGTTATCTTATTCTCATACCTTAGACTCCCAATGGCCTCTCACATCCCCCATTGAGCACCCCTTGTCCCTGGACTTCTTGAGCTGTTTGTGTTCCCTAAACACCCTTATGACAGCTGTCAACGATATCCAGGAGTGCCCTGACTGGCTCTTATCATTTCCGCAGCTGGTACAGCCCCAACCCCTCTTGGCAGCACTGAATCAGCACCTTTACTGAAGCAGCATGAGCCAAAAACATTGTGACAGTACAGATTGCTGCCATGGTTTATTGGTATTTCAAAGCCACTTCATGGGGAGATTGAATGTACTACGTGTCTTACCATGTCAAGTGATATCAGTGGTGGCTGGTGAATTTAACTGGAGTGGTGTACATGTATGTTTCCAATAATCATGAGCAACCGAGAACAGCAAAGGAGCACAAACCAAACAATAGATGTATGGGTAGGGTATCCCCCACAAAGAAATATTAAATAATGGGTTCCGATTGTGTATTTTACAGCCCTTTCAAATAAAAATTGGGTAAAAAGTCACACAGTTTGCATTCAGTTTTGTATGGTATCACATGAAAATAAAACAGTATATGCAAAATACCAACAGTGCCCAGGACCATTTTGCAACACATTTTCATTATGCCTTTATCCACAGCATATGTCAGTATATACAATATGTCCATGCCAGCTGTGCCCATACATCTCCTTGCATACTGCACAAATATATGCTAATTTTATCATGTAAGGACTCCCAGGCAGTATAAAATGCAATGTCACAGAAAGAAAGATTGCAGTATTGGCCAGTGTACCATGTAAAGAGACTCATGTTTGCTTTTACCCTTCATGCAAAGTTGAAAAATGCCACGATGCACAGATATCAATTTATGCAAGTCTAGCTATGTAAAAACACTCTTCATGTTTGCTTTACCCTTGATGCTCAGTAACTGTGGATCAAAAGTAAAGCAAACAGAAGTGTTATTATGGGCCTCATCACGACTTTGGAGGCATCCATGGCGCTATTAGCGCCATGGATGCCTCCAAAATCGTGTCCGGGGCCGGTCTGGTGGAGTGGGGACTTACAGGGACATTCCGCCCTTGGCAGACCCGGTAAATCCCCATTACAAATGCCATTCTCCATTCCCATTTCAGCCCCCATAGGGCTTAATAGGAATGGGGAAAGTGCTAATTACCGGTCTGATAACAGCAGGCCCGTAATTAGCACCCTGGTCCCCTAACGGGACCCGTAAAGGACGTGTGGTCCGACCACACGTCCCTTGCGGTTCCCGCTAAGGGACCTCGGCATTGGGTGGTAAAAGATTACCGGCACCGGTCTCCTTACCGGTGCCCGGTATACCTTACCGCCCACCTCAGAATGAGGCCCAATGTATCTATGCTGGCATTCATTGATTGTAGGTCAGTCTAGCCACGTAATAACACTTATTATGTTTCCTTTACCCGAAATGTTTCCTTTACCCTGAAATGATGATTTTATAAATGAATTAATTGTTGAAAATTAGTGTTGTATTTGTATAGGATCTCGAGAATTTTAGTCCAAACTAAGAATATCTGTGCTCATTATCTGCATGTAATTATGTAGGAAATGCATGCTTTATTCATGATTTAATCCGCTTTTCTTTATTATGCTGTATAATCGTGATTTCATTGTGTGTATTGTTGTTTATAATCATTATGTGAAAGGTTAATATATTTAACCATATCACATTAATAAAACAATTTTAAAAAAAGTGATTGTGACCCAAGTCTGCACTAATAAAGAATACCACGAACATGTGACTTTAACGATGGGTGTGGAGAGGCTGGAGCAGGATACTGCCTGTAAGAGTGTATCGGAGAGTGAAGCAAGTCGAGCAAGCATCAGCGTACGGAATATGGATGTAATTCTGAAAAATGAGGAGGCGAGGCGAACATGTGAAGAAGAAAAGGGAAGGTCAGTGCGGAGCCATGAGAAAGAAAGCACTGGGAATGACTGGTGATTGTAAAGCCCCCAGAACAAATCCAAGTCAATGGGATTAATGATGGGGAATGAATTTTGTTGCCCACAATAAACATGTTTCTGAGAGTGAGTATGGCAGTACAAGTGAAATTGTATCACTATGCAGCAAATTGATGAAACAAGTCCAGTACATAGCCAAAGTCTTACTCAGACTAAGAGAGAAAATTTGAATTATACGATGAATGATGGCCAATGAAGTACAGGATCCAACTACTGCATAACAAATACATTAACAATGGGGTGCTTCTGGGGTGAAAAGTCAGCTAACCAGCCAATTTCCAAAATAAAATGGCAAAAGCGGACCCACCCTTCGTGGTGCAAATTGAGAAACCAATCCAGTGCACAATAAAATTCCAGTGAAGTCAGTGATAGAGAACATGATTCATTGTGGTTCATGCTAGGAAACAAGGCCCAGCTTAAATGCAATGTCCAACAAATAAAGTGAACAAGATCTCGAATCAAAGGGCCCTTGCCCAAGAAGGAAGTAAAGTCAATGAGCATTGTCTGACAAAGACGAGGAGAAAGAACTTGAACTATTTTATTCACACTGTGAAACAAAGTCACATATCCAGCTTCAATCTAACAGAGACAGCAAGAGAGAACAAGAACCATTTGAGGCATGCTGGGAAATGAAGTTGATGAACCATTTTGCCTCATTTTTTGGTGGTCTGTTTATTTTCCTCTTTTTCAGCTGTGGCTTTGTGTTCACCGTGAACACCTTTCTAGCTCAGGAGGAGACATCTCAGGAGCCCGGCTGCATCTCAAAGACCATTCAAAAAGGCCCCCTCCCATGACTCATCTATAGTTCTGCCGATCTCCTCGTCATGTGTCAGCTGCACCGTCTGACTCCCGTCGTGTTTTATTTGCTCTGTACATGGAAAATGTTGCTCTTTACCTGCAATATGATTCATACCCGCGCCAGTTCAGCTTTATTTCTCGGTACAGATTTGGTGGCGTGTAACCTAGTTGCACCGTCATTATGCAGAAAAGTAAGTGAACTGTTTTCTTATGATTTTACTGTTTTTGAAAGACCAATGGACCTTTTAGGCTTGCTTGAATTATTAAGGCCGAATTACACTTTGCCAATTTGTCTTCCAGTTTTTGCCTTTTTCTACTGCACAAAGCTGGGGAAGAACCATATATACCTAACACAAACCCACCATCTATCTATTTAGTGGTACAAATGTAGCCAAATCTAATAAGAAGTGTGGAATATCATTTTTAAATGTGCTTCGTTGTATTTAATTTTATTGTATTTGTTATTTTTTGTACATGCCCTTGAAGACTTGTTTTATGGTATTCTTTTTAATCGAAGACATGAATTCCTCTGAACATGTTGAAAAATGTTATACTTGCCATCCAGAGGCTTTGGTTTCAGTTGAGGGTCTGGAATCAGGGCTGGATTGACCCACCGGGACTTTCCCCGGTAGGCCTCGGGCGCCTAGGGCCTCTTTTCTTGCTTGGAGTAATGTTCCAAGCCGCCCTGGATAGTTCGCTTGGATGTGGCTGGTGCCTTTCCTTTCTTCTGCCCGGGGCTGGGCTCGTGGCGCGCCTGCGCATTGATGATGGGCACCACCATGGGAATTAAGTGCACGTGCCCCTGCAGCCCCTGCTGACTGTGCTGCTTGAGTGTTTGCGCTGGAGCAGCAGAGCCCAGTCAGTGCCCTCTCTTGTGATTGAGACTCTGCTGTGCCGCTCATGAGAGCCAGGAAGCCTGGCCTAAACTCTAGAACAAAAGGCAGTGCTGAGGACACCCCGTCTGCGGGACCGAAGTAAGGGGACAAGCCAACCCCCGCCCCCTCCCAAATATCTCTTTGATTACAAAGGTCTTTTTATGTTTTATTCTTTCTGTTGGGCTTTTTCTTTTTTAGCCCCTCCAAAGGGGAAAGATGGCTTTAACGAAACGAGCACTTTTAGGTGCATTCTCCTGGGTGTTTGAGGCGGTGATTGCGCCCTGATTGAAGCCGAGAAATGGGCGGGGGGCTCCCTTCTTTTCCTGGGCGCTTGCACAAGGTGCATGGGCTCATGTGGGGGCAAGGTAAGGCAGCGTTCTCCATTTTTCTAGGAGACCCAGAATGTCTTGTTTGGTGGGGTTGGCGGAAGTGTCCAAAGCCGCTTCGAGGCTCCGTGTGGGGTGGTTTGAAAATATTCTGAAACTCAAACTCACGCCTTCCAAAAAACCGGCGGAGGTCTGTGGTTGGGCACTACTGCGTCACCAGTATTGGTAATTATAGACCGTTTTTCCTACCTTGTGCGATATTTCAGGTTTTTGGGGAGGGCGTTTGCTTGGGAGCGGGAGGGGTCTGCTGTTTGTGGCACTTTTTTTGGAATGTGTGTGGATGTGACTTGATGAAAATCTCAATATAAAGGGCAGCCGCTTTCCTCGCCACTGACTGGTGGGGGCTTTTGGAGCCCCCAATCACAAACATCCCCTCTTCATTAGCAGGGTCCCCCTGTTTTTGGACGTCGGGCGACTCGAGTCTTCATTACAGGGCACAATCATGTGAGGTAAGCTTTCTGGGCATAGCTTGTGCATTCCCATAGTGCATTCGGAAGATTATAATCCAGGCCCCGTTTTACTTTGTATTCTGGGACTTGTAGTCCTGCATTTCTCCATTTCAAACTCAGAACTGCAGTTCCCAAAATGCAAACTAAAAACCGGGACTGGAGTAGTATTTCCTGGCCGGAATGGGCATGTTTGATAGATCCCAGTCACTGGCATTACAGGGGCCCCTGCACCCCCTGTGGTGCGGTGGGCCCCGCGACCACATGTTCTGGAAGGGGGCCCCACTTGGAGTAAAAAAAAAAATTCTGTAACAGAAATAATTTGTTTATGAAGGCAGAGTGAATACAAAAAGTCCAGTAGCTACCCCCACCCCATGACAAGAAGACCCTAGGCTGGAGTCCTCCATGTCATGGGGTGGGGGAAGCCCTATGACTTCAAAAATAAATATTTTATTTTTGAAATCACTCTGCCTTCACAAAGAAATTATTTCCGTTATGGTTCAGTCCTTAACGGAAATATTTTCTTTATGAAGTAAGACTGACTTCAAAAAGAAACAATGGGCCTCATTACGAGCATGGCGGTAGCCGTGCCTGTATGGCAGGCATGGCTACCGCCATGCTCACTACCGGCACCAACTCCCATGATTGGGCAATAACCGGCCCATTATAAGATGAATGGGCCGGTAATTGGGCAGAATGGGGGTGGGGAGCATCGTTGTGCCGGCACCATTAATAACGGTGCCGGCGCAATTGCAATTTATGCTCGCAGGTGCCGCACACCCCGCCAGGTAAGACCTGGCGAGCTGTCAGGAACCCGCAAGCAGAACTCGTAATGCGGCGGGACGGTATGAACGGTACCAGTGCCTTACCAGCACCGTTCACACCGTCACTGTATTTTTGAAGTATTATGGCTCCCCTCAACCCATGACGTGTGCGTGTGTGAGTGTATGGTGAAAGGATGCACACTGAAAAGTATGGGTGGCTGCCTGGTTGTGCCTGTATGGTGAAAATGTCCACAATTAAGTGTATAGGTGACTGTCCGTGTGAGGGTATGGTGAAAGGGTGCACACAAATGTATGGGTGACTGGGTGTGCGTGTACGGTGAAAGGATGCACACTTAAATGTGTGGGTGGCTGCCTGGGTGTGCTCGTATGGTGAAAATGTCCACAGTTAAAGGAATGGTCCGGCCAAAAAATTGTATTGCCCAAAAAGATGGTCAATAATAAAACAAATATACTCGCCCTTTTTTTTTTAAGTTCCTATGTAAAATTTTGAGCAATTCAAGCTCAAAATTTGCAAAAGCAACCACATGGGCGCATCCATTTTGTGAAATGGATGCCCGCCTGTGCTGGCTTTTGCTTTTGCAGCACTAATGAAGGAAAAGCCAGCCAGCTGTAGTAAACAAAAGCTACCACTTGGTGGCTTTTCCTTCATTGGTGCCGAGACTCGGAGGACGCAGACCGGAGTCTAAAGACAGAAAAGCTGCAGCTGCATCTCGGTAAGTGCTATTTATTTATTTTTTAAAATAAGCACTAGCTGCGTTTTTTTTTCTAAGTTTTCTGGGCTGGAGGAGCCCGGAAAACTTAGAAATAAAACTGCAGCTTTAAATACGTTGTATTTATGTTTGCGGTAGCTTTTGAAGCGACCGCAAACATAAATACAACGTTAATGTGTTTGAAAACGCTGCAGTTTTTCTTTCTAAGTTTCTCAGGCTCAGTATATTTGTTTTATTATTGACCATCTTTTTGGGCAATAACATTTTTTGGGCGAACCATTCCTTTAAATGTATAGGTGACAGCCTGTGTGAGTGTATGGTGAAAGGGTGCACACAAATGTATGGCTGGCTGGGTGTGCATGTACGGTGAAAGGATGCACACTTAAATGTGTGGGTGGCTGCCTGGGTGCGCCTGTATGGTGAAAGGGTGCACACTTAAATGTATGGGTAGGTGCCTGGGTGTGTGTGCCTGTGTGGTGAAAGGTTGCACACTTAAATGTACGGGTGGCTGCCTGGGTGTGCCTGTATGGTGAAAGGGTGCACACTTAAATATATGGATGGCTGGGTGTGCGTGTGTATATATGGTTAATGGTGTGTGTGCTTGTGTTCAGGGGCGCAACAAAACCTACATTTTAGGGGGGCTAACTTTTCAAATGTTGGGAGAAGTGCTAACTTCACGTGTGGTGGGGAGGAGCAAACTTATTTGTGTTGGGGCATCTAAGTTCTTTAAGCATTTTAATTAGACTATTCTAGTGCAGCTTCAATGTTACAAGCAGTTAACTCTCTCTTATAGGTCTGAAAGCACCCACTTATGGGCTGCTGTGAGAATGACTCGTCTCCTGTTTCCACTCTACCCTTCCAATCAATCCCCTGGCATGCAAGTACTAAACCCACATCACAATTTCAATTGCTTAAAAAATGTGGCATTTGAATGCAGGTATTAACAGTGAAATGATGTACATTAGTAATTGCTGGGCTGGGCCCTTGTTAATGGCAAAACCCAGGTGCTGTTTAACATCTGTGTCCTTTTCTGTCTCTGAAGGTCAGCCAGGTCAAGTCAACATAGCCCACAATTTCAGTGGGGGGGAGGGCAGGGGGGTGGGGAGTGCTGAAGCCCAGTCAGCTCAATGGTGTTCCACCACTACTTGTGTTTAATGCCTTGATTAATTATTATCTTCTTTACACCTAGCCCTATTCTTCCTCATCCCAGTACTTGTGTATGAGGCAGTACTTATGTTTGAGGCACTATGCCTCATACACAAGTACTGGGATAAGGTAGAGGTACATGAAGGTAATGCCTGACTTAGCTACCTGTAATCTTCATTACTCCTAGTCCCACTCTTCCTCCAGTACTTACAGTGAGTCAAGGAGCCTCATAAGTAAGTACTGGGACAAGGAAGAGGGACGTGGAGGTAATTCTGGGCCAATGAGCTGATTTTGGAGGTTGGGGTAAGGGATGGCAGGGAGAAGAGATGTGTGGGGGGGGTGTAGGGTTGTGCAACAAATCATAATGGTCGTCCATGTCCATGCTAAGCAGGCATGATGTGTGGTATTAGTGGCTAGAGAGGCATTTTGGTGCAGCCAGTCCAGTCTAGTTTGGTATGACTTTTTTTAACTGGGCATTTCTGATAAAGCAGTCCTGCTAAGTGTAATTACCTGGCTAGACTGGCATTTGGGTTTTGCCAGTCTAGCCGTTTCTTACTGTGGCACTGTATATTGTTCTGGGCATCTGTGATAAAATGATATGTTATGATATGATAAGACATATATAATGCACCTGTACACAAGTGTTTTTAGTCACGACAAGAGAAGGAAAACTGAGGGAGGACAAGACAAATGATCTTACTAAGCCTTGTGTCATTCAGATCGAGAACGAGAAGTGCAAGGGGAAAGGGAGGGGGGAGGGGAAAACAGGGCAGCAATGCACTGAGTAAGTGCCGCCAAGACAGCGCGGCTCTGGGTAGTGCAAGAAGAACAAGGGGCTGTAGGGTTACAGTTACAGCCCCTAACCGCGTGGTAGGCCTGGAGGCAGTACAAGGGTGACTGATCAAGAAAGAGTCTGGACTCAGTGAGACAGAGGGTAGCCAAGCAACCAGTTGCTACAGCGGGCAGGTAGGTCAGCAGGGGAGGGAGAGAGAGAAAGCAGAGGAGAAGAGGAACATTTTGAGCTGCTTCCGGAACTTCAGGTGGTCCGGCTCAAGTTTGGGAGGCTCAGGGAGGCCATTTCAGAGGGAGGCGCCTGCAGGGGAGAAGGATCGACCCCCCCCACTCTCTGCCTGGAGAAGTATCTAACCCTTAGGGCTCGAGAAGGAAGGCATTTTGGAAGATAACGTTGGATGTAGTGCAGATACCAGCCCCAAAAAGCCTTGTGGACAATGAAAAGGGTCTTGAACTTGATCCTTGCAGCCACCGAGAGCCAGTGGAGAGATTTCATGGCTGGAGAGATACAGTCCCTGGGCTTGAGGCCAAGGATAAGTCTTGCAGTCCTGTTCTGGATTAGTTGCAGAGGGTGCAGAGTAGAGGAAGGCAGATTGAGAAAGTGGCTGTTGCAGTAGTCCAGCCTAGAGAGAACCAGAGCTCTGGAGACAGTGAGCTTCTGGGGGAAAGTGAGAAATGGAAGAGTCCCTTTGAGGAGGTGCAGCTGGTAGTGGGATTTCTTGGCGATGTCCGAGATGTGAGGAGAGAAAGAGAGAGTGGAGTTGAAGATGGCACCAGGAATGAGCGAGAGAGGAGAGTAGGCTGAGGGGAGCCTGAAGGAAAGCGGAGTGTCATCCGCACAACACTGTAAGTTAGAGGAGAAGGTAGAGATCAGGTGGGTCAAAGGAGCCAAGTAGAGGTTGAAAAACCAGGGTGAGAGGATAGAGCCATGGAGAACGCCACATGTAGAGAGAGGTGGCGGAGTGAACAGGACAAAGTTGGACCTGAGAGGGGCGGTCCAAGAGGAAGGAGGTCAGCCACTCCAGGGCCTGATCCATGATGCCCAGGTTCTCACGAAGTCAATTGATCAGGATGGTGTGATTGACCATGTCGAAAGCAGAGGAAAGTTCCAGGATGATGAGGACAGAAGGAATGCTGGAATCAAGGTTAGAGATCAGATCTTCACAGGTGTTCAGGAGAGCAGTTTCCATGCCTCTGGCAGCTCTTAAGCCAGACTGATCGTCATAGAGACAACCAACAGATTCAGTGCGGAGTGTAAGCTGGCAGTTGGCCAGCTTTTCCAAGAATTTGGGAGAAGGGAAGTTCCAGTGCCAAAAAAATGATTACAGAAATCGGACAAGGCTGGATTGTGTCAATGTGGTCCTTGTTGGTTCTGGAGGAGCAGGCGAGCACCTGTTTCGACAACACTTCCATGGATGGGACTTGTCTAGAAACCTTGTCAGGTGTTAGAGAGAGAGAGAAGAAAGGAGGAGGAGAGGGAAAGATAGCCAAAGGGGACCGAGAGAGGAAGAGGGAGAGGAAGAGGAGATAATGGACAGGATGTCCTGAGCTTTAGCAGAGAAGCGAGAAGCCAAAGCCGTACAGAGGGCCTGTTGAGGGAACAGGAGAGGTAGAAACCGCAACAGGATTGGCCAGTTCTTTGCAGATTTTAAAGAGTTTGGCTGTGTTGTTAGAGGCCGTAGAGATGCAGGCTTGAATGTGTGCTGTGTTCTTGATGAGTCTTATTGCTTCGACGGGCATTTTTGTGCAACCAGTCTAGGTATGTCTAAATGTTACTGTAATGTTATTATGTGTCTACACTGGTCTACATTGTGCAGCCAGTTGGACATGTTTTTATTGTGGCATGGCATTTCTAATAGCAAAGCATTAATGTTCATGTGCACTGTTGGTGACTTGCATGTTTTGGATTGCTGTTAGCCTACACAACAATAGCAAACACTCTGGCTTTTTAGTAAATTTTTCTCAGAAAGTGTGCTGTATATTGCATTAAAACACATATTTATATCTTTATCCTAGTGCAGTGTGTGGCATACCCCTTCAGCTACACGTTTGTGCGTATTGCGCAAGCGTGGTAATCTAGGGCGGCCTAGAGTATGGCGCGACTCGTGATTTGTTGCCGAGTTGGGGGGGGGCCTCAGCATGGCTTGCAGGGGGGCCCCCAGAGCTTTTGTTACGCCACTGATCCCAGTCCGTCTTTTTCTTTCTATTCTGACTCTCGGGACCCTGGGTGGGGCAATGTGCAAAACCGGATTCCATGTCACAGAAACTTGACTTGATAGGCGCGCACCTCAGACTTTTCCACAATACTTGGGGGCAGAGGGTTCTGTTCCAGGGCTCACGCACTGCTTGGGTTCTGGGGGCTGGGGCCATGGAGCTCCGAGGCCAAGGGTCACAGGGGCCAGGCCACTCTAGTCCTGGGAGCAGACAGACCAAGGGTCATGGGGGAGAGGCAGCTCTAGTACTGGGAAGCCCAATGCCAGATTCCTTCCCCCTCTAAGCACTTTAATAGCAGGTGTTATTATTAAACCATTTGAGTCCTTGAAAGATGCTATTCCTCAGGATTCAAACTTGTGAAGTGCAGGTTCCAAGTCTCAGATAGCAGCGATTTATTCATCGCCCATCCATGTAGTAACGTTGTGCCGCTGTTACTAATGTATCTAAAATAAAATGCTGCTTTTGCGTGGGGCACCTTTTTTGGAGGGTTTAGCAGGCCCTTTGCAGAATGGATAATTAATAAACAGCACGTCTACATCAGGACTGTACACCAACATGACCATTCCATGTGGGAGATGATAGTGCAGTTCTGCATTTGTTTTCCTTTTCATTACAAGGCATATATAGCTGAGGTTCCATTATAAATCCGGGGTTACAAACCCCATAATGCTACTGCACAAGCATAAACCAGGGTAATCCTCTCCTGAATGGGCTGAGTCACGCTGACATGTATCCAACAGAGCCCTTTTGAAATGTCATAATCTCCATTGACTTACACTTCTATCCAATGGCACAATCTGCACTTTACTTTTCAGCATCATTTTAATATAACTAGAGCCTACAGCGCTTAGCCTTATCAAGCCCCTCTAATGCATTCCTAAATTCCAAGTGCACCCTCTCAAGAAGTCCACCCTCCTTTCCCCAGATTCCACTGATAGTGCCCACCACTCATTCTAGTACTGCCACATGCCAAGAACCTACACTAAAGCAAAGGCAGAGGGAGGATCAATTAATACTTTTTGGTGCAGGGCAATCTCAGCGTTAACCTGAGGATGCTCTTCACAAGCAAGATTTGCAAGTGCATTGGACTGCTTCCACTAACAGCACTTTCGGCGGAATGGGTAGCATAATTCAGAAAGGCCAAGAAGTAGATGACACGGGAGGGCCAGAGATGCGAGAGCAAAGACAGCTCTATGCCAAGTGGAACTGATGCAGAAGTCAGAGCAAATACAGAGCTGGTGACAGCGTTGGTTCCACGAGTATGCAGTAGCAGGGACATAGGCAGGCTAGTCCATTATGCTTATGTATCTTCACGTCCTCTGTGTCTGTCTATCATCTCTTTTTTAGCACCTTACTCTCCAGTATATATCATCCCTGCTCTCTTGCATTCAGAGGGCACTGTTAGGCGGGACGGTCAAATGGGAATGCAGTGTTTTCATCCATTCACAACCTCAACTCTTAACCCGCCATAGGATCCTGCAGGGCTAGTGTTTTTTGAGCGTTCTAAGGCGAAACCTCATTTAAACATTGAACGCCTGGTTCTCTAAAAGGCGTCGCACTTCCCCGCCCGAGCTGCTGGTGCCCTGAGACTGACGAAGCAGCTTGTCTGCCTGCTACCTCTCACAGGTCGTAGTTTTGCCCTAGCAGCTGCCTGGAAGGTTGCATATCCTAAGCACTGTGCTGGGGACATTTGAAGTGATTCTGATGTGAGCGTTTCTTAACATGGCCGTAGTGACTGAAGCTGAGGGAAAATGTCTAGAATATTAGCGCCCAGTTAGAAAGGTGTAGGTGTTGCAATCAGTGGAAATACATTGTTGGTCCTGCCAGCCCACTTTACCTCCAAATGACCAGGCAGCTGAACCTTACATGGAATCTTAGCTAGCTCACCATAATAGGGATGGATAACTTGGCTCTCCATCACATAATTGGTGGCCCTTCTGCCACATGGGCTCCTGAGATTGCAGTCGCAAAGGCTTCTATAATTAGTGTCGCATGGGCTCCAGAGTACAGTCTTACTGGCTTTTGCAGGTCCCTGTCAGTGATGTGCCTTGACTTTTGCATTCTTATGGGCTCCTGGGCTTGCTGTCATGTGAGCTGCTGAAATCTCAGTCCTATAGGTTGCAGGGATCACTCGCATGGGTTCCTAATTTTGCAATCTCGTGGGATTTTGGGATTACTGTCAGATATTGCAGTCACATGTGCTGCTGGTTTTAGTGGCACAGGGGCTGCAGGTTTTGCAGTCTTATGAATGTCTTGAATTGCTGTCGGGAGAGCTCCCAATTTCGCAGTCTCATGGGCTTTTGGGATTGCGGTCACATAGACTGTTGAGATTACAGTTTTATGGATAGCTGTATCCCTGTGCTATCAGCTACTGGTAATCACCAATGCCCTAAACTCACCATTATGTATGCCTCTGAGCTCACCTTTATATGGGCCCCTGAGCTCACTGTCTCATGAGCAACAGAGCTTTGTGTAATATAGGTGTAAAAGCTGGGCTCACGTGCTGTACTCGCTCCTTCAGTGAAATATGGGGCCACCTTGAAAAACAATTCCAGGGCCACTTTTGGTTCCCAGTCCAGCCCTGTCTGGAATATGCTGTGTTGTTTCTTTTTGTCTGTCCCTTAACAACACCATTTGCCATGGCCAATAATTGGGTTTCTTTTCACAGTTATAACATAGGTTCGATTTCCTGCCTGTTCACCCCTTTTGGAGTATGACATTGGAAAAATGAGATGTGGATCCTGGATTGGATTGTGATGAATAAACTAAAGAGGTTGCATTTGGAATTTGTATGGAAAGGAGCTGGTGAAAGCAGTTCCATAAGCACCACCTCCATCACCTCACCACTGCCACCACATTCCCAGACCAATGGAAATCAATATTCTGTTTATTAATTACCAAAGCAAAAAGCACAAGTACAAGCCTATCAAAGTTTTTGAAGGCAGTTGCTACTGAACCAAAAGCATAGAACCCCATTTGGAAAGGTGTATCTAAAAATGAAGCGAAGGACACGTCATTACCAATTTGCACCCCATTTTGCATAGTTACCTGTTAGGACTCTCCAGACATTACTGGCTGCATGACATTTCGACACCCCATCCCTTTACCTGGAGTCCAGCGATACCCTCAACTTGTTTGTGGCTTTGTGGCTTGGCAAAGCATAGTTCCTCATGCAATTCCACAGCATTTGACCAATCTGCACCAAATGTTCCATAGTTACCTGCTAGGACCCTCTGGACATTACTGACTACATAACATTTGGACACTCAACCCCTTTCCCGGGATTTCAGGACCTTCGCACAAGAGGCAGTTGCCTGAAATCAGCAAAACATTAATGTGGTCATAGAGGGACCTGGCCTTAACCCTAGAATGCACCATTTTTGGGACGTTTGAATGAATCACTGTCCATAAAATTGACTGTTTTTACAATCTTACAAAGAAAATAAAGTGTGCACTGCTGTCAGAGCTTTGCAGTAAATTAACAAATGTTTTAATGTTTCCAAGTTCGTTTTGTCCTTACAAAAGCGGCATGAGGCCTCATCTGCAAGAATCTGGGAGCGACACAGTAAGATTTCCCCTGTATGGAACAGCTTCCATCTGAATCTACTAAAGTCCTCTCTATAATGTCGATTCGGGAACTCATTTATATAGGGGGCCACAACCCCCAAGCTCTTGTGCTCCCAATTCAAATTTTGCACAGGGGACAACTCATGTAGCCTTACGAGGCTCGAGCACCAGTCCATTTGATACAGTGAGCACTTTACCTGCTATCGGAATTCCTCTAAATCCATCTTCACTCTACCGATTTCCCTAAGAACGGAATCACATAGATCTTCCATAACCACCAGAGTACAATTGTTTCTTCCTGGCTGAGCCATACTCGGTTCCTCATATAAGGTGTTTCCTGCAGGATTTAATATGCTTCTGTACAGGATCAACAGTCTCCATTTAACTCTGGACTGCAGGGATCACAGCCTGAATTCAAAGCGAATTGCTGCCATTGGCACCACATTGGGAACACTTAAGACCCTGCGCCAAATCATTACCTCTGGTTTCTCAAGGAAACTCAAAACATCCAGACATAGAAGTTCCAACCCATATGATCATTTTGGGATGGCTTTCCCTCACAGAAAATCAATGACGGCTCTATTGAAAATCTTCTGTACCTTTGATTGACTTTAATCATTTGATTTAATAAAAGCAAAGCTCTTTTTTTAACTGTAGTTCCACAAATACCTTATGGGGTTTAGTGCAGATAGCAAAGACCAGATACGCAAATTTATCAATGACTGTCACAGTTTCCTTCTCCAACTTCCATACAAATCTTAATAACGTCTATTTCTTGTTAAACCGAATGACTTTAGTCTTTTCTGCGGCGTTTATTACTAACGGGTTGGCCTTTGCGAACTTCAATAAAGCACTTAAAAGCCTCTGATGATCGACTGGGGTACGGTATGCTAGCAGAAAGTCGTCCAAATAAGCCATCCAAGTTAAACCAAATTATCAGATTTTCGAAGGGAAAAAGCCACCAGGTCTAAATATTTGTCCACATACATATAAATTGAGCAGGGAGAGGGCCGAAATGCACCACTGCCTCAAACCAGGGTGAGCCTCTATCTTTCTTGAGAGTTGGCCATACTGATCCAATCTGACCTGGATTGAGCTGTTTTCATGCAACCTGATAATTAGTTTTAACAATCCATCAGGCATTTTCCACCTGGCTAATCTGGTCCAAAGAAGTTGCCGGTCCACTCTGCCAAACGCAGCAGACAAATCTATTGATGCCACAAAAACAAAATCATATTTACCAGACCAGGCTAAATCCTGAAGACACCTAATCACCATCCCACTAATGTTGCTGTTGTGAGCTTTTTCTGTAGCCAATCTGAAATGTTTTTAACCTGAACACCACCATGGCAAGCAATCCAAGTGTCTTGATAAGAGGGATGCAAAGACCTTACCATCTGCATTTAAGATGGAAATAAGACAGTAGTTCTTGGGGTCGGCCCTCACACCCCTCTTATAAATAGGTATAGCACACGCAGTGCTCCAGGACTCTGGAATACGCTCCCCAGACACAACTGCCTTGAGCAAAATGGTCAGAACTGAGGACCGAAGAGCCAGATATTTTTTTAAATAAATTGTTTGAGAGATTGTTAGGGCTGTAGGCCCTTGAGTCACTCGCATTACGAATGACTTCTATGAATCTTTCCTCATCAATGTGTAATTGCTAGTTTTTAAAACCTTCCCCATTTTAGCCAATAGAGAGCCCCACAGAGCTCTTATCACAAGAATAGACAAAAACTTTTCCACCCAGTCTGCTTCAGATACTGCATTAATGTGACAGGTTGCCAGCCCTTGACCAAGCTTATTAATTATTTCCCAACAAGCCCCTGTCTCTTTTTTCCTTTAGATTTGTAGCATATACTCAGCATCCCGTTGTAAACGTTTGCTTGCCTACACTTTAAAGTGTTATTATATCTCAAATTGGCCTTCTTTTTCAACCTCATGTTGAGCTCCCTGTCAAGGACATTGAAAAGTGGTGAGAGCACCTGGAACATTTGGTTACCGTGCCAAGCCCATCCTTCAACATCGGTGTTAGTAAAGGCCGCCAGCTGCAGGGATCCTTAGGGCCATGCTCTTGTTCCCCAAATGAGGATTGAGTGTGTGTGTGTTTGATTCCTACAATATTGGCACTTTACACATTTGTTGTAGTGCCTGTAGGATTCCTATGATCTTGGGAGTCCTATAGCGATGGAGGATATAGTCCACTCATTGTAGATTAATGCCATTGGATATGTTTTATCACCGTGGTCGCCGACACATGTTTCAACCATTAAACGTTTTTTATCAAGGCTGTCGTCATCATCACGCATACCTTGTTTGTTCAAATATTGATCATCATATCCAAACACGAGTGCGACAAGTGCAGAGTGATGATTGATTTAGGGAATAGTGTGTAGTGACATGTCCATGATTTCACAAAGAAAAGGGTTTGTGTTATGACATTATTGCACCATAAGTCAGATTCAGTAGCCCATTATCAGTATCCAGTAAATTCATTACAGGTTTTTGAGTGATTGGTGTATGTGTTGCATACCAATTTAAATAAAACATATCATAATGCACGAGAGACATATCAACACAAGGGAAATAAACGGAAAGGACATTATGTTAGTTTATAGGTGGTCCACATATTGTGCTTGAAAGTAAAGCTGAATCACATTTGTTTGTAATAGAAATGTGGTATTCTCCTCTGTCTTTATGGTGTGTTGGCGTGTAGCCAAGGGTAATTGCTTGCACTGAATAGTGCTTCTGGGAAAAAGAGAAATTAAAATAGTTGATTGTGCAAAGGTCATTTGCCCGATGGTTGTAGTTGTCATTAGACGATCTACAGTTAATCTAAGTAATACTAGTGAGCGTAGTGCTGCTTTGTACAATACATAATAGCTCATTCGTTAAGAAGGTCTATACTGGGTGCGTAAGGGTCACTATCATATGTGTAATTAAGACTGTCCAAATAGGTGAGCCTGGATCTGCCTGGAAAAGTGCCAAACCAACAGGTGCAGAGCCCAAGTCTTTAGACATTTCAAGTTCCAAAAGAGACTCAGCCAAATTCACCATGCTCTGGTCATTAACATGTGAGTTGTCATGATTTATTAGGTAGTCACTCTCAACGGTGCAAGCACACAAAGCGCTTATACAGATTCAACTTTAGTGAGGCCTCCAACCTTTCTTGCACCACCCTTGCAAATAACCTCTGCACCACCAATGAGCTAGGGGCTAGGCTGGTGTATAGTAAGGATATATATTTATTTAAGTTTTGACAAAAAACCATAAAACAACCAAAACATCAGCCACCAATGCTGTGGCACAACACAATATCGCAATTTCAAATTACTTGCACCAATTGCCTGACTTGTATTTCTAATGAAATTGTAGATACTTCAACACACAGGTAAAATGTACAGCCTTTACATCAAAACACACACAGAGGATTTCTTGCATGTTAACAATTATGAAATTTGAAACAACCCCCAGTGATAACTTGGGGTTATCACAATGCTCTTCTCTCCCAGCAATCCCCACCCCCAGACATCAGTTATATATGACCCCCAACATTGTTTCGGCTTTTTATTAAAAAGGCAGGGTTTGAAAATAGAAACAATGAAAGAAAATTGTGTTGGGCTTATTATTTCAAAGGAACAATTTAGGAAAGGAACTCAATGGGAAAATCGTTTGGGGCTTTTTATTTGCATACAATGCAGGGCCTTGGGAAAATTGTTTTGGGATGCAATTAAATAGATGATTTTGCACACTCTACATTCACTTGAATGGCATTTTGTGGGATTATAGACACCCCCTTCTGTACAGAAAAGGTAGAGTCACCCAAGTACTTTATTGTCTATACCGGCTCTAACTGACTGGGCATGAATTTTGTTAGTTTTGAACACTAACAAAACTCATCACATTATTTTCTATATGGGAATTGATTGATTTAACTTCAATTAAATGTGTTAAGGATCTACACAGCTCCCCCTACACACAATTTAATGGAAAGGATTAAGGCAGACAGTTGCCAACACAATTCAATTTCAATGGCTAGGGTGATTTTCTATAGTGGAATTAATTTGAGTTGGATTGAGATGAGGGTCTGCCCAGTTCCACCCCGTACCCACTATGCAAGATGGAGATTAAGGCTGGCAGATTCCCTCCCACATTTCTGTTGGCTTTTGGATTAATCTACTTACATGGGAGGTCTTGGTTATGGGGCATCCAGGGAAACAGCAGGGCTCCTCTGAGGACATCACAGATCTGGTCAAAGGCTTTGGTCAAGGGTAGTCCCCAGCACCAAGAATTCCTCTGGCTCCCCAAATGGCAGGCCCCAGTTGCTTCTAGATTTCCCAGTCTCCATCTCTAATGCAATGTGTTAAGGCCTTGGTAGCTCTCCCTGCCTCTCTGCTAGTTGTTCCTTGCAAGAGTCCAGAAGTAGACTACCTACAGCAATAGAGTGGGAAAGTCAAGGAAAAAATCAAAAGTCAGAAGAAAGGTACCAAGAGTAAAAAAGTAAAAAAAAAAAAGAAGCACTATCAGATTGAAAACTGATCTCGTATAGGGCTGGTGACACTCCATTATTATAATACTTCCCATGCTATGGATTGGCCAGCTCCTTCCCCCTAAATATACCACTGCATGTTGTTTTGACAAGGAGTTGGGAGGAGTGGATGATGAAGTCTGAGGGAGGAGAAAGGTTCATCATCCCAAAATGACAAGCGGGTTTAACTTTTAGTGTTCCTCAAAATCTAACAACATAGCAGTTACCCTCATTTTTCAGATAACTGTAGTCACATGTACATATTTGAGTTCTATATGTTATGGCAAGTCAGAAAATACTAATCCTATGTTGGCACATCCTTCCCGGGAGGAGCTACCGTTTTTATCAATTTACACCTGAGCCAAGATAGTCAGAATGCTGACCCTTCATGATTCAAATCTTACTTCCATACCTATCACCACACCAAATGTCCATGCCCTTAGAATTATGAGAAGGCCAGAATCATAATTATCTTTATATCCCAAATTGTATACATCAGACATGATTCATATTTACATGATACCGGTGGGCTTCTTATCCCCTTTAATATGAATCTGGGATGAGCTCACTGGGACACACGATTCTCTTTTTATTCAGGAAAAAGGAGTACAGTGTCAATCAATGTTAGTACTTCACATATGCCCATCAGTTTCACCTAGCCCCACCTATTCCTAAGTTACATTTCTCCATCGTCACCTGATACGAACATCTGCGTATGAGTGAGGTCTGTTTCATATACAATGTGTCATCTTCCATTAGTGGCTCTGGAGTCATTTCTTGAGGTTCAGTCAGCCCTGAAAAGGTCACTTCTGTTGGCCACTAATGCACAGTTAATGGGGCGTCCCAACCTTAAAGGTCATTTCTGCCGACTGTGTTATACACAACGCCCACAATTTGGATCTAATTCTCTGTTATTTTTTTAATATTTCTAACTGAACCAGGCCTGCTTTTCCTGGGAGGCACAGCCAAGATCTTGAGTTGACATTTTCAAAGGCAAAGACCTTTCAGTTTAATGGGGAACACACAAGCTGTTTACATACATCAGAAAATACAGCTTTAAATCAACAAGATTTGCTTACATGTAATGTTTAGCATTATATCTGGGCGTGTTGTTTATCGTACATTCTTCCTTCACATACGGTTTGGACAGATACAAGTTCACTTTAGCTATTATTCACACATAGACCACAGTAACATAGAAAATCCAACAAGTGTGCCTTTCCATTTGAATGTCAGTTTATTTGTGAAAAGTAAGTATCTTTCTCTGAAATATGTCACTTACTTCACTTTTTAAATGTAAGGCACAATTTCGCCATGGTATTTTTCACATGCCTATCATTTCAATGTATATTTTCCCATGTGTACTGCTGCAGTTTGGAGGCTGTAAAAAAAAAACAAAGAAAAATCTCAGTTTACACGAAGTCTGCATCTGCAGCACCACATGTTATTTCTTATTCATAGGGCATCTACATCAATTTGAAGCTCTCAGGTAAATTACCCTTCTCTTGTGCAGCTGTCTATTTTAGTGATGCTGGCTAGGCTCACTTCTTTCCATTTCACTAGGCCTTTTTGTACTGGCTTTTATATTTCAATAGAACTCAACATTAGCCAGCTTCACTCTCACAATAGGGGCCTAGCATGGCCTCTCCATCTCTGTCACTCTGGGGCTGTCTTTTCAACCCACAAGTCCCCCCCTGGGTCTTTGACTCAGTTGACCCTTAAAACAGAGCTAGGGAAAGTGGGGTTTTTGTTTTCTTTTTCTTTGGCTCATTCCATGAATTTCGTCATTGGAGCACGTCCGCTCTTTTCTTGTCCTGAGTTAGTGGCGCTCTGGTCTGCACTCCACTCTTTTTGAATTTTGGGGTTTGGTACTGGAACCCCTCCCCTTTTGGGAACTCCAAACCACAGGTTGGGAAGGTAAGGAGTTATAGAGTCTCCAGAGAGTGAAAGAGAGTTTGAGTATATTACACAGTATTTCTTTCCCCAGTAAATAGGCATACAATTTAAAACACAAAACAACATCACATCACATATTGAGATTTATTTCCCTTACATGAACATTCCTACATATCGTACATTTAAAAAATAAATGTATACATTCTTTGTGAGTATACATTCCTTTACTCCCTGTAAATGTGCAGTATTCTCCGTCCGAGTTTCCATCCTTTCCTTTCATTCTTCAGATGGTTCCTGGCTCTACCCTCATTGGGCTCTTCAATCAGTTGTATAGTCTGTCTGTGGTGACAGCTCTTCAACTGATTGATATGAACCCAGTTCCTTCCGTATGTTCTCTTTTAGGGATGCAGATCCTACAGGTGACATGTGATATTTTTTCAACAATTTCAAATGCAGTGCACCAAGATGGGAGGAACCTCCACTCCTTGGTCTGGTTCCTTTGGAATTGTACCGGTAAACCCAGTCTCCTACTTGGTACTCCTTCTTGTTTGTTTTTTAGTCATAGTAGGCTTTGATTCCTTCTGCTGAAAAAGTGTGCTGAAGGTGTTTCCTTAAATTCTCAATATACTCATGGGTAGTGACTGAACATCCGGCTTCGGAATGAGGTAGGTACCACCCACTGGCCAAATCCAGATATGGATCTCCATACCAACAAACAGTCTTGGATAAAGAACATTTTGGAAAACTTTATCAACACCCGGAGATTCTCCTTCCCGATATAAGCGGATTCTGTCAGAGGGGAACATTCACAGGCTCTTCAATATGTTGATACAAATTTCCCAATAATTGGTTCCTCTTTTTCTGCAGTAATCAAATCTGCATCCAGGGATTCTTTACTCTAGTGGGCAGCTGAGAGTTCATTATTGGTATGGGTTTGGGACCTGGTGACCGCAGTGACCTGGATTTCCCCCTACAGGGATTTGGTTTCTATGAGATCTCTGTAAATGGCTCTGGGTTTTGGACAACTGGCCAGCCAAGTCATTTCTAGCTTTGTCGTCTGGTGCCTCTCTTTTGCAGTGACCTCTGATCTTTTTCCAATAAATGCTCATATAATTAGAGGTTACCAGATCATCAATTGATTGAATTAATTTATTTTCCTATGCTTTAGTGGTTTATTGTTTGCACACAGCATGCCTCAATTTCTCTAGTTAATCAGCTGTTCCACACATCCATTGCTGACATATTCAGAGTCAGTAATTATGACCAGTTGTTTGAGTTGGTGGTGTGCTGCTGTGAGGATGGCTTGAAGCACCACCATCAACTCTGCCACCTGACTAATTCAGTGGCCAATTTTGAACCCAGCAGAGGGTTCGGGGGCATCATTCTCCCAGGCATTCCCAATGCCAGCCACTAGTTCTCTTACCCAATGATTATGACCATGGCATAAGAACCCATCCACATGAACTGTGGGTATCCCCTGTCACATGTCTTCCTCATAGACTTTGTGCAGTAAAGTAGAGTACACCTCCATTTTGTCATTGGTCCTTAGACTTTCATCCTTGAGACAGTTTTCTTGAGCACAGTCATGCAAGTCAGCCAATCCTTGCGCTAGCGGACTGTTCTTGTTTTGCCCATATATGACCTCCACAGGAAAGCCTTGCACGGACAGAATCCAAGAAGAATTTCTGAAATTACTCATGTTCCCTGTTTGGATTCCGTTGTTTTGCAAGTATTGCAAGGGTTGGTTTGAGGTCTCGACAATCATGTGCTTCGCCTGGATGAATGGGTGGTAATTTCTCAATGCCGGCACCATTGCAGGAGTGCCTTTTCGCAATCATTGAATTTTTCCTCCACAGAGGACGAAGTCTTGCTCGCGTACGAGATTACTTTGTTGACCTTGTCATGCTTTTGTTACAATAGCACTGTTAAGCAAGTATCTGAGAACCCCGCCTCCATGAAGAACTTCTTGTGGGGGTAAGCCAAACAAGGGGCTTGGGTAAGGCTTCTCTTTAGTTGTTTTACTGCCTCAGATTGTTCTGGACCCCACTCCCACTTGACCCCGGCCTTTAATAAATGAACCATGTGTTGAGTGACCGCTGTGCAGTCTTCAATTAACTTTCTACTATAATTAGTGGGTCCAAAAAGGCTTTTTAGTTCTCGTGGAGTAGTAGGGCCTTCCAATTTCAATGCTGCTTCCACCTTTTTTGCCTGGGGACGGAGACCCTCAGGGGTGATTTTGTGCGCTAAGAAGTTCACACAGGTTGTATACCACTGTGCCTTCGGAAAGGACAGTTTTCCTATGGCTTTTTACAACTGGGTCAGAACATAGCATTTTTATGCTACATGTTCCTCCACAGTTGAGCTCTTCATTAAGACATCATCCACATAGGCCAGGTTTCCACTTTTACCCAAATCGGGCATGGCCATATGTCGGAAGATGTTAAAGTCATTGCTTGAGTTTGTGTATCCAATGGGGGTTCAGGTCCATGTGTATTGCTGCCCCCTGAAGGTAAAGGCAAGCTTATACTGGTCTTCCCTACATATGGGCACTGTCCAGTAACTGTTGGTGAGGTCAGTGATGGTATACACCTTTGACCTTTGGATCTGGGCCAGTCCCTGATCGATGCAGTGACCAGGCCATCTTGAAATGTGGACCCGTTTTTTTAGCTCCCTTAGGTCTGCGCAAAGTCTCTATTGGCCATTGGGTTTGAGTATCCCCCAGTACCGGGTTGTTAAAGTTACTGTGAATTGGACTAATTATCTGACGAGATTCTAAATTTTTTAATAATCTCTGTGAGTGACTCTATAGCTGTGAGAGGCAACTGCTATTGCTTCAGATATACTGGAGCCATCTCAGGGTCCGTATGTATGGTGGTTCAATGTATCGCTGTGCCTCCACAATCATTAGAATCCACTGCAAAGATATTCTGAAAATCCAAAAACTTGTATTTCAGCTTCTGTTTTTGCTCCTCGGTCTCACAGGCATCAGCAAGATTGATTAATTCTTCGACCATCTGCTTAAATCCTGGAAAGACCTTCGGCTTGACAATTTCGTCTGTATCCACCAGTTGCGTGGAGAGATCTCTTGTTATGGTGTTGGCCTGGACGTGTGGTATCAAGCATGGGAGGTAGTCACTGTTGGCACGGAATTCCACCTTGTCCTTCCTGATGTCACAGGTCAGCTCTTCCACACCATAAGGGCAGGAAGAGTACACCAAGAAATTCCCCCCTTGCCTGGTGAAAATCTTTTCTGTAGGGAGATCGTCATTAAAATTGTAGTAATCATTTGGAATTGGTCCAATGATCTCATTAGCTAAATCAATTGAATAATGCTAGGCATTAACTGCCATTCCAATAAAGGTGTCTGTTTCCAAAGTGATACTTCGAGGTTCGCTGTTATCCACCAATATTTGAATGCTGTCATGTTCTAGGTCAATTAGGGGTGTCAGATGTAAATACAAACCTTGCTGTTGGAGATCATAATTCATATTTATATAGGTGTCATTGTTTTTGAGGTTTTTTCCTCGCTTAATGTTCTGGGGAATTGTGTGGGATGTTCTGACCGAATAGGCTCTGCCCTGCAACATCACTGTGTGCTGCTTTCATCAGAAACAACAGAATGTCCGCCAAAAAGCCCGATGTGCGCTAAAAATCTCTGAGAAGTGCGCAGGGAAACCGTAAACATAGGCTGCCAATCCATTTTGCCCATTTCAGTGGTAAAACAGGAGACCATGCTGCCAAAACATGTCATTGGGCTGCCCATAGAGTGAAATGGAGTTACCTGAAAAGGCAGTGCTTCATTGCTTGGAAAACCCAGAAGTGCTCTGAAATCAATTTTTTCTTAGCTGTTAAATTTGCAAAATAATGATTCCCAAACAGCAGAGAAGATCCAACATCCTTGTGGAGTGTTCACCATCACCTCATTTAAGGAATCCCCATAAGCACAATGTCAGGAGAAGCACCTTTCATCACAAAAATATACACATTCAAAAAGGTGCTTGCCTGAAAAAACCTGTCAGATATGGGCGTAGTACCACCGCTCGCCTGTGTCAAAGCTGGCATTTACTTACCCTGTAGTTTAAACTTGTACATTAAGACCAAATTGTGGAAAAGAAGAGACTTGCCATCAAAAGCAATATAGGTTGCTACAATTCAATTTCGATGTTTTGAAAAGACTGGAATTAACAGATTTGTGTATATTTGTTGAACATGTAAGGTTTATTTTAGCAAAAGACAATTTTGAACAAAGTATTTTACAGTGAACTGAGGCCAGCCACACTGGACTTCAAAGGCACATTCCACAGTTTGGTCCAACAAAGGGTGCCTTCCTTTTTCTCTCTGCCCAGGAACTATCATTTAGATGCTAATGAAAGAAGGAGGGATTTTGCTTTTCTCTGGGAGAGACAATAGGCTTCCTGGACTGAAAGGGCATGCAAATTCAGGTGTCAACAGAAACCAACTGCCAGTAGGAAGAGAGCCCTGGACTGCCCTGGGCCCAGCAAACCATGGAGGCGGGACCAGACAGATTTGTGTATCTGAAACTGTAGAAAATATCTTTTTTGAAAAAGACTCATAGAAAACTGTGAAAAATTTGTAAAAATCTGTAATTTATAGGTTGTTAATATGAAAATGCTGCTCTCAGTTTGAGACTACTCTGAACTCTGTGAAATGTTCAGAGACAGGACTACCAAAATGTTGATGTTGGAGCAATTGTGATAATGCTAGAAATATGAAACTTCACAGGATTATGCCCAGATGTCAGGCACATGTATGGAGAAATGTGGACAGATCTGACACTGGGTAACCAACCAAAAGTGCAAAAAACTGTCAATTTTGAACCAAAGCTCTCACTGAGTTGGGACTCGGGTGGATACGTGCTCTGCTAAAGCTGTGATGTGAATATGTATTATTAACAAATTGGTGATATTGTAAATATATATTATGTGAAAAATAGATTTACCGTACTGAAACAAAGGGGAGGTACTCCCTGGATTGTAAAATGCCACATCATCATGAAACCATGGGTTCCTTCTCAAATCAGGAGAGAGGACAAACCCTGACCAATAGGATTCCTAGAGGGTGTGCCTAGTATAATTTAGCCTACCCACCCCTTTGGGAAATACATAAATAGGGACTGTTTAGGTCCTAGAGAGACACACAGATTCATCCATCAACTGATTTACTGGCAAAGCACTCTGCAGGAGGAACCCAGATCCAAGACCCCAGAACTTTGAAAGCAGAGAGGCCCAATTCCAAAGCTGAACCCTTCTCAGCTTGGCCTTTAAAATCTTGAAACCCGATTTTAACCCCAGACTTCCAAGGGGAACCCCACAAAAAGAACAGCTGGGTGTGCTGTTTCTGCTTTCTTGCCAAGAACTCTTGCTAAAACCCAGAGATCCAAACCAGCAGAGCAGAGCTGTAACCAGATAGCTGTAACCCAGAACCAACCTGTCAGATCGAGTCCAGATGCCGTGCAGAGACCAGAGTTCCGTGCTGAGTCCAGAATCAGGTGCCTGAATCCTGTGCGGTGGGCTAGCAGAATTCCAGTCCAAAACCTTTTACCAGATCTTTGACGGGCCTCTTCCAAACCATAGTTGTGAGTATCTATAGCATAGAATTGTCCATAGCCAGTATCTGGTCCTTAAATTATCCTATCCAACCCATTCTATCATATCCAGAACTGCATTGTAAAATCTCTTTTGTTTTGAATCGTTCCCTCTTCCATATAGTCTTTTGATAATAGTAGTGATATTGTCATTGTTGCGCTAATCTATTTGCTGAAGAAAGACAAGTGTCTCGGCGGGCAAAAGTCAGAAAAGAGGCGCCGCTGATCTGGTGGCTGTCTGGTTGGGTATCTTGTATCTTCATAGCCTCCCTTGCGTAAAGAAAATCCTTGTTTGTAATTTCAAAAGCGCATCTTTCATTTGAAAATCTTGACTCTTTCTGAGAAAAATTGACCTGTACTAAAACCTTTGTAACTTCTGAACCATGCATGCTAGAAACGAAATTCCAACTCTTTATATTTATCCCGCAATCAAGTTTCTCGCACGCTGAACAGTTTGCCGTGAATTTGAATTTGGCTCAATTTCATCACGTGTAAAACGGCTATTCTTTGCATCCGCCCACAGAATTCAGTTTTCAATCTGCTAGTTATTCAATCATCATTGCTAGTGTTTGCCTGAAACTATATAAAGCGGCTCCCACTAGTTTTGAACTCAACTTCAAGAATTAAATACATTTTTCAGTGTTTTTCCCATTCATCCAAAACCACATTCAAAAGCATTTGACCTGTTTTGAAATCATTCCTGTTTCTCTCTATGCTTGCTGGGGGGAACTGGGATTGAAACTGTATTGGTTGAGTGTTTATTCCTGAAACTTGTTTTCTCTCCTTTCACATATTTTATCTTGCATATTGGGGGGAATTGAGTAGTGTGCAGGGGGGAAAAGTGACATTGCATTTGATTGAACCCATATCAAGTTTTATTCTGTGCTGCATTATTTTTCCTATCCATACTCCTTCTGATTAAAGAGATTGTTGATTGTAGTGAAATCACCCCAATGGTGATCAGTGTATAAATATTAATAGTGTGATATATATATATATTGTTCAAATTCATAAAAATACATCTTTTAACTTTGCAAAACAGCCTGCTTCCTGGTTCAGTGAGACTGGGGGGATTCAAAGAGAGGGGCGTGATATAGGGGTACATCATTCAGAAATAAAAGGACTTATAGACAAAAACATATAATTAAGGGTTCCAGCTGTGCATCACATGCTAGGCATTGACTTAGGTGGAGTGCCGGGTTGAAATCACTTACAAGATTGGGGGCTCGTCAAGAGATTTCTGAATTAGATGTACCACTTGTGACAGTCTAATACAGTGTGCTAACTGACAGGGTACATAAATCCTGTTGGGCTACCATGCGGTGTTACACTGTGAAAAGCACCCCTCAATAGGAACGCTCTAAGGAAAAGGTCTGTTTTGCAAAAATAAAATAAACTTCTGTAAGATAGGAAGGACATTAATATTTCCAGAATAGCGACATTGGTAGAGATCAATATGGCTAAAGAACACCTATTGCATACATTATTTGTAAGGGGTGAATGGACAGAGCAGGATCAGAATGTGTGGTGCAGGCAATCACAGAACAGATCACTGCAACAGGGTTAGATACATGGCAAGATCAGGGTCCATTACATATGGCCCTGTGTGAACTATATATGGCCCCTAAGGCAAAAGAAGAGCAAAACAAGATTGCCAAAATAGCGGCATATCTATACCTATATATTGGAGCAATACATGATAAATATGCTGAGGGCCAAGATCTGGCAAACAGGAACTGCAGGCATTAGAAAAGGCCCAAACTGATATGGACTCTTCTGAGCAGAGGCTACAGAGGAGCCAGTAGTCAGAAAATGAAAGTTGGCAGTACATAAACAAAATAAAATAGGACATGCGTATCCTGCAGCAGGAAAAGGCAGACCAGGATACCAGAATGCTGGCCCTGCAGAAGGAGTACCAAGAACATTTAGACTCCCTACTGCAGAGCCAGAAAAAGCTGGAACAACAAACACATTTCAACAAAGCATGCGCAGAGCAGGTAGTCACCCTGCAAATCCACCTAGATAGAGAGAAGGAAGAGAGTAATAAATTAATCCTGAAAGACCTGGACACCCAGACAGAATTTGATGAAAAGCGCCAGAAAGCTGGTGCGCTTCAAAGACAGAGGGACGACCTGGCGGCACAGAGGCAGGCTCTTGCTCAGGAAAGGGACTACTTAGGCCAGGAAGTCTGCTATTTAAAAGAGAAGCTGGAAGAAAATCACCTGGCCCTCCAGGGACTGGGTGACCTCCAAAAAGACCATGAAAGATTGTTAGAGCACACCAGGAGGGAGGAGGAGGCTCTAGCAAGGAAGGACCAGGCCAGTATGGATAGGACTCAGGAGGTAACCCTCCTGCAGCAAAGACTGGCCCAGTACTCTAAAACAACACAAGAAGCACAGAGAGAAAATGAGGCTCTCTTTGAGAACAATGACAGGCTCCACAGGCATGTAGCCATGCAAGAGAGATTGATAGAAATTAGCAAGGCCTTGATTGAGGAACAGAAAGCTCAGATTCTTGCATGGCAACAGGGAGCAGGGGCTGACAGAGATGAGGTTCGCTGGGAAAGGGAAACACCTGAGCAAAACCTCAGGAACCCTAGTACCAGAGGCCTTCATCTCTTCCAATCCCTGGACTCTGCCAACCCCATGTCTACTGGCGCACATGAGCCAAGGGCCACGGGGATGGCAGATTTCAATCCAATCAGAAATATAGGGCTCATAGACCAGCACCTCCCAGGAATGGATGGGCGGGCATCTGGGTATGGGTACCCAAGTACTCCGAAATTTAGTGGGGAACTCCATGAGAGTAAGCCCACTAAGGGCATCCTGAAAACCCAGCTTGGACATTGGGTGGGGTACTCATCAAATCCTGGTAGCAAGGAGGAATCAGAAGACTCCTCTGAGCGCCCCAGGACACAGGAGACGAGGTCACCAAATTCTGCCAGCCATTCCCAGGCTCGTAGAATCAGGGAGAGCCTAGAAGACCAGACGGGCACCTCTGGGAGCAGTCCCTCTGAGTCAGAGGACGAGTGGACCAGGGTTACCCGAACCAAAAAGGCTAATAACGCAAAAAGGGCCTTGCTTAAGAACCCCTTAAAGCAAATCAAAGCGATAAGGAGTGTCATCACGCCCTATCATAAGAACGCTAAATATTCTGTTTGGGAGCACTTAGAGCCCTTTGAGCAGATGATGGAAACTTTCCATTTGAAGGACACCCAGAGCTGTATTCAATATGTGAAATGGACCTTCTCACCAGAATACTCCAGCTTCTTTGCGGGGCTGGAGGACCAAAATCATTCTAGATGGTCCACCAATAGGGTGGCCATCTTGTAGCATTTTTCTGAGCACAGAAATCCTCAGGAGGCTTGCAAGGTAGCCTACAACTTGTAATGTGGGGAGGATCAGGCCCCACAATAATTTGTGTAGGAATTAAAGCTTGCCTTTGCACAGACCACCAGAAGGGTGCGCACAGACAGCAAAGAATTTGTGAATACTTTTTTCCACGCACTACCAAAGTACATCATGACCCAGCTAGTGAGAGATTTTCATGAGAAAAGATCACTAGACTGGGTCATTGAACAGGCCACATGAATTTATGAGGTGCAAAAGCCCATAGAAAACAAAAATAATGCAAAAAGTCCCAAACCAACCAACACCCCTGCTGCTGCTAAGGTGACAGAGGTGAAGGTTGCACCCATTTTAGATTTGGAGATGGGGTGCCTAAAAACCTGCCTGCACAAAATCAGAATAATCCTAAAGCCAGAAGGCCCTCGGGCCAGTCACAGACAGGGAGCCAAGGAGGTAGTCCCACAAATGGGACTTCTCACTCCCCTGACTACATAAGTCCCTGCTACAAGGGGAACCGACCCATCCAGGGTTATGTGTGGACTCCTCCACCCCAAGGGGGGATCCAACCAAACAGGAACTAACCCAAGGAACTTCCCTCCTCACTTCCACCAGGAGGGCAGAAATTCCCCAAATCCTGGGCAGAACGTCTTCCCCAGGTACCAGCAAAACTTTCAACCCCATAACCATCCATCCTTCTTTCCCCAATTTCCTGAGCACAGACAACCTAATCCGGGAGAGGGAAGACCAAGGGTGGAGGGGTACCCACATTTTCCAAACCAGGGTATTTTCAGAGAAGGGATTGCTACCCTCCCCGGAATCAGCCCAGGGGAGACAACAGAACCCCGTATCAGCCTGAGCGGGTGTCACAACTAGAGTGCCAGGTCCGAAATATGGCACAGGATCTGGGTCGAATGCTGAGGGCTCAACAGACCCTCATATGAGCATGCCGGCGCAGAATGTCTCAAACTCTGGACCTGGTGCTCCAGAGCAATGACGGGGAAGAACCCCCACAACCCACCGGTTCCCAGGGAGGAGGCACAAGGGGAAGGGGGGTGTAAAGCCTTGGAGGAAGCTTCCTTCCCCACTTGTAAAAAGCCCCTGGAAACCCAGAAACCAGAACCAAAATCTCCTGCCCCTGAAAGTCTGCCACCCAAGGGGGGTAGGAGAAACAAAGAACCCAAACAGACCCATTTTGAGGAGGAGGTACAAATCTTTCAATTTGAAGGAGAGGGATCCTCAGAGGATCCTGGGAAAAGGATCTTCTCCTTCAGAGATGGGGGAAATCCTCCCAAAGAAAAATGGGTGCCCAAGGATCCAAATCCAGACTAGGTAGATGTGGGGACTGAGCTAGCGCCGCCCATCATCCAACCCCAGAGCCAACAGCATGAAAATCCCCTGGTTCAAACCCATGCTGGTTACTGCCTCCAAAAAGGGGGGAGTGGCCCAGAACCGGAACCAGGGGATCCCAAAACTTCTCCCATATCTAGTTGTCACTTTTTCTTTTCAGATTCCCAAGACTCCCCACAGAATTCTGCCAAGATCACGTCTATACCAAATTCCTCTCACCCCTCTTCCTGGACAACTTCAGAACTTCGACAGGAAGGAAATTCCCGTTGAGAGGACTGCAGATTTGGACATTAAAATTGGCAGACACAAGGTGAAGCACCCAGTCATAGTTGTAACTCCAGAGGGCACCGCTTGTTTACTAGGGAATGACCTCCTCCAAGGTTGTCTCCCCTAATAGATTGTGTAAATAATGTCCTCTGGACCCAGACTAACCTACCAATAAAGTTGAAACAGAGTGTCAACCATGTTAGTTTAAACGGCACCTGCCACATGGTTGAACAAAAATCTGACCAAGTAGAATTTCACTTCCAGAACAACCAAATCTCATACGTGACAGTAATAGCAGTAGGACAACACACTGGTGATGGGGGGGGTTCCTCTCTATTTCTGCAAATCAACCTTCCTTCCAGTCTAAGGTGGCATTCCACACTGGAAGGAAACACTCTGAATTTCTTTACCAATCCACAATCAGACTTTCCCACTCCTATAGTCCAGAAAGATGAAAAATCAGCTCAAAGCTTGGCTGATATTCAGCAAACTGGAGAGCAGTTATTCATCCCTATTCAGTTAAATGAAGGGATGGACTCTGTTCTCGCCTGCAGGTGTGTGAAAACAACAGTAAGAGCTTCATCAGGGAAGCCATGTTCCGCCAACTCCCAAAAGATCCAGCCATTCCCACATTTATACTGATAGACAAATGGGAAATGGATCTGGAAACACCCAATTCCAAACATCTCCTGCCAAGGAGGTCTATGCTCAAAATCTCCATAGGCAACAAGAGCATAGTCCATAATTGTTGGGTCGTGCGAGACGTCACCACCGCCTTTTACTTAGGCAGTGACATACTCAATCGCTTTGCCATCAGTTTGGACTTAATAAACTTCAAAGCTTGGTCCCGATTAGCGGATAATCCCGTGGGCTTTGATGACCCAGAGAAAGCATTTAGGTCAGCTCAACTGCTGCCTTATGCAGTTGAAATTCAGGTTGGAGAGGAAGTCACCATCCCAGAAAGGACCTGACAATTCTCCCTGGAAGTGAAAGTTAAAAGAGGACAGAAATTGAAAAACCCTGATGCCTATATTCATCTAAATGCTTACTTCCAACAGCAAGGGTTGGGGGTAAACCCAACACCACTAGTCAATATAGAGCATTACACCATTCCAATAGAGGTGGATAACAGCGACTTAAAGAGTATCACTCTAGCCGCAGGCACCATTATTGGAATGGCGATTCATGACCAACATTTTTCCATAGATTTAGGTGATGAACTGTTAGGACCAATCCCCAAGGACTGTTTTGACAGTGATAGTGATGACAACACAACACCAGACAGGATCTTTACCCGGCATGGGGGGAATTTCCTGGTGTACACTTCCTGCCCTTATGGTAAGGAAGATGTGACCTGTGACTTCAGGAGGGGTGAGGTGATTTTCCAAGTCCACGAGGACTGCCTTCCCCACCTGAAGCCACCAGTCCAAATCAGCACTTTGACCAGGGACTTCTCCACCCAGCTGGAGGAGGCCGCTGAGATAGCAAAACCAGAAGTCTTTCCAGGCTTCAGGCAGATGGTTGAAGAGAGAGTCAACCTAGCTGATGCCTGTGAGACTGGAGCAGAAGAAAAAATTGAAATAAGTTTTCTTGGATTTTCAGGATCTCTTTGCGGTGGACTCATATGACTGTGGTCGCACCGACATCCACACAACAACAATTCCCACGGACCCTGACATGACTCCAGTGTTTGTGAAGCAATATCACTTGCGTCTCGCATCAATTTACAGAAATAATTAAGAACCTTGAGTCCCGTGGGATAACCCGTCCAGTCCACAGCACCTTCAATAATCTGGTGCTGGGGATTTTGAAGCCAAACGGCCAGTTGAGACTCTGCGCCGACCTAAGGGAGCTCAACAAACGGGTCCATACTTCCCGATGGCCTCTTCCCTACATTGACCAAGGGCTGGCCCAGATCCAGGGGTCACAGGTATTCACTGCAATAGACCTGGCCAATGGATACTGGACTGTACCTGTCAGTAGGGAGGACCAATACAAGCCGGCCTTCACCTTTGGGGGGCAGCAGTAAACATGGACCCGGACTCCCTTCGGATACATCAACTCCGGCAATGAATTCAACATTTTTCTACATAAGGCCATGCCCGACCTGGGTGAAAGGGGTAACCTGGCTTATGAAGATGATGTTCTCATCAAAAGCTGAACTGTGGAGGAACACAAAGCAGAGATCCGTTATGTTCTGACACAGATGAGGGCCGCCGGAGCAAAACTTTCCTTTCAAAAGGCACAGTGGTGTAGAACCCGTGTCAATTTCTTAGGGCATGAGATTATTCCTCAGGCTCTCTGTCCCCAGGAAAAGAAAGTGGAAGCACTCCAGAAATTGAAAGACCCCACAACTCTGTGGGAACTAAGGAGCCTCCTTGGACTGGCTAATTACAGCAGAAAGTTCATTGAGGAATACACAGAGATCACAAGACCCCATATTGTTCTTTTGAAGGGGGGGTAAAGTGGGAGTGGGGTCCAGAACAAGCCGAGGCAGTAAGACAACTCAAAAGAAGCCTCTCACAAGCGGCTTGCCTAGCTTACCCTGTCAAAAACAAGGAGTTCTTCTTGGCGACAGGGTTCTCTAATACATGCTTGACAGCAGTATTATACAAGGTCAATAAAGTAATCTCCTATGCGAGTAAAACTTTATCCTCTGTGGAGGGAAAATTCAACGATTGGTTGAAGGCAATCCTGGCAACGGTGTGGGCATTGAAGAATTACCGCCCGATCATCCAGGGGGAACACATCATAGTGGAGACTCCACACCAGCCTCTGCAATATCTCAAAAGTGATAGAATCCGGGCCGGAAATGTAAGTAATTCCCGAATTACTCCCTGGATTCTGTCAATGCAAGGCTTTCCTGTGGAGGTCAGATATGGCCAAAACAAGAAGAGTCCCCTCGCGCAAGGTCTGGCTGACTTTCATGATTGTGCCAGAGAAAACTGTCTCTAGGACGAAAGTCTTAAAATCAAGGACAACACGGAGGCATACCTTAATTCCCCCCACAAAGTCTTTGAAGAAGACAAGTGTGAGGGAATGCCCACTGTCTATGTGGATGGATGCTCCTACCATGTTGACAACGGGGAAAAAGAACTTGTGGCCGGCATAGGGAATGCATGGGTGAATGAGACCCCAGAACCCTCCGCTGGGTACAAGATTGGTCCCTGAAGTAGTCAATCTGCAGAGTTGATGGCTGTGCATCAAGCCATCCTCACTGCTGTCCAACATCAACTCCCCAAACTGGTCTTAATCACTGATTCGGATTATGTACGGAACAGGTTCATGGAGACCTGGTTAACTGGAAAACCAGAGGTATGCTATGTGCTATTAATAAACCCTTGAAACACGGGAAATTAATTCAAAATATTGATGATCTGGTCACCTCGAATGGGATGACCATCTACTGGAAAAAGATCAAGGGTTATTCCAAAGTAGAGGGACCAGACACAACTGGAAATTACCTAGCTGATCAGCTGGCCAAAACCAGAGCCATCCAAGGGGATCTACTTGAGATCGAGTCCCTGTTGGGGGAAATCCAGGTCACTGCTATCACTAGGTCCCAGACAAATGCTCACAATGAACTCTCAACTGCACAATGGATTAAGGAGACCCGAGATGCAGATTTGATTACGCCTCAAAAAGGGGATCCAATAATTGGTAAGTTTTATCAACACATTGTGGACCCTGAGAACTTTCCCCTGACGGATACCGATTACATAGGGAAAGAGGACCTCAGAGTGTTGATGAAATGTCCAGAAATGTTCCGAATCCAAGACGGTTTGTTGGTGAGGAAATCTCTAGCTGGCCATGATCAGTGGGTGGTTCCTACCTCATTCCAAAGCCTAATGTTAAGTCATGCCCATGATGCGGCCACAGCCGGTCATAGGAGGTTTCATACAACACTTGAAATCTTAAGAGAGGTTGCATACTGGCCTCACATGGGGCAGGACCTCAACCAATTCTTGAAGGGGTGTCTTGTGTGTGCACAATGTCAGCCAACATCTCTCACACACCGTGCACCTCTCCAAAAAAGGGGGATGACACTGCCTTGGTCAGATTTACAAGTCGATTAGGGGAAATAAGTATATGTTGACCGCGACATGCTTGTTTACTAACAGGGTAATTCATAGAATTCAGCGCATAAGTAGCGCACGCGGCTGGCGCACAGCGTGCGCGTGCGATAGTCTGCGCCAGCCGCGTGCGCCAAAACCGAATCCGGCGCACAGCGTATTCATGGATTTTAGCTTCCCCAGGCAGCCGTGGTGCACAGTGGCGCAGCGACTCGCTGCAGCGCCAGTTACGCCCCCAGGAACGCCCCTTGCGCTGGGAAATCTCATAAAAATCACAAACCAGCGCAAGGGGCTGCGCTAACCCTGGACCATCACGGCAAGCGGCCCATGCGATTTTCAAGGGTGCGCGGGAAGTTTCACACGTCAAATCCCAGGCTACGTCCATTTCAGGGGTGCGCGGGAAGTTTCACACGCGAAAAGCTAGGCTACGGGAATACCAGGGGTGCGCGGGAAGTCCCACACGCGAAAAGCCAGGGTACGTGTATTTCAGGGGTGCGCGGGAATTTCCACACGCGAATAGCCTGGCCGCGTGTATTTCAGGGGTGCGCGGGAAGTCCCACACGCGATTACAGCAGGGTACGTGTATTTCAGGGGTGCGCGGGAATTTCCACACGCGAATAGCCTGGGCGCGTGTATTTCAGGGGTGCGCGGGAATTTCCACACGCGAATAGCCTGGGCGCGTGTATTTCAGGGGTGCACGGGAATTATCACACGCGAATAGCCTGGGCGCGTGTATTTCAGGGGTGCGCGGGAATTTCCACACGCGAATAGGCTGGGCGCGTGTATTACAGGGGTGCGCGGGAAGTCCCACACGCGATTACAGCAGGGTACGTGTATTTCAGGGGTGCGCGGGAATTTCCACACGCGAATAGCCTGGGCGCGTGTATTTCAGGGGTGCGCGGGAATTTCCACACGCGAATAGCCTGGGCGCGTGTATTTCAGGGGTGCGCGGGAATTATCACACGCGATTTGGCTTGGTACGTGTATTACAGGGGTGCGTGCGAAGTTACACACGCGATTAGGCTGGGTGGGTCCTGTCACCCTCGACGGCCCCTGCAGGCAGCCCACAAAACAGGGGACTACCCTGCACACCTGCTCATGTCTCCCACCACCCCCACCCCCCCAGTCACCAGGGGTACCCTCCACCAGGCCCCCACTCATGTCTCCCACCACCCCCACCCCCCCAGTCACCAGGGGCACCCTCCACCAGGCCCCCAACCATGTCTCCCACCACCCCCACCCCCCACCATCCAGGGGCACCCTCCACCAGGCCCCCACTCATGTCTCCCACCACCCCCACCCCCCCAGTCACCAGGGGCACCCTCCACCAGGCCCCCAACCATGTCTCCCACCACCCCCACCCCCCACCATCCAGGGGCACCCTCCACCAGGCCCCCAACCATGTCTCCCACCACCCCCACCCCCCCAGTCACCAGGGGCACCCTCCACCAGGCCCCCACTCATGTCACCCACCACCCCCACCCCCCAGTCACCAGGGGCACCCTCCACCAGGCCCCCACTCATGTCACCCACCACCCCCACCCCCCCAGTCACCAGGGGCACCCTCCACCAGGCCCCCACTCATGTCACCCACCACCCCCACCCCCCCAGTCACCAGGGGCACCCTCCACCAGGCCCCCACTCATGTCTCCCACCACCCCCACCCCCCCGCCACCAGGGGCACCCTCCACCAGGCCCCCAACCATGTCTCCCACCCCCCCCACCCCCCAGCACTGTGGGGAACCTGCCAGCAGGCCCCCACACATGTCCCCCTGGCCCCAGGTCCTGACGATACACAATCATGGCAGTAATGGCCAGCATACCCAGCACAAACACCCAGGCAAGGATTGCATCCACCCACATAGTGAATGCAATCACATGACACAACCCCAATGCCAAGTATGCAAAAGAACACATGTCTGTCACACACACATACACAATGGGTGCAAGTGAATGTCAAAACCCATATCATGACATGTAACAAACCAATGAGAAAATAACACAAGTGTAAGAAAATATAAAAAATGTATTAAATACCAAAAATAAGTGAACTTTTCAAACATACAACGATGTGGCTAAGTAAATAAATGGCCCATGTCCGAGAACAAAAGTGATAAACAAAAAAACAAAGGAATAAAAAATTAAAATGATTTTGTCCAAAGCAATATCATGTCATAGGAAATTAATGAAAAACCATTACGTCATGGTGAAAACAATAAGAAATTAAAAAAATGTATCTCCCAAAAAAACAAACTATATACAGGAATGTTCCAGGGTCCATGAGCCCAACACCAAAAATGAAACCTACCACTAACTAATGAAAAATATATGTACAAAAAAGTGGCCATTGTCCGAGCGGTCCAAAATAATAAAAATAAATAAAGGAAACCTAGCACTAACTAACTAAATAACTATATACAAAGGCAGCGGGCAAGTCCTGCGGCTCACTTGGTGATGTTGCTGGCCAGGGCATCATCGAACTCCATGTCGATGTCCTGGAGGCGGGACTCTGTCCTGGCCCCGAGGTCTCGCAGGGACAACCCCATGTCCACCTCAAACTCCCTGCGAGCTTCCTCGAGGCACTCAGCCCGCCTCAATGCCCGACGCATGGAGAACTCCGCCCTGACCATGGCGAGCCGCTCCTCTTCCGCCCGCTGCCGCTCCGCACCTATCCGCTGGCCAAACTCCTCCCACACGGAACACACCACCATCCCAGGGTTGCCCTGCCCTCCGGCCGATGCCTGCCCCTCTGATCTTGATGGCCCCGAGCCATGATGCCTCCCACGTCGAGCCCGCTGCTGCCTCCGACGCCACTGCCTCTGCCAGCACGACGGCATCCAGGCTGATGGAAACCACCGACGCCGTCGTGCACGTGCCCTGCCCGATGATGCCGTCACATCTTCCATCTGCTGGGGTCCACTTGCTGTGTTGTCCACCCCTGATGGACCTCCGACTCCCAACTGTGGCAGGGATGGGATCCCCACCGAGCTGGCTGCATTGGTCGGGGCAGGTCCACAGGGGGCCCTGGTGGCATCTGGGCCGGAAGACGGCAAGGAGAACGACCGGTGGATAGCCTGCACAGAGGAGGAGAGGGCCGTCAGATTGGCCAACACATGCAGGAAACCCCCGAACATGGCCGATCCCAATTGGGCCACGTCGGCACGGTGCACTTCGTGATGACGTGCGTGCTCCTCCCGGGAAGCACGCACGTCATCACGAATCACAGCCGTGCGCATCGCGACCCCAATCAGGACCTTCTCCACGCGGCCAGGGGTTACCACGTCTGCAGGTGGAGGGGAGTCAGGTGACATGGACATCCCCTCTACCTGCGGACGGGCCTGGGACGGGGCATCCCTGCTGGTGCATGGTGGTGCACTCACAGGGTCAGGGACAGTGACATGCACAGGCCCCTCCACGGTGACCTGTGCTGCCTCCTGCCCCTGGCCCTGGACTGCACCACTTGCACCAGCAGGGATGCTCCCACCAGGCCCCATGTGTGCACCAGTGTCGGCCTCCTCCTCCTCTGTGCAAACCACCAACCTGGATGGCTCCTCACCGTCTCCCGCCGTAGCAGGCCCCTGTGGGGGCTCACCCACCCCTTCCGCTGCAGCCGTGGGGGCATCCCCGCCGCCTTGCTCCACAGCGCCGTCTCCGCCCTCTTCTTCACTAGCCGCTGCGTAGAGGGAGACAAAGGACACAAGCATCAGGCTACTGTACAATGGTCCCCTAGACAGGAAGCAATAGCAGATGAGCACCACTGTCAAAGTACACTTCCATCATGTCCCTCCACAACACATGGGTCAGTCCAGGCAAAACACACACAGTAACAGGCATGGTGCATGCCATGGACATTTCCATGCATGTCCAATGGACTCTAGAAACATTCAATGATATGTAACTCACATGCATCATGGCTCATGCATATCACATGCACACACTTCACCTCAGTCACATCCATCTGGCCCCAAACACACCGAACACAGGCGAAACAAGGGTAAGTTGGGTGCGTCACTGAATCTGTGCATTGTCACACACATGTGTCATGCATCCATGGCATGCACAAGTCACAGACACGCAGATCAGGCACACAGACATGGCTACCATATATGTACCTGGCATCAGCACCCATCCTTCACCCCCATCCATGTCCAGGTACAGAGACTGGCATGCTCTCATGTCCAAAATCTGCATAGGGCTCCCCATGCCGCATTTCAACACATGCAACAACCATGTGGGTCACACATCACTGGTCGCACATGCATTACCATGATGTCCCTGCACACATACATGCATACATGGCCCATGGCACACATACAGGCAAGTATCATAGAACCAGCACACCGCAACATGCCCTGTCTCACACAGTAATGCTTGGACACATACCGCTCAACTCCAGACGGGCCTCCCTCTCAAGGACCTGGGCGTGGAGCGCTGGGCGTACGCGTTCCAGGACCCTCTTCTGGATGGAACTCATGCGGCCCCGGCCCCCCTCCACGAGGCGCCGGGCCTTCACAAGGGTCCTGGACCTCAAGTCCTCCCAGCGCTTCTTGATCTTCTGGACGTTGCGGGTTGCCACCCCCTCCGCGTTGATGGCAACCACACAGTCGGCCCAGATCCTCTCCCGTCCTTCCTTGCTGGCGCGGGACGATCCAAAGAGGGCATCATACTGCCCCAGGACATGCTCCACCAGGACACCAACTTCGGTGGCAGTGAAGCTGGTGCCCCTCTGCCCCTCTGGCCTGGGGTTGCCACTGGTGCCAGATGTGGAAGTGCCCGACATGGCAACCCCAGAGGCAGGTGTGGGTGGGCAACTGGGTCCTGGGGCTGGGCTGTGGAGCGATGGAATCCCAGTTGGGAGTCTTCGGTTCCAGCAAGGGTGGACACAGCAACTGGACCCCTGCAGATGGCTGATGTGCAGGCACCAAATGGCAGGGCACGGTGGCAGCAGGCAGGCAGGCAGGCAGGCAGCAGCAGATAGCACGTGGGAGGCTGCTCGGGGCACTGGGGGGCAGTAACTCGGCCTTCTGGGCAGGAGCGTGGTGTTCCGTGTGTTTTCGGGTGGCCAGCTTGATACGGAGTGATTTGGCACGTGAAAATCCTGCACGTCAGCGTGAAATCCGAGGAAAGGCCCTTAGCGCGTAAGCGCGTCAGCACGCATACGCGATTCTATTGGACCAGAGTCCCTCAGCGCGTAAGCGCGTCTGACGTGACCCGCACGGGCGTTCCCCACTCAGCACGTGATGACGGAACACACGTGGAAATACTGCACGTCAGAGTGTCATCGCGTGATTGGCCTATGTACGTGTATTTCATTGCGTGTAATTGGACAAAAGTGCGCGTACACGCGATTGGCCTATGTACGTGTATTTCAGGGTTGCGCGGGCACTTACACACGCAAGTACGTCAGCGCACCTGTATGGCTGCTGCGTGGGAATTTCCACACGCTATTGGAGTGGGAACTAGATTCCAGGGGTGCGCGGGTCACACGCTCGCCTAGAACACGCGCAAAGCATTAATTTGCGCACTTTTCAAATAACAAGCCAGATGCCAGGATGAACATACCGTTCCTAGCAGCAGTGGCAGTGGGCTACCAAAGGAGGAGGAGGAGGAGAGTCAGGGCCAGAATATTCACACCCAGAACCAGCCTTTTCGGGATGCCTGATGACCAGGTGTATGGAAGGTACAGGTTTCCACCACACATAATACTGGACCTGGTGAGTGAGTGGGAGGATGACCTCACATCACCCACCCTGTGCTCTCAAGCACTCAGCCCCCTGGAGAAGGTCCTCAATGTACTGCACTTCTTAGCCACTGGATCATTTCAGCGGACAAGTGCCATAGTGGGTGGGGTGTCACAGGCCACCCAGTCACGCTGCCTACACCAGGTCTTGGACATCATCACTGCACGCCCATCAGTCTGCAGGCACATATACCTGCCCAGAACACCTGCTGAAAGGCATGCTGCCGCCCTGGATTTTTACGGAGTGGCACAATTCCCCAAAGTGCTAGGTGCCATCGACTGCACCCATGTGGCTCTACGTCCCCCCAGGGCATCAGAGCACATCTATAGGAACCGCAAGCACTGGCATTCCATCAACGTGCAGGTAGTATGTAATGCCAAGGGAATCATCACCTCAGTATATGCCAACTATCCCGGGTCCACCCACGACAGCTTCATTTACCGAATGTCCACCCTATGCCGGGACATAGATGCTGGGCGGCATGGCGATACATGGCTTCTCGGTGAGTATGTATGCCACTGCACATGCATGCATGTTGGATACTGAGCAAGGTCACAACCCCACCAATGATACCAATCACCACCTCCACAGGGGACAGTGCCTACCCTCTCAGCCCCCACATGATGACGCCAATTCGGAACCCCACCACGCCACCCGAGGTAAGATATAACACAGCCCACATTACAACCCGGGGCATAGTGGAGCGCACATTCGGAGTGCTAAAGTCACGCTTTCGCTCCCTTGACCGTTCTGGCGGGCAGCTGTTATACGCTCCCCCAGTAGTGTGCAGGATCATAGTGGCAGCATGTGTCCTGCACAACGTTGCAACACGCCGGGGCCTGCCCGTGGACATGGTGGTGGCCCCACATCCCCAACCACATGCACAGCCGCTGCGCATGGGAGGGGAAAGGGCACGAGGGGAGGCAGCCCGTACACAGCTAGTGGCTAATTACTTCACATAGTATTCACTCCCCTGTGGAGTGCACACTGGCCTGGCACATTCCATCTGACAATCAATGATGACTCAACCTGACACTGATCCTGAATGTCTGGAGATTCAACCGTGAAAAGCATATCAGCCTGAGATTGTTCACCTGGAAGTGTTACAATGTGTGCATCCCTACCCACACACAACACCAATGCAGTTTTGTGAAGGAACACATTCAAGCAGCCAAAATTAATACCCACTTGCTAAATGCAACAAGAGGACAGTGCCATGTCAGCCAACCCAACCCCAGCACCGCCACACGACACACCGTGCCATGTCATGCTAATTGCAGGTAAACAAAGTTATCCCCACAACGTGACATGTGTTGCGATGTACAGTGTCCCCAATTGAAACTTCCTACACCTGAAATGCTCACTGTAATGCAGGACAAACAACATACTTGAGCACGTACTACCATAAACATGACTTCAGTAATGTAATAAATCAGTTGTCTCACCACCTGGATATGCCTGCACTCCCACCACTTCCAACTGAACAGTGTTGGTGCCATGTAGAGTTGTAGGTGCACTGCTGCCAACAAGGACCCCATCTCCAGACTAGAGGGCCTTGTGTAGACATGAGGAAGGGACCTGCAAATTGGGAGGCAGACACAGATGATGAGTTACACAACAATGCAACATGCAGTGTACAACACAACAGCAATATGCACTAGGAATGTATACACAGTATTGACTAGACTACCCACACATGTAGTGGGAGTCCAATGTCACCATGTACTTCAATGTCACTTGGGCACACCCTTTGCAAGCCCATGGAAACGGGAAGCTGGAGGGGTGTGTGTGACTCAAACCCAGGCATCTGAACCTAATACATGACAAGCCTGCATGTGCCCAGCCACAATGCAGCGTATGCCCACAGAAACCACGGAAGCCAACAATGTGTCCCCAAAAAATTGGGAAAAATATTAAAATAAAAATAAAAATGAAAATTTAAAAAATATAAAAAGAAAAAGAAAATCAAAAATGGCCATTAAAGGGCCCGGGGGGGTTGGGGAGGCCACCCAGGAGGTCCGAGGTCAGGGTGCACACCAGAAACCACCTGTGTGGATCCTGGGGAAAAAAAACACCTCCATGGGCTCATGGCCCACACGGCTACCCTATTGTGGGAGTATCACTGCTGTCGCTATTATCACCCTGTGCAGCTGCATCCGGAGGTGGTTGCACTATGGGAGGCAGCCCACGCAAGGCCCTACTCTGTTCCTCCATGGCTGCAAGCATGCGGGTGTGGTAGGTCTCGTTCTGGAGGATGAGGGTGCGGAGGTCCCCATGCAACAACTCACGGGATGCCCGGACCTCCGCCCTCGTTGCTTGCATCTCAGCTGAGAGCGTACGGGTGAGACGCTCCAGCTGCTGTTCTGTCCTTTGGTGTGTTGAAGCCTCTAGCTCAACAAGAGTCGTCCTGAGTTGATGTAGCTCCTGCCTCAGGGCTTCCCTGTGGCCCTGGGACTCTATGGAGAAGGCCTCCTGCAGAGTCGCCAGTGCCGCCCGCCTGTCCCTGTTGGACGCCAACATGTCCTCCCTGTGTGACTGGCAGATGGAGTCGGTTGCCTGCTCTAGTCGCTCCATCAGCCTTTCAGGGGGGACAATGGAAGTGGCCACCCTATCCATGGCCTGAGCCATCATCTCGGATGATGCTGCCTGTTGGGTAGCCATACCGTAAATGGATTGCTCCCATACGGTATTGCCAGGTGGCGTACGCCCACCATGTCGGCGGGCACCACACCTGTCTGGGGCAAGGCGGACTGCGCCTTGCTGTGCCGGCACTGCCTGAGGCTGCAGGACTGCATTCCCCCTCTGATCTGCTGGCCCAGGAACAGGATCAGATGTCGCGGAGTGTGACCCTGCATCCGTAACCACCAAAGGCCTAGCTGCCAACACTGACATCCCCATTGAGGGTTCTGACCCTGGTGCAGGTGGGTGGGGGTGGTGGGAGACATGAGTGGGGGCCTGGTGGAGGGTGCCCCTGCACTGCTGGGGGGTGGGGGTGGTGGGTGACATGAGTGGGGGCCTGGTGGAGGGTGCCCCTGGATGGTGGGGGGTGGGGGTGGTGGGAGACATGAGTGGGGGCCTGGTGGAGGCTGCCCCTGGATGGTGGGGGGTGGGGGTGGTGGGAGACATGAGCAGGTGTGCAGGGTAGTCCCCTGTTTTGTGGGCTGCCTGCAGGGGCCGTCGAGGGTGACAGGACCCACCCAGCCTAATCGCGTGTGTAACTTCGCACGCACCCCTGTAATACACGTACCAAGCCAAATCGCGTGTGATAATTCCCGCGCACCCCTGAAATACACGCGCCCAGGCTATTCGCGTGTGGAAATTCCCGCGCACCCCTGCAATTCCCGTAGCCTAGCTTTTCGCGTGTGAAACTTCACGCGCACCCCTGTAATGGACGTACCCTGGCTTTTCGCGTGTGGGACTTCCCGCGCACCCCTGGAATTCCCGTAGCCTAGCTTTTCGCGTGTGAAACTTCCCGCGCACCCCTGTAATTGACGTACCCTGGCTTTTCGCGTGTGGAACTTCACACGCACCCCTGATATCGACGTGGCCAGGGCAATCGCGTGTGGGACTTCCCCGCACCCCGGGATACACGTACCCAGGGCAATCGCGCGAGTGACTTCTCGCGCAACCCGTTGTACACACACGCGCGAATTGTTGAACAGTGGGTGTCCGTGTTAATGGCGTACACCTTTGCACCTCATTTGTCCTTTGGGGTCACGGTATGGCCCATTGCTGTATGTGGGTGGTATTTGTTGGCGCAGGTTTTGGCGCACTTTCGTTAAGTGCGTCGGGACGCTACCGCCTGCTTACTTGTGGCGTACGTTTTTGGGCCTGTGCGCTGGTTTGATCGAGCGCTGTTTTGCCCTGTTCGAATCCATGAATACGTGTTGCCGGAGAGCGTGTGGGCGTTCCGCGCACTTGCCTCCTGTACTTCCCCGTGCCGCCCACATTCTTCCCCATTCCGAGTGTTGTGCCCCATTTTATTCCCCATTCCGAGTGTCCCGCCCTGTGTTCCGCCTACTTTAGAGCTGTGCGCTGCGCTCGGAGTGATAGCGCAGTGGCCGTGGCGCACGCCGTTGGTTGACCTGTGCGCCGGCGTGCGCCGCGCACTTTTTCAGCGCACGTCCTATGCTTTTCTTACGCACGGACTTCCATGAATCGACGTGCGCTGGTTTCCCTGCGCTTTTCGCTATTTTTCGGCACAGCGCACGTATAGGCCCCTCTGCGCCGGAATTTTCGGCGCACATTTATTCCATGAATCGGCCTGTAAGTGGGTGGAATGTCTCCCGGCCCCAAATAGCAATGCAGAAACAGCAGCTGCCCTGGTGATCAACCACATCTTCTCGCATTTTGGACTGCCCCAAAGGATCGAGTCAGACCGAGGTAGCCACTTCACTAGCGAAGTAATGACAAAGATGTGAGAGATACTTGGGGTCAAAAGGAAGCTACACATTGCTTACCGGCAAGCCTCTAGTGATGTAGTAGAGAGATGCAACAAAACAATTGTGATCATATAAAAAAGTTTGTGGCAGATTCTGGGCCAAGTTGGGATATACGATTACCTCTTGTCCTAATGGCCATCAGATCTACACCTTCATCTGCAACTAAAATGTCACCGTTTGAGCTGATGACTGGACGCAGGATGGTGCTTCCCTAGCATCTGCTCTACAGAACCCAATAGCAGACATTGATCAATGCCTCCACAACTCATGAGTATGTTGAAAATCTAAGAAAACACCTTCAACATGCATTTGCCTATGCTCAGCAAAATCTAGAAAGATCTGCCGACAGCATGAAGACCCACTATGACTTAATGACTACTAGCTAAGAATACCATGTAGGAGACCGGGTCTACTTATACAATTTCCAAAGGAACCAGGCCAAACAGCGCACATTTTTGCCTACCTGGAGGGGTCCTTTTGAAATTGTAGACAAAATCTCACTATTCGCCTACAAAATCTGCATCCCCAAAGGCAGTTTGGCAGAGGGGGAAGATAAGTGGGTCCTTATTAACCAACTAAAGTGTATCCATCCTAGGCACACTCTGCAGCAAATAGAGGAGTCTTCTGGGACCCCAGAGGGGGTCACTCCAGCTCCCTAGAATTCCAACAATAAAGATATTCCATCTATATAGTCAATAAATTGCCAATAGAAAAATGTGTCCTGATTTGTCAAAATGTATGTGTCTGCCCCACTACATTAATAGTGTTGGGGAAATGTCTACAAATATGTTTTTGCTTTGTTGTCCTAGAATTGGAAATAATGGAGACTAAAACCAAGGAGGACCACCCAGGGACCGGAAGGAAAGATCCAAGGGGCCCAGGGTATTGCTCCATACTCACATCAGGACTGGGGGAGGAGAACTGGTCGATCCACCACTGATGGAAGAAAAGTTGGAACCAAAAGAAAAGAGACTGATCATCCCAGTCTTGCAACTTCCCATTGATGGACGATCCATGCCAAATCGCAAGTGGGGCTTGTGGGATGTTCTGACCCACTAGGCTCTGCCAGCAACATCACTGTGTGCTGCTTTCATCAGAAACAACAGAATGGCCACCAAAAAGCCTGATGTTTGCTAAAAATAAATAGGGACTGTTTAGGACCTAGAGAGACACACAGATTCATCCATCAACTGATTTACTGGCAAAGTACTCTGCAGGAGGAACCCAGATCCAAGACTCCAGAACTTTGAAAGCAGAGAGGCCCAATTCCAAAGCTCAACCCTTCTCAGCTTGGCCTTTGAAATCTTGAAACCTGATTTTAACCCCAGACTTCCAAGGGGAACCCCACAAAAAGAACAGCCGGGCATGCTGTTTCTGCTCTCTAGCCAAGAACTCTTGCTAGAACCCAGAGATCCAAACCAGCAGAGCAGAGCTGTAACCAGATAGCTGTAACCCAGAACCAACCCGTCAGATCCAGTCCAGGGGCCGTGCAGAGACCAGAGTTCTGTGCTGAGTGCAGAACTGGGTGCCTGAACCCTGTCCGGTGGGCTAGCAGAATTTCAGTCCAAAACCTTTGACCAGATCTTTGACGGGCCTATTCCAAAACATAGTTTTGCGTATCTATAGCATAGAATTGTCCATAGCCAGTATCTTATATTTAAGTAATCCTATCCAACCCATTCTATCATATCCAGAACTGCATTGTAGAATGTCTTTTGTTTTCCTGAATCATCCCTCATCCATATATTCCTTTGATAATAGTAGTGATAATATCAATCATCTTTGCGCTAATATATTTGCTGAAGAAAAACAAGTGTCCAACTCCTTATAGTTTTCCCGCAATCGCGTTTCTCGCGCGCTAAAATGTGTGCCGTGAATTTGCATTTGGCTCAATTTCATCACGTGTAAAATGGCTATTCTTTGCATACCACCTCAGAATTCAGTTTTCAATCTGCTAGTTATTCAATCATCATTGCTAGTGTTTACCTGAAACTATATAAAGCGGCTCCCACTAGTATTGAACTCAATTTCGAGAATTAAATCAATTTTTCAGTGTTTGTCTTATTCATCCAAAACCACATTCAAAAGCATTTGACCTTTTTTGAAATCATTCCTGTTTCTCTCTATGGTTCCGGGGGGAATTGGGATTGAAACCGTATTTGTTGAGTGTTTATTCCTGAAACCTGTGTTCTCTCCTTCCACATCTTTTATCTTGCATATTGGGGGGAATTGAGTAGTGTGCAGGGGGAAAAAGTGACATTGCATTTGATTGAACCCATATCAAGTTGTATTCTGTGCTGCATTATTTTTCCTATCCATAATCTTTCTGATTAAAGAGATTGTTGATTGTAGTGACATCACCCCAATGGTGATCAGAGTATAAATATTAATAGTGTGATATATCTATATTGTTCAAATTCATAAAAATAAATCTTTTAACTTTGCAAAACAGCCTGCTTCCTGGTTCAGTGAGACCGGGGGGATTCAAAGAGAGGGGCGTGATATAGCGCTACATCATTCGGAAATAAAAGAACTTATAGACAAAAACATATAATTAAGGGTTCCAGCTGTGCATCACACGCTAGGCATTGACTTAGGTGGAGTGCCGGGTTGAAATTACTTACAATTGTAAATTGACACACTTGTCCTGGGATGGTACCCTCTTCTCTCACTTGCACTTCAACTGCATACATCAGCAATTGAGCTGACCAAAATGCTTTCTCTGTGTTGTCAAAGCACATGGGGTTACCCCCCTGTCGGGTCCAGGCGTTGTGAGTAATTAGGTCTAATTTAATTGCGAATCAATTGAGAATGTCACTGACTAAGTAAAAGTCGTAGGGGGCAGCTCTCACAGCCCAACAATTATGTTCTATACTTTTGTCACCAATGGAAAATGTTTGCATGCACCTGCTAGGCAGGAGATGTTTGGAATTTGGAGTTTTCAGGCCCATTGCCCACTTATCAATCAATTTAAATGTGGGAAAGGTCTGATCTTTTGGGAGTTTCCTGAATAATGCTTCTCTGATGAAGCTTCTTCCATTAATTCAGGCAGACTCTGGCGAGAGCAGGCGCCTCCCCCTCATTTACCTGAATGGGGAAAAACAGCTGTTCACCCTTTATCTGTATGTCGGTCAAACTTTGAGTGTTTTTTTCATCATCTTTTGTCATGGGATTTGGATTTTCTTCTGATTGTTGATTGGTATAACATTTCCTTCAAGTGTGTGGGAGAGAGGTTCATTTTAAAAAATGGAGCATGGTTCCCATCACCAATTTGTTTTCCTATAGAAATTACGGTGATGTCTGGGACTTGATTGTTTTTCAAATGGAATTATATTTTATTGGACCGTTGTTCAATCATGTGGCATGTTCCATTCAAACTCACATAATTTTTACTTTGTTTTAATTGGATTGGCCAGTTAGTCTGAGACCAGAGGACCATATTCACGCAGTCAGCCAGGGGTGATAACCTCCAAAGGAGCTAATTCCCTAGTAGACAAGGTGTGCCCTCTGGAGTGACGACTATTACGGGTTGTTTCACCCTATGTCACCCAATTTTTATTTCCAGATCTGCATTACCTTCAATGGAAATATCAATCCCATCAAAGTTTTCCAAGAAGAGTTGTGAGGGGAATTTTGTAACTCTCGCCCCTTCCTGAAATCAGTTGGTCAAGGGCTTTTTGGACAGGGCGATGGAGTCGGATCCAATGTCCAAAAGTGCTGATAATGCACACTGACCCTGTAACTTGAGGGAAGCATAAAATCTTCCTTCTCTCTCCTCAATGGGCAGAGAAAATGTGCATTCTGTGCCAAATTGGCAGTAAACTTTTTTATATTGAACTCAGCCACTGTGTGATCTTGGACAGTTTTCTGTGTTGGAGTCTGGGAATCTGTAAAAAAAAGATTTTGCACCCAGAAACAAGTGGGATTGGAAAGTACCCTTTTTCTGTGATTCTTTGCTCACCCCTTTTTCTGGAGACAATTACCTGAACCTGTTTGTAGGGAGGATTCCTCAGTGCCTTCACGGTTATCTGGGTGACCTGGTTGCGGTTTAAGAATGTGCTGCTCTGAGTCAGTCTCTATACCTACAAAGTTGAAATCAGGGTCTTTTGGGACACATCTTTCCTCGGGAGGGATCCCTCCATCCCTGAAAGAGAAGATTTTCTTCCCTGAATCCTCCAGGGATTCATATCCTTTGAAATGGATGATGCAGACTTCCTCCACAAAGTGGGTTATCTTTTGCTTTCGATTTCTCCTACTTACCCACTGTTCCCTAGGTTCCAGTTTTTCGTGGGTAGAATTTTTATGTTCAGGTTCAGAGGTTTATAGGGGTTTTGTTCTGGTGGGAAAGGAAGCTTCCTCAAGAGCTTTGCATCTCCCTTCCACCCGGCCCCCTCCTCTGGAACCTGTTGGTTGTCAGAGGTTTCCTCCCGTCATTGCTCTGGGGCACCAGACCCGGTTGTCGAGTTATGCTGGCCAGTCTTTTCAAATGAAGGGTTATGCTGAGCCCTCAACATGCAACCCAGGTTAATTGTTGGACCTGTCGCTCCATTCTCGAGAGTATCTTGGGTATTGGGAGTTTCCCTGATAACCTTCCATCCTAGGTCTCCCTTCTCCCTGATTTGGGAATCGATTGTCCTGAAAGCGGGATTAGAGAGAAAGATTTTTGGTGTTAGTGGGAGGAGTATTTTTAGGCCTCCCTGTTTCCAAGCCGAATATAGGAGTATTTTTCACCTCTGCTACCTTTGCAGCAGTGGGTATGTTGGATGGTTTGGGTTTTTTAGGGTTGTTTTTGTTTTTGTTTTCCGAGGGCTTATGGATCTCACAAATCCAGGTGGCCTGTTCTATGACCCAATCTAGGGTCCTACGCTCATGGAAATCCCTTACTAGGTGGGTCATAATGTATTTCAGGAGCGCATGGAAGTATGTGTTGATGAACTCCCGGCTATTGGTGTTCACCCACCTAGAGGTCTTTGCAAATGCTCGCTTCAGCTCTAGCACAAACTGTCTCTGCATTTGGTCTTCCCCGCACTGCAGGTTGTAGGCCGCCTTGCGGGCCTCCTGTGGGTTCCTGTGAATGGAGAAGTGTTTTAAGATGGCTTCCTTGTCAGTGGTCCATTTTTGGTGATCTTGGTCCTCCAGCCCATCAAAGAAGCTGGAGTATTCAGGGTAAAATGTACATTTGACAAACTCGATGGAATTTCTATCATTCTTAATACCATATTAAGTCATTTGGTCATAAAGCTCTAGATGCTCCCATACTGAGTTTTTAGCGTTCTTATGGTAGGGAGTCATAAAGCTATTTAAGGCCTTTATCTGCCTAATTGGGTCTTGCACAAGACCAGTCTTCTCTCTGGCAGATTTCTTTTCTGCTGCGCTTCAGTCCACTCACACTCTGACTCAGAGCTGCTATTGGTGTTCCACTCTGTATCCTATATGCGCTCCCTACCTCTATGAAATTGGGAATCCCTCCCAGAATTACAATTTCTGGCCCCTTCTCTCCTGTGGTGCTGTGGGCTCTCAGGATCATTTCCCTTTTACTCCTCTTTTCCGAAGGGGAAGTACTCATCCTCATCATCCCTCCTTCTGGGTATGGTGGGGAATTCCCCCACCTGCCTGAATGTGTGGAGGTTTTTAAAATACTCTTTTGAGGCCTGAACTCTGGTCCTTCTCTGTCTGCAAAGTGGACCAGGTGGTCCCTTTGTAACTTAATTTTCTGCCAGTCCAACTCCCTGATCATTTCATTTTAGGAGCCCTCCTGGTCAGAGGTACATGCCAGGGTATTTTTAAATTCCCAGAGCCCACTGGTCTAGCCACCTACCCTTCTACTGGGTAGAGATGAATATTCATCAATATATGATAAGGACTGGTCTTCTGGCTCAGTTAGACTAAGCCTGGTTGAGTCCAGCTAACTCATGTGTCCCTGTTCTTGAAAACTGGCAGGTATTAAGTCAGCTGCACTCTGTACGTATGAGATGGTGAGTTGGCTTGAGGTCCCTGGTAGAGAGGTCATCACATCGGAGGGTGCTTTTCCATACCGTGACTGGTCATGGTGCCTCAAAGCCTGTTTGTATTTGGCTATTTCATTTTCTAACCTCTCACATTTGTTTTTCTCAGTCCCTATTGCTTGGTGATATTCTGACACAAGTGCTTGAGTGGCTTCTAGCACTTTATATTGTGCCATTAATCAATCTCTTATTCCCTTGTTCGACTCACAATGGGACTCATTTTCCTTCTGTGAGGCGTGTATTGTCTGCACATATTCAGGCTGCTTCTTTTTCAGGAGACTAATCTCCTCCCCTTGCACAATTTTGGCCTGTGTTGTTTGCTCTATGTCAACCTCTGCTTGCCTCTCATGTTCCATTAATTTTGCATTTTCTAGCCTCATGTCAGTCAGTTCCTGAGAACATAACTCACTTTTCTCCATGTCCGTACTTAGCTGACACACTTCCTGAAACAGGGCACGATTCTCTTGACTCAATTTGTTATTTTCTTCCCTCAACTGCTCTGTATGCTGTTTCAAAGTGTTCAGATCTTGGTGCATCTGATCAAATTCACCCTGAGAATTAACCTCCCTAATTTCTAACTGGCTGTTTTCAGCTTTCAGTTGTTTAATCTGTGCTTGAAATGTGGAAATGCCCCATAAGCAGGTCTATTTGAACAACCTGTACAATTAATTTGTGTTGACTTGCACTCAGATTTTCCATACATTCTTTATACTCCCCTTGCAGTGCAGAACTTTGCGTTTGCTTGCTGTTGTGTCGCTAACACATTTTTTAGCTGTTGACTAATATTTTCTCATTTTGACTGAGAATTTTGTCTCTGTTGCGCTTTTCTTTCTAATTGTTAGAACTCTCTCCATGTCGAAATAGAAAGTATACCATGCCTCCTATTGTAATAAATATATTTAATATTGGCCTACGCCAAGCTGCTCGAAAGTCGCTTGTGAAAGAAATCTGTGTTGCAAGGTCCTGACCTTAAATCCATGTAGGCAGCCATTTAAGGTCAAGATGCCATTTTAGGATTTGTTGTGTAAAAGTCACCCTGTGAGCTAAAATGGTGGACGATGTCATTCCAGAATACAACATGGCCGTCTTGACCTCTGTACATAGCTAATATGTAATTTGCCTGCAGGCCACTTGTTGAGGTCATGAACTGAGACCTTGTCCGTCACTAACCTATGTGTAGAAGGAGTACTCGTACAATGCAAACTAATCCACGAGCATATGTTGAGACAATGTATTCAAATACTGAACGAAGAACATCTGTTTAACTACATTGTATTAATGTTTAAGAAAGCCTGCATGGAAAACTTTAGAATACACAGTTATTGCATAGGCTTGTTGATACATGTATTAAAGGCAAACCAGTTATATGCGGTTATATGAGACTTGGCACGAACCCTAGATCGGTGATGTATTAAAAGGAATATTAACCCGAAGTGGGGCTGGGCATCGCACCCACTAAAATGTATAAAAAGCAAATGCATTCTAATGTACAGGGTCTCTCAATAAACACACTGAACCACGCTGGAGTTCGTTGTGTTGTACTGAGGGCTGATAGCTATCCTATTTTGCTCTGTTTTTGTAACTCGATTCAGTATAAAATAAAGTACTTTGTATGTTCCTTTGCAACCCGTGTTCGGTGCATTTCCTTTTGGGGTACTCAGCCTCGATATTCTTTTTCTGTTTTCGCATCCGGGCTTCATTCAAAAACTCAGGCTGGTATCTTCCATGATCATCATATGGAAGTACATATGTGCTGTTAGCTGAGCCAAAATAATTTGCTCATATTTGCTGGTCTGCGTCATGTTAAAATTTGTCAAGGCCTGATGTAACAGCCCATTATTCTGCTGCATATCAAGATGTGCAGAGGTAACCTCCAGCATCATTTTAGCTTGCCATTTTTCACCTGCTTGTTCTACCCATTCACCTTTAATAAACAATTTGGATAGGGTGCGCTTCCTGGCCATAATGAAATGTATTCTGCACCTGATATACTCTCTATGCAAGGGCAAAAATCTCAATCCTGTTCCTGCTTAGTTTCCACTCGCAATGATAACTTAAAATCAACACTGTTTTATCTATACACCACCCTGGAACCCAGGGTACAGGTCTGAATGGTACCTTCACAATGGAACACAACTTTCCATCTATTGCAATGCAATTACACCCAAATGACTAGTCTGCTGCTACTGCACTGTCACGAGTAAACACTCTCAACCAAATCCCCGACGAGTATCCGGCTTTGTCACAGTTTATTAGGTGGGCACAATCAACTCAGGCAGTTCCTTTCCCCCAAGCAAGGTGGCGCACAATAAAATGCTTTACAGATTCAAATTTGGTGAGGCCTTCTACCCGTCTCGCACCCCCCCTACAATCACCCTACCAATGAGCTAGGAACCAGTCCGGTGTAGAGTCAGAATATATTTTTAAGTTTGGACAAAGAATAACAAGAAAATCACAACTCAGCCACCAATGCCATGGCTAGACACAATATCAAAATTCCAATTGCCTCCACCAATTGACTAGCATACATTTCTACTAAGCTGTTTATTACTACAACACACAGATAGAATTTCAAGATTTGCAGTCATAATTGAATTCAGGTTTTGTTGGAAAGGAAATGATATAAAACATTCACAATATAATACACAATACACTGGAATGGATTAAATTGAAACAATACTTTTCTCCCAGAAGCCCCCAACCACCAGCCCACACTTAAATATGACCCCTTTGATTTAAAGGCTCCTTACTAGAAATACTAGAAATGCAACATTAGGGAAAGGAATACAGTAGGAAACTCCTTTTTTGCTTCTTACTAGAAATGCAATATTATGGAAAGGAATACAGTGGGAACATCGTTTTTTGCAACACACATGGCACGAAAGGCAGGGCTGTGTGATTTGAGTCAGAGAAAAATGCGAACAAAGGGGACATTTTGTTTTGTAACACACATACTGATGAGATGCAATGCCTTGTCATTCTGATTTATAATTAATGGGAATCTGTGTTTTTAGGCTTTCATTTGGAAGGCACAGTTGGAAAAAGGAACTCAAATGGGAAATCATTCTTCAACTTCCATTTAACAGGCAAGGTTGGGAGAAAGAACTCCACGGGAAATCCGTTTTCAACACACATTCAAATCAAAAGAAATGCTTGGTAATTCTGGTTTGGGATAAAAAGGAATGCATGGGAAATTTTGTTGTGCACCCTCTGCATTCACTTGAAAGGTAGCATTTAGGATTACTTATTTTGGGATTATGGACATCCGCCTTCGGGACAGGTGCCAGGGGTTTCAGAAGGACAGTCACCCAAGCCTTTATGGCCTATACCAGCTCTAACACGGGGCATGATCTTTGTTAAGTTTTGAATTTTAACAACACTCATCCCATTATTTTCTGTATGGGAATTAATTGATGTAACTTCATTTCAATGCACTAAGGTTCTACATAGCTTCCCCCCTCCCCGCAATTTAATGGAAAGGATAAAGTGGGCTGTTTAAAGAGATAGGGTGATTTTCTATAGTGGAATTAATTTGAATTGGATTTAATGTGTCAAGGGCTTATCCAGTTTCACCCCTCTACCCACTATTGAAAAGGGATAAGTGAGGTAGCTCACAACACAATTGATGGATTTTGGATTGGTCTACTTACACCGGAGGCTTTGGTCAGGGAAAACAGCAGGGCTTCTCTGAGGACAGCGCAGATCTGGTCAAGGGCTTTCAGTCAAGGATTTTCTCCTGCACCCAGACTCCTTCTGGTGCTCTGATGGGGAACCTAGCTAGTTTCTAGAGTTCCCTGTCAATTTCTCCAATGCAAGGTTTGAGGCCTCTGCTAGTTGTTCCTCACAAGAGTCCGGCAGAAGGCTATCTCCCGGAATAAACAAAAAAGTCCTGTTTTGATGCAAACATGCCCTTTTGTAGTGCTCATGACACTCCAAAATTGTCATAATTCCCACCATAAGGATTGGCTAGTACTCTCCCTTTACCTCCCAACAAGATGCCCTCTGGCTGCTGGTAGGACCAGAAGTTGGGAGATGTATGATGTAGGCTGAGAGAGGAGAAAGATTTATCATCTCGAAGTGACATGTAGGTTTTACATTTTGTATTCTGAAAAATCTCAGAATGTGGCAACTACCTTAATTTTTCAGATAACCACTTAATTCTATACGTTTTTGGATTCTACACTTTATGGTAAGTTGGAAAGTACTATTTTTTTTTCAGCACGCTCTTCCTGGGCAGAGCTACCATTTTTTGCTGTTGTGCCAAAATAGTTAAAATGAATCCTGGGTGGGCTCGGTAGGACAAACAATATACTTTTTATTTAGGAAAATGTGTTCAATGTTTAATCAATGGCACTGCATGCTATGGGAGGTAGATTTGTTTCTTGTCCCAGTTTCCATTTGTTGTGAAGCATGTTAACAATCATCTGCTTGAACCAATGTTAATCTTATCCTTTCCCCCTGAGCTTCAAAGGATCATTGTTCAGAGTTAATGCACCTTTTATGTGAAACCTGACCTTAAGGGTAATTTCTGTTGGTCATGTTATCTGTAAGTCCCACACTTTCAGTCTACTTATTTGTACATCTTAGCATTTAAATTGACAACCAGATCTGTTTCCTTGATCAGCCCAGCCCCAAAGTTATTGGGGTCAAAGTTTCAGCTCAGAGAGAAAAACAAGTTGCAGTTCACAATTCTGAAAGGCTAGCATATTGCATTTACCCACCGTGTCTGAGACTTTCAATACTGCACCAGGGTCTGCTGATTTCAATATAATCTTTCTTTATATACTGTATAAACAGAAAAAAGTTCACTTACGAATGTCCTTTTTATGTGCTGAATTAAGTCTCTTGATTCCACACTAAGGCAATTTGTTGTTTGACTTAACTTTTCAAAGGTAAGGCATCATTTCTCTTTTTAAGTTTCTAGGTACACAGTTTCTCAAGTGTATTTATTGTTTTCATGTGCACTGTTACAGTTTTGAATCTGTCAAAGTGGGCATTTGCCCGAAGTCAGCCTCTGCAATGCCACATTTATTTGGAACCCATTTGACGCAGTCAACAATATTCACACTCTTTTTCGGCTGAATGCCTGTACATTGCAACAAAATGGAGTGAGGCCTATTCTCAGTCATTCGCTAGGCCTCATGTTGAAATCAATGTTTTGTACTGTCTTTTATATTTCAATTGAACTCCAGACTGAGCCAGCTTCACACCTCACAATAGGGTCAAGCATTTCCTCTCCATCTCTGTCGCTCTGGGGCTGTCTTTTTACCCCACAGTAAGGCACAATTCCTCCTTGGTATGTTTCACATGCATATCATTGCAATGTATATTTCCCCATGTGTACTACTGCAGTTTTGAATCTGTCAAAAAGCTGCCTTTTTCCAGTTTACACAAAGTCAGCATCTGCAGCACCACATGTTATTTTTTATTCATTGGGCATATTCATCCGTCTTATGCTCTCAGGTTGAGTCCCTATCACGTGTGCACCTGTGGTGTTGGCTAGGCCCATTTCTTTCCATTTCACTAGGCCTTAATTCAAAATCACTGTTTTTTACTGACTTTTATATTTCGATCAAACTCCACATTCACCTGCTTCACTCTCACAGTAGGGCCTAGCATGGTTCTCCATCTCTGTCACTCTGGGGCTGACTTTTAACCCCAAAGAGTAATTTGCTGTGACAACTGTACACGATTCAGCTGAAGGTCTAACTTCTTTGCTTGTGCCAGACCTCGAAAAGAAGTCTGTAATTTTATGGCTTGAGATTGGAGTGAATGACATGAGAACTGTCTTTATGCCATGATCGTTAAGGGGCCTCTGATGTTTGCTAGTTGCCGAACAGCTTAAGGTAGCTAAAATATCGGAATAAGCATATCAAGTTCACCCAAGTTTATTCAAAGAGTTAACATCTGACACCTAATTGAATATGCAGAGCGCCCTGCCATTGCCACAAGGGTCAAATTCTTTTGTTGCCACTGCTGTTATACCAGGCAAATAAACAGATATTTTGTTTCTTTTTATTATAGAAATCATGCTCTCACTTCACAGTTAAGGGCGTAAAGCCAATTAGCGGGGCAGTGAATTTAATCAGTAAACCGAAAGTCCCAAAATACAGATTTCAAGTAGTTCGATTTACTCACCACTGCAAACAACAGCGTCAATTAATTATCAATCAGAGTATATAGTCAAAATGTATATTCAAAAGAGATGATGAAAACTATGTCTGACTTCCACAGACTACAGCAGGCTATGCCCTCTGTGTCGCGCTCCATGCTCTTCAACTGGTTTGTACCTAGTGAGCATTGCACTCACTAGTGTCCCCTCTGCAACAGTGCCTTCAAAAGTGCGAGTGCCATGTGAACAGGAGTCTGCTCAATCAACCTGCCAGCAAACAGCAGACTGTGCACTCCCTGTCTTACCCTCCATGCCTCCACAAAGCTAGTAATAGGAAGTCCTCAAAGTAGCCTATAACTTTTGCGAATTTCGGAAGGAAGCCCAAATACTAATTTCATCCCAGTCCTGACACTCCAAATGTGGTTACCATTAATTATAAAGCATCTGTCTTATATCACGCCGCCAATTGGAGCCGCAACAATACTCGGTTTTGTATCGTGCAGAAAGCAACTACTAAATCGGAAGCCTTGTTAGCTTTCTAAAACAGGCTTCTATGAGCGTTCTCTTGTAGGCTTTTCAACAGTTTGACTTTCTTAACCTTAGTGCAATAACGGAGACCCCTCTCTTGACAGAGTTTGCACAGGACACTTGCTTTTAAGGTCTGCACAATGCTCATGCCGAATTCCATGGTTGTATAAATTCCTTTGTAGTGAAAAGTAATGTTAACTGCACACCTCTATTTTGACTGGCTGAGCTGTAGGCAATGTGTGTCTCAAACCCCACTGCTGCCACCAGTGTGATGAATTGGATTGCGCGCTGCAAGAGTACAATGATGAGTAGGGGTAAAATGCCCACTCAGCCCACACACTTCTTCAAAGGCAATCATAAAGGTAAAACAGGCACAGTTAAGAGCTATACCTTTGTCACTTTTTTGATAATGTGGGCTGAGAGGAGGCTATTCTCTTAAGAGAGATGTGAGTGTGATCATGTAGTGACCCAAACAGCACAGTAAAACAGTCCAAACTAAAGGGAATGCCCCACGAAGGTTCTATAAAAAATAAAGATACTTTTATCAAACACACCATATGCAATAGAACTATCTAGAAAACATTGTACAAAAATACACCTATGTGGAAGAGTGGAAGAACAGAGGAGATGCAAGAGATGGAAGAAACACTCTGAGCGGGAATACAGGGGTGATCGGCAGAATGACAACCACAAAAAGGATATGTCTTTGAGTGAATTAAGATGCAATAGTGCCCTACCCAGTCGCTAGGGCCCAATTGGATGGAGAAGGCACTTACTGGTTCCACAGTACCTCGTTTCGGGTCTTCAGTTGGATGATAGCATGAAACCCATCTTCGGGCAGTGAGGCGAGTGGATCGAGCTCAGTTTATTGTGTGTGCCCAAGCAGGTTCAAAAGCAGTTGCCCGTTCGGAGATGGAATTACCTGCATCCTTTTATTTAATGATTTACTAATACAAATGTAAACTGAAACATAGCTTTGCACCCTTGCCAGGTGGCAATTCCTCACAGGGGTACTCTATAAGGAGAAAATAGTTAATACAACTAGTGCTCGGTTACAGAAGCTTTCTACTTCCCTTTCCATAGCACACACGTTCTTAGTTGCATGGGGAGGTTCCGCGGGAGTGACAAAGACTGCCAGCACTGTCTTTAAGACTCCACAATGCCGCCCTTAAGTGATTTGGCCACAGAAATCTTTATATATAACCTTTCTCGAATTATAATCTTAAATAGGTTGGGTAACATGCAAAACTATTTGTTTGAGGTCGTAACTCTGAAAAGTTACAGCCTACCAGTTTACTGCCTTATTGTTATTACATGGACTTTGTCTACCAACCCTACCTTGCGATTACTCTGTGCTGTAAGTCTCACTGGTGTGGGTCTGCTGCAGACTTCTGGGTGCACTCTCTTAATCACAGGCTTGAATGCTGCCATGAATGTTTCGGTTGAAACGTTGCATTGCAAGGGAGGGACTAGTTCCGGGTTAAGGTGCCGGCATGACAGTAAAGCATAAAAGGGCACCTTGCTTCGCTCCAGGAAAAGGCGGAGGAAATCACGCCTGACGTTTGAAATTCCGGCCTCTTCCATTTTTACCGATGTAAATGAGACGTTCCCGTCTCTAGCTCGAAGCTTTTGGCACAATGAATTATGCACCCCCCTGAGATCAGTTGGGGGTGCTGTCACCAAGTCGGTGACATTTGAAGCAGTCTACCTCGAGGCAAGGTGGACCATGGCGAGAGAAGAAAGGTCACCTTGGGTTTGGTGCTCCGAAGAAATGCATCGTCCTTCATAGGCGGCCTTCCTCCGTAAAACGCGCGCCCACCGTCACGCGTTATCTCTTTGAAAAACAACAGGCGCTCTTCAGCAGAAGAAAAGATGACACGCGCAAGCAATCAGGAGCTGGCTTCGGCACAAAACCTTTAGGATGCACGCATGGAACAGATGCGAGGAGTCCCATCCCCGTGCCCCTTCTCACCCCCCCCCCACCTCCCCCTCCCACACACACCACCCAACTTCAATATCATTTCCATTATTTCTCCGGCTCCCATTCTGAATTCCAAGCCATTTATCTGCAGCTGAGACACTGTCAGTGTGATTTAGTTTCACTTTTATGGCAACTGCAGGTCTCTAATAAGTATGCTCCTTCCATTGATCCCCTTCTCCTTCAACTGCCGCTGTAGATGTAATTGAAATTTTTGTTTTTTTTCCCTCCGACCTTACTTTCTTTTTTTACTGACAAGAGAGCAATCAGCATAATGCCCTTTGAGTTTTTTTTTACATCCTATAAATGAAAAATGGCTCCTTCTAAGTGTGAACTTTCCAGTTTGCCGAAATCTCTGCGCTAATAAGGCATGCACGCTGCAAATTAAAGTCCCCGCTCTGCCATCAGTCTGCATTCATTTAAATACCCGATGTTCTATCAAGGCTGCTTTATTTTCTGTCTCGGCAAAACGACCTGTTCTTGTTTTTTGTTACTCCTCACGCTCTCTGATTACCATCCGAGAAATGATGTGCTCATGCTTGAACGCTTTCAGATGTTCTGTGGGCCTTTTTGCGCGGGCATCTTGCAATTAATTACGCATCCCACTGCGGAGGGCTACACCTGGCATTTCGGTCCTCGGCTCCGAGAGGGGAGCACTTACCCTTGACATAGTGCCACTGACAGCCTTGTCTGCCGCATCCCAAGCGGAGGCGTCTGCAATCACAACTCGTAATCTTTGAATACGCAGACTCGAAGCCCAGTCACCCGCGAGGGAGAGGCCTTGGCCACAGTTTCCCTTTACAGAAGCTGCCTGCCCCTTTGGAAATCATGCTGCTTAGGCCGAATACATAATCACTGCTAAGGGAAGCAAAATGGATCCAAGAAATGTGTGAGCACAGGTTGGCTAATAATCTGATAGAGGCTGGGGTTGGATTGCAGAGTAGTGCCACCAATGATTGTTTTTCAAATACGTGCATCAGGCAACAGATCTAGTGGATTAGATTTGAAAGAATCCATAATCTCGGTTGATCAGTTTTGAAATGTTGCACTGGGCTCGAGCCCGGTGCCCCATTATGTAGCCCAAAATGCGTTTTGGGTATCATCTGTCGTTCCTGGCCTGCATAGTCAGTGCTGAAGGACCATGGGAGTTTTAGTCTAAAATGTCTGGAGGGTCACATAAAGTGTAAATATTCACTAGAGGAATCAACATTATTCGTTTTGTCTTCATTTTATTCTTCTGGTGACTGTATCGCGCACTCATTTCCACCTTGTGAAACACTCGTTTATGGGTGCGCTATAAATTAAAGATCATATCATACCTCTATTGTTTACGTTTTCTACTTTTAAAGAGGGGAGATGAAGTTGCATAAACTTCACAAAGCTGCAAAGTGTTTTCCTCAGGACATCTTCAAAGTCGGGGTTTGTATGTGCTTAAGTAGCAATATGTTAAAACGGTCAGTTACATGGAATTGTGGTAACCCTTTCCACCAGCAGGTCTGTGCAGACTAATTGCTGAATGTACTTCTCTCATAACATGAAGAATTGCTAACAGTGCAAAGGGATGTTACAAGCCATCATGCAATGCCTGGACCAGTGGGCTAGAACGCATACCATTGCTACTGTCTGCTGTTCTCTCATACCCCTGCTGTTTTAAATAGGACATCCTTATGATTGGACCAATCTCTTGGATCCAAACGTTGTCCTTCAATGTGTGCCTGTTTTTGGTGAGCTCTTGTTCTCTTTTAAGGGGGGTGGGGTGTAGGGGAACAAATATGTTTAATTAATTTTACCTCAACGATTAAACCAGGATGGGATTAAGCATCTTTTATTCCCAGTGAATCCATGTTTGTAATTCATTATGCCTGCAATGATAGGAGTCAGGAGATGTAATCCACCAAAGAAGTGAGTTCAATTGAACTCTCTGGCAGATCATTTTTTTAGAAGAATAGGAAACTTTGCAATTTGATAGCTTTGCAGTTTTAACATTTCCACAATTCCACAAATGAAACAAATGTGAACACCCCTACTCTTAACTCTATATGAATATTAAAGGGTAGTGAAAGCGGCCCTGTAGTTAAGGTGAGTCTGAGACATAGAGGAACCCCCAAAATTCTATTGTTAATACATTTTGATTCGAGTAACAAATTTGACCAACATGTTGAAAGTGCCCCGCTACCCCCACATTGCAAAGTTTCGTAAAGATCTGTTAAAACATGAAAAAGTTATTAAGCTTTAAAAAAACAGTATTTTCCCAAAAGTGCGGCCTACTTCCCATTCATTTTCCCATAGACAAAAAAGGTAAATTTTTCCCCAAGCGCACAGCCAAAATAGATGGACGGATTTGGACCAGGTCCAAAACTACTTGGGAACAAAGCATTGACTCGTTCGCCATGCATGGTTAAGGGTTATTTTGTGAAGTAGTTATTTAAATATTTGATGGAGAAGGGGGTGCCCCCTGGACACCCAGAAAATAGAGATAACTCTCTCCCATGGTACATTGCAGGATCATAAACATGCAAATGCCATCAGGGTAGAGCAGGGGGATGGCTAGAGCGCATTGAGTGAAATTTGGGAATTGGAGCTTTCTATAGCCTCGGCTATAGCCGCCAATAACCGATATCAGAAACCAAACTGCGTCACAGGAGCAGCATGTGTTTTGGGGTTAAACAGAGAAGCCAGGGGAGGTGAGGAGGCTGTCTGGGGAGTTGGGGGGAGCTAGCACAGATGCGGGGATCAGTTGCCAATATTCACGGTTACATCTGAGGCTACGATAGACTACAGATACCGACGGGTAAGAGTAGTTCTGTATTCGCAGCTATATGTTTGGGGGTGTCTGTGTTTCATTTATTTTCTAAAGTTATTTGCATAGGTATAGTGACTTTGGGGGTGAAAAATCACTGGCTATGGCAAAAGGCCATGCTCCGTGAACTGGTAGGCATTAGAGAGTCTTTTTTATTTTGGATGTGTGTTTTCAGACTTTTGAGCATGTGAGACTTTGGAGAAAATAGAAGAAAATAGTTTACAAAATTAACATTAAAAGGTGCAATTGTATTCTAGTTTTAGATGCTCCATACGATGTATTTTATGTTGTGTATCCTCTCTTATGGTATTATATTGTTTGGCTGTGAAATGTTTGCCTATCTAGTTTATTGTAATGTGTTTGTCCTATGCTTTCTTATTTTTCAGTTACTTTACATAAGTACATGGGTAGTATTGTACTGTATTGATCCTTTAAGTTGGATTGTAGTATAAAACTTGAAGTCAGTCCCCCTTTTAAATGACTTCGTGTAACCGCGGTTATGGTAAATGTCAATGAACCGCAGCTGCGGGTATAATACATTTTTTGCCCGATATTATTTATTGTATTTGTGTATTTATGTATAATGAGTAGTCCTTAAAAGGACTGTTTAAGGGAGCACTGAGTGTAGAACTTTAGCGCATTAGGAGTACTGTTTTGATGTTATGAAGGAACACTGCATTTCCTTCATCGGTTAGGTGTACTGCGTCATTTCTAGAAATTGGCCATCTTGAACTGTATGTTGTTGTTCCAAATCCATAATTGGCTGTGGTCTATCATGAATGCTGAAACTGCTTTATTAACATTTCTCTGGGATTTCTAAATTTTACCATTAAATCTGGTAGTCCATCTCCATTTTTGCTTTTGAGTGAGACTGGAAAAGATAAAGATGGCGTGAGGAAATAGTTCCAATAGTTTTCCCATGTCTTGTTTTATCATTAAAGTAAAGGACACCCCCTCATACATTCCCCACATCTTTGCAGCCTCCACAATAAATTACCATGACACCCATGTGCCCTGTACTTCTCAGACTTCACAATTTTCGAAAAACATGGAACCAATGCATTCCCCGCAATCCAAACCATTTAATTTTTAAATCTCTGAAACCTAGGTCCATGTTAATATTTAGTTTCTCACAAAAAGCCAACAACCAAATTAGTAACTATCTCCAATATGCCACACAGTTTTCAAACTAGCCATAATATCTGTACAATTTCTCTGTTTCCAGGAATATTATTTCTAGTTTGAATTTCTAGTAGTTTGTATGAGCAGGGTATGTATGATGTGTGTATGATGTGTATGTTGTATTTTCGAATTGGTTGGTGGTGTTGATATTATTTGCTGCTATACAGCAGCCACCCAGGGCACCGCATTGCTATTTGTGGGTACATATCCCCCCCACCTCTTCTGCAGCCGCAGCTATATTCGCATATTGTGTGTTCGTGGACGTGTGGTAACAACGGCCATCCGAAATTCTGTAAGGGGTGGCATCTTCTATAAACTATGTGGGGGATTGCAAGAGACTAGGGGAGTGGAGGAAGACTTTGAGGAGTGGCTGGGGGCTGTAGGCATGTTGAGGACAGTTTTTGGTGTTTGGTGTAGTGGAAATGTTGAAATGTCTTAGTAGGATGGAAAAAGACAAATAAAATAAAACAATAAAAAAAACAAAATGCACAAACTGAACAAATCACAGTACAAAAAGAAATAGGATTAGGGGAAATGTGGGTAAAAAGGATAAAGAATTTAAGGGCTAAAGTGCCAAAAGTGCTTGCAGTTACTGAGAAACCCTTTCACTAGCAAGTACAGAAAGCAATGTTGAATGTGAACTTCTTTTTTGTGGGTGTGGTGATTATTCTCGTATGCACGGATGCCGTCAAATGGCGTGGCCGTAGCTGCATCAATATATCGCAACATTTGATTGGCTTGTTTGTTCACGCACATAAAAGTAATGTGTAGACACAGAGCTGCAGCACGTAATTTCATTGGTTGGTGGGTCATGTGCAAAGATTGGTAGACACGTTAAAGGAGTTCGACGTCCTACTAGCTAATTTCGCACATGAGGGTTACGTCAGATGGCATGGGAAAATTTGCGTGAATACATACCAACGTTTGATTGGACCATTCGTTGGCACACATAAAAGTCATGTGTAGGTGTGGAGTCGCAGCAGGTGATATGATTGTCTGGCTTATTAGGCGTGAAGATACATACCCGTGTTGAAAGATGTCGACAACCCCACAGTCATAGCTGCATGTAGCCACGCATGCATCCTTAGTAGACGCAGCTGTACAACCATTAAAAAAATATATATATATATATTTATAAAGTTCTGCTGCGGGAGCAACAAGAGAATGGAGGAGCACCCTTCACTGGCTCCCAGTGGCTGCGAGGATTAAGTTCAAAACCCTCTGCATTGTCCACAAGGCCTTCTGGGGCTTGGGGCCTAAATACCTTCAACTCTCTCTTCCTAAATATCTCCCTTCACGAGCCCTTCGCTCATCCATCTCTAACTCCCTCATGGTCAGCCGCTTCTCGAAGCAACGTGCTGGGGGTAGATCTCTCTCCGCAGCAGGGGCCTCCCTCTGGAACAGCCTGCCTGCCTCCCTGAAACTTGAGGAGAACCATCTCCGGTTCCGGAAGCACCTCAAAACCTTCCTCTTCGCTTCTGCCTTCTCTCTCCCTCTCCCCTGCTAAACCTGCTTAACTCCCCACTGAATTCTGCACTTAACCTGCATCTGGGCCACTCTCAGCGACCTCGGTCCAGGGCCCAGCCACTCTCCACTTGCACTGACCCCCTGGCTCCCCCTGCACTGTGGGACTGTCACTGTATCCCTACAGCCCCCTGCCCAGCACTTGCTCTGCACTTACCTCGCACTTGCCACCAGCTGGCCCTTTTTATTTATCATTTATTATTTCATTACGCCACTTACCTTGTACTGCACTTCTCCCCCCACCTCCTCCCCCTGCACTTTCTCCTTTTTCCCCTTACCTCTGCACTTGCGCGATCTGAATGACACCTGGCCTAGTAGGATCGCTTGTCCGTCTTCCCCTTGTTTCCCTCCCTCCCTGCCTCGTCGCGCCTTGAAACACTTGTGTATAGGCGCGTTACAAATACCATATCATATCATATCATATCATATCAAAGTAGGCAGGATATGGTAGAATGTAGCAGCATCCAAAATCAGAGTCCACCACAGTAGAAAATCCAGAAAGCATCATGCACATTAAAATCCCATCAGCATAACGGGTTCCCAAGAGAAGAAATGCCGAAAATTCGGCAACGGTACGTTTCGCGACCAACTTGTTGCTTGTTCACACAGTTTTTTCACCCATAATACATGTGAACAAATAGAGGAGGGATGTCAGGCAGCTGAAACCCATGTAACAAACAAGGCACTAATAGCTCGCAGTTTAGCGTGTGGCCTTGTTGAGTGTTGAGTGTCATTGATAGTATTCATAATGCAGAATGGAACGTGATAATCTATGCATGATTCCAAGTAAGTGCAGGCTGATCTCGTTCTGTGTTCCAATTGATAGATGGAAACGGGTACAGGCAGGGAAGTCCATATCTGGCGGGCCACAATGCACGAGCGGTAGGCAGGAAATAAGGAAAATGAGTCAATGTGTGCTCACTTGTAAAAATGCTGAGGCCGTTCGAAATACAAGCCCATATTCGAGCCTATGGAACACAAAGAAATACATATATATGGGCAGAAGTCTTGTACATATTTATTTTAAAATATATTTAGTGTAGTCTTTCTACACAGTTACTGTAACACTTTAATAACTATTTATGAACAGTACATATACATGTAAATAATTAAAAAAGTTAAGTACATATGCATATGCAAATATACAATTTCTAACAACAGGTTTATTTGGGGGGAATGTGGATGCACAATTGCTTTTATTTTACTTTCTAGACATAATACATTGGTTTGATTAGCCGAAATATCTGTATTAATGTTAATTATATATGGAATAACAAAATCCTTGAAATTCAAGGAAAAAACATTAGTTGCAAGGACGTTAAGGTGAGAACTTAATGCAAAAAAACCCTGTAAATTCATCTAAATGCACCTTAACTTCACGCCCCCTGTTGCACAGACTGTGACTACAGTGATGAGATGTCATCGAGGCACTATGGAAGGGCGTGCTGTGAGAAAGGAAGACAGAAGGCCTCATTACGACCCAGGCGGTAAGGGATTACCGGTACCGGTAAGGGCACTGGTGCCGGTAATCTCTTACCGCCCTATTCCGAGGTCCCTTTGCGGGTCCTCCCTTAACGCCTGGTTTTACCAGGCGTCAAGGACAGAACCCGCAAAGGGACTTGGGAGGTAATAACGGTACCCCAATTTGCGGTACCGTTATTACTGCTTTCCCCATTCCCATTGAGCCCTATGGGGGCAAAAATGGGAATGGGGAAGGGCCATGATGAATGGGGAATTACCGCCCCCGCCAACCTTGGAATGGGCGGTAATTGCTCCATTCACCATGGCGGAATCGGTACGTTCTGGCGGCAACCATGGCGCTAATAGCACCACGGTTACCGCCTGTGTCGTAATGAGGCCCAAAGTACATGTTTGTCTGCCATACAGAACATGTTTTCACTAAACCTCATTCTCCTCTACTCTTGGTGTCCAGGTCACTGATTGGGCTGGTGTGAGTGAGTGGTGAAGCCTGGTCCCCAGACTGAGTACTGGATCTAAGATGGGGAGGAAAAGCCCTCTGCACAGCATCCCTCCAGCAGTGAGGGTGTGATGCAGCTATGGAGCAGGATGGGTTGGAGTTGGGCTGGAAAAATGACATTCACTGATCCAGGACAAGCTAAATATGTTCTGCAAGCCAGCATTATATAAAAAAAACAATGATATAATTAATGAAAAGTACAAGTATGGGAACACAGTTCAATGTGAGCCTAAGAAAATCTCCTCCCACATTAATTACTGTAAAAAAAGATTTAAAACAAAATAATAGGAGTGATAACATTGCATCCTTGTTGTCATTGTTGACATAGACATGCCGTTCTTATTCATGAGGTGATGGGCCACAAAAAAAAGCAATCAATAGTTTACATGTCAAACTTACAGACACCAGAAGAATAGAATAGAGAGCTTTAAACATGTGTGTTATTTTGTATTTTATTCTTGTTATTTTAATAAGAGATTGGAAAGCAAACTAATATTCTCTGGGGGGATTCTGATGCAAAAGTGATCATCACAGGTGTTTTCATGTAAACATTGGCACCCATTCAGAGGATTTGACACAAACAATAGTCAGATGGTGGTCTACTGTATATGCACTGGTAAGTATTTAGCAGGCCATCCCAGGCCTTGTGGGGATGTTGCTGGAGTGATGCTCAGGCACTGTGTTCCCCCTGCGCATACCACATTATGGTAACTATGGTGCCATATTCCTACCAACAATGTTGTCAATACAAGAGCCGTGAGGCTGCAATAAGTACAAGCCTCTCTTTTTTCTATTTAAGCTAGGAGATGCACACATCCATTCAATGCACATTTTTCTGATATTCTGCCCGTTTCTTAATCTGTGACCCCGAACAGATTGTGGGGGATTGTTGCCTGAGTACACCTTGTTCGGCTCTCCAGAAAAGGCACTGCAGTGTTAGGCATAATTTGATTGAATTTAATGTTTTCCATCACACAAAAAAATGTAGAAATTCACAATCGATTTGCACTGAAATATCATGAATATTAAACATATGAATAACACGTGCTTTAGTAAAAAAAAAACGAAATGTGCTAATACGAAGAAGTTGCTATGTATATTCTGCCATTTAGAACCATGCCTGTCACTGCCAACACACTGCTCTTCACCATTCAGCATCCTGTGGCTGTTGTACCTCCCTGTCCCTTTTTTATGTCAAGGTGCAGCACATTTTTGAGAAGTCCCCACCCCTCCACCCATCTTTTCTGCTCCATGTTTTATCATGAAGAATTCCCTGAAGCGTTACAGCATCGCTGATACTAAACCACATCAAATGCTGACTAGTTTGTGTCTGTTGGTGGCAGAGGAGGACGGTGGATTTTCACTGCAGACTCTGTGACAAGAGTTTAGGGTTTGTGCGAGGCAGCAAGGCAGACGCCTGGTGAAATGATCAGGGATTCTAGCCCCTCCTCAACAAATGCCTGACGAATGCTTCTATTGCTCTACCAAAGATAGGCCCTGCCCTGACTGCAGTATTCCCAGCAGGCCACTGAGCACAGTGACTGAGCATGGTAGAGTGACTTTGAGGCATCTCTCAGCCTGCCAACCATCATGCTAATCAAGGCAAAATTGGTGACTGCGTCCCCAAATTTCAAGTAGCCCTTTCTATAAATGAATCTCAATCAATTCCTGCCTAACAGGACATCCACTTCTTTATGGACGACCATGCTGCCCCATCGACACCAGTAACCTGTGGAGTCCCACAAGCATCCTGCAACTCCCCAACCCTGTACAACATTTATACCAAACCCCTCTTTGATGATCTAGATGCCCTCGGCTTATCCAACACAAATGATCCCGATGACACCCAAATCCTCCTCCCCTCTCTGGTTCATATCACCCTGACACCACAACCATCAACTCAGTTTATGACATTGTCCAAAACTGGATGGAATCCCATTAGTTATGCCTCAATGATGACAAAACGGAGATCCTCATGGTAGGCTCACACTCCACCCTCCACATCATTGACCCAGCTTACAAAACTTCTGACATTGAGGCAACCAAGTCCAAACATCTTCTGCAGTCAAGACCCTAGACATCTACACAGACAGCACCCTTGACTTCTCTCGCCAGGTCAATGCCATTGCTTCCTCTGCTGCCTATACCACAAAACTATTGAATGCCAGCAAACCATTCCTCTCCACAACTAATCGAGTGACAATAGACAGAGCAATCACCGGAAGCAAATTGGATTACTGTAATGCTCTCTTTGTAGGAACCTCTGAGCGTAACTTTTGCAAGCTGCACACCATCCAAAACAATACCCTCCAAGCAACCTTAGGTTTGTTCAAATACTACCACATCACAAAGGCCAGGAAAGACGCCTACTGGCTCCTGATGCATGAAAGGATTACATTGAAAACCCTATCCATCACACACAGGTGCACCACAAACACTGCCCCTGCTTACCTATCTCAATGGGTGGAGAAATAATTCCCCCGTTGCCTTCTAAGATCCATGAACAGCCATCTCCTCAGATTGGCCAGCTTCACCAAAAATACAGCAGGAAGACAGAGCTATCCTGTCATGTCCGCCAAGCTCTGGAACAATCTTCCCATCACCCTGAGAAAGGAACCCTCCTATTGGACCTTCTGAAAAAACTAAAACCATGGCTTTTTGCCTAAATGATCCCATGAGCTAACTCTCTAAGACATTCAGATACCGATCTCCCCCTCCTACACCCCTGCTCCATGAACCAAGACTTTTAAGACAACATTATACACCTGCCTCCCCGTCATGTGTTCTAGTTTGTTTCTTGCATTCCCTGTACTCTTTATTTTATTTTTTTCTCAATGTAACTAGCACCTAGATACCCAAGGGTACAGCACGCTGTAAGAACTGCAAGAATAAATAAATAAATATGAGTATATTTATGAAAAGCAGAAACAAACAGTTGTTTGGTGATATTATCCAGGTGTTGCATATGTATAGATATAATCTTGAGACTGACCTTATGATCTCTAGATCTCTGAATTGTGTGCATACTATGCTTCATTCTTCAGGCAGAGGTAGCTTATAGTAATGCATTCTGGGAAATCAATTAATGTTGTCACAATTAATTTTACATTACTGAGGGACACATCCAATTATAAAAAATCTCTTTTTATCTGCTTTTCTCCTAGATGAAACACTACTGTTGGTGATATTTTTGAGGGTTGCCTTCAGGGTTCCATAAGTTTAATTTCGTTTCTATGTTGCTTTCCAAATAAACATTCATTTTTTATTTGAGTTTTTTGGATTTTACAACTGATTAAAAATAGAGATAGAATATCGGACCTACATTGATGATAGTCAAAGAACGATTAATCATCAAAGGTGACTCCTATTTCAGGAGGAACACGGTGGTCTATTTCTTTCGTGTATAAACTCCGTTCCTCGGTAAATAGATGAAAGAGATGATCCCTTTTAGGTACCGGGATCAAAATGCAATCTGACGTAGGGATCGCCCTGATCCGTATTAGACTACTCAGGTTACAAGAGAAGCCGACCGGTTTCAGTGGTATGAGGATGAATGTCACCACTTTCTTCAGGGCTGGAGACACGCACCAGTTTGATTGTGTGGTCTAATTACTTCTTGTATGAGAGAGCTCAATCTCTGGTATCCAGGAGTAGGCGGTCGCCCTAAGAGATAGGGTATGGGAGAAAGAGAAAACAGGGGAGCGTGCCATTAAGAACATGTCCCACCATTTATCTCAACAGAGGATAGATTTTAAAACTACATCTTACCCAATCGAGCTGTAGGAACTCCCATCTATCAGGGTCTTGGGTTCGAGTAGAATTCTTTCACTATATCCCGAATTCAAAGGGGTTTCTATATTAGCCCACCTACAGAGAGACTATCCTGTAAGTCATCACATGGAACATTGAAAACACTACCATATCAGACTACTCAAACATAGTAGTGTAATAGCAGAATACATTTAAAATTACAGTTTAAAACTAGCTCACTAAGTTACACTGTTCAGCTCCTAGAGAGCTTGAACTGCGGTGCACTATAAGCGATATTCAATCAACACTACAGCTAAGTCAATGCCTAGTCTGGGATGCTGAGGAAAATCCTTATTGATGTATTTTTATATTCAGTTCAGTACTCTGGATGACAACCCTTGTATAACACCCCCCTCTTAGAACCCCCCTGACCCCACTGAGCCAAGAAGTAGGTTTGTTTTGCAAATTAAAAGGTTTATTTGAAAAATTAAACAATATATATATATCACATCTTTATAATAAATTAATATCTGATAGTACATTTAGACATATGATGTTGATCAACAATGGGTAATCTGGCACTAGCACACTTCTTTACAATCAATGAGGAGTTAGTATAGGATGGATAAAGTAGCAAAAATACTTTTATGATTTCAAGGGGAAAGCAATGAGGAATAAAATGTAGTACAGAAATACTTGATATGATTTTAGCAAAAGATAAGATAATCACTTTTTCTCTGGCAATTCACCCCCCTCCCCTATGCAATGTAAGAAATGGAAGGAGATGGAAAGAGGAGCACACAGTTCTCAGGAATGCAATCAAATACAATACGAAATTCAGTTCCCCCCCCAGCAAACTTAGAGGAAACAGGTAGGAGTTTGAAACACAGGCCCAAAATGCTTTTTAAATGTGATGGCAATGGATGGGAAAATGTGCCAACTGATTTTAATTCCCTCTAGAGATTCAGGGTGAGTGGGAGATGCGTGTTGGTATTAGTTCAGGCTCACTTTAGCAATGCTCTATGAGTTATTACCAAGTTGCAACGGATTTTAACAAAAGAAAGAATGGAGCTGCTATTTTGACAAGTGGAGAAATTGAGCCAAAATCGCAAATCGCGGTAAATTTCGCGAGTGCGTAAATCGTGATTGCGGAAAAAGTATAAGGAGTAGGAAGTCAGTTGTAGGCTTGTTGGAAAGCTTAGATTCTAAGCCCAAACGGTTCCAGAGATACGGACGATTAAATAAAGGTAGTTTTTCGGATTTAAAGTAAACTCAAAATGACAGGTGACAGCTTGCAGCTGCAGAATTGACAGGTGACAGTTGTGCAGCTTTAAAAATGACAGATGACACGATTTCTAGGAAGCAGTTCTACTTAGGTTAAAATAGTTTGGATTAGATTATTTTAACTAAGAGATTGGTTCTGCACAGTTCTGCTAGGTACTCACAATATAAATTTGAACTAGGCCTCATCACGGATCTGGTCAACACGTCCGGCTGCGGTTCTGCTCACAGCGATCTGGGTCAGCTCTGCTCTGCTGGTCTAGCCTCTCTGGATTCTGGATGTAACACTGCTTTCTGGGTACTGCTACAGGTTCTTGCAAAAATTCTCGGCAAAACTTCAAACAGCTTGCCCGGCTGTTGAATAGTTTGGTCAGTTTTGAGGCCTGCTGAAGAGGATTCAGCTGGTGGATTCAGACCTCTCTGCTACAAATTCTGGAGTTAATTTCTGCTACAGGGTCTGGAGATTGATGGATTTGAAGTCTGGATCTCTGGATGTGAAGTCGTCGTTCAGCATGCTCCGCAGCAAATGGAATTGAAGGTCTCTACCTGTCCCAGCAGTCTCTTTTTATGTGTTTTGGAAAGTGGGTGTGTGTGTTGGTCATAACTAAACCTGCCCCTCCCACTTATCATTGGCCAATTCCTCCTCTCTCCCTTGATTGGGGGAAGGAAATGTGAGTCAGAGTGATGCTGTAGGTTTTATGGTCAGAGGAACCTCCCCTTGTCAGATTGCACACAAATCTATATTTGATTCAAATACATATTTCCCAGATATACAATTTGTTGAAATTACATGTACACATTATATATTCCTTATGGTCTTTGCTTGTCCGCCTCTGATCTTCCTGGGGGCTTGCATTAAAAAATGACAACATTTTGCGCTTTTTAACTGGTTTTGCAATATCAGACATTTACCCAAAATTACACACATGTGCGCAAGGAGTATGGACATTAATTGATTAAGTGTCAGATTTTTAACATGCATACATTTGGAGTGAGACCCTATTTTCCGCTAGCAACCCCCCAGAATACACCACAGGGTCCTAACGCCTCTTAAAATGTTCACAGAAAAATCACAAAAATAATGATATTACTTATATAATTCTGACAAGTCCGCACTATGAGTTATCTATCTTTTTAAAATTATGCTCTGGTCAAAAAGGGGTGTGGCTTCCCACATCACAGGGTGGAATAACTGGTTTATCCACTTCCCCCAAGCTCAGCTGGCTTGCAGAGGCACTGCCCCTCCCAGTTTCCCCCAAGAGGAAGCTATTTTACGACGCCCCCAATATAACATTCGCCTGAGTCCAGGACAGGCCTTTGTTCAACTCCCTGTAGTCCCCAGCTGCTCCACCCCTAATCTAATCAGAAAGGTGTTAACTCCTTTTGGCCAGGGGCAGAGTGGCTGAGCATCCAGTTTCAACTCCTGTCGGGGGTAGTTGTCAGGCAGAATTCAGTTTCATTAAGCCAGGTTTCAGCTAAATGTCACTTTTTGTTCCCAGTTTTCTACATTCAAATCAAACTGACAATTTTTACCTATACATTAAATAATTACTTCCTTCAAGTCATTTCAGAATATACTTTTACATTGTATCCACCTCTTAGCAAGTCTTTCCTTGGTCTGGTTTTGTTTCATTTGTTCAGTTTTACACAAAAGTCTGGTGGTTTTAAAACGCCGGCTTTCTGATAGTGGTGAGTGCTGGTAATGCAACCATGTTTGGGATTAAGAAAATGAATTCCCCACAGTTCTGGGTTGCTTTTGGCAATCAGCATTGCCATTCCCAATGGTTTCAGGCTACTGTGTGTGTAGCCCAATGGTGGTTTTAGGCAGTGCCCTCCTGTGCTCACAACATAGGCAAAAATGAGTGGCAGCCTATTCTTCATGTTTTCCCTGTGCACTCTCTGGGGAGTTCTGGCCATCATGATGTTTTCCATGCCAGTACTGCACAGTTTTATCTTAGGGCTTGTATGCATGGGTAAAAACATCCCACAAGCCCCCCCTCTTGCGATGGCCATTCTGTCCTTTCGCTGATGGAACTCGCAAGATCTGGGATGTTCGCCTCCTCTTCTTCCAATTCCATGGATGGCACAGTTCAGCATCTTTTCCTCCCTCCAGTCGACCAATCAGTTCTCCTTGCTGGTCCTGATGGGAGGATTGGGCGGTACCCCGGGCTCCTCGGGTCTCTGCGTCCGGTCCCCGGTCGTCCTCCTTGGTCAGTCTCCATGGTTTCATCTCTCCTAGGATGATAAAGCAAAGTGGCAATACCTATTCGTAGACATTTCTTCACCACTATTAATGGTGTGGCTAACATATACATTTTATGAATCAGAAGATATGAACACATACATTTTCTTTTTTAAATTAGGAGACAAGAACATATATATACAAGGATCACAGAATTTTATATGCTATATGTGGAATATTTTAGGGTTGGAACTGAATTACTCTGGAGCGGCCCCCTCTGGGATTCCAGTGGATTCCTCCAGTTGTTGCAGAGTGTGCCTGGGATGGCAACACTTTAGCTGATTTATATGTACCCACTTGTCTTCCCCTTCCCCCAGACTGCCTTTGGGGATGCAGATCTTATAGGCAACAGGGGAGATCTTGTCTATAACTTCAAACGGTCCCTTCCATGTAGGCAAGAATTTTCGCTGTTTGGCCTGGTTCCTTTGGAAATTGTATAGATAGACCCGTTCACTTACCTTATATTCCTTTCGGGTAGTTTTTAAATCATAGTGGGTCTTCATGCTCTCGGCTGATCTTTCTAGATTCCGCTGAGCATAGGCAAAAGCATGCTGAAGGTGTTTCTTTAAATTCTCCACATACTCATGAGTTGTGGAGGCATTTATCAGTGTCTGCTCTTGAGTGCTGTAGAGCAAATGCTGGGGAAGCACCATCTTGCGTCCCGTCATCAACTCAAATGGTGACATTTTAGTTGCAGATGAAGTGGTAGATCTGATGGCCATTAGGACCAGAGGTAATCGGATATCCCAACTTGGCCCAGAATCTGCCACAAACTTTTTTAATATGCTCACAATGGTTCGGTTATATCTCTCCACTGCTCCAGAAGAAGCTGGCCTGTAAGCAATGTGTAGCTTCCTTTTAACCCCTAGTATCTCCCAAATCTTTGTCATTACTTCACTGGTGAAGTGGCTACCCCTGTCTGACTCAATCCTTTGAGGTAGACCAAAACCGGAAAGATGTGGTTAATCATCAGGGCAGCTGCTGTTCCGGCCTTGCAGTTTGGGGCTGGGAGACATTCCACCCAATTGGTAAACAAGTATGTAACGGTCAACATGTACTTGTTTCCTCTAGACGAGCGAATTACAGGGCCTACAAAGTCGATTTGCAAATCTGACCATGGCAGTGTCATCCCCGTATTTTGGAGAGGCGCACTGTGTCTGAGGGATGATGGCTGAAATTGTGCACACACAAGACACCCCTTCAAGTACTGGTCGAGGTCCTGCCCCATGTGTGGCCAGTATGCAACCTCTCTTAAGATTTCCAGTGTTGTGTGAAACCCCCTATGACCGGCGGTGGCCGCGTCATGGGCGTGACTTAACATCAGGCTTCGGAATGAGGTAGGGACCACCCACTGATCATGGCCAGCTTGGGATTTCCTTACCAACAAACCGTCTTGGATTCGGAACCTTTTTGGACATTTCATCAACACTCTTAGGTCCTCTTTCCCAATGTAATCGGTATCCGTCAGGGGAAAGTTCTCAGGGTCCTCAAGGTGTTGGTAAAACTTACCAATAATTGGATCCCCCTTCTGAGCTGTAATTAAATCAGCATCAGGGGTCTCCTTACTCCATTGTGCAGTTGAAAGATCATTGTGAGCATTTGTCTGGGACCTAGTGATAGCAGTGACCTGGATTTCCCCCAATAGGGACTCTATTTCTATTAGATCCCCTTGGATGGCCCCGGTTTTGGCCAGCTGATCAGCTAAGTCATTTCCAGTTTTGTCTGGTCCCTCTACTTTGGAATGACCCTTGATCTTTTTCCAGTAGATGGTCATCCCATTCGATGTGACCAGATCATCAATAGTTTGGATTAACTTCCCATGTTTCAGGGGTTTGTTATTAGCGCATAACATGCCTCTGGTTTTCCAGTTGACCAGGTGCTCCACGAACCCGTTCCATACATAATCTGAATCTGTGATTATGACCAGTTCGTGGAGTTGATGCTGGACAGCAGTGAGGATGGCCTGATGCACAGCCATCAATTCTGCCACCTGACTACTTCTGGGACCAATTTTGTATCCAGCGGAGGGTTCTGGGAACTCCTTCACCCATGCATTCCCTACGCCAGCCACCAGTTCTTTCTCCCCGTCGTTGTCAACATGGTAAGAGCATCCATCCACATAGACAGTGTGCATTCCCTCACACTTGTCTTCTTCAAAGACTTTGTGTGGGGAATTAAGGTATGCCTCCATGTTGTCATTGATTTTTAGACTTTCGTCCTCGAGACAGTTTTCTCTGGCACAATCATGCAAGTCAGCCAGACCTTGCGCGAGGTGACTCTTCTTGTTTTGGCCATATCTGACCTCCACAGGAAAGCCTTGCATTGACAGAATCCAGGAAGTAATTCGGGAATTACTCACATTTCCGGCCCGGATTCTGTCACTTTGGAGATATTGCAGAGGCTGGTGTGGAGTCTCCACTATGATGTGTTCCCCCTGGATAAACGGGCGGTAATTCTTCAATGCCCACAACGTTGCCAGAAGTGCCTTCTCACAATCGTTGAATTTTTCCTCCACAGAGGATAAAGTTTTGCTCACATAGGAGATTACTTTATTGACCTTCTCATGCTTTTGGTATAATACTGCCGTCAAGCACGTATTAGAGAACCCTGTCTCCAGGAAGAACTCCTTGTTTTTGACAGGGTAAGCTAGGCAAGGCGCTTGTGAGAGGCTTCTTTTGAGTTGTCTTACCGCCTCGGATTGTTCTGGACCCCATTCTCACTTGACCCCCCCTTCAAGAGATGAATCAGGGGTCTAGTGATCGCTGCGTAGTCTTCAATGAACTTTCTGCTGTAATTAGTCAGTCCAAGGAGGCTCCTTAGTTCCCGCAGAGTTGTGGGGTCTTTCAGTTTCTGGAGTGCTTCCACTTTCTTTTCCTGGGGACAGAGACCCTGAGGAGTAATCTCATGCCCCAAGAAATTAACATGGTTCTACACCACTGTGCTTTCTGGAAGGAAAGTTTTGCTCCGGCGGCCCTCAACTGCGTCAGAACATAATGGATCTCCGCTATGTGTTCCTCCACAGATGAACTTTTGATGAGGACATCATCTACATAAGCCAGGTTACCCCTCGCACCCAGGTCGGGCATGGCCTTATGTAGGAAAATGTTGAATTCATTGCCGGAGTTGAGGTATCCAAAGGGAGTCCGGGTCCATGTGTACTGCTGGCCCCCAAAGGTAAAAGCCAGTTTGTATTGGTCCTCCATACTGACAGGCACGGTCCAGTATCCATTGGTCAGGTCTATTGCTGTGAATACCTGTGACCCCTGAATCTGGGCCAGCCCTTGGTCAATGTAGGGCAGAGGCCATCGGGAAGTATGGACCTGTTTGTTGAGCTCCCTAAGGTCGGCGCAGAGTCTCCACTGGCCGTTTGGCTTCAATATTCCCAGCACCGGATTATTGAAGGTGCTGTGTACTGGACGGATTATTCCCCGGGACTCAAGGTTCTTAATTATTTCAGTAAGGGACTCCATGGATGCGAGAGGCAAACGATATTGCTTCACAAACACTGGAGTCATTCCAGGGTCCGTGGGAATTGTTGTGGTGTGGATGTCGGTGCGACCACAGTCATATGAGTCTACCGCAAAGAGATCTTGGAAATCCAAGAAAACTTGTTTCAACTTTTGCTTCTGTTCCAGAGTCACACAGGCATCAGCTAGGTTGACTCTCTCTTCCGCCATCTGCCTGAAGCCTGGAAAGACTTCTGGTTTGGCTATCTCAGCGGCCTCCTCCAGCTGGGTGGAGAAGTCCCTGGTCAGAGTGCTGATTTGGACTGGAGGGTTCAGGTGGGAAAGGCAGCCCTCATTGGCCTGGAAAATCACCTCATCCCTCCTGAAGTCACAAGTCACATCTTCCTTACCATAAGGGCAAGAAGTGTACACCAGGAAGTTACCCCCATGCCGGGTGAAAATCCTGTCTGGTGTTGTATTGTCCTCACTGTCACTGTCAAAACAGTCTTGGGGGATCGGTCCTAACAGTTCATTTCCTAAATCAATGGAGAAATGTCGGTCATCAACCGCCATTCCAATAATGGTGCCTGCGGCTAGAGTAATACTCTTTAAGTCGCTGTTCTCCACCTCTATTGGAATGGTGTCATGTTCTATGTTGACTAATGGAGTTGGGTTTACCCCCAACCCTTGCTGTTGGAGAGAAGCATTTAGATGTATATAAGCATCAGGGTTTTGACATTTTTGTCCTCTTTTAACTTTCACTTCCAGGGAGAATTGTCGGGTCCTTTCTGGGATGGTGACTTCCTCTTTGATCTGAATTTCAACTGCATAAGGTAGCAATTGAGCTGACCTAAATGCCTTTTCTGGATTATCAAAGCCCATGGGATTATCCGCTAATCGGGACCAAGCTTTGAGGTTTATTAGGTCCAAACTAATGGCAAAGCGATGGAGAATGTCACTGCCTAAGTAAAAGGCGGCAGTAACGTCTCGCACGAACCAACAATTATGGACTATGCTCTTGTTGCCAATGGAGATTTTGAGCATACACCTGCTTGGCAGGAGATGTTTGGAATTAGGTGCTTCCAGGTCCATTTCCCATTTGTCTATCAGTTTGAATGTGGGAATGGCTGGATCTTTTGGGAGTTGGCGGAACATGGCTTCGCTGATGAAGCTCTTACCGTTGTTCACACACACTCGAGCGAGAACAGAGTCCTTCCCATCATTTAACTGAACAGGGATGAACAACTGATCTCCAGTTTGCTGAATATCAGCCAGGCTCTGAGCTGATTTCACATCTTTCTGGACTATAGGAGTGGGACTGTCTGATTGTGGATTGGTGAAGAATTTCAGAGTGTTTCCTTCCAGTGTGGAATACCACCTTAAACTGGAAGGAAGGTTGATTTTCAGAAATAGAGAGGACCCCCCATCACCAGTCTGTTGTCCTACTGCTATTACTGTCACGTCTGGAATCTGGTTGTTCTGGAAGTGAAATTCTACTTGGTCAGATTTTTGTTCAACCATGTGGCAGGTGCCGTTTAAACTAATATGGTTGACACTCTGTTTTAATTTTATTGGTCGGCTAGTCTGGGTCCAGAGGACCTTGTTTACGCAATCTATTAGGGGTGACAACCTTCTCAGGAGGTCATTCCCTAGTAAACAAGGGGTGCCCTCTGGAGTCACTACTATGACCGGGTGTTTCACCTTGTGTCGCCCAATCTTAATGTCCAAATCTGCAGTCCCCTCGACAGGAATTTCCTTCCCGTCAAAGTTCTGCAGTTGTCCAGGAAGAGAGGTGAGAGGAATACGGTTATTCTCCCCCCTTCCTACATTTAGTTCCTCAAAGGCCCTTTTGGACAGAAGGGTAGCTTGGGATCCAGTGTCCACCAGTGCCAAAATTGTACCCTGCCCCTGTACTTGTACCGGGTCATAATATCTTCCCTCCTTCTCCTCAAGGGGGCACAGATAACGCACATTTTTGGACAACTGGTGGACTAACTTTCTGGTTTTGGACATTGCAAGAGAAGAGATTTGGGCAGAATTCTGTGAAGAGCCTGGGGAATCTGAAAGAAAAAGTTGGCAACTGGAGATCAGAGACATTGTGGGTTCCCCTGGTTCCGGTTCTGGGCCGCCCCCCCCTTTTTGGAAGCAGTCACCAGGATGGGTTTGACCCTTGGGATTTTGGTATTGTCGGTTCTGGGATGAGATGATGGGCGGCGGTAGCTCAGTCTCCACATCTCCCCAGTCTGGATTGGAAACCCTTGGGACCCATTTTTCCTTGGGAGGAGTTCTCCCATTTCTGAAGGAGAAGATCCTTTTCCCAGGATCTTCTGAGGATCCCTCTCCCTCAAATTAGAAGACCTGTACCTCCTCCACAAAGTGGGTCTGTTTGGGTCCTTTGTTTCTCCTACATCCTCTCTGTTCCTTGGGTGGCAGACTTTCAGGGGTAGGAGATTTTGTTTCCGGTTCCTGGCTTTCCAGGGGCTGTTTACACGTTGGGAAGGAAGCTTCCTCCAAGGCTTTACAGCCCCCTCCCCCTTGTGCCTCCTCCCTGGGAACCGGTGGGTTATCTGGGTGCTGCCCCCGTCACTGTTCCGGAGCACCAGGTCCAGAGTTTGGGGCATTCTGCGGTGGCATGCTCATCTGAGGGTTCTGTTGAGCCCTAAGTATGTGACCCAGATCCCGTGCCATATTTTGGACCTGGCGCTCAAGTTGTGAAACCCGCTCAGGCTGATACGGGCCTCTATTTTCTCCCCTGGGCTGATCCCGGGAAGGGTAGCTATCCCTTCTCTGGTAGTACCCCTGGTTGGGAAGATTTTGGTACCCCTCCACCCTTGGCCTCCCCTCTCCCGGATTAGGTTGTCTGGGCTCAGGGAATTGGGGAAAGAAGGATGGATGATTTTGGTGCTGGAAATTGGGTGGATACTTGGGGAAAAAGTTCTGCCCAGGATTTGGAGAATTTCTGCCCTCCTGTGGGAAGTTGGGAGGGAAGTTCCCTGGGTTAGGTGCTTGGCTGGATCCCCCCCTTGGGCTGGAGGAGTCCACACATAACCCAGGATTGGTCGGTTTCCCTTGTAGCGGGGACTTACATAGTCAGGGGAGCGGGGGACCCCATTTGTGGGACTACCTCCTCGACTCCCTGTCTGTGACTGGCCCGAGGACCTTCTGGGCTGTGAATTATTTGGTGCAGGCAGGTTTTTAGGCCCCCCCCATCTCCAAATCTAAAACAGGGGCAACCTTTACCTCTGCCACCTTGGCAGCAGCAGGGGTGCTGTTGGTTTTGGGGTTTTTCGGCGCGTTATTTTTATTTTCGATGGGCTTCTGCACCTCATAGATCCGGGTAGCCCGTTCAATGACCCAGTCTAAAGATCTTTTCTCATGAAAATCTCTCACGAGCTGGGTCATTATGTATTTGGGTAAGGCACGGTAAAACGTATTGATACATTCTCAGCTATCCGTGCGCACCCTTCTGGTGGTCTGCGCAAAAGCAGGCTTTAATTCTTGCACAAACTCTTGTGGGGCCTGATCCTCCCCACATTGCAAATTGTAGGCTGCCTTGCGAGCCTCTTGAGGATTTCTGTGCACAGAAAAATGTTTCAAGATGGCCGCCCTGTATGTGGACCACCTTGAATGGTTTTGATCCTCCAGCCCCTCAAAGAAACTGGAGTATTCTGGTGAGAAGGTCCACTTTACATATTGAAGCTTTGGCTGTCCTTCAAATGGAAAGTCTCCATCATTTGCTCATAGAGCTCCAAGTGTTCCCAAACAGAATACTTGGCGTTCTTATGATAAGGCCTGATGACACTCCTTATTGCCTTTATTTGTTTCAATGGGTCCTTAAGCAAGGCCCTTTTTGCCTTATTGGCCTTTTTGGTTCGGGTAACCCTGGTCCATTCATCCTCCGACTCAGAAGCGCTGCTCCCAGAGGTGCCGTCTGATCTTCCAGGTTTTCCCGGATTCTGCGAGCCTGGGACTGGCTGGCAGAATGTGGGGACCTGGTCTCCTGTGTCCTGTAATGCTCAGAGGAGTCTTCAGACCCCTCCTTGCTACCAGGATTTGCTGGGTATCCCCCCCACTGACCTAACTGGGCAGAGGTTTTCAGGATGCCCTTAGTGGGCCTACTCTCCTGGGGTTCCCCACTAAATTGCACTGTGCTTGGGTGCCCATACCCGGATGCCCTGCCCCTCCATTCCTGGGTGGTACTGGCCTATGAGCCCCATACTTTTAGCTGTATAGTAATCTGCCATCCCTGTGGCCCCATGCTCATGTGCGCCAGGGAACATGGGGGTGGCAGAGTCCAGGGACTGGTAGAGGTGAAGGCCTCTGGCACTAGGGCTCCTGAGGTTATGCTCAGGAGTTTCTCTTTCCCAGCGAACCTCATCCCTATCCGCTCCTGCTCCCTTTGGCAATGCAAGAGCCTGCGCTTTCAGTTACTCAGTTAAGGCCTTACTAGACTCTATCAGTCTCTCCTGCATCGCTAACTGTTGCTGGAGCCTATCATTGTGCTGACAGAGAGCCTCATTTTCTCTCTGTGCCTCCTGATTGGTCCTCGAGTACTGGGCCAGTCTCTGCTGCAGGAGGGTTACCTCCTCAGTCCCATCCCTACTGGCCTGCTCCTTTTTTGCCAGAGCATCCTCCACCCTCCTGGTGTGCTCTAACAAGTTCTGGTGTTCTTTTTGGAGGTCACCCAGTCCCTGGAGGTCCAGGTGATTTTCTTCCATTTTCCTTTTTAAGTGGCAGACTTCCTGGCCTAAGGTATCCTTTTCCTGACTAAGATCCTGCATCTGTGCCGCCAGGTCGTCCCTTTGCCTTTGGAAGGCACCAGCTTTCTGGCGCTCCTGGTCAAACTCTGCCTGGGTATCCAGGTCTTTCAAAATCAGTTTATTGCTCTCTGCCTTCTCCCTATCTAGGTGGCTTTGCAGGGTGACTACCTGCTCAGCACATGCCCTATTGAAATCTAATTGTTGCTCCAGCTTTCTCTGGCTCTGCAGTAGGGAGTCCAAACCTTCTTGGTACTCCTTCTGCAAGGCCAGAAATCTGGTATCCTGGTCTGCCTTTTCCTGTTGCAGCACATCCATATCCTCCTTTATTTTAGTTATGTACTGTCTGCTGTCCTTTTCTGACTCCTGGCTCCTGAGCAGCCTCTGCTCAGAAGAGTCCAGATCAGATTGGGCCTTCTCTAACTCCATCTGTTGCCTATTTGCCAGATCTTGGCCTTCAGCACATTTGTCCTGCATGGCTCCCATATATAGATACAAATATGCCGCTATCCTGGCAATCTTATTATGTTCATCTTTGGCTTTAGGGGCCATATATAGTTCACTCAGGGCCACATGTAGGGGACCCTGATCTCTCCAGATATCTTACCCTGTTTCAGTGACCTGTTGCGCGATTGCCTGCAACCAGACCGCCTGGTCCTGATGAATCCACTCACCTCTCACAAATAGCTTATGTAAGAGGTGCTCCCTCGCTATTTTCATGTCTACCACGGTCGTCATTCTGGAATTTGAGTTCCTTCCTGACTTACAGAAGTTTGTATTTTATTTTGCAAAACAGACCGTTTCCTTAGAGCGTTCCTTTGAGGAGTGCTTTAAAGCGTAACACAGTGTGGTGATCCGACCGGATGTATGTCTCCCGTCAGTTAGCACACTGTATTAATCTGCACAAGTGATAGATCTAACCCAGAATATCCCGGACGAGCCCCCACTTTTGTAAGTAATATTCAATCAACACTACAGCTAAGTCAATGCCTAGTCTGGGATGCTGAGGAAAACCCTTATTGATGTATTTTTATATTCAGTTAAGTACTCTGGATGACAACCCTTGTATAACACCCCCCTCTTAGAATCCCCCTGACCCCACTGAGCCAAGAAGTAGGTTTGTTTTGCAAATTAAAAGGTTTATTTGAAAAATTAAACAATATATATATATCACACCTTTATAATAAATTAATATCTGATAGTACACTTAGACATATGATGTTGATAAACAATGGGTAATCTGGCACTAGCACACTTCTTTACAATCAATGAGGAGTTAGTATAGGATGGATAAAGTAGCAAAAATACTTTTATGATTTCAAGGGAAAAGCAATGAGGAATAAAATGCAGTACAGAAATACTTGATATGATTTTAGCAAAAGATAAGATAATCACTTTTTCTCTGGCAATTCACCCCCCTCCCCTATGCAATGTAAGAAATGGAAGGAGATGGAAAGAGGAGCACACAGTTCTCAGGAATGCAATCAAATACAATACGAAATTCAGTTCCCCCCCAGCAAACTTAGAGGAAACAGGTAGGAGTTTGAAACACAGGCCCAAAATGCTTTTTAAATGTGATGGCAATGGATGGGAAAATGTGCCAACTGATTTTAATTCCCTCTAGAGATTCAGGGTGAGTGGGAGATGCGTGTTGGTATTAGTTCAGGCTCACTTTAGCAATGCTCTATGAGTTATTACCAAGTTGCAACGGATTTTAACAAAAGAAAGAATGGAGCTGCTATTTTGACAAGTGGAGAAATTGAGCCAAAATCGCAAATCGGGGTAAATTTCGCGAGTGCGTAAATTGTGATTGCAGAAAAAGTATAAGGAGTCGGTTCTATGCTTGTTGGAAAGCTTAGATTCTAAGAGGAAATCTTGTTCCTAGCCCAAACGATTCCAGAGATACGGACGATTAAATAAAGGTAGTTTTTCGGATTTAAAGTAAACTCAAAATGACAGGTGACAGCTTGCAGCTGCAGAATTGACAGGTGACAGTTGTGCAGCTTTAAAAATGACAGATGACACGATTTATAGGAAGCAGTTCTACTTAGGTTAAAAAAGTTTGGATTAGATTATTTTAACTAAGAGATTGGTTCTGCACAGTTCTGCTAGGTACTCACAATATAAATTTGAACTAGGCCTCGTCACGGATCTGGTCAACACATCCGGCTGCGGTTCTGTCTGCTCGGCGGGTCAATCAGGCACCGGTTCTGCTCACAGCGATCTGGGTCAGCTCTGCTCTGCTGGTCTAGCCTCTCTGGATTCTGGATGTAACACTGCTTTCTGGGTACTGCTACAGGTTCTTGCAAAAATTCTCGGCAAAACTTCAAACAGCTCGCCCGGCTGTTGAATAGTTTGGTCAGTTTTGAGGCCTGCTGAAGAGGATTCAGCTGGTGGATTCAGGCCTCTCTGCTACAAATTCTGGAGTTAATTTCTGCTACAGGTTCTGGAGATTGATGGATTTGAAGTCTGGATCTCTGGATGTGAAGTCGTCGGTCAGCATGCTCCGCAGAAAATGGAATTGAATGTCTCTACCTGTCCCAGCAGTCTCTTTTTATGTGTTTTGGAAAGTGGGTGTGTGCGTTGGTCATAACTAAACCTGCCCCTCTCACTTATCATTGGCCAATTCCTCCTCTCTCCCTTGATTGGGGGAAGGAAATGTGAGTCAGAGTGATGCTGTAGGTTTTATGGTCAGAGGAACCTCCCCTTGTCAGATTGCACACAAATATATATTTGATTCAAATACATCTTTCCCAGATATACAATTTGTTGAAATTACATGTATATATTCCTTATGGTCCATGCTTGTCCGCCTCTGATCTTCCTGAGGGCTTGCATTCAAAAATGACAACATTTTGTGCTTTTTAACTGGTTTTGCAATATCGGACATTTACCCAAAATTACACACATGTGCGCAAGGAGTATGGACATTAATTGATGAAGTGTCAGATTTTTAACATGCATATATTTGGAGTGAGACCCTATTTTCCACTAGCAACCCCCCAGAATACACCACAGGGTCCTAACGCCTCTTAAAATGTTCACAGAAAAATCACAAAAATAATGATATTACTTATATAATTCTGACAAGTCCGCACTATGAGTTATCTATCTTTTTAAAATGATGCTCTGGTCAAAAAGGGGTGTGGCTTCCCACATCACAGGGTGGAATAACTGGTTTATCCACTTCCCCCAAGCTCAGCTGGCTTGCAGAGGCACTGTCCCTCCCAGTTTTCCCTAAGAGGAGGCTATTTTACAACGCCCCCAATATAACATTTGCCTGAGTCCAGGACAGGCCTTTGTTCAACTCCCTGTAGTCCACAGCTGCTCCACCCCTAATCTAATCAGAGAGGTGTTAACTCCTTTTGGCCAGGGGCAGAGTGGCTGAGCATCCAGTTTCAACTCCTGTCGGGGGTAGTTGTCAGGCAGAATTCAGTTTCATTAAGCCAGGTTTTAGCTGAATGTCACTTTTTGTTCCCAGTTTTCTACATTCAAATTAAACTGACAATTTTTACCTATACATTAAATAATTACTTCCTTCAAGTCATTTCAGAATATACTTTTACTTTGTATCCACCTCTTAGCAAGTCTTTCCTTGGTCTGGTTTTGTTTCATTTGTTCAGTTTTACACAAAAGTCTGGTGGTTTTAAAACGCCGGCTTTCTGATAGTGGTGAGTACTGGTAATGCAACCATTTTTGGGATTAAGAAAATGAATTCCCCACAGTTCTGGGTTGCTTTTGGCAATCAGCATTGCCATTCCCAATGGTTTCAGGCTACTGTGTGTGTAGCCCAATTGTGGTTTTAGGCAGTGCCCTCCTGTGCTCACAACATAGGCAAAAATGGGTGGCAGCCTATTCTTCATGTTTTCCCTGTGCACTCTCTGGGGAGTTCTGGCCATCATGATGTTTTCCATGCCAGTACTGCACAGTTTTATGGTAGGGCTTGTATGCATGGGTAAAAACATCCCACAGCACTCAATCCCAGCTGGGCATACTCAATTGAGTATCATGGATTAATTGGAAAGGTACATTTATATTTGAATAAATGTGACTCGGATTCGAGTGTGATATAACGAATGGGAAGTTTTGTGGATTCGTGGTCCTGATTCCCAATTCCGGTTCCAGTTTTGTGGATATTTCTGAGGGAACATATCACTACAGAGAATATATGCATGACTCATATCAAACCGCTGACACACCAGGAAAATGGGAAGAACACAAAATAGTAAGATACCTAGCAAAGATTAACATTTTAATAATATGGACTTGTTTGACCAACAGCAATGGCAACCGAATAACTCTACAGTGAAAAATCGGAATAACTGCTGGCAAAGCTGTTACAATAATTTACTAGGAAATTGGACATCCTGACACCTTCAATTTGAAATCTTACCCTGCTTTAATGACAGACTGTGGGTGAAAAACACACTTTGAAGATGACCACATGGCATGCATTGGACTTTGCAATGCATAGTAAACTACCATGCAACACAAAAAGACACTGCTCCATCATTGTATATGAAAATCCCATTAAAAAAATATATGTTTTTCAAATATGCATTGAACCTATAGCACCCAGTCAAATTTCTACTGGCCCCATTGCCTCTCAAAATCTTGAAGATGACCATGCTATGTTTTATAGAAGAAATCATCACTTAGATCCAAATTAACATCAATAATAGAAAGCCCTCGCAGGACAAGGCTGTGGTGTTGAGTGACGCAGGTGCGCAGAAGCCGCTGCTCGACAATACGTAGCACGCTTTGCTACATCCAGGCATCCATGCCTATAAGAACAAAGGCATGGAAACTCTGTGGCAAAGCCATAACAGGACAAATCAGCAGTGTTGAGTGACGCAATTAATTTGCGCGGATTGGGTAGCGACATAGACAGTGAGTGGAGACAACCTCACCCTCCTGTCTGCGGCCGCCAGGTAAGAAGTTGCAGTGAGAGTTCGCTTGCTTTGGTCCAGGCATCCCCCTGACCTGGTGCCCCTTCTCACTCCTGCGCATGCGTTGTTTCCCCCATGACCTGACTTCTTGCCCCCCCTTGCTTCTTGCACTCCCTTGAATCCTAGGCCACGTGCGTCCCCATTGCACGCCTAGATTATGTGCACTTCTTTGCATCCTTGGTAGCATGCGATCCCGCGCATCCCAGTATTGTGTGCGTCCACTTGCACTTTAGGCTGCAAGGCATCCTTGTATCCAATGCCACATCCCTGATTGAGGGTGCCTACTCGCATCTTGGCTGCGTGAACCCCCTCACAACTCTAGGCAGTTCTCTCTCCACTCGGCCGTGCACCACACACAATCCCTACGGGCCCTCTCCTTTGCTTCCAAGCCCCCTTCCCCTTTTCCTTGCCCCTTCCCCTTCCTAGCCACGTCCCCTGACCTATTGTGTACTGTTTCTGAGGTTTTGTTCTACACAATTCTTGGCCTTTTTTTCTTTACCTGCATCCCTGCTGTGCTCATTGTTTTTCTCTAGGTTCCCTGGTCAATTGTTCTGTTTGCTGGTGTGTTTGTTATCCTGGTTGTTATTGCCTGCATCCCTGCTGTGTTCATTCTTTTCCTCTAGGTCCCCTGTTTGATTGTTCTGTTTCTTGGCATTTCTTGTTACCCTTTGTTGTTTTCTCACATTGTAGTGCCTGCATCCCTGCTGTGTTCTTCCTTACTCTATGTTTCCTAAGTGATCTTTCAGTTCTTTGGTTCTGTTTCTCCTTGGTTGTTTGCCTACATTGTACTGCCTGCATCTCTGCAGTGTCCATTCTAGGTTCCGTTGGCAACTGTCATGCCTATATACTGCATTCAATTTTCTGTCATTGTTCTGTCCTCTCTGTGCCCCCTCCTTCTGTGTCCCCCTGTCCTATTTTTTTCTCTGCTCCTGTCTGCTCCCTAGCCCACCCCTCCACTCTCCACTCACGACCCACTGTTACCTCTGCACCCTCTATGGCACTCTCTGTCTCTCCTATCTTCTCTAACTGCTTTTCTATCAACTATCCTAACCTTCTCACTAAGTCTGGCATGAAGAAGTTCAAAAGGTATATCCTGGTCTCCAACCCAGGCCTCCCTATTGCTACACCAGTGCTTCCTCCAGACAGACCCTTACTGACATCCTCTCTGTAGACACCTCTCCAGGCCTATGGACACCCCATATGGTCTCTGTCCACACTCCTTTTTCCTCTTCACCCATTAATGGTGGCACCCGGCGGGAGGCCGTCCTGGCCCCCTGCCACTCCTCCAAGACCATCATTAATGTTTACCTAAATGGCACCGTCTTGGTCCAAGGCCCTCATGCCAACCTCCTCCTTTTTTTAGATGCTTCCTGTGCCTTATCAACTTCCTTTCTTCTCTTGCTGTCCCTTCTCTTCCTTCTCTGGTTCCTCTGCCTCCTCCATCCTCTGTCACCTCTACGGCGGTCTCTGCTGCTTCTCCGGCCACCCTGTTGCCTCTTTCCTCCGGCACCCCTTTGGCACCCACCTCCACTTCCTTGGCTACCTTGCCCTCTCCTCCTTCCTCCTCTGGCCATCCTGCGGCACCTCCAACACTTCAGCAGGATGTACCTCTGACCTGTACCCCTCAGCAGAAGTTTTTCAAAGGGGGTAACCTGCTCCACATTGCTACTCTCGAATCTCGCTCAGTGGTCAAACACTCCTCTGACATCTTACGTCTCCTTGAAGAACTTGATCTTGATGTACTTGGTCTGAACTAGACATGGTTCACGGCCAGTTCTTTCACAAGCTTTGACACTCTCCTTTCTGATAGCTACAACATCGTCTCTACGTCCAGAACCAACTGTCCCAGTGGGGGTGTAGCCTTGATCTTCCAGAAGTGCATCCCTGCTTCTAGCTTTCCTATGCAGGACTCCTCCTCCTTTGAATGCCTGGTCTGCAGGCTTTATATCTCTCCTGGCCTTTCTCTCACTGTAGCCACTACCTACCGGCCACTTGGCCAGGTAGCCTCATTCCTCTCTGAGTGGGCGGACCTCTCCTTCTCCCTCCTCACCTCTACCTCTCAACTTCTCCTCCACAGAGACCTTAATATCCACATGGATGATTCATGTCCTTCTGCTGGACTCTTTTACAACCTCTGTCAATCTCTCTCTCTGTCACTCTCTCTCTCTCTCTCTCTCTCTCTCTTTCTCTCTCTATTATTCCCTCTGGCCTGACTCACTCTGCAGGGCACATCATGGACGTTCTGATCTCCTCTGACCTCCCTCTCTCTAACCCTCTCACCACTCCTCTCTCCTGAGAGATCACTTTCTCCTTTCCTTCCATCTCTCTCTCTGTAACCCTCTGGCCAAGCCAGCTCCAGCTCTGCCACCTACATTCTTGGTCATCCGACCCATGAAGCATGTGTCAGTTGAGGCTTTCGCTGCTACTTTCTCTCCTCCTTCTGCACCTTTGGCTGACTCACATCCTGACACAGCCCTTCCTAACATACATCTTTCTATCTTTCTATCTCTTGATGTACTTGACCCTGTCATGAGGATTCGTTTGAAGCCCAAATCCAAGTGCAACTCTTGGTACAACTCCAACCTCGTCATCCTCAAATGCAAGTGCAGGGTGGCTGAGAGGAAGTGGAGGGCTTTAGGCGCACCCTCTGACAAACTGGCCTTCCGCCTGCTCCAAAGGCAGTACAGACTCTCTGTCCTTTCCAAGAAGCGAGTACACATCCAAGCCTATGTCTCTGCAGTATCTAACAACTTGGGCCAACTCTTCAAAATCTGCAAGGAGCTTGCCAACCCTGCTGCAGTCTCTACCTCTGCTGTTCCCTCCCAGGCACTCTGTATGGCCTTGGCTTCTCACTTCATTACTAACACTCAGGACATCCTGCCCACCCTCTCTAGCCTCTCTTCCTCTTCCTCCTCCTCTTCCACTCCTGGCCTGCCTTCAGCCTCCTCTCCTCCTCCCTTCTCTTCCTTTCCCTTTTTCACTCCGACAACATTTCTAGACAAGTCTGACCTATGAAAGTCTCGACAAAACAGGTTCTTCTCTGTTCTTCCCTAACCATCAAGGATCACATTGACACCCTTCCTCCATCCCTGGCAGATTTCTGCAATCACTCTTTTCCACTGGAACATTCCCCTCCCCCTTGTGCACCCCCGCCTTAAGAAGCCCTCGGCCGATCCTTCCTCCTCTGCAAACTATCGCCCGATCTCCATCACTCCTTTCCTGGGCAAACTCTTTATTGGCTGGCCATCTCCCACCTTAATCTTCAAACTGAATCTGTTGTCTCCATGACCATCAGTCTAGCTTCAGAGAAGCCAGAAGCACAGAAACTGCTCTTCTGAACATCCGTGAAGACCTGCTCTCCAACCTTTATTCTAACCTTCCTTCTGTCCTCATTCTCCCCAATCTTTCTTTTGTTTTTGATATGGTCAACCATGCCATCCTGCTCAATATCTTCCATCATAACCTGGGTATCACTGATCAGGCACTGGCCTGGCTCACCTCTTTTCTCACTGATCGACCCTCCCAGGTCCAGCTTGGGTGGTTCCTCTCTTCTGTCTCTCTCTCTACCTGTGTTGTACCTCGGGGATATAACCTTTCTCCCTGGCTGTTCAACCAATACCTGGCACCTCTTGCCCACTGCATCTCTGCTCTCTGCTCCAACATTTCAGTGTTATGTGGTTGACACCCATCATTCTTTCAGTCTCCCCTCGGCCACCAATACTCCTTCTCTCATTCCTGACTGTCTGTCCGCAATCCAGGAGTGGTGTGCTGCCAATGATGTCTGCCTTAATGCCAGTAAGACTGAGATGCTCCTCATCGGAACGATACCGTAGAAGTTACCGAATCCAATGTTTTCAAGGAAGAAGTCACCAAATTGTTTTTTAATTTTTTTTACCGTAGAATTTTTTTAAAAATAAAATATATGTGAGGGTGGGTAAGGGATATTAATAAAGGTAGGGAGAAGGAGGTTGGGCTGTGGAGGGTCTCCCTCGCAATAAATAAGCAAAACATTCAGTCACTTCAATCTTTCAAAAACATGGATTTGGTCAAATTACCTACATCCTCATCGGAACACCAGCTCCCTTCTTTGCTCTATCTCTCTGGCCACCCACTCTGGGCCTTCTTCCTACTCCTACCTGTGAGGCTAAAACCTTGGGGTCATCTTCAACTCCACCATCTCCTTCTCTCCTCACATCTCTGACATTTCTAAGAGGTCAAAAGATCAGCTGCACCTCCTCAGAGGTATTCTTCCTTTCCTCACTTTCCCCCAGAAGATCACTGTCTCCAGAGCTCTGGTCCTCTCTAGGCTGAACTACTGCAACAGGCTCTTTCTAAATCTACCTGCCCCTACTTTCCGTCCTCTACAACTTATCCAGAACAGGACTGCAAGACTTGTCCTTGGCCTCAAGCCCAGGGATCGTATCTATGCAGCACTGAAATCTCTCCACTGGCTCCCAGTAGTGGCAACGACCAAGTTCAATACCCTGTGCATCGTATACAAGATTTTCTGGGGCCTGGGACCACACTACATACAACACTCTCTTTCTAAACATCTCCCTTCTCGAGCTCTCTGCTCATCCACCTCCAACTCTCTGAGAGTTAGTCATTTTTTCCAAGCAGAGAGTTGGGGGCAGATCTATTTCTTTCAGCTGGGGCCTCCCTCTGCAACAGCCTTCCTTCCTCTCTCAAACTTGAGCAGAACCACCTCCGGTTCCAGAAGCAACTCAAGACCTTCCTCTTCGCTTCCACTTTCTCTCTTACTCTCCCATTCTGATGACCCTCTGGTATACATACTGGTCACCTGGCCACCCTCTGAACTTTGGCCCAGGTCCCTGCATGTCCAGTTGCACCTCACACTGCCTCTTGGCTCCCCCAGCACTTAATATAGCAAATGTCCAGCATTCATGTTCAACATTCATACTTGTAGATAATGATCATTTCATAAAATCAATCATCCTTGAATACTTCATCTGAACAAATATAAACCTTCACCTCCATTAACATCCAAGTGTACATAGCAGAAATTACACCATAATTGGTCAGCAATTTTAACAGTTCATATAACTTAGGTACACTCTCTGACTGTCCTCACTTGCATTCCACACAACCAAGACTAGTTGATTAACAACATTAACTGCCTAAATGCCACTAAATCTGAAGTTATTTTTATGGTGGCCTTCCACCGTGTGGCTGACACTTGGTCTTCCAGCATAGGCCTGACACCTGCTTCAGTGGAATAAGCTTAGAATTATCTTTGATGAAACCCTCTAATTTGAACACAGATTTTGCTCACTCCCCTCATCTGTGCAAAAAGGTGATGCTATTTGTCTCATCATGAGCAAGTACACACTATCTGCACCTCTTGTCATCTCTGATTTCACTCCAGCCTCCCTCCAGCTTCTCATTCCAAACCCTTTTAATACCTTCCTCATCTGCCGCCCACCAGGTACATTCAACCTCTTCTTCTCTGATATCGACCTCTTACTGGAGGTATGTTAACGAGTGACCTCGACCTCTCCAATATAACTATGGCCCAACTTGACTCCCCTCTATCTGGCAACTCATTAGTCAACCTACATAACCTTCCAACAAACATCCAAAGTAACTCTCTCAATTACAAATTCCTATATTCCACCCAGGTCTTCTATGCTCCCACAATTGATCCCTCCCTGACCACTCTATCAATCACTTCAATGTCTATTTTCATACTACAATCTCCCATACTCCTCCCTCAGAAAATCACCAAGCATATATTGAAGACTGACTCCATTATTCCGTACCTTGAAGTGAACATCTTGCACCAAGGTTGCCTTCCTCCACTTGGTCACTCCATTGTAAGGTAGGCCCATCAACCACAGCGAGTAAAATCAATCCAAGGAGCAAAAATGAGTGCAGAAATTGCAAGAAAAACAAAGTTTATTACAAGCAATTTAGGGCAAGAAAAAAAACAAGCTTCATTCAATGCATCATCATTAAATGGCGGTAGATATGATATGATAGGTTATTTAAAATGTGCTTAATTCCCAGAGGTTTCTAAGTGCGGACCCGGGGATCGAACCATGGTGCTCTGTGTCGTCTTGCTTATAAGGTGAGCAAGCTGCCCCTGAGCTATCCTCCCGAGACATTTGCATGGAAATAGGAAAGGGTCATGAAGAAAGAGTTGACATAATTTCAAGACATGAAAAAACATTGCAAACGTCTTGGTTGATGCTAATAATCCCCTTCAGAAAACCATACATTTGTATGCCCTATTGGCTCAAACCTTCCCTCATGTCCAGACCAGTACCATCTCTCTAACAGTGACTTAATGTCCAGATCAGCTGGAGTTCTTAATCCCCATTGGCCAGTGGCATTTGGTTCACTTTGTTGCCTTCAGACGCCTCTCCCATTGGTCAACCCACCTTGACTGTCTAATGGTGTATTTCGCACCACAGATTTAGCCAATCCCCATGCAAGGTGTAGAAAGTGTGGCAACAAAATCAAATACCTCATCCCATTCCCATGTGCCCCGAATGCATGGGCCTCTCCGATGATTCTCAGCCTTGTAGATGTACAACTGACTGCTTGTATTGCGACTTCTGTTTGGAAACATGTTGCATTTAGAGAGATCTTCTTACCATGGGGACACGCAACGTTACAAAGAAAACTACTGGGACACCACTCAGATGAGAATAATTTCCTGAATGTTTTAGCTCTGTTTCCCTTAGTTTCTGCAGTACCAATTGAGTGGCCATTCCTTCAGTGGGGGCAGTAGAGTCACACCATGTCCAGCTTCCCCTGCCTCCACTTCAACATTACAGTGTACTCATCAACCTGTGTCCTTCGCCTTCTGATATGCTGGCTATAGGTTTGAAACATTACTTGTTATATCAGCCATCGTTTGACACCTGGGATCCTATTTCACTGTGTACTTCAACCAATCACAGCATGGAATTTCACACCACCTCCAAGGATGATGGCTCTGTCCATGCACCAGCTAAAACAAAAACAAAGAAGAATGGAGCCACATTCACTGCATAATACTCTGCATACTTTCTGTGGTCTAGTCATCTTCAATCTCTAACATGACCTATTTTATGTTAGCAAGAACTTCCACTCACTGTATAGCTTTCCTTATACATTCTTTAAATATTCTACACCTACTTGTCTGTCACACTACATACAAGCCTTTCAACTACCAGAGGCGCCCCTTGCACACTTCTCTGCCTGCGTAATCTACACTAATTCTAATCAGCTACTACTCGGACACAAAACTGTCACTTGATCCCACCTGGTGTGCCCTCTAAGTATGGTGCACACTGCATGTCACTGCACTACATTTCATCATAGAATTGTTCTCGAAAATGCATGCATACCTGACACAGCAAATACGTACCAGAGTAGCCACGCACAAAGATAGAATTGCTGACCCTATAAATGGCCCACTCTCCTTACTATAGGAAATGGTACTTTCACTCGTGTTTGGGGCATTGGACTTGCGTCCCAATGTTCCACCCCTTTTCCTACCCCCTTAAAGAACATTCCATGTGTCTCTTTTTCTCCCCTTTCCCTTTCTCTCATCCAGTTTTATTCAAATTTGGGGACCCACATTTTGCTGACATTACTCAAGTCCCCTGTAGAGAAAAGAAGGGAGTTCTGGGGTGCACTGACTTGTACTGTCTCCCTTAGGAGAAGAGTTCATGCGTCAATTCAGAAACCATACACATCAAAATTCAAAACTTATCATCAATAGATTATAGAGCTTATTTCAGGTACAGATGGGCTAAAGTCACAAGGCCACCTGGGACAAATAATAACAGCAAAAAAATGAAACCATGTATCACTACACAGTGGCCCAAATATGCACTCCTAGGAGGACAACGGTCCCTGTGTTTGTTCAGAGTTATCAATATGTAGATAACACAGGTTGTTTTGGGTCAGTATGCAGTATTAATATGAATTCTTATTAGAAAACGTTCAAAGGAAAATTACTTCAGATAATTTGAACATAGAAAGAGCACATTTATTAGCACTGTTCAATACATAGATCATTATCAATGTTAGCATAAATGTGTTGTAACCATTAGCACAAGCCGGGCGTCTGTGCAAATTAGACACAATCCAGTGTTTACAATCTTCACATTTGGACGTAAACAAGAGTCATAACAAAATCACAGAAACTCCAAAATAGCTCCATTAGGGTGTCTCAATTACCAACACATTTCAGATTCAAGATCCACATTCAGGGTGGGAGCTATATGTTCCTTTTCAATCTTTCTCATATGTGAGACCCTATGGGGTTACAAAGGATGCGTATTAAGTATGGGATGCTAATGTAAGTCAACGCTAGAAAAAAAAAATAGCATATTCGGGTGTCAAAAAAGAGTACACTGACCTTCACATTCTTGTCAAAATGTTCAACAGTTTACCCAATCACTTGGGTGCAGTCAAGGGATAGTAGGGGTTGGCAGTGGCAGAGTCAAATAAGTCATATCTATAACAGTGAAAAAAGGGAAATTGCAACTAGCAGTTGAGACTGGAAAGACCCAAATGTTCGGGGAACAAAAATGAATCTGACACGTAAACATGAAAGAATACCATGGTGAGTCTAGGTGTTAGATCCCTCATAATCTTTATTAGCATGCACATGATAGTGGACAGTGGGATCACCCCATTGTGGTATGCTGGCAGGGAGAAAGTGCACATCAAACTATACGCATTTGGTCCCCACCCCGCTTTGGCCGTATGCCTCTGCTGCACGAGGGCAACGTTCAGCACCATCGAGTGCATTACATGTGTATCCTCTTGTAAACTACCATAGAGGTAATAGACCTGACGTGCAGTAGGTGGACATAAAAGAACACCCTCTTAATGTGTTCAGTAATGGCCGAGAGCAGCGTGAAAGGTCATTGCATGCGATGTCCCATGATCAAGGAGACACTCGATTTAAAGTACAGTGGGGGGAGAACAGGGCAACAGCCTACTCATGTGATCAGCCCCAGTTTGCAGAATTACTTGTTGTACACTTAAGGAAAACTGAGATTGTGTAAAGATCACAGTCAGAATAGAGCTTACCTGACTCACAAGGACCACAGACACGCCAGCCGCCTAGTCGCGTCTGGCTCTGGAGCTGCAATGTTAAGACGGTCGTCATGGTACCTGCACGCATGCATGCAGCGGGCCATGACTCGCGTCAGCCATCTTGGTGTGGGAAAATCATTGCCATTGACGCCATTACTCGTAGGTATGGTAGAATATGCTGTCTGTTATAATCGATCAAAAAAAAGGGCAAGCTACTTATGCATAATATGCATGCGGAAGCGGGAGGAACGCCTCCCTCAAACTTCCACGGTCCATTCCACTACAGGTACAGCATACCGGGTCTTGCTATCTTATGTAAGGCTAGCTGTGGACTAGTGTCCCATTGGGGCACGGGATTCTACATGAATTGTAATTAAGACATCCCACTCTGACATATTCCCACAGGGTGAACCCTAAGAAACTATGTTCTCCATCGGCCGTAGGATCTACATAGCACACCAGATAATTCTATGAGTCTGGGGGTAGGGTCCAGCAACTATCCCTCGGGGACCAATTGGTTGTTCTATCCTTACCATTTTAGACTCATTCTCCTTGTCCCCTTCATCTGTCTGTGTATGCACATGTTTGTAAAGAGAAGTGGCATTACCTGTTCTTACCACAAGTACTTTTACTCCTCCTCCACGAGGCACACATCAGGCATTTATTATTTTGTAGGTACTGAAAAGTAATATTAGCAAAACAGCTATTGGAAACATTACTCTGCATGCGTTAGTCAACCAATTGAGCATACATGCAAACTTTGTTGTTAACCAGTCTTGCTCATCAGAGGCCCCTCCTTCTCATTCCATGTCTGTTCATAAATGATACTGTCTGTTCATAAACTATGGAGGGCCATTATTGCGACACTGAGTGATTGTTAGAGTACTTGGGTGGTGTGTAGGTGCAACTGGTGGCCCGATCTTCTTGCAAACACCAACTTCCATGGGCATAAGAAGGTCCAGCACAAATCTGTTCTGGAGTGTCATTACTCTGAGTGCTCTCAGCTCCTCTTGCACAGTGAAGTTGGTTTGCGTTAAGTGTAGTAAACGATTGGTGTTAGTCAGAAAACAGATAGGTTGTTGAGAAAAAAGAGGATTGAGCAGCGGTGGATGGTGCTTGCTCATATTTATTGTTTTTTTAATATTAAAAGTATTGAGCAATACTCCTTGAGATAAGTATAGATTAATTAAATATAAACAAGGTAACTACCTGGTAAGTCTCAACAGTTAATTGGGACTTGTCATTATGGAGGAGACTCTTCTTATGCACCTTTGTAAACATCACCACGACATGCACCCAAGCTCAATCAGTACAGTGCAGATTGGGTAAAGGCCACAGCTGATAAAATGTTCATGCCATGGCCATAAGCGGAATCATTGTCAAAGGCCGTATAACAACATATGACTACATATGTGCACTCTGCGTACACAGGAAATAAATTAGAGAAAAGACTGCCAGTTCTTGAACTCCGGAAAATGTGTCAAGAGGAGACAGAGGACCAACCACAGGAAGAGTGGATGCTTGATCAGCATAAAGGGGAGGGCATCAAGCTTTCAGCTCCTTTTACTCCGCCTGAGACTAAGAGCGTAGATACAGAGGAAATGGGATTTTATCCTTTAAAAAAATTAAAAGCAGAGGCAGGATTTAGTAACCCGACATATGAACAAACCGATTATAGTAGCGATGACAGTTCAGAGGAAAATAAAAGGAAGGAAGATGCCTGTAAATTCATACATGATAAAGAGGAAAGAGGCGAGAGAACAAATATATCAACAGATATAGATAGAGAAATTAAGAGATGGAAAGGAGAGATGCATAGGGCCGATGAGGTAATGCTTTTACAGAACGAATGAATGGGAGGACAGATACTACTCAAGTTAGATGGGAAAAGCATCGAGGAGGTTAGGCAAAAGGAGGACAAAGACGTGCAAGAAAAGAAGGATAAGAAACGAGAAAAGCGGTTGAGGGAGGATGAAAAAGGAAGGAAAAGAAGGGAATGACAGGAAAAGATAGGTACCGAAGAACAAGAGAAAGACAAAAAGCGGGCAGAGGAACAAAGGCAGTATGACAATCAGAAGAGACAAATAGAAGAAAGGGATAGGAGAGAAAGAACGAGAGAGGAAGAAGAGGCACAAGGATTGAAAGAAAAAAAATACAGAGGAGGAGAGAAGAAGAAAAACTAAGGGAAGAAATAAGAAGGGAAGCACAGAAGCAATAAGAAGAGAGGGCAAGGAGAGACGTGAGGGAGCGACAGAAGGTGGAAGAAGGGATAGAACACAATACAAAGAAGCAAGGTCTTGACGCCAGTCTCTTCCTTAAAGAACAAATAAGATTGAGTGATGAAATACAGGGATGATGGGACACAGTAAGTGAAGTTTTTCCGATGAGAGAAATGAGTAAAGAAATACCTAAAGTAACACAAGAAGAGAAAAGATAGGATGCAGAAAGTATTGAATAAAGGATTGATAAGATATATCAGCAATTGAGACAGAACAACGAATATGGAACTCAAGGGAGCGGCAAATGCTCCCTGATACATAAATCACGGGATGAAGAGGAAAACATGTTCAGCGATGAACGAAGAGTATTGTCCTTGAGTAGGCTAAACTTAGACAGAGAAGAGGAGTATGATAGTCACACTAGTTGGGGTATAGAAAAGTCAGACAAAGAAAGGGAGTCAGGTCGTGAGATAGAAGGGGAGGATACCTGTGTCTCCTTAGGCAGTTCAAATCTGGATAAGGAGGTAAGATGGGTGGATCTGGAACACCCTAAGGAGATAACACCAGGTCCTATGCCATATCCCAAACTGCCCGAAGGCGATTGTGTAGTGAAAGAGAAGAATCTCTACCTTATGTGAGCAGGTTAAGGTTATTGTCAGCATGAAGACAAATAGGGACGATTACTCCCGCATTGGGTACATTAATAATGGGATCCAGTTATGGGATGGTGTTCTCACAGTTCCCCTTGCTAGAGAAGTGGGGGGGGCAAGACCACAATATATTGCATGGCCTCAGATTGATAACTTAAATGCAAGTTACCTAGTTTGACTTTGGGGGCTGGGAAGTGGATATACAAATTACAGAAAATGACAGGAGGAAATATGTTAGTCATAGGGGACATAACATGTCTTTTGGCAGCTATTCTTGGAGAGAAAGCTGACAACATCTGGAGATGAGCAGGATATGCGAGTGTTACAGCACAAAATACAGCACATGATGAAGCACCATTTAACAATTGCAGAGCAGACGTTTGGAGGACTCTCAGGGTATAGTAACGCAATACGTAAGACATGGGTGCAATTTTGACATGTAAAATGAATGAAGATGAAACCCCTATTGCTTATATTCAGAACATTCAAGAGAGTTGGCAGCATGAGGCACGTGAACGGTGGGATAAACAGTGGCCTATCTATCATATTTTGTGTCAGGGGTTGCCAGAACAGGTATAGAGACAAATAAAGTAGGAATGGGAGTGAAGCCGTGGGCTGAGATACAGTGGACTATTGTGCATCGATTATTACAAGAAAAAACAGACAGAAAGAAAGATGAGAACTGAAAAATTGAGAAAGGATTAGGAATGGAAGAAATCACGGGTACGTCACAGGTGAATAATATATACCCAATGGATCAGAGTATGTATGCGTTATTTGGCCACAAGGTAGTGGTGGAGGATTTAGAGGAAGAGGAGGTGGATTTTAGACCACCCAAGGTGGATTTCAAAATGCCCAGGGTGGAAGTCAGAATACTCAGGGAGGATATAATGATGGGTATGCCAAAGGGCCACACCAGTGTGTTGGAATTGTGGGATAACAGGGCATTTGCACGTTTATGTCGAAGCCGAGGAAACACACAAAAAAATGGACAACCTTCAAGAGTGGGGGCAGCTTATCCACCACCATACAGCACACAAACATGAGAGGGCTTTGCCCAGGATCACACATTCTATCAGACACAGGCGCCACAAGCACAGCAGGCACAGCAGCAGGGGTCAGTGCAAATGCACCCACTGCAAGGGCAGTCTCAACAAGCCCCTATGCAAACACAACAGAATGCGAACACAGGGCAAATATAACACCTAGGAAAGGGGGTGTCACTGTGGTAGGAGGGAACCCTCTTTCTGGGGACAGGGGTGAATTTGTACCCTCTATAGGACAGCTCACAGGGTGACTTAATGTGTTCAGTAACACCAGACCCCCAAGCGGAACCAAGGGTTGATGTGATGATAGGTGGCACATCTTTTGCTTTTCTGGTAGACACTGGGCGACTTGCTCTTGTATAAGGGAGAGAAAATACCCAATGTCAGGTATTACCATGAATGTTCAACTGTTCTCTTTAGCTATGAATTTAGTTCCTTTCACTGATAAACTGTCTGTTTCTTTAGGGGAATGTGACATGTCTGTCCCCTTGTTATACTCGTGACAAACACCAGTTAACGTTCTGGGTAGAGATTTGATGACGAAACTTAACATGCCGATTTCATTCACTAATCCAGGATTTTATACTGGCATTTACAGAGCAAGTGGCTCTACAAGGAGTCCCAGTAGATCTGGAAGTCTTCATGTATGGGGCGAGCATTTTATTAACATGGTTACGTGGATTAGTAGGAAAAATTGTGAGGATACCTGATGAATTATTATTTAAACCACAAGTACCTATGTATGAGGAAGAAGGGCATATCATTCCTATAGATTTGGAAGCATCTATAGTATGAGGAGAAATAGCAATTCTTGAAGGAGTAGATGACAAAGGTAGAGCATGGAGGACAGTAGGGATACTGATTGACTGACATAAGAGATGGAGGTATGTTCAGAGATGAACGTATAGATGATGAGTTTGTGTTTTTTATACGCATTACATATTGGATAAGAATTGAGAAAAGGTAAGTCCCACAGCGAATGGAACTAATGCAGCAAAGACCACTGTTCTTTCAGGAAGACCTACACAAGGTGGCAAGTGTCCTTTGGACTATGGGCCCATTTGACGTTTGCCTATTGAAGGGAATAGGGGAGGTGTAAGGAACTCATTTTGGCAACAGTAAAGACATACACAAGTGATCACAGTTCAAGTGTGTTTATTAAACTGAATATGCGGGTTGGAAAAACACCTAATCTAAACATAAAGCTAAAATGGGAGCAAGCTACGATGATCAAAGGAAAAATAAGGCTGTCCTAGTGGCGTCTTGTCAAATAAAAGGGCCTACACTAAGAAAATGCCTATTGCCAACCCTTACAACTAAATACCAAAAGGAGTGTGGGATAAGGTTTACAAGAAAGAAAGAAGTGTTCACAAATGATAAGTCAGGGTGTGTAGCCAGGGTTTCCCTTCCCCTACTTTCTTATGAGTCGGGATTCACTTTCCTTAGCTTTTCAACTTCGGCGGTCAATGACTTTTGACTGTACAGAGGATTTCACTAGATCCCTGTATGACCACTTTGAAACCTTTCTGTCATGACCACTGTGAGGGGGCACAAGTTGTGCCACAAGCACGCTCCCACCAGAACTCTGAGGGCCTTAAAACCACTGCAAAAGGGCTCCTGGAGCCAGTCCTTTGCCTTTGGCACCAGATTCATATATAGGAAGGAAGGGCTGTTCAAACTAGGTCCCATTATTGTACATAGGCCTTTAAATCCAACATGGAAGAACCCACACAGTCTAGTTCTAAGAACCAAGCCATGCAGTCTAGTGTTTTGGGTGTGGCAGGCCTGTAACTACTTTCACTGGTACTACTTTACCTGGGCTATATAAACCACACCCTGACTGCAGAACACGCTTCGTGTTATTCTGCGACCCGCAGCGTGACGCTCACCGTGTCCAGCTCCTGGTCTTCAGCATCTTCCTGTAATCCTGCAGGAACAAGAACAGGATTATTCTGTCTTATCTGAGAAAACACCATCCAGCACTCAGCATCTCAACTGGGCTGCAATCTGTGGAAACCGCGAGAAGAAGAAACATCACTCACCTGTGAGTACTATCTTAAGGACTTCCAGCGAAAAGGCTGCCGTTCGAACATTCGACTTGCAATAACGAGAAAGGGAAAAACAATATTAGAACGTGTGCTTCCAAAACATCGAATTCAATCAGTCTTACATGAATTCCATCGCACTATGCCAGGCTTCCATCTGGAGCACCACAGCAACATCTGCAAGGGAAAAGAGACATATTCAGTTTCGCTTTCAATATTAAACAACCGCATAGCGCTGTACTTACCTTAACGGATTCCGGGGGCCTGATTTTCATAGCGCTCTCATCCACTCGCAGCACCACAGCGGCCTGTGAGGAGAAGAAGAAGAAAACGTAGGTTAGCTTTAAAAGACAATAAAGGTGCTGCCCTTCGTGCTTTCTCTTACCTAGAAAACGGGCCTCTCCATCCGGCACGCCAGCATCAAGACCTTTGCACCTGAAAAAAAGGAGATAAAGACATTAACAAATTCCCACCATAAACAGAACAAAGACTTACAATTAACAAACCTACCTGCCTACCAGCAGATTCGGGGTCACAGCAGGCCTGCACAAGAAACGCAGGATGGATAGCTCACCCTACAAATAACTAAGATTCATTATTCAGCACTGGGCAACTACGAATCCAGGGTTCCAGATCTCAGAGCCTTCCAGACACCCCCGGGGATATCAGGTGAGCATAACACTTTCTCACCCTGTTCCCAAGGCCATCTGGTAACCGTAGTTTCAACAATAGGGTAATCGCCCAGAGTCTCTGCAGTGAGCACCCACCTGGTGCCAGACTCCTCTGCAGCTGGTTTTCCCCTTAATGTTCACAGTTCTTTGAACTAACCTTAAACTTGCTACTTTGCAACTTGTATTCAACACAGTCTGGTTTATTTTTGGCTCTTCCCTCGACTCACTGGCTGTAATGAACCACTTCACTTCTCTTGTCTCTGGAGTCAAGGCCGGTACCATGGTGGCAAGCGTCTCTCCATGCCTTGGTTATCAGCAAAGGAGGACCCTGTGTACCGTTGACATCTCCTGCATCACGCGCTGGCGATTGATTGCGGTCTTACAATTCCTTCCATGGCGGTTTTGCGGGCTTGGGTTGGAAAGGGCAAGGTCGCTTTTCTCCTGGTCACCCTTTTGGTTCTCGCCATCTTTCTCCTCTTCTTGAATTGCCATACTTGGATAGCTGAGTCGTTGTGTGTTCTGCCTTACTCATACTGTGTTCTCATGCTCCACCTTTTATTCCTGTGGGGAAGGGAAAGGGCTGTCTCCCGTCGGTGTCCAACTTCCACTCCCTGAGGACCCCACATCCAGGTGATCCTCCCTCACTGGTCCACCCCCAGGAACTGGATCCAATAGCAATGGCTGTGTCCTGGTCACCGGGATGACAGACCTCCAGGGACTAGTTAGGGAGACAGTACCCTATGTCTTGAGAAGCTGATGAAGACATACTTAAGTCTATTTCAGCGTTGATGAATCGGGGAATCCTAGTACCATGGGAGTCCCCATGCAATACTGCAGTGTATCTGATTAAAACATCTAAAGGAGGGTTGTGGAGATTTATCCAGGACTTGCACCCGCTTAATCAGATTGTAGAAGCAGAGTTTCCATTAGTTCCGAATCCTGTGACAAAATTGTGTAGCATCCCAGTTGAAGCGAAGTACTTCAGGGTGATCGATTTGAAAAATACTTTTTTCTCAATCTTGTTTCACAAGAACTCACAAGACCTTACTTCCTTTTGTTCAGTCAAAAGAGACTAAAACATACTTGATTATCTCAAGGGTACTGTGAATCTCTGCTGATCTTTAATAGGGTCCTAGGACAAGGGATGCAAGTTAGAGAAGAAGAATTGTTAGTATTGCCAGGAAGAGATGTTGTTCACAGGTCAGTTAATTTCACATGAAGGAAAGAAAGTGACACCTGCAAGGGCTGAGGCTATCATGAAGACAGCAATGCCAAATACAGTGAGGCAGATGCAGCAAATTCTAGGCCTATGCAATTATTGTAGGGCCTGAGTGTTCAACTATAGCACATACACAAAACCGCTTTTGTAAGCACTTAAGAAGGCACAAGTTGGAAAGGAAAACATAGAATGGACTGAAGAAATGGAGGAAGGATTTGAGGAATTAAAAAGAGCAATCTGTATAGCTCCAGTTTTATGAATTCCCAATTATAGTGAAGAATTGTATTTGTTTTCGCACACCAATGGGTCCGTAATGACAGTAGTACTCCCACAAAGAATGACGGTGGGGTATAAACCTTTGGCATATTACAGTGCGATTTTAGATCTAGTTATGAGAGGACATTTTCCATGCAAACAATCTTTGGCTGATGCCACATTTGCAATTGAGAAGTCCACAGGTATTACCATGGGCTGTGCTATGACACTATGTGGAGCATGCCTTATTTGCCATTTTATGTTATGTTATGTTATGTTATGTTAAAGGTACTTATATAGCGCACCGTCAGCAATAGAATTGGTCTCCAGGCACTCTGGCGGATCTGCACACAGGAAGGCGGGCGGGTAGGGTTTGTCGCGAGGAGGGGAGTAGGAGAGTGGGAGAGGTGGTGTGCTGTTGGCAGCTTCAGCTCGGTATACACCAAGTGCTGGGCTTTGGAGCAAGTATCGGATCGGGCGAGACCTTGTGTGCTGAAGTTGCTGTTTATTTGTTGTTGATGCGGTGTGGATTGCTGGGAGAGAAATGGTTGTGTGAGTTTTGTGTGAGTTGAGTGTGCAGAAAATTGAGGGTTGGGTTAGTGGGGTCTCTATCCTGATTCTGGTATTTCTGGTACTATTTGAGCTGTATCCCTGTGGGTGGGGATGTTGCTGGTTCATTGTGGACCGTCTCGCTGTGGTGGTGCTGCGCGGATTCAGCTCTATCATAGTGAGTATTGTATGGAACCTTTTCTTCGGGTGTGGAACTGGGTTGGTACTATCTGTTCTCTTGTTATCTAATGTGACACCGGTCAGTTGAAGCTTTGAATGGTTCGGGTCATAATGCTGCTGATGAGGCGTCCTAGTGCATCCGTCTTGGTTAGCATGTGTATTCAGTCATTAGTTTCCTCCTAGCATGACTATCTTTCAGTTAGTTCTTTAGTTTCCATGGGGTGACTTCCTTAGGGATATGGTTTGGTTATAGTATGTGTGTGATGACGCATTGCACTTCCCGCTGTATCTTGATGAGCAATGTGTAGTGTGTGTGCTTATTTCTGTTGTTCAGCCTCTGGATTGGAGCTAATGGAACAGGGTTTTCTTATTCCCTTGATATCTGCCGTGGTTGGGGTCAGGGTCCTGTTGATGAGTGTGTGCTTAATAATATCACACCTCAATTAGGTTGTAGAATTGTGAAAGTCTTCTCCATTTGTCGCAATAAAGTTGTTTGACCAGCAAGAGTAGGTCTCGATTTTTGGCTTTGTTGTACTATAATAAACTGTTACACCCCAGTTGTAAAAGTTTGTTAACATCTAGGCCAGGGGTCTCCAACATTTATGTTGGCACGAGCTACTTGTAGTTAATGGTCAATAGGCGAGTGCTACTGGGGTGGTGAGGTCCAATAGTAGGAGAATTTGTACCAAGATATTTTGGGGCGGTTTATTTGTTCTTTACATTAGAAAAAGGAATAACACATGCATTTACCATGACATTTATAACTTCAAAAATATTTATTTCATTAGTAGCTGTCTTCTAAAAATGCTCAAGCATATCAAAATGTAGTGATCGAGACATTCACTGTGAAGGATGACACTGCATGCTATCCACCGGTGCTTGTAGCTTGAAACAGCAACAGCATTCAGATTTTGTCAGATGGGATCAAAGTTTTGATTTCAGGAAGTTCATGTCTGAAAAAGCTGATTCGCAGAGATAGTCAATCACGTTGGCTGATAGTGCAGATGCCCTCCTTTCCGTAGTTTCTGCACATAACTCCACATCTGACATGGAAAACAATTTCAGGACAGTTTTTAAAATCTTGTACAACTGCTTCATCCACGGGAGTCCCTGTACACTTCACAATTGCCCCATCTGTAAAAGAACATTTGTTTTGCATCAAATAATTAGCAACATTGAAGGATGCCTCTCTAACAGCAGTGGCATTGCAGTGTTTAGTTTACCTACTTTAGTCTCTCAGACAGCTTCATTTTGAACATTTTCACAATATGTGAACATCATTGCAAAATGCCTATCAATGTTACTCTTTATTCCCACTATAATTTGGTCACTGCAGATTACAGATGCACATTTTCGTTTTACCCTGGAAGAGAGAACTGTGGTTTCCAACTCTGGATGGAAAGGTACATATGTCGCCTTTGGTTGGATGGTGCATCTGCACCCCGGGATTTCCACAAGGGTAGTTTATTCAGCAAACAATTCAGCAAATACCACGTTCTGCTTTGTCCAAAAATATAATCCATTGCCTGTTTATCATAGCCTAATTCATGCCAGGTCACAGAATTCAGCCAAGAAAAAGTAAGCCAAAACCTACTTTGTTGACTACCCTTAATAGTTTTTATGTTAAAATAATTGGCAAGACTGAAAGAATGTACTTTTGGAAACCATGTGATCAAGTTATATGCACAAGAAAGTGTAAATAACAGGGCTAAAATAACATTCAGTTTTATAGCAGTTACTTTAAACGTGCACAAATCTTATCACCAAACCAGATGATATATGTATTGCCATATTACCATTTTGATGAAAAACAAAGGTACACTGACGTCACAAAGAGCATCAGCGTTCGAAGTAACATTTCTAATCCAGCAATTAAAATTGTGAGGTATAAAATAGTGAACTCAGACACGTTTGTAGCTGAACCTGTAGAAGAAGATGATCATGTTCATGATTGCTCTAATTATGTTGAATTTTATGATGATATACCCTGTGTGAAAGAAAATGCTTCAGCGGGTGGGGAAATTCTCTTTATTGATAGTTCTTCAAAAATTGACCAAACTGAGCGGCATTCAGGCTCTGCAGTTGTAAGAGATAGATTAAATGGTGAATTTGAGGTAGTGGCGAGTGCGAGTCTAACATCCCATTTTTCAGCACAGATTGCAGAATTGGTATCACTTATTTTTGCGCAAGAGAAACACAAAGATCAGGAAATTACAGTGTATAGTGACTCCACCTATGTGATGTCAACCATAGACGCAGGACTGTCACGCTGGAAAAGGAGGGGTTATCTCCATGCAGATAGCACTCCAGTGCAACATGCATATTTATTGGACAGACTTATTAAGGCACTACAACTCCCAGTAGCCATAGCGGTCATAAAATGCGCAGTGAATACTAAACAAACAGACTTTATTTGCACAGGAACGAAACCACAGACTTAGAAGCCAAAAGAGTTGCATACTCCACCGAAATTTCGAGTTGAAATTTGTTGAAGAAGTATTGAATAGAAACATGCTGGTATGAGAGGCATTTAATATTCTGTCAATTACGCAACTATAGAGATACAGGGTAGAGACCCACACGAAGAGCAGGAGCTATGGAGATGTAGGGGGTGTTCATTACCCCACACGCAAGCACTATGGAGACAGGAAAGCACTGGAAAGCCAGTGATGCCAGCAGCATTACTAAAAGTCGCACTTAAGCAGCTGAATTACCCCAAGCACATAACCCGAGAAAGTCTTGCTGCCACCATTGCAGAAGACTGGTTTGTTCACAATTTATTGGAACACGTTGCACAGTTCATTGTGAATTACATCGTGTGTCGGAGGATTACTGCTGGACATACATTAAGAACAATCAGAGAAGGAATCCCCCTTCCCAATGCTGTTTCAGCATTTGCATATTGTCTATGTGGATATGCTGCAGGCATGCAATGGATACAGGGATCTATTAGTGGTGGTGTGTCACTTTTCCTGATGGATCGAGGCAGGTGCTTGTATACATCCTGATGCCAACTGTGCAGTGAAGTTTCTAGTCCACGAAGTACTTCCAAGATGGGGTGCGTGTGAAGTATTGAGGTCAGATAATGGGCCACACTTTGTCAATGAGCTGTTTGAACAAATAGGGCTTCTGTTGAAGCATATGTTTTCTTCTGCTTCTCACCCACAAGCAAACCCACAAGCAAACAGGCGAACAGGATATGTGAAAGGCTCAATGGCCTCCTTAAGGAAAGATTAACTCTGAAAAAGGGATGGCTATATTGCCTACCCCTGGCCTTGTATGCCCTTCGAAATCAGCCAGGTTCAGACAATCACCTTACTCCCCATAAACTAGTAAAAGAGCGCCACATCAGGACGCCCCTTACGCCCACATCTAGATTCAGGAGTGATGCCCAGTGTGTAGCACAGACTGATAGGTATGATTTTTGAATTTATAAAGCACACAGGTGGCCTTAGGCATTGTGGCATTGTTACAATTTAGTGCTTACTTAGTTACAGTCAGATAAACAGTATGGTCAGATAGAACAACAGACCAACAGTTAGTTACAGTGGCATACACGGATGATACATGGTGTATGGTTTAGAGGTTCCAAGGTTACAAGGGAAACACAGTTAATCATACGTTAATACTGCAATATGTCAGTTTGGTACTAGCAGTAACAGGCTAGAGGGACTGTGTGCCCTACTGGATCCATGGTGAATGGTAAATTAGGAGTGCAATACAAAGTGGTCAACAGCTGTAAGCTAGGCATAGATGGACTAAGGTGGTTGGGTGAATGAGTGGCGCTGCTAGGGATGAGATGACAATACAATTTATTTAGATGAATAATTTGGTTTTAAGTGATTTCTGGAATACAGAGTATGAGGTTTCCCTTCTAAGTGAAGTGGGTAAAGCATTTTAATTTTTTGGTGAAGATATTGGAAACTGACGCCTCCGGCTTTGGCTATATTGCAAAAGGGGACGTGTATTTGGTTTGAGTGGTGGGATATTTCCAGCCTAGATTAGGTGGCTCATGTTATTATTTCTGATAAGTATGGAGGGGATGTATGTGAAAGGCACTTATGTGTAATTCCAAGGTTTTGAAAAGAATGTGCTCTTTAACTGAGAGCCAGTGAGCATCCCTTTGGCCTGTGTGTTATGCTCCCTCTTAGGGATGCTAAGAGCAGCTCTAAGGGCATTGTTTTGTATGACTTGTAGTCGTTGAGGTTTTTGGCAGATGTGTTCATGAACAGATTGTTACAATAGCCCAATTTGGCCCCAGTGGTAGCCCTGGCTATTGTAAGGCAGTTTTTGGTTGAAAGGAAAGGTTTGACTGCATTGATTATTTTGGTGGCGAGTGCAGCAGAGGAGGCGATGGCGCTAACCTATCGAGACATGGATAGTGAGGAGTCAATGTAGACCCCTAGGATTTTTACTGCCGGTGCTACATTGATTGTGCTGTTATCAATGTTAAAGGTCCTATTTTGGAAGTTGAGTTTGTTGAGGATATCTTTGGTACCTGCCAAGAGGATCTCTGTTTATTCCTCATTGAGACACAGTCCATTAGCTGCCATCCAGGCATGGATGGCTGCATATGTGTTGGACAATGTGGCAGCGTCTTGCTCATAAGATCCAGTGAGAGGGAGTAGGACTTGAGTGTTGTCAGCATAGTTTGTGTAAGCTATGCCGCGATCATCCAAGTCATTGAAGAGGGGTAGGGTAAATAAGTTTTAGAGTGTAGGTGGTGTACATGAGCCCAGAGGGACACCACACTGGATAGTGGTTGGGGCAGCACAGGCCTGTTCCGCGAACACTCTCATGCGTTTACATTTCAGGAAAGAGGAGATCCAGGCTGTGGCTTCTGGAGAGAAGCTGCATTCCTAAGTTTTCTACAGAGGGCATCATGTTCAACAAGATCAAACACAGCCGACAAGTCGAGGAGAAGGGGAAGTGCCTGCTTGCCTTTGTCCATAATGTCACTGAGTTGGTTTTTTAAGTCAAATAGGGCAGACTCTGTACCATTTTCTGGGTGAAAGCCTGATTGCCTCTTTCCCAGAATGTTATTATCCTCCAAAAACTGCTGTATTTGGACATAGGCCATTTTATCCAGAATTTCTAGAAGGAATGGGACTGTGGTGATGGGTCTATAGTTATTTGGGTGTTCAGGGTCCAAGGATTTTTTTTTTAGTAATGGGCGGACCCAAGCCTCTTTTAGGGAAGAGGGGACGGTGTTGAAGTTGAAAGAAGCATTGATAAATGCTGTCAGGAAAGGGGCTAGATTATCTGCGCAGTCCTTGATAAGATTTGCCAAGCAAACATCTCCCTTGCAATTAGAGGGTTTGATTTGATGAATGATAGCTAGTACTCCCTTCTATGTAACTTCTTTGTAGGAGAAGAGGGTTATATCTTTAGTATCTGTAATGGTAGTGGTTGAGGTAGTCAGGTTGGTTTTAGGCAACGCCTCGTAGTGGGGGTTGATCTTTTCCTTCAGACGCTGACTTTTATTAATTAAGGCTGTTAAGATATTATTGCACCAAGATTCATTTTTAATGACATACTGGGTGTTGGTAACTGGAGAGGCCAGTTCTTTGAAGATGGCAAACAATTCTTTGGATTCAGATTTATCATTAGAAATCCTTATGTTATAGGTTGTTGATTCAGCTAAAATGATCACCTTTTTGCATTGTGCGGCCAAGGTTTTGTATGCAATTAACGTGGATTCCTGTGGGGCCGTTTGCCATTTATTGAGTGCTCTATGCTTGAGGGAGTCTAGGTCTTTGAGTTTGATGGACCAGGAGTTAGAATGTTTCTTTTCTTTGGCTTTCTTGCTCTGTTGCGGCGCTGTTTTGATCGTACTGTTGTATAGCTCAACCAGCACTGAAGGGTCATGGGACAAGGGGGTTTGAAGACTGGGACTTCAAGAAGTGGAGAAATCCTGTCTGTGGTCAGGTTATATGAACATCTATCCATTGCTGAAGGGGCATGCATGACATGTTTTGGAAGGGAGCTAGTGTTTGGGATGGTGAAGTGAATAAAGTGATGATCAGTCCATGCGGCAGGGGTAGTGGAGCTGATGTCAACTTCACAATGTCTGACTACCAGTGTTTCTTTAATTTCAGATCAAGTCAAGCATCAGAGGGAGGGGTCAAGGAACATGAAAAAGGATGGCCCAGTAACCAATCAAAGCAAACTATTACCACCAAAAAGCTATACGTTGGAGACCAGGTGCTTATTAAGAATTTTACAATTAGGTGGCACAAGTCAAGGTATAATGGACCTTTCTGTGTAGAAGAAGTTGCCCCCCATGCACTTAGGGTGTCTGGAAGAAGAGCTTGGTTACATTTGGGCTATGTAAAGCTCTACAAACGTGAGACCCTCCCTCTAGTCCCCGCTGGCCAGGAAGCAAGACAAGAAGAGAAACTGCTGCGTTTGCAGACTCGATCGATGACCAGGAAGAATAATGATAAAACAATGAGCAATCAAAATTGTTTTTCTTTTGGACTGAAATTCACTAGACAATCCTTAAAAGATTTGAAGGAAGTGCATGATCTTGCAGAGAATTCCAGAGTTTAAACGCACTTTTTAGAGATGCTTTGAAAAAGTATAATCATATTGACGCTATGCCCAAACACCAATATACAGATTGATTTCTAGTAGCATATCTATTTCAAGGATAATACATGATAACCATCGACAGTGATGCATATAGGCTTGTAGTTGCTATTTTTGTGTTTATACTCCAATCATACCCTACCCTTGTAAGGAGAGATGTCAATATTCTCACTTTTCTTCTGATCTGAAAAACGGCCACGTTATCAGAGGACTTTTAATTGCAATAATTGAGGAGATTGTGCAACTTGGAATGTGATTGGAATAATTGTATTAAACATGATTCAGGAGGAAGAGAATGCAGTTGCAGGAAGAGAAATGGCATGGCACACAACATGTTTTTCTAGAATCTTGTGCCTGATATCTTTATGCATGTCTTTTCTCTTTTTCTTTCTTTATCTTACATTTCGAGGTCTTTATAATGAAAACGCAACAAATGTGATTTTTCCTAGCATAAGTACAATGTATGATAATCTTTTTGACCTATTTGGGCATGTCAAACGGCATAAGAGGGGTGCAGAAGAAGATAACCAGGGCTACATACCTATTTTGATAATTCAGCTCACCTGGAGAATAACATGTGGTACCAACATATGAAAAAGGTGGAGGATTGGCATCTGATGAGATCAGCTTTGTCTGCTCTCTCATCCCCTATGCTATAAGTACAGTAAGAACACGAATTTCAAAGTGATGCTGGCACATGATGCAAAGTGCTTCAGCCATCTAGCAGCATGTACTACCAGAGGACAGTTCCAAGGGAGCAGGGCAACCCTGCAATGGCGATCAAGACAGTAATTTCTATACCAGGATGATTATATCCAGACAAAGTGAATAGAAAAATGGATGGAGAGATAAGATGCTTGTGTATCCTTCTACAGGACAAGACAAAGTGATAATCAAAGAAATTAAGAGGTTGATTTGCTCTGATAAAACTGAAAAGACTGGAATGCCTGGATGCTGGGAGCATTCCCAATTGTTAATCTATGAACGAGTGATTACGACCAAAGGATGGAAAGATCGGATGTTGTCCTCTGCAGCTCATCTACTGAGGAAGGAACCAGTATACGAGGGTCAGAAGGTAATGAGTGTCTAAGGTCGTGGGCCAAGAACTCTAACCTGCTGACATGGGTGGATGATGAAGCAGGACCAATGGCTGTGGTCCAATTGATTACTGGGACAATGTGCTTTTAAAGTGCAGGTAAAGTCTGAGTTGGAGAAAATGAAGGGTGCAAGAACATAATTGATGTCCGAGGAATGAGGAGAGGGACTGCTGTCCTAATGGATTGATATTGGGCATGTGGATCTAGAGCATATATCAAGTTGCCAAGGAAATGGGGAGGAGTCAGTTCCACGGTACGCATCCATGTTCAAGCATTGGTGATTCCTCAGAGCGACCTGAAGATCAAGGGATTTCCACAAGTGGATGAGCACTTGAGAAAAAGTAGGTGATGAAAAGAGAGAATTATTTCTCATCGGAATCAATAAAGGCTTATTAAGACATTCCTGATGATCACAAGTTGTTTAGCAAGACGGCTATGATAATGACATCTATGTTCATGCCTGGACTCCAAAAAGTAGTGAATGCCAAATGGCTGCAAATTACCAGATGGGAGCTGCTACAGACAATCAATGCCTCTATAAAAAGATTTAGCACCATAAAAGAAGAATTAGGTTAATGACGCTCTAGAACTGGTATGTCCTTGACATGATTACAGCAATGGAAGTAGGTGTTTCTGCCAAGGTCGGGACTTCTTGCTCCACATTCAATCCATCTCATGATGGTGAGAACAGGACTCTGACGGATGCTATAACTATGCTGACAAAACTGCACAAGAAAATGGAGGAGGAGGAAGGGGCTAGTGAGATGATGGTTGGTTCTCATACCTGTTTTCATAGATTCCCGGATGGATGGCGAGTATATGACTATGCCCTGTCTAACCTCAGCTACTGTACCAATAGTACAGCGAGCATATGGAAGACGGTATCCATTAAGACGACCACATTTAATGTACTCTCAAGTTGATGATAGCCTGCAGGATGAAATCCCTGAAAGAAAATGAGAAAGAGCTGGGAAAAATGAACTCATGTTGTCATAATAAAGTGTGCACGACATCCTGAGATACTGAATGTAGATGATGTATGGATGCTAGAGGAGAAATTACAAAGTAAAGAATCAAGTGAATCTTAAAGTGTAAAAGAAGAATATTACATGGTAAAAAGCGCTGCAGAAAACCAAAGAGAAAGAATGTATATATGCTGAAATGCAAGATAGATCAAGTCATTGTATAGGCAAACTGTGAGTCGTGAATAGAATGCAGGCAAAGCCGCCATTGTACAGAAATTGGACTTGGGTATCATGAAATAATAAGCCAAAGAATCATTATGAAAGAATGAAAAGCTGTGTCACAGTAGGATAGCAGGTTAGGGGAGTGGAAATAATTATATTTTTTGTGGAAATCGCTGAGAAACTGACCGTACGTCTGTTGATGTTCATTGTAACCTCCCTGTGTTAGATGATTGTTAATAAAACAGCAATTTGCCATCTTTATTTGGATTCAGAATTATTCTGGTGTAATCCCATCCAGCCATAGATGCACGTTCCAAGGGCTATAAGCTCACATATGAAAAAACATTGCGATCTTTCATTCAAGTTCGTGTCTCTGCGGAATCTAACAACTCGGCCAAACTCTTTAAAATCTGCAAGGAATTGGCCAACCCTGCGGCAGTCTCTACCCCTCCTGTTGCCTCCCAGGCTCTTTGCAATGCCCTTGCCTCTCACTTTATCTCAAAAACCCAGGAAATCCTGTCCAGCCTCTCCATCCCCACGCCGCCTTTCCCCTCTCCACCTGTGCTCCCTGACCCTCCTTTAGCCACACCCCAACCATCCTTCTCGTCCTTTCCTCTTTTCTCCCCTGATGAGATCGCTAGACAAGTCCGATCTAGGAAAGCCTCCTCAAAACAGGTTCATCCCTGTTCCTCTAAAACCATCAAGGACCACATTGACACCCTCGCTCCGGCCCTTGCTGACTTTTGCAACCACTCCTTTGCCTCAGGATCCTTCCCATCCCCTCTGAAACACTCCCTTGTGCATCCTCTTCTCATGAAACCAACAGCTGATCTTTCCTGTCCAGCTAACTATCGCCCAATTTCCATTATACTCTTTCTGGGCAGACTCCTGGAAAAGTTGGTCATCTCTCAGCTTAACCTTCATTCCAATATTGTTGGCTGTCTCCATGACCACCAGTCTGGCTTCAGAGATGCGAGAAGCACGGAAACTGCTCTCCTGACCATCTGTGAAGATCTGCTCTCCAACCTTGACTCGAACATTCCCTCTGTCCTCATCCTCCTCGATCTCTCTTCTGCCTCTGACACGGTCAACCATACCATCCTGCTGAACCGTCGCCGTGATAACCTGGGTATCACTGATCAGGCTCCAGCCTGGCTGACCTCTTTCCTCTCTGATCGACCCTCCCAGGTTCAACGTGGGTCCTTCCTACCATCTATCTTCCTAACTACCTGTGGTGTTCCCCAGGGGTCTAACCTCTCGCCCTGGCTTTTCAAACAATACCTGGCAACTCTCGTCCACTGCATTGCCCTTTTCTGTTCAAATTTCCAGTGCTACGCTGATGACACTCAACTCATTTTCAGGTTGCCCTCGGCCATCTTCTCTCACTCTCTCATCCGTGATTGCCTAACTGCCATTCAAGATTGGTGTGCCGCCAATGAACTTTGTCTGAATGCCAGCAAGACAGAGATCCTTCTCATTGGCACACCTTCATCATCCTTTCCCCTCACTCTCTGGCCGGCCTCCCTTAGCCCTCCTCCTACCCCCACCTGCAAAGCTAAGAACCTCAGGGTCATCTTTGACTCCACACATTCCTTCTCCGCCTACATCTCTGATGTCCCTAAAAAAGTCAAACTTCCTACTGCACCTCCTCAGAGGTACTCTGCCTTTCCTCTCCTTCCCCCAGAAGCTCATGGTCTCCCCAGCTCTGGTTCTCTCTAGGTTGGACTATTATAACAGCCTCTTTCTAAATCTACCTGTCTCTATTCTCCGCCCTCTGCAACTAATACAGAACAGGACTGTAAGACTTATCCTTGGCCTCAAGCCCTGGGATCGTATCTCTCCAGCTCTGAAATTCCTCCATTGGCTCCCAGTGGATGCAAGGATTACATTCAAAACCCTCTGCACTGTCCACAAGGCTTTCTGGGGCCTGGGTCCTAAATACCTTCAGCTATCCCTCCACAAATACCTCCCCTCTCAAGCTCTTCGCTCCTCTACCTCTAACTTCCTTCAGTGTTAGTCGTTTTTCACAGAAAAGAGCTGGGGGTAGATCTCTGTCTTCGGCTGGGGCCTCCCTCTGGAACAGCCTCCCTGCCACTCTAAAACTTGAGGAGAACCATCTCCGTTTCCGGAAGCACCTCGAGACCTTCCTCTTTTCTTCTGCCTTCGCTCCTCCTCTCCCCTGCTGATCTGTTCTCTCTTGGCACCGTGCACCTGGCCACCCTCTGTCCTCCGGGCCCAGGTACCTGCTCACCCTGCCACCCTCCTGCACTGCCACCGGGCCACCACTTGCACTGGGGTCTGTGTCTGTACCATAAAGCCACCCTCTTTTTCTTCCTGCACTTATCAGACCTACCCAGTATGCTGCCTTGAACCTAACACTTGCCGATTGCTGGCTGCAGTACCACTGTGTGTTGCCTTTATTATTTATTTGTTTATTATTATTTATCTGTTTCTCCTTTGCTTCGCACTTTCCACTTCTCCCCCTTCCATGCACTTTTACCATCCACCCTCCCATGCACTTGCGCGTTCTCAATGTCACTGGGCCTAGTAAGATCGTTGTTTTGTTCTCCCCTGTTCCCCTCCCTTGCCTTGTCGCGCTCTGAAACACTTGTGTAAGAGCACGATAGAAATAAAATATCAATATCAATATCGATATCTTATTGGTTGATGCTAATAATCCCCTACAGAAAACCATGCTTTTGTTAGCCCTATTATCTCAAACCTTCCCTCATGAACAGACCGGTACCATCCCTCCAACAGCAAACTAATGTCCGGGTCAGCTGGAGTTATTCAACTCCATTGGCCAGTAGCCTTAGGTTCTCTTTGTTGCTTTCGGATCCCTCTCCCACAACCCACCCTCGAGTGTCTCATGGTGTACTCCACCCCTCAGTTTTAACCAATCCCCTTCTGAGGTGTGGACAGTGTAGCAACAAAATCAAATACCTCAGCCTATTCCTAAGCAACCGAAATACTTGGCACTCCCCGATGTTTCTCACCCATGTAGCTGTACAACTGAAACATTATATTGCGACTTCTATTTGGAAACATGTTGCATTTTGAGAGATCTTCTTACCATGGGAACAGGCAACCTAATAAAAACACTACTTGGACAGCACTCAGATGAGAATAGTTTCCTGAATGTATGAGCTCTGGTTCCCTTAATTTCTGCAGTACCAATTGAGTGGCCATTTCTTCAGTGGGAAAGTAGAGTCACACCTTGTCCATCTTCCCCTGGTGGCACTTCAAAATTAACATGTTCTCACCAACCTTTGCCCTTCGCCTTCTGAAATTTTATTCATTTTATTTTTTGCATTAATTGTAGTGCAGAAAAATCTTGGTTATGTAGGCGCTGGCTAAAATTGAGGAAACAAGAAGAGGGAGGAAATACATCAAGATGAGTGACAAGTTTTAGGAGGAGCTCTGTTAGTTGAAAAGCTTGCTCTAAGATTTTTGAGGAAGGTCCAGTAGGCCGGTTCTTTTCAGAAGGCTGGTGAGAGATTGTTCTAAAGTTTGGCGGCCACGACCCGGAAGGTCTTGCCCCCCCACTGAGATGCGACTGAAGTTGGGGATCTTGAGGAGATGGCATTTCGTGGACCTGAGAGGTCGGCCGAGGGAGTATTTCTCGATGCAGTGTGAGAGGTAGGTCAGGGCTGTGTTAGAAATGCATCAGGGGACTAAGGATAGTGTTTTAAATTTGATCCTGTCGTGGATAGGTAACCAGTGTGCATCCCTACTGGCTTCCGAGATGTAGTCAAGTTTGGAGAGACCTATGGCTGCGAGGAGGTCATTGTTCTTAAAAGATTGTAGTTTGTTCAAGTTGCGCTCAGAATAAGGCATTGCAATGGTCAAACGTGGCTCCTTTGATGGCTCTTGCAATAGAGAGGTTGTTGATTGTGGAGAGGAAGGGCTTACTGGTGTGGAGCAGTTTGGCGGTGTGAGCTGCTGATGAGGCAATTGAGTTCACCTGCCCCAAAAGGTCAAGGGTTAAGTCCAGGTATACCCATAGGGTTTTGGCTGCAGAAGAGGTGGGATTCATTTTCCGTCGATGGTAAACTCCTTGTTGGCTAGGTCTATGTTGCGTAAAATGGAGTGGGAACTGACGATGACGATTTTGGTTTTATCGTCGCTGAGGCATAGTAGGTGACATGCCATCCAGTTTTGTACGACTTCACACACAGAGTTAATGATGGCTGAGTCCTGTGCGTATGAACCAGAAAGGGGGTTAGGAGCTGCGTGTCATCCGCGTAGTTCGTATATGATATGCAGAGGAGGGCAAGGTGGTCAAAGATGGATTTTGTATAAATGTTGTAAAGAGTGTGGGAGTTGCAGGAGCCTTGCAGAACTCTGCAGATGACAGGAGTGGGTGTGGCAGAAGACCAATCAATGAATTCTCATGGGGATCTATCAGCTAGCAATGATTTAATCTATTTGGTGGCCAATGTGGAGAAGTTGGCTGCAGGGGCAAGTTGGAAGCAGAGAGTTTGGTGGTCTACCAAGTCAAATGCTGCAGAGAGGTCCAGCATCATCAGGAGGGTAAGATGTCCAGTGTCCTTGGTGGCATTGAGTTGATTTTTTAGGTCAAGTAAGGCTATTTCCATTCCGTCCTTGGGGCAGAAGCCTGATTGGCAGACACCCGAGATATTATTCCCCTCGAGGTAATGTTGAACATGGATGAGGGCTATGCAATCCAAAATCTTCAGGAGGTAATAATAAATAATATTAATTTCACATTTATATAGCGCTATGAACCCTCAGTTATCTGAGCGCTGCTTATTATTACCCACGGTGTGTGGTGCTCATTTATTGACCTCCGAAGGATGAAAGGCTGAGTTTGGTTCTGCCGGGATTTGAACCTGCGTTAGCAAGCTCTGCACGGATGCCAAAGCGAGCGCTCTACTCGCTGTGCCACTTGACCAGCAGGTAATGTACTATAGTAGTGGGGTGACAGTTTGTACGTATGGAGGGGCGAGGGAGGGCTTCTTGAGCAACAGCAGGACCCACGCTTCCTTTAGGGAGGTTGACACCGAGTTGGAGGCAAAGGAAATATTAATGATGGCCGAGATGATTGCTGTGTTTTGGCACAGTCTTTGACAATCGTGGCTGGGCAGTCGTCACCTTTGCAGCGAGAGGGTTTGAGACTATTGATGATCTTGGTGACTTCAGGGACTGAGACAAGGTGGAAGTTGAAAGGGGCGCACGTGTTAGTCAGTAAAACGCTGGGGGCTGTGGTTGGTGGTGGTTTAGCTAGCATAGCTTGTTTTTTGGAGATGATTTTTTCTTTGAAGGAGTTTACTTTTCCAGTGAGGCCATCTTGGATTTTGTTGCTCCAGGCGCTGTCCACTGTCAAGTCTGGCTGAGGAGGGGAGGGAGTCTGTAGCTCCCGTAGGATCCTGAATAGTTGCTGGGAATTGGAGGCAGGTCAAGAGAGCTTTGGAGGCGGGGGCATTTTTTTTTCTCCATGCTAGCTCAGGGGCATGCTTTTTGACACAAGCTTTGAAAAGCTCAGGTGTGAACCGGGCGTTTTCTTTTTAGTGAGGGTTTGGCATTCTGATGTTTGAGTGGGGCAAGTGTATTGACTGCCTCAGCAATGGTTTTATTGTAGATGTTGACGAGAGCTGCTGGGTCTGTCACTGAGGTTGGAGGTGAGCAAGGGTATCAAGTAGCAGGGCGAGGTTGATGTTGTTGAGATTTTTTGTGCAATAGGCCAGGCGTTCTGGTTTCACAGGGTGGACGGGACTGGGGTGTTCATAAGGGGGTTATCGAAGGTAATTTTGTGGTGGTCAGACCATGGGCAATAGGTGGTCTTGCAATTGAGGTCGCTGATCCAGTCAAGGGTGCAGCCTTGATTGTAGGTGGGCTCGAGGAATCATTGCATGAAGCCAGCTTGGTTGAGTGCAATAGCTACGCTGGTGGCAAGGGTGTCTCTGTGATCATTGTGGCTTAGGTTGAGGTCCCCAAGGATTACAGTATTTGAGTTGGGTTTAATGGAGGAGAAGATACATTGAAGTAGGTTGTCCTTGAAGGGAGGCCCGGTTCCAGGTGGGCTGTAGATGAGGAGGCTGGTGATGGAATTGGTAGACGATGTGGACAGCTTGGCGAGTATGGATTTGTAGATAGGGATGGTGTTGGTGTATGTGGCTCTGATGGTGAGGTTGTTTTTGAAAATGAGAGCGAAGGGGATCTGTCACATATTAGGATGGCATAAGCCAGAGGAATGGCGATGGAAAGTGCTGGGCCTGTAGCAGGGTGTAGCCAGGTTTCAGTTATGGCAAGTAGGTTGAGGTTGTTGGAAGTTATGAGGTCATGGATTTCAGCTGCCTCAGTCGGGACTGATCTGGCATTGATTAATGCGCCGTTCATGGGCTTTTGGGTTGATATGGTGGGCGTGTGCATTTGCGTTTTGCAGAATGACTGAGGAGCCTATTGTGGGAAGCACGGGATGAGCTGTGTGCACCATCTGAGGACCCAATTCCTCATAAAGATTGGTGGGGGCATATCGATAGTGGAACCAGAGGCTTCAGGTTGAGTGTGGCATTGCTGGTGTATTTGCATTGGGCAGAATGATGTGTGAAGAGCATAGTGTGGGATGTAATCTGAGGAACCTATTCCTCGTAAGGATGGGTGGGGGCATAGCGATGGCAGAACCAAGGCGTTGGGTTGATTGGAAGATTGTCAGGGGTGGCTGAGGCATTCATTGGCAGAGCAGCGTTGTACAGGGAGGGCTTACCTGTGGACCAAGTGAAGCAGGTGCCCCTGGAGGTTGGCTTGACTTGCGAGGAGGGGCATGTGGGGCTCTTGAGTTACGGGCTGTTGTGAGTCTCAGATCAGGTTGAGGTTGTTGCAGGTCCACGATGGCAGGCTCCGTCTGAGAATTCAAATGCAAAGCAATGTAAGTGGTGGTCGTGTTCTGCAGCGCCATTGTACGGCACCTAACACTTGTGGTGCTCAACACTGTGCCCTTGGTGTGCACGGGCGTTGCTGCAAAGGATTCGGCAAGCGCGTTCTATGCAAAGCAGAATGGTACGTAGATTTTATACGTAGCATGTAGCGGACCTGGAACGAGCAGAGTGCTCAGCAGACCTGCAGCGCTCAACACTGCACCCTTGGCCTGCATTGGCTTTGCCACAGAGGGTTCAGCAAGCAGGTTTTGAGTGAAGCACAGTCGTACATAGATGCAATGGGTAGCATAAAGCAGATGCAGATCGAGAACCATGCTCTGCAGACCTGCGACACTCAACACCATGCCCTTAGCCTGCTGGCTATGGGTTTGAAACATTACTTGTAATATCAGCCATTGTTCAACGCCTGGGATCCTACTTTGCCCTGCACCCTAAACAAATCACTGCCCATCATTTCACCCGACCTCCAAGGACACTGGCCCTGACTGTGTTCCAGCTAAAACAAACAAGAATTAAGCATAATTAACTGCAGAAAACGCTGAGTACATTCTGTGGCTTAGTCATAAGCGATCTCCAACATGCCCTATTCTTTATAAGCAAGACCCTCTACTCGCTGTTAACACACATCTTCATAGGTTTACTTATAGTAAGTAATCTACACCTACTTGTCTGTTACACTACATTTCAACTACCAAGTGTGCCTGTTGCACTCTTCTCTGCATGCAAAGTCTACACTAATTCTAATCACATACTACTCAACTTCAAAACTGTCCCATGATCCTACCTGACCTGCCCTCAATGTATGGTGCATACTGCATGTCACAGCCCTACATTTCTCCATAGAATTGTTATGAAAAAAGCATGTGTACCCGACACAGCTAATAAGTAGCAGAGTAGCCACAAACAAAAACAGTACTGCTGACCCTGTAAATGGCCCACACTCCTTACTATAGGAAATTCCTTAACCTGTACTTTCTCAAGTGTTTCGGGCATTGGGCATCCCAATACCATTATAATTGCCTTTACACAATTTAACTCTGATCTTTCTCCCCTTTCAATAATCACTACCCTGCTAGCCCCTTTACCCCCTCCTGTCCATGTCCTCAACCATGGATCTTCCCTGCCATTCAGCTGCTGAGACAGCAATGCATTGCTGCTCATGCTGTTGGTGCAAAGACTAATCCCCACTCTTCTCACTACCTTTAAGGGCTCTCATTACTCTGACCACAGCTCTCAAGACAGGCAAATACATGTATTACACTAACCACATTTACTCTCTCTTATTGCACTTTTGGAAACTATCCAGGACTCTACATACCATGCTTCCCCCAAACTAACTATGCCTCCATTTCCTCCTTTCTCTCTGCAGATCACTTTGCCTTTTCTTCTCCATTGAAATCACCCAATAATAGTAACAACTTCTATCCCTACGAAGCCCCTCATGCATTCTACCATCCTACAATCTCCCCAACACTTTCCTATATATCTAGCTTCTGCCTCTCATTCCTCACTGACCATCTACCCAACTTTGTTGCTGCCAACCCATCCTGAGCTCCTGTTCACCCCATCACACCACAAATTGTAGAGGAACTTGCATTTGTCACTTCCACTCATCTCTCCACTCTGCACCTTATTCAGCCTAGCTCTCTCAAATGGTAGCTTCCTAGCCAGTTACAACATATCTTCAGACATTCCAATCCTAAAGAAACCAACTGCTGATTCCAGCAACCCCACATTCTATGGACCTGTCCCCATTCCTTTCAACTTAAAATTCTCAAGAGGGTTGTATTCAACCACATAGTCCGCTATCTCTAGGTACTCTCACTTGCTGGCCCCCTCCAATCTGTATTAGAAAAACAAGCTCTGCACTGAAATTGAGATCATTAACATCACCAATTTTCTTCCCAGTCCACACAAGTCTCATCTCTCCTCCATTCTGTGAAGCACCCCGCCCGGGGGTACAGCACAGAGTGCTCTTTCCATCCATGGATTCAAGAGCAGTATACTCAACTGAGTGTCCTCCTATCTCTCTAGTGTTCCTTTTCATCTCATGGACTTCAGCACCTCTTCTCCAACACTCTTACTCATAGATGTACTTCAATAACCAGTCCTCGGACAATTTTCATTCAATCTATTTTCCTCCTGCCATGTAAAACTCATTCCCTCCTCTGATTTTACCTAGCAGCCCACTTCTGTGCAATATAATAACCTCCGGCCTTGGCAAATGTACTTCCTCCCATGGGCTTTAAATGTCACCTCTTTGATGAGCACACTCAGATAGTCATCTCCTGATCCCAACCCCTTCACTCCTGCAATCTCCAAATGCATAACCAAATGCCTAACTGCCAATAACTACTGGATGACTCTATGCTGACTCATGATAAAATGTTTAAAGATGGAAGTCATCCCTCTCCCTCCCTAAAATACCATCCCCACTTTCCTCTCTTCCACCTCTTTACACCCTGACCTCCTCACCCCCTCGCCAATGGCTCACAATCTTGGGGTTCTCTTTCACAACAAACAACCATCTGAAAATCTATCATTTCATCACAGCCACTGCACACTGAAGCAAGACTCAATCTCCAAAACATTAGACAAATCCATTTACACCTCACACCCAATTCAATTATAACACATATCACTCCTCTTGTGTTTAGCAAACCGGAGTACTGCACAAGCCTACTTCTTGGTTATCCCCTCAACACTTTCTCTCCCCTCAGCAAACTCATGAACCCATTGACACACACCCTTTTCAGACTGCCCAGATCCTCCCTCACCTCTACCTACTATCACCACACTGGATGGGTATCCATGCAAAATCACTATGTTTGAATGTCTTCTACTCGCCTATAAATCCATGCATTTCCCTGGATTCATCTTACGCTACTCTCCCTCTGAAAATCTTCACTCCTTCGTTCTTCACAACTTATCAGTCTCCCAGCCCTCTGTGCCTCTTCCATCGTTCTCTCTATTTCCCTATTTACCCCACTGCACTGGAATGATTCCTCCTCAGCAATCAAAGAAAAGTTGTCAGTGAAATTCTTTAAAACAAGGCTCAAATTCTACCTTCTAGCAATTGAATGAGCACCACAAGCCACCATTCTATCTAAACGAATTGCACAAACCACCTTTCCTGCATTCTGACTAATTTATTTAATTTGTAAATATGTAAATACTGGCCTCAGACTCCCATTGTTAAAAAATGATGTAATGCCCTGCAGTCCCTGTCTCTTTACCACCTGCCGTATGTCTTTTAATGCAGCAACACTCTTATGTTAAGGTTCCTTATCCGTGAACCCCCCTCCCCCGCTCTATAATATAGCCTCCATTATGAGGCATTTTGTGTTTGAAGTGAGATCCTGTTCTTAAATAAATATAATTACAAAAAAACCAATATAGGAACACAATCCTCCTAACATCTGCAGAAACTGAGATGCTTTCTACCTCTCGTAAATGTGCAGCATGTAATAGAAATAACAAGAGCCATGGTATTATGCTGCATTGACTACTGATGCATTCTTTTCTTGTGTCTCCCAAAATATAAGATCTATGTTATCTTCAGGACAGGCCCATCGGATCGGAAACTGGCAGGGAAATGGGATGTACCAAAGACATCGTTGTAGTCCCACATATGTTACAGAAAACCCTATGTCATTTAAGTTCATACCCAACTGAAATCCATAGAATCCTATACACACAACTCTCACCTAACATCTCCTGAGGTGCCATTGACTCACAGACACCAGAATTGCAACGTGATCCAAGGATGACTAGGAGGACCAAACAGTGCAGCATAATGCACCCATGCCAAACACACACAACAAGTCAAAACACCCCACTAAAACCAACTGCTCCAGAGCAGGGCAGCCTCTGAGACCCAGGGACTACGACTCCCTGGAGCTCACAACCCTCTGCTGTCCCACTATGGATCGAATAAGCTCTCCCCAATGCACTCTGTGTTTTTCACCATGTCTACAGCAACCAAGGTCCTGTCTAGAACAGCCAAGGTCCTGTCTAGAACAACCAAGCTCCTGTCTACTTCACCTATGGATTTAAGAGGTACATTCCACAAAGGAACCTCGAGCCTGGGTGTGCAATAAAGAATTGCATTACAACTTTTAAAACTGAGTAGCAAAAGGATAGACCTAAGCATATTTCAAAACTACCCTCTGGTTCAACTTTAAAGTTTACTTACAAATCAGGAAAACCATCTCAGATTTAGGGAAGCCCTGGAAACCTACCAGATCCAAACAATGCTCCACGACAAAGTTTTCATCTCAGTCCTCCGCAAAACATTCTTGACTTAGCAATGGCCTTTCAGCACTTTCGCTTTCTTGTGTTCTCCTCTCCACCTTGATGTTTCCAGAGCATACATCCTGCCTGGACTTTATTTTATTTGAATTGAAGTTTTGTTTAGTTCTAGCCCTACCCAGACAGACTTGGAGCGCCTTACCTGTTTCAAAGTTTGAATAGGTGGGAGTTGAAAAAAGGTTACAAACTGTTTACAGGAAAGAATAGGAATAATAGGATGGACACGTGACAGCAGTGGAGGTGGGCAGGGTTATGTATGGGGAAACATGTATGTTTTGAAGATCTTCCTGAACGTGATATGGAGTGCAGTGCGTATGTGAAGAGGTAGGGCTTGAATGGTCATTTGTTGTAACTTTATTTTCTTTCCCCTCATGTTGTCTTCCATCCTTCCCCCTTTTTTTCTTGGGGGTCCATAAAGGTACAAAGCGATTGTTGCACAGAAGATAGTTTAAAAATCTGTAAGAATGTTTTACCATGTCTTTAAGAAGTTACATTGTCTAGATTGTGTGGTTTCTTAAGCCAGACCAGGAAAAAGTGTTATATGCAAAGTCCTTGCTTGGGTCTAGTGTTCAAAATCATTTGCATAATATACAAGGTTATGATTTTCTTCAGGGCTTAGCGGGAATGACATCAGCATATTATTTAAAACATGGTCCAAAGTGGTTGACATGAACTGCAAAAAGTAGGTCTGGTAGTGGATTGTCCTGTCATGCCCCCGTTTTGACACTAAATAACCTTGATATTTGGCTGACAGATATTAATCAATCAAGATATGTTTATTTTGGAACCAATGTCCCATTAAAAAAACACATCAACAGTAGATATAAAATACAACATGTGTTTTCCTAAAATAGATCTTTGCTTTTACTGGGTTACCTACAATCAAAAGTCATGCTTTCCAGTTGCATACACATAATCGCGTAGAAAAAGGCCAGTGCTAAATCCAGGAACTAGGTTTGATTAAAAAAGTTGTTATAATCCATTACAAATCAGCAGCCATGAACAAGTAGAAAAAGTTGCAATATAAAAAGCATTGGTGCACAAGCTTTTGCATATGAAAATAGTAGAATCGATCAGTTAATTAATCATCAATTCTTTGAACAATCATGCCAACCAGCAAAAGCAAAAAAGACAGATCCTGCTATGAGCTTTATCAGTCACCAGGGTGCTTTATGCTAAGGGGGTATTTTTCCCCTAGGATTCAAATGTGTTCGAAACACCGAAAATCACGTTCTAACTTTGCCCCTTGCAGGAGAGCTATCCCCGGGGAAACTTTATAGTTTTTTTCTAGTGCAAAATAAGGGTATGCATCGCCCCCGGATGCCGAGACCAATTAAGTGAAGCTGGGCTCGGCCTTTGACATTATCTAGAATCTTTATAGCAACACAAAAAATAGGCTGATTTATGTATCACCTATTAGGCTCCCATCTGGATCTTTCTTCTCGCCGGCACCTGCTGTAATTGCTGCACTAAACTCCAGCTCATTTCTGGTGTGCCAGCCATAGTAGATGGACGGCATTGTGTAAATCGTCCTTCTCGTAGTACGGGGAACAGGGTTCTGGCTCGAATTCTATTCTATTCTGGGCAAAGCAACATAACCTGCAAAAAGATCCTCTTCTGTACATGATAGCAGGGGCACTATTCCCCTTCAGTGTTGTTTTTGCTCTCAAAGGGAGGAAGTCACATGTCGCCTTGGTTACATGCACTCTTTCATTGGGGTTGTGAGGCCAGCGTAGACATTGTTTAATTGAATCTGAGTTCAGCATAACATGTCTTTGAATTATGACCTCTTGTATGGTGCTTGATTCCTGTACATCCTTAACGACCAATAAAAACTATTGTTTTTAAAGTACTGTTCAACCAATGAATTGAGCAGCATTGGTGAAACTGTGCACGTATGTTATGTTATTAAATTCGTATCGAGCGCCACATGCCTGAGGGCCTCAGTGCGCTTGCCAGGTGCGATTTGATATGCAGCAGAAAGGGTTTTCAAATGCACCGGTTTTGCTTGTTACATATGTTATAAGAGATAGTGTCAACACTGCCTTGTTATTGGTCAAGATTCTCAGCCAATGTTATGTAGGTTCAGCTGCCATGTCATCTGCTTAAAATGGCATACCCTACTGAAGATGGGTGCCATCATTTGAAGCTAACTGTGGCAGAGCTAGAATGTATTTTAGAAAGTTATTCTCATAGTGAGGCTCTGTATTTGACCAGTGCGTCTGCTTTACTACTAAACACTTCTTCAATTCGGTCTAGGGGTTTCTCTTTCTACATATTCACACATCTTCTAGCCCACCTTTTGCTGCTAGATATCACGCTCTCCTGGGATACATGCAAGCCAGAAATAAAGCAGGAATTGTCAACACATGCCTAAGGGATTACCACTGACACTATCACAGGCTTGTTCAGCTTCAACTATTACCAATGTCACTGGTGGTGAACAACGGGCTTAGCTGGTCATTAGAATTCTTACATAGTATAAGGCCATGCTCATAAGCCCCATGGGGAGAGTTGACATGCAATCCTTTTTGGTTGGAGTGCCAGCTTGATAAACCGGTATAAGCCAGAGTTCCCGGGGCCTGCTGCTGCCACTCCACTTCCACCATAACATCCTCATCTGCTGCCCTTCTCCTCTGCCTGTGGTCTCTGTGCACCATGACAGATCTGAAAGTTGTTTGGGAATGGGGGCACCAACTTCTCCATTGAATATTTATTTTTAATTTTTAAAAGGACAGGGCAGGACAGGACAGATTTAACCCAAACCACAAAAAAGCTCATCTGCCACTTTTTGTGCCCAAGTTGATTCTTATTTGGTGCAAATCCGTCCAGCATTTTTCTCACTATGGGTGTTCAATCAAAGCAATTTTTCTCTATGGGAAACTTAATGGGACTAGGCCGAAAAGAGCATTTTATGTTTTAGTTTGGGGGTATTAGGTGTTGCTTGCAACACCTAAAAGCCTGAACTATTGCATTAGAGTACAGATAGGGAGAAATGGCATATGAGGAGGAACACACAGCTTGTTGATGTTGTTTGGTTATTTGCCCACCCATTGACTGCCCATGGCCAGCTAATCCATATGGCCATTCACATCCAGTTCCTGCCCCTCCCTGCTCTAAACACCTCCTCATGGGAATTCTTTTAGCTCGCTTTAATCAACTCTTGCCATCAAACTTTGCACTCAAAGTGCCTGCCAGTGTTTTTTCAAAGTCTTCTGAGAGTTATTGACTAAATTGGCATTCTAAACTGGTGTAATACAAATGTCTTAACCAGGTTGCTTTCAGCCCCTTCAGTTATAAGCACTCTGCGTGTCCTGTTAAAATATGCATAGGCAAAGCAGTTTTGGCTTATATATAAGTATTAGGCATATGCTGGACACTGCTATTAGATGCCCAGCTACTCGCACCTGCTACTATCAATGGTCAGTTAATACCACTGGGGCAGTGTCTGGCAAGTGCCTTTACCATGCCTACACAAAAACCCAAACTATTGCCTTCGCCTACGCCTGTTTATTCATTAATACCTTTTCCACCTTTTAACAAATTGTACCCAATATTTCCAGTATGGATCGAAATCCGTCCAGCAAATCCAGTTATTAGAAGTAGAATATCGGGGAGAGTGTATCTATTGAAGTTTCCCCTTAACTATGATGTCTTGATGTCTGTGTGTTGTGTTTGTGTGTGTGTGTGTGGGTGTACCCTCGCAATGGCTCCATTTTGTGGAATGCTTTAGGATTTGCTGACCCCTTCCTTTCACCCTATCTTTAAGAATGGTTTCCCTATATCAGAAACATATTATGTGTAGATTCATGCACTATGATGACTATGGGTGAGATCTGTTTGTATACATCTATGTAACATACCATAAGGATCAAGGCATGTCATCATTTCATGAGGATTTGTTCCATCAGCTATTTAGAACATCCAGCTCTGGTTTTGAAGATGTTATGCATTACTTGACCAATCACATGACCCCATTTAAAGAAAGTTTTTTTTTTTTTTTCAAAAGAGAGACAAAGCCAAATTCACGGTTCTATCCCCATGGTATATGCTTTAACGATGAGGTGATGGGTACAAACAATTACCCAAGCATCACAATATGCCTTGTATACCTACTACATAAAATGTGGGTCTGAAGGAACGGGGATGCGTTCACGTTTTAATTTTTTATTTATAAAGCGCTCACACAGCCCACAGGCATCGAGGCGCTGTTACAGGAATTGTTTGTTTATCTTAGTTGCGTAGTTTTTTTTTTTTCTTAGTTACGTATTTATAGGCGCGGACCCGGTGATCGAACCTGTTGTTGTTTCGTGTCGCCTTGCTTCTAAGACGCGCACGCTGCCGCTGAGCTATCCTCCCGGGACGATATATATGAATGTTGAATGAATATACAGAACATCTAACATTCACTTATCACCATAGTAAAGAGCAATCCGACCCAGACCTCAGTCCTAGCTGCCCAGAATCTAGTCACTTAGACTCCTGTCATTGGTCCTTACATCTATCACTCGACCTCAGGCCCTGCCTAATTACATAATTTCAATGCCACTTCTCTGACTTCTGAGGTGAAGAGTGGGTCCCCACATTCTAGGCAGGCCGACCAATGACATCTCAGTGATGTCCCAGGATTGGTCTAGGAAGTTAGGATATTTAACCCCCTGTTACCTATAAGACAACTCCCATTGGGAAACAAGAACAGAACACAACACAGACAGCCTGTGACTGCCCCCCAAACTGAACCAGGGTCTAGACATTGATACCAGTTTCATAGAGAGGTTTACTCTACTCGTATGAGCCCTTCACAAGCATAATTGGAGAAACACCTGTATTCTGCGAGTGGGTTGATTTACAAAAGTGAATCTGACTTTTTAAACAGCTTTTTCAAGCCAGATTCCCTTTTGCCAATTACATCACCATTATAATTTGGGCAGGGGGTGTTCTGTGGCAGTGACTGCCATAGAGCAAAGCACATCCTGATTCAAAATGAGATATGCTTTGGTCTGCAGCATCCCTGAGGCCCTTTAGTCTGCTCCTCACCCACTCTGTTGAAAGTCTTTGGCTGGAAACATTGCAGTGATGCGTGGCATCTCAGCAGACCCCTAATCGAATTTCTCTGCTTGGCATGAGCCTTTCTATTTTTATTTGTTAAATCTCTGAAACATAGGGAGAACATAGCATTAGCTGTGACTTTAAGACCCATGACCCCAAACCTTCTCACCGATTTCATGGTGATAGGGGGTTGATCCAGGCTTCCACACACATGGGGGTCCGTAATGTGTCATATTGTGACCATCCACAGATGTCTCAGTTTGAACGCAGTGAAACAATGCAATTCCCATCAAATTCAATGATAATTTACGGGCATGGCTACGTGTTTTTCTTTTTCTGTGTGACTCATATAATTCCCAGTACAACTTTATCCGGTTCTATTTAAATATGAATAGGCACATTCACTTGGTACCTGGAAATGCATCGCATGCCAAGGGCTAGTGAAATGGAGTCCAGCATCGTATTAACCATTACGCGGCATTGCCTGGCATCTGGGCAGCGCGGCAGCTTTTCCAAGACACTGAAAACTAATGGTTCTTGCAGCTTCCTCTCAACATGCCAGCTCTCCCCCTCAGGAGCGGGAGATGGAATAGCCGAAGGAGTGCGGTGAGTAATCACCCTCTTGCAAACTGTTCTGTCAGAGGTCATCAGCTTGAATCACTGCAGAATCCTCTCAATGTCAGCAAAGCCTCTTGGTGTCCCATCAAGCTGCATGCGGACTGGGCTTGGCTTCAGTAGCCCCAAACAATATCTATTGGTGTCCGTCAGTTGTGAGGTGGAAATGAAATCATGAATTTAGGTCATGCTGTAGAAGCAAGCATATGAAATAGCTTATAGCCCCAAACAATATCTATTGGTGTCCGTCAGTTGTGAGGTGGAAATGAAATCATGAATTTAGGTCATGCTGTAGAAGCAAGCATATGAAATAGCTTATAGCCCCAAACAATATCTATTGGTGTCCGGCAGTTGTGAGGTGGAAATGAAATCATGAATTCAGGTCATGCTGTAGAAGCAAGCATATGAAATAGCTTATAGCCCCAAACAATATCTATTGGTGTCCGTCAGTTGTGAGGTGGAAATGAAATCATGAATTTAGGTCATGCTGTAGAAGCAAGCATATGAAATAGCTTATAGCCCCAAACAATATCTATTGGTGTCCGTCAGTTGTGAGGTGGAAATGAAATCATGAATTTAGGTCATGCTGTAGAAGCAAGCATATGAAATAGCTTATAGCCCCAAACAATATCTATTGGTGTCCGTCAGTTGTGAGGTGGAAATGAAATCATGAATTTAGGTCATGCTGTAGAAGCAAGCATATGAAATAGCTTATAGCCCCAAACAATATCTATTGGTGTCCGGCAGTTGTGAGGTGGAAATGAAATCATGAATTCAGGTCATGCTGTAGAAGCAAGCATATGAAATAGCTTATAGCCCCAAACAATATCTATTGGTGTCCGTCAGTTGTGAGGTGGAAATGAAATCATGAATTTAGGTCATGCTGTAGAAGCAAGCATATGAAATAGCTTATAGCCCCAAACAATATCTATTGGTGTCCGTCAGTTGTGAGGTGGAAATGAAATCATGAATTTAGGTCATGCTGTAGAAGCAAGCATATGAAATAGCTTATAGCCCCAAACAATATCTATTGGTGTCCGGCAGTTGTGAGGTGGAAATGAAATCATGAATTCAGGTCATGCTGTAGAAGCAAGCATATGAAATAGCTTATAGCCCCAAACAATATCTATTGGTGTCCGGCAGTTGTGAGGTGGAAATGAAATCATGAATTCAGGTCATGCTGTAGAAGCAAGCATATGGAATAGCTTCAATCCATATGTTTTTCTTTGTTTGGAACAGATGCCACAAACATAGCATACACTCTTCTAGAACATTCATACTGCCTTTCATGTTAGTGTGGGCAAAAATACCTAAAAATATGTTTGCTCAAAAGTATTTTTCTCAGATTTAACCTGACGGCACTGCTTCAAAATCTGCTAGGAGTTGTTTAGGGTATTCCATTTAAATCTTCACATTAGCATCTCATATTAGAAGGCCTTATTCCCTTGCTAACTGGATGGCCCACACTATAGTTAGTCGTATAACACAGACCTCATAAATAAGTATTCATCCGATATAGATGTTACTGATTTAGTGTTAAGCAGTGATGAGAAAATATTCACACGCACCCAGGTTAGGATTGACACGTTCTCCCCGTTCATCTCTATGTTTAATCAAAAAAGCTATAGAGCAGGTGATTGTAGGGAATCTCTGAGCTGAAGAAAGCCTCTACACTGGGCAGTATTATTGCTGCAAGGGGTGGACCATTATTTAACACCTCTATAGTGTAGTAACTTATACCAGACAAATGTCAAGCAAACCTATCGCCAATACCAACAACATGTTCATGTTAGAGAGCCCTAAAATAGATTTTGAAACAAATGTTAATGCATTGTGAGTACTTAACCTCTAAGACTTCATGTTCTTTGACTTGTATCTGATGCATCAATAAATATGTTGTCCTATATTTCTTTTCTAGGGATCATCAATAGGTCCCTTGCTTACAACACTAGAACATGTCGGCCAACACCTCTGAATCCTATCTAATATGTGTTTCACACTACATAGACTCCTTGTGTATTTTCTATTGTTTGTGCATCTTCAAACCCCAATAGAGTAATACGTGCAAAACTCAATCCTAGAGAAGGAACTGTAGGGAGAGTAAAAAGCTATGAAGACTGGGTGACTCTAAAGTGAGAGGTGCCATAATGGCGCCTTGCTGCTTCACACGTGTTGTGTTTTCTTCAATTAGCATGAAAAGGTGATGCTTGTGCATTGCATCTGTAATACAAAACCTGACACATAACTCAGATTTCCCCACACATCACGAATATTGATGGAACAGTACATGTGAAAATGCAAGACTCCCAAGTACTAGATTCTGCTGAAATATACATTCACAGCAACGTCTTAATTAAATGCTCCAGCTTCCTGCTACACTCAGAGTAAAGAACCAGTTTCTTAGAACCTTGCCACTCTTGTTTAAAAAATTAACATGAGTGAAATGTTGCTTAGCACAGAATAAATGTTTGTTTGCATCATTTGAACACACTTTAAGTGTAGCTCAACCAGTAAACCAAACTTGTTTGTGTGTATTTTATAAGCTCACATGTGATGTGCTTCAAATCAGTATTTTAAGCATGATGAAATCAAAAAATGACAGTTTTTAAATTGCAATGTGCTTCTTATTCAGGATATGTTTCACAAAAAGTAGAGAAGTCCCTGTCAAGTATTTAAAAATAATGGCTTATGCCTCTTCCATACTACAGGAGTAAACATCTATAGAAAATCATATGGTGTTCTAATGTGGCTTTGCCGATACTGGTTTTCCTGGACCTCTAGTGGACCTGACAACACGCTAATTTTTGTTTAGTTCCCCATACATTGTTCTGTGGGGGAGGGCTTTAAGCCCAAACACAAGAGAATAGCTTGGCAATCTGTAGAACACATACCTATTTATCAAGCCATAAAAGAAACATAGTACACTCCCTATTAGAAAGACTCCCCTCAGGGTCTATGATTAATGGGCTAATTCCAAGAGAAATATTCCCAAATATACATTGAAATGCATTCCAACCAGGCCTCAGATATGATCCTTTGGACTGATATGATGACCAATCCTGAAATCTAGCCCCATTGCTTCAAAGGAAGCAATCGTTCAAAACTCTGAAGGGCTCCCAAGAAATCCACCGTCTTGTGTATGAAAGAATTTGCAACAAAAAATACCTGTTAGCCACTTATATCAATCATTGACAGAAGTTTACAGAAAGGGGCTTCTAAGAGCTGCTCACAAAGACCTCTGGAACAGTGGACTAACTAACTATCACCATTCCGTCATAATTGGCGTGACCTGCAGTGTGTCTTGATGGCTTAGAAACACCAGGGTGCTTTCCTCTAGCATCTTATCAGGCAGCCTGAGGCTGCTTGCAAATATTGGGCCTCATTACACGGATGGCGGAGAACCATGGCGCTGTTAGCGCCATGGTTCATGCCGGTAAAATACCAGCACCGCCTTGGAGGAAAGGGGAATTACCGCCCCATTCCAAGGTTGACGGGGCGGTAATTCCCCCTTCCGCCATTGCCCTTCCCCATTCCCATTTTTGCCCCATAGGGCATAATGGAAATGGGGAAGGCGCTAATTATGGTACCGTAAATTGTGTTAAGGATTTACCGGTACCGGTAAATCCTTACCGCCATCCGTGTAATGAGGCCCATTGTGTAGTTATTTTTGCTGGTCTCTGGAGGCTACCCAAATCTGTTCAAGGACTCCTCAAGAACCATCCTGCTCTGTGGTATCCTGGGGTGGGCAGAGCAGAAAGATGGTCCCATGATCCCAGGGTCTTGGCCTTCTGAGTGTGTTGGTGAGTAGGATAGGTGTGGCACTGAGCGATAGTGAGGGCAGAGATGGCAGTTTCATGTTACATCATCATGGGTGCAGTGGAAGTCACACTTATCTAGCTCCAGGAAATCTGTATAATAAGTACACATTTTAGAGCAGGCATATATCGACCAATATAAAGGAACATATAAAGGAACGTGTCTTGTGCTGCACGGTTCCCATATTTTGCATAACCGCTTTCCTGAGGCATAGCACATTGTGAACAGAGGATAGCACAGGGGCAACGCGCTGGTCTTGGAAATGAGACCATAGGAGCAACAGAGGTTCAAATAACAGATTCGCGCTTAGAGACTAAACTCAGGTACTTATTACGCGTGTTATAAAAAACAATTAAATAAATACATGATACACTGTACAGTAACACTGGCAGCTTGCTGATACCCCCCCTCACTGAGATATATACTCTTGCATTATAGTACCATTGAGAAAAAGTTCCACACTGACCATCCATGGTACTATAATGGTGGTGCTCTACAGATCACAGGTTACATTTTCCCACTTGGAATCATTAAAATGGAATGACACCGCCGAGATTGGTCATATGGTCCTCTGCACCTCGCTAAGTAGCTCCATGAGAATATTGCTTGCCTACAGGCCTCCAGGCTTGGCTAGTTCTTTTGGGGAAGGACTGAACAAGAACCTTTCAATTATAGGCAGCAAGTATAAGGAACTTCTCTGTTTGGGTGACCTCAACATTTGACTGGAGGACCACTCAGAGATTGATTGTAAACGATTGCGGGAAGTAATGGAGATGCATGACTTATCGCCATTAGTAGTTTCCGTCTCCACCATTCATGGGCATTGTGTTGATGTATTATTGGCTAGAGGTATTGGAATTTCAGTGAATCATACAGTATTCTCATGGACAGAATATTACTTAAGGCTTTTCTCAGTGAATTACAAGAAGCCTAGAGAGCAGCTATTTAGGTCCAAATATTTGGAGCCAGTTTGTAAGCTAAAAGAGCTGGAGAAAATATCTGGCACTGAACTGAGAAAAGGCCTAGAGTCTATTAATACATCACTTGAATGTGATCCCTTTTAAACAAGGAGCTATTATTATGGACAGTATGTGTACTCTGAACGGCGCTTTGAGACCAAAAGCATTAAAGAAAATCTCTAAATCCTGTTTCACTCTCAGTCTGACAGATTTAAGGAAAGCGTAGAGAGCCATGGAGAGAATTTGGTAAAAATATATGACGTCAGAATGGGCCAATAAGGATGAGGCAGCCTTAAAAAGTACAAAATAGGAATTTTGTAGGCGAAGTCAGATTTCCTAAATGCAAAAATAGACAAAGCTGCAAACCATGCACAGGAGTTGTTTTTGGTAATTTCCAATTTTGTTCCTCCAAATAATGCCCTATCTGTTAGAGAATCATCGGTAGCGTGGGCTAATGCATTTAACACCTATTTTCTACATTGCCAGTGTCGAAATCCCCCGGTGTTAATGGCAAGTCAAGCGCCGGTAAATGTTTACGGTCCGGCGGCAACCGGCCGGTATCACCATCACGGTTACTGCAGTACCCGTAATGAGGCCCAATGAGTATTGGACCATTGCAATCTGGTTTCCGCTGAGAATTTGGCACTGAAACAACACTGGTTGTGGTCTGGGAGGAGCTAATACGAGTGGCAAATCAATTGTAACTCTTACTTCTCATAATGTTAGACCTCTCTGAGTCTTTCAATACAGTGGACCATAACATCCTTATTGAGCGACTGTGAACAATGGGAATGCCTCAATTAGCGCTATTCAATGGTTCACCTTATTCTTGTCAGGGCGGCAACAACGCGTGAAGTCTGGGGTTTCTTATCAGATGCCCTTCTGCAGTCCTGTGGAGTTCCCCAAGGGTCCTCCCGCTCACCATTATTGTTTAATCTACACATGTGTCCCCTAATGGACATCCTGCAAAGACATGAGGTCTGCTTTCAGTCATACGCAGACAATACGCGTGTGTCCCTTAGGTTAAACTATATAGAAGAGTCTTTTTCACAGGTGAGCAGTTGCTTGAAGGAAGTTCGTGGTTGGATGTCCACCAATTGTCTCCAACTTAATCCAAACAAAACAGAGATAATTATTTTTGGTCCAAAGCACCTGTTAGGTGGGAAGAGATGTCCTCCATCTTCCTTTCTTCTGGGTTCAGAATTAAAATATACTAATAGGATCAACAATTTGGACTGCATATGGTAAAGTGACCTGGGTTTTGAGGGTCAAATTGGAGCCAAGTGCAGATCGTTTTTTACAATAAACAGCTGCTATGACAAGCCCTCCCATATATTACCTCAGATGTGTCATGGAGCGGTAGTAGGAGCCCTGGTAAACTCAAACTGGATTATTGTAACAGTTTACTGGCCGGGGCTCCTGCCAAACAAATACATCAGCTGCAGAAAGCACAGAATGCAACAGTTAGATGAGCATTTGGGGTTAAGAAATCCACACCAATTTCAGGGCTTCGTTGTTCTATCCATTGGCTAGCTGTGGAGGACAGGATTACGTTTAAGATTGGATGCATTATATTTAAATTATTGAATAACCTATCTCCAACATATCTGGTAGACAAGCTAAATTGTTATCAACCAACACGGCTTCTAAGATCGAAGGATAAGTTCCTTATGACTGTTCTGCCATTTTGCTGCATGTCTAGAAGAGACTGTAGATTCTCTGTATTTGGACCAAAATTATGGAACAGCCTTCCACTGGAGATAGGAAATTAGAATCCGTTCCCCGTTTTGAAAAATAAAATAAAAACATACTTGTTTAAATATGGTTGAGGATACATGATTAAGAACCATATACTCATCTCCAGGATTTGGTAACCCACTGTTGAGCTAGTCCATATCAGCTGTGCCTTGATACGATTTGGTTCATCAAGTGGGCGCAATAAAAATTCCTCAATCAATCAATCATCCGAAAGGGGTCATTTAACGAAAGCATCTTAGCCGTGTATTTGCATAATCTTCTCTTTTAAACTTCATGTGGGCATGAAGATTAAGAAGCTTCGCAACCTAGTGAATCAAGCTGTTAAACATCATAATGCTGTCCGCTATTGTTGCAGACCTGTGTCAGTGCAGCATAAGTGATTTTCGGGAGAATGTCAGAGGAACGGAAAAGGCAGTGTTAAAAAACCATGTGCAGAAACCTCAGGTTCAGGCTCAGGTCTGCACTGGGTGGAGAGATATTCGAACTCACCCACCTGCTTAAGAAGAGGGAGCAGCATTAACATTGGGAGCAATGGAAGCAGATGAGTTTGGTTAAGATCCCTGGTGATGAAAGAGCTTTGACCATGGCTCTGCCAGTTTGTCCTTATCAACTAACTAAGATGGGCACAAGTGTGACGTGTGTAATAAGTGCTTCTGAGCAAGTTCAAATCTTAGCAGAAGTTTATAGTAATCTGGCTACAAACAGTGCATGCTGGAAAATAGAGAATGTATTAAGCACAGCACAACTCAATTCAACTTACCTATCTCCAGTCTTTAACCTTGCCAATGAGGGCTAGGTGACAGCAAAGGTGCCCTACAGCTTTGGTATCCCCAGTGCACTTACACGTGATCATGAAATGTCCTCAGAAACTGGGCTATAAATGAGTTTAATTCTGATCAGCCAGTTGGACTTTAGACTGTCTCATACCCCTGCTTCTCAGAAGATCTGCGAGAAGGCAACCGAAGAGCGGTGAAACAAGAGCCCTAAGGAGTTATCCTTTAAAGCCCTTAGAAGTGGGGTTAATAGTGGCTCAGCTTCACTTTGTAAAATGGACCGATTTCAAGCAGCCATAGAAGAGAGTCAGGCAAGGATGATAATATTGCATGAGCACTTAAGTCAGGTTTATATGGGCATCTAGTTCTCTTGGGAGGATAGCTCAGGGGCAACGCACTTGCCTTGAAAGCAAGACGATGTAGAGCACTACAGGTTCCATCCCTGGGTCAGTGATTAGAAACCTCTGGGTATTAAGCAGATTATAAACAATCGATTTTAAAGTACTGAAGTAAGTGTAGCTTTGCCACTGATATTCAAGCGAGCCGGCATGGACATGAACATGAAGCAAGACAACCCATTTTTTAAATCTCAGGAGTTGCATAAAATGATTAGTAATGTAACACAAAAGGTGAGGCTGGTGGTGAGTATAGCCTAACACAATCTGTGGAAGAACTGGCCTAAGAGGATGAAAACCTAATGTGACTATCCCCAAATGTTGCTATCCTGGACACAAAGCAATCACACAAAGAGCACCATGATCCATCAGGTACCAAACGCAGTGCAGTGGAGAAGTGAGCCCAAATGTCCCAGAACCATTGCTTTTTTTATTTTTTATTAAGTGTGTCTAGTTAAATAAATCAACCTTTTGCACTGTGCAATCAAACAATAAACATAACATGAAACATACGATATTAATAATATCTTTGTTGATATCCATTTTTACACATTATTCCAGATGAGAGATTTATGCATTTCCAATGTTAAAATCAAACAGAAATTAGCCATATAAAACAATGTTGTCAAAATTGTCCAAAATCACATTCAAATTTATAATAATTGATAACACATACATTTTTGCATTGCAACAACAAATTAATAGGTAATATGCTAACATGAAAAGGATAAAGTGACAAGTGCAACTATGTTTATAAGGTAATGGTTTAAATACCACTACTGCAAATTTCTAAATACAGAAGGCAGCTGATGTAATCACCAAAGACTCTGCACCTTATACCGAGCTCCAAAATGGATCTGTGGCCATGCTTCCTTCTTGTTCCACAAAGTAGCCTTAACCCTTAATGTAATTCAATCTCTAAGCACCACAACTAGTCAAAATATGGCGGCTAGTCTCAGCTGCATGGTGTCAGAGGCGACATTGTCTTTCATTATATGGGTTGTCTCGCCAGCCTCCTATGTACTCTAATGTTGGCAAAATGTTAAGTCGAGGATAGATGACAAATCTCCTCAACTTTGGGGAGCACATTTTTTGTTAAATATGTATGAGGAATGTCTGTCATGAAGCCCTGAGTACAGTAGTGTGTGAAACACTTTTTAAGAGTCAATTTTGCTATATTTTCTGAGCGATCATATATTTTATTTTTATTTTTCAAAATGATATCGGCATTGGTAAGAGTTAAGGTTTGATCTAGGGTCATTCCAATGTTTTCTGAGTGAGTCAGGTCTGTCCTCTTCATGTCATCCAAAAGGGATTAAGATTTCTATAATACAAACGAGTGGTCAAAATCCCTAATAAGGTTGACTGATAAGAGGAACAGGCACACAACTGCATGTAAAACCTGCATCTCTGGATCAGCCAGTGGGCCCTAATGGATGTCAAGCCAAGCTGGTACCTAAGTGCCTCAACTGGTACTGCTGTGCCAGGAATGGCCAACAAGGAGCAGAACAGCTTTCCCTCAAACTTGTCAAATCAAGATGTGTAGCATATGGTAAGCGCTTCCAGGCTGTATAAAAGGCCTGGGACAATGCTTGTGGTGTATATAGTACACAGACGTTCAATGTTAAAGCCCTCCTTCCTAGCGACAAATCTCTTTATAATGAGCCATTTTTTCATTACCTTGTACATTATGAGGTTGCTGTAGAAGGACATCATAGGGGCTGGTTTGATTGGGAAACCTAGATATGGATAGCTGGCCACTATTTCTATTGTGTGATTGGCCAGTTTACATATGAAAGCAAATTTCTTGTGACTCCTATTACCAATGATCATAATTTTGGATTTAGTTGGATTGATTTCCATATCATTCTTAATTGCAAAGTGCGTCCTTGGAGTGCTGAAGACCAATAGGTTTGTTATCTAACAATACTGTGCCATCAGCATAGCCCATCCACAGGAAGATCGCCTTGCCGAGGTGAGGTGTAAAGTTACAACGTGCTGCATGCAGGTAGAATCAGTATCCCCAGCTCGATTTTAACCATCTGTCCATGGGGTCCCGTAACTCTCCTTGTCTAATATTGCCATCCTTTAAAATATTGTAGACTGTGATGGTAGCCAGTGTTCCTGGTTTCCCATAGAACATTGACAGGTTTCACCTGATTTGGTATTCTGTGAAAAGGAGACCATTTTACCTGCTATCACTTTTTATCTAATGAGTGGATGCTTTTGTCTCCGCCATCGCCTTTTCCTCGCCATTTGGTGAGTAGGGGCATCCTAACTACTGATCTACTCCTTCTACTAGTAATCGAGATGAGACAAGGATGACTGGCTCAACGTTGGTAGGTGGCACTGTGATCTCCTGGTCTGTCCCACCTGTTATTAGAGGGGGAATAGAGACATCGGTATGGCTAGGGATCATGTTGGTTGATAGATTGTGCTGATATGATGGATTCAAAACAATATTAGTTGGTACAACCCCCATCATTATTTCCAAGAATAACATCAACCACCCTTGAGAGGATCTTTTTTAAGCCTGCCTGTTCCTTTGCCATATTTGAGCATAAGGTAAACAGCGTCTCTACCATGATGACCACTGCTACGAGAGAAGGTGGTGGAATGTCTACCTCTTCAAACAAAGTTTCCAGAGAGGAGGATTCCTCCGCACTATCACTGTCTAATGACTCTGTGATGGAGACCAACCTTTCCAAATTTGGTGTAGTTGATAGGTTTGTGCCGATGATATTATCACATTGGTCTACTACGTCGGTTACCAAACCCGGTGCTCCCAAGGAATCTCTTTGAAGGCTTAGGCACAAAGTTAACAATTAGTTACTGTTATCAATGGTGGTTGATACATTCTGGACTAGTAAATCTGTTTAATTATTGCAGAGCAGCTACCGGGAGGAAGAGGAAGTGGAAGGGGCCTCGGAACACTCCATTAATTAAAGGTTGATCTGAATAAAGCCCGTTATTTTAGTGTGTACCACAGGCAAAGAATAAACCTTTTCTTTTTTTGGTTGAGGAGTATCCTTAGATAGGCCCAAAGCCGTAGTAAGGCTGCACATTCACTTGCCAAGGCATGCTACATTACTATGCAAAGCGTAGGCACAAGATTTCGTTGGCTTCATTGTTTCCACAATAATTTAATATTTTCCAAAAAAAGAGCAAATGCAACGAACTCACCCACCTTTTCTGCTCTTCTGCTAGACTGCCAGACTGTATGCACACTCCTCAATGCACTCATCGACACGTGCGCTGATGCACGTCGGTCCGTATTTGAACGATTCCTGTGTATGGCGGCTGGTGAATGAAAGTCAAGCGCCAATCAAATCTAACAGTCAGCGCATGCCTATCTCAGATGTAGCAATTCAAAATGAAGTAAAAGTTTGTGAGGCAGATTAAATCACGAACACTCTCTGCCAGACTGTATGCACACTCTTCACTTCACTCGCCGATGCGTGCGCTGTCGCACACTGGTCTGTATTTGAATGCTTCCTGTGAGGTGGAAAGTAAATAACAATGGAGCACTAATCCAGTCAAGCAGGCACTGCTTGCCAATCTCATATGTAGCATTTCAAAATATATTAAAAGTTTGTGATGCAGATTAAATCTCCAACACTCTCTGCCATACTGTATGCAAACTCTTCTACGCACTCGCCGATGCCAAACCATTGCTTATGTATAATGTTTCTCAAAATGAAAACATGTCTGCAAAGCAGTGAGAACCTAAATTGGCAAATGATCAGGAGACTCAAATTCAAGCCCTAACAAGTGACATTGCCAATTTTACAGATGTGACTGAGTAACAGGCAGACTCTCTGAGATAATGTTCTACATTCAAATTTCAAAAAGAAAAATGAGGAGTCATACTACCGACAGAGTCATGATCTTTTCAGTGAGGCAAGGGGAGGACAAAATTAAACAGTAACTAAAAGGAAGACACAACATTATATACATAGTATTCAGTCAGGTCCTTTGGTTACCTGGAACCAAGCCTAAGGATGGCTGCCAACTCCATAAATAAATTAAAGGATTCTTCCAACTATATGAACAGATCTCAGGAACCTACCTAACCCATGCAAATTGCCTCTGCTGGCATCACTGAACGGAAGCCTGCATCCACCAGAGAAGCCTTAAAGGAAACAAAACTTTATTTATCCAAGCAAGTCATTAATAGGAGTGAATTAAGCACATTTAACGATTGCTTGCAGGACTAAAGAAATCTGATTTTGCTCAACACGCCGGATCCAAGTGAATTTGAGAACCATGAGAATCTAAACAATAGGACCTACAAGTGGTTAAGTACGCAATTTGGAGAAGGAACAATTGTGAGGTCTTCAAATTCATCAAAAGGCTATGATATAAGGACAAATCCGAGACTCAGTATGCCATCTTGATTGGCTCAGGAACTTCAAACTTCAAGCTTGATTGTGCTTCTAAGAGAAATCAATCCCGTGACAAGTCCCTATAGCAAAATCAGACCAATCCTTCTGAGAGATCAGACATGTGACATGAAAGGGCGTGATGGGGCTAAAGAAAAAGAGCAGAATTTAACATGCACGAAAACCAGGAGAGTTGCATGCAACTCGGAAAAAGAGGCAAAATTGCAATAAAGGATTCTAATGTTGAACTAACAGTCCCTGACCATGGTATGTCAGAGAAGCCATTATGCTTAAATGTACCAATGGAGCTCATTCTGAAGTCAAATAAAAAACATAACACTGAATAGGAAGTTAGGATGAAGAATGGAGACTCTGCAGCTCCTAAAGGCATCAATAGAATTGCTAAATGCTCATCTAAGCAGAGCAGCAATATGGTCATCAACAAGAGGTGACTAAGGCCCCCCGACCTTGCTGAGAGTGCTGCCTAATTGAACACTTGACAAGAAGCCTCACTGATTTCTTCGAACATTTCTGTCATCATTTAAGAACTGAGGGATCACAATCTGTCTTTCATCACTAAACATGTCATCATTATTCTGCAGGGAACATGGATGACAGAAATATTGGATATAGGGGGCTATCTTAACTTCTATAAGCTGAAAAATGAATAGAAGTGAGACACTCAGGTGGTCTACAGATCTCATGTATGACTGAAGTTTGCCAGAAAGTGGGGATGAGTCAACTAATGAGAAGACACACTATGGTGGTGGACATAACCTTCTCTAATCGAGATGAAATCAGAATCAGAATCCGCTCCATGAAGGTCTCTTTCAAACAGGTTTCCCCTTGCTCCTCCAGAAACTTTAAGGACACCATTGTCTCTCTTGCCCCTGCACTTGCTGATCTCTATAACCACTCCTATGCTACTGATTCCTTCCCCTTCTCCCTCAAGCACTCCCTTGTGTGCCCCATCCTCCAAAACCAACAGCAGAGTCTTCCTGTCTAGCCAACTACCACCCTGACTCCATCACCCCCTTCCAGGGGAAACTGCTGGAGAGGTTGGCCCTGTCCCAACTCAACTCTCACACTGAACGTGTTGGTGGCCTTCACAACCATCAATCTGGATTCTGAGCATCCAGAGGCATGGAAACTGCTCTTCTGAATACCCGTGAAGAACTCCTTGCATCCCTGGATTCCATCTCCCCTGCTGTACTCATCCTTCTTGATCTATCCTCTACATTTGACACAGTCAATCACTCCATCCTCATTCAAAAGCTCCACAACACCCTTGGTACCTCAAAGCAGCCACTGGACTGACTGACCTTCTTCCTAACTGACCACTACTCCCAAGTCATCCTGGGCACCTTCTCCTCTCCTACTTCATTCTCACCTGTGGTGACCCCCAGGGCTCTATTCTCTCGCTTTGGCTCTTTAACATCTACCTTACTCAGCTGGCACTCCTTATCTCCTCCTTCTCCCCCAACTTCCAGGGTTATACTGATGACAACAAAGGGGGGTCTGGGAATCTCTCTACCAGCACGAACACAGCCCAATGACCTGTTCTTGGGTGAATAACCCCTGGGAGAGACTCTACCAAGTCTTTAGCTCACTGTCCCTTTCACAGAGAAGAAATTTCCCCCACATATCAGCCTTTGTCCTGCCCAGGAGCAGTCCAGCGCCGAAATGCTAGGCAATTCTCCTCTGAACAAGAGTACCATCAGTAACCCCATACACGTGTTTCAGCCTTGTTGGGCATCATCAGTGAGGTGAAACTGGTGCCTCTCTAAGAACAGTGAGCAAGGGGTCCACGTCTGGATCGCCCTGTTAACTTAGGGTGAAACCCAAAGTTAATTTATGCAAACAAAGGGGGGTCTGGGAATCTCTCTACCAGCACGGACACAGCCCAATGACCTGTTCTTGGGTGAATAACCCCTGGGAGAGACTCTACCAAGTCTTTAGCTCACTGTCCCTTTCACAGAGAAGAAATTTCCCCACATATCAGCCTTTGTCCTGCCCAGGAGCAGTCCAGCGCCGAAATGCTAGGCAATTCTCCTCTGAACAAGAGTACCATCAGTAACCCCATACACGTGTTTCAGCCTTGTTGGGCATCATCAGTGAGGTGAAACTGGTGCCTCTCTAAGAACAGTGAGCAAGGGGTCCACGTCTGGATCGCCCTGTTAACTTAGGGTGAAACCCAAAGTTAATTTATGCAAACAAAGGGGGGTCTGGGAATCTCACTACCAGCACGAACACAGCCCAATGACCTGTTCTTGGGTGAATAACCCCTGGGAGAGACTCTACCAAGTCTTTAGCTCACTGTCCCTTTCACAGAGAAGAAATTTCCCCACATATTGAGGTGAAACTGGTGCCTCTCTAAGAACAGTGAGCAAGGGGTCCACGTCTGGATCGCCCTGTTAACTTAGGGTGAAACTGATGACACACACCTCTTCTTCAAACTTCCTTCTGACCCTCTTGCACCTTCCATCATCCCTGACTGCCTTTCTGCCATCCAGGCCTGGTGCACCTCCAATGATCTCTGCCTCAATGCTAGCAAAACAGAGATTATTCCCATTGGGACCTTTGCTCCTGACTTCTTTTCTTCACTCTTACTTTCTTCCATGTGTTCTTCCCCTGCTCCCTCTTCTGAGGCCAGACACCTTGAAGTAATCTTGGACTCATCTCTCTGCTTCCTCCCTCACACTCAGGACATTGCCAAGAAGTCCCACGTTCAGCTCTTCCTTCTCAAAGCAATTCTACTTTTTCTCACCTTCCCCCAGAGCCTCAATGTTACCCGAACCCACGCCAAGTGCCACTTAAAAATGTTCTCTAAATATGTTGCATCAGCTTTTCCTTTCTTTTACAAAAAAGTTACACACAGTGCTCCTGTAAAAGCATATATGCATTTTAAAATTTTCAGCAACATGCTCCTAAAAGAAACATTTTTAAACACACAGCATTTTACATTTTTCATTCCATATAAATGTGATACTTTCCAACCTTTCTCATTACAGCCCTTATAGTGCCACCATTCTCCGCCTTCTCACACATATGTGTATACTGCCAAAGTATCTATATACAACAATTTACCTTACTTATAAAGTACTGTTCTTTTCCAACCACTACTATAAGACACCAAACACTGCTCCAACTACAATCTGTCATTGCATTACCACTAGGCCACAGTTTTCCTATTCTTTAAAAATACTGCAACACATTACAAATACATTGCACCGCAAACATGTTATTTCTCTCATTAAAATCACTGCCACAAAAATAACCTAGATATACATCTTTTTTACACACACATTGTTGCCCTGTTCCTTAGAATGTCCCAACAGCACTAGTAATAGTCCAATTGTTCTAACAACATTGGGCCTGATTCATGAAATGTTTTGCACAATACAAAGTCCCTTTTCACAGCTGCTAAGTCACTTTGGACTGCCAGCACACACCCCAATTCATGGAACAGTGCAAAGTATTATTTTTGCAGTGCAAAGTCAGTGCAAAGTCATGTTTGCAGTCATTTCTATAGTACAAAGTGACGTCGCACTGCAGAAATAGACTTTTCACAGCTCCATGAATCAGGGTGGGGATTGGCAGTGCAAAGTGACTTTGCAGTATTGAAAAGTGGCTTTGCACCATGCAAACAATTCAATGGATTGGGCTCATAGTTAACATTCTTTACTACACCATGCATAACACAATTATTAACTCTTTTTCCCAATAACTCCTCCTACCTTCATAAGTAACAACCTATTTTACTAAAAGTACTTAAGTACTTCACCATTACCACATATACCCGCTAACTTTCTTTTACAATTATAGAAAAAAAGAAGATTAACGATGACAGCTACCAAAGAAAGAACACTTTTCACATCCTACTAAATATGTAAATCAATATTTAGCATCTATACGTCTCTAATTGTATCAATATACTTTCACTATATATTATCCTAGAGTATTTGTTTCTACTCAACAACATTGTATTTCACTCCTACTCATTATATTGAAACATTCACACTCTTTCTATTCCCATCTAATTGTGTCTCTTTATTTAATGCACCACCAATTCCTTACTGCCTAACAACACATCCATCTCTCATCAACTTCTATACCACAATTTCACTTCCTTAATATTCCATAGCCCTATTCACATGAACTCCTAATTCCAACCCAGCAACTTTCAAACTCATTGCATTCCAAATCACTAACACACATTAGCACACATACACACAATCCGATACACCCACAGAACTCTCATACCTATGCACTAAATCACACCTTTATAACAACCATGGTTTTCCTCAAAACATCATAATGCCCCTACTTATTGAAATACACCACCACTGCCTTACTCAGTCACCCAGAACCATCACACCTGCACAGCCTCTTACTCTTACAACCTTCCCAACCACAACTATCATCCCACTTCACAATCACAAAAACACTCTATTCATCTGTACAATTACACAGACACAGCCATACATTATACATGCATACACATTCCACAACCTACAAACACAAAAACAGACAGAAGAGAATGCCTACTAAAAACCAACTCCATGGAAAACAAAGAAAAAATAGAGCAGATAAAAATAAAAACAAGCCATATAGTCAGTCATTCATTTCTAAAACAATCTATAGAAAACATTAAAACAGAACAGCTAGTTAACTCACTCAACAAAACTAAAGCAGACACTACTAAAAAAATAAGGCCTGTCTTGCAAAAGCTAAAAGTAAAAAATGTACAAACAAAAGCAGACATACTAATGAACCTAACACTATGGGCCTCATTACGAGAATGGAGGTAGCCATGAAGCTATTAGCTCCATGGCTGCCTCCGTTCCGGGCTCCATTAACGAGTTCCTGCAATGGGGACTTACAGGTTTACTCTGAGATAGGAGGACCCGGTAATTCCTCCTTGCAGTAAACCATCCCCATTCTCATTTGAGCCCCCATAAGGCTGTTTACTGCTCTTTTTCACCACTTAGCAAGCCCCGCCCACCTGGTGCCTTCCTGCTTGCTGCTCTTTTTCACCACTTAGCAAGCCCCGCCTACCTGGTACCTTCCTGTTTGCCACTCCTTTTCCCTACTTAAGGAGCCCTCCAGCCTCTTTTCCCTTGCAGATGGGGAGCAGGTGCAAGTGGATCTAGGTCACCTGGCCTAAGCCCCGCCCACCTGGTGCTTTCCTGCCTGCCGCTCTTTTTCACCACTTAGCAAGCCCCGCCCACCTGGTGCCTTCCTGCTTCCTGCTCTTTTTCACCACTTAGCAAGCCCCACCCACCTGGTGCCTTCCTGTTTGCTGCTCTTTTTCACCACTTAGCAAGCCCCGCCCACCTGGTGCTTCCTGCTTGCCGCTCTTTTTCACCACTTAGCAAGCCTCGCCCACCTGGTGCCTTCCTGTTTGCTGCTCTTTTTCACCACTTAGCAAGCCCTGCCCACCTGGTGCCTTCCTGTTTGCCACTCCTTTTCCCTACTTAAGGAGCCCCCCAGCCTCTTTTCCTTTGCAAATGGGGAGCAGGTGCAAGTGTATCTAGGTCAACTGGCCTAAGCCCGTACACCTCGTGCCTTCCTGTTTGCCGCTCTTTTTCACCACTTAGCAAGCCCACCCACCTGGTGCCTTCCTGTTTGCAGCTCTTTTTCCCTACTTAAGGAGCCCGCCAGCCTCTTTTCTTTTGCAGATGGGGAGCTGGTGCAAGTGGGTCTAGGTCACCTGGCCTAAGCCCCGCCCACCTGGTGCCTTCCTGCTTGCCGTTCTTTTTCACCACTTAACAAGCCCCGCCCACCTGGTGCCTTCCTGCTTGCTGCTCTTTTTCACCACTTAGCAAGCCCCGCCCACATGGTGCCTTCCTGTTTGACGCTCTTTTTCAACACTTTGCAAGCCCCGCCCACCTGGTGCCTTTCTGTTTGCCACTCCTTTTCCCTACTTAAGGAGCCCCCCAGCCTCTTTTCCTTTGCAAGTGGGGAGCAGGTGCAAGTGGATCTAGGTCAACTGGCCTAAGCCCCGCACACCTTGTGCCTTCCTGTTTGCCGCTCTTTTCCACCACTTAGCAAGCCCACCCACCTGGTGCCTTCCTGTTTGCAGCTCTTTTTCCCTACTTAAGGAGCCCTCCAGCCGCTTTTCTTTTGCAGATGGGGAGCTGGTGCAAGTGGATCTAGGTCACCTGGCCTAAGCCCCGCCCACCTGGTGCCTTCCTGCTTGCCGTTCTTTTTCACCACTTAGCAAGCCCCGCCCACCTGGTGCCTTCCTGCTTGCTGCTCTTTTTCACCACTTAGCAAGCCAGGCCCACCTGGTGCCTTCCTGCTTGCCGCTCTGTTTCCCTACTTAAGGAGCCCTCCAGCTTCTTTTCTTTTGCAGATGGGGAGCAGGTGCAAGTGGATCTAAGTCCCCTGGCCTAAGCCCCGCCCACCCGGTGCCTTCCTGCCTGTCGCTCTTTTTCACCACTTAGCAAGCCCCGCCCACCTGGTGCCTTCCTGCTTCCCGCTCTTTTTCACCACTTAGCAAGCCCCACCCACCTGGTGCCTTCCTGTTTGCTGCTCTTTTTCACCACTTAGCAAGCCCCGCCCACCTGGTGCTTCCTGCTTGCCGCTCTTTTTCACCACTTAGCAAGCCTCGCCCACCTGGTGCCTTCCTGTTTGCTGCTCTTTTTCACCACTTAGCAAGCCCTGCCCACCTGGTGCCTTCCTGTTTGCCACTCCTTTTCCCTACTTAAGGAGCCCCCCAGCCTCTTTTCCTTTGCAAATGGGGAGCAGGTGCAAGTGTATCTAGGTCAACTGGCCTAAGCCCGTACACCTCGTGCCTTCCTGTTTGCCGCTCTTTTTCACCACTTAGCAAGCCCACCCACCTGGTGCCTTCCTGTTTGCAGCTCTTTTTCCCTACTTAAGGAGCCCTCCAGCCTCTTTTCTTTTGCAGATGGGGAGCTGGTGCAAGTGGATCTAGGTCACCTGGCCTAAGCCCCTCCCACCTGGTGCCTTCCTGCCTGCCGCTCTTTATCACCACTTAGCAAGCCCTGCCCACCTGGTGCCTTCCTGTTTGCCGCTCTTTTTCACCACCTAGCAAGCCCCGCCCACCTGGTGCCTTCCTGTTTGCCGCTCTTTTTCACCACTTGGCAAGCCCCGCCCACCTGGTGCCTTCCTGTTTGCCGCTCTTTTTCCCTACTTAAGGAGCCCTCCAGCCTCTTTTCCTTTGCAGATGGGGAACAGGTGCAAGTGGATCCAGGTCACCTGGCCTAAGCCCCGCCCACCTGATGCCTTCCTGCGTGCCGCTCTTTTTCACCACTTAGCAAGCCCTGCCCACCTGGTACCTTCCTGTTTGCCGCTCTTTCTCCTTACTTAAGGAGCTCTCCAGCCTCTTTTCCTTTGCAGATGGGGAGCAGGTGCAAGTGCATCTAGGTCACCTGGCCTAAGCCCCGCCCACCTGGTGCCTTTCTGTTTGCTGCTCTTTTTCACCACTTAGCAAGCCACGCCCACCGGGTACCTCATGTTTGCCGCTCTTTTTCACCACTTAGCAAGCACCACCCACCTTCTTAGCCCTGCCTCTTCCTTCCTGCTCCTAACTATTAGATCAAGGGTGTGTCTCGCCCGGGCGTCCTAAGCGAAGGGCAGATGAAGAAAAGGGGAATTCCTGTTTGGACCTATTCGGACCAGGAGGACCCAGGGCCCGACCCCCTGCTCAGATAGCAGGTAGGCATGCACCACCATGTGGTACTCCCTCTGATCCCCCCGTGATGTTCCCTTGTGCCCCCCATTCTCGCACACAGGTGTTGCCTGTTTTGCTTGATTCTTCTACCCTCTCACCCCACTCACCCCACTCAAGCCTATTGCTGCAGGAGTCTGTCCTGATACATTCTGGTTTCACCATCACCGTCTTGTGGACAATGCTGGATTTGACTTTTATGGACTTCATTCATTCATGGTGAGTCACCCTTTCTCAACTCTCATGCTGCACTTCCTTTGCATCTTGTACTCATGGTGGCCCTGAATCATGCTGTTCCCATCTTCATCTTGTATCCTGGCTTGCAACATCATGTGTTACTACTGACTTCTGCAATTGTATTCACTCTTCCCTCTTGCTTCTCCACTCTTTTGACTGCTAACTCTCTGTTCTCTCCTCCTTTCCCTTCTCCCTTTTCCTATCTCCTCCCCTTACTTTCTTCTATGCACTTACTCTATCAGAATTGTCACTGGACCTAGTATGATAGCAACCTTGTCTGTCTCCTCCTCCCTCCCCTTACTGTTTTTTTCCTCCCCAACCCCCCTCCAGCACTGTCTGAAATGTCGCCAGGCCTTATCTGATAGTCGCTTGTTTTGTTCCTCCCCTACCTTTCTGCACCCCTCTCCCTCACCTCTTGTTTTTTTTCCGGCTCTACCAGAAATGTCGTCAGGCCTAGTACGGTAGTCGCCTGTCTGTTTCCATTTCCTTCCCACTCTCCCCCTCCCTTCCTTATCTATGTTTTAGCTCTTGAACTATCTGAAATGTCGTCAGGCCGAGTACGATAGTTAATTTCACATCCTTACTGTTCATGGCCTGTAAGAATGTCATTGTTTTTTCCCTTGTTCCCTTTCTTGCCTTGAAGCGCTTTGAAACACATTGTGTATAGGCGCTATATAAATAAACTATCATATCATATCATATCATATCATATCATATCAATGGGAATGGGGAGGGAGGTAATAATGGGCAGATTACATCTGGCCCGTTATTGCCTCCCTCTTCCCCTCGCGGGACCCGGAAAGCATGTCTGGTTTTACCAGGCATGCGATCCGGGTCCCGCGATGGGAAGCTTGTAATCGGCGCTCCCGGAATGAAGGGGGCTGGTCCCGTACCGGCCCCCTTCATTACGGAAGCACCAGCCTTATAATGAGGCCCTATATCTACCAATGTTAATGGAGACACAGTTAAGCAATACAAAAAATGTATTTGACGAAAACAATGTCCACCATAATTCTTAACAATCTTATAAAGACAGCTTAAAAATCAAGATAAACCCTTAAAAACTACTGGAGAAAAAGAATCCAAAAACCTTTAATTGAGAGCACATTTTTACAAAAAGAGAACGTTGTTTATATTAATTCTAAATAGAATGAAACCACTAACTAAAATAATCAATACATTACAAAAAGTACTTCTAAACATGTGCCATACAATAGAGATATGTGTGCAAGCTCATGTGAAGGTGAATGGATTCTCACGAGGTGAATGGATTCACACAAGCAGCACAGAACCATATTTTAATGAAGACACTTATAAACAAGATCAACAAAAAACATTCCCATAGAGAATAATGGCCAAGGATATGAAATAGTAGGAGACACCATTATGGCAAAAGAAGCCCTTATAGAAAAGACTTCCGCCTAAACCTTTCAACCAAATGTTACTTTTGCCCAAACAAACCATCCAGTGTACATATGGACATGCAGATCAATATGTAACGTGCACCAACAATACTTCAAATATTTAGGACAATTCCTCAATCACTATGTGAAACTAAAAGAGTAAAGAGGAATAAAAACTTTACAAACAATGGACTCCTGCCCAGTGAGCATCCACACTGTGAGGACACTCATTAGCCTGCATTTCAGGAACTGCTTACAAAAGCACCTTCCTCCACATCAAAATGTTACCAGCACACCATTCCACTATACGAAAACGTGTGCATAGACTGTACTATGCAAAAACTCCTGCTTTAGAACTGCAACTTTTAAATAACATTCTCCTACATGGAACAGCCAAAGAACTCCTTTGAGAAATAGAGCATATCCAAAGTAAATATTTTGGAACTGAAGTTGACTTTAGAAAACATTAACGAAAATCTCACAAACAACAACCTCATTACAAACACATACAAACAAGAAATAGCAAAGTTTCAAAACACATCTGCTGAAATACCGGACCAAGTATGTGCCTGTTGTCGCAGAACTTTTTTATAAAAATAGCCCACAAATAGTAGATATGGCCTACAAAATAAAGGCTAGTGAGATATCCCAAAGGTTCCAATTAGCTTTATATGAGAGCATTATAATCCAAACAGTACACCCATTTCAAGCTATAATATGCCTTCAACCGAAAACTGCCAAATTGCTTCCGTCCAAGTTACTAAAAGGCATTTTCTGGTAAAGAAATATATTTGCCATTATATCTTGAAGAAAATGGAGAAACTCTAGGAGTGCAATGGCAATAGATCAATCTTTAATTGTACTAGTTAATGGTGTACCAACAAAAGACAACCACATTTGGCAACAACCACAGTCGACTTAAACAAAGTTAGACAAGCCCTACAATATCTCAAAGAAAGCAATGAATACTACAAAGATATAAACATGGAGGACAACGTAATAGAAACTACCCAAATAATTCAAGTTTACCCATAAACTGGCCAATTTAAACGTTTAGATCCTGTTAATGCAGCCAATATTTTAGACCAGTATACAATTCGCACACTACATTCCAATGATACCATAGAAAATGTATTAGAAACATATCAAATGCATCAAGCCAAAGGATCCCCACTGAGCATATGGGAGAAAAGTGTAGAAGCACTCTTTCCTCTACTCTTTCCTACATGAAAGGGAGGAAGATATGATGAAAGATCCACACAAATTACTGCATCAGAATATTGCTCTTTATGGATGTATTCTGAAGACCCCAGATTCAGACAAAATGTAGAACATATTTGCTACCTTCTGTTTGAAAGTGTACTAGCAACTCTATGTTCTGGAGTTGCACACACATTAAAAACAGGCTCTAATTTTTTAAAACAGTCCGCTACACAACTGCTTCAAAAGATAAAAGACAAAGATGAAGTTTTGCACGCAAGTATCACAAATCTCTTGGCAAACATGCGTGGTACAAAAGAATGCTGGTTCCGACATCACCCTGATGTACGTTGTATGCTAAGGAACCTAGGCCCCCCACATGGTTTGTTACTTTAGTTTGTGCAGAGTATGCATCAGATGAACTGCACGACTTCTTACGCACTGCAAACCAAAATAAAAAAGGCAATAGATATAAAAACACCAGGAGAACTCTGTTTGCTTGACCCTGTCAATGTATCAAGGTACTTTCACCATCACTTCATTGCCTTGCTGCACTTCATCTACAATACAACTACCCCTCCACTCGGAGAAGTGGAACACTTCTTTTGGAGAAAAGAATATCAATGCAGAGGAGCACCACACATCCAGATGCTTTTGTGGATAAAAGATGCTCCGGAATTTGGCCATGACAGTGATGCCATTGTTTTACTATTTATTCGAAAATCCACTACCTTTGACATCCCTTTAGAAACCATACATAGTGACCTACTGTGAGAAACCTGAGGGCGTTCTCGCAAGAAGGGATCTGTTGCTCAGGTGGCCAGGGGAGGGCCATCACTCTTGGATTCTAACCCTGGGGGCAGGCAAGTGAGGGAGGATCACCTGGGCAGGGCGTACTTGGGGACTGCAGGGAGAGCGTACAAAGGCGAGACATGGTATTCCCCAGTCCTTGGCCCAATCCATTCCACGCACCCTCTTTGTTAATGGGATATTGTCACCCAAGTCCCATCCTGCCCCTTAACCTTCCCTCACCAAAAGGAAAGATAAAATCTTGTGGGCATATAGAGAGTCCAAGCTTTTTTTCAACTCTTAACACTAACTTTGTCTCTCCTTCCTCAAACCCCAGAAGATGTACTGGAACCCACTTTTTCCCTTCCAGATATCCCCCCACCAGTAAACAAGGAGATTTAGTATCACTCCTTCACCCTACCGGGCCCCAACAAGTCCCCACGCCTGGTACTGAAAAGAGGATGACACAAGTTCAGGCTCCCTCAGTCTGTCCAGGCTATTTCCAATCACACCCCATCCCCCCCTCCCCATTTCCAATAAGTACTCAGACGAAAAAGAGGTGATTGGGAGCAATGCAGATTACCCATAAAAACAACATAGGATAAAGTGAGGCTTACCATCTAACACCAACATTATGACAATGTTGTGAAAAGCTCCTGTGTACTGTTGGTGACAGACAAGGTCAGGCACCATTCTCCAACTGTGCACACCTGACTCCAATTGACTCTCACCTGCAGTATGGTTCTGCCAGAATCATTGAGTGAGCTGGGTTGCTGGATGGAACCAAGAGACCAAGGAGCAGAAGGCTGCAAGAAGAGGAGCCCAGAAGGACCGGTGTAGTGTGGGAGGGCGAGATGCTGGCCCAGTGTGTGTGGACCTACAGCGTGGCGAGGAAGCTGTGTCTCCAGGGAGCCAGAGCAGGATGGAAGACAGTCCATTGGCCTTGTTTAGGCCAATGCTCATTCCCCTAAGAAGTGTGTATGTCTCAGAGGTGTTTGAGGGGCAGTTGGTGAGATCCTGACCTCAACCGAAACCCGTTTGACCAGCTAGCCAGTGTTGCGCTACTGTTGGTGAGTTTCATGAAGAAGAGAGAAACTCAGTAGCATGTGGGTGGCTGTGGATGACTGGAGCGGGAGCAGGAGTGTTGTGGAATGAAGAGCCCAGTGATCAAAAGCGAGATGACAGCAAGCGAAACCTGGAAAGTGGTGAAAGAAAACAAAGTGAAGCAAGAGAAAGGTAAAAGCAAAGTGAAACAAGCAAAAGCTGGAAAGTGGTGAAAGAAAGCAAAGCGAAGCAAGGGAATGGTAAAAGCTAAGCAAAGAAAGCGGAATCACAGAAAAGGGGCGCTAGAGGCATGGAAATAATGTGAGAGTAAAGTGCACTTTTTCTTGTCAACTGATGGGAGTTTTCCATTTTAGACGTTTCTAGTCCTCCCAACTAGGTGAGTTGATCTTCATCAGTTGTTTGCTCTTCTTTTTATGGACTGGGCCTGGTTTTTTTCCATCCTGTCCTGCCCCCGGTGATTGTCAGCCCCTTTTCTCTTGCTTCACAACTTGAAACCTAGGGATAATGTAGTCCCCGTTTTTTATTAAATGTCCTTGGGGGTCATTCCGAGGTTGGAGGTAAGGGATTACCGGCGCCTGTAAGGGCACCGATGGCGGTAATCCCTTACCTCCGTATTCCGAGTTCCCTTTGCGGGTCCCTCTTTACCTCCTGCTTTTAGCAGGAGTAAATTACGGGACCCGCAAAGTGACCTTGGAGTAAATTACGGCACCGTAATTTACGGTGCCGTAATTACCTCCTTCCCCATTCCCATTAGGCCCTATGGGGGCAGAAATGGGGATGGGGAAGGGCTATGGTGAATGGGGAATTACCGGTCCATCCAACCTTGGAATGGACCGGTAATTACTCCATTCACCATGCCGGTATTCCATGGAGTAAATAGCTTCATGGTTGCCAACCATGGAGCTATTTACTCCATGGTGTAGTCCTAACTCGGAATGAGGGCCCTTGTCCCTTGCTTCCACAGACTCATTCAGTGTGATCTGTCCTCGGCATGGCCTATATATTCCTGGACTAATACACAGGATGTTGGGACAATGGTAATTATCATTTCTCCCCTTTTCTTTGCTTTAAGGCTCTTCTGAACTTGGAAAATGATAGAAGTTTCCATTACATTTCTCTACAGATCTCCCTTTTTAATTCATTGTTGTCTGTCTTGTTTTGCTTTTTGTATGGGTTTTAGGTGTGACTATTGGTCTTGGCCTTTATGCATTCATTGCTGGTTTTAGAATTGCTTCACAAATTGCATATATTAAATATGAAGTGGCAACCACTTCCAAGGGAGTGTGCTGTCCTGAAGAAAATGGGCATCAACTGCGGGTCAGCTAGATGCTCCATACCATTAAAACTAACATTAACAATTATTGTCATTTTGACTTCTGATTATTCTGCTGTCCTGACGTTTGAGTAGTCGACGAACGGCACCCCATTGTCAACTTTTGTGTTTATTATCACTGTTCGATTGTATATTGCTGAGTTTTCAGCTAGTATCCCGCAGACGCATCTTGGCTTGCCGGCGCCCCACTCATGGTTCCAGGCGATCCAGTTGTGTGAGAACCGTTAACTAAGATAAGCACTTTAATTGTCATGCACTTTACTCTTATAAAAATAAGCCAATATTTAATATGAGCTCATGCAGATTTAATATGTATTTTTAATCTGATGTTGAAATAATAATAAAATGACTGCAGTTTTTTTAAAAAAACAATGTTTCTTTCGGGTTGATCTGTTGTGTATGTTCTGGTTTCCCCTCTTCCATTTTTGTCGCTATTGCCTCATGTAGCAAGTATTTTTCAGCTTGACATGATCACTGTTTGAAGAAACAGCCAAGAGTGGCTGCGAGAGATCCGAAAGTAAGGCGAGGGGTGCAGGCGACCCAAAACCGAGAGAGACAGCAACGAGACAGTGAGAAGGATAACGGACTGTCAAGAGAGGGTTAAGGCAACACGTAAGTGAGAAACAGGGTGTAAATGACACAAAAGAAACACAGAGAGTGCAAGATGCATGTTAATTGAAGGTGCAAGAGAATATGGTGAGAAAATTAAGGTGCAAAGCTCGCAGTGAGAAATTGAAGGTACAAGGGAGCATGGTGAAAAGCAAAGAGAAGTGTGCAAGAGGCACAGAAAGGTAGAAAGAAGGTACAAGTGTGTACAACAGGAAACGAAGGTGTGTGCGAAGCACAGTAAAGTGAGAAATAAAAACAGAGTGAAAGAGGCACAGAAGAGGAAATGGTGCCAGAGAATAAGGAAAGGAGTTAGAGGTTCGAGTGGTCATGCCTGCGAAGAGCAAAGAGAACAGTGTTCTCGAAAGTCTCTGATACTACCCCCATGAAAGAACTGTACAGTGAAAGGTACATCATGACAAGAGGAATTTGTTTTTGGTTGTTTGAAACCAGAGAGGCTTAGGCTTGGGGAAGGGAACCCTAAGAGACCCACAAGAGACATTGTTGAACTTCATGAAGAGGGTCCTAGGCTTGGGGAAGAGAACCCTAAGAGGCCCACAAGAGACATTGGTGAACTTCGTAAAGAGGGGTCTAGGCTTGGGGAAGAGAACCCTAATAGGCCTACAAAAGACAGGAATAGACTGGTGAATGGAACCCTAAGAGGCCTAGTAGGAACTGTGTCTTTTATTGTTTGGAATTGGAAGGATCAAAGCTTGGGGAAGGGAACCTCAAGAGACCCAGAGACATTGTGAACTCTAATGACTTACTGCAAAATCCCTATGTGGAAGGTTCCAAGGGCAAACATTTCAAGTTGAACTCTTTTGAACTAGCAAAATTACGCCTATTGGTAAGACTACCTAAAACCAGCTGTGGTTTACATTTCCTTTTTTGAGTCACTATTTTTCCTTTAAGAAGACTCCACTATCATGGTAGTCTTAAGAGTGAGGAGAAGCATAGGTTTGGACACAGACAAACATTGGTTTTCGACTTACGGACATCAACAGCCCTTGGAAGCATCAGTTGAGGGAACAGTCCACTTAGAGTTAGAAAAAGGTAGGCATTAGACCAACCCCAGAAAGTTTGATAACAAAGGTTTTCAAACGGTTACTTTTGAGTCTGTGTCTCTCTTGACACCATGAATGTCTCACACTACGTACACAAATCTTACGCCTCCAAAAATATTAGTGTGGCAAATACGGCCAACATCGATATAAAAACAAAGGTAAATACTCTACCAAATGTTGCTTTGACTCCCATAGACCAGTTTGCAAAAAAGGACAACTAAATAGCTTAATATCTTCTGTTAGACACAGTGTAAAAAGCACATCCTCTAAAAACACATATGATATTGAAAGGGGCAAAGAAAAATATAGACATCCAATACATTGCAGACAATTCCACTGCAGTTGAAAGACATGTCACAACCTGTCTCATCAAAGCTGGGAAAAACAGAGCTAAAAGACCTCTGGGGTGGCATATAATCTGTCAAAACACTGTCACAAAAATTGGAACATTTTGGTATAAAAATGCTCTCTAATAGAGAATGCAGGTGCTACGAAGCTGCAGATCGTTTAACAGGTACAGCTGTATATTGCAAATCTAAAAAACATTGGCTAAACCTAGGTCCAGCTTCATCATGGAAAAGGGTACTAAATTCCTACCGAAAGATAGAAACAATAGACACAAATGATCCCAACAGCGAGGACATTTAAAAAACAAGTTAATTGAACACATAATACCACAACAGAAATACTGCTTTGGAAAACATGTGCCTGTATGACATAGGCCAAAACTACCCCTACAAAAACAATGCCACACCAGATGAGACAAATGGCAAATATGCAGTCTCATCTTGTTAAGGTAGACTAGTAAAACCTATCAAAACCAGCCTAATTAATCATATAAATGTATTATTTAAATCTCCCGATCCTACAGAACTGTATTACATGGCCCTGCTAAAACTTTTTAAACATTGGAGAAAAGAAGACTTATTATGTGATCATGACTCATTTGAAGCTGAATTCAATGCAAATGAAAGCAGTATAACAAATGTCAATTTTAAACAATACGAACTAATGTTGGGCAATGAACACCAACAAGAGGATGAAATTGAAGTACTGCTAGATAAAGATACTCATGAAGGCAGTCAACCTTCTCTTACAGGAAGCCAAGAACAACTTGGAGAACCACGTGCTCTAAATGAAGCTAGCCATGACTGAGGTAGAAGATACCATGTATCAATCTAAACAATCGGAACAAGACTTGTCAGTGCTCAAATCACAGCTAAATGATGAACAGCTCACCATTTATATAGACGTCACTCAAGAAATTGAACGTGGTTTTAAACATGAAACTGAAACCTGTAGCTGTAAAAATTATAAACCTCTGCTCCTGTATGTAAGTGGAAGTGGGGAAGCTGGTTCTGGCAAACCATTCTTAATTAAAATAATCAGCACATTTCTACAAGACTAAACATACAACAACCTATCAGCTATTGTAACAGCCCCTATATGTTTAACTGCTTACAACATAAGAGGTACAACTTTACACTGACTACTGCTTCTCCCAGAAGAACACCAAAACAAATGAGAATACTACAAATTATCAGCAGAATCTGCTCCAGAAGTATGTAGAATTCAGCAACACGTGAAATTGCTCCTGATAGATGAAGCACGCACCATTTCCAAACTCATGTTGGCTTTATTTCATCTAAGAATGCAAGAAGTCCTAAAAACCGACTACGAAGAACTGTTTGGAGGAAAACACATTATTGTTTTTGGAGAACCCCTAGAGTTAACACCAGTAAAAGGTCAACATATTTTCAAAACATTAGGACAAAAGCAATGCTGTAACACTCTGCAGCATTGGAAATGTAAATCTCTGGCAACATTTTCGCAACAGAGCACTAACTCAAAACATGCATCAGTCTGCAGATCTCACCTATGCTAACATTTTAAAAAGCATTAGAACTGGTCTGCTTACTAAAGAATCCATCTTAAAAACTAGACTAATCCATGAGCTATATGGGCAAAACACACCTGCCCATGATTACATAGAACAATTAACTCAACAAAATGTAAACTGTTTGTTCTTAATCCCAACCCTTGCACGCGATAGTCAATTTGATGATACAATGTTGAAAAAGAAATGCAACCCATAGCGCATATCAGTTCCACAGACAAACTAGAAGTGTATGGCACGACACTCCCTATGTGTCAGCGAGCAACAGCATGACTAAATAGCTAAGAAAAATGTATCTTCAACACAGCAGCATAAGAAAAAGTATTAACTCTGACAAACAAAAAGGTTAAGTCAATGGAGCAATTGGTACAGTTGTTGGGTTACAAACATATCCGCATGACAACAACATTCAGTTTGTCAACATTCACTTTGACAAACTTTCAGTAGTTAAAAGAAATAGGCAGCAAAATAGCACATTTCCTTCTTTTCAAAGACATTTACGTATGCAGAGAACACTTCTCTCTATCTCTTGCATGTGCTGTCACTGTTCAGAAATAGCAAGGTCTAACCCTAGATCATCACCCATTGATTTTCAGTGGCAGCAGCGTCTTCAAAGAAGGTATGAGTTGTTTAGCAGGTTCACAGCTCTATACACTCAATGGTGTATTCCTAGTTAACATTGATGCAAACAAAATCAATGCTGACATTCCTTGCATCCTAGTAAGCCACAGCTATATGCACTGTACTCCCCCATCTAGATATTTACCCTGTACCACAAAAAAGAAAACCTTTAAAAAGAAAACAAATACAAACAGAACGTATAGCAGATCTCCCAGCAATACCACTGAAACAAACGAAGAATAACTGCTGCTCCATCAAATAGTACAACCACAAATCTCTCTAGTCCAAAAACAATTGCATATCCATCAAAAGACAAAGAGACAAACGTCTCTCCTCAAAAAACAACTGCAGGCCCATCAAAGGATACAGAGGCACAAATCTCTGCTGCATTTAAATTCAGCAACACAAATGAAGTAAATTCACAATTCAAATGTAGCAATCAGTCTTCTTTTCCAATTGACACCAAATGTTCACAGCATTTTCTTAAACGGCTCAGACCAGTTGTGCTTGCAAATGCTCACCCTTCATAGAAATGCCACAAATAATCCTGAAAACACTTTTACGGGGTAATTCATAGAATTCAGCCCACAAGTGGCGCACGCGGCTGGCGCACAGTTTGCGCGTGCAGCAGTCTGCGCCAGCCGCATGCGCCAATACCCATTTTGGAGCACAACGTATTCATGGATTTTAACATCCCTAAGCAGCTGTGGCGCAGAGTGGCGCAGCGACCCTGCAGTAGCGCCAGTTACGCCCCCAAACCCGCCCCGTGCGCCATGAATAGCACACAAATCCAGTACATGGCGCACAGGCCAGTGGACCAGCATACAACCCCCAACCACGAAAATGCGTGTAAAACTCCCTGCGCACCCCTCGGAATACACGTACCCACTCGCGCTAGGCCAATCGCGTGTAAAACTCCCTGCGCACCCCTTGAAATACACGTAGCCTGCTCATTCACAGGAAGTTTCACACGCGGTAGGCCCTGTGCGAGTGGGGTACGTGTATTTCGGGGGTTCGCAGGGAGTTTCACACGCGGTAGGCCCTGTGGGAGCGGGGTACGTGTATTTTTGGTGTTCACGGGGAGTTTCACACACGGTAGGACCTGTGCGAGCGGGGTACGTGTATTTCTGGGGTTCACGGGGAGTTTAACACGCGGTAGGTCCTGTGCGATTGGGGTACGTGTATTTCTGGGGTTCGCAGGGAGTTTCACACGCGGTAGGCCCTGTGCGAGTGGGGTATGTGTATTTCTGGGGTTCGCGGGGAGTTTCACACGCAGTAGGACCTGTGCGAGTGGGGTACGCATATTACTGTGGTTCGCGGGAAGTTTCACACGTGGTAGGACCTGTGCGAGTGGGGTACGCGTATTACTGGGGTTTGCGGGAAGTTTCACACACGATAGGCCCTGTGCGAGTGGGGTACGTGCCTACCTGGGGTTTGCAGGAATTTTCACACGCAACAGGCCCTGTGCGAGTGGGGTACGCCTATTACTTGGGTTCGCGGGAAGTTTCACACGCGATAGGCCCTGTGCGAGTGGGGTACGTGCATAACTGGGGTTCGCGGGAAGTTTCACACGCGATAGGCCCTTTGCGAGTGGGGTATGTGCATAAATGGGGTTCGCGGGAATTTTCACACGCGATTGGCCCTGTGCGAGTGGGGTATGTGTATAACTGGGGTTCACGGGAAGTTTCACACGTGATTGGAGCGGGGTACGTGTATTTCGGGGGTTTGCGGCAAGTTTCACATGCGATAGGCCCTGTGCGAGTGGGGTACGCGTCTTACTGGGTTTTGTGGGAAGTTTCACACACGATTTTGCTGTCAGAGCGGGGTACATGTATTTTGGGGGTGCGCGGGGAGTCCTACACGTGAATTGGCAATGTGGGTCTTCCCAGGTGTGCCCTCTACCCCCTCCATGGCCCCTGCAGACGGCCCACACCACAGGGGACTACCCTGCACCCCTGGTCATGTCCCATAGGCATCCCATCCACCATGGGCATGCCCCCCAGCCAAGCGACATGTCACCTTGCACTAGTGATCACCAACTCATGTCCCCCAGCACCCCCACCCCCCACCATTGACGAGCACCTGCCAGCAGGCCCCCACTCATGTCCCCCAGCACCCCCACCCCCAGCAGTGAGGGGCACCTGCCAGCAGGCCCCCACTCATGTCCCCCAGCACCGCCACCCCCCAGCAGTGAGGGGTACCTGCCAGCAGGCCCCCACTCATGTCCCCCAGTGCCCCCACCCCCCAGCAGTGAGGGGCACCTGCTAGTAGACCCCACTCATGTCCCCCAGCACCCCCACCCCCCAGCAGTGAGGGGCACCTGCCAGCAGGCCCCCACTCGTGTCCCCCAGCACCCCCACCCCCCAGCAGTGAGGGGCACCTGCCAGCAGGCCCCCACTCGTGTCTCCCCCTACATGAAGTAAAGATGCACAATCATGGCCCACTTCTACCCCCAAATACCACAGCACGCCACCCCATTCTTGAGACGCAATGATTTCCCAATCCACCCCACACTGACATGCCTATCTCAAGACACAAACCAAAAGTCAACTATGTAGATCAACACATGTCCGTCACACACACACACTGGTTGCCATTGATTGTGTAAACCCACATTTTCACATGCATCAACCCAATGAGCGAATCCCACACATGGAACTGAAATATGAAAATGTATTATGTACAAAAATAAAGCAATGAAATGAAAGCATAACAAAATAGCAAACATGAAATGAAAACCATGTGCAAAAGATGAGTAAATGAAAAGTATAACCAATCCAAAGTAATCCTAAAGAAAAATAATCAAAAATCTCCCTCCACCAACGCAAATCCAAAGGAAACGTAAAAAGAAAAATCCATTGATCCATGGTTAAATCAAAAGAAAAAGTTCAAAAAAATCCATTGTCCAACTATGTACAATCCATTGTTCAAAAGAAAAATCCATTAATCCATGTTTAAAATAAAATAAAAAGTCCAAATAAATCCATTGTCCAACTATGTACAATCCATTGTCAAGGGTCCATGAGCCCAACGAAAGAAATGAAACCTACCTAAGAAACTACCTGATAAAAAAACGATATACAAATGTGTGTGGCATAGTCCATTCACCACAAATAAAAGGAAAAGGAAACCTAACTCTAAAAACTATTTACAATGAAAGCGGGCTAGTCCAACGGCTCACTTTTGGATGTACCGGGCCAGGGCATCATCGAACTCCCACTCAATGTCCTGGAGGCGGTCCTCTTCCATGGCCCAGAGGGTGCGCAGGGACGACGACATGTTCACCTCCAACTCCCTGCAAATTGCCTCGATGCACTCAGCTCGCCTCAAGGCCCTCTGCATGGAGTTCTCTGCCCTGACCATTGTGAGCCGTGCCTCTTCCGCCCGCTGCCACTCCGCATCTATGGCATGGCCCAACCGCTGCCACACGGAAGACATTTGAAATCCGGGGTCCTCCTGCCCCATGGCCGATGTCTGCCCCTCCGATGTTGAAGGCCCCAAGCCATCATTGCTCCCACCATGTTGCTGCTGCTGTGCCTGTGCCTGCGCCCTGGCTCTTGCTGCCTGCACGTCCTCCTCCGGCTGGGGTGCAGTTGTCGTGGCGGCCCCCCCTGCTGGACGTCCGACTCCCGACTGTGGCAGGGATGTGTGCTCCACCAGCCTGGCCGCTGGGTCAGAGGCAGCTCCACAGGGTACCCAGTTGATACATGGGTGGGAAGATGGCATGGAGGACGACTGGCGCGTAGGGGGTTCAGGTGAGGAGGGGGTCACAAGAAGGTCCAGCACACGGAGCAATCCAGCACCGGTGACCCATCCCAGTAGGTCAACGTGGTCAAAGAGGCATGCGAGACGACGTGCAGTCTCTCCACGAAAAGACTGCAGGTCACCTTGCATGCCCCATTAACGCAACGCTATCCCACTCATGACAGGCTCAACACGGTCCCGGATAGCCACGTCGGCAGGGAGAGGAAGGCCGGTTGTTGTGCGCTCATCTGCTCCCTGAAAACGGGTCTGGACGTAGGCATCCCTAATGGTGCCAGATGATGCAGTGACAGGATCAGGGACAGGATTACACACAGGCACCTCCGTGGCTGCCTGTGCTGCCTCCTGTCCCTGCCCCTGCACTGCATCACTAGCGCCAGTGGAATCCCCACCTCCAGACCCCGTGTGTGTCCCTTCCGCAGCCTCCTCCTCCACCAAACCCCCCACCAACCTGGATGACTCTGTGCCATCTTCCTCCGTCGGACCCTGTGGGGTCTCAGCTGCACCTGCTGCTGCCGAGGAGTCCACCTCCGATCTCTGCTTCTTGGACCTACCCTCAGCAGCTGTGGCCTGGGACGTGGCACCAGACTCCTCACTCCCCGACGAGATGACAATCTGGGAGGGGAGCCGGGCCTTGCGTCTCCGGCTGGTGCTGCGATCCCTGCAGCTGTGTTCCACAGCACCCTCTCCGCCCTCTTCATCAGTTGATGCTGTAGACAGGGAGAGATAAAACACAGGCATCAGAGCACTGTACAATGGACTGATACACACATGACAGTTGTACATGAGTGGCAGTGTCATACTTCAGACATGGCATCACACTCCCCAACACACATGTCATTTGTACTCACACATATGAGCAATTCCACAGCAATATTGCACCAGCCAGCACCATCCATACACATACAACAGCATGAGCATGAAACACAGGGAGTGCACAACACATGCACACACGCCACCACACTCACATGCATGTGTACATGTCCAACAACTGTCACAGTGATGATATCACCATCCATGTCACATCTGGCATTCAGCCTTCTACATGTCAGTGTCACATGCATCCAAGTTGCATCACAGTTGCACACTTGTCAAATACACACACATGCACATGTACACAGTGCAGATACATGCAGCAGGAACCACCATCCATGTGTGACACCACAACCATGCCAACGTACATACACAGAAATTCAAACATGTGTGCTCCCACACCTGCATTTGCCCAGCATGCTTACCAACACATACACCATTGATGTGTCTCACACCTGAGAGGACTCACATGTGGCAGCCTCACGCCCATGTTCATACACATCCCTACATGGCCCTACAAAAACACATGTGCAACCTGCACACTACAGGCACACCACGACACGCACAGCGTCCAATCAGTATGCATGTACACTTACCGCTCAACTCCAGGTGGGTCTGCCTCTCAAGGACCTGGACGTGGAGCGCTGGGCATATGCGTTCCAGGACCCTCATTTGGTGGTCGGACAGGTGGCCCCGGCGCCCCTTGGCATCCACTGCCTTCGAGAGGCGCCGGGCCTTGTTGAGGGTCCTGGACCTGAAGTCCTCCCAGCGCTTCTTGACATGTTGTAAGTCGCAGACTGCCACCCCCTCCACGTTGATGGCAGTCACGATGTCCAGCCAGATCCTGGTCCGTCCTTCATAGTCGGAGCGCAAACTTCCAAAGAGGGCATCATACTGCCCCAGGACTTGCTCCACCAGGACACCAACTTCCCTGGTACTGAAGCTGGTGGACCTCTGCCTCTCTGGCTGAGGGTTGCCAGTGGTGCCAGATGGTGTTGTGCCTGACATGGCAACCCCAGAGGCAGGAGTGGGTGGGCAACTGGGTCATGGGGCTGGGCTGTGGAGCAATGGTATCCCAATCGGGAGTCTTCGGTTCCAGCAGGGGTGGTCACAGGAACTGCACCCCTGGCTGACGTGCAGGCAGCAAATAGCAGGGCACGTGGGCAGCAGGCAGTCAGGCAGCGGCAGATGGCAGGTGGGAGCGTGCTCGGGGCTCTGGGGGGCAGTAATTCGGCCTTCTGGCAGGAGCGTGGTCTTCCGTGTGTTTTCGCGTGGCCAGCTTGATACGGAGTGATTTGGCCCGTGAAAAAAATTGCACATCAGTGTGTAATTCGAGGAAAGGCCCTTAGCGCGTAAGCGCATATGTGACATTATGCGTGCGGGCGTTTCCCTCGTGACGTGGGCATGGTGGTTCAGCGCGCGTGAAAAAACTGCACATCCGCGTATGAATGCGTGTAATCCGAGGAAAGGGCCTACACGCGTAAGTGACGTGACACGCACGGGCGTTTCCCTCAGCACGGGTTAAAGGTGAACGGGGCCAGCAGTTCGCTGTATGTGCCTTTCGTCGAGACTGTGTTGCTGCTTCGTGTTGTTTTGCGCGCCATCACAACTTCACAGCTATCAAGGACGTATCTCTTCTTTTGGCGGGGGTATTGGCTACGCGTGTTTTTCTGCATCGCGCTAGTCAGACGGTGAGTCGCGCACGCTATTTTTCCCACTGCGGGTGCCCCTGTGTATCGCACCCGTTTTCAAGGTCATAGTACCCTGCGTGTCCCATGCGTATGGGTTTTTCGTGTTATTGGGTGCCACCGCGTACTCTGGGAGGTTGATTCCACGCACGTAGGCTGAAGGGTTGCGTGCACGGTTTTACTGCAGTTTTGAGGTACCTGAGTGTTGCGTGATCCGTCACTACATCACCGGGGTCACATACAGCCTTGCAGGTGCAGGGGGGCTGTTAACATCTTGCATCCCAACCCCTTCACCCCAATTGCCCAGGTCATTTGTGGTGTACACCTCCCATTGGCACTACTCCATCTGTGCCGGCACTACTACATCTGTGCCATGGTTGGGAGGCCACCAAAGGTGAGGGGCGCCTCAGCTGGGCATCCTCCTCGTGGCGGGCGTGGTCGGGGACATGGCCCGGGTAACCAGGGAGTAGGGGGACTCCAGGGTGTCCAGGGTGGCCACAGAGGGGGAGAGGCAGAGGTGCGCCACTTGAGCACGATGTTGTGCCATATGTCGGTGCAGTCATTCCACCCCCCCCTGTGGTTCCATGAGATGCACCTTCTGCATCTGGCACTGGCGCCCGTGTGACCCGGCAGCCCGTTTCATCGAATGCCATGGGCCCAAGGGTAGTGGTAGCTGCAGGTGCAGCTGTGGACACCACCACCCAGGCTCAGGGTCTGCCAGCGCAGGCTGCGTTGGCACTTAAAGTGCCCTTCGAAGATTTCCAACAGGCCAGGAGGGAAACCGTAGGGGCACGCAGGGCTGCCCTGACCAAGACACGTGTCCCTGGGGCAGTTCTGTCATCTGCTGCCCCGAACAGCCGGGTGTTGGCAAGTGCAGGGGCAGATGCACCCAACAACACCCCGGTTGTGAGTCTGCCAACCAGGACAGTTGCGGTCAATGACCCTGCCACAGCGAATGTTGCTGCGCAGGGTCCATTAGAGGGCACCCATCTGCCACTGACACAAGTCAGGCCTTTGGTCGTCCCTCCACCTGCCACTCCCTTGGCTCAATCCACCGAACCCGCTGGCCATACTGATCAGGACGGCATTAGCCAACCAGGGTCTGCGCCACAATCCAAGAGGAGGAAGATTGCACCTGCACCACAGGCTGGGACCCCACACACAGCCACGACCTCCGGCACGTCGAGGAAGAAGCATTTCTGCAAACAGGAACTGGACTTCCTCGTGGACTATGTGCGGGACCACAGCCGTGACATGCTAGTAGGTGCTATTTGTCAGACTACGGCTGCCCACCGTGATACCCACTGGATGCAAGTTGCGGAACATGTGAGTGCATTCAGCCATGAGGTGCGCACGGCGCAAGAGTGCAAAAAGCGTTGGAATGACCTCAAACGCAGCACTAAGGCTAAGTGTGCCTCAAATTACAACTTGACTCTGGTGACTGGCAGTGGGCCTGCACCAGAGGAGGAAGACCTCACTCCGCATGAGTCACTCGTTGCGGAGTTCATACCATCTGAATTGGTCGAAGGAGTAGGAGAGATGCCTGACTTTGATATGCCCAGTCCAGTGAGTGTTGATGCGTGTTTGTCGAGGACGTGTGTGTTTTACTTGTGTGATGTGTTGTGCATGACTGCCACTACATGTCACGTGTACATGGTTCTGATGTGCAAGTAATGCAATGTTTCCCTGATGCATGTCTACTCTGCTGGATGGTGGACATGTGGAGCAGACGGGGACTGTCCGCACTACTGCACCCTACTCAAATGCTGGTTACCAGTATGCCCCTCCGGTCCATGTTCCAGCTCACTGGCACTTCTGAATGTAACATGGGATGACCTTCCTCTCAGCCCAGGAACTATGCATAGCATGACTGACGTGCATGTGTCCTTTGCCTGCAAGCAGGTACTCAATGTAGGCATGCTCCCTTGCCCCTCAACCCCCCACTCTGCACCCCAATTCCATGCTAGCACTGGTCTGCTACAATATTGCCGTTGGGTACTTCCCTGTTCATGCCTCCTGTGTACATGCTAACATCCAGCTGCCAATCTGCCAGACATATGCTGTGTGGTACATCCTTAGTCCTTGATACGGTGTGTCTCACTTGGACTGTGCAGAGGTCAGATGCCCCGCATGGACATGAGTGCCCATTCATGCTCCATGTGCATTCCACACAGGCCCCTATGTGTCCATGACTGGATGATCACTGTAATACAAGTCCTCGATGACCTACATTGCATGGCATTTCATCTGCCTTCCCATGTCAACTATGACTCAGTACTGCGTTGCACACATGTTTAGGGTCTGACAATCTTTGTGGGTCACAGGCCTCAGCCTGTTTAATGGCCAATGACTCTGTCCAACTGATGTAGTGTCTTCTTCACATGTGGGTGTACTCCAGAGGTTTCATCATGTGTCCTGCTTACTGTCCCATCCTCATTTACTGTGTTGTCACTTGACTCACATGATGCTGTTGATGCTAGTCAACACTGTCTGTCAATACACAGGTCTATGGTCAGCCTTTTGATACCATGCTAGGCATCCCTGCTTTTGCACTTGGGGGGAGGGGTGATTTGCTTGTAGACATGCTACCCATTGAATGCACATTGCACGTGATGCCTGAAGTTGACCTTGCACTCCCTTCACATTTTCTCACACACACCATGAAGTCCTTGTACATGTAGATAGTGAGTACCATACATATTTGCTGCACTGCATAGACCCACTTCAGTGCAAACTGCCACCTTTCCACAGGTCTAATCACAGAAGCAATTTCAAGTTGACCCAGCATGCATGCCAGGTTCTATTTTGTGTGTCACATGTCTGCCTGATGTGTTTGGTGTCAGTGTGTGTGTGTGTTGTGTGCTTCTTACATGTGTAGTGACCTTTTTTCTCTCTATTTTTCAGGTGATGACGCAATGGAGCCGGAGGATGGTGTTGTCATGCCAGGCACAGGGTTGTTATCACTACATCAACCCAGCACAAGTGGGGGTCGTGGGGTGGTAGGCCACGAAAACCCCCAAGTGCTACAGTCCATCTTGTCTCTGGCTGCCTATGAGTCCAGCCCTGATGAACACTCTGATGACCATGTAGAGTTGGATGAGCATCCGGTCCATATGTCAGGGGTGAGTGATTCTGATGTGGACACTCCTCTGTCCGCGACACCTGCACCGAGGGGTCAGACAGTCTTGGAACCTCTGCCCGTGGTGGATCGGGATGCAGGGTCACCCTCCACACCAGTCACTGATGTGCCTGGGACATCACGTCGACGGGGGCATGTAGTCGTGCAGCCGCGAGTGGTGCCAACACAACAAGGACACCCGGTCCTTGGGTCCCACAGGGGTCAAGCCCAGCAGCGCACTCATCGTGCACAACCACTGTATACTGAGTGGGAGCAAGACATGACTGCCATTCTGAACGCCAGGGGGCAGCAATGGAGAACATCGCTGACAGCATGGAGTGTGTGGCCCCATCCGTGCTCCCCCCTGCTAGGCAGGTGCTTCTCCAGCAGCAGGCGGCACGGTCCATGGCCCGCTCGCTCAGGCTGGGCATGGTGGCCTCAGACAGGGCACTCCAGGCTGAAATGTTGTCTCTGCATCAAGCAATTGCTGCTCACACAGAGGCACACATGGAGGCCCTGAGGGAAGAGTATGCTTCCCTCAGATCCACTCTGGGTGTCCTTCTGATGTCCCAGAGGGAGCGGGCAGAGGAGAGGTTTGCACAGCTTGAGCGTACCATCTCGGCTGAGCTACATGCTTGACGGGAGGTGCAGCGGTTGTCCAGCCAGGTCTTGCAGGAGGAACTCTGTGTTACACGTGCTACCTTGCAAGAGGAAGCACGTGAATCACGGGAGGTTCTGCATGCAGACCTACGTATCATCGCCACACAGAACCAGGCTCACCCGTCCGGCAGACTTGCTGCCGATGAGGGGCAAGCTGCGGCTAGGCATGGTCATGCTCCTGTGCCACGTCCTTCTTTCCAGGAAGAGCCAGACTCGAACGACAATCTATCTCCCACATAGGTCGGGCTGTGCAGGCGTTGAGCCCATGGAGGTTTTTTTTTTTCCTCAGCCTCATCTCATGTGGGTGTTGAGCAGCACCCTGTACCTCCCCCCTCCTGGGTACCTACCCCCCATGTCGTATGTGGCCATTTTTGATTTTTCTTTTAGTTTAGTTAGTTAAGTTTCTGTTTGATAGTTAGTTTAAATAGGTAATGTAGGTTTTTCATAGTTAGTGTAATTAGTTAATGTAGTTTAAAATTGCTTGTCTATTGTGCTTTCATGTGACGGTGTGGTGCTTTGTGGCTTTTGAAAGCATACACTGTCTGTTCCAGCTGTGCCCTTCAAGCTTGTCTTGTGTATGTGTTTGCTGCTTGAGGTCCTTGACTCACATATGCCACTCCTGCTTCCCTTACCCATGGGCTCTCAAGGATGTTTCGGTGTAACAGCCTATTACACAAGGGCTTTGGACTGTCATATATGTGGCATGTCTGCTGCTGTGGACCCTGTGTTGACACCCCTAGTGGGGATGATTGGGGTGTAATTGACCACTGTTCTTCTTTTGCTAGATGGGGTGTTTCATGATTCATGTGTACATTCATTGCTATGCATTGTGTAGTATGTTTCTTATCTTTACTGTACATGTGCTTGTTGCAATTGATGCCGTAGATAGTTTGTTCCACACTTTGGCTGTGAAAGACGGACTGATGGTGTGATTTCTGATGTAACGTCTCTGACATGGTCCAGTCATGAAATGCCTGAAGAGACACACACAGATGAATCTAAAGCATTAATCATGTGTTTCATGGTCTTTCTGCAGGGGGATGAGCCCCGAGACCACCTTTGCCAGGAGTCATGGGCCATTGGACGTCTGGAATATGGACAAATTTGGTGGTGCCTACATGCGCATGTGTGCGCAAGCAGAAGTACAGGGATTGCGATCATACATCCGAAAACTGCTGACGTGTTTCAAGGGACTCCAGGCAAGGTGAGCAGCACATGGGGGTCACAACACAGCAAACCTTCCACCAGGCCAGTTGCACATGCATGCTTAGTAGCAGCACTGACGGTGAGCTTGGACAAATATTGGTGTTGAAGCGCACAATACAGCTCAGATGTGTTAGTGGACTGATGGCTAGTTGTTAGTGGACTGATGGAAAGTTGTCTGGGGCACCTGCAGGGGCAGTGGCACATACCCTCCAGTCCACCATGGGCCATTGAGGCACTTGTATTAGCCATGTAGCGTTCTGAGACATGGAAAGAAGCAGCTCACAGGGACAGACAGCAAGGGACAGACTCGGGTGTAGTGCATTTCATTTCCAAGTAGAATTAGAAACATGCACTGCCTACTTTATTTTGGTCATGGTGGAACATGACTTGTTCTGAAGTCATACCTTGCTATATGCGTCTGTCTGCTTACCCAGGGAACATTGCATGTTCTGTGAATCGTGACACATTGGTGTTCCATTTGCCACGCACCCAGCGGCGCCTGACTTACTGCATTGACTGTGTATGAACCATCACAGAGGTAATGTTACGTATGGATACGAAGCATCCACACAAGATTGTCTGTTTGTAGAGTAGTTTGTTACTTTGGGGCAAATTTGGTGGTGTGTTTGTGTGTTTTGGGCACGCACAGATTATTAACTGTGGCTTTCTTTGCAGCATTAAACTGCTCCTGTTACCGGACCTGAGAGTGCGCAGGCAGGAGGCCAGCACTCACCCCAGAGATAAGTTTCTCTTTGACTTCCATTTGGGTAACTTTCTGCTATGTGCATGATGAACAAGTTTGGTCTAATTGTGTATGTGTTAATGTGAGTACTACATTTTTGTGCATTCCCTACTTTCCCGTGTCAATCCTACTCCCCTCTCCTGCCCCTCATTCTGGTTATCCAGTATGCCAATGCCTGTCCCGAATGCATATCCCTGACCCTCCTTCCCCACCAGGGTCTCAGAGGCCTGTGTGAGTTTGACCTTGCAGGCACCCAGACCACGGTGGGGGTGGTTGGTTTGTGCCACTCCTGCGCCTGTACACGGGAGCTGTGACAGTACACATCCGTTCGCGGTGCATCATTCTATGTTATGTACCACACACGGTACACATCCTGTTGTGACATTGTTTTACTGTGCTACCTTGGTTGTTAACATCATTGTGGTAGTACTTGGCCTTTGTGGCGTACTGCTACTTCAAGTCATCTTCTGGAGGCTGTTCTGGTTTGTTTTACTGCCTGCAGGCTATTTGCTTGGCTTCTGTGTTGGGCTGCTTTGAGTTCTCTTGGATTTGGTGCTTTTGCAAATCAAGGTGGACTCTGAGGGTGCTGGCAACTTTTTACACACAAGGTGGGAGATGGTGACAAAGGGGAAGGGTGATCCTGTGGCCAGGTGAAAATAAAGGTTGAGGCTGAATAACCCATGTGCAGTTGTTCAGTGGGTCGCGGTGATTTGTGAGGGGGGGGGGGTGTTTTGTTGTTGATAGTTGCCTTGCCCTGCAGTGTGATGGGCACCCTGACATTGTAATTGTGGTATCCTATGTACATGATGTATTCTGCTGATCGATGCCTGTTTGTGGTTGTGCTTACCTTTCAGGTGTGAAGGGATAGTTGTGGTTTGACATGCTGGGGTATACACATGGTGAATGTTCACATGTGATGTGTAGAGGACACTGATGGTCACTTGATTGCACATGCATATGTTGAGTGCATGTCCCTACTGACCCACACACTCGCACTATAATCCACTACATGTACAACCACCCTTCCATGTCCACGTGTACACTCTGTTTGCCTTCTGGTGCCCACTGTGTCCCTGCAGCACATGTTCTATGACCAATTGTGGATCCTGTACATGCCTAATTTGCTTTTTGATGTAGTTTGTCCCTTAGATGTGATGCTCAGGGTGTGCATCACACACAATGGGTGTTCACTGTGCTGTGCACTGAGCAGTGTGTTGCAGGAGGTGGACACGGCACACAGAAGCTGCAGTGTTGATTTTGCAATACAGACTGTGCATGTAGACAGGCATTCATTGTTATGTTACAACTACAACTTTTGGAACGCATTTGGGTATGACTTATTTTGGGTGGGAGGTTGTTGGTCAGTCTGATTCCATGTCAGGCATCATTGTCTGATGCCAATTTGCATTTTTGACATGGCAATGTGTACCTTATTGGTACTGTGTTGGTGTATGGCTATTGCTTGCCATGTCATGGTGTGGTTTGGGAGGGTTTGAGTGACATACCAGTGATAGTCATGGCCTGTTTTGCAGGTCTGTGTGATTCACACCTTGCATGTGTGCCTTTTGGTCACACAGGATTGCTTGTGTTTAAGTAGCTAGGGATGCACACAATGTGGCAATTCTATGGCAACAATCTCAGGGTGGTAAGGTTGTCACAGTTGACTGTCTCTTTGTCATCATTGATTGTCACCTGGTATGTGCCAGGCCTGTGTGCACTCCGCAGGGTTGGGAGTTTAGGTGAAAAATGTGGCCATAAGATGGGTCCGGGCTGCCTCGCCACGTGCCCTATCACCTCCCATGGGTAGCGCCTGTGCCTGTGGTTGGGGATATGGGGGCACCACCATGTCCACCGGTATACCCTGCCGTGTTGCAACATTGTGCAGGACACATGCTGCCACAATGATCCTGCACACTACTGGGGGTGCATAGAGCAGCTGCCCGCCAGAGCGGTCAATGGAGCGGAAGTGTGACTTGAGCACTCCGAATGTGTGCTCCACTATGGCCCTGGTTGCAATATGGGCCACGTTGTATCTTACCTGGGGTGGTGTGGTGGGGTTCCAGATTGGCATCATCATGTGTTTGCTCAGAGGGTAGGCACTGTCCCCTGGAGAGGTGAGAGGTGACAATGGTTGTGATTATTGGGGTATTTGTGTGTGTGTGTGACATGCATGCATGTGCACGGGCATTTGTACTCACCTAGGAGCCATGTGTCGCCATGCTGCCCAGCTTCCAGGGCCCGGCTCAGGGCGGACATTCTGTATATGAATCTGTCATGGGTGGAGCCAGGGTAGTTTGCATAGACAGAGGTGATGATTCCATTTGCATCGCATACCACCTGTACGTTGATGGAATGCCAGTGCTTGCAGTTTCGGTAGATGTGCTCAGTGGCCCTAGGTGGACGTAGGGCCACATGGGTGCAATCTATGGCACCGAGCACTTTGGGGAAGTGTGCCACCCTGTAAAAGTCCTGGACAACGGCCTGCCTTTCTGCGGGTGTTCTGGGCATGTACATGTGCCTGCGGACTGAGGGGCGCGCTGTCATGATTGCCAAGACCTGGTGTAGGCAGCGTGACTGCGTGGCCTGTGAGACCCCCCCCCACTATGGCAGTAGTCCACTGAAAAGAACAAGTGGCCAAAAAATGCAGGACATTGAGCACCTTCTCCAAGGGGCTCAATGCTTGGGAGCAGAGGGTGGGGGATGTAAGGCCATCTTCCCACTCCCTGACCAGGTCTAGGATGATACGGGGTGGAAACCTATACCTGCCATAGACCTGGTCATCAGGCATCCCAAAAAGGCTTGTCCGTGGTGAAAAAATGCGTGCCCTGGCTATTCTCCTCCTCCTGCAGTGTCCCACGATCAGTGCTGCAACAAATGGGGCATTCATCGTAGCTGTATATCAGTGTTTTTTGTTTGTGCGCACTTTTACTCTGTGCGCGGGGACGCTACCGCCTGCCTTCGTGTGGCGGACACGTTGACGCCGGTGTGCGTCTTTTGCCGTGCGTGGGTTTCCCGTATTCGAATCCATGAATACGTGTTGTTCGCGTGCGTGTGGGCGTTCCGTGTAGTTCCCTGCAGTACTTCCCCAGTTACGCCTTCTTTTTCATGCGTTATTCCCCATTCCGCGTGTTACGCCCACTGTTCCGCCCACTTTTGTTGTGTACGCTGCACTATGTGCGCTTTTGCTGTGCGCATAGGGCACGCTGTTTGATGACCTGTGTGCCCGCGTGCGCCATGCACGGATTTGGCGCACAACTAGTGGGAAACAAATGCAGCGCCTTCCTTGAATCGCACGCGTGCACTTGCTTTCTCACGCTTGCGCCACCTTGCGCCTGCTTGCTCTGGGATTTTCGGCGCACGTTTGTTCAATGAATCGGCCCCTTAGTGTCTCAGGTATGAGGCTGGAATGGTACTAATGTACAGGCATGGTACAATTCACCATAAAAACACAGGAACATCCACCCACATTCCTAATGTACTTACTACAAGTAGTAGAAACCAAAAACCTCCCAATAAATGAAATCTTCCAGATTTCATACACATAGAAACATGCATGCACCATCTGCAACCATGTTTCACAAGAGCACATCCCTAATGAACGATTTGTGTATGTACCAAATTGTAAATACATTCCATTTCACCAGCTTCTCCAGAATGCAAATCATGGCATGTTATGCCCTTTTTTGAAATTTAGACAATCGCTCCAGCATACAAACAAACTCATATGGCCAATATGTTATACTAATGTTTCTAAGGTACAATGCAGATGGTACCAAAAATAACTGTAAGCTTATGAGTTTCACGCATGCAAAGTATCTCTTGGCAAGAAAACCTTCACAACAGTAGGCATAATCTATCACACCGGTGGCACTACCACTTCAGGCAACTATACTGCATTTGTCAAAAAAAGAAGTGGTTGGTTTGAATGTAATGACACTTCCAATACTCCAAAACATAGGTTACCCGCAAATCTAACAAATGTCTACTTAATATTCCTTCAACCCAAATGTACTCACTAAAGTACAGTACAATACACAGTTAGAATATGCCAACGGTTATCTAACTATATCCATAATATTACAAATGTAATTGTAAAATACAATACGTTTAGAATACGCCAACATGTACCTAACTACTTTAAAAAATACTTTTCCTTGTAATATACTCAAAGTATGCAATTACAGTTATTGTTACTGCAAAACGTCTTTTAAACTCCAATTTTGTTAGAATATGCCAAACATACCCTTAATTACAACACACTTCAAACAAACATCCTATCACACTTAGACTCACATAATATATCCATGCTCAAACACACAATAGTTCTGTAACATGTACATTCTTTAGAACTATGTAAATGCCAAAAAGTGTATGTATTTACAGTGTTTTTTTTTCATTCTTAATCCACTAGGGATTTTTTTACCCAATGATTATTTCAAGTCAATACAACAAGAAGGAACCAGAGATTCCAGCTTAGTTACCATATGCAACTAAATAGCAATACCCAGTGTTATGCTATGTTTATCTTCAAAAAGAAGCAAAGACAGATTCCATAAGCACTATCCTCAATTCTACCATGATCCTAAATACCATATACACTTCAATTATATAATTCCTTCATATTACAAATACTACATATTCCCCCTACAGTACCTATAATTACTATATACACATATTACTATGGCCGTGGCCAGTGGCCACCAAACCATATAACAGGTTCGTACAATGCGCCTTCAAATAACAAGACTCAAACTGAACCTCCCTACTCTCAATGACATCCGCGGACAGTAAAAGTGACTGAGGACTAGGTGGCACCTGAACCACTTTTCTTCACCTATATAACCATCAACTTGCTCCACTCCCCCACCGTTTCCAGGCCCTCTTTCAGCCACAAAAAAAACCCAAATGCAATTGCCAGACTTTTTGCTCACAGCACTGTCCGCGGACAAAGGCACCTGTCCGTGGATGCAATATGTCCACCATTTAAAAAATGATAATGAGCCTCATGTTTTAATCAGCGTGGGTCTTTGGTGTCTGCGGACACCAAGCAGCCCCCTGATTGACCCAGAGGTGTTTGCAGACTCTGAATCAGAAAATCAGTCCTCGGACCGGACAGAGATATCACTAATTTTGTTTGACCTACTTTTTGCCCATTTTTCCAAAAACTACTGGACAGATTTACACCAGATTTGCAAAAGCACACTTTTGGGGCCAAGCCGCAGCTCCTCGCGCAAGTTTGGTGAAAATCCAACCGCCCTATAACTTTGCCCCCCCCCGGGCGAAATCACACCAAACTTCGCAGAACCACCCTGATGTGGCCATATACTTTTTTTTTACAAAGTTTGGTGGGGATTCGTTGAGCAGTGCCAAAGTTATAAGCCACCCAAAAAGTTCTCTTTCTACGAGTAGAGCAACTTAACCATAACTACAGGGCTGCTACTACAGGCCCTGTAATATTTGGCTTCCCCTGCTTCATGAAAGTGATATACAGGGGTCCAACTGGCATAGATCGTGGCTGCAGCTTCAAAAAAGTGATTTACAGTGACCATAACTGGCATAGATTGTGGAAGAAAGTTGTATGAAAGTGACTTAACAATGACAATTCTGGCACACTTTGTGGATACAGGCATTATGACAATGTTGTGAAATACTCCTGTGTACTGTTGGTGACATGACATCTATTGGATATGTTCATGTTAATCTGGAGAACAAAATGCACATTGAACAGCTTTTTGACTAATTTTCTCAAAAGGTGAACACATTTAAAAAAAAATCTCAGCAGCATTGAGACTAATTGGATTCCACTTCGCAGGAGTAGAAGAATGAGTAGGGGTAAAATGTCCCACTGTGGTGAACCAGAAGACGGACTCAGACCATTAGAAGTCATATTGAAGGAGTTTTATTCAAATAAAAGAGCCCAAACCCAAGGAATTCACCAAGGTAAGCCCAGATGGGCTACAATTGAAGAAAATACCTTTGAAGCAATACCTGCAAAAAAGTGGAAAATTATATTTAGATGGGAATTTGCCTAAATGTGAAATGTTTCCTCTTAAAATGGCTGCCACACTTTTAGTAAGCCCTTCCGAGCAGAAGCCGCCTCTCACCCTGCCTACCCCTGCAGCTGATTGGCCTGCCCAAAAAGATTTGCCATGGACCTATGGGAGCCAAGGCCTGTGTCTCACCCTTTCTGGCCATGGAAGACTGCCGGAGCGCTGCCATCCACCACTGGTATGTTCATCTGTGCTTTTTATTGAAATTCATTAGTCTTGCTATGTGCCGTGTACTCCGTTCCTGCTGAGATATTCCTCCCTCCAACTTCCTATAACCCAGCATTATTCAATTCCTCTCAACCCAACCACCCATCCCTCCCCATTACTCAAACAGGCATTAATGAGCCTGCAAATCACCCTGACTACCCCTGTCTGTTAGCCATCCAGATCTTGCCTTGGCGCTGCTAGGATCAGCCATCTCTCTATGCACTGGACCCAACTGACGGGTCCTGAATGCAAACCACTGATGAAGTCACTGTGTAATAAGTGCCTACAATCACGCACAACCCGTACATGTGCCTCCACGATACTTAAAAGTCAGCTCCAGGCTCTGCCTGTTATCACAGCCGATGTCTGCCTCACTGTTTTGCCTTGCATCTCCTACCACTTAGCCTAAAAGACTTAGCACTTTACACTAAGCCACAACCTCTATTGACCATGGCATCTGCCTCAAGCCTCCAGAGCTCACCACACCCCTCCCTGCTACTTCCTACTTGTGCCCAAACTGTCTTCAGCCTCCTGCTTGCATCTCATCCCTCTTTCTGCCTCCTACTAATGCCCGAACGGCCTCCAGCCTCCTGCTCACATCGCCGCCCCCTTGCTGCCTCTTACTGATGCCCAACTTGTCTCCATCCTCCTGCTCGCATCACAGCCCCCCTGCTGCCTCTTACTGATGCCCAATCTGTCTCCAGCCTCCTATTTGCATCGCAGCCCCCCTGCTGCCTCCTACTGATGCCCAACTTGTCTCCAGCGGTTTGCTCACATCACAGCCCACCCTGCTGACTCTTACTGATGCCCAACCTGTCTCCAGCCTCCTGCTCACATCACAGCCCCTCTGATTTGTTTTTTGTTGTTGTTTATTTTATTTATATAGGCCTCCAGACCCGTAGGTAAGAGGGCGCTTAAGTAAGTGGTTACAGTATGCATTATACCTTTGGCAGGATATACATCACATTTAAGTACATTTTTACAGGTTATTCATCACGTTTGAACTAAAAAGGCAAGGATGTCCCTCTGAGGATGGATAAGGAGGGCTACGGATGATAATTGTTAGGTTTTATTCAGTAGCCATGAGATGACGTTTTTTCTGAATGATTGAAAGGTAGAGATGGATTTGATGTTCAGTGGTAGGGTGTTCCACAGTTGGGAAGCAAGGACCGTGAAGCTAGATCCTCCGGCTCTTTTTATGGTGAATCTGGGCACCAGGAGGCATAAAGTGTTAGTGGATCTTGTAGTTCTAGTAGTAGATTTCAATGTAAATTTGTTGGTGAGATAAGGGGGGGCTTGGTGGTTCAGGCTTTACATGTGAGGCAGATAGTTTTTAGGTCGATTTTTTGTTGGGTGGAGAGCCAGTTGCATGATTTTCTAGTGGTAGAGATGTGCTCTCGCCTGGGAATGTTTAATGCCACTCGAAGGGCGTTATTTTGGAGTACCGGCAGTTTATTGATTATTGATTGGTTTGCACCTAGGTAAAGACTGTTGCAATAGTCCAATTTGGACTGTATGAGGGCCCTGGCCAGTATGAGGCAACTGTTGGAGGACAAGAAGGGTATGCAGGCTTTGATCAGCTTACCTGTGTAGGCAGTGGCTGAGGCAATCATGTTGACTTGTTTAGAGAGGTTGGTATTGACATCAAGATAGAAACCTAAAGTTTTTACACTTTCAACAATGGGAATAGTGTTTCTATCGATGATGATGCTATTGTAGTTAGGGCTGAGTTTCTGCAGGTTGTTGGGTAAGCCGACTAGGAGGAGTTCGGTTTTCTCATCATTGAAGCAGAGGCCGTGTGTGGCCATCCATGCATGAATGATGGTGAAGATTTTGTTGATCCGGGTAACGTCGGCGTTGTAGTTACCTGATAGGGTCAGGAGTATCTTGGTGTCATCTGCATACTTGGTATAGGTGACACCCAGATGGTCCAGTTTGTTGAAGAGTGGCTTTGTAAATATGTTATACAAAGTGGGTGAAACACAGGAGCCTTGTGGGATGCCACATGTGATGGGGATAGGGTCAGATGCTGCTGCAGGTGAAAAGACCCTCATGGTTCTATTAGTGAGGAAGGATTGTATCCACATGACGGCAGGGGAGGGGAAGTGAGCTGCTGATGATAGGTGGTTACAGAGGATGTCATGGTTAACCAGGTCGAAGGCTGCTGATAGGTCTAAAAGAAGTAGGATGGCGGCATTGCCTTTATCTTTAAGTTCATCAATCTGGCTTTTGAGGTCAACAAGGGCCGTTTCTGTTCCATGTTGGGGCCTAAAGCCAGATTGACGAATTCCTAGTAGTTGGTTTGTCTCTAGATAATGTTGAATTTGCAGATATACAATTCTATCTAGGATTTTTAACAGGAATGGGACCGTGGTGATGGGTCTGTAGTTAGTGGGAATAGACGGGTCTAATGTTTGTTTTTTTTAGAAGTGGGACAACCCAGGATTGTTTCAGATTACTAGGGACTGAGTTAGTAGAGAATGATAGATGTATAAGTTTAGTAATGAAAGGGGATAGATCTCTGGCTGCATCTTTTATAGTCTGGGCCTGGCAGCTATCACCTTTGCAGTTGGAAGGTTTCAGAGAGGCTATCAAATTTTGTACTGCAGGTATAGTTACCTTTTTGAATGTAAAGCCTGAGTTGCTGTCAATGGTGGGTAGTGTGCTGGGGCTGATAGCCTTATTGCAGGTAAGTTGTTGTCGTTTGGACTCTATTTTAGTTTGGAGCCCTGTGATTTTGTTGGCGAGGGCATTCTGGATGCTGGTGCACCAGGGTTTGTCCTTCATACAGGTATCTACAGGCGGATTAGGGTTTTCTAGTTCCTTTAGAATGTTAAATAGTTTCTAGTGCTGGAGCCTGCTTGGTTTATTTTAGTGTTGTAGGTTTCTTTTTTCGTGCGTATTATCTCACTTTTGTATACGGACGTGATAGCAGTGAGATTTGTTTTATTTTCAGTGGAAGGTGTCGTTTTCCATAGTGTCTCTAATTTGGCTTTCTTTTTCCTCAGTAGTTTGAGCTCTGGTGTGTACCAAGAGTTCAGGTGTGCTTTGGGTTTACCTTTGCGCAATTTCAGTGGGGCGATAGTGTCAATGGCTTTGGCCATGGAGTCGTTATAGGTATTGACTAGTAGATTCAGGTCAGCTGTGGCTGGAAGTGTGTTGAGAGTGGGAAGTACCAGGGATATTAAGGCTTCAACAGTAAGGTTGTGCTTATTCCTGGTAGGACAAGCTGGTACGATGGGGGATTTTTTAGATTCTGGGTTATTGATATTTATATCTAGTGAGATGAGATGATGATCAGTCCATGCGAGAGGTGGGGAGACCTTGCAGGTAATATTTCAGTTTAGCACGGCGACCCAATCGATAATTCTACCTTTCCGATGAGTAGGTTGAGAGCTGAGTTGTGTAAAGTTATGCTCAGCTAGGGCGGTTGCTAAGGGGGAGGCTGGTGGGTCATTAGGGTCATTGTACCCAAGGTTAAAGTCCCCAAGGATAATAGTTTGTGCTAATGGTTTAGAATTCTCAGCTATTAATGAGGTAATGTCTTCTTCAAAGGAACCAGGATGACCTGGGGGCCTATATATTAGGTGAATGGAGATTGTGCTTTTGGGAGAGGTCTGCAGCTTGATTGTGAGATGTTCACATGATTTTAGTGGAGCGGAGGTGACTGATCTAAGGTCTAGTGAGGATTTAAAGATGATAGCTGTGCCACCTCCACGAACATTGGGTCTGTTGGCTCTGAGGATGGAGTAGTTGTCAGGAATAGCTAAGGTTAAGTAGGGTCCTGCTGCCTCATGTAGCCAAGTTTCTGTTATGGCGAGGAAGTCAAGGTTAGTGGTCAAGATGGTATCAGCGATCTCTGTAGGATGGGCGACAAGGGATCTGACATTTAGTAGAGCTCCTTTTAAAGGGAGTGGTTTGGACTTGTTGGTGGTTATGCTATTTTCATTAGCCTTAATACGAGGTTTAGCTGATGGGTTGCTATTCGTATGGGTAAGTCTAGTGCCTAGTCTAATGTTTCGGTCTCTGAAGTTAGGGTTGATGGTGCGTATGTTGCTAGGGTGATTAGTTTTGGCAAACTTAATGATGGGTTTGGGGTGATTAGGGCTGGCGCCAACAGTCGGGCAAGGTAGATTAGGTCTAGGCTGGTGGCATGAAGTTTTGTCAGTGATAAGGTTGGCTAGGGAGTTAACAGGGTGATCACTGGTAGTATGGATTTGGTAGTAGCTGAGTGGGAAGGGTGGGGTAGTGGGCAGGAACGGTGTGGGGCACGGGATGGGGAAGTGTCTTGGGCATGCAGGTTTGGCTAGCCCATTATTGAAAGCTATGTAATTGTTTCCGCTGCAAGGTACATTTTCTTGCATGATACAAAACAGGAACATGATGAGGGTGAGCCAAGTAAGCATGGTAGGGAACTTTTAGTGTGCACTTGGGATGTTTAGCTTATAGGTCGGGTAGGAATGCACGCAATAGGCAGATTCGAATTGGCTAGGGTGCATACAAGTAGGCAGGCTCAAATTGGCTAGGGTGCATACAAGTAGGCAGGCTCAAATTGGCTAGGGTGCATACAATTAGGCAGGCTCAAATTGGCTAGGTGCATACAAATAAGCATATTCAAATTGGCTAGGGTGCATACAAATAGGCCGATTCAAATTGGCTAGGGTGCATACACATAGGGTGTGTACAAGGTGTTTCCTTTCGTACACGATAGTGGATTTAGCTGATGCAGATAGAGCTAGAAGCGGTAAGTGGTCAGTGTGATAGGACTTAGGTAAAAGTTTAACCAAATGCAATATAAACTTTGAGGGTACACAATGTGCATGTACATAGAGAGGTGTGTGCTCAATGTCTAAAACAATTCAATAGCAGAATGATACTATATAAGTATAAGACACAGGTAGAGTCTGAGCATCATGATCTCATATATGGCCTCTAGGTATAGACTGTATATGACAGTACTTTTGACAAGCTGTAAATGGTTAACTGGTACTACCAGTTCTAAGTCAATGCTGGAATGTTGAGTGATCCACACAGATTATGTGACTTAAAGCTCATGACAGTTGTGCTCCTAACAACACAAAATTGGGCAGCAAATGAGGAAGAGACAGCTTGCATATGCGCTTGTAGTAGATACATATCATAAGGGTGAGGCTTAGTAGTACACATATGAGAGTGGTTGTCAAAGTATGGTGTGGCACAGATAAATCGGCATGTTAAACAATATCAAGCTGCTATGATGGAATAAGTAGACAATTGCAGCAGTAAAATGTTTCTGGCAGGCAATTGCTACAGATGCGGATAATGCTCGGGGCACAGTGTCTGAGGCATTCCGCCTCTTACCTTAGTTGGAGGGCAATCAGAGCAGCGTGGGTGGCCCTAAGGCCCAGGGCGGCCACGACAGGCCAAGACAGGAAGATGTCCTTAGGTGAGGGTCCTTGTGTGGGCGGTCTGGCTCACGCCTATCCGGCGATGGACACTGGATGTTATGCGGAAGCTGAACCAATCAGCGGCAAACTGATAGCAGCTGTGCTAGTAGCCTAGCAACCTTAGGCAGCAGGGCTGGTGGCGGCCATTTTAGGGGCAGGCATCGTGTTGGTCCGGTTAAAAAATGATGCCTCCTACTGATGCCCATCCTGTCTCCAGGTGCTTGCTTGCCTCACAGCCCCACCTGCTGCCTGTTACTGATGCCCAACCTGTCTCCAGCCTCCTGCTTGTATCACAGACCCCCTGTGCTGCCTCCTACTGATGCCCAACTGGGTGCACTAGCATTAACCCTCTCTCTCACAGCAGCCGCCACAAAGCCCTGCCTATACTATCATATGTGGGAGCTCATGATCACCTGGATGCCTCTCAACCCCACACACCCTTCAGCCACCTACCTGTGTCCAGCTCAGCTTATCAATTCTGGATCCTGCACATTCAACAACTAGCACAAAGGCTTGTGCCACACCACCTCATGAAAGTGCCAGCAGATACCCAGAGACTTCCTTGCACACAACTTGCCATTCCCCTGTAGCCAGCCTGAGCTGCCTGCACTGGCACCTACCCTCAGGGATAACACTCACAGCAATAGGGCCGGTAACCGCCCATCCAAACCTACCCAGGATGGTGTCAATCTGGTTAAATGTGCACTCATAAATGCCAGATCCTTGGCGGCCCAAGCGCTTGATATATGCACCTGATCACATCTAACAACCGACACATATTAGCCATAACAGAAACTTGGCTGCATGCTGCCTCATGGCCAACTCTTTCCCTTGCAGTCTCCAGTAACTATGCTATTAATCGTAAAGATAGATTGGATGCTAGAGGAGTAGGGATGGCCATTATAGCCAAAAATTCCATAAACATCAGAGTAGCTAATAATCTGGCCTTCCAGTCAGATGAATTGCTGACAGGTGAATTGCTGACTATAAAATTGTCACTATCCCACATTACTGTACAAACCTTTCATCTAATCTATCGAACCCCAGGCCTATTACTGTCTTTTTGAAGATGATATCAACCATCTCTTCCCGTCCGAAGCCAAGCATTCCTCTAAAACTGTCTTCCTGAGCGATGTTAAGTTAGGCTACAATGACAGCCCTGACCCCATTGCCCTTGACTTAGCCAATGCCATGGAGGCCCTGGGCTTTAATCGATGCATCCGGAACCCCACTCACAATGAAGGTACAATCCTAGATTGGCTAGCTGAACGAAACTGTAACATTGCAATTGTCTGAAATACACAGTGCCCATGGTCAGACATCATCTCCTTTAGTTTCCCTACTGGGATACATCCACACTCCACACCTACACAACTGCCTGCTACCCTAATTAGAACCCCCCGGAAAGCATTCCTGCATGCATTCTGCCCTTGCTAAATGTACTCACTGGTGCTCAACTTGCCCTCAGTGATCCATCCACAATGATAGATAGCTACAATCTCTCCCTAGCTCACTCTATCGACACCATTGCTCGTTATGGGTTACGTAAAGCTATACCACCTGCCCTTATCAAGACCTGGTTTACACCAGCGCTCAAAGTACTCAATACCAAGAAACGGGCAATTGAAACCGCATGCAGGAATGATCCGACAACATCTAACAAAGCACTCTACCACCTCATCCAAAGACTATAAATTAGCTATAATCAACGCTAAAAGTTCTACGTATAAAGCCTGACTTGATAAGGCCAACTAATTCACCAGAGAGCTCTTTGCTATACTACTGGAACTGGAATCCCATATTCCCCCTACCAAAAACCGTTTTAAAAGAAAACACCTGGTGCACAAACATACAAACTGCCTTACTTCACAAAATATCTTCCCTCCAAAAAAAAGATCCTGATAAAGAAAAATACACTTATCGCAACAGGGTTTTCACAGAATTTTATAAACCCTTCCTCCCGTCTCAATGTTCACCTTTTAGCCTTCAAACCTGTCTCAGAACCAGAGGTAATCAAAATCATTAAATGACTTAAAGCCTCCAGATGCCTAAGGGATATTTGCCCGCCCCAATTATCAAAGATTGTGCAGAAGCTCTTGCACCCTTCATATCCTCACATATCAACTCCTCATTTCCTCTTCCTCAGTTCCAGCTTATCTAAAAGATGTCTGGGTCCTACTGCTTCTAAGAAAACCTTTGCTAGATCATAATATTCTTAACAACTACCGCCCCATCACAACCGTCTTATTACTCCTTAAAATTCTAGACAGAGCATCTTACCTACTGATTTAGGCAAATCTGGAATCCAACAACCATCTGGGCCTGTGTCTGTCAGGGTTCTGATCGGGTCATGGCACTGAATTAGCTCTTCTTGACCTAAAGACCAATTTGGATAAGCTTAAAGATGCCAGTAGGATGGAGCTCCTCTTACTGTTGGACCATTCAACTGCCTTTGACTTGATTGACCATCAAATCCTCTGCAATTACCTCTCCACAGCAGCCCACTTCTCCACTCAGGCAACCACTTTGATCACATCCTTCCTCTCTAACAGAACAATGAGAGTATTCTCACCTTCTGCTTCAGCCCGGCCAGCCCCAGTCACCTCTGGCATCCCACAAGGATCATGTGTCTCCCCTACCCATTACAATGTTTTCACAAAACCACTCTTTGACCTTCTTGACTCCCAGGGTATCTCCTACACGAATTATGCAGACGATACTCAGATTCTCTTACCCATCTCAGGTGACTACACTAGGATACCAACACTTTAGATGCAGTCTTTCATGCCATCTAGGCTTGGATGGCAAACCACTCACTCTGCCTAAATGATGAAAAGACTGAGCTGCTCTTGGCTTACAACCCCAGCAAAACAAACTTGACAGTGCCTACAAATCATTTATCATTGATGGCATCACTATTCCAGTCTCTCAGGAAGTCAAACCCCTTGGGGTCTTTCTGGACTCCAATCTATCTCTAACCAAACAAGTAAATGCAATTGCTTCTTCAGCAGCCTACACGACTAAGTTAATCAACACTGGTAGGCCTTTTCTCTCTCATACAGCTGTATAACTATCTCAAGAGCACTAATAGGGTCCAGACTTGACTATTGCAAATCTCTATTTGCTGGCACCAACCCCCGCAAAATCAATAAGCTTCAAATCATTCAAAACAACGCCCTGAGAGCATCCTTGAACATCCCCAAAAAAGATCATATAGCCGCAGCCAGAGGAAATGTGCACTGGTTGACTATCAGTGAATGCATTTTCTTCCAAACCTTAGCCATTGCCCACAAGTGCATCTCCCACAATGCGTCTAAATACCTGGCCTCTAAATTCAACAAAACTCAAGCTTCCAGACCCACCCATTCTACCTACATGCACTGCCTCACCACTCTAAGATACAAACGTCAAAGATCAGGTGGCCTCAGTTTACCGGTGATTATGGCTAAGAAGTGGAATGCCCTCTCACTATCACTAAGGTCAGAACACTCCTATCGGGCCTTACGCAAGCAACTTAAAACGTGGCTTTTCTCAAAACATCGCAACACTAGTGACATTCCCCAGTAAGACTTTCATAAAATGTATGTTAAGTTTTCTAGTATCAAGCTATTTTTATGCATTATCCAGTTCATTTGGTGTACCTGCTTTTTCTCTGTGATCAGCATCTTGATGCCTAAGGGTTTAGTGTGCTCTATAAATGGCAAAATAAATAAATAAATATATGCAGACAAAGTGGTTTAAACAGGGAGTTAAGCTCCGGAATGGGAGTCCTTGTCTCCAAAATTGGAGTCACTCCCAGTAAGGTCTCACTTGTCCAGACCCCAGATCTACAAATCAAAACACAAAGCAATAATATAGATAAAACAGGTACACTTAGGAGATACACCTCCCTCTCCTTTTGTGGTAACGTGGGCCAAGAGTAGGCTATGCTCTTAAGTGGGGTGTGAAGGTCAACCAGTAGTGACCCAAACAACACAGTAGCACAGTCCAAAATAAAGGAAATGTCCAATCAAGTTTCTATAAAAATATAAACATCTTCATTAAACACACCATTTTCATCCATGCAAAAGCATATCTGTTTTTCTGTACTGGACCTTTTAGGGACTAGTACAGCTGGGCTACTCCACGGGCTGCACAATGGTTCAATCACCCGCAAGGTCAACTACTGGTAGGCCGCCTCCTAGATGATGTATTTGGTCTTGTGGGACAGCCAGTAAATCATCCTTTTCACAGGTTTACTGTCTCCAGTGTTGATATAATGGACGCAGCAATCAATATTTCTGGGAGTCAGCAAGAACAGCCCGGCAAATTGATCCAGCTGCCCCTGGCAGTCCTGCCATTGCTGTTTGGTGAGGTCTGGAGAGATTTGAACTAACTTAGGTGGGTGAGTGCAACCAGTAGGCTCTGCGTGCAAGACTTGGGGAGGGGATCCATCTCATCCTCGGTTTTGACATCCATGACCAGAGCCATCACTAGGTCTTCCCGCTGTAATGGGGTTTAAACCGGTTGACATGGAAGACCCAATGTGTCTGCCTCAGGATCTTCCTATCAATGAGGTAGTTCCCCTCACTGATCTTTTCCAGTACCACATAGGGCCCTGTCCACTTGTTGAGCAAGGCACTGCAATTGACAGGTTCCCTGATCCAGACCATCTGGCCTGGTGTGTGCTCCAGCATGGTGGCCTTCTGGTCATACCAGTACTTCATGAGTTCCTGGCTTGCCTTCAGGTTCTGGGTGCTCTTTTCCACATACTTAGCCATCTTGGATCGAAGACCAAACACATATTCCACTATGTTGTGGGAAGATGTTTGGGGATTGCCCTCCTGCCTTCCCGCACCAGACTTAGCAGACTACTAATGTGATGGAAAAACAGGTGCTCAAAGGAACTGAATCCAACACTGTTCTGTGGCACCTGCCAGTAGGAAAACAGGAGTCATGGCAGGAGAATATCCCTCTTCCTCTGAGGGGCTCTTCCAAGCTGCCTATTATGTCCTTGAAGGTTTTGTTGAACAGCTCAACAAGCCCTTTGGTCAGTAGGTGAAAGGTTGTAGTTAACTTGCAGGTTACTCGACATTCATCACACATTGCCTTCATATACTCTGGTAGGAATTTGGATCCCCTGTCAGAAATTACTTCTTTAGGGAATCCACAATGATAGAATATCCCGATGAGATCCTTCGTGACCACAGGGGCTCTGATGCACCTCAGGGGAACAGCCTTGGGGTACTGAGTGGCATGACCAACCATGACAAAGGCATAGCGGTTTACTGAGGAGGTTTTCAGATCCAACAGACCCACAATGTCTATGCCTATCCCCTCCAAGGCTGTCTGACCACAGGAATTGTGTGGTCTTTGGTGGCACCGTCAGCCTTGCCGGATTCCTGCCAAGTGTGGCAGGACCAGACAAAATCTTTTATCTTTGAAACCATCAGGGGCCAGTACAAGTGGACAGACAGCCTCTTGGCCGTCTTTGTTATTCTGAGATGATCTGCCAACAGGATGCCGTGAGCCAAGTCCAGAAGGAACCTTATGTTGCACTGTGGAATCACCAATCACCAGCTGGCCCCCGCCTTAGAAGGCTTGGCCTCACTGTACATGATACTATTGTCCCAGTACACCCACAACATTCTTGGTGCTTCTCCTTGGGCCTGCTTTGCTGCCTGTTCGCACAGATCTGCCTAAGCTGGGCAGTCGCACTGTGCCTGGCAAAAGTCAGCCTGACTCAGGTCCCCAGCTAAGGACAAGTCACTTTGCTCAGGGAGACCCTTGAGGTCTGATACAACTATGTCCTTGACCTCAGGTTTGGGTTACATGCCTGCAGGCAACTCTGAGGGCAATGAGACTGGCACTTCAGTGGCCACTAGACCCTCTCCGGCAGGGGCAGGTGTCTTTGTGGACTCTGGATCCAGACTGGGCAGTAACAGCAGAGCCAGGCTGATGCCATCACCCACCAGAAGAGCCCCTAGACCCATGGCTACCAGGGCGGCTTCAGTTGCTGCTTCCTTTGCCCTAGATCGGTTGACCGCAGCAATGATTTTGGCATTGGGTTTATCGTTTCCCAGCAGACAGTCTAACGGAATGGCAGCTTTAACAGCAATGCAGAGCTGAGAGGTTTCCAGCATCAAACTGAATTCCATGATAGCCATTGGGCATTGGGTAAGTCTATCAAATACCCTGACTAGTATGGGAGGACAAGGGATGATCTGGTCTTCTCGCACACACCGTCATCGGACAGCAGTGATTCTCACAGAAGTATCACAAAGTGCTGGGCTCTGCTCCTGTTAATGCACACATGTTCCAAACAGATCTCTGTATTTATGGGACCTGGTGCATTGGTGGAAGATCCAGTACCTTTTCATCTTAAGGATATGAGGGTGCATTCGTCAAACCCCAGGCCGAGTGGGAATTCATCATCTAAGATGCCCACATTGACTATGTTTACTTCCTCCTCCACCTCCTCCATGAGCATAACGCTAACTACTGCCAGATTGGGTCTAGGCTTGCAGACTTGTTCTCCCTTTCTATTCCTTTGATCTCTGCAGATGAGGCAGCCTTCAGATGCTGTGAATGTGGGGGCCCCTGTGCTAGGGGTGACCTCACTTCTCCTTTCTGATAGAGGAAACGATGCAGATAACTGGAATATCCACTCTGGATTTTGGGACCCTTTTTTAGCAAGAGGGTGCAGACCGTTGTCATTACCCTATTTAAATTTACTTTTCTCAACCCCCTTGTCATCTAGTCTTGGGCCAAGTAGTCACAAACCATTCAACTGCCTTGGTTGGCAAGCTGCCAAGGGTCTGCTCTCACATGCAATCAGATTAAACATTCCTGTAAATGTGTCAACTTTGCTACTTGTACCCAACCACTCAGCTATTTCATGGATTGATGTCTAAATAACTGGGCAGGTTGACTCCCCTTTTCGGTGAGCCCTCTAAAGCTCTTGAGGTATTTTTCTGGGGTCTTGCAGAACTTCCTGAGGATTGCGGCCTTCGCTAGGAATTAATCGGCTTCTGTTTAGGAGTCAACTGAATAATTACATCAGTTACAATCATCGGCAGATGGCTCATAATGCCTACACCGCACAACTACTCTTCCAACTCCTGGAGGCGGAAATCTAACTCCAGATTTTCAAACCAGTCGACTGTCCTTCTCCTCCTCATACGGCTGGACTAAGTCCTTGGGCAGGTGGCACTTAGGCTTTCCTTGGGAGCCACTGCTGGAGACTCTTCCTTCCCCATTGAAAGTGTTGGGTGCCTCCTTCTGGGCCTCAAGCTCCATCTTGTGCCGCATCACAACGTCCCTCAGCTTCTTCTCCTCCAGGGCCACTCTGATTACTTTCAGGACATAGAGTCTGTTGGGTCTAACACAGTGAAATACCCTAGGTGGCTGGCCAAAATAGGGAAATTCCTGGGTGTGTGCAACTCGTGGGAGATTTGTGATCTTTGGGAGACCACAGTGCCTGCCCGGTGGGAAGAATGCTGACAAGCGCTACCGTTGTCTATCTCCTAAGCAGTTTTCAAAGCCCCCAGACATATGGGCAATAGGGCCAGGGTATCCAGCTTGCTGCTGGTGCCTGGATAGCCTTCCATTCCCCTAGCTCCCTTGAAAGCATGGAGACTTTTTTGCAATTCAGCATTCGTAACCTTACTGCTATGAGAGAAAGCACTCTCTGGAGAGAGGTCGCGCAAGACACAGGCTGGCAATGGCTTTGCCTTGCTCATGTCGAGTTGCATAGTTGTTAAAATACCTTGGTAGTGAAAACTAACTATAACTGCACACTTTAATTTTTGCTGGCAGGTCTGTAGGTACACTCTGTTTCAAATCCCACTCTGCCACCAGTGTGATGATTTGGATTCTGCTTTGCAGGAGTACAAGGATGAGTAGGGGTAAAATGTCTCCCACTCAGCCCTCAGGCTTCTACAAATCATAACAGAACACAATCTCTTGTTAATGTGTCACTCACACGTATGAATGAAATTACCGCTATTTGCAATTCTTCTACCACTGCCTTGCTACCTAATGATGCAAATGCCACTTTATTTGTGTCTATGACCCCAGAAAACATGCCCCCCACTGGTTTGAATGAAATTACCGCTATTTGCAATTCTTCTACCACTGCCTTGCTACCTAATGATGCAAATGCCACTTTATCTGTGTCTATGACCCCAGAAAACATGCCCCCCACTGGTTTGAATGAAATTACCGCTATTTGCAATTCTTCTACCACTGCCTTGCTACCTAATGATGCAAATGCCACTTTATCTGTGTCTATGACCCCAGAAAACATGCCCCCCACTGGTTTGAATGAAATTAACGCTATTTGCAATTCTTCTACCACTGCCTTGCTACCTAATGATGCAAATGCCACCTTATCTGTGTCTATGACCCCAGAAAACATGCCTCCCACCGGTTCGGATAGGCCACCCCCGACCATCAATGTCACCCCTGAACCGCACCTCAAATGTGCCCTCATCAACGCCCGCTCCATCAATGCGCATGCACTAGACATCCACGACCTTATTACCACCCTAGATCTAGATCTTCTAATGGTCACCGAAACTTGGCTACATGAAGCCTCAGGCCCCGCCCTATCCCTCGCTCTCCCACCTGGCTATGCCATCACGAGACAAGATCGCATGACCACTGGAGGCGGTGTCGCACTCATAGCCAAAGACTCAATCACCATCAGAAAGGCTGACAAAACTATCAACAATAACAGCGACTACCTTCAATTAAAACTCACCATCTCGCACCAATGCACCATCACCCTACACCTCATCTATCGACCACCAGGCCCCCTAGGAGACTTCCAGGCCTCCATCACCCACCTCCTGGCGGACAACCTCAAAAAGTCATCCAAAGCCATTCTCCTTGGAGACATCAACCTTGGCCTGAATGACGCCAAAGACCCTACAGCCAAAGCACTTGACACAGCTCTAGCCACCCTAGGATTCGTCAACACCATCAACAACCCCGCACACGCCCTAGGCAGATCACTAGACTGGATCGCCCACCACAATTGCCCCATCACAGTCACGGGCAACACGCCCACCCCATGGTCCGACCACCACACCATCACCTTTAACATCCCCACCACTACAACCACATCCCACCATCTCCTCCCTTGCCTCCTGCCCTTACAAGGAGTGCCCGTCAACTGACCAAAGAAAGACTCCTACCCTTCTTACAGGGACCTGCCTTCACAGCCCCATTCTCCAACGACCCAGAAACTCTGGCAAAAAATTATGATACGGCCATCACAGCAGCAATCAATACCATCGCCCCACTTAAACTTCGGAGAACCAAACCCACTAGACACGCTAATGCGTGGTTCACCCAAGACCTTCTAAAACTACGCTCCGACAAACGGGCAGCATTAGCTCTTTGGCAAACATCACGGGATGAGAAAGACAAACTCAACTTCAAATCCCTTGCAATTAATTACAAGAAAGCCATCATTAAAGCCAAAGCTAAATCCTTCGAAGAGAGAATTACTAAGGCCAAGTCGAACACCAAGGAAATGTTCGCCATTTTCAGGGAACTTGAGAACCCCACACCCACCCCCCAAAACTTCACTAAGGACAAAGAATGGTGTGACAACATCCAAACAGCCATGCGCAATAAGATCAACTCTCTCCAAGCCAAAATCTTGAACACCAAACTAACACTCTCCACCCACACTACACCCTCCCCACCACCACTGCCCCCATCACCCACTGAGGCCCCACCCACCTTCTCGTTTAAAACCGTCCAAGAAAACGACATGATCAACATTATGAAAAACATAAAACCCTCCAATTGCAAAGGCGACCCCTGTCCTGCCTCCATCATCAAAGACTGCGCAGACACCTTGGCCCCTTTTCTAACAGCCTTCGTCAACGCCTCCTTCACCACAGGGAGAGTCCCCGCCTGCCTAAAGGAAGCATGGGTCCGATCCCTCATAAAGAAACCCACACTTGACCCCACCTCCCCTAATAACTACCGCCCCATCACCACTGTCCCTTTCCTCCTCAAGATTCTAGACAAAGCAGCCTACCTGCAGGTCCAGCACTTCCTCGAAGAACAGAACCTCCTTGGACTGAGACAATCCGGCTTTCGCCCTAGGCATGGGACAGAGACCGCCCTACTCGACCTAAAAAACCAAATGGACGACGCAAGGGACCAAGGCAAACCTGTCTTGCTCGTTCTCCTGGATCTGTCGGCAGCTTTTGATCTTGTAGACCACGACATCCTCTGCCACCACCTCTCCTCCACAGCCAACTTCTCTCAAGAAGCCATTACATGGATCACCTCCTTCCTCCAAGGCAGGACCATGCAGGTCTTCTCTGACCTAGCCACTGCATCACCCTCTATCATGCTATGTGGGGTGCCCCAAGGCTCCTGCCTCTCCCCCACCCTCTACAACATCTTCACCCGCCCCCTCTTCCTCTTCCTTGACGCCATGGGCATCTCTTACACCAACTACGCCGACGACACACAGATCCTTCTCACTCTGAAAGGCGACTATGACACGGACTCTGCTACCCTCAACAACATCTACAACACAATTCAAATGTGGATGGCTATCAACGGCCTCTGCCTTAACTCCGACAAAACTGAGCTCCTACTCGTAGGCTCCCCTGACGCCATCAAGAAACTTGACGCTCAGTTCAGCCATTTCACCATTGACTCAATCACGATCCCAGTACTTGACACGGTAAAAACACTAGGCGTCTACTTAGACTCCAATCTATCCATGACCAGACAAGTAAACGCCATTGCCTCCTCGGCCGCTTACCATGCAAAACTCCTTAACGCAATCAGACCTTATCTGTCAAAAGACACTTGCACTAACATAGCCAGGGCCATAACCGGCTCGCGACTTGATTACTGCAATATTCTTTTCCTTGGGACCTCCAACAAAAATCTTGAGAAGCTCCAAGTAATACAGAACAGTGCCCTACGCGCTGCACAAGGCATTGCCAAGAGAGAGCACATCACCGCTGCCAGAAAAGCTTCCCACTGGCTCCCCATAAAGGAGAGGATCCTATTCAAGGCTCTAAGCATCACCCACAAATGTGTCCATCTTGCCGCCCCAATGTACCTTTCCCAGAGGATCCACCTGGTCTCCTCCACAAGACCCACTAGATCACCCTATGCCAGCATGCTCTCAGTACCCAGGGTAAAAAGGACCAGAGCAGGGGGCTCCAGTTTCCCGTACCTCGCTGCCGTACACTGGAACACCCTCCCTAGCTCCCTGCGCTCTGAACCCTCACTGACCGCCTTTCGGAAAACCCTAAAAACGACCCTGTTCATCTAACAATTACATGGCCTAGCCCTCATAATTGTATTGTATGATGTATTATGTGGTATATCTGATCACAGGTCACTGCCTACTGTAACCCAAGGCACAACCTGCTCACATTGTAACTAAGTCTTCCTTGCAAGTAACAGTGCCACAATGCCCCTGGGCTGCCTGCGCGCTATATAAATTTAATAAATAAATAAATAAATACATAAATAAATAAATAAGGGTAAAACAGGTACGGTTAAGAAATATACCTCCTTTGGATTGCTTGGCAATGTGGGCTGAGGGAAGACTATGCTCTTAAGAGGAGTAGTAAGTTGAACCACTAGTGACCCAAACAACACAGTATCACAGTCCAAAATAAAGGGAATTTCCGATAAAGGTTCCATACAAATATAAACATTTTAATTAAACACACAATCTGCACATAAAACAAATAGAGAATACTGTAAAAATAATAACCCAAAGGAAGAACAGAGAAGATGTGACAGACTGAAGAAAGTAGTACTCTGAGCGTGGTTCCAGGTGTGGTAGGTAAAGTACTGACCACAAAACCATCCAGGGCAAAGGAAAACCCAGTTCAATCAGTCCACTCTGAAGCTACCAAGTAAACACCGAGGACCACAGAGACCCAGAACGGAGGCCTCATGGCCCACTGCCCGTATTTAAAGTGACTTTCAGACGATCACCGTCCAAGAACCATCACGCTTCTTTACTCGACTATCACTTAACAAACTCACAACCTAAGGAACAAACTAGATGGGCTTGGAGCCCGGAGGCGCTCTTGAATAATGCACGGCAAGAGCAACTATTCGAGAAAATTAACTGCCTGACTCAGGAGGCAACAGGTCTTCCTAAAGACCAAATACACCTGATAACTCTAGGGTCGTGGAACACCAGAGGGCACAGACATTTAACCATGGCCGTCAACATCAACTTGGGCGATTTCGACCTGCTATGCCAGCAGGAAACCTGGCTAATGGACCCTCCTAAGTTAGATGGATATGAAATATTCATCTCGCCTGCAGTCAGAGGCTGAAAGGGGCATCCCACTTTTGGACTTTTCACCGCGGTTCGATCTGGAAGCTCATTATTCCTGGTAAAAACCCTGTTGGTCACCACATTTGTTCAGGCGATAATGGTCGCATAGAATCGCCCAAGTTCAATAAAGATGAGCGGAATGGAGGAGCTAATACTGGTAATTAATATCTATTGGAACCCTAAAATGCAGTCACCACAAGCTTTTATTGATTCCATCGAATCGGCCCTGGGCGACGCAAACACTAAATATGACATAACTCACACAATCATTTGCGGCGACTTAAATGCTGCATGCCCATCTTTTGACAACAAGACATATCTAGACCAATGTAAGCCACAAGGCGGGCATATCCTTGAGTCGGAGCAGCGAGGAAACTTATGGTCCAATTCTATGGACCTTCGAGACATGCACGACTTACATGCAATGCCATCTTCATCTAAAACAAGAACACCTATGTGAGAAAGGGATGGCTTGGGGATCACAATTGACTACATCTTTGTCTCCAGAGGTTTGCTGTTGATCATTGACACATTCAAGGTAATAGAAACCTTGAAAAGTGATCACAACCTCCTCTTCATGACCTGTCCTGATTAAAGAATGCCAAATCCAGCCATGAAGTCTTCTATTGAGGCCCATAACCAAGGTTCTCTCGTGAGACTGACCGCAGAGGCAATTGGCACAATACTAAACCAGTATAAAACTCCAATCAAACAGGATTCACAGCCTCTGATGCAGCAAGAACTAGACTACTGCCCACTGTTGACGCCAAATTATCAGAAAAGTCAGCCCAGGAAAAACTCTTCACTCCGACATCTTCATGCATATGACGCCACCTTGAATGAGAGGAGAAAATGCATGAGGAATGTGAAAAGACTTGCAAGAAGAGATCTGACAATGGTCAACCAAGAATTTGGACTGAAAACTCCAAGAGCCTACAAACAATGGCTGGTAGGGCATCGGAGGAAACTTACCAAAAGACTCTGAATCTATGCTCTGCGTCATCTGTAGCAGAAGAGCTAAAGACTTTTGGAGCCTTATTAAAACCTTGACAAAGTCCATAGATGACCTGCTGCAAAACAACATCAGCAAAGCTAAATGGGTATCTCATTTCAAAGACCTCTTTCATCAAGCCTCGACCTGCTCCGAATCTGACCAGCCACTTGACTCGATTCATTGGGATATTGATCACAACAAGGATGTGATTCTAAGAAAAATAGCGGGCCTGAATAACTCCAGAGCTCCGGGCCAGGACGGAATCACCAATGTCGAATTGAAACTACACATAGATGAATGGGCTGAACTTATTTCAGAAATCAAAAGGTGTGTCACAAGAAAATTAACCCCTGATTCCTGGAAGACAGCAAATATAATTCCAATCTTTAAAAAGGGAGACAAGTCCAACCCGGGAAATTACAGGCCATAGCCTTGCTGGACACTATCGGCGAGATATTTGCGTCCTTAGCTCTGGACAGATTTCAATTGTGGTCAAAAGAGGCAGATTGCATTGACAAAATTCAATCAGGCTTTGTTAAGGACCTCGGCACGACGGCAAACATCATGATGATTAGTGCACTGAAAGCCAAGATTTTGACTGGACCACTGAAAGTTTACCTGGCCTTTATAGACCTGACTCAGGCTTTTGATAGGGTGAATTGAGGCAAGCTATGAGCGAAGTTGTCAAAATGGAACTTCCCAAGATCAATAACAGATCAAATCTTTATATTCCGGAACTACCATGAGGGTGAGGCTGAATGGTGCGGGTCACCTGTCAAAAACGATACACACTTCAAGAGGCGTCAAACAGGGCTGCACTCCGGCACCCGCTCTTTACAATGCTTATATGAGAGACATTGAAGACCCAGATGCCTCTGCTCGATCTTTACCACCAACAATAGGCGACGAAAAGATATCACATCTCCTATATGCGGATGACATTATTCTGTTGGACCAAACGATAATAGGCCTCCAACAACAATTGGACAACATCTCAGTGTATCTAAATAAAAACAACCTTCAAATCAACCCAGTGAAAACAAAAATCTTAGTCCTGGAAAAAGCTTCTAAGAAAACGGGTCAATTTCATTGCCACTAAGAGGGAGTTAGCCTGGAAACAGTCTCAAACTTCAAATATCTAGGCATCACAGTCAGTAGGAGCCCAGTCAAATCCACAATGCAGCTCACATTGTTCACCAAAATGAAATCTCTAGCTGCACAGACAATGGCTCTTGACAAAAAATGTGGGCGCTTCTCTCTCATTCCAACATTGAACTTCTATGAAGCTAAGGTTATCCCGGCAATTACATATGGCGCTGAAGCAATGCCTAGGATCCCAGGTCAACTTAGGGCCAAACTAGAATGTCTCTATTGGCGGAAAGTATTGAAATTACCATTCTTCACACCTGTGGCATGCATAAAATGAGAACTAGGCTTGGTCTCACAGACAGAAACAGTCTGCTGTTCTACAGAGAGATCCAACGAGGACCACACCCCAAAAATATTGGAACTCATTAAGAACGAAATGGACAGTGGTAAAAATGCAATGCTGACAGAGTGGGCACTCAAAAACGTGAATATTTTAGATGCATCTGAAGATCAGAAGAAGAGCTAGAGCATAACCCATTTAAAGTCAAGTTGAAACTGAACCGTTGGGATTGGATCCAAACTCTAGAAACAGCTGCAAAGTTCAAATCAACTGCCCACTTACCAGCTACTACACAGAAGGTGAACCAAGTCAGGAATTACCTGGTAAAATTCCCTGACAGACACCTAAGTGCCACCCTCTTGAAAGCCAGACTAAACATTTTAAAAACAAATGAGATCCTAGAAAACCGAGGTCAATCAACCACCAATTTCTGCTGCTATTGCAAAAACAAGGAACAGACTGAGACCATTAGACACCTCATACTATTATGTCCAGGCACACGGAATGTAAGAGACATTTACCTATGACACCACCTACAAAAACACATTTTGCACAATGAAGTTTGGTGGCCCAGACTAATTAGTGGTGAGAGAATACCATTTGCAATAGCCGCAGCCAAGATCATACAAGCCATCGGGTTGGACCAGGAACTCAGGGGGGTCACACGGCCAAATTAAACCCAGCGAAGAACTTCAGCCAAGCTACTTTATCCAACTCAGTGCTTGAATTCAAAGAGTAAAACAATTCATGTAACGAGGGACTCTAGCCACCCCTTCCTAAAGAAAATAAGGAACTTTCAGATTTCGGATTCCTTGGAACTCTCTTCTTTGTAAAGATTGTTTCTGACACAATTAAAAGCAAAGAAAAAAAAGGAAAAAAAAGGATCCTGGTAGCAGGGCTGGTTTACTAAGTGATTTCTTGACTGAGTGTCACTGCATAACTGACAGGGTCTACTACGCTTGAATTACTGTAAGTAATCTAAAGTTAACTTGTGGTTTTACTCCCCCCTGAATAGGTGTGTTCTATTCTAAATGTGTATGATTAGGTTTGACTTGCCTAGAAATACTGTTATTGATTCTGAACAAGGTTAATTATTTGGTCTGTGTAAATTCAGCATTGTGTTGTGTTTTTATATTGTGTGTTTGTGTCAATGACAAATTACTTACCCACCAAGATTTACCTTGGCCTATTTGTATCTATAATAAACCTTTATGTTGTATAATACTTCTGGATCTAAGTGTTTCTTTTGAACCATTTGCATGCTACACGTTCTTTTTACTTTCCTACAGCCCTCTCTCCCTCCTAAAATAAGCCTAACAGCTCTGTCTATGCTACCAAATACTTAGGTGTTACAGTCAAATACTAAGAATGGAGTTGTGTGCTGTCTTAGTGGTATGGTTTTACTAAGCCCTTAGTTAGACTTCAGAAAAACTGTCCTAACAACTATCCCAAAGGTAGTCCAATAATATCTTCAGAATGAATCTGTGACCTTGAAGGAACCAAGAAGATTTGAGCGAATCTGCTGAAGGGGTGGAAGACCACTTCTTTTAAGGAAAAAAATCCTCAGGTGATTGGACATAAGCTAGCCTGCCTTTGTGGTCCAGTCTCTGCTTTGGGACGGAGCTGACTTGGCCTGTTGATATAACACACAAAGTGCTTTGCCCTAAAGGTAATGGAGGGGATGGGAACTAGATGGACATCTTCTCCCATTAACCAGATCTCTCCTGCCTATCATAATCCCACCCCCTTTCCTTCTCACTGGGAACAACGACCTTTAGAGAAGAAGGACCATGTGGTGTGAAGCTACTCCTTGTGAATAAGTGTGCTCTCTTGGTGCCTTGGCCCTTGACAGCTGCCTGCTGTGTGGCTGTCTCAGTGGAGAGTGTTAGCTGCTGTCACAAAGAGATCCAAGAGGAGGCCTGGCGTCCCAGTTTCTCGTGCTGCCATTTGGCAGCTTACACCTGGCTGACCAGAATGTACATCACCTTCCATAGTGGAGCTTGCTCACAGGAGATGACACGTATGCACAATCAATTGGAATGTGGCGGTTGTGCTCATAAGTAGCACCATGCACTATGCCTATTATAGCTTTTATTTAGAGGTTACCCTGCCACCAGCATGGGAGACTTATGATCATCATAGTTTTGGGTACAGTAGGGCATAACTTAAAAACTGCCTCTGCGCCTCAGGGACTTGGCTGTCTTTGCTGCTGTGACAGGGGCATTGTGTGACCTTTTAACCTGCTCTGTACCGCAAGTAGAGCGGGTGCCGCGGATCAAACTACTGATGTGGCAGGGCTGATTGCACTATGCATTTTGTATGGAGTTGACCGAAAAGGGGATAACTGGTTGGAAGATTACTCCTTTTTGAGACAGAGTTACCCTCATCATTCTACTTGTTTATAAAAATCAAAAAAGCCAGGACTTTGTATCCTTGCCAGGTGGAAATTCCTCACAGGCATACTTCTCCCAAACCGTCTGCATTACTTTTTGTTGCTTGTTAATATTAATACTCCTCCACTAAAAATATTTAAATTATGTGACTGACCTTGAATCATTTTCAATGCTAATATCCACTCCGGAGCAGGCTGCTCTCTTAGACAGCAGAAGATACCTCTATCAATATCATGCACATACTCATTTTACTGCGAATGCATAGTGGTGGCTGGTACGTTTTGACACAAGGTGTTACCCCTGTGTTAGTAAGGTAAAATATGTACAGTTTGATTTAAAAACACACTGCTTCTTTCATCTAGTGTGGTGCACCCCTGCAACAACACGACCAGCATGAACATTGCACACAAATCGGCCAGGGAGTGGTCTTTGAAACTTCAAGGAACTTGGGGGTCACCACAGCAGGGCTTGCAGGGTCTCCCACCTTTTGTATTAAACCACTGTCAGTGCTCGCTAAAGGTGGGTATGGGGGACCTGGGGAATGGATAAATGCTATGCTTCAGGCAAAGTGACCTCTTGTCGTGGCTGCTATTATAGTATAGAACGTTAGTACCCGGCGAGGGACAATAGGATTATAACATGCAATCTAATTGGCCCTTGCCGGGGCTTTACCCGACTGGGAATCCCTCTCCCAACATTCCTTTTCTTTCTGGCCCCAGTGGGGGACGTGGCAGACACTCAGCCAATGAGGAGGCTCACAATGGGGTAATCCCCTCCCCGAGCCACCACACAGTTGGAGGCTGCCATCTACCCCCACTGGGGATCGAGATAAGTGTTAGGATTGAAGGATTTGGAGCCAACAGAAGATGCAACACCATTGGGGGAATATGTCTATCTTTATTCCCTTTCCTTTTTTTGATTTTAATAATTTTTTTTTTTTATTAAGGTATGTAATATACAATCATAAAGTCATAACTTCATAAACATAATGCAGTGAAACTTTTACATGAGAATAGATTAAACAATGGTAAAGTGGAAGTGTTCCAGTAGAGCAATTAATTAAATACACTGTGTGCAATGTGAAATTGAGCATATAAGGAACAAATTGTCAATATAATTGAAAACTTACACATAAGAACTATAGCACAGTGTTGTGCACAACTTAGTATGGAACAAATTCTGCATTATGATGTCTAAGTGGGGGGGGAGGACAAACATAAGACTGACATATGACGAACACGACATATGGAGGGAGGGGGGAGAAAGGGAGGTGGTAGGTATTGATGAAGAGAGGCACATTGGTATATAATGCAGTAAATATTCAGTCAAGTGTCCAGATTAGTATTCGCATATAATAATCTTGGGAACATCAAAGGAGTGTGAGAGATTTGGAGAAGTCACATTCCATGCGTGGTTACATTAAAATGGTTCAGAAATCAAGTAAAAAATGACCACTTAGCATTAAACTTAGGTATAGAGTTAAGATTGTTTGCCATGCACATTTCCATCTTTTGCGTGAGACATATGTTATTCCACCAGCTTCTTATACATAAGGAATGAGAGTCTTTCCAATTGGCAGTTATACTCTTCATAGCCAAACAAATGGGAAGACGACTTTGGCTATGTTTTAGACGATTACACATGGACTAAGCTCTTCTCTAGAATCAAATATATTTCAACATCAGCAAATAACTCCCAACATTTTTTCTTCTTTATACATAGAGCTTTCATTACACCAGCCAAATTATTTCTATCCAATATTAATGACAATGACAATTGTTGGACTTGTGGAGCTACCCCTGCATCGTATGAGCACATGTTCTTCTCATGTCCCCATACCTCTATTTTCTTCACCGATATACCACTTTCATTTATGAATATTGTTTTAGGTAGCCTGGCAGTTACCACCCACTTGCCATATGATGCTTCCAGGCTCTATGATCTCTTTATTTGTTTGGCTATGAAGAATATAACTGCCAATTGGAAAGACTCTCATTCCTTATGTATAAGAAGCTGGTGGAATAACATATGTCTCACGCAAAAGATGGAAATGTGCATGGCAAACAATCTTAACTCTATACCTAAGTTTAATGCTAAGTGGTCATTTTTTACTCGATTTCTGAACCATTTTAATGTAACCACGCATGGAATGTGACTTCTCCAAATCTCTCACACTCCTATTCCCTTTCCTTTTACAAACTAAACTGCTTTCGCTTTTGCTTGCTCCCCCCCTTCCCACGTCATGCTACTCATGACGTCTGTCTGTCTCTTAAAGAGACAGTATCCAGTAACTGTAAGTGTTTGCCATCTCCCAGGGCCCCCCAATCCAAACAATCTACGCCTCGCCCTCCAAAACCCACTTACCATCTGTTTGGACCATTTCAGGAGCGGATGTGCTGGGAACACTTCTGTCCCCAGCGCGTCCGCTCCTGATCTGCGACAGGCCGTCATGGAAAGGAAGATGAGACTGCACGTAGTCCCTTCTCTCCTTTCCATGGCGGCCATTTTGTTTGTTTACATTTTTCCATTCATTTTGAATGGCCGCCTAGGAAAGGGAAAACAGACTCCATTTTCCCTTCCTTGGCAGCCATTTTTTGCAATTTTTTTTGTTCTGAAACGCTGCATCATTTTGGAACAAAATAAAATGCTCTTAGTACCCCGGTCTTGAGGGCCGGGTACTAATAGCAATAAGCCCCTCGCAGGGGGGCTTTACCACTTGAAGTGGTAATGCCCCCCCCCACCCCCAGCTCAGGACTTATTGCTTAATTAAACAATCTATCAAAAATCAGTGGCACAACTTTTATTAAAACGGTGCTATGGTTAAGTTTCCTTTATAATGCATTGTAATTCAATGAAAAAACGTTTAAGGGATTTTAGGGTGGCAAAGAAAAACAAAACCGTTACAACGTCATCACTAAGCCACAACTTTGTACAAGATAAACATGTCAATGCTTTGTTTGATTGGCTGCGTGGGAACGTTTGTTGCAATGAAGCAGACAAGATTCGGTCTAACCGACAGTGTAGCCAGAAAGTGCTTACCACCCGGCAGGCGTTCAATCAGCAAAACACAGTAAGCATATCAGAGACATTCTTGGAACACAACGTGTATATGGTACATTTGGATATGCATGCTTCAATTAAAGTCATAGAGCAATTGCTATTAAATCAAATGAGCCGAGAGCTGCCCAAGCATGAGGACATTGAAAGGACAACTCATTATACTAGTTTTCCACACCATATTAAAAGAACAGCAGTCTGCTGTGTTTCATTTAAACCAAGCAAGCACGTAAACATTATTTCAGCATTAATCATGATGACGTTTTATGGACTGCAGCACAGTGATACCGAACACTCCACAACAAACGTCTGGTTTGATTGGTTGAGGAAGCATATTCCACTGACATCTTTACTGAAACGTATCTTCTCTCAGCAAAATGGCATCCACCGATTTACTTTCCATTGTCTGCAAAGCAGACATTGACTTTTGAAGCACAATAGCCTAATAAGCAATAACTCGCACTGGCAGAACACCAACTTAAATGATGCAAACAAACATTGCTTTCAAGTATGTCTTTTTATGCACAAGTAGCTGGTTCAGACGGCCAACCTCAGGTTCTCTTTAAAGCAGTCTAGTCTGGTTGACTATTGAATAGTACTGAAGTTCAAACTCGCAAATGTCGTCTTCTTGATTAAACTTAGACTGGGTTAGCTGACTTATAATTATTTTAAAATGCTTTGAAATCGAATTGTGTTGCTTTCTTATCGAATTGTAATCATTTTTCATGATGAAAGGGCATTTTACTAAATTGGGGATGGTGACGGCGTGACAATGCCAGTCATTCTTGACAAGAGGGTTTGAATATGTCCTGGTATTGATCATAGAATTTAATTTTGCTGCGTGGATGCATGGAATTGGGAATACGGTTGCAGCAGGTTTTTTGATTTGGTGGGAGTATTGCTGAGCAAAAATATTCACTTGAAGAATTAATATTTTCTTTTATTTTTTTAAGGGTCCCATTATTTTATTTTCTTGCCTTAATGATTGCAAGCAATTATCAGGGACATTATTTCACCAAAATGGCAGGAGAATCGGAAGTGACATCACATGACCCTTGACCTCTGATGACATCACAATAAGTGATGTCATTTGACCCACCCCCAAGTGACATCACAAGAAGTGATGAAGCATGACCTTTCAACCCTTGACAAAACAGGAAGTGGCATCACATAGCATTGTTCCTCAGTACACTAAGAAAAATATGGTTACGATATATCCCTGTAATATGATATTCTTTTCATACAAGAATAGATGACCATGTGTAGCATTAATATCAGTGTGTATGGGCCCATATTACCAAATTACTATGAATGGAAACAGATGTCTAACACAACAACCTGGACTATTGTACATCACTCAGGCTAAACTGTAAAAGGACAGAGCATCTCGAAGAGGACTAAACCCCAAAGTGCAGACATCCAGTGCCTGGCCACAGACTGGAAACAGCAACTGACTAACACAAGTCCAATCAGAAAAACGATGGTCTGGAGGGTTTCCCAGAGCTGTCCTAGTGGTTATGAAAGATTTGAAACCTTCCAGCTATCACCTTTCTGTTTTGCTTATTTGGTAAGTAATCCACTGGTTTTTTTTGTTAGATGGGAGATAGAGGCCACGTCTAAGCACTGCAGCAACATGTGCTTTTATGAATCAATGTATTGGTTCTCAATTTAGTGATCATGGAATGATGAAAACCGGAGTCCGCCATGCCAAGTTTCAAACCTTAGACTGCATGTTGCGTGGAGATGTTAAGAGGCCTGGGCTTAACTCGCAGAGATACATTTCTGGCTGTGTACCAAGATACACTCTCTGCGCATGTACCACAGACTTCTCTCCAAGTGCCAAAAGCAACTCGAATTGTCTGCTCATGCGCGTAAGATCATCGCACTGGCTGCACATTGGCTGTAATTTCCTTAGACCAGCTGCCCATGTAGGAACACTCCTCACGCCTTCAGCCCAAATGCCATTACCTCCTCACGTAGCCTAGGCACCTACTGGAGGAGTAAACAGACTTGTGCTGGAGGAAGCCACTGTACCCTTTCTCCAGCCACTGAAGCCCAGACACCTACACTCAGATACATTTCATGGACTGGCAGCCACAGTCAGCCTCGTCTCGTACCAGTGCAGGCATTGACTGTCTCGGGTCTCATATGTATCTGGGTTATTTATGCCAATGTTTGCTTTATGGTTTACAAATAGTTAATGTAAATGCATATTATGTTGCAATCTGCTCCTTAGCCAGGCACTCAGATTACAAAGAGGTGGCTTGCGGTTGTTATTATAGGCTTTCCTCCAGGTCATTAGTCCTCTCAGGCACAGAAAGTGTTTGCTTTAAAATTAGCGGGAAGCTTTCTGGATTACATATGTAAATTCCCCGGTATGAAGTGACACATGTGAGGTTCATCCCTGGCAGGTGGACCACCCCCACTCCGCACTTCCTTGAGCTCCACCACACATGCTCGAAGTCACCTGAGGCAGGTTCCCTTCACCAGTGATTTAAGGTTCAGGAGGAAAACACGGCCTCTAACAGCTAACCTCAAAAGACACCTCTGGCAGGAAACTGTCTTCCCGGTCAGAGCTTACTGTATTGGTGGCTGGTGAGATCCATGTTTCAGGTGATCTGTGTCAGGTGTCCCCCTCCTGATAGAGCTCACCTATGACAGGTTATGGTCCCTGTTTCTGGGCTTATCTCTAGCAGGCGACCATCTTGCCTCCCAGATCTCACTTATGCCAGACGACCATCCCCTCTGCGCCCCCCCCTGTGAGGTGAACCACATTCACTGCCCCCCTTCCTGTGCCCCACCTCTCCAGCTCTAAAACACCCGAGGGAAGCATTCCCTCATGCCCTCATACCTGCCAGGCCTTCACTGCTCAAGAGAAACCCCCTCTCTTTCAGACATTGTTAGAATGTAGCTGTGATCCATAGGTGGTATTGGTCACTTTTCCTCAAGTGCAATTTCGTTGCACAGATATCACCTTGCCTGTCATGTGAACGACCCCTCATCCCTCTGAACCACATCTCCGTGGACCAAAATTACCAGAGGTAGGCATGCCACACCTGACAGCGTTTCACTATTCAGGAACCGCCTCTAGCAGTCCTACCAATGGAGTTTACGTATGGGTGGTTGAGCCTATGTCCTCGGCGACTCTCCTCTGTGGTTTGCACCTGCAAGCTTCCCCTGCACACAAGCCAGCGTTGCCAGGTCCATCCTGGAGAACAATGAAAGGTGAAGACCGGCCCACATAATAATGACGTGTACGTGCACCACGTCCTGGCCAAGAAGTACAGCGAGGACAGGCTCAGTAGGACTGTCCATTAACTTTAATCTGATGCTTTGTCTTCTCTCTAAATGCCAAAATTATACGCTTACCTCAATGCAGCTTTTTGCATGATTGGTTTCTCTTTTCCATGATATTACATCATCCCGTGAAAACCTTTCTTTCCCGCTAGTATTTTGTTTTTACCTACTTTTTCAACTTGACACTAGCTTGGTATTTCCAGTGCCAACATGGCCAAACTCAGCACTCTATAAGTCATATACTGTTTTGTAGTGACCCCCCCACATGTGTTTCCGCTTTAAGGAAATGTGTTCCTCCCACAAGGACCAGTCTTAAACCAGATTGCACCCCAGGTGGGAAGCATCGTTGGTGCCCCCCGTTCCCCACCAAAAAATGACAACAAAATTGAATGTTACAAATGTTCTTAATGGGGCAGTCAATAAAGAACCAAATGGAAATGTAATACAAAATGCATACATTCGATACTAGGTGACGGTCTTAGAATATTACTTGTATTATGTGTCCAAAAAGTAACTTTTCTTGCCTTTGACATTGCAAATTGGAAGCATAAGCACATATTTCTAACAATTAAACATGAGAACATCTGCTTAAGTGCCTAAGTTGCAGACTGGTCTCAGATGCCAGCTTCACTGCAAAGTGTGTGATCCTGGACACGTAATTTTATAACACTGTGATATATCTGTCAAAATTTGAAGAGCCTAGAAGTTATTCAGTTCATAATGTACCATACATGCCAATATTATCCATTCTATAATGGAGATGCTAGCCCAGTCCTGTATTTAAGTTTGCATCCTGGGACTTGTAGTCCTGGATTTATAATGGGGAAATCCAGAACGACATGTCCCAGAATGCAAATTTAAATGCAAGACTGGCCTATCATCCCTTGACTGGAATAGATATGTTGGCCTGCATGGTGTACACTATTAAAAAAGGATCCTTCAAGGTATTTATTTCATTTATATGTCAACATTTTAGAGTACCAACTTTGGTTGGGTGATACTGTATATGTTCTATGTAAAGTGTTTTGGTCAAAGCTCTATATAAACAACATATCATTATCATCACTGTATTTGTGAAACTCCCCTACCGAACACTCTGCGCTCGTACAAGGTGTAGTCAACCAATTATAAAATAGAGGCAGCCACACTGTAAATTGGTGACCACTTTACTCAAGCAGGCCTGGCTGAAGATGTGTGTGGGGGCATTACAACATGATGGTTTCGGGCCCCTGCTTAGGTGAAACCCGTGGGTTGCATACATTACAATGGCAACAAAGGTAAGGTTAATAGCCACCCATTATAACAAGATTGTCAGCCACCAAGGAGCTTAAACACGAAATGCCCACTGAAGAGCTCTAAACCCTTCTTTGTCAAGAAATGACTGATGTAGAGGAACCAGTGTTGGACGGCATTGAGGTGATAACACTTCTGTATATCCTGTGGGAAGAGAAAATGCAGTTTTAGAAATTCATGTATTGAAAGACTGCTGACTGGCAACCTGGGAGCAGTTGTTGGGGGCTCCCTGAGGCTCAAGACACATTTCAGTTGAAAAAGTTGAAAAGCCCTGACGCCGTCCCTATACTTGAGTATAGTGGGCTTTGCTAGGTACGAAGTCCTTCAGCCTTTATTCACCACCCATGTAAACTACAAAGGCCTCAGAAACTACAGTTAACCACCCTCTTTCGCAGTGATCTTAAAAGCTTCATATCTAGAGCAGTGGCATGACCCAGAGGCCAGTCTCCTGTCCTGAGAGTTCAGAACTCACCTGCCTGAAATAAATCTCGGCACAGAACTAGGTGCATTCAGGGCGGGGGGTTGACTCACTCACCTGCATGATGCTACAGGGGCCCGTTTACCTGCTGTTCTAGTGAAAATCTACATTGTGCATTTCTATCACACCACTGGCATATGATTTCAAAATGACAATTTTACATAAATTACATGCATGGGATATATGAAATCTCTGATGAGGAAGACATTAAAAATGCCTCTCTTCTGCTCCACGTCCTCTTCCCGCTGTGGGCAATATATTTACAGCACCTAGATAATATGACACTGCTTGCGACACCTCCTCGTGAGTCCTGCCCTGACTGGACCTGCTGCTCCTGTGCCTGGGTCTTGATCTGCCAAGCGTGATGACGATTAATCTCTTTAGAGTGTCCATTCCCTGCTGTCTGGCCAAAGTATGAGATGATGGAAAAGCACAGCCAGCTGAACAATCACCCCCTGACTGGGGTGCATGCGCTGAGGAGGAGGCACGTGCGGTCAGACCCGGCCAGGCCCATAGAACTGACAAGCAACAAATGTTGCTTTTCACAATGATCCAAAAACTGCCATGCAGACCCCAGGTTAGCTAGCCTGGCTTTTCCCACTGAGTCTGCTTTCGATTAGTACTTTGTTTTTTGTATGTAGGTAGCAATGTAGTGTACTTAATTTTAACAATAAAATGAAATGATGCAGCACTGAAGCATCAAGTATCATGAATGATGGTGGTGTTGGAGCCATTTTGGAGGAGTTGGATTATAGGTCATAGTTTCAAATCCTTTTGGTCGAATGCCAAAAGGATTGAGTCAATAGGACTCAATAGGACCGAAAAAAGGGCCGAAATTTCTTATTAAAAACAACCTTTTTTATGTATACGAAAGCCAAAAAAAAATATACTTGTAAAAAACAAAAATGTCGACCCTTTTGTTTTCGGGCCTATTGATTCGATCCTTTTGGCATTCGACCAAAAGGATTCGAAACTTTAACTGGACACCGAGGAGTTGGACAGGCGCCCCCTAGATCTTGGTTATATTATATTACCATGGTATTGTTTTAGGCTATTATCTGTGAAGAGGATGCCTGTTTTGACAGGGAAGGGTTAGCCCGCAGCCCCTGTGGGCCTAGGAGCCGCTGCGGCATCCGCTGCCGTAAGGGAAGGATGTTAGGCAGAATGATATGCAGTACCTTTGAGGAACACCACACACAATTAAGACTACAAGTGACAGTACACATTCACCTTTGGTACAAGCCTGTACTACACTGTTAAAATGGTAGCAGTAGCGGAGCATCCAGACTTATCTCAAGAGTAAGTGAGCAGTATCAAATAGTTACACAAAGAACAACAATTACTATGATTCAGGCAAACACTGACTCAAGGTTTTCAAGTAAAAGAATATACATTTATTTCACTCTTCAGTTGTATAACATTACACCATTAGAGGCAGTTTAAAAATCACACTCTCAATACACCACGCCACTTCCCTTAAATCCCAGACAAGTTAAGCTCACAAAATGAAGTGGGAGCAAAATGGCACTACGACAATTTAAAAGGGAGGGAAAGACAAAAGTTATTAGAAATGAAATCAAACCAACAGGTAAGTACTCAGGGCAATTGAACAAGAGGAACTTCAGTGAGGAGATCAGATAGAAAAGGCTTAGGGCCAAAGTCAATGGGCCTCATTACGACCCGGGCAGTAACCATGGCGCTATTTGCGCCATGGTTGCCACTGGTAAACTACCGATTCCGCCATGGTGAATGGCGGAGTTACCCCCCCATGCCAAGGTATGCGGGGGCGGTAATTCCCCATTCACCATGGCCCTTCCCCATTACCATTTGAGCCCCATAGGGCTCAATGGGAATGGGGAAGGCGGTAATTACGGTACCGCAAATTGCGGTACCATAATTACCTCCAAAGTCCCTTTACAGGTCCCGTCCTTAACGGCTGGTAAAACCAGCCGTTAAGGGAGGACCCGCAAAAGGACCTCGGAATTGGGTGGTAAGGGATTCCGGTACCAGTGCCCTTACCAGTACCAGTAATCCCTTACCACCTGTGTCGTAATGAGGCCCTATGGGTCAAAAGTGTTTTGCTCAAGATCACACCGTTCAGGGTAGTTCACGGTAAAGTTTGTTCGAATTCGAATTGTGTTGCTTTCTTATCGAATTTAATCGTTTCCGGACGAGGTTGGTTGGTACAAAAGTTAGTTTAAAAAGAAGAGAAGGACAAGCCCTCGGATTGGATAAAGATTTCGCACACTTTCCCCGCGGCTGAACAAAATGAGCAACCAGGTTTGCACAGTTCCTTAAAACAAAGAGGAAGCTGTAGCTGAGGCGGACGTTCCTGGTTGTTCCTGCAGGGTCATGGTTCCTGAAGCGACTGTCGGACTGATCAGAAATAGGAAGACTGGAGGGTCCTGCACTACCCAGGGAAGAAACCAGCAGCAGAGCAAAGCAACAAATAAAAGGTGCGCTCCTTAAAACCCAAGCAGCTTCCACCTTCCTGGCTATCCGGCCCACTGTAGCTCTGCACAGCAAATTCAACCAGAGGAGGGGTCCTGGCTCACAGTTTGAGCGAACTGGTTGGTCCCACCAGCTCAAGGGAAGAAGTTTCCTGGAGGATCATCTCTGTCGTCGGATTCTGGAGATTCGGACCTGCAGCAGGGCTTCACCGGGTGGTTCAGTTGTTGTAGGGGTCCTCTTCAGACAGTTCCTCGTTGGTTCTTTCGTTCCAGTGGTGATTCTGTCTTTCCAGTCCCAGAGACCTGCTTTTTATGCAGTTTTCCCCCATTCATACAGCCCGCCTGTCAATCACCCAGCAGGGTGGCTGGGCTGGCAAGGCCAGTTCCCTTAGCCAATCAGACAAGAGTGCGACTTGGGTTACCAGGGAAACCCATGGCAGGGGTCCAAAGACCCCTCCCTCACATCCTGCCTACCCAGACTTTCAGGCGCCTTAAGGAGGGCTTCTGTGCAGAAGCCCACGAAAAGACAGCGAACAAAGGAATCGTCCCCGGATTGGCACTCACAGCAGAACACGAGAAAGACTTCAACAAAAATAAATGGTGACTAAACCTAGCCGGAGCCAAAATAAAATATATTCAAGCGGGTTTATGTTCAAGGCTAATATAATAGCCTTAAACAATACCATGGTAATATAATATAACCGCGGTAGAAAAGTTAGGGTAGTTACCACTGCCACTAGCCAAGTCTTAATGTAAAGGGAGCGAAACGGTGCTCCAAGAGACACAGACAAAAAGGGATAAGAATTAACCTTTTCCAATACTCCATGTAAAATGGGGTGTACTGGGTCTGTAGTTTAAAGAGACTACATAAAGTTAATGGCAACTTTACATGTTTCTGGGAGACAGTAAACAGTCCCAGAAAAATGGAGTCAGAGGGAAGTCTAAAAGACAACCCTGTGTTACTGCACTGAAGGTGCTGTGTAACACACACGAAAATGGTGCTCATGGAGTAGGTGAGACTCCAGAGCCCAAGATCACACAAATGGTAAAAACACACACAGCAAGACACATGTAAGAGTGAGAAGAAATGCTGACACTCTTACCAGGTGAAAAAAATAAATCCTAGAAATCCAGCAAAGCTGCTGAGGGACTCAGTAGGTAAGGGAAATTAGCCATTTATGAGAATTCTCCCTAACACTCGCCCCTCCCCAAGAGACAGGTGGATTTAGTCCACTCCTGGATGAATCTCTACCTCTAGTCGGTTAAAAACATCCTAGAGAGACCATCAGCATTTTGGTGGTGACATCCTGCTCTGTGTTCAATTGTGAAATCAAACCCTTGCAGGCAGATTGACCATCTTAGAAGTTTTGGGTTCTCCCCTTTCATTTGCGTTAACCATCTCAAGGGTTGGTGGTCTGTCTGAATCACAAAGGTAGATCCATACAAGTATGGTCTAAACCTCTTCAGAGACCATGCAATGGCAAAGCACTCACGCTCTATGGTTGCCCACCTTGTTTCTACTGATGAAGCAAATGGGGTGCTGCCTATCTTTCTCATCCAGTTGACTAAGGACCGCACCTATACCTATATTGGAGGCATCTGCCTTCACAATGAAGGGTTGGTGATAATCAGGAGCTCTTAGGACTGGAGCTTGACAAAGGGCTTTCTTCAGGTTTTCAAATGCTTGATTACACTCATCATTCCATTTAACCTTTTTGGGGAATTTTGGAGAGGAGATTACATTCAAGGGAGAAGCTATGGACCCATAGTTCTCTAGGAAATTCCTGTAGTGCCCAGTGAGACCTAGGACATCTCTCACTTGGGTTTGAGTAGTAGGGATGGCCCAGTTTTGCACCGCTTGTACTTTGCTGGGAAATTACCTTATCTCACCTCCTCCTACCTCATGACCAATGTAGACCATTTTACCCTGACCAATTTGACATTTGCTTGCCTTTATGGTCGGATGGGCCTGCTCAAGAGCCTGAAAAACATATCCCAGGTGATCAATATGTTCTTTCCATGCAGGGCTGAACACTGCAATGCCACCCAAGTAGGCCATGCAGAAGTCCTCCATCCCATTCAGAACTTGATAAAAAATCCTTTGAAATGTAGCAGGTGCATTCTTTAGTCCAAAAGGCATAACCTTAAACTGGTAGAGGCCTGCTGGGGTAGAACATGCAGTTTTCTCCTTGGCATGGTCTGTCAGTGCTATTTGCCAATAGCCTGAGGTTAGATCAAATGTACTGAGGTACTTGGCTGAACCAAGTCTATCCACCAGTTCATCTGTCCTTGGCAAAGGATGGGCATCAGTCTTAGTGACTGCATTCAGAGCTCTATAGTCCACACAGAATCTCAACTCCTTGGATCCTGCCTTTGGTACTAGAACAACTGGACTAGACCATGGACTTGTAGATGGCTCTATAACCCCGAGATCAAGCATCGTGTTGACCTCTCCTTTGATGTGGGATCTCACATGCTCTGACATTCTGTAACCTCTGCTTTTCACAGGTAAACAGTCACCAGTGAGAATATCATGCTGGCACCAAGGGGTCAAGCCTGGTGTTAGTGAAATCGGGGAGGCAAACTGATTCAACAGAACTTTACACTCCTCCTGTTGTTCAGAAGTCAGTTGAGAAGAGAGATTAACTCCTTCTATTTGTTCATATAAAGGTTGGCCTCTGAGGAGGTCAGGTAGAGGTTCACTCTCTTCTTCCTCTTCAACTGAAGCTAGAAGCAAAGCTCCCACTTCTGGTCTCGTGACATAAGCCTTTAAATGGTTAGTGTGAAAGACTCTGGGAGCCTCCTTAGGGTTGCCTAAGTCCCCCAAATAGTTCACCTCTCCAGGTTTGCCCACAACCTTGAAGGGTCCTATCCATTTGTCCTTGAAGGCCCTCTGCCTTGTTGGCACCATAACTAGTACAAGCTGGTCTTGAGTAAACTCAACCATGCTGGCCTTCTGGTCATGCCAATGTTTGACCTGAGCCTGACCTGCTTTCAAGTTATCACTTGCTTCTGCCATCATGTGTGACATTCTCCTCCAGAGACCTATCACATAGTCAGTCACTCTGACTGGCTTGGGGGAAGGAGCACTCTCCAACCCCTCCTTGATCAGGGCCAATGGACCTCTGACTCGATGGCCATAGAGAAGTTCAAAGGGACTGTATCCAACTCCCTCCTGTGGGACTTCCTTATATGCAAAGAGAAGGCATGGCAGTAGAAAGTCCCACTTTTTATTAAGGGGTTCTTCCAAAGCACCTATCATGCTCTTCATAGTACGATTAAACCTCTCTACCAGTCCATTTGTCTGTGGATGGTAGGCTGTAGAGAACTCGTAAGTGACACCACAGTTTTTCCACATGGCTTGCAAGTAGTGGGAAATAAAGTTGGATCCCCTGTCGGATATCACTTCCTTAGGAAACCCTACTCTGGTAAAAAATATCAAGTATAGACTTAGCCACAGCATGAGCCATAACAGTTCTCATAGGTATGGCTTCTGGGTATCTTGTAGCATGGTCTACTACACCCAGGATAAACCTGTTCCCTGAAGATGTGGGAGGGTCAAGGGGACCGACAATGTCAATGCCCACACTCTTAAAAGGAACTCTCACCACTGGGAGAGGCACCAGGGGTGCCACATTCTTGGTTCCACTCTTGCCAGAGGTTTGGCAAGTGTGACAGCTCCTACAGAATTTGGCAACTTGTGCACCCATCTTAGGCCAGTAGAAGTAGAGAGAGAGCCTTTCCTTGGTCTTCTTGAAACTCAAGTGACCAGCCAAAGGTATCTCATGGGCTAACTGTAGGAACTGGAGTCTGTTGGCAAGGGGCACTACAATTCTTGTGCAGTCCCGAGGAATAGAATCAGTCGGTTCACTGTGGAAGAGGCCATCTTCCCAGCTTAACATGTGCTTTCCAGTTTCTTGGCCATCGAGCTTGTTAGCATCCTGTTGTCAAAGACCTTCAAGAGTGGGACACTCTCTCTGTCCTTTGCTAAAGGCTGCCCTGTTGGGTCCACCTTCTGCCAGTAAAGACTGCAGCTCAGGATGTTCAACAGGGTCAAGATCTACAACTAAGACAGTGTCTTCTTCCAGATCTGACTCTTCAGATGCTGGCTCAACCACACAAGGTTGACCTCACACTCTGCCTCAGCAGGTGGAGAAGTCACAGGTGTGACTTGGACAGTCTTGGTGATGTCCTTGTTGGTAGCACAGGGGTCACTGCATGAAAATCATGGTTTATAAATGTGTTAAACTGCATGCAAACCTATGCAAGTTCACAAAGGCTTACGAGTGTTTGAAACCTTTTTGTAAACCTTTGGTTTACTTTGCGTTTACATATAAGCAAACCATGTAGCTATGCAAGTCCATTTGGACTCAATGTTTCAGAGATTTGTAAACACTAAGTTTGCCATGGTTTACAAATCATGAATACTTAGCAAACCTAATGTACATTTAATGTTTCATGCACATTTGAACATTTCATTTACAAAGAAAACCTATTTGTAAACCTCTGCAAACATAGTGTACACCTCAAATTTGTCAATATTAGTAAACATTTGGTTTACAGCAATTACAAGGTTTGTAAACCATTGTAAATAGTATTCAGTTCAGTCTTTTTATTAAATAATAATGTTGTGTACCCCTTAAAACACAGTGTTCCAAAGGATGTGTATTAGGGGTTTCATGACGACACCTTGTCAATACAGCCCTGGAATCTACTGCAGTAGCTGTTCTCCCCTCTCCGCAGTGACTTAGAAAAGGCATATATGATTTGAAGAAAACAGCGTGATTGTGCATCACCGGCAGCACACCTAAAAAAAAGGTTATACAAATATTTAAAGACTCTCAGCCATGTAATTGCATGCAAACAATAATGATAATGTTGTGTTATTTATATAGCTATTTAATGCAAAGCGCTTTACAGAGCACATATTGCACACATCACATAAGATGGAGATCCATATAAAAACATGAAAAATAATAAGAGGGTTCGAAATTGAAAGGAGCTGAGAGCAATTTAGCTCCTGGTTATAACCAAGGAGAGCCTGCTTACCTCAAAAACAAGAGCTACCTCTGGCACCCCAGGCAAGTGGTGCTATACAAACACGACTAAGTAATATTAACTGTTTAGGTTTGGGTATGTGTATAAAAGAGAATAATGGACACACTTAAGAGGCATTTAAAGCATATTGATCAATTATAAATGTACAAAATGTTAGAGTTTGAGTTTCACGTAAATGTTGCATTTGCTGTGCTCTATGTACTAGCTCCTGATTCCCCCCGACATAGCTCTTGCCTATTTGGTGATGCCCGATACCCAGGAGCTTCATTTTGCTCCTGATCAAGAAATCATAATTTCGACCCAAGCAATAGTATCCACTGGTTTTCTCTACAACGCTAAACTCTTGCTACACCATGCCTACATCACCTTCATTTCTTAGGAATTGTTGGTTAATCCTCCAGTTATGTGTCTTTACTTGTCTTTTTTAATCTAAATTCACAAGTCGCTCAAACGTCATAAATGTCCTCAGTGTGCCAGAGTACAAAAATAAACTTTCACAGGGCCAATTCGTGTAAGCAACAGCTACATAACATGTTTACAGGCATGTGAACCAATCGGTTAGGTGGTATAAAAGTAAAAAACATTTGTATGCTGAACATCAGGCATTTAGTGGCCACTGGCAAATGTAATAAAAAAAAACACTGAACTATAGATGAAGCTAATGTATGCTATATTGGAAACCCACAGTAAAAGCATTTTGAAATACAAGATTGATGAATTTCCTAGCCTGCTAAAGTACCGGTGTGCACCTCAACCCTGCTTCGATGCATAGCAACAGCTCTCAGCTCACAGAGTTTTAATCAAAATCACAAATCTTATCCCAGACCACATCCAACATGATTTCCCATCCTATGATTGGGCAATCTGACTAAAACGCAAGCAATTTACAAGGCACATGCGTTCAAAACAGAATAATGCCAATTACAATGTGTGTGACTGAAGTCAAGTAGTTATACAAATTGAGGCTTCCAAGTGTTGGGGCATGTTGAATGTGGTCATTAGAAATATAGAAACACACCTATGGCAGCTAGACACATCTGTTCTGCCAATTCCCTGCTGCAGCAACAACATAATTGTCTTAGTTTCTACATCAGCCACTGAATGCTTGATAGAGTTAATAAAATAGTAATATGAACCACTGACAAAGCCAAAATAACTAATAATTCCATCTGGAGTCTTACATTTTTCAGAGTTTTGAATAGTTTTTGGGACAAATATTTCCTGTTGGAAAGCAACATCATTTGTGGCATAAAAGGCATTAGAGTCTAATAGTGGTTTGCCCAAGATCAGAGTTTTATCAGGTGGGGGACTTGCTAATTCTCCAGTGTATTGAGGCACTTACTCCTTCTTTTGAACTAGGTGTCCACAGAAATGTGTTCCCCATACCCACTTTGTAAAGTTTGGTCTCCTCATTGTGAAAGTCTTTCTTCTCTGTGCCCTCATTATGGAACTATGCTTCCCATAGCCACTTTGTGAAGCCCTCTATCCCCCCCTGTGAACATTGGTATGGAATTAGCATCGTATGACTGACCACATACACATGAATAACTCAATTCTAAAACTGTAAGGCAAGGGGCCTCATTACGACCCAGGCGGACTTCGCGGTGCTAAATGCACCGCGAAGCATGGCGGAAAGCCGCCGATAGCGCCATGGGGGTTGGCGGATTTACCGCCCCATTCCGACCTCGGCGGAGCGGTAAATCCCCAATCCCCATTCTGCCCTTCCCCATTCCCATTTTTGCCCCATAGGGTATAATGGGAGTGGGGAAGGAGTTAATTACGCCACCGTAAAATACGGTGGCGTAATTAACAACGAGGTCCCGTAGCGCCATGGTTTTCTCCGGCTGGTAAAACCAGGCGGAGAAAACCTCCATGGCGCTACGGGAACTCGTAGTATGGCGGAGAGGTACGCCATGCACTACGCTGGCGTAATACCCTCTCCGCCAGGGTCCTAATGAGGCCCAAGGACTATTAGTTAATTGTGCGTTACTGCTTATAATGAAAAGGAAGGAAGAGAGAGAGAGGAAGGAAGAGAAAGCGAGGGAGAAAGAGAAAAAGAGAAAAAGACAACCATTAGCACAGAGTGGCAGACCGCTTATAGCGAATGCCTCCTCCATGGCAGATTGTAAGAAAGTCGGCAAACCATTAGCAGTGAGTGGCAGACTGCTTAGAGCGAGCGCCTCCACAGTGCCTCTGATTCAAAGAAAGGAAGAAGATAACCATTAGAACAGTTTGAGACTGCTTAGAGACAGATATTTACTAGGGATCCAAGGGAGTGGAGGGCAGAACAGAGAATCCCAAGCTAGAGGTGAGAGGGAATTGTACAAGGAGGGCACAAACAAAACCAAGCTATAAATGCTGGTCTAAAAATGTTCACAAGTTTTGGGACAGTGGTGCAGTTTACACCACTAAGGTCCTCATCGCAGGTTGGGCGGAGTGGTAAACATGCGGCAGTAACCATATAACTGCTGCATTACCACTCCACCCAATCCAGAGTTTGGGCAGAAAGTGAAATCTACCTCCTGCTTGGAGCACTTGCCGCCAATTTTGGGCACCATTACTGCTGAAGTAATAGTGCCCAGAATGCCCCATAGGGCCAAAAGGAGCCAAGGGAATTGGGGACTTAGCCCCCCACCCCCTGCAACTTGGGATCAGGTGCTAATAGCGCCGGAACGAGCTGCAGTAATTTGTGTTGGGCGGTATCCCGGCGGATTTACTGCTGGGGTACCGCCCAACTCGTGATGAGGCCCTTAAGCATACATCCTTATGCATTGTCAGGCACAGAGGAGCCTTGAATTACAATGCCCATTTATTACTGCTTTGCATGTGTGGGAAGTCTAAAAACGTCTAACCCTTCAAACAAATTTGCCCTGTCATTTCAAGAAGTATTCTTCAAGGGAAGATGTTCCTATGATGCTAAGTTATATAGTGCTTTTAATCAACTACCAATAAACTCATACCAGAGATCCAATAGCCATACGAAAAAAAGAGGGTTTATGTATTACCAATCCTGGTTAGCATTAAAATCCATCACCAACATAAGTCTGTGGGGGTCATTAGGACCCGGACGCAAAGGGATACGGGCACCGATAATGACAACGGTGCCGGTAATCCCTTTGCGCCCTATTCCGAGGTCCCTTTGCGGGTCCTTCCTTAAGGCCTGGTTTTGGTTTTAGCAGGCGTTAAGGTCGGGACCCGCAAAGGGATACCGAGGTCAATAACGGTACCGCAATTTGCGGTACCGTTATTGCCGCCTTCCCCCTTGCCATTGAGCCCTATGGGGGCTCAAAAGGGAATGGGGAATGGCATTTCAAATGGGGACTTACAGGTCCCGCAAAGGGCGGAACGGACCGGTAGATCCCCATACCGCCACGTCGGTGGCGGTACCGGTATTGGTGCTAGTCATGGCTAATAGCGCCATGACTAGCACCAACCTCGGAATGAGGCCTGTGTGTTGCTGCTGTCCCTCTGACAGAATCAGATTTCCAGAAACCCAACTAATGCTTGTAAAAGGCAGCAGGTGAAAACCCTGGCATGCAACTAGGTTTCATCTATTTTCAAATGCCCCTCCTTACACTAGCAGTTGTCTAGCTCTCTTACCGGGCAGCTGGAAGGGCATAGAAGTAACCCTTGGAACACAGACTGGGCTATCAGCAATCGGGCTTGTAACTAGTAATTATCTTCTACCTGTTATTACCAGCAATGAGGTTATGAGATTGTGAGTGGGGACATGTTCCAACTAATCAAAATAAAGATGTAATTTGCTGGATCTGGAGAACTAGCAGCTAGTACTTGGCATGCCTTAAATGTAACTTTAATTTGAGATCCATTATATTTGCAGGAATTTTGTTTGATAGTGTTTTTCTTTTTATTGTGGTGCGATTGTTTTGTGGAAAGTTTATTTTAAGCTATACATGATGTTTTCATTATTAATATGCTGCATTATACTTTTAATTGTCTTATATGCATCATAATGCTCCTTTATACACATTCCCAAAAGAGGTTATTTTCACATAAACATAGGTGTATTTGTATGGCACCAGTTTGACCAGGGAGTCAAATGTAGCTCCTGGGATTCCTTGGTGTCAAGCAAAGTGGGCTCTGTGAATCTACAAGCATGAGATAATTGGCTCCCTGCAATTTTACTTTCTGCATTCCATTCGAGGAGGGCAAAAGAGAAAAAACTTTCAGTCTTGCACATGGTGCCAACATTTTTCATATGGCCCAAAGCTTTGCACTTTCCACAATGCAAAATATTATGCTGCTAACACTGGATTATCTGATGCACATTCCCTCCCCACGCTTGTTACATTACATATGACCCCTGTGCATATACAAATCTTCACCCGTTGCCAAGATTGTGCGAGGCTCAGGCCACTCATTTTGTGGTTGTCCTCACACTGTTTTGTTCCTGGTGCAACAGCCAACTGCAGCTTCATTGACACATCCTGACACAAATACCAAGCAAACAACATTGCTACCAATGATGGCAGCAAATAATCATTTGAATGTGGCAATAGAGACGTACACACAAACACCGAGTGCCTGATATCTAAAAATACATGCATGACAAAATAATGACACACACATGAACAAATAAAGTACACACATCACACAGTGCACATGCAGGCACAAAAATAGCCCAATGGCAGTAATCTACTTCTCCTGCCCCAGCATGGGTAAATCTGTGAATGAGTGATTGCGTTTATCAGTGCACAGAACAGTGGTAGTATTACATGGGGTTGTATGGATGGGAGACAGAATCATGCATGTATATGAACAGGTCGGTCTGTGATAAGGGATGCTAAATTAAGTACCTAAATCCAAGTTTAATTGTAATGCCACTGTATTTGCACGGGAGAAAATATACATTATTTTAAACATATTAAAGATGTGAGGGTCAACAAGAGTGTCTTCTGTCTGGCTGGTCTTCTATTTAACCTATAGGAAACACAAATAAAGTAAAGCTTTTCACTGTTCATGCATGTGACATTCAGCAGTAGTAGATTAAGTGAGGAAAGGTGTTAGAAGGAAATGTTACTTATCTGATGGGAGCTTGGATTTGCAACACTGCCATCTCTTTGATGGTCATTAAATGTATGGAACCTGCGGAGGTAAAAATGAATAAATTAGTTTGGATTCCATGATATACTTAACATACTTCCATCTTCTAACAAAGATCAAAGGACAATGACACTTCCATCCAATATTGGTTTAGCTAGGGGGTTCATCACGGCAGATGACAGAGGCTGGTATCCACAGTTACTTTTTGGGGGAGATAGGGATTACTGAAGAGGAGCCAATAGGATGCAGGAGGTGTCGCTGTACCAGAACATCTATGGTGGGCACAGACATCCATTGCCATTTGTCATGTTCGCAGTACTGTAGCGCCGACCCCCCACTGTATTCAGTGATCTCTGCATTCACGCTGCTCTAGACAACCTCCAAAACATCTCCTGCTAAATTGATTATGTCACCAAACATCGAGGCTCACTCTCAAGCTGGGAAACAGCAATGCAGACATACATATTGTAATAAATGAGGATTGACACCGCCACTTGTAATCCTTTGTTACATCTTCCGGAGCAAGCTGCGGTGGCGGTAACAGTAAATCCATTTGGTGGTGTAAAGACTGGAGGGGGGTATATATACTTCTGCGAACTATACGGTAGGGTAAAGGTACAGAACAACCCCAGCAAGGCTCTCATTTTGGTAGATTGTGGCGAGCAGCCAGGCTTAAGTTTTCAGGAGGTGATGCAGGTAGGTTAAGTAGAGTGTTTCCCCAAAGCCCCCACAAAGGAATATCCACATACTATTTTAGGTGATAACACAGCTTCTTTATATAAAATAAGGTTGCTACCAAAATATATACACATATGAATAATAACACTTTGTACTTGGAATACTTATTCAAAGAATGGCGAATATATACACACTGTGCGGTACCACACAAGACTTAAATCGAGTAATTGATGCACTAACTGCAGACAGTTTAAAATAGGCAGGTGGATTCTTAAGTTAGGTGTAACAGTATAGACTACGAAAGAAATACAGGTTAGTTATGAACAATGACAGAATGCTTTTCTTACATTAAACAAGTAATTCTGAAGGAGGATACTCCCACCTGGGCAACCTGTAATGCAAAAGGTAAGGAGTAACTTACGTTTTTTTTTTCAGCCCAGTCCAATAATGTTTTGCTTTCTTTAAAAGGTTCTACAAGCCCAAAGTACCCGAGAGGGCGCAGGAGAATTGGATCCAAGATGACTCTGGGACCCCTAGACTACTCCTGAGGCTAGAAGAGGCTCTTCCTCGTCACAGTACCTTTGGTGCCTTGGCAGGTGAAGTGGCAGAGTTTCTTGGTTTCGCTCAATGATTCCCTCCAAGGATGGAACCCCTTGGAAGTAGGAGAGTGAGAAGAAAAAGGGAACCAAAGTCTTTCGGAATGGCAGCAGTTTGACTCTTCGCAGTGCTCTCCTTTGGTCAAGGGTGTCTCTGACTGTAGAAATCCTGTAAAGAAGAAACTTACTGTAGTCTCCTTAAAGGCTTGGTGGATGAAGATAAGACCCCTGGGGACACTCAATGACTTCTTGCGGGGACGGGAGCATATGTCACTTTTGGTGTCGGTTTTCAGAATATCGCGGTTTTCTGACTTTTGGTTCTTCGGTGCTGCAGCCGCACCACGGACCTCTGGATGGCTTCTAGCAACCTGGACTCAAACACTGGAGTGGACCTCGGACCCTCAACAAGTATGGACCCTATGGACATATTCGCTAGCTGCTGATGTCGGGAAACCCACCAGCAGACCTGCCACTGCACCCAACGACTCTGGGCTCTATCCAGCGGAAAAAGTGGTCAGTGGCGACTGCAAGGATATTCTTTCAAATGTTCTTAGGCATTTTGGAAATTTCGCCACTCCGGGTTTCCAACAGCACTATGCAAGGGTACCCCCTCTTCTGGCCGGTAGACAGCAACAGCTTCCAGCAGTCACAGAAAGCACCTGCGGTCCCTGGGCGACACCAATGGACGTCTCTGGTTCCTGATGTCTGGCACTCCTCTTATGGATTTCAAAGACCCCTTCTTCGGATGGCAGGCACACAGGACTGGCTTCCAGAATCCTTTAATGAAGAGCAGCAGGTTTGCACGATGGGCCCTCGTAGCTCGGGGAGCGGTCTCCTTTGCAGGTCCTCACTAGGTCAGTTCTTGGGAGACACGGCAACTTTCAGATTGTTGAAGAAATGCAGCAGCAGACTTCTCTTCCTGGTGGGCTTCAAGGAGCAGCTTTTTTCTTGCTAAGCTTCGACTTCAGCTACTGAACAAATTGGTAAGTGAGAGGTCCCCAGACACACACATCTGTTCCTCATTCACTCTGGCTGATCCAGGCACAGAGTAGGGCATTCATGCAGGCAGACAGCCCATCAGGCTCACGGGCATTCAGGCCATTCACTCCACCCAGACACCCACAACAAAGGAATGTGGATTGGGGCAAGTACCCAGCTTTTCAGAACACTGCACTGCATTCATGTCAGTTTCAGTCAGGGATGTCTCATTCATTGTTGACACACACACACGCCCACACACACACACACACACACACACAAACACACAACGGATATTAGGTATACCCTCGGCACTCTACATTGGGTGGTGTGTGTTGATCACACAAAGGGAAAAGCCAAGGAGAAAAATTATCCTTCAAACCTTGAGAACAGTAGTTCAGAGCAACAAGAATGAATCAGGGGAAAAAGACACCCGTCAGTCAGAAGAATAGGAAAAAGGTCTAAGAGTCCAGCAAAATAATTCTGGGTTCTCACAGATCAGCGGGAATTTGACAACAAAAAATCTCCCTAACTCTCATCTCAGTTTCTCAGCCACTATACATCCTCAGACTGCTAGCATGCTCTTTTGTTTTGACAAATTAAAGTAGAAACAATATTTTTTTTTCAAAAGTCTGCCAAGTCATCTAAAATGACCCCTGCCCCATACAGCCTCCAACAGATTGCTTCCATCTATTGAGCACACTGCATCATGGCAGTCTAATCCCCTACCCCCTACCCTATATGCATATTATTCACTAGGTGCTTACAAACCCACATCAATTCCAACTAAAAGTCTACATTGATTCCAACTAAAGAGCTACCTTCAAAAACAGCCACTTCCTACTACTGCACATGCTTTCCAATCCCAACATAACAAAAACTGCTGGCTCTAAACCCATTCAAACTCTCTATGATCCAGCACCATTTCAGTCAGCGGTGGTAGTAAAAAGACAAACATTGGCAATGCCAACATTTTGTGTCAGCATAGGAAAGAAACTTGCCAGGCACTTCCGTAATGGTATTAACTACCCATTGTTGGTAGCAGGTGAAAAATGTGAGAGTACCTAGGCATCTAAAAGCAGTGCCTGGCAAAACTTTAAAACGTATGCACAGTTTAGAAATCTCTGGGTGTTAAGCACGTTATAAATAACCAATCATCTCATAACCCAAAAAGGTTGAATTTGCCAATGCTGGTTTTAAACAGGACATCAGTGACTTTCCTAGTGCTTGTTTTTAGCAGGACTTCAGCGAAGGACATGCAGAGTGTTTATAAATCGAGTGGCTGTATGCAGCCACTAAGACAAAGCCAGGCCAGTCTCCCGGGATAGGCGGAGGGGGGTGACCACCCGGGGAGCTCTGTCTCTGAGTTTGCTGCTGATAAAAGGTTTGTTACGCATTCCTTCGTTTCAAATAAAAGAATGCATTTAGCAAAAAGCAGCCTCTGGGATGCTCTTGAGACACATCCTCCACCCCCAGTGTCCATCTTATGTTCTTCGTGTTGAAAGGGCCTTTAAAGTGGTGGCAATTTATAGGTGATGGCCCATTTAACTGCTTTTACACCGCAGGGGTAAAAAGGGAACATTTGGCATTTGAATTCTGAAGGCAAGCACAAAGCATCAGTTATCTGGCCAAATCTACCCATTCTTCCAAGAGAATTAACATGCCACACAGAAAAAGTGTAAAACCATGTTCTTTATTTTCAGCGATTTTTCATTAGACACACCAAACTTTTTTGTGTGCATAACTTGTTACTTACAGATGGCGCATGCCTGACTGTCATTTTCCTGAAAAGTGACCTAGTGACTGCTTTGGGACATGGATTAAAGGCGCATCCCCCTCATCCCCAACAGACAGCATCATGTAACGCTCACCTGATTCCCGTAGAGGCGCCGGTCTTGACTGGGCGTATACCGTATCTTCAAAGGTGATGTGTAACACACGGCTGGCTCTTTGGGCTGGACCTCTGTGCACTGTATGTCTGACTCGAAGGGTAAGATGTCTGCAGATAGAAAATATGGGATTAAGGAACTGGGTTATTGAATGTCTCTCTCTTCTTCCCTTTCTCTTCTCCTGTAGAACCCCAAAGGTTAACGCTCTCACCTTAGGTAAGTGAACGCTGTGCTCTCCATCTGCCTCAGGGCAGGGTGCTGTAACCAGTTTCTTCACTGGATAAGGGGAGCAGGCCTCTTGACTTCAGAGGACTGCTGTCCGTCGTTTACTGCACGAACGGTAAGTTTCGAGTAATTCTAATGTCTTTAAAGTCTTTAGTAATGATGTCTCTTGTTTTGCAGGGTTCCGGCGATGGCGGATGACGGGCTGAAGTGAGTTGAAGATGGAGCCCGTGTGATGAATAGAAGTGTCTGGAAGCACGTAAGTAAGCGCTTGTTGCCTGCTTCACGATGCGCTCTAACTGTCTTTTTATTTTGCAGGTACAAGTTCGGAGCGGCTGCAGGGTGCCGGAATACCCACTGGGTTAGATGTGGAAAGGAGTAATGGCACGTGAGTATTAAATTTCCCCAATGTCTTTAAACGCACCTTGTTTTGTCTTTCAGATGTGGGATGCAGCGCCGAAGGCCTCCGGAGCGTGCGAAGAGTTGGTAAGCTTTTGTCTTTCAGATGCCGGAATGCAGTGTGAAGACCTCCGGAGCGCACAAAGAGTAGGTAAGCCTTTGTCTTTCAGATGCCGGAATGCAGCGCGAGGCGTTGGTGACAGCCGATGGACCAGGTAAGTGAAGAGCTGTCACTGAAGACCGTAATGCTAACCTGTTCTTTCTTGTCTTTATAGGTGTTGCTGAAGACTGGATTCAGGATGTTAAGCCTTTTTCCTTAGGCCCAGGATCAGATGCAGAACACACGATGAGCGTTCTGCTGCAGAGGATGCAGAATAACGCAAAGCAAGATTCATCCATCGGGTGTGGTTTAAATAGCCTCCTGTAGTGCTTAGGTGTCTCCTTCCACAGCCACGCCTAGGTAAGAAAAGAGTTCCTGCTTTCCAGAAGAGTTCCAGTGTTCTGAATCTAGGGAGTGGCTCCTGCCCCACCCAACAGGAAAAGTAGTTCCAAACAGAAGAGGATCAGAGGCTCAACTGGCAGGCAAGTAAGCAGCATGGTCTGCTGCAGGTAAGTCCACCCAAGCATTATGAGCCCGGCGCTTCCAGCGCTGGGATTGGGCATATTTATGAGCCTGGTGCCACTGGCGCCAGGACTGGGTCCAAAAGGTCCCAATTGGGACTGGTTGGCACTCGGAACCTGGGTTATGGATCTGCTTCCAAGGGAGTTGGGAAAACCCTGACCTTTTGGAAGCAGAGATCATGACACATCAACACCCCGAGAAGGACTACACATTCAGCACCAAGCTCTGCTGAACAGACAGCACCCAGGCCCCCTCAACACATGCCCGAACAGGACCCAGCCCCTCCACTACATACAAAAACCACCCAGCCCCCCACACAGTCCTTACACAAACTCAGGGCCCCCACAAACTCAGCCCCCCCCACACAAACACACATCCCCCCAGCCACAGCACCTCACACAGACATTCACAGAGCACAAAAACACATAGCACACAGTTCCCACCACACACACACACACACACACACACACACAGGGAGGATAGCTCACGGGCAACACACTTGTCTTGGAAACAAGCCCCTTTGAAACCACTGGGTATTAAGCACATTATAAGATTGATTTACAAAATCCACGCTGAAACACTCAGTCGTTGCTCCGACTCCAGAAAGGGCACCAGACGGCCACATACCATTTTTTCCATCAGCTTGCACAAAACAGATGTCAAAGCTATGGGCCGATAGGACCCACACAAGCCAGCCGGCTTCCCCAATTCCAGAGTCGGCAGGATGACAGCCCTCTTTCACCCACTAGGCAGTGTACCGTGATCCCACCCAACATTAAACAGCCGCAACATCTCCAGCAAGCAGACATACGGCAAATGCTGCAAATAAAAATAACGTACCCCATTCTCACCCGGACTTGAATCCCGTTGGCCCGTTAGCACAGCCAGCAAATCACTCAAAGTGAAGGACATATCCATATTGGATGTCCATTTGTCCACAACATTCAGCGCACCCTGATAAACAGCCATGAAGTGCCTCTGCTTTACCACCATATCACACCCTGCATCTGTAATCACTGGAATCAGAGTTCCACCTCTCGCCTGCCCAGACATACGCCAAAACCTCACCCACACCTTTGACAGACATGTATCACTAGAGAGATTATTACAAAAATTCCTCCAATACACCCGCTTATGACATTGAATCACCCTCTGCACCAGTGCCCTAGCTTTTTTATATGCGGCAATGTCCGCCACTGCTTTAGCACGCATGGCCTTCCGCCGCTTCCTTTTTCTATCCTGAACAGCTGCTGCACATTTTGACGACCACCACGGAACCTCAGGTTTCTCGAAGAGCTTACCTCGCATGGGGGCCAATTCTGCCGCAACACTCTGAAAGATATCTTGCAGAACCAAATCCATTGCAACCACAAAGGATGGCACCCCCACCCCCTGAGCATCACCCAACCCCATCACACCCATCAACCTGCTACACCCTTCTCCAAACTTCACCCAATCCAAATTACGGAAGTTACACCCCCTCGGGGCAGGACTTGCTGACTTCACCACCCAGACACCTACCTCTACGGATATAGACCCATGATCACTCCCCATCCATCCTCAGTTTCCAAACACACTTAGAAACCATAGACGCTGATACCCAGGTCAAATCCAGACAAGACCCCATACCGGTATGAACATCAGTCCTAGTATGCCCCGGCAAGTTCAATAACACAAGCCCACACTCATCGGCTAGCACCTCCAGATTAGCCCCATCAACATCTGTCACAGCACTATTCCACAATGTATTGTGGCAGTTAAAATCCCCACAAATCATGTATCTGTCACGCTGCCCCAAGGCCTGCCGCAAAGCGGCCACATCAAGAGGTCTACACAGATTTTAGAAATTCAAAACCACCAACACATCAGAACCCGTAAATAACCTCACACCAATCAACTCCAACTCCCCCCCCAAACTGAAGGACAGAACATTGAATACCAATATTCACCAAAATGCAAACCCCTGTCCCACGACACACCACTCTATCTTTCCTAAACAACACATGCCCCTGAAAAAGAAAATGAATACCCTCTCTGAAGCACGTCTCCTGTACACATACAACGTCAAGATCACCCACTCACCAACTCTTTCTTCAACTCCTGCCCATTCTCCAACAAACTCCTCGCATTCAATTGCCCCAACCTCAGACCCCTGAACCCTCATGGGGAACATCACCACCACTTATCATCGTATGTACATCCTTATCTGTTAGATTTCCAATCCTTACGTACATCTTTGCTGCCTTCAGCACCGCCTGTAACCTGTCCTATTTCGACTGAAAACCAGCTGTCATTTTAATAGTTGCGGTAATAAAACACAACAAATCTGCCATTTGGATAGTAACACCCCCTCCAATCACCCCTAAACCCCCAAAGTCTGAACCTCCACCTGCTTCACCATTGCAGCAGAACTACCCACCACAACCACCTGTTCCTCCCTCACCTTCTGAACTGCTGCTGTATAACTGATGTTATGACTCACCTTAGTGCTCACCACCTTACAGGCCTCCACCTATGCAACACACCCCCTAAAAGAAGCAACATGATCCCCACCACAATTGCAACACTTCGGTGATCAAACCGAAACACACTCCTTAATATGATGGGGACCACCACACTTACCACACCTCCTCTCCCTCCTACAAGACAGTGACACGTGACCATACTCCTGACATTTATAGCACCTAAGGAGGGCTGGGACATAAGGCTTCACCCGATAATGCTGAAACCCTAAAAACACATGCTCCGGCACCTCACTCCCCCTTAACCGAATAGCCAGAGTCGTGGAAATTACACCACCATAAGGATCTTTCCTACCCAGCATCCACACCTCTAAAACCCCCACCTCCTGCATGGAACTCACAATATCCCTATCGTGCACACAAAGAGGTACCCCATAAATCACTTCCTTAAACACTGCACCACCCTGTTCTGAGACAGAAACAGGATGCCTCCCAAGACATCCCAAATCCAATGCCTTGTTCCTGGTCACATCACCCACACCCTTAACCAACAAACACCCACCACTAATTACATGAACAGACTGCACAGCACCAATCCCTTTCCGGACCCACTCAGATACCACAAAACACTACTAAGAGCTTGATCCGTCTTCGCCGACTTCATGACCACCTGCCATCCTGCCTCTGCCTCCATGGATTCAACCGCAGCCTGACACCCACCCACATACTGCTGTCCACCACCATAACCCCCACTGCTCTCCACCCTCTGATCCACAGGGGATCTACTATGAAGCAGTGCCCCACTGTCATCCCCAAAAGACCCCCCTTCCTCCTCCCAGCATCAACACCAGCACCTGCCAAACCCTCTACCAGAGACTGGTGACCACCACCTGTGCCCAATTTCCCTTCGCCACCATCACTCTTGCCATTTTTCTTCCCACCTTTCCCCCCTGCATTCCCAAGGGACCCCTTGCCAGATGCACCACCACCAACCCCTGCAGACCCATGGGTCCCCTTACCGCCCAATGTATCACTCCTCCCAGTCCCAGGTGCAGGCCGTATGCCATTTTATGCCCCCACACCACCACCCGCAGCCGCTGTCTCCAGAGTATTCCCCTGCCCACTCATAACGGGACACCCACCACGCACGTACCAACCACCAACTAACATGTCACTTTCGACCTCCCCAACACCAAACACACACAGCCCCCTCTAGCAACAAAGCATGCCACCTTTGCAAACAAAATGGCTGCCACCCCGTAGCAACCCACCATGTCCCACATGCGCCTCACCCTTCTTCCTCGAAGTGCTCCTCCTCCTCCCATGCCCAATTCTGCTCCCTCCTCTGCAAAATCGGGCCTATTCGCATCCCGCGTTCCCAGATCCAGTGTCAGCCTCTAGTAAGCTCCCATCAGAGAAACGGACCATAGAAAAGCCCATAGTTGTGGCGTTGGCAACAGAGGAGGCATTGTCCTGTCGGTAAATGGTGGGGCGATCTTTGTTGATATGGAGTAGGCGTATGATATGGTGTGGAGAGGTGGGTTGCTATTTGTGTTGTGAAAAAAAGGTGTTGAGGGGAAGATGTTTTCCTGGATTAAAGATTTTCTGATGAATAGGGTGTGTCGGGTGCGTGTTGGGGTGATGTGTTGTCCCGAGAGTTTTTGATGGAAAATGGGACACCCCAAGGTAGTGTTAACAGATCTATTTTGTTTCTTGTAGCGGTGGATGGCCTTATAGAGAGAGTTGGGGAGTGTGGTTGTCAGGTGGGATTATATGCATATGATGGAGTGATTTGGGTTAGGGGTAAGGTAGGAGGAGTGATCCAAGGAAGGTTGCAGGAGGCTTTGAAGGTAATGGAAAGGTGGTGTCAGGATTGGGGTTTTAAGGTGTCCTGCTCTAAAATGGTATGTATGTTGTTTAACAGGCGACGTAGTGGTGTCCGTTTGGATCTCAAGTGCAGCGGGGATGTGTTGGTCCAGGTATCGGAATTCCGGTATCTTGGTGTGCTCTTGGATGAGCGCCTGTCATGGAAGTTTGCCAGTGGAAAAGACGGTGGCAAAGTGTAAACAGCGTTTTAATTTGTTGAAGGCGATGTCGGGTCAGGTTTGGGTTGTAGGGCAGAGGAGTATGAGGATGTTGTATGTCGGGTTGGTCAAGAGTGTGCTGTAGTTCGGAGTTTAGCTGCAGTGCAGTTATAGTAGGACTCAGCTTAATGTGTTGGATGGTGCCCAGGCAAGGGCAGTGAGAATTGTGACTGGGACTGTTCGGTCATCCCCCACAGAGGCTGTGCAAGTGTTGGCAGGGATGTTGCCATTGAATTTGAGAAGGGAGGAGTTGAGTGCTAGGTATTGGTTGCGTTGTAAGTCCCCAGGGTGTGGCATTCTGTGAAGAAGTGTCTGGAGGTTAATTGGATGCATGCATGCTTATAAGAGTGGGAGTGGGGAAAGGAAAAGGGAGGACTTTTGGATTCCATGCGGACAAGATGGTGAAATGATTGGGGGTGGAGGGGTTGTGTATGGTGGAAGATGTGGATAGGGTTGTAGGGCCGATTTGGATGCAGCATGATCCAATTTTCTGAATTTGGCTAAGGTGGTGATCAAGAAGGGTGGTGAGAGAGGGGTGATTAAGAGATTGGCAGTGCAGTATGTGGAGGGGAAAGTTGGCACTCAAGTATATAGAGATGGTTCCAGGGATCCGGAGAAGAACAGGGTTGGTATGTTTAGTTATTTTCAGTCGGATGAGTTTTGGGTGACTAGGTTTTCGGATGATGTATCCGTCTGTATGGCGGAGTTGATGGCTGTTAATATGGCAGTGCTTCGGTCTATGGGAAAATAGTTGGCTAGGGTGTTGGTGTTTGTGGATTCGATGAGTGCGTTGTTGGCTATCAAGGAGGGGAATTGTGATAGGAGGGATATAGTTGTGCTCATTAGACAGCGATTAGAGGAGTGTGTTGCAGGGGGTAACGTGGTGGAGTTGGCTTGGGTTCCCAATCATTGTGGGGTCTTGGATAATGAGTTGGTGGATCGGGCTGCATATAGGGCCACGTTGCCAGGGGAGGTGGATGTGAAAGTCCCATTGAGTGTGGATGAGGCACAAGTGATGGTGCGTGGAAAAATGAAGGATATATGGTAGGATCAGTGGGATAGGAGTTCAAAGGGACGGCAGTTGTATGCAGTATGCAGGGAAGTGCGGGTTCAGCCGTTTGAGGGGGTGGAGTTGACACGAACGGAGGAACTATTTTGAATCGCCTCAGGGTGGGTCATGCGGGCGGGATGGAAGTGTTTGATGGGTAGAGTTGCATTAGCGCTGTGTGAGGCTTGCAGGTGCCCACAGACGGTGCCTCATTGTATGTTGGACTGTGAAGGGTTTGATGTGCAGCGAGAATTGCTCAGAGTCAGGATGAGTGGCATTAGGGTGGTTGTACAGGGGTTATCTGATCTGTTCAGTTGGAAAAGAGGGGTGGTGGATGAACAGTGTAGGTTCCTGCTTCAGTTTGTGCGGGAGACGGGGAAGTGGGATGAGATGTAGTGGAGGTGGATGACTGATTGGTGCTTATTTTGTCAGTGCTTATTTTCTCGAACATCATCTTAATAGATGGAAATTGCTGGCTTTGGGTTTCTGGAGTCAGCCTAACAAGAAGAAGAAGATTATAAAAACCCAATTACAATAAATAAGTAACCAATTACAATTACACATCACCTCACCCACACAGCACCCTCACACACATGCAACACCCTAGGCCTCTAAACATGCATACATCCAAGCCCCTCACATTCACACACTACACAATCAACAGCCATCCCATTCTGCCCAACTCACCAACTGCCCCATCCCACCTCCCCCAACTGCCCACCCCACATGCTCCCCCTATACTTCATCTCCAACTGCCCTCATCTCTGCCTCAACTTCCGTTCACCCAATTGCCACCCTTTTCCCCCCACCCAACTGTCCATCTGACCACTCTCCTCCAACCAACTGCCACCAACTTTCCCCTCCCCAATTCTTCAACTGCCCCTTCTCACTTCTCTCCAACTGCCTAGTATACTCCCAACATCCACTCAAATGCCCACACCCCTCCACGTTGCCTTCTGCTTGCAACTGTTCCACTCCCTTCTCCCTCAATTGCAACCACCCCCACATCTGCACTGTTTCCCAACTGCCTCCCCTTCCATCAGCACCCATCCAGCTGCCATCTTCTCCCCCCACTGACCCCTTCCCCAACTATCCCCACACTTGCCAACGTAACCCACCACTTCTCCTCAACTGCCTCCATCCACCCAACCAACCCCACACCTCCACACCAAACGACCCACCACTTGTTGCCCAACTGCTCTGCACTCTCCCAAATGACCCACACTGCCATCCCACACACCCATAATTGTCCCGGCCCTTCTCCACCCCCCCAATTACTCCTCTATACTGCTTCACTCCAACTACCCTCTCCCCTACTGTCATGTGTAGTGTGGTTATCATGAGTCACCACACCAAGATATTAGATAGGGTCATAGGTGGTGAATGTGCTGGCTACAGAACCAGAGTATGAATTAAACTAATAGTTAAGTTAAGGTTAGCATGCATAATGCGACCGTTATGTGTCAAAAATGTTATCCTTAAAAGGCATAGATGCCAAAACATTTAGGCTTACCCTTATTCTTTCAACATTCCATATAATGGTCTAATAAAAAATAAGTTGCATTGGTAAGAATTTCACAATAGGGTAAATAATCCAGTGTTTCGTGACGTAACTGAAAAAGGAGAAAGGTAAACATACCAATGATCCACTGTCGTCTCATATGTAATATGTGCAAAAGGATAAAATTAATTCAATTCAAATGATAAGAAAAAGAGAAACTGGTGGATCACCTAAATTGCACTGACAATTGGTAATGAAAAAGATAGGAATATGGTATTGATCAATAGTATTTATTGATATTGACAACTCAGACACATGATTCACTGAATGAGAGGAGCTAAATACACATAAGCGCCCTAGAAAGCTGAGCAATGGTGCCATCACGTGTTTCGACACTTTGGATCTTTATCAAGGCACAGAAACAATACAAAAGAAACCAAAAAGAAATTCAACGAAACTGTGAGGAGCAAAGAAACAGTAACGAAGGACACCAATACATCAGAAAAGAATCTCCAAAAAATATGTATATGAACACGTCTGATGAATACTTTGAAACATAGGATATGAGAGCACAAAGAGGAAATGATATGGGGGATGAGAGAAAAAAAAGAAAGAAACAAAACCACATTATTACAATAAGAAAGTGAGGTATGAACCCCACTGACTGGTATGGTGCAGAAAGTAACGATACTCATGATATATCGGAGCACAAAAAATGTGCTGTAGCAAAACATTGAGGTGCAAAAAAAATATGTGCTGTACCAAAACACCCACGTTAATTCTGACGAGTAACGAGGCATGCTCTTATAACAAATTGCTATACATATGATATCCCGTGGTTATATGGGTCTCCCGTGGGCTGTAAGCAACTGATTGACATTGACAAGAGAAGAGATAATGATAATAGAAACGAGAAAAAAGAAGCACATCACAATACCTTGTTGGTAAAGTCAAATGCCTCTTCATGTGTAGATGCGAACAAATCTTTGGAGCAAAGCTCTGATTATATTCTGGGCAGGGAAAATATGTTAATGGATATTGAAAATTATAGAAAAAGACATAAATGATGGTCAAAGTGTAAAAAAAAAAACACTTCTGCATAGCTGAAAGCACAATACTTACATGGCCATGTCGGCCCGAAGTCCCAGTATCATTTCTAAGAGAACCCCAGCCATGGAAAGAATATAAGAATCAAAAATACAGTGACAAATCAGTAAAAGGCGCGTGCATCTCATAAAGGGAATATTGCGACAATATGGTAGTAAACATATAGGCAGCATGCGTCTCAAAAATGTTTTTTAATTTTCATCCTAGACAGTATAGTGATATTAAAAGGAGAAAGACTGCATGATATGGTGTGACAGAGTGCAGAAAAAAGAAAAAAAACAGTTCATGCTCCACCTCTCAACCATCACGTGTGACACATTAGTTTAATTATTTTCAGAAGGGTGCACTTCATTACCTGTATAGTGCTCTGATGATTAAAGACCTGCGCATTCGTGAAACAATGCATGCATATTCCACCCAAACTATGCTGGATGGTTAAAGAAAGGGCACTAATTCGATATGTGCCTGACACTGCCAATCAGACCAAAGTCTGACACTAAGAAAGAAAAGGAGACAATGATAGATAGATATATATATATATATTGCTGATTCCATGTCTCCTGTGAACGCCTGATTCATGGATTATTTGCGCCAAAAAAAACTGGATTTGTGCGCCATTCTGCCCGCAAATCCCCATTGGTTAAACAGATCCCGTTTTTTTTGGTGCAAATAATCCATGAATCAGGCAATGCTACAACATGAATCGGCCCTGCAAAACTTCCACAAAGACAACCCTGGGCGACCGCCCATAAAGCAGGCAACCCCCCCCAGTGGGGCAACTCTGAAATGCACAGGGATGGGCAACCCAGCAGACACATAAGCCATGCCTGACCCAACAGCCGATGGACACCACCGAGTATCTCCCAGCTGACCCAATGTAACAAGAAGATAGTTAGACCAATAGAACAGGTCAGCTCTGTAGAGATACTCCAGAACTGGCCTCCGCAGACACAAGGAGCACCAAGCCACCTCCTCAGGGACTTGAGGAGTTCAAAAAAAGCTAGTAGTACCAGGTCCATAGACGTGGGGACACAGTGCAAGACAAAGGCATCCGGAAGGACCCACAGAAAAGGACGGTGGCACAACAAAGCCCCCACCTTCCCCAATTCACGAGCCAAAGTGATAGCGAGTAGGAATGCAGTCCTGAGCGCAAGGTGCCACATGTGCATACATGCCAACATTCTCGGGCACCTGGGAGGGAGATATTGCCACAGAAATTGGGAGAGAGGAATTTTGCCATAGGACTGTATTGGAGATTTAAATATTTTAGGTGGGAGAAAGTAAAAAATGGCAATATTTTTTACTGGAAAATCAGGAGTCTCCCGCCTAAATTGGGAGGGTTGGCATGTATGCATGTGGACATCCGCAAGAGGAGCAAAGGGAGGACCCTGGAGAAACAACAAAAAGAGGGCCAAGCACCACAGAGGAAGACCCATAGAGGAACAGGGGCGAGAAGAAGCCAGCTTTGGGAGGAACCTCCCTACCAGGGTAGCCCCTTCTATAATGCCCTCCAAATCTCTCTGAAGGCAGTAAGAGAAGCCTACAGGAAGCGAAGAGGGATACTGCAAGCCCCTGCTGAATCTCCCCCTGAACCCCTGGAGAAACTGCAGCACAGAAGGAAGCCCATACGGAAGAGGGGATGTGCTGATCACCTACACGAAACCAGAAAAAGCTCCCGGAGCCACTCATAGGGCCATAACGGAGACGGCCGCTTGGCACAGAGTACAGAGTCAATCACTCGACCCGAAAACCCCAGAACAGTCAACTGCGACCTCGCAATTTCCAGGCTTCCTATCGAATCACCCAGACAACTCACCCAGCCCTGCAAGGAAAGGGCAAGGACACTGCTGAATGAATGGTGGGACTTGACTCTAGAGCTAAAAGGTATACAAGAGACCCTGCAGCCAGTCCAGGCTCAGGGCATCGACCCCCCCCAGGCCGTTATCACCGGGAACCTGGGTCAGACTCAGGCACCCGAACCTGAGACAAATTTCCAAAAAACCCAGTCTGAAAGGACCAGGTCCTGTGAGGAGAGACATCACCGGCTGATGTGCCCTGCCCGGACATTTTCCACCCCACTGATATCTGTGGCTTCCAGAGAGATAAGACGCCCCTCTCCCCAAGAAGCTAATCGTGAGGGCAAGGCAATGAGGGACTGAGACCCCCAAAACCTCCCTGACAGGTCACAGAAGCCCAGGCAGGTGAGTCATTCATCCGGACCACCACAGACAGGCCCACCAGGGACCCGCGAAGTGAACAGTGCCGGAGGAATGGCAGATAACTCCTTCCAGAAGATAGAACAGAGACGTCCCTCTGGGGCCCACAACTCCAGAGCCAACCAGAACCCCAGAGTAGCCCCAAAGTTGCAACAGGACTTTCCCCACATAGATACGCTGAGACCAGCCAGTCGACCAGTTAAGGAAAACGCTGAAGCCCTTGCAAGTGAAGATGCACCACTAGGGGACCCAGAACTGAAACACTGGTCCCCCACAGTAAATCGGAAGTCTCTGGAAAGGGAGAAGTGCCACACAGCAACAGGCGTCCTAGAGAACAAGGGACACTGACCAAAACCCCCAGCCAAACCAGAGTAGAAAGCATAAACTCACTGGGTGCTTCTCAGTTCATTCTTTCTATGATTACTTGAATTTGTCTACTGTGTGGTCATGAGCTGAAATGCTAAGTGAGTTTTGATGTTTGTTACATGCCTTTTTGTTTTCTTTGCTGCCTAGTCAGGCCATGTACTTTGGACACATTCCTATAGAAAAATAATTGTCAGTTTGAACTGTTACATTATCATTTTATTAAATAAACTAGCCATTCCGGGGGTAACATATGCCATTTTAGTCGATTTTAAAGGTCTATATCGGTTGTTGATTCATAGGGTCACTTCTGTCCCCCTTCTTAAATATCAGAATTAACACTGATCACTTCCAAGAAGGGGGCGTAGGTCCCCGTCACTTGTTAATGGTCATTAAAAAGGCTAAACGTATAGGTAACTGTCTTCTTTTGAATTTGAAAAGCATATTTGTATCAGATGGAATGAGAGGTATACACGGTATAAGAAAACTATCTAAGTTCCACTGAGAACATGGGTCTCTGTGAATAATGTGTCTTTTTAGGTGTGTAATTCTCAACCTTGTTCAATTGCAGAGTTCCAATGATGACATAATATTGCGTAGTAGCATAATTACAGCACCTACTTTCAGTTTTAGCTCCTGAGGAGGCATTCGTCTTGCAGGATTTCGCTCTTTAGCATCTTCAACGTTAAGCCGGTAATTAACTGTTCATTGATACTGGGACTGCTGTGCCCTGTGTGAAGCAAAGTGGGGTTTTAAAGAAGTAATTTGAAATTATTCTGAATGCTTGCAATAGTGGAAGGTGAAAGTGATCATGTAGAACCGTACTCATTCTTTTTGTTAAAATGATAGCTGTTGTTGAAGTGGAAGGGCACATAGAGGTGCACTTTGCCTTTTGGACGGCATAGGGTCACCTAACACTGATGAATTACGTCAGCTAAGTATGGAAACATACCTAAGCATTTGATATATATAGATAGACACTTGTTTAAACATAATTTTCCTTTATTTTCTTTCAAAATGAATATATTATTTGAAAAACAAACTGAAAATGTTTTCAGCATAGCACCGTCTTGGGGAAACAGGTAGCAAAGATGTGCAATGTTTATATTTTATTAAAAACTAGATAATCCATTTAAAGCCTAGGTGAGTTTCAGTTGAATTTGACTCGAGGTATGTAATCTCTTCATTTTGCGGATCAGTGCGGTGGACATGGGTTTCAGAGGTGGTGGAAGGCATGTGTTTTAAGGCGCGCCCCAAGACAGTCTGTGCCCTGGGCCCCAGAAAGTGAGAAAATGGCTCTGGTGGCTCAAAGATAAGGAGCTGGCAGCCTGGCCCAAAGATGAGGGCCTGGCGGGAGGGGGAAAATATAAGGTGCTGGCTAGGGGGCACAGATAAGGGGCTGGCTGTGGGGTGCAGAAAAAAGGAACTGGCTCGGGTGGTGCAAAGAAAGAGGGCAGGCTGGGAGCCACAAAGAAAAGGGGTTTAGCTGAGTGGCACAAAGAAAATGGACTGGGCGGATGGGCGCAGAGAAAAGGAACTGGGGTAGAGTACATAGAAAATGGGTATGGAGGATTTTAGTTGGTATTTGTTGTGGATGATGGTGCAAGGGTGGCAGCTGGCAGCCATTAGTGAAAGGTCGGGGACATTTGTTATTGGTGGTGCTGATAAGGGGGCTAGAGGCATAAATAATGGGCAGGGAAATAGTGATGATTGCACTCTGGGGGAGGTGTGGACAGATTTGTTGATTGTGGTGTGGATAAGGGGAGACAGAAATGGAGATGGGGCACAGGGGATGGGAGTGAGAAAAATTGACTGTCGCACTGGTGTGGGAGTAAGAGTGGAAACAGTGTAACCCTTACCTACTACCTCGACGCTCCTGTATGTGAAGTCAGGTCAGTGAAGCACTTTTAAAAACACTTTTTTAATGGGTCACTGGTGCTGCAAGGTGAGAGTGGGTGTAGAGACTGCCGCTGTGATTTTGTTTCAGCTGCTACCGATACCAGTAGCTGCTACCGATACCATCCCTGTACCCATCAACACTTTCTATATTAATGGAAAAGCATCTGTTTTGAATCGGCTGTAGCTGCTCTGGGCAGAAACGCCTTGGATTTTATACATAAAATTATACTTTGTCTTAGAAAAAGACAACAGCTAAACATTTTACTATGATGTTTTACAATATGCCTAAAGTTGTTGTCCCTTACTGTACCTTCAACATGACTCTGTGACAGTGTCCCTGCAGAAGCCCTCTATTTACATCCATATATGACAGTGGTTTGGAACCTTTGGGTCTTTAGATGTTTTGGACTACAACTCCCATGAGCATTAACAAGCAAAGTAAATGGTGAGGGATGAAGAGTCATAATCCAAACTTCTGTAGAATGGCCGTTTGCAGCCCTGGTGTATCAGATCAATGGTGGAAAAGCAGAAGGTTGTCACATTATCCTTATGGTAATGAAAACTGCTTATTTGTAGAAAACTTCACCCTCTCAGTAGAAGGTGCAAGTGAGAGCACACGACAGCAGCTCAATATGTACAATGGTGTTTGATCTATATGTTTACCATGCAGTACATTCATTAATCGAAGACAGCAGTCTTATATGTCAGGTTGAGTGATCTTCAAAGTTTTGTCTATGGTGGAAGTGGCAAGTAAGAGTTTCTTCTATGTTGTGTGTGCACACTGCAGGTGTCCAAGGCTGAGGGCGTAGAGTCCTGAAAGTTGTTGGCTTGGGTTGTGCTCTGTATTCTCTGCTGGATCCACTGTAAGGTGGGCAGGTATGACAGCTGTTCAAGGGGACTTACCATCAGAGCGCACAAAGCTCTCATGCTTTGTAGCCTTTTCTTTGAATGCAGGAAGCTGCTAACAAGAATTGGCAAAGTTAGTAGGGGTGGCTTTGTAAATATGGATAGGATTTTGATTTTTGTAAATTCTCACAGGATGAAAACAAGTCAAACCTCTTGGCTTTAAACCATTAAGATTCCTTGAAGCAGTGCCACAAGGAGCGCTTTCAAGATCTGCCTTTAACCTTATCATCAAATGCCCATAATTGCAGAAAATGTACTTGATTGTAATGAAAACAATACTATTGAAAGTGTGTTTATTGACTCCATGGATCCATAACAAATGTATGTGAGTGAAAGTGCATACTTGCACCCCGGGTGAAAGAAAGAAAGGTAGGAAAGTGAAGGGGCTGGCAATGGAGAGGGACTGAGGGAGAGACAGAAAGCAAGAGATGAAGGAAAGAACAAAGACAAACGAGTGAGAGATAGGGAGGAGTGTGAGACTTGGGTAGAGAGGGGGACAGGTGTGAGTCCTACAACAATTCCCTATCACGGTCTTGCCCCCCTTGGGCAACCATGCACCGGTTTTAGACAACTCTAGCCAACCTTAGACAACCCTAGCCAATCTCCTAGGAGGGTGTGGACCACTATGCCCCCCCTACTTTCGCATCTCAGGGCCTTTGTGCACTGTGTTACTTCTAGATTACTCCTAACATACTCCTATAGACACAATAACATAAGACACAAAGAAAACACATGAATCGACTCAATTATAACAAAGGAATACATTTATTTCTGCACAACAACACATGATGCAAGCATTACCAAAACTATGCAAATCTCAACTTTGCACCTTTTATGCTTCTGGTGAAAATCTACCATGCAGTGGATAACTATAAGCCTTACAGTCTTCTAATGCAAGACTGTGATTTGAATGCAGTCTAATGCAAGCGTCATCATTCCTCTCCAATCCACACCATACTTCATGCTCACTCTCTCTCATACAATACCTGTCTGATTTCCCCTTTCCAACCCAAAGCTCTTTGTGTGAGTGTCTGTTCTAATCAATCAGTTTAGTTCATGAACCATACTTCCCATTTGCATGTGCCTCTCTCCCCTCTCCAGCTCTGTCTTTGTCAAGTCTCTCCTCTCCCGCTATTCTGCAACCAGCCAGTCAGTGTCTCTCGAACTGCCTCAAGCCTTTGCCAAGCTCTCGATCTCATCAAACTCGAACTCCTTCAACATCTAACACCATCTCCAACAACAACTAACGCTAGCAACTCCCCTCTCCCTGGTTATACTATGCAATGACGTACTCATTCCCCATGGTTACTTCATTCTCTAAGCTAAGAATGTCTCTTTCTCTGTCAGCAAATTCTATATTCAGGCAGTGCCCGAATGTCTGTGTACTTTCACTCCATGTTCTTGTCGTGTTTTGTGTCAATATGACTTTGGACATCATATCTCTATCATGGCCTATCTGTCTGCGGTGCCTGCCTCCTATTTCTCCATTCATACCCATTCACTCCAATGTTGACTTCACAAAATCCTTTTTCCTCCAGAGAACAGGCCATCTCTCCTTGCAAAAGCACACTCTCCCATTCTCCATGTGGCGCTGCCTCCCACCTTTTCTGTCTCCGCGAAGCACACAAGCCCATGCTGATAAGGCTTCCTTTGTCTTCCACTCGGACAAGGGTTGTGTTATCTCTGTCTCTGCCTGCCAAGCAACTGTTTACGAATACTTGTACTCAGTGTAATTCAAAACAATCTTCGCACACTGTGGCGCTCCTCTGTCTCCATCAGAATGGATTCATAGGCCTCATGCTTTCAATAGTGCTTACTCTTTCTCTCCTAATGGCAAGCGCTATCTAATGTAAACATATTCTAAGTGCACACTCAATGCGTGGTGTCTCTACAATGCATACATGTGTACATGTAACTACAAAACATAACAATGTGTCATTCTAAATGGCTCTACATGGTATTTCAAATATGACAGTGTGTCATTCTAAATTCAAATTGCAAATGCATACAAAGTAGCAGTCTAATAATGTGGATAGTGTCTACTTCAGCAATTTACAATGGATAGCTTAAACAGGATGCAATAATGGAATGATTCCATAGCAAAGAGTAATGATTGGGTAATGGTTCTGTAACAAAGAGTAATGATTCTCTAATGATAAAAAATCCAGGCTCCTCATTTTATCAGATTCTACACAGGCAGCAAGAGAAATAGAGACAGAGGGCGAGGGGTAGAGGGGATAAAAAGTGTACAGAGGATTGAGAGACCCAAAATGAGAGTTTTTTCCAATGAAACGTGTTGTACTTTAACAGCACAACATAAATGTTGCACATATACCACAGATTTCTAATGAAGAAAAAAGGTTGTACTGTATCTTGTTGAAAAATCCTATCTTCTTAACAACACCGTACATTGTGTTCTGCAGCACCTTAACACAATGGCCCTCATTACGACCCTGGCGGAAAGTAACTGACCGGACCGCCATAGCGTAAATAACGTTTCCGCCATTGCACGACGGAGTAAAGTACGGCTAATTCTGACCCATCGGGCACGAGCACTACGCCATGGCGGAAGTGCAAAGTCCGCGATGGCGGAAATGTCCCCAAAACGCCCCTCACCGCCGTTGTACGGCGCCCTAGGTGCAATTCCGCCACCCATCATAGCGGTCACCGTAATGAGCGGTAATCGCAAAATACGGTGACCGTAAACATACGGAAACGGAAGTAAAAACATGGTCCCGGAACGGGAAACAGCACGCCGTACACCTATAAAATCAGAATCCCAACACAACCATCAAAAATCCTACCCTGAGACACATCCCAACCCGTTAGCCACCCTAGTGAAAACAATAAAAATGGGAAAAGTTGCGAAAAAAGCGTGCGACCGCAAGCGGCAGGTCCACTTCTCCCATGAGGAACTCACCGTGCTCACAGAGACCCTCCAGGAGAATGCTGCCGTCGTCTTCTCGACGCAAATGACCAGGACGGCACTTGCAAACAAGAAGGCCATATGGGCCCTGGTGGCACAGCGGGTAAGTGCGGTGGGGACCGCACCCCGCAACCCACAGCAATGCAGAAAGCGATGGGACGACTTGCGGATACGCGTACGGAGCATACTATCTGCCAACCGTAACATTGCCACAGCTACCGGGGGAGGATCGGAATCACCCATCAAGTTGACCCCCTGGGAAGAAATCTGTGCCTCCACCATTGGAATGGAGAGTATAGAGGGAGTCGGAGGGATGGAGAAAGGAGTGCAGACATCCGAAGAATCAGGTAGGTGGGCCAAATAAAACAAAGCTAAATCCACAATGTCCAATCATGTGAAGTACCATGTGTCCACATAGTGCAACAGAAACACATGTCCAGGAGAACGTCCACATACATTGGCCTGATAGCGCACTTTAAAAGTCACATTAAATACATAAATAATTAAAAATCCTAAAAACACCCTCTACACGTGCAGCATGCACACCCTAACTGCAGGCTGCAAAACAACTGCATCCTCAATCCACACAAAAATGAAACCACCTCCAAGGCCCTGACCCAAATCACCCTCAGGTACCACCCCAATGCATGTGATACATTGCCATTCCAATTTCCACAGACCCATAAATAACGCTCGCCCTCCTTTACTCCACCACAGGGTCCGATTCAAACGACGAGCTCCAGGACACCCCTACCAGCACACCTGCAAAGAGGGCCAAGACCAACGGCCAAAGACCCTCCACCTCAGCTGCACGGATCAAGACACGGCAGCAGCACAAATCAAGTGGCAGCACACAGGAGGGGACTCCAACAGGCACCCCAGCAGCCAGCATGCCCACAACAGCAGCACCACAGGTCCCCCCAATGGATGCCACAGAAGGCACTGCTTCTGGTGGCAGCAGCACCATAGGTGACACTGCATTAATGGCAGCATGCTCCGACACATAAAACGGTGCTGTCGATGTAGGATCCATCCATGACCTGTCTCAATCCCCCTGTTTGTTTCATCCCGTACACCATGAGGATACCACGCAGGGGCACCCACAAGACGACGACTGGCCATCCCCCACAAGCCCTGTGGCAAGGCAACATGAGGTGATCAGCCCCTCTGTGACACCACCGCAAATGGCCATGGCCCAGCAGAGGCAACAGTCCCTCGACCAGGTGATCGTGCAACAGCAGCAACTGGCCACGTTCCTCAAGGAGCCTGCTGATGAATGTGGGGGTACTAAGGCAGCCATAGAAACATCAACTGAGACACTTAGGTCAGAAATGGAGAGAAGCACAGAGACACTAAGGGCACTAATGGAGAGAAGCACCGAGAGCCTGAGGGTACAAATGGAGAGAAGCACCGAGAGCCTGAGGGGGGAACTGCATGCGACGTCCAAAGACGTATGTGCTGAACTTGCCGCTGTGCGCCGTGTGCTCACTGAGCTCTCACAAACCATTAGGGACATGCACGGACGTGAGCAGGCAGAGACATCATCCGTTGCAAGTTCCGTCCAGGGCAGCCCCCAACGTAGATCGGGGAGGAACCTGCGCTCCACAGGCAGGGGTGCCCCTGATACCCGGAGAGGGGGCATGCAATAGCGTCTGCCCACTGACAATGAGCATCTTTGGACATTGGTGTTCGGGGGGGAGGTAGGAGGGTGGAGGGGGTGTGTTGGGCTTTCTTGGGTGGCGGGTCGATGGGGTGTGTAACATAATTTCACATATGCTATAAACAATTCACAATCATCCAATGAGATGTGTGGACATTGATCTTTGTGTACGAGGCCTTTATAGGCGTACAGTCCATATTGTGCATGATCCAGACACACACAGTGCCACAAGTCCCGTGTCCATGTATCAGCCACCAGGCGTGAGTGCTAGAAGCATGAATCTATGAGAATCTGACGAATTTCACGGCCCTCCTGTCCCTCGCGGACTCCTTGAGGTGCTGCCACATCCCCACCCTCATCATGACCATCATCAGGTGCTTGCAGTCCTGCGTCAGGGGGCATGGGCACATTTCTACGTACGCACATGTTGTGTAGCATGACACATGCCATGACCATCTTTGCAACCTTCTCATGGCGGTACAGGAGTGCCCCGCCAGACCTGCTGAGGCAGCGGAAACGAGTCTTCAGTAGGCCGAATGCCTGTTCTATGACTACACGGGTACGTGAGTGGGCATGGTTGTAGTCCTCCTCATGCTGGTTCTGTGGGTTCCGGAGTGGTGTAAGGAGCCATCTCTTCAGTGGATACCCGGCATCACCTGTATGTGGACAATAAAGGATGTTTGTGGAATGACATAGCTACGTACGCATCCCCCCCCCTTCCTGCCAGGTCATTGCCGCATCACATACCCCACATTATCATGCATGAAATGAGACTCACCGAGTAGCCAGGATCTGTTCCCTGTGTGTCGCTCCATGTAGCATGGTATTGTAGAGTTCCTCAAGACCATAGAATCATGGGTTGATCCAGGAAATCGGGCACAACAATGTGTAATGATCCTGTTGGAGTCACACACCATTTGTACATTAAGAGAATGATATTGTTTTCGGTTGCGGTACTGGGCCTCCATGGCATGTGGCACAACCAATTCCACATGGGTGCAGTCGATGGCACCAATGCAACCCGGTATGCCGGCAAGTGCATGGAATCCCACTTTCGTGTTCGTAATTTCCTGCTCCGAGCGTGGTAGAGAGATGTAGTCGTCTGCGTGCTTCAGGAGGGCATCGAGCACTTGCGATAGTGTTCGTGACAACAGTGGCTGTGAAATGCCATGCAACTGTCCGACTGTGTGCTGGTAGGTGCCTGTGGCCAGGAAGTGTAGTACAGACACCACCTTCAGTAGGGGTGGGATGGCGGTTGGGCTATCTATCATGCTGGCAAGGTCAGCGTGTGTCATGTCCACAATGGCGGTTATGGTGTCCCGGTCCAAACGGTAGAGGGTGTGGATCTGCTCATCAGTGAGGTTGAACGGATGAGCTCGGAGGCGTGGGATTGCGGGCTGCCTGCGTGGTGGTAGTGGCTGTGCTGGTGGCCCTTGCTGGCCCTGCCTTGCCCTCCTCCTCCTCCTGCATCTCCTCTGTGCGGCCGGTTGTTGTAGTAGTTGGTGTTCGTCTTCTTCTTGAAGTTGGAGTACTTGCAGTGCTATCAGGTCCCCCAGGCCCAACATCGCTAGTCCTGCCGGTAGCATTTTGGAGTGGGTGTGGTTGTGGGAGGGGGTTGGGTGTGCAATTTATGTGTTTTCAGGCTGTATAGCCTCCACCTGTGGTGATTCATTCCACCTGTGCCAGCTGCAATCCCCTTTGGGCGAGCACGTCCCGCACACAACGCTGCAATGTGACGCATGGCATCTTGCTATTACAATCATGTATTTAATCCCGATGGCAGTGTAATATTGGTGTATATGTTCATTCTGCTATGGTCCCATTGTTTCACATACAATCTTTGCAGTCGCGGACAAACTTGTGAGGGGTCAGTGGAATGTAGTACTCGATTAACGGTGGACCCTCTTGCAGCACTGTACCGAGGTTCACCGACGGGCGGGGCGTCCCATTTGTGAGTGAAGCCAGTTGCCATTTTCACACACTGCCGCACTACATGGATGAATTTGTGATTTCGAGCGGTCACAGATGCCTTTTCGACGTGATGTTGCAAATGAGGAATTCGAAGGACAGCGCTTTCGGTTTTCAGCTAGCGGCGAGGAGACGCCCACAGGTCTGACTGCAAATATAACGTTCTACTGTTTAATGTCCTTGGGACAGGGGCCATGGCGAGAATGCAATGATTGATATGAATAGTATGGGATGCGCAATAGTGTAGTGGACGATTAGGCAGGACGTTCCCACATACATGTTACTTCACAACACTATTATTCCGGCCTGGAGCACAGTGGATTTTGCAGGCTGCATTACGCACAGACTCAATGGAAATTTCAAATGTTATGTGATTAAATAATCAGGCGTTTTTATACCGGGATGAGGGAATGATGTATGGATGCATGGACAGATGATTTAATTGAGAGTTTGCCATGTACATGGCTTTTTGGTATCTATCCCCTTCCCCTGCGCTATGTGATGCAGAGCTGCCATAGTGGGACCATCGTCTATCTGCCCTTGTTGAACCCTCCCTGTCTCGACGCGCCTTCAAACACTTGTGTCTATGCACGTTAATAGTCCCATCTAATGGATTCTGTCTTAACAGACGCATGCACACAAACACTCGTTTGTAATAGTGTTTTCACCTCGATTTATATGGTTATGATTCGCAAGTGAATTTTGGGTGGAAATAATCCTTTTGAGTGGGCTAACATGCATATGGCTGTAGATTTAGTGTGATCATTGAAGTGAGTAATTCAAATTAAGTTCTGATGCCCATACCATTCTTTTTCATTTCATTTGGGTGACAGGTATCTCCTCCCCTTTTGCCGCTGCCATCTGTATGCCACTCCTGCAGATGGCTTTTACTCCCGACACCTGCTGCTTCGTGTTAATCAGTGGAGCACCATTACGATCTTATGGGACGATCGCCAATGGGCCACATGCCCTTACGCAGTACTAGTGGCTAGGAGCAACATATCGGCCTTTCAGCTGGACTAGTGCCTACCTAATGGGACGGCCCTGCGGTTCTAGGCGCTTCCATGTTGCCTTTTTGAGCGTGTATGTAGCCCCTGTGTACCATGAAGGAACAGGGCGTCACACAAGCAGAAGCTGGTCATTTATTGCGGATGCTGCCCACAATACTGAAATGTATTTTGGAGTTCATGACCTAATGGCTGTATGGGCTTGGTGATTTTGTAGTGCATTAAATTTCTATTCTGATATTAACCGTGTAGCGTTATTCTTTGCAAGTAATGTAGCATATTCCTATTTGTGGAGCGATGTATTGTGAGTAGATCTGCATTGGGTTCCGGCTTCTGGTTATAGTTGCGTGGTACTGTACTGTGCGCGTTTGCCTACGAAGCCCAGTGAGGTCAGGGATAGGGGCTGCCATTATGACTGTTTTAATGATGTCATGCTCAGGGGCGGCGGATTAGCTTTTGTGTAACAGATGCCGGTCAGCCAGGTGGATTGGTGGAATGATGTGATTATCAGAATATGGCTGGTCATAGGTGCCTGTGTTTGCGTGCGTTTCTTGGAGGGAGACTGAGGTCATGTCCATTGGAATAGCTTCTGTATTCGTGCCATCTGTGCCCTGCAGCTCCCATTGGCCCCTCTTGAGATGGGCCTGGCTGCTCAGTCACTCTGCCAACTTGTGTGGTACATGCTTATGCTGATGGTTGGTTTGTTTACTGGCAAGGGTACAGGGCTGGTGCAGTCTCCCTCAGGTTACTGCTCTGAATGTTGCCTTACACTGGTGTCAAGCGATGGGGGCCTGTTGTTGTTTTGTCTCATATTTCAGTTCATATTGCTGTACTTGACCCTTCACGTGCCTGTGCTGCATCAGTACGGCAATGGTGACATGGCAAATATGGATGGCCACTCACAAGGCACTTGGAGCCCCTACATTCATTTGTTCGTTGACATGCATGGGTGATGTGTACATTTCACTGGTTGCATTGTGTGACTTCATTGCACCTACGAGGAGTTGTGCAATGTGGCCAGGGAGTGGTGTACAGGCACTCAGTAGGGCCATTTACGGTTGGTTCGCGTTGCCGTTCTTCTCACCATGGCGGAATGGTACTTTCCGCCATGCTTGATGGCGTTAGGTACATGTCCGCTAGGGTCAGAATTCGCGTACCGTTTCGCCATGGTGGTAATTACGGTTTTGCATGGCACGCGTGCGCGTACTTGGTGCAGTTAGCGTTGGCGTTCACTACGGTGTCGCTAATGGCATCGTACTTTACGGTGACGTGTCATAATCACACCGAGCGCTATTCGATGGCGGTATTGCATTTCCGCCATCGTTTTTCGATTTCGCCAGGGTCGTAATGAGGGCCAATGTCTTAGTTGTCAGTTGCTTGTGAGGCCATTGTACTGAATCGCATAGCATAAACTGAAAGGCTACCTAATGCTGCAGCTCACAGCCTTGTCACAGATTAACAATAAAACTAATTTCAAGAAAAGAATTTGGAAAGCTGTGAAAACCCTTCCAGTGACAGCTTTTGTTCCAGAGAAGGCTGCAGTATAATGGCTGTGTAAATGAAAGCGTTCTACATCCTACGAATACCATATACAGCCTACACACAGCATTGAGGAAACCTTCCTGTTAGCTGTGCCTTCAACATGCACTCACCTTTTTATTTTTTTCTGAATGTGTCCTTGTGCTCCCCTCTGTCCTGGAATATCTTCACTGAGAGCCAGGGGTGTGTTCTCTCTCTTTTGCTGTGCCAGGTCTGGGTGGATGTTGCCAGTGAGGCCCATGTGTACAGGGCCTCTCCAGGCACTGTGATGTGGGCCCTGTTTTTTATCCTCGTGGCATATCCTAGCTCCAGCTCTACTTTGCGCCAGGAATTCGGCAACTGCTGAGGCAGGCCTTTGAGTTTCTGAGCTTGCACACAGCAGAGCCTGTTGCGCATGCAGCTTGTGCTTGCATTGTAGATGCTTTCACAGTGACCCAGTAGTAAGAAATGGTATGCATTTCTTCTATCACATGAATATTGCCGGCAGATGATGCCAATCAAACTGTCAAATAAGCTAATTTAAGACTCAAAAATGTGTTTTTTCTTGCATTCATGACGTTAATCAAGCTTGTGTATACTTTTAATTAACTATCCATTACGTGAGTACAACACCAGTGTTTTCCTAGTGTTTGATTCATGAAAAAGATATTTTACCTTATGACAAATGACACTTCCAGGCTAATCCATACACTACTCAAATTGCTCAAGTTTCTGCTCCAATGTTAAAGTAAACATTTAATCAATCAATAACAACTTCCTTGCAAATTCGTGCAGCTGTTCACCCTAGTTCCTTTTGCTGCCCGAGTCACTTTGAAACCCTTAATGTCTGTATTTGTATTTTTTTCTTGGAGAGGGCACAAATCCTCTTGTAGGGTAATGCACTTCTAGTGTCAACTTGGATGTGCTGTTAGAAATATGTAAAAACTGTGAAGGTATCCCAGTCATTGAGGATACATTGTTCTGTCTGGAAGAAGACAGATCGTAGTGTTGGGTGACATTCAGTTACCCCGTATTGTCTTATAAAGTATGCACAAATATGTGTCCCACCCATCTAATCAATACTCATGGCAAATTGCTGATCGTTTTATTTGAGTGACTGACCCAAACCACTAGCAGTATATGCAGACAAGTCTGTCACTCACATTCAAAACCAGAAAGGGGTGAGATCGATGCAGCTGAGCAGAACTGACAGAATCACCACAATATCTACAGTAGGTTGCAAGGGGTTGTGCCCAGGCAAGAGAGCGGTGCTCAATTCTTCAATGGTGGTAATGCCAGTGCTAACCACAATACAGAAGAATACTGCGACTGTGGGGTCCTTTGACAAAATAGGAAGGACCCACAATGTAAGAGTGAGATGTTAGACCTTGACACAGTCAGTCTAGCCTTCAATGCTGAGGAGGGGACCATAGATTTCCCTTCTGAGGTGGTTATGTCTTTGTTGGTAGTTTCGTGAAGCGACGACATGATCATTTTCCCACTAGTATTTATGTATTTGTGTTTATTTATTTAAGATAAAACTGGGAGAATAATTGCATTTTTGGAACAAAAATGCTGCTTATAGAGATTATATATACATAAGTATTGAGCGGAGGATAGCAGTCCTTAACAATGGGGAGAGAGAGTATAAGTGGAGGACCAGTTTATGTCGATGGAGGTGGTAACGGTAACCAGGGACAAGGACAAATCGAAGATAATACAAAAAGTGCAGGTAAGGGAGAGTGGATAAAGTGCAACCTTATGGGTTTTAGTGAACAGGGGAACAGCACAGTGGGCATTGTGTAGGTACGTCAGGAGACAGGCAGGATAGGTGAAGAGATGTTAGAATGGTGCCTCCTCTTCTGACAGTAGGAGGGTTGTAAGGTTTGATTTAAATAGTGGTAGAGAAGGAATTAAGCTAAGCTGGAGAGGAAGAACATTCCTGAGTAGGGGAGCGAGAAGAGAGAGATATATCATAATGAGAATGAGGACAGGGAGCTTGGTTGGTGGCAAGGACATGGCCCGAGAATGATTTTAAAGTGTAAGGGGGAGGGTAGGAGGTGAGGTGGGTAGATAGGTAAGGAGGAGTGTGGTCATGTATCGTTGTGAAGATGATGAGAAGATGTTGGTATTTAGCTCTAAGTTCCATCCACCAATTTAGTGGTGGGCACAGAGGTAGAGGTAAATCAAGGAAGGTTGAAAAGTGTGCGGCAGTATTCAGTTTTATTAAGAACTAGGACAGATATTAGGTGTTTGGCAGTGAAGAAGATGGTGTATTTTGCAGATATTTAAGAGGTTTAGTCTGGCAGGCCTGGCAGGTTTCAAGATAAAGAGTGAAAAGTTGTAAGGGGACAAATACAACACCATGATTGCAAGCAGAAGGAGAGTAAGGACAGTAGTTAGGGGAGAAAAATAAGGGAGGGGGAGAGCGGGGATTGTGTGTTTCGTAGGGAAGTAGGGAAGTAGAGAACTTTTTTTTTCGTGGAGTTGAGCATGAGTGTGTGAGATGTCATCCAATATTGTATGGCGGTGAGACAGTGAGAGATGTCTATCAGTTTATCGGATAGGGAGGGAAAATCAAAGAATATCTGGGTGTCATCAGCAAAAGCTGATATGAGAGGCCGTAGGAGGAGATGAGGGCACAGAGAGCAGAGCTATAGAGGGTGAAGAGAAGAGCACCTAGGACTTACCCCTGGAAAACACCAACAGCGAAAGGGGTGGGTGTGGAGGAAAGGTTGTTCCAGGACACTTGGAAGTGCCTAGGGGCAAGGTAGGGGATATCCAATCAAGGGCTTTATCTTTGATGCCAAGGATAGACAGTGTGGCTGTGAGGTCAGAATGGTCGACAGTATCAAAGGCAGCTGAGAGGTCAAGAAGAATGATAGAAGACAGGTTGGCAGGGTAAGGGGAGGAAAATAAGTTGTTTACATTGAGAAGGGCTGTTTCGGTAGAGTAGATGGGTTTGAAGTTAGATTGCACTGGATCCCGAATGTTGTGCGTATCCAGACATTTGGAGAATCGGTTAAATACAATTCTTTTCAGGATTTTGGAGTAATGAGGTAGACGGGAGACAGGACAAAAATTAACAGAGTTGTTAGGTTCAAGGCTGGGTTTCTTTAGAATGGGGATGACAGTGGCCAATTTGTAAAATGAAGGGAAAGTGGCAGTGTCAATGGAGGCATTGAAGAATAAAGATATAAAAGATACCAGAAAACAGTGGGTGCTATAAGTTTCACTAGTTGTGGGGAGAGAGGGTCAGTGGGGGAACAAGAAGGGTTTGCTGCATGGAGAAGGGCATACATTTCTTCAGTGTCAGTGGGGTCGAAGGTGGACATGGTGGCGAGAGTGGAGGATAGGGGTGGTGAAGTGGAGTGGGCAGGAGGGGGATAGGAGGTAATCTATGAAGGTATCTCGAATGGTAAATATTTTAGAAGCAAGGTAGACAGCAAGATCATTAAAAGAGAGAGTGGAAGAGATGAGGAGGATTTAAGGGGAGAGAGAATAGAGTTGAGAGACTTTTGGAGGCGTTTTGGTTGGGAGGATTGAGAGGAAATAAGAGAGCGGAACAATTCACGGTTAGAAGTGTCAAGAGCCAAGGAGTAGTTTCAAAGAGCGGAGAGGTAGATTTGGAGATCAGGGGTGAGTCTTGATATTTGCCAGGTCAATGTTTTCTTCACATGGCTGGTTTCAGGGTGCGGATGAGAGGTCTGATCCATGATCATGGCAGGGAGGGTTTAGGGCTGAAGAGGAAAAATGGGAAGGTCCGTTCCCTCAACCCACCTACAAACTGTGGAAGACGACGTCACGACCAAAGAACCTCTGATCACATGTGTTCGCACCTTTGCCCACTGCCCCGGATACCATCGCACACCATGACCATGCTCCACCTGCGAAACCAGGCCGCATCCCACCTAAGACATGTGGTGGGAACCAAGACGTAGCTGGGTCGGATTACATGGACCAGCTCCACTAAACGCTTTGCAATCTAAGCTGCCATCGTTAGAGATGACATGACGACATATCCATGATGGACAGAAACAAATGTGCTGCTGCGCACCAGGATCATTCACACCAATCCACACAACGAACACGATCAGTGCTATGTCCTAGCGGACCGCGTACACTCACAGACATGCATCGTTATTATTTTTCACATAGGCCAGCAACCGTGTCGCAGAAACGCAAGACGCCAGAAGAATTTGTGTACATGCTTGCAAAGGCTTCATGCTACTAACCCTGGAGGCAAGACCCTACAGATGGACTAATGTACAATGAACCATACTGCCCCCACACCCCCTTGACCTATGGACTGTATGTCACCACATACAACCTAGACAAAGTCGGCCTCAGACCAGAGCCGACAGGCCGGGAGCAGCTCATACGGAGTTACAAGGTGCTGAGCATGCAGAACAGCCCCTGGCTGGAGCCACTGTAGCCAAGGTCACGATGTTGAAATCCACATTCCATATTCTCCAAGCCAAGGTGACATCTGCCACTGCTACGACCATCCAAAGCAAAATACAAATCAAATCCCCGTAATTCTGCCTCAGCCACGGTCCCGACCTGATGCAATGCCAATTCCTGAAGACTGAAGTAGCACTAGTGTCCCACGTCTGGGACCCCTCTTGCAGCAAAGTTGTAACAACACACACATATAGGCCGCGATTGGAAAGGAGCGCTCTAATGGCAGTAGCAGAGCCTGTCCATTGTCTTTCACTGGCACATAGTCATACATTGATGCCAGCACAAGGTACATCGCGTGCAGGGAACGACGATGGTCCCAGGCTTGGGGTCTCGCTGATGGACCAATCAGGACACGGGGGGCTAACCACTGACGACATTACCACATAACCAATCACTAATCCTTTCCATGTAGCTTTTTCGAAGTAACAATTTCTAGGGACGAACCAAGCATACCACCTAACCTCTAATCCACTGATAATCCCTTTCACTATATGATCCTATACTGAACCTACCACTTGGGGAACCAACCTGGAGTGGTGGTAGGTTCGGGGATGAGCTTTCGCAGGTGATGGAAATTGTTACATCACTCAGGTACAAAACGGGCCTACGAGCCCGATTAGAATGAGAAGTTGGCTGGAACCTACGCTCCATGTATTTTTCCCCGCCTGTTTCTTCTAACAAACACAGTAACTAATTGCTCTTGTGTGGCCCCTCTACTTCTTTGGGATGGGGAAGGAGTTAGGGCCTTCTGCGAGCTGGAGGTCCGCGGACCCTGGGTACGGCTCTGCCGACCACCAGAAATGACCCTAACAGGGCTGAAAGTGGATAGAGGTAAATTAGCACAGAGGGGAGCATGAAGAGCAGTGTTGAAGTTGGAGAAGGTTTCATCAGGGTTTGGGAAGGTGAGTTCAGCAAATGAGGAAAGCGAGTGTTGTAGGTCGGAAAGCTAGATGGGGAGTTCAGAGGTGGGAAACTTTCACTTAGTAACAGTCAAAGATGGTGGCAGGAGGGAGGAGGAGGAGGGTGTCAGGATAGAGGCAAAGAGTGGTCAGATTAAGAGGGGGCAGTAGAGATGAGATAAGAATAAGATTGAGTGAGTTCCCGTTAGCATGGGTGGGCAGGGAGTGAATGGAAGAGAAAGAGTGATGATGGAGAATGGAGGTAAAGTCTGTGGATGTGGCTGTGGAATGAGAGGAAAGGTTAAAGTCATGTAAGACAATGAGATGCTGATCTGGAGAAAGTGATTTGTTGTGAGAGGTGGTCAAAGAATTGGCCTACCAGACCAGTAGGCCAGTAAAGAGAGATGGTGTGAATATTGTAAAGTGCAGTGATCGTAGCGGTAGTGTGTTCCAATGAGGGAGAATTGGTAGGGGATTGGATGAAGTAGTGATAGGGAGTTTGGAAGATAAAAATAGAGCCACCCCACCACCCCCACCTGTGTTACGGGGAGAATGGTAGAATATATAGAGGCAGCGGTCGAAGTGGGTGGCAGCGGTTTGGAGCGGAACCCCTCTACTTTTTAAAATTAAGTTTTACTGTTCCTATACTTTTATTTTAAAAAGGAACCGTTCCAAAACGGTTTAGTTTTAAAATAAAAGTGTAGGAAGAAGTTGAAACTTGCACTTTCAGTGCAGTGCACTGAACATTCCTTTAAACAGAAGGCGCATGTGTTTGGGGGGTTTGTATTGTGCAGGGGAGGGTGTGTAGTGATGGGGTTTGTGGGGAGCGGGTTCAGGCCAGTAGGGAACATAGTTCCACTACTTCGTTTTGCACACCTCGACCACTGTATAGAGGGGGTCGTGGAAGACAGCAAGTGTAGCAGAATCAGGGGGAGATATACAGGTTTCAGTGAGAGCAATAATTTTGAGAGAGGGGAACGGGAGTCCTTATCCCCAAGAGGGGAGTCTCTCCCTGTGAGGCCCCACCGACCATCACCATTAGTGGAATATTGTGTAGTGGGCTCACCGCCCTAGCCTCACAGAGAAGGGCTACCTGCTGGGGAGAAGTAACAAGATGCTCTGAATTGTCACATCTGGTAACACCTGAGAATGCTGCAGCCCCATTAACACATAACCTTTGTATTCAATACATTTTTGCCCATATCAATAGAATTCCTTCTAAGTTTTTTAAGGCTTATGAGTACTGCGAAGTACACCAATGAGAGGTCTGCCACCAGCTTCTTTGTCACATTGTTAGCATCTGAATGATATCACCCTTTAAGAGTTGATTTAAATTTAAAAAAAATTGACATTGCGTTCCAATAAAAATGATAGTTTTCCAATGTTGTCTGATTTGTAAACCATTGAATAACCTCAGCATTGCAACTGTTTACAAAGCTCCTTTAAACATTTCACAAACTTAGTGAGTGTGGACCTTGTTTTAGAATTTCTTACAAACATGTAAACTGCATGCAATACCTTGCATTTACAATGTTTGCTCTTTTGTAAACCTAACCAAATGTATAGCTTGAAAGTTATACACATGTTCTTGAACCATTAAAACAGAAGGTATGCAACATTGTTGTAAACTGTTGTAAATCTTTTGTTAATGGTTTGCAAAACATTTGTAAACCATTCAAACCATAGGTTGGGTATGGTTTACAAACAAGCGCACTATTGTAAACACAAGATTTTGCACATAGTTTACATTTTTGTAAAATGGTTTCAAACATAGTGTGCACTCATTCAAATGTTGTGTAAACTGCAAGTAGACATTATGTTTGCAAAATGTTTACAATAGCTGTGTAAACTATTGCAAAGTTGAGGTTACGCAATGGTTTACCAATCTGAGAACATTGGTAAACCATCGTTTTCATGCAGTGGGTGCTGTCTGACTTTTTCCTGGAGGTCTTGGGTTTCCCCTTTGCCTCTGTTTTCTTAGAAATGGCAGTGAGCACCTCCTGTGGAGTGGGAGTGATAGTTCCTCTATCAGCTCTTCTGGAGAGCCTCTCAAGGTTCTCTCTCTTGCAGACCTAGTGAGCTCCTGTTTCCTTTTACTGGGAGGCCTGGGGGTGCTTGACACAACTCCAAGAGTTATAAGGTCATTACCCAACAGGACTCTCCCAGGCACGTCACTCTGCACACTAACAGGTATTTTGACAGTCATATCATTACACTGGATGAGAGCTGGTAACTGGGGAAGCATTTGCAGAGGGCTTCCAGCTAACTTGGTAAGGCTTTTGGGTGCCTTAGCAACATCCTCCACCTTGAAAAATGATTCATCCACCACAGTTATGCTGGCTCCAGTGTCTCTGATTGCAGGGGTCTCCTGACCATTCACAAGAACACTATCTTTATTATACTCTTTAGTATTAACTGGGATGGAATCATAGAGATCTAAGTTCTGTTATTCCCACAGGCCCAGGGACATGAAAGAAACACTAGCTAAGACTCTCATGAGTTTATCAGTCAGTAGGTGAAAGTTTCCACTGGCCATAGGTACTTCTTCCTCTGGGAAGAAGGCTAAGGAGACAGTGTGGACCCCTGAAGGTTTACCCTTACATCTGGGATCCCCTTTCACATGGTCAGTTGACCCACAAACATAACATTTCCCAAATGTTTTCATGAATGGGGGTTTGTTCTGACCTACATCTGGTTTTGGTCCAGATGGGGCACTAGCCTGATTTGGTTTCCCATGTGGTTTACCCTTATGTTGCTGTTTGTGGCCCTCTTTTGGATTGGAATTATTAGAATTCTCTGTGTTGTCTTTCTTTGGCTGTTTCTCCTCATCCTTTTTCTGAGTAGCCCCAGAATCCTTGTGAGTAGACCTATTGGCAACCCACAAGTCAGCAGCCTTAGCTAGCTTCTTTGGATCTATCTCCTTAGAATCAGCCAAGGGCTATCTGAGCTCAGGAGAGCAGGCATCAAAAATAGACTCCAACGTTGCAAGATTTCTCATTCCTTAATAGGTGTTCACTCTGTAACCCTTAATCCAAGCATCTACGTTTTTCAAGCACTCACATACCCAGGAAGCCCATGGGGTACCATCATGCTTTTTGAGGGTCCTAAACCTCTTAAGGTATTGGGAAGGGGTCTTCCCAAATCTAGCAATCAAAGCTAGCTTCACACATTCATAATCCATCCTAAACACCTCCCCCAACTCCATTACAACAGCAAATGCAACAGGGGGTAGCCTAGAGAAGAGCCAGGGAAGCAATTGATTCCCTGAGAGACAGTGAATCCCATGGTTATTTTCAAACATTGCAAACCAATCCAAAATATCAAGCTTAACCTCATACATACCCACAATTTATTTAGGCATACAGGGTCTCTTAGGACTGGAAGACCTAGAAGACTCTGGGAGAGAGCATATTTAAGAGACAATCTTTTCATTTCTAGTTCATGACTGAACTCCATTTCTCTGAGTTTAAGTTCTTGGTGTTTTTATTCAGTTTGAGCATTTCAACATTTAAATTCCAGTTCAAGCATCATTTTCTCTAGAGCAACAAATTCAGGACTGAGTGTAAGACCTGTGGGGGTCCCAGTGGACAAGGGTTGAGGTTGCAGAGCAGGCAAGGGGGGCAGAGAAGCTTACATTCATAGACACATCTACCTCTTCCAATTCATCATTGACAGACATATTATCATCCTCAATACTTTCCACATATGCTAGGGGATCAGGCAATTCAGACCCACTCCCTAGACTTGGATTCTTTAACAACTTTTCAATCAATTCAGTCTTTTTTCCTTTGGCAGAGAGTTTCCTTTCTTTACACATGTTTCTTAAATAATCAGCAGTGTAACTCAGGAGGGTCTCCTGCCTGACTGTGGCTTTCCATATTAGACAAGATTAATATTGTTTTTGGTGATGTTAGCCTTGTGGTTAGTTGATCCAAGGTAATAGCAGCACTCTAAGTGTAATTACTGTACCTTGATCCTCATCGCTTTACACCAGTTTTAGGCAGAATTATATGCAGTACCCTTTGGGAACACCACACACAATTGAGACTACAAGTGACAGTACAAATTCACCTTTGGCACAAGCCTGTACTACACTGTTAAAGTGGTAGCAGTAGCGGAGCAGCAAGACTTATCTCAAGAGTAAGTGAGCAGTATCAAATAGTTACACAGAGGACAGCAATTACTATGATTCAGGCAAACACTGACTCCAGGTTTTCAAATAAAAGAATATACATTTATTTCACTCTTGAGTTGTATAACATTACACATTATAAGCAGTTTAAAAATCACACTCTCAATACACCACACTACTTCCCTTAAATCCCAGACAAGTTAAGCTCACAAAATGAAGTGGGAGCAAAATGGCACTCCAGCAATTTAAAAGGGTGGGAAAGACAAAAGTTATTAGAAATTAAATCAAACCAACAGGTAAGTACTCAGGGCAGTTGAACAAGTGGAACTTCAGTGAGGAGATCAGATAGAAAAGGCGTAGGGCCAAAGTCAATGGGTCAAAAGTCTTTTGCTCAAGATCACACGGTTCGGGATAGTTCGCGGTAAAGTTCGTGGCACGGTTTCCGGACGAGGTTGGTTGGTAGAAAAGTTAGTTTAAAAATAAGAGAAGGACAAGCCCTCAGATTAGAGAAAGATTTCACACACTTTCCCCGCGGCTGAATGAAACGAGCAACCGGGTTTTCACAGTACCTTAAAACGGAGAGGTAGCTGTAGCTGAAGCGGACGTTCCTGGTAGTTCCTGCAGGCTCACGGTTCCTGAAGCGACTGTCGGACTGATCAGAAGTAGGAAGACTGGAGGGTCCTGCACTACCCTGGGAAGAAACCAGCAGCAGAGCAAAGCAACAAATAAAAGATGCATGCGTTAAAACCCAAGCAAGGTCCGACCTTCCTGGCTATCCGGCCCACTGTAGCTCTGTACAGAAAATTCAACCAGAGGAGGGGTCCTGGCTTGCAATTTGGGCGAACTGGTTGGTCCCACCAGCTCAAGGGAAGAAGTTTCCTGGAGGACCGTCTCTGTCATCGGATTCTGGAAATTCTGACATGCAGCATGGCTTCAACGGGTGGTTCAGTCATTGTAGGGGTCCTCTTTAGCCAGTTCCTCGTTGGTTCTTTCGTTCCAGTGGCAACTCTGTCTTTCCAGTCCCAGAGACATGCTTTTTATGCAGTTTCCTCCCATTCATACAGCCTGGCAGTCAATCGCACAGCAGGGTGGCTGGCCTGGCAAGGCCAGTCCCCTTAGCCAATCAGACAAGAGTGCGACCTGGGTTACCAAGGGAACCCATGGCAGGGGTCCAAAGACGCCTCCCTCACATCCTGCCTACCCAGACTTTCAGGCGCCTTAAGGAAGACTTCTGTGCAGAAGCCCGCAAAAAGACAGCGAACAAAGGAATTATCCCCAGTTTGGCGTGCAGAGAAAAACACAAGAAAGGCTTTGGTTTATGTTGGGGGCTAATATAATAGCCTAAAACAATACCATGGTAATATATTATAACCGCGGTAGAAAAGTTAGGGTAGTTACCACTGCCACCAGCCAAGTCTTAATGTACAGAGAGCGAAACAGTGCTGTAAGGATATTTGGCGTGTTACAGCACAGAGTACAGCACTACTGCACAGGTAGCAATTTTTTTTGTTGATGCAGCACCACCACATGGGTGTGGTGCATTGCTATATGTGTTGTCAGATTAACATGGACATATAAGTAAAGACAGGCTATTCAGTCAAAAACGATTTTAACATATAAGATGCAAATCTATTTTTACAGTTAAAAGCACACGTGCACATTTAAAAATGCACACTATTTTTCACCTGAAATTCCTATGGTGCAAGAGACACATTTGAAAATTAATAACTAACCTTATTAATAACTAACCTGACTAATAAAACTGCATTTAACATAACCCACTAATAAAAATGTGTCTCCACTGCAGAATTAGGCCTACTCTGAAAGTGAACTTTTAAACGCACATTCATTTTTTTTTTTCTTTTTCTCTGCTGCTCTGTCCACATAACTACATGAAGCAAAGGGCTCGAAGAAACAGGAAATCAGTTGGTTACAAATGGTTACTGTAGAAATGAGCCATTGTGTAGTGAGGGAGGAGATGGCATGATTGATTCTGATTGGAGCAGCGTCATAGCAAGTATCATGCTAGAGGCAGTGATTACAGTTTTGCTGGGGGAGCTTGAGGATGGGGGAGAACAATCGAGATTTGGCAGAGCTGGGAGAAGGACCTGTTGTTTCCTGGCTGAAGCATTCCTGCTGCAGAAGCTGAGAATTCCGGGCAATAACCCCGGTTTGGGAGCGAAGGACGCTTGTTTTCACTGGGGTTAATCTTCAAGGGAGACAAATTCAGAAAGAGAACAGCTGGAGAAAACTCATGCTGAACAGATAATGTAATTACAGAAGTGTGGGGGCTGAGTGTGTACGAGAATATTCAGTCAGTGTAGGAAAAGAGATTCCTGTGCTTTACTCACATGTTTAATGTTGCAAATTGAGTCCTTGTCTCCGCCACTCTCTTTTCATTGTATCACAGACAATGCTGTTACTGTGCTATTTTAATTATTTCTGTAAGGAGTGAGATCGTGTTTAAATGCAACTTTTATAATACACAAAAATATTTGAAAGCAGACGGGTGGTGTGTTTTATATTTACCAATACATTGCTGATGATGTGGGGAGATGTTTAGACAGTGCAATTGTCATTTTCAAGGTAGCTAAACATCAAATTTGGCTGCAGCCGTGTGCACAATGTAATTCAGTATAAGCAATTATAACTAACTGTGTGTGTTGTAGTTTGTCGGAGGTCTATGAGTCGGCAAAAAGGGAGGCTCGGGACATAGTTCACTACCGTATATAAGATAGTGAAAATACCACATGATAGCTCGCTGCCGTAGATAAGACAGAGAGAAATTGCCCATGGTGGCACACTAAAAATGAAAATGTGGTGTTTCTGAAATGCAAGCCTGAGGTCTCTCTAGTGATTACACGAAAAATCTAAACAAAAATAAGGGGTTCTGGATATTGGGGCCACAAATAAAACAAGGGAATTATGCTCACCAAAATACCACCAACCACGCATACCAAATACGCATGTCTGTGTGCTGAAAACATGCATGTCCACTGTATTATTGTTGTACATGGCCCAATCTGAATACAAGGAGTGATTGTTGCTAAGTTATTTTTCGGCGGTAAGAAAATACCGTCAGGCCCCAAATCTCCACAAAATACCCTACACATTTATGGTGCGTTGCAGGCCGGGAAAGTGATCATAGAGTACCTACTGGGCGTGGCAAGCGTGTCTCACACTGCCATTTGCACATTAAAGGGAACCCATTTTATAATAGCAGTGTGCCACTATAAACAAATTTCAGAATGTCACAAAGGGAAACCACATTCTCAGACCTAGTGCAATATTTAGAGGCAAAGTTGTTTGCACATGGGACTTGGTCGTCGAACAGCACGTTAGAATGGCGTGAACGCATTCAGGGTGAGGTGCAGAAAGAAAAACTAGACAATATTTTTGCAGAAGGCAGCATAATTCAGGTCTGCCTTACAAGATTATTGAATGCAGCCGATAAAAGTGCAGAGAAAGACTGTTTAATACGGCTATGCGGCAAAATATGGTTTATTTTGAATAAGTCCCTGCGAATGCAGGAGAATGATACTCAGCTAATTAACAGGTTAAAGACTGAATTAGATGGGGCAAGTAAAAATCAGGAAATGTTAAGAGTAGAATTGGATGTATGCCAAAAAGACATGCAATTAAAATGCAGAGACTTTGATGCTCAGTTATCCAAAAGCAAAAACAATTTGAGGATAGTGAGCAAGAATTGGTAAACTTAAAAGCCTTAGTGGACCACATTAGACAAGATAAAGATGAGGTTGTTTCAGAAATGCAGATTTTACAAAAAGAACATTGTGAAAAAGAATGTGATCTCCAGAGTGCAGAACAAGAAATGATTAAAATGATTCAAGAAAGAGACAAGAGAAATAAAGAGTTCAATGAATGTCAAATGCAAATGTGCGACATGCAGGAGGTGATTAATAAGATGAGTGATGAAAACAACTATTTGCAAAATGAAGCAAACAGACTCCTTAAAAAGTGTAAGGACTTAGAACAGCAAATGTGCATTCCCAGGTCCCAGGAGAGGCGGCAGGGTACCACATTCAATGGAGTGGAGGTGAATTCTAGCTCTGCCCAAAGAGCTAGTGCTCCAGTGACTGGGCCGGTGACTGAACTTGGTTGCAGCGCCCTTGGGGGATTTGATACTCCCATTGGGGGCAGCCACCAATCTCATACACCTGAAAACAGGATTGAATCACAAAATAGTGCAATTCCATGCATTGCAACAAGTAGCCCCATAAAAATAATGAAATCCATTAAAGCCCTGATCAAACCATTTAAAAAGGGAGGTGAATGCTGCATTGAGGATCACTTAGAAGCGGTGCATGACATTTTTAAAGCACTCCAGATACCTAAGGAACAGTACAGACAATATTTTCATTTAACTTTAGATGCCCCGACGGCTAGCATCATAAGGGGATTAAATGAACAGCAGAATATGATCTGGTTGGAGTTTGAAAAAGAAATTAGGCGTCATTTTTCTCCTTTTCAGTCATTGCAGGAGGCAAAGAAAGTCGCTTACACAATTACTGCTGGACCTAATACATCCCCTCGCCAATTTTTACAAGACTTAAAAAGAGCATTTTCTCGCTTTGATGTATCTTTTGACTCAAATTCCAATGAGTTTAAAACTGCATACTTCTATGGGCTACAGAAAGACATCATATCCCAATTGGTCCGTGAATTTGACCGTGACAAGTCCCTTGAATGGATTGTACATCAAAGCACAAAACTATATGAGGTACTCTATTGTCAGGGTAGAGAAAGTGATAAAATGAAAGATACTAGACCTACATCTAAAGAACCCTCAGCCACAGTAATGGAAATCAGGTCAGCCAAAATGTCCCTTGAGTCTGCTCAAAGCCAAGGTAAAAATAATGTGACACCTGAACAAAGGGGTAATCAAAAAAGATCGCCATTTCCTGTACCAATGTTCCAATCACATGATCCTAGTAATAGAGAGAGCTACATCAGCCCTAGGTATTTAGGGGACAGACCCCGGGTAGGATATCGGCCTGATATGGCAGGTAAGAACAATAACCAGAGACAAAATCAAGATCAAAGAAATGATGGTCCCTACCAGTCATTGGGGACACAGAGCAGATTTGATCCCAACACCATGATATATGGTAATCAGGATAGGCCCCGATATGTGGATCGATTTACTGATAATGGAAATCAACCTAGGGGCCAGTACCCACAATCTGAGAGACAGGACATGAGGCAAAACGTGAACTACAATCCACGTCAATACAATGATTCCCCACCAGGGGACTATAATCAAAGGATGGGTGCAACCCGCTCCCCTCCACAAATGAATCAAGAGTTCAGAAACCATCCCAACCGACATCAATCACCTGAGAGGTATCAGAATAGATCCAACCAGGGGGAAAACAACCAATATCGACCTAGGCCACAGAAAGAGGATCCTAGAGAGATGGAAAGGTTCCAGTGCCTTGAGGCCCAAGTGAAAATGTTAGCTGAGCAAATAGGAAAGCTCTGTACAGTGCAAAAATAACCTTCCAAAGAGGGGGCTAATGGCCATAGCAATGACCGGGGGGCTTCCAAACAGTGACTAAGTACTCATGATAACTGCAGTGCCAAAATGACAGATTGCTCTGATATAATTTTGCATAACGACTCTGAGATGCCTAATGGATTAAATGTGGAAGTGCCAGTAAATGAACTTGTGACAGAAAGTGCAAATACTTCTAAAAAAGAGGTACGGTTTAACCTAGAGCTAAATAAAACAGTAAAGATTTGTACAAATGAAAAAGAAACATTAGGAATTCCAAAAGAACAAAGGGACAGATTTAAGAAAGATGACTCATGCATGGGGAATACCAGTGAACAGGGAGTAAGTGGGGATACTATAGCTCCTTCCCTGGGCAAGCAAAACAATGACCAAACACAGACAGAAAAAGGAAATACTCAAAAGGAGGGTACAAGTCAATCACCTGAAGAATTCTTTGAGCCACATATTTTTGAAGAGGCTGAAAGGGCTGGTATCACACTAAATGTTCACAAATGCACAGAATTAAAAAATGACAAATTGCTGAATGATGTTGTTACACATGTTCAGTTGGACGGTTGTAATGTGGTCTCTGATGTTACCCAGATGGATGGGCGAACAGTGGCCACACTCCAAAAAACCTCTGATCATGGAGAAATAAATAAAGTCTCTCGCGCAGAAATGGGTAAAAAGGAGGGAAAAATATCTTTCCATTTACCAATGTGTTTAGCCAAAAGTGAAAAAGACCTGAGAAAGGTGAGCCCTGAAATCAGTAAGAATTCACATTTCTTATGTGTATAAGAGGAAGTTGAGGACAGACAATATGCACCCATCACTGTAGAAGAAAAATGCCACACCTTTGCTATGATTGACACTGGCGCACAGGCCACAATTATGTCCAAGGAGCTAGTAAAGAGTATCAATGAAGGGAGACCCCCACAGAGTCAGATCACAGTGAAGGAAAATCAAGGCCCAGTGCATAACTTTAATGGGGAGGAGGTGCCCATCATAGGTGTAACTGAGGTTGACGTAAAAATAGGAAAGTACAGACTGAAACAAGAGGTATTGATCACATCTATTTGTGAAATTCCATTTCTGATGGGGACAGATTGCCTGAAAAGATTGTCTCCTCTCATAGATGGGGTGAATGGAGTGCTGTGGTCCTTAACCAAAAAACCATTGAGGCCTAAGAAACTAAAATCACAAAACAGCAATATAAATGAATGTCACACCGTTGCCAAAACAAATGATGCTGTGGAGGTATATCTCCAGAATAGCTGCATACCTAGTGTCACTGTTATATTAATGTGTCAAGACAAAATGCAGAGCGACAATGAAAAACTACCTGTACAAATATACTTGGACCCAAGGAAAAATTGGCAGACTGCCATAGATGAGCACACAATACGTTTTTATTTAAAAGTGAAAACATGCAAACAGAATATTGCTCCTAAAACAGATTCAGAAAAACACATTACCACTCTGGCAGAAATACACATGGAAGATGAGCAACCATGGGTTCATGTTGGTATAAATGACTATTTTAAAACAATAAAAGCCACTTTAGCGCTTGGACATGAAAGGAGTTTCATTAATGAGAAATTGTTGCAAAAGATAATGGAGAGGGAAGAAATCCCGAGATTTAGGATTAAAAACCAATATGTTTCTGGGTTGGACAGTCCAGACTTTGAACACCGAATTGCAGGCAGATGCATGCTTAAAATTAGCATTGGGCAGAAAACAATTTACCATAATGTATGGATAGTGAGTGGAGCACAAAATGAATTTTACATGGGCAATGACATCATGCACAGAATGTGTATGGTGTTAGATTTCCTTAATCAAAAAATATGGTCACGCCTAGGTGGTCCGGCACCTGAATTTGAAGACAAAAGAAGGGCTTATCATTGTGCACAACTGGTTCCTTATGCAATTGAATTACAAATGAGGAAAGATACTATTATTCCTGCATTTACAAAACAGTTTGCAATAACACTGAAATGCAAAAATGGACAGCAGATGAAAGGCACTGATGCATTTGTATGCCTGAATGAATCCATAAAACAGCAAGGCCTGGATTATGAATACATTCCATTGGTAGATATTGGTAAAGGATCTGTAAAGATTATGGTAAATAATAAAGGTTGTCAGCATATTCATTTAGAGGAAAACTCCCCATTAGGAATGGCCATACAAAAATCACATTATACGGCAGATTTAAATAACATGGTGATTGGAAATATTCCTGAAAAGTATGTAGATGCCAAGGGTGAGTTGCCAGAACACCTGGACTCTCAGCCCAAAGGAATATTTAAAATTCATTCTGTGTATCCTTATGATTCAAATGAGACAGTGTGCTGCCATCAAGAGGATTGCATAATATTTAATTTAAATGAAAATGAAACAGAAAATCAGTCCATTGAAGTGGAAGCTGATATGCCAAAATATTTAAAAGTGGCAGCTTTACAAAAAGACACAGCCACACAGTTAGAGGAAAGCGCCGAGATTCCCTTACCAGAAGATTTTCCAGAATTTTCCAAAATGGTAGAAGAGCAGATCTCCTTAGCGGATGCGTGTGAAAGCAATGAGGATAGGGAGATATTTATGGAGTTTAAGGATGTATTTGCAAAAGATGCTTATGATTGTGGTTTAACTGATTTACATGTGGCCACACTACCAGAAGGGTGTAGCAGAAATCCAGTGTTTGTACGCCAGTATAGACTACCGCTGGCATGTTTAGAATCATTGGCAGAGATTATTAAAAATTTGGAATCGCGGGGAATCATCAGGCCCATTCATAGCACATCCAATACACCTATTTTAGGTGTGTTAAAGCCAAATGGTCAATGGCGGCTATGTGCAGACTTGAGAGAGTTAAATAAAAGAGTACCAGTATCTAGATGGCCACTGCCATTCATTGATCAGGGCCTAGCTCAGGTGCATGGTTCAAATGTATTTACCACATTAGATCTCACCTCTGGATATTGGTGCGTGCCATTGGCAGAGGAGATACAACATTTATTTTCCTTTACATTTGACAGGACTCAATATGCCTGGCTTAGAGCTCCGTTCGGGTACATCAATAGTGGGAGTGAATTTGGCATATTTTTGAGAAAGGTTATGCCGGATGCAGCGGAAAGAGGAACAATAGTTTATGTGGACGATGTCCTGATAAAAAATGAAAGCCTGAAAAGCCATTTTGATGAAATAAGACATGTACTTGGCCAATTGCAGAAAGCAGGCGCCAAAGTATCTTTGCAAAAAGCACAATGGTGCAAGAAAAAAGTGAACTTTCTAGGGCATGAAGTGACTGAACATGGGCTAAATCCACAAAAGAAGAAAATAGAGGCCATACAAAGATTAAAAGATCCTAAAAATGTGAAAGGAGTAAAAAGTTTATTAGGGATGACAGGCTATAACAGAAAGTTCATTGAAAATTATGCAGAAATCACTCAACCATTGACTAAACTGCTTAAACTGAATACTCCCTGGAAATGGGAAAAAGAGCAGTCTGATGCAGTGGCTAAATTAAAGGAATGTCTTGTAAAGGCACCATGTTTAGAATACCCCATAAAGGACAGGGATTTCTTTATAGAAATAGGTTTTTCTGAACATTGTATGTCAGCAGTGTTATCACAAAAACACGATTTGAATCACAAAACCATTGCATATGCAAGTAAGGCATTTTCCCAAGTTGAAATGAAATTTAATGAATGTGAAAAGGCCCTATTAACCACTGTGTGGGCGCTACAACATTTCCGCCCCATTGTTCAGGGAGAAAAGGTGATTATTGAAACAAATCATCAACCTTTGCAATTTTTAGAGAGTAAAAGAATTAGATCAGGTAATCTAGCGCAATCCAGAATCACTTCATGGACGCTGGCATTACAAGGTTTTCCAGTAGAAGTGAGATATGGACAAAATAAAAAGAACCCAATTGCTCAAGGGTTAGCTGACTTACATGACTGTGCAGCTGAACAAATACCAAATGAAATGGACGTGGAAACTAGTTTGCAGGAATTTGAACAATCACCACACAAAGCTTTTGATGAAAAAACATGCAAGGATTTGCCAACTGTATATGTGGATGGTTGTACTTTTCACATTGAAAATGACAGTAATAAACAATTAGTGGCAGGAATAGGAAATGTCTGGTTGAAATGTGAAGGCGTCCCCAGTATAGGGATGAGGATTGGAGATAGGAGCAGTCAGGTGGCGGAATTGGCAGCCATTTATAAAGCAATTGCTACTGCAGTTGATAAAAAGTTCAGTGAAATTGTCCTGGTGACTGATTCTGACTATGCACGGAATAGCTTTGTGGAGTATTTGCCTGGTTGGAAAGCAAGAGGCATGGTTACATACAACAAAAAGCCACTTAAACATGGAAAAATGATACAAGCCATAGACAAATTGGTGTCAGAGAATAATTTAACAATATACTGGAGAAAAATTTGTGGGCATTTACAACACCAGGAGAGGATAAGGAGGAAAATGATAAGGCAGACCACCTGGCTAAGATTGGGGCTGTGATGGGAGAATTGCTACCTATTGATTATTTAATGGGTGAAATACAAATTGATGCAGTGACACGTTCTAAAGCACCAAAGGAGGTAGATCAACCGGTGGTGCAGTGAAGTCATGACACGCCAGACCAAGATTTGATTGAGGCACAAAAGAATGATCGAATTTTGGGAATCTATTATAATCATTTGATAGATCCTGAACACAATTCTTTAACAGAAAATGATTGTATGGGAAAAGAAGAGTTGAGGGTGCTATTAAATAACAAAACACGAATTAGATTACAGGATGGACTCATGATTAGAGAGTCCATAACAGGACAAATACAGTGGGTAGTACCCCTTTCATTCAGAGGACTAATGCTACACCATGCACATGATGCCATAACTGCAGGCCATAGAGGTTCACAAAAAACATTAGAAATACTAAAAGATTATGCTTACTGGCCACATATGTCCCAAGATGTGGAATTATATATTAGAGGATGTCTAGTATGCGCCCAATTTAAAGCTGCTTCACCAATGCATAGAGCACCATTGATGAAAAGAGGCCTAACTCTCCCATGGTCACATTTGCAAATAGACTATGTAGGTCCTTTAAAAAGGTCGAGCAGGGGAAACCGTTATATTTTGAGTGTGGTTTGTTTGATGTCGAAGTGGATTGAATGCATTCCTGCACCAGATTGTAGTGCGCAAACAGCAGCCACATTGCTGGTGAACCATGTGTTCTCAAGGTTTGGGTTGCCACAAAGAATTGAGTCAGACAGAGGAAGTCATTTCACAAGTACTCTAATGAGTAAGGTATGGCAAATACTAGGTGTGAAAAGGAAACTACATATCGCATATCGGGCGGCGTCTTCAGGTACAGTTGAAAGAAGCAATAGGTCTGTTGTGGATATTTTAAAGAAATTTGTGGCAGAAGCAGGTTTCAGCTGGGATTTACGTTTACCATTGGTTTTTATGGCAATCAGATCAACTCCTGCCAAAGCAACAGGTGTTAGCCCCCATGAGGTCTTGACAGGTAGGAAAATGGTGTTACCACAACACCTACTATACAGAACACATGAGCAGACACTTGTGAGTGCATCCACAGTTCATAATTATATTGATGAACTGAGGAGGCATTTGCAACATGCATTTGCTTTTGTGCAGAGAAATCTGGAAAGAGCTGCTGACAGTGCAAAGTCTTATTATGACAAAAAGACATCAGTAAAGGAATACAGTGTAGGGGATCAGGTGTACAAGTTTCATTTTGGAAAAAGTAAACAGAAAAATTCTAAATTTCTAGCAGCCTGGCAGGGGCCATTTCGAATTATAGATAAGGTCTCTCCTGTAGTTTATAAAATTTTGAAAAATTAAGGTGAAACGGCAATAGAGCAGTTTGTCCATGTAAATTAAATCAAACCATGCCATCCCAGACATGAGATCAGGCAGCTTGAGCATGTAGAAACAGATAAAGTCCCTTGAACACAAAAAGAGAAAATAAATGGGTACAATCAGGAGGCAGTGACAAAGAAGTTAAAAAGTTGATTGTTATAATGGCACATAAACACTGTAATATATATAAAAATATATAATATAAAATAAATAAATAAATATATATAATGGAAGCTCATGGTTGGTGTGCAGAGAGAAAATGTATTAAATATTGAATGCTGTTTTATATGTTATATGTGCTTGTTTTCTTTTTAACTTGTGTTTAATTTCAGAAAAAAAAAAATAAATAAAAAAATAACGAAATATTTTTACCAAGCATGTTTTATTTTTGGCAAAAGGGTGAAGTTAGTATTGTGCTATGTACTTAATTTGTTTACTTTCTATTTGATTTAGAAAATTAACATTATTTGGTCGGAGGTTCCGGGATCAAAGCCCACGGGAGACGATGGAGTCCTGGAGCCCACGTGGACGGATTCCGGGAAAGCCCCAAAGAGGGGTGAAGACCAAGGCTGCAAAGCAATCAGCATTGAAGATGATACCTATGATATGGTTAATGATGATGATATTTGGAGGGATCTTCAAGAATTCAGAAGCACAGGTTGTCATTGAACCTGGATCAGCATCTGGTATCGCGGTGGAAGAGGCACCAGGGTTCATCATGAGTGATAGAAGGATGATTATCCAAAATATATACATACCATTGAATCCTGAGATTTTGGTTGAAAAACACATGAACAATACCGGAATTAAGATTGAACAGACTAAAGAGTGGCTGGAAATAAGAAAAGAGGACACTAAGCAGTCAATAAGAGATATATTAATGCAATTGGAAAAAACATTCGTGAATTCAGCAGACATTAAGAAGAGGAGAGGAAAGAGAGGTGCGGTGATGCTTGCGATATCATTGGTAATGCCTATAGTTGGAGCCATAATAGGTACCACAATATCAACAGCCAATTCTATTTCGGTAGGAACACTGAGTACTAAAGCGCAACAACTGAGTATTGACCTAGAAATAATACAAAAAACATTAGATGGAATTAGAGGGGGACTGGGTGCACAAGTAAGATTCATAAATGAAACTGCAATCATTCTAAATGAACAAGCGGATGTAATGCAACGGGCGACTAAAATAATACTTAAGCATGACAGAACTTTAAATGAAATATTGAACATAATGAGTCCTGTTGATAGACTATTAACGAATTATATGAGAGAAGTTCAAACTGCAGTTTCACAATTGATTCAAGGACATATCCCCTTGTATTTTGTTTCGCAGGATATTATTCGTCAAATGATAGAAAGATTGACCAGGAGGGAAATTGATATAATACAGGTAAAAATTGCATTCGAAATGGGTAATGCAATGCCGTTATATGTGGACTTGGAAAGACTAGAGATGGGATTTTTGGTATGCATCCCATATGTAGCCCCTGAACTTATTTATCAAACGAAGTGGGTACACAACGTGGGATTTTGGCAAGAGGACACATTTATTAAGATTAAGACTCCAGAAGTGGTGGCATTTCAGTCATGGGAACCTGAAGTTTATTTAATACCAAACCTGGAAACATGTGTAAATTTAAAGAACAAAATTATATGTGTCCAGGTAAACCGTTTGTTCCTGATGCCACAGATGCTATTTGTGGTTTGAAATCTGACCCAAGTATATCAGAGGGATGTGAAGTGATTATTAGCAATATGGGGAGTGAAGAAATGGCACAGGCTACGATGGTCAGAGGTAAATGGTTGGTCAGCACCTGTTTAAAAAACATGACGGTAGTACATTTAAACCATGGAACATACGTGGTTAAACAGATGAAATATAATGTTTTTTTATTTACAGGTTCCAAAGGATACAATTGTGTCAATTGGGGGGTTAACATTGTTTCATGTAACAAATGATGTTTGGGAAAGCCAAGTGGAAAATATCTATTTTTTTCAAAGGGATACTTTTCCAATAGATCCGGATGTGGAATATTTATTGAATCACAAAGAAAGACATGTTATAAAAATGAATTTGAGAAAAAACAATATTACAATTAGTAATCTGGGGATAATAGAAGTGGAAAGATTTAATTGGGGAACCTGGGGGGAACGCTCAATAGTGGGTTTGGCTGTCCTGGTGCTAATCATGGGTGGATGGTTGATTGTGCTATCAGTAAAAATGAAAATGTTACTGATTTTACTAGCTACGTCAGGAAGAGAAAGATATTCCAATACACATGCATTTTAAAAGAAAAAAAGAACAAGTTGTTTTTAGGAATTGGCTTGGATCGTAGCCAAGTTCTAAAAACAAAAGGAGGGTATGTAAGGATATTTGGCGTGTTACAGCACAGAATACAGCACTACTGCACAGGTAGCAATTTTTTTTTTTGATGCAGCACCACCACATGGGTGTGGTGCATTGCTATATGTGTTGCCAGATTAACATGGACATATAAGTAAAGACAGGCTATTCAGTAAAAAACGATTTTAACATATAAGATGCAAATCTATTTTTACAGTTAAAAGCACACGTGCACATTCAAACATGCACACTATTTTTCACCTGAAATGCCTATGGTGCAAGAGACACATTTGAAAATTAATAACTAACCTTATTAATAACTAACCTGACTAATAAAACTGCATTTAACATAACCCACTAATAAAAATGTGTCTCCACTGCAGAATTAGGCCTACTCTGAAAGTGAACTTTTAAACGCACATTCATTTTTTTTTCTTTTTCTCTGCTGCTCTGTCCACATAACTACAGGAAGCAAAGGACTCGAAGGAACAGGAAATCAGTTGGTTACAAATGGTTACTGTAGAAATGAGCCATTGTGTAGTGAGGGAGGAGATGGCATGATTGATTCTGATTGGAGCAGCGTCATAGCAAGTATCATGCTAGAGGCAGTGATTAGAGTTTTGCTGGGGGAGCTTGAGAAGAGGGGGAGAACAATCGAGATTTGGCAGAGCTGGGAGAAGGACCTGTTTCCTGGCTGAAGCATTCCTGCTGCAGAAGCTGAGAATTCCGGGCAATAACCCCGGTTTGGGAGCGAAGGACGCTTGTTTTCACTGGGCTTAATCTTCAAGGGAGCCAAATTCAGAAAGAGAACAGCTGGAGAAAACTCATGCTGAACAGATAAGGTAATTAGAGAAGTGTGGGGGCTGAGTGTGTACGAGAATATTCAGTCAGTGTAGGAAAAGAGATTCCTGTGCTTTACTCACATGTTTAATGTTGCAAATTGAGTCCTTGTCTCCGCCACTCTCTTTTCAGTGTATCACAGACAATGCTGTTACTGTGCTATTTTAATTATTTCTGTAAAGAGTGAGATCGTGTTTAAATGCAACTTTTATAATACACAAAAATATTTGAAAGCAGACGGGTGGTGTGTTTTATATTTACCAATACAGTGCTGATGATGTGGGGAGATGTTTAGACAGTGCAATTGCCATTTTCAAGGTAGCTAAACATCAAATTTGGCTGCAGCCGTGTGCACAATGTAATTCAGTATGAGCAATTATAACTAACTGTGTGTGTTGTAGTTTGTCGGAGGTCTATGAGTCGGCAAAAAGGGAGGCTCGGGACATAGTTCACTACCGTATATAAGATAGTGAACATACCACATGATAGCTCGCTGCCGTAGATAAGACAGAGAGAAATTGCCCATGGTGGCACACTAAAAATGAAAATGTGGTGTTCCTGAAATGCAAGCCTGAGGTCTCTCTAGTGATTACACGAAAAATCTAAACAAAAATAAGGGGTTCTGGATATTGGGGCCACAAATAAAACAAGGGAATTATGCTCACCAAAATACCACCAACCACGCATACCAAATACGCATGTCTGTGTGCTGAAATAATGCATGTCCACTGTATTATTGTTGTACATGGCCCAATCTGAATACAAGGAGTGATTGTTGCTAAGTTATTTTTCGGCGGTAAGAAAATACCGTCAGGCCCCAAATCTCCACAAAATACCCTACAGTGCTCAAAGAGACACATACAAAAAGGGATAAGAATGAACCCTTTCCAATACTCCATGTTAGATGGGGTGTACTGGGTCTGTAGTTTAAAGAGACTACATAAAGTTAATGGCAACTTTACATGTTTCTGGGAGACAGTAGCAAGTCCCAGATAAATGGAGTCAGAGGGAAGTCTAAAAGACAACCCTGTGTTACTGCACTGAGGGTGCTGTGTAACACACACACACATGGTGCCCATGGAGTAGGTGAAGCTCCAGAGCCCAAAATCACACAAATGGTAAAAACACACACAGCAAAAAACATGTAAGAGTGGGATAAAAGGCTCACACTCTTACCAGGTGAAACAAATTAATCCTAGAAATCCAGCAAAGCTGCAGAGGGATTCAATAGGCAAGGGAAATTAGCCATTTATGAGAATTCTCCCTAATAAAAGAAAGAAGAAGAGGTGAGTGCCCGGCCCCCACCGCAAGCCATGGGATTGGCCTGCACTGCACTGCTCAAGTTTACAGTGCAAGCCCGGCCCACCCGGCACTGAGATGTGTGAATCCCGGTGCCCGTGTTTGGGAAACGAAGGCCCGCTGCATGGTTGCTGCTCCCGGGCCACCCAGTGGTGAAGTGAAGTAAGCGGGCATGCCCGCACAAGGAAATAGGAAGTGAAAAACCCTGCGTGATCCAGGGCCACCAGAGGTGCTGAGAATGCCATGTGCCGCCAAGGGAGAAAAAGAAACGGAGTGGCCATAGCCGAGAAGAAAAAAAAAACAGATGCCCGCCCCGCAACACAGTGCAGTCATTTGCCGTGGTGTAAAGAGGAATGGAGAAGCGGCATCCACCACCGCAAGGGTAAGGAGGAGAGGGCGCTCAACACCCTGCCAGTTGTTTTGTCCTGGCCGTGGCCCTCGTTAAGAGGGTGCTCATGCCACTGGGGGGAGGTGCAACCACAGCCCCTCTGGCTGCCGCCAAGTCATCAATCCTGCTCCCACAACAGGGTGGAAACCAAGCCCCACCATCAGTGCTCCCATGAGGAAATGACAGGCCAATCCTGCAATAAAGAAGAAAGACCCCACCCCACAAGCTAAGCCGACACACTGCCACCCACCGCAGGACCACAGGCTAAGGGGGCGGCAATGAAGGAAGTGCTCCCCAGGCTGCAATAAGGGTGCAGCATCTGTGCCCAAACCGGTGTGAGGGAAAAGGGGGTAACATAGATGACCGTACACCCAGAGAGGCGCCCAGGCTGTGAGGCCGTGATCATGACATGCTACGGGTCGGAGCGAAGGTAGAGTGTACCCGCACCCCACCCGGCAGCCAGAGACAATGTAGCCAGCGTGGCCTTCCACGCTTGGCTGTTCAGCATCCCGCTGCCACCGGAGAGCGAGTGCCACCCCTTGCAGGCACAAGTAGTTGGCCTAGCCGGTGACTGAAAAGGCAACCCCCACGATCCTGGCCCACCTGGCGGTGGTTAATAACACGCTCCACATCGAAGCAGGAAACAAGGACAAATGAATATTGCCGGAATCACCCGCTGAGATCCAAGGGTGTCTGAGAGTGAGAAAGAAGACACACTCTGTGAGTTCGCAGCAAAAGAAAAACGTTACGAGAGGGCACAATGATAACACTGTGTTTGGTTCCCTACATACGCCCCCTGCAGACCCCAGGCTGTGATGGCGGTAAATGATAATGTGGTCCAAGTCGCAGCAGAATGTCATCCTAATACCCCTCGCAGGCACTCTCACTATGCACCCGGGCCAGGAGGCTGTGACTGTTAGCGCAAGTAACAGGATGAAGATGGCCCTCTACAGATCCTGGGCCCGGCGGTGAGTTACAGAGGAGCCCCAAGTGAGGGCAATGGGAAAAGTGCAGTGTTCCAAGTCAGAGGGCGAAGGTTGCCAAATAGAACCCGGGCCCTTAAGCAGTGATGTGAATTACTGCGCACTGCACTGGCACTGCACCTGTGATCAATGTCCTGCACAGTGCCATCAGGAAAATGAAGGGGGTTACAAATTGTGCCCGTATGGCAATACATGAGAGCACTAAATACATCAAGCACGTAGACGCCGGCCTGGGGGAGCTAAATAATGAGTAAATGGCTGCCAACACCACACCACTCTACCAGTGTCACCCTGTCACCACAGTTACCCTACCACTGGTGCACGCTCCTGCCTGAGAAGAGGAGGTGACAATTTCCCGCCTAGAGGAGGGAGAGACCAAGGGCGGCCTCCTGCTGCTGTGGAAATAATTAGGCAGCAAATGGCCCCAACACTGTGCCACCACAGTCACCCTGCCTGCCCTACAGGTGGCCTTGGCACCGTGCAACAAATGCTCGTGGAATGCCATATTATCAGAGGTTCCGGCCAATGTGGGCCGAGGGGCGTTAGCTGCCGGCCCCCTGAGATGAACCCACAATGCTGAATCAAAACCTTCTGTCGGACCAACTAACACATGCACCCCTGGCACCCAACATCCACCAAGAAGCAGTGCAACGGGCAAGGTAAGGGTTGCAGCTCAGCACAAGTGCTTGTGCGCCCTCCTGAAGACAAGTGACACTCCTGACAGGGAAACATGGCCAAAAGGGGGGTGAGTGTCATCCTGTTACCCCAAGCCCTCGAAACATCACATGGCATGGCCTAGATGCCTGGCTATCTGCCTCTTGCTGCCCTGCCCCAACATTAAAGGGAAAGGAACTGACTGCGAACCTGAATAAGGCGCAGCCTGGATGCCCTGCTATCTGGGTCCCGCTGCCCTGCCCCCACATCAAGAGAATACGCCCTGCCCCCACATCAAGGGAATACGCTGATGTGTCGCCTGGTACCCACCAGGTGCGGCTTTGCCAGTCCTCAAACTGTACCATCAGTGGACCTGGACATGCGGAAGTGACTACTCTGAACGGACACTGATGGGTAGTGAACTGTTCTCCTGCAGTCCTACCATGGCTTAAAGAGGACTCAGTGAAGATGCGTTTTGATGTTGTGGTCCTGCAAGTTGTAGGGGTGCTTTATATGGTACCAGCAGATACACATGGGAGTCATGCAGTGGTTGCAATTCCTCACCCCAGGTCAATAAAGGGTTATGCAACTGATGGTCAAACTGCCAACATTCCAGTAGCGGTTCACTCACCGTGACTGTCATCTGCGGGTTATGTGTTGTATGTGTAAAGATATGTGAACCCCATGTGTTTAGCAGTGGCATATCCTATTTTGGTGTTGGTCCCAATGACTCAGAAGTAACCGAAGTAATGTCGTTCTGTAATGGGGGGGGTGGAATTATTTTTTTTGTAGTAACTGTTGTTTGTTTGTTATGAAAAAGGAGGCGTGTTGTGTAGTGATGCTCCCACATGTGTTGGCCCTTTAAGGGGATGTGTCACTCCCACGAGTATTGCCCTTTTAAGATGAGCCATGACTGCATCATAGTCCAAGATAATTAAAGGAGCCCTGCAGGCACGTGCAGTAGAATTGCTGCAGACTCCAAAATGGAATGACCTGAGTGATGTCTCATTTCGGGCCTGAAGGCCCCCACAGTGTAAGCACAGGCCTGCAGGCCATGTTACCATGGGGCCCTCTTGCCAGCCAGCTGGCCAGGGTCCGCATGTGCGGGTAAGGAACGCCCTGCCCCATCCAAGACGGGGTGCCCCCCGGCAACCCCTCATGGCACTGGGCCTCTGTGGTGCTGGTGTCCCATAGCACCCCCAGGGAGCTGGTGCAATGTCCATAGCCAGCCCCCCAATCACAATATACCATATCGTGCCAAAACCATATCATGCAATACTGTCCCATATCATAACCAGCCAAATGTGCAAATAAAGGAAGATAAGAGGTGCTTAAGATAGCAAAACTGCATCTGTTGATGGCTAACATTAAATTGATGCATTTTGACATGCTGTTAAAAAGCGAGTTTTAAGATAATCTACAAGCAAACCTCACCAAAAATACTTTGGAGTGTGAACGGAACGGAGAGGTTTGCTCATGCTTGGAATTTCACATCAAGCAAAGCATTTGAGCTCCTTTACAGCCACCAAGCCAGTCGAAGCGAATCAGCTGTGCACACTCCACTTCCGTGCAGTGAGTGGCGTGCTTCCACCAACAGGAACCACGAGCTGAGCATGCAAGCATGGACACATTGATGACAGATGGCATACTCAGAAGGGACGTCATTTGCAATGCGACCCTATATTTAAAAACATTTTAAAAAAAGAAGTAACTTTAATTTTATTTATCATTTTTTTATTCCGGGGTCGCAAGTAAGACCGCAGGGGTAGCAGGCAGGAATGCAGGGTTCACGGCTGTGACACCTGACGACCGCCAAATGACATCCCTGGAATTATTGGCATTATTGCATGCAGTAATTCTGGGAATTTGTATCATCAGAAGGTTACCTCGGGTACAGCGGATATGGAGGCAGCTTATCCATATTGGTACTCAATTCGGGACTTCATTTACCTTCAAACCTTGTTCCACTCATTTCCAAAACCAGTAAAGTGCCAAGTGCATTTCATTGGATTATGAGTTAAGACAATACATCCAGAAGTCCTCAGTTTTAATTACTTAGTTATTGTTAACTCTGTCCCCCACCAAGCACATATAAACAAACTCAAGGGCACGACATTCGGTCATAATGTATTGCACTTTTTCTAGACAGCCAGGGGATTGACATAATCGACAATCCCTTGAGTCCCTCGGGATACCCCATTGTGTTCCTCTGATTGTCAACAGTGGGAGCTGGTTAGTCCTAAGGCTCAACATAAAAATAGCGAACAACAGGATTGGGACAGAGTATTAAATACCTTTAAGGCTTCAGATACCTCTGCGTGACCGTGGAAACTGCCACAAAGTTATGCAATGTTGCCAAGTGAGAATAGTTCTTGGCCCAATCCCATAGGTGCGCCTTATGGAAAAGGGAGGCCTTTGCCACCTCCAAATTGCGCTAAGAATCTTGCAGTGGGGACCAATCACTATCCAGGAAGAGGTCCACGTTAAGTGTTTCAAAGCTCTTACCTTGAGCCCCCCGCTCATATCCCCAGTTTCTTTAAAAGAGGGCATTGCAGATTTGTTTTGGACTTTATGTATAATGCTCCCCTGTTTTTCTTTAAGTTGGTTACTCAATGAGACGATCCCAAGTTTGAGCCTCAAATATTCCATGGACACTGAGGATGTTGTATTTCACGCTGTGCTCCAAAGCGACCCTCCAACCCCATGCTATTATACGGTCTGGAGGCCTTGGCTATTAAGGCAAGATCCTTAATAGCCAATGCCTCCAGACCGTATAATAGCATCGGGCTGAAACACTGCTTGTAAAATATTAGGGTTCCCTTAATGGTATAGCCTGCTGTTGTCTTAATGAACTTAAGTAGGAGTAAAGTCAGTTGTCTTGCCGTTCTTTTCTTGGTCTCACTTATGTCAGTGTAGCCTTTCTTATGGCTCATCTCAAGACCAAGGTCGATATAGCTCTTCACATAATCAAGCATGCCCATTTGCATTGCCATGGATAGCTTATTTACCATTTTCCGTGCCACACGGCATACTCATTCTGTTTGTTTAGCATGTTTCTCATACCTCTTTGTCTATGGTCGAATAGCACAAGATCGTCAACACATAACATGCTACCAATGTGTTCTGTGCCAACCTTTGGCCGGCAATTTAACTTGTCCAGCAGGCGGGCAGGTAGATCAGTCATGTAGAGATTAAGGGCCTGATTTACAGAAGAGTTTTCTAACGGCGCAAAACCATAGGTAAATGCTCTGTGAATCAGGCCCTAAATATAAGCACACACCCTTAATTGACTCCCCTGATGGTGTCAATCAATCCGGACATTCTTCCATGGTTATCCAAGCATACCCGAACTTGGCTCTTTGGGTGGAGTAACTGAATTGCATAGGCCAGCCAGGCTGGGCAATCCATTTTTTGTAACTTGTGCCACAGTTTGGCACGATCAAAACAATCAAAGGCAGCTTTGAAATCCATATTAGCTATAAATAGTGCAGGCTGTTTTTTTCCCCTGGCCTTCCTAACCAGCATGTCCAACATCAAGTAGTTGCAGATCCTGGACGTAAGCCTATCTGGTATTTGTACTGGACTCCAGATTCCTGCGCCCAGTTCGGCAACTCCTTCAGCAGGAAAGTTCCAAACAGTTTACCGGTTATTTGCAACATGGACAGCAGCCTGTACTTGTCTGCAACATTTCTGTCACCTTTCTTATACACCGGTACCAACACAGACTGCTGCCATGAGAACGGTACTTGGTGTTCCTCACAGATCTTGTTGCACAAAAACAGCAGGATGTAGGCCCAGGCTTCCTTGGAGTTTTTCAGCATAGTAAATGGTTTCAAACCAGCACTACACCTAAGTCAATGCCTAGCATGTGATGCCCAGCTGGAACCCTTAATTATATATTTTTATGCCTAAAGTTCTTTTATTCCTGAACGATGTACCCTTATATCACGTCCCTCTCTTTGAATCCCCCCAGTCTCACTGAACCAAGAAGAAGGTTGTTTTACAAAGTTAAAAGATTTATTTGATGGATTTCAACAATATATATATCACACTTTTATGAATTATGAACAATATCTGGATATCACACTATTAATATTTATACATTGATCAGCGTTGGGTGATATTACAGTCAAGAATCCCTTTAATCCATATGAGTATGGATGAAAAGAATATTATAGCATAGAAAAAAAACTGGGTGTGGGTTCAATGAGATGCAATGATATGAGATTAATGCAGCACAGAAATAAAACTTGATATGAATTCAATCAAATGCAATGTAATTACTCAATTCCCCCTCATATGCAATATATAGATGGAAGATGAGAAAACAGGTTTCAGGAATAAAACACTCTACAAATGCAGTTTCAATCCCAATTCCCCCAGCCAGCTTTAGAGAGAAACAGGAATGATTTTAAACTGGTCAAATGCTTTTGAATGTGGCTTGCAATGAATGGGAAAAACACTAAAAATGGATTTCATTCTCTAAAGTTGATTCAGAACTAGTGGGAGCTGCTTTGGATAGCCTCAGGTAAACACTAGCAATGATGGTGGAATAACTGGTAGATAGGAAAATGAATTCAGAGGTTAAAGGAAAAGAAATAGCTGTTTAATAGGTGGTGAAATTGAACCAAATGAAGAATCGCGGCAAACTTTTCTGTGTGGGGAAAAAGCGATTGCGGCAAAACTATAAGGAGTTTGAATGCGGTTTTGGATTTGTTTGAAAGGTGAGGATATTAGCTTCAATTTGACACTTAAATATCGTTTCTAGCAGGTTCAAAAGTTACAGAGGTTTTAGTAAAGGTCGATTTTCTCAAAAAGAGTCAAGATTTCAAATGAGATATGCGCTTTTGAAGATTACCACAAGGATTTCTTAACACTAAGGAAGGCTATGAAGATGCGAGATACCAACGGTACAGCCACCAGTCCAGAGGCGCCTCTGCCTGATCTTTGCCCACTGCGACAGTTGCCTTTCTTCAGCAAAATATATTAGCGCAAAGATGATTTATCACTACAATTATCACAGGATTATATGGATGAGAGAAGGATTCAGGACAGACAAAAGAGTTCTACAATGCAGTTCTGGATATGATAGAATGGGTTGGGTAGGATTACGTAAGGATAAGAGATTGGCTATGGACAATTATATGCTAAATACTCACAACTATGGTTTTGGAATAGGCCCGTCAGGATCTGGTCAAAGGGTTTTGGACTGGAATCTGCTCGCCACCGGACAGGATTCAGGGCACCTAGTTCTGCTCTCAGTACGGCACTCTGTCTCTGCATGGCCTCCTGGAATGGATCTGACGAGTTGGTTCTGGGTTACAGCTCTGCTCTACTGGTTTGGATCTTTGGGTTCTAGCAAGAGTTCTTGGCAAGAAGCAGAAAAACAGCACAGCCCGGCTGTCGAATTGGTTGTGCCCCTTGGAAGTTTGGGGTTAAAATCAGGTTGCAAGATTTTAAAGGCCAGCTAAGAAGGGTTCAGCTTTGGATTGGGCCTTCTGCTTCAGTGTTCTGGAGTCTTGATCTGGGTTCTGGAGTCTTTATCTGGGTTCTGGTGTCTTGATCTGGGTTCTTCCTGCAGAGCGCTTCGCCAGTAAATCAGTTGATGAGTGAATGTCTGTGTGTCTGTCTCTAGGTCCTCAACAGTCCCTATCTATGTATTTCCCAAAGGGGTGGGTAGGCTGATTATACTAAGCCCAACCCGCCAGTCTTTTTAAAACATAGAGATTGAATTGTCACTCTATATTGCTTTTGAGGGGAAGTCTCTTCTTTTCCATACTTTGATTTTAAGGTACAAGTTTAAATGACAGTATAAGCAAATGCCAGCGTCTGACACAGGCAAGCGGCGGTATTGCGCCCATTTTTAACATATTTTTCCAAGCAAGCATCTTTGAATGTGGATTTTCTTCTGATAAGATATGTTTCTGCTGACATTGTGCTTAGGTGAATTCTTTAAATAAAGTGATGTTTAACAACCCACAAGGATGTTGGATCTTTTCTAATGTTAGGGAACCATGATTCTTTTATTTTCCAGAGCCAAGGAAAAACTGATTTTTAAAGCAGTTCTGGGTTTTCCCTTGCAATGCAGCACTGCTTTTTCAAGTAGTTTCATTTTCCTCTGTGGGCAGCCAAAGGTTTTGGCAGTGGTCTCCTGTGTTACGACTGACATAGGCAAAATGGATTGGCGGCCTATTTTTCAGGTTTCCCTGCGCACTTTCAGAGATTTTTAGAACAAAGATCTTTTAGGCAGCCACTCTGTTTTTTCTGCTTCAAGCAGCGCACAGTGATGTTGCAGGGCATAGACTAGTGGGTTAAAACATACCACAACACCAAGTTGGACAACCCATTTGGTCCAGGTGCTTGTGAGGTCTTGAGGTTTGCTATTAAATCAATCATACAATGTAGTGTAATATTCAACGGCCATACCTGCATAGGGGTTGGGTCCAATGGGTACACGAGGGGCTCGGGCAGTCCCTGAGTTTTTATATGTTTTTCCCAAGGGTCCTTGTTAATTGGGTTGAGGATCATTTTGGTGTCACTACCCTTAGCTTGCATTAGGATCTGCCATATGGAGCAGGAGTTCCTAGATATAAGGGCCGCCTGCATTTTCTGCAACTGAGCATTCATAGTGGAGTTTATCCAGTATCTAAGCTGATTTCGGTAACGGTTTTTCTCCTTTTTGACTAATGCTGTTAGATCCTGCTGATTAAAATTGGCCCTTTTATAGCTCTTAGATCTCTGCATAGTTTTCGCTTAGCATCCCGAATAGCAATATCAAAAGGTTTAAAAGATTTGCCATTTACAGTTGCCAAGCCGCTACCTTTAAAAGCACCTGCTGCTTTGGCAACTTCCTTTAGCCAGTCCTCAAATTCATCTGGGGTTAGGCCTAAAAGTGCCTCCATTTCACTATTGGAGACACTGATAGCTACTTGGGAGGCCTTCTGCAAGTTAGCAACTGTCCAGTGGATGCAACTTCCAGCATGATTACAGTATAACCCTCCATTTGACACCAACAGATCTCTATCCCCCTGGGGTTTTATTGTCAATGAGAGTATAGCATGGTCACTGTTTACCCCAGTGATCACCTCAGGTTTTAAAATACTCTCCACAAGTATGTTATTACCAAAAAGATAATCAAGTGTGGCCTTAGTTTTTCCATTATCCTAAGTAAGTAAATTGACCAGGGACATCCCCCCTCACTCTGCCATTTAAAAGTGTGAGTTCCCTGTCTTCCATGAAGACCAACCACCTTTTCCCATTTGCATTAACGTTGTCAGAAAGACATTCTTATATACCGTTGCTTCTGAGGTATCCCTGCATCTGGCATTAAAATCCCCGCCCACTAAAGTTGTCCCTTGGCTTTGAAAGCCATCCCAGTTTGCTAGGATTTCTTCTACTTCTTCACAAATTAATTCCCCATTTCCTTGTCCCGAAAGGGCAGTACACATTCATCATCAGTAGTGTATCAATGCCAGTTTCTTTCGGACAGTTTACCTCTACTCCCATTACATTTCCACTTTCCATAGACACAGGGTACCTCTTAGAGCTGAAAACATTTGAAACACGTATTAACCCCTTTAGTGTGGAGTGCAAAGTATCTCGTCCTCCACACTGCTTACTTTTGGGGGGCAGATCGCCCCCTGTTCTGCTCCCTCGATTGCGCTGACCCCCAAGCAGTGAAGGGGAGGACATCCCCTTCCGTGCCTGGGGGTCGGGGGGATGCTGTGATGACATTGGTGCATGCTACATGCTTCAGGATGTAAATTTTTCAGGGACCATTTGCGTCCTACAAGGGCATTTCCTGCCCAATTTGCACAAGTGAGGGCTCATTGGAAAGGGGAGACGCTCCCCTTTCCGAAGAACCTTCACACCAGCAGATTGCTGGTCAAGGATTATTTGATCCTCGGCCAGCAATTCCCACTGGAACACCAGGGAATTGATATGGGGGGTGGGCCCCCCCAGCCATATAGGTGCCCACCAAAATAATGAAAGAAAGGACAACAATGCATTGCCTTCTTTGGGGGCATATGGGTGCTGTTTTACACCGAGGGGCCCTCAAGTAAGGCAACATTTAAAAATATTTTTGGGGAAGACTTGGGGGCATTAGGGGGCTGGACTCATGCCTGTGGGCCGGGCCCTCTCAAATACCTCACCACCCCAATGAGGGGCAGATGTTTTCTGCTTCCCTGGGGGGCAAGTGAAGATCTAGCTCAATTTTTCCAACACTGGGAAGCAGAAAGAAGCACTAGACCACCAGGGAATTCATTTTATGGGTGTGGGGAAAGGGAGGGCCCAGGTCAAACTACCCACACCCCAAACAAATCCACAATGTTGTTTTGCCTTCTGTGGGGGAAGAAGGGTGCTGTTTTGCACTCATTTGTCCCAAGGAAGGCAAAACAACATTCCACTACATTGTTAGAAGCCCACTTGGTGTCATCAGGGGCCAACCTCAGTCCCTGGGGGACGGCCCTCTCAGGAATTCCCCCCAGAGAGGGGCACATCCTTTCTGATTCACTGAGGGGGCACTAACCTAAGGGTATGGCCCAATGTGTGTACCCATGGGAAGCAGAAAGGAGCAATAGGCCACCAGGGAAAGGATTTTTGGGAAGGGGCTCTTTGGCTGTTTGGCCTGTTGCCCGTAGCAGCACTGCTGGTTAGTCATGGATCTCTGGGCAAACCATGTTAGAGCTTTTCCCTCCGGGGAGGGGTGGGGATAACGCAGGGTCACCCCATGACCACTGATGGGCCAAGTAGGGAGACCATCCCCAAGTTCAGCGCAGGTCCCATGGAGCCTTGAGAGGGTCCCCATCCACCACTTTAGGGAAATTCTATAACACAGTCCAGCCAGAGCTCCTGGACCGCCGGGGGTGCTGCCTCCCAGCTTGGGCACCTTCTTCACTTGTGGGTCGATCATCCCCAAGTTCAGTTGCTTTCACAGGGAGCCCCGGCAAGGTCCCCATCCCTTCCCGGAGGGAAAAGCTCTAACGCAGCCTAGCCAGAGCTCCAGGACAGTCAGGGCTGCTGCCCCCAGCCTTTTACGCCTGCCTCCCTTGTTGGTCTACCATCCCCAAGTTCATTAGCGGTCTCAGTGAGCACTGACAGGGTCCCCATACCTCCCTAGAGAGAAAACCTGTAACCAAGGCCAGACAGTACTCCTAGATGGTCAGGGGTGATTTTCCCGGCTTTTGGCGCCTGCCTCCCATTTTGGGCGACCATCTCCAAGTTCAGCACCGGTCCCAGGGAGCCCCGGGAAGGTTCCCGTCCAACCCTGGAGGGGAAAGCTGTTACGCAGGCCAGCCATTGCTCTGAGACATCTGGGGGTGCTGCCTCCGGGCTTGGGCACCTGCCTTCTTTGTTGGTTGACCATCCCAATTTCCGCGGCAGTCCCAGGGAGCCCTGTCAGAGTCCCCATCACTCCCTGGAGGGAAAACCTGCAAAGGAGGCCAGCCAGAACTCCGGGATGGTCATGGGTAATGTGCACGATTTGGCACCTGTCTCCAGGGTCGGACTGGGACAAGAAATAGGCCCGATCACCCCAAAAAAGTGGGCCACCTCTCGCCTCAAAAAAGTGGCCCATCCCTCGCTTCACGACCCTTGGCCTCTGATGACATCGCCGGAACTGATGTCTTTTGACCCCACCCCAAAGTGACATCCCGGGAAGCAATGAAACACAACCTTTCACCCCTTGACTAAACAGGAAGTGGCATCAAATGGCATTGTTCCTAGGTACACTACAAAAATATAGTTATGATTTCACTAATGTGATATACATTTCATGCAAGAATGGATCACCATATGTATCATTAATATCTATGTGTATAGATCATATTATCAAATTACTGTGTATCCAAGCAGACGTCTAAGGCCAAATGATAATATGTTATTGTATAGCACTTACGTTTAAGCTCTTATTTATAAAACAAATATGCATACAATATCACCTAACCTGTGTTGGTACTCATTTATCGACCTAAGAAGGATGAAAGGCTTTTTGAAAAAAAAAGAGAAAATAAAAAAAACAAAATGTTTTCATTTTTTTTTTAAACCGTCCCAGGCGTGGCCAGAAACTGGTCTGCACTCCCAAGGGACGATTTCGGACCGGCCACAGGCTGAAAGGCTGAGGGGCCAATCCGACCCTGTCTGTCTCCCATGTTAGGCAATCATCCCCAAGTTCAGTGCTAGTTCCAAAGAGCCCCTGCAGGGTCACCATCCCTCCCAGGAGGGAAAAGCTGTAAAGCCGGCCAGCCAGAGATCTGGGGCAGCCAGGGTTGCTGCCTCCCAGATTGGGCACCTGTCTCCCTTGTTGGTCGACCATCCCCAAGTTCAGCAGTGGTCACAGGGAGCCCCAGCAAGGTCCCCATCCCTTCCCAGAGTGAAAAGCTGTAACACAGCCTAGCCAGAGCTCCAGGACAGTCCTGGCTGCTGCTCCTGGCCTTCGGCACCTGTCTCCCATGTTTTTCGACCATCCCCAAGTTCAATGGCAGTCCCAGGGAGCCCTAGCAGTGTGCCAATGTCTCCCCAGAGAGAAAAGCTGTAACGTAGCCCAGACAGAGCTCCAGCATGGTCAGGGCTGCTGCCTCTTGCCTTGGGCACCTATCTCCCATGTTGGGTAACCGTCCCCACATCCAGTAGCAGTCCCAATGAGCCCCGAGAGGGTCCCTGACCTTCACTGGAGGGAGAAACTTTAACGTAGGCAAGTCAGAGCTCCAGGGTAGTCAGGGATAATATCCCTGGCCTTGGGTGGCTGTATCCCATATGAGGCGACCAACCCCAAGTGCAGCATCTGTCCCAGAGAGCTCCGGCAGGGACCCATCCCTTCCCAAAGGGAAAATCTGTAATGCATCCCAGCCAGAGATCCGGCATGGTCGGGTGATGTCTCCAGCCTTGGGCACTCATCTCCCTTCTGGGTCATCCACCGCCAAGCCCAGCCTGGAGCTCTGGCTGGGCTGCGTTATAGTTTTTCCCTTCAGGAAGGAACAGGGTCCCTGCCGGGGCTCTTTGGGACAGCCGTTGAGCTTGGGTACTGTCCACCCAAATGGGAGACAGGCATCCAAGGCCGGGGACATCACCCTGACCATCCGGGAGCTCTGGCTGGGCTGTGTTACATAATTTCAATCCGAGAAGGGATGGGGACCCTACCAGGGCACCCTGGCACCAGTGTTGGGCTTTGGGATAATCAACCCACATGGGATCCAGGTGCCCATGGTAGGGACATCACCCCTGACTGTCGTGGAGCTCGAGCTGTGCTGCGTTAAAGCTTTTCCCTCTGGGCAGGAATGGGGACACTGCCGGGGCTCCACGGGGACTGCTGTTGGACTTGTGGACAGTCAACACGTTTTTATTTCTGCCCAGGTAGGTGCACCCACACATGTGAGGTTTCATTTTTGTTGGGACACCTTTGGGAATCTGAGAAGGTAGGACATGTGTTGTTGCCGGCGTGTTTTGGTGGCTTCCTGGTGGCAAATGTCTGAACATTTTGTTTTTCCCCCTAAAGTTTGGAGTTTGCCGGGCCTTGGCGGTAATACATTCTAGGGTGATGTAGAAATGTAACTTCAGTACTCTTAGGTAGGTTCAACACTTAAGCTTTATTCTAAGTTACATCGAGCTGGCACAATAGGACACCTATATGAACACCACTGGGTCCCATCACGCAGGCTGGCTTAGCTTCAACTGACACTAAGCAGAACCTAGACATACACTCACAGGGCAACATTCCACACTAGCACTCCAACATTCGTTCAGCTCAGGCATTCATAGACAAGCACTATATAACATATCTCCTTCCCTTACAACCAACACACACACACAGAACTGTACATTACAACACATCTCCCTTTCATATGTATACACAACATACACACTCTCACAACAACATTTCACCTTTGAAGAGGGTGTGCTACTCTGTAAAAACTTGTGGGCATGACCCCTATTTACCAACTGGGAAATTACTATTCCTCCTCTGATAGATGGGGACAGGCACAACCTCCCCTTCACAACATTTTGGAAGCATGATCCTCTTTTTCCACTAGGAAACACTCCCTCTACTAATTCATGGCACAGGCGCGACCTAACCATCACAACTTGACTGAGTCGTGACCTCTCTCTCTACATTTGGAAAACTACCACTCCCCTATCGGGTAGATGGTTGCAGGCGTGACCTCACCATCTAAACTTTTTCCGAGGTATGACCTCACCATCACAACTTCTTCAGAGCATGACCCCTCCCATTGACCATTTAGAGCACCCAGTGTCCCTTTAGGGCGTGGGCACGACCTCCCTGTTTCCATATGTAGAAGGCATGACCTCTACATTACTATTTGCAGGTACACGACTTTACATATTTGCTAATATAATTACACTACTTCCTTATTACCTTTGGTACAGTCACAGTCACTCACTCTCATGGAATACATCAAACATATTTAGCACATACAACTCACATGTTGAAATTATAAATAATTTTGTTTGGTTTTGCTAGAACCAAACAAAACATGCATAGTGTAAAGTTACCAAATTGCTAAAAGTTTTTATTGTTTCATTCAACATAACCCTGCAAATCGTCAAAATTGTTATTACTAATACACTCACTCTGCCTTACACTTCTTGCCATTCCAGGCATACATCATACACTTCTAATTGTCACTCTTAAGACAATAACTGTATTCCAATAACGTCTTTAGTAGTTCATACTTCACCATATGTGCATCTATACTTCAAACGTTACATCATCTTTTCATGTTACACTGTACCATTTGCTCCAGGGCATCACAATTAACATTACTTCAAGCAATTCTATAGGATAACGATACACGGCACTACTTCAATCTCTTCCTTTGTGCCAGCATTTCATGTAACATTGTACAGCACCTTTGCCACCTTAATACTTCTAGTTTCATGAATCAGCAAGGATCTGTCCCTCGTCTGCTGCTGGAATCATCATAAAGTTCCTCTAGTTTGTTCACTTTCTAACTAGTTTTTCCCTGAAGTCTTGATCTCTATTCACTTAGATCCGTGCACGGACATCTGATACAATCCGTCATCACTGTGCCATCTCCACGCTTAGAGGTACTTTCTTCTATCCTTTTGTAAATCGCATCCAGCGGCACCGTGCTCTCAAAACGCTGACATCACTTCACTTTTACCACATCATTTGTGGACGGCATTCTACCGCACGCCATCACCCCTTGCTCCCGATGTAACGTCACCAGTCAAACGGCAACTGTGGAAAGCTACGGATCTCCTCCCTCATCATTTTTCTCGCTGTCCCAGCCGCGCTGGGTTCTTGAGTCCCACGCAAATGTCAACAACACATGCTCCCGTGCGTTCAGGCAATGCATATCTTTATCAACATCCCTTCTCTTACTCAGTCCTGGGAGCAGACCCATTCTTTACTTTCCCATGGCGAAGCAGCAGTACTGTGCTTTCCTTTTACATTGGGCTGGAATTCATACTATATTCCTTGTACCCCTGGTCACAAGGTTGTGGGTCACAAGCTACCCCTCTGGGAAAGTTCCCTTCTACTTCCTTTTTCCCTGGGCACCGGATTGGGTCTCCTTTCACATTTGGGCTAATGGACTTCCCCTCACTGCCCTGGGTGATGCGCTGGGGCATTTTCTTCATTTTACTTCTCGTAAGTTACAGCCCCTTACTTCTGCTTGGAAAACGTCTACCCCTTACTCTTTCCTTGGTAGTGGTTTCTCTTAACCCCAGTGTTCATGGACTTCCTCCTCACTGCCCTGGGTGCTACTTCCACCCCTGCGCTAGGCTTTTCCTCCCCTTCTTATTGCCCTGGGTGATGGGACTTACTTCTCATTGAGGGGCAGTGGTTCCTCTTCCTTTATACTTCTCCCCCCTCAGCAGACTGCTCCTTTGCTTCTTGGTTGCAGGTTCTTAGTTTCCTTGATGCCAATGTAGAAATGTAACTTCTGTACTCTTAGGTAGGTTCAACACTTACGCTTTATTGGACACCTATAGGAACACTACTGGGTCCCATCACTCAGGCTGGCTTAGCTTCAACTGACACTATGCAGAACCTTGACATACACTCACAGGGCAACATTCCACACGAGCACTCCAACATTCTTTCAGCTCATGCTTTCACAGACAAGCACTATACAACAGGTGATTCACACAATGCAGACCTCTTTGGATTCTACCAGTGGTTTAGCCTTTTCCCTTTGTGCCCAGTATGTGAGATATAATTTTCATCGGGTCCCCTTTGTGAATGTGGGAAGGTAGTAAATGTGTTGTTGCTGGCATGTTTTGGTGGTTTCCTGGTGGTAAATGTCTGAAAATAGTGTTTTTCCCCTGTATTTTGGACTTTACTGGGCCTTATGGCTAATACATTCTTGGGCGATTCACGCAAGTCAGACTTCTTTGGATTGCCACGGGTGTCTTCTTTACAGAAGTGCTTGGTGTCCCATGTTTTCCTTGGTGGCTGCGACACCCCATGCCCAAATCTGTAGGTTGTCCACAAGACCAAAATCCTAAAAATGTCCTCTTCCCTAAACCCATACGGATACCAGTGGTTTAGCCTTTTCCCTAAGGTAGGTGTGCCCACACATGTGAGGTACCATTGTCATCAGAACACCTGTGGGATTGTGGGAACTTAGGCCATTCGTTGTTGGCTGCGTGTTTCGGTGGTTTCAGGTGGCACATTTCTGAAAATTGTGTTTTTTTCTCCTACATTTTGGACTTTGCTGGACCTTGTAGGTAATAAATTCTATGGCGATTCGTGCAAGTCAGACCTTTGTGGATTCCCACGGGTGTCTAATTTTCAGAAATGCATGGGGTTCCCTGTTTTCCTTGGTGGCTGCGACACCCCAGGCCCAAATCTTTAGATTGTCCGCAATAGCAAAATCCTAAAAATGTCCTCTCCCCAAACCCTTTGTGATACCAGTGTTTTAGCCTTTTCCCTTTGCGCCCAGGTACGTGCACACACCCCTGAGGGGTACCCTTTTCATCGGGACACCTGTGGGAATGTGGGAAGGTAGGACAGGTGTTGTTTCCAGAGTGTTTCAGTGATTTCCTGGTTGCAAATGTCTGAAAATCTTGTTTTTTTCCCTACATTTTGAAATTTGCAGGGCCAAGTGAGTAATACATTTTAGGGCAATTTGCGCAAGTCAGACCTCTGCGGACTCCCTCGGGTGTCTTCTAATCAGAAATGCATGGGTTCTCTGTGTTCCATGGTGGCTGTGACACGCCAGGCCCAAATCTGTAGGTTGTCCACAAGACCAAAATCCTGAAAATGTCCTCTCCCCAAACCCTTTGGGATACCGTATTTTCGCTTTGTACCCAGCCATGTAGGTGCACCCACACATGTGAGGTACCATTTTTTTCTTTAATTCCCCACGAATAACTGAAAAGGAAAACATGAATATTATGGAAGTTATTCATGAAATTATGAAGTTTTGCCACATAAGTAGATTTTTGCAAATGTATGACATGAGACCAAATTTAAGCTACTAAATGTCTGCTCCAGACTCCTAAACCAATCCTGACTCAGAGGCTTGGTTTGGAAGGGTTGAGAAGGGTCACTGTCCAATCATATTTGTATGACTACTTGCTGCAAGGAACCACCAGTGGATAATGCTGTGAGTGCCTCTGGGTGTAGTGTCTATTGTTAGGAAGGCCTAAAAGCTGACAGGGTCCAATGGTGGAGGGTAGGTGGCCATCCTTGCGAGAGGAGTTGCCAGACCCCTTTCCTATCTTTCCAGAGTGTCTTGGAATGCAGCTGGTTTCCTTAACTTTAAACAGAGACTTTCTATGTAAGTAGAACTCTGAGCCTTGGGAAACCTAAAGGAGGGGTGAATCTGCTTGCCTTAAATGCTTTCCCTTTATAGTGGGTGGGGGAGGGGGGCAAAGCTGTGTAGATCCTTAGCCTACTTAACTAAAATATTAATGTGAGTAATTCCCCATTTGGTGGAAATCTACAGTGTGATTTTTGTTAAAATTCAAAATTAACAAAGCTCACTTCCCAGTGTGCGCTGAAAAATCATAGCTTATAATTTAATTGGGCAATCCTTTTTGTCCTGTTCACCCCGACTTCTTTAAGGAAGAGGGGTTTCCTGGTTCTTAAATCAGTTAAATCTTTCTGTCCAACTTTCTCCTAACACAGGCCTTTAAGTGGGGGGCAGGGGGCTGAAAATTCTAAATTCTCAAATCATCCCAATTTTCACCATCCAGCATCTCCAACACAGGCCTTTCAGTGGCAGGGGATGGGGGGGGGGGTCTAAAATCAAAAAATCCCAAACAATTCTGATGTTTCTGTCAGACACCCCTGAATGAGACCATAGTAGGGGGGGGAGTCTGAAAAACAAACTGCTAAATCACCCTATGGTTATTTTAAACCAAAAGTGTGGGTGAAATCATAATTGCCATATATATGTTTACGAATCTTTAAACCCTGCTGCTAGCCTTTTAAGCCTGCAGGAAAATCAAAATTGCACAACACTACATTAATAATTGCTTTGGTTATTGATCAGTTTAATTATTTCTTCAAGTGAAATTTGTAGAAAGTAAAGAATTGTGATTTGTGTGTTAAACTAATTTGTGTAATTTATTTGAATAATAAGAAGATAAAGGTGGTTCACAAAGAAAGTGGTGCGTGTAGTTCAGTGTGATTTATATTACTTTTAATTTAAATACATGCAAATATATTTGCTGTACATCGTCCTTGTTCTTGGCTCTTTTTTAGCTCAGGCAGGGGGGATCCAAGGGGCATAATATGCATCTGAAGTAGGGCTGAATAAAAGAATCAGTTAAGCAGTTTGTTGCATGACACCTTGAATGAGGAGGGAAGGAACTCCCCGTGTTGAGGGTGGCTTCTCAATAAACTGATACAAATTGGGAGTTTGTGGCCAGGATGTTGCTGCCTATTTCTGACCCATGATAAGTACATTATGACAGACTCTTCATTTTGATGCAATTGCATTAAGGCAGAGGGAAACTCATCTTTCTTTTGTTAAAGTGCCACCAGGACTTGAGCCCTGAGTTCCAGGGAGTTGTACAGGTGAAAGATTAAGATTGTGTAAGAATTGATTTATTTGAGGAAATCAAGCAGGAACAGGGTGATTTTGCCCCTCCATAAAGAATGTTTTACTAAGGTGCAACAAGCCATTGTGAAAATGACCACTGTACAAATTGGTGAAGCCAGGGAGCATCTCCTAGCTAAATTATTTCTTAAAGGAGAATGGGTTGAGGGTGATGCTGGAAACTGGAAAACCAGAATTGTGCTGGAGGTTACCTCAGTAAGCAGTGATATTTGGCTTGAAGGTGGAATATTGCACAAAGCACTAGAGGCATTTTACATGACCCAGAATGCGCATGAAGAACAGATACAAATGGCTCAGCTAACTGCTCAGTTATATTTTAATTTGCTTTTAGTTGAAACGCATTGGCAAATAGTGAGGCTAGTAGGATGAATCGGGCTTCAGACCTTTCACAGGCCCATGATCTTTTTCAACAACTCAAAAAGTAGCTGAAAACACAAGAGCAAGCCAGATAGAGAGAGGGATAGAGTTTGCTGCACTGTATTATGCATGCACTGAGGCTGCATATATCGTAAACTGCCTTCAAGGCCAATTGAATGACCAAATGGGTCATTATAGAGGGTTGTTAGATGACATTGCGGCCCTTAAGCAACAAATCAAGACCGTGAAAAGGGAAAATAATTGGTCCATCATTCTAGGGGTAAGTGCTGTGAAACAACAGAAGACACAGCTGATTCAGGAAAAAGAACATTTGAATCAGGATAACAATGTCCTATTACAGAGGAGGTGGAACAGGAAAAGTCAGGTCTCGTGAACTGATAAGAATTAGAGAAAAAAGGAATGAACTATCAGAGGCAACAAATTGTATGGATGAGCAAGAGAAAGAGATTAGTCTGCTGAACAAAAATCACCTTAAATATACATGCAGCATACAAGGCTCACAGCGGAAGAATGAATCACATCAGCATGAGGTGCAGCAAACAAAAGATTGGTTGGTAGCTCATAGCAGGGTGCATGAGATTAGTCAGGCCTTAGTGTCAGATTAAAAAAGCCAGCTCTCTGAATACCAACAGGAAATAAGGCCAGAGAGTAGCAGGGGTGAGAGTCTCACAAATGAAAGTGAGAATTACAAACATTCTCTGAGGCACACCAACCAATCAGGATATGGGACAAGGCCCACTGATGAAGGTGAGATTCCCATCCCAGCAGGGGCCTCAGACCTGTCATTTACAACCTCCCAGGTACAAATGGGAACTGACCTCATACATGCCACCGACAAAGAATGGGAGAACACAAAGCAGTGGACTTACCCAGGTTTAGCCTGACTGATCCAGAAGGCCAGTCCTTGTCTGATAAGGATGAATAGTCATCTATACCAGGGAGAGGGGCTAGGACAGTGTGTCCTGGGAAGGAAGGAATAATACTGTAAGTACTTCAGACTACAAAAACTCTTAAGAGGAGAAAGTCAGGGAGTTTCATTAGCTGAAGATACGACTACAAAGAGACCACCTTGCCCTCTTTGCTGAAGGACAAAAACCAGACCCTCAGCCCAGGAAGTGCATTCTAAAAACCTCTGTATATTCCGAGGTATGGGGAAATCTGCTGGGTGAAATCCAAGTTGCCATTGTCACCAGGTGTCACCAGTTCACAAACTCATGAAAACTGGGAACCCTCGACTGCCCAGTGGAGTAAAGTTACCCCAAAGTTACCCCAGATGAAGATTTGATAAATGCACAGAAAGAGGACCCAATATTTGGGACATGTTATCAACACATGTTATTGACACATTGAAAACACTGTGTCGAATTGTAAAGAGGAGGATTATAACCAAGATGTTCCAGATCCAAGATGGTTTGTTGTGTGACCAGTGGGTGGTACCTACCTCAATCTGAAGCCTGATGTTGAATCTTGCCCATGACGCAGCCACTGCCGGTCATAGGGGATTTCACACGACATTAGAAATCTTGCACAACGTTGCCTACTGGCACCACAAGGTTAAGGACATTGATGCTTACCTTAAGGGTTGTCTTGTGTGTGCTTAATTTCAACCCAGGCGACTCACACACAGAGCTCCCATACAAAAAAAGGAATGACACTGCCTTGGTCATATGTGCAAGTCGATTTCATCAGGCCAGTGATTCACTCTTCTTGAGAAAACAAGTACATGTTGACTGTGAAATGCTTGTTTACATAGTTGGTAGATGGTCTTCCAGCCTCGAATTGTAAGGCAGAGACAGCTGCTGCACTAATGATCAACCACAACTTCTCTCATTTCAGCCTCCCACAAAGGATTGAGTTGGACCGAGAAAAACATTTTACCAGTGAGTTGATGGTGGAGATGTGGGACAATCTAGGGGTACCTACCACTGGGCCTCAAGTTGGGGGGTTGATAGATAAAATGGAAGGAATCAAACAATTGGATGAAACTAAGACGAATATATATATATATATGTTTATATATATATATATATTCAATGAAAAAACGTAGTTAAGGGGACGTTCTGGTTAAGTTGCACTAATAAAAATCTATGAAATTCAATGAAAAAACATTGTTAAAGGGACGTTAAGGTTAAGTTGCACTAGTAAACACCTATGAAATTAATTGAAAAAAACTTATTTAAGGGGACGTTATGATTAAGTGACACTGATAAAAACCTATGAAATTCAATGGAAAAATGTTGTTACAGGGACGTTATGGTTTCAGATAAAATGGGAAAACCTCAGAAATTCACCAGTTATGGTAAATTTAGCAACCATAACTCACACCACCACCGTGCACTGCTAAGACTAACACCCAGGACATCAAAGTTGACATCACAAATGTCATTGATGGAATCACTGATGACATCACATGTGAAAATAATTTTTATGTAACATCCTTACAAGGGGTTGTGTTTATAATGTTGGTAGCAGGATGTCAGGAGTGATTGTGTAATGTTCAACATGCAATAACTAGCTAACAATTCAAGACTTACTACACACTTGTGCTAGTACAAACAATACATATGAAGACCCACAATGAATACAATTCACAGGCAAATACAGGGAAACTAAAGTAAGGAAGAAAGAAACAGCATCATCTGAAAATATTAATAGCATTAACATTTATCTTCATGTATACAAATGAATTGTGTGTTTGAGGCCTGCCTATTGCCCCATATATGTGCACCTTGAGCTGAGACCAAACCCTAAGGAAAGTACTTTAAGAACATATGACAAGGTTAACGCCATGAGCATCCCTGGGTCCCAACACGGGAACCTGAGGTGCTAAAAATAGATTTTTCTTCCTACAGCGGGACGCCTGTGGCATCCTGCTGCAAAAAGGAAAATCCTTTTTCCAAGATGGCCATCATGGAAAGAGAAGGTGGGTCTCAGTACAGAGCCCCTCTTCCCTTTACATGGCAGCCTGCAGAAGGCAAAATCAGAACCCTATGACCATATTACCATGAGTGGTTCTTTTTTTCCCCCTTTCAAAGCTATCATACTTTTGAATAACTTTATTACATAGCCGGTCCCAGGTGGACATGGCCACTTTAACACAATTTTTCATCCCTCGCGGTCAAGGTCAGTAGCCAGATTGTCCAGGTCATGACCTTATACCATGAACCAGACAATCTGGCCAGTGCCCATGGCCACAGACTACACCTCAGTCACCAAAGTTATATCACTATTTGCTGTACCTACATTATGACACTTGTCAAAAAATAAAGTGAAGCGTGTCTGTGTTTGCCCTGATGCATGCAGGCTTTTGGCGCATTTATAAATAAATAAATAAATAACTAGGGCTCCTTACCATTATCCTCCATTGCAGCCCCTGTAATGGGGGATAAAGGTGTTAGCACCCCTGGTTCCCAAAGCGGGAAACTGAGGTGCTAAAAAATAGATTTTTCTTCCTACAGCGAGGTGCTTCAAAAGTGTGAAAATGTATGTACATACAATAGTCATATAACTTAGTCCCCAACTTGACAACATCCATTCAGTCTTTATACAAACATTGTTGAGCCCCCTCTAATTTAGCCCCGTCTTGAGAAAATCCCACCATACTTTACAAAAACATGTATATCTAGATTTAAAATCGTTTTGCAGACTTTTGTGCAGATTCGTCAAATGGCACCGCATGTATAAGCCTTTACAATATTTTGGGACCCCCCTCTAACTTTGCCCCCTGATGACAGAATACCACCAACCTTTGCAAGAACATGTATATCTAGACTTAAAATTGTCTTGCAAACGTTTCCTTTACATTATTTTGGGACCCTCCTCTAATTTTGCCCCCACTTTACAGAATCCCACCATCCTTTGCAGAGCCTATCAGTACCAGGTTTAGAATATCATTTCAAAATTCCATGTAGTTTCATTGAGTGGTGCCAAAGTTATAAGCCATCCAAGAAGTGCTCCCGAACATCTGAAGTGTCCCCGAACTTCTTCACAGGACTGTTCGTGAACATCTGTTTGTGGACTTTTACGGCATAAAACACCCACTTTTTGGCTTCTGATCGCCATATCCCACCCCATCCACATCACCCCAGTGTAATGTTGTGTTTTTTTATATGTTTTTACCACGATGTCCACGGACACCAGCGAATGTACGCAAATCCAACATGGCGGCCGTTTCCAAAAATCTGACGCACTTCACGCTTTTCAAAAACAAAGAAGTGATGGCTGGAAGGTTTAGAATGAATCCTAACCACTGACATTGCTCTGGGCAACCCCCCAGACCACCGTTCTTCGCCTGCCAAGCCATTACAGAAGGGGAAAGAGCATATGCAAATCAGGCTTGGCCCCACCCCAAAAGGGGCAGTCCAGCCCGAACTGCTAGGTCACATCCCTTCTGCACGAGACCACAAGCATCCCCAAACATGTTTCGCTCTTGCTGGGGCTCATCAGTGACGAGTAGCTTGGGTCTCTAGGCCCAGCAGGCATGGGACCCACGTCTGGGCATACCCGTCCCACTCGGGGTGACAAAGCAAAAACAAAGAGGTGATGGCTGGAAGGTTTAGAATGAATCTTAACCACTGGCTTTGCTCTGGGCAACCCTCCAGACCACCGTTCTTCACCTGCCAAGCCATTACAAAAGGGGAAAGACCATATGCAAATCAAGCTTGGCCCCACCCCAAAAGGGGCAGTCCAGCCCGAACTGCTAGATCACATCCCTTCTGCACAAGACCACAAGCATCCCAAACATGTTTTACCCTTGTTGGGGCTCCTCAGTGAGGAGTAGCTTGGGTCTCTAGGCCCAGCAGGCACGGGACCCACATCTGGGCATACCCGTCCCACTCGGGGTGACAAAGCAAAAATGAAGAGGTGATGGCTGGAAGGTTTAGAATGAATCTTAACCACTGTCATTGCTCTGGGCAACCCTCCAGACCACCGTGCTTTGCCTGCCAAGCCATTACAGAAGGGGAAAGACCATATGAAAATCAGGCTTGGCCCCACCCCAAAAGGGTTTTCACCATCCAATCAGTGGACACATCCGATGTCCGCCGACATCATGTCACCCTTTAAACCAATCAGAGTCCTTTCCGTGGACCGAACAGGGAAATGGGTCTGCGGACAGAACCCAGATATCACAAATTTGTTTGGACCTTGTTTTTGGTTGTTAAAAAAAAAACTACTGGACAGATTTCCACCAAATTTACAAAAGCACGCTTTTGGGACCAAGCCGCTGCTCCTGCCGCAAATTTAGTGAAAATCTGTCCAGCGGTTTGGGCTGTCAGCATGAGCAAAGTTTTTCTCCATTCAGTCTATGGAAAAAAATACATTTTGGGACCCCCCTATAACTTTGCCCACCCCACCCCCCCCACCCGCTTTGCAAAGAAATTCAGAGTCGGCCCTATACTTTTTTTGCAAAGTTTGGTGAGGATTCATCCGAGGTGAGCGAAGTTATAAGCCTCCAAAAATGTGCTCTTCTTATGAGATGAGCAGCTTAACCATAACTACACAGCCACATAAACAGAGAATCATTTATTTGGTGCTCATGGGGACAAATAAATAAAATGTGTTTTGCGAAATGTTGAAAATGTCTTTTCATGCTTGTATGCTATTGTTTTTGTGCATTCTATGTAAATCCTCCAGGGAAATATGTGTGTAAAAAGTACTGAACCCCTTTTTCTTTCTATTATTAGAGAACTAACCTCCTTCATTTCCAGCCTGCAGGCAAGAGAGGAGTCTGGAGACAGTCCCAAGAACCTCAGATAAGAAGGAAGAAAAGAGGGCGCCGTACCACACCCTCCAACCCAAAGAGGGAAGGGGAGGCTTGAGTGCCCACTCTCTAAAGAATGAAGAGTGGGGGTGCCCTGCCACACCCTCCAACCCAAAGATGGAAGGGAAGGATGGAGTGCCCAGTCCCCAATGAAGGAAATTGCACCTAATGAAATCCCACTCTGCCCAGCTCTTCCCCACCAAAGAATAATGGAAGAAAAGGGGGGCATGTGGGGTGCATTCCAAGGCCCCAAACTGAAGTTCTTTTCACATGAAAATCCGGATTTGTCAATCCTGATAAAAAAACGCCTTTGCATGTGTGATTGCAAATGAAAACTGAAGGGCCATATGAAAAAGGCCTACCTGTTATTACCCAAGGAAAAGCAGCATTTTAATTCGCAAAGCAAGAAGAAAGATCAAGGTCCCTTTCACATGAAAAACAGTATTTTTAAACACTGTCACAAACACAGCTAGGTATGTGCGTTAGCATTTTATATATGAACATTCTAACACTTCTAACAGGAAAAATGTCACAGAAAAATATGTGGAGTGCTGCCAAAAAGCATACAAAGTACCAGCAACATTTGAAAAGCTACTTTGTTTTTCATGGAAAAAGTTCTGTAGGCCAGAGTCAAACCCTTTTGCTGGCTGTTGGTCCCATGTCACAAAGAACTTCAACACTGAAAGGCTGTACCAATAAAATGTGGCTTGCTCTGGAATATGTGGAAGCCAAGTTTTTTTTAGACTGACTGTCTCTGCAGGACCATTTCGCCTGGCTGATGCATATCCAACATTAAGACAGCAGGTGAGAAGAGGAGAGCTGTGAAGTCAATCAATTAAGTGAGCATAAAACTCCAACTTCAAACAGGTAACCTACTTCAAGGAGACTGATAAAGAAAAAACTCTGGTTACAGACAAACCCTGTGAGACCACATGGCCTGAAGGCAGGAGAATTGCCCACATGAAGATTTACAATTCATTTAAAAAACGTAGGCCTTTTTCCCAGCAACCATAAGGCAGATTTTCTTCATTTATATACCATTTGTTCTGTAATTTCAAGGAGATTTAGGCGATATAAAATTCATGAACCTACGAGTTAGTGAACTGAAATGGCCAGTTAAACTAGGTTCCTGGCTGATCTGAAAATGTCCCATATGTAAGAGTTGGCAAACTGGTGAAGGGTAAAATTAGGAATATGGGTAGGAACTTACATGTTCGTAATTATTATGCCTTCTATGAAAATGGCAGAAAATTGCCAAATGGCCGTGCAACATGGTGCAGACCTGGCTGTCATCTTATTTAATTCCCCATGAATAACTGAACAGGAACATATGGCCATCCTTGAGAGTGGAGTGACCAGACCCCTGCCCGTTCTTTCAGAGTGTTCTGCAACACAGATGGCCTTCCTGAACTTTAAACAGAGGCTTTCTATACAAGTAGAACTGAGCTGTGGGAAACCAAAGGGTGGGGGGAATCTGCTTGCCTTAAATCATTTCCCTTCTTTTTGGGTGGGGGGCAAAACTGTGTAGATCGCCCTGAGGCCTTTGGGAGAGGGGTGCTATATAAACATTTTTTAGAATAGATCCTTAGCCTACTTACCTAAAAGATCATTTGAAATTAACAAAGTTTACTTCCCAGTGTGCGCTGAAAAACTATAGCCTATACTTTAACTGAGTAATCCTTTTTGTCCTGTTGACCCCAACTTCTTTGAGGAAGAGGGGTGTCTTGGTTTTTAAATCAGTCCAATCTTTTTGTCCAACTTTCCCCTAACACAGGTCTCTAAGTGGGGCGGGTGTGCCTAAAATCCTAAATTCTCAAATCATCCCAACGTTTACCATCCAGCTTCCCCAACACAGGCCTTTCACTGGCAGAGGGTCTGAAATCCAACATTCCCAAATAATTCCAAATTTTCTGTCAGACTTCCCCAACTGAGACCATAGTGGAGGGGGGCATGACAAAGAAACCATTATATTACCCTGTGTTTGTTTTAAACCAAAAGTGTGGGTGAAATCATTATTGCCTTATTTATTTGTACCATTCTTGAAACACTACTGCAAGTCAAAATTGCACAGTACATTTATAATTGCTTTGGTTATTGATCAGTTTCATTATTTATTCAGGTGGAATTTGTAGAAAGTAAAAAATTGTGATTTTTGTTTTTTTTTTAACTAATTGGTGCAATTGATTTGAGTAACAAGTAGTTAATGGTGAGCCACAAAGAAGGTGGCGCGTGTAGTTCAAAGTGATTTCTTTTACTTTTCATTTAAATAAATACAAATGTATTTCCTGTACACCGGCCTGATTCTTGGCTCATTGTTAGCTCAGCAGGAGGGATACGAGGGGCATGATATGTGTCTGAAGTAGGGCTGAATAAAAGAATCAGTTAAACAGTTTGTTGCGTCACACCTTGTGTGGGGAGGGGAGGAACGCATCGTGTTGAGGGTGGCTTCTCAATAAACCTTTACAAGTGGTATCTCAGGGAAACTACAAGCACACCCTTTTCTGTTCCCCTGCCCCCACTGGCTCATTCTCACTCCTTGCATCACCTTCATCCATACACTACTCGTGCTCTAATCATATATTCACACAATACTCCAAAATGCACATTGTTTTTATTTCAAAATGTACCACATTATGAAGGTACTTCCTGCACCTAGTCCCTCAGTTCTGCTCTGTGTCATGGGCCCACTGATACAACAGGAAGCAGGGTTGATTGACACTTCTCTCCTAGTGTCGCCTCCAGCATCATCCACAGGAAGTCGTAAGAGGGGCTTTTTATTTAGCAACCCACCATGACTTCCTTTGGGGCTTGTCTCCCTGCTGTCATCTGCTGGCTGTAGGGAAAGATTCTTTGCATGGGACACAGTGCATGGCAGAATGAGTGAGTGATTTCTTAACTCCCATTTCAAAATAAAAGTTAGTTTTTCAGCACGTGTGGCGGATGACAACTTAGAGAACCTAGTTGAACAAGAAACAGTACAAATGTGCCAATGGTTCACTGATGCACCAGGTGGAAAAGACATTGCATTAAGACTAGAGGCAGAATTAACATGTAATGACCCATGCAAACAACATACTACCAGAAATATCAAGAAAATGTTCTTCATCGTCATGAAGTATAGTATCTTCCTAGTGATGTCACCAACCATGCTTCAGCTGCTTTCTCTGACCACTACTCATTGGCTCGAGAGCATGTGGAACACACTTTTTACTGGGCAGTTCTCAAGGGAGATGGGTATGTAAGAAAATAATGTGGATGATGGACACTTATCTACTTGACACATCGTATGTAGTTGTGGAAAATGAACCACAACAGTGCTGGTGTAGTAAAGGAACTATCTGGCCAGGGATCTGTGTGATCACTGCGACCCTCACAATTGTGATGGCCAAAAATGCAGACTTTTTTTATTTTTATTCATTTTTTAAAAACCCTTTACACCACATATATATATCAAAAATGAATACCCTCACTTACAAATCAGTAACTACTTTGGCATTTTCAGACGAAGAAGCCACAAGAATATTGGGCCTTATTAAGGATACCAGCAAAGAGACTATTAGTACAGATAACCCTCAAAATCTAATCCAAAGATTGGAAAGACTGATACAGAGGGAGATTTCCCAAAAACTGCACGCCACTACACTTGCTCAATACTTTAGAGCCAATTGAATACCAAGAGGACTTCGGTTTTATTTACACCCTACACTTTGTAAAGACAATAAAGAGTTTGCAAAACGTTGGGGACAGATACTCAATAAATGCTCTCTGGATCTCATTCTACTTACAATAGAAGAACTGGCAAAATCATTGATGGAGATCAACCACGAAATTGAGGCAGTATCATCACAATTGTCCAAATTGAGGGAGGCCACATTAGACAAGCAAATACAGGCAAGAAGATACCACTCAAACAGTATGCTACATGTGACTCTAAAAATGTCATCTATGCGTTACAGTGCACATGCAGTAAATATTATGTGGAAAGACTGCCAGAAAAGCTAAAGAAAGATGGACGAAGCATAAGTCCAACATCAGGACAAAAAACATTAAATCACTTGTTTATAGACATTTCCTAGACCATCACCAAAAAGTTGCCCAAATGAGGGTAGTAATACTTGAGGTACTACACCCACGCCCAAGAGGGGGTGATCAGCAAAAAAGACTGTCACAAAGAGAGTTATTTTGGATTCACCGACTTGATTCACTAAATCCAATAGGGATCAATGAGGATTATTACCTGGGTTCATTTTTATAGAAACCAGTATTTAATAGAAACACATTTTAACCAGTACTTAGACAACTCTAAAATATACAATTAAGGTCATACTATCCTTTATCTTGTCCCATATGGTTACATAGATAGAAATGAAACAACGTTTAACCTGTGAACATGATTACTATTTTGTGTCATAAGAACTTAATAATATCTTTGTAAACCGCAGGTAGTTATATTCTGGAAAAGATTGTGAATCCTAAGATGGAACAGTATAAAGAGAACCATAACAACATGACTAGATTCACAAGAAAGCTGTTTAATATACCTATGAAGTACTACACTCTGTTGTTCCCTTAGAAAAAACCTACCACTATCAGGGTTTTATATATACGGACATATGGACTTTAAGTCATCTGGTGACTCACACTACTCTAAATAATGATATTACTTTTTTGCATTTCAGACCCATAGAGATTATCTCTCGCTCCTCACGCATTTATTATTTTTATTGAAAAGTAATATTTAAAGCTGCATACAATAACATGACGCCACTAGTACTAGTTGTATATATATATATATATATATATATATATATATATATATATATATATATATATATATATATATAAGCATCATTTCACATACATGGGGGCTACCATGTATCTTTCTTTTTGTAGGTAGACTACATCTACCCTTAGAGCTGGACATCCATCTTAGAATGTATGCCGATTTTTTAGAGGCATTGGGTAGCCATAGTTACGGTTTCACATTTCATCAACTATAGATTTCTCCCAATTACGCATGTGCAGCATGACATCAGAAGTTCTGACACGGCTACGCAGAAAATCTATTGCTTTCTGATGCTATTTACAATCGCGCATGCGTAGTGTGACATCAGAGGTTCTGACGCGGCAACGCAATCGCGCACATTCGTCATCGTTATGACGCTATATAAAGTGAACAAACCAAATCACTGTAGCATCTCCTTCTCGCAGCGGCGGTGGCCACAGCGAGTTTGTCAGAGTTCTACACAGCGGATTTCTAAACCAAGTAAGGCTCACTAGGCAGATAACATCTCTGATTTGTTTACTTTTACTTTTCGAAGTACAATTTCAATGGGGACCATTTTGTTGATTGTCTTTCTTAGGCGGAGAAATCTAGTAGTGTTGCAGACCATTTTCCTCTAACTAACTCCCTTTCAATATCTGATCGAGTGATCCTCTACAACCAAAGGGGATTACTGTGATGCCTAAACATTCACAACCAGCCCTTGGGTTCAACTACGTAAACATGGAATCATGTTAATCATAAGGTCAGCACATTTTTTTATGCCTCTTATTCAGATATCCCTTAAATTCTAAAGCAAATGCTGATTAGAATTTATTTGATACTTCTACAGGGATCTACATTGTTGGTGGGTGTATTTTGCTGCCGTAGTACCGTACTCAGATGAAATTTGCTGCTTTTGAGTCAATACATCCAGATGAAAGGATACACTAAGAACACAAGGTCAGCACATCTAAAGATCTTTATTTAGCCCACAGTTTTAAGTAAACACCTTTTAGCAGTGCATGTGGTCCATGTAATTCTAATACACTTTGCCCAATCTCTAATTTTTTGCAAGAGTATATCTCATGACTAGACAGTCTCCCATCATGAAACAAATGTGGTAAAATGTGTTATGTTGTTTTCTATGATGTGTACAATTGTGGTACACTTTATTACTAAGTTTAGTACTAAGTTTGTTAAACATTTTTTTACTTTTGTAGAACTTGTGAAATATTTATTCTGCCCCTGATAAAGAGTGAAATCTCAAAACACTTTGGGCCATCAATTAACAATAAATCTCAAGCTTTTGTGTTAAACTTGAAGACTGTCATTTATTAATGTTTATGTTTTGACAAATTGTTTTCACAGGTTACATAAAAAGATGTTTACAAAAATAATACTTAAATAGTCACATTTGGTGTTACTGAACAATATCACTATTGCCTATGTATTATACAACACTTGGTCAAATTATTGATCTGTTTATACAGATAGTAGACAGTGTGCAGGGGACTGGAGTTCCCCATCTTGGGAACATCCACCTTTTTTCGTGTAATTTCCAACCCAGATGCCAAGGTTGAAACTATCTCCCCCGCACCTTATACAGTTTAAAGTTATTATTTAACAAATCTAAGTACATTATCTTAAAATCATCCCCTATATTCCTCCAATGATAGGTGTGCTTAGAGTTAGACATTGGTTCCATTAGTGATAGCAGGTCATGAACAGTCTTGCATGCCGACAGGTCAAAGTGGGCAGAACTAAAGGGGATGCCATTCCTTAACTTTTCATAGATATCCATCCTTGTTCACTTACTACGACGTTCCAGGACGGCAGAGAAGGTCACCTTTGTGTTTTTCTGTTTGTAGTTTTTTTCTCTGCATGGGGAATTGAACCTGAGGCCCTGCTGGTAAAGAGCCACTGTCACATGCCACTACACTATGTCGCAGGTGCTACGTTGCCTCTGTTTATTTGATTAGAGTGCTATTCCCAAGGCAATACAAAGCTCAGCAACGATCGGCCTTTAAATGAGGGCAGGGGTCTTTGCCGGTAATGGGGGGTGTCTCTATGGTCACGGGCAAGTCCTGCAAGAGGAGCAAATGGGTTGGTGAATTGAGAAGGGAGGCTGCATGCTATGTGGGTAATGGTGGTCAGTTAAAAGCATTTTCTGTTCTTCATCCTTGATAGTGCAATTGGAACACATGGAGTTGTGGAATGGAGGAAAGAAAGGGCCCAGATACTGGGTTTGAATTGGGGGGAAGCGGTGAGTATGGGGCCTGGTTGGGGGTCTTCGAAAAGGGGGCAGGGCAGAGGGAACATCGTTCCTCTACTTTTATTTTTATACTTCTACTTCTGCGCATGTCTCATGTCAAACTGACATGTGTTAATATGAATGAGCGCTTCATTGCATAGAAGCACTGCACGACTCTTAACAACTGCCAACACACCAGCTCTGATGATGAGCACTTGACCTTCATTCAATCACACACATAGATGTGGTGCTTCTCTGGACTCGATGTCCATTCCATCGCACACATAGAAGTGAGCAGAGTTGTTGAGTGGTGCTTGTGGTTGTGAAATGGACAGGACTCGTAATTGACTTCTGGTGACTGTAATGTTATGAGATGGTAGTATTGTTTATGATATCACTCTTCTGTATTTGATTAATGCTCCTGCTATTTAAAAAAAAAGTTTTTATTGATTTTGGTTTTGATGCTTACGCATCTTTACAAAATTATAAGAAAATCAACTTCAAACGTTACATCATTTTACAAAAATGTAAAACTCAAATATGTACATTTCTCGAGAGTGCAGAAAATAACAGTTACATATAGAATATACATTACTAACAAACTCTTACGTAACAAATGATTAAGAATGCTTTTTTTTTAAAAGGAGAAGCGGAAAAGAAAAAAAGAAATATTTATTATGACATTTTATAGGCTCCTGCTATTTTAGAAACTGCGCGATTCACAGAGAACCATTCCCCCCCCGTGGGGAGAGCACCCATGAGCGGTTTTGATGTACTCGCTGCTGTGCAAGTGCCACAGCCACGAACCGTTTCAGGTTTTCACTACAGTGTGAGAGCTGCACACCTGAGAATGTGTCTGTAGTCTCCGGGCTACATGACAACTGCAACTGGACATATTTCTCTAAGTCTCTTTGCTATATGCACTCTGCATGCATGAACATGTATCTGATATGTCCCCCCAATATATTACCACTGCTTCCCACCCCTTTTCTCACAGAGCTGTTGCCAGTCTCCAACACCTGCTTATTTTATTCGGGAACATTTATGGGATGTTCATACAGATGAGCATCCAGACCAGTGAGCTATACTCCAGCTCCCCCTGCTGGCCAGCATCCCTCAATGTAGGCATCGTATGCCTGCCTTCTGGAACAGGCAACCTACTAGTTGCTCCCATATACAAGTACAGCCACGCTTTTCACCAAAGGGGTGTGTGTAGCCAACAATGGCCTAATTCTCAGGCCGCTGTGGCTAGTGCCAATGTCTGCTGTTTGGACTGCTTTTAATGCCAATGTGCCAGACATCCCCAGACACGCTAGTAGATGCTTCCTCTTTGCAACTCAAAGGTACTGTGGAAGCGGGGTGGTGGAGGTCATGGAGGTCCTTGCGGTTGCTTTATGCTACCACTCAATATGGTTGCGTGTCTCCGTCTAGCCCAGCGCATAACGTTCACTCTTCGTGCCCGACTGCACAATCTTGTGGCAGAGACTGCACACAGCTCTGCCACATGTGCCTGTATCTTCCCTTCAGGCGGCCGGAAATCAGGCCACGCCCAAGAGGAACACAATGTAGACATTGATGGGGTGGTTTCTCTTTTTTTTTCTGGGTTGGGAATGTTTAGTTTAGTGAAGTGTGATCTGTGGTTCTAAGTACTGAAATATTGTTTATGTTTTACTAATACAACCTTTAACTTGTAAGAGATATAATTTACAATTGCATATAAATAATAGAAGACTTCAATATCTGTATTAAAACCTGCAACTAATGTTCTTATTTTAGTCAAGTTTTGCACTTATTACTCCCCTGTAATAAGAAAAGAACATTGCCTCAACTGTAATACTGTATTACAATTCGATTGTGACATCAAATGCCACCGTCTGACCTTTTCAGCTTTAAAGATTCCTTTAGTCTGCATTTTCTGTGACAAACTCTCATCTCAGAACAGGTTATCATGCCATGTTCTTTCTGGAGAGGTGCGCCTGCTCCCTTTTTTGAAATATTTGCCAGGAACTTGGGGTTGGTCACCCTGAGTTACCTGGGGGCAACCAGACGTGGACTCCCTGCTCACTGTGCTCAGAGAGGCACAGCTTCACCTCAGTGGTGAGGCCCAACAAGGCTGAGACACGTGTATGGGGTTGCTGTCGGTACTCTTGTTCAGAAGGGAATTGCCATAGAATTTCAGTGCTGGACTGCCCATGTGGGCGGGACAAAGACTGATATGCAAATGGATATTTCCCACCTGTGAAAGGTACAGTGAGCAAAACGCATGTGCTGCAAACTCTCATCTCAGAACAGCTTATCATTCCATGTTCTTTCTGGAGAAGAGCGCCTGCTACCTTTTTTGAAATATTTTCTGTGACAAGCCCTAACCTGTTGAATTTAGAACAGTAGAAGGGCCATTTTCTAAAAAGTGCAAATCGCATACAGGGGATCATCAGTGTTTGCACTTTGGTGTAGGTGCTGTTGGGTCCCCTGCAAATGATTTTGAATGTTCACATTTCCAGGTGCAAATGTGAAGAGAAAAACAAGGCAAAATCACCTTTGCTCTTCACTTTTACTCTGAGAAATAAAACACAGCTGGAAATTATGCTTTGCAGGTGGAGTTTAATGGATGTCAAAAGAGGCTTATTTCCGACCTTATAGCCAATAATGTGTCTATAATTGCTAGGGGCATGTGCTTGGGACAGGGTGCACTAATTATCTCTCTTATGTTTATGGGTTGTGGGGAAGCCCATATACACCTACCGCAGCAGCAGTCCAATTCTTATTGATAATGCCCAGAGCAGTTGACCTGAGTTTAACCCACTTTCACTTAATATTCCATTTGAAGCCATTGCTATTACGCTGCATGAAAATCTCAGACAGGTGTAAAACTGTGACAGCAATATACCATGCTTGTATGCCTCCATTTAAAGATGAACATTACTCCCAAGGAAGATGTCATGTAACAGTGCATCAGTGTGAATCCATGACCAAGTATTAAAGGATATGGTGCTGTGGCCATGTATTCTAAGGAGGATAAAACCATTTATCATACGTATGGAGGGTGTTAGAAGTGGCTTCACTTTAACAATGCACTCAGCCTTTGGCCTTGTCCTTTTATTTGGCCTTAGAAATCCTGAGTGACTTGCAGCAGCCTCATAATATATGGCAGGATACTTCAGCCCACATATATTCATCTAGTTAGATAGACACCTGTATTTCGGAAATTATATCAAGTTCCATAAAATATATTAAAAAACATAAAACATACAATATCATTAAAGTTGCATTAGAGGAAAAGTATATTTAAAGTAGTTATAGACTTAATAGGAGTCAACACACTCAAGCATTCACAACATTTGTCAACTTTCTTCTAAGAAGAGGTGCAGCTCAATGACAACGATAATGATGTGTTATTTACATAGTGCATTTGCCAAAGCTCTGTGCAGAGGGCATATTTACATACAATGACGGTATAAACAGGATAAGCAGAATCATTGTACTGTAGTGAAAACTCAGACTTAGAACTGAGTCTAGCTGTCTTCTGCCACAGCTTCGAAAGGAAGAAAGTCTCCTTAATTTGGCATGAATCAGAGAAAATAGCAGAAAGCGAGGTGATTCCGCTGGATTTCCATCACACAGGCACTTGCAGTCACTCGCTCGATGTTTGTCCTGCCGACAGTTGGACATGGCAAGTGGCAATGGGTTTGTTCTAAGTTTCATAAGGAGTGCCAGGTGCCTCGGTCTAACCAACCAGTCTAGATAATTACTTTGATATGCAAGTTCTGTATGAGAGAGATAAAAGTGACTGCCAGTTTACTCATATACATCTTCTCCCTCTCCGTCTCCCTAATCCACATGAACGGTTTAGGTGCCTCACTTGCTCTTGTTTTTACATCAGCCGCAACGTGCACATTTAGGGAGGGATATCCCAGCTTTCACTATTCCCTTTTAATATAGTTGAGCAGGGGAAAGCATGAACAGGTGTCAGACAATACAATATCTTGTAACAAAGGGTGAGCACATCCTAGATCCTGCGTTTTTACTGTCCCAAAGGCGGGCCGAGTATGGAAGTGCAATTACTTTCATCCGATCTGTAATGTAACAAGCGTTCATTTCCCGATGGGGTGGAAAGCTAGGAATCTCTGGGGGAGACCCATTGTTGTACAGAGGAAATCATTGTCCTTGCTCTGCAATGGAAGTGGTTCACAGTGACCCCCCAGAGAGCAGCACTGTAAGTCGCAATCAACACTGATTGCGCATTTCACAGGCATGCCACCAAATATCCTTACAAAAATGGCAAGGGTACCATTCGTCCGAGCTGTTTTTATGACCTGGTTCTTGATGTGCAAGAAGCACATTAGGTCCTGACTTACAGTTACTTCGAGGTAACTAAAGGAACATATCAGTCCAGTTGTCCACCATTGAACAACATGGAATATAAAAAGTGCCTATTCTTACATACACACATAACCTTTGATGAGGCCACATTTAGCATAATACCCCTCTCATGTAAGCCTCTTAGCCATTTATGAGGTTTTCTAGGTCTTATGAGTCATGGCAATAAGTTCCACATCATCTATATAGGCCAGGGTACACATCATTTGCCATCTCCATTTTGGGGTGTCTGAGGTCAGTTTGCTTAAATTTGTAAATAAGGAGTTGGTGTGGAAATTAAAAAGTAGCGGGGAAAACACACAACCCTGTTTTACCCGAATGAGTGAGGGGAATTTGGAGGAAAGCCCTCCCCCGGCCATAGCGTACTCTTGCTGATAGACCACTGCGCATTTGCATTAGGGGTAATAAAATTGTGGAAGGCATTCCTGTGTCTCATAGAGAAAGCCACAGCTTATTGTGACTGACACAGTCAAAGGCAGTAAAAGGTCCATGAATTCCAAGTAGATCCCAGAGTTACATATACTTGTCAAGGAAGAATCTTAAATTGAGGACTTGGTCAATGGCCCCGTTGTTTTGCAGAAGCCATATTGCAAATTCGATAGGACATTATGGTCCCTTGAACCAGTCTATTATGCTGGAGTGCAACACTCAAACAATTTTGTTGAGCCAAATTGAACTCCCCTTTAAATAGAGGAACCAAAATTGCTCCTTTCCAGTGAGTGGGCAAAACTTATATTGAGAGCATTGCCTTACACGCTGCAGTGAAGAACGCGGCACAGATCTCATATTTAAATAGTTCATTTGAGACTGCGTCTGGGCCTGCTGCCTTCCCATTAGCCAAAGAGACAAGATCATCTTCAACTTCAATCAGAAAAAGGACCAAACAATCTTCATCCACAGCTCCTGATCGCAACACAGGCATTTTGTGCAACCTGCAATCCCACTTTATTGTAATTGATCTCATATTTTGTTAGACACATACCAAACTACCCATGGCTCTGAGTCAATAACTACTGCTGGAGGTACCACCTTCCTGAACTACTTGGGGTTGTTGGAGAGGGCAGCCTGTTCTAACGTGGGCCATTGTTGATGCTGTAATTCAAATTTCTTTTATTTTACAAACGTTTTATAAATCTGTCTGGCTCATATTAATTGAAATTGATCCTGAGTCTGCTTTTTAAGCAATTTGAAGAGTATTCTTACGTAGCCTGCAGCTTTTATCAGACCAGTACTTGCTTTTTAAACAGTGGCCTTTAGCCCTACTAAAAGTATTAAAGGCACTTGAATGTGTCTTAATACATGGTCTATTATTGTCTATTATTGTCAGTGGTTACGCCATATCTAATATATATAAATATATATATATATATATATATATATATATATATATATATATATATATATATATATATATATATATATATATATATACACATACCCTTCAGTGAATATGAGATAATATATGACAACGTTAGATTGATGCCTTAGGAAGGGGTCATAGTTCTTCTAAAGCTTGAGCTGCGTACTTTCCGAGGTTGGTGCACTAGGCCACAAGCGCTGGGTCCTGGTCGCTCTCTATTCTGGGTTTAATTTCAAAGCCTTCTACCCGGGACCAAGTACCGACTTCTACTAAGAAAAATTACATGGTGGATCTTGATTTTATACCGCAGTAGGATCATTTCTGTGGGGTTTCTGACGGGTATCTTCCATTTCTAGATCAAAATCAAAGTTCCACCATGCGAGAGCAGAAATATCTTCCCGCCAAATTTGATTTATTATCTAGCATGACCTGGACTGGGATGCCAAAGGCTAAATTCTCCTTTTGTCAACCTATTGTTCCAATGAAGTCTCCTAGTATTAAATTAAAGAGCACCACACCCCCACAATCGGTGCCTTTAAACTCGTGATAGGCTTAGCATTTTTCCTGGATCTTAATACATCAATAAGGCTAATCAGAGGATCTCCTAGACCTCATCATGATGAGAATTAAAATAATGTGTTACTGGTCAACCATCTGTCATTGCATCTAACGATGGCATGGTTGATGAAGAGGTTTGTGTGTCTGCAAGCATTCTTTCCATGTTTGACCTCACATATGTTAGTAGGCCACCACTGTGCATGACTTTATTATTAACGACTCCGTCAATAGAGAACATTGCGATCTCTGGCAATGATGGCGGGGCAATCATCTATGTTTAATGGAACATAGCAACTTGTACTGTGTAATGAAAACTACAACGTCCTGTTCATTTGGCCTTTCCTTCTAACGAGTTACGTTCCATGACAAAAGCATAAGGGTGCAATCACGGGCAATATTGCATAATATATCAGTGCAGGGGGAGTGTGGAGTATGCAGCTGTAGACCCACTCCTTTGCTCCTTTTGATATATTTAGACCACCCTTTGTTCCCAGGGGTGCCTCCAGTGAGGCATGTTTAGATCCAAGAGTTGCTCTGTGGCATGCAAATTCCCACCCCTGTTGGAAACTACCTCGTGCGAGCATGTTCGGCTAGGGCCATATTTCAGAAAGTATGACCTTTCAGAGGTATACCAGTCATCATTCAGGTGACACAAATTGGCCTGTTTGTCTAATTATATTTCAACCACTTCTTCTGCCATAATATCTCTTTTACACCAGACAAGGTCATGTACATGGGAGTAAGCAAAATAGGTCCTCAGACCGCAGCCCCAACAGCAAATGCAATCTGACTGAATTTTTAGAATCAGCAATAACTTATTAAGAGATTCTCCAGATCCCCAAACTGTCTCAGAGGACCTTTGTCAGAGTGTGTTTAAAAGTATTCTTGCTGCTATGGAAGCATCTTTTAAATATACATATTAGGTTAGATTTCCTCCAACCAAATAGCAGGTGTATAGTCCTGATATTCACATATCCATTAGGCTCTATTATTTCAGCTGTTAAAGTGGACGTGCTACCCTCAAACTTATCTTGCTTCAATCCAGGGGCTCTAAGAGCAATTGCGATGTCTTTACCGGCACAGCCAGTTCTTTAATGAGATGGGGCTCCATTTGACTTTAGAGCTAGAATGGTGATTAGGGTGATGCACTACAGGGTGTGAATTATCTTCTGGTTGGTCCTCATAAACCCTGGTTTGTTGCCCCTAGCAGACAGAACAGAGACTGTATGGATAAAACCTTTCAAATCCACTCCACGAATCAACGATTGTGGAGTAGCACAAGGATCCTCACTATCTCCACTATATTGCAACATCTATCAGACGCCAGTCATCAGAATCTTCAAAAAATACAACAATACATGTTCCAACTACGCAGATGACACTCAGATCATCTACAAAATCAAAGACACTGATGCTGACCATCCAAACCTAACCGACTGTCTAAAAGAAGTCTTCAACTGGATGGATGCCAACAACCTAAAAATCAACCCAGGAAAGACAGAAATCATGATCATATCCAAAGACCAAGAGAACAAAACCACCGTCCCAAGGCCAACAGAAATGGGAAACGCACCAACACCATCGAAGTTAGTAAAATATCTGGGAGTCCTAATGGACAAAACCTAACCCTGGAACCACAAATAAATGCAACAGTGAAGAAATACTTTTTCCTCCTCCGCACGGCAAGAAGAATTCTACCTTTCCTGTCCTTCGCACACAAAACACTCACTATCGTCACCCTATTCATGTCTAAAATCGACTATGCAAACAGCCTCTACCTCGGAATACCAGAATACCTCCTTAAGAAACTGCAACAGATCCAAAATGCAGCAGAAAGACTACTGCTCAAACTATCCAGATGAGACCACATCACTCCAGCCCTTAAAACATTACAAAGGCTCCCAGTAAAACATTGCATCACCTTCAAAACAATATGCATAACGCACAGGGCAATTAGCGGACAAGGAGCAGAATTCCTACAAAAGCAAATAACAGTCTACAAACCAACGAGACCCCTTCGATCAAGCAACGAAATCCGTCTGGAACGCAAACCATACCATAAGAAAAAACTTGGAGGCACCTCCTTCTACCACTTAGCCGCAAAAACCTGGAACAACATCCCAAAAGAAATAAGAAACACTGAAGATCACCTAAAATTCAGGAAATCACTAAAAACCTGGCTCTACAACACCACAGATTAAACCAGGAAATCAAAACTGGAAAAGGATGACTAAACCAAAAGACACGGACATCCCGGACCTGAGAGAGTAACGCCCACGGCACCTGGACGGGTGACACCGGCTAGACTGGCACACAGGCGATACGCACGGAGACTGAGCCAACTGCCCCAGACAATCCCACCAACACTTTCGCCCGCCCCCTTAATTAACTACCGCCAGGTACCATATGGGTGTGGAATTATCGAGATATTGGCAATCGCCCACTACCTGAGAGGTTGTCATTGGCAGGTGCAATGGCCACAGGAGGATGAATGGAAGATAAGGGATGCTATGAGAGAGCATGTCAGAGGCGGGGGCCAGAGGAGTAAGGAACCTGTTGGCCAGTCAGACCCAGTTCAGGACAGAGCCGCAACAGGGGAGACTACGCAAACAGAGCGCATCAATTCAAGATAGAGGCGCAAACTAACCAACCCCTACTAACTATTTCCCTTTCTGCACACACCTCTCAAACTCCAAACCAAACACAACCAAAACCTACAGCACAACAAACCGCACAAACTTCACTACACTGCAACAACAAAACAATAGCAACATAGCCTTGCACAACAGTACACGACGACTACCGGCCGCAAACACCCCAGGCCCAGCCAACGGACCCACCGGGCTGAGGCCGCCAACAGCATATCACTGCCCTCATGCACTTTTCCTGCTTCCTCCCACTAACTCAACCTCCTCTCCCGTTTCAGAGCCGCCAGAGCCCCAAGGGACCACTCTGGGAGTGATAGTGTGCGGTACAAATGTCCTTTAACATTAACATTAACATTAACATCCTTAACAGTGCTAGTTACTTAATTTTTAATTTCATCATAGGATTCCGCCGCTTACTCCACAGTGACCCTATGTGTCTTCTTCTTCTTTTTAGTGAGTGGCCACTTTATCATACAAGGTAGTATATATTTGATGAGTTCCTGGCTTTTCTCCAATAGGATCTGATCCTGTATCCTCCCTTTATTAAATATTGAACCATTCTATTTATTTCCTGAACTTGTGCCTCTAAGCGTAACAATTGCAGGACGTGATCCCACTGTAGAGAACATTTGCGGCTATGTGGGAGGGTATTTCTTTCCTGCATTTCTGAAGAAGGGTTGTTATCCTTTATTGCAGACAACAGAGATGGCCGAGGAGGCTTGAATAATCCAGAGTGCCGACTGACGTGATCATCTTGCCATGAAAGTTTGATGGGCTATCCCTTATAATTTGAAAAGACATATTAATCCAGGCTTCATTGCTATGCCATAGTGGTTCCTTAAAGAGATCCCCATTGCAATTTCTATTTATAATTTTCCCAACTGAAGATGTTCTGATTTCAGCATCTCGAGTTTGCTTGTCCTTAGATAAAGATGTATTTAAGGATTTGTGTGTTCTGGCCAGCATCCTGTTTACCATGATTGAGTGAGAAGCATGCCGACATAGTCGTCGACAAGTCATCGAGTCTTGGCTCAAGGTTCGTTAGCTGTTCACTCACTAATGCCCCATGTGCCCCCAGCTCCAAATCTTCCAAAACCCAGCTCTCTAGGAGTGTTTGGTCAGACAGTATTTAGATGCTGTATCAAGCGTTGTTCCATTGGTAGGCTTGATTTTGCATGCACAGTTTCAAATAATCTCGTAATCAGTTTGGTGTGTTAACTCTGGTGATTTGATGCGCAGTTATAACATCAACACTATTTCATTGTAATCATCTGGTTGTGACATCATCAGCAATTTACAAGAGATGCATTGTTCCACTGCTTTACCAAGCCCGACAACCTTCCCAAGAATTCTTCTAAGGCCTGTTCCACCACATCATTCTACAACATTCATGCTCCTCACTGAAGGCGAACCCCATGCTCCAAGGCCCATCCTCAGTCTTAGAGCCAACCCCAGTCAACATCCATACTGTCCTGCTGCTTATCCACATGTCTTGATGTCCATCCCCGCCCAAAGGCCCTTCCTCCAAAATTCATCTCTGCCAGACAGGCCATCCCTGCCTCGAGGCTTCTGGCTACGTTTAGGTCCATCCCTACCCGAAAGCCCATCCTACCATGATGTCAATCACATGTTCAAGGCGTACTTCTGCCCAGAAACAACCCATTACCACTCTGTGGCCCAAAACCACTGTGAGGTCCCACCTTTCTCTGAGGTCCACCTTCTTCATGAGGTCCATTGTTACACCTCACTGAGGTCACAACTAAGGAATCATGCAAAATGCTGACTCATGAAAAATATCCTAAACACATGAGGTCCCCTTACAATGCTATTGTATGCAAAATAAAACAGAACATTGGTCGTATTTCAGGTTCTTTGTTTTGATATTGTAAAGAATAACAGGCCCCAAAATGTATGTTACAAGAATATGGAAAGTCACTCAGCACTATGTGCCAGTATCAGCACTCTCCTACATAGGCATGCTCAATGATGGGCAGAACCCCTCAGTGACCTAATCATGTACAGCTGGGATACATTATTCTATGTGCTGTGGATTTCCTGCGATGCTCTGCTAAGTGCATCACAAGAGCAGGGCACCCAGGAAAAGCACATGCGATATCGTCTATTCTCTGGGTGTTCCTGTGATCGTCTACTATGTCAATCCATTCAGCAGGCAATAGGAATATTTTCGTTTTTCAAAATAACAAGACCTCATAAGTGCGGAATAATATACTAATATACATTGCATTTTAATCTTTGCACATTAGGTTTCGATGAGGAACCGTCAGTTGGGTGTTCTTTTTTAAACTGCGCTGCGTGATTTGAGGCAACAAATTACAGGTTGTATGTTAAGTATGGATTAGTTTCAAACATTGTTGAAGAAAACATGTGAACGATATCGCGTTTGGGGGATTATGGCCAGACCGACATGGAATAAAAGACTTTCTCGGAAAGTAATGACGGGCTAAGTATTCTAGCAGCAGGGAAACCCTCGCGCACAGTTACCCTTTTATTACACAGTATTAGAATCGCATTTACTACCTTCAAGCGTGTCTGCAATTTTTACACTTATGGAAAGTTAAACCATATTTCTCCTTTAGCCAAGTGAATGCGGCAAGCCTGCAGAGCCTCCCAGGTTAAGAGGGCGTTATGCATTTTTTTTTGATTGTTGCGAAAACCTTTTTCACCAGATAAAATCGTGTGCATGTGTTAACGTTTTTCATCGAAAAGTTCTGTTCGCAGACACACTTGAGAATTGTAACTTTCAGAGTTCTTTTACATTTGATTACGTTTTTTTTATGAATAGAGCGATAGTCTGCAATGTCTTATGTAAATACACTTTCGTATGTTTTCATAACCTTTCATTAGTCCGTTCCAATAGGCACAATTCTATACCACAAAGTAGGTGGGGAAAAATATACACACATGAAGGAGAACTATAAAACGTAACTGCGTCTCGTCCAACAGCGAAAGGTAAACACGCCGAGCAGTGTCGTGGGTTTTCAAGCATTAGCAGCCGCGGAGGAGGCGGGAAAAGCCAGATATTCGGTGACTAGATGCCAATGTTATAGCCCTGCGGAAGTGAGTACAGTTAAGAAGGGCTTATGATCCTTCAGGCTGGCATTGCCCGCTGAGTGTCCGAATGCGTTAAGCATCCACATTTTAAATGCGATGGGTGCTGTGAAAGTGAGTAAATGGCACTGGGGGTTCCACAGGGTGGAGCAGTAAATGACGCTGCATGATGTCCAGGCATGAAGCATGTCGTGGGGGCTGGGATAGAGTCAGTGGGGATACTGGCTGGCTGGCAGGTTGACACGTTTGCAGTGCGTGGGTGCAGAAGGGTGACATAAGGGGGACAGATGGAAGAGGCTGAAGTGAAGTTGAGCAAGGCTGTGGGATGAAAGGGACCAAGGCAGGGACATCATTTCACCAAAAAGACAGGTGTAGGGGAAGTGACATCACATGACCCTGGACCTCTGGTGACATCATGGGAAGAGATGTCACATGACCTTTCACCCCTGACAAAACGGAAGTGGCATCACATAGCATTGTTCCTCAGTACACTAAGAAAAATATGGTTAAGATATCACTGTAATACGATGCACATTTAATACAGGAATAGATCACCATATGTAGCGTTAATATCAGTGAGTATAAGCCAATATTACCAAATTACTGTGAAAGTAAGGAAACGTCCAACACAACAACCTGGAATATTGTACATCACTGACAAAACTGTAAATAGAGCATCTCAAGGAGGCCTAAACCCCAAAGCACAGACATCCAGTGCCTGGCAAGTGTCTGGCCACAGACTGGAAACAGCAACTGACCAACACAAGTCCAACCACTTAACAAATAAGCAGAGCAGAAAGGTGATGGCTGCAAGGTTGTTTCAAATCATTGATATAATTTGAAACCTTCCAGCCATCATCTTTCTATTTTGCTTATTTGGTGAGTAACACACAGTTTTTTTTTTGTTAGATAGGAGATAGAGGGGAAGGATGCGCTGCAGGTCACATTAATTACATGTTTTTTATTTCATATGTAAACAGCACCAGCAAATCCATGACATCACCACTAGAAAAGGCCAATTGTATTATTTTCTTTGGTCCTTTATATCGTGCTTATTGTCGGTACGACGTCCTTTCATCGTGGGATGTTTATTCGCAGGGTTTATTACCGCAATTTTTTTTTGTTGAAAAAACTTGGGGTTTTTTTGAGGGGCTAACCCCCCAAAAATAAAAAAATACAAAATTCGATGAGTTTTTTCGAAAAGAAATCCACGGTAAAAAACCCCACGAAAAAACATCCCGCGATGAAATGACATGGAACCCTTAATGCCAGCCTCCTCCAGCTTTTAAACACTGGAACAGGAAGTTAACCGATGTTGCACTGCATCTTCTTGTTCCAAAACCAAGTGTGTTGCCCTTGGGCTATCCTTCCAAATATATCTATTTATTTTTGAGGAAGCAGCAGATGGTTTACTTCAAAGGCAGAGGGAAACTTCATATACATTGATTATTTTACCATGAGTCTATATACAGTGTGCCTGTGATACAGTTATGGCAGATCTGGGTCAGGTCACACAATGCCCAGGCAGGCTTGGTGGCAGAAGCCACTGGGGCACACCTGTCTCAACACAGCCCCAGTGGCTCACTGGATGTACAAAGCAGACAACGAGAAACACTGATGATATATGCATTCATGCTGTGCCGCCACTGAGTACTGCAGGCTCCTCTTACCCATTCCCAGCTAGCTAAACCTACCCCCCATACCTTTCCTGTTGCTACAGTTCTGGGTAGGAGCTGGACAGACAGCCCCACCTCTGAACCCATTCATGCATTCTTCACTAATTGACTGCCAACCTGTTACTGATGGCAACTTCATGGTTTTTCCTGCATCCTGTTGAAATCGAAATAATATTATACCTCCTATTGCATTGTTTGAATGTATGTTGGCCTACGCCAAGTTGTCTAAAACCATCGTGTAAATAGATTCCGTGGCAAGGTCTTGACCTTAATGTACTGTGTAAATCGCCATCTTGGATTTAGCCGCCATTTTAGGTTCTCTTGTAGTGTGGAAGTCACCCTGAACAACAAAATGGAGGCCGAATGACATTTCGAGTGGGATTCTGGCCGTTGTGACCTCCGCACATATGAATAAGTAATATGCCTGCAGGCCACTTGTTGGGGTCGCGAACTGAGACCTTGTCCTATCCCTGACCTATGTGTAAATGAACAACTGTATCAGCGGAACTGATCGAAATGCATACATTATGGGATCGACCTGGCTACGAACTCTAGGCCTGGTTCTAGGAATGGTTAACCCGCGAGGGGGTTGGCCAGAGCTGGATAAAAAGTATAAAAACCTGAGCATCCCAATGTACGGTCTCTCACACTAACACGGCGAACTACCGTTGATAGTTCGTTCTGTTACTCTGAGGGCCGAATAGCTATCCGTTTGTCAATTGACTTTTGGTAATTGTTGTATCTTTGAATAAAGCGCTTTGTATGTTCTTTGTAACCTGTGTTGGTGTGTTTCCTTTGGGCTTCCCGGCCTCATATCAATTTTTCTGTTTCTACAGTTGGTGCCCGAATAGGGACCCTCAAGATTGATGCCGGATCATTGAAGGTTGACGCAGACTATCGAACCGGTATCGGACGGTGTGATTCTGCGGGCCCGACCGATCGAGACGCGATACCTCGTCAGCGCTGCACGATCCGATCCTTGGACGATAGTCGTGTGGTCTGACACGGCATCTTGACGAGGGTCCAATTTTGAGGCGGGCAGATTTGCCGAAACCACCAAACACAAGGTAAAATTCGTTAGGTAAGTTCTTTGGTAAACCGTACGGTCCTCCTTAGGTTTGGTCAGGTGCAGTCGTGACCCGGCTCTTAATTTAACCCTGACAATTTGAATTTGGCGTATTGTATCTGCAGACACAATTATTGAACCAGGTAACACCAGTTTTTTGTGAAATGCCTGGGAAATTGTCTAGCTGCTTTAGGGCTCTGTTCCGCAGCGATCGACAATCCTTGGAATTTAGCTGCCCGGCACCACAGGAGGGGTCGCCGGCGTGTACTATGTACTGTAAGTATGGCATTGGAAGTATAGTATTTAATGATATTTGGCACAGACAGACCAGACATGCCTCCGAATTTCAGTGGCCAATCAACGGTAGTTTTGAGATCCCCCGTATTGAATACTTAGAATCGATTTTGTTAAAGAAAAAGGCTAGACCAGCAGCCTTTGATGTGTTACAGAATTGGAAGAAAGACGCATTACAGCAGCTTAAAAGTAGGGATAAACATGCACGTCGTCATTAAAACAAACGCTGAAAAGGCATTATTATATGATAAAGAAAAGCGGTCAGAATTAGTTAAAAATATGGATAAAGCCTTTTCACTCGGAATCCAAAAAATTTACCACTCTAAAGATTTTCATGTTTCTGAAGAATTTATTGAGAAGTTATTAAATGAACGCAGGCCCGATGCCTCAGCGCCACCTCCGTATGCTCCTATTTTGGGCGCCCTGCCCGTTCCTGTTGTCGCTCCTGTTGTTACTCCTGTTCCCCCTATACAACCTATTGTTCCTAGTCCTTTGGTTGTTGTTCCTCCGCCTATCGCACCGCCCCTTCCCCCTGCACCGATAGTTGCACCTTTGTTAAATTTACCTATACCTCTGCTCCCGAGTGGCCCTGTATTGACTGAAGTCGATCCAGGTGCAGGATCAAAGATTGTGACCCATAGTACTGTTTCTGCAGATAAGAAACAGTAATTGTTTGCATGGGCTAAGCATTGCATGGAGAAAGGTGATCAAGTTAATGCTTTTTCCACATTATCTAATTTGAATAGTTTTCCTGAGAAAAATGTTTTTATCGAAGGTCTGGGGACTCATTTATGTGTGATGTGGGGTAGATTACAAAATTCAGATCTTCCACAAGGGGTGACAGATCTGAATGCTTTGGCACTTTCGAGGGACACGGAGCAGAAAGTATATGGACATGTTGAAAAATTGTTTGAGTTTAGGAAAGACTTCGAAAAGTCACGAGATGGGGACGACGAAGATGATAGAATATATGTACAGACACGGTTCCTCCCGTGCCGTAGAGCGACACCTGAGGAAGTACGAATTTGTACTAAGGACGCGGTTCGATGGATCTCAGATTCATCGATACCGCCAGACGAAGTGTATGACACGTATAGTCAGTATACAGTAGAAATGCAAAGAAAGGTAATTCAGGTGATGGTACAGCACCTGCAAGAGGAATGTGTAAGGAAGAGGGTTAGTTGTCCCATAGAATTATTGGGGATTTGTAAAAGGGCTTTTTCGCCTGATACTTCTACAGCTGCCTTAGCGCTCAACCTGGCTCTATTACTTAGTAAGCGGCCGGAGGTACCTATATCTCAGTTGCCTATGAGAGAGGTTCCTCCGACCTTTGTCCCAAAAGTTGAGATCCCCGCCAACGCTGGGACTGGTGCCCCCGCTGTGGATATCCCTGCACACTATGTATCGCAATTTGTTCACGTCCCGTTTTCACGACAGGAAGTGAACACAATTAGACAATCAGTTCCCGATATTAGGAAAAACCCGACGGGGTTTTACAAAGAAATAGAGTCCGTTTTACAGTCCTCTGTGTTCACCTTGAGTGACATTGACTTGTTATTCCCTGTACTCCTACCCGTAGATGTATGGAAACAGGTTCGGACCATAGACGATGTGCCGGGGCTGGGAGATACGTAGGCAAATATGACTAGAATTGATGGAGAAAGACCAGCTGGCGAGAAACCACCACAGGTAACACTTACTTTACCTGATAGGATTATTACGATACTAAAAACTATAATTCCAGAGAAAAGGATTATTTGGGACAAGTTTACGGCCTATGTCCAAGGGAAAACTGAAGGCGCCACCAAATTTTTTAATAGATTCGAGCAGGTATTTTCTGACTTCAGTGGACAGGATTTAGGTACAGAGTCGGGGAAGAGGTTGTTCGTGGACAAATTTGTACGTGGATTGTTACCTGACATCCAGTCACAGATTATGTCCTCTGAGAGCACTTGGCAGGCAAAATCTCAATCTGAGGTTTTGCACATGGCTCAGTATTATGAGAACAGTGTTAATAATGAGAAGGAGAAAATTGAAAAGAGAAAGGGAGATTTGAAAACCAAAGTATTATTGCAGCAAATTGTTAGAAACCCCAGAGGAGGTACGACACAGACTAGAGGTCAGTACGTTCCAAAAGGAAATGCTCCTTTTAGTCCTGTGAATATTGTTCAATGTGCTTATTGCCGCCAGGAAGGTCATTGGCGAGCACAGTGCCCTGTCATTCGCCAGAGGTCAAACAGTGCGTTTGGGGGTATGGGTAGACGACCTAGGGGCCGCCCTGGAGCAGGGGGCCCTGACAGAGGTCAGCTTTTAAAAGATTCTCAGCAACCTTTTTCACGGGAAAATCAGACCTCGAGTATGGACTCGAGAAACATATTTGATCACCCTTCTGCTGTCTACCTTTCTGAAGAGCTTCCTTCTGACGAGGCTCTATTTCATTAGGATTGCCCGAAGCAGGGTTTGGAACCTTCGCCTATTCCCGTTAATCAGAATGGCCCCTACGTTGAATTATTAGTAGGGAATAGGAAACACCAGTTTTTGATTGACACTGGAGCACAGAAGTGCTCCATTGATCATTCTCGGGTTCCAAACATCCCACTGTCAGGGCAAACAAATGTTTCCATAGGGTTTTCTGGTGTACCAACTGTCTGTCCAGTTTCTGCGCCGGTATCCATTTCTTTGGGTCCCTTTACGGACCATTGTCCCTTTCTTCTCACTTCAAACTGTGGAGAGAATTTGCTGGGGTTGAATTTGTTAAAGAAATTGAACGCAGTAATTCATTGTTCTTCGGATGGAGTACGGCTAACGGTTTCACCTCAGCAACTTTCTAATTCTCAGTTTCTGATTCGACCTTTACCTCCCGAGTTTAGCATTGTCCCGGAATGTTTGTGGGCGGTGGACGACAATGATGTCGGTGTGTTACAGATTGAGCCCGTTAAAATAGTCCTGAAACATGGGGTGAAACTGCCACGCATTCCGCAGTATAAAATATCGGTCGAAGGCGAACGTGCTTTGAAATGCATTGTCTCCGATTTTGTACATCATGGTGTGATCGAGGAGATTACAGGTAGTTTGTGTAACAGTCCGATCTTACCCGTATATTAGAAAGGCGACAATGCAATTCCATACCGGTTTATAATTGATCTTCGTGCTATTAACCGAGTGGTCGCCCCACAATTTCCTATTGTGCCTGATGTGACGATGATATTGACAATGATCCCTGCCACGGCTACGCACTTTAGCGTCGTGGATCTGAAAAACGCCTTCTTTAGTATTCCCATACATGAAGAAAGCAGATATCTGTTTGCGTTCTCCTTGGGGGGACGCTCATTTACATTTATGAGGGCACCTCAAGGGTATACTGAAAGTCCTGGTATTTATAGTAGAGCTTTGAAAGAGCAGCTCGACACCCTTGAATTGCCACCTACTTGCACGCTGCTTCAATTTGTTGACGATTTGCTTTTGGCTGCAGATTCTGAGAATGCCTGTAAAGAAGGCACTATACTGTTGCTTGTTCATCTAGCTAAAAATGGTCACAAAGCTTCGCTTAAAAAATGTCAATATTGTTGTCAGGAGGTTGCCTATCTAGGCTACTTCCTGTCAAAGGAGGGGAGAAGATTGACACCTGAAAGAATAAAACACATTTCTGGCATGTCTGTTCCAAATACACAGAAGGAAGTCAGATCCCTGATAGGTATGGCTTCTTACTGTAGGTTGTGGATCCCGAATTTTGCACTAGTGATAAAACCGATGTTGGCTTTGACGAAGAAGGGCATTTCTCTGCCACTGCCATAGGAATCGGAACATCAACGATCATTTGAGCTTCTCAAAACCGCGCTATGTTCTGCACCGGTTCTGGGTACTCCAAATTATGACAAGGCCTTTGTGTTGTTTGTGCATGAATGTGATGGATGTGCTTTGGCTGTGTTAACACAGGAACACGGAGGGAAGAATAGGCCGTGCGGCTACTACTCCTCCGCCCTTGATCCTGTTGCATGCGCTTTGCCAAGATGTTTGCGCGCTGTCGCTGCTGCTGCCACATCTGTAAAACAGAGTGAGGGAATGGTTTTAGGCCATGATTTGATTCTGATGGTACCTCACTCTGTTGATATTCTATTGAACAAAACCCAAACGCAACACCTCACCTCAGCACGGTTAACAAGGTATGAACTAATTCTGTTTGCCCCTCACATTCAAATTAAGAGGTGTTGTGTTCTTAATCCGGCGGAACCCATACCTTTCCCGCAAAATACTGTTTGCGGTGACGAAGAATTACATGACTGCCTGTATACCACTGAACAAGAAACGAAGGGCAGGATAGATCTCATAGATACTCCTTTGGATAATGCAGAAGGGGAGCTGTTTTGCGATGGCTCCTGTTTCAAACTTTCGAATGGTACATCTACAGCTTCTTATGCTGTTACTACATTGAGCAAAGTTGTCGAAACTAAGAGAATTTCGCATAACTCCGCGCAGGCCGCAGAGATTATAGCGTTGACCCGAGTTTGTGAACTTTCCCAAGGGCATAGAGTCAATATATATACTTATAGTCAGTACGCATTTGGGGTGGCTCACAACTTTGGAAAGCTTTGGTCGGAAAGAGGGTTCCTGACCTCACATGGGACCAAGATCCAGCATGGCCCCTTGATAGTGCAATTACTTTTGGCACTCTCACTCCCTAAACAGTTAGCGATCATGAAATGTGTAGCACATCGCAAGGTCATAGATGATGTGGGCAAAGGGAACGCTTTTGCGGATTTGATAGCCAGACAAATGGCCACAGACCTTAGCACGGACATGTATGCCTCGAGGGAAATGAGAGATGCTTGCATAATGGATGAAGGTATTGGGTCTGTGCAAGATATTCAAACTGATGCCACGACAGAGGAATCTAAAAAGTGGGCTGAAGGAATAGGGAAACTGGATGACGAAGGGTGTTGGGTGGATACATCCGAAGGGAAATGGTTGCTCCCTGATTCTTATGTATTGGCAATGGTTACGATGGCACACGGTCCTACGCATGTGTGTGCCCAGCAGATCAAGAAAATGTTAGAACAGGTTTGGGTAAATGACAAGATTCTGGACACTGCAAAGAGGCACGTCCAGAACTGTATGATCTGCCTGCAGCACAATGTGGGTAAGGGGACAGTAACTCCAAGGGGAAGTTTTGGGCCCCCTTCTGTCCCCTTTGAGGTCATTCACTTTGATTTTATTGAAATGGAGCGATGTAATAATTTAAAATATGTTCTTGTAATTATTTGTGCCTTCAGTAAATGGGTCGAGGCTTTCCCCGTCAAAGATGCTACCGCCATGACCACTGCAAAGATTATGGTAAAATAATTTTTCCCTCGATTTGGGCTCCCGAGGATAACTTGGTCGGATAATGGTCCTCACTTTATCGCAGCAGTAATTTTGCAAATATGTGCAGCCCTGTGTATTGAGAAACGATTTCATTCAGCTAGACATCCCCAAAGCGCTGGGTTGGTGGAAAGACACAATGGTATTCTAAAGAATAAACTTGCAAAAACATGTGCTGATACCAAACTAAAATGGCCAGATGCCTTACCTATTGTGTTGTTAGCTATGCGTACCACTCCTCAGACTAGAACTGGGCTTTCTCCATTTGAAATAGTGATGGGGAGACCTGCTAACATTTGGGGTCTCCCGAAACCTAAAGCCCTGAGAGAGGTGGAAAATGTATTGCTTCTAGACTACTGTAACCAGTTAACTAAAAACCTGTATTTCATTTATCACCTGGTGTATTCTGCTTTACCTGTACGGTTCACGGGCCCAGGACACGATATACAGCTGGAAGTTGGGTCCTCGTGAAGGCCTACGAGAGGTCTTCCTGTCTCGCGCCTCACTGGCGGGGACCCCATCAGGTGTTGTTGGTCACCAGGACAGCAGTGCGGGTGGCTGGAAAGAAGAACTGGATCCACGCAACGCATGTCAAGAAACTTCCTCACTCGACGCCACATGCTACATAAGAAGCAGAACCCCTCGCTGACGCTACAGTCTCTGATCTTGGAGTAGCAAACAGCGCTGTGAGTGCGTCGGAGAAGTTCTCTGAGCCTGAGGAACTTGGGGAACAGTCCATTTCGTCTCCTCACTCTTTTGAAAAATCACTTCCGGAAAACACTGTTTCGAGCTCTGCGACTTCCGTCGCCACCGACACGTCGCTTCCCTCAGGAAGTGACGATACTTTGCTTCCGGACCACACGATTTTGGGTACCATCAGGTACAACCCTCGACCAAGGAAATAGAACCACGGCACGAGTTTCGTGCCTCTGAAAAAAAAGGAAGTGATTGGAAAATGGTCTTGTTATGAGAAAGTTTTGTTGAACAAAAGGGATTCTGCTGGCTACGGTTGGGAAGGTCTAAGAAATCACGCGACCGTAGTGTCGCCAGCAACAAACATTGGGGCCGTCGATTGAGAAACTACGATGCCTGCCACCTTCACCGCTGCTCCCCGTACTGAACTTGTAAATAAGGGGGTGACCAAATCGAACAATGAACAATGTGCCTGGGCCCTGAAAACGTACTGTTGGGTTTTGATAATGATTATTGTTATTTTTGCAACTGCTGCTGTGGGACTTTGGTATTTTGAAGAAATCTATCCTTTGAAACCTTTATTACCGACCGTGATTGTGCCAAATGTTTTGACTCCCTCTGTACACCTTCACACTCTGTCCCCTAGAGACTCCCAACATAGACAAAAGTATCATAATAACACTCTGATGATAGTAATGAATGCTACTCATGCCATTTTTAATAAGAGTAATTGTTGCATTTGTACGCATTTGCCGCAACATGGGAACAAGGGACTGGGATGGTATATACATTCTCTACCTTTAACGACAGCTTGCTATGCCTCTCTTAGAGCACTATTCTTTGGCCGATGGAATGATAGCATCTCAGGGAACTTTGATGGAACTAATTTAAATGATTTCGAGAAACATGAATTGACTCCCCTGGGATGCTCGCTTTTTGCAAATAGAAGTAAACCCAACGTCGCTTCTATTAGGCCGTCTGACAAACTATCTCTTCCTTCTCAAACTCTGATTTCCTTTAGAATGGCTCCGATAGGCAATAAGGACGCTGTACCTCCTTCTTATTCTATAAATCATAGTCCCGACTCGGTTCCCTTCTGTGTACAGAGAAATGGCACTAGGCCAATGGGAGATTTCGAAGCTTGTAAAAACATTGTAAATTTGACTGGGGAAAACAGGCCTCTGTATGTAGGGAGGCCTGTTTATTTTGTTTGTGGTAGTTTAGCATTTCCCTGGTTGCCCAAGGATTGGCAGGGAACCTGTTATTTAGGAATATTGTTACCCGGGGTATTTGTAGCAAGTACACTAGAGATTTCTAAGGCTCGCCCGCGACGAGACGACAACGGACATACCCCTGGGCAAGTATTGGGGGACATAGCGAAATCAGTTGTGCCCTTTTGGGGACAAATAGCAAACTCAGAGAACATTAGGGGATTAGCAAGGGTACTGGAGAGAACGATCAACCGGACCACGGACATACTCTACAATATGACCTTAGAGCAAAAGGCAATAAGATTGGTAGCTCTTCAAAATCGGATGGCATTAGATGTCATCTTGGCAGAACGAGCTGGAGTATGCAAATTAGTGGGGTCCGCTTGTTGTGTTTTCGTACCAGACTCCTCACCAACAATTTTTTAAGCAATTCAGAACTTGCATACTCTCAGTTCTGCAGTCCATATCCCTGTAGGAGACTGGAACCTTAGTACTTGGTTCTGGGATTCTTTGCGATCTTGGGGTTGGAAGGTGCTTTCCGTTATTCTGGTTATTTTAGGGATTCTGTTATTCCTTTGTTGCTGTTTTCAATGCCTCCCAAGTATGTGTGGAATGATAGGGGGGTGTTGTGCTCAAGCAGTGAGCGCAATAGGGCATAAAATATATGCCCCAGATACAGCATCTAAAGAATTCTTGTTACAAGAGGTTCTTATGAACGACCTTATGGCCATAGACATTACAGACAATGATGCTGAATCTATGGATGATAACACATGGAGTTATTTTCAAAAGTATTAGGAATGATGTTTAGCACTTGGCATAGGCCAAAAGGAGGGTCTGTCGAAATCGAAATAATATTATACCTCCTATCGCATTGTTTGAATGTATGTTGGCCTACGCCAAGTTGTCTAAAACCATTGTGAAAATAGATTCTGCGGCAAGGTCTTGACCTTAATGTACTGTGTAAATCGCCATCTTGGATTTAGCCGCCAGTTTAGGTTCTCTTGTAGTGTGGAAGTCACCCTGAACAACAAAATGGAGGCCGAATGACACTTCGAGTGGGATTCTGGCCGTTGTGACCTCCGCACACATGAATAAGTAATATGCCTGCAGGCCACTTGTTGGGGTCGCGAACTGAGACCTTGTCCTATCCCTGACCTATGTGTAAATGAACAACTGTATCAGCGGAACTGATCGAAATGCATACATTATCGGATCGACCTGGCAACGAACTCTAGGCCTGGTTCTAGGAATGGTTAACCCGCGAGGGGGTTGGCCAGAGCTGGATAAAAAGTATAAAAACCTGAGCATCCCAATGTACGGTCTCTCACACTAACACGGCGAACTACCGTTGATAGTTCGTTCTGTTACTCTGAGGGCCGAATAGCTATCCGTTTGTCAATTGACTTTTGGTAATTGCTGTATCTTTGAATAAAGCGCTTTGTATGTTCTTTGTAACCTGTGTTGGTGTGTTTCCTTTGGGCTTCCCGGCCTCATATCAATTTTTCTGTTTCTACAATCCCTGTTATTTCTGCAGCTAACCAGATCTAGACTCCAGGTGAACAAAGCTGTGGCACATTTGGCTTCATTTACAACTGCCTTTTTTAGGTGCAACACAGATATCTGCTCTTTGCACTGCCTCTTTTTACAGTGGCTTAGGGGTAGCAAGGACAGGTCCAGCGGTAGCAGAGTGGGAGTCACGGGTAGCAGATGTACCCCCAAATGATGTCCCTGCCCCAAGGTAAGAGGTACTGCTGTCTGCATGCAGAGACGTTGCTAGGGGCTGAGGGGGCGTTAGCCCCGACTCCTTTGGTTGTAGCCCTGTATAGCCCTGGCCTACAACCAAAAGGCTAGCTCGCCTCAAGTCCAGACAGTCCGAACATTAGTGTAGCCCCAGATCTTTTCCTTTCCTAGGAACACCGCTGTGTGCACGGGGGTGGGGGTGACAGGAGCAGGTAGAGGTGCGGTGTGTTGAGAAATTTTGAGAAGCACAGAAAAGTGGGTAGTCCTGTGCACTGAGGGAAAGTTGAAGGCAGCCTGCCCTGAGGGAATCAGAAATTCCAAGCAAATTTAGGGAGATTAGCTCTGGGAATTCAATGTTCCTTACTAGATGGGCTGAAAGGAACCTTTCGAAAAGCATGAACAAATCCACGTCAACAATAGATAACGCTGCACAGTTAGATATAATGTATAAAAGTCATAGGTGCTTTCAGAAATACAAATTTGTGAAAGTGGAAAAATGAGCTTAATTCAATATAGCGCACACAAAGAAGTCGTACATGCCAGTTTTCACAGGACGGATTGCAATAGGAACTCTATTAATGCCATATTCCTGCCAGTGTAAACAAATTCCAATACATTTACACTAGCACAGAAACCTTCCCATCAGGAGGTGTTAATGCTTTTAGCACAAGTCTGAAGCACAAATAGAGGATGGGGTGGACATTAGTGTGGCAACAAGTCCACCTACGGGTATAAATAACCACAGGAGAGGTAGAGAAAAATGATGCAGAGCCGCCCAAAGGCCACCCCGAAATGCACCAGCAGACCTGGTAGAGGGTTGCATGTGAGGAGAGCAGGCAGCAAAAAGGACAACAGCCTCTATGAAAGGCAAGAGGGGAAGAAAGCACCTCCCCACACTACAGACATCTTAGATGGCACAGCCGTTGTGAAGGAGTAGCTCCAGTAATTCTAAAAGAGATTCATGCCTGGAATTACACATTCCGGATTGGCTGAGCCAATTGGAGCATTTGCAAGGGTGCTAAAACAAAACAGATGCTCACGCAGTAGCGAATGATGGAGCTTGCTGACACAGTACTGGGTTCACAGTGATGGTCAGCTACATGCATTATTGCTGCTGCTGGGGATAGCGGCAGGTGAGGACAAGTTGTTGAGGGTGTAAGCCCTCCATAAAAAAGAACCAAACTCACACTTCACATTTGAACATGCCTAAAAGTCTAGATTACCTGGGGAAAGGATGGCTGGACGAGGCATGGTCACATAGGCAGGAAAAAACGAAAAAACAGCCAAGGTAAGTGCATGTGCAGTCTTGCGGTTTATTTTGGATGCTACCCAGAATTCGCCAATATACTTTGTTGCTGTTCCAACCTTGCTTCAATGTGTGAAGCCGTTGAGCCAGGGACGTCATTTCGCCTAAATGCCAAGGATAGCGGAAGTGACATCACACAACCCTTGACCCCTGATGACATCACATGAAGTGGTGTTATTTGACCCCACCCCGAAGTGATATAGCGGGAAGCGATGGAACACAACCTTTCACCCATTGACAAAACAGGAAGTGACATCACACAGCATTGTACACTACGACAAATATGGTTACAATATCACTATAATGTGATGTACATTTCATACAAGAATGGATCGCCATATGTATCGTTAAGATCAGTGTGTATAGGCCCATATTACCAAATTACTGTAAATGCTAGCAGACGTCCATGACCAAATGATAATGATGTGTTATTATATAGCACTTACTCTTAAGCGCTTTATATAGAAAAAATATACACCCAATGTCACCCAACCTGTGTTGGTACTCATTTATCGACCTCAGAAGGATGAAAGGACAAGTTGGGCATTTAAGAACAGACTAAATCAGTGATTCACCCCTTGAAGTGTGCCTGAAATAAACCTTTAATGAGTCTAGCAATTAATGTATAGAATTCCATAAAGACACATTATTTGATATTTCTATTCTTTCTTATTAAGTGTCAGTGCTGAAAGTGGTAGGCTTGTGGCACTCGTGTTCTTATTTTTCTTCTTTTCTTTAAGGGCCCTGAACAAAAAAGCCAGCCACTCCAGAAGTAAAGAGCCACATGCTGGCCGCAGCCCAGTTGATTGCATTACACAATTTTTTTTTTTTTTTAGAGGTTGCAAGGGAGACCACAGAGGTCGCAAGGGAGACCTCATTTTGCGACCTCTGGCTACCCCTAAATGACGTCCCTGCATTGAGCATTCATCATCTACCTGAGCCTGAGAAATCTGTGATATGCCGCATTGACTGGGAGGATCTAAAAGGCAAATCCGGCGCATCAGTCCGCATGTCTGGAAGAGTGTGTGAAAGTGTGACTGCAGTGATGCAGTCTGCAGTTCGGTGTGTCATAGTCCTAAGATAAGATCATCGCCTGAAAGCTTAAGCTCTTTCTGCTCGTTGAGTTAGGATGCTGGGCAAGGTAATGACAAAAGCCAAATCATATAACGTAAGAAAGAAAAAGCCATATTGCAAGGCTGGAACTGACCCTGCATTTAATTTTAAAAGAGCAAGGTGGAAAGGTCACCCCCCCAAAGCCTTGCTAAAGAGGAGGAAGGTAAAAAACCAATAACAAATAAATCATTTAAAGGGAAAATAATGTTCAGCTTGAAGCTGGTAATCGATTGGCAGAGACTTCTGGGAGGGCATTGGAAAAGGCTGAATGTATCACTGCTGTTACATCTCAGGCTCTCAGCACTGGTAAACCTTCCGATATTGACAACAACTCACTATTGGAACTCTGTATTCACTCCAAAAGAGTGCTGCTGACATAGTGACAAACACAACACTGACCACTGCTATTTTGGCCGCAGTAGTCAAAGCTCTGACAGCAGTTTCTCCAAACATTATCCAGTGTTTATCCACTACCCCAGTGTTATATCCTGATACTTTGAATGTGGACAATTTCACCTTGGATAGTGTGGAATCCATTGACGCTACTTCCAGTGTGGCAACACTACAATTCATGGTACAAAGTCTGCTTAAACTCTGTGGCATGGGTGGTGAAGTATATTGGTGAGAAACCTGAATTCTCTAATGGTTTGGCAAATAAAGTCCATAAACCATCGGCTGAGTCCATTATCAGCACAGTTGAAGGTGCGGTATTGCACTGGAAGTCCCAAGCATGGATGAAGAGGCAAATATCTCTAAAGCCACTTCTGAAATCTATCAGTCACGGAAGCAAAGGCGTGTTTTGAGGCACCAGAAGGTGCCTGTGGTAAAAGCTTAGCATCAAAAGCCATTAGAGATGGCAGACCCATTGAATTCCACTAATATATCTGTTTTTTTTTAAAAAGTTGAAGAAATCGAGAAAGAAAGAAAATCGCCTTAAGAAAAGACTTCCGAAGTCTACAGGGATCCTGAAAAGTTGGTTAATCAAGGAAAAGGTTGTTCCAGCAATGGAGCAAGGTAGTTTGGAAGATCAATCTATCATTGAGATGGCAAGCAATGCATAGACCCCCGAAGGAAGAATCCAGCAAATCGGTTCTCTGGGAAAAAACGGGATCCAAGGAACTTAGGAACTTACGCAAAAAGTAAAACAGTCACAAGTAGTAATTGTGATCTAGGTCTGGATGAAAAGATATTCATTATAACAAGTATATTCCCATACCAGTATAAAAAGAGAATAAATCGATCGGATTTACTTCACCTTTTCCAGCAAATACCTTCACTACGAGCTTTGAACACTCATTGCTTTGACTTTGCAGAGCCTCTTGAACAGGTTGACAGCAGTTCCTCCCATATTCATTGCTGTATGGTAGATACAGCATTACTTTTCCGCTCACATTCGGGTAACTTTCATAAGATCGCGAAAGATAATGACAACATGCAAGGTTGGGAATGTTTAATGGGTTTCTGCCTGCGAAACCTAAATTGGGTGAATGATCTTGCGTACGATAAGCTCATGGAATACGCGCAGTAATCGACATTTACTGAGCCAAAAAGGCTCGGCTGGTGATCTAATTGCAAAACTTGCTTTAGTTTTTGCAGGAAACATGGTTAATGTCACCATTTTACATGGACTGCTTTCAAATTTTTTAGGTCCCTGCCAAGAAAGGACCTCTACGACGACCCTATGAAGGCTTAATAATGGGGGTTGAAAATAATCTTACATCTAGAGAGTTGAGCTGCTTAAATTGTATGGACAATGTTCTAGTCATTCAAATTCAGCTGTCAGATAATCCACTTAAACACCTACTGATTATAGGCGTTTATGACCCTGCTGGAGCTTTTTTAACAGACTCGATCTTTGAACACATTGCCTCGATATTAACTAAGTGGCGTCAAGAGTGTAAAGATGAGTTGGTCTTACTAGGGGAGATCTAAATGCAAAATGCCACACGAAAATGTGAAGACAAAAAGTATAATGGCTCATAAAGTGTCAAATAGTCAGGGAAGACTGTGGTTGGACTATCTCCATGACTGGGAGTTAAACATGTTAAATGGGTGGACGGAAGGTGATTATCCTGGCAGCAATACCTGGAAAAATTGCAACAGCCCAGATTATTTGTTTGATTGTAATGACCAGATTCAATATGTTGAATTTTTGGAACTACGTACGTCTCAATGGAGTGACCACGGTATTCTGACTTTAAACTTGACATTTCCTGTGCAGAACCAGTTCATATGTAAATTAGGGGGTATGGTTGTTAATCACTCAGGTAATCGGGTAAATTGGTCAGAGGTAAATGTAAGAAAGATCTCAGATTTTCTTTCAGACCTCAACTGTAGATATCTTCTGAACCTGAATAATTCAACTGTAAATGAAATTGCACTGTGGTTCCAAAATGGGACTAGGGAATTTGGTTTCTCTAAGGGTTACTATTCTGGCTCAAATTCTAACACTCATGGTAATGTGTTTGGCAGGAACATAAGAGACATCAAGCGTCATATGCAATGGGAAATCTGGAAGGTCAAACAATCAGGTATGGAGGTGTCAAATATGGTGGAAAGGTTCGGAAGAATAAAAAATAAGCTTTGAAATGAAGTAAAGGGGTGGAATTACTCATGCAAAAATGCCCAGTGGCAGCGTATGTTCTCAGTTGTAAAATCTGGCAAGATGTGTCAAATATTGAGTGCAGCCAAGGGCCCAAAAGATAGATTTGTCAACACTATCAACAGTGATTGCAGGGAGCAGTGCATTTTTGAAAATATGAATGTAAACTCAGGACAACCATCTATTACGAGTGCAGTCTATCCTGATTGGTCACTTGAGATAGACCAGGAAAGCATCCAGAATGTTATGGGTAAATTAAATAGATCAAGCAGTCCGGGCCCAAATGATCTGGAAAGTGTGGTACTCAAAAAATACCCAGTTAAATGGGTGAAGTTATTAGAAATCCTTTACCACAAGGTCTGTCGCAATCAAACTATCCCTGATTCATGGCATTGTGCCTTGTTGATTCCTGTATATAAGAAAGGCCCACGTTCTTCACCATCAAATTGTAGACTACTTTCAATGTTAGTCGTGACAGGGTACATATTTGCTGCTTTTGTCTTAAAAAGACTCCCCTCGTTGGTAGAGTCAAATCATATTTTCAATGCATTTCAGACTGCTTTCAGACCTAGTTCATTCCTCTCATATAATCTGAGATTAGTCGACAGGTTAACTGATAAGGCACTCTGTCAAGGGCAGCCATGTGTTTTATGCCACATTTGTGGATTTCCAGGCAGCCTTTGACAGAGTTAACCGTGGTATACTATAGAATAAAATGGAATAGATGTGGTGTCTTACTGACCTATTGCAGATTATTAAATTATTGCATTTTGACACTATGGTGCAAGTAAGAACGAGTAGTGAGGGTCATTTTACAAAGTGATTTCCAACAAAAGGGGGGGGCAAGCAGTGATGCCTACTGGCCCCCCTGTTATTTAATCTTTACCTAGCAGACCTTCCCACCAGACTCACTCCTAAAATTGGACATGAACATATTGTATGTCTGCTATATGAAGATGAACTTGTAGTATTCAACCATAAATTCATGGGAATGTCAAGAACTGTAAAAGAATTATGCCCATTTGTGGTTATCAATTTTGATAAAACGAAGGGTATGCAGTTTTCAAATAGGTTGTCAAAGAAGCATGTATTGTCAATGTTTCAGGGTAACATTGAATACATGGAAAGCTAGCTCTTTTTGGGTATAGCGACTAGAAGATTACTAGGCTTTCCTGAAGTGAAGCAGACAAAATGCAGGAAAGTGATTCATCTCAGTGTCATATTCAATAGTTTTTCCAGGCAAGCTATGGGCTATCGTCTAAAAGGACAGTTGATAGTATATAAACAATGTGTTTGCCCCACTATCCTTTATGGATTGGAAGTCCTGACCTTAAAGGACTTCAGTTGGTTAAAGGTAATTGAAGGAAGATTCTGGAATAAAATCTTGAATCTTCCCCAGGCTGCACCAATGGAACATATAAAACTGGAATTGGGGGAATATTCCTTTGAGCAATTCTTTTAAAAAAGGAGAGGTGAACTATATTTAAAGGCAAAATGCTCTTCTAAATGTCCTTTATTGTCAAGGTTGGGGAAACACTTAGGTACTGAGGCCAATAATAAAACTGAAAATTGTGAGCTCTTCAATAAATGGTTGTTTGCCCAAATTGGGTAGACCCATAGTCAAGAAGCTCCTGATGACTACTATCGATTGAAAAAAGCTTTGATGAGAAAGTAGATACTTAGGATTGGAATATAACTACACCATCTATCTGAGTTTAAAGGCATGGTCTAGTAAAAATTGTTATTGTCCCTACGGATCGGCCATGTTTTTTTAAGTCTAAGTGGCTCGATTTTAGAAAACTTTCCTATGGACCTTACCTGAGTTTTCGTCCATTAAACACACGCAAAAACAGGCACCAGGGAGCTGCCATTTTGTGATAATCCTATCACTTGCCGCATCGCCCTGGCTGACCTGCTTCTGCGGCACTAAATCAAATCCCCCGCCCTTGAGCCTGACATTATTAAAACATTCATATTCCCCGCCTCTCTCCGTGACCTTTCTGTGCTGCGTAGGCAAACGCGCCCAGTCGTCTTCTATGTGACTCCACACAGAACCCGGAAACCAACACAGACCATCTCACAACACAGCGCGCCACAATTCGGAATATGAAACTGTACTTTAAAATCAAACAGCAACACGGTACATTTGGTAAAGTACATTTATTTGACATTAAATGTTTACAGAATATTCAGCAATTGCCATATGAACTCCGAAAGTCATTTATTTTCTTTTATCTGTATCCACAAATCCGTACAAGTTTATATTGAGTCACGCGCTGTTCCTTTATGGTACGCAGGGTGTTGGTTTTCATTAAAAGAAGCACTTTGGAAGCACGGTGAACCGCAAGGCTGTTCCATCAACTAGGCACTAGTCCATCTTAAAGTTTGATATGTTGCTTCTAGCCACTAGTACAGCGTAAGGGCATGTGGGCCCTTGGCGATCGTCCCATAAAATTGTCAGTGTGCTCCAGTTGTTCACACGAAGCTGCAGGTGTCTGTTGAAAAAACCATCTGCCGGTGTCTCAAACCGATGACAGTAGCAGAACGGGATCAAATACCTGTTATGAAAACAAAAAAATTATTTTATTTATTACGGCCGATCAGAAACTATTTGCTTGCAAGGATAGTTCAATGGAGTATGTTCGGCTCTAAAATCAATGTGAAAAGTAACAAAATAAATGGAGGCCAACACACAATGAGAAACAACAGTTTGTTTACATGCATGTGGAATGATATGATATATGATATGGCATTTGTAACGTGCCTATACACAAGTGTTTCAAGGCGCGACGAGGCAGGGGGGGAACAAGGGCAGACAGACAACGATCCTATTAGGCCAGGTGTCTTTCAGATCGCGCAAGGGGAAGGGGAGAGGGGGGTAAAAGTGCTGTACATGGTTAGTAGAATACAAGATAAATAATAGGGCCAGCTGGTGGCAAGTGCAAGGTAAATGCCGGGAGAAGGGGCTGAAGGATACAGAGACAGTCCCGTAGTGCAGGTAGGCAGTGCAGGGAAAAGTGGCTGGGCCAAGGACCGAGATCGGTGAGACCTATGGACCTGCATGCCCATGTGCCCATACAAACACGTTTTCCTTGCTTTTCCTAGATCTTCATTCATTCATTTATTCATGCATCCATTCATTAATTCTTCATTCCGGTATAAAAGCGTCTAAAGATTTACTCACATTATATTTGAAATTTCCATTGTGTCTCTGCGTAATGCAGTCTGTAAATCCGACTGTGCTCTTGACCACGATTTTTCGTATACTGAACTAAAATGAAACTCGGTCTAGTTTCTGAATTTTCTGCCTTATCGTCTCTTACGTTATTGCGCAACCCCTTCAAATGAAGTTCTTTCCGCATGGTCCCTGTCTCAAGGTCAATAAACAATAGAACCTTATACTTCCAGTGCGACTTGTATGCCTCTTCTGGGCACGAGCTGAAAATCAAAGCCGCTGTCCTTCGCATTCTTTATTTGCAACATCCCATAGTAAAGGCATCTGTGAGAACTTGAAGTTTACAATCCCTCTATGTAGTGCGCCACAATGTGCAAATGCGAACTGCCTTCTCTCCCAAATGCCACGGCCCGCTTGGCGCGTTCTAAGGCCCCCAATTTTGTCCCTGTTGTCTGCGAGCTTTGCAGCCCCAATGAATCATAACTATGGAGACATTTAATTTTTGGCGGAAGGTCAGGGAAAGTATAAAGTACCACAGGAGTTGAGTTAAAAGTGAGATTTATTGTTTGTTTGTTTTTTTTATTATTTGCAATACGCAAGCCTCCCCTCCTTTAACAGTGTGCAACAGAGTGCAGCATTTACATTTACATGAGATGAGACATGAGAAAAATATATACATACACATATATGAGGTGAATAGAGAGAATTCAAAGAGGACACCCAGCTTGTTCGCCACCCATGATGGTGAAGGTAGGGGTTAGGGTTACAGGTACACTGTACAATAACATTTTTTTACAAAAAGACAATCGTATTGCAATTATTTAAACCGGGTTTTGTACTTCACAACCAGCTCTGCTTTGGGTGGACATGGCACAGTTGCAATGTTCGGTGGCAATGGATCACTGCTCTGCACAGAAACGTCCAAAATTCCATATCTGTGCTTCTCTAACACAGCAACAATAAGGCCTTTCACAAAGTCTAACTGCATTTCATCATAGACTGGTTTGATCACCCATTACTTACTTCGTTTTGAAAACACCTTAGTGTAGCGAGGCATCCTTACTTTACCCCTAGTCCTAGATTTTTCACGTCCGACATTGCTGTTATGGGCCAAGACCGCTAGTAGAGTGTGATGTTTCATGCCCCGAAAGCTAAAATGCAAGCGCTTTGGCCTGTACTTTAGGCACATATTGTGGAACACCTCCAAACCTCCTGTGTGACAGAATTCTGTCAGTCCTCTCAAATCTCTTGAGTTTTGTCGAAAACAATCTTCTCAATGGCTTTGTGTGTGGGTGAAGATGGAATCAACCACTTCTTCTTCCTTGCCTCCTTTGGGGACAAAGGGTCATGTTCACATTGGTTGAAATGTAGGTTTTCTGACCAGCGGTGAACGTTGGTACAGTGGTGCATCAGTGACCGCCATTTTTCAAGTAGTATTTCCACTGACCCTTCACAAGTTTTTGAGCTCCACCAAAGATGGTTGGTGATAGACTGGGACCACTGCAAAATACTTTCAAAACCTTTTTTTTTCCTGCAGCCGAGATTTTCTTACTGATTGATTTAGCAAGATGCCATACGTCAAATTGATGATTAATAAGCAGGAACTGCTCTCTCATTGTCTTGGCAATTGAAACGTGTCTGTCAGTGGCTATGAGGTTGATGTACATTCCCCGTGATTGTAGATATTCCACTGATTTTATAAATCCTAGTTTCTCCATGGCCACTGAGGATGTACATTGTGTTACCTGTACGACCACCGAACTCACAATTTTCTTACTATCCATGTCCTGAAAGTGGTAGGTGCAGTACTTGGCAGAAAATCCAGGGCTGTCGCACTGTCCATCGCCGGATAGCCCGAAACGTTTCCCTTCGAATGTATTTGCTAGAGACAATTGTTCAATTTTCCAAGCATCACTAATGGCCGGAAACAGATAATCACGTTGGTATAGGTAGTACAGCGATTTAGAAATGAAATGGAGTCCCACAAACTGAAAGAAAGCCTCTAACTTTCTAAAACTGGAGCCACTAAAAAGTGATGCAGCTGCACACAGTAGATTGCCTGCTGGCATTTTCCCCAGCATCGTTTGTGCAGACCATGAGAACCTATGATTTAATCTACAGGCGGCATTTATTTTGACGTTACTGCCTTTTATTTGACGAGTCACATTAATCAATGGCTTCCCACATACTTTCCCTCTAACGGAATGCACACATTTCAGCATACTTATAATATCCATCAAACAACTGTCGAATACAATGTATTTGCTCTCTTTCATTAGACTGTCATCCTGCGTCAACATTGTTTCGGCCTGTGACGTTGCGGAGATTTCAACACATTGGAAAGTAATATCGCTGATATCAAGTTCTGATGCATCTATGGATGCTGCGGCTGGTTCATTCTCTGTCATTTCGACATCTGTTACTTCAACATTGATAGGAGAACACAACAATGTCGACAGGTTTTTGGGTGGCAATTTTTTGGCGGGTGTAGATTGTGTGAATTGATCTGCAACTACTTCAGAGCTTTCTTCAATACATTCAATATCATCTTCTTGTGGTGGTGCGGTATAAAAAACATAAAATAGTCCCCAGCACAAACATTTTTTTAAAGTTATGAACTGTTTGTAACTAACCTTTTTTTGTTTTTTTTTCTTTGCAACTTTTTTGACTCGACCTTCAACATCTGCACGCTGTAGCTCCGATTCGTTTCCGCATGTCCTCCCTTCCTCTTGCACTGCAAAAGACTATATTTCTGTATCCGCATAGACAGCACAGAATGAGGCTCCATTGTCTCCCTGAAACATAGTAATTTCATTACTATGTATCAAAATATTGTTAGCATAAAACACATGTGAGGACGAACACACAGGTACATCTCAACAGCCAAACACGATTTAAACATTGTGTGCAACAATCAAACGACAAGTATTCGACCTGTGATGATCTATTTCGATGGAACTGTCAGTATCCATATCTCTGGCTCTGCATGGACTGCCATGAATGGTTGTATTGGAGAGGAGGCATCACCATCTCCCTGAAACACAGTACTTGCATTAGTATGGTTTTCAATATTAGAAACATAACCCACACTTGGGGTCGACGGCACAGGTACATATAAAGAGATAACCACAAATGATGCATTGTCTAAAACAATCAAGGAGAATATAAATATGCAGATTTCATCGACTTATTTCTCCGATTCCTTTACATCTGCATCATCAAAATGGGATGTTGTGTTTGTAGTGGAAGCTCTGTCGTCTCCCTGAAACACAGTACTTGCGTTAGTATGGTTTTCAATATTGGAAACATAACACACACTTGGGGTCGAACGCACAAGTACATATAAAGAGATAACCACAAATGATGCATTGTCTAAAAGAATCAAGGAAAATCTAAATATGATCACATTTCATCGACTTATTTCTCCGATTTATTTACATCTGCATCATCTAAATGGGATGTTGTGATTGTAGTGGAAGCTCCGTCGTCTCCCTGAAACACAGCACTTGCGTTAATAGGGAAGAAAGTATAGCAAATGGAATCACGTTATATGATCACGCATGATGGAGCTGTCAGTATCCATACCTCGTGCTGCTGAAGAATATCTATGGATGTTGCAAATGTAGTGCGCACTTCTGAAAGCTGTTGCGCCGATTCGTATACGCATGGTCCCGCTTCCACTTCCCCTGGAATTACTGGAATGTCAGGCTCTGCATCAAGTGCAGGGTTTGACGCTCCATCAACTGCCTGAAACATAGTACTTGCATTAGTGAGGATTACAATAGTGAAAACATAACACACCCCTGGGGTCGACAGCACAGGTACATATCAACAGCTAACCACGAATGAAACATTGTGTAGAACAATCAAACGACAAGAATTCCAGCTCTGATAATGACACTCGATGGAGCTGTCAGTATCCATACCTCCTGCTGGTGAAGAACATCTAGAAATGTTGTAGATGTGGCGGACACTTCAGCATCTCTCTGAAAGACAGTACTTGCATTAGTATGGATAACACTAATTATAACTGAAAACAAACACCAGTGGACGATAACTAAGGTGTATATCAATTGGAAAGCACTAACCAAACATTCGGTAAAATAATTACACAATAGAATACAACTATCATTTAACATGCATAAAACAAGTCTGTAGCGGATTAGCCTAGTAAGATTGCCTGATATGTGCTAGAAGTGGTTGATAACTGCGACCACGTCAAGGATGTAGAATGTTCTTGCTTCAGATTCAAGGGATAGTCAAGAAATTGTAAAGGTAAATTAATGATTGATAATGAAATGCCAATATTAAAAATAGCCATGTAAGGCGACAGAATACTTGAAAAATGCTCAATACAGCACAGTTCCCTGTTCCCATATATATACATTTCGTTTGTGGGTTATGAAATCGAAAAAGAATATATTGATAAATGTCATTATTCAAAAAGCTATACACTCATATCAATATCGAAATTATTACAAGGGATAGAACACCTACAATATCAATTAATCCATTTGGCTACCTACACACTACCGCAAGGCCTAAAGCTAAATCCGGACACTTGACCCACCGGTGGCGGAATGTGGACTAATATAGTGGGAATAGCGTTTTCGAGCAATTTCCGTGTCGTTCGCCGTTTATTCTTCTTTGTTACCCAAGATATTGTGTACATGTCCAAGGAAAAGTGCCGGCTGCAGATGCGGTATCGATCACCCCTCTTGTCCTGTAAGACTTGTTGGACTCCACTTTCCAGCTCATCCAGTGGATATCCGCAAAGTCTGACCCATTCTCTTATTCGATCAACAGTTTTCGGGAATACATGCATTGTAGTGCCTTCAGATTTCGCATTGGTCTTCGAAGGGCAACCGCTAATCAAACAGGCAGGCATTGTTGATAAATCTGAAAAGTAAATATCGACATTATTATACAATCTTCATGAATAAAGATTTGATACAAAAGTAAATGAATCATACAATGATCAATGCAAGGTTTGTTTTGGTCGCAGGAACTATACCAGTTCATTATGTGCGGCTTAGTATTTGCATAAGTTGCAGAAATGTATAAATGATGTGACTAAAATCTGAACATGTGACTCGTCCCTTCGATGTTCTGTCTTGCACGAGAAGGAAACATGCTTACATTATAAACTGGACCCCCGAAGGATGCAATTCAATAACAATAGACACAGATGAAAATAAATAGATCTATTGACAGCATAGCAATGGAAACTCAAGTCAATAGCAATGAGACCAATGAACATAGCACTATTGTGTACTCTACTTGCAAATAGATAGAAATTTTAAAATCTGCGAAATATGACTAGGATAAATGGCCTTACCTTGACCAACAAACAGTTGGATTCAGCAAGCAGAGCAGTATGTTGCAGGAGAATAGGTGGGTGGCCACAGGTAGCACACTGATGGGTTTGCTCTAAGCGGTCACAGAAATTCACGGATAGCACGACGCCGAGCAGATTAGCGTAGATCTCAGTGGTTGACAGGTAGCACGTTCAGGAGTTGACTTGCAAAGCACAAAGAAGTTCTCATGAGACATATCAAGTGGTTTATCAAGTATTAGAAACAGGGGTGTGTTTGTGAATGAATGACGTATGTATGTCGTGGTATTAGGGGGACGGCCTGCTTGAAGGGGAGGCCTGGCTGGAGACACGGAGTCTGAGGAGGCCATGTGACTGATGGCCCCTTGGCGTGGGATACCTTTTGAAGTGTACATGTAGTTTGGCACCTTGGCCTTTCGCGCCCCTGACAGCGCGCATCCACTGGCGCGAACTGCCTTTGATAGAGGGTGAGTGGGATGGAGGGGCCTGGGGCGTGCAGATAAGGCACAGGAAGACTGCTGAATGGAGACACACTTATGTGGATTGGAGGGGGTCGGCCTGCTTGAAGGGGAGGCCGGGCTGAAGACACTGGGTCTGAGGAGGCCATGTGACCGATGGCCCCATGGCGTGGGATACTTTTGAAGTGTACATGTAGTCTGGCACCTTAGCCTTTCGCGCCCCTGACAGCGTGCATCCACTGGCGCGAACCGCCTTTGATAGAGGGTGGGTGGGATGGAGGGGCCTGGGGCGTGCAGATAAGGCACAGGAAGACTGCTGAATGGAGACACACTTATGTGGATTGCAGGGGGGCGGCCTGCTTGAAGGGGAGGCCTGGCTGGAGACACGGGGTCTGAGGAGGCCATGTGACCGTTGGCCCCTTGGCGTGGGATACCTTTTGAAGTGTACATGTTGTTTGGCACCTTGGCCGTTCGCGCCCCAGACAGCCCCACATGCCAGCGCTCATCCACGGGTGCGAACTGCCTTTGATAGTATATCGTTGCTTATGAATAACAAATGCCACACACCGGAGATTCTTGTGAGCACAGACCCACACTTCAACCGGTGTATTATAGTGGTCAGGACCCTTAACCTAAGGTCTGTATAATCCAATGGTAATTGTTAGTATAGATATATGTGTGACTTTTATAGAGACATAACCTACTGAAAGACTTTGAACAAGTGTTATTTAGTGCATGCATTATCGAGAATATTTTATGTTAGCTTAGATAGATAGTGACCACCCTGCTTCACAGCGACCAGACCTTCACCCATTCGGAGCACAGATGTCTGATGTCCATCCTTGAATGGAGACACACTTGATTCATTTAAAAAATTGAAACAACCGTTGTTAAAATATATGTGGTGTTTTATTTTGTATCTTATTTTCATGACACAAAAATACAAGACTTTAAAGACTATACAGGCCAGGTTGCAGCATAGCGAGAGAAAATCCCCTGTACTGACCGCTGTCAGTCGGGAACGTTTCTCTTATGGCACGAACGGCACAGGCGGGTATCACTCTTCGAACGCGGTGGCCAAGCTTCCCGTGGAGCCACCATGGAAAGGAACGATAGGCCACCAGCCTGTACCACCTGTGAAAAGGAATGAAACAAACTGTTTTTAAATGACCAAGATAAGTTTAATAAACGTTTGTTGTCAATGACACTTCTTGTAACTAATGGCATTCTGCACGGACAAATGCTATCTAGACAATGCACACTATTGAACGACTTTCATGCGTTACTATGATATGAATATATAATTTTGGATATAGTAGAAGAACATGAAATAGGAGTGGCATGACAAGCAGAGTATAATTACTCGTTACTCGGATTACGAGGACGAACAGTTACGCGAAGTTCGTGCATAAGCACCATCATTATTCTCAACATGGCCCGTGTGAGGCAGGCTGCCCTGAAGTCTGGCAACTCGGGGATGCATTGCGGTCGTGGCTCGCCTTCCGAAATGTAGGCCAGGCATCCCGAGTTTTCTCGGCAGCAGCAGTTCTCGTCCTCGGTTGGCATTAGCTCGCACCGATTGCATGTGCACCAGGTGGAGATGCCGTCCATGCAACTAGGCCCAGGCTCTTCATCTGTTGAATCGTCTTCCCAACTGCCGTCCGAATCCCCATCGTTTTTGCGTGCTTCCCTTTCCAGTTGTTCCTCCTGGGTATACTCGGGCTCGTACATGTAGGGCATTATTGTAGCCATTGTGTGGTAAACAAAGTAAAATAATTTACAAAGATGGTACAGGTGTTCACACGGGCTACAAGCGGTGAAGGTAGCTGACCAGAGCACAGAAACGAGTCACAGAATACTCAAAGTAACACAGAGAGAGGAATGGAATCGAAAATCTGCTGCTGTGTGTTGGAAAACAGTCTGTTTATACTTATTGAGGAAAGAGGCGTCCTGCCATTTCCATGGCGACACGTCATTAGCTGAGGCGCAGCGATTGTTGACACGAGACGTGCTTTGGCGTTGGGAAATGGGCGGTACGAGTCTGCTGATGTCAGGCTCAGGGGCGGGGGATTTGATTTAGTGCCGCAGAAGCAGGTCAGCCAGGGCAATGCGGCAAGTGATAGGATTATCACAAAATGGCAGCTCCCTGGTGCCCGTTTTCGCGTGCGTTTAATGGACGAAAACTCGGGTAAGGTCCATAGGAAAGTTTTCTAAAATCGAGCCACTTAGGCTTAAAAAAACATGGCCGACCCATAGGGACAATAAACATTTTTACTAGACCATGCCTTTAAGAACTACCAGGCTGTATCTCAGGTGCTTCATAAGTACACATCTCCACAGATATACTTAATAAAATCCCCACCTCCTGCTGTTAGAAATGTGATGCTAATGTTTCATATTAACCAACTGTTCTGGCCGTAATTGGTTCTAGATCGAAGCTCCTGATGGAAAAGAGATTTGCCATATCTGTAAACTGACAGATTTATTGGAAACAGCCAAACATGTTATTACTGAATCCAAGTCCTTGGGTAGTTTGTGCATGTGTAACCCAGGCTTTGTAAGTGTATATGATACGATTAAGAGCCAGGAGTTCTAAAATTATTGCTCAAATACTAGATTAACATCACTGCGCATTGCACTTTACTACATATGGATTCAGGTTTCTAGAACATTAACTTTTAATATATAAGTATTTGATATAGAAGTAATTGACCTGATTTTAATATCCCCTTCATGACGTAATCTTATGTATGTTAGTAATGATCCATTTTAACTTTAATTTTGGAAGGGCTGATATTTGATTTGATTGTTGTTGATAATATTTTAAATTGTTTTATATTGATAGATGTGTAATCATGTGAAAAGTTCAAAGAACTAGACACATTGAATAATAAATTAATACAAATGATCTGCTACCAGGCACCTCACAGGTCCCCTAGTCTACACCCTGTTTATTGACCACTCATTTAACTAGTAAAACAACAAAAATGCACTTGAAAATTGTAATATGTCACCAATAACTACTTGTCACCTTCAAAAGCAATATATCCCTGAGCCAATCAATTTCAGTGAAGCCATAAAAACACAGACATGCAATTTAAAAGAGCTATCTTAATTTTCAGCAACCAATACATTTAATGTACTTTTTCTGTTGAGCCTTGATCCCAATTTGCGATGTCCGCATTGCACATTTACATATTTCTTCTATGTTTGGGCACTAAATGCTCTTCACTTCATTGGAATACCTTCCTATCAAATAAGCCTAGAGGAAGGCACTTTATTACACAATCTGAGGTTGTTAGTATACTTTAAAAAAAATCTATTTTGTCTATTTTACTATCACTATACGCCAACTATTTTCCAAAGAACTTAAAGAGGATTTTAGATAAGAGTGTGTTTGACTTTTGCTCTATGTCACAGTGGCTGTCACCCTGAAGAATATTTGGGTAAAATCACTTCTGGAACTTCCTATATTCCTGCCATTACACATTATTTCTCCTCTTTCCAACTACTGTACTACCTCCTTCTCCTTCATTCCTTATTTAAATTCTTGAGCTCTCCACTCCTTCTCTTCCTCACTTTCTATTCTTGAGCTCCATCCATCTCGCCACCCCTCTTCATTTATGTGCTTCACATGTCTCTCACTTTCTATTGTTTTGAACATCTGGCATTATAAATTCAAAAGTAAGGTTCCCAGATATATAACTTAATGGTCCTGAAGTTAAATTTTCCAACCAATGAGACCCAATATTTTTAGAATGAAGTGAAGAAACTCAACTCATGCTAACACTGTGATGTGTACTGTACCGCCTTAAAATCCATGATCTGACCTAAGGATAAACATACAATTCCATAACCCCACCACTTCGGTCCCGTTGCCTTCAAAATCTCATCAGGTTCATCTTATCACAACCCTCATCAGGCGGCAGCAGAAACTTCTGCCACTGACAGTGTGATAGCACAGTTAGGGCATGCAGTGAGGTTTATGGGCCCATAATGCCCAGAACAGCGAGAGGACGGGTTCTGTATATCTTTGTAACCTGCATCCCTCTTTCATACAAATGATAAGAGTCAAAAGGGCATGAATGGCAAATTCAAGTAATGCCTTAAGATGCCTGTATAACAGGCTCCACCTTCTTAGATGTAATGCCCACTCACCCTTTGATTTATATATTAACACTGGTAAGCAGGGGACTGTTGATAATACTTAAAGCTGCATGAGTAATCATGTGCATGTGGAATTGACTGCAGATATGTATGCATGTGCCATCTGCACGTCTGGCAGCCGTGGAATGTGGTGTTGGGAGCAATCTGAGAGTTACACTAGTTTGCAGAGCATAAAGATTCTACAATGAGAAATCTTAGTGGGCATTCAAAGGGTTATAATTAAGCATTACGCACTCGTTCCAAGGGCTGTTAAGGGTGTTAATTTGCCCGGGTCCGGAGTTAAAGGCCTGAGCAAAGTGAGGGCATTTAAAGAGTGCCCCATGGCTTTGACACCCGTTCAGGCCTTTGGAACAGTTGCTTAACGCTATCAGCACTCGTCCCATGGGCTGGGATGGGCTAACTGGAACGTATGTTCTTTCTGTGAAGGGGTCACCTCGTGTTCTCCTATTCACGGTAAGAACATTGTACACAAACATGTCTGCCATGGAATAGGAAGGTGGGGCGCTGTACAGAGCCCCTCTTCCATTTCCATGGGAGCAAATGGAATGGGGACAGAAGCTGCACGAGCTGCCACTGTAGCAATAAGGTAAGTGGGGTTTGGGGGTGTGGAACAAAATACTCCTGGGTCGGTGGGGAGAAGATGGGGGAGGCTGGTGAACTGGCCATCAGGCGGCTTGGAAGGCAAGCTTAGATTAGTAATTTTATCCCATGTTCTGTGCCTCCTGATTGGCTGGCTCAACCACAAAGGGTGCTAGTTCTGATTATTACTCTTTAAGTGCAGGACACCCAATCCATTGGCTGGGAACATGGGCATTGTCCCGCAGTGTCCTGCCACATTCCAAGCCAGCTGCAGCTCATCACACCTTCATACTCAATTTCCTTGCTTACCTGCATGGAGTTAAACATGCCAGCTCTGTGCCTCTCCTCCTACTAGCCTCCCAGTTCGACCCTGTCCCACCCACATCGGCACACCATCTTTCCCACTGTGGATACCTCCCTTCCCTTCCGAAGTTGCGCACCTCATATTGTATGGGATTGTTTTGGGCTACGTTCACCTCTGTGGCAAAGCCTGAGCTACCCCCATGCCTGAAACTGATTTTTATGTTTTACCTTGTCTGCCCAATTGTTACAGAACTCCTTGTCATTAAACGATGCTAATAATGTAATAACGACCTCAGACTAAGCTGTACAGTGTGTTAACAGCACACCACCAAGTAATAATGCCCTTACTCCATTGGAGAAATGACCTCAGGGTTGCAGGACGGTAGCACAGTGCATGACTTGCATGACTCCCTTATCAGGTAATTAAATTGTAGAAGTGTGTCCATACTACATAGGAAAGACATTTTGGTTATGTGTGTATGTAATTTTGTATTTGGTATATTTCAGGGGTAAAATGAATGAATTCTTCCCAGTGAGTTAACTCCACAGAGATGGCTTGAAGCACACATGAACAGGTGAGAGGGTTTCTTTAGAGGACAAGGGGCACCGCTGTGTGAAAAATACAAAACAAGGTAGTATTGTGTTCTATTTCAATGCTCTCATATTTTGTAATTTTAGTGAAAATGAATGCAAATGCTAAACATTCTTCTGAATATTTAACACATGATACACATATCACAATATTAAATGCCAAATAACACTATGCAACTCAACAATGACAGACACTTGCCATACAAATAGCATATTCACACTTACTCATAACTAGGGTCTGAACAATGCAGTTAATCCATTTCATGGAGGACATGGCAAATTTGAATTCTGAAAAATAAAAATACCATGGTCTGAGTTCAGAGAAATGGCAACAAAATGCAGTAAGACATGTGATGGCATGATGTGATGTACCAGGGGGATTTGGGGATCAGTAATAATACTTGAACCCAATGATAGCGAGAATACGATTTTATTTTGGGATTTATTGTTTTTTCCAAAAAATGGGAAACTTGCCATTTTGCTTTCTCAAATATCAGTTCTCGGATGTCTATATATCTTACTATTTGCCCCAACACACTGACTAGGAAGGCAATGTACTCTTTGAACACAAGAATTCTCTCACTCTCAGTGATTATAAAACTGGCACTTATATGGCTGTTTATTAACTCAAATAAACATTACAAAATAAAATGCAGAATTAGAAAAAAAGTTACATCATCATTGGCATAGTCGTGCACCACTTCACCCTGCCAAGAACTTCACTGAACAACTTCCCAGACCAGAGACCGGGTTGGCATAGAGAAAGACCCTCAAAGCAGTAATGGACCGGACAAGATACGTATACCTTCTCCAGCCCAGCCGAGGTGTTTGTGCCTCTGTCTGCCAGTCTTGTCTGATACCCCCAATATAACTTACACAACTACAGAACAGTACTTTTCCAGAAAGGTGACCCGCTGATAGCGCTGCACAGATACTCGACCGATGTACCCTGTGGAAAGCTGTGACAAGTAAACACTCTCTGTTTCAGATGGGAGCCAAAAGAACTGCTTTAAAGGCCTGAGCATAGTGAGTGCCTTTAACAAAGGCCCCGGGGTGTTAACACCCATTTCGGCAATTGAAATGGTTGCTTAACGCTACCAGCACCTGTCCCATGGGCTGGGATGGGCTAACTGGAATGTTTGTTCTTTCTGTGAACTGGTCACCTCGCGTTGTCCTATTCACAGTTAGAAAATTCTATACAAACTTGGCCGCCTTTGAATAGAAAGTTGGGGCTCCGTACAGAGCCCCTCTTCCATTTCCATGGTGGGCAAATGGAGTGGGGACAGAAGTTGCAGGAGCTGCCACTGCAGCAAGCAGTAAGTGAGGACTGGGGATGTGGAAAAAAAGTACTGCTCGTTCGGTGGGGGGGTTGGGAACTAGCCATCTGGCAGCTTGGGAGGCAGGCTTTTATTAAGAGTTTTAGCCCGCATTCTGTGCTTCCTGATTGGCTGGCTCCCCTGCCAAGGGTGCTAATTATGATTAGCATTCTAGAAGTGCAGGACGATCAATCCAGCGGCTGGGAATGTGTGCATTATATGCCAGTGTCCTGCTGACATTCCAAGCCAGCTGCTGCCCATCACACCTTCATACTCAATTTTCTGGCTTACCTGCATAGTGTTAACCATGCCACCTCTTTGCCTCTCCTCCTACTAGCCTCCCAGCTCGGCCCTGTCCCACCCACATCTGCACACCATCTTTTCCGCTGTGGATACATCTCTTCCCTTCTGGAGCTGCGCACCTCATATTGTATGGGATTGTTTTGGGCTTCTTTCAATGCTGTGGCATAGCCTGAGCTGCCCCCCGTGCCGGAAGCTGGATTTATTTTTTCCTTTTCTGCCCATTTGTGGCAGAACTGCTTGTCATTAAACGGTGCTAATAATGCAATAATGACCTCGGACTAAGCTGTACAGTGTGGTAGCAGCACACCACCTAGTAATAATGCCCTCGCTCCATTGGGGACATTACCTCATGGTTGCAGGACGGTAGCACAGTGCATGCCTTGCATGACTCCCTTCTCATGTAATTCAATGGTAGAAGTGCGTCCATACTACATAAGAAATACGTTTTGGTTATATGTGTACGTAATTTTGTATTTGGTATATTTCAGGGGTAAAATTGGATAAATTCTTCCCAGTGAGTTAACTTCACATAGATAGCTTGAAACACACATGAACTGGCGGGAGTTTTTTTTATTTTTAGAGGAGAAGGGGCACCACTGTGTGAACAATACAAAACAAGGTAGTGTTTAAGTTAACAGCTCTGTGTTCTATTGCAATGCTCTCATATTTTGTAATGTTATTGAAAGTGAATGCACATGCTAAGCCTTCTTCCGAAAGTGTAACACATAATACATATATCCCAATATTAAAATGTGAAATAACATATTGGGAGATAACAAAAAAAAACACTGTGCAACACAACAAAGATTGACAGACAATTGCCATAAAAATAGCATATTCACACTTACTCATATCTCAGTTCTGAACAGGTGGCACACTACGAATGACTTATTCAAGCCACAAGTGCAGAATAACCAATGCAGTTAATCCGTTTCATGGTGGACATGGCATATTTGAATTATGAAAATGTGAAGTACTAGAGTATGAGTTCAGAGAAATGGCAACACAATGCATTAAGAAATGTAATGGCTTGATGTGATGTACCAGAGTGAATTGGGGATTGGTAATAAGACTTGACCCCACTAATAGCGAGAATACGATTTTTCGGGATTTATTGTTTTTTCCAAAACATGGAAAACATATTATTTTGCTTTCTCAAATATAAATTCCCAGAAGTCTATATATCTTATTATTTGCCCCAACACTCTGAATAGGAAGGCAATGTACTCTTGGAACACAAGAATTTACTCGCTCTCACTGATTATAAAACTGGCCCTATATGGCCATATATTAACTCAAATAAACTTTACAAAATAAACTGCAGAAATAGAAAAAAGGTTACATCACCTTTGGCATAGTTGTGCACCACTTCATCCCAGCCAAGACCTTCACTGGACAACTTCCCAGACCAGGTTGGCATAGAGAAAGACCATCACAACGGGACCAGATATGACTACCTTCTGCAGCCCAGCAGAAGTGTTTTTGTCTCTGTCTGCCAGCCTTGTATGATGCCCAAATCTAACTTACACAACTACAGAACAGTACTTTTCCAGAAAGGTCCTCTGCTGATAGCACTCCACAGATACTCGGCCGATGTACCCTGTGAAATGCTGTCACACATAAACATTCTCTGTTTCTCATGGGAGTTTTCAGATCCTGCAACATTCAAAACAAATCTTGACTGGCCTGGGCAAAAACAAGATGTTTTTCTACTGATTCAGAAAATGCAGATGTATTCAGAAATGAGGCCTTCACAGAAGCTTTGAAACAAATACCCAATTATGCAACCAGTATGCATTTCACAAAGAATGTTTGAGACAAAGATATTACACGTTTTATATACATTACACTTGCTGCAAACTTTGCTTTTTACTGTGCCGTACATCATGAACGTTGAGTGTGGCACTCGGCACATAGGATTTCACATCTCCCTGTCCCTCATATCCCAACTAATAAATGCAAATGTGATCAGACTAAGGGGCTGATTCATGGAATTATTTGCGCCGAAAAACAGGGATTTGTGCGCCATTCTGCCCGCAAATCCCCATTTGTTAAACAGGGATTTGCGGGCAGAATGCCGTACAAATCCCCATTTTCTGGCGCAAATAATTCCATGAATCAGCCCCTAAATTCCCAATCAAAATGCTAGAATGCAACATAATCAGTTAACACAACCAGGGGAACCTAGAATGTTTTAGTCCCGAAATAAGCAAATACCAGGTATCAACAATCACTGAGACAAAAATAAACCTCAGACGTCATCAAGGTAAAATCATTAACATGTTGATATGTTTACATTTCTCAAAGGACTTCATTTGTGAATAAAACATATTCGTTTTATTGAGTGCTACAGTTAGCAGCATTTAACATATAATGCCACCTGGGTTTACAACCATCATTTACGATTAAATAAACACCCTTTCCATGATTCATTGCACACGAGATACTTTTGGGTAAATCAAAGTGGATGGCTAAAAGCCAATGCAAGTCTTGACAATGATTGACATTCTAACCAAGGCAGCAAGATTCCTGTGTTAGCACCTACACAGAAGCCGACCAACCAATGAATTGACCAAGAAAACCTTGTTAGACAAACAGGCGACTACTTATTGGAGCATTCCTTGAATAACTGGAAGAGACAATGGTAAATCCACATGAAAAATAAATATGATTAACACTTTTAAAAATCAAAAACAAATATAGTCGTAGTGAGTTAGTCTGTTATGAAAATTTCTTCATGAAAAGTAGAGTTATGGGAAACGTAAACTAATAATTACAAAAAAACTACAATTTGTGAAACAGAATTGAGATCGGTTGGTTAAACAAGTTTGAAAATGAAAAGGAGAGATGTTTTACCTCATGGAAGAAATGCCACTCAAGTTCGTGAAACGGACACAGAGCAGGAAAAAGAATGGCATAGAACCCTGGGTCCTTCACCCATCACCCCGATTGCTCATCAGGTTTAAGTATAAGAGGCATTCCGGCGGTTGGGGGAGGCTGGGAATGGCAGCTGGAAAAGGAGATAGTGCAGGTTGGTGCTCCAATTTATAAACTAGAAAGCTCATCCAATCGGATTGACACAATGGCGGATACAAATGCCAATTGTGAGCATATTAACTGCTGGAATTAGGCTTATGGCAGATTTATTGGAGGACACACATGCTACCATTTGGGAAACTATGTGACTATATGTTTAGCATAATTATGTAGTACAAAACAGGTTAGTTGTTGCCCAATGATTCAAAGAAGATGTGATGAAAGTAAGTATTATAGCAGATGACCTCAGTTCTTATCATGTTAAACAAATGATCTCATTATTTTCTAAAGAATGACAATTGTTCTTTAAGATAAATGAAGAGTTTGCATTATACATTATTTCCTAGATGAAAAGAAGCAAGGGCAGCCCAACCTAAATCATTTGTTAGAATGCTTTACCAGAGAAGCGGACACATGTTTATTCTGGATGCAAGTACAACGTTCGATTGTGCCCTTTTCACAGATCTAATTGCCATCCTAATGTATTTAAGATCACAAGGTCAAGGGATCATATGAGTCGCTCCTTGCGAGTTGAAATTAGTACAGTTGGTCTGTTTCCATAAAACTGTACGTGATGGTTAATTGCTTTACTTGATTTGGTAAATCTACAAAATACATTTTGCCAATTCGATAATGACCTGTGATCAAAGAAGCCCTCAAAAACCAGCAATAGTATGTTGGCGGGGTATGGTGGATTGTGAAATATATATGAACACTTTTCTCTCTAAGGGTATAACTTCTTTAAAAAGGCATTACGAGTGGTTTGATAAGTGAGAAGGATCCTTTTCAAGAATGCTGAAATTATTCAAAATAATCCTTTTTACGTTGTTTGATATGTTAGAATATGGCCTTATAGACCGAGGCAGGTGTCGTTATTCGCAGAGGGCCATACGTTGGGAAAGGGCCATTATCCCAAGCGATAATGGCTCCACACGAGGTCTATAAGGCTATTAGCACATAGCGTTTCGGTGTTGAAAGACAACACGTCAAAATAACAACTGAAGTAAAGAGCAAACTGTGTTAGTAAATTAAATGTTGTTTTATTTCGTAGTATGCAAACATGATTAAACTGGAAAAGTTTTAACATGAGCATGCATTAGGTGCAACTTAAAATTAGATGATTTATCTTAAAGAAAGTGAAACCATTTTCCCATGTTCTAGTGTTGTCTTTGGAGTGCTAACTTGAATGTTGCAGTGAAATAAATATCCTGCCAGAGAAGGATTGCATTTTTTAACAATATCTTGCCCCAAAATGGCATTGTTGCTTCACTATGTGCTTTAAGTAAGAATGTTCAGAATGCAGTCAATACCATTAGTTATTGACTGCACTCTGAACATTCTGATTGGCTGAGAGGAGGTCAGTGTCAAGCTCTGTGTGCCAATATGTGTTAACACTTAACAGACAATTAGGATCATCCTTTTTAGTATTCCAACACAAGACCATTGCTATCTTACTTAGAATGGTAATACTGAGCTGTAAATCCCCTTACATTTCTCCATAGGTTCTAAAAGACCACTTTTGCCTCAGAGGTTGCTGCAGGAGGATATCACTTTGACTTGGTATTCTTATAATTCTCTTACTTTTGAGGTGAGAGTGGGTTAAATCGACCCTCTTTTTTTGAGATGTTGTGTGCCAATGAACATATGTGATGTTTTTTCTACTACCTTCCACACCCCCCACCTCTGCTGTACCAACTGGTTGCTAGGCTACCCTCAGAGTCTCACTGGGTACCAGGCTCTTTCTTTATAAGTCACCCTTGGACTGAGTGCAGGCCTACCATGCAATTAGGGGCTGTAACTATAACCCTACAGTCCCTTGTTTTCTTGCACTACCCAGAGCCGTGTTACCCTGGCTGCACTTACTCAGAGCATTTGTGCCCTGTTTCCCCTCCCCTCTCATTTGCACTTCTTCCCTCCCTTTCCCTTTGCACTTCTCATTCTTGCACTTGCGTGATCTGAATGACACAAGGCCTAGTAAGATAGTTTGTCTTGTCCTCCCTCTGTCTTCCCTCCTTCTCTTGTCGCAACTAGAAACACTTGTGTGCAGCCATATTATAAATTATTTAACGTGTCATATCATTTGGGATGTTCTTGGGGATATATTTTAAAATTGATGGTCATATCGTAACTCTCCATCTCCTATCCGACTTGCCTCTTCAGCCCCACTCTCACAGGCCCTCCTACTTCAGCAGTCCACCTCAACCCCTCAGTCACTCCCTTATCACTCTCCATGTTTCACCTACCAAGGAGACATGTCAGTTGTCCCATGTCTGTGGCCATGAATGCATCCAGGGTACTGTTTCATAGTACCATGAAGTCCTGTGTGGACCTAGGGATACTGGTGAAACAGGGTGCACAGGTCAAGTCTGCATCACATGTAATCTGTACATGTAGGGTTTGCTATTGTTTGCAGTTGTGGAAGTCATGTTTCCTCCCAACGGGAGACACACGTGGCATATCGCACATGTGTGCAGTTCAGGAAACCATTGGTGTTTGGTAACTGGGCAATGATGTAAAATCATCTTTTTATATCATCTGTTGCCCTGGGATTTTGAGTAGCCATGTGGGCTGTTGCATGCTGTAGGGGTGTTATTACCACCTTTGTGAGTATGTTTGGAAATGTTGGCTGCATCAGGTCATGAACCATGCCACCATTGCATTGGAAGGAGCCTGTTTCAAAACAATGGCGTGTAGCTACCAACTTCAAATGGTGTGACATGGCAGTGTGTATGTTTCCTTTGCTTGCAAGGTCTCGCCCAATGAGCTGGAGTATGTAGATGATGGGGTCTGGTGCAATTAATACGATCTCCTGATTATTTGCTCTGTTTGGCCCTATGGGGACAGTCTGACCCTGGGTGTGAGTGGCCATCATGTTCTCCTCCTTATTTGCAGAGCCATCTGTTGCATGAAAGTTATCAGTACGGCCAGCTCCATAAAATACAGCAGGAGGATTCCAACAGGTTGCATGGTACTCTGAGTCTTGTTTTAGGTGCAGGTACATGTGTCATGTCCACAGCGGGTCAAGTGGATGTGCTTCTGCTTCCTTTCAGAGCACGTGGCAGTCATACTCACCTCCTTTGTGGTGGAGCTTATTTTGGTGGTTTAATGTGCTATATCTGGCATTGCAGGTAGACCAAATCGCTTATTTTCTAGCATCTGTTGTGTCAGGTTATCTACAGCCTGTTTTTTCCATATCCTGTTTTCTCTGTTATTGCATGTATTGGGTTTCGACATATCACACCCATTTTTTCCAGATGTGGTGTGGGTGTCTAATTATTATTGTATGTACGAAATGGGTAATGTGTTGTATAAGACATCACATTAAAGGGGGTGCATAGTGAGTTGGGAGAAACAGCATTATTGATGAGGTTGATTAAGAAAGTTTTCTGGGGCTGCTTAGGGCACATGGCCATTGGAACATTAGTAGAGTGGGGATGGACAGTGAAGGGAGGACATACATGCTGATATCTATTTGTTGATTTGCAGTAGTAGTTATTAGTTTGTAGGTGAAAGGCAGGATAGTGGATTAGGCTATTGTGTTATTAAGCTGAAATGGGTGGAATCAGGTGAGGTAGTTAATTGTGCATGTTTTTTGTTGAGGATGGCTAAGGAGAAGTAATTAAATGGTTGCTGGTAGAATCAAGGGTGTGGTAGGGCCTAGTTATGTGAACACTACTATACTTAATGTTGTGTGCTTGGAGTTGTCATTTAGCTGTTAAGTAGAGGTTTGCGAGGTGTGAAACCTGAAGCCGCTTAGAGCAACTAAGTGGCAGTGCATTATCTTGGTGCTATGTTCTCTTATCACATTATTTCTGAATTAAGAACATAAAATACATGAATTAATAGTTGGTTGGTATATGAAAGCAAAGGTGTGTCACATATTATTTTGGAATACCTTCATAAATGTGAATGAAGAAATGTCATGTTGTTTCTAGTGAAGGTTTCTTCTCTTTAGAATTGGTTTGTATTCTGAAGTTATGTGTAGAGTATGTGAGGTATTATTTAAGAAGTGTTTAGTGGTTTAAGGATTATGCTGTTATTGATTAGGTTTGGCATAGTAGTTTTATGGGGCTGCTAGGGGACATAGCCATTCAAACTGTAGTGAGAATGGGTATGGGTAGTGGAGGGAGGATGGACATGCTGTTATGTCTTGTTGAGTGGCAGTAGTCATTTTAGTTTAAAGGTTCCTTTTTGAATTATGGTGGCCAATTTGGAAGTTTTTTTTAATGTTTGATGTCATATAAACTAAGACTACATCAACTGACAAGAACACTGAGATCAAGCACCGACATCCGCCTGGAACCAAAACCCTATAACAGAAGAAAACTTGGAGGATCCTCTTTCTCTCATCAGGCACCGAAAACCTGGAATGACCTACCTAAGAATATACGGAACACAAAAAACCACCTAGCATTCAGGAAACTCCTCAAATCATGGCTCTTCACAGCGTAACCACAACAGCGATGCACTAGAATGCCCACCCCATTAAAACAATAACGAAAATAACACAAACCTCGGCCAATCTCAAATGGAAAAACACTGAACCCAAAGAACCAACCATAAGATATCATGGGAAATAGCCACAAAAGGAGACCTCCAGAGACTGATCACATACTCAGACCCAGACGAAAGCCCTAAATGGCTCACCCACCCCCCCCAGACATACCATACCCAAACCGGCAGACACATTTAGATAGAAAGTTTGAGAGGAGTCCGCCACACCAGGCCAGCACACAAGGAGGAGAACAGACACCCAACCCATATTAATCAATCCATCGGCATTTAACACCTACAGAGCTGGCTAGAATAGAACGGCGAGGAGCAATCATAACACTTACAAAGCACATTAGAACAGCACAGGGAGCGCCCCACACAAACCAAAACCCTGCCAGGCGTAGCCCTTTTGTCCTTCCCGATGAAATTGGGAGGATTGGCGAGTGCCACCCTCTGACAGATTTCTCAACTTCTGTTAACCTTCATACAACCGACTAACAGAAAACTCAGCATTTCTGCAGACTTATCTCACTCAAAACCTCACACAACCATCTCTCGCACAACAACCCACATGCACTTCACAACACTGCAACAACACATAAGCAACACCAACAGCACACGAGGACTGACATCGATCCAATACTCGCACCAAAGCTCAGCACCCGGTGTATACCGAGTTGAAGCTGCCAACAGAACACCACTCCTCTCACTATCCTACTCCCGCTTCATCTACTAACCCATCCCACCTTCTCATTTGCAGATCCACCAGAGCGCCTGGGGACCAAATACCTTTAACATTTAACAAATGATTTAAATTGTGGTGTTTTTTTTTTCTGTACTCCACTTCAGTATACGTCTTGTTAGGAATACAAACAAGAAAATGATCTGCACCCAGGAAAATCCTAGGGTTCCGAATCACTATTACACTTGACGGGCAGACATAGGCTTGTATGTTACGCAGCTTTGAGTGACTGTCTTGTATCGGTTGGCCCTACAAGCCCTGGGTTGGCGGGCTGTTAAACTCCATCTCCACCTCTCAGCCTGTGCTTAAACGTTATATTTTATATTGAAAATGTAAAGAAACACAATGCGTAAACTTAATCACTTTTTATACAGCTTTTTTGTAAGATGCCATCAAGAAAACAACAACAATGAGCATTAACAAAGGGTTGTCTGCAGGGAAGTAGACTTGACCAGTATAATTTTTTTTAAAGTAGTGTTTTTAAATCTGTAGGCACAAATCCTGTAGATAATGCAATGATTTCTAGTGTTGAGGATAGTTTAAAAAATGTTGAAGTTGAAATAAGAGATATGCTAACACAAAGTTTTGCTGGAACTGATAATGTTTTCATTGAAAGTAAAAAAGAAAAAATGTTTCAAATGTGCCACTAGCGAGTAAAAAATATTTGTAGAGAAGAAGTTTGCAAATGTGCTATCAATTTGAAATAGAGGAATAACAATATATGTAGGAAAATGTATCACTCCCTAGTTTTTACAAATCTTTGGAAAGTGTGAAACCAAAATCTAGATATGTGGTCAAATGTTTTTTGCAAAAGAAAAAAAGTAGAAGTAATCATTAAGAAAGCTTTTGATATGAAAAGAAAATTGTAACTTTTCGTATTAAATAAACTTAAGAAATAGCTTAAGGTGACTACACCATTCTATACAAATACAGAAGCAGTTCATGTGCTTACACATGACAACTTTTGTGACATCTTTGTTGAGAGTGGAAACACACTTCTCAGACTGAAAGATGTTTGAATCAGGAGAGTTTCATTTAAGGAAAGAATGTTCCACTAGGTATTGATGAGCATGGATGTAGCTATGAAGTCAGAAATGGTGTAATTTCTGAAAGAGATTTTTGCAAGTTTTACATAAAAATTACAATGTTCAAAGCCAGATCAAGATGCTACAAAGAATAGATGACTGTGTCAGTTTCAGCATATACGTATGCTGGCTGCACATCATAAAAAAATGAAATACCTTCGAGTTAAACTGTATGAGTGCAAAACACTAAGTATGTCTCTTGCAATTTTAAATAAAATACTTTTGACTGGAACCAGAGAAAGTTTAGTTTCTACAATTCATATGATAAATATAATGCATTTAAAAGAGTATGTGTACGTAGTTGAAACACTTACAAGTGGAAATGATGATTCTATGCTTTGTCTTAAACAATATGGTAGTGCCTGATATACCTGTTGTGATTGCATTGAAAACTGTTAATCCTTTCCAAGTTATTGTTAGATTGCAAACAAAGATGTCAAATCTGCCTAAAATGTAATTAGTGCAAGGTGTGAGAGGCAAAGTTGTGTATTTACCCCTGAATTTAGAAGGAAATGTTAATACTCGAGGAGTGAAAAGTGAAATTGCATATTCTTAGTTTGTTTTAGTAAATGGCGTTGCCACTAAAGATAAGAGCATTTGGCAACAGCTTATCTATATTGAAAAAGCGAAAACACGTTGGCCTTTCTATTGGAGCACAATGATTTATACAATGGCAGTCTGACTGTTCCAGACTTGTCTATGCTTGATGTTGAGTCAACAAGCAAAAGCAGTGAAGGTCAGTTTCAGCATCTATCTGTTGCAAAAGGTAATAGTGTATATGAACATTACACTATTCGTCCTCTACACTCACGTGAAGTCATGGGTGACAGTTTAGAATTGTATCAAATGAAAGCAATGAAAGGTGCACCAATTAGTATCTGGGGAAAGACACTTGAAGCCCGTTGTTTCCCTATGCTTTTTTCCAACTGGTGCTGGATGGAGATTGGATGATTAGAAGGTGCAAACCTCTGCTTCAGAATATCGTTGTACAAGAATGTATTCAGAAGATTCACGATTCAGTACCTATGTTGAAAATATGTTTCACTTATTGTATCAAAGTGAATTTTCAACTTTATGATATGCTGCTGCTCAAACACTTCAGACCGGAACTAGATTGCATAATCTTTCTGCATGTGAGATGCTGCAACAGGTGAATGAAAAAAAAAGAAGTTTTAGAGTGCAAACTTATGAATATTCTTGCTAGAATGAGAGGAACTAAAGAATATTGTTATAGAAGGCACTCCGAGGTTAGATGCATGATCAGAAACTTGGGACCTCAAACCTGGTTTGTGATTTTAAGTTGCACTGAGTATGGTTGGGTGATCTTGTCGAGTGGATTTGGGAAACTAATGCAGAGAAAGACAACATAGAACACATGAGAGCAGAAGAATTGTGTTCTATTGACCCTGTAAGTGTATCACTTTTTTTTCATCACAGATTTGTGGTTCCATGTGATTCCATCGACAGCCAAACCATCGACAACCATACCATTGACAAAAAAAATCTGAAAAAAAACCATTGAATGAATTTTTAAAAAAAAGAAAATTAAATGTGGGGGTTCCCCCACCAATCCCCCTTTTTAAAACATTAAAACACATTTTTACTAAACTAGACCCTTTACCATTTAAAAAAAAAATGCATTAGATGGTTTTTCTAATGCATTTATTTCAATGGTATGGTCAGTCGATGCTTTGGATTCGATGCAATGACCGGATACCCAGATTTGTAGCCATGTTACACTTTATATGTAATAAAGAAAATGGTCGACTGGGCCCTGTGGAAAATTTCTTTTGGAGCAAAGAGTACCAGGCATGTGGGGCTCCACATACACATATACTGTTGTGGATTAAAGATGCTACTCAGTTTGGTAAGGAAAGTGATGGCTGTATGGAGTTCATTGAAAAACAAAGGATGCACACAGATTTTATAAGAAGTATGGAAATTACATTTGTTACATTTTTAGTGTCATTTTTGCTAAGTGTTAATGTTTATTCACAACAGTTTTTATTGTCTACCTATTATTTATTATATAGGTATGACTATCTTTCAAAATTGTATAACAACCTCGTTTTTGCATCAGCAAATAAAAAAAAATGGCCTACAAAATCCACAGTTTGTACACCAATGAATGAATGTCACTGCAATGCACATATTTTACAAAACTATACAAACATTACTTTATGCTAAATAATGACTAATTAAAATAATATGTTATGCAACCTTCACCAGGAAACCAAGACATATAACATAACTATGTCTTCAGTTTTACAAAGACTTAAATGAAGAAATGCCAACAATGTAACATTATTTTGAGTATTGATCATTTTAAAAAGATCTGTGATGTTATCATTGTGGTCATAGTCTGCACAACAGAGGGCACAAAGTTAAGGTGGCTTTAGCTGACTTTTCAGGGTTTTGTTGCATTAAGTTCTCAGCATAACATCCCTGCAACTAAAGTGTTTTCCTTGAGTAGGTATATACATATGTGTAAACTATGCACTTGCCACCTCGCATACATTTTTGCCATGACTCAATTTCTCAAAATCAAAAAGTCATGACCATTTAAAGTCTGTTACTAATGGTGAACATCTTCTTCACAACAATATGCATGATATAAATTGTTTTTGCATGGTGCCACACTTTGACAATGATTCCTTGAAACTCGCAAAGTGAAATTTTAGTAAGGACAAACATGCTTTCCCTTCACTTCTAGATGACTCTGTAAATGCAAGGTTCCTAATGAATCACACATAGGGAATTAAGTGAGGGCCTTTTTATTAGTTTCCTTTTTTTTTGTAGGTGCCTCAAGATACTTCAGAGTGCACACAGAAAAGGACTGGGCAGGAGAGGAGCAAGTAAGGCAGGTAATACAAGGAAGCTTGCAAGCAGGCTGTTAGGTAGGAAGTGATACAGGATTTTAGTTTGTAAACAAAAGACAGGCATGCATCAAGGCCTATTGCCCAGGACGATCCACTCAGCTGATTATACCTCATTGGGAAAGGCTTTCCTAAGTAGTAACGTTTACAGTGCTTTTCTGTAGCACAAGTGGTTTGGTTCCTTTTGCAGAACTAGTGGGAGGATGTTCCATAAAGGGGGTTTTGTAACAGCAAGGTCATGATTTATCTAAGTGTTTTACAATGGTGCGTCCCTGTTGAAAACGCTTTTTGGGCCCCTAGACTTCTTTTATTTTCAAATTCCTAAATCTTTACGTCCTGTGTTTTAGAATACAGAGTGAAATTGAGTGCACATGTCTACTAACTAACCTCAATGAATATGTAATGTAATGTGTGTTTTGTACAGCACATTTCACCATTGGTATGGTCACAATGGTATGGTCAAAGCACTCTGTGGGTTGAATGCCCTCGGAGGGACCGAAGTCCAAGTATAGGAAATTCAAGGAATTGCTAGTATGTGTGTTTGCATTTTGGCCAATACTAGGATATGACAGGGTGGACAAGTCCCTGCTAGCCACCCACACTGTGTACATTCTCCATTCACCTAGATTCAACACATTGGATACATTCAGTATTCATCTAGATTGCATACAATGGCTACATTCACCCAGAGTTAATACACTGGCTACCATATACATTCACCTAGATTCAATAGAATGGCTACATATAGAGAGTTGATAATATTGATAAACTGTTCCGCAGATTCCGGTAGCAGTCAGTATCTTAGGCTGCAGAGAGATGGAGGATGACCAGAGTGCAGCTGCTACCTTCATCTCAATTATTCAGGTCCTCATTCAGAACTTGAAAGGAAGCTTCCTTTGAATTCGTTTTAATCCAAAGTGTACCTGTTAGGGGATGTGCAGATTATTTTAGCAATTCATGCCTGAAGTCACATAGTAACTGAATGTATGATAAACCTGCCCAGAAACAGGATTTTAGGGAGGAGTTTGGACCAGCGTTCACTGTTAAAAGGGCAGGCCAGGATGGTTAGAGACAATTTTGATTCAGTTACTTAAGATTCCCACATTGGTATCCATAATAAGAATTTGAGAGTCTTCCTTCGTTCTTTGAACTTGGATAGATTTTCTGCATTTAGATAGTGGAACAATTCTCTTTCAGGTTCCTGGTTAATCGTTTATTTTTGTGTGGATCCGGAGTAGTATAGAAATGTGAATGTATTTTAAAAATATTGCATGAATTGACAGTGAATATCACTGATTGCATGCTGTCAGTGTTCAATATCAACGTCCATATCAATACCTCCAGCACATATCGGCATCTCTCTGCTTCAGATGGATGGAATACTCTCTTCTCTGTAACCTTCCCTTAAACATTGTTTAACTTTCACTTATATTACTGCATTTGCTTTAATGTCAAAGGCTGTCCATTTGTCAATGACAGATTGTAATTCTGAACTGAAGAAAACAATGTGCTCTTCTCCCAAATGTATAAAATACATTGCTTTTCTTAAATATATATTGCAATTGTTGGTTTAGGGATTTGTCCTAAAAGATGTCAATTGATGCCAGGATACATTTTTTTGCTCTTTTGTGCTGATTTACAAAGCAGTTGACAGAAGGAGAGTTATGGGGCCAGATTACAGAATCTTTGCACCGGTGCAAGCGCAAAGTTGCACAGTATTAGCATTAGGGCAACATTTCCCATATGTTTAAAAACACTGTAATGTATAAGAAAACTATTTCAGCCTGACAAGTGCAGTTTGGCATGTTTTAATCACCAGGGCAAAAATTACCATAGTGCAAAAAAGATACATTCTCAATGCGTTTTTTCACCAGGGCAAACTTTTCCCTAGTGTTAATACCATTTCGTATTAGCTCCAGGACAGACTTTGCCCTGTTTCAGTAATGCAGTGAAAATGAATCTATTTTTTGCCGAAGAACAAAAAGTAACTGTAGTCACCCAATTACTTGGTCTAGATGCAAAATACAATTTCATTGGCTGTATAATAAGGTTCTACCAGACATATTTAACACTCAATTGTCTAACATTGTGAAGCCCTAAAAACATTTTCTATTCAAATAGAAATTCCAAATCACATATACTACAACAAAAACAAAGATTGCATCACACGGAAATGAAAGCACACAAATAACACTTGACTTCCCATTGGCTGCCACCTCACATATTATTTCTGCAGATTTTCATGTCAATAAGCAATTACAAAACAAGTTTTTAAGCACACCCCAAATGACAATTCCCAACCAGTGACGAACATTTATAGCATGTTTACGCAAAAATTATTTTGTCTTTTAAACCATTTTCTGTCCTATACAAACTATTTCCGTGGAAAAAAAGGGCCAATTACAAACTCAATATCCCATTTACTGCTGCCTCGCCCAGTGATATGTTATGATATGGCATTTATAACGCGCCTGTACACAAGTGTTTCTAGGCGCGACAATACAAGGGGGGGGGCAGGGAGGACAACACAACCATGGTACTAGGCCTTGTGTCATTCAGATCGAGAAAGTGCGTCATAAGGTTTTTAAACACACCCCAAATGACAGTACCCCCCCAGTAACCACCCAGTAACATAAAAGCTAACATTGTTGGCATTTTTACACAATAAAAAGAAATTCTGGGCCTAATTTAAAAAAGTTTTTCATGGCGCAAATTGACTTGTACCACACTGAACGGGTGTTTTCCGATTTACAGATCTGACTTTGTGCTGGCCCTTCCCACTTAGCACTGTTGGGCAGCCCTGTGTGCGACACTGAACACAATGTGTGGAAAAGGCCAGCACAAAGAATTTAAAAAAAGGTTTGGAACATTCAAAATCCTCATTAAAGGAGGAAAGTGAGAAAGAACATGGGCGTGGTGAGGGAGGCACGGTGCAGTAAACCCTATTCACATAAACAATCATACTATCACTTTGACTTCAAAGAAGAATGATCGCACCGTCTCCCATCAACTGTCGCAAAGCACAATGAAAGCCCATGCATACAAAATGCAATGCAATGCAACCCCAAAGAACATACAATTGCCATAATGCCGGATCCTGTATTGCTAGCACTGATATTACTACATGGAAGGAGGAGGAGTTGCAGGAGGAGGGTTTGATTCTTCCATCCACAAACCACAATATTTGGGATACCATATGAGGAGGTGCATTGAAGATAAGGCTTCCCTCCCAAGTCCTACTAGACCTGGTCAGGGAGTGGGAGAATGACCTGGTATCACCCACCAGGTGTTCACAGGTGTGATACCTCTGGTCAAAGTGCCATCAGCCTTACACTTCCATATCATAACCATTGTTAGGGGTAGTACACGGCCCACACAATCAAGGGCCCTCCAACAGGTCATGCGCTGCATCCTAGCACGTGTGCATAGGCACATTTACATACCACGCACACGTTAGATCAGGCAGAGAGTGTGGCAGGAATTCTTTGCAGTTGCACACATTCTCCCGGTCCTGGGAAGCATCAACTGCACCCATGTAGCACTACAACCCACCATAAAACTGAGCACATCTATTGCAACGGAAACCATTGGAATTCCCTCAATTTGCTGGTGATCTGTGATGCCAAGGGACACATCATGCATGTGAAAGCCAATTACCCAGGATGCACGCATGATAGCTACATCTTCCGGCATTCACCCATATATGTGACTCTTGCATGGAGAGCCTTTGGACACACCTGGCTCCTGGGTGAGTATCAACTATCACGCACACACAAGTAGTTACATTACACACAGGAACACAAGAAATGACAATACATGTAATCAATAACCATTTTGTCCATTGAACGGGACAGAGCTTGCCTGCAGTCACAATTCCTATTGGCACTGATCCGAAATCCAGACACCACAGGTGAGGCACACTGCAACGCATCACACATAGGGCCTCATTACACGGAACGCAGTACAGTAGGGGATTACCGGGACCGGTAAGGGCACCGGTGCCGGTCATACCCTACCACCTTACTACAAGGTCCCTTTGCGGGACCCGACCTCAATGGCTGGTTTTACCAGCCGTTAAGGAACAGGCCCGCAAAGGGACCTTGCAGGCAATTACGGTACCGTAATTGCCGCCTTCCCCATTCCCATTCAGCCCTATGGGGCCTTAAATGGGAATGGGGAAGTGCCATGGTGAATGGGGAATTACCGCCCCCACTCACCTTGGAATGTGGCGATAATTCTGCCATTCACCAAGGCGGACTCGGTATGGTACTGGCGGCAACCATGGCGCTAATGGTTACCGCCTACCGTGTAATGAGGCCCATAGTCACCAGGGGCATAGTGCAGCTTACATTCAGAGTGCTCAAATCATGCTTCTGCTCGCTTGACCACTCAGTTTGAGTATTGCTCTTTGCACCCCCTCTAGTATGCAAAATCATTGTGGCATGTTGTGTCCTGCATATTATCACCACACGTCGTGGCATAGCAGTAGGGCTGCAGGAGGTCCTACGCCCTCAACCAAAGGCATCACCCATTCCCTTAGCAGGCAAAAGGGTACAGGGACAGGACACACACACCCAGGCAGTACAAACCTAGTTCACATGAACGGCAACCCTTGTGTGAACACAGTAAAGCTCCATCCCCAATGGCCTTCAAGGAGGCAATTGGTAAAATCCACCTTGCCCATAACAACACCCTGAGAATGTGTATCTTGGATTGGTGAACAGCATGTGCCCCATACAATTAAAAGTACTATGCAACCCCATCGACATCCATCACTTAAAAGTGCACAAACCATGGTCACAGTCATTGCAAGTAGAAATAAAAGTGTCAATGTCACAGGTCCAAAATTAGAAAAATATAGCAAAGCCAGCTCCTGGAACAATGTCTCCATACCATGTGTTCCCCTGAGTCGCATGCATCAAGTGCAAAAAAAGGTTTAACCTGACTGCTATCTTGATGATGCATCCCCTTGAACCACTGCCGCTGGTCCTGCTCAACTCCACTAACTACTGCATTGTACATGATCCTTCAATGGGGAACATCAACAGCTGCCCACCCATTCCCGCCTCATGCATGTCTCTGATACCGTCCAATCATGAAGATGCCATCCAAATCTTCCAGAAAGCACCCTTCACCATCACCAGTTCTTGATCACATCAATGGAACACACCAACCACATTACACATGACACATGAGAAAGACATTCAGGTCTCCCACACCCGCACCCCACCACCTAGATTGTGAGAGTCAGTTGTGTTGCATGCCCATGCATCATAGACCGGGGTGGATTGGGAACCAAAAGAGGCACTGGAAATAATACTCAAAGTGGCCCCATATCACACTTTTTCAACAAAGCCAATCCTTTCCCTATGAGGAAATGTGAAAATACCAAACAAAAAAGGCCCACAGTGTAGAGCCCAGGGTCCAGATGCCTACCAGGAAATGTCCCTATAGGCCAGTCCACCCCTGATCATGGAGTGGCTACTTGACATGACAAATGTCAGGAGATGGCATGCAAGGCATCTTTTCCCTGTCACAGTTGCTCTTCTTTTTGGTAATGCAGTCGCTCTTCCTTTTCCTTTTGACAGTCCCTCTTCCTTATGCATCTCCCCTCATCATCAGAATCCCTCTTCCTTCTCACCATCCCTCTTACTCGTCAAAGTTCTGCTTCATTTTCTGCATCATTGCCTCTCCTCCACATCCCAATCCTTCCCCCTTGCCACGGTCTTGTTTCGTCATTACTGTCACTCTTCCTCATCACAGACACTCTTCATGGTCCCAATCCATCTTCCACTTCATCTTCACAATCTCACTCACTCTTTCTCATCCCACTAATTCTTCTTCATCCCACTCACTCTTCCTCATTACTATTTCTCTTCCTCTACCCCGTCACAGTCTATGTTCCTCATCACAGTGCTTCTACACTTCCTTGTCACAGCCCCTTTCCTCACCAATCACTCTTCCCCAGAGCAGACCCTATTCCTCTTTCTTATTGTAGTCCCTCCTCCTCATCCCAGTTCCTCTTCCTCATACTAGTCTCTCTTCCTTATCACTGTCCTTCTAGATCTTCTTTATCACACTGCCTATTGCTCATCATAGTCCCTCTTGCTTTTCCTCATCATATACCCTTTTCCTCTTTCTCTGTGCAGTCCCTCTTCCTCATCCCAGCCCTTCTTCCTTGTACTTATCCCTGTTTCTCCTCACTGTCCTTCTAGCTCTTCCCTTCCCTCTTCGTCATCATATTCCCCTTCCCTCTTTCTCATCCCAGTCACTCTTCCTTTTCCCAATCCCTCTTCCTCGTAGAAGTGTTTTGTCTTCATTGCAATGTCTCTTCCTCATCCTCATTTTAGTTCTTCATCCTTTTCCTCATCTCCGCCCCTCTTTATCTTGCTTGTTGAGTGGTTCTATGACCCCCCAATGGTTAAAAAATGTCCATGATGCTTAGCTTACAAAGGGCCTCGTTACAACTCAGGCGTTAAGGGTTAACGCCGTCGTTAACCCTTAACGCCTGATTCCGATTTTAACGGCTGCTTTTAGCAGCCGTTAAAATCCATGGCGCTAACCCGCCATGATGCTAATTACGTCACCGTAATTTACGGTGGCGTAATTAGCGCCTTCCCCACTCCCATTATGCCCTATGGGGCAAAAATGGGAATAGGGAAGGGAAAATGGGAAATGGGGATTTACCGCCCCACTCACCTTGGAATGGGGCGGTAAATCCGCCATCCACCATGGTGTAAACGTAGTTTACACCATGTAGTTTACACCATGGTGGTAAAGTTGGCGTAATTACCACCTGGGTCGTAATGACCCCCAAACACATATTGGGCCTCATTACGAATCAGGCGTTAAGGGGTTAACGGCGCCGACCCTTAACACCTGATTACAAGGTCCTTTAGCGCCATGGTGATATTAACGCCTGCTTTTTGCAGGCGTTAAAATCCATGGCGCTAAGGGACCATGGTGCTAATTACGCCACCGTAATTTACGGTGGCGTAATTAGCGCCTTCCCCACTCCCATTATGCCCTATGGGGCAAAAATGGGAATGGGGAAGGGTAAAATGGGAAATGGGGATTTACCGCCCCACTCACCTTGGAATGGGGCGGTAAATCCGCCATCCACCATGGTGTAAACATAGTTTACACCATGGTGGTAAGGGTACGACCCAGGCGGTAACTTACCGCCTGGGTCGTAATGAGGCCCATTGTTAATTATGATATCAGAAGAAGAAAATATAGCATCACAGGTAATGGGAGATATAGCATAACACAACCCTTGAAATTCAGTGAGCCACACATTATGCAACCCGTAGGGGCACTAATGACATCATAAATTATATCTCTGATGAGTTTACATGTAGCATCAATTACAGCACTGACAACTAGAGCACACTGATGACATCAAACATTGCATCACTGATTACATCACATATAATATAACTCACTGCCTCATCATTGACATCAATGGTAACTACCAATTATGGTGAAACATTTTCATGCTCTATTCTAAGACATAGAGGGCCTATTAACGCAGATATAATATAAATGTCATGTTTTACTTGCATACTTGTGCGCCGTGAGGCATGCAGGCGATTTTGGCACGTTACTAAGAATTAAAATAAATAAATAAATACTAAAGTGAATTTTTAAATATATTTTCCTAGCATTGGAAATAATGATAGAGTAACTTTAGAAAGCACGTCGTGTTCATGAGCCTCAGTTTGCAATCTCCTGCATCAGAAAAAAATATAACTTTGAGCAGTACAGTACTTTATCTTATTTGCCCTGATAACCCTGTCTTCTTTCTTTCTTTCTTTCCTTCTTCCTGAATTTCTTTCGTTCTTTCTTTTTTTATAGGCAAACCCCTTTTTCCGTTATTTTTCCTTTTTTAAACCTTTTTTAAAACCTTGAGTGCAAAAATGCCCTCAAAGCAAGAGCAAAGAGATTTATTTAGAGACCCTCAAAGTTGACAATATGTGGCTAATGGTATCATATATTGCTTCTTGCAGGGGCAATGCAGCCACATTGTTTAGTTTCATCAGGCTGCAGCAAGAAGCGCTGAATTATTAATTTGGGCTGATTCAACAATAATCTAAATTTTGTTTGCAGATTTTGCTAAAATCTGGTTGCAACTTTTACCAGAAAACAGGATTCCCAAATGTCACCAGTGAATCTTGACCGAAATTACACCAGACAGAGGATAAACTGAACACACCTGACAAACGAGAGCCACATGAGCCTCCGTGGTTATGTGGATAGACCTCCACTGGCTAGTGGTGATCTATTAGGTGCAAGTTGAATCAACATAGTATGTTGTGAAGCAAATTAGACAATTAGACAATATGTTTGCTCTCACTGTAAAGTATATTACCGTTTAACATCTCCACTTTCTCCACACATCCCACTCATTTGTGACTTTTAAAATGCCATGCTTCTCACACCACACTTGTACCAAGATCAATAATATCAACATTAAGCAAGGGCTTTCAAAGGTAGTAAGTGATACTTTTGTGTTTGTGAACCTCCTTTCCTATGACAACACTTATTGAACCCCACAAATGAACTGATAAAACTTGGGCCACACTATGGACTGTATCAGATAAATGTGTGCATCGTTTCCTTATGCAAAGTCATCTTGGGTGTTCAATTTGCAACATGTCGTACATCTGTAGAAACGTCTTAAATCATTTTGGGAATAACATGTAACTTGCTCCGGCTCTGGTTTATATTTTTTGGAGGCCTAAAACGCAGGTAGGCCTGAAAAGCTCGTGTTATTCTGCCTCTACACGAGTAAACTTAGTTACTCTTTGCCCATTTTGCTCCAGGAAGTCAGTCATTCTGAGAAGATGGCCGCCCGGAAGCCTGGGGCCGATATTATTTCACCACCATGTTTTCTTTGAACAAGGAAAGATTTTTGTTTCTATAACTACTATCAGCGTGAACTATGTCAAAACTTGCCATGATTGCTTACATTATATTTTCAAACCGCCAAAAATACAATTTAAACTGCAGTCACTTGAAAACAGTATGTATTGCCTGCGTGAAATGGCTGATTCAAAAGTGAACACGGGCAGACACACTATTCAGCTACTTAGGAAGGAAGATCCAGTTTATTAAGCCTATGCTCCAAGGTCATTGAAGGACAGACTTCAGCACACAGACTGAACTCTCAATCACAGGCCCAACTCTGCTGTAAAGCTATGCCATCTCCCGCTCTTTTGCTCCTGATTTAGTCCTTCCGCATTTCCATTCAATGCCTTTATTATGATTGAAGTGTTAAAGATGTCTCAGTCTAACTTCATATTAACCTTTTCTTATGCACACCTCGCCCCCGCCCCCACATTGCCAGAATAAAGTATTTGCTCATTACAAGAAGATATTATGGAGGGACAAAAGTAGATTGAAGAAAAACTGAATCTTTATGCGGACTGGGAATATTCGCCTTTTAAAGGTCATATGCTTTTTTATCTTCAGACCACATTTGTCTGTCTTGATATCACATAATGAAAAACTATATTAGCAGCTCGTATTCAGAATATTAATGAGTCTGCCATGTGTATGAATATTAAGCACGGAGAGTCAAATATGTTATCTGCTTAAGACATTATTAAAAAGCAGGCATTTCTTTTCTCCCCAAAACGACATAAGACTCTTGCCATGCAGGCATGGCAATGGAATTCAATCAAATACCTAGTTTCATTTCATGAATATAAAAAGATAGAGAAGGTCGGAAGAACAGGACTAACATAGGTGTCTAATACGGCAGAGTCTGGAATGTTGCTTTTTCATATAATGATCTGATTAAGGTTGTGTTGGCTTTTTTCCGGCAGATCCCTATGCAAGTCACAGCAATGACATCCTGGGAAGTACACGTTTAGAACGGGCAGTCGCTTACTTTGTTTTAAAAAAAAAAAAATAATTGTTAAAGCATAATGCATCACCTATTTAAATATTATGAAACAATGTCACAAAGCATTTATCTCAGAACACATTGATTTGCTGCCAGAAAAAGGTTCAAACTGTGTCTGATTCACAAAAATGTGAAACAGACCTTTGCCGACCAGGCACAATGACAACATATTAAAACAATGGGCCTCATTACGACCCAGGCGGTAATCTTCTGTCATTACCGCCATGGCGTAATGAGCGTTTACGCCGTGGGCCGATGGCGTAAAGAGCGCCACATTACGACCCATCGCGCACGAGCATTACGCCATGGCGGTAATGCAATTAACGCCATGGCGGAAAAGGCCCCTACCGGCATCGTAAAGCGAGCAAGGTGCACTTCCGCCACCGTAAGTAGCGGCCACCGTAATTAGCGGCCACCGTAATTTGCGGTGGCCGTAAAAAGCAGGACCGGAAATAGCGTCATCGCGCCGGAACGGGAAACAGCACGTCGGCCATCTTTAAAAACACAATCCATTGCCATCCTACCGAACAACACCAGATCCAACCCTGACACCTGTCCCAACCAATCACCCACCCATCCAACTACCCAAAAATGCCTAAAGCTGTTAAGAAGGCATGTGACCGCCAGCGCCAGGAAAGATTCAGCCGGGAGGAACTCTGCATGCTTGCGGAGACTCTGCAAGACAACGCAGCTGTCGTTTTCTCCCCTGAAATGACCAGGACAGCGATAGGGAAAAAGAAGGCCATCTGGGCCCTGGTGGTCGAGCGCGTCAGCGCGGTGAGGACCGTACCCCGCCCCCACAGCAGTGCAGGAAGCGCTGGGACGACCTCCGCATACGGGTCAGAGCGGTCATCTCTGCTAACCGCAACCTTGCAATGGGTACCGGTGGAGGGTCGGAATCCCCACTAAAACTCCAACCGTGGGAGGAGATTTCTGCAACCACCATTGGCATGGAAGCCATTGAAGGCGTCAGAGGGATGGAAAGGGGAGCTCCGACATCAGGCGATGAAGGTAGGTGCCTCAAACAAGACATGCCATAGTCACTGCAGTCCATTCATGTGTAGCACAAGGTTGCCCTAGAGTGTAAATGCAACACATTTCAACACTGCCCATAGCCACATGCGAGCACCACCCTGTATACACTGCTGGCACCTGCATACCTGCATCCACATTCCACACTAAAAGGAGACAACCTGCATGGCCCTGCCTGAAATCTGCCTCATCTACTGACCAGAATAATGTCTATCATTGTCATTCCAAAGTCCGCAGACCCATCAATAATGCCCTCCCTCCTTTGCTCCACCACAGGCACAGATTCACACCCCGAGGACCAGGACACCCCTGCGACGAAGAGAGCCAAGAAGGCCAATTATACCGTCCCCGCACCCTCGACCTCAGCTGCAGTGAGGCAGACCCCACAACAAGCAGGACCCACTGCAAGCATACCGGACGTCCCACCGGCAAGCACCCCTGTAGTCAGCAGGCCAGCAGCAGCTGCACCACCTCTACCAAAATTGCCTGTCACAGAAGGCACCGGGTCAGCGGACAGCAGCAACATGGGTGAGACAGCTGCAATAGCTGCATGTTCAGACTCAGACATTGAGGAGCACGAAGTCCGAAGCCCCACTGACCTACTACATTCCCCCTGTTTGTCAGACGCCAGCCCCCATGAGGATCACACACAGGGGCACACAGAGGTAGAGGAGTGGCCTTCTAAACCATGCCCAGTCCTCAGTCCACAGGAGGGGAGCAGCCCCTCCATCACACCACCAGCACTGGCCATGGGCCAGCAGGGGCAGCAGTCCCTCGAGGACATCACAGAACGGCAGCAACAACTGTCCACGATGCTGGCTGAGCATGCCGCGTAATGTGTGGGGGCTAGGGCAACCATTGAAAAGGCCACGGAGACCCTAAGGGCCGAAGTTGCGCAGAGCACTGCCACCCTGAGGGATGCCATGCAGGCCATGTCCAGGGACATCTGTGCTGAACTTGCCGGCTTGCGTCGTGCGCTCACTGAGCTCACCCACACCCTACAGGACGGGCATGCACGGGGGCAGGCAGGGACATCCTCCACTGCCAGTTCTGCACAGAGCAGCCCCGTCCGACGTTCCGGACGTAACCTGCACTCCACAGCCAGGGGTGCCCCGGGGGCCGGGAGAGTGGGCTTGTAACAGCCTGTGCCCACTGTCACAGGCATCTGTTGACACCTACATCGGGTGTGTTGGGGTGTGCAGGGGGGAGGTGGGAGGGGGTGTGTTGGGGTGTGCAGGGGGGAGGGGGGAGGGGGTGTGTTGGGGTGTGCAGGGGGGAGGGGGGAGGGGGTGTGTTGGGGTGTGCAGGGAGGAGGGGGGAGGGGGTGTGTCACGACGTTTCATAGTTTAAATACACTTTTTTCTTTCCCAAAATGAAATGTGTGGACATTTTCATTGCGTATGTGTGCTTTATTGGTGTACAGTCCACAGTGTGCATGTCCCAGAGACACACAGTGCCCCAAGTGCAGTCTCCATGTGATTCACACCAGCCGTGTGTGCTAGAAGCAGTGGTCGATGATACTTAGGCGCATTGCACGCCCCTCCTGTGCGTCGCCTCCTCCATGGGGTGCCGCCCCATCTGCACCCTCCTCATCCTCATCGTCAGGTGGTTGCAGTTCTGCGTCAGGGGGCAGGGGCACATTCCGTCTGACGCACATATTGTGTAGCATGACACATGCCATGACGATCTTTGCCACCTTCTCATGGTGGTACAGGAGTGCCCCACCAGACCTGCTGAGGCTTCGGAACCGTGCCTTCAATAGGCCGAAGGTCTGCTCTATGACCACACGAGTACGTGTATGTGCACGGTTGAAGTCCTCCTCGTGCTGGTTCTGCGGGTTACGGACTGGTGTAAGGAGCCACCTCTTCAGGGGATAGCCTGCATCACCTGTATGTAGGCGAGAATGTATGTGTCAGTCATGTCGTCTGATCAAGAACATGATGTGCTAACATGGCTTGCATCCAACTGTTACTTTGGCTCACTTCTACATGCACTAATTGATTCACACAATGCAACCAGTATATGCTCATGGCTCCCATGGCCTGTTTTGCATGCCATCACCCAATGTATGCAGAGGGGTTGAGTGCATTGTGAGTGCCCATCATCTGTCTCCGTTCTCTGTGTTACTCACAGCCAGGTGGAGTATGCATCATTCCCCCCCCTTTCAGCCAGGTGGAGTATGCATCACCCCCCCCCCCCTTTCAGCCAGGTGGAGTATGCATCATTCCCCCCCCTATCAGCCAGGTGGAGTATGCATCATCCCCCCCCTTTCAGCCAGGTGGAATATGCATCATTCCCCCCCTTTCAGCCAGGTGGAGTATGCATCACCCCCCCCTTTCAGCCAGGTGGAGTATGCATCATTCCCCCACTATCAGCCAGGTGGAGTATGCATCATCCCCCCCCCTTTCAGCCAGGTGGAGTATGCATCATTCCCCCCCCCTTTCAGCCAGGTGGAGTATGCATCATCCCCCCCCTTTCAGCCAGGTGGAGTATGCATCATTCCCCCCCCCCTATCAGCCAGGTGGAGTATGCATCATCCCCCCCCTTTCAGCCAGGTGGAGTATGCATCGGTACGTCATTCACCTGCCCACTTCCATGACATTGGACTCACCGAGTAGCCAGGATCTTGGGCCTGCATGTCGCTCCATGTAGCGTGGTATTGTGGAGTTCCTCAGGACAATAGAATCATGGGTTGATCCGGGGAATCGGGCACAACAATGTGTGATGATCTTGTTGGAGTCACAGACCATTTGCACGTTGATTGAGTGGAACTGTTTCCGGTTGCGGTACGGTACCTCCATGGCACGTGGAACCACCAATTCCACATGGGTGCAGTCGATGGCACCAATGCAACCGGGTATGCCGGCTAGTGCATGGAACCCCACTTTGGTGTTTGCAATGTCCTGGGCAGTCCATGGTAATGAGATGTGGTCGTCTGTGTGCTTGAGGAGGGCATCGAGCACTTGGATGAGTGTTCGTGAGAATAATGGTTGTGAAATGCCATGCAAGTGCCCCACTGTGTGCTGGTAGGTGCCTGTGGCCAGGAAGTGGAGTACAGACACTACCTTCAGTAGGGGGGGATGGCGGTTGGAGTTTCTATCATGCTGATGATGTTGTTGTGTATCATGTCTACGATGGCGGTGATGGTGTCCCGGTCCAAACGGTACAGGGTGTGGATCTGCTCAGCAGTGAGGTTGAATGGATTGGCTCTGATGCGTGGGATTGGGGGCTGCCTGCGTGGTGGCACTGGCTGTGCTGGTGGGGCTTGCTGGGCCTGCCTTGCCCTCCTTCTCCTCCTGCGTCTCCTCTGTGCTGCCTGTTGTTGTTGTTGCTGTTGTAGCACATGCATTGCTATCAGGTCCTCCAGCCCCAACATTGCTAGTCATATTGGTATCATTGTGGAGTGTGACTGGGTGTGGGAAGGGGTGGGGTGTGCTCTTTTTGTACTTCCTGAGTCTGTATTGCCTTCACCTGTGCTGTTTCTGTGCACCTGTGGCAGCTGCATTCACTTTACATGGCCCTTTACGGTTGGTTCGCAATGGCGTAATTAGCACCATGGCGGTAAGGTACTTAACGGGCTGGGTGATGGCGTTAGGTGCATGTCCGCTTGGGTCGGCATTTGCGTACCTTTCCGCCATGGCGCTAAGTACGGTGTGGCCGGTCGCGTGCGTGCACCCTTAGCGCAGTTAGCGGCAGCGTTAACTACGATGTCGCTAATGGCATCGTAGTTAACGGTCACGGGTCATGATCGGACCTGGCGGAAAACGATGGCGGTAACCATTTACCGCCATCGTTTTTCACTTAGCGCCAGGGTCGTAATGAGGCCCAATGTCTACATGTGACTGAATGGGTGGAAAGGGGACACACCTCACAGAAGAACCCACTGCCACTCCCTCTGCTGTCCTTTCTTTCCATCACGTGTTACATCCAGTTACATCCAGTTCGCGGCTGGTGACTTTGAAAGGTGGTGGGGCGTAAATATCTCCTGGCGAATTTGGAAGCGAGTGAGCGCTGCGCGCTAGCCTAACCCACACCAGGGGGATCGGGGCGGGGGCGGCAGGTATTCCAGCCATGAACATTTTGTAAAAAACCTTCCAAAATGTGCAATTTACTATCCAAACGCACACAAATATAACCTAAAAAGCATTAGGTTTTAGGTTCTAATGGTACATTACTCTAACTTGTGCAAGTTTGATGTTGTATTTTACAGCAGCTTGTATTTAGAATTGCTGGTACTATGTTTTATGTATAAAGACATTAATCTGCAGAAGTGCAGTTGCTAAAGTGAGTTGCTGTCTCGCTGGTTTCCCTGCTCCTGCGTGGATTTGCTTTTTGGACTTGCAACATTATCCAGCTCCAGAACTGTGATTGGACCGGTACGAATATTCTTGGTGAAGTGGGTCGTTTTTTTTTGGGAATAACGGCCAACGGCGCTAGGAACAGCTAGGAACTGCTAATCAGACCAGCTAGTTACACAGATTTCTGTTTCCTTTTTTTCTTTCTCTTAGCGCTCGCTCCTCCCTCTCTCCCAGAAATCTATTTACTCACAGTGCACGCACATCCGCGCACGCGCATCTGCAGAAGTGCAGTTGCTAAAGTGAGTTGCTGTCTCGCTGTCATGCGTGAGAGCGGGAGGTGGAGGTAGCACGGTATTTTTCTTTATTTCTTTTATCTCTTCTATTTTTCTTTGACTAATTATTTATATTTGGTTTTTCTCCATTTAAAATCTGTTTATCGTGTGATTTCTAACTATTAATTTCTCTAGCATATTCTGACCCGTAACCATGTCTACCAATGCATACACTTTAAAAACTGGTATGCCCTCGAGTACTGTACCGGCGGCTGAGCCCAACGCGGCTTTGCCTGCGTGTATTGTGTCCGAGGCCGAGCTGAAGGTTGCCCTGCCCACGTGTATTGCTCCCGAGGCTGAGCCCAATACTGATTTATCTATGTGTATTGTCTCTGAAGCTGAGCCTAATGCTGCATCACTTCCCAAAAAATATATATTTCTTGAGCTGATCCCCAAATCTCGTATATCTAAAAAATAATTACTTCATTCATTGTCTTTAACAGCTGATATACAATCTTTTTGTACCCCGTAGCCCAAATAGCCTCTGCAAGCGAATAGTACCCTAACTGAAAAGGTTTCTGTCCCAGTTGCGAAAGCCTCCTTAATGGATGGACGCCATTTCACATAACACGTTATCAGTCCCAGTGGTGACTGGTGAAATGCAAAAGGCTGGTAGTCATTCAACTGGGAAGATTCCCACCCCAGTTGCGAAAACTTCCCCTGTGATCGCCATTTTAGATAATACTTCGACAACTATAGTGGTGAATTCTGAGATGCAAGAGGTTGGTTCGTTATCTCGAATTTATGAAATATCCGATTCAGTATTGTAATCGGCAGTGTTCACCGGGGAAGTTATATTCACGCAGGGCTCCCTCTGTTCAAGCCCAACATGATTTGCGTAAAGCATATGACTTACTTACAGTTGCTGGTGATGTTGATGATGCCATTGGATTTATGAATACATCTAATAATACATGTCACGATACAGACGATATTTTGTACATATGCTCAAACACAGGAGATTTGATACAACTACAAGAAGAATCAGGTGCCTATTGTTCATTAGCCCCCTAGGGCTCCAAGCCGTTAAATCAGTCTATTGAAACCTCCAAACCCTCACTTGATCTTTCAAAATCACCAATTCTGTTTGATAAGTCTGACGTGCAATCTTTGAACACTTCCCTCTCCTTTATAGCCCCTATGCCCTGCCATGTGAAATTTGCTGAGCTGGCAGGAGATCGTCAATTCTTTATACAAGACACAAACACTCAGCATTTTCCTTTCCAGATGCTCCTGCACTTAACAACACCCTTAGTGCAATGAATACCGCCCTTCTTACAATGGCACATCTATATGAAGTTCTAGACCAAAAATTAATGAATCAATCCGACTTATAGTCACAAGTGCCGAAGGATTGTATGACAACAAAGTGCTTGTGTGAAGCACACACTCAGTCAATGATGTCCCTGGTAACACTAATAACACAAAAGCCCCTAACGGCCAATATTAATCTGGACAAAGAAGGAATACCCCAGAAGGACAAATTCCTTCATGACCAGCAGTTGACTAATGCAACCACCAAGGATATATTCCTTATGGTTGAGCCCTCGATGTCCATAGCTATGGAGCCAGTAGCTGCTCCAAATGTGGTGCGCCCGATTCAAGTGCCCATTTCGAATCGGACTCACAACCCATTTACTTTGTTTACAAAACTGCCTTCGCCTATTTCGGTGAATAAACCACCCAAAGGTGGGAAAAGAAAAATCTGTGCCGCCAAGATATCCCAACTCAGCACTCAAAAATCTAAGAAACAGAGATTCATCAAACTATTGACAAATCCTACCAGACCAAAAGTAATGGTATCTTTACCCTCTGTGAGCAATCCAGTCTGCAATGGTTGCCAATCCATGATTGTCAGAAATGCAATCACAAATTATCAACCGCTGAATGATCTGGTGAATATGGTGAATATGGTGAAAGAAGGTGCCTTGTCAACCAGTGTCATGGGTGTTTGAAGATCGATTGGCTCATATAGAAACAAATCCAGCAGATACCTTGACCATTCCAAACATCCAGCTGTTGAGAGAAGAAATAAAAAATTCAATTTCTCAATATATGGGTGACAGTCAAATTCCGTCCTCTTGAACTGTGAAATGCAAACCCAGAAGGTAATCCCTCCTGTTGTCATCCCTCGCCAGGAACAGGTTGCTCATTCACATATCGGGAAGACTCTTACAAACAATTCTGTGAATGCAAGTAATATATTAAAATCTATTCCAACAGAGGCTACACCAGCTTCAAATTTGCAGCAATTGAGAGAAGAAATAAAAAACTCTGTCGCACAATACATGGGTGCCTCTCAATCTCCTGAACTGTCAAATCCTGAAAGATCAGCCCAGATGAAGCCCAGATCACTTTTGGCTCCTTTACTCAATGGCCCACGTCATGTACAATCAGGTAACACCCAATTTAGTAATCCCCCGAATGTAAATAATCCCACGAAAACTATAAGTAACATGTCAAGAAATGTGAGGAGTGGGCTGTCGTGGAATACATCAGCGCAATTTAAAAATTGTCATCGATTTCTGATCAGATGTAGAGACCATCCTTATGGTCAGTACAATCTCAATTGAGCAAGCATATTGAACATCTGCAGAGACGTACCAAGTTTGGTGGGTCTAGCCTCAACAGATATTGAATTAGTGGAATTCATCGATGATCGAAGACTCATGGAGGCAAGAGTTTTCTTAAAATCAGGAGTGATTGCCAATATTTTATGGGAAGCTAGATCATCACTGTTTAACCTGTGATTCGTCTTGATCCAAGACACCTTGGCAAACTCCTCCAATAATATTTAACAAGAGTCGCTTAGCATGAGAATATATAACTCATCAAATCATACTCAGAAGGTATCTTATAATAATGGCATATCAACGCCTTGGAATCATGGGAGCTATGATAAAGGACTATAAAAATTCTCGCCAAAGGAGAGGGTGTGTCTGGTTTCGTGGAATACAAGGGGCCACAGGCATTTAATCAACTCTAAAGGGAATGACTTGGGCTCATGTGACATTATTGTGTTACAGGAAACATGGTTAGTGGAGGCCCCAATATGGGATGCATTTGATATATTCATAGTTCCGGCTGTACACAATGTGAGAGGTTGCCCCATGGCGGGCCTGTTAATAACTGTTAAGAAATCTATGAATTTTAAGAATAGCACTTACACCTCATCTACTCCATACATACAGAAGCTTAAACTTCAGAGAAACAAGCTGATCATTATCATTGTAAATATATATTGGGGTCAAGCTAATTTAGTGTCAAAAGATTTCTTTGAACACATCTGCTCCACATTGGATGAAATATCCCTTGATTCATCTGTTAACCATACTTTAATTATGGCAGATTTAAATCTCCATCTAAAGGCAATGGAGAAAACTCAGGCCACAGCAGATGAATTACAATGGAAGCAACTAATGGCAAGCAGAAACTATGTGATGCTAAATGGTGCACTAAAGGGAGATACTCCCCAGGCAACAACTTGGCACAGAGGTTTGCTAAAAGCGCATTTGGATTACGTTTATAGTGACTCCAAATTTCTTGACATAGCGTCATCATTAGTGATTAAAACATCTGATCATAGTGATCATAAACAACTGTGCTTATCATGGATGTGGCCTACAAGTAATCCTATGATTTCAAAGAACACCAACCTTGCACATATTACATCTAACAATTCAAGGTCTTGTATAATATGGACAGAATCTAAGTTACTTGAATTTGAAAAGTTACTTACTGTTAACACTAAGAGGAGAAACCCCTTGGAAGGTGGATGTTATATTGCCTCTATGCAAAGATTTGCTCGGAAAAAGCAAAGTAACGGCCAATGTTACCATAGGCACTTACATACGTTTGATCTGGAGCTGAAACATAGGAAAGCTGATTTTAAAAAAAAATTGAAGAAGCTGAAACATCTTCCCATCCCTGCTAGAAGTATCCAGACGAAAGTCCTAAAAACTGATTACAGAAGATGGCTAAAGGATCTCAAAAACATCCGATACCAAAAAGATGGGGAATTGATGATGGCCCAGATCAAATTAAAGTCAACCCGAATGAAGCTGTTGTAATACACAAGTCTCCGCTCAGACAAATTCCATATCAGAGCAGATTTGGAGCGAATATTTTGGCTCTGTGTATAGAACCCCTCTTCCTGGATGTGACATTAAATTTGATGACTCACAACTTGATCACACCTTTTCTTTCGATAGGGATGATATAAAACATTGCACATCCAAGCTGAGCAGATCAAGAGCGGCGGGGCCTGACGGTCTACACAACTGTACAATGAAAAAAAAACCTGATCATTGGTCCTCTATCTTGTATCAGATATTTAGACACATTATGAGTATTGAAGCTATCCCCCATTCTTGGAAAACTTCTTACAGTCTACCAATATTCAAGAAGGGGAATAGAGCCGATCCGAAATCATATCGACCTATCGCTTTGTTGGATTGTCCAGGCAAGATTTTTGCCCGGTTAGTGCTACATGAATTCAACAAATGGCTAACCACTGCAAATCTGAGACATCCATTCCAGACAGGATTTATTCCTGGGCTCGGGACTGCCATTAATATCCTCACATTGTCCGCTATTCTTCAGGAGGCAGATCACTGCAAGCAGCCTTTGTATGCAGCCTTCATAGATTTTCGAACAGCATTCGATTCAGTTCCACGTGAATTGTTATTTAAAAAATTAATACAGCACAAATGTCCGTGGTTTATAGTAAAATGGATGTACGAATTCCATTCAGGTACCTCAATTCAGATTCGTTTTAGCCACGAGGGCCTATTATCTGACCCAATATCGACTGATCGTGGGCTGAAACAAGGCTGCTTGCTAGCTTCTGCCCTTATTACATTGCGGATGTAAGCGATTGTTTCGAAGGTTTGGAGGTTGATGCCCCGATACTTGAGGGGAAACCCATTCATATATTATTGTATCCGGATGACATGATATTGATATCCAAAACACCACAAGGTCTAAGATTAATGCTAAATGCTTTGGAGAGTTATGTTAAAATAATTACATCACTATAAATACAACAAAAACTGAAATTGTTCAATTTGGGAATAAGAAGCAAAGTTCAAAGTGTCACACATGGATGCTACAGAACACTAATCTACAGAGGGTATCAAGTTATATATATCTGGAGTCACTATCAATAATCATCCTCATGATTTGCCATATGAGCTTAACTTAAAGAATAAAGTATCTACAGCATTATCCCAAATGACAGTGATCAGAGCAAAGTACTGCAAATTTTCCATCGCTCCTCTAATCTTGTGCTATAAGCAAAAAATGATTCTGGTAGTGCTATATGGCACGGAAACTAAAAGCTGGAAATCCTATCAATACTGTGCAAAGATAGAGGGCCTTTATTGGAGGAACATGTTGTGTTTACCGATGTCAGAACCCCTCCCAATAATTTGTCATGAACTTGGTCTGATCTCTCTCCATGCGGCATATAAATGGAAAATGTGTACTCTATATAGAAAATGTATTATAAGTGACAACGATAATGGTCTATTAATTATAATATCTGATTATATAAAGACCTCAGATAATATATTTGCTAGACAATGGAAAGCTTGGGCATTGAAAATTTCACATGATGCTGATATATCCATCAATCTTCTCATTGAAAATCCGAACAAGGCCAAGCAAAAGCTTCATGAATATGATTGGATTCAGACCCGGGTCCAGTGTGTATGCTACAAAAAATGTAAAGATAACCCATTCTTGTTGAAAACATTTGGCATAACAGCTAAGTATTTGCTACATTCACCAAATCCACGCCATCCTACAGATTTCCTGCGTTTTATGTTAAATGTATGGCCTACCAAGGAACTTTTATGTAGATGGAAGAGACTAATGCCAGCAGACTTAAATTGTTGCTATTGTAAAAAAGAACCAGAAACTTTACAACATCTGTTGACTAATTGTGATGAACTTCTGTCCGAGAGGTGCAACCCCTTCAAATCTTATTTTGAAGCCCATGTCAATTTAACACATGTGCAACTATGGTCTGCTCTTTTTAAGACAGACCAAAAAGTGATTAGATATGCTATTACAAATTTCTTGGGTAACTTGAATTTGATGGACATCTTGATAGCTAAAGAATAATTGCATATGGGCCCTTTTGGAATTGTTTTGTTGAGAAACATAATATGTAAAATTGGATGAAATTAGGAGCCATGATGAAGAAAACAGCCATGAATTTTGTTTTATTTTGCTCTTCTACTATTTCTTTTTTATTTCTCTGAGTTGGTCATTTTAATACATTATTTTTATAGGTTTTTACTTATTAATGAAATGCAAAGAAGTTTTATAAATTGTATCATTAATTATATCAATTGTATTAATTGTATTATAAATTGTGTAATTTCATGTTATGTTATTTATACGTTGAAAAGCTGAATGTTTTTCAGCTCTATCAACGTCAATAAAAAATACATGTCACACAATTGGGCATCTGTAGTCCAACAGGGAACCTGAACTACACCAGAGAAATACAGAGAAAGGCTACTAAAGTTGAGGACCTACACATTACCTGACTAGAAACTATGTATCCTTTCATTTGACATTATAATTTGCGAGCAAAAACGTAGATATGTCTTTTGAGTGGTAAGGTGGGGGCAGGATACTTAGAAATGAGCGATTCTCTGTGCTTCTTTTGAAAGCCAGATGTGCTGTAATCCAGAGAACATCCTAGCTGGGTGTGCTATCCAATTGCCTACAGGAGGTGCAAGAACCAGAGCGAGCATACAGACTTCTGTATATTTTGGGGGGAGGAAGAAACCAGACCGGTTTAAATGATGTAATAGCGAAGAAACTGGGAAGAAGTAACTTGGAAAAAATTGGGAACGTTTCAGGGGAAGACATGTTTGTCATCCTCCCACGGATCACCTTCCCTGTTTCTTCACTTCCCATTCCACCATCAATATGTTCTCTTTGCAGCTCGACTCATTCCTCACCACAGCAGTGCGATACGCTGACTTCGGCCTCAGACCCTTGCGGTCTGGCTGCCTATTCCTTCTGTCGCCTCCACTTACCCACTATTATCTGCCTTCTATCTCAACTTCCTTCTCTGTTCTTCCTTTCCCCAGCCCATCTTCTTCCATGCACGGCTGTGACATGTGCCACCCTCCCGCCCCCTTTACATGCTCAGTCCAAACGCATTGTCCACTCCACCTCTGCTCGCTCTGCAGTGTCATCATAGCAACATGGCATGGCTATTGAGTCTTCATCTCACATTGCTGGTTTAATTAATATGTGCTGCATTTGTGGATGACTCATACACAAACTCATACAAATTAGGCAGGTGTCAAGCGGCTCATGGCAGAATGTACACAAGACGTGCTTGGCATGCATAGACACAAAATGCAGAATGTACAAAAAACGTTTGCACTACACAGGAATATACCAATTTCAAAAAGAAGGAAATCGGTGGAAGTACACCTTTTTTTCTTTTTTTTTGCCTTATCTGTGTAAAATAATCTTTTATTTTCAATTCAGCAAACAGAAACAAAGTATAACAACAGCCAGTCAAATACACGTCATAAAAATAAAACATAAGTATACCAAACAACTGGGTAATAACAGTAATGGATTGTCCAACTACATTCAACTACTGAAGGTAAGGGAAAGAAGAGAAAGACAGAAGGAAAAAGAAAAGAATATAAGTCAGTAAGAGTTCATACACAATAAATCCATTCGCAGATATTTTCAATAAATACACCTAAGAATTTTGTGAAGCATCACACAGGAACTTGGAAGAAGCATATTGGGCCAGATTCATGGAAGTGTTTTATAATGGTGCAATCCCATAGGAAAACGTTCCATGAATCAGGCCCATTGATTCATAAAGTAATGGTATCGACAAGGTGCATGAAAATGACTGTTCAAATGTAATTCATAAATCACCCATATACAGCAAGACAGCTTCCCCATATGTCCCTGAATATTGGGCTCATTGCCGTATCAGACCACGCGCCTGTATCCCTACCTCTTTCATTGCAACATACTTTGATCAAATCATTAAGATGGAGAATGAACTCCAACTTCTGAAGAATGAACAGATTAAAGATGAAGTTGTGGAAGAAATTGAAAACCTTATTCAAATTAATTGGACAGATGATGTTGTAGTCTCCACAGTCTGGAAAGCAATTAAATGTTTTGTCCGTGGTGTGCTGATGTCAAAAACGGGTAAACAAAGGAAAATGAAGGCTAAAGCAATTCAAAGGTTGCCTGCACACTAGAGTCTAGACAAGCACTTTACTGCAAGCAGGGATGGAACTAAGTCTGAGTTGAGGAATGCAAAATTTTAATTGAATAAGTTAATATCCGACCAGATAGACTACGCCCTGTTCAGGCAGATAATTTAACTACTTTGAACACGGTGAGAAAGCAGACAAACTCTTGGCACACAGACTAAAAATTGCCAAAAGTGATTGTTTTATCGCTGCAATTAGAGGGCCGAATAACACCCTAAAAACGCAACAAAAAGAGATAAACATGTTATTCCACAAATTCTATGAAAAGCTCTACGAATCCAATCTTGCATGTGAGGATGTTGTGATAGAAAACTTTTGAATTTGTTAGACTTGTCTCAATTGTCAGATGACCAGGCGGCAAGTCTTGAAGGAGGATTTGAGATAGAGGTTATTCACCTGGCCATGTGCACACTTGACGTGGGTAAATCACCTGGTACGGATGGATTGCCTACTGACTTTTATAAGATCCTGCCTGATTCAGCTTCACAGCTTCTATGTGATGTTTACAACAATGCTTTTGAGACAGGCTCATTGCCAGATAAGATGCAGCATGCTTTAATAACCATTCTGAAGAAGAAAGATAGATCTTTTACTAGATGCGAAAATTACAGGGCAATCAGTCTAATAAATACTGACTGTAAGATTTTAGCAAAATATCTAGCTGTGCAGTTGGAAACAGTTGTATCATCATTGGTCCATGAAAATCAGGTTGGTTTTGTTGCTGGGAGTGCTGTGGCTGACAACATGAGGCACCTATTGTTATCAATTGAGAAGGGACACAAACAGTCAATTGCCAATGCTGTGATCTCGCTGGACGTCGACAAGGTGTTTGATCGTGTGGAGTGGGCCTTCTTGTTTTCGTGCCTAGATAGAATGACATTTGGACGGGACTTTTAAGGCTATTGTACACGAATCCATCTGCAAGTGTGCTTACTGATGGCCTCATTTCGGATGCTTTCCAACTTTACAGGGGTACCAGACAGGGCTGCCCGGTATCGCCTCTACTATTCATTTTATCAATGGAGCCGTTGGCAGTACTATTGAGAGCTGATGTCAATCTTCAACCAATAATTGGGAGTGATCGTGAGAACCTAATCTGGCTCTACGCAGATGACCTGTTGATTGCCGTTCAGGATCCTGCAAATTGCATACCTCACATGATACGAGATATCCAGCAATATTCTCTAGTTTTTGGTTACAAGGTGAATTGGAGTAAGTTCGAAATTCTCCCAGTAAATAATCTCAGCCAGCGACATTCATGTGCTCAATTACAGTTTACCTGGTGCCCAGAAAGGAAGAAATATCTGGGCATCTGGATCGGTCCAGAGGTGGTAAAGTTGCCAACAATGAATTTTGCAATGATTTTATCGAAACTCAAATCTGACCTGGATAGATGGGGACTTTTGCAATTGTCTACATGGCTGAAGATTAATTGTATAAAAATGAATCTGACACCACGGGTAAACTATATTTTATCTATGCTCCCAATAAAAATACCAGCTCATCTTTTCAAAGAAATTGACAGAATTATGCAGAAGTTCATTTGGGAAGGCTTGCAATGTGGAAAATACAACTCCCCTTAAAGCAAGGGGGAATGAACTTGCCAAACTTCGCTGACTATCATCTGTCATTTGCCACTCGCCACTCGCCATCTCTGTAAGATTGTTGACACAGACAAGGAGCGACCACATCATTTAACTTGGGAGTGCTGTGCACTGTCACAGCTGAATCCCAAAGCTCTATGACAATCAAGAAAAAAACATCAAAAAGAAATAATCCATTGGCAGAATTCTTGCAGGACTGTTGGTATGGTATTTCTGATTGCATGCGTCCAGAGCCTTACTTATTCCCCGATGCCTCCATCTGGCTTAATACAGCTCTGAAATCTCAAGGTAAAGTCCTATTTTGGCCAGAATGGTTTATAGCGGGCATAAAATACCGTAAAGATCTAATTGAGGGGGGGGGGGCAATTGGATCTCATATGCACAACTAAGTCGGTCATTTAACATGACAGAATGCACGTTTGAAATATACAGGAGATTAAATAACATTGTTACAGCGTGTTTGGATGTGTCTTGGCTGGCAACTCAAAATGCCTCCTGGTCAGCCCTACAGACTTGCATAAGCAAATCTCATCCTGCAGCTGCGATGTATGGAGTATTAAAAGCTTGCCGTAAGGGAGATCCGAGGTTGCCGGACATATGGCCTGCAGAACTCAGAGAAGATGTCGATCTGAAATGTTGGCAACGGTGCTGTGGGAATACGCGCCTGATGAGTCTACACTGGGGCCTTAGAGCCTCGCAGACAAAGCTGCTCTTTAGATCTTACTGGACACCCGCAAGGTTATTCAACAGACACCTTTTGGAGAATGAGCTTTGTTGTTAATGCAAAAGCGTGAGAGGAACCCTGAGTCACTTAATCTGGTTTTGTCCAAAGACGACTACGTTCTGGGAAGGTGTATGTGAGAGATTAGGTTTGGTTCTGTGCTCTACAGTCCCCATGGTTGCCTCTATGTTGGTTCTGGGAGATGTGTCTCTGGTGGATGAAGTCTCATTCAGCAAAATAAATGTGGTTACTTCGCGCTGGCATGGTCACTAAGAAGATGATTTTGCGATCCTGGAAATCGAGCAGCTCCTTCTGTATCGATGACTGGGTAGAGTAGCTGCACACTATTTCCAACTATGAGCAAGTACACCTTTTTTTAAAAACAGTTAAGGTTATTATTACCTTCAAGCTTTAGGAATGTCAACAATAAGGTATAGACACTTGACTAACGGTAGCAAAATGTAAAGTCTGCAAAGGTTGAGAATTCCAACGCAGAAGTTAAAACACACGTTCCAAATGAATGACTAATTTCCCTAACTCAAAAAAATACCAATATACACTTCCAATGAAACCTTAACTCGTGTTCCACCATGACGTCCTTTTACCAAGTGCAGAAAGGTAGCCTATTAGTAAGTCTAATGCCACATGTGAATTTTCAGTGAGATGGCACTGCATCGAAATTAATGAAGTGCAATGGGTGAATACTCCAGCCTGGGAGTTGCTTTAACCGTATTTAAACGCTGAAACTGTACATATTTTTTATCCAGCTTTATTGGCACCTTCTGGAATATAACATTATAATCATATTATGCTGTTGTGGTTTTCCTTTACTCCCACCTCCCTCGTACAGTATAGATTTTCATGGGTTGGCCATCTCAAAGAGGAAGCCACAGAGACCAGCGATGTCCTGGAATGCTATTGTTGGCAAGATGGAAATGGTGAGATTGCAATTCAGGCAGTATAGATGAAAGAGGATGTTAAGGGAAACCTCCCCCTGCATATCAATGGTGTGTCCTCCACCCCCGCCTGAGCCGGGCACCAAATGATTACAATGGCCATGGCCACAGCAGGCCACAGCAGGAGAGAAATCTCTCACTTGGGCACCGCACTTAGCACACTTTGAAGCGAGCCGCCCTAACTGGCAGCCCACATGAAGGGCCATCAGGAAGCATAGCATAGGGGTGCAATCCAAGGGGATGCCAGTAGCACAGAGGTGGTGCCAGAAGTTAGCAACAGCTGATGTGGAAACAAGGACTGAGTAGACAAGGAAACCAAAGCTGACTGCATCCCAGAATACAGTATCACAACAACAATTAGTTCTGGTCGTTTTGGGGCAGGGTAAGGTGTGCCTGTTAAAGCACTTTCCATTTTGGCCTGGTTTGTTTGTGCTTTTTGAATAAGGAGTGCTCGGTGCGCATTACAACATCTCGGCTTCCCCCTTCCCGGGCCTGCCTGTTCCTCACCGTCCTGCCCCTGTTGTGATTGGTGGTAGGAATCCACCATGCAAGTGAGGCAGTAGTCCCTGTAGACCTTGATCCGGCATTAGTGCTGGTCGTTTTTTAGGGCAAGGTAAGTTGTGCCTATTAAGGCACTTTCCATTTTGGCCTGGTTTTTTGTGCTTTTTGAATTAGCAGCACTCGGTGAACATTACACCATCTTGGCTTCCCACTTACTCGGCCTGCCTGTTCCTCCCCCATATCACCCCCAATCTCTGGATTTACTGACTCGCAGCTGTCAACTAGCAGCTAGAGTAAAGGTAGGAGTGGCCTGGGTGGGGAGTAGAGCAATCACTCTACCCTGGAAGCCCTACCACTTAGCAAACTAGTCTACACTGTGATAGTACTGTGAATGTTAGCCTTTGTCACACCTTAGAGATTTGTTCACATTGACCTGAATCACAGCTAGAAAGTACCACACTGGGATAGTACTGTGACTATTAACCTTCACCACACTGTAATAGCACTGCGAGTATTAGCCTATACCACACCGTGACAGTGCTTTGAATCTAGGCCTGTGTCGCACCCTTGGAGAGTTGTTCATGTTGACTTGAATCACATCTAGAAAGTACCACACTGTGATAGTACTGTGAATGTTAGCCTGCACCATACTGTAATAGTACTGTGAATATAAGCCTGCACAACACTGTGATAGTACCATGAATGTTAGCCTGCGTCACATCTTAGAGAGTTGTTCAAATTGACTTGAATGACATCTAGAAAGCACCACACTGTGATAGTACTGTGAATGTTATCCTGCATCACACTTCAATAGCACTGTGAATATTAGCCTGCACCACACTGTAATATGACTGTGATTATTAGCCTACACCACACTTCGACAGTGTTTTGAATGTTGGCCTACATTGCACCTTTGGAGAGTTGTTCATGTTGACTTGAATCGCACCTAGAAAGTGCCACTCTGTGAAAGTACTGTGAATATTGGCCTGCATCATACCCTGAGAGAGTTGTTTACATTGACTTAAACCGCATCCAAAGAATTCCACACTGAGATAGTACTGTGATTATTAACTGGTTCCACGCTGAGACAGTATTGTGATTAGTAGCCGGCACCACGATGGGACAGCACTGAGAACATTAGCCTTCATCGCAACCTTGGAGATTTGTTAATGGCGCCTGAGTCACACCTAGAGAGCGCCGCATTGCGATAGTGCTGTGAATGTTAGCCTGTGCCACACTGCGATAGTACTGTGACTAGTAGCCTGTACCACACTCATAGAGAATTGTTAATTGCAGTGAGTCACATCAGAAAGCAACACACTGAGACAGTGCTGTGACTACTGGCTTGCGCCACACTCTTAGAGAATTGTTAGTGTTGCATTGAGCTACACCTATAAAATGGCACACTGAGTAAGGTGAATGTTAGCCTGCGTCGCACTCTTAAAGCATTATTCATATTAATTTGAGATAGTACTGTGAATATTATCCTTCATCGCACTCCTAAATAATTGCTCATATTACACTGAGATAGTACTGTGAATATTAGCCTGTGCTGCCTCCTACTGTCTGAAGCCTAGGCCTCTCTCTGGCTTTCCAGGAGCCTTAATTCTAGACATTCTAACTACTTCCTGCCACTATTTGAAACCTATGCCTTCCTCCCCTTATCTAGGTGTCAAATCTAGCTGCTCTAATTAATGCCTGCTACTGTTTCAAACCTGGGCCTCTCTCTCACTGTCTACATCTCTCAAATCAAGTAATTTGCCCTTTGAACTCTACACCGAGACCAACTCCTGCCACTGAGGAACCACAATGCCCCGACACAGAAATGGACACCAACAAATAGAGCAGGAAAATGGAATAACTTACGGATAAACAAATTCAACTGCCCCCAGTAGAATCACCCTGCCAAATACCACTATCAACAGAATAAACATTGTTAGAGAAAAATCCTTATATTTTGCACCGTACCTCGCAACAACCACAGAGAATCGATACCTCAACGCCACTGACATCTCGAGAATCCCCCCCCCCCCAGACAAACCGGAAAAAAGACAGTAGTACCCAAAAAGATCCTACGCCTATCAGTAAACCCCTGAACAAAACTGAAATTCATATTGATATACAGGCCTCCAACTTATGATGCAACATTCATAGATAAGCAATCACCAACCTAGCCATCAAGCACAATCATCTGATCGTCCTCAGAGACTTCAACATCTGGTTCGATGAAGAAACCACAGCCACACAAAAATCTCTAGCCAGCCAACTAGCAGAAATGAATCTACAACAACTAATCAAAGGAGCAAAACCACATGGCAGGGCATACAATTGACGCAATCTTCGCCAACAAAAAACTCATTACCAAGGCACCACCAATTCAAAAACTCTGGAGCGACCACCTCATCATTCCCTTCATAATCACACTGACCACTCCAATAAACAAACAACGAGACATGCCACCGACCACCATGAAAAGAAATTGGAGAACCATCAAAAACTCCAACCTAACTGAACTTCTGGAACTCAGTAAATCGCTAGCAACAACTATGGACGAAGCTGACCTGGACAAAAAAATATCTATACTCCACAACTGGATCACAACAACGATCGACGAAATCGCCAATGAAAAACCTTTGACCCCTTCACGCAAAAGAGCAACAACAAAATGATTCACCCTGCTACTCAGTGCCATAAAAAGAAAAAAAAAGAAAACTGTAACTAGAATAGAGGACCATAAATGACAGCTGGAAAAAATGCAAGTTTCAACAACATATCCGCTCATACAAAAAGCAAATATGAAAAGCAAAAAATAAATACTACGAGAACTGAATCTTCAAAGCACCAAACACCCAAAAAGAACTCTTTAAAATCATAAATAAAATAAAAAATCCACCTGGCTACAACAATATACCAATACCATCGAAGAAAATATGCAATAACCTAGTAGACCACTTCAAAAACCACATCATTACCATCCAACAGACTATCCAAAACAGACTATGCAAACAAACCACGGAACCCACCTACCCCTATGAGAAACACCCGAACAAACTCTGAAGCTTCCCCGAAATATCAGTGCAGACGTTCGTCAAACTGGTAAAGCAAAGCAGCAAAACAGGTTCCTTTCCAGATCCCTGCCCCCCGCCATATACAAATCAATCCTCAGACAAGGATCACCCATGAAATACCATAGGAATGTCTTCAACCTTTCAATCTGAACAGGGAAAGTGCCACAATCCTTCAAATCAGCATACATCAGGCTGCTACTCAAAGATACAGCAGGAAATGTGGAGGACCTCTACAATTACAGACCCATCTCCAACATCCTGTATCCAGCTAAACTGCTTGAAACGTACATATAAAAAACAACCCAAGAATTTATAGAAGAGCACTGCTTACTAGACCAGGCACAAGTAGGTTTCAGACCAATGAGAGGAACGGAATCAGCACTCTGCTCGATATGAGATGACCTAAAAGCAAACACACACTCAGACAAATTGTGACTGCATAAGCTGTCGAACCCCTTCGTCTTCCCTTCCCTCCACACTCTCCTCACCTGAGTCTTCAGAGTGGCCTGTGTTCCGTAGATTCCGCCGGCTCAGATTGTCCCGTTCTCTTTTAGGTAGCACTTGCCTGTCTCGGTGAGAAGCCACAGTGACTGCTGATAATACAGCCGTCCTGGGGCCCCTTTTCCGGGATCAGGCCGGACAAAAGGGAAAAAAAACCCACACGTGGGAAAAAACCCTTAGGATACTTCAGGTAATGAGGTAGGTTAAGATCCGAGATTGAAGTCTGTAGGACTGGAATCAGGTGCGAGGTCCACAGGGTTGAACATGGGAGGGAAGCCCAATGCGACACCAAAGAGAGGTGGAAGGGAGCCTAAACAACTACCGGCCCAAGGACCTTAAAGGCATGGGGAGAAACTAAAGAAGAGAAAAACCAGCAACAGACAGAAAGAAGGGAAAACTGGAGAGCCGCGAGTCCAAAAGCGGCAAACAGGAGAAAGGAAAAAACGCCCGCCGCCGGAGCGGCGAGGCTAGAAGGAGAGCGTGAAAGTGCTGAGGGATCGGCAAAGAAGAGGCCGCTGCTGAAAACAAAACGGCCAACAGGTAAGTGGAAGAAACTTTATCCCCAGGGGCCGGGGACGAGCAGGCAGGGAAGATCCGCCGCACGCCGAGGCGAGCAGAGGGCAAGACGCTGGGGGAGCGCAAGAACCAGAGACGCTGGAGCGGGGGCCAGCAATAGGTTTAAACGCAGCGACTGCCGGGCTTGAAGGGCAGGTAAACTCCCAGCAGTGCTGTGATTGGTCACGAATCAATGCTAGACACAAAGAAGGGACTACACCGCTCTACATGCCGGTTAGCCTCCAAAGTGGAAGAAGCCGCCACCCGCGGTAGCGATTGCGGATGACACAAATGTACTGCATTGGTACTTCTAGATCTCTCTGCAGCATTCAACAGTTTACCACGGCATCCTCATCATGAAATTGGAAGAACTTGGATTCCCCAACTGTGCCCTACAGTGTATCAAATCCTTCTTAACAAACAAAACAGAGACCATACAGATGAAACCTTTCAAATCCAACCCAAGAGAATCCTCATGAGCAGTACCACACAGATCATCCTTCTCCATGTTATTATTCAACATCTACCTGTCTCAACTAATCAAGATCATCAAAAGACACAGCCTCATCTGCTACAACTGCTGATAATACACAAATAGTCTACAAAATACAAGACACGCATAATGAAAACACAACATTAGAGTACTGCCTTCGTGAAATATACAACTGGATGAACTCAAACTACCTCAAACTCAACCCAGGCAAAACAGAAATAATGATCATCACAAGAAACGGAGGAGACAATCACTACATCCCATGGCCAAGGGAACTCAGTACAGCTCCAAACCCATCATTGACAGTAAAAAACCTGGGAGTCCTGATGTACAATAAACTTACTCTAGAGTCACAAGTAAACGCTCTAATCAAGAAATACTTCCTTTTGCTGCAAGCAGTAAAATGGATCCTAGCATTCCTGTCATTCGCCAGCAAAACATTTACTGTCATTTCTCTCTTCATGTCCAGAGAAGACTACGCCAATAGTCTGTATCTGGGTATGCATGAACGACTTCTAAATCAACTACAAGGCTTGCAAAATGTGGTGGCCAGCCTGTTCCTCAAATTACCCCGAAGAGAACACATCACACCAGCGCTGAAAACACTACATTGTCTACCAATAAAACAGCAAATCAAGTTCAAATCAATGTGCATCACGTACAGAGCAATCCACAACCAAGGTGCAGAGTTCCTGAGAGACAAATTAAGCCTACTACCCCCAACAAGGACGCTCAGTTCAAGCAACGACATCCGCTTGGACCAAAACCCTATAACAAACGAAAATTCAGAGGATCTTCTTTCTCTCACCTCGCACCAAAAACCTGGAACGGTTTACCAAAGAAAATACGTAACACAAGAAATCATCTACTATTCAGAAAACTCCTCAAATCCTGGCTCTTCACCTCATAACTAGAAGAATGTCTACAAGGGCATATACACAGCTGAAATGATGATGAGCAAAGAAACCGATCCCAGATCCCCTAAGCTATCATCTATAAACAGAATCTAAGGAAGACAATCTACGACATACCAAATTACCAACTGAGAGACAAATATGATAGGATGAAACTATGGATGAAACACAGCTAGATCGGGAGGGAAGGGCAAGGACGATTGATCAATAGAACCCTGCCCTCCATATTACACACAAGCACCAATAGACCACCAACTGACATATATAGCAAGGGAGTAGGTCAATAATAATTTACAACAGCAATACCAGAGGGGGGACTAGACACACCACGTCCCATTACACTAGGTTCAAATACAACACAGTCGGGAACGCGCCACTACTCATAACACTCATTCACCACTCATTCACCACTCACGCCACCACTCATTCACCAGAGCCAGCTCCCTTGGGTATGCAATCACTTCAATAAATTTGCCTAACAAGAGCGCATGCTGTACTGGGGTCCCATCTGCTTTTCTATGCACCCTTCTTAGCTGATATATTCTAATTGACATTTTCACAATTCATTGCGGGAGAATTGACCTTCTGCACAATTTATTGTGAAATGAAGGTCAATTAGGACATATATGCAGGGGAAACACCCCGCAACACCCCGCTCAATCCAAAAAACCCTGCAACCCACTACTCAATCCCATTATATTATTTATTACTCCAAACCCAACCCACACATATATATAAAAAGTAAAACAAAAGTGAATGTCAATTGTGCAGAAGGTCAATTAGGACCACTATTATTAGGTCAATTAGGACAAAGGGTCAATTATAAATGGTCAATTTGGGTAACACCTTCTTAGCCACCATGCCAATCCTGAGTGAACTGTTGATGTGATGTAAGCACTGTCAGAATACATCATCAAACATTTGTCCACACTGTGTTCTAGTGCTAATATGAGAGCCACTAGTTCTGCTGCCTGTGCTGAATAATGAGATGGTAATCTTGCACTCACAACTACCTCACTTGTCCAGTCTTCTTTCAGTCTCACTGCAGCAATTCCATTCCTGATTCTGTCAGTTTGATCAATAGTCGATGAACCACAATGTACAGCACATTTCTCCCCTCAAGTGCCTCTTCCTCCACCTTGCGTGTCTCACCAAACAGCTCAATGTTCTTTTTGCAGTCATGAGCACAGTCCCATGGCTTGAGGACGTCTGCCAAAAATAGTGCTGGATTCACTGTTCTGCATCTCATGATCCTCAGTCCTATATTTGATAGTATGACCTCTTACCTTGATGCTTTCTGTATAGTCAGTGTGCTCTTTGGCTTATGCAGTATCGCAAACAGGGTATGCTCCACATAGAGAGTGGTGGTGCACACCATTGTCGCTGCAGATGATTTATTCACGGTGAAGGCTGCAGGAGCCAATGATTTTTCACACGGATAATGTCCTCTAATCACTGGGTCCAGCTGTCCACTGTAGTAAGCAATTATCTTATGTCCCATGCTTGTTTTCTGAGTCAGTACTGTCTTGATCACCACATCGTCAGCATGCGAGAATAGGAAGAATTATGTTTTGTAGTCTGGGGTCCCTAATACTGGTGCTGTGCATATTGCTGTTTTAATTCTTCAAAAGCCTCACTCATCTCTGTTGTCCATGCCTGTGTCTTTGTTCCTTTTTGGGCTTCATTTAATGCAGTCAACAGTGGCCTGGTGTATGTGCTGTAGTCAAAAACCCATGCTCTGCAGTAATTGCACAACCCCAATAACTGTTGCATTTCCCTCACTGTTTTGGGCTGGGAAGTGTTGAATATTGTCTCTGGTCTCTTTGGGGCAATGTGTCTGCCGTCCTTAGATATCATCAGTCCAATGTAGAGCACCTCCTTCTGACAGTACTGTAGTTTGGCATTGTCTACCTTGTACCCCTTGTCAGCTAACACTGTTAACATGTGTCCCTTCTGCACTCGTCTTCTGTCTCACTGCAAATGAAGATGTCGTCAACATACTGTAAAACTGTGCTTTCTGTCTCTATGTTGCCTAGCTCCATCTGGATCTCTCTGCTAAAGATAGATGGTGACTCACAGTACACTTGTGGCAAATGAGTGTGTTTCCATTTCTGGTTTTGGTACATGAAGCTGGTTAGGTCTTGTGGGACTGTGTTTAGTGGCACTGAAAACAATGCGTTCTTGAGGTTGATCACTGTGAAGCAGGAGGCTTCTACTGGAATGCCACACAGAATTGTTGCTGGGTTTGCTGCTACTTGATACTCTGGGCCTCATTACGAGGTGGGCGGTAAGGGATTACTGGTACCGGTAATCCCTTAACAGGTTTTACAGGCGTTAAGGACAGGACCCGCAAAGGGACTTTGGTGCTAATAACAGTACTGCAATTTGCGGTACCGTTATTAGCGCCTTACCCATTCCCATTGAGCCCTATGGGGGCTCAAATTGGAATGGGGAAGGGCCCTGGTGAACAGGGAATTACCACCCCCGCCAACCTTGGAATGGGGCGGTAATAGCTCCATTCACCAAGGCGGAGTCGATAAGGATTTGGAGGCAGCCATGGCGCTAATAGTGCCATGGTTACCTCCAAACTCCTAATGAGGCCATCTGACTCTACAATGTGGTTGATTGTCTCATAAATGCCTTCATCTGCTTCCTTGGTCAGGGGTTACTGTTTTACTCTCGGTAAAATTGCTCCTGACTTCAATTTCATCTTTACTCCCCCTATGCTGTTTATGCACCCCAAGTCATAAGTACTTGTGGTCCATAAACTGTCCGGTACCTTGGCCATGTCCTCCTTCCAGAATGAGGGTGGCGCCTCCAGCACAATTGCCATTCTCTGTGGTACCTCTCTGTAATGAATCTGTAACCAGAATGTTACACTCATTTCAATAACATTTCCACTTTCAGTCTTTCTTCCGCAAAGAGTTCCTCATCTGTGACTGTTGTTAGCCTGCACCCTTCTGTAACTGCAGTGATTGCTCTACACGCCCTCCCAGTGTCATCTGTTGCGTGCGCTGCAATCCAATCCTCTCTTGCCAACACAGCCTCAGTCTCTATGGACACTATGATTCGCTCTGGCTCATTTAATGTTGTCTCTGGCCTTAACAGGTACTTGCTTGGTACTCGTCACACCTTCCCTGCAATATCTTGAATCCATGCAATGGCAATGTCTGTCCCATATTGTGACATCTCGGGGTCCACTGGCACCCCCCTCTGTAATGTGTGTCCACAATAGGGCTGAACAATCTGCCTTACAATCTGCCTTACATTCATCATGTGTATGCCTGGTGTTGAGCATATTATACCCTTGTCTGTGAATGAAATTGTCATGTTTAGTCTGCTCATGATTTCATGTCCCAATATGTTTACAGGTGTCTGTCGAGAGTAAAGTAAGGGTAGTGATAAGTCATGATCTCCTATGGACAGTGAGATCTTATTAGTAAAAGGAACCACTTCCCAAGCCCCAAAGAATCCTTGAGTGTTCATGGCATCCCCTGACAAAGCAAATGTCGGATGCATGACCAAGTCGCCCCAGTGTCAACAAGAAAGGAAAATGTTTTGTCACCTTTCGCCACCCAGGTTCCTCCGCAGGAGTTGGTGTGACCGTCAGGATGGGAGACATCAAGTTCGTCTATGGGCTGTCCTATTGAGGATACATTGATCGTCCATTGTCTGTAAAGGGGTTGTTCCCCACTATGTTGACCCCTCCCATTTACCTGACTGGTATTATATGTGCTAGCTGTTGCGTGTTTCTCCTGATCTGTGGTGCTTGTAAAATACTGTGGTAGAGGTGATGCCATTTGTAATGCCTGTGTCTATATCTGTGCTGGTGTCTGTGTCTGCACTTGTGGCATTTGCTGATACATGCCTTGTATTGGCCCTTGTTGCTTCTGGCCCTGAACATAATAATCTTCTTTCTTTCCTTGATAAACCTGCTGCCCCGGATCTCTCCAATTCTGTTGTGCTCCTCTGAATTGGCATGTTCTCGAAATGTGTCCCAGCTGCCCGCAGGTCCAGCACAGTGGTGGTTCCCTCCCCTGTCCTTGGAGACCTGCTGAAAAATCCCCTTTGTTCTGTGGCATCTGTTGCCCATAACCCCCAAACTCCCCTTGATTGTGATGCACCTGTGGCCCGAAGCCACTCCCCCTCTGGAACCTGCCCCTTCCTAAGAATACTTGCTGTGGGCTACCCCACCCCATGTATCCTCCCATGGGTGGTGCGTATTGTTGTAGTGGTTAATACTGTGGCTGAAGTGCTGGTGCCTGTGAGGTGGAGCTGGTTATGCCCGCCCCTTCCATTGCATACTTAGATAGCTTCTTTTGCACTAGCTTGGCCTCATCTGCCTTTCTTTGATCTGCTTTTTGTTTAGCTTTCTCCTGCCACAATCTGCAATGGTGTACTATTGTGGGCTGGATTTCTGCCTATTTTTTGCTTTCATCCCCATCAATCTTTTCAAGCTTGTTTGTACCGGCTCTGGCAGTCCCTGTACTAAAATGTGATAGAATATAGCTATAGTTTTCTCCCAAGGCTCTGGAGTCTCAAGGCGCCAAATCTCTTAAACCTCCTGAATATATTGAACTGGGTCTTCATCCTCCTTCATTTTCCTTGACGTAATCACCCTGATGTCTGACATGTCTGGGTATTGTGTAAGTAATGCTTGCCAAACTGCTGCTCCCCAATTTGCAAATGGCGACCCATCATGAGCCGTTTTCTGTATCGTCACCCCTGGGAACCCCGCCCTCTTCTACATGTCATCAGCTGCGTCACCCAGTATCGAAACCAATAACCCCTTTACATCACCCACTGCCATCCTGTGACCCGCAGTCATTTTCTCCATCTCATAAATTCATTTCCCAGCTTGTTGGGTGTCCTGACCCACGTTTGGACTATTATGCTGCAACATTTGGTGCTGTGGGCTCAGGAAATCCAAGAGGGCGGAAAAGCCCATATTTGCGCCAGAATCCTAGAGAACTGTGCAGTTGTGCACACACCAAAATGGTTGCCTAACCTGCCACCCACCAGTGCAAGCATGATGGGCCAGGAGTGCCATGAGTGAAATGTGTGCCAAAGGAAAAACAGCAGTGCCGGTTGGCTAAAAAAGTGCTTTAAAATCACCTTTGTTTCCCTGAATGCAAGCTCCAAATGCCTATTTTAAACACCTCTAGATATTCAAAAATCTCGAAGAACACAAGCAGGCATTTGGCAGAATGTATTCTTGTGTACATACTAAATCTGGAAAGAGAAAGAGCCCAAAACAATGTTTATAACAAAACTGGCTGAGCTGTGGATGTCAGCAGCTTAACTGAAATTGGATTTAAAACCACTAAAATCGAAATGTTTCAATTAAATGAGTGACCTACTTTTGAGTGTCACATAGTTTGCAACTGTTAAATGTCATAGTTTTGAACTTAGAATCAGCATTCTAGCTGCATGTGCAAAAATTGTGAGCTTGATTTGAATGAAAAAAAACTGGGAACAAAAGTGACATTTAGCTGAAGCCTGGCTTAATGAAACTGGATTCTGCCTGACAACTACCCCCGGCAGGAGAGGGAATTCAGCAGCTGTGTTCCCAGGCCTGGCTGCATCCTGCTGCCCCTACCAAAAGGAGCTGATACCTCTCTGATTGAATTAGGGGAGTGGCACCTGGGGACTACAGGAAACTAAACAAAGCACTGTCCCTGGCTCAGGCAAATGTTATATTGGGGGGGTCGTAAAATGGCTTCCTCTTGGGAGAAACTGGGAGAGGCAGTGCCTGTGAGAGCAAGCTGAGCTTGGGGGAAGTGGATAGACCAGAAATTCCACCATGTGCTTTGGAAAACCACACCCCTTTGGGGCCAGAGCATGATTTTAAAAAGATGGATAATTCATAGTGCGGACTTGTAAAAATTATATAAATAACATCATCATTCTTGTGATTTTTCTGTGCACATTTTAAGAGGTGTTAGGACCCTGTGGTATGTTCTTGGGGATAGTAGCGGAAAAAAGGTTGTTACTCCAAATGTATGCATGTTAAAAATCTGACCCATATCAAACCCATATCCCTGGTGCACATTCGTGTAAAATCTGGAAAGGTTTAGAGGTCGTTATCTGGATGAAAAGGGGAGAATTCTGTCATAAGTGGACACGACATCGTACAAAGACAGGGATCGGATGGTTTGGTGCTACAGAAAATATGTTAACTGGACCTATAATATTAGAAAATGGTACATAGATAAATATGTATTTGGGTCACAAATAGATTTGTATGCAATTTGACATGGGGAGGTTCCTCTGACCATAAAACCTACAGCATCACTCTGACACTCCATTCTTTCCCCCAATCAAGGGAGAGAGTAAAGCTTGGCCAATGATAAGTGAGAGGGGCAGGCTTAGCTAGGCCCAGGCACACACCCATTTTCAAAACACATAAAAGGAACATTGAAACCCAGGTAGATACATTCACTTTCCACTTTCTTGCGGGACGCTTTGCCGGGAGACTCCAGACTTCAAATCCAGAACTCCAGGGATCCAGAACTTTACTTCAGAACTTGTAGCAGAGAGGCTAACCCACAAGCTGAGTTCTCTTCAGCAGGCCTCAAAAATCATTTGCAAACTATTCAACCGCCGGGCTGTGCGGTTTGCTGCTTGCTAAGAATCCACTTGATCCAGACCCGCAGAACCAGAGACCGCTGTATCCGGAACTGCTAGCAGAACCGATAACAGAACCAGAGACCCAGAGACCAGATCGCGGTGAAGAACCTCTAGCAGAAGTCCAGCCAATCCTGACTCGATCGGTGACGAAGCCGCATTCCTGTCCAAAATCTAGTGTGAGTACCCAGCTAGCACTGTGCCAAAACCAATCTCTTAGTTTAAAATAATCTAATCCAGCCTATTAGCCTATTAGAACTGCCTCCTAGAATTGTGTCATTCTGTCATCTTTAAAACTGAAAACTGTCATCTGTCATTCTGAGCTTTAAAATTTCAAATCCGAAAAACTACCTTTACTAAATTGGCCGTATCTCCGGAACCGTTTGAACGAGATTTAACTTTCATCTTAAAGCTACGATTCTAGGCTTTCCAACGAACCTAGAACCGACTTCCTACTCCTTATAGTGCCTCCGTAATTGCGCTCGACGCAAGCGGCTAAATTGCCACGATTTGACATTTTGCTTCATTTTAGCCACGGGTAAAAATATTTGTTTTTGCTTCCATCCCTGAAATCTGTTTTCAACCTAATAACCATCCCTGAATCATTGATAGGGCTGGCCTGAACTCATTCAAAGTATTTATCAACTACCCTGAACCCCCTATAGGGAATTGAAAGCCTTTTTAGCATATTTTTCGCTTAATTGCAACCACATCAAAGTATACTGCCTGTGTTTAAAACTCCTACCTGTTTTCCTCTAAGCTTGCTAGGGGGGAACTGAATTATATTTGATTGCATTCCTGAGAACTGTGTGCTTTCCTTCCATCTCTTTACATTGCATAAAGGGGGGGGGGTGAATTGTCAAAGAAAAGTGATTACAGTCTTTTGTTGAAGTCACATCAAGTTTATTTTCTGTACTGCATTTTCATTCATCATTGCATTGTCCTTGAAGCCATAAAAGCATTCTCAGCTACTTTATCCTCTCTATATCACTTCTAAGCCATCAAAAAGAGTGTACCACTGTAACATTATCCATTGTTGATCACTATCATCCTCACAAGTGTGCTATCAAATATTAATTTACTATAAAAGTGTGATAGATATATATTGTTTAATTTTCAAATAAACCTTTTAAATTTGCAAAACAAACCTATTTCCTGGCTCAGCGGGATCAGGGGGATTCTGAGAGAGGGGTGTTACATGAGGGTTGTCATCCAGAGTAAACGAACTAGACATAAAAATACATCAATAAGGGCTTCCATCAGCATCCCAGACTAGGCATTGACTTAGCTGTAGTGTTGAATTGAAGTCGCTTATAAGCTCCTGCACTTAAAGATGGTAACCTGCATTTCACATTTTCCTTGCCAGTGTGTTTCCAGGGCATATATTGAGGCCTTGCACCACCCCTCTCTTATAAAGGCATCTGTGAATAGGCTGCCCACTCTTCCAGGGTCCTTTGGTACTGTCTAATTTGTATTGGCCCTCTCTCGTCCTCAATGTCTGTACATATGTCTACTGGCTTTAGGGTAGGTACTTCTTTGCTGTCATCATAAGCCGTGGACAATCGTTATCTTGAACATGCTATCAATGTTTCTTCCCTCCTATGACCTGGGCAGTCCCTAAGACTGTTGACATATGTGTTGTGTGTGGTGTACCTGTCGTTTGCTTGCTGCACTCGCTCTTCTGCATCAGTCCCTCCTTCTTCCTGTCCAGATGACCTACACTCCCATGATGCCCACTAATCTATCCCCCTGGATGCTGACCTGCTTCGCTCCCCCTTATTATCTCCACTGTGTTTATTGTCATCGTCAGATCCTGTGTCCATGTTGCTAAAGAATTGATCAGAAAAGATTAATCTCCTTGATGTCGAGTCTGTTTTAGGTTTTATGCTGCGGTCAATGTCTATATGATTATATCTGCTGCCTCCTTCCCAAGCCCCTAGGCCTAATCTGCTGCCTCCTGCCACGCTTCTGCCTTGTGAATGTGAACTATCTGGTTCTACTCGCCTTTCCCCCAAACTTTATTCCTTTCCCAGTGCATTGCTACTTGTCTCTATACTACACTTATTGGTCACTCATCTTCCTCCTTATGTGCGTGGCCCCTTGCCAGTCTATCCAATTGCAACTTCCTCTGTTCCCTCTCTGCTAACTTGTGTTTTTCTAGCTCTGCTATCTCCCTCCACCTCTCTGCCTTCTCCATCTGTCTCTCTTTTGTCTCCCTCATCTCCCTTTCCAGTCTCTTCCTCTCCGTCAAATCCCTTTCTATTCTTTCTTCGCGCTCCCTTTCCAGCTGTTCTTTTTCCTCCTCTCTCCTTCGCTCCCTGTCTTCCTGCTCTAGTTTCTCCTCTCTCCCCATCTCTCTATCCTCACGTTCTAACCTCACCACCATCACCTTCTCCTTTCTGTCTTCCTCTTCCTTTAGCTCTGCCCCATCAGGGGTGTTGTGATCCTTCTCCAGGCTTTTAGTCACTTTAGTGGCCCCTCTGGTTCCCTGTGGTTTTCACTTTTAGTTTCAAGTGTATCTGTGCTGCTATCCATTAGTCTGCGCTTATGCCCTCAAATTCTTCCTTTGAGCACTGTAGCCCCTCCTCGCTCGCTTCTGCACTGCTAGCTGGCTGTCCTGCACCTTTCGGGTTGTCCTCTTTAGTGTATGGTTGCTGCATATATGTCGGATTTGAACACCCCTTTGCTGCTCTCAGCACCCTAATTGGGTACATGCCTTGTTCATCGTCTGTGTCATAAAATACCATGCTCGGAGAGGCAGGGGAAGGTGCAGAGGGATGGTTCCCTTCCTCCTTCACCTCGTGCTGGTTCAGCATGCACTGACGCTTCACCGCTTCACCGTCTCCCTCCTGAAACATGCGCTACAACTCAAATATAGCCATGCGTTTGGTCAATTTCTTCCCCTTGTAAGTGCCCTGTATGTGTGTCAATAGCGATTGCTGCATGTCTTTGCAGAAATGGCCACAAGATGGCTACGGTTCTCTTAATTTACCTTTGGTATTTTTGGAGAATTCTATGCTATACTTGAATATTCGTTCTTTATAAGGCAAAAGAGTCTTACACAAATGTTGAAGGGAAGTGATACCCCCACTGTTCTCTTGATACATAATAATACCTTTTTTACCTGACCTTAAGTCGAGGCTTTCGATAATCCTGTCATCTGTCATTCTGAAAACTGTCATCTGTCATTCTGAGCTTTAAAATTTCAAATCCGAAAAACTACCTTTACTAAATTGGCCGTATCTCCGGAACCGTTTGAACGAGATTTAACTTTCATCTTAAAGCTACGATTCTAGGCTTTCCAACGAACCTAGAACCGACTTCCTACTCCTTATAGTGCCTCCGTAATTGCGCTCGACGCAAGCGGCTAAATTGCCACGATTTGACATTTTGCTTCATTTTAGCCACGGGTAAAAATATTTGTTTTTGCTTCCATCCCTGAAATCTGTTTTCAACCTAATAACCATCCCTGAATCATTGATAGGGCTGGCCTGAACTCATTCAAAGTATTTATCAACTACCCTGAACCCCCTATAGGGAATTGAAAGCCTTTTTAGCATATTTTTCGCTTAATTGCAACCACATCAAAGTATACTGCCTGTGTTTAAAACTCCTACCTGTTTTCCTCTAAGCTTGCTAGGGGGGAACTGAATTATATTTGATTGCATTCCTGAGAACTGTGTGCTTTCCTTCCATCTCTTTACATTGCATAAAGGGGGGGGTGAATTGTCAAAGAAAAGTGATTACAGTCTTTTGTTGAAGTCACATCAAGTTTATTTTCTGTACTGCATTTTCATTCATCATTGCATTGTCCTTGAAGCCATAAAAGCATTCTCAGCTACTTTATCCTCTCTATATCACTTCTAAGCCATCAAAAAGAGTGTACCACTGTAACATTATCCATTGTTGATCACTATCATCCTCACAATCCGCTGTTCAGGAATAAAGGGTCAGAATGCAATGATAATGCGTTTCAATTTCTACTAGCCTCTCCAGCCAGCTCTGCACCTTACCAGGCATGCTCTGCGCACCGCCCCTCCTTCACAATCACTGCTTTCTCCGCCATACTATCACAATCCTGTGCATGCGCCTTCCGTGCACCCCCACTGGTTCACCTCATCTGCCAATTCCAAGTTCTCAAAAATAGCTTCTCACCGTCAAAACTCTGTGTCCTATGTACAAACCTAAGGGTGACTTCACCAAGCTATCAATGCAATTCAAGGAGACTGAATATCGTGCACACCACAAATGACCCAATACTCCCAACGCCACACAAAACCCCACAGCTGTCTTCCCACTCTCCAGAGGAGAGTATACCAATATTCTCTTTTGATCGAGCTGCATCCGTTGCATCGCCTAATGTGTGAAACGCCTCTCTCTAGGATACTTACCCAGCCAATTCACCTTCCGCAATCTAGGATAGCTCCAGCTAGCCCTCACGGGAATACTGTCATCTATGACCTGAGCTAAAACACCCAACCCACAGGAATACTTTATTCAGAAACTCTCATCATACAAGCCCTCTAAAACCGAATATAACCTAAACATAGAAAAGGGTACTTCTACCTCTGCTCCGGTCTCTACTAAAATACTAGACAATACTCTGACAGAAAACAATAACAATGCACCCAGTACTCAACACGCTCCCTCACACCCACAATTGCTTTCAGTCTGGATCAATAATTATGTTCCTTGATGGACTGGCGCTGCTCTGCTACCAGGTCAAGGCGCTCACCTCGGCATCCTGGTCGGCCTAGACACTCCCTGATTCTGGGAGTGATGATTTCCAAATGGCTCCCAATGGCCTTTAAACGGATATGCATGTCTTCTAAAAATACACGCGAGGGTCCCACAGACTCTGAGGTTGAGCGGCAAAGGTGTTGGTTGGTGCCAGGCTGGCACAGGTAACCATCCTCTGCCTACCAACTTGTTGAGAATTAACTCCCAGGTAGGTTGCAGACCCAGAACTCATGGAAGGCTCAACTCCTTCCGTTCCCAAAAGCAATGCAGGCCCAGACCGACAGCAAGTTCAAACTGTGGTTTATTACAGCCAAAAACAACAGGGATCAGTACAAGGACAGAAGAGATCCATTGACATCTCAGTGAGCTCTGGCTTGCAAGCCAGGTTTGATAGAGTATTGCGTCATGAGGACGTCACAACCTGGGCCCTTCTCCAGAAAACCTAATGCCCTTCCGGATTGGGTGTTGAGTGGTAGTTCCCTTATAGTGGACCCTAAACGTGTTAGTTTACTGGCTCTCCCATGCCAGATGTCAAGTCTATCCCATCCCAATATTGCAGTTACTAAACAATGTTTCAGTGTGAGGTTCCGATCATTGGTTCTTGTCCATTGCTACCCACCCCTAGGGTCCTGAACTGTGATTGGCTAGAGCTGACGCTCCCCAGGCCTGGGATCTGAAACGATTCTCAGCTCGAGGTGCACCTCTTCAAGGTAACAAGAACAACTGTGTCTGCATTTTAACATGTGTGCACCACCAACGTCTATGCCAGTACACGTTCACATCATGCAAATCTTGTGTCTTGCTGTAACAACTTTGTTGCAAGCTTCTGTCTGGAGGCGTGAGACTGTTCCTCTTTCCCAGTGCCAGTTTCTATTCATTATTCATACTGCTGAGTCACGTGTTCAGAGACCGTGTTTTGGGCTCTGAACACAATTCAGGCATAATTCAGAGCTCCTTGGGAGCTCTGAATTATACCAATTTATATGGATTTATTCATCTTTATTGCAGCTGATGTTACTACCTTTCAGGGAATGGAATGTGACTCGTATCTTGGTGGACCTGTCAGCTGGCCCTCTCCCACACGGTTGCCCTTCTGTTCATTCTGAATTCAGTTCAGTTCTGCTCTTCCAAAGACGGTTGTGGCCTACTGTGATTTTCCTAAGCCATGGCTTGGCTTCTACATGTTTTATGTTATTGTATAGTTCTCCATGTGTTAGTGGTACATTGGTTCTGTCAGATCGCATAGATGCTCCTGCAGCTCCATAAGTCAGTTTGCATGTAAGCGGCTGCAAAATTGCTCAGGATCTCTTGCTTCTTGTGGTTTCTGCGCTGCTGTGGTTGAGCTAATGACAAAATAATAAAAGCAAAAGCAGTATGTATATGTATATGTCCTCTATCTCATAGAACAGTTCTGGATATGTTCTTCGTGTATTCAAGTGTGTGGTTTGTGTCCTGATGTGCGGATGGCACGTGTGCTTCATGTCTAGCGCTGCTATGTCGTGGTGCCTCTAATGACGTCATGCATGGCTTCTTGGCGATTTAGTCGAGACTGTCATTTGAGTTCTCTTTGGTAGTGTTTGTAAGGCTCCTGGGCTGTAAGATTGGCTGAGTGGGTACCTTTCAACATACTTGTCTATCATAGGAGCACTAGGATTCGGTCTGCAATGGTATGGGCGATCATGGTAACTTTGGTTCTTCTTCCAACTCATGTTTCTTATGTGAGGGGGAGCGGGGTTAGGATTCAACCACCCCTCTTCAGGGGCAAAGTTAGATGCCGTCCAAAAAGTGCTCTTTCTATGAGTTCAGCAATTTAACTATAACTGCACAGTCACTACTGCAGGCCGGGTAATATTTATATATTCAGGGATAAAACTTTAGTTGCAGGGATGTTAATGTGAGATGTTAACGCAACAAAACCCGTGAAATTCAGCTAACGCCATCTTAACTTCATGCCCCCTGTTGCGCAGCCTATGACTACAATGATGGCATCGCAGATCACATCACTGATGACAACACTAATTATATCACAACAACAACTGGAATTAAGCATGTCCTTCAGCCATGGTCAGTGTGCATGGCAAAATATATTTTAACACATGAATGGTTACTAGTCATGGCCTTCAGTTTTGGCCAGTGGTCACAACCTTCACCCATGTGCAATGAATATTAAAAAAACATTACCAGTTTACCAACCATAGATTGTGGCATTTACCAGTGGATACAGCTTTCAACCGTGTCCACTGTATATAACATGCACTGCGCAGGCACTTTCCATGGACTTTAGCACAATACTTGCCATTGGCCACAATCTCCGGCTCTCCCCACTATATATTCCAACATATAAATGGGCCACTAGCCATGGCCTTTGACCTTGAGCGGGTCGTACATTTTTTGGCCCTGTCCACTGTATATTTTAAAATAATAAAATGCAATAAGCGATGGCATTTGGCTGTGCCCACTGTGTGTTATACAACACTAACCAGCCACTAGCTATGGCCTTCGGCCATGCCCACTACATATTAAATACACTCACCAGCCACTAGCCATGGTCTTCAACACAATACTAGCCAGTGGCCACTGCCTTTGTCTGTGCCAACTGTATATTCTAATATATCAGTGGGCATTAGCTATGGCATTTAGCCATTCGCACTGGCTACATCTTTAAACGTTGCCCACTGTATATTTTAAAACAATGATGGGCTACTAGGCATGACTTTTAACCATGCACATTGGAATTTCATAACACTAACCAGTTGCTAACTAAGGTCTTTGATGCTGGCCAGTGATCCCAGCCTTTGTCATGGCCAAGTCCATGGAGTAAATTGTAATCAAACATTTCAGGAGCTAACTTATAATTGACGCTATGTCTCATTCCATTATTGATGTAATCAGTTATATTTAATGTAATTAGTGTTAGTGATGGCAGCAGTGATGTGATTTGTGATGATATCAGTGTTCTCAAAGAACATGTAATTAGTGATGTCATCAATGATGTTATCTGTGATGTCATCATTGTGGTCATAGGCTGCACAACAGAGGGCTTGAAGTTAAGGTGGTTTTAGTTGAATTTCAGGAGTTTTATTGTCTTAAATTCTCACCTTAACGTCCCTGCAACTAAAGTTTTTTCCTTGAATTTCAAAGGTTTTGTTACAATGTATTGCTCACCATAACATCTCTGCAACCAAAGTGTTTTCCTTGAAGTTCAAGGGTTTTGTTATTCCATTAGATTTTTAGAACGCTTCCAGACCACTAGCACGGTCTTCAGATTGCAAGCTTTGAGAACTCACAATATTTTTTAGGCAATGCGCAGTGAGATTAAATTATTTGCCATGGACCACACACTTGGGTTAAACAGTGTGCTTCAAGTGAGTGGTAAACCTTTTTTCAGTGCTGTCATTTTACCATGCAGCGATTTGGCTCGGCCATTCCGCCACAGCGCCCATTTCGGCATGCCCTTTTTGGCACGAAAGCCATTCCGGTGCCGTTATTTTGGTGCAAGGGATGTTTGGACATTGCTGACATTGCAGCCACATGCCAAATAAGATCACAGGACTGCACTGTGACAAAACTCACAACCACCCAGTTGCATTGTTTTTCTTTTGATGAAAATAAATGAGTTAAATAAAAAATTAAAAAATACATATAGCGTTGCATCCTGGTCCGCCGGAGTTCAGGGCACAGTCTTTAACAACTAGGCCACAATGGCTTGGTGCTTCAAAGTGCATACATTTCATACTTAGCCTATAATTTAATATATTGCATGATAAAAAAGTTTAGGTATGAAACTTGTGAGAATCCAAACAATGACATCATCGTAGCACAATGGTTAAGTGCTCGGATCTTGAACTCCTGCAAGCCAAGGTCTTCCGATGGCAGATTTCAGCATAAATGTGATTTTTTAAATTTCATTTTTTCTGTTTTATTATGGTATCCAGAGACAGTGTCGTCCTCTTTTTGAATATACGTGCAGTGTAAGGGGGAATGTGTGGTGTGAGAATGTGCATGTCATCTGAGAGGGTGTGTATGTAATGTATGTGTGTTTGATGTGAGCATGTGCGTGTGTACATGGTGTGAAGGTGTGTGTGAGGGATTGTGCAGTTGCTCCGTGAAGGTGAATGTTTCAGTGTAAGTGTGTGTGTGTTCTGGGTTTGTGTGTGTGTTTGCATGTCTCCATGTAATTCAGAAGATGCCCATCCAGTTCTTGTTTTGGTTTGTATTTTGTTACTTGTAGTTTTGTGTTGTCCATCAAGTGTCCTGTACTACAAGTCCCAAAATCCAAAGTAAAAAGGAAATCTGAATGATCATCTTCCCAATAACAAGGGATGTGTGGCAAAGACATGTAACTTGGCTTTATTCATGATTTCTCTTGCACCTCAATTTGATTGGGTTGAATGGCAGCAGGGGATCTGTAAATTGTTGAAGGAGAAGGTACGTAGTGTAGTATCAGAGGAGGAGGAAAACAAGTAAAATATGTTTTTTTTCAGCTGGAGAAAGTGGGAATAAGGGGCTGGAGGGGAGTGGTGTCTACTTGCCCCTGCCTTTGCCAAAGTGAGAAAGTAGCACAATATATTAAGGGAGTAATGGGACTGTGTGGCATGCCTCTGCCTTGAACTGCAAAGAAATCCTTGTTTGCACTAGCTCACGTGCAATGAAAGACGCGCAACTATTACTAACCAGTAGTGCAGCTGAAAAGACTTTTCGAAAATCATGCAGTGATTGGGTGAACGTTTCCATGAAGGAGGGCACATGGATCAAAGCCATGCCTGCTAAGACTACATAGTCCAGAATACAGAGTGTTTTTACCAAAATATACTGTTTTACACTTTTTTTTTAAGTCTTGAACGCAAGGCCACCAGGGTGCGCAGGGATTCAGAGAGCCTCTGTGTAAACCTCCAGTCCCATGGTCCGTATAAGTGGTCTGAGCCCCCACTTAAGACCCTAACCCACCAGAGGAGATGGGACAGCTAGGTGTGTGAAGTACTCCAGCACCTGCTCTCCCACAAGTGATGAGAATCGTCCCTGGTTTTGTGAGAAACGAGCCCTCAAAATATTGTGTAGAAACCGAAAGTGATTGCCTGTCTTTGGAGGTGCTGCGTGCGTGGTGGCCCGGTCGCCTGTTAAGTTCTGATGTGCTCCGAAGGATGAAGAGAGTGTCTGGTGGAGGCCTGATACCCATCCACACCAAACTGGATTGATTGATTCCATCCAGAGACTACGAGGGATGATGTAACCTTCCTGGCGTACTTCAGGGTGTAGAGGAGCGGCGGTGCTATGCCACTGGTACAGTACACGGAGTCCCGCTCCAGGCCAGCACGGGCATGGGCGGCAAGGGATAAATGACACCTCCCCTGCCTGAATCAGAGGTGTGGTGCACCTCTCGTCGAGAGAAGCTCTGTGGTGGTGGTGGCCCCCTGTCCGCAGGGCGGACTGCAAACAACTCACATACACAGTCACACGGATGCGCACCCGAGAGTACTACGGGATAACACAGTAGGATGCTGGAACCTCCATGGGACATTTTCGCAATCCCCTGAAACCGGCTACACTTTCACCAGAGGGCGCCTGTCCCTGTCTTGAGTCAGGGAGGGTGGACCGGGCCACTGAAGAGGAGGGAAGGTCACAGGTGCTACACTCCCATTGACTGCCGCCTGAAGGGGAGAACCTGGCCACTGAAGAGGAGGGAAGGTCACAGAGACAATATCTGGTTCTGGAAGGAATGATCAGGTTGTCCCCGGTCCAAGACCGTCCCCCTTTGGTGTGGGCCTCCCGATGTAGGGGCATGTGCCTGCCACAGGGGTGGAGACTGTAGATGCAAGGCGAGGTAGAACACCGGCTATATGAGGAGGAACTGACTAGACCTGAGAGCAGCCTCTGGAGGGGGAACCCTAGCGGACAGGACAGATAAGAGCCCACACACGGTTCAATGATACAGCATGCATGGAAACATTGTAGAAATTGGCTGCTTATAAATACACCCCTCAATGTCCTGGTCCTGGGACCCTGAACCAGCCCAAAATGGCAGTGTCAGCAGCGAAGTTGGCGGCTACCAAAGGAGATATGGCTGCCCTGATGGAAGAAATAAGGAACATGAAATTGGACGTAGGTGGAAGGGTTGACAAAATCACTTAGAGGATAGACAAGATGGAGGAGCAATTGGAGGAAGTTGAAAACAATCAAACTTCACTGAATACACTAGAAACACAGATGGATCAAAGAATAGCGGAAATGGAGAGTCGGAAGAGGAATTTTGACTATAGATGGACGATTTGGAAAATCGTGAACGATGGAATAACCTGAGGCTTTTTTGGCATCCCAGACATGGAGCAGAAGGCAGAGCAGGACCTGAAAAGAATGCTCCAAGAAGTGACGAAGTTGATATTTGAGGACAACTCTGTCGACAAGGCGAAGATCGAGAGGATACAAAGGGCTGGGGTGTCAGCTGGTGATCCAAGGACTGTCCTAGCCCAGTTCCACAACTATAGCGACAAAGCCAAAATTCAGGAGAAAGCGAAGCAGAAGGGCACAATCACATACAGCTCAACGAGAGTGGCGGTTTTCCAGGACCTATCATTGTTGACTCTGGCTAGGAGGAGAATGTGCATGCCCTTGACAAAGTAGTTACAGGAGAAGGGAGTCTGTTATAGATGGGGCTTCCCGTTCTCCCTTACATTTGATCTGGATGGGCATAAACAGAGGATGAGAACCCAAGAGAGACATCCTCAGTTGCACATCCAAATTGTTGGGTGACCCCAAGGGTGCGAAGAATCAAGAGGATAAGATGGATGATGACAAGGAGTGGCGTATCCACGGGCCCTGGGTCGGATTGGCCCCTCAGCCTTTCAGCCCGTGGCCGGGCCGAAATTGTCCCTGGGGCGTGGGGGCCGGTTTCTGGCCATGCCTGGGCCAGTTTGGTAGAAAACAAAATGAAAATAAAAATATATTTTTTTTTCCCTTTTTTTTTTCATTTTTTTTTTCAAAAAGCCTTTCATCCTTCTTAGGTCAATAAATGGGTACCAACACAGGTTGGGTGATATTGTATGCATATTTGTTCTATGAAAAAGAGCTTAAGTGTAAGTGCTATACAATAACATGTTATCATTTGACCTTGGATGTCTGCTTGGATTCACAGTAATTTAGTGTACTTATGAACAATGATATTTGATGCCACTTCCTGTTTCATCACTTCCCGTGATGTCACTTTGGGGTGAGGTCAAATGACATCACTTCCGGTGATGTCATCAGAGGTTAAGGGTCTTGAGGCGAAGGGTAGGCCACTTTTTTGAGGCGAGGGGTGGGCCACTTTTTTTGGGTGACCGGGCCGGTTTCTTGTCCCCCAGACAGAGGCACATACCGGGCTCCAGGAAGTACAGGAGGATGAACGCTTCACCAATGGTGGAATCCTGAAACTCATTGGGTATACTGTAATGTTGATCAATGTGAATGTAGCGGCAGCTGGGTGAGATATATTTAGATGTGGTGGCCCAGTGAGAGTTCCGGGGCAAATCCATTTTGAGGATATCCAATACAGGAGTGTATGGGTCTTGTGCGGTATAAGGAGTCTGAGTAGAGACTTGGCCAGACGGTGGGGGGCTCAGTGGGTATGAGGATGAGAAATGGTGGGACTGCGCGGTGAACGGTCCCTACTGGTGGTCCGAGTTCGACCTGATGATGCTAACCGGGCATAGTCGGACGCCTCTAAGTGGCGTGGAGGAGGGAGGAGAGAGTGGGAGGGTTGGGGCAGGAACAGGGTCTTCTTTAAGTTAAAGATAAGTGGCAGTGGGGAGAAGTGGGGCTTGGCTTGGCCGACCAGGGACGGAAGTGGTGATAGGGATGCTGTAAAGGGAGAATGGCGATAGACTCAGTGGCTGGTGGGAACGGCCTTTCCAGGGTGGGTACACTAAACATCAAGGGATTGAATTCACCCACGAAAAGGTTGTTGGCGGCAAGGGAATTTCGTAGAGCTGATCTGGATGTGATTTTCCTTCAGGAGACCAAATACATCCCAGACAATGAATGGAGTGTTGCTGGGGGTGGACTGGGACAGCAATATTGGAGTTCCGGCTCTCTGAGGAGGGCGGGGGTCCGTATCCTTTTCAGGAAAGGGTTACAAATGGAAGTATGGGGAGATGTTAAAGGGTGGGCCCTGGTGGTTGTTGGCTTGATACAGAACATGAATGTCACCCTGGCTACTGTGTATTGCCCCAGCACGGGCCAGCAGCAGTTCCTGCAAAAGACAATCCTGAAAATAATGCTTGAGGCCTCCGGCCATATGATCTTGGGGGGTGATTTCAGCTCATGGGCGGATATCAAATCAGACAGGCAGGCGGGAGGGTCCGGAACTACAAGGGAAGGGGGGTGCAGGGGATATGGGAATCGTAGATCTGTGTGGGCTTAAGGATGTATGGAGGTCCTACCATCCTAATGAGAAAGGGTATACCTTGTATTTGGCCCCCTCATGGTACATTCACCAGAATCGACTATTTGTATGTCACTGGCGGGCTAAGGGAAGCAGCGTTGGGCATGGAGATCTCCCCAATTGCTCAGCCTGACCATGATATGGTAACGGTGGACTTAGACTGGGCAGAGGGGAGGGGGTCAAAGTGGAGATGTAAAGAGTGGTTGTGGAAGGATCCTGTGTTTTGAGCGGAGATGTCTGAGGGGATAGGGGAATATTTTAGACTTAACAACACGGAAGAGGTTCCGCAGAAGATGGTGTGGGAAGATGGGAAAGCAACATGGAGAGGGATCCTGATTGGGGAGGGAGCGAGGAAAAAGAGGGAGCAGGCCTTTATTGAGAAAAGGCTGAGGGTGGAGATTCGCCACCTCGACAGGGCAGTGAGAGAGGTGATGGTGGAGAGGGAGAGCTGGGTCCTAGAAGCCAAACAAAAAAGGGAAGAGCTCAGAATACTCTAGGAAGGCCAGATAGTCAGGAAATTCCAATTTTTGAAACAGAGGTTTTATGAGAAGGGGACAAGGCAGATGCACTGCTGGCAGCTAGATTACGTGTTCAGCGGTCTGAGAGACGGGTGTCGGCCATAGAAGAGTGTGGGGCGACCAGAGGCCTTGTTGCGGAGGGGATCCTGGAAGCATTTGCAACCTTCTATGAGACCCTATGCAAATCAGATGCCACACCGGGGATTAGGGACATGCGGTCGCTCGGGAGGAGGCGGATGCTCTCAATGCCCCAATCACGGCCGACAAAATAAAGAAGGCAGTGGCATGACTGCCGCTGGGTAAGGCCCTGGAGAAGATTGGTATACAACTGGATTCTATAAATCATTTCTTTCCCCTCTCCTCCCGTTTATGGTCAAACTCTTTAATGACATCCTTGAGACAAGGGAAGCCCCTGAATCGTTCTCACAGCCATTAATTACAGTAATTCGTAAGGAAGGGACCTCAAATGGTGCGGTTCTTACCGTCCCATATTGCTCATGAATATTGACGCCAACATTTACATAAGGGTACTGGCAGCGAGACTAGAAATACATATGCTGCACTTGATACATCTGGACCAAGTCGGCTTCATAATTGGACATCAGGGGGCTGATACAATGGGGAAGACGCACCATTTGATCCTTGAGGCACGGAAAATGGGCGATGACACGGTCCTTCTCTCAGTTAATGCCGAGAAGGCGTTTGATAGAGTGGAATGGGAATTCCTGGAGGAAGTTCTGGGCAGGGTAGGGCTGGGCTCGAAATTTAGGAGGGGAATAATAGCAGTGTATACCTCACCCAAGGCGTTGGTGGCTGTAAATGGTGTATATTCACAGTGGTTCAACCTAAGCAGGGGCATGAGGCAGGGCTGCCCCCTCTCGCTGATTTTATTAGCCCTCTTCCTAGAACTGTTGGTGGAGAGAATTAGAAGGAACCCCCTGCTGACAGGTCTTATGGCTGGAGGGGTGGACTATAAAGTGGCCCTATATGAGGATGACTTACTGTTGCATACAAGCGATCCCCTGACCTCCATGCCCCGGGCGATCCGGTTGATCGAACAATATGGTGAGCTGTCTGGCTTCAAGATCAACAGGTCCAAGTCTGTCCTGTTTCCCCTGAAGGCTCTAGATGAGGGAGATGACAACAGATTTACCCCACTGGGTGTTATGGTTAAATGGAACATGTTGCTATATCTGGGGATTAAGCTTCCAAGAGAATTGGGGAACTTATTCAGGGCTAAACTCCCTCCACTTGTTACTTGCATGAGGGCCGATCTTGATAGATGGGAGAAACTGACTATATGCTGGTTAGGGAGATTAAAGGACCTGAAGATGGCGTGCCTCCCTAGATTTCTGTATGCATTCCAAATGCTCCCGACCCACCTCCCTGAATTCTTTTTTCGTGAGACAAAGTAGGCGATGTTGAGGTTCTTATGGCAGGGTAAGAAAGCAAGAGTACCGTATGATGTCCTTACACTGCCCAAAGATAGGGTTCCATGTCTTAAAATCGTGTCAAAAATGGCTGTGAAAACAAAATATTGCAGCAAAGATGCTGTGTTTTTTTGCATGACAATCATGTAAAGGATGCGGGGGACCCACCGCAACTCCTGGACCCATTATACCATTTAAAGGGAGCGGGGGACACCCCTGCAGCCCCCGCTCCCCTTAAATGGTATAATGGGGTACACCTTTACCGGGTCAAACCACTGCATTTTTTCAGCAATTTGTTTTACTGGCGACATTTTTGCTGTGATTTTATTACCTGATACCAAAGATAGAGGGGGAGTGGGACTCCCGAACCTGAAGAAGTACTATGAAGTGACCCAGTTGAGGGTCCTCATATCCCACCTACGAAGGCAGAAGAGAATCCAGTGGGTCGATTTGGATAACAACAATCTTGCCCCTGCAACGGTCACAGAGTTACTTTGGGCATTGAGAAAGAGGCTCCCACGCAGGCTCAGGGACCACCCGATCCTGTGCACTATATGGGCGAGCTGGCGAGAACGGGTAGACATGCAAGGAGTGACCTCATGGCCATCCCCCCATAGTCATATATGGGCACCCAGAGTCTGTGAGGCTATCCGGAATCCGGGCAGATTCCAAACCTGGTTTGACGCTGGTCTGGAGAGTGTGGGTCAGCTCTGGAAGGGGGCTCTTTTATCACAATTACAGATCTGGAAGAGGCATTGGGTATAGGCCCCCCTCTCTGTCTTTTACTACCTCCGATGAAAGGGTATCCTTACGGATGACAAATGGAGAGAGAAGATTCAGAGAGACCTCAGCCCCTTTGAAGAGCTCCTAGACAAAAGAAGGGGGACTAAGAGTTTGATCTCAGCCATGTACACTGCATTGGAGATCTCTGGAAAGGGTTCAATGGAGAATCTGAGGCAAAGATGGGAATGGGAAGTGGGAATGAATATAGACCCCGAGCTTTGGAGGAGAATATGTAGAGGGACCATGCAGACATCGATCGCCTAGTAATCCAATGGAAAGGGACCAGAACACCGAGTATGAGGGAGTGGAGCAAAATGCTGTGGGGTGAATTTATGACAAAATATGTGAATGTGTAGTAAAACATGTAATGTATAGCATGCAATATATCCTGTATAGCATGCAGACAGAGAGTCAACACTCTCCGGAGGATTCACCCTAGTTGGTTAATACCACAAATTAGAGAAAGCCTCCCCGAAGATGGTAAAAGACAATGGGCCTCATTACGACCCAGGCGGTAAGGGGTTTACGCCAGCGTTAACAGCGCCGACCCTTACCGCCTGAGTACGAGGTCCCTTAGCGCCATGGCGGATTTAACACCTGCTTTTAGCAGGTGTTAAAATCCATGGGGCTAAGGGACCATGGAGTTAATTTCGCCACCGTAATTTACGGTGGCGTAATTAACGCCTTCCCCACTCCCATTATGCCCTATGGGGCAAAAATGGGAATGGGGAAGGGTAAATGGGGATTGGGGACTTACCGCCCCGCCAAGGTCGGAATGGGGCGGTAAGTCCGCCAACCACCATGGCGGAATTGCAACCTTAGCGGCATGGACCATGGTGCTAATAGCACCATGGTTCTCCGCCAAGGTCGTAATGAGGGCCAATGTGCCTCATTCCGAGGCTGGCGCTATCCATGGAGTAAATAGCACCATGGTAAGCAACCATGGAGCTATTTACTCCATGGAAATCCGGCATGGTGAATGGAGTAATTACCGGTCCATTCCAAGGTTGGAGGGACCGGTAATTCCCCATTCACCATACCGGTTCCCCATCCCCATTCCTGCCCCCATAGGGCTCAATGGGAATGGGGAAGGAGTAAATTACGGCACCGTAAATTACGGTGCCGTAATTTACTCCAAGGTCCCTTTGCGGGTTGGATTTTTAACGCCTGCTAAAAGCAGGCGTTAAATGCCAACCCGCAAAAGGGAACTCGGAATATGGTGGTAAGTGTTAACGGTCACCGTTGCCATTAACGGTGACCGTTAACCCTTACCGCCAGCCTCGGAATGAGGCCCAATACCTATAGAGGAAAGAGAACAGACTGTTCACATGACATTGTGAAAACAAAATCAAAATATCGAGGCTGAGTACCGCAAAAGGAAACACACCGAACACGTGTTACAAAGGAACATACAAAGTACTTTATTTTATACTGAATCCAGTTACTAAGAACAGAGCAAAAATCAGATAGCTATCGGCCATCAGTGCAACACAGCAACCTCCAGCGTGGTTCAGTGTGTTCAGCGAGAGACGATGTACATTAGAATGCATTGGTTTTTATACTATTTGTGAGCACGATGTCCAGCCCCATTTTGGGTTAATATTCCACTAATACATCACCGATCTAGGGTTCATGCCAAGTCTCGCACATCCGCATATAACTGGTTTGCTTTTAATACATATATCAACAAGCCTATACAGCAACTATGTATTCTGGGATTTTCCATGTAGGTCTTCTCAAACATTAATACAATGTAGTTAAAGAAGTGTTCTACGTTCAGTATTTGAATACATTGTTTTTAACATATGCTCGATGATTAGTTTCATTGCACGAGTAATCCTTTACACACAGGTCAATGAAGGACAAGGTCTCAGTTCACAACCTCAACAAGTGGCCTGGAGGCAAGTTACCTATTAGCTACATGCAGAGGTCAAGACGGCCATGTTGTATTTTGGAATGACATCGTCCACCATTTTAACTCACAGGGTGACTTTACATGGCAAACCTAAAATGGCGGATTGATCTAAAATGGCGGCTTACATTGATTCTAAGGTCAGGACGTTGCAACATGGATTTCTTCGCAAGCGATTTATAAGCAGCTTGGCGTAGGCCAATATACATATATTTATTTCGATAGGAGGCACAATATCATTTCTTTTTTGACAAACCCTCCTTTTGGCCTATGCCAAGTGCTAAAACTACTTTGGATCTCCTTGCAAATAACTCCATACATCATTGTCCATGCACCCTGAATCACTGTCGGAAATATCTATTGCCATTAGGTCATTCGCTAAAATTTCTTTCAACACATATTCATTGGAAGTTTTATCTGGGGCATACACTTTATGTCCTATCGAACCTATCGCTTGTGTGCAACATCCCCCTAGCATCAAACATATACTAGGTAGACACTGAATACAGCAACAAAGAAACAACAGGATCCCCAAAATAATCAGCAAGACCAAAAGTACCTTCCAACCCCAAGATCGCAAAAAGTCCCAGAACCAAGTGCTAAGATCCCAATTTCCCTCGTGAACATACACTTCTCAACTAAGGACGTGCAGATTCTGTATTGCCTTGAAGATAGTTGGGGAGGAATCTGGTTCGAAAACACAGCAAGTGGACCCCACTAATTTACACACTCCACCACATTCAGCCAGAATGACATCTAGTGCCATCCGGTTTTGAAGTGCTACTAGTCTTATCGCCTTCTGTTCTAACGTCATATTATAGAGTATGTCCGTGGTCCGGTTGATGGTTCTCTCCAGTACTCTCGCTAGTTTTCTGATATCTTCTGAATTCTTTATCTGCCCCCAAAATGGCACAACTGATTTTGCTATATCTCCCAAGATTTGTGCTGGGGTGTCACCATTCTCGTCCTGCCGTGGACAAGCCTTTGAAACTTCTTTTGTACTAGCTATAAACACCCCAGGTAACAGGATCCCTAAATAACAGGTTCCCTGCCAATCCCTGGGCAACCATGGGAATACTACATTACCGCAGACAAAGTAGACAGGTTCGCCTACATACAAAGGTCTGTTTTCCCCAGTCAAATTTGCAACGTTGGCACAACCTAGAAAATCTCCCATTAACTGAGTTCCATTCCTCCGTATGCAAAAAGAAACTGACTCGGGGCTATGATTAACAGTGTAAGAAGGAGGCATGGCATCTTTATTGCCTATCGGAGCCATCTTAAAGGAAATAAAAGATTGGAAAGGACGAGACAGTCTGTCAGAAGGCCTAATAGAAGCAACGTTAGGTTTACTCCTAAAAGCGAAAAGCGAGCATCCCAGGGGAGTCAAAACACGTTTCTCAAAACTATTCAAATTGGTGCCATCAAAGTTCCCTGAGATGCTATCATTCCAACGGCCAAAGAACAGTGCTCTAAGAGAAGCATAGCAAGCAGTTGTCAAAGGTAAAGGATGAATATACCAACCTAACCCCTTATCCCCGTGTTGCGGTAAATCTGAGCAGACCCAACAGTTAGACTTATTAAAAATGGCATGCGTAGCATTCATGAAAAGTATTAGAGTATTATTGTGGTCCCTTTGTCTATGCTGAGAGTCCCTAGGGGACAGAGTATGAAAATGTACAAAGGGAGTAGGAACAGTAGGTATACTTTCAGTAGGTAACAAAAGTTCTAAAGAATGAGTTTCCTCAAGGTACCACAACCCTAAGGCAGCGACTATTGAAAACCCAAATATCATTATAAAAACACAGCAATACGTTTTCAGGGCCCAAACATTTTGTCCATTGTCCCGGTTGGTCACCCCCTCATTTACAAGTCCCATATGAGCGGTAGCGGTGGCAGGCATTGTAGTCTTCAAAAGGATACCCCCTATGTTCGTTGCTGGCGACCTCCCGGCCGCGCAAATTCTTAGTCCTTCCACAACCCTAGCCAACAGAATCCCCTTTCTCAAATTTGGGCAAAAACAAGCCCTTGATGATCCTTTTCTTCTTTGAATGCATAGCCAAACCGTGCCATAAGTCTATCAGATGCAAAGCAAAACAGTGCCCTAAGTCTACTTTCTTGGACGCAGACTGTACCTTGCTTTTCCCGGTACTGAGTGGTCCGGAAACAATGTGCCGTCACTTCCCGTTGGAAGCAACGTATCAGAGACAAGTGAAGATGCCGAATTTGAAACAGCAGTTTCCAGATGCGAAACTTTTGGAAAGTGTGGAGACAAAATGGCGGCTTCCCCAAACCTCACAGGCTCAGAGAGATTCTCTGGCACACTCTCGGCGCTATTTACTGCTTTGGGATCGTTGGTTGCAGCATTAGCGAGGGGTTCTGTTTCTTCTTTAACGTGTGGCACTGGGTGAGGAAGTTTCTTGACGTGGGACGCGTGGATCCAGTTCTTTCTTCCAGAGACCTGCACTGCTATTTGGGTGACCAACAGGACCTGGAACGGCCCACGCCAGCGAGGCGGAAGGCAGGAAGAGCGCTCAAATGCCTTGATGGCCCGGGCCCTCGTATCGCACAGGTAAATCTTCTCGGACCTGGTGATAAATCAAATACAGGTTTTTAGTCAACTGGCTGCAATAATCTGAAAGTAATACATTTTCAACTTTTCTCAATGAATTGCATTTAGGAAGGTTCCAAATATTGGCAGGTCTCCCCATCACCACCTCAAATGGAGAGAGCCCATTCTTAGTTTGAGGGGTTGTACACATAGATAATAACACGATCGGTAAGGCGTCCGGCCATTTTAGTTTGGTGCCGGCACACGTCTTAGCAAGCTTGTTCTTGATGATACCGTTGTGTCTTTCTACTAGTCCGGGGTTCTGAGCATGTCTGGCTGAATGAAACCGTTTGTCAGTTTGTAATGCCGCACATATCTGCAGAATTACAGCAGCAACAAAATGTGGACCATTGTCCGACCAGATAACTCTTGGTAGCCCGAACCGCGGGAAGTATTCCCTTAACATGGTTTTTGCAGTAGTCATGGCTGTAGCATGCTTAACGGGGAAAGCCTCAACCCATTTAGTAAAAGCACAGATGACCACCAGCACATATTTTTTATTGTCACATTGTTCCATTTCTATAAAGTCAAAGTGGATAACTTCAAAGGGGACAGAAGGTGGCCCAAAACTTCCCCTTGGAGTTACTGTCCCCTTTCCCACATTGTGTTGTAGGCAAATCATGCAATCCTGGACGTAGCGCTGGGCAATTTTCGAAATTTTGTCATTTACCCAAACTTTCTCTAACATTTTTGTCATCTTCTAGGCACATACATGCGTAGGACCATGGGCCATGATGACCATCATCATTATATACGCATCAGGGAGTAGCCATTTCCCTTCCGCTATATCCACCCAACACCCGTCATCATCAAGTTTCCCCAAGCCTTCAGCCCACCTCTTGGATTCTTCTAATGTGGCATCAGCTTGGATATCCCGTACAGACCCAACACCATCATCCATTGCATAAGCATTTACAGTCTCCCTCGAAACATACATCTCTGTAAGGGGATCGGTAGCAGTTTGTCTAGCTATCTGATCAGCAAAAGCATTCCCTTTTCCTATGTCATCTGTAATCTTTTGATGTGCTGCACATTTCATAACTGCTAACTGAGTAGGGAGCGCAAGGCTGAGAGTAGGTGTACTATTATGGAGCCATGTTAGATTTTAGTGCCATGTGAAGTTAGGAACCCTCTCTCTGACCAAAGTCTCCCAAAGTTGTGAACCACCCCAAAGGCATACTGACCATCAGTATATATATTTACTGCAAGCCCTTCGGAAAGTTCACAAGCTCAGGTCAATGTTATAATTTCTTCGGCCTGCGCGTAATTATGCGTGATTCTTTTAGTTTCCATAACCGTGCTTAATGTAGTGATTGCATAAGCAGCTGTGGATGTACCATCCGGAAGTTTGAAGCAGGAGCCATCACAAAACAGTTCTGCTTGCGGATTATCCAAAGGAGTGTCTTTCAAATCAATTCTACCCTTTGTCTCTTGTTCGGTAGTATACAGACAGTCATGTGACTCTTCATCGCCACAAGTAGTATCTTGCGGGAAAGGTAGGAGTTCAGCCAGATTAAGAACACAGCACTTCTTAATTTGAATGTGAGGAGCAAATAAGATCAATTCATAACTTGTCAACCGTGCAGAAGTGAGGTGTTGCGTTTGGGTTCGGTTCAGTAGAACATCTACAGAGTGAAGCACCATCAGGGTTAGATCATGGCCTAGGACCATTCCCTCACTCTGTTTTACAGACCCAGCAGCAGCAGCGACAGCTCGCAAACATCTTGGCAAAGCGCATGCTACAGGATAAAGGGCGGAAGAAAGGTAACCGCACAGCCTATTCTTCCCTCCATGTTCCTGCGTTAATACAGCCAAAGCACATCCATCACATTCATGCACAAACAACACACAGACCTTTTCATAGTTTGGTGTGCCTAAAACTGGTGCAGAGCATAATGCAGTCTTAATCAAGTCAAACGATTGCTGGTGTTCCGCGTTCCATGGCAATGGCGAAGAAATGTCCTTCTTTGTCAAAGCCATCATCGGTTTGATCACTAGTGACAAATTTGGGATCCACAACCTAAAGTAAGAAGCCATACCTATCAAGGCTCTAACTTCCTTCTGTGTGTTTGGGACAGGCATGCCAGAAATGTGTTTTATTCTTTCAGGTGTCAATCTTCTTCCCTCCTTTGACAGGAGATAGCCTAAATAGGCGATCTCCTGGCAACAATATTGAAATTTTTAAAGCAAAGCTTTGTGACCATGCTTAGCTAGATGGATAAGCAATAACACAGTGCCCTCCTTACAGGCGCTCTCAGAGTCAGCAGCTAAGAGCAAGTCATCAACATACTGAAGCAATGTACAAGTAGGGGGCAGTTCAAGGGTATAAAGCTGTTCTTTCAAAGCCCTACTATAGATGCTAGGACTCTCTGTGTACCCTTGAGGTGCACAAGTAAATGTGAACGAGCGTCACCCTAAGGTGAACGCGAACAAGTATCTACTATCCTTGTGTATTGGAATACCAAAGAAACATTGTTTAGATCCACCACACTAAAGTAAGTAGCTGTAGCTGGAATCATGGTTAAGATTGTCGTTGCATCAGGCACAATTGGAAATTGTGGAGTGATGACTTTATTAATGGCACGTAAATCAATTATGAAACGGAATGGAATTGCATTATCGCCTTTCTTGTACATGGGTAAAATCGGACTATTACACAAACTTCCTGAAATTTTTTCAATCACCCCGCGATGCACAAAATCGGAAACAATGCATTTCAAAGCTTGCTCGCCCTCAACTGAAATCTGATACTGGGGAATGCGTGGCAGCTCAATTCCATGTTTCAAAACTATCTTAACATGTTCAATCTGTAAAACACTGACATCATTGTTGTCAACAGCCCATAAGCTCTCTGGTACATTAATGAATTCTGGCGGCAAAGGTCTAGTCAAGAATTGCGAGACAGAAAATTGCTGTGGTGAAATCGTCAGCGCACTCCATCAGAAGAACAATAAATCACTGCATTTAATTATTTTAAAAGATTCAACCCCAGCAAGTTCTCTCCAAAATTCGAAGTCAAAAGAAATGGACAGTGGTCCGTAAAGGGACCCAAAGAAATGGGTACCGGTGAAGAATCCGGGCAAAGAACTGGTGTGCCAGAGAACCCTTCAGAAACATTGGTTTGCCCTGACAGTGGAATGTTTGGAACCCGTGAATCATCAATGGAACACTTCTGTGCTCCAGTGTCTATCAAAAACTGATGTTTCCTATTTCCCACCACCATTTCAACGTAGGGACCTTTCTGATTGACGGGAATAGGTGTAGGTTCCAAACCCTGCTTCGGGCAATCCTAACGAAACAGAATGTCATCAAAAGGAAGCTCTTCAGATAAATATGCAGCGGAAGGATGATCAAATATGTTCCTGGTGTCCACACTCGAAATCTGATTGTCCTGTGAGAAAGGTTGCTGAGGATCCTGTGTAAACTGACCTCTACCAGGGCCCCCTACACCCGGACTACCTCTGCATCGTCTACCCATATTCCCAAATGTGTTATTCGACCTTTGTCGAAGGACGGGGCATTGTGCACGCCAATGACCCTCTTGACGACATTAGGCGCACTAGTTAATGTTCACAATACCAAGGGCCCATTCCCTTTTGGGACATACTGACCTCTAATCTGAGAACTAGCCCCTCTCGGGCCTCTAACAATTTGCTGCAATAGCACTTTAGTCTTCAAATCACCTTTTCGTTTTTCAACTCTATCTTTTTCATTATTGACACGGTTCTCGTAGTACTGAGCCATGTGCAGTACTTCTGATTGCGATTTCGCCTGCCAAGCGCTCTCAGAAGACATCATTTGTGACTGGATGTCAGGCAGCAATCCATGCACAAATTTGTCCACAAATAATCTTTTCCTAGACTCTGTGCCTAGATCTTGTCCACTGAAATCCGAGAATACTTGTTCGAACCAATTAAAGAATAATTCTTTTCTCTGGAATTATAGTTTTTAATTTTGCAATAATTCTATCAGGCAAAGTCAATATCACCTGAGGCGGTCTTTCACCAGCTGGCCTTTCTCCATCGAGTCTAATTATATTCTCCCAACCCTGGCACGTCGTCTACAGTTCTAACTTGTTTCCACAAATCTACGGGCAGGAGTACAGGGAATAACAAATCGATATCACCTAAGGTGAACACTGAGGATTGCAAGACGGACTCTATTTCTTTATAGAATCCTGTCGAATTTTTCCTACTATCAGGAATAGATTGTCTAATAGTATTCACTTCCTGTCTTGAGAACGGGACGTGAACGAACTGTGATACATAATGTGCAGGAATGTCCACAGCGACTATACCTCGTGCAGCATCAGCCGCAATCTCAATCTTTGGGACAAATGTCGGAGGAACCTCTCTCATTAGGCAACTGAGAAGTAGGTGGCTCAGAACTAAACGACAGAGCTAAATCGAGCGCTAAAGTAGTTGAAGAAGTGCCAAGTGAAAAATCTGTCTTATAAATACTCAATAACTCTGTGGGACAACTAATCTTTCTTTTTACACAATCATCCTGTAGGTACTCTATCATTACCTGTATCACTTTCCTCTGTATTTCTGGCGTACACTGACTATATGTGTCATATACTTCAACTGGAGTTATCGACATATCCGAAATCCATCTAAGTGCATCCTTCATACAAATTCGTACTTCCTCAGATATCGATTTACGACAAGGAAGGAACCGTTTCTGTACATACATACTTTCCCCCTCATCATCCTCATTCTGCAACTCTTTTAACTCCTTTCTATAACCAAATAACCTCTCGACATGCTCATTTACTTTCTCCACAGTGACTCTAGAAAACGCTAAAGTATTTAGATCCCTTAACCCTTGCGGGAGATCTGAACTTCAGTGGCCAATCAATGGTAGTTTTGAAATCCCTCATATTGAGTATTTAGAGTCAATTCTATAAAAGAAAAAGGCTAGACCTGCAGCATTTTATACTGAATCCAGTTACTAAGAACAGAGCAAAAATCAGATAGCTATCGGCCCTCAGTGCAACACAACGAACTCCAGCATGGTTCAGTGAGAGACGCTGTACATTAGAATGCATTGGTTTTTAGACTCTTTTTGAGCACGATGTCCAGTCCCACTTCGGGTTAATATTCCACTAATACATCACTGATCTAGGGTCCATGCCAAGTCTCGCACATCCACGAGACTTGGCATGAGGGTGGAGGGAAGAGGGAAGGGAGAAAAGCAGCACTGGTTTAAAGGAGTGTTGTTGGGGGGAGCATGAAGGGATGATCCATTTTATGGCATAGTCCTTGCTAACATGTTACTGTTTTTGTTGTTTAAAAGTTGCAATAAAATAAAGTCTTAAATAAAAGTTTAAAACGCTGGTCTGTCAGAGTTCAAGGACTAGCATTCAACCATTACACCACAATGGCATAGAGCTATATGGTGCATACATTTCATACTTAGCCTACAATTTAATATGTCCAATTGTAAAAGGCTAAGTATGAAACTTGTGAGAATCCAAGCAATAATATCATTGTAGCATAATGGTTAAGTGCTGCTTCTCCAGTGACCGAAAGTCAGAATTCTTGAAAGCAGCAGTGAACACAAATGTGTTCTTATTTCATTTTTTTCAGTTTTATAATTTTGCCTAGATATTGTGTAATACATGTTCCATTCTGTTATATAAGGTTGCAGTAAATAAATGTGTTTCATGTTTAATACGTGTTCAATTCTGCAACAACAGTGAATGCGTGTCCCATCCTATTGTATAATGTTGCAGTAAATAAATGTTTTTCACATTTAATCCATATTACAAAATGCAAAGTTCCTGCAGGTTCATGCCAATTGTGACTTCTCGCGCCAAAACATCCTTGCGCCGATAGGTACAAAAAGCAAAGTCTCTGCAGGTTCATGCCATGTCAATTGCAACCTCTGCTGCAAAAACATCCTTTCGCCAAGAGGTCTCTGAGCCCAAATGGATGCGTCTAACTGGGTGCGACCAACAGGACATGTGGTGAAACACTCCCACCATAATGGCGTGCACCTAACTGGCCGCGCTGACATGTCTTGTCCCATGCTCCAAGCCCATTGTTTTATGGCTGGCCTTTTGGTGACTGTTGTGATACATATCACAACTCCAACTAACCACATTTAAGCAGCATGGAAACAGGACGAAAATGACCGGCTGCAAGAACAACATATGCCCAGGTACTTTCTGCACCCATAGCGAAAATCAAAAGCTGGCACCCATGAATATACGCACATTACTGCTTGAAAGTGAGGAAGGGGCCGACCCTGTTAATCTAGAAAATGACCCTAATTGTGTATTGTAGATACATTTGATTGGCCGTAAGCCAATCACATCAGGCGTAAAACATCACGAACATAGGGTCATCAGTATAACCAGAGGGCGTCCATTTTGTGTAACATCCGCCATCTTTGCTTCCTTTTCTTCTGCCAAATGCTTTGCAAAATGTATTTTATTCTGTAAGCTCAAAAATGGTGCGAGCGAACAGTCTGTATGTCGAAAGATCAACCCAGACAGGAAGGCCAAACAGTACAGAAATACATTGTTTTCCTCCCTCACAAAGTCCTTGGAGGCAAGCAGAAACAGTATTTAATCAGCGGCCCAGGTGCCTGCCTGTCTCACCAGAGCTGTAGCAACAGGCAGTTAAAGCATGAATTATATTCTTCTAGCGGTCATCCTTTGCGGATCTGCCTCAGAACAAGCTGACCCCCAGTCCACGACTAGAAACGGGTAGATAACATACTAGAGAATGTGTCTCTCCTACGAACATGATATCCTTGCTGATCAAGAGCTTTATGTTCTCCACAACTGTCTCTGCAATTGTTGCTTGAATAAGTAAAATAGATTAACAAAGAAACCTGTCATAATGTGTCATAATTGTCATGATTTTCAATCAACGAACTTTAACTCTAAGAAGATACATTATGGGCGGTCTGATTTGCCTTCAAAGATTGTATGTTTGTATATGTGTCACCACTTGAGCGATGCTCGCTCTTTTGCCTCTCACAAGGTCTGGGTGACACACGCTGTGAGATGTTAGACCTAGTGGGCCGACTGAGCATTCATTGCAATAAACCATAGTACTTAGAAAATCGAACCTCGTGTCTGTCGTATCACTAGTGTATGGTGATTGTGTCTTAATTTCCATATGTGGAGGTTCTTCAGTGCCTAGCAAAAATGGCACCCGAATAGGGACCCACCCTCTTTTGCTCCAACGTTAAACTGAAGAAGACAAAAATGAATCGAGGATGAGGCTGTCGAGCTGGGATCGAAAGGTGTTCGGGGCGCCCCTGTAGAAGTGATGAGAGACTCCTTTGCCGATTTGTACACAGCCGATTCCTGATCGATGAGCAGCGTCCAGAGAGCATCAAGGCGAGGGTCCCAAAACGAGGCAGATTCAGTCAGATATGCAGTCACGACGATTCTTGGTTGCGTCAAAAATTGGTTGAGTGTTGCTCTTGAAACACCCAGGGTAAGAAACGAGACAGGATTAATTATGCCTGGGAGATTGTCTTCCTTCTTAGTGGGATTTTTCCACTTTGGTAGACAATCTTTGGAAACTGGCCAGGTGGCACCACCCGCAGGGTCGCCAGTGTTCGAAATGTATGTGAAATATGGAGTAGGGGCAATAATGTTTAACGCAATTTGGCATAAGCAAGCCAGACATGTATCAGACTTTGAGTGGCCTAATGATGGGAGTTTTGAGTTGGCGCGCATAAAACACTTAGAATCAGTATTGTTATGCAAGAAAGCACATCCCGCAGCACTCGATGTCGTGAGAGACTGGAGGAAAGAAGCGAACCTCCAGCTGAGAAGAAGGGGCAGACATAAATCGAACGGAGAAAAAATGGTAGAACTTGATGAGCTTAAAGTAACAGAGGATCTTAGAAGAATGGACAGAGCTTTTCAATAAGGTGTACAAAAAATATATCCACAAGATTTTCATACATCAAATGAGCTAATAAACACAATCCTGAATGAGCAGAGAAATGAACGTGCTCAAAGCAGTATTGACCCTATTGCATCTCAACTCATTGCTCCTCCACCTCAGTCGCCACCCCCACTCCTGTTGTTCCATCTGCACCATCTCCTCCTGTGCACGTGACACAAATTACGCCGCTGCTGGCAGAACATGAATTGGCAGCCGCTGCGAGAAGCAGTCCCACAGAGGTGGGGCATGCACCAAAAGAAAGCACAAGAGTAACTTGTAGTACAGTTAGTAAAGAAAGGAAGGAGCAGCTGAGGGAATGGCCAGAAACTTATATTGAAGGTGACAATGAGGGAGCTGTGCAGAGTTCTATGGGTAACTATAAGAGGCTTGGCGAACAGCAGGTATTGTTAGAATGTATGGGGGAGTATCTTGTGGAAAAATGGAAAAAATTGACTGGTATGTTAGCACCACAAGATTTGCGTGATTTCAATGTTTTTTTCTCATTTGCGGGATAATGCGGGGGAAGTACAAGAGCATGTAGGCCAGCTACTTGTGTTCAAGAGTGAGTTTGATCAATTGGATAAAGAAATTAAAAGAGATAAACAGCAAGTAGTGCCATATATCCAACAATGGTTATTGTCACCATTAAAACCTGTTAGTGAAGAGATGAAAATTTGTCCAGGGGAGGCGCTTAGAAGGGTTACGGATATGACCATTTCCCCAATAGAAATGCATGATGTGTTTAGTCATTATACACTGGAAATGCAGAGAAAGGTATTGCAGGGGATGGTTGAGTATTTGCAAGATGAGTGTTTGTAAAAGGAGATATGTTGTCCCGCTAATTTGATGATGATATACAAGAGAGCATTTTCGTCTGAAACTGGAATGGCCGCCTTCTCTCTTGACTTAGCTTTATTACTTAGCAAACGAACGAATAAAGAATCCCCTAGTTTGCAATTACCCATGAGAGAAGTGCCCCCTATGTTTGTACCGAAAGTAGAGGTTGCTGCTACTGCAACGACTGATGCATACACGATAGAAGCGCATTATACAGCGCAATTTGTGCATGTTCCGTTTTCTAGACAGGAGGTAAATAATATTAAACAGACAATCCATGATCTTAGAAAAAATCCAGCGGATTCTATAAAGAAAATGAGTCCGTCTGAATTCTTCTGTTTTCACAATGAGTGATATTGATCTATTGTTTCCTGTGATCCTTCCTGCCGACATATGAAAACAGGTTAGGAATATAAATGATGCAAATATATTGGGCGATACATGGGAATATTTGACTAGAATTGATGCAGCAAGAAAAGCTTGAGCATGTTGTCATTACCAGCAGGTATAGTGCAGAAGTTGAACATTTTGGTACCCGAGAATAGAAATGTTTGGGATAAATTAACAGCTTGTTTACAGGGAAAAGATGAGGCTACGATGGATTATTTTAACCGATTTGAAGAAGTATTTGTAGATTTTAGTGGCCAGGATTTGAGTACTGAACCCGGGAAAAGTTTATTTGTTGATAAGTTTGTGCGAGGGTTGTTACCAAAGATTCAAAATCTAATTATGACAACTGAGAGTGCATGGCAAGCAAAATCACGAAGTGAAGCATTGCACATGGCCAAATATTATGAGAATAGATTAAATGCAGAAAAATAGAAAGAGATAAGGGACAAAGGGAATTTAAAAACTAGGGTACTAATGCAGCAAGTAGCAAACAATAACAGAGGTGGTGGGAATACACAAATAAGAATTAATTTCCCCAACATGCACGGTGGTCCATTAGGGCTGAATCAATGTGCCTATTGTAGAGAAGAAAGCCATTGGCGAGCACAGTGCCCGCATATACAGAATCGGAATGGGACGTTCCAAAGAAGGCAGGAAAGAGGTCGGCCGAGGATACAAGAACAGAGCAGGAACACGAGAGCGCCACAATATATATAATCAGCATATAATCAGAATCAGCAGGATCAGAATAGCACAGGAGATGTGAATGTATTTGATAATCACTCCAATGCATATTATGCTGGTGACTTTGCATCGGATGATGTATTGTTTTACTAGGATAGCCCAAGACAGGGGTTGGAACCAGTATCTATTCCCGTGGACCAGAAAGGACCCTATGTAGAAATGAAGGTTGGGAATAGGGAGCACACTTTTCTAGTGGACACAGGTGCACAGAAATGTTCAATCAACCATCACCAGGTTCCAGATATACCACTGTCAGGGCAAAATAATGTCTCAGTAGGGTTCGCAGGTACACCAGTAAATAGTCCAGTGTCACAATCAGTACCTATAACGCTAGGTCCCTTCACTGAGTCTTGCCCGTTTCTTTTGACAAAAAATTGCCGCATAAATGTGTTGGGTCTAAATTTGCTAAAGAAATTGAATGCAGTTATTCACTGTTCTCCTGATGGAGTATATCAGACAATTTTACCACAAAAAACGCATGTACCACAATTTTTGTCTAAACCATTACCGATTGAATTGAGTAGAGTACCAACTTGTATATGGGCAGTGAATGATAACGACGTTGGTTGCTTAAAAGTAGAACCTGTAAAAATTGTCCTGAAGGAAGGCATTAAGTTGCCGCGTATTCCGCAATACAAAATATCGAAAGAAGGAGAGAAAGCCTTAAAATGCATTGTTTCTGATTTGATTAAAAGAAGTGTAATTGAAGAGATTTCAGGTAGCACCTGCAATAGCCCAATTCTCACAGAAAGGAGGTAATGATGTACCATAACGTTTCATAATGGATCTACACAGATTGAATAAAGTTGTTGATCCACAATTTTCATTAGTCCCGGATGTAACTACAATTTCGACCATGATCCCAGCATCCGCATCATATTTTAGTGTTGTCGATCTGAAAAATGTATTTTTCAGCATCCCAGTACATCCAGATAGCAGATACGTATTTGCTTTCACGCTAGGAGGACGTTCATTTACATTCACACGAATACCGCAATTTGGACTGAAAGTCCAAGTATTTATAGTCGAGCATTAAAAGAAAACTAGAATTGTTATAGTTGCCAACAGGCTGTGTATTGTTACAATACATTGACGATCTACTGATCGTGGCAGACACAAAAGAGATTTGTAAAGAAACCACAGTTGCATTATTGCATTATTATTGTATTTAGCAGCACATGGACACAAAGCGTCATTGAAAAAATTCCAGTATTGTCGAAAGGAGGTAGCATATTCGGGATACCTCCTTTTGAAGGAGTGAAGGAGGCTAACACCGGAAAGGATAGAAAGCATCTCTGGTATACCTATTCCAAAAACACAGAAAGAGGTTAGGGCTATAATTGGCATGGCCTCATATTGTAGGCAGTGGATTGCAAATGTTGCCATGATTGTGAAAGAAATAGTGGCACTGACAGGGAAGGATGTTGCCCTACCTTTGCCGTGGACATTGGAATGCCAAGAAGCATTTCACTTGTTCAAAGCTGCATTGTGCTCAGCTCCAGTTTTGGGCACACCACATTATGACAAGAGTTGGAAGTTATTCATGCCTGAAAAGAATGGATGTTTTTGGCTGTCTTGATCCAGGAACTAGGAGGAAGAAATAGACCATGCGATTATTTTTCTTCCACGCTGAATCCTGTTGCATGTGCTTTGCTGCGCTGTTTGTGAGCTGTTGCTGTGGCTGCCGCATCAGTAAAACAAACAGAGGGTATGGTTTTAGGTCACACTTTAATCATAATGGTGCCCCACGCAATAGACATTCTCTTAAATAGAAAGCAGATGCGACACCTTACTTCAGCCAGGCTGACTAGGTATGAAATAGTTCTATTTGCACTGCACATACAAATTATGAGGTGTTGCGCTTTGAATCCGGCTGAGTTAATGCCTCGTCCCAATGAGAAAACGGGTGAAAAAGAATCCCCCCATGATTGTTTAATGGTTACTGAACAAGAAATGAAAGGAAGAATTGATATAATAGATACCCCACTGAAAGAGCCAGGTGGAGAACTGTTTTGTGATGGTTCTTGTTTTAAATTACCCGATGGCCCATCAACTGCTGCATATGCCATCACGACACTGAGGACTATTGTAGAGAGCAAAAGAGTACTGTACAATTCAGCACAGGCTGCAGAAATAGTAGCGCTGACAAGAGCATGTGAAATCTCTGAGAATGTAAAAGTAAACATATACACTGACAGTCAGTATGCATTAGGGGTGGTACACAACTTTGGTTGACTATGGTCTGAAAGGGGTTTTCTGACATCACACGGAACTAAGATCCAACATGGCACTTTGATAGTAAGATTGTTGTCCGCCCTTGTGCTTCCCAAATGATTAACAATAATGAAATGCGAAGCTCATAAAAAAATAACAAGTAATGTCGGGAAGGGAAATGCATTTGCGGACAAAATTGCAAAACAAACTGCCACTGATTTACATGCAAAAATGTATATTGAGAAGTCGAAAGAGGTACCGTGCATGGTGGAAAACGGGATTGCCATGGTAAAAGAAATGCAGACAGAAGCAACTGCAGACAAAATAAAAGAATGGTCTGAGGGCACAGCAGAATTAGAAATAGAAGGTTGCTGGGTGGACAAAAGAACTAAAAAATGGATTTTGCCAAATGCCAATGTAACAGTGATGGTCACTATGGCCCATAGCCCAACACACATATGTTCTAAAAAAATGATTTAGCATCTAGACACTGTATGGCAGAATCCGCACATTAGGAAAAGTGCTGACAGGCTAGTTCAAAACTGCATGACTTGTTTACAACATAACATTGGGAAAGGAACAGCGACTCCAGTGGGAAGTTTTGCCCCCCCCTATGCCATTTGAAGTCATCCATTTTGATTTTATCGAAACGGAGATATGCCTCAATGACAAATACATCCTTGTAGTGGTCTGTGCATTCAGCAAACGAGTAGATGCTTATCCCATCAAAGACTATACTGCAATGAGCACAGCGAAAGTCCTGTTAAAAGAGTATTTTTCCCGTTTTGGCTTGCCACATGTCATATGGTCAGATAACGGCCCGCATTTCGTTGGAGCCGTGATACTACAGATTTCTGCAGGCCTCCAGATTGATAAAAGATTCCACTCAGCCAGACACCCGATGAGTGCTGGTCTTGTGGAATGCCAAAATGGTATTTTGAAAAATAAACTCAGTAAGATATGCACCGGAAGTCAGTTAAAGTGGCCTGATGCGTTGCCATTGGCTTTATTATGTATGAGAACATCTGTGCAGGCAAAGACTGGACTCTCCCCGTATGAGATTGTGATGGGTAGACCAGCAAATGTTTGGAGTGCCCCATAGCCTAAGCGTATGAGAGAGATTGAACATCCTCTGCTCCTCACGTACTGTAAACTGTTAACTGAAAACTTGTGTTTAATTCATCTGCAGATGCAGGAGACTCTTCCTGTCAGATATACCGGCCCAGGGCACTGACTGCAGCCTGGAGATTGGATCCTAATCAAGAACTTTGAGCAGAAATCCTCACTGGCACAGAGGTGGAAGGGGCCTCACCAGGTCCTCCTGGCAACACAGACTGCAGTCCGAGTGGATCGTCACCAATCATGGATCCATGCTACCCACACGAAAATAATTCTGTTCCCTTTGAAAGAGCCACCTGATCCAAACGTCAAAAGAGAAACAGCTGCACTCCATCACAAAGACACATTCACCAGTTTGCTGCCAGAAGTGCATCCTAAACGCGAGAAAGGGCCCGGGGAGATTGATAAGAAAACAGAAAGGCCAGGGGAGCCACAACATTGTCCTACTACTGACACGGCATCACTCACTGCATCACAGGCTGACATGGGTCCTGCATCTGGAAATGAGAGAGCATTGTTCATGGAACATACAGTACCTGCAGCAATAAGGTACAACCTGCGTTCTCAAAATCTAAAGTGATCTGATCTACTTGTTTGTTTTGCCTCTGTTCCCAACACAGATGAAATGGGAATTGGAGGCTTAGGGAAATGGAGCGTATGAGATGTATCAATCTGCATCAAATTGAAAGCTCTGACACACGGTTTTCCGGTGCTACCTTGTGAAGAGTGAAGGACCAGTCTGATCACCCCATGGGAACAAGCGGGGCGCACATGGTGCCAACACAAATGATGCCTGCTCTGACCTCTTTGGAGCACTATGCAGAATCATAGAAGCCTGCTATCATCTACTCAGTAGGCTGAGGTGGAACTGAACTGAAGTGGCCTGAACGCTTTGCTGCTGCTTGAACATTTCGCTGTTTCCCATGTGTTGCTGTGAAGAACTTTTCCGCGATGAAGACTGAGAACATTGAGACTTTTTCGGTAATAATCTTCCCTAAGCGGAATGTCTACATTCATATCTGCTCTCTCCTGCACCGCTGCTGTTTATGTGATAGATAAAGAGACTGAACGCGTTCCTAGAAAAAACTGGTTGGGAAGAAAGTTACTAATAATAATGATACCGCTCTGCACTCTGATTATATTGGTCCCTGTATTCTAGTATTTGGAAACTGCACATCCTTTGGAGTTACTTTTGTCTGCTACCAATATCTGTGCCACAAGCAGCCCGGTACAAGTGCTCTCTTATACACTCTCCCCACAAGAAGAAAGGCACAGAAAAGGGTATGATAATAATACATTGCTTTTGATTATGCATATGACTCATGCTATCTTAAATAGGTCCAACTGTTGGGTCTGCTCCCATTTACCACAGCATGGGGGAAAAGGGATGGGTTGGTATGTGCAGCCATTACCACTTAATACGACGTGTTATGCATCATTAAGTGCATTATTTTACGTAAAGTGGGATTATAGTGATACTGGTCAATTGGATGGGACAAACATGGAAGAGTTTGAAAAAGTGGTAATGGAACCAGTAGGTTGCTCCATATTTAACAGAGCCAAGATAATAAAGCCAATGGCAAAACAGATCAATAGGCTCTTTGTGCCCTACAAATAATCTGTAATAACTTTCAATATGGCTCCCGTAGGGAATAAGGATGTTGTGCCTCCTTCCACGTACTGTCCCATTCTGCTTACGGAAAAAGGGTTCCTATTCAGTGGGAATGTTCCCTAGATGTATGAATACTGCAATACTTGACAAGGAAGAGGGGCCAATATGCATAGGCGAGCCTGTTTATTTTATATGCTGAGAGAAGGCCTATCCCTGGTTACCTAGAAATTGGGGAGGGACGTGTTACTTAGGAATACTTTTCCCTAGTGTGTTCCTTTCTAAAACTTCAGATATATCAAGATTGTCCAGATTCAGACAAAGGAGAGATGATACAGGATTAATTGCAGACGATATAGCAAAATCATTTATACCATTTTGGGAACAAGCGATGAATTCCGGAAATATAAGGAAACTGTCAAGGGTGTTAGAAAGGACAATAAATGAAACTACTGATATACTATATAACATGACGTTAGAAGAAAGAGCAGTTAGATTGATGACACTTCAGAATAGAATGGCTCTGATGTAATTTTGGCTGATCGTGGAGGTGTGTGCAAAATCATGGGGTCAGCATGCTGCGTATTCGTAAGCGACTCTTCCGCCACGATTTTTGAAGCAATTAAGAAATTACACATCCTGAGTTCTGACATTCATGTCCCCACATGTGGTTGGGATCTGGACATAAGCACATGGTTCTGGGAACTACTGCGTTCATGGGGATGGAAAATAATTGCAATTTTAGTAACGATACTTGGGATCTTCATATTCTGCTGCTGTTGCATACACTGCCTGCCAATCTTTTTTTCTGAAATTACAAATGAATTTGTACACGCAATGAAGGTGAAAGAACCACACAGGTCAGATAAATGATATTCTTCTAGCAGTCCTCCTTCCCAGATCTGCCTTAGAACAGGCTGACCTCCAATCCACGACTAGTAACGGGTAGATAACATACCAGGGAGTGTCTCTCTCCTACGAACATGATATCCTTGCAGAACAAGAGCTTTATGTTTTCCATTACAAAAAACTGTCCCTGCAACTGTTGCTTGAATAAGTAAAATAGATTAACGAAGAAACCTGTCATAATGTGTCATAATTGTCATGATTGTCAATCAATGAACCCTAGCTCTAAGAAGATACATTGTGGATAGTCTGATTTGCCTTCAAAGATTTTATGTTTGTATATATATGTCACTGCTTGAGCGATGCTCTCATTCTTGTGCCTCATGAGATCTGGGTGACATACGTTGCGAGACGTTAGACCCTGTCGGCCGACTGAGCATTCATTGCAATAAACCATAGTACTTGGAAAATCAAACCTTGTGTATGTTGTATCACTAGTGTATGTGATTGTGCCTTAGTTTCCATATGCGGAGGGTCTTCAGGGTCTAGCAACCCCCTCAGGCCATATTGCTTTAAGTGGTAAGTATAAAAGGTGTTCACCTTTTTAACCCAGCAACCTGTAGTGAAATATTCCATGGAACAAAAAATCCCAATACAAAGCAAGTGCCTGTGAGTATGTGTCTGCCCTGGGAACATGACAACCTGAGTAAAATCCTGGTAGCCAGATACTTGAGTGAGCTTTCCAACCTCAAAGAACCCCAAGGGGTCCGCCCTCTGAAAGAAAGTTATGCTATCCACCCACATGTGTCCTTTACTGGTGCCCTGAAAAGCAACCACAATCACGGGAAAATAGCTGCACCAGTGTCCAGGATTGCAAACTCTCTTGCCACATTTTGGGCAAATACTCATGACTTACATGCCCTCTCATCATTTCCCCTCCTCACCCCCATGTCTGGCTTTCAACAATAGTCTGCATTACAAAGCTAACTTGAAAAGTACACACACCATGGTGTCACTCCAAAATATAAATCCTTATAGAACTAAAAGTGTACAATTGTGATATTATTCCGCACATCTTGACTGGGAGACTACAACTACCAGAATGAAATTCAGCAAAAGGCAAAAGAATTGTCTCTTAGTGCAAAACTTTCAAGGTATGACAAAAGCATGGTTTGAAAAAAAATTACGCAGATGCCATCTGCTATGAGATATTTAAAACTAATAAAACACCCGGCATTCGGAACTGGGGAATGTCTCCCAACCAAGCAGTACCAGGGACCGACTCTGTTTAGTTTCAGGGTGAGGAAGGATCCGGCCTTCTTATGCCATGTTTCTCTAAGTGGGCTTGTAAAATGGGATTGTTTATTAGGCAACATGGCCTTCTGGGGCTGGCCCCTTCCTCGCTTTGAAAATATGCACGGTTTGTCTCAGTTATTGCCGGAATGGGAAACTCACTTTTGCTGTAAAAAATCTCTTTTTATTTTTTTATTATTGATTGGGAGACTACAAATACCAGAAGTGAATTCAGCAAAATGCAAAACATAGTCTCTGACTGCAAAACATTTAAGAACTGACAGTAGCACGGTTTAAAAAAATTAAATGATTTGTACGCCCATTCAGTTGCCCATTCATACAGTAACTGGGACTCACCCTGCTTAGCTTCAACGCAGGACTGACCCTGCTTAGCTTTGAAAGCAAGGAAAGGGCCTGTCCGTTTTTCTAAGTGGTTTTGTGACTTTTCCCCCTTTATTAGCCAACATGGCCTGAGGAAGCTGGCCCCTTCCTCACTTTGAAACTAAGCTGGGGCTGTTGTGGTTACTGCATGGATGGCATGTGATTTTTCAATATAGCTGTAAAAATATATTTAAAAAAATGTATTTTAAAAACTGTAACCATAGGTATTGCACTACACATACCCCGAGCTATCCATATTCCTTTATAGCTGCGAATATCAGCAAAATGGCTAGAGAAAAATACTTTCCTGCACCCCAGGCCCTCACCAAGTGCCCCCTTATCTGTGCCAGCTTCCCCCACGCCCCAGATGGCCTCCTCACCTCACCTGCTATTTCCCTTCCCCTCCAAAACACGCTGTTTCTGTGACGCAGTTTGCTTCCAGATGTTAGCTATTCGAGGCTGCAAAAAGCTTTGTATTGCAAACTCAGTCCCCTCGACCCCATTCACCTCTAGCCTGTTGGCATTTGCATGTTTTTGACCTACAAATAGCTTTTTTCCTGCATTTTATTTTCCCATATTCTTGGCTATAACCTTGAATATCTCTCGCATTGAGGGAAAAAGAAGATGGATGTTGTTTCATTTCTAAATGTCCCTGGTTGCGGGTAAATCCCAGAGAAATAGCTATTTTTCAGAACCGGGCACCCACTTCTCTGTCAAATATTGAAATAAATAACTACTGCACGGAATTACCCCAGATCACGCATGGATCGCAAGTCAGCGCTTCGTGCCAAAGTTGTTTTGGATCTCGTCCAAATCCATCCAGCGGTTTGGTCTGTGTGCTTTGGCAAAAATATACCTTGTTTGTCTATGGAAAAATGAATGGGAAGTAGGTTGCAATTTTGGCAAAAAATATTTGTGTTGTCCTTTAAATAACTTTTTGGTTTTTTAATGAATCTTTACGAATCTTTGCTGTCTGGGATGGTGGTGTGAGTCCTTAATCACTTTCACAATTTCGGTCAAATCCATTGCTCAAATCAAAAATTATTAACAATAGAATGTTGAGGGGTTTCTATGGGAGTCCGACTCACCTTAACTATAGGGCGGCTGTCGCCGCCCTATAATATATATCTGCAGCATCAAATATGCCCCATCACCAGTAAATATGCCAAGTGTTATTGAGCAAGATTGCTTAAATGGGGTCAGGAAGCTACTTATTTCGATGTAGGGCAAAGTAAACAGATTTAAAACGAAATGTCAAGCACAACGAATGTATGCAAAACGGATACATTTATTCCAGATTTCTCTTTTCCGAGTGCAGAAGGCTTGGAATAAATGTATTTCATTTGCAATTTTTGTGTGCTCTTAACATTAATTATTACCGCACTGCTCCTGCATGACATTGACAAAAGAACAATGCCATACATTTTCAACTTCAAACAAGGGAAAGTCCTTTCATGCCAATCAATTCCTAGTTACAACCATTTGCGACTGTCCCAGGCGATTTAAATGGTTGCAACTAAATGTCGCACAACATTAAAAAACAAGATTTTGCCAAAAGAACACAACGCTACCCCGGAGCATAGACAAGTGCAGGTTCATGGTACCAGCTGATAACCATGAAAGAAAAGAATTCACGACCTCTGCAGCCCTGCTATTCTGGGTGCGCAGGCAAGTCTCTCGACTGGCCAATGGACGGTGGTGCATAAGAACAATGACAATTCCATCCTATTGCTCGTACAATACGCCCACAATGTGCCGAGCACACTGTACGCAAGACTTACATTTGTACATTTCGCTTTCTTTTTTGGCCAGAGCAGCTATCCTACCCACCGATATCGCCTCTAGTTAGCCTCCAGTATATTTTTGAAACAGGGCCAGTGCGTTCTTGCTAGACACTCTTTTTTCGTCAATAGCTATGTGTCATGCTGCATAGGTTTGAGTTTCTGGCTGCCCCTGCATTACTTGACCATAACGCACACAGCGCGTCACCCTTTTTTATTCGGGGTCCCACATAAAGTCGAGGCAAACAGAGCTTCAACATGTTAAATTTGCTTTTCATAATTACATGCTTTTTTTAATAAAACTTGTTTGATTGTACACTCCTGGGGACCAACTCTGTTGTTGACCTGCGCAGTACAAATACCTTTAACATTTAACTCCTCTCCGTCAACTTTACAGGATACAAACATTGGGGCACTAATACAGTCAAGCCATATACAGTATGAATTAACAACCTGAACTTGGGCAGGGCAGCATCAGTTAAGGAGAACGGGATGAGACCTACGTTAGAATCTGTTTTACAGTGTGTGCTAAGAGTGGTAAACCCTTGGAGTTTTCCAGTGTCAGTGTCAAGAAATTCATGTTTCCCGCCAAAGAATGAAATAGAGAAATGACGGTTGGTTAGTTCTCGCTTGACAAGAGGCAACATTAGGCCTGTCCTTTTGATGACATTTTAATGTATTCTAGTATGTTCCTTGTCTGCAAAAAAAAAACCAAATGTATCTTCGTATTTTGCTCAATGCATGGCTAGTTCAAGTTTGAGACTTGTGCGGCAGGAGTTCACATGTATCCCTTATACAGTGTGTCACTGTGTAGAAGAGGAGCCAAGTGCCTCTACCGAAAGTCCCGCCCCCATTTTGCCCATATATTGGAAACCGGAAATTTCAACATGTGCAACACCATTAATGGTTCCTATACCGCGAAAAGACCTTGAAACAAGGTATCCATTAAGAAAGCCCTGCAGTGAACCCACAGAGAAATAACAGTCTTCTGAAGGAAGTTCTGGAAGAAGTGTGAAGATGACTGAAAGAGAAGACTGTTGACGCCACATGAAGACGAAATGACACACCCAGAAGAGATATGATATGATTGTTTATTTATATAGCGCATATACACAATGTGTTTCAAAGCGCTTCAAGGCAAGGGAGGGAACAAGGGAAAATACAATGATATTCTTACAGGCCATGAACAGTAAGGATGGGAAATTAACTATCGTACTCGGCCTGACAACATTTATGATAGTGTAAGAGCTAAGACATAGATAAGGAGATAAGGAAGGGAGGCGGAGAGTGGGAAAGAAATGGAAACACAGGCGACTACCGTGCTAGGCCTGACAACATTTCTGGTAGAGCCAGAGAAAACAAAAGGTGAGGGAGAAGGGTGCAGAAAGGGAGGGGAGGAACAAAACAAGCGACTATCGTACTAGGCCTGACGACATTTCAGATAGTGCTGGGGGGGGGGAGGGAATAAACATGTAAGGCGAGAGGGGAGGAGACAGACAAGGTTGCTATCATTTGAGGTCAAGGGACAATTCTGATAGAGTAAGTGCATAGAAGAAAGTAAGGGGAGGAGGGGAGGAGATAGGAAAAGGGAGAGGAGGGGAGAACAGCGAGTAAGCGGTAAAAAAGAGGGAGGGGAAAGCAAATACAATTGCAGAAGTCTCTAGTTACACATAATGTTGCAAGCCTGGATACAAAATGAAGATGGAAACAGCAAGATTCAGGGCCACCATGAGCAAGGGTGACGCACTGTGAATCAATGAAGTCCATAAAAGTCAAATCCAGCATTGGCCGCAAGACGGGGATGGTGAAACCAGAATGTATCAGGACAGACTCCTGCAGAAGTAGGCTGGAGAGGAGGGGGGGGCAGAGTAGAAGAAACAAGTAAAACAAGCAACACATGTGTTTGAGAAGCGGGGGTGGCACAAGGGAACATCACGGGGGGACCAGAGGGGTGGGGATGGCCTGTGGGGACAGATGGAGTAAACACATGTTGGTACATGCTTACATGCTTTTCTTTGACTGCCCTTCGCTTCGGACGCCCAGGCGATGGACACCCTTGATCTAAGAGTTAAGAGCAGGAAGTAAGAGGCAGGGCTAAGAAGGTGGGCGTGTTTAGACCAGGTGACCAAGATCCACTTGTATATGCTTCCCATCTGCAAAGAAAAAGAGGCTGGAGGGCTCCTTAAGTAGGGAAAAAGAGTGGCAACCAGGAAGGCACCAGGTGGGCGGGGCTTGCTAAGTGGGGAAAAAGGCGGATGCCAGGAAGGCACCAGGTGGATGGGGCTTGCTAAGTGGGGAAAAGAGCGGCAACCAGGAAGGCACCAGGTGGATGGGGCTTGCTAAGTGGGGAAAAGAGCGGCAACCAGGAAGGCACCAGGTGGGCAGAGTTTAGGCCAGGTAACCAAGATACACTTGCACCTGCTCCCTATCTGCAAAGGAAAAGAGGCCAGTGGGCTCCTTAAGTAGGGAAAAAGTGCTGCAACCAGGAAGGCACAAGGTGGGCGGGGCTTGCTAAGTGGGAAAAAAGAATGGCAACCAGGAAGATGCCAATGAAGAGAGTACATAGACCTTACAGAATCTGATGGCAAAGTAAAGAATTGAGTAACATTATGTGCGCAATATGAAGATTGTACTTGCTGAGAGCACTGAATAAAATGAGAGCTGTTTTTATAACTGCACAAGTAAACTAAGTAATCATAAGGCTGGCTATAAACAGTGAAGAGAATGAAGGTGGTGATGCAAATATATATAATTGTGTATAGACTCTGGATGCTCCACAATGCATTTTAGCAAACTAGAACCACATGAATAAGAAGGGCTGAAAGTGTGGCGCAGTTTCAGAAAACAGCTGACGGTGAAGGAAGATTCAAGAAGGCTTGTCTGGCCCAGTGTCAAGAGTTGGGGCTGCCAAGAACCTGGTTATCTATTTGAGGAGATATAATGAAAGTGAGAAGCAAGACAGGCTCCTATTGAGGTGTAATAGAAAAACACTAGATGTGCCAGGTTTTATTCATTTAATAGTGTTAAATCTGAAGAAGGAGCTCAAAACACGGTCTCCTATCACATGGTCAGATGAAAATAGACCTCTGGGCAAGCAACACTTAGACCAGAAGATAAGGCCATGCTCACACTCCCTTTTATTCTCAGGCACAGTGATCCTTTGCAAGGCTGAGTTCAAAGGACTCATTGAAAGGCAGACAGCAGGAGTGATGGTGGATGTTGGGCGATTTGTGTGGGGAGGCATGGTCAAGTCCAACCCTCCAGCACCTGGGATACTAATTAGCGTGCTTCTAGCAAGTGGAATGTTCCAGAAAGGTACAAGGGTGCCAACCAATTATAGAGGGCCAAATAGTAAGGAGCCCTATAGTTTGAAAGCCAATGAAATCTTGTGTATATTTATGACACAAAAGATGACTTGTACTAGGGGTGGGAATAGCTGTCCACCTGATCTTAGAGAACCAATCAAGGTCCAGTCCCCCATAGAAAACATACTTAGAGGTACCCTTTAAGCCTATCATAAACCCATGTAGGTGTTTGCTTATTTTGCCACATAGTATGACATCAGTGATGATGAGTTGTTGCTATAAATATGTGTTATTTCATATGAAACATTGAGAATGCTTGTGCAGCATCCATTGATGCCAATTGTACTCCCTGTTTAAGATAATTGTTAATAAAACAGTTACAGTTTTACCAACTTCCTAAGTCAGTCTGATTACTGGTGCAAGAATAAGATCTGCATCCCCATCCATCCCAGATAGCGCTACCTCGTTTAAAAGGTCCCACGGGTTCACTTGGTAGCTGAAGGAGGATGGTTCTGAGCCCATCGATCAGTAGGACTCCAGTGTTTTTGGATAGTCGGACAACCTCCGCCAATTAGCTGGAGCAATGCAAGGTTTCCTGTGGAGAGCGGCCGATATACAGGTGGGACGGGTCCCTCTGTCACAAAATGCTTCCTGGTTTCCACAGGCGCTGAGCAGACTGAAGGCGACGGTGGTAGATTGGAGAAGGGTCGATACTGAGGGCCTTGAGCTGATAAGCGAATGGTGAGTAGATTGAGGTGACTGGCAAAATAAGGGAATGGGGATTGTGATAATGAAGAAAAGTAATGGGACTTTGTTTAGTATATGATGAGAAGTGGTTGAACAAGGAAACGTTCTGTAGAGCCCTTTTTTCCAGCCTCAAGCCAGGTCTAGAAGAAGTAATTTTGAAATTCCAAGGGGATAATTAGGTGGCACATAAACATGTTTCTGATAGGGAATGACTCAAACTCCAGTCAGGGTATTTAGGGGCTAGGTGAAAAAGAGTACCATGGTGTTTTTGTGAAGTGTTGACTAGTTTGTCTGTATTTGTATTTTGTAATTTAGAAGAGGTGTCAAAAAGCGATGAGAGTAACACTGTGAGGTTAAAGAAGATAAAAGTTGTTAATGAAATAGGTTGAGATAATTGAGAAGTAGAGGGTTTGAGCAGTGAAGTTGGAGCGCATTCACATTTGTTATTTTTCTGAAATGTATTTGTGTAAATAAACAGAAAGTATTGACAGTCAATTGAGACTCGTCACAATGGGGGATGTTACTCCACTGATGCATCTATGCAAGACGCTGCCAAAGCATGCACCTAAACTTGAACAGTATAGTTTGGAGTGGGTAAAGGGCACTGCAGACAAGATGTTCATGCCATGCCACAAGGGGGATCACTGTCAAAAGCAGTTTTGCAACACATGACCACATACTTGCATGCTGTGTACACAGGGAAGAAATTTGAGAAAAGGCTGGCTAGTTTAGAACTCTGGAAAATGTACCAGGAGGAACGGGAAGACCCGCCTCCTGAGGATTGGATGCTTAATCAGTGTAAGGAGGAAGGTGCTGAGCCTTCTGCTCCCCCTACCTCACCCGAAGTAAACAGTGATAGCACAGAGATGTAGTTTTGTATCCATTAATGGAACTAAAAGCGGTGACAGGATATAGTAATCCGATATATGAACCGCCTGCCTACAGCAATGACGATAATCCAGAAGTGACTAATGGAAAGGAGGACATCTTTAAGGTATTGCAGGACAAGGAGGAGAAAAGTGAACAACCAAATATATCAGCAGGTATAGAATGAGAGATCAAGGGATGTAAAGGAGAAAAGGATAAAGCTGACGAGGTAATGCTCGTACAGAATGAATGGATGGGTGGACAGATATTGCTCAATCTTGATGGGAAAAGGAAGAAAGGGCAGAGGAACAAAGAACGTATGACATCAGGCAGAGAGCAATCAAAGAATGAGATAAGCTAGAAAAGAAAAGTGAAGAGGAAGGAGCTCAGAAACTAAAGGATAGAAGAAAGCAAAGACAAAGGGAAGAAGAAGAGAATAGAGTGAATGAAAGAAGGGAAGAAGAGCATAGAGCGAATGAAAGAAGGGAAGAGAAAAGACAAGAAGAGTAAAGGGTTAGACAGGAAGCGAGAAAGGGAAGGGAATTAGACAAAGAAATGGAGTTAAAAAGAAGACAAAAGGAATGTGACATTGATCACATTCAGAAAGAGTTAATGGAATCGAGTCCAGTAATATCATGGAGCCATATAGAGAAGTTCCTCACTTCACAGGGAGCAACGGCAGGGCCATCTAGGATAAACTTAGAGGAGAATTTGGGCATAGGAAGCATCGGGGAGAGGATCGATAGAGCCTATCAGGACTTAAGAGGAAGCTGCAAATAGGGAAGACGAGGGAAGGGAGAGCAGTCTCCAGTCAACTAGTTCTCCAGTCACGAAGCAAGGAAAGAGACCTGTTCAGTTTTGAGCATAGAGCCTTGTCTTTGGACAGGCTGACTTAAAATAAGGGTGATGGGGACGAAAGCCTACTAGTTGGGGACCAGATGTGTCAGAAGAAGAGAGAGAAAACTTCCATGGGGAGGAGGGAGAATGTGCATGCAATCCTGAGGGTTGTCTGCAGACAGAAAAGGAAGTAAGATGGTTTGATTTAGAACAGCCTAAGGATAGGACGCCATATTCTATGGCGTATCCAGAGTCACCTAAAGGACGATCGCATAGTGAGAAGGGAGAGACATCACCATATGTGAAAAGGCTGAGGTCATTGACAGGTAGAAGGCGATCAGGAACCATTGTCCTCACTATGGATAGGCAGACAATGGGAGCTGATTGCAGATTTGGGTTCACGCAGTTCCCTTTATTGGAGAAAGGAGGGGCCAGACTGCTGTATATCCCCTGGCCCCAAATGGATAAGGATAATTTAAGATGCAAACTTCCCAGCTTAATGCCGAGTGTCGGAAAATTGATTTATGAGCTAGAGAAGATGGCAGGAGGGAATTACCGAGCCACAGGTGACATTAAGGGTCTCCTAGCAGCCTTTCTTGTGGAAAGGGCTGATGACATTTGGACGAGAGCAGGCTATTCAAGTGTCACAGCGCAGAAGACAGGGCATGATGGAGCACCATTTAATAATTTCAGAGCAGACGTCTGGAGATCACTCAGGTTACAGTATCCGCATACATTAGATATGGGTGCAATTTTGGCACATAAAATGAAAGATGATAAAGATCCGCTTGCTTACATTCAAAGTATTCAGGAACGCTGGACTTTAGAAACAACAGTGGCGTCGGGGAAATCAGTGCCAGTATTTTACCACATTTTGTGTCAGGGATTGCCAGAGCAGGTACAGAGACAGCACAAGAAATTAGTGGGAATGGAATCAAAGCCATGGGCAGAGATACAGTTGACTATAGCGCATCACTGACGGCTGTTGCAAGAGAAAAATAAGAAGAAGGAAGATGCTAGGAAACTTGAGGAGGCCAAGTTAGTTCAGAAGAAATTGTTGAAGTACGGCATAGAAGGGGCGGTATTGACAAGCAGAGATGGACTTGGTATGCAGCAAGCAGTGGGTACATCGTAGGTGAATAATCAACGCCAGATAGACCAAGGAGGGAATGGGTTTGCACTGCGAGGCGGAGGAATGGAAGAGATGTTTTTCAGAGTAATCAAGGCGGTTTTTACAATATGCAGAATGATAATCAGAATATGCAAGGAGGACAAATCAGAAGATTCCCTCCTGTATGTTGGACATGTAGACAGGGCACATTGCATAAACTTGTGGAAGCCATGGGTATCTACAGAATGGGCAATTCTCAAGTGGGGGCACAGCTTGTCCTCCAGCATATAGCTCACAAAATGTGGATGGGTTTGCCCAAGATCAGACAGTGTATCAAGCACAAGTGCCACAAATGCAACAGGCAATGCAATCACAGCAAGCACAATTGAATTCGCCGCAAGGGCAGTTACAGCAGGCACCCAGACAGATACAGCAGAATGCAAACACGGGACAGCTATTGACACCTAGAGTAGGGGATATCATTGTGGTTGGAGGACATCCTTTCACGGGTACAGGGATATGCATGTACCCACAATAAGACAGCTCACAGAGTGACTTGATGTGTTCCATACTATCGGTGACACCAGACCCCCTAGAGGTACCAAGGGTTAAATATGATGAATTACCAGTATCCAGAGGAGAGTGTGACATGGCTGTTCTATTATTATATTTAAGTCAGACACTGGTTCACATTCTAGGCTGAGATTTAATGACAAAGTCAAATATGACAATTTCTTTCACTGATGAAGGCAAAGTGTGTTCCACTCCAGGGATACATTAACTGAGTGTGGGTGAATTTATATTGGCATTTAAAGGGCAAATGGCTCTGTAAGGAATGCCATTAGAGCCATAAATGTTTCTTCTTGGGGTATGCATTTTGTTGACATGGCTACCCATCTTAGTGGGAAAGATTATGAGAATACCTGATGAGTTTCTGTTCAGGCCACAGATACCTATGGACGAAGAGGGGGGACAGACTATTCCCGAAGAGTTAAATGCAACCATGGTGCGAGGTGAATTAGCTCGAAGGAACCGATGATGAGGGCAAGCCCTGGAGAACAGTGATTGCCTTTGGGGAAGGGTATAGATTGACTGACTTCACAGATGAAGACATGTTCAGAGATGATCCATCAGATGATTAAGTAGTAATCGAGATGAGTATTACGTATTGGATCAGAATAGAGAAAAGGGAAATCCCACCGCGAATGATAGTGCAGCAGCACCCAGCATTTTTTGATGAATATTTGGAAAAGGTGCAAATATGAACTACAGGCCCCTACGATGCAGGCCTATTGAAGGGGGCAGGGGAGGTTAAGATTAAACTGAATCCCGAGAGGCGGATGAGGGAGGGTATTTTTAAGACTATATTGGCCATAATGGAACAAGGCATTTTAGTGATATGAGAGTCACTGTATAATACTGCGGTGTACATTATGAAGAAATCGATGGCAGGGTCATGGAGACTAATTCAGGACATGAGGCCAATTAACCAGATTGTAGAGGCAGAGTTTCCCTTTGTCCCAAATCCAGCGAGGATTTTAATGAAGTATTCCAGCAGAGGCACTATATTTCACAGTGATTTACTTGAAAAATGCATTTTTCTCAAACATGTTGCATAAAGACTCTCAAGACCTTACATCATTTACATTTCATCAAACTAAGCTGAAGAGCACTTGTTTGCCCCAAGGGTACTGTGAGTCTCCATCGATCTTTAATAGAGTCCTGCAGATGGACCTAAGCAACATTGATTTACAAAGTCTTGTGCTTCAGTACTTAGATGATATTTTGATTTGTAGCATGACAGAAGATGAGCACAAGCATGATTCAGTTAATGACTACTCTAGCGGACAAGGAATATAAAGCGGACAAAGAAAAGTTGCAATATTGTCAAGTGTTGTATATAGTGTATATAGTGATGTATATAGGTCAGTTAATCTCACATGAGGGGAAGAGAGTCACACCTGAAAGATCTGAGGGAGAGTTATGACATCAGTGTTAACACAGAGAACTACATTGGGGTACAACCCCCTGGCATATTACAGTGGGATTTTAGATCCAGCAATGAGAGGGCACGTTCCCTGTGAACAATCACTGGCAGCAGCCACATTCACAATTGAGAAGTCTACCAGTATTGTGATTGGGATTTCTATGACTTTGTTTGGTGAGCATGCATTGTTTACTGTTTTGGAAAAACCCAAGGGTACATTGACTTCTCACAGGAATTCCGCATATGAGGTAGTTCTATTGAATCCAGCAATCAAAACGATATAGTGTAAAATAGTGAATCCTGCCTAGTTTGTAGCCGAGCATGTGGCAGAGTGTGACCAGATGCATGATTGCTCTAAATATGAGAAGTTCTACAATGATATCCCAGGAGTGAAGGAGAATGCGTTAGTGGGGGGCAGGTTCTCTTCATTGACGGGTGTTCATAAATTGATCAAACTGATGGGGAAAGACATTCAGGTTCAGCCCTGCTAAGGCACAGGGCTAGTGGCAAATTTGAAGTGGGAGTGAGTGCAAAACTACAATATCACTTTTTGGCACAAGCAGCAGAATTGGTGGTGCATATTTTCATGCTCGAGAAACACTCAGGGCAGGAAGTAACAGTGTACAGTGACTCTGACTACGTGACATCAACTGTACTTGCAGGGCTAGCACGTTGGAAAAGAAGGGGCTACCTCAGAGCGGACGGGACTCCAAGGAAACACGCAGCATTATTTGACAGGCTTATTAAGGCACTAGAACTCTCAGTAGCCATCGCAATAGTTAAATGCGCAGCACATACTAACGAAACTGACTTTCTCACTCATGGGAATGAAGCCGCAGACAAAGGGTCAAAATTGTTGCATATTTACCAGATATTTCAAGTTTCGATACTCCAGATGTAAAGGAAAAGTGGTCACGATTATGATTGTAAATGAAGGGTTTAATCATTTGTCAAGAACACATTTGATGGAAGTTCAAGGCAATGCACCGTAGGAAGAGCAAGAATTGTGGAAATGGAGGGGGTATTCTATATCCACCTCTGAAGCATTGTGGTAACAGGACAGCACTGGAAAGCCTTGTTAAGGGTAGCACTTGAACAGCTGCACTACCCTGCGCATTTAACTAGGGAAACCTTGCAGCAGCTATTGTGGAAGACTGGTTTGTACCGAACCTGTTAGAACACATTGCATTTTATGGAGTAAATTGCATCGTATGTCAAAGGTTTACTGCTGGACACACAGTGGGAATAATCAGAGGAGTGATTCCTCGACCGAACAGTCTTTTCAGCTTTAACATATTGACTATGTTGATATGCTCCAAGTATGTAGTGCATATAGGTATATGCTAGTGGTGGTGTGTCCATTTTCAAGATTAATTGAAGCAGGTCCATGTACACACCCTGATGCCACTTGCGCAGCAAAGTTTTTAGTCTGTGAAGTATTCCCCAGATGGGGAGTATTTGAGGTGCTATGATCCGACAATCAACCCCATTTTGTTAATTAAGTATTTGAACAGATTAGCCTATTGCTTAGCATAAAACACATGTTTTCTTCTGCTTATCACCTGCAAGTGAACGGTATATGTGAGAGACTCAAGGGTCTTTTCAAGGAGAGAATTGCTCAACTCAAATTGACACTGAAAATGGGATGGCTGTATTGCCTGCCCCTTGCATTATATGCATTATGGAATCAGCCTGGGTCAGACCACCACCTCACACCCAACAAGCTAGTGACAGGGTGGCGAATGAGACTGCCCTTGTCTCCTCCTTCAAGGAGCAGAGGTGATGACTGCAGAATTGTTAGGAAATGAGTTACTTGGGTATTTGACATGTATGACTGCTAGTATCTCTGTCATTTCAGATCAATTCAAGCGCAAAGGGTGTCGGTATCAGGACACACATGAAGACCATTCAGCAACAAAACTTTTAGCAGTGCCTACAATATTTATTGGAGACCCAATCCTAGTGTGCAACTTTACAAGGAAGTGGCATGAGCCCTGTTTTAGTGGACCATTTATCATATGAAAATATCATCCCCTCAGCGGTAAAAGTCCAGTAAAGATGCACCGGGATAATCCTGGATGACGTGAAGCCAAATGCTGGTGAGACCGATGCACCCCCAACCGGTGATTTGGAGGCAAGACATTAAGAAGAAGTTCAGCATGTGCACACTCGATCAATGACGAGGAAGAGGGACGCTAAGATTACTCATTAAATAAATGCAAGTGTGTATTTGGACTGTGGCTCATCCCGGATATTTTAGCAGGGGAGGATAGCTCAAGGGCAAAATGCTTGCCTCGGAAGCAAGACGACACAGAGCAACACAGGTTCGATCCACGGGTCCGTGCTTAGAAACCTCTGGGTATTAAGCGCGTTATAAATAACCTTTCATATCATATCATATCAGGAGTGCTAAGCAAAAGTTCTTGAGCTCCAGGAATCTTTGAATTGGACTTTAGAAAGTGTTGATGTGCTACATATGACAGATCTAAACTTTGAGTTTGATGACTAGAAAAGATATTCATTCCTCACGGAGTTTCACTTTGGTTAAGCCTCATGGTTCTGGCAGATGTTGATGCCCATAGACTACTTCTCGCTGTCTTTGTATACATATGCCACGCCTATTCTGCTATTCTTTGGCATAGTACTAACATACGTGTTTTTCTAGAAGATCCTAAAAATTGCCCTGTTATTAGGAGGTTATTTGTGGAGATAATTGAATAGATCCTGAAGCTTCCTGAGCATTTAACAAGGCTGCCTGATTAAAAAGGTTTTTCCTTCCTTAAAGTAGTAAACAGGTGCGATGTGGACTGTCGAGAATGATGCAGTTCTGGAAAATGAGCAAGCTCAATGACCTGGAGAGAATCGCAAATGGTGGGGTCTCATGGATTGGTGCATAATATATGCTTGCTCGTCATTTATTATTGTTTTTCTGATTTTGCTGATCCTACTTCTTTGGCCCAGGTAAGGTAGAAGTCCCTTTGATTCATACCATTCCAGTGACTTATGTAGAATTGTCTGATGTTGAAAGATCAAGGCCCTGTGTGATTATCCATACACCAGTGACACATGTAAGGTCACCCATTTCTCTGACAAGTGTTCAGATGATTACCCCTGTAGGAAGGACGCTTATTGATGTACTAATTGAGCATTATGCACACACCCTCCTTGCAAGAAGGAGACCTAAGAAAGGGAAGATGATTATGAGTTAAATAATTATCTAGACAGTACAGCACATTTGGGGAATAACATGTGATATCAGCACACGAAAGAGGTAGGGAAAAGAACCTCTAAGGAGAATTGCTATATTTGTGCTCTCCTATCGTATGCTATGGGGAATTCTAAGATATTCATAGCTATAGAAATAGCATTCCAGACATCTCATTACCTGACTCACCTTGCACTCTGCCATACCAGAGGTCAGTTCCAGGATCGAACAGCATCCTTGATATGGGTGACTGAATGGACAGCTCCAGAAGAAAATGATTATGTGCAAGATTTGAAGACAAGTGCGAGACCACACACCAGAGATCATGTGATGAGATACCAACAGCCTGGAATGAAGGGAGCAGGAATCAGATGGGAAATAAATAAAGAGTTCAATTGCCAAGGAACAAATGATGAATAAATACAAAGATGCAAGGAGAGAGGCCAGAAACAAATCTGGGGAACAGTACTTTCTCCAGATGGGTGGGAGGAAGGCATAGTTGTATGCAGAGCGGTAGCAGTAACAGGACATTACAAGCCTGTTATAGATCGTGTGGAGAAGGGATATAAACCCCCCTGGCCAAAGCTTGCAAAGTTGCTGACATTGGGCGATGACAACGGAGGCCCCTTGCAGATAGTGCCTCTGGCCAGTGCAGAGCTGTGCTTCAGAAACAATGGCACAAGAAAAGTTAGAGAGAATCAGCAGTGTTGCCACTTCTTAGATGTGCCAGGAATGAAGGATGGAACAGTAGTGATATTGGACCACTACTGGGCTTGCGGATTCAGATCTTACATGAAGCTGCCTAAAGACTGGGGAGGGCTGTGTTCCATAGTGAGTGTTCATGTTCCAGCGTTGGTGATTCCAAAGAGTGACTTGAACATTGGAGAGTTTCCAAAAGCAGATGCTCACCTGAGAAAGAGGAGATCATTTGAAGTTCTCAATCGAACCAAGAGGGAGAACTTCTTCTCAGCTAAATCGATAGAAGCTTTCAATGCTATTCCATATGAAAACAGGTTGTTCAGCCAGAATTCAGCAGTATTCGCGACAATGTTCATGCTAGGGATCCAGACAATGGCGAATGCGAAATGGTTACAGATTGCCAGATGGGAGCTCTTGCAGCCGATCAAGACTACTATAAAGGGGTTCAACACTCTCAAGAAAGAACTGAGACCCATAAAACTGATAACTCTTCAGAATAGATATCTCCTGGACATGATTACATCCATGGATGGAGGTGTTTGTGGCAAAATCAGAGAATAATGTTTCACATTCATACCTTCTCATGATGAAGAGAATGGGACCTTGACAGAGGCCATAATGATGCTGATGAACCTGCACATCAAAATGGAAGATGAAGTAGAAGATATTGCAGATGATAGCTGGTTTGTGTCGATCTTCTCATGGGTTCCACAGTGGATGGTGAATATCTTCAAGTTCCTCAGAACATTGTTGGTGATGATCATGTTTGGATTCTGTGTGATCAGAATAATAATCACACAGTGCTAGAAGACAGCAAAAAAAGCAGTAGGAATGAAGATCATGATCAATGTCGAGTCAGGGTTTGGACCCAAAAAGCTGACAGATGAAGAAATCAAAAAGTATATAGAAGCCAGCATTCTAGCACCTAGGGGAACAATGTTTCTCTATCTGAGAAACCTCAAAAAGTGTTTGAGAAGATGGATCTACTGCAGTCCAAATGGACAATGTAGTCTCATGACCTATAGTGTGGATGAGCATGTGATATCAGCAGGATCTCTGAAAGGAGTTATGAAGATGTGGACTCCAAAGAAGCACTTTTCAGACAAGGATGTCTAGATGTGAAAACTAATGGGAGAGTGGCCGATCAATCAACCAGAGGGGGGAGTGTAGAGGAGGAGCCAAGCACCTCTACCTAAAGTCCAGCCCCCATTTTGCCTATATGTTGGAAACCGGAAATTGCGACATGCACAACGCCAGTAATGGTACCTATACCGCGAAGAGTCCTTGAAACAAGGTATCCATTGAGAAAACCCTAAATGCCCGCAGAGAAATCACAGTCTTCTGAACGAAGTTCCGAAAGAAGTGTGAAGATGAATGAAAGAGAAGACTGGTGTTGTAACATGAAGCAGAAATGACGCTCCCAGAAGAGATGCCAATGAAGAGGGTACATATACTTATAGAATCTGATGGCGAAGTAAAGAATTGAGTAACATTTTGTTAGCAAATTGATGGTTGAATGTGCAGAGAGCACAGAAGAAAATGCAAGCCATTTTTATAACTATACAGATGCTGTAACGCAAGTAGACTAAGTAATCATAAGGCTGGCTATACCTAGAGAATAGACTGCAGGCAGTGCCACCAAAATATATAGAATCTGAATGTTCCACAATGCACTTTAGCAAACTAGAACCCCATGAATAAGAAGGGTTGAAAGTGTGGTGCAGTTGCAGAAAACAGCTTAGACCAAAGGAAGATTCGAGAAGGCTTGTCTGGCTCAATGTCATGAGTTGGGGCTGCCAAGAACCTGGTTATCTATTCGAGGAGATACAATTAACATGAGAAGCAAGATGGGCTCCTGTTGAGGTGTAATGGAAAAACAATAGAAGCACCAGGTTTTAATAATTTAATAGTGTTAAATGCAAAGAAGGAGCTAAAAACGCAGTCTCCGAGGTTTACAAGTGGTGTATGTTCGAGGGAGAGGGGGACGCTTACCTGGGCATATTCGGGATCGAGCAACAGGCCTATGCTGGTGTCAGTGTCAACAACAGCATAAGTCTTGGATTTATTTACTTCTTCCTGATTCGGTTTTATTTTTGGGTTTCCCCGAGAATTCTTTAGAGACGTGTTGCTGATATTAATGTCAGCCGGATCCAAGTGAACTGACATAGCAGCATTTAGTTTGTCTGTTTTTGTGTTTGCCACACACATTGGGGTCCTCTTGCCTGCCATTGCTTCGCCGACATCCGTGGGCCTCCGAGTCCTCGACACTGGAAACAGACCGCAAACAGCAGAGAAAAACACTGTGACTGCCAAAGACTGCTACTCTGCTGCTACTCCACTTCCACTAACATTTCTACGCTCACAATACACAGATCTTGGTTTGCCTTGACCTTACCTGCTCTGACACGGCGGTATGGCTGAGGAAGTGCCTGGAGGACCTGGGGTCATGGATGGCGGCCAATTGGCTTAAGTTAAAAGGCAATAAAACTGAGGTTCTTGTCGGTGGCACTGCCTGCCTTCTTCCATTCTGGACTATGGACATCTGGCCCATTTCCCTCGGGCCTTTTCCTTCTCCGTCCCCCTAGTAAGGGATTTAGGGGTAAAAATCACCTCATCTCTTTCAATGGATGAGCAGGTGGTGGTGGCCTGCAAGGCCGGTCCCTTTAAATTACAAATCCTTTGTATTCCAGCTAAGTTTCAAGCCACGGTGGTGCCTGCGCTGGTTTTGAGCACAGTGGATTACTGCAACTCACTTGATATGGACCAGCCACCTTTTCTCATCAGCCGTCTTCAGCTGCTTCAAAATGCAGCAGTCAGGTCGATCCTTCACCCCCCTTTTGGAGCTCACATGTCCTTCTTGCTTAGATAGCACCACTGGTTGCCCATTAAGAAACTGATTCTTTTCAAATCCATTTGCATTGTACATCGTGCCTTCTATGGATTGGGGTGGAATATTTACAATCTAAGTTTCTGCGCTATATTCCCCACCACCCCCACTGTCTCTGTTCTCAGTCTGCTCTCTTGGTGCCTGTTCCCGTGTTAGACTTTCTCGCATGGGTGGTTGTGCGTTTTCAGTGGCTGCTGCCAGGGCCTGGAATGCCCTCCCCCATCATCTCTGTGCTACTGTCGACCATCTTGTTTTTCATCTGTTTTTGAAAACTCTGCTGTTTTAAATTATCTTCTCTTTAGAAAGCTGTTGCCCCCTTGCCGCCAGCGCCATGATGCCTTTGGGCGAACGTGCGCTTAACAAATTTGAATAACATAACATAACATAACATAATATCCCAGTCTGTGGTTGATGTAAACTGGTCCCTGCAGATCTATCTACTTGCGGCCTATGCCCATACCTATTGCTCTGTCTGAGTGTGATGTGGTACAGTTAAGTCCTTGCCATGATGTCTGGATTAATGCAAGTGAATCATCATACGTATGTCTCAGATATTTTGTTGTGTGTGTCAGGTTAATCTTTAGGAAGTCAGTACATCTCCAGGAAGACTGCTAGGGCATCGTTTAAGTCAGTCCAATGCATTTGGTCTGGTATTTACTGGCTTGAGTGTGGGTTTCATAGTGTGGTGATAGTGGTCTCATTATGGCTGGTGGGTTAGCTTATATGGAGGGGTTTGTTTGAGGATGGTTGTCTTGTGAGTTGGATAGTTTGGGTGCACAAATGCATTGGGGTTTGGGTTTACACAAGGTTCATGTGGTATTGTCTGTCAGGGGAAGCTTGGTAGTGGGTATTTATTTATTTAAATTATTTATTTATTTCCATAGCACTTACAGCCCGCAGTCATCGGGGCGCTTACACAAACCCTGGGGAAAACAAACAGAGAAACAAGACAAGTGGGGCAATATTAATATACCCTTGCTGAGAATAGGTGCATCCTAGAGTGATCAGGTAACTAAATAGGTGTGTCTTCAATGCTTTCCTAAAGAGACTCAAACTGGAAGTCTCTCTGATGGCCATTGGCAGGGAATTCCAAAAGGATGGGGTCAATGCCCTTGATGATCTACCTAAGCCTTTTTTCTGTTAATTCTTGTTCCCTATAGTAATGATAGATTGGAAGATCGAAGTTCTCTGGCTGGCTTATAGGGCATGATCATTTTTTTGAGGTAGGTGATTTTCATAGACGGATCAGTGAATAGTTATACCCATTTTGAAATCAATGTGTTGCTTCACAAGTAACCAGTGCTGCCCTCTCCTCATGCCGGTGACATGAGTTCTCGTGGGGATGGCCATGGTGATACAGACAGCGCCATTTTGGATGGTCTGATATGTCTTGAAATTAGATGTTGATGCTCCACACAGCAGTAAATTACAGTAGTCTAGTCTCGACATAATCGTTGTTCGGGAGATGGTCACAGAATTGTTTTTATTGATAAACAGTTGTATGGTCCACAAGAGCTTCAGATGATAATTGAAAGTCTTGCAGAGATTTTTTACCTGTGTGTCTGAGTTCAGTGAGGACTCTAGTATGACCCCTAAGGTCTTTACTTTCGGTTGGTTCTGAATCATGTTGCCTTGCAGCGTGAAATTGGCATATTCAGGGTCCAATTTAGCTCGGGCTTGGGGTGAGCCAAATACCATAAGCTCTGTTTTATTACCATTTAAGCAGAGCCAATTTGAGGACATCCAACTTTCAATGGCATTGTATATGTTCTTTAATGTTAATGAGTCTTGATGGTAATCTCTGCTGAGCTCGATGACCAGCTGCATGCCATTGGCGTTGCTGGTAAAGAAGACACCTAGCTTTTCTAGCAGGGTGCAGAGTGAGCGCATATACAAATTAAAAAGGAGTGGCAATTTTGAAGCTCCTTGACGGACAACAAATTTCATAGAAGGGGCCGATGATGTGGCTGAGCCCCATTGTATATGAGATTCACGTTAGAAAGGACTTAACCCAATTGACTACCTTCTCCGAGCAGTTCCCCTGCTTTTGTAGCTGTTCCAGGAGGTGTTTGTGATCAATAAGATTGAATGCCGCAGACAGATTCAACAGGACCAGCATCCTCGCTTTTCCACTGTTGACAATATTGAGCATATGGGTTTGGAGGTTAACTAATGCAGTCTCTGTGCTATAAATAGGACGGAAACACAATTGCCTGCTGTGTGGATGGTTGTCATTCTCTATAAAGGCTTGTAGTTGTAAGTTTGCAGCCTTATCTAGTGTTTTTAGTCAAAATTGGCTATTTGTTATCGGCCTGAGGTTACTGGGATCAGTATGATCCAAGTTCAATTTCTTTGGGATAGGCATGATGGAAACTTTCTTGATATATGTCGTAAACTGTTGGTCTCTGAAGGAGGTGTTTACTAACTGTGTCAAAAATGGCATGAACAGTTTAGCATTTTCCAGTATAAATTTGGTTGGGGGGAGAAGGATTAGAGGGCATGAGGTGGGGTTCATGAAAGACAATAGAGAGGTGGTCTCTTTCAAGGATGTGGGTGAGAAAGCACAGCCTAAGTTAGGTATTTTCACTTCCATCTGCTTTTTATTGTGTCCTGGTGCAATATCTGCACTCAAAGTTGCTAGTATTTTGTCCCTGGCCTTTGAGATTTTACCAACAGCAAGAGTTTGGTTTGCCCATGGTGACTGGTAGCAGACTCGGGCAATCAAAAACCATAAATCAAAAGGGGAAATACTGCTACCTACGGGTTCTGCCAGAATAGGTTCAAACTCTGAAGAGAAACCATTTTTGTGTTCTTGGGAACCCTCATTAAATTACTAGTGGAAATTGTCCAATCTTATACAGCCTATAGTATTGTCCGGAAAGAACCACACAAGAAAAGTCTGCATAGTGAATAAAACTAATTGTAATGAAAACAGCAAGTGGTTCTCTTGTAAACACTTGTACATATCAAGGAGTGGTGTGCTTTAAACAGAAAATTAATATTGTAAACATTAGGCAGTAACGAGGCACAATGAGACACATTAAACAAAGTGCATAACAAGTTTAGGCTGAAATGCGGTTGGGCAATGCCTATGTTCAGATGGCCCAATTAGTCTAAGGTGTTGTGGGCAGTTTCAGTAATCAATATAGAGCAGTAGGCTAGGTGGCAGTGGGGGGATCAGGTTAAGGGTGGGGCGATTATCCTGAGATATGTAGAAAGACTGTTAGAGTCAAATACGCTAGGTTACAAGTTGTACAGAGCCAGTATTCAAACTAACACATTTGGCTGGGAGTGTAGTACAACCAGAATCAGAATAGTGCATTAGTCTAGGGGCGACAGAGTGCGAAAGTGTAGACATATATCTGTCAAATGAGCTAAAGCACATGCCAGTCACAAGTTATGCAGGTGTAAATGCACAGGGGCCGGAGTCAATGGCAGCAGAGGGTCGGGTGCGCTTGTAGATGTGTCGGCCGTAGCTGTAAGCTCAGTGGTGCGTAAAAGCTGCATAAAAGTTACCTTAGCGGGCGTGCATGAGAGGGCCAGGGGGTCTGGCAGATGGCAGATACGGCAAGAACAGGCACAGAACAGGTGCTAGCCTTGTCTCCCGTGGGCCTTGGAGGGAGTGGTCCGGCTTCGCCTGCCGGCGGCCAATGGGGCAAGAGATGGGCCCGGTAGCCAATCAGCTGGCTGCTAGTAGCCTAGTTCAGTCATATAGGGCTGCAGGCATCAATGGACGGCCATCTTGCAATGGCTGGGTGCCTCATGTTCTTAGGTGCATTGGCCAAAAAATATGAAAGTCTTAGTGTGCATTGGGCAAAAGATATATATATAGGTGCTATTGAGATTTTACCTTCAAAGGCTTGCGCTATGCGAGTGAAGTCTTGATCAGTGATTGACACTAGAAGTTCTGAGGTTTTAGGCTTTTCCAGCGACTTTAATATACTGAAGTGTTGTCTCGTGGAGTTGGTGGACTGTTCAATCTGCGTATTCTAGAAGTTTCTCTTGGTTTCTACAATGAAGGTTGTGTAGCTTCCGCATCTTCCATTCCTGTCTAGCGGTGTCAGAGGGGTGTTTGGTCCAGGTAAGTTCTAGCACCCTTTTTTCATGCTGTCTTATTCTGGTGAGAACCCGCTTTGATGTCTAGGGTTCTCACAAACTGTTTTTGTCTGTATTGGGGCATTTTTAGCAAGTGTTTCTGTGAATGTTTTATTGAAAACATTCAGCAGGTAGTCCACATGATCATTTTCGCTGGAGATGGCCATGACAGCTTCAATTCCATGCTGAATATCCAAGGTACTCACTTTTTTATAGGTCTATTGATTGGATTCAGGAGTTCCATAAAAAACTGACTATAGAGTGGTCTGACCATATGCATGGTGTGATGACTGGATCTTTAGTTTTATGGTTTCTGGTAACTACTTAGTCAAGGATGTGATAGTCCCCTATTGTAGGGTCCTTATTTATAATTTCGTAGCCACAGTCTACCAAAGCTGACTCTAGTAGTATTGCCTCCTTATCATCAATGTCTCACCTTCATTGATTTAAATTGCGTAGTAGAAAAGTGGATGAATTTGGGCCACTAAAGTTATTAATTAACCCTATTATTTCCTCGTTGAAATCTGGCATATTCCAGCGGGGCCGGTAAACCAATGTAAGGTTGGTAGTTGTGCCTGTTGTTTGTGTCAGCCTTGTTTGCTATTGTTCTGTCCTGATTGGGTTGTCGCCATGGTCGTTTCCACCTAGCATTGTCTCTCTTGTTCTTGTGGGTGTTTCGCCTCTGTTAGTTCTAGGTGTTTTCTGTACCGTCATGGGTTCTGTCAGCCAGTTCTTTTTTCATTTCCTGTTTCATTGTTTCAGTTGGTTCTGTCGGGTTCCGAGGTGTTGAAGAGCCAGGTTTTTAGTTGTTTTCTGAATTTTAGGTGTTCTTTGGTGTTTCTTATTCCTTTCAGGAGGTTGTTTCAGATTTTTTCTGCCAGGTGGGAGAAAGAGGAGCCCCCTAGTTCTTTCCTGGCAAATGGCCTTGTATCAAAGCAGATTTATTTGCTTGATCTGAGGCATCTTGTTGGCTTGTAGATGGTTATTTTCTTTTGTAGGCATTCTGCTCCCTGTCCACTGATTGCCCTGTGTGTTATGCACATTGTTTTGAGCATGATACATTGTTTCATTGGAAGCCAATGTAGCATTTTTAGCGCTAGTGTGATATGATCTCTTCTAGATAGTTTGAGGAGGAGTCTAGCATCTGCATTTTGGATGCGTTGTAATTTCTTCAGGAGGAGTTCCGGCATTCCGAGGTAGAAACTGTTGGCGTAGTCGATTCTGTACAGGATGAGGGCTGCGATTGTCAGTGTTTTGTGGGTGAAGGACAGGAATGGCAGGATTCTTTTTGTTGAGTGAAGGCGGAAGAAACATTTCTTAATTATTGTGTTTACTTGTTGTTCTAAGGTTAGTGCATTGTCCATTAGGACTCACAGGTTTTTTACTATGTTTGATGGGTGCAGTTCCCAGTTCTATCGACCATGGTATGTAAGTGGTGTTCTCTTGGTTTTTGGATATAATCATGATTTCTGTCTTTCCTTGGTTGATTTTTAGGTTGTTGGCATTCATCCAATTGTAGATTTCTTTTAGAGATTCTCCTTGAGTTGAGTGTTCTGCTTATGTATCTTCGATTTTGTAGCTGATTTGAGTGTCATCTGTGCAGTTATAGCATGTAACATTGCATTTTTTTAAGATCTTGGTTAGCAGAGTCTGGTCGATGTTGAAGTACAGTGGTGATAGTGAGGATCCTTGTGGAGGTTTGTTTTTAGGAAGTCCCAGATGGATAGGACTGACGATTCTGTTCCTCTTGTTGGTCCTTATCCGACTTGTGCTTGGTCCAGCAACTGGTGTTTTTCTATGTGCTCTTGGGTTAGTTTGTACACATAGGTCTCTAGGAGTTTTGCTAGGTAGGAGATGTTTGAAATTGGTCTGTAGTTGGAGAGGTCTTCCATGTCACCACATGTGTTCTTAAAAAGTGGTTTAATATATGCTAATTTGAAGGATCGTGGTATGGTCCCTGTCGCGAGCGACAGATTCAAGAGATTTCTGTAATATTCAGATGGTGCTCCTCGTGTGCAGATTGATTTGTAAATGTCTGGGGGGCAACCAAGGATAAGGAATTCAAGTACATGCATAACAGAAGACAGGAAGTGGAAGAATGATGCAAGACCTTATAACTATTACACCACATACGTTTACAAAAAATCAGTTCCTAGCTATCAGAATATTTGTTGATCAGGGAATAAAACACTTTTTCACCCATCAGGCTTATTTGTTCCTTATCATTCCAAAAGATTAAGGAGAGGCAAGAAGTGAAACACCCGGGATCAAGGGTATAGACCGGTAATGCTTGTTTATCTAAGATGCGTTGTGGGATGATGCTGTTTATTTATCCCTTTTGTTTTCAATGCATGATGACATCATGCGTTGTGTGTGTGTGACGACATCAACATAATATAAAGCAAATCCAAAATGGCCTCTGTGAGCGAAAGCATGCGGGTCCAGATGCAGAATGGGTGCTCCTTTCAGTAAGCCCTCAGATTATCTCAACATGTGCTTTTACGAGGTAAGGTGGACCTAGGAGAATTATAGGAAAATAGAAATGACCCATTTGCTAAGTAATAAGTGAGCAATTAGGGACTCTAACTCTATATCATATGTCAATACAGGAGTGAAAACTATGACATGGTGACTAATGGAATTCCCCATCATGCTATTATCAAATTGCTAGCTAATAGGTTTGTAATAATCAGGCCCGGATAGACTAACAGGGTAATTCATAGAATTTCGCAGAAAAGTGTCGCAAGCGGCTGGCGCAGAGTGTCCGCGTGCGATTGTCTGCGCCAGGCACGTGCGCTAAAACCGATTTCCGCGCACAGCGTATTCATGGATTTTAGGCTCCCAAACCAGCCGTGGCGCAGAGTATCGCAGCGACCCTGCAGCAGCGCCAGTAACGCCCCCAAGAACGCCCTCGCGCAAGGAAAAGCCATCAAAATCGCTAAATCATCGCAAAGGGCTGCGCTAACCCTGGACCAGTCTACAGGGCTGCCAAACAAGGAACGCAAAGCGGGTAACGTGCATATCAGGGGTACGCGTGAAGTTATACACGCGATTAGCCAGGGTACTTGTATTACAGGGATACGCGTGAAGTTTTACACGCGATTAGCCAGGGCACGTGTATCACAGGGGTACGCAGGAATTATCACACGCGATTTGGCTGGGTACGTGTATTACAGGGGTACACGGGAAGTTCTACACGCGATTCGGCTGGGTACGTGTATTACAGGGGTGCGCGGGAATTCTCACATGCGATTTGGTCAGGTACGTGTATTACAGGGGTGCGCGGGAATTATCACACGCGATTTGGCTTGGTACGTGTATTACAGGGGTGCGTGGGAAGTTCTACACGCGATTGGCCAGGGTACGTGTATTACAGGGGTACGTGGGAATTATCACACGCGATTTGGCTGGGTACGTGTATTACAGGGGTACACGGGAAGTTCTACACGCGATTCGGCTGGGTACGTGTATTACAGGTGTGCGCGGGAATTCTCACATGCGATTAGGCCAGGTACGTGTATTACAGGGGTGTGCGGGAATTATCACACGCAATTAGGCTGGGTGGGTCCTCACAGGTGTTCCCTGTACACCCTCCACGGCCCCTGCAGGCAGCCAACAAAACAGGGGACTACCCTGCACACCTGCTCATGTCCCCCTGCACCCCCACCCCCCAGCAGTGCAGGGGCAGCCTCCACCAGGCCCCCACCCATGTCTCCCAACACCCCCACCCCCCAGCAGTGCAGGGGCAGCCTCCACCAGGCCCCCACTCATGTCTCCCACCACCCCCCAGCATCTAGGGGCACCCTCCACCAGGCCCCCACCCATGTCTCCCACCACCCCCACCCCCCAGCCACCAGGGGCACCCTTCACAAGGCCCCCATCCATGTCTCCCACCACCCCCACCCCCCAGCAGTGCAGGGGCACACTCCACCAGGCCCCCACCCATGTCCCCTATCACCCCCACCCCCCAGCAGTGCAGGGGCAGCCTCCACCACGCCCCCACTCATGTCCCCTATCACCCCCACCCCCCGCCAGCAGGGGCACCCTCCACCAGGCCCCCATCCATGTCTCCCACCACCCCCACCCCCCAGCAGTGCAGGGGCACCCTCCAACAGGCCCCCACTCATGTCCCCTATCACCCCCACCCCCCCGCCACCAGGGGCACCCTCCACCAGGCCCCCACTCATGTCTCCCACCACCCCCACCCCCCAGCATCCAGGGGCACCCTCCACCAGGCCCCCATCCATGTCTCCCACCACCACCACCCCCCAGCCACCAGGGGCATCCTCCACCAGGCCCCCATCCATGTCTCCCACCACCCCCACCCCCCAGCAGTGCAGGGGCACCCTCCACCAGGCCCCCACCCATGTCCCCTATCACCCCCACCCCCCAGCAGTGCAGGGGCACCCTCCACCAGGCCCCCACTCATGTCCCCTATCACCCCCACCCCCAAGCCACCAGGGGCACCCTCCATGAGGCCCCCACTCATGTCTCCCACCACCACCACCCCCCAGCATCCAGGGGCACCCTCCACCAGGCCCCCACCCATGTCTCCCACCACCCCCACCCCCCAGCCACCAGGGGCACCCTCCACCAGGCCCCCACTCATGTCTCCCACCACCCCCATCCCCCAGCAGTGCAGGGGCACCCTCCACCAGGCCCCCACTCATGTCCCCTATCACCCCCACCCCCCCGCCACCAGGGGCACCCTCCACCAGTCCCCCACTCATGTCTCCCACCACCCCCACCCCCCAGCATCCAGGGGCACCCTCCACCAGGCCCCCACCCATGTCTCCCACCACCCCCACCCCCCAGCATCCAGGGGCACCCTCCACCAGGCCCCCATCCATGTCTCCCACCACCACCACCCCCCAGCCACCAGGGGCACCCTCCACCAGGCCCCCATCCATGTCTCCCACCACCCCCAACCCCCAGCAGTGCAGTGGCACCCTCCACCAGGCCCCCATCCATGTCTCCCACCACCACCAGCCCCCAGCCACCAGGGGCACCCTCCACCAGGCCCCCATCCATGTCTCCGACCACCCCCAAACCCCAGCAGTGCAGGGGCAACCTCCACCAGGCCCCCACTCATGTCCCCTATCACCCCCACCCCCCCGCCACCAGGGGCACCCTCCACCAGGCCCCCACTCATGTCTCCCACCACCCCCACCCCCCAGCATCAAGGGGCACCCTCCACCAGGCCCCCACCCATGTCCCCTATCACCCCCACCCCCCAGCAGTGCAGGGGCACCCTCCACCAGGCCCCCACTCATGTCCCCTATCACCCCCACCCCCCAGCAGTGCAGTGGCACCCTCCACCAGGCCCCCACTCATGTCCCCTATCACCCCCACCCCCCAGCCACCAGGGGCACCCTCCACCAGGCCCCCACTCATGTCCCCTATCACCCCCACCTCCCCCGCCACCAGGGGCACCCTCCACCAGGCCCCCACTCATGTCTGCCACCACCCCCACCCCCCAGCATCCAGGGGCACCCTCCACCAGGCCCCCATCCATGTCTCCCACCACCACCACCCCCCAGCCACCAGGGGCACCCTCCACCAGGCCCCCATCCATGTCTCCCACCACCCCCACCCCCCAGCAGTGCAGGGGCACCCTCCACCAGGCCCCCACCCATGTCCCCTATCACCCCCACCCCCCAGCAGTGCAGGGGCACCCTCCACCAGGCCCCCACTCATGTCCCCTATCACCCCCACCCCCCAGCCACCAGGGGGACCCTCCACCAGGCCCCCACTCATGTCTCCCACCACCACCACCCCCTAGCATCCAGGGGCACCCTCCACCAGGCCCCCACCCATGTCTCCCACCACCCCCACCCCCCAGCCACCAGGGGCACCCTCCACCAGGCCCCCACTCATGTCTCCCACCACACCCACCCCCCAGCATCCAGGTGCACCCTCCACCAGGCCCCCATCCATGTCTCCCACCACCACCACCCCCCAGCCACCAGGGGAACCCTCCACCAGGCCCCCATCCATGTCTACCACCACCCCCACCCCCCAGCAGTGCAGGGGCACCCTCCACCAGGCCCCCACTCATGTCCCCTATCACCCCCACCCCCCAGCCACCAGGGGCACCCTCCACGAGGCCCCCACTATCACCCCCACCCCCCCGCCACCAGGGGCACCCTCCACCAGGCCCCCACTCATGTCTCCCACCACCCCCACCCCCCAGCATCCAGGGGCACCCTCCACCAGGCCCCCATCCATGTCTCCCACCACCACCACCCCCCAGCCACCAGGGGCACCCTCCACCAGGCCCCCATCCATGTCTCCCACCACCCCCACCCCCCAGCAGTGCAGGGGCACCCTCCACCAGGCCCCCACCCATGTCCCCTATCACCCCCACCCCCCAGCAGTGCAGGGGCACCCTCCACCAGGCCCCCACTCATGTCCCCTATCACCCCCACCCCCCAGCCACCAGGGGCACCCTCCACCAGGCCCCCACTCATGTCTCCCTCCACCACCACCCCCCAGCATCCAGGGGCACTCTCCACCAGGCCCCCACCCATGTCTCCCACCACCCCCACCCCCCAGCCACCAGGGGCACCCTCCACCAGGCCCCCACTCATGTCTCCCACCACCCCCACCCCCCAGCATCCAGGGGCACCCTCCACCAGGCCCCCATCCATGTCTCCCACCACCACCACCCCCCAGCCACCAGGGGCACCCTCCACCAGGCCCCCATTCATGTCTCCCACCACCCCCACCCCCCAGCAGTGCAGGGGCACCCTCCACCAGGCCCCCACTCATGTCCCCTATCACCCCCACCCCCACCGCCACTAGGGGCACCCTTCACAAGGCCCCCATCCATGTCTCCCACCACCCCCACCCCCCAGCAGTGCAGGGGCACCCTCCACCAGGCCCCCACCCATGTCCCCTATCACCCCCACCCCCCAGCAGTGCAGGGGCAGCCTCCACCACGCCCCCACTCATGTCCCCTATCACCCCCACCCCCCGCCACCAGGGGCACCCTCCACCAGGCCCCCATCCATGTCTCCCACCACCCCCACCCCCCAGCAGTGCAGGGGCACCCTCCACCAGGCCCCCACTCATGTCCCCTATCACCCCCACCCCCCCGCCACCAGGGGCACCCTCCACCAGGCCCGCACTCATGTCTCCCACCACCCCCACCCCCCAGCATCCAGGGGCACCCTCCACCAGGCCCCCACCCATGTCTCCCACCACCCCCACCCCCCAGCATCCAGGGGCACCCTCCACCAGGCCCCCATCCATGTCTCCCACCACCACCACCCCCCAGCCACCAGGGGCACCCTCCACCAGGCCCCCATCCATGTCTCCCACCACCCCCACCCCCCAGCACTGCAGGGGTACCCTCCACCAGGCCCCCACTCATGTCTCCCACCACCCCCACCCCCCAGCATCCAGGGGCACCCTCCACCAGGCCCCCATCCATGTCTCCCACCACCACCACCCCCCAGCCACCAGGGGCACCCTCCACCAGGCCCCCATCCATGTCTCCCACCGCCCCCACCCCCCAGCAGTGCAGGGGCACCCTCCACCAGGCCCCCACTCATGTCCCCTATCACCCCCACCCCCCAGCAGAGCAGGGGCACCCTCCACCAGGCCCCCACTCATGTCTCCCACCACCACCACCCCCCAGCATCCAGGGGCACCCTCCACCAGGCCCCCACCCATGTCTCCCACCACCCCCACCCCCCAGCCACCAGGGGCACCCTCCACCAGGCCCCCACTCATGTCTCCCACCACCCCCACCCCCCAGCATCCAGGGGCACCCTCCACCAGGCCCCCATCCATGTCTCCCACCACCACCACCCCCCAGCCACCAGGGGCACCCTCCACCAGGCCCCCATCCATGTCTCCCACCACCCCCACCCCCCAGCAGTGCAGGGGCACCCTCCACCAGGCCCCCACTCATGTCCCCTATCACCCCCACCCCCCCGCCACCAGGGGCACCCTTCACAAGGCCCCCATCCATGTCTCCCACCACCCCCACCCCCCAGCAGTGCAGGGGCACCCTCCACCAGGCCCCCACCCATGTCCCCTATCACCCCCACCCCCCAGCAGTGCAGGGGCAGCCTCCACCACGCCCCCACTCATGTCCCCTATCACCCCCACCCCCCTGCCACCAGGGGCACCCTCCACCAGGCCCCCATCCATGTCTCCCACCGCCCCCACCCCCCAGCAGTGCAGGGGCACCCTCCACCAGGCCCCCACTCATGTCCCCTATCACCCCCACCCCCCCGCCACCAGGGGCACCCTCCACCAGGCCCCCACTCATGTCTCCCACCACCCCCACCCCCAGCACCCAGGGGCACCCTCCACCAGGCCCCCACCCATGTCTCCCACCACCCCCACCCCCCAGCATCCAGGGGCACCCTCCACCAGGCCCCCATCCATGTCTCCCACCACCACCACCCCCCAGCCACCAGGGGCACCCTCCACCAGGCCCCCATCCATGTCTCCCACCACTCCCACCCCCCAGCAGTGCAGGGGCACCCTCCACCAGGCCCCCACTCATGTCTCCCACCACCCTACCCCCCAGCATCCAGGGGCACCCTCCACCAGGCCCTCATCCATGTCTCCCACCACCACCACCCCCCAGCTACCAGGGGCACCCTCCACCAGGCCCCCATCCATGTCTCCCACCACCCCCACCCCCCAGCAGTGCAGGGGCACCCTCCACCAGGCCCCCACCCATGTCCCCTATCACCCCCACCCCCCAGCAGTGCAGGGGCACCCTCCACCAGGCCCCCACTCATGTCCCCTATCACCCCCACCCCTCAGCCACCAGGAGCACCCTCCACCAGGCCCCCACTCATGTCCCCTATCACCCCCACCCCCCAGCAGTGCAGGGGCACCCTCCACCAGGCCCCCACCCATGTCCCCTATCGCCCCCACCCCCCAGCAGTGCAGGGGCAGCCTCCACCACGCCCCCACTCATGTCCCCTATCACCCCCACCCCCCCCGCCACCAGGGGCACCCTCCACCAGGCCCCCATCCATGTCTCCCACCGCCCCCACCCCCCAGCAGTGCAGGGGCACCCTCCACCAGGCCCCCACTCATGTCCCCTATCACCCCCACCCCCCCGCCACCAGGGGCACCCTCCACCAGGCCCCCACTCATGTCTCCCACCACCCCCACCCCCCAGCACCCAGGGGCACCCTCCACCAGGCCCCCACCCATGTCTCCCACCACCCCCACCCCCCAGCATCCAGGGGCACCCTCCACCAGGCCCCCATCCATGTCTCCCACCACCACCACCCCCCCAGCCACCAGGGGCACCCTCCACCAGGCCCCCATCCATGTCTCCCACCACTCCCACCCCCCAGCAGTGCAGGGGCACCCTCCACCAGGCCCCCACTCATATCTCCCACCACCCTACCCCCCAGCATCCAGGGGCACCCTCCACCAGGCCCCCATCCATGTCTCCCACCACCCCCACCCCCCAGCAGTGCAGGGGCACCCTCCACCAGGCCCCCACCCATGTCCCCTATCACCCCCACCCCCCAGCAGTGCAGGGGCAACCTCCACCAGGCCCCCACTCATGTCCCCTATCACCCCCACCCCTCAGCCACCAGGGGCACCCTCCACCAGGCCCCCACTCATGTCCCCTATCACCCCCACCCCCCAGCAGTGCAGGGGCACCCTCCACCAGGCCCCCACTCATGTCCCCTATCACCCCCACCCCCCAGCAGTGCAGGGGCACCCTCCACCAGGCCCCCACTCATGTCCCCTATCACCCCCACCCCCCAGCCACCAGGGGCACCCTCCACCAGGCCCCCATCCATGTCTCCCACCACCCCCACCCCCCAGAAGTGCAGGGGCACCCTCCACCAGACCCCCACTCATGTCTCCCACCACCCCCACCCCCCCGCCACCAGGGGCACCCTCCACCAGGCCCCCACTCATGTCTCCCACCACTCCCACCCCCCAGCATCCAGGGGCACCCTCCACCAGGCCCCCACCCATGTCCCCTATCACCCCCACCCCCCAGCAGTGCAGGGGCACCCTCCACCAGGCCCCCACTCATGTCCCCTATCACCCCCACCCCCCAGCAGTGCAGTGGCACCCTCCACCAGGCCCCCACTCATGTCCCCTATCACCCCCACCCCCCAGCCACTAGGGGCACCCTCCACCAGGCCCCCACTCATGTCCCCTATCACCCCCACCTCCCCCGCCACCAGGGGCACCCTCCACCAGGCCCCCACTCATGTCTGCCACCACCCCCACCCCCCAGCATCCAGGGGCACCCTCCACCAGGCCCCCATCCATGTCTCCCACCACCACCACCCCCCAGCCACCAGGGGCACCCTCCACCAGGCCCCCATCCATGTCTCCCACCACCCCCACCCCCCAGCAGTGCAGGGGCACCCTCCACCAGGCCCACACCCATGTCCCCTATCACCCCCACCCCCCAGCAGTGCAGGGGCACCCTCCACCAGGCCCCCACTCATGTCCCCTATCACCCCCACCCCCCAGCCACCAGGGGCACCCTCCACCAGGCCCCCACTCATGTCTCCCACCACCACCACCCCCTAGCATCCAGGGGCACCCTCCACCAGGCCCCCACCCATGTCTCCCACCACCCCCACCCCCCAGCCACCAGGGGCACCCTCCACCAGGCCCCCACTCATGTCTCCCACCACCCCCACCCCCCAGCATCCAGGTGCACCCTCCACCAGGCCCCCATCCATGTCTCCCACCACCACCACCCCCCAGCCACCAGGGGCACCCTCCACCAGGCCCCCATCCATGTCTACCACCACCCCCACCCCCCAGCAGTGCAGGGGCACCCTCCACCAGGCCCCCACTCATGTCCCCTATCACCCCCACCCCCCAGCCACCAGGGGCACCCTCCACGAGGCCCCCACTATCACCCCCACCCCCCCGCCACCAGGGGCACCCTCCACCAGGCCCCCACTCATGTCTCCCACCACCCCCACCCCCCAGCATCCAGGGGCACCCTCCACCAGGCCCCCATCCATGTCTCCCACCACCACCACCCCCCAGCCACCAGGGGCACCCTCCACCAGGCCCCCATCCATGTCTCCCACCACCCCCACCCCCCAGCAGTGCAGGGGCACCCTCCACCAGGCCCCCACCCATGTCCCCTATCACCCCCACCCCCCAGCAGTGCAGGGGCACCCTCCACCAGGCCCCCACTCATGTCCCCTATCACCCCCACCCCCCAGCCACCAGGGGCACCCTCCACCAGGCCCCCACTCATGTCTCCCACCACCACCACCCCCCAGCATCCAGGGGCACTCTCCACCAGGCCCCCACCCATGTCTCCCACCACCCCCACCCCCCAGCCACCAGGGGCACCCTCCACCAGGCCCCCACTCATGTCTCCCACCACCCCCACCCCCCAGCATCCAGGGGCACCCTCCACCAGGCCCCCATCCATGTCTCCCACCACCACCACCCCCCAGCCACCAGGGGCACCCTCCACCAGGCCCCCATTCATGTCTCCCACCACCCCCACCCCCCAGCAGTGCAGGGGCACCCTCCACCAGGCCCCCACTCATGTCCCCTATCACCCCCACCCCCACCGCCACTAGGGGCACCCTTCACAAGGCCCCCATCCATGTCTCCCACCACCCCCACCCCCCAGCAGTGCAGGGGCACCCTCCACCAGGCCCCCACCCATGTCCCCTATCACCCCCACCCCCCAGCAGTGCAGGGGCAGCCTCCACCACGCCCCCACTCATGTCCCCTATCACCCCCACCCCCCGCCACCAGGGGCACCCTCCACCAGGCCCCCATCCATGTCTCCCACCACCCCCACCCCCCAGCAGTGCAGGGGCACCCTCCACCAGGCCCCCACTCATGTCCCCTATCACCCCCACCCCCCCGCCACCAGGGGCACCCTCCACCAGGCCCGCACTCATGTCTCCCACCACCCCCACCCCCCAGCATCCAGGGGCACCCTCCACCAGGCCCCCACCCATGTCTCCCACCACCCCCACCCCCCAGCATCCAGGGGCACCCTCCACCAGGCCCCCATCCATGTCTCCCACCACCACCACCCCCCAGCCACCAGGGGCACCCTCCACCAGGCCCCCATCCATGTCTCCCACCACCCCCACCCCCCAGCAGTGCAGGGGTACCCTCCACCAGGCCCCCACTCATGTCTCCCACCACCCCCACCCCCCAGCATCCAGGGGCACCCTCCACCAGGCCCCCATCCATGTCTCCCACCACCACCACCCCCCAGCCACCAGGGGCACCCTCCACCAGGCCCCCATCCATGTCTCCCACCGCCCCCACCCCCCAGCAGTGCAGGGGCACCCTCCACCAGGCCCCCACTCATGTCCCCTATCACCCCCACCCCCCAGCAGAGCAGGGGCACCCTCCACCAGGCCCCCACTCATGTCTCCCACCACCACCACCCCCCAGCATCCAGGGGCACCCTCCACCAGGCCCCCACCCATGTCTCCCACCACCCCCACCCCCCAGCCACCAGGGGCACCCTCCACCAGGCCCCCACTCATGTCTCCCACCACCCCCACCCCCCAGCATCCAGGGGCACCCTCCACCAGGCCCCCATCCATGTCTCCCACCACCACCACCCCCCAGCCACCAGGGGCACCCTCCACCAGGCCCCCATCCATGTCTCCCACCACCCCCACCCCCCAGCAGTGCAGCGGCACCCTCCACCAGGCCCCCACTCATGTCCCCTATCACCCCCACCCCCCCGCCACCAGGGGCACCCTTCACAAGGCCCCCATCCATGTCTCCCACCACCCCCACCCCCCAGCAGTGCAGGGGCACCCTCCACCAGGCCCCCACCCATGTCCCCTATCACCCCCACCCCCCAGCAGTGCAGGGGCAGCCTCCACCACGCCCCCACTCATGTCCCCTATCACCCCCACCCCCCTGCCACCAGGGGCACCCTCCACCAGGCCCCCATCCATGTCTCCCACCGCCCCCACCCCCCAGCAGTGCAGGGGCACCCTCCACCAGGCCCCCACTCATGTCCCCTATCACCCCCACCCCCCCGCCACCAGGGGCACCCTCCACCAGGCCCCCACTCATGTCTCCCACCACCCCCACCCCCCAGCACCCAGGGGCACCCTCCACCAGGCCCCCACCCATGTCTCCCACCACCCCCACCCCCCAGCATCCAGGGGCACCCTCCACCAGGCCCCCATCCATGTCTCCCACCACCACCACCCCCCAGCCACCAGGGGCACCCTCCACCAGGCCCCCATCCATGTCTCCCACCACTCCCACCCCCCAGCAGTGCAGGGGCACCCTCCACCAGGCCCCCACTCATGTCTCCCACCACCCTACCCCCCAGCATCCAGGGGCACCCTCCACCAGGCCCTCATCCATGTCTCCCACCACCACCACCCCCCAGCTACCAGGGGCACCCTCCACCAGGCCCCCATCCATGTCTCCCACCACCCCCACCCCCCAGCAGTGCAGGGGCACCCTCCACCAGGCCCCCACCCATGTCCCCTATCACCCCCACCCCCCAGCAGTGCAGGGGCACCCTCCACCAGGCCCCCACTCATGTCCCCTATCACCCCCACCCCTCAGCCACCAGGAGCACCCTCCACCAGGCCCCCACTCATGTCCCCTATCACCCCCACCCCCCAGCAGTGCAGGGGCACCCTCCACCAGGCCCCCACCCATGTCCCCTATCGCCCCCACCCCCCAGCAGTGCAGGGGCAGCCTCCACCACGCCCCCACTCATGTCCCCTATCACCCCCACCCCCCCGCCACCAGGGGCACCCTCCACCAGGCCCCCATCCATGTCTCCCACCGCCCCCACCCCCCAGCAGTGCAGGGGCACCCTCCACCAGGCCCCCACTCATGTCCCCTATCACCCCCACCCCCCCGCCACCAGGGGCACCCTCCACCAGGCCCCCACTCATGTCTCCCACCACCCCCACCCCCCAGCACCCAGGGGCACCCTCCACCAGGCCCCCACCCATGTCTCCCACCACCCCCACCCCCCAGCATCCAGGGGCACCCTCCACCAGGCCCCCATCCATGTCTCCCACCACCACCACCCCCCAGCCACCAGGGGCACCCTCCACCAGGCCCCCATCCATGTCTCCCACCACTCCCACCCCCCAGCAGTGCAGGGGCACCCTCCACCAGGCCCCCACTCATATCTCCCACCACCCTACCCCCCAGCATCCAGGGGCACCCTCCACCAGGCCCCCATCCATGTCTCCCACCACCCCCACCCCCCAGCAGTGCAGGGGCACCCTCCACCAGGCCCCCACCCATGTCCCCTATCACCCCCACCCCCCAGCAGTGCAGGGGCACCCTCCACCAGGCCCCCACTCATGTCCCCTATCACCCCCACCCCTCAGCCACCAGGGGCACCCTCCACCAGGCCCCCACTCATGTCCCCTATCACCCCCACCCCCCAGCAGTGCAGGGGCACCCTCCACCAGGCCCCCACTCATGTCCCCTATCACCCCCACCCCCCAGCAGTGCAGGGGCACCCTCCACCAGGCCCCCACTCATGTCCCCTATCACCCCCACCCCCCAGCCACCAGGGGCACCCTCCACCAGGCCCCCATCCATGTCTCCCACCACCCCCACCCCCCAGAAGTGCAGGGGCACCCTCCACCAGGCCCCCACTCATGTCTCCCACCACCCCCACCCCCCCGCCACCAGGGGCACCCTCCACCAGGCCCCCACTCATGTCTCCCACCACTCCCACCCCCCAGCATCCAGGGGCACCCTCCACCAGGCCCCCACCCATGTCCCCTATCACCCCCACCCCCCAGCAGTGCAGGGGCACCCTCCACCAGGCCCCCACTCATGACCCCTATCACCCCCACCCTCCCCGCCACCAGGGGCACCCTCCACCAGGCCCCCGTCCATGTCTCCCACCACCCCCACCCCCCAGCAGTGCAGGGGCAGCCTCCACCAGGCCCCCACCCATGTCTCCTACCACCCCCACCCCCCAGCGCTGTGGGGCACCTGCCAGCAGGCCCCCACCCATGTCCAACCCATGTCTCCCACCACCCCCACCCCCCAGCCACCAGGGGAATCCTCCACCAGGACACCAACTTCCCTGGCACTGAAGCTGGTGCCCCTCTGCCTCCTTGGCCGGGGGTTGACACTGGTGCCAGATGTTGTAGTGCCCGACATGGCAACCCCAGAGGCAGGAGTGGGTGGGCAACTGGGTCCTGGGGCTGGGCTGTGGGGCGACGGAAAAGCAGTCGGGAGCCTTTGGTTCCAGCAGGGGTGGTCACAGCAACAGCACCCCTGGCTGATGTGCAGGCAGCAAATGGCAGGGCACGTGGGCAGCAGGCAGTCAGGCAGCAGCAGATGGCAGGTGGGAGCGTGCTCAGGGCTCTCGGGGGCAGTAATTTGGCCTCCTGGGCAGGAGCGTGGTCTTTCGTGTGTGAACGCGTGGACAGCTTGATACGTAGTGAGTGATTTTGCACGTGAAAATCCCACACGTCTGCGTGTAAATCGATGAAAGGCCCTTAGCGCGTAAACGCGTATGCGCGTCTATGAAGTCACGTGCACGTGTAGGAAAAAGTTGCGTGACACGTCCGAGTGTCAAAGCGTGTTATTGGTGGAAATAGCCCTACACGCAGAAGTGTCAAAGCGTGTAATTGGTGCAAATGGACCTACACGCAGAAGTGTCAAAGCGTGTAATTGGTGCAAATGGACATACACGCAGAAGTGACAAAGCGTGTAATTGGTGCTAATGGACCTACACGCAGAAGTGACAAAGCGTGTAATTGGTGGGAATGGGCCTAGCACGTACACGCCGCGTAAGTGACGCTGTACGTGTGGGCCTACATATAAGGTACGTGTAGAACACCAATTCCTTGTACTGCTTTTCGTGGAGAGCGAGTGGGTGAATTCTGTACTTCTTGTCATTTCACACGCGATTTACTTCACGGCGTTTCAAGTTCATACTCCCTGTTACCTCTGACAGCTTTTTCTATTTTTTCTCTTGTACTGGTTTACCTGGGCCTGTTCCCTCAAACAGTGTTCCCTTCTACTGTTGTCCTGTCTCCTCAGACAGCGTACATATCTTCTTTTGGCGGGGTGTTGCCAACCAAACACGCTCATTTTTCACGCTCTTTTACCTGGCAGACGGTGAGTCACGCACGTATCTAACATCTGTGCTTGCCCCGTGTGTAGCCTACCCCTTCTGAGGTCATTCTAGGCTGCGTGTGACATGCATACGTTCATTCTTGTGTTACTGGGTGCCACAGCGTAGTGCAGGTTTTTCTTTCTGCACACATGGTCTAGGAGGGGTTGCGTGCACGTCATCTCCCTTTTTTGGGCCTCCTGTGCGTTGCGTGACCCGTCATCTTTCCCCAGGGGTTACATTCAGCCTTGCTAGAGCACTAGGGTACAATTACCATCTGGTACCCAACCCCTTTGACCCCCAATTGCCCAGGACAATAGTCTACATCCACTCCCATACGCACATTAACATCAGTGCCATGGCTGGGAGGCGAGGATTCCGTAAGGGTGGCAAAGGTGGAAGAGCCACAAGTGGTGGCCGTGGTGGATCCGGTAGGGGACGTGGTCGTAACTTGCAGGGTGAGCCTGTCCCCCCATGTGTGGAGGACCAGTCACGGGCACCCATAATCCCCCCCTTCCCCCCCTCCCGTTGAGGCTGATGTGGCTGACACCATCCATGCTCAGCCCTTGTTGGACCAGCCCATTGTGGCACCAGACCTGGCTGACTCCATGGCTGACTTCCAGGTCAGCAGGGCTACGACACGTGCGCTGGTGCACGTTGATGCCATCATGCCACGTGGATCTGGGGCAGCAAGGTCATCTGCTGCACCAAGGAGGCAGGGCGGAGAGGCTGCAGGGGCAGCTGCGGCTCCATCCACCCCAGCCCTCACACACCCAGCCAGGACAGTGTCGGTCCTAGTCCATGCTGCTGACATTCCCCCTGACACCATCACACTAGAGCCAATTCCTGCACCAACTCCGATGCTGAGTGTGCAATCCCACACTCCTGATACAGAGTCCACCAGGGCTCCTGCCCCTAGTGTCCAGAGCGGCGCAGGACACTCAGGATCACCACCACCTTCCAAGCGGAAGAGGAAGAGTTCTCGTCCGGCACAGGCTGATGCCCCAGACACGGCTACACAGTCCGGCCCGTCCAGGAAGCCCAGCTTCACGGATGACGAACTGAATGCACTTGTCGAGTATGTGTCCGGACATGACAACGAGATGGTCATTGTTGCAGGATCCAAGACCACACCTGCACAACGCCAGGCACACTGGCAGACCGTTGCGGACATCGTAAGTGCCCTTGGAATCGTGAGGCGCACAGCCAATGATTGCTATAAGCGCTGGAATGACCTAAAGCGCAGGGCAAAGAGTAAGCTGGCCTCAAGTCATGCCGCAACTCTAGTGACTGGAGGTGGGTCTCCAGTAGTAGACATGGAACTCACTCCACATGAGTCAGTCGCTGGGAACTACGTCACGGAGGAACAGATCCAAGGCGTGGGAGATCTGGCTGATTACGAGGCATTGTCCGGTGAGTGCACATGCATGTGTGTGTCATCCATGTGCATGGTGTGTGTGTGAGGGCTTCTGTTTGTGTGCCAGGTGAGAGTGTGTGCGCCTGAGTCGTATGGGTCAGCCATGTGCTTCATGCAATACTTCCTGCGCAGCTGCATTTGGCCATAGCAGTATCCCTTCTGCCAACAGTAGACATCTAGCCCAACTGCACGCCAGTTGCCCTTGAAGTGTCACCTTGCCACAACATAGTTGCTTATTTTTCACTGTTCATTCAGTCAGATTGTTTGCATTCCCCCACTTTTACTAGCCATGTCGCTGTCCACTAGTCACATGTCTGACATGGCTATGGTAAAGTGGAGTGACTTTGTTACCTGGATATCATTTGTATACACATGTCCCTGTGCAATTGGACCATTTCAGACTGGCAGCTCCAGATGAAAAATCTGACCTGTTAGAATTAGAAAAGCAATTACATGCGGGAACTGGACTGAATGAATAGGTGCTGCCCTCCTCTCCATCTTCACTCAATAGCAATGGTACATGCCATCTGTGTGATGGCATGTGTGTTTCACCTGGCAATCACAGGCCAATGTGTGATGCCACTGCCAGGCAGCATGCAGAAAATGTGTTCATCTTCCATCTTGGTGTCATCAGTGTGTGCCATTTGCCTGCACTTCATACGCAGTGAGGGTGCATGCATGGGAGGGTTTTAGTCATGTGGGACATGTGTCAATCAAGTACTGGTTCTCTTGCTTCTCAGCCCTCATTGTGTGCCATGGTGCTAATGCCTGTTTCCATTTCTTTGTTTTCATGTGTTTGCAGGGGAAGACGCACCTGATACTGCTGGGGTTGTGGAGATGGTGCAGACCCAGGAGGGGTCTGAGGGCCGACCAACCACCAGTGAGGGATGTGGTGTGGTGGTGGGGGAGAACCCACAAGTGCTGCAGGTCGTGCTCTCAAGGGGTGTCTCTGGCTGCACCTCCCCCGAGCTGTACTCAGGTGTTGATTCGGATGAGACCTACGTGCCGTCGCAGGTGAGTGTTCCAGGGAGGGATTCTGTTCTGTCTCACCCACCTGCACCAGGGTCAGAACCCTCCATGGGGATGTCAGTGTTGGCAGCTACGCCTTTGGTGGTTACGCATGCAGGGTCACACTCCGCGACATCTGATTCTGTTCCTGGGCCAGCAGATCAGAGGGGGAATGCAGTCCTGCAGCCTCAGGCAGTGCCGGCACAGCAAGGCGCAGTTCGCCTTGCCCCAGACAGGTGTGGTGCCCGCCGACGTGGTGGCCATATGCCACCTGGCAATACCGCATGGGAGCAATCCATTTACGGTATGGCAACCCAACAGGCTGCATCATCCGAGATGATGGCTCAGGCCATGGATAGGGTGGCCACTTCCATTGTCCCCCCAGAAAGGCTGATGGAGCGACTAGAGCAGACAACCGACTCCATCTGCCAGTCACACAGGGAGGACATGTTGGGGTCCAACAGGGACAGGCGGGCGGCACTGGCAACTCTGCAGGAGGCCATCTCCATTGAGTCCCAGGGCCACAGGGAAGCCCTGAGGCAGGAGCTCCTTCACCTCAGTACGACTCTTGTTGAGCTTGAGGCTTCAACACACCAAAGGACAGAACAGCAGCTGGAGCGTCTCACCCGTACGCTCTCAGCTGAGATGCAGGCAACGAGGGCGGAGGTCCGGGCATCCCGTGAGTTGTTGCATGGGGACCTCCGCACACTCATCCTCCAGAACCAGACCTACCACACCCGCATGCTTGCAGCCATGGAGGAGCAGACTAGGGCCTTGCGTGGGCTGCCTCCCATAGTGCAACCACCTCCGGATGCAGCTGCACAGGGTGATAATAGTGACAGCAGTGATACTCCCACAACAGGGTAGCCGTGTGGGCCATGAGCCCATGGAGGTGTTTTATTTTCCCAGGATCCACGCAGGTGGGTTCTGGTGTGCATCCTGTCCTCGGACCTCCTGGGTGGCCTCCCCAACCCCCTCGGGCCCATCAATGGCCATTTTTGATTGTTTCTTATTTTTATTTTTATTTTTATTTATTTTATTCCCTATTTTTTTGGGACAATTTGTTGGCTTCCGTGGTTCCTGTGGGCATACACTGCATTGTGGCTGGGCACATGCAGGCTTGTAATGTATTTGGTTCAGATGCTTGGGTTTGAGTCACACACACCTCTCCTGCTTCCCGTTTCCATGGGCTTGCAAAGGGTGTGCCCAAGTGACAGTGAATTACACAGTGACGTTGGACTCCCATTAGCTGTGTGGGCAGTCTGTAGTCAATACTGTGTATACATTCCTAGTGCATATTGCTGTTGTGTTGTACACTGCATGTTGCATTGATGTGTAACTCATCTTCTGTGTCTACCTCCCAATTTGCAGGTCCCTTCCTCATGTCTACACAAGGACCTCTAGTCTGGAGATGGGGTCCATGTTGGCAGCAGTGCACCTACAACTCTACATGGCGCCAACACTGCACAGTTGGTAGTGGTGGGAGTGCAGGCATTTCCAGGTGGTGAGACTACTAATATGTAACATTAGTGATGTCATGTTAATGGTAGTACGTGCTCAAGTATGTTGTTGGTCCGGCATTGCTGTGAGCATTTCAGGTGTTGCAGGTTTCTAATAGGGACACTGTACATAGTGACACTAGTGTCATGTTGTGGGGATTACTTTGTTTACCTGCAAATAGCATGACATGGCACGGTGTGTCGTGTGGCGGTGCTGGGGTTGGGTTGGCTGACATGGCACTGTCCTCTTGTTGCATTTTGCAAGTGGGTATTCTTTTTAGCTGCTTGAATGTGTAACTCCACAAAACTGCATTGGTGGTGTCTGTGTGGGTAGGGATGCACACATTGTGACACTTCCAGGTGAACAATCTCAGGCTGATATGGTATTCACGGTTCATTCTCCAGACATTCAGGATCAGTGTCAGGTTGAGTCATCATTGATTGTCAGATGGAATGTGCCAGGGCAGTGTGCACTCCACAGGGGTGTGATTTCTATGTGAAGTAATTAGCCACTAGCTGTGTACGGGCTGCCTCCCCCCGTGCCCTTTCCCCTCCCATGCGCAGCGGCTGTGCATGTGGTTGGGGATGTGGGGCCACCACCATGTCCACGGCCAGGCCCCGGCGTGTTGCAACGTTGTGCAGGACACATGCTGCCACTATGATCCTGCACACTACTGGGGGAGCGTATAACAGCTGGCCGCCAGAACGGTCAAGGGAGCGAAAGCGTGACTTTAGCACTCCGAATGTGTGCTCCACTATGCCCCGGGTCGTAATGTGGCCTGTGTTATATCTTACCTCGGGTGGCGTGGTGGGGTTCCGAATTGGCGTCATCATGTGGGGGCTGAGAGGGTAGGCACTGTCCCCTGTGGAGGTGGTGATTGGTATCATTGGTGGGGTTGTGACCTTGCTCAGTATCCAACATGCATGCATATGCAGTGGCATACATACTCACCAAGCAGCCATGTATCGCCATGCCGCCCAGCTTCTAGGTCCCGGCTTAGGGTGGACATTCGGTAAATGAAGCTGTCGTGGGTGGACCCGGGATAGTTGGCATATACTGAGGTGATGATTCCCTTGGCATTACATGCTACCTGCACATTGATGGAATGCCAGTGCTTGCGGTTCCTATAGATGTGCTCAGATGCCCTGGGGGGACGTAGAGCCACATGGGTGCAGTCGATGGCACCTAGCACTTTGGGGAATCATGCCACACCGTAAAAATCCAGGGCGGCAGCATGCCTTTCTGCAGGTGTTCTGGGCAGGTATATGTGCCTGCAGACTGATGGGCGTGCAGTGATGATGTTCAAGACCTGGTGTAGGCAGCGTGACTGGGTGGCCTGTGATACACCACCCACAATGGCACTTGTCCGCTGAAATGATCCAGTGGCTAAGAAGTGCAGTACATTGAGGACCTTCTCCAGGGGGCTGAGTGCTTGGGAGCACAGGGTGGGTGATGTGAGGTCATCCTCCCACTCACTCACCAGGTCCAGTATTATGTGTGGTGGAAACCTGTACCTCCCATACACCTGGTCATCAGGCATCCCGAAAAGGCTGGTTCTGGGTGTGAATATTCTGGCCCTGACTATCCTCCTCCTCCTCCTTTGGTAGCCCACTGCCACTGCTGCTAGGAACGGTATGTTCATCCTGGCGTCTGAGCTTGTTATTGTTAAAGTGCGCAAATTTATGCTTTGCGCGTGTTCTAGGCGAGCGTGTGACCCGCGCACCCCTGGAATCCAGTTCCCAGTCCAATAGCGTGTGACCTGCGCACCCCTGGAATCCAGTTCCCAGTCCAATAGCGTGTGGAAATTCCCACGCACCACGGGATACAGGTGCGCTGACGTACTTGCGTGTGTAAGTGCCCGCGCACCCATGAAATACACGTACATAGGCCAATTGCGTGTACGCGCACTTTTGTCCAATTACACGCTGACGTGCAGTATTTCCACGTGTGCTCCGTCATCACGTGCTGAGTGGGGAACACCCGTGCGGGTCACGTCACAGACGCGCTTACGCGCTGAGGGACTCTGGTCCAATAGAATCGCGTATGCGTGCTGACGCGCTTACGCGCTAAGGGCCTTTCCTCGGATTTCACGCTGACGTGCAGGATTTTCACGTGCCAAATCACTCCGTATCAAGCTGGCCATGCGAAAACACACGGAAGCCCACGCTCCTGCCCAGAAGGCCGAGTTACTGCCCCCCAGTGCCCCGAGCAGCCTCCCACGTGCCATCTGCTGCTGCCTGCCTGCCTGCCTGCCTGCTGCCACCGTGCCCTGCCATTTGGTGCCTGCACATCAGCCATCTGCAGGGGTCCAGTTGCTGTGTCCACCCCTGCTGGAACTGAAGACTCCCGACTGGGATTACATCACTCCACAGCCCAGCCCCAGGACCCAGTTGCCCACCCACACCTCCCTCTGGGGTTGCCATGTCGGGCACTTCCACATCTGGCACCAGTGGCAACCCCAGGCCAGAGGGGCAGAGGGGCACCAGCTTCACTGCCACCGAAGTTGGTGTCCTGGTGGAGCATGTCCTGGGGCAGTATGATGCCCTCTTTGGATCGTCCCGCGCCAGCAAGGAAGGACGGGAGAGGATCTGGGCCGACTGTGTGGTTGCCATCAACGCGGAGGGGGTGGCAACCCGCAATGTCCTGAAGGTCAAGAAGCGCTGGGAGGACTTGAGGTCCAGGACCCTTGTGAAGGCCCGGCGCCTCGTGGAGGGGGGCCGGGGCCGTATGAGTTCCATCCAGATGAGGGTCCTGGAACGCGTACGCCCAGCGCTCCACGCCCAGATCCTTGAGAGGGAGGCCCGTCTGGAGTTGAGCGGTAAGTGTCCAAGCATTACTGTGTGAGACAGGGCATGTTGCGGTGTGCTGGTTCTATGATACTTGCCTGTATGTGTGCCATAGGCCATGTATGCATGTATGTGTGCAGGGACATCATAGTAATGCATGTGCGACCAGTGATGTGTGACCCACATGGTTGTTGCATGTGTTCAAATGCCGCATGGGGAGCCCTATGCAGATTTTGAACATGAGAGCATGCCAGTCTCTGTACCTGGACATGGGTGGGGGTGAGGGATGGGTGCTGATGCCAGGTACATATATGGTAGCCATGTCTGTGTGCCTGACCTGCTGTCTGTGACTTGTGCATGCCATGGATGCATGACACATGTGTGTGACAATGCACAGATTCAGTGAAGCAGCCAAATTACCCTTGTATCCGCTGTGTTTGGTGTGTTTGGGGCCAGATGGATGTGACTGAGGTGAAGTGTGTGCATGTGATAGGCATGAGCCATGATGCATGTGAGTTACATATCATTGAATGTTTCAAGAGTCCATTGGACATGCATGGAAATGTCCATGGCATGCACCATGCCTATTACTGTCTGTGTTTTGCCTGGACTGACCCATGTGTTGTGGAGGGACATGATGGAAGTGTACTTTGACAGTGGTGCTCATCTGCTATTGCTTCCTGTCTAGGGGACCATTGTACAGTACCCTGATGCTTGTGTTCTTTGTCTCCCTCTACGCAGCGGCTAGTGAAGAAGAGGGTGGAGACGGCGCTGTGGAGCAAGGCGGCGGGGATGCCCCCACGGCTGCAGCGGAAGGGGTGGGTGAGCCCCCACAGGGGCCTGCTACGGTGGGAGACGGTGAGGAGCCATCCAGGTTGGTGGTTTGCACAGAGGAGGAGGATGCCGCCACCGGTGCACACATGGGGCTTGGTGGGGGCATCCCTGCTGGTGCAAGTGGTGCAGTCCAGGGCCAGGGGCAGGAGGCAGCACAGGTCACCGTGGAGGGGCCTGTGCATGTCGCTGTCCCTGACCCTGTGAGTGCACCACCATGCACCAGCAGGGATGCCCCGTCCCAGGCCCGTCCGCAGGTAGAGAAGATGTCCATGTCACCTGACTCCCCTCCACCTGCGGACGTGGGAACCCCTGGCCGTGTGGAGAAGGTCCTGATTGGGGTCGCGATGCGCACGGCTGTGATTCGTGATGTCGTGCATGCTTCCCGGGAGGAGCACGCAAGTCATCACGAAGTGCACCGTGCCGACGTGGCCCAATTGGGATCGGCCATGTTCGGGGGTTTGCTGCATGTGTTGGCCAATGTGGCGGCCCTCTCCTCCACTGTGCAGGCTATACACCAGTCGTTCTCCTTGCCGTCTTCCGGCCCAGATGCCACCAGGGCCCCCTGTGGACCTGCCCCGACCAATGCAGCCAGCTCGGTGGGGATCCCATCCCTGCCACAGTTGGGAGTCGGAGGTCCAGCAGGGGTGGACAACACAGCAACTGGACCCCAGCAGATGGAAGATGTGACAGCATCATCGGGCAGGGCACGTGCACGACGGCGTCGGTGGTTTCCATCAGCCTGGATGCCGTCGTGCTGGCAGAGGCAGTGGCGTCGGAGGCAGCAGCAGGCTCGACGTGGGAGGCATCATGGCTCGGGGCCATCAAGATCAGAGGGGCAGGCATCGGCCGGAGGGCAGGGCAACCCTGGGATAGTGGTGTCTTCCATGTGGGAGCAGTTGGTCCAGCGGATAGGTGCGGAGCGGCAGCGGGCGGAAGATGAGCGGCTCACCATGGTCATGGCGGAGTTCTCCATGCGTCGGGCGTTGAGGCGGGCTGAGTGCCTCGAGGAAGCTCGCAGGGAGTTTGAGCTGAACATGGGGTTATCCCTGCGAGACCTCGGGCCAGGACAGAGTCCCGCCTCCAGGACATCGACATGGAGTTCGATGATGCCCTGGCCAGCAACATCACCGAGTGAGCCGCAGGACTTGCCCGCTGCCTTTGTATATAGTTATTTAGTTAGTTAGTGTTATGTTTCCTTTATTCATTTTTATTTTTTTGGACCGTTCGGACAATGGCCACTTTTTTGTAGATATTTTTTTCATTAGGTAGTAGTAGGTTTCATTTATGGTGTTGGGCTCATGGACCCTGGAATATTCGTGTATATAGTTTGCTTTTTGAAGAAATTTTTTTTTTATTTATTATTGTGTTCACCATGAGGAAATGGTTTTTCATTATTTTCCTTCCACATGACATTGCTTTGGACATCATTTGTTTTTGGATTACTTTGTTTTTTTTATTTTTACATTTGTTCTCGGACATGGACCATTTATTTTGTTATCCCCATTGTTGTATGTTTGATTTGTTTACTTATTTTTCATCTTTAATACATGTTTTTTTAACTTTCACTTGTGGTATTTTCTCATTGGTTTCATACATGTCATGATATGGGTTTTGACATTCACTTGCACCCGTTGTGTATGTGTGTGTGACGGACATGTGTTCATTTACATACTTGCCATTGGGGTTGTATCATGTAATTGCATTCACTATGTGGGTGGATGCAATCCTTGCCTGGGTGTTTGTGCTGGTTATGCTGCCCATTACTGCCATGATTGAGTATCGTCAGGACCTGGGGGCAGGGGGACATGTGTGGGTGCCTGGTGGAGGATGCCCCTGCACTGCTGGGGGGTGGGGGTGGTGGGAGACATGAGTGGGGGCCTGGTGGAGGCTGCCCCTGGTGGCTGGGGGGTGGGGGTGATAGGGGACATGAGTGGGGGCCTGGTGGAGGGTGCCCCTGCACTGCTGGGGGGTGGGGGTGATAGGGGACATGAGTGGGGGCCTGGTGGAGGGTGCCCCTGCACTGCTGGGGGGTGGGGGTGATAGGGGACATGGGTGGGGGCCTGGTGGAGGGTGCCCCTGCACTGCTGGGGGGTGGGGGTGATAGGGGACATGAGTGGGGGCCTGGTGGAGGGTGCCCCTGGTGGCTGGGGGGTGGGGGTGATAGGGGACATGAGTGGGGGCCTGGTGGGGGCTGCCCCTGCACTGCTGGGGGGTGGGGGTGGTGGGAGACATGAGTGGGGGCCTGGTGGAGGGTGCCCATGGTGGCAGGGGGGTGGGGGTGGTGGGAGACATGAGTGGGGGCCTGGTGGATGCTGCCCCTGGATGGTGGGGGGTGGGGGTGGTGGGAGACATGAGTGGGGGCCTGGTGGAGGCTGCCCCTGGTGACTGGGGGGGTGGGGGTGGTGGGAGACATGGGTGGGGGCCTGATGGAGGCTGCCCCTGCACTGCTGGGGGGTGGGGGTGGTGGGAGACATGAGTGGGGGCCTGGTGGAGGCTGCCCCTGGTGACTGGGGGGGTGGGGGTGGTGGGAGACATGAGTGGGGGCCTGGTGGGGGCTGCCCCTGCACTGCTGGGGGGTGGGGGTGGTGGGAGACATGAGTCGGGGCCTGGTGGAGGGTGCCAATGGTGGCAGGGGGGTGGGGGTGGTGGGAGACATGAGTGGGGGCCTGGTGGAGGCTGCCCCTGCACTGCTGGGGGGGTGGGGGTGGTGGGAGACATGAGTGGGGGCCTGGTGGAGGCTGCCCCTGCACTGCTGGGGGGTGGGGGTGGTGGGAGACATGAGTGGGGGCCTGGTGGAGGGTGACCCTGCACTGCTGGGGGGTGGGGGTGGTGGGAGACATGGATGGGGGCCTGGTGGAGGGTGCCCCTGGTGGCGGGGAGGTGGGGGTGATAGGGGACATGAGTGGGGGCGTGGTGGAGGCTGCCCCTGCACTGCTGGGGGTGGGGGTGATAGGGGACATGGGTGGGGGCCTGGTGGAGGGTGCCCCTGGTGGCTGGGGGGTGGGGGAGGTGGGAGACATGGGTGGGGGCCTGGTGGAGGGTGCCCCTGGATGCTGGGGGGTGGTGGTGGTGGGAGACATGAGTGGGGGCCTGGTGGAGGGTGCCCCTGGTGGCTGGGGGGTGGGGTGATAGGGGACATGAGTGGGAGCCTGGTGGAGGGTGCCCCTGCACTGCTGGGGGGTGGGGGTGATAGGGGACATGAGTGGGGGCCTGGTGGAGGGTGCCCCTGCACTGCTGGGGGGTGGGGGTGATAGGGGACATGGGTGGGGGCCTGGTGGAGGGTGCCCCTGCACTGCTGGGGGGTGGGGGTGATAGGGGACATGGGTGGGGGCCTGGTGGAGGGTGCCCCTGGTGGCTGGGGGTGATAGGGGACATGAGTGGGGGCCTGGTGGGGGCTGCCCCTGCACTGCTGGGGGGTGGGGGTGGTGGGTGACATGAGTGGGGGCCTGGTGGAGGGTGCCCATGGTGGCAGGGGGGTGGGGGTGGTGGGAGACATGTGTGGGGGCCTGGTGGAGGCTGCCCCTGGATGGTGGGGGGTGGGGGTGGTGGGAGACATGAGTGGGGGCCTGGTGGAGGCTGCCCCTGGTGACTGGGGGGGTGGGGGTGGTGGGAGACATGGGTGGGGGCCTGGTGGAGGCTGCCCCTGCACTGCTGGGGGGTGGGGGTGGTGGGAGACATGAGTGGGGGCCTGGTGGAGGGTGCCCATGGTGGCAGGGGGGTGGGGGTGGTGGGAGACATGTGTGGGGGCCTGGTGGAGGCTGCCCCTGGATGGTGGGGGGTGGGGGTGGTGGGAGACATGAGTGGGGGCCTGGTGGAGGCTGCCCCTGGTGACTGGGGGGGTGGGGGTGGTGGGAGACATGGGTGGGGGCCTGGTGGAGGCTGCCCCTGCACTGCTGGAGGGTGGGGGTGGTGGGAGACATGAGTGGGGGCCTGGTGGAGGCTGCCCCTGGTGACTGGGGGGGTGGGGGTGGTGGGAGACATGGGTGGGGGCCTGGTGGAGTCTGCCCCTGCACTGCTGGGGGGTGGGGGTGGTGGGAGACATGGATGGGGGCCTGATGGAGGGTGCCCCTCGTGACGGGGGGGGTGGGGGTGATAGGGGACATGAGTGGGGGCGTGGTGGAGGCTGCCCCTGCACTGCTGGGGGGTGGGGGTGATAGGGGACATGAGTGGGGGCCTGGTGGAGGGTGCCCCTGGATGGTGGGGGGTGGGGGTGGTGGGAGACATGAGCAGGTGTGCAGGGTAGTCCCCTGTTTTGTGGGCTGCCTGCAGGGGCAGTGGAGGGTGTACAGGGAACACCTGTGAGGACCCACCCAGCCTAATCGCGTGTGTAACTTCCCACGCACCCCTGTAATACACGTACCAAGCCAAATCGCGTGTGATAATTCCCGCGCACCCCTGAAATACACGTACCCTGCTGTAATCGCATGTGGGACTTCCCGCGCACCCCAGAAATACACACGCCCAGGCTATTCGCGTGTGGAAATTCCTGCGCACCCCTGAAATACACGTACCCTGCTGTAATCGCGTGTGGAACTTCCCGCGCACCCCTGAAATACACGCGCCCAGGCTATTCGCGTGTGGAACTTCCCGCGCACCCCTGAAATACACGCGCCCAGGCTATTCGCGTGTGGAACTTCCCGCGCACCCCTGAAATACACGCGCCCAGGCTATTTGCATGTGGAACTTCCCGCGCACCCCTGAAATACACGTACACTGCTGTAATCGCGTGTGGGACTTCCCGCGCACCCCTGAAATACACGTACCCTGATGGAATTGCGTGTGGAACTTCCCGCGCACCCCTGAAATACACCTACCCTGATGGAATCGTGTGTGGAACTTCCCGCGCACCCCTGAAATCCACGTACCCGGCCAAATCACGTGTGAGACTTCCCGCGCACCCCGGTATACACGCACACGTATTTTTTGTCAGCGTGTCCATGTTTGTGGGTACCCCTTTGCACGTCATTTGTCCTGGAGGGCCACAGTATAGGACATTCATCATGGCAGTATATGGGTGCTATTTGTTGGCGCACCTTTTGGCGCACATTTCTTACAGCCGCAGAGACGCTACCGCCTGCTTTCTTGTGGCGGTCGTGTTTGTGCCTGTGCGCTGGTTTGAGCGTGCGCTTTTTTGCCCTATTCTATTCCATGAATACGTGTTGTAGGCGAGCGTGTGGGCGTTCCGCGCACTTGTGCCCTGTACTTCCCCCGTGACGCCCACGTTTTTGCAAGTTGTTCCCCATTCCGAGTGTTACGCCCGTGTTCCGCCTACTTTTGTTGCGTGCGCCGCACTATGTGCGAATTTCGCTGTGGCCTGTGCGATTTTCGCTGTGACCTGGCGCACGCTGTTAGATGGCCTGTGCGCCAACGTGCGCGGTGCACTTTTTATCGCACATCCCCTGGTTTTCTCGCGCACGGACTTCCATGAATCGACGTGCGCTGCTTTTCGTGCGATTTTCGCACTTGCACTGCGATTTTCGCTATTCCACTGCGATTCGCACGTTTTTGCCCACTTGCGCCGCGCTAATTATTCCATGAATCGGCCTGTAAGATTATTCATAATTTAAAAACAAAAACAAAAGAATGTATTGGCAGGCAAGAAACCTCCCTGACTACTAAGGACAGACCAGCACATTTATGCATTCATAGACAAATTTGGGAGGCCAGATGGGACAATTGGTGAGTTATAGGGAAATACCATTTGAGTGCACTTTATTATTAATATATTCATGTACTCAAAGACTATAGACCCATTTCTCAACTAATTTCACTACAAAGGAACTAGAAGATATATTATGTCAATTTATCTTGATTACTCAAATGAGGGAGAAGGGTCCCTGGAATGGCATGGTGAGTGATAACTCACTGGTGAAGGCACTGCCCCACCTCAAATGCATGTTGTTCACTGCAGTGGTGCCATGGTTAAGGTACCAGATTATTCGAGACTGGTTGAGAGTTAAAATCCAGTGTAAGGCACGATTCACTCAGAGGTGTGGGTGTGTGGCTACCCTTGTTAGAATAAAGTAATAGTGTTGAAGGAGTACAAATGAGAGCAACATAATGGGTTTAAGACTAGATCTGGCTTTGAGCAATGATTTCACTGAAGCATGGAAGGCTAAGACTTGTATTATACAATATTGGAGGTCAAGCAATGTGTAGTTACTTATGGAGTCTAATAATTTGTATAAATTATGAAAGTTGTGATAATGATTTAAGATCTGTCTTTATGGGTCTTCTTTCTTATTTTATAAGAGAAATCATGTTTCCCCCTTTTTTTTTTCTCTTTTTCTCCTTAGTTTAGTTTCCTGCTGTGCATTGATCTTTGCAATTGTCCCCGCACGTCTTGTTTTTTTTCTATTTGGAATTTATTCTGATATCTTATTTGTGGGGATGGAATATGATTTGGTTTGCTTTGACAATATTTGTCATTGGTTATCATATTTCATAATAGATTGTATTCAAGAAAAATTAAGGCCAGGGTTTGCTTGATAAGGACCTATGTTTCGAAACACCTGTCAGCAAGGGCATCTCTATTCACTGTGGGCAATAAAACGATGTATGACTTGAATCTACTACAATCCTATTGATTGATTATTAACTGTATCCAAATATAATATTGCATGTATTTATAAACAGCGGATTGTGAACATATTTGGATAAGTGCAATTTTCTCACACTTAATACTTGTTAATTTTGGTTTGGGCTTGGGGCTAGCATGAGTTATCCAGAAATTGCAGCTTTCCATTCTTTGCAATAATAAGTAGGGAAATACTAATCTAAAGAACATCACCCACCCAATCGCCCTCATTGGCCTGGATTAGCCCCATATACAGTACTAGTTATTTATCTTGGCTGGTGAAGAGGACATTCTAATTCACTAGAGGTGCTCATATATTCTCCATCCTTGAAGACATATTCTCCTTCGCCGGCTGCAGTTTCTCAAATTTCATGCCAGGCACCTCATGTTCCATCAGTGGGCAATTAACAAAGGCAGGGTTTTTGCTTGGCAATGTCTGCTTCTTGGTGTAGAATCTCTTGGTTTGATGTTATCACATAGTGAGATCAGAGATGATCCAGCAGCAATGGTGATCTTGGCAGTCTCCCCCTCAGTTTTAAGTGTCATATTTTCTTTTGTCAGCAGACTTTCTATCATGCAAAGGGGGTCATTGTGAGTATGCCAGTCCAGAATTAACATGACAGTAATTACGTTTACCGCCATGTTTCTGGACCAGCATACTCCAAGTTTGCCGGTGGGGAGCTGGGGGTAAGTCACGCACCTCACCAACAAAAAACTGTCAGAATTATCGGCACTGGTATTACTGGTGCCGGTAATAGCAGCAATCAACCTATGGAGTACTATGTGACTCCATGGAATGGGGATTAACCTACCGTTACTGGCACCTGTAATCTGCCGGTAATGCCAGCAAACCATTTGCCGGTAATGGTATTACCGTTTGGTGGTATTGCACCGGATTTACCTGTGGAATACCACCAAACTTAGAATGAGCCCCAAAGTCTTTGTATGATGAAACTGTAATCCAGTTTGTAGGATTGGTAGCTTCAGATACATGTCACCTGACTCCACCATTTATCAGAATCAAGCTAAGGAGATTAGTCTGGAGCAAAATGAGCAAGAGGTTGGGGTGGGTGGTGTAGAAATTCAGGTCAGGTGTGGTAAGCCCAGTTTTTGGGTTCAGGTAGGGATAAGCTAAATGGTTTTTGGTGTAGTCATGAAGCTTGGGTCCTTTAAACATGTTCTACCTGTTCTGCCATTGTGATGCAGGAAGAGCTGGAACTGGAAAGAAGTCGCCAAAGGGCAGGTCAGATGGAGGACATGGGGAAACTGTGTTGGGTTGTAATAGTGATAGGGAGGTCCTATCTGCAGGGAGGATGTTGTAACTTCAAGTGCAGGGACAGAACTGAGTTAGTTGTGGAGGCCATCCTGATTACAGCTTTATGATGACTCATTGCCAACACTCTTATGAATTGGTTAAGGTTCAGGTCAAGTTGTGATGATGAAATACTCCACCAGACAGTCATGTGATGTTTCCCTTGGTGATATTGGGAATCAGAAGAGAAGAGAAGAGATGCAGGGTAGCGCAGGAGTAGCATTCAATGCATATGGCCTGCGTCCCACGATCCTTCATAACCCAAAAAATGTCCAAAACTTTGTTTGACTTCATTCTGGAATTATTGGTTTCTCAGGAACTCAAACTGGCCACGCTGATGGGTAATTAATTTAGTGAGGGCTTAGTGGGGGTCAGATACACACATAAATACATGTGCTTTGTTAATATATATATGTGCTTCTTTTTTATTTGTCAGCAGTGACTTTTTATGCAACTAATTCTAGTGAAATAATTCAGGAATTCAGAAGTGAATAGTGTAATAGAAAAGTCGATGTGGGATTTGGCTGGTCTCCTTCCATGTGCTAAAGTGATTGAGTGAACAGACCAGAGTAGAAGGAGTAAGCATACAACAGCAACTATTATCACCTTTGAAGGGCAACGATATGATGTAGAAAATAATATCTTGGTCTCTCTGGATATAGTCACGTTCTGTACAAGTATCCCTCAAACTGAAGCTCTTAGCATTATTGAACACAAATGAGACCGTCAAACTGCCCACGTAATATTCTTCTAAATTTGTATTTGAATTATTCCAGATTGCTCTATGAAACAATCTTTTTGCCTTTGGTTTGGAACTGTTTCATCAGAAACAAGGTACAGCCATGGGCGTTTTATCCACACCAGGTTTGCCTAACATTTACATGTCAGCTTTTGAAGAACAACTTATTTACACCACTAAGGGCCTCATTACGACCCAGGCGGTAAGTTACCGCCTGGGCCGTGACTTTACCACCATGGCGTAAACTATGTTTACGCCATGGTGGTTGGCGGACTTACCGCCCCATTCCGACCTTGGCGGGGCGGTAAGTCCCCAATCCCCATTTACCCTTCCCCATTCCCATTTTTGCCCCATAGGGCATAATGGGAGTGGGGAAGGCGTTAATTACGCCACCGTAAATTACCGTGGCGTAATTAACTCCATGGTCCCTTAGCGCCATGGATTTTAACACCTGCTAAAAGCAGGTGTTAAAAGCGCCATGGCGCTAAGGGACCTCGTACTCAGGCGGTAAGGGTCGGCGCTGTTAAAGTTGCCGTAAACCCCTTACCGCCTGGGTCGTAATGAGGCCCTAACCCTTTTAGCACTCACATTGTTCACCGGAAGCGCTACATTGACAGTGTTTCTTTTTATAGGGAAGAGACAGCAGATACACTTGAGAGGTTTGTTGTCTGGCTAAACCAGTGCAATGTCAATTTGAAGTTTACATGCCATTTTAACAAATAAACTTTACCATTTTTAGATCTCTGTGTTTACAACCTAGATGGACATCTGTACACCAATCTTTACTACAAAAGCACTGCTGGTTATACCTTACCTTATGGCCAATTTCTGCAGGTCAAACGCAATTACCCAATTAATGAAGATTTCAATAATCAAGGTCAAGTGCTTGCTGATAAACTATCAGAGAGTGGCTATCCACATAAGCTGGTTAAATGTGTGGCATAAAGGTTGCCTACAGAGCGCACTACACAAATAGGGAGATACTCTTGACCCTCCCGAGTAGATTCACTGCAACAGAACCAATTGGTATGTATCACAATCTTTTCTAAGTATGTTGCACAGATAAAAAAGCTCATAATAATGCACTGGAACCTGGAAGCCAGCACTTGCTGTACCCCATGGGCTCCATTGTTTGCACTCAAAAGAGGTAAACACGTTTGTGATAGACTTGTTCATTCAAGATTTACAACTGCAAGTCCCAATATGGTGCAAGATACTCTACAGGCTGCATGGGGTGCATGCTGTCATCGGTTGTAGGACATCACCCATGCGGCAGTTGCAGTGCTTGTCCATTAATAGTTACAAGTACTACATTCCCTCATAGTTCATTTTATTGCAATCTAAACCATTTTACCAATTGCAATTCCACAAATGTTATTTGCGTCATCAAGTGTCCCAGCGCTCTTTTGTATATTTGTATGATCACTCACAAGGCATCTGTTTGAATCAACGAACGCTGCTTGCGCAGTCGAACTGGTACTCTTGCGGCACCTTTAGTTCAACATATTAGGCAAGCTAACCATTGTGCAGATGACATAGTATGGATAGCCATTGATCAACTAAAATCAGGTCGGTACAATTTTGCAATGACAGATTGTTCAAACTGGAGCTAACCTGGATACATCGCTTACACACCCATGAGAATGGTTTAAATGAGGAACTGCATTGGCCTGCAATATTAGCCTGAGCTGATGCACTGTAGATAATAATGTACACATGAGGCTGTTTGCTCATGCGTCCAGACCCCAGCATTTGGCAACTGCCCATTATTTCTGTAGCTTTTGTGTTGTTACGAAGATTAGGCAACTAGAAACACCTATAGTGGAGGACAGTAATGGCAGCTATTGTTAAACTCACATCCCGGAGTATATATTGTCCTCTTTCTGCATTGCAACGATAGTTGACATTGTTATATATGTGATGATAGGAACTCACACTGCATCCGTCTAGTTGCCTATCTGATGGCAAGCCTTGTGAAACTCAAATACTGAAGAATGTATTATCCACTCCAAGATGACAGCCTGCATTGATTATCGGAAGATTACATTTCCAACATGGCCAACAGTTACATGCCTAGTGGTTTAAAAAGTTGAATCTATGTAAACAGGAATGTCTCCTCGATCTGGTTCACGATAAAGCGAGGCAGTGGTATGGGTGCCACACTGTGCATGGTTTACCCATCTACATGCACATTTTCCATATGTTTCTGTCGAATTTGTAAGTGAAATTTTTGTTATGGAAGCAAAACTGCATGGGCAATTTGGCGGGCTGTGGTAGGAAACTTATCTAGTTTCTTATTGACTTTATGCAAAGTGATTTGGTATAATTGGTTTCAAGTTTGAGACTCTGCGGAAACAGAACTTCCATGTATCTTAAGTGAAACGCCCGGTGTGTCTATCAACATTCGGTGGCAAGATTCTGTGGAATGAAGTATGGTTTTGTTGGATACCTGTGGTTGACAAATTGTATGACAGACCTATGGTTTAATCCATATAAGAAATGTGTAACTTTGGGTTCTGTCTCTGGCAGTGATTTGATCAATGGTTGCGTGATCCACCATGGATGATAGGCAGAAAAACGATCAAAATTCAAACACATCTATCATTTGGAATAAGGTCAGAATTGGTTTTGAAACTTGGGAAAGGGTTGAAAGTACATTTGGTTAATCAGACTTGTTAGCAATTCCCCTATGTGACGGAAAGAATATCACCCTGAAGAAGGCTGGGTCAATTCAATTAAGGGACTTGACAGCTAAAACTCGAGTTGGCCATTTTTACCCATCTTAAATGTCATCATGGTCTAATGATCTATTCATGGCCTAATCAATAGAGAATACTGAGGGATGGGCTTTGTTTGAATATTTGATCTGATGTGATATGATATGGCATTTAAAATGCACCTGTACACAAGTGTTTCAAGGCACGGCGAGGCAAGGGAGGGGAAACAGAGGGAAGACAGAGACAACTATCTTACTAGGCCAGGTGTCATTGAGATCACGCAAGTGCAGGGCAAGGGAAAGGGGAAAAGTGTGGTGGGGGAGGCGGAGGGGATCGACAGTAGAAAAAATAAATAGAATAAATAAAAGCAATAAATAAAACGTGCGGCCAGCTGGTGGCAAGAGCAAGGGTAAGTGCAGACATCAGATGTCGGGTTCTGGAAGGGGACTGTAGGGATAGAGAAAACAGTCCCCAAGTGTGGGGTTTGCCAGGGAGATAGTGCAGATGTGCAACTGGCGAGGGAGGGGACCTGGGCCCAAAATCAGAGGGTGGCCAGGTAAACAGTTCAGTTTCAGCCAAGAATTCAGCAGGGGAGAGGAAGAGAGAAAGCAGAAGCAAAGAGGAAGGTTTTGAGGTGCTCCCAGAACTGGAGATGGTTCTCTGCATGTTTCAGGGAGGTAAGGAGGCTGTTCCAGAGGGAGGTCCCAGTCGAAGAAAGAGATCTACCGCCAACTTGTTGCTTAGAGAAGCGACTGACCCTGAGGGAGTTTGAGGTGGATGAGCGAAGAGCTTGAGAAAGAAGATATTTAGGAAGAGAGAGTTGAAGGTATTGAGGCCCTGGGACCCAGAAGGCCTTGTTGACAATGCAGAGGGATTTGAATTTAATCCACGCAGCCACTGGGAGCCAGTGCAGAGATTTCAGTCCTGGAGAGATATGATCCCTGGGCTTTGAGGAGAAGGACAAGTCTCACAGTCCTGTTCTGGATGAGTTGCAGAGGGCGGAGAGCAGAAGCAGGCAGATTTAGAAAGAGGCTGTTGCAATAGTTCAGCCTAGAGAGAACCAGAGCTCTGGAGACAGTGAGCTTCTGGGGGAAGGAGAGGAAAGGAAGAATACCTCTGAGGAGGTGCAGCTGGTAGTGTGACTTCCTAGAGATGTCAGAGATGTGGGGAGAGAAGCCAGGTTGAACAGCCAGGGAGAGAGGTTAGACCCCCGGGGAGAGAGGTTAGACTGTGATGCTGGAAATGCATTGGAGGGATAGGGCCTCCCTGTCCTTGTCATGTAGTCCTTTTTCATTGTGTTCTGTATTGTTTTCTGCCCAGGAGTCCATGTGGGACTCCTGGCAGTGCAGCTCTTCCTGTTTTTGGTTTGTTGTACAGACCCATGGGATACCCTTATGGCACCCATGGGTGGGGGTGCAACCCTGTGCCCCTAGTGTATGCATTTGGGAACCTGTGGGTGGGCCGCAGAGCAGGGTATGGGCTGGTGGCAGCTCCATGCTGAATTGACAGGTGCTCTGAGTATCCTCCATTGTGGGATACCCAGGCCCTGCCATTATAATCAGTTGATTCCTGATAGGAAACAAGATGGCCCCTGTGACCTCTTGCTTTCTATTGCCTGTAACCTTGTTTTCCCAAAGTCCTGGGAAGCCCTGACTCTGTCCCTTTCCCCTGACTGGCTGTTGGGTGGAGGTTCCATATATGGTGTTGTTGTGAAGTCCAGTCCAGACTGGCTGGAGCCTTCCCAGTGACTGTATGTTGTGGGTACACCCTGTGGGTGGGACCTGGGTGAATGGAGTGTGTGACCAATATGCACTTCTTGTTGTGGCTGTCTGGTTTCTGGTATGAGAGACAAAGACTGAGACAGTCCTGCCCGAAACTGGCCTGAATGCAGTGTGTAGTGTTGAATGGCTGGGTACTTGTCCCAATCCACATTCCTTGTTGTGAGTGTCTGAGAGGGAGGAGGATGGCCTGAATGCACTGTGTGCCTGATTGGCTGACTGACTGCATGAATGCCCTTCTGTATGATTGGCTGCTGAGTGTGACCCAGCAGTGTGGATGAGAGACAGAATAGTATATCTGTGGACCTCTCACCACTGGAAATTGTTCAGAAGCTGTGTCTACACTTAAAGAGTAACTGGAACTGCTGATCCTCGACGCCCAGCTGGAAGAAGAAGACTGGCTGTCGCATTTGCTTCAACCTGATCTGAAAGCTGCTGAATTCGTCAAAGACTGATCCGAGAGAGGACCTGGTAAGGCACCCTTTTCCCGTGCTCCGAGGGACCATCGAGCACCGCTGAACTTCGCCGAAGCTCCCTGGAAGTCAGACCCTCGAAAGGCCGCTGACCGGAGACGGGACCGCCGAAGAGATCGAAGTGAAGCACCCGGACTTCGCCGCCGTCGAAGTCCATTGCTGTCGACCAGGGTTCGCAGGTTTGTGTAACTGCTGGAGGCCCGTCGAAGTTGTGTTGCACCAGAAGAGGGGACCGCTTGACGCCGTGCCACCTATGACCGGAGCCGCCCGCTCCTTTGCCTAATAACATTTGAATCGAAGGACTCCCTTGTCCGCACCGATGACCGCTTTATCCCGCCAGAGAAAGTCGAGGACGCCGACGCACCGAGGAGAATCCGCCGGTGGGTTTCCCACCACCGCAAGGCCACAAAGACTTCGACGACTCGACGCCCTTGCTGGGCCACAGTTCTTCCGAAACTCTTTGGGGTCCTGAACAATCGCTGAGGTGCTACGCACAACTCATCCTAGCAGGACGTCGCGGACGAGCACCGTCTGGATCGACGCAGTGGTCTTGGCACCCTCGAACTTCTCATCGACACCGTCGACGCCAAGTTAACTTTCTTCGACGCCTCTCAACGATCCGTGACTCCTGCTTGAAAGGGGGTCACTCAAGAAGGAACTATTTCTTTTACTCATTATTCAAAAAAGTATTATCATTTTCCAAAAAAGTATTATCATTTTCTTGAGTTGTATTCACTCCAAAATAATTCCCAATAAAAAATGTTTTTCTTCAAAGAGCAGTTCAACAAAATTTTACTAAATTTTCTCAATTTTTTTTTTAAAACCAATACTTTCAAATGAGCTCAACGCGTTTCAAGAGATTTTTTCTCTCTTCTTCAGGAGCAAGCACTTATTTATCACTGATGTAGTAATCCCCAATTTCAACAATTCTTCATTATAAAGAATAACCAATTCTTCCTATTTAAATCAAACCAACTTGTCAAAGTAAAGCATAATTTTCTTTTTTGATACATATATCCACAGGATTTTTCTGTGTCAACTTATTCCGTTGTGAGATTAAGGAAACATCATCTTTACATGATTCCCCATTCATAGATGGTTTTCTGTGAATAATATAATCTGTGTATTAGTAATTTAATGATGCAGTGTGTGCTAGTTTTTAACTTTATACATTACAGCATTGTACCTGTAAGTTTCTCTTGTTCACCAATTTGCCATAAAGGTCTATTCCGCTTTTGATTCGAATAATCCAAATGGAATCTCAGAAGTAAATAGCCTAGAAGGTAAGTATTCATACTATAAATCTATTTGTTTCAAATATGTGTGTTTCATGTATCCGCCCAACTCTATTAGTAAAGTGGTATAAGAGACTCACCGAATTATTCTTAAAATGGGGTCACATTCTGAAAATGTAGGAGTGCGCCTTGATCAAGTCACGTTTTTCTTCCCTGTGTATCAATAAATAGCTTGAATTACCGCAATATATTGATTTAGCGTTTTATTAAATCATTCCCTTCAAAGTAAATATCATATGACACCATGTTTTGTTTTTACCTGGATTGCTGTATTGCTGTCTGCTTCCCGCCGCGTACGTTTCTACCCCCTCTTTTACTTCCTATCGTATAATTGTATGTATTTGCCATTGTTGATTTCTGAGTACAAAGTGTGTTATTGTGATCGTGTACATACCTTTGAATATTAATTATATAAAGACTGTGTTTTCAGTAATACAGTGTGTGGACATTCCTTTGTGGGTGCTTGGGGGACTACACTGTTCTTAAAAACCAGCCTGCATCACCTCCTGAGAAGCTAGGCCTTGATTGCTCGTCCATTGCTACCTTATAGAGAATCTTGGCTGGGTCCGCTGTGCCTCTCCTCTACCATATAGAGAGCAGAAGTACAGACACCCCCCACCGGTATCCTTACATAGACCCCCGGGGAACACCACAGATAGAGATAGAGACAGAGGAGAGGAAGGACCCAAGTTGGACCTCGGAGGATCGATCAGAGAGGAAAGAAGTCTGCCAAGCCAGGGCCTGACCGGTGATACCCAGGTTATCACGGAGACGGTTGAGCAGGATGGCATGGTTGACCGTGTCAAAGGCAGAAGAGAGATCAAGTAAGATGAGGACACAGGGATTGTTGGAATACAAATGCACTTGATAAAATTGCAGTACGTATTTGGATCATAGATTGGTCCTTTTTTCTCCTACAGAGAACATAGTTTCCCAATACTGTAGGACTTTTCCGTTTCCCCATAGCAAAATGAGTAAAAGGCAATAGGAGAGTTAAGCTGAAGGCTTCACTTTCCTGTTAAAAAGTCATGGCAGGTTCAAAAACAAAAAGAAATGTTGGGAAATTTCCCAAAAGAGAATTATTTCCTAACAGATAGGACTGATGTAAGTTGTAGTCTAAAACACCAGTTGAGCCAAAGGTTGCAGAGCCCTAGGCTAAAGGGATCAGGGCTTGGAGACACTGGTGGTGGGGGCTGCAACTGCCTGACCAATTCCTGTCTGACCAAGTCTTTGAAAACACAGTATTTGTTTTAGTTGGTGCCATCACATTGCTGCCCTCAATCTTCTTAAGGATAGATAACAAGTCAGCATTTCAATATATCAACAGGCTGGGATGTCCCCACTACAGGGTACTGACAAACATTTCAAGGCTAATTGAGCATTAATGTTGTGTGTACAATATAGTTACTCATGCAGAATATCTTCCTTGTGATGGGTTGTCATTGTCATCATTTACATGTCAGATGCAACTGGGTGTTGGGCAGGGACTTCTTGTTTTCTTTATGATTGAAATCTGATTTGGTGGGGGTGAATATAATGCCCTAATGATAAAACATTAATATTCATAGATTTAGTACCTAGCATCCTATCCCTACTTTAGCCTTTAAGAATTTGTTTCTTCAGGACTGTTTTTTCCCCATTTTTAGATGATTTTGTTTTTCCTGGTGAGGGTGAGATCTCTGTCAGACATCATGATTATAAGTTTGCCGGTATTGTGCCTGTATTTTTGGTTGGATACCAGCAAACTGCACTTACAGTCTCCACCGCCCGATATCCCAGTATTAAAAGGATATTACGGGCAGCGGAGTGCCAGTAAGTTCCCATTCCCATGGAGTCCCAAGGGCCTCCATGGGATGGGATTTACTGAATCACTGTCAAGGTTAGTAACAATGCCAGTGATTCAGGCATTTGTTTGCTGGAAGGAGCCTGAACTCCCGGCAGGTCAGGCCTGGCGGGAGATCTGTGGCACCCAGCAGCAAACTTGAAGTTTGCCGGTCCGATAAAACCGCCACAGCCAGAATTACCAGCATTTTTACCGGACCGGCACACTTGTAATGAGGTTGTCTTATTTTGATTTCTTCACTTTGAAGACTACAGGATGGGTTTGCTCTGATAATGGATATCTTGATGGACTGTCTACTAGTTTTCTGGTTGCACCTTTAGAGTGTACAAGAGGAGCATGAAAGCATCTCCATCAGCATGTGATGAGGTCACAGTTGAAAGCCTAAGGCAGGGATATGCAATCTGTGGCTCTTCAAATGTTTTGGCCTACAATTCCCATCACCTCTCAATATTCACTATGCTGGATAGAACTGATAAAAGTTGTAGTCTAAAATACCTGAAGAGCCAATGGTTGCAGAACCTGGGCTAGAGGGATCAGGGCTGAAGGCTGCAACCACATTCTCCATGATGCTGACCGTGGATATGTTAGATTTTCTGTGGTATTCAGCCCATCCCTAACCTGATGTGTCACATGTCTTTTAGGTCTCTACCATTCCCACTATATTCCATGGGGTGTGCTATTCAGGCTGAAAGGAGGACACTGTGGAACATGGGGACCAAACATATGAACCCACAGTGGTGTAGCTCAATGAGTTGCATGGATATTGGCTAAATGACATAATGAGACAGGCATCAAGGTGACATAACGGGGCTCTCTGTGAGTTAGAGCGCCCCTCACACTAAAGACGGAATGGGGCGTGCTGTCCTTCAATGGCATTAGGACATTTAAACAATGAAGGGTCAGCAGCAGCCTACCTCAGCAGAGTATTGGAGTTGGGCTGCTAATGAGAAAGAACCACATGACTCTGAGATGGTGACCACCCTTTAAATATCCTCAGTGCACTCAACAATGGCGCATCTTACAGCATAGGTGTGCCCACATAGGTATCCTGTAGTCCGATCTGTTCTGCACCAATTCAAACACATGTTTACCATTAATGCACAGGCGCAGCTAGTCTGCCACTGTCAGAAGTCTAGGTGGAGAGTACAGGGCAGAGGCTATCTCTCACTGTATGCAAGTAGATTAAGGGAGATTCCAGAGACAATGCTAGAATATAACAGATTAAAGGTACATACCAAGATGTTAGTTGAAACAGATATTCACAGGAACTGCAGGAGCAGGCTGTAAACAAAGGGACATAGCAAAGGCAAAGACAAGCAAGTACACTGGGCAACATGGATTGATCAGAAATAAGGGTGTACTGGAATATGATAAGGGGTCTCCAGGGATTAAGGAAAGCCCTTGGGATAGGTACCAGCAGATTTACTCTTAACAACAGTCATACAGCAATGTCATGACTTGGGCGTGCCGAGGAAAATGTTGTACTCAGTGCAAGGGTAAAACTAAAAGACCATATACTGAGGCAGGCATGACTTCAACGGACTAGGTAAAGGCAACAGAAGTCTTCCCTTATCTGATCTGAACAGAGACCAACCAAGGGTCGCACTGTAAAACGGATTCAAGTGGAGACACCACAGTGGACCAAGATGTATACAAGTAGAAAGCAGCGTTGAAAGAAATAAGCAGGTAGAGGGCAGGATAGGATATCAGAAGCTAGAACAGGCAGGTTGCAAGGCAAGGAGCCCAGAGGAACAGGGCAGAAGGCAGAGGAGTGTGGCAAAGCTTGGAGCAGGGCGGAAGGCAGTGAAGAGCGGCAGAGACATCAGGCTGAAGCCCAGAGGAGCTGGGGGAAAGGCAGCGGAGTGCGGCAGAGCCGTCAGGTGGGAGCCCAGAGGAGCAGGGCAGAAGGCAGAGGAGTGTGGCAAAGCCATCAGGCGGGAGCCCAGAGGAGCAGGGCGGAAGGCAGCAGAGTGCGGCAGAGCCGTCAGGTGGGAGCTCAGAGGAGCATGGCAGAAGGTACAGGTGGGAGCCCAGACGAGCAGGGCGGAGGCAGCTGAGTGCGGCAGAGCTGCCAAGTGGGAGCCTAGAGGAGCAGGGCAGAAGGCTGCAGCAGACTGGAGAGGGAGCTTCAAGTATCAACAGCAACAGGAATCAAAGGCCAAAAGAGGATTTCCAGGAAATGTCAAAAACTGGTAACAGGAGCACCAGCACGAACTCCCAGTGGAAGCAGTTGACTGGCAACTGCTTCTGTTCAAAGTGAGCTTATAAAGGCCCTCCCAGCCGGCAGGCCAGCAGGTTGGAGTTGATTGCAGACTCTGGCAGCTGTGTTCAATTAAGCCCAGCCCTGGCCTCAGTAGCCTGAAGCAGTAGCAGCAGTGGTTTATAATCAAGTGCTCTCCACCTCTCTGCAGCGTACCGGCAGTAGCTCGGAACAGGCGAATGCAACCAGACCCTCTGCAGCTCTTAGTAGCTTGCTGCAAATAAATGTATTTAGTATGCCTCCTCCAGCCCTCTGCCTTTTGGACAGCATACATGTCCCAGAATGCATCTACTGGTTTAATCCAAAATCCGGAATGTAACATGCAATTTGATTAGTCCAAAACTGCAGTGGTAAAACAAGGAAATAAAGGAAGAGGCGCATGTAGCAATACTGGGTGGCAGGCGAGCAGGATCGTGACAGTATTCCCCCCTCAAGGGCCCCTCCTGGTGCCCCAAAAGAAGGCATAGTCCAGTTTGTCTTTCAAGCAGTAGAAAGAGTAAGGGCTGAAGCACTAAAGTGGAAATCAATGCCCAGGTAAAGGTCTTATATTCCTTCATTGTAGTACTTCGATCAGAAAATGCAAAGGGATGATTGTTCTTCACAACCCTACCAAACGTCTCGCAAGGTACATCAGTACGTAAGGTGGGTGTGCAGGAAAACAGAATTGTAGACGGAAGCTCTTTAGAGGATACAGCAATAGAGGCTGGCATAGACACAGGAATTGCTGGTTTCAGGTTGTTCTTTGGATGCAGCGGGTGTGAATGTGACTCAGAATGCAAAGAAAATGTTTTACCTTCAGATGGCTGGGGCATAACTGAACTATCTTGGTGACTTTCAGAAAGGGTAAGTTTTTTCTTTGTCACAGAGAGCTGGTATTCGGATGGCATTACTATTCCAATAGGTAGACTTCGGCATTGAGCCGTGGATACCACACTCATGTAATTGGTTACAGGCTCGGAGTGTTCAAGTACTTGGGAAGGAGATACTGCCGAGTGCAAGGCTAGCGGAGGCTTGATCAAAATCCTTCCACTGACAGGGAGTGTAGGCATCTCGTTCCACTGGTTTAAATGTTCAAGCAGCATTACACAAACAATGGTACTGATCATGAGGTCTTGAAACACTAAATCCATTACTGAATCTTCCTTTTCACTGAAGGATATGCTTTTGCATTCAAGGTAATCCTCATTAATTTCCTGAGGTTTAATTTTAGTTATGGGCATTTGGATTTCTTCAGGTGATGAAGTGGACACCGGGATAAGAATGGATGCACAGTCTTGATTCAGGTCACAGGCATGAGCAAGAGTTGAAACACAATCTTTGAAAAAGAGGGTTGTTGTACTGGCAATTGATTCGGATACTGCAGTAATTGTGGGGTTGTAAACACTAGAAAGGTCAATTGCATTGCTGTCTGTGTGCAAGGCAGTGCTGGATACAGGTGTTGGAACCAAGAAAGGAGTTTGGGCAGAGGACAGCATGGGAGTTAGACTAGAGTTAGGCTCCTGGAAAAGGTCTTGTACCGAGTCTGCAGAAATGTCAGAAAAGATAGCAGAGGTAGACTCAGCAGGAGACAGAAGAGGCCTTTCAAAGGAGTCACCCAGTGAGGTACAGGAGGACATGTCTTCACCAAATAGATTGTAGTTTGGGAAAACCTGGCTAGCATCTTGAACAGAAAGTGAAGAGCACTACAAGTTAACCTGCAACTGGTAAGCATATTCCTGCTTCAATCTTTCTATTTGCTCCAACGTTCTTTCTTTTAACTTACGCAACTCATTAGGAGCCCAAATGTCATCAATAATTAGGGAGAGAATGTCTGGTTCTGGGTGACATGGGTTATCTGAAGATGAAATGTATCCCTCTCTTACGTTTATCTCGTACAGTATGGCATAGTCGTCATTTAAATCCATAGATTGCTTCTTTAGAGCAAATAGCTGTTTCTGGATATTTTCCAAATCAAAGACGTCCTCGGGGGACTTAGCTGGTCTTTCTTTAACACAATGTTTATTGGTAGAAGGCTCGGGATCTGCTGTTATGTTAGCATAAGACTCTGAGGTTTCAGAGTAGATCTGTGGAACAGAACCAAGTCTAGAGGCATTAGTGGCATTGTTGCGACTACAGGCTTGTTTGTCAGGATAATGATTAGCACCAACATAAAGCATCTTGGAATCTTGCTTCATGATGTCAGCCCTAACACACTGAATAGTGACAGAGCAATACTTTACAGGTTCACTGGAACAGTACACAGTGGGAAGACTTTTCACAGAGGTATACTTTGAAGCATCCAAACCAGCCCTTGACTTGGAGGGGCATGACAAGGACTGAGTCAAATACCTATTTTCTTCCTGTAACTGTTCTGTGGTCATCAAGTCTGGATTAGCAGAAAACACAGAGTCCTATCCCGGAGTACTTCGTTTGGCAGAAAAATGTGAAAAAAATTTGGCACAGAGATACCCATTCTCTCTGAGGACTGTAGCTTCATTTTGGGTAAAAGTCTCAAGTAACTGGGTGCTGGCAGTTTTCTTGGAGGATGTAGGGGTACGCAAATAACAAGGGGGGTCCTGGGAGACTCTCTGCCAGACATGAGTCCTGGTTACAAGAGCCTTACCCAGAGTCTTTAGCTCACTATCTTTCACAGAGGAGAAATATCCTAAACATATCAGTCTTTGTCCTGCCGTGGGGCAGTCCAGCATCGAAATGCTAGGCAATTCTCCTCTGAACAAGAGTACCAACAGCAACCCCAGACACGTGTTTTGGTCTGGTTGAACGTCATCAGTAGGGTGTAGCTGTGCCTCTCTAAGAATAGTGAGCAAGGGGTCCACGTCTGGATTCCCCTAGTAACTGAGGGTGAGACCCAAAGTTACTTGAAATATGCAAATAAGAAGGGGGGTCTTGGGAGACTCTCTACCAGACATGAGTCCTGGTTACAAGAGCCTTACCCATAGTCTTTAGCTCACTATCTTTCACAGAGGAGAAATATCCTAAACTTATCAGTCTTTGTTCTGCCCTGGGGCAGTCCAGCACCGAAATGCTAGGCAATTCTCCTCTGAACAAGACTACCAACAGCAACCCCAGACACGTGTTTCGGTCTGGTTGAACCTCATCAGTAGTGTGTAGCTGTGCTTCTCTAAGAATAGTGAGCAAGGGGTCCACGTCTGGATTCCCCTAGTAACTGAGGGTGAGACCCAAAGTTACTTGAAATATGCAAATAACAAGGGGGGGGTCCTGGGAAACTCTCTGCCAGACATGAGTCCTGGCTACAAGAGCCTTACCCAGAGTCTTTAGCTCACTATCTTTCACAGAGGAGAAATATCCTAAACATATCAGTCTTTGTCCTGCCCTGGGGCAGTCCAGCACCAAAATGCTAGGCAATCCTCCTCTGAACAAGAGTACCAACAGCAACCCCAGACACGTGTTTCAGTCTGGTTGAACCTCATCAGTAGTGTGTAGCTGTGCTTCTCTAAGAATAGTGGGCAAGGGGTCCACGTCTGGATTCCCATACTAACTGAGGATGAGACCCAAAGTTACTTGAAATATGCAAATAACAAGGAGGGTCCTGGAAGACTCTCTGCCAGACATGAGTCCTGGTTACAAGAGCCTTACCCAGAGTCTTTAGCTCACTATCTTTCACAGAGGAGAAATATCGTAATCATATCAGTTTTTGTCCTGCCCTGGGGCAGTCCAGCATCGAAATGCTAGGCAATTCAACTCTGAACAAGAGTCCCAACAGCAACCCCAGACACGTGTTTCGGTCTGGTTGGACCTCATCAGTAGTGTGTAGCTGTGCTTCTCTAAGAATAGTGAGCAAGGGGTCCACGTCTGGATTCCCCTAGTAACTGAGGGTGAGAACCAAAGTTACTTGAAATATGCAAATAACAAGGGGGGGGGTTCCTGGGAGACTCTCTGCCAGACATGAGTCCTGGATACAAGAGCCTTACCCAGAGCCTTTAGCTCACTATCTTTCACAGAGGAGAAATATCTTAAACATATCAGTCTTTGTCCTGCCCTGGGGCAGTCCAGCACAGAAATGCTAGGCAATACTCCTCTGAACAAGAGTACCAACAGCAACCCCAGACACGTGTTTCGGTGTGGTTGAACCTCATTAGTAGGGTGTAGCTGTGCTTCTCTAAGAATAGTGAGCAAGGGGTCCACGTCTGGATTCCCCTAGTAACTGAGGGTGAGATCCAAAGTTACTAGAAATATGCAAATAACAAGGAGGGTCCTCGGATCTCTGCCAGACATGAGTCCTTGTTACAAAAGCCTTACACAGAGTCGTTAGCTCACTATCTTTCACAGAGGAGAAATTTCCTAAACATATCAGTCTTTGTCCTGCCCTGGGGCAGTCCAGCACCGAAATGCTAGGCAATTCTCCTCTGAACAAGAGTACCAACAGCAACCCCAGACACGTGTTTCGGTCTGGTTGAACCTCATCAGTAGTGTGTAGCTGTGCTTCTCTAAGAATAGTGAGCAAGGGGTCCACGTCTGGATTCCCCTAGTAACTGACGGTGAGACCCAAAGTTACTTGAAATATGCAAATAACAAGGAGGGTCATGGGAGATTCTCTGCCAGACATGAGTCCTGGTTACAAAAGCCCTACCCAGAGTCTTTAGCTCATTATCTTTCACAGAGGAGAAATATCCTAAACATATCAGTCTTTGTCCTGCCCTGGGGCAGTCCAGCACAGAAATGATAGTCATTTCTCCTCTGAACAAGAGTACCAACAGCAACCCCAGACACGTGTTTTGGTGTGGTTGAACCTCATCAGTAGGATGTAGCTGTGCCTCTCTAAGAATAGTGAGCAAGGGGTCCACGTCTGGATTTGACTAGTAACTGAGGGTGAGACCCAAAGTTACTTGAAATATGCAAATAACAAGGGAGGTCATGGGAGACTCTGCATTACAGGAGTCCTGGTTACAAGAGCCTTACCCAAAGTCTTTAGCTCACTATCGTTCACAGAGGAGAAATATCCTAAACATATCAATCTTTGTCCTGCTCTGGGGCAGTCCAGCACCGAAATGCTAGGCAATTCTCCTCTGAACAAGAGTACCAAAAGCAACCCCAGACACGTGTTTCGGTCTGGTTGAACCTCATCAGTAGTGTGTAGCTGTGCTTCTCTAAGACTAGGGAGCAAGGGGTCCACGTCTGGATTCCCCTAGTAACTGAGGGTGAGACCCAAAGTTACTTGAAATATGCAAATAACTAGGGGGGGGTTCCTGGGAGACTCTCTGCCAGACATGAGTCCTGGATACAAGAGCCTTACACAGAGTCTTTAGCTCACTATCTTTCACAGAGGAGAAATATCCTAAACATATCAGTCTTTGTCCTGCCCTGGGGCAGTCCAGCATCGAAATGCTAGGCAATTCTCCTGTGAACAAGAGTACCAACAGCAACCCCAGACACGTGTTTCGATCTGGTTGAACCTCATCAGTAGTGTGTAGCTGTGCTTCTCCAAGAATAGTGAGCAAGGGGTCCACGTCTGGATTCCCCTAGTAACTGAGGGTGAGACCCAAAGTTACTTGAAATATGCAAATAACAAGGAGGTTCCTGGGAGACTCTCTGCCAGACATGAGTCCTGGTTACAAAAGCCTTACCCAGAGTCTTTAGTTCACTATCTTTCACAGAGGAGAAATATTCTAAACATATCAGTCTTTGTCCTGCCCTGGGGCAGTCCAGCACAGAAATGCTAGGCAATTCTCCTCTGAACAAGAGTACCAACAGCAACCCTAGACACGTGTTTCAGTGTGGTTGAACGTTATCAGTAGGATGTAGCTGTGCCTCTCTAAAAATAGTGAGCAAAGGGTCCACGTCTGGATTCCCCAAGTAACTGAGGGTGAGACCCAAAGTTACTTGAAATATGCAAATAAGAAGGGGGGTCTTGGGAGACTCTCTGCCAGACATGAGTCCTGGTTACAAGAGCCTTACCCATAGTCTTTAGCTCACTATCTTTCACAGAGGAGAAATATCCTAAACTTATCAGTCTTTGTTCTGCCCTGGGGCAGTCCAGCACCGAAATGCTAGGCAATTCTCCTCTGAACAAGAGTACCAACAGCAACCCTAGACACGTGTTTCAGTGTGGTTGAACGTTATCAGTAGGATGTAGCTGTGCCTCTCTAAAAATAGTGAGCAAAGGGTCCACGTCTGGATTCCCCAAGTAACTGAGGGTGAGACCCAAAGTTACTTGAAATATGCAAATAACAAGGGGGGTCCTGGGAGACTCTCTGCCAGACAGGAGTCCTGGTTACAAGAGCCTTACCGAGAGTCTTTAGCTCACTATCTTTCACAGAGGAGAAATATCCTAAACATATCAGGCTTTGTCCTGCCCTGGGCAGTCCAGCACCGAAATGCTAGGCAATTCTCCTCTGAACAAGAGTACCAACAGCAACCCCAGACACGTGTTTCGTTCTGGTTGATACTCATCAGTAGGGTGTAGCTGTGCCTCTCTAAGAATAGTGAGCAAGGGGTCCACGTCTGGATTCCCCTAGTAACTGAGGGTGAGACCCAAAGTTACTTGAAATATGCAAATAACAAGGAGGGTCCTGGGAGATTCTCTGCCAGACATGAGTCCTGGTTACAAGAGCCTTACCCAGAGTCATTAGCTCACTATCTATCACAGAGGAGAAATATCCTAAACATATCAGTCTTTGTCCTGCACTGGGGCAGTGCAGCACCGAAATGTTAGTCAATTCTCCTCTGAACAAGAGTACCAACAGCATCCCCAGACACGTGTTTCGGTCTGGTTGAACCTCATCAGTAGGATGTAGCTGTGCCTCTCTAAGAATAGTGAGCAAGGGGTCCACGTCTGGATTCCCCTAGTAACTGAGGGTGAGACCCAAAGATACTTGAAATGTGCAAATAACAAGGGGGGGTCCTGGGAGACTCTCTGCCAGACATGAGTCGTGGATACAAGAGCCTTACCCAGAGTCTTTAGCTCACTATCTTTCACAGAGGAGAAATATCCTGAACATATCAGTCTTTGTCCTGCCCTGGGGCAGTCCAGCACCGAAATGCTAGGCAATTCTCGTCCGAACAAGAGTACCAACAGCAACCCCAGACACGTGTTTCCGGTCTGGTTGAACCTCATCAGTAGTGTGTAGCTGTGCTTCTCTAAGAATAGTGAGCAAGGGGTCCACATCTGGATTCCCTGAGTAACTGAGGCTGAGACCCAAAGTTACTTGAAATATGCAAATAACAAGGAGGTTCCTGGGAGACTCTCTGCCAGACATGAGTCCTGGTTACAAAAGCCTTACCCAGAGTCTTTAGTTCACTATCTTTCACAAAGGAGAAATATTCTAAACATATCAGTCTTTGTCCTGCCCTGGGGCAGTCCAGCACAGAAATGCTAGTCAATTCTCCTCTGAACAAGAGTACCAACAGCAACCCCAGACACGTGTTTCGGTCTGCTTGAACCTCATCAGTTGGATGTAGCTGTGCCTTTCTAAGAATAGTGAGCAAGGGGTCCACGTCTGGATTCCCCTAGTAACTGAGGGTGAGACCCAAAGTTACTTGAAATATGCAAATAACAAGGGGGGTACTGGGAGACTCTCTGCCAGACATGAGTCCTGGTTACAAGAGCCTTACCCACAGTCTTTAGCTCACTATCTTTCACAGAGGAGAAATATCCTAAACATATCAGTCTTTGTCCTGCCCTGGGGCAGTCCAGCACTGAAATGCTAGGCAATTCTCCTCTGAACAAGTGTACCAACAGCAACCCCAGACACGTGTTTTGGTCTGGTTGAACCTCATCAGTAGGGCGTAGCTGTGTCTCTCTAAGAATAGTGAGCAAGGGGTCCACGTCTGGATTCCCCTAGTAACTGAGGGTGAGACCCAAAGTTACTTGAAATATGCAAATAACAAGGGGGGTGCTGGGAGACTCCCTGCCAGACATGAGTCCTGGTTACAAGAGCCTTACCCAGAGTCTTTAGCTCACTATCTTTCACAGAGGAGAAATATCCTAAACATATCAGTCTTTGTCCTGCACTGGGGCAGTCCAGCACCGAAATGCTAGTCAATTCTCCTCTGAACAAGAGTACCAACAGCAACCCCAGACACGTGTTTCGGTCTAGTTGAAACTCATCAATTGGATGTAGCTCTGCCTCTCTAAGAATAGTGAGCAATGGGTCCACGTCTGGATGCCCCTAGTAACTGAGGGTGAGACCCAAAGTTACTTGAAATAGGCAAATAACAAGGAGGGTCCTGGGAGACCCTCTGCCAGACATGAGTCCTGGTTACAAAAGCCTTACCCAGAGTCTTTAGCTCACTATCTTTCACAGAGGAGAAATATCCTGAACATATCAGTCTTTGTCCTGCCCTGGGGCAGTCCAGCACAGAAACGCTAGGCAATTCTCCTCTGAACAGCAACCCCAGACACGTGTTTCGGTGTGGTTGAACCTCATCAGTAGGATGTAGCTGTCCCTCTCTAAGAATAGTGAGCAAGGGGTCCACGTCTGGATTCCCCTAGTAACTGAGGGTGAGATCCAAAGTTACTTGAAATATGCAAATAACAAGGGGGGTCCTGGGAAACTCTCTGCCAGACAGGAGTCCTGGTTACGAGAGCCTTACCCAGAGTCTTTAGCTCAATATCTTTCACAGAGGAGAAATATCCTAAACATATCAGTCTTTGTACTGCCCTGGGGCAGTCCAGCACCGAATTGCTAGTCAATTCTCCTCTGAACAAGAGTACCAACAACAACCCCAGACATGTGTTTCGGTCTGCTTGAACCTCATCAGTTGGATGTAGCTGTGCCTCTCTAAGAATAGTGAGCAAGGGGTCCACGTCTGGATTCCCCTGGTAACTGAGGGTGAGACCCAAAGTTACTTGAAATATGCAAATAACAAGGGGGGTACTGGGAGACTCTCTGCCAAACATGAGTCCTGGTTACAAGAGCCTTACCCAGAGTCTTTAGCTCACTATCTTTCACAGAGGAGAAATATCCTAAACATATCAGTCTTTGTCCTGCCAGGGGCAGTCCAGCACTGAAATGCTAGGCAATTCTCCTCTGAACAAGAGTACCAACAGCAACCCCAGACATGTGTTTTGGTCTGGTTGAACCTCAGCAGTAGGGTTTAGCTGTGCCTCTCTAACAATAGTGAGCAAGGGGTCCACGTCTGGATTCACCTAGTAACTGAGGGTGAGACAGAAAGTTACTTGAAATATGCAAATAACAAGGGGTGTCCTGGGAGACTCCCTGCCAGACATGAGTCCTGGTACAAGAGCCTTACTGAGAGTCTTTAGCTCACTACCTTTCACAGAGGAGAAATAGCCTAAACATGTCAGTCTTTGTCCTGCACTGGGGCAGTCCAGCACCGAAATGCTAGTCAATTCTCCTCTGAAGAAGAGTACCAACAGCAACCCCAGACACGTGTTTCGGTCTGGTTGAAACTCATCAATTGGATGTAGCTGTGCCTCTCTAAGAATAGTGAGCAATGGGTCCACGTCTGGATTCCCCTAGTAACTGAGGGTGAGACCCAAAGTTACTTGAAATATGCAAATAACAAGGGGGGTCCTGGGAGACTCTCTGCCAGACATGAGTTCTGGTTACAAGAGCCTTACCCAGAGTCTTTAGCTCACTATCTTTCACAGAGGAGAAATATCCTAAACATATCAGTCTTTGTCCTGCCCTGGGGCAGTCCAGCACCGAAATGCTACGCAATTCTCCTCTGAACAAGAGTACCAACAGCAACTCCAGACACGTGTTTTGGTCTGGTTGAACCTCATCAGTAGGGTGTAGCTGTGCCTCTCTAAGAATAGTAAGCAAGGGGTCCACGTCTGGATTCCCCTAGTAACTGAGGGTGAGACCCAAAGTTACTTGAAATTTGCAAATAACAAGGGGGATCCTGGGAGACTCCCTGCCAGACATGAGTCCTGGTTACAAGAGCCTTACCCAGAGTCTTTAGCTCACTATCTTTCACAGAGGAGAAATATCCTAAACATATCAGTCTTTGTCCTGCCCTGGGGCAGTCCAGCACCGAAATGCTAAGCAATTATCCTCTGAACAAGAGTAACAACAGCAACCCCAGACATGTGTTTTGGTCTGGTTGAACCTCATCAGTAGGGTGTAGCTGTGCCTCTCTAAGAATAGTGAGCAAGGGGTCCATGTCTGGATTCCCCTAGTAACTGAGGGTGTGACCCAAAGTTACTTGAAATATGCAAATAACAAGGGGGTAATGGGAGACTCTCTGCCAGACATGAGTCCTGGTTACAAGAGCCTTACCCAGAGTCTTTAGCTCACTATCGTTCACAGAGGAGAAATATACTAAACATATCAGTCTTTGTCCTGCACTGGGGCAGTCCAGCACCGAAATGCTAGGCAATTCTCCTCTGAACAAGAGTACCAATAGCAACCCCAGACACGTGTTTCGGTCTGGTTGAACCTCATCAGTACGGTGTAGCTGTTCCTCTCTAAGAATAGTGAGCAAGGTGTCCACGTCTGGATTCCCCTAGTAACTGAGGGTGAGACCCAAAGTTACTTGAAATATGCAAATAACAAGGGGGGGCTCCTGGGAGACTCTCTGCCAGACATGAGTCCTGGATACAAGAGCCTTACCCAGAGTCTTTAGCTCACTATCTTTCACAGAGGAGAAATATCCTAAACATATCAGTCTTTGTCCTGCCCTGCGGCAGTCCAGCACCGAAATGCTACGCAATTCTCCTCTGAACAAGAGTACCAACAGCAACTCCAGACACGTGTTTTGGTCTGGTTGAACCTCATCGGTAGGTTGTAGCTGTGCCTCTCTAAGAATAGTGAGCAAGGGGTCCACGTCTGGATTCCCCTAGTAACTGAGGGTGAGACCCAAAGTTACTTGAAATTTGCAAATAACAAGGGGGATCCTGGGAGACTCCCTGCCAGACATGAGTCCTGGTTACAAGAGCCTTACCCAGAGTCTTTAGCTCACTATCTTTCACAGAGGAGAAATATCCTAAACATATCAGTCTTTGTCCTGCCCTGGGGCAGTCCAGCACCGAAATGCTAAGCAATTATCCTCTGAACAAGAGTACCAACAGCAACCCCAGACATGTGTTTTGGTCTGGTTGAACCTCATCAGTAGGGTGTAGCTGTGCCTCTCTAAGAATAGTGAGCAAGGGGTCCTTGTCTGGATTCCCCTAGTAACTGAGGGTGTGACCCAAAGTTACTTGAAATGTGCAAATAACAAGGGGGTACTGGGAGACTCTCTGCCAGACATGAGTCCTTGTTACAAGAGCCTTACCCAGAGTCTTTAGCTCACTATCGTTCACAGAGGAGAAATATCCTAAACATATCAGTCTTTGTCCTGCACTGGGGCACTCCAGCACCGAAATGCTAGGCAATTCTCCTCTGAACAAGAGTACCAATAGCATCCCCAGACACGTGTTTCGGTCTGGTTGAACCTCATCAGTACGGTGTAGCTGTTCCTCTCTAAGAATAGTGAGCAAGGGGCCCACGTCTGGATTCCCCCAGTAACTGAGGGTGAGACCCAAAGTTACTTGAAATATGCAAATAACAAGGGGGGGGCTCCTGGGAGACTCTCTGCCAGACATGAGTCCTGGATACAAGAGCCTTACCCAGAGTCTTTAGCTCACTATCTTTCACAGAGGAGAAATATCCTAAACATATCAGTCTTTGTCCTGCCCTGGGGCAGTCCAGCACCGAAATGCTAGGCAATTCTCCTCTAAACAAGAGTACCAAAAGCAACCCCAGACACGTGTTTCGGTCTGGTTGACCCTCATCAGTAGTGTGTAGCTGTGCTTCTCTAAGAATAGTGAGCAAGGGGTCCACGTCTGGATTCACCTAGTAACTGACGGTGAGACCCAAAGTTACTTGAAATTTGCAAATAACAAGGGGGATCCTGGGAGACTCCCTGCCAGACATGAGTCCTGGTTACAAGAGCCTTACCCAGAGTCTTTAGCTCACTATCTTTCACAGAGGAGAAATATCCTAAACATATCAGTCTTTGTCCTGCCCTGGGGAAGTCCAGCACCGAAATGCTAAGCAATTATCCTCTGAACAAGAGTACCAACAGCAACCCCAGACATGTGTTTTGGTCTGGTTGAACCTCATCAGTAGGGTGTAGCTGTGCCTCTCTAAGAATAGTGAGCAAGGGGTCCATGTCTGGATTCCCCTAGTAACTGAGGGTGTGACCCAAAGTTACTTGAAATATGCAAATAACAAGGGGGTACTGGGAGACTCTCTGCGAAGCATGAGTCCTGGTTACAAGAGCCTTACCCAGAGTCTTTAGCTCACTATCGTTCACAGAGGAGAAATATACTAAACATATCAGTCTTTGTCCTGCACTGGGGCAGTCCAGCACCGAAATGCTAGGCAATTCTCCTCTGAACAAGAGTACCAATAGCAACCCCAGACACGTGTTTCGGTCTGGTTGAACCTCATCAGTACGGTGTAGCTGTTCCTCTCTAAGAATAGTGAGCAAGGGATCCACGTCTGGATTCCCCTAGTAACTGAGGGTGAGACCCAAAGTTACTTGAAATATGCAAATAACAAGGGGGGGCTCCTGGGAGACTCTCTGCCAGACATGAGTCCTGGATACAAGAGCCTTACCCAGAGTCTTTAGCTCACTATCTTTCACAGAGGAGAAATATCCTAAACATATCAGTCTTTGTCCTGCCCTGCGGCAGTCCAGCACCGAAATGCTACGCAATTCTCCTCTGAACAAGAGTACCAACAGCAACTCCAGACACGTGTTTTGGTCTGGTTGAACCTCATCGGTAGGTTGTAGCTGTGCCTCTCTAAGAATAGTGAGCAAGGGGTCCACGTCTGGATTCCCCTAGTAACTGAGGGTGAGACCCAAAGTTACTTGAAATATGCAAATAACAAGGAGGGTCATGGGAGACTCTCTGCCAGACATGAGTCCTGGTTACAAAAGCCTTACCCAGATCTTTAGCTCACTATCTTTCACAGAGGAGAAATATCCTAAACATATCAGTCTTTGTCCTGCCCTGGGGCAGTCCAGCACAGAAATGATAGTCAATTCTCCTCTGAACAAGAGTACCAACAGCAACCCCAGACACGTGTTTTGGTGTGGTTGAACCTCATCAGTAGGATGTAGCTGTGCCTCTCTAAGAATAGTGAGCAAGGGGTCCACGTCTGGATTTGACTAGTAACTGAGGGTGAGACCCAAAGTTACTTGAAATATGCAAATAACAAGGGGGGTCATGGGAGACTCTCTGCATTACAGGAGTCCTGGTTACAAGAGCCTTACCCAAAGTCTTTAGCTCACTATCGTTCACAGAAGAAAAATATCATAAACATATCAGTCTTTGTCTTGCTCTGGGGCAGTCCAGCACCGAAATGCTAGGCAATTCTCCTCTGAACAAGAGTACCAAAAGCAACCCCAGACACGTGTTTTGGTCTGGTTGAACCTCATCAGTAGTGTGTAGCTGTATTTCTCTAAGAATAGGGAGCAAGGGGTCCACGTCTGTATTCCCCTAGTAACTGAGGGTGAGACCCAAAGTTACTTGAAATATGCAAATAACTAGGGGGGGTTCCTGGGAGACTCTCTGCCAGACATGAGTCCTGGATACAAGAGCCTTACCCAGAGTCTTTAGCTCACTATCTTTCACAGAGGAGAAATATCCTAAACATATCAGTCTTTGTCCTGCATTGGGGCAGTCCAGCACCGAAATGCTAGGCAATTCTCCTCTGAACAAGAGTACCAGCAGCAACCCCAGACACGTGTTTCGGTCTGGTTGAACCTCATCAGTAGTGTGTAGCTGTGCTTCTCCAAGAATAGTGAGCAAGGGGTCCACGTCTGGATTCCCCTAGTAACTGAGGGTGAGACCCAAAGTTACTTGAAATATGCAAATAACAAGGAGGGTCCTGGGAGACTCTCTGCCAGACATGAGTCCTGGTTACAAAAGCCTTACACAGAGTCTTTAGCTCACTATCTTTCACAGAGGAGAAATATCCTAAACATATCAGTCTTTGTCCTGCCCTGGGGCAGACCAGCACAGAAATGCTAGGCAATTCTCCTCTGAACAAGAGTACCAACAGCAACCCCAGACGCGTGTTTCGGTGTGGTTGAACGTTATCAGTAGGATGTAGCTGTGCCTCTCTAAAAATAGTGAGCAAAGGGTCCACGTCTGGATTCCCCTAGTAACTGAGGGTGAGACCCAAAGTTACTTGAAATATGCAAATAACAAGGGGGGTCCTGGGAGACTCTTTGCCAGACAGAAGTCCTGGTTACAAGAGCCTTACCCAGAGTCTTTAGCTCACTATCTTTCACAGAGGAGAAATATCCTAAACATATCAGGCTTTGTCCTGTCCTGGGGCAGTCCAGCACCAAAATGCTAGGCAATTCTCCTCTGAACAAGAGTACCAACAGCAACCCAGACACGTGTTTCCTTCTGGTTGAAACTCATCAGTAGGGTGTAGCTGTGCCTCTCTAAGAATAGTGAGCAAGGGGTCCACGTCTGGAATCCCCTAGTAACTGAGGGTGAGACCCAAAGTTACTTGAAATATGCAAATAACAAGGAGGGTCCTGGGAGATTCTCTGCCAGACATGAGTCCTGGTTACAAGAGCCTTACCCAGAGTCATTAGCTCACTATCTTTCACAGAGGAGAAATATCCTAAACATATCAGTCTTTGTCCTACACTGGGGCAGTCCAGCACCGAAATGTTAGTCAATTCTCCTCTGAACAAGAGTACCAACAGCAACCCCAGACACGTGTTTCGGTCTGGTTGAACCTCATCAGTAGGATGTAGCTGTGCCTCTCTAAGAATAGTGAGCAAGGGGTCCACGTCTGGATTCCCCTAGTAACTGAGGGTGAGACCCAAAGATACTTGAAATGTGCAAATAACAAGGGGGGTCCTGGGAGACTATCTGCCACACATGAGAACTGGTTACAAGAGCCTTACCCAGAGTCTTTAGCTCACTATCTTTCACAGAGGAGAAATATCCTAAACATATCAGTCTTTCTCCTGCCCTGGGGCAGTCCAGCACCGAAACGCTAGGCAATTCTCGTCCGAACAAGATACCAACAGCAACCCCAGACACGTGTTTCCGGTCTGGTTGAACCTCATCAGTACGGTGTAGCTGTTCCTCTCTAAGAATAGTGAGCAAGGGATCCACGTCTGGATTCCCCTAGTAACTGAGGGTGAGACCCAAAGTTACTTGAAATATGCAAATAACAAGGGGGGGCTCCTGGGAGACTCTCTGCCAGACATGAGTCCTGGATACAAGAGCCTTACCCAGAGTCTTTAGCTCACTATCTTTCACAGAGGAGAAATATCCTAAACATATCAGTCTTTGTCCTGCCCTGCGGCAGTCCAGCACCGAAATGCTACGCAATTCTCCTCTGAACAAGAGTACCAACAGCAACTCCAGACACGTGTTTTGGTCTGGTTGAACCTCATCGGTAGGTTGTAGCTGTGCCTCTCTAAGAATAGTGAGCAAGGGGTCCACGTCTGGATTCCCCTAGTAACTGAGGGTGAGACCCAAAGTTACTTGAAATATGCAAATAACAAGGAGGGTCATGGGAGACTCTCTGCCAGACATGAGTCCTGGTTACAAAAGCCTTACCCAGATCTTTAGCTCACTATCTTTCACAGAGGAGAAATATCCTAAACATATCAGTCTTTGTCCTGCCCTGGGGCAGTCCAGCACAGAAATGATAGTCAATTCTCCTCTGAACAAGAGTACCAACAGCAACCCCAGACACGTGTTTCGGTGTGGTTGAACCTCATCAGTAGGATGTAGCTGTGCCTCTCTAAGAATAGTGAGCAAGGGGTCCACGTCTGGATTTGACTAGTAACTGAGGGTGAGACCCAAAGTTACTTGAAATATGCAAATAACAAGGGGGGTCATGGGAGACTCTCTGCATTACAGGAGTCCTGGTTACAAGAGCCTTACCCAAAGTCTTTAGCTCACTATCGTTCACAGAAGAAAAATATCATAAACATATCAGTCTTTGTCCTGCTCTGGGGCAGTCCAGCACCGAAATGCTAGGCAATTCTCCTCTGAACAAGAGTACCAAAAGCAACCCCAGACACGTGTTTTGGTCTGGTTGAACCTCATCAGTAGTGTGTAGCTGTATTTCTCTAAGAATAGGGAGCAAGGGGTCCACGTCTGGATTCCCCTAGTAACTGAGGGTGAGACCCACAGTTACTTGAAATATGCAAATAACTAGGGGGGGTTCCTGGGAGACTCTCTGCCAGACATGAGTCCTGGATACAAGAGCCTTACCTAGAGTCTTTAGCTCACTATCTTTCACAGAGGAGAAATATCCTAAACATATCAGTCTTTGTCCTGCCCTGGGGCAGTCCAGCACCGAAATGCTAGGCAATTCTCCTCTGAACAAGAGTACCAGCAGCAACCCCAGACACGTGTTTCGGTCTGGTTGAACCTCATCAGTAGTGTGTAGCTGTGCTTCTCCAAGAATAGTGAGCAAGGGGTCCACGTCTGGATTCCCCTAGTAACTGAGGGTGAGACCCAAAGTTACTTGAAATATGCAAATAACAAGGAGGGTCCTGGGAGACTCTCTGCCAGACATGAGTCCTGGTTACAAAAGCCTTACACAGAGTCTTTAGCTCACTATCTTTCACAGAGGAGAAATATCCTAAACATATCAGTCTTTGTCCTGCCCTGGGGCAGACCAGCACAGAAATGCTAGGCAATTCTCCTCTGAACAAGAGTACCAACAGCAACCCCAGACGCGTGTTTCGGTGTGGTTGAACGTTATCAGTAGGATGTAGCTGTGCCTCTCTAAAAATAGTGAGCAAAGGGTCCACGTCTGGATTCCCCTAGTAACTGAGGGTGAGACCCAAAGTTACTTGAAATATGCAAATAACAAGGGGGGTCCTGGGAGACTCTTTGCCAGACAGAAGTCCTGGTTACAAGAGCCTTACCCAGAGTCTTTAGCTCACTATCTTTCACAGAGGAGAAATATCCTAAACATATCAGGCTTTGTCCTGTCCTGGGGCAGTCCAGCACCAAAATGCTAGGCAATTCTCCTCTGAACAAGAGTACCAACAGCAACCCAGACACGTGTTTCCTTCTGGTTGAAACTCATCAGTAGGGTGTAGCTGTGCCTCTCTAAGAATAGTGAGCAAGGGGTCCACGTCTGGAATCCCCTAGTAACTGAGGGTGAGACCCAAAGTTACTTGAAATATGCAAATAACAAGGAGGGTCCTGGGAGATTCTCTGCCAGACATGAGTCCTGGTTACAAGAGCCTTACCCAGAGTCATTAGCTCACTATCTTTCACAGAGGAGAAATATCCTAAACATATCAGTCTTTGTCCTACACTGGGGCAGTCCAGCACCGAAATGTTAGTCAATTCTCCTCTGAACAAGAGTACCAACAGCAACCCCAGACACGTGTTTCGGTCTGGTTGAACCTCATCAGTAGGATGTAGCTGTGCCTCTCTAAGAATAGTGAGCAAGGGGTCCACGTCTGGATTCCCCTAGTAACTGAGGGTGAGACCCAAAGATACTTGAAATGTGCAAATAACAAGGGGGGTCCTGGGAGACTATCTGCCACACATGAGAACTGGTTACAAGAGCCTTACCCAGAGTCTTTAGCTCACTATCTTTCACAGAGGAGAAATATCCTAAACATATCAGTCTTTCTCCTGCCCTGGGGCAGTCCAGCACCGAAACGCTAGGCAATTCTCGTCCGAACAAGATACCAACAGCAACCCCAGACACGTGTTTCCGGTCTGGTTGAACCTCATCAGTACGGTGTAGCTGTTCCTCTCTAAGAATAGTGAGCAAGGGATCCACGTCTGGATTCCCCTAGTAACTGAGGGTGAGACCCAAAGTTACTTGAAATATGCAAATAACAAGGGGGGGCTCCTGGGAGACTCTCTGCCAGACATGAGTCCTGGATACAAGAGCCTTACCCAGAGTCTTTAGCTCACTATCTTTCACAGAGGAGAAATATCCTAAACATATCAGTCTTTGTCCTGCCCTGCGGCAGTCCAGCACCGAAATGCTACGCAATTCTCCTCTGAACAAGAGTACCAACAGCAACTCCAGACACGTGTTTTGGTCTGGTTGAACCTCATCGGTAGGTTGTAGCTGTGCCTCTCTAAGAATAGTGAGCAAGGGGTCCACGTCTGGATTCCCCTAGTAACTGAGGGTGAGACCCAAAGTTACTTGAAATATGCAAATAACAAGGAGGGTCATGGGAGACTCTCTGCCAGACATGAGTCCTGGTTACAAAAGCCTTACCCAGATCTTTAGCTCACTATCTTTCACAGAGGAGAAATATCCTAAACATATCAGTCTTTGTCCTGCCCTGGGGCAGTCCAGCACAGAAATGATAGTCAATTCTCCTCTGAACAAGAGTACCAACAGCAACCCCAGACACGTGTTTCGGTGTGGTTGAACCTCATCAGTAGGATGTAGCTGTGCCTCTCTAAGAATAGTGAGCAAGGGGTCCATGTCTGGATTTGACTAGTAACTGAGGGTGAGACCCAAAGTTACTTGAAATATGCAAATAACAAGGGGGGTCATGGGAGACTCTCTGCATTACAGGAGTCCTGGTTACAAGAGCCTTACCCAAAGTCTTTAGCTCACTATCGTTCACAGAAGAAAAATATCATAAACATATCAGTCTTTGTCCTGCTCTGGGGCAGTCCAGCACCGAAATGCTAGGCAATTCTCCTCTGAACAAGAGTACCAAAAGCAACCCCAGACACGTGTTTTGGTCTGGTTGAACCTCATCAGTAGTGTGTAGCTGTATTTCTCTAAGAATAGGGAGCAAGGGGTCCACGTCTGGATTCCCCTAGTAACTGAGGGTGAGACCCACAGTTACTTGAAATATGCAAATAACTAGGGGGGGTTCCTGGGAGACTCTCTGCCAGACATGAGTCCTGGATACAAGAGCCTTACCTAGAGTCTTTAGCTCACTATCTTTCACAGAGGAGAAATATCCTAAACATATCAGTCTTTGTCCTGCCCTGGGGCAGTCCAGCACCGAAATGCTAGGCAATTCTCCTCTGAACAAGAGTACCAGCAGCAACCCCAGACACGTGTTTCGGTCTGGTTGAACCTCATCAGTAGTGTGTAGCTGTGCTTCTCCAAGAATAGTGAGCAAGGGGTCCACGTCTGGATTCCCCTAGTAACTGAGGGTGAGACCCAAAGTTACTTGAAATATGCAAATAACAAGGAGGGTCCTGGGAGACTCTCTGCCAGACATGAGTCCTGGTTACAAAAGCCTTACACAGAGTCTTTAGCTCACTATCTTTCACAGAGGAGAAATATCCTAAACATATCAGTCTTTGTCCTGCCCTGGGGCAGACCAGCACAGAAATGCTAGGCAATTCTCCTCTGAACAAGAGTACCAACAGCAACCCCAGACGCGTGTTTCGGTGTGGTTGAACGTTATCAGTAGGATGTAGCTGTGCCTCTCTAAAAATAGTGAGCAAAGGGTCCACGTCTGGATTCCCCTAGTAACTGAGGGTGAGACCCAAAGTTACTTGAAATATGCAAATAACAAGGGGGGTCCTGGGAGACTCTTTGCCAGACAGAAGTCCTGGTTACAAGAGCCTTACCCAGAGTCTTTAGCTCACTATCTTTCACAGAGGAGAAATATCCTAAACATATCAGGCTTTGTCCTGTCCTGGGGCAGTCCAGCACCAAAATGCTAGGCAATTCTCCTCTGAACAAGAGTACCAACAGCAACCCAGACACGTGTTTCCTTCTGGTTGAAACTCATCAGTAGGGTGTAGCTGTGCCTCTCTAAGAATAGTGAGCAAGGGGTCCACGTCTGGAATCCCCTAGTAACTGAGGGTGAGACCCAAAGTTACTTGAAATATGCAAATAACAAGGAGGGTCCTGGGAGATTCTCTGCCAGACATGAGTCCTGGTTACAAGAGCCTTACCCAGAGTCATTAGCTCACTATCTTTCACAGAGGAGAAATATCCTAAACATATCAGTCTTTGTCCTACACTGGGGCAGTCCAGCACCGAAATGTTAGTCAATTCTCCTCTGAACAAGAGTACCAACAGCAACCCCAGACACGTGTTTCGGTCTGGTTGAACCTCATCAGTAGGATGTAGCTGTGCCTCTCTAAGAATAGTGAGCAAGGGGTCCACGTCTGGATTCCCCTAGTAACTGAGGGTGAGACCCAAAGATACTTGAAATGTGCAAATAACAAGGGGGGTCCTGGGAGACTATCTGCCACACATGAGAACTGGTTACAAGAGCCTTACCCAGAGTCTTTAGCTCACTATCTTTCACAGAGGAGAAATATCCTAAACATATCAGTCTTTCTCCTGCCCTGGGGCAGTCCAGCACCGAAACGCTAGGCAATTCTCGTCCGAACAAGATACCAACAGCAACCCCAGACACGTGTTTCCGGTCTGATTGAACCTCATCAGTAGTGTGTAGCTGTGCTTCTCTAAGAATAGTGAGCAAGGGGTCAACATCTGGATTCCCTCAGTAATTGAGGGTGAGATCCAAAGTTACTTGAAATATGCAAATAAAAACGAGGGTCCTGGGAGACTCTCTGCCAGACATGAGTCCAGGTTACAAAAGCCTTACCCAGAGTCTTTAGCTCACTATCTTTCACAGAGGAGAAATAATCTAAACATATCAATCTTTGTCCTGCCCTGGGGCAGTCCAGCACAGAAATGCTAGGCAATTCTCCTCTAAACACGAGTTCCAACACCAACCCCAGACAAGTGTTTCGGTGTTGTTGAACCTCATCAGTCGGATGTAGCTGTGCCTCTCTAAGAATAGTGAGCAAGAGGTCCACCTCTGGATTCCCCTAGTAACTGAGGGTGAGACCCAAAATTACTTGAAATATGCAAATAACAAGGGGGTTAATGGGAGGCTCTCTGCCAGACAGGAGTCCTGGTTACAAGAGCCTTACCCAGAGTCTTTAGCTCACTATCTTTCACAGAGGAGAAATATCCTAAACATATCAGTCTTTGTCCTGCCCTGGGGCAGTCCAGCACCGAAATGCTAGGCAATTCTCCTCTGAACAAGAGTACCAACAGCAACCCCAGATACGTGTTTCGGTGTGGTTGAAACTCATCAGAAGGGTGTAGCTGTGCCTCTCTAAGAATAGTGAGCAAGGGGTCCACGTCTGGATACCGCTAGTAACTGAGGGAGAGACCCAAAGTTACTTGAAATATGCAAATAACAAGGGGGGTCCTGAGAGACTCTCTGCCAGACATGAGTCCTGGTTACAAGAGTCTTACCGAGAGTCTTTAGCTCATTATCTTTCACAGAGGAGAACTATCCTAAACATATCAGTCGTTGTCCTGCACTGGGGCAGTCCAGCACCGAAATGCTAGTCAATTCTCCTCTGAACAAGAGTACCAACAGCAACCCCAGACACGTGTTTCGGTCTGGTTGAAACTCATCAATTGGATGTAGCTGTGCCTCTCTAAGAATAGTGAGCAAGAGGTCCACCTCTGGATTCCCCTAGTAACTGAGGGTGAGACCCAAAATTACTTGAAATATGCAAATAACAAGGGGGTTAATGGGAGGCTCTCTGCCAGACAGGAGTCCTGGTTACAAGAGCCTTACCCAGAGTCTTTAGCTCACTATCTTTCACAGAGGAGAAATATCCTAAACATATCAGTCTATGTCCTGCCCTGGGGCAGTCCAGCACCGAAATGCTAGGCAATTCTCCTCTGAACAAGAGTACCAACAGCAACCCCAGACACGTGTTTCGGTCTGGTTGAACCACATCTGTAGGGCGTAGCTGTGCCTCTCTAAGAATAGTGAGCAAGGGGTCCATGTCTGGATTCCCCTAGTAACTGAGAGTTAGACCCAAAGTTACTTGAAATATGCAAATAACAAGGGGGGGTCCTGGGAGACTCTCTGCCACACATGAGGCCTGGTTACAAGAGCCTTACCCAGAGTCTGTAGCTCACTATCTTTCACAGAGTAGAAATATCCTAAACATATCAGTCTTTGTCCTGCACTGGGGCAGTCCAGCACCGAAATGCTAGTCAATTCTCCTCTGAACAAGAGTACCAACAGCAACCCCAGACACGTGTTTCGGTCTGCTTGAACCTCATCAGTTGGCTATAGCTGTGCCTCTCTAAGAATAGTGAGCAAGGGGTCCACGTCTGGATTCCCCTAGTAACTGAGGGTGAGACCCAAAGTTACTTGAAATATGCAAATAACAAGGAGGGTACTGGGAGACTCTCTGCCAGACATGAGTCCTGGTTACAAGAGCCTTACCCAGAGTCTTTAGCTCACTATCTTTCACAGAGCAGAAATATCCTAAACATATCAGTCTTTGTCCTGCCCTGGGGCAATCCAGCACTGAAATGCTAGGCAATTCTCCTCTGAACAAGAGTACCAACAGCAACCCCAGACACGTGTTTTGGTCTGGTTGAACCTCATCAGTAGGTTGTAGCTGTGCCTCTCTAAGAATAGTGAGCAAAGGGTCCACGTCTGGATTCCCCTAGTAACTGAGGGTGAGACCCAAAGTTACTTGAAATAGGCAAATAACAAGGAGGGTCCTGGGAGACCCTCTGCCACACATGAGTCCTGGTTACAAAAGCCTTACCCAGAGTCGTTAGCTCACTATCTTTCACAGAAGAGAAATATCCTACACATATCAGTCTTTGTCCTGCCCTGGGGCAGTCCAGCACCGAAATGCTATGCAATTCTCCTCTGAACAAGAGTACCAACAGCAACCCCAGACACGTGTTTCGGTCTGGTTGAACCTCATCAGTAGGATGTAGCTGTGCCTCTCTAAGAATAGTGAGGAAGGGGTCCATGTCTGGATTCCCCTAGTAACTGAGGGAGAGACCTAAAGTTACTTGAAATATGCAAATAACAAGGGGGGTCCTGAGAGACTCTCTGCCAGACATGAGTCCTGGTTACAAGAGCCTTACCGAGAGTCTTTAGCTCATTATCTTTCACAGAGGAGAAATATCCTAAACATATCAGTCTTTGTCCTGCACTGGGGCAGTCCAGCACCGAAATGCTAGTCAATTCTCCTCTGAACAAGAGTACCAACAGCAACCCCAGACACGTGTTTCGGTCTGGTTGAAACTCATCAATTGGATGTAGCTGTGCCTCTCTAAGAATAGTGAGCAAGGGGTCCACATCTGGATTCCCCTAGTAACTGAGGGTGAGACCCAAAGTTACTTGAAATATGCAAATAACAAGGGGGGTCCTGGGAGACTCTCTGCCAGACATGAGTCCTGGTTACAAGAGCCTTACCCAGAGTCTTTAGGTCACTATCTTTCACAGAGGAGAAATATCCTAAACATATCAGTCTTTGTCCTGCCCTCGGGCAGTCCAGCACCGAAATGCTAGGCAATTCTCCTCTGAACAAGAGTACCAACAGCAACCCCAGACACGTGTTTCGGTCTGGTTGAACCACATCTGTAGGGCGTAGCTGTGCCTCTCTAAGAATAGTGAGCAAGGGGTCCATGTCTGGATTCCCCTAGTAACTGAGAGTTAGACCCAAAGTTACTTGAAATATGCAAATAACAAGGGGGGGTCCTGGGAGACTCTCTGCCAGACATGAGGCCTGGTTACAAGAGCCTTACCCAGAGTCTGTAGCTCACTATCTTTCACAGAGGAGAAATATCCTAAACATATCAGTCTTTGTCCTGCACTGGGGCAGTCCAGCACCGAAATGCTAGTCAATTCTCCTCTGAACAAGAGTACCAACAGCAACCCCAGACACGTGTTTCGGTCTGCTTGAACCTCATCAGTTGGCTATAGCTGTGCCTCTCTAAGAATAGTGAGCAAGGGGTCCACGTCTGGATTCCCCTAGTAACTGAGGGTGAGACCCAAAGTTACTTGAAATATACAAATAACAAGGAGGGTACTGGGAGACTCTCTGCCAGACATGAGTCCTGGTTACAAGAGCCTTACCCAGAGTCTTTAGCTCACTATCTTTCACAGAGCAGAAATATCCTAAACATATCAGTCTTTGTCCTGCCCTGGGGCAGTCCAGCACTGAAATGCTAGGCAATTCTCCTCTGAACAAGAGTACCAGCAGCAACCCCAGACACATGTTTTGGTCTGGTTGAACCTCATCAGTAGGGTGTAGCTGTGCCTCTCTAAGAATAGTGAGAAAAGGGTCCACGTCTGGATTCCCCTAGTAACTGAGGGTGAGACCCAAAGTTACTTGAAATAGGCAAATAACAAGGAGGTTCCTGGGAGACCCTCTGCCAGACATGAGTCCTGGTTACAAAAGCCTTACCCAGAGTTGTTAGCTCACTATCTTTCACAGAAGAGAAATATCCTACACATATCAGTCTTTGCCCTGCCCTGGGGCAGTCCAGCACCGAAATGCTATGCAATTCTCCTCTGAACAAGAGTACCAACAGCAACCCCAGACACGTGTTTTGGTCTGGTTGAACCTCATCAGTAGGATGTAGCTGTGCCTCTCTAAGAATAGTGAGGAAGGGGTCCATGTCTGGATTCCCCTAGTAACTGAGGGAGAGACCTAAAGTTACTTGAAATATGCAAATAACAAGGGTGGTCCTGAGAGACTCTCTGCCACACTTGAGTCCTGGTTACAAGAGCCTTACCCAGAGTCTTTAGCTCACTATCTTTCACAGAGGAGAAATATCCTAAACATATCAGTCGTTGTCCTGCACTGGGGCAGTCCAGCACCGAAATGCTAGCCAATTCTCCTCTGAACAAGAGTACCAACAGCATCCCCAGACACGTGTTTCGGTCTGGTTGAAACTCATCAATTGGATGTAGCTGTGCCTCTCTAAGAATAGTGAGCAAGGGGTCCACGTCTGGATTCCCCTAGTAACTGAGGGTGAGACCCAAAGTTACTTGAAATATGCAAATAACAAGGGGGTCCTGGGAGACTCTCTGCCAGACATGAGTCCTGGTTACAAGAGCCTTACCCAGAGTCTTTAGCCCGCTATCTTTCACAGAGGAGAAATATCCTAAACATATCAGTCTTTGTCCTGCCCTGGGGCAGTCCAGCACCGAAATGCTAGGCAATTCTCCTCTGAACAAGAGTACCAACATTATCCCCAGACACGTGTTTCGGTCTGGTTGAACCTCATCAGTAGGGCGTAGCTGTGCCTGTCTAAGAATAGTGAGCAAGGGTTCCAAATCTGGATTCCCCTAGTAACTGAGGGTGAGACCCAAAGTTACTTGAAATATGCAAATAACAAGGGGGGTCCTGGGAGACTCTCTGCCAGACATGAGTCCTGGTTACAAGAGCCTTACCCAGAGTCTTTAGGTCACTATCTTTCACAGAGGAGAAATATCCTAAACATATCAGTCTTTGTCCTGCCCTCGGGCAGTCCAGCACCGAAATGCTAGGCAATTCTCCTCTGAACAAGAGTACCAACAGCAACCCCAGACACGTGTTTCGGTCTGGTTGAACCACATCTGTAGGGCGTAGCTGTGCCTCTCTAAGAATAGTGAGCAAGGGGTCCATGTCTGGATTCCCCTAGTAACTGAGAGTTAGACCCAAAGTTACTTGAAATATGCAAATAACAAGGGGGGGTCCTGGGAGACTCTCTGCCAGACATGAGGCCTGGTTACAAGAGCCTTACCCAGAGTCTGTAGCTCACTATCTTTCACAGAGGAGAAATATCCTAAACATATCAGTCTTTGTCCTGCACTGGGGCAGTCCAGCACCGAAATGCTAGTCAATTCTCCTCTGAACAAGAGTACCAACAGCAACCCCAGACACGTGTTTCGGTCTGCTTGAACCTCATCAGTTGGCTATAGCTGTGCCTCTCTAAGAATAGTGAGCAAGGGGTCCACGTCTGGATTCCCCTAGTAACTGAGGGTGAGACCCAAAGTTACTTGAAATATACAAATAACAAGGAGGGTACTGGGAGACTCTCTGCCAGACATGAGTCCTGGTTACAAGAGCCTTACCCAGAGTCTTTAGCTCACTATCTTTCACAGAGCAGAAATATCCTAAACATATCAGTCTTTGTCCTGCCCTGGGGCAGTCCAGCACTGAAATGCTAGGCAATTCTCCTCTGAACAAGAGTACCAGCAGCAACCCCAGACACATGTTTTGGTCTGGTTGAACCTCATCAGTAGGGTGTAGCTGTGCCTCTCTAAGAATAGTGAGAAAAGGGTCCACGTCTGGATTCCCCTAGTAACTGAGGGTGAGACCCAAAGTTACTTGAAATAGGCAAATAACAAGGAGGTTCCTGGGAGACCCTCTGCCAGACATGAGTCCTGGTTACAAAAGCCTTACCCAGAGTTGTTAGCTCACTATCTTTCACAGAAGAGAAATATCCTACACATATCAGTCTTTGCCCTGCCCTGGGGCAGTCCAGCACCGAAATGCTATGCAATTCTCCTCTGAACAAGAGTACCAACAGCAACCCCAGACACGTGTTTTGGTCTGGTTGAACCTCATCAGTAGGATGTAGCTGTGCCTCTCTAAGAATAGTGAGGAAGGGGTCCATGTCTGGATTCCCCTAGTAACTGAGGGAGAGACCTAAAGTTACTTGAAATATGCAAATAACAAGGGTGGTCCTGAGAGACTCTCTGCCACACTTGAGTCCTGGTTACAAGAGCCTTACCCAGAGTCTTTAGCTCACTATCTTTCACAGAGGAGAAATATCCTAAACATATCAGTCGTTGTCCTGCACTGGGGCAGTCCAGCACCGAAATGCTAGCCAATTCTCCTCTGAACAAGAGTACCAACAGCATCCCCAGACACGTGTTTCGGTCTGGTTGAAACTCATCAATTGGATGTAGCTGTGCCTCTCTAAGAATAGTGAGCAAGGGGTCCACGTCTGGATTCCCCTAGTAACTGAGGGTGAGACCCAAAGTTACTTGAAATATGCAAATAACAAGGGGGTCCTGGGAGACTCTCTGCCAGACATGAGTCCTGGTTACAAGAGCCTTACCCAGAGTCTTTAGCCCGCTATCTTTCACAGAGGAGAAATATCCTAAACATATCAGTCTTTGTCCTGCCCTGGGGCAGTCCAGCACCGAAATGCTAGGCAATTCTCCTCTGAACAAGAGTACCAACATTATCCCCAGACACGTGTTTCGGTCTGGTTGAACCTCATCAGTAGGGCGTAGCTGTGCCTGTCTAAGAATAGTGAGCAAGGGTTCCAAATCTGGATTCCCCTAGTAACTGAGTGTGAGACCCAAAGTTAGTTGAAATATGCAAATAACAAGGAGGGTCCTGGGAGACTCTCTGCCAGACATGAGTCCTGGTTGCAAGAGCCTTACCCAGAGTCCTTAGCTCACAATCTTTCACAGAGGAGAAATATCCTAAACATGTCAGTCTTTGTCCTGCACTGGGGCAGTCCACCACCGAAATGCTAGTCAATTCTCCTCTGAACAAGAGTACCAACAGCAACCCCAGACACGTGTTTTGGACTAGTTGAACCTCAGCAGTAGGGCGTAGCTGTGCCTCTCTGAGAATAGTGAGCAAGGGGTCCACGTCTGGATTCACCTAGTAACTGAGGGTGAGACCAAAAGTTACTTGAAATATGCAAATAACAAGGGGTGTCCTGGGAGACTCCCTGCCAGACATGAGTCCTGGTACAAGAGCCTTACTGAGAGTCTTTAGCTCACTACCTTTCACAGAGGAGAAATATCCTAAACATGTCAGTCTTTGTCCTGCACTGGGGCAGTCCAGCACCGAAATGCTAGTCAATTCTCCTCTGAACAAGAGTCCCAACAGAAACCCCAGACACGTGTTTCAGTCTGGTTGAAACTCATCAATTGGATGTAGCTGTGCCTCTCTAAGAAAAGTGAGCAATGGGTCCACGTCTGGATTCCCCTAGTAACTGAGGGTGAGACCCAACGTTACTTGAAATATGCAAATGACAAGGGGGTTCCTGGGAGACGCTCTGCCAGACATGAGTCCTGGTTACAAGAGCCTTACCCAGAGTCTTTAGCTCACTATCTTTCACAGAGGAGAAATATCCTAAACATATCAGTCTTTGTCCTGCCCTGGGGCAGTCCAGCACCGAAATGCTACGCAATTCTCCTCTGAACAAGAGTACCAACAGCAACCCGAGACACGTGTTTTGGTCTGGTTGAACCTCATCAGTGGGGTGTAGCTGTGCCTCTCTAAGAATAGTGAGCAAGGGGTCCAAGTCTGGATTCCCCTAGTAACTGTGGGTGAGACCCAAAGTTACTTGAAATTTGCAAATAACAAGGGGGGTCCTGGGAGACTCCCTGCCAGACATGAGACCTGGTTACAAGAGCCTTACCCAGAGTCTTTAGCTCACTATCTTTCACAGAGGAGAAATATCCTAAACATATCAGTCTTTGTCCTGCACTGGGGCAGTCCAGCACCAAAATGCTAGTCAATTCTCCTCTGAACAAGAGCACCAACAGCAATACCCCAGACACGTGTTTCGGTCTGGTTGAAACTCATCAATTGGATGTAGCTGTGCCTCTCTAAGAATAGTGAGCAAGGGGTCAACGTCTGGATTCCCCTAGTAACTGAGGGTGAGACCCAAAGTTACTTGAAATATGCAAATAACAAGGGGGGTACTGGGAGACTCCCTGCCAGACATGAGTCCTGGTTACAAGAGCCTTACCCAGAGTCTTTAACTCACTATCTTTCACAGAAGAGAAATATCCTAAACATATCAGTCTTTGTCCTGCCCTGGGGCAGTCCAGCACCGAAATGCTAGGCAATTCTCCTCTGAACAAGAGTACCAACAAAAACCTCAGACACGTGTTTCTGTCTGGTTGAACCTCATTAGTAGGGTGTAGCTGTGTTTCTCTAAGAATAGTGAGCAAGGGGTCCACGTCTGGATTCCCCTAGTAACTGAGGGTGAGACCCAAAGTTACTTGAAATAGCCAAATAACAAGGAGGGTCCTGGGAGACCCTCTGCCAGACATGAGTCCTGGTACAAGAGCCTTACTGAGAGTCTTTAGCTCACTACCTTTCACAGAGGAGAAATATCCTAAACATGTCAGTCTTTGTCCTGCACTGGGGCAGTCCAGCACCGAAATGCTAGTCGATTCTCCTCTGAACAAGAGTACCAACAGCAACCCCAGACACGTGTTTCGGCCTGGTTGAAACTCATCTATTGGATGTAGCTGTGCCTCTCTAAGAATAGTGAACATGGGTCCACGTCTGGATTCCCCTAGTAACTGAGGGTGAGACCCAAAGTTACTTGAAATATGCAAATAACAAGGGGGGGTGGCTCCTGGGAGACTCTCTGCCAGACATGAGTCCTGGATACAAGAGCTTTACCCAGAGTCTTTAGCTCAATATCTTTCACAGAGGAGAAATATCCTAAACATATCAGTCTTTGTCCTGCCCTGGGGGGGTCCAGCACAGAAATGCTAGACAATTCTCCACTGAACAAGAGTACCAAAAGCAACCCCAGACACGTGTTTTGGTCTGGTTGAACCTCATCAGTAGTGTGTAGCTGTGCTTCTCTAAGAATAGTGAGCAAGGGGTCCACGTCTGGATTCCCCTAGTAACTGACGGTGAGACCCAAAGTTACTTGAAATATGCAAATAACAAGGAGGGTCATGGGAGACTCTCTGCCAGACATGAGTCCTGGTTACAAAAGCCTTACCCAGATCTTTAGCTCACTATCTTTCACAGAGGAGAAATATCCTAAACATATCAGTCTTTGTCCTGCCCTGGGGGGGTCCAGCACAGAAATGATAGTCAATTCTCCTCTGAACAAGAGTACCAACAGCAACCCCAGACACGTGTTTTGGTGTGGTTGAACCTCAACAGTAGGATGTAGCTGTGCCTCTCTAAGAATAAGGAGCAAGGGGTCCACGTCTGGATTTGACTAGTAACTGAGGGTGAGACCCAAAGTTACTTGAAATATGCAAATAACAAGGGGGGTCATGGGAGACTCTCTGCATTACAGGAGTCCTGGTTACAAGAGCCTTACCCAAAGTCTTTAGCTCACTATCGTTCACAGAAGAAAAATATCGTAAACATATCAGTCTTTGTCCTGCTCTGGGGCAGTCCAGCACCGAAATGCTAGGCAATTCTCCTCTGAACAAGAGTACCAAAAGCAACCCCAGACACGTGTTTTGGTCTGGTTGAACCTCATCAGTAGTGTGTAGCTGTATTTCTCTAAGAATAGGGAGCAAGGGGTCCACGTCTGGATTCCCCTAGTAACTGAGGGTGAGACCCAAAGTTACTTGAAATATGCAAATAACTAGAGGGGGTTCCTGGGAGACGCTCTGCCAGACATGAGTCCTCGATACAAGAGCCTTACCCAGAGTCTTTAGCTCACTATCTTTCACAGAGGAGAAATATCCTAAACATATCAGTCTTTGTCCTTCCCTGTGGCAGTCCAGCACCGAAATGCTAGGCAATTCTCCTCTGAACAAGAGTACCAGCAGCAACCCCAGACACGTGTTTCGGTCTGGTTGAACCTCATCAGTAGTGTGTAGCTGTGCTTCTCCAAGAATAGTGAGCAAGGGGTCCACGTCTGGATTCCCCTAGTAACTGAGGGTGAGACCCAAAGTTACTTGAAATATGCAAATAACAAGGAGGGTCCTGGGAGACTCTCTGCCAGACATGAGTCCTGGTTACAAAAGCCTTACACAGAGTCTTTAGCTCACTATCTTTCACAGAGGAGAAATATCCTAAACATATCAGTCTTTGTCCTGCCCTGGGGCAGCCCAGCACAGAAATGCTAGGCAATTCTCCTCTGAACAAGAGTACCAACAGCAACCCCAGACACGTGTTTCGGTGTGGTTGAACGTTATCAGTAGGATGTAGCTGTGCCTCTCTAAAAATAGTGAGCAAAGGGTCCACGTCTGGATTCCCCTAGTAACTGAGGGTGAGACCCAAAGTTACTTGAAATATGCAAATAACAAGGGGGGTCCTGGGAGACTCTTTGCCAGACAGAAGTCCTGGTTACAAGAGCCTTACCCAGAGTCTTTAGCTCACTATCTTTCACAGAGGAGAAATATCCTAAACATATCAGGCTTTGTCCTGCCCTGGGGCAGTCCAGCACCAAAATGCTAGGCAATTCTCCTCTGAACAAGAGTACCAACAGGAACCCAGACACGTGTTTCCTTCTGGTTGAAACTCATCAGTAGGGTGTAGCTGTGCCTCTCTAAGAATAGTGAGCAAGGGGTCCACGTCTGGATTCCCCTAGTAACTGAGTGTGAGACCCAAAGTTACTTGAAATATGCAAATAACAAGGAGGGTCCTGGGAGATTCTCTGCCAGACATGAGTCCTGGTTACAAGAGCCTTACCCAGAGTCATTAGCTCACTATCTTTCACAGAGGAGAAATATCCTAAACATATCAGTCTTTGTCCTACACTGGGGCAGTCCAGCACCGAAATGTTAGTCAATTCTCCTCTGAACAAGAGTACCAACAGCAACCCCAGACACGTGTTTCGGTCTGGTTGAACCTCATCAGTAGGATGTAGCTGTGCCTCTCTAAGAATATTGAGCAAGGGGTCCACGTCTGGATTCCCCTAGTAACTGAGGGTGAGACCCAAAGATACTTGAAATGTGCAAATAACAAGGGGGGTCCTGGGAGACTATCTGCCACACATGAGAACTGGTTACAAGAGCCTTACCCAGAGTCTTTAGCTCACTATCTTTCACAGAGGAGAAATATCCTAAACATATCAGTCTTTCTCCTGCCCTGGGGCAGTCCAGCACCGAAACGCTAGGCAATTCTCGTCCGAACAAGATACCAACAGCAACCCCAGACACGTGTTTCCGGTCTGATTGAACCTCATCAGTAGTGTGTAGCTGTGCTTCTCTAAGAATAGTGAGCAAGGGGTCAACATCTGGATTCCCTCAGTAACTGAGGGTGAGATCCAAAGTTACTTGAAATATGCAAATAAAAACGAGGGTCCTGGGAGACTCTCTGCCAGACATGAGTCCAGGTTACAAAAGCCTTACCCAGAGTCTTTAGCTCACTATCTTTCACAGAGGAGAAATAATCTAAACATATCAATCTTTGTCCTGCCCTGGGGCAGTCCAGCACAGAAATGCTAGGCAATTCTCCTCTAAACACGAGTTCCAACACCAACCCCAGGCAAGTGTTTCGGTGTTGTTGAACCTCATCAGTCGGATGTAGCTGTGCCTCTCTAAGAATAGTGAGCAAGAGGTCCACCTCTGGATTCCCCTAGTAACTGAGGGTGAGACCCAAAATTACTTGAAATATGCAAATAACAAGGGGGGTAATGGGAGGCTCTCTGCCAGACAGGAGTCCTGGTTACAAGAGCCTTACCCAGAGTCTGTAGCTCACTATCTTTCACAGAGGAGAAATATCCTAAACATATCAGTCTTTGTCCTGCACTGGGGCAGTCCAGCACCGAAATGCTAGTCAATTCTCCTCTGAACAAGAGTACCAACAGCAACCCCAGACACGTGTTTCGGTCTGCTTGAACCTCATCAGTTGGCTATAGCTGTGCCTCTCTAAGAATAGTGAGCAAGGGGTCCACGTCTGGATTCCCCTAGTAACTGAGGGTGAGACCCAAAGTTACTTGAAATATGCAAATAACAAGGAGGGTACTGGGAGACTCTCTGCCAGACATGAGTCCTGGTTACAAGAGCCTTACCTAGAGTCTTTAGCTCACTATCTTTCACAGAGCAGAAATATCCTAAACATATCAGTCTTTGTCCTGCCCTGGGGCAGTCCAGCACTGAAATGCTAGGCAATTCTCCTCTGAACAAGAGTACCAACAGCAACCCCAGACACATGTTTTGGTCTGGTTGAACCTCATCAGTAGGGTGTAGCTGTGCCTCTCTAAGAATAGTGAGCAAAGGGTCCACGTCTGGATTCCCCTAGTAACTGAGGGTGAGACCCAAAGTTACTTGAAATAGGCAAATAACAAGGAGGTTCCTGGGAGACCCTCTGCCAGACATGAGTCCTGGTTACAAAAGCCTTACCCAGAGTTGTTAGCTCACTATCTTTCACAGAAGAGAAATATCCTACACATATCAGTCTTTGCCCTGCCCTGGGGCAGTCCAGCACCGAAATGCTATGCAATTCTCCTCTGAACAAGAGTACCAACAGCAACCCCAGACACGTGTTTTGGTCTGGTTGAACCTCATCAGTAGGATGTAGCTGTGCCTCTCTAAGAATAGTGAGGAATTGGTCCATGTCTGGATTCCCCTAGTAACTGAGGGAGAGACCTAAAGTTACTTGAAATATGCAAATAACAAGGGTGGTCCTGAGAGACTCTCTGCCACACATGAGTCCTGGTTACAAGAGCCTTACCCAGAGTCTTTAGCTCACTATCTTTCACAGAGGAGAAATATCCTAAACATATCAGTCGTTGTCCTGCACTGGGGCAGTCCAGCACCGAAATGCTAGTCAATTCTCCTCTGAACAAGAGTACCAACAGCATCCCCAGACACGTGTTTCGGTCTGGTTGAAACTCATCAATTGGATGTAGCTGTGCCTCTCTAAGAATAGTGAGCAAGGGGTCCACGTCTGGATTCCCCTAGTAACTGAGGGTGAGACCCAAAGTTACTTGAAATATGCAAATAACAAGGGGGTCCTGGGAGACTCTCTGCCAGACATGAGTCCTGGTTACAAGAGCCTTACCCAGAGTCTTTAGCCCGCTATCTTTCAAAGAGGAGAAATATCCTAAACATATCAGTCTTTGTCCTGCCCTGGGGCAGTCCAGCACCGAAATGCTAGTCAATTCTCCTCTGAACAAGAGTACCAACATTATCCCCAGACACGTGTTTCGGTCTGGTTGAACCTCATCAGTAGGGCGTAGCTGTGCCTGTCTAAGAATAGTGAGCAAGGGGTCCAAATCTGGATTCCCCTAGTAACTGAGGGTGAGACCCAAAGTTACTTGAAATATGCAAATAACAAGGAGGGTCCTGGGAGACTCTCTGCCAGACATGAGTCCTGGTTGCAAGAGCCTTACCCAGAGTCATTAGCTCACTATCTTTCACAGAGGAGAAATATCCTAAACATGTCAGTCTTTGTCCTGCACTGGGGCAGTCCAGCACCGAAATGCTTGTCAATTCTCCTCTGAACAAGAGTACCAACAGCAACCCCAGACACGTGTTTTGGACTAGTTGAACCTCAGCAGTAGGGCGTAGCTGTGCCTCTCTGAGAATAGTGAGCAAGGGGTCCACGTCTGGATTCACCTAGTAACTGAGGGTGAGACCAAAAGTTACTTGAAATATGCAAATAACAAGGGGTGTCCTGGGAGACTCCCTGCCAGACATGAGTCCTGGTACAAGAGCCTTACTGAGAGTCTTTAGCTCACTACCTTTCACAGAGGAGAAATATCCTAAACATGTCAGTCTTTGTCCTGCACTGGGGCAGTCCAGCACCGAAATGCTAGGCAATTCTCCTCTGAACAAGAGTACCAACAGAAACCCCAGACACGTGTTTCGGTCTGGTTGAAACTCATCAATTGGATGTAGCTGTGCCTCTCTAAGAAAAGTGAGCAATGGGTCCACGTCTGGATTCCCCTAGTAACTGAGGGTGAGACCCAACGTTACTTGAAATATGCAAATGACAAGGGGGTTCCTGGGAGACGCTCTGCCAGACATGAGTCCTGGTTACAAGAGCCTTACACAGAGTCTTTAGCTCACTATCTTTCACAGAGGAGAAATATCCTAAACATATCAGTCTTTGTCCTGCCCTGGGGCAGTCCAGCACCGAAATGCTACGCAATTCTCCTCTGAACAAGAGTACCAACAGCAACCCGAGACACGTGTTTTGGTCTGGTTGAACCTCATCAGTGGGGTGTAGCTGTGCCTCTCTAAGAATAGTGAGCAAGGGGTCCAAGTCTGGATTCCCCTAGTAACTGTGGGTGAGACCCAAAGTTACTTGAAATTTGCAAATAACAAGGGGGGTCCTGGGAGACTCCCTGCCAGACATGAGACCTGGTTACAAGAGCCTTACCCAGAGTATTTAGCTCACTATCTTTCACAGAGGAGAAATATCCTAAACATATCAGTCTTTGTCCTGCCCTGGGGCAGTCCAGCACCGAAATGCTAGGCAATTATCCTCTGAACAAGAGTACCAACAGCAACCCCAGACACGTGTTTTGGTCTGGTTGAACCTCATCAGTAGGGTGTAGCTGTGCCTCTCTAAGAATAGTGAGCAAGGGGTCCACGTCTGGATTCCCCTAGTAACTGAGGGTGTGACCCAAAGTTACTTGAAATATTCAAATAACAAGGGGGGTACTGAGAGACTCTCTGCCACACATGAGTCCTGGTTACAAGAGCCTTACCCAGAGTCTTTAGCTCACTATCTTTCACAGAGGAGAAATATCCTAAACATATCAGTCTTTGTCCTGCACTGGGGCAGTCCAGCACCAAAATGCTAGTCAATTCTCCTCTGAACAAGAGCACCAACAGCAATACCCCAGACACGTGTTTCGGTCTGGTTGAAACTCATCAATTGGATGTAGCTGTGCCTCTCTAAGAATAGTGAGCAAGGGGTCAACGTCTGGATTCCCCTAGTAACTGAGGGTGAGACCCAAAGTTACTTGAAATATGCAAATAACAAGGGGGGTACTGGGAGACTCCCTGCCAGACATGAGTCCTGGTTACAAGAGCCTTACCCAGAGTCTTTAACTCACTATCTTTCACAGAAGAGAAATATCCTAAACATATCAGTCTTTGTCCTGCCCTGGGGCAGTCCAGCACCGAAATGCTAGGCAATTCTCCTCTGAACAAGAGTACCAACAAGAACCTCAGACACGTGTTTCTGTCTGGTTGAACCTCATTAGTAGGGTGTAGCTGTGTTTCTCTAAGAATAGTGAGCAAGGGGTCCACGTCTGGATTCCCCTAGTAACTGAGGGTGAGACCCAAAGTTACTTGAAATAGCCAAATAACAAGGAGGGTCCTGGGAGACCCTCTGCCAGACATGAGTCCTGGTACAAGAGCCTTACTGAGAGTCTTTAGCTCACTACCTTTCACAGAGGAGAAATATCCTAAACATGTCAGTCTTTGTCCTGCACTGGGGCAGTCCAGCACCGAAATGCTAGTCAATTCTCCTCTGAACAAGAGTACCAACAGCAACCCCAGACACGTGTTTCGGTCTGGTTGAAACTCATCTATTGGATGTAGCTGTGCCTCTCTAAGAATAGTGAACAATGGGTCCACGTCTGGATTCCCCTAGTAACTGAGGATGAGACCCAAAGTTACTTGAAATATGCAAATAACAAGGGGGGTCCTGGGGGACTCTCTGCCAGACATGCGTCCTGGTTACAAGAGCCTTACCCAGAGTCATTAGCTCACTATCTTTCACAGAGGAGAAATATCCAAAACATATCAGTCTTTGTCCTGCCCTGGGGCAGTCCAGCACCGAAAAGCTACGCAATTCTCCTCTGAACAAGAGTACCAACAGCAACCCCAGACACGTGTTTTGGTCTGGTTGAACCTCATCAGTAGGTTGTAGCTGTGCCTCTCTAAGAATAGTGAGCAAGGGGTCCTCATCTGGATTCCCCTAGTAACTGAGGGTGTGACCCAAAGTTACTTGAAATATGCAAATAACAAGGGGGGTACTGGGAGATTCTCTGCCAGACATGAGTCCTGGTTACAAGAGCCTTACCCAGAGTCTTTAGCTCACTAACCTTCACAGAGGAGAAATATCCTAAACATATCAGTCTTCGTCCTGCACTGGGGCAGTCCAGCACCGAAATGCTAGGCAATTCTCCTCTGAACAAGAGTACAAACAGCAACCCCAGACATGTGTTTCGGTCTGGTTGAACCTCATCAGTACGGTGTAGCTGTTCCTCTCTAAGAATAGCGAGCAAGGGGTCCACGTCTGGATTCCCCTAGTAACTGAGGGTTTGACCCAAAGTTTCTTGAAATATGCAAATAACAAGGGGGGGGGGGCTCCTGGGAGACTCTCTGCCAGACATGAGTCCTGGATACAAGAGCTTTACCCAAAGTCTTTAGCTCACTATCTTTCACAGAGGAGAAATATCCTAAACATATCAGTCTTTGTCCTGCCCTGGGGGGGTCCAGCACAGAAATGCTAGGCAATTCTCCACTGAACAAGAGTATCAAAAGCAACCCCAGACACGTGTTTTGGTCTGGTTGAACCTCATCAGTAGTGTGTAGCTGTGCTTCTCTAAGAATAGTGAGCAAGGGGTCCACGTCTGGATTCCCCTAGTAACTGACGGTGAGACCCAAAGTTACTTGAAATATGCAAATAACAAGGAGGGTCATGGGAGACTCTCTGCCAGACATGAGTCCTGGTTACAAAAGCCTTACCCAGATCTTTAGCTCACTATCTTTCACAGAGGAGAAATATCCTAAACATATCAGTCTTTGTCCTGCCCTGGGGGGGTCCAGCACAAAAATGATAGTCAATTCTCCTCTGAACAAGAGTACCAACAGCAACCCCAGACACGTGTTTTGGTGTGGTTGAACCTCATCAGTAGGATGTAGCTGTGCCTCTCTAAGAATAAGGAGCAAGGGGTCCACGTCTGGATTTGACTAGTAACTGAGGGTGAGACCCAAAGTTATTTGAAATATGTAAATAACAAGGGGGGTCATGGGAGACTCTCTGCATTACAGGAGTCCTGGTTACAAGAGCCTTACCCAAAGTCTTTAGCTCACTATCGTTCACAGAAGAAAAATATCGTAAACATATCAGTCTTTGTCCTGCTCTGGGGCAGTCCAGCACCGAAATGCTAGGCAATTCTCCTCTGAACAAGAGTACCAAAAGCAACCCCAGACACGTGTTTTGGTCTGGTTGAACCTCATCAGAAGTGTGTAGCTGTATTTCTCTAAGAATAGGGAGCAAGGGGTCCACGTCTGGATTCCCCTAGTAACTGAGGGTGAGACCCAAAGTTACTTGAAATATGCAAATAACTAGGGGGGGTTCCTGGGAGACTCTCTGCCAGACATGAGTCCTGGATACAAGAGCCTTACCCAGAGTCTTTAGCTCACTATCTTTCACAGAGGAGAAATATCCTAAACATATCAGTCTTTGTCCTGCCCTGGGGCAGTCCAGCACCGAAATGCTAGGCAATTCTCCTCTGAACAAGAGTACCAGCAGCAACCCCAGACACGTGTTTCGGTCTGGTTGAACCTCATCAGTAGTGTGTAGCTGTGCTTCTCCAAGAATAGTGAGCAAGGGGTCCACGTCTGGATTCCCCTAGTAACTGAGGGTGAGACCCAAAGTTACTTGAAATATGCAAATAACAAGGAGGGTCCTGGGAGACTCTCTGCCAGACATGAGTCCTGGTTACAAAAGCCTTACACAGAGTCTTTAGCTCACTATCTTTCACAGAGGAGAAATATCCTAAACATATCAGTCTTTGTCCAGCCCTGGGGCAGCCCAGCACAGAAATGCTAGGCAATTCTCCTCTGAACAAGAGTACAAAAAGCAACCCCAGACACGTGTTTCGGTGTGGTTGAACGTTATCAGTAGGATGTAGCTGTGCCTCTCTAAAAATAGTGAGCAAAGGGTCCACGTCTGGATTCCCCTAGTAACTGAGGGTGAGACCCAAAGTTACTTGAAATATGCAAATAACAAGGGGGGTCCGGGAGACTCTTTGCCAGACAGAAGTCCTGGTTACAAGAGCCTTACCCAGAGTCTTTAGCTCACTATCTTTCACAGAGGAGAAATATCCTAAACATATCAGGCTTTGTCCTGCCCTGGGGCAGTCCAGCACCAAAATGCTAGGCAATTCTCCTCTGAACAAGAGTACCAACAGCAACCCAGACACGTGTTTCCTTCTGGTTGAAACTCATCAGTAGGGTGTAGCTGTGCCTCTCTAAGAATAGTGAGCAAGGGGTCCACGTCTGGATTCCCCTAGTAACTGAGGGTGAGACCCAAAGTTACTTGAAATATGCAAATAACAAGGAGGGTCCTGGGAGATTCTATGCCAGACATGAGTCCTGGTTACAAGAGCCTTACCCAGAGTCATTAGCTCACTATCTTTCACAGAGGAGAAATATCCTAAACATATCAGTCTTTGTCCTACACTGGGGCAGTCCAGCACCGAAATGTTAGTCAATTCTCCTCTAAACAAGAGTACCAACAGCAACCCCAGACACGTGTTTCGGTCTGGTTGAACCTCATCAGTAGGATGTAGCTGTGCCTCTCTAAGAATAGTGAGCAAGGGGTCCACGTCTGGATTCCCCTAGTAACTGAGGGTGAGACCCAAAGATACTTGAAATGTGCAAATAACAAGGGGGGTCCTGGGAGACTATCTACCACACATGAGAACTGGTTACAAGAGCCTTACCCAGAGTCTTTAGCTCACTATCTTTCACAGAGGAGAAATATCCTAAACATATCAGTCTTTCTCCTGCCCTGGGGCAGTCCAGCACCGAAACGCTAGGCAATTCTCGTCCGAACAAGATAGCAACAGCAACCCCAGACACGTGTTTCCGGTCTGATTGAACCTCATCAGTAGTGTGTAACTGTGCTTCTCTAAGAATAGTGAGCAAGGGGTCAACATCTGGATTCCCTCAGTAACTGAGGGTGAGATCCAAAGTTACTTGAAATATGCAAATAAAAACGAGGGTCCTGGGAGACTCTCTGCCAGACATGAGTCCAGGTTACAAAAGCCTTACCCAGAGTCTTTAGCTCACTATCTTTCACAGAGGAGAAATAATCTAAACATATCAATCTTTGTCCTGCCCTGGGGCAGTCCAGCACAGAAATGCTAGGCAATTCTCCTCTAAACACGAGTTCCAACACCAACCCCAGGCAAGTGTTTCGGTGTTGTTGAACCTCATCAGTCGGATGTAGCTGTGCCTCTCTAAGAATAGTGAGCAAGAGGTCCACCTCTGGATTCCCCTAGTAACTGAGGGTGAGACCCAAAATTACTTGAAATATGCAAATAACAAGGGGGGTAATGGGAGGCTCTCTGCCAGACAGGAGTCCTGGTTACAAGAGCCTTACCCAGAGTCTTTAGCTCACTATCTTTCACAGAGGAGAAATATCCTAAACATATCAGTCTTTGTCCTGCCCTGGGGCAGTCCAGCACCGAAATGCTAGGCAATTCTCCTCTGAACAAGAGTACCAACAGCAACCCCAGACACGTGTTTTCGTGTGGTTGAAACTCATCAGAAGGGTGTAGCTGTGCCTCTCTAAGAATAGTGAGCAAGGGGTCCACGTCTGGATACCCCTAGTAACTGAGGGAGAGACCCAAAGTTACTTGAAATATGCAAATAACAAGGGGGTCCTGAGAGACTCTCTGCCAGACATGAGTCCTGGTTACAAGAGTCTTACCGAGAGTCTTTAGCTCATTATCTTTCACAGAGGAGAACTATCCTAAACATATCAGTCGTTGTCCTGCACTGGGGCAGTCCAGCACCGAAATGCTAGTCAATTCTCCTCTGAACAAGAGTACCAACAGCAACCGCAGACACGTGTTTTGGTCTGGTTGAAACTCATCAATTGGATGTAGCTGTGCCTCTCTAAGAATAGTGAGCAAGGGGTCCACATCTGGATTCCCCTAGTAACTGAGGGTGAGACCCAAAGTTACTTGAAATATGCAAATAACAAGGGGGGTCCTGGGAGACTCTCTGCCAGACATGAGTCCTGGTTACAAGAGCCTTACCCAGAGTCTTTAGGTCACTATCTTTCACAGAGGAGAAATATCCTAAACATATCAGTCTTGGTCCTGCCCTTGGTGCAGTCCAGCACCGAAATGCTAGGCAATTCTCCTCCGAACAAGAGTACCAACAGCTACCCCAGACACGTGTTTCGGTCTGGTTGAACCACATCTGTAGGGCGTAGCTGTGCCTCTCTAAGAATAGTGAGCAAGGGGTCCATGTCTGGATTCCCCTAGTAACTGAGAGTTAGACCCAAAGTTACTTGAAATAGGCAAATAACAAGGAGGTTCCTGGGAGACCCTCTGCCAGACATGAGTCCTGGTTACAAAAGCCTTACCCAGAGTTGTTAGCTCACTATCTTTCACAGAAGAGAAATATCCTACACATATCAGTCTTTGCCCTGCCCTGGGGCAGTCCAGCACCGAAATGCTATGCAATTCTCCTCTGAACAAGAGTACCAACAGCAACCCCAGACACGTGTTTTGGTCTGGTTGAACCTCATCAGTAGGATGTAGCTGTGCCTCTCTAAGAATAGTGAGGAAGGGGTCCATGTCTGGATTCCCCTAGTAACTGAGGGAGAGACCTAAAGTTACTTGAAATATGCAAATAACAAGGGGGGTCCTGAGAGACTCTCTGCCACACATGAGTCCTGGTTACAAGAGCCTTACCCAGAGTATTTAGCTCACTATCTTTCACAGAGGAGAAATATCCTAAACATATCAGTCGTTGTCCTGCACTGGGGCAGTCCAGCACCGAAATGCTAGTCAATTCTCCTCTGAACAAGAGTACCAACAGCATCCCCAGACACGTGTTTCGGTCTGGTTGAAACTCATCAATTGGATGTAGCTGTGCCTCTCTAAGAATAGTGAGGAAGGGGTCCATGTCTGGATTCCCCTAGTAACTGAGGGAGAGACCTAAAGTTACTTGAAATATGCAAATAACAAGGGGGTCCTGGGAGACTCTCTGCCAGACATGAGTCCTGGTTACAAGAGCCTTACCCAGAGTCTTTAGCCCGCTATCTTTCACAGAGGAGAAATATCCTAAACATATCAGTCTTTGTCCTGCCCTGGGGCAGTCCAGCACCGAAATGCTAGTCAATTCTCCTCTGAACAAGAGTACCAACATTATCCCCAGACACGTGTTTCGGTCTGGTTGAACCTCATCAGTAGGGCGTAGCTGTGCCTGTCTAAGAATAGTGAGCAAGGGGTCCAAATCTGGATTCCCCTAGTAACTGAGGGTGAGACCCAAAGTTACTTGAAATATGCAAATAACAAGGAGGGTCCTGGGAGACTCTCTGCCAGACATGAGTCCTGGTTGCAAGAGCCTTACCCAGAGTCATTAGCTCACTATCTTTCACAGAGGAGAAATATCCTAAACATGTCAGTCTTTGTCCTGCACTGGGGCAGTCCAGCACCGAAATGCTAGTCAATTCTCCTCTGAACAAGAGTACCAACAGCAACCCCAGACACGTGTTTTGGTCTAGTTGAACCTCAGCAGTAGGGCGTAGCTGTGCCTCTCTGAGAATAGTGAGCAAGGGGTCCACGTCTGGATTCACCTAGTAACTGAGGGTGAGACCAAAAGTTACTTGAAATATGCAAATAACAAGGGGTGTCCTGGGAGACTCCCTGCCAGACATGAGTCCTGGTACAAGAGCCTTACAGAGAGTCTTTAGCTCACTACCTTTCACAGAGGAGAAATATCCTAAACATGTCAGTCTTTGTCCTGCACTGGGGCAGTCCAGCACCGAAATGCTACGCAATTCTCCTCTGAACAAGAGTACCAACAGCAACCCGAGACACGTGTTTTGGTCTGGTTGAACCTCATCAGTGGGGTGTAGCTGTGCCTCTCTAAGAAAAGTGAGCAAGGGGTCCAAGTCTGGATTCCCCTAGTAACTGTGGGTGAGACCCAAAGTTACTTGAAATTTGCAAATAACAAGGGGGGTCCTGGGAGACCCTCTGCCAGACATGAGTCCTGGTTACAAAAGCCTTACCCAGAGTTGTTAGCTCACTATCTTTCACAGAAGAGAAATATCCTACACATATCAGTCTTTGCCCTGCCCTGGGGCAGTCCAGCACCGAAATGCTATGCAATTCTCCTCTGAACAAGAGTACCAACAGCAACCCCAGACACGTGTTTTGGTCTGGTTGAACCTCATCAGTAGGATGTAGCTGTGCCTCTCTAAGAATAGTGAGGAAGGGGTCCATGTCTGGATTCCCCTAGTAACTGAGGGAGAGACCTAAAGTTACTTGAAATATGCAAATAACAAGGGTGGTCCTGAGAGACTCTCTGCCACACATGAGTCCTGGTTACAAGAGCCTTACCCAGAGTCTTTAGCTCACTATCTTTCACAGAGGAGAAATATCCTAAACATATCAGTCGTTGTCCTGCACTGGGGCAGTCCAGCACCGAAATGCTAGTCAATTCTCCTCTGAACAAGAGTACCAACAGCATCCCCAGACACGTGTTTCGGTCTGGTTGAAACTCATCAATTGGATGTAGCTGTGCCTCTCTAAGAATAGTGAGCAAGGGGTCCACGTCTGGATTCCCCTAGTAACTGAGGGTGAGACCCAAAGTTACTTGAAATATGCAAATAACAAGGGGGTCCTGGGAGACTCTCTGCCAGACATGAGTCCTGGTTACAAGAGCCTTACCCAGAGTCTTTAGCCCGCTATCTTTCACAGAGGAGAAATATCCTAAACATATCAGTCTTTGTCCTGCCCTGGGGCAGTCCAGCACCGAAATGCTAGTCAATTCTCCTCTGAACAAGAGTACCAACATTATCCCCAGACACGTGTTTCGGTCTGGTTGAACCTCATCAGTAGGGCGTAGCTGTGCCTGTCTAAGAATAGTGAGCAAGGGGTCCAAATCTGGATTCCCCTAGTAACTGAGGGTGAGACCCAAAGTTACTTGAAATATGCAAATAACAAGGAGGGTCCTGGGAGACTCTCTGCCAGACATGAGTCCTGGTTGCAAGAGCCTTACCCAGAGTCATTAGCTCACTATCTTTCACAGAGGAGAAATATCCTAAACATGTCAGTCTTTGTCCTGCACTGGGGCAGTCCAGCACCGAAATGCTAGTCAATTCTCCTCTGAACAAGAGTACCAACAGCAACCCCAGACACGTGTTTTGGACTAGTTGAACCTCAGCAGTAGGGCGTAGCTGTGCCTCTCTGAGAATAGTGAGCAAGGGGTCCACGTCTGGATTCACCTAGTAACTGAGGGTGAGACCAAAAGTTACTTGAAATATGCAAATAACAAGGGGTGTCCTGGGAGACTCCCTGCCAGACATGAGTCCTGGTACAAGAGCCTTACTGAGAGTCTTTAGCTCACTACCTTTCACAGAGGAGAAATATCCTAAACATGTCAGTCTTTGTCCTGCACTGGGGCAGTCCAGCACCGAAATGCTAGTCAATTCTCCTCTGAACAAGAGTACCAACAGAAACCCCAGACACGTGTTTCGGTCTGGTTGAAACTCATCAATTGGATGTAGCTGTGCCTCTCTAAGAAAAGTGAGCAATGGGTCCACGTCTGGATTCCCCTAGTAACTGAGGGTGAGACCCAACGTTACTTGAAATATGCAAATGACAAGGGGGTTCCTGGGAGACGCTCTGCCAGACATGAGTCCTGGTTACAAGAGCCTTACCCAGAGTCTTTAGCTCACTATCTTTCACAGAGGAGAAATATCCTAAACATATCAGTCTTTGTCCTGCCCTGGGGCAGTCCAGCACCGAAATGCTACGCAATTCTCCTCTGAACAAGAGTACCAACAGCAACCCGAGACACGTGTTTTGGTCTGGTTGAACCTCATCAGTGGGGTGTAGCTGTGCCTCTCTAAGAATAGTGAGCAAGGGGTCCAAGTCTGGATTCCCCTAGTAACTGTGGGTGAGACCCAAAGTTACTTGAAATTTGCAAATAACAAGGGGGGTCCTGGGAGACTCCCTGCCAGACATGAGACCTGGTTACAAGAGCCTTACCCAGAGTATTTAGCTCACTATCTTTCACAGAGGAGAAATATCCTAAACATATCAGTCTTTGTCCTGCCCTGGGGCAGTCCAGCACCGAAATGCTAGGCAATTATCCTCTGAACAAGAGTACCAACAGCAACCCCAGACACGTGTTTTGGTCTGGTTGAACCTCATCAGTAGGGTGTAGCTGTGCCTCTCTAAGAATAGTGAGCAAGGGGTCAACGTCTGGATTCCCCTAGTAACTGAGGGTGAGACCCAAAGTTACTTGAAATATGCAAATAACAAGGGGGGTACTGGGAGACTCCCTGCCAGACATGAGTCCTGGTTACAAGAGCCTTACCCAGAGTCTTTAACTCACTATCTTTCACAGAAGAGAAATATCCTAAACATATCAGTCTTTGTCCTGCCCTGGGGCAGTCCAGCACCGAAATGCTAGGCAATTCTCCTCTGAACAAGAGTACCAACAAGAACCTCAGACACGTGTTTCTGTCTGGTTGAACCTCATTAGTAGGGTGTAGCTGTGTTTCTCTAAGAATAGTGAGCAAGGGGTCCACGTCTGGATTCCCCTAGTAACTGAGGGTGAGACCCAAAGTTACTTGAAATAGCCAAATAACAAGGAGGGTCCTGGGAGACCCTCTGCCAGACATGAGTCCTGGTACAAGAGCCTTACTGAGAGTCTTTAGCTCACTACCTTTCACAGAGGAGAAATATCCTAAACATGTCAGTCTTTGTCCTGCACTGGGGCAGTCCAGCACCGAAATGCTAGTCAATTCTCCTCTGAACAAGAGTACCAACAGCAACCCCAGACACGTGTTTCGGTCTGGTTGAAACTCATCTATTGGATGTAGCTGTGCCTCTCTAAGAATAGTGAACAATGGGTCCACGTCTGGATTCCCCTAGTAACTGAGGGTGAGACCCAAAGTTACTTGAAATATGCAAATAACAAGGGGGGTCCTGGGGGACTCTCTGCCAGACATGCGTCCTGGTTACAAGAGCCTTACCCAGAGTCATTAGCTCACTATCTTTCACAGAGGAGAAATATCCAAAACATATCAGTCTTTGTCCTGCCCTGGGGCAGTCCAGCACCGAAAAGCTACGCAATTCTCCTCTGAACAAGAGTACCAACAGCAACCCCAGACACGTGTTTTGGTCTGGTTGAACCTCATCAGTAGGTTGTAGCTGTGCCTCTCTAAGAATAGTGAGCAAGGGGTCCTCGTCTGGATTCCCCTAGTAACTGAGGGTGTGACCCAAAGTTACTTGAAATATGCAAATAACAAGGGGGGTACTGGGAGATTCTCTGCCAGACATGAGTCCTGGTTACAAGAGCCTTACCCAGAGTCTTTAGCTCACTAACCTTCACAGAGGAGAAATATCCTAAACATATCAGTCTTCGTCCTGCACTGGGGCAGTCCAGCACCGAAATGCTAGGCAATTCTCCTCTGAACAAGAGTACAAACAGCAACCCCAGACATGTGTTTCGGTCTGGTTGAACCTCATCAGTACGGTGTAGCTGTTCCTCTCTAAGAATAGTGAGCAAGGGGTCCACGTCTGGATTCCCCTAGTAACTGAGGGTTTGACCCAAAGTTTCTTGAAATATGCAAATAACAAGGGGGGGGTGCTCCTGGGAGACTCTCTGCCAGACATGAGTCCTGGATACAAGAGCTTTACCCAGAGTCTTTAGCTCACTATCTTTCACAGAGGAGAAATATCCTAAACATATCAGTCTTTGTCCTGCCCTGGGGGGGTCCAGCACAGAAATGCTAGGCAATTCTCCACTGAACAAGAGTATCAAAAGCAACCCCAGACACGTGTTTTGGTCTGGTTGAACCTCATCAGTAGTGTGTAGCTGTGCTTCTCTAAGAATAGTGAGCAAGGGGTCCACGTCTGGATTCCCCTAGTAACTGACGGTGAGACCCAAAGTTACTTGAAATATGCAAATAACAAGGAGGGTCATGGGAGACTCTCTGCCAGACATGAGTCCTGGTTACAAAAGCCTTACCCAGATCTTTAGCTCACTATCTTTCACAGAGGAGAAATATCCTAAACATATCAGTCTTTGTCCTGCCCTGGGGGGGTCCAGCACAGAAATAATAGTCAATTCTCCTCTGAACAAGAGTACCAACAGCAACCCCAGACACGTGTTTTGGTGTGGTTGAACCTCATCAGTAGGATGTAGCTGTGCCTCTCTAAGAATAAGGAGCAAGGGGTCCACGTCTGGATTTGACTAGTAACTGAGGGTGAGACCCAAAGTTACTTGAAATATGCAAATAACAAGGGGGGTCATGGGAGACTCTCTGCATTACAGGAGTCCTGGTTACAAGAGCCTTACCCAAAGTCTTTAGCTCACTATCGTTCACAGAAGAAAAATATCGTAAACATATCAGTCTTTGTCCTGCTCTGGGGCAGTCCAGCACCGAAATGCTAGGCAATTCTCCTCTGAACAAGAGTACCAAAAGCAACCCCAGACACGTGTTTTGGTCTGGTTGAACCTCATCAGAAGTGTGTAGCTGTATTTCTCTAAGAATAGGGAGCAAGGGGTCCACGTCTGGATTCCCCTAGTAACTGAGGGTGAGACCCAAAGTTACTTGAAATATGCAAATAACTAGGGGGGGTTCCTGGGAGACTCTCTGCCAGACATGAGTCCTGGATACAAGAGCCTTACCCAGAGTCTTTAGCTCACTATCTTTCACAGAGGAGAAATATCCTAAACATATCAGTCTTTGTCCTGCCCTGGGGCAGTCCAGCACCGAAATGCTAGGCAATTCTCCTCTGAACAAGAGTACCAGCAGCAACCCCAGACACGTGTTTCGGTCTGGTTGAACCTCATCAGTAGTGTGTAGCTGTGCTTCTCCAAGAATAGTGAGCAAGGGGTCCACGTCTGGATTCCCCTAGTAACTGAGGGTGAGACCCAAAGTTACTTGAAATATGCAAATAACAAGGAGGGTCCTGGGAGACTCTCTGCCAGACATGAGTCCTGGTTACAAAAGCCTTACACAGAGTCTTTAGCTCACTATCTTTCACAGAGGAGAAATATCCTAAACATATCAGTCTTTGTCCTGCCCTGGGGCAGCCCAGCACAGAAATGCTAGGCAATTCTCCTCTGAACAAGAGTACAAACAGCAACCCCAGACACGTGTTTCGGTGTGGTTGAACGTTATCAGTAGGATGTAGCTGTGCCTCTCTAAAAATAGTGAGCAAAGGGTCCACGTCTGGATTCCCCTAGTAACTGAGGGTGAGACCCAAAGTTACTTGAAATATGCAAATAACAAGGGGGGTCCTGGGAGACTCTTTGCCAGACAGAAGTCCTGGTTACAAGAGCCTTACCCAGAGTCTTTAGCTCACTATCTTTCACAGAGGAGAAATATCCTAAACATATCAGGCTTTGTCCTGCCCTGGGGCAGTCCAGCACCAAAATGCTAGGCAATTCTCCTCTGAACAAGAGTACCAACAGCAACCCAGACACGTGTTTCCTTCTGGTTGAAACTCATCAGTAGGGTGTAGCTGTGCCTCTCTAAGAATAGTGAGCAAGGGGTCCACGTCTGGATTCCCCTAGTAACTGAGGGTGAGACCCAAAGTTACTTGAAATATGCAAATAACAAGGAGGGTCCTGGGAGATTCTATGCCAGACATGAGTCCTGGTTACAAGAGCCTTACCCAGAGTCATTAGCTCACTATCTTTCACAGAGGAGAAATATCCTAAACACATCAGTCTTTGTCCTACACTGGGGCAGTCCAGCACCGAAATGTTAGTCAATTCTCCTCTGAACAAGAGTACCAACAGCAACCCCAGACATGTGTTTCGGTCTGGTTGAACCTCATCAGTAGGATGTAGCTGTGCCTCTCTAAGAATAGTGAGCAAGGGGTCCACGTCTGGATTCCCCTAGTAACTGAGGGTGAGACCCAAAGATACTTGAAATGTGCAAATAACAAGGGGGGTCCTGGGAGACTATCTACCACACATGAGAACTGGTTACAAGAGCCTTACCCAGAGTCTTTAGCTCACTATCTTTCACAGAGGAGAAATATCCTAAACATATCAGTCTTTCTCCTGCCCTGGGGCAGTCCAGCACCGAAACGCTAGGCAATTCTCGTCCGAACAAGATACCAACAGCAACCCCAGACACGTGTTTCCGGTCTGATTGAACCTCATCAGTAGTGTGTAACTGTGCTTCTCTAAGAATAGTGAGCAAGGGGTCAACATCTGGATTCCCTCAGTAACTGAGGGTGAGATCCAAAGTTACTTGAAATATGCAAATAAAAACGAGGGTCCTGGGAGACTCTCTGCCAGACATGAGTCCAGGTTACAAAAGCCTTACCCAGAGTCTTTAGCTCACTATCTTTCACAGAGGAGAAATAATCTAAACATATCAATCTTTGTCCTGCCCTGGGGCAGTCCAGCACAGAAATGCTAGGCAATTCTCCTCTAAACACGAGTTCCAACACCAACCCCAGGCAAGTGTTTCGGTGTTGTTGAACCTCATCAGTCGGATGTAGCTGTGCCTCTCTAAGAATAGTGAGCAAGAGGTCCACCTCTGGATTCCCCTAGTAACTGAGGGTGAGACCCAAAATTACTTGAAATATGCAAATAACAAGGGGGGTAATGGGAGGCTCTCTGCCAGACAGGAGTCCTGGTTACAAGAGCCTTACCCAGAGTCTTTAGCTCACTATCTTTCACAGAGGAGAAATATCCTAAACATATCAGTCTTTGTCCTGCCCTGGGGCAGTCCAGCACCGAAATGCTAGGCAATTCTCCTCTGAACAAGAGTACCAACAGCAACCCCAGACACGTGTTTTCGTGTGGTTGAAACTCATCAGAAGGGTGTAGCTGTGCCTCTCTAAGAATAGTGAGCAAGGGGTCCACGTCTGGATACCCCTAGTAACTGAGGGAGAGACCCAAAGTTACTTGAAATATGCAAATAACAAGGGGGTCCTGAGAGACTCTCTGCCAGACATGAGTCCTGGTTACAAGAGTCTTACCGAGAGTCTTTAGCTCATTATCTTTCACAGAGGAGAACTATCCTAAACATATCAGTCGTTGTCCTGCACTGGGGCAGTCCAGCACCGAAATGCTAGTCAATTCTCCTCTGAACAAGAGTACCAACAGCAACCGCAGACACGTGTTTTGGTCTGGTTGAAACTCATCAATTGGATGTAGCTGTGCCTCTCTAAGAATAGTGAGCAAGGGGTCCACATCTGGATTCCCCTAGTAACTGAGGGTGAGACCCAAAGTTACTTGAAATATGCAAATAACAAGGGGGGTCCTGGGAGACTCTCTGCCAGACATGAGTCCTGGTTACAAGAGCCTTACCCAGAGTCTTTAGGTCACTATCTTTCACAGAGGAGAAATATCCTAAACATATCAGTCTTGGTCCTGCCCTGGGGCAGTCCAGCACCGAAATGCTAGGCAATTCTCCTCCGAACAAGAGTACCAACAGCTACCCCAGACACGTGTTTCGGTCTGGTTGAACCACATCTGTAGGGCGTAGCTGTGCCTCTCTAAGAATAGTGAGCAAGGGGTCCATGTCTGGATTCCCCTAGTAACTGAGAGTTAGACCCAAAGTTACTTGAAATAGGCAAATAACAAGGAGGTTCCTGGGAGACCCTCTGCCAGACATGAGTCCTGGTTACAAAAGCCTTACCCAGAGTTGTTAGCTCACTATCTTTCACAGAAGAGAAATATCCTACACATATCAGTCTTTGCCCTGCCCTGGGGCAGTCCAGCACCGAAATGCTATGCAATTCTCCTCTGAACAAGAGTACCAACAGCAACCTCAGACACGTGTTTTGGTCTGGTTGAACCTCATCAGTAGGATGTAGCTGTGCCTCTCTAAGAATAGTGAGGAAGGGGTCCATGTCTGGATTCCCCTAGTAACTGAGGGAGAGACCTAAAGTTACTTGAAATATGCAAATAACAAGGGGGGTCCTGAGAGACTCTCTGCCACACATGAGTCCTGGTTACAAGAGCCTTACCCAGAGTATTTAGCTCACTATCTTTCACAGAGGAGAAATATCCTAAACATATCAGTCGTTGTCCTGCACTGGGGCAGTCCAGCACCGAAATGCTAGTCAATTCTCCTCTGAACAAGAGTACCAACAGCATCCCCAGACACGTGTTTCGGTCTGGTTGAAACTCATCAATTGGATGTAGCTGTGCCTCTCTAAGAATAGTGAGGAAGGGGTCCATGTCTGGATTCCCCTAGTAACTGAGGGAGAGACCTAAAGTTACTTGAAATATGCAAATAACAAGGGGGTCCTGGGAGACTCTCTGCCAGACATGAGTCCTGGTTACAAGAGCCTTAACCAGAGTCTTTAGCCCGCTATCTTTCACAGAGGAGAAATATCCTAAACATATCAGTCTTTGTCCTGCCCTGGGGCAGTCCAGCACCGAAATGCTAGTCAATTCTCCTCTGAACAAGAGTACCAACATTATCCCCAGACACGTGTTTCGGTCTGGTTGAACCTCATCAGTGGGGCGTAGCTGTGCCTGTCTAAGAATAGTGAGCAAGGGGTCCAAATCTGGATTCCCCTAGTAACTGAGGGTGAGACCCAAAGTTACTTGAAATATGCAAATAACAAGGAGGGTCCTGGGAGACTCTCTGCCAGACATGAGTCCTGGTTGCAAGAGCCTTACCCAGAGTCATTAGCTCACTATCTTTCACAGAGGAGAAATATCCTAAACATGTCAGTCTTTGTCCTACACTGGGGCAGTCCAGCACCGAAATGTTAGTCAATTCTCCTCTGAACAAGAGTACCAACAGCAACCCCAGACACGTGTTTCGGTCTGGTTGAACCTCATCAGTAGGATGTAGCTGTGCCTCTCTAAGAATAGTGAGCAAGGGGTCCACGTCTGGATTCCCCTAGTAACTGAGGGTGAGACCCAAAGATACTTGAAATGTGCAAATAACAAGGGGGGTCCTGGGAGACTATCTACCACACATGAGAACTGGTTACAAGAGCCTTACCCAGAGTCTTTAGCTCACTATCTTTCACAGAGGAGAAATATCCTAAACATATCAGTCTTTCTCCTGCCCTGGGGCAGTCCAGCACCGAAACGCTAGGCAATTCTCGTCCGAACAAGATACCAACAGCAACCCCAGACACGTGTTTCCGGTCTGATTGAACCTCATCAGTAGTGTGTAACTGTGCTTCTCTAAGAATAGTGAGCAAGGGGTCAACATCTGGATTCCCTCAGTAACTGAGGGTGAGATCCAAAGTTACTTGAAATATGCAAATAAAAACGAGGGTCCTGGGAGACTCTCTGCCAGACATGAGTCCAGGTTACAAAAGCCTTACCCAGAGTCTTTAGCTCACTATCTTTCACAGAGGAGAAATAATCTAAACATATCAATCTATGTCCTGCCCTGGGGCAGTCCAGCACAGAAATGCTAGGCAATTCTCCTCTAAACACGAGTTCCAACACCAACCCCAGGCAAGTGTTTCGGTGTTGTTGAACCTCATCAGTCGGATGTAGCTGTGCCTCTCTAAGAATAGTGAGCAAGAGGTCCACCTCTGGATTCCCCTAGTAACTGAGGGTGAGACCCAAAATTACTTGAAATATGCAAATAACAAGGGGGGTAATGGGAGGCTCTCTGCCAGACAGGAGTCCTGGTTACAAGAGCCTTACCCAGAGTCTTTAGCTCACTATCTTTCACAGAGGAGAAATATCCTAAACATATCAGTCTTTGTCCTGCCCTGGGGCAGTCCAGCACCGAAATGCTAGGCAATTCTCCTCTGAACAAGAGTACCAACAGCAACCCCAGACACGTGTTTTCGTGTGGTTGAAACTCATCAGAAGGGTGTAGCTGTGCCTCTCTAAGAATAGTGAGCAAGGGGTCCACGTCTGGATACCCCTAGTAACTGAGGGAGAGACCCAAAGTTACTTGAAATATGCAAATAACAAGGGGGTCCTGAGAGACTCTCTGCCAGACATGAGTCCTGGTTACAAGAGTCTTACCGAGAGTCTTTAGCTCATTATCTTTCACAGAGGAGAACTATCCTAAACATATCAGTCGTTGTCCTGCACTGGGGCAGTCCAGCACCGAAATGCTAGTCAATTCTCCTCTGAACAAGAGTACCAACAGCAACCGCAGACACGTGTTTTGGTCTGGTTGAAACTCATCAATTGGATGTAGCTGTGCCTCTCTAAGAATAGTGAGCAAGGGGTCCACATCTGGATTCCCCTAGTAACTGAGGGTGAGACCCAAAGTTACTTGAAATATGCAAATAACAAGGGGGGTCCTGGGAGACTCTCTGCCAGACATGAGTCCTGGTTACAAGAGCCTTACCCAGAGTCTTTAGGTCACTATCTTTCACAGAGGAGAAATATCCTAAACATATCAGTCTTGGTCCTGCCCTGGGGCAGTCCAGCACCGAAATGCTAGGCAATTCTCCTCCGAACAAGAGTACCAACAGCTACCCCAGACACGTGTTTCGGTCTGGTTGAACCACATCTGTAGGGCGTAGCTGTGCCTCTCTAAGAATAGTGAGCAAGGGGTCCATGTCTGGATTCCCCTAGTAACTGAGAGTTAGACCCAAAGTTACTTGAAATAGGCAAATAACAAGGAGGTTCCTGGGAGACCCTCTGCCAGACATGAGTCCTGGTTACAAAAGCCTTACCCAGAGTTGTTAGCTCACTATCTTTCACAGAAGAGAAATATCCTACACATATCAGTCTTTGCCCTGCCCTGGGGCAGTCCAGCACCGAAATGCTATGCAATTCTCCTCTGAACAAGAGTACCAACAGCAACCTCAGACACGTGTTTTGGTCTGGTTGAACCTCATCAGTAGGATGTAGCTGTGCCTCTCTAAGAATAGTGAGGAAGGGGTCCATGTCTGGATTCCCCTAGTAACTGAGGGAGAGACCTAAAGTTACTTGAAATATGCAAATAACAAGGGGGGTCCTGAGAGACTCTCTGCCACACATGAGTCCTGGTTACAAGAGCCTTACCCAGAGTATTTAGCTCACTATCTTTCACAGAGGAGAAATATCCTAAACATATCAGTCGTTGTCCTGCACTGGGGCAGTCCAGCACCGAAATGCTAGTCAATTCTCCTCTGAACAAGAGTACCAACAGCATCCCCAGACACGTGTTTCGGTCTGGTTGAAACTCATCAATTGGATGTAGCTGTGCCTCTCTAAGAATAGTGAGGAAGGGGTCCATGTCTGGATTCCCCTAGTAACTGAGGGAGAGACCTAAAGTTACTTGAAATATGCAAATAACAAGGGGGTCCTGGGAGACTCTCTGCCAGACATGAGTCCTGGTTACAAGAGCCTTAACCAGAGTCTTTAGCCCGCTATCTTTCACAGAGGAGAAATATCCTAAACATATCAGTCTTTGTCCTGCCCTGGGGCAGTCCAGCACCGAAATGCTAGTCAATTCTCCTCTGAACAAGAGTACCAACATTATCCCCAGACACGTGTTTCGGTCTGGTTGAACCTCATCAGTGGGGCGTAGCTGTGCCTGTCTAAGAATAGTGAGCAAGGGGTCCAAATCTGGATTCCCCTAGTAACTGAGGGTGAGACCCAAAGTTACTTGAAATATGCAAATAACAAGGAGGGTCCTGGGAGACTCTCTGCCAGACATGAGTCCTGGTTGCAAGAGCCTTACCCAGAGTCATTAGCTCACTATCTTTCACAGAGGAGAAATATCCTAAACATGTCAGTCTTTGTCCTGCACTGGGGCAGTCCAGCACCGAAATGCTAGTCAATTCTCCTCTGAACAAGAGTACCAACAGCAACCCCAGACACGTGTTTTGGTCTAGTTGAACCTCAGCAGTAGGGCGTAGCTGTGCCTCTCTGAGAATAGTGAGCAAGGGGTCCACGTCTGGATTCACCTAGTAACTGAGGGTGAGACCAAAAGTTACTTGAAATATGCAAATAACAAGGGGTGTCCTGGGAGACTCCCTGCCAGACATGAGTCCTGGTACAAGAGCCTTACAGAGAGTCTTTAGCTCACTACCTTTCACAGAGGAGAAATATCCTAAACATGTCAGTCTTTGTCCTGCACTGGGGCAGTCCAGCACCGAAATGCTACGCAATTCTCCTCTGAACAAGAGTACCAACAGCAACCCGAGACACGTGTTTTGGTCTGGTTGAACCTCATCAGTGGGGTGTAGCTGTGCCTCTCTAAGAATAGTGAGCAAGGGGTCCAAGTCTGGATTCCCCTAGTAACTGTGGGTGAGACCCAAAGTTACTTGAAATTTGCAAATAACAAGGGGGGTCCTGGGAGACCCTCTGCCAGACATGAGTCCTGGTTACAAAAGCCTTACCCAGAGTTGTTAGCTCACTATCTTTCACAGAAGAGAAATATCCTACACATATCAGTCTTTGCCCTGCCCTGGGGCAGTCCAGCACCGAAATGCTATGCAATTCTCCTCTGAACAAGAGTACCAACAGCAACCCCAGACACGTGTTTTGGTCTGGTTGAACCTCATCAGTAGGATGTAGCTGTGCCTCTCTAAGAATAGTGAGGAAGGGGTCCATGTCTGGATTCCCCTAGTAACTGAGGGAGAGACCTAAAGTTACTTGAAATATGCAAATAACAAGGGTGGTCCTGAGAGACTCTCTGCCACACATGAGTCCTGGTTACAAGAGCCTTACCCAGAGTCTTTAGCTCACTATCTTTCACAGAGGAGAAATATCCTAAACATATCAGTCGTTGTCCTGCACTGGGGCAGTCCAGCACCGAAATGCTAGTCAATTCTCCTCTGAACAAGAGTACCAACAGCATCCCCAGACACGTGTTTCGGTCTGGTTGAAACTCATCAATTGGATGTAGCTGTGCCTCTCTAAGAATAGTGAGCAAGGGGTCCACGTCTGGATTCCCCTAGTAACTGAGGGTGAGACCCAAAGTTACTTGAAATATGCAAATAACAAGGGGGTCCTGGGAGACTCTCTGCCAGACATGAGTCCTGGTTACAAGAGCCTTACCCAGAGTCTTTAGCCCGCTATCTTTCACAGAGGAGAAATATCCTAAACATATCAGTCTTTGTCCTGCCCTGGGGCAGTCCAGCACCGAAATGCTAGTCAATTCTCCTCTGAACAAGAGTACCAACATTATCCCCAGACACGTGTTTCGGTCTGGTTGAACCTCATCAGTAGGGCGTAGCTGTGCCTGTCTAAGAATAGTGAGCAAGGGGTCCAAATCTGGATTCCCCTAGTAACTGAGGGTGAGACCCAAAGTTACTTGAAATATGCAAATAACAAGGAGGGTCCTGGGAGACTCTCTGCCAGACATGAGTCCTGGTTGCAAGAGCCTTACCCAGAGTCATTAGCTCACTATCTTTCACAGAGGAGAAATATCCTAAACATGTCAGTCTTTGTCCTGCACTGGGGCAGTCCAGCACCGAAATGCTAGTCAATTCTCCTCTGAACAAGAGTACCAACAGCAACCCCAGACACGTGTTTTGGACTAGTTGAACCTCAGCAGTAGGGCGTAGCTGTGCCTCTCTGAGAATAGTGAGCAAGGGGTCCACGTCTGGATTCACCTAGTAACTGAGGGTGAGACCAAAAGTTACTTGAAATATGCAAATAACAAGGGGTGTCCTGGGAGACTCCCTGCCAGACATGAGTCCTGGTACAAGAGCCTTACTGAGAGTCTTTAGCTCACTACCTTTCACAGAGGAGAAATATCCTAAACATGTCAGTCTTTGTCCTGCACTGGGGCAGTCCAGCACCGAAATGCTAGTCAATTCTCCTCTGAACAAGAGTACCAACAGAAACCCCAGACACGTGTTTCGGTCTGGTTGAAACTCATCAATTGGATGTAGCTGTGCCTCTCTAAGAAAAGTGAGCAATGGGTCCACGTCTGGATTCCCCTAGTAACTGAGGGTGAGACCCAACGTTACTTGAAATATGCAAATGACAAGGGGGTTCCTGGGAGACGCTCTGCCAGACATGAGTCCTGGTTACAAGAGCCTTACCCAGAGTCTTTAGCTCACTATCTTTCACAGAGGAGAAATATCCTAAACATATCAGTCTTTGTCCTGCCCTGGGGCAGTCCAGCACCGAAATGCTACGCAATTCTCCTCTGAACAAGAGTACCAACAGCAACCCGAGACACGTGTTTTGGTCTGGTTGAACCTCATCAGTGGGGTGTAGCTGTGCCTCTCTAAGAATAGTGAGCAAGGGGTCCAAGTCTGGATTCCCCTAGTAACTGTGGGTGAGACCCAAAGTTACTTGAAATTTGCAAATAACAAGGGGGGTCCTGGGAGACTCCCTGCCAGACATGAGACCTGGTTACAAGAGCCTTACCCAGAGTATTTAGCTCACTATCTTTCACAGAGGAGAAATATCCTAAACATATCAGTCTTTGTCCTGCCCTGGGGCAGTCCAGCACCGAAATGCTAGGCAATTATCCTCTGAACAAGAGTACCAACAGCAACCCCAGACACGTGTTTTGGTCTGGTTGAACCTCATCAGTAGGGTGTAGCTGTGCCTCTCTAAGAATAGTGAGCAAGGGGTCAACGTCTGGATTCCCCTAGTAACTGAGGGTGAGACCCAAAGTTACTTGAAATATGCAAATAACAAGGGGGGTACTGGGAGACTCCCTGCCAGACATGAGTCCTGGTTACAAGAGCCTTACCCAGAGTCTTTAACTCACTATCTTTCACAGAAGAGAAATATCCTAAACATATCAGTCTTTGTCCTGCCCTGGGGCAGTCCAGCACCGAAATGCTAGGCAATTCTCCTCTGAACAAGAGTACCAACAAGAACCTCAGACACGTGTTTCTGTCTGGTTGAACCTCATTAGTAGGGTGTAGCTGTGTTTCTCTAAGAATAGTGAGCAAGGGGTCCACGTCTGGATTCCCCTAGTAACTGAGGGTGAGACCCAAAGTTACTTGAAATAGCCAAATAACAAGGAGGGTCCTGGGAGACCCTCTGCCAGACATGAGTCCTGGTACAAGAGCCTTACTGAGAGTCTTTAGCTCACTACCTTTCACAGAGGAGAAATATCCTAAACATGTCAGTCTTTGTCCTGCACTGGGGCAGTCCAGCACCGAAATGCTAGTCAATTCTCCTCTGAACAAGAGTACCAACAGCAACCCCAGACACGTGTTTCGGTCTGGTTGAAACTCATCTATTGGATGTAGCTGTGCCTCTCTAAGAATAGTGAACAATGGGTCCACGTCTGGATTCCCCTAGTAACTGAGGGTGAGACCCAAAGTTACTTGAAATATGCAAATAACAAGGGGGGTCCTGGGGGACTCTCTGCCAGACATGCGTCCTGGTTACAAGAGCCTTACCCAGAATCATTAGCTCACTATCTTTCACAGAGGAGAAATATCCAAAACATATCAGTCTTTGTCCTGCCCTGGGGCAGTCCAGCACCGAAAAGCTACGCAATTCTCCTCTGAACAAGAGTACCAACAGCAACCCCAGACACGTGTTTTGGTCTGGTTGAACCTCATCAGTAGGTTGTAGCTGTGCCTCTCTAAGAATAGTGAGCAAGGGGTCCTCGTCTGGATTCCCCTAGTAACTGAGGGTGTGACCCAAAGTTACTTGAAATATGCAAATAACAAGGGGGGTACTGGGAGATTCTCTGCCAGACATGAGTCCTGGTTACAAGAGCCTTACCCAGAGTCTTTAGCTCACTAACCTTCACAGAGGAGAAAATATCCTAAACATATCAGTCTTCGTCCTGCACTGGGGCAGTCCAGCACCGAAATGCTAGGCAATTCTCCTCTGAACAAGAGTACAAACAGCAACCCCAGACATGTGTTTCGGTCTGGTTGAACCTCATCAGTACGGTGTAGCTGTTCCTCTCTAAGAATAGTGAGCAAGGGGTCCACGTCTGGATTCCCCTAGTAACTGAGGGTTTGACCCAAAGTTTCTTGAAATATGCAAATAACAAGGGGGGGGTGCTCCTGGGAGACTCTCTGCCAGACATGAGTCCTGGATACAAGAGCTTTACCCAGAGTCTTTAGCTCACTATCTTTCACAGAGGAGAAATATCCTAAACATATCAGTCTTTGTCCTGCCCTGGGGGGGTCCAGCACAGAAATGCTAGGCAATTCTCCACTGAACAAGAGTATCAAAAGCAACCCCAGACACGTGTTTTGGTCTGGTTGAACCTCATCAGTAGTGTGTAGCTGTGCTTCTCTAAGAATAGTGAGCAAGGGGTCCACGTCTGGATTCCCCTAGTAACTGACGGTGAGACCCAAAGTTACTTGAAATATGCAAATAACAAGGAGGGTCATGGGAGACTCTCTGCCAGACATGAGTCCTGGTTACAAAAGCCTTACCCAGATCTTTAGCTCACTATCTTTCACAGAGGAGAAATATCCTAAACATATCAGTCTTTGTCCTGCCCTGGGGGGGTCCAGCACAGAAATGATAGTCAATTCTCCTCTGAACAAGAGTACCAACAGCAACCCCAGACACGTGTTTTGGTGTGGTTGAACCTCATCAGTAGGATGTAGCTGTGCCTCTCTAAGAATAAGGAGCAAGGGGTCCACGTCTGGATTTGACTAGTAACTGAGGGTGAGACCCAAAGTTACTTGAAATATGCAAATAACAAGGGGGGTCATGGGAGACTCTCTGCATTACAGGAGTCCTGGTTACAAGAGCCTTACCCAAAGTCTTTAGCTCACTATCGTTCACAGAAGAAAAATATCGTAAACATATCAGTCTTTGTCCTGCTCTGGGGCAGTCCAGCACCGAAATGCTAGGCAATTCTCCTCTGAACAAGAGTACCAAAAGCAACCCCAGACACGTGTTTTGGTCTGGTTGAACCTCATCAGAAGTGTGTAGCTGTATTTCTCTAAGAATAGGGAGCAAGGGGTCCACGTCTGGATTCCCCTAGTAACTGAGGGTGAGACCCAAAGTTACTTGAAATATGCAAATAACTAGGGGGGGTTCCTGGGAGACTCTCTGCCAGACATGAGTCCTGGATACAAGAGCCTTACCCAGAGTCTTTAGCTCACTATCTTTCACAGAGGAGAAATATCCTAAACATATCAGTCTTTGTCCTGCCCTGGGGCAGTCCAGCACCGAAATGCTAGGCAATTCTCCTCTGAACAAGAGTACCAGCAGCAACCCCAGACACGTGTTTCGGTCTGGTTGAACCTCATCAGTAGTGTGTAGCTGTGCTTCTCCAAGAATAGTGAGCAAGGGGTCCACGTCTGGATTCCCCTAGTAACTGAGGGTGAGACCCAAAGTTACTTGAAATATGCAAATAACAAGGAGGGTCCTGGGAGACTCTCTGCCAGACATGAGTCCTGGTTACAAAAGCCTTACACAGAGTCTTTAGCTCACTATCTTTCACAGAGGAGAAATATCCTAAACATATCAGTCTTTGTCCTGCCCTGGGGCAGCCCAGCACAGAAATGCTAGGCAATTCTCCTCTGAACAAGAGTACAAACAGCAACCCCAGACACGTGTTTCGGTGTGGTTGAACGTTATCAGTAGGATGTAGCTGTGCCTCTCTAAAAATAGTGAGCAAAGGGTCCACGTCTGGATTCCCCTAGTAACTGAGGGTGAGACCCAAAGTTACTTGAAATATGCAAATAACAAGGGGGGTCCTGGGAGACTCTTTGCCAGACAGAAGTCCTGGTTACAAGAGCCTTACCCAGAGTCTTTAGCTCACTATCTTTCACAGAGGAGAAATATCCTAAACATATCAGGCTTTGTCCTGCCCTGGGGCAGTCCAGCACCAAAATGCTAGGGAATTCTCCTCTGAACAAGAGTACCAACAGCAACCCAGACACGTGTTTCCTTCTGGTTGAAACTCATCAGTAGGGTGTAGCTGTGCCTCTCTAAGAATAGTGAGCAAGGGGTCCACGTCTGGATTCCCCTAGTAACTGAGGGTGAGACCCAAAGTTACTTGAAATATGCAAATAACAAGGAGGGTCCTGGGAGATTCTATGCCAGACATGAGTCCTGGTTACAAGAGCCTTACCCAGAGTCATTAGCTCACTATCTTTCACAGAGGAGAAATATCCTAAACACATCAGTCTTTGTCCTACACTGGGGCAGTCCAGCACCGAAATGTTAGTCAATTCTCCTCTGAACAAGAGTACCAACAGCAACCCCAGACACGTGTTTCGGTCTGGTTTAACCTCATCAGTAGGATGTAGCTGTGCCTCTCTAAGAATAGTGAGCAAGGGGTCCACGTCTGGATTCCCCTAGTAACTGAGGGTGAGACCCAAAGATACTTGAAATGTGCAAATAACAAGGGGGGTCCTGGGAGACTATCTACCACACATGAGAACTGGTTACAAGAGCCTTACCCAGAGTCTTTAGCTCACTATCTTTCACAGAGGAGAACTATCCTAAACATATCAGTCTTTCTCCTGCCCTGGGGCAGTCCAGCACCGAAACGCTAGGCAATTCTCGTCCGAACAAGATACCAACAGCAACCCCAGACACGTGTTTCCGGTCTGATTGAACCTCATCAGTAGTGTGTAGCTGTGCTTCTCTAAGAATAGTGAGCAAGGGGTCAACATCTGGATTCCCTCAGTAACTGAGGGTGAGATCCAAAGTTACTTGAAATATGCAAATAAAAACGAGGGTCCTGGGAGACTCTCTGCCAGACATGAGTCCAGGTTACAAAAGCCTTACCCAGAGTCTTTAGCTCACTATCTTTCACAGAGGAGAAATAATCTAAACATATCAATCTTTGTCCTGCCCTGGGGCAGTCCAGCACAGAAATGCTAGGCAATTCTCCTCTAAACACGAGTTCCAACACCAACCCCAGGCAAGTGTTTCGGTGTTGTTGAACCTCATCAGTCGGATGTAGCTGTGCCTCTCTAAGAATAGTGAGCAAGAGGTCCACCTCTGGATTCCCCTAGTAACTGAGGGTGAGACCCAAAATTACTTGAAATATGCAAATAACAAGGGGGGTAATGGGAGGCTCTCTGCCAGACAGGAGTCCTGGTTACAAGAGCCTTACCCAGAGTCTTTAGCTCACTATCTTTCACAGAGGAGAAATATCCTAAACATATCAGTCTTTGTCCTGCCCTGGGGCAGTCCAGCAAAGAAATGCTAGGCAATTCTCCTCTGAACAAGAGTACCAACAGCAACCCCAGACACGTGTTTTCGTGTGGTTGAAACTCATCAGAAGGGTGTAGCTGTGCCTCTCTAAGAATAGTGAGCAAGGGGTCCACGTCTGGATACCCCTAGTAACTGAGGGAGAGACCCAAAGTTACTTGAAATATGCAAATAACAAGGGGGTCCTGAGAGACTCTCTGCCAGACATGAGTCCTGGTTACAAGAGTCTTACCGAGAGTCTTTAGCTCATTATCTTTCACAGAGGAGAACTATCCTAAACATATCAGTCGTTGTCCTGCACTGGGGCAGTCCAGCACCGAAATGCTAGTCAATGCTCCTCTGAACAAGAGTACCAACAGCAACCGCAGACACGTGTTTTGGTCTGGTTGAAACTCATCAATTGGATGTAGCTGTGCCTCTCTAAGAATAGTGAGCAAGAGGTCCACATCTGGATTCCCCTAGTAACTGAGGGTGAGACCCAAAGTTACTTGAAATATGCAAATAACAAGGGGGGTCCTGGGAGACTCTCTGCCAGACATGAGTCCTGGTTACAAGAGCCTTACCCAGAGTCTTTAGGTCACTATCTTTCACAGAGGAGAAATATCCTAAACATATCAGTCTTGGTCCTGCCCTGGGGCAGTCCAGCACCGAAATGCTAGGCAATTCTCCTCCGAACAAGAGTACCAACAGCTACCCCAGACACGTGTTTCGGTCTGGTTGAACCACATCTGTAGGGCGTAGCTGTGCCTCTCTAAGAATAGTGAGCAAGGGGTCCATGTCTGGATTCCCCTAGTAACTGAGAGTTAGACCCAAAGTTACTTGAAATAGGCAAATAACAAGGAGGTTCCTGGGAGACCCTCTGCCAGACATGAGTCCTGGTTACAAAAGCCTTACCCAGAGTTGTTAGCTCACTATCTTTCACAGAAGAGAAATATCCTACACATATCAGTCTTTGCCCTGCCCTGGGGCAGTCCAGCACCGAAATGCTATGCAATTCTCCTCTGAACAAGAGTACCAACAGCAACCCCAGACACGTGTTTTGGTCTGGTTGAACCTCATCAGTAGGATGTAGCTGTGCCTCTCTAAGAATAGTGAGGAAGGGGTCCATGTCTGGATTCCCCTAGTAACTGAGGGAGAGACCTAAAGTTACTTGAAATATGCAAATAACAAGGGGGTCCTGGGAGACTCTCTGCCAGACATGAGTCCTGGTTACAAGAGCCTTACCCAGAGTCTTTAGCCCGCTATCTTTCACAGAGGAGAAATATCCTAAACATATCAGTCTTTGTCCTGCCCTGGGGCAGTCCAGCACCGAAATGCTAGTCAATTCTCCTCTGAACAAGAGTACCAACATTATCCCCAGACACGTGTTTCGGTCTGGTTGAACCTCATCAGTAGGGCGTAGCTGTGCCTGTCTAAGAATAGTGAGCAAGGGGTCCAAATCTGGATTCCCCTAGTAACTGAGGGTGAGACCCAAAGTTACTTGAAATATGCAAATAACAAGGAGGGTCCTGGGAGACTCTCTGCCAGACATGAGTCCTGGTTGCAAGAGCCTTACCCAGAGTCATTAGCTCACTATCTTTCACAGAGGAGAAATATCCTAAACATGTCAGTCTTTGTCCTGCACTGGGGCAGTCCAGCACCGAAATGCTAGTCAATTCTCCTCTGAACAAGAGTACCAACAGCAACCCCAGACACGTGTTTTGGTCTAGTTGAACCTCAGCAGTAGGGCGTAGCTGTGCCTCTCTGAGAATAGTGAGCTAGGGGTCCACGTCTGGATTCACCTAGTAACTGAGGGTGAGACCAAAAGTTACTTGAAATATGCAAATAACAAGGGGTGTCCTGGGAGACTCCCTGCCAGACATGAGTCCTGGTACAAGAGCCTTACTGAGAGTCTTTAGCTCACTACCTTTCACAGAGGAGAAATATCCTAAACATGTCAGTCTTTGTCCTGCACTGGGGCAGTCCAGCACCGAAATGCTACGCAATTCTCCTCTGAACAAGAGTACCAACAGCAACCCGAGACACGTGTTTTGGTCTGGTTGAACCTCATCAGTGGGGTGTAGCTGTGCCTCTCTAAGAATAGTGAGCAAGGGGTCCAAGTCTGGATTCCCCTAGTAACTGTGGGTGAGACCCAAAGTTACTTGAAATTTGCAAATAACAAGGGGGGTCCTGGGAGACTCCCTGCCAGACATGAGACCTGGTTACAAGAGCCTTACCCAGAGTATTTAGCTCACTATCTTTCACAGAGGAGAAATATCCTAAACATATCAGTCTTTGTCCTGCCCTGGGGCAGTCCAGCACCGAAATGCTAGGCAATTATCCTCTGAACAAGAGTACCAACAGCAACCCCAGACACGTGTTTTGGTCTGGTTGAACCTCATCAGTAGGGTGTAGCTGTGCCTCTCTAAGAATAGTGAGCAAGGGGTCCACGTCTGGATTTCCCTAGTAACTGAGGGTGTGACCCAAAGTTACTTGAAATATTCAAATAACAAGGGGGGTACTGAGAGACTCTCTGCCACACATGAGTCCTGGTTACAAGAGCCTTACCCAGAGTCTTTAGCTCACTATCTTTCACAGAGGAGAAATATCCTAAACATATCAGTCTTTGTCCTGCACTGGGGCAGTCCAGCACCGAAATGCTAGTCAATTCTCCTCTGAACAAGAGCACCAACAGCAATACCCCAGACACGTGTTTCGGTCTGGTTGAAACTCATCAATTGGATGTAGCTGTGCCTCTCTAAGAATAGTGAGCAAGGGGTCAACGTCTGGATTCCCCTAGTAACTGAGGGTGAGACCCAAAGTTACTTGAAATATGCAAATAACAAGGGGGGTACTGGGAGACTCCCTGCCAGACATGAGTCCTGGTTACAAGAGCCTTACCCAGAGTCTTTAACTCACTATCTTTCACAGAAGAGAAATATCCTAAACATATCAGTCTTTGTCCTGCCCTGGGGCAGTCGAGCACCGAAATGCTAGGCAATTCTCCTCTGAACAAGAGTACCAACAAGAACCTCAGACACGTGTTTCTGTCTGGTTGAACCTCATTAGTAGGGTGTAGCTGTGTTTCTCTAAGAATAGTGAGCAAGGGGTCCACGTCTGGATTCCCCTAGTAACTGAGGGTGAGACCCAAAGTTACTTGAAATAGCCAAATAACAAGGAGGGTCCTGGGAGACCCTCTGCCAGACATGAGTCCTGGTACAAGAGCCTTACTGAGAGTCTTTAGCTCACTACCTTTCACAGAGGAGAAATATCCTAAACATGTCAGTCTTTGTCCTGCACTGGGGCAGTCCAGCACCGAAATGCTAGTCAATTCTCCTCTGAACAAGAGTACCAACAGCAACCCCAGACACGTGTTTCGGTCTGGTTGAAACTCATCTATTGGATGTAGCTGTGCCTCTCTAAGAATAGTGAACAATGGGTCCACGTCTGGATTCCCCTAGTAACTGAGGGTGAGACCCAAAGTTACTTGAAATATGCAAATAACAAGGGGGGTCCTGGGAGACTCTCTGCCAGACATGCGTCCTGGTTACAAGAGCCTTACCCAGAGTCTTTAGCTCACTATCTTTCACAGAGGAGAAATATCCAAAACATATCAGTCTTTGTCCTGCCCTGGGGCAGTCCAGCACCGAAAAGCTACGCAATTCTCCTCTGAACAAGAGTACCAACAGCAACCCCAGACACGTGTTTTGGTCTGGTTGAACCTCATCAGTAGGTTGTAGCTGTGCCTCTCTAAGAATAGTGAGCAAGGGGTCCACGTCTGGATTCCCCTAGTAACTGAGGGTGTGACCCAAAGTTACTTGAAATATGCAAATAACAAGGGGGGTACTGGGAGATTCTCTGCCAGACATGAGTCCTGGTTACAAGAGCCTTACCCAGAGTCTTTAGCTCACTATCTTTCACAGAGGAGAAATATCCAAAACATATCAGTCTTTGTCCTGCCCTGGGGCAGTCCAGCACCGAAATGCTAGGCAATTCTCCTCTGAACAAGAGTACAAACAGCAACCCCAGACATGTGTTTCGGTCTGGTTGAACCTCATCAGTACGGTGTAGCTGTTCCTCTCTAAGAATAGTGAGCAAGGGGTCCACGTCTCGATTCCCCTAGTAACTGAGGGTTTGACTCAAAGTTTCTTGAAATATGCAAATAACAAGGGGGTGGGGCTCCTGGGAGACTCTCTGCCAGACATGAGTCCTGGATACAAGAGCTTTACCCAGAGTCTTTAGCTCACTATCTTTCACAGAGGAGAAATATCCTAAACATATCAGTCTTTGTCCTGCCCTGGGGGGGTCCAGCACAGAAATGCTAGGCAATTCTCCACTGAACAAGATTACCAAAAGCAACCCCAGACACGTGTTTTGGTCTGGTTGAACCTCATCAGTAGTGTGTAGCTGTGCTTCTCTAAGAATAGTGAGCAAGGGGTCCACGTCTGGATTCCCCTAGTAACTGACGGTGAGACCCAAAGTTACTTGAAATATGCAAATAACAAGGAGGGTCATGGGAGACTCTCTGCCAGACATGAGTCCTGGATACAAGAGCTTTACCCAGAGTCTTTAGCTCACTATCTTTCACAGAGGAGAAATATCCTAAACATATCAGTCTTTGTCCTGCCCTGGGGCAGTCCAGCACCGAAATGCTACGCAATTCTCCTCTGAACAAGAGTACCAACAGCAACTCCAGACACGTGTTTTGGTCTGGTTGAACCTCATCAGTAGGGTGTAGCTGTGCCTCTCTAAGAATAGTGAGCAAGGGGTCCACGTCTGGATTCCCCTAGTAACTGAGGGTGAGACCCAAAGTTACTTGAAATTTGCAAATAACAAGGGGGATCCTGGGAGACTCCCTGCCAGACATGAGTCCTGGTTACAAGAGCCTTACCCAGAGTCTTTAGCTCACTATCTTTCACAGAGGAGAAATATCCTAAACATATCAGTCTTTGTCCTGCCCTGGGGGGGTCCGGCACAGAAATGATAGTCAATTCTCCTCTGAACAAGAGTACCAACAGCAACCCCAGACACATGTTTTGGTGTGGTTGAACCTCATCAGTAGGATGTAGCTGTGCCTCTCTAAGAATAAGGAGCAAGGGGTCCACGTCTGGATTTGACTAGTAACTGAGGGTGAGACCCAAAGTTACTTGAAATATGCAAATAACAAGGGGGGTCATGGGAGACTCTCTGCATTACAGGAGTCCTGGTTACAAGAGCCTTACCCAAAGTCTTTAGCTCACTATCGTTCACAGAAGAAAAATATCGTGAACATATCAGTCTTTGTCCTGCTCTGGGGCAGTCCAGCACCGAAATGCTAGGCAATTCTCCTCTGAACAAGAGTACCAAAAGCAACCCCAGACACGTGTTTTGGTCTGGTTGAACCTCATCAGTAGTGTGTAGCTGTATTTCTCTAAGAATAGGGAGCAAGGGGTCCACGTCTGGATTCCCCTAGTAACTGAGGGTGAGACCCAAAGTTACTTGAAATATGCAAATAACAAGGAGGGTCCTGGGAGATTCTCTGCCAGACATGAGTCCTGGTTACAAGAGCCTTACCCAGAGTCATTAGCTCACTATCTTTCACAGAGGAGAAATATCCTAAACATATCAGTCTTTGTCCTACACTGGGGCAGTCCGGCACAGAAATGATAGTCAATTCTCCTCTGAACAAGAGTACCAACAGCAACCCCAGACACGTGTTTCGGTGTGGTTGAACGTTATCAGTAGGATGTAGCTGTGCCTCTCTAAAAATAGTGAGCAAAGGGTCCACGTCTGGATTCCCCTAGTAACTGAGGGTGAGACCCAAAGTTACTTGAAATATGCAAATAACAAGGGGGGTCCTGGGAGACTCTTTGCCAGACAGAAGTCCTGGTTACAAGAGCCTTACCCAGAGTCTTTAGCTCACTATCTTTCACAGAGGAGAAACATCCTAAACATATCAGGCTTTGTCCTGCCCTGGGGCAGTCCAGCACCAAAATGCTAGGCAATTCTCCTCTGAACAAGAGTACCAACAGCAACCCAGACACGTGTTTCCTTCTGGTTGAAACTCATCAGTAGGGTGTAGCTGTGCCTCTCTAAGAATAGTGAGCAAGGGGTCCACGTCTGGATTCCCCTAGTAACTGAGGGTGAGACCCAAAGTTACTTGAAATATGCAAATAACAAGGAGGGTCCTGGGAGATTCTCTGCCAGACATGAGTCCTGGTTACAAGAGCCTTACCCAGAGTCATTAGCTCACTATCTTTCACAGAGGAGAAATATCCTAAACATATCAGTCTTTGTCCTACACTGGGGCAGTCCAGCACCGAAATGTTAGTTAATTCTCCTCTGAACAAGAGTACCAACAGCAACCCCAGACACGTGTTTCGGTCTGGTTGAACCTCATCAGTAGGATGTAGCTGTGCCTCTCTAAGAATAGTGAGCAAGGGGTCCACGTCTGGATTCCCCTAGTAACTGAGGGTGAGACCCAAAGATACTTGAAATGTGCAAATAACAAGGGGGGTCCTGGGAGACTATCTGCCACACATGAGAACTGGTTACAAGAGCCTTACCCAGAGTCTTTAGCTCACTATCTTTCACAGAGGAGAAATATCCTAAACATATCAGTCTTTCTCCTGCCCTGGGGCAGTCCAGCACCGAAACGCTAGGCAATTCTCGTCCGAACAAGATACCAACAGCAACCCCAGACACGTGTTTCCGGTCTGATTGAACCTCATCAGTAGTGTGTAGCTGTGCTTCTCTAAGAATAGTGAGCAAGGGGTCAACATCTGGATTCCCTCAGTAACTGAGGGAGAGATCCAAAGTTACTTGAAATATGCAAATAAAAACGAGGGTCCTGGGAGACTCTCTGCCAGACATGAGTCCAGGTTACAAAAGCCTTACCCAGAGTCTTTAGCTCACTATCTTTCACAGAGGAGAAATAATCTAAACATATCAGTCTTTGTCCTGCCCTGGGGCAGTCCAGCACCGAAATGCTACGCAATTCTCCTCTGAACAAGAGTACCAACAGCAACTCCAGACACGTGTTTTGGTCTGGTTGAACCTCATCAGTAGGGTGTAGCTGTGCCTCTCTAAGAATAGTGAGCAAGGGGTCCACGTCTGGATTCCCCTAGTAACTGAGGGTGAGACCCAAAGTTACTTGAAATTTGCAAATAACAAGGGGGATCCTGGGAGACTCCCTGCCAGACATGAGTCCTGGTTACAAGAGCCTTACCCAGAGTCTTTAGCTCACTATCTTTCACAGAGGAGAAATATCCTAAACATATCAGTCTTTGTCCTGCCCTGGGGGGGTCCGGCACAGAAATGATAGTCAATTCTCCTCTGAACAAGAGTACCAACAGCAACCCCAGACACATGTTTTGGTGTGGTTGAACCTCATCAGTAGGATGTAGCTGTGCCTCTCTAAGAATAAGGAGCAAGGGGTCCACGTCTGGATTTGACTAGTAACTGAGGGTGAGACCCAAAGTTACTTGAAATATGCAAATAACAAGGGGGGTCATGGGAGACTCTCTGCATTACAGGAGTCCTGGTTACAAGAGCCTTACCCAAAGTCTTTAGCTCACTATCGTTCACAGAAGAAAAATATCGTGAACATATCAGTCTTTGTCCTGCTCTGGGGCAGTCCAGCACCGAAATGCTAGGCAATTCTCCTCTGAACAAGAGTACCAAAAGCAACCCCAGACACGTGTTTTGGTCTGGTTGAACCTCATCAGTAGTGTGTAGCTGTATTTCTCTAAGAATAGGGAGCAAGGGGTCCACGTCTGGATTCCCCTAGTAACTGAGGGTGAGACCCAAAGTTACTTGAAATATGCAAATAACAAGGAGGGTCCTGGGAGATTCTCTGCCAGACATGAGTCCTGGTTACAAGAGCCTTACCCAGAGTCATTAGCTCACTATCTTTCACAGAGGAGAAATATCCTAAACATATCAGTCTTTGTCCTACACTGGGGCAGTCCGGCACAGAAATGATAGTCAATTCTCCTCTGAACAAGAGTACCAACAGCAACCCCAGACACGTGTTTCGGTGTGGTTGAACGTTATCAGTAGGATGTAGCTGTGCCTCTCTAAAAATAGTGAGCAAAGGGTCCACGTCTGGATTCCCCTAGTAACTGAGGGTGAGACCCAAAGTTACTTGAAATATGCAAATAACAAGGGGGGTCCTGGGAGACTCTTTGCCAGACAGAAGTCCTGGTTACAAGAGCCTTACCCAGAGTCTTTAGCTCACTATCTTTCACAGAGGAGAAACATCCTAAACATATCAGGCTTTGTCCTGCCCTGGGGCAGTCCAGCACCAAAATGCTAGGCAATTCTCCTCTGAACAAGAGTACCAACAGCAACCCAGACACGTGTTTCCTTCTGGTTGAAACTCATCAGTAGGGTGTAGCTGTGCCTCTCTAAGAATAGTGAGCAAGGGGTCCACGTCTGGATTCCCCTAGTAACTGAGGGTGAGACCCAAAGTTACTTGAAATATGCAAATAACAAGGAGGGTCCTGGGAGATTCTCTGCCAGACATGAGTCCTGGTTACAAGAGCCTTACCCAGAGTCATTAGCTCACTATCTTTCACAGAGGAGAAATATCCTAAACATATCAGTCTTTGTCCTACACTGGGGCAGTCCAGCACCGAAATGTTAGTTAATTCTCCTCTGAACAAGAGTACCAACAGCAACCCCAGACACGTGTTTCGGTCTGGTTGAACCTCATCAGTAGGATGTAGCTGTGCCTCTCTAAGAATAGTGAGCAAGGGGTCCACGTCTGGATTCCCCTAGTAACTGAGGGTGAGACCCAAAGATACTTGAAATGTGCAAATAACAAGGGGGGTCCTGGGAGACTATCTGCCACACATGAGAACTGGTTACAAGAGCCTTACCCAGAGTCTTTAGCTCACTATCTTTCACAGAGGAGAAATATCCTAAACATATCAGTCTTTCTCCTGCCCTGGGGCAGTCCAGCACCGAAACGCTAGGCAATTCTCGTCCGAACAAGATACCAACAGCAACCCCAGACACGTGTTTCCGGTCTGATTGAACCTCATCAGTAGTGTGTAGCTGTGCTTCTCTAAGAATAGTGAGCAAGGGGTCAACATCTGGATTCCCTCAGTAACTGAGGGAGAGATCCAAAGTTACTTGAAATATGCAAATAAAAACGAGGGTCCTGGGAGACTCTCTGCCAGACATGAGTCCAGGTTACAAAAGCCTTACCCAGAGTCTTTAGCTCACTATCTTTCACAGAGGAGAAATAATCTAAACATATCAATCTTTGTCCTGCCCTTGGGCAGTCCAGCACCGAAACGCTAGGCAATTCTCGTCCGAACAAGATACCAACAGCAACCCCAGACACGTGTTTCCGGTCTGATTGAACCTCATCAGTAGTGTGTAGCTGTGCTTCTCTAAGAATAGTGAGCAAGGGGTCAACATCTGGATTCCCTCAGTAACTGAGGGAGAGATCCAAAGTTACTTGAAATATGCAAATAAAAACGAGGGTCCTGGGAGACTCTCTGCCAGACATGAGTCCAGTTTACAAAAGCCTTACCCAGAGTCTTTAGCTCACTATCTTTCACAGAGGAGAAATAATCTAAACATATCAATCTTTGTCCTGCCCTGGGGCAGTCCAGCACAGAAATGCTAGGCAATTCTCCTCTAAACACGAGTTCCAACACCAACCCCAGGCAAGTGTTTCGGTGTTGTTGAACCTCATCAGTCGGATGTAGCTGTGCCTCTCTAAGAATAGTGAGCAAGAGGTCCACCTCTGGATTCCCCTAGTAACTGAGGGTGAGACCCAAAATTACTTGAAATATGCAAATAACAAGGGGGGTAATGGGAGGCTCTCTGCCAGACAGGAGTTCTGGTTACAAGAGCCTTACCCAGAGTCTTTAGCTCACTATCTTTCACAGAGGAGAAATATCCTAAACATATCAGTCTTTGTCCTGCCCTGGGGCAGTCCAGCACCGAAATGCTAGGCAATTCTCCTCTGAACAAGAGTACCAACAGCAACCCCAGACACATGTTTCGGTGTGGTTGAAACTCATCAGAAGGGTGTAGCTGTGCCTCTCTAAGAATAGTGAGCAAGGGGTCCACGTCTGGATACCCCTAGTAACTGAGGGAGAGACCCAAAGTTACTTGAAATATGCAAATAACAAGGGGGGTCCTGAGAGACTCTCTGCCAGACATGAGTCCTGGTTACAAGAGTCTTACCGAGAGTCTTTAGCTCATTATCTTTCACAGAGGAGAACTATCCTAAACATATCAGTTGTTGTCCTGCACTGGGGCAGTCCAGCACCGAAATGCTAGTCAATTCTCCTCTGAACAAGAGTACCAACAGCAACCCCAGACACGTGTTTTGGTCTGGTTGAAACTCATCAATTGGATGTAGCTGTGCCTCTCTAAGAATAGTGAGCAAGGGGTCCACATCTGTATTCCCCTAGTAACTGAGGGTGAGACCCAAAGTTACTTGAAATATGCAAATAACAAGGGGGGTCCTGGGAGACTCTCTGCCAGACATGAGTCCTGGTTACAAGAGCCTTACCCAGAGTCTTTAGGTCACTATCTTTCACAGAGGAGAAATATCCTAAACATATCAGTCTTGGTCCTGCCCTGGGGCAGTCCAGCACCGAAATGCTAGGCAATTCTCCTCTGAACAAGAGTACCAACAGCTACCCCAGACACGTGTTTCGGTCTGGTTGAACCACATCTGTAGGGCGTAGCTGTGCCTCTCTAAGAATAGTGAGCAAGGGGTCCATGTCTGGATTCCCCTAGTAACTGAGAGTTAGACCCAAAGTTACTTGAAATATGCAAATAACAAGGGGGGATCCTGGGAGACTCTCTGCCAGACATGAGGCCTGGTTACAAGAGCCTTACCCAGAGTCTGTAGCTCACTATCTTTCACAGAGGAGAAATATCCTAAACATATCAGTCTTTGTCCTGCACTGGGGCAGTCCAGCACCGAAATGCTAGTCAATTCTCCTCTGAACAAGAGTACCAACAGCAACCCCAGACACGTGTTTCGGTCTGCTTGAACCTCATCAGTTGGCTATAGCTGTGCCTCTCTAAGAATAGTGAGCAAAGGGTCCACGTCTGGATTCCCCTAGTAACTGAGGGTGAGACCCAAAGTTACTTGAAATAGGCAAATAACAAGGAGGGTCCTGGGAGACCCTCTGCCAGACATGAGTCCTGGTTACAAAAGCCTTACCCAGAGTCGTTAGCTCACTATCTTTCACAGAAGAGAAATATCCTACACATATCAGTCTTTGTCCTGCCCTGGGGCAGTCCAGCACCGAAATGCTATGCAATTCTCCTCTGAACAAGAGTACCAACAGCAACCCCAGACACGTGTTTCGGTCTGGTTGAACCTCATCAGTAGGATGTAGCTGTGCCTCTCTAAGAATAGTGAGGAAGGGGTCCATGTCTGGATTCCCCTAGTAACTGAGGGAGAGACCTAAAGTTACTTGAAATATGCAAATAACAAGGGGGGTCCTGAGAGACTCTCTGCCAGACATGAGTCCTGGTTACAAGAGCCTTACCGAGAGTCTTTAGCTCATTATCTTTCACAGAGGAGAAATATCCTAAACATATCAGTCTTTGTCCTGCACTGGGGCAGTCCAGCACCGAAATGCTAGTCAAATCTCCTCTGAACAAGAGTACCAACAGCAACCCCAGACACGTGTTTCGGTCTGGTTGAAACTCATCAATTGAATGTAGCTGTGCCTCTCTAAGAATAGTGAGCAAGGGGTCCACATCTGGATTCCCCTAGTAACTGAGGGTGAGACCCAAAGTTACTTGAAATATGCAAATAACAAGGGGGGGTCCTGGGAGACTCTCTGCCAGACATGAGTCCTGGTTACAAGAGCCTTACCCAGAGTCTTTAGGTCACTATCTTTCACAGAGGAGAAATATCCTAAACATATCAGTCTTTGTCCTGCCCTGGGGCAGTCCAGCACCGAAATGCTAGGCAATTCTCCTCTGAACAAGAGTACCAACAGCAACCCCAGACACGTGTTTCGGTCTGGTTGAACCACATCTGTAGGGCGTAGCTGTGCCTCTCTAAGAATAGTGAGCAAGGGGTCCATGTCTGGATTCCCCTAGTAACTGAGAGTTAGACCCAAAGTTACTTGAAATATGCAAATAACAAGGGGGGGTCCTGGGAGACTCTCTGTCAGACACGAGGCCTGGTTACAAGAGCCTTACCCAGAGTCTGTAGCTCACTATCTTTCACAGAGGAGAAATATCCTAAACATATCAGTCTTTGTCCTGCACTGGGGCAGTCCAGCACCGAAATGCTAGTCAATTCTCCTCTGAACAAGAGTACCAACAGCAACCCCAGACACGTGTTTCGGTCTGCTTGAACCTCATCAGTTGGCTATAGCTGTGCCTCTCTAAGAATAGTGAGCAAGGGGTCCACGTCTGGATTCCCCTAGTAACTGAGGGTGAGACCCAAAGTTACTTGAAATATGCAAATAACAAGGAGGGTACTGGGAGACCCTCTGCCAGACATGAGTCCTGGTTACAAGAGCCTTACCCAGAGTCTTTAGCTCACTATCTTTCACAGAGCAGAAATATCCTAAACATATCAGTCTTTGTCCTGCCCTGGGGCAGTCCAGCACTGAAATGCTAGGCAATTCTCCTCTGAACAAGAGTACCAACAGCAACCCCAGACACATGTTTTGGTCTGGTTGAACCTCATCAGTAGGGTGTAGCTGTGCCTCTCTAAGAATAGTGAGCAAAGGGTCCACGTCTGGATTCCCCTAGTAACTGAGGGTGAGACCCAAAGTTACTTGAAATAGGCAAATAACAAGGAGGGTCCTGGGAGACCCTCTGACAGACATGAGTCCTGGTTACAAAAGCCTTACCCAGAGTCGTTAGCTCACTATCTTTCACAGAAGAGAAATATCCTACACATATCAGTCTTTGCCCTGCCCTGGGGCAGTCCAGCACCGAAATGCTATGCAATTCTCCTCTGAACAAGAGCACCAACAGCAATACCCCAGACACGTGTTTCGGTCTGGTTGAAACTTATCAATTGGATGTAGCTGTGCCTCTCTAAGAATAGTGAGCAAGGGGTCAACGTCTGGATTCCCCTAGTAACTGAGGGTGAGACCCAAAGTTACTTGAAATATGCAAATAACAAGGGGGGTACTGGGAGACTCCCTGCCAGACATGAGTCCTGGTTACAAGAGCCTTACCCAGAGTCTTTAACTCACTATCTTTCACAGAAGAGAAATATCCTAAACATATCAGTCTTTGTCGTGCCCTGGGGCAGTCCAGCACCGAAATGCTAGGCAATTCTCCTCTGAACAAGAGCACCAACAGCAATACCCCAGACACGTGTCTCGGTCTGGTTGAAACTCATCAATTGGATGTAGCTGTGCCTCTCTAAGAATAGTGAGCAAGGGGTCAACGTCTGGATTCCCCTAGTAACTGAGGGTGAGACCCAAAGTTACTTGAAATATGCAAATAACAAGGGGGGTACTGGGAGACTCCCTGCCAGACATGAGTCCTGGTTACAAGAGCCTTACCCAGAGTCTTTAGCTCACTATCTTTCACAGAGGAGAAATATCCTAAACATATCAGTCTTTGTCCTGCACAGTCCAGCACCAAAATGCTAGTCAATTCTCCTCTGAACAAGAGCACCAACAGCAATACCCCAGACACGTGTTTCGGTCTGGTTGAAACTCATCAATTGGATGTAGCTGTGCCTCTCTAAGAATAGTGAGCAAGGGGTCAACGTCTGGATTGCCCTAGTAACTGAGGGTGAGACCCAAAGTTACTTGAAATATGCAAATAACAAGGGGGGTACTGGGAGACTCCCTGCCAGACATGAGTCCTGGTTACAAGAGCCTTACCCAGAGTCTTTAACTCACTATCTTTCACAGAAGAGAAATATCCTAAACATATCAGTCTTTGTCCTGCCCTGGGGCAGTCCAGCACCGAAATGCTAGGCAATTCTCCTCTGAACAAGAGTACCAACAAGAACCTCAGACACGTGTTTCTGTCTGGTTGAACCTCATTAGTAGGGTGTAGCTGTGTTTCTCTAAGAATAGTGAGCAAGGGGTCCACGTCTGGATTCCCCTAGTAACTGAGGGTGAGACCCAAAGTTACTTGAAATAGCCAAATAACAAGGAGGGTCCTGGGAGACCCTCTGACAGACATGAGTCCTGGTACAAGAGCCTTACTGAGAGTCTTTAGCTCACTACCTTTCACAGAGGAGAAATATCCTAAACATGTCAGTCTTTGTCCTGCACTGGGGCAGTCCAGCACTGAAATGCTAGTCAATTCTCCTCTGAACAAGAGTACCAACAGCAACCCCAGACACGTGTTTCGGTCTGGTTGAAACTCATCTATTGGATGTAGCTGTGCCTCTCTAAGAATAGTGAGCAATGGGTCCACGTCTGGATTCCCCTAGTAACTGAGGGTGAGACCCAAAGTTACTTGAAATATGCAAATAACAAGGGGGGTCCTGAGAGACTCTCTGCCAGACATGCGTCCTGGTTACAAGAGCATTACCCAGAGTCTTTAGCTCACTATCTTTCACAGAGGAGAAATATCCAAAACATATCAGTCTTTGTCCTGCCCTGGGGCAGTCCAGCACCGAAAAGCTACGCAATTCTCCTCTGAACAAGAGTACCAACAGCAACCCCAGACACGTGTTTTGGTCTGGTTGAACCTCATCAGTAGGTTGTAGCTGTGCCTCTCTAAGAATTGTGAGCAAGGGGTCCACGTCTGGATTCCCCTAGTAACTGAGGGTGTGACCCAAAGTTACTTGAAATATGCAAATAACAAGGGGGGTACTGGGAGATTCTCTGCCAGACATGAGTCCTGGTTACAAGAGCCTTACCCAGAGTCTTTAGCTCACTAACCTTCACAGAGGAGAAATATCCTAAACATATCAGTCTTCGTCCTGCACTGGGGCAGTCCAGCACCGAAATGCTAGGCAATTCTCCTCTGAACAAGAGTACAAACAGCAACCCCAGACATGTGTTTCGGTCTGGTTGAACCTCATCAGTACGGTGTAGCTGTTCCTCTCTAAGAATAGTGAGCAAGGGGTCCACGTCTGGATTCCCCTAGTAACTGAGGGTGAGACCCAAAGTTTCTTGAAATATGCAAATAACAAGGGGGGGGGCTCCTGGGAGACTCTCTGCCAGACATGAGTCCTGGATACAAGAGCCTTACCCAGAGTCTTTAGCTCACTATCTTTCACAGAGGAGAAATATCCTAAACATATCAGTCTTTGTCCTGCCCTGGGGGGGTCCAGCACAGAAATGATAGTCAATTCTCCTCTGAACAAGAGTACCAACAGCAACCCCAGACACGTGCTTTGGTGTGGTTGAACCTCATCAGTAGGATGTAGCTGTGCCTCTCTAAGAATAAGGAGCAAGGGGTCCACGTCTGGATTTGACTAGTAACTGAGGGTGAGACCCAAAGTTACTTGAAATATGCAAATAACAAGGGGGGTCATGGGAGACTCTCTGCATTACAGGAGTCCTGGTTACAAGAGCCTTACCCAAAGTCTTTAGCTCACTATCGATCACAGAAGAAAAATATCGTAAACATATCAGTCTTTGTCCTGCTCTGGGGCAGTCCAGCACCTAAATGCTAGGCAATTCTCCTCTGAACAAGAGTACCAAAAGCAACCCCAGAAACGTGTTTTGGTCTGGTTGAACCTCATCAGTAGTGTGTAGCTGTATTTCTCTAAGAATAGGGAGCAAGGGGTCCACGTCTGGATTCCCCTAGTAACTGAGGGTGAGACCCAAAGTTACTTGAAATATGCAAATAACTAGGGGGGGTTCCTGGGAGACTCTCTGCCAGACATGAGTCCTGGATACAAGAGCCTTACCCAGAGTCTTTAGCTCACTATCTTTCACAGAGGAGAAATATCCTAAACATATCAGTCTTTGTCCTGCCCTGGGGCAGTCCAGCACCGAAATGCTAGGCAATTCTCCTCTGAACAAGAGTACCAGCAGCAACCCCAGACACGTGTTTCGGTCTGGTTGAACCTCATCAGTAGTGTGTAGCTGTGCTTCTCTAAGAATAGTGAGCAAGGGGTCCACGTCTGGATTCCCCTAGTAACTGAGGGTGAGACCCAAAGTTACTTGCAATATGCAAATAACAAGGAGGGTCCTGGGAGACTCTCTGCCAGACATGAGTCCTGGTTACAAAAGCCTTACACAGAGTCTTTAGCTCACTATCTTTCACAGAGGAGAAATATCCTAAACATATCAGTCTTTGTTCTGCCCTGGGGCAGCCCAGCACAGAAATGCTAGGCAATTCTCCTCTGAACAAGAGTACCAACAGCAACCCCAGACACGTGTTTCGGTGTGGTTGAACGTTATCAGTAGGATGTAGCTGTGCCTCTCTAAAAATAGTGAGCAAAGGGTCCACGTCTGGATTCCCCTAGTAACTGAGGGTGAGACCCAAAGTTACTTGAAATATGCAAATAACAAGGGGGGTCCTGGGAGACTCTTTGCCAGAGAGAAGTCCTGGTTACAAGAGCCTTACCCAGAGTCTTTAGCTCACTATCTTTCACAGAGGAGAAATATCCTAAACATATCAGGCTTTGTCCTGCCCTGGGGCAGTCCAGCACCAAAATGCTAGGCAATTCTCCTCTGAACAAGAGTACCAACAGCAACCCAGACACGTGTTTCCTTCTGGTTGAAACTCATCAGTAGGGTGTAGCTGTGCCTCTCTAAGAATAGTGAGCAAGGGGTCCACGTCTGGATTCCCCTAGTAACTGAGGGTGAGACCCAAAGTTACTTGAAATATGCAAATAACAAGTAGGGTCCTGGGAGATTCTCTGCCAGACATGAGTCCTGGTTACAAGAGCCTTACCCAGAGTCATTAGCTCACTATCTTTCACAGAGGAGAAATATCCTAAACATATCAGTCTTTGTCCTACACTGGGGCAGTCCAGCACCGAAATGTTAGTCAATTCTCCTCTGAACAAGAGTACCAACAGCAACCCCAGACACGTGTTTCGGTCTGGTTGAACCTCATCAGTAGGATGTAGCTGTGCCTCTCTAAGAATAGTGAGCAAGGGGTCCACGTCTGGATTCCCCTAGTAACTGAGGGTGAGACCCAAAGATACTTGAAATGTGCAAATAACAAGGGGGGTCCTGGGAGACTATCTGCCACACATGAGAACTGGTTACAAGAGCCTTACCCAGAGTCTTTAGCTCACTATCTTTCACAGAGGAGAAATATCCTAAACATATCAGTCTTTCTCCTGCCCTGGGGCAGTCCAGCACCGAAACGCTAGGCAATTCTCGTCCGAACAAGATACCAACAGCAACCCCAGACACGTGTTTCCGGTCTGATTGAAACTCATCAGTAGTGTGTAGCTGTGCTTCTCTAAGAATAGTGAGCAAGGGGTCAACATCTGGATTCCCTCAGTAACCGAGGGTGAGATCCAAAGTTACTTGAAATATGCAAATAAAAACGAGGGTCCTGGGAGACTCTCTGCCAGACATGAGTCCAGGTTACAAAAGCCTTACCCAGAGTCTTTAGCTCACTATCTTTCACAGAGGAGAAAAAATCTAAACATATCAATCTTTGTCCTGCCCTGGGGCAGTCCAGCACAGAAATGCTAGGCAATTCTCCTCTAAACACGAGTTCCAACACCAACCCCAGGCAAGTGTTTCGGTGTTGTTGAACCTCATCAGTCGGATGTAGCTGTGCCTCTCTAAGAATAGTGAGCAAGGGGTCCACGTCTGGATTCCCCTAGTAACTGAGGGTGAGACCCAAAGTTACTTGAAAATGCAAATAACAAGGAGGGTCCTGGGAGATTCTCTGCCAGACATGAGTCCTGGTTACAAGAGCCTTACCCAGAGTCTTTAGCTCACTATCTTTCACAGAGGAGAAATATCCTAAACATATCAGTCTTTGTCCTGCCCTGGGGCAGTCCAGCACCGAAATGCTAGGCAATTCTCCTCTGAACAAGAGTACCAACAGCAACCCCAGACTCGTGTTTCGGTGTGGTTGAAACTCATCAGAAGGGTGTAGCTGTGCCTCTCTAAGAATAGTGAGCAAGGGGTCCACGTCTGGATACCCCTAGTAACTGAGGGAGAGACCCAAAGTTACTTGAAATATGCAAATAACAAGGGGGGTCCTGAGAGACTCTCTGCCAGACATGAGTCCTGGTTACAAGAGTCTTACCGAGAGTCTTTAGCTCATTATCTTTCACAGAGGAGAACTATCCTAAACATATCAGTCGTTGTCCTGCACTGGGGCAGTCCAGCACCGAAATGCTAGTCAATTCTCCTCTGAACAAGAGTACCAACAGCAACCCCAGACACGTGTTTTGGTCTGGTTGAAACTCATCAATTGGATGTAGCTGTGCCTCTCTAAGAATAGTGAGCAAGGGGTCAACGTCTGGATTCCCCTAGTAACTGAGGGTGAGACCCAAAGTTACTTGAAATATGCAAATAACAAGGGGGGTACTGGGAGACTCCCTGCCAGACATGAGTCCTGGTTACAAGAGCCTTACCCAGAGTCTTTAACTCACTATCTTTCACAGAAGAGAAATATCCTAAACATATCAGTCTTTGTCGTGCCCTGGGGCAGTCCAGCACCGAAATGCTAGGCAATTCTCCTCTGAACAAGAGCACCAACAGCAATACCCCAGACACGTGTCTCGGTCTGGTTGAAACTCATCAATTGGATGTAGCTGTGCCTCTCTAAGAATAGTGAGCAAGGGGTCAACGTCTGGATTCCCCTAGTAACTGAGGGTGAGACCCAAAGTTACTTGAAATATGCAAATAACAAGGGGGGTACTGGGAGACTCCCTGCCAGACATGAGTCCTGGTTACAAGAGCCTTACCCAGAGTCTTTAGCTCACTATCTTTCACAGAGGAGAAATATCCTAAACATATCAGTCTTTGTCCTGCACAGTCCAGCACCAAAATGCTAGTCAATTCTCCTCTGAACAAGAGCACCAACAGCAATACCCCAGACACGTGTTTCGGTCTGGTTGAAACTCATCAATTGGATGTAGCTGTGCCTCTCTAAGAATAGTGAGCAAGGGGTCAACGTCTGGATTGCCCTAGTAACTGAGGGTGAGACCCAAAGTTACTTGAAATATGCAAATAACAAGGGGGGTACTGGGAGACTCCCTGCCAGACATGAGTCCTGGTTACAAGAGCCTTACCCAGAGTCTTTAACTCACTATCTTTCACAGAAGAGAAATATCCTAAACATATCAGTCTTTGTCCTGCCCTGGGGCAGTCCAGCACCGAAATGCTAGGCAATTCTCCTCTGAACAAGAGTACCAACAAGAACCTCAGACACGTGTTTCTGTCTGGTTGAACCTCATTAGTAGGGTGTAGCTGTGTTTCTCTAAGAATAGTGAGCAAGGGGTCCACGTCTGGATTCCCCTAGTAACTGAGGGTGAGACCCAAAGTTACTTGAAATAGCCAAATAACAAGGAGGGTCCTGGGAGACCCTCTGACAGACATGAGTCCTGGTACAAGAGCCTTACTGAGAGTCTTTAGCTCACTACCTTTCACAGAGGAGAAATATCCTAAACATGTCAGTCTTTGTCCTGCACTGGGGCAGTCCAGCACCGAAATGCTAGTCAATTCTCCTCTGAACAAGAGTACCAACAGCAACCCCAGACACGTGTTTCGGTCTGGTTGAAACTCATCTATTGGATGTAGCTGTGCCTCTCTAAGAATAGTGAGCAATGGGTCCACGTCTGGATTCCCCTAGTAACTGAGGGTGAGACCCAAAGTTACTTGAAATATGCAAATAACAAGGGGGGTCCTGAGAGACTCTCTGCCAGACATGCGTCCTGGTTACAAGAGCATTACCCAGAGTCTTTAGCTCACTATCTTTCACAGAGGAGAAATATCCAAAACATATCAGTCTTTGTCCTGCCCTGGGGCAGTCCAGCACCGAAAAGCTACGCAATTCTCCTCTGAACAAGAGTACCAACAGCAACCCCAGACACGTGTTTTGGTCTGGTTGAACCTCATCAGTAGGTTGTAGCTGTGCCTCTCTAAGAATTGTGAGCAAGGGGTCCACGTCTGGATTCCCCTAGTAACTGAGGGTGTGACCCAAAGTTACTTGAAATATGCAAATAACAAGGGGGGTACTGGGAGATTCTCTGCCAGACATGAGTCCTGGTTACAAGAGCCTTACCCAGAGTCTTTAGCTCACTAACCTTCACAGAGGAGAAATATCCTAAACATATCAGTCTTCGTCCTGCACTGGGGCAGTCCAGCACCGAAATGCTAGGCAATTCTCCTCTGAACAAGAGTACAAACAGCAACCCCAGACATGTGTTTCGGTCTGGTTGAACCTCATCAGTACGGTGTAGCTGTTCCTCTCTAAGAATAGTGAGCAAGGGGTCCACGTCTGGATTCCCCTAGTAACTGAGGGTGAGACCCAAAGTTTCTTGAAATATGCAAATAACAAGGGGGGGGGGCTCCTGGGAGACTCTCTGCCAGACATGAGTCCTGGATACAAGAGCCTTACCCAGAGTCTTTAGCTCACTATCTTTCACAGAGGAGAAATATCCTAAACATATCAGTCTTTGTCCTGCCCTGGGGGGGTCCAGCACAGAAATGATAGTCAATTCTCCTCTGAACAAGAGTACCAACAGCAACCCCAGACACGTGCTTTGGTGTGGTTGAACCTCATCAGTAGGATGTAGCTGTGCCTCTCTAAGAATAAGGAGCAAGGGGTCCACGTCTGGATTTGACTAGTAACTGAGGGTGAGACCCAAAGTTACTTGAAATATGCAAATAACAAGGGGGGTCATGGGAGACTCTCTGCATTACAGGAGTCCTGGTTACAAGAGCCTTACCCAAAGTCTTTAGCTCACTATCGATCACAGAAGAAAAATATCGTAAACATATCAGTCTTTGTCCTGCTCTGGGGCAGTCCAGCACCTAAATGCTAGGCAATTCTCCTCTGAACAAGAGTACCAAAAGCAACCCCAGAAACGTGTTTTGGTCTGGTTGAACCTCATCAGTAGTGTGTAGCTGTATTTCTCTAAGAATAGGGAGCAAGGGGTCCACGTCTGGATTCCCCTAGTAACTGAGGGTGAGACCCAAAGTTACTTGAAATATGCAAATAACTAGGGGGGGTTCCTGGGAGACTCTCTGCCAGACATGAGTCCTGGATACAAGAGCCTTACCCAGAGTCTTTAGCTCACTATCTTTCACAGAGGAGAAATATCCTAAACATATCAGTCTTTGTCCTGCCCTGGGGCAGTCCAGCACCGAAATGCTAGGCAATTCTCCTCTGAACAAGAGTACCAGCAGCAACCCCAGACACGTGTTTCGGTCTGGTTGAACCTCATCAGTAGTGTGTAGCTGTGCTTCTCTAAGAATAGTGAGCAAGGGGTCCACGTCTGGATTCCCCTAGTAACTGAGGGTGAGACCCAAAGTTACTTGCAATATGCAAATAACAAGGAGGGTCCTGGGAGACTCTCTGCCAGACATGAGTCCTGGTTACAAAAGCCTTACACAGAGTCTTTAGCTCACTATCTTTCACAGAGGAGAAATATCCTAAACATATCAGTCTTTGTTCTGCCCTGGGGCAGCCCAGCACAGAAATGCTAGGCAATTCTCCTCTGAACAAGAGTACCAACAGCAACCCCAGACACGTGTTTCGGTGTGGTTGAACGTTATCAGTAGGATGTAGCTGTGCCTCTCTAAAAATAGTGAGCAAAGGGTCCACGTCTGGATTCCCCTAGTAACTGAGGGTGAGACCCAAAGTTACTTGAAATATGCAAATAACAAGGGGGGTCCTGGGAGACTCTTTGCCAGAGAGAAGTCCTGGTTACAAGAGCCTTACCCAGAGTCTTTAGCTCACTATCTTTCACAGAGGAGAAATATCCTAAACATATCAGGCTTTGTCCTGCCCTGGGGCAGTCCAGCACCAAAATGCTAGGCAATTCTCCTCTGAACAAGAGTACCAACAGCAACCCAGACACGTGTTTCCTTCTGGTTGAAACTCATCAGTAGGGTGTAGCTGTGCCTCTCTAAGAATAGTGAGCAAGGGGTCCACGTCTGGATTCCCCTAGTAACTGAGGGTGAGACCCAAAGTTACTTGAAATATGCAAATAACAAGTAGGGTCCTGGGAGATTCTCTGCCAGACATGAGTCCTGGTTACAAGAGCCTTACCCAGAGTCATTAGCTCACTATCTTTCACAGAGGAGAAATATCCTAAACATATCAGTCTTTGTCCTACACTGGGGCAGTCCAGCACCGAAATGTTAGTCAATTCTCCTCTGAACAAGAGTACCAACAGCAACCCCAGACACGTGTTTCGGTCTGGTTGAACCTCATCAGTAGGATGTAGCTGTGCCTCTCTAAGAATAGTGAGCAAGGGGTCCACGTCTGGATTCCCCTAGTAACTGAGGGTGAGACCCAAAGATACTTGAAATGTGCAAATAACAAGGGGGGTCCTGGGAGACTATCTGCCACACATGAGAACTGGTTACAAGAGCCTTACCCAGAGTCTTTAGCTCACTATCTTTCACAGAGGAGAAATATCCTAAACATATCAGTCTTTCTCCTGCCCTGGGGCAGTCCAGCACCGAAACGCTAGGCAATTCTCGTCCGAACAAGATACCAACAGCAACCCCAGACACGTGTTTCCGGTCTGATTGAAACTCATCAGTAGTGTGTAGCTGTGCTTCTCTAAGAATAGTGAGCAAGGGGTCAACATCTGGATTCCCTCAGTAACTGAGGGTGAGATCCAAAGTTACTTGAAATATGCAAATAAAAACGAGGGTCCTGGGAGACTCTCTGCCAGACATGAGTCCAGGTTACAAAAGCCTTACCCAGAGTCTTTAGCTCACTATCTTTCACAGAGGAGAAAAAATCTAAACATATCAATCTTTGTCCTGCCCTGGGGCAGTCCAGCACAGAAATGCTAGGCAATTCTCCTCTAAACACGAGTTCCAACACCAACCCCAGGCAAGTGTTTCGGTGTTGTTGAACCTCATCAGTCGGATGTAGCTGTGCCTCTCTAAGAATAGTGAGCAAGGGGTCCACGTCTGGATTCCCCTAGTAACTGAGGGTGAGACCCAAAGTTACTTGAAAATGCAAATAACAAGGAGGGTCCTGGGAGATTCTCTGCCAGACATGAGTCCTGGTTACAAGAGCCTTACCCAGAGTCTTTAGCTCACTATCTTTCACAGAGGAGAAATATCCTAAACATATCAGTCTTTGTCCTGCCCTGGGGCAGTCCAGCACCGAAATGCTAGGCAATTCTCCTCTGAACAAGAGTACCAACAGCAACCCCAGACTCGTGTTTCGGTGTGGTTGAAACTCATCAGAAGGGTGTAGCTGTGCCTCTCTAAGAATAGTGAGCAAGGGGTCCACGTCTGGATACCCCTAGTAACTGAGGGAGAGACCCAAAGTTACTTGAAATATGCAAATAACAAGGGGGGTCCTGAGAGACTCTCTGCCAGACATGAGTCCTGGTTACAAGAGTCTTACCGAGAGTCTTTAGCTCATTATCTTTCACAGAGGAGAACTATCCTAAACATATCAGTCGTTGTCCTGCACTGGGGCAGTCCAGCACCGAAATGCTAGTCAATTCTCCTCTGAACAAGAGTACCAACAGCAACCCCAGACACGTGTTTTGGTCTGGTTGAAACTCATCAATTGGATGTAGCTGTGCCTCTCTAAGAATAGTGAGCAAGGGGTCCACATCTGGATTCCCCTAGTAACTGAGGGTGAGACCCAAAGTTACTTGAAATATGCAAATAACAAGGTGGGTCCTGGGAGACTCTCTGCCAGACATGAGTCCTGGTTACAAGAGCCTTACCCAGAGTCTTTAGGTCACTATCTTTCACAGAGGAGAAATATCCTAAACATATCAGTCTTGGTCCTGCCCTGGGGCAGTCCAGCACCGAAATGCTAGGCAATTCTCCTCTGAACAAGAGTACCAACAGCTACCCCAGACATGTGTTTCGGTCTGGTTGAACCACATCTGTAGGGCGTAGCTGTGCCTCTCTAAGAATAGTGAGCAAGGGGTCCATGTCTGGATTCCCCTAGTAACTGAGAGTTAGACCCAAAGTTACTTGAAACATGCAAATAACAAGGGGGGGTCCTGAGAGACTCTCTGCCAGACATGAGGCCTGGTTACAAGAGCCTTACCCAGAGTCTGTAGCTCACTATCTTTCACAGAGGAGAAATATCCTAAACATATCAGTCTTTGTCCTGCACTGGGGTAGTCCAGCACCGAAATGCTAGTCAATTCTCCTCTGAACAAGAGTACCAACAGCAACCCCAGACACGTGTTTCGGTCTGCTTGAACCTCATCAGTTGGCTATAGCTGTGCCTCTCTAAGAATAGTGAGCAAAGGGTCCACGTCTGGATTCCCCTAGTAACTGAGGGTGAGACCCAAAGTTACTTGAAATAGGCAAATAACAAGGAGGGTCCTGGGAGACCCTCTGCCAGACATGAGTCCTGGTTACAAAAGCCTTACCCAGAGTCGTTAGCTCACTATCTTTCACAGAAGAGAAATATCCTACACATATCAGTCTTTGTCCTGCCCTGGGGCAGTCCAGCACCGAAATGCTATGCAATTCTCCTCTGAACAAGAGTACCAGCAGCAACCCCAGACACGTGTTTCGGTCTGGTTGAACCTCATCAGTAGTGTGTAGCTGTGCTTCTCTAAGAATAGTGAGCAAGGGGTCCACGTCTGGATTCCCCTAGTAACTGAGGGTGAGACCCAAAGTTACTTGCAATATGCAAATAACAAGGAGGGTCCTGGGAGACTCTCTGCCAGACATGAGTCCTGGTTACAAAAGCCTTACACAGAGTCTTTAGCTCACTATCTTTCACAGAGGAGAAATATCCTAAACATATCAGTCTTTGTTCTGCCCTGGGGCAGCCCAGCACAGAAATGCTAGGCAATTCTCCTCTGAACAAGAGTACCAACAGCAACCCCAGACACGTGTTTCGGTGTGGTTGAACGTTATCAGTAGGATGTAGCTGTGCCTCTCTAAAAATAGTGAGCAAAGGGTCCACGTCTGGATTCCCCTAGTAACTGAGGGTGAGACCCAAAGTTACTTGAAATATGCAAATAACAAGGGGGGTCCTGGGAGACTCTTTGCCAGAGAGAAGTCCTGGTTACAAGAGCCTTACCCAGAGTCTTTAGCTCACTATCTTTCACAGAGGAGAAATATCCTAAACATATCAGGCTTTGTCCTGCCCTGGGGCAGTCCAGCACCAAAATGCTAGGCAATTCTCCTCTGAACAAGAGTACCAACAGCAACCCAGACACGTGTTTCCTTCTGGTTGAAACTCATCAGTAGGGTGTAGCTGTGCCTCTCTAAGAATAGTGAGCAAGGGGTCCACGTCTGGATTCCCCTAGTAACTGAGGGTGAGACCCAAAGTTACTTGAAATATGCAAATAACAAGTAGGGTCCTGGGAGATTCTCTGCCAGACATGAGTCCTGGTTACAAGAGCCTTACCCAGAGTCATTAGCTCACTATCTTTCACAGAGGAGAAATATCCTAAACATATCAGTCTTTGTCCTACACTGGGGCAGTCCAGCACCGAAATGTTAGTCAATTCTCCTCTGAACAAGAGTACCAACAGCAACCCCAGACACGTGTTTCGGTCTGGTTGAACCTCATCAGTAGGATGTAGCTGTGCCTCTCTAAGAATAGTGAGCAAGGGGTCCACGTCTGGATTCCCCTAGTAACTGAGGGTGAGACCCAAAGATACTTGAAATGTGCAAATAACAAGGGGGGTCCTGGGAGACTATCTGCCACACATGAGAACTGGTTACAAGAGCCTTACCCAGAGTCTTTAGCTCACTATCTTTCACAGAGGAGAAATATCCTAAACATATCAGTCTTTCTCCTGCCCTGGGGCAGTCCAGCACCGAAACGCTAGGCAATTCTCGTCCGAACAAGATACCAACAGCAACCCCAGACACGTGTTTCCGGTCTGATTGAACCTCATCAGTAGTGTGTAGCTGTGCTTCTCTAAGAATAGTGAGCAAGGGGTCAACATCTGGATTCCCTCAGTAACTGAGGGTGAGATCCAAAGTTACTTGAAATATGCAAATAAAAACGAGGGTCCTGGGAGACTCTCTGCCAGACATGAGTCCAGGTTACAAAAGCCTTACCCAGAGTCTTTAGCTCACTATCTTTCACAGAGGAGAAAAAATCTAAACATATCAATCTTTGTCCTGCCCTGGGGCAGTCCAGCACAGAAATGCTAGGCAATTCTCCTCTAAACACGAGTTCCAACACCAACCCCAGGCAAGTGTTTCGGTGTTGTTGAACCTCATCAGTCGGATGTAGCTGTGCCTCTCTAAGAATAGTGAGCAAGGGGTCCACGTCTAGATTCCCCTAGTAACTGAGGGTGAGACCCAAAGTTACTTGAAAATGCAAATAACAAGGAGGGTCCTGGGAGATTCTCTGCCAGACATGAGTCCTGGTTACAAGAGCCTTACCCAGAGTCTTTAGCTCACTATCTTTCACAGAGGAGAAATATCCTAAACATATCAGTCTTTGTCCTGCCCTGGGGCAGTCCAGCACCGAAATGCTAGGCAATTCTCCTCTGAACAAGAGTACCAACAGCAACCCCAGACTCGTGTTTCGGTGTGGTTGAAACTCATCAGAAGGGTGTAGCTGTGCCTCTCTAAGAATAGTGAGCAAGGGGTCCACGTCTGGATACCCCTAGTAACTGAGGGAGAGACCCAAAGTTACTTGAAATATGCAAATAACAAGGGGGGTCCTGAGAGACTCTCTGCCAGACATGAGTCCTGGTTACAAGAGTCTTACCGAGAGTCTTTAGCTCATTATCTTTCACAGAGGAGAACTATCCTAAACATATCAGTCGTTGTCCTGCACTGGGGCAGTCCAGCACCGAAATGCTAGTCAATTCTCCTCTGAACAAGAGTACCAACAGCAACCCCAGACACGTGTTTTGGTCTGGTTGAAACTCATCAATTGGATGTAGCTGTGCCTCTCTAAGAATAGTGAGCAAGGGGTCCACATCTGGATTCCCCTAGTAACTGAGGGTGAGACCCAAAGTTACTTGAAATATGCAAATAACAAGGTGGGTCCTGGGAGACTCTCTGCCAGACATGAGTCCTGGTTACAAGAGCCTTACCCAGAGTCTTTAGGTCACTATCTTTCACAGAGGAGAAATATCCTAAACATATCAGTCTTGGTCCTGCCCTGGGGCAGTCCAGCACCGAAATGCTAGGCAATTCTCCTCTGAACAAGAGTACCAACAGCTACCCCAGACATGTGTTTCGGTCTGGTTGAACCACATCTGTAGGGCGTAGCTGTGCCTCTCTAAGAATAGTGAGCAAGGGGTCCATGTCTGGATTCCCCTAGTAACTGAGAGTTAGACCCAAAGTTACTTGAAACATGCAAATAACAAGGGGGGGTCCTGAGAGACTCTCTGCCAGACATGAGGCCTGGTTACAAGAGCCTTACCCAGAGTCTGTAGCTCACTATCTTTCACAGAGGAGAAATATCCTAAACATATCAGTCTTTGTCCTGCACTGGGGTAGTCCAGCACCGAAATGCTAGTCAATTCTCCTCTGAACAAGAGTACCAACAGCAACCCCAGACACGTGTTTCGGTCTGCTTGAACCTCATCAGTTGGCTATAGCTGTGCCTCTCTAAGAATAGTGAGCAAAGGGTCCACGTCTGGATTCCCCTAGTAACTGAGGGTGAGACCCAAAGTTACTTGAAATAGGCAAATAACAAGGAGGGTCCTGGGAGACCCTCTGCCAGACATGAGTCCTGGTTACAAAAGCCTTACCCAGAGTCGTTAGCTCACTATCTTTCACAGAAGAGAAATATCCTACACATATCGGTCTTTGTCCTGCCCTGGGGCAGTCCAGCACCGAAATGCTATGCAATTCTCCTCTGAACAAGAGTACCAACAGCAACCCCAGACACGTGTTTCGGTCTGGTTGAACCTCATCAGTAGGATGTAGCTGTGCCTCTCTAAGAATAGTGAGGAAGGGGTCCATGTCTGGATTCCCCTAGTAACTGAGGGAGAGACCTAAAGTTACTTGAAATATGCAAATAACAAGGGGGGTCCTGAGAGACTCTCTGCCAGACATGAGTCCTGGTTACAAGAGCCTTACCGAGAGTCTTTAGCTCATTATCTTTCACAGAGGAGAAATATCCTAAACATATCAGTCTTTGTCCTGCACTGGGGCAGTCCAGCACCGAAATGCTAGTCAATTCTCCTCTGAACAAGAGTACCAACAGCAACCCCAGACACGTGTTTCGGTCTGGTTGAAACTCATCAATTGGATGTAGCTGTGCCTCTCTAAGAATAGTGAGCAAGGGGTCCACATCTGGATTCCCCTAGTAACTGAGGGTGAGACCCAAAGTTACTTGAAATATGCAAATAACAAGGGGGGGTCCTGGGAGACTCTCTGCCAGACATGAGTCCTGGTTACAAGAGCCTTACCCAGAGTCTTTAGGTCACTATCTTTCACAGAGGAGAAATATCCTAAACATATCAGTCTTTGTCCTGCCCTGGGGCAGTCCAGCACCGAAACGCTAGGCAATTCTCCTCTGAACAAGAGTACCAACAGCAACCCCAGACACGTGTTTCGGTCTGGTTGAACCACATCTGTAGGGCGTAGCTGTGCCTCTCTAAGAATAGTGAGCAAGGGGTCCATGTCTGGATTCCCCTAGTAACTGAGAGTTAGACCCAAAGTTACTTGAAATATGCAAATAACAAGGGGGGGGTCCTGGGAGACTCTCTGCCAGACATGAGGCCTGGTTACAAGAGCCTTACCCAGAGTCTGTAGCTCACTATCTTTCACAGAGGAGAAATATCCTAAACATATCAGTCTTTGTCCTGCACTGGGGCAGTCCAGCACCGAAATGCTAGTCAATTCTCCTCTGAACAAGAGTACCAACAGCAACCCCAGACACGTGTTTCGGTCTGCTTGAACCTCATCAGTTGGCTATAGCTGTGCCTCTCTAAGAATAGTGAGCAAGGGGTCCACATCTGAATTCCCCTAGTAACTGAGGGTGAGACCCAAAGTTACTTGAAATATGCAAATAACAAGGAGGGTACTGGGAGACTCTCTGCCAGACATGAGTCCTGGTTACAAGAGCCTTACCCAGAGTCTTTAGCTCACTATCTTTCACAGAGCAGAAATATCCTAAACATATCAGTCTTTGTCCTGCCCTGGGGCAGTCCAGCACTGAAATGCTAGGCAATTCTCCTCTGAACAAGAGTACCAACAGCAACCCCAGACACATGTTTTGGTCTGGTTGAACCTCATCAGTAGGGTGTAGCTGTGCCTCTCTAAGAATAGTGAGCAAAGGGTCCACGTCTGGATTCCCCTAGTAACTGAGGGTGAGACCCAAAGTTACTTGAAATAGGCAAATAACAAGGAGGGTCCTGGGAGACCCTCTGCCAGACATGAGTCCTGGCTACAAGAGCCTTACCCAGAGTCTTTAACTCACTATCTTTCACAGAAGAGAAATATCCTAAACATATCAGTCTTTGTCCTGCCCTGGGGCAGTCCAGCACCGAAATGCTAGGCAATTCTCCTCTGAACAAGAGCACCAACAGCAATACCCCAGACACGTGTTTCGGTCTGGTTGAAACTCATCAATTGGATGTAGCTGTGCCTCTCTAAGAATAGTGAGCAAGGGGTCAACGTCTGGATTCCCCTAGTAACTGAGGGTGAGACCCAAAGTTACTTGAAATATGCAAATAACAAGGGGGGTACTGGGAGACTCCCTGCCAGACATGAGTCCTGGTTACAAGAGCCTTACCCAGAGTCTTTAGCTCACTATCTTTCACAGAGGAGAAATATCCTAAACATATCAGTCTTTGTCCTGCACTGGGGCAGTCCAGCACCAAAATGCTAGTCAATTCTCCTCTGAACAAGAGCACCAACAGCAATACCCCAGACACGTGTTTCGGTCTGGTTGAAACTCATCAATTGGATGTAGCTGTGCCTCTCTAAGAATAGTGAGCAAGGGGTCAACGTCTGGATTCCCCTAGTAACTGAGGGTGAGACCCAAAGTTACTTGAAATATGCAAATAACAAGGGGGGTACTGGGAGACTCCCTGCCAGACATGAGTCCTGGTTACAAGAGCCTTACCCAGAGTCTTTAACTCACTATCTTTCACAGAAGAGAAATATCCTAAACATATCAGTCTTTGTCCTGCCCTGGGGCAGTCCAGCACCGAAATGCTAGGCAATTCTCCTCTGAACAAGAGTACCAACAAGAACCTCAGACACGTGTTTCTGTCTGGTTGAACCTCATTAGTAGGGTTTAGCTGTGTTTCTCTAAGAATAGTGAGCAAGGGGTCCACGTCTGGATTCCCCTAGTAACTGAGGGTGAGACCCAAAGTTACTTGAAATAGCCAAATAACAAGGAGGGTCCTGGGAGACCCTCTGCCAGACATGAGTCCTGGTACAAGAGCCTTACTGAGAGTCTTTAGCTCACTACCTTTCACAGAGGAGAAATATCCTAAACATGTCAGTCTTTGTCCTGCACTGGGGCAGTCCAGCACCGAAATGCTAGTCAATTCTCCTCTGAACAAGAGTACCAACAGCAACCCCAGACACGTGTTTCGGTCTGGTTGAAACTCATCTATTGGATGTAGCTGTGCCTCTCTAAGAATAGTGAACAATGGGTCCACGTCTGGATTCCCCTAGTAACTGAGGGTGAGACCCAAAGTTACTTGAAATATGCAAATAACAAGGGGGGTCCTGGGAGACTCTCTGCCAGACATGCGTCCTGGTTACAAGAGCCTTACCCAGAGTCTTTAGCTCACTATCTTTCACAGAGGAGAAATATCCAAAACATATCAGTCTTTGTCCTGCCCTGGGGCAGTCCAGCACCGAAAAGCTACGCAATTCTCCTCTGAACAAGAGTACCAACAGCAACCCCAGACACGTGTTTTGGTCTGGTTGAACCTCATCAGTAGGTTGTAGCTGTGCCTCTCTAAGAATAGTGAGCAAGGGGTCCACGTCTGGATTCCCCTAGTAACTGAGGGTGTGACCCAAAGTTACTTGAAATATGCAAATAACAAGGGGGGTACTGGGAGATTCTCTGCCAGACATGAGTCCTGGTTACAAGAGCCTTACCCAGAGTCTTTAGTTCACTAACCTTCACAGAGGAGAAATATCCTAAACATATCAGTCTTCGTCCTGCACTGGGGCAGTCCAGCACCGAAATGCTAGGCAATTCTCCTCTGAACAAGAGTACAAACAGCAACCCCAGACATCTGTTTCGGTCTGGTTGAACCTCATCAGTACGGTGTAGCTGTTCCTCTCTAAGAATAGTGAGCAAGGGGTCCACGTCTGGATTCCCCTAGTAACTGAGGGTGAGACCCAAAGTTTCTTGAAATATGCAAATAACAAGGGGGGGGCTCCTGGGAGACTCTCTGCCAGACATGAGTCCTGGATACAAGAGCCTTACCCAGAGTCTTTAGCTCACTATCTTTCACAGAGGAGAAATATCCTAAACATATCAGTCTTTGTCCTGCCCTGGGGCAGTCCAGCACCGAAATGCTAGGCAATTCTCCTCTGAACAAGAGTACCAAAAGCAACCCCAGACACGTGTTTCGGTGTGGTTGAACGTTATCAGTAGGATGTAGCTGTGCCTCTCTAAGAATAGTGAGCAAGGGGTCCACGTCTGGATTCCCCTAGTAACTGAGGGTGAGTCCCAAAGTTACTTGAAATATGCAAATAACAAGGAGGGTCCTGGGAGATTCTCTGCCAGACATGAGTCCTGGTTACAAAAGCCTTACCCAGATCTTTAGCTCACTATCTTTCACAGAGGAGAAATATCCTAAACACATCAGTCTTTGTCCTGCCCTGGGGCAGCCCAGCACAGAAATGCTAGGCAATTCTCCTCTGAACAAGAGTACCAACAGCATCCCCAGACACGTGTTTCGGTGTGGTTGAACGTTATCAGTAGGATGTAGCTGTGCCTCTCTAAGAATAGTGAGCAAGGGGTCCACGTCTGGATTCCCCTAGTAACTGAGGGTGAGTCCCAAAGTTACTTGAAATATGCAAATAACAAGGAGGGTCATGGGAGACTCTCTGCCAGACATGAGTCCTGGTTACAAAAGCCTTACCCAGATCTTTAGCTCACTATCTTTCACAGAGGAGAAATATCCTAAACACATCAGTCTTTGTCCTGCCCTGGGGCAGCCCAGCACAGAAATGCTAGGCAATTCTCCTCTGAACAAGAGTACCAACAGCAACCCCAGACACGTGTTTCGGTGTGGTTGAACGTTATCAGTAGGATGTAGCTGTGCCTCTCTAAGAATAGTGAGCAAGGGGTCCACGTCTGGATTCCCCTAGTAACTGAGGGTGAGTCCCAAAGTTACTTGAAATATGCAAATAACAAGGAGGGTCCTGGGAGATTCTCTGCCAGACATGAGTCCTGGTTACAAGAGCCTTACCCAGAGTCATTAGCTCACTATCTTTCACAGAGGAGAAATATCCTAAACATATCAGTCTTTGTCCTACACTGGGGCAGTCCAGCACCGAAATGTTAGTCAATTCTCCTCTGAACAAGAGTACCAACAGCAACCCCAGACACGTGTTTCGGTCTGGTTGAACCTCATCAGTAGGATGTAGCTGTGCCTCTCTAAGAATAGTGAGCAAGGGGTCCACGTCTGGATTCCCCTAGTAACTGAGGGTGAGACCCAAAGATACTTGAAATGTGCAAATAACAAGGGGGGTCCTGAGAGACTATCTGCCACACATGAGAACTGGTTACAAGAGCCTTACCCAGAGTCTTTAGCTCACTATCTTTCACAGAGGAGAAATATCCTAAACATATCAGTCTTTCTCCTGCCCTGGGGCAGTCCAGCACCAAAACGCTAGGCAATTCTCGTCCGAACAAGATACCAACAGCAACCCCAGACACGTGTTTCCGGTCTGATTGAACCTCATCAGTAGTGTGTAGCTGTGCTTCTCTAAGAATAGTGAGCAAGGGGTCAACATCTGGATTCCCCTAGTAACTGAGGGTGAGACCCAAAGATACTTGAAATGTGCAAATAACAAGGGGGGTCCTGGGAGACTATCTGCCACACATGAGAACTGGTTACAAGAGCCTTACCCAGAGTCTTTAGGTCACTATCTTTCACAGAGGAGAAATATCCTAAACATATCAGTCTTTGTCCTGCCCTGGGGCAGTCCAGCACCGAAACGCTAGGCAATTCTCCTCTGAACAAGAGTACCAACAGCAACCCCAGACACATGTTTCGGTCTGGTTGAACCACATCTGTAGGGCGTAGCTGTGCCTCTCTAAGAATAGTGAGCAAGGGGTCCATGTCTGGATTCCCCTAGTAACTGAGAGTTAGACCCAAAGTTACTTGAAATATGCAAATAACAAGGGGGGGGTCCTGGGAGACTCTCTGCCAGACATGAGGCCTGGTTACAAGAGCCTTACCCAGAGTCTGTAGCTCACTATCTTTCACAGAGGAGAAATATCCTAAACATATCAGTCTTTGTCCTGCACTGGGGCAGTCCAGCACCGAAATGCTAGTCAATTCTCCTCTGAACAAGAGTACCAACAGCAACCCCAGACACGTGTTTCGGTCTGCTTGAACCTCATCAGTTGGCTATAGCTGTGCCTCTCTAAGAATAGTGAGCAAGGGGTCCACATCTGAATTCCCCTAGTAACTGAGGGTGAGACCCAAAGTTACTTGAAATATGCAAATAACAAGGAGGGTACTGGGAGACTCTCTGCCAGACATGAGTCCTGGTTACAAGAGCCTTACCCAGAGTCTTTAGCTCACTATCTTTCACAGAGCAGACATATCCTAAACATATCAGTCTTTGTCCTGCCCTGGGGCAGTCCAGCACTGAAATGCTAGGCAATTCTCCTCTGAACAAGAGTACCAACAGCAACCCCAGACACATGTTTTGGTCTGGTTGAACCTCATCAGTAGGGTGTAGCTGTGCCTCTCTAAGAATAGTGAGCAAAGGGTCCACGTCTGGATTCCCCTAGTAACTGAGGGTGAGACCCAAAGTTACTTGAAATAGGCAAATAACAAGGAGGGTCCTGGGAGACCCTCTGCCAGACATGAGTCCTGGCTACAAGAGCCTTACCCAGAGTCTTTAACTCACTATCTTTCACAGAAGAGAAATATCCTAAACATATCAGTCTTTGTCCTGCCCTGGGGCAGTCCAGCACCGAAATGCTAGGCAATTCTCCTCTGAACAAGAGCACCAACAGCAATACCCCAGACACGTGTTTCGGTCTGGTTGAAACTCATCAATTGGATGTAGCTGTGCCTCTCTAAGAATAGTGAGCAAGGGGTCAACGTCTGGATTCCCCTAGTAACTGAGGGTGAGACCCAAAGTTACTTGAAATATGCAAATAACAAGGGGGGTACTGGGAGACTCCCTGCCAGACATGAGTCCTGGTTACAAGAGCCTTACCCAGAGTCTTTAGCTCACTATCTTTCACAGAGGAGAAATATCCTAAACATATCAGTCTTTGTCCTGCCCTTGGGCAGTCCAGCACCAAAATGCTAGTCAATTCTCCTCTGAACAAGAGCACCAACAGCAATACCCCAGACACGTGTTTCGGTCTGGTTGAAACTCATCAATTGGATGTAGCTGTGCCTCTCTAAGAATAGTGAGCAAGGGGTCAACGTCTGGATTCCCCTAGTAACTGAGGGTGAGACCCAAAGTTACTTGAAATATGCAAATAACAAGGGGGGTACTGGGAGACTCCCTGCCAGACATGAGTCCTGGTTACAAGAGCCTTACCCAGAGTCTTTAACTCACTATCTTTCACAGAAGAGAAATATCCTAAACATATCAGTCTTTGTCCTGCCCTGGGGCAGTCCAGCACCGAAATGCTAGGCAATTCTCCTCTGAACAAGAGTACCAACAAGAACCTCAGACACGTGTTTCTGTCTGGTTGAACCTCATTAGTAGGGTTTAGCTGTGTTTCTCTAAGAATAGTGAGCAAGGGGTCCACGTCTGGATTCCCCTAGTAACTGAGGGTGAGACCCAAAGTTACTTGAAATAGCCAAATAACAAGGAGGGTCCTGGGAGACCCTCTGCCAGACATGAGTCCTGGTACAAGAGCCTTACTGAGAGTCTTTAGCTCACTACCTTTCACAGAGGAGAAATATCCTAAACATGTCAGTCTTTGTCCTGCACTGGGGCAGTCCAGCACCGAAATGCTAGTCAATTCTCCTCTGAACAAGAGTACCAACAGCAACCCCAGACACGTGTTTCGGTCTGGTTGAAACTCATCTATTGGATGTAGCTGTGCCTCTCTAAGAATAGTGAACAATGGGTCCACGTCTGGATTCCCCTAGTAACTGAGGGTGAGACCCAAAGTTACTTGAAATATGCAAATAACAAGGGGGGTCCTGGGAGACTCTCTGCCAGACATGCGTCCTGGTTACAAGAGCCTTACCGAGAGTCTTTAGCTCACTATCTTTCACAGAGGAGAAATATCCAAAACATATCAGTCTTTGTCCTGCCCTGGGGCAGTCCAGCACCGAAAAGCTACGCAATTCTCCTCTGAACAAGAGTACCAACAGCAACCCCAGACACGTGTTTTGGTCTGGTTGAACCTCATCAGTAGGTTGTAGCTGTGCCTCTCTAAGAATAGTGAGCAAGGGGTCCACGTCTGGATTCCCCTAGTAACTGAGGGTGTGACCCAAAGTTACTTGAAATATGCAAATAACAAGGGGGGTACTGGGAGATTCTCTGCCAGACATGAGTCCTGGTTACAAGAGCCTTACCCAGAGTCTTTAGCTCACTAACCTTCACAGAGGAGAAATATCCTAAACATATCAGTCTTCGTCCTGCACTGGGGCAGTCCAGCACCGAAATGCTAGGCAATTCTCCTCTGAACAAGAGTACAAACAGCAACCCCAGACATGTGTTTCGGTCTGGTTGAACCTCATCAGTACGGTGTAGCTGTTCCTCTCTAAGAATAGTGAGCAAGGGGTCCACGTCTGGATTCCCCTAGTAACTGAGGGTGAGACCCAAAGTTTCTTGAAATATGCAAATAACAAGGGGGGGGGCTCCTGGGAGACTCTCTGCCAGACATGAGTCCTGGATACAAGAGCCTTACCCAGAGTCTTTAGCTCACTATCTTTCACAGAGGAGAAATATCCTAAACATATCAGTCTTTGTCCTGCCCTGGGGCAGTCCAGCACCGAAATGCTAGGCAATTCTCCTCTGAACAAGAGTACCAAAAGCAACCCCAGACACGTGTTTCGGTGTGGTTGAACGTTATCAATAGGATGTAGCTGTGCCTCTCTAAGAATAGTGAGCAAGGGGTCCACGTCTGGATTCCCCTAGTAACTGAGGGTGAGTCCCAAAGTTACTTGAAATATGCAAATAACAAGGAGGGTCCTGGGAGATTCTCTGCCAGACATGAGTCCTGGTTACAAAAGCCTTACCCAGATCTTTAGCTCACTATCTTTCACAGAGGAGAAATATCCTAAACACATCAGTCTTTGTCCTGCCCTGGGGCAGCCCAGCACAGAAATGCTAGGCAATTCTCCTCTGAACAAGAGTACCAACAGCATCCCCAGACACGTGTTTCGGTGTGGTTGAACGTTATCAGTAGGATGTAGCTGTGCCTCTCTAAGAATAGTGAGCAAGGGGTCCACGTCTGGATTCCCCTAGTAACTGAGGGTGAGACCCAAAGTTACTTGAAATAGGCAAATAACAAGGAGGGTCCTGGGAGACCCTCTGCCAGACATGAGTCCTGGCTACAAGAGCCTTACCCAGAGTCTTTAACTCACTATCTTTCACAGAAGAGAAATATCCTAAACATATCAGTCTTTGTCCTGCCCTGGGGCAGTCCAGCACCGAAATGCTAGGCAATTCTCCTCTGAACAAGAGCACCAACAGCAATACCCCAGACACGTGTTTCGGTCTGGTTGAAACTCATCAATTGGATGTAGCTGTGCCTCTCTAAGAATAGTGAGCAAGGGGTCAACGTCTGGATTCCCCTAGTAACTGAGGGTGAGACCCAAAGTTACTTGAAATATGCAAATAACAAGGGGGGTACTGGGAGACTCCCTGCCAGACATGAGTCCTGGTTACAAGAGCCTTACCCAGAGTCTTTAGCTCACTATCTTTCACAGAGGAGAAATATCCTAAACATATCAGTCTTTGTCCTGCCCTTGGGCAGTCCAGCACCAAAATGCTAGTCAATTCTCCTCTGAACAAGAGCACCAACAGCAATACCCCAGACACGTGTTTCGGTCTGGTTGAAACTCATCAATTGGATGTAGCTGTGCCTCTCTAAGAATAGTGAGCAAGGGGTCAACGTCTGGATTCCCCTAGTAACTGAGGGTGAGACCCAAAGTTACTTGAAATATGCAAATAACAAGGGGGGTACTGGGAGACTCCCTGCCAGACATGAGTCCTGGTTACAAGAGCCTTACCCAGAGTCTTTAACTCACTATCTTTCACAGAAGAGAAATATCCTAAACATATCAGTCTTTGTCCTGCCCTGGGGCAGTCCAGCACCGAAATGCTAGGCAATTCTCCTCTGAACAAGAGTACCAACAAGAACCTCAGACACGTGTTTCTGTCTGGTTGAACCTCATTAGTAGGGTTTAGCTGTGTTTCTCTAAGAATAGTGAGCAAGGGGTCCACGTCTGGATTCCCCTAGTAACTGAGGGTGAGACCCAAAGTTACTTGAAATAGCCAAATAACAAGGAGGGTCCTGGGAGACCCTCTGCCAGACATGAGTCCTGGTACAAGAGCCTTACTGAGAGTCTTTAGCTCACTACCTTTCACAGAGGAGAAATATCCTAAACATGTCAGTCTTTGTCCTGCACTGGGGCAGTCCAGCACCGAAATGCTAGTCAATTCTCCTCTGAACAAGAGTACCAACAGCAACCCCAGACACGTGTTTCGGTCTGGTTGAAACTCATCTATTGGATGTAGCTGTGCCTCTCTAAGAATAGTGAACAATGGGTCCACGTCTGGATTCCCCTAGTAACTGAGGGTGAGACCCAAAGTTACTTGAAATATGCAAATAACAAGGGGGGTCCTGGGAGACTCTCTGCCAGACATGCGTCCTGGTTACAAGAGCCTTACCGAGAGTCTTTAGCTCACTATCTTTCACAGAGGAGAAATATCCAAAACATATCAGTCTTTGTCCTGCCCTGGGGCAGTCCAGCACCGAAAAGCTACGCAATTCTCCTCTGAACAAGAGTACCAACAGCAACCCCAGACACGTGTTTTGGTCTGGTTGAACCTCATCAGTAGGTTGTAGCTGTGCCTCTCTAAGAATAGTGAGCAAGGGGTCCACGTCTGGATTCCCCTAGTAACTGAGGGTGTGACCCAAAGTTACTTGAAATATGCAAATAACAAGGGGGGTACTGGGAGATTCTCTGCCAGACATGAGTCCTGGTTACAAGAGCCTTACCCAGAGTCTTTAGCTCACTAACCTTCACAGAGGAGAAATATCCTAAACATATCAGTCTTCGTCCTGCACTGGGGCAGTCCAGCACCGAAATGCTAGGCAATTCTCCTCTGAACAAGAGTACAAACAGCAACCCCAGACATGTGTTTCGGTCTGGTTGAACCTCATCAGTACGGTGTAGCTGTTCCTCTCTAAGAATAGTGAGCAAGGGGTCCACGTCTGGATTCCCCTAGTAACTGAGGGTGAGACCCAAAGTTTCTTGAAATATGCAAATAACAAGGGGGGGGGGCTCCTGGGAGACTCTCTGCCAGACATGAGTCCTGGATACAAGAGCCTTACCCAGAGTCTTTAGCTCACTATCTTTCACAGAGGAGAAATATCCTAAACATATCAGTCTTTGTCCTGCCCTGGGGCAGTCCAGCACCGAAATGCTAGGCAATTCTCCTCTGAACAAGAGTACCAAAAGCAACCCCAGACACGTGTTTCGGTGTGGTTGAACGTTATCAATAGGATGTAGCTGTGCCTCTCTAAGAATAGTGAGCAAGGGGTCCACGTCTGGATTCCCCTAGTAACTGAGGGTGAGTCCCAAAGTTACTTGAAATATGCAAATAACAAGGAGGGTCCTGGGAGATTCTCTGCCAGACATGAGTCCTGGTTACAAAAGCCTTACCCAGATCTTTAGCTCACTATCTTTCACAGAGGAGAAATATCCTAAACACATCAGTCTTTGTCCTGCCCTGGGGCAGCCCAGCACAGAAATGCTAGGCAATTCTCCTCTGAACAAGAGTACCAACAGCATCCCCAGACACGTGTTTCGGTGTGGTTGAACGTTATCAGTAGGATGTAGCTGTGCCTCTCTAAGAATAGTGAGCAAGGGGTCCACGTCTGGATTCCCCTAGTAACTGAGGGTGAGTCCCAAAGTTACTTGAAATATGCAAATAACAAGGAGGGTCATGGGAGACTCTCTGCCAGACATGAGTCCTGGTTACAAAAGCCTTACCCAGATCTTTAGCTCACTATCTTTCACAGAGGAGAAATATCCTAAACACATCAGTCTTTGTCCTGCCCTGGGGCAGCCCAGCACAGAAATGCTAGGCAATTCTCCTCTGAACAAGAGTACCAACAACAACCCCAGACACGTGTTTCGGTGTGGTTGAACGTTATCAGTAGGATGTAGCTGTGCCTCTCTAAGAATAGTGAGCAAGGGGTCCACGTCTGGATTCCCCTAGTAACTGAGGGTGAGTCCCAAAGTTACTTGAAATATGCAAATAACAAGGAGGGTCCTGGGAGATTCTCTGCCAGACATGAGTCCTGGTTACAAGAGCCTTACCCAGAGTCATTAGCTCACTATCTTTCACAGAGGAGAAATATCCTAAACATATCAGTCTTTGTCCTACACTGGGGCAGTCCAGCACCGAAATGTTAGTCAATTCTCCTCTGAACAAGAGTACCAACAGCAACCCCAGACACGTGTTTCGGTCTGGTTGAACCTCATCAGTAGGATGTAGCTGTGCCTCTCTAAGAATAGTGAGCAAGGGGTCCACGTCTGGATTCCCCTAGTAACTGAGGGTGAGACCCAAAGATACTTGAAATGTGCAAATAACAAGAGGGGTCCTGGGAGACTATCTGCCACACATGAGAACTGGTTACAAGAGCCTTACCCAGAGTCTTTAGCTCACTATCTTTCACAGAGGAGAAATATCCTAAACATATCAGTCTTTCTCCTGCCCTGGGGCAGTCCAGCACCAAAACGCTAAGCAATTCTCGTCCGAACAAGATACCAACAGCAACCCCAGACACGTGTTTCCGGTCTGATTGAACCTCATCAGTAGTGTGTAGCTGTGCTTCTCTAAGAATAGTGAGCAAGGGGTCAACATCTGGATTCCCTCAGTAACTGAGGGTGAGATCCAAAGTTACTTGAAATATGCAAATAAAAACGAGGGTCCTGGGAGACTCTCTGCCAGACATGAGTCCAGGTTACAAAAGCCTTACCCAGAGTCTTTAGCTCACTATCTTTCACAGAGGAGAAATAATCTAAACATATCAATCTTTGTCCTGCCCTTGGGCAGTCCAGCACAGAAATGCTAGGCAATTCTCCTCTAAACACGAGTTCCAACACCAACCCCAGGCAAGTGTTTCGGTGTTGTTGAACCTCATCAGTCGGATGTAGCTGTGCCTCTCTAAGAATAGTGAGCAAGAGGTCCACCTCTGGATTCCCCTAGTAACTGAGGGTGAGACCCAAAATTACTTGAAATATGCAAATAACAAGGGGGGTAATGGGAGGCTCTCTGCCAGACAGGAGTCCTGGTTACAAGAGCCTTACCCAGAGTCTTTAGCCCACTATCTTTCACAGAGGAGAAATATCCTAAACATATCAGTCTTTGTCCTGCCCTGGGGCAGTCCAGCACCGAAATGCTAGGCAATTCTCCTCTGAACAAGAGTACCAACAGCAACCCCAGACACGTGTTTCGGTGTGGTTGAAACTCATCAGAAGGGTGTAGCTGTGCCTCTCTAAGAATAGTGAGCAAGGGGTCCACGTCTGGATACCCCTAGTAACTGAGGGAGAGACCCAAAGTTACTTGAAATATGCAAATAACAAGGGGGGTCCTGAGAGACTCTCTGCCAGACATGAGTCCTGGTTACAAGAGTCTTACCGAGAGTCTTTAGCTCATTATCTTTCACAGAGGAGAACTATCCTAAACATATCAGTCATTGTCCTGCACTGGGGCAGTCCAGCACCGAAATGCTAGTCAATTCTCCTCTGAACAAGAGTACCAACAGCAACCCCAGACACGTGTTTTGGTCTGGTTGAAACTCATCAATTGGATGTAGCTGTGCCTCTCTAAGAATAGTGAGCAAGGGGTCCACATCTGGATTCCCCTAGTAACTGAGGGTGAGACCCAAAGTTACTTGAAATATGCAAATAACAAGGGGGGTCCTGGGAGACTCTCTGCCAGACATGAGTCCTGGTTACAAGAGCCTTACCCAGAGTCTTTAGGTCACTATCTTTCACAGAGGAGAAATATCCTAAACATATCAGTCTTGGTCCTGCCCTGGGGCAGTCCAGCACCGAAATGCTAGGCAATTCTCCTCTGAACAAGAGTACCAACAGCTACCCCAGACACGTGTTTCGGTCTGGTTGAACCACATCTGTAGGGCGTAGCTGTGCCTCTCTAAGAATAGTGAGCAAGGGGTCCATGTCTGGATTCCCCTAGTAACTGAGAGTTAGACCCAAAGTTACTTGAAATATGCAAATAACAAGGGGGGGTCCTGGGAGACTCTCTGCCAGACATGAGGCCTGGTTACAAGAGCCTTACCCAGAGTCTGTAGCTCACTATCTTTCACAGAGGAGAAATATCCTAAACATATCAGTCTTTGTCCTGCACTGGGGCAGTCCAGCACCGAAATGCTAGTCAATTCTCCTCTGAACAAGAGTACCAACAGCAACCCCAGACACGTGTTTCGGTCTGCTTGAACCTCATCAGTTGGCTATAGCTGTGCCTCTCTAAGAATAGTGAGCAAAGGGTCCACGTCTGGATTCCCCTAGTAACTGAGGGTGAGACCCAAAGTTACTTGAAATAGGCAAATAACAAGGAGGGTCCTGGGAGACCCTCTGCCAGACATGAGTCCTGGTTACAAAAGCCTTACCCAGAGTCGTTAGCTCACTATCTTTCACAGAAGAGAAATATCCTACACATATCAGTCTTTGTCCTGCCCTGGGGCAGTCCAGCACCGAAATGCTATGCAATTCTCCTCTGAACAAGAGTACCAACAGCAACCCCAGACACGTGTTTCGGTCTGGTTGAACCTCATCAGTAGGATGTAGCTGTGCCTCTCTAAGAATAGTGAGGAAGGTGTCCATGTCTGGATTCCCCTAGTAACTGAGGGAGAGACCTAAAGTTACTTGAAATATGCAAATAACAAGGGGGGTCCTGAGAGACTCTCTGCCAGACATGAGTCCTGGTTACAAGAGCCTTACCGAGAGTCTTTAGCTCATTATCTTTCACAGAGGAGAAATATCCTAAACATATCAGTCTTTGTCCTGCACTGGGGCAGTCCAGCACCGAAATGCTAGTCAATTCTCCTCTGAACAAGAGTACCAACAGCAACCCCAGACACGTGTTTCGGTCTGGTTGAAACTCATCAATTGGATGTAGCTGTGCCTCTCTAAGAATAGTGAGCAAGGGGTCCACATCTGGATTCCCCTAGTAACTGAGGGTGAGACCCAAAGTTACTTGAAATATGCAAATAACAAGGGGGGGTCCTGGGAGACTCTCTGCCAGACATGAGTCCTGGTTACAAGAGCCTTACCCAGAGTCTTTAGGTCACTATCTTTCACAGAGGAGAAATATCCTAAACATATCAGTCTTTGTCCTGCCCTGGGGCAGTCCAGCACCGAAATGCTAGGCAATTCTCCTCTGAACAAGAGTACCAACAGCAACCCCAGACATGTGTTTCGGTCTGGTTGAACCACATCTGTAGGGCGTAGCTGTGCCTCTCTAAGAATAGTGAGCAAGGGGTCCATGTCTGGATTCCCCTAGTAACTGAGAGTTAGACCCAAAGTTACTTGAAATATGCAAATAACAAGGGGGGGTCCTGGGAGACTCTCTGCCAGACATGAGGCCTGGTTACAAGAGCCTTACCCAGAGTCTGTAGCTCACTATCTTTCACAGAGGAGAAATATCCTAAACATATCAGTCTTTGTCCTGCACTGGGGCAGTCCAGCACCGAAATGCTAGTCAATTCTCCTCTGAACAAGAGTACCAACAGCAACCCCAGACACGTGTTTCGGTCTGCTTGAACCTCATCAGTTGGCTATAGATGTGCCTCTCTAAGAATAGTGAGCAAGGGGTCCACGTCTGGATTCCCCTAGTAACTGAGGGTGAGACCCAAAGTTACTTGAAATATGCAAATAACAAGGAGGGTACTGGGAGACTCTCTGCCAGACATGAGTCCTGGTTACATGAGCCTTACCCAGAGTCTTTAGCTCACTATCTTTCACAGAGCAGAAATATCCTAAACATATCAGTCTTTGTCCTGCCCTGGGGCAGTCCAGCACTGAAATGCTAGGCAATTCTCCTCTGAACAAGAGTACCAACAGCAACCCCAGACACATGTTTTGGTCTGGTTGAACCTCATCAGTAGGGTGTAGCTGTGCCTCTCTAAGAATAGTGAGCAAAGGGTCCACGTCTGGATTCCCCTATTAACTGAGGGTGAGACCCAAAGTTACTTGAAATAGGCAAATAACAAGGAGGGTCCTGGGAGACCCTCTGACAGACATGAGTCCTGGTTACAAAAGCCTTACCCAGAGTCGTTATCTCACTATCTTTCACAGAAGAGAAATATCCTACACATATCAGTCTTTGCCCTGCCCTGGGGCAGTCCAGCACCGAAATGCTATGCAATTCTCCTCTGAACAAGAGTACCAACAGCAACCCCAGACACGTGTTTTGGTCTGGTTGAACCTCATCAGTAGGATGTAGCTGTGCCTCTCTAAGAATAGTGAGGAAGGGGTCCATGTCTGGATTCCCCTAGTAACTGAGAGAGAGACCTAAAGTTACTTGAAATATGCAAATAACAATGGGGGTCCTGAGAGACTCTCTGCCACACATGAGTCCTGGTTACAAGAGCCTTACCCAGAGTCTTTAGCTCACTATCTTTCACAGAGGAGAAATATCCTAAACATATCAGTCGTTGTCCTGCACTGGGGCAGTCCAGCACCGAAATGCTAGTCAATTCTCCTCTGAACAAGAGTACCAACAGCATCCCCAGACACGTGTTTCGGTCTGGTTGAAACTCATCAATTGGATGTAGCTGTGCCTCTCTAAGAATAGTGAGCAAGGGGTCCACGTCTGGATTCCCCTAGTAACTGAGGGTGAGACCCAAAGTTACTTGAAATATGCAAATAACAAGGGGGTCCTGGGAGACTCTCTGCCAGACATGAGTCCTGGTTACAAGAGCCTTACCCAGAGTCTTTAGCCCGCTATCTTTCACAGAGGAGAAATAACCTAAACATATCAGTCTTTGTCCTGCCCTGGGGCAGTCCAGCACCGAAATGCTAGGCAATTCTCCTCTGAACAAGAGTACCAACAGCAACCCCAGACACGTGTTTCGGTCTGGTTGAACCTCATCAGTAGGGCGTAGCTGTGCCTGTCTAAGAATAGTGAGCAAGGGGTCCAAATCTGGATTCCCCTAGTAACTGAGGGTGAGACCCAAAGTTACTTGAAATATGCAAATAACAAGGAGGGTCCTGGGAGACTCTCTGCCAGACATGAGTCCTGGTTGCAAGAGCCTTACCCAGAGTCATTAGCTCACTATCTTTCACAGAGGAGAAATATCCTAAACATGTCAGTCTTTGTCCTGCACTGGGGCAGTCCAGCACCGAAATGCTAGTTAATTCTCCTCTGAACAAGAGTACCAACAGCAACCCCAGACACGTGTTTTGGTCTAGTTGAACCTCAGCAGTAGGGCGTAGCTGTGCCTCTCTGAGAATAGTGAGCAAGGGGTCCACGTCTGGATTCACCTAGTAACTGAGGGTGAGACCCAAAGTTACTTGAAATATGCAAATAACAAGGGGTGTCCTGGGAGACTCCCTGCCAGACATGAGTCCTGGTACAAGAGCCTTACTGAGAGTCTTTAGCTCACTACCTTTCACAGAGGAGAAATATCCTAAACAAGTCAGTCTTTGTCCTGCACTGGGGCAGTCCAGCACCGAAATGCTAGTCAATTCTCCTCTGAACAAGAGTACCAACAGAAACCCCAGACATGTGTTTCGGTCTGGTTGAAACTCATCAATTGGATGTAGCTGTGCCTCTCTAAGAAAAGTGAGCAATGGGTCCACGTCTGGATTCCCCTAGTAACTGAGGGTGAGACCCAACGTTACTTGAAATATGCAAATGACAAGGGGGTTCCTGGGAGACGCTCTGCCAGACATGAGTCCTGGTTACAAGAGCCTTACCCAGAGTCTTTAGCTCACTATCTTTCACAGAGGAGAAATATCCTAAACATATCAGTCTTTGTCCTGCCCTGGGGCAGTCCAGCACCGAAATGCTACGCAATTCTCCTCTGAACAAGAGTACCAACAGCAACCCAAGACACGTGTTTTGGTCTGGTTGAACCTCATCAGTGGGGTGTAGCTGTGCCTCTCTAAGAATAGTGAGCAAGGGGTCCAAGTCTGGATTCCCCTAGTAACTGTGGGTGAGACCCAAAGTTACTTGAAATTTGTAAATAACAAGGGGGGTCCTGGGAGACTCCCTGCCAGACATGAGACCTGGTTACAAGAGCCTTACCCAGAGTATTTAGCTCACTATCTTTCACAGAGGAGAAATATCCTAAACATATCAGTCTTTGTCCTGCCCTGGGGCAGTCCAGCACCGAAATGCTAGGCAATTATCCTCTGAACAAGAGTACCAACAGCAACCCCAGACACGTGTTTCGGTCTGCATGAACCTCATCAGTTGGCTATAACTGTGCCTCTCTAAGAATAGTGAGCAAGGGGTCCACGTCTGGATTCCCCTAGTAACTGAGGGTGAGACCCAAAGTTACTTGAAAGAGGCAAATAACAAGGAGGGTCCTGGGAGACCCTCTGCCAGACATGAGTCCTGGTTACAAAAGCCTTACCCAGAGTCGTTAGCTCACTATCTTTCACAGAAGAGAAATATCCTACACATATCAGCCTTTGCCCTGCCCTGGGGCAGTCCAGCACCGAAATGCTATGCAATTCTCCTCTGAACAAGAGTACCAACAGCAACCCCAGACACGTGTTTTGGTCTGGTTGAACCTCATCAGTAGGATGTAGCTGTGCCTCTCTAAGAATAGTGAGCAAGGGGTCCATGTCTGGATTCCCCTAGTAACTGAGGGAGAGACCTAAAGTTACTTGAAATATGCAAATAACAAGGGGGGTCCTGAGAGACTCTCTGCCACACATGAGTCCTGGTTACAAGAGCCTTACCCAGAGTCTTTAGCTCACTATCTTTCACAGAGGAGAAATATCCTAAACATATCAGTCGTTGTCCTGCCCTGGGGCAGTCCAGCACCGAAATGCTAGGCAATTCTTCTCTGAACAAGAGTACCAACAGCAACCCCAGACACGTGTTTCGGTCTGGTTGAACCTCATCAGTAGGGCGTAGCTGTGCCTGTCTAAGAATAGTGAGCAAGGGGTCCACGTCTGGATTCCCCTAGTAACTGAGGGAGAGACCTAAAGTTACTTGAAATATGCAAATAACAAGGGGGGTCCTGAGAGACTCTCTGCCACACATGAGTCCTGGTTACAAGAGCCTTACCCAGAGTCTTTAGCTCACTATCTTTCACAGAGGAGAAATATCCTAAACATATCAGTCTTTGCCCTGCCCTGGGGCAGTCCAGCACCGAAATGCTATGCAATTCTCCTCTGAACAAGAGTACCAACAGCAACCCCAGACACGTGTTTTGGTCTGGTTGAACCTCATCAGTAGGATGTAGCTGTGCCTCTCTAAGAATAGTGAGGAAGGGGTCCATGTCTGGATTCCCCTAGTAACTGAGGGAGAGACCTAAAGTTACTTGAAATATGCAAATAACAAGGGGGGTCCTGAGAGACTCTCTGCCACACATGAGTCCTGGTTACAAGAGCCTTACCCAGAGTCTTTAGCTCACTATCTTTCACAGAGGAGAAATATCCTAAACATATCAGTCGTTGTCCTGCCCTGGGGCAGTCCAGCACCGAAATGCTAGGCAATTCTTCTCTGAACAAGAGTACCAACAGCAACCCCAGACACGTGTTTCGGTCTGGTTGAACCTCATCAGTAGGGCGTAGCTGTGCCTGTCTAAGAATAGTGAGCAAGGGGTCCACGTCTGGATTCCCCTAGTAACTGAGGGAGAGACCTAAAGTTACTTGAAATATGCAAATAACAAGGGGGGTCCTGAGAGACTCTCTGCCACACATGAGTCCTGGTTACAAGAGCCTTACCCAGAGTCTTTAGCTCACTATCTTTCACAGAGGAGAAATATCCTAAACATATCAGTCGTTGTCCTGCCCTGGGGCAGTCCAGCACCGAAATGCTAGGCAATTCTTCTCTGAACAAGAGTACCAACAGCAACCCCAGACACGTGTTTCGGTCTGGTTGAACCTCATCAGTAGGGCGTAGCTGTGCCTGTCTAAGAATAGTGAGCAAGGGGTCCAAATCTGGATTCCCCTAGTAACTGAGGGTGAGACCCAAAGTTATTTGAAATATGCAAATAACAAGGAGGGTCCTGGGAGACTCTCTGCCAGACATGAGTCCTGGTTGCAAGAGCCTTACCCAGAGTCATTAGCTCACTATCTTTCACAGAGGAGAAATATCCTAAACATGTCAGTCTTTGTCCTGCACTGGGGCAGTCCAGCACCGAAATGCTAGTCAATTCTCCTCTGAACAAGAGTACCAACAGCAACCCCAGACACGTGTTTTGGTCTAGTTGAACCTCAGCAGTAGGGCGTAGCTGTGCCTCTCTGAGAATAGTGAGCAAGGGGTCCACGTCTGGATTCACCTAGTAACTGAGGGTGAGACCCAAAGTTACTTGAAATATGCAAATAACAAGGGGTGTCCTGGGAGACTCCCTGCCAGACATGAGTCCTGGTACAAGAGCCTTACTGAGAGTCTTTAGCTCACTACCTTTCACAGAGGAGAAATATCCTAAACAAGTCAGTCTTTGTCCTGCACTGGGGCAGTCCAGCACCGAAATGCTAGTCAATTCTCCTCTGAACAAGAGTACCAACAGAAACCCCAGACACGTGTTTCGGTCTGGTTGAAACTCATCAATTGGATGTAGCTGTGCCTCTCTAAGAAAAGTGAGCAATGGGTCCACGTCTGGATTCCCCTAGTAACTGAGGGTGAGACCCAACGTTACTTGAAATATGCAAATGACAAGGGGGTTCCTGGGAGACGCTCTGCCAGACATGAGTCCTGGTTACAAGAGCCTTACCCAGAGTCTTTAGCTCACTATCTTTCACAGAGGAGAAATATCCTAAACATATCAGTCTTTGTCCTGCCCTGGGGCAGTCCAGCACCGAAATGCTACGCAATTCTCCTCTGAACAAGAGTACCAACAGCAACCCGAGACACGTGTTTTGGTCTGGTTGAACCTCATCAGTGGGGTGTAGCTGTGCCTCTCTAAGAATAGTGAGCAAGGGGTCCAAGTCTGGATTCCCCTAGTAACTGTGGGTGAGACCCAAAGTTACTTGAAATTTGTAAATAACAAGGGGGGTCCTGGGAGACTCCCTGCCAGACATGAGACCTGGTTACAAGAGCCTTACCCAGAGTATTTAGCTCACTATCTTTCACAGAGGAGAAATATCCTAAACATATCAGTCTTTGTCCTGCCCTGGGGCAGTCCAGCACCGAAATGCTAGGCAATTATCCTCTGAACAAGAGTACCAACAGCAACCCCAGACACGTGTTTTGGTCTGGTTGAACCTCATCAGTAGGGTGTAGCTGTGCCTCTCTAAGAATAGTGAGCAAGGGGTCCACGTCTGGATTCCCCTAGTAACTGAGGGTGTGACCCAAAGTTACTTGAAATATGCAAATAACAAGGGGGGTACTGAGAGACTCTCTGCCACACATGAGTCCTGGTTACAAGAGCCTTACCCAGAGTCTTTAGCTCACTATCTTTCACAGAGGAGAAATATCCTAAACATATCAGTCTTTGTCCTGCACTGGGGCAGTCCAGCACCAAAATGCTAGTCAATTCTCCTCTGAACAAGAGCACCAACAGCAATACCCCAGACACGTGTTTCGGTCTGGTTGAAACTCATCAATTGGATGTAGCTGTGCCTCTCTAAGAATAGTGAGCAAGGGGTCAACGTCTGGATTCCCCTAGTAACTGAGGGTGAGACCCAAAGTTACTTGAAATATGCAAATAACAAGGGGGGTACTGGGAGACTCCCTGCCAGACATGAGTCCTGGTTACAAGAGCCTTACCCAGAGTCTTTAACTCACTATCTTTCACAGAAGAGAAATATCCTAAACATATCAGTCTTTGTCCTGCCCTGGGGCAGTCCAGCACCGAAATGCTAGGCAATTCTCCTCTGAACAAGAGTACCAACAAGAACCTCAGACACGTGTTTCTGTCTGGTTGAACCTCATTAGTAGGGTTTAGCTGTGTTTCTCTAAGAATAGTGAGCAAGGGGTCCACGTCTGGATTCCCCTAGTAACTGAGGGTGAGACCCAAAGTTACTTGAAATAGCCAAATAACAAGGAGGGTCCTGGGAGACCCTCTGCCAGACATGAGTCCTGGTACAAGAGCCTTACTGAGAGTCTTTAGCTCACTACCTTTCACAGAGGAGAAATATCCTAAACATGTCAGTCTTTGTCCTGCACTGGGGCAGTCCAGCACCGAAATGCTAGTCAATTCTCCTCTGAACAAGAGTACCAACAGCAACCCCAGACACGTGTTTCGGTCTGGTTGAAACTCATCTATTGTATGTAGCTGTGCCTCTCTAAGAATAGTGAACAATGGGTCCACGTCTGGATTCCCCTAGTAACTGAGGGTGAGACCCAAAGTTACTTGAAATATGCAAATAACAAGGGGGGTCCTGGGAGACTCTCTGCCAGACATGCGTCCTGGTTACAAGAGCCTTACCCAGAGTCTTTAGCTCACTATCTTTCACAGAGGAGAAATATCCAAAACATATCAGTCTTTGTCCTGCCCTGGGGCAGTCCAGCACCGAAAAGCTACGCAATTCTCCTCTGAACAAGAGTACCAACAGCAACCCCAGACACGTGTTTTGGTCTGGTTGAACCTCATCAGTAGGTTGTAGCTGTGCCTCTCTAAGAATAGTGAGCAAGGGGTCCACGTCTGGATTCCCCTAGTAACTGAGGGTGTGACCCAAAGTTACTTGAAATATGCAAATAACAAGGGGGGTACTGGGAGATTCTCTGCCAGACATGAGTCCTGGTTAGAAGAGCCTTACCCAGAGTCTTTAGCTCACTAACCTTCACAGAGGAGAAATATCCTAAACATATCAGTCTTCGTCCTGCACTGGGGCAGTCCAGCACCGAAATGCTAGGCAATTCTCCTCTGAACAAGAGTACAAACAGCAACCCCAGACATGTGTTTCGGTCTGGTTGAACCTCATCAGTACGGTGTAGCTGTTCCTCTCTAAGAATAGTGAGCAAGGGGTCCACGTCTGGATTCCCCTAGTAACTGAGGGTGAGACCCAAAGTTTCTTGAAATATGCAAATAACAAGGGGGGGGCTCCTGGGAGACTCTCTGCCAGACATGAGTCCTGGATACAAGAGCCTTACCCAGAGTCTTTAGCTCACTATCTTTCACAGAGGAGAAATATCCTAAACATATCAGTCTTTGTCCTGCCCTGGGGCAGTCCAGCACCGAAATGCTAGGCAATTCTCCTCTGAACAAGAGTACCAAAAGCAACCCCAGACACGTGTTTCGGTGTGGTTGAACGTTATCAGTAGGATGTAGCTGTGCCTCTCTAAGAATAGTGAGCAAGGGGTCCACGTCTGGATTCCCCTAGTAACTGAGGGTGAGTCCCAAAGTTACTTGAAATATGCAAATAACAAGGAGGGTCCTGGGAGATTCTCTGCCAGACATGAGTCCTGGTTACAAAAGCCTTACCCAGATCTTTAGCTCACTATCTTTCACAGAGGAGAAATATCCTAAACACATCAGTCTTTGTCCTGCCCTGGGGCAGCCCAGCACAGAAATGCTAGGCAATTCTCCTCTGAACAAGAGTACCAACAGCAACCCCAGACACGTGTTTCGTTGTGGTTGAACGTTATCAGTAGGATGTAGCTGTGCCTCTCTAAGAATAGTGAGCAAGGGGTCCACGTCTGGATTCCCCTAGTAACTGAGGGTGAGTCCCAAAGTTACTTGAAATATGCAAATAACAAGGAGGGTCATGGGAGACTCTCTGCCAGACATGAGTCCTGGTTACAAAAGCCTTACCCAGATCTTTAGCTCACTATCTTTCACAGAGGAGAAATATCCTAAACACATCAGTCTTTGTCCTGCCCTGGGGCAGCCCAGCACAGAAATGCTAGGCAATTCTCCTCTGAACAAGAGTACCAACAGCAACCCCAGACACGTGTTTCGGTGTGGTTGAACGTTATCAGTAGGATGTAGCTGTGCCTCTCTAAGAATAGTGAGCAAGGGGTCCACGTCTGGATTCCCCTAGTAACTGAGGGTGAGTCCCAAAGTTACTTGAAATATGCAAATAACAAGGAGGGTCCTGGGAGATTCTCTGCCAGACATGAGTCCTGGTTACAAGAGCCTTACCCAGAGTCATTAGCTCAATATCTTTCACAGAGGAGAAATATCCTAAACATATCAGTCTTTGTCCTACACTGGGGCAGTCCAGCACCGAAATGTTAGTCAATTCTCCTCTGAACAAGAGTACCAACAGCAACCCCAGACACGTGTTTCGGTCTGGTTGAACCTCATCAGTAGGATGTAGCTGTGCCTCTCTAAGAATAGTGAGCAAGGGGTCCACGTCTGGATTCCCCTAGTAACTGAGGGTGAGACCCAAAGATACTTGAAATGTGCAAATAACAAGGGGGGTCCTGGGAGACTATCTGCCACACATGAGAACTGGTTACAAGAGCCTTACCCAGAGTCTTTAGCTCACTATCTTTCACAGAGGAGAAATATCCTAAACATATCAGTCTTTCTCCTGCCCTGGGGCAGTCCAGCACCAAAACGCTAGGCAATTCTCGTCCGAACAAGATACCAACAGCAACCCCAGACACGTGTTTCCGGTCTGATTGAACCTCATCAGTAGTGTGTAGCTGTGCTTCTCTAAGAATAGTGAGCAAGGGGTCAACATCTGGATTCCCTCAGTAACTGAGGGTGAGATCCAAAGTTACTTGAAATATGCAAATAAAAACGAGGGTCCTGGGAGACTCTCTGCCAGACATGAGTCCAGGTTACAAAAGCCTTACCCAGAGTCTTTAGCTCACTATCTTTCACAGAGGAGAAATAATCTAAACATATCAATCTTTGTCCTGCCCTTGGGCAGTCCCGCACAGAAATGCTAGGCAATTCTCCTCTAAACACGAGTTCCAACACCAACCCCAGGCAAGTGTTTCGGTGTTGTTGAACCTCATCAGTCGGATGTAGCTGTGCCTCTCTAAGAATAGTGAGCAAGAGGTCCACCTCTGGATTCCCCTAGTAACTGAGGGTGAGACCCAAAATTACTTGAAATATGCAAATAACAAGGGGGGTAATGGGAGGCTCTCTGCCAGACAGGAGTCCTGGTTACAAGAGCCTTACCCAGAGTCTTTAGCTCACTATCTTTCACAGAGGAGAAATATCCTAAACATATCAGTCTTTGTCCTGCCCTGGGGCAGTCCAGCACCGAAATGCTAGGCAATTCTCCTCTGAACAAGAGTACCAACAGCAACCCCAGACACGTGTTTCGGTGTGGTTGAAACTCATCAGAAGGGTGTAGCTGTGCCTCTCTAAGAATAGTGAGCAAGGGGTCCACGTCTGGATACCCCTAGTAACTGAGGGAGAGACCCAAAGTTACTTGAAATATGCAAATAACAAGGGGGGTCCTGAGAGACTCTCTGCCAGACATGAGTCCTGGTTACAAGAGTCTTACCGAGAGTCTTTAGCTCATTATCTTTCACAGAGGAGAACTATCCTAAACATATCAGTCGTTGTCCTGCACTGGGGCAGTCCAGCACCGAAATGCTAGTCAATTCTCCTCTGAACAAGAGTACCAACAGCAACCCCAGACACGTGTTTTGGTCTGGTTGAAACTCATCAATTGGATGTAGCTGTGCCTCTCTAAGAATAGTGAGCAAGGGGTCCACATCTGGATTCCCCTAGTAACTGAGGGTGAGACCCAAAGTTACTTGAAATATGCAAATAACAAGGGGGGGTCCTGGGAGACTCTCTGCCAGACATGAGTCCTGGTTACAAGAGCCTTACCCAGAGTCTTTAGGTCACTATCTTTCACAGAGGAGAAATATCCTAAACATATCAGTCTTGGTCCTGCCCTGGGGCAGTCCAGCACCGAAATGCTAGGCAATTCTCCTCTGAACAAGAGTACCAACAGCTACCCCAGACACGTGTTTCGGTCTGGTTGAACCACATCTGTAGGGCGTAGCTGTGCCTCTCTAAGAATAGTGAGCAAGGGGTCCATGTCTGGATTCCCCTAGTAACTGAGAGTTAGACCCAAAGTTACTTGAAATATGCAAATAACAAGGGGGGGTCCTGGGAGACTCTCTGCCAGACATGAGGCCTGGTTACAAGAGCCTTACCCAGAGTCTGTAGCTCACTATCTTTCACAGAGGAGAAATATCCTAAACATATTAGTCTTTGTCCTGCACTGGGGCAGTCCAGCACCGAAATGCTAGTCAATTCTCCTCTGAACAAGAGTACCAACAGCAACCCCAGACACGTGTTTCGGTCTGCTTGAACCTCATCAGTTGGCTATAGCTGTGCCTCTCTAAGAATAGTGAGCAAAGGGTCCACGTCTGGATTCCCCTAGTAACTGAGGGTGAGACCCAAAGTTACTTGAAATAGGCAAATAACAAGGAGGGTCCTGGGAGACCCTCTGCCAGACATGAGTCCTGGTTACAAAAGCCTTACCCAGAGTCGTTAGCTCACTATCTTTCACAGAAGAGAAATATCCTACACATATCAGTCTTTGTCCTGCCCTGGGGCAGTCCAGCACCGAAATGCTATGCAATTCTCCATGCAATTCTCCTCTGAACAAGAGTACCAACAGCAACCCCAGACACGTGTTTCGGTCTGGTTGAACCTCATCAGTAGGATGTAGCTGTGCCTCTCTAAGAATAGTGAGGAAGGTGTCCATGTCTGGATTCCCCTAGTAACTGAGTGAGAGACCTAAAGTTACTTGAAATATGCAAATAACAAGGGGGGTCCTGAGAGACTCTCTGCCAGACATGAGTCCTGGTTACAAGAGCCTTACCGAGAGTCTTTAGCTCATTATCTTTCACAGAGGAGAAATATCCTAAACATATCAGTCTTTGTCCTGCACTGGGGCAGTCCAGCACCGAAATGCTAGTCAATTCTCCTCTGAACAAGAGTACCAACAGCAACCCCAGACACGTGTTTCGGTCTGGTTGAAACTCATCAATTGGATGTAGCTGTGCCTCTCTAAGAATAGTGAGCAAGGGGTCCACATCTGGATTCCCCTAGTAACTGAGGGTGAGACCCAAAGTTACTTGAAATATGCAAATAACAAGGGGGGGTCCTGGGAGACTCTCTGCCAGACATGAGTCCTGGTTACAAGAGCCTTACCCAGAGTCTTTAGGTCACTATCTTTCACAGAGGAGAAATATCCTAAACATATCAGTCTTTGTCCTGCCCTGGGGCAGTCCAGCACCGAAATGCTAGGCAATTCTCCTCTGAACAAGAGTACCAACAGCAACCCCAGACATGTGTTTCGGTCTGGTTGAACCACATCTGTAGGGCGTAGCTGTGCCTCTCTAAGAATAGTGAGCAAGGGGTCCATGTCTGGATTCCCCTAGTAACTGAGAGTTAGACCCAAAGTTACTTGAAATATGCAAATAACAAGGGGGGGTCCTGGGAGACTCTCTGCCAGACATGAGGCCTGGTTACAAGAGCCTTACCCAGAGTCTGTAGCTCACTATCTTTCACAGAGGAGAAATATCCTAAACATATCAGTCTTTGTCCTGCACTGGGGCAGTCCAGCACCGAAATGCTAGTCAATTCTCCTCTGAACAAGAGTACCAACAGCAACCCCAGACACGTGTTTCGGTCTGCTTGAACCTCATCAGTTGGCTATAGCTGTGCCTCTCTAAGAATAGTGAGCAAGGGGTCCACGTCTGGATTCCCCTAGTAACTGAGGGTGAGACCCAAAGTTACTTGAAATATGCAAATAACAAGGAGGGTACTGGGAGACTCTCTGCCAGACATGAGTCCTGGTTACAAGAGCCTTACCCAGAGTCTTTAGCTCACTATCTTTCACAGAGCAGAAATATCCTAAACATATCAGTCTTTGTCCTGCCCTGGGGCAGTCCAGCACTGAAATGCTAGGCAATTCTCCTCTGAACAAGAGTACCAACAGCAACCCCAGACACATGTTTTGGTCTGGTTGAACCTCATCAGTAGGGTGTAGCTGTGCCTCTCTAAGAATAGTGAGCAAAGGGTCCACGTCTGGATTCCCCTATTAACTGAGGGTGAGACCCAAAGTTACTTGAAATAGGCAAATAACAAGGAGGGTCCTGGGAGACCCTCTGACAGACATGAGTCCTGGTTACAAAAGCCTTACCCAGAGTCGTTAGCTCACTATCTTTCACAGAAGAGAAATATCCTACACATATCAGTCTTTGCCCTGCCCTGGGGCAGTCCAGCACCGAAATGCTATGCAATTCTCCTCTGAACAAGAGTACCAACAGCAACCCGAGACACGTGTTTTGGTCTGGTTGAACCTCATCAGTAGGATGTAGCTGTGCCTCTCTAAGAATAGTGAGGAAGGGGTCCATGTCTGGATTCCCCTAGTAACTGAGAGAGAGACCTAAAGTTACTTGAAATATGCAAATAACAAGGGGGGTCCTGAGAGACTCTCTGCCACACATGAGTCCTGGTTACAAGAGCCTTACCCAGAGTCTTTAGCTCACTATCTTTCACAGAGGAGAAATATCCTAAACATATCAGTCGTTGTCCTGCACTGGGGCAGTCCAGCACCGAAATGCTAGTCAATTCTCCTCTGAACAAGAGTACCAACAGCATCCCCAGACACGTGTTTCGGTCTGGTTGAAACTCATCAATTGGATGTAGCTGTGCCTCTCTAAGAATAGTGAGCAAGGGGTCCACGTCTGGATTCCCCTAGTAACTGAGGGTGAGACCCAAAGTTACTTGAAATATGTAAATAACAAGGGGGTCCTGGGAGACTCTCTGCCAGACATGAGTCCTGGTTACAAGAGCCTTACCCAGAGTCTTTAGCCCGCTATCTTTCACAGAGGAGAAATAACCTAAACATATCAGTCTTTGTCCTGCCCTGGGGCAGTCCAGCACCGAAATGCTAGGCAATTCTCCTCTGAACAAGAGTACCAACAGCAACCCCAGACACGTGTTTCGGTCTGGTTGAACCTCATCAGTAGGGCGTAGCTGTGCCTGTCTAAGAATAGTGAGCAAGGGGTCCAAATCTGGATTCCCCTAGTAACTGAGGGTGAGACCCAAAGTTACTTGAAATATGCAAATAACAAGGAGGGTCCTGGGAGACTCTCTGCCAGACATGAGTCCTGGTTGCAAGAGCCTTACCCAGAGTCATTAGCTCACTATCTTTCACAGAGGAGAAATATCCTAAACATGTCAGTCTTTGTCCTGCACTGGGGCAGTCCAGCACCGAAATGCTAGTTAATTCTCCTCTGAACAAGAGTACCAACAGCAACCCCAGACACGTGTTTTGGTCTAGTTGAACCTCAGCAGTAGGGCGTAGCTGTGCCTCTCTGAGAATAGTGAGCAAGGGGTCCACGTCTGGATTCACCTAGTAACTGAGGGTGAGACCCAAAGTTACTTGAAATATGCAAATAACAAGGGGTGTCCTGGGAGACTCCCTGCCAGACATGAGTCCTGGTACAAGAGCCTTACTGAGAGTCTTTAGCTCACTACCTTTCACAGAGGAGAAATATCCTAAACAAGTCAGTCTTTGTCCTGCACTGGGGCAGTCCAGCACCGAAATGCTAGTCAATTCTCCTCTGAACAAGAGTACCAACAGAAACCCCAGACACGTGTTTCGGTCTGGTTGAAACTCATCAATTGGATGTAGCTGTGCCTCTCTAAGAAAAGTGAGCAATGGGTCCACGTCTGGATTCCCCTAGTAACTGAGGGTGAGACCCAACGTTACTTGAAATATGCAAATGACAAGGGGGTTCCTGGGAGACGCTCTGCCAGACATGAGTCCTGGTTACAAGAGCCTTACCCAGAGTCTTTAGCTCACTATCTTTCACAGAGGAGAAATATCCTAAACATATCAGTCTTTGTCCTGCCCCGGGGCAGTCCAGCACCGAAATGCTACGCAATTCTCCTCTGAACAAGAGTACCAACAGCAACCCGAGACACGTGTTTTGGTCTGGTTGAACCTCATCAGTGGGGTGTAGCTGTGCCTCTCTAAGAATAGTGAGCAAGGGGTCCAAGTCTGGATTCCCCTAGTAACTGTGGGTGAGACCCAAAGTTACTTGAAATTTGTAAATAACAAGGGGGGTCCTGGGAGACTCCCTGCCAGACATGAGACCTGGTTACAAGAGCCTTACCCAGAGTATTTAGCTCACTATCTTTCACAGAGGAGAAATATCCTAAACATATCAGTCTTTGTCCTGCCCTGGGGCAGTCCAGCACCGAAATGCTAGGCAATTATCCTCTGAACAAGAGTACCAACAGCAACCCCAGACACGTGTTTCGGTCTGCTTGAACCTCATCAGTTGGCTATAGCTGTGCCTCTCTAAGAATAGTGAGCAAGGGGTCCACGTCTGGATTCCCCTAGTAACTGAGGGTGAGACCCAAAGTTACTTGAAATAGGCAAATAACAAGGAGGGTCCTGGGAGACCCTCTGCCAGACATGAGTCCTGGTTACAAAAGCCTTACCCAGAGTCGTTAGCTCACTATCTTTCACAGAAGAGAAATATCCTGCACATATCAGCCTTTGCCCTGCCCTGGGGCAGTCCAGCACCGAAATGCTATGCAATTCTCCTCTGAACAAGAGTACCAACAGCAACCCCAGACACGTGTTTTGGTCTGGTTGAACCTCATCAGTAGGATGTAGCTGTGCCTCTCTAAGAATAGTGAGGAAGGGGTCCATGTCTGGATTCCCCTAGTAACTGAGGGAGAGACCTAAAGTTACTTGAAATATGCAAATAACAAGGGGGGTCCTGAGAGACTCTCTGCCACACATGAGTCCTGGTTACAAGAGCCTTACCCAGAGTCTTTAGCTCACTATCTTTCACAGAGGAGAAATATCCTAAACATATCAGTCGTTGTCCTGCCCTGGGGCAGTCCAGCACCGAAATGCTAGGCAATTCTTCTCTGAACAAGAGTACCAACAGCAACCCCAGACACGTGTTTCGGTCTGGTTGAACCTCATCAGTAGGGCGTAGCTGTGCCTGTCTAAGAATAGTGAGCAAGGGGTCCACGTCTGGATTCCCCTAGTAACTGAGGGAGAGACCTAAAGTTACTTGAAATATGCAAATAACAAGGGGGGTCCTGAGAGACTCTCTGCCACACATGAGTCCTGGTTACAAGAGCCTTACCCAGAGTCTTTAGCTCACTATCTTTCACAGAGGAGAAATATCCTAAACATATCAGTCGTTGTCCTGCCCTGGGGCAGTCCAGCACCGAAATGCTAGGCAATTCTTCTCTGAACAAGAGTACCAACAGCAACCCCAGACACGTGTTTCGGTCTGGTTGAACCTCATCAGTAGGGCGTAGCTGTGCCTGTCTAAGAATAGTGAGCAAGGGGTCCAAATCTGGATTCCCCTAGTAACTGAGGGTGAGACCCAAAGTTATTTGAAATATGCAAATAACAAGGAGGGTCCTGGGAGACTCTCTGCCAGACATGAGTCCTGGTTGCAAGAGCCTTACCCAGAGTCATTAGCTCACTATCTTTCACAGAGGAGAAATATCCTAAACATGTCAGTCTTTGTCCTGCACTGGGGCAGTCCAGCACCGAAATGCTAGTCAATTCTCCTCTGAACAAGAGTACCAACAGCAACCCCAGACACGTGTTTTGGTCTAGTTGAACCTCAGCAGTAGGGCGTAGCTGTGCCTCTCTGAGAATAGTGAGCAAGGGGTCCACGTCTGGATTCACCTAGTAACTGAGGGTGAGACCCAAACTTACTTGAAATATGCAAATAACAAGGGGTGTCCTGGGAGACTCCCTGCCAGACATGAGTCCTGGTACAAGAGCCTTACTGAGAGTCTTTAGCTCACTACCTTTCACAGAGGAGAAATATCCTAAACAAGTCAGTCTTTGTCCTGCACTGGGGCAGTCCAGCACCGAAATGCTAGTCAATTCTCCTCTGAACAAGAGTACCAACAGAAACCCCAGACACGTGTTTCGGTCTGGTTGAAACTCATCAATTGGATGTAGCTGTGCCTCTCTAAGAAAAGTGAGCAATGGGTCCACGTCTGGATTCCCCTAGTAACTGAGGGTGAGACCCAACGTTACTTGAAATATGCAAATGACAAGGGGGTTCCTGGGAGACGCTCTGCCAGACATGAGTCCTGGTTACAAGAGCCTTACCCAGAGTCTTTAGCTCACTATCTTTCACAGAGGAGAAATATCCTAAACATATCAGTCTTTGTCCTGCCCTGGGGCAGTCCAGCACCGAAATGCTAGGCAATTATCCTCTGAACAAGAGTACCAACAGCAACCCCAGACACGTGTTTCGGTCTGCTTGAACCTCATCAGTTGGCTATAGCTGTGCCTCTCTAAGAATAGTGAGCAAGGGGTCCACGTCTGGATTCCCCTAGTAACTGAGGGTGAGACCCAAAGTTACTTGAAATAGGCAAATAACAAGGAGGGTCCTGGGAGACCCTCTGCCAGACATGAGTCCTGGTTACAAAAGCCTTACCCAGAGTCGTTAGCTCACTATCTTTCACAGAAGAGAAATATCCTGCACATATCAGCCTTTGCCCTGCCCTGGGGCAGTCCAGCACCGAAATGCTATGCAATTCTCCTCTGAACAAGAGTACCAACAGCAACCCCAGACACGTGTTTTGGTCTGGTTGAACCTCATCAGTAGGATGTAGCTGTGCCTCTCTAAGAATAGTGAGGAAGGGGTCCATGTCTGGATTCCCCTAGTAACTGAGGGAGAGACCTAAAGTTACTTGAAATATGCAAATAACAAGGGGGGTCCTGAGAGACTCTCTGCCACACATGAGTCCTGGTTACAAGAGCCTTACCCAGAGTCTTTAGCTCACTATCTTTCACAGAGGAGAAATATCCTAAACATATCAGTCGTTGTCCTGCCCTGGGGCAGTCCAGCACCGAAATGCTAGGCAATTCTTCTCTGAACAAGAGTACCAACAGCAACCCCAGACACGTGTTTCGGTCTGGTTGAACCTCATCAGTAGGGCGTAGCTGTGCCTGTCTAAGAATAGTGAGCAAGGGGTCCACGTCTGGATTCCCCTAGTAACTGAGGGAGAGACCTAAAGTTACTTGAAATATGCAAATAACAAGGGGGGTCCTGAGAGACTCTCTGCCACACATGAGTCCTGGTTACAAGAGCCTTACCCAGAGTCTTTAGCTCACTATCTTTCACAGAGGAGAAATATCCTAAACATATCAGTCGTTGTCCTGCCCTGGGGCAGTCCAGCACCGAAATGCTAGGCAATTCTTCTCTGAACAAGAGTACCAACAGCAACCCCAGACACGTGTTTCGGTCTGGTTGAACCTCATCAGTAGGGCGTAGCTGTGCCTGTCTAAGAATAGTGAGCAAGGGGTCCAAATCTGGATTCCCCTAGTAACTGAGGGTGAGACCCAAAGTTATTTGAAATATGCAAATAACAAGGAGGGTCCTGGGAGACTCTCTGCCAGACATGAGTCCTGGTTGCAAGAGCCTTACCCAGAGTCATTAGCTCACTATCTTTCACAGAGGAGAAATATCCTAAACATGTCAGTCTTTGTCCTGCACTGGGGCAGTCCAGCACCGAAATGCTAGTCAATTCTCCTCTGAACAAGAGTACCAACAGCAACCCCAGACACGTGTTTTGGTCTAGTTGAACCTCAGCAGTAGGGCGTAGCTGTGCCTCTCTGAGAATAGTGAGCAAGGGGTCCACGTCTGGATTCACCTAGTAACTGAGGGTGAGACCCAAACTTACTTGAAATATGCAAATAACAAGGGGTGTCCTGGGAGACTCCCTGCCAGACATGAGTCCTGGTACAAGAGCCTTACTGAGAGTCTTTAGCTCACTACCTTTCACAGAGGAGAAATATCCTAAACAAGTCAGTCTTTGTCCTGCACTGGGGCAGTCCAGCACCGAAATGCTAGTCAATTCTCCTCTGAACAAGAGTACCAACAGAAACCCCAGACACGTGTTTCGGTCTGGTTGAAACTCATCAATTGGATGTAGCTGTGCCTCTCTAAGAAAAGTGAGCAATGGGTCCACGTCTGGATTCCCCTAGTAACTGAGGGTGAGACCCAACGTTACTTGAAATATGCAAATGACAAGGGGGTTCCTGGGAGACGCTCTGCCAGACATGAGTCCTGGTTACAAGAGCCTTACCCAGAGTCTTTAGCTCACTATCTTTCACAGAGGAGAAATATCCTAAACATATCAGTCTTTGTCCTGCCCTGGGGCAGTCCAGCACCGAAATGCTACGCAATTCTCCTCTGAACAAGAGTACCAACAGCAACCCGAGACACGTGTTTTGGTCTGGTTGAACCTCATCAGTGGGGTGTAGCTGTGCCTCTCTAAGAATAGTGAGCAAGGGGTCCAAGTCTGGATTCCCCTAGTAACTGTGGGTGAGACCCAAAGTTACTTGAAATTTGTAAATAACAAGGGGGGTCCTGGGAGACTCCCTGCCAGACATGAGACCTGGTTACAAGAGCCTTACCCAGAGTATTTAGCTCACTATCTTTCACAGAGGAGAAATATCCTAAACATATCAGTCTTTGTCCTGCCCTGGGGCAGTCCAGCACCGAAATGCTAGGCAATTATCCTCTGAACAAGAGTACCAACAGCAACCCCAGACACGTGTTTCGGTCTGCTTGAACCTCATCAGTTGGCTATAGCTGTGCCTCTCTAAGAATAGTGAGCAAGGGGTCCACGTCTGGATTCCCCTAGTAACTGAGGGTGAGACCCAAAGTTACTTGAAATAGGCAAATAACAAGGAGGGTCCTGGGAGACCCTCTGCCAGACATGAGTCCTGGTTACAAAAGCCTTACCCAGAGTCGTTAGCTCACTATCTTTCACAGAAGAGAAATATCCTGCACATATCAGCCTTTGCCCTGCCCTGGGGCAGTCCAGCACCGAAATGCTATGCAATTCTCCTCTGAACAAGAGTACCAACAGCAACCCCAGACACGTGTTTTGGTCTGGTTGAAAATCATCAGTAGGATGTAGCTGTGCCTCTCTAAGAATAGTGAGGAAGGGGTCCATGTCTGGATTCCCCTAGTAACTGAGGGAGAGACCTAAAGTTACTTGAAATATGCAAATAACAAGGGGGGTCCTGAGAGACTCTCTGCCACACATGAGTCCTGGTTACAAGAGCCTTACCCAGAGTCTTTAGCTCACTATCTTTCACAGAGGAGAAATATCCTAAACATATCAGTCGTTGTCCTGCCCTGGGGCAGTCCAGCACCGAAATGCTAGGCAATTCTTCTCTGAACAAGAGTACCAACAGCAACCCCAGACACGTGTTTCGGTCTGGTTGAACCTCATCAGTAGGGCGTAGCTGTGCCTGTCTAAGAATAGTGAGCAAGGGGTCCACGTCTGGATTCCCCTAGTAACTGAGGGAGAGACCTAAAGTTACTTGAAATATGCAAATAACAAGGGGGGTCCTGAGAGACTCTCTGCCACACATGAGTCCTGGTTACAAGAGCCTTACCCAGAGTCTTTAGCTCACTATCTTTCACAGAGGAGAAATATCCTAAACATATCAGTCGTTGTCCTGCCCTGGGGCAGTCCAGCACCGAAATGCTAGGCAATTCTTCTCTGAACAAGAGTACCAACAGCAACCCCAGACACGTGTTTCGGTCTGGTTGAACCTCATCAGTAGGGCGTAGCTGTGCCTGTCTAAGAATAGTGAGCAAGGGGTCCAAATCTGGATTCCCCTAGTAACTGAGGGTGAGACCCAAAGTTATTTGAAATATGCAAATAACAAGGAGGGTCCTGGGAGACTCTCTGCCAGACATGAGTCCTGGTTGCAAGAGCCTTACCCAGAGTCATTAGCTCACTATCTTTCACAGAGGAGAAATATCCTAAACATGTCAGTCTTTGTCCTGCACTGGGGCAGTCCAGCACCGAAATGCTAGTCAATTCTCCTCTGAACAAGAGTACCAACAGCAACCCCAGACACGTGTTTTGGTCTAGTTGAACCTCAGCAGTAGGGCGTAGCTGTGCCTCTCTGAGAATAGTGAGCAAGGGGTCCACGTCTGGATTCACCTAGTAACTGAGGGTGAGACCCAAAGTTACTTGAAATATGCAAATAACAAGGGGTGTCCTGGGAGACTCCCTGCCAGACATGAGTCCTGGTACAAGAGCCTTACTGAGAGTCTTTAGCTCACTACCTTTCACAGAGGAGAAATATCCTAAACAAGTCAGTCTTTGTCCTGCACTGGGGCAGTCCAGCACCGAAATGCTAGTCAATTTTCCTCTGAACAAGAGTACCAACAGAAACCCCAGACACGTGTTTCGGTCTGGTTGAAACTCATCAATTGGATGTAGCTGTGCCTCTCTAAGAAAAGTGAGCAATGGGTCCACGTCTGGATTCCCCTAGTAACTGAGGGTGAGACCCAACGTTACTTGAAATATGCAAATGACAAGGGGGTTCCTGGGAGACGCTCTGCCAGACATGAGTCCTGGTTACAAGAGCCTTACCCAGAGTCTTTAGCTCACTATCTTTCACAGAGGAGAAATATCCTAAACATATTAGTCTTTGTCCTGCCCTGGGGCAGTCCAGCACCGAAATGCTACGCAATTCTCCTCTGAACAAGAGTACCAACAGCAACCCGAGACACGTGTTTTGGTCTGGTTGAACCTCATCAGTGGGGTGTAGCTGTGCCTCTCTAAGAATAGTGAGCAAGGGGTCCAAGTCTGGATTCCCCTAGTAACTGTGGGTGAGACCCAAAGTTACTTGAAATTTGTAAATAACAAGGGGGGTCCTGGGAGACTCCCTGCCAGACATGAGACCTGGTTACAAGAGCCTTACCCAGAGTATTTAGCTCACTATCTTTCACAGAGGAGAAATATCCTAAACATATCAGTCTTTGTCCTGCCCTGGGGCAGTCCAGCACCGAAATGCTAGGCAATTATCCTCTGAACAAGAGTACCAACAGCAACCCCAGACACGTGTTTTGGTCTGGTTGAACCTCATCAGTAGGGTGTAGCTGTGCCTCTCTAAGAATAGTGAGCAAGGGGTCCACGTCTGGATTCCCCTAGTAACTGAGGGTGTGACCCAAAGTTACTTGAAATATGCAAATAACAAGGGGGTACTGAGAGACTCTCTGCCACACATGAGTCCTGGTTACAAGAGCCTTACCCAGAGTCTTTAGCTCACTATCTTTCACAGAGGAGAAATATCCTAAACATATCAGTCTTTGTCCTGCCCTGGGGCAGTCCAGCACCGAAATGCTAGGCAATTCTCCTCTAAACAAGAGTACCAACAAGAACCTCAGACACGTGTTTCTGTCTGGTTGAACCTTATTAGTAGTGTGTAGCTGTGTTTCTCTAAGAATAGTGAGCAAGGGGTCCACGTCTGGATTCCCCTAGTAACTGAGGGTGAGACCCAAAGTTACTTGAAATAGCCAAATAACAAGGAGGGTCCTGGGAGACCCTCTGCCAGACATGAGTCCTGGTTACAAAAGCCTTACCCAGAGTCTTTAGCTCACTATCTTTCACAGAGGAGAAATATCCTAAACATATCAGTCTTTGTCCTGCCCTGGGGCAGTCCAGCACAGAAATGCTAGGCAATTCTCCTCTGAACAAGAGTACCAACAGCAACCCCAAACACGTGTTTCGGTCTGGTTGAAACTCATCAGTAGGGTGTAGCTGTGCCTCTCTAAGAATAGTGAGCAAGGGTCCACGTCTGGATTCCCCTAGTAACTGAGGGTGAGACCCAAAGATACTTGAAATGTGCAAATAACAAGGGGGGTCCTGGGAGACTATCTGCCACACATGAGTCCTGGTTACAAGAGCCTTACCCAGAGTCTTTAGCTCACTATCTTTCACAGAGGAGAAATATCCTAAACATATCAGTCTTTGTCCTGCCCTGGGGCAGTCCAGCACAGAAATGCTAGGCAATTCTCCTCTGAACAAGAGTACCAACAGCAACCCCAAACACGTGTTTCGGTCTGGTTGAAACTCATCAGTAGGGTGTAGCTGTGCCTCTCTAAGAATAGTGAGCAAGGGTCCACGTCTGGATTCCCCTAGTAACTGAGGATGAGACCCAAAGTTACTTGAAATATGCAAATAACAAGGGGGGTCCTGGGATACTCTCTGCCAGACAGGAGTCCTGGTTACAAGCGCCTTACCCCGAGTCTTTAGCTCACTATCTTTCACAGAGGAGAAATATCCTAAACATATCAGTCTTTGTCCTGCCCTGGGGCAGTTCAGCTCCGAAATGCTAGGCAATTCTCTTCTGAACAAGAGTACCAACAACAACCCCAAACACGTGTTTCGGTCTGGTTGAAACTCATCAGTAGGGTGTAGCTGTGCCTCTCTAAGAATAGTGAGCAAGGGGTCCACGTCTGGATTCCCCTAGTAACTGAGGGTGAGACCCAACGTTACTTGAAATATGCAAATAACAAGGAGGGTCCTGGGAGATTCTCTGCCAGACATGAGTCCTGGTTACAAGAGCCTTACCCAGAGTCATTAGCACACTATCTTTCACAGAGGAGAAATATCCTAAACATATCAGTCTTTGTCCTGCACTGGGGCAGTCCAGCACCAAAATGTTAGTCAATTCTCCTCTGAACAAGAGTACCAACAGCAACCCCAGACACGTGTTTCGGTCTGGTTGAACCTCATCAGTAGGATGTAGCTGTGCCTCTCTAAGAATAGTGAGCAAGGGGTCCACGTCTGGATTCCCCTAGTAACTGAGGGTGAGACCCAAAGATACTTGAAATGTGCAAATAACAAGGGGGGTCCTGGGAGACTATCTGCCACACATGAGTCCTGGTTACAAGAGCCTTACCCAGAGCCTTTAGCTCACTGTCTTTCACAGAGGAGAAATATCCTAAACATATCAGTCTTTGTCCTGCCCTGGGGCAGTCCAGCACGAAAATGCTAGGCAATTCTCCTCTGAACAAGAGTACCAACAGCAACCTCAGACACGTGTTTCTGTCTGGTTGAACCTCATCAGTAGTGTGTAGCTGTGTTTCTCTAAGAATAGTGAGCAAGGGGTCCACGTCTGGATTCCCCTAGTAACTGAGGGTGAGACCCAAAGTTACTTGAAATAGCCAAATAACAAGGAGGGTCCTGGGAGACCCTCTGCCAGACATGAGTCCTGGTTACAAAAGCCTTACCCAGAGTCTTTAGCTCACTATCTTTCACAGAGGAGAAATATCCTAAACATATCAGTCTTTGTCCTGCCCTGGGGCAGTCCAGCACAGAAATGCTAGGCAATTCTCCTCTGAACAAGAGTACCAACAGCAACCCCAAACACGTGTTTCGGTCTGGTTGAAACTCATCAGTAGGGTGTAGCTGTGCCTCTCTAAGAATAGTGAGCAAGGGTCCACGTCTGTATTCCCCTAGTAACTGAGGGTGAGACCCAAAGTTACTTGAAATATGCAAATAACAAGGGGGGTCCTGGGATACTCTCTGCCAGACAGGAGTCCTGGTTACAAGAGCCTTACCCAGAGTCTTTAGCTCACTATCTTTCACAGAGGAGAAATATCCTAAACATATCAGTCTTTGTCCTGCGTTGGGGCAGTTCAGCTCCGAAATGCTAGGCAATTCTCCTCTGAACAAGAGTACCAACAACAACCCCAAACACGTGTTTCGGTCTGGTTGAAACTCAACAGTAGGGTGTAGCTGTGCCTCTCTAAGAATAGTGAGCAAGGGGTCCACGTCTGGATTCCCCTAGTAACTGAGGGTGAGACCCAAAGTTACTTGAAATATGCAAATAACAAGGAGGGTCCTGGGAGATTCTCTGCCAGACATGAGTCCTGGTTACAAGAGCCTTACCCAGAGTCATTAGCTCACTATCTTTCACAGAGGAGAAATATCCTAAACATATCAGTCTTTGTCCTGCACTGGGGCAGTCCAGCACCAAAATGTTAGTCAATTCTCCTCTGAACAAGAGTACCAACAGCAACCCCAGACACGTGTTTCGGTCTGGTTGAACCTCATCAGTAGGATGTAGCTGTGCCTCTCTAAGAATAGTGAGCAAGGGGTCCATGTCTGGATTCCCCTAGTAACTGAGGGTGAGACCCAAAGATACCTGAAATGTGCAAATAACAAGGGGGGTCCTGGGAGACTATCTGCCACACATGAGTCCTGGTTACAAGAGCCTTACCCAGAGTCTTTGGCTCACTATCTTTCACAGAGGAGAAATATCCTAAACATATCAGTCTTTCTCCTGCCCTGGGGCAGTCCAGCACCGAAACGCTTGGCAATTCTCGTCCGAACAAGAGTACCAACAGCAACCCCAGACAAGTGGTTCGGTGTTGTTGAACCTCATCAGTCGGATGTAGCTGTGCCTCTCTAAGAATAGTGAGCAAGGGGTCCACCTCTGGATTCCCCTAGTAACTGAGGGTGAGACCCAAAATTACTTGAAATATGCAAATAACAAGGGGGGTAATGGGAGGCTCTCTGCCAGACAGGAGTCCTGGTTACAAGAGCCTTACCCAGAGTCTTTAGCTCACTATCTTTCACAGAGGAGAAATATCCTAAACATATCAGTCTTTGTCCTGCCCTGGGGCAGTCCAGCACCGAAATGCTAGGCAATTCTCCTCTGAACAGGAGTACCAACAGCAACCCCAGACACGTGTTTCGGACTGGTTGAAACTCATCAGTAGGGTGTAGCTGTGCCTCTCTAAGAATAGTGAGCAAGGGGTCCACGTCTGGATACCCCTAGTAACTGAGGGAGAGACCCAAAGTTACTTGAAATATGCAAATAACAAGGGGGGTCCCGAGAGACTCTCTGCCAGACATGAGTCCTGGTTACAAGAGTCTTACCGAGAGTCTTTATCTCATTATCTTTCACAGAGGAGAAATATCCTAAACATATCAGTCGTTGTCCTGCACTGGGGCAGTCCAGCACCAAAATGCTAGTCAATTCTCCTCTGAACAAGAGTACCAACAGCAACCCCAGACACGTGTTTCGGTCCGGTTGAACCTCATCAGTAGGGCGTAGCTGTGCCTCTCTAAGAATAGTGAGCAAGCGGTCCACATCTGGATTCCCCTAGTAACTGAGGGTGAGACCCAAAGTTACTTGAAATATGCAAATAACAAGGAGGGTCCTGGGAGACTCTCTGCCAGACATGAGTCCTGGTTGCAAGAGCCTTACCCAGAGTCTTTAGCTCACTATCTTTCACAGAGGAGAATTATCCTAAACATATCAGTCTTTGTCCTGCACTGGGGCAGTCCAGGACCGAAATGCTAGGTAATTCTCCTCTGAACAAGTGTACCAACAGCAACCCCAGACACGTGTTTCGGTCTGGTTGAAACTCATCAGTAGGGTGTAGCTGTGCCTCTCTAAGAATAGTGAGCAAGGGTCCACGTCTGGATTCCCCTAGTAACTGAGGGTGAGACCCAAAGTTACTTGAAATATGCAAATAACAAGGGCGGTCCTGGGATACTCTCTGCCAGACAGGAGTCCTGGTTACAAGCGCCTTACCCCGAGTCTTTAGCTCACTATCTTTCACAGAGGAGAAATATCCTAAACATATCAGTCTTTGTCCTGCCCTGGGGCAGTTCAGCTCCGAAATGCTAGGCAATTCTCCTCTGAACAAGAGTACCAACAGCAACCCCAAACACGTGTTTCGGTCTGGTTGAAACTCATCAGTAGGGTGTAGCTGTGCCTCTCTAAGAATAGTGAGCAAGGGGTCCACGTCTGGATTCCCCTAGTAACTGAGGGTGAGACCCAACGTTACTTGAAATATGCAAATAACAAGGAGGGTCCTGGGAGATTCTCTGCCAGACATGAGTCCTGGTTACAAGAGCCTTACCCAGAGTCATTAGCACACTATCTTTCACAGAGGAGAAATATCCTAAACATATCAGTCTTTGTCCTGCACTGGGGCAGTCCAGCACCAAAATGTTAGTCAATTCTCCTCTGAACAAGAGTACCAACAGCAACCCCAGACACGTGTTTCGGTCTGGTTGAACCTCATCAGTAGGATGTAGCTGTGCCTCTCTAAGAATAGTGAGCAAGGGGTCCACGTCTGGATTCCCCTAGTAACTGAGGGTGAGACCCAAAGATACTTGAAATGTGCAAATAACAAGGGGGGTCCTGGGAGACTATCTGCCACACATGAGTCCTGGTTACAAGCGCCTTACCCAGAGCCTTTAGCTCACTATCTTTCACAGAGGAGAAATATTCTAAACATATCAGTCTTTGTCCTGCCCTGGGGCAGTCCAGCACCGAAATGCTAGGCAATTCTCCTCTGAACAAGAGTACCAACAGGAACCTCAGACACGTGTTTCTGTCTGGTTGAACCTCATCAGTAGTGTGTAGCTGTGTTTCTCTAAGAATAGTGAGCAAGGGGTCCACGTCTGGATTCCCCTAGTAACTGAGGGTGAGACCCAAAGTTACTTGAAATAGCCAAATAACAAGGAGGGTCCTGGGAGACGCTCTGCCAGACATGAGTCCTGGTTACAAAAGCCTTACCCAGAGTCTTTAGCTCACTATCTTTCACAGAGGAGAAATATCCTAAACATATCAGTCTTTGTCCTGCCCTGGGGCAGTCCAGCACAGAAATGCTAGGCAATTCTCCTCTGAACAAGAGTACCAACAGCAACCCCAAACACGTGTTTCGGTCTGGTTGAAACTCATCAGTAGGGTGTAGCTGTGCCTCTCTAAGAATAGTGAGCAAGGGTCCACGTCTGTATTCCCCTAGTAACTGAGGGTGAGACCCAAAGTTACTTGAAATATGCAAATAACAAGGGGGGTCCTGGGATACTCTCTGCCAGACAGGAGTCCTGGTTACAAGAGCCTTACAAAGAGTCTTTAGCTCACTATCTTTCACAGAGGAGAAATATCCTAAACATATCAGTCTTTGTCCTGCGTTGGGGCAGTTCAGCTCCGAAATGCTAGGCAATTCTCCTCTGAACAAGAGTACCAACAACAACCCCAAACACGTGTTTCGGTCTGGTTGAAACTCAACAGTAGGGTGTAGCTGTGCCTCTCTAAGAATAGTGAGCAAGGGGTCCACGTCTGGATTCCCCTAGTAACTGAGGGTGAGACCCAAAGTTACTTGAAATATGCAAATAACAAGGAGGGTCCTGGGAGATTCTCTGCCAGACATGAGTCCTGGTTACAAGAGCCTTACCCAGAGTCATTAGCTCACTATCTTTCACAGAGGAAAAATATCCTAAACATATCAGTCTTTGTCCTGCACTGGGGCAGTCCAGCACCAAAATGTTAGTCAATTCTCCTCTGAACAAGAGTAAGAACAGCAACCCCAGACACGTGTTTCGGTCTGGTTGAAATTCATCAGTAGGATGTAGCTGTGCCTCTCTAAGAATAGTGAGCAAGGGGTCCATGTCTGGATTCCCCTAGTAACTGAGGGTGAGACCCAACGTTACTTGAAATATGCAAATAACAAGGAGGGTCCTGGGAGATTCTCTGCCAGACATGAGTCCTGGTTACAAGAGCCTTACCCAGAGTCATTAGCACACTATCTTTCACAGAGGAGAAATATCCTAAACATATCAGTCTTTGTCCTGCACTGGGGCAGTCCAGCACCAAAATGTTAGTCAATTCTCCTCTGAACAAGAGTACCAACAGCAACCCCAGACACGTGTTTCGGTCTGGTTGAACCTCATCAGTAGGATGTAGCTGTGCCTCTCTAAGAATAGTGAGCAAGGGGTCCACGTCTGGATTCCCCTAGTAACTGAGGGTGAGACCCAAAGATACTTGAAATGTGCAAATAACAAGGGGGGTCCTGGGAGACTATCTGCCACACATGAGTCCTGGTTACAAGCGCCTTACCCAGAGCCTTTAGCTCACTATCTTTCACAGAGGAGAAATATCCTAAACATATCAGTCTTTGTCCTGCCCTGGGGCAGTCCAGCACCGAAATGCTAGGCAATTCTCCTCTGAACAAGAGTACCAACAGGAACCTCAGACACGTGTTTCTGTCTGGTTGAACCTCATCAGTAGTGTGTAGCTGTGTTTCTCTAAGAATAGTGAGCAAGGGGTCCACGTCTGGATTCCCCTAGTAACTGAGGGTGAGACCCAAAGTTACTTGAAATAGCCAAATAACAAGGAGGGTCCTGGGAGACGCTCTGCCAGACATGAGTCCTGGTTACAAAAGCCTTACCCAGAGTCTTTAGCTCACTATCTTTCACAGAGGAGAAATATCCTAAACATATCAGTCTTTGTCCTGCCCTGGGGCAGTCCAGCACAGAAATGCTAGGCAATTCTCCTCTGAACAAGAGTACCAACAGCAACCCCAAACACGTGTTTCGGTCTGGTTGAAACTCATCAGTAGGGTGTAGCTGTGCCTCTCTAAGAATAGTGAGCAAGGGTCCACGTCTGTATTCCCCTAGTAACTGAGGGTGAGACCCAAAGTTACTTGAAATATGCAAATAACAAGGGGGGTCCTGGGATACTCTCTGCCAGACAGGAGTCCTGGTTACAAGAGCCTTACAAAGAGTCTTTAGCTCACTATCTTTCACAGAGGAGAAATATCCTAAACATATCAGTCTTTGTCCTGCGTTGGGGCAGTTCAGCTCCGAAATGCTAGGCAATTCTCCTCTGAACAAGAGTACCAACAACAACCCCAAACACGTGTTTCGGTCTGGTTGAAACTCAACAGTAGGGTGTAGCTGTGCCTCTCTAAGAATAGTGAGCAAGGGGTCCACGTCTGGATTCCCCTAGTAACTGAGGGTGAGACCCAAAGTTACTTGAAATATGCAAATAACAAGGAGGGTCCTGGGAGATTCTCTGCCAGACATGAGTCCTGGTTACAAGAGCCTTACCCAGAGTCATTAGCTCACTATCTTTCACAGAGGAAAAATATCCTAAACATATCAGTCTTTGTCCTGCACTGGGGCAGTCCAGCACCAAAATGTTAGTCAATTCTCCTCTGAACAAGAGTAAGAACAGCAACCCCAGACACGTGTTTCGGTCTGGTTGAACCTCATCAGTAGGATGTAGCTGTGCCTCTCTAAGAATAGTGAGCAAGGGGTCCATGTCTGGATTCCCCTAGTAACTGAGGGTGAGACCCAAAGATACTTGAAATGTGCAAATAACAAGGGGGGTCCTGGGAGACTATCTGCCACACATGAGTCCTGGTTACAAGAGCCTTACCCAGAGTCTTTGGCTCACTATCTTTCACAGAGGAGAAATATCCTAAACATATGAGTCTTTCTCCTGCCCTGGGGCAGTCCAGCACCGAAACGCTAGGCAATTCTCGCCCGAACAAGAGTACCAACAGCAACCCCAGACACGTGTTTCCGGTCTGGTTGAACCTCATAAGTAGGGTGTAGCTGTGCCTCTCTAAGAATAGTGAGCAAGGGGTCCACATCTGGATTCCCTCAGTAACTGAGGGTGAGGCCCAAAGTTACTTGAAATATGCAAATAAAAAGGAGGGTCCTGGGAGACTCTGCCAGACATGAGTCCAGGTTACAAAAGCCTTACCCAGAGTCTTTAGCTCACTATCTTTCACAGAGGAGAAATATCCTAAACATATTAGTCTTTCTCCTGCCCTGGGGCAGTCCAGCACCGAAACGCTAGGCAATTCTCGTCCGAACAAGAGTACCAACAGCAACCCCAGACACGTGTTTCCGGTCTGGTTGAACCTCATCAGTAGTGTGTAGCTGTGCTTCTCTAAGAATAGTGAGCAAGGGGTCCACATCTGGATTCCCTCAGTAACTGAGGGTGAGACCCAAAGTTACTTGAAATATGCAAATAAAAAGGAGAGTCGTGGGAGACTCTCTGCCAGACATGAGTCCAGGTTACAAAAGCCTTACCCAGAGTCTTTAGCTCACTATCTTTCACAGAGGAGAAATAATCTAAACATATCAGTCTTTGTCCTGCACTGGGGCAGTCCAGCACCGAAATGCTAGGCAATTCTCCTCTGAACAGGAGTACCAACAGCAACCCCAGACACGTGTTTCGGACTGGTTGAAACTCATCAGTAGGGTGTAGCTGTGCCTCTCTAAGAATAGTGAGCAAGGGGTCCACGTCTGGATACCCCTAGTAACTGAGGGAGAGACCCAAAGTTACTTGAAATATGCAAATAACAAGGGGGTCCTGAGAGACTCTCTGCCAGACATGAGTCCTGGTTACAAGAGTCTTACCGAGAGTCTTTATCTCATTATCTTTCACAGAGGAGAAATATCCTAAACATATCAGTCGTTGTCCTGCACTGGGGCAGTCCAGCACCAAAATGCTAGTCATTTCTCCTCTGAACAAGAGTGCCAACAGCAACCCCAGACACGTGTTTCGGTCTGGTTGAAACTCATCAATTGGATGTAGCTGTGCCTCTCTAAGAATAGTGAGCAAGGGGTCCACGTCTGGATTCCCCTAGTAACTGAGGGTGAGACCCAAAGTTACTTGAAATATGCAAATAACAAGGGGGGTCCTGGGAGACTCTCTGCCAGACATGAGTCCTGGTTACAAGAGCCTTACCCAGAGTCTTTAGCTCACTATCTTTCACAGAGGAGAAATATCCTAAACATATTAGTCTTTGTCCTGCCCTGGGGCAGTCCAGCACCGAAATGCTAGGCAATTCTCCAGTGAACAAGAGTACCAACAGCAACCCCAGACACGTGTTTCGGTATGGTTGAACCTCATCAGTAGGGCGTAGCTGTGCCTCTCTAAGAATAGTGAGCAAGGGGTCCACATCTGGATTCCCCTAGTAACTGAGGGTGAGACCCAAAGTTACTTGAAATATGCAAATAACAAGGAGGGTCCTGGGAGACTCTCTGCCAGACATGAGTCCTGGTTGCAAGAGCCTTACCCAGAGTCTTTAGCTCACTATCTTTCACAGAGGAGAATTATCCTAAACATATCAGTCTTTGTCCTGCCCTTGGGCAGTCCAGGACCGAAATGCTAGGTAATTCTCCTCTGAACAAGAGTACCAACAGCAACCCCAGACACGTGTTTCGGTCTGGTTGAACCTCATCAGTAGGATGTAGCTGTGCCTCTCTAAGAATAGTGAGCAAGGGGTCCATGTCTGGATTCCCCTAGTAACTGAGAGTGAGACCCAAAGTTACTTGAAATATGCAAATAACAAGGGGGGTCCTGGGAGACTCTCTGCCAGACATGAGTCCTGGTTACAAGAGCCTTACCCAGAGTCTGTAGCTCACTATCTTTCACAGGGGAGAAATATCCTAAACATATCAGTCTTTGTCCTGCACTGGGGCAGTCCAGCACCGAAATGCTAATCAATTCTCCTCTGAACAAGAGTACCAACAGCAACCCCAGACACGTGTTTCGGTCTGCTTGAACCTCATCAGTTGGCTATAGCTGTGCCTCTCTAAGAATAGTGAGCAAGGGGTCCACGTCTGGATTCCCCTAGTAACTGAGGGTGAGACCCAAAGTTACTTGAAATATGCAAATAACAAGGGGGGTCCTGGGAGACTCTCTGCCAGACATGAGTCCTGGTTACAAAAGCCTTACCCAGAGTCGTTAGCTCACTATCTTTCACAGAAGAGAAATATCCTAAACATATCAGTCTTTTTCCTGCCCTGGGGCAGTCCAGCACCGAAATGCTAGGCAATTCTCCTCTGAACAAGAGTACCAACAGCAACCCCAGACACGTGTTTCGGTCTGGTTGAACCTCATCAGTAGGATGCAGCTGTGCCTTCTAAGAATAGTGAGCAAGGGGTCCACATCTGGATTCCCTCAGTAACTGAGGGTGAGACCCAAAGTTACTTGAAATATGCAAATAAAAAGGAGGGTCCTGGGAGACTCTCTGCCAGACATGAGTCCAGGTTACAAAAGCCTTACCCAGAGTCTTTAGCTCACTATCTTTCACAGAGGAGAAATATCCTAAACATATCAGTCTTTCTCCTGCCCTGGGGCAGTCCAGCATCGAAACGCTAGGCAATCCTCGTCCAAACAAAAGTACCAACAACAACCCCAGACACGTGTTTCCGGTCTGGTTGAACCTCATCAGTAGTGTGTAGCTGTGCTTCTCTAAGAATAGTGAGCAAGGGGTCCACGTCTGGATTCCCCTAGTAACTGAGGGTGAGACCCAAAGTTACTTGAAATATGCAAATAACAAGGGGGGTCCTGGGAGACTCTCTGCCAGACATGAGTCCTGGTTACAAGAGCCTTACCCAGAGTCTGTAGCTCACTATCTTTCACAGGGGAGAAATATCCTAAACATATCAGTCTTTGTCCTGCACTGGGGCAGTCCAGCACCGAAATGCTAATCAATTCTCCTCTGAACAAGAGTACCAACAGCAACCCCAGACACGTGTTTCGGTCTGGTTGAACCTCATCAGTAGAATGTAGCTGTGCCTCTCTAAGAATAGTGAGCAAGGGGTCCATGTCTGGATTCCCCTAGTAACTGAGAGTGAGACCCAAAGTTACTTGAAATATGCAAATAACAAGGGGGGTCCTGGGAGACTCTCTGCCAGACATGAGTCCTGGTTACAAGAGCCTTACCCAGAGTCTGTAGCTCACTATCTTTCACAGGGGAGAAATATCCTAAACATATCAGTCTTTGTCCTGCACTGGGGCAGTCCAGCACCGAAATGCTAATCAATTCTCCTCTGAACAAGAGTACCAACAGCAACCCCAGACACGTTTTTCGGTCTGCTTGAACCTCATCAGTTGGCTATAGCTGTGCCTCTCTAAGAATAGTGAGCAAGGGGTCCACGTCTGGATTCCCCTAGTAACTGAGGGTGAGACCCAAAGTTACTTGAAATATGCAAATAACAAGGGGGGTCCTGGGAGACTCTCTGCCAGACATGAGTCCTGGTTACAAAAGCCTTACCCAGAGTCGTTAGCTCACTATCTTTCACAGAAGAGAAATATCCTAAACATATCAGCCTTTTTCCTGCCCTGGGGCAGTCCAGCACTGAAATGCTAGGCAATTCTCCTCTGAACAAGAGTACCAACAGCAACCCCAGACACGTGTTTCGGTCTGGTTGAACCTCATCAGTAGGATGCAGCTGTGCCTCTCTAAGAATAGTGAGCAAGGGGTCCACATCTGGATTCCCTCAGTAACTGAGGGTGAGACCCAAAGTTACTTGAAATATGCAAATAAAAAGGAGGGTCCTGGGAGACTCTCTGCCAGACATGAGTCCAGGTTACAAAAGCCTTACCCAGAGTCTTTAGCTCACTATCTTTCACAGAGGAGAAATATCCTAAACATATCAGTCTTTCTCCTGCCCTGGGGCAGTCCAGCACCGAAACGCTAGGCAATTCTCGTCCGAACAAAAGTACCAACAACAACCCCAGACACGTGTTTCCGGTCTGGTTGAACCTCATCAGTAGTGTGTAGCTGTGCTTCTCTAAGAATAGTGAGCAAGGGGTCCACGTCTGGATTCCCCTAGTAACTGAGGGTGAGACCCAAAGTTACTTGAAATATGCAAATAACAAGGGGGGTCCTGGGAGACTCTCTGCCAGACATGAGTCCTGGTTACAAGAGCCTTACCCAGAGTCTTTAGCTCACTATCTTTCACAGAGGAGAAATATCCTAAACATATCAGTCTTTGTCCTGCCCTGGGGCAGTCCAGCACCGAAATGCTAGGCAATTCTCCTCTGAACAAGAGTACCAACAGCAACCCCAGACACGTGTTTCGGTCTGGTTGAACCTCATCAGTAGGGCGTAGCTGTGCCTCTCTAAGAATAGAGAGCAAGGGGTCCACATCTGGATTCCCCTAGTAACTGAGGGTGAGACCCAAAGTTACTTGAAATATGCAAATAACAAGGAGGGTCCTGGGAGACTCTCTGCCAGACATGAGTCCTGGTTGCAAGAGCCTTACCCAGAGTCTTTAGCTCACTATCTTTCACAGAGGAGAATTATCCTAAACATATCAGTCTTTGTCCTGCACTGGGGCAGTCCAGCACCGAAATGCTAGGTAATTCTCCTCTGAACAAGAGTACCAACAGCAACCCCAGACACGTGTTTCGGTCTGGTTGAACCTCATCAGTAGGATGTAGCTGTGCCTCTCTAAGAATAGTGAGCAAAGGGTCCACGTCTGGATTCCCCTAGTAACTGAGGGTAAAACCCAAAGTTACTTGAAATAGGCAAATAACAAGGAGGGTCCTGGGATACCCTCTGCCAGACATGAGTCCTGGTTACAAAAGCCTTACCAAGAGTCGTTAGCTCACTGTCTTTCACAGAAGAGAAATATCCTAAACATATCAGTCTTTGTACTGCCCTGGGGCAGTCCAGCACCGAAATGCTAGGCAATTCTCCTCTGAACAAGAGTACCAACAGCAACCCCAGACACGTGTTTCGGTCTGGTTGAACCTCATCAGTAGGATGTAGCTGTGCCTCTCTAAGAATAGTGAGCAAGGGGTCCATGTCTGGATTTCCCTAGTAACTGAGGGAGAGACCTAAAGTTACTTGAAATATGCAAATAACAAGGGGGGTCCTGAGAGACTCTCTGCCAGACATGAGTCCTGGTTACAAGAGCCTTACCGAGAGTCTTTAGCTCATTATCTTTCACAGAGGAGAAATATCCTGAACATATCAGTCGTTGTCCTGCACTGGGGCAGTCCAGCACTGAAATGCTAGTCAATTCTCCTCTGAACAAGAGTACCAACAGCAACCCCAGACACGTGTTTCGGTCTGGTTGAAACTCATCAATTGGATGTAGCTGTGCCTTTCTAAGAAAAGTGAGCAAGGGGTCCACGTCTGGATTCCCCTAGTAACTGAGGGTGAGACCCAAAGTTACTTGAAATATGCAAATAACAAGGGGGGTCCTGGGAGACTCTCTGCCAGACATGAGTCCTGGTTACAAGAGCCTTACCCAGAGTCTTTAGCCCACTATCTTTCACAGAGGAGAAATATCCTAAACATATCAGTCTTTGTCCTGCCCTGGGGCAGTCCAGCACCGAAATGCTAGGCAATTCTCCTCTGAACAAGAGTACCAACAGCAACCTCCGACACGTGTTTCGGTCTGGTTGAACCTCATCAGTAGGGCGTAGCTGTGCCTCTCTAAGAATAGTGAGCAAGGGGTCCATGTCTGGATTCCCCTAGTAACTGAGAGTGAGACCCAAAGTTACTTGAAATATGCAAATAACAAGGGGGGTCCTGGGAGACTCTCTGCCAGACATGAGTCCTGGTTACAAGAGCCTTACCCAGTGTCTGTAGCTCACTATCTTTCACAGAGGAGAAATATCCTAAACATATCAGTCTTTGTCCTGCACTGGGGCAGTCCAGCACCGAAATGCTAATCAATTCTCCTCTGAACAAGAGTACCAACAGCAACCCCAGACACGTGTTTCGATCTGCTTGAACCTCATCAGTTGGCTATAGCTGTGCCTCTCTAAGAATAGTGAGCAAGGGGTCCACGTCTGGATTCCCCTAGTAACTGAGGGTGAGACCCAAAGTTACTTGAAATATGCAAATAACAAGGGGGTACTGGGAGACTCTCTGCCAGACATGAATCCTGGTTACAAGAGCCTTACCCAGAGTCTTTAGCTCACTATCTTTCACAGAGCAGAAATATCCTAAACATATCAGTCTTTGTCCTGCCCTGGGGCAGTCCAGCACTGAAATGCTAGGCAATTCTCCTCTGAACAAGAGTACCAACAGCAACCCCAGACACGTGTTTTGGTCTGGTTGAACCTCATCAGTAGGGTGTAGCTGTGCCTCTCTAAGAATAGTGAGCAAGGGGTCCACGTCTGGATTCACCTAGTAACTGAGGGTGAGACCCAAATTTACTTGAAATATGCAAATAACAAGGGGGGTCCAAGGGAGACTCTCTGCCAGACATGAGTCCTGGTTACAAGAGCCTTACCCAGAGTCTTTAGCTCACTATCTTTCACAGAGGAGAAATATCCTAAACATATCAGTCTATGTCCTGCCCTGGGGCAGTCCAGCACCGAACTGCTATGCAATTCTCTTCTGAACAAGAGTACCAACAGCAAACCCAGACACGTGTTTTGGTCTGGTTGAACCTCATCAGTAGGGTGTAGCTGTGCCTCTCTAAGAATAGTGAGCAAGGGGTCCACATCTGGATTCCCTCAGTAACTGAGGGTGAGACCCAAAGTTACTTGAAATATGCAAATAAAAAGGAGGGTCCTGGGAGACTCTCTGACAGACATGAGTCCAGGTTACAAAAGCCTTACCCAGAGTCTTTAGCTCACTATCATTCACAGAGGAGAAATATCCTAAACATATCAGTCTTTCTCCTGCCCTGGGGCAGTCCAGCACCGAAACGTTAGGCAATTCTCGTCCGAACAAGAGTACCAACAGCAACCCCAGACACGTGTTTCAGGTCTGGTTGAACCTCATCAGTAGTGTGTAGCTGTGCTTCTCTAAGAATAGTGAGCAAGGGGTCCACGTCTGGATTCCCCTAGTAACTGAGGGTGAGACCCAAAGTTACTTGAAATATGCAAATAACAAGGGGGGTCCTGGGAGACTCTCTGCCAGACATGAGTCCTGGTTACAAGAGCCTTACCCAGAGTCTTTATCTCACTATCTTTCACAGAGGAGAAATATCCTAAACATATCAGTCTTTGTCCTGCCCTGGGGCAGTCCAGCACCGAAATGCTAGGCAATTCTCCTCTGAACAAGAGAACCAACAGCAACCCCAGACACGTGTTTCGGTCTGGTTGAACCTCATCAGTAGGGCATAGCTGTGCCTCTCTAAGAATAGTGAGCAAGGGGTCCACATCTGGATTCCCCTAGTAACTGAGGGTGAGACCCAAAGTTACTTGAAATATGCAAATAACAAGGAGGGTCCTGGGAGACTCTCTGCCAGACAAGAGTCCTGGTTGCAAGAGCCTTACCCAGAGTCTTTAGCTCACTATCTTTTACAGAGGAGAATTATCCTAAACATATCAGTCTTTGTCCTGCACTGGGGCAGTCCAGGACCGAAATGCTAGGTAATTCTCCTCTGAACAAGAGTACCAACAGCAACCCCAGACACGTGTTTCGGTCTGGTTGAACCTCATCAGTAGGATGTAGCTGTGCCTCTCTAAGAATAGTGAGCAAGGGGTCCATGTCTGGATTTGATAGTAAATGAGAGTGAGACCCAAAGTTACTTGAAATATGCAAATAACAAGGGGGGTCCTGGGAGACTCTCTGCCAGACATGAGTCCTGGTTACAAGAGCCTTACCCAGAGTCTGTAGCTCACTATCTTTCACAGAGGAAAAATATCCTAAACATATCAGTCTTTGTCCTGCACTGGGGCAGTCCAGCACCAAAATGCTAATCAATTCTCCTCTGAACAAGATTACCAACAGCAACCCCAGACACGTGTTTCGGTCTGCTTGAACCTCATCAGTTGGCTATAGCTGTGCCTCTCTAAGAATAGTGAGCAAGGGGTCCACGTCTGGATTCCCCTAGTAACTGAGGGTGAGACCCAAAGTTACTTGAAATATGCAAATAACAAGGGGGGTACTGGGAGACTCTCTGCCAGACATGAGTCCTGGTTACAAGAGCCTTGCCCAGAGTCTTTAGCTCACTATCTTTCACAGAGCAGAAATATCCTAAACATATCAGTCTTTGTCCTGCCCTGGGACAGTCCAGCACCGAAATGCTAGGCAATTCTCCTCTGAACAAGAGTACCAACAGCAACCCCAGACATGTGTTTCGGTCTGGTTGAAACTCATCAATTGGATGTAGCTGTGCCTTTCTAAGAAAAGTGAGCAAGGGGTCCACGTCTGGATTCCCCTAGTAACTGAGGGTGAGACCCAAAGTTACTTGAAATATGCAAATAACAAGGGGGGTCCTGGGAGACTCTCTGCCAGACATGAGTCCTGGTTACAAGAGCCTTACCCAGAGTCTTTTGCCCACTATCTTTCACAGAGGAGAAATATCCTAAACATATCAGTCTTTGTCCTGCCCTGGGGCAATCCAGCACCGAAATGCTAGGCAATTCTCCTCTGAACAAGAGTACCAACAGCAACCCCAGACACGTGTTTCGGTCTGGTTGAACCTCATTAGTAGGGCGTAGCTGTGCCTCTCTAAGAATAGTGAGCAAGGGGTCCATGTCTGGATTCCCCTAGTAACTGAGAGTGAGACCCAAAGTTACTTGAAATATGCAAATTAGAAGGGGGTCCTGGGAGGCTCTCTGTCAGACATGGGTCCTGGTTACAAGAGCCTTACCCAGAGTCTGTAGCTCACTATCTTTCACAGAGGAGAAATATCCTAAACATATCAGTCTTTGTCCTGCATTGGGGCAGTCCAGCACCGAAATGCTAGTCAATTCTCCTCTGAACAAGAGTACCAACAGCAACCCCAGACACGTGTTTCGGTCTGGTTGAACCTCATCAGTAGGGTGTAGCTGTGCCTCTCTAAGAATAGTGAGCAAAGGGTCCACGTCTGGATTCCCCTAGTAACTGAGGGTGAGACCCAAAGTTACTTGAAATAGGCAAATAACAAGGAGGGTCCTGGGAGACCCTCTGCCAGACATGAGTCCTGGTTACAAAAGCCTTACCCAGAGTCGTTAGCTCACTATCTTTCACAGAGGAGAAATATCCTAAACATATCAGTCTTTGTCCTGCCCTGGGACAGTCCAGCACCGAAATGCTAGGCAATTCTCCTCTGAACAAGAGTACCAACAGCAACCCCAGACATGTGTTTCGGTCTGGTTGAAACTCATCAATTGGATGTAGCTGTGCCTTTCTAAGAAAAGTGAGCAAGGGGTCCACGTCTGGATTCCCCTAGTAACTGAGGGTGAGACCCAAAGTTACTTGAAATATGCAAATAACAAGGGGGGTCCTGGGAGACTCTCTGCCAGACATGAGTCCTGGTTACAAGAGCCTTACCCAGAGTCTTTAGCCCACTATCTTTCACAGAGGAGAAATATCCTAAACATATCAGTCTTTGCCCTGCCCTGGGGCAATCCAGCACCGAAATGCTAGGCAATTCTCCTCTGAACAAGAGTACCAACAGCAACCCCAGACACGTGTTTCGGTCTGGTTGAACCTCATCAGTAGGATGTAGCTGTGCCTCTCTAAGAATAGTGAGCAAGGGGTCCATGTCTGGATTCCCCTAGTAACTGAGGGAGAGACCTAAAGTTACTTGAAATATGCAAATAACAAGGGGGGTCCTGACAGACTCTCTGCCAGACATGAGTCCTGGTTACAAGAGCCTTACCGAGAGTCTTTAGCTCATTATCTTTCACAGAGGAGAAATATCCTGAACATATCAGTCGTTGTCCTGCACTGGGGCAGTCCAGCACTGAAATGCTAGTCAATTCTCCTCTGAACAAGAGTACCAACAGCAACCCCAGACACGTGTTTCGGTCTGGTTGAAACTCATCAATTGGATGTAGCTGTGCCTTTCTAAGAAAAGTGAGCAAGGGGTCCACGTCTGGATTCCCCTAGTAACTGGGGGTGAGACCCAAAGTTACTTGAAATATGCAAATAACAAGGGGGGTCCTGGGAGACTCTCTGCCAGACATGAGTCCTGGTTACAAGAGCCTTACCCAGAGTCTTTAGCCCACTATCTTTCACAGAGGAGAAATATCCTAAACATATCAGTCTTTGTCCTGCCCTGGGGCAGTCCAGCACCGAAATGCTAGGCAATTCTCCTCTGAACAAGAGTACCAACAGCAACCTCCGACACGTGTTTCGGTCTGGTTGAACCTCATCAGTAGGGCGTAGCTGTGCCTCTCTAAGAATAGTGAGCAAGGGGTCCATGTCTGGATTCCCCTAGTAACTGAGAGTGAGACCCAAAGTTACTTGAAATATGCAAATAACAAGGGGGGTCCTGGGAGACTCTCTGCCAGACATGAGTCCTGGTTACAAGAGCCTTACCCAGTGTCTGTAGCTCACTATCTTTCACAGAGGAGAAATATCCTAAACATATCAGTCTTTGTCCTGCACTGGGGCAGTCCAGCACCGAAATGCTAATCAATTCTCCTCTGAACAAGAGTACCAACAGCAACCCCAGACACGTGTTTCGATCTGCTTGAACCTCATCAGTTGGCTATAGCTGTGCCTCTCTAAGAATAGTGAGCAAAGGGGTCCACGTCTGGATTCCCCTAGTAACTGAGGGTGAGACCCAAAGTTACTTGAAATATGCAAATAACAAGGGGGTACTGGGAGACTCTCTGCCAGACATGAATCCTGGTTACAAGAGCCTTACCCAGAGTCTTTAGCTCACTATCTTTCACAGAGCAGAAATATCCTAAACATATCAGTCTTTGTCCTGCCCTGGGGCAGTCCAGCACTGAAATGCTAGGCAATTCTCCTCTGAACAAGAGTACCAACAGCAACCCCAGACACGTGTTTTGGTCTGGTTGAACCTCATCAGTAGGGTGTAGCTGTGCCTCTCTAAGAATAGTGAGCAAGGGGTCCACGTCTGGATTCACCTAGTAACTGAGGGTGAGACCCAAATTTACTTGAAATATGCAAATAACAAGGGGGGTCCAAGGGAGACTCTCTGCCAGACATGAGTCCTGGTTACAAGAGCCTTACCCAGAGTCTTTAGCTCACTATCTTTCACAGAGGAGAAATATCCTAAACATATCAGTCTATGTCCTGCCCTGGGGCAGTCCAGCACCGAACTGCTATGCAATTCTCTTCTGACAAGAGTACCAACAGCAAACCCAGACACGTGTTTTGGTCTGGTTGAACCTCATCACTAGGGTGTAGCTGTGCCTCTCTAAGAATAGTGAGCAAAGGGTCCAAGTCTGGATTCCCCTAGTAACTGAGGGTGAGACCCAAAGTTACTTGAAATAGGCAAATAACAAGGAGGGTCCTGGGAGACCCTCTGCCAGACATGAGTCCTGGTTACAAAAGCCTTACCCAGAGTCGTTAGCTCACTATCTTTCACAGAAGAGAAATATCCTAAACATATCAATCTTTGTCCTGCCCTGGGGCAGTCCAGCACCGAAATGCTAGGCAATTCTCCTCTGAACAAGAGTACCAACAGCAACCCCAGACACGTGTTTCGGTCTGGTTGAACCTCCTCAGTAGGATGTAGCTGTGCCTCTCTAAGAATAGTGAGCAAGGGGTCCACATCTGGATTCCCTCAGTAACTGAGGGTGAGACCCAAAGTTACTTGAAATATGCAAATAAAAAGGAGGGTCCTGGGAGACTCTCTGCCAGACATGAGTCCAGGTTACAAAAGCCTTACCCAGAGTCTTTAGCTCACTATCATTCACAGAGGAGAAATATCCTAAACATATCAGTCTTTCTCCTGCCCTGGGGCAGTCCAGCACCGAAACGTTAGGCAATTCTCGTCCGAACAAGAGTACCAACAGCAACCCCAGACACGTGTTTCAGGTCTGGTTGAACCTCATCAGTAGTGTGTAGCTGTGCTTCTCTAAGAATAGTGAGCAAGGGGTCCACGTCTGGATTCCCCTAGTAACTGAGGGTGAGACCCAAAGTTACTTGAAATATGCAAATAACAAGGGGGGTCCTGGGAGACTCTCTGCCAGACATGAGTCCTGGTTACAAGAGCCTTACCCAGAGTCTTTATCTCACTATCTTTCACAGAGGAGAATTATCCTAAACATATCAGTCTTTGTCCTGCACTGGGGCAGTCCAGGACCGAAATGCTAGGTAATTCTCCTCTGAACAAGAGTACCAACAGCAACCCCAGACACGTGTTTCGGTCTGGTTGAACCTCATCAGTAGGATGTAGCTGTGCCTCTCTAAGAATAGTGAGCAAGGGGTCCATGTCTGGATTTGATAGTAAATGAGAGTGAGACCCAAAGTTACTTGAAATATGCAAATAACAAGGGGGGTCCTGGGAGACTCTCTGCCAGACATGAGTCCTGGTTACAAGAGCCTTACCCAGAGTCTGTAGCTCACTATCTTTCACAGAGGAAAAATATCCTAAACATATCAGTCTTTGTCCTGCACTGGGGCAGTCCAGCACCAAAATGCTAATCAATTCTCCTCTGAACAAGATTACCAACAGCAACCCCAGACACGTGTTTCGGTCTGCTTGAACCTCATCAGTTGGCTATAGCTGTGCCTCTCTAAGAATAGTGAGCAAGGGGTCCACGTCTGGATTCCCCTAGTAACTGAGGGTGAGACCCAAAGTTACTTGAAATATGCAAATAACAAGGGGGGTACTGGGAGACTCTCTGCCAGACATGAGTCCTGGTTACAAGAGCCTTGCCCAGAGTCTTTAGCTCACTATCTTTCACAGAGCAGAAATATCCTAAACATATCAGTCTTTGTCCTGCCCTGGGACAGTCCAGCACCGAAATGCTAGGCAATTCTCCTCTGAACAAGAGTACCAACAGCAACCCCAGACATGTGTTTCGGTCTGGTTGAAACTCATCAATTGGATGTAGCTGTGCCTTTCTAAGAAAAGTGAGCAAGGGGTCCACGTCTGGATTCCCCTAGTAACTGAGGGTGAGACCCAAAGTTACTTGAAATATGCAAATAACAAGGGGGGTCCTGGGAGACTCTCTGCCAGACATGAGTCCTGGTTACAAGAGCCTTACCCAGAGTCTTTTGCCCACTATCTTTCACAGAGGAGAAATATCCTAAACATATCAGTCTTTGTCCTGCCCTGGGGCAATCCAGCACCGAAATGCTAGGCAATTCTCCTCTGAACAAGAGTACCAACAGCAACCCCAGACACGTGTTTCGGTCTGGTTGAACCTCATTAGTAGGGCGTAGCTGTGCCTCTCTAAGAATAGTGAGCAAGGGGTCCATGTCTGGATTCCCCTAGTAACTGAGAGTGAGACCCAAAGTTACTTGAAATATGCAAATTAGAAGGGGGTCCTGGGAGGCTCTCTGTCAGACATGGGTCCTGGTTACAAGAGCCTTACCCAGAGTCTGTAGCTCACTATCTTTCACAGAGGAGAAATATCCTAAACATATCAGTCTTTGTCCTGCATTGGGGCAGTCCAGCACCGAAATGCTAGTCAATTCTCCTCTGAACAAGAGTACCAACAGCAACCCCAGACACGTGTTTCGGTCTGGTTGAACCTCATCAGTAGGGTGTAGCTGTGCCTCTCTAAGAATAGTGAGCAAAGGGTCCACGTCTGGATTCCCCTAGTAACTGAGGGTGAGACCCAAAGTTACTTGAAATAGGCAAATAACAAGGAGGGTCCTGGGAGACCCTCTGCCAGACATGAGTCCTGGTTACAAAAGCCTTACCCAGAGTCGTTAGCTCACTATCTTTCACAGAGGAGAAATATCCTAAACATATCAGTCTTTGTCCTGCCCTGGGACAGTCCAGCACCGAAATGCTAGGCAATTCTCCTCTGAACAAGAGTACCAACAGCAACCCCAGACATGTGTTTCGGTCTGGTTGAAACTCATCAATTGGATGTAGCTGTGCCTTTCTAAGAAAAGTGAGCAAGGGGTCCACGTCTGGATTCCCCTAGTAACTGAGGGTGAGACCCAAAGTTACTTGAAATATGCAAATAACAAGGGGGGTCCTGGGAGACTCTCTGCCAGACATGAGTCCTGGTTACAAGAGCCTTACCCAGAGTCTTTAGCCCACTATCTTTCACAGAGGAGAAATATCCTAAACATATCAGTCTTTGTCCTGCCCTGGGGCAATCCAGCACCGAAATGCTAGGCAATTCTCCTCTGAACAAGAGTACCAACAGCAACCCCAGACACGTGTTTCGGTCTGGTTGAACCTCATCAGTAGGATGTAGCTGTGCCTCTCTAAGAATAGTGAGCAAGGGGTCCATGTCTGGATTCCCCTAGTAACTGAGGGAGAGACCTAAAGTTACTTGAAATATGCAAATAACAAGGGGGGTCCTGACAGACTCTCTGCCAGACATGAGTCCTGGTTACAAGAGCCTTACCGAGAGTCTTTAGCTCATTATCTTTCACAGAGGAGAAATATCCTGAACATATCAGTCGTTGTCCTGCACTGGGGCAGTCCAGCACTGAAATGCTAGTCAATTCTCCTCTGAACAAGAGTACCAACAGCAACCCCAGACACGTGTTTCGGTCTGGTTGAAACTCATCAATTGGATGTAGCTGTGCCTTTCTAAGAAAAGTGAGCAAGGGGTCCACGTCTGGATTCCCCTAGTAACTGGGGGTGAGACCCAAAGTTACTTGAAATATGCAAATAACAAGGGGGGTCCTGGGAGACTCTCTGCCAGACATGAGTCCTGGTTACAAGAGCCTTACCCAGAGTCTTTAGCCCACTATCTTTCACAGAGGAGAAATATCCTAAACATATCAGTCTTTGTCCTGCCCTGGGGCAGTCCAGCACCGAAATGCTAGGCAATTCTCCTCTGAACAAGAGTACCAACAGCAACCTCCGACACGTGTTTCGGTCTGGTTGAACCTCATCAGTAGGGCGTAGCTGTGCCTCTCTAAGAATAGTGAGCAAGGGGTCCATGTCTGGATTCCCCTAGTAACTGAGAGTGAGACCCAAAGTTACTTGAAATATGCAAATAACAAGGGGGGTCCTGGGAGACTCTCTGCCAGACATGAGTCCTGGTTACAAGAGCCTTACCCAGTGTCTGTAGCTCACTATCTTTCACAGAGGAGAAATATCCTAAACATATCAGTCTTTGTCCTGCACTGGGGCAGTCCAGCACCGAAATGCTAATCAATTCTCCTCTGAACAAGAGTACCAACAGCAACCCCAGACACGTGTTTCGATCTGCTTGAACCTCATCAGTTGGCTATAGCTGTGCCTCCCTAAGAATAGTGAGCAAAGGGGTCCACGTCTGGATTCCCCTAGTAACTGAGGGTGAGACCCAAAGTTACTTGAAATATGCAAATAACAAGGGGGTACTGGGAGACTCTCTGCCAGACATGAATCCTGGTTACAAGAGCCTTACCCAGAGTCTTTAGCTCACTATCTTTCACAGAGCAGAAATATCCTAAACATATCAGTCTTTATCCTGCCCTGGGGCAGTCCAGCACTGAAATGCTAGGCAATTCTCCTCTGAACAAGAGTACCAACAGCAACCCCAGACACGTGTTTTGGTCTGGTTGAACCTCATCAGTAGGGTGTAGCTGTGCCTCTCTAAGAATAGTGAGCAAGGGGTCCACGTCTGGATTCACCTAGTAACTGAGGGTGAGACCCAAATTTACTTGAAATATGCAAATAACAAGGGGGGTCCAAGGGAGACTCTCTGCCAGACATGAGTCCTGGTTACAAGAGCCTTACCCAGAGTCTTTAGCTCACTATCTTTCACAGAGGAGAAATATCCTAAACATATCAGTCTATGTCCTGCCCTGGGGCAGTCCAGCACCGAACTGCTATGCAATTCTCTTCTGACAAGAGTACCAACAGCAAACCCAGACACGTGTTTTGGTCTGGTTGAACCTCATCACTAGGGTGTAGCTGTGCCTCTCTAAGAATAGTGAGCAAAGGGTCCAAGTCTGGATTCCCCTAGTAACTGAGGGTGAGACCCAAAGTTACTTGAAATAGGCAAATAACAAGGAGGGTCCTGGGAGACCCTCTGCCAGACATGAGTCCTGGTTACAAAAGCCTTACCCAGAGTCCTTAGCTCACTATCTTTCACAGAAGAGAAATATCCTAAACATATCAATCTTTGTCCTGCCCTGGGGCAGTCCAGCACCGAAATGCTAGGCAATTCTCCTCTGAACAAGAGTACCAACAGCAACCCCAGACACGTGTTTCGGTCTGGTTGAACCTCCTCAGTAGGATGTAGCTGTGCCTCTCTAAGAATAGTGAGCAAGGGGTCCACATCTGGATTCCCTCAGTAACTGAGGGTGAGACCCAAAGTTACTTGAAATATGCAAATAAAAAGGAGGGTCCTGGGAGACTCTCTGCCAGACATGAGTCCAGGTTACAAAAGCCTTACCCAGAGTCTTTAGCTCACTATCATTCACAGAGGAGAAATATCCTAAACATATCAGTCTTTCTCCTGCCCTGGGGCAGTCCAGCACCGAAACGCTAGGCAATTCTCGTCCGAACAAGAGTACCAACAGCAACCCCAGACACGTGTTTCCGGTCTGGTTGAACCTCATCAGTAGTGTGTAGCTGTGCTTCTCTAAGAATAGTGAGCAAGGGGTCCACGTCTGGATTCCCCTAGTAACTGAGGGTAAGACCCAAAGTTACTTGAAATATGCAAATAACAAGGGGGGTCCTGGGAGACTCTCTGCCAGACATGAGCCTGGTTACAAGAGCCTTACCCAGAGTCTTTATCTCACTATCTTTCACAGAGGAGAAATATCCTAAACATATCAGTCTTTGTCCTGCCCTGGGGCAGTCCAGCACCGAAATGCTAGGCAATTCTCCTCTGAACAAGAGAACCAACAGCAACCCCAGACACGTGTTTCGGTCTGGTTGAACCTCATCAGTAGGGCATAGCTGTGCCTCTCTAAGAATAGTGAGCAAGGGGTCCACATCTGGATTCCCCTAGTAACTGAGGGTGAGACCCAAAGTTACTTGAAATATGCAAATAACAAGGAGGGTCCTGGGAGACTCTCTGCCAGACAAGAGTCCTGGTTGCAAGAGCCTTACCCAGAGTCTTTAGCTCACTATCTTTTACAGAGGAGAATTATCCTAAACATATCAGTCTTTGTCCTGCACTGGGGCAGTCCAGGACCGAAATGCTAGGTAATTCTCCTCTGAACAAGAGTACCAACAGCAACCCCAGACACGTGTTTCGGTCTGGTTGAACCTCATCAGTAGGATGTAGCTGTGCCTCTCTAAGAATAGTGAGCAAGGGGTCCATGTCTGGATTTGATAGTAAATGAGAGTGAGACCCAAAGTTACTTGAAATATGCAAATAACAAGGGGGGTCCTGGTTACAAGAGCCTTACCCAGAGTCTGTAGCTCACTATCTTTCACAGAGGAAAAATATCCTAAACATATCAGTCTTTGTCCTGCACTGGGGCAGTCCAGCACCAAAATGCTAATCAATTCTCCTCTGAACAAGATTACCAACAGCAACCCCAGACACGTGTTTCGGTCTGCTTGAAACTCATCAGTTGGCTATAGCTGCGCCTCTCTAAGAATAGTGAGCAAGGGGTCCACGTCTGGATTCCCCTAGTAACTGAGGGTGAGACCCAAAGTTACTTGAAATATGCAAATAACAAGGGGGGTACTGGGAGACTCTCTGCCAGACATGAGTCCTGGTTACAAGAGCCTTGCCCAGAGTCTTTAGCTCACTATCTTTCACAGAGCAGAAATATCCTAAACATATCAGTCTTTGTCCTGCCCTGGGACAGTCCAGCACGGAAATGCTAGGCAATTCTCCTCTGAACAAGAGTACCAACAGCAACCCCAGACATGTGTTTCGGTCTGGTTGAAACTCATCAATAGGATGTAGCTGTGCCTTTCTAAGAAAAGTGAGCAAGGGGTCCACGTCTGGATTCCCCTAGTAACTGAGGGTGAGACCCAAAGTTACTTGAAATATGCAAATAACAAGGGGGGTCCTGGGAGACTCTCTGCCAGACATGAGTCCTGGTTACAAGAGCCTTACCCAGAGTCTTTAGCCCACTATCTTTCACAGAGGAGAAATATCCTAAACATATCAGTCTTTGTCCTGCCCTGGGGCAATCCAGCACCGAAATGCTAGGCAATTCTCCTCTGAACAAGAGTACCAACAGCAACCCCAGACACGTGTTTCGGTCTGGTTGAACCTCATCAGTAGGGCGTAGCTGTGCCTCTCTAAGAATAGTGAGCAAGGGGTCCATGTCTGGATTCCCCTAGTAACTGAGAGTGAGACCCAAAGTTACTTGAAATATGCAAATTACAAGGGGGTCCTGGGAGGCTCTCTGTCAGACATGGGTCCTGGTTACAAGAGCCTTACCCAGAGTCTGTAGCTCACTATCTTTCACAGAGGAGAAATATCCTAAACATATCAGTCTTTGTCCTGCATTGGGGCAGTCCAGCACCGAAATGCTAATCAATTCTCCTCTGAACAAGAGTACCAACAGCCACCCCAGACACGTGTTTCGGTCTGCTTGAACCTCATCAGTTGGCTATAGCTGTGCCTCTCTAAGAATAGTGAGCAAGGGGTCCATGTCTGGATTCCCCTAGTAACTGAGGGTGAGACCCAAAGTTACTTGAAATATGCAAATAACAAGGGGGGTACTGGGAGACTCTCTGCCAGACATGAATCCTGGTTACAAGAGCCTTACCCAGAGTCTTTAGCTCACTATCTTTCACAGAGGAGAAATATCCTAAACATATCAGTCTTTGTCCTGCCCTGGGGCAATCCAGCACCGAAATGCTAGGCAATTCTCCTCTGAACAAGAGTACCAACAGCAACCCCAGACACGTGTTTCGGTCTGGTTGAACCTCATCAGTAGGGCGTAGCTGTGCCTCTCTAAGAATAGTGAGCAAGGGGTCCATGTCTGGATTCCCCTAGTAACTGAGAGTGAGACCCAAAGTTACTTGAAATATGCAAATTACAAGGGGGTCCTGGGAGGCTCTCTGTCAGACATGGGTCCTGGTTACAAGAGCCTTACCCAGAGTCTGTAGCTCACTATCTTTCACAGAGGAGAAATATCCTAAACATATCAGTCTTTGTCCTGCATTGGGGCAGTCCAGCACCGAAATGCTAATCAATTCTCCTCTGAACAAGAGTACCAACAGCCACCCCAGACACGTGTTTCGGTCTGCTTGAACCTCATCAGTTGGCTATAGCTGTGCCTCTCTAAGAATAGTGAGCAAGGGGTCCATGTCTGGATTCCCCTAGTAACTGAGGGTGAGACCCAAAGTTACTTGAAATATGCAAATAACAAGGGGGGTACTGGGAGACTCTCTGCCAGACATGAATCCTGGTTACAAGAGCCTTACCCAGAGTCTTTAGCTCACTATCTTTCACAGAGGAGAAATATCCTAAACATATCAGTCTTTGTCCTGCCCTGGGGCAGTCCAGCACTGAAATGCTAGGCAATTCTCCTCTGAACAAGAGTACCAACAGCAACCCCAGACACGTGTTTTGGTCTGGTTGAACCTCATCAGTAGGGTTTAGCTGTGCCTCTCTAAGAATAGTGAGAAAGGGGTCCACATCTGGATTCACCTAGTAACTGAGGGTGAGACCCAAAGTTACTTGAAATATGCAAATAACAAGGGGGGTCCTGGGAGACTTTCTGCCAGACATGAGTCCTGGTTACAAGAGCCTTACCCAGAGTCTTTAGCTCACTATCTTTCACAGAGGAGAAATATCCTAAACATATCAGTCTATGTCCTGCCCTGGGGCAGTCCAGCACCGAAATGCTATGCAATTCTCTTCTGAACAAGAGTACCAACAGCAAACCCAGACACGTGTTTTGGTCTGGTTGAACCTCATCAGTAGGGTGTAGCTGTGCCTCTCTAAGAATAGTGAGCAAAGGGTCCACGTCTGGATTCCCCTAGTAACTGAGGGTGAGACCCAAAGTTACTTGAAATAGGCAAATAACAAGGAGGGTCCTGGGAGACCCTCTGCCAGACATGAGTCCTGGTTACAAAAGCCTTACCCAGAGTCGTTAGCTCACTATCTTTCACAGAAGAGAAATATCCTAAACATATCAGTCTTTGTCCTGCCCTGGGGCAGTCCAGCACCGAAATGCTAGGCAATTCTCCTCTGAACAAGAGTACCAACAGCAGCCCCAGACACGTGTTTCGGTCTGGTTGAACCTCATCAGTAGTGTGTAGCTGTGCTTCTCTAAGAATAGTGAGCAAGGGGTCCACGTCTGGATTCCCCTAGTAACTGAGGGTGAGACCCAAAGTTACTTGAAATATGCAAATAACAAGGGGGGTCCTGGGAGACTCTCTGCCAGACATGAGTCCTGGTTACAAGAGCCTTACCCAGAGTCTTTAGCTCACTATCTTTCACAGAGGAGAAATATCCTAAACATATCAGTCTTTGTCCTGCCCTGGGGCAGTCCAGCACCGAATTGCTAGGCAATTCTCCTCTGAACAAGAGTACCAACAGCAACCCCAGACACGTGTTTCGGTCTGGTTGAACCTCATCAGTACGGCATAGCTGTGCCTCTCTAAGAATAGTGAGCAAGGGGTCCATATCTGGATTCCCCTAGTAACTGAGGGTGAGACCCAAAGTTACTTGAAATATGCAAATAACGAGGAGGGTCCTGGGAGACTCTCTGCCAGACATGAGTCCTGGTTGCAAGAGCCTTACCCAGAGTCTTTAGCTCACTATCTTTCACAGAGGAGAATTATCCTAAACATATCAGCCTTTGTCCTGCACTGGGGCAGTCCAGGACCGAAATTCTAGGTAATTCTCCTCTGAACAAGAGTGCCAACAGCAACCCCAGACACGTGTTTTGGTCTGGTTGAACCTCATCAGTAGGATGTAGCTGTGCCTCTCTAAGAATAGTGAGCAAGGGGTCCATGTCTGGATTTGATAGTAAATGAGAGTGAGACCCAAAGTTACTTGAAATATGCAAATAACAAGGGGGGTCCTGGGAGACTCTCGGCCAGACATGAGTCCTGGTTACAAGAGCCTTACCCAGAGTCTGTAGCTCACTATCTTTCACAGAGGAGAAATATCCTAAACATATCAGTCTTTGTCCTGCATTGGGGCAGTCCAGCACCGAAATGCTAATCAATTCTCCTCTGAACAAGAGTACCAACAGCCACCCCAGACACGTGTTTCGGTCTGCTTGAACCTCATCAGTTGGCTATAGCTGTGCCTCTCTAAGAATAGTGAGCAAGGGGTCCATGTCTGGATTCCCCTAGTAACTGAGGGTGAGACCCAAAGTTACTTGAAATATGCAAATAACAAGGGGGGTACTGGGAGACTCTCTGCCAGACATGAATCCTGGTTACAAGAGCCTTACCCAGAGTCTTTAGCTCACTATCTTTCACAGAGGAGAAATATCCTAAACATATCAGTCTTTGTCCTGCCCTGGGGCAGTCCAGCACTGAAATGCTAGGCAATTCTCCTCTGAACAAGAGTACCAACAGCAACCCCAGACACGTGTTTTGGTCTGGTTGAACCTCATCAGTAGGGTTTAGCTGTGCCTCTCTAAGAATAGTGAGAAAGGGGTCCACATCTGGATTCACCTAGTAACTGAGGGTGAGACCCAAAGTTACTTGAAATATGCAAATAACAAGGGGGGTCCTGGGAGACTTTCTGCCAGACATGAGTCCTGGTTACAAGAGCCTTACCCAGAGTCTTTAGCTCACTATCTTTCACAGAGGAGAAATATCCTAAACATATCAATCTATGTCCTGCCCTGGGGCAGTCCAGCACCGAAATGCTATGCAATTCTCTTCTGAACAAGAGTACCAACAGCAAACCCAGACACGTGTTTTGGTCTGGTTGAACCTCATCAGTAGGGTGTAGCTGTGCCTCTCTAAGAATAGTGAGCAAAGGGTCCACGTCTGGATTCCCCTAGTAACTGAGGGTGAGACCCAAAGTTACTTGAAATAGGCAAATAACAAGGAGGGTCCTGGGAGACCCTCTGCCAGACATGAGTCCTGGTTACAAAAGCCTTACCCAGAGTCGTTAGCTCACTATCTTTCACAGAAGAGAAATATCCTAAACATATCAGTCTTTCTGCTGCCCTGGGGCAGTCCAGCACCGAAACGCTAGGCAATTCTCGTCCGAACAAGAGTACCAACAGCAACCCCAGACACGTGTTTCCGGTCTGGTTGAACCTCATCAGTAGTGTGTAGCTGTGCTTCTCTAAGAATAGTGAGCAAGGGGTCCACGTCTGGATTCCCCTAGTAACTGAGGGTGAGACCCAAAGTTACTTGAAATATGCAAATAACAAGGGGGGTCCTGGGAGACTCTCTGCCAGACATGAGTCCTGGTTACAAGAGCCTTACCCAGAGTCTTTAGCTCACTATCTTTCACAGAGGAGAAATATCCTAAACATATCAGTCTTTGTCCTGCCCTGGGGCAGTCCAGCACCGAAATGCTAGGCAATTCTCCTCTGAACAAGAGTACCAACAGCAACCCCAGACACGTGTTTCGGTCTGGTTGAACCTCATCAGTACGGCATAGCTGTGCCTCTCTAAGAATAGTGAGCAAGGGGTCCATATCTGGATTCCCCTAGTAACTGAGGGTGAGACCCAAAGTTACTTGAAATATGCAAATAACGAGGAGGGTCCTGGGAGACTCTCTGCCAGACATGAGTCCTGGTTGCAAGAGCCTTACCCAGAGTCTTTAGCTCACTATCTTTCACAGAGGAGAATTATCCTAAACATATCAGCCTTTGTCCTGCACTGGGGCAGTCCAGGACCGAAATTCTAGGTAATTCTCCTCTGAACAAGAGTACCAACAGCAACCCCAGACACGTGTTTCGGTCTGGTTGAACCTCATCAGTAGGATGTAGCTGTGCCTCTCTAAGAATAGTGAGCAAGGGGTCCATGTCTGGATTTGATAGTAAATGAGAGTGAGACCCAAAGTTACTTGAAATATGCAAATAACAAGGGGGGTCCTGGGAGACTCTCTGCCAGACATGAGTCCTGGTTACAAGAGCCTTACCCAGAGTCTGTAGCTCACTATCTTTCACAGAGGAAAAATATCCTAAACATATCAGTCTTTGTCCTGCACTGGGGCAGTCCAGCACCAAAATGCTAATCAATTCTCCTCTGAACAAGATTACCAACAGCAACCCAGACACGTGTTTCGGTCTGCTTGAACCTCATCAGTTGGCTATAGCTGTGCCTCTCTAAGAATAGTGAGCAAGGGGTCCACGTCTGGATTCCCCTAGTAACTGAGGGTGAGACCCAAAGTTACTTGAAATATGCAAATAACAAGGGGGGTACTGGGAGACTCTCTGCCAGACATGAGTCCTGGTTACAAGAGCCTTGCCCAGAGTCTTTAGCTCACTATCTTTCACAGAGCAGAAATATCCTAAACATATCAGTCTTTGTCCTGCCCTGGGACAGTCCAGCACCGAAATGCTAGGCAATTCTCCTCTGAACAAGAGTACCAACAGCCACCCCAGACACGTGTTTCGGTGTGCTTGAACCTCATCAGTTGGCTATAGCTGTGCCTCTCTAAGAATAGTGAGCAAGGGGTCCATGTCTGGATTCCCCTAGTAACTGAGGGTGAGACCCAAAGTTACTTGAAATATGCAAATAACAAGGGGGGTACTGGGAGACTCTCTGCCAGACATGAATCCTGGTTACAAGAGCCTTACCCAGAGTCTTTAGCTCACTATCTTTCACAGAGGAGAAATATCCTAAACATATCAGTCTTTGTCCTGCCCTGGGGCAGTCCAGCACTGAAATGCTAGGCAATTCTCCTCTGAACAAGAGTACCAACAGCAACCCCAGACACGTGTTTTGGTCTGGTTGAACCTCATCAGTAGGGTTTAGCTGTGCCTCTCTAAGAATAGTGAGCAAGGGGTCCACATCTGGATTCACCTAGTAACTGAGGGTGAGACCCAAAGTTACTTGAAATATGCAAATAACAAGGGGGGTCCTGGGAGACCCTCTGCCAGACATGAGTCCTGGTTACAAAAGCCTTACCCAGAGTCGTTAGCTCACTATCTTTCACAGAAGAGAAATATCCTAAACATATCAGTCTTTGTCCTGCCCTGGGGCAGTCCAGCACCGAAATGCTAGGCAATTCTCCTCTGAACAAGAGTACCAACAGCAATCCCAGACACGTGTTTCGGTCTGGTTGAACCTCATCAGTAGGATGTAGCTGTGCCTCTCTAAGAATAGTGAGCAAGGGGTCCACATCTGGATTCCCTCAGTAACTGAGGGTGAGACCCAAAGTTACTTGATATATGCAAATAAAAAGGAGGGTCCTGGGAGACTCTCTGCCAGACATGAGTCCAGGTTACAAAAGCCTTACCCAGAGTCTTTAGCTCACTATCTTTCACAGAGGAGAAATATCCTAAACATATCAGTCTTTCTGCTGCCCTGGGGCAGTCCAGCACCGAAACGCTAGGCAATTCTCGTCCGAACAAGAGTACCAACAGCAACCCCAGACACGTGTTTCCGGTCTGGTTGAACCTCATCAGTAGTGTGTAGCTGTGCTTCTCTAAGAATAGTGAGCAAGGGGTCCACGTCTGGATTCCCCTAGTAACTGAGGGTGAGACCCAAGGTTACTTGAAATATGCAAATAACAAGGGGGGTCCTGGGAGACTCTCTGCCAGACATGAGTCCTGGTTACAAGAGCCTTACCCAGAGTCTTTAGCTCACTATCTTTCACAGAGGAGAAATATCCTAAACATATCAGTCTTTGTCCTGCCCTGGGGCAGTCCAGCACCGAAATGCTAGGCAATTCTCCTCTGAACAAGAGTACCAACAGCAACCCCAGACACGTGTTTCGGTCTGGTTGAACCTCATCAGTAGGGCATAGCTGTGCCTCTCTAAGAATAGTGAGCAAGGGGTCCACATCTGGATTCCCCTAGTAACTGAGGGTGAGACCCAAAGTTACTTGAAATATGCAAATAACAAGGAGGGTCCTGGGAGACTCTCTGCCAGACATGAGTCCTGGTTGCAAGAGCCTTACCCAGAGTCTTTAGCTCACTATCTTTCACAGAGGAGAATTATCCTAAACATATCAGTCTTTGTCCTGCACTGGGGCAGTCCAGGACCGAAATGCTAGGTAATTCTCCTCTGAACAAGAGTACCAACAGCAACCCCAGACACGTGTTTCGGTCTGGTTCAACCTCATCAGTAGGATGTAGCTGTGCCTCTCTAAGAATAGTGAGCAAGGGGTCCATGTCTGGATTCGATAGTAACTGAGAGTGAGACCCAAAGTTACTTGAAATATGCAAATAACAAGGGGGGTCCTGGGAGACTCTCTGCCAGACATGAGTCCTGGTTACAAGAGCCTTACCCAGAGTCTGTAGCTCACTATCTTTCACAGAGGAGAAATATCCTAAACATATCAGTCTTTGTCCTGCACTGGGGCAGTCCAGCACCAAAATGCTAATCAATTCTCCTCTGAACAAGAGTGCCAACAGCAACCCCAGACACGTGTTTCGGTCTGCTTGAACCTCATCAGTTGGCTATAGCTGTGCCTCTCTAAGAATAGTGACCAAGGGGTCCACGTCTGGATTCCCCTAGTAACTGAGGGTGAGACCCAAAGTTACTTGAAATATGCAAATAACAAGGGGGGGTACTGGGAGACTCTCTGCCAGACATGAGTCCTGGTTACAAGAGCCTTACCCAGAGTCTTTAGCTCACTATCTTTCACAGAGCAGAAATATCGTAAACATATCAGTCTTTGTCCTGCCCTGGGGCAGTCCAGCACCGAAATGCTAGGCAATTCTCCTCTGAACAAGAGTACCAACAGCAACCCCAGACACGTGTTTTGGTCTGGTTGAACCTCATCAGTAGGGTGTAGCTGTGCCTCTCTAAGAATAGTGAGCAAGGGGTTCACGTCTGGATTCACCTAGTAACTGAGGGTGAGACCCAAAGTTACTTGAAATATGCAAATAACAAGGGGGGTCCTGGGAGACTCTCTGCCAGACATGAGTCCTGGTTACAAGAGCCTTACCCAGAGTCTTTAGCTCACTATCTTTCACAGAAGAGAAATATCTTAAACATATCAGTCTATGTCCTGCCCTGGGGCAGTCCAGCACCGAAATGCTAGTCAATTCTCTTCTGAACAAGAGTACCAACAGCAACCCCAGACACGTGTTTCGGTCTGCTTGAACCTCATCAGTTGGATGTAGCTGTGCCTCTCTAAGAATAGTGAGCAAGGGGTCCATGTCTGGATTCCCCTAGTAACTGAGGGTGAGACCCAAAGTTACTTGAAATAGGCAAATAACAAGGGGGGTCCTGGGAGACTCTCTGCCAGACATGAGTCCTGGTTACAAGAGCCTTACCCAGAGTCTTTAGCTCACTATCTTTCACAGAGGAGAAATATCCTAAACATATCAGTCTTTGTCCTGCCCTGGGGCAGTCCAGCACCGAAATGCTAGGCAATTCTCCTCTGAACAAGAGTACCAACAGCAATCCCAGACACGTGTTTCAGTCTGGTTGAACCTCATCAGTAGGATGTAGCTGTGCCTCTCTAAGAATAGTGAGCAAGGGGTCCACATCTGGATTCCCTCAGTAACTGAGGGTGAGACCCAAAGTTACTTGATATATGCAAATAAAAAGGAGGGTCCTGGGAGACTCTCTGCCAGACATGAGTCCAGGTTACAAAAGCCTTACCCAGAGTCTTTAGCTCACTATCTTTCACAGAGGAGAAATATCCTAAACATATCAGTCTTTCTGCTGCCCTGGGGCAGTCCAGCACCGAAACGCTAGGCAATTCTCGTCCGAACAAGAGTACCAACAGCAACCCCAGACACGTGTTTCCGGTCTGGTTGAACCTCATCAGTAGTGTGTAGCTGTGCTTCTCTAAGAATAGTGAGCAAGGGGTCCACGTCTGGATTCCCCTAGTAACTGAGGGTGAGACCCAAGGTTACTTGAAATATGCAAATAACAAGGGGGGTCCTGGGAGACTCTCTGCCAGACATGAGTCCTGGTTACAAGAGCCTTACCCAGAGTCTTTAGCTCACTATCTTTCACAGAGGAAAAATATCCTAAACATATCAGTCTTTGTCCTGCCCTGGGGCAGTCCAGCACCGAAATGCTAGGCAATTCTCCTCTGAACAAGAGTACCAACAGCAACCCCAGACACGTGTTTCGGTCTGGTTGAACCTCATCAGTAGGGCATAGCTGTGCCTCTCTAAGAATAGTGAGCAAGGGGTCCACATCTGGATTCCCCTAGTAACTGAGGGTGAGACCCAAAGTTACTTGAAATATGCAAATAACAAGGAGGGTCCTGGGAGACTCTCTGCCAGACATGAGTCCTGGTTGCAAGAGCCTTACCCAGAGTCTTTAGCTCACTATCTTTCACAGAGGAGAATTATCCTAAACATATCAGTCTTTGTCCTGCACTGGGGCAGTCCAGGACCGAAATGCTAGGTAATTCTCCTCTGAACAAGAGTACCAACAGCAACCCCAGACACGTGTTTCGGTCTGGTTCAACCTCATCAGTAGGATGTAGCTGTGCCTCTCTAAGAATAGTGAGCAAGGGGTCCACATCTGGATTCCCCTAGTAACTGAGGGTGAGACCCAAAGTTACTTGAAATATGCAAATAACAAGGAGGGTCCTGGGAGACTCTCTGCCAGACATGAGTCCTGGTTGCAAGAGCCTTACCCAGAGTCTTTAGCTCACTATCTTTCACAGAAGAGAAATATCTTAAACATATCAGTCTATGTCCTGCCCTGGGGCAGTCCAGCACCGAAATGCTAGTCAATTCTCTTCTGAACAAGAGTACCAACAGCAACCCCAGACACGTGTTTCGGTCTGCTTGAACCTCATCAGTTGGATGTAGCTGTGCCTCTCTAAGAATAGTGAGCAAGGGGTCCATGTCTGGATTCCCCTAGTAACTGAGGGTGAGACCCAAAGTTACTTGAAATAGGCAAATAACAAGGGGGGTCCTGGGAGACTCTCTGCCAGACATGAGTCCTGGTTACAAGAGCCTTACCCAGAGTCTTTAGCTCACTATCTTTCACAGAGGAGAAATATCCTAAACATATCAGTCTTTGTCCTGCCCTGGGGCAGTCCAGCACCGAAATGCTAGGCAATTCTCCTCTGAACAAGAGTACCAACAGCAATCCCAGACACGTGTTTCGGTCTGGTTGAACCTCATCAGTAGGATGTAGCTGTGCCTCTCTAAGAATAGTGAGCAAGGGGTCCACATCTGGATTCCCTCAGTAACTGAGGGTGAGACCCAAAGTTACTTGATATATGCAAATAAAAAGGAGGGTCCTGGGAGACTCTCTGCCAGACATGAGTCCAGGTTACAAAAGCCTTACCCAGAGTCTTTAGCTCACTATCTTTCACAGAGGAGAAATATCCTAAACATATCAGTCTTTCTGCTGCCCTGGGGCAGTCCAGCACCGAAACGCTAGGCAATTCTCGTCCGAACAAGAGTACCAACAGCAACCCCAGACACGTGTTTCCGGTCTGGTTGAACCTCATCAGTAGTGTGTAGCTGTGCTTCTCTAAGAATAGTGAGCAAGGGGTCCACGTCTGGATTCCCCTAGTAACTGAGGGTGAGACCCAAGGTTACTTGAAATATGCAAATAACAAGGGGGGTCCTGGGAGACTCTCTGCCAGACATGAGTCCTGGTTACAAGAGCCTTACCCAGAGTCTTTAGCTCACTATCTTTCACAGAGGAGAAATATCCTAAACATATCAGTCTTTGTCCTGCCCTGGGGCAGTCCAGCACCGAAATGCTAGGCAATTCTCCTCTGAACAACAGTACCAACAGCAACCCCAGACACGTGTTTCGGTCTGGTTGAACCTCATCAGTAGGGCATAGCTGTGCCTCTCTAAGAATAGTGAGCAAGGGGTCCACATCTGGATTCCCCTAGTAACTGAGGGTGAGACCCAAAGTTACTTGAAATATGCAAATAACAAGGAGGGTCCTGGGAGACTCTCTGCCAGACATGAGTCCTGGTTGCAAGAGCCTTACCCAGAGTCTTTAGCTCACTATCTTTCACAGAGGAGAATTATCCTAAACATATCAGTCTTTGTCCTGCACTGGGGCAGTCCAGGACCGAAATGCTAGGTAATTCTCCTCTGAACAAGAGTACCAACAGCAACCCCAGACACGTGTTTCGGTCTGGTTCAACCTCATCAGTAGGATGTAGCTGTGCCTCTCTAAGAATAGTGAGCAAGGGGTCCATGTCTGGATTCGATAGTAACTGAGAGTGAGACCCAAAGTTACTTGAAATATGCAAATAACAAGGGGGGTCCTGGGAGACTCTCTGCCAGACATGAGTCCTGGTTACAAGAGCCTTACCCAGAGTCTGTAGCTCACTATCTTTCACAGAGGAGAAATATCCTAAACATATCAGTCTTTGTCCTGCACTGGGGCAGTCCAGCACCAAAATGCTAATCAATTCTCCTCTGAACAAGAGTGCCAACAGCAACCCCAGACACGTGTTTCGGTCTGCTTGAACCTCATCAGTTGGCTATAGCTGTGCCTCTCTAAGAATAGTGACCAAGGGGTCCACGTCTGGATTCCCCTAGTAACTGAGGGTGAGACCCAAAGTTACTTGAAATATGCAAATAACAAGGGGGGGTACTGGGAGACTCTCTGCCAGACATGAGTCCTGGTTACAAGAGCCTTACCCAGAGTCTTTAGCTCACTATCTTTCACAGAGCAGAAATATCGTAAACATATCAGTCTTTGTCCTGCCCTGGGGCAGTCCAGCACCGAAATGCTAGTCAATTCTCTTCTGAACAAGAGTACCAACAGCAACCCCAGACACGTGTTTCGGTCTGCTTGAACCTCATCAGTTGGATGTAGCTGTGCCTCTCTAAGAATAGTGAGCAAGGGGTCCATGTCTGGATTCCCCTAGTAACTGAGGGTGAGACCCAAAGTTACTTGAAATAGGCAAATAACAAGGGGGGTCCTGGGAGACTCTCTGCCAGACATGAGTCCTGGTTACAAGAGCCTTACCCAGAGTCTTTAGCTCACTATCTTTCACAGAGGAGAAATATCCTAAACATATCAGTCTATGTCCTGCCCTGGGGCAGTCCAGCACCGAACTGCTATGCAATTCTCTTCTGACAAGAGTACCAACAGCAAACCCAGACACGTGTTTTGGTCTGGTTGAACCTCATCAGTAGGGCATAGCTGTGCCTCTCTAAGAATAGTGAGCAAGGGGTCCACATCTGGATTCCCCTAGTAACTGAGGGTGAGACCCAAAGTTACTTGAAATATGCAAATAACAAGGAGGGTCCTGGGAGACTCTCTGCCAGACAAGAGTCCTGGTTGCAAGAGCCTTACCCAGAGTCTTTAGCTCACTATCTTTTACAGAGGAGAATTATCCTAAACATATCAGTCTTTGTCCTGCACTGGGGCAGTCCAGGACCGAAATGCTAGGTAATTCTCCTCTGAACAAGAGTACCAACAGCAACCCCAGACACGTGTTTCGGTCTGGTTGAACCTCATCAGTAGGATGTACCTGTGCCTCTCTAAGAATAGTGAGCAAGAGGTCCATGTCTGGATTTGATAGTAAATGAGAGTGAGACCCAAAGTTACTTGAAATATGCAAATAACAAGGGGGGTCCTGGGAGACTCTCTGCCAGACATGAGTCCTGGTTACAAGAGCCTTACCTAGAGTCTGTAGCTCACTATCTTTCACAGAGGAAAAATATCCTAAACATATCAGTCTTTGTCCTGCACTGGGGCAGTCCAGCACCAAAATGCTAATCAATTCTCCTCTGAACAAGATTACCAACAGCAACCCCAGACACGTGTTTCGGTCTGCTTGAACCTCATCAGTTGGCTATAGCTGCGCCTCTCTAAGAATAGTGAGCAAGGGGTCCACGTCTGGATTCCCCTAGTAACTGAGGGTGAGACCCAAAGTTACTTGAAATATGCAAATAACAAGGGGGGTACTGGGAGACTCTCTGCCAGACATGAGTCCTGGTTACAAGAGCCTTGCCCAGAGTCTTTAGCTCACTATCTTTCACAGAGCAGAAATATCCTAAACATATCAGTCTTTGTCCTGCCCTGGGACAGTCCAGCACCGAAATGCTAGGCAATTCTCCTCTGAACAAGAGTACCAACAGCAACCCCAGACATGTGTTTCGGTCTGGTTGAAACTCATCAATTGGATGTAGCTGTGCCTTTCTAAGAAAAGTGAGCAAGGGGTCCACGTCTGGATTCCCCTAGTAACTGAGGGTGAGACCCAAAGTTACTTGAAATATGCAAATAACAAGGGGGGTCCTGGGAGACTCTCTGCCAGACATGAGTCCTGGTTACAAGAGCCTTACCCAGAGTCTTTAGCCCACTATCTTTCACAGAGGAGAAATATCCTAAACATATCAGTCTTTGTCCTGCCCTGGGGCAATCCAGCACCGAAATGCTAGGCGATTCTCCTCTGAACAAGAGTACCAACAGCAACCCCAGACACGTGTTTCGGTCTGGTTGAACCTCATCAGTAGGGCGTAGCTGTGCCTCTCTAAGAATAGTGAGCAAGGGGTCCATGTCTGGATTCCCCTAGTAACTGAGAGTGAGACCCAAAGTTACTTGAAATATGCAAATTACAAGGGGGTCCTGGGAGGCTCTCTGTCAGACATGGGTCCTGGTTACAAGAGCCTTACCCAGAGTCTGTAGCTCACTTTCTTTCACAGAGGAGAAATATCCTAAACATATCAGTCTTTGTCCTGCATTGGGGCAGTCCAGCACCGAAATGCTAATCAATTCTCCTCTGAACAAGAGTACCAACAGCCACCCCAGACACGTGTTTCGGTCTGCTTGAACCTCATCAGTTGGCTATAGCTGTGCCTCTCTAAGAATAGTGAGCAAGGGGTCCATGTCTGGATTCCCCTAGTAACTGAGGGTGAGACCCAAAGTTACTTGAAATATGCAAATAACAAGGGGGGTACTGGGAGACTCTCTGCCAGACATGAATCCTGGTTACAAGAGCCTTACCCAGAGTCTTTAGCTCACTATCTTTCACAGAGGAGAAATATCCTAAACATATCAGTCTTTGTCCTGCCCTGGGGCAGTCCAGCACTGAAATGCTAGGCAATTCTCCTCTGAACAAGAGTACCAACAGCAACCCCAGACACGTGTTTTGGTCTGGTTGAACCTCATCAGTAGGGTTTAGCTGTGCCTCTCTAAGAATAGTGAGAAAGGGGTCCACATCTGGATTCACCTAGTAACTGAGGGTGAGACCCAAAGTTACTTGAAATATGCAAATAACAAGGGGGGTCCTGGGAGACTTTCTGCCAGACATGAGTCCTGGTTACAAGAGCCTTACCCAGAGTCTTTAGCTCACTATCTTTCACAGAGGAGAAATATCCTAAACATATCAGTCTATGTCCTGCCCTGGGGCAGTCCAGCACCGAAATGCTATGCAATTCTCTTCTGAACAAGAGTACCAACAGCAAACCCAGACACGTGTTTTGGTCTGGTTGAACCTCATCAGTAGGGTGTAGCTGTGCCTCTCTAAGAATAGTGAGCAAAGGGTCCACGTCTGGATTCCCCTAGTAACTGAGGGTGAGACCCAAAGTTACTTGAAATAGGCAAATAACAAGGAGGGTCCTGGGAGACCCTCTGCCAGACATGAGTCCTGGTTACAAAAGCCTTACCCAGAGTCGTTAGCTCACTATCTTTCACAGAAGAGAAATATCCTAAACATATCAGTCTTTGTCCTGCCCTGGGGCAGTCCAGCACCGAAATGCTAGGCAATTCTCCTCTGAACAAGAGTACCAACAGCAGCCCCAGACACGTGTTTCGGTCTGGTTGAACCTCATCAGTAGGATGTAGCTGTGCCTCTCTAAGAATAGTGAGCAAGGGGTCCACATCTGGATTCCCTCAGTAACTGAGGGTGAGACCCAAAGTTACTTGAAATATGCAAATAAAAAGGAGGGTCCTGGGAGACTCTCTGCCAGACATGAGTCCAGGTTACAAAAGCCTTACCCAGAGTCTTTAGCTCACTATCTTTCACAGAGGAGAAATATCCTAAACATATCAGTCTTTCTGCTGCCCTGGGGCAGTCCAGCACCGAAACGCTAGGCAATTCTCGTCCGAACAAGAGTACCAACAGCAACCCCAGACACGTGTTTCCGGTCTGGTTGAACCTCATCAGTAGTGTGTAGCTGTGCTTCTCTAAGAATAGTGAGCAAGGGGTCCACGTCTGGATTCCCCTAGTAACTGAGGGTGAGACCCAAAGTTACTTGAAATATGCAAATAACAAGGGGGGTCCTGGGAGACTCTCTGCCAGACATGAGTCCTGGTTACAAGAGCCTTACCCAGAGTCTTTAGCTCACTATCTTTCACAGAGGAGAAATATCCTAAACATATCAGTCTTTGTCCTGCCCTGGGGCAGTCCAGCACCGAAATGCTAGGCAATTCTCCTCTGAACAAGAGTACCAACAGCAACCCCAGACACGTGTTTCGGTCTGGTTGAACCTCATCAGTACGGCATAGCTGTGCCTCTCTAAGAATAGTGAGCAAGGGGTCCATATCTGGATTCCCCTAGTAACTGAGGGTGAGACCCAAAGTTACTTGAAATATGCAAATAACGAGGAGGGTCCTGGGAGACTCTCTGCCAGACATGAGTCCTGGTTGCAAGAGCCTTACCCAGAGTCTTTAGCTCACTATCTTTCACAGAGGAGAATTATCCTAAACATATCAGCCTTTGTCCTGCACTGGGGCAGTCCAGGACCGAAATTCTAGGTAATTCTCCTCTGAACAAGAGTGCCAACAGCAACCCCAGACACGTGTTTCGGTCTGGTTGAACCTCATCAGTAGGATGTAGCTGTGCCTCTCTAAGAATAGTGAGCAAGGGGTCCATGTCTGGATTTGATAGTAAATGAGAGTGAGACCCAAAGTTACTTGAAATATGCAAATAACAAGGGTGGTCCTGGGAGACTCTCTGCCAGACATGAGTCCTGGTTACAAGAGCCTTACCCAGAGTCTGTAGCTCACTATCTTTCACAGAGGAGAAATATCCTAAACATATCAGTCTTTGTCCTGCATTGGGGCAGTCCAGCACCGAAATGCTAATCAATTCTCCTCTGAACAAGAGTACCAACAGCCACCCCAGACACGTGTTTCGGTCTGCTTGAACCTCATCAGTTGGCTATAGCTGTGCCTCTCTAAGAATAGTGAGCAAGGGGTCCATGTCTGGATTCCCCTAGTAACTGAGGGTGAGACCCAAAGTTACTTGAAATATGCAAATAACAAGGGGGGTACTGGGAGACTCTCTGCCAGACATGAATCCTGGTTACAAGAGCCTTACCCAGAGTCTTTAGCTCACTATCTTTCACAGAGGAGAAATATCCTAAACATATCAGTCTTTGTCCTGCCCTGGGGCAGTCCAGCACTGAAATGCTAGGCAATTCTCCTCTGAACAAGAGTACCAACAGCAACCCCAGACACGTGTTTTGGTCTGGTTGAACCTCATCAGTAGGGTTTAGCTGTGCCTCTCTAAGAATAGTGAGAAAGGGGTCCACATCTGGATTCACCTAGTAACTGAGGGTGAGACCCAAAGTTACTTGAAATATGCAAATAACAAGGGGGGTCCTGGGAGACTTTCTGCCAGACATGAGTCCTGGTTACAAGAGCCTTACCCAGAGTCTTTAGCTCACTATCTTTCACAGAGGAGAAATATCCTAAACATATCAATCTATGTCCTGCCCTGGGGCAGTCCAGCACCGAAATGCTATGCAATTCTCTTCTGAACAAGAGTACCAACAGCAAACCCAGACACGTGTTTTGGTCTGGTTGAACCTCATCAGTAGGGTGTAGCTGTGCCTCTCTAAGAATAGTGAGCAAAGGGTCCACGTCTGGATTCCCCTAGTAACTGAGGGTGAGACCCAAAGTTACTTGAAATAGGCAAATAACAAGGAGGGTCCTGGGAGACCCTCTGCCAGACATGAGTCCTGGTTACAAAAGCCTTACCCAGAGTCGTTAGCTCACTATCTTTCACAGAAGAGAAATATCCTAAACATATCAGTCTTTGTCCTGCCCTGGGGCAGTCCAGCACCGAAATGCTAGGCAATTCTCCTCTGAACAAGAGTACCAACAGCAGCCCCAGACACGTGTTTCGGTCTGGTTGAACCTCATCAGTAGGATGTAGCTGTGCCTCTCTAAGAATAGTGAGCAAGGGGTCCACATCTGGATTCCCTCAGTAACTGAGGGTGAGACCCAAAGTTACTTGAAATATGCAAATAACGAGGAGGGTCCTGGGAGACTCTCTGCCAGACATGAGTCCTGGTTGCAAGAGCCTTACCCAGAGTCTTTAGCTCACTATCTTTCACAGAGGAGAAATATCCTAAACATATCAGTCTTTCTGCTGCCCTGGGGCAGTCCAGCACCGAAACGCTAGGCAATTCTCGTCCGAACAAGAGTACCAACAGCAACCCCAGACACGTGTTTCCGGTCTGGTTGAACCTCATCAGTAGTGTGTAGCTGTGCTTCTCTAAGAATAGTGAGCAAGGGGTCCACGTCTGGATTCCCCTAGTAACTGAGGGTGAGACCCAAAGTTACTTGAAATATGCAAATAACAAGGGGGGTCCTGGGAGACTCTCTGCCAGACATGAGTCCTGGTTACAAGAGCCTTACCCAGAGTCTTTAGCTCACTATCTTTCACAGAGGAGAAATATCCTAAACATATCAGTCTTTGTCCTGCCCTGGGGCAGTCCAGCACCGAAATGCTAGGCAATTCTCCTCTGAACAAGAGTACCAACAGCAACCCCAGACACGTGTTTCGGTCTGGTTGAACCTCATCAGTACGGCATAGCTGTGCCTCTCTAAGAATAGTGAGCAAGGGGTCCATATCTGGATTCCCCTAGTAACTGAGGGTGAGACCCAAAGTTACTTGAAATATGCAAATAACGAGGAGGGTCCTGGGAGACTCTCTGCCAGACATGAGTCCTGGTTGCAAGAGCCTTACCCAGAGTCTTTAGCTCACTATCTTTCACAGAGGAGAATTATCCTAAACATATCAGCCTTTGTCCTGCACTGGGGCAGTCCAGGACCGAAATTCTAGGTAATTCTCCTCTGAACAAGAGTACCAACAGCAACCCCAGACACGTGTTTCGGTCTGGTTGAACCTCATCAGTAGGATGTAGCTGTGCCTCTCTAAGAATAGTGAGCAAGGGGTCCATGTCTGGATTTGATAGTAAATGAGAGTGAGACCCAAAGTTACTTGAAATATGCAAATAACAAGGGGGGTCCTGGGAGACTCTCTGCCAGACATGAGTCCTGGTTACAAGAGCCTTACCCAGAGTCTGTAGCTCACTATCTTTCACAGAGGAAAAATATCCTAAACATATCAGTCTTTGTCCTGCACTGGGGCAGTCCAGCACCAAAATGCTAATCAATTCTCCTCTGAACAAGATTACCAACAGCAACCCAGACACGTGTTTCGGTCTGCTTGAACCTCATCAGTTGGCTATAGCTGTGCCTCTCTAAGAATAGTGAGCAAGGGGTCCACGTCTGGATTCCCCTAGTAACTGAGGGTGAGACCCAAAGTTACTTGAAATATGCAAATAACAAGGGGGGTACTGGGAGACTCTCTGCCAGACATGAGTCCTGGTTACAAGAGCCTTGCCCAGAGTCTTTAGCTCACTATCTTTCACAGAGCAGAAATATCCTAAACATATCAGTCTTTGTCCTGCCCTGGGACAGTCCAGCACCGAAATGCTAGGCAATTCTCCTCTGAACAAGAGTACCAACAGCAACCCCAGACATGTGTTTCGGTCTGGTTGAAACTCATCAATTGGATGTAGCTGTGCCTTTCTAAGAAAAGTGAGCAAGGGGTCCACGTCTGGATTCCCCTAGTAACTGAGGGTGAGACCCAAAGTTACTTGAAATATGCAAATAACAAGGGGGGTCCTGGGAGACTCTCTGCCAGACATGAGTCCTGGTTACAAGAGCCTTTCCCAGAGTCTTTAGCCCACTATCTTTCACAGAGGAGAAATATCCTAAACATATCAGTCTTTGTCCTGCCCTGGGGCAATCCAGCACCGAAATGCTAGGCAATTCTCCTCTGAACAAGAGTACCAACAGCAACCCCAGACACGTGTTTCGGTCTGGTTGAACCTCATCAGTAGGGCGTAGCTGTGCCTCTCTAAGAATAGTGAGTAAGGGGTCCATGTCTGGATTCCCCTAGTAACTGAGAGTGAGACCCAAAGTTACTTGAAATATGCAAATTACAAGGGGGTCCTGGGAGGCTCTCTGTCAGACATGGTTCCTGGTTACAAGAGCCTTACCCAGAGTCTGTAGCTCACTATCTTTCACAGAGGAGAAATATCCTAAACATATCAGTCTTTGTCCTGCATTGGGGCAGTCCAGCACCGAAATGCTAATCAATTCTCCTCTGAACAAGAGTACCAACAGCCACCCCAGACACGTGTTTCGGTGTGCTTGAACCTCATCAGTTGGCTATAGCTGTGCCTCTCTAAGAATAGTGAGCAAGGGGTCCATGTCTGGATTCCCCTAGTAACTGAGGGTGAGACCCAAAGTTACTTGAAATATGCAAATAACAAGGGGGGTACTGGGAGACTCTCTGCCAGACATGAATCCTGGTTACAAGAGCCTTACCCAGAGTCTTTAGCTCACTATCTTTCACAGAGGAGAAATATCCTAAACATATCAGTCTTTGTCCTGCCCTGGGGCAGTCCAGCACTGAAATGCTAGGCAATTCTCCTCTGAACAAGAGTACCAACAGCAACCCCAGACACGTGTTTTGGTCTGGTTGAACCTCATCAGTAGGGTTTAGCTGTGCCTCTCTAAGAATAGTGAGCAAGGGGTCCACATCTGGATTCACCTAGTAACTGAGGGTGAGACCCAAAGTTACTTGAAATATGCAAATAACAAGGGGGGTCCTGGGAGACTTTCTGCCAGACATGAGTCCTGGTTACAAGAGCCTTACCCAGAGTCTTTAGCTCACTATCTTTCACAGAGGAGAAATATCCTAAACATATCAGTCTTTGTCCTGCACTGGGGCAGTCCAGCACCGAAATGCTAGTCAATTCTCCTCTGAACAAGAGTACCAACAGCAACCCCAGACACGTGTTTCGGTCTGGTTGAACCTCATCAGTAGGGTGTAGCTGTGCCTCTCTAAGAATAGTGAGCAAAGGGTCCACGTCTGGATTCCCCTAGTAACTGAGGGTGAGACCCAAAGTTACTTGAAATAGGCAAATAACAAGGAGGGTCCTGGGAGACCCTCTGCCAGACATGAGTCCTGGTTACAAAAGCCTTACCCAGAGTCGTTAGCTCACTATCTTTCACAGAAGAGAAATATCCTAAACATATCAGTCTTTGTCCTGCCCTGGGGCAGTCCAGCACCGAAATGCTAGGCAATTCTCCTCTGAACAAGAGTACCAACAGCAATCCCAGACACGTGTTTCGGTCTGGCTGAACCTCATCAGTAGGATGTAGCTGTGCCTCTCTAAGAATAGTGAGCAAGGGGTCCACATCTGGATTCCCTCAGTAACTGAGGGTGAGACCCAAAGTTACTTGATATATGCAAATAAAAAGGAGGGTCCTGGGAGACTCTCTGCCAGACATGAGTCCAGGTTACAAAAGCCTTACCCAGAGTCTTTAGCTCACTATCTTTCACAGAGGAGAAATATCCTAAACATATCAGTCTTTCTGCTGCCCTGGGGCAGTCCAGCACCGAAACGCTAGGCAATTCTCGTCCGAACAAGAGTACCAACAGCAACCCCAGACACGTGTTTCCGGTCTGGTTGAACCTCATCAGTAGTGTGTAGCTGTGCTTCTCTAAGAATAGTGAGCAAGGGGTCCACGTCTGGATTCCCCTAGTAACTGAGGGTGAGACCCAAGGTTACTTGAAATATGCAAATAACAAGGGGGGTCCTGGGAGACTCTCTGCCAGACATGAGTCCTGGTTACAAGAGCCTTACCCAGAGTCTTTAGCTCACTATCTTTCACAGAGGAGAAATATCCTAAACATATCAGTCTTTGTCCTGCCCTGGGGCAGTCCAGCACCGAAATGCTAGGCAATTCTCCTCTGAACAAGAGTACCAACAGCAACCCCAGACACGTGTTTCGGTCTGGTTGAACCTCATCAGTAGGGCATAGCTGTGCCTCTCTAAGAATAGTGAGCAAGGGGTCCACATCTGGATTCCCCTAGTAACTGAGGGTGAGACCCAAAGTTACTTGAAATATGCAAATAACAAGGAGGGTCCTGGGAGACTCTCTGCCAGACATGAGTCCTGGTTGCAAGAGCCTTACCCAGAGTCTTTAGCTCACTATCTTTCACAGAGGAGAATTATCCTAAACATATCAGTCTTTGTCCTGCACTGGGGCAGTCCAGGACCGAAATGCTAGGTAATTCTCCTCTGAACAAGAGTACCAACAGCAACCCCAGACACGTGTTTCGGTCTGGTTCAACCTCATCAGTAGGATGTAGCTGTGCCTCTCTAAGAATAGTGAGCAAGGGGTCCATGTCTGGATTCGATAGTAACTGAGAGTGAGACCCAAAGTTACTTGAAATATGCAAATAACAAGGGGGGTCCTGGGAGACTCTCTGCCAGACATGAGTCCTGGTTACAAGAGCCTTACCCAGAGTCTGTAGCTCACTATCTTTCACAGAGGAGAAATATCCTAAACATATCAGTCTTTGTCCTGCACTGGGGCAGTCCAGCACCAAAATGCTAATCAATTCTCCTCTGAACAAGAGTGCCAACAGCAACCCCAGACACGTGTTTCGGTCTGCTTGAACCTCATCAGTTGGCTATAGCTGTGCCTCTCTAAGAATAGTGACCAAGGGGTCCACGTCTGGATTCCCCTAGTAACTGAGGGTGAGACCCAAAGTTACTTGAAATATGCAAATAACAAGGGGGGGTACTGGGAGACTCTCTGCCAGACATGAGTCCTGGTTACAAGAGCCTTACCCAGAGTCTTTAGCTCACTATCTTTCACAGAGCAGAAATATCGTAAACATATCAGTCTTTGTCCTGCCCTGGGGCAGTCCAGCACCGAAATGCTAGGCAATTCTCCTCTGAACAAGAGTACCAACAGCAACCCCAGACACGTGTTTTGGTCTGGTTGAACCTCATCAGTAGGGTGTAGCTGTGCCTCTCTAAGAATAATGAGCAAGGGGTTCACGTCTGGATTCACCTAGTAACTGAGGGTGAGACCCAAAGTTACTTGAAATATGCAAATAACAAGGGGGGTCCTGGGAGACTCTCTGCCAGACATGAGTCCTGGTTACAAGAGCCTTACCCAGAGTCTTTAGCTCACTATCTTTCACAGAAGAGAAATATCTTAAACATATCAGTCTATGTCCTGCCCTGGGGCAGTCCAGCACCGAAATGCTAGTCAATTCTCTTCTGAACAAGAGTACCAACAGCAACCCCAGACACGTGTTTCGGTCTGCTTGAACCTCATCAGTTGGATGTAGCTGTGCCTCTCTAAGAATAGTGAGCAAGGGGTCCATGTCTGGATTCCCCTAGTAACTGAGGGTGAGACCCAAAGTTACTTGAAATAGGCAAATAACAAGGGGGGTCCTGGGAGACTCTCTGCCAGACATGAGTCCTGGTTACAAGAGCCTTACCCAGAGTCTTTAGCTCACTATCTTTCACAGAGGAGAAATATCCTAAACATATCAGTCTTTGTCCTGCCCTGGGGCAGTCCAGCACCGAAATGCTAGGCAATTCTCCTCTGAACAAGAGTACCAACAGCAATCCCAGACACGTGTTTCGGTCTGGTTGAACCTCATCAGTAGGATGTAGCTGTGCCTCTCTAAGAATAGTGAGCAAGGGGTCCACATCTGGATTCCCTCAGTAACTGAGGGTGAGACCCAAAGTTACTTGATATATGCAAATAAAAAGGAGGGTCCTGGGAGACTCTCTGCCAGACATGAGTCCAGGTTACAAAAGCCTTACCCAGAGTCTTTAGCTCACTATCTTTCACAGAGGAGAAATATCCTAAACATATCAGTCTTTCTGCTGCCCTGGGGCAGTCCAGCACCGAAACGCTAGGCAATTCTCGTCCGAACAAGAGTACCAACAGCAACCCCAGACACGTGTTTCCGGTCTGGTTGAACCTCATCAGTAGTGTGTAGCTGTGCTTCTCTAAGAATAGTGAGCAAGGGGTCCACGTCTGGATTCCCCTAGTAACTGAGGGTGAGACCCAAGGTTACTTGAAATATGCAAATAACAAGGGGGGTCCTGGGAGACTCTCTGCCAGACATGAGTCCTGGTTACAAGAGCCTTACCCAGAGTCTTTAGCTCACTATCTTTCACAGAGGAGAAATATCCTAAACATATCAGTCTTTGTCCTGCCCTGGGGCAGTCCAGCACCGAAATGCTAGGCAATTCTCCTCTGAACAAGAGTACCAACAGCAACCCCAGACACGTGTTTCGGTCTGGTTGAACCTCATCAGTAGGGCATAGCTGTGCCTCTCTAAGAATAGTGAGCAAGGGGTCCACATCTGGATTCCCCTAGTAACTGAGGGTGAGACCCAAAGTTACTTGAAATATGCAAATAACAAGGAGGGTCCTGGGAGACTCTCTGCCAGACATGAGTCCTGGTTGCAAGAGCCTTACCCAGAGTCTTTAGCTCACTATCTTTCACAGAGGAGAATTATCCTAAACATATCAGTCTTTGTCCTGCACTGGGGCAGTCCAGGACCAAAATGCTAGGTAATTCTCCTCTGAACAAGAGTACCAACAGCAACCCCAGACACGTGTTTCGGTCTGGTTCAACCTCATCAGTAGGATGTAGCTGTGCCTCTCTAAGAATAGTGAGCAAGGGGTCCATGTCTGGATTCGATAGTAACTGAGAGTGAGACCCAAAGTTACTTGAAATATGCAAATAACAAGGGGGGTCCTGGGAGACTCTCTGCCAGACATGAGTCCTGGTTACAAGAGCCTTACCCAGAGTCTGTAGCTCACTATCTTTCACAGAGGAGAAATATCCTAAACATATCAGTCTTTGTCCTGCACTGGGGCAGTCCAGCACCAAAATGCTAATCAATTCTCCTCTGAACAAGAGTGCCAACAGCAACCCCAGACACGTGTTTCGGTCTGCTTGAACCTCATCAGTTGGCTATAGCTGTGCCTCTCTAAGAATAGTGACCAAGGGGTCCACGTCTGGATTCCCCTAGTAACTGAGGGTGAGACCCAAAGTTACTTGAAATATGCAAATAACAAGGGGGGGTACTGGGAGACTCTCTGCCAGACATGAGTCCTGGTTACAAGAGCCTTACCCAGAGTCTTTAGCTCACTATCTTTCACAGAGCAGAAATATCGTAAACATATCAGTCTTTGTCCTGCCCTGGGGCAGTCCAGCACCGAAATGCTAGTCAATTCTCTTCTGAACAAGAGTACCAACAGCAACCCCAGACACGTGTTTCGGTCTGCTTGAACCTCATCAGTTGGATGTAGCTGTGCCTCTCTAAGAATAGTGAGCAAGGAGTCCATGTCTGGATTCCCCTAGTAACTGAGGGTGAGACCCAAAGTTACTTGAAATAGGCAAATAACAAGGGGGGTCCTGGGAGACTCTCTGCCAGACATGAGTCCTGGTTACAAGAGCCTTACCCAGAGTCTTTAGCTCACTATCTTTCACAGAGGAGAAATATCCTAAACATATCAGTCTTTGTCCTGCCCTGGGGCAGTCCAACACTGAAATGCTAGGCAATTCTCCTCTGAACAAGAGTACCAACAGCAACCCCAGACACGTGTTTTGGTCTGGTTGAACCTCAGCAGTAGGGCGTAGCTGTGCCTCTCTGAGAATAGTGAGCAAGGGGTCCACGTCTGGATTCACCTAGTAACTGAGGGTGAGACCCAAAGTTACTTGAAATATGCAAATAACAAGGGGTGTCCTGGGAGACTCCCTGCCAGACATGAGTCCTGGTTACTAGAGCCTTACCGAGAGTCTTTAGCTCATTATCTTTCACAGAGGAGAAATATCCTAAACATATCAGTCGTTGTCCTGCACTGGGGCAGTCCAGCACCGAAATGCTAGTCAATTCTCCTCTGAACAAGAGTACCAACAGCAACCCCAGACACATGTTTCGGTCTGGTTGAAACTCATCAATTGGATGTAGCTGTGCCTCTCTAAGAATAGTGAGCAAGGGGTCCACATCTGGATTCCCCTAGTAACTGAGGGTGAGACCCAAAGTTACTTGAAATATGCAAATAACAAGGGGGGTCCTGGGAGACTCTCTGCCAGACATGAGTCCTGGTTGCAAGAGCCTTACCCAGAGTCTTTAGCTCACTATCTTTCACAGAGGAGAATTATCCTAAACATATCAGTCTTTGTCCTGCACTGGGGCAGTCCAGGACCGAAATGCTAGGCAATTCTCCTCTGAACAAGAGTACCAACAACAACCCCAGACACGTGTTTCGGTCTGGTTGAACCTCATCAGTAGGATGTAGCTGTGCCTCTCTAAGAATAGTGAGCAAGGGGCCCATGTCTGGATTCCCCTAGTAACTGAGGGTGAGACCCAAAGTTACTTGAAATATACAAATAACAAGGGGGGGTCCTGGGAGACTCTCTGCCAGACATGAGTCTTGTTTACAAGAGCCTTACCCAGAGTCTGTAGCTCACTATCTTTCACAGAGGAGAAATATCCTAAACATATCAGTCTTTGTCCTGCAATGGGGCAGTCCAGCACCGAAATGCTAGTCAATTCTCTTCTGAACAAGAGTACCAACAGCAACCCCAGACATGTGTTTCGGTCTGCTTGAACCTCATCAGTTGGATGTAGCTGTGCCTCTCTAAGAATAGTGAGCAAGGGGTCCACGTCTGGATTCCCCTAGTAACTGAGGGTGAGACCCAAAGTTACCTGAAATGTGCAAATAACAAGGGGGGTACTGGGAGACTCTCTGCCAGACATGAGTCCTGGTTACAAGAGCCTTACCCAGAGTCTTTAGCTCACTATCTTTCAGAGAGGAGAAATATCCTAAACATATCAGTCTTTGTCCTGCCCTGGGTCAGTCCAACACTGAAATGCTAGGCAATTCTCCTCTGAACAAGAGTACCAACAGCAACCCCAGACACGTGTTTTGGTCTGGTTGAACCTCAGCAGTAGGGCGTTGCTGTGCCTCTCTGAGAATAGTGAGCAAGGGGTCCACGTCTGGATTCACCTAGTAACTGAGGGTGAGACCCAAAGTTACTTGAAATATGCAAATAACAAGGGGTGTCCTGGGAGACTCCCTGCCAGACATGAGTCCTGGTAGAAGAGCCTTACTGAGAGTCTTTAGCTCACTACCTTTCACAGAGGAGAAATATCCTAAACATGTCAGTCTTTGTCCTGCACTGGGGCAGTCCAGCACCGAAATGCTAGTCAATTCTCCTCTGAACAAGAGTACCAACAGAAACCCCAGACACGTGTTTCGGTCTGGTTGAAACTCATCAATTGGATGTAGCTGTGCCTCTCTAAGAAAAGTGAGCAATGGGTCCACGTCTGGATTCCTGTAGTAACTGAGGGTGAGACCCAACGTTACTTGAAATATGCAAATAACAAGGGGGTTCCTGGGAGACTCTCTGCCAGACATGAGTCCTGGTTACAAGAGCCTTACCCAGAGTCTTTAGCTCACTATCTTTCACAGAGGAGAAATATCCTAAACATATCAGTCTTTGTCCTGCCCTGGGGCAGTCCAGCAACGAAATGCTACGCATTGCTCCTCTGAACAAGAGTACCAAGAGCAACCCCAGACACGTGTTTTGGTCCGGTTGAACCTCATCAGTGGGGTGTAGCTGTTCCTCTCTAAGAATAGTGAGCAAGGGGTCCAAGTCTGGATTCCCCTAGTAAATGAGGGTGAGACCCAAAGTTACTTGAAATTTGCAAATAACAAGGGGGTCCTGGGAGGCTCTCTGTCAGACATGGGTCCTGGTTACAAGAGCCTTACCCAGAGTCTGTAGCTCACTATCTTTCACAGAGGAGAAATATCCTAAACATATCAGTCTTTGTCCTGCATTGGGGCAGTCCAGCACCGAAATGCTAATCAATTCTCCTCTGAACAAGAGTACCAACAGCCACCCCAGACACGTGTTTCGGTGTGCTTGAACCTCATCAGTTGGCTATAGCTGTGCCTCTCTAAGAATAGTGAGCAAGGGGTCCATGTCTGGATTCCCCTAGTAACTGAGGGTGAGACCCAAAGTTACTTGAAATATGCAAATAACAAGGGGGGTACTGGGAGACTCTCTGCCAGACATGAATCCTGGTTACAAGAGCCTTACCCAGAGTCTTTAGCTCACTATCTTTCACAGAGGAGAAATATCCTAAACATATCAGTCTTTGTCCTGCCCTGGGGCAGTCCAGCACTGAAATGCTAGGCAATTCTCCTCTGAACAAGAGTACCAACAGCAACCCCAGACACGTGTTTTGGTCTGGTTGAACCTCATCAGTAGGGTTTAGCTGTGCCTCTCTAAGAATAGTGAGCAAGGGGTCCACATCTGGATTCACCTAGTAACTGAGGGTGAGACCCAAAGTTACTTGAAATATGCAAATAACAAGGGGGGTCCTGGGAGACTTTCTGCCAGACATGAGTCCTGGTTACAAGAGCCTTACCCAGAGTCTTTAGCTCACTATCTTTCACAGAGGAGAAATATCCTAAACATATCAGTCTTTGTCCTGCACTGGGGCAGTCCAGCACCGAAATGCTAGTCAATTCTCCTCTGAACAAGAGTACCAACAGCAACCCCAGACACGTGTTTCGGTCTGGTTGAACCTCATCAGTAGGGTGTAGCTGTGCCTCTCTAAGAATAGTGAGCAAAGGGTCCACGTCTGGATTCCCCTAGTAACTGAGGGTGAGACCCAAAGTTACTTGAAATAGGCAAATAACAAGGAGGGTCCTGGGAGACCCTCTGCCAGACATGAGTCCTGGTTACAAAAGCCTTACCCAGAGTCGTTAGCTCACTATCTTTCACAGAAGAGAAATATCCTAAACATATCAGTCTTTGTCCTGCCCTGGGGCAGTCCAGCACCGAAATGCTAGGCAATTCTCCTCTGAACAAGAGTACCAACAGCAACCCCAGACACGTGTTTCGGTCTGGTTGAACCTCATCAGTAGGATGTAGCTGTGCCTCTCTAAGAATAGTGAGCAAGGGGTCCACATCTGGATTCCCTCAGTAACTGAGGGTGAGACCCAAAGTTACTTGATATATGCAAATAAAAAGGAGGGTCCTGGGAGACTCTCTGCCAGACATGAGTCCAGGTTACAAAAGCCTTACCCAGAGTCTTTAGCTCACTATCTTTCACAGAGGAGAAATATCCTAAACATATCAGTCTTTCTGCTGCCCTGGGGCAGTCCAGCACCGAAACGCTAGGCAATTCTCGTCCGAACAAGAGTACCAACAGCAACCCCAGACACGTGTTTCCGGTCTGGTTGAACCTCATCAGTAGTGTGTAGCTGTGCTTCTCTAAGAATAGTGAGCAAGGGGTCCACGTCTGGATTCCCCTAGTAACTGAGGGTGAGACCCAAGGTTACTTGAAATATGCAAATAACAAGGGGGGTCCTGGGAGACTCTCTGCCAGACATGAGTCCTGGTTGCAAGAGCCTTACCCAGAGTCTTTAGCTCACTATCTTTCACAGAGGAGAATTATCCTAAACATATCAGTCTTTGTCCTGCACTGGGGCAGTCCAGGACCGAAATGCTAGGTAATTCTCCTCTGAACAAGAGTACCAACAGCAACCCCAGACACGTGTTTCGGTCTGGTTCAACCTCATCAGTAGGATGTAGCTGTGCCTCTCTAAGAATAGTGAGCAAGGGGTCCATGTCTGGATTCGATAGTAACTGAGAGTGAGACCCAAAGTTACTTGAAATATGCAAATAACAAGGGGGGTCCTGGGAGACTCTCTGCCAGACATGAGTCCTGGTTACAAGAGCCTTACCCAGAGTCTGTAGCTCACTATCTTTCACAGAGGAGAAATATCCTAAACATATCAGTCTTTGTCCTGCACTGGGGCAGTCCAGCACCAAAATGCTAGTCAATTCTCTTCTGAACAAGAGTACCAACAGCAACCCCAGACACGTGTTTCGGTCTGCTTGAACCTCATCAGTTGGATGTAGCTGTGCCTCTCTAAGAATAGTGAGCAAGGGGTCCATGTCTGGATTCCCCTAGTAACTGAGGGTGAGACCCAAAGTTACTTGAAATAGGCAAATAACAAGGGGGGTCCTGGGAGACTCTCTGCCAGACATGAGTCCTGGTTACAAGAGCCTTACCCAGAGTCTTTAGCTCACTATCTTTCACAGAGGAGAAATATCCTAAACATATCAGTCTTTGTCCTGCCCTGGGTCAGTCCAACACTGAAATGCTAGGCAATTCTCCTCTGAACAAGAGTACCAACAGCAACCCCAGACACGTGTTTTGGTCTGGTTGAACCTCAGCAGTAGGGCGTAGCTGTGCCTCTCTGAGAATAGTGAGCAAGGGGTCCACGTCTGGATTCACCTAGTAACTGAGGGTGAGACCCAAAGTTACTTGAAATATGCAAATAACAAGGGGTGTCCTGGGAGACTCCCTGCCAGACATGAGTCCTGGTACAAGAGCCTTACTGAGAGTCTTTAGCTCACTACCTTTCACAGAGGAGAAATATCCTAAACATGTCAGTCTTTGTCCTGCCCTGGGGCAGTCCAGCACCGAAATGCTAGGCAATTCTCCTCTGAACAAGAGCACCAACAGCAATACCCCAGACACGTGTTTCGGTCTGGTTGAAACTCATCAATTGGATGTAGCTGTGCCTCTCTAAGAATAGTGAGCAAAGGGTCCACGTCTGGATTCCCCTAGTAACTGAGGGTGAGACCCAAAGTTACTTGAAATAGGCAAATAACAAGGAGGGTCCTGGGAGACCCTCTGCCAGACATGAGTCCTGGTTACAAAAGCCTTACCCAGAGTCGTTAGCTCACTATCTTTCACAGAAGAGAAATATCCTAAACATATCAGTCTTTGTCCTGCCCTGGGGCAGTCCAGCACCGAAATGCTAGGCAATTCTCCTCTGAACAAGAGTACCAACAGCAACCCCAGACACGTGTTTCGGTCTGGTTGAACCTCATCAGTAGGATGTAGCTGTGCCTCTCTAAGAATAGTGAGCAAGGGGTCCACATCTGGATTCCCTCAGTAACTGAGGGTGAGACCCAAAGTTACTTGATATATGCAAATAAAAAGGAGGGTCCTGGGAGACTCTCTGCCAGACATGAGTCCAGGTTACAAAAGCCTTACCCAGAGTCTTTAGCTCACTATCTTTCACAGAGGAGAAATATCCTAAACATATCAGTCTTTCTGCTGCCCTGGGGCAGTCCAGCACCGAAACGCTAGGCAATTCTCGTCCGAACAAGAGTACCAACAGCAACCCCAGACACGTGTTTCCGGTCTGGTTGAACCTCATCAGTAGTGTGTAGCTGTGCTTCTCTAAGAATAGTGAGCAAGGGGTCCACGTCTGGATTCCCCTAGTAACTGAGGGTGAGACCCAAGGTTACTTGAAATATGCAAATAACAAGGGGGGTCCTGGGAGACTCTCTGCCAGACATGAGTCCTGGTTGCAAGAGCCTTACCCAGAGTCTTTAGCTCACTATCTTTCACAGAGGAGAATTATCCTAAACATATCAGTCTTTGTCCTGCACTGGGGCAGTCCAGGACCGAAATGCTAGGTAATTCTCCTCTGAACAAGAGTACCAACAGCAACCCCAGACACGTGTTTCGGTCTGGTTCAACCTCATCAGTAGGATGTAGCTGTGCCTCTCTAAGAATAGTGAGCAAGGGGTCCATGTCTGGATTCGATAGTAACTGAGAGTGAGACCCAAAGTTACTTGAAATATGCAAATAACAAGGGGGGTCCTGGGAGACTCTCTGCCAGACATGAGTCCTGGTTACAAGAGCCTTACCCAGAGTCTGTAGCTCACTATCTTTCACAGAGGAGAAATATCCTAAACATATCAGTCTTTGTCCTGCACTGGGGCAGTCCAGCACCAAAATGCTAATCAATTCTCCTCTGAACAAGAGTGCCAACGGCAACCCCAGACACGTGTTTCGGTCTGGTTGAACCTCATCAGTAGGGCATAGCTGTGCCTCTCTAAGAATAGTGAGCAAGGGGTCCACATCTGGATTCCCCTAGTAACTGAGGGTGAGACCCAAAGTTACTTGAAATATGCAAATAACAAGGAGGGTCCTGGGAGACTCTCTGCCAGACATGAGTCCTGGTTGCAAGAGCCTTACCCAGAGTCTTTAGCTCACTATCTTTCACAGAAGAGAAATATCTTAAACATATCAGTCTATGTCCTGCCCTGGGGCAGTCCAGCACCGAAATGCTAGTCAATTCTCTTCTGAACAAGAGTACCAACAGCAACCCCAGACACGTGTTTCGGTCTGCTTGAACCTCATCAGTTGGATGTAGCTGTGCCTCTCTAAGAATAGTGAGCAAGGGGTCCATGTCTGGATTCCCCTAGTAACTGAGGGTGAGACCCAAAGTTACTTGAAATAGGCAAATAACAAGGGGGGTCCTGGGAGACTCTCTGCCAGACATGAGTCCTGGTTACAAGAGCCTTACCCAGAGTCTTTAGCTCACTATCTTTCACAGAGGAGAAATATCCTAAACATATCAGTCTTTGTCCTGCCCTGGGGCAGTCCAACACTGAAATGCTAGGCAATTCTCCTCTGAACAAGAGTACCAACAGCAACCCCAGACACGTGTTTTGGTCTGGTTGAACCTCAGCAGTAGGGCGTAGCTGTGCCTCTCTGAGAATAGTGAGCAAGGGGTCCACGTCTGGATTCACCTAGTAACTGAGGGTGAGACCCAAAGTTACTTGAAATATGCAAATAACAAGGGGTGTCCTGGGAGACTCCCTGCCAGACATGAGTCCTGGTACAAGAGCCTTACTGAGAGTCTTTAGCTCACTACCTTTCACAGAGGAGAAATATCCTAAACATGTCAGTCTTTGTCCTGCCCTGGGGCAGTCCAGCACCGAAATGCTAGGCAATTCTCCTCTGAACAAGAGTACCAACAGCAACCCCAGACACGTGTTTTGGTCTGGTTGAACCTCATCAGTAGGGTGTAGCTGTGCCTCTCTAAGAATAGTGAGCAAGGGGTCCACGTCTGGATTCACCTAGTAACTGAGGGTGAGACCCAAAGTTACTTGAAATATGCAAATAACAAGGGGGGTCCTGGGAGACTCTCTGCCAGACATGAGTCCTGGTTACAAGAGCCTTACCCAGAGTCTTTAGCTCACTATCTTTCACAGAGGAGAAATATCTTAAACATATCAGTCTATGTCCTGCCCTGGGGCAGTCCAGCACCGAAATGCTATGCAATTCTCTTCTGAACAAGAGTACCAACAGCAACCCCAGACACGTGTTTTGGTCTGGTTGAACCTCATCAGTAGGGTGTAGCTGTGCCTCTCTAAGAATAGTGAGCAAAGGGTCCACGTCTGGATTCCCCTAGTAACTGAGGGTGAGACCCAAAGTTACTTGAAATAGGCAAATAACAAGGAGGGCCCTGGGAGACCCTCTGCCAGACATGAGTCCTGGTTACAAAAGCCTTAACCAGAGTCGTTAGCTCACTATCTTTCACAGAAGAGAAATATCCTAAACATATCAGTCTTTGTCCTGCCCTGGGGCAGTCCAGCACCGAAATGCTAGGCAATTCTCCTCTGAACAAGAGTACCAACAGCAACCCCAGACACGTATTTCGGTCTGGTTGAACCTCATCAGTAGGATGTAGCTGTGCCTCTCTAAGAATAGTGAGCAAGGGGTCCATGTCTGGATTCCCCTAGTAACTGAGGGAGAGACCTAAAGTTACTTGAAATATGCAAATAACAAGGGGGGTCCTGAGAGACTCTCTGCCAGACATGAGTCCTGGTTACTAGAGCCTTACAGAGAGTCTTTAGCTCATTATCTTTCACAGAGGAGAAATATCCTAAACATATCAGTCGTTGTCCTGCACTGGGGCAGTCCAGCACCGAAATGCTAGTCAATTCTCCTCTGAACAAGAGTACCAACAGCAACCCCAGACACGTGTTTCGGTCTGGTTGAAACTCATCAATTGGATGTAGCTGTGCCTCTCTAAGAATAGTGAGCAAGGGGTCCACATCTGGATTCCCCTAGTAACTGAGGGTGAGACCCAAAGTTACTTGAAATATGCAAATAACAAGGGGGGTCCTGGGAGACTCTCTGCCAGACATGAGTCCTGGTTGCAAGAGCCTTACCCAGAGTCTTTAGCTCACTATCTTTCACAGAGGAGAATTATCCTAAACATATCAGTCTTTGTCCTGCACTGGGGCAGTCCAGGACCGAAATGCTAGGCAATTCTCCTCTGAACAAGAGTACCAACAACAACCCCAGACACGTGTTTCGGTCTGGTTGAACCTCATCAGTAGGATGTAGCTGTGCCTCTCTAAGAATAGTGAGCAAGGGGCCCATGTCTGGATTACCCTAGTAACTGAGGGTGAGACCCAAAGTTACTTGAAATATACAAATAACAAGGGGGGGTCCTGGGAGACTCTCTGCCAGACATGAGTCTTGTTTACAAGAGCCTTACCCAGAGTCTGTAGCTCACTATCTTTCACAGAGGAGAAATATCCTAAACATATCAGTCTTTGTCCTGCAATGGGGCAGTCCAGCACCGAAATGCTAGTCAATTCTCTTCTGAACAAGAGTACCAACAGCAACCCCAGACACGTGTTTCGGTCTGCTTGAACCTCATCAGTTGGATGTAGCTGTGCCTCTCTAAGAATAGTGAGCAAGGGGTCCACGTCTGGATTCCGCTAGTAACTGAGGGTGAGACCCAAAGTTACCTGAAATGTGCAAATAACAAGGGGGGTACTGGGAGACTCTCTGCCAGACATGAGTCCTGGTTACAAGAGCCTTACCCAGAGTCTTTAGCTCACTATCTTTCAGAGAGGAGAAATATCCTAAACATATCAGTCTTTGTCCTGCCCTGGGGCAGTCCAACACTGAAATGCTAGGCAATTCTCCTCTGAACAAGAGTACCAACAGCAACCCCAGACACGTGTTTTGGTCTGGTTGAACCTCAGCAGTAGGGCGTAGCTGTGCCTCTCTGAGAATAGTGAGCAAGGGGTCCACGTCTGGATTCACCTAGTAACTGAGGGTGAGACCCAAAGTTACTTGAAATATGCAAATAACAAGGGGTGTCCTGGGAGACTCCCTGCCAGACATGAGTCCTGGTACAAGAGCCTTACTGAGAGTCTTTAGCTCACTACCTTTCACAGAGGAGAAATATCCTAAACATGTCAGTCTTTGTCCTGCACTGGGGCAGTCCAGCACCGAAATGCTAGTCAATTCTCCTCTGAACAAGAGTACCAACAGAAACCCCAGACACGTGTTTCGGTCTGGTTGAAACTCATCAATTGGATGTAGCTGTGCCTCTCTAAGAAAAGTGAGCAATGGGTCGACGTCTGGATTCCTGTAGTAACTGAGGGTGAGACCCAACGTTACTTGAAATATGCAAATAACAAGGGGGTTCCTGGGAGACTCTCTGCCAGACATGAGTCCTGGTTACAAGAGCCTTACCCAGAGTCTTTAGCTCACTATCTTTCACAGAGGAGAAATATCCTAAACATATCAGTCTTTGTCCTGCCCTGGGGCAGTCCAGCAACGAAATGCTACGCATTGCTCCTCTGAACAAGAGTACCAAGAGCAACCCCAGACACGTGTTTTGGTCCGGTTGAACCTCATCAGTGGGGTGTAGCTGTGCCTCTCTAAGAATAGTGAGCAAGGGGTCCAAGTCTGGATTCCCCTAGTAAATGAGGGTGAGACCCAAAGTTACTTGAAATTTGCAAATAACAAGGGGGGTCCTGGGAGACTCCCTGCCAGACATGAGACCTGGTTACAAGAGCCTTACCCTATCTTTCACAGAGGAGAAATATCCTAAACATATCAGGCTTTGTCCTGCCCTGGGGCACTCCAGCACCGAAATGCTAGGCAATTATCCTCTGAACAAGAGTACCAACAGCAACCCCAGACACGTGTTTCGGTCTGGTTGAAACTCATCAATTGGATGTAGCTGTGCCTCTCTAAGAATAGTGAGCAAGGGGTCAACGTCTGGATTCCCCTAGTAACTGAGGGTGAGACCCAAAGTTACTTGAAATATGCAAATAACAAGGGGGGTCCTGGGAGACTCACTGCCAGACATGAGTCCTGGTTACAAGAGCCTTACCCAGAGTCTTTAGCTCACTATCTTTCACAGAGGAGAAATATCCTAAACATATCAGTCTTTGTCCTGCCCTGGGGCAGTCCAGCACCGAAATGCTAGGCAATTCTCCTCTGAACAAGAGTACCAACAGCAACCTCAGACACGTGTTTCTGTCTGGTTGAACCTCATCAGTAGTGTGTAGCTGTGCTTCTCTAAGAATAGTGAGCAAGAAGTCCACGTCTGGATTCCCCTAGTAACTGAGGGTGAGACCCAAAGTTACTTGAAATAGCCAAATAACAAGGAGGGTCCTGGGAGACCCTCTGCCAGACATGAGTCCTGGTTACAAAAGCCTTACCCAGAGTCTTTAGCTCACTATCTTTCACAGAGGAGAAATATCCTAAACATATCAGTCTTTGTCCTGCCCTGGGGCAGTTCAGCTCCGAAATGCTATGCAATTCTCCTCTGAACAAGAGTACCAACAGCAACCCCAAACACGTGTTTCGGTCTGGTTGAAACTCATCAGTAGGGTGTAGCTGTGCCTCTCTAAGAATAGTGAGCAAGGGGTCCACGTCTGGATTCCCCTAGTAACTGAGGGTGAGACCCAAAGTTACTTGAAATATGCAAATAACAAGGGGGGTACTGGGAGACTTTCTGCCAGACATGAGTCCTGGTTGCAAGAGCCTTACCCAGAGTCTTTAGCTCACTATCTTTCACAGAGGAGAAATATCCTAAACATATCAGTCTTTGTCCTGCCCTGGGGCAGTCCAGCACTGAAATGCTAGGCAATTCTCCTCTGAACAAGAGTACCAACAGCAACCCACAGACACGTGTTTCGGTCGGACTGATTGAACCTCATCAGTAGGGTGTAGTTGTGCCTCTCTAAGAATAGTGAGCAAGGGGTCCACGTCTGGATTCCCCTAGTAACTGAGGGTGAGACCCAAAGTTACTTGAAATATGCAAATAACAAGGGGGGGAGTCCTGGGAGACTCTCTGCCAGACATGAGTCCTGGATACAAGAGCCTTACCCAGAGTCTTTAGCTCACTATATTTCACAGAGGAGAAATACCCTAAACATATGAGTCTTTGTCCTGCCCTGGGGCAGTCCAGCACCGAAATGCTAGGGAATTCTCCTCTAAACAAGAGTACCAACAGCAACCCCAGACATGTGTTTCGGTGTGGTTGAAACTCATCAGTAGGGTGTAGTTGTGCCTCTCTAAGAATAGTGAGCAAGGGGTCCACGTCTGGATTCCCCTAGTAACTGAGGGTGAGACCCAAAGTTACTTGAAATATGCAAATAACAAGGGGGGTCCTGGGAGACTCTCTGCAAGACATGAGTCCTGGTTACAAGAGCCTTACCTAGAGTCTTAAGCTCACTAACTTTCACAGGGGAGAAACATCCTAAACATATCAGTGTTTGTCCTGCCCTGGGGCAGTCCAGCACAGAAATGCTAGGCAATTCTCCTTTGAACAAGAGTATCAACAGCAACCCCAGACACGTGTTTCTGTCTGGTTGAACCTCATCAGTAGTGTGTAGCTGTGCTTCTCTAAGAATAGTGACCAAGGGGTCCACGTCTGGGTTTCCCTAGTAACTGAGGGTGAGACCCAAAGTTACTTGAAATATGCAAATAACAAGGGGGTACTGGGAGACTCTCTGCCAGACATGAGTCCTGGTTAAAAGAGCCTTACCCAGAGTCTTTACCTCACTATCTTTCACAGAGGAGAAATATCCTAAACATATCAGTCTTTGTCCTGCATTTGGGCAGTCCAGCACCGAATTGCTAGTCAATTCTCCTCTGAACAAGAGTACCAACAGCAACCCCAGACACGTGTTTCTGTCTGGTTGAACCTCATCAGTAGTGTGTAGCTGTGCTTCTCTAAGAATAGTGAGCAAGGGGTCCACGTCTGGGTTCCCCTAGTAACTGAGGGTGAGACCCAAAGTTACTTAAAATATGCAAATAACAAGGGGGGTACTGGGAGACTCTCTGCCAGACATGAGTCCTGGTTAAAAGAGCCTTACCCAGAGTCTTTTGCTCACTATCTTCACAGAGGAGAAATATCGTAAACATATCAGTCTTTGCCCTGCACTGGGACAGTCCAGCACCGAATTGCTAGTCAATTCTCCTCTGAACAAGAGTACCAACAGCAACCCCAGACACGTGTTTCGGTATGGTTGAACCTCATCAGTAGGATGTAGCTGTGCCTCTCTAAGAACAGTGAGAAAGGGGTCCACGTCTGGATTCCCCTAGTAACTGAGGGTGAGACCCAAAGTTACTTGAAATATGCAAATAACAAGGGGTGTCCTGGGAGACTCTCTGCCAGACATGAGTCCTGGTTACAAGAGCCTTACCCAGAGTCTTTAGCTCACTATCTTTCACAGAGGAGAAATATCCTAAACATATCAGTCTTTGTCCTGCCCTGGGGCAGTCCAGAACCGAAATGCTAGGCAATTCTCCTCGGAACAAGAGTACCAACAGCAACCCCAGACACGTGTTTTGGTCTGGTTGAACCTCATCAGTATGGTGTAGCTGAGCCTCTCTAAGAATAGTGAGCAAGGGGTCCACGTCTGGATTCCCCTAGTAACTGAGGGTGAGACCCAAAGTTACTTGAAATATGCAAATAACAAGGGGGGTCCTGGGAGACTCTCTGCCAGACATGAGTCCTGGTTACAAGAGCCTTACCCAGAGTCTTTAGCTCACTATCTTTCACAGAGGAGAAATATCCTAAACATATCAGTCTTTGTCCTGCCCTGGGGCAGTCCAGAACCGAAATGCTAGGCAATTCTCCTCGGAACAAGAATACCAACAGCAACCCCAGACACGTGTTTTGGTCTGGTTGAACCTCATCAGTATGGTGTAGCTGAGCCTCTCTAAGAATAGTGAGCAAGGGGTCCACGTCTGGATTCCCCTAGTAACTGAGGGTGAGACCCAAAGTTACTTGAAATATGCAAATAACAAGGGGGGTCCTGGGAGACTCTCTGCCAGACATGAGTCCTGGTTACAAGAGCCTTACCCAGAGTCTTTAGCTCACTATCTTTCACAGAGGAGAAATATCCTAAACATATCAGTCTTTGTCCTGCCCTGGGGCAGTCCAGCACCGAAATGCTAGGCAATTATCCTCTGAACAAGAGTACCAACAGCAACCCCAGACACGTGTTTTGGTCTGGTTGAACCTCATCAGTAGGGTGTAGCTGTGCCTCTCTACGAATAGTGAGCAAGGGGTCCACGTCTGGATTCCCCTAGTAACTGAGGGTGTGACCCAAAGTTACTTGAAATATGCAAATAACAAGGGGGGTACTGGGAGACTCTCTGCCTCACATGAGTCCTGGTTACAAGAGCCTTACCCAGAGAATTTAGCTCACTATCTTTCATAGAGGAGAAATATCCTAAACATATCAGTCTTTGTCCTGCACTGGGGCAGTCCAGCACCGAAATGCTAGTCAATTCTCCTCTGAACAAGAGTACCAACAGCAACCCCAGACACGTGTTTCGGTCTGGTTGAAACTCATCAATTGGATGTAGCTGTGCCTCTCTAAGAATAGTGAGCAAGGGGTCAACATCTGGATTCCCCTAGTAACTGAGGGTGAGACCCAAAGTTACTTGAAATATGCAAATAACAAGGGGGGTCCTGGGAGACTCCCTGCCAGACATGAGTCCTGGTTACAAGAGCCTTACCCAGAGTCTTTAGCTCACTATCTTTCACAGAGGAGAAATATCCTAAACATATAAGTCTTTGTCCTGCCCTGGGGCAGTCCAGCACCGAAATGCTAGGCAATTCTCCTCTGAACAAGAGTACCAACAGCAATCCCAGACACGTGTTTCTGTCTGGTTGAACCTCATCAGTAGTGTGTAGCTGTGCTTCTCTAAGAATAGTGAGCAAGGGGTCCACGTCTGTATTCCCCTAGTAACTGAGGGTGAGACCCAAAGTTACTTGAAATAGCCAAATAACAAGGAGGGTCCTGGGAGACCCTCTGCCAGACATGAGTCCTGGTTACAAAGCCTTACCCAGAGTCTTTAGCTCACTATCCTTCACAGAGGAGAAATATCCTAAACATATCAGTCTTTGTCCTGCATTTGGGCAGTCCAGCACAGAATTGCTAGTCAATTCTCCTCTGAACAAGAGTACCAACAGCAACCCCAGACACGTGTTTCTGTCTGGTTAAACCTCATCAGTAGTGTGTAGCTGTGCTTCTCTAAGAATAGTGAGCAAGGGGTCCACGTCTGGGTTCCCCTAGTAACTGAGGGTGAGACCCAAAGTTACTTAAAATATGCAAATAACAGGGGGGGGTACTGGGAGACTCTCTGCCAGACATGAGTCCTGGTTAAAAAAGCCTTACCCAGAGTCTTTTGCTCACTATCTTTCACAGAGGAGAAATATCCTAAACATATCAGTCTTTGCCCTGCACTGGGACAGTCCAGCACCAAATTGCTAGTCAATTCTCCTCTGAACAAGAGTACCAACAGCAACCCCAGACACGTGTTTCGGTATGGTTGAACCTCATCAGTAGGATGTAGCTGTGCCTCTCTAAGAATAGTGAGCAAGGGGTCCACGTCTGGATTCCCCTAGTAACTGAGGGTGAGACCCAAAGTTACTTGAAATATGCAAATAACAAGGGGTGTCCTGGGAGACTCTCTGCCTGACATGAGTCCTGGTTACAAGAGCCTTACCCAGAGTCTTTAGCTCACTTTCTTTCACAGAGGAGAAATATCCTAAACATATCAGTCTTTGTCCTGCCCTGGGCCAGTCCAGAACCGAAATGCTAGGCAATTCTCCTCGGAACAAGAGTACCAACAGCAACCCCAGACACGTGTTTTGGTCTGGTTGAACCTCATCAGTATGGTGTAGCTGAGCCTCTCTAAGAATAGTGAGCAAGGGGTCCACGTCTGGATTCCCCTAGTAACTGAGGGTGAGACCCAAAGTTACTTGAAATATGCAAATAACAATGGGGGTCCTGGGAGACTCTCTGTCAGAAATGAGTCCTGGTTACAAGAGCCTTACCCAGAGTGTTTAGCTCACTATCTTTCACAGAGGAGAAATATCCTAAACATATCAGTCTTTGTCCTGCCCTGGGGCAGTCCAGCACCGAAATGCTAGGCAATTATCCTCGGAACAAGAGTACCAACAGCAACCCCAGACACGTGTTTTGGTCTGGTTGAACCTCATCAGTAGGGTGTAGTTGTGCCTCTCTAAGAATAGTGAGCAAGGGGTCCACGTCTGGATTCCCCTAGTAACTGAGGGTGAGACCCAAAGTTACTTGAAATATGCAAATAACAAGGGGGGGAGTCCTGGGAGACTCTCTGCCTGACATGAGTCCTGGTTAAAAGAGCCTTACCCAGAGTCTTTACCTCACTATCTTTCACAGAGGAGAAATATCCTAAACATATCAGTCTTTGTCCTGCATTTGGGCAGTCCAGCACCGAATTGCTAGTCAATTCTCCTCTGAACAAGAGTACCAACAGCAACCCCAGACACGTGTTTCTGTCTGGTTGAACCTCATCAGTAGTGTGTAGCTGTGCTTCTCTAAGAATAGTGAGCAAGGGGTCTACGTCGGGGTTCCCCTAGTAACTGAGGGTGAGACCCAAAGTTACTTAAAATATGCAAATAACAGGGTGGGGTACTGGGAGACTCTCTGCCAGACATGAGTCCTGGTTAAAAGAGCCTTACCCAGAGTATTTTGCTCACTATCTTTCACAGAGGAGAAATATCCTAAACATATCAGTCTTTGCCCTGCACTGGGACAGTCCAGCACCAAATTGCTAGTCAATTCTCCTCTGAACAAGAGTACCAACAGCAACCCCAGACACGTGTTTCGGTATGGTTGAACCTCATCAGTAGGATGTAGCTGTGCCTCTCTAAGAATAGTGAGCAAGGGGTCCGCGTCTGGATTCCCCTAGTAACTGAGGGTGAGACCCAAAGTTACTTGAAATATGCAAATAACAAGGGGTGTCCTGGGAGACTCTCTGCCTGACATGAGTCCTGGTTACAAGAGCCTTACCCAGAGTCTTTAGCTCACTTTCTTTCACAGAGGAGAAATATCCTAAACATATCAGTCTTTGTCCTGCCCTGGGCCAGTCCAGAACCGAAATGCTAGGCAATTCTCCTCGGAACAAGAGTATCAACAGCAACCCCAGACACGTGTTTTGGTCTGGTTGAACCTCATCAGTATGGTGTAGCTGAGCCTCTCTAAGAATAGTGAGCAAGGGGTCCACGTCTGGATTCCCCTAGTAACTGAGGGTGAGACCCAAAGTTACTTGAAATATGCAAATAACAAGGGGGGTCCTGGGAAACTCTCTGCAAGACATGAGTCCTGGTTACAAGAGCCTTACCTAGAGTCTTAAGCTCACTATCTTTCACAGGGGAGAAACATCCTAAACATATCAGTGTTTGTCCTGCCCTGGGGCAGTCCAGCACAGAAATGCTAGGCAATTCTCCTTTGAACAAGAGTACCAACAGCAACCCCAGACACGTGTTTCTGTCTGGTTGAACCTCATCAGTAGTGTGTAGCTGTGCTTCTCTAAGAATAGTGACCAAGGGGTCCACGTCTGGGTTTCCCTAGTAACTGAGGGTGAGACCCAAAGTTACTTGAAATATGCAAATAACAAGGGGGTACTGGGAGACTCTCTGCCAGACATGAGTCCTGGTTAAAAGAGCCTTACCCAGAGTCTTTACCTCACTATCTTTCACAGAGGAGAAATATCCTAAACATATCAGTCTTTGTCCTGCATTTGGGCAGTCCAGCACCGAATTGCTAGTCCATTCTCCTCTGAAGAAGAGTACCAACAGCAACCCCAGACACGTGTTTCTGTCTGGTTGAACCTCATCAGTAGTGTGTAGCTGTGCTTCTCTAAGAATAGTGAGCAAGGGGTCCACGTCTGGGTTCCCCTAGTAACTGAGGGTGAGACCCAAAGTTACTTAAAATATGCAAATAACAAGGGGGGTACTGGGAGACTCTCTGCCAGACATGAGTCCTGGTTAAAAGAGCCTTACCCAGAGTCTTTTGCTCACTATCTTCACGGAGGAGAAATATCGTAAACATATCAGTCTTTGCCCTGCACTGGGACAGTCCAGCACCGAATTGCTAGTCAATTCTCCTCTGAACAAGAGTACCAACAGCAACCCCAGACACGTGTTTCGGTATGGTTGAACCTCATCAGTAGGATGTAGCTGTGCCTCTCTAAGAATAGTGAGAAAGGGGTCCACGTCTGGATTCCCCTAGTAACTGAGGGTGAGACCCAAAGTTACTTGAAATATGCAAATAACAAGGGGTGTCCTGGGAGACTCTCTGCCAGACATGAGTCCTGGTTACAAGAGCCTTACCCAGAGTCTTTAGCTCACTATCTTTCACAGAGGAGAAATATCCTAAACATATCAGTCTTTGTCCTGCCCTGGGGCAGTCCAGAACCGAAATGCTAGGCAATTCTCCTCGGAACAAGAGTACCAACAGCAACCCCAGACACATGTTTTGGTCTGGTTGAACCTCATCAGTATGGTGTAGCTGAGCCTCTCTAAGAATAGTGAGCAAGGGGTCCACGTCTGGATTCCCCTAGTAACTGAGGGTGAGACCCAAAGTTACTTGAAATATGCAAATAACAAGGGGGGTCCTGGGAGACTCTCTGCCAGACATGAGTCCTGGTTACAAGAGCCTTACCCAGAGTCTTTAGCTCACTATCTTTCACAGAGGAGAAATATCCTAAACATATCAGTCTTTGTCCTGCCCTGGGTCAGTCCAGCACCGAAATGCTAGGCAATTATCCTCTGAACAAGAGTACCAACAGCAACCCCAGACACGTGTTTTGGTCTGGTTGAACCTCATCAGTAGGGTGTAGCTGTGCCTCTCTATGAATAGTGAGCAAGGGGTCCACGTCTGGATTCCCCTAGTAACTGAGGGTGTGACCCAAAGTTACTTGAAATATGCAAATAACAAGGGGGGTACTGGGAGACTCTCTGCCTCACATGAGTCCTGGTTACAAGAGCCTTACCCAGAGAATTTAGCTCACTATCTTTCATAGAGGAGAAATATCCTAAACATATCAGTCTTTGTCCTGCACTGGGGCAGTCCAGCACCGAAATGCTAGTCAATTCTCCTCTGAACAAGAGTACCAACAGCAACCCCAGAAACGTGTTTCGGTCTGGTTGAAACTCATCAATTGGATGTAGCTGTGCCTCTCTAAGAATAGTGAGCAAGGGGTCAACATCTGGATTCCCCTAGTAACTGAGGGTGAGACCCAAAGTTACTTGAAATATGCAAATAACAAGGGGGGTCCTGGGAGACTCCCTGCCAGACATGAGTCCTGGTTACAAGAGCCTTACCAAGAGTCTTTAGCTCACTATCTTTCACAGAGGAGAAATATCCTAAACATATAAGTCTTTGTCCTGCCCTGGGGTAGTCCAGCACCGAAATGCTAGGCAATTCTCCTCTGAACAAGAGTACCAACAGCAATCCCAGACACGTGTTTCTGTCTGGTTGAACCTCATCAGTAGTGTGTAGCTGTGCTTCTCTAAGAATAGTGAGCAAGGGGTCCACGTCTGTATTCCCCTAGTAACTGAGGGTGAGACCCAAAGTTACTTGAAATAGCCAAATAACAAGGAGGGTCCTGGGAGACCCTCTGCCAGACATGAGTCCTGGTTACAAAAGCCTTACCCAGAGTCTTTAGCTCACTATCCTTCACAGAGGAGAAATATCCTAAACATATCAGTCTTTGTCCAGCCCTGGGGCAGTCCAGCACAGAAATGCTAGGCAATTCTCCTCTGAACAAGAGTACCAACAGCAACACCAGACACGTGTTTTGGGGTGGTTGAACCTCATCAGTAGGATGTAGCTGTCCCTCTCTAAGAATAGTGAGCAAGGGGTCCACCTCTGGATTCCCCTAGTAATTGAGGGTGAGACCCAAAGTTACTTGAAATATGCAAATAACAAGGGGGGTCCTGGGAGACTCTCTGCCAGACAGGAGTCCTGGTTTCAAGAGCCTTACCCAGAGTCTTTAGCTCGCTATCTTTCACAGAGGAGAAATATCCTAAACATATCAGTCTTTGTCCTGCCCTGGGGCAGTCCAGCACCGAAATGCTAGGCAATTATCCTCTGAACAAGAGTACCAACAGCAACCCCAGACACATGTTTTGGTCTGGTTGAACCTCATCAGTAGGGTGTAGCTGTCCCTCTCTAACAATAGTGAGCAAGGGTCCACCTCTGGATTCCCCTAGTAACTGAGGGTGAGACCGAAAGTTACTTGAAATATGCAAATAACAAAGGGGTCCTGGGATACTCTCTGCCAGACAGGAGTCCTGGTTACAAGAGCCTTACCCAGAGTCTTTAGCTCACTATCTTTCACAGAGGAGAAATATCCTAAACATATCAGTCTTTGTCCTGCCCTGGGCCGGTTCAGCTCCGAAATGCTAGGCAATTCTCCTCCGAACAAGAGTACCAACAGCAACCCCAAACACGTGTTTCGGTCTGGTTGAAACTCATCAGTAGGGTGTAGCTGTGCCTCTCTAAGAATAGTGAGCAATGGGTCCACGTCTGGATTCCCCTAGTAACTGAGGGTGAGACCCAAAGTTACTTGAAATATGCAAATAACAAGGGGGGTCCTGGGAGACTCTCTGCCAGACATGAGTTCTGGTTGCAAGAGCCTTACCCAGAGTCTTTAGCTCACTATCTTTCACAGAGGAGAATTATCCTAAACAAATCAGTCTTTGTCTTGCACTGGGGCAGTCCTGGACCGAAATGCTAGTCAATTCTCCTCTGAACAAGAGTACGAACAGCAAACCCAGACACGTGTTTCGGTCCGGTTGAACCTCATCAGTAGTATGTAGCTGTGCCTCTCTAAGAATAGTGAGCACGGGGTCCACGTCTGGATTCCCCTAGTAACTGAGGGTGAGACCCAAAGTTACTTGAAATATGCAAATAACAAGGGGGTCCTGGGAGACTCTCTGCCAGACATGAGTCCTGTTTACTAGAGCCTTACCCAGAGTCTTTAGCTCACTATCTTTCACAGAGGAGAAATATCCTAAACATATCAGTCTTTGTCCTGCCCTGGGGCAGTCCAGCACCGAAATGCTAGGCAAATATCCTCTGAACAAGAGTACCAACAGCAACCCCAAACACGTGTTTCGGTCTGGTTGAAACTCATCAGTAGGGTGTAGCTGTGCCTCTCTAAGAATAGTGAGCAAGGGGTCCACGTCTGGACTCCCCTAGTAACTGAGGGTGAGACCCAAAGTTACTTGAAATATGCAAATAACAAGGGGGGTCCTGGGAGACTCTCTGCCAGACATGAGTCCTGGTTGCAAGAGCCTTACCCAGAGTCTTTAGCTCACTATCGTTCACAGAGGAGAATTATCCTAAACATATTAGTCTTTGTCCTGCACTGGGGCAGTCCAGAACCAAAATGCTAGTCAATTCTCCTCTGAACAAGAGTACGAACAGCAACCCCAGACACGTGTTTCAGTCTGGTTGAACCTCATCAGTAGTATGTAGCTGTGCCTCTCTAAGAACAGTGAGCAAGGGGTCCACGTCTGGATTCCCCTAGTAGATGAGGGTGAGACCCAAAGTTACGTGAAATATGCAAATAACAAGGGGGTCCTGGGAGACTCTCTGCCAGACATGAGTCCTGTTTACTAGAGCCTTACCCAGAGTCTTTAGCTCACTATCTTTCACAGAGGAGAAATATTCTAAACATATCAGTCTTTGTCCTGCCCTGGGGCAGTCCAGCACCGAAATGCTAGGCAAATATCCTCTGAACAAGAGTACCAACATCAACCCCAGACACGTGTTTTGGTCTGGTTGAACCTCATCAGTAGGGTGTAGCTGTGCCCCTCTAAGAATAGTGAGCAAGGGGTCCACGTCTGGATTCCCCTAGTAACTGAGGGTGAGACCCAAAGTTACTTGAAATATGCAAATAACAAGGGGGGTACTGGGAGACTTTCTGCCAGACATGAGTCCTGGTTACAAGAGCCTTACCCAGAGTCTTTAGCTCACTATCTTTCACAGAGGAGAAATATCCTAAACATATCAGTCTTTGTCCTGCCCTGGGGCAGTCCGCACTGAAATGCTAGGCAATTCTCCTCTGAACAAGAGTACCAACAGCAACCCACAGACACGTGTTTCGGTCGGACTGGTTTAACCTCATCAGTAGGGTGTAGTTGTGCCTCTCTAAGAATAGTGAGCAAGGGGTCCACGTCTGGATTCCCCTAGTAACTGAGGTTGAGACCAAAAGTTACTTGAAATATGCAAATAACAAGGGGGGGGAGTCCTGGGAGACTCTCTGCCAGACATGAGTCCTGGTTAAAAGAGCCTTACCCAGAGTCTTTACCTCACTATCTTTCACAGAGGAGAAATATCCTAAACATATCAGTCTTTGTCCTGCATTTGGGCAGTCCAGCACCGAATTGCTAGTCAATTCTCCTCTGAACAAGAGTACCAACAGCAACCCCAGACACGTGTTTCTGTCTGGTTAAACCTCATCAGTAGTGTGTAGCTGTGCTTCTCTAAGAATAGTGAGCAAGGGGTCCACGTCTGGGTTCCCCTAGTAACTGAGGGTGAGACCCAAAGTTACTTAAAATATGCAAATAACAGGGGGGGGTACTGGGAGACTCTCTGCCAGACATGAGTCCTGGTTAAAAGAGCCTTACCCAGAGTCTTTTGCTCACTATCTTTCACAGAGGAGAAATATCCTAAACATATCAGTCTTTGCCCTGCACTGGGACAGTCCAGCACCGAATTGCTAGTCAATTCTCATCTGAACAAGAGTACCAACAGCAACCCCAGACACGTGTTTCGGTATGGTTGAACCTCATCAGTAGGATGTAGCTGTGCCTCTCTAAGAATAGTGAGCAAGGGGTCCACGTCTGGATTTCCCTAGTAACTGAGGGTGAGACCCAAAGTTACTTGAAATATGCAAATAACAAGGGGTGTCCTGGGAGACTCTCTGCCTGACATGAGTCCTGGTTACAAGAGCCTTACCCAGAGTCTTTAGCTCACTTTCTTTCACAGAGGAGAAATATCCTAAACATATCAGTCTTTGTCCTGCCCTGGGCCAGTCCAGAACCGAAATGCTAGGCAATTCTCCTCGGAACAAGAGTACCAACAGCAACCCCAGACACGTGTTTTGGTCTGGTTGAACCTCATCAGTATGGTGTAGCTGAGCCTCTCTAAGAATAGTGAGCAAGGGGTCCACGTCTGGATTCCCCTAGTAACTGAGGGTGAGACCCAAAGTTACTTGAAATATGCAAATAACAAGGGGGGTCCTGGGAGACTCTCTGTCAGAAATGAGTCCTGGTTACAAGAGCCTTACCCAGAGTCTTTAGTTCACTATCTTTCACAGAGGAGAAATATCATAAACATATCAGTCTTTGTCCTGCCCTGGGGCAGTCCAGCACCGAAATGCTAGGCAATTATCCTCGGAACAAGAGTACCAACAGCAACCCCAGACACGTGTTTTGGTCTGGTTGAACCTCATCAGTAGGGTGTAGTTGTGCCTCTCTAAGAATAGTGAGCAAGGGGTCCACGTCTAGATTCCCCTAGTAACTGAGGGTGAGACCCAAAGTTACTTGAAATATGCAAATAACAAGGGGGGGAGTCCTGGGAGACTCTCTGCCAGACATGAGTCCTGGTTAAAAGAGCCTTACCCAGAGTCTTTACCTCACTATCTTTCACAGAGGAGAAATATCCTAAACATATCAGTCTTTGTCCTGCATTTGGGCAGTCCAGCACCGAATTGCTAGTCAATTCTCCTCTGAACAAGAGTACCAACAGCAACCCCAGACACGTGTTTCTGTCTGGTTGAACCTCATCAGTAGTGTGTAGCTGTGCTTCTCTAAGAATAGTGAGCAAGGGGTCTACGTCGGGGTTCCCCTAGTAACTGAGGGTGAGACCCAAAGTTACTTAAAATATGCAAATAACAGGGGGGGGTACTGGGAGACTCTCTGCCAGACATGAGTCCTGGTTAAAAGAGCCTTACCCAGAGTCTTTTGCTCACTATCTTTCACAGAGGAGAAATATCCGAAACATGTCAGTCTTTGCCCTGCACTGGGACAGTCCAGCACCAAATTGCTAGTCAATTCTCCTCTGAACAAGAGTACCAACAGCAACCCCAGACACGTGTTTCGGTATGGTTGAACCTCATCAGTAGGATGTAGCTGTGCCTCTCTAAGAATAGTGAGCAAGGGGTCCACGTCTGGATTCCCCTAGTAACTGAGGGTGAGACCCAAAGTTACTTGAAATATGCAAATAACAAGGGGTGTCCTGGGAGACTCTCTGCCTGACATGAGTCCTGGTTACAAGAGCCTTACCCAGAGTCTTTAGCTCACTTTCTTTCACAGAGGAGAAATATCCTAAACATATCAGTCTTTGTCCTGCCCTGGGCCAGTCCAGAACCGAAATGCTAGGCAATTCTCCTCGGAACAAGAATACCAACAGCAACCCCAGACACGTGTTTTGGTCTGGTTGAACCTCATCAGTATGGTGTAGCTGAGCCTCTCTAAGAATAGTGAGCAAGGGGTCCACGTCTGGATTCCCCTAGTAACTGAGGGTGAGACCCAAAGTTACTTGAAATATGCAAGTAACAAGGGGGGTCCTGGGAGACTCTCTGTCAGAAATGAGTCCTGGTTACAAGAGCCTTACCCAGAGTCTTTAGCTCACTATCTTTCACAGAGGAGAAATATCCTAAACATATCAGTCTTTGTCCTGCCCTGGGGCAGTCCAGCACCGAAATGCTAGGCAATTATCCTCGGAACAAGAGTACCAACAGCAACCCCAGACACGTGTTTTGGTCTGGTTGAACCTCATCAGTAGGGTGTAGTTGTGCCTCTCTAAGAATAGTGAGCAAGGGGTCCACGTCTGGATTCCCCTAGTAACTGAGGGTGAGACCCAAAGTTACTTGAAATATGCAAATAACAAGGGGGGGGAGTCCTGGGAGACTCTCTGCCAGACATGAGTCCTGGTTAAAAGAGCCTTACCCAGAGTCTTTACCTCACTATCTTTCACAGAGGAGAAATATCCTAAACATATCAGTCTTTGTCCTGCATTTGGGCAGTCCAGCACCGAATTGCTAGTCAATTCTCCTCTGAACAAGAGTACCAACAGCAACCCCAGACACGTGTTTCTGTCTGGTTGAACCTCATCAGTAGTGTGTAGCTGTGCTTCTCTAAGAATAGTGAGCAAGGGGTCTACGTCGGGGTTCCCCTAGTAACTGAGGGTGAGACCCAAAGTTACTTAAAATATGCAAATAACAGGGGGGGGTACTGGGAGACTCTCTGCCAGACATGAGTCTTGGTTAAAAGAGCCTTACCCAGAGTCTTTTGCTCACTATCTTTCACAGAAGAGAAATATCCTAAACATATCAGTCTTTGCCCTGCACTGGGACAGTCCAGCACCAAATTGCTAGTCAATTCTCCTCTGAACAAGAGTACCAACAGCAACCCCAGACACGTGTTTCGGTATGGTTGAACCTCATCAGTAGGATGTAGCTGTGCCTCTCTAAGAATAGTGAGCAAGGGGTCCACGTCTGGATTCCCCTAGTAACTGAGGGTGAGAACCAAAGTTACTTGAAATATGCAAATAACAACGGGTGTCCTGGGAGACTCTCTGCCAGACATGAGTCCTGGTTACAAGAGCCTTACCCAGAGTCTTTAGCTCACTATCTTTCACAGAGGAGAAATATCCTAAACATATCAGTCTTTGTCCTGCCCTGGGCCAGTCCAGAACCGAAATGCTAGGCAATTCTCCTCGGAACAAGAGTACCAACAGCAACCCCAGACACGAGTTTTGGTCTGGTTGAATCTCATCAGTATGGTGTAGCTGAGCCTCTCTAAGAATAGTGAGCAAGGGGTCCACGTCTGGATTCCCCTAGTAACTGAGGGTGAGACCCAAAGTTACTTGAAATATGCAAATAACAAGGGGGGTCCTGGGAGACTCTCTGCCAGACATGAGTCCTGGTTACAAGAGCCTTACCCAGAGCATTTAGCTCACTATCTTTCATAGAGGAGAAATATCCTTAACATATCAGTCTTTGTCCTGCACTGGGGCAGTCCAGCATCGAAATGCTAGTCAATTCTCCTCTGAACAAGAGTACCAACAGCAACCCCAGACACATGTTTCGGTCTGGTTGAAACTCATCAATTGGATGTAGCTGTGCCTCTCTAAGAATAGTGAGCAAGGGGTCTACATCTGGATTCCCCTAGTAACTGAGGGTGAGACCCAAAGTTACTTGAAATATGCAAATAACAAGGGGGGTCCTGGGAGACTCCCTGCCAGACATGAGTCCTGGTTATAAGAGCCTTACCCAGAGTCTTTAGCTCACTATCTTTCACAGAGGAGAAATATCCTAAACATATAAGTCTTTGTCCTGCCCTGGGGCAGTCCAGCACCGAAATGCTAGGCAATTCTCCTCTGAACAAGAGTACCAACAGCAATCCCAGACACGTGTTTCTGTCTGGTTGAACCTCATCAGTAGTGTGTAGCTGTGCTTCTCTAAGAATAGTGAGCAAGGGGTCCATGTCTGTATTCCCCTAGTAACTGAGGGTGAGACCCAAAGTTACTTGAAATAGCCAAATAACAAGGAGGGTCCTGGGAGACCCTCTGCCAGACATGAGTCCTGGTTACAAAAGCCTTACCCAGAGTCTTTAGCTCACTATCTTTCACAGAGGAGAAATATCCTAAACATATCAGTCTTTGTCCTGCCCTGGGGCAGTCCAGCACAGAAATGCTAGGCAATTCTCCTCTGAACAAGAATACCAACAGCAACCCCAGACACGTGTTTTGGTGTTTTTGAACCTCATCAGTAGGATGTAGCTGTCCCTCTCTAAGAATAGTGAGCAAGGGGTCCACCTCTGGATTCCCCTAGTAACTGAGGGTGAGACCCAAAGTTACTTGAAATATGAAAATAACAAGGGGGTCCTGGGAGACTCTCTGCCAGACAGGAGTCCTGGTTTCAAGAGCCTTATCTAGAGTCTTTAGCTCGCTATCTTTCACAGAGGAGAAATATCCTAAACATATCAGTCTTTGTCCTGCCCTGGGGCAGTCCAGCACCGAAATGCTAGGCAATTATCCTCTGAACAAGAGTACCAACAGCAAGGCCAGACACATGTTTTTGTCTGGTTGAACCTCATCAGTAGGGTGTAGCTGTGCCTCTCTAAGAATAGTGAGCAAGGGGTCCACGTCTGGATTCCCCTAGTAACTGAGGGTGTGACCCAAAGTTACTTGAAATATGCAAATAACAAGGGGGGTACTGGGAGACTATCTGCCAGACATGAGTCCTGGTTACAAGAGCCTTACCCAGAGTCTTTAGCTCACTATCTTTCACAGAGGAGAAATATCCTAAACATATCAGTCTTTGTCCTGCACTGGGGCAGTCCAGCACCGAAATGCTAGTCAATTCTCCTCTGAACAAGAGTACCAACAGCAACCCCAGACACATGTTTCGGTGTGGTTTAACCTCATCAGTAGGATGTAGCTGTCCCTCTCTAACAATAGTGAGCAAGGGTCCACCTCTGGATTCCCCTAGTATCTGAGGGTGAGACCGAAAGTTACTTGAAATATGCAAATAACAAAGGGGTCCTGGGATACTCTCTGCCAGACAGGAGTCCTGGTTACAAGAGCCTTACCCAGAGTCTTTAGCTCACTATCTTTCACAGAGGAGAAATATCCTAAACATATCAGTCTTTGTCCTGCCCTGGGCCGGTTCAGCTCGGAAATGCTAGGCAATTCTCCTCCGAACAAGAGTACCAACAGCAACCCCAAACACGTGTTTTGGTCTGGTTGAACCTCATCAGTAGGTTGTAGCTGTGCCTCTCTAAGAATAGTGAGCAAGGGGTCCGTGTCTGGATTCCCCTAGTAACTGAGGGTGAGACCCAAAGTTACTTGAAATATGCAAATAACAAGGGGGGTACTGGAAGACTCCCTGCCAGACATGAGTCCTGGTTACAAGAGCCTTACCCAGAGTCTTTAGCTCACTATCTTTCACAGAGGAGAAATATCCTAAACATATCAGTCTTTGTCCTGCCCTGAGGCAGTCCAGCACTGAAATGCTAGGCAATTCTCCTCCGAACAAGAGTACCAACAGCAACCCACAGACACGTGTTTCGGTCGGACTGGTTGAACCTCATCAGTAGGGTGTAGTTGTGCCTCTCTAAGAATCGTGAGCAAGGGGTCCACGTCTGGATTCCCCTAGTAACTGAGGCTGAGACCCAAAGTTACTTGAAATATGCAAATAACAAGGGGGGGGTCCTGGGAGACTCTCTGCCAGACATGAGTCCTGGATACAAGAGCCTTACCCAGAGTCTTTAGCTCACTATCTTTCACAGAGGAGAAATATCCTAAACATATGAGTCTTTGTCCTGCCCCGGGGCAGTCCAGCACCGAAATGCTAGGCAATTCTCCTCTAATCAAGAGTACCAACAGCAACCCCAGACATGCGTTTCGGTGTGGTTGAAACTCATCAGTAGGGTGTAGCTGTGCCTCTCTAAGAATAGTGAGCAAGGGGTCCACGTCTGGATTCCCCTAGTAACTGAGGGTGAGACCCAAAGTTACTTGAAATATACAAATAACAAGGGGGGTCCTGGGAGACTCTCTGCAAGACATGAGTCCTGGTTACAAGAGCCTTACCTAGAGTCTTAAGCTCACTATCTTTCACAGGGGAGAAATATCCTAAACATATCAGTCTTTGTCCTGCCCTGGGGCAGTCCAGCACCGAAATGCTAGGCAATTCTCCTCTGAACAAGAGTACCAACAGCAACCCCAGACACGTGTTTCTGTCTGGTTGAACCTCATCAGTAGTGTGTAGCTGTGCTTCTCTAAGAATAGTGAGCAAGGGGTCCACGTCTGGATTCCCCTAGTAACTGAGGGTGAGACCCAAAGTTACTTGAAATATGCAAATAACGAGGGGGGTACTGGGAGACTTTCTGCCAGACATGAGTCCTGGTTACAAGAGCCTTACCCAGAGTCTTTAGCTCACTATCTTTCACAGAGGAGAAATATCCAAAACATATGAGTCTTTGTCCTGCCCTGGGGCAGTCCAGCACTGAAAGGCTAGGCAATTCTCCTCTGAACAAGAGTACCAACAGCAACCCACAGACACCTGTTTCGGTCGGACTGGTTGAACCTCATCAGTAGGGTGTTGTTGTGCCTCTCTAAGAATAGTGAGCAAGGGGTCCACGTCTGGATTCCCCTAGTAACTGAGGGTGAGACCCAAAGTTACTTGAAATATGCAAATAACAAGGGGGGGGTCCTGGGAGACTCTCTGCCAGACATGAGTCCTGGAGACAAGAGCCTTACCCAGAGTCTTTAGCTCACTATCTTTCACAGAGGAGAAATATCCTAAACATATGAGTCTTTGTCCTGCCCTGGGGCAGTCCAGCACCGAAATGCTAGGCAATTCTCCTCTAAACAAGAGTACCAACAGCAACCCCAGACATGTGTTTCTGTGTGGTTGAAACTCATCAGTAGGGTGTAGCTGTGCCTCTCTAAGAATAGTGAGCAAGGGGTCCACGTCTGGATTCCCCTAGTAACTGAGGGTGAGACCCAAAGTTACTTGAAATATGCAAATAACAAGGGGGTACTGGGAGACTCTCTGCCAGACATGAGTCCTGGTTAAAAGAGCCTTACCCAGAGTCTTTAGCTCACTATCTTTGACAGAGGAGAAATATCCTAAACATATCAGTCTTTGTCCTGCCCTGGGGCAGTCCAGCACAGAAATGCTAGGCAATTCTCCTCTGAACAAGAGTACCAACAGCAACCCCAGACACGTGTTTTGGTCTGGTTGAATCTCATCAGTATGGTGTAGCTGAGCCTCTCTAAGAATAGTGAGCAAGGGGTCCACGTCTGGATTCCCCTAGTAACTGAGGGTGAGACCCAAAGTTACTTGAAATATGCAAATAACAAGGGGGGTCCTGGGAGACTCTCTGCCAGACATGAGTCCTGGTTACAAGAGCCTTACCCAGAGAATTTAGCTCACTATCTTTCATAGAGGAGAAATATCCTTAACATATCAGTCTTTGTTCTGCACTGGGGCAGTCCAGCATCGAAATGCTAGTCAATTCTCATCTGAACAAGAGTACCAACAGCAACCCCAGACACATGTTTCGGTCTGGTTGAAACTCATCAATTGGATGTAGCTGTGCCTCTCTAAGAATAGTGAGCAAGGGGTCAACATCTGGATTCCCCTAGTAACTGAGGGTGAGACCCAAAGTTACTTGAAATATGCAAATAACAAGGGGGGTCCTGGGAGACTCCCTGCCAGACATGAGTCCTGGTTACAAGAGCCTTACCCAGAGTCTTTAGCTCACTATCTTTCACAGAGGAGAAATATCCTAAACATATAAGTCTTTGTCCTGCCCTGGGGCAGTCCAGCACCGAAATGCTAGGCAATTCTCCTCTGAACAAGAGTACCAACAGCAATCCCAGACACGTGTTTCTGTCTGGTTGAACCTCATCAGTAGTGTGTAGCTGTGCTTCTCTAAGAATAGTGAGCAAGGGGTCCATGTCTGTATTCCCCTAGTAACTGAGGGTGAGACCCAAAGTTACTTGAAATAGCCAAATAACAAGGAGGGTCCTGGGAGACCCTCTGCCAGACATGAGTCCTGGTTACAAAAGCCTTACCCAGAGTCTTTAGCTCACTATCTTTCACAGAGGAGAAATATCCTAAACATATCAGTCTTTGTCCTGCCCTGGGGCAGTCCAGCACAGAAATGCTAGGCAATTCTCCTCTGAACAAGAATACCAACAGCAACCCCAGACACGTGTTTTGGTGTGGTTGAACCTCATCAGTAGGATGTAGCTGTCCCTCTCTAAGAATAGTGAGCAAGGGGTCCACCTCTGGATTCCCCTAGTAACTGAGGGTGAGACCCAAAGTTACTTGAAATATGCAAATAACAAGGGGGGTCCTGGGAGACTCTCTGCCAGACAGGAGTCCTGGTTTCAAGAGCCTTATCTAGAGTCTTTAGCTCGCTATCTTTCACAGAGGAGAAATATCCTAAACATATCAGTCTTTGTCCTGCCCTGGGGCAGTCCAGCACCGAAATGCTAGGCAATTATCCTCTGAACAAGAGTACCAACAGCAACCCCAGACACATGTTTTTGTCTGGTTGAACCTCATCAGTAGGGTGTAGCTGTGCCTCTCTAAGAATAGTGAGCAAGGGGTCCACATCTGGATTCCCCTAGTAACTGAGGGTGTGACCCAAAGTTACTTGAAATATGCAAATAACAAGGGGGGTACTGGGAGACTATCTGCCAGACATGAGTCCTGGTTACAAGAGCCTTACCCAGAGTCTTTAGCTCACTATCTTTCACAGAGGAGAAATATCCTAAACATATCAGTCTTTGTCCTGCACTGGGGCAGTCCAGCACCGAAATGCTAGTCAATTCTCCTCTGAACAAGAGTACCAACAGCAACCCCAGACACATGTTTCGGTGTGGTTTAACCTCATCAGTAGGATGTAGCTGTCCCTCTCTAACAATAGTGAGCAAGGGTCCACCTCTGGATTCCCCTAGTATCTGAGGGTGAGACCGAAAGTTACTTGAAATATGCAAATAACAAAGGGGTCCTGGGATACTCTCTGCCAGACAGGAGTCCTGGTTACAAGAGCCTTACCCAGAGTCTTTAGCTCACTATCTTTCACAGAGGAGAAATATCCTAAACATATCAGTCTTTGTCCTGCCCTGGGCCGGTTCAGCTCGGAAATGCTAGGCAATTCTCCTCCGAACAAGAGTACCAACAGCAACCCCAAACACGTGTTTTGGTCTGGTTGAACCTCATCAGTAGGTTGTAGCTGTGCCTCTCTAAGAATAGTGAGCAAGGGGTCCATGTCTGGATTCCCCTAGTAACTGAGGGTGAGACCCAAAGTTACTTGAAATATGCAAATAACAAGGGGGGTACTGGGAGACTCCCTGCCAGACATGAGTCCTGGTTACAAGAGCCTTACCCAGAGTCTTTAGCTCACTATCTTTCACAGAGGAGAAATATCCTAAACATATCAGTCTTTGTCCTGCCCTGAGGCAGTCCAGCACTGAAATGCTAGGCAATTCTCCTCCGAACAAGAGTACCAACAGCAACCCACAGACACGTGTTTCGGTCGGACTGGTTGAACCTCATCAGTATGGTGTAGTTGTGCCTCTCTAAGAATCGTGAGCAAGGGGTCCACGTCTGGATTCCCCTAGTAACTGAGGCTGAGACCCAAACTTACTTGAAATATGCAAATAACAAGGGGGGGGGTCCTGGGAGACTCTCTGCCAGACATGAGTCCTGGATACAAGAGCCTTACCCAGAGTCTTTAGCTCACTATCTTTCACAGAGGAGAAATATCCTAAACATATGAGTCTTTGTCCTGCCCCGGGGCAGTCCAGCACCGAAATGCTAGGCAATTCTCCTCTAATCAAGAGTACCAACAGCAACCCCAGACATGCGTTTCGGTGTGGTTGAAACTCATCAGTAGGGTGTAGCTGTGCCTCTCTAAGAATAGTGAGCAAGGGGTCCACGTCTGGATTCCCCTAGTAACTGAGGGTGAGACCCAAAGTTACTTGAAATATACAAATAACAAGGGGGGTCCTGGGAGACTCTCTGCAAGACATGAGTCCTGGTTACAAGAGCCTTACCTAGAGTCTTAAGCTCACTATCTTTCACAGGGGAGAAATATCCTAAACATATCAGTCTTTGTCCTGCCCTGGGGCAGTCCAGCACCGAAATGCTAGGCAATTCTCCTCTGAACAAGAGTACCAACAGCAACCCAAGACACGTGTTTCTGTCTGGTTGAACCTCATCAGTAGTGTGTAGCTGTGCTTCTCTAAGTATAGTGAGGAAAGGGTCCACGTCTGGGATCCCCTAGTAACTGAGAGTGAGACCCAAAGTTACTTGAAATATGCAAATAACAAGGGGGTACTGGGAGACTCTCTGCCAGACATGAGTCCTGGTTAAAAGAGCCTTACCCAGAGTCTTTAGCTCACTATCTTTCACAGAGGAGAAATATCCTAAACATATGTGTCTTTGTCCTGCCCTGGGGCAGTCCAGCACAGAAATGCTAGGCAATTCTCCTCTGAACAAGAGTACCAACAGCAACCACAGACACGTGTTTCTGTCTGGTTGAACCTCATCAGTAGTGTGTAGCTGTGCTTCTCTAAGAATAGTGACCAAGGGGTCCACGTCTGGGTTCCCCTAGTAACTGAGGGTGAGACCCAACGTTACTTGAAATATGCAAATAACAAGGGGGGTCCTGGGAGACTCTCTGCCAGACATGAGTCCTGGTTACAAGATCCTTACCCAGAGTCTTTAGCTCACTATCTTTCACAGAGGAGAAATATCCTAAACATATCAGTCTTTGTCCTGCCCTGGGGCAGTCCAGCACCGAAATGCTACGCAATTCTCCTCTGAACAAGAGTACCAACATCAACCCCAGACACGTGTTTTGGTCTGGTTGAACCTCATCAGTAGGGTGTAGCTGTGCCCCTCTAAGAATAGTGAGCAAGGGGTCCACGTCTGGATTCCCCTAGTAACTGAGGGTGAGACCCAAAGTTACTTGAAATATGCAAATAACGAGGGGGGTACTGGGAGACTTTCTGCCAGACATGAGTCCTGGTTACAAGAGCCTTACCCAGAGTCTTTAGCTCACTATCTTTCACAGAGGAGAAATATCCAAAACATATCAGTCTTTGTCCTGCCCTGGGGCAGTCCAGCACCGAAATGCTAGGCAATTATCCTCGGAACAAGAGTACCAACAGCAACCCACAGACACCTGTTTCGGTCGGACTGGTTGAACCTCATCAGTAGGGTGTAGTTGTGCCTCTCTAAGAATAGTGAGCAAGGGGTCCACGTCTGGATTCCCCTAGTAACTGAGGGTGAGACCCAAAGTTACTTAAAATATGCAAATAACAGGGGGGGTACTGGGAGACTCTCTGACTGACATGAGTCCTGGTTACAAGAGCCTTACCCAGAGTCTTTAGCTCACTTTCTTTCACAGAGGAGAAATATCCTAAACATATCAGTCTTTGTCCTGCCCTGGGCCAGTCCAGAACCGAAATGCTAGGCAATTCTCCTCGGAACAAGAGTACCAACAGCAACCCCAGACACGTGTTTTGGTCTGGTTGAACCTCATCAGTAGGGTGTAGTTGTGCCTCTCTAAGAATAGTGAGCAAGGGGTCCACGTCTGGATTCCCCTAGTAACTGAGGGTGAGACCCAAAGTTACTTGAAATATGCAAATAACAAGGGGGGGAGTCCTGGGAGACTCTCTGCCAGACATGAGTCCTGGTTAAAAGAGCCTTACCCAGAGTCTTTACCTCACTATCTTTCACAGAGGAGAAATATCCTAAACATATCAGTCTTTGTCCTGCATTTGGGCAGTCCAGCACCGAATTGCTAGTCAATTCTCCTCTGAACAAGAGTACCAACAGTAACCCCAGACACGTGTTTCTGTCTGGTTGAACCTCATCAGTAGTGTGTAGCTGTGCTTCTCTAAGAATAGTGAGCAAGGGGTCTACGTCGGGGTTCCCCTAGTAACTGAGGGTGAGACCCAAAGTTACTTAAAATATGCAAATAACAGGGGGGGGTACTGGGAGACTCTCTGCCAGACATGAGTCCTGGTTAAAAGAGCCTTACCCAGAGTCTTTTGCTCACTATCTTTCACAGAGGAGAAATATCCTAAACATATCAGTCTTTGCCCTGCACTGGGACAGTCCAGCACCAAATTGCTAGTCAATTCTCCTCTGAACAAGAGTACCAACAGCAACCCCATACACGTGTTTCGGTATGGTTGAACCTCATCAGTAGGATGTAGCTGTGCCTCTCTAAGAATAGTGAGCAAGGGGTCCACGTCTGGATTCCCCTAGTAACTGAGGGTGAGACCCAAAGTTACTTGAAATATGCAAATAACAAGGGGTGTCCTGGGAGACTCTCTGCCAGACATGAGTCCTGGTTACAAGAGCCTTACCCAGAGTCTTTAGCTCACTATCTTTCACAGAGGAGAAATATCCTAAACATATCAGTCTTTGTCCTGCCCTGGGGCAGTCCAGCACCGAAATGCTACGCAATTCTCCTCTGAACAAGAGTACCAACATCAACCCCAGACACGTGTTTTGGTCTGGTTGAACCTCATCAGTAGGGTGTAGCTGTGCCCCTCTAAGAATAGTGAGCAAGGGGTCCACGTCTGGATTCCCCTAGTAACTGAGGGTGAGACCCAAAGTTACTTGAAATATGCAAATAACGAGGGGGGTACTGGGAGACTTTCTGCCAGACATGAGTCCTGGTTACAAGAGCCTTACCCAGAGTCTTTAGCTCACTATCTTTCACAGAGGAGAAATATCCAAAACATATCAGTCTTTGTCCTGCCCTGGGGCAGTCCAGCACCGAAATGCTAGGCAATTATCCTCGGAACAAGAGTACCAACAGCAACCCACAGACACCTGTTTCGGTCGGACTGGTTGAACCTCATCAGTAGGGTGTAGTTGTGCCTCTCTAAGAATAGTGAGCAAGGGGTCCACGTCTGGATTCCCCTAGTAACTGAGGGTGAGACCCAAAGTTACTTAAAATATGCAAATAACAGGGGGGGTACTGGGAGACTCTCTGACTGACATGAGTCCTGGTTACAAGAGCCTTACCCAGAGTCTTTAGCTCACTTTCTTTCACAGAGGAGAAATATCCTAAACATATCAGTCTTTGTCCTGCCCTGGGCCAGTCCAGAACCGAAATGCTAGGCAATTCTCCTCGGAACAAGAGTACCAACAGCAACCCCAGACACGTGTTTTGGTCTGGTTGAACCTCATCAGTAGGGTGTAGTTGTGCCTCTCTAAGAATAGTGAGCAAGGGGTCCACGTCTGGATTCCCCTAGTAACTGAGGGTGAGACCCAAAGTTACTTGAAATATGCAAATAACAAGGGGGGGAGTCCTGGGAGACTCTCTGCCAGACATGAGTCCTGGTTAAAAGAGCCTTACCCAGAGTCTTTACCTCACTATCTTTCACAGAGGAGAAATATCCTAAACATATCAGTCTTTGTCCTGCATTTGGGCAGTCCAGCACCGAATTGCTAGTCAATTCTCCTCTGAACAAGAGTACCAACAGTAACCCCAGACACGTGTTTCTGTCTGGTTGAACCTCATCAGTAGTGTGTAGCTGTGCTTCTCTAAGAATAGTGAGCAAGGGGTCTACGTCGGGGTTCCCCTAGTAACTGAGGGTGAGACCCAAAGTTACTTAAAATATGCAAATAACAGGGGGGGGTACTGGGAGACTCTCTGCCAGACATGAGTCCTGGTTAAAAGAGCCTTACCCAGAGTCTTTTGATCACTATCTTTCACAGAGGAGAAATATCCTAAACATATCAGTCTTTGCCCTGCACTGGGACAGTCCAGCACCAAATTGCTAGTCAATTCTCCTCTGAACAAGAGTACCAACAGCAACCCCATACACGTGTTTCGGTATGGTTGAACCTCATCAGTAGGATGTAGCTGTGCCTCTCTAAGAATAGTGAGCAAGGGGTCCACGTCTGGATTCCCCTAGTAACTGAGGGTGAGACCCAAAGTTACTTGAAATATGCAAATAACAAGGGGTGTCCTGGGAGACTCTCTGCCAGACATGAGTCCTGGTTACAAGAGCCTTACCCAGAGTCTTTAGCTCACTATCTTTCACAGAGGAGAAATATCCTAAACATATCAGTCTTTGTCCTGCCCTGGGCCAGTCCAGAACCGAAATGCTAGGCAATTCTCCTCGGAACAAGAGTACCAACAGCAACCCCAGACACGAGTTTTGGTCTGGTTGAATCTCATCAGTATGGTGTAGCTGAGCCTCTCTAAGAATAGTGAGCAAGGGGTCCACGTCTGGATTCCCCTAGTAACTGAGGGTGAGACCCAAAGTTACTTGAAATATGCAAATAACAAGGGGGGTCCTGGGAGACTCTCTGCCAGACATGAGTCCTGGTTACAAGAGCCTTACCCAGAGAATTTAGCTCACTATCTTTCATAGAGGAGAAATATCCTTAACATATCAGTCTTTGTCCTGCACTGGGGCAGTCCAGCATCGAAATGCTAGTCAATTCTCCTGTGAACAAGAGTACCAACAGCAACCCCATACACATGTTTCGGTCTGGTTGAAACTCATCAATTGGATGTAGCTGTGCCTCTCTAAGAATAGTGTGCAAGGGGTCAACATCTGGATTCCCCTAGTAACTGAGGGTGAGACCCAAAGTTACTTGAAACATGCAAATAACAGGGGGGGTCCTGGGAGACTCCCTGCCAGACATGAGTCCTGGTTACAAGAGCCTTACCCAGAGTCTTTAGCTCACTATCTTTCACAGAGGAGAAATATCCTAAACATATAAGTCGTTGTCCTGCCCTGGGGCAGTCCAGCACCGAAATGCTAGGCAATTCTCCTCTGAACAAGAGTACCAACAGCAATCCCAGACACATGTTTCTGTCTGGTTGAACCTCATCAGTAGTGTGTAGCTGTGCTTCTCTAAGAATAGTGAGCAAGGGGTCCATGTCTGTATTCCCCTAGTAACTGAGGGTGAGACCCAAAGTTACTTGAAATAGCCAAATAACAAGGAGGGTCCTGGGAGACCCTCTGCCAGACATGAGTCCTGGTTACAAAAGCCTTACCCAGAGTCTTTAGCTCACTATCTTTCACAGAGGAGAAATATCCTAAACATATCAGTCTTTGTCCTGCCCTGGGGAAGTCCAGCACAGAAATGCTAGGCAATTCTCCTCTGAACAAGAATACCAACAGCAACCCCAGACACATGTTTTGGTGTGGATGAACCTCATCAGTAGGATGTAGCTGTCCCTCTCTAAGAATAGTGAGCAAGGGGTCCACCTCTGGATTCCCCTAGTAACTGAGGGTGAGACCCAAAGTTACTTGAAATATGCAAATAACAAGGGGGGTCCTGGGAGACTCTCTGCCAGACAGGAGTCCTGGTTTCAAGAGCCTTATCTAGAGTCTTTAGCTCGCTATCTTTCACAGAGGAGAAATATCCTAAACATATCAGTCTTTGTCCTGCCCTGGGGCAGTCCAGCACCGAAATGCTAGGCAATTATCCTCTGAACAAGAGTACCAACAGCAACCCCAGACACATGTTTTTGTCTGGTTGAACCTCATCAGTAGGGTGTAGCTGTGCCTCTCTAAGAATAGTGAGCAAGGGGTCCACGTCTGGATTCCCCTAGTAACTGAGGGTGTGACCCAAAGTTACTTGAAATATGCAAATAACAAGGGGGGTACTGGGAGACTATCTGCCAGACATGAGTCCTGGTTACAAGAGCCTTACCCAGAGTCTTTAGCTCACTATCTTTCACAGAGGAGAAATATCCTAAACATATCAGTCTTTGTCCTGCACTGGGGCAGTCCAGCACCGAAATGCTAGTCAATTCTCCTCTGAACAAGAGTACCAACAGCAACCCCAGACACATGTTTCGGTGTGGTTTAACCTCATCAGTAGGATGTAGCTGTCCCTCTCTAACAATAGTGAGCAAGGGTCCACCTCTGGATTCCCCTAGTATCTGAGGGTGAGACCGAAAGTTACTTGAAATATGCAAATAACAAAGGGGTCCTGGGATACTCTCTGCCAGACAGGAGTCCTGGTTACAAGAGCCTTACCCAGAGTCTTTAGCTCACTATCTTTCACAGAGGAGAAATATCCTAAACATATCAGTCTTTGTCCTGCCCTGGGCCGGTTCAGCTCGGAAATGCTAGGCAATTCTCCTCCGAACAAGAGTACCAACAGCAACCCCAAACACGTGTTTTGGTCTGGTTGAACCTCATCAGTAGGTTGTAGCTGTGCCTCTCTAAGAATAGTGAGCAAGGGGTCCATGTCTGGATTCCCCTAGTAACTGAGGGTGAGACCCAAAGTTACTTGAAATATGCAAATAACAAGGGGGGTACTGGGAGACTCCCTGCCAGACATGAGTCCTGGTTACAAGAGCCTTACCCAGAGTCTTTAGCTCACTATCTTTCACAGAGGAGAAATATCCTAAACATATCAGTCTTTGTCCTGCCCTGAGGCAGTCCAGCACTGAAATGCTAGGCAATTCTCCTCCGAACAAGAGTACCAACAGCAACCCACAGACACGTGTTTCGGTCGGACTGGTTGAACCTCATCAGTAGGGTGTAGTTGTGCCTCTCTAAGAATCGTGAGCAAGGGGTCCACGTCTGGATTCCCCTAGTAACTGAGGCTGAGACCCAAAGTTACTTGAAATATGCAAATAACAAGGGGGGGGGGTCCTGGGAGACTCTCTGCCAGACATGAGTCCTGGATACAAGAGCCTTACCCAGAGTCTTTAGCTCACTATCTTTCACAGAGGAGAAATATCCTAAACATATGAGTCTTTGTCCTGCCCCGGGGCAGTCCAGCACCGAAATGCTAGGCAATTCTCCTCTAATCAAGAGTACCAACAGCAACCCCAGACATGCGTTTCGGTGTGGTTGAAACTCATCAGTAGGGTGTAGCTGTGCCTCTCTAAGAATAGTGAGCAAGGGGTCCACGTCTGGATTCCCCTAGTAACTGAGGGTGAGACCCAAAGTTACTTGAAATATACAAATAACAAGGGGGGTCCTGGGAGACTCTCTGCAAGACATGAGTCCTGGTTACAAGAGCCTTACCTAGAGTCTTAAGCTCACTATCTTTCACAGGGGAGAAATATCCTAAACATATCAGTCTTTGTCCTGCCCTGGGGCAGTCCAGCACCGAAATGCTAGTCAATTCTCCTCTGAACAAGAGTACCAACAGCAACCCCAGACACGTGTTTCTGTCTGGTTGAACCTCATCAGTAGTGTGTAGCTGTGCTTCTCTAAGAATAGTGAGCAAGGGGTCCACGTCTGGGATCCCCTAGTAACTGAGGGTGAGACCCAAAGTTACTTGAAATATGCAAATAACAAGGGGGTACTGGGAGACTCTCTGCCAGACATGAGTCCTGGTTACAAGATCCTTACCCAGAGTCTTTAGCTCACTATCTTTCACAGAGGAGAAATATCCTAAACATATCAGTCTTTGTCCTGCCCTGGGGCAGTCCAGCACCGAAATGCTACGCAATTCTCCCCTGAACAAGAGTACCAACATCAACCCCAGACACGTGTTTTGGTCTGGTTGAACCTCATCAGTAGGGTGTAGCTGTGCCCCTCTAAGAATAGTGAGCAAGGGGTCCACGTCTGGATTCCCCTAGTAACTGAGGGTGAGACCCAAAGTTACTTGAAATATGCAAATAACAAGGGGGGGGTCCTGGGAGACTCTCTGCCAGACATGATTCCTGGAGACAAGAGCCTTACCCAGAGTCTTTAGCTCACTATCTTTCACAGAGGAGAAATATCCTAAACATATGAGTCTTTGTCCTGCCCTGGGGCAGTCCAGCACCGAAATGCTAGGCAATTCTCCTCTAAACAAGAGTACCAACAGCAACCCCAGACATGTGTTTCTGTGTGGTTGAAACTCATCAGAAGGGTGTAGCTGTGCCTCTCTAAGAACAGTGAGCAAGGGGTCCACGTCTGGATTCCCCTAGTAACTGAGGGTGAGACCCAAAGTTACTTGAAATATACAAATAACAAGGGGGGTCCTGAGAGACTCTCTGCAAGACATGAGTCCTGGTTACAAGAGCCTTACCTAGAGTCTTAAGCTCACTATCTTTCACAGGGGAGAAATATCCTAAACATATCAGTCTTTGTCCTGCCCTGGGGCAGTCCAGCACCGAAATGCTAGGCAATTCTCCTCTGAACAAGAGTACCAACAGCAACCCCAGACACGTGTTTCTGTCTGGTTGAACCTCATCAGTAGTGTGTAGCTGTGCTTCTCTAAGAATAGTGAGCAAGGGGTCCACGTCTGGGATCCCCTAGTAACTGAGGGTGAGACCCAAAGTTACTTGAAATATGCAAATAACAAGGGGGTACTGGGAGACTCTCTGCCAGACATGAGTCCTGGTTACAAGATCCTTACCCAGAGTCTTTAGCTCACTATCTTTCACAGAGGAGAAATATCCTAAACATATCAGTCTTTGTCCTGCCCTGGGGCAGTCCAGCACCGAAATGCTACGCAATTCTCCCCTGAACAAGAGTACCAACATCAACCCCAGACACGTGTTTTGGTCTGGTTGAACCTCATCAGTAGGGTGTAGCTGTGCCCCTCTAAGAATAGTGAGCAAGGGGTCCACGTCTGGATTCCCCTAGTAACTGAGGGTGAGACCCAAAGTTACTTGAAATATGCAAATAACAAGGGGGGTACTGGGAGACTTTCTGCCAGACATGAGTCCTGGTTACAAGAGCCTTACCCAGAGTCTTTAGCTCACTATCTTTCACAGAGGAGAAATATCCTAAACATAGCAGTCTTTGTCCTGCCCTGGGGCAGTCCAGCACTGAAATGCTAGGCAATTCTCCTCTGAACAAGAGTACCAACAGCAACCCACAGACACTTGTTTCGGTCGGACTGTTGAACCTCATCAGTAGGGTGTAGTTGTGCCTCTCTAAGAATAGTGAGCAAGGGGTCCACGTCTGGATTCCCCTAGTAACTGAGGGTGAGACCCAAAGTTACTTAAAATATGCAAATAACAAGGGGAGGGGGTCCTGGGAGACTCTCTGCCAGACATGAGTCCTGGATACAAGAGCCTTACCCAGAGTCTTTAGCTCACTATCTTTCACAGAGGAGAAATATCCTAAACATATGAGTCTTTGTCCTGCCATGGGGCAGTCCAGCACCGAAATGCTAGGCAATTCTCCTCTAAACAAGAGTACCAACAGCAACCCCAGACATGTGTTTCTGTGTGGTTGAAACTCATCAGTAGGGTGTAGCTGTGCCTCTCTAAGAATAGTGAGCAAGGGGTCCACGTCTGGATTCCCCTAGTAACTGAGGGTGAGACCCAAAGTTACTTGAAATATGCAAATAACAAGGGGGGTCCTGGGAGACTCTCTGCAAGACATGAGTCCTGGTTACAAGAGCCTTACCTAGAGTCTTAAGCACACTATATTTCACAGGGGAGAAATATCCTAAACATATGAGTCTTTGCCCTGCCCTGGGGCAGTCCAGCACCGAAATGCTAGGCAATTCTCCTCTGAACAAGAGTACCAACAGCAACCCCAGACACGTGTTTCTGTCTGGTTGAACCTCATCAGTAGTGTGTAGCTGTGCTTCTCTAAGAATAGTGAGCAAGGGGTCCACGTCTGGGTTCCCCTAGTAACTGAGGGTGAGACCCAAAGTTACTTAAAATATGCAAATAACAGGGGGGGTACTGGGAGACTCTCTGCCAGACATGAGTCCTGGTTAAAAGAGCCTTACCCAGAGTCTTTTGCTCACTAGCTTTCACAGAGGAGAAATATCCTAAACATATGAGTGTTTGTCCTGCCCTGGGCCGGTTCAGCTCCGAAATGCTAGGCAATTCTCCTCCGAACAAGAGTACCAACAGCAACCCCAGACACGTGTTTCGGTATGGTTGAACCTCATCAGTAGGATGTAGCTGTGCCTCTCTAAGAATAGTGAGCAAGGGGTCCACGTCTGGATTCCCCTAGTAACTGAGGGTGAGACCCAAAGTTACTTGAAATATGCAAATAACAAGGGGTGTCCTGGGAGACTCTCTGCCAGACATGAGTCCTGGTTACAAGAGCCTTACCCAGAGTCTTTAGCTCACTATCTTTCACAGAGGAGAAATATCCTAAACATATCAGTCTTTGTCCTGCCCTGGGCCAGTCCAGAACCGAAATGCTAGGCAATTCTCCTCGGAACAAGAGTACCAACAGCAACCCCAGACACGTGTTTTGGTCTGGTTGAACCTCATCAGTAGGGTGTAGCTGTGCCCCTCTAAGAATAGTGAGCAAGGGGTCCACGTCTGGATTCCGCTAGTAACTGAGGGTGAGACCCAAAGTTACTTGAAATATGTAAATAACAAGGGGGGTCCTGGGAGACTCTCTGCCAGACATGAGTCCTGGTTACAAGAGCCTTACCCAGAGTCTTTAGCTCACTATCTTTCACAGAGTAGAAATATCCTAAACATATCAGTCTTTGTCCTGCCCTGGGGCAGTCCAGCACCAAAATGCTAGGCAATTATCCTCTGAACAAGAGTACCAACAGCAACCCCAGACACGTGTTTTGGTCTGGTTGAACCTCATCAGTAGGGTGTAGCTGTGCCTCTCTACGAATAGTGAGCAAGTGGTCCAAGTCTGGATTCCCCTAGTAACTGAGGGTGTGACCCAAAGTTACTTGAAATATGCAAATAACAAGGGGGGTACTGGGAGACTCTATGCCACACATGAGTCCTGGTTACAAGAGCCTTACCCAGAGAAGTTAGCTCACTATCTTTCATAGAGGAGAAATATCCTAAACATATCAGTCTTTGTCCTGCACTGGTGCAGTCCAGCACCGAAATGCTAGTCAATTCTCCTCTGAACAAGAGTACCAACAGCAACCCCAGACACGTGTTTCGGTCTGGTTGAAACTCATCAATTGGATGTAGCTGTGCCTCTCTAAGAATAGTGAGCAAGGGGTCCACGTCTGGATTCCCCTAGTAACTGAGGGTGAGACCCAAAGTTACTTGAAATATGCAAATAACAAGGGGGGTCCTGGGAGACTCCCTGCCAGACATGAGTCCTGGTTACAAGAGCCTTACCCAGAGTCTTTAGCTCACTATCTTTCACAGAGGAGAAATATCCTAAACATATAAGTCTTTGTCCTGCCCTGGGGCAGTCCAGCACCGAAATGCTAGGCAATTCTCCTCTGAACAAGAGTACCAACAGCAACCCCAGACACGTGCTTCTGTCTGGTTGAACCTCATCAGTAGTGTGTAGCTGTGCTTCTCTAAGAATAGTGAGCAAGGGGTCCACGTCTGGGTTCCCCTAGTAACTGAGGGTGAGACCCAAAGTTACTTGAAATAGCCAAATAACAAGGAGGGTCCTGGGAGACCCTCTGCCAGACATGAGTCCTGGTTACAAAAGCCTTACCCAGAGTCTTTAGCTCACTATCTTTCACAGAGGAGAAATATCCTAAACATATCAGTCTTTGTCCTGCCCTGGGGCAGTCCAGCACAGAAATGCTAGGCAATTCTCGTCTGAACTGGAATACCAACAGCAACCCCAGACACGTGTTTTGGTGTGGTTGAACCTCATCAGTAGGATGTAGCTGTCCCTCTCTAAGAATAGTGAGCAAGGGGTCCACCTCTGGATTCCCCTAGTAACTGAGGGTGAGACCCAAAGTTACTTGAAATATGCAAATAACAAGGGGGTTCCTGGGAGACTCTCTGCCAGACAGGAGTCCTGGTTTCAAGAGCCTTACCCAGAGTCTTTAGCTCGCTATCTTTCACAGAGGAGAAATATCCTAAACATATCAGTCTTTGTCCTGCCATGGGCCGGTTCAGCTCCGAAATGCTAGGCAATTCTCCTCCGAACAAGAGTACCAACAGCAACCCCAAACACGTGTTTCGGTCTGGTTGAAACTCATCAGTAGGGTGTAGCTGTGCCTCTCTAAGAATAGTGAGCAATGGGTCCACGTCTGGATTCCCCTAGTAACTGAGGGTGAGACCCAAAGTTACTTGAAATATGCAAATAACAAGGGGGGTCCTGGGAGACTCTCTGCCAGACATGAGTCCTGGTTGCAAGAACCTTACCCAGAGTCTTTAGCTCACTATCTTTCACAGAGGAGAATTAGCCTAAACAAATCGATCTTTGTCCTGCACTGGGGCAGTCCAGGACCAAAATGCTAGTCAATTCTCCTCTGAACAAGAGTACGAACAGCAACCCCAGACACGTGTTTTGGTCTGGTTGAACCTCATCAGTAGTATGTAGCCGTGCCTCTCTAAGAATAGTGAGTAAGGGGTCCACGTCTGGATTCCTCTAGTAACTGAGGGTGAGACCCAAAGTTACTTGAAATATGCAAATAACAAGGGGGTCCTGGGAGACTCTCTGCCAGACATGAGTCCTGTTTACTAGAGCCTTACCCAGAGTCTTTAGCTCACTATCTTTCACAGAAGAGAAATATCCTAAACATATCAGTCTTAGTCCTGCCCTGGGGCAGTCCAGCACCGAAATGCTAGGCAAATATCCTCTGAACAAGAGTACCAACAGCAACCCCAGACACGTGTTTTGATCTGGTTGAATCTCATCAGTAGGGTGTAGCTGTGCCTCTCTAAGAATAGTGAGCAAGGAGTCCATGTCTGGATTCCCTAGTAACTGAGGATGAGACCCAAAGTTACTTGAAATATGCAAATAACAAGGGGGGTACTCGGAGACTCCCTGCCAGACATGAGTCCTGGTTACAAGAGCCTTACCCAGAGTCTTTAGCTCACTATCTTTCACAGAGGAGAAATATCCTAAACATATCAGTCTTTGTCCTGCCCTGAGGCAGTCCAGCACTGAAATGCTAGGCAATTCTCCTCCGAACAAGAGTACCAACAGCAACCCACAGACACGTGTTTCGGTCGGACTGGTTGAATCTCATCAGTAGGGTGTAGTTGTGCCTCTCTAAGAATCGTGAGCAAGGGGTCCACGTCTGGATTCCCCTAGTAACTGAGGGTGAGACCCAAAGTTACTTGAAATATGCAAATAACAAGGGGGGGTCCTGGGAGACTCTCTGCCAGACATGAGTCCTGGATACAAGAGCCTTACCCAGAGTCTTTAGCTCACTATCTTTCACAGAGGAGAAATATCCTAAACATATGAGTCTTTGTCCTGCCCCGGGGCAGTCCAGCACCGAAATGCTAGGCAATTCTCCTCTAATCAAGAGTACCAACAGCAACCCCAGACATGCGTTTCGGTGTGGTTGAAACTCATCAGTAGGGTGTAGCTGTGCCTCTCTAAGAATAGTGAGCAAGGGGTCCACGTCTGGATTCCCCTAGTAACTGAGGGTGAGACCCAAAGTTACTTGAAATATGCAAATAACAAGGGGGGTCCTGGGAGACTCTCTGCAAGATATGAGTCCTGGTTACAAGAGCCTTACCTAGAGTCTTAAGCTCACTATCTTTCACAGGGGAGAAATATCCTAAACATATCAGTCTTTGTCCTGCCCTGGGGCAGTCCAGCACCGAAATGCTAGGCAATTCTCCTCTGAACAAGAGTACCAACAGCAACCCCAGACAAGTGCTTCTGTCTGGTTGAACCTCATCAGTAGTGTGTAGCTGTGCTTCTCTAAGAATAGTGAGCAAAGGGGCCACGTCTGGGTTCCCCTAGTAACTGAGGGTGAGACCCAAAGTTACTTGAAATATGCAAATAACAAGGGGGTACTGGGAGACTCTTTGCCAGACATGAGTCCTGGTTAAAAGAGCCTTACCCAGAGTCTTTAGCTGACTACCTTTCACAGAGGAGAAATATCCTAAACATATCAGTCTTTGTCCTGCATTTGGGCAGTCCAGCACCGAATTGCTAGTCAATTCTCCTCTGAACAAGAGTACCAACAGCAACCGCAGACACGTGTTTCTGTCTGGTTGAACCTCATCAGTAGTGTGTAGCTGTGCTTCTCTAAGAATAGTGAGCAAGGGGTCCACGTCTGGGTTCCCCTAGTAACTGAGGGTGAGACCCAAAGTTACTTAAAATATGCAAATAACAGGGGGGGGTACTGGGAGACTCTCTGCCAAACATGAGTCCTTGTTAAAAGAGCCTTACCCAGAGTCTTTTGCTCACTATCTTTCACAGAGGAGAAATATCCTAAACATATCAGTCTTTGCCCTGCACTGGGACAGTCCAGCACCGAATTGCTAGTCAATTCTCCTCTGAACAAGAGTACCAACAGCAACCCCAGACACGTGTTTCGGTATGGTTGAACCTCATCAGTAGGATGTAGCTGTGCCTCTCTAAGAATAGTGAGCAAGGGGTCCACGTCTGGATTCCCCTAGTAACTGAGGGTGAGACCCAAAGTTACTTGAAATATGCAAATAACAAGGGGTGTCCTGGGAGACTCTCTGCCAGACATGAGTCCTGGTTACAAGAGCCTTACCCAGAGTCTTTAGCTCACTATCTTTCACAGAGGAGAAATATCCTAAACATATCAGTCTTTGTCCTGCCCTGGGCCAGTCCAGAACCGAAATGCTAGGCAATTCTCCTCGGAACAAGAGTACCAACAGCAACCCCAGACACGTGTTTTGGTCTGGTTGAACCTCATCAGTATGGTGTAGCTGAGCCTCTCTAAGAATAGTGAGCAAGGGGTCCACGTCTGGATTCCCCTAGTAGTTACCCAAAGTAGGTGAGACCCAAAGTTACTTGAAATATGCAAATAACAAGGGGGGTCCTGGGAGACTCTCTGCCAGACATGAGTCCTGGTTACAAGAGCCTTACCCAGAGTCTTTAGCTCACTATCTTTCACAGAGGAGAAATATCCTAAACATATCAGTCTTTGTCCTGCACTGGGGCAGTCCAGCACCGAAATGCTAGTCAATTCTCCTCTGAACAAGAGTACCAACAGCAACCCCAGACACATGTTTCGGTCTGGTTGAAACTCATCAATTGGATGTAGTTGTGCCTCTCTAAGAATAGTGAGCAAGGGGTCCATGTCTGTATTCCCCGATTAACTGAGGGTGAGACCCAAAGTTACTTGAAATAGCCAAATAACAAGGAGGGTCCTGGGAGACCCTCTGCCAGACATGAGTCCTGGTTACAAAAGCCTTACCCAGAGTCTTTAGCTCACTATCTTTCACAGAGGAGAAATATCCTAAACATATCAGTCTTTGTCCTGCCCTGGGGCAGTCCAGCACAGAAATGCTAGGCAATTCTCCTCTGAACAAGAATACCAACAGCAACCCCAGACACGTGTTTTGGTGTGGTTGAACCTCATCAGTAGGATGTAGCTGTCCCTCTCTAAGAATAGTGAGCAAGGGGTCCACCTCTGGATTCCCCTAGTAACTGAGGGTGAGACCCAAAGTTACTTGAAATATGCAAATAACAAGGGGGGTCCTGGGAGACTCTCTGCCAGACAGGAGTCCTGGTTTCAAGAGCCTTACCCAGAGTCTTTAGCTCGCTATCTTTCACAGAGGAGAAATATCCTAAACATATCAGTCTTTGTCCTGCCCTGGGGTAGTCCAGCACCGAAATGCTAGGCAATTATCCTCTGAACAAGAGTACCAACAGCAACCCCAGACACATGTTTTGGTCTGGTTGAACCTCATCAGTAGGGTGTAGCTGAGCCTCTCTAAGAATAGTGAGCAAGGGGTCCACGTCTGGATTCCCCTAGTAACTGAGGGTGTGACCCAAAGTAACTTGAAATATGCAAATAACAAGGGGGGTACTGGGAGACTATCTGCCAGACATGAGTCCTGGTTACAAGAGCCTTACCCAGAGTCTTTAGCTCACTATCTTTCACAGAGGAGAAATATCCTAAACATATCAGTCTTTGTCCTGCACTGGGGCAGTCCAGCACCGAAATGCTAGTCAATTCTCCTCTGAACAAGAGTACCAACAGCAACCCCAGACACATGTTTCGGTGTGGTTTAACCTCATCAGTAGGATGTAGCTGTCCCTCTCTAACAATAGTGAGCAAGGGTCCACCTCTGGATTCCCCTAGTAACTGAGGGTGAGACCGAAAGTTACTTGAAATATGCAAATAACAAAGGGGTCCTGGGAGACTCTCTGCCAGACATGAGTCCTGTTTACTAGAGCCTTACCCAGAGTCTTTAGCTCACTATCTTTCACAGAAGAGAAATATCCTAAACATATCAGTCTTAGTCCTGCCCTGGGGCAGTCCAGCACCGAAATGCTAGGCAAATATCCTCTGAACAAGAGTACCAACAGCAACCCCAGACACGTGTTTTGATCTGGTTGAATCTCATCAGTAGGGTGTAGCTGTGCCTCTCTAAGAATAGTGAGCAAGGGGTCCATGTCTGGATTCCCTAGTAACTGAGGATGAGACCCAAAGTTACTTGAAATATGCAAATAACAAGGGGGGTACTGGGAGACTCCCTGCCAGACATGAGTCCTGGTTACAAGAGCCTTACCCAGAGTCTTTAGCTCACTATCTTTCACAGAGGAGAAATATCCTAAACATATCAGTCTTTGTCCTGCCCTGAGGCAGTCCAGCACTGAAATGCTAGGCAATTCTCCTCCGAACAAGAGTACCAACAGCAACCCACAGACACGTGTTTCGGTCGGACTGGTTGAATCTCATCAGTAGGGTGTAGTTGTGCCTCTCTAAGAATCGTGAGCAAGGGGTCCACGTCTGGATTCCCCTAGTAACTGAGGGTGAGACCCAAAGTTACTTGAAATATGCAAATAACAAGGGGGGGTCCTGGGAGACTCTCTGCCAGACATGAGTCCTGGATACAAGAGCCTTACCCAGAGTCTTTAGCTCACTATCTTTCACAGAGGAGAAATATCCTAAACATATGAGTCTTTGTCCTGCCCCGGGGCAGTCCAGCACCGAAATGCTAGGCAATTCTCCTCTAATCAAGAGTACCAACAGCAACCCCAGACATGCGTTTCGGTGTGGTTGAAACTCATCAGTAGGGTGTAGCTGTGCCTCTCTAAGAATAGTGAGCAAGGGGTCCACGTCTGGATTCCCCTAGTAACTGAGGGTGAGACCCAAAGTTACTTGAAATATGCAAATAACAAGGGGGGTCCTGGGAGACTCTCTGCAAGACATGAGTCCTGGTTACAAGAGCCTTACCTAGAGTCTTAAGCTCACTATCTTTCACAGGGGAGAAATATCCTAAACATATCAGTCTTTGTCCTGCCCTGGGGCAGTCCAGCACCGAAATGCTAGGCAATTCTCCTCTGAACAAGAGTACCAACAGCAACCCCAGACAAGTGCTTCTGTCTGGTTGAACCTCATCAGTAGTGTGTAGCTGTGCTTCTCTAAGAATAGTGAGCAAAGGGGCCACGTCTGGGTTCCCCTAGTAACTGAGGGTGAGACCCAAAGTTACTTGAAATATGCAAATAACAAGGGGGTACTGGGAGACTCTCTGCCAGACATGAGTCCTGGTTAAAAGAGCCTTACCCAGAGTCTCTAGCTGACTACCTTTCACAGAGGAGAAATATCCTAAACATATCAGTCTTTGTCCTGCATTTGGGCAGTCCAGCACCGAATTGCTAGTCAATTCTCCTCTGAACAAGAGTACCAACAGCAACCGCAGACACGTGTTTCTGTCTGGTTGAACCTCATCAGTAGTGTGTAGCTGTGCTTCTCTAAGAATAGTGAGCAAGGGGTCCACGTCTGGGTTCCCCTAGTAACTGAGGGTGAGACCCAAAGTTACTTAAAATATGCAAATAACAGGGGGGGGTACTGGGAGACTCTCTGCCAAACATGAGTCCTTGTTAAAAGAGCCTTACCCAGAGTCTTTTGCTCACTATCTTTCACAGAGGAGAAATATCCTAAACATATCAGTCTTTGCCCTGCACTGGGACAGTCCAGCATCGAATTGCTAGTCAATTCTCCTCTGAACAAGAGTACCAACAGCAACCCCAGACACGTGTTTCGGTATGGTTGAACCTCATCAGTAGGATGTAGCTGTGCCTCTCTAAGAATAGTGAGCAAGGGGTCCACGTCTGGATTCCCCTAGTAACTGAGGGTGAGACCCAAAGTTACTTGAAATATGCAAATAACAAGGGGTGTCCTGGGAGACTCTCTGCCAGACATGAGTCCTGGTTACAAGAGCCTTACCCAGAGTCTTTAGCTCACTATCTTTCACAGAGGAGAAATATCCTAAACATATCAGTCTTTGTCCTGCCCTGGGCCAGTCCAGAACCGAAATGCTAGGCAATTCTCCTCGGAACAAGCGTACCAACAGCAACCCCAGACACGTGTTTTGGTCTGGTTGAACCTCATCAGTATGGTGTAGCTGAGCCTCTCTAAGAATAGTGAGCAAGGGGTCCACGTCTGGATTCCCCTAGTAGTTACCCAAAGTAGGTGAGACCCAAAGTTACTTGAAATATGCAAATAACAAGGGGGGTCCTGGGAGACTCTCTGCCAGACATGAGTCCTGGTTACAAGAGCCTTACCCAGAGTCTTTAGCTCACTATCTTTCACAGAGGAGAAATATCCTAAACATATCAGTCTTTGTCCTGCACTGGGGCAGTCCAGCACCGAAATGCTAGTCAATTCTCCTCTGAACAAGAGTACCAACAGCAACCCCAGACACATGTTTCGGTCTGGTTGAAACTCATCAATTGGATGTAGTTGTGCCTCTCTAAGAATAGTGAGCAAGGGGTCAACATCTGGATTCCCCTAGTAACTGAGGGTGAGACCCAAAGTTACTTGAAATATGCAAATAACAAGGGGGGTCCTGGGAGGCTCCCTGCCAGACATGAGTCCTGGTTACAAGAGCCTTACCCAGACTCTTTAGCTCACTATCTTTCACAGAGGAGAAATATCCTAAACATATAAGTCTTTGTCCTGCCCTGGGGCAGTCCAGCACCGAAATGCTAGGCAATTCTCCTCTGAACAAGAGTACCAACAGCAATCCCAGACACATGTTTCTGTCTGGTTGAACCTCATCAGTAGTGTGTAGCTGTGCTTCTCTAAGAATAGTGAGCAAGGGGTCCATGTCTGTATTCCCCTATTAACTGAGGGTGAGACCCAAAGTTACTTGAAATAGCCAAATAACAAGGAGGGTCCTGGGAGACCCTCTGCCAGACATGAGTCCTGGTTACAAAAGCCTTACCCAGAGTCTTTAGCTCACTATCTTTCACAGAGGAGAAATATCCTAAACATATCAGTCTTTGTCCTGCCCTGGGGCAGTCCAGCACAGAAATGCTAGGCAATTCTCCTCTGAACAAGAATACCAACAGCAACCCCAGACACGTGTTTTGGTGTGGTTGAACCTCATCAGTAGGATGTAGCTGTCCCTCTCTAAGAATAGTGAGCAAGGGGTCCACCTCTGGATTCCCCTAGTAACTGAGGGTGAGACCCAAAGTTACTTGAAATATGCAAATAACAAGGGGGGTCCTGGGAGACTCTCTGCCAGACAGGAGTCCTGGTTTCAAGAGCCTTACCCAGAGTCTTTAGCTCGCTATCTTTCACAGAGGAGAAATATCCTAAACATATCAGTCTTTGTCCTGCCCTGGGGTAGTCCAGCACCGAAATGCTAGGCAATTATCCTCTGAACAAGAGTACCAACAGCAACCCCAGACACATGTTTTGGTCTGGTTGAACCTCATCAGTAGGGTGTAGCTGAGCCTCTCTAAGAATAGTGAGCAAGGGGTCCACGTCTGGATTCCCCTAGTAACTGAGGGTGTGACCCAAAGTAACTTGAAATATGCAAATAACAAGGGGGGTACTGGGAGACTATCTGCCAGACATGAGTCCTGGTTACAAGAGCCTTACCCAGAGTCTTTAGCTCACTATCTTTCACAGAGGAGAAATATCCTAAACATATCAGTCTTTGTCCTGCACTGGGGCAGTCCAGCACCGAAATGCTAGTCAATTCTCCTCTGAACAAGAGTACCAACAGCAACCCCAGACACATGTTTCGGTGTGGTTTAACCTCATCAGTAGGATGTAGCTGTTCCTCTCTAACAATAGTGAGCAAGGGTCCACCTCTGGATTCCCCTAGTAACTGAGGGTGAGACCGAAAGTTACTTGAAATATGCAAATAACAAAGGGGTCCTGGGATACTCTCTGCCAGACAGGAGTCCTGGTTACAAGAGCCTTACCCAGAGTGTTTAGCTCACTATCTTTCACAGAGGAGAAATATCCTAAACATATCAGTCTTTGTCCTGCCCTGGGGTAGTCCAGCACCGAAATGCTAGGCAATTATCCTCTGAACAAGAGTACCAACAGCAACCCCAGACACATGTTTTGGTCTGGTTGAACCTCATCAGTAGGGTGTAGCTGAGCCTCTCTAAGAATAGTGAGCAAGGGGTCCACGTCTGGATTCCCCTAGTAACTGAGGGTGTGACCCAAAGTAACTTGAAATATGCAAATAACAAGGGGGGTACTGGGAGACTATCTGCCAGACATGAGTCCTGGTTACAAGAGCCTTACCCAGAGTCTTTAGCTCACTATCTTTCACAGAGGAGAAATATCCTAAACATATCAGTCTTTGTCCTGCACTGGGGCAGTCCAGCACCGAAATGCTAGTCAATTCTCCTCTGAACAAGAGTACCAACAGCAACCCCAGACACATGTTTCGGTCTGGTTGAAACTCATCAATTGGATGTAGTTGTGCCTCTCTAAGAATAGTGAGCAAGGGGTCAACATCTGGATTCCCCTAGTAACTGAGGGTGAGACCCAAAGTTACTTGAAATATGCAAATAACAAGGGGGGTCCTGGGAGGCTCCCTGCCAGACATGAGTCCTGGTTACAAGAGCCTTACCCAGACTCTTTAGCTCACTATCTTTCACAGAGGAGAAATATCCTAAACATATAAGTCTTTGTCCTGCCCTGGGGCAGTCTAGCACCGAAATGCTAGGCAATTCTCCTCTGAACAAGAGTACCAACAGCAATCCCAGACACATGTTTCTGTCTGGTTGAACCTCATCAGTAGTGTGTAGCTGTGCTTCTCTAAGAATAGTGAGCAAGGGGTCCATGTCTGTATTCCCCTATTAACTGAGGGTGAGACCCAAAGTTACTTGAAATAGCCAAATAACAAGGAGGGTCCTGGGAGACCCTCTGCCAGACATGAGTCCTGGTTACAAAAGCCTTACCCAGAGTCTTTAGCTCACTATCTTTCACAGAGGAGAAATATCCTAAACATATCAGTCTTTGTCCTGCCCTGGGGCAGTCCAGCACAGAAATGCTAGGCAATTCTCCTCTGAACAAGAATACCAACAGCAACCCCAGACACGTGTTTTGGTGTGGTTGAACCTCATCAGTAGGATGTAGCTGTCCCTCTCTAAGAATAGTGAGCAAGGGGTCCACCTCTGGATTCCCCTAGTAACTGAGGGTGAGACCCAAAGTTACTTGAAATATGCAAATAACAAGGGGGGTCCTGGGAGACTCTCTGCCAGACAGGGGTCCTGGTTTCAAGAGCCTTACCCAGAGTCTTTAGCTCGCTATCTTTCACAGAGGAGAAATATCCTAAACATATCAGTCTTTGTCCTGCCCTGGGGTAGTCCAGCACCGAAATGCTAGGCAATTATCCTCTGAACAAGAGTACCAACAGCAACCCCAGACACATGTTTTGGTCTGGTTGAACCTCATCAGTAGGGTGTAGCTGAGCCTCTCTAAGAATAGTGAGCAAGGGGTCCACGTCTGGATTCCCCTAGTAACTGAGGGTGTGACCCAAAGTAACTTGAAATATGCAAATAACAAGGGGGGTACTGGGAGACTATCTGCCAGACATGAGTCCTGGTTACAAGAGCCTTACCCAGAGTCTTTAGCTCACTATCTTTCACAGAGGAGAAATATCCTAAACATATCAGTCTTTGTCCTGCACTGGGGCAGTCCAGCACCGAAATGCTAGTCAATTCTCCTCTGAACAAGAGTACCAACAGCAACCCCAGACACATGTTTCGGTGTGGTTTAACCTCATCAGTAGGATGTAGCTGTCCCTCTCTAACAATAGTGAGCAAGGGTCCACCTCTGGATTCCCCTAGTAACTGAGGGTGAGACCGAAAGTTACTTGAAATATGCAAATAACAAAGGGGTCCTGGGATACTCTCTGCCAGACAGGAGTCCTGGTTACAAGAGCCTTACCCAGAGTGTTTAGCTCACTATCTTTCACAGAGGAGAAATATCCTAAACATATCAGTCTTTGTCCTGCCCTGGGGTAGTCCAGCACCGAAATGCTAGGCAATTATCCTCTGAACAAGAGTACCAACAGCAACCCCAGACACATGTTTTGGTCTGGTTGAACCTCATCAGTAGGGTGTAGCTGAGCCTCTCTAAGAATAGTGAGCAAGGGGTCCACGTCTGGATTCCCCTAGTAACTGAGGGTGTGACCCAAAGTAACTTGAAATATGCAAATAACAAGGGGGGTACTGGGAGACTATCTGCCAGACATGAGTCCTGGTTACAAGAGCCTTACCCAGAGTCTTTAGCTCACTATCTTTCACAGAGGAGAAATATCCTAAACATATCAGTCTTTGTCCTGCACTGGGGCAGTCCAGCACCGAAATGCTAGTCAATTCTCCTCTGAACAAGAGTACCAACAGCAACCCCAGACACATGTTTCGGTGTGGTTTAACCTCATCAGTAGGATGTAGCTGTCCCTCTCTAACAATAGTGAGCAAGGGTCCACCTCTGGATTCCCCTAGTAACTGAGGGTGAGACCGAAAGTTACTTGAAATATGCAAATAACAAAGGGGTCCTGGGATACTCTCTGCCAGACAGGAGTCCTGGTTACAAGAGCCTTACCCAGAGTGTTTAGCTCACTATCTTTCACAGAGGAGAAATATCCTAAACATATCAGTCTTTGTCCTGCCCTGGGCCGGTTCAGCTCCGAAATGCTAGGCAATTCTCCTCCGAACAAGAGTACCAACAGCAACCCCAGACACGTGTTTTGGTCTGGTTGAACCTCATCAGTAGGGTGTAGCTGTGCCTCTCTAAGAATCGTGAGCAAGGGGTCCACGTCTGGATTCCCCTAGTAACTGAGGGTGAGACCCAAAGTTACTTGAAATATGCAAATAACAAGGGGGGGTCCTGGGAGACTCTCTGCCAGACATGAGTCCTGGATACAAGAGCCTTACCCAGAGTCTTTAGCTCACTATCTTTCACAGAGGAGAAATATCCTAAACATATGAGTCTTTGTCCTGCTCCGGGGCAGTCCAGCACCGAAATGCTAGGCAATTCTCCTCTAATCAAGAGTACCAACAGCAACCCCAGACATGCGTTTCGTTGTGGTTGAAACTCATCAGTAGGGTGTAGCTGTGCCTCTCTAAGAATACTGAGCAAGGGGTCCACGTCTGGATTCCCCTAGTAACTGAGGGTGAGACCCAAAGTTACTTGAAATATGCAAATAACAAGGGGGGTCCTGGGAGACTCTCTGCAAGACATGAGTCCTGGTTACAAGAGCCTTACCTAGAGTCTTAAGCTCACTATCTTTCACAGGGGAGAAATATCCTAAACATATCAGTCTTTGTCCTGCCCTGGGGCAGTCCAGCACCGAAATGCTAGGCAATTCTCCTCTGAACAAGAGTACCAACAGCAACCCCAGACACGTGTTTCTGTCTGGTTGAACCTCATCAGTAGTGTGTAGCTGTGCTTCTCTAAGACTAGTGAGCAAGGGTTCCACGTCTGGGATCCCCTAGTAACTGAGGGTGAGACCCAACATTACTTGAAATATGCAAATAACAAGGGGGGTCCTGGGAGACTCTCTGCCAGACATGAGTCCTGGTTAAAAGATCCTTACCCAGAGTCTTCTTTAGCTCACTATCTTTCACAGAGGAGAAATATCCTAAACATATCAGTCTTTGTCCTGCCCTGGGGCAGTCCAGCACCGAAATGCTACGCAATTCTCCTCTGAACAAGAGTACCAACATCAACCCCAGACACGTATTTTGGTCTGGTTGAACCTCATCAGTAGGGTGTAGCTGTGCCCCTCTAAGAATAGTGAGCAAGGGGTCCACGTCTGGATTCCCCTAGTAACTGAGGGTGAGACCCAAAGTTACTTGAAATATGCAATTAACGAGGGGGGTACTGGGAGACTTTCTGCAAGACATGAGTCCTGGTTACAAGAGCCTTACCCAGAGTCTTTAGCTCACTATCTTTCACAGAGGAGAAATATCCAAAACATATCAGTCTTTGTCCTGCCCTGGGGCAGTCCAGCACTGAAATGCTAGGCAATTCTCCTCTGAACAAGAGTACCAACAGCAACCCACAGACACCTGTTTTGGTCGGACTGGTTGAACCTCATCAGGAGGGTGTAGTTGTGCCTCTCTAAGAATAGTGAGCAAGGGGTCCACGTCTGGATTCCCCTATTAACTGAGGGTGAGACCCAAAGTTACTTGAAATATGCAAATAACAAGGGGGGGGGTCCTGGGAGACTCTCTGCCAGACATGAGTCCTGGAGACAAGAGCCTTACCCACAGTCTTTAGCTCACTATCTTTCACAGAGGAGAAATATCCTAAACATATCAGTCTTTGTCCTGCCCTGGGGCAGTCCAGCACCGAAATGCTAGGCAATTCTCCTCTAAACAAGAGTACCAACAGCAACCCCAGACATGTGTTTCTGTGTGGTTGAAACTCATCAGTAGGGTGTAGCTGTGCCTCTCTAAGAATAGTGAGCAAGGGGTCCACGTCTGGATTCCCCTAGTAACTGAGGGTGAGACCCAAAGTTACTTGAAATATGCAAATAACAAGGGGGTACTGGGAGACTCTCTGCCAGACATGAGTCCTGGTTAAAAGAGCCTTACCCAGAGTCTTTATCTCACTATCTTTCACAGAGGAGAAATATCCTAAACATATCAGTCTTTGTCCTGCCCTGGGGCAGTCCAGCACTGAAATGCTAGGCAATTCTCCTCTGAACAAGAGTACCAACAGCAACCCACAGACACCTGTTTCAGTCGGACTGGTTGAACCTCATCAGTAGGGTGTAGTTGTGCCTCTCTAAGAATAGTGAGCAAGGGGTCCACGTCTGGATTCCCCTAGTAACTGAGGGTGAGACCCAAAGTTACTTGAAATATGCAAATAACAAGGGGGGTACTGGGAGACTTTCTGCCAGACATGAGTCCTGGTTACAAGAGCCTTACCCAGAGTCTTTAGCTCACTATCTTTCACAGAGGAGAAATATCCTAAACATATCAGTCTTTGTCCTGCCCTGGGGCAGTCCAGCACTGAAATGCTTGGCAATTCTCCTCTGAACAAGAGTACCAACAGCAACCCACAGACACCTGTTTCGGTCGGACTGGTTGAACCTCATCAGTAGGGTGTAGTTGTGCCTCTCTAAGAATAGTGAGCAAGGGGTCCACGTCTGGATTCCCCTAGTAACTGAGGGTGAGACCCAAAGTTACTTGAAATATGCAAATAACAAGGGGGGGGGTCCTGGGAGACTCTCTGCCAGACATGAGTCCTAGATACAAGAGCCTTACCCAGAGTCTTTAGCTCACTATCTTTCACAGAGGAGAAATATCCTAAACATATGAGTCTTTGTCCTGCCATGGGGCAGTCCAGCACCGAAATGCTAGGCAATTCTCCTCTAAACAAGAGTACCAACAGCAACCCCAGACCTGTGTTTCTGTGTGGTTGAAACTCATCAGTAGGGTGTAGCTGTGCCTCTCTAAGAATAGTGAGCAAGGGGTCCACGTCTGGATTCACCTAGTAACTGAGGGTGAGACCCAAAGTTACTTGTAATATGCAAATAACAAGGGGGGTCCTGGGAGACTCTCTGCAAGACATGAGTCCTGGTTACAAGAGCCTTACCTAGAGTCTTAAACTCACTATCTTTCACAGGGGAGAAATATCCTAAACATATCAGTCTTTGTCCTGCCCTGGGGCAGTCCAGCACCGAAATGCTAGGCAATTCTCCTCTGAACAAGAGTACCAACAGCAACCCCAGACACGTGCTTCTGTCTGGTTGAACCTCATCAGTAGTGTGTAGCTGTGCTTCTCTAAGAATAGTGAGCAAGGGGTCCACGTCTGGGTTCCCCTAGTAACTGAGGGTGAGACCCAAAGTTACTTGAAATATGCAAATAACAAGGGGGGTCCTGGGAGACTCTCTGCAAGACATGAGTCCTGGTTACAAGAGCCTTACCTAGAGTCTTAAGCTCACTATCTTTCACAGGGGAGAAATATCCTAAACATATCAGTCTTTGTCCTGCCCTGGGGCAGTCCAGCACCGAAATGCTAGGCAATTCTCCTCTGAACAAGAGTACCAAAAGCAACCCCAGACATGTGTTTCTGTGTGGTTGAAACTCATCAGTAGGGTGTAGCTGTGCCTCTCTAAGAATAGTGAGCAAGGGGTCCACGTCTGGATTCCCCTAGTAACTGAGGGTGAGACCCAAAGTTACTTGTAATATGCAAATAACAAGGGGGGTCCTGGGAGACTCTCTGCAAGACATGAGTCCTGGTTACAAGAGCCTTACCTAGAGTCTTAAGCTCACTATCTTTCACAGGGGAGAACTATCCTAAACATATCAGTCTTTGTCCTGCCCTGGGGCAGTCCAGCACCGAAATGCTAGGCAATTCTCCTCTGAACAAGAGTACCAACAGCAACCCCAGACACGTGCTTCTGTCTGGTTGAACCTCATCAGTAGTGTGTAGCTGTGCTTCTCTAAGAATAGTGAGCAAGGGGTCCACGTCTGGGTTCCCCTAGTAACTGAGGGTGAGACCCAAAGTTACTTGAAATATGCAAATAACAAGGGGGTACTGGGAGACTCTCTGCCAGACATGAGTCCTGGTTAAAAGAGCCTTACCCAGAGTCTTTAGCTCACTATCTTTCACAGAGGAGAAATATCCTAAACATATCAGTCTTTGTCCTACATTTGGACAGTCCAGCACCGAATTGCTAGTCAATTCTCCTCTGAACAAGAGTACCAACAGCAACCCCAGACACGTGTTTCTGTCTGGTTGAACCTCATCAGTAGTGTGTAGCTGTGCTTCTCTAAGAATAGTGAGCAAGGGGTCCACGTCTGGGTTCCCCTAGTAACTGAGGGTGAGACCCAAAGTTACTTGAAATATGCAAATAACAAGGGGGTACTGGGAGACTCTCTGCCAGACATGAGTCCTGGTTAAAAGAGCCTTACCCAGAGTCTTTAGCTCACTATCTTTCACAGAGGAGAAATATCCTAAACATATCAGTCTTTGTCCTGCCCTGGGGCAGTCCAGCACTGAAATGCTAGGCAATTCTCCTCTGAACAAGAGTACCAACAGCAACCCACAGACACCTGTTTCGGTCGGACTGGTTGAACCTCATCAGTAGGGTGTAGTTGTGCCTCTCTAAGAATAGTGAGCAAGGGGTCCACGTCTGGATTCCCCTAGTAACTGAGGGTGAGACCCAAAGTTACTTGAAATATGCAAATAACAAGGGGGGTACTGGGAGACTTTCTGCCAGACATGAGTCATGGTTACAAGAGCCTTACCCAGAGTCTTTAGCTCACTATCTTTCACAGAGGAGAAATATCCTAAACATATCAGTCTTTGTCCTGCCCTGGGGCAGTCCAGCACTGAAATGCTTGGCAATTCTCCTCTGAACAAGAGTACCAACAGCAACCCACAGACACCTGTTTCGGTCGGACTGGTTGAACCTCATCAGTAGGGTGTAGTTGTGCCTCTCTAAGAATAGTGAGCAAGGGGTCCACGTCTGGATTCCCCTAGTAACTGAGGGTGAGACCCAAAGTTACTTGAAATATGCAAATAACAAGGGGGGGGGTCCTGGGAGACTCTCTGCCAGACATGAGTCCTAGATACAAGAGCCTTACCCAGAGTCTTTAGCTCACTATCTTTCACAGAGGAGAAATATCCTAAACATATGAGTCTTTGTCCTGCCATGGGGCAGTCCAGCACCGAAATGCTAGGCAATTCTCCTCTAAACAAGAGTACCAACAGCAACCCCAGACCTGTGTTTCTGTGTGGTTGAAACTCATCAGTAGGGTGTAGCTGTGCCTCTCTAAGAATAGTGAGCAAGGGGTCCACGTCTGGATTCACCTAGTAACTGAGGGTGAGACCCAAAGTTACTTGTAATATGCAAATAACAAGGGGGGTCCTGGGAGACTCTCTGCAAGACATGAGTCCTGGTTACAAGAGCCTTACCTAGAGTCTTAAACTCACTATCTTTCACAGGGGAGAAATATCCTAAACATATCAGTCTTTGTCCTGCCCTGGGGCAGTCCAGCACCGAAATGCTAGGCAATTCTCCTCTGAACAAGAGTACCAACAGCAACCCCAGACACGTGCTTCTGTCTGGTTGAACCTCATCAGTAGTGTGTAGCTGTGCTTCTCTAAGAATAGTGAGCAAGGGGTCCACGTCTGGGTTCCCCTAGTAACTGAGGGTGAGACCCAAAGTTACTTGAAATATGCAAATAACAAGGGGGGTCCTGGGAGACTCTCTGCAAGACATGAGTCCTGGTTACAAGAGCCTTACCTAGAGTCTTAAGCTCACTATCTTTCACAGGGGAGAAATATCCTAAACATATCAGTCTTTGTCCTGCCCTGGGGCAGTCCAGCACCGAAATGCTAGGCAATTCTCCTCTGAACAAGAGTACCAACAGCAACCCCAGACATGTGTTTCTGTGTGGTTGAAACTCATCAGTAGGGTGTAGCTGTGCCTCTCTAAGAATAGTGAGCAAGGGGTCCACGTCTGGATTCCCCTAGTAACTGAGGGTGAGACCCAAAGTTACTTGTAATATGCAAATAACAAGGGGGGTCCTGGGAGACTCTCTGCAAGACATGAGTCCTGGTTACAAGAGCCTTACCTAGAGTCTTAAGCTCACTATCTTTCACAGGGGAGAAATATCCTAAACATATCAGTCTTTGTCCTGCCCTGGGGCAGTCCAGCACCGAAATGCTAGGCAATTCTCCTCTGAACAAGAGTACCAACAGCAACCCCAGACACGTGCTTCTGTCTGGTTGAACCTCATCAGTAGTGTGTAGCTGTGCTTCTCTAAGAATAGTGAGCAAGGGGTCCACGTCTGAGTTCCCCTAGTAACTGAGGGTGAGACCCAAAGTTACTTGAAATATGCAAATAACAAGGGGGTACTGGGAGACTCTCTGCCAGACATGAGTCCTGGTTAAAAGAGCCTTACCCAGAGTCTTTAGCTCACTATCTTTCACAGAGGAGAAATATCCTAAACATATCAGTCTTTGTCCTGCATTTGGACAGTCCAGCACCGAATTGCTAGTCAATTCTCCTCTGAACAAGAGTACCAACAGCAACCCCAGACACGTGTTTCTGTCTGGTTGAACCTCATCAGTAGTGTGTAGCTGTGCTTCCCTAAGAATAGTGAGCAAGGGGTCCACGTCTGGGTTCCCCTAGTAACTGAGGGTGAGACCCAAAGTTACTTACAATATGCAAATAACAAGGGGGGTACTGGGAGACCCTCTGCCAGACATGAGTCCTGGTTAAAAGAGCCTTACCCAGAGTCTTTTGCTCACTATCTTTCACAGAGGAGAAATATCCTAAACATATCAGTCTTTGCCCTGCACTGGGACAGTCCAGCACCGAATTGCAAGGTCAATTCTCCTCTGAACAAGAGTACCAACAGCAACCCCAGACACGTGTTTCGGTATGGTTGAACCTCATCAGTAGGATGTAGCTGTGCCTCTCTAAGAATAGTGAGCAAGGGGTCCACGTCTGGATTCCCCTAGTAACTGAGGGTGAGACCCAAAGTTACTTGAAATATGCAAATAACAAGGGGTGTCCTGGGAGACTCTCTGCCAGACATGAGTCCTGGTTACAAGACCCTTACCAAGAGTCTTTAGCTCACTATCTTTCACAGAGGAGAAATATCCTAAACATATCAGTCTTTGTCCTGCCCTGGGGCAGTCCAGAACCGAAATGCTATGCAATTCTCCTCGGAACAAGAGTACCAACAGCAACCCCAGACACGTGTTTTGGTCTGGTTGAACCTCATCAGTAGGGTGTAGCTGAGCCTCTCTAAGAATAGTGAGCAAGGGGTCCACGTCTGGATTCCCCTAGTAACTGAGGGTGAGACCCAAAGTTACTTGAAATATGCAAATAACAAGGGGGGTCCTGGCAGACTCTCTGCCAGACATGAGTCCTGGTTACAAGAGCCTTACCCAGAGTCTTTAGCTCACTATCTTTCACAGAGGAGAAATATCCTAAACATATCAGTCTTTATCCTGCCCTGGGGCAGTCCAGCACCGAAATGCTAGGCAATTATCCTCTGAACAAGAGTACCAACAGCAACCCCAGACACGTGTTTTGGTCTGGTTGAACCTCATCAGTAGGGTGTAGCTGTGCCTCTCTACGAATAGTGAGCAAGGGGTCCACGTCTGGATTCCCCTAGTAACTGAGGGTGTGACCCAAAGTTACTTGAAATATGCATATAACAAGGGGGGTACTGGGAGACTCTCTGCCACACATGAGTCCTGGTTACAAGAGCCTTACCCAGAGAATTTAGCTCACTATCTTTCATAGAGGAGAAATATCCTAAACATATCAGTCTTTGTCCTGCACTGGGGCAGTCCAGCACCGAAATGCTAGTCAATTCTCCTCTGAACAAGAGTACCAACAGCAACCCCAAACACGTGTTTCGGTCTGGTTGAAACTCATCAATTGGATGTAGCTGTGCCTCTCTAAGAATAGTGAGCAAGGGGTCAACATCTGGATTCCCCTAGTAACTGAGGGTGAGACCCAAAGTTACTTGAAATATGCAAATAACAAGGGGGGTCCTGGGAGACTCCCTGCCAGACATGAGTCCTGGTTACAAGAGCCTTACCCAGAGTCTTTAGCTCACTTTCTTTCACAGAGGAGAAATATCCTAAACATATAAGTCTTTGTCCTGCCCTGGGGCAGTCCAGCACCGAAATGCTAGGCAATTCTCCTCTGAACAAGAGTACCAAAACCAATCCCAGACACGTGTTTCTGTCTGGTTGAACCTCATCAGTAGTGTGTAGCTGTGCTTCTCTAAGAATAGTGAGCAAGGGCTCCACGTCTGTATTCCCCTAGTAACTGAGGGTGAGACCCAAAGTTACTTGAAATAGCCAAATAACAAGGAGGGTCCTGGGAGACCCTCTGCCAGACATGAGTCCTGGTTACAAAAGCCTTACCCAGAGTCTTTAGCTCACTATCTTTCACAGAGGAGAAATATCCTAAACATATCAGTCTTTGTCCTGCCCTGGGGCAGTCCAGCACCGAAATTCTAGGCAAATATCCTCTGAACAAGAGTACCAACAGCAACCCCAGACACGTGTTTTGGTCTGGTTGAACCTCATCAGTAGGGTGTAGCTGTGCCTCTCTAAGAATAGTGAGCAAGGGGTCCATGTCTGGATTCCCCTAGTAACTGAGGGTGAGACCCAAAGTTACTTGAAATATGCAAATAACAAGGGGGGTACTGGGAGACTCCGTGCCAGACATGAGTCCTGGTTACAAGAACCATACCCAGAGTCTTTAGCTCACTATCTTTCACAGAGGAGAAATATCCTAAACATATCAGTCTTTGTCCTGCCCTGGGGCAGTCCAGCACTGAAATGCTAGGCAATTCTCCTCTGAACAAGAGTACCAACAGCAACCCACAGACACGTGTTTCGGTCGGACTGGTTGAACCTCATCAGTAGGGTGTAGTTGTGCCTCTCTAAGAATAGTGAGCAAGGGGTCCATGTCTGGATTCCCCTAGTAACTGAGGGTGAGACCCAAAGTTACCTGAAATATGCAAATAACAAGGGGGGGGGGGTCCTGGGAGACTCTCTGCCAGACATGAGTCCTGGATACAAGAGCCTTACCCAGAGTCTTTAGCTCACTATCTTTCACAGAGGAGAAATATCCTAAACATATGAGTCTTTGTCCTGCCCCGGGGCAGTCCAGCACCGAAATGCTAGGCAATTCTCCTCTAATCAACAGTACCAACAGCAACCCCAGACATGCGTTTCGGTGTGGTTGAAACTCATCAGTAGGGTGTAGCTGTGCCTCTCTAAGAATAGTGAGCAAGGGGTCCACGTCTGGATTCCCCTAGTAACTGAGGGTGAGACCCAAAGTTACTTGAAATATGCAAATAACAAGGGGGGTCCTGGGAGACTCTCTGCAAGACATGAGTCCTGGTTACAAGAGCCTTACCTAGAGTCTTAAGATCACTATCTTTCACAGGGGAGAAATATCCTAAACATATCAGTCTTTGTCCTGCCCTGGGGCAGTCCAGCACCGAAATGCTAGGCAATTCTCCTCTGAGCAAGAGTACCAACAGCAACCCCAGACACGTGTTTCTGTCTGGTTGAACCTCATCAGTAGTGTGTAGCTGTGCTTCTCTAAGAATAGTGAGCAAGGGGTCCACGTCTAGGTTCCCCTAGTAACTGAGGGTGAGACCCAAAGTTACTTGAAATATGCAAATAACAAGGGGGTACCGGGAGACTCTCTGCCAGACATGAGTCCTGGTTAAAAGAGCCTTACCCAGAGTCTTTAGCTCACTATCTTTCACAGTGGAGAAATATCCTAAACATATCAGTCTTTGTCCTGCCCTGGGGCAGTCCAGCACCGAATTGCTAGTCAATTCTCCTCTGAACAAGAGTACCAACAGCAACCCCAGACACGTGTTTCGGTATGGTTGAACCTCATCAGTAGGATGTAGCTGTGCCTCTCTAAGAATAGTGAGCAAGAGGTCCACGTCTGGATTCCCCTAGTAACTGAGGGTGAGACCCAAAGTTACTTAAAATATGCAAATAACAAGGGGGGTCCTGGGAGACTCTCTGCCAGACATGAGTCCTGGTTACAAGAGCCTTACCCAGAGTCTTTAGCTCACTATCTTTCACAGAGGAGAAATATCCTAAACATATCAGTCTTTGTCCTGCCCTGGGGCAGTCCAGCACCGAAATGCTACGCAATTCTCCTCCGAACAAGAGTACCAACAGCAACCCCAGACACGTGTTTCGGTCTGGTTGAACCTCATCAGTAGGGTGTAGCTGTGCCTCTCTAAGAATAGTGAGCAAGGGGTCCATGTCTGGATTACCCTATTAACTGAGGGTGAGACCCAAAGTTACTTGAAATATGCAAATAACAAGGGGGGTCCTGGGAGACTCCCTGCCAGACATGAGTCCTGGTTACAAGAGCCTTATCCAGAGTCTTTAGCTCACTATCTTTCACAGAGGAGAAATATCCTAAACATATCAGTCTTTGTCCTTCCCTGGGGCAGTCCAGCACCGAAATGCTAGGCAATTCTCCTCTGAACAAGAGTACCAACAGCAACCCCAGACACGTGTTTCGGACTGGTTGAACCTCATCAGTAGGGTGTAGCTGTGCCTCTCTAAGAATAGTGAGCAAGGGGTTAACGTCTGGATTCCCCTAGTAACTGAGGTTGAGACCCAAAGTTACTTGAAATATGCAAATAACAAGGGGGGTCTTGGGAGACTCTCAGCCAGACTTTGGTCCTGGTTACAAGAGCCTAGCATTTCGGTGCTGGACTGCCCCAGGGCAGGACAACGACTCATATGTTTGGGATATTTCTTCTCTGTGAAAGATAATGAGTTAAAGGCTCTGGGTAAGTCTCTCGTAGCCTACAGCAGTAGCAACAGTGGTTTCTAATCAAGTGCTCTCCAGCTCTCTGCAGCAGTAGCTTGGAACAGGTGAATGCAATCAGACCCTCTGCAGCTCTTTGTAGGTTGCTACAAACAAATGTATTTAGTATGCCTCCTCCAGCCCTCTGCCTTTCGGACAGCATACATGTCCCAGAATGCATCTGCTGGTTTAATCCAAAATCCGGAATGGAACATGCAATTAGATTATTCCAAAACTGCAGCTGTAAAACAAGGAAATAAAGGAAGAGGCACATGTAGCGGTGCTGGGTGGTAGGCGAGCAGGATTGTGACAGCCACTCACAAGCCCAATCAAACACCTGCATAGAAAATAAAAGGAAGGCACACCATGAGAGAAGTGTGGGGAATTGCCATCTGACAAAGGCATAGAAGCCCTGGCATATTTTGTTTAATACATAATAACATAATGTAGGTATTCCCATCTCAGAAAGGCTGGACTGCTCCATGCGCCAAGAGCAACGTGCACACCGTTGTCCAGCTGCATCCATATCCTGATCTGCAATGACTGCTCTTCAGAGTCACAGGTGGCCTTTGATAGCTGCTGTAACAGCCATGTCTTTAAAGTCTTCACCTCTGTTCCCAAACCAAATAATTATGACAACTGACCTCCTTAGTGGCAGTTTAATCTTTAAACATAAGCCACAATAGTCAATCCTGTACCAAATGATGGTCCTGGCTAGAGTGGCACAATATGTTTCCTATAATCACTGTCTTAACTGTCTAAGGACCATTAAATAATAATTAGTGGAACTAATGATACTGCTGATTTGGCAGTTCATCACCAAGGGCTCATCCAGGGTCATACCAAGTGATTTCACTTTATCCAATAATGGAGCAATTGGGCAAATATATTTTCAAGGAAGTCACATTTCTTTCTGTCTCAAGAATATTGGAGGAATCTTGAGGAGCTTGGTTTGGCTTGGTTTATCCCTAGCCAATTATCAGTCATCCAGCTAGACGTACTCTAAGAGATGGATTAAATAAAACTCACACGGTCCTGGGTGTAGCCTTTCAGATGAAATAGTATCTGGTTGTCGTCTGTAAATCCATACCTAAATCCACCAGGAGGTTGTGCAAATGTTTCACATGAAAATTAAATAAGCAATGAGATATGAACGACCCGTGAGGCCCACCACAGGAAAAGCTCTCAAAATACATGCAGAACTCTTTAATCTTCTCCCTGGAGACCATGTCTGTTATTAAAGCTTCACAATTCACATAATAATTAAAGCCACCTCTGACTTGTTTCATATGTCAATACTGTAAGCCGTGGCCAGCTCTGGAAGAGTTGTGTGTAGTCTAGTCAGACAGCTGGTTTCTGCAGAAAGCACGCAAAGAGACTGAAAGACTATACCTCTCTTTTGATCCTTTGCAAGGATGGTATCACCTCTCTCTAGCAGGTCAGCCCCTCAATGGGACCTGCCCTTGGGAAACAATCTTCACACCAGGGTGTTGTATAATAAAAGGCATTTGATGTTATGAGTCTCAGAAGGGAGTAGAGTTAGTGTAGTCAGGGGAAGCTCAGAATAGTTAGTTTCTCACTGTAGCTCTCCTTTCTTCCATTCTCGCCACTCCTTTAGCACTAACCATTTTGGGTATGATGTAAGAAGGCGACAATCACTTGTCACAAGGACAGAGCAGACGTGCTTTTGACAAATTACCTGCATCTTTTGCCTATAAAAGAGAGGAGTCTCCGGCCCATACTCTGTTCATTACTGGACTGCAAGAAGAATTAATTTGGACCTCTTTTGGGAGAGTTCACCTTTCCAGAGCCCTTCACCAGTGAGGTACAGATTAAGGGTTTCAAGGCAGAGGTAAGCACTCCTCCCTACCCACTCACAGTGCACATTGTGAGTGACCTGTTGCTGGAGCAAGAGCTACCTCTCTGCCATCTACACTACTTGGTAGGACCTCACTGCAGGTGAAAATACCCTGCAGGTGTTTGCAAGCCTCCCCTGTGTTGAGCGAGCAAGTGCATTGGTGTGTTAAAGTGTATGTTTTTTATGTTTTATTTTATTTATTATGTCACAGCCAAAACTTTTTGACTTTTCAGAATATAAAATACATTTGTTACAACAAAATAGAAAATTGTCAATCAATCATTAAAACAGCACCAAGCCAAGTATGTGCAGAATTTTTAAAATGTCATTAGTAAGTAGAATTTCATGTCCAGCAATTAGTCTTTCCCACAATTCATCCATATGCAACCATTCTTCTCTGAGAACAAATCGTTTCAGAAGTTTTGTTCTTAAGACATGGGTCCCTTTGCAATGGAGATTTGACAATGTGTGCAGATACATTCATATGCAGTTCCTTGGTTTTGGAACAACCTTACTTCGCCCGTGGGCAGGAGATTAAGGCAGAACCTTAGGAAAGTTGTTTGTCCAGCTGCATTTGGAAATGTACTCAGATAATTGGCAAGATAGTGCCTGAGTTTGTCTAGATTGGACATTGGTCTGGACACCTTTGACCTTTGTGCTTGTGTGATGATGTTTATCCAATCATTTCTTAGAAGGGCAATTTTGAGTTTCTGAGGATTGTTTAGCAAATCGTTTTCTGTGCATTGACAGTGTTTCAATATTTCACACGCATCTACATTAAAATTGATTAGAAATCTATTGCAATGCATGTTTAACATTCCATTAATATTTTCTAAAAGAGATTTCGACTGGGAGAGCCGTATTAGTCTAAACAATCAGAGAATTTTCCAATCCACCTGTGTTTTCATAGAAGATAGACCAAGCTCATATCTTAAACAGTGGACTTGGAAGGCTCATTGGTAGACCAACCACTTTTTTCCATATGCAACCTTCCAGTCATGACCAATTGAAATTTCTAATCATCGGATTTACTTTAATCCCATATAGCAAGGAGGGAATCACCTTTGATTTATAGAATGGAAGTAATGAAAACCGCAATAAGAGTACATCAATTTCTTCAATTGACTTATTAGCTGGACTGCTTTGGTGTTAAGTTTGAGCTCTGTTGCTGCTAGTGTGGGGAATGCTTGCAATTTGAAGCCCAAATATGTTACGTCATTTGTGATCAGTACTGCCTGTTTTTTCAATGACCACCTACATTTTGGAGATATTTTACAAGGCCTCTGGAATTTGACTATGTTTGATTTTACAGTGTTTATGGAAAGACCATTGAGATTTGCATATGTCTCCAGAGCATTCAATGTCTTTTGGAGGCAGACTGGTGTACAATCTAGGAGTACTAAATCATCTGCATAAGCAATCCAATTTAGTCTCTCTCCCCCCACTTTTGGACCATTGAGGGTGGATGTGCCAAGTGCCTTTTCCGGATCTGCAAGATAGAGATTAAAAAGGAGGGATGTTATGATGCATCCCTGTCGTACACCTCTCTATGTGGCAATGTAGTCAGTGAGTATTCCTTCCATGTCTGAACGCACCTGTAGCTTTTTTTTTATTGTTTATTGTTTAAAAGAAAACATTTACAAAAAAACAAATACAAAAGAATAAAACGTTTTTGCATTTCATAAAACAATTAATACAATTCAAGAATACATGTATACATTCATTTCTGTCAACCTAAAGTCAATTTTTTGTAAATATCGCAACATCACAACATGATAAAACATACACATCAATTCAACGGTTCATCATCCTTGTAGGCAAAGTATATAATAGCACAGGTAGAATGTTTCAAGCATTAACTAATACAAAACCATGAATGAGATGAAAGAACCTAGAATCCTTGTTCACTAATGGTCACTACAGAACTCACACCCCCTCATACAGTACAGTATACTCTGAGTGTCATTCGGAGGGCGGACAACCTCCCCCAACCTAAAATAGTCACTCGATTATTTTGCCAAATAGACGTCAGCTATCGTCACATCTTTAAGCACCTTATATTTTAAGGACAAAACAAACTCCAGGGGGACCAAAAAATGTGTCAAACATAATATCAATCATTGGCTTGTGCCCCCCATCAACCTTTCCCACATAGATTCTTTCCTAGTCACAGAATCATTATGCAAGTACGACCCAAATGACAGCTTTCGTTGAGAGTCAAAGAATGTACAGAATAGAGTAAGATGTTTCAGGGTTTCCAATACATTATCCTGAATGCAAAATCGACAACTACCAGTCAAAGTATCCGACCTATCATGTGACCAGAGTTTGAGCCTTTCATTAGTTATTAATTGATTACATTTAAACCGTAAATAGGTCTTTCTAGCTATGTTACAAGGAAATATTTCCAAGTAACGTGCTCGGTCACCAAATTTCCTAATGAATTTCGCATATTCGTAATACATCTTACTTTTACTGATACAATCAACCAACATACACCAAAAGTGTAATTGAAATTTCTTTTTGGAAGCTGGGAGTCCCAGTATTAGGTCCTCCTTGTCAGTCATGGTTTCTCTCAACAGTTTATCCATTTTGTCTTTATATTTTACCATAGAGGGGGGGAAGCCATCTTTCAGGAGTTTTGCCAAGTCTTCATATAGGGTCTTTTTTGGAGGTGCTAATATTTTGACATAGTTGTTTATTCGTCACCAATGCCATTTGACCGACAGGGGTAAGATGCCTATTTCATGACATATCAGCATGTTTGGTGTGGACAACACCATCCCTAGAACCTGTTTCCACATCTTCCCCTGTAAGCAATAAATAAAATCTTCTAGCTCATAGGTACAAATATCTAATGTATACAGAATAATAGGTTCAACATTTAATAAGTAGAACTGAATAGTAGGCAATAGAGAAAATTTGCTGAATCTATACTATACAATTTTCATTTGTGAGGTGAGTGATTTGAATTTAGTATTAATCAACTCCTCCCACATTCCTTTAGAATATACCGCTGAAAGTTGATAACCCAGATAACGTATTGCATTAGCTTTTGGTATTATGATCTCATTAAGAAGCCAGGTAAATTTTGCAGTTCTTTTCTTACCATCTGCTATTGCAATGATATAGGATTTCGTAGGATTTACTTGAAGATTATTTTGATAAGCATAAGATTGAAATGCAGAAAGTTTTGCCTGAAGACCAAACAGAGTTTGATCCATAAACAAAACATCATCGGCGAAAGCAAGCCAGTTGATGACCAAACTACCCAGCCTTACTGGAAATATCACCAAGTCTACCCATGCTGATTCCAGATCTGCTAAATATAAGTTAAAAAGCACAGCTGCTAGGTTACAGCCTTGTTTAAGGCCAATCTCCGTAGGTATTTTGTCAGTCATGGCGCCCTCCTTGGTCAGTCTAATCCGATAAGTGATATTTTGATGTAAGAGCGCTATCATGGCGACAAGATATCTCGGGAAACCATAGGCAATCATCTTTTCCCAAAGCACGTCTCGAATGATCGAGTCAAATGCAGAGGTTAGGTCCAGAGCGGCCATATATATTGGCCCGGTCCTTTCACATTTAGTTTGTGCATGTAAATGTGCTAAGATAAATGCATTAAGCGAGCACCCTATCTGTTTACGGAAGCCAAAATGAAAACGAGACAACACATCCAGTTGAACAATGCTTTGCTGAAAGGATTCTAACAATAAGTAAGAGTAAATCTTTGCTGAGACATCCATCAACGCAATTGGCCTGAAGTTATTTGGGTCATCCCACTTCCCCTTCTTATAGATAGGGATTATATTTGCCGAACACCAACTGGGCGGAATGGAGCCCGTAAGGTAAACACTATCAAATTTGGTCTCTAAAATCGTAGCCCAAAAGGGCGGATCAGACTTGATCAAACCAGGGGGATACCATCGGGACCAGGCGCACAGGAGCACTTTATCTTCCCAATTGCCCGAATAATATCATCATACACCCAGGGCGAGTATCGTAGGATCAGACTGTGATAGTTAGGAGTTACGACATTAGCAAATCTCTTGGGAAGTGCATATTTGGATTGAACATATGCAACCCAAGCTGTAGCAGAGACGGCAGCTTCATTCAGGTTCCCGTGCATACCAGTCAGCTCTCTCAATGCCGACCATATTTTGCGGGAGTCATGATTTAAAAGATGACGAAGCATAATCTGATTGTCGGCTATCAATAGCTCATGCTTCATAGCCTTAAGCCTATTACGGTACCTTTGAATGATTTTAGATTTAAGCATGGTATATCCAGCCGCAACAAGATGCGGCGGTCCCAGACCACGTATATTTATACGCTTTTCCTTACGAAGATTTACCACAGAAGTGTTGTAAATATGCCGGTGATTCGTTAAACAGGGGTGCGATATAACTGAGGACGTCAGTTTACCAACATGAAACTGAATTCGAGAGCTGTTAATCCGTTCAGCCAAGAGGCAATCAGGGCCAGCTCTGTAGCTTTGAGTTCTTATGAAGTGAGACTATGATAGCCAGCAGTGTCATGGGTATCCCCCATGATTTGAGTTTGTTCCACAGGCGTTCTCCGTTTATGGTATCAAACACTTGTGACAGATAAAGCCAAGCTTCATATAAATTGGGTCCTCCCTTTTCCCATGATCTTTCACAAATTATAGTCATTAATAAGACATTTACTGAGGTGGACAATCCTTTTCGGAATCCTAACTGATGTGTTGACAGGATTCCACTGCTTTCTGCCAGGTTTCCTACTCCCTCAGAATGAGCCCTGCAAATATTTTGCTGTCCGCATCTAAGAGAGCGATAATTTCTGGGATCAGTCCGGTCGCCCTTCTTGTATAGTGGGATGATGACTGCACGCTTCCATGATTCTAGAAAACGTTTTAGTCTTAATATTTCCCCAAACATGTTACTAAGGCGCTTTGGTGAACAGGTTACAAGAGGATACAATTACACGTTGCATTGAAGCATTGATTACATAGTTGCATGTAGTCAGGGTTAAGTATAGACAGTTACATTGAAGCATTGATTACATAGTTGCATATTGTCAGAGTCCAGTATGAGCAGTAGGTACATGTTGCTGAGGAGCTAATTGAAAATACAGGATTTGAGGCCTTTGCGGAAAGCTCAGTATGAGCCTTCGGATCTGAGAATGAATGGGAGTGAGTACCATTGCTTAGCTGCAATGACAGGGAAGCTTGAGCCACCTGCTTTGGCTCGTTTGAAGGTGGGTTGCACTAGCCTTTGTGCATAGGGTGTTCTGATGGGCCAGGTTGATTGGGGTTTGGAAAATCTTTGGGACAGATATAGTGACGCTGATTTGGAAATGCATCTATGTGTAATGGTTAAGTTCTTGAAGAGAATTCTTTCCCGGTGGGGAGCCAGTTGTACCTTCCTACGGGCATCTGATATGTGTTCAGTGTTGGGGATGTTGTTGGCAGCTCTTAAGGTATTGTTTTGTATGACTTGCAGTTTTTTTAGATTGTGGGATGAGGTGCCGGCAAATAGAGCATTACAGTAATCTGGTATAGTGTCTACCACGGTACAGGCGATCATCAGGCAGCAACTTTAAGCCAGTTTCTGCTCCCTCTTTCTGGGGCAGAGAGATCCTGCTGAAAAAGTGGGCATTTGTCAGTCTTCTGGTTCTTTGCTTCTTCGGTTGTTTGAAATTTTGCACATTTATTTTAGGAGGAGATGATGAAGTGTCTATTTGTAGTGACTTAATTTGAGTTTCCGGAATTGTATCAGGAGAACTATTGGTTTTTTTCTTTTTTTTCCTTAGACGTTTTGCCTGCCCCTGCTCAGATATTGAAGATGTATGTGGGAGATCTTCCCTTTTTGCAGTATTATTTGATGGGGAGATAGATGCGGATTGGCCTCCTGTTGTGCCGGGGTCATCTCCTATGTGTGCTAGCCTCATGAACTCTTCTAACAAAGGCGTGCCATACAAGTCACAATGTATTAAAGCTTCTGTGCCCAAGTCTTGGCTACCCCCTTTTCTTGACAGTGACTGGAATTTCCCTTCCAGGGAAGACATTTTGCCTTTTAGTAACACCATATGATGGCTCAATGTTATGAAGGTTTCATGCATCTCCCCAATGCTAATTGTTTGTTTCATGGCTTCTGTTTTTAGGTCTTTTAGGGCATCCACTAATTTGAGACTCAAGATTGTTAGCACATCAATCACAGCTGCTTTGCAGTTGTCAATTTCTTTGGTCAACTCCATCAATACAGCTGAATGACCCTGTATTTCATCTTTTACCAGCTCAAACATATTTACAAGTGAGTTTAACGCAAAGCTCAGGATGTAAAGTGTGTTGGTGTTCACCTTTCCTTCTTCAAGATGATTGGTCTCCTGACTTTGTGGCACAGAAGGGTGCTTCATGGCACCTAGTAGATGATCATATTTCATTTCATCCTTTTTATGCCTCATTTGTGTTCTTACTTGATCCTTTCTTTTCACCTCTGCAATTGTTGGTGCACTGAGAAAAGTGATGGTTTCTGCTCCCCCAAATCATGCTGCCCTCGGTGGTTATGGAACTAGCTCTCTCCCCCTTTTATTTATCACTAGTTTTTCATTGGTGCAAGGTCGACTTATGTTCCCCAGGCTGCACTATTTGGGAATTGGAAAATAGTCATTCAATTTGGCTTTTATTGGTGCTCCTGTGAAAGTGTATTCCAGACTGTTAGCAGGTGCCAAGTCCATATCTGGCCTCACATTATTGATTTGATTGGACGTTTCTAGCAGCTCCGGATTATTACATTCACTTACAATGTTCTTGTCTTCAACTTCCCATTTCTCAGTTGGCAGGTGGTCTTTTTAAACATACCTGTTGTATTTCTCAAGTTTGGATGGCCTAGTTGGGATTTTATCCAAACTTCCCTCAAAAGAGGGATATTCCGTTTCTGGGGCTCTCAGATCAACCTGGAGCAAATTGTAGCATCGAGTCATCTTTTGCAACTGCACCCTCTCTATAGAAAGTAACAGTATATTGTGCGGGCCTCACAGTTTATCTTGGGGTGGTGATAGTTTGTGGGCTATTGAAATCTGTAATGGGAATATCCACGTCTTATAGATATTTGTGTGCAATTTGAAATGTATTCGGTGTATATTCCAGAGGGAGTTCAAAGGAAAATTCTCTGCAGTTACGCTTGCTATATTCCCCAAATGAGTATAGGTCTTTGTGTAAGATAAAAATGTACTTGCACTACTTCGACTCAGCAGGGTATCAAAGGAAACCTTCCCACAGTAGCTCCTACTGAGTGCCTCAAATTTACAAGTTTGCAAGTGATCCCGTAATATAGATTGATTACCTCAGTGTGCAGGTTCTTACTGAGATGACTTGATCACTAGGAGAGAAGGGCCTCTCTTTGGCCATCAGCCTTGAGCTGAACACCAAACATGCCTGCACTCTCTGCGTACTGCAGGAGTTTTTGAAAGTAGTTTCACAGGCTCAAGGCAGGCAGGCAGTTGACAGGTAAGAAAGACTTCTGTCTCAATGTAGAAAATGTGTAGGCTAGCTCCAGGGGGTTCCAAACACTGAACACTCCTGCATTCTCTGCTACGCTCTGCGTTCTGCAGGAGTTTTTGAAATCAAGCTCACAGGCCCACGGGAGGCAGGCAGTTGACAGGAAAGAAAGATTTCTGTATCAGCATAGAAAAATTGCTGGAGAGCTCCATGGAGCTCCAAAAACCGATCATTCCAGCACTCTCCGTCCATGTTGTTTTAGAACCTTGACTGGGCATTACTTTATTTTGGACTGTTGGGCTATTTCTGTTTGGGTTTCTACTGTTTCACATTCACCCCCCTCTTTAGAGTATAGCCTGCCCTCGGCACATACAACTACACATGGCAAACGAGGTATATCTCTTATCTAGGCCTGTTTCACCTTTAAAACTGGGATCACTCTTGTTTTGTAGAAGTGTGAGGGCTGAATAGGCAGTTTTGCTACTACTCATCTTTGAACTCCTCTAGAACAGAAGTCATTTTGTCACAGGAAGTGTGGCAGGTAGGAGATGTTTGGAGGGCATGGCAAGAGAGGAGTGGAAGCACTCATGAAGGAGAGAGGGAGTAGAGCTTGGAATGGATGAATGGTGAGAAAAAGTGAGAGGATTACATAGAAAGAGAGGAAAGAAAGGACAAGGAAAGGAAACATCTAAGAAGGATGGAATTAAACCTCATGCTACACAGGACATTTCAGTATGCCACACCCATCTCAAGATTTTACTTATTCAAATCCAAAATACTCCTAGTAATTACCAACCTAAAGTGGAGCACAAAAAAGGGTATACCTGCTACGTGCTATTCTGCTTTCCCTAAAATCCATTATCTTTGACTCATTATCTTTGGGTTTTAGAGTATGCTCTGGAGAAAATTGTTCACACATATTGAGTAACAGTTTTAGCTTGCAGTCTTCCCTCTCATAATCACATCATCAACAAGCAATCAATTGAGATTCTAAAGTTGCTGCTTTTTGGGACATCTGAGGCCGCATTATCAAAAAGTATATGCACACAGTGCGTTACAAGTAGCATTTTCCCCTGTATACCATGAGAGTGGGAAGCTCCTTTCTGTGTGTGTTATAGTGAATGCCAATTTGTGTTGTAATTAGATACCCTCGCAACCCTGATTGCATTATCACGTGGTCATGCAGCAGATCCATTATACTATTGACAGTTTCTCTTAAATAGGTATACAGGAATTGAGACAGTTATTTTCAATGTATATATTAATTGTATTTTAATGATTAGAAAAAAAACATAAAAACTTAGCTGATTTCACAAAGTTATACTTCCCACACAACGCAGCATAAGTGTTGCTAATGAAATATGAATGTCCTCATATCATTTGTCAAAATGTTAATAGAAAGAAATGTAGTTGCGCAAATCAAAACTCTTTGCTCTGGCAGAGTAGAGAGGGACCCTCCAATTGTGCTGCCATCCAATCTGTGTCAAATGATTTGACTGCATCTAGATACATATTTGTTCTCCCTTTTTAAAAGTGTCAGAAAAGCAGAACATAGGGACTGTGTGAGGAGGATCGTTCATAACACTTTGGGGTCATTTACAGTATATGCTAATTGCAAATGTTCAAATGCACGTTCAGATCATTGCCTCTCCTAGACGATTTAGATTGTGAAAAATATATTAAAAATTAAAACATGGAGAATGAGCAGACGATGGTGTAGGGGGTAGGGTGGTGCGCTATGGACAGTGATAATTGGTGGGAATAGGGCATCACATAGTGGGAGCTAACCAGTAGTTTTGTAATCGAATTATGTAGGATACAGCATACTTGTATGCATTATAGTTATAACATGAAGTAGTGCCGTGTCTACGAGTGGGCCCTAGTCCTTGTAGGCTGTGGTGTTTTCATAGAGCACAGAACAACAAGTCCTGATCCCTCACTTGACCATCACATTCCGATTCCCAGGCGCGGAAATGAGCACGCATATACTCCCATATCAGTTTTGTCTTTATACAAATTAGATAGGAATGTGTGCAGCAGAACAGGCTAAGGGCTGCGACCCAGTACCAAGGTCATATTCCTGGGAGCTAAGCAAGAGGTCTCGGGATGCCAAAACACAAACCAGGTTTTAAGATGCTAGCACCCCGCAGAAGAACGGTCACTCTATTTGAACACTCTCAGGCAGGGCAAATGATAAAGGGATAGTGGAGAACAGCATGATCTATGATTTGTGCCAGGGAGCGCTGAGAGTGATGACCATGCAAGGGGGAGGGCATGATGTGGGCACTGATGTGCCCGGGATGAGAAAAGGATTGCTTTGTTTGTAAGGACCAGGCTGATGTCGAAGTTGTCTACTAAGTTCATGTTGATAACCAGGTGCATGTTACGTGGTTTGGATCGAAGGTAGGGTGGTGCCAGTTGAATTTAACAAATTACTTTGCATTATTTCAAGATGGATGAGGGCATTACCCATGTGTGGAGAATATGGGAAAGAAGACAGCAGACCATATATATAGGCGGTAGCCAATGAGGGTGGGGGCTTATCACTGTATATCGAGTGCGTCATGAGTGACGAGTTTTGTGTTTATAAACTGAATCTTGTACGGAGGACACCAGAGAGCTCTATGGAAGTGGATTCATACTACTCGGTCACCTTTTGCATACAAAATAAAGCTCTTGTCTTTCTCGAAAAAGGGTGCAACTAGCCTTTTTCCCTAGTTCGTTGTATTTTCCTGGTCTGATCACTGGGGAGCAGCCCTACACATGCAATGGGCAACCATCGCTGGCACGTATGTGCTGCTGTACCCCTGCATGCAATTTTCAACACTCTCAGACAAGAGTGTAATCGTTCACAATAAAAGTGAAGGTTAAATCGCATTGAGTCTTCACTTATTCTTCTCTTTGTGTGAAAAGAAACATCTCCTGCAAGTAGCTCTTTGCAGGCAGTGTTTTATAACAGATTCCTATGGAATCCACTCAGTCTTTAGCAGGTGCTAAACCAAGTCATATTTCATAGGGATTGTTTTCTTTTACACCTGAATGAAAGTCTCATGTTGGATTAAAAAAATACTCTTCCAAGACAGAGGAGGAAAGCAAAGCAGAGATGCAAACTTCGTTTTGTTGCCCTCCTATGCCTTTGAAAGGCACATAAATCAGAAGGAACAGAAAATGGAAGCATAGACGCATATGCCATACGTTTACACTTTCATTTGCCACTCAACTCATTTCAAAGTGACCACCTTGGTACATTTGACCAGTGCGACCTTCCTATGTCTGTCAGAGATGTGGCTTTGCTTATAGAGACATTTGCTGCTTTCCTCAAACAGGCCTATTGGGCTGTGAAAGCAATCAGAAGTAATATTCAGCATAGCATGTGGCTAGCTCCACCTCTGACCCTTCTATACTGACACAAAAACAAAAGGAGGGCAGCACAAATAGTACTAACCTTAATCTTATGGGCGTAACCAAGAATTTGGTAAACAGTGGGTCTCATTACAACTCTGGCGGTAGCTGTGCTGGTAAAAATGGCAGGCTGCCATCAGAGTTGTGTATTTTTTCCAGCACCTGGCAATGGGACATCACCAGGGCATTGCAGCCCTGGCGGTCCCTCGCGGTCCCTGAAGGCATGTGTCAGAAAAAGTTACTCCCCATTCCCATTGAGTCCCACATAGGCAGGGCTGTAATGAGGCCCAATGTGACTTTGGCAGTCAGGGTGTGAACTACTGTTTAACAAAAAGCAGCAAAACCTTCTGATTTTTTAAGTCTCCTGAAAAATGGGACATCCCCAAAATAAAAAAATAAAAACACTCAATTGCTGTATTAGTAGATGTTATATATTCATGATGAACAACAGAACATATTGGACAATACCAGAACTTAAAATGTAAGAGCACAAAATGCATAGATTTAAATATTACATAATTTCTGTGCTCAAAAATTCAACAACTGTGTATGTCATAAATGTTTCTGTTCACTTCACACGTCAGGGATTTTCTTTAGGTGTAAAATTCGACTGTATGGTGGAGAGCATGGCAACCTAAAAAAAAGTATATGAAAATGTGGTTACGTAAAGAATTGGTTCCACTAACGCACACTGAAACCTAGCAATAGTGTGAGAGATCAGGATGGATTTATACACTCACCTCAAAAAGGAGGATCAGTATGAAAAAGAGAACAACTAGAAAATTATATCTTCCTCAATGTATACTCATAGTACCCGAAAATAGAGGAAAAAGGAGAGCTGCAATGTGGCAATTTGCATAGAATGGGCGTGTAACAACAAAAACATATGTGTAAATCTGAAGATACACTCACCTGGGAGAAGAGTTGTTCATACTTTTCCACAAGGGGAATTAAACCCTAAAAATGAAAATGTGTAATTTATTTGGGACAGTGTAAAGAAATTGTTTAAGAAAAGTTTAAGAAAAAAGGAAGTGAGTATAAAAATATAAATTACTTTTTACCCGTCCATGGAACAATGAATAATATGCTGAAAAAGAAAAAGGGTAAAGTGAAAAACATTATGGATTGGGACGGTATAATGTAATGGATGGGAGGTTTTAGGTTTTATAGGGTTGATTTGAACAATATTCCCAGGAGGTGCTGCCAAGGTATACTGTCATTCAATCAAGTGAAAACTGCACTAACCTTTGAATCCTCCAATTCTCATCAAAGCAATGCCTCATCTGACATGTTGCATTACATTTGTATTCATGTGACCAAACATACCTCCTACAGATGAATAAGATCACACATTTATGAATATCACAGTATGCCAAGCTCACCTCTTTATGTGATAATTTGAGTCCCAAAATAGCTTCAATAAATGGTGTGGTATGTTAATTATATAACTGAATGTTTCCTCTAGATCTACCTTTTCCCATCTAATGTTCAGTCTCTCAGTAATTAATGAAACAGACATCATTAAATGTATCTCGCTTACTTTTTCCTTTTAAGATGCCGTCAATCAGTTGAGATACACATGGGAATGTGGTTGCTCTCTGATATATGGACAACTTGTGAATGAATGATACACCACCAGTTTTCCACGATTCAAAAATAGCTAATTCGTCCAGGTGGATTGATCATGCTTAGAGAAGTTATATTTATCCGTCCATTATGAGCTATTTATCCAATTAACTGGAGGTAAAATTACCCATAACTCCTCTATTAAAGTTCTTTTCATCCTAGGGTCTCCTTTTTGTACATTTCATGAGAGGAAAAATACAGTGAATATTGCAAGGGAAATATGAACAAATTCACACAACGAATAGTTGTGAGTCAAACAACATGCACTCAGGAACTAAAACACATGTACCCTAAAACTCAGGATGTGCAAGTAGAGCATGATAAGAATACAGATATATGAGAGATGTGGGGTAAGCACTTTGAAGCTCCTTATGATTACCAAGAAAGTCGGCAAGCTCCTCATCCACAATTGCTGTGTCATGTACTGTCAGCACTAAGCTCACATAGAGGACAAACAAAAACACGATCTGTGAGCTAACAGCATTGATGGTATTGTATAAGGTAACTTAAATACAATACTCACGAGGATGATAAATACCACCTGAAATGTCAGCAAAGCCCATCAACCCCATTGATCAAACAGGGACCCAAAAAGGCTATAACAGCAAAGGGAGGATAACTTAATACATAACACTCCTGATAGTTGACAAGTAGGACTAGTGATTACAGAACAATGAGGAAAGCACAGTCATTCACGCAGGAGCTGGATACATCTAACAATCAATACGGAACAAAGTGTCACACCGCGCGCTTGCTCGCGGGCGCCACTTACCTGTCCTGGGGTCCCTGGTCCATGGCCGCAGCGGTCTCCTCCTTCATGGAGACTATACCCGCGGTGGCGTCTCTCCTCACGCCGACCCGCGGTTCGGATGGGCGCCGTGGACGCCGCCATCTTGCAAGGATCTGCGCATGCGCGGATCGTCAGTGTTTCGAAGTCCCGCGCATGCACAGGGTCGGAAACATGCGTTCCAAGCCTCGCTTTGACCCCGGGCCATAAAAGGGCACCGCATACACAGGGACGGCGCGTCTCAACGCAGTTGTTACTGTGTATGCGCTGCTGGAGTCCTGGCGCTTGTTGTCCAGCCCTCCAGTTTCCTGTTCTAACCTTTTCTGCCTACTTCTGCCTCATTTCCTTATTCCAGTCTTGCTTCCTGGTCCTCCTACTCTTTCTGCTCCTTCATTCTGATACCTTGTCCCTCCCTGGTTTATGCTAGAGTAGGTTCTCTCTGGGTTCCTAGTTGTAGTGGGGACTCTCCTGTCAGTACTGCCCTTCTTGCAGTTTGCCTTCCTTTGCCTGTCTTGTGTCCTGCCGGTACCTGTGCCTTACTGCCTTTTGGAGTTCCTGAGTTCAGTCCTGTTATCATCGGTGATTTCATCAAGCCTTCTCAGCCAGTGGAAACACTGTCCCGACGTCACGCAAATTCTGAGACGTGCCACCCGTGGCGTTGGGAGTTGGTTAAGTGCGGTCCTGTGTTTACTCACCAGGAGGGGATTGGACTAATTTCTCGCGTTACCCATTCATCGGCCATCATACATCGACATACTGGCAACCTCAACTCCACGGTCTACAGGAAGCAGAGGTAACTCACGATCTCGTGAAGATTCGTTTAACAGATTGAGACGCCTATCCCTCAGTCCCGACATGGACGACATGCAGGAACTACGTGAAGAAATGCGTGCCATGCGCCTGGAAATGACCACTCTCCGCCAGGAAAACAACACTCTCAGACAAGCATTGGATCGGTGTTTGGCTAATCCCGCACAACCTGTCACACCGCCTGAGAACTCCATGGCTTACACCACTCCGATGAAGTATGATGGTGATCCGCGTCGAGTGGCTGAGTTCTGTACTCACTGTTGGATCCATTTCCAATTCAGGTCTACACATTTTTCTCAAGACAAAGCTAAGATCGGGTATATCCTTGGAAATCTAACTGGCAATGCACTCGCCTGGGCCGCACCTTTGGTCTCTACCAACAGTCCTCTGTTGGCTGATTTCGCTGCCTTCGAGAAAGCCTTTTTGGACGTCTTCAAACCGCCCAATTTGGCAGCCATGGCTCAGAATCAATTAATGGAGATCAAGCAAGGGTCAGGTGACATAATCCACTACATCAGTCGGTTTCGACAACTAGCAACTGATTCACAATGGCCCGAAATCACTCAAAAAACCTTGTTTCGTCAGGGACTACGAGAGGAGTACAAAGACGAATTGCTGCACATTCCGGAGCCAGAAACGCTGCCAGCATTGGTGGAACAAGTCTTACGCATTGACCACAGGTCAACCGAACGACGGAGTGAATGCCGCAGATCTGACAGGTATCAACCAATTCTTCCAGCACAGAACCCTGGACCGGCTGTTTCTATCGATGTAGGTCCAGAACCCATGCAGTTGGGTGCCGTCAGAGGTCCGTTATCCGAGACTGAAAAGAAAAGAAGACGACAGAAGAACTTGTGCATGTATTGCGGTGGTTCTGGCCATTTTCTAGGTGCCTGTCCGTTACGTCCTCTGAAGAAACAGGAAAACTAACAGGCCCGTTGTTTCAGGCGAAGGCAGCACCGGGCCGCCCTTCTGAATCCGTCCTTCCCCCCATGAACTCAGTAGCCTTGTTGATCCTGAAAGTCGGTGTTGCTTGGCTTGGAAAGTGTGTGAAGACCTGGGCCCTTTTGGACTGCGGAGCATCTGGCAACTACATCGATGCTTCGTTCGCGATTGCCAATGGGATCCGTTTACACAACAAGGAACGACCAACGGTGGTTGAGGTAATCGATGGTTCTACTTTGTCTTCTGGTCCGGTTTGCCAACACTCCGATTCCTTGTGGCTCTCTGTGGAAGGGCATCTCGAACGTATCTCATTGGACGTCATCAAGTCTCCTTCATTTCCGGTGGTGTTGGGTTTACCATGGCTGTTGTATCACAATCCCCAGGTCGACTGGACCGCTCGCTCCCTGGTGTTCTCTTCGACACGTTGTCCTAGTGACTGTGTAATTCACGAAACCTTTCCTGCAATTTTGGAGTCCCTCAATCCTGCTGATTTATCTGCTCGTTTATGTGCCACTCAATCGGTTCCTCATGAATATGCCGGATACCACAAGGCGTTCTCCAAGCCTGAGGACATACCACTACCACCCCATCGGCACTTTGATTGTTCCATTGACGTCCTGCCTGGTGCGATCATTCCCCACGGCAAGATCTATTCGTTGACTCACTTCGAGAAGGGCATACTACAGGAGTATATTACGGATTGCCTCAACAAGGGCTATATAGTGCCATCCAAATCCCCTGCAGGATTCCCGTTGTTCTTCGTCAAGAAGAAAGAGGGCACTTTGCATCCTTGTATCGACTACCGTCAACTAAACGAGATCACGAGGAAGGACAGGTACCCGTTACCACTCATCCGGGACATCATCGAATCCCTGAAATCAGCACAGATCTTCACCAAGCTGGATCTAAGAGGGGCCTATCACTTGGTGCGAATTAAAAAGGGAGATGAGTGGAAGACGGCCTTCAAAACACCTATTGGTCACTTCGAATACAGGGTGATGCCGTTTGGCCTCTGCAACGCCCCGGCAGTCTTCCAACGGTTCATGGACGATGTCTTTTCTGACCTTATCGGAATATCTGTCTGGGTTTACCTTGACGACATTCTGTTTTTTTCTGACACTCATACTGCACACGTGGCGCATGTACAGGAAGTCCTCCTTAGATTGATACACAACGGTCTGTATGCCAAAATCGAGAAGTGCCAATTTCATAGGGAGAGCATGGAGTTTCTGGGTTACGTGATCAGCAACACAGGAGTACAGATGGATCCCGCAAAACTGCAAGCTATTCAAGAATGGAAATCGCCACATGGCGTGAAGTCACTTCAAAGGTTCTTGGGCTTTGCCAACTTTAATCGGCGTTTCATTCCACGCTTCTCTCAACTGGCCAACAGTCTAACCCACCTGACCAGTACCAAGGTGCCGTTTCTCTGGGACACGCAGGCCGAGGAGGCATTCCAGGAATTAAAAAGATCATTCATGTCGGCTCCTGTTCTTAGACATCCAGATGATGTAAAACCATTTGTGGTTGAAACAGACGCCTCGGACTACGCAATTGGGGCGGTCCTACTACAGCAAGATACAGTCACGGGAATAGAGCACCCGGTGGCGTATTACTCGAGGAAGTTGTCAGTGAGTGAGAGAAAGTACGCAGTGATAGAAAAAGAATTACTGGCGATAAAGGCTGCCTTCGAGGAATGGCGACATCACTTGCTGGGTGGGAGGTACCCGGTGGTGGTTCGCACGGATCACCGTAATCTACAGTTCTTGCGCTCTTTACAATGCAGAACCTCCCGTCATGCTCGTTGGGCCTTCTTCTTTTCACAGTTCGATTTCACCGTCACGTACATTCCTTGTTACCAGAACACTAAGGCTGATGCCTTGTCTTGGTCTCTAGAAAACAACGTTGAAGGTGTCAAGGAACCGGAACCTCTGATAGCGTCCAAACATTTCCTATCGATGGTGACTCCCCAGCTCCAACAGTTGACTGAGGCCACACGAACGGATCCCTCAAGAACACAGATACTACAACGTGCTGACATCAGGGAACGTGATGGCTTATTGTTCTTCAAGGATCGTCTGTACGTTCCCACATTGGAACTCCAGAAAATCGTTTTACAGAATTGTCATGATTCCGTCGTTTGCGGTCACCGTGGAGTCCGTACAACACAAGAACTGGTTGCAAGACAGTACTGGTGGCCTGGATGGGCTACAATGGTAAAGCACTACGTGGACTCTTGCCCAGTATGTGCCCAGACCAAGATTCCTCGCAAAAGACCCATTGGTCTTCTAAAACCCACGCCAACGCCTCCGTACCCTTGGCATACCATCGCCACGGATTTCATCGTTGACCTGCCCTTTCTGGTGGTTTCACGTGTATAATGGTGGTGGTGGATTGTTTCACCAAGACAGCTAATTTCTTGCCCTTTCCTAAACTGCCCACTGCATCCCAGATGGCACGATGTTTTCTACACGAGGTGTATCGTCTTCATGGTCTTCCGGAGAAGATATTGTCAGACCGAGGCTCTCAATACATCTCTTCCCTTTGGGGCCAACTGTGTCGGCATTTGGACATCCAGCGAGCCCTGAGTTCCGGCTATCATCCGCAGACTAATGGACAGACGGAACGTACCAATCAGACCCTTGAGCAATACCTACGTTGTTGTGCCAATGCTACCCAAGACAACTGGTCGGAATGGTTGGACACCGCGGAAGCAGCTTACAACAACGCTGTTCATTCCGCTACCGGACTCAGCCCTTTTTATTGCTCTACCGGTCTTCATCCTCGACTGCTGCCTATTCATCCAACATCTTCCAGCGCCGTTCCATCTGCAGATGCCCTGGTGTCCCTGATCCGCGATCAACATCGTCTGGCGGCCGGTACCTTGGCAGCGGCACAAGCACATATGAAGGAGCAGGCTGACAGGAGACGGAGCCCTGAGCCTGTCCTTCATGTTGGGGACATGGTTTGGCTGTCCTCCAAGAATCTACCAGTACGCAATTTACCTGTGAAACTAGCCCCCCGCTTTTTTGGTCCCTTTCGCATCACAGAGCGTATTTCGCCTGTTGCCTTTCGTTTATCTTTGCCCCGCTCTTGGAGGATCCATCCTGTCTTTCATGTTTCCCTTTTGAAGCCCTACGTGCCCGATGTTATGGGTCGTGCCTGTTCCCGTCTGCCCCGGTCTTGGTTCGGGGGGTCCCTGAATTCGAGGTGCAAGAGATATGTAATTCACGGATTTGGCGAGGTGCTCTGCAGCTTCTGGTCAGCTGGAAGGGTTATCCTGCTTGTGACCGTACTTGGGAACCGCGCTCCTTCGTGCATGCACCGCGCCTGGTTCGGGACTTCTATCTCCGCTACCCTTGGAAACCCGGTGCTCCGGGGTTGTCCGGGAGGGGGTATGGTGTCACGCCGCGCGCTCGCTCGCGGGCGCCACTTACCTGTCCTGGGGTCCCTGGAACACGGCCGCAGCGGTCTCCTCCTTCATGGAGACTATACCCGCGGTGGCGTCTCTCCTCACGCTGACCCGCGGTTCGGATGGGCGCCGTGGACACCGCCATCTTGCAAGGATCTGCACATGCGCGGATCGTCAGTGTTTCGACGTCCCGCGCATGCACAGTGTCGGAACATGCGTTCCAAGCCTCGCTTTGACCCCGGGCCATAAAAGGGCACCGCATACACAGGGACGACGCGTCTCAACGCGGTTGTTACTGCGTATGCGCTGCTGGAGTCCTGGCACTTGTTGTCCAGCCCTCCAGTTTCCTGTTCTAACCTTTTCTGCCTAATTCTGCCTCATTTCCTTATTCCAGTCTTGCTTCCTGGTCCTCCTACTCTTTCTGCTCCTTCATTCTGATACCTTGTCCCTCCCTGGTTTATGCTAGAGTAGGTTCTCTCTGGGTTCCTAGTTGTAGTGGGGACTCTCCTGTCAGTACTGCCCTTCTTGCAGTTTTCCTTCCTTTGCCTGTCTTGTGTCCTGCCGGTTCCTGTGCCTTACTGCCTTTTGGAGTTCCTGAGTTCAGTCCTGTTATCATCGGTGATTTCATCAAGCCTTCTCAGCCAGTGGAAACACTGTCCCGACGTCACGCAAATTCTGAGAAGTGCCACCCGTGGCGTTGGGAGTTGGTTAAGTGCCGTCCTGTGTTTACTCACCAGGAGGGGATTGGACTAATTTCTCGCGTTACCCATTCATCGGCCATCATACATCGACATACTGGCAACCTCAACACCACGGTCTACAGGAAGCAGAGGTAACTCACGATCTCGTGAAGATTCGTTTAACACAAAGGGAGAATTGCAAGGGAAAACCAGGAATAGAGACTCTAAGAGAAAATAAAGGAACAGGAGCAGAAGCAAGGAAAACAAATGTACAAGTGCAAAATCTCCCCCTACCCTTTCAGGGAAGGAAAATGGATAAAATGGAAAATCGATAAATAAGGGGAGTCTAAGGAAGAAGACAGAAAGGGAATCAGGAAGCAGAAAATACTAATAAGCACACTAAATCCAAAATGTACATGGAAAAGGTAACAAGAAATAAGAAACTAGGTACTAGATAGTAAGCTAAGGAGGAGGAACAAGCGACCAGTCACAAACAGGAACACTACATCAATGACCATCGCTGGACTGAAGCAAAGTGAAGTTTTTTAATTTGGCTAACAAGCACACACATCTGATGTGCTCCTTGCTAGCTAGCACCTGCCAGCCACAGGTGCTGATTATCGTCCACCCAACCTTGTCCTGAAAGGGTGGAGACGAAGAAGTGGGTCAAACATTCTGGGAAGTATAGTCTTTTGATTAAAGCAGCATACTGGCTTCCAAAAACCTGGAATGGATCCAGAAGGGAAGTGGAATGGAAAATTAGGATTTACCAGTTCCAAATGACCACAGTGTTAGGCGGAAACCTGTGCAGTTCCCTCTGGGACCACTGCAAAAGATTTAGGACTACAGGTGTTTGGCAGTAAACCCACTTGGTAGCAGTCTGTACCACACAGATTCACTTGGTAGCTGTGGCTGAGCAGTCAGACTTCCCTCAAGAAGAGTTAAGCAGTATGTGGAGTATACAAGATAGGGCAATTCTTCACAGTAAGACAAGCAAACACGCAACGAGGCTCAGTGTAAAGATATTAAGGTATTTATTTATAATGAAACATCTATCAAAAACACTTTTGCACTATCACGGCAAACAAATCAACTACAATTACTCTACGAAAAAGAAACGAACAATCCCCCTAGCAATATTTCGACAAGTCTAGGTTCTACCGGCACCACTTATTTACAGACAGAGGTGTATGCCTCAACCTAGATGGCACTCTTATCTTAGTTAGGACGGGAGAGAAAAATAAGAAGGTTACAAAATCAACACAGTTCAATACTTCACGGGAAAAATGCAAGGCAAGAAGGCAAGAACCACAATAGATCATAAAGTTCAGAGGCCAGGCCCACTCGGAGAGAGGCAAGGCGATATGTCCCAAAAGTCTCTAGTGGAGATGCGTTCGAGTCTTTGTAGCAAATTGTTATCGGCAGATTGAACCAGTTCAGAACAATACGTGAGAAAGCTTGGAGGTGACCCAACGGAAAGGAGAGGATTAAGACACCTCACTCGAACCGATCGAAAGGGAAGCCAGGCGGACACAGTACCTTGTTGTGGAGGGCAGCTCCGGCGGGGGCAGTTGTTCCTGGTGGTGGATGCACGTCGGGTCTTTGTCAAGAGTAGAGATGTTCTCGTCGTCGAATAAAAGTGAAGTCCGGTGCACCACCAGGGAAGAGACCAGCCGCAGAGTGTTCCGTCACAAGGCACCACCTTTTGGTCGCGGTACAGGGGTAGTGGCTATCCAGTTGCCGAGGTGCTCTGCACGGGCAATTCGACCACTGCGTCCTGAGGCGAATAAAAAGCAAAGGGGACTGGTTGTTCCCACCAGTCAGGGGAAGAGACTCTCCGGCAGGGAGATCTCCTCTGTCGTCGGGAAGTGGTGAGTCGGTTCCGCAGGGCTCCACCGGAGGTGTCGTCATGCAGGTCGGCTCAGCGTTACCCTCGTCGGATTCTTAGGTCCTGTGGCGACTTCTGAAGATCCAGTCCCAATAGCCCTGCTTTTATGCAGAAAACCCTCATTCATTCAGCCTAGCTGTCAATCAACACATGCTAAGTGGTGAGCGGGGAGGCTCACCACTTGGGCCAATCACTCCAGAGTGCGACCGGAGTTGGCAAGGCAACTCGGTCCAGGGTGCCTAAACCCCCTCCCACACCCCTGTGGTAACCCAGACAGAATGGCACCACTTTAGAGGGTCTCTGTACAGAGCCCGCCAAAAGTGGAACAAAGGGCTCAACCTTTGGTTTAGGAGTCACAGAGACGAACACAGACGCCATTTTACAAACCGAGTTCTGGCAGAAAATACCATCCGATAAACTTATTTAAGATAAGTAGACCGGTGGTACGTTAGAGATTAACGAGAAAAAGTATCAATCTCCAACAATGGGACGAATCCCATAGAGTTATGTTCGGGGTTAAACATAACAAGTAGTTTCCACTGCCACCAGCCAAAACTTGACGAGGGGGGACGGGACAGTGCCCCCTCGAATAACAGATCCAGGAGTAATCGAATTACCCCTACTAGTACGTCCACAATAAGATGGTTTGTACTAGTTCTGTTAGTAAATTTAGGTCAAGTAAAGCCAATGGTGACTTTACATGCCTGGGGAGACAGTAGTCAGTCCCCGGGTATGGAGTCTATGGTGGGGGTCCGCTAGGACGCCCCAGTGCTACGGCACGTAGGGTGCGGTGTAACACACATAGAAAAACATATGAGACCCTATGGAGTAAAAGACCCCATAGCCCATAGAACACATTGACATTCAAAGGAATTACACACATACATGTCCAAGAGTGGGAGAAAAAGAGTCTCACTCTTGGCAGGATGGAAAAACCAAACTCCAGAAATCCAGCAAAGCTGCTGGGGGACTCACTAGGTTAGGAAATTCAGCCTGAACAGAGAATTCTCCCTAACACACAGCATTGTCTCATATGGTTTGAAAGGAATGTCCAATAGGGAATACACCCCAAATCAGGAACCCAAGTGGCAGGAACGAGAGCAAAGGAAGCAAATTGGGACAGTACAATCCAATCATTGAATCCTCCAAGAACCAGAATTGAAGAAATCGGTTCCATATCCCAAGTCCTTACTGTCCTCAAAGGCCACTGAGGGCTGTAGAAGTGCGGTCCCAAAGGGTAATCCAAGAAAATACAAAGGTAATCAAAAAAGAGTGTACACTGTGCAAGAAAGAGCACAGCTTTATAGTACAATCAGCTGAGAGGAAACTAGACAGCTCTGTGAAAATGAACTGGAAAACATTCTCAACTCGGCCCATGATGGGCTACACATGTTAAAGCAACAAACCACACATTAGCATAATCTCAATTTGAAACATTTTAGGATCATTTTAAAAGGGTTATTGGATGCTCTTCAGCAAGCCCCTAAAGAACTCTATACATTAAACAATCTAATTGGGGGCCTTTATTTCTTGGAAAACTGAACATACTGTCCCATCGTTTCTCAGGAGGATAGCTCAGGGGCAACACGTTTGCCTTGGGTTCAAGGCGACACGGAGCAACACAGGTTCGATCCCTGTGTCCGTGCTTAGAAACCTCTGATCATTAAGCACATTATAAATAAACTATTATAATAATAATTATAATCATGACATCAAGTTGTGCTGACCAGCATTACATTTAACAGTTTAATTAGTTGGCATCCTTCATTATACAGGTTGCTAAACTGCTTAATGCTAATTGGATCCTAATGTTGGAGAAAACGAACGCAGGAGCATCCGACTGAGACCGACCAATGATATTTGAGGAAACATCAGCAATGTCAAAGACATTCTTGTATGCCCTGGAACACCCAATCCTCTGCTCCTGATTGGATCCCTTGGCCCCTCACTCCTCTACACCTGCTTGACCAGCTGCCTCCCGAACTCTCTTCCCACGAAATGCTTCTAACTTAATTTGAAAAAAACTTGTGAGAGCCCGCTGCTGGAAATTATTCCTCCTATTTTATTAGTTCTACCATAGTATTTTTATTCCCGGGCAAAATGGCCTCTGGTCATTGGGGGTGATGTTGCTTCCATCCTAGGTACATCTTCTGGCAGCCCGATGAGCCTCCTTGTGACCAGTACTGCGTCCTTTACAGCCATTTTGCATTGTGCCGTATCTCGTGCGACTTCACCTGCTGTTTGGGGGTTAATTTCGGTCCCATGAGAAAATGTTCCCTTGTAACAATTAATGGAACACTACCTGGCATCTTCCTTGTATTCTAACCTTGGCTGCTCAGTGTTTCTCAGTCCATCTGTAGAAATCATATTAAATTAAATGCGTGCTGTGGCCTTTAGCCAAAAGATTGGAGCTTTGCAGCTTTTGGTATGGGCGTAATAAAACATGCCGGATCTCTTGCTCACTGCTACATCTAGCAACTATCCTTAATACAGCTCCACCTTCATGAAATCCCTACTACCTCCCTATGTACAATACTATTAGTCTGTTAGAAGAGCGTGCAGAAAAGAAACTAAAACAGATAAGCATGGTTCACAGGACCTAGAAAGAAAAGCGTTGCTAGACCTGTAATATAAGAGTGCCCTATAACAGAAAATAAACAGGAACTGCTTTGCTGCATGTGTAATATAAGAGTGCTCTTCAGAATAAAGTAAATCGGAAGAAAACACAGAGGAAATACTTTGCTGCACATGTAATATTTCTCTGTTCCACGTGTGCTTTTCTCCACAGCAGCTATGGGTACCCTCTTGCTCACTAAACCACCTACCCCTTTACATAATACCGCTCACTCAATATTCTAAAACAAGCCCCACCTACCTGCCCTTTACCTTCGTATGTATACATGCTAAAACAACTATCCTGTGAACGCTATCACTTTGCACGTGTGTTATTCTGTGCAGCAGCACTAGCTCCCAGACATGTGGCACAATACATGCACTTTAAATATGCGGTGATGTCACCAAACCCATGGCCCTAGCGTCACACGTCACTCCCGTAGCTTGTAGGTGTGCCCCCAGTGGGACGTTATATCTGTATATTTACAGGGCAGTACAGACTTGCGGTATCTTGTTAACCTTCTTCTATTTTGTGTGTCTTTTGTTCTAGGGGATTCAGCTCAGCCATTACACTTGATCACAGCAACACTGGTACCTTATCAGGATTAGCTTGCTTCTGAGTATGGGTCTGAATCTGAATGAATACACCACCAAAGAAAGCTGAGATACAATATCCAGGAGTCTCACTGGGCGTCTTTGTGCACTCAACATGAGTGTGTTGCGGAGATCAGCGTTTGGTTTGAGCGTGTGATGTGCTGCGTAAGCTGGTGCTTCTGCTGTTGAAACATGGAATAGGCACTTACTTCTTAGAGGCAGGCTGAGAGTAGCCTCCTCTGATACAGAGAAGAAGAGACATAGACGCTTCAGAGCACAGGTTGCACTTAAAAAGGTGAGCTTTATAGGATGCAATGGACAGAGATCCTTTGTTATAACTCGCAATTGTGTTAATCTATCTGCCATTGATAATCTTGCAGGAGAGGCTCCAGCTGATGATAGAGTCCTGCATTCTGACATCCCTAGGCTTTAGGCTTTTTTTTTTTTATATAGCGCTACAAACCCTCAGGTATCCGAGCGCTGCTTATTATTACCCACGGTGTGTGGTGCTCATTTATCGACCTCGGAAGGATGAAAGGCTGAGTTTGGCCCCGCCGGGATTCGAACCTGCGTTAACAGGCTCTGCACGGGTGTCAAAGCGAGCGCTCTACTCGCTGTGCCACTTGACCTAGGTTCTTCTTTGGCATACCTCCAGGAGAACATGGGCACTTGTCTGCACAGTTTTTCTGCTTGACACGGAAACGGTCTTGCCAAAGACCCTGATGTTTGACCGATGACTCTGCACCACATGTGTAAACTGCACACCTGTGTGTCCAGCTGTATTGTTAACTCTGAAAGGGCCTTACTCTTCATCCAGCCTTAATATGCCTTTGTCATTGACCTACAAAACAATGTGGCAGGTATCTTTCATCAAACCACAGTTTCCTCTCCTGCCATTATTTTCAAAATCCAGTGGTATTCCTCTTCCTGGTGATTCCTCGCCTCTCACTGATATCCATGTGTCTGCAGATACCATTCACCCACAGCTTCCACCAGCAATCCAAATAGCCAATCCACCCATTGGATATGATCACCAGTCTGATAACAGTAATTGGACGATGGACAGTGGACTGTGTCAGCGATTAACCTCCTTGTGGGATATTACAAACCCATGGACACGCAGTCTTTTGCTTAGGTATCTCGAGCAGGTACAGACACGTGCTACGGTAACGTCACGGCAATATGACATCATTGTAATGGTATGCTGCAGTGGCATCCATGTGGATTCAATTCTGTGTCTAAGGCCATTAAGTGGAACCTACACGCAACGCAATTTTGGGGAAGTGAGGTGAGATGAAAATGATGGCATGGCAATACCTTAGATACATGTGATGGATTCAATCAAAGTAGTTTGTTTTGTCAAGCAAGAGTTAAAGGCCTTTAATGGATATCTTAATATTGTGAACCACCCTAAAATGCGGCATAACTGCTGCTTTGCCAAACTTGTGTGCTTGCATGAGATGAAAATACGATTATATACATATTCAATAATATACATCCGCACTGACCATCTGTTTGAGAAATTGAAATACTTCGTGTTCAGGGGTACACTCCAAGAAAAACAAATGTTATGCAGACATGCTCAAGATTTTATATCAAACCTTCATTAATTGCAGTCTTATTAAAACACCTGTTAGTAATACAATTTTGAAAATTAAATGACATATTTCTCGGCAAGTCATTGGGGTGAACATTTAAACACCTCTCCAGATGGAACGAATTTCCCTTTACTTTTTAATATAATAAAGCCATGCTTAGAATGGAATGCATCTGTGATGTCTGGCCCTTTTATCGTGCTGCAAAATGGATTAGGATGACAGCAGACCAAAGAAAAGCTAATTGAAATATGAGTAACACCTGTGTCTGGCTCCCTCGGAGATTATTGTGAAACCCACTCACCTGTATCAAAATGGAATAATTAATTGCTGGCGAACGTGTTCAAAATATGCAGAAGCAATATGCTCCAGGAGGATGCTATCTCCATTGGAAAGATTCACGAAGGCTCTTTAAAAAAGAAACCCTCTCTATGAGAGGACAACCAGACACAAATAAAGTCAAATAAAGGTACATGAAGATAGAGGCACTGTTAAAAAAACGAATCTCTAGTTATCTGGTAGTAAAATGGAGGGTTGTGCACCCTGCTGATATGTATGCACGTAAGGGATTCATAAAGTGCAAACCTAGCTGCGGCTTCTGAGTATGTTTCAGCGATATTTATGTATGTATGTATGTATGTATGCATGTATGTATGCATGTATTTATTTATTTATTTATCTGTTTATCTATTTGTTTATTTGTGTATTGCAGTGAAGCACCAGCTGTGAACATACTGACTTTCATAGCCTTGGACATTTGCCTCCGGTACGGCAAAGGGAGGGCAGGGAGTAAGTGCAAGAGACAGAGTGCAGAACGAGTGCATGCAATCAAATTACAGTGGAAAAGAAAGTGCAACCTTTTCAGGGTGTCGATCGTGATGACACCGGAGGGTAGGGTACAGTGGAGAAAGTCCAAGAGAAAGGCAAGAGGCTTCAGGGATAATGCTCCAATGCTAATGGTTAAATGCTTACTTTTAGTTTTCAAATTAAAGTAGTGAGGCTTTTGCTAAATTGAAGGTAATAGAGGCTGATGGCTGTGTTCCTGTGGGAGGAGGTGAATAGAAAGATTGCATTTCATGTATATCTGTGGCTAGGCTGTACTCTCATGTGGCAGTGAGGACAGGCAGAAGAACATGCAGGAGGTGAAATTGTAGAAAAGATGTGGACCCTAAGACATTTAAGCAGGGAGGTGTGCACATATGTGGCATATCAGCGAAGTACGCCTGGAATTTCAGGAAACACATGTTTAATCAATAACAATATTAATGTAGATATTGGAACTGCACCGCAACATTTTATTATCGGAAACGATATGGAAGACTTCATCTGAACTTAGAAAGGCTTGTGTTTGAAAGTTGTTTTACTTGATAAATACAAGTGCACATGATTATTTGACGTTAACCTTACCTATATTACAGATCTATTATGCGGAATGCAGAAACCAACAGCTCATCACCAAATAATACATCAAGTAAACAGGCAGCAAAGGCAAAGACATGGTTTATTTCCATAGTGCCGTGCAGAAATGTGTTGGGAATGCAACATAGTATCCCCGCCCCAAAACTGTGGCCTTGGGCACAGCAACATCTGGATTTTCATCCAGTTTTACAGAGTCTTGTATAGAAATGACTATTGGGTACATTCCGCCGTTTACATTAACAATGGACTTCTTCATTGTCCATCCTGGGTTCACGGCTTTACAGGAGTATTCAATCTCGATGCAATGGTGCTTGTCTCACCCGCGTGACACAGGCCACCTCCTCTCTGAGAGCTTTCCATCATACGTAATGATATATAACTAAACTGTCTGTTCTTCAGTGACAGTCTATATTCAGCTTCTGAGATGGCTAAACCTGCCTTCATGATCCAATACGGCCAGTGTATCTGCACCTCCAATGGGGGCATACTTCATCCTCGCGCAACCTAATGGACACCTGTGTGCTTGCCAACCAGTCGGGATTTGACTCGTGCCACTACCCCTAAGAAGAGCTGCATCTCCTATATCATTGCCACAATGATAGCTGTTGTTCGGCACCATCTTAGGCCCATGTAGCTCCACGACCTAAAGTAAAATGCCACCAGCCACTACATGACCTAACCTTAGACTCTTGACAGCAAAAGACAAAGTTAAAGAGGGTAATGGAGATAAGGGAACAATTAATGATTGTCAATGGGTTGAGAGTAATATGCACTTGTGGCTTAGCCCAGACCCAAATTATTATGCACGCAGTTTCGCTTACATTTACTATGCTCTGTTCCATTATGCAGTGCATTGTTCCTCCGATTTTCCCGGACCAAGCAAGTGGTTCCGGCTACCCTCCTTTCTGCGTTATGATTTAGAATGAAGTTTGCATTGCATGCATATACCTTGAGGTCTCCTTGAGATGGGTTTCAGATCACAACAGAGGACCAGGTGTGGTGGGTTTTGGCAAGGGAATAACAACACCTTCCTGAGCGATGATTGACTATGGCCATATATTGCATCACAAGGGGTTCCATAATGAGACAACATCCATCAAAGAAGATGAGACACCCAATAGTTACCTGCATACATGAGAGACCCAGAGAATAGGACAAGTACTTGGCTGTAAAATTGAAGAGGGGGTGGATAACCAAGGGGAATGTACGGTCTCCAACATGCGCAAGTCACAAGGTGGCCATTGCAGTCTGGATGGTTTTGAGGTGGTCTATTAGATATACTGGGGAGTTCAAAAATGTACATTCCAATAATCCAACATAGATGTAATGTGGTTGGCACCATTGTCAAATGATTAGCAGGAAGTTATGGCTGGTGACGTTTTGAATTGCAGTGGCGTAAACATTGCCAAAAAATGTGTCAATCACTGATATTAGCAAGGAAGACAAACCAAACAAAGGGAGTTTTGGGGGTTCTCTGATGAGACAATTATTAAAATGATGAGTTAAAGTGGTGCATTTTACGGTTTACGGCTTTGCAGTGTCAAACATGAAAAGATTCATTAGATGCCAAGTCACCAACAGGGTACTGAAGAATTTTCCAACACATGTTCATGGTGCCTTTCACCACTATATGCCAGTGCAAAAAAATATTGTCATGCTCACTGTGCCCATGGATGGCCATGCTAGCTGCACCAATAGATGGTGGTATTCTCACATACGAATATTCTCATGTTTGCTTATCCCCTAATGCTAGTAATGATACTATAAGAAGACATGTCCATCTGGCTCTGTTAATATATACCAATGAAGGAACATGCTCCTTTTGGGTATGTCCTTAATGCCAGTAAATAAAATCCACGCCACAGTAAGGCTGGCTGAATCAACGTAGGTCAGTGTGACCATGTAAGAACACTCACCATATTGGCTTTGGCCCTCGTGCCAGTAAAAATATGAATAGCATCACTCAGTAAAACTATCATGACAACACTGGCCTTCATTGGTGTAGCCAGATGGACATTTTTTTTACACCAATGTAGGTCAGTGTGGCCATTAAAGAACACTTGTCATGTTGGCATTAACCTTAACACCAGTATTTCTAGCAGCAGTGCATTCTGTTTTAATGTTTGAATACAATATTCACGTCCAATGATTCTTTTCTTTATTGGTCTATTTGTCATCCCCCATATCTAAGATTACAGGGCCATGTGAGCAAATCACATTTTTGTAATTGCAATTTGTGAAGTCATTTACTATACAAGGCCTTTGGTACCCTATATTAATCTCCTTACTGTGGCTAGTTTGAGAACACACAGAACAGTTTCCTCAAGGGAGTATGCCGTCATTCATGATTGTGATAATAGTTCCCTTTGGGTATTGTTTGTTGTTTGTTCATTCCATAAGAAGATAACTCCATAAAACATAGTCACATATTACATATAAAACGTTATTAGCAATAATAATACTCACAGAGTACAATACAATGATTGGTTATCTCTCAGACCGGTCTTGCCTGTAATGCTCTAAAATGTATGTGCTAGGTCGTTACCCAAGTCGGATTGGCACTTAACGGCTTTCCTAGGTTGTGGGATTGCAACTGCTTTAACATTCAGAATTGCCTAGAGTTTGTACATCTCATTTATTAGCTTTGTGGAGAAAGATGGAGTAACTCAGAACAGCTGTGATCGTATTTGATGGATTCTCTCTTCTTCTATGTTGTTGGCGTGCAATTTCACTCTGTATATTTTTGTCTTTTTTGGTCCCTTAACTCTAGTTCCAGGACATTCAGTTACATGAATCCATTTCATGTTTGACTACTGCTAGGCCAGTTGTTTCTGATCTGTGTTTTCTTTCTTTCAACCCCCCCCCCCCACACACACTTACACTGGTGCCAACGCTGAGACCAAGCAATGGCGTCATGGTTGGCACTATGTGGGGTCCTTTGATGTATGATATAAGGGCATGAAGCAGCTGTTTTACCAGTGTCAGTTTGGGAATTTAAAATATTGGGTGACCAAGCACAGTTGCTGTGTGCTTGCTTAGAACATAATTGGTTTCTACTCTCAGGCCCCAAAACGTCTGTGCAATAAATACCGGGTCAGTATTCAATTGCTTACAAGAGAACATAGAGCAGAATTAAGTTAAGTAGATTTAATTATCTTTCAATGTTTGCCAATGTACACGCAGGTGTTTGGATAAGGAGCAGGAAGAATAGTTCAAGCAAAGGAAAATGTGAACACTGAAAATGATTTGCTGGCACAGAATCTCATTCGATTAGCAGTTAACACCCTCTTGCTTGCTATTCTTTAGTGTGGGAGAAAATCATTGTAAGCTGCTGCAACGATCGTCCTGTGCTTGAGGAATGCTCCCTACCTGTACATTGCTCAACTCACAATTATTCTAAGGTACCGGCTGATGGGGGCACTCTTCCAACACCTTGGCTGTTTTGAGAGCATCTCACAGTTGTGAGTCAGGCAGTCTTTTCTTGAGTTCTCAAGTACAATTGTGCACTTTTTTTGCTGCCGTTTTCTTTCATCCTTGACTGGGTGGCCTGCTGGGGTGAAGGCTGTCAGCACCAAGAATGCTCTTTTTACTTTTTGCTATTAGGCGGCACTAAAGTGACACCTATAAGCCGAAACTATTGCATTAGACTACAGCCAGGGAGAAATGGGATATGAGGAGGGACACAATGCTTGTAGGTGCTGTTTGGTAATTATACCCACCCATTGACTGCCCATGGCCATGATTATCCCTATGGCCATGCCCACCCACTTTCTGCCAATTCCTGCCCAAAACACATCCTCCTGGAATCTTTTAAAGCTAGCTTTATCAATCCTTACCATCAACCGCTGTGGTCAAAGTGACTATCTGTGTTTGAGTTAATGATATATCTGGAGCTGTAATTTTGCTACAGGTGTAATAAAAATGGCTTAACAAGGTCTGCCTTCAGCCCTAGATTTATAAGCACTATGAGTGTCTTCACTGAAGTCAGGTGCAAACAAGCATTAGCAAAGCCAACAGTTTTGTCTTGTGTTTAAGTATTAGGCATTTGCACGGCACTACCTTTATATTCATAGGTACTCACACCAAGTTACAGCTGCTCCAATCAATGGCCAGTTTAATACCACTGTGTCAGTGCCTGGCAAATGCCTTTCCAATACCTACACAAAAGCCAAAACTGTTGGCATTGCCAACGCGTGTTTCATCAGCTGTGGAGAGGCATCCTCTAATTGTGTAGGCGGCCATTGAATATTCTGCCTTTTAAAAGGTGATGGCAGTGTTTTCCTCATTCTGACTTGTTGCTGCGAGCTGAAATATTCTTCTAGTGTGAGAGCTCTTTTTCTCTGGCCTAATGTTGTGCTGTGTGCATTATTGCCCCTTTTCCCCTCATCTCTGGCTCAACATCAAGTAATTAAGACTGTGGAACGTGTTCAATGGCTATTTCCCTGAACATTAAGAGATCAGGGGTTGTAAAGGATTATTCAGGCATCAGGCTTTTGTGCCAAATAAGAGCATTTGACAGCACCGCAAGGTTTCTCTCCTTCAATTGGTTTCTGCGCCCAGTCTACTTTGGCTCAGCTTGTCACTTTATCTTATCGGGAAAAAAAAAAAACATCTTACCACAATCACAGGATGTGCATATCAAAATAATCATTTCCGCCCATTTCGGAGGTCTGCCAACCACCAACGAACCAAGAACGATTGGTCCTTAAGCGTCTTGTTCAGCTGCATCTATCCTGCCTGTTCACACCTGAGCTGGCGCGCACCACTTATCTCCCGCGCCCTCCATGTTCTGTGTGGTTTAGTGGAGTTCACGTCGCTGCTGTTAAGACTGAAGGCACGTTCCTGGCACTCGGACACCTTTTTCAAGGTGAAAGATACAGCTTTCTTTACAGCTCTTAACTACACGCCAAATCTGAGTGATCTTCACAAATATTACAATGAGATTCTTTTTAGCTAACCTGGTCGTACTTTAGACTGCGCCATAACAAAGAGTTTGTTTTTACATGTGAGTTGGACACCATCAATGAACATTAAAACTCGACATAAAGAGCCCGTTAATGAGAACCCAGCCCCTATCTTTGCAATTACTTCAAGATTAAAAGTACCTGCTATAAGAATAAACTATCAATATTTATCTCACCTGAAATTCATTGCAGCTTGCTGATGCATCACTTGGCCATCTTTTTTAACAACACATCTTTCAACCACACATTTTCATTTGGATTCCTTTGCATTTCTATAACACAGAATACAGCCAATTCCTCCTAGTTCAAAAAATAGCACAAGATGAGACCGAATGCATCCGACTAATGAAGGAGATGACCCCAAGATTCGTACAAAGTGGATATCCGGAAGAAGAGATCAATATCTCACTACATAAAACCGACACCACCAACAGAAAAGCTATTTTGGAGAAAGAGAAAATCATGAAGCAATCACCCTTGATCTATGTAACAAAATATTCCACGCAAAGCAGCAGAATCAAGAAAAGTGTGGAAAAACATTGGCACTTTTTATCTGAGGATAGAACTCTATGAAACCTCCACACAACGTTGCTCATGTTTGCATATGCACGAAGTAGAACTATAAAGGACATGATAGTAAGCGATGCAAGGAACCCCAAGGAGAGAACAATAAGAAGAGGCACATACCCTGCCTCAACTGTTCGAATTGCAACATGGTACAAAAAAAGAGAAATCATATTCCACCCTAACACCGTCAAAACCATCTTTCTAAATCAATACGCAATGTGTGACACTGCCAATGTAACATACAGTATCAAATGCCCATATGGTAAGTACTGTGTGGGGCAGACTACGAGAAAAGCGAAAATATGTTGGAATGAACATCGGTCCAACAACCAGACCGGCAACATCAAATCCCGAGTATCAAGACAGTTCAGAGAAGCACAACACCAGATTGCACAGTTTCTATTTCAAATACTGGACACTATCGAAAAGAGAAGAGATGTTAACTTAGACATCAACAAACTCCTAAACAAGAAATAGACTTACTGGATAGACAAACTTAACCCCCTGCTTCCAGGGGGTATGAGTGAGGAGTGTAACTATGCATGTTTCCTCTGACCGTAGACCGGTGCCAATTGGAATGGAACACATCCGACATGACTGCAGAGAGCAAAATGTTAACCATAATTTGTTTAAATTGTTCAACACAGCCTGAATACCACAGAAAAAACACTACAGCTCGTACTGCTCTGGCACAGACACTACAGAGAGCATCCTACATCCCTCTACTGTTTCACAGCAGCAATTCTTTCTATTGTTCTATTTTACTATTTTTTAATTTTTTTTACTTTTCAAAATCTGCCATCAATTGTCTTTGAAGTATCATATCTAATGTATTCATATTGTCATGATTGACTTTAACATGTGAGAATGTCATCACAAGGGAAACAATTGTACATTTGTATATAGCATGAGCATTTGCTATCTGGACATGTAACTAAAACACAAAATGTTACCAATTCAAAAATGGCCACGGCCACGTGTTGACGTCATCACATTGATGACGTCATCACGCAATGCATGCCTGCGGCATTTTGCACATACATAAACAAGCAGGGGACACAGACACGCACATCTGTGCAAGTCGGGTGCCCTGCTGGTGCAAACTTTCTGAAAACAAGGTTAAATTCTGCTTGTTGAAGCTAAAAAATTATGGAACTGTGGATCTTCTTTCCAAATCTAAAACTGGGGGGACCCATTGAAACATTTAAACATTTTTTGTACACAGGTCTTGTTAGGATCAGGACCCATGAAAACCCACTCAGGGCCATAAATTAATGATGCAATATTTATTGACATTTATGATTGTCTTTACGCAAAAGTACTGTGATCACTCTTTGATAACAGAAGTACTTTAAGGATATTGTAACACTAGTGTGTCAATTAATGTATTGCAGAGAAATGAAGGGCACCAGAATGAATGCAAGACAAATTTGGGTTATCACCAAATAAAGAAAAAAGAAGCCTGGTAAAAAGTGAAGGTAAATACCAATTTATTATGCAATGAAGCATCTTTTAGTATGTAATGAAGCATCTTTTTGAAACACTTAGCTTGAATATGGTTTTTGTATATGTCTTTCTTTGCTTTTAAAACAGTCCCTAAAGATGATCAAGGTTCATCGAAATGCATTGGACACAATTTGCCACATTCCTATTTCTTAATGGTCTTCAGAATAAAGAATACCTTTTGTGAAAATGTACAAACCTCTTGAATTATCATTTGTATACCCCCAACACAGATTAACACAAAGTGAAACAAAAATCGAGTGGATTCCCACATAGGTTGTGGGATGAATTGACCCACTAGGCTCTCCCCTGCGACATCACTGTGAGCTGGTGGCACCGGAACCAACAAAATAGCCGCAAAAAGCCCTATGCACGCTAAACCTCTGGAAATTGTGCAGTGGAACCGGGAAAGTTGGTTGCCAATCTACTTTGCCTGTGTCAGTGGGGAACAGGAGACCACACTGCCAAAACCTGTCATTCGGCTGCCCACAGAGTGCATATGGAAACTTCATGAGAGGCAGTGCTTCATTGCTAGGAAACCCAAAGATGCTCTGAAATCCTTTTTTTTTCCTTGGCTGCTGAAATTGCAAAATAATGGTTCTCAAACATCAGAAAAGATCCAACATCTTTGCTGGGTGTTAACCATCACTTTATTGTCTGTGAAAGATCTGTAAAATATGGGCGCAGTATCGTCGGCCGCCTGTATGAAAGCTGTCAGTTAAGTGCATTAGAAGTTAAACTTGTGCATTAAAATCAAATTGTGGAAAAGAAGTGACTTGCCACCAAAAGCAATATAGGTTGCCACTATTCAATCTCTATGTTTTAAAAAGACTGGAATTAGAAATCTGTGTGTCTATTTTTAAAATGTAAAGTTTATTTTAGCAAAGACACTTTTAAACAAAGTGAGGTAAAGTAACCTCTGATGCCAACCACAGAACTTCAAAGGCAAATTCCACAGCATGCCCCAAACAAAAGGTACCTTCCTTTTGCTCTCTGCCCCAGGAACTCTCAGTCAGATGCTAATGAAAAGGGGAGGGAATTTTGCTCTGCTGCTCCTGAGAGAGTCAAAGGGTTTCCTTGGCTGAAAAGAATATGCTGATGCAAGTGTCAACAGAAACTACTGCCAGAAGGAAGAGAGGCGGAGATTGCTCTTGACTCACCAAAGCTTTGGGGGCGGGACAGACAGATATGTGTATCCTCAAAACACAAGAAAGTATATGTTTTAAAAGGACTGACAGAGGACTGTGAAAAATTGTGAAAGTTTGTAAAATATAGTGTTGTTAACATGAAAATCCTGGTCACGTTTTGAAACTACTCAGAACTCTGTGCTATGTTCAGGGACAAGACTACCGAATTTGTGGTTTCGTAGCAATTGTGGTGATGCCAGAAACATGAAACTTCACATGATTATGCCCATATGTCATGCCATATGTATACAAATTTGGACAAATCTGACATTGGGTACTAGGCAAAATGTGTGAAAAATTGCCAAATCTAGATCCAAGCTCTCACTGTGATGGGGCTCAGATGAATACTTGCTCCAACAAATATCTGATATAAATATGCTATTGGTATTAAGGTTGCAAAATTGTAAATATGTCTGGTATGAAAAATTGATTTCATGTGCAGAAACAAAGGGGAGGTTTTCCCTGGATCACCAAACACAGCGTCATCATGACACTATGTTTTCTTCTCAAATCAGGAGAAAGGAAATACCCTAACCAATAGAATCCCTAGTGGTTTTGTGCCTAGTATAAATCAGCCTACCCACCCCTTTAGAAAATACATAAATAGAGACAGTTTAGGACCTAGAGACACACACAGATTCACCCGTCAACTGATTTCTGGCGGAGCACTTTGCAAGAAAAATCCATATCCAAGACTCCAGACTCATGACTCCAAATTTTTGAAAGCAGAAAGGCCCATTTCCAAAACTGAACCCTTCTCAGCTTGGCCTTTAATAATCCTGAGACCAAATTTTACCCCAGACCTCCAAAGGGAACAGAAAATGCACAGCCTGGCTGAGCTGCGCTGCTTTCTTGCTAAAAATTCTTGCCAGAATTCCGAGATCCGACCCAGTAGAGCAGAGCTGTGACCAGGTAGCCGCGAACAGAACCAACCCGTCATATCCAGTCCAATTTCACTGTGCAGTGTCCAGAGTGCCATGCTGAGTGCAGAACCAGAGTGCTTTGAGTCCAGAAAATATCCCTGACCAGATCTCTGACAGGTCCATTCCAAACAGTGGTAGTGAGTATCCTTAGCATAGGATTGTCGCTAGCAAATATCTTATCAATAAGTCATTCCTATCCAGACCCATTCTATTATATCCCTAACTGCATTGTAGAAAATCTTTTGTCTTACCTGAATCTTTCTCTCATCCCTATAGTCATTTTATAATAGTATTGTTAAAATCATCTCTGCGCTAATATATTTGCTGAAGAAAGACAAGCGTCTCGGCAGGTAGAAACCATCCAGAGGCGTTGGTGGCTGTGCTGTCATGTAGTTTGTGGGTTCATAGACTCCCTAGTATAAGAAACTTGTTTTTTATTTTAAAAAAAGTGCAACCTTGTTTTACAAATTTTGACTCATTTCTGAAAAAAATGACCTCCACAAAAACCTTCATAACTTCTATGTCGTGTATGCTAGAAATGAAATGTAAGTGTCAGATTGGAGCTAATATCCCCAGCGTTCTAACTAATCCAGACCCACATCCTGCCTCCTTATACTTTTTCTGCCATCGTGCTTCCCGCACACGGAACAGTTTGCCGCAAATTTTTTGTTTGGCTCAAATCTATCACGTGTGAAACAGCTGTACATTGCATCCGACATCAGAATTCAGTTTTCAACCTTCTAGTTACTCAATAATCATTACTAGTGTATATCTGAAACTATACAAAGCGGCTCCCACTAGTATTGAAACCATTTAGTGAATTACATCCATTTTCCAGTGTTTTTACCATTCATGCAAAGCCAATTTTAAAACCATTTTTGACAAGTTTGCAATCATTCCTGTTTCGCTCTCTATGCTTGCTGGGGGGAAATTGGGATTGATACTGTGTTGTTGAATTTTGTATTCCTGAAACCCGTTTTTTTTCCTTCCATCTCTTTATATTGCATATTGGGGGATTGAGTAGTGTGCAAGAGGAAAGAGTGATCACTTGCCTTTTGATTGAACCCACACAAAAGTATTATTCAATGCAGCATTATTTTCCCTATTATTACTCCGTGGGATTAAAGAGAGTTGTTGTGACATCACCCCATTGGTGATCATTGTATAAACCATTAAATAGTGTGATATATATATATTGTGAAATACATAAAATAAATACTTTTAACTTTGCAAAACAGCCTGCTTCCTGGTACAGTGTGACCAGGGGGGATTCAAAGAGAGGGACGTGATATAAGGGTACATCATTCAGAAATAAAAGAATTTATAGACATAAATAAATAATTAAGGGTTCCAGCTGTGCAGCATACGCTATGCATTGACTTAGGTGGAGTGCCAGGTTGAAATCACTTACAAGGTCTATCCAGTTGTCTGGGACATCTAACCCAGACTAACATTTAGCAAGTATTAGGAATCACCCCATGGTGCAAATGGGGCAGGATCTGGCGACAGGACCCAATAACTGAATTAGAACTACATAGGTTGTCTACAAACATTTTGATATACATAAGCTGTGCCCACTCACCATTACCCGGACAATTGTCATCAGTAAAATGTAGACATTGTGCTACCCACCCACCTTTAAAGCATAAAAAAGCATGCCATACAGCTGCATGTCATATCTGCTTTCCGGGCACTGTTTTATTATGTAATTCACATGTCTGCATAACAAGTGTTACACATGGGTGTTCATATATAGAGTAACACTAAACAAGTGATGGGTGGTAAGCTTTGAAATAAACATAAACACTTGCATTAATGTGTACAGCTCTTAACTGGCACTTTCCTTAATCTAGCCATTACAGAAGGGGAAGAACATATGCAAGTCAGCATTGATCTGACCTTAAAAGGAGCAGTCAATCCCAAACTGCTATATAACTTAAGGCATTACATCTTGGCATACCTGTGTAACTTAGGGCAGCTTTGAAACACGAATAAACTGATCAATGGAAAACTCGGATTCATCTTAACCACTGGTCATTGTGCGGGCAAAAATTCCCATCCCATTGATCTATATACCGTTGCCATTACAGAATGGGAACATCACTTGCAAGTCTGTGCTGGTCGTACGATGAGAGGGGCAGTTCATACAAATCTGCTAGGGTACAACTCTTTTGCAATGGACCGCAATCAACCCCAGGCATGGTTGTGACCCAATTGGCATCATCAGTGTGGTGCAACCTTGGATCCCAGGTAAAAGGATGGCAGGAACCATTTGAAGGCACTCTGTGATTTTCTACTGTCTCAAAAGACATATTGATCGACAATGAGAGATTGTCTAATCCCTCAGGAAATAAACTTGTGTCCCTGTCTCTGGTTTGTACTTATTCCGAAAAGCAATGTGCTACTTTCTGCAATGTTCTGCTCCCTCAACATAAGAAACACACTGTAGAACCTGATAGTATGGAGGGCCCTGGTTTGTTATCATTACAGAATCATTACCCATTATTATGGAATCATTACCCATTGTTAGAGAATCATTAGTTATCCATCAGACATTCTGATTAGTACTGATTAGTAGTGACATGAAGTACAACATTAGACTATGCACATTATTCTGCCACTTAGTATGCTTTTGCAATTTGAATATAGCATGAGGCCTGTTATATTTGAAGTGCCATGTAGAGACATGGTATATTTGTAGAGATATTTTGTTATAACAATAATAATAATAATAATAATAATAATAATAATAATAATAATAATAATAAATTATGTATGCATGTAGAGAGACATGCATTGAGCGTGCACTTAGAATATGCATGAAGTCTATGTAGTGCTTGGGTTTGCGTGAGAAAGAGTAAACGCTAGACAGAGCATTTAGCTGGCATTATGAAGCCATTCCATTGAGACACACAGAAGCGGTTTGTTTCGCGGAGTGCAAATATTGTTATGAGTTAGTGTACAAAGTATTCGTAAACAGTTTGCTTGGCAGAGACAGATAATATGACCTTTGTCCGAGAGGAGAGGGATGCTGGCCTTATCAGCATGGGTGGAGTAGAGCAGAGAGAGAACGTGGGTTAAGCAGTGCCATGAAGGGAGAAGAGCTTGTGTAGGCAGAGACATACAGCAGGAGGATAGAGGGATTTGAATGGAGAAATATGAGGAGAGGGTGCTTTGTACCGCAGGCAGACAGAAGATAGATATGGTATAGATATGATGGTAAATGTCACAATGACAAAGAACACGCAGTGATTGCAAAGTACCAGTACATGCATCACACTTTTAGGAACTGTTCATATTTAGAATTGCTGACAGACAGAAAGAGAGGCATTTTAGCTTAGAGAACGAGTGTAACCATAGAGATATGAATATGTCATTGAACAATATAATGAGAGGTGAGGCTTTGAGAGTTTTCTAGTTGTTGGAGATGGAGTTTTGGAAAGAGCTGTTCTCTGAGAGATTGAGCCGAGATCGAGGGAGCATTGGGGAAGCATTCTGAGCAAATCTGATGAGATCTGGCAGAGAGAGGCCTGGCCCTGACACTGACTGACTGGTTGCAGAAGTTAGCGGGAGAGGATAGACAGAGCAAAGAACAGGAAAAGGGGAGTATTGCTGAATAAGACACGTGCATGGGGAATTAGAATAGACACTTACACAGAGCTATAGATGGGGTAATCAGACAGGGTTTGTCTTAGAGAGAGTGTGAAGTATGCTTGCATTAGAAGCCTCTAAGGCTTATAGTCATTGGGGGTCATTACAAGTTTGGAGGTAGCCATGGTGCTATTAGCGCCATGGCTGCCTCTAAACCCGGGTCCGGGTTCGGTCTCACTGAATGGGGACTTACCAGGACATTCCGACCTTTGCGGACTCGGTAAGTCCCCATTCAGTGAACCATTCCCCATTCCTATTTGAGCCCCCATAGGGCTCAATGGGAATGGGGAAGGCGCTAATAACGGGCCCCCAAATTGCGGGCCCATTATTAGCTCCAAGGTCCCTTAACGGGTCCCGCAAAGAACGGCTGGTCAGACCAGCTGCTCCTGCTGGGACCCACTATGGGATCTCGGAATAGGGCGGTAAGGGTTTGCCATTGTGTTGCTGGTCAATTTGCACCAAAAGAATAAAAGGTGCAAATTCGAGATTTGCATTATAGTAGGGTTTTGCATCATGCATTGCTATGTATGAATAAAAGTGTTTCTATTGTTGAATCGATTCATGTGTTTTCTTTGTGTCTTATGTTAATGTGTCAATTGGAGTAAGATGGGAGTAATCTAGGAGTAACACAGTGCACAAAGGCCCTGAGATACAAGAGAAGGGGGGACATAGTGATCCACACCCCCTAGGAGATTGTCTAAGACTGATGCATGGTCGCCCACGAGCAGATAGGCCAAAGGCAGATTTGTCTCATCTGTATTACGGTCTCTCAACACTACTGCTGGTGATTGTCTCGGCACTCCTCTGTTGCCTCAAGAAAATAAATGTGACACGCTGTGATTTTCTATGTCACTCTCTGTGATTTTCTACTCAAGTAATGAAAAACAAGGCATGTCAAGTTGTGATTTTCTGTTCCCTCAGGGACAGACATGGATGTGTCACTCACTGCACGCTTTACACAGTCAGTAGAATACATGTGTCACACTCCATGATGCTCTGCTCCCTCGTAAAAAACAAGTCTTTTACATTTTCTGCTCCCATAGGAGAAATACACGAATGTCCTTAATGTTCTGTTCCCTCAGCAATGTCATACAAAATGGTTTAATTTTCTGTCTAGAAAAAAATCAGAGTGCCTGTTCCTTAAAGGAAAATACATTAAGTTACTCTCAGACACGTTCTGCTCTCACAAGAAAATATAAACCTGTCACTCTCTATAATTTTCTGAATTACACAACCCATGTCTATTTCTACTCCCTTAGGGGGTAAAAGCATATCCCACTCTCTGGCTCATTTTTGTCGCTTTTTGTGGTTTCAGGGTATAATCTAATATGACATTCTACACCGAAGTACTCTAATTCTAATTCTAATCAAACTCTTTTATAAAGTATTCCTTTTGACTACGCTAGCTAGCAGGCCTCATTATGATTGTGAGTCTCAAACAAGTGTGCTTTATGTAGGTGAACGTTCACAATTGGTCAAACCTCCTATGATCAAACAGCACAGACATTTAAAACGTTGTTGGGATTAACCTCTCTGAAATTCAAGTGATATGAGCTTTACACAAATTAATTCAAACATCACCACTGTCAAAGAACATCCAGTTACAGTGCCTGCATGTGTGTTCTGGTGCTACATAAAACACATATAAATACATGAATAATCACTTGTTTTTGATTAGTTGTCGACAACTAGCATAGTTTAACCTGTCATCACACCAATGCAATACCTCCACTGCAACATGAAGCAGCATTTTCTTCAAAGTGGTCCCTCAAACCGCCCTTTCTGGTTCGGAGTTATGTGATAACTCTTCATGACTTTATTCAGAGTTGATGCTGGCACATGTAGCATATTTGGTGCCTGTGGGGCTGTTAGAGAAGATGGTGGATGGGTGGTTACAGGTCACCTCCTACAACTCCTGCAATATCACCCAAAGATTTCTTGGATGATGTGTTGAACCTGGGAAAACACTGAGCAACTGTATTTTTGCTGCTGATAGTAGATCATGCTAACTTTGTCCCTACTGGCAATGAGTGTTCTGCAGAGGTTTTATGAATCTCTGATATCACATCATCTCTTCTGTATTTCTTTTGTTGTGTGGCCTGTGATGCCCAGAAAGGTGACTTTGCTCTGAATGCATGCTCAGATGAACAGGGATCTCTCTGAATGAAGAATGTACAATGCATTCTGAGCATGATGTCCACATACTTCTTTGGTGTGTGCTGATTATTGCAAAGGTGTGTGCATGTTCTAATGGTCTGTGCTAATGTGCTGTACCATTTCCAAATGTCATGTCAGGTGCTCTGATTCAGGATAACTAGCCTGACTCCTTTCCAAAATGAATGTGTTAAGGGTTACATTGTGGGTGTAGTATACCACGATGAATGCAACCATGTTAGAGATCTGCCATCTAATGATATTATAATGGTAAGATGAGCTAGGAAAATCGTGTGATCTATAGTTTTAAGGCAGCAGACAGAAGGGAGAATATAAGGTGAGAGTGACATGACCCTAAGATGAGTGATTTGTGGCAATGGGACCAGAAGGCGTTGTGAATTATTTGTTGTATTATTTTTGAAAAGTATCACTATATTAATATATTAAATGAAGAAGAGTTCTGAATAATTTTATGGTGTAGATTGTCAAGATATGGGGCCTCATTATAACTCAGGCGGTCCGGAAATAACGGTGGCGGTAAACCCGCCGCCACCATTGTTTCCGGATCGCCTGATCCTGACTCCTGCAGGCGGGAGGTGATGTTCCCGCCAGATCTGACCTGGCGGGTTTAACACCGCCCGCCTGCAGGCGGACGAGGAAACACCGGCATCATTACGAGATGCTGCCGGTGTTTCCATGATCCCCATTCCCATCGAGTCCCATAGGAAAACCGGGGTTGTAATGCCCCGGTCATTCCGGGAATCACGGAGGCAGAATGATAAGACGAGTCCGGCGGTAACCAGGCGGTTTTACCGCCGCGGTTACCGCGGACTAGTAATGAGGCCCATTGTGTGTATTATAATAGTGCTTCACTAAGTGGGTTTCCCTAATTTAACACCCCCTAACATACAATCAGAGACCACAGTCTGGGACAAGAAACAGGCTGTTTTAGGAATCAAAATGTTGTTTTATCCAAATAAAATCACTTAAAACGTGGTCCCCTAACGTCTTGCCACCACAAAATATTCAGATATTGGTAGCTGATTTACAGAAATACGAATTTGCCTGCCTGCAAACATCTCACACCGGCAGTCACACAATAGATCAATGAATGATATCTCTGAATCTAATTTTAATATGATAATGTCATTTCTAAGCAGCGCAAGCTAAGTCAATAATTACATTGCTGTATATTGGTAAGTGTAGTCAACTTCACATAGCAAATGAAATCACTTTATTCTCTTCGCTATCAATACCAAGTATAGATATCAGTGAATGGCTGCATAGAATCATTACATGAATGTGTAACACATTCAAACTGAATCCCCCCTGTGTGTAGATGTGGTGCTGTGGGTTCCTAGTATGTGATTAGAAGTTGACTGCAAGCTGTGGTGCGTTGCATCAGAATCTTTATGCATTTGTTTAGGGATACTATATTATCAATTTGGAAGGCACTGTGAAGGGGTTCATTCACTCAACATTGTAATACATTTTTAAGATTTTATAATAAAGATAGGAATACACCTCCCAATGTATTTCTCAGATTGGGTTCCACTGGTGCAGGTTCCTTCCATACTATGTGATGTTAGGATTAAGGAGTTCATGTAATGTATGTTGTCATCATTTTCTGTGGACATGGAAGTGACACTGCTAAGCTCGCTTTCATCCCCAATAAATATCTATGCTGACACACGTTGCAAATTATAAATAATTTATGGAGATGTTGAAAAATGCACCCTTCCATGAGTCTGGTGTCAGTTTACCCCTGCAAAAACACAGATGTTGTCATTTGATTGGCTTTAGATGTACAGAGAGCTGTGACTTATCTGTGAAGAAATGCTATCTTTTCCCATGTAACACAAATCTGGTTTGTTTTTTAATACAATGAGAAAGCATAGTGCAGTTCCCAGTTTATATGCTCAAGCATTCCATTTGGAATGTGAATGAGCACCCCCTAGTGGAAGTCCCTTTCAGTACACCTGCTCCTGGGACTTAACATAGACACGGTCTTAGAAGGCCTATCTCTAATTACATCAGTGCATTTTCCTACTCGTTTTTCAAAATTCAAAAGGCAGAGAGCCTTTTACGACCCTCAAATTTTTCCATGGAATTCACTCTCACTGCACCCGCTCCTGGGACTTAGCAGAGACAAGGTTCTATAAGGCCTATTTCTAATTACATTAGAGCATGTTCCAACTCAGTTTTTAATACATTTTTAAGGCAAAGATCCAATGTGAACCTCAAGCGTTTCCAGAGAATTCCCAGTCAGCTGGCCCGTCTGGTATTTCTCTGCCTCCTCTTGGAAACCAGGTTTGCCCCAGGTGAATCTGCTTCAGGCATCATCATGATTATAGCCTTTTTTTGCCAAATAATATGCAAGCTCTGTTCTCAGCCATTTAACACAGGTGTTCTTTTTTCAGCATCCTTGCCATTCCAGCTCTTCCTTCTATTTACTGTGTGTTTCTACAAATACAATGGGTATTATTCCTGCACTGTGTCATCGTGACATGACACTTTTGTGTTGGTCCGGTCTTTCCACTGGCTTGCTTAACAAGCAGACACTCCCAAAGATTAAACCCTTACTTTTAACAGGTCGATCATATTTCTGAACATTTGAGAGGGAGCGGGTGCACACTCTAGACAATTTGAAGCTCAAAATCATATTTCTTCCATATGTCATCCTAGCATCAAAGAAATAATGAATTATGTTTCCATTGTGTTCATGAACGCAAGGACAGGTGGCATGAATTTATGTTCTGACATATTTACTCATTAATATTTATAATGTTATCAATTATTAATAAATAGTGATGTTGGTTGTGCTCTCATTTTGTAGAGGAGAATATCACAGCTGCAGAACCATTTCTTTTAATTCTAAATTGTGGGGTTATTCCAGAAATCGTTTTTTAGTGTATTTCTGGTACTAATTCAAAATTAGTTTCATTTCCTCGAGTTATGAAACTTTGTGCTAGAATCATGAATCATATACATAGCTCATAGAGGCCTCATTTTTTGATCTTCCATTAACAGGAAATCTATTGGTTATTACATAGCTGATGTCACGAGGAGGCACTCACTCTATGTGCATTTTGTCCCTTCGAAGTTTGGGACTGGAAACACAAAACTGCTAGGATTTCATCAGTTTAGATTTTGCAGAAGAAAAAAAGCTGATCCCAGTTTGGAATGTTAAATGCATGTCTCATTACATAATGTTCCCTTGAGAACTTTAGGTATTTTAAGGTGTGTTTCTTTGGTGCAAGATGAAGGCGCCTGTCTATCCTCAAATGGCAAGCTAATCTCCTGGGATATCAACACAACCTCCATCAATAATATCTGCAGGTATTAAAATAAGTCCTGCTTATTGTAAGGCTGGCAGGAAGAATCCAAAACTAGTATTGCCAAAGACACATTAGAAAACCAATGATTTCCTATGCAGAATTAAACAATAATGCATTCCCTATTTTAAACTATCACATGTTCTATACTACATAGTGTGTTTATAATAGTGGTCTATTTGCATTAACAATGGTATTACTTTTTTGAAGGTAATGCACTGCAAGCTGACTTGCCTGGTACAATATGATACTTCATTTGAAATTACATGGCACCACTTTATGAAAGTTAAGGGCTGTGCACCGTGATGCTTTATTTGAAAACAGATACTATGCTCTGTTGAAAAGGTAACAATCATTTCCAGGTAATTTAAGAACTGATGGTGTGTTTTCTTTTATGCTTGGTTGCATTCTGCCACAATATGTAGAAACCGGCACTGGTCCCGGTCATATTGTTGCTATCCATTATTTGTAGGGAATGGTCACAAGCCAGTTCTTGGGCCTTAAGCACATTTTCACCTATGCAGTTCCAATGTAAGGTTCAGTTTGTTTTGAAACCTGCACTATATGCTGGGTGCCATCTGTCAGGTTAGCAGGTAAAAACGACCTGCATTCCACAGGTGCACCCTATTATTGGTAGCTGAAGAAAAGCACAACACATGATTGAAGTGTGATATTATTCGGTGCCCCTCACTTTAAATTGATACCATCTCGATTTTCCATGACAAAATGAACATGAGAAAGAACGTTTAATATTATACATGAATACATCAAGGCAGCAGAAGGGAGCATGTGACCGATTGTGGTCTCCTGTCAAGAGAGGATTGTATAAGGAAACTCGAAAAGTTTGGAATTTGCAACAATTGTTTGACATTCATTTCTCAAAAGAAGCTTATGGAGATTAGGTAATCATACGCTCATTTTAAATTCTGTAGACAGTAACAGCAAATTCCTTTGCAGGGTTTCCATTTGGGACATTTTACCAGTGATGTCACCATTTTCAAAATGTTACTTTTATCAGGTGGGGAAGTTTAAGGGCCTGATCACGACTTTGGCGGTAATGCCGGCGGTATTACCGCCGGCGATATTAGCCCTACCGACGAACTCCCTGGCGCTAATAGCGCCGGATCACGACTTTGGCGGTAATGTAATTCCCCATTCCCCATTGAGCCCATTCGGGAATGCCCCATTCCCCATTGGGCTCAATGGGGAAAATTTGCGCTCTTTACCGCCGGCGGTAATAGCGTGAATATTCAGCGGATTTCCCCCCAGCTCAGAGCTGGGGCGAAATCCGCCGAAGTCCTGATTTGGCGGACCCTTAAATCCGGCGGTAATAGCGCGACCGCCGGATTTAAGGGTTACCGCCAAAGTCGTGATGAAGTCCTAACTCTTGTGAATTGTGATTTCTTGCTTAAGGCACTATGTGCTCTCGCCAGAGTGGTGGTCCTTGTAACCGTGCACGGCTCACAAACATTTCGACCCTGAGATCTCATACTCCCAAGCAATTTTGCCACGTGATTTGGCATTTAATACCTCTTGAAATAAGCAAGAGTGCATCCACATATTATCTATCAGATTCATTACACATAAAAACACATAAGAAAACATGTGCTATACCTGGCCATACTAGTGAAGAATGGCAGCTATAGCATATTAGGGGCGGCTTTGGCTGGAACATTTCAAGAACTTCTGCTCAATCATCACAACTATATACATGAAAGAGGATCCAGCTCGATGTGAGCTGTCCTTTCAATGTGCAACTTCATCATCATGTGATAAAAATAGAGCAGCGCATCATGCTTGGTTTAAATCTGCTGTGCAATGTGCGCATATGCTACGCCATTTAAAATTATTCCGTTTTTAAAAACAGAACTGGGAATTTTCCATTAGCATTCTTTTCCATATATTTTAAAAAGGACCTGTTAAACAACAATGCACTCGTCACTAAATATGTAAGGTGCCAGCATAAGCCGCGTTTCATACCATGTGACACATTTCTTTAGAGGTTAACTAATAGAATTCTGTCAGGTGACATCAAATTTGCATTGCCTCACTGTGTTGCTTTTCTAGGAGCACTGACATCGAATTTGCATTGCCTCACTCTGCTGCTTTTCTAGGAGCACTGACATCAAATTTGCATTGCCTCACTCTGCTGCTTTTCTAGGAGCACTGACATCAAATTTGCACTGCCTCACTCTGCTGCTTTTCTAGGAGCACTGCACAGAAACAATAGAATTTTCACAGAACATTCAGAAATGGCAAATTGTGTTTTTTTCTGCTGAGGTCCCTTTAGAAGACAACATGTAGTCCAGAACCGCTAAAAATATAACAATGTTAATCAAAATTACAATATAATTGATGCAGCAATCAAAATAACCAGATGGCAACCAAGAAATGCATTTTAAATCTTTTTCTGCTCCGAGGTGTTTTTTTCAGATATTTGATGCCAAGGGATAACAATGCCAGAATAAATATGCCATTTCTAATTTGTCTAGTTTCCCTTCTGACAGAAGCTGTGACTTTTCAAAATTATCAAAATGACTTGCAAGCCCAAATCCTTGCTGCCCCATTTTGGAACAGAATATGCAGTACCATGCTGTCAACTACAATGCTTCACCTTTTTGGTTGCATTCTTCAAATGTAGAAGCAATTCATGAGTGCACTTTCAGCCCACAAAAGAGGCAAATGATGGCCAAAATCCACCTGATTTACAACACAAAAAAATGGTCAATTTGCCAGCAGCTGCAATACACAAAAAGGACACGTTCCTTTCAAATGCACGTTGTGTACCCACAGTGAGTTCCAGAGAAGTGTAAATGGCAGTGCAATTCAAATCTGCATTCAAACAGACACACAGAAACCTGATTCTAAAAAAGTGACAGATTACTTAAAAAATAACAAGATATTTACTCCCGCAGGACTTTTCCAACTGGTGAAATCGGCAGGACACGTGACTTTGTTCCTATTACAAACACAATTATCTTCCTTTCAGTTTCGCCTCACTTTCATTAAAAAAATATAAAACAAAGCGTTTTTCACTTTTCAACTTTCTTCGTTAATTCGAAATTCCAGGTACTGGACCTGGTGGTTTGCTTATGTTTTAGGGCAGTAAAGTCACAATTTGGCCAGCTCATATGGGTTTCTTTGTAAATTACTATGCATGCGTAATGTGCATTTGCCAGCATGAGAAAATGACGCCAACAGCAATTTGTTTGTGCCAACATTTAACTTCAAACAATACGGCCCTGATTCATGGAAATGGGCACAGAAATCCCGCAAGGGCCACACGCCGAGAAGGGAATCTCACGAGCCTGCGTGCGTAATGTAATCTGTACGCTGCACGTATTTATGGATCCCAATGCGCATTCCCACCAGACACGCAAAGGTATTCGAGCTGCTGGAATTACGCCCACAACATGCCCCAACACAACCCATAAACACAGCATGAAAACAACCAACGCGCAAATGTCCATGTCCATCTCTGACCCACCAACCAGCACCCCAGCCACTCTGCACCAGGGCCCACATATGGAACAGCTGCACCCCACCTTCTCTGCGCGAGGACCCACGTAAGTAACGGCTCCACCCCAGGTACTCTGTACGAGGAACCACGTAATTAACAGATGCACCACAGCTACTCTGGGCAAGGACCTGCGTAAGTAACATTGCACCTCGGCTACTCTGTGCGTGGATCCACGTAAGTAACGGCTGCACCACAGCCGTAAGTAACGGCTGCACCACAGCTACTCTGTGTGAGGACCCATGTAAGTGACGGCTGCACCCCAGCTCCTCTGCACAAGGAACCACGTAATTAACGGCTGCACCCCAGCTACTCTGCGCGACGACCCACATATGCAACAGCTGCACCACAGCTACTCTGCGGGAGGACACACCAAGATATGTGTGCACCCCAGCGAAACATCCCCCCTACTCCCACCACACAAGTAGTGCCAGCCCACATCCCAACTGCACACCATGCAGCCCCCACACCACCCATAAGCCCCCTCATCTCCGACACCACCCCAGGCAGCCCCCTAAAGTACTGACACCACCCACCAGCCTCCTCACCTCCAACACCACCCCAGGCAGCCCCCTCAAGTAAGGACACCACCAACTAGTCCCCTAATGTCCAACACCACCCCAGGGAGCCTCTGCAGCATCCACAAGCCTCCCCACCTGCAACACCACTCCCAGGCAGCCCCATCAAGTACTGACACCACTCACCAGGCCCCTCATGTCCAACACCATCCCTAGGCAGCCCCCACACCACCCACCAGCCCCTGCATCTCTGACACCACCCCCAGGCTGCCCCCTCAAGTAATGACACCACCCAGTCCCCGACTCATATCCGACACTACCACCAGGCAGCCCCCAAACCACCCACCAGCCCCCTCACCTCTGAAACCACCCCCAGACAGCCCCCTCAATTCTGACACCACCCACCAGCCCCTTCACCTCTGACAACACCCCCAGGCAGCCCCCACACCACTCACCAGCCCCTCATGTCCAACACCATCCCTAGGCAGCCCCCACACCACCCACCAGCCCCTGCATCTCTGACACCACCCCCAGGCTGCCCCCTCAAGTAATGACACCACCCAGTCCCCGACTCATATCCGACACTACCACCAGGCAGCCCCCAAACCACCCACCAGCCCCCTCACCTCTGAAACCACCCCCAGACAGCCCCCTCAATTCTGACACCACCCACCAGCCCCTTCACCTCTGACACCACCCCAGGTAGCCCCCTCAGTATTGACATCACTCACCAGCCTCCTCATCTCTGACACCAGCCCTGGGCAGCCCCCAAACGACCCACCAGCCCCCTCACCACTGACACCATCCCCAGACATCCCCCTCAAGTACTGACACCCCCCACCACCCCCCTCACCTCCAACACAACCCACAGGCAGCCCCCAAACCACCCACCAGCCCCCTCACCTCTGGCAGCACCCCAATGCAGCCCACTCCAGTTCGGACACCACCCACCCGCCCCCTCTGCTCCATCACCATACCTAGGCAGCCCCCACAACACCCACCAGCCCCTGCGCCTCTGACACCATCCTCAGGCAGCCCCTTCAAGTACTGATGCCACCCACCAGTCCCCTCACCTCTGACACCACCCCCAGGAAAACCCTACACCACCCACTAGCCCCTGCACCTTTCGACCCCATCCCCAGGCAGCCCCTCAAGTACTAACACCACTCACCAGTCCCCTCACCTCTAACACCACCCCCAGGCAGCCCCCAAACCACCCACCAGCCCCCTCACCTCTGGCAGCACCCCAATGCAGCCCACTCCAGTTCGGACACCACCCACCCGCCCCCTCTGCTCCATCACCATACCTAGGCAGCCCCCACAACACCCACCAGCCCCTGCGCCTCTGACACCATCCCCAGGCAGCCCCTTCAAGTACTGATACCACCCACCAGTCCCCTCACCTCTGACACCACCCCCAGGCAACCCCTACACCACCCACTAGTCCCTGCACCTTTCGACCCCATCCCCAGGCAGCCCCCTCAAGTACTAACACCACCCACCAGCCCCCTCACCTCTAACACCACCCCTAGGCAGCCCCCACACCACCCACCAGTCCCTGCACCTTTGACACCACTCTCAAGCAGCCCCCTCAAGTACTGACACCACCCACATGGACCCCTCTGCAACTCAGCCTGGCACTCCCCCATGCCTCCCCTACCAGTGCAAAATGCAATGACAACTTGCCACAACTTGACTGCCCTGCCACCAACATCAAACACACTGGCCACTTACCCACCCATATACCCACAAAATGTGTGTACTGACGGATGCAGATCCACATTGGATGAACATCACAAACGTCTGTGGTACATCACAACCAGTGGCACAGCAACAGGACTGCTAAATAAAGCAGCAGCTCCACAGTGGAAACACCATGCACAAGTAACACTGCAAAACAATGCTATGCAATGTGAAGCACCACAGTGGCTGATGAGTAGCATGACAAGAAAGCAAACACAGTATGGAGAATGTTGTGTATTGGTGGTCATCAATGCATCGGGAAGCAACCCCCTAATGCATGACTGATGAGTGCATGCCACATCTCCACAGTCATGCCCACAACCCACCTGAAAGTCACATAACGATGGCATAGCAAAATGAATGCAAACCACATGCTGCCCATGAACAAAGAGACAACAAATACTCTGTGTGCAGCAACAACAATCTGTATTAATAACATGCACACACAATTAAACATAGATGTTAGAAGAGGGAAATGTTCAAGGGGAAAACAGAAAATCCAGAGACACAAATGAACCATTTGCTTGGGAAGTGGGCTCATTGTTCGTCCCTTAGGTTATCCAGTGCAGATTCACATTCATCCTCTTCCTCCTGGAGTCGGGCCATTGCCTGGTCCTTGATGGCTTGCAGGCTGTCTCTCATCCTCCTCTCCAGAACCCCTGAATTCTTCCAAGCCTCTTCCCGGATCTGGACCTGCCCCTATGCCCTCCTCTCCACCACCTCTGCCCTGGCCCTTTCAACATGTGCCTCCCACGCCCACTCCCTCTCCATCACCAGCAGCATCATAAAATCCATCTGGACACACACCATGTCCCTTGAGCAGAGGTGATCTTCCTGCCTGGTGACCGTTAACCTCCATGCAGCTTGCATCCTCGATGTAAATTGGCTCTGGTAAGAGTGCCCCTGACCACTGCCATAGTGCAGCTGCCTGTTCCTGCATGCCCTGCGCATGCACACCACCATCTTGATGCTGGTTGATGGGGGGGTTACGGTGCCAGCACTATCCTGCTGTGCCAGTTAACCCACTGATGCCGGGTCATGTGTAGGAGCCTGGTCAGGCACAGCAACCACCTCCACTGTATTCCCTGGGACATCCACCTCAGGCAGGGATGTTCCGACCACCAGACTGGGCACGGTGGGCACAATGGTAACCTGCAAGGAAGGCCCCCCGGAGGATCACTGGGGCACAGAGGAGGCAGTGGAAAAGTGGGCAGCTGAATGTGCCAGTGCACAGAGACCACCTGAGAGCTGTGCACGTGTCAGCTGGGACAGGGATTTGTTCATTGATTAATGATGATTTGAGTGTCAATCACAAATTACAATCAAATCATCACAGATCACGCCCACCCGCCTCAGTATCCGAGCCAGCAGGGTATGCAAAACCTCTGCAGTGACCACCATGGCCCAAAAGGGGGGCCCGGCCTGGGTGGTGGCATTTACAAGGTTAATCGCTGGACCATGAGTATCCCCAGCCAACTCACCCTCAGATGAGGTGGACTCCAGTCGGCCTGTCTGGGGAGTGTGCTTACGCCTGGCGGTCTTGTCCCTGCCATGATACTGCACAACAACGCCTCCTCCCTCTCCATGGGCCGCAGCAACTGTACAAACACAGGAGATAAAACATTGACATCAGTCATGGTTGCCAATGGATGTCTGACATGCACAAAATAAACATGGCAAGTCAGCATCATGTTATATTCATGAACTGAGCCACCCGCAATGCACACACGCAGGCATCTGAGTAACATCCATCACATGTACCTGCATGCATCCACTGGCAGTACTACGACACATAGACTTGGACATCATGCATGGCACTCACATGCCCACAATCAGCCAGTCCACATCTGTCAAGTACAAGCACCTACACCACGCACACACCCTGCATGCGACCAACAACAAGCCATGGCTGTGTCACACACCAATGGACATGCAAATGCTACTATACAATGTCACACACAACAAATGTCTACCATTGGCATGAGACAGCAATCAGATTCAACTCACAACACACACAAGACACAAACAGGATGTGGCACCTGCAAACAGGCATGCCACACATATGCTACAGAGCATAATCCCACATGGGTCCTCGCCAGCAGCTTTGTCCGGTGGAGGAGGTGGCAGGCTGCACGGTGCACCTCCACAGTGGGTTCCATCTCGAGGGCTACCAACACCTTGATATGGTTGCAGGACTTGAGATCTCACCAATGTTTCTTCATGCAGTCCCTGGTGTGGACTGCCTCCCCCTTTGCATTGATAGCAGCCATGATCTCATCCCAGATCCTCAGCCTTGCATCGCAGCCCCGCTGCGTCACTGGGTTGTAGAAGGCATCATAGGCGTCCAGGTCCCAGTCCACCAGGATCCCAACTTTGAATGTCGGTGAAGTTGGGTGCTCTCTGCTTCAATGTGGGGTGCTGCCCTCACCAGGTGGTGCAGATGGGCCAGATATGGCATCCCCAAGGCAGGTCTGGGCTTCCTGGGTCCTGGATGAATGCTGTGGGTCAACAGTGGTGTTTGCAGAGGTGGAAGTCCCTGGAAGTACAATGGAGGTGGTTGCAGGGCCAACACAGGATTCTAGGTAAACGTGAGGCAGCTGGCACAAGAAGACAGTGCAGGTTGCAGGCACTCACACCTGAGCATAGAGCAGCCCTATAGGGGTGTGTTAGGAAAGATTTCTCTTTACTTCACTTTTCCTTCTATTTTTATGGAACCCCCCAAACATTTTGCTTTTATTTTTGAATCTGACCTATACTTTTGACAGTGCAGTGAAGCCTTAAGCTTCACTACACTGACCTTTGCTCATATGTTATGGGGAAACTGATATGTCCTTCAGGCTGTCAGTACTGGGAAACCTTATTTCCCTTAGTTGTGTTTCTGTGTTATTATGTTTGGTTACTTTTGTATCACTAGTGGTAACTTTTTTTCACTGTATAATGCAGCTTACACTGCAGTACAATGGGGTACATTTTTGTTTTGCCCTAAACTAACACTCAGAGGATCTTTGGTTACTCTAGGTGTGCTAAAAAGATAGGCTGGTGGCAACGGTGACTTTTTCCCACTTTTTGGGGATTTTTGTTTTAGCCTTACTGCATTTACCGCGATTGGATACTAACTGTGGCTACTGGTCAAACATGGGCGTGCCACAAGATTGTTCACCTGTTCTTTCGCCATCTTGTTCTGTAGCCTTCTTCCTGGCCTCAGAGGCCATGAAAATCCTTATAAAGACTTCTACTGCCCGGGAAAGCAGAAGCTTTTGGCGGGCTACTCAAGGGCAGTGTGTTTGCTGGCAGCATGTCGGCTGGGACTGTATGACCCCAATCCACAAACGGGTTTTGTTGTGTCTGAGTGGTATGCATGAATGTTGCTGCCAGTGGTCCTAATTGGACCACTGCTGGGGTGTGTGTGTGGGCTAGTCCTGCTATTGGCTAATGAGGTCAGAGGTTTTTACCTGCCTTTTAGGATTGAATAGGACCCCTGCACCCATTCTTCAGAGATCCTAGAGAAACCTGAAGGAGCCAAGTATCCTGTCCAGCTGTGAGACCTGCAAAGAAACCTGAGACCTGACTGATGGAGGCCTGACAACCAACTTCTACTGCTGTCCTGGAGGAGCCATGGCTTGCTCATGATCTTTAGTAGTCCTGTGAAGGAGCAACGACCATTGGAGTGGATGGACTATCTGTTCCCAACGTCTGCTCAGTGCCTTGCCAAAGGAAGCCTTCAGAAGTGTTGTGGAACTGTTCTGTGGCTGACAAGCAACGTCAGACCCTCTTCCTTTTTTCTGCCAGGTCTGGGGAAGAATCAGAGTATGGGGATAAGTTACAGAGTTTCTAACCGACCCCTATACTCCCATTATAAGTCAAAGGGCTTATAATATAGCCTTTTTATAAATATATACTCTTTGCAATTGCTTGCCTGCGCAAGACATCTGACTGTTGGGGCTACTTTTAGCCATTAGTCTAACTTGAACCCTAACCCTAAGAACCCTTAACTGGACCCCAGAGACCATACCTGCATTTTTTCCTGCATCTTAACTTCTGTGGAACTGTTACCTGAACTATTGGGGAAAAGGCCCCAGGCAACAAAGGGTTGGACAATTTAAGTTAGGGATCATCTCTGTGAAACTTGTTGTGCATAATACTTGTCTAACCTTTCCTTGGCAGGAGTTTCTGATATGTATAATGCCCTATAACAAAGTGAATGTACACATGTATTTAGTTTGATACTGTTGTGTGTAAGTCCACCTGCTATTAATCATTTTTCTACAGTGTGTTTTGGCCCTAAATAAATACCTGTATTTGTATACATCCTGTCTTAGTGTAATGTGTGATTCCCATTGTGTGACCTCATTGTGAACCCCTTACAAGCTCACCACCTCTGAAGAACTTAGCCTAGACCATCGGTCACTGCTACCTAAAATGGTTTGTCTACAATTTCTCAGAGTTGTTTCTGTCACAATATACGTGGGCCTTCTATACATCTGTCCACCAGGCCAGAGTATAGAAAATCAGTCCTAACAGAGTGAATGGGGAAAATCAGGGTCAGAGGAGGCAAGACAAGCAGTAGTGTTGGCAGGAGGTTCTGTGGTTTGTATCACGCAACTGCAGTTGCCCGCAGCAGAGTAAAGACCCTTGCCTGGTGATAAAATAAGCGTTCACGTCATTGACAAATCAATATAAGTTGCGTGACATGCATCAAAAATTGTGGTGTGAAGGTTGAAGTTACGAACCACACTCGTATGGTGTTGTATTTAATACCGAATCATTCCCTGCATGTATCCCGTACCCATTTTCTTTTGAGGGGGGTTGTACCTCTGCACACATGTGCATTTTTTCTTTCCCCCCCTTTTGGAGGCACGCAGTCTTTCGCATACACACTTTTTCTGTTTGTGGTTGCCACTGCGAATCGCTTACCTGTTTTTTCATTGTTGGAAAGTTTCCGGGTGTCGTGTACGCATTTTTTGTGTTAATGGGTGCCACTGCATATCGCGTACATTTATTTCATTTTCGGAAGCTTTTCAGTTTTTGTGGTTGTACTTTTTGTGTTATTGGGTGCCACTGTGTATCGCGTACTCCTCATTTTTCCCATTTTGGGTACATTTGAGCCTTGCTGGACCACACATCTATGCTGTACATCACGTAGGCTGTTCCGTGACAATTTCCAGGACAATCACTTGGTGTTCCTCCCATTCATCCATTACACCTGTGACATGGTTGAAAAAGGCCCCAAAAGGAAAAGGGGGCAGAGCGGGGTCGGGTGGGGGTGATGCTGGCATAACACTTGCTCCAGCCCCAGTTGCTCAGGGAAGTGGTGGTGACACACTTGCCCCAGCCTCAGGAGGATTTGGCAGGCCCTAGACCAAAGGTGGCCCGGGACCTAGATGCCAAAGTGGTTCCAGCCAGACAGGGGTATCTCCATCCCCCCTTTCACTCATGGCAGGAAGGGACACTCTGCACAGCAGGGAGAGGCTCAACCCCAAGACACGGAACAAGACATTGTTCTGCACTGAAAGAAGAACTTCTCTGATGAGGAGCTCCAGATCCTGATTGACTATGTGACTGATCACCATCATGACATGTGTCTGTCTGCAGGGAGCATATGTACAGTTGCACAACTTATGGTGCATTGGCAGTATGTTGCGGAACAGATAAATGCCTTAGGGATGGAGATGTGCACAGTGGAACAGGTCATCAAGCACTGGAATGATCTCACCCGTCGCACCAAGCACATGCTCAGTGTCAACCTGACCACTGCACTGACAATTGGAGGGGGTTCACCAGAGGAGGACCAGCTGACACAGCATGAAGAGGCCATGAACCAATTCATCCTCATTGAGCAGGAGCAAGGCGTGGGAGGCCTGGAGAATTATGAGGAGACATCAGGTGAGTGTCTGTCATTGCACCTCCTGTGTTTTGCCAGTCATGCATCACCCACACCAATTGTGTATTGGGACATCTGGTAGCATTTGTATGAAAGCGCCGGGGTAAAACATGTCATGTGACATACAGGCATATGTCAATTGGCCATCATACTGGGCGTAGCCCGTGTGGCAGCCATTCGTGGCACATGTCCATGTGACAGTACACATCCCCCACAGGGTACTCGCCCAGTTCTTGGGGAAACGTGACACCGACAAGTAGTGTTCATTACTACAAATTTGTTGCGTTCCACTCTGCACTGTTTGACCGGTGCATACACACAAAGTATCACTTGCATGCCATGTCATGCAGAAATGCATGTTCTTTTTGCCCCATGCTCCTATGGGTTTCCTTTTGACAATGCACATCTAGGCTTTCTGTCAATGCACATTGTCGTGTTCACAAAGTGAAGTTGCATGAGTGTCCCTAGACCATATACACATTGACTCAATTCCAATGCCACAGAGAGTCTACTCATTGTGGCACATGCTCCCTCTTACCCTCCCACACTCTGTTCCCACTCCATGTGGCTGCCACCCTCACCCTCTTGTGGATTGTTGAGCCCTGTTGGCATTGCAAAATCCACTCTCCATCTCACTGCACTTCAGGGAACTTGACCAGAAGTCACACTTTCGGATATAACCACTCATGGGCTTCTTCCCTTTCCACACCTTCCTACAGGTTCTCATTGTCTCCTGTTCCCTGTCCCAGACCTGATTAGTATGTCATGTGTTGACTGTTGTGTTGTCTGTGAATATGGATGTCTGGCCGTTCCAATGTGCTCTCATTGTACATTGAAAGTCACGTGCATTAGTATTCTCCTCAAATGTGTGCAACTTGACAGTTGATTGTACAATCCTAGTGCATTTAAAACACTGTTGAATGTCAATGTGCCAAGTGCTGGCATGGACATGATGGCGGGAGGGCACTTGTTAGCTAATTCATGCATCATTTGCTTACTGGACCAAGTGTGTACATGCGCGATATCTGATGGGTGCATGTACTGACATTTCTTGTCAGAGTACTCCTTGGAGCATTTGTACATTGTTGTCTCTTTTGACATATATCAATATGTCTTTCTTTCTAGAGGTGCAGGTGAGGATGCACCAGATGCAGGGGTGGAGGATGAGGAAGAGTCAATTGTGCAGCAGACCACCAGCGGGGAACATGGTGTGGTAGGCCGTGAGAACCCACTGGTGCTGCAGACCATCCTGAGCCATGCTGCAGACTCCTCTGACTCTTTGGACTCAGATGTCTCTGATGCTGAACCGGATGTGCATGCCTCATAGAGGCCACATGTGAGTGCCCCAATGTGTGGATCAGTCTGGGCCTGTGAGTCTGTGGCGGGGCGGCTGGTTTCACAAGGCCAGCCAGTGGTGGCACCCCCATCTGCAGTGGTTACGGCTGCAAGGCCACACTCCCTGATTTTGTATCGGTCCTATTCTGATGGAAAAAGGAGGAATGCAGACCTGCAGCCAATGACAAGGGCACCAGAGCAAAGGACTAGGTCCCTTGAATCAGGCTGCCGTGGGCCCCTCAAACATGGGGGAAGTATGCAGGTGGGGAGACAGAGCTGGAGCAGCAATGTTTCGTGCCGCCTTCTGACATGGATATGTGCTGGATAAGATATCTGAGGGCATGGATAAAATGGCCAAATTCATGACTCCGTTAGCGGCCCGGGTAGAGCACCATCTGCAGGTCATGCGGTCCTCATGCCACTCTCACAGACTGCGCTTGGCGCCCAACATCAAAGGCTGATGGGCTAATCTGGGGTGTCTGCGAGCTTCCCTGCATGCAGACGCTCAGGCACACAGAGCGACCTTGAGGCTCGAGATGGAGGCCCAGAGGACTACCATCCATGCATAACTAACAGTCACAAGGAGAATGATCCACAATGATGTGGGTGCTATCAGCCAGTCACTCTCGGAGGAACTCCATGCATCACAGGCGTCTGCACATGCAGACTCTGTTGCCTTCCGTGATGCAATGCATACAGGCATCACTGGCCTAACTGTGCTGGTACATACATCAGTGTCACACATGGCCACCACCTCTGAAGACCAGACGGTGGCACTGCGTGGTATGCCTCCAGCACCACACCCACCTGCAGATCAACTGCAGGATGGTTGTCTCAGCAAAGACATGCCTCCTGGTCCACCGCTGCAATGAGGTCCATGAGCCATTGGGGGTTTCTTTTTTTGTTTTTCTTCATAGTCACATTTCTTTTGACCACCCATTTGGTAATTGCCATTCACCCTACCCCTCCAGGGTGGACCACCCCCATCCATGATGGACCATTTTAGGGATATAATTGTTTTTCTATGACCATGGGCTTTTTTATTTTTTTGGTGTTGCTTGCTTTGCCAAGAAGAATGTTTTCTTTGATTACAAGACCCCTGACCCAGATGTTGACATGTTTTTGGGTTCATCCCTTTATAAGGTGGAATCTTTTTATGGTTTTTAAAATGTGTATTTTACACTTGTCTTGAGTTGTACATTGTCCTCTCAAAGCCATGACATATGCAGTGGTGGACATGCAGCCATGCCCAGTGACATCAACTGCCATGGTTGCATTGTGGTGCATGGGAGGGCATGTACAGGGAACATTGGTTTGAGGGAATATTTACACATGTGTGCGGCGTGTATGGTACTGTTCTATGGCAGTTATAATGCCTTGTCCCATGTTTTTACAGTGCTGCAGAATGAGGTGGTGGCTGCACTCCCGGGGAGACACTGTGCACCCTTTGACGTCCCAACTGCCCAAGCCCTCTGCCAGGCACTGAACCTCCTGTCATGCATTTGGTGGCACAGTTCCCAGTGAAGGTGATGCATGAACCACATCATGATGGCTCAGTCAACAGGTTAGCACAAGCACTGTCTTGCATCTTCTGCCAATGTAATTGTTCCCCATGGTTTCTTCATGTAGTACACATTTTTGATCAGGTGGTGGTGTTCACCTTGTGTTACGGTGTATGTCTGTGCTGATGTGTGTCTGTGCACCTGTATGTGTGTGTATGTAAACAATCCACTTCTATGGCAGTGGATTGTTTCTGTGGATGCACTCATGATGTCTGCATGTTTGGAAGTGATTGTGCAGCACTATTGTCACATTCCTCATGGTCAGTGTTTTCGTTCTCTGTGGGTGCACATACTGCTTTTCCACATTCATTGTTGGTGCTTCAGCACTCTGGTGGTTTCTTTTATCCGACACTTGGCACACTGACCAGGGTGATGTCTCCTTACTGCCAGCCTGCAGGTGTTCTCCCTCTGCACACTACTCTTTAACGGTTGCCAATCCTAAATCCACTTCCTTCTCCACTTGCATGTCCCACCCAGCCAGGCCACTGGTCACCATGTCACATTCACATTTATAGGCATGTATGCACAAGCTACATTGCAGCGCTTCATGACGTGGGCTCTGGTGACTCCGTTGTGTACATCTGTGTGCATTGACTCCACAGGACGTGTTTCTCATACTTGATGCATGTTGGTTATGATAGATATGTACATGTATACCTTGACTGCCTCTGTGTTACCCATTATGGTGACTTTTTTAACATGTTTTTGTACTGTTGATTATCATCACTCGTGTGTATTACATGTGTTCTGTTTTTACATTCTACTTCATGTTTACTGCCACAGTCTGTGGGTGTACATTGCATCGGCACAAAGTAGTTGCATGCATATCTGACATACTCCACTTAACAACACTTGGCTTTGTATGGTGTCCCTGTGTCTGGTTCAAATGAACCCTGGAATCCATGCACACTTACTGTGGCAGTCTCACTCAGGGGTGTGCTGTTTTGGGGGGTGAAAGTACACCTGCATGTCCATTGGCTGTGTTATCCAACAAGGGTATATTTTGGCTGATGTAGGATAGGGGTATATCCTTTCAGTGTCTTAGTTACGTGGAATTTTGGTACATGTGTCTTGTTGTGTAGTGCATGCCATGGTTTTTTACTTGGTTTGTGTGAGATCGGGCTATCGATTGACCCTACATATGTGCCTATTATTTGCAGTCTGTCCTTCACCAAGCACCAATGTTATCCTTCAAGGCCTCAACGTGTGGATATTTTCTTTCTAGGTACCTTCCGTGATCTCATGCCATGATGGTACCTCCGGAGATATTGATATCACTATCATCCTCCCCAGGTCAACCTCTATGTGCCCTCACCCACAGTGATGTTGGACATGCTCATCCCTGTCTCCACTCCAGACAGCTCCTTGCTATGGTTTTCACTTGTCCTCCTCTCTCTTTCTTTCTCTCTTTCCCCTTCTTTCTCTGTCTCTCTCTCTCTCTCCCTCTCTATCTTGGCTACTCTACACTCCTAGGCAATTCTCAATCTGTGTCCTGGCTCCCTCTTGCACCCTGTGGTCCTTCTGCACTGGGTGGTTTATGTCTGTTTTCTAATTCCATAAATGATAGTTGTCATTCATGTCCACTGTCTTGTGTGTCACTTGTGGTGTGGTGTTTAGCAGGGGGTCTGGCACTGTGTGCATTCACTTTTGTTGAACTTATTTTGTGGGGCATGGATCAAAGTTCATGGGTGCATGTGTCACATGGTGTTCTTATGGTCATGTCTATGTGTATGCTGTTTTCACACTCACATCATTGTGGCACAGGTTGCGGGATCGTAGTTGTGGGGGATCTCTGTAGGGTGTTTTTTGTTGAGTTGTCAGGAGTGTGGCAGGGCCAGCTGTTTGTGGGCTGTGACATGTGTTGGTGGTGTGTGTTTCCTTGCACTTTTGACATGTGTATTGCCTTGATTTATGTACACGGAAGACACTATTTAGCATTTCTTGGTCAGGGTTCACCATTTTGGTTATGCAGTCCTAACATTTATCTACACACATGACACATGTTTGAGATGCTAGGTTTTCAACAGACACCAGGCAAACTACATTGAGCAGTGTTAGTTATTTGCCATGTATGGTGCATCCTTGGGATTAGAGTGGCATGTTGACAGCTGCTGGGTGCATGTCAATGCTACCTTTGATTCAATGCACATTTGACCCAATGCAATTGAGTCGCAGTGAAGTCTGCATTACCAAGCGCGTTCGAATTGGCAGCTACGTTTTTGTGTGCTTTTTACTTTTGTCTCTGTTTCTCATTGGTTTGTCATGTCTGCTTGTGTGTTTCATGCCAGTTACCTCGGTGCCTAGCTTTCCGGTCTGAAAGGTGCCACCATGAAGTGCTGCCTTCTGCAAAATCCTGTCTTCAGTGCAATTGGTGAGTATTTGGGTTGAGACATTCTTGAGCTTCACATCATCGTCTACCATGCCAGTGTTCAGTGCACTGTCCCTGTGCTACGCTGACGATGGCATGTCATGTCACGGCATCGGAAATACTGCCAGGGTGATCCAGCCTTTTATTGATCTCAGTGATGTACTTTTGTGGGTCTGATCATTGTCATGCTGACTGCTGCCAGATGCGTGTGTTGATTATGTGCCATCAGCTTGATAATGGGGTAGGTGTGACATGGGCATTCACTGCATGGCACTTGGGGGTTCAGGCAGTGTGTGGGTTGTGGTTGGGTGTTTGTCAATATGTGTGTTTTGTGTGTTTGATTTGCATGCAGTGTGCAGATCTATCTGCATGTGTGCTAGGACACATGTTGATGGTCAGCATGTGAGTTGTTTGCATTTTCTGCATGTCACTCAGGGGGGGCGTGTTATTGTGTGTTTGTGTGCAAGGATGCGTTGGCTGTGCTCACATTGATTTGTCTTTCTCTGCAGATCCATTTGTTGTAATGTGATGGCTGATCTGATTGAGAGGATACTTGCAGTCGTATGCATGCACAGGAAACTGGTGTGGAGTGCATTTCTCTTGCAGTGAACTTGTTGCTCTTTGGTTGTTAATATTGAAAATTACTATTTTGATGTCACTGAGTATTGTGTGTATTATTGCGGTCAGGGAATTGGTTTGCCATTCAACGTGTTATTTGCTTTGCAACACGAATTGTGGGTCTAGGGCTTTCCTTGCGTGGGTTAATTGGCTTCTAAATAGTACTATGCCTTACTGCTTGTGGTCTCATGTGTGAGGTTTGGTGTAAAACATGCAGTAAAGTTGTTGACCATGTGACAGTTTCTCAGGTAGTTTGTCTATTGTGATGTGTTGTTTTTGGTGTACTACATGCATGCTATGACATGATATGATAAGGCATTTATAATGCACCTGTACACAAGTGTTTCTAGGTGCGACAAGACAAGAACGGCAAAACATAGGGAGGACAAAACAACAATCTTATTAGGCCCTGTGTCATTCAGATTGTGCAAGTGCAGGGAAGTGGAAATGGAGAAGTGCTGATGGGGGGCGTGGAGGGAGAATTGCAGGTAACTCAAAAGTGGAGCCAGCGTGTGGCTCAGTGCAGGTAGCTCAAGAAGTGCAGCCAACGGGTGGCTCATGAGTGCAGAGAGAAGGGACTGTAGGGTTGCAGATACAGACCACAAGTGCTAGGGCAGCTGGGAGTCAGTGCAAAGTGCAGCTGGACATCAGGAGACTGGGCCCAGGTTCAGAGGGTAGCCAGGTGACCAGTGCGTGGAGCAGTCAGGACATCAGCAGTGGAGAGGAAGAGAGAAAGCAGAAGTGAAGAGGAAGGTCTTGAGTTGCTTCCGGAACTGGAGGTGGTTCTGCTCAAGTTTGAGAGAGCCAGGGAGGCTGTTCCAGAGGGAGGCCCCAACCAAAAATAGCAATCTGTCCCCAACTCTATGCTTGGAAAAGCGACTGACCCTCAGAGAGTTGGAAGTGGATGCACGACGAGCTCGAGTGGGGAGATGTTTAGGAAGAGAGAGTTGGAGTTAGTGCGGTCCCAGGCCCCAGAAAGCCTTGTGGACGATGCAGAGGGTATTGAACTTGATCTTTGCTGCCATTGGGAGTCAATAAAGGGATTTCAGAGCTGGAGAGATACGATCCCTGGGCTTGAGGCCAAGGACAATTCTCGCAGTCCTGTTCTGGATCAGTTGAAGAGGTCGGAGAGTAGAGGCAGGAAGATGTAGAAACAGGCTGTAGCAATAGTCCAGCCTAGGGAGCACTAGAGCTCTAGATACAGTGAGCTTCTGGGGGAAAGTGAGTAAAGGGAGAATACCTCTGAGGAGGTGCAGCTGATAGTTTGCCTTCTTAGAGATGTCAGAGATGTGAGGAGAGATGGAGAGGGTGAGTCAAAGATGATCCCAAGGTTTGTAGCCACCCAAAGTGGGCGGCCAGAGAGAGATAGGAAAGGAGGGAGCTGGTGTTCCAATAAGGAGGATCTCATTCTTACTGGCATTAAGACAAAGATCATTGGCGGCACACTACTCCTGAATTTCATTCAGACAGTCTGGAATGAGAGAAGGAGAAAAGGCGGCTGAGGGGAGCCTGATGGAAAGCTGGGTGTCATCCACATAACACTGAAAGTTGGAGCAGAAGGAAGCGATGCGGTGGGCAAGAGTTGCCAGGTATTGGTTAAAAAGCCAGGGAGAGAGGTTAGACCCCTGGGGAACACCACAAGTGGAGGGAGAGAGAGAAGAGAGGAAAGACCTCAGTTGTACCAGGGAGGGTGAGTCAGTGAGAAAGGAGGTCATCCAGGCCACTGTTATTTGCAGTTGCTGTGACTGGGTTGGTGATTGGTGCAATGCCATGCTGCCTATGGTCATGACTCACTACTGATTTTGCTATGGAATGTCTATGTACTTGCTGCTGCATCTGTGCTTGTGTCCCATTTGGGTGTGTCAATCCCTTTTTCTCAATTGTCAATTGTGTCCTGTTCAGTGCGTTTATTGACATGGGGAGCATTGTCTCCATATTGGCTGCATAGATGTCATGGGCGGATCCAGCAATAAAAATACATTAGTGCCCAGTGGTGGCCACTTATATAGGGTGGGGGGACGCTGCCCCGCTACCCAGGGCCCTCACTATCCAGAGAGTGACAGGACAAGTGTGTGCAGAGAGAGCAGTTATTGAATCATTATCTGCATAATTATTTTCTAGTGCTGCGTGATGGAAAATTAATAAATAAATCATATGACAGCGCCGCTTTTTGCCGTTTTATCATGGCTGGAGGGGTGCATCTGTTTTTACACACCTTTTTCCACTGTAAGATGCGTGGAGCTAATAGCTTCACACACTTTACGTAACCTGCATGCAATGTAGAGGCTGGCGGGGCATTAGAGAGTTGGCCTTGGCCTCGTCAATATGTGCGCAAACTGTGCACCTGGGAAGCTGACCTACAAAACTGATCTGCTGCTCTAATTTCGGCATAGCAACACTTATTGCCTGTAATGTCATTGACTGTTTGCCAGCCAATGACATTAGTGTGGCTGGCTGGGCGCACGTGTGTTAACGCCAGAAATCTGGTTGGTTGCACCTTCTCACTTTTTGTGGACTGGTTGCTGCCCAGACAACTGTTCTGTTGTCAAGGGTCCACTAATGCACACGGCACGGCCTAAGGTAAGTACAAGTAAAGTAAAGCGTGATGATTGACTGTTACAGCGCCCATTCGGGCTTCATTCCCCAGGACAGTGCTCCCTTGAATGGTCTGGAGCCTTGCCCTGAGGAATGCCGGGCCTAGCATGTCGACGCGGGCCTAGCATGTCGACGTCGTCGACGGTCTGACTAGGCCAGGTGGGGTGCGGGTACTAATATTCTGAATACCTGCCCGTGGCATTAACATTTCAATATACATGAGTTTTTGCTGGTTTAAATGTTCTGTGTGCACGTGCGTACTGCTCGTAATATTGTATATCCATTTGTGCACACTGGCTTGAATGTTCAAAGTACACTTGTGCAAGCTGCTCCTAGTATTCAATAAACATGTGAGTGCTACTTTTAACATTGGACACGTGTGCATGGGTGTGCTTCTCTCGGTAGTCTATACACATGCGTGCATGCATACTGCGTACTGACACCAACATTTATATCTAGGTGAGTGATGCTTGTTTAAATATTCTGTGCACTCGTGTGGGTGATGCTGCTACTACTGCTCCTCCAAGCACGCTGGCGGTTCTTGGAAAATTAAACCTCCCGCAGTCTCCCTCGCTCCTTTCGAGGCCAAGAACAAAGGTCACATTTCCAAGAGGCCCTCCGTGTATTTCTAAGGCCCCTGTAGCAGCAGCGGCTAACACGTCATACAGCAGATCGATGAGAGCACGTACGGCGTGGCCGCACCTCCATGTCTTCTTTTTTGCTGTAAATGAAGTGGTTGAAGACGCTCACAACAATGCAGCTAACCTTCGTGGAATAAACGCTACTGAGTATGTTTTCTGCCAAATGTCCCTTTTTTATTTTGCAATGTATTTACACATGCCAGCGTTGTGCCCAACTTGCAGTGCATGCTCGTTCTTTCTCGCCTTGTACACGGCTAATTATTTTGAGCTCGTTCTTTCTGTATCTGTCCCTTCACTGGCCATGTTAAAGCGATTGATTCTGACTGGCGGGAGAGTCCAGCCTGAAGCATGCCCCTTGCAGTGCGTGGCCTTCCGCAGTCCCTAATCCACAGCACTCGGCCTGCCATGCCCCTTCTGCGGTGCACTGTTGACCAGGGCTGGCAGCACGCCTTGTGCACGCCTGCATGCCGTATACCACGTTTGTCCCTGTGGGTTTGCAAATTCTGCTATTTATTGTTTCCACAATGTCCCTATAGAAGCATGCTGTGCTGCAATGCGTAGCAGGCGGAACGTAAGCACTCATCCCTTCCCAAAACTGGCAGAGGAGATTTCGCAAGTGTGGCTGCCTTTTTGAGATTTGCTGCTTTCTCACCAGTTTTAGAGATGCTGAAAGCAGGCATCTCGTTCTGACTGACTCCCACAAGAGACTTTGCTGCCGATTTTTCAGGATCTGTGACTGGCCTGGCAAGCCCCAGCACGTCTACTTTCCCAGAGTTTAATAGCATAGGAGCACACCAAGGAAAAGTAAATAGTACAAGGTAACGCATTGCCCATTGGGGAATGTCAGAGTCTGAGAAAAGGTGTGGCCACAGCAAAATACAAGAGGGCAATCAAACTAATGTCAGTTCAAGCAGACACCATGATAAGAACCAAAAACGTGCTCCACCATCCCAGGTTTTGCGTTCTTTTCGCAGCCTCTAGCGACCCCGTTGCCTCCAATGGTATTTACCAAGCAACACCTGTATTTAGATATGCATCGCCATCCTCTGAGTACATTTCTTCAGGTTTCTGACACAATATTGTGCACGTCAATCTGGGGACAGGAGCTGGTGACAAGAGTCCATGAGCATGAGGACTGGGTGGTAGCTCAGGATTTAAGAAGTGCTTGCCCCTCACAATGCATGCCTGAAAAGCTCCACTGCAAATCTAGGTAGGCCCTGAAACAACGCTCGTGTATGTGTGTATATATTGCAAGTGCTGTGTGGAAATAGAATGCTAAGCAGTGGTGCTGAATTTTAATAGTGAGTTTGCAGGGTGAGCGTGCTTAATTGGCTTGTTAAATTGGAATGTTAATCCTTGTATGGGGGAGGGAGGAACAACAACGTTAAAATCAACTGTGCTGAACAAAGTTCAAAATTATTTATGAATGTTCAAATGGTGTGTGTATCATTTATGATATCACTAAAAAGGTAATTTAAGCCATCTTGAATTCTGAAAGCAATCAAAGTGATCATATCATGTGCAATCACATTTTTTGATTTATATAGGTTAAAAAAAAGAAAGTTTCAGAAAAAGATATTTTTGTTAAAGTACAAGTGTTGAAAAACAAAGAAACACATATTAAGACACACTTTTTAACAAACTTACAAAAAGGAGTGAAAAAAGATAATGAATAAAGTATTCTTATTCCAAATAGTAAAGAAGCCTGTTTCCAAAGGGCTTCCTTATGTGCCAATTTCTCTGATTCTTTAAATTGGCTTATTAATCAGAAACAGTTCTGCCTACGTGTTTGTGTCAATTGTGAAATGATTTCTGAACAGTTCAAAAATGAAATAGACACCCAGAACACGTTTCGGCAACAAAGCCACCTGCTGGGCGGTAAGATAAAAAAAAATGCCTTCCTCAGGGCGAACAAACAACTGGACCCTATTGGGAAGCAGACATAAAAGAAAGTGTCTAATGATTGTTTTCGGAATATACTGGGCTGCTTTTACAATTGCTGATTTATTTTAGTGCATTATTCCTTTAAAGTCCCAGATGGTAAGTTTACCCAAATTGGGGGGCACAGCCTTTAGGGAACAAGCCGGAGATGACTTCGGCAGCACAGCATGTGCATGGAGGGATAAAACACTAGAGACAACTCTTCTGGCTTCGACAAATCTAAAAACAAAAGGTGATAGAACCTGATGTCATTGTGCCGAGATTTAATAAAAACTAATCAATGCAAAAGTATTTTAATTCTACAATGGATTTGTTGCTGGGCAATAATGTCACCCAGGGTACTAATGTGAAATTACACAAGGCACGTTTAGTAAGCATCAGTTATGAAAAAGATTGAGACTATTGCAACAATACCTTTTTGCGGTAGAGCAAAGCGTGCGTTCCAGGTGGTATGTTTTATGCTTGGATCTGGAGTATAAATGTCTTGAACAGTACCAAAACGGAACCTGAAGGTAATTTGTGGCGGTGGTGAAGTCCTACTTAAGAAAAAACAATATATGTGCGGGAAACAACTTATCGAGCCAGTAATTCCCCAAAAATCAAGTAGTTTTAAAATCATTGACAAATGACTTATTTGTTACCGGCCCATTCATAGTTTGCTAAATCAAATATGGATGCCGGAAAACCAGTTACAGATGGCCACATGTGATTGTGCATTCATGATAATACAAAGATTTTTCAAAAAAGATTTTTTCAAGAAACCCCTATTTGTCACCTACCTGAAAAGTTCTGACTAATGACCGGAAGGTTAGCGTTCGTGAATCGTACTCCCAGATTCCAGCTCCGTGTTGTCTAATAATTGCATCCACATATGCAAGCTTCTATTTCAATGTCAAAAATGCGATGTGTTGCTGTTAAGAAACAGGAAGAAAAGAAAAGTCAACAAGAAAACCGCTGTGAATGAAACTACTTGACATCGTATGAATCTGGCGGTCGTTAAGCAACAAAGAGGTTCTTACCTTGTCAAGCAGGGTGTCTGCCTTTGTTCTGCGATCACTAGCTCTCCGAGGTTGCTGCAGGAAACCTAGAAACAACACGTGTAACAAACACATGGATTGGGCGGAATAGAGGGGGGAATTCAAGGCTTCGCATGACCATCTTGTGCACTCACTACATAAGAGGAGCCAGTCAAAATGGAACTGGTCTTAGCTTCATTTCTATTACTTTGTGTTGTGGGGTAGCAGCAAGCGGCCAGGTGCAGGTAGGCATCCAGTTCTGGCTGAGCACCACAGAAGATATTGGCTGGGTCATTGCGCCAGCAGTCCCAGTGGAACATACGTGCAGGACTGCCAGCAGCGTAGGTAGATGGAATATGGCAGTCAGTGTGTTAATGCTGCTTTCATGTGTGGTCCTAAAAGAGCTAGAGGATGGAGGTTATAGTCTCATCTTGCTGTCTCATCGCTCCCATCCCCTTTCTGTGCTGGCAGAGATCCTTCAAAGGGCAGCATATGCGTCTGTGCATGTCTGTTGATGCCACCAGCCTCATACATGTTACTCCACGATGTGCTTTATTGGACACTTAGCTTTCATACCTTTGTTTGGTGACACCTTGGCTCAGAGGTTGCTTTGTCTTTCTGATGTGTGAACTTTTAGTTATGTCTAGTGTGTATGTGCATTATATGGCAGAGGCACAGTGTTCCCATTTTGTGAACTGCCTTTGTTGGTGTTGATAGGTGCTCCATTTTAGAAAAATGTATTTGTATGCATTAACTGTTAATGCCTTCACATCGGTCCAGTCCAGATAGCCTTTAGATGGAGAAAACCATTGCTGACATTTCAGTGGATTCCAGGGAAGTTTTCGACTCATAATTAGGCCAGAATGTGTGCATGTAGACCTTTCTGAAAATTCACATGTGGTGTAATATCTGCACGCTGAAAGCTCTGCATGCATGTATTTACAATGGCTAAACAACTCCTAATGAGAGTCTCTGTTTCTTGGCTGTCGGTGAGACTGTCTCGCTGTACTACATTGAGATTTCCTGTGCAGTAGATCACCTAATTACCTTCCCTTTGGACATCCAGTGAATACACAGTCAGGGCAGGGGAAGAGGCACATACACAACATCCATCCTGATAGGAAAAGATAAAAAGGTGCACTCAAATAGGAGAGCAGGGCTGCCAGAATGTCTTGCATCATGTAGACTCTTTGCTTGTAAATCTTTTGACTTCTCTTTCTATACATGCGCTGATGGACAGCTTCCCATCCCATCGCTCTGGATGGGACGCTGTGGCCACTACCTCTCACTGTAAACACATCTAACATTGTAGGTTGGGCAAATAGCAATTTGCTTACGTTTATGCAACGAAGGCTGTGGGAGTCATATTTAGATGCAAGGAATTCATTTGCAACAGGTTCTGGCAGGACTTCATGGATAAGTCATACAACATAGTACCAGCTATTCTCAAATTCAAGCTTCTGTAAAATACACCATCACACTTGCACACAAATAATTTACCACTATTAGTATGTAAAACCTAATGCTTCTAATGTCATAATCCTGTGGGGTTGGACAGTAAATTGCACATTTTGGAAGCCATTTTGCTTGCAGGAGGAGAAGCCACCCGCACATCCCTTGTGTGTTGGGCTCGCTCGCTGAGCTCGCTCCCAAATTCCCATCAAGATATGTATGCCCCACCAACTTTCAAAGTCACCAGCCGCCACTGTTTGTGTCTGTCATGCACATTCTCACACCCCTATTGCATTGGCCTTATGGGGATTGGTGTGAATGATACTTGTGTAATCCATGAATGCCTGCCTGCTCATAATTTATATTTGGCAAGTTGATTCATTTTTCTGTGACAACACATATTCTGGGTCATTATTTCTTGGACATTAGTTATGTTTTTGTGCCTCAGGAGTGGTTTCACTCCTTGCTTACCATGGTGGTGGTGGTATAATACAACTTACGTGTCTTTCACTTGATCACAGTTTGCACATGTTGGTTTTTATTTCTAATGGATGCACACAATTTTGCACTCCCAATGACACATTTTTAGGGTGATTTTGTGTGTCTGGAGGATTGGCCCCTGGCCATCATTGAATGTCACCTGGGATGTTGCTATATTGTATGCACTCGACGGGGCAGGATTTTAGGTAAAGCAGGACTGCACAAGCTGGGTACGTGCAGCCTCTCCACATGCCCTTTGGCCAGCCATGCAAAATAGTCATGCCTGTGGTAGTGGGCTGTGGCCCACCAGCCTGTCCACTGGGACACCACACCATGTGGCGACATTGTGCAGGACACATGCTGCCACAATGATCCTGAACACAACGGGTGGTGCATATAGCAACACACCACCAGAGTGGTCAAGGGAGCCGAAACGTGACGTAAGCTCTCCAAATGTGAACTCCACTATGCCCCTAGTTGCTACATGGGCAGTATTGTACCTTACCTCAGGTGGTGTTGTCGGATTCGGTATGGGCATCATCATGAATGTGCTTAACGGGTAGGCACTGTCCCCTGTAAATGTATACATTGTTTTCATTATTTGTTGCCAGTGTCTATTGGTAAGTGTGCAACGTGCATGCATGTGTGTGTCCATTCATACTCATCAATGAGCCATGCGCTCCCATGCTTACCAGTTAGCAGGTTGCGGTGTAGTGGTGACATCCGGAATATATAACTGTTGTGTGTGCTTCCAGGATAGTTGGCATACACTACAGTTATGATGCACTTGGCTTCGCACACAACCTGAACATTGATTGAGTGCTAATGTTTGCAGTTGCGGTATATGTGCTCAGTTGCTCAGGGGGGGTGTAGCACAACATGTGTGCAATCTCTTGCACCAAGCACTCGTAGGAAGTGTGCCACAGCATAAAAGTCCTGCACAACTATTTGCCTTTCTGTCAGTGTTCGTGGTATGTAAATGTGGTGGCACAAAGAAGCTCATGCAGTTATGCCTGCAAGCACCTGGTGTAGGCAGTGTGACTGTGTGGACTGGGAGATGCCATCTACTATGGCAGTGGTACGCTGCAAGGATCCTGTTGTCATCCTGAAGAGTGTGGTGTGTGGGTTGAAGATGCAGGCCCTGGCAATCCTCCTCCTCCTGCGGTGCCCGTGCATGATCACTCCGACAAATGATGGACTCATCGTGGCGGGATACGTTTCGTTTGATGTGTACTGTATGCTTTATAGATGTGCGTTGACATGTACGCCTGCTATCAGGTGGCAGGAATGTACCAGGATGTGCAAGAACTTTTTTGAAACCTGACGTTCAGAGATCAAATCCATGAATACGTGTTAATTTACGCTGGTATAGCATGTGATTGATTGAATGTGGGCTGTCCCTCAACACACCCACATTTTCACATGTAATTCCTCATTCTGCATGTTCCGCCCCCTATTTTGCTCGCTGTGTAGGCCTGGCCAACAATCTGCTTGGAGTCTCGTGCAAGACGTTCCTCTGCTGACAGAGACATGCCAGACCAGTGTGAAATCCACGCAAGTACAGGAAAAATACAGCGAATTGGATTCCATGGATTCGTCAGCGCATTAGATTCTTACGCAAAGTGTTAGGGCGAATTCTAAGAAATGTGCTTATTCCCATCTACCTTAGAGACCCCCAAGCTCTTTTGCTGGACTTTAGGACTTTCTTTGTGATCCTGGAGAGAGTGAGACCTTTTTCCCACCCTCTCATGCATTTAAATTTGATTTGAACCCTGTGTTTCTTTTGGTTTTGGAGTCTAACAAACTCCATAGACATCATCTTCGTACATTGTGACACAAAGCACCCTCAGTGCAGTGTCACAGAGAAATCCTTTAGATTCCTGCTAAGGTTTAAATACCTTCTCTTGGATAAACTACTATTTCGAAGAGTAGTGAAGTGAAGTTGACTTTACTTACATTTTTATCTTTGTAGACCCAGCACACACTATGTTACAATAGAGTGCAGGAGGGTTTTTTTGAGGCTGAAGCTGGTCATAAATGAGGCATATGCATCAACCAGAGCATGCAGGGCCCGTGGAGTTCTGTCCATAAGCATTGTATCATTGGGTATGCTAGGACCCAGAATGAACTACCCCCCCCTCTGAGAAAATCCAATGCAGTATTCTACAAAGCCTGCAACAGCCCATTAATGTACAAGGTAAAAGGTATGGAGGCCAGTACACACCCCTGACGAACACCCAACTCAATATCAAACCACTTGGTACAGCTACCCCCTGGGCCAAACCGGACCTTAGCTTTGTTGTCCGAGTGACTCTCCTACAATACTCCCAAAATATCTGTGGGACAGCCCATGGACACAAGCACAGCCCACAGCTATGCGCGATCAACTTTATCAAATGCTCTGCTTAAGTCCATGAACCCGAGGTAAACTACCTTGTCCTTGCAGAAGACACATTTCGATACAAAAAAGATACAAATTCAGTACCTGCTCCATTGTGCCCAAACCAGGGCAGAAACCAAACTGAATATCGGTTATGATCTCAGCCTCAATGAGCCACCTCTCTATATGGCCCAAAAGTACCTGGCCAAAGATCTTGAAAGCAGTGCCCAAGAGAGAAATAGGATGACACGAGGAGGGTCTGATAGTATCCCCCTTTTTAAAAATGGGAAAAATAGTTGCCGTCTTCTGGGATGGTGGATAGTGACCTGAACTCAATCAAGCATTAAAAGCCAAAGTCAAAACCGGTGCCCATAAATAAATTTGCCTCTTATAGAGGTCTGCCGGTATGGCATCGGGACCGGGTGCATGATTTTTTGACTGGGCCCCTATTGCTTTGGCCAGCTTCTCCAAGGAAAAGCGTAAAGATACACCCCCAGGCAGCCTTTCCTTTCTTACACGACCATCATCATGCAATGTCCCAAAGTAGGAGACCCATTCTGCTGCCCCCATGTGAGTCCCCTGTAGACCATGTTTTCCCTTACTGGAGGACCCACTAGTTACAAATTCCCAAAAGCCCTTTGCATCATTTGCTCTAATGGCCTCTAGAAATTCTGCCTAAACCATCTCCACTTTCCTTTGCTCAATCATCCTGCGATAGTCAGTACGCACTTGGGCAATGCTACGCCTGTCAGTGCAGGATGTTTTAATGCATCTAAAAGGGCCGATTTTGCCTGCCTGCGAGCTTGGTCAAAGCAGCCCCACTTTCCATCGCTCCCAGGTTGTCTTGGAGCCACTAGAAAAACCCCTATGAGGGCCACCAGGATGACCATAAAAAGGCCCACCACTTCCCTAGGGCTGGTAGATTTGTCCATCATTCCCATTAGAGCGCTTTGTTGGGTAGCTAGGATTTGCAGATGCAAACCAGAGCCTAGGATTCTCCCCATTTGATTCTTCTGTGTGAAGCTGCATTACTGTCTCCTTAGCACAGTGAGCTAGACACATGCACCACTCCCTCAACCAGACCGTTGACAGTTAGGACCAATGGGTAGTGATCACTATTCCCCACTTTTAATACTTTGAAACTCTGAATGAGATTCCATAGGTCCAGTGACAGACAAAACAAATCAATAATGGAGGAGCTCAAATGATTATTAAATGTATGTTTGCCAGGGATGTCCAGCTTGATGCGCCTGTTTACCGATCACAATCCCCATTCAGTAAGCCAGGCACTCAATTGGAGACCCCTGGTACAAACTCTGTTATCCTCCAAATGAGGTTCCAAAACCTTTAGTATTTGTTCCTCAATAGGTTCATAAAGGTCTTTTGGCAAACCAAAATCCATGTTGGCATTAAAATCCCCCCCCCAAATAAGTCTATTCTGGGTATTTGCTGAATCTGCCATATACCTGCCTAAACAGCCAAACCTCCACCTCCACCTTGTTGGGGGTGTTATAGAAATGTAGGATATTTAACCCATTAGTGCCACCGGTTTTGAACCTCAGGAATTGTAACAATTCCAACTTTGTCTTGACCACCTCCACCCTACACGGTAAAGAGGCCTTAACCATTACCACCAAACCACTAGAACTATGCCCTCATCTATTCTTTTTAGCAGGGATGCCATAAGAGGCATACCCATCCAGGTGAGGCACCTCCAAGTCCATCGTTTCCTGCAGTAGGATTATCTTGTGGCACTTCAAAAATTCCACGTTCTCATCCAGCTGCATTTTGCCCCTAGATCCTGCTATGTTCCTGGATACAATTTTAACTTTCGTGGCCAACACATTTCTTTTCGTCCCCCTACCTGCAGGACTCACCAGAGCCCCCCCATTTGGCAATGGCTGGGCTACCTCCTGTCAGCCCTGGTCATCCAATGACGATAATGGCTTGAATCTATTCTGAGCCACAAGGCTCCAGTTGGGTTCAACCTGCCCATGTCGATTATGGCTGTTTCCCCTCGCAGTTGGCCCGGTAGGCGCACACACTGCACTCTTGAAGGTGGAAGCAACTCTGCCACCCCTGCATGAATGACCCCGTTCATACCTTTCCCTACAGCCCACTGGTAAGGCTGCCCCCAACCTTCCTTGGGGATAAAAGTAGTGCAGACCCACCATTCTACTAAATAGTTTTGAACAATTGGCCCTCAAACCCCTGGTTAAATTCGAGGTCACCATATGGCTGAATAATGAGGGGTTAGAGAATGAAACCACAATACAATCACCCTCAACAGACTTCCTAGTGGGGCCCACCCATCCCACTCGTCTGGCCATGATGACTGATTTAGGGTCTATACTTGGGGTCATCAAGTTGGAATTTATCCAATGTGTGGCCTTGTTCATCAGGGATGAAGTTGTTTCTAAAGCTCGCCCCGGTAGGCCCTGAACCCCAATTATACCACCAACTTAGGGGGCCACTGTCGGGGGAAGGTTTAATGCAACACCAGCCCCACTTACCCGGCCATTGTCCATTGCTTCAGACAAAGGGCACGGTAAAGCGTTTAACCCTTCTGTTGGCAGCCCTGATCCGGTGCAAACTGTCAGAACATACGTTGATATAGGCAACCTGGCGATGCCGCCTACAGCTATGCCCTCCATCCCTTGCCCCCTAGCCCTCCTGGCTTCTTTCCCCAATAGGTGTTTGCACTGTGCTGGGACCTCTCCCTGCACAATACTGATTACTAGCGTCCACTTTCATTTTTCATTCCATTATCGTCAGAGTATTCATTACCCCTTTTTTTAATGTCTGAAGCAGGGCATGGGTAGTCTCTATGTTGGCCAAACATTGTGCTTCCGGTGAGGGCCCCCTAGTCAGGGTCTCCCTATTTACAGACAAGAGTTGGAATAATGGTTTCAGTTTACTATCTAATAAGGCCTCCAACCATGTCTTGTCATCATACTTTGCGGATAAGGCTATGGAGTGGCACCCCCTAATGGAAATGTTAGGCCTTGATGACCTACAGCCTCCCCCACCTCCCTGGGTGGGGCCAGTGTAGGTACAATTTCCCCCGCAGTATCGACTGGTTCAATGTCCTGGCTGGGTAGCAATACCCCACAACCCCCCATGACAGACTTCTGGATGTTTATGTTACACAGGGTACTAGGAGCTAAATTCCCCTCTCCTAGTCCCCCGTCCTCCATTAGATTAGTGACCCCTATTGAGGAGGCAGATTCCCAGATTGCTTTTTCTGTTTTTTGGATCCTGTCTGCCAGGTTCCCCACCATTATTTTTAAGTAGGAATCCAATAAAAGCAGACTCTCAGGACGCTTCGGCTTAGGGGCCCTGGCTGCAGGTTTGCTGATAACCTTGGGAGTTCTTATTTGTTTAGATTTTTTGGTGCTAGTAGCCATGTGGCCCTGCTCTCTTTGTTTTCTTTTTACCATTCTTAATCCCTGTCCCCATCACCAGCCCAGCCCGCACAGGGACCTACACAAGGACCACCGTATGCAGTGAGCAGGGAACAGAGAGAGAGGACGAAGACAGAAAACGGAGCAGGTCTAAAAATAGTATAAAATAGTATAAAGCAGAAAGCTACACAATTTAAAATACAATACCCAAGATACCAAAACGCCAGAACACAAAAGTATAACATCTTTCTAAAAAATCATGACAGCTTTAAAATACATTAACCTCTACATTCAAAGGAAAGATAAAAGCACCTATGTTTAAAAATTGAGTCTGCATGGGTAGCAGGTCAAAGAGCAAGGGCACAGTGTATAAAAGACTCAATTGAAGACAGCGGAGAGGCAACCTTTGCAACCCCCTGACAACACATGACAGGCAACTATCAGTTTGTCTAAGTGTAAGATGTTCCCTGAACACAGGGGAGAGAAACCCTTGCAGCCCCTGTTAACAAGAAAAGTCAGTTATGCAAACGTCCACTTCCTCTTCCACTTTGCCACGTTATAAGCAGGGGAGAGAAATGACTCGCAGCCCCCTTCGCCAACTGGGCAGATATCCGGTGGATCAGCAGTCCGATAGGTTAGATAGCCTTGCCGTAATTCATGGATGGTACAACAAACGACAGTAGCAGCAACAGCTGTGCCGCGTTCCAGGCACGACTGCCCCTCCCCCAAATGCTGCAGGTGCTTCAAGCTTTGGGAAACACAGGCCCGAAAACAAGCAAGGACAAGTACAGGGACAAGTAAAATTCACATGCTCCCAGCGATCTGACAGTCTTCAATACCCTGTGAATCAGGCCGTGGTGTAGCAGCCGAAATGTGAAGCCAGCAAGAGCCGAGTAAAATCCATGGGAGGGCAGGCTGATGGGTGGGCGCACGTCCGTCAGCTCGAGGAGCCGCCAAAGACTGAGTCTCCCCCGACCCCCTGAGCCTTGCGGTATTAAATAATGTTAGTGACCTGCTCAGATCTATACAGGCCTGTTAATGCCGACAAGTGCAATTAAGCGGGAGGGGCTGAAAACAGATGGGCGCAACAGGATTGTGTGAATTTACGATACGATACGGCACAGTCCATCTTCTTAGATCTTAGTTCTTCGACTCCTGGGATAATGGAGTAACAACCGCAAGTCCACAGGTCCACGGGTCACAGGTCCACGAGCTGGGGAGGTACACACTCTACACCACTCATACCGCAAGGACCACGAGGACTCTGCAGCACTTCCTATTTATATTCCTCTGATTTCCTGTTGAAGTCCTGTAGAAAACGTATTTGAAATCTGTCTCACTCCATAAGATTTCAAGTATGAAAAGGGAACAATTAGAAAAGGACATTATAGAAGAAGAGGTTATAGGTAATATCAAAAATCTCCCATTAAACAAAACCTCAGGACCTGATAGTTTCCCGGCTCATTTTTATAAGTAATATCAGAAAATGTTGGATCCAAAGCTAACAAAATTATATAACACCTTTCAGGTTACAGGACATATTACACCTTCTATGGAAAAAGCTAAAGTTGTCCCTTTTCCCAAAGCTAACAAAGACTCAATGGTATGTGATACAAATCACCCAATTTCATTGATCAACTTGGATGCTAAGATTTTTACAAATATCTTGGCAGACACATTAGAAAACATACTCCCAAAACTAATTGACAAACATTCAATACGATGAGAAGGGTATGCCATCTATGAGAAAATATATCTAAGGTAAGTCTTTCAGCGCTTCATGAGATTCCTCATCACAAATACAGCAGACGTTTCTGAAAAACAGGAATCCATTAACCTCACTGTCCTGGTGAAGTCAAAAACACTATGAGAATAAGCACACTGGCAGTAGCTCAGAAAGGCCGAACCACTGCATGTCGACAATACTCTTACAATGTCTGAAAACATTGGCAAATAGGTTTCCTGTGGCATGTGTCAACACTTTGTTTACCAGTTGTCAATACTGTGAAGAATGTTTTTTAATATTGTGGAAGCGTCAATGTGTCTTTGGGTTGTTGAGAGGCATATGAATATGTCATCCATAGCATCTGCCCCTCCCCCAGCTCAACACTGCACAGGTGAGAAATGTTACTTACTACGACAGCTGTATCTCCCTTATCCCAGGCAGGTACAGCAGGAGATGGACACAATCTAAAATGAAGATGGCAAGAGTAACCAAACTAATGTTGTGACAATACATGTGCATGCATTAGACTTGAAGCAAATGTGCAGTAAAAATGAAGAACACATACACTAGGTAGCATATGTATTTGTAAATGAAGAATATTAACATAGCAGCCATAAGACATGATGAATATTATCATAAACAATGTTTAAGCTGAATGCAACACAAACAACACATGAATATAGCTCACTAACATAGAAACAGAACAGTAATGGGCAGCCACATTTTCCAAAAAGGAAGCCACAACATGTTTCTAATTAAACAAAAGGCCTCAAGGCTTCACAAGAACTCAAAATGCTGAAATCAAAAAAATATAGATCTGTGTATTACCCAATAAGAAATGTAACACTTAAAGAATGTATATGTAATCACCACCACTAACCAATCCCATTCCCTGTAGGTTTTGGTAACTAAGATTACAGTATAATGTCGTAATGACAAATGTTTATTATATAAACAATTTCTTTTAAGTAACCAGCAACGTATCCAAGACTGTAATGCTTGTATGCTGTCCTAGCTGTATTCAGATGATAATAAAGCTGGGTTTTGTCTAGCACTCTGTTTACTTCCGTTATTTAGGTTTTGACTGACTCCATAGCCTCTGGTTAACCCAGGACTTTGCTGAGCCAGCTTAACAGGCTGCTCACGCAGTTATGAGTTTGTCATGATGCCTACCTCCAAGGAGCCAGACCCGGTCCAGCACCCCCAGAGGCAGACATCATGTTACTTGGGAAAGCCTCAGCAGCCCCAAATAGGGGCCCTTTGGACTCAGTCCTGGCGCCTTTGGTGCCAGGCTCATAAAGGGGAACTTGTGTGTAAGAAGGTGCTTGGTGAAAGACTTACCTGATGCTGACCATGCTGCAACATCCAGACCATCCAGAGGCCTGAATGGGACTACTTTATCTTCAGGACTACTTAACCACACGGGTGTGGTTGGAGGAAGTATACATACCTTTGGAGGAAGGATACATACCTGGAACTACTTTGAAGGCTATTTAAGCCACACCCAAGCAGCAATCCACGATTCGCGTTGTTCTGCATCTAGCAGCTGGATGCTCACCGTGTCTGCTCCTGCATCCTGGCTTCAGCCACGCCTGTCACCATCCTGGAACACCTGCAAGGGGGAGAAAGGAAGAGAAAAGGAGAGAGAAGACATTTACCTGCTGAATCTGCATCCCGGAATCTTCTCCTCAACGAACCTGCAAAGAAAGACATTCATTTTAAAAGGCGCATTGCGTCGCCCGCTGCAGCGCCGCATTCTACTCACCTTTACCAGGCGCCGGCACGATCATCAGCGACCACCAGGATCCTCGGCCTTTTTTTTCGGTGCCTAAGGAAAAAAGACAAGAACAAAGGTGAGCTAGGGAAGAGAATAGGGAATCCCTAATTTCTACCATAATACTTACCTGCTGGGTTTTCCTTTTTCACATCGGGTCGGTGCCTCATCCCTGGCATTTCCGAACCCCGGCCCCTATGGGGAAAGAACACAAACATTAGTGAGCGAATGCAAAGACATTATAATAACGCTCATTACAGACTTACCTGAGATTGCACATCTCACTTCGGGTCGGCGCCAATCCTCTGGCATTGCCGTACCCCGGCCCCTATGGGGAAAAAAAAACTCACCTGAGCTTCCTTCTTCGGTGTCACGGCCACCCGCAGAATCTTTATTCGGCATCTGCAAAAGAAGCAAAAGACAATTATTATTAAAAGCTTGGACCGGCAATTGAACTTTAACTATATCTTACCGGATTTTCAAGCAATTCTAAACTCTCATCACACCACGCTCCAGTGAAGTAACTGGACCTCAACGCGCCCCAGCTACCGAAGCTGGATGGAGAGCTCATCCTTCCAGACCCTAAGGTGAGAATTCACGGGGTATCACGGAAGGGTCTCGTGGAGGGGAAGAAGGGTGTGGTAGGTTTGAGCATTGTTCCTCCGATCGCTAATACTTCCTTTTCACGCACAGGAGGGTATTTCTGCGAGCCAGACAAGTCAAATTCGAAGGGCCGGTCCATTCCATATTTCGAGTCCTGCGTTTTACCATTGGAGAGGCAACAGCACTCCAGACCAGCGCCTCCGTGGGAGTCAGGTAAGCGTTACAGAGTTATTCTAAACGTTTATCTAATTTGTATTTTATTATGCATTAACCTCAAATTAGCTTTGTGAATTTCTTAAGAAAATAATGTGAAATAAGACACACATAAAGATGCACCGTGCATGCAGCCTTATCTAAGCTTTATCTAAGCACATATGATTGATTGTCTATCCGAGTTGATCTTGATCATGCAGTATTGTTCTAATGTAAAAGAACTTGAAAAATCAGCATTATTACTAGTTACCCCTTTTGTTTAGATAATTACAGAACTATTCAGGGAAAAAAAAAGTTGTTACAGGGATGGTAAGGTGAACATTTAAAGCAACAAAACCCCTGAAACTTAGCAGACCATCTAAACAAAACCACTGTACCTTGCCGGCCCCGTATCGATCAGAGATTGCATTACTGATGACATCACTGATGATGTCACTAATTACATCACATATGACATCACTGATTACATCAGTGATGGCATAAAACATTACGACCCTGGCGCAAAGCGAAAAACGATGGCGGTAAACGATTACCGCCATCGTCTTCCGCTAGGGCCGATTACGACCCGTGACCGTAAACTACGATGTCATTAGTGGCATCGTAGCTAACGCTGCCGCTGACTGCGCCAAGGGCGCGCGCACGCGAACATCCACACCGTACTTAGCGCCATGGCGGAAAGGTACGCGAATGCCGACCCAAGCGGACATGCCCCTAACGCCATCACCCAGCCCGTTAAGTACCTTACCGCCATGGTGCTAATTACGCCATCGCGAACCAACCGTAAAGGGCCATGTAAAGTGAATGCAGCTGTCACAGGTGCACAGAAACAGCACAGGTGAAGGCAATACAGACTCAGGAAGTACAAAAGGAGCACACCCCACCCTTTCCCACACCCAGTCACACTCCACAATGATACCAATAGGACTAGCAATGCTGGGGCTGGAGGACCTGATAGCAATGCGAGTGCTACAACAGCAACTACAACAACAACAACAACAACAACAACAACAACAGGCTGCACAGAGGAGACGCAGGAGGAGAAGGAGGGCAAGGCAGGCCCAGCAAGCCCCACCAGCACAGCCAGTGCCACCACGCAGGCAGCCCCCAATCCCACGCATCAGAGCCAGCCCATTCAACCTCACCGCTGAGCAGATCCACACCCTGTACCGACTGGACCGGGACACCATCACCACCATTGTGGACATGATACACAACGACATCGTCAGCATGATTGAAACACCCACTGCCACCCCCCCCTACTGAAGGTAGTGTCCGTGCTCCACTTCCTGGCCACAGGCACCTACCAGCACACTTGGGCGCATGGCATATCACAACCATTATTCTCGCGTACACTGATGCAAGTGCTCGATGCCCTCCTCAAGCACACAGATGACCACATCTCATTACCACGGTCTGCCCAGGAGATTGCCAACACCAAAGTGGGTTTCCATGCACTGGCCGGCATACCTGGTTGCATTGGTGCCATTGACTGCACCCACGTTGAATTGGTGGTCCCACATGCCATGGAGGTACCGTACCGCAACCGTAAACATTTCCACTCAATCAACGTGCAAATGGTCTGTGACTCCAACAGGATCATCACACATTGTTCTGCCAGACACCCCGGATCAACCCATGATTCAATGGTCCTTCGGAACTCCACAATACCACGCTACATGGAGCGACATGCAGGCCCAAGATCCTACCTACTCGGTGAGTCTAATGTCATGAGCATGGAAATGCAAAGTGGGTGTTGAATGACGTACCAATGCATATTTCATCTGGCAGATACAGGGGGGTGATGCATACGTCACATGGGTGCAACTAGCAGTAGCCAGATCATTCCCTGTGGCAGCACTGACGTCAACAGAGTAGTGTACACATTATGCCTGACCTAATCATCCCAACATGTGAATGAAAGTGTATCCCAAAAACGACACAACCATCTGCAAGTGCATTGTGCAAATTGTGACCGCATTGACCCTAAAGAAAAACACCAACATGCACGTCACCATGCACCAACTACTGAAAGGCCTGTCCCCCACAACTGCGCACAAAGGAGGCACATGACAGACAGGAACATCAATGCACCACTACAAGACCCACAAACTGTCCCCATTGACACCAGTAATGCTCACTGGGGTCATAATGAGCCAGACATCAATGTTGCTATCATGTGAGCTTCAAGCTCACAGGACACGTGCAAGGTCACATGAATGACGGCCTGAACAGACACCGTGGATGGCCATTCACAAGGCAATCGTCCCCCCTGCATTGTGTTTTTGCATGCAAAACAGTACATGAGAGCCATGAACACATACTGGTTGCACAGTGTAAATCCATTAGCACAAGTCTAATTGGTGCACAGTAACAGTCGGAATCAAGGCATGGTTGTGCGTCATGTTCACAAATCAATCTCGTTCCTGACACATTCATTTCTCACATTTTACAGGTGATGCGGGCTATCCCCTGAAGAGGTGGCTCCTCACACCAGTGCGGAACCCATCGAACCAGCATGAGGAGGACTACAACCGTGCCCATGCACGTACCCGTGTGGTGATAGAGCAGGCTTTTGGCCTACTGAAGGCACGTTTCCGCTGCCTCAGCAGGTCTGGCGGGGCACTCCTGTACCGCCATGAGAAGGTTGCAAAGATCGTCATGGCATGTGTCATGCTACACAATATGTGCATCAGACGAAACGTGCCTCTGCCCCCTGACGCAGAACCACAACCACCTGATGATGGGGATGATGATGATGGGGATGGGGCAGCACCTCAGGGAGGCAGCGATGCACAGGAGGGGCATATAATGCGTCAGAATGTCATTGACCGATACTTCTAGCACACACAGCGTGTGTGTAACATATGGATGGCACTTGGGGCACTGTGTGTGTCTGGTATGTCAACACTGTGGACTGTAAAACAATAAAGCACACATACGCAATGAGCAATGTCCACACATTTCGTTTGTGAGAAATGAAAAAGTGTATTGTTCTTCTGAATAGGTATAACAGAACCCCTCCCCCTCCCCCCTGAACACTCCAACACACCCAATTCCCCCCTCCCCCTCCCCCCTGAACACTCCAACACACCCGATTCCCACCTCCCCCTCCCCCCTGAACACTCCAACACACCCAATTCCCCCCTCCCCCTCCCCCCTGAACACCCTGCAAACATGTGACAGTGCCCGTGGTGAAGTGTGTATAGTTTTGCACACTATTGACTGCCCCCTCTCCCGGAACCTGGGGCCCCCCTGCCTGTGCTCCTCAGGGTCCTGGATGACCTGCGGACGGGAGAGGCTTGTGCTGAACTTGCAGCTGAGGATGTACCGGGCTGCTCAGTACGGCATGTGTCCACAATTGTCTGGATGAGCTGGCTCATCATCTGCCGCACTGCAGCAAGTTCGGTGCATATGTCCCAGTTGGCAGTTTGGCTGGCAGACCTGATGCCATCAGCACTCCTCTCCATGGCTGCACTGGCACTTCCACATTCTGCAACATGCTGCGTGAGGAGTGTGCCCAGTACTTCCTGCCTGTTGGCAATCTGCTCCAGCGACAGCTGGAAATCTGGCCCAATGGAGGGTGCCAATGGGGGACCAATGGGACTACTCCCATCTTCCCCAACTCCCACTGGGCTTGGATTTGCTGGCCATGATTTAGCAGGCGATTGGCCCTGGGTGTCATCTCCATGATGGCTGATTGGGGATAGGTGTGGTGAGTGAAGTTGCGTGTTGTGGGCAAGTCCAGTGTCATCCTCCACATCACTATCGGAGCAGGCAGCGATGGCTGCAGTCACCCCAAGAGTACTGCTCCCTGCTGACACATTGCCCTCAGTGGGCAACAGTGGGTGTTGTTGGGCTGCAGGCGCTGTCACGACCCCTTCCTCGGGGGACTTTGCTGCCCTGGCCTCTTCAGCCTGGCGTGGTTTCGGCCTGGGTCCAGCAGAGGTGGATGCATGGTTCCCTTCTCCCACTTTCCTGGCCTTCTTGGCTGGGGTGCTGGTGCTGTCGTCCCTGCCAGTGTCCGATTGCGAGCCTGTGGTGGAGCAGAGGAGGGTGACTGTTATTGATGGTTCAGCGGACATTGAGCAGGCATTGTGAAGAATGTAATGGATAGATGGTGGAGTTAGTAGCCCGTGACATACAGGTTGCCTCCCTTTAGGTTCGGTTTTGCATGCAGGTGTGTGTCTGCCTACTGTACAGTGTACATGCTGCATGTGCGCAGGGTGTGGCTCATCTGCTGATGTGTTGCGTCTGCCACATTGTGATTGTCACGTGCAAGTGTATCAGGGTGTCTTGCAAGGCTGGATATGAGGCACCTACCTGTCTCTCCAGATGTCGGGGCCCCTCTCTCCATCTCGCCGACACCTTCGATGCACTCAATGCCAATCAGAGAGGCACATGTCTCCTCCCATGGCTGCATCTTCAGTGGGGAGTGTGCTCCCCCGCCAGTTCCCAGGGCCAGGTTACGGTTGGCAGACATAATGCCCCGGACCCTGATCCGCAGGTCGTCCCACCTCTTGCGGCACTGTTTGGAGGTGCGTGGGGTGGTTCCAACAGCACTGACACGTTGTGCCACAAGTTCCCACACCTCCTTTTTGCGGCCTATGGCTGGCCAGGTCATCTCAGTGGAGAAGACAACATCGGCCTTCTCCTGGAGCGTGTCTGCAAGCATTTGCAGTTCCTCATGACTGTAGCGCTCCTGCCGCTGCCTGTCACATGCCTTCTTCACAACTTTCGGCATGGTTGGGTGTGGAAATGGGTGGGTTATGGGAATGACAGGGTTTGAGGGTTGGTTGGGTAGGATGGCAATGGATTGTGTTTTTTAAGATGGCCGCTGTGCTGTTTCCCATTCCGCCGCGATTACGCTATTTCCGGTTCCGCCTAATTGCGGTCACCGCTAATTACGGTGACCGCTGACTACGGTCGGCGCAATGATGGGTGGCGGTAGGTCACCCTGCGCTGTTAACGAGGCCGGTAAGGGCTATTTACGGCATGGCGTAGTTTACGTTTCCGCCATGGCGTAATGCTCGTGCGCGATGGGTCGTAATATGGCGCTCTTATCGCCATCGGACCATGGCGTTAACGCTCATTACGCCATGGCGGTAATTTCGATTACTTACCGCCTGGGTCGTAATGAGGGCCAAAATGTTCATTAGGTATGCTACAATATTTATAGAAGCCCTCTCTTGTTAGATATTTGTTTTCAGTATATTTATTAACAATTAGGAAATAGTTTAAAGAAGAAAATGTCTACACATGCATAACGTCACTACTTGTGAAGCTTTTATTTGTAGTATGTGTTAAATAATGGACATTGAAGTATACAGATCTAATATTTTATAAATATCCTGACTTCTATTAAATAGCAAGCAAATAAATGTGTCATTCTATAGAATGTACCTGATATTTGTAAGGTAGAACATATGTATATACAGTAGTACGAATGTATTTTTAAAATCAAATAGAAATAGGAAGATGTTGAAGCTTGAGTGTTACATATATCTTAAATGTACAGGTTTAAATGTATGTGTGACCTTATTATAAACATAGTTTGTACGTGTCATATTTTGTACATGAGAAGAGAAGTGTTATAAAAACAATAACATGTATGTATTGGGATATAAAACATTCTAAGGATGGGTATTCTTAAAAAGAAATTATGACTAAACACATATATATATATATATATATATATATATATATATATTACATGGCCACAGTAGTGGCCATGTAGTTATGGTTAAGTTGCTGTTTCCATAGGAAGAGCACTTTTTGGGTGGCTTATAACTTCGCTCTCCCTGGACGGATCCTCACCAAACTTTGCAAAAAAAGTAGTTGGGTCACTCTGACTTGTTTTTGCAAAGTTTGGTGAGGATTCGTCCAGGGGGGGGCAAAGTTATAGGGGGGGTCCCAAAACTTTTTTTTTCCCATAGACATAATGGGAAAAAACTTTGCTCATGCCTACAGCCCAAACCGCTGGACGGATTTACACCAAATTAGCGGCAGGAGCGGCGGCTTGGTCCCGAAAGCGTGCTTTGCTTTATTTGGTGTAAATCCGTCCAGTAGTTTTAAAAAAAATGACAAAAATGTAAGTGAAAAAAATTCGTGATATCTGTGTTCGCTTCGCAGACACACTTCCCTGTTCGCTCCGCGGACAGGACGGTGATTGGGCAAGCAGCTTGCGTGATGTCCGCGGACATCTGACGTGCTCTCTCATTGAATGCGTGAAAGCGTGCAGTGCGTCTGGCTTCAGAGACGCCCGCCATCTTTGTTCCTCGCATGAGAGGCTTTGTATCCCGCCTGCACAGTAAGTCCCCCACCCCCGCTTATGCCCGTGTCTGTCTCCTGTTCCTCCCACCCCCCGCTCATGTCCGTGTGTCTTTCTCCCTCCCGCCAACCCCCGCTCATGTCCGTGTGTCTCTCCCCACCCGCCGCCCACCCCCGCTCATGTCCGTGTGTCTCTCCCCACCCGCCGCCCACCCCCCGCTCATGTCCGTGTGTCTCCACCCACCCCGCTCATGTCCGTGTGTCTCTCCCCACCCGCTGCCCACCCCCCGCTCATGTCCGTGTGTCTCTCCCCACAAGCCGCCCACCCCCCGCTCATGCCCCGTGTGTGTCTCCCCCTCCCGCCCACCCATGCCCCGTGTGTCTCTCCCCCTCCCGCCCACCCCCCGCTCATGCCCCGTGTGTCTCTCCCCCTCCCGCCCACCCCCCGCTCATGCCCCATGTGTCTCTCCCCCTCCCACCCACCCCCTGCTCATGCCCCGCGTGTCTCTCCCCTTCCCCCACCCCACGCTCTTGCCCTGTGTGTCTGTCTCCCTCCCCCCCACCCCTGCTCTTGCCCCGTGTGTCTTTCCCCTTCCCGCCCACCCCCGCTCTTGCCCCGTGTCTCTTTCCCCCTCCCGCCCAACCTCGCTCTTGCCCCGTGTCTCTTTCCCCCTCCCGCCCACCCCCGCTCTTGCCCCGTGTCTCTTTCCCCCTCCCGCCCACCCCCGCTCTTGCCCCGTGTCTCTTTCCCCCTCCCGCCCACCCCCGCTCTTGCCCCGTGTCTCTTTCCCCCTCCCGCCCACCCCCGCTCTTGCCCCGTGTCTCTTTCCCCCTCCTGCCCACCCCCTCTCTTGCCCCGTGTCTCTTTCCCCCTCCCGCCCACCCCCGCTCTTGCCCAGTGTCTCTTTCCCCCTCCTGCCCACCCCCGCTCTTGCCTCGTGTCTCTTTGCCCCTCCCGCCCACCCCCGCCCCATCTTGCCCCGTGTCTCTTTCCCCCTCCCACCCACCCCCGCTCTTGCCCAGTGTCTCTTTGCACCTCCCGCCCACCCCCACTCTTGCCCCGTGTCTTCCCCCCTCCCTCCCACCCCCACTCTTGCCCCGTGTCTTTCCCCCTGCCGCCCACCCACGTTCTTGCCCCGTGTCTTCCCCCTCCCGCCCACCCCCGCTCTTGCCCCGTGTCTTCCCCCTCCCGCCCACCCCCGCTCTTGCCCCGTGCCTTTCACCTTCCCGCCCACCCCCGCTCTTGCCCCGTGTCTTTCACCCTCCTGCCCACCCCCGCTCTTGCCACGTGTCTTTCACCCTCCCCCGCTCTTGCCCCGTGTCTTTCACCCTCCCGCCCACCCCCGCTCTTGCCCCGTGTCTTTCACCCTCCCGCCCACCCCCGCTCTTGCCCCGTGTCTCTCACCCTCCCACCCACCCCCACTCTTGCCCCGTGTCTCTCACCCTCCCGCCCACCCCCGCTCTTGCCCCGTGTCTCTAACCCCCTCCCGCCCACCCCCGCTCTTGCCCCGTGTCTCTTTCCCCCTCCCGCCCACCCCCACTCTTGCCCCGTGTCTCTTTCCCCCTCCCGCCCACCCCCGCTCTTGCCCCGTGTCTCTTTCCCCCTCCCGCCCACCCCCGCTCTTGCCCCGTGTCTTTCCCCCTCCCTCCCACCCCCGCTCTTGCCCCGTGTCTTTCCCCCTCCCGCCAACCCCCGCTCTTGCCCCGTGTGTCTTTCACCCTCCCGCCCACCCCCGCTCTTGCCCCTTGTGTCTTTCACCCTCGTGCCCACCCCCGCTCTTGCCGCGTGTGTCTTTCACCCTCCCGCCCACCCCCGCTCTTGCCCCTTGTGTCTTTCACCCTCCCGCCCACCCCCGCTCTTGCCCCTTGTGTCTTTCACCCTCCCGCCCACCCCTGCTCTTGCCCCTTGTGTCTTTCACCCTCCCGCCCACCCCCGCTCTTGCCCCTTGTGTCTCTCCCTCTCCCGCCCACCCCTGCTCATGCCCCGTGTGTCTCTCTCCCTCCCGCCCACCCCCGCTCATGCCCCGTGTGTCTCTCTCCCTCCCGCCCACCCCCAACACATGCCCCGTGTGTCTCTCTTCACGCCCACCCCCCGTGTGTCTCTCTACCTCCCCCCACCCCCGCTCATGCCCCGTGTGTCTCTCTCATCTTCCCCCCGCTCATGCCTCGTGTCTGTCTCCTGTTCTCTCCACACCCCGCTCATGCCACATCTTCATTTCTTTTAATTTTGGAAGCTTAATCAGCATGCAATCTGTCAATCAGAATTCAAACATATTTCATAATGGAAAAAAAGAAGAGTAGCAAAGTTGTTTTTTCATCATAGTACTGTATGAATTCTAAACTATTCTTAGTACTTAACCAATTGTGACTATTAACCATGTTTGTGTGGAGGAAGAACAATGTCTTGTTGGAGAGAGGTAAACACTGATAACTCACTAAAGTAAAATGCGTGATAAATGTTTTGTTTCATATCCAAAGTGTTATAGTTATTATAATAGTGTTAAAATTCAAAATCAATATTGTCATGATTTCATTATACAACAGTTTGTAAAAAACATAATTACTATTTACAGAAATTACTGTTAATACATCAATTCCTACATGTGATTTTCATTTCTAAAACATATGCACACACAAATTATGATAATGTTTCAAAATCATTTCCCCAACTAAGGGGGTAATTAATAAAATTCAGCGCACAGGGTGCGCGTGCGGCAGTCTGCACCAGCCACGTGCGCCAAAATCAATTTCCGCGCACAGCGTATTCATGGATTTCAACATCCATAACCAGCCGTGGCACAGAGTAACGCAGCGACCCTGCAGCAGCATCAGTTACACCCCCAAACCCTCCCCGTGTGCCATGAACAGCGCACAAATCCCGTAAACGGCGCACAGGCCAGTTGACCAGCATACAGCCCCCAACCACGAAAATGTCTGTAAAACTCCCCGCTCACCCCTCCAAATACACGTACCCCACTGTGTGGGGAAAGTTTAACACGCGATTGGCCTTGTGCAAGCGGGGTACGTGTATTTCTGGGGTGCGTGGGAAGTTTCACACGCGATTGGCCCTGTGCGAGCGGGGTATGTGTATTTCTGGGGTGCGCAGGAAGTTTCACACGCTATTGGCCCTGTGCGAGCGGGGTACGTGTATTCCGGGGGTGCGCGGGAAGTTTCACACGCGATTGGCCCTGTGCGAGCGGGGTACGTGTATTTCTGGGGTGCGTGGGAAGTTTCACACGCGATTGGCCCTGTGTGAGCGGGGTACGTGTATTTCGGGGGTGTGCGGGAAGTTTCACACACGATTGGCCCTGTGCGAGCGGGGTACGTGTATTCCGGGGGTGCGCGGGAAGTTTCACACGCGATTGGCCCTGTGTGAGCGGGGTACGTGTATTTCGGGGGTGCGCAGGAAGTTTCACATGCTATTGGCCCTGTGCGAGAGGGGTACGTGTATTCCGGGGGTGCGCGGGAAGTTTCACACGCGATTGGCCCTGTGCGAGCGGGGTACGTGTATTTCTGGGGTGCGTGGGAACTTTCACACGCGATTGGCTCTGTGTGAGCGGGGTACGTGTATTTCGGGGGTGTGCGGGAAGTTTCACACACGATTGGCCCTGTGCGAGCGGAGTACGTGTATTTCAGGGGTGCACGGGAACTTTCACACGCGATTGGCCCTGTGCGAGCGGGGCTTGTGTATTTTGGGGTGCGCAGGAAGTTTCACATGCGATTGGCCCTGTGCGAGCGGGATACATGTATTTTGGTGGTGCGCGGGAACTTTCACATGCGATTGGCCCTGTGCGAGCGGGGTACGTGTATTTCTGGGGTGCGCTGGAAGTTTCACATGCCATTGGCCCTGCGCGAGCGGGGTACGTGTATTTTGGGGGTGCGCGGGAAGTTTCATACGCGATTGGCCCTGTGCGAGCGGGGTACGTGTATTTCGGGCATGCGCGGGAAGTTTCACACGCGATTGGCCCTGTGCGAGCGGGTTACATGTATTGCTGGGGTGCGCGGGAAGTTTCACATGCGATTGGCCCTGTGCGAGTGGGGTACGTGTATTTCGGGGGGGCGCGGGTAGTTTCACATGCGATTGGCCCTGTGCGAGCGGGGTATGTGTATTATAGGGGTGCGCGGGAACTTTCACACGCGATTGGCACTGTGCGAGCGGGGTACATGTATTTCGGGGGTGCGCAGGAACTTTCACATGCGATTGGCCCTGTGTGAGTGGGGTACGTGTATTTCGGGGCTGCGCAGGAAGTTTCACATGCGATTGGCCCTGTGCGAGCGGGATACATGTATTTTGGTGGTGCGCGGGAACTTTCACATGCGATTGGCCCTGTGCGAGCGGGGTACGTGTATTTCTGGGGTGCGCTGGAAGTTTCACATGCCATTGGCCCTGCGCGAGCGGGGTACGTGTATTTTGGGGGTGCGCGGGAAGTTTCATACGCGATTGGCCCTGTGCGAGCGGGGTACGTGTATTTTGGGCATGCACGGGAAGTTTCACACGCGATTGGCCCTGTGCGAGCGGGTTACATGTATTGCTGGGGTGCGCGGGAAGTTTCACATGCGATTGGCCCTGTGCGAGTGGGGTACGTGTATTTCGGGGGGGCGCGGGTAGTTTCACATGCGATTGGCCCTGTGCGAGCGGGGTATGTGTATTATAGGGGTGCGCGGGAACTTTCACACGCGATTGGCCCTGTGCGAGCGGGGTACATGTATTTCGGGGGTGCGCAGGAACTTTCACATGCGATTGGCCCTGTGTGAGTGGGGTACGTGTATTTCGGGGCTGTGCAGGGAGTTTCACACGCGATAGGCCTTGGGCAAGCGGGGTACGTGTATTCCTGGGGTGCACGGGAACTTTCACATGCAATTTCGCTGTCTGAGCGGAGTAGGTGTATCCAGTGGGGTGCGCGGGGTGTTACACATGTGAATTGCCAGTATGGGTCCACCCGGGTGTGATCTCAACCCCCCCCCAGCCCGTGCAGTCAGCCCACACCACAGGGGACTATCCTGCACCCCTGGTCATGTCCCGCAGGCAGCTCATCCACCATGGGCATGCCCCCCAGCCAGCCCACATGTCACCTTCCACTAGTGATCACCGACTCATGTCCCTCAGCACCCCCACCCACCCAGCATTGAGGGATATCTTGTATGCAGGCCTCGACTCATATCCCTCAGCACCCCCACCCACCCAGCATTGACGGGCACCTGCCAGCAGGCCCCGACTCATGTCCATCAGCACCCCCACCCACCTTGCATTGATGGGCACCTGCCAGCAGGCCCCAACTCATGTGCCTCAGCACCGCCACCCACCCAGCATTGACGGACACCTGCCAGCAGGCCCCGACTCATGTCCCTCAGCACCCCCAACCACCCAGCTTTGACAGGCACCTGCCAGCAGGCCCCGACTCATGTCCCTAAGCACCCCCACCCACACAGCATTGACGGGCACCTGCCAGCAGGCCCCGACTCATGTCCCCCCAACACATCATAAAGATGCACAATCATGGGCCTCATGTGCACCAAAATCCCACAACACGCCACCCCAGTCTTGAGAGGCAATCAAGTCCCCAATACACACCCACACTGAAATGGCTATTCCATGACACAAAACGAAAGTGAACTATGTACATCAAAACATGTCCCTCACACACACACAGTGGGTGCAAGTGATTGTCTAAATCCACTTTTTCACATGCAATAACCCAATGAGTGAATACCACACATGGAAGTAAGAAATAAAAATGTATCATGAACAAAATGAATGAAAGCATAAAACATATTTCAAACGATGAAATGAAATGTATGTCCGAAACAGAATAAAAAAAACATATAAAGAACTAATCCAAAGTGATGAAAAAAAAACATATGTCCAATCTCACGGTCCACCAAATGAAATCCAAAGGAAACGTAAATTGAAAAATCCATTGATCCATGGTGATTAATAAAATAAAATCCTCACACGATCCATTGTTCAACTATGTAAACCGAGTTCATCCGGGGTCCATGAGCCCAAAGAAAGAGATGAAACCCATCTAAAAAACTACATAAGAAAAGATCTATATACAACAGTGTGGGGCATAGTCCAATCACCCCAAAATAAATGAAAATGAAAATGAAAGCTAACATTACAAACTATTTACAATGGCAGCAGGCTAGTCCGACGGCTCACTTTCCGATGTCCTGGGCCAGGGCATCATCGAACTCCTGCTCAATGTCCTGGAGGCGGTCCTCTTCCATGGCCCTGATGGTTCGCAGGGACGATGCCATGTTGGACTCCAACTCCCTGTGAATAGTCTCGAGGCACTCGGCCCACCTCAGTGCCCTCCGCATGGAGTTCTCTGCCCTGACCATTGTGAGCCGTGCCTCTTCCGCCCGCCATCGCTCAGCATCTATATGCTGGCCCAACTGCAGCCACATGGAAGACACTCCCATTCCAGGGATCTTCTGCCCTCTGGCCGATGCCTGCCCCTCTGATGTTGATGGCACTGAGCCATCAGGGCTCCCACCTAGAGCCTGCTGCTGCTGCTGTCCATGTGCCCTGTCTGATGATGCTTGCACATCCTCCATCTGCTGGTCTCCAGTTGTTGGCGTGTCCAGCCCTGCTCCCGACTGTGGCAGGGATGGGATCTCCACCAAGCTGGCTGTGTTGTTCAGGCCAGGTCCACAGGGGGCCCTGGTGGAATGTGGGCTGGAAGACGGCAGGGAAAAAGACTGGCGCATAGTCTCCACAGAGGAGGAGAGGTCCGCCAGAGTGCGCAACACATGTAGAAACCCATCGACCAGGGCCCCTCCCAACAGTGCTAAATTGCCACGCAGCTCTTCGTGATGGCGTGCGTGCTCCCCCCAGGAAGCACGCACGTCATCACGAATGTCACGCGTGCACAACGCGACACCAATCAGGACGGAGCCCATACGATCATGGGACCCCTCGTCCACAGGTAGTGGAGAGGGAGATGATGTGGGCCTCCCCCCTACCTGCGGACGGGCCTGGGACGGGGCATCCCTGCTGGTGCATGGTGGTGCAGTCACAGGGTTGTAAGAGGATTCAATTCAACACTACAGCTAAGTCAACGCCTAGTCTAGAATACTGAATGAAAACCCTTATTGATATATCTTTATGTCCAGTTCATGCGTTCTGGATGACTACCCCTATATAACACCCCTCTCTTGGAATCCCCCTGATCCCACTGAGCCAAGAAGTAGTTCTGTTTTGCAAGTTAAAAGGTTTATTTGATAATTTAAACAATATATATATATATCACGCTTTATAATAAATTAATAATTGAATATCACACTTAATCTGAGCAGTAATCAATGATGGATAGTCTGGATCTCTGGATGTTGTATGGTCCGGCAGCATGCTCCGCAGCAAATGGAATTGAATGTCTCTATCTGTCCTGACTGTCTGCTTTTATGTGTTTTGAAAATGGGTGGAAAGGCTAGCTTCCTAGGCCCTACCCCTCTCCACTTGTCATTGGCCACTTCCTCCTCTTCCCCTTGATTGGGGGAATGAAATGAAGTGTCATCATGATGAGGTCTGTTTATGATACAGAGAACCCACCCCTGTCAAATTACACACAATCTATATTTTGACCCAAAAGACATATTTGCACAGGTACACATTTGTTTAAAATTACATGCACCCATCACATATCACAGGAGGTATACCCTGTCCAAAGCTGCTCTTCCTGGGAGCTTGCATTGAGAAATGGCAACATATTTCACTTTTTGGTCAAGTTACCAATATCAGATTCTTACTCAAATTTACCCAAATATGTGCAAGGCATGCAGGCATTGATTGATGAAGCATCAGACTTTTCACATGCAGACATTTTAAGTAATACTTTCTTAACTGCTAGTTTGCCCACAGATCATGCCACCGGTTCTAAAAACCTCTTAAAATGTGGGCAGAAAAATCACAAGAATTATGGTATCATTTAAATAATTATGACAAGTCCGTACTATGAGTTATTCAACTTTTTCTAAAACCATATTCTGGCTACAGGGGTGTGGTTTCCAGGTCACATGGTACAGAAACCAGTCTTTCCACTTTCTTCAAGCTCAGCCTCTGTCTCCAGTTTCTCCCCATCCCAGTTTCTGCCAAGCCAGCTTGCTCTCACATGCAGTGCTCCTCCCCTTTCCTTCCAGGAGGAAGCCACATTTACGACTCCCACCAATAAAACATTTGCCTGAGTCAGGACAGGGCTTTGTTCAATTTCCTGCAGAGCCCAGGTAATTCAATCAGAGAAGTGTCAGATCCCTTTTGGTGGGAACAGCAAAAGGCAGCTGGCCTGGGAACACAGCTGTAGTGCAAGTCTCATCTCCTGTCGGGGGTAGCTGGTGGGCAGAATTCAGTTCCTTAAACCAGGCCCCAGCTAATGTCACTTTTAGTTACCCAGTTTTCTGCATTCAAATAAAACTAACCATTTTTTACATATGCAGCTAAAATGCTGATTCTAAGTTTAAACTATGACATTTAAACAATTGCAACCTATGTGACACTCAAAAGTAGGTCACTCATTTCTTTTAAACATTTAGATTTTTAGTGTCTTTCAGTCCAAATTTACTTAAACTGCTGAAATCCACAGCTCAGCCAGTCTTGTTATAAACCTTCAAGTCACTTCAGAATATAACTTTAGATTGTATCCACCTCTCAGTAAGTCTTTCTTTGGCCTGCTTTGGGTTCATTTATTCAGTTTTACACAAAAAGAGAAAAAAGTCTGGTGTTGTTTTAAAACGCCGGCTTTCTGATAGTGGTGAGTACTGGTAATGCACCCATTTTTGGGATTTAAGAAAATGAATTCCCCACAATTCTAGGTTGCTTTTGGCAATCAGCATTGCCATTCCCAATGGTTTCAGGCTACTGTGTGGGTAGTCCAATGGTGGTTTTAGGCAGTGCCCTTCTGTGCCCATAACATCGGCAAAATGGGTGGCAGCCTATTCTTCATGCACTTCCCTGGGCATTTTCTGGGGATCTCTGACCATCCTGATGTTTTCCATGTCAGTACTGCACAGTTTTGAGGTAGGGCTTGGATGCGTGGATAAAAACATCCCACAAGCCCCCCTCTTGCGATGGCCATTCTGTTTCACTGATGGGACTCGCAAGACCTTGGATGTTTCCTCATCTTCTTCCAATAGATGGCACAGTTCAGCATCTTTTCCTCCATCCGGTCGGATCGATCGGTTCTCCTCGCCGGTCCTGATGGGAGTATTGGGCGGTACACTGGGCCCCTTGCGTCTCTGCTCCCGGTCTCCGGATCGTCCTCCTTGGCCCGTCTCCAGGTTTTCTTTCTCCTAGGACGACAAAGGAAGAGCGGCAATACCTATTCATAGACATTTTTCCCCCACCATTGATATAGTGGGGTGGCATATAAATTTATAGTCAAAACATATGGACATGCACATTTCTTTTTGCATACAAAAACGAAAACACCCACATTGAGAAACTCAGAATTTGATAGGCGATATGTAGGATATTTTAAGTTGGAACTGAATTAATCTGAGACAGTACCCTCTAGAATTCCAGAGGATTCCTCCAGTTGTTGCAGAGTGTGCCTGGGATGGCAACACTTCAACTGGTTAATGTGGACCCATTTGTCTTCCCCCTCTGCCAAACCGCCTTTGGGGATGCGGATCTTGTAGGCCACAGGGGAGATTTTGTCTATAATCGCAAAGGGTCCCTTCCATGTAGGCAAACATTTTCGCTGTTTGGCCTGGTTCCTTTGGAAATTGTATAGATAGACCCGGCCCCCCACCTGATATTCCTTCCTGGAAGTCTTCAGGTCATAGTGGGTCTTCATGCTATTAGCTGATCTTTCTAGATTCCGCTGAGCATAAGCAAAAGCATGTTGAAGGGGTTTCCTTAAATTCTCCACATACTCATGAGTTGTGGAGGCATTTATCAGTGTCTGCTCTTGGGTCCTGTAGAGCAAATGCTGAGGAAGCACCATCTTGCGCCCAGTCATCAACTCAAATGGTGACATTTTGGTTGCAGATGAAGGGGTAGATCTGATGGCCATTAGGACCAGAGGTAATCGGATATCCCAACTTGGCCCAGAATCTGCCACAAACTTCTTTAATATGCTCACAATGGTTTGGTTATATCTCTCTACTGCCCCAGAAGAAGCTGGCCGGTAAGCAATATGCAACTTCCTTTTGACCCCCAGTATCTCCCACATCTTTGTCATTACTTCACTGGTGAAGTGGCTACCCCTGTCTGACTCAAACCTTTGAGGTAGACCGAAACGGGAAAAGATGTGGTTAATCATCAGGGCAGCTGCAGTTTCTGCCTTGCAATTTGGGGCTGGGAGACATTCCACCCACTTGGTAAACAAGCATGTCACAGTCAACATGTACTTATTTCCCCTAGCAGAGCGAATCACGGGGCCTACAAAGTCGATTTGTAAATCTGACCATGGCAGTGTCATCCCCCGCTTTTGGAGAGGCGCGCGGTGTGTGAGGGACGTCGGCTGAAATTGTGCACACACAAGACACCCCTTCAAGTATTGGTCGAGGTCCTGCCCCATGTGTGGCCAGTATGCAACCTCTCTTAAGATTTCCAATGTTGTGTGAAACCCCCTATGACCGGCGGTGGCCGCATCATGGGCGTGACTTAACATCAGGCTTTGGAATGAGGTAGGAACCACCCACTGATCGTGGCCAGCTTTGGATTTCCTTACCAGCAAACCGTCTTGGATTCGGAACATTTTTGGACATTTCATCAACACTCTTAGGTCCTCTTTCCCAATGTAATCGGTATCCGTCAGGGGAAAGTTCTCCGGGTCCTCAAGGTGTTGGTAAAACTTACCAATAATGGGATCCCCCTTCTGATCTGTAATCAAATCAGCATCAGGGGTCTCCTTGCTCCATTGTGCAATTGAAAGGTCGTTGTGAGCATTTGTCTGGGACCTAGTGATAGCAGTGACCTGGATTTCCCCCAACAGGGACTCAATCTCAATTAGATCCCCTTGGATGGCCCCGGTTTTGGCCAGCTGATCAGCTAAGTCATTTCCAGTTTTGTCTGGTCCCTCTACTTTGGAATGACCCTTGATCTTTTTCCAATAGATGGTCATCTCATTCGAGGTGACCAGATCATCAATGTTTTGGGTCAACTTCCCATGTCTCTGGTTTTCCAATTAACCAGGTGCTCCACGAACCCGTTCCGTACATAATCCGAATCTGTGATTATGACCAGTTCGCGGAGTTGATGCTGGACAGCAGTGAGGATGGCCTGATGCACAGCCATCAATTCTGCCACCTGACTACTTCGGGGACCAATTTTGTATCCAGCGGAGGGTTCTGGGGACTCATTCACCCATGCATTCCCTACGCCGGCCACCAGTTCTTTCTCCCCGTGTTTGTCAACATGGTACGAGCATCCATCCACATAGACAGACTTTGTGTGGGGAATTAAGGTATGCCTCCGTGTTGTCCTTGATTTTTAGACTTTCGTCCTCGAGACAGTTTTCTCTGGCACAATCATGCAAGTCAGCCAGACCTTGCGCGAGGGGACTCTTCTTGTTTTGGCCATATCTGACCTCCACAGGAAAGCCTTGCATTGACAGAATCCAGGAAGTAATTCGGGAATTACTCACATTTCCGGCCCGGATTCTGTCACTTTGGAGATATTGCAGAGGCTGGTGTGGAGTCTCCACTATGATGTGTTCCCCCTGGATAAACGGGCGGTAATTCTTCAATGCCCACACCGTTGCCAGGAGTGCCTTCTCACAATCGTTGAATTTTTCCTCCACAGAGGATAAAGTTTTGCTCGCATAGGAGATTACTTTATTGACCTTGTCATGCTTTTGGTATAATACTGCTGTCAAGCACGTATTAGAGAACCCCGTCTCCAGGAAGAACTCCTTGTTTCTGACAGGGTAAGCTAGGCAAGGCGCTTGTGAGAGGCTTCTTTTGAGTTGTTTTACTGCCTCGGCTTGTTCTGGACCCCATTCCCACTTGACCCCCCCCTTCAGGAGATGAATCAGGGGTCTGGTGATCTCTGCGTAGCCCTCAATGAACTTTCTGCTGTAATTAGTCAGTCCAAGGAGGCTCCTTAGTTCCCGCAGAGTTGTGGGGTCTTTCAGTTTCTGAAGTGCTTCCACTTTCTTTTCCTGGTGACAGAGACCCTGAGGAGTAATCTCATGCCCCAAGAAATTAACACGGGTTCTACACCACTGTGCTTTCTGAAAGGAAAGTTTTGCTCCGGCGGCCCTCAACTGGGTCAGAACATAACGGATCTCCGCTATGTGTTCCTCCACAGATGAACTTTTGATGAGGACATCATCTACATAAGCCAGGTTACCCCTCGCACCCAGGTCGGGCATGGCCTTATGTAGGAAAATATTGAACTCATTACCGGAGTTAAGGTATCCGAAGGGAGTCCGGGTCCATGTGTATTGCTGGCCCCCAAAGGTAAAAGCCAGCTTGTATTGGTCCTCCCTACTGACAGGCACAGTCCAGTATCCATTGGTCAGGTCTATTGCAGTGAATACCTGTGACCCCTGAATCTGGGCCAGCCCTTGGTCAATGTAGGGCAGAGGCCATCGGGAAGTATGGACCCGTTTGTTGAGCTCCCTGAGGTCGGCACAGAGTCTCCACTGGCCGTTTGGCTTCAATATTCCCAGCACCGGATTATTGAAGGTGCTGTGGACTGGACGGATTATTCCCCGGGACTCAAGGTTCTTAATTATTTCAGTAAGGGACTCCATTGATGCGAGAGGCAAGCGATATTGCTTCACAAACACAAGAGTCATGCCAGGGTCCGTGGGGATTGTTGTTGTGTGGATGTCAGTGCGACCACAGTCATATGAGTCTACCGCAAAGAGATCTTGGAAATCCAAGAAAACTTGTTTCAACTTTTGCTTTTGTTCCAGAGTCACACAGGCATCAGCTATGTTGACTCTCTCTTCCACCATCTGCCTGAAGCCTGGAAAGACTTCTGGTTTGGCTATCTCAGCGGCCTCCTCCAGCTGGGTGGAGAAGTCCCTGGTCAGAGTGCTGATTTGGACTGGAGGCTTCAGGTGGGAAAGGCAGCCCTCATGGACCTGGAAAATCACCTCATCCCTCCTGAAGTCACAAGTCACATCTTCCTTACCATAAGGGCAAGAAGTCTACACCAGGAAGTTCCCCCCATGCCGGGTAAAAATCCTGTCTGGTGTTGTATTGTCATCACTGACACTGTCAAAGCAGTCCTTGGGGATTGGCCCTAACAGTTCATTACCTAAATCTATGGAAAAATGTCGGTCATCAACCGCCATTCCAATAATGGTGCCTGCGGCTAGAGTAATACTCTTTAAGTCGCTGTTATCCACCTCTATTGGAATGGTGTCATGTTCTATGTTGACTAATGGAGTTGGGTTTACCCCCAACCCTTGCTGTTGGAGAGAAGCATTTAGATGTATATAAGCATCAGGGTTTTGCAAATGTTGTCCTCTTTTAACTTTCACTTCCAGGGAGAATTGTCGGGTCCTTTCTGGGATGGTGACTTCCTCTTTAATCTGAATTTCAACTGCATAAGGTAGCAATTGAGCTGACCTAAATGCTTTTTCTGGATCATCAAAGCCCATGGGATTATCCGCTAATCGGGACCAAGCTTTGAAGTTTATTAGGTCCAAACTAATGGCAAAGCGATTGAGAATGTCACTGCCTAAGTAAAAGGCGGCATGGACGTCTCGCACGACCCAACAATTGTGGACTATGCTCTTGTTGCCAATGGAGATTTTGAGCATACACCTGCTTGGCAGGAGTTGTTTGAAATTAGGTGCTTCCAGGTCCATTTCCCATTTGTCTATCAGTTTGAAGGTGGGAATGGCTGGATCTTTTGGGAGTTGGCGAAACATGGCTTCGCTGATGAAGCTCTTACCATTGTTCACGCACACTCGAGCGAGAACAGAGTCCTTCCCATCATTTAACTGAACAGGGATGAACAACTGCTCTCCAATTTGCTGAATATCAGCCAGGCTCTGAGCTGATTTCACATCTTTCTGGACTATAGGAGTGGGAGTTTCTGATTGTGGATTAGTATAGAATCTCAGAGTGTTTCCTTCCAGCGTGGAGTACCACTTTAGACTGGAAGGAAGGTTGATTTCAGAAATTGAGAGGACCCTCCATCACCAGTCTGTTGTCCTACTGCTATTACTGTCACGTCTGGAATTTGGTTGTTCTGGAAGTGAAATTCTACTTGGTCAGATTTTTGTTCAACCATGTGGCAGGTGCCGTTTAAACTAACATGGTTGACACTCTGTTTTAATTTTATTGGTCGGCTAGTCTGGGTCCAGAGGACCTTGTTTACGCAATCTATTAGGGGTGACAACCTTCTCAGGAGGTCATTCCCTAGTAAATAAGGGGTGCCCTCTGGAGTCACAACTATGACCGGGCGTTTCAACTTGTGTCGCCCAATTTTAATGTCCAAGTCTGCAGTCCCCTCAACGGGAATTTCCTTCCCGTCAAAGTTCTGCAGTTGTCCAGGAAGAGAGGTGAGAGGAATTTGGTAATTCTCTCCCCTTCCTGCATTCAGTTCGTCAAAGGCCCTTCTGGACAGAAGGGTAGCTTGAGATCCCGTGTCCACCAGCGCTGAAATCGTACCCTGCCCCTGTACTTGTACCGGGGCATAATATCTTCCCTCCTTCTCCTCAAGGGGGCACAGATAATGCACATTTTTGGACAACTGGTGGGCTAACTTTCTGGTTTTGGACATTGCAAGAGAATACATTTGGGCAGAATTCTGTGAAGAGCCTTGGGAATCTGAAAGAAAAAGTTGGCAACTGGAGATCAGAGCCATTGTGGGTTCCCCTGGCTCCGGTTCTGGGCCGCCCCCCCCCCTTTTTGGAGGCAGTCATCAGGATGGGTTTGACCCAGGGGATTTTCTTGCTGTTGGTTCTGGGATAAGATGGTGGGCGGCGGTAGCTCAGTCTCCCCATCTCCCCAGTCTGGATTTGCATCCCTAGGGACCTATTTTTCTTTGGGAGGAGTTCCCCCCTCTCTGAAGGAGAAGATCCTTTTCCCAGGATCCTCTGAGGATCCCTCTCCCTCAAATTGGAAGATCTGTACCTCCTCCTCAAACTGAGTCTGTTTGGGTCTTTTGTTTCTCCTACCCCCCCTCTGCTCCTTAGGAGGCAGACTTTCAGGGGCAAGAGATTTTGTTTCCGGTTCCTGGGTTTCCAGGGGCTGTTTACAAGTGAGGAAGGAAGCTTCCTCCAAGGCTTTATACCCCCCTTCCCTTTGTGCCTCCTCCCTGGGAACCGGTGTGTTATCGGGGTGCTGCCCCCGTCATTGTTCTGGAGTACCAGGTCCAGAGTTTTGGGCATTCTGTGCCGGCATGCCCATCTGAGGGTTCTGCTGTGCCCTCAGTATTTGACCCAGATCCCGTGCCATATTTTGGACCTGGCGCTCTAACTGGGAAACCCGCTCAGGCTGATACGGGGCTCTATTTTCTCCCCTGGGCTGATCCCGGGAAGGGTAGCTATCCCTTCTCTGGTAGTACCCCTGGTTGGGAAGATTTTGGTACCCCTCCACCCTTGGCCTCCCCTCTCCCGGATTAGGTTGTCTGGGCTCAGGGAATTGGGGAAAGAAGGATGGATGATTTTGGGGCTGGAAGTTGGGTGGATACCTGGGGAAAAAGTTCTGCCCAGGATTTGGAGAATTTCTGCCCTCCGGTGGGAAGTTAGGAGGGAAGTTCCCTGGGTTAGGTGCTTGGCTGGATCCCCCCCCTTGGGCTGGAGGAGTCCACACATAACCCAGGATGGGTCTGTTTCCCTTGTACCGGGGGCTTACATAATCAGGAGAGCGAGGGACCCCATTTGTGGGGCTGCCTCCCTGGCTCCCTGTCTGTGACTGGCCCGAGGACCTTCTGGGCCTAGCATTATTAGGTGCAGGTAGGTTTTTAGGCCCCCCCATCTCCAACTCTAAAACGGGGGTGACCTTTACCTCTGCCACCTTGGCAGCAGCAGGGGTGTTGTTGGCTTTGGGGTTTTTGGGCGCATTATTTTTATTTTCTATTGGCTTCTGCACCTCATAGATCCGGGTCACCTGTTCAATGACCCAGTCTAAAGATCTTTTCTCGTGAAAAGCCCTCACAAGCTGGGTCATTATGTATTTTGGCAAGGCATGGAAAAACGTATTAATAAATTCTCTGCTATCCGTGCGCACCCTTCTTGTGGTCTGTGCAAAAGCACGCTTTAACTCCTGCACAAATTCTTGTGGGGCCTGATCCTCCCCACATTGTAAATTGTAGGCTGCCTTGCGAGCCTCTTGAGGATTTCTGTGAACAGAAAAATGTTTTAATATGGCCGCCCTATAGGTGGACCACCTGGAATGATTTTGGTCCTCCAGCCCTGCAAAGAAACTGGAGTACTCTGGGGAGAATGTCCACTTTACATATTGGATACAGCTTTGGCTGTCCTTCAAATGAAAAGTCTCCATCATTTGCTCATAGAGCTCCAAGTGTTCCCAAACAGAGTACTTGGCGTTCTTATGATAAGGCGTGATGACACTCCTGATTGCCTTAATCTGTTTCAATGGGTCCTTAAGCAAGGCCCTTTTTGCCTTATTGGCCTTTTTGGTTCGGGTAACCCTGGTCCATTCATCTTCTGACTCAGAGGCACTGCTCCCAGAGGTTCCCGTCTGTTCTTCCAGGTTTTCCCGGATTCTGCGAGCCTGGGAATGGCTGGCAGAATGTGGGGACCTGGTCTCCTGTGTCCTGTACCGCTCAGAGGAGTCTTCAGATCCCTCCTTGCTGCCAGGATTTGATGGGTACCCCCCCCACTGACCTAACTGGGCAGAGGTTTTCAGGATGCCCTTAATGGGCCTACTCTCCTGGGGTTCCCCATCAAATTGCACTGTGCTTGGGTGCCCATACCCGAATGCCCGCCCCTCCATTCCTGGGTGGTACTGGCCTATGAGCCCCATGCTTCTGGCTGGATAGTAATCTGCCATCCCTGTGGCCCTGTGCTCATGTGCGCCAGGGGACATGGGGGTGGCAGAGTCCAGGGACTGAGAGAAATAAAGGCCTCTGGTACTAGGGCTCCTGGGGTTATGCTCAGGAGTTTCTCTTTCCCAGCGAACCTCATCTCTATCCGCCCCTGCTCCCTGTTGCAATGCAAGAGCCTGCGCCTTCAGTTCCTCAGTTAAGGCCTTACTAGACTCTATCAGTCTCTCCTGCATCGCTACCTGTTGTTGGAGTCTATCATTGTGCTGGCAGAGAGCCTCATTCTCTCTCTGTGCCTCCTGATTGGTCCTGGAGCACTGGGCCAGTCTTTGCTGCAGGAGGGTTACCTCCTGAGCTGTGTCCCTATTGGCCTGCTCCTTTCTTGCCAGAGCATCCTCCACCCTCCTGGTGTGTTCTAACAAGTTCTGGCGTTCTTTTTGGAGGTCACCCAGCCCCTGGAGGGCCAAGTGATTTTCTTCTGTTTTTCTTTTTAAATGGCAGACTTCCTGGCCTAAGGCGTCTCTTTCCTGGCTAAGAGCCTGCATTTGTGCCGCCAGGTCGTCCCTCTGCCTTTGAAAGGCACCAGCTTTCTGGCGTTCTTCATCAAACTCTGCCTGGGTGTCCAGGTCTTTCAAAATCAGCTTGTTGCTCTCTGCATTCACTCTATCTAGATGACTTTGCAGGGTGGCTACCTGCTCCGTGCATGCCCTGTTAAAGTCTAATTGTTGCTCCAGCTTTTTCTGGCTCTGCAATAAGGAGTCCAAACTGTCTTGGTGCTCCTTCTGCAGGGCCAGAAATCTAGTATCCTGGTCAGCCTTTTCCTGTTGCAGTATATCCATGTCCTCTTTTATTTTAATGATATACTGCCTACTATCATTTTCTGACTCCTGGCTCCTCTGCAGCCTCTGCTCAGAAGAGTCCAGATCAGATTGGGCCTTCTGTAATGCCAGCGGTTGCCTACTCGCCAGATCTTGGCCTTCAGCACATTTGTCCTGCATGGCTCCCATATGTAAATATAAATATGCCGCTACCCTGGCAATCTTGTTGTGCTCATCCTTGGCCTTAGAGGACATATATAGTTCACTCAGGGCCACATGTAAGGGACTCTGGTCTCTCCATATATCTGACCCTATTTCCGTGATCTGGGGTGCGATTGCTTGCAACCAGACCGTCTGGTCCTGATGAGTCCACTCACCTCTCACAAATAACTTATGTAAGATGTGCTCTCTGGCTATTTTCATGTCTACTAACGTCGTCATTCTAGAATTTGAGTTCCTTCCTGACTTACAGAAGTTTGTATTTTATTTTTGCAAAACAGACCTTTTCCTTAGAGCGTTCCTTTGAGGAGTGCTTTACAGCGTAACACAGCGTGGTGATCCGACCGGATATGTGTATCTGGTCAGCTGGCACACTGTATTAATCTGCACAAATGGTAGATCTAACCCAAACGTCCCGGACGAGCCCCCAATTTGTAAGAGGATTCAATTCAACACTACAGCTAAGTCAACGCCTAGTCTAGAATACTGAATGAAAACTCTTATTGATATATCTTTATGTCCAGTTCATGCGTTCTGGATGACTACCCCTATATAACACCCCTCTCTTGGAATCCCCCTGACCCCACTGAGCCAAGAAGTAGTTCTGTTTTGCAAGTTAAAAGGTTTATTTGATAATTTAAACAATATATATATATATATATATCACGCTTTATAATAAATTAATAATTGAATATCACACTTAATCTGAGCAGTAATCAATGATGGATAGTCTGGCACTAGCACACTTGTGAATAGGAACAGAAGAATAAGGTGGTAGAGAATGCTTTATATAAGTTCAGATGGATGTAATGTTGAATGAAAATGCAATACAGAAAATACTCAATATGATTTCAACAAAACAATGTAATCACTTTTCTCTGGCAATCCCCTCCCCCCTTTATGCAATGCAAGGAAATGGAAGGAAAGCACACAGTTCTCATTAATGCAATCAAATGTAATTCAGTTCACCCCAGCAAGCTTAGACTACAGAAGTTTGAAACACAGGCCCAAAATGCTTTTATATGTGCTGGCAATGAAGTGAAAAATATGCTAAAATGCTTTTAATTCCCTCTAGAGGTTCAGGGTGAGTGGTATCTAGTTAATATTAGTCCAGGCTCACTCTAGCAATGATTCAGGGATGGTTCTTAAGAGGCAAACGAATTTTTAGCAAGAAAAGCAAGGAAACTGTTGTTTTCACACGTGGAGAAATTTGCAAATCGCGGCAAAATTCGCGAATGCGTTTTTCGCGATTGCGGCAATAGTGTATGGAATAGGAATGCGGTTCTAGGTCCGTTGAAAAGCCAAGATTCCCAGCTTTCAGAGGAAAGTTACTGCAAGTCTCTAAGACAAACGGTCACGGAGATATGAGCGATATGGTAAAGGTTGTTTTTCAGATTTGAAATTTTAAAGTTCAAAGTGACAAGTGACAGCTAGCAGCTAGAAAATGACAGGTGACAGCTTTTAGGCAGTTCTACTTAGATTAAAATAGATTGAATTATATTATTTTAACTAAGAGATTGGTTCTGCGCAGTTCTGCTAGGTACTCACAATATATTTTTGAATTAGGCCTCGCCACGGATCTGGTCAGGTTTTGGACTGGACTCCGGTCTGGTCTGGGTCTCTTCACAGTGATCTGGGTCAGCTCTCTGGTTCTGCTAACAGCGGTCTGGGTCAGCTCTGCTCTGCTGGTCTAGCCTCTCTGGATTCTGGAGATTGATGGATTTGAAGTCTGGATCTCTGGATGTTGTATGGTCCGGCAGCATGCTCCGCAGCAAATGGAATTGAATGTCTCTATCTGTCCTGACTGTCTGCTTTTATGTGTTTTGAAAATGGGTGGAAAGGCTAGCTTCCTAGGCCCTACCCCTCTCCACTTGTCATTGGCCACTTCCTCCTCTTCCCCTTGATTGGGGGAATGAAATGAAGTGTCATCATGATGAGGTCTGTTTATGATACAGAGAACCCACTCCTGTCAAATTACACACAATCTATATTTTGACCCAAAAGACATATTTGCACAGGTACACATTTGTTTAAAATTACATGCACCCATCACATATCACAGGAGGTATACCCTGTCCAAATCTGCTCTTCCTGGGAGCTTGCATTGAGAAATGGCAACATATTTCACTTTTTGGTCAAGTTACCAATATCAGATTCTTACTCAAATTTACCCAAATGTGTGCAAGGCATGCAGGCATTGATTGATGAAGTATCAGACTTTTCACATGAAGACATTTTAAGTAATACCCTCTTAACTGCTAGTTTGCCCCCAGATCATGCCACCGGTTCTAAAAACCTCTTAAAATGTGGGCAGAAAAATCACAAGAATTATGGTATCATTTAAATAATTATGACAAGTCCGTACTATGAGTTATTCATCTTTTTCTAAAACCATATTCTGGCTACAGGGGTGTGGTTTCCAGGTCACATGGTACAGAAACCAGTCTTTCCACTTTCTTCAAGCTCAGCCTCTGTCTCCAGTTTCTCCCCCTCCCAGTTTCTGCCAAGCCAGCTTGCTCTCACATGCAGTGCTCCTCCCCTTTCCTTCCAGGAGGAAGCCACATTTACGACTCCCACCAATAAAACATTTGCCTGAGTCAGGACAGGGCTTTGTTCAATTTCCTGCAGAGCCCAGGTAATTCAATCAGAGAAGTGTCAGATCCCTTTTGTGGGAACAGCAAAAGGCAGCTGGCCTGGGAACACAGCTGTAGTGCAAGTCTCATCTCTTGTCGGGGGTAGCTGGTGGGCAGAATTCAGTTCCTTAAGCCAGGCCCCAGCTAATGTCACTTTAAGTTACCCAGTTTTTTGCATTCAAATAAAACTAACCATTTTTTTTACATATGCAGCTAAAATGCTGATTCTAAGTTTAAACTATGACATTTAAACAATTGCAACCTATGTGACACTCAAAAGTAGGTCACTCATTTCTTTTAAACATTTAGATTTTTAGTGTCTTTCAGTCCAAATTTACTTAAACTGCTGAAATCCACAGCTCAGCCAGTCTTGTTATAAACCTTCAAGTCACTTCAGAATATAACTTTAGATTGTATTCACCTCTCAGTAAGTCTTTCTTTGGCCTGCTTTGGGTTCATTTATTCAGTTTTACACAAAAAGAGAAAAAAGTCTGGTGTTGTTTTAAAACGCCGGCTTTCTGATAGTGGTGAGTACTGGTAATGCACCCATTTTTGGGATTTAAGAAAATGAATTCCCCACAATTCTAGGTTGCTTTTGGCAATCAGCATTGCCATTCCCAATGGTTTCAGGCTACTGTGTGGGTAGTCCAATGGTGGTTTTAGGCACTGCCCTTCTGTGCCCATAACATCGGCAAAATGGGTGGCAGCCTATTCTTCATGCACTTCCCTGGGCATTTTCTGGGAATCTCTGGCCATCCTGATGTTTTCCATGTCAGTACGGGGTAACACAAAAACAACGGTTTTGTAGGAAAAAATAGTATTCAAGGTGCATCGAATGTATGCCAAGCAAATGAATAAATTGAAGTGCTCACACTCGATTACATGAAAAGGAGGGCCACCTGGCTCGGCGTACCTAGCCCTAAGGAAGAACACCCTGACCCTAACGGGGTGCCTCTCCCTGGGTTGCGCGTGATGTAACGCCTACTAAAAAGATATAGAGGAGAGTACTGTCCCTCAACCTTCTATACTGGTTTTGAGGTAGGGCTTGGATGCGTGGATAAAAACATCCCACAGGGTCAAGGACAGCGACATGCACAGGCCCCTCTGCGGTGACCTGTGCTGCCTCCTGACCCTGGCCCTGGACTGCACAATTTGCACCAGTGGTACTATCCCCACCAGGCCCCATGTGCGGCTCAGTAGCGGGCTCCTCCTCCTCTGTGGAGACCACCAACCTGGATGTCTCTGCACCCTCTTCTGCCATTGCAAGCCCCTGTGGGGGCTCACCCGGCCCTTCTGCTACAGCCGTAGTGGCAGACGCGGCACCAGTCCCCTCGCTCCCGGATGATGGCAATTCCTGGGAGGGTGGCTGGGCCTTGCGTCGCCGCACGGTGGAGGCATCCCGGCCGCTTGGCTCCACAGTGCCATCACCGCCCTCTTCTACACTCGACGCTGCGTAGAGGGAGACATAGAATACAAGCATCAGGGTACTGTACAATAGTCCCCTAGACAGGAAGCAATAACACATGAGTGGCACTGTCAAACGTCACTTCCATCCTGTCCCTCCAGAACACATGGGTCAAGGAGGCAACACATGCAGAAACAGGCACAACGCATGCAATCAACATCAGCATCCATGTACAAGGCCCTCCATGGACATAAATGTTGCCTTCAAACTCACATGCATCATGGCTCACGCTGACCCCATGCACACCCATCACCGAAGGGTCATGCATCATGGCTCGTACACCACAGACACAGTGGATACAACGGTGACCAGACTGCATGAGTGAATCTACAAATCGTCACGGACATGTGTCATGCATCCATGTCGTTTCAAAGTCACACACATGCTTCTCGGACACACAGACATGCACAACATACATGAACATGAGAGCAGAACCCATCTCTCACCCACCACCCATGTCCAAGAAGGGGGACTGGCATGCATTCATGTGTGCATTCCGCATGCAGCTCCCCATGTCTCATTGGAACACATGCCCCATCCATGTGGTTCACGCATTACTGGTCTCACATGCACTACCATGATGTCCCGGCTCACACACATCCATACATGGCCTATGTCACACATACAGGCAAGTAGCTGACTACCAGCACACTGCAACATGCCCTGTTTCACACAGCAATGTATGGCCACTTACCGCTCGACTCCAGACTTGCCTGCATCCTGAGGATCTGGTGGTGAAGCACTGGGCGAATGCGCTCCAGGACCCTCATCTGCTGGTTGGTAAGGTGGCCCCGGCGCCCCGCTGCATCCACTGCCTCTAAGAGGCAGCGAGCCTTCCTGAGGGTCCTGGACTTGTAGTCCTCACAGCGCTTCTGGAGGTGTCTCAGGTCTTGGGGTGCCACCCCCTCCGCATTGATGGCACCCACGATGTCCATCCAGATCCTCCTCCGTCCTTCCTTGTCAGCGCGTGATGGTGTGAAGAGTGCATCATAATGCCCAAGGACATGCTCCACCAGGACACCAACTTCCTTCTCACTGAAGCTGGTGGCCCTCTGCCTCTCTGGCTGGGGGTCGCCAGTGGTCTCGGATGGTGTTTGCCCCGACATGGTGACCCCCGAGGCAGGCGTGGGTGGGCAACTGGGTCCTGGGGCTGGGTTGTGAAGAAATGGTATCCCAGTCGGGAGTATTCTGTTCCAGCAGAGGTGGACACAGCAACTGGACCCCTGCAGATGGCTGACGTACAGGCACCAAATAGCAGGGCACGTGGGCAGCAGGCAGGCAGCAGTAGATGGCTAGTGGGAGCGTGCTCGGGGCTCTCGGGGCAGGAAAAGGGCCTTTTGGGCAGGAGCGTGGTCTTCTGTGTGTTTTGATACGGAGTGATTTGGCACGTGAAAAAAGTGCACGTTAGCGTGAAATCCGAGGAAAGGCGTTTGTGACGTTACGTGCACGGGCGTTTCCCTCGTGACGTTGCATAGTGGTTCAGCACTTGAAAAAAGGAGACCGGCGTGTGTGTTGCTACTTCGTGTTGTTTCGCGCGCCATCACAACTTCACAGCTGATCAAGGACGTATCTCTTCTTTTGGCAGGGGCATTGGCTACACATGTTTTTCATCATCGCGCTAGTCTGACTTTGAGTCGAGCACGCTATTTTTCCCACTGCGGGTGCACCTGTGTATCGCACCCATTTTCGTGGGCATAGTAGTCTGCGCGTCCCACGCGTACACTTTTTTTTTCATGTTACTGGGTGCCACCGCGTACTGCGGGAGGTTAATTCCACGCACGTAGGCGGCAGGGGTTGCGTGCATGGTTTTACTGCAGTTTTGGGGTGCCTGAGCGTTGCGTAACATGTCACTACATCACCGGAGTCACATACAGCCTTGCAGGTGCAGGGGTGCTGTTAACATCTTGCATCCCACCCAATTCACCCCAATTGCCCAGGACAATTGTGGTGTACACCTCCCATTGGCACTCCTCCATCTGTGCTGGCACTACTCCATCTGTGCCATGGTTGGGAGGCCACCAAAGGTCAGGGGCGCCTCAGATGGGCATCCTCCTGGTGGCGGGCGTGGTCAGGGACGTGGCTGGGGTGACCAGGGAGTAGGGGGACTCCAGGGTTTCCAGCGTGGTCGCAGAGGGGGAAGAGGCAGGGGTGCGCCACTTGTGCACAATGTTGAGCCATGTGTCGGTGCAGTCATGCCACCACCCCCTGTGGTTCCGGGTGATGCAGCTTCTGCATCTGGCACTGGCGCCCGTGTGACCCGGCAGTCCGTTTCATCGACTGCCACAGGCCCAAGGGTAGTGGTAGCTGCAGGTGCAGCTGTGGACACCACCACCCAGGCTCAGGGTCTGCCAGTGCAGGCTGTGTTGGCACTTGAAGAGTCCTTGGAAGATTTCCGACAGGGCAGGAGGGAAACCGTAGGTGCACGCAGGGCTGCCCTGACCGAGACACGTGTCCCTGGGGCAGTAATGTCATCTGCTGCCCGACCAGCCGGGTGTTGGCAAGTGCAGGGGCAGATGCAGTCAACAACACCCCGGTTGTGAGTCTGCCAACCAGGATAGTCGCGGTCAATGACCCTGCCACAGCGGATGTTGCTGCCGTTGGATCCATTAGAGGGCACCCAGCTGCCACTGACGCAAGTCAGGGCTTTGGTCGTCACTCCACCTCCCACTCCCTTGGCTCAATAAACCGGTGCCACTGGCCATACTGATCAGGGCAGTATTTGCCAGCCAGGGTCTGCGCCACAATCCAAGAGGAGGAAGGTTGCACCTGCAGCACAGGCTGGGACCCCACACACAGCCACGACCTCCTGCATGTCGAGAAAGAAGCCTTTCTGCAACCAGGAACTGGACTTCCACGTGGACTATGTGCGGGAGCACAGCCGTGACACGCTAGAGGGGCCTAATTGTCAGACTACGGCTGCCCACAGTGATACCCACTGGAAGCAAGTTGCGGAACATGTGAGTGCATTCGGCCATGAGGTGCGCACGGCGCAAGAGTGCAAAAAGCGTTGGAATGACCTCAAATGCAGCGCTAAGGCTAAGCATGCCTCAAATTACAACTTGACTCTGGTGAGTGGCAGTGGTTAATGAGACTTAGCTTTCCATGTTTCACCAGACAACAAGTACATACATGAACTTTAAACCGTCCTCTGTCATTGTTCGCTTCCACTTTCTGGTATGAATATCATTCTGCTACTTCATATAAGCAAAGATTTTCCAACTTTGAAGACCTATTTGGATAGTAAGTAACTATCAAATTGGTTTTCAAATGCTCTGTACTATCAGATACTCGTTCAGATAACCATTCAATTTCAGTCAAATGCTTCTGTACCCGTTTTCTACTAATAGCTGGGCCAAGATGCAACCATAGTACAATGATGCTGTTTCCATACAGAGTCAAACTAGTGAGCCAATCTGCAGCTTCCTAGCTTTCACACTCTCTGTGTTAGAGCATTTTGAGACCAAAGCTTAGTAGTTTCTGACTTAGACACCTCAGCCACATTGCTCTTATCATCTTTTCTCAAGTATGCCGTAACATAGTGATCAACAGGTGTTGTGTTATCTGCAATATACTGTATCAGTATAAGCATTCTAAATCTTAGCAATGGCATGATTGTAATCATTAACATGTTGCCATTCCTTGTCCCTTTTTAAGTGATATGTATTTCTCAGCGACTTACCAGTTACATGGTGTCGAACAGAAGTGAAAATACCATGGGGGTTCATTACGAGCTGGGCGGTAAGGGGTTAACGGCACCGGTAATGGTGCCGGTGCAGTTAACCCCTTACCACCCTATTATGAGTCTGCTCGCGGGACCCTCAAAGGGCGCCTGGTAAAACCAGGTGCCCTTAGCGGGTCCCGCTAGCTGACCAGGGAGCTAACAACGGGCACCGTTATTAACGGGCCCGTTGTTAGCCCCCCCATTCCCATTGAGCCCTATGGGGGCTCAAATTGGAATGGGGATGTACCTGGTCCGGGTTCCTCGGATGAGGAATTACCAGGTCCTCCAAGGTTGGAATGGCCCGGTAAGTCATCATTTGAGGAACCCGGACCCGGTACCCAGTAAGGAGGTAACCATGCCGCAAGTTGCGGCATGGTTACCTCCAACCTCGTAATGACCCCCATTTGCTCGACCAACTGGGGAAACAAGCCTAGGAAATCCAAATCTGCACTTAGTGTAGTACTTGTCATTACTTTTATAATGTCTTTGATAGTACTTTCCACATGTTTGCTTTTGAAACCTTTCCACCTTGTTCCATAGATCAGTGAACTTAGAAAGTGTGCCTAATAGCGCCACTGTGTTAAAGTTGGACTTAGAAGATATTCCCAACATCATTGAGTGTGCCCTAATAGCGTCACTATGTCAAAGTTGAATATAGAAAGTGTACCTAATAGTGTCACTTTGCCAAAGTCTGAACTTAGAAAATGTGCCTAATATCATCACTGTGGTATAGTTGAATTTAGAAAGTGTGCCTAATAGCATCACTGTGCCAAAGTTTATACTTAGAAAGTTTGCCTAATAGTGTCACTATGTCAAAGTTGAATTTAGAAAGTGTACCTAATAGCGTCACTGTGCAAAGTCTGAACTTAGGAAATGTGCCTAATATCATCACTGTGGTATAGTTGAATTTAGAAAGTGTGCCTAATAGCGTCACTGTGCCAAAGTTTGAACTTAGAAAGTGTGCCTAATAGTATCTCTGTTGTATAGTTGAATTCAGAAAGTGTGCCTAATAGCGTCACTCTGCCAAAGTTTAGAACTTGGAAACGGCACCTTATATCATCACGGTGCTAAAACTGAATCTAGAAGTGTGGCCAATAGCGTCACTGTAGTATAGCTGAATCTAGAAAGTGCGCCTAATAGCCTCACTGTGCCAAAGTTTGAACTTAGAAAGTGTGCCTAATAGCGTAACTGTGGGATAGTTGAAATTAGAAAGTGTGCCTAGTTAGTGTCACTGTGCCAAAAGTTTGAACATAGAAAGTGTGCCTAGTAGCCTAACTGTCGTATAGTTGAATTTAGAGAGTGTGCCTGATTAGCGTGACTGTGCTAAGGCTGAATCCAGAAAGTGTGCCTAATAGCGCCATTATGCCAAAGTTTGAACTTAGAAAGTGTGCCTAGTAGCGTAACTGTGGTATAGTTGAATCTGGAGAATGTGCCTAATAGCGTCACTGTGGTATAGTTGAATTTAGAAAGTGTCCCTAATACCATCACTGTGCTAAAGTTTAGTGGATGGAGTGGACATATCTCTGTATATCTCTGTAACTCCTGTTTATGCTATGTATATGCTCTGTACCTGTATCCCCATGTTATCTGTATCACATGTTTACCCTATCTATCCTGTTGCTTTATATACGTATGACACTATGTACGCCCCTGGTCCTGCTCTCATTCTTGGTCGCTGGCGCTTTACTGATAACCACCATATCACACTACTATGCTTACTCTCTCCAGTACACCATCATTCAACTAGAACACAGCTATGCTATGACACATTCGGCCTAGCTGTTCTCATACTAACATGACCCCACGCACACCTCATCATCCTAATAAAACACATCTAGCTGAGCACATACCGGCTAGCTTAGGCATCTCCTCAGGCCTAACTCAGCCAGAACTCAGTCTGGGTGTCCACCCTCCAGACTGAACACATCCAACTAATTTCCTCAGCACCACACCTACTGCTAAGAAGCAGCTATCATGCACCAACCACACCAGCTGCACACATATCCGGTGCGCCCACGCACCATATGACACTCTCTCTCTCTCTACTGATTTGAACTGCGGTTCCCGAGGGCATTCAACCCAACAGCGCTTTGAGGTCATACCAATGATACATAAGGCACTATATAAATGCCAAGTAACATAACATAACATAACATAACATAACAATTGTTTACAGTTTAACAATAATCTGGATAGGATGAACAGTTTGCAATACAATCCCTTCAAACATGTTCAAGTTTTGAAGCACAACAGGAATTTCAGGCACTACCATGTTGTTCATGATGGTTCTTGCAGGGATGTTTCTTCTTTGAATAATATACAAACAATGTATGCATAGAAATAATGTCTCACTTGTATTGAATGGATGTTCAGCACACAAATACAGATACAGTTCCTACCAAAGATTCTTTACAGAGTCTTTCACTTTCTCATCAATGTACACTTGTTGTACTTGCTGTCTGTAGAATGTGCGTCGACATGATACACAAACTAAGTCAGGTCTTTCACTTGCAGAAGACTCAAAAATTGCCATTACTTTTCCATAATCATGAACAATTATATCCTTTGAAAGCATAGGATCATCATGTCCACTTCCTAGAAGTGGTTTTTCTACATACTGTAAGGATATTTAGCAAACAGCACAGAGTACAGCACTACTACACAGGTAGCAAACAGCACAGAGTACAGCACTATTACACAGGTAGCAATTTTTTTTTTTGCAGCACCACCACAAGGGTGCGGTGCATTGCTATATGTGTTACCAGATTAACAAGAAAAGACAGGCTATTCAGTCAAAAACGATTTTAACATATAAGATGCAAATCTATTCTTACAGTTAAAAGCACACGTGCTCATTTAAAAATGCACACTATTTTTCTCCTGAAATGCCTATGGTGCGAGAGACACATTTGAAAACAACAACTAACCTTACTGATAACTAACCTGACTAATGAAACATAATCCACTAATAAAAATGTGTCTCCACTACAGAATTAGGCCTATTCTGAAAGTGAACTTTTAAACGCACATCCATTTTTTTTTTTGTTCTCTCTGCTGCCCTGTCCACATAACTACAGGAAGCAAATGGGCTCGAAAGAACAGGAAATCAGTTGGTTACAAAGTATTACTATAAAAATGAGCCATTGTGTAGAGAAGGAGGAGATGGCGTGATTAATTCTGATTGGAGCAGCGTCATAGCAAGTATCATGCGAGAGGGAGTGATCAGGTTTTTGCTGGGGGGAGTCTGAGGAAGAAGAAAGGCAGTCAAGATTTGGCAGAGCTGGGAGGAAGACCTTTTCCTGGTTGGAGCATTCCTATCTGCAAAAGCTGAGAATTCCAGGCAATGACCCCGGTTTGAGAAGGAAAGGCGATCCTTTTTACTGGGGTTAATCTTCAAGGGAGCCACACTCAGAAAGAGAACAGCTAAAGAAAACTTCACTGAACAGATAAGGTAATTACATAAGTGTGGGAGCTTAGTGTGTACGAGAATATGCAGTCAGTGTAGGATTCCTGTGCATGCCTTAATCAAATGCTAATGTTGCAATTTGAGTTCTGTTCTCCGCCACTCTCTTTGCAGTGTGTCATAGACAAAGCTGTTACTGTGCTGTTTTAGTTATTTCTGTAAAGAGTGAGATCGTGTTTAAATGCAACTTTTATAATACAGAAAAATATTTGAAAGCAGACGGGTGGTGTGTCTTCTATTTACCAATACAGTGCTGATGAGGGGAGATTTTTAAACAGTGCAATTGTCATTTTGCATGATCAGATTCAGTATGAACAGTTGTGAGTGATTGTAGCATAGCTTGTTGGAGGTACATGAGCCATCGGGAAGAGAGACTCTCTGGACATAATTCCCTACCGTATATAAGGTAGTGGAAATTACCACATATAGCTCTCTGTCGAAAATAAGTCAGTGAGATTGCCCATGGTGGCACACTAACACTAACACTAACACTGAAAATGTGGTATTCCTGAAATGTAGGCCTGAGGTCTCTCTAGTGATTACACGAAAAATCTAAGCAAAGATAAGGGATTCTGGACATTGGGGCCACCAATAAAACAAGGGAATAACGCTCACCAAAATACCACCATATACGCATACCAACCACGCACACCAAATATGCATGTCTGGGTGCTGAAATAATGCATGTCCATTGTATTATTGTTGTACAGGGCCCAATCTGAATACGAGGAGTGATTATTGCTAAGTTATTTTTCGGCGGTAATAAAATACCGTCAGGCCCCAAATCTCCACAAAATACCCTACAATACTCATAATCTTTCAAATTAGTGATTCTTATCATCAGTAGTCAATGACTTATTTAACAGTGCAAGTGACATACATGGGGCCTCATTACGATTTTGGCGGTAGCCAAAATCGGGTCCGGGTTCCCAGAATGGGGAATTTCGGAGGGCCCGGTAATTCCTCCCTCCAGGAACCCGGGCCCGGACCTTCCCCATTCCCAGTCCAGCCCCAATAGGGCTGAATGGGAATGGGGCAGGGAGCTAACAACGGCCGATTACGACCAGCCCGTTGTTAGCTCCCTCTTCCCCTCGCGGGACCCGCTCTGCACATCTGGTGTAACCAGACGTGCAGAGCGGGTCCCGCGACGGGACCTCGTAATGTGGCGGAATGGTTTTAACGGGTCCGCATCCCTTTGCGGCAACCGTTAACCCATTCCGCCACTCTTGTAATGAGGCCCATGGTGTTTTGCACTGATGCAGTTTAAGAAGAAATACCATATTTTGTTGTGATGTGCAGCAAGCATACTTATGTGACAAAACTGACTCTTTAATTTTTCCTTTCTCAAGACAAGCCAGAGAGTGACCAGAAGTCCATTTTTTTCACAAACTTCATAGTCATCCATTTTTTGCAGTATCTTGATTTGTCATTGTGCATTATCATGCTTGTGTGACTTTTGCCAGAAACTCTTTCAAACGTTACAAGAGTACTTGTCAATATTACACAAAGAATTAAATTTCCACACCAAAGTTTCTTTTCTTCTATTGAGCACTGTCCTAATATATCTCCTTCACTAGTTCTTGACTTTCAGATTCCTTCTCTTTCAGATCATGTTACTTTTCACTTCACAGCCATGTCTACCTCTCTGCAATAGCAAGCGTCACATTGCATTTTTTAATGTAACTCTCTTCACATAAACATATATTTTATAGTGAAATATGTCTCCACTGTCCACCAAACACATCACAAACGTTCTCTCGTGCCTTTGTAACCTTACTCAATTTATTTAATTTATTCAAAACTAAAATGAACAATTCTCTTTTCAAATGAAAAGCCTTTCTAATGATTCCTTCCAATGTCTTTTTCTGCAAAAAATGCTACACCACGAGTTGGATATCATTTCACACTTCTCAAAAGATTTGAGAACGCTGATGAATGAAACTTCTTTTATGCGCATTCTTAATCCTGTTTCTCACAAATAAAGCAGTACCTGTTTTTCTTTTTTAACTAGGTCCCATTTCCTTGCACGCAGTAATTCTGTTGATACACATTTTCTATTGCTGGTATTACTTGAAACATAATTGGTTCAATTTACTCCATTAGCTGACATGGCTTGTCTCTGAAATTGTACATTTTCAAATACTTCATCTTCAGCACACATAGATAAAGGCATATAACAAGTTTGCACTCGACATTTTTAGATTTAGAAACGTTTCATCCCTGCCAATGTCATTCCATCCTGGCACGTTGATCCTGGATCTTCTAAGGCATTAGTAGTGTATACTGTAGAATAAAAACCTTATTAGTGCAAAAATCTCATCGCTACATCCCTACAGCTGTAACATAAAGTGAAAAACATGATTAAGCATTCACCCCATACCAATCCATTCTACTGAAGACCCACAATGCCTACAAACTTGAGGCACATACAGGGAAACTAAAGTAAAGAAGAAAGAAAAGAGAACACCAGAAAATGTCAATGACATTAAAGTTCATGTTCATGTATACAAATGAATTGTGTGTTTGAGGCCTGCTCATTGCCCTGTGTATGTGCTCCATGAGCTAACACCAAACCCTAAGGAAAGTAATTTAAGAACAAACAACAAGGTAAACGTCCAGATATATTGCACCTTTTCAATTGTCATATTCTGACTGTTAGTGAACAAAACAACAAGCCTAGATATGTCAATAAATAAAAACAAGTGCCCTAGATATGTGATGTCATCAGCGATGTCATCAATGACATTTGTGATGTCATTTTTAATGTCCTGGGTGTTTGTCTTAGCCCCAGTCTCCAGTTAGATATACAAAGAAAAAGGAAGGGTGGCAGGGGCGCTACCCTGGGTCCCAGCTGCAGTAAGCTCAAACAGTCCAAAGATGTTCTCCTCCTAGCACACTTTCATGCCTCTGCAATCTTCAGGGAGGCTCATTGGATTCAGGTGTTCAGGGTTGACTCCCTCAAATAAGTACCAAGATGTGGCAGCAGGGAACTCTGGTAACTGTAGTGTAGAGCCAGCCAGAATCCAATTCTCCCCCATATTTCAATATTAGCCACCAGTGGGGACGAGGGGGAGTTACCATCAGTATGGAACTCCAAAGTCAGGCATGTATAGCCCCGGTGCAGCCCCTCTGGAACCCCAGTCTGAAGTTATAATATGATATGATATGATATTTTATTTATAGTGCACCTATACACAAGTGTTTCAAGGCGTGACAAGGCTGTGGAAGGGAACAAGGGGGCACAAGAGAACGATCTTACTAGGCCCAGTGACACTCAGATCGTGCAAGTGCAGGCCAGAGAGTAGGGGAGAAGTGCCAGGGGAAGGGGAGGAGGAGCAAGTGCAAGACATAGGATCAGTTAGATATGAAAGGAAAAAGGAAGGGTGGCAGGGGCGCTACTCTGGGTCCCAGCTGCAGTAAGCTCAAACAGTCAAAAGATGTTCTCCTCCTAGCACACTTTCATGCCTCAGCAATCTTAAGGGAGGTTGCTTGGATTCAGGTGTTGAGGGTTGACTCCCTCTGGTAAGTACCAGGATGCGGCAGCAGGGAATTCTGGTAACTGTAGAGTAGAGCCAGCCAGGGTTCAACCCTCCCCCATATTTCAATATTAGCCCTCAGTGGGGAGGGGTGAATTACCATCAGTATTGCACTTCAAAGTCAGGCATGTGTGGCCCTGGTGCAGCCCCTCTGGAGCCCCAGTCTCCAGTTATATATGCAAAGAAAAAGGAAGGCTGGCAGGGGTACTACTCTGGGTCACAGCTGCAGTAAACTCAAACAGTCCAAAGATGTTCTCCTCCTACCGCACTTTCATGCCTCAGCAATCTTAAGGGAGGTTGCTTGGATTCAGGTGTTCAGGGTTGACTCCCTCTGGTAAGTACCAGGATGCGGCAGCAGGGAATTCTGGTAACTGTAGAGTAGAGCCAGCCAGGGTTCAACCCTCCCCCATATTTCAATATTAGCCCTCAGTGGGGAGGGGTAGTTACGATCAGTATGGAACTCCAAAGTCAGCCATGTGCAGCCCTGATGCAGCCCTTCTGGAGCCCCAGTCTCCAGTTATATATGCAAAGAAAAAGGAAGGCTGGCAGGGGTACTACTCTGGGTCACGCTGCAGTAAGCTCAAACAGTCAAAAGATGTTCTCCTCCTAGAGTGCCTTCATGCCTCAGCAATCTTCAGGGAGGTTGATTGGTTTCAGGTGTTCAGGGTTCACTTCTTCTGGTAAGTACCAAGATGTGGGAGCAGAGAATGCTGGTAATTCTAGTGTAGAGCCAGCCAGGATCCAACTCTCCCTCATTTTCAATATTTGCCCTCAGTGGGGTGGGGGGGAGTTACAATCAGTATGGCACTCCAAAGCAGGCATGTGTAACCCCCGTGCAGCCCCTGTGGAGCCCCAGTCTCCAGTTAGATATGCAAAGAAAAAGGAAGGGTGACAGGGGTGCTACTCTGGGTCCCAGCTGCATTAAGCTCAAACAGTGCAAAGATGTTGTCCTCCTAGCATGCCTTCATGACTCAGCAATCTTCAGGGAGGATGGTTGGATTCAGGTATATACATTACACGGGCTGTAGTAGCGGCTGTGTAGTTATGTTTAAGATGCTCAACTCATAGGAAGAACACTTTTTGTGCGACTTATAACTTTTTGCCGTTTGACAAATCCTCACCAAACCTTGCAAAAAAAAGCATATGGCCCTGGCGGGGCAAAGTTACAAGGGGGGTACAAAAAACCTTTTTAAATCCTCATAGACAGAATGGAAAAAAAATGTGCTCATGCCTACAGACCAAACCGCTGTACATTTTTGCACTAAACATGTGTGAGGAGCACCGGCTGGGTCCCAAAAGCGTGCTATTGCAAATTTGGTTTAAATCCGTCAAGTTGTTTTTTTCTAAAATGGCGAAAAAGTAGGTAAAAAAAAATGTGTGATATCTGGGTCCACACCGAGGATTTACTTCCTGATTCAGTATCCGCAGATACATCTGGTCCAATCAGATAGCCGCATGTTGTTCATCAGACATCACACAGGCTTGCTAATTTGTCAATTAAAAATGTGAGATGCTTCGAAAAATTTGAAATGGTCACCATGTTGGATTAGTGTACTGCGCCGGTAGTCTGTGAACATCCCAGTAAAACATATTAAAACCCAATATTACACTATAAATGTGGTGCCATTTGAAGAATCTGCACAGATATGTGCAAAGAGATTATAGACCCAACCTTGAAAGTTTGCGCAAAGTTTGAATGCATTTTGTCAAGTAATATGATTATTTTTTGTACGTACATTTTGAAAGTTTTCAAAAAATAAAACATGTATGGATTTGCAGCAAACTCGTGCAAGGAACATTGCCAAGGACTCGAAAGCATTGCTTTCAAATTGTGTCCGTGTTTTATTTTATGTAGTGTCATAATGTAGGTACAAAAAATAGTGATATACCTTTGGTGACTGAGGTAGAGCCTGCGGCCATAGCCAGTGGCCAGATTGTCTGGAACCTGGCCAAAGGCCATGACCCGGATGATCTGACTACCGGCCATGACCACGAGGGGCCAGCAATGGGGTTAAAGTGGGCATGACCACCCGGAGAGGTGTATCCCTCATTTTCGTGACCTTATGTAGCACTAGATCAATACTTACTTGATCTCAAATCGGGATTTCGATACAACCAATTCTAATCAATACAATATAACAAACCGTTTCTTAGCCTCTCCGGCTCAACAGCAAAAACACAGGTGTGCTCCAAGCACAACCCCTCTACGGCTTTCTGCTCTGAAGGTTGAAATTACAACTCCACTTATAAGCTTCTCAATATCCCCCAGATGGTGCAACACTGGTTTTGAATCACAATCAGCAAACTACCCAATAAGTTCTACGCCTTCTGTACACTCCACGTCCTATTAACCAACCTCACAGATGACGTCACCACTACCACAGAGGATGAAGATTAAAAACTCAATCTTTCCAAAGATTTGTCTGCTTATGAACAGCCCCAAACACAATGACAATTGCAACATAACATATATACGGCCGCCTTCCTCTCTCCTAACAGGGTTATCCAATAAATCTTGTGGTCCGTTTTCTATAGCGTCACCTTATAGAAATGCACCTCTGCAAGGTAAATCTTGAAACCACCATGCGCGATATAAGGTAGCTTCTTCCGCTAACCAATATACCCAGGTAAACCATTAAATAATCATCAATGAACCAAGCTAAATTGCCTAACTCAAAGGGAAACCATAATATATACATATCTTTTTCTTTTAATTCTCATCCGCAAGCTAAGCTGGCTGTCTAAACTGACCACCCAAACTGACCACCTACCAAACAGGTATCCATACATCAAACAAAAACTTCAACAACAATATCAAACAGACATTACCTCCCCATATTTGCCATATAGCTGAGTCTATACTTACACCGACTCTCCCACAAACTTCCAATCTGCCATCCGGTCTGACAGGTGTCCCACAGGAAGCGTGCGAGAATTTTCCTCCAAAGGTAGCTCATGTCGACCTTCTCTGTATGCACACATGATTGTAGGGATCGATTTTCGTGGGTTGAGATGGTTTGTCGCTGAAGAATCCTAGCAACCCTTCTCTGCTACCACTTTGTGTAGGTGTGGCGGGGCTCTCTAGCAGTCACCCCAATTATCAGCAGAGAACACTTGGGCCCATCAAATAGTCCCCACCATAAGAATGGAAAACTCAGCCATGGGGTAAAGTTACTGTGTTTTATTAGTAAACCAAATGACAGGGTTCTCACCAGAAAAATAAGTATCCTCCGGAGCTCTTGTCTTCTACGCATGTGTCACCCGGTTTTATCCTGGTGTGACATCACAAATCCAGGTTCCATCCCAGAATGCTATCACACATTTACATTGCTCAGTTTGGGTAAGCTACACACAGAATGTATACAGGTTAGTTCTACAATTGGATAGCTATATCTAGTGGCTCCTCCTAGCACCACATCTACTAGTATCAATCTACACTGTTGCAGGGTCGCAGAGAGACCTTTGCCCCTTGCAACAAATGATATCCCCATGTGAAAGGTGAATCTGGATAGGGGAGAATGTGTCCACCCATCGCTGGGCCCCTGGACAGTTACCAGACTGAGTGTAATTTTTCAAGGCAATGGGAATGAACATGGAGGTGCAAAGCATTCCCTCATGTTGCCATCTCTGATCACCTAGACCTGGAATAGGCATTCAGTTAGCAGTTCATGGGCAACACTTGTAACATTTCCCCCTCTGGTTCAATGGAACAGTCCTCTTCATCTACCTTGGTTGAATGGGCATTGTCCTGTTTGACTGGGTCATGTGTGTGGAGACAATGAAGAGAAGCTGTCCTGCTTGTCATAATGAGACTGTTAGTCTGATTTTCTGCAGGTGGCTCATTGTCTTGGTAAATGGAATGTTCCCGTCCAAGTGTCCTTGGTCGGGTGCCTTGTTCTGCACATCTCTGGCTGCAGCGATCATGTCAGCTTTTCCATGTACTCCAAGCCTGTCTCTCCGTTGCCACCCATTTCAGAGAGCTATAGCTTCTATATCATTCCCTACAACTTCTCTATGTTAGTAGCAGTCAAGCATGTCCAAGCTACATCTATGAACTCTTGCAGTTTCAGCTTTGTCGAAAGATATGAGTATACAGATATGTATGTGAATCCGTCTTCTACCTACATGGATCATAAGCATGTGCTTCGTGCCTATATGCAATTAACTAGTGCATGTTCATGTAACTTAATGAATGGATGAATATGTATTTCATGTTTAATGAGGCTACATTGTGATCTCAGTGATGATGTTGTTAATGTTTGGTTTTGCGGTTAGTACACTGGTTCGATCGATGTAATTTCCAAGTCATCCAAATCATCGATTGGGTATAGTCTGAATGGCTGTTTGAGAGAATAACGCTTCTCACACCTGCCATACATCGAAGATCGTGGTGATGGGCCTAAAAGTGAGGCACATCTGCTGTTTCTCTGCCTTCATGCTCAGAGTCATGTGGGGGGGCATGAGGGTCACATATGGCCCCCCATCTACAGACCCATGGAGGATGGCCAGAAGGTAGGGGAAGAAGAGGAGGCAGCGGAGGGAAGCTTGAAGGAAAGCTGTTTGTCATCTGCATAACACTGGAAGTGAGGAGAGAAGGCAGAGATCTAGTGGGTCAGAGGGGCAAGGTAGATGTTGAAAAGCCACAGTAACAGGATAGATCCCTGAGGGATGCCGCAGGTTGAGAGTGAGATGAAGGAGAGAAAAGGACCCCGTTGAACCAGGGAAGGTTGGTCAGAGAGGAAGGGGGTCTGCTAGTCAAGTGCCAGGTACGTGATACCACATGTATCATGGAGCTGATTTATGAGGGTGAAATGATTGACTTCATCAAAGGCAGAGGACAGATCAAGGACGATGAGAATGGATGGAGAGTTGGAATCGAGATTTGAGAGCAAGTCATCACGGGTCATCAGGAGTACAAATTCCATGCCTCTGGATACTCTGAGCCAGACTGATGGTTGAGGAGACAATCAACTGAGTCTGTGTGGTGGATCAGTTGGGAGATGGCCAGCTTCTCCAAAAGTTAGCAAAGGAAGAGGGTAATGGAGATAGGTTGGTAGTTAGCTGGGCAGGAAGTGTCGGCAGAGGGTTTTTTGAGGGGGGTGCATGAGGGAGTGCTTGAGGGTTAGTGGAAAGGAGGAAGTGGCAAAGGAGTGATTGCAGAAATCAGCCAAGGCTGGGGCAAGGCAGGCAATGTTGTCCTTGATAATTCTGTAGGAGCAGGGTGCACCTGTTTGGAGGAGACCTTCACATAGAGATATATATCTGGGTGTCCTCAATGTGTTGGAAGAGTACCCCATTGTCCATCACGTCCCTATCCAAAATAGTGGTCTTTGCCTGAGGAAGTTTGCAGCGAAGAGTGTTTTCAAGTGAGAGGGCAATACCTTGAAGAGTTTAGGACTGGTTAGGATGGATAAACTGCCCAGCAATGTCACTGTTATCATATCCCTCATTGAGCATGCACATCTTTCTTCTTCTCCATGCTCTTTCTGGGCTTCAGCCACCTTCTTGGTCATGGATCTGTGTAATGTCTTTGTCTACGGCCTCCACCTCTGTCACTACCCACTCATGGGATCTGAATATCATCTGAACAAACAGCACCTTCTTCTTGGATCAACCTTAGGTGGCCATGGCTCGGGAAATAACTATTTACCACACAGGTGCCCTCCTTCTTTTCGCATTTTGTTTTATGCTCCTTTGTCGTACATTCCTTACATTTGGCCATAAGGCTCAGTTCCCTGCTAGCTGCAACACTGGCCTCTCTGTCAACCTTCCAAACAGACTTAATCTAATAGGAGGAAATAGCCAACACAGGGCAATGACATTGGGAAATTACACAGTACTAAGTTATCAGGGGCCAGAAACAGGTTAGGATAGACAACTGTTGGGAATTACCTTTCACCTGTATGCTAAGCTCAGTATGTGTGTGATGTCATGAGTGCCTGGAAGTGGAATGGTGTGTGCTTTCTGCTGGGTATTCTCTGAATAACAATTGATGGTAAGGTGACTTAGAGAGAGGGTGGCTGGTGGATGTATCCTTCTATACCTGTAACTTGTAACCTGTGTCCTTATCTGTTCTGTGATGTAACCAAGTAAAGACTTTTCCTATTGTACCTAACACTCTTGTGTCATCTGTCAAAGAAACCACTGTGTATCAACAACAAAAGGCATCTAGACAACATGCACATCGAAATGACCCTATTCCAAATTGAGAGCATCAGTTTGTTTATTTATTTATTTATTTACTTATTTATAATATTTGTATAGCGCACAGCAACCCTTAGGCATCGAGGCACTTTTACTTGAGGGGAGCTTAGTTACAAGGAGAGGGCACACGGGAGGCAGCAGTTATACATTGAACAGAGATAGAGCAAATATACATTGGGATACATATAGTATACCAAAAGCATGGTGCATTTATGTGAGAAACAGGTATGGCTGTACTCGAAATTATAGAGTACTTCATGTGAAGAGCACAGTTTTCATGTTGGTCATTCTCCTTGTGCCCTTCCTTCACCAAAGACACCAAAACTCACTGACACAGATTTTCGAGCAGAGCAGTCTTCTAAACTATGGCTTTGGTCAACAGTGTTACTGCATGGAGCTGTCCCCATTGAACATTATAGGCTGCCAATTCCATCGTCTAAGCCTCAAGCCTCACCCCTTGCTCACACATACACACCCATGAGGAGCTGTCTCTGAGACCTTCCAAACATCCCTACTGGAGACTGAGACTGCTCTCACCTATGTCCTTAACTCCCTCCTCACCGCTCGCTACTCTAAGCAATCCTCAATCCTCATTCTCCTTGACCTCTCTGATGCCTTTGATACTGTCGATCACCCTTTACTTATCAATACTCTTTCCTCCTTTGGCTTCAAAGGCTCTGTCATCAACTGGCTCTCCTCTTACCTCTCCCAATGTTCCTTTGCTGTCTCTTGGGGTGGTTGATCCTCCCCTACCTTCCCTTTGGACCATGGCGTTCCCCAAGGCTCTGTTCTAGATCCCTTCTTATTCTCTCTTTACACTTCACTCCTCGCCCCTATCATCTCCTCCTTCGGGATCTCTCACCATTTCTACGCTGATGACACCCAGCTATAGCTCTCCTTTTCTTCCTTTACCCCTGATCTACATCTAAAGCTCTCTTCTTGTCTTACCGCCATTAAAAACTGGATGTCATCTCACTATCTTTCTATTAACACTGATAAAACTGAAGTTCTATTATTTCCCTCTAACACACTTCCTTCCCCCATTCCCCCTCCTTCCATTAATTTTTCCCCTTCTAAACTTCCTATTTCCACCCATGCTCATAATCTAGGCATTTAGTTCGATCCTTCCCTCTCTTTTTCCCATCCTATCTCTCTTACATCTTGTGCATGTCGCTACCACCTCTTTAACATCATAAAGTCCCTTCCTCTCTCACCTTTCATGCTATCAAACTTTTAATCTCCTCTCTCATCTTCTCTCACCTCTTCTATTGTTCTTCCCTCTTCCTTGGTCTCCTTGCCTCCCACCTTGCCCTCCTTAAATCCATCTACCACTCTGCAATCCGCACCCTCTACCTTCTCTCTCCCCTTGACTCCATCTCTAACTCATTTTCCTACCTAGGCTGGCTTCCTTTCCACTCCCAACTTAAATTTCACATCCTTTGTCTTGTCTTTAAATCTCTCCATGACCTTGCCCCTCCATATTTCTCCTTTCTTCTCTCATTCCACACTCCCTCTCACTCCCTTCGCTCCGCTGATCTCTTCTTACTTTCTGTTCCCCAACCCCCTTGTGCCTCTTCTCGTTTATGCTCCTTTCAGCTCCTTGCCCCTTCACACTGGAACTCCCTGCCTCTTTCTATCTGCTCCATCCACACCTATTCTTCATTCCGTTCCTCCTTGAAATCACTCCATCTTCATTCCCCCCCGACACCCTAGTCTCTCTTTCCCTTTCATTCTTTCTATCTCTCTCTCCCTCTAGTACCCCCATCTTAGCTCTATTCACTTCCCCCTTCCTTCCTATGACCTCTCTTCCTACTATGCAATTTACTCCATATGTTCTCTCTCATCCTTCCTTCCCCATCCCCCTCCCCTTTGCCTCCTTCTCATATGCAAATTATTCGACATACTGGTTTTTGGTCTGATTCATGTATATTGTTTGCTTCTACTGTTCTATGTTTGGTGTATTCTTGTTGTTAAACTGTAAAGCGCCTTAGATTAAGGCGCTATATAAATACAATAAATACAAATACAAATAAGATAAAGTTCATCTACATTTGTGATGGCTCGTATCATTCTAAATTGACCACTTTTGTAGAAGCCTTTAGAAGCCTGTAGGTTTGCTGGGGAAACAGTCATTTCCTTTATATTCCAAATGCTTAGGTGGCTTGGTTGAAATAAATCTTTGCAAATACTTCAATTAATAAAAAATGCTCTTGTTTCAGGAACAATAGCTTCAGTCAAGTCTAGGGGCCTCATTATAACCCTGGCTCTCCCGTAACGAAGGGTGCCGGTACGGGACCGGCACCTTCATTACGGGAGCGCCGATTACGAGGTTCCCTTTGTGGGACCCGGACCAGATGTCTGGTAAAACCAGACGTCTTTTCTGGGTCCCGCAAGGGGAAGAGGGAGGTAATAACGGGCCACTTGTGATGTGCCTGTTATTACCTCCCTCCCCATTCCCATTCGGGGCTCAAATGGGAATGGGGAATGGTTCATGCAAGGAGGAATTACCGGGTTCTCCTATGTCGGAATGACCCGGTAAGTCCCCATTGCAGGAACCCGGTAATGGAGCCCGGTTTGGAGGCAGCCATGGTGCTAATAGCTACCTCCAAACTCGTAATGAGGCCCTAGGTCTTGTTAAAATAAATAAGTGTGCGTGTGCAACATTTTGTGAATGCCTAGACATTGTGAAGTATCCTTTCTAACGTGTCTTATGGTAACAGTATGGTCCAATGCGTTCTTTGTTTTTAACTTCTGTTTTATCTAAGTTTATCTTGTTTGATTGATGTGCTTATTGATTACTGATGCGTGTAGCGATAGTTCCCAAAAGAGCTCTTCATTCTGTGATTTTCTGCTCATATATTTCAGGCTTCCAGCGATTTCTTCTCACAAAAAGGTTATCTCTACATGGGATGTTCTCTAAGGTAGATTATCGATTTCAGCTTTTGGCATGGACTTTATAACTGGCTTCTTTCGGCTTATACCATATTTTACTATGTACTTCTTTGTTTTCTACAGATCAAGGAATTGTATTTCTGGCTCCTTGCATGTGACCCTTACTTTATTGTTCAACTCATCGTCATTCAGATATTGAATGCAACGCATCAACATTTGTGTCATCCAGTCCCAAATGACCAGAATAACATCTATGCACTTTGGCTATGCTGCCACATTATCAACTGACCAGTGTATGTATGCATTATTGCATACTTTCAAACTGAACAAATCAAAATATTAACCAGGCCGGGGCCATATTTTGCTCAAAAACTACATCTCATTTCTACCTGTATAAATTCAAGTCAACTCTGAAGATGTTTTTTCTTCAACTTTATATTTGGGGTTTTAAAAATGTATAATTCACTGTTACACACTGCTTCACGGACATGTTGGATTTTTAACCAGCTGTCTAAAATTCACTGGACTCCCCACACACTCAAATCCAACAATAACACAATAAAGGTCCAGCGAGATTAACAACAACAAACACAATTCAGGCGCAGACATCACCAGCATTGCTAGCAATGGAATGGTAAACTAGACATACAATGAATAGCAGCTTGCATAGTTCACTTCTATCATGGCTATTAGGTGACATGCTGCCAACAGCAGCGTGTGTTATTTACATCCCGCTCCCCGTTGAGAAATGTATATTATGTATGTTAAGAACTATAGTCTATTGTCAAACCTATTTCTTAAATTAGGCGAACATTCATAGAAGCATAAGATTGGACAGAAAATCGAGTTGAGGAAAATAAGTATGCTTCTCTACCGTCTACACCCAAGTCGCTTGGTTGCGTTATGGATCCCTCAACTGCTTACAATCTTTGACAAACAGGAGTCCAAACAAGTCTTAGAACTTAATGGTGTATGCACTGTTTTTCTTGGTAGGAAGTATTCACATTTTGGGTTCAGAGTGAAGTGTCCATCGTACATGCATCCAAAAGAACTTAACCACTTCAGCCGAGAAACAACCAAACCACACAGAAATCAAGTTACCTTCCAACCTTCATTGCGGGCAGCCTCTAAGTTAAACCTATGTAAAATGTGCAGAATGTGGTGTGCATAGCGCCAACCTTTGCTTTGGGTGAATCTGAAACAGGCATTGCGTGAAGCCTCCTTTGTGCATGAACACATGCTTGCCCAAACACCTTCATCAACGTGAAACCCCAGTTCTGCCTTCCATTTCTCCCTTAACCCATCGATTGCTTTCATTCTATTGGGCTAGAAACCCCCTGCAATGTTGAAATATGCCTTCCCCCAGGATTATTTATCTGAGGGGCTTTGAAGAAATCAGGCCAGGCCTTCTTGTCTGCTGCAACATTTGCGGCTTATTTGAGAAAAAATCTATGGCTGATTGAGCACGAGTACAAGCAGCATGTGTTGAAGCCCAGTAACTTACGAGCTATACAAAGCTGCCCGATCTCTAATTCTCTCCCAAGTCAAGATGTCGTCCTGTTGTTCAATATTATGTTGAATCAAAGTGCGCGAATCTAGGAAATATATCTCTTTGTATCCTTCAATCCAGGCTGATTTCCGCCAAAGGTCTCTTTAAACTTCCATAGCCTCACAACATGATTTCTCTAACTAATAGTTATTACTGGTATGCTCAGCACTGGTATGACGTCAAGAGACATTTGGTCAAAGCTATGTGGATGTCTTCTTCCATGTCCGAAAGATAAGTCACCAAATACTCCATCTGCAATGCTAAGTAGTGTACCTTGAAATCTGACAGCACTCAACCTCTTTCTGCATACATCGGTAATAGCAGTGAGTATGCTATTCTAGCTGATCTACTGCAACAAAACATTCTCTTAAATGGACTTTCCAGAGTACTAAAGTAAGGTTTGGAAATCCTAACTGGCATGAGAATATGTATGAATCTTAGAAGTACTGTATTTATCATTAGTACCCAGCGTGGGACAATCAGATTGTTACAACTGTTCTAATTGGCTCTCACTGGGTCCTTACCAGCCCGACAAAGTTCAGGTCGCAACCACGTCCCTCTGTTTTGCTTTTGCAACTGCCCTCCATGGAAAGGGAGAAGGGACTAAATGTAGTCCCTTCTCCCCAATCCCTGTCAGCAATCTATTTATTAGTTTTACTCACAATTCAATGGCTGCCATGGAAAGGTAGAAGGGGCTTCACTAAGGCCTGTAATTATGGGCTCCTGGGCATTACCTGATGCGGTAATGCCCCCGGTTCGGGACTTATTGGTTAATTATTGCTATGCATCCTATTTTGACAATGGAAAACACAGAAATCCATCTTCCCTTTGCCTCTCCAGTTGTCAAGCCACGTTTAAGTTAAACCTCTTAAGTTTTGCTGCTCTCCAGTAGCCATGGATAATTCAATTCCTCTTTAGATTAGGGGCAGGTCAGCCAATATTAGAGTCTGAAAGCCCTATATGGCATATGTTACAGGGCCTGCCGTAGCAGCCCTGTCTGCAGTTATGGTTAAGTTGCTCAACTCATAGGAAGAGCCTTTGTTGGTGGCTTATAACTTTGGAGCCGTTGATGAATTTACATGAAACTTTGCAAATAAAGAATATGGCCAACTCTGAATGATTCTGCAATTATTTGTGTGGGTTCATCAAGGTTGGACCAAGTTATAGGGGGGACCCCCACATTTTGAAATCTGGAAAGACATACATTGAGAAAGATTTTGCTCACGCCTACAGCCCAAACCGCTGAACGGATTTGCATCAAACTTGGGTGAGGCGTGGCAGCCTGGTCTTGAAAGCCTGCTTTTGCAAATTTGGTCTAAACGGTCCAGTAGATAAGTAGGTAAGAGGCATTGATCTAAAGCATATTGGATCAGATTTTGGGTCTATATAAAAACAAAGTCTAATTGTAGATGGCTGTGTGATTAAAGTTGATTAAGACATAAAACGAAAATGCAGTGTAATCTACTAAGTAGAATATGAAGCACAAATTGTGGCAACCAAATGGAGACTTTCTTGTAACTTGTAATAATATCAAGATATATGAATATGCATTTTGCTACAGTTGGGATTTTCCCAATAACATGCTGTGAGTGTAAAGAAAATAGAGTATAAAGAAAGTAAATCAGCAGTCAATGCTTTGCTTACTAGAAAATGAATGACACATTTTACTATTAAGATATATTTGTTTGACAAACCAAACTCAGTCGGTGTGAGCATGTGCTAAATACGGGTGAATGAATGTACATCAACTTATTATACACAAAAGAACATTGATAAGGTTTATATTCTATTTGTTGTTTGTATTATTTTTTTGCAAAACAGCAGCTAATGCTTTGCTTACTAAGGAAATGTATGACCCGTTTTGCTATTAAGCAACATTTGTTTGACTAACTAAACCCAACTGGTGTGAGCATGAGGAAAACAAGGGTGAACCAATGTATGTAAACCTATGATATATGCGAGATACACTAATACGGTATATTTATTTGTTGTTTTTAATTTTGTCTCTATCCAAACCCTACCTATTCTCCCCACTACAAATCCTTGATTTCTGTCATTTACATGTGTTGAATGGTTATATTTTTTAATGTCTTTTGTTGTAAACAATTAGCTTAATTTGGCATAGCCTGTGTTTTAAAAAGGTTTAGAAGCCGAAACACGTGTTATCCAGAAGGACTGATCCATAAGGGCTGAAACATTGATTCAAGCAATAAAATAAAAGGAGATACATATAATAAATGCAAAAGTGTGGGGCTTATTTTCAAAGTTGCTCAGGCAGGCCACTCCTTACAATCCCTGTTAAATATCACGTAATTAGCAATAGTGTCTTCACTACTTTTCATCAAATGTCGCGGGTCACTTGATTTGGACGGATACTAAGCCCATACCGTCCACAAAATATCAGAAAAACAGGAGACTCCAGGACTCAGCGCCAGTGTAAAGCTTGATAGTTTAATAGCACAATCTGTTACACATCGTAACTATATGGAAAAAAGTAGCCCTCTACTTGGTTACACGTTTCGACTCCCACAAGCCTTTATCAAATCAGGGCTATATTAGTTTAAAACGAAACCATAGTTGTATTACAGTATTGACATTCATACAATAATTCAAAATCACGTATGGCATGTAAAGATTACACATTGCAAAAAGTCCACATATTGAAGTTAGACAGAGAAACAAGGGTAGGTGAAGGGGAGGATTAAGCGGGTTCAAGAAAACAAGATAATGTCGTCATATAGACATATGAAACCATAACAGAGTAACATAAAAAAAAATATTATGTAAGAATAGCAATAAAAATAAAAAAAATAAAAAGAAGAAATAAGAGAGAAAAGTAAAAAATGCCCATTAGTTCAGTTGTTGCAAGAAATATTACTAAGTGTAGTTTTGTAATTGCATCATGTAATGTAACTTTAGCTTACCCAATATTAGAGCTATTATGTCCGTATGACTGTTGTCCGATATATAACAATAGGGACAAATCCCAATGGTAGATAATCTGTAAACACAAGAATTAAGATAACCCCAAATTAGTCTGACAATCTAATGTTCACCTGGTGGCTCACCTCTGGTGCGAAAGGAGGCAACCCATATTTAGTAAGAGATTGAGGGCATGTCACGGTCAAAATGCCATGCTGCATTGTGGGGTGGAAGTTAACATTTAGTGGCACCGGCACGTTGTACAAGCAGCTCGCTAAGGTGAGACACCTTATCGAGTTCAACAGTAAGCCGTATCGAAAATGAAAAACAGAAAGTGTATTGTCGCATTGACCATGTTCCACAGAACCTTAAATATTCGTGGGATAACGCTGACGTACCAATCATACCCATACTCGCAAATACAAAAGCTTGCATACGCGAGTATTGAAAGTGAAGCGACTTACTATGCCGCTCCGAATTTACTCGCATCGGCTGCTTGAATGGTGAAAGCAGCCGGCGCCAATTTGGACAAGCTTAGAAAAGTGTTTGGATCCCCACGGCAATGCAACCACACGTTGCCATGGAGCTCTCTTTCCTGAGAGGCGAAGCAGCCTCGAGTTGTTAAAGAGATCTCTCTCCTGGACCGCATCACTGCCTGTTGCCACCCTATTAAAGAGGAAGCTATGCATAAAGGCGTTATTCGAGACAGTTATTCTGAAGGACATATTTACGTGCATTTCCATTGCATATTAATTCTCGACCCGTTCGTTGTAAACCGCATGATGTCTAAATCCATGTCTACAATCTATTAAAAAAGAAAATGAGCAACCAAGCGTTGCTCAGGAAAAAATTTCTCCTAAATCATATTACTGTATGTTGCCTCCGGCAGCCGCCGACGGCCGCCATACCGGAACATTATAGACTAAAAAGTAAAGCCTTCACTTCAGCTATCAGCTGGTTGCTCTGAAAGACACATTAGAGTGCATTTTCATTGCATAACTATTCCCAACCGATTAATTGTGAAAAACATTCTCCATGTATACAATCTATTGAAAATGAACCTGCGGAAACACAAAGTCCCTGTGCGTGGCTAGTGTCACTAAGCCTCCCACAACCCCACAAGCAAAGATTTTTGATTAATGCAGTAAACAAATGAATGGATTCTATCACGCTATTGCACATAAGTCAAGTCACCAACTCTTTAGTAGAAGCAAGTGTCCTATAGGAATGAAGCCATCTCCTTGTCATTGTTGAGACCTGTAACGGTGGAATTGAAAAAGCATATGATGCGTGCTTCAGGCTGCCGCAGGGCCTTTCGTCTGTCTCCTCCTCATCTGCTCAGTGTTACTTGTTTCAAACCTATAAATCTAATGTCAAATTTATGGTGCATCTGGTGACAATTTTGCCAATGTTCGGCTAAGGGCATCGATTTCGTTCTCTTGTAAGTGGACTTGACGCATTTTTCTGGGTAACCCCTGTTTTTGAAACGATATCGTAATAGCGAGCATTCATCTTCGAACTTGCTATCCTGTTGGCAATTCCGTCTGGCTCTAATATACTCGCCTAATGGTATATTCCGAATTGTAGGATGATGATATAGTTTCAAAAATAGGGGTTACTCAGAACAATGTGTCATGTCCGCTTACAAGAGAACGGAATCGATGCAACAGCAAGATACTCTTCTACCCAAAGCTGATAAAAGTACAGATGGACCAATTGGACCAAGTTTATAACACAATATTGCAGGGATCATCAGCAGATCCAACGAATATTGGAAAAACACTGGTGTCTTTTGAAACTTGATGAACACATTACCAAATTGATAGATGAGAGACCTCGTATGATTTTCAAGAGAGCTGGAACTCTCAAAGCAATGCTCAGTCCATCTTTGTTGCCGGATATTGAACAAATGAACCGTACAACCTGGCTGTCCAGCAATTTGAGTGGTTTCAGGAAATGTGGTATGTGCACACAATGTAGGTATGCACACCATCAGACGAACACATTTATGGATCCTTATGGCAAACAATGGCTAATCCAGCAAGGGATCAATTGCAAAACCAAATTCATGGTGTACTGCATCATTTGTGTATGCAAAAAGATCTACATTGGTAGTACCAGAAGAGAACTGAGAGTACGTATTCGTGAGCACCTGGCCAAGATTGGCAGTCAAGACATTTCCTTGCCCTTAGCTGAACATTGTCAAAATTATCACCAGATGCACCATAAATCTGACATTAGATTTATAGGTTTGAAACAAGTAACACTGAGCAAGCGAGGAGGAGACAGACTAAAGGCCCTGCGGCAGTCTGAAGCACGCATCATATGCTTTTTCAATTCCACCGCTACAGGTCTCAACAATGACAAGGAGATGGCTTCATTCCTATAGGACACTTGCTTCTACTAAAGAGTTGGTGACTTGACTTATGTGCAATAGCGTGATAGAATGTATTCATTTATTTACTGCATTAATCAAAAATCTTTGCTTGTGGGGTTGTGGGAGGCTTAGTGACACTAGCCACGCACAGGTACTTTGTGTTTCCGCAGGTTCCCTTTCAATAGATTGTATACATGGAGTTATACACAATGTTTTTCACAATTAATCGGTTGGGAATAGTTATGCAATGAAAATGCACTCTAATATGTCTTTCAGAGCAACCAGTTGATAGCTGAAGTGAAGGCTTTACTTTTTAGTCTATAATGTTCCGGTATGGCGGCCGTCGGCGGCACCAGAGGCAGCATACAGTAATATGATTTAGGAGAGAATTTTTCCCGAGCAACGCTTGCTTGATCATTTTCTTTTTTAATAGATTGTAGACATGGATTTAGACATCATGCGGTTTACAACGAACTGGTCGAGAATTAATATGCAATGGAAATGCACGTAAATATGTCCTTCAGAATAACTGTCTCGAATAACGCCTGTATGCATAGCTTCCTCTTTAATAGGGTGGCAACAGGCAGTGATGCAGTCCAGGAGAGAGATCTCTTTAACAACTTGAGGCTGCTTCGCCTCTCAGGAAAGAGATTCCATGGCAACGCGTGGTTGCGTTGCCGTGGGGATCCACTTTTTTAAGCTTGTCCAAAATGGCGCCGGCTGCTTTCACCATTTGAGCAGCCGACGCGAGTAAATTTGGAGCGGCATAATAAGTCGCTTCACTTTCAATGCTCGCGTATGCAAGCTTTTGTATTTGCGAGTATGGGTATGATTGGTACGTCAGCGTTATCCCACGAATATTTAAGGTTCTATGGAACATGGTCAATGCGACAATACGCTTTCTGTTTTTTATTTCCGATACGGCTTACTGTTGAACTCGATAAGGTGTCTCACCATTAGCAAGCTGCTTGTACAACGTGGCGGTGCCACTAAACGTTAACTTCCACCCCACAATGCAGCATGGCATTTTGACCGTGACATGCCCTCAATCTCTTACTAAATATGGGTTGCCTCCTTTCGCACCAGAGGTGACCCACCAGGTGAACATTAGATTGTCAGACTAATTTGGGGTTATCTTAATTCTTGTGTTTACAGATTATCTACCATTGGGATTTGTCCTTATTATTAAATATCGGACAACAGTCATACGGACATAATAGCTCTAATATTGGGTAAGCTAAAGTTACATTACATGATGCAATTACAAAACTACACTTAGTAATATTTCTTGCAACAACTGATCTAATGGGCATTTTTTACTTTTCTCTCTTATTTCTTCTATTGATTGTTTTATTTATATTGCTATTCTTACATAATAATTGTTTTATGTTACTGTGTTATGGTTTCATATGTCTATATGACAACTTGTTTTCTTGAACCCGCTTAATCCTCCCCTTCACCAACCCTTGTTTCTCTGTCTAACTTCAATATGTGGACTTTTTGCAATGTGTAATCTTTACATGCCATACGTGATTTTGAATTATGGTATGACTGTCAATACTGTAATACAACTATGGTTTCGTTTTAAACTAATATAGCCCTGATTTGATAAAGGCTTGTGGGAGCCGAAACACGTAACCAAGTAGAGGGCTACTGTTTTTCCATACAGTTACGATGTGTAACAGATTGTGCTATTAAACAATCAAGCTTTACACTGGCGCTGAGTCCTGGAGTCACATATAATAAATGACTTGGTGCTTCTTTTAAGATTATACACAATATAATGTATTTATATTAGTCATCCCTGCAGGGGGACCCCATTCAGAAGGTACAAGTACGTGGTTTGGCGGCGACCAAAAGTCTGGTCTCACAACAGCATCAGGGGAGACCTGCTGCTTTAATTTGGGACCACACAGAGCTCAATTAACCAGAGAGAACCTTTGATCCACAAAAGACAAGAAGATGGGTGGGACTTAGTGTTAGATGTTTTCACCCCTTATCCTTTCCTGTTGCAAATCACTCTGGTTATGACCTCATGCATACAGATGATTGTTGGTGAGGACCCAGGATTGGTTCATTAAGGTAGGCCTAGCCTTCACTAATCACTGTGGCCCATTGGGCTTTAAAAGAGGGTTGAACCCCTCTTTTGGGTAGATCATCTGAAGACTTTGCAATGAGTAACAAGAATAACTCATTTGGACCCTGGCTGAAGGTACAGTCTGCTTTACAGCTTCTGCCTGTGAAGGAAGGCCAGAATTTCCAAAGAGGGAAGCAAGATCCCTCCCCTAAACATCTCCCTGGGAACAGAGGGAGTTACTGAATCCAGAGGACCCTCTAGCAGCAACAGAACCAGTTCCCAACTGACACACTGCATGCCCTGCTAGGCTCTGCAAGCAAGCTTCCTAGGTGGTAAGTTCCAGAGAGTCGCTGAACCAAACCAAGGACATGGCTGTGGCCTGCAACATTCTCCTCAGCTTTGGACTGTCTGCCTTATAGGATGACATGAGCCCACTGAAGATGCTGGGAGGAGTGCATCGACAAGCATCAATCAGCGTCTGCCTTGAAGGACATTTTCCAGCCAGTCAAACCCATCGAGCTGCAACCAACTGCACCACTGACTGTTGTCACACTGCAGTCAGTAACGTCATCTGAAACGCCTCGACCAGTGCTTTAGACCCGTCAACCAGCATGACACAAAGATTACTGACCCCGTGTCTCTGTGTAGGCCAGCCTGCATCCGTACATCCAGCCTCGCTCGCCGAACTGCCTGGTGCCTGATACCCGCAGCTGTCTCCGGTCTTGAACTCTGTTGCATGTGCTGCAAAGGACCCTGAAACCAACTCAACCCTGTCAAGCACCAAGAACCTCTACAAGCACAAGGTACATGGTGGTTCTGTCCCCCTTGTCTTTCTCTGAAAGCCCCTAGTGCCATTTTATGACCCATTGCTCCCATTGTGTTGAAACCGCGTATCCTTGAATTATTGAGATTGATCACTTTACCAACTACTCTCCTTTCAGTATCCTGAGTGCATCCCTTTTCCTTCCTGAAACTGTCTGTCCTCTGCATTCCCTTATAGGGTGGGTTGTATTTTGTAGTGTGCTAGAACTGTCTGTTGAAAAATAATAAAGTCGTTTTTTATACAGCCTTGACCGGACAGTCCCTTTTATCACTGGATAATAATGGTATTTTCGCTGTGTTGCAACTAACCAATGATCCACGACCTTGCAGAGATAAGCCTGCCGTCCATCCATGTTACGAAAATTGAACAATGAGGTTTATAATTTGCTTGTGTTTCCAATCTGTTCAGATCCCTTCTGGTGTACTAGAGGTGTGGGGCTGATTGATGGTTTAGAAACTGATATTCATCCCTGGACCACTAGTGCCCCGGAAGTTGATTCTTCACACCAACCATGGCTGAAGAACCAGCAAGTCCATGACCCCTGATTGTCCTGTCTATCTTGATGGCTGTTAGTCTGAAACCAGAGTCCCAACTGTGTGTGTGTGTGTGTGTGTGTGTGTGTGTGTGTGTGTGTGTGTGTGTGATCTGTTATTTGGTCAGTCGATGATTGCATGATTTATGTGCATTGGCTGACTGAAATGCTGGCTCAGACCCTTTATCGCTAACCCCACCTTCTTATTTCTCCTTCTTCCTTTGTGCCCTCGCTGCTACACACCCTCTGCTGACTAACTGTCTGCCAATGCACTGATTTTCCTGCACTTATCGATCCTCCTCTCGACTCTTCACTCCATTGCTACTTCCCTCAAACACCTTCATGGCCGCTGTTACTATTTCCTATTTGCTTTTCCACTATTTTACGTCTTTAGCTTTTCGGATTGCATTCACACTGTGAATCAAGTGATTTTGCGTGACTGCTCTGGTTCAAATGAGTTCACATGAACAGTTTTAGTGGGATTGCTATTTGGCTGCACAACGCGTCGTCAAGTGTATGTTTATTGTGGGTTGGTTGCTTATCTGCTTGCCCCTGGATTTCTCACGATCTACACTTTGTCATCCCACATCCACCTCTGTTTACCTTTGCCGGTTGCTTGGGGTGCACCTTTACCTATGAGAGCCAATGATAATCTGCGCCAACATATATTAAATTCCGATTGATGTGAATTGCTGGCTTACCCGCTCACGCAGAACCGTGAAGGCTATTCTGCATGCCACAGCTGGTAGGCCAAATATATCTGTGACAAAAGGTTGACTAATTTGCCCTTTCTGTTCTGAAAAGTCCTGGTAACGTTCACAGTGCATTTATAAACTCTGTTGAAATGCCTTGGTAGCGGTTACATTGCATTTGTAAAATATGCCGCTGTTAAATACTCTATATAAATATAATTACCAACTGGGAGAGTGGATATTTTTAGTGTATACCGTTCTTTATAATTCTGTAAACTGTCAAGACTGTCCACCTCTGCGGTACCTCACTTAAACTCTATCACCCTTCTCCATTTTGTCTCTGGTGTTTATTACCATCGAAATCACCTTCCCCCTCTTGGAGAACTGATCATGTATCTTCTACCCTAACGAGTTTGCCACAAAAAAATGCTAGGAAGAAAGCCAAACAACAGTTCATCAAATGCTCCTAAACATTGGAATGTCCTCCCTACCTCCCTAAGAAATGAGACCTCCCGCTTATCCTCCCATAAGGCACTCAAAACAAAGCTCTTCAACTAGCCCACTCCACCTACTAGGCCCACCCAGACATCGATTCTAGGAAGGTATCAAGTAATCTATGGCTCCCCTGTAACCATTGAACCGTAGAGACCCCCCTCTTACTGTAACAATGTCACGACTAACTACCAACTGTCTGGTATCAGGTTCACTGTAACCACAGACAGGCGGTCTTGCGGTTTCATGTAACTAAGTAAGCTTTGTTGTTTTCCATGTAACTAAGTAAACTTCGTTGTAACAGCGCCACGATGCCGCAGGGCCACTTTGTGTGCTTTATAAATGTAAAAAATTAATACATAAATAAGTGCTATCATGGCACTCCCAATGCAGACATTCATTAATGTGCCTCCAATTGGGTGGTGATAGATATCCTTCTCTACACCTGTGACATTCCCCTATGGTAAAAGATTGTTTGCTTCAATCTTGATATGCTCTGTTCCACCCATAGGAACTGAGAACTTAGAATGAATACTGCATACTGTCTCCATCCTAATGTCTCACTGGTCTTCAACTTCTACAATTACGGACCCTCATGTTGCAGGGTACTCATATGCACCTTCTCAATTTTGATTAATTGCTGGGTCCTCACCAGTTCTGCAAGAATACCCTACTATTGCATTAGATGTCATCAACAGAGGAGATGAGCCCTAGGTACCCCTTGTTTCTGATCATACTGCCCACAATTACGGACCCTCATGTTGCAGGGTACTCATATGCACCTTCTCAATTTTGATTAATTGCTGGGTCCTCACCAGTTCTGCAAGAATACCCTACTATTGCATTAGATGTCATCAACAGAGGAGATGAGCCCTAGGTACCCCTTGTTTCTGATCATACTGCCCACATCTCAAATGCAGCAGCAACTTCACATCAAGCGTCTAGGGTTGGCACTCATCTGGGGATGAACCACCATCTCAATGGGTCCCACTCCAGGAATGTGGGTTCTCATATCAGAGATTGTCTGGTAAGTGTATTGAAGCCCAGCCTAAAAGATGCTGAATAAAGCACACATTTATAGGCATCCTATGAATATTTGTCTAATGCAGACTATATGGTATTCGAATAATACAAAACACTATGGGCTCATTATAAGTACAGCGATGCAGTAAAAATAATTCTGTATCATGGTGATAATTCTCTTACCGCCACATTACCGCATTGCAGTACAATAGGTCTGGCAGTGAGGTGGAGCATTTTCGACCAGCAAAAAACTGGAGAGCAATATGCCACCTTACCACCAAAATCCACATGAACTCCAGAAAATGGACACTTACACTAACTACCACCACTTGTAATCCCAGGATAACTCTGCAGGACCCAGTGGCATTAACGTTAAATCCGATTGGCAGTATGTTGATGGATTTACTGCTGGAATACCTTCAACCTTGCAATGAGGCACTATGTTCAATGTTCAAAGATATGATATGCTCACCAGCATTGCTTACATTCTTAAAAAAAAAGGCATTACTGGACTTCCACTAGCACACAGTCTTGAATATGATCTGAGGGAGACAGCACATTTGCTTCAGTCTGCGTCTTGCATACAATGACATGGTATGTTACTCCATTGACCTTCCAACTCCACTGCTTCCTCTCCATGCATCACCAACATGCTGTCAATCCCAGTTGTTTACATATAGCCCGCATATGAATAGTTAAGGCTACTTGACTTGTATACCAAGGTGCATTTGGGAACTTAGTCCAGCTCTATCTATCCCTTCTGAACAAGAGTACCAAGAGCAACCCCATACACGTGTTTCAGCCTTGTTGGGCCTCATAAGTGAGGTGGAGCTGTGCCTCTCTGAGCAGAGTGAGCAAGGGGTCCACATCTGGATGACCCTTGGAAACCTAGGGTGACTAGACCTAAGTTCAGAAGGGAATTGCGATAGCATTTTGGTGCTGGACTGCCCATGTGGGCGGGACAAGGACTGATATGCAAATGGTTATTTCCCATCTTTGAATGGTACAGTGAGCTAAAGTGTGGCTGTAGACTTTAGAGTGGGTACCTTCCCAAAGAACAAGCCTTTTTTTGTCTTGTTTGTTCTCATAGAGGAGTGCCAATGACTAATTTCTGATTTTTTGAAGGGCCTTAGGTCTTGTCACCCTAGGTTTCCCAGGGTCATACAGATGTGGGCCCCTTGTGTACTGTGCTCAGAGAGGCACAGCTCCACCTCACTGATGATGCCCAACAAGGCAGAAACACGTGTATGGGGTTGCTGTTGGTATTCTTGTTCAGAAGGGAATTGCAATATCATTTCGGTGCTAGGCTGACCCTGTGGCTGGGACAAAGACTGATATGCAAATGGTTATTTCCCATCTGTGAAAGGTACAGTGAGCTAAAGTGTGGCTGCAGACTCTAAAGAGGGTAGCTTCACAATGAACAGGCCATTGTTGCTGTGTTTGTTCTCATAGAGGAGCGCACATGAATAATGTTTGATTTTTTGAAGGTCCTTAGGTCATGTCACCCTAAGTTTCCCAGGGTCATCCAGACGTGGACCCCTTGCTCACTGTGCTCAGAGATGCACAGCTTCACCTCACTGATGATTCCCAACAAGGCTGAAACACACGTATGGAGTTGCAGTTGGTACTCTTGTTCAGAAGGGAATTGTCATAGCATTTCGGTACTGGACTACCCCTTTGGGTGGGACAAAGACTTATATGCACATGGTTTTTTCCCATCTGTGAAAGGTACAGTGAGCTAATGTATGGTTGCAGACTCTACAGTGGGTACCTTCCCACAGAACAGGCCATTTGTGCTGTGTTTGTTCTCATAGAGTAGCGCCTATGACTAATATTTGATTCTTTGAAGGACCTTAGGTCTTGTCACCCTTTGTTTCCCAGGGTCATACAGACGTGGACCCCTTGTTCACTATGCTCAGAGAGGCACAGCTCCACCTCACTCATGATGCCCAAAAAGGATGAAACATGTGTATGGAGTTGCTGTTGGTACTCTTGTTCAGAAGGGAATTGGTGCTGAACTGCCCATGTGGGCGGGACAAAGACTTATATGCAAATGAATATTTCAAATCTGTGAAAGGTAAATGAGCTAAAGTGTGGCTGCAGAATCTAGAGTGAGTACCTTCCCAAAGAACAGGCCATTTTTGCCGTGTTTTTTCTCATAGAGTAGCGCCCATGACTCATTTTTGATTTTTTGAAGGGCCTTATGTTTTGTCACCCTACGTTTCCCAGGGTCATCCAGACGTAGACCCCTTGCTCACTGTGCTCAGAGAGGCACAGCTCCACCTCACTGATGATGCCCAACAAGCCTGAAACACGTGTATGGGGTTGCTGTTGGTACTCTTGTTCAGAAGGGAATTGCCATAGCATTTTGGTGCTGGACTGCCCATGTGGGTGGGACAACGACTGATATGCAAATGGTTATTTCCCATCTGTGAAAGGTACAGTGAGCTAAAGTGTGGCTGTAGACTTTAGAGTGGGTACCTTCCCAAAGAACAGGCCTTTTTTGCCTTGTTTGTTCTCATATAGAAGCGCCCATGACTAATTTCTGATTTTTTGAAGGGCCTTAGGTCTTGTCACTCTACGATTCCCAGGTTCATCCAGACGTGGGCCCCTTGTTCACTGTGCTCAGAGAGGCACAGCTCCACCTCACTGATGATGCCCAACAAGGTAGAAACACGTGTATGGGGTTGCTGTTGGTACTCTTGTTCAGAAGGGAATTGCCATATAATTTCGGTGCTGGACTGCCCCTGCGGGTGAGACAAAGACTGATACGCAAATGAATATTTCCCATCTGTGAAAGGTACAGTGAGCTAAAGTGTGGCTGCAGACTCTAGAGTGGGTACCTTCCCAATGAACAGGCCATTTTTGCTGTGTTTGTTCTCATAGAGGAGCGCACATGAATAATATTTGATTTTTTGAAGGTCCTTAGGTCATGTCACCCTAAGTTTCCCAGGGTCATCCAGATGTGGACCCCTTGCTCACTGTGCTCAGAGAGGCACAGATTCACCTCACTGATGATTCCCAACAAGGCTGAAACACACGTATGGGGTTGCAGTTGGTACTCTTGTTCAGAAGCGAATTGCCATAGCATTTCGGTACTGGACTTCGCATGTGGATGGGACAAAGACTTATATGCAAATGGTTTTTTCCCATCTGTGAAAGGTACAGTGAGCTAAAGTGTGGTTGCAGACTCTATAGTGGGTACCTTCCCAATGAACAGGCCATTTTTGCTGTGTTTGTTCTCATAGAGGAGCGCACATGAATAATATTTGATTTTTTGAAGGTCCTTAGGTCATGTCACCCTAAGTTTCCCAGGATCATCCAGATGTGGACCCCTTGCTCACTGTGCTCAGAGAGGCACAGAGTCACCTCACTGATGATTCCCAACAAGGCTGAAACACACGTATGGGGTTGCAGTTGGTACTCTTGTTCAGAAGGGAATTGCCATAGCATTTCGGTACTGGACTTCCCATGTGGATGGGACAAAGACTTATATGCAAATGTTTTTTTCCCATCTGTGAGAGGTACAGTGAGCTAAAGTGTGGTTGCAGACTCTAGAGTGGGTACCTTTCCACAGAACAGGCCATTTGTGCTGTGTTTGTTCTCATAGAGTAGCACCCATGACTAATGGGCACATGGGCAGTCCAGCACCAAAATGCTATGGCAATTCCCATCTGAACAAGAGTACCAACAGCAACCCCATACACGTGTTTCAGGCTTGTTGGGCATCATCAGTGAGGTGGAGCTGTGCCTCTCTGAGCACAGTGAGCAAGGGGTCTACGTTTGGATGACCCTGGGAAACGTAGGGTGACAAAACATAAGGCCCTTCAAAAAATCAAAAATGAGTCATGGGCGCTACTCTATGAGAAAAAACACGGCAAAAATGGCCTGTTCATTGGGAAGGTACCCACTCTAGAGTCTGCAGCCACACTTTAGCTCACTGTACCTTTCACAGATGGGAAATATTCATTTGCGTATCAGTCTTTGTCTCACCCGCAGGGGCAGTCCAGCACCGAAATTATATGGCAATTCCCTTCTGAACAAGAGTACCAACAGCAACCCCATACACGTGTTTCTACCTTGTTGGGCATCATCAGTGAGGTGGAGCTGTGCCTCTCTGAGCACAGTGAACAAGGAGCCCACGTCTGGATGAACCTGGGAATCGTAGGGTGACAAGACCTAAGGCCCTTCAAAAAATCAGAAATTAGTCATGGGCGCTTCTATATGAGAACAAACAAGGCAAAAAAGGCCTGTTCTTTGGGAAGGTACCCACTCTAAAGTCTACAGCCACACTTTAGCTCACTGTACCTTTCACAGATGGGAAATAACCATTTGCATATCAGTCGTTGTCCCACCCACATGGGCAGTCCAGCACCAAAATGCTATGGCAATTCCCTTCTGAACAAGAGTACCAACAGCAACCCCATACACGTGTTTCAGGCTTGTTGGGCATCATCAGTGAGGTGGAGATGTGCCTCTCTGAGCACAGTGAGCAAGGGGTCTACGTCTGGATGACCCTGGGAAACGTAGGGTGACAAAACATAAGGCCCTTCAAAAAATCTAAAATGAGTCATGGGCGCTACTCTATGAGAAAAAACACGGAAAAAATGGCCTGTTCTTTGGGAAGGTACCCACTCGAGATTCTGCAGCCACACTTTAGCTCATTTACCTTTCACAGATTTGAAATATCCAGTTGCATATAAGTCTTTGTCCCGCCCACATGGGCAGTTCAGCACCAATTCCCTTCTGAACAAGAGTACCAACAGCAACTCCATACACATGTTTCATCCTTTTTGGGCATCATGAGTGAGGTGGAGCTGTGCCTCTCTGAGCATAGTGAACAAGGGGTCCACGTCTGTATGACCCTGGGAAACATAGGGTGACAAGACCTAAGGCCCTTCAAAAAATCAAATATTAGTCATACGCGCTACTCTATGAGAACAGACACAGCACAAATGGCCTGTTCTGTGGGAAGGTACCCACTATAGAGTCTGCAACCACACTTTAGCTCACTGTACCTTTCACAGATGGGAAAAAATAATTTGCATATAAGTCTTTGTCCCATCCACATGCGAAGTCCAGTACCGAAATGCTATGGCAATTCCCTTCTGAACAAGAGTACCAACTGCAAACCCATACGTGTGTTTCAGCCTTGTTGGGAATCATCAGTGAGGTGAATCTGTGCCTCTCTGAGCACAGTGAGCAAGGGGTCCACATCTGGATGACCCTGGGAAACTTAGGGTGACATGACCTAAGGACCTTCAAAAAATCAAATATTATTCATGTGCGCTCCTCTATGAGAACAAACACAGCAAAAATGGCCTGTTCATTGGGAAGGTACCCACTCTAGAGTCTGCAGCCACACTTTAGCTCACTGTACCTTTCACAGATGGGAAATATTCATTTGCGTATCAGTCTTTGTCTCACCCGCAGGGGCAGTCCAGCACCGAAATTATATGGCAATTCCCTTCTGAACAAGAGTACCAACAGCAACCCCATACACGTGTTTCTACCTTGTTGGGCATCATCAGTGAGGTGGAGCTGTGCCTCTCTGAGCACAGTGAACAAGGGGCCCACGTCTGGATGAACCTGGGAATCGTAGGGTGACAAGACCTAAGGCCCTTCAAAAAATCAGAAATTAGTCATGGGCGCTTCTATATGAGAACAAACAAGGCAAAAAAGGCCTGTTCTTTGGGAAGGTACCCACTCTAAAGTCTACAGCCACACTTTAGCTCACTGTACCTTTCACAGATGGGAAATAACCATTTGCATATCAGTCGTTGTCCCACCCACATGGGCAGTCCAGCACCAAAATGCTATGGCAATTCCCTTCTGAACAAGAGTACCAACAGCAACCCCATACACGTGTTTCAGGCTTGTTGGGCATCATCAGTGAGGTGGAGCTGTGCCTCTCTGAGCACAGTGAGCAAGGGGTCTACGTCTGGATGACCCTGGGAAACGTAGGGTGACAAAACATAAGGCCCTTCAAAAAATCTAAAATGAGTCATGGGCGCTACTCTATGAGAAAAAACACGGCAAAAATGGCCTGTTCTTTGGGAAGGTACCCACTCGAGATTCTGCAGCCACACTTTAGCTCATTTACCTTTCACAGATTTGAAATATCCAGTTGCATATAAGTCTTTGTCCCGCCCACATGGGCAGTTCAGCACCAATTCCCTTCTGAACAAGAGTACCAACAGCAACTCCATACACATGTTTCATCCTTTTTGGGCATCATGAGTGAGGTGGAGCTGTGCCTCTCTGAGCATAGTGAACAAGGGGTCCACGTCTGTATGACCCTGGGAAACATAGGGTGACAAAACATAAGGCCCTTCAAAAAATCTAAAATGAGTCATGGGCGCTCCTCTATGAGAACAAACACGGCATAAATGTCCTGTTCTTTGGGAAGTTACCCACTCTAGAGTCTGCAGCCACACTTTAGCTCACTGTACCTTTCACAGATGGGAAATATCCATGTGCATATCAGTCTTTGTTGCGCCCACATGTGCAGTCCAGCACCAAAATGTTATGGCAATTCCCTTCTGAACAAGAGTACCAACAGCAACCCCATACACATTTTTCAGCCTTGTTGGACATGATCAGTGAGGTGCAGCTGTGTCTCTCTGAGCACAACGAGCAAGGGGTCCATGTCTCGATGACCCTGGGAAACATAGGGTGACAAGACCTAAGGCCCTTCAAAAAATCAGAAATTAGTCACGGGCGCTTCTCTATGAGAACAAACAAGGCAAAAAAGGCCTGTTCTTTGGGAAGGTACCCACTCTAGAGTCAGCAGCCACACTTTATCTCATTGTACCTTTCACAGATCTGAAATATCCATTTGGATATAAGTCTTTGTCCCGTCCACATGGGCAGTTCAGCACCGAAATGCTATGGCAATTCCCTTCTGAACAAGAGTACCAACAGCAACCCCATACACATGTTTCAGCCTTGTTGGGTATCATGAGTGAGGTGGAGCTGTGCCTCTCTGAGCACAGTGAACAAGGAGTCCATGTCTGGATGACCCTGGGAAACCTAGGGTGACAAGATTAAAGGCCCTTAAAAAATCAAAAATGAGTCATGGGTGCTCCTCTATGAGAACAAACAAGGCATACATGCCCTGTCCTTTGGGAAGTTACCCACTCTAGAGTCTGCAGCCACACTTTAGCTCACTGTACCTTTCACAGATGGGAAATATCCATGTGCATATCACTCTTTGTTGCGCCCGAATGGGCAGTCCAGCACTGAAATGCTATGGCAATTCCCTTCTGAACAAGAGTACCAACAGCAACCCCATACACATGTTTCAGCCTTGTTGGACATGATCAGTGAGGTGCAGCTGTGTCTCTCTGAGCACAATGAGCAAGGGGTCCATGTCTGGATGACCCTGGGAAACATAGGGTGACAAGACCTCAGGCCCCATGACTGATTTTTGATGATTTTACTTATGTTTGGTTTTTACAGTCATAGGATCTTTTTATCAATATGAAGAAGCATTATCATCTTCCCACATGTGCATTATTTAACTCACCACCCCTAAACGTGTTCACCTGACTCCAAATCATGGTTATACAGAGTCCAGGGGAACATTGTGAAGGAAGGAGGCTAGGGAAAGACGAAGGGTAAGTCGGAGAGAAGGTTAGAACGTAGGTATTGATATGTAGGGGGCTTCTTGTTTACAGTTATTAGTTATTAATTGTGCCCAGTTGGTTTTAGCAAGAGTTGTTGCATCCCATTCTGATTAGAATTTATTTTACAATCTGAAACGTCCTCGCACAAACATCCCATTCGTTCCTCCGCCAATTCGTGATTCATTATTTGCATACGTTACATTGCTTCATGCAATAGACATATGTTTACATTACTTCAAGTGAATTAGTTTACATTATATGTGCACGTTTCTGATCAAGTTAACACTCTCTATTGAGTCCTAAACATAGAAATGTTCAATAAATTAGTCAGTGCTGTCTACAGGTTTGCAGCCACTATTATTCTACTAGTCATGCAGTCAAAGAACACGCTAAACTAGAAAAAGTTGACATGCTGCTCTGCTCACAGCATGTAGCTTTATCAGGGGGACCACATTAGTCTCCCCCTGGTCAATAGCAAGACATCTGTAGTCTGGACTTCCTGGGTCAAACATGTGGACATGTGTAGCTCGCTCCTGTTAAGCCTAGGAAACACTCTTCATTTTGAAGCAAGGGAAGTCTGTGGCTCAACTGATATGTGAAGAGATACTTTTCAAACTATGATTGAGGTTGAAACATTGGACACGATGGATCGAGCAGAAGCAGGATAGGATGAAAGGTCTGAAGCTCAAGAGATTGAGAACCTATGTTGGGAACTTCGTGGATCTGCTTCAATGGAATTTTCAGAGGCACTGAGAATGAATCCCCTCATTGTCCAAGCCCGGAAGAGTTCAGGTTTCCAAATCTGTGAGAATAACGGTGGACATTTCACATTTAATAGAGGAGAGAGACCTCCTATACTGGGTCAGTGTAAATCCCATAGTAGATGGCATCAACTACCACCAACTGTTGCTGCCAAAATCCTTCAGAAAAGCAGTGCTCGAATTTGCCCATTCAAATTTAACAGGCAGTCCTCTCGGAATGGAGAAGAGACAAAATACCCTGCTATGCTGAGACCAATCGGTTTTGCACCTGTTACTCTGTGTGACAGAAAACCTCACCAGATGTACCCAGGACAGCATTGCAACCACTATCCATCACAGAGGTGCAGTTTGATCAAATTGGCATGGATGTGGTCGGACCACTCAAACTATCCAAATCTGGCATCCAATATGCTCTTCATCTGGCAACTACCTGGAAGTATTACCAATGAGGAGTAACAGCACCGAGGCAATAATGAAGGTACTTATTTCCTTCTTCATAAGAGTGTGATTCCCCACAGAAATTCTGACCAACCAGTGAATCATTTTCATGTCAAGGCTAATGACTGAAATGAAAGAATTGATGAAGATTCTATGTCTGTCTCCCATCACCATCTCCCATCTCCAAACTAACAGACCAGTGGAGCACTTGAACAAGACCATACAACATATCCTCCAGAACCTGGACTCTGAGGATGGCTGGAATCGGGATGACCTGATTCCATGGGCTTTCTTCGCATCAAGGAAGACCCCACCAATCTTCACCTGGCATTTCCCTCTTTACATTGGAATATTGACAAAATCCCAGAGATGTCCTCAACATTCTCTTGGGAGAAAGGGAAGGCCCTTATAGCGGATGGACCAGTGATCAACCCCTGATCCAGAACACCATAAACTACATTGGGAAGGTACAGGAATTGGTGAGAAAACATCTTGAACAAGCTGAAACCCATCAAAGGAGAGCATAAAACAAATAATCACTTCTTTGCATTTTTCAGGGGGGAGATCAAGTGATGATACTGTGACCAACTATGCAAAACAAGCTATTGGCACAATGGCATGGACCTTATCCAATCCCCATGGTTGCCTCTCCAATCACACATAAGTCCAGCAGGCAGACGGACGGAAACCAACACAACTATTTCATGTGAACAAGCTAAAAGCCTGGAGGGAAAACAGCAACACCCAGTTCCCAGAAAAATAGCTTGCCATCAAAATTGAGAGGAGTAACCATCCAAGTACATCTGACATTGCATGAACATCAAGAATTGGCACAGTGATTTGAAAGCATTTCCATGTTTTACTGATTTTTGTCCACAAATACACACCCCTCATGGAAGTTTGACCCGTCTGAAGCTCTACAGATTACCCGAAGCTCAGAAACAAATAATAAAGGAAGAGCTGAAGAAGATGATCTATTTGGGAGCGAAGTCGCACATCAAGTGGTCATCTCCCATTGTGCCTGTTCCAAATCCAGACACTACCTGGCAGTTTTCTATGGAGTTCCATAGGTTAAACAAATCTCCTGATTCAATACCTAACTCATGCTGAGGATTGATGAATTGGTGGAAAGACTTGGATCAACTAATTTCGAATCAACCCTAGACTTAACCAAGGATTACGGGATGTCCCTCTGGACACAGCTTTCTCTACTCCAGAGTGCTGTTTCAGTTCGTTGTCCTATCATTCAGACTGCATGTGGCCACAGCCACCTTCTAGAGGCTAATGGATCCGGTGCTCATGCCCTGCTGAGAATTTGCTGCACATACCTATGCAATTTTGTGGTACATACCTTCAGCTGGAAAGAGCATCTACAACACTTAACTTTAGATAGCAACCAGTTGAGTAAGGTACATCGGACTGCAAATCCAGTGAAATGCCATCTCAGATCCTCAACCCAACACTAGGGATTTCAAGTGAGAAGTGGTCAAGTATTTCCTTATCAAGCTAACACTGATCCCACAGTGGCAAACTAAAGAAAGGATATCTGACCATCACAAAATGAGACTGCAAAGCAAAAACAGCCTTTGATCAGCTAAACAAATCCCTATGTGGAAGTCTAGTACTAATTGTGTCAGATTTCTCCAAATAATTAATTCTACAGACGGATGCTTCCATGGTGGGATTAAAGGCAGTCTTGTCACAAGTGGAAAAGGGGAAAGCAAATCCCATTATGTATTACAAGCAGGTGCTCCATTCCCATTAACTATCCCATTATTGAGATAGAGACCCTCGTCATAAGATGGGTTGTCTATGCCCAGCGATATTATCTTGCCAGTTCAAATTTGTCAAAGATCATGCTCCATTGGTGTAGATGGCAAGGGACAAGGATACCATTTCCTGCATCCTGAGGTGCTTCCTTGTATATCAGCCCTTCTTATTTATTGTGGGACACATAGTAGACACTAGAGATGTCAACCAACATGGAGGTTGTGTCATTGTATCCCCAGTTAGCTGTCAAACAGGCAGAGAATGATGAAGGGGACTTGGAAGCATGGATGGGGCAGAGTGACAAAGCCAGTACACTAGATCTGTTGGGAAGCATAGGAAACCCTCTCAGTCGGGGGGTCAAAGGCCTACCAGGGAGTAATCCAGTGTGAGCTCTACCCCTGAAATGTACTGTGCCAGTTCAGATGGCCTCAATTCCTGTCCCCCCGGCTCTTGTGCCAGCATGGGCTTTTGCAGTCCCCACCTAACTCAGACCATGCCCCCTTAACAAGATCCGCACCAGTGTTTCTTTTTTCATCTAGAAAGACACCATCCAATCCAGAAAAGCTGCTGAGAGAATACTCAGTAGAGTCTGACCCAAACACCCATGCCATGCTGCTGAGAGAATAGCCAGGAGAGTCTGAGCCAAAGACCGACACCATGCAGCCAGAGACACTACTAAAAACTGTCAGCACCACAAGTCACCCAGGGACCCAACCTCAACACATGGAAAGAACTCAATCACCATAGGAAACCAGTGCCTAAAGATCCAATGAGAAATCCAGAGAGAGATGCAGATTAAAACTGCAAACCAGAATGAGAGTCCTAATTGCTGCGAAGTGCTACCTGAAAGCACCAGTGAGCAAACTCGAGTATAGAAAAATCCCCTAGACCACCAGAGGAATGGAGAGCGAATGACTCCCTCTCCCCTATTACCATGATGTCCCACACCGGGTACACAAACTTGAACATTACCTTCTTGGGCCACCATTGTGTTTGTTATGCAGTGAGGATGTGCATAGGGCTTAGCTCCCTTCTTGTAATCTTTTCCAAAATCAAACCTTCCCGGGTGGGGAAGTCAGGACCAGATTGGCTGGGGAAAATGAACCAATCAACGGAGGGGTTTGGTTCAAAGAAGAGCCCACAGGATGATGGAAGTGTGGGTTATCCAGGAAAGGTCAGAGAAGGAGGAGCTGTAAAACCAAGAGACCAAAAGGAGGGAGGAAGAAGTGGCGGAGTGTGAAGATGAATTGTGGAAAATGTGGGCTACTGGTTATGAGTGGAAGTCATTCTGCTGTATGAGTGCGAGTGAATGTGTAGCAATTGTTTGTAAAATATATAGTGTAAGGATTCATTGTGACGTCTATTGTTTAGACTGAAAGGAGCATGTGTGAATAGTAGTGATTTGGAGAGATGGTTAGTGTGTGTTTTGGAGGGATGATCAGTGGTTTGAATTAACCTTATTAGTGCCAAGGACGAGGTATCTTGTCCTTGGAATTCCCTCCCTGTTGCCAAGGATGAGATACCTTGTTCTTTTTGGCACTCTGTTTTGTGCGATCCCTGCAAAGCAGGGATCAGACAAAACTGTAATCCAACCACCGGACTTTGTGAGGGGGAGGTCCCCATCACTGCCCAGGGGTTGGATTTCCTTCAATCTCACGTCGACATGCGTGACGCACGCCGACATGAAATTGCAAGTAAATTCACTGCGGCAGCCATTTTCAGCTGCCGCAGTGAAAAGAGAAGGTAAGCTCCCTTCTCCCTCTGCCTCGATCTCCGGCTGTATTTCAAGCCGGAGATGGAGGCAGGTATCGTTGGAAAGGAGAGATTCTCCCCTTTCCAACGATACCTTGTGTGACAGCATTGCTCATCACAGATCGGGTGCAGAGTGCTCGATCCGTGGCCAGCAATGCCACTGGACCACCAGGGATTTGTTTTGGGAGCGGGGTAGAGGGGCTGCTTACTAGGTAAGCAGACCCTCTCCCCCAAGTCCCCAAAGCATTGTGCCACAGCTCTGGAGACCCATGGGGGCAGTGATCATCTGCCCCCAGGGGTGAGGATAAAAAAAAAAATTCAAAGGAAGGGGTGATGTGGCAGGGGGTTTGGGGCCCACTAGCCACCAGGGATTGTTGAAAAAGTGGTGTCGATGGAAAGGGGAGATTCTCCCATTTCCAACAACACAATTTATGACGGCATTGGTGGTCACAGATCGGGCGCAGAGTTCTCGATCCTTGACCAGCAATCCCACTGGTTCAGTAGACCACCAGGGATGGCTTGCAAGGTGGGGGCATGTTTGAAAATGATTTATTTGTTTTGTTGGTGTGACCCTAGGTAACAAATGTTTTTTGTTTTGTTTACAGCTTTTTCTATGCGAGCAGCTGAAACGTTATGTGAGTACTGTTTTTTATTATTCTATGGTTAGGCCCCTCTATCAGTGGGGTGGGTGAGACTGGGGCTGAATTGTTGGTGGTGTGGGTAGGAATGGGCAGTCTGGGCAGATATGTTGGTTGGCTGGGACACAATTGCAGGGGCAGGCCAAAAATTGCCCCCATTGGTGTTTCCCTGGGAGCAGATCCCTCCCATGTGGGTTGTCCATCTGCAAGCCCAGGCTCCACCTCTGGCTGTGCTATGTTACAGATGTCACCTCCAGGGAGGAATGGGGATCCTGCTGGGGCTCCCTGGAGCTGCTGTTGTGCTTAGGGGATGGTACACCCACATGGTACATGGCTGTCCAAGGCCAGGGACATCACCTCCAACCGTCCTGGAGTTGCGGCTGGGCTGCATTACAGCTTTTCCCTTCGGGGAGGTATTGGCACACTGCTGGGACTCCCTGGTGGGGAGAAGCTGTAATGCAGGGCAGCCAGGGCTCCATCAAAGTCGGCGGTAATATCCCTGGCCTTGGTCACCCTTCTCCCATGTGGGTCTTTGCCGGGGGTTCTGGGCAATCAATTCTGGGCCGATTTGCATAAGTCAGACCTCTGCGGATTTCCACAGGTGTCCTCTTTTCGGAAATGCATGGGGTTCCCTGTTTTCCTTGGTGGCTTGGACACCCGAGGCCCATATCTGTATGTTGTGCCCATCTGGAAAAAGTGTGAAATTCAGCTGTCAGAACAGACTTGGGGTTACCTGTGTTTTAGGCTTTCCCCTTGGTGGCCAGGTAGGTGCACCCACACATGTGAGGTACCGTTTTCATCGGGACAACTGTGGGAACGCAAGACAGTAGGCCATGTGTTGTTGCCGGCGTGTTTCGGTGGGTGAGCCAAGTGAAATGTGCGGAAACTGTGTTTATTTTACCACATTTCGGACTTTGCCGGGGTGTCTGGGTAATATATTGTGGGCCGATTTGCGCAAGTCAGACCTCTGCGGATTCCCACGGGTGTCTTCTTTTTGGAAGTGCATGGGGTTCCCTGTTTTCCTTGGTGGCTTGGACACCCTAGGCCGATATCTGTATGGTGTACCCGTCTGGAAAAATCATGAAATTCAGATGTCTGAAAAGACTTAGGGTTAGGGGTGTGTTCGGCTTTCTCCTTGGCGCCCAGGTAGGTGCACCCACACATGTGAGGTACCATTTTCATTGGTATATGTCTGGAAATGCGGCAAGGTAAAACTTTTGTTGTGTTTGTGTGGTTTTCATAACGTTTTGACCCATTTGCTGGTGCCCTTTGTCACATAACCCTTTCATTTCCCAAATGTGCCCTACATTTAGTTGTTGCTTTAGGCACCATACACTTTTGTAACCTGCAAAAGTCACCTACCCTTGAAAAGGTCTACCGGTGCTCTTTCAAAAAATGTATGCTTGCCGTTCCTCACCACATTGGTTTTCCTGATTTACACATGCTAAGTAGGTCTGTTCAAGCCATAAGCATAAAACTCCTGTGTACCATGGTTCAGTGTTTGGCTTGTGGTATTGCTTGTTTTTTAAAACACTACAAAAATGTGTGCTTTCCTAACTGCAAGAGTCGGTGGGATGTAGTGGAGCATTGCTTTTCTCAAAATTCATAGAAGCCATTGCCGTACCAAGCCAACCATGTCCACCACATACCTTTTTTTCTGTCATTTTCCCGCTTTTCCCCCAATCTATGGCATTTTCCTCTACCTAGTTCTTGCCCGACCTACGCAAATCACCCCTTCCTAAACTTTGAATTTCGTCTACTTTTCAGAAATGTATGCCTTTCTGTCCTCCAATTCGGCTTTCCTACCCTTTTCTTCCATTCCGTCCATGCATGTCCAATTGGAAAAAAATGGCCAAATTCGCCTACCTCTCACAAAACGGTTGATAACCACATCAAAATATTTTTTTTTTGTTACCACTCAACCTGTTCTGGAAAGCCAGGAACTCAGCACATCAAACCATTTGTTCCTAGCTCTTACAAGGAAAAAAACACAGGCTTCTTTGTACATCATTATATTGCCATTTTTTGAAACAACACAAAATGTTTGCACTTTTTGCTTATTTTATCTCACCCCCCTACAGCAACTGAGGATTCCTGGGTGGTGCTACGCCCACCTACATGTGAGAAAAAAGGGGCCAAATTTGGCAGAGATATCTCATGTAACAAAAAAGTTACAAGGCATTGAATGGCGACATACCGAAATCACCAAAAAAGGCCTTGGCACTGGGGGAAAAACCCATGGCAGTTAAAGGGTTAAGACTGGTAGTTTGGAGGGAGGAGTAGTGGTTTGAGGTAGTATTAGTGGTTTAGAGGGAACATCAGTGATATTGAGGGAGGAGAAATGGGTTGGAAGGAGGAGTTGTTTGGTGAAGGAAGATGTATTAACATCTTAGGGTGGAGGCCAAGCCTAGGAGGCGTGAAACATTGAGGGGACAGAGGATTGGTGGCAGGAGCAAGGAGGAGGGGTGATGTAATAAGCATAGCCAAGAAAAGGGTGAAAGTGGGGGTGTTAGAGAAAGTTTGAATCCACATTGTAATTGCAAGTCACTATTGCAATTCCCTTTACCACACTAATAACTGGGTAGAGAATGTACAGTTAAGAAGGCCCAGAAGCAGTTTAGATAGCTGGCGATAAGATTACCAAGCCAATTGAAAAGTTAATTAAAACTCTTGAACTGCCTCAGTGCTTTGGAGTATTTAATTTATTGTGCCTTCTGTTCCAATTGTCTGTTTGTTTTAATGTTGTAGTTCTCAAACAAAATAAATATTGCAATGCCAATTCTAAAAACACAATGATGGAGGTGGTAAGCAACCCTGCTGTTATGAATGCTCATTTGGAGGCCCAAGTCAATTCCACTTTGTCAATCCAATGCCATGCAAATGTCAGCAGCAAAATGCAGATAAAGCAGAGTGCATTGTGATGTATGGTGACCGGTTGATGCTCTTCTATGTTTTTCCTGGCTTTATCGTCAATATCAAGAGGTTTTGCACATGTCTGTTCCAGTCGCTACTGTTTTACGGATTGAGCATTGACTTTTAAAATGCAAATAACATTTAAAAAAAGTAAAATCAAAATAGTGTTGGATAACAATAGGGTTCAAAATGTGATTACTGATATGGAGATTAAATTGATTTTCCTCACTTAACTGTTACCTGCGCCATCCAGGCCTTAAGATTAGTTGCATACTACATTGACTAGAACACCAGTCTCCTTATTTTTGCTTACCATGCAGTTGACTTGGGCAAAAATGTGTGCTTGGTAGTGCAGTTTCCTTCTAGTGCCATACATTGGGTCGAGCAGTGAGGTGCAGTTTCTTCTCTTTAGGCATATCAGCATGAGGTAAAAAGAAATAAATCAAGCTGAGGTCACTCCACCAGACAAGGTGACTCACATTGTGGCAAAAGGGGCATTTAAAAATGGCTGATATTTCAGTTCAGTACCTGATCCGTCACTTGATACCCACTGACCAATGAGCATATGACATAGCTTAGCCCCTGTTACACTTTGGCGGCATTTGTTGTTGTCTGATATACATGCAATAAAAGGATACTGGTGCCAGTGAATGGTAAGTTCAACCACTTTATTCTATCTCCCACTTCTTTAAATTTATTAAAATACTGAAAAAGAGCTCGGTAATAGCATTGAATGCTGTAACAAAGAAGTACTTGTTACAAACCCAAGCTAGGGGAAACTCCATTCTATCTGCCCCGAATGCAAACGTTATTCCTTATCCTCCGTTGGACGTATCGGGTCCAAACAGTAATAAACATAGATGCTAATGAAAATGCATCTAAATTTGCCACACAAAAAAGAAATAAATCAGCTAAAACTGTTGAAGCAAAAGCATCTAAAGAATCACAGTTACTAGCTTCACATCATCAAGATATTTGAAAGGCATTAGATGCCTACATGGCTGGGCACTCTATGCCGTCAACACTTGGCCCTTGTCGCACTAACTCCAACAATATGCAGCATTTAGATGCAAACATAGAAACAGACAAAGATCATTTAGCCTCTGCTGCACCAGATCATCTGGACAATGAACCACAGTTCAGATAGAAAATCTAGAGGCTGATAACTCAAAAAATCGACCTGACTTAAATCAAACGGGTAAAAAAGTGAACTTTGACTCACTATCTCCTGCCTTAGGGCCTGCTTTGTGTTCTAACATATTAAAAGGAGTTGGGCAGATGAAAAAACTGCATTAGCGTGGATTGCTCCTGAAATTCTGTGCTTAATTAAAACTGCACTATTAAATATTAAAGACACAAAGGTCCTTCAAACTAACAAAATTGCTAACAATGCGATTAAACCTCCAAATGTTGATAAATTGGTCACACAGGCATCCAAACGACCAGCGACATATTCTATAACTCTGGCCTGTAGACCTCCACCACAAATACAGTACGATTTAAATCGATGTTCAGTGATGGCAATTTTTTCAGATATACCCTTGTTATATCAACAGCTATCGAATTGGTTGAATTTACAAATGAGAGAAGCCTAAATTCTGTGAGGATTTGGATGAACTCCTAACAAATGTAATCCAAAACACTATTTGGTCTGCCAAAAACGAACTGCACTCTATGGGATTCATGATTTTTGCAGAAATATCAACATCTGTATGTAATTTTGCAACTCCGAACACCCAAGTTGCATATAAAACCAATAGTATGCCGCTGAGTAATAAAAATCAAAAACCCAAATTCCGTTGGATGCTACAATTGTGCCAATGGTAAAAAATAACTAACTCTACCGATAAAGACTCATGAAGTCTCTTTAGTCAGCTGGAATTCGAGAGGATATAAGCATCTTTTGAATAATGATATAAATAATATTGGAAATGATGTGGTATTCTTACAGGAGACGTGGTTGACATCTCCTTCTGTGTGGGATAATTATGATATTCATTTGAATCCCGCTAATAAAGCGACTCGCGGGAGACCCTCTACTGGTCTCTTAAATGACATTAAATCAAATCTGGAGTTAAAATCAGAAATGTGGGCGTCCCAGAATGCATATATGCAATTGGTAAAGCTCCATGTTCAATCAACCTCCTATGCTTTGATCAATCTCTACTGGAATCCGGTGGGGATCACAGACACCGTTTTTTTTTTTTAAAGATCTAAATAATCTGATGGATCTTATTGTTCTTGACATAACTGTTGCCCATATCATTATAACAGGAGACCTCAACCTTTGTATGCAAAAAGAGGTTTTATTCGACTGGAATAGATTGAAACTATGGAATTATTTTGTAAAATCTCACAGTAGGCATATGTTGAATGGAGCATTTAAATTGGATATTCCCCCTCATCCAACATGATGCAGAGGCAATAGTGTGGCTACAATAGACTATATTTATGTGAACGGTGCACTCATTTCTCATGTCTCTGACTTTTGTATTCTTGTAACTGATACTAGCGATCATGATATACTCACAACAAAAAGGACACTAGAAGATGTGGGTGAGAATAGTAATAACATGTGAGTTCAAGGATACATAATTGTTAATACTAAACAGAATAGACTATGATAGTCTGAGGACCTGTTAAAGGCATTTAGCAAATATCTATCTTCAGAGTTACATAAGGAAAGTATGAGTATTTCAAGACATAATACGGTTTATAATGATATGATGCAGATGTTTCAAAATGATACATGTAATCATTCTATGAATAAATTTAAGTTACATGTTTACAATCATGAGGTTAAAATGAGGAAAAGTTGGTCCAGGCTACAAAAGCGACAGGCATTAAAACAACCACTTGCTAACCCAAATTAGAACCAAGTGTAAGTATTGGTTACGAAGTTAGAAATATCAATTATATCAGAGTGATGGAGCCAAAATGTTAAGCGTTCTGGAAACTAAGAACACAGCTAATATATGAGCAACCCTAAATCAAACCACAAATGGATCCCAAACTGTTATACAATCCAATAGTGTTACAGAGCAAAATTGGATAACCCATTTTAAACAATTATATTCGGTGCCCATAGGCTGTGCAAACCTTGCTTCCATTGATGTTGCAAAGAATTTCCATCTTGATTTTGATATGGCAGACATTCTATTCTATATAAACAGAATAGGTCGTTCCAGAGCTCCTGGACCTGAGGGTCTTTCAAATTTTACATTTAAGCAACATCCTGAGCTCTGGGCGATTATTCTGTTTGATATATTAACATCAATAAATCGCACTCAATCGCTGCCTCAGACTTGGAAGCACTCAATCATACTGCCTGTTTACAAAAAGGGCAATCAGCAACCTCCATCCAGCTATCGGACAATCGCACTCTTAGATGCCCCAGGAAAAATCTTCAGTCGACTCATGTTGAAAGAACTAAATGAGGGGGCACTGAGAGCCAATCTGAGAGACCCATCACTCTCAATATGATCAAATCTCAATGGTCCATCCGGAAACAATCGCTATACTTAGCTTTTGTTGATTTTAGGGTGGCGTTTGATTCCATCGATTGGCTATTTTTGTACAGAAAATTAAAACATTACAAATGTCCACCTTCTTTGCTTTAACTAAGTATGCATCTTCACACAAATATTACAATGCAGGTAAGGCTGTCTCTTGAAGGTCGTCTATCCTCTATATTTTCTACTCTACAAGGCCTAAAACATGGGCGTATATTGTCCTCCACCCTATTTAACCTGTATATATTAAATATGGGAGAAACATTTATGGATGCCATATGAGATGCCCCGAAACTTCGCTCCAAGAAAATTATGTGGTTGTTGTATGCAGGCGATCTGGTCCTTTTGACCCAGACGCCAATTGGACTTCAAAACCTGTTGAATAAACTTGATGGTTATGGACATGGAAATAATCTTGTGATATAAACAGAAAGAAACCCAGATACTAGTTTGCAATAATAGTATTGGAAACAAAAAATTGAAGTGGAAATTACAGAACATAGAACTATTGGTTGTCACACCATATAAGTACCTAGGAGTTTTTATCACTAGTACTTTAGTGGATGACATGTATAATCTGGAACTAAATAATACATTGCAAACTTTAAAATCACAAGCAAAAATTCTTGCATATAAATATGGGACATTTTCATACAAACACATTGGACCTCATTACAAGTATGGCGGTAAGGCAACAAAGGCGCCGGTATCGCTACCGGCACCGTTGCTACCGTACCGCCATACTAGGAGTTCTGCTCGCAGGTGCCCTTGCAGCCACCAGGTCTGACCTGGTGGCCTTACCGGCACCCGCTAGCAGAATATGATGGCAGCACCGGTACTGGTACCTGTGCTACCACCCTCCCCATTCCCATTGAAACCAATTGGTTTCAAATGGGAACGGGGATGTACTGGACCCGGCAACAGTGAAAGGGCAATTACCAGGTCCAGCTGGGCCGGAATAGCCCGGTAATTGCCCATTCGCAGGGGCCGGATCCGGATGCGAGTTTGGAGGTAGCCTTGCTGGTAAAACCGGCAAGGTTACCTCCAACCTCGTTATGAGGCCCTCTGTCATGTTTTATCAACAAAAAGTGATCCCCATTCTGCTGTATGGCTCTGAAACAAAGCTTCCAAGAGATCATGCATGCTGGGACCTATTTGAGTCTCGCTTTTGGAAACAAGTTTTACAGTTACCAAATTGTACCCCTTTGCCTATTATATGGTTTGTATTGGGTTCACTGTCTCTCTACTCACAAGTCTTGTGGAAAATGTGCACACTATTGAGCAAGTCTTTGATGAATATCAATGCAACCAATCTGTTACGTGTAGTAGCACATTATTTATTAACATCAGACCATGTGTTTCCCTTTTCCTGGCATAAATATATTCTAAATGCATTGGCAGATGCTTCAGTCACACTTGATTTACTCATACAGAATCCAGGGTGATCCAAAACAAAATCTTTCAATATGATTGGATTTGCAATCAAACCAAATGTTCCACATATAAAGACTTTGATGTACTTTTATTTGGAGTCAAACGATTTCTCATTATGGCAGATTATTTGATGAAATGTCCTTCACCATATATTTGTAGACAATATATGCAATTCAGATTCAATCTGTGGGACACAAATGATGTGTTAGCCAGGAGAAGACAAATATCACAAGAGCAAAACTATTGTCACTTTTGCACAAATTTATTAGAGAAAGAGACCCTGCAACACATTATTGTGGTTTGTCCCATGTTGGACATGAAACGACAAATTTATTTGAAAAAATGATTTGCCATACATTAGATTCTGATCAAGTTTGGCATTTTTTCTAGCACCAAATTAGCGGTCAGAGTGGCAATAGTGAGTTTTTTGGACTTGATCCTTCCGCGGGTTGAAAACAAGCCAAGTAAGAAGACGGATGATATATCCAATTAAGAAATAAGTGTCTTGAGTACCATTTGTAGACTGTGTTGAGACAGAAGATAATGGTGTTAAATGTATTTCTTTTGCTTGCATAGTATGGCAAATTTTATTGAGTTTTAGTAATATTTCTTTTATATGTATTGTAACAAATTAAGAAAATGTTCAAAGACGTGGTTTGAAATGTAAATAATTGAGAAGTGAACAATGGTATTGTAAATAATTGTTTTATTTGATTGATGTTTGAAAGGTTGATTTTATCAGCAAACCAATTACAACATATGTATTATTTTTTTTTAATTGACAGGCCTTCCCATCTACATCTACGTACACAATCCATGTTCCAAATTGACCCATCCTGAATTCCTACTGCATTGTGAAACACTTCCTTTACTCTAATGGGCCTGGAATACTTGGACTCTCCCTTCCTGACCAATCTTCCCTTCTTTATCCTGACCTAAACAACAGGTGCCTCACGTCCCTGCACAGAACCACCAAACACCTCTTCATTCAAGCTTTCACTCATTCCGCTTCTTGATTTCCTGCCATCCACCCATACTGGATTCAAAGCAGTGCTGGGCCCTCTGCCCCTCATTAACAAAATGGAAACTTTCCAGAGTCAGCTCGAACAGATGTCCTCATACTCCATAGCTATTCCTCTATCACCACCTCAACAGACATGTTATTTCTGTGGGCCTGCTCCACGCTTTCACAACTACCCTGTTACATCTCTCCACAAGGCCATTGGTTTGAGGGTGATAGTTTGCTGAGAATTTCTTATGGATACAAAGCAACCGGGCATAACTTGCCATCTCGCTACTTCTGAATTTTACACCATTGCACTAATGACAGTGTTTGGGTAACCCTCTCTTCTGAATACATGCTCCAAGAAATGTATGACATCAGATGCAACAACCTTCCATGCCATTTAAATCTCAAGACACTTAGAGCAGTAATCCACCATGACAATCCAAAATCTCTTCTCCCGACCAAGATTGACATATGTTTCCAAAGCTCCTCTGGCCATCAAATAACCACCAACTCAGACTTACGTACCTTACAACAGTTGTCTGTGTGTTTAACAGAGCCAACAACATCTTAAAATCCTTTCAACTTTAAGATCCACAGCAGGCCACCAATAATTGGATCAGACATTCCATTTGGTACCTGTTGACCCTGCATGACCCTGCATGACCCTGATTTGCTCTCTCAATTAAACCTTCTCTCAATCTAAGGGGCGGTATCAATTTGTCACCTCTCACCAACAAGTCCTCTTTGATGGAACACTCATCCCTAACTTCCATAACGGGATGCATGCATCATCCAACAAACCTCTACTCGGCCAACCTCTCATTGTATACTTTATCACTTTGCACAGGACTTCATCAGCCATCAACTACTAGATCTACATTTCTCTAGGAATAACATCCAATATAAATACAACAACCTCCAAATCTTCCACCTGAACCTCCTCCTGCACCTTAAGGGGTAACTTGGAGAGGAAATCAGCCACTTTGGTCTTATTACAAGGCACATACTTGCAGTGGCATCACTAAGAGGGTCCTGGGGGCCAGGGCCCCCCCTGTGAAACCCTGTGCCCCCCCCTTATACCCCCTACCCAAGACAAGCAGTGACCATGTTCTCCGACTACTTTTGTCTTTGGCCCCCTCTGTGCCCCTCCTAAATGTGATTCCTGGCGACGCCACTGCATACTTGACCTCAAAATGGTAATGCTGTAACCTCAAGCTTAATCTTGCAAGCCTGGGCATTGCTTTGCACAAACCTCATGCTGAGACAACCTCCACAAGAGGTTTGTGATTGGTGCATATATTAAATGTACTGCCCGACACATACTTCCTATAACAACCCCATTTCGATAACCAAATACTTGCTCTCCACCTCCGTCACAGCCTTGGATGCCTGACAGATGACCCTCTCATGTCTGTCTTCCATCACCTGTGACAACACCGCCCCTAACCCGATGTCACTGGCATCTATGGCAGTTTGGTCTTTCTACCAATTGAAAATCCTCTCAGACTTAAAGATACACACAAACTCTCACATTCAGCATTCCACTCAAAATGCACCTCCTTCTTGAGTAATCTTCTCATAGGCTCTGTCAAACTAGCAAGGTTGCGTACAAACTTGACCTGAGCTCTTCCTTATTCTTGGGCTGCGGCACACTCTTGATGGCCTTCATAGAATCAACCTTGTGTTTATAACCTACTCCACTCGCTGCTTGTCCTAAATACTCGACCTCAGCTTATTTAAATCTGCATTTGCTCTTTTCATCTTCAACCCCTTCTCACTTAAGGTACTCAGCACATCACGCAGTCTCTCATCATGCTGACATTCTCCTTTCCCAAATACAATGATGTCATCCTGGTAAACCAAGGTCCCCTCTAGACCCTTCATCACTTGGGCAATTGCCCTCTGAAACACTGCAACAGCAGATGCTAGTCCAAATGGCATTCTTCTATAGTGGTACATGCCAAAAAGTGTGATGAAAGCTGTTACATTCCTGCAATCCTCCGTGAGGTTGATCTGGTGGTACGCATTGGACAAGTCTAACTTAGTAAAACATATCTGTCCCCTCAATGCAGTTCAATATTTCTGACATTATGGGCAGTGGATATTTGTCTCCAAAAATATTCTTGTTTAAGTCTCTTATATCCACGTAGATCCATACATTTCCATTCTTTTTAACTGAAACCACAATAGGGCTCTCCCATTGGGGCAACTCACTTATTTCAATGATCCCATCATTATTGAGTCTATTCAACTCTTACTCCACACTTCCCACTAATGCAAAAGGAATCAGTCTTGTCCTGGCATGCACATGTGGAACTGCTCCTGGCTTTAAAATGATTGTATGAGCATCATTCTTTAACAATCCTAACTTCCGATGAAACAAGTCATCAGCACTCTTCTTCAAGTTCTTCTCCACTCTGGTTTGCTGCTCCTCACCACTAACACAGTGGCTCATCCTCACAAGGATCCAATCTAATCCATAACGCTGCCTGATCCTTCTAGACCAGGACATTCAGACCCTTCTTTGCTATGTACATTTTTATCTCCGCTCGGCAGTTTTAAAATACACTATGCTCTTGATCCAACCTGTGATAAAAATCTTCAAACCTTCAAACCCCCCTGGTTTCTTAATGTCAGGCTGATTAGGTTTGGCTCTCAATCCTTGGTATTTAAGTTTTTCCAACGTCCCAGCTGTTATAATGGTGTATGGAGAGCAGCAATCCACCATTACTGACAACTTCCAATTCTCAAACATTATGTCACATCTGAGGCATTTTAATTCTCCATTGGCTGGTTCACTTACTACCACCACACTGTCCTCTTCTGAATCTGTATCATTTTGTACCAAAGACACATTCTTCTTTTTCTACAGAACAGGGCAAAGTGTCCCTTCATCCTGCATATCGCACATGTCTGGTTGATGGCAGGACATATTTTTCAATTGGCATACTGGCCTACTTTACGACACCTGAAGCATCTATCTTTATCCTTGCTTTCATTCCTGAACATAGTTTCTTAATTCCTCTTTTAAACTCCCTGCTATTGTGATCCTTAGATTTTGTGCATTGAACATTTGACACAGCTTCATCACCTTCCACTTTGTCATTCTTGCTCCTGACCACATGCTCACCGGAATCTTTCTCCGCCTGATTTCCCGTTTGTGCCTGAAGAACCTGCTTTTGCTTGTCCTCCTTCAAACAAACCTTTAGCTATGGGCATGGCTTCAGACAGAGAAAAATGGCCTACTATCCACAATTGATCCTGGACGAAGGGGTCCTTAGTGTTGATGTTGATTTGATCCTTAATCAGCTACTCTAACGTAATACCAGCTGTTAATCGACATGTGTGAGCCAGCTTCTTGTTCACTGAAACAAACTCTTCCACTGTGTCATCCTCTGTGACCTGGTATAGAAATGATACCTGCTGATGGCGACATTCATTTCTGGGGGAGAAAATGTACCTAGCTGTCTTAATGCCCAATCATGTTCATCAAGATCATCTGCTTCATCACCAGACAATTCTGGCAATTCTCAGTACAGGTGTTGGCCCACTGGCCCCAAACCCATGCAACAACATTAATTGCATGTTCTGTGGTGTTAGTGCTACTTGTTCAACAGTTTTAATGTAATTTTCCAATATTATTTGCATTCTGGCCACAATATAGTTGGGTGACCAGGATTTGGCAGAAAACATTCTGGTGGATGTACTGTGATGTCTTGCATGTTGATGTCAAGTTGTCTTGTACAAAGTTCACTTGGTCCAATTTGAAAAGAAAATGTGATGCTTTTATTTAAAAGCAAGGGACCATTTATAAAGCAGGATCAAAGTGGACAGTTATCCTATTATTCATATTTTTGTTGTTGTAGTGTGATGAAGAAGAGTGCTGAGAGTAATTAAGATTACCGCCTGTGACTGAGCTTGCCCATAGAAGATGGTACACTGTTGCGTGACAATCATAGGGTGCTTTACTCTAGCCCCATAGTCACAGCTGCAGCCGTTAGGGCTTGCAAGCACACGCTGGTAACCTATTTGATAATGACGCTGAGGCAGCGTTACTTTTTCCAATTAATTCTCGCCATGCCTGGCCCACCTGTGAATTGCGGCCTGATGCCTGCTGCTGCAATGGGGACCACCACGCAGGGATGCTGTTTCCCAGCCTGCCCACTGAGTGGGGGTTCTGCTAGTCATCGGAGGCTCGTCGCCAAATGATGTACTTGCATTAAAGGATACCGGAGCCAGTGAACCGTAAATTCAACCACTTTATGGGATCTTGCAATTGACCCTGTGCTTCCTCCAACACCCACTCTGTAACTGCCTCTCACTCACTATACCAACATTCCCTCAAGCACCATACACTCCACATAACAGCCACACAGAAGCATAGGAGAAAATGAATCATCTGGAATTTAACCAGTAGAATCTTCTTTGCATTTTCACTGGACATATGTAGTGTTTTGTACAATAGAATATATGCAAACATCCATTTCAAATAATTTTCAACACATCTACTGCAATCGCAGCAAGATCCCTTTCACTCACTGTTCCTAAATATGGTGTTGCAAAGCAAAACACAAAGGCCCATTTCTTGCATCTTATAGACAATCCACTGGATGTTTACCACCCTGTAAAATCTGCTCATACCACTTCGGTTGCCCCTGTCAAATGTACTAACTGCAAATCCGAAGGACATAGTGTTTAAGCACTTTCAGAACAATGCAGAGAACAAATACATCTCAGAGCTCTGAACAGAAAAGAAAATAACAGTTGACAAAACCAGCTTTCTCATTACTATTTCTCACTAACTGCTGTTTTCCTTACCTTTGTACACTTTATTAATAACTAGACATCCATTGACCTTTTTATATATCCCTCCTATGATATTGGGCTCGTAGATATGTATGTTGATTTATGAAAGCCTCTGTTGGTAATTTTTCATGTCCTGGATTGGTAAACCATGGTGTAAAACCAAGACCGTGAACTCCTTGTTTATTGCTCTGGCTCATCTTGAAAACGTTTTGCAAGTGGGAGAGAGAGGAAGAGGAATCTGATTTCTCATCATCCGTCCTTCGTTCAAAGAAAGGATTCCATTTCCTATGGAATCCACTTACACCTAAAAGCAAGAGAGTTCCATAGGAATACAATTTAAATGCCACCAACAATGCATTGTTTGCAGACAGAATTTAAATATTTTACCAAACAATTTGTAAAGTAAAGAGTAAATGCAATTTTGTCTGTGTTTACTCTTTACTTGTGTGCTGCGTTTTGCAAATGTTAAGAATTGCATGTCGGGGACGTATCCACACCCAAGTGCTAATGCTGACTGTGCCTGAATTCAATCAGCAATTCTTGCAAACAGGTCCCACTGTGCTTCCTGAAACCACTAGACATCCCATTGACACACTTTTCTGTACCTACCAGTACCAGCAGCTTCCATTCCTAGAACAAATATGACGTAAACTATGTATTTTTAACACTTATATTTCTTTCTAATTTAAATATCATTGCTGCATGAATTGCCAAGAGACTTATAGAATGTCCTCCAGAAGTACATAGTCACTACACAGCACAAGAAGTTCCTGAAAAGACATAGGAGAAGCTGAAAGGCATGGGAAATCATTCCAATTGTAACATACAGAATGGTAAATAGCTAGCTTGCAACTTTTGGTATATATTGTGGTTTCGAGTTACATCTGAAGAATGAGAGAGAAACTTGAGTGTCTACAATATGACTCTGAATCCATTGGTGGAATAAACCCAGCACTTAAAAGCAACCCATCAAAAACTGTATGTTTTGTATTCCTGCAGCCCCACTGGAGTCATTTTCCAACTTTTCAACCCTTGTGATGTCCCCATGGAAAAGCATTGCAAGGGCTGGAGAGCTTGAGGGAATTATATAAAACTATAACACTTCAGTTTCCATCTCCCCTCACCACAGAGCACCCTAAAAAGAGTAGTTGTGTGGGAAACCTTTCACAAAGCATTTCAGTTGACAGGTGCCCTACCCCTTTTCCACACCGCGAGCCCCTACACAATTGATTGCACACCATAAAATGATATGTAACAACAAAATGTTTTACATACATTTGAAATAAAATTGGTAAGAACACCAATAATTTGTATGTAAAGTAGATGGACCCCCCAAAAAATAAATATATACATGTTATATGCATTTTATTTAATTCAACCTCCCAAAAACAGTAGATAAAATAATGGAGGGAGTGGGGAAAGAAGCTGCAGAATATTATGAGTCCGGGTTTATATGCAAAGTGCCTTTCCCATGCCTACACCAAAGCCCAAACTATTGTCTTTGTCAATGCTTGTTCTTTAATGAATTGCACTGTTATTTTAACACTGAGATTTTGAATCAATTGTCCACTAAGTCCTCCAAATCATATATTTAAATGAAACCCTGTGTGTTTACACATATTTGGGACTACTTAAAAATGTAACACACAAATTAGGAATTGTCTTACAACTTTCCATATTTGAACACTTCAGAAATGAAGTCTGATGTATGCCTGTTGGTGCACATGTGTGCATGGTGCACTTGGATTATGGCAGGTGAATAGATTTGTATTTCTTCGTGGTTTGCAGGGCACTGCTTGTAAATTATTGGATCCTTCTGAAGCAGCTCTAGCCCTTGTTTTGACTTGGGGCTCAAATCCTTTAATAATAAGTTATGTGGTGTTGTGTTGCCTCTGCGTGATCAACTGCGTCCCTAACCGGTAATGTTTGGTGGTGCTGGGGGTCAGCGATTGCGCTGACAGCTTAATTAAAATAAATGTCTCTGCTGAGTTTGATGGAACACATGAACCCCTCCCGCGAAGTCCCCTTGCTCAGGTAACTCGTCAGCAGAGGGTCCCATGCCCACGTTTCCTGGTCATGTTCACAGGGTTTTCAACAGACATTATAACAGCTATGAATAATGGCTATCAGCTTAGGGTCATGTGAGACAGAAGAACTATAGTTCCCATTGTAAGAAGTCTAATTTCGCCTATAAAAGATGGGCTGGACTGACCCCCTGTTAGAGCACTTTGATTGTATCATTGAGATAAGACATAGTTGGATCTTTTTTTCAACCGCGACACATAGGAGCCAGGAGTGCCGGAGACAACACCTGAGCCCATGCGGAATGCTTCTCTGCCGGACACCACAGGCTGCAATACTAGTCCAAGCTTTGCACTTTTAAGTGAGAATAAGTTAAGCAAATATCTACATTTATAAAAATAGACAAAAGGTCATGCTTTGTGGCAGTGGTTAGTAGCTTTTTTGTAAATGAGCCTTTAATAGTGATGTTGAGATGGTAGTTTAAAAGAAATTGTATCTCCTTTCTATGTTTAGGCATCACTAGCAGCCTGGGCTAGCTGTCTGTGAACAATTATTAACTATTGGTGCCTGCAGCTTTTTGAAACCCGTGTTTCAAGGAGGCTGGGACAGCTCCCAGTCAGTGTGGGGCGATACTTGCAAGCCATTAGCAGGATAGCCAGGCTGGGAGAATTGTAAGCATTGGTTAGGGGGTATTCATTTTAAAAAATAGCCAATGCCTGCTTTATGACTGTAACCTGTGGGATATTTATAAAAAAAGCATGTGGTTGATTTTGAAGTTGCGTGTGTATTTGTAAAATGGAAAATTTTGGACGTCTTTAGGCCATGTTAATGTCACAGGGAGCTAGATGTCTGGGGGTATTTAAACAGGCATCATCTGTACGGGCTTACAGCCTTAGCTCAAGTGTAACAAACACACTTTTGCTAGCTCCCCAACATGGCAGGGAGATCATTATACGCTATCAGCACAAGCGCCGCATTTTATTGTAAAGCCCTGTGATAAGCACAACAATATTTTGCGAGAATTGTATTTTACGTATTGGTTAGGGGATATTCATGTTTAAACAATAGCCAGAAAATGCCATGCTTTGTGGCATGTGGTTGATTGTCATGTGAGGAACGTATTTTAAATCCAGAGTTCTTTGTTTTTTTTGTGAGGTAAAATGTATTCTATTTGTGGAACTGCACAGCCATCATTGGTGGATCCATGACCTGGTGCTGGGGATATGGATGGAGAGATGCCCATCTGTGGATAGCAATCCTATATCCGTCAAGAACAGAAGCTGCACAGGGCTATGATGGCTGATAGATATAGCAGCAGTGTGGGGAATACCTCACTGCATCAGAATGTTATTTTTACTTTATCAAGGGCGAATGAAAAGGGGCCTCTACACCCACTCGGAATGTGTTTTTATTGCATGAATGGCTTGGGGAGTTGTGTCCCCACAGCTATCCTGTCAGATGGCCCCTATACCGGGGACTGATATGTGTTTCGGGAATGCTATAGCGCATGCTTTTGCTTCATCAATGGGCCCAGGAGTTGTGGCCCCACAGTTATCCATTCAGAGGGCCCCTACACCGGATCAGAGGGGTGTTTAACTGGGGAATGATTTGCAACATGTGTCCGCTAGAGGACGCAGCCTTGTTTCAGCAAGGGCCAATGGGACAGGTACCCTACACTGGATCAGAATTGTTTTTGGTTGTATCAGATTTAAGGGCCAGGGTCACTAGGTCTGATTTGCAATATGGCGATTCCACAGGGCGCAGCCTTGCTTCATCACAGGGCCATGGAGTTGGGCCTCAGCCAGCACCACAGGATGACTGGATAGCCAGCACATTTCCTTTAAATGTGCAGCCCTCTATTGAATGTATGGGGCTAAGGGCCGCTTGTAATGCTTGCTCCTTCATGTCTGACAGTGGATGTTTTGGGTTTAAAACAACCCTGCAACAGCATTCAACGACCCCCAGTGAGACTGAAGTTGATGCACGGACTGGACTCTGGAGATATAAATGCCAGCTCGCAAAAAAGACAAAAGCTTCAACCCCAGGTACAAAATGAACATGTTATTGAATTAGGGGAAAGGTCTAAAGGGGCCTAAAAATAAAATAAATAGGGACTTAGTAGTGGAACAGGGAGTGCAGCGTCCATGGTCTATGCCCATGTACATGTACCAAGGCTTCAGGTTATAACAGCAACAGGCCATTGTTATAGCGGGTGGCACACACATTTGTTCAACAGGGGGTGATACAGCCCACGCAGTGGTGATTAGCGATGATGATGATACTGCTATAGCATATAACACCTTGATTGATAAAACACAATCTACACTGATAACTAATGGGGAAAGTGTAACATGTGTTAGTTGTGAGTTAAAAACGAACATGTCTAATGGCAAAGACCTGATTACAGATAGTGTTGTTAATGTCACACTGAACCCATCTGGCAAGACCATCAGACCCCAGGGCAATCCTTTGCCAGTAGAGATAGGCTCTACTGATCAGTGTGAGGCTACCCCCCTCAGTATGAATAGGAGGATGAGGACCTGAGGGCATGCGATAGGCATGTTAATAAGAGTGCACAGCTTGATTACATAGATGCAGCATTGGGTGCGGTGAGAGCAGATGAGAAACAACCCTATTCTAATCTGTCAACTGAGGAGCTTTGTGACATGGCATACAAGCTGTACACATGACCCCTGATGCCCTGTGGGTAAGCGCACATAATACTCACGATGTTCAAACTGCAGCAAAATGGTATACTATTCAGGGTAATGTGTTTGATAACTCCCAGGTTGCCCCGGTTGACATTCAGGAAGTTGATGCCATTAATTTTACGTCTGTAAACTACACAAATGCATGCATTTCCCATGATGTTAACACTCAGAGGACCCTGCTAACATACAAAACCACCCCAACGCTAGTATCATCGCAATAGATGACACCACAGATGTATGCGGCTTTATATCAGTCATGTGTGTGGGCCCCAGTAGAGTTCAAAGCTCTCTAGTTTCAGCGAAAAAGAACAAAAAATGCCCCGGTAGAGTGTCAAAACTTAAAACTTCAGCGCACAAGAACAGCAAAACATGTGGTTTGTCCCCACTTTAAAACCGAGCTATAAAAATGCGTTGGCTATGGTAAAACAATTGAGGGAACTTATCAGGTGTTCTATTACGTATGTGGAGCAGGCAATTTCTATATTAAGAAAAGAGCTGGCTGATGGCGCTACACACTTAACGGCAAGGTTTTGTGGGACAACCACAGGGAGCCAGCCCGACTATCCTGAAAGCACGCTAGATGCTTCTCAAAATGTGGAATATAACATACTAGTGTCCAAGGTGTCCTGTTGGTCTGAAAATCATAACACAGCTTCTACCCCACCGATATCCTCTGAAAATCATGATGTTGTGATAGCTTACTCTACTTCAGTAAACACCCCACCAATACAATATAATACACAATATCACAGTCATCGGATATAACAGGGGCTAGCAAATGATCATCACTAGTGAGTAGCGCACACCCTGAACACAAATGCCCTATTATAAAACAGAGGCATCTTTTAAACAGACAACAAACCGCAAAAACACGATCTCATTTAGCCAGGCCTTGCTGTGACATGAATGATCCAATTTGTGAAGTTGAAATCATAGGCACTGTTACAGTGGGTCCATCTCTACATAGCGTGTGTGGATACCCGGGTCAGAGGGGCCTTAAAGACACCAAACCTTCCTTAAAATGGTGTAGATTCAGAGCCTAGTGGAGTTGATTATTTACAAATGTAGGACCTGGTTGGTGATATCCAGATGTGATTGCCCTAACTTCCCACAACCCCAAACCCCAAAGCCTGATGCTTCTGTGTACTTGGAAAGGGTGCAGACATATCAACAGTCGTATAAAACATTCACAGCCATGAAGCATTATAAGGAATTCAGATTTGTAAACCTTGATCATTTACGATCCTTGGGACATGGGTTAGCTGTTATAACAGAAGCTGTGGAAACACGGGGTAGGCATATAGATGAGGAGGTTCCCGCAGAGTAAGATATCGAAATTATGAGTTTGGCACCTTTAAGAATTGTGGCACTAGTTGTCAGACCCTGGTCCGAAGGAGTTTACAAACCTCTTAACAAAGTAATTCACTGCCATATTATAAAATCTAACAGCAGATGGCAATTAAATTTCAATCACAGGCTTTTATATCTGTGTCCGGCATCTAGTCTCTTAGGTTCAATTGAACCACAAAGCTTAACAGACAATGATATACATGACATAGGATTGAAAGCCCATGAAGATCTGGGTATTCCAAAAGACACCCCTGTATGTTTTGGACAGATGCCTCTCTTTGAAGTGTATTTCAATAGACACATCAAAATACTGTACTTTAACCGCAGTGTGTGGTAATATTTCCCAAATAAAACAGTCAAAAACACATTGGGCCTCATTAGGAGTTTGCCGGTCCAGTAACAGTGTGCCAGTAAGCTCACCGGCACCCTTGTTTCCGGATCGGCAAACTCACAGAGTCTGCCTGCCGGAGCCACTGTGCCCGACACCTCTTACCCTGCCGTGCACAGTGGCAACGGTAGGCAGACCAGCCACAGAAGCACAGTTAGCAACGGTGGCAGTGCTTCTGTGTCCCCGCTCCCATAGAGTCCTGTGGGACTCTATGGGAATGGGGACTTACATTTTACCGGGGCTTGACTTCCCGGGCCACCGGAGTTGTAATCTCCTGGTGGCACCAGGCAATAAGGCGGAGTCAAAATATTAAGGGTCCGGCGGCAACCCACAGGTAGCACCGGCAGGGTTACTGACGGACCCCTAATGAGGCCCATTGTGTGGTTTAGAGCAGGATGACCATTCCCACAGTGTAACCCATCTACACAACTTCCTGATGGCTAGAAACCTCTGTAAGCATTGTCAACATATTTTCAACTACAAAAATAAACACAACTATCAGTATCACTGTCGCCTATGTTTAAGAGAGGAGTGCGAAGCACTTAAGGAGAGTCCTTTAAAATGTCTGCAAAGTCACACCTTTGCAAGGTTGCATGCTTGTCTGATTACTCTCTTGAGAAAGCAGCTATCGGGGCTGTGGTCTATGAACCCTGTCTTGACTGCCCCACGTATGGGAAATTTACCCCCAAGAGTCATAAATGTAATTGGATAATTTTCTGGGTATGTAAAGTGTTTGAAATTAGAACAATTAATTTTGGCAACTGCAAAGCATTAGAGCATCTTGAGTACCTAAAATGGTTTCCAGCAGGTTATCAACCTGTTTGAATCTCATTGTGATTTTCCAAGATCACCTACATATAGAAGCCTCGGATGAAGAGCACGTACGCTCGAAGCACGTGTCAGGCTGCACCAATCTACAATAAATCATTTGCAACTTAGCATATAATATTTGAATCATTTGGCACGATGTCACTGGATTGTTCTCATTTCAATTACTAACTGTGGTGTATACGGGTAATATACCCACACATGCCAGTAACCTGCAGCCTCTGTTCACCTTTGAATTGTACCTTTGCAAGCGCTGTGGACTCTAGTGACTATATTGCCACCTGGATTGTTGTATATGTAAAGTGTTGGTTGTCAACATGGTTGAGCATCTGTGTTATACGATGCCTGGGAGACCTTAAAAAAAAGCAAGGATTATATTGTGTATGACATGGAAGCCCAGCAGGAGAATATAACGCACCAGCTAAACTACATTTATGCCAGACACTTAACAGGTGATTGTTGTTGGGAGTTTATGGGTGATTTGTGTGTCAGAGATTTTGTTAGCATCTTTGTAACAACTAAATTCCTGGCCTACTTTTTTTAGCTCATAAAGCCAAAGGGTACGACAGCTACATCATACTCAAACAACTGGTAAAGGAACAAATAAGAGTAAAAACCTATCACACAGGGTGCCAAGCTCATGATCATGTTTGTGGTAATGGTAAAGATACATTTTACAGATGCAGACACACCAACTCCTTGAACTTACTACCAATGAAACTCAGTAAACTCCCAAAAGCGTTTAGTCTTTTCTGGTTCAAAGGGATTCTTTCCATATCTTTTCAACATGGCTGCTACTCAAAACTATGTAGACCGACATCGCACCAATACAGCATTCAGTATATGTTGCATAGCAAGAAAGACCAGTTCATGATGCAGTGTAAGGCAACTTAACACACTGTGTTTGGCTTTTGTTTGGAGTTAAGGGCTTATAGTAAAGAAAATGTCAACATTTTAAGACAGGCTTGTAATTTGTTCAGGGATGGGATAATTCAAACTACTCATCAGGAAACACCTATACAGGGGAGCTTACACATGTCATTCTTTGATCCTTTTAAAAGTATCATGCTGGTGAGTTGCTGAATGCAGCTCTAAAGACAATTGTACCTAAAACCTGAAATAATCACGCGTCTGCTCTAGGATTCATACCATGGTTGTGAGAAACGTTATTCCACAGCAGCTATTCAATGGCTCTTTTACATAGGAGAGACCAAAAACATTGTCAAACAACATGCCATTACTGGTGGTGATGAGAAACGCTACGGTAAAACTGGTTGGATGGATATGCTCCAGTTTAGGGTGTGGAAACAGCCTATGATTTCAACAGTGGTTTTTATCACAGGTGTCCCAAATGTTATCCAGCTGGGGCTTTCAATATTCTGACAGGTGCTACTTACAAACAGTTGTATAGACGCACCATTTTGAAACAGACATTCCTAGCCAGTCAGGTTGTTCGCATTGTCAGTATTTCAGAACATGAGTGGAATGCAATGGTGGAAAATAATCTAAAGAGGGTTGTTTACTTAAAGAGAAGAAACTGCCTGACCCCATAAATCCCAGTGATGTATTGTACAGAGGTTGTACGAATGCTTTGAAGTTACACCACAACTTCTCAGAGGCTGAGCAAACACACTACAATCCTCTAGGACAACCCAAGATCGTCTGCAACAATTTTGCAGATATAGACCAGTATTTCGGTTTGATCGGGTGGGAGTCTATCCACTCCGAGGCCTGTACTTACCTGTGCTGCCCTGTAGATGTGATGGCAAGCTTTGTCATACATGCATTCAGACAAAAGAGACCAGATGTAAACATATGGATGAAGAGAGGATGCTGACAAGTACTTGGTGAACCATTGAATTTCACAACGCTTTAAAATGATATGAGATATGGCATTTTAAAACAATCACCTGAGAGCTGTTCACTGCTTATATCCAGATGTTCCTCCAGAAAAAACAAGAAACCCCTGGCTTTCTGTCGTGGTGTGTTGGTGATACCAATAAACAGTCCTACGTGGATGATTATTAGAAATGTCAAGGCATACACTTGCATATGGAACACATCGAGGACAACCCAGCTTGGTGGCTGTTGAAAAAAAGATGCATTAATTTGCTTTGGAGAAAGTCAAACACAGCCATCATCATAGAACCGGATGAGCTTCATGCTTATGTATTCAATAATTCCTATGATGTGAGCAGCCGCATGCTCATAGATTATGAAATGGCTTGTTTATGCTGGCAATATGCAGAGGAATAACCAACAACCTCTCACCATACCAATATATTCATAGCCTCATTAGGAACCACTCACATGTGCTAAAAGCAGTACGATGTGATGGAACATTGTAAGAGAGAGTTTGGTGTTGTGACACAGATAATGTTATCTTTGTCAGCTGCCCTTGGGATGTTGATCCAGCCACCAGTTATTATCTAGGGAATCTAACTTCAGAGCTAGCCTCAGTGAGTACACTGTAGAGTTTGCAACTGCAGGGTCTAATACATACGCCTATCACACATCTCTAGGGACTATGAAAGTGAAGGGCATAATGCTGAATGTTAACAATACAGTTGGGATATATTTCGACTGAGGTCTATCACTGTTACTCAGCCATGTATCAGTTGCGATAACAAACAATAGGAAATTAGCATAAGTACTCTACAGAAGACTCTAAGTCTCATGCTTGATAAAACAGACATTGGCACAAGTTGGCTTGAAGCATACCTACGGTTATAAAGTACCTGTTGTTATGGATACCAGACTACAAAATCCATTGGCCTGTGTGATGGCTGGCAAGAATTGTTATGAATGAAAACCTCTAGAAAATGCCCAACCACTGATGACTCACATGCCCATGAATAATGTGTGGCTATACAGTTTATGGCAGCCTCCCTATACAACTTCCTCATTATAACGCTGGCGGTAGCTGTGCTGGTAAAAATGGCAGGCTGCCGTCTGAGTTATGCTTTTATTCCAGTGCCTGGCAATGGGGAATCACCAGAGTATTACAGCCCGAGCTGTCCCTGAAGCCAGGCGCCAGAAAAACTAACGCCCCATTCCCATTTGAGTCCCATAGGACTCAATGGGAATGGGGAGGATAGATGCACTGGCACTGTGTTCAACAGTGCTGGTGCATCCATCAAAGTCTGCGAGCGGGTGCCTTTACGCCAGACAGGTCAGACCTGGCAGGCGGAAAGGCGCCCGGCCCAGAAACTTGAACTCTGCTGGTCCGTTAACAAAAGTGCCAATAACCCTATTGGCATGGTTGTTACCGGACTGGCAGAGTTGTAATGAGGCCCACTGATGCTTACTCAGAAATTTGTCCACAGTGAGGCACCACCATACCTGAAGCAAGCAGTAAGAAAAGACTTACCAATCAGGTCCCTGTGCTCTAGTACTTCACATCTATTGATCACACCACAGACCAAAAGAACGAGAGGACTTGGCAGATCTTTCCTCGCAAAAAACTGGAATACATTTTCCATTTCCATCCGAACAGAAGCAAACTATGTAGTGTTCAAGAAAAGCCTGAAAACAACCCTGTTCGAGTAAAGTTGCCATTAAATACTAAAGCTTCTTGTAAATGCGCCCTGATGCCTCGCACAGTATACATAAATAAATAACTAAATTACAGATGCCTCCGGTCGTTGAAGAAAAAGATTCTTCTGATGTGGGTCTAGATGTTACACTGTATCCCCATACTCTGGTATGTTTGATATGCTTTGGTTGATGACTCTGACACAATCCTGTATATTTGGGTAATACCCATTGGTGAACCATCCCAGAAAAATACTTGTCAGGTTTGATCATTCTATGACAAACATGGCTCACCCGCTTCCTAGAATATCCTGCAAACTAATGTAATGAACTATTGTGAGCACCACAGTCCACTGTCCTTCCAAATGTATGGGTTTGGCCAGCTTCACATTGAAGTTGGATATTTTGTTCTCTAGGAATGTATCTGTGAAGGCATTGCTGGGGAGCTTAATGTAAAAAGGTGTAGACTCCATGACTTTTCTGATATACACCCATGGACTCTAGAGAACTGGCGTCCACCCAACTGTTCAATTTTACTGGCCACACCAAACATTTCATTAGATTTTGCTTCTTAGCTTACGTAATAGCTAATAGCTTAGCTTAGCTAATATTACAAGTGTTTAACACTGATTGAATCAGGAACAGATACCCTTTGAAAGCCATACTTTTGGCCATGATGTTTTTTGGAAGGCATTGAATTGAGTGAGCGTATCGCAAGAGCAATATTTTGCAACAATTGGAATTGCATTTTTGTCTGATTACTCATTGACGCAGACACATTCAGGGATTGTGACGAGTAATACAAGGAGCAACCAGAGGGAATGTTTCCTTGCCACCTCCAAGAAACACATTTGTAACCATTTTTTGCCCCTGAGGAATGTCTGAGGAATGTCCAGCTAGTAACAGCCTTACAGGACAGAAAACTATATAAGTCGGGCTAATATGGACATAGTGGGAAAATAGATGGAAATAACCATCACTGTGTTAGGTCGAGTCAATGTTACTGACCTGTGGATTTGTATTTGCACTTGTGTTTGGAGATTGATGTATTCAAATGCAATGTTTTGTGTATAATGTTTTTAATGGTTTTTTTATATGTTTTTATATGATTTAGCAGGTGGTTAGACTTACGCTCTGATGTATTAATACATTTGATATGTGTTTGATATAAAGGACATCTTTTTTATCTAAGTGCTATCTCCTTGTATTTGTTTTGAGGTAGATAGCAAGAGTCCTTTGTTTTGAGTAGGGGCACATATGCACATCATTTTTACAAGGCATTTAGGGCTCAAAGTGTAGCATATTTTACATAATGATTTATCTGTGTAGGATCTTTCCAAACATTTATGAGCCTTCTGCTGAGAATCATCAATGTTATGCCCATGCACCATCTGTAAAAGTGTTGTTTTAAACATGTTTTCACGACTGAAGCTGTGAAGCCCTGAATGGCTAGGATATCAACGTAGTTCACAACTTATGTGTCTGCATCGTCTTTAATGCTACCAGTCTCCATTAGCAAAATACATTCATTACAGAGTCTATTATCATGACTCCCTAGGTTTGCAATAAATGTTGACAGTGTCTGTTGACAGTGTCCCCTACAGCTTGGCTCTCCTCATTGCAGTACTTTTTGATTAGTTAGAGACTGTAGACAAAAACAGAAATGCATGGTTTTTTCTCCGGCTAGTTCTCACACCCCAACAAAATGCAAGCATTTGCTTTAAAAATATACCACCGGTTGACACATTGTCCAATATTGAGGCTCAATTACCTTTTGTTTTTCCCCAAACACCAGGGGGTCAAAGTCACTCCCCATCCCAATAACTGCATCATTCAACTTGACCATGAACTTGTAGCCACTGTATTAAGGATCCAGTTTGTCTGAACAAGATTGCACAGGCTCTACCCCCTCCGGCTGCTTGAGGACCACGTCGTCACCTCAAGTAACCATTTCCAAATTAGCTGTAGTTATAGGTGTATCATGCAGAATGTTTTGAAAAGAAATCTCCAACGGATCGACCCATAACAGTGGTGATAAGTGGTGGCTCACTGCCGACAGATAGTGTAGCTAAATTCTGACTGAGCTCCCGGGCTTCAATGTCCTCCATCAAATCCTGAGTGTCGTCCATTACATCAAAGCTGCTGCATCCTGCCATAAGATAGTAAGGTGCGTAACTTTCATATCATTGGAATCGGCAGAGCTGTTGGGAGCGGTTTTCCATTCATCGTAAATGTAGCTGTTCATAATTACAGTTTCCTGGACACCACGCTGGATAGCCCCAAGAAGTCTAAAGAGCGCGTGCGTTTTCGAAGCCAACAACAACAGATATATATCCTTGTTGTAAGACCTGTCCCCTAACAGTTTCATAGCCTTACAACCGCCCATAGATAAATACCTATTTATATCAAATCCATCAGGATTCTTATTTCGTAGATTTGAAAAATTATTGTGATTCTTATCACATTTATATCAATATTATTGGGGTTATCAATTTTATATAAAATATATATATAAAACATGTTGCGGTCAAAAACATTTTTTGGGGTGCAATCAAATGTATATGGTTTCGGGAGCTTGGCTGGGGTCATGGAAAAAGGAGGGGGCAACTGAAAAGCTTGATGAAAGGTATTCCTCCATAATACTCAAACACATCTGGCAGAGAAAATGTGGTATCCACTTGCTGTGATGTCACAACAGTTTATCTGTAATCACATGCCATGATGCCACAGCAGGAGGCTACAGCATTAAGAAAGATAATAGTTACTACCGGCTTCCTAAGTTATGCACAGCAAAAGAATAGTAAAGCAGAGTAACATTGCAGCTGAAAACACGGTGCACACGATGCAGCAAAGTGCATCAAATGCATTACTTTTCAAACAGAGCCCATGTTGGTATCAATGTAGCACACTCCAACAGGTATTTCAGGAAAGCCGGGTCCTGCTTCATTTTTGCTTGTCTGCAAACAAGGAATTCAATAATTAAAAATTGAGAAGCAGAGCTTGCCTACACCAACGGCACTAAACTGACCGGGTAAACAAGAAGAAAGCATTGACACTTGTTTTGAGAGCCAGGACCTGCTGCGCTATTAAAGAGGCCGATATAAAATGACCGACCTGCAAAAGTGTGATGAGTACTTTTTACAAGTTACCACTCCATTACAGCGCCATCTGTACTGCGACAGCAAAACGTTTGTTTTAAAGAACACTGTGACCGAGACAGTGCATGAAATGAAAACTATTCATGCTGCACAGTAGTCAAGCTCGAAGAGGACAGGCGAAATGTTTTGAACTCTAAACAATTAGAATTTTATGAGCTTGAAAGTCGCGTTTTCAGTTGGTATTTTTTTTTTTTTTTTTTTTTAACAGCATGCCCAGCCTGGCGCTGGAGAGATAATGTTATTTTGTGCTTGGTTTAGAATGGCTGGCATCAATTTGAGCTCTAAATGGACACATTTCAGTAAATGTGGAAGACTTTGCTTCTCAGACCATTAAGTTCCATTATCAAAATTACCAGCAGAAAGCGTAAACTTATGTGCATAGTAACGGCATTATGCTTTGACGAGAATGTGTTTTAAAATGAAACACAGCTTGTGTTTCTCGGCCGTATTGCAACCCCTGATACGCAAATGCTCTCAAGGCAGCACATCTCAAACTGTAATAAGCGCTGCAAGAACCACAGCCCAGTGAATCCGTTTAGCCTCCACTGTGCTTCTGAAAGCTTGTGTGCAACAAGTAGACAGTTCAGATATCAGGATTCTTTTCAATTGGGTATGGTACGAAAAACATTGTGTGCTACTTTTGATCATGGCGCACAATAAATAGGAATTTAAGGAAGGTCCCGTGAGTGGGAAGGCAGCGATCCTTCACACAGGGATGTTGTATGACACTGCCCGCATGGATTGGCCAGCAGTAAAGTCACATGACGAAGGGAGAACCCTTTCTAGGCAACGGGAGCCAGGAAAAGCAGCAATGGTGGCATGTAGAGTGACTCCGTCTGAAGTGCATATCGTGGACACCATCATTGCGCTTAAGCCCGCAGGTGGGACTGGTTTTACTGTGAGGAGGAGGCCTGAGCCCAGGGCCCCAGCAGCAGGTGTGGTGGTAGCCATTTGGGCACGTGGAAGTACCAAAAGGAAGATAAGTGGGCAGGGGCACTGGGCCTGGACCTGGGGATCTAAAGGAAGGAAGGCAAAAATGGGAACTGGAGAGCCCATTTAAGATGGGGATGCACATGTGGTGATGGGCAGGTCCATTTCAAGGGCTAGAGCCAGGTCAGATGGGGCAGGGCAGTCTATAAATGAGGCTGGGGAGAACAGCTTTTAGACACAAATGACAAGAAAGAAAAAGGAGGCCGGGCCTAAGATGGGACAAAATTCGTACAGTTAATTGTGTTGTGTGTGGGGGTGAAAGAATGCTGGAGGGAGAGACACCATGGGGAAGACGTCAGTGGGATATGGTGTGAGTGAAGATGGCTCGTATGACAGAGGAATGGTGAAGATGGCAATATACAGGGGTCGTTGGTGTAAGGGACAGAACAGGTGGTAGAGGTATGGATCCACAGAGCAGAATGACATCAACGTATGGGCCAATGGGAGAAGGTGTCTGAGATAGGTTGGCCTTGAGGTTTGCTGCCAAAGCATAGAATGTCCCAGTTGGCCAAAAGTGCAGATGAGCAGTAGTGCTCACATTGGGGGAATTGGTAAAGGTGTTGGGATGTACTCTGGATAGACAATATTGGTCTAGGAGTTACAGGGTTAGAGGGAGGAGCTTTGAGGATAAGAGTGGGATGGAGGTATGGAATCCTCTGGAGTATTCACAAGAATGGGGTCAGACAACAGCTTATATTTTGAAGGAAAAGTGGTAGGAGGACAGAGAAAGGACCGAAAGGCGAAGGACAGTGATGTGGACAAAGATTGTTTTAAGTGGTCACACATGGACTCCTGGATGAAAGAAAAAGAAGGCAGCGCTTAATGGGATTATCTAGGGAATGGAAGATGGCTTTATACATTGGTGGCTGTGAAAGGGGATTGCATCCAGCTTGGTCCGGTCTTATTGGAGTCCCAGTAATGCATGTACAGGCAATGTTAAAGAAAAAGGGGACCGGACTGAGGGAGAGTGGGAAGGAGGAAACGTTCCTCTTCTCCTCTGCTTTCTCTCTCTCCCTCCCCTGCTGACCTATCTGACCTACCTGTTTGCTGTTCCGACTGGTTGCTTGGCTACATTCAGAGTCTCAATGGTCCAGGCTCTTTCTTGATCAGTCACCCTTGCACTGCCTCCAGGCCTACCACGCAGTTAGGAGCTGTAACTGTAACCCTGCAGTCCCTTGTTCTCCTTGCACTACCCAGATCTGTGCTGCCCTGGCTGCACTTACTCAGAGCATTGCTTCCCTGTTTTCCCCTCCTCTCTCCATTGCACATCCCCCCTCCATTTTCCTTTGCAATTCTCGTTCTCACACTTGCACGATCTGAATGACACAAGGCCTAGTAAGATCGTTTGTCTTGTCCTCTTTCTGTCTTCCCTCCCTTGTTTTGTCATGCCCAGAAACACTTGTGTACAGGCGCGTAATAAATATCTCATATCACATCAGGTCATGGGAAAAGGGTGGACGAGAGGAGTTAATGTAATCTAAGGATGAACGGGATCAGCAGAGGGAATGGTGGTGCTCTTGGGATACATTTTTTAACAAAAATTGGGAGAAATAAATGAGAAAAGCAGAGTAGTGACAAGAAAGGGCACAGAGAGAGATATGTCAGCAAAGAGATGACAGTGTGAAGAAAGACAGAGAGGTAAGGGAAATTCAGGTGTATATGGGGGGTATATAAGCCTTTGGTTTGGCATTTATTGTTGGCTACAAAAGAGAGAATTTGGAATGGGGAATTCATTGAATTGAAATATGTAAGTTACTACACATGTAAGAATGAGATGCAAAGAGCGTTCTAAGGAAGAATAGTAGTTGGATGAGAGGCCTAGGGTGTTCACGATGAGGAAGAATTGGATTTTGCCTTTCTTTATTTGTGCCAGAGGTAAGTGTGGCACATCTTTGCTGATCACATTTACATACTTAAGAACAGATACATATTGAGGAGTTTGCTTCTCTTCTCTATGATGAAGAATTAAGCTCATGGATGAGAGATGACGATGCGAAAGAATCAGGCTCGACTGGCCTATAGGGAACTCTGCAGATGTCCCAGTAAACCTCTCTACCCTGTGGTAACCTATTTTTTCCCACATGTTCTCATTGAAAAGGGTTGGGCTTTCAAAAAAGTTGTAATATGGGGCCATTTTGAACATTATTTCCAGAAACTCATTAGATCCCAGTCCACCCCTTGGAAGAATGAGGTGAAATTCATATGCAATTGTGGCTGCATTAGATGGTGGCCACCAAGACGATGGCAGGCATGCACACAGTGAGAGGGCTGCTGGTGCTGTAGGTGCCCTTTCAGCTTCATCCCAACCAGAGAGAGCTGGTGTAAAAACAAGAGCAGGTTTTGGAAACATGGGGGCATGCTGGGATTACAAAAGGCGAACATGTACATATGTGGCATGCAGATGCAAACATGAATGCACAAAATGCTCAAGGTGAAATCCACTTTTTCCATACTGGTAGAGGGGCAGCAAGGGGGTGTTAGAGGAGCGGCAGAGAAGGGACATTGTTAGCGAAAAGTACATTCTTCGATTAATGTAGAGAGGATGCAGGAGTGGCAGGATTTTTACCCTGACAAGGAGGTGGCTATTTTATTGGCAGAAGGCTTTAAAGAAGGCTTTTGTATACCATACAGGGGCACACGGGAGTGCATGTGGGCAGAACATTTGAAGTAGATTAATGAGCATATGGGCCCTGTAGGTGATAAGTTGCAGGAAGTGGTATGGGAAAATGCAGGAGTGTTTAAAGGTACACTGCAGGAAGAACTGATTATATCAGCAACGGTTAATGTGCCGATGGAAGACTGGGGAGAATTCAGATTGATCCACCACCTTCCCAGGCCAGAGGGCAATCCAACTTATTAAAGTATCTGGGGCAGGCGGTCAGATTGCAACATGAGATATACAACCTGCAAACAGACGTGATATGTGATATGTTATTTATAACGGGCCTGTTCACAAGTGCTTAATGGTGCGACAAGACAAGGGAGGAAAGACAGAGTAAAGACAAGACAAAAAATCTTACTAGGCCTTGTGTCATACAGATCATGCAAATGCGAGGGAGGGGGATGGGGAAAGTGCCAGAGAAAAGGAAAGGGGAAGTGTCATCATGGCAGCTTAGCTCCGAGTAAATGTAGCCTGGCCAGTGCGGCCCCCCCTGGATAAGTGCAAGATTGCAGTTACAACCCCTAAGTGCTCTGTGGGGGCTGGCAGTGTTGGTGGACTGTTCAGTGAGGAGCCTGGTCCCAGTGAGTCTCTGAAAGTAGCCAAAGAATTAGTCGGTGCAGCAGACAGGTAGTTCAGCAAGGGAGAGAGAGAAAGAAGGCAGAGGAGAAAGCCATAGCTAGGTAGCTATCCTGTAAGAGGATTCAATTCAACACTACAGCTAAGTCAATGCCTAGTCTGGGATACTGAATGGAAACCCTTATTGATATATCTTTATGTCCAGTTCATGAGTTTTGGATGACTACCCCTATATAACACCCCTCTCTTGGAATCCCCCTGACCCCACTGAGCCAAGAAGTAGTTCTGTTTTGCAAGTTAAAAGGTTTATTTGAGAATTTAAACAATATATATATCACACTTTATAATAAATTAATAATTGAATATCACACTTAATCTGAGCAGTAATCAATAATGGATAGTCTGGCACTAGCACACTTCTTTATAATCAATGATGAGTGATTATAGGATGGATAAGATAGCAACAATACTTTTATGGTTTCAAATGGATGCAAGGTGGAATGAAAATGCAGTACAGAAAAAAAACTTGATAGGGTTTCAGCAAAAGACAATGTAATCACTTTCTTGGACAATTCACGCCCCCTTTTATGCAATGTAAGGAGATGAAGATGAAGATGACACAGTTCTTAGGAATGCAATCAAATAGGATTCAGTTCAATTCCCCCCCAGCAGCTTATACAACAGATAGGAGTTTTGAAACACAGGCAAAATGCTTTGAATATGATGACAATGCAGTGAGAAATATGCTGAAAATGCTTTTAATTCCCTTCAGGAGATTCAGGGTGAGTGCTATCTAGTTAATATGAGCTCAGGCTCACTCTAGCAATGATTCAGGGATGGTTCTTAAGAGGCAAACAAAATTTAGCAGTTCAGGCAAAAGCAGCTATCTTTTTACAAGTATAAAAATCGGGCCAAATCGCAAATCGCGGCAAAATTCGCGAATGCGTGAATCGTGATTGCGGAGAGAGTAGGAGGTCGGTTGGTCAGGTTTTGGACTGGACTCCGGTTCTGGTCTCGGCGCTTCACAGTGATCTGGATCAGCTCTCTGGTTCTGCTAACAGCGGTCTGGGTCACTCTGGATCTCTGGCCTCTGGTTCTGGATACTGCTCTGCTTTCTCTGGGTACAGCACTGCTTCTGGATCTTTCTGGCACAGGGTTTCAGGCCAGAATCAACACCTGGGTCCAGCTGTGAATAGTCTGCAAATGATTTTTGGGCCTGCTGACAAATACTTTTGCTTGCAGTGGGCCTTCTTGGTTCAAAGTTCTGTAGTCTCTGTTTAGCTTGGAAGTCTAAGTGTAGGATCCCTGGATGTGAAGTCGTCGGTCAGCATGCTCCGCAGCAAATGGAGTTGAATGTCTCTACCTGTCCCAGCAGTCTCTTTTTATGTGTTTTGAAAGTGGGTGTGTGCCTGGGCCTAGCTAAGCCTGCCCCTTTCTACTTGTCATTGGCCCAATTCTCCCCTCTCCCATGATTGGGGAAGGAACTGTGAGTCAGAGTGATGCTGTAGGTTTTATGGGTCAGAGGATCCTCCCCTGGTCAGTTTGCCCACAAATCTATATTTGATCAAAATACACATTTCTCAAATACATAGTGGTTTGTTATTGCATGTACATATTACCTATCGCATGAGGTATACTCTGTTCAAACTCTGATGTTTCTAAGAGCTTGCATTCAGAAAAGGCAACATTTGGCGTTTTTTAACTGGTTTTGCAATATTGGTTTTTAAAAATTATACACATATACACGGCCTGTCCATACATACTCCAGTAAATTCCCATGTCTCTAGCTTAAACACAGAGTCTGTAGTATACATAAATAGCAGGGTTTTGCCCCAGAACATCACACAAATTGGAGTTTGGGCTTGAATCGAAGGTACATTTTTTAAATGAAGGCTCTCAAAGTTATAGATTCCTGTCATTTGATTACAAAGAGTTATCAGTGTTTCTGTAACATATATATTTTGCTTTCAATTCAGTTCTCAGAGTGTTGGAGTCCACCTCCAAGACTTGGGTGGGTCAGTGATCACATGTGTCTTCTGGCAGGCAGGCCTTTGTTGACAGGAAACAGTCAAAATCAACATATTCTATTCAAGTGCAAGAGCCTATTGTGTGGTCTCCAGGAGGCTCCCAGCCAGTCTGCCTTCTATCAATCAAGAGGTCATGTGAGATTCTAACTCCTGGTGTGAATCTCTGGAGGTGAGAGGTTCCCCAGCCTTTGGCCTGTTAATTAAATCAGATTGTCTTCTGGGAACAGCATGTGGTTAAGATTTTAATTAACTCCCAGCCCTTGATGTAAAGGTCTCTCCTGCAACTCCTGACATGCAGTTTCCCTGTCAGAGTTTAGACCGCTAGCACCGCCCTCAGTCAAAAGCGGGTACTGCATGCATTTTTTTTGGATCAGTCTTGAATTCAAGCATTTCAAACAAGAGATATTACATGGAAGTATATTGTCCAGGTTCAACAAATGGCATTGGTGTAGTTCTGCAGTAAAATAATTTTGTGCCCATAAATTAGCCATGTTTGACCTGAAGAAAACGAATTCCCACCAGTTATGGGTTGCTTTTGGCAATCAGCATTGCCCCTTTTACAATGGTTTTAGGCTCTGTGCCCTTTTGTGCTCACAACATAGGCAAAAATGGGTGGCAGCCTATTCTTCATGCATTTCCCTGTGCATTTTCTGGGAAGTTCTGGCCATCATGATGTTTTCCATGCCAGTACTGCACAGTTTTTGTGGTAGGGCTCGGATGCATGGGTAAAAACATCCCACAATCCATACACTAAGAATTCAAGGGAAATGGGAGTAGGGCCAGGAGGGGGGATCAGTACAAAAATAATTGTAGGGACGATGTAGTCAGTTTCTTATTGGGGCTTGTTCAAAAAGTTCTGTCATCAGTTACTATTTTGGTAAAACTCTCTCGCATAGCGTTCTACTGGAAATGGCTTTATGGATATGAGCCCACAGCTGGAATAATGGGCAGGATGGTGTTGGCAGATTTGGATAGACGAAGGGGAGCTAGAAGGGACCAGTGCAAACTTGACTCTGTCATTGCTGAAGGGGCTGATGAGAGCAACTGTTAAAGTGTGTTACTTCTGTTGGGAGAGGCCTTTAATGTAAGGCAATATTCTATGTCTTATTTGTTGGGACGTTTAGGTACCTTGATCAATTGGAAGTACTGGTTGGGAGGGTTGCCCATGGAAGATGTAAATTGGGGGGATTGAGTCTGCCTGTGGCTAACACCTAGTAAAATGGACTAAAAGTGCAAAGGGCTGGCGGTGGAGTTACTTAAGTCTGATGCCACGTCATTTTCCCACAAAAATGTCTGGAGAACTATGAAACGAGGAGAAAAGAGCAGGGTAAGGAGATGTTATGTACTTGTGAGGATGGGCGCATGGCGAAGGGGAGGCAGGTGCTGATGATACTGCGGAAAGGGGAAACATTTTTTAGGTTGCAGCATGTGCTTTTTGTCAAACTCCTTCCGTAATGAGGCATTCTCACATGGGCCCAGGTTGGATGTGGGGGAGATCAACGTTTTGGGCAGGTGGAAGTCTCACAGGTTTAGGAGATATGTGAGGGGCTTTGGTAAAGACGTGCAAATGGCTATAACTTACTGTGTTTTTTTTTTATCCATTTCAGATCTGAAGACAGCAAAACAAATTTGGTTTTGTAGGCATTTCATTGCAAATTCTGGTGGGCTATCAGACAGAAATAAGGACGTACAGAAAATACCCAGAGGGAGTATAATGTTATGCAAAGCTGGGTGTGGGACTGTAAAGTAAATGTAAACAGCACCTCGCGGGAGTACCCCTCTGTTTGCTAGTTCAGCTTCCTCCACACTTTCACACTCAACTCTCTACTATAGAAATATATGTGATCTTATTGTCAAATAATTTAGAAAAAATAGAAATCAAATCTCCGGTGACGCACACCAATTAAAACCAAACATTGTTTTTGTGATGAGGTTAGTATTAAGGTGACTTAATCATTATAAAACAGTCCACATTTACTGTTACTTGAGGTTAGACCAATTCTATAATAACATTTATCAGCTGTCTATTACTGACTCTGCCTAGTATCATTCATGTGCTGACAGAATGGTTGCTGAGCGTGCAAAGGTACCTACAATAAATCTACCACGCACACCTGCGCAGCTCTAAACCTCCTAGAGCATACCTCAGCTAGAACATCTCCAACAGTAACAAACAGTCTACACAACTGTGTTTCAGTCTTGTTCTAAGGATCTGAACTTCTGTTCACGTCCCTTAAATTGGTGTACTGCCTTCATCAGGACGAGCACTGGTTAGACATGAGAATCCAATTCGCCCCATCTTCTCTTTCATCACCACATCACTGGCACAATTTCCAACCTGAAATATAATCCACATTCAAGGCTTTTGATGTACTGTTCCCTGTATGACTTCAAGTTACATGCTTAACTGCATTAGGCAGCATTGACTCCCCACAGCATTACAACTTGTTTTGTGTAAGGGGTGTAGAAAGGCATGGGGACCCCAAACCTCCTGGAATTTCATGACATTTTTACACCCTTAACAACGCACAATGAACACTACATGAAAAAGGCTGTAGGCACATAATTGTTAGCAACTGTTGTTCTGTTCATTTAATGTGTATGTCATTTATAATTACCTTTCTTCTGTTTGGCCATTGGCTACTACTGGTACACAATAAGAGTCAATTATCAGAATTCAACCAAATCTCATGAAGATGTCCAAAACACTTAAAGATCTTGGCGATCTACTGAAGAAAGGCTGGTGTCTAATTAATCTTCTGCTATACGTTTTCTTGATTGGCAGGCTGATTAAAGATTACCATGTTGTCATCACACAAAAGACACATCTCCTTTTTCTCCGATTGTAAGGGTACATATTGGATAGTGGAGAGGGTAAAGGGTTATGGGCTGGTCCCAGCCTTCTCTTGATGGCAATGTATCAAGATTTGCTAAGGTACTTTTGTTTGAATGCTTTGGTAAATTGGCAAAATGCAAGATTTGAAGTTTGCAGACCATAACATTGAACAACTCACTAAAAAAACACAATTCAATAGGCTGAAAACGGCGATCACAAAATGCTTTTATGCAACAGTGAATAATGTTTGTGGCAAGGGCCTCATTTTCCTGTAAGGAGAAAATAGACACAGACTATTCACAATAAGTTAGGGAAGTGTATGTCTAACAGAATTGGGGCAAATAATGCATGCGATAAGTAAGGCTGCATAAAGGAGCAAAATTAGTGATGCTTGCGGGGAGTGGCCATTTAAATTACATATAAGCATGACAAACATCTAGCTGTCGAAATAAAACAAATAGCATTGGCAATGTCAAGAGTTGCGCTGCTTTTATAAGCACTAGCTAAACAACTGTCCTGCATTTTCCAGACATTTGCTAGAAATTGCCATCATATAACCAGGCCAGCTCTTGGCATTTATGGCCCAGTATGTCCTACCAATATTTGCTAGGCACTATCTCATAAGGTTTCTCTGAGTGAGTGGGAAGACTGGAGGGCCATGTGCATTGTAATTGGTGTGAGTAACCGGCCAAATGATGACAATGTTTGGCAAAGGTTTGAGTAGTTTGGCTTACTTTTACAAGGCCCGAGCAACTTTCCCTGCAACAAATCGAATCACCCCGATTTTGTTAGATTTGCCAAGATTGATGCTTGTCCAAAACCTTTGAAAAGTTGGTCCACTTGGCTTAAATGGGGACATGTGGCCAGAGTTCCCATTCAGTTTCAGTGAGCTTTAAGAGAGCCAACATGCTAACAGGCTTGAGGCATGCCTCGGATAGTTAGGGAAGGGCTAATACACGAGTGCGTTACAAGTAGTTGTATGGCGAGTTAATGAGTAACTGAGACCTAATCAGAAAGTGTGATTTAGTAATGTGTTTGCTTATGCAGCACTATATGAAAATATCAGTGATTTGGGTTGGGTGAACAAAACACGTACCATCACCAGAAATGTGGGTTGGAAGAGATGCACCAGTCAGCGTTGGTCATTTGAAGTGAGTGGACAAAATGCATGCCGTCAGCTGACATCTAAGAGGAGAAATCAGAGGATATGGGAATCCCTTGTGGGGAGGCACACTCACCCAAGTTCGCTGGGAGGAAGCATAAGGGATTCGGGACATGGCACGTGACACAATTTTAGAAAATCATGTCAGCACCAAAATGACTAGCAGGCCAGAGGGGATGTGCTGTTCATGAACATTTCCCCCATCAGCAGCAGTTGCTATGTCGACTGGGGAGGTCATATGTTCCTGTGATCAATTGAGGGCATCATCAAACTCATGTTCCACACCCACAGTCATAAGACACTATGAGGTATATGCACCAGCACAAGGAAATGTAACGGTAGCTGTGTGCAGTTTGGCAGCAAGCAACTTGTGCATCCAAGGGTTTCAGGGCAGAGGCCACACGGGAATTGGCATCTGGAAGAAGGTAAAGGGGATGGAAGCACAGTTGCTAGGGCTTCATAGTTTGCATTTGGGCTTTGTTGCAGCAATAATGGTTCAAACGTCTTTGCTGCCAGATGAATTGCCAAGACAATGCCCATGCCTTGCTATGAGCATATCACCTGGGGGGCACGCTCGCTCTCTTTATCTGCAATTTTGAGCCTGTGAAAGAAAGGGTTGCTGAGCCAAGAAGATCTGCTCCCATTTGAGGCAGCCTTACTGTTAGGGGATATGCTCTGGTGTGGGAGCTGTGTCCTCATTCATTTCTATAAGTTAAGGTCTTCACATTCCCTACATTACAAGGGTCCAAGAATCATAGCTGATCTGCATGTACTCTGAAGTCACTTGGGATGTGGGGAGCTGGTGGTTCCAGGTTTGGCAGTTGGTGAGGGTGATGGTGGAAGGCAGTCTCCTATGGGTGCATGTGTAGGGGTTCTTTGTGAAAATGTCCAAGTATAAATAAGGGAAGAAAGTCTCACCTAGCTAGGTGTCATGCCTTAAAACACTTACCATACCAAAAATGCACCGCACTAACTGCAAGTGTGACTGCACAATCTGAAGGGCTCAGTGGCCACCCTTCGGAAAAAATCTACTTTGTTAATGTTGGACAGGCTATATGAGCAGTGAAACCAACATCACAGATTGCTGCAATACTCAAAGCAAAGCTCAAGCTAGGACATTGTTAACACTGTGTCAGTGACAGCTGCACTACGTTCTTTTGAGGAGGCCACAATGTAGGTTAGATATACATGCATCCTTTGGTAAGGTTGTCCCTGCGGTGTTCCTGCATGACCTAAACTGACCAACATAGCGGGGGCCTGTGCTTTACCAGGTGATGTGATTGCAGCATGTCCGGTGAGAGACCTGCTTTCAATCTTGTGTTTTGATCCATGTGTAGTTGGCTGTCTGCTGGATTTATGTATGGACCTGCATTTCAAAGTAAACATGTGCTACTTTTTATCAGCATGTCTAGCGAGAGGAGGGCTCACACTAAGCATCAACGGAGGACACACTGTGCAAATGTGCAAGGGTGCTTTTCTGCAGCACTTACACTATCAATTGGAGAAGGAACACAGGCAGCAGGAAGAGCACCAACCAGCACATGCATGCCAATCTTACTGACACCTGTTGAAAGGTTATTGGGCTGTGCAGGCACAGCCTAGATTGACGAGAAACTACGTGACAACTTCCTCAGTTACTCGGGCATCTTGATTAAAGATGGGTCACCAACAGAAACAGACAGTGAAAAACCATCAGCACAGATGCTGGATGCCTATCTATTGGACATTTCACCCAATTGGTAGGGAGGATGACCCATTGCAATATCGGTACACCAAGCTGTCCAAGTGGCCAGCAGTAATTGTGTGCGTTGCTGTAGAATTGCTAAGATGCCCCCTAATAATGTGCTTTCCCAAAAAGATATTAGTGTGCCTGGCTGTTGTCTCTAACTAACCACGGAAGAGGCCTGGCAGTGTTGCATGTTCAAGAAATAATGTTTATAAAAACGGAGATGTTTATAAAAACTGAATAAGCACATCAATGTGAATGAGTAAGGAACAACAAAAACCCATAGCAAACACACCGATTTTAATGATGATGATGAAGATACGTCATCTGTTACATTTCAGCATCTGAGAAATGGATTAGGAATGTTTTGTGGTGAGGTTGGTTGTGAAACAGAGTACTGCAGAAGTGACTAATTGAACGGCCATGGCCATTTAATGCCAAGTCAAGTGCACATTTATATGAAAAGCAATCATGCTTTTGCAAAGATAAATCACAAATGTGTATCATTTAACATAATGAAATCATGCACTATCAACATATATTATTACTTTTCACAGACCATTCTGAATTCTATCAAGTAGGGTTCTGGTCCAGATATTTTAATCCTGAGTTGAGATGAATTCTAGGATTGCCCAGGGATGTAAGGTATCCTTCACTCCCAATATCTTGTTTTCAGTAATCTCAGCACGGCTTCCGTGATTTGATCCGACATATCTCAAAGATGTATTAAATCGAGCTAAGCTAAGCATTTCCCTATTGCTCTAAACCAGCCCAGGTCTCCTTGCTTTAGCTGGCATATGTCTACATCAAATGTTCTTGTTAAACTGAAGGACCAAGCTATGCCCTAATTGCGATCTAGAACGTGATTGGTTTCAGAGTCAGCTCCTTTCTTTAAGGTCTTATTACCAATTCTCTGTAGGTCAGGACTGATTAAGTAGATACAGGCAGCCTTATCCAAGATTTTAAAAATGTGTTCTCCACATATGAAGGGGACAACAGCTTTTACGTGTCCTCAAAGTTCATCTGCGCACAATCCTCCAGTGCCAGCTCTGTATGCCTCTTGCTAAGAACTCACACTGTGTCTGCCAAAGCAATGGTTGCAATGAAGGATCCATCCTGCAACCTGTTTTACTGTTAGAATGCTCTGCTCAACCTGAGCCTTCCAAGACCAGATCTAGAAAATGTGACGCCCACATAGCCACAAGTCTGGACTTGCTCTAGAACAACTCATGATTTAGCAGGTCATTTTGAGTGTTGGTGTTTACATCGATATAGATACATTGTTTTTGTTAGCACATTGTCACTTTATTGTATTACTGTCTATGGGCATATCCATTCAACAGACTACTTGCATTTTGTGACTTCACATTTTGTCTATTTCTCTTACATAGGGCCTCATTACGAGGTTGGCGGTAAGGGGTTAACGACAACGGTAAGGGTGCCATTGCCGTTATACCCTACCGCCGCATTCTGAGGGCCTTTAGGGGGTTCAGCTATGGGCGCCTGGTTACCAGGCGCCCTTAGCGGAAGCCGCTAAGGGACCAGGGAGCTAATAACGGGCCCGCTATGAGCGGGCCCGTTATTAGCTCCATTCCCATTCCCATTGAGCCCTATGGGGGCTCGAATGGGAATGGGGAATGGTTCCCAGAATGGGGTCTTACCGGGTCCTCCAATGTTGGAATGACCCGGTAAGTCCCTATTCCGAGAACCTGGACCTGGAATGCGGTAAGGGGATAGCCATGGTGCAAAGCGCACCATGACTACCTCCTACTTCGTAATGAAGCCCATAGCCTTGTTGGTGGGAGATGAAAGGCACTTCAGCAGATGCGGGGGGATGAGTCAGTCTTTATTTTTTAATAATTATGCAATAAAGTGTTTTTTTAGTTACCATCAGTGTAGCTGAAGTTCGGTCCCATTGACAATGTTTGTATACCTTTAGAGTTATTTTTGGAGCTACTCTCATCTCCATAACTGCGTACTTGCCAAAGACCCGCATTGAGTGACGCTCAGGCGGAAGAGAGAAATTAGACCTTTTGAGTTGCACTGAATGCCTGTGGTGAAGAGGGGGAGATTGTGATGAAATAGAGACAATGGTGAGGGTTAGAGGGAGAACACAGATGGGACTGCTGGATGCATCCTTATGTTCTAGGAACTAGCTTTGCATTATGGGTATTGCAGTCCAATACAGATTTTAATATATTAGCAGAGAACCACTGGCTGCCAAACCGATTGTTATAGCAGAGTCAGTTCACTTTGTTTACACCTGGATTCCCTAAGTAAAGAATAGCATGGCTACGCAATGGATTACTTGCAATGTTGGTCAAATCTGCTTTCCTATTTCAAATTAAATATACCTTGATGAGATAGGAAAATGTGCAATTCAAGATGAGATTTTAGCAGAAGAGTATACGTAGTCCTTTATTTCAGAAAATCGAGAATAATTTATTAGAACATCAGAGAGACCTCAAAACATGAAAACAACTGAAATTTGTGTGAAATATCAATGATTACATATTTATGTAGGTGATTTCTAAAGGGAAAATCTAGATAGAAAGCAACAGAACACTGTACCATTAATGGTGTTGAAGATAGTGGGAGGAGTCCGTCTTGTTGGTCAATGGTGCTTATTTGTCAGTGAAGTTTTCCTTGAAGAACAGTCTTTAGATCTTTCCTGCTTTTCTGACTTGCAGGAAGGGGGGGGGGGATCAGGCTGATCTTAGAAGAAAGATTTTTCCATAGTGTGGAAGCACAATAGGAGAATGTTTTTTTATTTTTCTGATCTTCTCCTTCTTACACTTCTTGGTTTACAGTATGGTGATATCTTAGCTCTTGATGTTGCATGGACCACCTTTGGATGGTGATCTTTTCAGCTAAGTATGATGGTGTCTTGAAGAATAGAACTTTTTAGGTGATGGAGGCTGCCTTGAAGGTGATGCATGCTTGGAGAAGTAAGCAGTGTAACTCCTTGAGAATGGGGGAAAAAGTAGCTGAATTTCTTCAGTACTGTGATTAGGCATGCAGTGGCACAATGCACAGCTTTCAGGGGCTGGGGGCATGGTAGCGGTTGGGACAACTGCTGGAAGGGCATTGCCAGCATCCATTGAAGATTCTGAAAAGGGATGCTGAGATGATTTTATGTGGTTGTAATTATTCAACAAATATTCACCTGACATGGAGGTACTTACTGATCAAACAACTATAGAAAGAACTGTTAGGTAAACATCTGTTGCTGAAATGTAACATTTCTCTAGAGAGATTCTGAAACCTGCATTTGCAGAATTAAACTTTGTTTCACGGAGCCTGGCCGTCAACAGTTAAGTACTTCCAAGTATGGTAACCCATGGTACTAGCATTAAAGCTACAATTCGGTCTAATTTGAAGAGCTCTGAGTGCAATGTTACGCCTGAGATTTTTCTATATATGACCCATAAACATTCTTCCATTTAAATGCCCAAAATAACCTCAAGTTGCAAAATCATTTACAAGAAAATCTTGCATTTCCCCAACCACTGTGAAGACAAGCTCAATCCAATGATACCGTCTTTTGAAAAATAACAGATAGGTTTTTGTGTTCCGTTTTATCTACTGGATAACTGCCACCTGAAATGAGTTAATTAATTCAATGTTGCTGTTGTAATGATGATCTGAAGACACTACGGATAGGTTGACTTTAAGATGCTTTATTCCAGTTACTCTTATGTCCTTAAGTTACAAGAGGGGAACCCATTGGCTGCCACCACGCAGGCTGCATATCTCCACTCCTGGTATTTGAATGCCAGCACCGTAGCATTCTCTCACTCATACGTCAACATTCTCCCCTACCAACATCACTATGATCTCATGCATACCAGACTAGCGTGCATTCATCCATCCATCCTAAAAAGCACTTCACAACACACCTTCCTTTGTTAACAAACACACATCATTCACACTCACACCTGCAACTTTAAGCAACACATTAACAGAAACACGAAACTAGCAAAATAGAGATGAAGCAGCACCTACCAAAGTGTATAGACTCAGGCCAAGTGGAAGCCATAGGCTCTCAAACACAAACACCAGAATGAAGGAACCTCCCAAACAACTACACACTCCTCCCATGTACACGCCATGTACAAGTTGAAAGTAGACACACCACATATACTCACAATTCATCATCCATACATTTAAAGAGCAGCTATGCTCTATAATTGTTTGGAATCCTGATATGCCTCTGGATCCACCTCCAGGTGTAGTCACCATTTCTCACATATTTTGAGAGCATTAACGCTGCTCTATAACACAGCATACATGCCACATGACCCACCCCCACGTGTAGTGCCAACTTTTGTACTCCAACAGCACTCACATGCTATAACAATTGGCATGCTCACAGGCATCTCTTGTTAGCTATTTGCTTCCAATCCATTAATTAGGTATGACATGGAAGCTAACGCTCAGCATGCTCTAATCCCTATTGGTTACCACATGGTACATAACCTGCTCTTCACTTTCCAATCCCAATCCGGTACCACACAATAAATAAACAACTATGCACACTATTCCAAATCCGGTATGGCTTGGTAGTATAATATTTTAATTTGCTCCACTCCAAACATTCTGTACTAATCACTAAGGATTCTGTGTGATTTCAGCGTAAACACTTTCAGTGAGGTATTTTTTTTTTAAACTGCGAAAAAACACATTTATTTTTCTATTCGGGGGTTCCCCACCAAACCCCCCCATTTCCCTATGAGTTTAATACCACCAAACCCTGCCCACCGCTTTTATCTGCTTACCCCAACCCCGATATATATTTTTCTTTTAATTTGGTGTTTTTACCACTGTTTTTGTTGCATAAAAAAATCCCTCTCTGAAATGTTTTATGCCGAAATCATTGGATACCCTCACTTGGTATAACATTCAACATCCAGTTCTACTCTCATAACGCAACTAACTTCAACACCCCTACATGGCATTCTCAGCTGACAACAGGTACATCACTGCCTTCATCCACTCCAACCACATGATCTATAACACATCACGGTGTACAATACACAACATACTTCTCCATCTCCCCAAACTATTATAACATATCCATTAGAAACGCCTCTTAACACCAAGATATTTCTGAATTCAAATCTATTTCCTAAACGTCCATGTGCCGCTTCGGCAACACTAACCTGTGCATTCTATTTTAATTATTTCCTAAGCCTTTCAACGGAAGCACAGATCACACATCCAATCTATTTTATTTAGAAACACATCCTAAAAGTCCTTACTGCTCCTCTGCAGTTCTAAACCTTAAAGAACCCTGAAGGAATTCATGGCTAACAATAAACTCATTTGAATGCTTCGTATTTATATTACACTTTGGTTCACATTTCTCACAGTACTCTATAAACACCCATGATGTACATCCTCACAAAAAATATGATGCACATTTTGAACAACAAACTACATGCAAAGTCTGCAAGGTGGTTATGACCCATACATGTCCTAATATCACCATAACTCCATACTCTAACCCTTTAGCTAAGTTTTCATTTCCTATTACACAGATAGTTTTCACACTATACATTCTTCCTCCGTCTCAGTGACTCCTCATTGGGGTTATCGCAACCCAATGTGTAACGTCTCGCTCCCACACCACACAACCACTTCCCGTAACTCAAAGGAGAATGTATATTGTAAGCTTCTGTCACTAAAAAAAACATCTCCATGACCAAATCGACCTGTATCATTACTGTCTGTTCTGCTGCAGACCCAGACAGTGTACTCCTTAGGGCAAATGTTTCCTTATCATTTTGCATGGCACCTATGCCTGGCCTCTGTCATAACTGGTGTCCACTTTGCTCCAGCAACTTCTCCAGAGCGTGGGGACGCCTCCAGGTCATCTGCTTGAATGGCCTTTGCTCCCTGTTCGAAATGCTTCTCAGCAGCGTTCTTCCATCACACGGCCCAACGTTATCATTCTCACCACAGAGCTTGTCCATAATGGGGCTCCAGCGGCCCAATGGCCTCCGCTCCGCTGCATCCGGCTTGTGCCACAGAGCGCAGGAAGAAGTACTTCATTTCATCTTCCTTTTGCTCAACCATCTGCATCCACACAGTTCCACAGGTAAGACACGGTACAGCACAGCTTCATTGCTTTATGGAAGAGCGCCTGCTTTCAGTCCCAACTCCTAGCCTTCTCAAACTGCTCGGCAGGGTGCTGGTGTTCCAACTCTTGGTTCCTGCCAGGTCGACTCAGAGCTCCTCCAGCGGTCCCGCTCACAGGCAAGTCACCAAATACTCTTGTGTCTTGTTCACCATTGGCAGACTGTTAGTTTCAACTCTCTGGGCACACTTTGCTTTGTTTTTGCCCATTCACAGCACACTTTGCTTTGCTTTTTTCCATCCACAGTGCACTGTCCACAAAGTAAGGCACACACCTTCTGACTGTTGCCTTAGAACCTTCCTGCAGCGTCATTGTAGTGTTTTGTTTGCAACAATGCAGTAGCAGGCATCCTTTAGCAGGCTTCCATTGGCAACACAACTTCCATTCCTTGAGAGTCTTCCCTTCAAAACTGTTCTCATAGTTCACTGTGCTAACTGCACATCTGCGGCCTATTTTACCTCCTGTAGGCCACCCTGGGTGAAGGCCATAAAGACCGCATATGGAAACTAAGGCACAATAACCATATACCAGAATGACACGTCAGACACGAGGTTCGTTTTCCAAACAAGTCTGGTTTATTTCAAAGTATTCTCAGTCGGCCGACCGAGTCTCAACGCCTCACGACTTGTGTTCCCAGACCCCGTGAGATGCAAGAGAGCGAACAGCACTCAAGCAGCAATATATATACATTAGACATAACCGTTGTGAAGGCAATTCAATCCGCCCACATAAATGTCATACAGGCTAGGGTTCAGTGATTGACAGTTATGACAATTATGACACGTTATGACAAGTCTTCATTCAGTCTCAACATAGTTATTCTAGCAAAGGCAGCAGAGACAGTTTTCTGTTATAGGGAACATGGAGCTCAGCCTCGGCAAGGATATCATGTTCTTAGCAGGGAAAAATTCCTTACTATGTTATCTGTGTGTTTCGGTTCATGGGATAAGGGTCAGATAATTCTGAAGAAGAAAATACCACTCTCCACGAAAGAACACAGCTAAGAGAATATAATTCATGTTTAACTGCCTTTTTACAACAGCGCTTGCAAGACAAAACGGTACCTGGACTACTGATTATATGTGGCTTCTGCTCGACTTCAAGGACTTAGTGAGAGAGAAAAACAATGTATTTCTGCACAGTTTGACATTCCTGTCTGCGTTAGTATTTCAGCATTCAGGCCATGGCCTCGCACTGTGTGTGTGAGTTTGAAGCATAGAATGTAGTTGCAAAGCGTACATAGAAAAAAGAAAAAATGCAAATGGCCGACATTTCACAAAATTGACGCCATTTGGTTACATTGGCGATACTTAGAGTGCGATGTTTGTCACATAATGCAATTTGTTTCTGGTCAACATATTATACATATACATATACTATGGGATTACTTTTCTGGTCTAACAAACCCCCCTTTTGGCCTGAAGCCAATAGCATCATCCATACATTGTGTCTCCATTGGACCAGGTGTCCAGTTCCGAACTACTCATGTCGCTATCATCATCAGAAATATTAATTGTCATAAATTCTTCAATTATTTCATTTACGTGTTGTGCACCTTCACTTAACATGCGAGGAGGTTTCATACTAATTGCATGTACACACTCATTTGTAATTTGGGAGCAGAGGACTGGCAGGCATTGTATGCAACAACAGCAGAATATAATGATTCAAAATATGATAACCAAGATTGCAATTAGTTTCCATCGCCAGGATCGTAGTAGTTCCCAGAACCATGAATTTATATTCAGATTCCAACCACCTATGGGAACATGAATTTCAGAATTTAGGACATGCAATTTCTTAATTGCTTCGAATATCGTGGGGGAGGAGTCACTTACGAATACACAGCATGCTGACCCCACCAATTTGCATACTCCTCCACGATCAGGCCAAAATCATATCAAGCACCATTCTATTTTGAAGTGAAATTAATCTAATTGCTTTTTGTTCTAATGTCATATTATAGAGTATATCTGTTGTTCCATTTATCATTTTTTTCTAACACCCTGGACAGTTTTCTTATATTCCATGAGTTTATTGCTTGTCCCCAAAATTATATAAATGATTTTGCTATATACCCAGCAGTCTCTCCTGAGGTATCATCTCGTTGTGGCCGAGATCTAGATAATTTTCCTATTTCAGAAGTTTTGGAAGTAAATACACCAGGTAAAAGTATTCCTAAATAACAGGTCCCTTCCCAAGTTCTAGGTAACCATGGATAGGCCTGATCTCCACATATAAAATAGACAGAACCTCCTGTATATAATGTTTTTTCTTCTTGTTCAAGTACAGCAATATTCATGCATCTAGTAAATGTTCCCACTGGGTAGGAACCCTTTTTCTGTAAACAAAATGGGACAGAACGTGGACTATGATTAATAGTATAGGAGGGAGGCACAGCATCGTTGTTTCCTACCAGAGCCATTTTAGAGGTGATTGGAGGCTGGCAAGACCTAGAGAATCTATCTACTGGACTTGTCATTACGGGTTTTATTTTGCTTCTGCTTGTAAATCCAGAACAACCCACCGGTTCCAATAATAATCTTTCAAATTCATTTATGTTTGTTCCATCAAACTGACCAGTGACACTATCATTCCATCTTCCAAAAAATAGCGCTCTTAATGATGCATAACAGGCGGTATTAAGTGGCAAAGGATGTGCATACCAACCCATTCCTCTTTCCCCGTGCTGGGGTAAATGGGAACAAACCCAACAATCGGGCCTATTCAAGATAGCATGGGTCATATTCATAATCAACAATAATGTATTATTATCATATCCTTTTCTATGTTTCAATTATTGTGAGGGAAGAGTATAAGAGAGCACATGTATCGGGCTGCTCATGGTAGGAGCATTGGTAGCAGTCAGAAAAGAGTTTAAGGGATGCACAGTCTCTAGATACCAAATTTTTGGGATCAGTGTAATCAAAATGCAAAGCGGTATCATAATAATTAGCATATTATTCTTTCCGAACCAAGTCTTTCTTGGAGTAGGCTTAATCTCTATCTCTATATCATCAACAGCATTGGTGAAGGAGGGATCAGGAGCGAACATAGGCATTGTCTGTAATTTTTATCATCACAAAATGTTTTTCAGTGTTCGTCGGGAAAGTTCTCCACAGCAACACAAGTTATTGGCAAACGTTCAGTCCAATTCCAGGTCGGCCTGCTAAATAGATGACAGCAAGCTGATGATAACCTGCACAGAGCTCCAAAAAGGCAGGAGCAAGTATTCATTTTATAATGTCGGTACCATTTGCCCCTGCTTGTCCGTGCCAGGTTGCAACACACTTCACTTTCAATGATAGCACCAGGAAACCATGTGTCAAAGCTTTCAACTGATACAGCTCATATGCTCCTTTTCCCTAGGCCTCTGTTCCCACCTTCATCCGCGAGCTAGGAACAAAGGCGAAGCAAAAGCTGATCACTTCCGTTATTGTGAACGTATATTGTACCTTACAGCTCCAGGTACAGTATGATTGTGAACAATGCACTCTCATTTTCAGATGCAGGATCAGTGCCAACTTGTGATGCAATGAGTGATGATGAGGCAGCAATCGGACAAAGTTGAGGCAACTTTGGCCTTTCGATCTTCGTTGCAATCTCCCCAGGTCCTTTCCCGGGTTTAGGAAGTACTTCTGACAAGGAACTGGTGATGATATCTTTGTGATGATAATGATAATGATTTGTTATTTATATAGCGCCTTAATCCAAAGCGCTTTACAGCGCACATATTTATATACTATCACCCAACCGAAATTGGTACTCATTTATCGACCTCGGAAGGATGAAAGGCTGAGTTGGCCTTGCTGGGATTCGAACCTGCGACACTCAGATCACAGCAGCGAGCGCTTAACCCGCTGAGCTATCTTACTGGCAAGTACAGCTGTCTTTCTTTCGACGTCAGGATCATCAATCTCTTTCTCATGTGACAAAGAAAACAGACCTCTTTTCGTGTGTGTTGCATGGATCCAATGCTACTGGCCATTCACTCGGACTGCAGTGTCCGTGGCCAGTAGCACCTGGAAAGGCCCCGTCCAGCGTGGTGCAAGCGAAGACTTTCTTTTGAAATATTTCACCAGAGTCCAGTCCACAGGTTGCAGACAATGTCCTAGGCCTGTGTATCTGACGGGAACAGCCTCCTGCACCTGCTGATGAATCAAACACAAGTTTTGAGTCAACAGTTGCCAATAATCAATAAGAAATGGGTATTCAATATCCCTCAACCGTTTAGGTCAGGGCACGTTCCAGACATTCGCTTTTCTTCCCATCACAATCTCGTAAGGGGAAGGACCGGTCCTTGCTTGTACAGCTGTTTGCATGCAAAATAAAGCTCAGGGTAATGCATCGGGCCATTTCAAATTGCTCCCTGCGCATAAATTACTCAGCTTCTTTTTCAAGATACCATTTTGACATTCCACCAAACCGGCACTCATCGGGTGTCTGGCCGAATGGAATTGTTTATCAATTTGGAGACCTGAGCAAATTTGCAATATCACAGCTGCACTAAAATGTGGACCATTGTCTGACCATATGACACGAAGTAGCCCGAATCGGAGAAAATAGTCTATTCCCATGGCTTTAGCTGTGGACATAGCTGTACAATCTTTCAGGGGATAGGTTTCTACCCATTTGCTAAATGCGCAGACCACCACAAGGACATACTTATAGTTTTGGCACCTCTCCATTTCTATGAAATCAAAACGGATGACTTCAAATGGCATAGACGGTGGGCCAAAACCTCCTACTGGAGTCACTGTTCCCTTTCCAATGTTATGATGTAAACAATCATGCATTTCTGAACCAATCCTTCAGCAGTTTTTCTAATGTGTGTATTCTGCCATACAGAATTCAGGTGTTGAATCATTTTTCTAGCACATATCTGTGTCGGGCTGTGAGCCATAGTGACCATTGCCATCACATAGGCATTTGGCAGCGTCCATTGGTTATTTTGTTTGTCTACCCAACAACCCTCAGAATCAAGTTTTGCTTGGCCCTCAGACCAATTTTTTATTTCATCTGCAGTAGCTTCTGCTTGCATTTCCTTAACTGTTGCAATTCCATTCTCTATCATGCAGGGTACTTCTTCTATTTTTTCAACATACATTTTTGTGTCTAAATCAGTGGCATTTTGTTTCGCAATTTTGTCTGCAAATGCATTTCCCTTTCCTACGTTACATGTTACTTTTTTATGTGCTTCACATTTCATTATCGCTAATTACTTGGGAAGTGCAAGTTGTGACAACAGTCTCACTAACAAAGTGCCATGTGTGTACCACCCCAAAGGCATACTGACTATCAGTATATATGTTTACATTGAGGTTTGCAGAAATTTCACATGCTCTTGTTGACGCTATTATTTCTGCAGCTTGTGCTGAGTTATATGGGATTCGTTTGCTTTCTATAATAGTTTTCAGTGTAGTGATGGCATAAGCAGCAGTTGATGTGCCATCTGGTAATTTAAAACAAGAACCGTCACAAAACAGTTCTCCATCTGGCTCTTTCTATGGGGTGTCAGTTAAGTCAATTCTTCCTTTTGTTTCTTGTTCAGTAACCATTACACAATCATGCTTTTAACCCCCTTTTTCATTGGGAGGAGGCATTAACTCGGCCGGATTTAAAGCGCAACGTCTGTTTATTTGGATAGTGGTGCAAATAGAACAATTTCATACCTTGTTAATCTGGCTGATGTGAGATGTTGCGTCTGCGTTCTATTTAAAAGAACGTCCACTGAGTGAGGTACCATTACGGTTAAAGGGTGATCCAAAACAATTCCATCGGTTTGTTTTACTGACGCAGCGGCTGCAGCAACAGCTCTCAAACAATGCAGCAAAGCACATGCAACAGGATCCAACGTGGAAGAGAAGTAGCCGCATGGTGTATTTCTCCCCCGTGTTACTGAGTCAAAACAGCCAAAGCACATCCATTATTTTCATGCACAAATAACTTAAAACTCTTGTCGTAATTTGTCGTGCCCAAAACCGGAGCTCAACACAATGCAGCTTTGAGCAGGTCAAATGCTTCTTGACATTCCATATTCCATGGCAAAGGTAAGGTAACTTCCTTCCTTGTCAATGCCACTATTGGTTTCACTATCATTGAACAGTTTGCGATCCACTGCCTACAATATGAAGCCATGCCAATTAAAGCCCTGACCTCTTTCTGCATATTTGGAATAGGCATATCAGAGATGCTTTCTATTCTTTCTGGTGTGAACCTTCTTCCCTCCTTCGAAAGGACGTAGCCCAAGAAGGCCACATCCTTTCGACAATACTGGAATTTTTTTAGCAAAGCCGTGTGTCCATGTGCTGCTAAATGTGTCAATGATGCAACTGTGCTTTCTTTACAAATTTCTTCTGTGTATGCTGCTATTAACAAGTCATCTATGTACTGTAATAATACGCAACCTGTCGGTAGTTCTAGCATATCTAGTTGTTCCTTCAATGCTCTGCTGTAAATACTTGGACTCTCAGTGTAACCCTTTGGAATTTGTGTGAATGTAAATGAACGCCCCCCTAGTGTAAAAGCAAACAAATATCTACTATCTGGATGCACTGGCATACTAAAGAAAGCATTTTTCAAATCAATTACACTAAAATACGATTCAGAGGCTGGAATCATAGTCAAAATTGTAGTCACATTTGGGACTAATGCGGATTGCGGATCAACCACTTTATTCACTCCGCGCAAATCGATTATAAAACCGTAAGGTATGTCATTACCTCCTTTTTTATACACTGGAAAAATTGGACTATCGCAAATGCTACCAGAAAGTTCTTCAATCACGTTTCTTTTAATTAAATCTGATACAATGCATTTCAATGCTTTTTCCCCTCAGTCGAGATTTTGTATTGCGGAATACGCGGCAACGTAATTCCTTCTTTAAAATTCTTTTTACTGGCTCTACTTTTAAACAACCAACATCATTATCGTTCACTGCCCATGTACATGCCTGTACTTTACTCAATTAAGTCGGTAGTGGCATAGATAAAATTTGTGATACAGGAGTCTTTTGTGGCGAAATTGTCAAATACACTCCATCTGGAAAACAATAAATTACTGCATTCATTTTTTCAACAAATTTAATCCCAACAAATTTTCGCCGCAATTTTTCGTCAAAAGAAATGGCCAAGACTCTGTAAATGGACCAAGTGTTATAGGTCCTGGTTGTGAAACTGGACTAATTACGGTGTACCTGAGAACCCTACTGAGACAGTCTTATGCCCTGACAGTTGTATTTCTGGAACCCGCTGATGGTCAATTGAACATTTTTGTGCACCCGTGTCAACTAAAAAATGTGCTCCCTATTCCCAACCTTCATTTCTATGTAGGGCCCTTTGTGGTCTATGGGAATAGGTACTGGTTCCAACCTCTGTCTCGGGCTGTCCTAGTAGAACAGTACATCATCAGATGTAAGGTCGCCAGAGTAGTATGCATTGGACTGATTGTCAAAAACATTCCCACCAATTGTATTGTTTCATTGTTGATTCTGATTACCCTGATTTTCTTGAAATTGTGGCACCTTCTGGTTTCTATTATGTCCTTGTATTCCGGGGCGACCTCTATTCTGTCTTCTCAGGAAGGTCCCATTTCTATTCTGTATATGCGGGCACTGTGCTCGCCAATGGCCTTCTTGTCTACAATAGGCACATTGATTAATCCCTATTGGACCCCCATGCAAATTGGATGTTAATGCAAATTGGACTCTAGACGGTGCGTTCCCACCACCTCTATTATTGTTTGCTAGTTGCTGTAACAATACTCTTGTTTTTGAATTCCCTTTGTCCCTTAGTTCCTTGTCCTTTTCTGAATTTAGTCTGTTCTCATAATATTGGGCCATATGTAATACTTCACTTTGTGTTTTTCGCTTGCCATGCACTTTCAGATGTCATTATTAAACTTTGAATTTTCGGTAAAAACCCTTGCACAAACTAATCAACAAACAATCTCTTCCCGGGTTCAGTACTTAAATATTGACCACTAAAATCTGCAAATACTTCTTCAAACCGATTAAAATAATCCGTCGCTCCTTCCTCTTTGCCCTGTAACCAAGCCGTCAATTTATCCCAAACTATTCTTTTTTCGGGCACTAAAGTTTTCAATTTCTCTACTATTCGCGATGGCATGACCAACATTACTTGCGGTGGCTTCTCTCCAGCCTTTCTCTCACTATCACTTTTAATCAAATTCTCCCATGTATCACCTAACATCGGCGCGTCATTTATATTTCTAACCTGTTTCCATATGTCTACAGGAAGAATCACAGGAAACAGTAAATCAATTTCACTCAATGTAAAAACAGATGAATTCAAAACAGATTCAATTTCCTTATAAAATCCTTTATAGTATTTACCTCTTGCCTAGAAAAAGGGACATGTCCAAACTGTGCAATATAATGAGATTCTATCGTTCGTGCTGGAGCCGCTCCATCGCCAGCAACCTCTACTTTCGGGACAAATGTGGGAGGCACCTCACTCATGGGTAATTGCAAACTAGCTGATTCTACATTTGTTCGTCTACTAAGCAATAAAGCTAAATCAAGAGAAAAAGCAGTAATTCCAGTTTCAGGTGAAAATGATCTTTTATAAATTGTCATTAGCTCAGCGGGACAACATATCTTATTCTTCATGCATTCATCCTGTAGGTACTATACCATAAACTGTAATACCTTTCTCTGCATTTCTGGTGTATATTGGCTAAACGTATCATGCACTTCAATTGGGCAAATGGAGGCATCCGTAACCCATCTAAGCGCAGCTCGCGTACAAATTCGCATCTCTTCGCTAACAGGTTTCAACGGTGGAAAAAAACCATTGCTGAACATATGACATATGCGGTTTATCTTTGTTCAATAACTCTTTCTGCAATCGATCAAGTTCTCGCTTAAACACAAATATTCGGCCAAGTGTTCTCATACTTTCGCTGCATCATCTCGCAAATTCAAAAGAACAACGAAATCACGCAACCCTTGCGGTACCACTGTATCGGGCAAATCACTCCATATTTTCACAAGATAATTCCCCATGCATTCTAACAATACCTGCTGTTCACTAAGGCCTCTGTAATCAGATATGGAACTTTGCACAGCCACTTCATTGTCATCATCAATATACTTTTCGGCCCATTCTTTCAGTTCTTCTTTCCTTCTTTTGCTAATCATGCTACAAGTCTGTCTAACACTTCCTTGCGCAGGCCCCATCTCTGTAGAACTGCCTGTTAAAGTGGCTAACTGATGCTCTGGAGGTGGTGGAGGAAATTATGTCACACGCACGGGGAGAGGAACTGCTTACTGTAGGTGCAGATGGAATAACGGGAATAGGAGATAAATAAGGAGGAGGTGCAACTGGGTCAGTACTTTGATGTTCATCTCTTCGCTCATTTAATATTTTGTTTATTAGTTCATCTGATGTATGCAAATCTTGCGATGGCTATATATTCTGTACATCTAATTGAAAAGCCCTGTCCATGTTCCTAATGGCTTAGGTCTGCTGATGCTGATCATGCTCTAGTGCTTTCTCTACATTACTTTTATTTCTGCGCGCGTGTTTGCGCGCGTGTTTCTCCCTACTTCTCAAACGGAGATTAGCTTCCTTCCTCCAATCTCTTACAATGGCGAATGCTGCAGGTCAGTCCTTTTTGTGTAGCAATACTGATTCAGGTGCTCTATACATGCTAATTCAAAGCTCACATTATTAGGCCACTGAAGGTCTGATACACGTCTGGTCTGCCTACGCCAAATCGCATTAAACACTATTGCCCCTATACCATACTTGATATACATTTCATGTCCCGGCGACCTCCCGGGTGGCGCGACCTGGACAGTTTCCAAAGATTGTCTACTGCAGTGAAAAAATCTCAATAAACAAGAAGACAATTTCCCAGGCATGGTTAATTCTTACCCTTTTCTTACCCTGGATGTTTTAACTTGCAAGTGCAACTCTCTACCAATATCAGGACATTTTAAGAATCAGGGCACGACTCACCTGATCAACCAATTCGTCACTCAGGATGCAATTCGCCCGTATACAGACACAACCAAGAATCGTCGTGACTGTGTGTCTGGCTCAATCTGCCTCGTTCCAGGACCCTCGCCTTGATGCTCTCTGGCCGCTGCTCGTCGATCAGGAATTGGCTGTGTACAGATCTGCGGAGGAGTCTTTCATCACTTCTACATGGGCGCCCCGAACACCTTCCGATCCCGGCTCGACAGCTTCATCCTCTACGCTGTTTTTGCACTCCTACAACTTGAATGTATACGATGGAGCATTAGTGGGAGGGTCCCTATTTGGGCGCCATATTTGCTAGGCCATAAAGACAGCATATGGAAACTAAGGCACCATAACCATATACCAGAATGCCACGTCAGACACGAGGTTCGTTTTCCAAACAAGTGTGGTTTATTTCAAAGTTTTCTCAGTCAGACGACTGGGTCTCAACGTCTCACGACGTGTGTTCCCAGATTCTGTGAGATGCGAGAGAGCGAACAGTGCTCAAGCAGCAATATATATACATTAGACATAACCTTTGTGAAGGCAATTCGATCTGCCCACATAGATGTCATACAGGCTAGGGTTCAGTGATTGACAGTTATGACAATTATGACACGTTATGACAAGTCTTCATTCAGTCTAAACATAGTTATTATAGCAAAGGCAGCAGAGACAGTTTTCTGTTATGGGGAATATGGAGCTCTGTCTCGGCAAGGATGTCATGTTCTTAGCAGGGAAACATTCCTTACTACGTTATCTGTGTGTTTCGGTTCATGAGCTACGGGTCATATAGTTCTGAAGCAGAAAATACCACTCTTCTCGAAGGAGCACCGCCAGGAGAATATAATTCATGTTTAACTGCCATTTACAATAGCGCTTGCAAGACAAACCGGCACCTGGACTACTGATTAGATGCAGCTTCTGCTCGACTTCAAGGACTTAGTGAGAGAGAAAAACAATGTATTTCTGCACAGTTTGACATTCCTGTCTGCATTAGTATTTCAGCATTCAGGCCGTGGGCTCGCACTATGTGTGTGAGTTTGAAGCATAGAATATAGTTGCAAAGCGTATATAGAAAAAAGAAAAAATGCAAATGGCTGACATTCCACAAAATGGACGCCCCTTGGTTACATTGGCGATACTTAGGCCCTCATTACAAGTCAGGCGGTGGACCATGGTGCTATTAGCACCATGGTCCATGCCGGATTCGAATTACTGCCCCATTCCAAGGTGAGTGGGGCGGTAATTCCCTATTCACCATTTGCCCTTCCGCATTCCCATTTTTGCCCCATAGGGCATAATGGGGATGGGGAAGGCGCTAATTACGGCACCTAGTAAGGCGGTAATTAGCACCAAGGTCGCTTAGCGCCTTGGACTTTAACGCCTGCAAAAAGCAGGCGTTAAAGTGTGAATCAGGCGTTAAGGGTTAACGGCGCCGACGGTGCCGTTAAACCCTTAACGCCTGACTTGTAATGAAGGCCGTAGAGTGCAATGTTTGTCACATGATGCAATTTGCTTCTGGTCAACATATTATACATATACACATACTATGGGATTACTTGTCTGGTCTAACAGTACCTTACTTCAGGGGGAGTGAGTCTCCGCTGGCTGCACCCCCGAAAGCAGCATTTTAACTCTCCACTTCCTGCTCATTTTTATTAGCTTGTAGGACACCTGAGTCCGTTTCCTTGTCCTACTTGAAGGACAACTCGTTGCCAGTGTTGTAATGATGATCTGAAGACACTAGGTGTAGCTTGCAAGTAATATGATTTATTCCAGTTACTCTTAAGTCTGCAAGTTACAAGAGGAGAAAACAATGGCTCCCAACACCCACGCTACATATATCCAACTGCCAGGGTTGGAATGCCAGCCCCCTAGCATTCTCTCACTTATCCATCAACATTCTTATCTACCAATGAACATTCTCTCTGATCTCATGCATTCCAGGCCAGGTTGTATGCATCCATCAATACATCCATCCAAACAACCACCCATCCATCCATCAATCAAGCAAAGCACTATACGCTTTGCTGAAAATAATTAGGAGAAAATGGCCACCAACAAAATTATGAAACAGATAGAATGTTTACATTCGTATGCAAGTTTGATGACCTGTGTAGATTTACAAATTCAGCAACATCAACTAAAACATAAAACCAAAAGAGAGGTTTTACCATTGTCAGTCAGAGATAATCCTGAATTGCGTACACCTTCCTCACCAGATGAGGGAAATGTACTCTTGATGTCAATAGGGAAATGGTGCTCTTTTTAAGATAAACTGGAAGTCCCAAGGATGGGACAATCATGAGATTGTGTCCGCCTGTGGGATGTTTTTACCCATGCATCCATGCCCTACAATAAAACTGTGCAGTACTGGCATGGAAAACATCATGATGGCCAGAACTCCCCAGAGAGTGCAGAGGGAAAACATGAAGAATAGACTGCCACCCATGTTTGCCTATGTTGTGAGCACAGGAGGGCACTGCCTAAAACCACCATTGGGCTACACACACAGTAGCCTGAAACCATTGGGAATGGCAATGCTGATTGCCAAAAGCAACCCAGAACTGTGGGGAATTCATTTTCTTAATCCCAAAAATGGAAAGACTTGCTAAGAGGTGGATACAATGTAAAACTATATTCTGAAATGACTTGAAGGGAGTAATTATTTAATGTATAGGTAAAAATTGTCAGTTTGATTTGAATGTAGAAAACTGGGAACAAAAAGTGACATTTAGCTGAAACCTGGCTTAATGAAACTGAATTCTACCTGACAACTACCCCCGACAGGATTTGAAACTGGATGCTCAGCCACTCTGCCCCTGGCCAAAAGGAGTTAACACCTCTCTGATTAGATTAGGGGTGGAGCAGCTGGGGACTACAGGGAGTTGAACAAAGGCCTGCCCTGGACTCAGGTAAATGTTATATTGGGGGCGTCGTAAAATAGCTTCCTCTTGGGAGAAACTGGGGGGCAGCTGTGCCTCTGTGAACAAGCTGGCTTGGGGGAAGTGGATAAACCAGTTATTCCACCATGTGATGTGGGAAGCCACACCCCTTTTTGACCAGAGCATAATTTTAAAAAGATACATAACTCATAGTGCAGACTTGTCAGAATTATATAAGTAATATCATTATTTTTGTGATTTTTCTGTGAAAATTTTGAGAGGTGTTAGGACCCTGTGGTGTCTTCTGGGGGGTTGCTAGCGGAAAATAGGGTCTCACTCCAAATGTCTACATGTTAAAAATCTGACACTTCATCAATTAATGTCCATACTCCTTGCGCACATGTGTGTAATTTTGGGTAAATGTCCGATATTGCAAAACCAGTTAAAAAGCGCAAAATGTTGTCATTTTTTAATGCAAGCCCCCAGGAAGATCAGAGGCGGGCAAGCATGGACCATAAGGAATATATAAGGTGCACATGTAATTTCAACAAATTGTATATCTGGGAAAGATGTATTTGAATCAAATATAGATTTGTGGGCAAACTGACCAGGGGAGGATCCTCTGACCCATAAACAGACCTCATCATGATGACAATCCATTTCCTTCCCCAATCATGGGAGAGGGGAGAATTGGGCCAATGACAAGTAGAGAGGGGCAGGCTTAGCTAGGCCCAGGCACACACCCATTTTCAAAACACATAAAAAGAGACTGCTGGGACAGGTAGAGACATTCAATTCCATTTGCTGCGGAGCATGCTGACCGACGACTTCACATCCAGAGATCCAACACTTAGACTTCCAAGCTAAACAGAGACTACAGAACTTTGAACCAAGAAGGCCCACTGCAAGCAAAAGTATTTGTCAGCAGGCCTCAAAATCATTTGCAAACTATTCCACAGCCGGGCGAGCTGTCTGAATTCTTTTGCCAAGAACTCTTGCCAGTACCCAGAAAGCAGTGTTACATCCAGAATCCACTTGATCCGGACCGGAAAGCAGAGGAGTATCCAGAACCAGAGGCCGCTGAATCCAGAGAGGCTAGACCAGCAGAGCAGAGCTGACCCAGATCGCTGTGAGCAGAACCGGTGCCTGATTGACCCGCCGAGCAGACAGAACCGCAGCCGGACGTGTTGACCAGATCCGTGACGAGGCCTAGTTCAAATTTATATTGTGAGTACCTAGCAGAACTGTGCAGAACCAATCTCTTAGTTAAAATAATCTAATCCAAACTATTTTAACCTAAGTAGAACAGCCTCCTAGAAATCGTGTCATCTGTCATTTGTAAAGCTGCACAACTGTCACCTGTCAATTCTGAAGCTGCAAGCTGTCACCTGTCATTTTGAGTTTTACTTTAAATCCGAAAAACTACCTTTATTTAATCGTCCATATCTCTGGAACCGTTTGGGCTAGGATAGGAACGAGATTTAACTTTCCTCTGAAAGCTTAGAATCTAAGCTTTCGAAAAAGCCTATTCGATTCACGCACTCGCGAAATTTACCGCGATTTGTGATTTTGGCTCAATTTCTCCACTTGTCAAAATAGCAGCTCCATTCTTTCTTTTGTTAAAATCCGTTTGCAACTTGGTAATAACTCATAGAGCATTGCTAAAGTGAGCCTGAACCAATACCAACACGCATCTCCCACTCACCCTGAATCTCTAGAGGGAATTAAAATCAGTTGGAACATTTTCCCATCCATTGCCATCACATTTAAAAGCATTTTGGTCCTGTGTTTCAAACTCCTACCTGTTTCCTCTAAGCTTGCTGGGGGGAACTGAATTTCGTATTGTATTTGGTTGCATTCCTGAGAACTGTGTGCTCCTCTTTCCATCTCCTTCCATTTCTTACATTGCATAGGGGAGGGGGGTGAATTGCCAGAGAAAAAGTGATTATGTTATCTTTTGCTAAAATCATATCAAGTATTTCTGTACTGCATTTTATTCCTCATTGCTTTTCCCTTGAAATCATAAACGTATTTTTGCTACTTTATCCATCCTATACTAACTCCTCATTGATTGTAAAGTAGTGTGCTAGTGCCAGATTACCCATTGTTGATCAACAACATATGTCTAAGTGTACTGTAAGATATTATTTTATTATAAAGTGTGATATATATATATATTGTTTAAATTCTCAAATAAACCTTTTAATTTGCAAAACAAACCTACTTCTTGGCTCAGTGGGGTCAGGGGGATTCTAAGAGGGGGGTGTTATACAAGGGTGGTCATCCAGAGTACTGAACTAGACATAAAAATACATTAATAAGGGTTTTCCTCAGCATCCCAGACTAGGCATTGACTTGGCTGCAGTGTTGATTGAATATCGCTTACACACCGAAGAAGAAACTGAAGTACAATCAAAATGGAATAGAACAACACGGGACAAACAAGGCAATCAAGATGGGGGTCTAGTGGAACCATCTCAAAAGTAGATTGTCTATAACATAGAAAGTGAATCCAGGAGTCAGCAAGCACATTGCAAATGATCAGAAGAAAAGGAACTTAAGGAGAACAAAATAGGCGACAATATTATGATTTTCTGATTTGGAGAAAAAGTTAGTAGAAAGGGATTTTAGTATTTCTTCAATTAGCCTATTTTTGTTAATTAGAAAATTGAAATCAAGAAATATTTTCTTAATCAACTATCTGGCAATACATTTAGCAATTGTGAGCACTGGAGATTTGAACACAGTGAATGATATGTGAGTATTCGTCCATGAGAGTGATGAGATGTGATAGAAAAAGCTGACTGTTAAAACTGAAGATTTACATTATTTCAATTTTTGGCAGCGGGTTGGAACTTAAACTTTCTTTCCTATGTGTGCCTCAACTAGAGAAATACAATTAATTGGATTTATTTTTCCAGTTGGTGTGTCAAGATTTTAGGACCTTATTATATAATAAAAGATATCAGATGAAAATAATGTTGAGAAAGGATGATGACTGACTCTTCAAAAGAAAATACCTCAATGATTATAAAACCATTTGACATGGGCAGCAATATGGTGGCTATGTACTCCACATTGCATCAGTCTGAAAGGATAAGGCAATTGTATGATCACATTTAATGTGGCAGGAAAAGAAGGGATGCTAAGTTAACAACCAATGCAAATGTCACACTTGTAATAGGGAATTAGATACCAAGCAATCCTTTAAATGAGGCAGAAGGGGCATATTTCAATGATTCACATTCAATCCCATTTTTCATTCATTTGCTGCCAAATATTCCTTAAAATGGATCTCGAGCTAGGGCCTGATTCATGGAATTATTTGTGTAGGGTACTTGTGTGCGCAACTGCGTGCAAATCTGCCTTTGTCGTTTCATGGAATCGAATGCACAGTACTTTTCCTGGACTTCAATGCGATCTGTTGAGGGCATTGTGCGAAACTCCATGCAGAATGTGGGCGTGGCTTGCGCAGAGAGCGGGGAAGGGGGTAGAACACCAAAAATGGGGAAGAATTTGCAAAAAAGTGGCCGTTCTGAGGGACAGCCTGCAGGCAGTCCCTCGCATGGCCACTATTGCGCGGCATGAGACGTATTCATGGATTGCATCATGCAACCTCTCTGCTGGGAAATGGCCACACAAGTCCTTCAGACGATCCGCCACCAGAAGGCAGGCGTAAGTACACTTGCACGTAGGATTTGCAGTGCAGAGATGGGTTTGCATATTGGATTTTGGGATGCATGTACTCAACCGGGATTCTGAAGTAATTTAGTAGTGCACGTAACCTGTGTAGCTGGGTGCAGCAATGGTTTACTGGGGTTTGCGTGCAGTCTTTCTGAGTTTAGACCGAGTTATGATTTTTCATACGCCTCAGGGTCTTGGAAGAGTTATGGGAGACCCTGTGCAGAGTCCCCGAGATACAGGTCTGCTTGTGGAGGACCTCACAAACTGTTTGAAGGATGTGTGTATTTGCGCCCAGGGGAGCACGCAAAGTAGCTGATCTGGCTGTTTATGCTTTGCGTGTGGGCTTGTCAGGGGCGTTCCAGCCAAGACTTGCAAATGCGGTTACTTTGTGCAAACAATTCCATGAATTTGCGGGTGCAAATCTTTTAATCTGCGCGCATGCTTTCGCAGTGTCCGCGGCACATGACCCTTGGAGGATTTCTGCGAAAATTTCCATGAATCGGGCCCATTATCTTTACATAGATTACTGTGTGAGAATAATCTCCTCTTAAATTATATATTTTTTAATTCCTCTTGCCAACATATGTCAATGAGACAAAGGTTTTTTTAACTTACATTGAATGTATTTTCTGGGACAATAATAAGTGGCTTGTTAATTTGGACATTGTATGGCTTTTTGCATCTATACAACACAGTGATGGTTGGTTGACATTGAGATACTCATCTCAGGATAGCTGCTCCGGAAATATTGAAACGCTCATTAATATGATTAAAAATGCCTAGAAAACAGTTTTTTGTGCATAATAAGAAATATTATATACAACTTCAAGGCAGGGCAATGGCCTCATGTTTTACTTTAACTTTGCCAACCTAGTGGTTGACTGGGGGAGCATTAATTTGCCTTTGCCGGTAACTGTGAAAGGTGGGGCAGTAACATAGTATTGTGGCTTTACTACATGGATGACATGTTTATGATATGGATGGGCAACAATACCCATCTCATTCAGTTTGTGGATTACTATTTGAATAGTAATACAATCAATTTAAAGTTAACTGTGGACTGTTCCCAGATGGATTTTCCTTATTTGCATTTGAAAATTAACATGATCAATAATCAGACAGAGACTTGCATATTTTGTGAGTCGACGTCTGTTCTCCGTGCAAATATTTCACATCATCCTACTTTAAATTGAAACATCTCCTATGGGGAACTGCTCAGGACAAGAAGAAATGTCAGTTTAAATGATGATTTTGAAATTCAGTCAATACCCATGTACTCAATACCAATGTACTCTATGGGCCTCATTACGAGGTGGGCGGTAAGGGGTTAACAGCGCCGGTAATGGTGCTGGCACCGTTAACCTCTTACTGCCCTATTACACAGTCTCCTCGCGGGACCCGCAAAGAGCGCCGCGAGGAGACGAGGGAGCTAACAACGGTCCCGTTACTAACGGGCCCGTTGTTAGCTCCCTCCCCATTCCCATTGAGCCCTATGGTGGCTCAAATGGGAATGGGGATGGGTAAATTGAATGAGGAATTACCAGGTCCTCTGAGGTTGGAATGGCCTGGTAATTCCTCATTCAAGGAACCCGGACCCGAGTTTGGAGGCAGCCATGCTGCATATAGCGGCATGGCTACCTCCAAACTCGTAATGAGGCCCTATGTCTAAGGTTAGAGAGTATCCCTAGTGGACATTGAGTAGTGTCAGACCTTAGTGTTAAGAATGCGGGATCTATTGAAAGAAAAAATGGAAGGTACTAACGAATCAACCATGAACATGTGCTTTCAATACAATGGGCCTTATCACAATTTGGGCGGTATCCCCGGTGGTATTACCGCCGGAGCTATTAGCGTTAAAGCCAAACCCCTGGCGCTATTAGCGCCAGATCACCGGTTTGGCAGAACGGTAAGTTCGTATTCCCCATTGGGCCCATTCAGGAATTCCCCATTGGGCCCAATGGGGAATTTTTGATGCTACTACTACCGCCGGCGGCAATAGTGCGGCGGTAATAGCAACGAAAATTGGAAAAATTGCGGCAGGTTTGCCCCCAGCCCTGCTCAGAGCTGGTGGTAAATTCTGCCAAACCCATGGTTTGGCGGACCCTTGAATGCAGCAGTAATAGCATTACTGCCACATTTAAGTATTACCGCCAAACTCGTGATGAGCATTTAAACGATATGGGGAAATACAAAAGATCCCGAGGAGACATTGCAATGTACCCCTAGTAGGATGTACTGCCCACTAATTATTTTGAGGAAATAATAATATGACTTCAACAACACTGATGTAGATTTGGACTTTGGGATATGTTCATTGTGTCTATTGCTCTGTTTGTCCATAGGTTCTGCATAACAAATATTTTAGGGAAAAAGATAGGAGGGTTATTGTAGCTCAATTTCTTCAAGTGCAATAGTCACTCCTGTGTTTAGCTCTTGATTTCTCCATTTGGATTGCAGGACATTGGCAGTATAATTAGAAGAATTAAATTAAGGATACAAGAACGTATTTGTGTGGTTAAAAACTGGGTTGAACAATGACCCATAGCTGTTCACATTTCTGAAGCTCACATAAGCATTAGTTCACTTTTAAAGTGTATAGCAATTGGCCGAATAGCACAGATGGGAGGTAATAGCTGGGGGAGAAAATATGTTTCGACTGCATGGGTTTGTTTATGTCATGTGACAATTTAGTGTGCATAACGTTTATTCCTGCAAATTGTCACTTTAATTTAACATTTGCCTTTTAACTAATACATGCACTTTTTTTAAATTGACTAATCATGTTATATTTCTTTTCGCTTCATGCTACAAATTCTTCTTTGCACTTATCTGCATTATGTAAATGGACCTTGAAAATTACGAACGAGAATATGTAGTGAATACTTTATGATGACATGAGGCAAAACGGCTTGGAAGATGCACTCTAGGATGTGATAATGGAAAATCACTGCCACGTGTAGTGGGAAAAGATGGTGAAAAGACTATTCCAGTGACCCTCAGGGAGGAGCTTTCAAGAAGTATCATGTCAGAAGTCAGATCATTCCTAAGTGGGTGGCATCTGTGTTGATGATTGACTTTTCCACCCATCTTAATGAGCTGAACGGTGGAGGAAGGCCATACCTAAATATAATATTACAATTTTGATTCCAGACCTGCCATAGGTAGTTTCACATGGTCATGGTCAGGCCATATAAAAGCAGAGATCTGGTGGGTGGGTCAGGTTGTTCGGGGGTTGCTGAGCAAACATGCTCTCCTGGTAACTGTCTTGCAAGACAATGACATTGTCCCTGGCTCTGCTGCTATGCAAGAATGGTTTTGTGTGCTTCTCCAGGATCAGAAAAGGACTCATAGTCATGATATTGATATTGTTATTTTTTTACGTACAACATCGAGATAGGAGTTGCAATAGTCAGGTGATACGATGTTGATTTGCTTGAATTTAAACATATTGGGCCCAGAGGCGCCACCTAAAATCTGTAAATGCCCACTCAGCAGCTCTGTGTGGGCATTTGCAGATATTAATCTCACCACAATGGGCCCAACTACATTAGCTTCAGGCCCCATTTGTTAGACAATCCTGGCTACGCCTCTGATTGGGCCTCATTACGAGTGTCGTGGCTCGGAAATAAGGGTGCCGTTAAGCTTACTGGCCGCCACACTACAAGTCTGCCTGCAGGGGCCTTGGCGCCCGGCAGGTCTGACCCTGCCGGGTGCAATGACCCCTGCAGGCAGAGTTGTCCCTTAGCAACGGTGCCGGTGCTTCCAAGTCCCCATTCCCGTAGACTCCACGAGAATGGGGACTTATGAAATCTGACAACTGACTTCCTGCGCCACCGGGATTTGTAATGTCCTGGTGACACCGGGAAGTTAGGCACTGGAAATTGTGTTTTGCGGTCCACTGCAACCCGCTGGTGGCACCAGCGGGTTGCTGCCAACCTCATAATGAGGCCAATTGTATATTTGTATGTGTGTTCAATTGTGTTTGCATTTATGTATGAAACGGTACCTTTTTTTTGGAGTAAGATTGTTAATATTTAAATACATCGAGTTTTTATTAGTTCATTTTCACTTTATTGTATTAATATTTATGGTTATATACATTCAAGCACATCATTTACACACTATCACTTTAGATTGTGTGGATATATAAATAGCCTGCTCCTTCAAGATGGCTGCTGATAGGCAAAACACACGTTGGCAGATGGTGGGGGATAACTCTGCCTTCATTTTTCAGTAATTATGTAATACAGTGATTTTTTTATAAGCATCTGTTTGGCGGAAGGCAGTTGCTTTGGTTTTGCTGCCTATCATATATTTCAAATCCTTTCTGAACCAAGTATATACTGCTCTAGCGACTCAATACTGTATCTTTTATTCTGAATATACTTGTCATGATGTGCCTCCAGTTGGTATGCAATATCTACTTTCATTTTATGGATTATTGTAAGTTCTTTTTTCTCTTAACCAGAATGTAGGCCCTTCACATTCAAAGAGTTGCATATAAGAACCCCAGTCTTATTATCAAATAGGCCAGACATCTTGTCCAATCATAATTTATGTTTATTAAATATACCATTATATCCTCATCAAAGAGTAAGCACAGGATCAGTCGCTCCACTTCCCCACTAAAAAGTATTATTGAGAATATCAAAAGGAATATCAATAAGGTAACGAGGATACACACACCCATAACAAAGCATGCAGAACCCTCATTGAAGTAACGGACATGTTCAAAGAACTCACTTAGAAGGTCCTTGTAACTTGAGTAAACATGCACAGAAAATGAGGATTTATATAGACTGCACTACCATAGAGCTGCCTCCTCAGCACCCTATCTTCAGTATGCCAACAAATGCTGTAGTCATCAATTGATAACACAGCCTCACTGTTTATTAAGTTTCACTAACAATGCATGGATGAGTGTCTAATTAATATGTAACACATTTGCAATAACCATTTACTAATGAGTGACTAATTAAACAAAGTTATAACAACATTTTAGTAGTTGACAACTATTTTCGAATTATTGGTTAGATGCACCTCGCGACTGGCTGTACAGTAATTCTTTCCAGAAGGAGTAATTTACCAATGTTAAAGAGGGAATCTTTCTCAGTTGTGAGTACCTCAAACTGCTGAGACACCCAATGATCCCCTGTCAGAGAAACCAGTCTTATACGTCAATTTGGGGTGAAGACAAGCAGAGACAGCTTTATTATTACCTTGCAAAATAAGAAAACGAGCAACCTTCATCTATTGAGAACTGACACTTCTAACCCGAAAAACCCTCCAAACTCCTCACATTTACAAGTCACCAGTCCCTGACAGATTTGAAGCCTAAGAACATTCTCGAAATCATCAGTAGGACTTTTGGCAGGCATTTCAAGCCTCTCACTAAAACAATACATACTTTTAATTACATTTAGTCCTCTACAATATCAACTTCCAGTTACAGTGTCATGCGACAGGTGCCTCTCTGATGTGTCCCACCAAGGTCCAAGGCCAAGCTCTTGGGTTCAAAATACCTTCAGCCATCCCTCCGCAAATACCTACCCACTAGAGCTCTTCGCTCCTCTACCTCTAACTCCCTCAGGGTCAGTCGTTTTTCAAAGAAACAAGCTGGGGGTAGATCTCTGTCTTCGGCTGGAGCCTACCTCTGGAACAGCCTCCCTGCCACTCTACAAGCGTGATACAAATAAAATATCATATCATATCATATCTTCAGAGAAATCCATTTTCCATACTGCACCTAACCAGTTTATACAATGACATGGGTCTAAAGTCTTTGGCTGTAGTTTCTGCATACAGCACTTTTCCAGCCCTACTTTATACTCATGTTCTGGCGTCTGCTAGGTAGACAAGCAATGGCTATGCCAACATTAGTGAAGGCTCTGAAGCTTTTCAATATCCGCTAGAAGGAAAGCAATAACGGTGGGGGTGTGGGCCAACATATTGTTTTCTTCATTTAGACATTCATCTGTTTATCAATTTATGTATTTATTTTTACCTATCTGTTAGGCCCGGATGGGCCACTGAAAGGAGGACAGGCACACTGAAGTTGTGCGTACGTCTAGCTTTATTACTAGCACAACATAAACTGACTAGAACATTCCCTCCCCCTTTCATTCCCCGTCACGTGACGCTACCCACGTGACACGGCGTCGGTCTCTTAAGGAGACACGAACACTGCGACATCACCCCCGGATGAAATGTCCTTACAACGTTCTCACCATTCTTCAACCAGGTGTACTGGTTTCTTCACGGCTCTTTGGGTCCGGCTGCTGGTGGCTTCTCCTGGATCTTCTTCTGGCCTCTCTGTTCTCTTTGTTCCTGGACGAGGTGAGAATCTTGGAGGCATCCATAGTGTATCTCGAGGATCTAGTGACATCGGTTCGGGATCTGTGGGCTGAAGTCTCCCATTTCCCTTTGTTGCCGTGAGCTTGAACTGTGAGCTGTTCCGGGTTATTTCTCGTTCTTCATTTTCGGCAGTCACCATGGTCCCTGTTATTGCCATGACTTGTAGGGGCTGTGGGGTGAATCTGAAATCAGTCTTCTTGACCATTGCCTGTTGTACTAACACTTTATCTCCTACTTGAAAGTCTTTTGGGCGTGCTCTTCTTCTTTCGTCTGCCTGGATGCGGGCTCGTTCTTTCGCATCTCGCATCTCTCTCTAGGATTTCTGGATCTGTTTCGGGTTTGTTTGTCAGGTGTCATATGATTAGTGTGCGAACTTGGTATTTTACCATGAGTTTGGCCGGGGTCCTGTTCGTGGCCTCATGTGGTGTGTTCCGACAATCTCGAAGCATCCTGCATAGGGCCTGGTGTGGGTCAACATTTTCCAGTCTGGCTCTTTGTAATGTCTTTTTGATCGATGACATAAATCTCTCGGCCATCCCGTTGGTTTGCGGCCATAAAGGTGTTATTTTCTGGTGCTTGAACTCCCGGTGCTTGGCGAATGTTGAAAAATCGTGGCCGCAGAATGGCGGGCCATTGTCTGTCTTGATGACGTCAGGTATGCCCCATTCGCTGACGACTTTGTCAAAGACAGTTGCGACTTGGGCAAAGGCTGTGAATGAGGATCTCTTTACGATTGGGAACCTTGAATGTTCATCAATGAATAAGAGCAGGTATTCCTCTGATTGTAGGGGTCCATAAAAGTCCACTGCCACTTTTTCCCACGGGTGTTCTGGCATCTGTGTTGGCTGAAGGGGTATCGGCGCTTTGGCTCTGGCCGTGCATTGGCATGCCATGCCATGCAGTTCCTTACCCATCGGTCCACTAAAGCGTCAAGGAAAGGGAACATGTTGCAGCGCAGTTGTCGTTTGGTATTGTCCGCTCCCTCGTGTCCCTTGATTATGTCTGACCGTAGGGCCGCTGGGATTATTATTCTGCACCCTCTGAGGAGTATGGGTTTGTCTTTGACGGCTAGCTCTGTATGGATTTTTGCTAGTCTCTCTAGTTTGTCTCGGTTCACACCTGGATGTGTTGTCAGGGATCTCTTGTAGTCCTTCCACTTGTGTTCAGTGAGGTGAATCGCCAGGGCCATGGACGGATCAGCTGCTGACGCTAGTGCTGTAACGCTCACCTGATTCCCGTAGAGGCGCCGGTCTTGACTGGGCGTATACCGTATCTTCAAAGGTGATGTGTAACACACGGCTGGCTCTTTGGGCTGGACCTCTGTGCACTGTATGTCTGACTCGAAGGGTAAGATGTCTGCAGATAGAAAATATGGGATTAAGGAACTGGGTTATTGGATGTCTCTCTTCTTCCCTTTCTCTTCTCCTGTAGAACCCCAAAGGTGAACGCTCTCACCTTAGGTAAGTGAACGCTGTGCTCTCCATCTGCCTCGGGGCAGGGTGCTGTAACCAGTTTCTTCACTGGATAAGGGAAGCAGGCCTCTTGACTTCAGAGGACTGCTGTCCATCGTTTACTGCACGAACAGTAAGTTTCGAGTAATTCTAATGTCTTTAAAGTCTTTAGTAATGATGTCTCTTGTTTTGCAGGGTTCCGGCGATGGCGGATGACGGGCTGAAGTGAGTTGAAGATGGAGCCCGTGTGATGAATAGAAGCGCCTGGAAGCACGTAAGTAAGCGCTTGTTGCCTGCTTCACGATGCGCTCTAACTGTCTTTTTATTTTGCAGGTACAAGTTCGGAGCGGCTGCAGGGTGCCGGAATACCCACTGGGTTAGATGTGGAAAGGAGTAATGGCACGTGAGTATTAAAGTTCCCCAATGTCTTTAAACGCACCTTGTTTTGTCTTTCAGATGCGAGATGCAGCGCCGAAGGCCTCCGGAGCGTGCGAAGAGTTGGTAAGCTTTTGTCTTTCAGATGCCGGAATGCAGTGTGAAGACCTCCGGAGCGCACAAAGAGTAGGTAAGCCTTTGTCTTTCAGATGCCGGAATGCAGCGCGAGGCGTTGGTGACAGCCGATGGACCAGGTAAGTGAAGAGCTGTCACTGAAGACCGTAATGCTAACCTGTTCTTTCTTGTCTTTATAGGTGTTGCTGAAGACTGGATTCAGGATGGTAAGCCTTTTTCCTTAGGCCGAGGATCAGATGCAGAAGACACAATGAGCGTTCTGCTGCAGAGGATGCAGAATAACGCAAAGCAAGATTCATCCATCGGGTGTGGTTTAAATAGCCTCCTGTAGTGCTTAGGTGTCTCCTTCCACAGCCACGCCTAAGAAAAGAGTTCCTGCTTTCCAGAAGAGTTCCAGTGTTCTGAATCTAGGGAGTGGCTCCTGCCCCACCCAACAGGAAAAGTAGTTCCAAACAGAAGAGGATCAGAGGCTCAACTGGCAGGCAAGTAAGCAGCATGGTCTGCTGCAGGTAAGTCCACCCAAGCATTATGAGCCCGGCGCTTCCAGCGCTGGGACTGGGCATATTTATGAGCCTGGTGCCACTGGCGCCAGGACTGGGTCCAAAAGGTCCCAATTGGGACTGGTTGGCACTCGGAACCTGGGTTATGGATCTGCTTCCAAGGGAGTTGGGAAAACCCTGACCTTTTGGAAGCAGAGATCATGACAGTACCCCCCCTCAAGGCCCCTCCCAAACCGGGCTTCTCCGGGGGTTTTGGCTTGTCAGGAAATGTTCAGTGAAATCTTTTGATTAGGCGAGGAGCGTGGACATATTCAGCAGGTTCCCAGGATCTCTCTTGGGGGCCGTAGCCTTTCCAGTCAATTAGGTAAAATAGTTTTGATTTGGAGATCTTGGAGTCCAGAATGCTTTTGACTTCAAACTCGAGTTCTCCATCAACTAGGATAGGTTTTGGAGATTTAGTTAGTCGGGTTTGAGGTTGCACGGGTTTTAATAGAGAGACGTGGAAGACCGGATGTATCTTCATGTGCGGGGGCAAGTCCAACTTGACCGCTACTGGGTTTACTATGGTAGTGATGGAATAGGGACCAAGGTATCTTGGGTTGAATGTGCGTGGCCCTTTAAGAGGTAGATATTTGGTGGATAACCAGACTTGATCCCCTACTTGATATTGAGGGGCTTCCTTCCGATGTTGATCGGCTCCTTTCTTGTATTGTTCTTTAGCCCTTTGAAGGTGAGAAACAGCTTACTTAAAGGCTTGGGTGATTGTAGAATGCAGGTAGTCTACTGCTGGTGTTTCAAGATCTTGGAGGGGATCCAACTCCGAGGTTCGAGGGTGACTGCCGTACAAAAGAAAAAACAGGGTTTTCCCAGTTCCCGAATGGACAGAGTTATTGTAGGCATATTCGGATATCCAAAGGATGTCTTTCCAAGTTTTTTCAGTTTGTTGCAGCATGCACCGTAAATACTGTTCCAGAGTTTGATTGGTCCTCTCGGTTTGTCCGTCGGTCTGAGGGTGGTGACTGGTCGATAGTCTCACATCAATTTGAGCCGACCGACAGCAACTTCGCCAAAAATGAGAAATAAATTGACTACCTCGATCCGAAATTAGAACCGAAGGAAAACCGTGCAGTCGGACGATGTTTTCGAGAAATTCTCGGGCCAGAGTTGCTGCTGTTGGCAAGCCTTTGAGCGGAAAGAAATGCGCCATCTTGGAGAATAAGTCCACGATTACTAGAATCGTATTGTATCCGGAGCATGGAGGTAGATCGGTGATGAAGTCCATAGAAAGCGTATGCCAAGGGCGAGGTGGGATGTCAATAGGGCGTAAGAGGCCTGCTGGTCTTTCCTTTTGACTCTTGTTTTGGGCGCATACTCCACAGGACATTATAAAGTCTCTGATATCTTTTTTCCAAGACGGCCACCAGAAGTAGCGCTTGATCTTTTCTGAGGTCTTGGCCATACCGGGATGTCCTTCCATTAAAGAATCGTGATAACAAGAGATTACTTTTTTCTGTAAATCTGTGCTGGGTAGGTATAATCGTTCTTGGAAATACAATAAGTTGTCCTTTACTGCAAAGTCCTTTCCCTGCAGATGCCAATTCTGTATGTCTGCTGGAGTTACAAGTTGCCTGGCTTTATCCTTAACTTCCTCTATGGATTCGGTGGTGATTACACCCAGAATTCTTTGTTCGGGAATGATTGGTACAGGTTTAGGGTTGATCAAGTGTTCTTCCACTCCCATCCGAGAAAGGGCATCAGCTTTACCGTTCTTTGTACCAGGTCGATAGGTAATTATGAAGTCAAACTCGGCAAAGAATAATGCCCAACGGAGTTGTCTAGAGGATTGGGCTTTTGCAGTTTTCAAATATTGCAGGTTTCGGTGATCCGTAATCACAGTAACGGTGTGTCGGGCCCCCAGCAGATAATGTCGCCAAGCCTTAAAGGCAGACTTGATAGCCAGAAGTTCCTTGTCAGTAATCGTGTAATTGATTTCAGGAGGCGAGAATTTGCGGGACCAAAATGCCACGGGATGCAACTGATTGGTTACCGGGTCCTTTTGTGATAGAACTGCCCCCATGGCAAGGCTTGAAGCATCAGTTTCCACGATGTAGGGAAGTTCGGGGCGAGGGTGCTTTAAGATTGGTGCAGAGATAAATTTAGTCTTCAAAGCCTGGAAAGCTTGTTCCGCCTCGGTAGACCATTCAAAACGTTTGTTTTTCTTTAACAAGGCAGTGATGGGCTGGACTATTCGAGAGAATTCGGGGATAAACCTGCGGTAAAAGTTAGCGAAGCCTAACATGCTTTGCACACCTTTTATGGAGGATGGTGATGGCCATTTGAGAACTGCATCGACCTTCTTTGAATCCATACGCACTCCACCAGGTGATAATATGAATCCCAAGAATTCAACTTCAGTCACGTTGAAAACACATTTTTCCAACTTAGCGAAAAGTTTGTGTTGACGCAATCTTTCGAGGACCATTTTCACGTGTTTCCGATGTTCAGATTCCGATGAAGAATAAACGAGGATGTCGTCAATGTAAACAACAACACACACATCTATGAGCTCTCTGAGGACATCGTTCATAAAATATTGAAAGGCGGCTGGGGCATTGCAAAGTCCGAAGGGCATGACCTGATATTCAAATAGCCCATACTTGGTGCGGAAGGCCGTCTTCCATTCATCGCCCTCTTTTACTCGTACCAAGTGGTAAGCTCCTCTAAGATCCAGCTTTGTATATATGCATGCTTTTCTGACTTGGTCCAGGAGTTCAGGGATCAAAGGTAACGGATATCTATTCTTAACGGTGATCTGGTTCAGGGAGCGATAATCTATACAAGTTCTAAGGTCTCCTTCCTTTTTTGGAACGAAGAACAAAGCTGAAGAAGCAAGGGACTTGGAAGGACGAATAAACCCATTTGCCAGGTATTGATCCAGGTATTGTCAAAGGTGAAGGTTCTCAGGCTCGGTGAGGGCATAAATTCTACTACAAGGAGGAGTAGATCCAGGTATCAGGTCTATCTGGCAGTCATAAGACCTATGAGGAGGTAGAGAGTTAGCCTGATCCTTCCGGAAAACATCTTGGTATTCTAGGTATTCGGGAGGTAACTGGGGAGTCTCTGAAGAAATTGCTGCCAGTGCAACACCAGGTGGAGGGTGACAAGTAGAGACACATTCTGGAAACTGGACCGTTCTTGCTCGCCAATCGATCAGAGGATTGTGTTTCTCTAACCAAGGTATTCCTAGAATAATCTGAAACTGAGGGGCCTTGATCACATCGAACACGATCTTCTCATGGTGTCCATCTTGACTTACTAGCGTCACCTCTTGAGTGGTATGCGTTACTGGCCCGGAGGCTATCTCCGTACCATCCACCGTAGTAATGACGTCCTTTACAGCCTTGGGACAAAGAGTTAGATTCATCCTCAAAACCATTTCATGATCCACATAATTGCCGATGGCACCGCTGTCGACGTAAGCTTCAATTGCATGTAATCGATCCGGATTATCAGGGCTAATGAGGACCATAGGTATCACGAAATGCGAGGTCACGGAACTGGTTTTCACGCTCGGCAAGAGGACCTCTATTCTTGTCGGGCGAGGTCGTTTCCCTGCTCAGAGTTTGTAACTTTGGTAACTGCAGCTCCTACTGCCTTCTTGGCAGGTTTCACCGGACAGTCTCGAAGAAAGTGCCCTGAGTTTCCGCAATACAGGCATAATTGCAACCGTTTTCTCCTTTCCCGCTCCTTTTGTGTTAGAGGACCTTTCAGACCCCCTATTTGCATGGGTTCCCCGGAGTCTACTCCTTTGGAAGGAGTTGGCGGTTTGGAAAATACTCGAGCATCAAACTTGGAACGATCGGCCTTCCTGTTCTGCAGTCTGTGATCTATTTGAACGACTAAGTCTATATAGTCCGAACAATCTTGTGGGGGATTCACTACTTGGGCTAACACATCTTTGAGCTCTCCACGTAGACCTCTATAAAACAGCGTAATCCTTTTGTCCTCAGGCCATTGAGTTTCCACTATCAGTCTGTTGAAAGACGCAATATAAGCCAAAAGGTCTTGATTACCTTGTCGCAACGAAAGAAGCTCATTGTCCAAGGCCTGCCCCTGTGAATGTCTTGCGAACAGTTTTTCCATACTGAGCTGAAAAGCTTGAAAATCATGGAGGACCGGATCATCTTGATTTACTAGAGGGATCGACCAGTCTGCTGCATTGCCACTAAGGTACGAAAGCACGAAAGCTACTTTAGCTTGATCAGTTGGAAAGGCTGCTGGCCGGCATAAGAAATGCAACCGGCACTGATTGATAAATACTGCAAACCTCTTTGGGTCACCAGAAAATCGTTCGGGCGGAGCCAGAGGTACATTCCCAGGTAGGTTGATCTGCACTGGATTCATAGAGGATGTAGAAGGAAGATTTCCCCCAGATGCGGGTAACGGGGTCTGTCCGGCTTGTGACTGTAGCAATTGTCTAGCGAGATCATCTGTTCGCTCCTTGGAAATAATCAGTTCCCTTCTTAGAGCGTTCGTTTCCTGACGGGCTGCATGCACTTCTGCCCTTAGTTCCCCAAGTAACTGGGCTAGCTGGTCGGTATCCGAGGTTTCCATAGCGCCTGGACGGGAGTTTTGTGGTAGGCTTTGCGTTCTGTAACGCTCACCTGATTCCCGTAGAGGCGACGGTCTTGACTGGGCGTATACCGTATCTTCAAAGGTGATGTGTAACACACGGCTGGCTCTTTGGGCTGGACCTCTGTGCACTGTATGTCTGACTCGAAGGGTAAGATGTCTGCAGATAGAAAATATGGGATTAAGGAACTGGGTTATTGAATGTCTCTCTTCTTCCCTTTCTCTTCTCCTGTAGAACCCCAAAGGTTAACGCTCTCACCTTAGGTAAGTGAATGCTGTGCTATCCATCTGCCTCGGGGCAGGGTGCTGTAACCAGTTTCTTCACTGGATAAGGGGAGCAGGCCTCTTGACTTCAGAGGACTGCTGTCCGTCGTTTACTGCACGAACAGTAAGTTTCGAGTAATTCTAATGTCTTTAAAGTCTTTAGTAATGATGTCTCTTGTTTTGCAGGGTTCCGGCGATGGCGGATGACGGGCTGAAGTGAGTTGAAGATGGAGCCCGTGTGATGAATAGAAGCGCCTGGAAGCACGTAAGTAAGCGCTTGTTGCCTGCTTCACGATGCGCTCTAACTGTCTTTTTATTTTGCAGGTACAAGTTCGGAGCGGCTGCAGGGTGCCGGAATACCTACTGGGTTAGATGTGGAAAGGAGTAATGGCACGTGAGTATTAAAGTTCCCCAATGTCTTTAAACGCACCTTGTTTTGTCTTTCAGATGCGGGATGCAGCGCCGAAGGCCTCCGGAGCGTGCGAAGAGTTGGTAAGCTTTTGTCTTTCAGATGCCAGAATGCAGTGTGAAGACCTCCGGAGCGCACAAAGAGTAGGTAAGCCTTTGTCTTTCAGATGCCGGAATGCAGCGCGAGGCGTTGGTGACAGCCGATGGACCAGGTAAGTGAAGAGCTGTCACTGAAGACCGTAATGCTAACCTGTTCTTTCTTGTCTTTATAGGTGTTGCTGAAGACTGGATTCAGGATGGTAAGCCTTTTTCCTTAGGCCCAGGATCAGATGCAGAAGACACAATGAGCGTTCTGCTGCAGAGGATGCAGAATAACGCAAAGCAAGATTCATCCATCGGGTGTGGTTTAAATAGCCTCCTGTAGTGCTTAGGTGTCTCCTTCCACAGCCACGCCTAAGAAAAGAGTTCCTGCTTTCCAGAAGAGTTCCAGTGTTCTGAATCTAGGGAGTGGCTCCTGCCCCACCCAACAGGAAAAGTAGTTCCAAACAGAAGAGGATCAGAGGCTCAACTGGCAGGCAAGTAAGCAGCATGGTCTGCTGCAGGTAAGTCCACCCAAGCATTATGAGCCCGGCGCTTCCAGCGCTGGGACTGGGCATATTTATGAGCCTGGTGCCACTGGCGCCAGGACTGGGTCCAAAAGGTCCCAATTGGGACTGGTTGGCACTCGGAACCTGGGTTATGGATCTGCTTCCAAGGGAGTTGGGAAAACCCTGACCTTTTAGAAGCAGAGATCATGACAAGTGCGTCGGCTTCTAATGATATTGCTGGAGGCAGCGCATTTATGGTAACGTAGCTTATGTATTCCATGTCACCCTGTCTTGGTGTTGGCCTTCCTGTGGGGTGTCTGGATAAATAGTCGGCTGGGTTGTGTTCACCCCCCGGACGATGTATGATCTGATAATCCTATTCTTGTAGGCGGATGCCCCATCGTTCGATTCTAGGGGGCATCTTTGTTTGTGGGTTTTCAAATAGTGAAAGTAAGGCTTGATGGTCCATGATAAAGGTGAATCTCTTTCCTATTATGAAATTGTGAAAATGTTCACACGCCCAGACTGCCGCTAGGCTCTCTTTTTCTGCTTGGGAGTATGCAGACTCGGGGGCGCCAGTGCCCTGCTGGCATATGCCACTATGTGTCTCGGGTGGGCGTCAACTCCGTTGGTCTGGGCGTGTATGGCACCCAGTCCTACTGGGCTTGCATCAACCATGATTTTGGTGTGCCAGTCCGGGTCGAAATAGGCCAGTTTTCTGGCTTCTGCTAGGGATTGCTTGATAGTGTCGAATGCCTCTTGGCATTCTGCTGTCCAGGTGAAGAGCATGTCTTTCTGGAGCAGTTTTCGGAGTGGTTTGGTGATTGTGGCATAGTGCGGTATGTACCTTGCGCACTATCCTGCCATGCCCAGGAATGATTGTATGTCTGCTATTTGTCTCGGTTCTTGTAGTTTGAAGATCGTAGCAAATTTGTCAGAGTCTGGGGTCATTCTGTCTGTGGAGAATATGTGACCAAAAAATTTTAACTTGGTTTTGCTGAACCAGCACTTGTCAACTTTCAAGGTGAGGCCTGCGTCTTGGATGGCTTTGCATGTGGCACGAAGGGCGACGTCATGTTCTTCTTTCGACTGCCCATACACAAGAATGTCATCATTGTAGTTCAGTGCCCCTCTAATTGGCCAAATGATTTGTCTGATGGCCTCGTGGAAAATTTCTGCGGCTGGAGATATGCGGAATTTAGACGCTTGTAGCAGAAAAATCCGTTGTGCGTGGCAAAGGTGGTGATTCCTCCCGATACTGGATGGACTACCAGCTGGTGGTACCCTTGATTCAGGTCTAGTTTGGAGAAGAGAGTGGACTTATTCAGCTGAACGATCATGTCCTCGATTCTGGGGCATGGGTGTCGTTCATGCTGAATCGCAGTGTTGGCTACTCGCATGTCTACACAGTCTGAGTCATCCTCCTCCTTTGGCACTATTACCAATGGGGAGACCTACGGAGTTGGGCCCGTCACTGGTTCGATTATTCCGTCTTCCAGGAGTTGTCCGAGTTTGGCTGACAGTGCGGCTTGGAGGTGGAAGCCAACCCTCCTTGGAAGTTGTGGAACGGGTCGGAAAGCGGGATCAATATGGAGTTTCACTGGGGCTCCTTTTAGTGTCCCTAGCCCCTTGCAGATGAGGGGGAATTCTTTCACAATGGTGTCTTTTGACATCGCTCTGTACACGTGGGCCCTGAACGGACATTGAACACGCTATTTCTTGTCTCAGGTGTTGGTACTTGCGAGTGGATTTTGTCGCCTTCTTGCACGTGTATGTCTATGAGTCCTTGGCAGGAGGCAGTTCTGTAGCAGAGGAGGCATCTTCCTTTGGTTGGACTGTGAATGACATGAATGCTTGTCGTGGTGGAGTTGTTGCCGTGGATGAGACGCTGACCGAAACAGCCAATTGTTTGTAGAGGGGTTGCAGTGCCCCATTGATATATCTTGGACTCGGATGGCGTCAGGGCTGGTTTGTTGGGAATCTGGTGGAACTCCTTCTCACCCATCATGTTGACAGTGGCTCCTGAGTCGACTAGGAAACAGAATTGTCTCCCTCCTATATCCACCGGTATCTTGGGTGCTTCACATGCTTCTCCTTCATCCATGATAAGATTGACGTATTCATCATGTGGATATTGGTCATATTGATTGACTTCATATTCGAGACCTTGTTGGTCCGCTTTATAGTGGGTGTGTTGGGGGTCCATCATATTCATCTCTTATGAGGGATACTTGCTCGTATCCTTCAACTCCCTGGGTCTCATCAGGCGGGTAGACATCTTCGACCACTCTGACGTACCTTCTTGGGTTTTGGTGATATGGCCGTGTTTGGTAGGCTTGGGCTGGTGGGTTTCTGTTGGGTATTTTGAATTGAGGGGCAACAGGTGGTCTTTGTGTCGGAAATGGTCTGCCTTCCCTGCAGACTGACTGAAAGTGTCCCTCTCTGCCGCAGTTGCTACATCTCTGGGACAGTGCGGGGCAACTCCCTGCGTGAAGGAACGCCATCCCACAGCGGTAGCATTGGCGTTGGGTTCTCGGCGTCATTGAATGGTTGGGATTGAGGACTCTTTCCGTTGTTCTGGTTGCGTTGGACTGCATTGCCGCTATCATTTCATTCTTGTCCTGTTTTGTCGAAGCGGTGCCTGTTATCTGTGACACTTGTTTTTCGACCCTTTCTAACATCCTAGCCATCTGACTTACTTCTTCTATGGTGATCGGCTTTTTGAGGAGTTGTTTCTTTAGGGTCTCGGATACACATCCTTCGATTACTCTCAAACGTATGGCTTCATCGAGCGAGAAGGCATGGAATTGGCAATTCGCTCCTTTTATTTGTAGGCGGGTGATGAACTCGACAACAGTCTTGTCGATCCTTTGCATGCACTGATGAAATATGTATCTTTCATAGTCCCTATTGGGATCAATTACCAGTCTTCTATTCAGTGCCGCGATTAGAGCTGGGAAGTCAGCTTGTTCAGCCATCGGAATGGTTTTCAACAGAACTTTAATGTCATTTCCTGCAAGGTTTAGAAACATGCTGCATAGTCTTGGTGACTTCTCTTCTCCCGCGGCATCTATGAAGGTATTAAAGTCTTCTAACCATTCAACCCACCTTGGACCCTTGTCCGCTTGTGGCATCATGGAGAAAGGGGGGGGCATGCGCCATGCCGTGGTTGCTGTGTTCCCTCTAGGAGCTGAAGGGGTTGGGGCGAGCTCATGGTGCGGTGGTGGTGGTGAGTGGGGTATCACCCACCTTCCTCAGGAGTCTGCTGTAGTCTGCTGGCCCTTGGTTGCGACCGCTGGCGGATGGCCTTGCAGTCGATGTGTGGGGGCACTTCACGTGCATCCTGGATGAGTTGTCTTCGCAGACGTGGAGTTGTCGCTGGAGGATGGCCCACGTGGAGTTGAGGTCTGGCCTGGATTGAGGAGGGCTTGGGCCTGGGATCAGGCATGCTGCTGGGCACGTGGCTTGCACATGTGCAATGGAGGAGAAGGAGGAGAGCGGCCTCAGGATTGGCTGGCCTCCAATGGCGCATGTGGTAGTATTTGCATGGCCGTGAGTTTATCGTACTGGGTTCAGGTATCCGCTGCTGCAGGCCAGGATCGGGCCGCAGTGTGGAGGAGGAGGAGGAGGAAGAGGAGCAGGGCGGGTGTGGGATCACACTCGCCGGCAATGCAAGGCGGGCCGGGATTGGTCCATTGGATGTGGGAGGAGGAGGCGGGCCTGGTATCAGGCGCGGGCGCCTGAGTGCTGGAGGTGCTTCTGAGCAGGATCACTGCCGGAAGATGGAGGAGGAGGAGGCAGTCCTGGAGAGCACCTCGTCGCCAGTTGTTAGGCCCAGATGGGCCACTGAAAGGAGGACAGACACGCCGAGGTTGTGCGTACGTCTTGCTTTATTACTAGCACAACATAAACTGACTAGAACATTCCCTCCCCCTTGTGTTCCCCATCACGTGACGCTACCCACGTGACACGGCGTCGGTCTCTTAAGGAGACACGAACACTGCGACACTATCTCCCACACTTTGTCTGTTAATCTTTTTATATTTCCCATCTGTGAAAAATGCTGCTGATTCCAATCATGTGGTATAGATAATACACATGGAAAGGGGGCCATTTGGAGTGTCAACAGTTTGGCCTTGATGTGACCATGAGTACACTCTTTAGCATTGTTGAATCACCAGTGAATCATGTATTCTGTACTGAATGAGTCCAACACCTGTAGTTATGTGTTTATTACACAATAACTAGTAATCAGTTACTCATCATCACTGTTTTATTCCCTCCCATGCACTGTATCAATCCTTCCATATCTTCGCATCCCGTGCATCCATTTAAACGAAATAATTTTTTTAAAGCTTCCAGTGTGTTTTTCCTCACTGTAAACACATATTATACTAGTATTGTATAGCGTTAAACACACGTTCAATCCCTATATAGGGACAAACGTGCTGTAAAATGCACGTTTTGTACCCAGTACTTCCAATTTTACTTTTGGGAGAACACCGCAAACCACACTTAGAAGGGATAAGGCTTGTTCACATGCTGTAGTATGGGGCCACTTTGATAAATATATCCATTGCCACTTTGGTTTGTAGTGTACCCAATGGGGTTATTAAACTATTCCATGAACGACCTTTAGTTGAAGGGATAGTATGGTTGCAGCTAAAAGCATACACAACACAGAATGTTGATGTCTTAACTGGGCACTGTCATCTACTGCTCATGAATTCAAACATTCTGCTAGTTACCATGAAAAGTAGTATTTGAAGGTACGTTTTGCGGTGGATTTGGGATGTTCTTTATGTGGACCCTAAAAACAAAAGAAAACTCAACATAAGCATTTTAAAGTACTATTGTTTAAGTCACCTGTGGCTGATGTTATGCATTATGTCTGTCATGAGAAGTGCTTTGTGGTGGATAGCTATGGTTGCTTGATAGCTTGAGAACTGGTGAATGTCTGTATAATAGTGTCTCTTCAACTAAAGTTGTTCAGTGAATGTGCAATATTTTTATTTTGGAAAGTTATCCGTACCAATACGCCACGTTTTTCCCGCTGAACAATTGATATTTTTTTCTGAATGAAATACACTAACATACCCACAGTGTATTTTTGGCATGTCCATGCATATCAAACACCTCAAAAATAGTGGGCCTGACCTCTAACCTTTCTCAGTGGACACTGCATTCTGGATATTGCCTTCAGCCATGATCAAAGAAGACGCAAAGTGCCCATTGGGCATGGCACCTCTGTGGCCCAAGTAGCTCAAAGAGACAAAATGTGCCCCATGGGCATGGCCTAAACCGATGACCATTGGACGCTGCCATGTGGCCGTGTGCAATCAACAAAGAGTCCTGACACAAATATGGGTATCAAAAGTCTTTATTCCCACCGTAAAAGATAGGTCTCATTCAAAACTTCAGCAACTGAAAGTTCATCATGGTCATTATATCTGGGTGTAGTCATTTGAACAGAAAGGCTTTTTTTCTCAAGAGATTTATTTGGGTAACTACCAAGCACTCAGATTCTTTTCTGCTACTTTCCCAAAAAGGGCTTCCTTGTTGTTGTATGGAGGTTACTACATACAATCCCGGCAGCCATGACTGTATCTCTGCCCTGATGTGTATTGGTAACTGTAGCCTGACATCCACAGGCAGCCATCTCTGCCTTTGAGCCTCACTTTCCACAGAGGTCCTTTTGAAGGTCATATATCCTCTGTTCTTTGGGTCCTGATGTTTACTGTCTGACCTGATTCTCCGATCCTGAGTTGGTCCTGGCCATCTCCTTTGTCATGTCACATGTTTGTTTCTCCTCTTACCATCAACTTAGTCCATTCCATTCAGGGCTGCACCCCTGCCAATTTTCCATTCTTTGGACAATGATTTTCTTCTTGTGCTCTCCTCTGGCTAGTTTTCATCTCACTAGTCTAATAACTCTACTCCTGTGTTCTGGCTACTTCTGTCTCTTCTGCCATCACATTCTGCTCTCATCATTCCTCCTCATTCCAACATCTGCTGCTTTCTAACTTTCACCACATGTTTTTCTCCTCCTTCAATGACCTGCTGTTCTTTTCCTTCCACTACCTGATGTTCACCTCTTTCCACAACCTTAAGCTTTACTCCTTTCACCACCTGTTATTTTTCTACCCCTCTTGCCTCCAATATCCTCCACTCCAATCCGTTGTTCACCACTTCACTCCTCCTTGAGGCTTTCTCTACCAATGTCAGCATGATCTATTTAATCCCTGTGGTTCTACTCCTTCCAGCACCTGTTTTTCTCCTTCCATCATCAGGTATTTTCTGCTCCTTCTCCCACTTCCTGCTATTCATGTCTTTCTACGACATTAAAATGTCCTGCTTTCACCATCTGTTTTTATTCTCCCATCTCCAATCTCCGCCACTCCCCTTCATCCACCATTTCGCTCCACCTTGAGCCTTTCTCTCATATTGTCAGTATGATCTAAACTCTGCTCTTCCCCTGCTCCAAACTCCCACAATGGCTCCTTCCTGGTCATCAGTTTTTATCTCCTGTCTGCTCCTCCCCAAAAAGTGGGCTCAGGCTTAAGCAAGGTTTTCAAGGTGTATACATTTTACACCTGAATTTTCAATTCATCTAATGAGAAAATATGTTTTATCTCTGTTGTTGTGTAACCTGCTGCTAAGGAGGTGAACAGGGTGCTTACCATCAGGGTTAGAGAGTCTTTTTATTTTCTGCTGTACAGGTCTTTACATTGAATGGCCATGATCAATTGCTGTGCAGAGGTGATTGTCCTCTTCCTGCTGGGGGTGGGTAATTGGAGGCTTCCATGGGTTAATCCCCATACCACTTCCATGCCATCCCTATCATTCAATGGCAACTAGGAATCCCAACCACAAAGCCTGGGAATACATCACAACACTTTGCACATGGAATGGCCTTTGGGCAGTTCCATGGAACATGAAACTGACCCAGTGTATCCCCTGGGCATGGTGCCCGTTCATGACCAGTTACACTTTGCTCATAGCATGGTCTTCATCTATATCCAAAAAAGACACAAAGTGACCACTGGGAATCGCATGGACAGTTCCCCATTCACCTCAAAGAGAACCCATCTTCCTAATGTGTATGGCTTTTGGCCAACGCAAATGCATACTTTGCCTCAAGGCAAGGCTTTTGGCTGGCCATGCACAGGTCACCACATAGGGGACTGAAGTGCCCACTGTGTATGACCTTGGACGTGCACTGTGGACACATTTTCCGGGGCCCAGCGAACACTTTGCCCAATTCCCCTGGAACAATAAATAGAAGGAAATTACACAATGGACATGGCGTGCTATCATCCTTAGTGACATTTTTGCCCAGATAATTTCTTGCAGCAGAGACCTTGGTCACCACAAATATGATGAACATGCCTCCTAGGACTAGACCTTTTGTTGTGGTCTTTAGCCATACTCTGGGGCACTTCGAAGAGACCAAAAGTGCCCAATGGGCATGACCTCTAGTCATGACCATTGGACACTGTTACCATTGTCGGGCATTCCTCCATGAGCCCATCACTGCATGTGCTGAATGGGCAGCTAAAAGAGCCCAATTTTCCAAATGACCATGGAGTACAGCCATGCCCGGTGGACACCATCCCACTGCAATTGCCAGTAATGAGACTCAATGTTAGAGTCTGGTCTGAGTATCCTGATACTTGTCTTTGGACCTCAGAGCTCCACAGCTCGTTAGTTGCGGCTGCATACTGAATAGGCGAGCGTACTGCTTTTTATTTAAAATAAGCTCTTTGCTAGCAATATTTGTACATATTGCTTTGTTTTGTCAGCTCAATCATCCACGTTACCCACACATTTTGACACTATTTTATCCCTAATTCATCATCTTTGATAGACATTGGACAATCATTTGCTATGTAATGGGTGTGGAAGGTGCTGGTGTTGGTCACAAGCTTGCTGTGAGCAGGAGAGAGTGACACATTTTTTTTTTAACAACGTAGGAATCCAGGTACATGCCATTCTCTGTAGCAGGGGTGGATATGGAGTTCAACACTTACCTATTGTAGCCATGATAAATTGGACTTCAGGTATTACACCTGGTGTGCACCTCAAAATATGTTGATTGTGAATGCTTCAGCAACTGTGTGACCCCTAAATTGACTGGATATCAGGTTTCAATATGTTTCTTTATCAGTAATTTTAAGGTGTCCCATAAATAGTGCATTTTCTGCCCGTGTAATCATTTATTTGTTTACTTTAATTTGTTTTCGGCCTTTACTTGTTTATTATGTATTGTTTTTATGTATCTCATTTGTTGGTGTATTTTGTTATTTATGTCACTATTGTGTTTATTCTAGTATGTTTTATGAGATACAGACTCTCACATATGTTTTTCTTTTTCCCACATAAGCGGGTTACATGCCCCAGAGTGCATGCAGGATATTGGGTATGCTAGAGACACACTATACAGTCATACATATTAGAAAACATACTGTGCATATTGTATGCATGTATTGTATCTTTACCAAGCCCAGGAAAGTATGGTTTGAAGTTGCTCCCTGTGGGTGCTAAGAGGATTTGAACTTCTCATTAGCCCTCTCCCTTGAATTTCCTGTGTAAATATAGTGGGAGGGGCCAATTGTGCAGAGAAAAAAGAAACATGTGGGGCTATGCTTTCTTTGTGCTGTGATTTGTCCCCCTGCACGTATTGCCTCATGCAGTCAGGCTGGTGGTCAGAGGCACAATTATTCCAGTTTCCTACATAGATTATATCCTTTGCCATGTTACCGTACAGTACTCCCTACTGTCCACAAATTTAGCACTCTTTCTGTGTTTTGCTACTTAATTGCAATGCAGCTGACAAGGCAGCACATGCTTTTTGTTCCATGTGTCTTGGAAAACAGACAGTGCTTGATCTTGGGTGAGGCTGGTTTGTCAAATCATTAATAGCAGCACCTCAGAGTTAACTGCTTTTTATAGCTTTCCTGTACATTAATTTCAATGGAAGCAGTGGAAAATGTGGTGACCTCTGTAAGGAGGGCTTCAGTCTCCCCAATTAACACAATAGCTGATTTTGTAGAGAGACACACATTCAAGACACCAACAGTCTTTTTTCACTCTATACTCTATAGTAGGTAACCAATGCAGATGGAGGGGGAACATTACCGATAGGGTCCGGCCCCGTGGCCACAGTTAGAACCCCCAAGCGAAGCAAGGGCTTTAACAAAGCACCGGGGGCATTATCCTACTGGTAATGCTTCCCCCTACGAGTGTTATATTGCGATTAGTACCCCGGCAAGTTGTACCGGGGTACTAAGAGCAATTTTTCTCAAGTTGAGAAACGGCACTGCAACTAAACGTAGTCCCTTCTCCCTTTCCATGGCGGCCAATCACGGGAAAGAACTCTGGGATGCCACAGCGTCAGGGCCTTGCTGGGCAGGTAAGACCCGAGCGAGGACCAATGAGCTTGCTTTTAACAAGCTCATTGACCCTCTGTCATGTCACGCGGGAGACTGGGGTCTGCCGCTCCCATTTCCTCCTGGCGAGTCTACCCGCGCAATCGCGTCTGGGGACTCGCCGGGAGGGGAGCGACGGGTTACGGGGCCGGCGGCCTTCGGCGCATGCGCGGAGGCCCTCTCTCTCGGTTCCGCGCATGCGCCGTGGGGGCTTGCCTCCCAAGCTTCGTTATGGGTTCGCCGGCGCCCGGAAACGGAACGGTTTGCGTTCCAGGCCTCTCGGGCGCCGGCGGCCCATAAAAGAGGCCGCGAGTCAAAGCGGGTCGCGTCTCAACGCGGTTCACTTTGCTCACCTCGTTGTTCCTGCCCTACCCTTACCTGTGGCCTGTCCTGGGCCTGCCTGCATCCAGTCCTTACCTGTGGCCTGTCCTGGGTCTGCCTGCATCCAGTCCTTACCTGTGGCCTGTCCTGGGCCTGCCTGCTTCCAGTCCTTACCTGTGGCCTGTTCTGGGCCTGCCTTACCTGTGGCCTGTCCTGGGCCTGCCTGCCTCCAGTCCTTACCTGTGGCCTGTCCTGGGCCTGCCTGCCTCCAGTCCTACCTGTGGCCTGTCCTGGGCCTGCCTGACTCCAGTCCTTACCCGGGTCCTGTCCTGGGCCTGTCTGCCTCCAATCCTCACCTGGGTCCGGCCCTGGGCCAGCCAGCCTCCAGCTACTACCTGGGTTCTGCCCTGGGTCAGCCTTCCCTCAGCCCATTCCGGAGTTCTGTCCTGAGTCATCATTGTGTAGATGGGACTTATCCTACACTAGCCTGCATTCCCCTGTTCCATCTTGGGCACGTTCCTACAGTTCTCTATTTGGCCAGACAGCTAGCACCAACCGACCTCACTCTTTCCTGTCTTGCCTGACTCCGAATCTCATCCTGTGTACCATTGGAACCATCTGCACCAGCCAAGCTCCTTTTGCCTACTGCGAATACCTTTTCTGCTACACTGGTCTATCTACCAACTGTCGCTGCACTGAGGTTCTTGGAAGATTCACGGTCTTGACAACAAGCTCCACCTGGACTATGGTTCCATCCATCTGAGCCTACAATCCTCTTGTCACGCTTACCTGGGAGAGTGCCTTCGTGACATTGGGGGTTGGTCCATCCTTCACCCAGTTCCTCTTTTGGGTGGTGGAGAGGCTGATTCCTCGTGCCGCTATTTCATCAGTTCCCGGACTCCAGACTGGCGACCTCTGCGAGACCAACCACCAAGACTACAGGTACGCGGTCCTCTCGGGCCAATCAGCTTGACAGATTGAGACGCCTTCCTTCTGATTCAGAGATGGATGAATCGCAGGACATGAGGAACGAGTTGCTAGCGCTCAGGGCCGAGATGACCGCCCTGCGTCAGGAGAATCAAACATTACGACAAATGATAACGTAAGGAGCACCCAGTACCTCTCAAGTAGAGGGATCATTGGCTCATACAACACCCATCAAATTCGACGGAGACCCTAGATGGGTGGCAGAGTTTTGTAACCACTGCAGGATACACTTTCTCTTCAGGTCTACCTACTTCAACAACGATAGGGCTAAGATTGGTTACATCTTGGGGAACCTAACTGGGAACGCATTAGCTTGGGCAACTCCGTTTGTGGTTACGAACAGTCCTATTTTGAATGACTTTGCTGCCTTTGAAAAGGCCTTTCTTGAGGTATTCCAGACGCCGAACCTGGCCTCCGTTGCACAGAATCAATTGATGGACTACAAACAGGGAAACAATGACGTCATCACCTACATCAGCCGTTTCCGACTTTTGGCTACCGACTCCCAGTGGCCCGAAATTACACAGAAGACACTGTTTCGTCGAGGCCTGAGAGAGGAGTACAAGGATGAGTTACTTCACATCCCTGAACCAGAGAGCCTTCAACTCTTGATTGATCAAGTACTCCGTATTGACCAAAGGCTAGCCGAACGAAAGGCTGAGAGACGTCGGCTTGACAGAAGCGGTCCCCGGACGACCAACACACCCGCTGGTTCGTTTGGGTCGACCGAGTCCGGACCTGAGCCCATGCAAGTAGGAGCCATGAGGGGACCTTTGACGGAAGAAGAGAAGAAACGAAGGAGGTCTTTGCGTTTGTGTCTTTACTGTGGAGCAGCTGGACATTATTTGGGTACGTGTCCTTTGCGTCCGCAGAAGAAGAAGTCGGGAAACTAGGAGACCTGTTGTATACAGGAAGGGCAACGACAGGTCCCATTCCTTCCTCAGACCCTTCTGTTATTTGTTCTATTCGTCTGCCCATGCAACCAGCGGTGCTACAGACCCTGAAGGTCCGAATTAAATTACCAGACAAGAACCTGGAAGTATCCGGTCTACTGGACTGTGGGGCTTCCGGCAATTACATCGACGAAACGTTCGTCACCAGACATAAGATACCACTCGTTTCCAGACACACGCCTCTGTCGGTGGAGCTTATTGATGGTACTCCCTTGTCTTCAGGACCCGTTAGTCAGTTCACAGTTGGACTGGCTCTTCTGATTGCTGATCATTACGAGGAACTAGCCTTTGATGTTATCAAGTCACCGAACTACAAGATGGTCTTGGGATTACCTTGGTTGCAACACCACAATCCTTTGATAGACTGGAGAACCCAGACCTTGACCTTTTCATCCGAAAGGTGTGCTCAAGAATGCAAGTTACCGGTTCCCACCAGGACCGTTTCGACTTCTCTAGTAACGGACAGCAATGGGGTTCATCTATGTTCCACGTCTCTGGTCCCACAGGAATATTCCGAATTCAAACAGGTGTTTTCTGAACCCGGCAACATACCCCTACCTCCACACCGTTCCTTTGATTGCTCCATTGACCTGCTACCGGACCACGTTATTCCCCATGGGAAATGATATGCTTTGACACGTGACGAGAAGCTAGTTCTTCAGGAGTATTTGTCAGAGAGTCTAGAAAAGGGGTACATTGTGCCGTCAAAATCACCTGCAGGATTTCCCCTGTTTTTTGTAAAGAAAAAAGAAGGTACATTGAGACCCTGTGTCGACTACCGGCAGTTGAATGACATAACAGCCAAGGACCGGTATCCTTTACCCTTAATTCGCAGTATCCTTGAAACCCTGCATACTGCGCGAATCTTCTCCAAATTGGACCTCCGCGGAGCTTATCATTTGGTGCGCATCAGGAGTGGGGACGAGTGGAAGACAGCTTTCAAGACATCTTTTGGGCATTTTGAATACAGGGTTATGCCTTTCGGCTTATGTAATGCCCCCGCTGTTTTTCAACGATTCATGGACTACATCTTTGGTGACCTGTTAGGATTATCCGTTTGGGTTTATCTGGACGACATATTGATATTCTCTAAATCCTTAGACGAGCATGTGGAACACGTTCGTGAGGTCCTTCATCGGCTGTCCATCAATAACCTGTTCGCCAAAGCGGAGAAATGTAGCTTTCACCAACCCAGCATTGAGTTCTTGGGATTTGTTATCAACCAAGAAGGTATTGGGATGGATCCCAAGAAGGTGCGAGCCATACAAGAATGGAAACATCCACACGATATCAAGGCTCTCCAACGCTTTCTGGGATTCGCAAACTTTTACAGGCGCCTTATCCCACAGTTCTCACAGATCTCGGCGCCCCTCACCAGGCTAACCAGCAGCAAGATCACGTTCGAATGGGATCTCGTGGCTTCTCAGGCTTTCGACGTATTGAAGTCGGCCTTTATGGCTGCCCCGATCCTGCGCCATCCCCAGGAAGAGTTGCCTTACATAGTGGAGGCCGATGCTTCCAGCTTCGCTGTAGGAGCAGTCCTTCTTCAGAAAGATCCAACCACGTTAGTAGAACATCCAGTGGCCTATTATTCTCGCAAGTTGAGTCCCAGCGAACGAAACTACGCGGTGATTGAAAGGGAACTGTTGGCCATCAAGACCGCATTCGAGGAATGGAGACATTTTCTCCTCGGAGCACGCTTTTCTGTGGAGGTGCGGACAGACCATCGCAATCTGCAATATCTTCGCTCTCTGCAATGTCGGACTCCTTGTCAAGCCCGGTGGGCCTTCTTCTTCTCTCCGTTTGAGTTCCATGTTACTTATATCCCAGGAACCTCCAATACAAAGGCGGATGCGCTTTCCAGGTCCCTGGAGAACGTAGACGGGACGCCTTGTCCAGAACTGCCACTGATTTCTCCTTGCCATTTTCTGCTGGCCTTGTCCTCTCACCTTAGGTCCATCGCGGAAGCCACTCGGTCGGATCCAGAAAGAACGACCCTTCTTAGTCGGCAATTGGTTTCAGAACGAGATGGACTGTTGTTTTTCCAGAGAAGACTCTACATACCTAGAGGAGCCGTTAGAAGGGGCATTCTACATGGATTCCATGATTCACCCATAGGAGGACATCGCGGGGTCAGAGCCACTCGAGACTTGATATCCCGACAGTTCTGGTGGCCTGGTTGGGCGACCGAGGTCCAGAAGTACATCGACAGCTGTCCAATTTGTGCCCAGTGCAAAGTTCCCAGAAGACGACCATTGGGTTTGTTAATGCCCACCGAAGTGGCTCCCTATCCATGGCATACCATCGCCACCGATTTCATTGTGGATTTGCCTCCATCTGAAGGGTACACCTGTATAATGGTGGTTGTGGACAGCTTCACCAAACTGGCCCATTTCATCCCATTCCAGAAAATCCCTACAGCTACTCAAATGGCTTCAGCGTTTCTGCACGACATCTACCGGTTGCACGGCCTACCGGAGAAAATCATATCGGATAGAGGTACCCAGTTCCTTTCATCATTTTGGAGACAGGTGTGTGGTCATCTGGGAATACATAGAGCTCTAAGCTCAGGCTACCACCCACAGACAAATGGGCTAACCGAAAGGACCAATCAGACTTTGGAGGGGTACCTCCGCTGTTTTGCCAATGCCACACAGTCTAATTGGAAAGATGGGTTAGATCTGGCCGAAGTATCCTACAACAACACCGTTCATGCTTCCATTGGAGTCAGCCCATTCTTCTGTTCCACTGGTCTACATCCTCGGTTAATGCCTTTTCAACCAGTTCCATCTAGTACTGTTCCCTCTGCTGATGGTCTGGTCTTATACATCCGGGAACAGCAAGAACTTGCACGCAAGATCTTAAGTGAAGCCAAGGATCGGATGAAGAGACAGGCAGACAGGAAGAGGAGTGCAGAACCTAATTTCCAGGAGGGCGACAAGGTGTGGTTGTCCTCAAAGAACCTGCCTCTCCGCAATCTGCCCGTCAAACTGGCCCCTCGATATTTGGGACCCTTTGTTATCACCAAACGATTGTCCTCTGTAGCCTTCCGTCTTCGCCTACCCTCTTCCTGGCGTGTACATCCCGTTTTTCACGTGTCCCTGTTAAAGCCTTATGTGGTCGATGATTACGGCCGCACCTCTCCTCGTCCGGCCTCTGTTTTGGTACAGGGCGTCCCTGAGTTTGAGGTACACGAGATCTGTGATGCCCGTTTCCGTAGAAGGGTGCTCCACTATTTGGTTGACTGGAAGGGGTACCCAGCCTGTGATCGTACATGGAAACCGCGCCAGCACGTGCATGCTCCCCGGCTGATACGTGAGTTCTACGTACGGTTTCCCTGGAAACCTGGGGCCCCGGGTCTTCCTGGGAGGGGGCATAGTGTCATGTCACGCGGGAGACTGGGGTCTGCCGCTCCCATTTCCTCCTGGCGAGTCTACCCGCGCGTTCGCGTCTGGGGACTCGCCGGGAGGGGAGCGACGGGTTACGGGGCCGGCGGCCTTCGGCGCATGCGCGGAGGCCCTCTCTCTCGGTTCCGCGCATGCGCTGTGGGGGCTTGCCTCCCAAGCCTCGTTATGGGTTCGCCGGCGCCCGGAAACGGAACGGTTTGCGTTGCAGGCCTCTCGGGCGCCGGCGGCCCATAAAAGAGGCCGCGAGTCAAAGCGGGTCGCGTCTCAACGCGGTTCGCTTTGCTCACCTCGTTGTTCCTGCCCTACCCTTACCTGTGGCCTGTCCTGGGCCTGCCTGCATCCAGTCCTTACCTGTGGCCTGTCCTGGGTCTGCCTGCATCCAGTCCTTACCTGTGGCCTGTCCTGGGCCTGCCTGCTTCCAGTCCTTACCTGTGGCCTGTTCTGGGCCTGCCTTACCTGTGGCCTGTCCTGGGCCTGCCTGCCTCCAGTCCTTACCTGTGGCCTGTCCTGGGCCTGCCTGCCTCCAGTCCTACCTGTAGCCTGTCCTGGGCCTGCCTGACTCCAGTCCTTACCTGGGTCCTGTCCTGGGCCTGTCTGCCTCCAATCCTCACCTGGGTCCGGCCCTGGGCCAGCCAGCCTCCAGCTACTACCTGGGTTCTGCCCTGGGTCAGCCTTCCCTCAGCCCATTCCGGAGTTCTGTCCTGAGTCATCATTGTGTAGATGGGACTTATCCTACACTAGCCTGCATTCCCCTGTTCCATCTTGGGCACGTTCTTACAGTTCTCTATTTGGCCAGACAGCTAGCACCAACCGACCTCACTCTTTCCTGTCTTGCCTGACTCCGAATCTCATCCTGTGTACCATTGGAACCATCTGCACCAGCCAAGCTCCTTTTGCCTACTGCGAATACCTTTTCTGCTACACTGGTCTATCTACCAACTGTCGCTGCACTGAGGTTCTTGGAAGATTCACAGTCTTGACAACAAGCTCCACCTGGACTATGGTTCCATCCATCTGAGCCTACAATCCTCTTGTCACGCTTACCTGGGAGAGTGCCTTCGTGACATTGGGGGTTGGTCCATCCTTCACCCAGTTCCTCTTTTGGGTGGTGGAGAGGCTGATTCCTCGTGCCGCTATTTCATCAGTTCCCGGACTCCAGACTGGCGACCTCTGCGAGACCAACCACCAAGACTACAGGTACGCGGTCCTCTCGGGCCAATCAGCTTGACACCCTCGCTGGGGACTAATGCTTTTAACAACATGTGTTTAAAGTAACTTTGTTATTGTAGCTGAATATCATGTTTTGGCAGTGCAAGCACATTTCTAAATAATTTGTCTAAGCCAGGAGGATACAAAAATGTGAGTAAATATATTGTTAGTTGCCAAGTTTTGTTTCACTAGTCTGTCTGCAGAGAATCATTTAAAAATGTATTCTTTTCCTCACCGATATTAGCCCAAAAAAACTGAATGTATAGTCTTAGTAATTCTTGAATCAACATGGTCTTAGCATTTACATATAAATTCACTTACAATTGCATGTTCTGTCTGCATTACTTAGGTAATCATTTGCATATATTTGCATTTTTCCTCCACTTTTACCCTGCCTCATCCACATGCTCTCTACAGCCCAGACAAACCACGCTTCCCTTGCTGCCTACACAGTCAACACTAGTAGTGCGTGTTATCTGCCTATGATAAGATATTACAAAACAAAGGTGGCGGCTTGCTTAACCTACGGTAATTAACTTCTTGACCCAAAAACTGTCCCCTTTTGGCTCAGTTTGGAAAACTTGTTTTGGAGATATGTTATAAACATCCGGAAGTGGGTCCCATCCTGCATAATTCACTATGAGTTGGGCCTTGCCTTCCTGGAAGCCATAGTAAGGTGGAAAATAGTTAGTCTGTATACAAAGATTATGTTTCCACTCCCTAAATCATTGTTTAAGGAACTCTCAGTATTAGCAAAGGGAAATGTAATACCAGTTTTATTTGCAACACCCTCCTGACTGACCTTCAGACAACTGTGAAAGTCTTACAGGAATTACCTTCAGAAGTTAAGCGGAAACCCTTTCTGTATAAGTATTGTTAACACCAGACAAAACAGTAGCTACAAGCTTTCCAGATACATTAATATCATGACACGTCTTTAAGCTGTATTCCACCATACCCGAATAATGTCCAAGTCCATTCTGGCATCATCAGTATATGAGACTCTGTCTTAACTTGTTTCCTACTTATTAATTAATTTGAGAGAGATTAAGAATCCCGAAAAAACAAAGGGTGTTCAGGATTTGCAAAGATGCAAGAAACATTGAGACTTTACTAATTGACTGTCAAAAAAATTGGATGAGTTGAGACAATTGTACTTTAAGGACTATGGCCCTCATTGTGAGTAGGGTGGTAAGGGATACTGGGCACCGGTAAGGAGACTGGTGCTGGTAATCCCTTACTGCCCTACTACGAGTTCCCTTAGCTTGTCCCTCCTTTAACGCAAGGTCTGACCTGGCGTTGTGGACGGGGCCCTTTAAGGGACCATGGCGCAAATAACGGGCTTCACATACGCCAGCCCATTATTTGCGCCCTCCCCATTCCCATTGAGCCCTAAGGGGGCTCAAATAGGAATGGGGAATGGTTTGGTGAATGGGAACTTACCGGTCCCGCCAAGGTCTGACTAGACCGGTAAGTCCCTATTGCACCAAACTGGACACGGTACCGTTATTGGTGGCAGTCATGGCGCAAGTAGTGCCATGCCTACCACCGAACTCGGAATGAGGGCCTATGTCCATGACATGGTTTACCGTCTAGAGAATTCTGACCTAGAGTTATTAATGGCAATCAAAATGCCTTGATTTTAGCAGCAATACAATAATTAAGAATGCTTTTTGAAATATTAATTCTAAAATATGAATGTATCTTAACTTGTTATCGTCAAACTATACTCTATAAAAGATGTATTGTATGATATGATGTTTTAATGGTGTGAGGTTTGTTTTAAACCGTAACACAATGAATACATAAATAAATAAAATAAATACATTACACTTAATTGCAGCATGACTGAGGGGAGTGGAACACAGATGTTGCATCTTGTTATCCTGAACCTTCCCCCATTTCCCCCGGACCCCCCACTTCAATTCACTCTCCTCTGACTTTTCATACTGTGAAGCAGAACATTCACAATAGAATGTAATCAGCCCCTTTCGGAAATACTTCAGTAATGGTTATTTAACAGGTGTTTAGGGGATAATTGTGGGGCAAGGCATTGTCAGACTTGTGATCCCAGCCATCTTATGTTTTACTCCTCCCCCTCTGACACCAGTTGGGGAGGAAGGATAGGTCATGGGCAACGTGTTTGTCTTGGAAGCAAGACAACGCAGCACAACACAGGGTTGAATTCCGACCCCTTGCTTGGAAACTCATTGGTATTAAGCGTGTTATAAATGAACAATTATAATTATTCCTGACTTGTGCCTATATCTGCGAAATATGAAATTACACCACAGTTCTACACTGATCATGCATCAGAGCAGGGCCCCGTGAATGTGATTGCTTCCATTTTTCCATCACTCCCCCCCAACGACTTTGCAGTTGCCAATCACCTCCTTTATGGGCATGTGGCGGCTGCTCCCACGAATGAACAGGGTGGAATGAGCTGTCACAAAGAGGACTGTGTGTGGTCACGTATAATCAATTAGAGACTATTGTGAGAGTGAGTGCACTGACTCTATTTCCATGTACAATACAAAGAAACATTTTAAAAATATAACAGTAAAGGTCTAGAATGACAGAGTGTGTCATTTATGCCAGAACAGCCTTTGGCCATACAGGGGTTGTTGCCTTAAAACAATCGTGGTCTAGGGGCAGAACCATTAGAAGATTGAGGGGCTGATTCATGGAATTTGTGCTCCAAAAAACGGTGATTTGTGCACCATTCTGCCCGCAAATCCCCATTTTTAAACAGGGATTTGCGGGCAGAATGGCACTCAAATCACCATTTTTCGGCGCACAAATTCCATGAATCAGCCCATTAGTGATGCTGCATAGTAGAACCTACTCCCATCAGGCAGGGGTGCTGCTAGTCTATCTGGGGCTACAACCAAAAGACCCAGGGCGTCAGCCCCCCAGAGCCTCCCAAGAGACACCTATGCCATCAGGGCTATCAAGCCGCAGCATTGATAGACTGGCAGGGCACAATTAAAACCAAAAGATATAGATTAGCATTAGGGACTTTCTTGATGCAGCATTAGGCACTCCTTCTTGGAGCAGCACGTATCAATATTGTGTGTGCTTACATCAGGTGAGGGATCCCCAACTGTGTGTATATCTCCAAAATAAGAGATTACACTGTTGAACGGCTCACCCGCATGAGCACTTTACCATGGACTACATTGACCAGCATTCGTCTCTGCTTGGGCGGTGACTGCAGGGCTGCTGCCCTTTGACCCGCCTTTCTATCACTCATAAGGAAGTGGGCAGTGCCTACTCTGTTGAACTGCTCACCTGTGCAAGCACTTTACCACAGACTACCTTTGTAACCGACTTTCTTCCGCTAATAGGAGGTATGACGCGCTGAAGCGGCGTGCAAAGCATGTCACCGTCACGCCGTCATCCAGCAACACATCAGCTGGAGAGTCTATGGTCAGCGCCTTGAATGATACCGGCTCGACTGGCCTTATTTTGGGATCAGTCTCGGCTATAACTGAGAGTGAAGAAATAAGGCTGATGACGGGAACACAGGTAAGAAAAACAGCGGCCCCTGTGTCTGTTGCCAAAAACCGTTTATACGACTTGAGCCACCCTAAGGTTTACCCCCCAAAGATTATAAATCTCCCCTGCACCATTGGTTAATGTTGCCCCTGTCCCTTCCAAAATCACTAACTTCTTTCACCAGAGAGCAGAGGGAGAACCCCATTGACTTCTATGTTGGAAACACACTTTACATCTGTGCGCTCCTGTTTTGCAGCACAGTGACAGGGCAAGTTCTACGCACCTTACTATCTACGGATTCCCATGACACTGAGTCAGTGCGTCATATCAGGGCATGTACTTACATCTTACACATTCCTTCAGGTGGCTGTCACACGAGAACTTGTTTAAGAGCAAGACATCAATACCGTCCACACATACATTAAAGTTACAACATCTTACTAGGAAAAGGTTTGCTTTGCAGGCAATCTACCTATTCATACCTCCCCACTGGCCAGTGCTGAGGAACCAGCAGAAATGGTAGACATGGATAACACAGCAAAGCTGAGTATTGAAACTGCTACACATGCATTGAACATAGAGGACCAGGCTTCCAAATCGAACTCCTCATTACTATATTTCAAGCACTGGAGAGTTTGCTCTGCAAAGTGATTATAAAATGTGATATCATACAATATGCCAGTCTGATAAAAAGTTATGGCTTTGGAGGTCCGGTCTGACAGGGCGACTCAAATATACCGAGCAATAAGTTATTTCGTTTTATTCTTGATGGATCAATAGTCGCGTCTCACTGAGTTGTGGTTAAAAGCCAATTAAACCACTATAAAAATAAATATCTGCAAACATACTCAGATATGAGACAGCGCCACGTTACTCTTCAAACATGTGTTTATTCTCACAGCTTGCCCTCAAGGATGACTCGTGTTTTGGCTATACAAACAGCCTTTATCAAATCCAGGGCTTATTACTATATGTTAATCTTGCAATGTATGTCCCCACCAGGGGCGTAGGAGACACATAAAATATGGGGGGGGGGCAGGGGACACCTTGGGGACTTGGCTTTTTTTTTTATTTATTGTGTTTTAGTCAAAGAACTTGACTTTTCACAACATTAACATTAAAGTAGCAGTACATATTAAATTACAAATATCATCACTGTATAAAACAAGAGAACGAAGAAAAGAAAAGAGAAGAAAATGAAAGGATGCAGCAGCAAAGAAAATGTCTTTATATGTTGCATTTCTGGATTTGTCATCTGACTATGAGCTCATGGTAAGAGAGATGAAATAACGATTACTTCCAGAGGACCACAGCTAGGACGCCAACTCGTTAAGAGGCAGATCACCTGTAAGTGGATTCCTGCCAAATAAAGGAGTTGCAGCCTTTTCTACCAACTGCAAGATGCTACTTTTTTTGTGTGGGGCAAGGAGACGTGTGTGTCTCTTGGAATGGAAGGATGGGAGTTTCAAAGAAAGAGGCAATGTTGCTTGTACCTCTGAGTAAGCCCTGTTATTGGAGTAGAGGGACCAGTTGTGTGATGTTGCTGCTTTGACTGTCCTCAGGGGGAGGGCGTGGGGAGGTACAGCAAACAAGGAGGATGAGCGATCGCAAGCCCATCCCCTTATAAGCACTCCCCAGGTCCGCAGCCGGATGCGTCGGACCTGAAGGATGGTAGGTGGGGTGTATGTGGACCTCACAATGAGTCTGGTCCCTCTTATTCCATCTCATGCTGGCTTTAGAGCCTAGCCTTTCTTTGCCTTTGTTATTCTGATTGCAGAACTGGACTCTGTTCCTTTCTCGTTTAACATTTGCTGCAAAACCTGATCTATTTGATTCTCTCATATGTTACTACAATGGCAGAGCATGGGTCCTCTGCCCTGTTACACTATTCAATGAGCCCCTCTGGCCTTTCTTTGCCTCTCCTTTATCTCACTGCTTGCTTGCTTAATACATGCCTCCTTGCTTGAACACTCAACATATTCTCCCTAACACAGCAATGGCAGCTGCAGTCTGTCTTTGTTCCGTGTCTTGAATTGGCTTCTTAATTCCACTTTACTGTCTGCCGGGGAAAGGCATTTGCCACTCACTGCCATAACAGTTCAACCTGGCCATAAGAGGGCAACAGCTAGCCAATATTGGAAGAACATGGGCATATTATGCCAGAGGCTGGCAACTGCCTTCCTAATGCCTACACAAGAGACACAACTCTTGCCTTTGATTCTAACAGTAATTCAGTGGATGAAAAAACGCAAGAACACACATATTGCTTATAAATTAAGGGGATGATATCACACTTGGTTAAGATATTTTGATCATGCCAGGAGCTTATTTCCAGCTGCATTAAGCGATTACCTTTTAGACTTCTTGCTTTAAATATTGTTAGTATCACCTGGAAAGCACAGAGGTTGCTCAACAGTGTTCCTGGAGTACGAGGGGTACCCTACTCATGGGCATTGATGATTGGAGGGCATTCTTGCCCTGGTTTGGAGCCTGGCCCTTACAGCCATGATACGTTTGGTTGTACGTACCCTTTGAGGGTGGGCAGACATTGCCTCCTGCTTTAGCCCACTGACAGCTCTGCTTTGCAACTTTATCACACATGCCTGTCAGATGGCAAGCAACTCAATGCTACTATTGTTATCAGTTCGGAAGTCTGGAATCCTTTGCCACATAAACTAGGTAACAGGCTTGCCACCTGAGACTTACCCATGTCTGAGTCTTCCCTGTGGGGAAGACACACACAGAAAGAGCAGGGCACGGTGCCCTTGTGGGTTTTTAACACTTATTCCTCAGGGTGGGCACAATTCACTCTGCAGAGAAAGTGGCACATTCTGGGCAACATTCTCCCACTTTGACAATGTCGCCCAAAGAGCTAAATTGGCCATTTGAAATACCTCTGTTGACTTATTATTGCGCAATCCACACTGATGGGTTTAAGCACCTGTTTAATGTGAGATGGCAATTAAGGGCATTTGCCAACACACTCAAGAAGCACAGGACACCCTCTTACCAGTGACATGCCATTCTCACTCATTCTGATCACGAATTGCCATTTATTTGGGGTCATGTTAAATGTATTTATTTATTTATTACATGTGTAGCATCAAGCAAAACCCACAAGCATCAAGGTGCAAAGTAAACTGCATGGAGTGGACCATTTCCATTGGCGCAAGTTTTTACTTTTCCGCCACAAAATGGAAGATTTTAGCCTAAAAGGTGGGTGAAATCACATTGCTTTTCCACTCTGGAAGAGTGTAAATACCTGGCGCAATTAGCCATTGCTGGCGGAATTGGCAGTGGCTTCCACTGGACTCTGCCCGATTTTACAAGATTTCATTTTCAAGGAGATCCCAGAGGAATCCTGTTCCTTATTTCCAGCATGAGAATCCATACTGGCAGTAAGGCCGCATTCATCTGGTGGAGCAGGAAATACAGGGGGTCCTGGTGTGTCCACTCGGCTCTCGAAACTCCACCCAGAAAATGCACGAAAATCCGGCCAATTAGAAAAAGCGACAGAAATAGTGTTTTCCACCACTTTTTCTAAACCAATTGACTTGGAAAATGCTGTGTTGCACCAGAAGCTGAATGCATTCACTCCGCATATTATCCCACCGGAAGGTTAAGCCAGTTGCTGAACACAGGTGTTACATATTCCTGTGCACAATCTGCATTTGGAGCATTAACTCACTGAGCTGCCTTACAAATGATATCGCTTCTGGGGCTTTACCGTCTTAACCCCTTAACTGTCATGGGTATTTCTGCTAAGGCCTTTTTTGGTGATTTCGGTATGTCGCCATTCAATCCATTGTAACTTTTTTGTTACATAAAATATCTCTGCCAAATTTTGCCCCTTTGTTCCCCAAATGTAAGCGGTCGTACTGTTTTGGACTTTGCCAGGGATTTTGGATTATACATTCAGGGGCGATTCGTTCAAATCAGACCTCTGTGGATTCCCACGGGTGTCCTCTTTTCGGAAATGCATGAGGTTCCCTGTTTTCCTTGGTGGATTCGACACCATAGGCCCAAATCTGTATGTTGTCCACATGAGCAAAATCTGCTCTGCCGAAAGGCTTAGGGTTACCAGTGGGTTAGCCTTTTCCCTTTGCACCCAGGTAGGTGCAACCACACATGTGAGGTACCGTTTTCATTGGGACACCTGTGGGAACGCAGGATGGTAGGACATGTGTTGTTGGCGGCGTGTTTCGGTGGGTGTCCAGAGTGAAATGTCTGAAAATTGTGTTTTTTTCCACCAAATTTCAGAGACATTTCCCTCTGCCCACCCACCGAAACACGGTGCCAACAACAGATGTCCTACCTTCCCGGGTTCCCACAGGTGTCCCAACGAAAAAACACAAAAAGTCCTGGTGGTCTTGTGGGTCCCCCCCCGGTCCCCACTCCCCCACCCAAAACAAGTTATAATGTATTTTTTGTTTTGCCCCTTTCCTAGGGGCAGATGGGCACATGTGTGTGGCCATCTGCCCCTAGGGGGGTCAAAACATACTGCCCCAATATTGGGGGGGGTGGTTCTGCCAATATTTACAATGGCCTCTCCCCATCCCAAATGGATGTGGGGCATCTCATGTACCCCTTCCTAGGGGCAGAAATCTTCCCCCAGGGAGGGCTGCATAAAGTGTCCCCATCCACTTAGGGTGGGGGGGAGAGGGCCACTCCCTTGCAAAATTCCCTGGTGGCTAGTGGCCCCACCCGCACCCACACCCACCCAAAACTACATTTTAAAAAGATATATTTTTTTTTTGTTTGCCCCCTTCCCTGGTGGAAGATGATCACCCATCTGCCCCCAGGGTATTGCCCCCATGCTTTGTGGGTCGGGGTGGAGAGGGCCCTCCCGCCACTTCAAAAACAGATCCCTGCACGACACACCAAACATATTCTGGGGGGGATAAATGACATTACATACAATGACATGTCCTACGCCCATGGTCCACATCATAGTTAGGTGGATGCTTCTCCAATATCTGTGGCAACATCTGTGGCCCCACTTAATAGCAGACACGCACTGAGAGACGGCTATCTGCAAACAATTAAGGGATTGAACCCAGATATTGGAGAAGCATCCACCTAACTATGGTGGGGACATACATTGCAAAATTAACATATAGTAATAAAGCCTGGATTTGATAAAGGCTGTCTATATAGCCGAAACACATGTCATCCTTGAGGGCAAGCTGTGAGAATAAACACATCTTTGAACAGTAACGTGGTGCTGTCTCATATCTCAGTATGTTTGCAGATATAATACAGTGTACATCTCAGGAGCATGCTTCTTTACTTAAACACATTTTGAAACAACCAAGCATATTAGACCACCAACACATGTGACCTTGTAGGATATTAATACATCTATTGAAGTGATAGTAGGGTATTGTATGTCTTCTGAGCTAGCAGTGGTAGGAGGAATTGTGGGAGTTGCACCCGACAGAGACCAACTAGGCATTTCCCCTATCGCACTTAGCATCGAGGACAGAAAGATGATAGGGCGCTCAACTGGTAATTTGGCCTCTATGAAATGAGTTCTAATTCCTTGGAAAACAGGAAAAGCAAATAGAGAATTAAGACACACAAAAATTACGGCAGAAAAGAGAAGTCAAAAGCTACGAGAATAAAAACATGATTGGGCCTCATCACGACCCAGGCGGTAAGGGGTTTACGGCGCCGTAAACAGCGCCGACCCTTACCGCCTGAGTACGAGGTCCCTTAGCGCCATGGCGAATTTAACACCTGCTTTTAGCAGGTGTTAAAATCCATGGCGCTAAGGGACCATGGAGTTAATTACGCCACCGTAATTTACGGTGGCGTAATTAAAGCCTTCCCCACTCCCATTATGCCCTATGGGGCAAAAATGGGAATGGGGAAGGGTAAATGGGGATTGGGGACTTACCGCCCCGCCAAGGTCCGAATGGGGCGGTAAGTCCGCCAACCACCATGGCGTAAACGTAGTTTACACCATGGTGGTAAAGTCACGGCCCAGGCGCTAACTTACCGCCTGGGTCGTGATGAGGCCCATTGACTCTAGACCGTCCATGTTACGCTAGTTTTGGAGAAAAAAAACAGTAACTATGACTTAGCTGATGTTGACACTAAGTCATTAAGGAACATTTTTTGTGGAAAACATAAAAAGGAGATAAGGGGCAATGAAGTAGCATCAACTAACAAGAAGCTCTTTAGCAAGAAAGTTATCGGAAATAATGATATACGTGACTACTTGGACAGAGGTAGAGAAATCCCTGCCTCCAGGCATAAAGCATTCACAAAAAGGAAAATTAAGGATTCCTCTTTTGAGGATTCTGCCTCATGCTCGTCTCAAACAAGGGTGTATTCTGGCCCCAACCGTTTTTAATGTATATTTAGCAGATCTCCCTGCAGCCCTCACATTGGACAGAGGCCATCCTCCCAAACTAAGAAACAGTCTCTTGCAATGTCTGGGATACACAGGTGATTTGGCTCCGATGGATTGCACTCCCAAGGGTCTCCAAGAACAGCTCAAACTCTCGAGACAATATTCTGATAGTAATGATGTTATGGTTTATAGAAGTAACACTAAGATTTCATCCCGGTTAAATGCAGATGTGGTAAGTATGGACAATGAATGGGGACTAAAGTGGAGGTTGTTCCACAGTTTCAATATCTGTGTGTTGTTATTGATAATAGGCTTGAATAGACTCCACAGTTCACCAAGGTCCAAATTAAGATGAAACACCTTCTGACTGGACTAAAGGCCTTTGCATTGAAGCCTGGGGGGTCACACTCTGAATGCAGTTCTCAGAGATTATGAAGCCATCATAGTGCCCTCTAGGACCTATGGTGCTGAAATATGGGCCCTGAACTACCTTAATAAATTTGATCTTTTTGAAAGCAAGTGCCTAAAGATTATGTATAGACTTCCTGATAGTTTCTCGGTCGAATATCACCATGCTGAGTTCAATATGTGTAAAATCAGGTCTACTCTGATATCATGCCAATTGAAATATTTTTGGAAGCTTATCAGCTCCAATCAATTCTCTTTCTTATCTTTGATTGCTGATGGCCATAAGTTACACACCACCGACCTTAGAGGGAGTGCCCTAAAACATATCTATATAACACTGATGGCACAGAGTGAACACATTACAGATACACATTCTTGATCAAAATAATCATCTCACTCGTCTACCTCTCTTTGTGCAGACTTTCCCTGACAATAATATACTGCACACTTACATGAAGGCACAATATACCATTGCCATCGGACAGTCCGGGTGTCCGTGTATGTCAGGAGAGTTCCAACCCTGTTTCGTAAAAATGCGACGTCCCCCAGGGTTCCTGCCTATCCCCTACTTTATTTAACATATACATCAGGCCTCTCCTTGACATGCTGGATGCCCTGGGTGTCTGGTATACAAACTATGCCAATCACACCCAGGTCATCTTCCAGCTCAGTGGGAAGTATGAGCAGGACCTGACTGCCATAAACACAATTTACAATGCCATCCAGGCTTGGATGGCAGGCAACTCACTTGCATCGAATTGTAAATAAACAGAGCTTCTGATCGTGGTATCAAGATCTTGTCTTGACAAATTAGCCCTGTCATATGCCAATTTCCGCACTGCTGGCAATATCATCACAGTGTAGAAAAAAGCCAAGATCCTTGGGGTTGTCCTGGATGAGGAATTATCTATGACACCACATGTGTCTTATATTCGATTGTCCTGTGGCCTTATTACCAAGGGAATACATTTAATTTGCCCTTTTATCTCTGCCAATAACTGTGCATTGCTTGCCACTGTGCTAGTTAATTCCAGATTTAACTATTGCAATGGTGTCCTAGCCGGCACCACACACCTTAACATGCAAGTCCTGCAGGTTGCACAGAATAATGCAGTTTGGGCCATTCGGGGCCTGCCCAAATGTGCGCATGTCTCAGATGCCAGGAGGGCATTTCATTGGTTGCCTATACAACACATGATCAAACAAAAGATCCTCACACAGTCCTTCAATTGTCGATCAAATACCTGCCCTACATATCTTATCGATCGGGTAAAGCATCAAGTAGGCGGAATGAAACTTTGCTCCTCCGCCTATGCCATATTCATCCAGCCCAGATACAAGCTGTTGCATTTTCGGAGGTGCCTCCTTCGATACTCAGCCTCTCTGTTGAAAGTCTAATACTTTATTTGCCCATTGTTCTGTGGAGGGCATGAAAGCAGGAACATTGAAGAATTTGAAAAGGCATTGCATGCCCTTGCTTCTGCAAGTGAAGGTTAAAAACAACACTCTTGTGACAATAAGAAAGATGTGTTCAAGTAGAACCAGCCTACGTATGCCCATTTGCGGGTGCCAGTACAAAATGCTGCCCATTCCCATTAGAGCCCCATTGGGCTCATGGGGAATGGTGAATGGTGAGCCCGGATGCACCGGCACCATTCAGAATGGTGCCGGTGCATCCGTCAAGTTGTACTCGCGGGTGCCTTTATGCCCTCCAGGACTGGTAGTAACAGTGCTGGTAGCTTACTTACTAATGAGGTCCATAATTTGTGTACATATGTTCAGAAATGGACAGAGAAACTGGCATGGTGTTCCCATCCCAAAAATATATCCCCCCAGCTCACACAATGAGCATTCTGCATGAATGTCAATATGATACATTTAGCTGTATACATGCACAATGGACTTCGTACATCCTCCTGCCATGGAGGGCATGGCGTTACAGCACCATTTGAGATCGGCACATTTCTTTTCAACCCGCCCCCATGATTTAACCATCACTCGCTGACCGGAGGCCTTTTCCATTATATGTGATAAAGCCTGAGCCAGCACCCAGTGCCTAGGTGACTCTCATTACACTTCTCAGGCAGTATGAACTGCCCTCAGTGATGACACTGAGCTGGCGACTGGGCACACATGGAGCCATACGGAGCATGAAGCAACATATGGCTACCGTTGGGCTTCTCCAAACATGTCTGCAGATTTGCACTTTGTATATAGCGCTACAAACCCTCAGGTATCTGCTCATTATTACTGTGTGTGGTGCTCATTTATCGACCTCGGAAGGATGAAAGGCTGAGGTTGGCCCTGCCTGGATTCCAACCTGCATTGGCAGGCTCTGCACGGATGTCAAAGCGAGCGCTCTACTCGCTGTGCGATCTGACCGGCTCTGTTGCGTTATCTGATTTCAGGCCTGCAGCCTTCCTTTCGTTCTTCTTTAGCTTACTGCACTGTGTATGCCGTTCATTCTGCTCTTATAAAATATGTTGTTTATATTTCTTTTTCTTTACAAAAGCACCACAGTTACAGAAGGAGGGCATGCAAAATATGTGAGCTCTTGACAGCACCATTCCTCTCAGCATTCAATGCGGTGCATACTTTGCTGTCCAATTACTGTGTTGTAACTCCCCCTCACCCACGTGGCTCTCCAACTGTATCATAAATTCAGTACCTCCGCAGATTACTGAGGCACGACATTCTCCCTTTCGAGCTCTTCCATTTTATCATCAGCAAAGATGTTCACGCTTTCAAGATCAGACAAGCGCCCATTAGGAGAAATCTGGAATTAATCACTTTAGAAAAGTGTACTCATATTATATCAGCCCGGACATACATACTTTCAGACTCAGCCATTCATAATTTACACGGCCTATATCTCGCAGTTATACATGCTTTCTCCTCAGCCACTCGCCTTTTCCTTTGCAACCTTTCAACTTTTGCATTGCACCACGTGCACTAAATAAATAATTATTTTCAGCTTTGGTGCCATCAAAGCACATTATATCACATATAAAATTGCAGTTAAAACCAAATATTAAAAACAAACCAAAAACAACGTACTACCCTGATAATAAGCTAGAAGTACCATATGATGTTTAAAATAAGATTAAAAAAAACGTTTATACAAGATTTCCCTCTCCGCTATGAATCTCACTCGTCCTTCTCAGCCACACCCTGTACAAGTATTTGCCTACAAAATATAAACATTAAAATCTTCACTTTTCCTGTAGAGGTCCATTGCATCTGTTGCCCTTTGGGTGCCTTTCAGTCTGAAAATTGGCTGTAAATACTTAGCTCTAAGGTTATTGTAACTGGGGCAAAACAATACAAAACGAAGAGCGGTCTCACACGAGTCGCCAACGGCCAAGCATTCAGTTCAGATTTGGTCGCTCCAGTTTGTCTTAAAATTGGCCACTCACAGGGTCCCTGTTCTCAAGTCATAAACTAGTGACCGTGCATAACTGGGAGTGAGGACATCCAAATAACGCTCATAGCCAAAAGCTTCCTTAACCAGCAGGCAAGGCTGAAGCCAGGCAAGCCATGCACACGCTACCTCCATTGCTCTTCTACAGTGTAATCTGGAGGCTGTTTTAATTGCTCTCTTAGAGTTGAGGGCCATGCTGGATGGCTGGTCCCAGTAATGCCTGAGGCCCAATTACTTGAGCCAGAATTTGATATGCAGCAACCAAGCGGTTGAGCGGCTCCCTTCCAGGGCTACTAAATTAATCAGGCTTTCCTTGAACATATGTAGCCCAGGTGCAGTCCATATAACCCCAAAATAGAAGCGGCTTCACTGCTATTGAGTACTCAATATTTATTTTCAACTGTGTAACTCACACTCCAACACTCAATGTTTCATCATTTTCAAATCAGGCATTCATCCCATCCCATACAGGCATTCGTCCATTCCCCCACAGCTATTCATCCTAGTCAGTCATCATTTCTCCTCCTATATCACTCATCCAATCATTCTATCCCACCAAGACATTGATCATTTCCCGTGCTGCTCGCCTTCCCATCACTCAGTATTAATACATTCTTTGTCCAATCCCTCCTCGGTCATTTATAGGGTCTCAAACATTGACTCTTCCTTTCCCACTCAGCAGTTTATCCCTCAGCACTGAAGCATTTCATCTTTAGTCCTTTGCAAGGCCTATTGCTCGCTGCCATGCATTTTTCCCAACATACCTCTTCCCATTACTTAATTAATCAATCGGTTATAATGCTTTTAATACCGGAGACTAGTCTCTAAGCACAAGACTGGGATTCAAACCGGTATTGCTCTGTATTGTCTTACATCCAAGACTAATGTGTTGCCCCTGAGCTATACTCTCGGTCCGGTCGTTTGACTTTGGGTTGTACAGGACTTTCCAGATCTTTTCCTCAGACCTTTTGTTTGGTGTTCTAGAGGGCTCTTAGTCTATAAGACTGAGAAATACTCAGTTTCTGTTTGAGTTCTTTTCGTCCAACCTGGACTTGTGCAGTTTTTTCCTCAAAGTATTTCTTGTGCCTAGGAAAGGGTATTTCATCCAACTTCACTCAGGTTCCTTTTCAAGAAGACAGTATGTCTATGGGCCACCAGCTAGGGGTCACCTCTTCTATATTTGGTGATGTTTTACTGGGATGAGCATGAATCTGGGATCCCTTCCATGCTCCCCTGTCCTTCTCCAAGGTTGAGGATTCTCACCTGCTTCTCCTCAGATGGATCACTGTCCCATGCAGCATTGCGGCTGCCTTGGGTCAGCAAAGAGTTTGCCTTAGTTTGCAAGTGGGCTACCTTCGTCAAACTAGCCTTCTCCCTTCTGGACAAGGGAGCATCATTCTGCAATGCTGCTGAGGTTTGACCTGTCCCACACTCTCTGGCTTGGTGGGTGGCGCTCTTAGAGGTTTGTGAGCAGTTTCGTCAGCTCTAGAATGGGCGTGGCCATGGAATGTCAGTAGTTTGCACCATTTTGGAATTTCGTCGTGTGTTTGCCACATTTCTGTGACGTTCTTGAATGTCCAATGTTGAAGGATCCTGATGGTAAAAGCGTTCCTGTTTTCCTTCTCGATTGCAGTGCAAGTGAAGTCTACAAATACGCCAACGACCTGCTTCACCAGGCACTTGGGCCGGCAAAACCCTGTGATTGTGCAGCGAGGTTTCTGTCTAGAATCATACTGTGCAGAGATGCAGTTACTTTCTCCCTAGAGATATAAGCAAAGGGAAACATAGATAAACCAACAAGAGGTCACTCAATGAGACAAAGGGTCACACATAACGGCAAAGAGCATAGTGTGTGTTGGACAATATTACATCTCTTGAGGATAGGTACTGTATGAAGAAACATTTTTTGAGGACATCACACATCTGCATTTTGATAGACAGCACCACAGTGCTGGGAGAGTGAGCATGTTCGGGGTGGTCCTGGCTCATGCATTAACATTGCTATCAGTGCCTTACATCCAGTGCCACACTGTGGACAGAGTGGCCATGAGTGAAGGACTCAAGCTCATGGGCAGTATGATTGTGGTCTAGCGCCACACCATGGCAATAGTGCCAAATTATTTTGTCTTTACTTTTAGGCATATGGACAAGAGGAAACATTGGATGAAGCTCACATAGAAGAGGGATATCTTTTGGCACATGTAAGGCACATCGTTGTGGGACTACATTTGAAACGGTGCTGACACACTCTAGGTTTTGCCCCTCTAAAAGACCCATCACCTGGGTACGTGTTTGCATATCCACCAGAGGACTATCGTTTGCCCCTTTTGCATTTTTTGCTAGCACAGCATAGCAATGAGCTTCCGTTTGACACAGTGTGTGTGCGGATCCTCTTGGCGTGTAAGGCAGCCGCCTGCACGGCCTTATGCAAAGACCGGCCGTGGCAATGAGCTTCCGTTTGAAGTGGCATGCGTTTCCTGCGAATTGATCCATGAGCTTAAAATACCTCTAATTTGATTTTTACTTTGATAGCAACTTATTTTTTTTTTATTTCTTGAACACCGCTGGACAGATGTCTAACAGACTAAGTGAAGATTACGAGTGGGGCTAGACTCCAATATCTCTCACTTGGTTGGTTTTTGCTATAAGTGGGAGCAAACATTCCATTTTGGATTGTGCCTGGGGAATCCATGTTTTGCAACCCTTCCCCAATTTAACTTTCTCTCCTGGACGAAACTTTACAACAAATTCGCCTCTGACTTTTCATTTTGGAAAGCACTTCTTCCAACGGGGAGTCCAGCTTGACCATGGGTACAGAGTCACTATAGCTGGCGCTGTGGTAGTTATGTTAATCGTCAATCATTTCTAATTATATAAAAAATACAGAGAGACTGCAGTTGCCAATATTTAGATTATAATGTAGGTGTGCTCTGCATATACGTTTAAAGTATAATCCTATGCCAGCGTAGTTCCCACCACATTTATTTCCAAAGTCGCCTTACTGCTTTCATTAAATATAAATACTTTCAGGGAGGTTTACTTTTAAATCTGTATAAATATCATTTTCATCATGTTCAAGAAAAGGGGAAGTGAGCCTTTTGTGCCTCCACAGAAGCAATTAAAATAAATGGCAGCATATGAATCGCAATTAATATTAATAACGTCGTTAACAAACAGACAGAGTAATCTCATGCCCCTCTAAATATTTGGAAAACCATCAATCAAATGTTTCATGCTGTATAACTTAGAGCACTGCGCCAAATGCAATCCATGTGAAGATTCAACAAGCGTCCCCTGCATTCAGTTCCCGTTTTCAAACCACAGAAAATAGTGTCTGGCAGAGCCCAATTAGTTGTTTGCTTGGTGTGTGGCCCACGGGGACATGCAGCACCATCACAGAGAAGCGTTCCGGTCCACCACTTGACTTTCATTTCTTGTAAAGGTTTTGCTTTCTCTGTCTGCCAAAGATTCAAACGCGCTCCTGGGTCCTGCTTCCTAATCATTGTTCTCTGACTGCCTGCTCACTGAGGCTCCTGTTCTGCGGATCTTTCCAGTCTGATAAGAGGGTTTGAATAAATTGTGTTTTAACTAGTCTGTCAAAAGGAGTACATTCCATATGTGACTAAAATACAACTGAAGTAGGCGAGAGCAAAAATGAAGAGACATTTTCGGACCTTCAAGGATCAAGATGACTTGTTAAGGGAATCTATTTTAGTGAGATCAGTTTCCTAGCTCACAAAACTGCCTGAACGGATACTGTACACTATCAAATATTGCTGGTGTTACTGAAGCATTGCACCCTGCACCTGAAGGCTCTATACTGTGGGAGGTTACAGTTGCCAAGGTTAATGAAGATTACCCCTGCTGTAGCCCAGGGAGTCTTGATTCTATTAACTTCTTTTAATTCCAATCTTCCAGCAGATTTACATATATATATTTCTTTATAACAAAAACGTTTTTTTTTTTACATCAAACTGAAACAATAACTCAAGAATGTTCACATCCCATGAACACCAGTGCCATGTCTATGGGTCTCATTACACGTTGTGCAGTAAAAATTGGAAATTTACGGCATGGCGCTATTAGCGTCTCCGCCCTCGCAAAAGACCGCTAATAGCGTCCCATTACGAGTTCGCGGACACAAGCATAGCGCCATGCCGTAAATGCCATTACCGCCATACCGCCATGCCGCAAAAGTCCACAAAATGCCCATTACCGGCCTCGACCACAGTGCTGATAGCACCTCCTCCCTCACGCAAAATGCTAATAGCGGTCACCGCTATTAGCGGACACCGTTAAAAAGCGGAACCGGAAATAGCGTCATCGCACAGGAACGGGAAAGAGAACGCGGCCATCTTTAAAAACACAATCCATTGGCATCCTCTGCATCCAGGACATCTTTCCGGAGAACTCTGACCAAAAACCATCCAGGACTGGCTGAAGATGTCAAAGGCCCTGAAAAAAACCTCTGATTGACAGCGGAAAGAGAAATTCACACCAGAGGAGCTCATAATGCTGACTAGAACACTTGCAGCCAATGCCGAGGTCGTATTCGCCAATGATATGCGTCGGGAGGCGATCAACAAGAAAAAGGCCATCTGGGACGAAGTTGCCCACAAGGTTAGTGCGGTGGGCACTACCACCCGCAGTGTGAAGGACTGGCGCAAGAGGTGGAACAACCTCCGGCTACGTGTGCGGAACATCCTATCAGTCAACCGCAACCTTGCAATGGCCACAGGAGGAGGCGCAGAATCACCTCTGAAGATGAAGGAGTGGGAGGAGACATGTGCCTCCACCATCGGAGTCGAAGCCATAGAGGGGGTCGGAGACATGGAGCATGGTGTGGCCATCTCATCTGATGGAGGTGAGTGAATACGTCAAACAATGCACAGTGAAGGGTGAGGGGGTACCCAAACATGTGTCGATGACCAGGCCATTGATCCTGCCACACACATACATGCAAGCATCACCATATACACGTGCTATACTGACCCATCAATGCATGACCAACCCGACATCCCCATGACAAGAATCACTGATGAATAGGCCTCAATGCATAGAGCAGCATGACGTGAACATTCTGCATGAGGCACCTAGACCCATTAACAATGATGTACCCTATTTATGTCCTCCACAGGATCACCGACAGACACTGGAGACACAAGCACTGCAGCACGTACTCCCCCAGCAGCCAAAAAAGCCAGAATGCATGAGAGGGGTGACACCGCCACCACCTCCAGGGGAACTGGGAGGACAGTCCATCTGCAGAGGGCCAAGGGCAGCAGGAGCACCATTGCATCACAGCCTGAGGGCACGGCTCCTGTTGTAGCTGAACCCACGCAAGTGTGCCCCATCATTGCTGAGATGAGCACGGAGGGCACGCACTCCGCAGCCACCAGCTCCACTGGGGAGGCAGCAGCCACCGCACCGGCCACTGACGAGGAGGGCGCAATCGATGTCCGACAACTCATCCATGACCCCAGCCCAACATGGTCCATTGAGGGGAGTCCAAGGGCAAAGTCCGGATCTGCTACCCAGGGAGCACATGACACCCACACTGTAGAAGGTGCATGGAGCCCTCAGCTGTCCTCACCGGATGCCGGGTGCATGGACTAGGGCGCACCGTCCAGCCCAGCAGCACCTACCACCCTGGCAGACCTTGCAACCATCACCCGGAGGCAGGAAGACATGGCTGTGCTGGTCGCCCAGCATGTGGCCAAGACAGGCCGTCTAAGGGATGACCTCCAAAAATATGCAGGGCAAACAAAGGAGGCCATGGAGGCCTGCACTGACAGGATATGCCAGGAGATGGGCCAACTCCGCCAGGCCATTTTACGTACAACCCCCAACACAGGATCGACCGGGAACCTCCTCCTCAGCGAGTTCCCAGCAGACCAGCCCCCTGCGCCGCTCCCTGCACAACCTGAGGCACCCCACATCACAGCAACCCAATGTCGGTGGAGGCCCTGATGCTTAGCTCCACCAAGGACCAGGTGGCACATGTGGTGCAAGGAACATTATAGACACCATAAGACTCACCTGGGTGTTTTGGGGGGGAGGGGGGTAAGGGTGCATTTGGGTGTTTTGGGGGGAGGGGGGTAACGGTGCATTTGGGTGTTTTGGGGGGAGGGGAGTAAGAGTGCATTTGGGTGTTTTGGGGGCGAGGGGGGTAAGGGTGCATTTGGGTGTTTTGGGGTGTTGCATTTCTTATCACATTCTGTTCAATACACACTGTTCTGAAGTTGAAACCCAAGCGTGGTCTCCATCATTGCGTATGTGTCATTTATCTTGGACAGGGTCCTTTGGGGTACTCCAAACATGCACCAGGGCAACAATATCCATCTCCGTCCATGCTTTTTCACCTTTGTGCCTGATGGGATTTCAGAATCAGATGCTGACGCACATTGTGTGCCTCCTTGGCATTGCCTCTTGCATGTCCTGCCGGGGCATTCCACCCGTACTCATCCACATCCCCATCATGCTCTTCTGGTGGTTGCATGTCAATTTCAGGTGGCATTGGCACATTCCATCATATGCACATTTTTTGATGCTCTACACATGCCTTGGTTATCTTTGCCACTTTGACACGGCTGTACAGGAGTGCCTCACACAGGCTGCTTAGGCAGCGGAGCACTGTCATTGGAAGGCTGACTGCCAGCTCTATCACGACGCAGGTACGGGGATGTGCAATATTGTTGTCCTCTTCCTGCTGGTTCTGTGGGTTCCGTACAGGGGTTGGGAGCCACCTCCTCAGTGGATCGCTGGCATCGCCTGTATGGTGTGAGGAATGTGTACCTGTTACGGGTCACCTCTGGTGCGGGCTGTTGTTGTTGGTGCTGCACTGCTATCATGTAGTCAAGGCCGTCATGTCATGCTGCTGCTATTGGGACCATCTTGGTGTGGGAAGGGGTGTGGATAGGGGTGTGGTGTGCTCTTTTGTGCTGCCTGTCTCCATTGCATGCACCTGTGCTGATTGTGTACACCTGTAGTAGATGGCTACACTGCTCAGGTCTCTTAACGGGTGCTTTTCGATGCCATTATTAGCGCCATGCCGGTAAGGGGTTTTTGGGTGTTTTACATGCCGCAAATGCCATGTCCGCATGGCTTGTGATGGCCTGGTATTCGCGCCATGGCGCTAATTCCGGCCTGGGAGTCGCACGCCCGCTGCCTTGCCGCTATTAGTGGCACCGTAATTAACGGGTGCGCAGATAGCGGTGGGTCTGGGTCGTGATTGGCTTAGGGAATTAACGGTACCGGTAAATCTTTACCGGTACCGGTATTCCATTACCACACAACGTGTAATGAGGCCCTATGTCTTGTCTCTGGGCTTCATACATCATTTCCTGCCCAGGTTCCTTCCTCCTTTGATGCTTTCCAACTGAAATTCTGAGGAAAAATGCAAACAACACTCCCAACGACACAAGCACATGCAGCCAGCGGCCGTGAATGCACCACCCTTGCTTCCAGTGAACTCTTCACAGCCCATGCTGCGAAATCCTACTGCAAAACAGAGTCACACCAAAGCAAAAGACATATATTAGGGAGGGTCACACAACACAAGACTACATCAATAACTGTCAGGCATTTATACAGAACAGGCCACATATCCCTGCGCTGCCATGCAGGATAATGTTCGCCTCTGTGTCTTCAATAGAATCAAGACTCCCTGTGCTATAGCAGGGGTAATCTTCATTCTATGTCAAGAACGGAGTCAAGCATTATGCTTGTTCCAATCTATGCACTACCGCTGCCACTACACTCTCTATCGGCTTAAAGTAAAAGGTCTTAAAGGTTGAGTCACTGGCCCAATCCGCTGCCTTTAAGATGTCTTGTAGACTCCCTTCCGGCCCTGAAGTCTGTGGAAGCCATTGTGCCGCGCACCGAATGGGCTGTGAACCGCGCTACCTCTATGCCCGCTAGGGACATGATTTCACACACCCATTGGGCTATGGTCATTGCAGCCACAGCTCTATACTCCTTCCTGCGCATAATGAGCAACTGCGACAACCGTGCTGGCCTCATCTTGGCAGTCCTGGCCTCGTATTCTTAGACGCAGTTCGCTATGAACAACTTAGGTTGACCCTGGAAATAGGGATAGGATATAACATTTGAGTGGCTCTTTGTCCTTCTCGCCACAGAGAAAGTCACCCCTCCTGAAGGACTTCCTATCAATTTCCAGTGCCCTTACGTTCCGACACCCTTCTACAGGACTCTAGGCACAACAGCATCTCCAACTTCCCCGAAAGATGCTGGATTGATAAATCTCTATTTTGCAGGCAGCTAATAAAAAAACACAGTACTGCGTCCACAACACATAACTGCACGTATTTCGGGACAGGTGACGCATCAACTTTAATTCTGTGCATCTATCAATCTAACCACTGCTGAGTTTTCCCCAAACAGAGCTCCTTCTAACAGGCCGTGCCCTGCTGAAATAGCTGACCTGTACACTCCTACTGTCCTAAACGCTTTACCGCTTTGGGCTAGAAATGTGAGGAAGTTGAGAACTTGCATTAAAGGGGCTGAAACGGGATGAAGGCCACGCCAGCTACACCATAGGCTCCAACTGCTCCAAGCTGCCTTGTAACTTTTGAGTGTAGAGGTTGCCCAGGATTGTTTGATGAACTCCGCAACCGGTCCTGAAATGCCTGGCAAGCTCCATCTGCTCCTGATACCCTGCACGTTAGCAGAGGTAGATTCCCTTACTTCGATAGACGGTGAAGATTCCCAGTCGGGTCTGACAGGAGACCCTCCCTGAGAGGGAGTTCTCGCAGGAAATCTGACGAAAGTTCCATCAGAACTTGAAACTACGATTGCGACTTCCAGTTCGGGGCTACTATGACAGCTTCCACTTTCTCTCCTGATCTTTGCCAGTACTCTGGCTAACATCATGAATGGGGGAAAAGTGCAGTGCACTGCTCCTGACCATATTTGAAGAAAAGCATCTACCCCCGTGCTTCTGGGTTCAGTCTCCAGCTGAAAAACTTTGGTAACTGTTTGTTCAACCTGGATGCAAAAATGTTGGTATCTAGAGGACCGCAGAGGTTTGCTATCTGCGCAAACACTTCCTTGCACAGCATCCAAATGTTGTAGTCGTGCCACTGGTGGCAGTTCCAGTCTGCCAGCATTTTCTGCATGTCTGGAAGGTACTCCACTGTCACGGATATATTCCGCTCGAGGTAAAAGTGCCAAAAATCTTTTGTTAGTTCCGCCAGCATCCGCAACCATGTGCCCCCGGGTGGTTGCCAAATCGAACGTCTGAAATGTTGTCCATCGTGAGTACGATGCAACACTTTGCCTTGTCTGTGGTGAAAGCTTTTATCGCAAAAGAGCCTGCAAGCCATTCCAATCAATTGATGTGCAGGTATAGCTCCTCTTGGGACCATCTGATGCCTGTTTCCAGGTGACCGCACTGGGTTCCACAGCCTGCTCTGCTTGTGTCGGACTCTATGACGAGCTCTGGGACGTCACAGAAAATTGCTTGTCCGTTCCAGGCTTCCATGTTCTGAAGCCACCATTCTAGTTCTAACTTTACCTCTTGCTCTAGGGGTACTAATTGGTGATACCCGAAGCCCTCTTACAGGTGATGTATTTTCAGTCTCTGTAATGTAAGGCTCTGTAATGCAGAGGGCCCAGAAAGGCCATGTCATTGGAATGAAAGCAGCATTATTTCTCCTGCGGCCCCGCCTTCATTTTTCTTACTATAGCATTGAATGAATGATTTTCAGTGCTATTTTAAGCAAAATGAAGGCGGCGGCGGCGCTGCCGAAATATGCTGCTTTCAATGCAATGACATGGATTGAAAGTATTATTATTTCGGCGGCAGCGCCGCCTTCATTTTGTTTAAAATTGCACTGAAAGTCATTCATTCAATGCTATTGTAAGCAAAATGAAGGCGGCGCCGCAGGAGAAATAATGCTGCTTTCATTCCATTGACATGGATTGAAAGCAGCATTATTTCGGCTGCGGCGCTGACTTCATTTTGCTTACTATAGCATTGAATGAATTATTTTCAATGCTATAGTAAGCAAACTGAAGGCTACAACGACCAAGTTTACCTTTTTGACAGGTGGGCGGGGCGTGTGGGCGGAGCTGTGTGAAAATGGGCGGAGTCTGTGGGCGGGGCATACATCTCAGGAATTTTGATTTTCAAATGTAGGCAGGTATGGTCTGGTGTCTCCTGATAAACTTGGCAAACTCATATCTTTTAATAAGTTCAGCTTCCTAGCGCTCTGAACTTGAGACTGTGTTTCGGAGATGCAAAATCAACGCCGGAGGCCCAGGTTGTATATACTCGGAAAGTGTTGTGTAGAGGAAGGCACCCTAACGTGAGTTTGAGCCTTCTGACCCGTGCGCATGCGTGTCAACACGCCCTATGTAAAACCCACGGCGGGCATGACGTGGAAAAACTGCTTCCCACAGCCGTGATAGGTCAGAAGCGCGAGACTGCTTTGTGGAGCGCAGCCGGGGGCCTGCAATGAGGAATGGTATTCATGGGCCTGGCTGTTCTCCTCGTAACGTGGAAACACTGAAGTCGATGACTGGTCTCATGCGCAGGGGTGTAACACTTAACACTGCACCTTCATTGGAAACAAAATGCGCGATTCACAGCATTCAGGCTCTATCCATAGGCAAATAATGTGTTATAGACGTAAATAAATAAAAACATTTGTTTTTGAAATACATAATAGGAATTGATTGATTGTCGCTACAGACTCCATTATCTTTGAGTGGACGCATTGGTGGTAGAAGAGTATGATTGGTGGCTTACCCATTTGTTTTATTTTGTTGTAAGTCTGGTAGGTCCATCAGTCCTTATGTGAAACCAGTTTTTATTTTGTACAAGTTGAGTTCCCCAGGTGTCATTGAGTTATGGGCTCCTACCGTCCCTTCCATCAGCTATCTCGGCACATCTACTTCTTCCTGTACCTTTAGCTCTCCCTGCTCACTCTGCTCCTCTGCCTCTGCACTGCTTGCAACTCCACTCCTTCAAACACCCATTTCCTCTGTGTTTATGTCCTGGTTTTTATAGGGTGATGTTTCCACTTTCTTGGTCAGGTGCCTTCCTATAACTCTAATGAGTGCCTGATAATTATTTATGGCGTGGGACTGGTTATGCTGTATGTTAAGGAACTCGGGTGTGTTTCACTTTGTGCACTGTGTCTTTAATCAACCAATCCATCATCGTATAGCTCTCTTTCCAATAAGCTGGAAAACCCACCTGAAGACTCGGAAGAGTAGTCCGGCGGGACAAGCCACTGCTGTGTCTCTTGCTGGCAGGCTACTTTGCCCAATGGAGTTTGTCACTCAGGTTGGTAAACATTAACACTCTCCTTTCAATACATGATTTCTGCATGTTCAAATTGACAAAGACCATGGAGGTTAACATTGCCTCTCAAATTAGATTCTTTAAAGGGCTAGTAGGAAAGAACACCCCAGTGTTATTGTGGGGATAGATGATCTTCTACATACAGCCCCTGGGTCCCACATCACTTAGCGGGTATTGGGAGGCTGGACCCATGAGTTACGCCCACACACATCCTGAGGGGTACACAAAGGCCATCATCAACGTCCTGCCTATGTAGCTGCCTAAAACTTGTCTAGCATCTCATTAGCTTGCGGTTACAATTGTACATATGTTTTCATGATAGCTGGTACATGGCCATCGACCTCAAAATATCATCATTCACACACAATAAGGGTAAACTCATCACCCACACAAACACCATACAAGCCATGCAAAATCTCTTGGTTTCCACATTGCAAGCTAACCTGTATTAAATAACAGGTGCAACCTGGGCCCTTTTAACCTGACCCACTGGTGGATCCTTTGCCACCAGGCCACGGATGGATTATTATACACCAACACCGTCCCCAGACCAGCTGTGGAGAGAAAACAACTTGCACTAGTGTTTGTGCCCTCCCTGTCTTTCTCATGCAAAGGAACACAACTGACACACCCCTGACGGGGAATGAGGCAAAGAGAGCAGGCTGCGAGAGTTCAAGGCAAGGTTTATATAAGTAAATGCCATTCAAGATCTCTGTTGCCTCTGAGAGCGCTCTGACCAAATTTAATGTTGCAATACATTTTATAGGACAAATGACGCAACTAACATAAGATACTACGTTGGTCCCGGATTGGACAGTCCATATGGTGCCCAAGGTGTGGGTGGCATCTCTTCCTCCGGGTTGGCTGCTTGGTTGGCGGGAGGGTGGATGTCAGGAATCTGTGCTCCGAATGGGTGAAGGTCAGGTCGCTGTGAAGCAGGGTGGTCACTATCTAAGCTAACATAATATATTCTCAAAATACATACACTAAATAATAATCGTTTGTATTGTTTGAATAATACATCATGTCCCTATAAAAGTCACACGTATATCTATACTATCAATTACATTGGATTATAGAGGCTTTAGGTTAAGGGTCTTGACCACCATAATAACAGTAGTTAAAGTTAGGGTCTGTGTTCATAAGAATCTCTGGTATGTGACATTTGTTAGTGGTAGACAACGATATACTGCAGCAGGGGTCTAATGTTAGTTGGGGATCTGTTGAGTGGGCATCGTGGCTTGGTCAGTGATCTGGCACATGAAAGGAATACCTTGCAGGGGCACAGGGTAACAATAGCAGTAAGTTTCCACTGGCAAGGGTGCAGGGGCAAAGACACATTTGTGGAGATGGACGAGCTATGTGCTTAGCTCAGGCTGGTTCACATGCAGGACAGTGATCTCAGAGGAAGAGTGATGTGTTACATTTATTATTTGTTGCAAGCACCTCCGGCTTCAGCATGAGAATGGAACTGCAGACTTTTCCAGTCAGAGTGAGAACGATGGTGGGGGCTATGTGCCCTGTGCGTCTGGCCGTTGCGAGAAAGGGAGGAGAAGCGTTTTCTACTATCGAAGTGAGGCCTAGTCATTAAGATGGAGTCGAAAGCGGTACAAAAATGGATGCCCTGTTTCCTGCACAGTGGTCCCATCTACGCAAATGTTAACCGAAGTCGACATCGCATAAGGGCGAGGGGCGTACCCATCACTGGTGGCACTTGGTCCGAGTTTTGTACTGAGAAGTAAAGGACGCAAGGGGCCTGATGGCCCCTCGCTCCCACACATTCCCCCCTTTCGTTACATCTAAAGTAACAAATTATGACCCTTTATTTCTTTCATTCTCCCTTCGGTAGTACTCAGCTTCAGCAACTGCTTCTTCCCAGGCTGGTGTACCCTTTATTGGCATCCATGCTCTGCATACACTTCTCAAGCTATTCCCTCTTCTTGCATATTCATCTGGAGTGCATGTTAAGTATATCCCTCAATCCCTGTCCAGGTCTACCCATACCTCGTTATACCATTGCAATTCTGTTGGTTCCTTTATTGTGGTGTGGTATAAATTATCACCTCTGTCCCCATATTGCCTGTAGATGGCAGTCATCCTGTATTTTGGAGTGTTATATTCCCCTGTTTGTATTTGTGCATCTATCATAGTTGCTATTGTTGTCGGTCGGCCCATTGTTACCATCATCATAGTTGAGGTAGGCATACTTTTTGCACAACACCGGAGTCCTAATTGGCACACGCAGAAAAATAGTAACACAAAGACGATGATAGGAACGAGTATTTTCCTCATCACATTTACCCATGAGGTATCCAGCTGAACAAGTTGTCGAACCATGTGCTTTCTTCTGCTCCGCCCTCTGTTCTCATCCTCTCTCTCTCCTAAATTGTGAACTTCTGTTATCACATGTGAGAGTGTCCCGTTATCTGCATCTTCAGATGGCACGAATGTGCAACAGGCCCCCCCCCCTGATTTTTTGGCAAACACCACCGTCCATCGCTGTGAGGAGATCTAGAACATATCGGTTTTGCATTGTCATTAGGCGCAAGGCACGGAGCTCTATTTTTATAACGTTGAATCCTTATTCAGTGTCGTTGACCAGTTGGATTAGTTCCCAGCACACTATTTGTAACCATTTGGCATTTGCTCATGCTTGGAGCCCTGGTGCTAGGAGCGATGTGAAAAATGTCTCTGCGGATGAGAAGAGCTTGTATTTTTGTGGGATATCAGAAAAGAGGTTTTGATGATTCAGACAAAATATAGTTGGAAGATCTTTTGCTTTGTGATAACTTTGTTTTCAACTCGTGTTCTGACAACAGTTCATAAGCTGGAAGCTCTGTGTTTACTTGTTGGGGCGCTGTCGATGGGTCAGCTGATTGCCCTGCTGCCGATCTTCCAGCCGATTCTCCTGCTGCCGATCTGCCAGACGATTCTCCTGCTACTCCTTGGATATGGCTTTCTAGTATTACCATCAGGGCTGTATGGAGGGTGGCTAAGGCACAAGTACCTTCCCAGGATGGAGGTAGATGCAAGTAGGCTTGTTTGCCACAAATCCAGTACATGTCCATGAGGGCTGCAGTGCCTTTCTTCATATCGGGTATTATTACTGTCTTGTTCCATCTCCTTGCTTCCCCATGTTCACTTTTCCTTCCCCCCTGGAAGCATAGTTCGTGCGGTATTTCTTTTTGTATTTTTATAGGCTTTTCCAGTGCAGTGATCCATGTTAGCCTAGTGGCGTGCTGTGGCCAGATAGGGGTGTACACTTCTTTTATCCATTGGAACGTGTCCTCAAATAGTCCCCGGAGTGCTTCTGCTTTGCATTCGATAGTTTCATCGTGCCATTTGTTTTCTGCATACCTCATCCCTTTTATGACAAGAAATGGTTCTCTGAGGCAGATTACTCCTTGACGCCGGCTCGTGCATGTCCTCTCACTTTCCAGCCTTTTCTAGGCTGACGGTGTGTGCCTGGAAGGTGCTTTTTATCCTACATAGAACTAAGTGAATCAAACATTGCGCCTCCGACAAGGGCACTTCCTGTGGTACCAACATTTTGTGTGTCCCTGATGCATGTGGTATGAGTGAACAGACATAGCAGCTTTCATTTGTTGCTTGCTTTGCCGTAGCACTCATGTCTGAGTACCATTTGTTAGATTGATCAGGGTGGCGGGGATCTTCTATTTCATCTAACCCCAGGTCATGATAAATGTCATATCTTCTCCTTCCCGCAACCCTTTTCTCTCTTTTTCCCTCCCTCCTTATAGCTTCTCACTTTTTGATAATGTATTAGGAACATTCCAGCCCAGGCAGTATCATTGCTGTTGAATATGGCATGTGTATACTCATTAGTAGCAGAAGCGTAATATGAGGTAGGTTCTAGGGTTGTCTGTGCATGCATACTTGTGTTGGTTAAGTTACTCGGCATATAATAGTCGCCATCATATTCATATGATTCATAATCATCACTCATATTTATTCCAGGATGTAACAAGGAGACAATTGTTGGATTAGTAGGGGCGTGCTCTGAAGGTTGTGATATATTTGTATTGTTAATAGTAATGATATATGTTTCTCCCCATATTGTCTTTACTTCAGTCCATATTAGGCTTGAACCTTCTCGTATCAGCTTTGCCACGCTCCCCCCCTTGTGCATGTCATTAACTAGAGACAAGAGAGTGTAGTACCAGGCCATGAAGAACAACATCACAGAAAGCAAAACAGCAGCGCATTTCAAAACACATTCAACATTGCTAAACTTATTAGCCCTAATGGCATCCCTATTGCTATCTAGCATTAATGCGTTCTGCGCGAATGTACTTCGTTGGGCCATTTTGTCACCTGGAGGGAAGATATAAATTTGTTAAGTCACCAGAATATGTACATTATTTATATATTTACACTTCATGTTTACTCATTGCTTTTATTACGTTTGCTGTACTTATTATTATTATGCATTTTTCTGTCATTCGCTTCATCCTCTCTTTTTTTGTAGCAAGAGAAAGATATAGTGATGAATAGGAGGGTGAAAAGGAAAAAAAAAGATATAGACGTACGTAGGGTGAGGCAAATCAGAGGACACATCATTTTCTTTGCTCCTTACAAAAACTTTTTATTTGAACAGTTTGTCATTGCTGCTCAACCTCACTTGTAGTACCGCTTGCACATTCCTGTTCGCTCTGAGGGAGTGTACTATTGCGTGCCCTCCTCACATCTGAGAGGTGCACCCAATATTTCAGTCCCTTTACTTTCACTATAGTGGGCGTTCTATAAATCACTTCATAGGGGCCATGAAACCTTGGTGAATTCCATCTCCTGACAAAACTCCTCACATATACCTGTGCCCCTGGCATCAGCGGCCCAGTTGGGCTATCTGTGGCTGGCGTGGTATTATCAGTTGCCACATTTTCAGTAAAAGGCGGTGCTATTTGCCGCGCTATGCTGCGTACTGCGCACGTCAACTGAGTCAAATATTCCTTGAATTCTTCCCCCAGCACTGTGGCAGCCCTGTGTGCATCTGATGCTCTCCTAATCGGGGAGAGTGGTGTGTGTATTTGCCTCACAGTCACAATTTCATGGGGGCACAAATGGTGGTCCTTGCAGGGTTGTGTTCTGAGTTGGAACAGTGCTAGGGGTAAGCAACATACCCTGTTTTTCAATGTATTGCACAATTTTGATAACTTACTCTTGAGCAGGCCGTTGATCTTTTCCACCACTCGATTAGCCATCGGATGATAAATGGAACACAGTTTGTGCTTCACCCCCAAAAGTAACGTCACTTCCTTGAAGAGGTCATTCACAAAGTGTATGCCATTGTCTGACCATATCACATCACACATTCACCACCGGGAAAACACTTCTCGTACTAGAAACTTTGCTGCACACTTGGCATCTGGGTGGGGACATGGACCCGCCTCCACCCATCTTGAAAAAGGACATACCACCACAATTAGATACCTTGCCCCATTACATCTCTCTCCCATATCGGCGTAGTCTATGTGGAGCTCCCTAAATGGCCCTGCTGGTCGTGGCAAAGTACCTCGTAATGTCCTCAATGTCATCCCTGAATTGTACATTTGACATGTTGTACAATCTATGATAAATGTTGACAAATGTTCCTGTAGGTTAGGGACAAACCAATGTTCCTGGATGTCTGCGGCGATGTGTTGTTTCGCTACGTGGGCTGGAAAGTGCAACTGTTGGAATGCTAGCTCTAGTAATTCTACCGGCATCACTACCTTCCCCGTTGTCTCCTGTCTCCAAATGAGGTCTGTGGCCGATTGTTTGCACCACCGCCTGCTCCACAATTCTTGCTCCTCCGGTGGTGCTCTCCTCTGTAACTCTATTAGCTGTGCTATGGGCGTGTTACTATAGGCTTCTTCTAGTGGCTCTGCAGCAGCTGCTTTTACAATGCATTCGGTGGCTGGTGTTATATTGAAATACAAGGCCTCCTTCACTGCTGCGTCGGCTGCTGCGTTTCCCAATGAGATCGCATCTGTGTTGTTGGTATGGGTTTGGCATTTTACCTCTGCTACTACCGGTGGCTCTGCCAATGCCTATATTAATTCATTTAATAGTGTGGCGTGCTGTACTGGTGAGCCATCTACTCGTCTGAACCCTCTTCATGCGCCAGCGTGATAGTCCTGAATGGACAGTGGTAGTTGCTTGTGCTGAATCTGAGTATATAGTTACTGTGCATCCTTTGGCAGTACGTAATGCTTCAATTAATGCGGTTAGTTCAGCCGCTTGTGCAGAGTAATGGGACGGGAGACGCTTTTGGACGATTGTTTCATAGCTATCTTCCTCCATTCGTACTACTGCCATCCCTACATGCTTCACCCCTGTTTCTGGGATTATTGATGCTGAACCATCTATGAAATATATTTCTCCTTCCTTCAGGGCGTTTTCACTCGCTTTGGGGATATCATCACCCTCCCCCTTATAGGTGGCGCAATCGTGTTCCTGCATGTCCTCCATTGTACAAGGCTCTGTAATGAATGTTGCTGGGTTTACTGTTTTACACCTGACCACATGCACGTTGGGGCTTGAAATTATTATCTCATATGCGGTTGCTCTCTGTGTTGTCAGGGTTTATTTTGACCGCTCAAGAATTGCAAATAATGAATGCTCTGCATACAACGTTACTGAACATCCCATTACAATCGTGTCACTTTTTCATGGCGAAGGCCGCAGCTGCGAGGGCCCGTTCGCACGCGAAGTGACCTTGCATCACGGCATCTAGTGTTCCACTGTAATAGGCCAATGGTTTGTGGCCTAGTGATGTTTTTTGTGTCAGCGTTGCCGTCATCAGTGTTCCATTGCAGTGGGAGAACAAGACAAATTCCCTCTCATAATCTGGGTTCGCGAGGACTGGGGCATCTGCGATAAGGTCTTTTAATCTGAAGTACTGAGCCATCATGCCATGTGTCCATTTTATTGGGGCTCTACTTTTTTGCGCTTCTTTTAATGCTTGCAATAATGGGCGTGTGTATGCTGCATAATCAAGGATCTATGCTTGGCAATAGTTACATATGCCAAGAAATGTTTGCATGTCCTTCACTGGGCCTCATTACACGGATGGCGGTGAATCATGGCGCTATTAGCGCCATGGTTCATGCCGGTAAAATACTGGCACCGCCTTGGCGGAAAGGGGAATTACCGCCCCATTCCAAGGTTGGCAGGGCGGTAATTCCCCCTTCCACCATTGCCCTTCCCCATTCCCATTTTGGCCCCATAGGGCTCAATAGGAATGGGGAAGGCGCTAATTATGGTACCGCAAATTGTGGTACCGTAATTAGCTCCCTGGGTCCCTTTGCGGGTTGGTTTTTAGCGCCTGCAAAAAGCAGGCGTTAAATCCCGCAACCCGCAAAGGGACCACGTAGTAAGGCGGTAAGGATTTACCGGTACCAGTATTTTACCGGTACCGATAAATCCTTACCGCCATCCGTGTAATGAGGCCCACTGTCTTTGCTATTATTATGTTCCATATAGCAGCTGCCCTATCAGGGAGTATTTGTTTTCCATCTTTCGATATCAAATGTCCGGGGTATACAACCTCGGCCAGGCAATATTGTAATTTCCCTTTATCAACTTTGTACCCCTTGGCGGCTAACACGTTTAACAGTGTTATGGAGTCTCCTCTGTACTTTTCTTCTGTTTTGCTACAGAGTAAATTGTCTACGTATTGTATAATGGTGCTCTCTACATCTATATTTCCAATGTCTTCACATAGTACCCTGTTAAAAATACTTGGGCTTTCACAACATCCCTGTGGGAGTCTGCGATGTTCATAACTGTTATTTCCCAGTGTGAATGCTATGAGGTTCTGCGATCCTGGGTCAAGTGGTATGGAGAAGAAGGCATTCTTCAAGTCAACCACAGTAAAACATGAAGATTCTTTGGGTATGCTGCATAGTATTGATGCCGGGTTAGGCATTAGCAGGAACCCTTTTTGAATGACGTCTTTAAGTGGGCGGAGATCTTGGATCATCCTCCACGCCCCTCCTTTTGATTTTTTAATCGGGACGATGGCTGTGTTACACAGGGAGTTTGATGATACTATGATACCTTGGTTCAGGAGTGCGATTATTGTCTCTCTAATTCCTTCCTCTGCTTCTCTGGATATTGGGTACTGGTTCACTCTTGGCGGTATGGCACCAGGTTTAAGTTTTATCTTTATTGGAGTTACTTCATGTAATAACCCTACATCATGGGGGCCTGTAGTCTAAATTTCTGATGCTACTTTTGCCATGTCTTCTTCAAATATTGTTGGTGGGGCATTAACACTAGCCATAAGTGGGTTGTGTACCCCTCTGTACTGGATCATGATGTCACATGGTATGCTTAGTTCTATTATTATCTCACCATCATCTTTGTTGTCAGTGAATATTTCTTCATTAGTTAGGTCTCTTAACATTACGTTTGGATCTATGCATAGCACAGTTCTCCACTCGCACCCATGCGTATCCAGGCCTATGACCACAATACGTTTGCTCGATACCTGAACTGCCTCGATGTCTATGGACATTATCGTGCCTGGCACGACATCCATATTTACAATTGGGTGGAATATGAAGTCTGATGGTGTCCTCAATCTTTTCTTGTTATCTCGGGTACTACTCGAGCTAACACTTGAATGCCATAGACAAACATGTCTATATCAATGGGTATCCCTCGCACCACAACTTCATTCATCATCGTACTGATCATTAAGATTGCTCTCACTGGGCATACTCCTGGGGTGGAACACACTATTCCCCGCTCGGTAAACGAAATGGTCATGTTCAACTTACTTAGCAAATCTCTACCTAGCAAATTGATTGGCGCGTCTTCGTGATACAGTAAGGGTGCGCGCACTGCTTTACCCCCCACTGTTATATCAAGATCTTTGGTGTAAGGAACTTTTAAAATAGCCCCAGAGAACCCCTGCATTTACAAAAACCGCCCTTCCATAAGACATGATTTTTCCGCTCCTGAGTCTACCATAAAGATAAACTGCTTATTTCCTATCTCCGCCCCCACTAGTGGTTCCTCTTCAGCACGTAGGGTGGTGGATAGGACTGGACACGCAAGTGCTCCCTGTGGGCTGTCCTAGTCTGCGTACCTTTCTTGTCCGGGCACTGAGAAAACATTATCTCCAACTAATGTTGCGCCACGGAATGGTGCAGGTGCACCATGTGCTGCTGTTGCAAAACTGTTGCTGCTGGCGTTTCCTACAGTGTGTTGTCTTGCCATGGGCTGTGATGCACTGTGATGTGGTTGTGAGGGTGTTTGTCTTTGTTGTATTTGGGGTTCGTTATAACACTGGTCCTGTGGTCTTCCCCCTCCCATTGGTAATCCGTAGGGGCTACCTGGGTGTGGGCATCCCCATACCTGTTCATTGTCCATGGGTGGTTGCCCTTGGGAATACGCTGTGGTCCGCATTCTGCAATCCCTTGAATAGTGTCCCCATCTCCCACAGTTCCAACATGACCCTTGCTGTCCTCCTCTCATCTCATGGCCACTGAATCCTCTATTTCCCATGCCTCCGAACCCCCCTCTCTGGCCCCGGTACCCACCTCGTCCTCTTGCCGGCCTTTCTTGCCACTGTGGTCCTCTGTGTTGCTCCTCTCTGTTCCATGGTCCTTGTTCTCCTGCTGCCCACAGCGCTACTATTCCCACTGGCCTGCTTCCCGCACTTTCATCCCCCTTGTTCTCTCCATCTGTTGCTACGTTGGCGTTTATGGCAGCGACCTTCACTAATTTATTCTGTACCAGTTTTGCTTCGTCTCCCAGCCTTTTTTGTGCTATCTCCTTTTCTCTCTCTTTGATCCTCCTACAATGGTGCACAATTATACTCTGAATTTCAGGCCAACCCTTGGCTTCTATCCCAGCTATCTTGTCCAAGGCCTTCTGTACCTGCTTCGGGAGCCCTTTCTTGATTATAAAATAGAACAAGGCAGTGGATTGGTTCCACGCCGTACCAGTTTCGCTTCTCCACAAGTCTTGCACTCGCAATATGAATTGCATAGGATCCTCGTTCTCCTCCATCGTACATTGCATTACCAAATGTAAATCTGGAATATCTGGAAATGTGTGCCACAATGCGTCCCATACTTGTGCTCGAACATTGTTGAAGGGCGATCCATCGTGGCGGTCACAACTCATTGTTACTCCTGGGAACCCCGCCTTTTCCCACATAGCGTCTGCTTGATCACCGACGGCGGACACTAGCAAACTTTTTACATCACCTATCGCTAACGGTACTCCTGCCGTGTTCTTCTCAAACGCATGTATCCATTTCCCGCAAGTTGGGGGAGGAGCTTTCACAGGTTGTTTTTGTCCATCTGGGCCCACGGAATATGGTGTGACCTACCTGCTCCTTTGTGTATCAACGGCATCTGCAAATTATGCTTCTTTCCTGTTTTACTTACCGTCCCTCTCTTTGTCTTGCTTACCAGGATATTCCCTACTTGCTGCCTTAATCTACCCTGCCATTGTGGGGGTGAGCGTGGATCTAAGTCATCAAAATGATGTGGCAGTGGGGATCCTACAGCCGCCACTCCTTCCTCGTATTCGTCGAGATCACTCCACACCGCCTCTACTTCTTCTTCTTGCTCGTCATTCTCCTCTTGTCCTTCCCCTCGCTGACTTTCTGGGGTGGCTGGGCGTATGATTCTCACTGGTTTATCATTCAGATGGAACAGGAACTCTCTCGACCGCCATTCTTTTTTTCGCCCTTGTGATGTGGGCATTCCCTGAGACAATACGGACTGCGCTGGCTCTGGTGTCGCTGGGGCTAATTCCCCTGTTGCACTTAGCGGGGGTGTGAGATCTGCTACGGACAACGGTGGTACTTCCCCTCCCCCTGGTAGCATTTTACCCCTGTCACACAGTGCCCTTAGCCGTGTTATTTCCATGTGTGCATGCGCTAACTGGCAGTCTAAATCTCTGGTTCTCCTTTGTCGAATGGTGGTGGTGCCGTGGCTACCGCTCCATTTGAGGAAGTGGGGGTGGGGCACGCTGGTATATACATAGTATCGCTGTATCCTACTGCCGGTCTTGTCATTAAGGGGTATATTTTGGTCGTATCGTTCTCAACTTTGGTCGTTGTGCATTCACCCATTGGTGTTCCACTTACCTCTCCCTGTGTTTTCTGTTTTTCGATCGTTTTTTCTATATCTACCTCTGCTGTAGGGGTAACTTCCTCGAACATTCGCCACAGATCCAATACTTCTCTTCTGTTCTGTAACTGTTTTCCTTTATATTTTGCCAACAAGTGGGTGGATACTAGATCTAACACCATTTTGTCAAATGACCCTCCCTCTGGCCAGATTGGTGTCACGCTGTCCCCCTTTATCTCTGTCACCCATTGATCGTGGTATTTTTGCATGTTGTCACTATATAGTGGGAAGTGTTGGCAAATGTGAGCTAATGGTGTTATTCCCCCCATGATGGTGTTTCTCTCTTCGCTTGTGTGTGTGCACTTGCACCCGATCCTTCCTCTAATCGCACCTTTCAACCACCCTTCCCTTTGTTATTGATCAACAATATATTAAACGTTTCTCAATTATTGGCAGTTATTGTGCATCAATATTCAACGCTACCTTTGTAATCACTGCATTTCCAAGTTCAACAGTTCACTTTCGCATATATAACCCCTTACCAACAAATCACTTACAACATCTTGACATACACGACAATGGACAAAAAGAAAAAGACATATAACACATAACATGCACATGCACTACTTGCACGCTTTTATCTCCCCCTTGTTCCCGTTACAGAACACTGTTTACCCTTCCCCGTTTTACCTGCTCTTCTCATTCACTCCCCACCTCTTACACCCTTTTACTCTTTCCCCAGAATTCTTGCTTACACAGAAAAAGAATATTCTAAATAACTACTCCGAGTCTACTCAATATACGAGACTCCTACTATTTTCTCTTTATCTCCACTTACGAGACAATGCTACGCGGCGCCGCCTTCTACCCCGTTCGGGCTAGGATACCTCTTCTCTTCTTCTTCTTACTTCTCACAAAAACCTAATGGCCATATAAAGGACAGATCAGAAAAGCCTCAGCATCACTCACACAGTCCCTACTCTTGTCTTTAACCCACTATCACCTGTTCCCCCTTACCTTTCCTTAGGAACCTTCGCAACCGACACTCACGTGTTCAGTCAGGTAATCCGAGGGTCACCATTCACGGTCTGACCCCAGTCAGGTCTGCACCCCAACCAAGCAGTGGCCCACCTCGGCGAGCAGCTTTTTCAGTTGGGTATTCATCAAACCGGGAACCCTTGACCCTTTCTCGTAGTGCGCACAGGCTGGTCGGCTGCGGAGGCAATGGTTTTGCTGGGGGGCGTCCCGGATCTCGCTGCACGGTGCGGGCCTCGAGGGACCTCTCCAAATCACGTCGCAGGGGGTCACCAAATATTTGTGCCCTCCCCATCTTTCTCATGCAAAGGAACAAAACTGACATACCCCTGACGAGGAATGAGGCAAAGAGAGCAGGCTGTGAGAGTTCAAGGCAAGGTTTATATAAGTAAATGGCATTCAAGATCTCTGTTGCCTCTGAGAGCGCTCGGACCAAATTTAATGTTACAATACATTTTATAGGACAAATGACGCAACTAATATAAGATACTATGTTGGTCCCGGATTGGACAGTCCATATGGTGCCCAAGGTGTGGGTGGCATCTCTTCCTCCGGGTTGGCTGCTTGGTTGGCGGGAGGGTGGACGTCAGGCATCTGTGCTACGAATGGGTGAAGGTCAGGTCGCTGTGAAGCAGGGTGGTCACTATCTAAGCTAACATAATATATTCTCAAAATACATGCACCAAATAATAATCGTTCGTAGTGTTTGAATAATTCATCATGTCCCTATAAAAGTCACACGTATATCTATACTATCAATTACATTGGATTATAGGGGCTTTAGATTAAGGGTCTTGACCACCATAGTAACACTGGTTGAAGTTAGGGTCTGTGTTCATAAGAATCTCTGGTATGTGACATTTGTTAGTGGTAGACAATGATATACTGCAGCAGGGGTCTAATGTTAGTTGGGGATCTGTTGGGTGGGCATCATGGCTTGGTCAGTGATCTGGCACATGAAAGGAATACCTTGCAGTGGCACAGGGTCACCATGGCAGTACGTTTCCACTGGCAAGGGTGCAGGGGCAAAGACACGTTTGTGGAGATGGACGAGCTATGTGCTTAGCTCAGGCTGGTTCACATGCAGGACAGTGATCTCAGAGGAAGAGTGATGTGTTACATTTATTATTTGTTGCAAGCACCTCCGGCTTCAGCATGAGAATGGAGCCGCATAGTTTTCCAGTCAGAGTGAGAACGATGGTGGGGGCCATGTGCCCTGTGCGTCTGGCCGTTGCGAGAAAGGGAGTAGAAGAGTTTTGTACTATCGCAGTGAGGCCTAGTCATTAAGATAGAGTTGAAAGGGGGTACAAAAATGGATGCCCCGTGTCCTGCACAGTGGTCCCATCTACGTGAATGTTAACCGAAGTCAACATCGCATAAGGGCGAGGGGCGTACCCATCACTGGAGGCACTTGGTCCGAGTTTTGTACTGAGAAGTAAAAGACGCGAGGGGCCTTATGGCCCTTCGCTCGCACACACTAGTAACACAACAGGAGATTTTCTACAATCTTGATTTCTTCTTCTAGCAAACAACCATATAAGCCTGGGTGATATTTGTCTTCCACGACAGGCTATCTATTAACTTTAACAGTAACACTTAAGCATATTGATAACACACTTGGGTTCAAATGTTGGGTTAAACAAAAAATATGTGAGTACAGTTCTGAAGTTGACTTAATACTCTTAGCATCAAACGTGAAAAGTCGGCCGTTCATCCCATACTGGATGGAAAGAAAAGTGGCTCCTAAATATTAGGCAGTATATTCTACTCTACCCAAGTTTAATGTCACTAAGGTTCTGGAAATTGAGGGCGCAAAAATAGATATTTGTTGACCTGAGCGCCTTTCCCGCCTATGTGGCAAAATGGAAATTGAGTCCGCTGAACATTTTCTATGTCATTGCATGTCATTGCATGTCATTGCATGTCACTGCGTTAGTTTGAACGCTATTAAAAAGAGTCATGTGAAAGCTTATAGTAATAAAATAAACTGTAAAGATGTGCATATGCTGTGGACCATGTTGTTTGAGGGAAATTATTTCAATGTGACTTATCATATGGTCAAAGTGGACTTTTAATTTAGGAACGTGATTTGTTATACTATTTGGAATTATTGCCATTTTGATGTGTTTTATGTTCTTAAATGTATGAGTGATTTTAATGTGTTGTACATAGAAAGCTGTTTTCAGTTGTAAGTATATTAAAGTAAATAAAATTAAAATAACACACTACCAAAAATGCACATACACCCAGTGGCCCGGTTGCTCAGATGGTTACCAAACAGGGTTGCAAGCTTCTCCCGTGAGTGTCCCTCCTAACCACACTCGGAGAGAGCATTGAGGGTGGACCTGGGTGAGCATTGATCCCCTAATTTGCCCACATAAGGCTTTGTTCTTTTCTCAGTCTTACTTTCCATAAGCCTGAGAAAGTCCCCTCAGTTATTGACAATGGTAAGAGATCTTGGTCTCTACACCAATTTATCACCAATTTATCCACTGCCCATTCATAAGGGACCCGGGAGAGTGCCTAGCTCACGTCTGGAGAAGGCATTCAAACCACATTCCCCCCTTAAGTGTGAGCGACCCACAGTGCTATATCTCTCATAAAGCAGCTGCCGTCTGCCCACCACTCTTGTACTCTCTTGTGACAGTTCCACAACAAAATATATCGCCAAAAGTCAATATTTATCTCAATACAGGCAATACGTGGAATTGACTATTTCTTGGAGTACATCAGCAATGATTTTCTGTCACTCCAATTACCTTAGATATATCATTAGAGAAGACGTTTTGCTAGTGACGGGGTAGTTTAACATTGTGGGGCTTCAGGTTCATGCCAACATGGCACATTTATACCGCATAGCTTCATCGCAATGATTCAATGGCTCGAACAAAAAACAAACTGGTGGATTTAATTACTGCTCGAAGTAGCTGCGTGAGCTGCTATCTTTAAGATATTTTACCTACTTACATTTCGGTTTAGGCACTCCCTATTTGTCTATGTGCTCAAGTTTTGCCAATTTGAAAAACTCACTCACTCACGTGGGAGAGGCCAGGAATCACTACAAGGGCTACTGGTGGAGGTCAAATACCCAAGTTCTATAGGTTGTTTACCCCATATACCCTCTAGCGTGATGCTTACATTCCTGTATATAAGAATGAGAGTTCCCCTTGGGGCTTTATGGCCAGAGTTCCTGAAACCTCGCCCCACTAGTAGGATGGCAAAACTAGTGATCTAGCACAGGATGCCATTGAATTAATTTCAGAAGTTACTCTCATATAAGGTCATAGAAACATGCCTCAGCATCCAGTTGATCAAATGGAAAACTGACCTTAATTATGAAATAGATGACAATCAGTATTTTCAGAAATGTGAGTGGACTGGACACTGATGTTAGCTCTAGATGTTCAATATTGCATTGTTAAATGTTAAATGTTAAAGGTATTTATACGGCGCACCATCACCAAGGAGTTGGTCCCCAAGTGCTCTGGCAGATCTGCAAACAAGAAGGTGGGATGGGTTAGTAGGTGAAGCAGGAGTAGGATAGTGAGAGGAGTGGTGTCCTGTTTGCAGCTTCAACTCGGTATGCACCGGGTGCTGAGCTTTGGTGCGGTTATCGGATCGATGTCAGTCCTTGTGTGCTGTTGCTGTGGCTTAAGTGTTGTTGCAGTGTTGTGAAGTGTGTGCGGGTTGTTGTGCGAGAGATGGTTGTGTGAGATTTTTGAGTGAGATAAGTCTGCAGAAATGCTGAGTTTTTTGTTAGTGGTTTATATGAAGTTTAACATGCTAACATTCAGAACTCTGTCTGAGTGTGGTGCTCGCTAATCCTCCCAATCTTATCAGGGTGGGCGAAGGGGTTATGCCTGGCAGGGTTTTCGGTTTGTGTGACGTGCTCTGTAAGTCTTCTAATTCTGATGTAGTGAGTGTTGTGGGTTGGGTTTTAGTTGGTGCGATGTGCTCACCGTTCTATTCTTGCGAGCTCTGTAGGTGTTCTAATGCTGATGGATTGATTAATGTGGGATGGGTGTCTATTCTCCTCCTTGGGTGTTGGAGCAGGTGTTGTGGGATACTCTTACAAACTTTCTATCTAAATGTGTCTCCTGGGAGTTCAGATATGGTACGGCCGGGAGGCAGTGGATGGGTCATTTAAGTGCTTTTTGATCAAGTATGAGATCAGTCTATAGTTACCTCCTTTTGTGGCTATTTCCCATAAAATCTTATGGTCTGTCGTGGGGTCCGTTCTTTGGGTTCTGTGTATGTCCATTTTGGGAGTGACCAAGGTTGGTGTTTTTATTCATCGTTGTTTAACGGGGTGGGCATTCTAGTGCGTTGCTGTTGTAGTTACGCTGTGAAGAGCCATGATTTGAGGAGTTTCCAGAATGCTAAGTGGTTTGTTGTGTTCCATATATTCTTAGGTAGGTCATTCCAGGTTTTCGGTGCCTGGTGAGAAAAAGAGGATTCTTTGAGTTTCTTCTGTTATAGGGTTTTGGTTGCAGGTGATATTGGTGCGTGATCTCAGTGTTCTTGTCGGTTTATGTAGGTGTAGTTTATCGCTTAGGAATTCTGCGCCTTGTTTGTGTATTGCTCTGTGCGTGATGCACATGGACTTGAACTTTATTTGCTGTTTTAATGGTAGTCATTGTAGTATTTTTATCGCGGGTGTGATGTGTTCTCTTCTGGATAGCTTGAGGAGGAGTCTGGCTGCCGCATTTTGTATGCATTGTAGTTTTTGTAGAAGTTGTTCGGGCATGCCCAGGTATAGGCTATTGGCATAATCTACTCTGGCCATGATCAGAGCAATGATGCTAAGTGTTTTTTGATGAACTAAAGGAATGGTAGGATCCTTTTTGCTGCTTGCAGGAGGAAGAAACATTTCTTGAGTAGAGCATTTACTTGTGGCTCTAGAGTGAGGTTGTTATCCATCAGGACCCCTAGGTTTTTTACAGTTAATGATGGTGCTGGTGTGGTGCCGAGCTCTCTTGGCCAGGGGATGTAGCTGATGTCTCCTCCCTTTTTGGAAACAATCATCTCTGTTTTGCCTGGGATGATTTTGAGGTGGTTGAGGTTTATCCAATTGAATATGTCACAAAGGCAATTCTCTAGTTTGGTGTTTTCTTCTTGGGTGTCTTGTATGTTGAAGATTATTTGAGTATCATCGGTGTAGTTGTAGCATGTGAGGCCGTGTTTTTTGATGAGTTTGATTAATAGATACATGTAGATGTTGAATAGAAGCGAGGAGAAATATGATCCTTGTGGTACTCCGCACGTGGAGTCTCTAGGTTTGGACTTGAAAGGTTTCATCCATATGGTTTCTGTTCTGTTTTTTAGGAAGGATTTGATCCATAGTAGGGCGGTTTCCTAGTCCTTCTAATCTTTTTAAGAGGATGTCGTGGTTTACAGTGTCGAAAGTTGCGGATAGATCAAGGAGAATCAGGGCGGTACCGTTGTCCAAGTCTGCGTCCATTTTTAGGTCGTCCCATATTGAGAGGAGAGCTGATTCTATTCCTCTCATCGGTCTGTAACCAACTTGTGCCTGGTCTAGTAGGCAGTGCTCTTCTATGAATTCCTGGGTTATTTTGTAGATGTACGTTTCTAGCAGTTTGGCAATGTAGGGTATGTTGGAAATGGGTCTGTAGTTGGATAAGTCCTCTACGTTTCCTGTTGTGTCTTTGAGTAGCGGCTTGATGCAAGCCGATTTGAAGGCCTGTGCTACTTTACCTGTTTAGATTGAGAGGTTGAGGAGATTCATGTGGTATTCCATGGGGGTTCCTTGTTTAAGAAATGTTTTGTATATGTCCAGGGGCCAGGGGTCTTCAGGAGAGCCTGATTTGTTGCTTTGGTTTACCAGTTTGACGAAAGTCTCCACTGATATTTCTGGGAAGCTTCGTAGCTTGTTTGGATGTTCCTCGTTGGTGACAGTGGGGTTTGAGGTGTGATTGCTTGGTCTGTTTTGTATGGTTTGTTGGATGGAAGTTATTTTGCTTTTGAGGTGGTCTCCTAGGTCATTGCATAGTTTCATCGATGGAATTGGCGTGTTGTTGCAGCCCGGTGGGTTTTTTATTTCGTTTATGATTTTGAAGAGTTCTTTTTGGGCGTTTGTTGCTCTGAAGATCCGGTTGTCGTAGTGTTTCCTCTTCGCTTTTTGTATTTCCTTTTTATATGAGTGGATCTGTTGCAGGAATTTCAATTTGTTTGCAGTGGTGTTGTCAGTCCTCCATTCATATTCTAGTTTTCGTTTTTTTTCTTTTCATGCCGCTGAGTAGTGGGGGTGAACCTTTTTGCTGATGTTTTCTTACGTGATGGGGTGAAGGGCTTTTCTTTGGCAATGTCATCTAGGGTTGTTTTGTGATCCAGATATGGAGCAGGGCAACTTTTTTGTCTAGGTCGGCATTGTAGTATATGTATTGTAAGTATATGCACTGACTAAGCTTACCACATTGGACTCCACAAAACCAGATATTTTCCCGAAATGAAAGGAACGGCCAACAGTTCTTCTACACATGTCATGGCCTTGTGGAAATGTTTTCTTTTATTGGCAACATTTTGCTAGTACATTACTTATTATTTGTATTATTATTATATTATTATGTTTAATTGTATAATAGTTCAGAAACGGAACTATTACAATATTTACATGTACAAATATATTTACAAATACTTGACACAAATAACACATCATCTCAAATTTTCACAAATGATAAAGCATTTTCCAAAGTCTAAAAGGAAAATATGTGTTCCACTTAAAATAATAAAACATTGGATCAAACAAAGAAAACACAAATGAAACAATAAAAGGAGCCAAGTCATTTTTCAAATCGTCCCACATCCACTTGAATGCACCACTGCTTGCATTTACCACAGCGGGTCACCAGCTGGAAGTAACACAACCTTACTCCTTCCTAAGGGCAGCTTAGACCAGTTTTTGCACTATGGACTTCCAGACCCTGTAAAGGGCCAACAATGCAGTCACTGATGTAGTATTTACACAGAGCACCCAGAACACATCACTTTTTTTTCAAACAACTTTTAGTTAAAATAACATGTTGTGAGTACAGAAACAATCTTAGCTTTAAGTACAGTACAATGTAACATTTCTGGGGAAGGGGAACGGCCCCTGACTCAACAGACTCGTTCAATTTGTCATTTATCATTTGTCATTTGTCATTTATTTATTTGTAAAGCGCAGCCAGGCCCGTGGGCATAAGGGCGCGTAAGTTAGATCTGGTTACAGTTACAATAAAAGCAGTCAACAGTGGTTACGTTACAATTACAGAAGGTACAATCATAGTGTTGCAAGTGCATACAAATATACATAAATTACATGGTGTGCCGGCATCAGTGTAGCGTGCTAGGATCCGGGGGATAGGCTGTCGAGGAGTCCAAATTGTGAAGTCAACACCTCGTGTTATGTTTGAACAGGTTGAATGAGGATTCTGCATGCAAAGGCGCGGGGATAGAGTTCCATAATTTGGAAGCTTGAACAGGGAAGCTAGCTCCACCTGAGTTATGAAGTTTGAATCGCGGTATGGTCATGGTATTAGTTTGTGCTGCCCTGAGTGGTCTTGTGGAGGTGTGGGGTGTAAGTTGGTTTGTGAGGTATGCTGGGGCGAGGGTGGCCCTGACTTTGTGTATGAGGGCCAATGATTTAAGAGCTATCCTGTGCTCGACAGGGAGCCAGCGTAGTTTACGTCTGGTCTCGGATATGTGTGCTTTTTTGGGGATGTTGAGGGCAGCCCTAATGGCATTGTTTTGGACTACTTGCAATTTGTTGATGTTTTTGTGACTAGTGCCCAGGTAGAGGGCATTGCAGTAGTCTAATTTGGAAAGGACTAGTGCTCTAGCAAGAGTAATGCAATTGGGTGTGGAGATGTACGGTCTACATGCCGTGATCAGCTTGCAGGTGTATGCGGCTGATGAAGCTACTGCATTGGTTTGTTTGTAGAAGGATAAGGTGGCATCAATGTAGATACCAAGAGTTTTAGTGTTATTTGACACAGGGATGAGGTTACCATCTATGGTAAAGGCTTTGAATGAGGGGTTGAGATTTTTAAGTTTGGCATGAGTACCCAGGATGATTAACTCCGTTTTTTCGTCATTGAGACGCAGTCCATGGTGTGCCATCCATGCTTGTATTACCGAGTAGATTTCATTGAGGGTGGTACTGTCAGTTACGTAGTCACCCGAGATAGGAATGAGTATCTGGGTGTCATCCGCGTAATTAGTATACGTGACACCCAGAACGTCAAGGATATCAAAGAGTGGTTTAGTGAATATATTGTAAAGTGTCGGGGACACGCAAGAGCCTTGCGGGACCCCACAAGGTACAAGGTACAGCACACCACAGGCAAGAATTAAGTCCACCTGTACCAGGTGGCCCTATGCCACCATATGCAGAGAGCCAAATCTAGGACATTCCGTCAGGGCATGTATAGCTGTGTAAAGGTTGGAATCAATTTGGCAGATCCTACAGAATCTGGCCTCGCTGGGAATCTTTTTCCGGGCACCGCTAAAGGACAATACTGGCAGTTGAATCCCGCGGAGCCGCAGGTAGAAATCATGGGCCTGCATGTCGGGGCAAAGTTCGAGGTAACGCTCAGGCTTCAAATATCGGTGTATCACCGGCGCAAGCCGCAAGTAGCTTCTCAGGGTACTAAGGTGATCGTAATTACATACCCAGTTGTATTTCTGAACCCTGCGCTTGAGGACACCTTTTGAAGATTCAAAGTTAGAACACCAGTCATAATCGGGCAACCATTGCACCTTTTTGCATAGCTCTTCAAATAACTGAGCATGTAGAGGACTATTACTTCCACCCAGTTCTAACTCATAACCATCTCCCAAGATGCTTAGTAAAGGACAGGAGGGGGAGGTTCTAGATTTCAGCATCAAACAACCTCTTTGTATCAATAACTTGGCTCAGAGGGAAGTAAGTCCCAGTTCCAAACAAATGTATTCCACAGAGGTTGATCTGGGGAGATTTAATACAGATCTCCAAAATCTTGCCTCCACCCCGTTTAACCATTTTAAATCTTTCATCACTAGCGCCTCAAGCCTGTACAGTACTGTCAGGTATAGCCATTGCTTGTAAAGCATCAGGACCCCCAATAATGTGAAGCCTGAGTGGTCCCTTACAAACTTTCTGCAACTCACAGTAATTTGTCTGGACCTAACAACCTTGGCAGCTATAATGTCGGCGTATCCTTGAGTTCTAGACATATTCAGCCCCAAATACTTGTAGCCATCAACATACATTAAATAAAATGATTGAAGATGAGCTCCCCTATCCCTAAAGAGATGATTTTAGTACTGCTTGTTGCTAACGTGGGCATAGACACAAATGTATCCATTTGCCATTGATGCTGGTCAGGTGGTGAATCTAATCACACTGAATGCAGAAGAACATCCCAAAACATGAAGATTTGATAAAGGGCACAATTCATGTATGCACTATTGAGATTGATTACTGGGATGTACTGCATGCCCAGTTCAGACCCATGGAGATGTGGAAACGTGTTCATTTGACTGGATCGAGAATATAGTCCCTGGCAAATGATAATAATCTGACTGCTACATTTGTGGTCCAGGGCAGCACAACATCTGATGAGTGAACCTTGGTGAATGTGGATTAAACAATGTAATAGATGGCTTTGCATATTGCAAGTATTGACCCTACTTGATAATTGCATTTGGAATGTTCTTGCCAATGCGGAAGGAGTTCAAGATGTGTTGGCTTTATTAAGGTTTTGTCCTTCTAGTTTAATTGGTAGACCTAGGCTGTTGGCAATCCTTTGCCATGGAGAAGTAATACAAATAAAGTCAAAATGAAAGAACTTGAAATCACTAAGATGTCAATGCAGCTCTGTGTTACAAGCTTCCCAAATGTGTTTTGGCCCTGTGAAGCCCATCATAAAGGTTTTCTTTGTTCCCACAAATCCAACCATTCACATTTCTCATCCCTCCAGTCACACAGGTTTACAAACCTATTTTACACATCTGGTTTCCAAATCTGTGAAGGTTTTTAAACACTGAGTGAAGTGCTCCTCTCATTCTTCTATGCTATATTAGCTTGTCATGAATCAACTCAAGAATGACGCCACCTCCATTCTGAGGCAAGGAACTAAATAAACACACTACTCTATCCTCACTCACTCATATTCCACGCAAACCTGAATGAAGCCTAGAATGGCACAATGTCTGCGCTTGGTGCACACATAGTGTTTCAGAAGATGGGGACAGGAATGAGGATGTGCCTCATTATTAGTCCTGGATATGCTGCTAGGTGTGTTCCCCCAGACCTCTTCAATATCGGGTTTCATTAGCTCTACCTGTTGTGACCCAGTCCGGCTGCTTCTCTGCAAGCTCTGCCGCCCCCCTGAACAACCCCTAGGCCGGTCCTGCAGCCATTTTCAAATCTTGCAAGGTTAGCATGTCTCTATCCAGGTCTAGGAGAGCCTTTTGATCTTCAAGCTTTAGCCATTGCCTCTTGACTTCCAGTCCCTTCCTTCAGGACGCTTCTATTTCAGGTGACACTGATGAGCAGCTGTTGTTTTTGGCTGACCTAGACATTGCAAAAGGGGACTTTTCAGCTGTTGATGCTCTCGATGCATCATTTATCTCGTGATACCATCTCTACATTTGCCTCTGAGAGAGTACCAACTTGCTCTCCTTGATGTTTTAAAATTGTTGCAGGCAACTCCACCTTTGTCTGGGCATTGAACCTGGTTTTTGCACATTACAACTTTCTGCAAGCTCTTCTGACTTCAGGGCCCATGGGGTGATTTCATTGATGCCCTGAAATTGTTCCATACTTTCCAATCTCGTTTCTCTATTCTGTGCCTGTGAGCGGATATTATTCGTAACAGTATCTATTTTCATGAAACAATCAATGATCCCAGTGTTGTAAGGGTGATTTCTATTGCAAATTATTTAGGTTATAAGTACACTAATCCAAGTCAACTCTTAGGAATGGAAGTTTAATACAAGATTTTATAGACTAAGGGAACATTCCCAAAGAGGTATTATAAAAATATACCCTTAACGTACATTGGGCCTCATTTTAACACCAGTGGCAGCCGTGCCTGCAATAAAGGCACAGCTGCTGCCGGTGTAATTTGTTTCCAGCGCTCGTGAATGGGCAATTACCGGGTCATTACGGCCCTACCGGACCCAGTAATTGCCCATTTACGGGCGCCGGAAAAAAGATGCTCCACATTCCCATTCGGCCCCATAGGACTGACGGGGAATGGGGAGGTCGGATGCACAGGCAACGTTTATGACAGTGCCGGTGCATCCAAAATGCTGTGCTCGCTGGTGCCTTTCTGCCCGCCGGGTCCGACCTGGTGGGCAGAAAGGCACCCGTGAGCACAACTCATAGTTTGCTGGTCTGGGAACTACGGTACCGGCATGCTTACCAGTACCGTAGTTCCCGGACCGGCAAACTTATAATGAGGCCCATTGAGCAGGAAAATGTCAAGGTGAATACACAGCCTATTTGAGAATAGAATAGAGAATCTTGCAGCGTGGTTCACACATCAAGAACAGGTTATAATTCTATACAAGGCAAACAGTGGCGACTTTCTCTGACCCAAATATGTCCTTGTGGGAATGACAGAGGTGTTGTTTACGCCACATGGTGCACTGAACAACGCTACACTACCTTGATGTCTCCCATTCAGACACTCTAACCGATATTACGAAGCTTTCTGAAGAGCAGGAGGCCTCAAGTGACCCACATCAAATCTGTGTAGTTACAGATAGTTGCACACTACACATTTCCACCCACGATAACTGTGCAGAATCTGTCAAAACTTATTGTTTTGCCTGCTAGAGTGATATATGACACAGTGCGGGCACTTGTGCTCTGTTACTGAAAGTCACAACCACAGTTAGCTATAAAATGAGCTGCCTGCAAAGAGTCTGTGCTTCTTCAGGGCCTTTCTTTCTAGTTGCATTGTCCTGATCACCCCAGGTGCTAGTGTCATATCCAGAAAGTATGACTTGTTTGAGAATACATTTGCATGTGACGCAGTCTTATGTGCATGCTATCATGAAGTAAACAAGTATTGTTCTCCAGGGGTGTCTCCCATTGCCACCTAAAGCACTAAGGTCCCAGCAGGCCTGGTTATTATATTTGCTTGGAATGTGGTTGAACTAGTGCCATTTTATTACTGATTTCAAACTTAACAGTAACGTATATCATATATTATTGTTTTTTCATTCACCACTGCTCATATGCAATATTGAGCATACTCATGTGTTTTTAAAGGTTCTGCTAATTCATCTGTTCCCATGATCTTTTTTTTTTTGATTTTTTTATTTGCATTTTTAAAGCGCTCACACAGAGGCGCTGTTACAGGAATTGTTTGTTTTTTCAGTTGGGTAATTGTTATTTTTGTTGTTGTTGTCTTAGTTGCGTATTTATAACGCGCTTAAACACCCAGAGGTTTCTAAGTGCGGACCCGGGGATCGAACCTGTGTTTTTTCGTGTCTCTTGTTTCCAAGGCACGCACGTTGCCGTTAAGCTATCCTCCCGGGACGATTGATCTTCAATCATCTGACAATCAGGTCTAAAGGTACTCACCTTAGCATATATAAATGGACATACCTTCCGCCCTTCATTTTAGGTTCAGGGTCATATGTGGCAAATCAGTGACAGCTGTGAATGGATTTGTGGATGTTCACATTTACGCCAGTCAAATACCCAGTAGCTGATTCTCTGTAGTATGACATTTCCTGCCACATCGTAGTGCCCAAGACAGGCCCAGACCTTACGAGCAGAATTTCCAGCAGGCCACTGAGCTCAGCACCTGAGCATGGTAGAGTGAGCTTTGAGGCATCTCTCGGCATGCTAATCATAGCACATGGGTTACTATGGCCCCACATTTCAAGCAGCCCTTTCTCTGAACCGAAGATTCTGGCCTCCAGTTACCCAGAGCTGTAGCTAATGGTAATTTTTGGAGATTACAGACTATCGCTTCCCCTTAGTCTGCCAACTTGCAGATCCATGTCTTGTTGTTCATATGATGCAATGTTTTGAAGTGTGTGTGAGAGAGAGAGAGAGAGAGAGAGACAGAGAAAGAGAGAGGAGGAGGAGAGAGACAGAGCGAGACAGAGAGAGAGAGAGAGAGGGAGAGAGAGGAGGAGAGAGACAGAGAGAGACAGAGAGAGACAGAGAGAGAGAGAGAGGAGGAGGAGAGAGACAGACAGAGAGAGAGAGAGAGCGAGATAGAGAGAGAGGGATTGACAAAGGCAGTATGAGTAAGTGCAATGGAACTTGCATGTAGGAGGCCAGTAGAGGGAGTGGATTGTAGCAGTTTGTTTTGCCTTGTAAGTCCTACGCCCTGTTCCCCTCACTAACTGTCTCCCCTCTAACATCTCATACCACCTTACTCTTCATACACACACCCCAACAAACAGCCACCACAGGCCTAGTCATGAGCATATCAACACTAACCGAGCCATGAGTAAGCTGACCTCCTTAGCCCTGTTGCACTCTCCCACATTAGAGGCTAACTAACCCCAAAAAGCTGTAGTTTATCAGATATTGGACTCCTCCATATGCATAGCATATTGCCATGTGTCTCCTCCACATCCATAGAAAGCAAATTGGCACTCAGGAGCTGGGTACTTCTGACATGCACCCATCAACAACACAGGTATCTTATTTGTATTTCCCACTGTCCCGCTAATGAAACTCACCCACTTTTTTCTTACAAAGCCAAGCACGATGAGGCCACCAACAGTGAAGGACAGGAGCCATACAAGGCCACTTACGTTACAAACTGCGTTTGTAGAAGCCAACACTTTTGTTTTTGGAAGAACTTAAGTACAAGAAACAGGTGCTAGGGCACACATATTTGTATTATTTTAATTACAACAGGAACTCATTTACATGCAAAACTGAGGCATTAGAAGTAGCTACAGATCATAGAATAGCCATTTGCCAAGCACTGCCATAATGGAATTTGCCATGAGATGGTAACAACTGGAAAATGGTGGAAGTATCCAACCACACAATGTCAGTGCCTCGCAAGTGCCTATCTATTAACCTACACAAAAGCCCACATTATAACCTCTGTTAGTACTTGTTTTTAACTGTACCTATGTGAAAGGAAAAAATACAAGGGCACCCAGCTGTCTTATATTAATTACAGCAGGAACACATTGGCATGGAATTAAATCCCAGAAGATAACACTGTTATGTTATGTACAACATAAACTTTGATGTTACTACATGATAAACTATACTTTACACCAACAAACTCTTCACCCATATAGTTAATGAAAACACATCAATTCACTGCACTGATATGATGCTTGTGGTTTCATAAAGTTTTAATGAAGTGACTGAGTTAGTGTCAAATTCATATAGCCTTTTTAACAAAAAACAATGACATGCTGACAAAAGTGCCCTAGCCAAGCTGACATGTGTTTCGACCATTTTGGTCTTTTCAAGGCTGAATGGGAAAATGGGTGATACAGCATTATTGCTAAGTCTCTAAATTCAAGTCTGAAACAAATTAGTCCAAAGATGTTAGTGTTCACCACTTCCCAGATAAATGTATTGATGCACATATAAAGTCAACCCTTTTGGGTCTGAAGATAGTAAGTAATAGTAGGTAAGATTCTTTTAAATCGGATTTTCTGCCTGGCTTCTTAGTGAACTGAGGTTGTGTTCCTTCTATATTAGATGACCAGTCAGGTACATCTTCCCACATTCGGCACGATGCATAAGCCTTCACTAGAATTACCTCCAACCCAAGGGCAAATTCACACGAGTTTCTGGGTGGGGAAAAGGAAATTCAAAGACACAGGTGGGGGGAAACAAGTGTCTAGAGCACTTGGTGTTGGTGATGTCACGGAGTACAAGGTGATATTTGTCTCTATAGATGGCTATGAATTATTGCCATCATGTTTGTATCCAATAGAAGACATGTGTATTGTAGGAAATGCAGGTGGTGCACAGTTTTAGAAGGTGCAAGTGTCAATAGGCCAGAAATCATAACTTAGAAGGTGTGGGAGACACTGATGTGAGATAGCATTGAGAATTCATACAAACCAGAATGTATGAGTAACTTGAGATTTACCCTGTCAGGGCTGTACACATTTTCAGGGAGTGTAGGGACTAAAACCTAACTTTACCAATTATTAATCTACTAATTACTAATTCTAACATCTAACAAACTAATACAATTAGTTTCTAGAATGCAACGTTCATTGTGCTAAAACTCTGCTCAAAGGTGACAGTAGAATATAATAGGGACATCTGGAAGTTTCCAGGAGGTTCGGCTATCCACAGGAGGTCTTTGAATGAACACATTGCTTTGAAACGAAGAAAACAAACAAATGAAAGGGAGGTAAGGAACAGTAACACACACAAAATGGGAGTGTGGTTCAACTTAGATTTCCACCAGACCATTCAAGTGGGTGAAAATGAGGAACAGGAAAGCAAAAATGAACAAGAAAAACCAAATGAACAAAGGGTTAGAAAACAATTTAAAAAGAATTTGCAACATGAAAATGATGAGACACATGCAGTCAAACAAATGATGGTTTGTGACAAAGTGGATCATTGCAGGGTTAATTGTACACTGAATGTCTCAGCAATGGGAAATGAAAAGAAAGAAACAAGTGAGCATTTATCTTTATTTGATAACCAAAATGTTGATCATACCTCTACAGAAATACAAAAGCCCCTAGAGACAGGTGCAGGTCAGTCACTTGAAGAATATTTTGAGCCACAGATGTTTCAAGAGACAGAAATGACAGGTAACGTACCAAATGTAGGTAAGTGTCACACACCAGAAACTGACATGCTTCTGCTTGAAAATACAGAGCCACTAGGTTCCAGAATAGAGGTAAGTTGAGAGGACCCAGGCAATGGGGGAATGCAGTAGAGGAACAGGGGGAACACTGGTCGTCCGGAGACAGAGGGGCAGTCAGTGGCTGCACTCCAAACAGCTTCTGAGTCCAAAGAAATAAATAAAAAAATATGTATGTCTATGTATTCTAGAAGAATGCGAGAATAGGTAGTATGTCCTATTACTATTAAAGAGAGGTGTAACACATTTGCAATGATTGACACAGGTGCCCAGGCAACAGTCATGTCCCAGAAATTAATGCAATGCATACATGAGGGAAAACTCCCACAGGACATTCTGATATTGAGGCAGAGTGGGGTGCATCTGCATAGAAATGGGGAAGAAATACCATTGGAGGGTGTCACGGAAGTTGACATCAAGATAGTGAGACATAGAATGAGACAGGAAATGGTTGTTACACTCATGGATGAGATACCATTCCATATCGGAAAAAGTTGTCTCAGGAGACTATCATCTCTTATTGATGGGGTAAAATTGGGTATTCTGGTCTTTGGCCAAAATATAAATGAAACCTAAAAAGGTATCGAGCCAAAGTCACAGTTCAAAAGAATGTCCACCATTGCTAGATCAGAAAGTGTAGTGGAAGTGTTTCTTTAAAATGGCTGTGTGCCTAGTGTCACTTTCATCCTCATGTGCCAGGGTGAAATGCAAGGAGAAAAGCAAACGCAATCTTTAGATATTTTTCTGGACGCCAAGAAAAATTGGCAAACACAGATGGATGAAAACATTGCATTTTTATCTAAATGAGTAAAATTGCAAACCAAATGTTGCTGCAGAGTCAGGTCAGGAAAAATATGTTTGAACAATTGGAAGAAGGGCAAGCCTAGATCCTGGTGCAAGTGAATGGGCATCCAGAAATGATAGAAGCACTGCTGGGCCTAGAACAGGAAAAGAGTTTCATTAATGAAAATATGTTTCAATAAATGCTTGACAGAGAGGACATACCAAGTTTTAAAATAAAAAAAGACACATTTTTGGACTGGATGACCCTGAATTGGGACAAAGAATTGCAGGAAGGTGCATGTTGAGAATCACAATTGACTCCAAAAGCATTCACCACAATGATTGGATTGTAAGTGGAACCAAAAATAAATTCTATTTGGGAAATGACACCATGCACATAATGTGCATGGTTTTAGATTTCTTGAATCAAAAGGTTTGGTATAGGCTGGGTGGATCGGCACCTGAATTTGAAAAAAAAGAGAAGCTTACAATTGTGTACAACTGATGCCACATGCAGTTGAGCTTCAGGTAAAGAAGGATGTTACTATATTTTTAGTTTTCACCACACAATTTGCAATATCTTTAAAGTACAGAATGGGGCAACAGTTGAAAGGGCCTGATGCATTTGTGTGCCTCAATGAATCCATGAGACAGCAAGGTATTAGGGATGGTCCCATTGGAATACTGGTGAATAACAAGGGATGCCAGAACATTAATTTGGAAGAAAATAAAGAATTAGGGATGGCAGGGCAGGAATCCCACTACACCACTGATTCAAACAACCCAATGATCGGGAACATTCCTGAAAACTATGTAACTTCACAGGGTGAGTTGCCTGACTTATTGGATTCTAAACAAAAGGGGATTTTCAAGATGCAGTTTGTTTACCCTTATGAGCCAAAATATGTGATATGCTGTCATCAGGACAATTGCATCGTATTCAAAACAGAAGAATCTGAAAGAGAAGAACAGCAAGTTAGAATGCAGCAAGTTGAAATGGAGGCTAATCTGCCAAGATACTTGAGGGTGGTGACTCTCCCAAGAGACACTGCCACACAGCTAGAGTAAAGTACAGAAGTACCTCCTTTGGAGGACTTCCCAGAAATCACTAAAATGGTAGAGGAGAAAATTCAAGCTGCACATGCTTGCACAAATGAAGGGAAAAAAGACCAATTAAGAAAAATATTTACAGAATTCAAGGAGGTATTTTCTAAATACACCTCGTATTGCAGGCTTACCGATTTGCATGTTGCCACGCTACCAGAAGGGTATGGTAGGGAGCCTGTATTTGTGCGACAATATAGGTTACCCTTAGCCGTCTGTAGTCCCTAGCAGAAATAATTAAATATTTAGAGTCCAGAGGACTCATTATGCCTATCAACAGTACTTCAAACACTCCCATATTAGATGTGCTAAAGCCCAATGGCCAATGGCAATTGTGTGCAGACTTGATATAACTAAACATGAGGGTACCTGCTTCAAGGTGACTTCTTCCATTTATTGATCAGGGCATGGCACAGGATTAAGGGTCACAGATGTTTACCACTCTGGATCTTACACCAGGGTACTACTGTGTGCCACTTGCTGAAGATATACAAAATCTATTTTCCTTCTCCTTTAGCCAATTGCAGAATGCATGGAATAGGGCTCCCTTCGGCTATATAAATAGTGGAAGTGAGTTTGGGATATTCCCATGTAAAGTGATCCCAGATACAGCAGAGAGAGGGAATGTGATGTATGTGGATGAAAGCTAATAAAAAATGAAAACTTAAAAAGTCACTTCAATGAAATTTAACATATGCTCGGTCAGGGACAAAAGTATCCTTACAGAAAGCACAGAGTTGTAGAAAAGGGTAAACTTTCTGGGGAATTAAGTAACAGAGCATGGATTAAATCCACAAAAGAAAAAGGTGGAAGATATTCAGAAATTAAAATAGCCCACCAATATCCCACCAACTTAAAAGACCTGAAGCGTTTGTTAGGAATGACGAGTTAACACAGGAAATTCACTGAAGATTATGCAGAAATCACACAACCATTGACTAAATTATTGAAGCAAGGGGTACCCTGGATATGGGGATCAATGTATGTCAGCGGTCCTCTACCAAAAACACGATGCAAATAACAAAACCATTGCACACACCAGTAAAGCATTGTCACAGGTAGAAACTAAAATACCACTGTCTGGGCATTACAACATTTCTGCCCCATTATTCAAGTGGAGCGGGTACTTCTTCAAACAAGTCATCAGCCTCTACAATTTTTACAGAGTAAAAGGATCAGGTCAGAGAATTTGGCCCAGTCAAGAATCACATCATGGACATTGGCGTGCAGGGATTCCTAGTGGAAGTGAGATATGGACAGAATAAACAGAGCCTAGTTGCTCAGGGGATGGCAGATTTATATGAGTGCACATCTGCCAGTGCCTCTAATGACAGACAACTAGAAACAAATTGAACTTAATGGGGACAATCTCTGCATAAGGCATCCAATGATGAGACATGCACGGGTCTCCCAACTGTGTATGTGGATGGATGTGCATACCACGTGGGAGGTGAATCTGAGAAAATATTGATGGCAGGAACAGGACATTTGTGGGCTAAGTGTAAAGGCATTCCAAGCGTAAGCACGAGTTTGGGACCCAAAAGCAGTCAAGTTTCAAAACTGGCTGCCATTTATAAAGCAATATCCACATCGGTAGAAGGTAAATACAAAGAAAGAGTTTTATTCACTGATTCTGATTCTGCCTGGAATAGTTTTGTGGAATGCCTGCCGAGGTGGAATTGTAGAGGAATTGTCACTTATAAGAATAAACCACTCAGACATGGCAACATGATCAAAACCATAGATAAACCTGTTTCAGAAAATGGCATCATCATGTAATGGAGGAAAATACAAGGTCATCTGAAAACACCAGGGGAAGACAAGGACGGGAATGACAAGACAGATCAGTTAGCCAAGATTGGGGCTGTGATGAGGGAGTTGTTTATTATTGAACACCTACTTGGTGAAGTCCAGGTGGATGCAATAACACAATCCCAAACTTAGAGAATAGTCAGCCTGTGGCACAGTGGAGTTTTAATACCCCTGATCAGGACTTGGTCAAGGCACAAAAAGAAGACCCCATTTTAGGCTTATTACATAACCATTTGGTAGATGCAGAACAGAATTCTCTCACTGAGGAGGGCTGCAAAGGTAAAGAGTAACTGAGGGTGTTGCTAAAGGAAAAAAGCAAATTGAATTAAAGGATGGACTGATGATTCGGGAATCCGTGTCAGGACAAATTCGATGGGCGGTAACATATATTTAATAAAAGCAATAAAATAAATTGTCATTTCTGGGACTGATGCCTAATAATGCCCATGATGCCGTAACTGTGGGTCACAGAGGTTCCCAGAAAACATTGGAAAAACTAAAAGAATATGTTTACTGGCCACACTTGTCCCAGGATATAGAATTATATATAAGAGGGTGTTTGATATGTGAACAGTTTCAAGCTGAAGGAAACCCATTAATGAAAAGAGGTCTGACACTTCCATGGTCAGATTTACAAATTGATTTTGTAGGTTCTGTGTAAAGATCAGCATGTGGACACAGATATATGTTAACCGTCCCTTGTTTAATGTTCAAGTGGCTGGAATTCATTCCACCTCCTGATTGCAGTGCACAAACAGCAGCCACATTGTTAGTTAACCATATGTTCTCCAGGCTTGGTTTGTCCCAAAGTATTGAACCAGACCATGTCAGTCATTTCACCAGGGTAGCGATGACAAGGATGTGGCAAATCTTGGAAGTATAAAGAATACTGCACATTTCATATTGGCCCCCTTCTTCTGGAGGTGTGGTACGTTGCAACATACCAATCATTGATATTTTGAAAAGGTTTATAGCTGAGGCAGGACCAAGCAGGGATTTGCAACTCCATCTGGTGCTGGTGACTATTAGATCAACACCATCCAGATCCATAGACCTCAGTGCATACAAGATTATAACAGGTGGAAGATGGTTTTTCCACAACATTTGCTATACCAGACCAATGGACAGGTCCTGGTAATGCAACCATGATTCACAAATATGTGGAAGAGCTGAGGAAGCACTTGCAGCATGCATTTGCGTTTGCACAGCAACATTTGGAAAAAGCCACTGGCTTTGAAAAATCATACTATAAGAAGACATCTCTGAGGGAGTATGAAGTAAGGGGTCAGGTATTTACATTAGTTTCAGGGAAAGGTAAACACAAGAAAGCTACATTTCTCACATCCTGGTGCAGTCAATACAAAATTGTGGAAAAAATATCACCTCTGGTATACAGAATTGTGGTAAAAGAAGGAGATTTGGCAGTCGAACAATTTGTCCATGTTAACTAAATCAAGCCATTTCATCCAAAGCACGAGGTGAAAAGTAGGAACAAGTTGAAGTAGCCAATAGGGCGTGAAATGTTTTCTGAAAGGTGTATTTGGTACGTTGAAGTCAAGGCAGGAAAACAGATGACGTTTGCTCTGGAGGGATTTACTGCAGCGGGTAAGTAGGTGTGAAAGTAAATATTATGATTTGAGTGGGAAAAGGGGGGATAAACATGTGAGTATAATTGTGTGGAAATATGAGAGTGAGGTGTGTGAATAGGAATCAAAGAGTAGAAGTAGAACCAGATTGATAGGTGTTCCAAATTGATGTTAAATTCTCGTGGTCATGAATATTAGAAAACAAGATGCTATGATGGCATATGTATATGTTTAACCCACATGTTTATATCCAGCTAGTTAGAAAAGGAAATTCTATTAATGCATTTTTATGTTTAATCTGCATGTTTATTTCCAGACTGTTCTAAAATATTCATGAATGGTGCAGGTATAATGGAAATATTGTATAATTATATTGCATAATCCACATTCTTCTTTCAGGTAAATCCCAAAAAGAAAGGAAATTAATGAGTTTGATGCATTTGAAAAGTATTCTGTCTATTTTCTTTTGATTCAGATACTAATTAATTGCCTCACCAGCCCCCCTGGAATCCCAGAGGTGGCCCCTGGATGAACTGGAGCCTGCTGGAGTCACAGAACAGAACTCCATGGACCGAAGAAGGGGGTGGGGGGGATTAGCAACTGGCGAACCTGAAGGAAACCCAAATGCAGTGGATGAAAACTTGAATTTGCATCAAGGAAATATGTGGCATGGACACACCCATCTGTTAGGCCTTGTGATGGATCTGCCACAACCAATTGATGAGAGTCAACATTTTGCAAACGTTCTTGTGTGTTTCATATTATCCTTGCCTGTATCTATCCGTTTCTCACGAACAATTTAAGTGTGAACCTTGGGATCAAGTCATTTGACCACAGGCATTGGTTTCAATGTAGTTAACTCTAGATTTGGACTATTGCTGCAGTCATCTAGTCCAAAAATATAGAGCAGTCATTAAAAACATGGACAAATATCACAAGATTGTATTACTTTGATTTTTGCTTTTCAGCAAAAGCACTTGATGTAGGTGTATTTTGATAATTTATTTCATAGAAAAGGTAAAGAAAACAAACAAAACCACAAAAAAAAGAAATTATCAATGAGAAAGTGTAAAGAAATGATCAAAGTGGTTATAAAAAAGAAAGATAAAAAATGTTTTTTTTCATGGTCTCATCATGCTTAAAAAAACATAATTGCAGATGCTGTGCTATTAAAGGACATGAACACTTGTGAATGATACATTTTGTGAACAATATCTGATGATTTTTAAGTTAAAAAATGAAAAATGCTTACATTTCCACAAATGTGCCCAGGATCACATGGTTTGATGAAATGGTGTAGCCAGGAATTTTGCTGTTTTGTTTGTTCCTGCAGAGGTCTTTACAGGTCTCAACAGAAGCAAAAAGGGGGAAGATATGTAGGAGATTTAGGTGGTGCACATATTTAGATGGTGCAAATCTCAATAGGCCAAGTTAGAGGGTGCGGGTGACACTGATGTGAGATAGCATTGCAAATTCTTAAAAAACAGAATGTAGGGGTAACTTGGGATTTACCCTGTGAGGGTGGTGTACATTTTCAGGCCGTGTAGGGACTAACACCTAACTTTAACAATGATTAATCTACTAATTACTAATTCTAACATGCAACAAACTAATGAAATTAGTGTTTAGAATGGGACAGCTAAGTCCACAGCAGTTTATGCAAAATAGGGTGCAAACTGGGATATAAATGGGAGTACAGACACAGGCTCTGAAATGCTGCTTGGAAATAATTACAATAATTGAATCTGCTCTTGCAACGAGAGACATGAGGGTTAGAGAACTTGGAATGTGCAAAATCATGTTGCTCACGGTAGGTCCATTGTCCATGTTCTAGTGCAGAAAGAAATATAACTTATCGATTCCGGAGTTCATTGTACTAAAACACTACTCAAACATGACAGTAGAATAGAATAGGGACTTTTTGAACTTTCCAGGAGGTTTGGCTATCAAGAGGAGGTGTCTGATTGAAATGGGACATCACAATGAGGGGCAGGCAGCTCTTACACTGTTGTGTAGGGGAATATACATGAAGCGGGCAGGTGGACAGGAGGCTATAAAAAGAAGACACAGACAGTAAAGCAGTTTTTTTTTTCCTCGGGGCTTTGCTGTCGAGGAAGAGAGAGCAAGAAGAAGTGACTGAAAAAAAGAGTACTCTGAGGCCTGGTCTCTACTGAGGGCTGCAGAGCCGATAGCTGCCAGGGAGAGAAGCCATCTGTGAGAGGGAAAGCTTCTGGGAGTGTGAGAGAAACTTCAGAAGTGAACACAGCAGTTTCCATGTGAGCTGACCTCTTGTAGTGGAGGAGTTGAGCAGGCAGTTTTAAAAGTGAAATAAATAAACAGATGATGCAAATATAAATAGCTATTTTGCTGTGTTTTCTCCCTTGTCCAAGAGGCCAATTTCATATACAAACTGGAAGCCTACAATTCTGCCAAAGGAGCTAACAATGTTCAAGGTTGCAGATAACAGCACGTTGCAAGACAGAAGGTAAAGTATCAGTGAAGTCTGTTCCAGGGGAACATACTTCATCACATGGAGGGCAGTAGCTATGAAGTATATTTGCATCACTCCAGTGAAAAATGAGAGATTGTGACTCCCGCATTCATTCTTGTATCACTGCATACATGTGTTGGTTTGTTTTTTACAAACACTGTGTTTCGAGCTAATATTTTCAATTTCTTATAAAATACATTAAATCATTGGATCAATGCTGTTTTTTGTGAGCTCTATTTAATTGTGGTAATGCATAGACAGATACAAAGGGGGTATTTTTTTTTACCATTTGTTGTAAAAAACAAAGTACACCAAAATACTTTGATCTGAGTCAAACCATTGCAAACTGATTCCCCATGTTATAAAGACATCATTTTTCAGGTGACCTTGTAAGTCTACTCTGACTAATCATACCACCAACAATGTAAATAGGGTAAGATAATTTGTGCACCTAGTGCAGCCCTAAGTCTTGCTGTTGTTTTCAGCAAATTACCCCAATGTGAGTCTAGCGCCATGTTTTTTGGCAAGCCAAAAAACCTCACAAAATACCCTCCAGTTTTCAATTACCCCATGGTACAGACAAAATGACAGGTGTTTAATGTATCTTTGACACATCTGCCAATTGTGCAATTTGTACAGTTGTCCTTGGGGTTGATAGACTATGTATAACACCCATACCCCTCATTCCCTGTAACACTTAGAATACAGCTGAGTCCCATGAAAAATGTGGTCCAGCCGTCACAGTCATTGACATAGCAGTCATCTATGTGCCTAAACACAATGCTCTGCTTGAGCTTTAGGATGTTTTAAACTAGTAATCTCTGGCAGTAATTGAAAAAGTAACTGATTTGAAGTACTTTTCGCATGTAATGTAATGGTCTTTTTTTATTTTTATGTTAGCACAGACTATTTGAATGTGCCTTCCACCCCACAGCACTTCAAATCCATAACTATGGCAGTCAGTGCTATACAAATATCACATAACATAACATTTGTAACATCCAATTCTGCCTGCAAAATCAGATGCCTTAAATCTAATGGGTTAGTGGCATCTATCCATAAATTGCATTATCTTAATCTGTGTAATGTCGTTATTAGCAACCCAAGCTCTGAATGCCAATTAAACAATTGTACACCTCTTGATCACGCGTGGTATTTAGTGCATGGGCCTGCAACCTCTGGCTCGCCAGATCCTTCAAACTCTCATGACCCCTTACCATTGACTATGCAGTCCAAGGCGGCCAGGAGTTGTATTGCAGAACATCTGGAGAGAGCCAAAGGTTGCAGACCCCTGATTTTTAGTGATTTAATTTCTAAGCAGCCTCCCACCAAACTGACCTGAAGCTACTAAGCTGTTTGTCATTTGATGTGAAAACGGTATCAGGTAATATTACCCCCATCAATAATATCACCATATACATGGTTGTCGGGAACGACCATAGGTGATATTTTTAATGGTGATAATTTATAGGGTAAATGGGTGCAGGGACTGCAGGGGTGTCCCCCGCTCCCTTAAAAAAAATATGGGGGTTACTTGGGTGTCCTCTGCACGTTCCCTAGGTTAATATAGCCACAAAAAAGTTGCCATTCTTGTATGCCGATATTTTTGCAGCAATATTAAGACATGAAACCATGAAAACATGTTCACACTTTTCTCAGCTACTTAATCTGTAGACTATGTTTTGTTCTCCTTTATTTTTGGCTGGGGATACGTTTGAAAGAAGGCACTCGTAGTGTTTGCTTTGTACTGCAGAACAGACAAGTTGTCCCATAATTGCCAATTCAAGCTCAAATGATGCAGTGAAATAAGAAATCCAAAGTAATCTTAAGATTCAAAAGGAATTCAAAGAAACGAAATGAATCAACACTGATATGAAGGATTCCATGTATTTGCATCTGTGCATTCACATCTTTATATATTATTAACAACTGCACTTGCATCTGTGCATTTGCATCATTGTTTAAAAAAATGAGGGGGGGGCTCCTTTTCCCCCTCGTATTGTATGTTTTTCCTAGGGCCCCTTAACCTTTATTACATCTGTGTTGCTTGTTCCCTGAATATGAGCAACATCAATGAAAATGAAAAAAATGCAACTTCATAACGATATAGATGCACACAATTAAAGACATGTCACTTTGTAAAATAGCATTAAGTAATGTTAACGTAATATTAGTAAATACAAAGCAATCTGTCTTTTTGATAGGGTGCGAGATTGTCAATTATAAACAAATATGCCAAAGTCTTGTTCCCATAAAATCATTTCGAAGTGGTTTCTATGGGATTCTATTGCCTGCATAAGGGTTTTTGTACATTTCCTGAACTGTTTTGAATAATGTTTTAGTGGTGTTTTCGCACTCTGTTCCCTCTCCCTCTCTGCACAACTACAGACCGCATCCTGCAAGATTCACCCTTTCGCTCCTCCCTCATGCTTGTTGGCCTCACTAGTCCCCGCCCATTCCCTCGCTCAACGTTGAATACACTCATACATTTAAAGCAATACATGCAACACAAGGAAACACATATATTCCATTTAGATGACAGGTTGGAAGGCAACAAAGAGATGGGTTTCTATGCTGGTTTCCTATGTAAATATGTTGCGGTCTGGGTTGGCACTCACGGGTTAAGTGCTTGCATGGGAGAAGGGGCATCCCTTCATTTTGCAAGTTCTTATCGCGACAAGGCTGACTCATCCCCTCATCCTTCCAAGGTCAAAACATTGAATGTCATTAAACTGGGTCATAACAAGGTTGAATACTGAACTGTGATTTGTTAAGTATCCAACACGAACTGCGGTATAAAAAATGGATATAGAAATAAAATGGATTTATAAAAAAGAACATTTAAATGTAGGTGTCATCATAGTCTGTGGTAATGTCCAGCACAAATGCTTATTTAATATTGGGATGCTGATTAAAAAAAAACAACTGAGTTACCAATTGGATTATTAGGAATCTCCAAACATGTGCAGTTGCGAAGTCCTGCCTCCACCAGCTCGCTTTTGAGGTCGATGCCCTTCTTTCGCTCAAATGAGAAATGCACCGCAACTAGACCTTCACGACCATCAATCAAACTGTTTAGAATTCGTTCAAAATGATGTATGATTGATTGTTAGTGTCTGGAAATGTGATAGAGTCGGGTCTTTTTCCAAATCTATTGAATGCTTCTCTATTAATACATGTTTAGAGTTAATTAGGTTTGAAGTGGGGAGATATGCTGCTTTGACTCCTGAAAATGAATGCAAATTTCCAATCTAGAACTAGATTGGACATTTTATCTGCCATTTTAATAAGATACATTCTTGATTACATTAGCCGTGGTCTTGTGGACATTTTATGGTAGATGCAGTAGCATGCAATTCCAGGAATAATTAAATAAATGTATCATCCATTATAGTGGAGTGGGGTTTCAGTTTTTTGTGGATGTCTTCCCGAAAGTTTGTTCTGCCTTCTTTCCCTTATAATATCAGTCCATGCCTCGTCCTTAGACTCTTGTACGCTAAACTCCTTCCCCTGTTGGCGTTGGACAATCAATGTCCTATACGGACTGGGCTGCACATGCACACCAAAGCAGATGTCCACAAGGCCTTTTGCCATCTGAGGTGACTGCAGCTGGATCGTTGGACTGAGACTGATGGATCACATTCACATATGATATGATATGGTATTTTATTTGGATCGCGCTCATACACAAGTGTTTCAGAGCACGACGAGGCAAGGGAGGCGAACAAGGGAGGACAAAAACAAACGAACAATCTTACTAGGCCCAGTGACACTGAGAACAGAACGTGCAAGTGCAAGGGAGAGGGAAGGGGGAAAGTGTGAGAGGTAGGGGAGGAGTGGAAAGTGCTGAACACGTGATAGAATAACGACAGGTAATGCGGCCAGCTAGTGGCAAGTGCAAGAATAGGTATAACAACAGATGTCTAATATGTGCAGGATGGGGACGGTAGGGTAATAGATACAGACCCAAGTGCAAGGGTTGCCAAGGGGGCAGTGCGGGTGGGTAGGGACCTGGGACTGATGTCAGAGGGTAACCAGGCATCCGGTGCCGAAGCAGACAGATCAGCAGGGGAGAGGGAGAGTGAAGGCAGAAGCAAAAAGCAAGGTCTTGGGGTGCTTCTGAAACCGGGGATGGCTCTCTTCAAGTTTCAGAGAGGCAGGGAGGCTGTTCCAGAGGGAGGATCCAGCCGAGGAAAGAGATCTACCCCATCACTGCTTTTCAAAATATACATGGCTCAAACTTATAAGACTCATAAAGAGACGTGATCGTACCTACTCCAACTATGCAGATTGCTCACATAGGGCCTGATTTACAGAATGTTCTGTGCACTGAATCGTGACCTTGCGCACTAATCAGTAGGCAAAATTCCCTTAATCGATTCATGAAACTCACATTGCTTGCATTTCCACGTCCTTGAGGATACTTCGCGCAGGTCCATCCCATCTCTGCGTGCAGTCGAGCAACTTGCATGAGACCCCTCGCAAAGTGTGGGAGGGGCCTACACAATGAAGTAAGCCGGTAGTGGAAAATGCATATTTCCCATTCCCTATGAAGAATGGGGAAGAACAAGTCATTACGTGGGCATGTTTAGGGACAGCCTGTGTGAGAAAAATGCATGCCCAGCACTGCGCAAAACCAACTGGATTCATGTATCTGACCATCAAGTTGGGGAAAAAAGCACACAAAGTTTGCAATCCCACTGCCACATGAAGGCATGCGTGAAGTCCCATCGCATAGCAATCAACGCGCAAAGGTAAGCTCTGATCTGGAATTTAGGGTTGCAGGCAGACAATCGGGGTGTCGATTGCAGCTAGGGGAGCGCATATGCTGATTAGCGGGGTACAGCTATAGGTTACGGGGGTATGCACACAGATTTACAGGGGCCGACTTGATTTACCAGTACTTGATTTACCAGTCATGCATCGCATATAGTCAGGGTGTAGTCATGGGTTACGGGGGACCCTACGCAGTATCGCCGAGGTGCTGCCTTGGCTGCAGGGAGACGGCATGCAGTATTGCCGGTGTGCATGTCTTTGTGGACAAGGAGGACGCATAGGTTGGTATTTGTGGCTAGATCTGCTTTGCATGGGGGCATGTTGTGGCCATTCCGGCAGCCACTTGCGCATAGGTTACTATGCGGTTCAAATTACATAAATACGTGGATCGCAAATAACATGCTTTTGCACACATGTACATGCAAACTGCTGTTGCGTGCAAATTACTTTGCAGGGTCTATGCACATTTTCTCTAAATTGGGTCCATAGTATCTTCAAACCCTCAAACAAAGACACTGTTAACAACCTCACAAATGCTTCCCCCAAGTGAACTTATGGATCACTAGAAACAACCTGAATCTCAAACAAAACAGAAATCATGATTTTCCCTATTAACACTTCCACTCACTCAAAAATCACATTGTCTACAGAGATGGGCACTTGCCCAGACAGTGCTCAAGAGCTATGTATTATGATACAAAAAAGACTAACCCTGGGGTCACATATGAAAGCAGTGTGTAATTAGTGTTTTCATCACTTAGGATTGATCAGACCGATAGTGTCCTTCATCACGTTCCCACATAAGACACTTGTGCTAATATTCATGGCTGTATCGATAATTGATTATGACAACAGAATATACCCCAGCATCCCAGAACATCTACTAAAGAAATGGTTACTGAATCTCGACCGCAGAGATGAACAGCAGCATTAGGAATGATCTGCAATGAAGGAAAAAACACCAGTAAAGTGTTATGCATCACCCCCACTGCACCTGCCAGTACCGTTGACCTGAATTCATCAATGGATAAACTCCAGAATGGCAGCCAAACACTTGGACCTCGTGGATCTCCAATTGTATGATAAATTCCCAGGGCAGATAAACTAATGAAAAAATCCAAACAATTATCCTCTGACTAAACTTCATACAGCACATTCTCTCCAGATTGTAGCTTGGTGCCCAGGACGCTCAAGTACCAACGACCCTAACAAAGAACCTTCCTGCACCATGCCTCATACTGCTGTGCCTCCCATGACAGCTTCCTGAGTTTCCACATTCACTACGGTACAGACACAGATCTTGGTCGTTTGTACTTGGTCAAGAGATGGATGCTAGAGGGGTCAACCAGGACCTACCAAAGGGGTCAATCCTGACACCTTGGGGCATACGGGGACTCTAACACAGTATTTGATGGAGGATGGAGACTTACTCCGAAGGGGCATACTGGATTTTGGGGAGCAACCAGATTGGGCCACTGCAAGTTGTCTCCCCTCCCTAAATATTCTGTCACCGTTATTTGGCCCCCGGGTTCTGCCCACTGTGATTAAGTCTTAAGTGTTCACTGCTATCATGTTTTCCTATGTGTCGCACACTTTAACCACTTCTAGGTCTGCCATTCTGATGTCTGCACCCTGGTATTTCCTATGTATTATGTTTGCTCCTGGGTGGTTGCCACTGTTATATTATTCACAGCGATTCCCCCACTTTTCTCCTAGGTGTCCACACACTATGCTCTTCTAGCTGTTTTCCCTCTGTTAACTGGTCTCCTGCCTCTCCACTGCAACCTTGATGATGTGTCTTCCCCCAATTGATACAGCTGCACACCCATATTGGATCTGATGATTGAAGAGCCATCAGTCACGACTGTTGGCGCCCCTCACTATCCCACTCAAATTCTACTGTTCACCAGATGCTACAAACATTGAAAGCCGCTCACATGTGGGAATGCACATTAAAATCATTCGAACTCTGTATCTCTCCCACCATTTTACATTAGACAGTCCCAGTATAGTTCTTCCATTCTGATGTCTGCTCCCTAGTATTTCCTATTTATTATGTTTGCTCCTGGGTGGTTGCCACTGTTATATTATTCACAGCGATTCCCCCACTTTTCTCCTAAGTGTCCACGCACTATGCTCTTCTAGCTGTTTTCCCTCTGTTAATTGGCCTCCTGTGCTGTCCACTGCATCTTTGATGATATGTCTTCCCGAATTGATACATCTGCACAGCCATATTGGATGTAATGCTTGATGAAGGGCCACAAGTGCCCTCGACAACAATCACCTGAAAACCTACCTACAGACAGAACCGGGGTTCTTGCGACCTCTGCACAGGAGCACAAAAGCAAAGCCTTCTAAAAGCAAATCCATTTTGCATTTTCCCTCTATCCCTCATTACCAAACCCAGGCCATCATTCCTTTCCAATGCCAGAGCATCAAGAGACCATGCACTCCCAATAACTTAACATAACATAAAATAACATGTGTGAACCCAGAGACAGTGGATGTGAAGGTACGTCAGAAGATATTAAAAGCTTGGAATCATTCATTAAACATGACTATTGTCTCGCATGGAGATACATTGCAAACATTTCATTTAGTGAACATTTAAGATCGAGCAGTGTTAATTCTATTTGCCCTGCTGTAAATGGTTACACGAATTTGCTCCTCTCCATGAAAGAGTATCAGTGCAGATAAAAAATAAACAGTGTCCAGCAGATCTGTCCTTCTGGTTCTTGCTGAAAGGGCATGCAGACATGCCTGATGCCTGCTGCCTGCATTGTGCCACTGTCCATGCCTGTGATGACACACAAACATGCAAAGCTTGTGAATACTCTTCTGGAGGCTACCAGTGCAGGGGCTGATGGATCACCATCTGGCACTCAGGAGCTTGCAACTAGTGCCCACTGTTGGAAGATCTGGGCACACATCTTAAGCTATAGCAGGAGTCTAGAGATTGTGGTTTCTTTCAATGATCGAGCATCAGGTAAAGTGGAAAGTTAATTCAAAAACGATAGCAGGCGCTCCTCTCCAGAATGAACATGGCCTGATAACCTGTTCTGAGATGAGAGTTTGCAGCACACGCTTTTTGCTCACTGTACCTTTCATAGATGGGAAATATCCGTTTGCATATCAGTCTTTGTCCCGCCCACATGGACAGTCCAGCACTGAAATGCTATGGCAATTCCTCTCTGAAAGTGGAAAGTTAATTGAGTGCTAGAAAGAGTATGAACAAAGCAGAATGTCTTGACACTCATGGAAATGATAGGTGTTCATCCAAAAATGTAGCGGTTGGAAGCTACACACTCAGTTCTCATTAAACTGACTACTGGCAGCATGTGTAGTGGCTGAATGAAAGCAATCAATACACAGAAACCCATCCATCGAAAAGCTGACCAAAATAAAGTTCATTGAATAGAATCGCTTTCATGTATAATGCATCGAGAGCTGTTGGCTTTTATCATTGATTGTTTAAAGTGATTTCAGTCAGTACTTTCAGTTTTGACTATCAATATATCTGCCAAGTCCTACTAGGCAGGAATAATTTGAATTGATGACCATTATACTTTCCATCTGCTAGTCCTCCACAAGCTCTGATGTCCTCCACTCGCCATGACTGCTGGGCCACCCAACAAAACCCATGAAGAACTAAGGGAAAGCCATAATAGGGCTGCATCCACGTGACTAGCCTGAGAGGGCCCAGAAGATCTGCTCTGGATGGGACTTGGGTTGGCATCTTCCCTCCTTCACCATCCTGTGAGCTGGAGCCCTGCCTTGCTATCTGTCAGGTCCTTCCAAGCACTTTAGAACGGTGCTTCCTAGGGTCACAAGAGTACTGACATCTGCCAACCAGAAGAACTCTGCTGTCTGGGGCTGCCTGACCACCAACATCTGCCCACAAGAAGTATGCTACAGCTGTTATTAAGCACCACCATGAATCATATGTCTGGTGTCTGCAGGCCTATAAAATCAACCTCAGATGGTACCTGGCTTGTGCTCTTTCCCGCTGCACCATCCTGTGATCCTGACTATGTCACCCACCAGGACCTCACAGACCCTGATCATTTCTGCTCCATTGGGCTGCTGGAGCAGTCAAACACGGCCACTAGAACTTATTCAAAAGACTTGATTGAACAGCTCTGCCAACCATCAGACCTCTGCAGTCCATGCACCCTACCCTAAATACAGAAAACCATGGGATCAGAACATCCATTGCCTGGATGGAGCAGGCAAAGGGCAAATTGATAACGGCAAAACCTTTAAGCTGCTCACCTCGCTCACCATTTCACAAGATCCCCTGAAAGATGGTAGATGGCAGTATAACCTACAAGGACTTTCAGGTATACACCTATGACTAGGTTCTGTTTTTGCTGACTACAGTGATCGCCTAACACTTGACTAACTCCCTCCTCCTTAACCCTGTGACGAATTGACTTCTGCACTGCAGAAGTACAAGGATGAGTAGAGGCTAAAGAGCCCACCAAGAGCCAGCACAATCATAAAGGTAAAACAGTCATAGTTAAGAGATATACCTCCTTTGTCTTTGTGGTAACATGGACCGGGAGAAGGCTCTACTGTCAACAGTGGTGTGAATTGGTTCAGTAGCAACAGAAACAGCGAAGTATAACCGTCAAAAATAAAGTACTGTCCAATCATGGTTCTATAAATATATACTTTAATGAAATACACCGTGTACAATAATAACTAACTAGTAAACACCAAAAAAACCTATAGCTGTAGAAGGGACACAGAATATTTAAAGATTAAATACATACAGCACTTTTGTGAGACAGGGGCAGAAAGATGCAAATAAAAGACTCCAATTTTCATGAAGGATATTTCTGGAGGTTGCAAAATGGTTTAAAATGACCAAGCCAGTCTCTACAGCCCAAAGATCGACATTGGGGCAGATATCAGTCCGTAATAGCTTTGCAAATATCTTGGCAGTTTGACAGCGCTGAACCAGGTTTTCTTGGCAATGCTCATGGCTTCTTTTCATTTCTAGTATGCGGCAGTCACAGTAGATCAGTGGCGAGTTGGCATCGAGTCAGAATCAAACGGTCTCGAAGCGTTCACTTGAGCTGTGCGGATTGGGTGGTCATCAGGTTCAGTCAGCAGTTGAGCTGGTAGTAGAATGAGCAAGCATGTTGATTTGATGCCGAGGCTCAGAAGGCACTGTTCGGGAGACACCAGAGTTGGATCGTTCAATTTACAGGAGCAGTCATGAAGAAGCTGGTGCTATAAACAGGGACTTGAGCAATGCAAGACCGTGGTACTTCATGGTTCAAGCAGAGGCAACAACCTGTTTTGGCCGGCGCGAGACAGCAGTGAGCAGAGTTGAACAGCAAATGCCGGTACAGAGAGTGGTGAATGCCGAAGCCAGTTTCTAAGGGTCTTAGAGGCTCACTTAGCATCTAACACTCTCGAATACCGGCTCACAATAGTTCAGCATCGAAAAAACAGAGATATTGGCTGTTCGGGGTTTCAGGAACTGTGATTCCCACTGCAGGGTCACAAGGGACACGGTTAGTCCTTTTCTCAGGCTCCCAAACACAGGAGATGCTGGCACACTCCTTCAGGTGTCCTGCATCATAGTGAGGTCGTAGGTAACAGGGTAACTGGCAGAGATACAGATCTTGTTTCAGCAGAAGAGTGCACCCCCAATGGTCCCTGGGGATGTTTATGGGATAGATCTTGCCTCTGCCTTGGAACACCTGCCTTCATCTGACAAGTGGAGGACTTTAGAAAGGACTGCTCTTTCAGCAGGGTCGAGCAGAATCATCTTCCAGGGTTGGATTCCATAGAGGATTCAAAGAAGTGTTGTGAGCACCCTTGTTTTAAAGGTAATGTCCACGAGATGACTGTACTAAAATTAACCTACTTCAGGGGTCCAATCACTGCTTTTGTAATGAGTGGACTTTGCCCTTGTGACAAACCATAGTGTTTTGTGCTAATGGAAGTGGAGGGACAGAAAAGAGAGAGAGAAGCAGAGTGAAACAAGGAAGTCATCCTCCCCTGCATACATGTCTTCCTGGCTACACTAACCCCAACCATTTCCATTCTCAATAGAATCAAAGTCCTTTAGAAATGCAGCACCCTTGTGTGAAGCCTAGCCCTTTGTGAATGGGTGAGCTCTTTGATTTTATTGTCATGACAACTTCCTGTGGAGCCGCTGTCCATGGGGAAAAGGTGTTACTTTCCTTTACAAAGGAACAAAGAGAGGCAATCCCCCATGTTTACAGTCCAGCCAAGTGTGCACGGGTATCGTTGTCCGGAATGAATACACATAACCCTTCAACAGCTGTACTGGGACCACAGGGCTGACACATGTGTGATATTAATTTCATGTGGCTGGAATAACTATGAGAGATGCTGGCCACCATACCCTAACTCAGGTATTGCTCATATTGACAATTTAACTTGCTACCAGGACAGAATCTTCAGAGTTATGCAGTTTTTGGAACAGGGTTGCATATATTAAATGCAACACCTGTGCTGCAGAAACCTGTCTGTCAATGCAGTTGTCAAGAGGGCACCTGTGACATCTGAACCTGTTCTGTGGCACTCGTAGAACAAGCATTCCCAATAAGAATGTCAGGGCACAAGTACACGCTATGCTTGGCATGGATCTTATAAAAGCAGAATCTGATCAGCAGATAACCCTTTCAGGGATGGAATTACCCGCGTCAGTTTATTAGTTAATACAAATCAAAAATGCTGGTGCTTCTACGCCCTTACCAGGTGGCAATTCTTCACAGTGCCCCACATCCATCTCCTATTCCTGGGCTGGTACTCTTATTCCATTTGCACCACCTCCTGTTCTACCCCTGGTCTGATATGGAGTTAACATGTGCCACCAAACCCTCCTCTCCTACCGTGAGCGGTCCTGGTTTCTCTATGCACTCACTCCCCATCCACCCCACTTCTGGTACTGAAGTCCTGTCTGCACCCACCCACGTCCCTCCTACCATGGGCTGCGTCTCGGCTCTCCATGCCTGAACACATGTATCAGAGTGGTAGAGTGTGCCCCCCAAACCGCATGGCTAATAGACACTAATCCCATGGCTTCTCCTAAACTGTTAATCATGTAGCAATAGGATTGCTAATGTAATATATGCTGTGTTTTTATCAAAGTACCCTCTGCTGTCATCAATACAATACAACACACATTAGATAGCTTTATATTGCTCTTGTGTCCAGTCCTTGTCATACAGAGATAGCGACTATATTTATTGTTACCTTGTTGTTTAAATGTGATGTGTAGATTCAGCTTGCATCAAGCTAAATTTAATCTGCCACTGTGGCACCTGCGTCCCTATTAAATTATGTTATTGCTGCCAGAGTCTCTGACTCCAAGACGTATTCTGGCAACACAAGAGTGTGTACTTCCACCAGTATCGCTTCCATCTGCCGCTTTTAATGGCATCTATTGGTATTGTTGGCACACTTTGAAATGGAGAGGTTCCCTTTGGAGTAGACTTAATCAATGTTCCGGATGTGTCTATCCTATTTATTTTCGCAATACGTTATTTTAAGTGATTGTTTCCAGTTGCTTGGGTGTTTCAATGACAACAAACGTCAGCTGAAAAGTTACAACAGGCTTTACAAGGAGTGGGAAGTAAGAAGCAATGTTTCCCTTGAAACTGTATAATTGTAGTAAATGTATTCACTAGGAAAGAGTTTATGTTCATTTATTTTGTAAAGCACATGTTCTTTACCTGGGCTTAATGGGAGACAAGCCAGGTTGTTGGAACTTTTTCTGAAAAATATGCCGTTGGGAACATCCCTGATAACCAGTGGAAGTGAAGTCCACACCTTAGGGTCATGATGGATGAGGCAAAGCCTCCTTTCCTCTTCTTGTGGATTCTGAGTGTCTTGAGCAGCAGTGCCAAGCGCTGGAAGGCTGGGATCTAGTGGTGCAGCGGGCCATAGCTTGCCAATTAGATAACGGGCGGCATGACCATAGAAAACTACATAAGACCTACATAAATCCATAAAGGCAATGGGCTTCTGTTCGGGCAGAAGCATTTCTGCAGAATTATTGCTTGTTTTCCATTATGGTCACTTGGTATGGTGGATTTCCTTCCAATTCCAAGTAGTGGTATGATGGAGTTAAACTCCATTTTGGGCTCCCCGCTATTTTCATTTATCTCAATACCCATCATAACTAAGAAATATCTGTAAATCCTAAGACATGTTTACCTGTTTGAAAAGAGTATCAATGGGATGTAAGGCTTGGGCTGTTTATGCACTGAACTCGTAATAAATAAAACATTGACTTAGCCTGCTGAGTCTGCAGTGAGGGTGCGAGTTCGAACTCGGAACCCATTTTGGGGAGAGGTGCGCTAGACTAACTCTGGGGTTTGGTCTTTTAAGCAGAACGGATGCTCCGGCAAGGCAAAATTTGCAGGTGCTGAGCTCCAGTTCCACCTAGTTCTGGGCCATTTCCTACCCTTCTTCTGCTATGGCATTTTTACTCGGCATTAAAGTTAAAGCAAACTTGATGAATATGGTTATGCTGCTTGACTGGACTGGATTGCTGCAGCAAGTATGGGTATTTTTTCTTATTGTTTTTCATATTTTACTGCTCATCAAGGTTACAGCAAACATAGGTGTTGTTGTGTGGCTAGATTGACCTATGTTGCTACATTCAGTTTGGTTACGTTTCCTTAATGTAGCATGGTATCTTTTTCCTCGACATCAATGCTAAAGCAAACTTGATAAGTGTGTTTATGTGGCTAAACTGGCTGAGGGCGATACATTTAACTACACAGAAGCGCAAATCCAAGAAGCCATTAGTGGCTCAACTATCTTTGACGACATTCCCGAATCAGAACACACAGACCAATTGGTAACACCAGAAGCATTACTGAAAGCCAAAAAGAAGGGGTTCCGCACGGAACTCCATGGCCACTTGTTGAAGGAATATTTAAAATCCAGTACGATTCTGCTTGGATTACAAATACATGTACTTCCTGCAGTCTTTTCGGATGATGAGATATACAAGATCTGCTTTAGCCAGATCTCGATTAAGTGTAGTTGAGACTTGATGTTGCTGACAATTACAACATCAGAGCACTTAGCATCTAAACAAAAACAAGAATTAGAGAACCAGGAGGCAACCTTTCTGACAAGTGGGAGGCAAAGAATCAACTCAATGCTGTAAATTTGGAATGGGAAGAATTTGAGAAATTCTATTTGTTGAAGAAATTTAACAAACTGAAAATAGACATTGCTGCTTTCTCCAAGGAGAAGGTCTACCCGTACCTGGCAAAAGATTACAGGGCACCCAATTGGAACTATAGGTTCCAAAATAAGCTCCAGTACACCAACAAACGCTGGGTCACTTTTTCTGACACAAGCTCTTCTGGGAGTGATCAGGGAAACCCTGCACAGGGACAAGGTAACAAAAACAGAGGTCAGCATTCTTTAGGGCGGGGTGGCCCCAGAGGCAGGCGTCCACCGAACAGAGGAAATGGGCCCCCAGTGGGGCAGTTAAAAATGTTCCATACGAGACAACAGTGTTATCCCCGGTAACGCAGAGTGAAACGGTAGTGTTCAATCTATCCAAACATTCACTCACCACTGCAGAAGAATCAGTTCTTAGGAAAGGGTTGAGTTTTGTACCCACTGCAGATATCTCTACCAACAACCTGGAAGTGGAGCTCAGGAGGTTCTTTCGAACCATTAGACTTAGGGCCTTTTTCATGGATAAAACAGACAAGAGAGATCAGTTCTTAACTGGTTTTAGGCCCAAATCCTTGTTTACACCTGGAACCAACGCGGTCCCTCCAGAAATTATAACTTTTGAAAGGTTGATCTTAAAAACTTTACCTGAAATTACCAAGCAACCCATGACCTCACAATATAACCTTAAAAGCATTAGCCGATAATAAGAAGTTGGTCATTAAATCAGCCGATAAAGGCGATGGCATAGTGTTGATGGATAGAAAGGGATACGAAAATATGGTATATACTTTAATTAACAACAGAAATGACTACAAAAATGTTCGCTCTGACCCCACAGATGATCTAATGAAAACTTTACAATACCTCTGTGCACAAGGTATCGAGGCAGGTTTCCTAACCACGGAAGTGGCATGCTTCTTGACTCCGAGAGAATGCAGAATCCCGACCATATACGTATTGCCTAAAATACACAAAAGTTGCACCAATCCTCCAGGTAGGCCCATTATCTCTCTATGTAGGTCTATATTAGATCCTATTGGAAAATACATTGAAAAAGCTATACATGATTTAGCAGAAGATTCCCCATCGTTTCTAAAAGACACCATGGCCACAATCAATTACTGTGAAGGATTGAGGATAGAAGGCCATTCCAACTTGTTAGTTATATTAGACATAACTGCCCTCTATACAAACATTCCACAGAAGGAAGTGGTGCATTACATTAAACACAAACTGAATAGTCGTCCAACTCCATACGGAATACCAACAAGCTTTATTCTGAGTCTTCTAGAAATTACCCTATGTAATAACTTTTTTCAATTTCTGGAGGATATCTATATCCAGAAACAGGGCACTGCCATGGGGGCAGCTTTTGCCCTGAGTATTGTGAACATCTACATGGCAGCCTTTGAAGATAAGTTCATTTTTAACAACAACCCATTTGGAAACCATGTTTTCGATTGGAAAAGATAAATCGACAACATCTTCTTCATTTGGAAAGGGACATAAGAATGTCTGGATACCTTTCTGAGTTGGCTTAATGAATGCAATCCGAAATTGATGTTCACTGGACGTTCGGACTAAACACAATTACCCTTCTTGGATCTGATCATCACGCATCAGGATGGCCAGATATATACATCATAGTTTAGAAAGGAGACTGACCGTAATACGTTACTGGACTACTCGAGCCAACACCCCCATTTTCAAAAGGACAATCTGCCCTACGTGCAATTTCTCCGATAGCGGCGGAATTGTACCAATTTGGCTGATTTTGAACAACATGGCAATATTCTAGGAAACAGGCTTCTGGAGAGAGGTTACCCGCGCAAAGTGATAAAAAAGTCAGCCAAGAGGGCACGATGGACACCAAGAGAACATCTGTTGAGTCCAAAGGAAAAAAACTCAGACACTGACCGTCTAGTCTGTGTTAAGACCTTCGCACCTCAGACCGTGTGAATCAAGAAATTAATTAAGAAACACTGGAATTTAATCACCAGCACTGGTTACACCAGTGATCTCCCTTTGATTGCCTTGAAACATTCTAAAAACTTATGTGACGGTTTGGTGCAATCTAGGCTGCACCCGATCGGCACCAATTGCTCACAAAATAGTCTGAGAGTGGCTTGGAGTCATGAGAAAGAACAGCTCATGGGACATTATCCTTGTGGTAAATGCAGTGTCTTCCATCTGACTTCCAAAACTAGTAGGTTTAATCACGGTGCCTTCCATTGCAGCTTCGCCAATTTATAAATTGTTTATCCAGTAACGTCATCTATATTATTCGGTGTCCATGCAATTTGTTGTACGTGGGCATGACCACAAGAACAATCTCTATTCCGATTAGTCGGCACAGGTTACGTATTCAGATGAATTGTATGCTGCTCCTTTGTCTGAGCAGCATACAATATGGTACAATATTTCGTTACCGCAAATCACACAGAGGATGATCTGCACTGGACAGTAATAGATCAACTGTCACATGAGACCAGTCAATATTCCATGCAATTCAGACTAAGGAAATTGGAACAATGGTGGATTCATAGGTTAAATACCCATGAAATTAATTTGAACAAGGACATCCAATGGCCTCTGCTGTTACAACGTTAAACTCAGTCCTCATGTTTCATTTTTGGTGAGGTGAACTCTAGGGTTATCCTGCCGGATGTCTCTCAATAAGCTCTTCAACAACAGGGATGGCGACAAAATGTCGGCACTTTGAGCCATGAGCCCCCAATACTTGGATTTTGAGACCCCTGGCCATCAAATCATGGCAAAACGTAGTGGGATAACCATTACGATCCTAGGGCTTCACTTATTCCTAATTACCACTGTTTTTCCTGGGGCACAGAGACATTTCGTATTTAACCCAGACCACATACACCGGCTTGGCAGTAGAGCACAAGTTAGGATACAGATGCAAGACTGGTTGCACAATGCACACAGTTATAATTAACCTTGGCGTCTGTACATGTTAAAAAACCTTCCCTCCATCATTTCCGCGAGTTTCCTCTCTCTTTGTCTCACCTTGAATTTTGTGGCGCTTGGGGCTTTTCATCATGCATTGGCTGTGCTGTATGTTAATGCAGGACTTTTCTGCATTATAAGAGTCGGTACGTCTTTAACCAACCACCTGATTATAACACGTGATTCTCACAGGTAGCTCAAACACGTATGCTCTCACATTGACCCCCGCCATTACGTATAAGTCTCTATTTAGGAGCTTCAAAGGGTCAGCATGACTGTAGACAATGGCACACAACGGAATTCAACTGTCGGCAACGAAAGTGGCTTACATCAATAACGTTAAACTTGGATGCGAGCAAAGAGAGACGAGACACAGTCTATTGGTAAGTCGCATCTGGCTGGTTCTTTCTTTTGCTCGCTGGATGCGAGGCGTGTCATTACTACTTGGTACTTCAGGCCCGGGGTCAACGACCTTGTTTCAATAGATACAACTGAACAGCAGACCCATGGCGGACCCTGCCCTGATTCAGAGAAAGCAGTCAATTTTTACATTGCTGCTCAGGACGGCGGATGCTTTCCATATAGGCAGACTTTGCTGCCTTTGTTGTCCTCCGACTTTGGCAGTCTCACGCCACTGCCTAGGGAGTGGTTAGTCCTGGTAGTTAATATCCGGAGCTGCTGATTCAGCTGGTCCACTGCATACAACTTGTCACTGCATTACCTAGAGTCATGTTTTCTTTGACAAATATATGCCAGCATGCCCATTGATGCTGATTACTTTCCCTGTTCTGTTATATGTGGCGGTTATCAATGGCGTCACATAAATCTTCTTTTTCCCTTTATTAAGGCCATCTTCTGGTGTTTACTTTGGACGTGGAGCTCATCAGGGACGGGATAGTTTGGTTCCTTCGCCCTGCCAACTTGGATCCCAACAGAGCATGTGAAATGCTTTTGACTCCCCATTTGAAACCAGCACACTAAGAACAGCTAAGATGTCAGTGAGGTAATTTAAGCAATGTCTAAGAACAAACTGTAGGAAACTGCAGCAGTAGAATTTCATAGATCAGACCAACAGTACTTTAGACAATGTGTCATCTGTGTTACATTCTTTTTAGATATTATTAAACCTCCTCAAACAGGAACATGGGGGTACCATAGAGGGTGAGTCCATCGGTCAATTTGATCCAACACCCACACTAGGAGGTCTATCTCTGGTGAATGGCCTGCTGGACCACACTGCCTGTATGCCTTTCTTCTGACAAAAACTTCATGTGCAGACAACTTTTATTGGGGTAAGCCGGGCTCAAGAGTGGGACAACCTCCAAGTGGGAGTTATGGGAAATGTACAAAACAGATCTTTGATTGCATTGCAGCAATACATGGGCCTGGTACCTCACCTTAATAACTCTTAGTGTAGATACACTCAGAGGTAAGAAGTTTTGAATTTTATAGGGTCACATGTGATCCTAGCACTCAGGGGCACCCCAGGGGTGGGGTGGAGCAATGTACGAGCAATACAATTCTTCCGCACACATACAAGATACATTTGATTTTTCTTGGTTGATACTTTGGGATTGATTAAATTCATTTGTTGTCCCAAGACTCTGGGGCAACGTTACAGACAAGGCATTTCAGTGTTTATGAGGTTTCAGAAATGTTAATGTGGTGTATAATATACAGTGCACAATTTCTAAAGAAGTAACTATACTGGAGAAAGACTGATGAATGTTCTCAATTTTTCTTGTGTTTCCTTCTTTTCTCTCTTCTCCTTTCCTATTTTTTGTTAAGAAACAGTTTTTAGGACTGGAATATGAAATAAAACAAGAAGGAATACAGTTGAACATTGAAGAAATGCACTTTACTAACACACCAACTGTTAGTCATATTTTAGAACATTGTCTGTATTTGTATGTACTGATGAGGTGCAGTAGTTGGAAAGAGTTCTAACATCTATTTGCCCGAAATGCGAGTCGACAAGATCAGAGGTTCCACTCCTCTCTGGGGTTGGACTCTACTTGGGTTACAGAGAAATATCGGAGCAATTGTATATATGGAAAGAAATGTGTCAATATATGCTCCTTTTAGAAAACACATTGATGCACTTTACAAGACTATGAATATGTTTGAGATTTTTTAGGTCTATTTGGTATGGACTGCTCTGTTCTGCTCTGGGAACACACAACAGAAATTGCATTGATTTGCACAGGCATGAATGAGTATATGTTTTTTGATTTTTTGAATGTGAATGAAAGTTTAGGTGATGAATGTTGAGAGATAATGGTTTTTGGTTGGTGTGATGTGCTTTTCTGGTTTTTCAGACTGTTAGATTTTAATATTTGTTCAACTGATGAATGCTGTATTTTATACACTTTTACCTAAAGGGACGTTAGTTATGACTACATAAATAAGATAATAAAGCTCAATGAAATGAGCAATGCCTTGTATGTAAATCATTTTGCACAATAACTGCAACTGTCTCTTGGAAGGAATTGTTGGTAGGTTTACCATGTAGTTACACGTTAGAAATGGTTTGAGGGAGGTACTTGTCCTTTGACAATTGTACCCTTTGTATTATGTGACTAGACTGGATTGGACTGCATTGCTACAGGCAGTCCAGTTACGTTTTATGGTTCTGCCACAGCATTTTATTGGGCATTTGCTTTATGCAGCATTGCATTTTTTTGGTGGGCATCAAGTTTAAAGCAAACATAGTAAGTATTGTTATGTGGCTTGTTTGGCCTACATTGTTGCAGCCAGACTTGTTACATTTTCTGACTATTACATGGCATTTATTACTGTGCATAAGTGAAAGCAAACATGAAAGTGTTATTACGTGGCAAGGATGGACCGCACTGCTGCAGCCAATCTGGTTACATGTACTGCCCCTGGCATGGTTTTATTTGCCGGGCATCATGGTTAAAGAAACAAAGGCAGGTGTTATGTGGCTAGAATGGCCTACATTGCTTTAGCCAGTCTGGTTATGTTTTTTGACTCTGGGGTGGCATTTATTATGGGGCATCAAGGTTAAAGCAAACATGATATGTGTTGTTATGGTACTGGACTGGCCTTCATTGCTGCAGCCTGCCTGGTTGTGTTTTCTGCCTCCTGCATGCTATTTGTGTATTGGGCTTCAATGTTAAAGCAAACATGATAAGTGTTGTTGCATGGCTCGACTGGCCTACATTGCTGCAACTAGTCTGGCTAAATGTTCTTTCTGTGGTACTGGCATAGAATTTTTTACAGGCAATCCTGGTTAAAGCAAAATTAATTGTGTTTATGTTGTTAGACTGCCATACATTGCTTCAGCCAGTCGAGCACATTTTCTTCCTGTGGCATGGCATTTCTTTAGTGTCCATCAAGAGTAAAGTAAATATGATGAGTGGCATTACGAGGCTAGACTGGCCTCTGTTGTGGTGCCGTTAGTCTGAATATACTTTCTAACTGTGGCATTGCATTTTGTTCTGACAAAGCAAATAGTAGCATGTTCTTACATCGTAATTCTGGCATCCATCGGTGCAGCCTGCAAGACACGACTGGGCATAGCCAGCAGGAAAATTAGTTAATTAGAAAATACTATGTATGCTGTTGTGACTTGCCTCTATTGGGTTTTTTCACATGTTAGCCTAAAAAACTAAATGTAAACTGTGTAGCTTTTGACCCAATTTTCACAGAAAGTATGCTGTAAAATGCACCATTTAACCTATTACAATAAACATTTTCTCAGAGAAAGGAACCCTCCACAACTCCCCTTGGTTGATTTAGGCTCCCGATCTATGCTTGGTTGCTTCCGCTTTTTGACCGAAAGATGTATGCCCCTCGATGAGAAAAAACACCAGCCATCACTGCACATCACCCAGCAAGCTTTGCATATATGAACCATATGATTGCCATGAGTATCGAAATGGGAGATAAAGGTACCTTTAGTCACAGTGCTGCTTGGGTGCTATTGAAAATCAGACATGTTTAAGTGCTGATAGGTCTTACAGACAGCTGTGTTAGGGATGTGACCATAATGGAGGAAGTGTTAATGTGGAGCCAGAGAAAAAGAGGGACAGAGGTAGGTTAGAGGCAAGGGAAATATTTTAGCATGAAGGCAGATAGGAGGTAGGTTAACTCTGAGAATTTCAATTGGGCTTTTCACAAATCGGTGTGGACTGTTTCTTGTATGTCCAGAGGGAGAGAATTCCATGAAGGTGGAGCAAGAAGAGAGAAAGAGTTGAAGCTAGAGGAAGCACAGGGAGGGTAACGTGCCACAAGGGTAGTTGAGGAGGCAGAGCCGGGATTACGAGAAGACGTACAGTGTTGGCCAGAGGTGGATAAATGCAGCGGTGCCTTACCGTGGTAGTTGTGACGTGAGGGAGTTCTAAGAGAGTCCTGGTAGCAATGTTAATGATCTTGTCGAGAGGACAGAAAGCAAAGGTCGGGAGACCAAAGAGAACACTGAAACAGTAGTCCAGTTTAGAGAAGAAAAGAGTGGTTAAGGGGTGCTTGTCAGTGTTGAAAGGAGGGAGGTGCCTGATTTTCCTAATATTTAGAAGGTTGAGGTGAGATGCCATTGCAGTTTTGAAGATAAAAGTAGAGAAGGTCTGAGAAGAGTCATAGATGATGCTGAGGCTTGTAGCTGTAGAGGAGTAGGGGACAGTGCCAGGTGGGAACTGGATGGGTAGGGGAGGAGATGAGTGAGAGTATTTGTCAGGGAAGAAGAGCACCTCTGTTTTGGAAGAGTTTAACACTAGAGAGTGAAAATCCATCCAATGTTTGATGGCAGAGACAGAGTTTGAAATGTTTGATCGAGAGATCAGAAGAGAGTTACCATGAAGAGTTTACACGAGAACCCAAATGAGGAAAATAGTGTCCCAAGAGCAGAGGTGCAGAGTGAAAAGAGGAGAGGACCCAGGACAGAGCCTTGTACAGCATCAGCAGTTAGAGGAGTGCATTGGAAGGTGTTGAAGAGAGTGACTGTTGATTGACAGTGGCAAAGGCGGCGGACTGGTCAAGGAGAATTAGGATAGAGAATAGTGTGGATTGCTTAGCAGAGGTGATGAAGTTGGAGACATAAATGAGAGCAGTGTCCGTGGAGTGACAGGAGTGGAAACCAGCTTGTAGGGGGTCTTGAAAGTTGTGGATGTCTAAGAAAATGGTAAGGCGGTGGAACACAACCCTTTCTAGCACTTTAAAGTAGTGCAGAAGGATAGAAACAAGGCAACATTCCCAGTGGCCCATTTTCACACCACCTTCATGACTTCCAGTCATCTGTGTCTCTCATACTCCTATCCATCTTGGATATAATGTGAGACTGGGTCAGACCTTTTGCTTATATCCTCCATTTCCTCATCTATGATTCTTCCTGCTCACCGCCATCCTTGCCTCTGCATTGTCAAGTAATGCATGTGCTCCCACTTTTTGGGTAGCTCTGCAGGTGATTGTGAATATCTCCTTCTGTGACTTTCATGTTTACAAGCTTGTACAACACTTCCAATAAAAACAAGAGAGGTAGCGTTCATAATTTCTTGTTGCACAGTTGCTCTTGAGAGGTTATCTGGTGCATTACGGGAATTAGAGGTTCCCATACTTCTTTCTTTTTCCCTGATTGAGGAGGCTTGTTGGATTTATAGCTTTCTCCGAGGTTCTCCAGCTGTAAGTAGTTTATCTATGTTCCTCTGGCCATTGTGTGGAGGTTATGGTTATACTGAAATGGAGGTTGGAGATCCTTGTCAACTTCTTTTCTTTCTGCTATGGATTGCATGTTTTGTCTACACAACTTCCATTCTTTTGCAAAGTCTTTCAGACTGAGGAGGTGATCATCCTCGTGCAATAGTTGCCCTACCCCAAGTTATAGTTTGGGGAATGATTACTAACTGAAGCAATAAGGGCCCCTCCCACAGACAGCACATCTATTATCATACCGTTTTGGATATTTGTGTTACTCCTTCGTGGATCAGACTTGAAGGAGAGGAATTAGGCTCCAAAGAAAAGAAGCATTGGTCATCCCATAGTTTTGGCTTTTTTGTAGGCAATGGATTGTCATCTGCCAGGAACTGCCATTATAAGTCGCTTATTATAAGCTGTACATTGATGTGGTTACCTGGACATACGATAGCAGTGTCTGGCAAATCCATATTTGATGCCCAAACGCAACCCATACACAACCAACACGGTGGGAGGTGTCAGTGCTTGTTATTATCATGACTTCAGTGAAAAAACAGATATTCATCATGTGGCCGAAGACACTCTTTTTATATTACATGAGGAGTGCATTTACAGCTGCAATTAAGCCATTAACTTTCACAGACTACTTAGTAGTAACAATGACAGGCCAAAGTGTGATGTTCCTTTTTGATAGATCTCGCCCAAAGAGCTCGCAGGAGGATGTGTTCTGGGTGGGGAGGGACGAGTTGTGGATGGAAATGTTCGTAGGCAATAATTGGGTGTGTAAATAACCAAAATATACCCACAAGGTGTCTGTCCCCGTCACATGTCAACACTTGCTATCTTTAGTCCAATGCAACAATGGTGGCTTATAGGTTATGCTTATCATCGGCCGAATAACCAAAACTGAAAAGGACCCTGATCTGAAATGACGCCCAACAAATGACTCAGAGGCCGTGTGTGGGGGGGTTGCACAGCCCAAAATTGCTACCCAGAGAGTTACGCTTGGCAGCTGAAGGAAGCACAGCTGTCTCACTTTCTGTGCATATTAGCCTGGTGGATGAGAACCCGATCATTCCTATTGGTTGCCCAATGGTCTGCACTGTACCCTGTTGCTAATACTTATTAGATGCCTTACGATAGTTAGCCTGCTGTGAATGGAGGTGAATGTGTAACTCAGGGTGATTATTAATTAGGAAAGGTTCAAGGAGGCAACAAGATAAATGTGTGGGTGATGAAACAGAATTGGCACTGCAACAATGGGCTAAGGAATGGTATGTGCCCCTACATTGTGGGATGTACACCTGCCATGTGGCCAGAACGGTATGCATAGCACAACATACTTTGCGCGCCATGAAGGACCAATCTTGCCTCGACACTGATTTTTAGGCACTTGAATGTAACTGGCCATACTTGTTTTCTTCCAATCTCATTATCCCTCGATCCCTTTTCACCCTCTTCTTAGAGGCCTCACTGCTTGTACAAACACTGCATAACCTCCACACAACAACTACCTCTCGTCCCGTGAGACCCACACTCTGAAACAGTCCCCAACCTCACCAAAATATTACTGCTCTAGGCCAGGATTTTCAGGATTGTTGTCTGTCATATCGGGTGACACTCTTTGAGCACATCGAATTCTTTGGAGCAGTGCCAGAAGCTGTAGATACCCCAGGGACCACAGGTTGCCCAAGTTTGTAGTTCGGTGCAGCTGGATACTATGCTCATGTTGCTATGGCCAAGCTCTGGAAACACGGCTTGCCACCTAGGCATGCATACTGAGATGTCAAGAGTTGAAGCATTCACAGACTTCATTTTCACTTCCCAGATAGCAAAATGTATTGTTACGATCATTTAAAAGGATTTGAAGGATTTTAATTCTACTGTTCACTGGATTAATATGCAGATAATTAATTCACCTAGTGGTGAATGACTAACAATGGCAGGCTGGGTGTTCCCTTCTGATAAAACAGACAACATAGCCTGTAACCACTGCACTCCACTGCACTGTCTGTTTTTAAAATGTTTTTTATTATAACACCAATAGGTATCATCACATACGTGTACAAAAATAATGCAAGCATATCATATCAATAATCTAATCATGCAAGCCAGTTGAACATTCTATACGTGTTGGGAGTCTCTAGTGGTCCCAAAGTGAGAGAAAGAAAGAAGAACCGAAAAAAATAATAATAATAAAAAAAAACACATAACAAGTTGTATCAATATCACACCCACTATCAATCAAACAGGGTACTATTGTGAAAACAGAAACGCAACCAAATCATTTGACAGTAATCACTCTTTGGAGGTTAGGCAGCCCCACCCCTCGCACCTAAGACATTAAAACAATATCACAACATGTATAAAAACAGCAGCAGCTACACTGTGTTGTTTTGTGAATTCATGTTATATTTCATGATACAAATAGTAGAAGATTGGCTTGAGATCACGGGTATTAAATACTTTGCCAATAAGCTTAAGTGTCCGTTGAAACACAAGCAAGCTTCACCCCTATATAGAATGGAATTACCCTGCATACTCACTCAGGCATGTTAAATGCGCATATATCTACGGTTATATTTGCCATTAATCCGCAAGCAACCCATGTAGCAAGAGATCCTGAACAAACCAAGGCTGTTGGTGGTGGGAGGGTGGGGTTGGGGACTAAAATGGTACATTTCACAGGTGTTCTGCAGGGTAACACATGGAAAAATGCTATAGATAGAAGCTTATACCAAAGACATCCACACACTTCTGGGACCATAAACATTATAAGCAAGAGCAGCTTAAATCAAGTTAAATGAATAAACAAATAGACCACCACATGCACAATTTTTGCGCTCCAGCCTAGATGATCGGGAGGGTCACCAGAACCCCAATCACTTTTATGTGCACTATACCACCGCACTGTGTCACTACATGGTCAGCTAATGGTGGTGTGGGAGGAATTTACAGCGTCCCAGCCAGGCAAAAGGTTTCAGGCTAAGACAAACCTATTAGTACATGCCACAGTGTAAGCAGGTTGAGTTTTAAACGGCAGAAGGCAAATGCATCACTTGTAGTTAGTTTTGACACATAATAAATGCAACACATAGAAACATAGAATGAGTAACACATGTATTAATGTTGTGGATTTAGAGGTTATAGATAGGGCAGAATTTTGTAGGCCCTGTGTTTAGAACTAGTAGACAAAGTTACGTTTTCAGTGAGGTATGAGGAGGAAGCTGAAGTAGGTGGAAGATGGCGTCAGAAAAATATTGTGGAAAGAGTGAGGTCAGCGGGTCGACACGACAAGATTGCCACCAGATTGGATTTTAAGGCCTAGTACATGATGAGCAGAATGAAGGCCCTTATGTAGAGCTGTGGCTCTGTTTTGCTCAGTCCCAAGGCAGACCCCCTGTCCATTCCCCAAGAGAGAAGCCGAGGTCAAAGGCATCCGTGCTGTGCAGATAAACGCTAATTGTATCCAGCTGCACAGCTCACAGGCAATGGGAATGGAATGTTAGATGTGGGGAGGGCAGCTAGGGATGCATCCTTTGAAAGACAAATTCATGAGAACAGGGCACAAGGTGTTGTGATGCCAATAGGTCAGCTGAAGGTTTAGACCACTACTGCCCTCCCTAAGGAGCGTTCACCCCATTTGAATGACAAGTAGACGCATAATCAAAGCAACTAAAACCCTGAAAATGAATCCCACAAGTGGGGTCCTGGTCACGTCATTATTAGGCACCTGGTGTAAAAGTATGTTTTGCATGAATACCATCTGATAGTAAACATTGGCCTAAGCACATTCGCATCGCACTGTAAATCGCATTTGAATGAACCTGATTAACTCCTGCTTTCTGTCCCATGTTAGAATTTGTGTTTTTGGCTCCAGCAGAGCAAAATGAACTTTGTACAGTGTCAACGTAGATAAACATGCTGAAGCTGCTAAGGTGGATTGTTTGTCCTGCACTAAGGAAACCTTGGAGTTAAACAAGAGCTGTGCTAATCAGTAATTTAGATGCAATCTGTACCAACAGTGTCTTCCCCGTTCAAATAGCGAAACAGAATAATGAATACCTGAACATGTGCTTCGCAGAAATCTTTGCTTTCACTCCTTGAAACTAAGCTGACTTTAAACTTAAGAACAAATGGTAGACAAATATAAGTAAATGAAATAAGGACTGTTACCTTGGTGTCCAATGTTTGAAAAACATATGAAGTCTTTAACAGAAAAGAACCAGCTATTCAAGAATGTTTTAACATGTGTTAGTTATGTGGAAAGGCTATGTGCCATAGGTTCATGTGTTACACGAAGAGGGGCTGGACAATGTGTCCGGGATTGTGAGGAAAATGCATAAATACTCATGTTTTTGAAATGTGCAGCACTCTCTCATCTCACAGTGACGGCTTGCACACATTGCGGGGTGTTGAGAGCCAGACAGCTGTGCTGCTAAATTAAATTGTACTTGTACCTTACAACTCGTGACTGGCGTGTTTCTATTATGTGGTATTAAGCCTCGATAGTCTTTTAATCTTTCACTGGGGTCGGGAGGAGATAAGAGGGGAAATGTATCTGGAACAATACGTGATTTGGGATAGGAGGAGCAGCAGTGATGCCAGTAAATTCAGTCCAAGGTCATTGGTGCAGCTTGTGTGCGTCGCGGCGGGTGCACATCAAGTGACAGTCAAGTTTTATTACTATATCAATATACCTGTTAGACAATCATAAACTTGGATACTTGTGTTACTCCTTCGTGGATCAGACTTGAAGGAGAGGAATTAGGCTCCAAAGAAAAGAAGCATTGGTCATCCCATAGTTTTGGCTTTTTTGTAGGCAAGGGATTGTCATCTGCCAGGAACTGCCATTATAAGTCGCTTATTATAAGCTGTACATTGATGTGGTTACCTGGACATACGATAGCAGTGTCTGGCAAATCCATATTTGATGCCCAAACGCAACCCATACACAACCAACACGGTGGGAGGTGTCAGTGCTTGTTATTATCATGACTTCAGTGAAAAAACAGATATTCAGCATGTGGCCGAAGACACTGTTTTTATATTACATGAAGAGTGCATTTACAGCTGCAATTAAGCCATTAACTTTCACAGACTACTTAGTAGTAACAATGACAGGCCAAAGTGTGATGTTCCTTTTTGATAGATCTCGCCCAAAGAGCTCGCAGGAGGATGTGTTCTGGGGGGGGAGGGACGAGTTGTGGATGGAAATGTTCGTAGGCAATAATTGGGTGTGTAAATAACCAAAATATACCCACAAGGTGTCTGTCCCCGTCACATGTCAACACTTGCTATCTTTAGTCCAATGCAACAATGGTGGCTTATAGGTTATGCTTATCATCGGCCGAATAACCAAAACTGAAAAGGACCCTGATCTGAAATGACGCCCAACAAATGACTCAGAGGCCGTGTGTGGGGGGGTTGCACAGCCCAAAATTGCTACCCAGAGAGTTACGCTTGGCAGCTGAAGGAAGCACAGCTGTCTCACTTTCTGTGCATATTATCCTGGTGGATGAGAACCCGATCATTCCTATTGGTTGCCCAATGGTCTGCAGGGCACCCTGTTGCTAATACCGATTAGATGCCTTACGATAGTTAGCCTGCTGTGAATGGAGGTGAATGTGTAACTCAGGGTGATTATTAATTAGGAAAGGTTCAAGGAGGCAACAAGATAAATGTGTGGGTGATGAAACAGAATTGGCACTGCAACAATGGGCTAAGGAATGGTATGTGCCCCTACATTGTGGGATGTACACCTGCCATGTGGCCAGAACGGTATGCATAGCACAGCATACTTTGCGCACCATGAAGGACCAATCTTGCCTCGACACTGATTTTTAGGCACTTGAAGGTAACTGGCCATACTTTTTTTCTTCCAATCTCATTATCCCTCGATCCCTTTTCACCCTCTTCTTAGAGGCCTCACTGCTTGTACAAACACTGCATAACCTCCACACAACAACTACCTCTCGTCCCGTGAGACCCACACTCTGAAACAGTCCCCAACCTCACCAAAATATTACTGCTCTAGGCCAGGATTTTCAGGATTGTTGTCTGTCATATCGGGTGACACTCTTTGAGCACATCGAATTCTTTGGAGCAGTGCCAAAAGCTGTAGATACCCCAGGGACCACAGGTTGCCCAAGTTTGTAGTTCGGTGCAGCTGGATACTATGCTCATGTTGCTATGGCCAAGCTCTGGAAACACGGCTTGCCACCTAGGCATGCATACTGAGATGTCAAGAGTTGAAGCATTCACAGACTTCATTTTCACTTCCCAGATAGCAAAATGTATTGTTACGATCATTTAAAAGGATTTGAAGGATTTGAATTCTACTGTTCACTGGATTAATATGCAGAAAATTAATTCACACAGTGGTGAATGAATAACAATGGCAGGCTGGGTGTTCCCTTCTGATAAAACAGACAACATAGCCTCTAACCACTGCACTCCACTGCACTGTCTGTTTTTAAAATGTTTTTTATTATAACACCAATAGGTATCATCACATACGTGTACAAAAATAATGCAAGCATATCATATCAATAATCTAATCATGCAAGCCAGTTGAACATTCTATACGTGTTGGGAGTCTCTAGTGGTCCCAAAGTGAGAGAAAGAAAGAAGAACCGAAAATAATAATAATAATAAAAAAAACACATAACAAGTTGTATCAATATCACACCCACTATCCATCAAACAGGGCACTATTGTGAAAACAGAAACGCAACCAAATCATTTGACAGTAATCACTCTTTGGAGGTTAGGCAGCCCCACCCCTCGCACCTAAGACATTAAAACAATATCACAACATGTATAAAAACAGCAGCAGCTACACTGTGTTGTTTTGTGAATTCATGTTATATTTCATGATACAAATAGTAGAAGATTGGCTTGAGATCACGGGTATTAAATACTTCGCCAATAAGCTTAAGTGTCCGTTGAAACACAAGCAAGCTTCACCCCTATATAGAATGGAATTACCCTGCATACTCACTCAGGCATGTTAAATGCGCATATATCTACGGTTATATTTGCCATTAATCCGCAAGCAACCCATGTAGCAAGAGATCCTGAACAAACCAAGGCTGTTGGTGGTGGGAGGGTGGGGTTGGGGACTAAAATGGTACATTTCACAGGTGTTCTGCAGGGTAACTTATGGAAAAATGCTATAGATGCCAGGTTACCAATAGTACACAGAAGCTTATACCAAAGACATCCACGCACTTCTGGGAGCATAAACATTATAAGCAAGAGCAGCTTAAATCAAGTTAAATGAATAAACAAATAGACCACCACATGCACAATTTTTGCGCTCCAGCCTAGATGATCGGGAGGGTCACCAGAACCCCAATCACTTTTATGTGCACTACACCACCGCACTGTGTCACTACATGGTCAGCTAATGGTGGTGTGGGAGGAATTTACAGCGTCCCAGCCAGGCAAAAGGTTTCAGGCTAAGACAAACCTATTAGTACATGCCACAGTGTAAGCAGGTTGAGTTTTGCACGGCAGAAGGCAAATGTATCACTTGTAGTTAGTTTTGACACATAATAAATGCAACACATAGAAATATAGAATGAGTAACACATGTATTAATGTTGTGGATTTAGAGGTTATAGATAGGGCAGAATTTTGTAGGCCCTGTGTTTAGAACTAGTAGACAAAGTTACGTTTTCAGTGAGGTATGAGGAGGAAGCTGAAGTAGGTGGAAGATGGCGTCAGAAAAATATTGTGGAAAGAGTGAGGTCAGCGGGTCGACACGACAAGATTGCCACCAGATTGGATTTTAAGGCCTAGTACATGATGAGCAGAATGAAGGCCCTGATGTAGAGCTGTGGCTCTGTTTTGCTCAGTCCCAAGGCAGACCCCCTGTCCATTCCCCAAGAGAGAAGCCGAGGTCAAAAGCATCCGTGCTGTGCAGATAAACGCTAATTGTATCCAGCTGCACAGCTCACGGGCAATTGGAATGGAATGTTAGATGTGGGGAGGGCAGCTAGGGATGCATCCTTTGAAAGACAAATTCATGAGAACAGGGCACAAGGTGTTGTGATGCCAATAGGTCAGCTGAAGGTTTAGACCACTACTGCCCTCCCTAAGGAGCGTTCATCCCATTTGAATGACAAGTAGACGCATAATCAAAGCAACTAAAACCCTGAAAATGAATCCCACAAGTGGGGTCCTGAATACCATCTGATAGTAAACATTGGCCTAAGCACATTCGCATCGCACTGTAAATCGCATTTGAATGAACCTGATTAACTCCTGCTTTCTGTCCCATGTTAGAATTTGTGTTTTTGGCTCCAGCAGAGCAAAGCGAACTTTGTACTGTGTCAACGTAGATAAACATGATGAAGCTGCTAAGGTGGATTGTTTGTCCTGCACTAAGGAAACCTTGGAGTTAAACAAGAGCTGTGCTAATCAGTAATTTAGATGCAATCTGTACCAACAGTGTCTTCCCCGTTCAAATAGCGAAACAGAATAATGAATAACTGAACATGTGCTTTCGCAGAAATCTTTGCTTTCGCTCCTTGAAACTAAGCTGACTTTAAACTTAAGAACAAATGGTAGACAAATATAAGTAAATGAAATAAGGACTGTTACCTTGGTGTCCAATGTTTGAAAAACATATGAAGTGTTTAACAGAAAAGAACCAGCTATTCAAGAATGTTTTAACATGTGTTAGTTATGTGGAAAGGCTATGTGCCATAGGTAAATGTGTTACACGAAGAGGGGCTGGACAATGTGTCCGGGATTGTGAGACAAATGCATAAATACTCATGTTTTTGAAATGTGCAGCACTCTCTCATCTCACAGTGACGGCTTGCACACATTGCGGGGTGTTGAGAGCCAGACAGCTGTGCTGCTAAAATAAATTGTACTTGTACCTTACAACTCGTGACTGGCGTGTTTCTATTATGTGGTATTAAGCCTCGATAGTCTTTTAATCTTTCACTGGGGTCGGGAGGAGATAAGAGGGGAAATGTATCTGGAACAATACGTGATTTGGGATAGGAGGAGCAGCAGTGATGCCAGTAAATTCAGTCCAAGGTCATTGGTGCAGCTTGTGTGCGTCGCGGCGGGTGCACATCAAGTGACAGTCAAGTTTTATTAGTATATCAATATACCTGTTAGACAATCATAAACTTGGATTCAATAGTGACGATGTAGTGGGCCATGTTGATAGGGGATTGGGTTTGTATAAGGTGTGCCAATTAGTCCAGGAGGGTATTAGCATGTTCTATAGATAGTAGCCAATGACGGTGATGGGAAGACGTTGGAACCCATGTATGCTAATTTGCACTTGTAACTTCTTGGGTCATGTCATTTTGATTCTACGGTACTGCCTGAGACCTTTTGCATGTAATAAAGCTTGTTTTTCCTTGCAAAGCAGAGCAGTGGTTACTGGGCCTTTTTAATTATTTTTTATCGTACAGGTTTTGAGTCACGTTTTTCTTTGCAGTGGTGGCTAATGTCCAGGTCCCCATTGTGAAATTTCAAGACTGGCTCCACTGGCACCAGCTATTCCCACCCCTTCCCAAAGTTTAATACAGCATTTCGTGTTTAATTTGCCTTTTTATAGTATTCAAAGACCATAGTTAGTCTTTTTAGCATTAGTATTTATTTTTGCAGAAATGTATATGAAGACTATTCACAATGCGGAATACTATCTGGTTACTCACAGAATACTAAACAAATCCCTGTTTTCTAGTCTTTTAGCCTTTGTGTAGTATTGAATACTCAATCAGCACTTCAGGCTGCTACTGAGAAGACAACAACAAGTTGAAACGATCTTGCTTTTTGGTGAAGGCAAGGCGCACATAATGGGTGACGCTGTCACTCAATGACAAGTGACGCAAGCACACCAGGGCATAACGTTGCTGCTGCTTTAGACGTCCCAGTAACTGATCTAATGCAGAAATGCTTGAGAAAGATGAACGGGAACAAAGGTTCTTAGGCAGGCACATTATAGCTAGATCCATGATGGGGTGAGCAGGGACCGGGGTCCTTTTTGCCAATAAATCAATTGCTTGAATTTTTCGGACCAGCATAGGCACCCATCTTTAATCTCTCCGCTGCTAGGAATTGAAAAGCAAATTATTCCACTAGTAAAATTTGAGTGTAAAAATATACGGCATGAACATGAGGCCACCATCTTTCCCTTTACCTGTCCTCTTCCCCACCCCACCCCTCTCCACCGTACAAAACAACATCGTCCTTCAGCTGAAGGAGTATCAGGCAGAGCCGACCAAGCCCCGCTACCCTCTCATTTTGCCACAGCAAATTTGCATTGCAATGGATTAATAAACCGGTCGCATTGCAAATCTGCTGACTTCAGACAATGTAATTCAAGGCTGCACTCTATCAAAAGAGCACAATAGCCTATTGAAAAATGAGCCCGATAGCTGCAAAAATATAATTTACATTTGTTTTACATAACTTATAGTTTCGAGAAGAAAAATTGGATGATCCGTTTGATGTGTAGTGTATGTGCGCATCATGGTAAAAGGACCCTGCTTTTTTTCATCTTCATTTGTGCACTCCGCGCCTGCTTCCAATCACACTCTCTGCTGCCAAGCATAAACCCGTGGTCGCCGCGCATGCCTTTCAATTTAAAGTGCAGCTAATGCAAAATTCAATCCCATCATGGAATATCGTTTTACTAACTTTTCATTTCCAAAATCGCGAATGAACAAAATCTGTGACTGATTAAACTTAAATGCTGCGGTTTGATACAGAACTAATCATGCAGTCATGCAATAAATGTCTAGTAAAAAATAAGTAGAGTGCACGCGCATATCACATTCCAAGCGCAATCCAGAGAGGGCTGCGTCTCTGGCTCACAGCCATAGGCATGTAACTGCTAGTTCACATATACCTGAAATGGATGACTGAATGATGGAAATGTGGCCGCTTGACCCGTTCAAACTTTAGGATTAGGTGAAGTTTCAGGACATGGAGGTGTAGATTTAGATGCTGTTTAGCAACAGAAAACGGATGCCTTCTTTTCCTTTGTAAGTGAGAACACTTTGTCTGCCTGATTTTCAATGGACTACTCGAGTGCTTCTATGATTTTGTTTTGAGCTCGCTATGGTTTCTTTTGATGTTATGTTGCACTGGGTTATGTTGTGAATCTGATAAAATAAGGAGCCTGGTATTGTTATCCTTAGACTCATCATTACTATCTGTAGAGAACCATTACACATTATTAGACTATCTGTTAGAATTACCATTACCCAATCATTACTCTTTGCAATGGAATCATTCCATTATTGCTATTCCATTATTGCATTCTGTTTAGTTCTGATTAGTACATTGCTGAAGTAGAAACTGTCCACATATTAGACTGTCACCTTTGAATGCATTTGCAATATGCTTTTAGAATGATATTGCCTCCACTTGCACTTGCACATATTTGAAGTGCCATGGCAGTGTTTTAGAGACACAACATATACTCACCATGATTTGCTGTTCATCTATGTTTGCATTAGATATAGCGCTTAGAGAGAAAATGCATTGCTTGCACTACACACACTGGCATATTTGAAATGCTGTGAAAAGCCATTCAGTATAGCACACATGTATGCTTTGTAGAGACACATTTAGAGATATGATTGACACACATGTATGTATGTATGTATGATTGAGTATGCACCTAGAATGAGTTTTATATTTAGTTAGTGCTTGCATTGCGAGAGATTTGCGGTAAACACTAGGAAGCATTCAGAATGAGACACAAGGCCAATGATCCATTTTTTGATGGAGAAAGACAGAAGTTGCTCAGTGCGGAGAAATGTTATGGTACACTGTTCGTAAACATTGGCAGACATACACAGATAACATGGACCCTTGTCCGAGAGGGAAGCTTATCAGCATGGCTGGTGTGCTTCGCAGAGACTGCAAAGGTGGCGGCTGCGCCAAGGGTGTGGGTAGACAGGAGAGAGGGAAGCCTTTTCACACAGAAGAGGTGCTTTAAGAACGGGGCCTAAGAGCTTTTTGTAATACAGAGTGAAGCCTACAGTGGAGAGAATGGAGAAACAGTGAATAGATGATGTATTTTGCAACATACTCGGAAGGCCAAGGCAGAGAGATATGAGGTCATGCTGACAGCACACGCAGTAACATGCCGAGACAAGTAACACGCAGGGAGACAGGCAGGCATTTTGCTAAACGCTGAGGGAGAGACATTCTTAGACCGGCATGATGACCGAATGAAATGACCAGACCGAAATGACCAGACCTTGATGACCATCTGAGATCCATGATGGCTGACACCTTGTGACTTTGCAGCACCAGAAAGAGACTGGCTTTTGTCACCTTGTAATGTGACTTTGCATCATGGCTGTTTGATACTGGGAATTATGCAGTGCATCACTGCTATTTGGATGGTCTCCAGATGCTCTGGAGGATCTGAAAGAGATGATGTGTTGTCTTAAGGCAGTGGTGCACAATATGTGGCCTGTCGTGTAGTACACAGTTAAATGAGCCAGGCTCCAGACATCACGATTGCCTGCGTCCTAACAGAGGCCGGAAGGTAACAAATCCGCAAAGCCTCATGCTAGGTTGCATGCAGTTGCTACGTAAGAAATAAAGAGCTAATTCACTTGGTGCGGCTCGGTGTCTTTATTTCCCATCACGATTTCAGAACCTCCCACATACAAATAAAGGACACGACAATGGCGATGAGGATGGGATAGGCTTGTGTGACTGCATTCCCATCCCATATTCTTTTTTTCTCATGTTCCTGCAAGGGGCGATACACACATGCTCCACTACACCTGAAAAATGACAGAACAAGGACAGGAACAAAGAGAACGCCATGAGGCATTCCGTAGGCCGGAGCCTTTCGACATGCAAGATCAACAATCACTTGGACCAAGGAGGGAGAGATGGCACAGGTGCTTTGAAAACTACCTGGAGACCCATGATGAACAGGCCCTTGATTGTTTCGCAAGAAGTCTGCCCCTAAATCTCGTGGGAGGCGACGTACAAGACCGCATCCTCACTTTCTTGCGGGAAGATGTGAAAACATTTGCTGGTCTGAGGGACACATTATGCGTGTACTTTGACCAACAACGAAGCATCGACCACGAAAGGCACACGTTCAATACGGCAAGTCAACTCACAGGCATGGATGCATTTGGACCAGGCTTCGCAAGCTGGTGGTGCACTGCGAATTTCACACATTTTCGAAAGAAGAAGCAATACATCTCAGATCATTGGTGGCTGTCTGTCGTCATCATTCAGAAAGAAGCTGCTACGAGAGCCACTTCTGCTAAATGCCAATCTACAGATGGCCAGGACAGAAGCATGCACCGACACACTGACAAGCCAAATAGAGTGTAACAAAGGTCCTTCAAAGGAACAGATATAACAGGTGACTCCAGGGGGACGCAGTAGATACACTGGTGGCAAACAGACAAGAAGTCATGTTTCCATGAGCAGGTGCTATCGCTTCGGACTGTCATTTCCACATGATACAGGTCTGAAAAACGCTCGGCATTTCGACTTAAATGCACTATATGTGGTTGTGAGACTCATTTGGCCATTGTGTTAAATCCCCTGCCAAGTCGACTTCAGTGGCCTAACTATACTACGACGAGGCAAGAAAAAACAGCATGCAGCATGGGGCCAAGAAGAGACGCAATAATGTGAGGCAAGTACACCAGATAACAGGAAGATCTCCTTCACCCTCACTAGTCACCCTCACCCTTACTAGTGAATGAGAACGAACCCTGTTGTCAGAATCGAAATAATATTATACCTCCTATCGCATTGTTTGAATGTGTGTTGGCCTACGCCAAGTTGTCTAAAAACATTGTGTAAATAGATTCTGCGGCAAGGTCTTGACCTTAATGTACTGTGTAAATCACCATCTTGGAATTAGCCGCCATTTTAGGTTCTCTTGCAATGTGGAAGTCACCCTGAACACCAAAATGGAGGCCGAATGAAATTTCGAGTAGGATTCTGGCCGTTGTGACCTCCGCACACATGAATAAATAATATGCCTGCAGGCCACTTGTCGGGGTCGTGAACTGAGACCTTGTCCTATCCCTGACCTATGTGTAAATGAACAACTGTATCAGCGAAACTGATCGAAATGCATACATTAGGGGATTGACCTGGCGAGGAACCCTAGACCTGGTCCTAAGAATGGTTAACCCGTGAGGGGGTTGGCCAGAGCTGGATAAAAAAGTATAAAAGCACGAGTATCCCAATGTACGGTCTCTCACACTAACGCAGTGAACTCTCGTTGAAAGTTTGTTCTGTTACTCTGAGAGCCGAATAGCTATCGGTTTGTCAATTGACTTCTTGGTAATTGTTGTAGCTTTTGAATAAAGCACTTTGTATGTTCTCTGTAACCTGTATTGGTGTGTTTCCTTTGGGCTTCCCGGCCTCATATCAATTTCTTTGTTTCCACAGTTGGCGCCCGAATAGGGACCCTCAAGATTGATGCCGGATCATTGAAGGTTGATGCAGACTATCGAACCGGGATAGGACGGTGTGATTCTGCGGGCCCGACCGATCGAGACGCGATACCTCGGCAGCGCTGCACGATCCGATCCTTGGACGATAGTCGTGTGGTCTAACACGGCATCTTGACGAGGGTCCACATTTTGAGGCGGGCAGATTTGCCGAAACCACCAAACACAAGGTAAAATTTGTTAGGTAAGTTCTTTGATAAACCGTACGTCCTCCTTAGGTTTGGTCAGGTGCAGTCGTGACCCGGCTCTTAATTTAACCCTGACAATTTGAATTTGGCGTATTGTATCTGCAGACACAATTATTGACCAGGTAACACCAATTTTTTGTGAAAGGCCTGGGAAATTGTCTAGCTGCTTTAGGGCTCTGTTCCGCAGCGATCGACAATCCTTGGAATTTAGCCGCCCGGCACCATAGGAGGGGTCGCCGGCGTGTACTATGTACTGTAAGTATGGCATTGGAAGTATAGTATTCAATGATATTTGGCACAGACAGACCAGACATGCCTCCGAATTTCAGTGGCCAATCAATGGTAGTTTTGAGATCCCCCGTATTGAATACTTAGAATTGATCTTGTTAAAGAAAAAGGCCAGACCAGCAGCCTTTGATGTGTTACAGAATTGGAAAAAAGAAGCATTACAGCAGTTTAAAAATAGGCATAAACATGCACGTCGTCATAAAACAAACGCCGAAAAAGCATTATTATATTATAAAGAAAAGCGTTCAGAATCAGTTAAAAATATGGATAGAGATTTTTCACTCGGTATCCAGAAAATTTACCCCTCTAAAGATTTCCATGTTTCTGAGGAATTTATCGAGAAGTTATTAAACGAACGCAGGCCTGATGCCTCAGCGCCACCTCCGTATGCTCCTATTTTGGGCGCTCTGCCCATTCCTGTTGTTGCTCCTGTTGTTATTCCTGTTCCCCCTGTACAACCTATTGTTCCTAGTCCTCTGGTTGTTGTTCCTCCACCTATCGCACCGTCCCTTCCTTCTGCACCGATAGTTGCACCTTTATTAAATTTACCTATACCTCCGCTCCCGAGTGGCCCCGTATTGACTGAAGTTGATCCAGGTGCAGGATCAAAGATTGTGACTCGTAGTACTGTTTCTGCAGATAAGAAACAGGAATTGTTTGCATGGGCTAAGCATTGCATGGAGAAAGGTGATCAAGTTAATGTTTTTTCCACATTATCTAATTTGAATAGTTTTCCCGAGAAAAATGTTTTTTCGAAGGTTTGGGGACTCATTTGTGTGTGATGTGGGGTAGATTACAAAATTCAGATCTTCCACAAGGGGTGAGAGATCTGAATGCTTTGGCACTTTCGAGGGACACAGAGCAGAATGTATATGGGCATGTTGAAAAATTGTTTGAGTTTAGGAAAGACTTTGAAAAGTCACGAGATGAGGACGACGAAGAGGATAGAATATACGTACAGACACGGTTCCTTCCGTGCCATAGATCGGCACCTGAGGAAGTACGAATTTGTACTAAAGATGCAGTTCGATGGATCTCGGATTCATCGATTCCGCCAGATACAGTAGAAATGCAAAGAAAGGTAATTCAGGTGATGCTACAGCACCTGCAAGAGGAATGTGTAAGGAAGAGGGTTAGTTGCCCCATAGAATTATTGGGGATTTGTAAAAGGGCTTTCTCGCCCGATACTTCTACAGCTGCCTTAGCGCTTGACCTGGCAATGTTGCTTAGTAAGCGGCCGGAGGTACCTATATCTCAGTTGCCTATGAGAGAGGTTCCTCCGACCTTTGTCCCAAAAGTTGAGATTCCCGCCAACGCTGGGACTGGTGCCCCCGCTGTGGATATCCCTGCACATTATGTATCGCAATTTGTTCACGTCCCGTTTTCACGACAGGAAGTGAACACAATTAGACAATCAGTTCCCGATATCAGGAAAAACCCGACGGGGTTTTACAAAGAAATAGAGTCTGTTTTGCAGTCCTCTGTGTTCACCTTGAGTGACATTGACTTGTTATTCCCTGTACTCCTACCCATAGATGTATGGAAACAGGCTCGGACAATAGACGATGTGCCGGGGTTGGGAGATACGTGGGCTAATATGATTAGAAACAGAGTCGGGTAAAAGGTTGTTCGTGGACAAATTTGTACGTGGATTGTTACCTGACATCCAGTCACAGATTATGTCCTCTGAGAGCGCTTGGCAGGCAAAATCTCAATCTGAGGTTTTGCACATGGCTCAGTATTATGAGAACCGTGTTAATAATGAGAAGGAAAAAATTGAAAAGAGAAAGGGAGATTTGAAAACCAAAGTATTATTACAGCAAATTGTTAGAAACCCCAGAGGAGGCACGACACAAACTAGAGGTCAGTATGTCCCAAAAGGAAATGCTCCTTTGGGTCTTGTGATTAATCAATGAATGTGTTTATTGCCGCCAGGAAGGTCATTGGCGAGCACAGTGCCCTGTCCTTCGCCAGAGGTCAAACAGTGCGTTTGGGGGTATGGGTAGACGACCTAGGGGCCGCCCTGGAGCAGGGGGCCCTGATAGAGGTCAGCTTTTACAAGATCCCCAGCAACCTTTTTCACGGGAAAATCAGACCTCGAGTATGGACTCGAGGAACATATTTGATCACCCTTCTGCTGCCTACCTTTCTGAAGAGCTTCCTTTCAACGATTCTCTATTTCATTAGGATTGCCTGAAGCAGGGTTTGGAACCTTCACCTATTCCCGTTAATCAGAAAGGCCCCTACGTTGAATTATTAGTAGGGAATAGGAAACACCAGTTTTTGATTGACACTGGAGCACAGAAGTGCTCCATTGATCATTCTCGGGTTCCAAACATCCCACTGTCAGGGCAAACAAATGTTTCCGTAGGGTTTTCTGGTATACCAACTGTCTGTCCGGTTTCTGCACCGGTGTCTGTTTCTTTGGGTCCCTTTACGGACCATTGTCCTTTTCTTCTCACTTCGAACTGTGGAGAGAATTTGCTGGGGTTGAATTTGTTAAAGAAATTGAACGCAGTAATTCATTGTTCTTCGGATGGAGTACGGCTGACGATTTCACCACCGCAACCTCCTAATTCTCAGTTCTTGATTCGACCTTTACCTCCCGAGTTTAGCATTGTCCCGGAATGTTTGTGGGCGGTGGACGACAATGATGTCGGAGTGTTACAGATTGAGCCCGTTAAAATAGTACTGAAACATGGGGTGAAACTGCCACGCATTACGCAGTATGAAATATCAGTCGAGGGCGAACGTGCTTTGAAATGCATTGTCTCCGATTTTGTGCATCGTGGGGTGATCGAGGAGATTACAGGTAGTTTGTGTAATAGTCCGATCTTGCCTGTATATAAGAAAGGTGACAATGCAATTCCATACCGGTTCATAATTGATCTTCGTGCTATTAACAGAGTGGTCGCACCACAATTTCCTATTGTGCCCGATTTGACGACGATATTGACAATGATCCCTTCTACGGCTACGCACTTCAGCGTTGTGGATTTAAAAAACGCTTTCTTTAGTATTCCTATACATAAAGAAAGCAGATATCTGTTTGCGTTCACCTTGGGGGGACGCTCATTTACATTTACAAGGGCACCTCAAGGGTATACTGAATGTCCCAGTATTTATAGTAGAGCTTTGAAAGAGCAGCTCGACACCCTTGAATTGCCACCTACTTGTACGCTGCTTCAATATGTTGACGATTTGCTTTTGGCTGCAGACTCTGAGAGTGCTTGTAAAGAAGGCACTGTACTGTTGCTTGTTCATCTAGCTAAAAATGGTCACAAAGCTTCGCTTAAAAAATTTCAATATTGTTGTCAGGAGGTTGCCTATTTAGGCTACCTCCTGTCAAAGGAGGGGAGAAGATTGACACCTGAAAGAATAAAACACATTTCTGGCATGTCTGTTCCAAATACACAGAAGGAAGTCAGAGCCCTGATAGGTATGGCTTCTTACTGTAGGTTGTGGATCCCGAACTTCTCACTAGTGATAAAACCGATGTTGGCTCTGACGAAGAAGGGTATTTCTCTGCCACTGCCATGGGAATCGGAACATCAACGATCATTTGAGCTTCTCAAAACCGCGCTATGTTCTGCACCGGTTCTGGGTACTCCAAATTATGACAAGGCCTTTGTGTTGTTTGTGCATGAATGTGATGGATGTGCTTTGGCTGTGTTAACACAGGAACACGGAGGGAAGAATAGGCCGTGCGGCTACTACTCCTCCGCCCTTGATCCTGTCGCATGTGCTTTGCCAAGATGTTTGCGCGCTGTCACTGCTGCTGCCGCATCTGTAAAACAGAGTGAGGGAATGGTCCTAGGCCATGATTTGATTTTGATGGTACCTCACTCTGTTGATATTCTATTGAACAAAACCCAAACGCAACACCTCACCTCTGCGCGGTTAACAAGGTATGAACTAATTCTGTTTGCCCCTCATATTTAAGTTAAGAGGTGTTGTGTTCTTAATTCGGCTGAACTCTTACCTTTCCCGCAAAACACTGTTTGCGGTGACGAGGAATTACATGACTGCCTGTATACCACTGAACAAGAAACGAAGGGCAGGATAGATCTCATAGATACTCCTTTGGATAATGCAGAAGGGGAGCTGTTTTGTGATGGCTCCTGCTTCAAACTTTCGGATGGTACATCTACAGCTGCTTATGCAGTTACTACATTGAGCAAAGTTGTCGAAACTAAGAGAATTGCACATAACTCCGCGCAGGCCGCAGAGATTATAGCGTTGACCCGAGCTTGTGAACTTTCCCAGAGGCGTAGAGTAAATATATATACTGATAGTCAGTACGCATTTGGGGTGGCTCACAACTTTGGAAGGCTCTGGTCGGAAAGAGGGTTCCTGACCTCACATGGGACCAAGATCCAGCATGGCCCCTTGATAGTGCAATTACTCTCGGCACTCTCACTCCCTAAACAGTTAGCGATCATGAAATGTGCAGTACATCGGAAGGTCGTAGATGATGTGGGCAAAGGGAACGCTTTTGCGAATTTGATAGCCAGACAAACGGCCACAGACCTTAGCACGGACATGTTTGCCTCGAGGGAAATGAGAGATGCTTGCATAATGGATGAAGGTATTGGGTCTGTGCGAGATATTCAAACTGATGCCACAATAGAAGAATCTAAAAGGTCGGCCGAAGGAATGGGGAAACTGGATGATGAAGGGTGTTGGGTGGATACATCCGAAGGGAAATGGTTGCTCCCTGATTCATATGTATTGGCAATGGTTACGATGGCACACGGTCCTACGCATGTGTGTGCCCAGCAGATCACGAAAATGTTAGAACAAGTTTGGGTAAATGACAAGATTCTGGAGACTGCGAAGAGGCACGTCCAGAACTGTATGATCTGCCTGCAGCACAATGTGTGTAAGGGGACAGTGACTCCAAGGGGAATTTTTGGGCCCCCTTCTGTTCCCTTTGAGGTCATTCACTTTGATTTTATTGAGATGGAACAATGTAATAATCTAAAATATGTTCTTGTAATTATTTGTGCCTTCAGTAAATGGGTCGAGGCTTTTCCCATCAAAGATGCTACCGCCATGACCACTGCAAAGATTATGGTAAAATAATTCTTTCCTCCATTTGGGCTCCCGAGGATAATCTGGTCGGATAATGGTCCTCACTTTATTGCAGCAGTAATTTTGCAGATATGTACAGCCCTATGTATTGAGAAACGATTTCACTCAGCTAGACATCCTCAAAGCGCTGGGTTGGTGGAAAGACACAACGGTATTTTAAAGAATAATCTTGCAAAAACATGTGCCGATACCAAACTAAAATGGCCAGATGCCTTACCTATCGTGTTATTTGCTATGCGTACCACACCTCAGACTAAAACTGGGCTTTCTCCATTTGAAGTAGTGATGGGGAGACCTGCTAACATTTGGGGTCTCCCAAAACCTAAAGCCCTGAGAGAGGTGGAAAATGTATTGCTTGTAGACTACTGTAACCAGTTAACTAAAAACCTGTATTTCATTTATCACCAGGTGCACTCAGCTTTACCTGTACGGTTCACGGGCCCAGGACACAATATACAACCTGGAAGTTGGGTCCTAGTGAAGGCCTACGAGAGGTCTTCCTGTCTCGCGCCTCGCTGGCGGGGACCCCAACAAGTGTTATTGGTCACCAGGACAGCAGTGCGGGTGGCAGGAAAGAAGGACTGGCTTCACGCGACGCACGTCAAGAAACTTCCTCACCCAACGCCACACGTTACAGAAGAAGCAGAACCCCTTGCTGATGCTACAGTCTCTGATCTTGGAGTAGCAAACAGCGCTGTGAGTGCGTCGGAGAAGTTCTCTGAGCCCGAGGAGCTTGGGGAACAGTCCATTTCGTCTCCGCACTCTCTTGAAAAATCACTTCCGGAAAATGCTGTTTCGAGCTCTGCGACATCCGTCGCCTCCGACACGTCGCTTCCCTCAGGAAGTGACGCTACTTTACTTCCGGACCAGACAATTTTGGGTACCATCAGGTACAACCTTCGACCAAGGAAATAGAACTACGGCACAAGTTTTTGCGTGCATTCGGAAAAAGGAAGTGATTGGAAATCCTCTTGTTAGGAGAAAGTTTTGTTGAACAAAAGGGATTCTGCTGGCTAGGGTTGGGAAGGACTAAGAAATTGCGCGACCGTAGCGTCGCCAGCAACGAACATTGGGGTTGTCGATTGAGGAACTATGATGCCTGCCACCTCGGCTGCTGCCCCCCGCATTGGACTTGTGAATAAGGGGGTGACCAAATTGGACAATGAACAATGTGCCTGGGCCCCGAAAACGTACTGCTGTGTGTTGATAATGATAATTGTTATTTTTGCAACTGCTGCTGTAGGACTTTGGTATTTCGAAGAAATCTATCCTCTGAAACCTTTATTACCGACCGAGATTGTACCAACTGTTTTGACTCCCTCTGTACACCTTCACACTCTGTCCCCTAGATACTTCCAACATAGACAAAAGTATCATAATAACACTCTGATGATAGTAATGAATGCTACTCATGCCATTTTTAATAAGAGTAATTGTTGGATTTGTACTCATTTACCGCAACATGGGAACAAGGGACTGGGATGGTATATACATCCTCTACCTTTAACGACTGCTTGCTATGCCTCTCTTAGAGCACTATTGTTTGGCCGATGGAATGATAGCATCTCAGGGAACTTTGATGGAACTAATTTGAATGATTTCGAGAGACGTGAATTGACTCCCCTGGGAAGCTCGCTTTTCGCAAATAGAAGTAAACCTAACGTCGCTTCTATTAGGCCGTCTGATAAACTATCTCTTCCTTTTCAAACTCTGATTTCCTTTAAAATGGCTCCGATAGGCAATAAGGACGCTGTACCTCCTTCTTATTCTATAAATCATAGTCCTGACTCGGTTCCCTTCTGTGTACAGAGAAATGGCACTAGGCCAATGGGAGATTTTGAAGCTTGTAAAAACATTGTAAATTTGACGGGGGAAAACAGGCCTCTGTATGTAGGGGGGCCTGTTTATTTTGTTTGTGGTAGTTTAGCATTTCCCTGGTTGCCCAAGGATTGGCAGGGAACCTGTTATTTAGGAATATTGTTACCCGGGGTATTTGTAGCAAGTACATTAGAGATTTCTAAGGCTCGCCCGTGGCGAGACGAGAACGGAGATACCCCTGGGCAAGTATTGGGAGACATAGCGAAATCAGTTGTGCCCTTTTGGGGACAAATAACAAACTCAGAGAACATTAGGGGATTAGTAAGGGTACTGGAGAGAACGATCAACCGGACCACGGACATACTCTACAATATGATCTTAGAGCAAAAAGCAATAAGATTGGTAGCACTCCAAAATCGAATGGCATTAGATGTCATTTTGGCAGAACGAGGTGGAGTATGGAAATTAGTGGGGTACGCTTGCTGTGTTTTCGTACCAGACTCCTCGCCAACAATTTTCAAAGCAATACAGAATTTGCATACTCTTAGTTCTGAAGTACATATCCCTGTAGGAGACTGGAACCTTAGCACTTGGTTCTGGGATTCTTTACGATCTTGGGGTTGGAAGGTGCTTTCTGTTATTCTGGTTATTTTGGGTATCCTGTTATTCCTTTGTTGCTGTTTTCAATGCCTCCCAAGTATATGTGGAATGTTAGGGGGATGTTGTGCCCAAGCAGTGAGCGCAATAGGGCATAAAATATATGCCCCAGATACAGCATCTAAATAATTCATGTTACAAGAGGTTTTTATGAACGACCTTATGGCTATAGACATTACAGACAATGATGCGGAATCTATGGATGATAACACATGGAGTTATTTTCAAAAGTATTAGGAATGATGTTAGCACTTGGCATAGGCCAAAAGGAGAGTCTGTCGGAATCGAAATAATATTATACCTCCTATCGCATTGTTTGAATGTGTGTTGGCCTACGCCAAGTTGTCTAAAAACATCGTGTAAATAGATTCCGCGGCAAGGTCTTGACCTTAATGTACTGTGTAAATCGCCATCTTGGATTTAGCCGCCATTTTAGGTTCTCTTGCAATGTGGAAGTCACCCTGAACACCAAAATGGAGGCTGAATGACATTTCGAGTAGGATTCTGGCCGTTGTGACCTCCGCACACATGAATAAATAATATGCCTGCTGGCCACTTGTCGGGGTCGCGAACTGAGACCTTGTCCTATCCCTGACCTATGTGTAAATGAACAACTGTATCAGCGAAACTGATCGAAATGCATACATTAGGGGATTGACCTGGCGAGGAACCCTAGGCCTGGTCCTAAGAATGGTTAACCCGCGAGGGGGTTGGCCAGAGCTGGATAAAAAAGTATAAAAGCACGAGTATCCCAATGTACGGTCTCTCACACTAACGCAGTGAACTCTCGTTGAAAGTTCGTTCTGTTACTCTGAGAGCCGAATAGCTATCCGTTTGTCAATTGACTTCTGGTAATTGTTGTAGCTTTTGAATAAAGCACTTTGTATGTTCTCTGTAACCTGTGTTGGTGTGTTTCCTTTGGGCTTCCCGGCCTCATATCAATTTCTTTGTTTCCACACTGTGACTATGCATTCACGAACAATGAGAGAGAACCCTGTGACTATGCATACATGATGAATGCAGTGACAACATCAGCTGAGAGTGATGTTAACATGAGGATAGGAGACTACCCGGTGAGCTTTGTAATCGCCAAAGGGGCCACCGTCATCATCATATGCATCTCAGAGTATCAGAATATTGAAAATGTCGAACCCTCCACAACTGGTTCCATCTGAACTGAAAATATTCCAATGGGGAGAAAAGGGCCCTGTGCACAATCATGGAAAATTCTCAATGACTCTTTGGTACAAAGGAAGACATGCCGTCACAGAGCTAAAAATACTACAGGGTGAAGTTCCTGGGAGCAACCTTCTAGGCCACCCTACTGCCCTTAGAATTGAAATTGCAGCAGTGACCTACAACATGAGGCAGGACGACACCATCATGTAGATCTTTCCAGCACTGTTTACTGGCTTGGGGTATCTCGAAGGAGACCCCATAACTTTACACATCAATGAATATATGACTGCTGTCGCTCAGCACCCCAGGAGGATACTGCTTGACCTCCAAGCTCAAGTGGAGAAAGAAATACAAAGTCTGCTCGAACAAGACATAATGGAACCTGCCAGTGGCCCTACCCCTTGGGTGTCTCACATAGTGGCAGTTCCAAAGAAAGGCGCACCTGGTACAATGCGCATATGTGTCTAATGAGACAGGCTAACAGAGCGATTGGATGTGAGAGACACCCTGGACTGCACCTAGACAACCTGATTAGCCTACTGAATGGATCCCAGATATTCTTGAAACTCGATCTCAACAAGGGATACCATCCGATAAAGATAGATGAACAATATCACCACCTTTGCCACGGATGTTGGGCTTTTTAGGCACAAAAGGCTCAGCTTTGGAATTTCGTTGTCAGCAGAAATATTCCAGGAAAGCATAATAAAGGTCATTCGTCACATCAAAAACTGTTTCAATTAGTGATGATATCCTGGTATTTGGAGCCACTTCAGAAGAGCATGATGAGGCACTACATGAAGTGTGCATCACACTGATGGAAGCAGGATTAATGCTAAATCATGAAAAGTGCACATTTCGCAAGGACCGTCTCAAATTATTTGGGCATATATTCTCACAAAGTGGAATGAGTCTGGATCCAAGCAAGGTTGATGCCATAACTTGGAATTCGCCACCGGAAGATGTCAGTGATGTTCGATCATTCCTAGAAATGGCAAGCTACTGCATTAGATACATACGTTTTTTGCCACCATGAGCGCCCCACTCGGAGACCTTACCCAACAGGGACATGTTTTTCAATGGACCTCAGAGTGTTAGAGAGCGTTAATGCAGATCAAACAAGATGCAGTGTCTGCAGAGAACATAGCATATTTAAATTCAGACCTATGCACCGAACTAACAGTGGACGCTAGTCCAGTCGGACTAGGAGCCATTCTGGCGCAACACCAACCGGGATGCGAAACACCAAAGAAAATGGTTGCGTACATCAGCAAAAATCTTTTGGATATGGAATGAAATACTTTCAGCTACAAAAAGAAGGGCTAGCTGTCATATGGGCCAGCAAGCACCTTCAAATGTTTCTTTTGAGAAAGGCATTTACCGTCATCACAGACCATCAAGCGTTGGTCACCATCTATGACAATCCACACTGCAACATGCCTCCTTGCATAGAAAGGTGGGGCCTACATTTACAGGACTTTGACTTTACCATATTACACAAGCCAGGCAAGGAATATAACCCTGCAGATTTCATGTCACGTTAACCCCTGGCTAACAACCCTCCGGAAACATTGATGGCAGAAGAGTCCGTCAATTTTTTCACTCTACAAGGAACTCCGAAAGTAGTTACCACCAAAGCACTACGAGAACATACTCAACAAAATGGTCTGCTAGTGAAACTAAAGGACATCAAAAAGCCCAGAAGGTGGCGCGAAGCGAATAGTGGAAATGCAACTGAACTAACTGTTTTCCTACGTGTACATGAGGACCTCTCGATATCAGCAGATGGGCTGGTAATGCAAGGACATTGCATAGTCATTCCAGAGAGCTTGCAAAAAGCTCTTGTTGACTTAGCCCACAGAGGTGTCATGGCTGCCAAACGGCAAATCAGAGACACCATGTGGTTCCTAAGTCTCAACGAAATCGTGGAATGTGTCATATTTGTCAAAGCACCTCAAGAGCAAATGTTCTGGAACTGCTTCGAATGTCCGAACTCCCATGCCAACCCTAGGCGCATCTTGCCATTGATTTATTGGACCATTTGGAACGAACAAATACTGCATAGTCATTATGGACGAACTTTCACGATTCCCTTTTGTCCAGCTGCTGAATTCTACATCGGACAGTTCAGTAATACCAGAGCTAAACAACATTTTCTCACCATGGAGCATTCCGGAAATACTTAAATTGGACAATGGACCACTGTTCAACAGCATTGAGTTTGCTCGATTCATGGAACACATGGGCATATAACACAGAAAGTTCATGCCAGTATGACCTCAAGTAAACAGCATGGTCAAAGATTTATGGGGAGTTTAAAGAAGGTGCTGCAACAAAATAAACTGTGCTCCATGTCAATCAATCAGGCTGTCTGAAACATGTTGAGGGACTATGGGAACTTGCCGGATGGAACGACAGGACTGTGTCCTTCAGAATTGATGTTTGGCAGGTGGACCCAAACCAGACTACCACACAATGCAATCGTGCCATGGAGAGGAGCAGATGAACTTTGAATAGTGCACCCGGCTAAGAAAAGAAACATGAAAGAATATGCCAATGTCAAGCATTGGCCCACCAATTGAAGTCTTCAGTGCAGGGACAAAATCCTTGAGCACCAGAGGCAAAGCAAAAAAAATGGACTGGAAATGTGGTCCTGCACATCTGATAATCAATCATGTGAAAGGTGCAATGATCACTGCCAGATCTGCACACAAGGTCATCATGAGAAACGCATCTCACTTCAAGCTGTTCAAAGATGGCCAGCGGCACAGGGAGGAGGAAGAAAGTGAGGTGTCACTGCTCGAAGATGATGTGGGGGAACGGGAAGTCGAGGTGAGGCCAGCAGTGTCAATGAGATCTGGGAGACGCATCACATGTCTGATACGTCTGATTGAGGAGATATGACTGCAGAACTGTGAATGAACAATATTGTTAAACTGTTTGTCAGAATGGAAAGATGTTGTGTCCGGCAAGGACACAATTAAAGTTGCCAGGCTCCTGACATCACGATTTCCTGATTTCCTATGGTCTGTCAGAGGCCGGAAGGTAACATATGCGCAAAGCCTCATGCTAGGTTTCAGGCAGTTTGCGTGTAAGAAATAAAGAGCTTGTTCAACCGGTACAGTAAAAAAGTAGACCTTAAAACTTGTGGGGGGTTTTTAAAGTCAAATACGTGCACCGACACTGCTACCAACCAGTCATCCCCATGGATAGTTTGGCCTACTATACGGGGCTCATCCAGCATTCCAGCATAAACATTTGTCTTAGGGTAACAACCACCACATGCGTTCAGTTCCTGTTCTGTGCAGCAACACTTTTGGCAAATGTGTGTGTATGTGTGTAAATGTGTGATGAATACAGAAAGCACATTGCTGAATTAGGTGCCATTCTGTCATTGGTGCAGCTTTGCAATCCCTCGAAATGTAGTCATTTGTTGTGACCGTGCAGAACAACGGTGATCTCAGAGAATGCATGCTGGTCAGTGAGGATAGCTGAGGTGCAACCCGTGTGTCTTGGAAGCAAGACAACGCAAAGCAACACAGCTGTGATTCCCGCCTTGCCCTTAGACACTGGTCGGTATTTGTTATGAAAGAACAATTATAATTATAACACTGCCAGTGCCTGATTCTGAGCGCCATGCAAAACAAAATAAGTGCCATTGGATGATGAAACTGCACTTTTCTTATATGTTCCATATTATGTACCTATATTTAATTTGATACGAGCTATGGTAGAAATAAGAAAACTGTAGGTCCATCACAGAGTCAGATTTAATTTACATGGAGCACATACTCAAACCCTCAGCTGAAAAAAAGCTGAAAAAAAGATGTGTGCCACCCTATTTGCTTGACTATCAGCTGAGAACACCTTTGGCGTGGTGAAGAACAAAAAATACTCCTTATGTTTGGAAAAAGTCTACAAAACACTCTGAGCTCTTCAGGAGGGCATCCAACTGCTTCTACGGAAGAATGCAATCCAGCCAGTCCACAGTGGGGACCATGGGCTAGAGATTTACTCATTTCCCTTCTTGTTCCTCAAGCCCTCTGGGTAGTGGCAGCCTGTCGTATACCTCAAGAGGATGAACCTTCATGTCAGGAAGATAACCTTCTAGAAGAAGATTCTCCAGGAAATCATGCCATTCGTTTGAAAGAGCGACTTTCTCTGCGCCACAATCAGAAGGATGTCTATTTTCAAATCCCTATCCAGGTGGAGTGCAGGCATTTTCTCAGGTTTGCAGTGTGGGAGGAACAGTTCTGAGGGCTGCCCTTTGGACTTGGCTCTTATGGTCTTCACAATGGTCCTGGCTCCCCTGTAAGCACTGCTCCACCCCCAGTGCCTTTGTCCACGCTCATATAAGGGTGACTAGTTACTGCATGCCCCCTCTTCATCCCTTGCCCTCAGGAACATATCTATTTGTGGGATCACCTGGAGAGGTTAGGCTGGATGGTGAACACACAGAAGTATATTCTGGCCCACACTCAGGTACTGAAGGGCGTTTCGATACCCAGAAGGAATGGATCTCCTCACCCCTCACAGAGACATAAAGCTGCAATAACAGGCTAGGACCTTCCTCAGCAGGGAGGATGTTTCGGCCCTACAATGATTGTAAGTGCAGGGACACTTGGCAAACCAGTCGTTGTGGTCCGATAGGCCATGTTTGAATGAGCCCTTTGGATTTCAAAAATCCTGGCCAACTGGGATTTACTTTCCAATGACTACACTAGCCAGAGAACAATCTCCCATGTGGCTACAGGGATATCACCTGTTTCATCAGTTCTCCTTTGATCCCCCTCAGCCACTCATACTCACAATGTATACCAGTCAGATGAGGGAGTGGGGTGATACACAGGGGTCTTTTGCCCTTCTGGGAAAAGGTCCAGATGGGAGAGGGAGAGGTCATTGAACTAGAGTGATGTAACAGCTATTTGGAGGAATCACAGTGCTTGCATCCATTGATTCTATGTGATTACAAAGAATACATAGCAGAGAATGATTTTTCAGCGAAAACAATAACTGTGAAAAAATATCAAAATATCTCTGTTTCCTGTTTCCCGTTTCTCCATGTGCTTAAACCAACTCCAATCCCATTCCCACCCATTGTATCCCCTTACCCCACCCCCATATCTATTTTTTAAAATGTCAGATGTTTTTTTCTCTGTTTTTGTTTCTCTGTTATAGCATTCTCTGTAATTGTGTTCTCTATTGACACCGGATACCACAGGCATTCTCTTTGGTGAAAGCTGTCCAGATCTGCATGGACAATCAGCTGGCAGTGGTATACATTAACGACATGGCAGCATCATTTCCCACACTCTCCAACAGAATGGCCAGATGTCAATCTGCTGTCTCTTCAAGCCTCATATATCCAAGAGGTGTGAATTATCCAGACAGACGCCTTAAGCAGGGTTTTTCCATCCTCAGTAGGCTACGCCTAAAGTGTCCTGGTGATCAGATTGATTGACGGCAGGTTTGGAACGCCTGCAGTCACAACCTGTCTTCTTCCAGTCATGATGCCTGATCCTATACTGCATATAAAGGAGTTTCAATTCTCTAGCAATAGGCACAGATACCCCGGTCTCCTACCTGTCCCCATTTTCTCTTGTTTGTCTTGCTTCCATTGCTGCTGATCCTCAAAATCCTGCTGAGGGTCAAGAGAGAAAGGTCTTGGCTTATCCTGGTGGCCCCATTCTGGCCTCAGAATATTTTGCTTCCCTTCCTGCTGTACCTCTTTAAATAGTCTCCCCCTCCCCTGCGCATGGGTCCCTCCTGCTGAGGTGGCCTATCCTCTGGGGGCCAACTCTGTCCTGATTGGTCTTCATGGCACAGTTCCTGAATTGGTAAGTGTGTTAAGGGTGGATCTGCATCCAGGCCTGGGCAGGGCTGTGCAGGACTGCAGGCATCTGTCCACTCTCAAGGCATATGCCAGACACTGGTGGTCATTTGGCTACTGGTGTCTCGGAAAGGAGGTTGATCCCCTTTCTTGCATCCCTGTGTGTGTCTTAGATTTTCTTCAAGTGGAGTCTGATTTGGAGTTGGTTGCCTCGACCATGAGGGTTCACGTAGCAGGAGACAGGGCCTTTAGGGCCAGTGTGGGTGTTCATTGCTCCCGTGGAGAAACTAGTGGCTTGCCTCCTTTGGGGGGTAGAGATCTCTCATCCTAGAGTTCCTTCCTCCTTCCCCTTTCCCTAAATGGGACCATACCGTAGTCCTAAGGGCCCTTTCTTGCCCCCCTTTGGGCCCTTGGCAGAGCTTCCCATCAGTATCCGTTCTAAAAAGTCTGTTTCTGGTGGCTGGGGCATCTTCTCGTTGGGAGTTGGGGGCACTGGTTGTCTTTGGAACTTAACTGAGATCCATCCCAGAGGATCTAATCCTATGTCCCTCCCTCTATTCAAGCCAAGGTCATCTCTGATTGTCATCTCAATGATGATCTGGTACTCTAACTCTTAGTGACTTCTCTTGTGAAATGTATACTTACATGTCACACCCCCTGGATATGGCCAGGGTGGTGTAGTTGTACCTGGCCAAGATGGTGGTTTCCAGGAAATATGGCCAGTTGTTTGTCATGTTTGCCTGGGGCGGGCAGGTAGGATGCCATCCACTGCAAGCTTGAGAGAAGGGTGAGCATGGTTTTCGCATGAACTATCTACCCACTCCTGAAGCCATGTCGGGTAGGTCCACCCATGCTATGTCGGCCATGTGGATGGCCTTCAACGGTATTCCCTTGCGGGATATTTGTAGTGCAGCAACTTCGAGATCCACTGAGAGGTTCATCTCTCATCATAAGGTGCATATTCGTCTGCCTAGACAACCCTTCTGTTCTGTGTTGTCTTGTGTCAATGACTAATGGTTTTCCATAGGTTTTTGGTGTCGCACTGCAGCTGCGTGTGTGCATTCTTTGGTGTGCAATTCACCCGTGATGTTGACCATTGTATCCTCTCATGATAAGGACTAGGATAAGGAAGAGAAAGACTCAGATTGACAGGATTAACAGTAAGTAATCAGGACATTGATAGGTAATACCCACCCAGTACACATACACTTACTCCTCCTCATCACATTACCCACTCCATGAAGCATGCCATAAATTGAAATATTCGACTGGCACAGTGTTGCACCACTTTGGATTTACATCCTCCACTTCACAACAAAAGCAATGCCCATTCCATGGACAGTTACAAGCACCACCCCCAAAGCGAGAGAGGACGGTGCATTTGACATCCCTCACAACAGCAGACAAACAGGAGAAGGGTAAAAAGCCACACGTACTCAATATACACGTATGCTGTCAGTGAAACAGGCCTATGCCACCCAGCCTGAGATTTCAAGCCTTGTACACTCCAAACCCAAACACCCACAGAGAATCACAGAAGCCACAGGGAAAGACTGGGAAAGAAAGCAAACCTTGACTAACTTTCAACTCCTAGATCCCTAATGAACAACTGAGCAAAACAGGGGCTCAGTAATCCCCACTGCACACAAGTGCAACAGCAGCAACTCTGCAACCAAACATGACACACTACCATATAGGAAGACCGTGATACATGCCTTCAGCAGTCAGAAGGTGAGACCGTGGAATGCAAATTGTGTTGCTGTCTCCTCTAGGGGCCCTTAGGATATCCAGGGGGGCAAGGCTACTACGAATTAGAAACAAGTGGCTGTGTGTAACAGGAAATTATAACAAGTCCACGTAAATTGATGTGGGGGTGGCTGGCATCTGCAAAATCGGGGCTCCTTCCTCAAGTCATCTCTGAATCACGTTCCCCAGTGAGCTCAGGTGCAGTTGACGTTTGTTGCTCACTCCCAATGCCCTGCCTTTCCACACACTAACGGATTTTCGAATGCAGCCTCCTGCAAGCCTACCCACCCATGCTGCTCAGGCCAGCTGAGACTCCAGGAATGCCCCAGACTCCTGAAGTCTGGAGCGGGCCCTTTCTACCTGAAGTACAAGTCCTGCAGGGACTGAGCAGGAGCTCACAAACTGCATACTTAGATCCACAGAGTTCTATCATATGATCAAGCCTTTTGGAAAACAAGATACAAGCCTAGTTGGCATCTCCAGGGTTCACTGTCCTGAAGGACCGAAGGAAAAACGGGAGGATAATGGGATTGATCAGGTGCTGTCTCTCACAGTGCTTAACATAGAAATGTCAGGTACACCTGAAAGAGGCACTGGAAAATGTGAGTCACTCCAACATACAGCACCATGATGTGTAAGGCAATTATATCACAAACAGGCCAGTACCCATTGCACCGGGCTCTGAGACAACATTGCTAACACTGAAAAATGTAGCCATTCCACATCTTTTGAGGCACATGTGCGCCCACTTTATCCTCAAGGAGGAAACCTATAATGGCACTATAGAACCCACTTAATGAGCCCCAAAGGGTCTATCCTGGGTCAATTCACAATTGCAATCACTTTGCAGGTGTCTGTGGTGAGATAAAGGTGCCATGACTGAGGGAGATATTGATGATTTCCTCCTAAGGGATGACTGCTGCAGCTGGAAGCGCCCGGAGTATGGACGAATGTAGGATGGTCACCATGACCAATAGCCCTGTCCCTAATCATAGCCAGTCACTTGGGCAATGTTTGACTCATTTGGATGTGGACCCACAGCATCCACAAAATTATGATACATCTCATGATATTGGAATGTTCTGTGGACCCACTGCCTGTGCATGGTGTGTACACTCTGCATGCAGTGCGTCATGGGACCAAGAGTGTTCTCTGTTTGTTGCTGGCTTTGGCGACAATGCATAATGTGCACATTCAAACAGACATCACTTAACTGTGTGTCGCACACACTTATCCGAGGTGCCCATGGATGTTCACTCCTCCTATACTGTTGCCTCCATTTCACAGACTGATGCCTTCATTATAACAGGCTGTGGAAGTGCCAGGTTACAGGATGTGTTGGCACACAGGCACACTGTAGTCCACCTTGTCAGCAATTCCATTGAACATTGATTGGATTTTCAACTTGCAGTCATGGCAATTTCACAAACATCGCCCCATGAGAAGAAGATGTACTTGAAGAGTAGCCTGACAAGCAACACTTGGGACGTGACTGAATGTTCACAATGTGTGTTTGTTGCCTTAGCCATGCAGGTAGATGACTGTGCTGGTCACTCATGTGAAAGTAATTACATTGTCAATGGGCACCAATGTGGAAGGGGACAGAAATGTCAATGTAGGTTGACAAAATAGGGCTCTGTGACTGGTCAGAGAGTAGAAAATGCACTGGACACCTTCCTACTGCAAATTGTTACATGATTGCCATCAACACGAAAGACAGTGTGGAAAAAGGTGTTGGTGTGTATCCGATGCATCATGGTGAGCAAGTCAGTGAAGTCTCCAATTGATAGTCCTTCGGTGGAAGTGACATGAAGGTCAAGCACGCTGTGTCTGTAGTTGAAAGTTCAAAGCTACCCAACACTACCAACAAAAAGCCAGTGGTGTAACTCACATTTGAGTGCATGTGCATGAAGCATAGTGAATAAGAGGGCGTCTCCCACCATCTTCCATGGACGGACTAAACATAGTAAAATAGAAGGCAATATGGATGTGGACCTCTGGCCTGTGGGTGAAAAGGTTTTGTGTCGGGATTGGATTGCCAATGTATGATGCATGCCATGTAGTTGAGTGCATATAGGGGAACATCACTTCTAATGTAGTTGGGGCAGGTATGCTGAAAATGTGACCTTTGAGGACATGTGTAAGGGCTGCACAATGTTTGCCCATGATAGTGTCGATGAGCAGCATCATCAACAATGAGTTCTAATGGCATGTCTGGCCTGCAGGGAGAGAGAGAGGCACAGAAACCATTACAGGGGGTACACACGATGTGTGGGAAGCAGGACAGCGGGATGCGCCACCTCATGCTCCAAAGCTCCACTCTCATGAACTATAATGCAGTATGTCACCACTACCCTTAGGATGGCTGCCAGAAGGATGGGCAGTTACCTAACAGGGAAAAAAGGTGAATCAAGCCACATGCAGAACAGGTGGAAGTGGCACCAGTCACATCATCTACAACAACTTGCATTAGGCGTTCTCCTGTGCAATTACACTTGCCCCCCATAACAACAGACCCCCTCTCTCAAGGTGCACATAGTAATAAGCCAGGAAAAACATCACTGGTGGCATGCACCCATTCTGATACAAAATCCCTCACCCAAGAAAAAGAAAGAACACTTTCCATCCAAACCATGTTCCCCTCCAACGTTCATGCTCTCTATTACCCTCTCAAAGGCATTTTGGGCACCACCCATAGACACCAGAAATTAGAGCAACATGTTGCACCTTCACCCATGAGGGTACTGAAAAGTCAAACACAGCTAAACAACCTTCATCGAACAGCATAGTCTCGCCCCCCCCAAACACATTTTTGGATAAATATATGCATCTCATCAGCCCTACAATCCAGCAAGGACATGTGCACACTTCCACTCTACTGGGGCAGGAAGTAAGAAACGGAACACAGGCCTTCTTAGTCCATGATCACTGACCTTGCAACAACCTAACTATCAGCACCTGACTCCACACCACACTTACACCTCTGAGGAATGATCCCAAAACCATCAACCCCAAGAAATGGCTCACCCAGAAAGTCTACCTCCACACACTCTCCACTCCCTACCAAACCTGACATTGAAGCTCCTTAAAATTGCTGCATTTCCTAGCTGCATGCAAATGACCTGCTGCGTAATTGCTGGCACTCCCCCATTGTTACTTCTACACACCCATGCAAGGATCCCTTGCCAACAGCCTGATTGTATGTGCACATGCCGATATGACCAGGGAAGTGCAGCCTACCATTATGAATCAAGCTCCACTATATAAAGAAACATCAACCTTGGCCATGCCACAATCAATAGCTGCCTCCAAGGCACCAGTCTGGGCTTGCCCGCTCCTCTCCTGCTGCCTCATAAGATCCAGCTTAGATATCACCAGGTTTCACAACCTCAGCCTTGCCTCCTGACTTGCACACCTGATGTAAAAGAAGTATTTCCGATCCAAATTGCCTGGCCAGCAAATTCCAGTCTTATCTGGTGCAACAAATCCTGCTGCTTGGCAAAGTGTCCTTTAGGCTAGTTCTCCCTCCACAAAGATGACTAGTCATGATGAGTGGAACCAACGGTTGAACTGTCCTGGAATGACTCATGGTCCACCATAGTTTGTTCTCCACTGGGCATCATGGCAGACACATAGACCACCTCATATGCATCTGTAAGGACCTCCACTAGGGACAAAGGCACATCTAAAGGGGCTTATGGCAGGACAGCTCCAGGGTAGCCTGGGCTGATTTAATGAACATAGGCCCAACTGGAGGTCATGGGGAACATATGTGTGGAAGGGAGAAGGCGGCCATTGAAATGGCCTTTGTAAAGAGGTCAGCCCTGAGCAGTGCTTCTGAAAGGTAGAGGAGAAGTGTGAGCCCCTCACTGAGATGAAGGGCAGCCTGTTGTTAAATGGCAAGAACTGAATCTCAGACAGCTTGAAGACACACTCCACTTTCAAGCAGTGGCCGAACTGTGTCATGGATGGTCTCTTCAGCTGAAGGATCAGCAGTTGTCTGGGTGGAAGCATCAGAGAAGGTAAGTACTGCTGCAGCAGATGGGCCTAAAACAGGAGTATGTGCTGACTGTTTCACAGTGTCTTGCACAGACACCTGTCACACACCCAGGTTTGCAGAATGTGCATCCTTGGCTGATCCTCCACCTAACACCAAGAGCAGACCCTTAATGTTCTCATCTTCTCCCAACGCATCCAACCATGAGACCCCAACTGAGTTCTCCATTTTCTGCAGTTGATCTGTCTCCAGGGATAGTCTTCCCTGTCCATCTGCTGCTCAGGTGTCCCCCACAATGACTTAACTCAGGGACTCTAATTGAGTAGCAGTGACATCAGAGGGCACCACCCGCTCAGGCATAAGCCCCTGTGTGGAGCTAGATTTAAAGCAGCATGCCTGGGGTCCGTAGTGGCTTTCTCTAACCGATCCTACCACTATTCTAAACAAACTAATGTCAGGAGAATGACTCCCTACTCCTGATGATTTATTCTTGCAGTTGTCTTCTTTTTTTCTCTTGTTAATATGCACATTTTAAATAGTCTCTCGTAACGTTTTTTATCATTTCACATAGATCTCTTAAGCTATTGTCACCGTTCCTCTCCTCTTTAGAAAAGTATTTTTTTTTTACTTTGTTGAATCTTTGGATGTTAGTTAATGGGCTTTGGGTATCCTTAGGATATTTCCTGTGTGGCTCTTGCTCTCTGGACAATTGTAGGTCAGCTCTTTCTAACCTGGATTTTTTTTGTATATTATTTATTTTAGGGGTTTATCTGGCTCTGTCTTTCAATTCACCAGGTTTTCTGTCTGTTATATTCCACTCTTTCATTTTTGAATAATGGATAGTTTTCCCTCTTCCCAAGATAGTGATCCCCAAATGCTATTTGTTTCCATATTAGGGGCTTCTGTGATTCTCATTCTCACATTAACAAAGATTAAGTTCATTAGCTCTTGTTTTAAGTATTCACTACATAATGAGTACCTTTTGGCCTCCTGGTCTTCCCCTTCTCACTGTTACCTTCACTGCTCCTGGTAAATGTGTCCAAGATTTGTATTGGATTGGAACCTTCTCTTCTGTTCTTCTGCACGGTTGGTTTGATTTTGCAGCCGTACTCCTCTTCTTGCGGTTCTCTTTCGCCTTCTCTGAGTTTTGGTACCTCCATGGGTAACCAAACTGTTTACTGCGGTTTGTGCTTTGTGGTGTAGGCATAGTTGGATGGGTAGTCTACCCACCACAAACTCCTCCCAGGTCATGCCACCACTGAGATTTGAGCTTTCATCTCCTCCCTTTCTCCCTTCTCACAAACGCTGCGGGTGTCCAGCACGTCCTTCTGCCCTTTTGAGCTGTCTTACTCGTGACAGGCTCTGCATCTCCCTTTTGCTCCACTTCTGTCAGGTGTTATGCATCCAGGGGGCCTTCCCTACCTGCGTATGCTTTCCTTTCTCTCCCCTTCATTCGGTGTGTACTCCTTCAATGTACTCATCCCAGTTAATTTGAGGTCCTGAGGCAGTTTTTCGTTTCTTCCTTATAAAGGTGTAAGTTAGTTTTCCCTTTAGAAAATTTCCAGGAGTTGAAATCATTTGTCAAGTCCCTTGTATGCCATTATGAGAAATGGTTTAGGGACTGCCTCGCAGGGACGGTAGTCCTTGTTCCCTAAATGGCAGCCTCTGCTGGTGAGGTTCATCTTGTCTCTACCTCTTTCGAGGGTATTGCGGACTGGGCTCACCTCCCTAGCCTCACATCGGGGTCGGGGGATTGGCTCTCCCCCTTCGGAAGAAGGGACACATTCCTTTGATTCATGACAACAGTTTGATTTCACAATACTTGTTCCACTTATCTTCCGGGGGCTCTCTCATCTCTTCAAGCCTCAGTACCTGGGGGCTTCTCCCTTTCACCCAATGTACTCGCTTCCACTTTTTATCTATTTCCCAAATAGCATTCTTTGTCACAATCTCTACTGGTTTCACACATCTCCAATTCTGCTCATTTAATGTTCGACTCTCATACTTGTGACTTTGAGCTGTTTCTCCCTGGTACCTTTTCTGATGCAGGGGAAGCTTGCAGGGCTCTGTGCACACTCAAGTAGTCAACTTCTCGGTTGCTCTTCTCTGTGTCTGGCTTTGCAAGAGTAATTTTCTTGGCACCTCTGATGTAGGGTGCCATCTACATAGGTGGGGCAGCAAATTGTTGGCAGTACTCCCATCTCCGGTGATCTCAGCATCGCAAGTTGGGCGTCTGACCCATCACAAAGCAGCCGTGGTCACACCACCACCTTGCACAGATCTTAGCTTCCTATTCAGATGGTTTTCCCATTTCAGGACTCATCGGCACTCCGGCGTCTCACTCTTGTGTTTCCCACCTTTTCAAAAGTTGCGGGATCTGTGACTCGGTTTGTCTCCACCTCTCCAAGGCATAATCACGTCAGGGGACTTCCCCTTCATACCAAACTCTCTCTTACAAGAGCTATTTGTCCTAGTTGTATAGACATCTCTTTTTAAAGTGACATCTCCTTTTTCTTGGTATGGCTATTTGGTGCCCACATTGCCTGAAGTTAACCATAAGGATGACAGTTTGATCTTTATTGCAGGCAGTCCCACATATGCACATATGGTATTGGGTCTAGGGAATTCCTCATCATAATGGGAGTCTTTTTACACAAAGGGGGAGTCAATCCCATTGAGGCCCCTCTTGCATATACCCCTATGGAGGGTCTATCAGAGTGGGCTTAACTCTCTAACTTCAAAGTGGGTGGCTCCCATTTGGGGTAGAGGGACAAATACCCTTGATTTGTCACAGTACATACAAGGCTTGTGCAAGGGGAAGCAGTATAAATTACAAAGCCTGCCATTGCCTGTCCACCATTCCACAATCCAGCCTTGGGACAACCCGGATAAATTTACTAAAACAAATACAATGATGACACCCGTCCCGACAGCTAGTGAGATAGCACTCTGAGGGAAGGGGCTGCACCAAACCACTCCTACAAACAAGGTGGTGCCTGAACTATGAATGTTAAATAACCCTACAGTTCTGAATGCGGTACCTAGAGATACATGTTATGTTGTCCGAAGTAGCAGATCGAGCAATTGTGAAGTGGCTGGTGCAAAAGTGGCCCAATTACAACCAGCTTACTCAACTCCTAACATGTCACACCAGAAGATCCTACTTTCTGACGGGTTTAAATGATAACTATGCGATAGGCAATATCAGGACCAGCATCACTATTTCAATATTGGATGACTGAGGATCCATCCCTGCAGTTGCAGGGACTGCTCAACGACTTAAGGAGCATGAATGGCGTGTATGGTAGCAAGATGGCTGATTGTCTGGTGGATATCAACCACGAGCATGCACACTTCCGAAGCATTAATAGTGTGTGCATCTTGTTGTTTTCACAGCATGGGGGGTGGTGAGTTTCAGAGACAATGGGCCTCATTACGACCCGGGCGGTAAGGGATTACCGGTACCGGTAAGGGCACTGGTACCGTTAATCCCTTACCACCCTACTACGAGTTGGTTTGACTAGGCGTTAAGGACAGGACCCGCAAAGGGACCTTAGAGCTAATAACGGTACCGCAATTTACGGTACCGTTATTAGTGCCTTCCCCATTCCCATTGAGCCCTATCATGGCTCAATGGGAATGGGGAAGGGCCCTGGTGAATGGGGAATTATCACCGTTGCCAACCTTGGAATGGGGTGGTAATAGCTCCATTCACCAGGGCGGAGTCAGTGAGGTTTTGGAGGCAGCATGGTGCTAATAGCCCCTCCAACCTCGTAATGACCCCCAATCCGTGCATCTGTCTACTGTACAATTTTTACTTTCATTTTATTGGAACTTTGTATGGTGCCTATACTCAAGTGTTTCCAGCCACCACAAGACAAGAAGGGGGCAATGGGGAACATGGGATAGCATAAGAAAAGCAGCAACAAGGGAACAGAGAGGGTTATATTGGCCTTGTGACAATCCTACCGTGCAAGTGCTAAAGGATAAGTGCAAGAGGACATGATGGGGGGAACTGTGATAGTGGGGGGACCAGACAGGGGGGGCAAGTGCTATATGACATCAAAGACCATAGGTCACCAAGTGTAATCCTTCATTTCCATTCTATGTGCCCCAGTTGTATGCCACTACTACAAACATGTTAGCCTGGCCTTGCTCGACACATCATCTGAGGTCCAGTAAAGCTCTCTATCCAAACAAAAATCGATCTAAAAACTATTTGCCTCACCTACAAAGCCCTAAATCACCTTGCCCCGCCTTATCTAACCAATAAATTCTCCTTGAAACCTGCTACCAGAATCACCAGATTCACCAACACACTATGCCTGGTGGTGCCCAAATACACCCTAAAAAGAGCCGGCGGAACTAGTTTCCCGGTTCTAGCCGCCCAACTCTGGAATACACATCCACTGGACATCAAATCCATCCCCACCTTTCAACCATTCAGAACCCAGGTTATCACCTGGCTACTGAATAAAAACTAACACCACCTCAGGTCCTTCGGGACACCTCACACACATACCAGCACTCACCCACTACCACCCTGCGTCTGTTGATACTAGCTTCTATAGCTCCCGTATCTCTGTGTACTTATTATATACATGTATAATGACATATAACATTGTCTGACTGCTATCTGCAATAACTGCATTATGTAAATTGTATAAATTCTGCACAACTGTTCCAATGTATTTACCTTTGTCCTGTAACCATATCCTTGAGCGCCCATATACCCCTGGGTCTGGAGCGCTATACAAATAAATAAACAAACAAACAAACAAGGGAGGGTGCACCACCTATGCAACCTTTACATGGCTGTTCCACATCACCCATGGCCTTATGCAATCATGTCACAAAGAACCCTGAATGTGGCTTCACACAGACTGAAATCCTGACTCACCCCTATTTCCATTAATTGCAGGAGTATTGTATGGCAAGGTAGGTTAAGCCACGTGCTTGTATGGACCCCAATCCAGGGACTTGCTGTGAAACCAGTGACACTGTCCTCTTTCCACTATGTGCCCAGAGCAAAAGCACACTGGCATGAAAAAAACCATGAAGGTCATTTTTATATTTTATTTTTATTTGTTTATCAATATGCATGTAGTCAACCAAGACTTTACATATGTGCAAATACACCAAGAGACATCTTCCAGGTTAAAATGGCACCATATCTAAACATCACAAATGAAATATGTTCAGTTAGAACTCAGTTAAAAACCAACTTCTTTACATTTCATATAACTCTAATAAAAATTCAGTATAAAATCCCATCATATATGTGTTAAGAACATTCAAACACACCGCATAAAAAGACATCATATGAAATAATAAATTAGCATCATTACCCTTTAAAAGAATTTCCCACATTTCATTCAGATTTTCTGAGTCATATGTGTTATTGTAAGCTTTTACATATTTCCATTTTAAGGTTAAAATACTGACATATTAAGTGTTGAGCTGTTTCAATCACAAAAACTCTGCACAATCTACACCATCTGTTGGTTCGCATGATGCCACATTTAGCTCCCAACATTTCCAGGGGATCTACAGAATTGAATTTAAATAACAGTTAGTTTCTTATAGTTCTACTATCAGGAAATGCAAATCAGTGTCTCAGTGTTTCAGTACTAGCCATCCAATATTGAATGAACATTCACTGTTTGCTTTTGTTGGCAATTGAGTCATGTCTCTTTCTGTCCCGATTTCATGTATTACAGTTTTCAAGAGACTTTTAATTCTAGCTGGCAAATAGGTTAGCCATTCATTCATATTCTCTTTAGCCCATTTCAGCAGAACAGTTCTCGTATACATTCGTGTATTCATCACAGATCTTTTCCCTATAGTGTCAAATATTCGCATTAGCTCCACAATTGTTGTAGCATTATCCAATCTAACCAATCTAACCAGTTTCACATACAACATGGCAATCTTATATTCCATGACATCAGTGATGTTGCGTTCTAGATATAAATATTCCTAAGGAGCGATTTGGTTAGTCTGAGTAAGATTTTTAACATTTTACCTTCAAATCTCACTAACTGGACTTTGAATTTTTTCCCCCAGATTTCCACTCCATATAATAGACATGACTTCACTTTAGCTGAGTATAACATCACATCAGTATTGTGTTTGACGAACATCCACCTTGTTTTCCTATAAAATGGCTCAGAGCCATCGTAGCATTCAGCCAGTTACTTTTTACCTCTTTCCATTGTTGTTGCCAAGATAATTTGTTGTCAATAATGACCCCCAACTATTTATAGGAGTCTACCAACTCTATGTCATATTTTGCTATATTCCATCTCAGTTTCTTTTGTTTTGCTCGCCTTGTTTTCTCAATAAAGGCAACCACATTGGTTTTTCCTAGGTTGATTTATAATCCCTACTCAGCTGCAAACCTGTCAAGCGCGTTTAGCTTCTGTTGAAGGCCCCCTGGTGTATAATCCATCAACAGGAAGTCGTCAGCATTGCCCAACCAGCTCAGTTTCAATGACCCAATTTTGACATTGTTTGATACAGTCACACTAAACTCCAGCGGTAAGTGTGCCAAATAAAGATAAAATAGCACTGCAGCTAAATTGAAACCTTGTTTAACTCCACGGTTCATTGGTATTAATGTGGAAACTTTTCCTTCCCCATCCAACCTCAGTCTCACCGAGGTAATAGAATAATCTAATCATAGTGAATAGACGTGCTGTTATTCCCCATTGCTTCAATGTATTACATAATGTATTCTTTATAATAGTACCAAAAGCGGCGGGGAAATCAGTAAAGGCCCCATAGACTGATAGATCTCTCCTCTACCATGCGTATTCAGTTGTAGACACTAGAATGGCACCATTATAAATTGTTGAGGATTTAGCCTGAAATCCCGATTGATTCGGAGGATGTATGTTGTTATCTCTAATCCACTGGTTCAACTCTTTAAGTAAGACATTGGCAAATACTTTCATCAACATATCCAACATCGCTAATAACCGATAGTTTGTTGGATCTTTAGAGCAGCCTTTTTTGTATATCGCCAATATCGAGCTTTCTACTACCGACTGGTTACTTTTCCACTCAATCTCATCCTTTAGCACCATAGCATCATTCTCATCATGCCTTCCCATGGTCTTTTCAATATGTGCAACCCAGTCCAGTTCACAAACACTGGTAATAGGCAGACCTTTCTTCTTAGTTCCATTAACTACCTACCAGATACCTTGATGGTTGTTGGATTTGGTCAATTGAGCTAATGTTTTCCAGATTTTGTTATCTCTGTCATTTTTTTGTTGCCATAACCATTTCTTATGTTTTTTCTTTAATGCTCTTATTTTACTACTAGCATTCTCTTCATTAGTATGTTTTATATTTCCTATTAAAGTTCTTTATTTTCTTTTTGCTTCAAGGATCTCCTTATCGAATAAAGGTTTATGCTTGTGGCTTATTTTCCATCTTTCGCCTGTAGAAAGATATGTTCTTTCCTGAGATGTAACTGTTTTAATTGCTTCAGTGACCTGTTCAAATGCTTCAATCACTGATGCATCATTACCTTGTCTCTTTGCAATGAATGTCATCAATTCTAGCTCTGCAATATTTGTACCTTTTTCTAAATTAACTGGGTTCCATCTTTTTCGGTTGCATCTTATTCGGTTCCCTTTGTTATTTGTGTATATGTCACCATTCATTTCATGTTCGTTCTTTTTAGTCTTTAGTAAAGGCTATTAACACCATGTGGGTTTGATTACAATTAATGAGACAAGGCACATTGTATGGGTAAGGCCAGAGATTTGCTCACCTCAGAAGAAGGGGAAAACGAGCGCATACACCTCATCAACTGAAATATGGCCAGAAACTGCAGAATGGCCTGTACTATAACCCAGTTATTAATTAGGGCCAAGGCAATTACTTTGCATCAAATCACAGTGAATCAATGTGCAGGACCTGCTAGCATCACCAGTGGATTTGGCGGGCATCCTCAAAATATGGAAGAGGGACATCTGGTACGTGACCTAATACAGTACTTGTAATTGGGAATGTACCACCTATGAGAATTTGTGCACTTCTCCTGCAACATGCCTCAACAACTCAAATGGGTTCAGGGGACATGGGGCTCAATTAAGTGGTACCTGGGCTTCCCCGACTCTATTCAGATCAACTATGATGCATATCACCACAAGGTAACATACCAGTGTGTGCCACTGTAACCATTAACAACTGTTGTCTTGGAAAGATGGGCTGACAGTGTACCAATCAGCAGGGTGAAGTCTAGTAGAAAAGGGAACAGTGTGGCCTACCTCGATGGTACAGTGCCAAACATGTATGTGCACACATAGAGCTGCATTGACCATAGCTCCTACCTTCCACATTATATACAGAAAATGTTGTGTCTACCTACAGCAACTCTTTTCTATAGTGTGTCTGTATATCTGCTTTACATGACACAATGGAAAGAAATTGTTATTGTGGCAAATCTGGATAATGTGTCCCTTCTCCCAGCGGGGAGCCACCCCTTCTGAGCCTAGGGAGGTGAGCCCGCCATCCCAGATGCTCCCTAGGGAACTGGCCACATGGTACCTCACTGGGAGTGACTCCCCTCTTGGGAACAAAGACTCCCATTTCAGAGTGGGAGTCCTAGTCCAAACCAGATTGTCTGCATTTACGGATGTGGAAAATACTTTAATATCTCCAACAACAATTGTATTTGCAAAGCTCCTTCTTTACCTATGTTGGCTGCAGGTAATGCTGAAAACCTCCTGAAGGCCATGGTCAACAAAGGACACTTTCTGTCTATACCTGTGATGTGTATAAGACAAGAATGAATTGTAAAGCAAAGGGAGACTCCTACGGAGGAGGGAAATTCGCTACGCATAGGCGATCCTCTGCACTATTGACATCCTGGAAGGGCGGTGCCAGGCTGAATCACAGAGACTGTAGCATTAAGGAGGGTGAGCAGGATGCTAGCTGAATGTCTAGAGGGCAGTTTTCTGTCTGACCGAGAAGCAAGAGCAGAGACGTAAAGATACCCATCGTGCCTGGTGGCACAACCACAAACGAGCTGTGGTAGGCCTGGAGGATGGTAACGGATGCCAAGACCAGACCATGTGAGGGAGCCCAGTTTCCGAGCTGCACACAAGTCAGGCCGTAGCTACAGAAGCCAGTAGCCACAGGGAAGGCCAACAAGGTTTCGGGAGCCAGAGAAACCCAACAGAGAGAAAACCACTGAGACATATGAATACCTTGAGTGACGGCTACAAAGCTGAGGAGGTTACGGGAACCTGAGAAACTCGATGGAGAGCATACCTCTGAGAGCTGCAAATACCTTGAGTGAAGGATACAAAGGCCGGCAAGGTTTACGAGAACCTGGGAAAACATATCACTGTAAGGTACCAACCTTGTGAATAACGGCTATGAAAGCAATCAAGGTTACGCGAGCCTGAGAAATCCGAGCTTGCAAAAATCTTGTGAAAGGGGGAAAGAAAGTGTTTTATTTTCCCAGAAAGCTTGAAGAGATGGAATTGTTCACACCAAGAGGCCATTTTCTTTTTTAAATGAGGATATTGAAACCCATAACTTGATACAAAGACTGGATAAAATATCCTCCTGCGTAAAAGAAACTTTTTGAAGACTGAGAACAAGTCAGGTATAACTTGGGCCAGGCAGAAGCCGTGTTGAGGCTACTGAGCAAAGCCTCTCCTTTTCCTTTTTAGTCAGTAGGTTTCTAGAGTAATAGGGCCAGTTAGACGGGTAAGATTTAGACCAAAGAACTTAATATTAGACTTTAATGTGCACCATTAGCTTTTATTTTACTAGGTAGGTAACGTCCTGCATAGTAATAGGGCTAGTTTTGCATTTTCACCTCTTCATTTAAATACAACTCATTGAACCTGACCCACAATTGTCCAAGTCCTTCTTCTGGTTCACCACACCATCCACAATCTGTCCCTACTGCCTCACAGCTGGAACTAAAGACATGCACAATGCAATGGTTGATGCAAAACAGTTCAACATTGTGGCTATGGCCTTGCAACATTGCATAATTCACATGGCCAATATGGATGTCAAACCACATCATCATTGATTTAGGGTTTTATAGTTGATGGGAAAAATGAATATCCATACAAATTTACTGTCAGTTTAGCCCTGGGGAGATAGCCCTGGGTGTGCATCCTCTAATGTCAACTGTGGGACTCCTGCACCTTTTTAGTGACCATCCTGTCAAACATGTTGCTTTAAAGGGCAGGCTACGTATGCCATATATGAGTGATCTCTGTTTACACAAGTGCAGTTTGTGATACAGGGTTCATGTGGCTACGAGATGTGCCAACAGCGCACACAGTTGTGTCAGATGGTGTTATGAATGCAACGATCATCATAGTTCCATAGCACTTAAATTAGTTTTGTATTCAAAACATGAATACAAGGTGTAAATAATACACACAAATCTGCTTGGACTTGGACACGTGGATTGCATTGAGTCTGCAGAGCTGACTTGTAGTGAGGTTGATTAATTTGTGCTGGTAGGGTGACAAGGAGTTTTACATGAGCATGCATCAGCAATATTTCATAGATAGTTCACCTGCGCCTCCTGTACTTAGCATGTAACACTTAACAAGCATGGTGCTCTTTAGAAGCACCACAACATATTTGTCAGGTTCTCAAAAAGATGTGTGGTACCAGCATGAAAGATATCCTTTTACATGCATCAGAGGGAAGATTTATAGAAGCAGTGCCTGCTAACATTTCCACAAAACCGTGCATTTGTGTGTGTGTGTGTGTGTGTGTATGTATATAGGGGAGAGGGGTTATTCCCTTTCAGTGACATCCGGCTCTATCTAGCACCTTATGTGTGCCCAGGTCATCTTGATCTCATGGCTGTACCCCACACACACGTTTGGATTGCTGTTTTGGCAGGCAGGCCCACTGCGATCAGGAGTTGCTGCAGGCCAGCTACACACAAAGAAACATCTTGGAAGAGATGTCATACACTGTCACCCAGGTGCAGAATGACATTGGGGCTCATTACAAGTTTGGTGGTATCCTGGTTGTAAATCCTCCAGGATGCCAGCAAATGATAATACAGTTACCGGTGCCTGATCTGCCGGTAATACCGGCAAATTACAGGTGCCGGCAATGGTAGGTAAGTCCCCATTCCATGGTGTCCATAGGATTCCATGGGGGGCTTGCTGGTATTACCGGCACTGGTAACACTGGTGCCAGCAATTCCGGTTGTGGTTTGCCGGTGGGATGCCTGACTTACCTCCAGCTCTTAATGCATTGTACGGCACTATCATCTGGCTAAGATTGTTAAGTAATGCGTGCCTCTCCAGCGTGTATTGTGGTGGCCTTCGAAGATCAGACATGTGCACTGTGTGCCTTGAGTGGGCTGCCAGGGCAGCATGCAGAGCAGGAGGATGAGGCTCAGTGAAATGGGACTTATGGCCCACCTTGATATTTTCCTCTTTTGACTTGTGATGCTTTGGTTCCTTTACTGAATTCTCTCTGGCACGTCTGTATGTCGGGGAAGTGCAGTGGTCCATTGCACAGGCATGAATCTCATCATTGACATGCTGCCAATTGTGGCCATGTTGTGTTTCAGCGATAATACTGTCAGTCCACATATAGGGGCCACATGTTTTCTTTCTGCAAGATGTTTTGGGTTGCCAACGTCTCACCTTTTAAGAAAAAGTTCTGTCACAGTGATGTGTTGTTTCTTGCAGTTTTGTGTTATTGCATGTGCTGTATGCCATGGCATATTGGTGATTACATCCTCCAAGTGGTGGTTGCTCCATGTCATGATATATGTGTTTTTCTAATGTATGTGGAAAGAGACTTCTATTGCTGTTGGTGATAGCACTTTTGATTTTAGATGATGGCTGTGCATGTGGTCATGTTTATGGGTTGATGACTTTGTGCCATGTGAATAAGGTTGACCCTGCAGTGCATTTTTTCTGCGATTGTATGCATGCTCATTACTGTTCTGAAACAGATACTCTAGAGTGTTATGTTTCAGCAGACAGGACATGCGCCTATCATCACTGAAAGCCATCAAGGATGTGGGATTGTAGTGTGTCCACGACCTGTGCGGGTTCATCAATAGTATGTTGCACTAAATAGTTGTGGTCAGTCTATCCCTGTGCCCCTTGCCCTGCTAGATGTATAGGTGAGGCCCGTGAATTGGGATGGAAACGCCCCTGCACCACCAAAGGTATGATACGGTGTGTAACAATATTATACAGGACACAACATGCTAGTAAGATTTTACATACAACTGATTGTGTATGCAGCAATTCAAAATCTGAGTTGTCAAGGGATCCGAACTGTGACTTCAGCACTTTGAATGTGCTCTCCACTATGTCCTTACTTGCAATGTGTGCTGTATTGTAGGGGGCCTCACCTGTGCTTGGAAGATTCCTGATAGGTGTTAGGTAGAATGGTTCTAGCTGGTAGTTACTGTCTCCTACAAATGGTCAAATAGTACATATAGTTAAGTTTTGGGCATGTGGTAGGTTTATGTTTTGCATGTGGTTGATTTTGTGTGTGTTTGGATGCGTGTGATGTGTGATACTCACTGCGAAGCCACATGTTGCCAAAGGTTCCAGATGCCAGAGCCTGATGGATATGGGAAGGGCGTAGGATGCAGCAGTCATGCGGGAACACAGACAATTTGTCATGCCCATGCATTATTTTTTTTTTTATGTTTTCATTTATAAAGCGCACTAAGCACGTGCTCATCAAGGTCCCATACAATAGTGTTCAGGTCAAGTTTATGCATTCCACCATGTGTAGTTATGCAAAACGCAAGGTTATGTGGCTATTGGTATTGCTCATGACCTGCACATTGTTGGAATGCCAATGTTTCCTATTCCAGTATCCGTGCTCTGTCTCTCTGGGGAATTTCAGTGCGACTGCGACAGGCATTCATTCAGTGGCTTTAAGGATAGGGGGAACTGTGTGACAGCATAGTTCTCCTGGGACACTCTTTGTCTTGCCGGCAGAGTGTGGGGCAGAGCCAGCCTTGGGGGGGGGCGAGCCAGGTGACCGCCCGGGGCGCCATGCCCCGCAGGGCGCCATTAGCCCCCACCACGCCAGCTCGGGGGAGTCTTTTCAAGGGCTCCCGAGCTGGCGTTGTGGGAGAAGGCGCAGCAGGCCGCCTTTTACTGTAAAATGTGCCCGCAGCGGCGGGTGCATTTAAATGTGCCCCTCCGCCACGGGCACTTTTCATAAGAAAAGGCGTTATTAGCCCCACACCACGCCAACTCGGGGGAGTCTTTCAAGGGCTCCCCCGAGCTGGTGTAGTGGTAGGCGCATCATTGTCATTGAATGAACCTGTGGTGGCGGGCTCATTCAATGACAATGGGGTGGTAACACACCCTATTTAACCTTCTCGCCGGAGCGAGGAAGTAAACACAAAAAAAGTGCCCCATCCTGGCCCCGCCCTCTTCTGCCCGACCCCCTGTTAACCAGGGGGGGCGCGGTGAGCGAGGGGGGAGCCAATTCACCCAGGGCGCTGCTGCCCTTAAAACCGGCCATGGTGTGGAGCATGTCTATGTGGCTATGCAGCCGTGCAATGATGCAGCATACAACCTAGTAAAGGCACTGGGATTGAGTGCCTGTGGTATGCCCACTACAATGGCACTGGTCCGCTGAAATTAAAGGACCCAGTGCAAGTGTGCTCCTTGAATCACTTTGGGATTTTTGTGTCACGCAAAGTTCACGTTTTCGGGGCAAAGCCACTTTGCTCAGCACAACATTTTTCGTAAATTCGGCCTTCTTACTTTTTCATCCCAACAGAAATGTTTTGCAAGTCTCACTAGTATCAGTACTTTTCTTTAGAAAATGTGGGAAAGCACGTCAATTACAGATTTTTAAAGCAGAATATGGATACCAGAATGATCAAAATCGGCTCTTGAAAGATGGCTAGCAGACTGCTGCACAGAAGCTTTTAGGCTGGCTCGTGTTGCTTGTTTGAACAATATGCAATTCCACAAAGATTCAAAGAACATGGTGTGTGGGATTCGTAGGATAATCAACTACACCTGGAAACGCTCTAAACAGTAGTCACAATGACATACAAACATCTGCTTATGCTCAAAATCCTTATACACACCATGTATTTATTTGTTCTCTATTATGATTATTTAAAACATCTGAAGCTTGAAAATTTGAAACACTTCCCGATTTTTTCAAAGAGATGTTCGTGTGTTCCATGCGCTTGAACTATGGCGCAATGCCACACGCGCCTCACTGACCCTTTAATATGCTCCTGTCCCAACTGCGTATTTTAAGGCATGTGGTGATCTTTGATTAATAGAAACCTCAGTTCCACAATGTACACATTAAAGCACTCAGTGGGCCTCATTCCGAGTATGGAGGTAATCATGGCGTTATTAGCGCTATGACTGCCTCCAATACCGGTACCGAGTCCGCCCTCGTTCAATGGGGACTTACTGGTCTATTCTGACCTTTGCGGGACTGTTAAGTCTCCATAGGGCTCAATGGGAAGGCACTAATAATGGTACCGCAAATTGCGGTACCGTTATTAGCTCTAAAGTCCCTTAACGCGCCCCGTCCTTAACGCCTGGTAAAACCAGGCGTTAAGGGAGGGAACCGCTAAGGGAACTCAGAATAGGGCGCAAAGGGATTACCGGCACCGGTGTCCTTACCGGTGCCCGGTATCCCTTTGCGCCCAACTCGTAATGAGGCCCACTAAATCATGTCAGATTTGAGAGAGCACTAAAAGGTCAATGTCAGCATGCATGGCCATTTTGAAATGCAGTGTCTTTGTAGGGAATATCGGATGTTGTATGGTCATGTGTTCTAAAAAAAGTTGCTTTCTTTGTTACCATACAACAAACACCTGGGCCAAAAAGTAGTCCTACCCCAAAACAAAAAGTGATTTCAAGTATTTGAGTCACATAGTAGATAAAAAAAATATTGTTTGGGTAAAGTATGATGTCTTATACGTTTTGCTCATTTGTTTGTATTCGCTCATTCAAATTAAGGTACTTGATTAGCTAAAACACTAATTTGAAAATATGAGGAGCAAAGTAATACCTGAAGAGTAACTTCTGAGAACATCTCTCCAATATGTCCTAGACAAAAATGTTTGTATGTTTAACACAATAAACACATTCCATGGAATGACTTGTCTACACTCAATGTGATTTTTTTTGTCCAATGTTTGGGCCATGACGCAGTTATTCTGTTTGAAACCTCTTATGTGGTATGTTTGGTTTACTTTATTAGTCAATTTGAGCATACATGGTAATTTAGTATCTTTCTGAAATCCACATATTCTTTATGTATTGGATGATGACTTGTATTCATGTTGATGCACCATATGTTATCTAACAGCCTTGAGAGTGACCGGGATGGTCGAAACACGTGTCAGCTGGTTGCGTTTTTGATCTTTTACAATACATCAAGATATTGCAAGTCAAGAGGATTATCAACCTCCTTTCTTCAAAAGCCTTTACAGACATATAATGCAATGACCTTGTGGACATTTCCAGAGCGCAAGTTTCTATCTCAAAACCTTTTTGTCTAGTTCATATTATTTAAACCCCAGTGGGTGGTTGTGTTGTTTTGGGATCCTCGCTGCCAGAACTTATTTCTACGCTCTTTCTCAAATCATTTAATGGTCAAGAGCACAAAGTAACACTGTATGATACCCACTAATCTTTAATCTTTTGCTTACTCTCCAATATGTCCATCCCTTACTGTATGTCATTGTGCATAATGTAAAGAAGTGTGTCAACGGTAAAAGTGGTGGGATCTTAACTTGATATATTTTTTATATATTTTCTCCTCACATCCCTGCCAACATCGAAGACACCAGAGGCCGAATGCATTCCAAAGCAGCTTGCTAAAAAACCTCTCGTTTCCACCACAAGGTTTCAGGAGAAGCATTTCCATTGTATGCCATCACAGCACTAGGTAAGGCCATTTGGGCTTGGCACAGTTAGGGGGCGGAAGGTGGAGCACTCTTCTGATTTTAAGTGCTAAAGGCTTTTATTTGAATAGAATCCATATTTGAGTGCCTTTTAAAATCATAGTGCCAACAACGTTTTGCCCTTTGAGCAATAACTAATTTTGGGATCCTTGACCATTCCAAAATGGCCGACCTACACAGGAGCACCGGAGTGCTTTGTGTCTGCTGCATGATGCCCATGTGATTGGCTGAGTCCCACACCAGATCCCATCAGGGAGCCGGCAGTCTAACACCGGCCCCACCAAAGGCCCAGTCCTAGGGCCACTGTCTGTTCCTGTCCAGGCTGTAGGGTCCCTCCATCTCTTTCCACGCAGCACATCACGTTCCACCACCTCTCAGTCTCACGGAAGAGCTACCCAGCATGCGCCCTGGTACTCCACAAACCTACCCCTCTGGGACTTTGTCCTCCCACCAAGAATACCTGTGAGACATGTACTGGACATTGTTATTACTTTTTACTTAAATCACACATGTGTTGAACCCTGGGGTTCCCATGCCACTCTTCCTTTCTATGCCTTACTGTATCCCTTCGCCTTAATGCATTTCTGTGCCTTTTTGGTAATTCGAATACTGAAGTGTTTTTAACAACTCTTCACCCCCATTTTGCATTGCAGTTTTATGCTAATTGGTAATTCATATCCTGGCGTGTTCTTACCAACACTACACCCCCATTTTTGGTACCCAAATGTTTATATTGCATCGGTTTTCTCGCTTTTTTGGGTAATATGCTGCCTGGTGAGTTTGTGTTAATGCTGTGCAATCATTCCTCTATCTTCCATCTTTATCTGTCTTCCACCCCTATGGCACTCACATCTCCCCTATCTATTTTAACTAGAATACTATCACCTGTCCTACCAATATATTTAAGTCTGGAAGGAAAATGTTTAAAAAAGATATCCTGACCACTAACCCCGGCCTACCCATTACAGACACATGTGTCAATGCAACTTGCAGACAGATTGTCACTGATATCCTTTTCTGTCCTCTCTACAGCTCTTTGAACTCCTCATCTTATCTCTACCCTCTCTCCTCTCGCATCTTCACCCATTAATGGTAGTACTAGATGAGAAGTACTCTTGGTGGGCTTCTCATCATCCAGGTGTATCATTACTGTCTATCACAATGGCACTATATTGTCTCAGGGTCTTCAACCCAAACCTCGCCTCTTCGACCGGTGCCTACAGTCCCTCATCAACTTCCTTCCCACACTTGCTCCTCCTTCTTCCTCACTCTCCACCCCCCCTCCTCTGACTGGTGTACCACAGCCCTGTACCCCTCATCGGAAAACCTTCAAAGCCAGTGACCTGCTGCACCTAGCCACACTTAATGCTCGCTCTGCTACCAAACACACTGCCAACATCTGCCTCCTCCCTGAAGACCTTGACCTTAATATCATCGCTCTTACCGAAATGTTAGCTCAGTCACTGCTTTTGACTCCCTTCTCCCTGATGGCTACAATATCATCTCCAAGCATTGCCCTAACCATCCTGGTGGTGGGGTGCCATGATCTTCCCTGAGCGGGTCCCTTCTTCCCTTATATCCAGTCTACAAGCTGGTCATCTCTCCCACTTCCTCGCTGACCATTCCCACTATCTACAGGCCCCCTCTCTCTATCACCCTGTTCCTCTCAGAACGGACTGATTTCTGTTGTGGTTTATTAGGCAGTCACACTCATCTCAGGGAGTTCCTTTCCCCTCCAAGCAAGATTACACACCCCCAAAGCACTTATACAGATTCAACTTTAGTGAGGCTCCAACCTGTCTCGCACCAACACCAACAAATACCCTATGTGCCACTAATAAGCTAGGAACCAGCCAGTGTATAGCAAGAATACACATTTATTTAAGGTTTGACAAAGAAGACTAGTAACCAATGAAAGCGGTTTTTTAGGAAGGTAGGTATTCAAAAATGCATCAAAGGATTGCAAAACAAATGAGTCAATTAGAGTGCTCACACTCAACACACATGAAAAAGGGGGAGGACCACCCGACTCGGCGTACCTGACCCTAAGGAAGAACACCCTAAACCTAGCGGGGGTGCCTATCCCTGGGTGGCGTGTGGTGTATCGCCTACTAAAAAGATATAGAGGAGAGTGCTGTCCCTCAACCTTCTATACTAATGACAATGTCTGGAAACAGACACGGGTCGTCCAAAACAAAAAGGGGCATTTTAAAACAGTGGTAGACTCCAGAGGGTTAAGCAGCGTACAACAAGACAGTGAATTGGGTCTTGAGGCTGCTTGATCTTGAGCGTGGATCCAACCTGTAAATCAGGTCAACTGCTTATATTCCATCCAGAGTGTGCAACTTTAATGATACCCGTAGGTCACTATGGTTGGGGTATGTAAGAGTACTGGTGGAGTAACCACTGGTGGGTCAGTAAAAAGGTCCAGCCGGAGGGCTGGGGGGCTAGAGAAGGCTCTTATAAAAATGTGTGGCTCACTCAGTGATTATGAGTGTGCTCCAGTAGATAGTAATTCAAGGATTGTGTCTCTTAAGTAAATGTATAAGAGATCAAGCGTTGGTCATGAGAGCCCTCATGACCGAAAGGGGTCGACCGGTTTCAATGGCGTAGGAAATTCAGGCCATCTTCTTCAGGACCGTGATTTGGAATGCAAACGGGTTTGCCAGGTGTTCAGTAAATTGCTGAACCGGAATGAAGATACTGATGTCTCCTCAAAGCCAGCGTGTGAGCTGGAATCTAAACGGTCTTTCTGCCATGTATCCTGCATTGATTACTATACCTGACATAGTTTGTTTACTCCCCACAGGCACAATTTTGACCTGTAACCCGGAGATTTGATTAACCCAGGTTTACCGTTTAGATTCCAGCTCACACGCTGGCTTTGAGGAGACATCAGTATCTTCATTCCGGTTCAGCAATTTACTGAACACCTGGCAAACCCGTTTGCATTCCAAATCACGGTCCTGAAGAAGATGGCCTGAATTTCCTACGCCATTGAAACCGGTCGACCCCTTTCGGTCATGAGGGCTCTCATGACCAACGCTTGATCTCTTATACATTTACTTAAGAGACACAATCCTTGAATTACTATCTACTGGAGCACACTCATAATCACTGAGTGAGCCACACATTTTTATAAGAGCCTTCTCTAGCCCCCCAGCCCTCCGGCTGGACCTTTTTACTGACCCACCAGTGGTTACTCCACCAGTACTCTTACATACCCCAACCATAGTGACCTACGGGTATCATTAAAGTTGCACACTCTGGATGGAATATAAGCAGTTGACCTGATTTACAGGTTGGATCCACGCTCAAGATCAAGCAGCCTCAAGACCCAATTCACTGTCTTGTTGTACGCTGCTTAACCCTCTGGAGTCTACCACTGTTTTAAAATGCCCCTTTTTGTTTTGGACGACCCGTGTCTGTTTCCAGACATTGTCATTAGTATAGAAGGTTGAGGGACAGCACTCTCCTCTATATCTTTTTAGTAGGCGATACACCACACGCCACCCAGGGATAGGCACCCCCGCTAGGTTTAGGGTGTTCTTCCTTAGGGTCAGGTACGCCGAGTCGGGTGGTCCTCCCCCTTTTTCATGTGTGTTGAGTGTGAGCACTCTAATTGACTCATTTGTTTTGCAATCCTTTGATGCATTTTTGAATACCTACCTTCCTAAAAAACCGCTTTTGTTGTGTTACCAGACGTTATCTTGTTAACGGTTTAGGATGAATACGGTGCACCAAGCACTTTAGCTACATAAGCTTTCCCTGTTGTTTCTTAGACTAGTAACCAATGTCATCCACCAATGCTGCGGCACTACACAATATCACATCAAATTACTTTCAGTTATTAAAACAACACATGTAGAATTTTGAAATATGCAGTCACAACTTACATCAGATTTAATTGCAAATTAACCTATAGAAAACAGTCCCAATACAATGGAAACATTGTTTTGGCTTTATTTTGAAAAAGGCAATGTTCGATAAAGAAACTCAGTGAGAAAATCGTTTTGGCTTTATTTTTAGAAATGCAATGTTGAGAAAGAAACTCAATGGGAAAATCATTTTGGTTTTATTTTAAGAAAGGCAATGTTTGGAAAAAGGAACTCAAATGGGTATTTTTCTAGGCTTGTATTTGAAAGGCAAGGCTGGAAAAATGACGCAATGGGAAAATCGTTTTGCAACACACATTCAAAGGACAGGCAGTGCTTTGGGATTTTGGTTTGGGAGGCATGGAAATCAATAGGAAATTTCGTTTTGCAACACACATACATATGAGATGTAAGGATTTGTAATTCTGATTTTGGAATCACTGGGAATAAATGGGAAAATGTGTTTTATCCCGTCTACATTCACTTGAATAGCAGCTTTTTAGGGTTACTTCTTTTCACATTCAGGACCCCCGCCCTTCAGGACAGGAGTCAAGGGTTTCAGAAGGACAGCCACCCAAGTGTTGATTGTTTATAACGGCTCTAACACACTGGACATGAACTTTGTTTGTTTCAAACTCTAACAACACTCATTCCATGATTTTCTATATGCGAATCAATTGATTTAACTTCAATTCAATGTGCTAACGATCTACACAGCTTCCCCCCCTCCCCACAATTTAATAGAAAGGATCAAGGAGGGCTGATCCCAACACAATTCAATTTAAATGGATAGGGTGATTTTCTATATTGGAATACATTTGTATTGGATTTAATACAATGTGGAAAGGGCCTACCCAGTTTCACACCCCCTACACACTACTGGAAAGGGATAAAGTCAGGTATCTCCCCATACAATTGATGACTTCTGGATTAGTCTACTTACATGGGAGGCTTTTGTCAGGGAAAAACAACAGGGCTCCTCTGAGGACAGCAGAGATCTGGTCAAGGGCTTCAGTCAAGGATTTTCTATTGCACCCAGACTCCCTCTGGCTCCTCTGATTGAGTCCTAGCTAGCTACTAGATTTCCCTGTCAATGTCTGCAATGCAAGGATTGATGCCTCTCTGCTAGTTGTTCTTGCAATTTCTTTGATAACTACATAAATCTTTATATTCTATAATTCTACATTTTATGGTGAGTCATAAAATACTAATTTTATTTTGGCACGCCCTTCTTGGGCGGAACCACAATTTATTGCACTTTGTGGCTGTGTCGTAATAGTTACAACTCTGACAATACATACTTCCAAAATTAATTTCACCATCTATCACTCTATCATTTTCCAGATCCACAGATGTATGAAAATTCCAGAATCATAATTTTGATCACAACTAAAACTATGCACATAAAAAAATGTACTTGTACATGGTCCCTACTGGATTTTTATCCCGTTTAAAATGAACCCAGGATTGGCTCACTGGGACACACAATGCTGTTTTTCTTTAGAAAAATGTGTTCAATGTTATAAACATGGCAATTCATTATATGAGAGGTAGTTTAATTTCTGGCCACCTCAAGCAGTTTCATTTCCCCTCTAAGTTTCCATTTCTCCTTAAGGATGTGAACAGGCCTTCTGCGCAGGCCAATGTTTATTCTACCCTCTTCTCCTGAGCTTCAAAAAGCTTTTCTCGTAGCTAAGGCACAATCAATTGGGAACCTGGCCTTAAAGGTCATTACTGTTGGTCATGTTATATGTATCACCGTAGATCCAATCCCTCTTGCAACATTTCTTATATTGTTAACTAAAGCTCCAAGTCTGTTCCTTGATGAACCCAGCCCCAAATTGCTTTGGGTCAAAGTTTCAGCTCAGAGAGAAAAACAAGTTGTGGTTCATAATTCTGAAAGTCTAGCATAGCATATTACATTTAGCCATATTGTACAAGTAACTTTCAATACTGCACCATATATAATCTTTCTTTAAATGCTGTATAAACAGAAATAGGTTCACTCTTAGCATTAGTCACACACATAGGGCACATTTAACATAGAGAACCAGTGTTCATTTATGCAAAAATGAAACAGGCCTTTCTCTTTACATGCTGTGATTTGATACGAGGAAAATATGTCTCTTTATTCCTGATAACCGCAATCTGTCACTTGACTTTATTTCCTAAATGTCAGGAATCATTCCTCCTTTTTAGCTTCCAAAAGCACAATATTTCAAATGTATTTATTTACTTCCATGTGCACTTCTGCAGCCTTAAATCTTCTGTGGGATGCATTGACCCACTAGGCTCTGCCCTGCGACTTCACCAGAACCAACAGAATGGCCGCAAGAAGCCATGTGCGCACTAAAACCGCGGAGAATTGCACACTGAAACCGGAAAAATTGGATGTCAATCTACTTTGCGTGTGTCAATGGGGAACAGGAGACCACACAGCCAAAACCTGTCACTGGGCTGCCCACAGAGGGAAATGGAAGTGCCTGAAAAGGCAGTGCTTCATTGCAAGGAAACCCAGAAGTGCTCTAAAATCTGTTTTTCCTTGGCTGTTGATGTTGAAATTGCAAAATAATGGTTCCCAAACATCAGAAAAGATCCAATATCCTTGATGGGAGTTAACCATTCCCTTATTTAAGGAATCCACATAAGCGCACTATGTCACGAAAAGCAGAATCTATCAGAGAATATCCACATTAAAAAGTGTGCTTGCCTGGGAAAATCTGTCAGATATGGGCGCAGTACCGCTGTCCGCCTGTATCAAAGCTGTCATTAAAGTACACTGGCAGTTTAAACTTGCACATTAAAATCAAACTGTTGAAAAGAAGTGACTTGCCATCAAAAGCAATATAGGTTGTCACTATTTAATTTCTATGTTGAAAAAGACTGAAATTGGGGATATGTTTGCCTGTTTTAAAATTGTAACTTTCATTTCAACTAAGAACAATGTAACAATTTACTTTAAAGTAACCTCTGATGCCAGCCGCAGAACTTCAAAGGCAAATTCCACAGCGTGCCCCAAACAAAGGTGCCTTCCTTTTGCTCTCTGCTCCAGGAACTCTCAGTCAGATGTTAATGAACGGGGAGGAGATTTTGCTCTGCTTCTTTGGGGAGAGACAATAGACTTCCTGGACTGAAAGGGTATGCAAATTCAAGTGTCAACAGAAACTACTGACAGCAGGAAGAGAGGGCTGGATTTCTCTTGGCCCAGCAAAACCTTGAGGGCGGGCCAGACAGATATGTGTATCATTAAACCACAAGAAAGTATCTTTTTGAAAAAGACTCACAGAGAACTGTGCAAAATTGTAAAAATCTGTAAAATATAGTGTTGTTAACATGAAAATCCTGGTCACCTTTTGAAACTACTCAGAACTCTGCGCTATGTTGAGAGAAATTACTACAGAATTTGTGATTTTGTAGCAATTGTGATGATGCTAGAAATATAAAACTTCACAGGATTATGCCCAGATGTGAAGCGCATGTATGTATAAAAATGTGGACAAATCTCACACTGGGTTGCCAACCAAAAGTGCGAAAAACTGTCAAATCTGAACTAAAGCTCTCACTAAGATGGAACTCAGACGGATACTTGCTCCACTAAATCTGTGATGTAAATATGTTATTGCTAGCAAGTTGGTAATATTGTAAATATGCTTTATATGAAAAATAGATTTACTGTGCAGAAACAAAGGGGAGGTTCTCCCTGGGTTGTAAAATACAGCATCATCATGATACCAGAATTTCTTCTCAAATCAGGGGAGAGGGCAGACCCTAAACAATAGGATTCCTAGAGGGTATGCCTAGTATAATTCAGCCTACCCATCCCTTTGGGAAATACATAAATAGAGATAGTTTAGGACCTACAGAGAGAGACATTCACCCTTCAGCGGATTGCTGGCGAAGCACTGTGCAGGAGAAACCCATATCCAAGGCTCCAGAAATTTTGAAAGCAGAAAGGCCCATTTCCAAAGCTGAACCCTTCTCAGCTTGGCCTTTTAAAATCCTGAAACCAGATTTTACTCCCAGACTTCCAAGGGTAACACCAAAAAGAACAGCCTGGCTGTGCTGTTTCTGCTTTCTTGCTAATAATTCTTGCTAGAATCCAGAGATCCAAACCAGTAGAGCAGAGCTGGAACCAGATAGCTGTGAACCCAGAACCAACCCGTCAGATCCAGTCCAGAGTGCCGTGCAGTGTCCAGAGTGCCGTGCTGATTGCAGAACCCAAGCGCCCTGAACCCCGTCCGGTGGGCTAGCAGAATTACAGTCCAGAAATCTTTGACCAGATCCCTGATGGGCCCATTTAAAACAGTAGTAGTGAGTATCTATAGCATAGGATTGTCACTAGCAAGCATGTTATCCTTAAGTAATCCTATCCAAACCCTTCTATCATATTTAGAACTGCACTGTAGACATCTTTTGGCTTACCTGAATCTTTCTCTTATCCCTATAGTCCTTTGATAATAATAGTGTTAAATCATCTTTGCGCTAATATATTTGCTGAAGAAAGACAAGTGTCTCGGCAGGCAAACGCCAGACAGAGGCATCACTGATCTGGTGGCTGTACCGTTGGGTATCTTGTATCTTCATAGACTCCCTAGTGTAAAGAAAATCTTGGTTGTACATTCTAAAGCGCATTTTTCATTTGCAAAATGTGACTCTTTTCTGAGAAAAAACGACCTCTACTAAAACCTTCATAATTTCTGTACTGTGCATGCTAGAAACAAATGTAAGTGTCAAGTTGAAGCTAACATCCTCAGCTTTCCAACACCTTATAGTTTTTTTTCTGCAATTGTGCTTCCCACGTGCGTAAAAGTTTGCAGCAAATTTTTCTTTTGGTACAATTTCATCACGTGTAAAACAGCTGTTTTTGCATCTGACCTCAGAATTCAGTTTTCAATCTGCTACTGACTCAATAATCGTTGCAAGTGTTTTCGGCTACTATACAAAGCGGTTCCAACTAGTTTTGACTCCAATTTAGTGATTTAAATACATTTTTCTGTGTTTTTAACCATTCATTCAAAGCCACATTCACAAGCATTTGACCCGTTTGCAATCATTCTTGTTTCTCTCTGAGTCTGCTGGGGGAAGTTGAGATTTAAACTGTATTTGTTGAGTTTGTATTTCTGAAACCTGTTTTCTCTCCTTCCATCTCTTTATCTTGCATATTGGGGGGGATTGAGTATGCAGGGGGAAAGAGTGACATTGCATTTGACTGAACCAACACAAAGTATTATTCTATGCTGCATTATTTTTCCTATCCATAGTACTTCTGATTAAAAAGATTGTTGATTGTAACATCACCCCATTGGTGATCATTGTATAAATATTAAATAGTGTGATATATATGTGATATATATATATATATATATAGTGTGATATATATGTGATATATATATATGTATATATATATATATATATATATATATATATATATATATATATATATATATCACGGTAGTGGCCATGTAGTTATGGTTAAGTTGGTGTTTCCATAGGAAGAGCACTTTTTGGGCGGCTTATAACTTCGCTCTCCCTGGACGGATCCTCACCAAACTTTGCAAAAAAAGTATTTCGGTCACTGTGAATTTTTTTGCAAAGTTTGGTGAGGATTCGTCCAGGGGGGCAAAGTTATAGGGGGGGTCCCAAAACTTTTTAGACATAGAGTGAATGGGAAAAAAATTTTGCTTGCGTCTACAGCCCAAACCGCTGGACAGATTTACACCAAATTTGGACCAGGAGCAGCGGCTTGGTCCCGAAATCCGTCCAGTCGTTTTTTTTTTTAAATGACCAAAAAGTAGGTAAAAAAAATTAGTGATATCTGTGTTCGGTCCGCGGACGGACTTCCCTGTTCACTCCGCGGACAGTGTCCTGATTGGTCAATTAGCTTGCGTGATGTTCGCGGACATGCAACATGTTCGCTGATTGGACGGCATGGAGCGTGAAGCGCGTCAGATTTTCGGTAGCGCCCACCATCTTGGATTCAAAGTCGTCCGCGGACAGTGCGGTGAAACTTTGTTCAAAATTTGTATTTAGTAGAGTGTGTTGGTGTGTAGGAGTGTTTGGGGAGGGTGGGAGTGTATGAGATAGGATGAAAGTTGTGTTTTTTATGTGTTAGACGTTCTTTTTGTGTTCGATTTGTCTACCGACATCACGGGTGTTCTGAAATGTTCTAAATAAACTGAATGGGGGGTGTTCTGAGGACTCAATATGTGTCCGTTTTGCTCGCAAGCAAACTGAAACTGTTCTAAGAACACTCGCAGTGTCCTGAAATGTTCGCAAATAAATAAAATGGGGATGTCCTGAGGACGCTGTCCGTATTGTTCGTTGTCAAGTAGAATATGTTCTAAGAACACTCGCGGTGTCCTGAATTGTTCGCAAATACACAAAATGGGGGTGTTCTGAAGACGGTGTCGAACACTCACTGCGTCCTGAAATGTTCGCAAATATGAATGGGGTTGTGGCTGACAAGTTGAATGTGTTCTAAGAACACTCGCGGTGTCCTGAAATGTTTGCAAATAAACAAAATGGGGGTATCCTGAGGACGTTGTCCGTACTGTTCTCTGTCAAGTTGAATGTGTTCTAAGAACATTCGCGGTGTCCAGAAATGTTCGCAAATAAACAAAATGGGGGGGTCCTGAGGACGCTGTCCGTATTGTTCTCTGTCAAGTTGAATGTGTTTTTAGAACACTCATGGTGTCCTGAAATGTTCGCAAATAAACAAAATGGGGGTGTTCCGAGGACACAGTCCGTATTGTTTGTTGTCAAGTTGAATGTGTTCTAAGAACACTTGCGGTGTCCTGAAATGTTCGCAAATAAACAAGATGGTGGTGTTCTGAAGACACTTCTAAGAACACTTGCGGTGTCCGGGGAATGTTCGTAGGGGGTGTCCTCAGGACGCTGTCTGTATTGTTCTCTGTCAAGTTGAATATGTTCTAAGAACACTCGCGGTGTCCTGAAATGTTCGCAAATAAACAAAATGGAGGTGTTCTGAAGACGTTTCTAAGAACACTGCCGATGTCCTGGAATGTCCGTAGGGGGTGTCCTGAAGGCATAGTCCGTATTGTTCGCTGGCAAGTTGAATGTGTTCTAAGAACACTCGCAGTGTTCTGATATGTTCGCAAATAAACAAAATGGGGGTCTCCTGAGGACGCTGTCCGTATTGTTCTCTGTCAAGTGTTCTAAGAACACTCGCGGTGTACTGAAATGTTCGCAAATAAACAAAATGGGGGTGTTCTGAAGACGTTTCTAAGAACACTCCCGGTGTCCTGGAATGTTCATAGGGGGTGTCCTGAAGGCATAGTCCGTATTGTTCGCTGGCAAGTTGAATGTGTTCTAAGAACACTCGCTGTGTCCTGCAATGTTCGCAAATAATCAAAATGGGGGTGTCCTGAGGATGCTCTCTGTATTGTTCTCTGTCAAATTGAATGTGTTCTTAGAACACTCATGGTGTCCTGAAATGTTCGCAAATAGACGAAATGGGGGTGTTCTGAAGACGTTTCTAAGAACACTCGCGGTGTCCTGAAATGTTCGTAGGGGGTGTCCTGAAGGCGTAGTCCGTATTGTTCGCTGGCAAGTTGAATGTGTTCTAAGAACACTCACAGTGTCCTGAAATGTTCGCAAATAAACAAAATGGGGGTGTCCTGAGGACACTGTCCGTATTGTTCACTGGCAAGTTGAAAGTGTTCTAAGAACACTCATAATGTCCGCGGACATTAAAAGTTTCCATAGACCATAGTTGAAATGTTTGACTCTATGGATGTGATATGCTGCGGTGGTTGTTGCAAGGGCATAGAGTCTTGGGTGCATGGCCATTTGGCCATTTGGCCATGCACCCAAGACTGTATGCCCTGGCAACAACCTCCGCAGCATATCACATTCATATTTGCTTATAACTTTGGGTGAAAAACAAATGTATAAGGAACAAAGGTATTAGATACTATGGATGTGATATGCTGCTATGGTTCTCCTTATTATTGTATAGTTATTGTTTGGTCTAGTAACGGGAGTCCATGTTTTTCTTGTTAATTTCTGTGATAAAAGAAAATAGCATGTTAGTATTAGTATTTTGTAATGACTTATTACATTGTATAATCAATATACTTTTTTTTTTTTTGGACCCTCATATTTAGTAGATTACAAATCAGAGTACTGTGCAATTTGCTCAGTTTCTGTATTTGTTGCTAAAATCATTGGGTCTGTGGGAGAAAAAAAAATCCATGTAGGATTAAAAAAAAACCTTTTTCTTTTATGCTACAGTTTGTTTGTTTGTTTTCAGTGTTCACTTGTTGTTTCTGGCTAATGCTTAATACCTTGGCTTGTTGTATTTTTTTGGAACAGTAACATATTATTTATTTGTTTTGATATTATAAAATTTTGGAGCAGTTAGATACCAATTGGCGTATTCTAACTGTCTATTTTTTTTTCATATATTTTAGTGGTATTGATTTATCTATTTGGATATTGTTAAATTTTGGGACAGTTAGATACCAATTGGCGTATTCTAACTGTGTATTCTTTGGACTAATTTAGTGGTATTCATTTATCTGATTAGTTGTTGTAGAATCTTTGAGCATTTAGATAGCTTTTGGAGTATTCTAACAGTTTATATTTTTTTAACACAAGTTTACTTAGGGTTTAAATACAGTAACGTTATCAAATTTTGGTTTTAAGAACATCAAATAAGCGTTTGTAAGATTTCCTGGTAATCTCTGTGGTATGTTTTTGTTTTCCAGTACTTGTAGTAAGTACATTAGAAATTCTTGTGGATCTTCCTGTGAATTTATAGTGAATTTCACGATTCCAGCACAGTAGTCCAATTGTCGTCTTATTCCAAAAACACTATACGTGTTGTCAGGATTGTTTGCTCCATTTCTGTGAAGTACTAACATTTGCAAACACAATGGGTCTGTATTGTGTAAGTAAATGTTGTCAACAATTGGTGGTAATTGAAATAGAATATTCATTGCTACATTTGCGTAGCAATTTATAACAACTATATTTGAGAATTTAAATGGTCCAGGTAGTTCTGTATCTAACTGCTTTTTTTAGAGTTTGTCTTCCTTCTTTAAAGAAGTACTTGGTTTACTTTCCCTAATTGATTATTTTTTGCTTGTGGTACTTGATGACGTACTAGTTTCTTTTACTCTCTTTGGAGGATTTGCAATGACATCCTGTTGCATTTCTGTTTGATTTATTTTTCTTTTATAACGTTTTCCTTTTTGTGGAACAGAATGTGTTTAGGTGGGGGGTGTATAGTGAGCGAAGTCTATTGTATTCTAAAATGCAAAGAATATCAGCGTTTATTTTACTTGCATCAAAGTTGATTAGAAATAGACCGTCATGTGTACGTAAGCGTGATAGTGCTACATAGCTCATGCCTTCTTTAAAGACTGTGTTACCAATATCTATCATTGCTTTGTCTAGGGTAAGACCTTGTGATTTATGAATCGTGACTGCGTATGCAAGAGTTAGAGAAAATTGTTCTCTGTGTGCATACATATCTTTGAAGAGAAGGAATCTAGCTGTTGAGCGTCCTATCCTTTTTACTTCTGAAAGTTTGTCAAAGAGTATATTGACAAACTGAAATTTGTTGTCGTGTGGGTATGTTTGAAAGCCAACAACTGTACCCAGAGCTCCATTAACTAGTCCTTGGTCCACGTCAAGGTTACGCTTAAGCATTACTCTGCAATTTAAGGATAATTTTAATATCTTGTCTAAGCCTGCTGTGTTTGAGATTCATTTTCCTAAACTATTTAGTCTTGTTGTGGCTTGGTCACACATGGGTAGTGTCATACCAAGTACATCTAGTTTGTCTGTGGCGCTAATTTCCATGATTGGTTGCATTTCTTTACTTAGCATGATTTCATTGAATTTGAAACAGATTGCAAGAGTTGGCATTAAGGCCATACAATTGACATTTTTGTGGGCTAATTGTTCCATAACATCTGTAGCACATGCATTATCGCCATAAAGTGTATTAATGTGCCAGGTTTTCAATATTCCTTCTGCTTCTTTAGAAAGTATACCAACTCTGATACTTTTTAAAATGTTGGCATAAGTGAGATCTGCAGATTGCCGCATGTTTTCTGTTAATTCTCTGTATTGAAAATGTTGCCAAAGGTTGACATTTCCAATGCTGCCAACAGTTTTACGGCAGAGTTTGTGTCCTAATGTTGTAAAAGTAGGCTCACCTTTTACTGGTGTTAATTGAAGCAGATCTCCAAAAACAATAATGTGTTGTCCTGCAAAGAGCACTTCATAGTCTGTTTTGAGCACTTCTTGTAATCTGAGGTGAATCAAAGCTAACATCAGGTTGGAGACCATGCTCACGTCATCTATTAGTAGCATTTTCATTTGTTTCAATACTCTGCGTAATTCCATTGCAGCTTCTGCAGAAAGTTTGTAATAGTCTAATTTGTTCTGGTGTTCTACTGGTAATAGTAGTAATCGGTGTAATGTAACACCACGTATGTTGTAGGCAGCTAAACCTGTGGGGGCAGTGACAACAGCTGACAGTTTGTTGTTTGTCAATTGTTGAAGGAACTTACTAATGATTTTGATTAGGAATGTTTTGCCAGAACCAGCTTCACCACTGACGTACAGTAGTATAGGCTTATAATTATGGCAGGAACATTCTTTATTTTCATGTTTTACACCATGTGCAATTTGTTTTGTTACTTCTTGAAAAATGCTACTTTGCTCATTGTTTAGTTTTGATTGTAGTATAGTTAAGTCTTCCTTATCTTCATACTGACACATGGTGTTTTCTACTTCTATCATAGCTAATTCTGCCTCATTTATTATTAGTGGTTCTCCCAGTGGTTCTTGGCTTCCTGTTACAGAAGGTTGACTACTGTCAGGGGTGTCCTTATCTAGTTGGGCTTGGAGTTCTTATTCGTGTTGCTGTTCATTGTGCAACATTGTTTTGTACTGTGTAAAGTTTACATCAGTTATAGTGCTTTCATTTGCTTTGAAAGCATCCTCATATGAGTCATAGTTATCTAGTAATTGTTCTTCTTTTCTCCATGGTTTGAAGAGTTGTAGCAGGGACATGTAATATACTTCTTTATGTTGAGGAGTCTTTAATGACAATTTGATGTGATTAATTAAATTTGGTTTAGTGAGTTTAACTAAGCTGCCTTCATAGTTTGTTACTCTATATTTACCTTTTTTTCATCAGGTTTCATATTATTTTTGTATGTGTAGTTTTGGGCTATGTGGTATAGACACGTGTTTTCCAAAGTATTACTTCTGTTTGGGTAGTATGTATCCAATAAATTGTTTTTTTAAAATGTCTTGGCTGTTGGGATCATGTTTGGCTATTGTTTATATATCTTCATATGATTTTAGAACTCTTTTTCTAGATTTAGCTGGATCAAGACTTAGCCATACTATATTTTCAGATTTACCATACAATGTAGTACCAGTTAAACGATCAGCTGCTTCATATGATCCACATTCTCTATGGGTGAGCATCTTTATGCCCAAACTGTATAATTTCTGGGATACTGTTTTATCTGATGATAGGTCATTCCAGAGGTCTTGAAGCTCTGTCTTTTCTGCTTTAGTTAAGTATGCTGTGACATATCATGCAACTGCAGTAGAATTGTCTGCAATGTACTGCACATCTATGTTTGCATTCCATAAGTGGGCAATGATTGCTTTATAATCATTGATATATTTTTCTTCTTCTTTTCTTTTTATGTAATATGTATTTTTAGGTGACTTACCTTTAACACTATGTCTAACTTAAGACATGAGGGTGTTCACTTGACCTGCATTTGTAACTGGTTTAGGGAAACCAAATCAGCATTTGGTATAGTATTTCCCTTTGTTTTTGTATTTGTGACGACAATATTTTCCACATTTGTGTCTTTGAAATTGTAAAATTTGTGCATGAAGATCACTATTTGTGGCTTCTGATGGAATTTCACAAGTGACATATTTTTCAATAAACTGTAAAACAGTGGCATCACTGTCTTGACCAAATTTAGGAGCATCTTTAATCCATAAAAGCATGTGGATATGTGGTGCTCCTCTGGCTTGGTATTCTTTTCTCCAAAAGAAGTGTTGCACTTCTCCAATGGGAGGAACAGTTTTATTACAAATAAAATGTAGCATAGCAATGAAGCGATGGTGAAAATATCTTGAAACATTAACAGGATCCAAAGAACAAAGTTCTCCAGGTGTTAGTATATCTATGTTTGTTTTGTTTTTATTTGATATGCGTAGGAAATCATGTAAATCTTCCCATGCATATTCTGCACAACTTAATGTAACAAACCCAGTGGGTGGGCCAAGGTTTCTGATCATACAACGTACATCTCCATGACGTCGAAACCAGTACTCTTTAGTACCACGCATATTTGCTAATAGATTTGCAATATTTGATTGTAAAACCTCATCCTTTTGTTGCACTTTTTCTAATAATTGTGTAGCTGTCATATTTTGAAAGTGTGATCCTGATTTTAATATGTGTGCAACTCCGTAACATAAAGTTGCTAGTTCACTTTCAAAGAGTAGGTGGAATATGTATTACACATTTTGTCTAAATCTGGGATCTTCAGAATACATCCGTAATGAGCGGTATTCTGAAGCTGATATTTGAATAGGTCTATCATCATACCTTCCTCCTTTGCCAGTAGGAAAGAGTAGAGGAAAAGCATGTGCTTCCATACTTTTTTCCCATAAACTGATTGGCGATCCTTTTGTTTGACGCATTTGCTAAGTTTCCAGTGCATCATCTACGGTGTCATTACAGTGCAAAGGATGAATTGTATAATGGTCTAAAGTATTTGATATTGTAGCAGGATCTAGTAGCTCAAATTGACCAGCTTCTTGTGTTTCTTGAATTATTTCAGTTGTATCTTTCAAGTTTTCTTCAATATTTATTTCTTTGTAATATTCATTATTCTCTTTAAGCTATTGGAAGGCTTGTCTAACTTTATATAAATCTACCAGCTCTTGCCATATTTTTTTGTCTTTTGTAGGTACTCCATTTACTAAGATAATTAAAGATTGCTGCATTGGACGTTGCACTCCTAGAGTATGCACATGTTCTTTTAGATCTAATGGTAAATAAACTACTTTTCCACGAATGCCTTTTACCAATTCAGAACGAGGTAATTTTGCTGTTTTTGGTTGAAGGCGTATTATTGCTTGAAATGGGTGTACTGTTTGAATTATGATGCTCTCATATAAATTAAGTTGTTGTAGGGATTTTGGTACTGGGTATAATTCCAAATTATTTGTGATAGCACGTGAAGGAGTTTGGTTGTTGTCAAGTTTTGTAGTGCAGTAACTGCAAAGTATTAAGGGCTCAGTTATTTCGTATTTGTTTTCTGCTACAAGGTAGAGAGCTAATTCAAACCATTTTGAATCTTCATTGTCTTCTATTTTGTATGATATGTCTACAGTTTTTGTGTTACTTTTATAAAATGTTCTACGGCAACATACACATACATGGTTTGGTACTTCAGCTGATGTACTTTTAAATTTTAGTATTTCTTTTTTATATGTGTTTAGCAAAAAGTTGGCATGTGTAGAATTGTTGCTTAATTGGTTTAAAGCTATTTCATTCTGTAAATGGCTTTCACTTCCAAAATATTTTTTCTGGATATAGTGAATTACTTCAAGTAGGTCTTTTGCTGTACCATGTAGAAGGATGTTATTTAACTTTGCTAGTGCTAAAGCAGGACTTTTGGCATAGTACAGTTTGTAGACTAGATTTCTTATAGTTGAATGATGTGTTGATATCCTTTTGATATCATGGAAAGTGGTTTTACAAGTATGTACTGTAATGCAGGCCAATGAATGTCCTTGTAGTCCTGTGTACTTGCGCACTGGACAGGTATCCAAATTTTGCAGTAATTTAATTTTGATTTTGTCTTTGCTTTTTACATATTTATTGAGGAATTGGCGTAAAGATTTGAAACATTGTTTGGGAATGTTACACATTGACGTGCATGGCCTTTTGTACACTAGACGTTCTGATTCAGTTGAATGGAGGGGTAACTCTAAGTTTTCAGGGCATATTTTTGTAAGGAGTACTTCTTGTTTCATTATGGTATTATTCACTTTTTCATAACCTCGACCACTTCTATGTATGGGAATTGTATTTGTTTGCTTTTGTTTGTACGCTTCTTCATTAAAATATGGTTCTGTGCTTGTAGTGTGATTCCATTCACCTCCGCAGATACTTAAGAAGTTCTTTCTGTTGACATTTCGCTTATTGAGAAGTCTTTTTTGTAATTTAGTTATTAGTTTTGTTAGTGGTTTCATTTTGTTTAACAGTAAAATAAATAACTTTCTTTTCAGAAGAACTGCACTGTCCATCAACGCTTCTAAAATTAATTTCCTACGATAGGTTTGAAGCATTGAACCTGATTTCTCTCCTGTTTTTATAAGATTTTGAAGGACTTTGTGACGGTACATTTTGGCTAAAATACTTTTCTTGGTATGCTTACTTTGCACTCTATTAAAATTTTAAGAAGTCGTTTTATCTGTAGTGATAGCTGATTTTATGTTAATTGTTTTTTGGTTTGTTTTACATTTTGATAGAGGAGGCAAAGTTTTTGTACTTGAAACTTCTTGTGTTTCACTAAATGACTGTATTAGCTGTTTTGTTTCAACTTTTTTTTCAAATTCTGCTAGGGATGGATGCTTATGTTGGACACTTTTATTTTCATTTGCTCTACTTTTGCGTTGCTTTCTACGGACTTGACTTTTGGTAGGCATTCTTTAGGGTCTGTTGAAAAAAATAAAGAAGATATGGGTTGGGGTGTTCTGGAATGTATGTGTGCTGTGTGCATGAGTGTTTGAGTAAGATGATAAAGATGTATGTAATGGTGTGTGATTGTGCATTGGGAACTACAACTAGTAGGGATAGGTATTCTTGAATTCATGTGTTACTAAACTGGGGTTCAGATGACCAAAAAAAAGTAAGATAGTGGTGTGGAAAAGTACAAATACTAAATCTAATGTATACAATTAAAACAGTTTGTTCTATAATATGAAAATTGTAGCGGTTCAGTTGGGTAATTTGTGTGTCCAAAAATAGGAATTTGGGGCCATTCTGGCTGTAAATCGCTGTTTAAGACATGGAGATTTTTGGACAAAATGGTACACAATCTCCATTTTTAGGCACCAAAATACCTTGTATTAATGTTATAGTATGTTTGATTAATAATACAAATATTATAGTGATATTCTACTTACTTTTTTTCTTAAATTAACAGGTAACTTCTTAGTTATTCTTTGTTCTTCGAATTTGGCTGCTTCTTTTCAGTAGACTGATCTTCACTGCAATTGTAAAAGCTTCAAATTAGTAACTTTGTTTGTGTATAGCGCTATTTTTAATTTAGATGTCGATTTTTTTAATTGAAATCCTCAGTGCCTTCTTTAAAACCAGTAAACTAATTTATTTACATTAGATAAATTGCATCAGTTCAATACATATATGTTCTTAATGAACAAATTGTATTGAATGACTAACTGTAGCAAATAAAAATATCTTTACTATGTCTTGTGAAATTTATAATATACCAGTGAATACTACTATTTCTGTAAATAAGCTGTTCTAGGTAATAGTGCCTTAATGTCATGTCTAAATTAAAATAATTAAGTAAATAAATAAATAAAAACAAAAACATATGAAATTGTATAAGTATTTTTTTAAAGATTTAAACATAGATTGTGCTTGCATGCAATTTTGTTTGAATATATGTAGTCTATATATTTCATTTAAAAAATGTTAGTTTAACATGATTTGAGTGTGTGTGTATAAAGAAAGTAAATAGTATAAACGTTTATAAGTGATAGTTGATTTTAGGATATTGGAAAAAATACAGTAAATTCATTTTACAGATTACACAATCTAAAAGTCTGTTTGAAAATGTGTTCCTCTACTGTACAGAAAATATGCATACCTGAAGTTTGTGTTCATGCATATGGATGTGAATGGAGCTGCAAGTAGAAATCTTGGAGACTTGTACAGTATTTCTGGTAGATGGTGCTTGCCAATGATATGACACTTGTACTCAGAGAGACTCACAGTACATTTGCAGTGCTGATCTATGATGATGCAGTTAGATGTAGAGGTCTTGAATGTGATTGGTGCATGGTCATGTGATTTTTTAGCTACATCCAATGAGGGAATGGCAGAGAGAGTGAAGTGGAAATGGTAGAAGGGCTGTTCATGTTACGATATGTCCGCGGACATTGCAGTAGTTCACGGACATCGGGAGTTACATCTGGGGATTTTTGGGTTCAGAAGTCATGCAAATGAGAATAAGCACTGAAAGGGATTGGTCAGGAAAGATTAGTGGGTGTGTTCTGCCAAGAGAGAGTTTCTCAGATACTCTTTTTGATGAGAGAACAAAGGATAGCTATGGCTGTGTGTTTCAGAAAACAAGTTGTTTGGATTTTGGGAGATTCGTGGATACATTGGTTGAAGGTGCATGCAGAAAGCTGTGGAGTAGCTGCAGATCTTGGATTCCCACATGTGGAAGTACACTGGCAAGGAGTACGTGGAATGAAGTGGTTGGACTTGCTACCTCTCTGTGCTACTTTGGAGACAGAGCAACATCCAGACATAATTGTAATTCATTGTGGAGGGAACAGTTTAGGACATGTGACTGGAATTTTTTTGCAATTTGCTATGAAAGAAGGACTTGGGAAGGTTATGGACATGTTTCCTAATTCTCAAGTGATATTTTCACGGATTGCGCAGAGACAAATGTGGCTTCATTCTTCTTCATTTGGTCCACAAATGGAAAAAGCAAGGTGCAATGTTAATAAGGCTGTTTGTACCTTTCTAAGAGATTTTGGCATGTCCTCTTTTCACAATGAAAATATTATGTTTCGTAATACATACATTTTTCGCAGAGATGGAGTCCATCTTACTTATGCTGGCAATCAGATTTTTCTGAGAAATGTACAAAATGCATTGCAACCTTTTTTGGAATTACAACAACCATTTTGAAGTAGGTGTTAAGCATTTATAATGTTTGACTTACAAACACCACCCAAAGGCTCTTTTCAGAGCCACCACTTCTTCCCAGAGAAAATTGCAATGGTTGTGATGGGGTAGCAACCCAATTTTTTAAATGTTCGCGAACTGTCCGCGGACTTCTAAAAAATACAAAGGGCCCTGCTTCATTTATTTTCACTTCTATTTTTTAACTGTGAAAGGCGGCTCTGAAAAGAGCCTTATTTTTTTTGATTTTTGATATTTTGTATTTTTTTGGTTTTTTATACACGACACACTAAGAGAGGAGGGGAAGGGAAGGTAAAGGGGCGACACCAACCACAGGGATAAGAAAGGGCGTGCTGAGAGAGGAAAATGTAGAGTGGGTTTTATTTGGGTAGTGAGCAGATCTTCTCGTGCTCTGAGACGATAGTCTCAAAAGCACTACGAAGTCGCTCCCCCCTGCAGAGTACTGTGTCACAGTACATACATACAACTGTGACCCTCGAAAGGTAAGGGTCATCAGCATTCTGTGTGGCCTGTGAGGCAGCTTGAGTAAGACGCTGTCCCACAGTCGTGGTCCTTGTGGTGACAGGATCAGAAACAGAGGATGAAGTAGAGGAAATCAACCTGCTACGTTCTTCGCAAGGTACAACCCTGCGAATAGCCCCAGAGTGAAATAACCTCAGGTGTCGCTTCATAGTAGTGGTCCCAAAGCTGTACTTACCGTGCTTCCCACGACTGAGTATCAGTTTGCACTCACTGCAGGTAACACGGTTCGCACGAGCCTTAGGAACATTACCATGAATGGTAAATAACCGACACACCCAAGACTCACACCTATTGCGGGTAGTAGGGTTTTACTCTACCTCATTCTCATCATCCTCTTCTTCCTCCTCCGCATCCTCACTCCCGTTCCCCTCTTCAGGCTCTTGGGGAGGTGGTGGTGGTGGAGGTGGTGGGGGTGGTGCTGAAGCAGGTGCAGCACCAGGTGGCAGTTCTGCAGCCATGGATGCCATCTCGATGGTGTAAACAGCAAGTTGCTGGAGAAATAGCTGTGCTCTGAAGAATAGCCAGAAACACAATGAGAATAAGCTCTAGGGCGTGGTCTTTTATAGGGGTGCTTGTGCGCAGTTCGCGGACATGCGCGCTGTCTGCGGACAGATCAAACACAAAAAAAGTTTGAAAAGTTTTAAAAGGTATGTAGAAACTTAGGATTACTATGTGGGGCTTGTGCCATGGTGAGATTTTATTGAAAATATTATGGATTAATTGAAAATGTACTTTTAATTTGTTCGGGGACCTGAACAGTGTCTGCATTCAGAACACCTGATCAGCGTGATCGCGGTCATATGATCCATTCGCGAACAAGTCCGCGAAGGAAGCGCATTTCCGCAGGACACAAAATGCACAGAGATTGGCTAGCGCATGCGCGTTGATGTTCTACGGACACTGTTCGGGTCCTGAACTAATTAAAATTGCGTCACACGTGAAACGAACATTTTAGGACACTGCGTGTGTTCTTAGAACAGTTAAAATTTGCTAGCGAACAGTAAGGACAGACATACTGTTCTTCAGGACACGTTCAATTTTGTTTATGTATGAACATTTCAGGACACCAATTGTGTTCTTAGAACATTTTCAAGTTGCTAGCGAACGGTACGTACAGGTATGGTGTTCTTCAGGACACCTCCATTTTCGTTTATTTACGAACATTTTAGAACACCTGCACTGTCACCTACATTGTTTAAAAAAAAAAAAGAAACTATATACAACACAATATAAAATCTAAAAATTAAACTTTATTTAACATATATTAATAATTTATGACAGAGAAGGTGAGGTAGAAACCAAAACAGGAGTATTAGGGGTTTCATCATGATTGTTATTAGGTGAAGAAGGGATGGAAGTCTCATCAAAACGTTTTGGGTTATGCAGAGGGTTTGAGGATAATTGACTGAGATATGGTGAGGGGGGACAAGTACATGTGGGGCAATCGTATGAAGTTTTTGTTTTAAAATGATCTTCAACAAAAGTTTTCAAATTATTAAAATTGGTCAACAATAAATCAATTTTTTCTTTTATTCTGTCAAGCGTGTTTTCCATAACAGCTTCTTCAGAGGTAGTTTCTATTTTGTTATGCTCTGTACAAAAAATATATATATGTATGTTAAATGTATACAAAATAATAATAATTAAATGGTTTATATTATAAAGTGTTTACCATTAGTTTCACTATCTTGTTACATTTCTTCATGTGGGAAATGTTCCTCTAGCCATTCCAGAGTACTAGACATTTCTGTGAGAGAAAAAAAAAAGATAATATATTTTTTTATCTAATACAGAAAGTTTATAAATATATGAATACAATGAAGTACACTTACTATTTCAGGTAAGATATGTCCTATGTACTGAGTGGGTCTGCTCTTGTTCTCAGTTCTGTTGTGTTTGTGAGGTAATTATGTTGGAAGCCAATTTATTTTCTTGTGGTATATTCCATTTTAGAACATAGTGCATTTAAATGAATGGTTAGTGTGTTGTATATATGGGTTACATTTCTTATGTATTAGTACATATAATGTGTTTGTGTGCTTTTTTTAATTTGTTAAATATTCCTATGTTATGATATACCAATCAAACATACCCCCCAGAGTTTTTTAGGTAGTGATACTGTTCTTCGAACATGTCTGCGAACATTAAATGAGTTTGCGGACATCAAGTACAGTAGAAGAGATTCAGTCAGTTCCATATGATATGTATATAAAGTGAAAGTCATTATTGTTAAATTGCACTACTAAAAACCTACGAAATTCAATGAAAACACTTTGTTAAAGGGAAGTTATGGTTAAGTTGCGCTACTAAAAACCTATGAAATTCAGTGAAAAAACTTTGTTAAGGGGACATTATGGTTAAGTTGTGCTATCAGAAACCTATGAAATTCAGTGAAAAAACTTTGTCAAAGGGACATTATGGTTCCAAGTAAAACCAAAAAACCCTTGAAATTCGGCAGTTATGGTAAACTAAGCAACCATAACTCGCGCCACCACCGTGCACTGCTAAGACTAACACCCAGGACATCAAAGATGACATCACAAATGTAATTGATGACATCACTGATGACATCACATGTCTGGCTCGCTCTTTTTACTTTTGCTGACATGTTTAGGCCACATGGTTTTCTTCAGTAACAGTCAGAAACTAAAAATGTTATTTTATTTGTAGACGTATCTTTCAAGTAGGTTCTTACAGTAATTCCCTTAGAGTCCAGTCACATCATATGAAACATATACATATGGGAAGACACAAGCTTGAAAGACAGCAATCCTTTTTGTGCATAAAGATAATCAATAGACTTATAAGCACTTCCTGATAGTTCTGTTGTTTTTTTTTATGGCTGTACTTTCCTTGTGGGTCCAATCACATCAAGTGATACATATACATAGGGTAAATAGCAGCTTTGAAACAGAGCAATCATTTATTTGCATGAAAATAATCAGTTAAGTTATGAATTGTTTCTGCTACTACTTGTGCTTTTATGCTTTTTTGCTAACCTCACTTTCCCTGTATATACCCATATTGGTATGTGTTCTTGTGTCTTTGTTGTTTGTTTATAGTAATGCAATTATGTAATACATGTGTTTTATTATCTACGTATTACATATTGCACAGTAGACAAAAATCTATTAAGAAAACAATTATCATTTCATTATTCAACATATTAACATTACGAATATTATACCTTCATCTTGTACGCTGCACACAATGTTATTTTTCTGTATGAGTAGCTTAGTATACCAGATAGAACCCTGTAATAGAATGCTATTTATATCAATGCATCGTTCAATGCACTAATTAGGGTATGATATTTATTGCAATTATCCTTGACACTTGTTTCGCAACATTATAATAAGAATCCCTTGTACACATATTTCATGAAAAGTACATACACATGTGATGTCATCAGTGATGTCATCAATGACATTTGTGATGTCATCTTTGATGTCCTGGGTGTTAGTCTTAGCAGTGGACGGTGGTGGCGCGAGTTATGGTTGCTTAGCTTACCATAACTGGCGAATTTCAAGGGTAACGTCCCTTTGACAAAAATTTTTCACTGAATTTCATAGGATTTTAGTAGCACAACTTAACCATAACGTCCCTTTAACAAAGGTTTTTCACTGAAAATATATATATATATATATATATATAGTGCAAATCAATAAAATAAACTTTGCAAAACAGCCTGCTTCTCAGTGAGACCGGGGGAGGGAGGGGGATTCAAAGAGAGTGGCGTGGTATAAGGGTACATCATTCAGAAATAAAAGAACTTATAGACAAAAATATATAATTAAGGGTTCCAACTGGCATTTACTTAGGTGGACTGCCGGTTGAAATCACTTATAGGAGTGGGGGCTTGTCGCAGGATTTCTGAATTAGATATACCACTTGTGACAGTCTAATACAGAGTGCTAACTAACGGGGTACATAATCCCTATTGGGCTGCTATGCTGTGTCACACTGTGAAAAGCACCCCTCAATAGGAACGCTCTAAGGAAATGGTCTGTTTTGCAAAAATAAAATAAACTTCTGTAAGTCAGGAAGGGAATCAATATTTCCAGAATGGCGACTTTGGAAGAAATGAATATGGCTAAAGAACACCTATTGCATACATTATTTGTAAGAGGTGAATGGACAGAGCAGGATCAGAATGTGTTGTTGCAGGCAATCACAGAACAGATCACTGCAACAGGGTTAGACACATGGCAAGACCAGGGTCCATTACATGTGACCCTGAGTGAACCATATATGGCCCCTAAGGCAAAGGAAGAGCAAAGAAAGATTGCCAAAATAGCAGCATATCTATACCTACATATGGGAGCAATACAGGACAAATATGCCGAGGGCCAAGATCTGGCAACCAAGCAACTGCAGGCATTAGAAAAGCCCCAAACTGATCCGGACTCTTCTGAGCAGAGGCTACAGAGGAGCCAGAAATCAGAAAATGAAATTAGGCAGTACCTAACCAAAATAAAAGAAGACATGGGTATCCTGCAGCAGGGAAAGGTAGAACAGGATACCAGAATGCTGGTCGTGCAGAAGGAGTACCAAGAAAGTTTGGACTCTCTACTGCAGAGCCATAAAAAGCTGGAACAACAAATGTATTTCAACAGGGCATGCACAGAGCAGGTAGCCACCCTGCATAGCCACCTAGACAGAGAGAAAGAAGAGAGTGATAAATTAATCCTGAAAGACCTGGATACCCAGGCAGAATTTGATGAAGAGCGCCAGAAAGCTGGTGCGCTCCAAAGACAGAGGGACGATCTGGCTACACAGAGGCAGGCTCTTGCTCAGGAAAAGGACACCTTAGGCCAAGAAGTCTGTTATTTAAAAGAGAAGATAGAAGAAAATCGCCTGGCCCTTCAGGGACTGGGTGACCTCCAAAAAGACCATGAAAAATTGCTAGAGCACACCAGGAGGGTGGAAGATGCTCTATCAAGAAAAGACCAGGCCAGTATGGACAGGACTCAGGAGGTAACCCTCCTGCAGCAAAGACTGGCCCAGTACTCTAAAACAACACAGGAAGCACAGAGAGAAAATGAGGCTCTCTGTGAGAACAATGACAGGCTCCATAGATAGATAGCCATGCAAGAGAATTTGATAGAAACCAGCAAGGCCTTGATAGAGGAACAGAAAGCTTAGATTCTTGCATGGCAACAGGGAGCAGGGGCTGAGAGGGATGAGGTAAGCTGGGAAAGGGAAACACCTGAGCATAACCTCAGGAACCCTAGTACCAGAGGCCTTCATCTCTTCCAATCCCTGGACTCTGCCACCCCCATGTCCACTGGCGCACATGAGCCCAGGGCCACGGGGATGGCAGACTTCCATCCAATGAAGAAGATGGGGCTCATAGACCAGCACCTCCCAGGAATGGATGGGCGGGCATCTGCGTATGGGTCCCCAAGTACTGTGAAATGTAGTGGGGAACTCCATGAGAGTAGGCCCACTAAGGACATCCTGAAAACCTCTGCCCAGCTAGGACAGTGGGGGAGTACTCATCAAATCCTGGGCATAAGGAGGAATCAGAAGACTCCTCTGAGCGCCCCAGGACACAGGAGACTAGATCCCCACATTCTGCCAGCCATTCCCAGGCTCACAGAATCCGGGAGAGCCTAGAAGACCAGACGGGCACCTCTGGGAGCAGTGCCTCTGAGTCAGAGGAGGAGTGGACCAGGGTCCCCCGAACCAAAAAGGCCAATAAGGAAAAAAGGGCCTTGCTCAAGGATCCCCTAAAACAAATCAAAGCGATAAGGAGAGTCCTCACGCACTATCATAAGAACGTGAAATATTCTGTTTGGGAGCACCTGGAGCTCTTTGAGCAGATGATGGAAACTTTTCATTTGAAGGACAGCCAGAGCTGAATTCAATATGTGAAATGGACCCTCTCTCCAGAATACTCCAGCTTCTTTGCAGGGCTGGATGACCAAAATCATTCTAGATGGTCCACCTATAGGGTGGCCATCTTGAAGCATTTTTCTGTGCACAGAAATCCTCAGGAGGCTCGTAAGGCAGCCTACAACTTACAATGTGGGGAAGATCAGGCACTGCAAGAATTTGTTCAGGAATTAAAGCGTGCC